>NC_064831.1:57848267-67848267 GCF_024166365.1 Elephas maximus indicus | reverse complement strand
ATGCTTCTCAAATGCCAGGCACCTTGTTGGGCACTTCACTTCTCACTAAAACCTCACAGCAGCTGTATGAGATAAAGACTATTGTTAGTCTCCATCTTACTGATGAGGAAACCAAGGCTCAGAAAAGTCAAGTAACTTGCCTTGGACCACCGTCAGTGGGCAGGCAGAGCCACACTGGGGCCTAGGATTTGAATTCAGGTGTGGTGGTTTTTTGATGTGTCAACCCGTTTAGGCTATAAAAAATAAAAAATAAAATTTTTTTTTTTTCAATCAATCAATCTAGGTGTTGCTGTAAAGGTATTTTGTCGGTGTGATTAAAATCCATAATCAGTTGACTTTAAGTGAGGAAGACTATTCCAGATAACCTGGGTGGGACTGATTCAATAACTTGAAAGGCCTTAAGAGCAGAACTGAAGCTTCCCTGATGAAGAAGAACTAGTACCCAAGAGTTCCAACCTACCCTTGCTGACAGCCTGCCCTACAGATTTTAGACTTACCTGGCTAGCGCCTACAGCCGCATAAGCCAATTCCTTGCAATAAATCCCTTAATATGTATCTCCTACTGGTTCTGCTTCTCTGGTTGAACCATGACTGATACACCAAGCAAGCGACTTCCCATGCTAAGCTCACACCACTGGGCTGGCTGGAGTCTGCCCATTGCAGCTCCCCCAATCCACACTCAGAGCAGGGAAGGTCAAGTCATGATGAACTCCAAGGGCTTGCTGGAGGTGGTGTGTAGCCTGAGGCCAGGAGAAGGACCAGGCATGGAGAAGACCACTGACTGCTTGTTAGTATATGGGCTTCAGATCTTCAGCTTCAGCAAGGTGGAACCCCAGGGTGGCAGGAGGCTCTTTAGTGACCCTCTGGTTCCCTAGAAGGATTCTGCTGGCAGAAATTTTATTCCTCCATTTTTTTTTAAATTGTGGTAAACATATATGTGACAAATTGTTTGCCATTTCAACATTCTTCATGTGTACAATTCAGTAGCATTCGTTATGTTTATCATGTTATTCAACCATTACCATTATCCTTTTCCAAATTTTCCCACCACCTTTAACAGAAGCTTCACATCCCCTAAGGAGTGAGTCCCCTTTTTCCTCTCCCTCCCACCCACCCTTGGTAACCACCAATAAACTTTGGTCTCTATGCCCTTGCCTATCCTAGATATTTCATATAAGTGGTGATTCCTCCACTAGTTTTTGAGCTCTTGCCATGTGCCAGGCATATAGACCCTGTCCCAGGTGTCCCACCTCCCACCAGCTACCACTAGGAATGTGTGGTGGGAGGGAAGGGTGCGTGAAGTTTCTCTTCCTGTTCCACACCACAGAAGGACAGACTGAGAGGGCTGTGGTCTGGGTCCCTTGGGTCCCTTGGCTTGGCTCTGCTGTGGCTTTAGTTACTCACGTAAATCAAACCATGCCTTCTCCCCAGCTCCCGTTCCCATCTTGGAGAAGCCTAGAGCTCCAGGCTATGCCAACCCCAGAAGTCCCAAGCTACTGGGTCCCTGAACCAGGTAGAACAG
Source organism: Elephas maximus indicus (assembly GCF_024166365.1). Classification (NCBI taxonomy): domain Eukaryota; kingdom Metazoa; phylum Chordata; class Mammalia; order Proboscidea; family Elephantidae; genus Elephas; species Elephas maximus. Next base: position 67,846,745 of record NC_064831.1, on the reverse strand, counting down.
AGCTGTTGTTGATCAGGGTCTTCCCCACCTTCCCTGCTCCCAGTCCAGACTGGGAATGGCTTCTGTTCTCCCAGGTCTTTCCTGAGCCCAGTTGAGCTCCAGCCCACTGTGAGTCACAGGCTGGGACTCAGCTGAGGGAGAGCCCTGAATAATACATCAAAGCCCTTCTCCTCTGGGGGGATGGACCTGCTGAGCCCTTAGTCTGGGGAGGGTGGGAGGCTGGATAACACACAGAGGAATCATGGTGTTCACCACCTCAGGAAGAACATCAGAGGCTCCAACAGCCTTCCCCTAAACTCCTGCCTCCCACTGCAGGGGGATTAACATAATTTTGTTAATAGGTAAGGGCCAAGACAAGCTGAGGACAGGGAAAGGAAATCAAACTCAGCTCAGAGAAGTCCAAATGGGAGCTGGCTCCTCTTGGCCCACCTGGATGTATGAGGAAGGAGTTACCAAGACCACCTGCCACAGGCCACCTCCCTCACCGTCCACTCCCCGAATTTCCTCTTTTCTCCAAAGACCTTCCTCTGCCTGATGACGGGCCAGCTCTTGGCAGGCATTCAGGGCCACCTCTGATTCTACTCTGACTGTATGCCAGAGTCATTCCAGAGCTACAAAATGTGGCCTATGAGGCTGAAACCCACATAACTCTCAAGTGTTTGCCAGAAAGACCAAGAGTTTGGAGTTGTCCCATCTCCTTGAGAAGAGCGGACAAAGACAAACCAACAAAACTAACAAAAACAAATGATTGACCCAGAAGTAGTCAGTGGAGTGGCACAGGCTGTACATGTCTCAGGAGCTCTGGGTTCTATTCCTGCCCCCATCACTGCCTGGCTGTCTTCCCTCAGTTTCCCCTTCTGCCACAAAAAGGATGGGACAAGATCATTCCTACAAGTGGATACACATCTCTCTTTAGATGGTCTATTGTTACAGTGGGTTTGCATCACTGCTTTTCAACCCAAGGCATTAACTTCCAGGAGCCATCCCGGGAACTTTCATTGTAAAACCTCAGCATTAACCATTTAGTTTTAAATCATTATCTCCAAAGGTCACCGAGTCCATCCCCCTGCCCTTAGGAAGGGCATTACCAAATTTCTCTCTCTGTTTTCCAAGTATGGCCATTTCCTGCCCATCTGGGGTACCTCTGCTCTGGCTGTACTGGCATCTTCTTGTCCCCAGCACACTTTCTCAATCCCTCTTCTGAGATCTTTCCATCCTCCTCCTCTGCCTGTCCAGGTCCTTTCTGTCCTTCAAAGACTTCTCATGGAAGTCACAGAAGTGAGTCATCTTCTCTGGTCTCCTGTAGCATTAATTATCTGTTTCACTTTATTCATTCATTTACTCATTCACGCATCCACTCAAGTATTTATTAAGTGCCTCCCGTACGCTGGGTGTCCTAAAGTAACACAGCTGACAAAGTACTTCCCCTAAATGAGCTTACAGTCTAGTTGGGGTAACGCGACATGGATGTAACTCAAAAAAAAAAAAAAAAACCTAAAGAAGACTGTAAAAACTGCCCAAGGGAAGTACACGTGGAGGGACACCATGGAAAGAGAGACAGAGAGCAGGGAGTGTGTGTGTGTGTGTGTGTGTGTGTGTGTGTGTGTGTGTGTGGTACATGTGTGTATGTCTGTATGCCTGTCTGTATGTGTGTATCATGGGTGCATGTGTGTGTGTGTGAGGGGTGTGTGTGTGTGTGTATATGTATAAATACGTGTATATGTCTGTGCGTCTGTGTGGGGTATGTATATGTATGTGTATGCGTTTTTGTATCTATATATATGTATGTGACTCGACGGCACTGGGTCACTGGGTTCATATGTATGTGATATATGTGTGTCTGTGTGAATGTATGTGTGTGTATGTGTCTGTGTGCCTGCTCTGGGGGAGGGTTAAAGAGCAGCAGAAGGTTTCAGTCATCCTCTTCTCCTATGTAGAAGAAAAAAACCTGGGGCTGGGCAGAAAGAGACATGAAGTCCAGCATAAAGGGGCAGAGAAATTCCTAATTAAAAACAAGTTTCCAAAGATTAATTAATTTATCTATGCAGAAATATACTCACAGCTCATAGCGACCCTACGTAGGGTCACTATGAGTTTTTAAGTTGGAATTGACTCAGTGGCAACGGGTTTGGTTTTTTTGGTTATGCAGCAATATAGAATTTCAGCTGCAGGAGGAAACGTAAACATAATTTAACCTAGAACCAGGACAGTTTTTGTGAGAAAACTGTTGATCACATATGTTAATTGCCAAAGCTTACTGTCTCCTGTGCCACAGAACCAGAGGGGACAAAATCTTCTTTCTCAAACTCACTATAAGTGGCATTCTCCTTCTTTTGGCTCTTTCTCAACCAAGACTCCACAAAACCTGTCTCCAGCTTTCCAGATGATGAGGGAAAGGGTGATGAGACTTGACGATGAATTGGGCCCATCACTGAGCCCAACCCCTCTTACTGAAAAGAAGGAAAATGAGACTTGGCACATTATAACCCTGCCTGACAAAAGTCACAAAATAAGCCAATAATTATTATTTAAAACCAGAGAGTCTTATAAATTATTCATGAATGCTACCCATTGTATATTAGATGCTCCATTTCAATTTAGTGGTATTTTTTGAAGCAAATTTATGAGACTTGAATTATTCAGAAAACACCACCGGGCTAATGGAAGAAAATACTTCAACTTCAGGCAAGTTTCAGGCTACATAATATGGCTCGGTGGTGAATGTGCAGGCCCTGTAACCAGACTACACAGCTTCGAATCCTGGCTCCAGCACCTTGGTCAAGTTGCTTGGTTTCTCTGTGCCTCAACTTCCCCATCTGAAAAATGGGAATGACAATAATAGGATCTACTGCATAGAGTTGTATTGAGGGTCAGATAATATATGTACTGAACTTTGAACAGTAGTAAGTACTATATGTTGTTGTTGTTGTTAGTTGCCATTAAGTTGATTTCAACTCATGGCGATCCCATCTGCACAGAGTAGAATTACTCCATCGGGTTTTCAAGGCTATGACCTTTCGGAAGTAGATCACCAGACCTGTCTTCCACGGCACCTCTAAGTGGGTTCAAACTTCCAACCTTTCAGCTAGTGGTCAAGCGCTCAATCATGTGTGCCACCCAGGACTCCAAGTGCTATGTAAGTGTTTGCTGTTATTATTATTTCAATATTTCAGATTGTAAACGTGCTTCTTCCCTCTTATCCAGATGGCAAACATCCCTAAGCAATGACACAATTAAGAACTTTAAAAACCAAAAACCAAACCCATTGCCATCAAGTTGATTCCGACTCATAGCAAGTCCATAGGACAGAGTTGAACTGCCCCATGGGATTTCCAAGGAGCTCCTGGTGGATTTGAATTGCTGACCTTTTGGTTAGCAGCTGAGCTCTTAACCACTGCGCCACCAGGGCTCCTTAATTAAGAGCTCTAGAGACCCTGAATTTTCCATCAACATCATGAGGAAAAAGCACCACGAGAAGATTGGCTGGAACAGGCATGAGAAAGGAAATGCGATTTAAAATGGAATAGTTTGGGGTCTTAGGCCTTTGTCTTCTAAAAATTTCCTAAGCTGCATTGATACGAAGGTTTTTCAGAAGAAGACAAGTAGACTCCACAAGATCTTGAGTAAGATCTAAATACCAGCCAAACCAAATTCATTGCCATTGACTTGATTTCTGACTCATAGCAACCCTGTAGGACACAGTAGAACTGCCTCATAGGGTTTCCAAGACTAATCTTTACAGAAGCAGACGGTCACATCTTTCTCCCTCAGAGTGGCTGGTGGGTTTGAACCTCCAACCTTTCAGATAACAGCTGAGCTGCTTAACCACTGCACCACCAGGACTCCTTTTAGAACTAAATTGTTGTTAGGTGCTGTCGAGTCAGTTCTAACTCATAGTGAGCCTACATGTAACAGAACGAATTACTGCTGGGTCCTGTGCCATCCTCACAATCGTTGCTACGTTTGAGCCCATTTTTTCAGCCACTGTGTCAATCTATCTCATCAGATCTTCCTCTTTTTTCACTGACCCTCTACTTTACTAAGCATGATGTCCTTCTCCAGGGACTGGTTCCTCCTGATAACTTGTCCAAAGTACATGAGACAAAGTCTCGCCATTCTTGCCTCTAAGGAGCATTCTGGCTACACTTCTTCCAAGATGGATTCGTTCCTTCTTCTGGCAGTTCATGATATATTCAACATTCTTGGCCAGCATCATAACTCAAATGCATCAATTCTTCTTCAGACTTTCTTATTTACTGTCCAGCTTTCACATGCATATGAGGCGATTGAAAATACCATGCATGGCTTGGGTCAGGCACAACTTAGACCTCACAGTGACATCCTGGCTTTTTAACATTTTAACGAGGTTTTTTGCAGCAAATTTTCCCAGTGCAATGCATCTTTTAATTTCCTGACTGCTGCCTCCATGGGTGTTGATTGTGAATACAAGTAAAATGAAATCCTTGACAACTTCAATATTTTCTCTGCTTATTATGGTGTTGCTTATTGGTCCAGTTGTGAGGATAAATAGGAGGATGAAAATAAAATATGGAAAACTACACAGCAATGAAAAATAAGTAACTGTGGCTATATGTAACAACATGGATTAATCTCACAGACTTTATGCTAGAGTGAAAGAAGCCAGTCACTGAAGGGCACATACTGTATGATTCCATTTATATGAAGTTCAGGAACAGGCAAAACTAATCTACCATACCATACCCACTGCCGTCGAGTTGATTTCGACTCATAGCAACCCTATAGAACAGAGTAGGGCTGCCCCCACAGCTTCCAAGGCACATCTGGCAGATTCGAACTGCTGTCCTTTTCGGTTAGCAGCTGTAGCACTTAACCACTATGCCACCAGGGTTTCCAAACTGAGCTACGGTGACCCCAAAAACCAAACAAAATCCACTGCTGTCAGGTCGTTTCCAACTCATATTGATCCTACAGGACAGAGTAGAACTGCCACATAGAGTTTCCAAGGAGCACCTGGTGAATTCAAAGCGCCGACCTTTTGGTTAGCAGCCGTAGCTCTTAACCACCAGGGTTTCCATCGAGGCCAGGATATAGTGGTAACCTTTAAAGAGGGATAGTGACTGGAAGGGGGCGTGAGAGAGCCTTCTGGAGTAATGGAAGCATTCTGTATCTTGAGCTGGTGGTGGTTGCCTGTGTGTACATATATAAAAACTCGCTAAGCATACTCTTAGGATTTGTTCCCTTTACTCCACTAAAAAAGAAAAACAAACTATGGAATATCTGGTCTCTAAAAATGAGAGTTTAAGATTTAATATACCTACAGCCCAATTTCCCCCAATTTACACACAGATTTGTGACCATTAAAGTCGTTCTACTGAGAAAAGTTCCAGTAAATTTATTTTTAATTTCTCATATTATCGATTGTACTCAGAGAAAGCCAAATTTCTAACTTAGATTTTAGGTTAAGACCTAACCCATAGCCATTTGTAGTGATATGTGATTGACATAGAGAAATACATTAACAGAATCCAAGTATAAAAATAAATTTAAGGGAACAATTCTCTGCTACTGGACTCCTCCAGAGAAATCCATGATTTGGATATCAGTAAGTCACTAAAACTCGAAGTGAGAACATTTTGAGCCCTTTTTGCAATGGATGGGTGTTTATGAGGCTATGAAGTGAAGAGGGTTCAGAAACAAGGGGATAAATGGCATGCTAATTTGGGGTTGAATTGGAGTAATGGGATGATTGTGGAAATAAAAGAATCTTGCTTAATGGGACTTGTCTATTTGCAATTCAATAAACCGAATATACTTAAATTCAAAGAGATAAAGGACATGAGCACTCAAAACAAAATTACAAGCATAAACTTAGTAAAGGGACTATAAGAGGCACCAAAGCTGAGATAAAGTTCACCGTTCCATGTCTGACATTTTTAACTCTTCTTGAGTCATGAGGGTGGAATCTCAGGGAACACAAAATCTTCTGGCTGGAAGCCAGCTAATCCCAGCCATTAGAGTGGGTTCAGAGAGACGCTGTGCTCAGACTCAAAAAGGGTAAAACAGATCCTCCGTGGTCTAAAATATTCCTTTAGCAAGGACATCTTCAAAGATGTCATCTTCAGAGAACATCGTGAAGTTGAAAAGAAGATAGAAAGAGCAGAAACAAGGAGGATAACGTGACCTGCGTGTAGGGTGACCATACGTTCCAGTTTGCTAGGGACAGGTGAATTTACGTCCGTTGTACCTGAACAATTGTTAATAATGCCGGTTTTCACTTTCAGAAGTTGTCTGGGTGGGAATAATAAATCACGTGATTACCCTACCAAAGAGACGAAATTGGGTAGAGGACTCATGCGCCGTTTTTAGGTGGGTGTGGACTGACCCCCCAGCCCCGCTCCCCAGCTGAGCGTACCTGCCCGGGAGGAAGGTGTACAACACCTCCGCCTCGCCCTGCCCAGCTCTCCTGGAAAAGCTAGGGATGGAGGCTCAGCTCCTCGCTGCTCTGGTGCCACCTGCAGGCCGTATGGGGGAACTGCCTCTCCCCTGCCTGGGTCCCTCCACCCTTGTTTCCACAGCCTTAAAAAAAAAAAAAAAAAAAACCCACTGCCAGTTGAGTGGATTCCAACTCATAGCGACCTTATAGCACAGAGTAGAACTGCCCCATAGGGTTTCCAAAGACCTGCAGGTGGATTCGCACTGCCGACATTTTGGCGAGCAGGCAAGCTCTTCACCACTGCGCCACCAGGGCCCCCTCCACAGCCTTGGACTTGGCCAAAGGACACTCTTCCGAAGCTCTGGGTGTAGGGTGGGAGGAGTCGGCAATGCAGCTCAGGTTACGGAATCAGGCAGGCCCAGGGAAACCAAAAAGCCAAGTTCTTCCTCTTCCCACCCACTCCGTGCTGTCTAATGTTACAGACAGGTAAATGGAAGCCTAATTCAGGGTAAGATTGTTTAAATGTTCAGCGTCTGGGAAGCATAAAACCCAAAAACCAAACCCAGTGCCGTCGAGTCGATTCCGACTCATAGCTGCCTTATAGGACAGGGTAGAACTGCCCCATAGTTTTCAAGGAGCACCTGGGAGATTCGAACTGCCGACCCTTTGGCTAACAACCGTAGCACTTAACCACTAACCACCAGGGAAGCATAGATCTGGGAATTTCCTTTGTCCCCTCCCCTAGTCATCCTATCCCACCTTCCCAGGTTAGCCCCACCAGACAGGTCGATTCTGACTAATGGCGACCTCATGTGTGTCAGAGTAGAACTGGGCTCCATAGGGTTTTCAGTGGCTGAGTTTCCATAAGTAGACCCCCAAACCTTTCTACTTAAGTGCCTCTGGGTGGACTCAAACCTCCAACCTTTCAGTTAGCAGCTGACTGTGTTAACATTTTGCACCTCCCGGGGACTCCTCACCTTTCCCAGTCCTTAACAATTACATTAGGAGAGTGGAGAAGGAAGGTAACTTACACATCCTAAGCCCCAACTGTGTGCTGGGCACAGGGGCACTTTACAGATGTTTTCCCCAGCCTGGCAAATGGTAGGAAGTAGGTAGCTCTCCAACAGGAATACAGGATTGGAATGGGCTAGTGACTTGCTTTCAGTCCCTCAAGCTAGAATTTGAACCCAGGGGTCTTTGACTCCTGTCAAAGGTCTCTGACTTGAGCAGTATTTGCAAAATGCAAAAGAGCCTCAGGGAAATCTAATATTGATTCGTTATAAAATTGATTGTAAACAAAAGCACGGAGTGTAATTTTCCTTTGGGCTGGAATTATCTCAGTTCTATGTAACAGGATATCGCCTAGGAAAATCAATGAAGCGTGGCTATGAATACAGTTTGATAAACAAAATCTGTGAGTCTTTAGTCATGGAGACAAGGAACCATTGTGCTGGACATTTTCTAAGATGTTCTTTATAAAATGATTGGAGGCCCCGGTGCCCCCAAAATTTCTTTCCACTCCCAGGCAGCTTCCCCACCTGTCTTCATTCCTACTGCCTGTCATCCTATTCACCAAATTGTTTTTGGATTTATGCCTTGTAAAATACGAATCATGGTGGGAGTGGATATCAGTCATTTACACATGACCGAAAATCATCTCAGATTCCCTTTTCTTCTCAAATCTTTTACCTAAGGTTGGCTATGAGACAGGATGGGGAGGGAGAAAAGGGACAGGAGGGCAGGTGCTCTCAGAACTACTACTGCTTCTTCTCAGCTCCCTAGCACAGTGTGAGTGCCAGTCTAAATGCAGGGCTCCACACTTGTGCCCTCATGTTTCCTTTGCTGCTGATACCACTTCCCAAGGGCGAGCTCCCAGAAAGCCTACCTGAAGGTAATGGAAGACAGGTTGGCTTTGGATTTCAGGACAATTCTGCCAGTGACTTGCTGTGTAAGCCTGGGCAAGAAAATTCATCTCTCTCAGCTTCAGTGACATCATATGTAAAAGGCTGGTCTGTCATAGATTAGTAATTCTCTTTTGTTTTTCACATTTTTTGTTTTGTTTTGTTTTAACATTATATTTAATTCTGATCACAGACCTGTTGCCGCAGAGTAGATTCCAACTCCTGGTGACCCTATAGGATGGAGTAGAACTGCCCCCTCGGGTTTCCAAGGAGCAGCTGGTAGATTCGAACTGCCGACCTTTTAGTTGGCAGCCTAGCTCTTAACCACTGCACCACCAGGGTTCCGGAGTAATATACAGAGCTAAAAAACCCAGTGATAAGAAAGGGCTTATATCAAAAAAGCAATTCCTCTGCTTTTCCTCTTCTCACCTTCAGGTTCTAATTGGCAGAAGCAGTCCCTTTAAACTCATTTTGCTGTTTCCTCTGGTTTTATAACCATATTTCTAAATAATATGTTTATGCTGCTGTTTCTTGACTTTTGTTTTGTTCTCAGTTTCCATTGACTTTCTGGGAGGAGCCCTGACTTTCTGGTATAGAATCATAGTCAAGGGCTTAGCTCCTTCCTACTAATTAGATCACAATCTTTTATGAAGTTAATAACAGTTGCATTCTGTAGCTATCTAAATATTCTTCCCTGCTACCTCAAGTATTGTACTGAAAGCATTTCCTTTCTTTAATTACTTTTCCCCCTGGAGTTAATACTTGCCTCAGGGTTTTTTGTTTGTGTTTTATTTGCTTAGATTCTTTTGTATCTATTAACTTTTCTTTCTTTCTTTTTTTTTTTAATTCTCCAGCTGGTTCAAATGCCTAGCAATAATTACCTCACCACTAAGATCCATAAAATAATCTACCACCCACATGTTTTTCTAGAGGCCTCCCTCTCTTACCCTCTGTCCTCCTCCCAACTGGCTGCAGCACGGCTGTCATTCTGGGGTTTCCCCACATTATGGTGCTGGGAATTCCCTGCATGCCTTTCCTGGGTAGATCCCCTGTTTCCTGGATCTCATATCTTCTTTCTTGGTTTACTCTTTCTCTTTGGGGAAACACATCTTTCAGTGGCTTCCTGAGAAAGAGGCCAGGGGAGGCAAACTTTCCCAGTTCTTGCATATTAGAAAATGTCATTGTTCTGTCTCCACCCCTGATTAATAGTTTGGCTGGATATAATGCTCTAGTTTAAATGCCATTTCTCCCCACACTTTGGAAGTAATGTTTTCTACCTCCCAATGTTGCTATGGAGAAGCCTGAGTTATGCTGAGTCTCAGTTCATTATATGTAATCTGTTTTGCTTTTTTTTTCCTCCCTGAAAATTTTAGGACTTTCTCTTTATCCTCGGTTTTCTGAAATTTCTAACTGATGTGCCTTGTGGTAGGTCTTTCTTCATTTGCTGTGCTGGTCACTCAATGGACTCTTTTGATCTAGGGAATTATGTCCTGTTCTGGGAAGGGGAGCCCTGGTGGCATAGTAGTGATGTTTTGGTTTGATTTATTCTGCGAAGGAGGAGCCCCGGTGGTACAATGGTTAAGCGCTTGGTTGCTAACTGGAAGGTCGACAGTTCGAACCCACCAGCGGCTCTGTGGGAGAAAAGACCTAGCTGTCTGCTCCCGTAAAGATTGCAGCCTTGGAAACCCTATGGGGCAGTTCTACTTTGTCTTCCTGGGTTGCTATGAATCGGAATCGAGTCGACGTTACACAACAACAACATTCTGGGACATCATCACCAGGTTCTAGTGAGCCGTTACCCCATCCATTTCTTCTAAGGACAGAAGGCTTGGGGACGTTAGATATGGATGGGGGAAAAGGACCTGAGATAAATCAAATAACCTTCCAGCAGTCCTGAGCACATGTCCAGGGCTAGACTCTGCCATGGGATAACAGACGTGGGTGATATCCAGTTCCTGCCCTGGGGAGGCTCAGGGCACACATACTCCAAGAAGGCCCTAGCCCTAGGCTGCATGCACCCAGCATCCAGTGGGCCCCAAGGACAGCTTCGGGCTTCGGGGAGAGTGTGACTCCAAGGCTGTGGTAGGAGAGAGGTAAATCACTACGGGGTGGGGACGGGCTTTGGGGGAAGAGGCAAAGGCAGAACCATAACTTCCACTGGTATATGTGTTGGGGAAAATGAGGAGACCGTCTATGGCTTTGCTGCCCATTTTCTGGCCACTGTACTTCCTTCTTTAGGTGAATAGTGTTTCCCTCCCCATCCTATTCCAGCCATATACTAGAAGGCTTGGCAGTTTTCATATCCCAGCTACCCAGCCATGGGCTGGACAGGCAACCCAGACTAGATCAACCAGAAACCTTCCCTAAATTTCTCTGAATAAGAACTGATGGAGGAGAGGCTAGTACTGTTAACAGCTGACTCCAACCTGATGGGAAAAGATGCTCTAGGAGAACAAACCTGACACCCAGACTGAAGCACAGACAAGGGAAGGAGACTGCAGATGCTACCTGTGTTTGTGGCCCTGGTTCCAGGGCTCCCTGAGGCTCAGTGAGTCCCCTGCCCTTCCAGTGATTTACTTACTGAGCCAATAAATTTCCCTTCTTGCTTAAGCTAACTCAAGTGAGTTTCTGTCACTTATCACCAAAAGAACCCTGACTGAAAAGACAGGACATGGCAGGGCTGGGCTGGCTAGGGTAACAAGGACACTGGAGGCACAGATACCTTCATAGCGGTTTCCTGCAGCCCTGACTGTGAGCAAGGCTGGGCTAGTAGACTTTGGTTTGGTCAGAGATATCATGCTCAGAGTCATTTTTTCCATGAGCAAACCTTTTGTTGTGTGTATGTATGTATGAGAATATATACAGCAGAACATACACGAATTCAACAATTTCTACATGTACAATTCAGTGACATTGATTACATTCTTCAAGTTGTGCAACCATTCTCAACCTCCTTTTCCAAATTGTTCCTTCACCATTAACATAAACTCACTGCCCCCTAAGTTTCCTATCTAACTTTTTGAGTTGCTATTGTCAGTTTTATTCTGTATAGATAGTTCTTTAAAAGAGATGTTCTTTACTAATCAAGCTAAACTATTGTTTGGTTCATATGGGTTGGAATCGACTTGATGGCAATGGGTTTGGGTTTGGGTCTTGTTTGGTTTAAAGAAGACTTCAGGGGGTATTTTTGTTTTAAGGTTTAAGGTTTAAAGGTCATCTCAGGGTAATAGCTTTAGGGATTCATCCAGCCTCAATGGCTCCAGAATATCTGGATTCCATGAGAATTTGAAATTCTGTCCTGCATTTTCTCCGTTCTAATCAGGATTCTTCTATAGAATCTTTGATCAAAATATTCAGTAGCATGGGCAAGACTTTTTGCCATTAAAGAGCTGCCCATCAAAGAGAGTCTTAACCAACTCTTAGGCTCACTTGATCACTTGCTGCTCTCCTAGTTTCAGGACCTTAAACAGGGTTTCCCTGCTAGGGTGCTAGGTAGCACCTATAGGTAACCTGGTCAGAGCCCAAGGAGGGCTTCTTGTCAGCCTATGCAAGGGTCCAGAGGGTAGGGTCAAGGGGTTCTTGGAGGAGCCTGCCTGGGCAGCCTTGACATGCACACCACCCTTGATCCATCTCCTAGAGTTTTTCACCCCTCAGGCTCTGGCACCTGGTGGTATGGCCCTAACTCCCCCATCAGAACTTAGCCACCAAACCAAAGAACTTAGTGCCAGCAAGACCATAAAGTCTAATTACCTTGTCCAATTACAATGGCCCAGAGAGGGAAAAAGGCTGACCCAAGGTCACACACCCAGTTCATGGCAGAGCTGAGAAACCTCCTGAAGACCACATCTTCATCCTACCCTCGTTCCCAGGCCCAAGATGTGGATTTGCTGTGAAGCTAATGAAGCTTAAGCTTCAGGGCTATCCTGGGAGGGGCCTTAGCAATTTTTTATTTTCTCAAAGAGGCACCTCAATTTACTTAGGCTTTGAGTTTCAAAAACTCTGGACCTAACCCCTGTGTTGTCTGGCAGTCACACTGAACCACCACAGATAACGTAAGCCCACGTTGAGGCTTGAGGAGACACTGCCAGGTCCTGTGCTTGCCTGTCTTAGGGTTATCCCATGTCTAGGTCTCCACCTCTACCCTTGACAGTCACCCTCCCATCCACAAATACATGTGAGGGTCCCACTACACATCTGTTGAAGATCACAATAGGCAAGTATACAAGGATCAGTCCTCCTTCCTCGAAGAAACCTGGAGAAGTAAAAAAAAAAAAGCTTGGCCACGGTCCCTTGGAGTCCCTTCTGAGTTTAGGATTTACATTCATATGAGGACAGGGGTCCTGTCTTGGGGCCATCCATCATGATGGAATGAAGGCATCAAATGAACCAGATAGGTCCTGGCCATTTTGTTATACAGAAAACCCACCATGTACCAGCATCTTGTACACGTAGTAGCTACTAAACAAATGACTGCATTGTTACCACAACCCTCTAGGCAGGTTTTATTATCCACACTGTACATACAAGGAAACTGAGGCTCAAAGAAGGCATGTGACTTGCCCAAGATTCCACAGCTGGTAAGTGTTGGAGAGAATTTTTTTTAAGGTGTTTGGCCCAAGCTGTCTATTCACTGCTGCCACCTCTAGACAGCAGCTCTGACACTGGTCATTGCACAAGGTGTTTATGTTCCCATCAAAAATAGACAAACAGAGGGCCACTTCCCTAGTGGACAGGTCCCGCTGGCCTATCTTGTGCTCCCAATAGAGCCACCTCCCCTGGATGTGAACGTGTGACTTTTGTGTTTTCCCTTTGTCTCTCTCCAGCCAAAGCATGTGCCCCTCCCTGGCAGCCTCTAGAGTTACACTTAATTGGTAATGGTCCTCATCTGAAGGATTTCTTGCTGAAAATTGTCAGTTTCCTCCTGCACCAAGTGCTGCCTGGCAGTTTGATTCAAATTAAACCCAGCAGGAGACTGTTGCTTCCATCTCAACTGCTCAGAAATTGGGCTGTGCCCAGAAATTGGGCTGTGCCGAGCTTTAGCTTGCTGGAGACTGAGCAGTCAGATACTGTGCAAACTGACTCAGTAAGACAGAGCAAGTACACACATAGGGCACCAGCTCAGATGAGGTGCATGCGTACGTACACACACACACACACACACACACACACACCAGAAAATCTGAAAGTAAGCTATTTTAATTCTAGCTGCTATGTAAGTTTTGTATCATTTCAAAAAATGACATTTTATTTTATGGTGTAGTATTGTTTTTACTTTGAATTACTTAAGAGAAAGGGGGACAGACCATAATTTTGTAGTGTCTTGGGCCTCTAAAGATCTTAATTAGGCCCTAAGCTCAGATGTGGGACCCTGGTGGTGCAGTGGTTAAGAGCTCGGCAGCTAACCAAAAGGTTGGCAGTTTGAACCCATCAGCGGCTCCCTGGAAACCTAATGGGACAGTTCTACTCTGTCCCATAGGGTCACTGTGAGTCGAAATTGACTCGACGGCAACAGGTTTGGTTTTCGGTTTTAAGCTCAGATGTAGGCTGGGTCCTGGGTGGTGTAGCCACAGATGTAGCTGTGGAGGCTTATCTAAGCTTTCTTTGGCCCCAGGGGCCAGAAGAGGCAAGGAGTCCCACAGGCCAGTGATTCTCAACCTGGCTGCCTCTGCAGCCTCCTCTCGCTTGCTTGTCTCTCCCATTCCCTCACTTGTCTCAGATTCTTGACAGTATCCCCTCCCACCCTAGGACCTTTGCACATGTTGTTGCCTCTGCCAGGAACACCTTGCCTAAGGAGATAAGTAGATAGCAAACTCCTATTCAGATATCTCTTGTTTGGGGTATTGACTACCCACCACATCATATTAGGTCCCTTGCTTTATGCTCTTGTATCTTCTTATACTTTTCCAATTAAATCTGATTTTGTGATTCATGATCAAATTTATTTAATCTCTCCACCACCACCACCCCCCCACCCCCCCCCCCCCGCAAGACTATAAGCTCCATGATGGCAAGGGCTAGGCTGATTTCTTTTGACCATTGTACCCCCAACCCTTAGCACTGTGTCTGGTACACATTAGGCGTCATCTGGAATAAATGCAGAGCCTGTGGGTTTGTGTCACCCAGGTAAATGCAAATAAAAGTTTTACTGTCACTAAGGATAAGGTGTAGAGTAAAAAGGGAGACACACAATGACTGGTTTCACCAGCATTGCCTGAGAGCCTCCTGGGTGTGCCCATTCTGGTGGCACATGCTGGTTGGTATTAGAGGATGAAGAGAGCCCTATTTTCCCTTCGTATGAGAAGGAAGGGTTAAGAAACATGAATAGTCAGCTGTAGAATTATAGAATGCCTGCCTGCTCAACTCGGGTCGAGACCCCTGGGACCCAGAGAAGAGGAGGGCCTTACCTAGGACTCATAGTGAGTTAGCCTTTCCCTGGTTTGGGATGCTGCCTCTGCTGGTATGAAAGGCTGCATTCCCCAACCTCTTGCTCCTGATACTTGTTTTTTTTTTTTTTTTTTGGCATTTAGAAAAACTTTTTCTTTAAATTGTACTTTAGGTGAAGGTTTACAGAACAAACTAGTTTCTCATTAAACATATTGTTTTATTACATTGATTAACAACCCCACGACATGTCAACACTCTCCCTTCTCCACCTTGGGTTCCCTATTCCCAGCTTTTCTGTTTCCTCCTGCCTTCTAGTCCTTGCCCTTGGGCTGGTGTGCCCTTTAGTCTCATTTTATTTTATGGGCCTGTTCAATCTTTGGCTGAAGGGTGAACCTCAGGAGTGGCCTCATTACCGAGCTGAAAGGGTATCCAGGGGCCATACTCTCAGGGTTTCTCCACTCTCTGTCAGGCCAGCAAGTTCCTGATACTTCTAATTTGAGCCTGTGTCAGTTGCGCTTTGGTTTGTAAAAGATGAGTTTCTTATTTGCCAATGGTGCAAAGCCCACGGCAAGGAGGGAATGAGGTCTGAGGTGGGTGAGCCGTCAAAGAGTGATATCTGGGTTGGCCCGGAAAATTAGACTTGCCTCATGAAATGCAGGGTAGGAAGGCACCCCCTTAGAGCTCACCATTATGGATTAAATTGTGTCCCCCAAAAAGGAGCTTTGGTGGCACAGTGGCTGAAGAGCTTAGGCAGCTAACCAAAAGGTCAGCAGTTCAAATTTACCAGCCGCTCTTTGAAAACCCTATGGGGCAGTTCTGCTCTGTCCTATAGGGTCGCTGTGAGTTGGAATTGACTCCACAGCAACAGGTAATGGGTATAAAAAGTTATGTTGAAGTCCTAACCCCTGTTCCTGTAAATATGATCCTGTTCGGAAATAAGGGTTTTCTTTGTTATGTTAATGAGGTCATACCAGAGTGGAGTGAGTCCTAAACCTAATCCCTTCTGAGCGATGTTTTATAAAAAGGGAAAACAGACACAAGAGACGAAAACATACACAGAGGGAGACAGAATTCCTGCCCTCAAAGAACTCAGTCTACTGGAAGAGACGGAAACAAACAGAAATTTCCAAAGAAATGCAAACTCTGTTTCTGAGAATATTTGGGCCCTTTTTCGAATACGGACAGCTTTAGAATTTAAAAGAGATCACAGAACAGAATAAAAAAGTCCAGAAACAAACGCAAATATTTTTAAGAACATATATATGCTAAAGATGGCATTTGAAATCACTGAGGAAAGCAAGGACTAGTCAATTATGTTAGAGCAATTAACTACCTGGAAAAAAATCAAGTTAAATCCTTACTGCTTCAAACTTCATACCAAAAATTAATTCCAGGTGTTGTAGAGGTTTAGATGTTAACAAAACTACAAACATACTAACAAACTAGTAGAAAACAAAAATGGATATTTATTTATATGATTTTGGGAATGATGAAGGACTTTCGAAGCATGAAACTTCATGCAGAAACTATAAAGAAAAATCAATATATTTGATTATATAAAAACCAAAAGTTCTATATGTTGCAAAACATCAGAAAAACAAACCAAAAGACAAATGACAAATCGAGATAAGCCAAGCTTGCAATGGATGTAACAAAGTGTGAATATTCCCACTATATGAAAGTGCTTATCAACTGATGGGGGGGCAGTGGTGGTTCAGTGGTGGAATTCTCACCTTCCATGTGATAGATTGGGGTCCGATTCCCAGCTAATGCACCCCAAGTACAGCTATAACCCACTTGTCAGTGGAGCTTCTGTGTTGCTATGATGATGCTGAATGGGTTTCAACGGAGCTTCCAGACTAAGACGGACTAGGAAGAAAGGTCTGGGGATCTATTTCTGAAAAACTAGCCAGTGAAAACCCTATGAATCACACTAGTCCAATCCTGTTGTACACGGGGTCACCGTGAGTCAGGGGCTGACAGCCAATAACAACAACAACAGTCAAATAATAAGCAAAAGGAAGGCACAGTAGTAATAAACTGGGTCAAGCAAATGAACTGGGAGTTCAGAAAAGAAAAAATACAAATGACCAGTGAACACACAAAACCATACACAATTTCACTAGTAATAAAAAACGTAAACCCAGTGTTGGTGTGGTCTAGGGAAACTGGCCTTTCGTACATGGCTGAGAATGTAAATTGGAGCAACTTTTCTGCAGGCAATTTGGCAATATCCATCAAAAATCTTAAATCTGATTTAGTAATTCTTAGTAATTAATTATAAGGAAATAAAGTTATACATCAGTGTTGGCTTAACGAGGGGATATTATAATGTAGTTGATAATACTGAGAGGATTGAAAACAATATTGTTTATGTTGTCGGTAGCTGCCATTGAGTCAGTCCCAGACTCACCGTGACCCCACGTGTCATAGAGTATAACAGCACCATAGGATTTTCTTGGCTATGATCTTTATGGAAGCAGTTCCAGAGGGCTTTCGTCTGTGGAGTCACTGGGTCGGTTTGGTTAGCAGCTGATAGCAAACCACTTGCACTACACCACCACAACCTGTAGCCATCAACTCGATTCCGATTTAACCTTTTAGGACAGAATAGAACTGCCCCATAGGGTTTCCAAGGAGTGGCTGGTGGATTTGAACTACTGACCTCTTGGTGAGCAGCCAAGCTCTTAACCACTGCGCCACTATAGATGTCCCCAAATAAAGTGTATTAAGCAACATTCCCACAATGAAAACACTATGTGCAGAAGAAGCCCAGTTTGATGCTGCAGGGTCTTCCTGCCCTTATAGGATTTATAGCACTCTCTAATTTTAATTTCCTACAGTAAACAGTATACCTTATTTAAAAAATAAATATTTATTACACTTTAAACATTAATTGCAAAGCTTTCTTTTTTGGACGATGTAGGCCAGTCAGCTAAAAGTAATACTTTCTAGCAGTATTGAAAAACCTCTTGCCATCGAATCGGTTGTGACTCATAGTGACCCTATAGGACACAGTAAAACTGCCCCATAGAGTTCCCAAGGCTGTAATCTATGAAAGCAGACTGCCACACCTTTCTCCCGTGGAGCAGCTGGTGGGTTCGAAACACCGACATTCTGATTAACAGCCAAGCACTTAACCACTGTGCCACCAGGTCTCCTTTATATAAAAATAGCTACTGTGAAATGGCTTGAAAACATTTTATTCTCCTAAAAGCATTGAATTCCCCCCCTAAAAAAAAATCTTCCACATCTACCCCTAATCTTGTTTGCTTACCCAGGGCTTTCCTGGGAAATGTCAAAATAAAATATACTTCTACCTAAGTCAGGGTTCGTCAAAGTCCAGGTGGGGGTGACCTGACTGTCACAGGAAGGCTCAGGCTCTAGGGGCTGAGTAAGGTTCAAATGGCAGAGCCAGCTTCTGCTAAAATGCCACCTTAGACAAGTTACTTATTGTTCCCGAACCTTCATGTCCTCATCTCTGAAATGGGTCTAAGTCATTCAGATTTGTTGAGGGGATTAAAAGAGAAAATACCTGGAAAGCAATAGCGGCACCATGCCACACACATAGTTGGGTTCACAGCTCTAGTCCCTTTGTCTCTGTCCCCTCACTTTGCTAAGTCCCTCACTTTCATTCATTCACCAGCAGCAATGTGTTCCCCAGGGAGGCTAGCCTTCAGTTGTGTGCTTCTTTGTCTCTGCTCTGTTTGATACATGCCTTTCCCAGGGCACCAGAGCAATGCACACTACTCATGAGGATGATCCCTAGACCGCAGGCTGAAGCCATGGCTTCTCATGCTACCTTTAACTCAATGCCCATAGCTTTTACTATGTAAAAGCTAGAGTAGGTGAATAAATTGAGGTTCACTGTTAACATTTTTCATTCTCTTTGAGCTCTTGTAGTTATACGATGCATGTGGCTTACAGTGTGGCTAGCTTGGGGAAATGGGGATTCTTGCAGCAGTCTAGGGCTATGATGGCCTAGGGCAATGGCTCTGGACCAATGGGAGAGTAAAAGGGTTGAAGGCCCCACTGAGCAAATGCTCTCAGTTTCTTCGTGCTGGTGGGTGGGGTTGGGAGGGCTCCCACCCTAGGAAACAGCCACCGTACAAGTCAGTCTTTTCAAATGCTTCTATCGTTGGGCTAAATCCAAGGAAAGGTGGGAAGGAAGGAAGAAAGAACAGTTAGCAAGCCCCTATTCTCCTCCAAACATTATAAAGTTTGTTGAGGCCGCCATTTATGGAGCGTCTTTTATACACCTGTTATCTAATTGAATCTTCACCATCACCCTACCAGGCAGGCAAATGGAGAGAATGCCTTTCTCACAGGACTGTTGGAGAGATTAAATGAGGACTTGGCTGGAGAGTGTCTGGTAGTAGATGCTCCATAAATGTAGCCATTATTACACCTCCACTCACAAGTGAGGAAGCTGAGACTCAGCATAGTCAAGCAACTCCACCAAGGCCACACTGCGGGAAGGAGGCTGAGCCCAGGACTCAAAACCTGCTGTTCTGGTGAGAGACAGAAATCCCTGAGGGCTCAGGCTGACTTTCTTCCAATAAATCTTTCTCTATATATTCTAAAAACTCAACCACTAGAGCCACCCTTCATATACCAAACAAAACTACCAGCCTCTTCATTTTAGAGAAAAAAGACAAGTTAGCAAAGGTCAAAAAAACAAACAAAAAAGAAAAACACCAGTTGCTGTCGAGTTGATTCATGGTGACCCCATGTGTGTCAGAGTAGAACTGTATTCCACTATGTTTTCAATGGCTGATTTTTCTGAAAAAAAAAAAAAAAAATTTTTTTTTTTTTTAGATCGTTAGGCCTTTCTTCTGAGGTGCCTCTCAGTAGACTCAAACCAACAATCTTCCAGTTAGCAGCCATGCTTCTTACGTTAGCCATTTGCACCCCCAAGGACTCCAGTGAAGCTGAAGGCCACCCTATTTCAATCCTACACATTTATAAGGTAGCTGTTAGAGTAGCTCCCTAACCAAGAGAACCCTACCCAGCTGTCTCTGTGGGGCACTGTGCCTCCCTGGATATAAGGGTTTTCCAGGGTGTGCTTAGGGGCCAGTAGCATCAACCTCAGTCACAGGTCAGTTAGGTCTGACCCAGCAGGCACCGTTGTGTGAGTTGGCGTGACTTTCCAACTGGTTTATTCATTGTTTGTGTTTAGGGAAGCCCCAAAGAGAAAGAGGTGTAGGTGGGCAGAGTTCTGATTAGAAGTCTTCCAGTCTAGGTCTAGGTATAATCTCCTCCAGTCTCAGGAAACTAGGGATTCCATCTGCAAAGACAACCTCAAGCCATTTCTCCCAGCCCCGTTTCCTAATCCTCTGTTCCTCTTCCATAGATAGCTTAGAGTTGCCTCCATTCCCTAGTTAGGATCTGCTGCCTGAGACCTGGCTTAATTTCTTCTCCAAACAGTCATTGGTTAGGCTTTTTCCTAATATGATGTTGTTGTTTTTAGTCGCCATAGAATTGAGTGACACCATGTACAACATGCCTGATCCTGCCCCATCTTCATGATTGTTGGTATACGCAAGTCCATTGTTATGGCTACTTTGTATTTTGAGTGCCTTCCAGCCTAGGGGGCTCATCTTCCGGCACTATATTGGACAATATTTTTTGGTGATCTGTAGGGTTTTCACTGGCTAATTTTCAGAAGTAAATCTCCAGGCCTTTCTTCCTAGTCTGTCGTAGTCTGGAAGCTCTGCTGAAACCTTTCCATGATAGGTGACCCTGCTGCTGTTCGAAATACTGGTATCACAGCTTCCAGAATCATAGCAATGTGCAAGCCATCACAGGATGAGAAACTGATGGCTGGGTGGTGGCTTAACATGATACCGGACCCCAGTTTTTTTGCCTGATTTTAAATGATCCCTGCTGTGGGTATTTATTTCCTCATCTCTTCACTATCCTTTCTCATTCTTTCCCAAGTTGGATTTCTTGCTTCAGCCAGACAAGCTTTCTTGACACAGCACAGCTCTAGGCACATAGTTGGTGGTAAAAAAAATGAAGTCTTATTGTTAATGTCGTTGATCAGCAGAAATGATGGCTCAAATGTAAAATAAACTTGTGCTATCTGGACCTCTAGGTTCAAGAGCCTCATTAGGCTAAGGGCTTTGAGCTACAGTACACACACACACACACACACACACACACACACACACACACACACACACACACACACACGAGAGACAGAGCCCCCACAGTGCTGTATTCTTTATTCTTTACCTGGCTTCCTCCCCTACAGTGTTGTATTGAAAAATCCTTTCCTTTGCTGGGCTCCCACTACCCCAGCTTCCCATTTGAATTCTGCTTTTGCTTGGAGGTTATATGTAAACCCCATTGCACCTGCGTAGTATGATCAAGAATGTTGCTGGCATAACTTGAATGAACTCCCTACCTGTAAACCCCTTTAAAAGTAACTTGCCTGCCCAGCCTGGGTGAGCAGTCTTGGCAGCAGCAGCTCTGACTGACTCCTTTTCCTTGTACAACGATATATAGGTGCCTTTCCTGTTCTCCTACCTCAGTCTCTCATTTATTCGGCCAGCAAGAACCTGGGGTTTCCACCCGTTAACACACACGCCTCTCCTGGTCTGATGAGAAAGAGTTAGTTGTCATCCATTAGGAGTTTCCTGCCTCAATTATGTGTGCCTTGTTGGCATAATAATCTTAGCTAATAAAGTTTGGGAGTCCCTGGGTGGTACTAACAGTTGAGTGCTCAGCTGGTGGTCCGATTCCACCCAGAGGTACCTCAGAAAAAATGCCTGGTGATTTACTTCCAAAATATCAGTCACCGAAAGCCCTATGGAGCACAGTTCTACTCTGACACACATAAAATAGCTATGAGTTGGAATCGACTTGGTGGCAACTTAAAAAAAAATATGATGGTTGAGCCCTTACCCTGTACCAGGCAGTGTGCTAAAAGTTTTCACATGGACTTCTTTGCTAAATAATAATTTCTGTTTTTCAAATGAAGAAACTGAGGCATAAAGCCGTTCAATATCTTACAGCTAGCAAGCGGCTGAGTCAGGATTTGAACTTAGGCTGCCAGGCTCCAGATCCTGTACCCTTAACCACTATAGTATCCTGTGTCAGCTACATAGAATTAATGTGTACACATTTTCAATTATATTTGAGGGGGTGACTTTGTGTTTGGGGGCATTTTACTTACAAAGTGCATTGAGCAAGAGATTAACTGAGAACAAATAAAAGCTAATGAACTCTGAAAAGCATAAAACATGAGCAACATGACGTCACTGCCAGAGACCTAACGGCAAAGTGCTTTCTTGTGAATGTATTTTGCTGACAGCCCCACAAGCTAATAATCAGCCTGAACTCAGCAGTACCCTGTTCCCTTGGGACACACACACTAATAATCAGCCTGAACTCAGCAGGACCCTGTTCCCTTGGGACACACACACACACACACACACACACACACACGCACGCACACACACAAACCGTTGCTTGTTGGTGCCACCTGCCAGAACCCAGTAACTACCCTGGATTAATAGATGATGAGACATTTCATAAGCAACACAGATCAACTGGAAAAGCAAACACCCCTAGCCAGCGACCAATAATAAAGAGATACAATCACACCAATCACTGAAATATCCCAGAGTGGGAGGGAATGTGGCAAAGACAGCAAATCTGTATCAGATTGTATAAAAAGAAAGACAAAAGGGGGAGTACCTGGAAGAAGGAAATTTGCTTCACACAGGGGCCCCACAGGTTCAGTGACTTGAGCAGAGCCATGGGGCCAGGCTGGGACTTGAATCTAGGTTTCCTGGCCTTGGTTCTTGTGTTCTCGCCATTGTACTATGTATATATATATAAGCCAAGATATGAAATGAGGAAAACTCATCCAACACAGGTGATAGGTTTGGACATTTGAGGGATGCGGGCAAGGGTAAACATGGGATTGGGAATAGCGAAAGGGTTTTCATGCTCATAACCCTAACCCTTCCTCCACAGAGGAAACAGGCAGACATTAGCCTTAGCCCCCTACCCACAGCCTTTCTGCTTGCTTCCCTTCCCCAGGGATGGTGAAGAGCACAGATGCTGGAGCCAGACTGCCTGGGTTCAAATCCCAGCTATTTTTACTTATTAGCAGTGTGAACTCAGGCTATTCCTCAACCCCTCTGTGACTCAATTTCTTCATCTATAAAGTGACAGTAGTAACTGTATCTCTTTAGTAGTGTTGCTTAGGAGTATTAAATGAATTAACACATACTAAAAGCTTAGAGAAACTCTGGCGGCGAAGTGGTTAAGTGCTACCGCTGCTTAACCAAAAGGTCAGCAGTTCAAATCCACCAGACACTCCTTGGAAACTCTATGGGGCAATTCTGCTCTGTCCTATAGGGTTACTATAAGTATGACTTGATAGCAATGGGTTTGGTTTTTGCTTTTTTTTTTAGAGGAGCCTGGTGGCGCAGTGCTTAAGAGCTCAGCTGCTAGCCAAAAGGTTGGCAATTTGAATTCACCAACCTCTCCTTGGAAACCCTATGGAGCAGTTCTACTCTGTATTATAGGGTCACTGTGAGTCAGAATCGACTCCATGGCAGTGGGTTTTTGGTTTTAAGAGCTTAGAGGAGCCCTGGTGGTGCAGTAGTTAAGTGCTTGGCTGCTAACAGAAAGGTCAGCGGTTCAAATCCACCAGCTCCATGGGAGAAAGATATGGCTGTCTGCTTCTGTAAAGATTACAGCCTTGAAAATCCTATGGGGCAGTTCTACTGTGCCCTGTAGGGTCTTTATGAGACGGAATCGACTTGATGGCAAAGGGTTTGGGTTTTTTTTTTTTTTTTTTAACAGTTTAGAACAGTGTGTGGTGTTGAGTAAGCCCTCTCCAGGCTTAGCTGCACTGAAGACATTGGCGAAAAACAAGGCTCCGGGAATTGACAGAATACCAATTGAGATGTTTCAACAAATGGATGCAGCACTGGAAATGCTCATTTGTTTATGCCAAGAAATTTAGAAGACAGCTACCTGGCCAACCAACTAGAAGAGACCTGTATTTATGCCTATTGCAAAGAAAGGTGATCGAACAGAATGCAGAAATTATCTGACGATATCATACGCAAGTAAAATTTTGCTGAAGATTATTCAAAATCACCTGCAGCAGTACATCCACAGGGAACTGCCAGAAATTCAAGCCAGATTCAGAAGTGGACGTGGAACCAGGGATATCACTGCTGATGTCAGATGGATCTGACTGAAAGCGGAGAATACCAGAAAGATGTTTACCTGTTTTTTATCGACTATGCAAAGGCATTCAACTGTGTAGATCATAACAAGTTATGGATAAAATTGTGAAGAATGGGAATTCCGGAACACTTAACTATGCTCATGTAGAACCTGTACATGGATCAAGAGGCAGTCGTTTGGACAGAACAAAGGGATAATTGCATGGTTTAAAGTCAAGAAAGGTGTGTGTCAGGGTTGTATAATTTTGCCATACCTATTTAATCTATATTCTGAGCAAATACTTCCAGAAGCTGGACTACATGAAGAACACAGCATCAGGACTGGAGGAAGACTCATTAACAACCTGCGATATGCAGATGACACAACTTTGCTTGTTGAAAGTGAAGAGGACTTGAAGCACTTACTGATGAAGTTCAAAGACTACAGCTTTCAGTATGGATTACACCTCAACATAAAGAAAACAAAAATCCTCACAACTGGACCAATAGGCAACATCATGATAAATAGAGAAAAGATTGAAATTGTCAAGGATTTCATTTTACTTGGATCCGCAATCAACACCCGTGGAAGCAGCAGTCAAGAAATCAAAGGACGCATTGTACTGGGCAAATCTGCTGCAAAAGATCTCTTTAAAGTGTTAAAAAGCAAAGATGTCACTTTAAGGACTAAGGTGCGTTTGACCCAAGCCATGGTGTTTTCAGTCACCTCATACGCATGCAAAAGCTGGACAATGAATAAGGAAGATTGAAGAAAAATTGACGCTTTTGAATTACGGTGTTGGTGAGGAATATTGACATCTGCCAAAAGAATAATCAAATCTGTCTTGGAAGAAGTACAGCCAGAATGCTCCTTAGAAGAGAGGATGGTGAAACTTCGTCTCACATACTTTGGACAGGTTATCAGGAGGGATCAATCCCTGAAGAAGGACATCATGCTTGGTAAAATGGAGGGTCAGTGAAAAAGAGGAAGACCCTCAATGAGGTAGATTGACACAGTGGCTGCAACAATGGGCTCAAACATAACAATAATCATGAGGGTGGCGCAGGACCGTGCAGTGTTTCGTTCTGTTGTACACAGGGTCACTGTGAGTCAGAAGCAACTGGACGGCACTAACAACAACAACAATAAAAAAAATAGCGATTACAGTAATCATCTCTGTCCCTTCCTGAACTTCAGACTTTCTGCTTGTTTTTTCCCTTGGCTTTTTGATTCAATTAAGAGCTTCTCAGACATTCCTTCTATAGCATAAACCTTACACCTGGACAAGGTAAGTTACACTTGGGAAAAAGCCCAAGAGTAAGCTGTCCCATGATCTGACCAGGCCCACCTTCCTGCCTAATCTCTTGCTCACCCCTTTGCACCCCGATTTCCTGTCATTCAGTGGTCAAGTCTTTCCATAGGCTGCTCTCTCTGCTTGACAACTCTACCTGCACTATCCACTGGTCTGTCTCCCATCTAATTCTTGTTCCTTCTTTGTTCCTCAGCTCACATGTCACATTCCCCAGGAAGCCACTCCATCCCCGACTATCCCTGCCAAAAACGCCACTTGGGTTAGGCAAATACTCTCGTAGGACCCCATATTTTCTTCTCTTGTGGCACTGATTACACTGCCTCTTTACTGTCTATTTCCCTGTTGAGGGCAGTGGTAGGTCAATGGTATAACTCTCACCTTCCACGAGGGCAACTCCAGTTCGATTTCATCTGTTAGTGGAGGCTTGCCTGCTGCTGTGATGCTCAACAGATTTCAGCAGAGCTTCCAAACTAAGACAGACTAGGAAGAAAGGCCTGGTGATCTATGTCCAAAAGTCAGCCAATGAAAACCGTTTGAATCACAGCAGTCCAATCAGGGCTGACTCCACAGCAGTGAATAACATTTGCCCATTACCTCCACAAAATAGGACTTTTATTTCTGATCTCTGTGCCCCTCCAGATGCCTTTTCTGCTGGTCTCCATCTTGCCCTTGGCCTGGGAGACTGACCTGTAAGGGCTGCTTCAATGGCCTGTGCCCTCTGGCTTCTGAATGGCTTAAGCCAATGGAGGGAGCCACAGCAGGAGACTGAAGGGAGGAGAGGGGGTCAGGGTGTTTGTTCCTTTGGCCCCCTCCCTAAGAGATTGCCTCAGGCTGGCTACCTCCCTCGCTGAAGTTCATGGCTCCTCTTCTGCAGCTGAGGCTACCTGAGCAAGCACTCCTCAAATATCTGGGGGTGAAAACCAAAACAAGTAAGTTGCCACCAAGTTGCCTCTGACTTATGGTGATCCCAGCTGTGTCAGAGTGGAACTGTGCTCCACAGAGCTTTCGATGGCTGATTTTTTAGAAGTAGATCACCTCTGGGTAGACTCGGACAACCAACCTTTCAGTTAACGGCGAGCTCATTAACTGTTTGCACCACCTAGGGCTCATCTGGATTAAAGAACCTGTTTTATTTTTTACTTCCAATCAAGTGCAGAATAATACTTTTATAAAGTACAACTAAAAATGAATGATTTGAAAAATAAAATTAGAAAGCAATGACTTGCAAACTACAAGACCAAATTTTTTATTACTAAATCCAATAGTCGTCATAAGGTTATATTCAAAAAGTATTATCAGAAAAAAATAACAATAAAGCAACTACAAAAACTGTATGTTGCTCATTCAAGGTCTGCATACAGGTGATTAAAACAGAATTGCTCCTGCACACATAACTTCTTGTTCTGCAATCATACCTAAATGAAAAACTAGGAAAGTACAGCAATTTCCTGTATTAAGTGCCTACACACACTTTGAAAGAACAATACATATATCAATAGTTAAAGTTTTTAATGTGACAAACAGCTTGCTTTCTGCTTGTTAATTTGTCTAATCTGGGTTGGATCGACAACATCTCTTCCCACGGGGTGTGATGCATATATAAACTGTTCCAGCATTTCGTTCTTATTATGCTCACAGTACAGAAATCAGTCTCACCAAGGTATGGTGACAGGAATAAAAGAAGAGATTGTAAGCAATTCAGCAAGATCGGGCTATTCATTTTTATCTTTTATTCAAAATGAGGTAAGTGATACTATGTTTTCAAAAGTAATCTTAATTCCTCAGCAGCCTGCACCAATTTAACCCATAAAAATTATAGTTCTGGATCCATTAATTTCCTATGCATGCATTTTCTTTTGATGAAAAAGAAAAAATTTCCTTTGATGATCGTGCAATGTCAAATTGCTGTAAAATTTTCTATATGCTTACTTTCAGGGGCCATACTTATCATAACCAGTTTTCAGAACTGCATGGGACCGTGAATCATGCTTTTGAGTTGCACTGCTCTACATGATTCTCTCTTATTCCAGCTTCCAGTAACCACTCCTTCACCTCCTCTTTGCAAGCCTAGCTCTAGGTTACTGCCCTAATCCTTGTAGTTTCCCCACACCTACCAGTTGCCGTTGAGTTAATTCTGATTCATGCTAACCTTATGTGTGTCAGAGTAGAACTATACCCATAAGGTTTTCAATGGGTGATTTTTCACAAGTAGATTGCCAGGCCTTTCTTCCCAGGTGCCTCTGGGTTAGCCCCTAAGGTTAACCATTTGTACCACCTAGGGACTCCTCCCCCACACCTACACCTTTGTAAATTGTAATTTTGTTAAAACCTCCTCCTTGATTATCCTAATCTAGGCATGTTACCTGTTTTCTCTCGGAAAATGTTTTCTGATACAACCTCCTAAGGTAGCAGCGTGCCTGGCAATGAGAAAATGGACAATATGTTCACTGAATAAATGACTAGATACTGCTCATCAATCCTTAATGAAGGATTAAGATCACGTCTCGCAGCAGGTTCACAAAAGGAGAGGGCCAAAAGCAGAGCATCAAATCGAGTCTCTCCCTGAGAGGGTCATTCTCCCCTCCGTATCTGGAGCCCTAGGACGGAGCCACCACTAGCTCTTTCACTGTGTTTGTGTGAATTAGAAAAAGGTGCAGGTGTTGCCAGGACCTCCGTATTCTGCTCGGCACCACTTCTTCCATAAAGACAAGAAACCAACATGGGGAGAAAGAAAGGCAACTTTATTGGTTGGCCAAGCAAGTCGGGGCTAAATGCCTTCCAAGACTGCTCGCAGGTAGCTTGCTGAGGCTGATTTATACACGCAGGGTCAGTTTCAGAATACAAAATGGCACACGCGCAGGCGCGGAGGGTTTTAGACTGAGTAAGCATTTTCGAAGGGCCGGTTCGATTCCCACGCACGAGGAAGTTAGCCCTTTTCGTTCATTAGCGTTTTGGGTCTCCACCTAGGGGAGAGCTGATGAGCTAAAGGTTATCTGGAGTGCCAAGATGGCGGGCAGAACCCGTTTCAGGCGGTCCCGGCTGACCAGTGGCTGTTTTCTTTTCAAAGAAGTTCTGGGAAGAACAACTTCAGGAAATGGCCAGGGTAAGAGGCTGTCCTGAGACAGTGATTTTAAGAAAATGGCTCTAGGGCTGTCTTATTGGCTCTGGGAGGATGCAGCCCCAAGATCACATGGTTTGTAGCATGGACTGTGGTCTTTCGGCACCCAAAACCAGGTATTCATTGCTTGGGGAAAAAAAAAGCCATTGCCATTGAGATAATTCATGGGGATGCCGTGTGTTAGAGTAGAACAGCTCCATAGAGTTTTCTTGGCTATAATCTTTACAGAAGCAGATGTCAGGCCTTGCCTTCCGTGGAGCCACTGATGGGTTTGAACTGGCAAGCTTGTCGGTTAGCAGCCAAACTCAAACCATTTGAGCCACCCAAGGACCTACTTGAACAATGCGTACCATCTTATACAGCAGGTCTACCCTAAGCTGAGCAAGCCGGCAAGTCACTCCATCAGCACCTGAGATAAATACCAAGTATTTGCTATCACTTAGGAATGTGACCAATTAAATATGATTCTCAGAAAAAGTCCCCTGCAGCTCAGACTTTTGCTGGAAATGTTTTTGTTTCTGGAGTGATCTTTCTCACACATTCTTGCTAACATAGTTTACTCATGTACTATCGTAATCTCTGGGGCTAAATGCTTGCTTTAGCGCTTTTGGATTTAATTGTGCTGTCCGCCCAAGAGGCCATCAGGACTCACCCTTGACCATGTCTGCGAGTAGCCCCGGGGATTGGGGTGGGGGTGGTATTAAGAAAGCTCTTTCTGTCTGGCACTGGGCACCACTCTCACAAGGCTGCACTGACCTCTGGGGTGGATTCAGGAGCAGGGAAGAAACTATTCAAGGGAGCAGGGTGGGGAAACTGGACAACTTGTCAGTGCCTTGTGATTCAGGTCTTCCTATTGTAGAGAAGTGATTTTGTTTGACATGAATTCCCAGAATGCCTGACACACCCACATGTAAACGAGCCCAAACTGATCCCAGAGTCCTTTGTGAATGAAATGAGGGTTTGTACCAGTGTCTATCCCCAGCACCATTCTCTGCTCCCACCTGATCACCCCGTACCTCACTCAAAGGGTCAGGGAGAGCTAATGGTATGGGGCCTTGCACTAAATTTACTTCATAATTCTCAAGCTCAGGAGGGAAGTTGTTTCAAGGGAACTAGTTTCTTGTCTTTGCTGGAAGTTTGACACACCTTAACTTCTTTTTTTATTAATCTCCCAAACAGATCTGTCAACTGTTGGTTTGGTGCAATGACAGAGATATTTACTCTGTAATCAAACCAAAGAAGTGAGATTGGGAGGACATGGGAAATGTTAATCAGGAAGCCTAGGAAGTCAGAACTGGTGTCAACACAGGGACCTTTTCATGTGACCACTGGGCTCTTCACTAGAAAATAATGTTCACTGCATTTTGAAAACTGAAGAAATCTTGGAGATCATTACCCATTTATTTTAAAAGATTAGGACACTGAGGCTCAATAAACTTTATTACTGCTGAAGATTACCCAAGGAATAGTGAAAACAGGGTTAGAATCAGGCCTTGTGGCTTCTGTACCAGTGTCATTTCTCATGTATTATGCTGCCTCTCAAAGGAGACATCTTTTCATCCACTCATTCATTCATCAAATATTTATTCAGCTCTACTCTGTGCCTGGCACTGTGATATGTGCTAGATGTATAGCAGTGAAGAAGGCAGACAACAGCCCTCTTGGAGCTTAAGTGTAATGAGAAGTCAAATTAAATAAGTATACAAATAAACAATTATAAATATGATAAATGCCAAGAAGAATTAGAGGATGCTATTAGAGGTTATCCAGAAAGATGTGGCAGTCTGCTTTCATAGAGATTTACAACCTCGGAAACCTTTATGGGGTTGCTGTGAGTTGGAATTCACTTAATGGCAGTGGGTTTGTTGTTTGGGCTTATTAGAGGTTACCCACCATCCGTCTGTCAGTTTGTTGTACTGTGGTGGCTTGTATGTTGCTATGATGCTAGAAGCTATGTCGCTGATATTTTAAATACCAGCAGGGTCACCCATGGTGGAAAGGTTTCAGTGGAGCTTCTAGTAAGACAGTAAGGAAAAATGCCTGGTGATCTACTTCCAAGAATGAGCCAGTGAAAACCATATGGATCACAACAGAATATTGCCTGATACAGTGCTAGAAGATGAGCCCCCTAGGTTGGAAGGCACTCAAAATACACAGTGGCCACAAAAATGGACCTGAGCAGGTCAATGGTCACGAAGATGGTGTAGGACCAGGAAGAGTTTCATTCTGTTGTACGTGAGGTTTACATGAGTCAGAGCTGACTCTACAGCCACTAATAACAGTAACGTTAGAACTTATAAAAACAGGCCTTCCTAGCCTGGGTGGTGGTGATGGTGGTTAGATCCAAGAAGGTTCCCTGAGAAAGTGACATGTAGGCTGAGATGTGATGGATAAGTGAAAGATAGTGAGGTGAAGGGGCCCAGAGAAATGGGAAGAGAAATCTAGGCAGAGGAAAGAACTATATAAAGTTTTGGAGGCAGGAAAGGGATGGAGCTTTGGAATAACGGAAAACAGACCTGTGGCCTAGGGTAGAGATGATAAAGGGAGAAAGCAAAAAAACCCATTGCTGTCGAGTGGATTCCAACTCATAACAACCCTATAGGACAGAGTAGAACTGTCCCATACGGTTTCCAAGGAGCAGCTGGTGGATTCAAATTGCCATAATCTTGGTTAGCAGTCCTAGTTCTTAACCACTGCTACACCAGGGCTCCTAAAACCAAACCCATTGCCGTCAAGTTGATTCTGACTCATAGTGACCCTATAGCACAGAGTAGGACTGCCCCATAGTGTTTTCAAGGAGCAGCTGGTGGATTTGAACTGCCGACCTTTTTTTTTAGCAGCCAAGCTCTTAACCACTGTGACACCAGGATTCTGGTAAAGGAAGAGGGGTATAAAATGGGATGGGAAGATAGGCATAGTCAGACCATACCAAGTCTTGCAAGTCATGGCCAGGATTCTGGACTTTATCCTAAAAGTAATGGGAAACTGTTGAAGAGCTTTAAATGTGGAAGTATCATGATTAGATTTTTAAAAAAGATCACTGGGAAAACTGGACAGGGTCGGGTGGGGAGAAAAGTGGATGCAAGGGCTTACTTAGGCTCTTGCAGCAGCTCAGGTGAGAGAGGATGGTAACTTGGACGAGGGCAGGGGTAGTGAAGATGGTTATTGTCGTTGTTAGGTGCCATAGAGTCAGTTCCAACTCATAGAGACCCTATGTACAACAGGACGAAACACTGCCCAGTCCTGTGCCATCCTCAAAATCGTTGTCGTGCTTGAGCCCATTATTGTAGCCACTGTGTCAATCCATCTCCTTGAAGGTCTTCCTCTTTTTTGCTGACACTCTACCAAGCATCCTTCTGCAGTGACTTATCCACCCTGGTAACATGTGCAAAGTGTGTGAGACATAGTCTTGCCATCCTTGCTTCTAGGGAGCATTCTGGTTGTACTTCTTTCAAGAGATTTGTTCGTTCTTTTGGCAGTCCATAGTATATTCAGTATTCTTTACCAACATCACAATTCAAAGTGAAGATGGGGAAAAGTGAAAAAGACATCCAGAGATATTTAGAAGATAGGCCCCACAGAACTTGACACTAAATGAATATGAAAAGTAAGGAAGAGAGAGGTATCAAGAGTAACTCTCAAGTGTTGGCATGAGACATGGGAATATGGTGGTACATTCATGGAGCTAGGGAATACTACAGGAGGAGCAGGCTAGAAGGAAAGATCAAGAGTCGAGGTTTGGACATGTTGAATTTGAGGGACCTGTGAGGCAAAGAAAGGAGACTTGGTGGTGCAGAGGTTAAGTGCTCCGCTGCAAACCAAAAGGTTGGCAATTTGAACTCACCAGCTGCTCCAGAGGAGAAAGATGTGGCAGTCTGCTTTCATAAAGATTACAGCCTTGGAAACCCTATGGGGCAGTTCTGCTCTGCCTGTAGGGTTGCTATGGGTCAGAATCAACTCAGTGGCAATGAGTGAGACAAAGAGGAGGAGACACAGAGAAGTCATCTCGGTATATAGAACTGTAGAAGAGAGGTCTGCTTTGGAAATAGAAATTTGGGGGCCATGTCATAAAGACTAACCGAAGCCATGGGAATGGAGGAGTTCCTTTAGGGAGAGGATAACCAAGGAGAAAAGAGATAAAATAATCAAGGATTTTTTTCTGTTGTGAAAATAGTGTATGTTTAAGAACATAAAGCACTTTTATTTGTAAGATCTGAGCTGGTTACTAAGCTATTGTCTCTCAGTTTCAAACACAACCTTCTATACTCTGCTTATGATGCTGGTGTACACATCACATTTCTCCTTTGCCAGAAAGGCAGTCAGGGGGTGCTTGGAGAAGACTGGAAGGCTGGAGAAGGGAGGAATTTTCTCTTCCCTGTTTTTGCTTCCTGTTCCAGTCAGTGTCACCCCAGCAACAGTCTTTTACCCCTGCAGTAGCAGTTGATTCCAGGAGCAGCTGGCAATTTCATTTGCAGTTTTGAAATACTCTCAGACCCAGTCTTGCCACACCCTCTCAGAGACATCAACCTTGCTGCCCCAAAATACCAGATATCTTCACCACTGTGCTTACCTGAATATCATTTTGCCTGAGCCTGACCTCTTCCTCACATTGCTCACTTATGCATCTAAGATTATAGTAGAAACTTGGTCAAATGCCTGCACCCTAGCTGCAAGGGAGTCTGGAGATGTGAGTTCTGGCTCCTATATTGAGGAGGCAGGATTCATAATGTGGAAACCTTCCCAAATATAAAGAGAAGACTGAAAGCATGATTGGCACCTATGGATATAGCAACTATCTACAGTATACCAGTGGTTTAGTTTTTCCATTCCCTGGGTGGTGCAAATTGTTTGCCCTTGGCTATTAACCTGAAGGTTGGTGGTTTGAACCCACCTAGCAGTGCCGCAGAAGGGCCTGGTGATCTGCTTCTGTAAAAATTACAGCCAAGAAAAAACTCTGTGGAGCAGTTCTACTCTATAATACATGGGGTCACCATGAGTTAGAATCAACTCCATGGCAACCGTTTTTTTTTTTTTTTTTTTTTTTTTTTAATATCAAGGGGGCATGCTTGGTTATGCACAGTGTAAGCTGGAAGTGCCAGAGAGAGAATGCCCCAGAAGCAGGCTGCGATAAGTGATAGATGGGGAGTTTGTGGATAGGTACACCAGCGTCCTCCACTATGATTGAGGTAACTTTGAAGCATATTCTACAACATTCCCAGAATTCTCCAGAAGAATTGAGCTCCAGTTGCCTGCACGGTAACCTCTGTCCCTTCCGTGTCTCATTTCCCAACCCCCTTTTGTTGCTTCCTGGGCTCACCTTTAAAATAAATTACTTGCACTAGAATCCTTGTTTCAGGGTTTACTTCTGGGAGAACCTGAACTAAGAACAGCTCTGGGCTCACTTGAAATCCAGGGAGAAACTAAATAACTGTTACATTCAGGAAGTAGAAAACAAATCAGTTACTCAGTTGAGACAAAGTATTTCTCCCTCCATTGTCCACCTACTCATCCCAAAATGTTCTACTCACCATCCTGTTTTCACACTCTCTCTTTCCTTGAGCTCTGCCCTCAGCCCTATAACTCCTTGAACTTTTATCCCCTTTACAGCTAGTAAACTGCCTTGCACATAGTTGAACTTACATAAATGTTTGGAGGATGAAGAAACCAAGGCTCAGGGGATGTCACTATCTACATATCCCATGAAGAGTGACTGGGGAACCAGACTGAGCTCTCAAGTCCCCTAACCATTCTTCTGGTTTTCTGCCACAAACATAGTCTCCTCCCAGGTTTTGTTTTTATCATCTCTGAGTGGAGCCTAGGGCTTTTAGCAGGAGCATGTTTATAAATGTTAAAAGTATACTTGTCTTGAGAGAGCCAGGTCCTGTTCCCCTTGGCCCGTTAGGACTGAGAGGCCTGTGCTTGTTGCTACTTCATTTTTCATGTCTTGCAAGATGAGACCTAAATGTAGCCAGGGAAGACAACTATAGATTCTAGGCATTTGGGCTATTCAAAGTTCTGTAGTGCGTTAATGATCATAGCAAACCCCAAGCACAGAAGTAAGCTTGTGTTTCCATAAACTCCTCCTGGAAATAACACTGTCTCGAAGCCCTGCAGTATAGGCCGAATGAGGACTTGACTTAAGCTACAGTTGCTCTGCAGAGTAGGGAAAAGGCTAAAGCAGAGACCCAACCACAAGCAAGGCCAAAGAGGAAATGCCTGTGTAAAGGCCTCAGACCAAAAGCATAAAAAGCCCTTACTCACCATGGTTGGGGGAGAGAAGATTCTTCCAGTGGAGATTAAAATTTCAGAAGTTGAATTGACCGTTTGTTCTGAGGCCTGAAATTCCTGTAGCCTCTGAGCTGCATATATTTTGGTATTTGTGTGTGTGTGTGTGAGGGAGAGTGAGAGAAGACAACAGCCATGGATTCACTGGCCCTTTAAGATTTCTTTGCAAGATTCTTCTCTGATTTACTTCCTCTACCAGTGGCTGTGGAGTCAATTCCAAATCATGGTGACCCCATGTGTGTTAGAGTAGAACTGTGCTTCATAGGGTTTTCACTGGCTGATTTTTGCAGAAGTGGCTCACCAGGCTTTTCTTCCCAGGTGCGTCTGGGTGGACTTGAACTTCCAACCTTTCCATTAGCAGCTGAGTATATTAACCATTTGCACCACTCAAGGACTCCTACTTCTCTGTACTGTAAATATTTACAAACCAATTAAAATTATGTTATTTTATTATATAAATAATGTGTTCAGTTACAACATGTCAGAAAATATAAATAAGGAGAAAGAAAATTGAAATCGCATGTTAGGTCATCACCAAGAAATGACCACTGTTAACATTTTGGTGTATTCTTCCAGATATGTATACAATCTCATTTTGATGGCTGTAGTATTTCATTGTATGGCTGGCTGTACTGTAAAATATAGTAAATCCAATTGTAAGACTGAAGTTTCTTTCATTTCATTATTATTGCAAAAAAACCAAAGTCGTTGCCGTCAAGTCGATTCCGACTCATAGCAGCCCTACAGGACAGAGGAGAACTGCCCCATACGGTTTCCAAAGAGCACCTGGTGGATTCAAACTGCCAGCCTTTTGGTTAGCAGTCACAGCTCTTAACCACTGTGCCACTAGGGTTTCCTTGTTATTATAAAAAGAGCTGGAATAAATATTTTAGTCAAATCTTTGTTTTTTTATTTTATCTATAAATATTTCTGTATATAACTCTAAAAGGCAAGGACTCGTTTTAAAAATATAATGATACCATTATCACAGGTAGAAATTTAACAAATTCCACATTGTCATCAAATATCTAATGTCCACATTTCCCCAGTTATAAATGTTTGCTGCTGTCTTGTTTTGATAACTAAATCTTGTGTATATGTTTAATTCTTAGGGTAAATGCTTAGATTTGGAATTGCTGAGTTAAAGGTTTGTTATGGCGAGATCCAGAAAGATGTTCTCATTAGCCTTAAACGTTCCAAAAGAACATTTTGTATGAATGTGAATGTGGAAGGAATGGAGGAGGAAATCTTAACCTGAGGCTTTCATTTGCTAGTGAGGATCTCCTAATGATTTACTAAGGTAGACCCCAGGCGATTTCCCTTCTCCCTCCCTACGTTCCCCAGGTCTGGAGGGTCTCTCATTGTATGGAGGAGTGTCTCCGGAGAAGCATCCTCCCTTCTTAACAGTCTGGGTGGTCTTCTGAAGGAGCTGGCATCTCTCACTAGCAATCGAGAATCTAGGTGTAAAAACCGATCTCCTTAAGGAGGAAGATATTTTAATACAGTGAAGTTCCTGAGCCACCCTGCTGATTTATCTGCCATTTTATATTTATTTACAAAAATCCATTTCCACTGAGTCGATTCTGACTCGTAGCAATCCTATAGGACAGAGTACAACTGCCCCACAATGTTTCCGAGACTACCACATCTTTCTCCCAAGGAGCGGCTGGTAGGCTTGAACCGCCGACTTTTCAGTTAGCACCCAAGCACTAATCATTGTGCCACCAGGGCTGCTTATATTTACAGATAATATTTGCATTATTTATATTTATAATTTATATAGAAGGCAGCAATGTAGTGAAAACAGGTAGACAGATCCAGGTTTAAATTCTGGGATTGTCATTTATTTATTATGTGATCTTGAGCAAATTACTTTTCTGCAATTCAATTGTTTAGCAGAATAACGATAGCTTTCTAAGGTTTCTTCAGTGATGATGTAGCTTGTACATAGTAGGTGCTCAGTAAATATTTGTTGAATGAATGAATGTTTCCTAACTAGAATCTTACGTTATTGTGGCTTTTGATTTAGTTAGAAGACTTCTTACAGCACACCATCTTTATTTTAGAAATGAGAAAACTAAGTTCAGAGAAAATGCGTACTTTGCTTTTTCAGTCTTTCATTTAATAAATATTAAGCACCAAGTGTGTCAGGCACTAAGGATATAATAACCAATAAGACATGGTCACTGCTCTCAAAGAGTAAGAAAGGGTAGACTTTTAAAAAAATTTATTGTACTTTAGGTGAAAGTTTGCGATCAAGTCAGCCTCTCATACGAAAAGCCATACATGCCCTACCGTGCACTCCCAGCTACTCTCCCCTTAACGATACAGCATATTCCTTCTCTCCACACTGTATTCCCCATGGCCATTCAACCAGCTCCTGTCCCCCTCTTCCTTCTCATCTCGCCACCAGACAGGAGTTGCCCTTCATAGTCTCTTGTGTCTACTTGAGCCACGAAGTTCACTCCTCACCAGCATCATTGTCTGTCTTACAGTTCAGACCAATCCCTGTCTATAGAGTTGGTTTTGGGAATGGTTCCAACCTTGGGCTATCAAAGGGTCCTGGCACCATGACCATCAGAGTCCCTCCGGTCTCAGTCAGATCATTAAGCCTGGTCTTTTAATGAGAATTTCAGATCTGCATCCCACTATTTTCTGGCTCCATCGGGGATTGTCTGTCCTGTTCCCTGTCAGGGCAGTGATCGGTGGTAGCTGGACACTGTCTAGTTCTTCCAATCTCAGGCCTGATGGATAGAAATGCTTTTTTTTAAAGTGATAAACAGAGGTCTATGTGTTATAGAATTATTTAAAGATGCACTGTCCAATATGGCAGACTGTAGCTATATTGGCTACTTAAATTAATTAAAATTAAATTAAATTAAAAATTCATTTCCTCTGTTGCACTAGCCACTTTTCAAGTGCTCACTAGCAACATGTGGCTAGTGACTACTGTATTGGACAGTGCAGGTATATAATATTTTCATCATTGCAGGAAGTTCTGCTGGACAGGTCTTCTCCACAGTATAATACTCATATGCATGTTGTCGTTGTTGTTAGGTGCCGTTGGGTCAGTTCCAACTCCTGGTGACCCTATAGGACAGAGCAGAACTGCCCCATAGGGTTTCCAAGGAGCAGCTGGTGGATTTGAACTGCCAACCTTTTCTTAACCACTGTGCCACCAGGGCTTCACTCATATGCGTGTATAAATAAATAAAATTCATACAATTTCAAGGTATTTGCATCTTGGTTTGAACCTAGTAGGTAAAAAGCCCCTTATAATTGTTCTAGGGTAAAATCACCACAAAGTTATATAGTAAAGCAAAATGAAAGGTTTTGTTCAGCATCTGTTCAAAGAGGCAAAAGTGGGAAACAGAGAAGCATGCTGCCCGAATCCAATGAATATCATGGAATAGGCACCGGTGGGAAAAGGCACAAGCATGCTGCTGGATCCATGTCTTTCTGAGTCCAAGGAATATGACAGAGTTGTCATTATATATTAACATTACAAATGGGTAAAATCACTGAAGTCTTCGCCTTTTTACAGATGAGCTAAAAACTGCCCAGTCGCTGTGATTCTACATTTTGAATAGTTTTTCTTAACAATCATTGGTACAGGCTTCAGTAATGACAGCCAGGAGGGTCTTCGTTGGTCTGACAAATCTTACTATTCACTAAATGCTAATAGGAAAAGATAAGAATGGAAAGTATGTGGGTCTTTTGTGTTTTGTTTATGAGAAAGTTTCCCTAAAAGATGTTTTCCAAGATTATCCTAGCTATTTTTTTTTTATTGTTTTTTTTTATACCTCAGGGCCCAGTTGATGTTTCCTTGTGAGTCCTGCTTCAGCTGGGTCACATTCTTTATACTGATGCAAATAGGCAGGGAATAATGGCTCCAATAAAGAAAAAAAAACCCTGTTGTCCTTGAGTCAATTCTGACCTTATGGGATAGAGTAGAATTGCCCCATAGGGTTTGCAAGGAGCAACTGGTTGATTTGAACTGCCAACCTTTTGATTAGCAGCTGAGTTCTTAACCACTACACCACCAGGGCTCAAATGGCTCCAATACCAAACAAAACCCGTCACCTTTGAGTCAATTCCGACTCATAGTGACCCTAAAGGGCAGAGAAGAACTGCCCCATAGGGTTTCCAAGGAACGCCTGATGGATTCAAACTGCTGGCCTTTTGGTTAGCAGCTGTAGCTCTTAACCACTACACCACCAGGGTTTCCCTGGCTCCCTCCTAAATCCCAATACAAGCAAAGAGTCCCTGGGTGGAGCAAACTGGTAATGGACTCAGCTGCTACCTAAAAGGTTAGAGGTTCAGATCTACCCAGAGGTGCCTTGGAAAAAAGGCCTGGTGATCTACTTCCTAAAAATCAGACATCGAAAACCCTATGGAGCGCAGTTCTACTGTGACACACATGAGGTCACCATAAGTCAAAGTCAACTCAATGGCAACTGGTATTACAGGTAAGAGAGTAAAGATGGGCGTTGGTAACTAAAAACTACAAAGACAGGAGTTTCATTATAAGCCAGAGTCCAAACTTGTGAAAATTTTAGCTTAGAACAGCTTCTGGCTGAGGAGTTGGCTGCAGCAGAATAATGAGTCACTTGTTCATGTCAGGAGGGATGGGCTCAGTTTCCTGTGTCTCCTACATAGTCCTGTGGTTGTCTGGGCATATGTGGCCACACGCTGATGTGCGCATAGGGTAGACAGAGGACATCCTTACAGCTTTCCTGAGATTACAGTAAAATTAGGTAACTTCTCTTACAGTTTACTTAAAGTCCCTCTCACTGAGGGCATTATGTGGCTTTCACTTCCCGTAGGCTTTCTTCTTCAACTGTCACTTACTGGGTGTTTTCTATGTGCCAGGGAATAGGCAATGTGCTATGGTTATGAAGATGATTAAGGCAAGATGTTTATAATTTAACAGAGGAGATAGATATGAAACCAGCTAACCATAACCAACGTAGAATGAAAAAAGTGCTGTAACAGGTAAGGTGGGAAATACAGGAAAAGGAGAGATTAAACTCAATTTAGGGGACTAAGGAAGGCTTGATAAAGGAGGTTGCATTTGAGCGTAGCTTTAAAAAGATATGTTGGAGCAGGATAGCGTGGAACATACTATCACTGGGAATTTTTCCACGTTCAAGTTCTTAGAATACAAAATTGTTCTTTTGTGCAAGAAATAACTTCTCCCACCTCATCTTTCATGTTGAACTTGCTCTCTTTTACTGAAGAAATTTCAGTAAAAATTTCAGCATTTCTTGGTATCTTCTCTCATTTTCTTTCCAGTCCCCACCCTTAATGGAGGGAGAATTTCTTCTTTCCATTGAGTAACTTCTTATCTCCTGTCCTTTCCATCCTCTTCCAGGACTTAGTTCTGTGTCTTGTCTCCTCTCTTGCATCTTCAGTATTCATTGCCTATAAACGGCTCTCTCCTTAGAGGCAGATCCAGGTTTTGTAGGACCTGACGCTTATATAATCTTGGGCACTCTCTTCAAGAAAAAGAGTACACAATTACAAATATCAACTTAGGAACAAAAGTTAATATTTACTCAGAATAGGCCTAGGCAAATGAGCGGCCCTAAAGCTTAGCTTCATAGTAAATCTGCCTGATTGTCCTATAATAAAAACAAAATACAAATCCTGAAAGCTACTGTTCCATCTCTTTCTCGCTACTCTGAAACCTTTCAGGGAAATAGTCTACACACATTGTCTTCATTTCCACGTTACTTTGACCCCATGCTCACCATTCTATTGCAATAGTTTTCTCTAAAAACACCATTGATCTCCTAATGCCTAAACCATTTGTCTTAGGCTGGGTTCTCTAGAGAAGCAAAATCAGTAAAGTGTATAAATATATACATAGAGAGAGATTTATGTTAAGGAAATGGCTCACGTGGTTGTAGAGGCTGGAATGTCCCAAGTCTGTGGGTCAGGTTGGAGGCTTCTCCTGATTCATGTAGCCACAGGGGCTGGTGAACTCAAGATTGGCACGTAAGACAGCAGGGCTCTTCCTCAAAGGCTGCAAAGACTAATGAATCCCAAGATTGAAGGCAAGGTGGCAGGTAAACTGTTAGCTCAAGTCCCAAGAACCGGAGGTCAGACAAACAAGAGCCAGCTGCAGGATCCAGAATGAGCAAAAGCCGGCGAGCCTTGCCAGAAAGTTCACCTATATTAGGTGCAGCCCACATGCCCAAGGAAAATTCCTTTCAACTGATTGGCTACTCACAGCAGATCCCATCATGGAGGTGATCACATTATATAAAATCTCATCATGGAAGTGATCACATCATCACTATATCGTAACTGCCAAACTGCTGAGAATCACGGCCCAGACAAGTTGACACACAACCGTAACAATCATAGTCCTCCACTTGTCAACTTG
Source organism: Elephas maximus indicus (assembly GCF_024166365.1). Lineage (NCBI taxonomy): Eukaryota > Metazoa > Chordata > Mammalia > Proboscidea > Elephantidae > Elephas > Elephas maximus. Next base: position 67,805,744 of record NC_064831.1, on the reverse strand, counting down.
GCACTTGCACACATCTCCTTAAACCATACATAATCTTTGAATACACACAATTATAAGGTCATACTTGCCCCTGACATGATACAACAAACACACATACAACCAAATACATGCAAGCCCTGTTTACATCTTATATTTTATAAGTGAAGAAAACAAAAATATTCGATGCACATATACAAGGCAGAAATACAACAATTATAGTCCTTGTTTATGCAACTGGTCAAATGGTCGTAACTGGTATTTAGAACTAACTGCCTTCTTCCACTACCCATTCTGTATTGCCTTTGCCCTCAGAGAGCACCTCAGCTGGTCATGGTTCTTTGCCTGGTGGGGTGACCCAAACCTTCATTCCTGAAGGGTCTGGGCCATTAGAATTCATGTCAGAATTGGGCTGTCATAGTTTTCCATTGACTTTAATCACAGGGTATGGTAGAACTAAGAGATGCCCGAAGAGATTTCCTACATTCCAGACATACCCTTCTTTATTTCCATTATGTAATATCAATCCAATTCCCTTTTGGTAATTGGGATCAGTAACACTAGTCAATATGGTAACTCCCTTAACTTGCCTGTTGATCCAAAGGCACAGGAGCCCAAAGTAGTCATGTGGCATTCTTAACTTCTAGTTCAGTGGAACCAGTGATGTGTCTTCAGGTGGGAACATCCCTCCATTTGGAACTAGACTTCTAGACCTGCAGAGCATAAGGTTGTGGGGAGAGGAAGCAAAAATTTTGCAAGTGGGTCACTAGGGGTAATAGTGAGTGGTGCCACTCCATTTTCACCCCTTGATTCCTGGACCCATGAATCCTACCTGTGGGAGAAACAGCACCTTATATTGGATGCTGGTTTAGGGCATATACAGCCTCCCAGAGAATATTGCCCCAACCCTACAAGATATTGCCACCTAGCTGGTGGTGTAATTGTATCTTTAGGAGGCCATTCCATTGTTGTATCAAGCCAGCTGCTTCAGGATGATGGGGAACATGGTAAGACTAGTGAATTCCGTGAGCAAGGGCCCTTTGGTGTATTTCATTTGCGGTGAAGTGAGTCCCTTGATCCAAGGCAATGCTGTATGAGATACCATGATAGTGGATAAGGCATTCTGTGAGTCCACGGATGGTAGTTTTGGCAGAAGCATTGCACGCAGGGAAGGCAAATCCATATCTAGAGTAAGTGTCTATTCCAGTAGGAATAAAAGGCTGCCTTTTCCATGACGGAAGCGGTGCAATGTAATCAATCAACCTGTTACCAGGTTGTTGGCTGATCACCTCAAAGAATGGCACTATATCGGGGACTCAGTGTTGGTCTCGGCTGCTGGCAGATTGGGCACTCTGCAGTGGTTGTAGCCCAGTCAGTCTCGGTGAGTGGAAGACCATGTTGCTGATCCCATGCATAAGCTCCATTCTTGCCACCAGGGCCACTTTGTTCATGAGCCCCTTGGGCAGTGGAGAAAGAGTATGAATGGTTTCCATAGAATGCATCATTCTATCCACTTGATTGTTAAAATCCTCCTCTGCTGAGGCCACCCTTTGATGAGCATTCACATGAAACACAAATGTCTGTACTTCTTTGGCCCATTCAGAGAGGTCTATCCACATACCTCTTCCCCATACCTCCTAGTCTTCAATTTTCCAATTATGTTCCTTCCAAGTCCCTGACCATCCCATTGGCCACAGCCCATGAATCAGTATACAGTCACACATCTGGCCATTTCTCCTTCTAAGCAAAATGAACAACCAGGTGCACTCCTCTAAGTTCTGTCCAATGGGAAGCTTTCCCTTCACCATTGTCCTTCAGGGGGGTCCCAGGAAGGGGCTATAATGCTGCTGCTGTCCACTTTTGAGTGGTGCCTGCATATCACATAAAACCATCTGAAAACCAGGGACAAGTTTTCTCTCCCTCAGTCAACTGATCATAAGGAACTGTGAGGCAATAGGTGTGGACTGGGAAGTTGAAGATAATGTGGCAGGAGTGGAGACCATGGGCATTTGGGCCACTTCCTCATGCAACTTACTTATGCTTTCAGGTCCTGCTGAGGCCCAATCTTGTATATACCACTTGCATTTAATGATGGAGTGCTGCTGTGCATGTTCAACTTTATGGCTTTGCGAGTCGAACAGCCCCCAGTTCGTGATGGGCAGCTTAGGCCGCATGGTGACTTGGTGGCATTCAGTCTTTACTAAGGCCCAGTAACAAGCCAAAAGCTGTTTCTCAAAAAGACAGTAGTTACCTACAGAGGATGGCAGGGCTTTGCTCCAAAATCCTAAGGGTCTGTGCTGTGATTCATCAGCAGAGGCTTGCTAAAGATTCCAGACAGCATCCCTATCTGCCACTGACATTTCAAGCACCATTGGATCAGCTGGGTCATATGGCCCCAGTGGCAGAGACACTTGCACAGCAGACTGAACCTGTTGCAGAGCCTTCTCTTGTTCTGGGCCTGACTCAGAACTAGTAGCTTTTCAAGTCACTTGATAAGTAGGCTGGAGTAGCACACCCAAATGAGGATATGTTGCCTCCAAAATGCAAAGAGGCATACTAGATGTCGTACCTCCTGTTTAATTGTGGGAGGGGCCAAGTGCAATAACTTATCCTTCACTTTAGAGGGAATATCTTGCCATGCCCCATACCAGTGAGCCCCTAGAAATTTCACTGAGGTGGAAAGTGCCTGAATTTTTGTCGGATTGATTTCTCAACCTCTAGCATGCAAATGTTTTACCAATAAGTCCAGAGTCTTTGGCATTTCTTTCTTACTAGGTCCAATCAGCATAATGTCATCAATGTCATGGACCAGTGTGACATCTTGTGGAAGGGAAAGGTGATCAAGGTCTCTATGACTAAATTTTGACACAGGGCTAGAGAGTTGATATAGCCTTGAGGTGGGCAACTGAAGGTGTATTGCTGGCATTGCCAGCTGAAGGCAAACTGCTTCTGGTGATCCTCTGAAATAGTATGGAGAAAAAGGCATTAGCCAGATCAATAGCTGCATACCAGGTACCAGGAGATGTATTAATTTACTCAAGCAATGAAACAACGTCTGGAAGAGCAGCTGCAATTGGAATCACCACCTGCTTAAGTTTTCCATAATCCACTGTCATTTTCCAAGATCCATCTATTTTTTGCACAGGCCAGATAGGCGAGTTGAAGGGGATGTGGTGGGAATCACCAACCCTGTATCCTGCAAGTCCTTGATGGTGGTAGTAATCTCTACAATCCCTCCAGGAATGTAGTTTGCTTTTGGCTTACTATTTTCCTAGGTAGTGGCATTTCTAATGGCTTCCACTTGGCTTTTCATGCCATAATAGCCCTTACTCCACTTGTCATGGATCCATTGTCAGGGATCCATCAGTTGCATAGTATATTTATTCCAATTATGCATTCTGGAACTGTGGAAATCACTACAGGATGGGTTCAGGAACCCACTGGACCTACTGTGAGACAGATATGAGGTAAGACTGCATTAATAACCTGACCTCCATATGCCCCTACCTAGATTACTGGGCCACAGTGACATTTTGGGTCTCCTGGAATGTGTCAGTTCAGAGCCAGTATCCAGTAATCCACAAAAAGTCTCATTATTTCCTTTTCCCCAGTGGATAGTCATTCTAGTAAAAGGCCGTAGATTCAAGTTAGACTGCTGTTCACTTGACCTAGAATTCTTGCACCTGTACAGGTCAAGTAAATATTTAGATTTCCTATCTATGTCACTCCTAGGAACACCATGACTAACTAGCCAACACCATAAGTCTATATGAGTCAAAATATTCTGATTATTGCTTTGACTCTGCTGTCCATTATGGTAACCACACCCACCTTATCTTTGTTGATTGAGTGCTGCCACTTGGCCCCTACCACCATGGGGTCAAATCAGCCCCATTGTAGTTATGTGTCTTAATTCAGTTAGAGGGCAGTTCCCACTGTCAAATCAGACTTATATAAAATAGCAATCACAGCAGTCTTCAAGGAGGCTGGGGCTCCCCTCACAAATGGGTTCCTCACAGTTGTAGTAAAAGGTGTGTTCTCTGGACACTCCATGTTTGAATCTGTGGGTCTAACCTGATAAATCCACTCTAACATGCCAATTTCCCTTAGCCTTTGGATACCTTCTTCTACAGTATACCGAGACAGGTCTGGTGCTTCAACCTGATTTAGTGTAGGCCACCACATAATCCATGCTTCAGTGACCCAGTCAAATAAACTATTAGATACTTTCCCAACCTCTCAAGCTGAAACATTGAATGAAGCATCTGTGCATAGTGGGTCCACATCACTAAATTCAGACTGATCCATCTGTATGTTCCTTTACCATTATCCCATGTCCTTAATAGCCATTCTCACACATATTCCCCAGGTTTCTGTTTGTACATATTAGAAAAGTCAAGCAGTTCTTTTGGAGTGTAGTGTACTCCTCCTGGGTCACACTTTGTACTTCACCTTTTGGGGCTCACTGGAACTTAATTATAATTAGAGGTCTAGAAGCCAAGATGGGTGATGGAGATAAATTTTGAAACATTCGGCATTGTCTTGTAAGGCATCTGCCTCAGGCAATGTCCCAGGCAGTGACTCAGACAAACCCTTTTTAGACAGCTGGGTTAATCTCATCATATGGGAGTGGAGAGGCTGATGGTTTTTACTGGAGAGGATGGCTTAGCAGACAAAGATGGAGTAATCTCTTCAGATGGGAGGGAGAGGGCTGGTTGTGTTGGCAGGAGTGATTCAATGGAATTTAGGGGCTCAGCATCCCAGCTTCCTGATTATCTACCCATATGTCCCCATCCAAAGTTTCAAGATTCCATTGCTTCCCAGGCAATGCCCTCACTTTAACTTCAGACACCACTCAAGGTTGGGAATTCAGTTGGCATTGTAATTCAGCCACTCTAATGATACGACTCTGGGTCTGGTTTTCCGGCGATTTCAGTTCCGTTACTACAAGAAATAAGGCTTTCTTTCAAGGCACAAGTGGAAATTTTGAGGTCCCTTATGCAATGCTTGAGCTTTGACTCTGAAGCCCTGAGCTCATCTCTTTCTTTCACCACTTTGTCTAGTGAAAGTATGACCAACCAACCAGATTCCTTATACTTATTATGACAAAGTTGTAGAAAGGTATCAGACATGCAGAGCCTGGGTGCAGAGCCTCCCCTTTCACCAGTACGTGATCTATTTGTGGTGATATTTTGTTTATTTCTATTGATACCTCACGCCATGGATTAGCAGTGCCCTCTTTACTACTGGAAGCAGAGTTGTAAACATCTTTAAGACTAACCAGGCTTGAGAACTAGTTTAGAATACTCATCTTTACAATTTTGTCTCCCTAGAACTGCTCTTGGTACCAAATGTCTTAGCCTGGGTTCTCTAGAGAAGAAAAACTAGTGAAGTGTTTAAATATATATAGAGAGATTTATATCATGGAAATGGCTTACACAGTTGTAGAAGCAGGAATGTCCCAAGTCTGTGAGTCAGGCTGGAAGGTTCTCCTGATTCATGTAGCCACAGGGGCTGGTGAACCCAAGATCAGCAGGTCAGACAGCAGGGCTCTTGCTCACACCCTGCAAAGACTCACAAATGCCAAGATTGGGAGGCAAGACAGCAGGTAAACTGCTAGCTCAAGTCCCAGGAACCAGGGGTCAGACAAACAGGAGCCAATTGCAGAATCAAGAGCAAGCAAAAGCCCACGAGCCTTGCCAGAAAGTCTATCTACATTGGATGCAGGCCATACTCCAAGGAAACTCGCTTTCAACTGACTGGCTACTCACAACAGATCCCATCATGGAGGTGATCACATTATATCAAATCTCATCATGGAAGTGATCACATTATCATAGGACTGCTGAACTACATCATAACTGCCCAAGAGAAGTACCTAAATTCTTTAGTTAAAGTTGTACACAATAACATGATTGCCCTCGACTTTAGCCCAACAAGGAGTTGTCTGTGCAGTGGCCAAAACCTCCTGCTGCACTTGAATAAATACTTCAGCAGAAGTAGAACCAGATATTAAAGAATCTGCAAAAGGGCTACTTCAAGTACAACCCATGTCAAATTCCTCTTTTCTAGATATTTTCAGCTGGCTACCCTCAGGGAAACCTTGTGGTGTAGTGGTTAAGTGCTACAGCTGCTAACCAAAAATTCGGCAGGTCAAATCCACCGGGGTCTCCTTGGAAACTCTATGGGGCAGTTCTACTCTGTCCTATAGGGTTGCTATGAGTTGGACTTGACTCGATGGCAATGGGTTTGGTTTTGGTTTTTTGACCCTCAGGGATTGGATCATGGATCAGATCTATATTTTTAACTGGATTAAGGATACTTATTGTAATTATTATTGGAACTGTCAAATGCTATGTAAAAATTACTGCCAATGCTTTGACCCAGAAAACCAACATGTTACCAGTGAAGTGATTCATGTGCAGTGATAAAACCCCTTCTGTCAAGGGACTTGAGCTCTCACTCTAAAGGCTTCCTACTTACATAGCGACCAGATAGTTCCTCTAATGTGGCCCTGCTCTATACTAGCCTTCCCCAAAAGATCACTGAAGACTGAGTGCTAAATCGAGGCATGGTGAAGACAATGGATGGGGCCTGGTCCTTCAAAGAGGATGGCATCCAGGGTCTTAAAAACTTGCTTTAAAGGCAGGTGGCCATCCAAAAGGTAGTCGAAAATGAAGGAAAGCACACCATCCTGTACATGATCAAAGAATTTCATGGCAATCCTTGATCAAAAGGAGGGAATGTATGAGAGCCTAAAATCTGAGGCAGTTTGTGTAAGTAGTACAGTTTGAAAGCAAGGCCTTAACTCCATCTCAAGTCTTGACATGAATCTAGAATCCATTATGAATCTTCAGGTTACCTTTCTAATAGCAGTTTTTATCTCCTGTTCTTAACCTTTTGTCATTCTTAAAAATATACCCTGAAGGAGATATTTTACTCTGTGATCAAGCTGAAGTAGAATGTCGCAGCCTGTTCCCAGAGGATCTTTTCCTCTTTGGTCAAGTGGATGCAGGATGTTGACAGCCCCCAGGGGGTCTTGACACAGCATTATCGAAAAGCCTTCTTTACAGTGGACCCCCAGAATAGACATGCTTGTGAAAGCAGTTTGAATAGTGTATTTCCAGAAAAGCATGTCCTGTCATTGTCTTGTGATCCCCTGTATACCCACCACCTGCACGTACCCCTGTAATTTGAGATATGTCGTCCATCCCTGAAATCCAGCTGTATATTAAGCCCTCAATCAGTAACAAGCCCTGTTTTATGAAAGCCTGCCTCTAACTTTTCTAATTGCCTGAGAACCAACCACAGTACTTGTCTAAACCCTATAAAAATGTTTGTGTGATTATCGTGTCTCAGACTTTGTGGTTTCATTTTCATGAGGTGCCTAGTTCCTGGTCTGAACTGTGTTGAACCTTTAATAAGCCTCTTTGTTTACTTTTAAATAGAATGAGAGTTTTCTCTACTACACCGCAAATGAATCATCCTGATTCTTCAATGACTCCTTTCCTACTCAGCCACCACTGGTTGGCCTTACTCAGTGTTATGGATTGAATTGTGCCCCTAAAAATATGTGGTTGTAATTCCTAACCCCTATACCTGTGGTTATAATTCCATTTGGGAATGAGTTGTCTTCGTTATGTTAATGAGTAAGGATTAGTGTAGGGTGTGTCTTGAGTCAATCTCTTTTGAGGTATAAAAAGAGATTGAACAAGCAAGCAAGAGGAGCAGAGATGAAGTAAGACAGATGCCAAGACACATGGAGATCTCCAAGTTACCAGGAAGGAAAAGCTGAAGAGACAAGGACCTTCCTCTAGAGTCAACAGAGAGAGCCTTTCTCTATAGCCGGCACCCTGAATTAGGACTTCTAGCTTACAAAGTATGAGAAAATAAATTTCTGTTTGTTAAAGCCACTTGTGGTATTTCTGTTATAGCAGCACCAGATAACTAAGACGCTTAGGGTCTCTTCCATGGCCCAGGTTGTCTTCTTTCCGCTGTGACTCAGTGATCATATCCATGCCCATGGCTTCCACCATCATCCCTGTATGGCTGATCCACAATGGTATGTCCCTTGCTCTGACTTCCCTTATAAACTTCAGGCCTATTATACAAATTCTCTACCTAAAGGGTCCCATCAGCACCCAAAATTAAAACCTTTCTCTGTGGTCAATGGCACTACTCCCTACCAGCCCCCTGCTCTGGAAACTCTGAAGTGTTACTTTAAAACAAACGAACAAACAAGCAAACAAACACACTTGTGTTTCCTTCTCTCCCTGCATCATCTCTAAAATCTAGCAGTTCTACTTCAGAAATGTCACTAGAATCGGTGTGGTCTTTTCCATTTCCACTACCACTTCCCCACTTCAGTTTTTCTCACTATTGACTTGGACTAATTCAAAGACCCTTGATCGTTTGGAGCTAGAGAATCTCAGAGCTGGATGTCACTTGTCCCATTGAATTAATGGAAGGCCAGATCTAGAATCTGGGTTTCCTGCCTCTTTTGGTGTCTACTTCACAGTTTTAATCCTCATGTAATCCATTTTGTGCACTGATGCCAGATTGTTAAAAGTGATGACTCTCACCAAATGAAACTATAGTCCCTGACATGGTATTTATTTCAGGGCTCCAAAATCTGGCTTCAAATTAACTTCTCAGCGTTATCTTCCTTTTGGGCCCTTTCTGTATAGTATAATCAACTGAGCTTTTGGATGTTTCCTGAACATGGCCCCACTTTTATGTAAGTGACTTCTGGAATGATTTTCTTCTTCCCCTCATATGTAATAATTTGAACCTCTTATCACACATGATCTGATACTGTCTTATTTAATGTGTCTGTAGTAGACATCGTAGTTAACTCCTCAATATCCATTCTATCCCAGATTGGCAGTCTGATCAGAGTGGTGGTTCCATCCATTTACCTGTGATTGGTTTATGAGTGGGCATGTGATACATTTCTGGCCGATGACACATGAGGCAGGACTTCTGGGAGGATTCTTAGAAAGATTCCCGTGTCTTAGAAGGGAATATGAGAAGAAATATCCCTTTCTGTCTCTGGATAATCATGTCTAGATGTGACCCCAAGGACAGCTACAGCCACCTTGCTCTCAGCCTAACAAAGCAGAGCAGAGAGAGGGAAAGAACCTGGACTCTTATGGTATTACTGAGGCCCAAATCAACCAATCCTAGAGTCAGCCCTGTCTCCGAACTTCCTATTATGTGAAGTAATACATTTACTTATTGTCCAGGCCACTTTAAGTCGCAGTTTTTTGTTATTCTTGCAGCTGAAAGACTAGTAAACAGTGTTTTGTTCCTGATGTTAGGTTTTAAGCTTCTTGACTTCAGGGACTGTATTTATCTTTCTAGCCCTTTTAGGGCTTGGCACATAGAAGATGCTCAAAAAATGACTGCGATGTATTTCTGAGATATAGCTAGTAAAAACGCAATTTATAAAGGTCTTTATTTTCTCATAGCAATTTTAACCCATTGCCATCGAGTCAATTCTGACTAATAGCAACCCTATAGGACAGAGTAGAACTGCCCCATAGAGTGTCCAAGGAGTACCTGGTGGATTTGAACCACCGGCCTATTGATTAGTAGCCGTAGCTCTTAACCAGTACACCACCAGGGTTTCCCATAGCAATTGAGAGGTAACAAAATAAAGTTTAGACAGATTAACTTGTTCACGGCATTTTATTTCTCAAAGTCATACCAGGTTCTGAACAGGCTGTTCCACTTTGCTTCAAATCCTTGTCTGTAACTGCCATGCCTGTTAGGGTCCCAAGAGTACTGGCGACTGAAGGAAAAAGAAAGTGGCAAGTCACTCCTGTGCTTAACCTGGGAATAATGCTAAAACAACATCCCAACTATTTCTGCTAGCCCAGAGCTTACAGCTGGAACGCCTTCTCTTGCCAGTCCCTGTTCACGGTGGTACCTCTAGTGCTGGGGCCATGAATATAAATTTTATATGCATAAGTATTTTCCGGGGAAGATGGTCCATGGCGTTTATTAGCTTCTCAGTGAGATCTTAAAGGTTAGGAAGCACTATTACATGATGTAATATCTCATATTACATTGAAAATCTAAACTTTTAAAATGTTCATTCGGTGGACTTGATGCCTCTGGGTGTTGTGCTATATTCTGTCATCTCAGGGGACCAGTAGGCCAGGGACAGCTTGTAGATTATGAAGCAGGAGATATTTAGGCACCAAAACCCAAAAACTAAACCCACTGCTGTTGAGTTGATTCCCACTCATAGCAACCGTATAGGACAGTGTAGACCTGCCCCATAGGTTTCCAAAGAGTGGCTGGTGGATTCAAACAGCCGACCTTTTTGTTAGCAGCCAGCCTTTTAACCACTGCTCCATCAGGGCTCCCTTTAGGCACCAGGACTAGGTATCTCTATGTAGAACCAGCGTAAAAGGAAAATGCTGAGCCCCTTGTTGAAAAATTAAGAATTTCAAGATGGCAACAGCAAAACATTAAACCAAGCACAGGACCCTTCTCACTTGAGAAAGCTGTGCAACTACACAGACTGCATACACATGAAGCTGGTTCTACCTCTAGTACATATTACTACCCGCCCCCCTCCCCCCAAAATTACTACATACAGTATTAATTGCTCAATTATGTTGTATTCCTTGGCACTGACATGTAGTCCTTCATCCATTTTTGGAGCATCTAGAACTTGCCAGTGGTTCCAGATGAGAGCATTCATTTAATAAAACTGGATACTTACTATATAATAAGCCTTTTTCTAGGTGCTAGGGATACACTCTGAAGAAGATATTGGAGGTGGGCAGAGACAGTGAACAAATAAACAGGAGAAATATCAGTGGATAGTGCTGAGCAAAACATTAACATACGATGATGTGATACCGGGTGACTGGCTGGCCATTTTAGATTGGGTGGTCAGGGAAGCCCTCTCTGAGATGACATTTGAGCTAAGATCTTAATGAAAATAAAAACGCCTCCACAGGAGGTGGGGGTGAAGTGGATTATCTTCACAGGGCAAAAGAGAGCAAAGGCTTAAAGCAGGGAAGAGGGAAAAACAGACGTCCGGAGTGAACAGTTAGGAGTTAAGGGGAAGGATGAAGTCTGGGGAAGTGGGAGGGATCAGCCGGCAGGGGTCAAATCATCCTCTTTGGTAAATAGATCGTTTGAAGGCAAAGGCCTGGGAAGCGAGCCGGCTAGAAGGTCCTTGCAGGAACCTAGGTTAGAGACAGTGGTGGCTCAGGCTAGGGTTATGTGCCCAAGTGGATTGTCCAAATTAGCTGACATGAAGCTGGGTTGGCCTATATGGGTCCAAAGTGCTGCCCGCAGCACGCACCTCGCGGTCTCCCAGAGAGGCCGCGCCTGGATCAGGTGAGTGGGTGGTCACTCAGGGCCACGCCGAGGAGCCGCCCCCAGAGCTCGGCGCGCTGCTGTGCCGACGTGGCTGGCGCGGTAGGCAGCGCACGTGTCTGGCCCCAGACCATGGGGGCGCACAGGGGTTCCTGGCCCCACCCGGGTGATGACAGATTGGGGTGCTTTCTGCCCGCCAGGGCGAGGAGCGGAGCGGAGCAGAGCAGATGGGCCAGGCGGAAGGGGGCTGGGTCGCGGCGAGGAGGGGGCGGGCCGGGCGCGCGCGCGCCCCTGTCGTGTGCACACGCCGTAGCGGGGGCGCGCAGGGCGCGCCGGGGCGGGGAGGGGATGGGGGCGGGGTGGGGGCAGCCCTTTCCCAGGCGGTAGCGGGGGCGGTGTTGCTGTTGCCCTTTTAAGCGGCCGGGGCGCCGCCGCCTTTTGCCCGAAGAATCGGTTAGAAAGGGAGTAGCCGCTCCGGCCGCCACATAGCCGCCCTCTGAGGTCTCGACGCGCCCCCCCCGCCATTTTCCAGTCCCGGTCCAACGCGGGCAGCGGCGGCGGGGAGAGGCGGAGCCGCGAGAGCGCGGCCCGGGCCGGCCCCGCGGGGCGGTCGCGGCCGTGACGGCGGCTCCCGGCCCGGCTGGCTCCCCCTCCGCACCCCTCCCGCCGGAGATGAGGGGAAGATGTCCGTGTCAGGGCTTAAGGCCGAGCTGAAGTTCCTGGCGTCCATCTTCGACAAGAACCACGAGCGATTCCGCATCGTCAGTTGGAAGCTGGACGAGCTGCACTGCCAGTTCCTCGTGCCGCCTCCAGCGCCGCCGGGCAGCCCGCACTCGCCGCTGCCGCCGCTCACCCTCCACTGCAACATCACGGTGAGCCGCCCGGCCGCAGCCCGGTGGGGCCGGCTCGGGGCGCCGGCGGAAAGGGGGGCGCCTCGAGCGCCCGGACAAAGGGGAGCCAGGCCCCAGAGAGGCCCCTCGGGTCTACGGGCGGGGCGGGCCCGCCCCTTCCCCCGGCTAGTGGCCCGGCCCAGGCCCCGCCGCGGCCACGGGAGGCTTGGGTGGGAGGAGGCGGAGGGCGCGTTTCTCCGGCCTTTCCCGCGGGGCTGGGTTTGGGGCCCTTGACCCCCGTCGGCCCCGTTGCCGCGCCTCGGGGTGGGAGACCCCGGCGGGCGCGAGCTCTCGCTGGGTCGCCATGGCCGCTCGTAGCCGGCCTGCTTCGGGGGCCGCGGCGAGGCAGATCGTGTCTGGCTGTTGTTTGAGTCCAGGCGAGGAAGGGCAAAAAGCCCTCAAGTTTTAACGCTTCGGTCTGCAGTTAGGTTTCCCTCTTCCCCGCTTATTCAGCTAATTCATTTTTATAAGTTTGGATTAAAGGGAAAACTGACTCATTTCAGGAAAAGAAGTTTGGAACGCAGCGTCTGATACTGTTTGAATTCTCCCCGTTCCCCTGGCCCCGCTCCGCGCTAACGTGTTTCTGGAATACGCATTGTACTGCGGCAGGTGGCGGTATGGGTGTGTATTCATGTAGCCCCCATGTATGCGTAAGCTTTTAAAATTATTAATAGGTGAAAGAAGATAAGTTCCCAAGTGTACTGCCCAGAAACATCACTTAATGTCATAGAGCCGAAAAGACACCTAAAGCTCACTCATTTGCTCCTTGGAAACCCAAGGTAGTCGGCTTGGCGGAGTAATTGAAGTGTTCTTTATGAACATGTATGATGAGGTTCTTCATTTTGAAACTGATTTATGATATTGGCCCATACTGCAGAATCAAGGTAGTAGTTTCATGTTCCTCGTTAAATATGGCTAAAACCAAGTGTGGTAACTTGGTTAAATGCCTACAGTATGCCAGCTACTTAAGCAGAGTAGGAGTTTGCAAGGGCTTTGAAGTTAATTAACTTATAATAGTTACCGGAATATCTGGAGGCGAAGATGTGTATTACTGCAAAAATAGTATAGTCGAGTGCTGTACTGAGGAGAAAATTAAACATTTATTGAACAGTTCAGCGTTCTGTTTGAGGTACTAGTGTTGCAAAACTGGGCAGAGCATTCCTGCTTTCAGAACACAGTTTTCTTGGGGGAGTTTTATGCAACAAAGCGTGACAAATACGATGGTATCATTATAAATAATGTTATGAAAACTACAGGGTGCAATTACTTTTGGCGGCAGGGGCTGGTCAGAGAAGGCTTTGACAAAGATCTGACAATGGGGTTGAGCTTATATAATCCCCCCCCCCAAAAAAAAACCAAACCCGTTGCTATTGAGTTGATTCTTACTCATAGCGACCCTGTAGGACAGAGTAGAACTGCCTAATAGGGTTTCCAAGAAATGGCTGGTGGATTCGAACTTCTGACTTTTTGGTTAGCAGCCATAGCTCTTAACCACTGGGCCACCAGGGCTCCAACAGCTGAGTAGTATTTTGGAAAGGGGTGGACCACATTTCAGGCAGGGGGAACTCAACCCAAAAAAGACCCCAAAGCTTGAGAAAGTGTGGTTTGTTTAGAGAGAAGTGGAAAAGTCATGGTGGTGCTTGAGCAAGGTAGACAAAACTTAATGAAGAAGATGAGATTTGAATTTGACTTTGAAGAAAGCCCAGGATATACACTGGTAAAGGGGAAGATTTCCTAGGAACAGTATGCATGTGGAAGTAGTAGTGAGCATGAAGTGGGGATAATGAGATTGGCCTGAATGGCTTGGAGGGTGATTACTGTGGTAGAAGTTGAGGTATAATCAGGAAAAGGTAAGACTGGCTTGAATGAAAGGAGACTAACCTTGCAGGCAGTGGAAGTCATAGTTACTCAATTAAGTTGGGAAAATGTGTCTGACATTAGGATTAAAAGCAGTTCTCCATGGTGGGTGGCACTAACAAGATCCGTGGGTTAAACTGTTGCCCACCAACTTTTTCCGCCTCTCAGTTTTCTTGGGATTCTGCTTTTCCCAAGAAAAGTATTTACTGCCCTCCAGTGGGGACTTGAGTAATGGCGAAAAACTGAAAGTAACACTTCTTGATGCAAAATAGCTGGGTTATCAGGCTTAACTATGAGGTAGTGCATCCAGGAAGAATGACTGGGTAAAACTTCTGTGTCTTTTAGCTTTCGTACGGCTAGATAAACTTTGTAAGCATATTTATGGTTTCCTGTGTGATAGGGAGCCCTGGTGGTTTTGCGCGTGTGTGTGTGTGTGTGTGTGTGTGATGTTCGGAAAACCAGAGGTGCCCAATGTACCCAAATGGAAAGCACCTTGGAGTAAGTCCTGCCACCCATGACTGGTGGGCCAGACAGGTGCCCACCAACCATGATGCCAACGTGTACCCCCTGATTTTGAGATAACATGTATTCCCATGTAATATTTCTTCAAAATGTATATAGTTAATCAAAAATTTAAACACACTCAATGACTTGGCATACTTCCATTAATGAAAATACATGGTATCAACAAAAAATTCAAAATAGAAGTTAATTGGGTCTTGAAAGGGTTAGGAAATGGATGTGTGTGGGATTTTGGTGATCCCAGTGGGGTTGGTGGTAGTGTTGTTGTCTTGGCATTTTGTGCCGGTGGTACAGGGATGCCAGATGTCTTGCAGTGTTCGGGCAGTCTGGCACAACAAAGAATTGTCCCAGCTAAAATGCCGGTAGTACTGCTGGTGAGAACTATATTAGAGGCTGTTAGGAGTCTGCTGCAGAAAAAGGTACTAAGAGAAGACCTGGATTATGTAGTGGCAACTGAAATAGAGTAAGAAGTGAAGTGGAGACACTCAGTAAAAGGAGGATTTGGTAGGGATTACTATAATAACACTGCTGGTAGGAACTATTAAAATTGAGATGGTAATGAATTATGACAGATATTATCAGAAGATGCTTCAGTTTATATGAGTATATGTTAACTTTTTATCACAGAAAAACATCAAATGTATACAAGAGTGGAATAATGTAGTGAACCACCCTCTATCCAACCTCAACAATGATAAACACTTGGTCAATCTTCTTTCACCTATACCCCACCTCAAATTATTAGAAGCAGATCCCAGACGTACCACTTCATCTATAAATATTTCAGTATGTAGCTCTAAGAGATAAAGACTATTTAAACATGGTGGGTGTTTTGATAAAGTCTACATGGCTTGCTCCTGTTGATATCATTTGCTTAGAGGGGAAAGAACAAGGAAGAAATGGGGTCGGATTTCAAATGCCAGGACCTATCTACTGCTTTTGTAATTGCTATTATCTAAAACTTGTAGCTCTTAAAAAACAACAAAAAAAACAGTAATGAGTTTGACCTATTTTGTAACTTTTCCTCTTTAGACTAGTTCAAATCTTTATTGAGCGTTTCTTCCAGGCCCTGTCTTTTTCTTGCTTACCAAGACATCCTGATGCAGTTTCTGTAATGTTGAGTGAGGGGTGCCTCATTGGTTGTTTCCTTAAACACATGCATGACAGCTTCTGAATAAGCCTCTAAAGATAGTGCACCCTCTTTTTCTTTCTGGCGTCTACACCAGCTGTTTTTCCCATGTGCAGTGAGCCCCTGACTGTCACTCTTTACCCCACTCCATTCTGTTTTTCTGTGTCTCACCATCCTTCAAGGCTCTTCTGGGTCATATTCAGTTGATATTTTCCCTTTTTTTTTTTCTTTTGTAGTCCTTACTGTTTATTGCTTTGATTACATTTTACTGTATTGCATTGTAGTAGTTTTGGGTGTTTGAAGTTTTTTCTTCTTTTTTAATGGTGACAGGAAAGAATATAGTTAGACTTAACCACCTTCCACTCAGTAACTCTTAGTTCTGTTGACTACCATATATGACCACCCTTCTAGCTATATTCTGTTTGAACAGAAATCTTAGCTACCACGTAAGTTAACTGCCACAGAGTTTGTCAAAGTGCAGTGATAACATCAAGAAAATGTCGTAGATAATGCATCAGCGTTTGAAAGGCCACTGAGGGCTCAGTGGAAAATCTGAAATTTGACTCATATGAAAGTGCTAGAAGAAACCAAAGCAGAACAGTGCCGTGTTTTACTCTCTAGGTCAAGGGAATCAAGTTAATTTTTTTTTTTTCTGATTTATAAATGTGTCCTGATCTTAAATATGAAGGGAAAAGTGTGTTATTTTTCAACTGCAAAGGAGTCTTTTTATTTCTTGTTTTCTGTGAACTCACAGTAAAGATGTCTATCATGCAAGCTTGCGAGTTACTTTTCTATTTTCAGTAAACAGACCTAATCGCCAGTCAGTGCTAACATACCAATTGTTGTGATCACACCTAAAAGCAAAGTGGCTTATTTTAATAATCCATGCAGCCTTATTGGAGCCCTGGTGGTGCAGTGGTTAAGAGCTACTACAGCTGCTAACCAAAAGGTAAGCAGTTCGAATCCACCAACCGCTCCTTGGAAAACCTGTGGGGCAGTTCTACTCTGTCCGGTAGGGTTGCTATGAGTAGGAATCTGCTCCATGGCAATGGTGTTTTTTCTTGCAGCCTTTTTTTGAGCTAGTATATGATTTTCTTTTAGTCTTTCTGAAATATTTAACATAACTTGGCAACTCCATTACTTCTTTTGTGGACTTTTTTGGCATCTGGGGACTCTTGGTAGGGAATCACCGTTTTAGAGTAAAAAATCTCCCCCAGGAAGTAAATGAACTGGTAAATTAGTGAAACCTGTTTCTTATTTGTGTAGCATAAATCATCTTTCTACATGAGCGGCTATTTGTCAGGCAACTTTTGGTGGGACTTTTTTTTTAGCTAATTAAATTTCTATCTGTCATTCCAAGGAGTGCCTCCTTTCCTCCTTCACAGCAAGATACTAAATTAAAAAATGTTAGTGCTTTGAGTCTAGGAGGAAGAGGGAGGTTTAGTCTTTACTTAGTAGTTGAATCCCAACTGCTAGACTGCCAGGGGACGTCTTTTCCTTAGTTTTTGAGACTTTAAGCAAATATCTTCTTTTACTTTGTTTCTCTATAAAATAGATAATACTTTTTGCCCTGCATGAGAGCATATATATATATATATAAGAAGGATCTTGGGTAGTGATACTATTCTCTAAAAATATAAAAGTGACAGTGTCACCGATGGTTGAAGAATGCTTTATTTTGAAAGTGTTTTATACCAGCTTTTCATGGGAAATAAGGCAATCCTGTTAGCTTCATTTTTCTGTGTTTCTAGCTCTTATGCTGATATAAAGTAGTCCGGCCAAATTCATACAAAAGAAATAATGAACAAAACTTGATTAAGGAGCCTAAGCCCATTTTCTTTGCTCTAGCCCCTGGGACAGATTACCTTTCCAGACTGGAACTCTTGGAGAGGGGAATTATTTGGAAATACCAGAGCTGTCATGTTAAAGCCCCAAGGTGCTTTTCAGGTCAGAAGGAATCATTGTTTTCATTCATCTGACCAATTTATAATAAAAAATCAAAACCCGTTGCTGTCAATTCCGACTCATAGCGACCCTATAGGACACAGTAGAACTGCCCTGTAGTTTCCAAGGAGCGCCTGATGGATTTGAACTGCTGACCTTTTGGTTAGCAAGGTCAAATTCCTAGTGGCTATCTATCTTTCTCCCTTCCCCTTCCCCATTTTTATCCCTTTCCTTGGAAGGAGTGGATATATGAAGAAGAGACTTAGCTCTCCCCTTTATGAATGGTACATCCCTTACTACTTGATTATTATTATTTTTTTTGTTGTTAAAACTTCCTTAGATCTGGAAAAGGGGATAGTATTGGATACTGGTTTTCGTTAGTGGAGGGGCGAGAGAGATTAAAAGAATTGGAATAAGTCACTGCCAAATGTAAAGCATTACTGGAGAGCCAAAATGAAGCATGCGTCCATTTTTCCAGGGCCGTTTCAGTTTTATACTCTTCTAAGAGATCCTTCTGAAAGACCAGCCAGACTCCGAACCCGGGAAAGCGTCCAGTGGTTTCTGTAGTTTAGGTTGTTCCAGCCTTCAGCGAAGTTGTCGGCACCTTTGTTTTTCCTGTCTCACTTCACTTAGAATGATGTTCTGACTAGTTGTGGTTTGCTGCTTGTCTATGAATACTTAACCATTTTTGAGATCAGAGAACTATACATTTTTCTTTTACCGTGAATGTTAATGTTTTTACTGTGCTTCGTTGAGCTCTGGTCATGTTAGATACTTAGTTGTCTATTTGTAAAATGACCAGCTGCATGCTTTTTTTTCATATCTTTTGTTATGTTGTCAGAGGTTCTGTTTGGTAATTCTTAGGTTCTTTAAGTTTACGTCATTCCTCCCCCCCGCCCCCCAACATTTATTCAACAGCAAAGTGTGAAAGGAATATGGCCTATACTG
The DNA here is from genome assembly GCF_024166365.1 of Elephas maximus indicus. Classification (NCBI taxonomy): domain Eukaryota; kingdom Metazoa; phylum Chordata; class Mammalia; order Proboscidea; family Elephantidae; genus Elephas; species Elephas maximus. The sequence goes on along the minus strand of NC_064831.1, from coordinate 67,787,138 downwards.
ATCTTTTAGAAGAATTATACCTGCTGTATCTCTGAGTCAGTCGGAATTGACTCGACGGCAGTGGGGTGGGTGGGTATCTCTGAACCTTCAACTGGAAATATGTGTATCAATTACCAAAAAATTACAAAATCCCTGGAGATGGCTGTGTTCTACCAGTTGGAAAGATGCCAAAAAACATCCTTCTGGTAGGCAGTTTTACAGGCTGGTGCTTGAGGTAGAGCCACACATTGGTCTCTCAGTGAATTTGTGTAGGAAAATAAAGTTATTCCCGTATAAGGTAAAAACTTTTCTTAGGTAGTGACAGGCAGAGAGGCTGATTTGATTAACCTTGAATTGTGTTACCACAGATTGTTGTTGTTCATTGCCGTCAAGTTGATTCTGACTTAACTCATGGCGACCTTATGTGTGTAGGGTAGAACTGTTTCATAGGGTTTTTTTTTTTTTTTAACTGTAGATGAAAGTTTACAGCTCAAGTTAATTTCTCATACAGGAACTTGCACACATATTGTTATGTGACACTAGTTGCAACCCCTACAATGTGACAGCACACTCCCCTTTTCCACCGTGGGTTCCCTGTGTCCATCCAACTAGCTCCTGTCCCTTCCTGCCTTCTCATCCTGCCTCCGAACCGTCTTGTGTATTTGCTTGAACTTTTTTTTTTTTAAAGAAGCATACTCTTCACGAGTATTATTTTATGGTTTATAGTCCAGTCTAATCTTTGTGTGAAGAGGGGGCTTTGGGAATGGTTTTAGTTGTGGAGTTAACAGAGCGTCTGTAGGTCATGGCTTCGAGGGTGCTTCATAGGGTTTTAAAAAATATGTATTACTGTGATTTTGGAGAAAATTTATGTAGCAAATTAGGTTCTCATGTAACAATTTCTAAACATGTTATTTAGTCAAATTGATTATGCTTTTCACAACGTGTCAGCATTCTCATTTCCTTTCTGGTGGTTCTGTTTCCATTAATCCAGCTTCCTTGTCCCCCACTTACCTTCTCATCTTTGATCTAGGTAAATGTAGGCCGTTAGGTCTCATTTAGTTGATTGTTTAGAGGAGCATAGTACTCATGGGTAATAACTATTTTACCGGCCACTCTGTCTTTTTGGCTGATAGGTGACCTCTGGGAGTGGTTTGAGTTCCAAGTTTAAAGGGGCAATAGTCTAGGGAGTTCCTTTAGCTTCTACCGGTCCGGTAAGTCTGGACTTTTTTAGGAATTTGAGTTTTGTTCTACATTTTTTTATCGTTCTGTCCGGGACCATCTATTATGTCCCTGGTCTGAAAGGTCAGTAGTGGTAGCCGGGTACCATCTAGTTCTTCTGGTCTCAAGATAGGTGAGGCCGTGGTTTGTGTAGACTTCTAGTCCTGTAGGCTAGTTTCTTCTTTGAGCCTTTGGTTTCCTTCTTTCTTTTGCTCCAGATGGGTAGACCAATAGTTGTACCTTACATGGTCACTCTTGAACTCTTAAGGCCCCAGATGCTACTCAACCAAATAAGGATGTAGAACATTAGCTTTATGAGCTATGTTATACTAATTGACCAAGTCTCTCCCTACCCCCCACCCCCGCCCCACCTGATGCTGTGACCTTTTGGAAGCAGATCCCCAAGGCTGTCTTCTGAAGCACCTCTGGGTGGGTTCAAACTGCCAGCCTTTTGGCTAGTAGTCAAGTGCTTAACTGTTCGTGTCACAGTTTTACAGAGGTGAACTTGTTTGAAATTTGTCCATTTACCATAACCTTTGTGGTGATGGTTATATAAATTTTAAGATTACTCTCTGTCTTAGGCTAGGTTCCCTAGAGGAGCAAAACCAGTGAAGCACACATGTAATTATACATAGATTTATTTCCAGGAAGTGGCTCATGCAGTTGTAGAGGCTGGCAAGTCCCAAATCTGTGGGTCAGGTGTCAGGCTAGAGGTTTCTCCTGACTTAGGTGGTTGTAGGGGTTGCTGAATCCAAAATCGGCAGGTCAGGTAGCAGGCTGCTGGCTCACGGGGTTGCAGGAGCTGATGAGTCCCAAGATCTGCAGGTCAGGTGGCAGGGTACTGGCTCACGTCTCAAGAACCGGACGTCAGAGGATGATGAGGTGATGGAAGACTGAGAGGGAGGGAGCTTTGCCAGAACATCTGTTTATATTGGATGCAGTCTGCACCCCCAGGGAAACTCCTCTTCAGCTGACTGGCTACTCACATCAGATCACAAAATGGAGTATGATTACGTAATATCTGCCAAACCACTGAGGGTCCTGGCATAGCCAAGTTGACACATAACCTTTACCATCATACTTTCTATGAGTATATAAATTCTGATTTGCTATGAGAGTGACTACATTTCTTATTGACCAAATTCAAGTATGTATAGTAATAAAAATTCTGGTAATACCTACCTCGAAAGATGTGGCTAAGTGGTGTCTAAGAGTGTCTAAGCACATAGTAGGTGTTTAAATGTTAAGTTGTCTTTAGAGCTTAAGGTGGAAGCCCTGGTGACGCAGCGGCTAAACACTTGGCTGCTAACCAGAAGGTCAGTGGTTTGAGCCCACCAGCTGCTCCATGGGAGAAAGATGTGGCAGTCTGCTTCTGTAAAGATTTACAGCCCTGGAAACCCTATGGGGCAGTTCTGCTCTGCCCCAGAGGGTCACTGTGAATTGGAATTGACTCGATGACAAGATTTTTTTTTTTTAGAGTTGAAGGAAAAATTTAAAATTTAAAGAATTCAAAAATTCTTTATAACAACTTTGATATTATGAAATCACCTAGTCATTTTGTTGCTCAGTCTTTAAACCATTTAGTGTTCTTCCTTACTAAACTGTTATCAATTATAGTTTAATTTTTTGAGAATTATGATTATAGAAAACATTAAGTGTTTCTGTAAACTGTGTGAAAATAAGGCAGTTTAAATACCATTTAAATTTTTCTGCATGATTTTTTTAAAAAAAGAATTAACCTAAAGCAGTTAGAGTTTTTTGTTTTTTAAAAAAAAAATCATATTTTTTGGGTAAGAAAGGATTTGAGTGTTTGACAGCTCATTTTAATATTGTACATTCCACAAAGAAATACGTCATTAAAGGACTCTAAGAAAAATAGATCGTTCTTTAGTTAACATAATAAATGTGAGTTATTAATGATTTTATTATGTACATTCTTAGGGATGGTCCTATGCAAAATTCTGCCTTACATAAAAATTGGTTTAGTCAGCTCTGCATTTTAAATGTCAGGGAAAGCGTGAAGTATAAAAGTCATGAACAATTTTATCCTACTGAGTCTTAAAATCACTATAAAACGAATAGCAGAATGGGGGACAAACAAAGGTCCTGAATGATCAGATGTATAGATAATTGTTCTGTATGTAAATCTTCATATTTTCATAACTATAGCTAAGAAGAACTGTTAGAAGCACTTAAACATTCAGTGTAAGAAACACTGAATTTATATTGAGATTTTTGAGCACCATCCTGTATTTAAAAGATGGTATATAATGGGTCATTTTAAAGAGGAAATAATAGGAAAATTGTCACTTCAAGGGAGAAAAGATACAAAGCTTAGTTGTTAACCTTGTAAAAATTAAAGTTTAAAGTATAGTAGAGAAGGAAAATATTAATACATTGGCTTAAATATGGGTTATCATTTTAGGTGCTTTTCGAAGTAGATTGTATTTTAAATGTTACATTGAATAAGCCTTGAACACATGTAGAGTTTGTGCTGGAGGTTAAGGTTAAGGTTGTCTTGGGGGTTTTTGGTGGGGTGTGGATAATGGAAACAAAAGACATTTTTTATTGTAAATGTTTAGAAACAAGCAAAAGTGGAAAAACAAAATCACCTATACCTTTACCGCTCAAAGATACCGTTATCAAAATTTTAGTATGATGTCTTACTGATCATCTAGTCATTTTATACCCTATGTTTATATATATACTCCATCTCTAAAAAAATAAGTAAACTGCAATCTTTTTTCATTCAACTGTATAAAGGACATCATGCTTGGTAAAGTAGAGGGTCAGTGAAAGAGAGGGAGATGCTTAACGAGATGGATTGACACAGTGGCTGGAACGATGGGCTCAAGCGTAGCAACAATTGTGAGGGTGGTTGCTATGACTCAGAACCAACTCAGCAGCACCTAACAACAACAGCAACATACTGTGGATCTGTGTCATGACTTATTTCTCTACATCGTCTTTAGTTATCATGTGCTATTCTACTCTAAAGGAGTCCTGGTGGTGCAGTGGTTAAAGCCATTAACCGTTAACTGTAAAGGTTGACGGTTCAAAACCACCAGTGGCTCCACAGGAGAAAGATGTGGCAGTCTGCTTCTGTAAAGGTTTACAGCCTTGGAAACCCTTTGGGGTAGTTCCACTCTGTCCTGTAGGATGGCTATGAGTTGGAATTGACTGGATGGCGAGGGGTTTGGTTTTGGTTTTTTAAAGGCCTCAGGCACTTGCGAGTTCTAGTTCTGTGGCCTGGGGTAAACGATCCACTTTCGCAGTCATCTACTTCCTGTTCGAGCACTGAGTGAATTTCACTTTAAGTTCTTTTGTGGGTCCATTATTGCGAACAGGTGTTGTCGTCTTTTTTTCAGTTGTGGTAAATGGATGCATGCCTTAACTCTCTGTAATTTGGCAGTACAAGGATAAGTTAGGAGAACTAGGTATGGACCCTTCTAACAAGGCTGAAGTGAATCATTTAATTGGTGTTTACTCCAATAAACATAGTCACCAGGCATAAGTGGAGGCATTGTTCAATGCCTTGGCTGTCAAATGCTTGCTTGAGGAGTTTGGCATGTTCCTTGACATAATGAATGAAGGCCTAGCAATATTTTAATAAATTGTTGCGGATTAAATTTAAACCAGCGGCCACTGAAATAAGGTAGATTCATCGGCCTGCACGTAATTATCTCATAAGAGGTCAACTTATGAGGGCTGAAAGAGGTGGCGTTCAGATGCATTAAAACTGGCGGCAGGACCTGCGGCCAGGTCCGACCCGTTGAAGACGAGAGTTTTGCCAGTTGGGTCTTTATGATACCATTGGTCTGTCCTACAAGTCCAGAGGACTGAGGGTGATAGTGACAATAGAGCTGCAGAAAAGTGGGAAATATTTTACAAATATCTGTGATTACTTGTACAGTAAAGTGGTTACCTTATCATGGGAAGGATAGCTGTAGCCATCCAGCGATTTCTTAGCCACAAAAGTTGCCATGGCTTGGTGACAGTGAAAAACTTTGACCCAATATGAATATCTGCAAATCATGGCTAAAACAAATTTATAACCATTGGAGGATGTCAGCTGAATAAAATCCATCTGCCATCTGAGCATAGGTCTCGTTGGCAGAGGGTACCCCCAGGTGAGGGTTGGTAGGATTTGCATGGGTTATATTCAGAACAGAGAGCACTGCCTTACTACTTCATCTGCAGTCTTCCAAAAGTGTCCCCAAAAATATTTACATAAATTCCCAGTCTTACGCTGCCCAAATGATCCTTATATGAAAGTTCATGACCAAAGGAATGTGTAAGTCCCTGGGGAGTACTGGCTTTGAATCTGGCCCTTCTCAAAGAGAATTATTCCTATTAATTTTACAGCCATCTCTTTTTCATTGTTCTGTCACATCTTCAGGAGCCTTAGCCTGATGACTAGCCACGTAATGCCAAACAGCAGTTTTTTGCCTAGGATCTTCAGTTAGTAAGTGAGTGGGCATACCTGGAGGGCCGTTGCCACAGAGATGACATTTGTTATGAATGGAGGGGTTGTTGGGACAATGTTGTAAGAAGGGCTATAAAGGTCTGAGCCAGAAGTGCTCAGCATCATAAAGGATCTTGTTCTGTCAGGAGGGATGGAGCTAAAAGATGATAGATGGTTGGCAGTGGATTCAAAAATTTACAAAACTGTCATTCCAAGAAATCAGTGCAGCTTTCACTGGGCATATTGGGTCAGAGGAATGGGACATTGAAGGCAAGAAGGTGAAACAGGTCTGTCTCCAGGACCAATGCACAAGCATATAGTGGGATCCAGATAACATTCCAGTTATCCGGATAACATGCGTAGTTTTTAATGTCTTCCTCAGAGGCCACCTGCTGGTACTTACGAGGGTACCCAAGAAATCAGGAAAACGGGAACGATCAAAAAAGCTTGGGTTAAGTTTTGGGAAGCCTAGCTTCACTTGATTGCTCTTGCTTAAGAAATTGGACTTTGAAAAATTGGAGGAAGATCCTAATTTTATTCCCCTTATTTTTTTTATTCCCTCCTTTTCATTCTGATTGTGACTGAGACTCTTGTAAGCAGGAGGTCATTGGGAAACAGCCTGTTTGGCAGTTGCGTCAACTAGAATATTCCCTTTAATTTTTTCGGTCTGGGGAACGTTTTTAGGTTGGTGTGTCTGGATTTTGACTACTGCAGTTCCTGAAGGGATTAAGAGAGCTTCCAGGAGGTTGGTGCCAAGGGGCCATTTTTAATCCAGGCTCTGGAGGATGTCAGGAACTCTCTTTGTTTCCATAACTTCCTAAAATCATGGACCACTGTGAAAGCATAGCTCGAGTCCATATAAATGGTTACTGACTGTCTGGAAGCCAATTTGCAAGCCCTGGTGAGTGCAGTCAGTCCAGCTTACTGGACTGAAGCGACATCAGGAAGGGCGTCACTCCAGAATTTTGGTGGACATAGTGACAGCATATCCTCCCTGACAATGAGAATTAGAAAGATTTGGCCTTAAATATGACCCATCTACAAAAAGATATCAGGGTTAAGAAGGGGAGTTTTCTGCAAGTCCTGCCTGGTGGTACGTAGCTGGTCTGTCAAATCAGGGCAGTCATGGGGGATTTTATCCATTGGATAGAGGTAGAAGGGTGGCTAGGTTTAAATAATTCACCATGTACAGGTGAATGTTAGATGTAGCCAGAAGGAGAACTTGATAAGAGGTTATTCTACTAGGTCATAGAAGAGGTTATTCTACTAGCTGGTAAATGTTGAGTTAGTGTGGAATTTAAAATAGCAGCAATGGCATGGGACCATATGCATCTAAAAATTTTCCAAGTACAATGTCTGCTGTGGCTTCTACTAATTGGGCTGTTGCTGCAACTGCCCTGAGGTGGGGGGAGTATCCTCTAGACACTGGGTCCAATTGCAGGCTCTAGTACCCCATGGGTCACTGTTGACCTCCATGAGTCTGTGTGAGAACCCCTAAAACTTTCCTGACTGTTTGAAGAACATTAAAAGAAAAATCAAGATTATAGGTGGGAAACCCAAGGCTGGAGTATTAAGTAGGCACTCTTTTAGTTTTAAAACAGCCTGAATGCCTTCTTCTGACAATTGAAACAGGTCGGATGCTGTCTCCTTTAAAAACTAATATAAGAGTTGCACCATTAATGGAAAATTAGGAATCCATGCATGGCAGTAATTGCAGAGACCTAAAAATCCTCATAACTGCTCCTTAGTAGTTGAAATAGGAAAGATGAAAATAGCATCCTTTTTCTTTGGATCTAAGGAAACCCCTTGTGCAGAGATGAAAAAACAAAAACAAAAAACCAAAGCCATTGCCATTGAGTCAATTTTGACTCATAGTGACCCTATAGGACAGAGTAGAACTGCCCCAGGGTTTCCCAGGAGCAGCTGGTGAATTTGAACTGCCAACCCTTTGGTTAGCAACTGAATGCTTAACCACAGCGCCACCAGAGCTCCAGTGCAGAGATAATGTGCCTCAAATATTTCATTGCTGGTAGTTCCAGTTGTAACTTTTCTTTGGATACTTTGTGCTCTTTGGCAGCCAGATGTTGCAATAACAAGACACTGTCTTTTAAGCAAACGTCCAATGTCTTATAGCAAATTAACAAGTCATCCATATATTGAATCAAGGTGGAACCATGGGCAAATCGTAGAGATTGTAAATCAGCATGCAAAATTTGGGGAAAATATGTAGGACTTTCAGTATATATTTGGGGCATGACCTTTTAGGTGTATTTTTGGTCACCCGGGTGAAGGCAAATAAGTATTGGCTTTCAGGATGCACTGGAATACTGAAAAAAAAGCACTGCAAAGGTGTACTACAGTAAAGTTGAGTGGAAGGAGCAAATGAGGGTTCAGAATCATGGGAAACTGTAGAATTACAGTGTGATTAATGGTGTGTAAGTCTTGCACAAAATGCCACCCTGGGTTTCCTCACAGGAAACATGAGAGTGTTACAAGGGCTAGTGCAAGGGATGGTAAGCCCTGTGGCTAAGAATCCCTGAATTATAGGCTCCAATCCTTCCCTAGCCTCTTGCTTTAAAGGGTCTTGGGAATCCTAGGCAACAGCTTAGAAGCATCTCTTTGGATCTTAGTGGGCTCAACTGATTGGACTCGACCAACATCAGCGGAGATTGTGGCCCACAATGATTTTGATACCACAGAAGGGCAGTCAAAAGCAGTGGTTGGGATAGGGGTGTCTTTCTGCAAGGGCACGGAAACCATGCAGGAAACATAGGGTGTCCTCATCGACTGTAGATTCTTTTTACCTTGGATTGGGAAGCATTAGATATCTCTAAAAGTATCTCTTCTTGCTCAGTAAATTGCAAATGCCAGTTCCACTTTGATAAGACATTTTTACCTAACAAATAATCAGGGGTGTCTGAGCTTAATAAAAAGGGATACGTATTCTCAGTGGGTCCCAAAGAAACTGTTAAAACCTCCCCCTACCTGTGTTTCTACACCTGGGCAGGTGTGCAGAGGAATTTTGTCATGGGTCTTGGGAGAGAGAAGCAGTTGGGCTGTAGACGGAGATGGCTTGGGATAAGAAGACCCACCGCTCCATCTGTGAGCAAGTCCCTTTTCTTTTCTGGCCTCAGTGCCCTCGTTTGAGGGGATTGGCCTCATGTTGATAAAACTCATCCTGGAGTTGAACGCATTCGGCACAGAGCTAAGAGCTCACACACAGACTTCATTTGATGCCCTCAGCAATCCCATGAGGTAGTGCTGCTATCAACTCTATAGACGAAGACGGAGGCATAAGAGAGGTGAGGCAATTGCCTAAGGCTACACAGCTGGCAAGTGGCAGAGCTGGTATTCAACCCATGTTTGGCTGACTCTAGAGCAGTGCTGTCCAGCAGCACTTTCTGCCATAATGGAATGTTCTGTAGTTGACCTGTCCAGTGGAGTAGTCACTTGCCACATGTGACTGTTGAGCACTTGAAATGTGGCTAGTGCAACTGAGGGTTAGTGGTTGGGAATTAACTAAAGTCTGCTCATGGTCTGAAATCTCCAGTACCTTATAGGGTTCCGTACTTCAGGATACAGGCTTTTGCAAACTTGTGGGGTTAATAGCAGAGAGAGTATCCTCTGTGTCAATTAAGAATTTGCATGGTTCTCCTTGTGAATCAAGAGCTGCTACCAGAAAAGCATCTAATACATCCCTGAAGCCCCTTCATTCAGTCTTGGGTAGTGCCAAGGGCAAAACACCAAGCTTGTTCTTCAGTTAAAGACAGACAATCTGTCTTGAAGTATCCTGGCTTTTTGAAATAATAGGAAACTCCTAGGACATTGGATTGAGGATTCTTAGGTCTGACTCCAGTGTGTGATTTGAATTTACAGTGACTGGAATATTGGAGGTGTTGCAACTGTAAAGCTGTCAGTTTACTTTGAGGTTTTTTTTTTGGCTCTGATTCCTTACCTTTTTGTTAAGCCAATTTATTTGTGAGAGTAGTTAATTTTGAGGTGTCAATACTTGCTCAGTTTGGATGGTGATATTTGACCAAATCTGCTAGTTCTGGATGGAGGCCACCCACAAAAAGAGAATTAAACGTGAGGGTAGCTACTTCATTTTCTAAGTTCAAACCAGAGTATTCCATAAATATTTGGGTTAAATGGTCTCTATAATTATATACATTCTTGTCTCTTTCTTGTTTACAGGCTTGAAAGTTAGCCTAATTTATCTTTTTAGGAAAAACTGTTGGGAAGGAATGAGTTAAGTTTGTAAAAATTTCCTTGGTCTGGGTTATCAACTCCAAACTGGGGACATTTGGTTGAATTGATAATGATCTTTCCAGGTCCTTCCACTGGGCGTCCTCCACCCACCTTTGAACATCCCCAGTTCCCAACACCATGTGTAAGAGGTTATATAAGTCTTCTGACCTGGGCTCCTGTGTTTCTGCCAGGATTTTAAATGCCTGATAGAATTTATGAGGATGTTCGTGAGTTTCTCAGGAAACTCCTTTATGATAGCATGATGGTCTGCTTTAGACCATGGGGCAAGGGTGACTTCAGGAGGACTTCCTCTTGCCTTTGGATATTTAATTTCAAAAGACATCTTAATTACTGGTTCAGTCTCTCATGTAGCTACTAGTTTGGTTTCGAGGATTCCCTAGGGTGACAAAGTAGTTCACACAAAGTATTGTCAGGACAAGAAAGTAGAGGTGGATACAGAGGAGCAGTCTGCGAAGGAGCAGTGGGAGGGGGAGATGATGTAGTGGCAGCAGTTTTGTTTTGCTACCTGGACACCATGTCCTGCGGTGAGGGAAAGCTATCAGTCTGTCTCTTGGAAGCTTCTAAAAAACAATTAAAATATGTTTACCCCTGGTCCTCTTTAGTCCTGGTGCCTTTAGCCTCTAGTTAACTGCACAAAAGTTTAACTTATTGAGCTCAAACTCCCCCCAAATGGCGACTGATCCTCGAGGCTTTTGTTGATAAGTGCGTGTTACCATCCAAGATATTGAACTGTATCAGGGCCATAATTTTTAGTCATGTAACAAGCAATGGCGGGGAGGGGAGGGTGGTCGACAGCAGTCCCAGAGGGGGATCCACTATGGTCTTTTGAAGCAGCATTCCCCATCTTACCAAAGATATGTATGTGCTGGCAACCAAAGGGTATGCTAAGCCTCCTGTGCTTCTAGAGGGGAAGAAGAAAAAAAAAACAGTTTGTGTAGAGTTATGCCTTTTGTCTGCTAGATGGTGGACTTGTCACACTCAAAATTTCTGCAAAATGTTCAAACCGTGAACAGAAACAAAAGACTGAAAGCTCAAGAAATGAACTGGAGACTTGAACGCCTTTAGGGTCTGTTAAAAATCTATCGGGTTTTACCATGGGCCTGGGCTGTGTTTTGCCCTTTGTTTTTGTGGCTCGTGAGACCGGAAAGCATCTCAGTAGGCAACTATCCCGCAGACCACAAACAGAAACAAAAGAAAGATGAGTGTGAACACACTTAACAGGATACAGGCAGTAGGTTGCAACCTCATAACAAACTACGGTTGAAACCACAAACCTTTAAGAAACTTGTTTAGCCATGAACAAGAAAGTAAAATTAGAAAATGGCTTTGATAAATCCCAAAGAGCTGTGTCGAAATGTCTGGGGCTAGATTTCGGGAGTGTTCACTTCTGGATAGATCCAGTGGGGTCTGAGAAAGCAGGAGGGTACAAGGGGCCCTTGTCAGTGCCTGACTCTGGTTCTTTGGCTCCTTGGTCCACTGGGCAAAGACGTCTTAATGCTGCTGACTCTACCATTTGTTGTAGAGAACAGACTCTCCACAACTCTGTGAAAGTAAAATCAAAGAGATTTCTTAAAGCCAATGTATCCTTTGAATGGGGATTGTGAAAACCTTAGTGTCTGAAGCTCATGGATCCAAGGGAGAAGGTGCAAATCAGACATGCTGTAGGAAGAACTGCAAAACAGAATATTCTAATTGATTTACAGCAGTTGGGGTCAATCAGAGGTCTCTGAATATAGGGTCTATTAGGGAGATCTGACACAAAGAGTTTTGATAAGGTTTGGTTACAGACGCAAGGACACATAGTATCCACTTTATTAGCCTGATCGCAAAGAAAAGCATTTCCTTAATGACAGGATTGTTTCCTAAGCAACAGGGTTTGAATCTCTGTTAGAGGTTATACTGATCCTTGGCATTAGTTCAGCCATTTTATTTAAGGTTAGACACCCCTATTGTTTTTATATCCCATATCATCTTTAATGTTTGGTCTGTCATTTGCTTCTACATTCAATCTTTTTGATATGTTGTTTTGGTGGAAATAATAAAAAGAAAATGTAGCCTCACACAGATGTTTAGTTGGAAAAAGGAAGAATTTTTTAATAGCCTTTTTAGGTAATTGTGGCTGTTCTTTTTTGATCTGTCTTGAACTTTAAATGGATCTTTTATTCTTGCATACTGTGTCATGCATTAGCCATTTGGGAAATAGTGGCTCATTGAGATCTTATAAATATTGATACATTTCATTATATGGTATCATAGCATCACATTCATTAATATCACCATTAATCACATCAGAAGAGTCTTGGGAAGCTGTCAAGCTTGCAGTAGCAGACAAGTTTTCTAAAACTCTAATTTTTGCTTGAAAACTTGAATTTTATTACTGGCAATAAATACTATTATTCCCTCGAAATGACAGGCTCTCTTCATTCATTTTCCAGAAAATGTCAGAAACCTAGGTTGGAATAATGGCTGTTTATAAGTCCTTGCAAGTAAAAAATGTCTTCCATTGAAGTGGTAGTTCAGCTCACAGCTCAGTCACAGACATGCTTTTTCTCATGTATTCTGTAGAAGTGCTTATGTGTACTTCCATTTCATCACTTGTAATATTAAAAAGGCATATTCGAGGATTGAGATTTAATAAAATAATTTTTATTGTGGTATTATACTTCATTCTTAAGTAAAATGGGTCTTTAAAATTTATTTTTTACTTCTTTTTGAGAACATACACAGCAAAATATACTCCAGTTCCGCAGGTTTCTGCATGTACCATTTACAGGCATTGATAATATTCTTCGAGTTGTGCAACCATTCTGACCCTCCTCTTTTGAGTTGTTTGTCCCTCATATAACATAAACTCACTACCCCCTAAGGTTCCTATCTAATCTCTCAAGTTGCTGTTGTCAATTTGATCCCATGTACATAGTTTGTAAAAGAGCGTAATGCTCAAGTAGACCCTTTTTTTTTTTTTTTTTTACTAGTTAAGCTAGACTGTTGTTTGGTTCTAAGAAGACTTCAGGGGATATTTTTGGTTTAAGGTTTAAAGATTATCTTAGGGCTAAAGTTTCAGGGCTTCATCAATCCGTCGTGGCTCCAGGAAGTTTGGAGTCCATGAAAATTGTAAATTCTGTTCTGCATTTCACCACTTGTGATCAGGATTCTTCTGTAGAATCTTTGAAAATGTTCAGTAATGGTAACTGGGCACCATCCAGTTTTACTGGTCTCATGGCATAGGAGCCAGTTAGCTATACATTCCATATCCTCTTATTCCTGACTTTCCTTCTTTCTCTGTTGCTCCAGGCCAATAGAGACCAATTGTGGTGCCTTGGATGGCTGCTTGCAAGCTTTTAAGACCCTAGGAGCTATGCAAGGAACTAGGAGGTAGAACAGATGTACTAAATGTGTTATTAGGTCAGTTAACTGGGATGTCACATGAAACCATGACCCTAAACTTCCAAACCAAGAAACCATATCCCATGAGGTGTTTGGTTGTACATAAGCAGCCTCATCAGCTATTTTTGTTGTTGTTGTTGTAAATATATATCTATCACTTAACTTCTACCAATTCAACTTTTTACAGTTGTACAACTGGGTTTTTTTTTTTTTTTTTTTTTTTTACAACTCATTGACAGCAATTACATTGGCTGTGTAACCCTACCCTAATCAATGTGATATTTCCATCACTGTTAGCTCCCTTTTCCACCCACCTTCCCACCCCTGGAAACCTTTTTTTTTCTTAGTTTTTTTTTGAATGCATAGTGGTAGGGAATACAATGGCTACTACTACAGTTCAGTGCCACTGTCTTGACTCCTGCTGAGGTGCCAGCAGTTTTACGCACCATTGTTTTTTTTGCACTGTTAGTGCAAACGGAAACAGTGAAAAAGGCAGTTAATGTCTTAGTGTTACTGTGGAAATAGTTTGGACTTAGGGTTTTGAGTTCCCAACTTTGAGAAGTATTGACATAGGTGCTTAAACCTGCTATATATCCTATCTTCTTATGTACGGAGCTTAAAAGCCATATCTTAGTAATTCACCTCAGTTTTATTTATTTTTCCAGTTCTTTTCATATGGTGTTGAGGGGTTCAGTCCAGAGCAACAACTCTTCTCTTTTTTAATTGTGTTTTAAGTGAAAGTTTATAGTTCAAGTTAGTTTCTCATACAAAAATTTATATACACATTGTTATGTGACCCTAGTTGCTCTCCCTATGATGTGACAGCACACTCCTTCTTTCCACTCCGTATTTCTTGTGTCCAGCTCCTGTCCGTTTCTGCCTTCTCATCTCGACTCAGAACAGGAGCTGCCCATTTAATCTCATGTTCTTTTATCTACTTGAGCTAAGAATCACACTCATCACAAGTATCATTTAATGTGTTATAATCCAGTCTAATCTTTGAAGAGTTGGCTTTGGGAATGGTTTTTGTTTTGGGCTAACAGAGAGTCCAAGGGCCATTTCTTCTGGGGTCCCTGCAGTTTCAGTCAGATCATTAAGTCTGGTCTTTTTACTAGAATTTGAGTTCTGCACCCTACTTTTCTCCTGCTCCATCAGGGACTCTCTCTTGTGTTCCCTGTTAGGATGGTCATCGGTGGTAGCTGGGCACCACCTACTTCTTCGGGTCTCAGGCTGATGGTGTCTCTGGTTTATGGGACCCTTTCTGTCTCTTGGGCTCATATTTTCCTTGTGTCATTGGTGTTCTTCATTCTCCTTTGCTCCAGGTGGGTTGGCATCAATTGATGCATCTTAGATGGCTGCTTGCCAGCTTTTAAGACTCCAGACACCACTCACTAAAGTGGGATGCAGAACATTTTCTTAATAAACTTTGTTATGCCAGTTGACCTAGATATCCCCTGAAACCATGGTCCCCAGACTCCCACCTCTGCTATTCTGTCCCTGGAAGTGTTTGGTTGTATTCAGGAAACTTCTTAGGTTTTGGTTTAGTCCAGTTGTGCTGACTTCCCCTGTATTGTGTATTGACCTTCCCTTCACCTAAGATAATCCTTGTCTACTAGCTAGTTAGTGAATACCCCACTCCCTCCCACCCTACCCTCGTAACCATCAGAGAATGTTTTGTTCTGTGTTTAAACTGTTTCTTGAGTTCTTATGATAGTGGTCTTGTACAATATTTGTCCTTTTGTGACTGACTAATTTCACTCAGCATAGTGCCTTCCAGAGATTCATCCCAGTTATGAGATGTTTCATGGATTCATGGTTGTTCTTTATCGTTGTGTAGTATTGCATTTTGTGACTACACCATCGTTTGTTTCATACATTCATCCGTTGATGGTCACCTAGGTTGTTTCCATCTTTTTTGCTGTTGTGAACAGTGCTGCAGTAAACATGGTGTGCATATATCTATTTGTGTGATGGCTCTTATTTCTCTAGGATATATTCCAAGGAGTGGGACTGCTGGATCGTATGGTACTTTATTTCTCGCTTTTTAAGGAAGCGCCAAATCGATTCCCAAAGTGGTTGTACAATTTTACATTCCCACCAGCAGTGTAGAAGTGTTCCAGTCTCTCCACAACCTCGCCAACATTTACTATTTTGTGTTTTTTGGATTAATGCTGGCCTTGTTGGGGCGAGATGGAATCTCATTGTAGTTTTGATTTGCATTTCTCTAATGGCTAATGATCCTGAGCATTTCCTCGTGTATCTGTTAGCTGTCTGAATGTCTTCTTTGGTGAAGTGCCTGTTCATATCCTTTGCCTGTTTTTTAATTGGGTTATTTTTCTTTTTGTTATTGAGGTTTTTGCACTGTTATAGATTTTAGAGATTAGATGTTGATCGGATTTGTCATAGCCAAAGATTTTTTCCCAGTTTGTGGGTTGTCTTTTTACTCTTTCGGTGAAGTTTTTTAATGAGCGTAAGTGTTTGATTTTTAGGAGCTCACAGATATCTAGTTTCTCTTCTGGTGTTTATACATTGTTAGTTATGGTTCGTATTCTGTTTATGCCATGTATTAGGACTCTTAACCTTGTCTCCATTTTTTCTTCCGTGATCTTTATTATTTTAGATTTTATATTTAGGCCTTTGATCCATTTTGAGTTAATTTTTGTGCATGGTTTGAGGTATGGGTCCTGTTTTCATTTTCTTTGCAGATGGATATCCAGTTATGCCAGCACCATTTGTTAAAGAGACTGCCTTTTCCCGGATTAATGAACTTTGGGCCTTTGTCAAATATCAGCTGCTCACAAGTGGATGAATTTACTCCTGGATTCTCAATTCTGTTCCATTGGCCTACGTATCTATTGTACCAGTACCAGGCTCTTTTGACTACTGTGGTGGTATAAACCAAAAAAAACAAACCCAGTGCCGTCGGGTCGATTCTGACTCATAGCGACCCTATGGGACTGAGTAGAACTGCCCCATAGAGTTTCCAAGGAGCACCTGGTGGATTCGAACTGCCGACCCTTTGGTTAGCAGCTGTAGCACTTAACCGTTATGCCACCAGGGTTTCCTGTGGTGGTATAGCAGGTTCTAAAATCAGGTAGTATGAGGCCTCCCACTTTGTTCTTCTTCAGTAATACTTTACTCATCCGGGGCCTCTTCCCTTTCCATATGAAGTTGGTAATTTGTTTCTCGAGCTCATCAAAAAAAAATGCTGTTAGAATTTGGGTTGGGATTGCATTGTATCTGTAGATCACTTGGGGTAGAATAGACAGTTTCAAAATGTTTAGGCTTTCTATCCATGAGCAAGGTATACTTTTCCACTTATGTGGGTCTCTTGCAGTAGTGTCTCATAGTTTTCTTTGTATAGGTCTTTTATGACTCTGGTTAGATTTATTTCTAAGTATTTTATCTTCTTGGTGGCTATTGTAAATAGTATTGATTTGGTGATTTTCTCTTGGAAATTCTCTTTGTTAGTGTGGAGGAATCCAGCTGATTTTTGTATGTTTATCTTGTATCATGATACTTTGCTGAAATCTTCTGTTAGTTCTAGTAGCTTTCTTGTGGATTCTTGGGGTTTTCTCTGTGTAAGATCACATAATCTGCAAATAGAGATACTTTTACTTCTTCCTTACCAATTTGGATGCCTTTTATTTCTTTTTCTGGTTTAATTGCTCTGGCTAGGACCTCCAGCACAGTGTTAAGAGTGGTGATAAAGAGCATCCTCGTCTGGTTCATATTCTCAAGGAGAATGCTTTCAGACTCTGTCCATTTAGGATGTTGTTGGCTGTTGGCTTTGTATAAATGCCCTTTATTATGTTGAGGAATTTCTCTTCTACTCCTATTTTGCTGAGAGCTTTTATCATGAATGCATGTTGGACTTTGTCAAATGCCTTTTCTGCATGAATTGTTAAGATCATGTGGTTCTTGTCTTGTTTTATTTATGTGGTGGATTACATTGATTGTTTTTCTAATGTTGAACCATCCCTACATACCTGGCATGAATTCACTTGGTCATGGTGAATTATTTTTTTGCTATGGTTTTGAATTTTATTGACTAGAATTTTGCTGAGGAATTTCTGTGTATGTGTTCATGAGGGATATTGGTTGTAATTTTCTTTTTTTATGGTATCTTTACCTGGTTTTGGTATCAGGGTTATGCTGGCTTCATAGGAATGAGTTTGAAAGTATTCCATCCTTTTCTATGCTCAGAGCAACAACTCTTATTTTATTTATGCAGAATTTATTAGAGAAGCACTGATCTACCCAACGAAGTTCAAAATCTAGTTGTTTTATTTATTTTTTTAAAGTTAGGAAAAATAAAAAACTACAGAAGTAAAAATGGTCTTAGATGGTGTGTTCCCAAATAAAGCTGAAGAATTAGAAGAAAATGTAATATCTAATAAAGTGGTTTTCTTTAAGAACAGTATTAATTCTAAGGACAGTTTACTTTTTGGCCTATAAAGAGATGAGACACAATAAGTGTTAGAGGAATGAGAATATAAAAATAAACCATTACCAAATAGATGGACTAAACCAATGTAAAAATGGTGTGGTGGAGGCTCGTGACATCCTCTGACTTCACTAGGGGGAAGAGGTATTAAGATCAACAGCCCAAGGCTGATTGCTATGATACGGAGGTCAGACCCACCTCCTCTCTCCTGTCTTTTTACCAATTCTGACACCAACCACCCCTCCCGTGGCACTCTCTACTTTTCTGGTGGGTTCAGTAATTTGTTGCAGTGGCCACACGGAACTCACAGACAGTACTCATGATTATGGGGTTTATTAGGGAGGTAGCAGGTTACAATTGAGGATCAGAAATGATTCGGGATACAGTTCTTTCTCAGGACAGCCTCTTCTCAGCTATGCCTCTAGGCAGGCCTCTCTCTGCAGCCCTCGGCCTCTCAGCCTAGCCTCTGCCCTGCTTGGGCAAATGTTAGACATCTCTTCAGCTCCTCCGATAAGTGCCTGGGGGCACCCCACTCTGACAGTAAGCCCCGGCCTGAAGACGTTGAGCTTTCTAGCTCTGTGGATCAGCAAACCTAGCTCCACTGACAAGTATCCAGAGGCACCCTACTCTGCTAGGAAATCTCCTGCCTGAAGGCACACCCGCTATAGCCACCTCACTCCTAGGCTGGAAAGCCCACTGTGCCATCTTGTACTGTTCTCCTGGTTTTGCTGCTGCCGGTTTTCTGCTGTGCTGGCTGCTACTTCTCACTGTCTTGCACCATCTCTGGTATTACAGCTGTTTCCTGGGTCTTGGAGATTCTCAGCACAGGGATCCTGGATCCAAATGATATGCTCCACTCCTAACTTTTTCTTTTTGGTAGTGAACCCCGCTGCCCCCTGCCCCCACTTATATCTATTTTAAGATGAAAGGTGTGACTCAAGTCATGGTGTAACTTGAATAAAGGTGGTGAGGGTGGTGACTTGGGTAAGGGTGGGTGACTTGAGTCACAACCTCTAGTAAGGCAGTGACTCAAGATACATCCTACCTTAATCTTGCCTCATTAATATAATGGACAGCACACTCCCAAATGGATCTGTAACCACAGGCATAGAGGCTAGGATTTACAGCACATAAAAACAGAGGATGATTACATCACATCACAAAAAAATGGAGGATGTCCAAATTACATCATAACTGCCAAACCACTGAAAATCATGGCCCACCCAAACTGCACGTAACCTTAACCATCACAGGTTCCATATACCTTATTTGCATAGCCCCACATGGTCATTGGAAACCCTGGTGGTGTAGTGGTTAAGTGCTACAGCTGCTAACCAAAAGGTCGGCAGTTCATATCCACCAGGTGCTCCTTGGAAACTCTAAGGGGCAGTTCTACTCTGTCCTATAGGGTCACTATGAGTTGGAATCGACTTGACAGCAACAGGTTACTCAGTGATTGTGTGGGAGTCACGGAGACTGTGGCTTAGAAGGGCCGTATTAAATAATTCACCGCACCGTAACCGTTAATGATGTCTTGAATACAATTCTTTTTTCTTTAAACATTTAAGGAATGCTTTAAAAATACTCATTTTCAGTGGTTTCAGTTATGTTATGATTGAGATTATAGTTCTCAAAGGAGTGCTTCTTTAAAACTGTTTTTGCAAAATTATTGTTTTTCTTTGACTTGAACCTAACCTGCAGATAAAACTGTTACCTGCTGATAATGGTTTTCCCCCAGTTTAGACTAGAAATTAGTACAGATTAACAGGGTAAATGTTTATTAGTCGGGGAAAGCATGTGATGCTTAGTTCAATAGCTTTTTTTTCATCGTCGCATGTTGTGGTTTTTACCATATAACATATATGTAGTACCGTTTTCTGCTAGAACTCATTTTGTGTGTTGGAGTAAAATATCAGAATTTTAAGGTGTTTGAATTAGTTATCTATTCTGTAACAAACCGCCCCAAAATTTAGCAGCTTAAGACAAACTTTATCTCTCAGTATTTGAGGGTTGGCAATCTGTGCATGGCTTATCTGAGTTCACTGGCTCAAAGCAATAAAGGTGGGTGGGGTTGGGGCAGCAGTCCTCTCAAGGCTGGATTCATCTCATAGGCTGTTGGGCTAAGGGCCTCAGTTTCTTGCTGGCTTTTGGTCACAAGCCTCCTTCAGTTCATTGCTGCGTGGTCTCACATAGGGACAGTTCATCACATGGCAGCTGGCTTCCATCAGAGAGAACAATTCAGACAGCAGGAGAGGGTGAGCAAGATGGGAGTTACCATCCTTTTGCAACCTGATCTCAGAAGTGACATCTTGTTATTTTGCTGAGTTCTCTTTGCTAGAAGGTCCAGGGGAGGAAGTTACTTGGGATATGAATACCAGGAGGGAGGATTATTGGGGGTCATTTTAGAGGCTGCGTATCACCGTGCACCATTCACTTCTCTGAGCTGTAGCACAGACAGTGGGTACACAATCAGAAGTGTTGTCCCGAAGCCCAACTCCTACGTCTAGGGAAAGCTATATCACTGTTTGTTCTACCTTCTCACACCTGCGATATTTAAGAAGTACTCTTTACCTCATTTCAGAAATCTGTTTATTTAGAAATTACGTTTCCCCCCAGATGGAAAATTGTTCGGAAAAGGCAAAATTAAATGGGATAGATTTAAGGAACAGTTTTTCTAATGGAGAAAAATCTCAACGTAGCTTTCGTAATTACTTTCTCAGAAAGCAAGGAGTATATAGTTAGCAGAAGATTTTTAAAAATCTTTTTTCGTGTATGTAAGGACTTAAAAAGCAAAACCAAACCCGTTGCTTTCGAGTTGATTCCAACCCATGGTGACCCTGTAGGTCAGAGTAGAATTGCTGCATGGAGTTTCCAGGGAGCAGCTGGTGGATTCAAACTGCCGATTTTTTGGTTAGCAGCCAAGCTCTTAACCACTATTTACCAGGGCTCCAGAGGACTTAAAAACACGTGCTAAAATATGTACTCCTTGACATTGTTTTAAAAATTCAGAGTTAGACCTTATCTAGATATTATATTAAAAGGCTAAAGTAGTATAGTTTAAATCTCTAGACTACTACAAGATTGGGGCTTTTGGTTTGCTTATAGTTTTGCTTTTTGAGGGATTTACTGTGATCCCAGGGTGGGGCAGTGGTGGTTCAGTGTTGGAATTCTTGCCCTCCATACAGGGGACCTGGGTTTGATCCCTGGCTGGTGTGCCTCGTGCACAGCCACCACCCATCTGTCTTTAGAGGATTGTGTGTTGCTATGATGCTGAACAGGTTTCAGGGAAGTTTCCATACTAAGATCGACTAGGAAGAAAGGGCTGGCGATCTACCTCAAAAAATCAGCCAATGAAAATGATCCGATCCACAATGAATCACGGGGATGGCACAGGACCAGGCAGCGTTTCATTCCATTGTGCGTTGGGTTGCCATGAGTTCAGGGCTGTCTTGAGGACAGCTAACAGTAACAACTATGATTTTAAAGCTCTTAAAAATGTGAAAGTTGGAGAATCCAGGCCATGATAGACCATTCTTTGTAAGGAAGAAGGAAGCCACCTTCCTTGCTGCTTAAACATGATTTTTTTTTTTTGGCTTTTGATAAAAACAACTTTTGCTGTGTATTCTATTCTTTAAATCATCCTGCTTACTGGCTAAAGTACTTCTTCCGTTTTTGGATATAAAGTAGGTATAAATTATGTAATGTAGAACAGGCAAGACTAAACCATAAAACTTAGCAACTTTGTGTTTTAAAACAATCCATAAAAAGACACTTGTTTCTCCCTCACATGTATTTTGATGTTGTGTTTCTTCTCCACTTTTTACTTAAATTCATGGTCATCTTACCATTTTGTGGTGTAGTTCAATTGTATATCCAGGTTAGTCTGTATGTAAATGTGTTTAACATAGGTGTCTTTAACACAGGAATCTTATCCGTCTTCTTCACCAATATGGTTTGTGGACTCTGATGACCCAAATCTGACATCAGTTCTGGAACGTCTAGAAGATACTAAAAACAACAATTCGGTGAGAAAATAAACCCAAATTTCTTTTTGCTTCCTGAACACTGTATATAGAAACTATGTGTTGGGATAATAATGATGTAAAAGCATGACTACTGATTATCTTCGAGGGGCAGAAATTGGGTTTGTTTTTAGTCTTTCAGATTCTATTATTTACTACCTGGCTTGTTATTTTTATTCCCCACAGGTGTAGTCTTAATTTAGATCAGGAATTAGGTGGTCTCTTCTCCCTCAATCCTAGCCATTAAATCAAGCAACTGCTTTCTGTCAGGACTGCTCGCCAGGGTGGGAAGAAGAAAAGAGAAAAAGAAGTAGGTGTGAGGGGAAGTAATGATAGAATGATGCCCATGCTTAGTGTTCGGGAATCACTTTTTCTGTTAAGGGTCCTTAAGTCTGCAGTAACTACTAAAGGTATTCAAGTGAAAAAAATTTTTTAATGTGCGAAGAAATGTAACTTTTACTTTACAGACTTTTAAAAAAAAACTTTCTTTGATAATGAAACCAATAAATGACCATTGTGAGAAAACTAGTAGACTATAAAAAAAAAAACAAAGCAAAAAGGAAAGAAAAATTTCCCGTAATTTCTATACTTGATGTGGGCACCGTTGATATGATGGCTGTTTCCTACCAGTATTTTTTTTTCTGCTAATAAAATACATTTACCCTCATGATGCAAGCAGCTAATGTGCTTGACTGCTAACCGAAAGGTTGGAGGTTCACGTCCATCCAGAGGCACCTCAGAAGAAAGGCCTGGCGATCTACTTTGACACATCAGCCATTGAAAACTCTATGGAACGCAGTTCTCCTTGGACACAGATGCAGTGTGTCGTGAGTCAGTTGACTCAACCGCAACTGTATACCCTCAGATGAATGGTTTCGAATGGTTGAAGTCATATCCTATGTAGGTGTATCTCTTCTTGCTCTTTTGGTTATATTCTTTTTTAAAGTTAACATTATTATATAGTCCCATGATGTCATAAAATTCTTACAGAAAAATAACAATCATTATTTGTAGGTGATGTGATTGTTAACCTAAAAAGTTCAAAGGAATCCCATGAAAAAGCAATTTTTAAGATGACTGGCTAAAGGCTATAGATGAAAAAAAAAAAAAAAAACCCCAGTGCCGTCGAGTCGATTCCGACTCATAGCAACCCCATAGGACAGAGTAGAACTGCTCTATAGAGTTTCCAAGGAGCGCCTGGCAGATTCGAACTGCCGACCCTTTGGTTAGCAGCTGTAGCACTTGCCTACTACGCCACCAGGGTTTCCGCTAAAGGCTATATGATATAAAAATCAATAGCTTTCCCAAATATAAGCAGTAATAAGAAAACATGCTGGAAAAGTATTTTATTGGAAGTAACAACAAAAGTTAAATACGCAGAAATAAACTTAAGGTGTGTAGGTCTTGTATCAAGATGTGGAATAAAAAATTTGTATTCTTTGTTCTTGAATGGGCAGACTCTATCTTGTAAATATGTCAGTTATCTCCATATTAATCTTAGACATTTTCATAAAAATCCCAACATTTTTGTAACTTGACAAAGTAACTTTAAGTTTGGAAAAGTAAATAGCAAAAAAAAATGTTGAAATAAAAGTAAATGTAACGAGGAGAGACTTGCCAAACCAGGTATTCCCAGTATCATATCAGTACCAGTACCGGTTGCCTTCGAGTCTGTTGTGGCGGAGCACTTCAACTGTTTGCACCACGTACATACTGCTTAAGGAAAGACTAGATTATTCTTCCAAGTGACCATTTGGGAATTTTTTATCAAGATAACTTATAGATGGTTTAAACACATCTATTCTTAAAACTAAGAAGGGAAGACCATAAGTTCAAAGAGCATTATTTTATTTTAAGAGTTAAGGCTAGTGTGGAGGCACATGGAGAGGCAAGAATAAAAAGCCAGACAGACACATGCTCACGTGCCCAGCAGGGGACAATAAGAGAGGGAAAGGTGGTGGCCCTCCCCCCTCCCCATTGCTGCTGCCTCCTTTATAAAGATACCAGTTTCACAGTAGTAGAAGTAAGTGGACTGTGCCCTCAAATACTTAGTTTTATTCCATTAAAAAATGCTCATAACATAAAGTTAAATGGAATATAAAATTGAGCCTAATTTTGTAAAAAAGTAAATATGTATGCAAAAAGAAAAAAAAAAACTATGTTATAGCTTCTGCCAGTTAAAGTTTAGTCTCTTGCGAGGACAAGTTATTTCCTTACTTTTAGTTCATTTAACTCATTATAATCTGGATTCTGCCTTCATTGCACTACAATTTATAACCCTTTAGTTGCCAAATCTAATGTCTCCTTTTTTAGTCCTTAAGTTGACCGCTCTGCAGCCTTTTGATACTGTTGTATTTCCTGTTGAGACATTCCCCCGTTAACATTTATTACCAAGTGTCTGTCAGTAAGGCGCTGGCTAAATAAAATTACTCTGTATAGTTTTATGATAGATTATTACTTTGTAGTTAAAAAGATCTTTCCTAAAAGCACATACACCTTTCTAAGATAGAATACTAAGTAAAATAGCAAGACATAGAATATTATGTATGTAGTCTGGCCCCCATTGTACAAAATGTAAAAAAAATTGATACTTTATATATATATATTTCCCACCCCTGCTCGGTAGATACAGGAAAACTATTAACAGTAAAACAGGAAGTTTTTTTCCTTTCTTTCTTTTATTTAAAAAAAAAAAAAAAAGACTGGCTTCTATGCCAGGTTCTGTGATAAACGGTGCGTATAAAGACAAAATAAGGCATGTCCCTGCCCTTTAGGAGCCTGCCATGTAATGGAGACTTCCATCAGACCTCTGTTTCCTGTTTTTATCTTTTATTCCCCTGCTTCGGTACCCTCTGAGCTCTTCTTCCTTGGTT
The DNA here is from genome assembly GCF_024166365.1 of Elephas maximus indicus. Classification (NCBI taxonomy): domain Eukaryota; kingdom Metazoa; phylum Chordata; class Mammalia; order Proboscidea; family Elephantidae; genus Elephas; species Elephas maximus. The sequence goes on along the minus strand of NC_064831.1, from coordinate 67,762,478 downwards.
GGCCTATTTCTCCTCTTCTCATTTCTGTGCTTACTCTGAGTCATCTCTTCTAGTCCCATTACTTAAATCATGACCTGAATTCTAGGATTCCTAACTCTGTGTCTCTAGATAAAATTTATCTCCTGAATTTCACACCCATAGATCTGTCTTGTGGAATCTCACTTGCATGTGCCTTGCCTTGGGTGTTCAAAATGATTACATCTAAATTTAGACTCATCTGCCTCTGGGCGCTTCACGCCTCCTCAAGTCATGTTTCTCCTTCATAGTTCTCTTTGTGATGGTGCATGGGACAGAATGAAATAATTAAACCAGTCACCCAAGCCTGAAACCTGGAACTATGAACTATCTCAGAGTTTTTTTTTATACCACTATTTCCCAGCCTCCCCAAACTAGTAGGTTTCTAAAAACTCTCTATGTACCTTCTAAACATTTCTTAAATCCTTCCCTGTGATCTTAGTTGTTACCCCCATGCCTCAAGCGCTTTAGTTTAAAAAAAAAAAAAAAAAAAATTTTTTTTTGACGTAAATTGAGATTCCTGGAAAACGAGCCATCCTGTTTTTCTTGTTGCTTGGAGTGACTCCACCACACCGCTGTCTCTTCCGCAACACTCCTTGTAGCTCCTTCTGTGCCCAGGAGTCAGAGTGTCCAGGTCACCCTGCCTCATCTTCGTTATGCACTTAGCACAAAACAGAGCTTATTGAATGGATAACAGATCCACAGTGGGGCTTGGCTTCCTTTTAAGCATGAGGATTTTTGTTTCATCCTAATTTAGTGCTCAGCTTTCCTCGTTCTACTTCCTCCTTTGTCCACTTGGGAAAGGCTTGGTCTTTGCTTTGTTTAAACCGTTCTAATCCTGTGTGTGTCTTCTTGGTTCTTCATAAACCTGCTTCTTTCTCTTCACCTGTTGTCTTGGCCAGGGACACCCAGGAAAACGTTCCTGACCAAATGACATTAAGTTGCTTTACTAGCCCCCATTCACGTCTACTAAGTATTGACCATTCTTCTTAAATTGTTAATTGCTAAGCTTGTACCTTGAAAAGAAATTCTAAACAATGAAAAACACATTTGTGCACGGAATTTACTTTGCTTTAGGTAGACATGCTAACAGAAAATCTGGATTTAAAAATGGAAATTTAAGGAGTAATTCTTTGCAGTTTTCCTAGTGAAAAAAAATTTTTTTTAAGACAAACACTTAAGAGCTTACCAAGTGCCAAGTGTTTTCACAGGTGTCATTTAATTCTTTACCATTTTAAGGATATTTTAATTTCCTTGCTTTACAGATGGGGAGACTGAAACTCAGGGAGTTAGATACTATATTCAGGGTCATCTAGATTTCAGGGCTCTGTCTGCTAGACCATGTTTGCCTCTCTAGTTTTAATGACTGTAGACTATATAGCTCTCTAGCCCGCTTGCAACAATACTGCCTCTGTTGGAAACTCTGGTGGCGAGGTGGTTAAGAACGATGGCTGCTGACCAAAAAGGTCGGCAGTTCGAATCCATCAGGTGCTCCCTGGAAACCCTATGGGGCAGTCCTACTCTGTCCTTTAGGGTCACTATGAGTCGGAATCGACTCGACGGCAGTGGGATTAATGTATTAATGTGCTGTGGTCTGAAGTTGTTAAATTTGTGAGAAAAGAAGTTACAACTGGAAATTGTACACCATCTGGGGCTCCCCTTCCTCTGGCCTTTTTGTTGATCTTGTTCCCTGAGGTATCAGTTGTAAGGAATTGCACACAAGTCACAGTAACTTTCTTACCCTAGCAGCCCCTAAATTTTTCTTTTAAAGACTTATTTATCTGTAGGCTGCAGTTGAGCAGTTAACAAACTTTTTTTCGTATCCTACTGGATTGAATACAGTAGTCTTAGCATTATTCATGTCTTCTAAGGGCTCTTTAACATAATGTTTATTTACTGAAATGTGTTTTGTAGCTTCGTCAGCAATTGAAGTGGTTGATATGTGAACTCTGCAGATTATATAACCTTCCTAAGCACCTGGATGTTGAGATGCTAGATCAACCACTACCCACGGGTCAGGTAAAGTAAAAATTCTCCGGTGTTCAAGAGCTAAAATACGTTTTCTCAAATAAAAGTAAAACTAGGGTGATTTTTATTTTATATAACTTACTTAGAAGCTATGTACTGATTAGAATCTTAGTTTTGTGTTTGTGTTGAATTGTTTTAAGTACTGGAAATAACCTTTTTCTTCTTTGGAGCAATTTGCCGGTATTTACCATGACAGGCAAACAACTGACCCTCCTCCCACTACCACCTTTTTGTTACTGTTGTAATATTCCTGGTTTCCGTAAATGTTCCTTTGCTTGTTTGTCGTTGTTCATTCAGTTACCTTTACCTGGAATCCCAACTGTACTTCTTAAGGCCTGCCTAACCCAAATGGTGTCTCCTCCAAGAGGCAGAAGTAGCTACCAGCTCACCCCACCATTCCTAGGTTAAAAAGTAGTCCCTGTATTTGTATTCCTAAATCCTTTGTCTTTTCCTCTCTTATGACCATTATGTTTACTTATATTCAAATAAGGAGATGAGGGAAGACCAGTACTTAAGCAGATATTTCACAAGTCCAGTTTTATATAGAGATATGCAAAGACCGCCTTTATTCCTTTAGTAGACCGGTGGTTTTCAGCATTAGCTGCACAATAGAATCACCTGAGAGCTTTTACTCTGATTCTTCAGAGATTCCGATTTAATTGGTATGGAGCCTGGGAATAGATATTTTTTCAAATCACTCTAGGTCATTACTAATATGTAGTCAAGGTTGAACCTCTACTCTAAACCATCAATTTGAGGCTGGTAAGAGTCCTTTCTGAGACCTACAATACTTTAGGGTGGACTGATTGATACCCAGTTTCTCACACCTAGAAGGTAATATGGGTCAGGTAGGCTAAAGTTGGTTCTCCCATTCCATTGCAGTTTTCTTTTGAAAAGGAAGTGACCATCCTTGAACACGTTTTTCCAAAGTTGTTTTACAACTTGCTTTTTGAAATTGTTTTTATTAAATATTAAAGCATTACAATACATAGTTAAATCCAATAATACCGGAAGGTCTAAGTGAAAAATAATTGCCTGAGTCCTCCTTGTTCCTTAAAGTGAATAATTTTGAAATCTTTTAGTTTTTTTTTCCGTAATTATTTTTGTATCTCTAAATGAAGCTTATTTCTGGATTTACATATTTAGGCATAAGTTATTGACTTTTTACCATAGTAGATAAGGATTTAGCTCTTCTACCACCCACTTACCTACCCACCTCCCTTCCCAGTTTGTTTAAAACATCATTATTTTTAGTCACATGAATAATCGCTGTTTATATTGGGACATTGTAGTATAGAGCCAAATTTCTTTTCTTGTACAGCTTTTTGCTTTGCAGTATCTTATTTATAATTATTATTCTTAGTTTAAAAAAGTTTTGTCCTATCCCTTTTCTGTGGCATGCCCCTCTGTAGCTTTTGGTTCTTCTGCACCAATCTTGGCAGGTTATTTTCTGGGCCGGTTGCACAGCTGTCATCTTGAGGTTTTTGTTGTCAGCTTTCCTAGGGTAGATCCATTGTTTCCTGGATCTCATGTCTTTCTTGGCGTATTCTTTCTAATTTTGCCTGAGTACATCCTCAGGTAAAATCCTAAGAAAACATAGAGTAGTACAGTTTTTGAATTTAGCTTCCAAAAAATATGGTCAAGAATGTGGCTTTTGGGGCTGGACTGCCATGGTTTTGAATCTTGGTTCTGCTATTTATTAGTAGTATGACCTTGACCTAATTACCTACCCACTTTGTACATTAATTCCTAATTTGCAAAATGGAGAAAATAGTACCACTATTTTTGGGAAAGGAGCACTGATGACACAGTGGTTAAGTGCTTTGCTCCTAACTGAAAACAGTGATTTGAACCCACCAGCTGCTCCACAGGAGAAAGATGTGGCAGTCAGCTTCTGTAAAGATTACACCCTTAGAAACCCTATGGGCCAGTTATGTTCTTTCCTATAGGGTCACTATGACTTGGAATTGAGTTGATAGTAGCTTGTTTGGTTTTGGTTTATATTTTTGGAGGAGTTGTGAGGATCGAATGACTTGGTAAATGTAAATCATTTAGAACAGTGCCTGGAGCATAGTAAATGCCCAATAAATGTTAACTGCTGTTATATTCCACCCTCACTCTTGGTTGATTGTTTGGTTGAATTTATAGTTCTAGACTGAAAATAATTTTACCTCAGAATTTCAAAGACTGCCACTGTTTTCTAGGAAATGGTTTGGTTGACACCTGATGCCATTCTGAGTCTTAACTGATCAATGCGTGACTTTCTCTGAAAGCTTTTAGGAGTTTTGTCTTTTCCTTGGGATTCTGCAGTATTACAATGATGTACTTAGTCGTGGGTTTTGGTTTTTTTTTTTTTTCCATTTAATTTGCTGGCCATGTAGTGGGCCTTTCCAAATTTGGAATCTTGAATCTTTCACCTTGGGGAAATGTTCTTACTTTTTTTCCCCTGCAGAGACTTTTCCTTTCCATTTTCTTCATGTGTTCACCTTAGGGTACCTACTACTTGAATTTTAGACCCGCTGGCTTGAGTCTTTCTATCTCTTACATTATCTCTATATTCTGTCTTTCAGTTCCAAGTTCTGAAAGATTTTTCTTGTTACTATCCAACTTCGGAAATTTTATTTGGGCAGTCATATGTTTAAGTATTGTTTTATTTATTGGTGCTTAAACAATTACCCCAAAACTTTTAATGGCTTAACACAACAATTCTATATTTTTCATGATTATATGGGTTGATTAGGCTTAGCTGGATAGTTTTTCTGCTTCCTGCTTGGGGACTCTCAACTGCTGCAGTCAGATGGTGGCTGGGACTGTTGCCATCTGGACACTTGACTGGAATGTACAAGATGTCTCCTTTACTCACATCTGGCACCTTGATGTTTCTTCACATGGCTTTCCCTCCGTGTAGCATACCATTCTCCAGGGCCTATTTATGTGACTTTTCTCTCTTTGTGGCTGGCTTCTGAGCACAAAAATAGAAGCGGCCAGGCCTTCTTAAGATTGGAACTGGCCCATCATCATTTCTGCCTCATTCTATTGATTAAAGCCAGTCAGGGGGCCAGCCCAGATTCACTGTGGGAGGAGACCGTACAAGGACTTGAATGCCAGAAGGTTTGTGGTTCATTGGAGACTACCATAAGTTCTAAGAGCTCTTTCTTGTTCTCATTATTCTTTACACATAGAATTCTATTCTTGTTTTGTAGATGTAGTATATTCTTAAGTGTCTTTAAGGAGTTATTTTGATGCTCTTTGTCCCCTCCCTCCCCAGAAATGTCTATTTTTTCTTTAATACATTTTGCCTGCTAGCTTTTATATTTGCTGTGTTTTTCTTCTGAAAGCTTTGCTCAAATATCTATTTATTCTGTTACCCATTTATATATATATGTATAATAATTATTATTTTTTTGCTCATTCATATTTGAGTGAGCTATTTACTGAAAGGCTGTTTGGGAATTCTCAGCCCCTCCATTGCCTGGTGCAATAATAAATGGTGCCTGGAACTGCTTAATATCTTTGGAGATGAAACCTTATGATTTCTTGCCTGAAGGTAAATATTTGCCTGGCTTCTGCTCAAGGAGGTGAGGGGATCAGTGTGTTTGAGGGGCTGGGCAGTGTGTTCTGTATATAGCCTTTTAGCTAATCTGTTTTCAGTTTTACCCATTACTTCTGTCCTTCACTGTACCTGGTGTCTTGAAGTCCATAGCCTCTTCCACAGTGCTGTGGGACAAATTAGCCTCATCATGGTATCCCTGGTGGTGCAGTGGTTAAAAGATTGGCTGCTAACCAAAAAGTTGGCAGGTCGAATCTACCAGCCACTCCTTAGAAACCCTCTGGGGCAGTCGTACTCTGTCCTATAGGGTTGCTATGAGTCAGAATCAACTCAGTGGCAATGGGTTTGGTTTTGATTTGGTTTAGCCTATGGCTTTACTTGCCATGCTCCATTGATTACCATTCCATTTACTATCTTCTAGTGTGGGTGAATTCTCTTGGTAGCCCCATTTCTTTTTTTATTATCTTTGTGTATTTATACAATGTTTATTCTTCACTGAAATTCTAATGGAACCTCAGGAAAGGGAAAAGATGGGAGAAGTATATATTTTACATTCAATTTTCCATCCTTCTCTGGAATGCCTACAACTTACTTTTTTTCACTTAACAGAATATTTTATGTCCATGAGAATATCATGGACATAATATATGTAGCTTTACCTTGCTGTGCATAGCATTTTGTGTGTGGGTATATCATAATTTATGAGTTATGTGAATAAATTTCCTAATTATGAATTATACTTGCACTCTCACAAATGTTATTAGCATATCTTAATTTTAGATTTTTACTTCTACTTTAAGGTTGTAATATAGTAATAAGTTTTTTTTTTTATTGTTTTATTTTTTCTCGTTTTAGGCTCTTGTTTCATTTTGGTATCAGGATTAGACAATGTCATAAAATGAGTTGGGAGGCTTTGCATTTTTTTTTTTTTACATTCTATAACAGTTTAAACCAGTAGTTCTCAACTAGGGACAGTTTTGCCCCTCGGGGCATTTGGAAATATAAGGCAACATCTCTGGTTGTCACAGCCGAGTAGGGTATGCTATTGACGTTTTGTGGTTAAAGGCCACGGATGCTACTAAACATCCTACAATGCACAGAACTACAAAGAATTACCTGGCCCAAAGTAACATTAGTGCTAAGGTTGAGAAACTGGTTTAAATAAACATCTGTGCTTGATCTGTTTGTTGGAATGAGGCTTTGACTATCTTTTCTATTCTTTGTATTGGTCTGTTCAGATTTTCTACTTAGTTTTAGTAACATTAGACTGTAAAAAAATGAGCATTCATGCTTTTGAAACTATGGTAAAGATGTATATTCACTTTTTACATTGTCACCTGGTTATATCCTCTTTTTATTTCGAAGGTTGTTTTCTTACTTTAGCTTCATTATTTGTCAAAGGATTGTCTGTTTTATTATATTGTTTTTTTGAAAGAATCAGGTCTTTATTTTTTTTTAAATCTGGTATGTGTTTTTAATTTTATGCTTGTGGCTTAATTATTCCATTTTCTTTTTGTTTATTCTACTTTTCTAGTTTATTGAAGGAATGTGATTTAAATGGCTTTTTAAATAAATTCATGTAAGGCTGTACATTTTATTATGAGTGCTGTTTGCTTTACTGTACAAGTACTAAAATTTAATATAATTATTTTCCAGTTTGTATTTTCTAAATAGTTTGATACCATCTTTTGTTCATATTGTTCTTATTATTTAAAACTTTATTGTGAAATATAATATACACTGGGAAATACATAGAACATAAATTCATTGTCTAAAAACTAGTTTCTCGTGAACGCCAGGCCAAGAAATAGAACATTAGAAACCTTCTGCAGGCCCCTTCCAGATTGCCATTCCCTGTGTGTGCTAGTCCTTTTCATGCTTTTTGTCTAGTTTTATCACCTGTGTATGCATCTGTGAACAATATAGTGTTACCTGTCTTTAAACTTTATATTAACAGAGTTATATGTATTGTTTTATGTCTTTATTTTGCTCAGTGTTGCGTGTGAAATTCATTGTAGCTGTAGTTATTTTTTGTTGCTGTATTGATCCCATTGTTTGAATATACATTAGCATGTTTAGCCATTTGACTACTTACGGACATTTGGGTTGTTTCCAGTTTCTTTTTTTTTTTTTTTGCCATTAGGAACAATGCTACCATGATCATTTTTATCTGTATTTCATGGTACACCTGTGTAAGCATTTCTCTGGGGCACATACATAGGGGTTTTATTACTAGAGCAAGAGGGTCATTTTCCTCTCTGACCCATGAGTTATTTAGAAAAAAAAAACTTTTAAGCATTTTTTTTCAGGTGGCATCTGGACTATTTTTAGTTTTTTACTATGGTCGGAGACTGTGGCCTGTGACCTCAGCTGCACTATCAGCAATTGTTTAGACTTAACCATTGGTGTTAAACTGTTGTCTTTGCTGATTGCTATTTGTTGTATCCTGTGCTTTCCCTTTTCACAGGTTCTTTTCTCTGCCCTTGAAGTATATCTCTGAATAATGTTCTCTATTATTTTTTTTTTTCCAGAAAGGTTTTGTGGGGATTTAGGTGGAGAATGTTCCTTGAATACTCGCTGTCAGTTTTTATCATTCATTCAACAAACGTGTGTGCCTACTCCGTGTAAAGTACTCTGCTTAAGTGCTGAGGGTCCAGTGGTAAACAAACACAGATATAGCTCCTGTCCTGATGGAACTAGATACAGAATTCTAAGTTCATGATTGAGTCTCCCAATTTCTTTACAGTGTTCATTATCTTCTGTTATTTATTTTTATAGACGATAAGTCTGATGCCTGTCTGATTCTTTCTTCTTTTGTACGGTTTACTTTTTCTTTCTGTAAGTTTGTATGGCTTTCTCTTTAACTATAAAGTATATGGTTTTACTTTTCAGTATTCCTTTGGGTCGTTCAGAGCTATTTAATATTCTGGAATCTTTCTTTAGCTTAGCAACAGTTTGTCTCTCTCTCTTTTTTTTTTAATTTCTTGTCCTCCATCCTCTGGATATTGGATGAATATTGTTATTGCTGTCTTCCTACTCTCTGTGTCCCTTAACTAGGAGCCCTGGTGGCACAGTGGTTAAAGTGCTTGGCTGCTGAGCAGAAGGTCAGTGGTTTGAGCCCACCACCTGCTCCGTGGGTGAGAGATACTGGCAGTCTGCTTCTGTAAAGACTTACGGCCTTGCAAACCCTCTGGGTTCCTGTGGGGCTGCTATGAGTTGGAATTGACTTGACGGAAGTGGGTTTTTTTTTTTTTTTTTTGGGTATGTTCCTTAACTGTTCTCTTATTTACATCTTCATTTTCTCCATTTTCCAAGAGAATGCTAGAATTTGGTTGTCTTTTTAATCATAAATGCTTTGTTCAGCCAAGTCCATTGTGCTTGCTGACCCTTTGACTGAGTGGTTTTTGTTATTGCTGTTTTTTGAGAGAAGAAGAGATCTTGTTTTTAATTTTTTCAAAAACTTTCTTGTCTTTTGTGTAGTAATTTGTTTTTTTGTGGATGCTATCTCTTCTCAATGATTGCTAAAGATTCCAATTAGATTATTTTATTCTGTTTTATTTCTTTCATTAGTGTTGCTTTAGATTACTTGTTCTGCGTGTTGGTCTTGCTATCTTTCTTTTAGATTACTAGTTCTCTTCACGTATCTGGTGATATTTGATTATCTGCCCATTTGCAGATGAGGTATACCATTGACCACTGTCAGTTGTTGATATGGGTGTCCCCAGCAATTGTGAATGCCATTCTTTTCTGCTGTGGCTTCCCCTCCCTGGTTTGCAGCCCTGTGCTCTGCCCGTGGCATGTGGATGAAGATGTGCTGGCAGGTGGGTTTTCCTTGATGCTGGGCAGTGGGGTCTAGTTGGCAGTCAAACCAAATACCTCCATGTACCCATCTAACTCCCGAGTAAACAGAGGAGACAGCGTCATGAGATTTTGCTGGTGCGTTGAACTACCTTAAAAAGAAAAAATCTGTCTTTTCTCTGGTTCTGACACACGCATTAGGAGCCCATCAAGGCAGGCCTCCTACATAGGAGAGTGATCCTTACCAGCTGTAGTTGGGACAGATATAGCAGAATGTAGGGCATTGCTCCAGCAGTCTTTCTGGCAGCCCCCTAGTCTGTTTGAATTCCCTATCCCATTGTCTTTGAGTTTGTGACTCTACTGAAGAAGCTATCCTGCTAACTTATCACTTACCCGGTGGTCCCTGCGTTAACTGGATTGGGCTGTGGTTTTCTCCATCGGCTTATGTCTTCTAAAATGCACTTATAGTTTCTGGCTCACTGATGATACCCTTCTTGTTTTTGTTTTTCCTGTGCTGCAATGGACTGATTGTTTCTTGAACAATTCTCTGGTCGTGTCTATGGTGTTTTGGAAATAAGGCTACATCTTTAACTGAAATTCATCTTAGGATTTCACAACCCTTAACTGGCTTGGGGGCCTCAGCTTTTTCATTTGTAAAATGAAGGACTTGGACTGAATCAGTGGTCACAGACCTGGCTGCATGTCAGAATCACCCAGAAGAGCTTTTTGAAAACAGATTCTCTGGGGTTGGGCCTTGAAACGAGCATTTAGAAATGCTGTCTCAGTCTCTGATATACCCAGACTCTTGTTGGGGGCTTAGTCTGCTCTTTAAATAAGTCTCTTTTAGAATATACAGCTTAGGGAAATGAAAAAGGGATGAAATCACAACATTTTGGGAGCTTGCTTACTTTTCTCATTCATTTCCTGGGAGATGAATAACAAATGTCTGAAGAGATGCAGATTAAAACAAATAGAAGTTTATTTTGTGTGGCCATGTATCTCCCTCCACCCTGCAGAATTCTCCAGTTCACTAATCCAGAGCAGTTACACCTTCTGAGATAATGATTTTCTTTTCTTGTGAATTATGCCATCAGAGGATCTGAGAATAGATCCCTAGATACCACTGAGGTCTTTTGTTGATCTGATTTGATCTCTGGATCTTAGTTTCATGACCTTTTAGGTATTCTTAGTCCTGACCTAAGCCCAGTTGTATATTAAAGATGTAACGAAATACTGCGTTATGGAGAATAATGTGCTGGCCCAGGAGACTTGTCTTTTTGAACTCTGCCAAAAGTAGAGGTGAAGCCTGTTCCAAAAATCCCATCAGATTCATTTGTGAATGACTAGCAAATTGTGTCTTGTAGAGAAGTATTCTGTGGTAAATACATGTTGTGGGAAAAAAAAAAAAAATTGGCTTTTTAGTGAAGTGTTGATCATTTTGTAATATTTAATTTTGTGAAGAGCTTTATAAATATCTATCCCTTTATGGCACAGTTGACTTTTAAAAATGTAAGGCAGTTGAATTTATGGAAGGATTTGGGCTCTTCTGAATTTAAAAAGTAGATATTTTAAGGAACCAGTGATTTGGGTATTGATTTTAAATTAAAGAAGCCACTGATCTTATACATGTAACCATATGTATAAAAATGTTTCCTTATTTTAAATTAGATTATTTTTTAAATTTCAGTTTTGCTTTATATTTGAGCCATTACCTTTATTTTTTCCTTAAGGCATTGATTAAGTTGGGTTGTTCAGAGTTGTTTCTATGTGTCAAATCAAAGCTGGACGTAAAAATAAATGCATTAAATTTTCTAAGCTCCCTGTTTGCTAGTGAAAGTGCAGTGGCAGATGACGGAGAATCTTCCCTTAAAGCTGTAGCACCAGTCTTCTGATGAGCTCAGTGTGTGCTTATTGCTCTGGACAGCCCTGGCAAATTCTTTCTCCATTTCAGAATGGGACAACAGAGGAAGTGACTTCAGATGAGGAGGAGGAGGAAGAGATGGCTGAAGTAGGTATATTTATGTAAGAATAACATTTTATAAATATCTTCATTTTTGAGCATTTTGGTAATTCTCTAATCTTCTTTGATAAAGCAATGTTCATGCAGAGTGATGAAAAACACATTGTATTTGGAACTGAATATAATTCTAAAATCTGGCTTTATGGCTAACTAATGATGTCTTTGAGCAAATTACGTATTTGAAGGCCTTAGATTTGATGACCTGGAAATTAAGAGCTCTTAACATTTTTTAGCACAAAAATTATATCAGCATTTATTAGTAACTAATACTTAACCTGTATTTGGTTATTTTTAGTCAGAGGAAACTGCTGTTTGAATAAAAGGAGAATTTGAAAACATTTCAGGGATACTGTATTTTTACGCAGATAACACACATTTTATGCCAGAGCTGTTTTACTTAACTTCATCATTCCCACACGTCTTATGTGTGGGCACATCATTTACATGGGTGCAGTATTTGTGAAAAAATATAGTATTCGCTGAAAGTAATGAAACTATCTCTTATTGAGAAATCACCTAAAAATTTAGAACAAATTTCAAAGATACCTATCCCCCCTCCCCCCAGCCCCCCACAAGATGAGCAACAAGAGGCAGCAACATTTAGGGGAAACTTAGAAAGCTAGGAGACTGGACTTTGGAGATGTCAGATTTGGGTAGATGAAAAGAAGATATTCTAGGCTACTAAAACAGTGTGGTGGAAAAGGCCCCAGCACAACCTTGGACATGGCACGTTTCGGTGCATTATTTGCTGTCCTTGTGGGACAGGAAGGTTGGTTTGTCAGGGTCATGGGAAGCAAGGTTGGCTAGAAGAAGCAGATAGGTAAAAGTCTTGAATTAGAGATAAACATATTTGCATTTGGTATGATTGTTGATAAGAAAGCCATAAGCAGAAGAAAATAGTATGCAGAGAATATTGTTTTAGAAAGATAATAATGATGAATTCTGTTTGGGATGTGCTGACTAACAATGAAGTGGAGAAGCTCTGTGGATGCGTGTGGCTGAGGCTGAAGGTGTAGGAGGAGGATGTCCATATACATACTGAGAGCATTTGCGAGGTAGAACGGAAGATAGAGCTGAAAAGGGCATACCAGGGGAGGGAGCTCTGGGAAGTGAAGAGTCATGGGCAGAAAGGAATATAATAGGGATTCAGAGATGGTGTTCCAAGAAAAAGATTGTTGAATCTGGATAGAAGGTGATCATTCATGTGATCTAGAAATCACAGTGATATAGTTACCTTAAACAAGTGGAGGTAGGATATGTAAACTTTCTTAGAGATTTTGGTAATGAAGTAAAGAGAAGTAAGATAATTGAAAAAGCGTAAGATAAAAAAAATCTCCATAGATTAATGTATATGAGCAGGTAATATAGGAAAGGAGGGAGCAGAATGATGTGGTGATTAAAATGTTGGTCTACAGGTATTATTCACAGTCTTCTATTTTTAATAATAAAGTCAATAGGTGTTCACTGTAGAAAACTTGGAAAATAGGAAAAATCCCAGGATAACATCTCAGTAGATAGCAGCTATTAACATTTTGGTGTAATTCCTTCTAGTCTTTCTTTTTCTATGCTTATTTTGGCATAATTGAGATTCAGTTTTGTATTCTGTGTTTTTTCATATCAAAATTTTACTGATACAGAAGAAATGCTTATGCCATGTTGACAGCCACCCAGTATTCCATGGAATTGAGTTAATTGTTATACTGTTCTTGAACATGCAGGTTTTGTATTTGTTTTTATAGTTATAAAGTTGAAATAGGCATCCTTATGCCTCAATCTTTATCACATTTTAGAGTAGTTTCTTGGACTTGATTTCTAGAAGTTATTGCAACAAAGTATCAACAATTGGGGCTCTTGATATCAAAAAAAAACCCAAAACAAAAAAAACAGTGTTGTTGCCATTGAGTTGATTGCAGTTCATATAGGACAGAATCGAACTACCCCATAGGGTTTCCTGGGTTGTAATCTTTACGGAAGCAGACTGCCACATCTTTCTCCCACGGAGCGGCTGGTGGGCTCAAACCACCAAACCTTCTGGTTAGCAGCTGAGCAGTTAACAACTGTGCCACCAGGGCTCTTGATACTTTCTGCTAAATTGTTTCAAAAACTCCTTTTAATAGGAAATTTAAAAGATGGCTTATTTACCTGGTAATAGCTACGGCTTTGTAAAACTACTAAATATGCTTTTCTCAGGTTCTAGCTGTTAAAATATAGGATATAAAAGAGGGAACCTTTTGAACTGAGCATGGAGGCTTCCTGCCCTCCCCCACAGAATAATGTATTCTCTCTTTTCTGTTCCCCGTTGAATCAAGAGTAATTTAACTTTTGGCATAAGACACTACTAAAGAGAAATACTTTGAATAAACTAACTTTTAAAACTTTTTGTAGGATATAGAAGACTTGGATCACTATGAGATGAAGGAAGAAGAGCCTATTAGTGGAAAAAAGTCAGAGGATGAAGGAATTGAAAAAGAAAATTTGGCAATATTAGAAAAAATTAGGAAGACTCAAAGGCAAGACCATCTAAATGTAAGTATGTGTAAATATCTAGAATATGCATTTCTGTGGTATCCTAGTCATCTAGTGCTGCTATAACAGAAATATCACAAGTCGATGGCCTTAACAAGGAGAAATTTATTCTAGTAGGCTACAAGTCCAAATTCAGAGTGCCAGCTCCAGGGGAAGGCTTTCTCTGTCAGTTTAGGAAAGTCCTTGGCATAAATCTTCCCCTGGTTGAGGAGCTTCTCTGTGCAGGAACCTTGGATCCAAAGGATGCACTCTGCTCCTGGTGCTGCTTTCTTGGTTGTCTGATGTCCTCAGCTCTCTACTTGCTTCTGTTTCCTTTTGTCTCTTATAAGATAAAAGGGGTGCAGGCCACACCCCAGGGAAACTCCCTTTACATTGGATCAGTGATGTGACCTGAGCAAGCATATTACATCCCACTCGAATCCTCTTCAACATAATCCAGTCTTTCCTCGGGTAGAGATTAGGATTTACAACATGTAGGAAAACTATACTAATCATAAAACAGAAGACAGCCACACAACACTGAGTGGGAATCGTGGCCTAACCAAGTTGGCAAATATTTTGGGGGGGACATAGTTCAATCTATGACATGTGGTTAGGTAAAGTAATTACAGGTAATACACATATGGAACAGTTCATTAAGATTATGATCTCAGCTCCCTTCCTTCCTTCCTGCCTTGGTTGTGGCAGCCATATGTTTTTGATGCCCTAGTTTCTCACCTATTCATAGACACTTTCTACCCTGTTCACCTGCTCTTCACATCCTGGAACCACCTGCTGTTCCCTGCACATACCCCCTTTCCATCCTGTTTTTGCTGTTTTCCCTGGTTACCTTCCTTCTAAGGGATCTATAGACTCAAATTCAGTTCATCCTGCAAAGTACAGTTCAAATTCTTTGCCCTCCATGAAACTGATCGCTGATCTGTCCTGTCCTGACCAAACCAAAAGTAATTTTTCCCTTGAGTTTCTTTAAGCTTTTACTTCTTTTTTTTGGCTTAATGTCTCTTTTGTTCAAAGCAGCATGGGGGAGTGAAATGAACACTGGGTTTGGTGACAAACACACACATGTGGCTTCAGTTTCCTCAGCTCTAAAATGTAGACAATATATACCTTTTGGATTGCCATGAAGAATAAATGAGAATGATGTATATAAATGCCCAGACAGAATAGGGGAACACCAACTGATAGTCTGGCTGCTCTGGCTCAACACCTTGTATTCTAGAGCTATTTATCAACCCCGTGAAACATGAGGACTGGTCTCTTTGTCTTGAGCACAGTTTCTTGAACACGGGGAATGAATTATTACGCAAGTAGATACCAAGTGTTATAAACAGGTAGATTACTTTATCTTTGTCAATTCTGCTTACTATATTAATTTAATTGGCCAATTTTTTTTTTAAACAAAATAAAGACTTTTAGCCCAGCCCATGTCTTGATTATTTAAAAAAAAAGAAAAAGTTTATGGCATCTGAATTAATAATACTTTACTTTGCGTCTTGTGATTGATGTACTTTGTGGCTATGAATTATAGTCCAAACAATTATAAATTATTGAACACTTACACATGCTAGACATTGTGTATGCTAAGCACTTCACACTTCATATGCTTTCTCATTTAATCTTCATCGTTAATGTGAAATAGTCTTCAGATGTGAAAATGGCTTCAATCAAGTAGTATGTTCAAAGTCACACAGCTAGGAATATCTTTGTAAACTTGATTCTTTTCCCCTTCTAAGTATAGTGCAGCGTTTAAAAATTTTCGTTCACATGGTTAGAGTTTTTTGTTTTTTTTAATATAAAAGCATTCTAAGTGTTTTTGACTTAAGATAAATAGTTCAGCTCCTATTCAGCCTTAGGGTAAGATGATGGCACATTTTCATTTTTAGAGAGGTCCCAGCACTGAAGAGAACTGGAACTAGCTACATGGAGACTAGTGTGTTGTTTCTCAAGCTCCTAATACGTGAACTGGACCTTCAGATCTTCATTGTAACATTTTTGCTTTTAGTCTTATCAATGCTGAGGGGCTCTAGTAATTTCAAAATTTGATAGGGTTTGGAACAGACTCATACTAAATTCTAGGTTAATGCAGGGTCAATGGAGGTCTAGACTTTTTTTTTTTTTTTAAATAATAAGAAATAGTAAATGAACCAGACTTGTCCCCAGTTTTTCATTACTGTGGAAACATTATAATCCTTCATTGAATTCAATTTGTATCTTTTAATTTCTTAAAATGTTCAGTGGTGATCCATTTTTACAATCTCATTGTGAACTTTTATTTCAGGTTCAAATACCTTAAATCTTTTAACTATTTAATTCAATAGATCTTGGTAAACAGTGAGTTCTATGTTTCAGGGTGCAGTGTCTGGGTCAGTGCAAGCTTCAGATAGACTTATGAAAGAGCTCAGGGACATATACAGATCACAGAGTTATAAAACAGGTAAGGACCTCTGGATCTCTGCTGCCACCATTGTCCTTCTGCTCTTTTAATGTAATAAAACTGTATAATAAACTTCACTTCTTCTAACAGGAATGAAAATGTTTTATTAACCTTATTTTAGGGATGTGAAATTCAAATTTAACTAAATTATCAAAAGATGTAGGAAATTAAAATAGGATGAGCTTACTTACCTTTTTACTGTCCTTATGGATACATCATTTAACTATTTTTTATCTTATTCCTGTTGGGGATTAATCCATATGATTTTTATCTTTTGAGAAAAGCACAAGGAGTATCTGTTTTGGAAGTAAATATGTTTTACTGCACAAACAAAGAGCTATAATTGTGAAGTTGATTTTTATGATTGTTTTCCCACCTTTTGGGAAAACAACATACTCAACTCTTGTTGTAGAGGTAGTCAGAGTATTAGTTTAAGATAGGTAAGGTTCTTTTCCATTTCATAGTTTGATTTAAGAGTGTTCTTTCTTACCCAATAAGACTTGAATATTGTGGCACCTCTCTAAAGGTAGAACTCGCCTATGTTGTTACAGTGTATAACTGTATTACATAAAGGAAAGAACCAAACTTCCATTTGTTTGAAAAGATAGCAGCATGAATCATTCAGGAATTCTCAAGAATGGTCAAATCTAAGGCATCAGAACTCAACTCAAAAAAAAAAAAAAACTTCATAGAATACAAGATAACCAAACTTGTCCCTGAGCCATTAGAAATTTCGTGTATCTTGCACTCTATAAAGCACACTGAATGTCCTTTTCTTGTAATAAGTTCAAAAGTTATCTGTAGAAATACTTGTATAATGTTAAGTATTTGTATACTAGCTTATCTTTAAATGTTAAATTGTTTCATCATTGTTTGTAGTAGAAAAGAATAACCCAGATATTGGATGGAACTGGTTAAGTTTGGATGTATTCATAAAATAAATTATTATAGAATTATTAATAAGGTTGGCATTGATTTATATATACTAACTTGGAAATATGTACTAGAAAGTTGAAGAAAGCAGATTGTAAAAGAGTATTGTAGAGGGATTCTATTTTCATAGAAATGTTTGCATGCACATAAAAGAAAAATCTTAAATACGTATGATTTTGTGTTACATATTTTTTTCTCCCACTCACAGTTAATGATAAACAATCTCTCAAGTCATTAAAAAGAAAACCAAACCCATTGCTGTCGAGTCTATTCCTATATTGTAACCCTATTGGATAGAGTAGAACTGCCCCAAAGAGTTTCCAGGGAGCAGCTGTTGGATTCGAACTGTTGACCATTTGGTTAGCAGCCGAGCTCTTAACCACTGTGCTACCAGGGCTCCCAAGTCATTAAAGAATCCTCTTAATTGTGGCCTTAATTACCTGTTAAAGACATAGATACTCAGCTCTAGTGGCAAAATATTTATAAAATAGCTTAGTTTTTCCTTGTTTTAATAGCAAAATTTCTAGCTTTTGTTGGCTATTTAGTGTATACATTTACACCAAAGTAATAGTTGTATGATCAAATGGAGCATAACTAACTTGCCTTATGTCTTTACAGGGATTTATTCAGTGGAACTCATAAATGACAGTTTATATGACTGGCATGTTAAACTGCAGAAGTAAGTGGCTTTTTTATGCTAACCCTCTCTTTGCAATGGTAGACTATCAAAATGGAGATTTTCCCCCCTAATTTGCCATCTATACAGTGGCTTTTACTTGGTACATTAGACCCTGTCACTATAGAAATATTTCATAGATTGTTAAAATGAGCAGTTCCTGAGGCCTAACAAGTAGTGAGAAAGAGGAAGGAGAAAAAGACCAGCTGTGGAAAAAGTGTTTCCTGGAGTCAGTGAGAGAATGGTGGAACTCAGGAACAAAAGTGTATTTAATAACTTTATGAGATTGACTGTGCTACCCAGTTTATAATTTGAAATAAGAGATTTGAGTAGGATCTGTATGTAGAACAGTTGTATATGATTTGTAATTGGTCTTGTCTGTGGCATATTTTTCTCTTTGAGGCCGTGGGCTAGTAATACAATTTTAGAGAAATAGATTAAATTTTTTTTTTTTTGAGTTTTAGGCATTGTAATAGAGCTACTGTCACAAAATTATGTACATATAACCATGATCGTTTTCTTTTAGAATGAGTCCTAACTGTGAACCGCCTTATGAGAACAGATTTTACAGTTTTACAGTACTATGATCTCTTTTTGGGCTTTTGTTCCCGAGGACCTGGGGGCTTTAGTGACTTATTTTTGCTGGGGCATAGAGCAGCTTTAGACCAATGTTTGGAGCTTAACCTAGGGGCTTCTTTTTAGCTCTTGGATTGGTATATTTTTTGAGGTCATAGTAAGAAAAATTAACTTTTTCGTTTGAACTGTTATCCGTTTTGTAATTCTTAGGGTTGATCCTGATAGTCCTTTGCACAGTGATCTTCAGATCTTAAAAGAAAAAGAAGGCATAGAATATATTTTGCTTAACTTCTCTTTTAAGGTAAGAAAATAGTAATGGAATTCCATATGCTTCTATTGGGAGTATATATTTGTACAACTGTTTTGGGAAACAATTTAGTAATATTTGGTAAAGTTGAAGATACTCAGACCCTGTGGGTCAGGAGTTCTTCTCTTCGGGGTGTATCTTGTAAGAAACAAGTGCTTATGTATATACCAGGAGACGTGTAAAAGGTGGTTCAGAGCAGCATTGTTTATAATAGCCCCAAACAGAAAATATCCCCAGTGCCCATCCCAGTAGAATGGAGAATTACAGTATTCATGATATGGAATACAGTTATGTGCACCAAAAAGGATGAATCTTGAACACAGTTGAAAAGAAACCAGACTACAAAACACATCATTCCATTTCTATAGAGTTAAAAAAAATAGGTAAAACCAATTATGTTGTTCAGGGCGTGCGTTCTCAGTGGAGGCAGTGTCACCTCCTGGGGCGAAAATTGGTCCTTGGGGAGAAATACGTTCGACATGACAATGATTTGTGGCCCTCCAAAAGAAAACAGAACATAAACAGGTATATAGTACATTTTTCAAACATTATCTCATGAGAAGGGGGCAATGAGGAAAAAATATTTCTAAAAAGTCTTCTTATAGAGGAATAATGAGAAAAAAAAAGCTGAGAAACACTGATTTCTGGATTAATACTTGGGCTGTAAAGCTATCAAGAAAAGCAGAGATAGGATTACCATCCAGGTTAGCATAGTGAGTATGTCCGGGTCGAAGGGAGGGGGTCGAAGGGAGGGGGTCAAAGGGAGGGGGTCGAAAGGGACATCTTGGGAGCTTGGATACTGGCTCTTACTTCTTGACCAGGGTGGTGATTTACATGGACTTACTTTGCAATAACTTGTTTTAATGTGTACATTTCGATATTAGGCACTTTTTTGAATTTGTGTTTTATATTAAGTAATAAAGTTTTTTTAATGATAAAAATAAAGATTAAAAAAGAATAGCAATGGAATCTAAATAAAATAATGATTTTAATATGAAATCTAGATAAAATCTAATAGCCTTAAATCTTTAAAATATTGAACGCTTTGGTCAAAAAGGAGTCTTGGTGGTGCAGTGGTTAAGTGTTTGGCTCCTAACAGAAAGGTCAGCGGTTAGAACCCACCAGCCGCTCCGCAGGAGAAAGATGTGGCAGTCTGGTTCTGTAAAGATTACAGCCTTGGAAACCCCATGGCGGCAGTTCTGCTGTGCCTGATAGGGTTTTACTTTGAGTTGGAACCAATTCAGTGGCAATAGTTGTTCAAAGAAGTTTAGGAAGTGTTTCTAAGGAATTATATTTGGATTGTATGATGTTTCTTTTTGACATCTTCTCAGCTGAGAAGAAAATTTATGCAACAATTGTTTTGCAGATTTTCTTTTTCCATTTCAATTCGGTAGACTTGTCAATGCATCAGGTACTACAGAAGGGCTTGAGGATATGGAGACATCTAAAATATGACCCCTGATCTTCAAAAGCCTGTGGTTGTTCAGGGAAGAAATCAGTGTGATGAAGGCTGTAGAGCTTTGGAGGTCATGATGAAGGGTGTGGGATTGTACCTTTATGCATTAAAGAGCCACTTAGGGGCTTTTATGCAGGGGCATGATTGATCCGATTGACTTTTTTCTTTTTTTTTTTAAAAAGAATGATTCTGGACTGTGACTTCTGATGCCAGAAGGAAGGGCCTTTGCTAGGGTTAGAGTATTTCTTAAAAGACCTGGGAAGAATGTGATTATCCTGAGCCAACTAACATGAGGAAGACATTAAACTGATTTGCCAAGTTAATAGTATCAGGATTCATAGACTTTAGAGGATAGCAGGTACGACTCAGAAAGAAGGATTCACAGGAAGGAGTCAGAACAATATTTATGGCTTTGGATATCCATGGTGACAACCCAAGAAGCATGAATAATAAGAAAATGGAGCTTGAGATATGGATGGGGATGGGGGAGCAAGAAGGAATGGGACCCTTTAGATTGCTGGCAACTTGTTAGGTCCTTGTGCTTTGCTTTTAAGGCAGTGGGGTTCCAGCTTTTCAGCCACATCTGAATTACTTAGTTGAATACAAAGGCATTACTTTAAGAGGAGTTTATATAGAGAAATTTGAGGTTTGTATAGACAACAGTAGCCAGGTTTGGGAAGGGATTCCATTCCATATCCTAAGATAGTTGGTTAAATTGTGGATTTGAAAAGGAGACCATGGGGTTTCCTAATAGCCTGTCTACAATTATTTGAAGGTCTGTATATTTGGAGGCCTAGTGGTGTAGTGGTTAAGAGCTCAGCTGCTAACCAAAAGGTCGACAGTTCAAATTCACCAGCCATTCCTTGGAAACCCTATGGGGCAGTTCTCTGTCCTATGGGGTTGTTACGAGTCAGAACTGACTTGATGGCGTCTAACAACAACCCCATGTTTGGAAGCATTAATTTGACTTGTTCTTTATGGGTACAAGGCATAAAAGTAGAACTAATAAGTTAATAAGGAGGCGATTCTAAACTCAGTATAGGAATGGTTTATAAAGAGTCATCCAGTGATGTAGTCTTTCAAAAATAGAATGTTCCTTCGAAGATAAATCACTTGGCACTAATATATTTGAAGAAAAATCAGATAAAAGAGGTAAAAAAATGAAGAAACCTTAAGAATCATGTGGGACTTATCAACAGAAATAACCTATGAGTGATTGGAGTACCAGAACAGGGAGGGATAACAGTAAATACAGAGAGAATTGTTGAAGATTGTTGGCAGAAAACTTCCCTGATACCGTGAAAGATGAGACACTATCTAGCCAAGATGCTCATCGAACTCCACGTAAGGTGGATCTGAAAAGAAAGTTGCCAAGACATATTATAAGCAAACTTGCGAAAACCAAAGATAAAGAGAGAATTGTTAGAGCAGCGAGGGATAAACGAAAAGTCACCTACAAAGGAGAGCCAATAATAACCTCGGACTACTCGGCAGAAACCAAGCAGCCAAGAAGGCAATGGGATGACATATTTAAAAAAATTGAAGGGAGAAAATTGCCTGCCAAGAATCATATATCCATCAAAACTGTCTCTTAAATATGAAGGTGAAATTAAGACATTTCCGGATAAACACAAGTTTAGGGGAGTCGTAAAACCGAACCAAGACTACAAGGAATACTAAAGGGAGTTCTTTGGTTAGAAAATCAATAAACAGGTATCAACCCAAGACTAGATCACTGGGCAGAGCAATCAGAAGTAAACCCAGACAGGGAAATCCAAAAAACAAAGCAAGATTATAAAAAAAAAAAAAGCTCAAAACAGGGTAACAGCGATGTTATTATATAAAAGAAGACAACATTAGAATAATAAAAAGGGACTAAGAAATGTAATCATACACCTTCCATATGGCCCCAAAACAGTTAAATGGGGAAAAGACAGTCTTTTTAACAAATGGTGCTGGCATAACTGGATATCCATCTGCAAAAAAATGAAACAAGACCCATACCTCACTCCATGCACAAAAACGAACTAAAAATGGATTAAAGACCCAAATATAAAATCTAAAACCATAAAGATCATGGAAGGAAAAATAGGAACAATGTTAGGAGCCCTAATACATGGCATAAACAGTATATAAAACATTATTAAGAGTGCAGAAGAAAAACTAGGTAACTGGGAGCTCCTAAAAATCAAACACCTATGCTCATCCAAAGACTTCACCAAAACAGTAAAAAGACTACCTACAGACTGGGAAAAAGTTTTTAGCTTTGACATTTCCGATCAGCGTCTGAGCTCTGAAATCTACATGATACTGCAAAAACTCAACTACAAAAAGACAACCCTATTATAAAATGGGCAAAAGATATGAATAGACACTTCACTAAAGAAGACATTCAGGTAGCTAACAGATACATGAGGAAATGTTCTCGATCATTAGCCGTTAGAGAAATGCAGATCAAAACTACAATGAGATTTCATCTCACTCCAATGAGGCTGGCATTAATCCAAAAAACACAAAATAATAAATGTTGGAGAGGCTTTGGAGAGATTGGAACACTTCTACACTGCTGGTGGGAGTGTAAAACGGTACAACTAGTTTGGAAATCAATTTGGTGCTTCCTTAAAAAGCTAGAAATAGAGCTACCATACGATCCAGCAGTCCCACTCCTTGTTATTATAATACGTTGTCTTCTCAGGCCACCCTTTGAAATCTTCTGTTCAGTTCTTTTCCTTCTTCATCAGTTCTTCCTTTTGGTTTAGCTGCTCGACGTTCAAGAGCAAGTTTCAGAGTTTCCTCTGACATCCATCTTGGTCTTTTCTTTCTTTCCTGTCTTTTCAGTGACCTCTTGCTTTCTTCACGTATGATGTCCTTGATGTCATTCCACAATTCGTGTGGTCTTCGGTCACTGGTGTTCAAATGCATCAAATCTAGTGCTGCTGTAACAGAAATACCATAAGTGGATGGCTTTAACAAAGAGAAATTTATTCTCTCACAGTTTCGGAAGCTGGAAGTCTGAATTCAGGGAGCCAGCTCCTGCAGAAGGCTTTCTGTCTCTGTCAGCTTTGGGAGGAGGTCTTTGTCATCAGTCTTCCCCTGGGCTAGGAACGTCTCAGTCCAGGGACCCTGGGTCAGCCCAAAGAACACCTCTTTCTTGGTGGCATGACATCCCTATCTCTCTGCTCCCTTCTTTCTCCTTTTATCTCTTGTAAAATAAGAAGTGATTTGCCCACACTCACCCTAATCTTTTTAACATAACCTAATCTTGCCTCTTTGACCACAGGCAGAGATTAGGATTTACAACACTTAGGAAAATTACATCAGATTAAAAATGGAGGACAGCCATACAATACTGGGATTTTGGGGGGACACTATTCAATTGATGACAGTGTCCAAGACAGAATTTAGAAAAGAGAATTGTGCTTGGTAGCCTGAGACTTAACTGAGGTTTCTTTTCTAGCTCATCTTCTCATGTGTTTTTATAAATCAGACAATCTTTTTCTTTTAATTGGAACAATTAGTCCATTTGTATTTCATGTTACTACTGATATTTGGGTTTACATCTACCATCTTATTGGTGCTCTTTAATTGTCCTTCTTGTTCCAGGCTGCTTTTTCCTCTTCTGTTTTTTTTTTTTTAAATTTCAGTTTGCCATTTCCATTAGCTTAGTAATTATGTTCGTTTACTATACTTAACTACCTTAAAATTGCAACTACAATACCATTGACTTCTCAGAGTTTAATATAAATTAAAATTTTTCCTTTTTCTGGTCGATGCAAGGACCTTAGAGCACTTTGACTCCATGTATCTTGTGCCAAATATGTGCTGCTGTTGTATGCATTTTAATTCTATAATTATCTAAAACCCTACACCGAATCATTACATAATTAGTCAATATTCATTTAGATCTACATATTTGCTCTTTTCATGGTCTTTAAGATTCCAACTTGGCTCATCTTTCTCCTTTCGGAAGAATTGTTCCTTTAGTGTGGATATGCCGATAGAAAAAATATCTTTATTTTTATTGTCCTTTTTTTTTTTTTTTAAAACCTTCATTTTGGAAGAGTGTTTTCATTGGGTATAGACTTCTAAGATGGAAATTCCTTTCTTTCAGCATCTTGAAGATAGCATTCCCTTATCAGAGCCTCCATTATTTCTCTTGAAGTATTTATAATGCTTAAATCTTGTGAAGTCTTTGATTAATTTTGGAAAATTCTCAACCATTATTTCTACAAATATTGTTTCTGTCTCCTTTTCTCTTCTCGTTTCAGGACTTTCCATATATGGAAAATCTTTTCAATATATTCCCCTATGTCTTTTTTTTTTCTGCATCTTCTACCTTTTTATCTCTCCTGTTTTCATTCTGGATGTTTTCTGACCTGTATGGAATCTCTCTTCAGCTAAGTGTATATGTTGTGGTTAAATGCATCCAGTAAGCTATTAATTTTAGTTACTGTATTTTTAAGTTTTGAATTTTTATCTGGTTTATTTTGATAATTAGTAGATCTCTGCCAGAGTTTTTAATCTCATGTTTTCTTTCCTTGCACATATTCTGAATAATTAGAAACTTTGTGTCTGATAATTCTATTGTCCTGATTCCTTGTGGTTTTGTATCTGTTGTTTGCATCTCTTGTTTTCTGGTCGTGTTGTCTTTAAGTCTCATATGACTGGTTATTTTTAGTGGAGACATAAGAAATTGTAGGAGAAATTTGAAGCCTTGCATGATTTTATTTTCCAGAGAGGATTTATATTTCCTTCTCTCAGGCGTGGGCACTAGCAACCCAGGATCACCTAATCCAATCAGGGATTGAGATGAGTCAGGACAGTTTACAATTTGTTCTTCACGCTCACAACCTAAATTGTGGTAGACTTGTCAGAGCCGTCTCTCGGGTGGACCCTGAACTCCAGTTTTTGTTTCCCTAGCCTTGTGAGTCTGCGAGTTCTACTCAGCTTCTGTGTTCTTAGCTCTGTCATTGCTGCAGTTGTCCACCTTTTTTAGTTAGAGGATTGGTCTGAATTAAATAGTTTTATCATTATTGGAATGGGTTGTTTGTATACTCCTATTGGAAGGGAACCTCTTCTTACATTTAGTAATTTTTACCAAAACACCGTTCTGTTTGGGCCTGATCTTAGCTACATTTTTATTTGATTTGGTTTTTATTTTTATTTTTGTTGCTGTTTTTACTTTTATGTTCCTCACTGTCAGATACTAGATGGACATACTCTTTTTAAATTTTATTAATTTTTGTTGTTGTTGAGAATATACACAGCAAAGCATATACCAACCAGTTCAACAGTTTTCTATGTGTACAATCGAATAACGCTGATTACATTCTTTGAGTTGTGCAATCATTTTCACCCTCCTGTTTTGAGTTGTTCATCCCCCATTAACATAAATTCACTGCCCCCTAAGGTTCCTGTTTAATCTTTCAAGTTGCTGTTGCCAATTTGATCCCACACAGATCTTAAAGGAGCATAATGCTCAAGGCAGACCTTTTTACTAGTTAAGCTAAAATATCATTTGGTTTTAAGAAGAATTCAGGGGATATTCTTGGTTTAAGGTTTAAAGGTTATCTCAGGCCAATAGTTGCAGGGATTGATCCAGCCTCCATGGCTCCAGAAAGTCTGGAGTCCACGAGAATTTGAAATTCTGTTTTGCTTTTTCCCTCTTTGGATCAGGATTCTTGTATAGAATTTTTAATCAAAATGTTACAGTAATGGTAGCCGGTACTATCCAGTTCTTGTGGTTTCATGATGAAAGAGCCAGTTATTCATGGAGGCAATTAGCCACACATTCCATTTCCTTTTTCTATTCCTGACTCTCCTTCCTTCTCTGTTGCTCCAGGTGAATTGTGCCTTGGAATGCTACTTGCAAGCTGTTAAGACCCCAGGCACTTCGAAATGAACCAGAAAGTAGAACAGAAACACGTTATTAGGCCAATTAACAGGAATGTCCCATGAATTCATGACCCTAAACCTCAAACCAAGGAACCAAGTCCTATGCAGTGTTAGGTTGCACATAAGCAGCCTTAGCAGCTACTTTTTTGTTGTTGTTGTTGGATCATACAACTTTGGTCAATTCAGCTTTTTACAGGTGTACTACTTATTGACAGCACTTAAAAAAATTGGCTGTGTGATACTACCCTTAATCAATGTGATTTTTCCGTAACTGTAAACTGAAACTCAGTACTCCATATACAATAACTCCCCCTCCTCCCACCTCCAGGAACCACTGATGAACTTTGGACGCTATACATTTGCCTTTTCTTGTGTTTTTATATAAGTGAGATCATACAACATTTGTCCTTCTGTGATTGGCTTATTTCACTGAGCCTAATATCTTCCAGCTCCATCCATATTGTAGCATATATCAAGACTTCATTTCTCCTACTGGCTGAGTAGTATTCCACTGTATGTACGTGCCACATTTTGTTTATCCATTCATCTGTTGATGGGCGTTTAGGTTATTTCCACCTTTTGGCTACTGTGATTAGTGCTGTCATGAACATTGGTGTACAAGTATCTGTTTGAATCTTTGCTTTCAAGTCTTTTGGGTGTATACCTAGGAGTGGAATTACTGGGTCATTTTATTTTTTTTTATGGTAGTTCTATTTTTAGTTTTTTGAAGAACTGCCACACTGTTTTCCACAGTGGCTGTTAAATGTACATATTCTTAAGAGTGTTCTTAAAATTAATTATATTTATTTATTTCTCAGGATAACTTTCCATTTGATCCTCCATTTGTTCGAGTGGTGTTACCTGTTCTCTCAGGAGGGTAAGTTGATATGATCATTTTATCTGTGTACATCAGAATCATTCAGAGGGCTGATTAAAACACAGATTGCGAGGCCTTATTCCAGGGTTTCTGATCCAGTAGGTCTGGGATGGGGCCTGACAATTCCCATTTTTAAGAAGATTCTAGGGTTTAGATGAAGCTGTAATCAGTAAATGGTTCCCACATGCCTGTGATCCTGATTACTACTTCTAGGTTATTTTCTGTTCAAACCCTGATTCAAAGGGGGGAAAAAAAAATAATCAAGGAAAAGAAATATAAAAAGATTTTATAAGTTGGGAATAAATGTATCCAAATATTTTTATTAGATCATTTTGAAATTTGATGTAAAATTGGCTAGCATAGATTTTTTAAGTTTTCTTGTGAGAAATTTCCAGGGCAGTAGTTTTAAGAATTTATGATCTTGAGCAGTTTACCACCTAGTTGCTGAGACAGACACATGAAGTTACAAATAATGCCATTTTCAGTTTTAAAGTCTTTTGTATACTTCATTGATCCTTTTTGCCATAATTCAGTTATTATTCCCGTTATGTATTCAGATGAACTATTTGAATAAGTGAGCTTGTGATTTATCCAAATAACTCTTCTGACTTCTAATAACTCTTCTGACTTCTAATAATAATAATATAAAAGGAGATTAAAAGTAGTAAGTACTCCATTGATTGTCAGATGCTAAGTATGGACTTAAGTTCTCTGAGGCTAAAAGAGAAATGAGTTGCTTTTGGCAGTAGTGGTTTAAGAAGACTTCATGAAGTAGGTGTGAGTCTAAGCTGGGCCTTGAAATATGAGTTGGTCTTGTTGGGTGGTGGAAGTTAAGGAAAATTTTCCTCATAGGTGAAGAAGCAGACACAATCACATATCTAGGAAAGAGCATGATGCATTTTATTCAGAGTATAGCAGACTGATTTGAGCTATAATATAAGGGGGTTAGGATTCATATACTAAGTAATTATGTTGGTATGGTATTATAATATTTGTAGTTTTAGAGGACTGTGGATCGGTGAGGATGTTTTTTCTTTTTCCTGGTGAGAAACCTAGGGTAACTCAAATCGTTAGTTTTGAATTTATCTTTCACTGGTTCAGGAATAGTGGGATAACAGTAGAGAATGTTTTACAAGGATAAATACGGTGATAATGGAAGAGACAAGACAAATTATACTCATAAAGCCTAGATGGTTGTGAGTGAAGAGTTGAGGAGTTGAATATGGTGTGGTAGTAATGGTAATGGAAAGATGAATGAAGTATGAAAGCTAATTTGAGATAGAATCATAATGAGTTAGTCTTTACAGCCAACTATTAGTGAGGAGGAAGAATTATTGACTGACGGGAGGAACAAAAAATGTGAAAGACTGATAAAACACAGGACTTGCAATCTCAGAATCAGACTAAAGTGTAAGCATTGCATGATTCAGGACAAAATGAGCAGTTTTTGTCCCATATGTTGTATATCCCCACATCTCCTTTAGCTACTGTCTTATTTCTGTTTCTTTTCATAGCCAGACTCTCTTTGTTGAATTTATAATTAAAAAATGATAAAATTCACCCTTTTAAAGTGTACAGTTCAGTGGACTTTAGTGTATTTATAGAGTTGTGCAACCATCACCATTACTTATTTCAGAACATTTTCATTACCCTAAAAAGAAACCCTATGCCCAGTAATAGTCACTCCCCGACCCCCCACCCTCAGCCCCTGGTCACTACAAATGTACTTTCTCTCTCTGTGGATTTACCTATACTGAACATTTTATATGAAGGGAGTCATACAAAATGTGGCCTTCTGTGACTGGCTTCTTTTACTTAGCATAATGTTTTTAAGGTTCATCCATGTGGTAGCATGTACCAGTAGTTCGTTCCTTTTTATAGCTAAATAATATTCTGTTGTATGGATACACCACATTTTATTTATCTGTGGACGTTGGGTTGTTTCCATGCTTTAGCTCTTGTGAATAATGTTGCTGTGTATACTGGTTTACAAGTATCTGTTCGAGTACCTGTTTATTTATCTGTCTACTTATCTATTTATCCATTCACTTATTGAAGGACATTTGGTTGAGTGTATACCTAGAAGTGAAACTGCTGGGTCATATCGTAAATTTATGTTTAACTTTTTGATGAACTGCCAAACTGTTTCCCAAAGTGGGTGTACCAGTTTATGAAATTTCCACCAGCAAAGCGTGCATACCCGAACTCTTCACTTCCTATAAAAAGAGACTTTGTGGTCTCTCTTACTGGCAGCTCCTTGTCCATTTAACTTCTGTAAGTTGGAGTCCTTCAGAATTTGTTCCTGGGTCCTTGCTTTTTGTTTTTTTCCCTTCCAACTTTCTCCCTAGATAATCTTATCCATTCCATTGTTTTTTAATTGAAAATTTTATTGAGGTAATTGTAGATTCACATGCAGTTACAAGAACTAATGCAGAGAGATCCCTTGTATACTTTGCCCAGTTTCCCCAGTGGTAACATATATTGCAAAACTATAATATGATATCACAACCAGAATATTGACTTTAGTTAGTATACTCCACAGATCTTATTCAGATTTCCCCTGTTTCATTTGTAACTTGTGTATGTGTATATTAATTCTGTACAACTTGATTACTTGAGTGGGTTTGTATGCCCACTACTGTAGTCAAGATACTGAACAGTTGAAAAACTACAAGGTTGCCCTTGTGAATCGCAGCCCCCTCCCTCTAGTGCTCCCTCTCCTCTCAACACCTGGCAATCACTAATCGGTCTTGAATTTCTAATGTTTTATCATTTCAAAAATATTTGTATGAATGGTATCATACTTTTTTGGATTGTAACCTTTAGGAATTGGCTTTTGGCGTGGAGACAACATTTGACCTCCTCCCTTCACGAGGTGGGGGGAAGGAGAATCAAGATCAACAGCCCAAGGGTGATTACTGTGAGGTGGAGGTCAGACATGCCTCCTCTTGCCACCATCTTTACCAATTCTGACACCAACCTTCCTTCCCACAGTACTCCCTGCTTCTCTGCTGGGTTCACTAATTCACTGCAGTGGCCACACAGAAATCACAGACAATAGTCAAGATTATGGGGTTTATTATGGTAGTAACAGTTACAGTTGAGGCTTAGAAACACTCAGGCTACAGTTCTGTCAGGACAGCCTCTTCCCAGCCGTGCTCGTTGGCATGCCCCTCCTGGCCCTAGGCCTTTGCCCAAAGGCGCTTAGCTTTCTCTCTCTCTGGTCTGGGAAGCCCACCACGCAGTCTCCTGCTGCCATTTTTCGCTGCCTTCAGTGTTTTAACACCCTTTCTCTCTGTCTCCTGGTCCCAGGAGCTTCTCAGTGCAGGAGTCCTGGGTACAGAGGACGCACTTGCCACTCTTGGCTGTTCTTCTTTGGTAATGGTGGGATATCCTTTCTTTTCCTGCCTCTGGGATTGCTCACCTTAAGCACAATGGGATGACAAAACTGACCAGTCCCTTTGGTGGGCTACAGTTACCATATCTGCACAGTTCTGCCCAGTCACTTGGGTGGAAGTTATAAGACCATGGCTAGAAAGGCTACACAAAAGTGAGCTGTCATACCACAACTTTTTTCAGTCATCATACTTCCCTGGAGATTCATCTAAGTTGTTGTGTATATCACTAGTTACTTTCTTTTTGCTGCTGAGTAATAGTCTTTTTTTTTAAATTGTGCTTTAGGTGAAAGTTTACAGAGCAAATTGGTTTCTCATTAAACAATTAATACACAAATTGTTTTGTGACTTTGGTTGCCAACCCTGCAATGTGTCAACATTCTGCCTTTCTTGCCTCCAGGTTCCCCATTTCCATCCATCTTACTTTCCTGCCCCTTCCTGGCTTCTTGTCTTTGCTTTTGGGCCTGGTTGAACTACGTATGTTATTGTTTGTTTTATAGGCCATCTAACCTTTGGCTGAAGGTTGAACTACAGGAGTGACTTCAATACTGAGCTAAAAGGGTGTCCGGGAACCATACTCTCAGGGTTTTCCCAGTCTCTGTCAGACCAGTGAGTCTGATCTATTTTTGTGCATTTGAATTTTGTTCTATGTTTTTCTCCAGCTCTGTCCAGGACCCTCTGTTGTGATCCATGCCAAAGTTGTCAGGGTGGTAGTCGGGCACTATCTAGTTGTGCTGGACTCAGGCTGTGGTAGTTGTGGTCCATTATTCCTTTGGGCTAATCTTTCCCTTGTGTCTCTGGTCTTCTTCATTCTCCTTTGCTCCAGACGAGATGGGACCAATAGATGTATCTTAGATGGCCCCTCACAAGCTTTTAAGACCCCAGATGCTACTCGCCAAAGTAGAATTCAGAACATTTTCTTTATAAACTGTTAAGACAGTTGAGCTAGCTCTCCCCCCAGACCATGGTCCCCAGCCCTCACCTCAGTAACTCAGTTCCGCAGGGAGTTTGAATGTGTCCATAAAGTTCCATGACTTTGTCTTGGTCAGGTTGTGCTGACTTACCCAGTATTAGGTACTGTCTTAACCCTTCACCAAAGTTACCACTTATTTATTGTCTAGTTAGTGTTTTGCTGAGTAGTATTCTTGGTGTGTATGTACCGGTGTTTAACCATTAGCCTGCCGAAGGACTTCTGGACTGATTCCATTTTTTGGTTATTACAAATAAAGCTGCTATGAGTATTTGTGTAGAGGTTTTTGTGTAGATGTGTTTTCATTGGAATAAATGTCTAGGAATGCAATTGCAGGGTCATATTGTACTTGGGTATTTTGTTTTTAAAGAAGCTGCTAAACCGTTTCCAGAGTGGCTTTACCACCTTACATTTTTACCAGCAGTGTACAAGTGATCCAGCTTTGGTGTTGCCACTTGTCTGTTTTAGCCATTCTGATAGGAATATAGTGATTTCTCATTGTGGTTTGAACTTGTGCTTCCCTAATGTGTGTTACCTAATGTTGAATATCTTTTCGTATGCTTATTTGGCAACTTTGTATACCTTTTGCTGAAATATCTCTGTCTTTTGCCCAGATTCTAATTGGATTGTTATTTTACTGTTTAATTATTTTTGAAATTAATAGACGTTTTTGGGAACAATTTTAGGTTTATAGAAAAATTATGCAGAAAGTACAGAGAGCTCATGTATAAACCTCCCCCAACACACACTGTTGTTAATACTAACATCTCTTAATATTAATGTGTTGCATTTGTGTGGTACCTTTGTTCAAATTGATGAACCAATGCTGAGACATTATTACTAACTAAAGTCCCTGGAGAAGGACATCATGCTTGGTAAGGTAGAGAGAGTCGTGGAAGAAGAGGAAGACCTTTGACGAGATGAATTGACAGGGTAGCTGCAACAATAAGCTCAAATATAGCAACAAATGTGAGGATGGTGCAAGACTGAACCAAACAGTGTTTCATTCTGTTGTACATAGACTTTAGGGTCTGTTGTACTTATAGAACCCACTGGACAGCACTTAACAACAAAGTCCATAGTTTACAGTTAGGGCTCAGTAATTTAATTAGGTTGTATGGTTCTCTGGGTTTCGACAAATGTATAATGTCAGTGTATCCACCATTACAGTATGATATAGAAGTTTCACTGCTGTGCCAATCCCCTGTGCTCTAGGTATTCTTCCTTCCCCTCCTTTCCAATTCCTGATCTTTTTACTGTGTTTTTTGCCCTTTCCAGAATATCATATAGTTGAAATTATGCAGTATGTAGTCTTTTCAGCCTGGCTTCTTTCAATGGAAATATGCATTTGAAGTTCCTCCATGTTTTTTTTATTATTTTTAGCTCATTTCTTTTTATCGTGGAATAATATTCCATTGTACAGATGTATCACAGTCTGTTTATTCACCTATTGAAGGACATCTTGGTTGCTTCCAAGTTTTGGAAATTATGAATAAAGCTGCTGTAAACATTTGTATGCAGGTTTTTTTGTGGACATGTTTTCAACTCATTTTGGTAAATTCAAAGGTATGCCATTGCTGGATAGTATGGTAAGACTATGTTTTGCTTTGTGAGAAACTGCCCAGTGCTGTCTGCCAAAATGGCTGTATCGTTTTGCATTCCCAACAGCAAGAAATGAGAGTTCGAATTGCTGCACATCCGCACTACTATTTGATGTAATCACTGTTTTTGGACTTTAGCCATTCTAATAGGTACATAGTGGCATCTCATTGTTTTGATTTGCAGTTCCCTAATGACATGTGATTTTGAACATCTTTTCATATGCTTATTTGCCATCTCTATATCTTGTTTGGAAACCCTGGTGGCGTAGTGGTTAAGTGTTACAGCTGCTAACCAAAAGGTTGGCAGTTCGAATCCACCAGGCGCTCCTTGGAAACTCTAGGGAGCAGTTCTACTCTGTCACATAGGGTCGCTGTGAGTCAGAATCAGCTTGATGGCAATGGGTTTTATATCTTGTTTGGTGAGATGCCTGTTTAGATCTTTTGCTCTGTTGTTTTCTTATTGTTGAGCTTTGATAGTTCTTTGTGTGTGTATATATATATTTCTTTACATATATTTTAGACACAAGTCCTTTATGAGATACATATTTTGCAGATATTTTCATTTTCTTGACAGTGTCTTCACAGAGAAGAAGTTTTTGATTTTATTGAAGCTCAGCTATCAATTTTTTCTTTTATGGATCCTGTTTTTGGTGTTGTATCTAAAATCTCACAACCAAACCCAAGGTCACCTAGATTTTCTTGTGTGTTATCTTTAGATGTTTTATAGTTTTGCCTTTTATGTATAGTTCTCTGATCCATTTTGAGGTAATTTTTGTGACAAGCGTAAGGTCTTTTTTTTTTTTGCATGTGATTGTCCAGTTGTTCCAGTACCATTTGTTGGAAAGACTATCCTTTATACTCTGTTGAATTGCCTTTGCTCCTTTGTCAAAGATGAATTGACTGTATTTGTGTGGGTCTATTTCTGGGCCCTCTGTTCTGTTCTGTTGATCTGTTTGTCTATTGTTCTGCCAGAAAACGTTATCTTGATTACTGTAGCTTAATAGAAAGTCTTAAAGTTGAGTAGTGTCAGCCTTTTGACTCTCTTCTACAATATTATGTTGGCTACTCTGAGTTTTTTTTTTTTTTTCTTATAAACTTTAGAATCAGTCTGTCCATATCAACAGAATAACTTTCTGGGATTTTGACTGGGATTATGCTGATTCTGTAGATCAAGTTGGGAAAAATGGACATTTTAATGAACAATATTGAGTCTTCCTACCTATGAACATTAATATCCCCTATGTATTTAGTCTTTTTTATTTCTTTCATCAGAATTTTATTGTTTTTCTCAGGTAGATCTTGTGCAGGTTTTATTAGATTTATACCTAAGTATTTATTTCTTTTATTTCTTTTTGGTGCTAATATAAATGGTGTTGCATGTTTCATTTCAAATTCCAGTTGGTCATTGCTGGCATATAGGAAAGCAGTTGACTTTTGTGTATTAACCTGGTATCCTGCAACCTTGCTATAACTGCTATTGCTTCTAGAATTTTTTTTGTTGATACTTAGAGATTTTCTACATAGACAATCATGTCATCTGCAAACAAGTACAGTTTATTTCTTCCTTCGCAGCCTCTGTACCTCTTGAGAGTTCTTTATATATTGAGAATTCTTTATATATTCTAGATACTAGTTCTTTGTGAGATACATGGTTTTAAAACATTTTCTCCCAGTCTGTAGTTTGTCATTTCATCCTTTTAACAGAGTTTTTTGCGTAGTAAAAGTTTTTAGTTTTAATGAAGTCCAATTTATCTTTTTTTTTTCCCTTTAATGGATTATGCTTTAGTGTCAAGTCTAAGAACTCTTTGCTTAGTCTTAGGTTCCAAAGAATTTCTCCTTTTCCTTTTTTTTGAATAGTTTTATAGTTTTACATTTAAGCCTGTGAATTAGTTTGAGCTGATTTTTGTATGTTGTGTAAGCTTTAGTTCAAGGTTCATTTTAT
The DNA here is from genome assembly GCF_024166365.1 of Elephas maximus indicus. Classification (NCBI taxonomy): domain Eukaryota; kingdom Metazoa; phylum Chordata; class Mammalia; order Proboscidea; family Elephantidae; genus Elephas; species Elephas maximus. The sequence goes on along the minus strand of NC_064831.1, from coordinate 67,727,479 downwards.
ATTGCCTGTAGATGTTTACTTGGTCTAGTACCATTTGTTGAAAAGGCTCCCTTGAGTGTTGTTGTGGATTGAATTATGAACCTCCAAAATATGTGTTGTAAATCCTAACCTCTATGCCTGTGGTCACTATGAGTGTGCAGTGGTTATAATCCTGTTTGGGAATTTGCTGTCTTTGTTGTTAATGAGGCAGGAGTAATACAGGGTGTATCTTGAGTGAATGAAAAGAGATTAAACAAGCCAGCAGAGAGATGGGGAAGACTGATGGCAAGCCACATAGAGATCTCCAAGGAACCAGAAAACAAGCTGAAGGATCAAGGACCTTCCCCCAGAGCCGACAGAGAGAGAAAGCCTTTCCTTATAGCCAGCACCCTGAATTTGGACTTCTAGCCTCTTAAACTGAGAAAATAAATTTCTATTTGTTAAGGCCATTCACTTGTGGTGTTTCTGTTATAGCAGCTAGATAACTAAAACAATTTGGTACCGAGAGGTAGGGGTGCTGCTCTTAACATACCTACGATGTGGAAATGGCTTTGGAATTGGGTAATGGGTAGAGGCTGAAGTACTTTTAAGGTGTCTAATAGTAAAAACCCAGATTTTCTGGAAGAGACTATTGGTAGAATTATGGACGTCAAAGGCAAGTCTGGTGAGGGCTCAGAAGGCAGTGAGGAGAGCTATAGAGAAATTCTTTGTCCTCGTACAGAATACATATGGCAGCAGCAACAGAGTGTTGCTAGAAATATGGATGTTAAATATGCTTCTGGTGAGGCTTTAAAAGAAAATGTTGAACGTGTGATTGGACAGTGGAGGAAGGGCGATGCTTTTTATGCAGTGGCAAAGAACATGTCTGAAGTATGTTCAAATGTTTGGTGGAAGGTAGTAGAACTTGTAAGTGATGAACCTTGGATATCTGGCTGAGGAGATTCTAAGCAAGATCTTAAAGGGGCCATGTGGTTTCTCCTTGCTGGTTATAGTAAAATGTGAGAGGAAAGATATGGACTTAAAAATGAACTGAGCTTCTATCGTGGGTCTCATTATATAATGCAAATTCCAGCCCCTCTACCCTGAGGTCTGTGGATATCACAGAGTGATCACAAGGTATTATGCAGTGGGTCTTTCTGACTCGACAGGTCTCCACACCAGAGTCACCTCATCACCTCACCTAAGATGTTATTTAGGTGTGGTTTGGAATTCTTGTCAAAGGCACTTAAATTCTAAATTTTTTTTTTTCTTTAAAGAGATTATCTCCCAGGAACCCAAGACAAAGACCAAATTCTTTGGGTAAAGTTAATGTAAATCCCACAGGGAGGTTAGCTAGCAACCTTGTAGTAAAATAACAAGTATAAATTGAATGCCTGAACAGGCTCATAAGCTTAGGATACTGTTTGCAATAGAACTTTGGGGACTGAAGTTTTTTTAAATTAAAAATATTCCTGTACCTTTGTATATAGCAAATTATCCTTAGATGACCCTTAGGTTATTCCTATTTTTTTAATAGTATTCTTGAATTGTCTCAGTATTCAGCAGGAACTCTTTGGAGACAAAGAGTAGTAAGGGTTTGGAACACGTTGATTTGCCACCAAAAAAAAAAAACCTTATTGCTGTCGAGTCAATTACAACTCATAGTGACCCTATAGGATGGAGTAGAACTGCCCCATAGGGTTTCCAGGGAGCGCCTGGTGGATTTGAACTGCTGACCTTTTAGTTAGCCGTAGCTCTTAACCACTATACTACCACGTTGATTTGAGACATGGATAAAATGAATGTTATTCAATGCAGAGAGAGAACTCTGACCACTTTTAGGTGTTGTAAATGCTACTGATAGTGTATGTTAAGGAAAAGTTTACTTATCTCGTTTTTTGTGTAGGTACTGGAATTACTTCTGTCTTTTTTTGTGTTTATACAGCCAGTGAATATTTGTGTAGCAATTATGTGCTTGTAGAAAATGCACTTTCTTTTGGCTGCAAAAACTTCCCTCCGTCCCGCCTACAAGACTTCCCCAAAAAGGAAGAGTTGGGGCACTAAAAGGAAAGGCGGTAGTGGTTGGATAATGGGTAACTCATGTGCACGACATATATCCTTTTCCTAAAACAAGCCCCACTTCACCTTCAACATTTCTGAACTGTAAGGATCAAGTATGGTGTTAACTCATTAACAGATTACTAGACTTTGAGTAAATCCTGGAGAAATAAAAATGTAAGTGAGAACTTGGATCTTCTAATTCTGTTAAATCAGTAATGGCTTATTTAAAGCTCACTAAGGACCTGTGATATTCAGATGACACAACTTGCTTGCCTAGTGGCAAGTCACTAGGGAGTGTCACCAAACCATAACTGGGTGACACTGTTAGGGTGACACCAAAATGACTGTGTCTATAAAACTTCTGTAGTGTTTCCATAGAAATTTATTATTTTTTAATAAAAATATCCCTGTAGTTAATTATAGCAACAAAATTTTTGTAAGCCCAGTTTCTATGTAGCAATATACCTACAAAGCTAAAACTACTATGCTGATTGACTTTTTGAACGTTTTAATGCTCTCAAGTCAGAGCTGTCATGTACTATTCAATTACAGTGATGCATCGAATCAAGATTTCGTCTGCATGAGCTACAAGCACAGAGTTGTTTTTGTTGCTGCTGCCGGTGTTTTTATAGTCGCTGATTTTGTCAAGTTTTCTGGTGTTTTAGCTACAATATTGTGGTAATTACATGGGGGGGGGTTGACATCATGAGTTACTGCGCTGGGTGACACTAACCCTAATGACACCACTGTGCTTGCCAGAAACGAACATGACTTGACACACTTAATGGTGGTCAAAGACTACAGCCTTCAGTATGGATTATACCTGAATGAAAGAAAACGAAAGTCCTCATAACTGGACTGATAAACAGCATCATGATAAATGAAGAAATTGAAGTTGTCAGAAATTTAATTCTACTTGGACCAACAATCAACATCAATGGAAGAAGCAGTCAAGAAATCACTTGATGTATTATTACATTGAGCAAATCTGCAAAAGACCTCTTTAAGGTTTTAAAAAGCAAAGATGTCATTTTGGTAACTAAGGTGTGCCTGACCAAGCCATGGTCTTTTCAACAGCTTCATGTGCATGTGAATGCTGGACAGTGAAAGAGGAAAACAAGAAGAATTGATGCATTTGAATTATGGTGTTGGTGAAGGATGTTGATTACACCTTTTACTGCGAGAAGAATGAACAAATCAGTCCTAGAAGAAATACAACCAGAATGCTCCTTAAAGAAGTGAGGCTGGCAAGAAATTCAGCTTGCTTACTTTGGATACATTATCAGGAGCGATGAATTGCTAAAAAAGGACATCATGTTTGGTAAAGTAGAGAGTCAGTGAAAATGAGGAAGACCCTCAATGAGAGATGCATTGACATAATAGCCATAACAATGGACTCAGACATACCAGTGATCTTAAAGATGGCACGGGATTGGGTAGTGTACATAAGGTTGCCATGATTTGGAGCAACTGCAACCAACAAAAAAAAAATACGAGATACTCTTTTAGGCCAGAGGGAAAGTCAAAGAATTAAAGATAGACATCTGTGTTTCAGGGACATAGGAGAATATACAAAGAAGTTTAAAAAAAAAAAAATCCCATGATTTTCTTTTTTAAATTGTGGTAAAATATATATAACAAAACATTTCCCACTTTAACCATTTTTAAGTGTACAATTCAGTGACAGTTACATTCACTATGTTGTGCAGGCATCAGCACTATTCATTTTCAAATGCTTTTTATCCCCCTAAAGAGAAACTCAGTTCCCCTTAAATAATAACCCCCCATTTTCCCCCACTCCAGCCGCTGGTAACTGCTAAGAAACTTCTGGCTCTTTGCATTTGCCTATTCAGAGTATTACATAAGTGGGAGTCATATAGTATTTGCTTTGTATGTTTGACGTATTTTGCTCAGGAAAATGTTTTCCGGGTTCATCCATGTTGTAGCATGTATCAGAACTTCATTTCTTTTTGTGGCTAAGTAAGCATCTGTTGTATGTATATAGCACAGTTTGTTGATTCATTGATTTGTTGCTGGGCACGAGTTACTTCCATCTTTTAGTTATTGTGAATAATGTTGCAGTGTACATTGGTGTAGAAGTACCTGTTTAAGACCCTGCTTTCAATTAAAAAAAAAATTTTATTTTGTTGTTGTTAAGAATATACACAGCAAAACATACACCAATTTGACAGTTTCTACACATACAATTCAGTGATATTGATTAAATTCTTTGAGATGTGCAACCATTCTCACCCTCCTGTTTTGAGTTGTTCCTCCTCCATTGATAAAAACTCACTGACCCTAAGGTTCCTGTCTCATCTTGCTGTGGTCCATTTGATCCCATTGCTTTCAGTTCTTTTGAGTATTTATTTAGGAGTAGAATGGCTGCGTCATATAATTCTCTATCTTTTCGAGGAATCGGCATACTGTTGTCCACAGCAGCTGCACCATTTTACATTCTCACCAATTTCTCCACATTTTTACCAACATTTGTTACTTTCCGTTTTACTGATGTTAGCCATCCCAGTGGGTGTGAGAGGTCCCTGGGTGGTGCAAACTGTACTTGGCTGCCAGCTGAAAGATTGGTGATTTAAACCCATCCAGTGGCCTTATGGAAGAGGAGTTCTAGTGATCTGCTTCTGTAAAGTTTATAGCCATGAAAACCTTACTGAGTTCAGTGCTACTCTTTAACACATGGGGTCATCATGAGTCAGGGGGCTGACTTGATGGCAGCTAACAACAACAGTAGGTGTGAGGTGGTATCTCATTGTGGTTTTGATTTACATTTCCCTAATGCTTAATGGGGAAACCCTGGTGGCGTAGTGGTTAACTGCTACAGCTGCTAACCAAAGGGTCGGCAGTTCGAATCCACCAGGCGTGCTCCTTGGAAACTTTATGGGGCAGTTCTGCTCTGTCCTGTAGGGTCGCTATCAGTCGAAATCGACTCGACGGCACTGGGTTTGGGTTTTGGTTTTTTTGGAATGATTAATGGAAGAAATGCCTGGCAGTATACTTCCAAAAATCAGCAAACGAAAACCGTATAGAGCATAGTGGTCTGATCCACAACCAATCATGGGGATGGTGTAGGACTGGGCAGTATTTCGTTCAGTTGTACATGGAGTTGTTATGAGTCGGAGGCCGACTGTAAGGCAGCTAACTACAACAATGATGTTGAGCATCTTTTCATGCGCTTATTTGTCGTTCATGTATCTTCTTTGGAGAAATGTCTATTCAAATCCTTTGCTCATTCATTGTTTGGGTTGTTTGTCTTGTAGGAATTCTTTTTGTATTCTGGATGTTAAGCCCTTAGCAGGTACATGGTTAGCAAATAACTTTCTTCCATTCTATGGGTTGTCTCTGTACTTTCTTGATAAAGTCCTTCGCACAAAAGTTTTTGTTTTGTTTTGTTGCTTGAGCTTTTGATGTATCTAAGAATCCACTGTCGAAAACTAGGTCTCAAAGCGTTACCCCTATGTTTTTTTCTACGAGTTTTATGGTTTTAATTTTATTTACGTCATTGATTGATTTTTTGTTAATTTTTGTATATGGAGTGAGGCATGGGTTGAACTTCATTCTTTTACATATGGAGATCTAGTTGTCCCAGCACCATTTATTGAAGAGACTATTCTTTCCCCATTGTTGAAAGAAACGCTTGTCGAAAATAGTTGACCGTAGATGTATAGGTTTATTTCTGGATTTTAAATTCTATTTCATTGGTCTGTATGTCTGTCTTTATATCAGTACCACACTGATTTGATTTCTGTAGCTTTATAGTACATTTTGAAATCAGGGAGTTTGAGTTCTCCTACTTTGATTTGAGAATTGTCTTTTGCATTTTCAGGAAAAAAAGGCTGTTAGAATTTTGATAAGGCTTGCAGTAAATCTATAGATTGCTTTGGGTGGAATTGACAGCTTAAAAATACTACGTCTTCTACTCCATGAGCAGAGCCCTGGTGGTGTAGTGGTTAAGAGTCTGGCTGCAACAAAAAGATCTGCAGTTCAATTCCACCAGATGTACCTTGGAAACCCTATAGGGGAGTTCTGGTCTGTCCTGTAGGGTGGCTGTTAGTTGGAACTGACTAGATGGCACCTAACAACACCACCACCACCACTCCATGAGCACAGGTTAGCTTTACATTGATTTAAGTCTTCTTGAATTTCTTTCAGCAATGCTTTGTAGTTTTCAGTGAACACTTCAGGTTTCTTACCCTCCCATTAAAATTTTACTTTGGAAGCTCCAAGAGTTTGGGACAAGCAAGTGGGATAGACACTTGCTTGAATTCTCCAGGAATAAAATAAAAGTTGTCCTTTTATTAAATCATTTCACTATATTTTATTATTAGTGATAATGGTCTACGGTAGGATTTTTTAGGTCTCTTATTTCTCTGCAAAGTAGTTTGGTTTAGTCAGTAAGAGGAGACATTTGCTTGGCCAGAATGGAATATTTGCATTCTAGGGGAAAATATGGCATTTTGCGGGGTAGGCAGCAGAAAGAATGTCAGGCAGGGGAAAGGCCTGGGCAAAGCCCTAGAGGAAGAAAAATGTTGGTGTTAAGCTCAGTGTCCACATGGTCTAAGCTTATGTACTTTGAAGATTACATAAATTCCTTCTAAAATTATCATTCCTTTTGCTTTTTTTCTTGGGGGGGGGCAGAGCATGATATTTATGATTTTGAAGTTTAAAATAACATTAAAAGAGGGATTAGGATTATTTTGCTTGAGAAAAGATTAAAAGGTTGAAGAATCTTGATCTAAATAATGATTTCCTAAAGGGAGATCTAGGAAATCCCCAGAAGTTGTTTTTAGTTCGGAGAGTACTAGTCGGACCTAGAAAGAAGAACTGAGTTCCAGAGAGGGGATCCATGGTCAGAGCTGTTGATGCTCACAGTCGAATGGACAAAAACATTTTAAACCATAAAATACCAGCAGACGTTAAATCAGTTGCATCGTCAGAGGGAAACTTTTAACTGTATAACATGATGGTAGAGAAATTTTCAGATGCACAAAATACTTGAATGCTATTTAAGTAGACGTTGATTCTCTAGCCCCCATTTTCAGGAATATTTAGGGCTAAGTTCTTGGTTTCTGACATCTGGTGGTCTTCTAGTATTCTGTTACTAAGAGCCATTATTAAACCATTTTTATTTTAAAACACTTTATTAGACCCGCAACATTAGAATTTTTTAGTCACCCATAGTCCTGTAACCCAAACAGCTGTTTGCATTTTTGTACGTTATCTTCCAATCTTTACTTTTATGCATACTTACTTAGTAATGGTACTTTAAATAAGGGGGGTGCGTACTAAGATACAGAATTTTTTATGATTTCTTTTCTTTTTAAGGTATGTTTTGGGCGGAGGTGCGTTATGTATGGAGCTTCTCACGAAACAGGTAACTATTTTCTTATAGTAATAACTTTGCTACTTCAGTAGACTGTTTTTATTATGCAATTAGATGCTGAGTGGAAAAGCTGTTATATAATAGCACCTACTTAAACATTTTGTTTTTTAATAGTACCCACTTTTAAGAAGGAAAAAGCCATTTAAGGTAAACCAGAAAATGACATTGTACTTGGTGCTTAATCTATGCTAGGATAGCCATTAAGAGTAAAGTTTATTTAAGATTAGAATTAATTTGTGTTAGGCAGTTAGAATTTAAGTTTTGTGTTTTTTTTTTTTTTTTGTAAGATTTTGGAAATGTGGCCAACATTACTTTTTCTTCTTAACTACAAACTTCTTAACATTAATTTCCTTTTGTTAAGTTGATACATGCCATTTGTTAAGCTTTCATAAGTGGGAATCAGGAATACCACAGTGTTCTAGAGAAGTATTTTCTTCTTCCTGTAGGGCTGGAGCAGTGCCTACTCAATAGAATCTGTCATCATGCAAATCAATGCCACCTTAGTCAAAGGCAAAGCCAGAGTGCAGTTTGGAGCAAATAAGGTAATTTTATAAAGAATTTCACATTCAATATAAGATGTTACCTTATGAGGCTTCTTCTCATCGTGACTTAATTATTTTTGAAACAGTTTATTTTATTTTCATTTGGTTTATTTTCTAGAAACAACTAAAAACCTCTTACTACAAAAGTGGTCCACAGAAAATATAGAAGCTCAAGAATGTTAAAGATACCTATTACTAATCACATAATTATTTTGATACTTCTTTTAGTCTTTTTCGTGTTTATCATAGGATTAAAAAACAAAAAAAACAAACCTGTTGCCGTTGAGCTGATACCGATTCATAGGGACCCTGTAAGACAGAGTAGAAGTGTCCCATAGGGTTTCCACGGAGGGGCTGGTGGAATCCAACTGCAAATCTTTTGGCTAGCAGCCAAGCTCTTAACCACTGTGCCACCAGGGTCCATTATAGATATACGTGTGTGTAATTTTAAATGTATTATTGATACGTATGTCCTGATAAGGAGAAAAATCAGGTGTACTTTGAAGTTTCCCAGAATTGAGATCACATTCTAACAGTTAACTCCTATTCAGCACTGATGTGCTAGGTGCCAGTCTACACTCATTACTTGTATATACTCTTTAAACCCTCTTAGTAACCTAAAAGATAGGTACTGTTATTGTCTTGGACCCCTGGTGGTTAAGAGCTTGGCTGCTAACCAAAAGGTTGACAGTTTGAATCCGTCAGCTACTTCCTGGAAACCCTACTGGACAGTTCTATGCTGTCCTATAGGGTCACTGTGAGTCTGAATTGACTCTATGGCAAATTTTTTTTTTTTTTTTTTAATTATTGTCTTCATTTTGTAGATGAGGAAACTGAAGCACGCATAGTTTAGGTAACTTGCATAAAATGACAGGTGGCAGAGCAAGGATTGGAACCAGTCTGGCCTTTTTTCCTCCTTCTAACCACTGAGTTGTTTTTCATTCATGTACTATCGCAGAAACATCTTTCCATGACTAATAGTAGTTACCTATAAACGAACATTTAAATGGGGCAAGAAGTACTCTGAAGTTGGTGTGTTTTGGAACAGTATTTGTGTGATGAAAATTGTCCTAACTTAATTTTTTTCTTAAATTTGGATGCACCTAAAGTTTTTGTGAATTTAGTGTTGAATGTCTTATTCATATAGTACTGAATCTAACTATGTATTTATACCCACATTGCTCTCAAATCATGAATCCTCCAGGATTTTAATTCACAAAGAAAATAAAAATTAAAAAACCTACTTTTTTAAAAGAGCATTTATTTGGGTTAATGCCATAATATAACCAATTTTTACTTTTAGCTGTTTTAGCATGTATTTCTTTACACTACAATAAGATACAATTTTGTGTAAAATTCAGAAATTATCAAACACAAGTGAATTGCTTAACTACATTTAACCAGCATTTCTTATAAGTGTATATTTTTTAGGCGTTTTAAATGTGGCAACAGAATGATTATATACTAAAACATCAAATTTTTATTTTTCTACTGGCAAAGTTTATGCTCATACTGTACAATTTTTAAAGTAGATTAAATATGCAAAAAACCAACAAGATCATCTATAATTTGATTATCTGGAAATACTCGTGACATTTTGCTGTACGTGTAGTCTTTATTTTCTTCCTCATGTTTATATGTACAATTCGATAACGTTTCATCATTTTTTTTTTTCAGTTTAGCATGTTTTTATTTTTAAAAGAAAATATAAAAAGCTTAGGGCAATGATCTCATTGAGTAATCGAAAACATTTTACTAATAATTCACTGTGGAAACTCACCTTACTGGACCTCTAGATCTTGAAAATAAATTTGGACTGGATATTTTAGTCTCTTCTAGTTTTAAAATTCTATAATTGCAATACTTTGTTCTAATGTCTTAGTCCTCTTGTAATCCATCAATGTTAATGAAAATTTTTTATATTTCCATGATTTCTAGTTTTCTTGGCAAGTAAATATAACTCTTACATGGTATGCTAAATCAGTCTGCATATTAAAGTATACCTTCTTTTTTAGAAGGTAAGTTTTTTAAATGAATTGATATGATGAGACTTTACTCTTCCATTTTTCTCTTAATAAGACACACTTGTCAGTCAAGAATGTGGAAATTTTGCATGATGTAATATGAGTTTCAACTTCCAAATTCAAACTCAGCAGGGGATAGTCTGAATATTAACTTTAAAAATGCAACTATCAAGAAAGTAAGGCACTAAATGGTGTTAAAAATATGCTACTATTTGTGTGAAAAAGAGAAATATTGTATGGATGCATTTGTATAAGCATAAACATCTCTTGGAAGCATATTTGGGTAAGCGCTAACAGCTATTATTTTGATAAGGAGGTATTGAAATATGGGGGGCAGGCTAGAGATAGGGAGATTTCACTGTAAAATCATTTTGTGCTATTTGAGTTTCTTTTTGCCATATAACTATTACTGTGAAAATATTTTAAAAATTAAAAAAAAGACAATCAGCTTCTTGTTCAAAATAAGTGATTGCGTTTTCCCCTTAAAAAATTATTGAAAAGATATAAAAATGTACGTAAATACCGGAACACAGTAAAGGCAACCATAAGCTGTGAAATTTGGAGATAGGGTCAAACTGATAGAGCTGAGGAATCCACAACTCTGCTTAGGCAAGAGTCACTGGAGAGGTGAGGTGTAAGTACAGTCTTGCCATTAGCTCCCCAAGGCTCCAAGCCGGGAGGACCTGACAGTAAGCCATGAGATGGAAGGATGCTGGCCAAGCCTGTTTTCTGCTTAGTTAACAGAATCCAGGCTGTAACATTAGCTCTAGGCCACAATAGTGAGAAAGCCCTCCAAAGCAGAGGAGTGCTATCATGGGTTTTAGCAAGAATTTAGGGATTAGAGCAAAATAGTGCCCCACCAAGCTTCCATTCCCTACTCTACATTAACTGATGATACTTACATTAACTGATAACATCCTAACAAGGTAAGGGTGGTTAGTACTTGAACATGTATATCTTTTTGAAAGACAAAATTGAATCCATAACACATTAAAAAATCAAATGAAGATTTAAAAATACTAAGAATTGAATAATAATGAAAATACCATATGTCAATACCTATGGAATATTTATGAAACTAATCCCCCTCAAAGGAGAAAACCTCAGATTTTGTAAAGTAGAATAAAGGCAGGTGTCATTCTGAGCCTAACTAAATAAAACTATAAGTTAATAACATAATCAGGAAACAAATACTCCTTTATGGAACTTTAAAACTAAAACCCTGAGGTCATTTGGTACCTAAGTGGATTTAAAATAAAAATTTCAGAATTACTAAAAATAGCAACAATGAAATCACTATAGATCAGAAACTAAAGATCCTTCGGTCATTAAAAAAAATAGTGAAAATGAATCAAGCCTCTAACTCAGTTTTAGAAAGGACAAATAAACTGAACGAAAGCAGAAGGAATATGTTAATGCAGGTAAAAGAAATTGGTGAGCAAGAAAACAAAGGGCTAACTCCCTATTACTGTAAAGCCTTTGCAATAACATTCCCCTTAAACTGGAATTTGAATATTACGCCACTGACATTTGAGAATGGGGAAGGCTAAAAGTTCTTATTTTCTCCTTATGACTTGGATGGGTAGGTACTAAAGTTAAGCGGTGACTGCTTCATGAGCATTTGGGAAAGTCAGTGTGTGTTTTGTTAATGTACAGTCTGTTTTCCTATTTCTAGCCTTTTTGTGAAAATAGACTGAAAACACTTTTCCATTAACTTTGAGATAACACTAATATACATTTTATGCATTTTAGTTTTTTAAGATGTATTATGGCAGAGTTTTAATATTTTTAATGAGTTTTTATAAACTGAAAAGGACTCCATTGTAGAAAAATGGGAAAAGAATAGAAAAAGTTTGTTTACGGAAATAGAAATAAGTAGCTCATGAGCATATTGAGAGATAGTGGACCTCACTCAGTAATGGAAATGCAAATCAAAACTACAACGAGAATTCATCTCTTGGCTATCAGCCTATAACATAACAAAGGTTTGATAAAGTACTCTGTTGGTGAGGCTGTGTGGAGGCATCTATGGCTGATGGGCAAGCAAATTTGTACAATTCTATAGATAGCAATTTAGCAATATCTCACAATTATAAAGGCATATATGTCTTTTGATCCAGCAACTCTAGCTCAGCAAATTTTTACCAGCATTTTGCAAATATATGTGCAAGATTATTCATTGCAACTTTGTAACAGTAGAATATTGAAAACAACCCCAATGTCTAGCAAATGGAGACTGATTAAATGATAGACTCTCCATACAATGGAACATTTTACTGTTTTTAAAAAGAGACAAGTAAACATTCTGTGTGTTGATAAGGAAGAAGCTCCAAGAGATGCTAAGTGAAAAAAGGAGCAAAAAGTTATCTAGAGCATACTGTAGCCGTGGTGGCGTCGTGGTTAAGAGCTCAGCTGCTAACCAAAAGGCTGATAATTCAAATCCACGAGCAGCTCCTTGGAAACCCTATGGGGCACTTCTGCTCTGTCATATGGGGTCGTGGTAACAACAATATAGCATACTGCCATTTGTGAGGGGATACTGGGGGCAGTGGCTAATGACAACAGGCAGTACATGAATTTGCCTGTATAATCTTCAAGACGGCATATACAAGAAACTAATAACAGTGGGTAACTTGGTTGGAGGAAGAGAAAACAGATGAGGGGGGAAAACTAGGTGGTTGGGGGACATGTAGAAAGGAGAATTTTCACTGAGAATGATTTTATACATTTTTAATTCTTGTGCCGTGTGAATTTATTATTCAGAAAAATTCTGTGACATAATAGATACATGTATACCACTATGGAGAATATTCACAATATAGTAAGTGTAAGTTAAGATGCAGGTCAATTGTACTTACGGTGACGGAATTAACCCTAAATTTGGTCCCTTAAAAAAGGCACTATATTTTTACCAAGAGGGGACTCCTTTTATTAATTGTTAGGTGTTGTGGAGTTGGTTCTACCTCATAGTATCCTATGTACAACAGACAGAAACACTGCATGTTCCGGAACCATCCTCACAATTGTTGCTATGTTTGAGCCCATTGTTACAGCCACTGTGTCAGTCCATCTCACTGAGGGTCTTCCTCTTTTTCACTGACCCTCTACTTTACCAAGCATGATATCCTTTCCAGGGACTGGCCCCTCCTGATAACATGTCCAAAGTAAGTGAGACAAAGTCTGGCCATGCTCACTTTAAGGAGCATTCTGGCTGTACTTCTTCCAGAACAGATTTGTTCATTCTTCTGGAAGTCTATGGTACATTCAGTATTCTTTGCCAGCACTGTAATTCAAAGGCATCAATTCTTGTTTGGTCTCTCTTATTCCTTGTCCATTTTTGCATGCATTTGAGGCAACTGAAAATACCATGGCTTGGGTCAGACACACCTTAGTCCTCAAGTGGCATCTTTGCTTTTTAACACTTCAGAGAGGTCTTCTGCAATAGACTTGTCCAATGCGATACGTCACTTGATTTCTTGACTGCTGCTTCCACGGGCGTTGATTATGGATTCAAGGAAAATGAAATCCTTGACTTCAGTCTTTTCTCCATTTATCATGATGTTGCTTGTTTGGCCAGTTGTAAGGACTTTTGTTTTCTTTATGTTGAGATGTAATCCATATTGAAGGCTGTATTCTTTGATATTCATCATTAAGTGCTTCAAGTCCTCTTCGCTTTCAGCAAGCAAGGTTGTGTCATCTGCATATCACAGGTTGTTAGTGAGTCTTCCTCCAATCCTGGTGCCATGTTCTTCTTCATATAGTCTATCTTCTCAGATTATTTGCTAAGCATGCAGATTTAATAAGTATGGTGAAAGGATATGATCCTGATGCACACCTTTCTTGACTTGTAAATCATGTAGTATCACCTTGTTATTTTTGAACAACCGCCTCTTGGTCTATGAATAGGTTCCTCATGGGCACAATTAAGTGTTCTGGAATTCCCATTCTACCCAATGTTATTCATAATTTGTTATGATTTGCATAGTCGAATGCCTTTGCACAGTCAATAAACACAGGTAAACATCTTTCTGGTATTCTCTGCTTTGAGCCAAGGTCTGTCTGACATCAGTGATATTCTTGGTTCTGTGTCCTCTTCTCAATCTGGCTTGAATTTCTGGTAGTTCCTGTGTATGTACTGCTGCAACTATTTTTTAATTATCTTCAGCAAAATTTTACTTGAGTGTGATATTAATGACATTGATAATTTCTGCATTGTGTTGATCACCTTTCTTTGGAACGGGCACATATATAGATCTCTTCCAGTCAGTTGGCAAGTTAGCTGTCTTCCAAATTTCTTGGCATAGATGAATGAGCGCTTTTAGCATCGCATCCCATCGTTGAAACATCTCAATTGGTATTCTCTCAATTCCTGGAGCATTGTTTTTCGCCAGTGCCTTCAGTGCAGCTTGGACTTCTTCCTTCAGTCCATCAGTTATCAATCATATGCTGCTTCTGGAAATGGTTGAGCATTGACCAGTTCTTTTTGGTAAGTGACTCTGTGTATTCCTTCCATCTTCTTTTGATGCTTTCTGCGTCATTCAACATTTCGCCTATAGAATCCTTCAGTATTGCAACTCGGGGCTTGAATTTTTTCTCCAGTTCTTTCAGCTTGAGAAATTCTTGTTCTTCCCTTTTTGTTTTCTAACTGCAGGTCTTTGCACATTTCATTATAATACTTTTCTTTGTCTATTTTTGAGCTGGTCTCTAAATTCAGGTGGGATATACTCAAGGTTGTACTTTGGCTCTCGTGGACTAATTTTTTTTCACCTTCAACTTGAACTTACATATGAGCAGTTGATGGTCTGTTCTACGGTTGGCCACTGGTCTTGTTCTGATAGATACTGAGCTTCTCCATAGTCTCTTTCCATAGATGTAGTTGATTTGATTCTTGTGTATTCCATCTGGTGATGTCCACATGTATAGTCACCTTTTGTGTTGTTGAAAATGAATAAGTTGATGAAATTGCAAAATTCTATTATGTGATCTCCAGTGACCTTTCTATAACCAAGGCCACATTTTCCAACTACTGATCTTCTTTGTTGCCAACTTTTGCATCCAATCACCAGTAATTATCAATGCATCTTAATTGCATGTTTGATCAATTTCAGACTGCAGAAGTTGGTAAAAATCGTCAGTTTCTTCAGTGATGGCATTAGTGAGTGGTTGGTACATAAATTTGAATAATAGTTCTATTAACTGGTCTTCCTTGTAGGTGTATGGACATTATCTTGTCGCTGACTGCATTGCACATCAGGATAGATCTTGAAATGTTCTTTTTGACAGTGAACGCGTCAATGTTCCTGTTCAACTTGTCATTCCTGGCATAGTAGACCATATGTTTGTCCGATTCAGAATGGCTGATACCAGTTCATTTCAGCTCACTGATGCCTAGATATTGATCTTCAAGCACTCCATTTCATTCTATTAAAACTTCCAATTTTCCTTGATTCATACTTCGTACATTCCACCTTCCAATTACGTGGAGATAAAGGAGAGGACTCCTTTAGTAATGGAGTAATGGCTTGGTGCCAATTACAGTCATTCTTTAGATGTGATTTCCAAATGTCACTCATATGTGTAGTTCTTAAAGCTTAATGTTTTCTTTTTTTTTGGTACAAGATATAAGGAAAAGAGACTTGAGTTTTTTTCACTTTGAATACCGTCATTTAACTTGATTCATTGGTGTGGAGATGGCCACTAGAACTATAAAGCTTTGTATCTGTCTAGTGATAGGACCTATAAAAATGAACTTTGAAGCTTATAGGCTTTTATTGGGGTGCAATTTTTTATTTTTTAAAAATGGTAGAGGTAATAAAATTGAAAATCAAGTGTATTAAGTTAAAAAGTTTTTCAAAATAGAAAAACTTTTTAACTTAGTTTTTCAAAATAATTCAACTTTCTGTGCTTTTTTAATTAAGCACAATCGTGATGCATTAATGCATTTATTGATTTAAAATGTGTAATTCTCTTTCAGAATCAATATAATCTAGCAAGAGCCCAACAATCCTATAATTCCATCGTACAGATACACGAAAAAAATGGTACGTTTCATTCAACAAGTATTCATTGCCATTTATGAAGTTTTATGTTACGTGTTATTGATACTTACGTTGTATCTTTCTGTTGTTGCTTTAATTTCTTATAAAGTACTTTTACAATAGCAAAAATTTTAACTTGATGATACAGATACACATGGTGTTCTTCATTTGACATCTTTGTATCCAGGACACTTGGCCTAGCTGTCCTGTGTCTGACTCAGGGTATTTGAGTAAATGATTGAATGAATCACTTTATTAACTTGAAGCGTGTGGTATTAGTGTAGGAATGCAGTTAAAGGTAGCTCTTTGTAGGTGGAGCTCTTGCTGTGGAGTAGTAAATACAGTCAGGACCATGAACCAGCTGTTTCTGAAATGGCTTTACTTAATGGTTTTGCCATGCTTACACACTTTATCTATTCAGGTAAGGGTAGTTCTAATTTCAGTATACAAAAGAGTATTTGAGTTGTAAATTAAGAAAAAAAAATCCTTTTTTAAAAGATCTTCAATAAACTTTATTGGCCTTACTTTAAATTTTGCCGGTGTTCATAATGCACATTTTTTGAGTTTTTGTTCCCAACAGTTCGTAAGAAAACTAGACTCGGAATCAAAAGACTTATTTTCAAGTGCCATTTGTGTCACTCACTAGCTCTGTGGCCCTGAGCAATCCCTTCACCTCTTTTAGCCTCATTTACCGCATCTCTAAAATTGGCATAATATCTGTCTTGGTAAACTTGTGAGAAAAAAACAGAGTAGTGTGTGTGTCTATGAGTAGCACTTCATAACTAAGTGTGCTGTTCTTCATAGCGATGATATTGAAGCTCATGTCTTTCTGTGTAGAATAAACAACCTAAAAAGAGAGGATTTCTTAAGAGAGTATTAACAATAAGGTCGTCTTTACTTTGCCAGGAATGTGGCAGGTTGTGCCGTAATATTTGTGTTTTGTGCTCACTTTTAATAACAAAGCAAACTTGTCACTTTTTCAGCGACTGCTACTTGAGGAAGAGAACAGTATTCAAATAGAATTTTGAAGCAGAAGAAGGAAATGATAAAACTTGAGCATAAGGCTGGGTTTTCATAATAATTACTGTTTTTAGCACACTAAATTAGTAGCCAAAGAAGCCTGTGCACTACTTCATAACCATGAGGATATTCCACACATCTTGGTGTATTCATACTGCTCGAATGGTGACTTTGTACCAAATAGTAGTTAGTCTTGAGACTGGGAAACACTTTTTCTTATCTTTCCCTTATTTATTTTTAATTAAAGCAAACATTACAATTACTGTTCAAAAATGTTTATGGAAAGTGCTGTATTTGAGAATGTACGGATGTGTGTAAGCTTATCTATGGTGGAAAGAGCAATAGAGTAAGGAGAGATGGATTCTAGTTTGGCTTCTGCTACTAACTCTGATCTTAGACATAGGTACTTAGTCACTGCATCTGATAAGATGGCCTCCTCATTGTTGAAATGACATCTTTGCACTGAACAACAATCCAAATTCTTCTTATTCTAAAATGCCAGGATTTTATTTGTAGGATAGTTATTTTGTGGGCTTACATTAAAAACACACATACACACACATACACATACGTAATTTTAGGAGGTTTACTTTCAAATACCAAACTGAAATGGAATAAAACCTAGCTCATAGTCTAATATTCCAGTGTTGTCTCTAGCTAGGAATGGCATTAATATAGAGATCATAAGTTCAAAACTCATATACAGTTTATTCATAGAAAATAGCTTGAAATTGTGAACTTATCAAAATGCTGTTACCAACCCAAGTATAAGTTTAATTTTTGTAGTAGGTTTAAACTTCAAAATTATGAGTAGAGAATGTAGCCAACCTTAATAAATGCCAGTTCTTCTAGCTGGTTTAAGAATTAAAATATTCTGTTTTTCTCTATTTTAGGGTGGTACACCCCTCCAAAGGAAGATGGCTAAAAGTGTTGATTGCTGTATGTTTGGACCAATGTTGCTTTAAAGAAAATCTTCCCAACATGCAGACACGAGCTTTGAGTGCCCCTATAACAGCAGTACCGAAGACGTTAGCTAATAGATATTTTAGTGGATAATCTGTCAGCTGACATCCAGTATAAGTTACAGCCTTTTCATCTTGCTCATCTTAGGTATCTCAGACTGAGCAGTGGGGCCTTTACTGTATTTTTCCTGATAAATACATATACTGGCCACTTCTTATCATCTCTTTTTCTTGATAAGTGAAAGCTTCGAAGCAGGCAAGTCAGCATCAGGTTACTGAAGTTGTGACGCATCTTGGGTAATTTTCCTGTGTTGAGCCTACGGATTTTGATGACTTGCAATACATTGTTTCATCTCGAGCCAATAAAAGTTTAATTGTTGTTTAATACTGGTTTAGAAAATTTAAGGTCTTCTAAATCACAGTAGTTTTTTCAGGTCTAAAACCATTTTATGATATTGCCAAAATAATGACAGGAAACCTACTCATTAAATTGTTAAACTTTTTTATGGCTGTGTGAAAATATGAACTCTTTGTTGTTGATATACGCTTAATTGGGTTGTACTTTTTAAGTAAAGCAAAGCAAGGCTGTGCCAATGAAGGCATTTAAGTAGTAATTTCCACTGGGGCATCAAGAGTCTTACTGGGCTGAATTTGCTTCTTGTTGGTTCAGTATTCTTTAAGAGAAGAGCTACAGTATAGAGCTTGAAATTATTTAAAATACTAAGTCGTTTTACGTTTCCATTTTATTAACGGGATGTTGCAATCATTTGTAAACTAATAAAATGATTGGCACAAAGATTCCTTGAGCAAAGGCTGCACAGTTAAATCCAAAAAGATAATATCTAATTTGGAAACTCTTAAAATTTGTTGCCATAGTCATAACATATGGCTTTTACGTTGAGAGACTAAAAGGAACTCTACATATGTCAATTCCTTTATGAAACCTGACTCAAATCAGTGTGCTCTCCATTTTATTGCCTTACCTGAATCAGTCCTGTTTGGTTGGTAATGGATTTTTTGTACACCCACGTTTGATTTAAAAGTAAATTTTAGATGTTAATAAGCACTTTTAAAAATGAACTCCAGAAGCACATTTTTCTGCACAAACCAGTTACAAAGTTGAGAAGCCTTTCTTACACATTTGCTCTGAGATTCAGGTTTTAACTTTGTGAACCTCATCAGAGAGACTTGGCACTTCTGTATTAGTTGTGTGTGTTTTATTTCTTTTGATTCTATTTTGGTTAAGAGGACAGTAGATAAAGATTTTCTGGCTTTCTGGTTCACTTGGTTAAATTTGTATAAAGTTCTGATAGCCAGTTTTGCTCAGATAAGAAGTGACAAGGCAGAACTCTTTAAAGCATTAAAGTTCCTTAAACCTAAGGCTAAATCTTGAATACATTATTGAATTCTTTAATATACTGATGGCTAGCAGATTGACGGCTGCACATTTGGCATGCTTTGTTTTTTTTTTGGATTTTATTTTTCATTGCAGATTTATTTGGCAATGTACAGTAAATTTTGTAAACTTGCATCAAGTTTATGAATAAAGAACCATTTAAAAAATTATTTTGTCATTTTTCCCTCATAAGACATACTCTTTGCTTCAGGAGTCCATAGGCTCTATTGAGTTTCTGGAATAGGACCATTTAAGGTGGGTTTGGGTGAGGAAAGGTTTCCTAGACAGAGTTCTCTACAGGAGCTAAACAAGTGAATTGTATGTGTGTGTATATATATGTATATTTATGTGGATAGAGAGAGATTGGGATTAATTTATTACAAGGAAATGGCTCACACAATTGTGGAGGCTGGCAAGTCCGAAATCCATGGGTCAGGCGTCAGGCTGGAGGCTTCTCCTGACTCATGTGGTTGCAGAAGCTAATGATCACAAAATTGGCAGGTCAGACGGCAGGCTGCTGGCTCGGGGCTGCAGGAGCTGGCAAGTCCCAAAATCTGCAGGTTGGAAGGCAGTCTGCTGGATCATGTCCCAAGAACTGGAGGTCAGAGGATGATGAGTTGGATACAGGATCCAGAGAGGTCAAGCTTTGCCAGAACATCTATATATTGGATGCAGGCCACACCCCCAAGGAAACGCCCCTTTGAACTGAATGGCTGCTCACATCAGATCACAAGATGGAGGATGATTACGTAATATCTGCCAAACCACTGAGGCTCACAGCCTAGCCAAGTGGACACATAACCTTAACCATCATAAGAGGCTTGAGAGGAAGAGAGGCAGATTGACTTAAGAAGAAGAAACTAGAGAATCCAGAAATAGTGTGTATGGACTTGGTATACTTGGGTTTTCCTCAGCCTTTCCCCCTTGCCCACATTCATTCTTAAATATAAATTTAAGTGACTGTCCTTTGTTCCCCACTTTAGCATATCCTCGGCCTCCTTAGCATACAGTTATCAGGTCATGTCACATACAAAAAGTCCAGAGGATATGGTAACTAAAGCTCAAGCAGCAAAAGACAAAATAGATGAATGGGATCTCATAAAAATTCAGTACTTTTGGTACATCAAAGGATTTTATCAACAAAATGAAAAGACAGTACAGATTGGGAGTAAATTGATGAGAACCATGTATCAGACAAGGGCCTAATATCCAAAAAATATATAAAACTTCTATAACAACATTAAAAGAACCCAATAAAAGAAATGGACAAAGGGCTTGAACAGGCAGCTCTTCAAAGAGGGTATTTAAGATGTTCATTAGCCATTCCAATAAACCCACTACCATTGACTCAATTCTGACTCATAGTGACCCCGTAGGGTTTCCAAGGCTGTAAATATCTACAGATGCAGACTGTCACATCTTTCTCCCACAGAAGTTGCTGGTGGTTTTGAACTGCCACCCTTTCCGTTAGCAGTTGATCACTTTAACCACTGTGCCACCAGAGTTCCTTAATAATGGCAGTTATTAAAAAAAAAAGGCAAACAGGAAACAACAGGTGTTGGTGAGGTTGTGGAGAAGCGAATCATCATCCATTGCTGGTGGCAATGTAAGATGGTGCAGCCCCTTTGACAGTTTGACGGTTCCTCAAAAAGTTAAACATAGAACTACCACATGACCCACAATCCCAATCCTAGGTATATATACCCAGAAGAAGTGAAAGCAGGAACAAACAGAAATCTGTACACCAATGTTCACTGCAGCACTTTTCACAGTAGCCGAAAGGTGGCACCTGGAATGTGTATCAGCAGATGAATGGATAAACAAAATGTGGTATGTCCGTACAATGGAACATAAAGCAGCTGTAAAGAGAATGAAGCACAGATGAACCTGGAAGGCATTACGCTAATTGAAATAAGTCAGTCACAAAAGGACAAATACTATATGATCTCGTTTGGTAGGTGCCGTCCAGTCGGTTCCGACTCATAGCACCCCTATGAACAACAGAATGAAGCACTACCCGGTCCTACGCCATCTTTACAATCATGCTTGAGCTCATTGTTGCAACAACTGTGTCAGTCCACCTCGTTGAGGGTCTTCCTCTTTCCCACTGACCCTGTACTCTGCCAAGCATGATGTCCGTCTTCAGGGACTGATCTCTCCTGACAACATGTCCAAAGTATGTAAGACACAGTCTCGCCATCCTTGCTACCAAGGAACATTCTGGTAGTACTTCTTCTAAGACAGATTTGTTCGTTCTTTTGGCAGTCCATGGTATATTCAATCTTCTTCG
Source organism: Elephas maximus indicus (assembly GCF_024166365.1). Taxonomy (NCBI): domain Eukaryota; kingdom Metazoa; phylum Chordata; class Mammalia; order Proboscidea; family Elephantidae; genus Elephas; species Elephas maximus. The sequence goes on along the minus strand of NC_064831.1, from coordinate 67,705,790 downwards.
CCAACACCACAATTCAAAGGCATCAACTCTTCTTTGGTCTTCCTTATTCATTGTCCAGCTTTCACATGCATTATACCATGGCTTGGGTCAAGCGCACCTTAGTCTTCAGGGTGACATCTTTGCTCTTCAACACTTTGAAGTGGTCCTTTGCAGCAGATTTGCCCAATGCAATGCATCTTTTGATTTCTTGACTGCTGCTTCCATGGCTGTTGATTGTGGATCCAAGTAAAATGAAATCCTTGACAACTTCAGTCTTTTCTCCGTTTATCATGATGTTGCTTATTGGTCCAGTTGTGAGGATTTTTGTTTTCTTTATGTTGAGGTGTAATCCATACTGAAGGCTGTGGTCTTTGATCTTCATTAGTAAGTGGTTCAAGTCCTCTTCACTTTCAGCAAGCAAGGTTGTGTCATCTGCATAACGCAGGTTGTTAACGAGTCTTCTCCAATCCTGATGCCCCATTCTTCGTATAGTCCAGCTTCTCGTATTATTTGTTCAGCATACAGATTAAATAGGTATAGTGAAAGAATACAACCCTGATGCACACCTTTCCTGACTTTAAACCAATCAGTATTCCCTTGCTCTGTCCGAACAACTGCCTCTTGATCTATGTAAAGTTTCCTCATGAGCACAATTAAGTGTTCTGGAATTCCCATTCTTCGCAGTGTTATCCATAATTTGTTATGATCCACACAGTCAAATGCCTTTGCATAATCAATGAAACACAGGTAAGCATCCTTCTGGTATTCTCTGCTTTCAGCCAGGATCCATCTGACATCAGCAATGATACCCCTGGTTCCACGTCCTCTTCTGAAACCGGCCTGAATTTCTGGCAGTTCCCTGTCGATATACTGCTACAGCCGTTTTTGAATGATCTTCAGCAGAATTTTGCTTGCATGTCATATTAATGATATTGTTCTATAATTTCCACATTTGGTTGGATCACCTTTCTTGGGAATAGGCATAAACATGGATCTCTTCCAGTCAGTTGGCCAGGAAGCTGTCTTCCATATTTCTTGGCATAGACGAGTGAGCACCTCCAGCACTGTATCTGTTTGTTGAAACATCTCAATGGATATTCCATCAATTCCTGGAGCCTTGTTTTTCGCCAATGCCTTCAGAGCAGCTTGGACTTCTTCCTTCAGTACCATCAGTTCCTGATCATATGCCACCTCTTGAAATGGTTGAAAATCGACTAATTCTTTTTGGTATAATGACTCTGTGTATTCCTTCCATCTTGATGCTTCCTGCGTCATTTAATATTTTCCCCATGGAATCCTTCAGTATTGCAACTCGAGACTTGAATATTTTCTTCAGTTCTTTCAGCTTGAGAAACGCCGAGTGTGTTCTTCCCTTTTGGTTTTCCATCTCCAGCTCTTTGCACATGTCATTATAATACTTGATTTTGTCTTCTCGAGAGGCCCTTTGAAATCTTCTGTTCAGTTCTTTTACTTCATGAGTTCTTCCTTTTGCTTTAGGTGCTCGACACTTAATAGCAAGTTTCAGAGTCTCCTCTGACATCCACCTTGGTTTTTTTTTCCTTTCCTGTCTTTTCACTGACCTCTTGCTTTCTTCATGGATGATGTCCTTGATGTCATTCCACAACTCGTCTGGTTTTCGGTCACTAGTGTTCGTGCATCAAATCTATTCTTGAGATGGTCTCTAAATTCAGGTAGGATATACTCAAGGTCATATTTTGGCTCTCGTGGACTTGCTCTGATTTTCTTCAGTTTCAGCTTGAACTTGCATATGAGCAATTGGTGGTCTGTTCCATAGTCAGCCCCTGGCCTTGTTCTGACTAATGATATTGAGCTTTTTCATCGTCTGTTTCCATAGATGTAGTCAGTTTGATTTCTGTGTGTTCCGTCTGGCGAGGTCCATGTGTACAGTCGCCGTTTATGTTGGTGAAAGAAGGTATTTGCAATGAAGAAGTCATTGGTCTTGCAAAATTCTATCATTCGATCTCCGGCATTGTTTCTGTCACCAAGGCCATATTTTCTAACTACTGATCCTTCTGCTTTGTTTCCAACTTTTGCATTCCAATCGCCAGTAATTACCAATGCATCTTGCTTGCATGTTCGATCCATTTCAGACTGCAGCAGCTGATAAAAATCTATTTCTTCATCTTTGGCCCTAGTGGTTGGTGCGTAAATTTGAATAATATTCGTATTAACTGGTCTTCCTTCTAGGCATATGGATATTATCCTATCACTGATAGCGTTGTACTTCAGGACAGATCTTGAAACATTCTTTTTGACGATGATTGCAACACCATTCCTCTTCGAGTTGTCATTCCCAGCATAGTAGACTATATGATTGTCTGATTCAAAATGGCCAATACCAGTCCATTTCAGTTCACTAATGCCTAGGATATCGATGTTTATGTGTTCCATTTCATTTTTGACGATTTCCAATTCTCCTAGATTCATACTTTGTACATTCCAGGTTCTGATTATTAATGGATGTTTGCAGGTGTTTCTTATTTTGAGTCGTGCCACATCAGCAAATGAAGGTCCCAAAAGCTTTACTCCATCTATGTCATTAAGGTTGACTCTACTTTGAGGAGGCAGCTCTTCCCCAGTCATCTTTTGAGTGCCTTCCAACCTGGGGGGCTTATCTTCCAGCACCATATCAGACTATGTTCTGCTGCTATTCATAAGGTTTTTACTGGCTAATGCTTTTCGGAAGTAGACTGCTGGGTCCTTCTTCCTAGTCTGTCTTAGTCTGGAAGCTCATCTGAAATCTGTCCTCCATGGGTGACCCTGCTGGTATCTGAATACCGGTGGCATAGTTTCCTGTATCACAGCAACACACAAGCCCCACAGTACAACAAACTGACAGACACGTGGGGGATGATCTCATTTATATGAAATAAATACCTAGAAACCAAAGATTACTAATGGTAACCAGGTGTGGAAGGGAGGGGAGAAGGGAGAGTTTTTTGTTTGTGGAGGTCATCGAATTTATCTTAATGGTGGTAGAGTATTTTGGAAAAGGACAGTGGTAACAGTGGCACAACATGAAAAAATGTAATCATTGTCATTTATTGTAAATATGTAAGTTGTATTGGTGAATGTTGTGGTGTGTATATTTTCACCACAGTTAAAGTCCAGAGACAGGACTCCAGGCATGGTGTACGTAGGCTGTGTTCTCCTCCTTTGAGATTTTTCCATGTTGATTCATCCTTGGATTGAATGTCATGTTTGGGTGTGCCTTACTAAGTCCATAGATAGACAATAGTCCTCTTTCAGTATCTCTTTAGAAGGTGTGGAAATCTTTAAAAGTCCCACCTCATCAAGCACACTGCCCCTCACTTCTTGGCTAGAACTGGGGCCTGTGTCAACCCCTAAACCAATGGCTGGTGAAAAAGAATGTGAGACCATTATGATTAGTTTGGATCATTGGTTCTCAAAGTATGATTTGGGAATCACTGGGAGACATTTTCAGGGGGTGTGCAAAAGCCAAATCGATTTTCATAACCTAAACCATTATTTGCCTTTTTCACTCCCATTCTTTCACAAATGTGCAGTGTAGTTTTCCAGACTGCATAACTGTGATGAGAAGTCTCTGGGTGGTGCAAATGGTTATGTGCTGGACTACTAGCTGACAGGTTGGCAGTTCAAATCCATCCAGAGGCATCTCAGAAGACAGGCCTGGCAATTGACTTCAGAAAGGTCACAGCCTTAAAAACCCAATGGAGTTCTCTGTAACACAATAGGGTTACCATGATTCAGAATCGACTCCATGGCAACTAGCAAGAACATGCCGTGATATTGCAAAAGATTGAGTTCAGAAGCAGATGAGAATCCAGCTATTTTCCATTATCCAGAAATTAGAAGAATATGAAGTGATACCACACTATTCACTATTTGTGAGTTGTGGAAATGGTTATTTTTCATAAAATTGTTTTCCTAATGTGTAATGAATTTAAGATATATTTTAATTTTTAGTATGGTAAATATTGATAGAATAACCCACATAAACAGAAGTTCTTAGTGGGTATCAATATTTAAGAGTGTAAAGGGATGCTGAGGTCAAATTGAGAACCACTAGTTTAGACCAGTGAAGGTTATCCTCAAGAACTGGGGAACAAATGAGGGATGTTAACAAAGCAGCCGCTGGAGTAATAGATGTTAGGTGGGCAAGTGGCAGTGCTTACTGTGCTTAGATTCCTTTTATCTATGGTTCTCAACTTGAGCCGGCATCGGAATGACTGACCGAAACCCACTTTCCTCGAGTGCATTTTCACTCAAAGTGACCCCATAGGGTTTCTCTACAGAAGCCGACTGCCACATCTTTTTTTGCGAGGAGCCACTAGTGGTTTAAGTGGCGACCTTTAGGTTACCAGTGGGTGGCTTTAACCGTGATGCCACCAGGGCTCCTTAGAATGACCGAACCAAAAAAGAAAGAAAGAAAAAAAAAAACCAAACCGGTTGCCCTCAAGTTGGACTCCCAGTGACCCCATTGTACAGAGTAGAAATGGCCCATACAGTTTCCAAGAGCACCTAGGTGGATTCCAGCTGGTGACCTTTTGGTAATCAGCCGTAGCTCTTAACCAGTATGCCACCAGGGCTTCCTAGAATGACCGACGAGGTACTTCAAACACAGTTTCTGATTCAGTAGGCCTGGGGTGAGGTCTGAGAAACACGTGAAAACTTAAAAACAGGTGACTCTGATGCTGCTGGGGAGGAACCAGTGTAGTTTGGGGCGCGCTTTCACAGACATTACCTTTCAGGCTGCCTCAGAACTGCAGGTGCCATTTATGCCATTTTATGTGTTAAGGACATGAGGGCTACAACAGTGATTTATCCAAGTTCACAAGGTGTTGAATAAGGGCAATGAGGAACGCAGCCATAGACTCAAGCCCAAGTCTTCATACCCTAAATCACTTAAAGCTGAAAACTGTCCAAAAATTGGGCACATGCTATTTAACAGTCTTTGGGACTGTAAAGACCAATTCTACCCCGTCCTTGTCTTCAAAAAACTGAAAATAAAAACTTAAACGCTGCAAGTGTAGCGAGAGGCACATAGGGAACAGTACATATTTTGACTCCGACAGCATAAAAGACCTCCAGGAAGGTTTCCGGCGGAACCTCCCAAAGTAAGCTAGCTCACAAAGTCCAACACCGGAAACCTGACGGCCGGACTCACGTGGGCGCCTTGCCGCAGCCACGCCTTCCCTGCCTGGCCGGAAGTGACGTGCGCGCCCGCCCAGAGCTCGCCGGCTGGGCGGTCCTGTGCCAGCCTAAGCAGGTCCCTCCAGGCCGCCGTAGTGCTTGCCACGGGCGGGTTGGGGAGCAATGGAGCTGGTGGGCGGCGGCCGCGGCGATTGCCGCAGCTCCTGCTCCGCAGACCCGCGAAGCACCTTCGTGTTGAGTAATCTAGCGGAGGTGGTGGAACGCGTCCTTACCTTCCTACCCGCCAAGGCGTTGCTGCGGGTGGCCGGGTGAGGACAGAGGAGGCGGGACGCTTGCCTCAGGACATGCCGCAGGCATGCTCAGGCCGGCGGGGTGGGCTGAGACCACTGGGACCCAGGGGTGCCCCGGACCCCCAGCCCTGCCCCGAGGCGACGCCCCCACCCGCCTGGTACCCCTACCGAAGGGCTCCCCGAGGGGACTTTTCCCTGAGGGGCGAAGTTCCCGTTAAGGTTCCCCGCGTCTGGCTCTTCCTCCGAACTAGCGCCCAGACACCTGTCTTCCTCGGGAACTTTGGAGCTGGCAGGGGTCTTCGGCTGCTGCACTTGCGGGTGGGGGTCTGCCGGCAGCGGAGGAGGTGGAAATGAACGTCAGTTCGCAACCTCTTGTGCATTTGCGTCCCCAGCGTATGCCGCTTATGGAGGGAGTGCGTGCGCAGAGTGTTGCGGGCCCATCGGAGTGTGACCTGGGTCTCTGCGGTCCCGGCGGAGGCCAGCCATCTGGAGGGGCACTGCTTGGTCCGCGTGCTAGCAGAGGAGCTTGAGGCAAGTAAGAAGGGGTGTCGTGCACAGTAGGGTTGTTGGGACAGCTTTTGGGAACTAAGGTTTTTTTTTCCAATTGCAGTTTTGTTTATGGCTTTATTTTTTGTAATGCAGGAAACGTTTTCTCATGCCGGGAAAGACTGTAAACATCAGTTTTAACAGTTGTATATTTGTGCCGTGATGGTTTATTTGACTCTTTGAATGTTGGAAAATTTTGAGTATCCAGATTTTCTGTATTATAATAACGGTGCGCAGAACTTTCCCTTCACCGCCTTCCGTTGAAGCAAGTATCGCTGTCGATTTTGCAGGAAAGGCAACTCTCTTGCACCGGGTCAGGCAACCAGAAAGCCAAGACACCCAAATAGTTCGACTACCAATCAAATACCCTTGTGTATTCTATCTCTGGGCCTCAGTTTCAAAAAAGGAGACAATGTCTAGTGAGGGGAGTGTAAAAACTTGGACTGTGAAGTCAGAGGGGCAGCCGCTTGAGCACAAGTGAGAGTGAGGCTCTGGTATCTCACCTGGGAGTGGGAGGGAGCCATTTGAGAGTAAATTGCCAATCTAATGCTCTGTCACTCCCTCGTTCTTTAGTATGTATTATGTACAAGGAAGAACATTGTACATAAGTACAATACAGCCATCAGGATGGAGATTATTATTGATACATTTCTACCATATCATTCTTAGACTCTGGTCAAATTTTGCCGGTTGTCCCAGTAATGGCCTTTATAATGGCTTTTATAATCGCCTTTGATCTGGAACAGTTTCTCAGGCTTTCTTGACTTTTACAAACTTGACACTTAGGAAAATTACAGGCCAGTTATTTTGTAGAACATCCATCAATGTGGGTGTGTCTGAAGACTCTGGTTATTAGATTCAGATTGTGCATTTTGGGCAGGAATATCGCAGAAGTGTTACTGTGTTCTTTGCATCCTGTCAGTTGGTATATGATTTCCATTTATCACATTATTGGTGCAAATTATCTTTGATTACTGGATTAAGATGGTGTTTTCCAGGTGTCTCTACTATAAAATTACTCTCTACTGCAATAAGTGTTTTGGGGTGAGACACTTTGAAACTATGTAAGTAACCCATTTTGTTCTAGTAGCTTCTCTTAGCGACCCTGTAGGACAGAATAGAACTGCCCTGTAAGGTTTCCAAGGCTGTAATCTTTACAGAAGCAGACTGCAGCATCTTTCTCCTGTGGAGGCTGGTGGGTCTGAGCTGCAGACGTTTCAGTTAGCAGCTAAACCGAAAGATCTGCAGCTGAGCACTTAACCACTGTGCGACCAGGGCTCCTGAAAGAACTTTGTCTGTTTATTTATTTATATCTGTTTATACTCTTGATCTCCTATTTTATTCAGTAGGATATGATCTTTACTATTAGCATTTATTTTGGTGCTCAAAATTGTCTCCAGTTTGGCTAGTGGGTGTTCCATCCATCTGGCTTCAATACATTTTAGAGATGAGTCTGTCATCTTTGAGCACTTTATTGCATTCTTTCACGAGATGGTCTAAGTTTTGCTAGCCTTAGTCCTAGAATCAGCAGTTTGTGCAAGGAGTCCTGGATTTTTTAGTGGAGAATGGTATTTAGAAGTCAAAACCTGGATGCAAGATACACTCATTGGTGTTGAGAGGTTTGCTGCTCCAAAGACCAGACAGGAATATATGTATATGTGTACATGCGTGTGTGTATAAACATGTGTATAAACGTGTATATAGATATAGTTTTAGTCATTTAGTGCTGCTGTAACAGAAATACAAGTGGGTGGCTTTAACAAAGAGAAGTTTATTTCCTCACATTAAAGTAGGCTAAAAGTCCAAATTCAGGGTGTCAGCTCCAAGGGAAGGTTTTCTCTCTCTGTCGGCCTTCTCGTCAATCTTCCCCTGGACTAGGAGCTTCTCTGTGCAGGGCTCCCAAGTCCAAAGATGTGCCTTGCTCCCCGTGCTGCTTTCCTGGTGGTGTGAAGCCCCCCTCTCTGCTTCCCTTTCCTTTTTGTCTCTTGAGAGATAAAAGGTGGTGCAGGCCACACCCCAGGGAAACTCCCTTTACATTGGATCAGGGGTGTGACCTGGATAAGGATAGTATTACAATCCCACCCTAATCATTTTTAACATAAAATTACAATCACAAAATAGAGGACAACCACACAGTACTGGGAATCCTGGCCTAACCAAGTCGACGCATGTTTTTGGGAGACACAATTCAATCTGTGACATATATACACGTTTACAACTTTATCTCTATATATGTAAATTAATGAGTTCACAAATGTACATCCAGTTCTAATCCAACGAAAATTTCTTTCTAGTGTTTTCTGTACTCATATTTGTACCTCCCTTCCGGACAGTGAGAAGTCTGGCTTCCGTGATTCTTAATATATATTTAGATATTAGACTAATCTCCTGCATGTAACCAGTCTTGTTGTCCTTCCTTGTGTGAACAGAGCCCTTAGATGTCAGGGAGCTGGTCAGTATCCAGAGGCAGGCTTGCAGAAAACTTTGTTCTGGTACTTTGACCCAGGTCTGCCTGGTCCATTTTTAGGAGTTTGTCATTTAAAAAAATTAAAAATTTAAGCAAAGACTTTTCCATAAAGATGTTCTTTGGAGCATCATTTATAACAATCCAATGTTTATCTAATAAAGTCATTAAGTGACAGATTGCAAGGTACATTAATGATGAGGGGAAATGTAGATTTTATAAATGAAAAAATAGATGATAAAATCATACGTTTAGTATAATCTGAAATTATTTAGAACAAAAAGGAAAGAATAGGAAAGAAATAAGTGAGAATGCTAACATACATTTTCTTTGGGCATAGAGTTTTTTTTTTTTTAAGTGCTTCTTTAAACTTTTTGGGGTTTTGTTTTTCAGATTTTTAATCACAGCAGGTATTTTAATACAGCTTTAAAGGCTGACACATTGTAATGGCTGCTGTAGCCAAATTTAGGCTTTGGCACATACTAGCTGTATGACTTTGAAAAAGTTACTTAATTACTGTGAGTCCTAGGTTCAGCTCTGTAAAATGAAATAGGAAAAAAAAAGGTAATTTCCCTTACACTCTTACATAGAGTTTTTGTAAGAATTAAATCATGAGTAGGTAATACATGTAACACATTACCTGTAGTACCAGGAATGTAATATTTTTAATTAGTGTTACTAAATATTCTTTATTATTGATATTATTAAAATTCGTATAGTAATACCATTTTAAAAAGACTGTACATTGTAGTAAACTCTAGCTTGTGTGAGATTAAAAACGTAGAAATCCTACTCAAATCGTACCTGCAGTTTTCTTTGTGTTTTCCAAAATTATCTATAGTGGACATGGTACTTTTATAGCCATAAAAAAAAGTTTTAACTACCCCCCTCCGTTCATTTTTTTTGTAAAGTTTATTTTGTTGTTGAGAATATACACAGCAAAATATATACCAATTCAACAGTTTCTACGTGTACAGTTTAGTGACGCTGATTATATTCTTCGAGTTGTGCAACCATTCTCAGCCTGCTTTTTTAAAAAAAAATTTTATTGTACATTTGGTGAAAGTTTACAGAGCAAATTGGTTACCCACCACCCTCCTTTTCTGAGTTGCTTCTCCCTCATTAACATAAACCCACTGCCCCCAGGATTCCTATCTGATCTTTTGAATTGCTGTTGTCAATTTCATCCTATATAGATAGTTCCTAAAAGAGCATAATGCTTAAGGCGGATCTTTTTTTTACTAGTTAAGCTAAACTGTGGTTCAATTTTAAGATGACTTCAGGGGATATTTTTGGTTTAAGGTTTAAAGATTTATTTCAGGGCAGTAGTTTTAGGGGTTCATCCACCCTCCATGGCTCCACAAAGTGTGAGTCTGTGACGGTTTGAAATTCTCTTATGTGTTTTCCCCCTTTTGATCAGGATTATGCTATGTAATCTTTGATTAAAGTGTTCAGTAATGGTAACTGGGCACTACCCAGCTTTTATGGTCTCATGACAAAGGAGGCCATTGTTCACAGGGGCAGTTAACCACATATTCTACTTCCTTCACCTATTCCTGACTCTTTCTTTGTCTGTTGCTCCAGTTGAATAGAGACCAGTTGTTGTGCCTTGGATGGCTGCTTGCAAGTTTTTAAGACTCTAGGCACTATATGACAAACTAGGAGGTAGGGCAGAAGCGCTAAAAATATTACTAGACCATTTAACTGGGATGTCCTAAGAAACCATGACCCTAAACCCCAAACTAAGGAACCAAGTCCCATGAGGTGGTTGGTTATACATAAGCAGCCTCGGCAGTTACTCTATTTTTTTGTCATTGTAGATGTATCACATAGCTTTTGCCAGTTCAACTTTTTACAGGTGTACAACTTATTGACAGCAGTTACAGTAATTGACTGTGCAACCCTACCCTTAATCAGTACGATTTTTCTATCACTGTTAACCCCTGTCTAAGTCATCTAGTGCTGCTATAACAGAAATACCACAAAAGGATGGCTTTAACAAAGAGAAGTTTATTCTCTCACAGACCAGTAGGTTAGAAGTCCGAATTCAGGGCGCCGGCCCCAGGGGAAGGCTTTCTCTCTCTGTCAACTCTGAAGGAAGGTCTTTGTCATTGGTCTTCCCTTGGCCTGGGAGCATCTCAGAGCAGGAACCTCAGGCCCAAAGGATGCTCTCTACTCCCGATGCTGCTTTCTTGGTGGTATGAGGTCCCCGTGTCTCTCTGCTCTCCTCTCTCTTTGCTATCTCAGAAGAGATTGGCTTAAGACCCTACTTAATCTTATAACCTTATAATCAGTATAATTGCTGCTTGTCTGTCTCATTACATCATAGTGATAAGATTTACAATATATAGGGAAATCACATCAGAAGATAAAATGGTAGACAATCATACAAGGGAATCATAACCTAGCCAAGTTGACAGATATTTTGGGGGGACACAATTCAATCCATGACACCTCCTTTTTCTCTCTCCCTCCCACCTCTGGTAACTACTAATAAACTTTGTTCTGTATACATTGGCCTTTTCTTGTTTTTTTAAATAAGTGAGGTCATATAATATTTGCCCTTTTGTGATTGGCTTATTTCACTGAGCCTAATATCATGGAAACCTTGGGGGCATAGTGGTTAAGTGCTACGGCTGCTAACCAGAAGGTCAGCAGTTCACATCCACCAGGCACTCCTTGGAAACTCTATGGGGCAGTTCTGTTCTGTCCTGTAGGATCGCTATGGTTCAGAATTGACTGGACAGCACGGGTTTGGTTTTTTTGGGTAATGTCTTCAAGCTGTATCCATACTGTAGCATGTATCAAGATTTTACTTCTCCTTTTTTAACTGGCCAAGTAGTATTCCATTGTGTGTATGTACTACATTTTGTTTTTCCATTCATCTGTTAATGGGCATTTAGGTTGTTTCTACCTTTTGGGTATTGAGAACAGTGCTGCAATGAACATTGGTATACAAGTTTCTTTTTGAGTCTCTACTTTCGAGTCTTCTGAGTATATACCCAGGAATTTTTTTTTTTTTAATTGTGATTTAGGTGAAAGTTTACAGCACAGATTATTTTCTCATTAAAAATTTATATACAAATTGTTTTGTGATGTTGGTTGCTTTTTTTTTTTAATTGTAGTAAAAATACATAACAAAAACATTTGAACAGTTTATGAAAGAAGACATTCTGGTGGCCAAAAGACACACGAAGAGATGCTTGCTATCATTAGCCATTGGAGAAATGCAAGTCAGAATTACACTGAGATGCCATCTCACCCAGCAATAATGGCATTGTTCAAAGAAACAGAAAACAACAAAAGTTGATGAGATTGTGATTGGACCTCTTACACACTGCTGGTGGGAATGTAAAATGGTACGACCACTATGGAAGAAAGCACGGTGCTTCCTTAAAAAGCTAGAAATAGAAATGTATGATCCAGCAATCCTACTCCTAGGAATGTATCCTAGAAAAATAAGAACTGTGACAAGAATAGACATATGCACATCCACATTCATTGCAGCTTTATTCACAGTAATAGAAAGATGGAGACAACCTAAATGCCCATCGATGGATGAATGGATAAACAAACTGTGGTACATACACACGATGCAATACTACGTAATGATGAAGAGTAATAATGAATCCGTGAAACATCTCACAGCATGAATCAATCTGAAGGACATTATGCTGAGTGGAATAAGTCAGTCACAAAAGGACAAATAAGGTATGAGACCACTATTATGAACAGCCAAGGAAAGGTTTACATACAGAAATAAACATTCTTTGATGGTTACCAGAGGTGGGAGGGGGAGGGAGGGAAAATCACTAGCTGGAGGGTAGGCACATGTTAGCTTTGGTGAAGAGAAAGATGGTACACAATATGGTAGGCACATGTTCGCTTTGGTGAAGGGAAAGATGGTACACAATATGGGGGAAGTCAGCACAATGTGACCAAGGGAAGAGAAGACACTGAGAGGTACGCAGGAATAAAAGACGATGATGATAAGTATAACAGTCCTGCAACAACAGTAATAACAATTTTTGAGTGGATACATAGGTAGCTATGTATGCTGAATAGGTGTGGGAGGGTGTATGAGTACATGCGTATATAGGTTTGGCTGTGGATATTTCTAAATATTTGTATGCACAGCATGTAAATTCATATACATAATAGAAGGCACAAGGGGCATGGTCGTTGGAGACATATTGGACATAACCAAACCTTGTGGGACAGAGTCACTGTCTTGGGATATCTAGGTCAGTCAACTGGCATAACATAGCTCATACAGCCTACTTTGGTAAGTAGCTTTTGGGGTTTTAAAAGCTTGCGATCAGCCATCTAAGATACAATTATTGGTCTTTTTCCGTCTGGAGCAAGGTAAAGTGAAGAAAACCTAAGACATGAGGAAACAATTATTCCAAAGGACTAATGGACCACAGGAAACACAGTCTCTGCTAGCCTGAGACCAGAAGAACTGGATAGCGCCTGGCTACCAATACTGACCACTCTAACCAGGATCACAATAGAAGGTGTCGTTTAGAGCGAGGGGGGCGGGGGGGAGTAGAACAAAATTCATATTGGTAAAGAAGACCAGATTTACTGGTCTGAGAGAGACTGGTGGGATCCCTAAGACTATGGCTTATATAAGCACCTTTTTAACTTGGAACTGAAGCCAACCTCGGAGATGACCTTTCAGCCAAATGATAGGCCTGTAAAATAAATAGTAACACCCACAAGAAAAGTGCTTCTTAGGACAATCACTATATGAAACCAAAAGGGCAACATCTGCACAAAAGCGAAGATGAAAAGGCAGGAATGGGCAGGAAAACCAGACAAATGGAAGTGGGGGACTCAGGGTGGTAATGGCGAGAGTGCTAACATGTAGTGGAGAATGCGATCAATGTCATGGAACAATTTGTGTATAAACTATTGAATGGGAAACAAATTTGCTCCGTAAACCTTTATTTAAAGTACAGTTAAAAAGATGCCAGCTCAATTTTTGCGTGTGTTATTCAGTAACAATTAAATTCCTCGTATTGTGCAACCACCTCCTCTATCAGTTTCCATATTATTCTGCCACTTTTAACAGGAACTCAGTTCCCCCTAAGCAGTGATTCCCTCTTTCCCGCTCCCTCTCACCTCGATAACTAACCACTAATAAGTTTTTATCTCTGTATATTTGCTATTTCATGTAAGTGGAATCACACAGTATTTGTCCTTTTGTGACTGACTTATTTCACTCAGTATGTTTTCAAGGTTTATCAATGTTGTGGCATGTATTAGAATTTGATTTTTCTTTATAAAAAGGCTGAATAAGATTCCATCGTATGTATATATCACATTTCGTTTATCCATTCATCTGTTAATGGACATTTAAGTTGTTCACATCTTTCGACTATTGTGTTTCTTGTAGTTTTGGTTAGGTTTTTACAAATTCCCTAAACTTCTGTTTATCTGGAAATGTCCTAATTTCACCGTCATATTTGAGAGACAGTTTTGCTGGATATATGATTCGTGGCTGGCAGTTTTTTTCCTTCAGTGTTTTATATAAGTCATCCCATTGCCTCCTTGCCTGCATGGTTTCTGCCAAGTAGTCCGAGTTTGTTCTTATTGACTATACTTTGTAGGTGACTTTTCGTTTATCCCTAGCCACTCTTAAAATTCCGTCTTTGCATTTGGTTCTGGCAAGTTTGATTGTAGTATGTCTTGGTGACTTTCTTTTGAGGTCTACCTTTTGTGGAGTTCGATGAGCATCTTGGATAGATAGTGTCTCATCTTTCACAATATCAGGGAAGTTTTCTGCCAACAAATCTTTAACAATTCTCTGTATCTTCTGTTATCCCTCCCTGTTCTGTTACTGCAAACACTCGTAGGTTATTTCTCTTGATAGAGTCCCACATGATTCTTCGGGTTTCTTCATTTTTTTAAATTCTTTTATCTGATTTTTCTTTGAATATATTGGCGCCAAGTGTTTTATTTTCAATCTCAGCAACTCTGCCTTCCATTTCCTCAATTCTGCTCTCCTGACTTTCTTCTGAGTTGTCTAATTCTGTAATTTTATTGTTAGTCTTCTGAATTTCTGATTGCTGTCTCTCTAAGGATTCTTGCAGGCTGTTAAATATTTCATTATGTTCTTGAATAACCTTTTTAATTTCTTGAACTGTTTTATCTGTATGTTCCTTGGCTTGTTCTGCGTTTTGCCTGATCTCATTTCTGATGTCTTGAAGAGTTCTGTATATTAATCTTTTGTATTCTGTATCTGGCAATTCCAGGAATATACCTTCATCTGGAAGATTCCTTGATTCTTTGTTTTGAGAGCTTGTTGAAGTGATCATGGTCTGCTTCTTCGTGTGATTTGATATTGACTGTTGTCTGTAGGGTCGCTGTGAGTTGGAATCAACATGATGGCATTGGGTTTGGGTTTTTTTTTTTTGGTTGTCTCTGAGCCATCTGTAAGTTAATTTATTTTATATTTGCTTTCTGTATTCCAGTTTCTTGCCTGTTTCGTTTTCATGTGCCCAAATAAGCTGCTTGAGTGAGCTAGCTTGATTATTTTCGCCTTTCATGCTCTAACGTCCTGTCATCAGATGGCTAGAGCTGTTACCAGGTATATGAGCCTAGGAGTCCATTCGCTTTTCTTGTACTGATTTAGCTCAGGTATCCAGGTAGTTGTTATCAAGCGTGTGGTACGGGCTCTGTCCTACAGTCTTAGAGGGGCAGGGGTGATTGGTGTAGGCACAGGTATGTCGTTGTAGCAGGGGGTCACGTTCTGAACAAGGCAGGGGGCTGACAAGCATCCCTCAAGTGCCTGTGAGGAAGATGCATCCCTGTTCCCTAGAGTGCACAGGTGGTGTTCTGCAGCCGGACCGTGGACACCCAGTGTTTTTGGTTGTAAGGACTGGGAGGTATCACTTATTCTTAGACCTCTCTGGGGGCTGACTAAGTGACGTGAGTGGAGCCACCAGCCCTTAGGCCCTTGATGTTGGTAGGTGAGGACCCTGTTGAATAGGCAAAGTGGTGCCAAACATCAAACACCACCTCTCTACCACACAGCTGAAACAGTTGCAGTCTGCCAACGAGGGCCTATTCTCCTGAGATGGGCCCACACAGGTCCGTGCAGGGAGTAACGGTATTCAAAGTCTGCGGACCATTTGTGGCTGGACAGGAGCTGCTTCTGTCCTGAGCTCCCCAAGTTAGTGGAGCTGGCAGATTATCTTTTCCCCCAATTGTGAATTCATTCCTTCTCCAAGGCGAGGAGAATGGCTCAGAGCACACAGCAGGACCTGTCTCAGGCCCAGGGAAATCGACAGCCACTGAAGCTGGCTTGGGAGCTGGGGGCATGGTAAAATAAACCCAAGTACTTAGCTTTTGCCTCTTTTGGCTGTTTGACTAGTGCTCAAATGAACGTTGGTGTACAAGTCTGTCTGTTCCTGCTTTCAATTCTTTTGAGTGCATACTTGCTTTAACTTTTTTATTAGAAATATTTTCAAATCCATTAAAAGTTTTATAAAACATCTTGCCATTTGTAATGTCCTGGAATAATGGAATGAGGTCCTAGTTGTCTTACATTGTTATATTTTGAGAACATTTTCATTTTGAAGATTACTTATCATTGTCACTGCTTCTAGTGAGAATTAGGAAGAGAAACTCAGCAGTTGTTTTTTTGTGGGTGCCAAAAAAGAGAATCATAAAACCTCAGGATAAGACTTCCAACCTTCATTTAAGAACGGGAAACCTAAGGTCTAAAAGCTTCCTGAAGGTTATTCTGCTAGATTGTGGTAGGTAGAATCAGTACTAAGACCTAAATCTCTTGAATTCTTTCTCCTTAACTCGCTACATCAGGCATCACAGACTCAAATGACTTGGAAGATCAAGCAGGGTAGCCTAATAGGGAGTGGTAGGGCTGTGGCAAACTTGAGAGTACCTGCCTCCGTTCAGCCCCAGTCAAGAGGTATGCAGTCCAAGCATTGTCAGAATGTCTAGTTTTTCAAAAGAATCTAGAAATCCTATTTTATGTAAAAATTCTGTGGCATTTTAAATGCTGGCAGTCAGTTTACATTTTTTGAAAATGCTGTGTGGGGCCAAGGAAACCATATCTATAGGCCTTAATCTACCTCCTAACTTTTCTGAGAATTGTCTATAAGTCTACTCTGAAACATTTTAACATTCCCCCAAATTATAATGGATCAACTTTTTTTGTTTGTTTAACCAACATTGAGGTTTCACTGTATGTTAAGTACTTAATTACATTCTTATAGTAAAAATCTTTGACAATGACCGGCTTAGAAGTAAAAATATCATTACCCTTTGCTTCCAATCAGCTGCTATGCCACTTGCCTATAATGTGAAGTTAATGGAAGTCTGACCAAGTCCAGCTCCTAAGGGGATACAGGGCACAAATAAGAATGACTGCGATGTAAGGGGTGAACCATGATGAGAGTTCGGAGTACTGAGGCAGTCTAGGAAAGGTTTGCTAAAGGAAGCAGCACATAAGATGACTCTTGAGGAAAACAATCTTTAAATGCAGAAAGAAAATAGCAGGAAGACATATGCAGAAATGGGTGTGACTAGATAGAAGTGAGCTGATGGCCTTGCAGGAAACTAGTGGGGAAGGCCAGAAATGCAGGCCTGGAATATTCAGTTTTATAGGCAATGAGATGACGAGTGACAGCCCGTTTACCTTTCCTCTGTTGGTGAGATATTTCTGTTATCATGATGCCTGTTCAAATAAAGCAGGTGACATCTTTTGCTGGTACTTGGTGTTTTTTTTTTTTGGTTTAGGAGCCTAAATTGTTATCACTATGAAAATGAATTTTTGGGGGACTAGAATGTGTCCTACTTGTGTGCCATTGAGTCAGTTCTGATTCTTATCAACTCAATATGACAGAGTAGAACTGCCCTGTAGGGTTTCCTAGGCTGTAATTTTTAAGGGAGCAGATCACCAGGTCTCTTCTTTGGAGTCGCTGGTGGGTTTGAACGGCTAACCTTTTGGTAAGCAGCCAAGCAGTTAGCCATTGCACTATCAGGAGTCCTTTGAAGGAATAATTTGTTGTTGTTGTTAGGTGCCGTTGAGTCATTTCCGACTCATAGCGACCCTGGGTACAACAGAACAAAACACTGCCCAGTTCTATGCCATCCTCAAAATTGTCATTGTGCTTAAACCCATTGTTGTAGCCACTGTGTAAGTCCATTCTGTTGAGGGTCTCCCTCTTTTTCGTTAACCTACTTTACCAAGCATAATGTCCTTCTCCAGAGACTGATCCCTCCGGATAACATGTCCAGAGTATGTGAGGCATAGTCTTGCCATCCATGCTTCTAAGGAGCATTCTGGTTGTACTTCTTCCAAGACAGATTTGTTTGTTCTTTTGGTGGTCCATAGTATATTCAGTATTCTTTGCTGACATCGCACTTCTTCGGTCTTTGTTATTCATTGTGCAGCTTTTGCTGGTGAGGTAATTGAAAACCATGGCTTGGGTCAGGCACACCTTAGTCTTCAAGGTGAATAATAGGCACTCAGTAATTGAATTAGCAGAAAATGAAAGAGAATGAATGAAAAGTGAATCAGAAGTGGATGGGTTTAGAGTGCTAACGTTGACCTGAAGGTAGGTAGGGCAACTGCAGTTTGTGCCAGGGAGATGCTTTAGGGACCACGAGAGCACTCAACAGATTCATTTGATCCAATTCTAATTTTTTTTTCTTTGCAGAATGTTCATATCTTACCACAGACGGTTCTCTACATGGCTGATTCAGAAACCTTTATTAGTCTGGAAGAGTGTCGTGGCCACAAGAGAGGTAAATATCAGAAGAAAAAATTTTTGTTTCCTTATATACCTTCTGGAAACCTTGGTGGCGTAGTGGTTAAGTGCTATGGCTGCTAACCAAAGGGTCGGCAGTTCGAATCCGCCAGGCGCTCCTTGGAAACTCTATGGGGGTAGTTCTGCTCTGTCCTGTAGGGTGGCTATGAGTCCGAATCGACTTGACAGCACTGGGTTTGGTTTGGTTTTTGGGTTATGTGCCTTCTAAAAGGAAAAAAACCAAACCCGTTCCCGTCAAGTTGATTCTGACTCATAGCGACCCTATAGGACAGATTAGAACTGCCCCGTAGGATTTCCAAGGAGTGGCTGGTGGATTCAAAATGCTGGCTTTTTGGTTAGCAGCTGAGTTCTTAACCAGTGCGCCACCAGGACTCCTGTGTACTTCCTATATAGAGTTAAATATGTTACCAAAACCAAACACATTGCCATCGAGTCAATTCCAACTCATAGGAGCACTATAGGACAGAGTAGAACTGCCCCATACGGTTTCCAGAAAAAGCTGGTGGATTTAGACTGCTAGCCTTTTAGTTAGCAGTGGAACGTTTAACACTGTGCCACCAGGGCTGCAAATACTGTACTAGTCCTGAGAATTACCGACTTTCTGAGGCTTTAGGCCTACCCCCTGTGGTATGCATGAATGAATCTATATTTGAATCTTGAGGAACCCTTTTTGTGCTAAAGGTTAATTTTTTGAACTGTAGTACAACTGAAACATCCTTCATAAGGGTTTTTTTTTAAATCCTCCAGGTACTTTTTATTATTAAAACAACAATTATGTCTTTGGCTATTTGAGCCTTTTATTGTGTTTGAACTATGGTGCCACATTTACCAAAATTATCTATAGATATCGATATCATGCATTCTCCTTGATTTGCTGAGGGAAAAACCAGACTAAATGTCCCAAGGTATGTGTTGACTGTTTATGTAGCCAAGTAGTTATGTTGTAGTATTAGCTGAACAGAAAGGTACAAGAGGAAGTCTAAAATGTGGTTGCTGCTGCTACATTTGACATCAATGGGGCAAAAGCAGTATATGAACAAAGGCAAACTAGTGGTGCTAACAGTCAATTTTAGAATTTGAAATATAAATTAGAAGCCAAAAAGGGGGGAAAAGTTTAAACAGAGTCTTTAGATTTTCTTGTAAAGCTTTGTGGTGTCAGATGATTTAAAGATTGTACAATATTTGCTTTCCTTTTTACATTGTCAACTTTGACCTTATGTGAATAACATTTAGTAATTTTGTTACTGTATTATTACAGCAAGGAAAAGAACTAGTATGGAAACAGCATTTGCCCTTGAGAAGCTATTTCCAAAGCAGTGCCAAGTCCTTGGGATTGTTACTCCAGGGATTGTAGG
This sequence comes from Elephas maximus indicus, assembly GCF_024166365.1. Taxonomy (NCBI): domain Eukaryota; kingdom Metazoa; phylum Chordata; class Mammalia; order Proboscidea; family Elephantidae; genus Elephas; species Elephas maximus. The sequence goes on along the minus strand of NC_064831.1, from coordinate 67,686,196 downwards.
TGAGAGTAATACCAACTTGATAATTTCATGTCTGGCATTAATGTGGGGTTGTACAGATTGATGATTTATTTCTAGCTTAAAAGTATATTCACATTTTTGGCCATCCAGGACACAGTGAAATTAGTCATATTTACCATGGTATTATATTTGACTTATATTAATGTTCTTAGGTTACAGTGGTTAATATTTGAAATCTGAAGGCTACGTATATAAACCAAATATAATGCATGTCTTTCCCATCCTTATCCTGTCTGCCCGTCCCTGCCATAGAAAACCCCTGTTCTGATATCTATGTTTGTCTGTTGTTAAATGCCATGTAAATGGAACCATACGATGTGCGTTCTTTTTGTGTCTTGGCTTCTTTCACTCAATATAAACTTTCAACAAAAATGTTTTGTTTTGAGATTCATCCATGTTGTTTGTGTCAGTCGTTCATTCTTTTTTTTCAGTTTCTTGAGTAGCAGTATATAAAAAAATCAATATTTGCTTATCCATTCTCCTTTTAAAGAATATTTTGATTGTTTTCAGTTTTGGGCTGTTGTGAATGAAGCTGGTGGGACATTTTTCTGTAAGTCTTTTTTTGGATGTATATTTTCATTTTTCTTGGATAATTACCAAGAAGTGGAATTTCTGGGTCTTAGGATTGGTATGTATTTAATTTCATAAGAAACTGTCAAACAGTTTTCCAAAGTTGTACTATTTTACACTCATCAGCAATTTGTGAGTGTAACTAACTTTATAAGAAGCTGTCAAACAGTTTTCCAAAGTTGTACTATTTTACATCAGCAATTTGTGAGTGTAACTTAGCGTCGAGTCTTTTTAACTTTAGCCATCCTAGTAGGTATGAAGAGGCATCTTATAGTGATTTTAATTTGAGTTTCTTTAATGACTAATGAATTTCTCTAATAACCATTTCATGTGCTTATTGACTGCTTGTGTATCTACTTTTATGAAGTGTCTAAGACTTCCAGTAGTTTTTTAAATGGATTGTTTTGTCTTTTTATTAATGCAGTATTAGAGTTTTTTATATGTTTGAGTACAAGTTGTTAGGTGTAGGTGTTGAAAATATTTTCTCCTAGCCTGTGACTTGTCTTTTTTTTTTTTTTTTATTGTGTTTTAGGTGAAAGTTTACAGCTCAAGTTAATTTCTCATTAAAAAAATTCATACATATATTGATATGTAACCTTAATTGCAATCTCTATAATGTGACAGCACACTCCCCCTTCCCACCCCAGGTTTTCCATGTCCATTCAACCAGCTCCTTTCCCTTTCTGCCTTCTCATCCCACCTCTGAACAGGAGCTGCCCATTTAGTCTTGTGTGTTTACTTGAACTAAGAAGCATGCTCTTCACGAGCGTTATTTTATGTTTTATATAGTCCACTCTAATCTTTGTCTGAAGAGTTGGATTCGGGAATGGTTTTAGTTCTGGGTTAACAGAGAGGCCAGGGATCATGTCTTCTGGGGTTCCTCTTGTCTCAGCTAGACCATTAAGTCTGGTCTTCCTTATGTGAATTTGAGTTCTGCTCTCTACCTTTCTTCTGCCCTGTCAGGGACTCTCTGTTGTGTTTTCTGTCAGGGCTGTCATTGGTGGCAGCTGGCCACCATCTAGTTCTTCTGGTCTCAGGCTGATGGAGTCTCTAGTTTATGTGGCCCTTTTGTCTCTTGAGCTGATATTTTCCATGTGTTTTTGGTGTTCTTTATTCTCCTTTGTGCCAGATGGATTGGGACCAGTTGATATATCTTAGATGGCTGCTCGAAAGCTTTTAAGACCCCAGATGCCACGCACCAAAGTGGGATGCAGTACGTTTTCTTAATAAACTTTGTTATGCCAGTTGACCTAGATGTCCCCCGAAATCATGGTCCCCAGACCCCTGCCCCTGCTGCTCTGTCCCTCGAGGTGTTTAGTTGTGTTCTGGAAACTTCTCAGCTTTTGGTTTAGTCCAGTTGTAGTGACTTCCCCTGTATTGTGTGTTGTCCTTCCCTTCACTTTTTTTTTTCTTTTTTCCTTGTAGCATATATCAGTATTTAATTTATTTTTGTTACTGAGTAATATTCCATTATGGGGATATACTGTATTTTATTTATTCATTTACTGGTTGATGGGCATTTGGGCAGTTTATGTTACTTTTTAGTATCATGAATAATGTTGCTGTAAACATTTGTGTACATGTCTTTGTGTGAACATGTTTTCATTTGTCTTGGGTGTATATTTAGGAGTGTAATTGCTCGGTTATATATCAACTGTATGTTTAAATTTTTTTAACTGTGTTTTTGGTGAGAGTTTACACAGCAGGTTAGGTTCCCATTTAACAATTGCTACACAAACTTTCAGGGACATTGGACACATTTTTCACAATGTGTGAGCATTCTCACTAATTCTCTTCTGGTTGTTCTGTTTCCAGTAATCTGGTTTCCCTGTCCCCTTACCTTCTCATCTTTGTTTTAGAGTGATTATTGACTCTTTGGTCTCAGGTAAATGATTTTTTAAAGAAGTACAATACTCATGGGTGATATTCTTTATTTTATAAGCCACTCTTACTTAGCTAAAAGGTAACCTTGGGATAGTTTTGGTTCAGAGTTTAAAGGCTATCTTGGGGAAATATTCTTGGGAAATTCCTCAGTCTCAACTGGTCCTGTAAGTCTGGACTTTAAGAATTTGAATTCTGTTCCACATTTTTCTCCCATTCTATCAGGATCCGTCTATTGTGACTGTGAACAGAACAGACAGTAGTGGTAGCTTGGCACCATCTAGTTCTTCTGGTCTTAGGGTAGATGATGCTGCATGTGACTTGTCTTTTCTTTTTTTTAATGAAGAGGAAATTTTTATTTGGTTAAATTCAGTTCATCGGTATTGTCGTTTTGTGGTTGATGTATTTTATGTGCTTTCTAAGAAATCTTTGCCTACCATAAGGTCACAAAGATATTCTCTTATATTGTCTTCTAGAAACTGTATAGTTTTAACTTTTACATTTAGTTCTATGATCCAACTTGAATTAATTTTTGTGTATGGTGTAAAGTAAGGGTTCAGAGTTGATTTCTTTTCCCCCATGTGTTTATCTAGTTATTCCCATGAAGACCTTTTTTCCCCCATTAAATAGTCTTGGCACCTTTGTCAAAATAATTGACCATATATGTATGTGGGAGTTTCTGAGTTTTATTCTGTTCCATTGATCTATTTGTCTATCTTTATGATAATACCACATCATCTTGATTACTGTAGCTATATAATGGGTCTTGGAATGAAGTAGTGTGAGTGTTCCAACTTTATTCTTTTTCAGCATTCTTTTGGCTGTTCTAGGTCCTTTGCATTTTTATGTATATTTTAGAATCAGTATTTTTAGAATCAGCATTTTCATGTACACTTTAGAGTCAGTTTCTACCAAAAAGCTTATTTTATTTATTCTGCTTAGTTGAAAGTTTACACCTCAAGATAATTTCTCATACAAAAGTTTATATGCATATTGTTTTGTGACATTAGTTGCAACCCTCATAAGGTGACAACACATTCCCCCCTTCCACCCCGGGCTCTCCATGTCCATTCAGCCAGTTCCTGTCACTTTCTGCCTTCTCATTCTGGTTTTGGACAGAAAGTGCCCATTTGGTCTCATATACCTGATTGAACTAAGAAGCACATTTCTCACATGTATTATTTGTTGTTGTATAGTTCTGTTCAATCTTTGTCTGAAGACTAGGCTTTGCGAGTGGTTTCAGTTCTGGGTTAACAGTGAGTCCAGGGGCCTTCCATAGTGTCGGGGTTCCTCCAGTCTCTGTTAGACCATTAAGTCTGGTCTTTTCCTGTGAACTTGAGTTCTGTTTTACTTTTTTCCCCTGCTCTGTCTGGGACTCTCTCACATGTTCCTCTCAGGGCGGTCATCAGTGGTAGCCAGGCACCATCTAGTACTTCCAGGATCAGGCTGGTGGAGTCTGTGGTTTAGGTGGTCCTTTAGTCCTTTGGAAAAGCCTGTTATTTTAATTCAGATTGGCTTGAGGCCTGCTACAGACATGCTTAAAATTTCTTTTTTTTTTTGTCTTGATACTTCTATGGAAGGAAGGCGCCTTATAAGAAACTTCCAAATTTTATTTTTATGTTATTGAGTCCAAATGTATTACGTGGGATTGGGGTTGATTCCACAGTTTTCTTCTTTTTTAAACTAGTAATAGTCATTTATTGTTAAAGAAAAATTAGAAGATACAGATAAGCAAAAAATAAAAAAATAAGCACCTTTGAGCACCAAGAGTTAACCACTGTGTTAATATCTTAATGCATAACCTGTCAGACTTTCAATATGTAGCATTATACAGATAGTCCCCAATTTACGATAGGGTTCCATTCCAACAAATCCATCGTAAATCAGTTCTGACGTAAATTGAATACCTCATTTTTTTTTTTTTTTTTAGTTTTCATAATTATTGCATTTTATTATCAGTATCTTTAAAATCTGATCTTTATTTTTGGGGGAGTTGGAAACATTATGTATAAACTGAGAGATATATTTTAACATTGTATGTAGTACATGGAACCCTTGTGGTGCAGTGGGTGAGAGCTCGGCTGCTAACCAAAAGGGCCACCAGCTGCTCCTTGAAAACCCTATGGGGCAGTTCTACTCTGTCCTGTAAGATCACTATGACTCAGAATCGGCTTGATGGCAACAGGTTTGGTTTTTTTATTTTTTGGATGTAGTACATATTACTAACAATAAGACATACAAAAAAAAAAAACCAGATGGTCGTAAGTGCGGTTTATTGTAACTCGAATACATTTTAAGTTGGGGACTACTTGTACATGGAAAATACGTGTGTCTGTATATATAAGAATGTGATTTTCTATTGACTTATAACCTACCATTAAAGAACTTCACAGCACAAGCAGATACTTGCACACCAGTGTTCACTGCAGCATTATTCACAATAGCCAAAAGGTGGAAACAACCTAAGTGCCCATCAGCGGATGAATGGATAAACAAAATGGGATACTACTCAGCCACTAGGAGAAATTAAGTCATGATACATGCTACAGTGTGGATGGAGCCTGAAGACATTATGCTGAATGAAGCACGTTAATCACAAAATGGCAGATATTGTATGGACTTACTTATACAAAATGAGAAGAACAAACGAATGTCTAGAGACCAAAGTTTATTAGTGGTTACCAGGTGGGAGGGAGAGGGAAGAGGGATTATTGCTTATGGTTTACAGTAATGGAAAAATTGCACTGATTAGTGGTAGGGTTGCACAGCTGATTAGTGTAATCACTATCAATAAGTTTTACACCTGTAAAAAGCTGACTTGGCAAAAGTTTTGTGATAGATATATTTACAGCAATAACCAGAAATAGTAGCTGCTGAGGCTGCTTGTGTACAACCACATACCCCATGGGATTGGAAGCTTAGGGTCGTGGCTTCATATGGTAATGTCCCAGTTACCAGATTTTTATGCAGATAACGTGCGCCTTCTGTATTTGTTTGCTAGCTGTACCCTCACCCTTCGAGCCACTCTCGCAAGTGCTGCCATGCCAGTTCTTTTCCGCTTGTTGCTGTAAAAAAGATTAGCATAGTGCGCTTATGAAAATACCTTTTGTGGGGGGGGGTGGCAAGGCAAGCAAACAAATGCAGAAGGCACGCGTTATTTGTGTAAAAATATGGTAATTGGCCCAGTGACATGTTTAGAGCTCCTGTTCTACCTCCTAGTTCATTCGTAGTACCTGGGGTCTTAAAGCTTGCAAGCGTCCATCCAGGGAATTGGTCTCTGTTTGCCTGGATCAACAGAGGAAGAAGGAGAGTCAGGAATAGGAGGAGGAAATGGACTATGTGGCTAATTGCCTCGTGAACAACTGCACCCTTTGCTATGAGACTAGAAGAACTAGATGGTGCCTGGCTACCATTACTGAATATTTTGATCAAAGATTCTATACACAAGTCCTGATCAAAAGGGCAAAAATGCAAAACAGAATTTCAAATTCTCATGGCCTTGAGACTTTCTAGAGTATGGAGGCCGGATGAATCCCTGAAACTTTTGCCCTGAGGTAATCTTTAAACCTTAAACCAAACATATCCCACTGAAGTCCTCTTAAAAGGAAACAATAGTTCAGCTTAAATAGTAAAGAATGTCTGCCTTGAGCGTTGTGCTCTTTTAAAATCTTAATCTGTATGGGATCAAATTGATAACAGCAACTTGAAAGATTAGGTAGGAACCTTGGGGAAGGCAGTGAGTTTATGTTAATATGAGGGGAACAACTCAGAAAAGGAGGCTGAGAATGGTTGCACAATTCGAAGAATGTAATCAGTGTCACTGAATTGTACATATAGAGATAGTTGAATTGGTATATGTGTGTCTGCGTATATTTTTAACAACAGCGAAAATTAAAAAAAACCTCAGAACTTCACAGCGTATTACGGACATATATCCACATCAATAAACATACAACTGTCATCATTTATAATAGCTATGTCATATTGTGGAGCCTTGGTGGTGCAGTGGTTAAGAACTTGGCTGCTAACCGAAAGATCGGCAGTTCGAATCCATCGGCCACTCCTTGGAAACCCTATGGGGCAGCTCTCTGTTCTGTAGGGTCAGTGTGAGTTGGAATTGACCTGACAGCACCTTTTTTTTTTTCCTATTGTATAAATATAATTTTTTTATTTATGTTTGGTAGGGCATTTGTTTTTATTTTCTGTTAAGAGTTCTGTGATAAAAGTACTTGTGTATGTATATACTTTATATAATTGTTCAACTTCTTTAGGATAAATTTTTTGAAGTGGAATTTCTGTGACAGCCCATTTACTACTGCCCAACTTTTTAATTTTTTTTTTTAATTGTGCTTTAGGTGAAAGTTTACCAAGCAAATTAGTTTCTTATTAAAAAATTTATACACAGATTATATCGTGACATGGTTGCAATCCCCACAGTGTTTCAACACTCTCCCCCTTTCTACCCTGGGTTCCCCATTTCCATTCGTCCAGTTTTCCTGTCCCTTCCTGCCTTCTCATCTTTGCTTTTGGCCAGTTGTTGCCCATTTGGTCTCGTATACTTGATTGATCTAAGAAGCACATTCCTCATGTGTGTTATTGTTTGCTACATACATGTTAAAAAAAAAAAAAAAACCACACCCAGTGCCATGGAGTCAATTCCAACTCATAGTGGAGAGTCTAACTCCCACAGGGTTTCCAAGGAGCAGGTGCTGGATTCGAACTGCCAGCCTTTTGGTTAGCAGCCGAGCTCTTAACCGTTGTGTCACCAGGGCTCCATTTGTTATATAGGCCTGTCTAATCTTTGGCTGAAAGGTGAACTTTGAGAGTGGCTTCAGTTCTGAGTTAGAATGGTGTCTCAAGAGTTCCTCCCATTTCTGTCAGACCAGGAAGTCTGGTCTTTTTTGTGAATTTGAATTTTGTTCTGCGTTTTTGTCTCATTCTGTCAAGGACCATCTATTGTGATCCCTGTCAGAGCAGTTGTTGGTGTAGCCGGGCACCATCTATTTCTTCTGGGTTCAGGCTGTTGGAGGCTATGGTTCATGTGGTCCATTAGCGCTTCGGACTAATATTTTCCTTGTGTCTTTGGTTTTCTTCATTCTCATTTGCCCTGGAGGGAATCGGACCGGTAGATGTATCTCAGATGGCTGCTCACAAGCTTTTAAGACGAAAGGTGCTGCTCACTGAAGTTGAATGAAAAAACACTTTCCTTAAGAACTGTGTTATGCCAGTTCACCTAGATGTCCTCCGAAACACAGGGCCTCAGCCCTTAGCACCAGTAAGTTGGTCCGTCAGGGTGTTGGGATGTGTCCAGGAAGCTTCTGTGACTGTGCCCCCTTTGTGCTTTATTACATATATGAATAATATGTTGTACATACAAATATGTTATACATAAAAATATCCACAGCCTAACCTATATATGCATGTGAGTATACTCCTGTGGAGCCCTGGTGACGCAGTGGTTAAGAGCTTGGCTGCTAACCAAAAGGTTGGTGGCCACTCCTTGGAAACCTTGTGGGGCAGTTCTACTCTGTCCTATAGTGTTGTTGTGATTTGAATCAACTCGATGGCAATGGGTTTGTTTTTTTTTTTTTTTGGTATTGATATGCTCCTATATGCCCTCCTTCCCCTGTTCAGCATATGTATCTGCGTGTATGTCTGCTTATAGGTTATTATTTGTTTTTACTGTTGTGTAGGGTTGTATATGCTGTGGTATTTACTGTGGTTGTCTCACCCCAGACCCCGGGAATTCTTCTAAGTGTCTTCCTTTCTGTTGGTCAGGCTGTACTGACTTCCCCTATACTGCGTGTTGTCTTTTCCTTCACCAGAGTTAACACTTGTATACTATCTAGTTAGTGATTTCTCCTCCCCTCCCTCATAACCATCAAAGATTATTTCTTTCTGTGTGCAAACCTTATCTTGAGTTTTTAAAATACTAGTCTCACACAGTATTTCTCCTTTCGTGATTGACTTAATTTCACTAAGCATACTGTCCTCCAGATTCATCCATTTTGTGAGGTGTTTTGTAGACTCATCATTGTTATTTGTTGTTGTATAGTATTCCATCGTGTGTATGTACCACAGTTTGTTTATCCATTCATCTCTTGATGGACATTTAGGCAGTTTCTGTCTTTTCACTGTTGTGAATGATGCTGCAATGGACATGGATGTGCGTATGTCTATTTGTGTGATGGCTTATTTCTGTAGGATATATTCTAGGAGTGGGATTGCTGGATCATATGTTATTTCTATTTCTAGCTTTTTAAGGAAGCGCCATATTGTTTTTTTGTAGTGGTTGTACCATTTTACATTCCTACCAGCAGTATGTGAAAGTTCCCATCTCCCTACAACCTTGCCATCATTTATTGTTTTCTGAATTTTTGATCAGTGTCATTCCTGCAGGGGTGCGATGATGTCTCTGTGTGGTTTTGATGGCTAATGATTGCACAAGCATCTTTTCATTTATTTGTTGGCCACCTGAATGTCCTCTTCGGTGAAGTGTCTGTTCACGTTCTTTGCCCATTTTGTGATTGCGTTGCTTGTCTTTATTGTTGAGTTATTGAAGTTTTCTGTATATTTTCGAGGTTAAACCTTTATTAGGTATGTCATTGCCAAAGATTTTTTCCAAGTCTTTATGTTCTCTTTTTACTCTCTTGGAAAAGTCTTTTGATAAGCATAAGTATTTAATTTTCAGGAGGTCCCAGTCATCTAGTTTATCTTCGGGAGTTGGTGCATTTTTAGTTATGCTTGTGTTACCCAACTGGGGTCCGTGCCCTCGAGGAGTTGAGCCAATGAAACGTACTCCAAGTCAGAAAGAGAGAGAGAAAGTTTACTCGGAGGTGACACCAACGGGAAGATCAGCAGCAATGCAGAAAAGGCAATTTCTGCATCAGAGCTTATGTATCACTTTTGTGAGGGTTACGTAGTGTCTTCAGACACGTAGCCCACAGATGGTCGGATGAGTATAAATCACAAAACAACTACAAGAAATGCTGGACATCTGGACTCGGCTGGGGGAACTGGCCTGCCAGGTTTATTCTAACTGAGATAAGGAGCAAGAAGAAAGTTATAGACCAAAAGCGCCAGGTAGGCTTCCTAGCTGCCGCCTTGCAGGCTGAAGGCCATCTCCCAAGAGAACAAAGAAAAGGAGGAATACCAAGACCGTAAGAGCTGAGAAGGCCCTGCCCCCCTTTGGAAAGAGACCGGTGCAGCTGGTTCAATAAAAAAGGACATTGAAAGTAAGAGTGTACAAAATGCCAAGCAAAAAAACTTACAGGTTACAGAGTATCATCATGGCGTTAGCTATGTCGAGGTTTCTATAGCCCATTTTGAAAAGGAGAAAAACATGCTACGAGGTATTAGGGTCACCCTTGATATTCTGTTTATGTATTAGGGTCCCTAGTATTGTCCCTATATTTTCTTTTATGAACTTAATAGTTTTAGGTTTTACATTGAGGTCGTCGATCCATTTTGAGTTAGTTTTTGTGTATGGGGCAAGGTATGAATCCTGTTTCATTTTTCTTCAAATGGATATCCAGTTGTGCTAGCACCTTTTGTTAAAGAAACAGTCTCTTCCCCATTTAATGGACTTCATCCCTTTGTCAAAGATCAGGTGTTCATAGGTGGATGGGTTTATTTCTAGGGTCCTAATTCTGTTCCGTTGTTCTGTGTGTCTGACGTTGTACTGGTACCAGGCAGTTTTGACTACTGTGGCTTATTAGTAGGTTCTGAGATCGGGTAGTATGAAGCCTCCTACTTTGTTCTTTTTCAGTAATGTTTGACTTACCTGGGGACTCTTTCAATATGAAGTTGGTGATTAGTTTTTCCATGTCATTAAAGAATGTTGTTGAAATTTGGATTGGGATTGCATTGTATCTATAGATTCTTTTGGGCAGTGTTGACATTTTCACAATGTTAAGTCTTCTTATCCATGAGCATGGTATGTTTTTCCATTTATGGAGATCTCTTGGTTTCTTGCAGTAGTTACTATGAATTGGAATTGACTCATTGACAGCAGGTTTGGGTTTTTTTTCCCCCCTTTTTTAGGTTTTGCATTCTAGTTAAATGTTTATTCCTAATATTTTATCGTTTGAGGAGGTATTGTAAATGGTATTTTTTTTCCTGATTTCCTTTTCAGGGTACTCTTTGTTAGTGTAGAAGAATCCAACTGGCTTTTGTATGATGATCTTGTACCCTGCCACTTTGCTAAATCCTCTTATTAGTTTCAGTAGCTTTCTTGTGAATTTTCTCTGATTTTCTATGTATAGGATCATATCATCTGTGAATGGGGATAATTTTACTTCTTCATTTCCAATTTGTATGATCTTTAATTCCCCTTTCTTGTCTTATTGCTCTGGCTAGGACATGCAGTACAATATCGAGTAAGAGTGGTGGTAAAAGGTATCCTTGTCTCGTTCTTGGAGGTTTCAGTCTCCACTGAGAATTATAGTACCTGTTGGCTTTGTGCATATGCCCTTAATTATGTTATTTCCCTTTTATTCCTATTTTGCTGAGAGTTTTTATCGGGAATGGGTGTTGGACTTTATTAAATGCCTTTTCTGCTTTGATTGAGATGATCATGTGATTCTTTTCCTTTGTTTTATTTATGCGGTAGATTATGTTGATTGATTTTCTAATGTTGAACCATCCTTGCATTCTTGGTATGAACCCCACTTAGTCATTTTTTTTTTTTTTAACATGCTTTTGGACTATATTGGTTTGAATTTTGTTGAGAATTTTTATGTCACTGTTTGTGGCTAATATTGGTCCGTAATTCCTTTTAGTAGTATCTTTGCCTGGCTTTGGTATCAGGGTTATGCTGGCTTCCGAGTATGACTGTGGTAGTTCTTTGAATATTTGGTAGAATCCTCCAGTGAAATTGTCTGGGCCAGGGCATTTAATGACCTCTTCAATTTCGTCTTTTGTTATGGGTCTGTTCAGATTTTCTCCCTCAGTTTGTGTTGGTTAAGGGTGGTAGTGTGTTTCTGGGAATTTGTCCATTTCCTCTAGGTTTTCAAATTTGGAGTATAATTTTTCATAGTATTCTGTTACAATCCTTTTTATTTCAGTTGATTCTGTTGTGATGTTGCTCATCTCATTTCTTATTTGGGTTATTTGCACCTTCTCCTTTTTTCTTTTGTCAACTTGGCCAGTTTGTCGATTTTATTGATGCTTTCAAAGAATGAGCTTCTAGTCTTGTTGTTTTAATTGTTTTTCTGCTCTAATCTTTATTATTTCCTTTATTCTGGCAGCCGTGGGCTTCTTCTGCTGCTCTTTTTCTGTTCAAGTTGTTGAGTTGAGGTATTGATTTTGGCCCATGCTTCTTTTTTTTTTTTTTTTTTATAATAACTTTTATTAAGCTTCAAGTGAACGTTTACAAATCCAATCAGTCTGTCACATATAAGTTTACATACATCTCACTCCCTACTCCCACTTACTCTCCCCGTCTTGAGTCAGCCCTTTCAGTCTCTCCTTTCTTGACAATTTTGCCAGCTTCCCTCTCTCTCTATCCTCCCATCCCCCCTCCAGACAAGAGTTGCCAACACAATCTCAAGTGTCCCCCTGATATAATTAGCTCACTCTTCATCAGCGTCTCTCTCCCACCCGCTGACCAGTCCCTTTCATGTCTGATGAGTTTTCTTCAGGGATGGTTCCTGTCCTGTGTCAACAGAAGGTCTGGGGAGCATGGCCACCGGGATTCCTCCAGTCTCAGTCAGACCATTAAGTTTGGTCTTCTTATGAGAATTTGGGGTCTGCATCCCACTGCTCTCCTGCTCCCTCAGGGGTCCTCTGCTGAGCTCCCTGTCAGGGCAGTCATCGATTGTGGCCGGGCACCAACTAGTTCTTCTGGTCTCAGGATGATGTAGGTTTCTGGTTCATGTGGCCCTTTCTGTCTCTTGGGCTCTTAGTTGTCATGTGGGCTTGGTGTTCTTCATTTTCCTTTGCTCCAGGTGGGTTGAGACCAATTGATGAATCTTAGATGGCCGCTTGTTAGCATTTAAGACCCCAGACGCCACATTTCAAAGTGGGATGCAGAATGATTTCATAGTAGAATTATTTTGCCAATTGACTTAGAAGTCCCCGCAAACCATGTTCCCCAGACCCCCGCGCTTGCTCCGCTGAGCTTTGTAGCATTCATTTTATCCCGGAAACTTCTTTGCTTTTGGTCCAGTCCAATTGAGCTGACCTTCCATGTATTGAGTGTTGTCTTTCCCTTCACCTAAAGCAGTTCTTATCTACTGATTAATCAATAAAAAACCCTCTCCCACCCTCCCTCCCTCCCCACCTCGTAACCACAAAAGTATGTGTTCTTCTCAGGTTTACTATTTCTCAAGATCTTATAATAGTGGTCTTATACAATATTTGTCCTTTTGCCTCTGACTCATTTCGCTCAGCATAATGCCTTCCAGGTTCCTCCATGTTATGAAATGTTTCAGAGATTCGTCACTGTTCTTTATCGATGCGTAGTATTCCATTGTGTGAATATACCACAATTTATTTACCCATTCATCCGTTGATGGACACCTTGGTTGCTTCCAACTTTTTGCTATTGTAAACAGAGCTGCAATAAACATGGGTGTGCATATATCTGTTTGTATGAAGGCTCTTGTATCTCTAGGGTATATTCCGAGGAGTGGGATTTCTGGGTTGTATGGTAGTTCTATTTCTAACTGTTTAAGATAACGCCAGATAGATTTCCAAAGTGGTTGTACCATTTTACATTCCCACCAGCAGTGTATGAGAGTTCCAATCTCTCCGCAGCCTCTCCAACATTTATTATTTTGTGTTTTTTGGATTAATGCCAGCCTTGCTGGTGTGAGATGGAATCTCATCGTAGTTTTAATTTGCATTTCTCTAATGGCTAATGATCGAGAGCATTTTCTCATGTATCTGTTGGCTGCCTGAATATCTTCTTTAGAGAAATGTGTGTTCATATCCTTTGCCCACTTCTTGATTGGGTTGTTTGTCTTTTTGTGGTTGAGTTTTGACAGAACCATGTTGATTTTAGAGATCAGGCGCTGGTCGGAGATGTCATAGCTGAAAATTCTTTCCCAATCTGTAGGTGGTCTTTTTACTCTTTTGGTGAAGTCTTTAGATGAGCATAGGTGTTTGATTTTTAGGAGCTCCCAGTTATCGGGTTTCTCTTCATCATTTTTGGTAATGTTTTGTATTCTGTTTATACCTTGTATTAGGGCTCCTAGGGTTGTCCCAATTTTTTCTTCCATGATCTTTATCGTTTTAGTCTTTATGTTTAGGTCTTTGATCCAGTTGGAGTTAGTTTTTGTGCATGGTGTGAGGTATGGGTCCTGTTTCATTTTTTTGCAAATGGATATCCAGTTATGCCAGCACCATTTGTTAAAAAGGCTATCTTTTCCCCAGTTAATTGACACTGGTCCTTTGTCAAATATCAGCTGCTCATACGTGGATGGATCTATGTCTGGGTTCTCAATTCTGTTCCATTGGTCTATGTGTCTGTTGTTGTACCAATACCAGGCTGTTTTGACTACTGTGGCTGTATAATAGGTTCTGAAGTCAGGTAAGGTGAGGCCTCCCACTTTCTTCTTCTTTTTCAGTAGTGCTTTGCTTATCCGGGGCTTCTTTCCCTTCCATATGAAATTGGTGATTTGTTTCTCTATCCCCTTAAAATATGACATTGGAATTTGGATCGGAAGTGCGTTAAATGTATAGATGGCTTTTGGTAGAATAGACATTTTTACTATGTTAAGTCTTCCTATCCATGAGCAAGGTATGTTTTTCCACTTAAGTATGTCCTTTTGAATTTCTTGTAGTAGAGCTTTGTAGTTTTCTTTGTATAGGTCTTTTACATCCTTGGTAAGATTTATTCCTAAGTATCTTATCTTCTTGGGGGCTACTGTGAATGGTATTGATTTGGTTATTTCCTCTTCGGTGTTCTTTTTGTTGATGTAGAGGAATCCAAGTGATTTTTGTATGTTTATTTTATAACCTGAGACTCTGCCAAACTCTTCTATTAGTTTCAGTAGTTTTCTGGAGGATTCCTTAGGGTTTTCTGTGTATATAATCATGTCATCTGCAAATAGTGATAACTTTACTTCTTCCTTGCCAATCCGGATACCTTTTATTTCTTTGTCTAGCCTGATTGCCCTGGCTAAGACTTCCAACACGATGTTGAATAAGAGCGGTGATAAAGGGCATCCTTGTCTGGTTCCCGTTCTCAAGGGAAATGCTTTCAGGTTCTCTCCATTTAGAGTGATATTGGCTGTTGGCTTTGCATAGATGCCCTTTATTATGTTGAGGAATTTTCCTTCAATTCCTATTTTGGTAAGAGTTTTTATCATGAATGGGTGTTGGACTTTGTCAAATGCCTTTTCTGCATCAATTGATAAGATCATGTGGTTTTTGTCTTTTGTTTTATTTATGTGATGGATTACATTAATGGTTTTTCTGATATTAAACCAGCCTTGCATACCTGGTATAAATCCCACTTGATCAGGGTGAATTATTTTTTTGATGTGTCGTTGGATTCTATTGGCTAGAATTTTGTTGAGGATTTTTGCATCTATGTTCATGAGGGATATAGGTCTATAATTTTCTTTTTTTGTAATGTCTTTACCTGGTTTTGGTATCAGGGAGATGGTGGCTTCATAGAATGAGTTGGGTAGTATTCCGTCATTTTCTATGCTTTGGAATACCTTTAGTAGTAGTGGTGTTAACTCTTCTCTGAAAATTTGGTAGAACTCTGCAGTGAAGCCGTCCGGGCCGGGACTTTTTTTTGTTGGGAGTTTTTTGATTACCGTTTCAATCTCTTTTTTTGTTATGGGTCTATTTAGTTGTTCTACTTCTGAATGTGTTAGTTTAAGTAGGTAGTGTTTTTCCAGGAATTCATCCATTTCTTCTAGGTTTTCAAATTTGTTAGAGTACAATTTTTCATAATAATCTGAAATGATTCTTTTAATTTCATTTGGTTCTGTTGTAATGTGGTCCTTCTCATTTCTTATTCGGGTTATTTGTTTCCTTTCCTGTATTTCTTTAGTCAGTCTAGCCAATGGTTTATCAATTTTGTTAATTTTTTCAAAGAACCAGCTTTTGGCTTTGTTAATTCTTTCAATTGTTTTTCTGTTCTCTAATTCATTTAGTTCAGCTCTAATTTTTATTATTTGTTTTCTTCTGGTGCCTGATGGATTCTTTTGTTGCTCACTTTCTATTTGTTCAAGTTGTAGGGACAGTTCTCTGATTTTGGCTCTTTCTTCTTTTTGTATGTGTGCATTTATTGATATAATTTGACCTCTGAGCACTGCTTTTGCTGTGTCCCAGAGGTTTTGATAGGAAGTATTTTCATTCTCGTTGCTTTCTATGAATTTCCTTATTCCCTCCTTGATGTCTTCTATAACCCAGTCTTTTTTCAGGAGGGTATTGTTCATTTTCCAAGTATTTGATTTCTTTTCCCTCGTTTTTCTGTTATTGATCTCTAGTTTTATTGCCTTGTGGTCTGAGAAGATGCTTTGTAATATTTCGATGTTTTGGACTCTGCAAACGTTTGTTTTATGCCCTAATATGTGGTCTATTCTAGAGAATGTTCCATGTGCGCTAGAAAAAAAAGTATATTTTGCAGCAGTTGGGTGGAGAGTTCTGTATAAGTCAATGAGGTCAAGTTGGTTGATTGTTGTAATTAGATCTTCCGTGTCTCTGTTGAGCTTCTTACTGGATGTCCTGTCCTTCTCCGAAAGTGGTGTGTTGAAGTCTCCTACTATAATTGTGGAGGTATCTATCTCACTTTTCAGTTCTGTTAAAATTTGATTTATATATCTTGCAGCCCTGTCATTGGGTGCATAAATATTTAATATGGTTATGTCTTCCTGATCAATTGTCCCTTTTATCATTATATAGTGTCCTTCTTTATCCTTTGTAGTGGATTTAAGTCTAAAGTCTATTTTGTCAGAAATTAATATTGCTACTCCTCTTCTTTTTTGCTTATTGTTTGCTTGATATATTTTTTTCCATCCTTTGAGTTTTAGTTTGTTTGTGTCTCTAAGTCTAAGGTGTGTCTCTTGTAGGCAGCATATAGATGGATCGTGTTTCTTTATCCAGTCTGTGACTCTCTGTCTCTTTATTGGTGCATTTAGTCCATTTACATTCAGGGTAATTATAGATAAATAAGTTTTTAGTGCTGTCATTTTGATGCCTTTTTATGTGTGTTGTTGACAATTTCATTTTTCCACATACTTTTTTGTGCTGAGGCGTTTTTCTTAGTAAATTGTGAGATCCTCACTTTCATAGTGTTTGACTTTATGTTAGTTGAGTCGTTACGTTTTTCTTGGTTTTTGTCTTGAGTTATAGAGTTGTTATACCTTTTTGTGGTTACCTCATTATATACCCCTATTTTTCTAAGTAAAAACCTAACTTGTATTGTTCTATATCGCCTTGTATCACTCTCCATATGGCAGTTCAATGCCTCCTGTATTTAGTCCCTCTTTTTGATTATTGTGATCTTTTACCTATTGACTTCCATGATTCCCTGTTATGTGTATTTTTTTTTTTAATTAATCTTAATTTGTTTGTTTTTGTGATTTCCCTATTTGAGTTGATATCAGGACGTTCTGTTTTGTGACCTTGTGTTGTGCTGATATCTGATATTATTGGTTCTCTGACCAAACAATATCCTTTAGTATTTCTTGTAGCTTTGGTTTGGTTTTTGCAAATTCTCTAAACTTGTGTTTGTCTGTAAATATCTTAATTTCGCCTTCATATTTCAGAGAGAGTTTTGCTGGATATATGATCCTTGGTTGGCAGTTTTTCTCCTTCAGTGTTCTGTATATGTCGTCCCATTCCCTTCTTGCCTGTATGGTTTCTGCTGAGTAGTCTGAACTTATTCTTATTGATTCTCCCTTGAAGGAAACCTTTCTTTTCTCCCTGGCTGCTTTTAAAATTTTCTGTTTATCTTTGGTTTTGGTGAGTTTGATGATAATATGTCTTGGTGTTTTTCTTTTTGGATCAATCTTAAATGGGGTTCGATGAGCATCTTGGATAGATATCCTTTCGTCTTTCATGATGTCAGGGAAGTTTTCTGTCAGAAGTTCTTCAACTATTTTCTCTGTGTTTTCTGTCCCCCCTCCCTGTTCTGGGACTCCAATCACCCGCAGGTTATCCTTCTTGATAGAGTCCCACATAATTCTTAGGTTTTCTTCATTTTTTTTAATTCTTTTATCTGATTTTTTTTCAGCTATGTTGGTGTTGATTCCCTGGTCCTCCAGATGTCCCAGTCTGCATTCTAATTGCTCGAGTCTGCTCCTCTGACTTCCTAGTGTGTTGTCTAATTCTGTTATTTTATTGTTAATCTTTTGGATTTCTACATGTTGTCTCTCTATGGATTCTTGCAACTTATTAATTTTTCCAGTATGTTCTTGAATAATCTTTTTGAGTTCTTCAACAGTTTTATCAGTGTGTTCCTTGGCTTTTTCTGCAGATATCCTAATTTCATTTGTGATATCATTAAGCATTCTGTAAATTAGTTTTTTATATTCTGTATCTGATAATTCCAAAATTGTATCTTCATTTGGGAAAGATTTTGATTCTTTTGTTTGGGGGGTTGGAGAAGCTGTCACGGTCTGCTTCTTTAAGTGGTTTGATATGGATTGTTGTCTCCGAGCCATCGCTGGGAAACTAGTTTTTCCAGAAAATCCGCTAAAAAAAAACAGCAGTCAGATCCCTATCAGAGTTCTCCCTCTGGCTCAGGCTATTCAGATGTTAATGAAGCCGCCTGGGGAGGGTGGGGGAGGGAACAGAGAGATAGGAGAGTAGCACCTCAGAATATAGCCAGAGTTGCTTGTCTTGCTTGGAATGACTATTATATCTGAGATTCCCGCGGGTGCGTCGCCTATGTGTGCTGGCTGTGTGGAGATTGCCCCCAGGGAGTCTGGCCCGCTGGAGTCACGGTCAGATCCTCCGCTTCCAGCCCCACGCCCAGCGTCAAGGCTTCCCTACTGGGACGGTGCACTCTCGACTCCAAAATCAGTCGCTGCCTCCCGGGGACTTCTCGTCCCTCCAGCCGCGTGGCCGTGCCGCCCCCGTGAACCAGGTGGGCCCCCTCCCGGGGTTAGTTCAGATGGGTGGAGTAGCTCCCCGTGCTTGTGCCGCGACCGAGTGTCCCGGCTGGAACGCTGTTCTCCCCGCTCCAATACCAGTCGCTGCCTCCCGGGGACTTCTCCTACCGGCTGCGTCCCACGCCGCCCGCGCGACCCGGCTGGTCACCTTCCCGGGGTTAGTTCAGGGGGTGGAGCAACTCTCCGTGTTTATGGCGTACCTGCGTGCAGTCCAAATCTCTGCGGGACGGTTCCCCAGCTCGGATGCTGCTCTTTCTGCTCCAAGATCAGTCACTACCTCCCGGGGACTTCTCCTAACGGCTGCGTCCCACGCCACCCGTGGAACCGGCTGGTCCCCCTCCCGGGGTTAGTTCAGGAGGGTGGAGCAGGTCTCTGTGCTTGTGCCGTACCTGACTGGTACGCTGGCTCCAGGCTCTGGAAACAATCGCTGCTTCCCCGTATTAGTTCGTTCTCCGTCTCTAAATCTGTGTTTGTTGTTCAGGGTTCATAGATTGTTATGTATGTGATCGATTCACTTGTTTTTCCGTGTCTTTGTTGTAAGAGGGATCCGAGGTAGCGTCTGCCTAGTCCGCCATCTTGGCTCCGCCTCCCCCATGCTTCTTTTTGATGTGTGTGTTTATTGCTATAAATTGGTCTCTGAGCGCTGCTTTTGGTGTATTTTCATTCTTATTTGATTCTAGGAATTTTTTAATTTTGTTTTTAATTTATTGCCCAGTGGTTTTTAAGCATGGTGTTCAGATTCCAGCTATTTCATTTTTTCCTTGTTCTGTTAACTGATTTCTAATTTTACACCATTTGTGATCTAAGCAGATGCTTTGTATTATTTCAGTATTTTTGAATTTATTGAGGTTTGCTTTGTGGTTTAGGATATGGTCTATTCTACAGGGTGATCCATGTGCTCTAGAGAAGAATATGTATTGTGCTGCTGTTGGTTGGAGTGCTCTGGGTATGTCTATGAGGTCAAGTTGGTTGTTTACACTATTTAGATCTTCTTTATCTTTTTTGACTTTCTAGTGGTTTTGGGTTAGTTCTGTCCATTGTCAAAAGTGGTGTTTTAAAGTCTCCTACTATTATTGTAGAAGTATTCCTCTTCATTTCTGTTGGGGTTTGTTTTATGTATTTTGGAGCTCTGTCATTGGGTACGTAGATATTTATTATGGTTATATTCTGTTGGTGAATTGATCCCTTAATCATTATATAGTGTCTTTCCCTTCCCCTTATAATGGAGTTTGATTTAAAGTCTTTTTTTTTTATATCAGAGATTAATATTGGCACTGCTGCTCTTTTTTGTTGACTGTTTGCTTGATACATTTTTTTTTCATCCTTTGATTTATAGCCTCTTTATGTCTTTGTGTCTAACGTGTGTCTCTTGTAGGCAACATATTGATGGGTCATTTTTTTTATTTCTGTCTGCCACTCTGTCCTCTGACTGGTGTGTTTAACCTGTTTACATTCGGTGTGATTATTGATAGGTTTGAATTTACTGCTGTCGTTTTGTTACACTCTTTTACTTTGTGGTGTTGACAGTTTCTTTGTTCTACTTAATTTTCTCTGCTGAGTCCTTTTTGCTCATGGATTGTCTTTTTATTTCCTTTGTTTTTATGATTTTGTGTTTACTGAGTCTTTTTTATTTTCCTCTTTATTTTGGTGGGTATATACCAAACCAAACCCATTGGCATTGAGTTGATTCTGACTCATAGCAACCCTATAGGACAGAGTAGAACTGCCCCATACAGTTTCCAAGGAGTACCTGGTGGATTTGAACTGCCAGCCTTTTGGTTAGCAGCTGTTGCACTTAACCACTACACCACCAGGGTTTCCTTTTGGTGGGTAGGTTTGTTAATTTTCTTTGTGGTTACTGTGAGGTTTGCCTTTATCATCCTATGTTTAAAAGTCTGTGATTTTTAGATATTACCTTGACTTTCTCTCCATATGGAAGTTCTGTGAGTACACCCACTTGTTCCCCCTTTTTGTTTTGAAGTTGTCATTGATTCCTGTTTTTGGCTCTGTAGCTTTATTTTACTTTTGAGGTTTCTCTATCTGGGTTGGCATCTTGGTGATGCTGTTGTGTGGCTTACTCTCACATTGTAGTCTGCTGTTGTTGGTTCCTTATCTGAAGGACTTCTTTTAATATTTCCTGTAAGTATAGTTTGGTTTTTACAAACTCCTTTAATTTTTGTTTGTATGAAAACCCCCTAATTTTGCCATTATATTTGAGAGACAGTTTTGCTGGGTATGTAATTTTTGGTTGACAATTCTTTTCTTTCGGGAGTTTATATATGTCATCCCATTGCCTTCTTGCCTGCATGGTCTCTGCGGAGAAATCAGAGTTTAGTCTTATTGGAGTCCCTTTGTAGGTGATATTTCGTTTTTCCTGAGCTGCTCTCAGAATTCCTTCTTTATCTTTGTATTTAGAATGTTTGATTATGATATGTCTTGGTGACTTTCTTTTGGGAATCTATCCCGTATGGGGTTCGTTGAACTTCTTGGATGGGAATCTTGTTTCTCATGATACTGGGGAAGTGTTCTTCCAGGATATCTTCAAAAGTTCTCTACTATTTTTTGACTCCTCCTGCTCTGGAATTCCCATCACGCTTAAATTATTCCTCTTCATAGTGTCCCATATAACTCTTAGGCTTTCTTCATTTTTGTTTTTCTTTCTTTTTTCTGATTGTACCTCACACAAATTGGTACCAGGGAACTTGTCCTCTATCATGCCAATTCTTTCTTCCATTGTTTCAATTCTGCTTCTGTGTTCTTCCGCTGAATTATCTATTTCTGATATTTTAATGTTAATCTTCTGGATTTCTAGTTGGCTGTTTTTGTATGATTTCTAATTATCTATTTAAGTTGTCATTTTGTTCTTGTATTGTTTTCCTGAATTTTTCTAGGGTTTTGTCTGTGTTTTCCTTGATCTTCTTGAGGACCATATGTATAAGAAAAAAGAAAAAAAAATTTTTTTTTTTTTTTATGTATAGGCCTTTTGAATTCATTATCGGGCAGTAGTACCATTACCATCTCTTCCTCAGGAAGGTTTCTGCACCTTTATTTTGGTCATTTGGTTGAGCTGTCTTCTCTTGTTTCTTTATATGATTTGATATTGTCTGCTGTCTCTGATGCATTAAGGGGTTGTTTTATTTATTTATGAATTTCTGTTTTGTTTTGCTATATCAGCATAAGTGGGTCAGGTGTGATTCAGTGATCGCCTGCCTGGCGGCATAGGGCATTTACTTCCTGCCTTCAGTTGGATGGGGCAACAGTGGGCAGGGTGAGCCCTTGTCTGTGTTTACTGTATGTGTGAAATGGCTGAGGACGTACTGGGTGGACGCTATCTGGCAGTACGGGAATGCTCACAGCCACTCACCAGGTGGGTGGGCAATGGGCAAGGAGCCAGGCGGGCATCCATTGGGGGGTGCTGAGGTGCTTCCTCCATTAGTGGGCAGGGCAGGTGACTGGGGATTGTGAAGGCGCTCTCCTGGGCAGGGTAGGGGCGGGCCATGTGGCCGGGGGTTGCTTAGGCTTTCTTCCTGGTGGGGGAAGAGTGGGATGGGGCTGGCAGCCAGGGTTCCTGTAGGTGCTTTCCCTGGTACTGGAGGGTTGAGGCCAGTGGTTGGGGTGGGGGTCACACAGGCACTCTTTCTGGCAGGGGAGAGGCAGTTCTCCTACCCAGATTTTTATTTTGAAAAACATCAAGCCTTTAGAAAAGTTGAGAGAATAATAGACTAGTATAGTAAGTACTCATTAACATTTATCTAAATTCACCAAATTAAAAAAAAAATTGAAACATTTGCTTTTCCTCTCTGTTTATAAAAACGTTGCTTCCTGAACCATTTGGAAGTAAGTTATAGCTATCGTGATATTATACTTCTAAATATTTCAAAGCTGAAAAAATTTTATTTAGATAGTGGCCTTTTAGCTTGGTGATTATCTTAGTGACTGACTACAGTTGTCTAGGTGGGACTGGTTAATAAGCAGTGTTACAAAATGAAACTTCAGTTTTTTATTGTGTTCGTAGAACTGTTCAATTTTTTTCCTAGTGACTCCAATGGGATCAGCCAGCAATCGACCTCAGGAAATAGAAATCGGAGAATCTGGTTTTGCTCTTTTATTCCCTCAAATTGAAGGAATAAAAATACAGCCCTTTCATTTTATTAAGGACCCAAAGAAAATGACTCTAGAAAGACGTCAACTCACTGAAGTTGGTAAGTTTTCGTTATTTACCTTTAAGTGCCTACTGTTAATTGATTTTGTCTGTTACATTTTTAATTCTGGGTAGTTGGGGAATGCGAGTATCCTTTGAAAGATTCTGAATTGTGAAGAAGTGTACATGTTACTGAAGATATGGATAATTCGAATAGTGACTAAGAGAGGCTAGTGCAGTACATTTTTGGTAGAATTGATTTACTTTTTAAATTATTTTATATACATTAAAGCCTGAGAACCAGAGATGAAAAATTTTCCATACTCTATCAATAATCTGTATTTGAGTCTGAATTTTCAAGGAATTCTTTTTCTGAATATTTTCTTATATTTTGTCTCATTTTTGTTTTTTAAAGCTGAAAAGCTTTTTTTCTTTGGTAAAGTTTTTATTTTCTTTTTACACTAATAAAAAGCATTTATTGTTAAAAAAAAAAAAAAGGAGCCCTGGTGGCGCAGTGGTTAAAATGCTCAGCTGCTAACTGAAGGGTCAGCAGTTCGAACCCATCAGCTGCTCTGTGAGAGAAAGATGTGGCATTCTGCTTCAGTAAAGATTTACAGCCTCGGAAACCCTGTGGGGCAGTTTTACTTTGTCCTGTAGGGTTGCGATGAGTTGGAATTGACTTGATGGCAATGGCAAGGGGTCTTGTTAAAAAAAAATGTAGAAAGTACAGATTAGTCCTATTTGGAGTAATTAGAAGGACAGAAGCAAGTATAGTGCATGTGATTATGAGTTTAGGAAGTGTATAAGGCAGAGTCTAGTGAGCAGGGGTTGTTCTAGGACACATCAGACAGAGTAAGCTTGGCTGGAGTAGACTGGCCATGAGAAGTGAATTTAAAGAGGTAAAGGGTAGGCTTAGTGTCTGAGCTCTGATGAGAAAGCTTTAATGCGGTAAGCAACAAACTAGACACCCTTGGTGGCACAGATGGGAAAGTGCTTGACTACTAGCTGAAAGGCAGGTGGTTTGAACCCACCCAGAGGCTCCTTGGAAGGCAGACCTGGTGATCTGCTTCTAAAAGGTCACATCCCTGAAAACCTCATGGAGCAGTTCTGCTCTGCACACATGTGGTCACTGTGAGTCGGAATAGACCGCAGCTAACAACAGCAACCGACAACGAACTATTTACTCAGACAAGGCAGTGTCAAGACTTTTTATCTATATCTGCAAATGGACTGGTCAGGGTTGTTTAATCATTAAAATAATCACTGTTGACATACAAATATTTGGTGGTATCGCTTTTTTATGTATAGATCAGCCAGCCTGTGGAGAGATAAATCTGTCACTTGAAACATAGCTGAACTCAGCAAGAAAAAAACATATTTAGCGCCAAAAGGAAAACTTGTGGTTGGTTTATAGATCAGGAAAAAGAAAAGCATACACTGAGATTAGCTTTTACAGCTGTCCCTTACAGTGCACAAAGAGAGTGAAAGTGGGCATGGAGGGAAGGGAAGCACAGGGGTGAGGCACTGGCAGCAAGACAGGCAGAGTGAGCAGCAGGCCTCTTAATAAAGTAGGAGAGAGGTGGTCAGGTACTGGTAGATAATGGAAAGTTTCAGCAGCCAGCTCTGGGGTGAGGCAGGACCGAAAGCTATTAAGAACGCAGGCTTTGGAGTAGCTGCCTTTCCAGCTCTCTAGAGCAAGTTTCTGAACTTTTCTAAACCTCAGCCTCTTCTTCTATAAAGTGGAAATAAGTAACTTACAGAATTGTGAAGATTTTAAATGAAATTGCATATAAAGCACTTAGCAAAATGCCTTGCTAAGAGGGCTAACACTGGCCTCTATACCTTAAGACAGTCTTCACAGTGGGTGACGGGGTGATCCATCTTTAGCGTGGCCTTGTGGCCTGTGGAGGAACAGATTAGAGGGAAAGTCTGTAAGTTGCTCAGGAAGGGATAGAGGGCAGTGAAGATCTTAGATATTTTTACCATCCCATTGGGAAACAGCATGCCAAAGAAGCACACACTTGCCTTATACAGTAGTCTTCCCTTATCTTCGGGTAGTATGTTCCAAGACCCCCTGCGAATACCTGAAATCATGGATAGTACAGAACCCTATATATACTATGTTTTAATCTATATATACATACCTGTAATAAAGTGTAACTTATAAATAACACATAGTAGGAGATTAACAACAATAATAATAAAACAGAACAGTTGTAACAGTACGCTGTAGTAAAAGTTATGCGAATGTCATCCCCGGGTGGCATGGAGCAGGAAGGTGTGAGATTTCATTACGCTACTCATTTAACATTTTCGGATTGCAGTTGACCGTGGGTAAGTGAAACTGCAAGTAAGGGAGGGGGCTACTGTAGTGGCAATTAAAGATGGCTTATATTTACTGACTTGCATTGTGTCCTGACCACTGTGCAAGATGCTATTTCTAATCTTCACAACAGCTTTGCCCAGATGTTATGGTATACTATCAATGAGGAAACTAAACTGTACTGGAAGTAGAGATCTAAGGCTGTTAGAGTACGTAGTAGCAGACCAGAGTTAGCTGTATTGTTAAAGCTACTGTAATAAATGCCAGATTTCTTCTGGGGGAAATACCAGATAGTGCCTTTGAAAGTGACTCAGTGTTAAGTATGAAGGCAAAAAGAGTTCTAGGATCAAATGTGGCTCTGCAGCTGAGCCAGCCCCCACATGTCTGTCAGTTCGTCGTACTGTGGGGGTTTGCGTGTTGCTGCGATGCTGGAAGCTATGCCACCGGTATTCAGATACCAGCAGGGTCTCCCGTGGAGGACAGATTTCAGCCGAGCTTCCAGACTAAGACAGACTAGGAAGACGGACTCGGCAGTCTACTTCTGAAAAGCATTAGCCAGTGAAAACCTTATGAATAGCAGCAGAACACTGTCTGATACAGTGGGGGAAGATGAGCCCCCCCCAGGTTGGAAGGGACTCAAAAGATGACTGGGGAAGAGCTGCCTCCTCAAAGTAGAGTCGACTTTAATGACGTGGATGGAGTAAAGCTTTCGGGACCTTCATTCGCTGATGTCACATGACTCAAAATGAGAAGAAACAGCTGCAAATGTCAATTAATAATTGGAACCTGGAATGTACGAAGTATGAATCTAGGAGAATTGGAAATCGCCAAAAATGAAATGGAACGCATAAACATCGATATCCTAGGCATTAGTGAGCTGAAATGGACTGGTATTGGCCTTTTTGAATCGGACGGTCATATAGTCTACTATGCTGGGAATGACAACTTGAAGAGGAATGGCGTTGCATTCATTGTCAAAAAGAGTGTTTCAAGATCTTTCCTGAAGTACAACACTGTCAGCGATAGGATAATATCCATATGCCTATAAGGAAGACCAGTTAATACGACTGTTATTCAAATGTACACACCAACCAGTAGGGCCAAAGATGAATAGAAGAATTTTTATCAGCTGCTGCAGTCTGAAATTGATCAAACATGCAATGAAGATGCATTGGTAATTACTGGCGATTGGAATGCAAAAGTTGGAAACAAAGCAGAAGGATCAGTAGTAGGAAAATATGGCCTTGGTGATAGAAACAATGCCAGAGATCGAATGATAGAATTTTGCAAGACCAATGACTTCTTCATTGCAAATGCCTTCTTTCACCAACATAAACGGCAACTATATTCATGGACCTCGCCAGATGGAACATACAGAAATCAAATCAGCTAAATCTGTGGAAAGAGATGATGGAAAAGCTCGATATCATCAGTCAGAATAAGGCCAGGGACCAACTGTGGAACAGACCATCAATTGCTCATATGCAAGTTAAAGCTGAAATTGAAGAAAATCAGAGCAAGTCCACGAGAGCCAAAATATGACCTTGAGTATATCCTACCTGAATTTAGAGACCATCTGAAGAATAGATTTGACGCATTGAACACTAGTGACCAAAGACTAGACGAGTTGTGGAATGACATCATCCATGAAGAAAGCAAGAGATCATTGAAAAGACAGGAAAGAAAGAAAAGACCAAGGTGGATGTCAGAGGAGACTCTGAAACTTGCTTTTGAACGTCGAGTAGCTAAAGCAAAAGGAAGAATAGATGAAGTAAAAGAACTGAAGAGAAGATTTCAAAGGGCTTCTGAAGAAGACAAAGTAAATTATCATAAAGACATGTGCAAAGAGCTGGAGATGGAAAACCAAAAGGGAAGAACACGCTCGGCGTTTCTCAAGCTGAAAGAATTGAGGAAAAAATTCAAGCCTTGAGTTGCAATAGTGAAAGATTCTATGGGGAAAATATTAAACGATGCAGGAAACATCAAAAGAACATGGAAGGAGCACACAGAGTCATTATACCAAAAAGAATTAGTCGATGTTCAACCATTTCAAGAGGTGGCATATAACCAAGAACCGATGGTACTGAAGGAAGAAGGCCAAGCTGCTCTGAAGGCATTGGCAAAAAACAAGGCTCCAGGAATTGATAGAATATCAATTGAGATGTTTCAACAAACAGATGCAGTGCTGGAGGTGCTCATTTGTCTATGCCAAGAAGTATGGAAGACAGCTTCCTGGCCAACTGTTTGGAAGAGATCCATGTTTATGCCTATTCCCAAGAAAGGTGATCCAACTGAATGTGGAAATTATAGAACAATATCGTTAATATCACACGCAAGTAAGATTTTGCTGAAGATCATTCAAAAACGGCTGCAGCAGTATATCAACAGGGAACTGCCAGAAATTCAGGCCGGTTTCAGAAGAGGATGTGGAACCAGGGATATCATTGCTGATGTCAGATGGATCCTGGCTGAAAGCAGAGAATATCAGAAGGATGTTTACCTGTGTTTTATTGACTATGCAAAGGCATTCGACGTGTGGATCGTAACAAATTATGGATAGCGTTGCGAAGAATAGGAATTCCAGAACGCTTAATTGTGCTCATGAGGAACCTTTACATAGATCAAGAGGTGGTTGTTCAGACAGAACAAGAAGATACTGATTGGTTTAAAGTCAGGAAAGGTGTGCATCAGGGTTGTATTCTTTCACCATACCTATTTAATCTGTACGTTGAGCAAATAATCTGAGAAGCTGGACTATATAAAGAAGAACGGGGCATCAGGATTGAAGACTCATTAACAACCTGCGTTATGCAGATGACACAACCTTCCTTGCTGAAAGTGAAGAGGATTTGAAGCACTTACTAATGAAGATCAAAGACCACAGCCTTCAGTTTGGATTGCACCTCAACATAAAACAAAAATCCTCACAACTGGACCAATGAGCAACATCATGATAAACGGAGAAAGGATTGAAGTTGTCAAGGATTTCATTTTACTTGGATCCACAATCAACAGCTATGGAAGCAGCAGTCAAGAAATCAAAAGACGCATTGCATTGGGTAAATCTGCTGCAAAGGATCTCTTTAAAGTTTTGAAGAGCAAAGATGTCACCTTGAAGACTAAGGTGCACCCGACTCAAGCCCTGTATATTTGCTAATTTCATGTAAGTAAGATCATGCAGTATTTGTCCTTTTGTGACTTATTTCAGTTAGCACAGTATTTTCAAGGTTCATCCCTAATGTGACATGCTTCAGGACTTCATTTCTCTTTATGGCTGAGTAATATTCCATTGTGTGTATAGATCACATTTCGTTTATGCATTCACCTGTTGATGGACATTTCGATTGTTTCTGCTTTTTGGCTGTTGTGAAAAGTTGTCCAGTGAACATTGGTGTACAGGTTTCTGTTTTTGTTTCTACTTTCACTTCTGGGTATATACCTAGATTTGGGATTGCTGGATCATATGGTAGTTCTATGTTCAACTTTTTGAGGAACTGCCAAACTGTTTTCCACAGCAGTTGTACCATTTTTCATTCCCACCAGCAATGAATGAAGGTTCCAGTTTTTCCACAACCTCACCAACACCTGTTTTTCTTTTTTTTTTAAATCATTGCCATTCTAATGGGGTTGAGGTGGTATTTCATTGTAGTTTTGATTTGTGTCTTTAGTAGCTAATAACGTTGAGCATCTTTTCATGTGCTTGTTGGCCATTTGAATATCCCCTTTAGTGAAAAGTCTATTCAAGTCCTTTACCCAAATTTTGATTGGATTGTTTGTCTTTTTTGTTGTTAAGTTATCCCAAAAAGATTTTTATGTCCTTTCTGATACATAGGTTAAAGCCCTACCAAGGCACAAGAGTTCTGTGCCAGGGGTCCACAAACTATTTCTGTAAAGGGCTAGATAGTAAGTATTTTAGACTTCTAGTCTGTATTGCAGTATCTGCCATTTCCAAACTCTGCCATTTTAGCTTAGGGTAAAGGCACCCACTATGTAAATGATGGGTGTGGCTGTGTTCCATTAAAACTTTATTTATAAAAGAAGCAGTGGGCAGGATTTTGCCCAGAGCTATAGTGGACCCCTATTCTTTGCTAATAGAGATATGATTTTGGCCTGGAAGAAAAATTTGAGTACAGTATTATCAGAAGCTTTGTATCAGTTATTAAGAAACAATTCTGTTAAAGCATCTACAGGCTACCTAACTTTTTTCAACCCTAAAATAATTTCAGACTATAGAAAAGTGTTAAATATTATAAAGAATCCCTATATATCCTTCATCAGTATTTCCCAAATGTTAACTGTTTATCCTGTTTGCTCTGTGTGTATGTGTGTAAATACACACACATATAAAACAAAAAAACCAAACACAGTGCCATAGCGACTCTATAGGACAGAGTAGAACTGCCCCATAGAGTTTCCAAGGAGCGCCTGGCAGATTCAAAGTGCCGGCCC
Organism: Elephas maximus indicus; assembly: GCF_024166365.1. Lineage (NCBI taxonomy): Eukaryota > Metazoa > Chordata > Mammalia > Proboscidea > Elephantidae > Elephas > Elephas maximus. The sequence goes on along the minus strand of NC_064831.1, from coordinate 67,656,738 downwards.
TTGGTTAGCAGCCGTAGCACTTTACCTACAGCCAAATCCATTGCCATCGAGTTAATTCCAACTCATAGTGCCCCTATAGGACAGAGTAGAGCTGCCTGATACGGTTTCCAAAGCAATTTACGGAAGGAGACTGCCACATCTTTCTCCCATGGAGCGGCTGCTGGGTTGGAACTGTCGACCGTTCGGTTAGCAACCTAGTGTTTAACCATTGTACCACCAGGGCTCCTTTCTGTATACCTATATCCAAACCCAAACCAAACCGCTTGCTGTTGAGTCGATTCCAACTCATAGCAGCCCTATGAGACAGTAGAACTGCCTTTACTTTATATATATATATGTATACATGTATATGTATATATAGACCAGAAACCAAACCTGTTGGTTTTGAGTCGATTCTGACTTATGGTAACTCCATGTTACAGAATAGAACTGGTCCGTAGGGTTTTCTTGGCTGTAATCTTTACAGAAGCAGACTGCCAGGCCTTTCTTCCAGGGCACCTCTGGGGGCAGCGAACTGCCAGCCTTTTAGGTTAGTAGTCAAGAGTAAACCTTTTGCACCACCAAGGGATCTATCTTTAGAATATTCAGATGAAAATGTGTAGTAGACAATTGCAAAAGAGGGTCTTGAGCTTAGAAAACAGTAGGAGAGGTAGAAATATAGAAGTCTTTAGGTTTCTAAAAGTTAAAGCTCCGAAAATCAGGAGATGTGGGTTCTAATCTAGAGTCTGCTGTGACATTGTCCTGGCTAGTCACTTCTCTGAGATTAACAATTCTCCCTTGTAAAATAAGACTAGACTTTTGATCCCACAGGCCTCTTCCAACTCTGAAAATTTAGTAAAAAAAAAAATACATTCCCTCAAAATTTGCTGGTTTGGTCTGAGGATAAAAAGACCCTTTAGTAATGGTTTGGGGTATATGGTATCATGAAAGTACTGGGCTTATACACTATCGTATTTTTACACAAATAACATGTGCCTTCTACATTTGTTTGCCAGCTGCCCCCTCCTTCTCGTATTTTTGTAAGCCCCCTGTGCTAATATTTTGTTGCAGCATCATGTAAAAGATTGACTGTGAGTTTATGAGTAGAAAATTAGAAATGGACCAGAAGCATTTCCCAGAATAAGTTCATTATTTGGTGTTAGTAATTGGTCTTTCACCCCTTTCTCACCTCCCTGCCCCATTTTCTTATGTGAGCCTTATTTTTGGTAACCCTCACCTCAGGTTTGTTGAGACAGAAGTCATATGGCTGAGCCAAATGAAAACAGGAGTGTGGTTTAGGTGTTGGATTTTTTTTCCCCTGTCCCAAAGGCTACCTCTGCTTGGTGGTGCTGGCAAATTTCAAGTTGATATTTGTAAACAGGGTGCCATAGCACAGGTGAAAGCTGGGGAGGGGAGCAAGCTTTCTGGGGAGTGTGCCGTCCAGCCTGTCTCCTGTTAGACGTGCCGCCCCCCAGCAGCAGCCACTTTCAGTCCACATGCTGTGTCTTGTATTTGCTGCAGAATTGAACATTTTCTGCTTTGGAATGAGCTTCCAGTGGCTAATCCCTTCACTCCCACTCCCTCCTGGAGTAAGTCAATAACACCTGTATTTTGGTGGTGTGTCTGTTTCCTAGGAGTGCCGTAACAAATTACCACAAACTTGGTGGCTTACAGTAAACAACAGAAATTTACCCTCCCTCAGTTCTTGAAGTTAGAAGTCTGACAACAAGGTGTCAGCAGGACACTCTCTGGAGGCGCTGGGGCAGGGTCTGTCCCTTGCCTCTTCCAGCTTCTCTTGGCTGTGGGCGTTCCTGTGGCCACATCACTCCAATCTGTCAGCTTCTGTGGTCACATTGCTGCCTGCTCTCCTGTTGTCTCACCGCTGTGTGTCTCTAATGAGGACATTTGCCGTTGGACTTAGAGCCCACCCCAAATGATCTCTTCATCGCAGGATCCTCAGCTTAATCCTGTCTTCACAGATCCTCTCTGCAAATGAAGTCAAACAGGTTCCGGGGATTTCACGTGGTCATACCTGTTTGAGGCCCCTGTTTAACCAACTACAGGTGCCTTTTTGTCTCTGGATCTTTAAGGTCTCACTGTTGCCTAACTCTGTCCTGTGTAAGCAAGTATTCCCTTCCGTTCCAGGCAGTGGTCTGTGTGGAGCCGGCTTAGACCGTGGTCTACCAAGGGCTGCTGCTCTGTTACCTAGCTGCTTCCTTACTTGTGTTGAGTGTTGACTGTATTATTTTCAAATAACCATTTAGTTTTTCTAATAGGAGAAAATTAATTGTAGTAGAGATTTTGAGTACTGTTGAAGTTTGTGAAAAATGGAAAGCTCGCCAGCTTAAGCACTAAACTGCACTTTAAACTAGGAGTGCACACCATTAGCGGTAACATTTCATTTTGCAAGATGCAGAGAACAATTCCTGTTTTAAGGTCATCTTTAATTGTTGCCCTTCATTTCTCTGTAGGTCTTCTGGATAACCCTGAACTTCGAGTGGTCCTTGTATTTGGCTACAATTGCTGTAAAGTGGGAGCCGGCAATTATCTGCAGCGAGTGATCAGCACTTTCAGTGATATGAATATCATCTTGGCTGGAGGCCAAGTGGACAACCTGTCATCACTGACTTCTGAAAAGTATGTCTGGTGTGCTTCTAATTCCTTCTGTGGATGAGGGATGGTGTTCTCAGTTTTTTGTTACTTTGGGCTTTTTAAAAAACATGTTTCAGGAACTGCTGAAGTTCATTGCATTTTGCTGTAGACATAGATGAAGGGGCTTACTCAACGTAAGTCTGCTCGTAGTTGAAGAATGAAATTTGTGTGTATTGTCGATGACACTGGGTTTTTTTGGGTCCTTTAAGTAAGTATTCCTAGTTGGACTCAACAGTTTTCTTAAAATCAATTTTAAACATATTTGTAACAAATCCTTGCTTCGTGATCTCTCCTTTCACAGCTCTGCTACTCTGTGACCCCATATGTCACTTCCTCTCTAGTTCTGTTTCCTCCTCTAACGGACTTTCGTGGTTAAACAGTGTATCTTTATGATAAAAATTCTCAGAGCCTTCAGTATGCTCAGTGCTTTATAGATCTCCTAGAGAGGCAATAATATTACCTGTGTCACTTCTCAAATGGATTTGGCCACAAAGCCTTTTTTCTGTGGAGCACCTTGCAGGATTACTGGTATTCCTTGGCTCACATTTTTGGAAATTCTGTATCACATCTTCATAAAAGGCCTTTTCAAGGATCTTTATTTTGTTACTACAGCTTTTGCTTTCAGGATAAAAATATTTGTTCTTCTACCTTAGAAGCCATACGCCCTTTCCATTTTAAATGAAAATATGTAGTATTTTGAATTTATCTAATTAGTGGACATAAATATCATGTTTCCAAAAGCAGGAAAATGTAACCCCCCCCCACCACCACCAAGTGCTTCCTGTAAGCACTGGTATTGTTTCTCACTGAGTGATGATGTGAAGACAGGTTTTTTTTTTATAATTTTTATTGTGCTTTAAGTGAAAGTTTACAAATCAAGTCAGTCTCTCACACAGAACCCATATACACCTTGCTATACACTCCCAATTACTCTCCCCCTAATGAGACAGCCCGCTCTCTCCCTCCACTCTCCTTTCGTGTCCATTTCGCCAGCTTCTAACCCCCTCCACCCTCTCATCTCCCCTCCAGGCAGGAGATGCCAACATAGTCTCAAGTGTCCACCTGATGCAAGAAGCTCACTCCTCACCAGCATCCCTCTCCAACCCATTGTCCAGTCCAGTCCATGTCTGAAGAGTTGGCTTCAGGAATCGTCCCTGTCCTGGGCCAGCAGAAGGTCCTTCTAGTCTCAGTCAGACCATTAAGTCTGGTCTTATGAGAATTTGGGGTCTGCATCCCACTGCACTCCTGCTCCCTCAGGGGTTCTCTGTTGTGTTCCCTGTCAGGGCAGTCATTGGTTGTAGCCGGGCACCATCTAGTTCTTCTGGTCTCAGGATGACGTAGTTGCTGGTTCATGTGCCCCTTTCTGTCTCTTGGGATCGTAATTGCCTTGCGTCCTTGGTGTTCTTCATTCTCCTTTTACCTAGGTGAGTTGAGACCAATTGATGCATCTTAGATGGCTGCTTGCTAGCGTTTAAGACCCCAGATGTACTCTTCAAAGTGGGACGCAGAATGTTTTCTTAATAGATTTTATTATGCCAATTGACTTAGATGTCCCCCAGAATCATGGTCCCTAAACCCCTGCCCCTGCTACACTGGCCTTCGAAACATTCAGTTTATTCAGGAAACTTCTTTGCTTTTGTTAGTCCAATTGTGCTGACCTCCCCTGTATTGTGTGCTGTCTTTACCTTCACCTAAAGTAGTTCCTATCTACTATCTAATTAGTGAATGCCCCTCTCCCACCCTCCGTCCCTCCCCACTCTCTTAACCACAAAAGAATGTTTTCTTCTCAGTTTAAACTATTTCTCAAGTTCTTACAATAGTGGGAAGACAGGTTGTTTTGTACCAGCAAGAGGCAACATAAACCATCCCAGTTATCATCTCTTTCCTGGTAGTCTCTGTTTATGGATCCAGAAAAGAAAAAGCTAAGCTGAGGTCCCTGAACTTCCGGTGAGGAAGAAGGGAGGAAAGCCAAGTGCGTTGAATTCCAGGTAGTAGGATGTTAAGCACTATGTAAATTTTAGATTTCATGCATACATACGCTGAAGTCTTGGTGGTGATCTGTGGGTTAGGAGTCCCTGGGTAGTACAAACAGTTAAGCTGAAAGGTTGGCAGTTCAAACCTACCATAAGTGCCTTGGAGGAAAGGCCTGGTGATCTACTACTGAAAGGTCACAGCCTTGAAAACCCTATGAAGTAAGTGCATTTCTGCCCTGCACACATGGGGTTGCCCTGAGTTGGATTTGAATCAAAGGCAACTGTGTTTTTTTGTTTTTGTTCTTATCTATGGGTTGTTTCCTTCCTTGCCTAATTTTCCTGTGTCTTTGTTTTTACCTTTAAATTGTTTAAAGATAAGGGCAGTGGTGATTCAGCATACAATTTACTTCTGAAATGCCAGTCTCTCATAACATCTGAGGTGCTGGTCTGTTAGCGTGGCTATCTATATACCGTCTATTTTTTATATTTAATATGGGAAATATACCCAAAAAATCATTACTCTTTGTTGTTAGTAGTTGTTAGGTGCTGCTGAGTCAGTTCCGACTCATAGTGATCCTGTGCACAACAGAATGAAACACTGCCTGGTCCTGAGCCATCCTTACAATCATTGCTATGCTTGAGCTCATTGTTGCAGCCACTGTGTCAGTCCACCTCGTTGAGGGTCTTCCTCTTTTCCGCTAACCTTGTATTCTGCCAAGCATGATGTCCTTCTCCAGGGACTGATCCCTCCTGACAACATGTCCAAAGTATGTAAGACACAGTCTCACCATCCTTGCTTCTAAGGAGCATTCTAGTTGTACTTCTTCTAAGACAGATTGGTTCGTTCTTTTGGCAGTCCATGGTATATTCAATATTCTTCACCAACACCACAATTCAAAGGCGTCAGTTCTTCTTCGGTCTTCCTTATTCATTGTCCAGCTTTCACATGCATATGATGCAATTGAAAATACCATGTCTTGGGTCAGGTACACCGTAGTCTTCAAGGTGACATCTTTGCTCTTCAAAACTTTAAAGAGGTCTTTTGCAGCAGATTTACCCAATGCAATGCGTCTTTTGATTTCTTGACTGCTGCTTCCATGGCTGTTGATTGTGGATCCAAGTAAAATGAAATCCTTGATAACTTCAGTCTTTTCTCCATTTATCATGATGTTGTTCATTGGTCCAGTTGTGAGGATTTTTGTTTCCCTTATGTTGAGGTGCAATCCAAACTGAAGGCTGTGGTCTTTGATCTTCATTAGTAAGTGCTTCAAATCCTCTTCACTTTCAGTAAGCAAGGTTATATCATCTGCATAACACAGGTTGTTAATGAGCCTTCCTCCAATCCTGATGCCCCGTTCTTCTTCATATAGTCTAGCTTCTCGGATTATTTACTCAGCATACAGATTGAATAGGTATGGTGAAAGAATACAACCCTGACGCACACCTTTCCTGACTTTAAACCAATCAGTATCCCCTTGTTCTGTCCGAACAGCTGCCTCTTGATCTATATACAGGTTCCTCATGAGCACAATTAAGTGTTCTGGAATTCCCATTACTGTTTACACGACACATTAATTTTAATGTGTTACACATACTGTATCATTAGGTAAGAGAAGCTGTTGAGTAAATCAATGCTACATTTTAATGGTGTGCAGAAGCTAGACTATATATATATGGAGAATGTGGCATCAGGATTGGAGGAAGACTCATTAACAACCTGTGTTATGCAGATGAAACAAACTTGCTTGCTGAAAGTGAAGAGCACTTGAAGCATTTAGTGATAAAGATCAAAGATTACAGCCTTCAGTATGGATTACACCTCAACACAAAGAAAAATCCTCACAACTGAACCAACACCATGATAAAGGGAGAAAAGAGTTATCAGGGATTTCATTTTACTTGAATCCACAGTCAGCACTCATGGAAGCAATGGTCAAGAAATGAAAAGATGCATTGCTTTGGGCAAATCTGCTGCAAAAGACCTCTTTAAGGTGTTAAAAAGCAAAAATGTCACTTTGAGGACTAAGGTGCGTCTGACCCAAGCCATGTGTGATGGTTAAGATTGTGTGTCAACTTGGTTGAGCTATGACTCTGAGTGTATGTGATCACTCCCATGATAGGATATGCTGTGAGTAGCCAGTCAGTTGAAAGAGTTTCCTTGGGGGTGTGGTCTGCATCCAAATATAAGCAGACATTCTGGCTTTTTGCTCACCCTGGATCCTGTAGCCATCTCCTATTTGTCTGACCTCTGGTTCTTGGGACTTGAGCTATCAGCTTGCCTGCCAATCTTGAGATTCATTGATCTTCACAGCCTGTGGGCAAGAGCCCTGCTCTCCGACCTGCCAGTCTTGGGTTCACCAGCCCCTGTGGCTATGTGAATCGGGAGAAGCCTCTATTCGGATCCACAGACTTGGGACGTTCAACCTCTACAATCACATGATCCGTTTCCTTGATAGAAACCGCCCTCTCTCTCTATATATTTATATGCTTTACTGGTTTTGCTTCTCTAGAGAACCCAGCCTAAGATAGAATTTGGTATTGAAAGTGGGGTGCTGCTCTAACAGATACACAAAATGTGGATTGGTTTTGAAACTGTGACTGGATAGAGGAGTCAGAAGGAAGTGAGAACTGTTAACACTGGAGATGGTGCGGTTGGTGAGAAGCAGCAGCAAAGGACCAGCAGCAGCAGAACCAGGATACCAGTGCAAGACAGTGCTGGAGCCAGCCCACAAAGCGAAAAAGCTGAATGCCTTGGCGAAGGAGGCTTCATGGCGGAGTAGGGTGCCTTGGGGCACTTATCAGTGGAGCTAGGATTGCAAAATAGGGTGTCTCCAGGCACTTACCGGTGAAGCTACAGAGCTTTGGAACACTTGCCCTAGCAGGGCAGATTTGGGCATGAGGCCTGAGGGCCGAGAGGCCAAGGAACCAGGAAGGAGAAGCTGAAGAGAAAAGGAACACAGGAAGCCAAGCTGCCTCAGTCTCAAAAGGTATGGCCTTGACCTCTAGGAGTTTCAAAGGGTGGAGCCACAGCCTCTGGTGTTTCTAAGAGTGGAGTTACCACTCTGGTGGACTGGGAGAATGGTGAGCCTGAAACCACTCAGATGGACTAGGAGGATGGTGCACTTAAAGCCAATGGAGCAGAGTTGCCGTCCCAGTGGGCCTGAAAGGTGGAGCTGAAGCCCAGGGCTGAGGGGCCTCCACTCAGAATCTGGAGGGTGTGGCCAATACCTAGAGTCTGGAGGGCAGGGCCATTGTGTGAATGGTCTCAGAGAACAGAGGATTATTTTAAAGCCTTGCAGGCTAATGTAATGTGTTCTACTAACTTGCCTGGTGCCTGTTACACCTTCTTTGCCTCCACTTTATTCCATTTGTGATGGAAATGTTTAGCTTATGCCTGTTCTGCCATTGTACCTTTGAAAGCAGATAACTTGTATTCTAGATTTCACAGATAAGGAAGAATTTTTGGATTTAGACTTGGATTTAACACTTTTGCTATGTGATACATGTGGTTAAGGACATGAATTTTTGGGGGCCAAAGGGTGGAATGTCATGGATTGAATTGTGTCCCCAAAAAATGTCTGTCGACTTGGCTGGGTCATGATTCCCAGTATTATGTGATCGTCTACCATTTTGTCATCTGATGTGATTTCCCTGTGTGTTGTAAATCCTGTCACTATAATGTAATGAGGTGGATTAGTGGCAGTTATATTGATGAGATCTACAAGATTAGATAGTGTTAGAAGCCAGTCTTTTTTGAGATATAAAAGAGAGGAGCAAGCAGAGAGACATGGGGAACACATACTACCAAGAAAACAGCTCCAGGAACAGAGTGTGTCCCTTGGACCTGAGGTTCCTGCCTGAGATGCTCCCAGACCAAGGGAAGATTGATGACAAGGACTCCTCCAGAGTCAACAGAGAGAAGAAAGCCTTCGCCTGGAGCTGGCACCCTGAATTGGGGCTTCTTGCATACTTGACTATGAGAGAATAAATTTCTCTTTGTTGAAGCCATCCACTTTTGGTATTTCTGTTATAGCAGCACTAGATGTATTTTTAGTTGTCTCATATGCATGCGAAAGCTGGACGATGAATAAGAAAGACCAAAGAAGAATTGATGCCTTTGAATTATGGTTTGGGTGAAGAATATTGAATAACCATGGACTGCCAGAAGAACGAACAAATCTGTCTTGGAAGAAGTACAGCCAAGGATGCTCCTTAGAAGCGAGGGTGGTGAGACTTCGTCTCACATACTTGGAACATGTTATCAGGAGGGATTAGTCCCTAGAGAAGGATATCACGTTTGGTAAGGTAGAAGGTCAGTGAAAAAGAGGAAGACCCTCAACAAGATGGATTGATACAGTGGCTACAACAATGAGCTCAGAAATAGCAACAATTTCGAGGATGGCATAGGACCAGGAAGTGTTTCATTCTGTTGTACATGGGATTGCTTTGAGTCGGAACCGACTCCACAGCACCTAACAGCAACAGATACCCCTCTTCCTTCTGAGAAGATTGTAAATAATTGTTGAGGGCAAGAAATTGACAACCACAAACGTTGCAATTGTATAGCAAAGAGGAAGTGTCATAAAGTTAAAAGGGCAGCAGAGGACATCAGAAGATGGATTCTGCCCCTCAGAAACTAGTTTTGCCACCAGCTGGCCTTGTTATTTTAGTCACTTAATCTGTTCGAGTCTTAGTTCCTCACTACCCCATATCACGGACTCAGATTTTAGTATTGATGATAAAAATGTAAGGACTTGAGGTGGAGTCAAGATGGCAGAATAGGCAGACGTTTCCGTCGAGCCCTCTTTACAACAAAGACCCGAAAAAACAAGTGAAACGAGTATATTTGTGACAATCTGGGAGCCCTGAGCATCAAAGGCAGGCTTAGACAATGAACTGAGGGGCAGGGGAAGGAAGAGACCGTTCAGAAGCGGAGAGGAGTTACTGGACCTGAATCGCGGGGAGCCCTCAGGCACCATTCCCGGGGCAGCGGCAGCAGCGGGCTGCCCCTAGCGTTCAGCTGCAGTTTCCTCAGGAAGAAGCAGCCAGCCACACAGCCCACTCACACCTCCGGGACCTGAGGAGAACGCAGTTTCCTCAGGGAGAAGCAGCAGCCACACAGCCCACTCACACCTCCGGGACCTGAGGAGAACGCAGTTTCCTCAGGGAGAAGCAGCAGCCACACAGCCCACTCACACCTCTGGAAACTAAAGAGAAGGGCACTCTCGGCAAAAGCTAAGTACTTGTGTATATTTTACCGTGCCCCCCCCCCGCCACCCCCAAGCCTGCTTCAGCGGCTGAATCCCTAGGCCTGAGATAGACCCTGGTGAGCACCTGGAGCAGTCCTCCTAGCCTTGGGGAAGGAAAAAATTTGCAACTGGGGGGAAAAGATAAGTTGCTAGCTCCATTAACTGGGGGAGCTCAGGACAGAAGCGGCTTCTGTCCAGGCATAAACCATCCATGGACCTTGAACGCTTTTCTCTTCTTCATGGACCTGTGTGGGCCTATTTCGGGAGAATAGGCCCTTGTTGGCAAACTCCAACCATTTCAGCCGTGCGGTGGAGAGGTGGGTGTTTGACATTTGACATTGCTTTGCCTATTAAACAAGGTCCTCACCTACCCACAACAGGGACCTAAGGACTGGTGGCTCCACTTGGATTGCCCAGCCACCTGCGACAGGGGCCCAGGGATAACTGGTACCTCCCAGTCCTTACAACAAAAACTTTGGGTGCCCATGGTCCCTCTGTAGAGCCCACTTAAGCACGCTCTAGGGAACAGAGACACGTTTTCCTCAGAGACTCTTGGGGGTCAGTTCTCAGCCCCCTGCCTTGTTCAGAGCATGACCCCCTGCTGCAATCAGATACAGGTATATATGCCAATCACCCCTGCCCCTCTAAGACTGTAGGACAGAGCCTGTACCATACACTTGATATCAGCTACCTGGAAACCTGAGCTGAATTCATACAAGAAAACTGAATGGACTCCTAGACTGATATACCTGATAACAGCTCTAGCCAGCTGGGGACAGGACACCAGAGCTCCAAAAGTGAAAATAATCAAGCTAGCTCACTCAAGCAACCCATACGGGTGTATACCAAAACAAAACAAAGCAAGCAGCTACGACACAGTAAGCAAGCATAAACTAATACAATAACTTACAGATGGCTTGGAGACAGCAGTCAATATCAAGTCACATAAAGAAACAGGCCATGATCACCTCAACAGGCTCTCAAAACAAAGAATCCAGGGATCTTTTAGATGAAAGTGCATTCCTGGAATTACCAGATGCAGAATACAAAAGTTTAATATACAGAACCTTTCAAGACATCAGGAAGGAAATGAGGCAATATGCAGAACAAGCCAAGGAACACACAGATAAAGCAACTGAACAAATCAGAAAGATCATTCAGGAACATAATGAAAAGTTTAATAAGCTGGAAAAATCCATAGACAGCAATCAGAAATTCAGAAGATTAACAATAAAATTACAAAATTAGATAATAGAAAGTCAGAAGAACAGAATTGAGCAAGTAGAAGCTAGAATTTCTGCACTTGAAGATAAATCACTTGGCAGTAATATATTTGAAGAAAAATTAGATAATTAAGAATTTTAAAAAATGAAGAAACCTTAAGAACCATGTGGGACTCTATCAAGAGAAATAACCTACGAGTGATTGGAGTACCAGAACAGGGAGGGATAACAGAAAATACAGAGAAAATTGTTGAGGATTTGTTGGCAGAAAACTTCCCTGATATTGTGAAGGATGAGAAGATATCTATCCAAGATGCTCATTGAACTCTACATGAGGTAGATCTTAAAAGAAAGTCACCAAGACATAATCAAACTTGCCAAAACCAAAGATAAAGAGACAATTATAAGAGCAGCAAGGGATAAACCAAAAGTCACCTACAAGGGAGAGCCAATAAGAGTAAGCTCGGACTACTCGGCAGAAACCATGCAGGCAAGAAGGCAATGGGATGACATATTTAAAAAACTGAAGGAAAAAAATTGCCTGCCAAGAATCATATATCCATCAAAACTGTCTCTGAAATATGAAGGTGAAATTAAGACTTTTCCAGATAAACACAAGTTGAGGGAATTCGTAAAAAGCAAACCAAAACTACAAGAAATAATAAAGGGAGTTCCTTGGTTAGAAAATCAATAATATCAGGTATCGACCCAAGACTAGAACACTGGGCAGAGCACCCAGAAGTCAATCCAGACAGGGAAATCCAAAAAAAAAAAAAAAAAAAAAGCGAGATTAAGCTTTATAGCTATTTTAAGCTTTATAGCTTTTACTGATATTATATTTGTTTTTTTCTTTTGTAAGGATATTTTATTATAAAACATACCAGGCAAATACAAACAGAAAGAAAGCATGAGTTTTTACCATTAGACTAAGCCAAATTCTAGGGTCAAAGCAGTAAACAAGACAAAAGCAATGTATCTTTATGGATCGAACAACATGCAGCTGAACTTCTGGTGTATGGGTTCTTGATAAACTTAGCCTCCATGGTCATATCTTTAATACACTTTTCTTTCAGAATTTGACAACTTAGGTAGGAAAAAAAGTGTAATCAAAGGTGTAAATATGCAAAAAGCTTTATTTAATAGGTACATGTACGTAAAATAGTAAGGTATTGTAAGGAAGTCAAAAAGGCAAGGATACTCTATACCCTTCTGATAGCCCAGGGATGGTTTCAGAAGCGTTTGTGGAGATGCCTTTGCTCTTTGTAGTCCTGACGTAAAAATCAGTTGCTTGCTTCTTCATAGATCTGCCTTCTATGTCCTTTAATGCATTCATTTCAGTAGATTAATTTTTACCCTATTATTATTATTTTTTTTAATACTTCCCTTATCTGGAAGGGTGAACCTCAGACTAACAGTAGGCTCCTAAAGGCAGCAGCCCCCCAATCACTGAATGAGGATTTTTTTTTTTAAACACATTAAAAATTTAATTTTGTTTCATGATATATTGCCACTTATATAATTTAATTTTTAGGAACCCTCTGGATATTGATGCCACTGGTGTGGTTGGACTGTCATTTAGTGGACACCGCATCCAGAGTGCCACGGTGCTCCTCACTGAGGACGTCAATGACGAGAAGACTGCTGAGGCTGCGATGCAGCGCCTGAAAGCTGCCAACATTCCAGAACAGAATACCTTTGGCTTCATGTTCGCATGTGTGGGCAGGGGCTTTCAGTATTATAGAGCTAAAGGGAATGTTGAGGCTGATGCATTTAGAAAGTTTTTTCCCAGCGTTCCCTTATTTGGCTTCTTTGGAAATGGAGAAATTGGGTGTGACCGGATAGTCACTGGGAACTTTATACTGAGGAAATGTAATGAGGTCAAGGATGATGATCTGTTCCATAGCTACACAACAATAATGACACTTATTCACCTTGGGTCATCTAAGTAGAGCCACCTCTAAAGTGGCTGCCATAAATTTTGGGCTCTGCCTTTTCCAGAAAATGGATATTTGGGATAATATGTGTATTTCAAACAAAAATGACTTTAGATACATCTGTTTTTTAGCTTTGATTGTTGCTGTAAAGATCACATTGGGGTAGCTTTTGATAGATGGAAGACAACTTTGTAACATAACGGAGAACAAGAGTTGAGAGCTTTTGCATCAAACGCAAACATACAAAATATGGTTCTTTTGCATCCGACTCTGCAGCTGTTGTGTGACATGGCCTTAACCAGCTTTCCTGCATGGGAAGGGTGAAAGGAGACTCATCAGTAGGATGGAGATTAAGACATTCCATGACTACCTCTTTGCATTGGTAGATGATCTTTTAGCAGAATCATGAAGACTTTTTCTCCCTTAATGAAGGAGAAAAATACGCAGATGGTTTGTTTGAGAAATCTTTCTCTGCTCTACCAGTTTTTTCAGAAGCTGTAATAAAATCATTACTGACTTTTTACTTGATAAAAATTAAAGAACTATTTTTGTTTTGGTACTCTAAAGTCGCTCAGATAAATTGCCAAGACTAATCAGTATTTTATTACTTTGTAAGTGAAAAATTTTCCTCTTTTTCTTCAGTAAAGAAATTGAAAGAGAAAAAAAATTTTTTTCACCTAGTTCTGTATAGCTAATTGGCAGACCAGGGAATTGTCACCTCATTTTGGTTTTATACCAATAAAATACACCTTGGAAACTCATTCAGGTAGCGTTTTGTATTTCATTGCTTTTGGTGGGTAAATGAAGTAAACTAATTGTAAAAGAAAATGCAGAATAGTATTTTGTCAGCTAGTGAATCCTGGCATATTAGTTGGATTATTTTCAAGTTTGAATTTCTAATTTTATAAATATCTAAATGAGACATGTGCAGAAAAACACCTGCTTTTCCCCAGTATCTCTTCTTCCCTTTTTGCATTGCGATGGAACCTTTGGTTTTGGCTGGGCACATGCATCTCGAGAATAAAGACTGCATTCCCAGTCCGTCTTGCAGGTATGACTATGTTCTGGCCAGTTATGTGAGGGGAAATAATGTGTGTCCTTTAAAATGGTGGTGTGCCCATTTTTGGTGCCTTTCTCCATCCTGTTGCTTAGAAAGTGGATCTGATGGTGAGCCATCCTGGACTCTGCAGAGGACGCGACACCATGTTGGAAGAAAAACCACACAGAAGGATCCTGGGACCCTACTCAACTTAGTGGAACAGAACCACCAAAACTACTTGCCACCAGACTCTTACAGAAAATAACATCAGTCTTATTTAAGGCACTGTTTTTTTGTTTGTTTGTTTTAGGTCTTTGTTAACAGGATATCCTTATATTGGCATATTCTACCTAATACATTGTGATCTAATTAACATATGGCACTTTTGTAATGAATGGCCAGTGCTTTGTTCTAACGGAACAGTAGAAGACTTGCAAGGTAAGTAAAATCAGATAACGTTAACATTATTCCTACTTTTCTGCTTTTACCACTTTTCTCCCACTTCTTGCCTCTTGCTATTTATGTATATATGGTAAAAATATGTAAGGGCTCCTCTGTTTTATGGTTATTCTGAATCTTAGTTCCTGAGGAAAGTCCAGAGAAAAGTTTGATCATGATAGAACTTTTAATCAGTGAATATTTGTATTAGCCATTTCTCTTTAGCTATTCATTTTTCTACTTAACATCAGTACCCACTGTCAAGTAGACAGTACCTCAAGATTCCTGTCCTTGCATTTGCTTATATAACACATAAGGAAAATATTTTGTAAAATTTCTTTATCCTTGATAGTGTCAAGAGTTGGTTGAATAGTGGAGGAAAATGGATTTTAAAAACTGAAAACATGAACAGAATGAGCCTGAGGATTGAATTGTTTTATTTTTTCAAATTAATACTCATATAAAATGTTTTCTGTTACTTTCCGAAGAAGAGTCTACTACAGGGTCATTTCATACAGGATTTGAAGTTGTTACAGGAGTCCTTGGTATATAGCTGAGCCGTTGGGGCCTGCTGGGAACAGTGCAGTCATTTGGCCACATGGCTGTACCCTTGATGTAGAATTCTTTAGCAGGGGGAGGAGTTGACCCAATAGAAACAACGTTAGTACCGATGAGAACAGAAGTCCTCCTACCTCAGTTAAAGTTAAAACTATATACTTAATTTGTTACATTTATGAAAGGTTTGGCTAATATAAAAGCAAGCATTAAAGGATTACTGTTTCAGCTAAAAACATACTATATTGCATAAAAGAACAAATTCCTAGAAATGGCAAGCTTTGCAGTCATTTGTGAAACAGGAAAAAGGATCATGTGAAAAATTGAGGTGAGCACAAAAATATGTACCCTTAGTGTCTTCACACTGAGCTGCCTTCTTTCAAGTGACAATCAGATAATAGAATGGTTAATTTAATCAAGACATTGAAAAACATTGATTTCCTTTATATATTTTCAAAGCAAAATCATTTCTGTGGTTTCAGTTTGCTTTATAAAAGGTTGCTTCAAGGTATATATTTCCATTCCCTTTTATTCAAGTAGAACTAAAGCCCTTAAAAACCAGGTAGCAATATAAGGAAGGGAAGACAAGTAGATCTTAAAATTAAGACCCAGAAATAGATGCACCCTATTTTTTTTTTTATACAGTGATACAAATGTTAAGAATCTGCTTTGACTTATACGACTGAAGAGGGTGCAGTAAGCCACTTCATCTCTACCAAAAAACCAGACCTGTCGAGTTGATTCTGACTCATAGAGCCCCTATAGGACAGAGTAGAACTGCGGTGTAGAGTTCCCAAGGAGCACCCAGTGGATTTGAACTGCCAGCCTTTGTGGTTAGCAGCCATAGCTCTTAACCACTATGCCACCAGGGTTTCCTCACCTCTATACTTCTCTCAGTTTCACTTAGGCTACCCACATCACTGGCAAACTGAAGCAACTTTTCAACCTAGTAGGGAAGCCCAGATAACAGAAGTTTTGCCAGTGATTTATATTACAAAGCTAACAAAGTGAACATGCAAAGAACTACAATAGGAATAACCTTTTACAAATTCTGAGACCTTACTATGCAATCTGCAGAAGTTTTCCAGAAAAAAAAATGTGCTTCTGGTTTTTTGTGCCCACACAAGTCTGGCCCAGATTAGCACTGTCATATATCCCATTTTAACGCAAGCATAACAGTCTAAATCCTCGTGATGGGAAATCCTGAGATACAGATGATTGACTTGATTTTCAGATGTTGAAAGTGGATATGAGTCTGCTAATAAAATCCTAAAAAATGAAGAAAACATAGTAAGCATTAGTAATAATATTCTTGTTAAATGAACAAAATAGCACCTATACTATATAAAGAATGTGTTACCAGAAAGTAATTTTAATATTGGCCCTATGTAGGGAAGAATAGTCAGATATTTGCATGACTTTTTTTCCCCCCTACTCTACAACTGAGGCAGGTTACAAGAATATATACTACTACAAAGTAGAAAACATGGGCAGAAGCCAATAAACATCATTTAATTTTTTGGTAGTAAAAGTGTATGGAGCATTTTCATTTTATAAACAGACTGTATAAAAGTTACTGTTATCCACCTTCACAGCCGACAACAAAAAAAGCAAGAGTGACAATTTAGGAGAAATTGAAAAAATGCATTCATTAATTTTCAACACAACTGATCAGATTGAGAAGAATTTGTGGGCCAGTGTCTTAACATTTTTACACAAGTTTTTGGGTCTTACTAACCAAAATTCACTCAACACGTGTACCTAACACATGCTTAGTTCAAGGCTTGTCACAATACTAGATTTACAGTCAGGAGTAAAACATAAGTGACTTTCATGGAGCTAACAGTTGGGTGCAGGGTTTCTCAACTTAATGACAAACATTTTCTGTGGGTACAGGTCAGTGACAAGTTCATCATATTGTGCAACCATCACCACTATCCATTGCCAAATTTTTCTGTCACCTTTAACAGAAATTCAGTGCCCCCTAAGCAATGACTCTCCTTTTCCCCTCCCTCCCACGCCTGCTAACAACTTAGGATCTTCGGTCTCTGTACATTTGCCCTTTACAGATACTTCATATAAGTGGGATCATACAATATTTGTCCTTTTGTGACTTATTTCATTCAGCATAACATTTTCAAGGTTTATCCATGTTGTGTCATACGTGTCAGGGCTTCATTATCTTTATGGCTGAGTAATATTCGATTGTATGTATCACATTTTGTTTATCCACCTTTTGGCTAATTGCTGCAGTGAACGCTGTTGTACAAGTTATCTGTTTATGCTCCTGCTTTCAGTTCTTTTTGGTATATACCTAGTAGTGGAAGGAATCACTTCCCTGGGTGGCACAAATGGTTACGTGCTTGACTACTAGCTGAAAGGTTGGCAGTTCAAACCTACCTAGAGGTGCCTTGCAGGACACCTCAGGCGATCTGCTTTTTAAGAGGTCACAGCTTTGAAAACCCTATGGAACAGTTCCACTCTGCACACATGCGGACTCCATGAGTTGGAAGCGGTTTGATGGCAGCTAACAATAACAAAGTAGTTTTATGTTTCTAACTTTTTTTTTTGAACTTTAGATGGTTTACAGAACAAACTAGTTTCTCATCAAACAGTACACACATTGTTGTATGACGTTGGTTAATAACCCCACGGCATGTCAACACTCCCTTCTCAACCCTGGGTTCCCTATTACCAGCTGTCCTGTTCCCTCCTATCTTCCAGCCCCTGCCTCAGGGCTGGTACACCCCTTTAGTCTTGTTTTGTTCCATGGGACTATTCAATCTTTGGCTGAAGGGTGGGACCTCAGGAGCGGCCTCATTACTGAACTAAAAGGGTGTGCAGGGGCCGTACTCTTATGTTTAAGATTTTGAGGAACTGCCAGACAGTTTTTCACAGCGACTGTATCAATTTTGCATTCCCACTAGCAATTTGGCAACATTTCTTTTTTGTCTTTTTGATCATAGCCATCCTTTGGGGGTGAACTGGTACCTCATTGTGGTTTTGATTTGCATTTCCATAATGACATTGAGCATCTTTTTGTGTCCTTGTTGGCCATTTGTATATCTTTTTTGGTGAAATGTCTATTCAGATTCTTTGTCTGTTTTTTGATTGGGTTGTTTGACTTTTTGTTGTTTCAGTTGGTAAGAGTTCCTTATATATTTTGGATATTAAACTCTTACCTTACCTGATAGATGGTTCCTAAAAATCTTCTCCCAATCTGTAGGTTATCTCTTTGTTGATAAAGCCTTTGATGCCCAAAAGTTTTTAATTTTGATAAAGTCCAGGCTATCTATTTTGTCTCTTGTTTTTGGTGTCATATCTAAGAATCCTTGTCGAAAACTAGATCAAGAAGTATTACCCCTATATTTTTGTGTATGAATTTTATGGTCTTAGTTCTTACATTTAAGTATTTGATCCATTTTGAATTAGTTTTCGTGAGGTATGGATCCAATTTCATTTTCTCCGTGTGGAATTCCAGTTGTTCAGCATCATTTCTTAAAGAGACCGTGCTTTTGCCATTTAATGGATTTAGCACCCTGTTGAAAGTCAACTGACTGTGGATGTATGAGTTTATTTTTAGACTCTCAATTCTATTCTAGTGCTGCATAGGTCTATCATTATACCAGTAACAGACTGTTTTTTGTTATAAAAACATTTGCCAATTTAATATTTTTTAGTGTACAGTTTAGTGACATCAATTAATCATGTGCAACTGTCACCAGTGTCTGTTGCCTAATTTCCATCACCATAAACAGAAACTCTGTGCTTCCTTAAAAAAAAAAAAAAAATGACTTCCCCTTTCGCCCTCGCCTCTGGCAACCACTAACAAACTTTGGTCTGTATACATGTGCCTGTTCTAGCTATTTCATGAGTGAGATCAAACAACAGTCGTCCTTTTGTGATAGACTTACTTCATTCAGCATAATGTTTTCAAGGATCATCCATGTTGTAGCCTGTATCAGAACTTCATTTCTTTTTATGGCTGAGTAATATTCAACTGCATGTGTATACCACATTTTTTTTTTTTATTCATTTATTGATGGACAGTTAAGTTGTTTCATGTTTTGGCAATCGTGAATAGTGTTGTAAGGAGCCCTGGTGGCGTAATGGTTAAGCAAAAAGTTGGTGGTTCAAACCCACCAGTTATTCTGTGGGAGAAAAGACCTAGCAGTCTGCTCCTGTAAAGATTATAGCCTAGGAAACCCCATGGGGGCAGTTCTGCTCTGTCATACAGGGTTACTGTAAATTGGAATCGCCTGGATGGCTCAAAACAACAGATAGTCCTGCAGGGAACATTGGTGTTCATGTGTCTGTGTCACCGCTTTCAGTTTCTTGGGTATATACCTAGGATTGGGATCGCTGGTCATATGGTAGTTTTATGTTTAACATTTTGAGGAACTGCCAAACTTTTCCACAGTGGCTGTATCAGTTTTACATTCCCACTAACAATGGATGAGGGTTCCGATTTCCCTACATTCTTGGCAGCATTTGTTTTTCATTTTTTTGATCATAGCCATCCTAGTGGGGGTGAACTGGTTGGTATCTCATGTGGTTTTGATTTGCATGTCCCTAATGGTTAACGAAGGAGCCCCAGTGGCACAATGGTTAAGCACTCACCTATTAACTGATAAAAAAAAAAAAAAAAAAATGATAGTTTGGCTTTTCAACTCACCAGTGGCTACATTGGAAAAAAGACCTGGCAATCTGCTCACGTAAAGATTACAGCCTGGGAAACCATATGGGGCAGTTCAGCTCTGTCATATAGGGTTGCTATGAGTCGGAATTGACTCAACAGCTCAAAACAATAACAGTAGTTAATGATGTTGAACATCTTTTCGTGTGCTTATTGGCCATTTGTATTTTTTCTTTGGTGAAATGTCTATTCAAATCTTTTGCCCTTTTTTTTGGTTTATTTTGCTTTAGGTGAAAGTTTACAGCTCAAGTTAATTTCTCATACAAAAGTTTATACACATATTGTTATGTGACTGTAATTGCCATCCCTATAATGTGACAGCACACTCCTATCACTTTCTGCCTTTTCATCCTGCCTCCGGACAGGAGGTGCCCATTTAGTCTTGTGTATCTACTTGAACTAAGCAGCACACTCTTCACGAGTATTATTTTATGTTTTATAGTCCAGTCTAATCTTTGTCTGAATAGTTGGCTTTGAGAATGATTTTAGTTCTGGGTTAACAGAGTCCAGGAGCCATGTCTTCTGGGATTCCTCTAGTCTCAGACCATTAAGCCTGGTCTTTTTTTTTTACTAAATTTGAATTCTGCATCACTTTTCTCCTGCTCCATTAGGGACTCTCCTCTGTTGGGTTTCCTGTGCAGACGGTCATTGGTGGTAGCCGGGCACCATCTAGTTTTTCTGGTCTCAGGCTGATGGAGTCTCTGGTTTATGTGGCTCTTTTGTCTCTTGGCTGTGCCCATTTTTTGATTGAGTTGTCTTTCTGTTGTTCGGTGTTGGAGTTCTCTGTATATTCTGGATATTAAACCCTTACCCAACATACAGTTTCCAAAATATTTCTCCCAGTTTGTATGTTGCCGTTTCACTTTATTGTTAAAGTCTTCTGTTGAACAAAAGTTTTTAATTTTTATTAAGTCCAATTTATCTGTTTTGTCTCTGGCTGCTAGTGCTTTTGGTGTCATATCCAAGGATCCGTTGTTAAAAACTACTTTCCGAAGCCATATCCCTGTATTTTCTTTTAGGGGTTCTGTGCTTTTAGTTCTTACATTTAGGTCCTTGATCCATTTTGAGTTAGTTTTTGTGATGGTGTGAGGTATGAGTCCAGCTTCAGTTTTCCGTGTGAATATATCCAGTTGTCTCAGAATCATTTAATAAAGAGGCTGTTTTTTCTCTGTTGCATGGATTTAGCATCCTTGTCCAAAACCCATTGACTGTAGATGTATAGGTTTATTTTTGGATTCTTAATTTTATCCCATTGGTCTATGTCTCTATACCAATACCAGACTATTTTGATTACCGTAGCTTTATAGTATGTTTTGAAATCAGGAAGTGTGAGTCCTTCTGCTTTGTTCTTTTTCTTCAAGATTCCTTTGGCTATTCAGGGCCTCCTTGCAAGTCCATATAAATTTGAGTACTGGATTTTCCATTTCTGCAAAGAATACTGCTGGAAAATTTGATTGAGATTGCGTTGAATCTATAGATCACTTTGGTTAGTATTGACATCTTAGCCGTGTTAAGTCTTCCAATCCATGAACTCATAGTCTTTCCATTTATTTAGGTCTTTAATCCCTTCCAGAAGTGTTTTGTAATTTTCGTTTTACGAGTCTTTCACCCCCGATTAAATTTATTCCTAGATATTTTATTCTTTTATGTTTTGTAAATAGAATTGTTTCCTTAATTTCTTTTTCAGATTGCTCATTACTGATGTATAGCCATCTGATTGTTGTGTGTTGACCTTGTATCCTCCCACTTTCCTGAATTCATTTATTAGCTCTAATACCTTTCTTGTGGGTTATTTAGAGTCTTCTATATATAGGATCATGTCATCTGCATAAAGTGATAGTTTTACTTCCTTCCCAATTTGGATAGCTTTTATTTCTTTTCTTGCCTAATTGCTCTGGCTAGAACTTTCAGTACGATACACCTAGTCCTCACTTAATGACTATCTTGTTATCTGACATTTTGCATTTATAATAATAGTATAAAACTGTACTATCCAACTATTTTACACGTTAACAATGTCTGGCAGTAACAAATGCCAAGGTGAGAGTAACGCTGGGTATGATGGTTAAGGTTCTGTGTCAACTTGGCTGAGTAATGATTCTCTGTGGTTTGGCAATTATGAGGTAGTCATCCTCCATTTTTGCATAATGCTGCTTTTTGCATAACGACCTGGTTTTTGGAACGTAACCGTGCTGATAAGTGAGGGGTGGGTGTATTGAATAGCAATGGTGAGAGCAGGCATCCCTTGTCTTGTTCCTGATCTGTAAAGTTCTCGGTCTTTCTACATTATGATGTTGCTGTGTTAGTAGTTGCTGTCAAGTTGGCTCCAACTCGTGGTGACCTTAATATATAACAGAACAAAATGTACAATTCTGTACCATATTCATGTTCACTGGTGTGTTTTAGTCCTTTGCTGTGCCTATTGTGTCAATCCACCTCATTGAATATTTCCCTCATTTTCACTGACCCACTTCTTTGCCAAACATAATGTATTTTTCTAGTGATTGGTCTTTCCTGTTGATGTGTCTAAAGTCTTCCCTGTTGATGTGTCTAAAGTCTTTCCTGTTGATGTGTCCAAAGTAAGCCAACTGAGGTCTCACCATCCTCACTTCTAAGGAGCATTTTGGTTGTATTTCTTCAAAGACTGATTTGATCATCCTTCTAGCAGTCCACGGTATGTTGAATATTTTTTGCCAACACTGCATCTCAGTTGTATCAATTCTTATTTTGTCTTCCCATTGAAAACACCAGGGCTTGGGTCAGACACACCTTAGTCATAAAAGTGACATCTTTGTTTTTAAAACGTTAAAGAGGCCTTTTGCAGTGGATTTTCCCAGTGCAATGTGTCATTTAATTTCTTGACTGCTGCTTCCATGCTTGTTGATAGTGGATTTAAGTAGAATGAAATAGTTGAATTTTTCTTCATTGGTCCAGTTGTGAGGATTTTCATTTTCTTAGCATTTAAGCATAGTCCATACTGAAGCCTGCAGTCTTTGACCATCATCGGTAAGTGTTTCAAGTCTTCTTCATTTCTGGCAAGCAGGGTTGTGTCATCTGCATATCACAGGTTGCCAACGAATCTCTTTCCAATCCTGATGTCACATTCTTCTTCTTGTAGTTCAGCTTCTCGAGTTATCTGTTCAGCATGTAGATTGAACGAGTAAGGTGAAAGCGTACAACCCAGCTGTGCATCTTTTCCATTTTTAAACCCCACAGTATCCCCTCATTCAGGTCTAAGGACTGCCTCTTGACCCATGTACAGGTTCTACATGAGCACAATTTAGTGTTCTGGAATTCCCATTCGTCGTAATGTTATCTGTAATTTGTTATGAACCACAGTTGGATGCCTTCGTGTAGATGATTCTGTATGCTACGATCCATCTGACATCACCAATAATATCCTTCTTTTTGTGTCCTCTTCTGAATCCGGCTTGAAATTCTGGCAGTTTTCTGTCAACATTCGGCTGCAGTTCTTGAATTATCTTCAGCAAAATCTTGCTAGCATGTGATATTAATGATAGCGTTTGATACTCTGCACATTTTGTTTGATGTCCTTTCTTTGGAATGGGCACAGATATGGATCTCTTCCAGTCAGTTAGCCATGCAGCTGTCTTTCAGATTTCTTGTTACGGATGAGTAAGTGCTCACAGTGTTGCATCCATTTATTGAAGCATCTTGATGGGTATTCCATTAATTCATGGAGCCTTGGATTTTTGCCAGTGTCTTCAGTGAAGCTTGAACTTCTTCAGTAGCAGTGGTTCTTGATCATATGATACCTCCTAAAGTGGCTGAACATCAACCAATTCTTTTTGGTACACAGACTCTATATTCAGTCTACTTTTGATGATTCCTGCATCATCCAGGTTTTTGCCCATAGATCCTTCAGTAATGCAACTCAAGACTTCTTTTCAGTTATTTTAGCGTGAGAAATGCCAAGCATGTTCTTCCGTTTCAGTTTTCTAACTTCAGGTCTTTGCACATTTCATCATAATACTTTCTCTTTTCTTCTAAAGCTACTCTTTGAAATATTCTGTTGAGCTCTTTTACTTCAACATTTTTTCCATTTACTTTAGCTGTTAGGTGCTGAAAAGCAAGTTTCAGAGTCTCTTCTGACATCGTTATTTTGCTCTTTCCCATCTTTTTTCATGACCTTTCACTTTCTTCATGTATGATATCCTTGATGTCTTCCCACAACTCAGCTCTTCTGGTCTCCAGTCATTAGTGTTCAATGCATCGAATCTATTTTTAAAACGATCTCTAAATTCAGGTGCAATGTATCCAAGGTCTTGCTTTGATTTTCTTCAGCTTGCACATGAGTAAAAGATGGTCCGTTCTGCAGCTACTCCCTGGCCTTTGTCTTGATGATATTGTGCTTTTCCATTCTCTTTCCATAGATGTAGTCACAATCATGTTGTTGAAAACAGGTTATTTCCGATGAGTAAGTTGTTGGTCTTGCAAAGTTCTACCATGTGACTTCAGGTGTCATTTTTATCATCAAGGCTGAATTTTCCAGCTACTGATTCTCCTCCTTTGTTTCCAACTTTTGCATTTCAGTCACCAGTAATTGTCAATGCGTCCTGATTACACAGTCGATGAATTTCAGATTGTAGCAGGTTGTAAACGGTCTTCACTTTCTTCATATTCTGGCATTCGTGGTTGGTGCATAAATTTAAATAATAGTAGTATTGACTGATCTTCCTTCTAGGCTTATGGATATTAACCTTTCACTGACCACATTGTACTTCAGGATAGATCTCAAAATGTTCTTTTGAATGATGAATGTAACGCCATACTCCTTCAGGTTGTCGTTTCCAGCATAGACCATATGATTATTGGATTCAAAATGGCAGATCCCAGTCCATTTTACCTAATTAAACAGATAATTTATTTTATAAGGATCAGCACAAAGCTGGTTCCTATGAGGTGGAGGTTAAAGATGTCCCAAATGTCCAACTTTTCCAAGCTGCTGTACCACTCCATCATCTCTAACATCAACTACTCCCTCTCTCCTCAGCATTCTCTCTCATGTCTTTGGGTTTCCTGATTCACTGCACGGCCTCACAGAACTCAGGAACCATATAAAGGAAATGGCTCACATACTTGTGGAGACTGGCAAGTCCCAAATTTGTGGGTCGGGCATAGGCTTCTCTCTGGCCCTCAGTTTCTGCCCACAAGCACTCAGTTTTCTTGCTTTGTGGGATGGGAAGTCCACTATTGCTGTCTCCTGCGGGTCTCTCTTTCTTTGGTGGTAGTGGGCTGTTCTCTTCCCTGTCTCTAGGGTAGCTTATTTTAAGCTCAGCGAGATGGCAAAACTGACCAGTTTCTTTGGTGGGCCACAATTACTGTCCTATCACGTGGTCCTGCCCAATCTGGGTGGGGGCTACAAAACTGTGGCTAGAGAGGCCACACACAAAAGTAATCAGTCACACTGCACTAATGCATAGGATATCCATTTCAAGTGTTCCTTGAAATTTATGACTTTCAATTTTCCTTGGTTTATACTTCGTACATTCCATGTTCTGATTACTGATGGATATGTCCAGCTGTTATCTTCTCCTTTTGAGTCATGCCACATCAGCAAATGAAGTTCCCCAAAGGCTTTACTCTATCTGCGTCACTGAAGTCAACTCATACTTTAAGGAGGCAGCTCTTCCCTGGATGTATTTTGAGTGCCTTCTAACCTGAGGGGCTTGTCTTCCGGTACTGTATTGGACAGTGTTTTATTGCTATCTCTAAAAGTTTTCATTGGATAATTTTTGGAAGTAGATTGCCAGGCCTTTCTTCTTAGTCTGTCTTAGACTGGCTGCTCTGCTGAAATCTGTCTAACATGAATGTCCTTGTTGTATTTAAAATACTGGTGGTAGGGCTTCCAACATAATAGCAACAAGAAAGCCCCATAGTACTATGAACTGACAGATGGGTGGTGGAGTACAGTGTTAGCTGTAGGTTTTTCATAAATGCCCTTTATCAGATTGGGGAATTTCCCTTTCTGTTCCTATCTTGTTGAGTGTTCTAGTCTTGAAAAGGTGTTGGATTTCGTCAGATACTTTTTCTGCTTCAGTATAAATCATCATGTGGTTCTTCCCTTCGTTCTATCAACGTGATATATTACATTGATTTTTTTAATGCTGAACCACTCCTGCATTCCACGATCGTGGCGTATGTTCATTTTATTGTGCTTTTGTATTCTGTTTGCTAGTATTTTGTTGAGGATTTTTGCATCTACATTCATAAACCAAACCAAAAACTAAACCCGTTGCCGTTGAGTCAATCCGGACTCATAGCGACCCTATAGGACAGAGTAGAACTGCCCCATAGGGTTTCCAAGGAGCGCCTGGTGGATTCAAACTGCTGACCTTTTGGTTAGCAGCCGTAGCACTTAACCACTACACCACCAGGGTTTCCAAAAAGTAGCAGAGGATGGGATATTAAAAAAAAAAAACCCATTGCCGTTGGATCAGTTCTGACTCAGCGACCCTATAGGACAGAGTTGAACTGCCCCATAGGGTTTCCAAGGTGGGTAGTAGATTCCATCCTTTTGGTTAGCGGCCGAGCTCTTAACCATTGCGCCACCAGGGCTCCATAAGGGATATTAGTTTGTATTTTTCTCCTGGTGTCTGTCCTGCTTTGGTATCAGAGTAACGGTAGCCTCATATAATACTTAGGACGTGTTCTCTCTTCTCTTTTTGGAAAAGTTTAAGAAGGATTGACTCACTTCTTCTATAAATGTTAGTAAAATCTTCCAGTGAAGCCATCAGGTCCAGGATTTTTCTTTGTTGGGAGGTTTGTGGTTACCGATCAATAAAATTTCTTTGTTATGGGTCTACCGAGATATTCTATTTTTTCTTGAGTCATCGTAGGAAGTTTGTTTCTAGGAATCTGTGCATTTCCTCTTAGCTAATTTGTTGACATATAGTCGGTCATAGTATTTTCTTATGCTTTTTATTTTCGTAAGGCCGGTTGTAATGTTCTCAAATTCATTTCTGATTTTATGTATTTGGATCTTCTCTTTTTCTTTGTTAGTCTAGCTAAAGGTTTGTGGATTGCCTCGATATTAAAAAAAAAAAAAAAGTTTCTGGTTTCATTGATTCTGTTGTTTTTCACTTTATTTCTGCTCTGATCTTTGTTATTCTGGTTGCCTTGAGCTTGTTTTTTTCTTCTTTTTCTGGTTTACTCTTTTCTAATTTCTCAAGTTAAAAAGTTAGGTTATTGATTTGAGATCCTTCAGCATTTTTTCCATGTACAATTCAGTGATACTGTGTTCATCATGTTGTGCAACCATCTGTCTGTTTCCAAATTGTTCCTCTACACTTAACAGAAACTCTGCCCCCTACGCTAAGATGCGTCTTTTCTCCTCCCTCACCCTTAACACGTCGCTGTCAAGTCAATTCCGACTCATAGCAACCCTATAGGACAGAGGAGAACTGTCCCATACGGTTTCCAAGGACCGCCTGGTAGATTTGAACTGCTGACCTTTTGGTTAGGAGCCATAGCTCTTAACCACTATGCCATCAGGGTTTCCCTCTCACCCCTGGTACCCACTAATAAGCTTTGGTTTATTTCCCATAACTGAGCTCATACAAAAAATATTTGTCCTTTTGTGATTGACTGAGTTACTCAGCATGTTTTCAAGATTCATTCCTGTAGCGTGTATCAGGACTTCGTTTTTCTTTATGACTGAGTAATATTCCATTGTGTGTATACCGCGTTTTATCTATACAGTCCATCTGTTGATGCACATTTAGGTTGTTTCTACCTTTGGCTGTTGTGAATGGTGCTGTAATGAGTATTGATGGACAGATACCTGTTTGCATTCCTGCTTTCATTTCTTTTGGGTATATACCTAGGATTAGGATTGCTAGGTCATATGGTGGTACTGTTTAACTTTTTGAGGAATCACCAAACTGTTTCCACAGCAGCTATACCATTTTACAATTCTACCAGCAATGGATGAGGGTTTCAGTTTCTCCCTAGCCTCGATAACATCTGTTATTTTCTGTTTAGTTTTGGATCATAGCCATTCTAGGGAGGAAATGGCATCTCAGTATGACTTTGATTTACATTTTCCTAGATCCCTGTGTGGTGCAAATGGTTTGCCCTTAACTACTAACCTAAGGGTTGACAGTTCAAACCCGCCTAGCAGTGCTGCAGAAGAAAAGCCTGTCAGTTTGTTTCTGCAAAGATCACAGCCAAGAAACCGTGCAGAGCTGTTCTGCTCTAACACAGGGGCTCAGCACGAGTTGGAATTAACTTGATGGCAATGGGTTTGGTTTGTTTTTTTTAATGACTAATGACTTTGAGCATCTTTGTATGTCCTCTTCAGTGAAATAGCTCTTCCTTTGCCTATTTTAGATTGGGTTGGTCGTCTTTTTGTTGTAAGGAATTCTTTATGTATTCTGGATTTTAACTGACTGGAAAGAGGGACATACGGGGCTTCAGGGATGCTGGTATTTATATGTCTGTAAACCCTCAATGAGATGGACTGACACAATAGCCACAACAATGGACTCAAACACACCAACGGTCATGAAGATGGTACAGGACCGGGCAAAGGTTTGTTCCGTTATACGTAAGGTTGTCATGACTCAGAGCTGACTCGACTGCAACTAACAACATCATCAAAGGACTCATTAAGTTGGTATTGGTTTTTTAGCCACGATGTCTACCAAGAATAAAATGAATGAAAATTAGAAGCCCTCCAAAACTTTTCATGAGTTATGAGGTTGGAAGAAAAAAGAACTGGGTTCCCATGCCTGCCACAACCTGCGTGAAGGTTGCTTACATAAGGGACAAGTGCCTTGGTATGTTCTCAAGTGGGAGAATCGTTTCCCATACCTCTTAGGGCTGCGTAGAAGGACAATAGAAAAAAAGAAATCCTTACCACTCTATAGACTTAGCGCAGTAAGGTCTGACCAAGGACCTCACTTCACCACCAGAAAAGCTAGTCCACTAAGATGCTTTAAAACGTCTGTAACTTCTCAGACACTCTTCCCACCAGAAGCTGGATCTCTCTTTACCTTGGTGACAGCAATGGGAGTGACGCCTGCATGTCTTCTGAGGCTCAGTCATAAAAGGCTTCTGCTTGGGCCTCTCTCTCTGGATGCTCCCCCCAGCCACCATGCTGTGAAGGAGCCAGTCAGCTATACGGAAAGGCCACATGTAGATGTTCTGGACACAGTCCTAGATATGGTTGCAGCTGATAGCCAACACCAACTGTCAGATGATCCCTAGCCTCTGATCGCCTCAGCAGATGCGAAAAGGAGCACTGGTGAGCTGTCCCCTTCAAGCCCTGCCCATATGGTATATTTGTGAGTACATTATTTTAAGCTGCTAAATTTGGGGGTGGCTTAAGCTAGAATATCCACACACAGTGTTGGTGGGATATGCCAGACCTATTATATACCTTACCACATTCCCTGATAATGGGCCTTCTAGCACTGGAGTGTGTGTGTGGAGGGTGTACCCTGTAAGTCCTCAGAGTTATCCTGGAGGATGTGGTTTACCTGGACCAGTGACCAGCATATGAAACTGTCTTGGTGAGGTTTTCTTCCCCTCCCCACTTCAGCTACTGTGTCTGACATATTAAAATTCTTTACAGAAGAGTAAAGAGACCAGAGTTTGGGGGCAGGAGCCCTACCCGGAAACAGAGATTTTATCTAGAATTTTCATTGTAGTTATCTCTCTCAGGGAACCTCAACTCTCTTAATAGTCAGCAGCATGTAACATAGTCACAGCAAAGTTTTCACACTACCTCAGATCAGAAAGAAAATTGGCTTCTCACCATTAAAGGGAGTACCCATTGCTTGAGACAACTCAATCTAAATAAAAATATCCATCTAACTTCTCTTTCCATCGAATTCAAATGTACTAAAGAAGCAACCCCTACCCTGATTGTTTTGCCTGCTCAGAAGGTAATGCACCAAATTGGAGGATACAGGGAGTTCTATTGTGTGTTATTTTGCATTATAAGTTAGGGATCTGCTTTAAAATGGACTTACAGACTATAAAACTGAGAGACAAATCCTGGGAGCAATGACTCTGATGACGTCAGTACTTCAGCACTCACAGGTATTTTTAAAACTTCTTAAGTTGTAATGAGAGAGCAGCTCATCCAAAAATGTATCTGGCATCCAGTCAACTTAAAGCTACCAGTAGAGCTATTTGTCCACAAGCTACTCGCAAAGGAAATCATCTTTTAGAAAGACCTCTACGGGTTGAATTTGCATAGTAAGATGTCCAGCAAATTTTTTCCCCTAAAATACAGATCTGTAATGTGTTTTGTTTAGGTAATGTAGTAATACAAATCCCACTGTATTTTTAGAACCTACAATAGAATTTTTTGTAACAGTAGACATAGTTTACCTGACAGAGAGATCATGTATGTTCAATGAAAATTCTGTAATTAAAAAATAAAACCTGGCAGAATATTGTTTCAAATTACCAGTAAAATATGTATGGCCTAAGTGCAAGAACTATCCATTTGCCAAGAGCCAACTTAAAATTGTACAGAAATTATAAGCTGTTAGTAATGAAAAGGTCACTTTATGTGAGACCTGTGGTAAGTTCAGTGACGCATGTATCGTCGGATACATTACTGAGGTGCTTTCTAATTTCTTCCATGTTGCAGCACATACTAACAACAATAATATTTATACAGCACATCGGGGACAACAGTGAGGGCTGCTTTTGCCTCTGCCCTGGAGGATCCAGCTGCCCCCAGTGCTGGCCACCTTGAGGACTAAGTGGGCCACTGTCTCTGCACACCTAATCTCATTTCTGGCAGACAGGTTGGGACACAATGCGTCTATTTTATATTAAAACTTTCCACATGATACCTTATCACTACATACCAGGGCTCCAGTATAGTAACAGTGGATTACAGCTCAGAGAGCTTCAAGACACAGAGTCTACTTAAGAAGGAATTCTTAGGGAAACCCAAAGACATTAGAAGAAAACAAGGAAACTGAAGCCTTTGGCATCTATAATGACAACAAACATTAAACAGTCCAGCTCCTAGCCAGATTAACGTATAAAACTTCACACTAAAAGCCCAATTATTTAAGTTCCTATTACCAAATACATCATGTCCAGCTTTCAACAAAAATTACAAGGCATACTAAAGGGCAAGGGGGAAAAAAAAACCAGTTCAAAGAGATAAATTGAGCATCAGAACCAGACTCAGATATGGCATAGATTTTGGAATCACTAAATAGGGAATTTGAAATAACTGATTAATATGTTAAGGGTTCCAATGGAAAAAGAAGACAACATTTAAGAACAGGTGGGTAATATAAACAGAGATAGAAACCAAAAGGAAATGCTAGAAATAAACACTACAGAAATGAAGGATGCCGTGAAAAGACACAGAGGAACATTAAATGCAGACTGCTAAATTAAAAGGAGCCAATCTCAAAAGGCTACACATTGTATAATTCCAACTCTGTGACGTTATGGAAAAGACAAAACTATAGACATAGTAAAAAGATCAGCAGTTTTCAGGGATTTAGGGGTGGGGGAGTTAACAGGTGGATCATAGGGCATTTTTAGTTCAGTGAAACTGCTGTAATGGTGGATACGTGTATGAGGTCATGCATTTGTAACAACCCATAAAGTCTACAACACAAAGAGTGATTCCTACCGTAAACTATGGACTCAGTAATCACGTATCAGTATCGATTCATTAATTGCAACATATGTACCCCACACTAATGCAAGTTGTTGACAATAGGGGAAACTGTATTGGAATGGGGAAAAAGAATATATGGGAACTCCACCATCTGCTTGTTTTTCTTTTTGACTGTTCTAAAAAAGACCATTGATTAATTCAAAAAATTTTAAGAGGGCTTTTCATTTTGTATATACTATCTCAGTGCCTCAAGTTCCTATTTTTTGTTGAATAAATGAATGATGGTGAATCAATGACTGACATTTGTGACAAATTCAATTCACAGTGCCTGCACTGGGCTGTGTGGCAAGGGTGATGTGCACAGCCAGTCTTGAAGGCACGATCCAGAGACTGGCTGGTCCGTTCGACTAGTCTTGCTCCTCTGCTTCAATTCTGTTCCAGTCCCAAACCTTCGGCGGTAGAACATTGACCATTCCAGAATATTCCAAGACTTATTTTCACACTTCCTGAAAAACACTGTTGGTCTTCTTTTCTTTTTCAGTGTAACTTCACAATTGAAAAAAACTGCTTAGAGAAATTAAATTGTTCTGGCTTAATCAATTCTTTATGTTGCCCCTAACAGTAAAAATGTCGCATTCTGCAAAATCATGTAGTAAAAATTAGAGAACTTATGCCCCGGGAGCACAACAGTTAAGCACTTGGCTGCTTACTGAAAGGTTGGCAGTTCGAACCCACCAAGTGGTTCTATGGGGAAAAGATCTGGCAGTCTGGTCTTGTAAAGAATACAGCCTATAAAGCTATATGGGGCGGTTCTGCTCTGTCACATGGGGTTGCTGTGAGTCAGAATCAACTCCATCGCACCCAACAACAACAATGCAACAATAGGTTTGGAACTTTGTAACCTGAGCAGTAACAATAACTACCTAAATTTCCACCTGTGTGTTAGCACGGAGAATCACTTGGTCTGTCTTTGCAGCCTTGAACTTAGGAACTTTTGTATCTTCCTTTGAGATGTAGATCCTTGAAATCAAATGCTTCTAATAGAAAACATTTTCACCAGTATTAAAACTGTGATGCAGAGGTGGTCTTCATAAATCAATGCCTCTTCCACACACAAGGTGAAACGTCTTCATGGCTTTTCGTCTGTAACTGAGTGAAAAACATGGTGGTTTTGAAGCCATTAAACAGCCACTCCTTGCGATGAAAAGAGGTACTTCACAGGGTTTTCAAATTTTTAAATTAAGGTCTTTATATACAGCTGAAGGAGGCCCAGTGGAGCAGTGGTTAAAGCGCTCAGCTGCTAACCAAAGGGTTGGCGGTTTGAACCCAGCAGCCACTCCGCGAGAAGAAGATGGGGCGGTCTGCTTCTATAAAGATTTCAGCCTTGGAAACCCTATGGGATGGTTCTGCTATGTCCTTCCTAGAGGGTTGCTGTGAGTGGGAATCGACTCAAGGGCAGCAGGTTAAGTTTGGATTTACATGTTGCAGAGGTGTTCTCTTTAGTTGAGAGAAAGCTTGTCCTCACCACTTCAGCACATTAACTTACTGGGAAAGAAATTTTGTCTGAACCAATGCGACTTCACATTGTACTGACCTTCATTGCCTGTTTACCAACAGCACATGCACGAATTCACATCACAGAAGCACACACCCTGTAGCAGTATGGGTTACGAAGCGTGTCTTATTTAGAAAAGGAAGACTTAAATCTCTTTTCATTTCTCTTACCTTACGGTGCTTCATTTTCTGCCTCTGTAATAGAGGAGCAATTCTTTGGTTCACTTTGATGTTTCTTCACTGTTCTCCATGATCTATGGAAAATAACTACAAATTAAGATGTTTTCTGCATCTCAGTTTTTCCTTATACCTACCTATGCATGTTGCTTATCTTGTTCACATATATAAACCCACCCCTTCTGTCATTGGAAGGGCTAAGGTAAACTATCCCAGAAGACCCCAGCACCCAGCCCTACAATGCTTCTGAGAACACGAGAGCCACGTCAGCATCCCCGTACCAAAATTCAGTACGTTCCCCACACCTGCCATTCCTTACTGCCCATCCTCTGCTATCCACTGTTCTAATTAAACCTGACTATGTTTTCTAGTACAAATTAGAAGGTGGTGGGTGAGGGGAAAGGCTGCTGAACTAAGTCACTCTACCTGCAATGAGAATGAACTTCACTGAGGTATAATTTACATACCATAAAATTCACCTTTTTAAAGTATACAGTTCAGTGGTAGTACTATTTACAAAGTTGTACAACCTTTACCACAATAACTTTAGGACATTTCCATCCCATTTTCAGTCACTCTCTATTCCTACCTCTAGCCCCCAAATTAAACCCATTGCCATCAGGTCGATTGTGACTCTTAACAACCCTACAGGACAGAGTAGAGCTGCCCCATAGGGTTTTCAGGGAGTGGATGGTGGATTCGAACTGCTGACCTTTTGGTTAGCAGCTGAGCTCTTAACCAGTGTCCCACCAGGGCTCCTCCTCTAGCCCCAGGCAACCATTTCATATAAATAGGATCATACACTATCGCATGGAGTCACTATGATTTGGAACAGCACTGATTACTTTGTGGCTTCTGACACTGAGCGTGATTGAGGTTCATCCATGTTGTAGCATGTATCAATACTTCATTCGTTTTTATAGCTCAGTAGTATTCCTTTGCATAAATACACCACATTTTGTTGATCTGATGAACATTTTTCACTTTTTGGTTAGTATGATTAATATTACTATAAACATTCACATTCAAGTTTTTATGTAGACACTTTTCATTTATTTTGGGTAGATATCTAGGTGGAGAACTGCTGGGTCATATGGTAATTTATGTTTTAACTTTTTAAGAAACTGCTAGAATATTTTCCAAAGTGGCTATACCATTTTACATTTCCACCAACCATGTCTTTCAGTTTCCCCACATCCTTGGGTGGTGCAGTTTGCTCTCAATGACTAATTTAAAAGGCTGGTTGTTTGAACCCACCCGGTAGCACTACGAAAAAAAAAAGGACTTGTGATCTGCTCCTGTGAAAATGTTTGTCAAGAAACTCCTATGGAATAGTTCTAACTCCACGACATGGGGTCACCATGAGTCAGAATCAACTTCACGTCCATTCTGACTCCATCTTACACAGTAGAACTGTTGCATAGGAGTTACTTGACAATTTTTTTAATTTGCGTTTTCCTAGTGACTGTGATAGAGCTCTGGTGATGCAATGGTTCATAGCTTGGCTGCTGACCAAAAGGTCAGCAGTTTGAATCCACCAGATGCTCCTTGGAAACCCTATGGGGCAGTACTACTCTGTCCTATAGGGTCACTATGAGTTGGAATCGACTCTGACGGCAGTGGGTTTGGTTTTTTTTTTGGTTTCGTGAAGGTGACATCAAGCACCTTTTCATGTGTTTGTTAACCATTTGTATATCTTCTTTGCTAAAGTGTCTATTCAAATCTTTTGCCCACTTTTTGATTGGGTTGTCTTATTAGTGAGTTGAAAGAGTTCTTTATATATCCTGGATATAAGTCCTTTATCAGATAAATGATTTGCAAATATTTTCTCCGAGTCTGGGGTGGAAAGAAGCACTTTTCCTTGCCCTGTGGGAGAGCTCTAAGCCTTTGAGGTGGTTCTTTCCTCACAAGCGTGAACTGGTCAGTACTCAGCTGAACTGCAGCTCTCTATAGTTGTCTCTCTTTACAGCTATCTTTCCCAGTACTCTGTCCAGGGAAGTACTGCTACCTGGACCTTTCCTTCTTTCCACCTCCTTCACTCGGAGTCCAAGCTGGGTTTCCCCCATCCTGCACCACAGCCTCGAAATTCTGCTGTCCCTGTTTCTCCATGTTGGCCAGAAACGGAAGTCTCAAGAGAGGTTTAAAATGTTACTTTGTATACAAGTTTCCCAAAGCTTGTCTACCCTTACAGGCAAAACTCTTCCTCTTCCCCATATACCAAACCAAAAAACAAAAACCAAAGCTGTTACTGTGGAGTTGAATGTCAGCTCATAGCAACCCTATAGGACAGAGTGGAACTGCCCCATGGGGTTTCCAAGATTGTGGGTTTCCAAGGCTGTGATCTTCATGGAAGCAGACTGCCATATTTTTCTCCCATGGAGCAGCTGGTGGGTTCCAAACACTGACCTTTAGGTTTGCAGCCAAGTGCTCCAACTACTGCATCACCTGGGCTCTTCTCGCCTTTTACCAGCCCCCTTCAATTACTTCTGGAGAAACCAGGCCCTTATAACTGTGTAGCACATTACAGCTGACAAAGTAATTTCAAACATTGAGGTAACATGGTTTTATGCTGGAAAAAATACAACTTGTGTCATCTTCATGTGAAAAAAAAGGTGGTTATTAAAAACCCATAGAAAAAGGCATAGGGTCGAACCTTGTGGAAATATGTCTAAATCTCTACATGTAATAGAAACAACAAAATAACAGTAGCCGCCACCACGTCACCTAGTGCTTTAAACCAGGCATTTTCCTTTTGAATTTACTCACTGTCTTGGGCACTGGTGTTGCTTGTCTCTACCAGGCTGATATCATACGGGGCTGAACTGGCCCTCTGAAGGTGGCTCTTCCTAATAGCAAAGGGGAGAGAGACACACATGGAAAAGGGTAAGTGAAGGACATGTCAGAACAACTAGAAAGATTGAACGTGCATATTTGAGGTTTGTTTTCTTCTCCACAACTACCTAAAATTGTCAGGGTTGCCCTGAAACTGGGTTCGATGATTTAACAGATACACCCGGGCAGGTAGGTCATCTGGGGGGACTTCAGATTTTGATAATGCTGCTTTTTTGCTTAATCTAGAGCTGCTGTCTTCTACACCAAAGCCCTTATGGTAACGTTTAGAGACATGTTATATTTTAGTGGAATGTTCTTGTGCTCTTTTTAAGATTAAAAAAAAAATTCTTTCATTAATTAGTTGGCACCCCTATGTGACACAGGTTAGCTTTAGTTAATCTATTAATGGTACTTCAGAAACTCTTTTTGGCTCTTTTTAAGATTCCCGATCAATCTTTTTAGTCATCTGATCAATTAATATGCTTGTAATTATATTCAGATAATCATAATAAAGGTTTTTAATATTAAAGATTTTAGAATGTATAGCTTTAATTTTTTCAATATGTCAATATGCGTTTGTGTTAATGAAAATGAATTCAAGCTCTTTTATCAAAGCAAAATGAAATGTATTTTGTAAACACACACTGGCTTCTCCTCCTGAAGTACTACTGATGTCAGTCCAGATTTTGGCATTAGGTAGGGTACCATTTTGGACCACATTCAAAGCTGGTACTAATTAGTTACTGTAGTTCAAAAGGCTCTCAGCTTAAAGCAGTTTAACCGCAAATGGACCCGAGAACTTTACTAAACGGTGACTTAGTTTCATTTGTGAAAGCACCACGTTTTTTTTTCCGTCCAATAGTGATATATATATTTTAATGTACTTTAGATGAAGGTTTACAGAGCAAACAAGTTTCTCATTAAAAAATTAATACACATTGTTTTGTGACATTCGTTGCCAACCCCAAACATGTCAACACTCTCCCTTTCTTGACCTTAGGGTTCCCCTGTGCCAGCTTTCCTGTTCCCTCCTGCCTTCTCGTCCTTGTCCCTGGGCTGGTGTGCCCATTTAGTCTTTTTTGTTTTATAGGCCTGTCTTATCTTTGGCTGAAGGGTGAACCCCAGGAGTGACTTCATTATGGAGCTATAAGGGTGTCTGGGGGCCATACTCTTGGGGTTTCTCCAGTCTCTGTCAGACCAGTAAGTCTGGTCTTTTTTTTTTTTGGTGATTTGGAATTTTGTTCTACATTTTTCTCCAGCTCCAGGACCCTCTATTGTGATCCCTGTCAGAGGAGTCAGCTGGGCACCATTTAGTTGTGCCAGACTCAGTCTGGTGGAGGCTGTGGTACTTGTGGTCCATTAGTCCTTTGGACTAATCTTTCCCTCATGTCTTTGGTTTTCTTCTTTCTCCCTTGCTCTAGACGGGGTGAGACCAGTCGAGTATCTTAGATGGCAACTCACAAGCTTTTAAGCCAGGCGCCACCAAAGTAGAATGTAGAACATTTTCTTTATAATAAACTATGTTATGTCAGTTGAGCTAGATGTTCCCTGAGACGATGGTCCCCAGAGCCCTCAGCCCAGTAATTTAGTCTCTTGGGGAGTTTAGATGTGTCTATGGAGCCTCCGTGACCTTGCCATGGACAAGATGGAAAGCACCACATTTTCCAGAGGCAAAATACAGTATAAAATAGCCCAAATCTTATTTCTAGATTCCATAAGAAATAGCTACTCATGTTACTTTTCAAACTAACTCTGCTGCTGGCATCGTTAAAGCACATTCTCTGCCATGTCATCATGTAAAAATGCCTCTGCTTGTGTCATTCAAAACTGGAAAAGCTGCAATTTCAAGCGTATTGCAACCCTCTCTGGAAAAGATTCACGGCTGTTATTTTTGTAAGAATGTTCAGGGTGCTATTTTTTTCTCATTGATTAAACTAAGATCCATTTTCCAAATGTTCCAAAATGAAAATGTATAACTATGATGACCAAAAGGTTGTTTATTTTATTATGAAATAAATCATACATAGAAAGAGTAGATGCAAATATTTACACAGTTTAAAAATCAATAATAAACACCCATGTACTGAGCACATTAGGAGGCAATTAACACATTTCAGAAGCCCCATGTGTCCCTTTTCTAGTTCCCTCTCTCTACTGTAAGCAGCCACATCCCGTATTTTATGCCAATTAGTCCCTTCCTTTTGTTTAAACTTTTTACCACTTAGGTGTATGTCCCTAAACAATACCTCGTTTCATACTGACGAATTTTAAGTTTTATATATATGGAATCATACTGTCATGTTTTCTTCTAGATTTTTCCCTCACATTGTCTCTAAGGTTGACCTAGGTTGATGTGCGTAGTTGTAGTTCATTCGTGTCTGCTGTTGTATATTCTTTGGTAGCAACACCCTAATGTATTTGCCCATTTTACTGTTAATGGGTACTCGAGTAATTTACTATTTTTTGCCATTATGAACAGTTCTACTAGAAATTCCTGGGTACATGTGTGAGAGTTTCTGTAAGGTATATACCCAGAAGTGAAACTATCATGTTGTGTACATTGGTTCAACTTTACAAAGTATTTGCAATCTGTTCCAAAAGTAGTACCTCATAACATTTTATAGTCTTTAAAATTTTTTTTGCCAATCTGAATGGTATCTCGTTGTGATTTTAATTTGCACTTCCCTGACCACTGATAAGATTGAACATCTTTTTATATGTTTATGAACCTTTCGTTTTATATCAATTGTATTTATTTTTCCCATTTGTCCACAGATTTATCTTTTTCTTAATGATGTATAGGAGTTGTTGATACATTCGGGACACATATAATTTGTTTTCCTGTGTTACAAGTGTCTTCTCCCAGTTTGTAGCTTGGGTTTTCGTTTTCTTATGGTATCTTTTGATAACTAGACACTTTCAATTTTAATACAGCAAACTTACCAACCATTTCTTTCATGATGTGTGCTCCTTGAGTCTTGTTCCAGAAATCTATCCCTACCCCAAGGACACAGAGACATTCTTTTAAATGCTCTTTTGAGCATTTTCATTTTGCCTTTCACATTTAGGTCTTTAATCTACCTGTACTGATTTTGAGGTATGCTGTGAGGCAGGGATCCAATATTCATGGGCCTATCTTTCTATTAAGGTCTTCCATCAAGTGGACTCCGACTCATAGTGACTCTAAGGATGGAGTAGAAGGGCCCCACTGGGTTTCCAAGGAGCAGCTGGTGGATTTGAACTTTCAACCTTTTGGTTAGTAGCTGAACTGTTAACCACTGTGCTACCAGGGCTCCCTCTTTCTCTTATGTTTCATTAATCTCTTTGTCTATCCCTAAATCAATAAGACACTGCCGAAATTATTATAGCTTTGTAACATATCTTGATATCTTGTACACTCTCCCTACCTTAATCTTATTTCAGGATGTCTTGGTTAGTTTAGACTTCTCCACTTTCATATGAGTTTTTTATTTTGGCCCGTCTTTTTGTTTGTGTGTGTTTATTGCTATAAACTGACCTCTGAGCACTGCTTTTGCTGTGTCCCAAAGGTTCTGGTAGGATGTGTTTTCATTCTCATTTGATTCTCTGAATTTCTTTATTCTGTTCTTAATTCCTTCTGTAACCCAGTAGTTTTTGAACAAGGTATTGTTCAGTTTCCATGTATTTGATTTTTTCCCTTGCATTTTCTGTTATTGATTTCTACTTTTATGGCTTTATAATCAGAAAAGATGCTTTGTAATATTTTGATGTTTTAGATTTTGTTAAGGCTTGCTTTGTGGCCTAATATGTGGTCTACTCTGGAGAATGTTCCATGTGCATTGGAAAGGGGTATACTTGGCTACTGTTGGGTGGAATCTTCTGTATATGTCTATGAGATCAAGTTGGTTGATTGTAGCATTTAGATCTTCGTGTCTTTAATGAGCTTCTTTCTGAATGTTCTGCCTTTCACCGAAAGTGGTGTGTTAAGTCTCCTACTATTATTGTGCAGCTATTTCTCTTTTCAATGCTGTTAGAGTTTATGTATTTTGGAGCCCTGTTGGGTGTGTAAATATTTATTGTGGTTATGTCCTCCTGGTGTATTGACCCTTTAATCGTTATATAGTGTCCTCCTTATCTTTTTTGGTGGGTTTTGCTTTAAAGTCTATTTTGCCAGAGATTAATATTGCGACTCCTGCTCTTTACTGATTGTTGTTTGCTTGATGTATTTTTTTTCATCCTTTGAGTTTTAGTTTGCATCTTTAAGTCAAAGGTGTGTCTCTTGTAGGCAGCATATAGACAGTGTTTTTTTTTTTTTTTTTTTAATCCATTCTGCCACTCTCTCTTTATTGGTGCATTTAGTCCATTTACATTCAGCATAATTATTGATAGGTATGAGTTTAGTGCTGCCATTTTGATGTATTTTTTTGTGTGTGTTGTTGACAGTTTCTTTGTTCCACTTAATTTTCTGTGCAGAGTCTTTTCATCTTTTTCACTGTTGTTGATTTTGTATTTTCTGAGTCTTTACATTTTTCTTTCTATTTTGATATGTAGGATTGTTAGTTTCCTTTGCGGTTACCTTACTATTTACCCCTATTTTTCTAAGTTTAAATCAATCTTTTATTTCTTTATATTGCCTTGACTTCCTTTCCATATGAAAGATCTATGACTACATTATTTAGTCCCTCTTTTTTGTTACAATGTTGTCATCTTTTACATATTGATGTCTCTGTTTTCCTATTTTCAGTGTTTTAGCTTTGATCTATTTTTGTGACTTCCCTGTCTGGGTTGATATCTGGTTTTTCTGTCCTGTGTTCGAGTCTTGGGTTGTTATTTGATGTTATTGATTTTCTAACCAGAGGACTCCCTGTAGTATTTCTTGTAATTTTGGTTTGGTTTTTACAAATTCCCTAAACTTTTGTTTCTCTGGAAATGCTCTAATTTTGCCATCAAATTTGAGAGACAGTTTTGCTAGATATGTAATTGTTGCCTAACAATTTTTTTCCTTCAAGACTTCATATATGTCATCCCACTGCCTTCTTGCTGGCATGGTTTCTGCTGAGTAGTCCGAGTTTAGTCTTATTGACTCCTTTGTAGACGAATTTTTGTTTATCCCTAGCCACTCTTAAAATTCTCTCTTTATCTTTGGTTTTTGGCAAGTTTGATTATAATATGTCTTGGTGATTTGGGGAGGGGGGGATCTACCTTATTTGGGGTTTGATGAGCTTCTTGGATAGATATCTTTCATGACATCAGGGAAGTTGTCTGCCAACAAATCTTCAACAACTCTCTCTATTTTCTGTTATCCTCCCCCCCCACCCCATTCTGGTACTCCAATCACTTGTAGGTTACTCCTCCTGATAGAGCCCCACATAATTCTTAGAGTTTCTTCATTTTTAAAAAATTCTTTTATCTGACTTTTCCTCAAATAAGTTGCTGTCAAGTGTTTTATTTTCAGTCTCACTAATTCTGACTTCCATTACCTCAGTTCTGCTCCTATGACTTTCTATTGAGCTGTCTAATTCTGAAATTTTTTTGTTAATCATTTGGATTTCTGATTGCTGTCTCTCTGTGGATTCTTGTAGCCTGTTAAATTTATCATTATGCTCTTGTATAACCTTCTTAAATTCTTCTATTGCTTTGTGTGTTCCTTGGCTTATTCTGCATTTTGCTGATCTCCTTCCTGATCTCTTGAAGAGTTCTGTATATTAATCTTTTGAATTCTATCTCTGGTAATTCCAAGAATTTATCTTCCTCCAGAAGGTTTCTTGATTTTTTGTTTTGGTGGCTTGCTGAAACCATCATGGTCTGCCTCTATATGTGATGTGATAGTGACTTGTCTCTGAGCCATCAATAAGTTATTATAATTATTTTATGTTTGCTTACTGTGTCCTAGCTTCTTGTTTTGATATGCCCAAATAGGCTGGTTGTGTGTGCTAGTTCAATTATTGGCATCTCTGAAGCTCTCACATCCTGTTTCCAGGTGGCTAGAGTTGTTACTAGGCATGTGAGCCCAGGAGTCCATTTACTTTTCTTGTGTGGATTCAGCTCAGGTGTCCAATTTGTTAGTCATCAAGTGTGTAGTGCAGGCTCTCCCTACAGTCTTAGATGGGCACAGATGACTGGAGTAGGCACTGGCTACACTAGGGGGTCATGCACTGATCAAGGCAGGGGGCTGACTGTTGCCTCTGAGTGTCTGGGTGGAAGGCGTGTCCCTGTTCCCTAGAGCATGTAGGTGAGTGGGTTTTGTAGCCTAGCAATGGGCACTCAGATCTGTTTGCTGTAAAGACTGGGAGCCACCACTTATTCCTGGACCCCTGTTGCAAGTAGTTCAGTGGAGTGGGTAGAGCCACCAGTCCTCAGGCCCCTGATGTGGGTAGGTGAGGACCCTGCTTAATGGGCAGGGGAGTGTTGTGTCAAATGTCACAAATCTGCCACTCCCCCTTATAGCAGATATAGATGAAAATAGACTTCTGGTATATACCCTGTTGTACTGTGCTAATGAGGGCCTATGCAATTAAAATGGGCCCACACAGGTCTATGCAGGGGTGAAAGGCATTCAAAGTCTGTGGACTCCTTATGCATGTGTCTAGGCAAAGGGGCTATGCCTGCCCTGAGTTCCTGGTTTCGGGGAGCTGGCAGATTATTTTTCCCTGTTTGTTAATTTGTTCTCTCTCCAAACCTGGGAGAATGGCTCAGGGCACGTGATGGGTCCTACTTCTGGCCCAGCGGGCGCAGCAATCACTAAAGCTGACCAGGACTCAAAGCAGAGTGGGGAAGGGTCAGGTATGTGGGAGAGAGGTACTTCCCAAAAGGTTTTTTTTTTTTTTTTTAATCCGTGCAGGAGGTTAGATGCTTGTACGTATCTTTTGCTGACTGAGTGCCATTTCTCACTGGTTCTGGAGGCTTGAACAGACTCTCCGCTGCTCAGTTTCTCCCGATGTGGAACGCACGTCCTGAGTGCCACTGCTTGCGTCACCCCTTGTGAACTAGCCTATCCAGCCTGCAGAGTGCCAGTGCCAGCCAGGTCAGGTCTAGCAACTCCTCGCTGCTTCCAAACTGCCTTTCCCTCCCCCTGCTGCTGCTCAGTCTGATTCCTCAGCTTTGTCTTTGATGTGCAGGGCTCCTAGATTGTCATATATAATCAATTCACTTGTTTTTTGGGGTCTTCGTTGTAAGAGACACTATAGGAAGCGTCTGACTACTCCGCCATCTTGGCCCCACCTCCTCATATGAATTTTAAAATTAGTTTGTCAAATTCAAATACTACCCCCCCCCAAAAAAAACCCACAAAAAACTTATTGGGACTTCGAGTGGAATTTCATTGAAT
This sequence comes from Elephas maximus indicus, assembly GCF_024166365.1. Lineage (NCBI taxonomy): Eukaryota > Metazoa > Chordata > Mammalia > Proboscidea > Elephantidae > Elephas > Elephas maximus. The sequence continues at coordinate 67,613,505 of NC_064831.1, read as the reverse complement.
CTACAATTCAATTTGGGAAGAACTGACCTCTTTTTAATATTGAGCCTTTCAAACTATGAATATTTATTTGGCATTTTTATTATCTTTGAAATAAGCTTTATAATCCTTTCCATAAGGTCTCAGACCTCATTTGATTTATTCACAGAAATGATATTTTTTGATGTTACTATAAATGCTTAGCTTTTAAAATTTCATTTTTCAAAGTGTTGATTCAGTTTATTATTGTAGATTGATTTTGTATATTGATTTTGTAAATAAACAACCTAGACTAATTAATTTTAATAATCTTTCTGTACATTCTTTTGGATTTTCTAAATACATATAATCATATCATTTATAAATAATGACAGTTCTAGCTATTTTGTGGCAATCCATATGCCTTTTCTTTGTTTTTATTGCCTTACTGGACTAGCTTATATAGCAGTGAACAAAAGCGATGATAGCAGACTCCTTTGTCTCATTCCTGATATAAAAGTTTTATAGATACCCTTTTCTTTTTCCTGTATTAGTAGAAATTTTCATTGAGAAAGTTATAAGATTTTTCTTTAATCTGTTAATGAGATGAAATATATTAGATGAAATATTTTAATGTCACAAAAACGTTGCATTCCTGGAATAATCCCAAGATTGTCATGATATAATTACTAAATTTTTTTTATTTTATACACTGCTGGATTTGTCTTGCTAATTTTTAACCTTTTAAATCCAGGTTAATGAACAAGATTTGCCCATAGTTTTCTTTTTTCATACTTTTTTAACAAGCTTGGGTAGCAAAGAGATGCTATTCTAAAAAAGAAATTGGTGCTTATTCTCTATTTTTCTATTCTCTGTTACAGTATGTATTTTTGTTTAAAAGAACTCACCAGGCCTGAGATTTTCTTTGTAAGAAGATTTTAAACTATGGACTCAATTTACTTAACGGTTACAAGACATTTCAGTTTAAGTATTTGTTCTCGAGCTAGTTTAGGGAAGCTATCTTTTTTAGAGATTTTTGCATTTTATCTAAGTTTTCAAATTTACTGGCATAAAGTTATACAAAATATCTTTTATCTTTTTAATGTCCATAGTACCTGAGTAGGAGTTTTCATGCCACAGTGGTTAAACACTTGGCTGCTAACTGAAAGGTTAGCAGTTTGAACCCACTAGCAGCTCTGCGGGAGAAAAGATGTGGCAGTCTGCTTCCCTAAAGATTAAAAAAAAAAAAAAAAAAGGAAACTCTATGGGGCAGTTCTGCTTTGTCCTATATGGTCACTGTGAGTCGGAATTGACTTGATGGCAACAGGTTTTGGTTTAGCACCTGAGTTATAGACCCTTTTTTCATTCCTAGTATTGCTCATTTGTACCTCTTCACTCTTTTTCCTTGATACAGATTCTTTTCAAAGAACCAAACTTTAGTTCTGTCGCTCCTCTCTATTAGATCTTTTGCACACTTATTGTCATTAATTCCTGTTCTTTATTATTTACTCTTCTATTTTCCTGGCATTTATTTTGTAATTCTTTTTCTTAGTAAGATGAATGCTTAGCTTATTGATTTTCAGGCTTTTCTTCTTTTCAAATCTAAGCATTTAGGGCTATGAATTTCCCTCTGCTGGTTTAGTGGCATTTCACAATGTTTGTTACATAGCATTTTCATTATAGTTCAGGTAAAAATATTTTCTAATGTGCATCAAATTCTTCTTTGATTCACGAATTATAAAGAAATGTGTTTAGTTTCCAAATGTAAGTGCTTTTTCTAGTTAATTTTTGTCACTTATTTTTTCCAACTTATTAATTCTGGGGTAGAGAATATGGCCTATATGTGGTACAATATCACACCTTTGCAATGTGTTACAAATTATAATAATGTGTTATAATAAATGTGTTACAAAGTTGTGCTGGGTATAAAATCCAGTACAGACAAAAAGTTTCATAAATATTTTATATGAGCTCGTAAAAATTTTTAACTGTTGGGTACCGCCTTCTAGAGTAAGGCTAGTAGATCAGGCTTGGTAATTACTACTTACTTGTTAATTATATAATTACTGATATATTTAGATTTAAATCTACCATGTTCTTTTCTCACTTTATTTTTTATCAATTGATTATTTATCGTTCTATTTGTATCCTTCTGCTAGCTTAAATATTACACATTTTGGTTTTATGTTCTTTTAATTGCTACCCTAGACATTTTAATATTTATTCTTAACATATCAAGATCTAAAATTAACCTATATATTTATCCTTTTCCCACAAAAAAGACCTTAAAACACTTTAATTATAATTCTTTCAACTTATTTGCTTCTGCTGTCATATATTTTAATTCCTTTTTTTAATACACAGGATATTATTAAAATTTATACAATATTTGCTTTGATTTATTCACATATTAACAACTTTCTCTGTTCTTTCTTGCCTCTCAGACATGCCATGTAGGATCACTTTCCTTCTGCTTAAAGTATATCCTTTGGGCAGAAGGTTTACTAATGGCAAAATGTCTCAAATTTTGCCTGTCTAAATGACATATTTGTCTAAAGTCTTCATTTTACCCTCATTCCTGAAAAATACTTTCACTAACACAGAAATTCAGAGTTGATAGTTGTTTTCTCTCAACATATTGAAAATATCATTTCTCTATCTTCTGGTTTTACGTTTTTCCTTTTGAGAATTAAGCAACATCATGATTAACGGAGAAAGGATTGAAATTGTCAAAGATTTCATTTTAACTGGATCCACAATCAACGCTCATGGAAGCAGCAGTCAAGAAATCAAATGATGCATTGCATTGGGCAGATCTGCTACAAAAAACCTCTTTAATGTGTTAAAAAGCAAAGACGTCACTTTGAGGACTAAGATGCGCCTGACCCAAGCCATGGTATTTTCGGTCACCTCATATGCATGTGAAAGCTGGACAACTGAATAAGGAAGACCGAAGAAGAATTGATGCCTTTGAATTATGGTGTTGGCAAAGAGTATTGAATTGAATATACCACGGACTGCCAGAAGAACAAACAAATCTGTCTCGGAAGAAGTACAGCCAAATTGCTGCCTAGAAGCAAGCATGGTGAGACTTCATCTACTTTGGACATGTTATAAGGAGGGACAGGTCCCTGGAGAAGGATATCATGCTTGGTAAAGTAGAGGGTCAGCAAAAAAAGGAAGACCCTCGATGAGATGATAGACAGTGGCTGCAACAACGGGCTCAAGCATAATTGACTCGACAGCACCTAACAACAACATTTTCTGGTTTTGCTTTTTTCCTTTTGAGAAGTGAGTTTGTTGCATCTTTGAAGGTAATCTGTCATTCTTTTTTAGTTACTTTTGAGATCTCCCTCTTTGCATTTGGTGTTTCGTAGTTTTACTATGATGTGTCCAGATGTAAATGGATTTTTTATCCTGCTTGTGATTTGTAGAATCTTCCGGAATCTGTGGGTGACTTTTATCGGTTCAGGGAAGGCTACAGACATTACCTTTTCAAATATAGCCTCAGCCTCATTTCTTTCTTCTTTTGGAATTCCAATTAAACATGTTAAACATTCACTCCAGCCTCCGTATTTCTTGACCTCTCTCTCATATTTTCGTTTCTTTTTCTCTCAGACCTACCTTCTAATTTCTTTTCATCTTTCTTCCAACTCATGAATTATGTCCTTTATTGTGTCTAGTCTACTGTTAAAAAACACACTGAGTTTTAAAAAATCTTTCATTGAAGTAAAACATGTACTGAGTCTTTAAAATTATTACATTTTATTTATTGGAATTCTGTTTTGTTCTTTTTCAAATCTGCTTGCTTATTACTCTTATTTCTGGGCCTTCTATTTCCTTGACACGCATTAAACCTTCTGTGCCTGATTCTCCTCATACCTGAAGACTGTGGACATCTGAGTCTACTTCCAGTTATTTCTGCTGGCTCTAATTCGTGGTGCCGTGTTTCCTTATATTTGTGGTAATTTTTTTTGTACTCTAAGATGCTCTTTAAGGTAAAGAATGAGAGTGGGTTCCTCAAGAATTGATTTTTATTTGCTTTTGTGCTCTTGACCAAATATTTTTGGTTCTCTGCCTTATGGGCATTTGGTAGCACTGAAATTCCCGACACTCCTTGTGACTGAGTAGGGTGACTTGTGGCCAATGAATTATGTCAGAAGTGATGAGTGTCACTTCCAGGAACGAGCATTTAAATTCACGTGTGAGACCCTGCAGAGCTTTCTTTTCTCTCTGGCATGGCGACCAGCAGCATTTAAGATGGTTGCCGATTCATCAGTTTGGGTCCTTAAGTAACTATAATTAGCAAGGCTTTATCTGCCAACCTATAATAGTTATATACTATGAATGATAAATAATCTTTTGTTTTTAAGCCACTAAACTGTTATCGTTGATAATTACTGCAGCCAAACCTAGCCCATCCTAACTGATATTACACAAAGTATGTATTATTGAGTCAATTACAAATGAAAATGCTGTATTTCCAAGCAGACACTATAGTGATTAATGAAGAAATTAGTCAGTTGGTCTTCCCTTTAGTATATTTCACTAACAAAATGTTTAAAGGGATAAAATAAAAATAATAGATCATTACTCACATTTTCCCCAAACATTTATCTATTTAAAGTCAAGAATAAACCTAGTTCCAAAGATAGGTGTTATAGTTATCTATACGACATAACAGACTACCCTAGAACTTGGTGGCTTAAAACAATTTATCTTTCATGATTCTTTGGGTTGACAACTGGGAAGTTTCTGCTTGGCATCTCTCATGTGGTTTCAGTCAACTGGCCCCTGAGTCTGGAGTCAGCTACAGGTTCACCTGAGCTGGATGTCTGAGATAGCTCACTCAAATGGCTGGCAGTTGATGCTGGCTGTGGTTGAGAGCACAGCTGAGGCTGATGACCAAATTGTTTACACATGATCTCTTTGTGCTGTTCAGACTCGTCACAACACAGTCGCCAATTCTAAGAGGAACATCCTAAGAGTGAGTGTTACAAGAGGCAGGAAGTGGAAGCTGCTAGAATAGCATCACTTTTCCCATATTCTTTTGAGCAAAGCAGTCACAGGGCTTGCCCAGATCCAAAGATGTAAAGAAATAAAATCTACCTCTTGATGGGGGAGTGGTTAGGTCACACTACAGAAGAGCATGTGGGATGGGAGATGTTGTGGCCATCTTTGGAAAATACCATCTGATACAGTGGGCTTTTAATTTTTGTATCTGAAGTTGTCAGATGCTAAAATTATGAGAGATCTAACATACTGAATTGCTTACATGATGTATTTTGGGATAAAATATATAACACCACACATTTAAAAAGAGAAAACTCTCTCCAACTTTTAATTACTCCTTGATGCTAAAGTAATTCAGAAATCAGGATTTTATGATACACAATTTTACCTATATGTTACCTTTCTTAGAATATAAATGTCTTAAGCCCACTTGTATACCTTTTATGATTACCCTCAGCTCCATTTTTACAAGTATCAATGATAGCATACAGTGTACATTTAATAAATACTAATGATGAGAGTTATGAGATCAGCTAACACATAAACTTAAATTCTATTTTCACAAAATTTCAAGAAAATTTAAAGAGCAAAACTAATGAATGATAATAACATTTAGTGTGTAAGACTGGTTCATCCAAATAATTTTTCTTTTATTTTTGTTGAGTTACCAGCCTCCCCAAATTAATTGCCTGTTTATTTGTCTATCTCTCCAATTTGATTTAAATTTCTACGATGCTTTTAAGACTCCAGGTGCTACGCAGTGAACTAGGAGGTAGAACAGTAGCACTAAACACATTATTAGGCCAGTTAACTGGGATGTCACATGAAACCGTGACCCTTAACCTCTAAACCAAGGAACCAAATCCCATGAGGTTTTTTGGACATAAGCAGCCTCAGCAGCTACTCTTTTTTTGTTGCTATTGTTGTAAATATATCACACAACTTCTGCTAGTTCAACTTTTTACAGGTATACGACTTACGGGCAGCAGTTACAATAAAAAATCAACATGATTTTTCCATTACCATTAACACCCATCCGCCCCTTCCTTCTGCCCCTGGTAACCACTAATAACCTTTGGTCTCTACACATTTGCCTTTTTTTGTCTTTTTGTATAAGGAAGTTTATACAATATTTGTCCTTTTGTGATTGACTTATTTCAATCAGCTTAATATTTTCAAGCTCCATCCATACCGTAGCATGTATCAAGACTTCATTTCTTCTACTGGCTAAGTAGTATTCCATTGCATGTATGTACTACATTTTGTGTATCCATTCATCTGTTGATGGGCATTCAGGTTGCTTCCACCTTTTGCTATTGTGAATAGTGCTGCAACGAACATTGGGGTACAAGTCTCTGAATCTTTGCTTTCAGTTTTTTTGGGTATATACCTAGGAGTGGAATTGCTGGGTCAAAGGGTAGATCTATTTTTAGTTTTTTGAGGAACCACCACACTGTTTTCCACAATGGCTGTACCATTTTGCATTCCTACCAGCAATGGATAAACGTTGTTCTAATTTCCCTACATCCTTGCCAACATTTGTTATTTTCTGGGTTCTTTTATCTTTAGCCATCCTAGTGGGAGTGAAATGGTATCTCATTGTGGTTTTGATTTGCCTCTTTCTGATGGCTAATGACATTAAGCAGCTTTTCATGTGTTTGGTGGCCTGGGGTCTTAAACACTTACAAGCAGAATCCAAGTCATGATAGTTAGTCTCTATTTGCCTGAAGCAACAGGAAAAGAAGGAGAGTCAGGAATAGGAGGAGGATATCGAATGTATGCCTAATTGCCTCCATGAAGAAATGCCTCCTTTGCCATGAGACCAGAAGAACTGGACGGTGCCCAGCTACCATTACTGAACATTTTGATCAAACATTCTATAGAGGAATCCTAATCAAAAGGGGGAAATGCCAAACAGAATTTCAAATTCTCATGGACTCCAAACTTTCTGGAGCCATGGGGGCTGGATGAACCCCTGAAACTATTGCACTGAGATAACATTTAAAACTTAAACCAAAAGTATCCCCTGAAGTCTTCTTAAAACAAAATGATAGTTCAGCTTAACTAGTAAAAAATGTCTGCCTAGAGCATTCTGCTATTTTAGGAACTATCTATATGGGATCAAAGTGACAACAGCAGCTTGAAAAATTAGATAGGAACCTTAGGGGGCAGTGAGTTTATGTTAGTGGGGGAGGGACAACTCAGAAAAGGAGGGCAAGAATGGTTGCACAACTTGAAGAGTGTAATCAATGTCACTGAATTGTACATGTAGAAATTGGTATATGTTCTGCTGTATATATTCTCAACAACAAAATAAAATTTTTAAAAATATCTGTGAAGTTAGGGAACATATCTATCTTGTTCACTAATGTATTCTTCATGCTTATCACAATGTCTGGCATATAAGAAAAAATAAAATTTTGTTAACTGTAGATATTAATAATTTGTCTTATATTTACAGGATTACATGAGTTGTTTCTTTTCTTTCACTTCAAATTTACTTTAAATAGACTTAGCCCAGATATTTAGGTATAACAAAGAACAAATAATTAATTTAATAACAAAAACTGTATTACAGAGATAACTAAATGGAAATCACTATATGGACAAATATCTACACAATAATTATAGTGGGATAACTGTCTTATGCATTGCTTTTTTCATTTCGAAAGCATGTTTCTATTTCGGTTACCTGCAAAGGAAGTAGAAGGCTCCGATGATAAGTGTTCCTAGGACAGCCAAGACCACAAAAATCACAGACAGGTCACTTTTAGTTTGGATGCTGGAACTTGGGAGAAAAACCTCTTCACAACGAGCTCCTGTATAGTTTTCAATGCATCTATAGAATAAAATTTCAGATGAAGTAATTGCATTCTCTGTCCCATTAGCTAACATGGACAGCAAAAGGTTTCTAGATGGTATGAAGAAAAGTAGACCAATTTTCAGATTGTGAACAAAGAATAGTCATGCTTTCCTATAATGCTCACTGTTAAAATAAAAACACAGTTACAATAAAACAAATTTGTTTATGCAGTACTAATGTTTGCCATCTTCCTTTTCCAGTTTTCCAATTGTTTAGAAAGCTCCAGAGAACTTACAGATTATTCAAACCTCTTATTTTCTAAATTTTCAATGATGTAACTCAAATTCATCTGAAATTTATTTTTGTTTGAGATGTGGATCATATCTTACCAAAAATCTAACTGGTTATCCCAACCACATTTATTAAACAATCATTCTCTTTCCTTTTTCTAGTGCCTCCTTTAACATATGTCAAATTTGTATAAGTAACATTTCTTTCCATTCTTCAATGATCTATGTATGTAATCTTGGACCTCTACTACACTGCTTCAATATTGCTGCTTTGTATGTTTTTACATCCTATATTTCTACTGCCTATCTTATTACTTTCCTTTTCTAGACTTTTTTTTGAATATTTGCCTGCCAAATATTTTAAAGTCAATTACTTTTAGCTCCTTAAAACTATTACAGACATGGAGCATTTTCCAGAACAGACTATATATTAGGCTACAAAGAAGTCTCAATACATTTTAAAAGGTCAAAATTATACAGACATTTTCTCAGATCATTATGGCATGAAACTAGAAATCATTAACAGGAAGAACAAATAAAATAAATACCTGGAAACTAAATAAAACATTACTAAAAACTATTGGATCATAGAAGAAATCAAAAGTGAAATTAAAAAGTAATTAGAATCAAAATGAGAATGAAAACAACACACCAAACCTTTGCAATGCAGCAAAAGCAGTGTACGGAGGGAAATTTATGGAAATAAATGCATACATTAAAAAAAGAAGAAAGGTCCTAATAACTTGACAACTTGAACACATAAGAAAACAAGAGCAAAAGAAGACCAAAGCTACCAGAAGAAAGGTAATAATAATAAAGATCAGAGCAGAAATAAATGAAAAAGAAAAATAGAATCAATAAAACGAAGTTGGTTCTTTGAGAGGATCAGCAAAATTGACAAACTACTGGCCAATTTTTCAAAGGAAAAAAATGAGAAGAAGCAAATAACCAAAATAAGAAATGAACCTGAAGACATTACAACAGATCCAGCTGAGATAAAGAGGATGATAACAGATAACTACAAAAAATTGTACTCCAATAAATTTGAAAATCCTTAAAAAATGGACAAATTTCTAGAAACACATTACCTACCTAAACTAACACAAATAGAGATATTCCCCTTGCTGTCAAGTTGATTCCGAGGCATAGACTATGGGGCAGAAGAGAACTGCCCCAAGGGTTTCCAAAGCTGTAATCTCTACAGAAGCAGACTGCCATCTTTCTCCTGTGGAGCAGCTGGTGGATTCGAACTACCAATCTTTCAGCTAGCAGCTGAGCACTTAACCACTGTGCCACCACGGCTACTTCAAATAGAAGTAGAAAGCCTAAATGGACCCATAACAAAAGAAGAGACTGAAGATGTCATTAAAAAAAAAAAAAAGTCCTGGCCCAGATGGCTTTACTGTGTAATTCTGCAAAACATTCAGAGAAGTGTTGACATCAGTTCTACTCAAACTCTTCCAAAACACAGAAAGAGAAGGAATACTCCTTAACTCATTTTATGAAGCTAGCTAGCATCACCCTGATAACCAAAGCCAGGTAAAGACATCACAAAAAAGGAAAATTATAGACCAACATCCCTTGTGAATATAGATGTAAAAATTCTCAACAAAATTCTAGCCAACAGACAAGAATGGGATTTATACCAGGAATACAAAGGTAGTTCAAAATTAGAAAATCAATGTAATTCACCACATAAGTAAAAAAGAATCGCATGATATCTCAATTGATGCAGAAAAGGGATTTAATAAAACCCAACACCATAAAAATTCGCAATAGGAATAGAAGGGAAATTCCTCAACATAATTAAGGGCATATATACTAAACCAACAGCCAACATTATTCTCAGTGGAGAAAGACTGAGAGCCTTCCCTTTGAGAACAGGAATGAGACAAGGATGCCCATTATCACCACTCTTATTCAATATTGTACTGCAAGTCCTAGCTGAGTAATAAGGCAAGCAAGGGAAATAAAGGGAATCCACAAATTGGAAAGAAAGAAGTAAAATTATCTGTTCGCAGACAACATGATCCTCTATATAGAAAATCCCAGAGATTCCATAAGAAAGCTACTGGATCTAATAGATTCAGCAGAGTGGTGGGATACAAGATCATCACACAAAAATCAATTGGGTTCCTTTACACTAAACAAGGAGAACTCCAAATAGTAAATCAAAAAAACAATACAATTTACAATAGCCCCCAAAAGGATAAAAAATACATAGGAATAAACCTAACCAGGGATATAGAAGACTTATACAGTGAAACTTGTGAGAGCTGGAACTCAATAGGACTGTCTTGTTTTTCTAGGTCTTGTAAGTTTTCCACCTTTGACAGGGTACAGTCACCACTTTCCTATCACTCTCTATTTAGTGGGAAATACTTGAGTTTCCTTCTCTGACAGATTTCCTTCTTACACAGGTTCTGACTTTCTCAAGTTTTACTGTAAGCTATAAAATGCTACTGCAAGAAACTAAAAGAGACCTACATAAATGGAAGAACGTTCCATGCTCACGGATTGGAAGACTTAATGTGAAAATCTCAATACCACCCAGAGCAATCTATAGATATAATGCAATCATGATCCAAATTCCACCATCATTCTTTACTGAAATGGAAAGGCTAATCACCAACTCTATATGGAAAGGAAAGTAGTCCCGAACAGCGAAAGCAATACTGAAGAAGAACAAAGTAGGAGACCTCATGCTTCCTGATCTCAAAACATAAAAACCAAACATACTATACCAAAAAAACCCCAAACCAAACCCATTGCCATTGAGTCAATTCCAACTCTTATAGGACGGAGTAGAACTGCCCCATAGTATTTCCAAGGAGTGGCTAGTGGATTCAAACTGCTGACCTTTTGTTTAGCAGCCAAACGCTTAACAACACACTATACAGTCACAGTAATCAAAACAGCTTGGTAGTGGTTCAATGACAGACACTTAGACCAATGGAATAGAATTGAGAACCCAGAAGTAAATCCATCCATTTATGGGCAGCTGATTTTCGACAAGGGGTCAAAGTCCATTCAGTGGGAAGAAACAGTCTCTTTAACAAATGGATATCCATTTGTAGAAAAATGAAACTGGATCCATACCTCACACCATACACAAAAACTAACTCAAAATGGGTCAAAGACCTAAATTTTAAAGCTAAAACTATAAAGTTCCTGGAAGATAATACAGGAACAGAGCTGTGGGACCTAATTTTATTTAGAAATAGATATCAAATACAACTACAAGTGCATGAACAACAGAAGACAAATTAGATAACTGGGACCTCCTAAATATTAAATACTTATGCTCATCCGAAAACTTTATCGAAAGTGTAAAAAGGGATCCTACGGACTGAGAAAAAATCTTTGGGAGTGATGTATCTGATAAGGGTCTGATAAGTCAATCACAAAAGAACAAATATTGTATGATCTCACTTTTATAAAAAGACAAGAATAGGTATATGTACAGAAATAAATGTTCTTTGGTGGTTGCCAGGTATAGGAGAGAGAGGAAGGGGAATCACTTTCTAGATAGTAGACACTTGTTATTTTTGTGATGGGAAAGGCAATACCAAATGTGGGTGAAGTCTGCAAAACTTGACCAAGGCAAATGATGACACTAAGAAGCACTCAAGAATAAGAGACATTACTGGTGAATGTTATAACATACAGTTTTGCAACAACAGCAATAACAACCAAAATACGTGTGTGGTTACATAGGTAGATATGTATGCATATATGTGTATAGAAGGGCACATGTGAGTATATGTGTGTGCATGTCTAGGTGTATCTTTGTATATACATACTTGTATATATAATAAAGCACATAGGGGCACAGTTACAGATACTTCCTAGATATAACCAAACTACAGGATTCCCCAAAACCGTCACCCTGAGATAGTCTTTAAACTTGGAACTGAAACCACTCCTGGAGGTCACCTTTCAGCTAAATAACAGATTAGCTCATAAAATAAACAATATCAGCAGTGAATACTGAACTCTTTTAGCAAATCATCTATCTGAGACCAAATGGTCAAAATTTACCTGAAAGCAATGATGAGCAGGTAAAGGGGTGGGCAGGGAAACTAGGTTAATGGAAAGGAACAACCAGAATGGAAATAATGAAAATGTTGACACATTGTGAAAAATGTAACCAATGTTACTGAACAATACGTGTAGAAATTGCTAAATGGGAACTGAATTTGGTGTGCAAACTTTCACCAAAAACACAGTAAAATATTATTTTAAAAACCCCAAAAAACTATATGACAAAGAACTTCAGTATTACCAATCAGTTCCTTTTCCCTTGTTAACATGTACAAAGATTATACAACACAGAGGTTGATATAAATTAATGTGAAAGTGTGTAGTACCCGATAAATTTCATTATTTTGTGGATGCATTTAAAATAAGAATATTTTAATAAGCACAAATGTTTATTCATAAAGTAACACAAGAAGTTATGAAGTAGACTATACTTAGCAAAAATTCTGTGTAAAAGGTATATATATTTTCTTTAAGCTGGAATTACCAAAAATAGAAGGCTTGATTCTACTAAATTCTCCTTTTCTTTACAGCTTAGGTAGGTATTTAGAAATTTTACCACCCTTTCTCCTGCTTTAGACTAACAAGGATGCAGGTCTAGAAAGTTACATGCCAACTAATTACCAACAAGGCTTTGGCAACTAATGTGATAGACTATTAAAGCAGTATATAAAAAACCAAAACCAAACCCAGTACCATTGAGCCGATTCCAACTCAAAACCAAAAACCTATGCAGTGCCATCAACTCCGACCGCTGGTGATCCCATGTGTTACAAAGTAGAACCGTGCTCCATAGGGTTTCCTTTTCAATTAGCAGTCTAGCGCGAAGCTAAGACTCTGTAAAATCAAAATAACACCTGTTTTTGGATGGTGCCCAGCTACCATTAGTGAACATTTTGATCTAAGATTCTATAGAAGAATCCTGACCAAAACGGGGAAAAATGTGGAACAGAATTTCAAATTCTCATGGAATCCAGACTTTCTGGAGTCACTGAGGCTGGATGAACACCTGAAACTATTGTCCTGAGATAATCCTTTAAACTTTAATCCTTAAACCAAAAATATCCCCTGAAGTCTTCTTAAAAACAAATGATAGTTTAGTTTAATTGGTAAAGAATATCTACCTTGAGCATTGTGTTCTTTTAAAGAAGTATCTATATGGGGTTATAATGACAACAGCAACTTGAAAGGTTAGACAGGAAGCTTAGGGGCAGTGAGTTAAGGGGGGAGGAACAATTTGGAAAAGGAGGGTGAGAAGGATTGTGCAACTTGAAGAATAATCAACGTCATTGAATTACACGTGTAGAAAAGGCTGAATTGGTGTATGCTCTGCTGTGTATAACTTTAACAAAAAAATAATTTTTTTAAAGAATGGATAAAAGATAACACCTGTTTTAACTATTTCATAGGGCTATTGTCAGAATCAAACACACCCACACACAGAGTAGAGCTGCCCCATAGAGTTTTCAAGGAGCGCCTGGTGGATTCGAACTGCCAACCCTTTGGTTAGCAGCCATAGTGCTTAACCACTACACCACCAGGGTTTCCAAGTAGTATATAGGTAAGAGAAAATAACCATGAAGATATAGCACAAGGGATCGATTTCAGGTTAAAAGAGCATATGAAATGTGCCTTATGAACTGTTCAGCCCTGCCCGATGTGAGGCAGCGGTGTTATTGGTTATGGTTTCCCTGGGGTGTCAGTTTGATCAAAGAAGCAGTCTCAATTCTCTCAAACGTCTGTAAAGATGGACTTGAGGAGAAATAGAAAACTAAGGTTAGGGTATGAATGGCACACTGAAATGGAAGTAAAAATATTTTGGGAAAATCACAAAGTCTAAAATACTGATTTTTTAATAGTTTAAATCAGTTAAACATGCACAAAGAGAAAAAAAGATTAAAACAATTTGTTTTTCTTCACTAGCTCCATCCCCCACTTCCCAAAAGAAAAATAAACACACATATACACACACACACACACACACACACACAGGCATCTAGAAAGTCAACAGAGGTGGTCATAAAAATCAATACATACGCCATTACAAAATAAACAAAAACATTGCACACAGTAAAATAACAGGCTTTCAATTTAGTTAAAAAAAAAACTCTAATTTTCCTAAATATATATATATATATTTATAAGAATTCAATAAGTAACAATTATTTGTGATTTCTATAGGTTTTTAAAGAAAAGTTTTTGTCACTGAAAGAAGTTTCTGTCATAGTTTCAAGGTCTGAAGTAACGCTAAAATGGGGTTCAGTTTCCGTTCTAGAAAAGAGAACTACAGCCCTAAAGAGAGGAATCCTGAGATACAGTATAACTCGTCTTGATAAGGAAGACTTGCTTTTAAAAAACTGTAAACTCATTACCCTGATTTCTTAAGGCTGTGCAAGCCTAGTTAAGCTTGAACTTCACTAGCTGATGTAACTAACTAGAAATGTTTTATCTACATGATAAATACTTTGAGTTGGAAAAGAGTCAAGGGAATGGTACAAATAAATGCTAAGTGGTCAGATCAGTATTTAAGCAAACAGAAAAAGGCCAGATAAAGGGAACCAGTCAATACTAGGATGTTCTATTGCCTTTCAGGTGGAGCCAAGCAAACAGTGTGAGGAGTGTTGTTGTTGGAAAGTAAAAACCCAATGGTATTTTTCAATAAAGCAAATCAAGCAAAAAATTCTACATATCTTTTTTTTTTTTTTAACTGGTCAAACAGAATTTTAAAAAGGCAAAGAAAATTTTAAATGTGAGGTTGTTACCCAAGAAGCAGGACTGGCTCACCTAAAAATGAATTGCGAGTTTTCAGATATGTTATCATACAAAAAAGCAAACACTGCCAACCAATGAGTGTGTACAAGGGTTCCACTTGTAAAGCTCCGACTCATTTATGAAAATGTTAGGACCTCAGTTATCATAAAAATAGCAAATTTCAGGCAAACATAGTTAATCAACTACTTGAGAGGTAAATAAGGGTGAATGAAGTGGCTATGGTAGTCCTCGTTGAAGCAAAACACAGAAAGGTCAGGTGTTGCACCAGCATTTTACGCAGAACTACGTCATTTTCAGTCTTTATGTAACTCTCTTGCAAATTATTTCTGGACCTCACTTCTGTAGACTGCCAAGTAGCAAACAGTTGTGTCACCCAATGAGGTAAATACCAAGCACTAAGGGATCATGCCTATTTTCCTGGATTTGAAAGATAAATGCTGGAACAGGTACAAATGCTCAGCTAGGTGAGGAATTTTAAAACTCAGATTCCAAGTTATATGTGTTGGTTTTCTGGCTGAATACCACCAACAATCTGTCCGTAAACACAGAAACTATGTGTAATACAATTGTCATGAAATAAATTAATTAGATGCTACAACATTCAAGGTAAGTAGTTACAATGTCAGAGAACTTTAGCATGGATTAAAAAACCAAGTTTTTAGTGATGTAAAAACAGTGCCATTTAACTCGTGAAAGAATACTGGTCTGGGATCCAGAAAAAATCTGGTTTCTTCATCCCATTCTCATGCTTGTTGTCCGTCTGACCTTGGGAAAGTCATTTAAGTGCTCTAAAACCAAAAACCTATGCAGTGCCATCAACTCAACTCCGACTCCTGGTGATCCCATGTGTTACAAACTAGAACCATGCTCCATAGGGTTTCCTTTTCAGTTAGTAGTCTAGCGCTTAACTGGGCCCTTCTAAGCTAAAAGCTAAAAAACTCTGTAAAATCAAAATAACACCTGTTTTTGGATGGTGCCCAGCTACCATTAGTGAACATTTTGATCTAAGATTCTATAGAAGAATCCTGACCAAAACGGGGAAAAATGTGGAACAGAATTTCAAATTCTCATGGAATCCAGACTTTCTGGAGTCACTGAGGCTAGATGAACACCTGAAACTATTGTCCTGAGATAATCCTTTAAACTTTAATCCTTAAACCAAAAATATCCCCTGAAGTCTTCTTAAAACCAAACAATAAAAAAAAAAACAATAGTTTAGCTTAATTAGTAAAGAGTATCTGCCTTGAACATTGTGTTCTTTTAAAGAAGTATCTACTATATGGGGTTAAATTGACAACAGCAACTTGAAAGGTTAGACGGGAAGCTTGGGGGCAGTGAGTTAAGGGGGGAGGAACAATTTGGAAAAGGAGGGTGAGAAGGATTGCACAAGTTGAAAAATAATCAACATCACTGAATTACACATGTAGAAAAGGCTGAATTGGTGTATGTTCTGCTGTGTATAACTTTAACAACAAAAAAACAATTTTTTTAAAGAATAGATAAAAGATAACATCTGTTTTAACTATTTCATAGGGCTGTTGTCAGAATCAAATAAGACAATGTCTGTAAGTGCTTTGAATATTGAAATATACTTTATAGGTGAAACAGAAATTAGTCACTATAGAAAGACCATGTTTACATCTAATGGTAGACTACAGGGAATAAATTGTCTAAGAAAAATTATAGCTAGAAAAAGACCATGGTGATCAATAAATGTGTGATTATTATTATTAAATAATTTAAAGAAACAAATAATATTGTAAAAAAAGTTCCCTAACCAAATGGAGATTCAGTGTCAATTCTGCTTCACTCTGTGGCTAATCCATCCTGGGGAAAAAAATCTAATCTTGGCATGTGTCAAAATGACTTCTACTTGACCAATACACTGTGGTAATCAAACTGCAACCTGAAACCCATGAAAAATGGTAAAAATAAAACAATAACAAAATTATTAGATGTGTTCAGGAAACATGAACTACCAACATGGGCTCACATCCCTTTAGTAGTCCGGTATACAACAGTACATAAAGGTGGCTAACCACCACCCACTGCCATCGAGTTGATTCCAGCTCATAATTACCCTATAGGACCGAGCAGACATGCCCCATAGGATTTTCAAAGAGCACCTGGTGGATTCAAACTGCCCACCTTTTTGTTAGCAGCTGTAGCTTTTAACCACTGTGCCACCAGGGTTTCCACATATGACATTAGACCATTAAAACCAATAATTATGAGCACTTCAAATAAAAAAGAAAAAATAAGTAAGTGTAAGTCCAGTTAAAAAGGAAAATCTCATGTCAGATTCTTTCAAGATGGGCTGTTAACCAGATAATTCATATGCTGAAATGGACTACAGATTATACCGGAATGTAAATAGATAAAACAGTCTACAATAGAGAATAATCCAAATTATCATTAGTTATTGTTTGTAGCTGTATTGCGAAGGATTATAATTTTTTAGCTTAAGTAAATCACTACGAAATTTTGAAACATCTTCTTTCCTGAAACTAGCTAATGCACAGTGAATGAAGGGAACACATCAGACGATGATGAGTGTAAGTAACAGCAGTGCAGGCAAGGCCTTTGTTACCGAGTGCTCGCATTGGCTGCTCTTCTCCAATGAAGACTTTCTGGGGAGACACCCATAGAATGCTGGTTGGCTTACTGGAGACCTAAGGTAAAAAGTGTGGCTTTTATTTTCTTAATGTTGTTCTGCTTCCTCCATATTAACAAGTCTTTGCTTCCTCTATTTTGCCTGCCTAAAAAAAATCATCAAGGAGGAAATCTAAAACTGCTCTGAGAAATAAAGCCTATTACAAAAAAAAAAAAAAAAGAGCAGGGAGGAAAAATAAAACTGCAAGCAAAAAATCCATATATATTTTTTGCAGTCTATCATGTGATCTTTTCTGTAAAAAATAAAATACATAATATACTTGTATATTCAAGGACTCTACTTATACATAAAAATTGGTATATGTCAATTTTCCCATTTTTAGGCAATTATTTTTGTAAGTATGAAATCATATTTATAAAACTTTTTAAAATAAACTGTATTAATGGGTCCTCCAATTATAGACATTTGCTACTTTTCATTTTTTGGTAAAACTTTAAGGGTTCATCAAGACTAAACCAGGCCACCTGGAGCAAAGGAGCATGAAGAACACCAAAGACACAAGGAAAATAATGAGCCCAGGAGACAAAAAAGGGCCACATAAACCGGAGACTCCATCAGCCTGAGATCAGAAGAGCTAGAGGGTGCCCCACTACCACAAATGAGTGCCCTGCCAGGGAACACAACAGAGAACCCCTGAAGGAGCAGGAGAAAAGTAAGATGCAGAACTCAAATTCTAGTAAAAAGTCCAAACTTAATGGTCTACCTGAGACTGGAGGGACCCCAGAAGACATGGCCCCCGGACTCTCTGTTAGCCCAAAACTAAAACCATTCCCAAAGCCAACTCTTCAGACGAGGATTAGACTGGACTACTATAAGACATAAAATGATACTGGTGAGGAGTGTGCTTCTTAGCTCAGGTAGACACATGAGACTATGTGGGCAGCTCCCGTCTAGAGGCGAGATGAGAAGGCAGATGGGGACAGGAGCTGGTTGAATGGACACGGAAAATACAGGGTGGAGAGGATAAGTGTGCTGTCACGTTATAGGGAGAGCAACTAGGGTCACATAACAATGTGTGTATAAGTTTCTGTATGAGAAACTGACTTGACCTTTACTTAAAGGACAATTAGAAAAAAAGACTGTAAACCAGGGCAGGTGGAAAGACTTACTCTCTTAATTCACCAGGCACTCAAACCACAGTTCTAAATGGACAGTATTCACACTGGCATCTTACCTTCCCAGGCTTCAGGTCTCAACAAACTTCTAATGCAGGGAAAATCTCATGCCTCAACTTGGACTAAGACAAAGAGAAGCCAACATCAGTTCACTTCCTGACAAAAGAAGTTCAGTATTAGAGCTGGGCGAATGTCATAGTTGTCATGGTATTCCTATGTTGAAAATTAAATCTTACTGATGAGATAATGGAATATTTTGCAGTTGCCTTGGGGTTTTTTGGGTTCTAAATTTAAAGGAAATAATGGATGATAAAGACACTAAAGGATACCCAAAATTCAGAAGCAAATGCATAATCTGATATAATTTAGTTATGCAACAAGAAGAGGAAAATGAAGATTGGAAATTAGGGTAAAGGTTGCCTTTCAGTTGCACTCTGCTTCCTAGCACAGCAATGAGCTAACCTGAGTTAGTTCTGAAGGGTAGTTTCTACTTGCGGACAAGCGAGGCAAATCAGTAAGACAAACTCAGAAGATAAGTAGGCATAAGACAGCAGGTATGTTTCCATCGTTTTGTAACCATATCTTGCCACGCTTGATGAACGCAGTGTGGTATCTGGCAAAATGTGAGCTTTCAAGAAGATTCATCCTCTTTTAAATTTTGTTCTAACCATGATGAGGTCAAGAAAGACATATCACTTATTTTTGCTGAGAACACTAATGAAGAATCTTTATCAGAAGAAAGGTTACTAAAATGAAAAGTGTTAACAAAATGCATAGCTAAATAGAGCAGTTGTTCTGGGCATTTGCAACTGTTCTTCTATTATAAGCTTCAAGGCTGTTATTTCCTTTCTATAAAGGTGTTCTAAAGATCAAATCTAAATCCCGATGTTTAATAAAGCATATGGTACAATGCCAAAAGTCAAATTAAAAAGGATGTTGTTCTGATTAGTATCACAGTAGCATTTTAAACTTGTTTCTTCTTGAGCCATAACCTTCTGCTTCATTTAGAAAAGACAGAAGCGTGATCGAAAAAGGGTACCAAGAACCAGCCTATCTTAACCAATTAACCTTAAGAAACTTCCCAGTTTTAATAAAACAACTCATAAAAATTTGACAATCCTTTGGAACTGAGTTTAGTAAAACATACGTTGAGGTCCAGCGAAAATGCTGATGTATACATATACAATATACAATTAAATGAGGTAACATGCCAAACTCAGACGCACAATAGATGTTGGTTGTTTTCCATTTTCCAACTGTTTAAGTGATCCTCAACCTCAATCATTTTACTTTCATGTTACACATCTGCACTCCTAAATTGCCTCTCATATATAGAATTCAGTCTTTATTTTATCACCTGACAAATGACGATTTTCAGTTATCCAACAGTAGGATTGTTAGTGTTATGGATAGGGCATGGGGCCTCAACCAAGACAGCAGATACCCTTTCTGGCCTGAGCTCTGACAGTGTGGGCGGATACCTCTTGGGAGTACCCTGGGGTAAGAGGGGACCTGGTGATCAGGCTAAGGAAACCAGAACTTACTAAGTCATTCTGGGTAACAACAGATAAGATATTCCTTTGTCAATCCAAACCTCCTCCTATCACAAAGTGCCACCTCCTTGCTGTGCAATGATTGGCTCTGAGTCACAAGATACACAGAGGAAAGTGAGAAAGCACGTAAAGGCCTCACTGATGCAGGTGTGTGAGAGCTCCAAAAGTGAAGCACCACACATGACTAGAACGGTTGAGTTAGGTCTGAGCCCCGACTCCATCTTAATATAAACCTTTAACTTCTGCTTGCTTCCCAGCAACCATTAACTTTTGAACAGACTTAATCATGCAGTTTTTCTCTGTGGTTAAGCTAAGGATGTGAAAAAGAATCGTCCTTAGGGCATCCAAGCCCCTTATCAGAGATCTCCTGCAGGAGCCAACTCTCTGGGAAAGTCTGCTAAAAATGCTATCTTAACAGGATGTTCTCAGGAAAGAATGCCCTGTGATTGTTTTGTGACCAACCCGTAAACCCCCATTTAGTCACGGATTTCTGCAATTATCCCATTAACCAATCTAAGAGGCACACATACATGTTTCAAGCCAATCATATTAAGATCTCCTCTTTGAGCCGTCCCCACCTCTTGCTTCCCTAAATGCTTGAA
This sequence comes from Elephas maximus indicus, assembly GCF_024166365.1. Classification (NCBI taxonomy): domain Eukaryota; kingdom Metazoa; phylum Chordata; class Mammalia; order Proboscidea; family Elephantidae; genus Elephas; species Elephas maximus. Next base: position 67,592,687 of record NC_064831.1, on the reverse strand, counting down.
AACCAATCAGAAAAACTGTATTGTAAGTGCCTGATTTTACCATAGAAATGTACCTGCTTGCCTTCACCTTGGGGGAGCGTTTGGTTTCACTTTGTGATATCTAACATATCCCCTAGTTGGAGCTACTTCGACCCTTCAATAAATCTGTTTTTACTTTTAACAGAGTACACTTTTTTACTCTTTGACAGGCCCATTTCCTTCACCCTTCCTCCAAGAACCTAGTAAGTTCCAGTTGGAATGCTGAAAGATTGGGGACTCCCTGATCCTCTTGTGTCTCAGTTGGCCAAGAGGTCAAGTGCTGGATAAGGCGGCTGCCTGGACTGTTCTGTCCTGTGTAGTACACCTTTCTGAGTTCTCTAGGGGTCTGTGTGCTTTTCACTGTCTTGGAGCTATTTTACTATTCTGTAACTTGTAGAAAACTTATAGGAATACAAATGGTTCTTGCCCATAGAAATACATTTTGTCCAGTAGAATACAATAGATTGTCCTGTGGATATCGACCAGTTTCCTATCTATTTGTAAGTTCATTTCAGCATGTCTGATTGCTTACGTGTGTGTGATGCCCAATGGATTCATCTAACAGAGTGGTAGATAAACTGTGTGCCTTCTTCCTAGAACGTCTTTTCCTGGCTCCCAAAGGCAAACCAAGCAGCAATAGAACTTGGCCTTTGCTAGCTCTCCGTTTCGCTACTTTTGTTTCTCTCTACTGATTTTGCATTTTGTTTTTGGTTCACTTCTGACTGAAGTGTTATTTCCCATTGGTGGGAGCAACCATAAGGAATCTGGTTTTATAGACTGACCATGAGATGGTCTCTGTAGGTGAACGATAGAGATTTACTCTCTAAGGAGTGATAAATGACAAGAGAATCCGGTTTGTTAGATTTTTTTTTTTTTTCCCCTTTAAACTGGTTTCTCTATTTGTCTGTTTTTTGCACAAATCAAGAATTCCGTGCCCACTGGGAAGGAGAATAGCTCTTTGATATTTGGCCCAGTGAGATTTTGTATTTCTGTGTTTATTCTTGATCTCTGCTGAAGTTGAGATCTGAAGCTGTAAGTTCTGTGTCTATGTGCCTGAAAGTCAGAAATTCATTTTTATTGTGAAATGCCTTCCTATCTCCAGAACACACTAATTAAAAATTAATAGAGCTCTGTTCTGACTGACTTATAAACAAATACTTCTATAAATTGAGCATTTCTAAAATCCCATTTCTAATCCTTTAAATGTACTAGATTTAAATAAAAGTCTTCTTGCAGAAACATTTTAAGAACCGAAGTGCATATTAATAAGGATAAATCTTTTGGTAGCAAGACTGGTTTAATAAAAACAGCTATTATTTCTCTGATTTATCAGTGCTAAATATCACAAACATTTTATTCCACTTGGGTTTATTTTTCCTAAACTTATACAAGTTTACTGATTAAATAAGCTAACATTACTCCTACATATTGTTAAAAATTATGAATAATGTAAAACTGTGTTCAGCTAAATTGACTAACTTTTTATTTTGACCATAATTATGTTTTGTGCTATGTCGATTTGAAGATAATTTCCAAGGTAACTTAAAACCTTGGACTGATGTTAAATTTAATTAATTAATGGATATCATTCCACATTATTTTTAAGTAGTGTATAAGTAATCACTAAATATAATTTTAAATTTATATACTTTTGCTTCTTATATAAAATTATAGCTTTGGGCAAGGTCATGTTAATAAATATATCCATTTTTGCCACTTTAAGAAGTTGTATAAAGGATGTATGTGGCAACAGAAGGTTGTATTATGTATGTTCATGAACTTTGTGGGTCTGCTAAAATGCTTGTGTGTGATAGACCACCTTCCAGTTTTCTCTGTAAAGCAGAAGTTAGTTACTTAGTTGAAAGTTGTAATTGATGTAAGCAAATGAGATTCCACTATGACCAACAGTAACAGAGAAATACCACTGTATGTGCTTTTGTGATTTTCAAGGAAAAAGAGCAGTTTTATTTGAAAGCAGCAGTTCTCAGGTTTTTTGGTCTCTGAACCTAAGGACTCTGGGAATTATGGAGGACTCCAAAGAGCTTTTGTTTACATGGGTGAGAACTTATTGGTGTTTACTATATTAGAAATGGAAACATAAAACTTAAAAATACTTATTGATTTATTTGAAGATAGCAATGATGAATGCATAGCACGTTTGCATAAATAACATCCTCGTATTATTATAAACATGTTTTAGACTTCACTGAAGCCCTGTGAACCAGGGAAGGGAACTAAAGTAAAGAGTCAGTTTGTTGCAGAACATGAAAAAGCATAAGGGACAGAACTTCAAAAGTAAATTGTATTTTCCTTGTCTTAATTAATATCTGAGTTTGAAAGAAGCTATGAAATGTGTTAAAATTTTAGCGAAGTTTGCTTCATTTTGATGGGCTTGTTTTCTTGGTTTACTGATTAATGCTTTCACCTGCAGTATCAAAGATTATTCTTTATGGCCTATGTAATTTGTCTAGAGAACAGGGATTCTGTGTCTTACTAGAATAATTTTCTTTGTTTTGAGATGGCTTTATTATATTCTTGATTGTTTATTAAAAAGAAACAAACCCAACTTAGGTTCTTTACCATCATGTTATTTTTGTTTTATTTTTCAACGTTTGTTGTCACTTTGACCAAATAGGTAAGGAAGCATTGTTTCGAAGGCACCTGTGATACTCTTAATCAAGTACCCAAATCATCTCTGACAACTTTTTTTTATTATGTTTTCCCCAAATTGGATCCAAAATATAGAAAAAATAAAATTAAAATTTTAGGATACGTCTTACACCTAAAACTACCTTTGAGATTTCCCAGAATGACCCCTGGAAAATCGCAAAGGTTTTTGTTTCTCACCTTATAAAAATAGAGATGATAGTATCACTTCAAACAAAAAACCTGCTTTCTAGGTCCCTTACAGGTGATAAGCAAGGTCACTTCTTCACAGGCCAGAAACTTTAGTAAATTTTGGCAACTTTGAGAAAAGAGAAACTTGTCCAAATTTATAGGTACTACAGGTGAAATCTGATGGAGTTTCTTAGGCTTGGTTTCCTAGCCTCAGGAGAGTTGAATAATAAAGGCTTTTAAAAGTCCATTCCAAGAGTCCTAATGAAAACTTTCAGACAGAAGTCAATTTTATAACTTCCATGGATGTCCAATACTGAATGGCTTAGATTTGCAAAAGCAAGCCTGAGGTGATCTGTACATATAATCAGTTCTCCTGCTGCACCTATGTGAGGCTCCATCAACCTTCTTCATTGTCAAGAATAATCATTTCTTGCGATTATTATAATCACAATGTGGAGATGGTCAGGAAAAATTGTGAAAAGCACTGAGATGGACCAAAAAAAAAAAAAAAAAATTACCAGGTGTCCTGTCCAGCACGTCCTTTGGATTATCTTATTCTGTACCTTATTGTTTTTGAGCTATTTCACAACCCTGCAAACTGTAGAAAATTTATAATGATGCAAATGATTCTTTCTCATAGAAATGAAAATACTGTTTGGTAGAATGCCACTGATTCTGCCCTGTGAAAACTGAGCAGGTTTGCATTTATTTGTAGATTCACTTCACCATTCCCTATTACATGTGTACTGGTGCTTAAATTCTCCTTTGAACTGGTTATAACATCTTACTGGTTCCCTCATTAATTGGCAAATTAATTGGTAAATCAGATAAAATCTTTTATGTGTTCATTTGTATGGGATCATGCTTTTTCCTTTTTTTTTTTTTTTTTAAATCTTTTAACACCAGGAAAGCTGACTTCAGGCTTCAGAGCCTGAGAAGATTCTTACCCAACCACTGGGTTGCCAGGGCTGAGAGAAGTAACAACTATACTGCTATATTTGGGAATTTTATACATTATACACCTCTAAAAAAGAAAAAAAAAAACCAAAGCCATGGATGTCGAGTCGATTCCGACTCAGAGTGATCCTGTAGGACAGAGCAGAACTGCCCCCTATGGATTCCAAGGCTGCAGATCTTTATGGAAACAGACTGCCACGTGTTTCTCCCACGGAGTAGCTGGGGAGTTCAAACTGCTGACCTTTTGGTTAGCAGCTGAGCGCTTTAACCACTGTGCTACCAGGCCTCCAGGGCAGTTATAACCGGCAGTGGTGGTTCAGTGGTAGAATATGAGTCGGAATCGACTTGATGGCACTGGGTCTTGGTTATGCAAAAGACCTAGCTCCGATTCCCAGACAGCACACCTCAAGCATAGCCACCATCTGTGGAGGATACCGTGTTGCTATCGTGCTGAATAGGTTTCAGTGCAGCTTCTACACTAAGACAGACTAGGGAGAAAAGCCTGATAATCTACTTCTGAAAATCAGCCAATAAAAATTCCATGGCTCCAGCCTGGTACTGGTACAACAACAGGCACATAGACCAATGGAACAGAATTGAGAACCCAGATATAAATCCATCCACGTATGAGCAGCTGATATTTGACAAAGGCCCAGTGTCAGTTAATTGGGGAAAAGATAGTCTTTTTAACAAATGGTGCTGGCATAACTGGATATCCATTTGCAAAAAAATGAAACAGGACCCATACCTCACACCATGCACAAAAACTAACTCCAAGTGGATCAAAGACCTAAACATGAAGACTAAAATGATAAAGATCATGGAAGAAAAAATAGGGACAATGTTAGGAGCCCTAATACAAGGCATAAACAGAATACAAAACATTACCAAAAATGACGAAGAGAAACCAGATAACTGGGAGCTCCTAAAAATCAAACACCTATGCTCATCTAAAGACTTCACCAAAAGAGTAAAAAGACCACCTACAGATTGGGAAAAAATTTTCAGCTATGACATCTCCGACCAGCACCTGATCTCTAAAATCTATATGAGTCAACCACAAAAAGACAAACAACCCAATCAAAAAGTGGGCAAAGGATATGAACATGCACTTCACTAAAGAACATATTCAGGCGGCTAACACATACATGAGAAAATGCTCTCGATCATTAGCCATTGGAGAAATGCAAATTAAAACTACGATGAGATTCCATCTCACTCCAACAAGGCTGGCATTAATCCAAAAAACACAAAATAATAAATGTTGGAGAGGCTGCGGAGAGACTGGAACTCTTATACACTGCTGGTGGGAATGTCAAATGGTACAACCACTTTGGAAATCTATCTGGCGTTTTCTTAAAAAGTTAGAAATAGAACTACTGTACAACCCAGAAATCCCACTCCTCGGAATATACCCTAGAGAAATAAGAGCCTTCACACGAACAGATACATGCACACCCGTGTTTATTGCAGCTCTGTTTACAATAGCAAAAAGCTGGAAGCAACCAAGGTGTCCATTAACGGATGAATGGTTAAATAAATTATGGTATATTCACACAATGGAATACTACGCATCGATAAAGAACAGTGACGAATCTGTGAAACATTTCATAACACGGAGGAACCTGGAAGGCATTATGCTGAGTGAAATTTAGTCAGAGGCAAAAGGACAAATATTGTATAAGACCACTATTATAAGATCTTGAGAAATAGTATAAACTGAGAAGAACACATACTTTTGTGGTTACGGGGGGTGGGGAGGGAGGCAGGGTGGGAGAGGGTTATTTACTGATTAGTTAGTAGATAAGAACTACTTTAGGTGAAGGGAAGGACGATACTCAATACATGGAAGGTCAGCTCAACTGGACTGGACCAAAAGCAAAGAAGTTTCTGGGATAAACTGAATGCTTCGAAGGTCAGCGGAGCAAGGGCGGGGGTTTGGGGACTACGGCTTAAGGGGACTTCTAAGTCACTTGGCAAAATAATTCTATTATGAAAACATTCTGCACCCCTCTTTGAAGTGTGGCGTCTGGGGTCTTAAATGCTAACAAGCGGCCATCTAAGATGCATCAATGGGTCTCAACCCACCTGGATCAAAGGAGAATAAGAACACCAAGGTCACACGATAACTATGAGCCCAAGAGACAGAAAGGGCCACATGAACCAGAGACTTACATCATCCTGAGACCAGAAGAACTAGATGGTGCCCGGCCATAACTGATGACTGCCTTGACAGGGAGCACAACAGCGAACCCCTGAGGGAGCAGGAGATCAGTGGGATGCAGACCCCAGATTCTCATAAAAAGACCAGACTTAATGGTCTGACTGAGACTAGAAGAATCCCAGCGGTCATGGTCCCCAAACCTTCTGTTGGCCCAGGACAGGAGCCATGCAAGAAGACAACTCATCAGACATGGAAGGGACTGAACAATGGGTTGGAGAGAGATGCCGAAGAGTGAGCTACTTGTACCAGGTGGACACTTGAGTCTGTGTTGGCATCTCCTGTCTGGAGGGGAGATGGGAGGGTAGAGAGGGTTAGAAACTGGCAAAACTGTCACGAAAGGAGAGACTGGAAGGAGCAAGTGGGCTGACTCATTAGGAGGAGAGTAAGTGGGAGTATGGAGTAAGGTGTATATAAGCTTATATGTGACAGACTGATTTGATTTGTAAACTTTCACTTAAAGCACAATAAAAATTATTAAAAAAAAATTCCATGGCTCACAAGAGTCTGATCCCTTTGTGCATGGGGGCATCATGAGTCGGGGGCCAACTTGATAGCAATTAACAACAGGAGGGTCCTTATACTACTTTTTCAGAGACCGAAATCTCTGAAACATGTTTCAGAACATATTATGTATGAAAAGTAAAAGACAGAAGTCACGATAAAATAAGTTATACCTTGGGTCAAGCTCTTGTACCACTCAAGAATAATATCTATGAAAATTCTTCTATCGATCTTACTACCTTTAACTACTAAAAACAAAAAGGCAATTTATTTCAGAATCACAACATTCCATGAGTTAATTTCTGCCATTTGAAAATTGCATTCGAACAGAGAAGTAATCTAAAAAATAATTTTAAGATAGAATGCCAAGCCATAAAGCCACTGAAAATTCCTTTTACCGTGTAAACAACTAGCTGATACATCAGTAAAATCCACTTGGACTAGGCCTAACAAATTTAATGGCAGGTCTGATGAGACAGAAGTACAGTGCTTCCAAAAGAGGATTCAGCTTCTCTTCTCAATTTTACTTTTTGCAGAAAAAGTTAAAATACCAACATCTCTGGAAAAAGGAAGACATTAAGCTCTGCTGTGATTTATACCTCATTGTAAATGATGGCTTTCAGGAAAAAAAAAAAAACTAAACGGTGGAAAGAATGCATAATTTAGGGAGAAAAACCCTGACAGGAAAGGAAGCAAAAAAGACAAATTTCTCCTACTATACGGTTGGCCCCTGATAACAACCACCTTTTTCTTGGGTAGTCATTAGAATACATGCTCCCAAGAAAAGTCTTGGGAAGACAAAGATAAGCAGTTGGGAGGTAGTAGGAAGGGCCTCTGGCCTGAAATATGTTAGTCAAACTTGGAGTCTCATACCTATCTTACAGGGATTTTAGGATGATCCAATGAGGTAATGTATTTCAAAGCACTTTCCATATCAAGATGCTAAATAATGTTTATGAACAAATAATCCAGTCAACTCTTGAATATGAGCTATGGCCTGAATTGTTTGCTATTTTCATATATATATATATATATTTATATATCCGTAAAAACCCATTGCCTTCAAGTAGGTTCTGACTCATCACGTGCCTTGGAGTAGGTTCTGATTCATAGCGACCCTAAAGAACTGAGTAGAACTGTCCCATAGGGTTTCCCAGGAGTGGCTGGTGGATTTGAACTGCCGACCTTTTAGTGAGCCGCCGAGCTCTTAACCACTGCACCAGCAGGGCTCATGTATATAAATGGTGCAAGTAGGGAAAGTCTGAAAAACTAGATACCTTTTCTACATCATTGGGAGAAAAAAAGAGAGAGAGAGAGAAACAACAAAAGCTGACAACAAAAGACCTTTCCATCTGGAAATTCCTTGGGTCAAAGAGGAAATAAAGAGCACAGCTAGTATTTCTAGAAAACAACAAATATTATAACCTATAGGATATGGCTAAGGCAGTGTTCAGAGCAAAGTTCGTTAGTTTTAAATACTTGTAGTAATAGAAAAGGAAAGAATGAAATTAAGTTAATAAGATATCTTGATTTAAAAGGTAGAAAAAGACTAAAATAATTCAAAGATAATTAGAAAGAAGGAATTAATAAAAATGAAGGCAGAAATAAATGAGTTAGAAAACAGAAAAAGAATTGAACCAATAAATAAATCTCGAGCTGGTTCTCAGAAAAACTATAAATGAATTTGAGAGAAAGCACATTGTGATGGATTAAAGATGGCTACAAATTCTTTGTTATTCCTCCCATTAAGATGTGGAGTCTATTTCCCCTACTCTTGATTCAGAGCTGGCCCTATGGCTTGTTCTGATGAACAGAATGTGGTAGAAATGGTGCTTTATAACTTTCAAAGCTGAGCCTAAAGAGATCTGCAGCATTCCTCTTCATCTACTGGAATACTCCCTTTTGGTCCCCATGTAATAAGTCTGACTGACTACCCTGTTGGAGACAGGCCTGAATCCACTTTGGATGTTTCAGATACTGCCAAACTCCCAACTGAGTACAGGCCCATGAGTAACCCCTGCTGATGCCATATGGAGGAGAAGGACAACCCACATGAGTCCTGCTTGAATTCCTTATCCACTGAATTAATGGCTGTTGTTTTAAGCAAATGAGTTTCTGGGGGGTATGATACACAGAAATAGATAACCTTAAAAGTAGGGTGTTGCTAAACCAAAATCTACTTCCAAGCAGTGGGTGGAAGCCTCAGGGGCAGTAAGAGACTTAAGTTCCATCACTGCAACATTCAGATGGAAGCTAAGTACAAGCAGTGTGTGTGTGTGTGTGTGTACATGCGTGTGCACGGGAGAACTCATTCTGTCTTGGGGAACTAGAAAGAAGCTAGGAGGCCGTGGATACTCAAAGAATGGGAGAATCCTAGACAGGAGTCAGAGAGGGGATCTCTAAACTCTATCTACATCTCTGACTGACCCTTGAACCATGCATGCTCAGAACAGATTCAGAGCAACCCAGATAAAACTGAAATATCTGAACAGAGACAGGAGCTGCTACACAACAAACAGACTTTGCAATAGATGCCCAGACAAGAAAACTGCTTACTAAACAAAGGAAACCGTGCACATCACAGAAAAATAATAGAATCTTCACAATTTAACATTCATAATGTCTAAGATACAATCTAAAATTACCTAGCATACAAACAACCAAAAAAAAAAAAAAAAAAGGAACACATTCTCAAGAGAAAAGAAAATCAAACGAGTCCAAACCAGAGATGAATCAGATAATGAAATTAACAATGATTTTTTAAGCCACTATTTTAACTATGGAAACCCTGGTGGCGTAGTGGTTAAGTGCTATGGTTGCCAACCAAAAGGTCAGCAGTTTGAATCCACCAGGCGCTCTTCGGAAACTCTACAGGGCAGTTCTACTCTGTCCTATAGGGTCGCTATGAGTCGGAATCGACTCCACGGCAATGGGTTTGGTTTTTCTTTTATTGAAACTATCCTCAATGAGGTAAAGCAAAAGTGCTTTCAGTGCATGAGAATCTGAACAGAGAAATGGAGCCTCTCAGCAGAGATACTGAAATAAACAAAAAAACAAACTCAAAAACTGAGGGAAAAAAAACAACAGAATACAATAGAAATAAATGGATACTTCTTAACCTAAAATATATTTATCCCACCCAAAAGTCAGCATCAGGTTTACTAGTGTAAATGCTAAAAACATTCCCACTAAAGTCAAAACAAGAAAAGGACCCTCTACTGCTACCACTATTATTTAATATTATACCGAAGGCCCTAACAAAACAACTATGTAAGATACAGAAATAAAAGGCATAAAAAATTAGAAAGAGGTAAGAAAACTATTTATAGATGATATGATTGTTTACCTTGAAAACCCAAGAGATTCAAATGAAAAACACCTATAAATATTAAGAAAATTCAGTAAGATAGTGGGAGAGAGTCAATATATACAAATCACTAGCTTTCTTACAAACAATAATTAGAACGTATAAAGGAAGGAAGATGCACTAGTCATAATAGAAACAAAAAGATGAAATAACTAAGAATAACTTTAAGAAATATATAAAACCTACATGAGGAAAACTTTAAAACATTCTAGGTATCATAAAGCTATGAATTCTAAATTAATCTGTGAATGTAATCATACCCCAATACCTAAGAACAGAAGCCATTAAAATCCTTGAAGAAAACGTGGGTGAATTCCATTATAACTTTTTTGTGTCCAGGGTCCCCAAGACCATTCCTAGATTGAATGATTTGCCAGAAGGACTCAAAGGACCCAGCAAATACTCATATTCATGGCTACGATTTATTACAGTGTAAGGATACAAATCAAAATAAGCAAAGGGAAAAGGCTTACGGGGCAAGTCTATGGAAACCAGGTGCATGCTTCTAAAAGTCTTCTCCCAGTGGAGTCACACAGAATGAGCTTAATACTGCCATCAATGAATTGTGATAACACATGTGAAGTGCTGGCTACCAGTGAAACTCATTAGAGGCTCCGCGCCAAAGGTTGATATTGGGGGATGGTCTCGTAGGCACACTCTGCCTAGCACATACCAAAATTCCAGGCTCCCAGAAGGAAAGCAGTTGTTCAGCATAAATCACATTGCTCATACAAACGGCTGGGGCACAGTCAGCCATCCTCATCATTTAGGGAAAATTTTATACCAGTGTAGGGAACTGTTTACCAGCCAAGTTCTCAAACACCAGCCAAGGGCCAACTTTGCAAGCAGGCCTTTCTAAGGATAGCCATCTTAGACCTACTATGGTAACTCGCTTTGTATACCTTGGAATATGAAAACCTAATTTTGAGTTGACATCCAAAAACCATAAAAGCTTTTATAACTTACTTATGGCCGAAATTCACCAGAAGCAAAGTCACAAGACAAGTGACAAGCTGGGGAAGAATATTTGTCACTCATATTTCAGACAAAAAGATATTATCGTATCTTTTTATAACATCCATATCACATAAATTATCCTAAAAAGAAAATTATACTACAAAGATCACAACTTAATAGAAAAATTGAAGAAGAAAACCAAAAACTATTGACAGAAGAAATACAAATGGCTCAACCTTACCTATCATAAGATAAATGTTATTAAAATAACACCAAGATAACACTTCTCATCTATCAGATTGGCAAAAGTCCAAAGTTAACAGCAAACTCTGCTGGGAAACGAGGAGGTCAAATGCCTATGCAGAACAATTCAGCAATATCTATTAAAATCACAAAGGCATATAGCCTTGACCCCGTCAGATGCTTGGAATTTACTTGCACCCTGTAAAATGACGTACATATAAGGTTATTCACTGCGACATTACTTACATTAGCAAAAGATTAGAAACAACCCAAGTGGGTCCATCAGTAGGATTAAATATACCATAGTACATGCATAAAATATAATACGATGTAACTGTATAAATGAATGAGGAAGCATTGTGTTCTGACGTGGAAAGAAGTCCAAAATACATTATGAAATGAAAGAAGCAAGGTGGAAAAGCATAAGCACTGATAGAAAATAAAAACACGGGTTGGTATCAGCTTATATATGCATAAGAATATGTTGGAAGATAAGGAATCAGCTTTCTAAACTGGTTACTTGTAAGGGCTGAGTAGAAAACAGACACATAAGAGGCAAGGATGGAAACAATTTTCATGTATACCTTTCATTTTTGCTTGATTTTTGGACCATGGGAATTTATTATCAATTTTTTTAAAAGGCAACAGCTTCTGTATTCAAAACCGAAGCAGTGGCAGGAGATGTTGCTAAGGAATAATTCTTGCGTAAGATAAGACTGTGCCCCAAGCTTTTACTCTTATCTTTGCCAGACACTGGTGGCCAGCTCTGAGGCAAAAATCAGATTAAGCAGGATGTGTTCCCAAACTAAGTCTATTGTTTCAGACGGCCTCGAGATAACTGCCATTAAATTGAAGGGGAATGAGAATAGAGGACAGTAAGTAAAAGACCTAAATCTTGAGGTTTAAAAACTGTTGATATTAGATCATCAGCTATGGCTACGTGCATATGGAGCCCAGAGGAGACAGGGAGAGATCTACAGCCTACTAAGTTTATAAGTGAATTTTATTATATAATAAATTACAAGCTTGGACTGCAAAAGCCTGTGCAAATCTTGAGGAGACCCCAAGACCCCCAAAATTTAAACAGCAAGAAGTAGGCTGGAAAGCTTTGCTGTCCCCAACAAGGACATACTTTGCAATGACTATCTCAGCTGTGGCCTTAGAAGAAAATGGTTAAGGAAGACCATCCCACTTGCCATAGCCAGGGACCAGGAGGTCAATGGACTTGACAGGAGGAGCTAACCAGGATTTACCAAGGGCACTTCGGAGCAGGGAAGTTTCACAAGTTTTGTTAAGGAGAATATAATTGTTCTGGACCAGCAACTATTTTGTTTCCTATTTCCCCCTAACAGTGTTGAATTTTACCTGAACCTTGTGATCCTGGAAAACAGCCATAGTTAAAGGAATCTCCCTCACCCTTTTGTGTTCTGGAAAACAGCTTACTGCAAAATACCACCCTTCCTATATGACAATGCCCCCTTATTTACCTACGACAAGGCCAGACAAAGACCCTCTGAATTCCCATTCTTTGCTTCATAAATGATTAACTGAACTGCTTGTCCCCACTGATCAAATCAGAAACAAAATGCTTATCAACCAAACTTTAGTTAAGTATCTCTCCTTCCCCCAAACCCCTGAACTTTGGCCCAACAAACAACCCCTCCTTAAGGGCCCCTGCTGGTGAATCAGCTGGCCTCAGCATAAAACCTTCTCTCATTTGCTACCTAATCAAGTCACCTTTTCATCCCACTTGCCCCCACCTAGTTCTTTCTAGCTTTGTTTATTCACCTCCATAAAAGAAAAATCCATTTTGCCCAGCTCTTGAGACCTTGCTGATTTTACAGTCAGAGCACTTTATTGCAATAACCTCCCTCTCTGCTGTAACAGCTCCTTTTCTTTTCTTTCTGAATAAAGCTCATCCCTATACAGGTCCAGATTTTTAAAAATTTGACAGCCCTTTATAAAATGAAAGTTTTTATTAGAGTTACTCCATTCTTATTCCACCATCATATATGAGGGTGGGGTGGTTGCTAGCTTATATTTTATTTATTGGTCACCCAACCATGAGGTGCCGAATCTGGTACTACTAGAGAAAACTATAAATTACTCAGAGATTCAGGACTTCAAATTGGGTAGGAGTTTAGATGAGAAGAGGGGTCTGAATATATATTTGATAGGTCCGTGGGAGGGAATCCTATTTGTTTTCCAAAATCCATTCTCCCCTACTACTAAGCAACAGAACCTGTTAGAAATGGCTGCTCAGCTTCACCTGATGTGGCCATGTGACTAAGTCCTGGTTAACAGAATAGGGGGTGGGGAGGGTGACATGTACAACTTGGAACCAGTGTGCACTTTCTTCCCTGTCTCCATTCTGATGACTGCAATGAGGATATGATGGCTGAAACTCCATCTTGGAACCCAAAGATGGTATTTACAATAGAAATCTAGAAGCAACTTGGGTCATAGGCGACCATGCAGCTGCCACACCGGTCTTAACCTACCTCTTCCTGGACTTTTGGAGTCCCTGGTGGTGAAACAGTTAAGTGCTCAGCTACTAACCAAAAGGTTGGTGGTTTGAATTCACCCAGAGGCACCTCAGAAGAAAGGCCTGGCAATCTACTTCTGAAAGACCACAGTCCCTGGAAATGCCATGGAGCGCAGTTTTACTCTGACATATATGGGGTTTGGTCTGCTTTTTGGTTATGTGGACTTTTACATGAAAGAGAAATACACTTTTATTTTTAAGGTATTGTTACTTTGGGTCTTTGTTAAATGCAAACCAGCCAGAATTCTAACTAATACAAGGAGGAAAGAATTCTTTTCCACCATTTAACAAACTATTTTGATGTATACTGCTATCATTCTATTTTTCAAATTCAGGGTAGATACCATTTACTTAAACAAAAAGTAACACATAGTCTGGAAGGTATAAAGAGAGGTGGTGGACATGGAGTATATATGAGAACTACCTGCAATTTCAAATGAGAGACAATTCCTGTTTCTGGCCTAGTAGTTATGGTTGAAAGAACATGGATGTTTAGCCCAGAGAAGAAAAGATGGGACTCTCCAAGAATTATTAAGGAAGGCCAAGGTAGAAGCAATGGGTAGAATTTACTTATTAGCAGATTTTGGTTCATTAATTCTACGTTTCTTCATCTCTAAAATAAGGATAATAATAGTATATACCTCACAGGGTTGTTATGAGGATTAAATAATACCATGCTTACGGCATTTGGCGTAGTGTCTGGTACACTTGTTGGATGCTTAATTATGTGCCAACTGGTCCCATGAACAAGGACTTCTCAGTGTACTTTATATTGTTGGAGGACATTTTAACAACTGGGGTCAGATGAAGTATTAAAAGGAAATGGGTAAAGTCCATGCACCTGATTTGGGAGGTTTAAATCAGATCTTATTTTCTCATTTTCTATGTAATCTTGGACAACTCTGTAATAACTCCGAACTTCAGTTTTGTCATATGTTGTGACGGTTAGATGAGACCTGGCACATAAAATCTTTAGTATAATGATTACCCATTGCTATCAAGTTGATTCCAACTTACAGTGACCCTATAAGACAGAGTAGAACTGCCCCATAGGGTTTCCAAGGCTGTAAATCTTTACAGAAGCAGACTGCTACCTCTTTCTCCCACAGAGCCACTAGTGGGTTTTAACCGTTGACCTTTTGGTTAGCAGCCGAGTGCTTAACCACTGCACCACCAGTTGTATAATAGGTGCTCAATAATGTTATTATGATTTTTAATAATATTTTATAAAATGGAATCATGCCCCATACTATTTTGTAAACTTCTTTTAAAATTTAGCAATATAGCATGTATATCTTTTCATTTCAATGATGTGCTTCTGCAATTCTGAAATTTATTTTTAATTGTTGTTGTTGTTGTTAGGTGCCATAGAGTTGGTTCCAACTCAGAGCGGCCCTATGCACAACAGAACGAAACACTGCCTGGTCCTGCGCTATCCTCACAATCATTGTCATGCTTGAGTCCATTGTTGCAGCCACTGTGTCAATCCATCTCATAGAGGGTCTTTCTTTTTCGATGCCCCTCTACTTTACCAAGCATGCTGTCCTTCTCCAGGGACTGATCCCTCCTGACAACATGTCCAAAGTATGTAAGATGAAGTTTCGCCACCCTTGCTTTTAAGGAGCATTCTGGTTGTACTTCTTCCAGGACAGATTTGTTTGTTCTTTATAGCAGTCCATGGTATATCCATTTTGGTCTTTTCTTTCTTTCTTGTTTTTGTGATGACCTCTTGCTTTCTTCATGTATGATGTCATCCCACAATTCATCTGGTCATTAGAGTTCAATGCATCAAATCTATTCTTGAGATGATCTCCAAATTCAGGTGGGATATAATAAAGATTGTATTTCGGCTCTTGTGGACTTAATTTTCTTTAGCTTCAGCTTTAACTTCCATATGACCAACTGATGGTTGTTCTGACTGATGATATTAAGCTATTCCATTGTCTCTTTTCCACAGATGTAGTAGATTTGATTCCTATGTTTCCACCTGGTGAGGTCTACATGTATAAAAAATGTATAGTCACCATTTATGTTGCTGAAAAAAGGTATTTGCAATGAAGAAGTTGTTGGTCTTGCAAAATTCTCTCCTGCAATCTCTGGCATCATTTCTATCACCAAGGCCTATTTTCCAACTACCGATCCTTCTGCTTTGTTTCCAACTTCCGCATTCCAAACACCAGTAATTACCAATGCACTTTGATTGCATGTTTGATCAATTTCAGACTGCAGAAGTTGGTAAAAATCTTCAGTTTCCTCATCTTTGGCATTAGTGGTTGGTGCATAATTTGAATAATAGTCATATTAACTGGTCTTCCTTGTAGGCATATGGATATTATCCTATCACTGACAGCATTGTACTTCAGGATAGATCTTGAAATGTTCTTTTTTGACAATGAATGTGATTCCTCTTCAATTTGTCATTCCTGGCATAGTAGACCATATGATTGTCTGATTCAAAATGGCCAATGCCAGTCCATATCAGCTCACTAATGCCTAGGATATCAATGTTTATGCATTCCATTTCATATTCAATTACTTCCAATTTTCCCACATTCATACTTCGTATATTCCATGTTCCAATTATTAACGGATGTTTGCAGCTTCTTCTTCTCATTTTGAGTTGTGCCACATCTGCAAATGAAACTCCCAAAAGCTTGACTCCATCCATGTCATTAAGGTCAACTCTACTTTGAGGAGGCAGCTTTTCCCCAGTCATATTTTGAGTGCCTTCTAACCTGAAGGGCTCATCTTCTGGCATTATATCAGACAATATTCTGCTGCTATTCATAAGGCTTTCATTGAAATAAAGGGCATCTATACAAAGCCAACAGCCAACATCACCCTAAATGGAGAGAGCCTGAAAACATTCCCATTGAGATCGGGAACCACACAAGGATGCCCTTCATCACCACTCTTATTCAACATTGTGCTGGAAGTCCTAGCCAGACCAATTAGGCTAGATAAAGATATAAAGGGCATCCAGATTGGCAAGGAAGAAGTCAAAGTATCTCTATTTGTAGATGACATGATAGTATACACAGAAAACCCTAAGGAATCCTCCAGAAAACTACTGAAACTAATAGAAGAGTTCAGCAGAGTATTGGGATACAAGATAAACATACAAAAATCAGTTGGATTCCTCTACACCAACAAAAAGAACATCAAAGAGGAAATCACCAAATCAATGACATTTACAGTAGCCCCCGAGAACATAAAATACTTAGGAATAAATCTTACCAGAGATGTAAAAGACTTATACAAAGAAAACTACAGTACTCTTCTGCAAGAAACCAAAAGAGACTTACATAAGTGGAAGAACATACCTTGCTCGTGGATAGGAAGACTTAACATTATAAAAGTGTCTATTCTACCAAAAGCAAACTATACATTTAATGCAATTCCGATCCAAATACCAATGACATTCTTTAATGAGATGGAGAAACAAATCACCAACTTCATATGGAAGGGAAAGAGGCCCCAGATAAATAAGGCATTACTGGAAAAGAAGAACAAAGTGTGAGGCCTTACTTTATCTGATTTTAGAACCTATTCTACCACCACAGTAGTCAAAACAGCCTGGTACTGGTACAACAACAGATACATGGACCAATGGAACAGAATTGAGAATCCAGACATAAATCCATCCAACTGCTCCATATGAGCAGTTGATATTTGACAAAGGCCCCAAAACAGTTAACTGGGGGAAAAGACAGTCTTTTTAACAAACGGTGCTGGCATAACTGGATATCCATCTGCAAAAAAATGAAACAAGACCCATACCTCACTCCATGCACAAAAACTAACTCAAAATGGATCAAAGGCCTAAATATAAAATCTAAAACCATAAAGATCATGGAATCAAAACAGCATACAAAACATTATAAAGGCTTTCATTGACCAATTTTTTTCATAAGTAGACCACCAGGTTCTTCTTCCTAGTCTTAGTCTGGAAGCTCCACTGAAATCTGTCCCTTATGGATGACCCTGCTGGTATTTAAAACACCAGTGGCATAGCTTTCAGCATCACAGCAAGATGCAAGCCACCACAGTACAACAAACTGACAGATGCTACTTTTGAGTATGGATTACATTTTTCTGTCTTCATATGTCCAGTCGTTTTGAATTCTCTCCTGGAGCTTATGAATGATATGGTGAAGATACTCTAGATTTTGTTATGTTCCTCTCTACAGCATTGATTTTTTGTTTTATTTGTAGGTTAGCTTGGCTGAATTCGAATTCTAAACTCTCTTCTCCTTACACTGGCAGTAGCTGAAATTTCTACTTACTTTTCTTTTTTATCTTAAGTGAGTTTTTTTTAGAGTCTTCTCTATACATACATGTTCAAGGGCCAATCAGAGCTTTGGGCAGAGTTTATAAGTATGTAAACTTGGGTTCTCCCTCTGTGGCACTCTTCAGCATTTCCTCCATTGATTTCCAGCTGTGGTATTTGCTCCTAACTCTGGCTTCTGATATCTCAACTAGTGCTATGTGGCACTGATTGGTGCCTACAGTCAAGCAAAAAGTCTTAAAAAGAGAAACTCACCCAATGATTTTCCCTTCTTCCAAGTGTTGACTCCATCCCCATTCTACCTACTTTTTGTCATTCTCTAATGCCTTCAGATAGTGGGTTTCATATTTGTACAGACTGCATAATTTTATCTGTAAGGGGGAGGAGTTTGGTCTGATATAAATTACTCCACTTCTACATAAGCCAAGAGATTTTATACAGAATCCATATATCCATGTATTTAATGATCCAATATGAAAGTATCGTACAGGATTTAAAACATATGTGCACTCTCCAAGACTGATACAGAATAATGGTGTATTAGTCACAAGAATCACATTCTTGAAAGTCAAGATGTAGAAGAGCACTTAGAGTAAAGAAAAATAAGCAATATAAGAATATACTTGTAATACAGTACACTTCAAGCGTACTTAGGTTGTGTGTTAAGTACAAGGAGGCAACTGTGAGCTGCTATACAATACTCAAAAATGAAGGAAACAAGACTATTTAATACAAGTTGAATTATAAAGTCAATGAACCAGAGCTGAAAAAAGCAAAGTTCCTTAAAATAACTGAGATTGGGTAATACATATTAATATACCTAAAAAAGAGCCTGTCGATATGATGAGTCATTGGTCATCAAGGGGAATCAGGGACAGGAGATGCAGAGAAGCAAACATTAGTACTACCCATCCAAGCACTATCTAGTAGAAAGGAAATTGCAGCAAGAAGACATCAATTATTACAGCCCTAGGCAAGGTTATTCCTTGTGTGGGGATAAATGTATCAGGTTAGGTACTGATATAAATTCAAATTATATAATTTCTCTTTTTTTACACTATGCCCACTAAACAACATTCTAATTATAAATATGGCTTCCCATGAATGTTAGTCCATGGAGAGAATGCCAGGCTCACACTAACTCAAGTATTCTGGACTGTGTCAGTTAAATTTCTCAAGATAAATTAATAAATTGGAGTGCTGCTAATAGACATCATTTTATGTAAGCCTAGTCAGTATGTATCTGCTCATGAGATCCTATCACAATGTACACTAAAATCAGGTTCTCTTGCCTGCAAACTGAGGGGAGACTCCAAATTACGATAGAACCATAGTCACATGAGGCTATTTTTTTTTTTTTTTGGTCTAGATATACTTCAACCTACATTGAGTAACATAATTTCTTTCATTTTTAATCACAAAAATTTGAAGCTCAATTCTTCATATTAAAAATTTAGCTGTGTGTTTTAATAGGTTATTTCTGCTAGATGACAGTAGACACAGTGAAATAAAAAAATACTCCTGGCAAAAGATACTGTTGAAAGGCTGGGAAACCAGATTTAGTCCCTGACATAAACTCTCCCTTAAAAGTAGCAGAGAAGAGATTCATACACGACATTGAAAAAGTTCCAAATTCTTATGTTTTTTAACAATGACGAGTGCTTAGATCATTCATCTACATAATAACAGTGTAAGTTTCTGATATTATATTTATTATTACTACCTCTGCTTGTACTACCTTGGTGGCAATCAGTTGAAATGGTTTACCAGAATGCGAAAATAAACCAGTCCTAGATCAAACCTCAACTATTTCCAGTGAAATGTATTATGGGAACTGCATCATAAAGATCCATAAATATCAGTATTACACCTTTCTTCTTGATGACCGGGATTAGGGACTATATTTGGAATTTTCATTTAACACATATTGGTTGAGATACTTTATAAAAAGGATGAGGCAGGTGTAAAACAGCAAATTCATGGTATTTTTAAGGCTTTTTCCATGAACTTCCCCCCATTTGAGTTCTTTCTTACTCTAAATATTCTATTAGACTATAAGAAAAGTTTCTGGGATTTTAAAAAGAGCTGATTTCTTGCATATTTAACAGAAGTAAAGTGTGTAAAAGGAAGAAAAAATACATTCAGTAACTTCTCTGTAGAAGAGTATGAATAAATTTTTATGAGATAAGTCATTTCCTAATTTTCCCTAAAGTAAAAATATTTTGATTTTTGGTACACATTCAACTCAATGCATATTTTAAAATCTCGTATATTGCAAAGATCTTCACAGAATTTCTTTTCATCTTATCTTCTCTTAGCCTTGTTTGCTTGGTATTATACAACCCTATTTTTAGTGATAAGATTTCCAAATTCTTTCCATTCTGGTTTTCCTCTACAATAATTTATTCATGAACATGTTTTAGTGCTCACTATGTCCCAGACCCTATGGTGAATAGAAGAAATTCAAAGACAAATAAGATGCTCTACCCAAAGGGACAGAAGTATGTCTGGGTACCATGTGGCAATATAACAGTCAATAAAATCAACATTAGCTGCCACTAAAGGCAAATCCTCAAATATTGGTGGCTTAATACAATAAAGTTTATGTCTTGCTCACATTACAGTTCAATGCCCAATGTTAGTCAGGCAACCCTTCTCCATCTCGGTTCTGCTATTTGGAAAACATGGCCTCCAAGGTCACTGAGGCTGGGAAAACAAGAGCTAGAGTTGTTGAGGAGATGACCTTTTGAAGCCATACTTGGAAGTGTTTTGCCTACCTTCTGTGCACATCGCATTGTCCAAAACCCAATAAATCACATAGCCCCAATCTAATGAGAGTTGAGACTGGGAAATGTACAGGACCACATGGACATTTACTGAATGCTAACAGCCTCTGCCACAGGGCATAAAAGGGAGAACAGTTAATTCTATCTGGAAAAGCTTCATAAAGGATATAAAGCTTGAGATGAGTTTCAGATCACTTTATCAGTTTTCCACCCTACATGATAAGAAACTCAAGAGAATCAACTGAAAAATTATCATGGACAATAACAGATTTCAATAAATTAGTGAAACATTCATTCACTATTAAGAGCTTACACTATGCCGGGTATTATTCTAGGTGTGTGGGAAACATCAGAGAAAAAAATAGACAAATATCCTCCTGTCCCCCATGAAACTTATATTCTAGCTTGGGGCTATAAAAAGTAAACAATAAATAAAATAAATAAGTAAATCATATAGTATGTTATAAGACGGAAAAGGTTTTGGAAAAAGAGAGTGGGAATGGTATGAGAGGCCTCACTGAGAAGTGAACAGTTAAAGGATGTGAGAGAATTAGCCATGTGTGTAATCTTGGGAAGAGCATTCAACACAGGAGGAAAAACCAGAGGAATAGCTTAAGTCAGGCAGTTTCCTGGCATGGGGAGCAGCAGGGAAGCCAGTCTGGCTGAAGTAGATAAAGGTAGGTGAGAACAGTGGAATATGAGGTCAGAGAGAAAATCAGAAGCCATATCATTAGGATTTTATAGGCCATTGGCTTTTATCTGAGTAAGATGGAGAGGAATTGGAGAGTTTTAATCATAGGCATATCATGGTATTTATTACGTTTATATACAGGAAAAAACAGCTTCGAATATATAAACAATAACCAGCTAAAAAATACAGTGCAAGGAGATTTGATTTACATTAGCAACAAAAATAAAATCCATAGGGATAAACTTAAGAAACGTGCAAAACCAACATCTAGCTCAACTGGCATAACAGTTTATAAAGAAAATGTTCTACATTCTACTTTGGTGAGTTGCGTCTGGGGTCTTAAAAACTTGTGAGCAGCCATCTAAGATACTCCACTGGTCTCACCCCATAGGGAGCAAGGGAGAATGAAGAAAACCAAAGGCACATGGGAAAGATAAGTCTAAAGGACTAATGAACCACAACTACCACTGCCTCCACCAGACTGAGTCCAGCACAACTAGATGGTGCCTGGCTACCACTACCGACTTCTCCGACAGGGATCACAACAGAGGGTCCTGGACAGAGCTGGAGAAAAATGTAGAATGTAGAACAAAATTCTCATTTACAAAAAAAGACCAGACTTACTGGCCTGACAGAAGCTGGAGAAATCCCAAGAGTATGGCCCCTGGATACCCTTTTAGCTCAGTAATAAAGTTACTCCTGAGGTTCACCCTTTAGCCAAAGATTTGACAGGCCCATAAAAAAGTACGAGACTAAAGGGGCACACCAGCCCAGGGACAAGAACTAGAAGGCAGAGGGGACAGGAAAGCTGGTAATAGACTGAGAAGGAAGAGTGTTGACTTGTCATGGGGTTAGTAACCAATGTCACAAAACAATATGTGTGCTATTTGTTTAATGAGAAGCTAGTTTGCTCTGTAAACCTTCATCTAAAGTATGATAATGAAAAAAAAATGTGCAAAACCTAAATAGAAAAAATTAAACATTCTTCAAGGACACAGAAAAAGATATGCACAAATGGGACATACAAGTTTTTCAGATAGGAAGACTTAACATCATACAGAAATAATTTTCCTAAATAAATTCCTAAAGTGAAATTATCGATTTAATACAATTATTAAAAAAATGTAAGTTTTTTATTCTGAACAGATAAATTGATGCTAAATTTCATGTTGAAAAATAAGAAAGCAAGAATAGCCAGAAAAACTACAAAAATAGAAAAAAAAAGTAAAGCAAATGGCAGGAGAGAAAGTTCTAGAAGTCGATTCCTCCACCAAAACAACAACTGAACTGAAAAAAGCAATTGGCATATGCTATTTTCAAACTCTGGAACCTGATCTGATACTTATATTAACTAGGGGAGTACTTGACAAAGGCACAGACTACTGATATTTCCTGGATGAGCCATGTGCACCAACTGGCTATTACCAAACCCTGCCAAGTTCTTCAGCCACATAGTGGTGATGGGGATTGTGTTACATTCCTACAGCAGCTGGCTGGTGCCTGGCAAGGCAATGGGTACACTGTCTTCCAAGGACTTGGGTTGCACAGTTAAATTGATCTAGTGGTGCTCTGACGGGCCACTATAGACAATTACTGTGGTTTCAGTCCTCACACAGCAGTGCTTTTCCTGGGCAGCAGCAGATTAACAGGTCAGCATGTCTTTTTTTTTTTTTTTTTAGAAGAGTAGAAGGAAGTAAAATCTGTCAGGCTGTGGCTGACTGCAGAGGTAATGGAATGGAAACTTCAGTGACCCCCAAAATTAGAATATTCACTCTGCCAATATAGTTTAGAAAAAGTCACTGAACAGATGGACAACTGTACCTTTCATCAAATAACAATAGCAATCTCTGAGGAATGGGAGAATCAGATTGTCAGAGCTACCACAATATAATACTTAGAATTCCAGTCTTCAAAGAATTTGAGAGACACTATCCCTGAGCAATTCCAGACATTGGAATTCATTACTAATCAAAGATGTTGAATCAACTGTCTTAAAAATGCTCAGTGAACTAAAGGAAACCATGGACAAAGAACGAAGAAATAAAGGACATTAGGAAAACAATACTTGAAAAAAATATACGAACCTAACAAATTCTGGAGCTCAAAAGTACAATCACTGGAATAAAAAATTAACTAGTGGTGCTCAACAGCAGGTCAGAGCAGGCAGAATAAAGGATCATTGAACTTGAAGATAAGACAACCAAAATTACTGATTCTGAAGAGTAGAAAGGAATAAAGAAAAATGAACAGAATCTGAGAGACCTGTGGGACACCACCAAGAATACCAACAGATGTGTACCATTATTTAAAAAAATAACGGTTGATAACATCTCAAACCTGTTGAAAAACATGAATATATACATCCAATAAATTCAACAAAATTCAAGCTTGATTAACTCAGAGATCCACACTAAGACACATTACAGCAAAATTGTTGAAAAGCAAAGACAAAGAGAGAATCTTGAAAGCAATGAGAGGAGCAAAATGTCACATACGAGGAATCCTAAATAAGATTAACAACTGATTTCTCATCAGAAACCATGGGGGCTGAAAGGTAGAGGGATGACATATTTAAGAACTGAAAGAAGAAAACTGTCAACAAAAATTCTATACATAGTGAAACTGTCTATCAAAAATGAAGGAGATCCATAATCAAAAAGAACTCAGCACAGAAAATTAAGTGAAATGAAGAAACCATTGATACCACAAAATAGCATAACAAAATGACAGCAATAAACTCATACCTATTGATAATCATACTGAATGTGAATGGTCTCAATGCACCAGAGTAAAGGGATGGAGAGTGGCAAAATGGATTAAAAAAACATGACCCATCAATATGCTGTCTGCAAGAGACACACCTTAGACACAAAGATATAAATAAACTAAAACTTAAAGGATGGAAAAAAGATAGATCAAGCAAACAATAACCAAAAAAGAGCAGGAGTGGCAGTATTAATCTCTGATAAAATAGACTTTAAGACAAAATCCACCATAAAAGAAAACGAAGGGTCAATCCACCAAGAGGGCATAATCGTAATAAATATATATGCACCTAATGACAGAGTTCCAAAATACATAAAACAAACACCAACAGTATTGAAAACAGAAATAGGTACTTCCACAATAGTTCTAGGAGACTTCAACACACCACATTCGGTGAAAGACAGAATAACTAGAAAGAAACTCAACAAGGAAACAGAAGATCTAGATACCACAATCAACCAACTCGACCTCACAGATTAATACCAAGCATTTTCTCTCATCACAATGCTATAAAAGGAGCAATCAGTAACAGAAAGAACAAGGAAAAAAAAATAAATATGTGGAAACTGAATAACACCCTGCTTAAAAACTACTAGATAATAGAACAAATCAAAGATCAAATTTAAAAATTCCTAGAATCAAACAAGAATGGAAACACAACATAACAAAACCTTTGGGACACAGTAAAAGCAGTGCTCATAGGTCACCTAACACCACCACCAACAATAAATTGGTAAAGAAGTAAAACTATTCCTATTCGCAGATAATATGATCCTATACATAGAAAATCCCAAAGAGTCTACAAGAAAGCCACTGGAACTAATAGAAGAATTCAGCAAAGTGGCAGTATAGAAGATCAAACATACAAAGATCTGTTGGAAATCAGGGAAATAATACCATTTACAATAGCCCCCTAAAAGATAAAGTATTTAGGAATAAATCTAACCAGGGATGGAAAAGACTTAATACAAAGAAAACTACAAAGCACTAACACAAGAAACCAAAAGAGACCTACATAAATAGAAAAACATACCATGCTCTTGGATAGGAAGACTTAACATTGTGAAAATGTCAATACTACCCAAAGCACTATACAGATATTATGCAATCCTGATCCAAATCCCAAAAGCATTCTTCAACAATATGGAAAAACTAACCAGTAACTTTTTATGTAAGGGAAAGAGGCCCCAAATAAGTAAAGCATTATTAAAGAAGAACGACAAAGTAGGAAGCCTCACATTTCCTGATCAGAGAACCTACCATACAGCTACGGTAGTCAAAACAGCCTGGTACTGGTACAATGACAGACACATAGACCAATGGAACACAATCCAGAAATAAATCCATCCACCTATGGACAGGCCAAAGACTATTAAATGGGGAAGAAACAGTCTAACAAATGTTGCTGGCAAAACTGGATATCTATAGAAAAATGAAAAAAGACCCATATGCCTTACCCCACACATAAAAACAAACTCAAAATGGATCAAAGATCTAACCATAAAACCTAAAGCTATAAAGTTCATGGAAAAAAAAAAAAATAGGGACAATGCTAGGAGCTGTAATACATGGCATAAACAGAATACCAAACATAATTAAAAATGTACAAGATAGCAGAAGATGAACTACATAAATGGGACCTCCTAAAAATTAAACATCCGTGCTCAACAAAAGATTTCTCTGAAAGAGTAAAAAGAGAACCTACACATTGGGAAAAAAAATTTGGTTATGACATATCCAACAAGGGGCTAATCTCTAAAATTTACAGAAAACTTCAATACCTAGACAACAAAGAATCCAATTAAAAAATTCGAAAAGATATGAATAGGTACTTCACCAATGAAGACATTAAGTCGGCAAAGTAGACGCATGAAGAAATGCTCATGATCATTAGCCTTCAGAGAGACACAAATCAAAACTACAATGAGATACCACCTCACTCCAATAATTATGGCACTAATCAAAAAAAAACAGGAAACAACAAATGCTGGTGAGGTTGTGGGGCAACTAGAACTCTTACACAGTGATTGTGGGAATGTACAATGGTGCAACCACTATGGAAATGCGTGTGGCACTTCCTTAAAAAGCTAGAAATAGAAATACTTTATAATCCAGCAATCCTACTCCTAGGTATATACCTCTGGGAAATATGAGCCGTGACATGAATAGACATACGTACTCCCATGTTCACTGAAGCACTATTCACAATGGAAAAAACCTAAGTGCCCATCAACGACTGAATGGATAAACAAACTGTGGTACATACACATAATGGAATACTACGCAACTTTAAAGAACGACAATGAATCTGCGAAACATCTCACAACATGGATGAATCTGGAGGACATGACGCTGAATGAAATAAACCAGTCACAAAAAGACAAATATTGTATGAGACCACCACTATAAACAATCAAGAAAAAGGGTTTTACACACATACACAAATTTTTTAATGGTGACCAGATATGGGAGGGGGAGAAAGGGAAAATCATCAGCTAGAAAGAAGACACGTGTTAATAGCAGTGAAGGGAAAGATGCTACACACTAGAGGGGAAGTCAGCACAGCAGGACCAAGGCAAACGAAGGTATTGAGAGAAACACAAGAACAAAGGGCAATCATGGTAATTACCATACATAGA
The DNA here is from genome assembly GCF_024166365.1 of Elephas maximus indicus. Taxonomy (NCBI): domain Eukaryota; kingdom Metazoa; phylum Chordata; class Mammalia; order Proboscidea; family Elephantidae; genus Elephas; species Elephas maximus. The sequence continues at coordinate 67,565,867 of NC_064831.1, read as the reverse complement.
CAACACTACAATAGTGTTAACAAATAATAATCTACGTAAGTACAGGGGTATGCTAATGGGAGTAGGAAGGTGCAAGGGAGCACATCCACCTGCAAATATAGGTTGGGCTGTGGATATTACTACATACACATTTGTAGATGCTACACGTATATTAAAATAGACAATAGAACACACAAGGGGCATAGTCATGGAAACTTCCTAGATATAACTGAACACTTCAAGGAGCAAAATTACCAGGCTCGATGGCTGAGGACCATAGACTTGGGGGACATCTATGTCAAGCGGCATAGCATAGTTCATAAAGACAATGTTCTATACCCTACTTTAGTGAGTAGCACCTGGGGTCTTAAAAGCTTGTGGGCAGAGCAGGTGAAAAATGTAGAACAAAAATTACATCCATAAAAAAAGACCAGACTTGCTGGTCTGATAGAGACTGGAAGAAACCCTGAGACTATGGTCCTAAGACACCCTTCTAACATGAAACCGAAGCCATTCCCAGGAGACTACCTTTCAGCCAAACAAGAGATAGACCTACAAAATAAACAAGAATATCTGAGAGGAACAAGCTCCTTAGAACATTTAAATATATGAGATCAATAGGGTAAAATCTGCACAAAAGCAAAGATGAGAAGGCAAGCAGGGGTAGGAAAACTGTACAAAAGATAACAGGGAACCTAGGCTGGAAATGGGGAGAATGCTGACACATTTAGGGAACTGTAACCAATCTTGGAGCATTCTATGTACAAATTGTTGAAAAAAAACTATTGTACTCTGTAAACCTTCACCTAAAATACAGTAAAATATTTTTGTAATAAAGAAAAACCAGAAAAAAAAAAAAAAAAACCCAAAGGAGAAAACAGAAAAACAATAGAATCAACAAAACCAGAAGTTGGTTCTTTGAAAAGAGCAATAAAATGGATAAAATTTTAGCTAGAACAAAGAAAAAAAAAAGAGAAAAGATGCAAACAGGGACATTTTTTTTTACAGCCTTAGGGTGAGAAAGGCCCTTTTAAATATGATTTTAAACTCCTGAAGCTTAAAAAAAAAGACTGATAAATTTGACCACAGGAAAACAGAGAACTACTGCAGAGAAAAATAAACACTATAGCCTGGTAAAAAGAAAAATAATAGACTGAAAATAATTATCTGCAATTAACATTATAGACAAAATATTAACCTCCCTAATACAAGAAAAGTTTCATAGAAGAAGAAAAGGACCAAGAATCCAATTTTTTAAAATAAGCAAATATGTGAAAAAGTACCTTATTTAAAAAGATTATTATAATTGGTCCTTAAACAAATAAAAGATGCTCAACTTCATTCATAATTAGGAAAATATAAATTAAAAAAACAAAAAACACTGAGATATCATGCTTTCTTCAATCAGAATGGCAAAATCCCAGAAATTTGACAACCCAAATATGTTGCTGGTGGGAAATCAAAATAGTATAATTCCAATGGAGAGCAATTTGGCAATACCTATTAAAATTACAAATGCATTTGCCTTTAACCTAGCGATCTCACATCTGGAAATTTATTTTATAGATACAAAATTTCATACAAATAGAGATTTATCCACAAGATTGTTCCCTGTAGAACTGTGCATATAGCATCACATTACATAGAGGGCCGATTAAATAAACTATGGAATGCCTTCCAGTAATAAAAAAAATAATTAGGAAGCCATGTACTGAGATGAATAGATATCCAAGATATATATTATATATAGTTAAGATAAGAAAATAAAGTACAGAACAACATATATATATATATATATATATATATATATATATATATGGCAGTACTGTCCAATAGAAATAATGTCTAGTTTTAAACTTTAGTAGCCATATTGGAAAAGGAAAAAAAAAAAGGTGAAATCATTTTTCACCTGCTCGATGGCACTGGGTTTTTTTTAATATATCAAAAATATTGTCATTTCAACATGCAGTCAATATAAAAAAATTAATAAGGTGGTTCAGCATTGTCTTTTAATACTAAGTCTTTAAGACCTGGGGGTATATTTTATACTTATTGCACATCTCCACCCAGCTCCTCAGTTACACTAAACACTTTAAGTGCTCAATAATCACATATGGTTAGTGGCCACCATCCTGGACCACGCAGGTATAGAATTTCCATTCATTCATTCAACAAATACTTATTGAATGGCTATTATATGCTATATATTATTCTAGTAAGAATAGGAGGATGAGAATATATACTTGTATTTCCTTGAATCTAGAAATCCTTAACACAACTTAGCAAAACTAGAACTCAAAACAATCGAAAGGCCAAATCATCCTATTTCTGTTAACGATATTACATACACAATTAAAAACTGTCCTACAAAGAACATGCTATCTTCAGATGCTCTGGCTTATAAATTCTTCCAAATATTTAATGAACATATAATACTAGTCTTACACAAATTCTGTCAAGAGAATAAAGAAAGAAGGAACACTCCCAAATTAACTTTATGAGGCTGCCATAATCTTGATACTAAAGCCCAGGAAGTATATTAGAAGAAAAGAAAACTATAGGCCAATTATCTCTATTAAATATACATGCAAATAGTCTAAAAAAAATACTTGTAAACCAAGTTCAGCAATATATAAACAGAATAGTATATCATAAACCTGTGGGGATTTTCTCAGGAATGTGAAGTTGGTTAGACGTGCAAAATCAATGTAGACACTTCTGTTATAGCCATGATGGTGCAACAGTAACCAGATTTATCTACTTACCTTAAAAAACTTAAAAATAAAAACAAATATATGAATAAAGCAACTGAAGAAATTAGAAAGATTATTCAGGAACATAATGAAAAGTTTAATAAGCTGGAAAAATCCATAGACAGACAGCAATTAGAAATTCAGAACATTAACAATAAAATTACAGAATTAGACAACTCAATAGAAAGTCAGAGGAGCAGAATTCAGCAAGTAGAAGCTAGAATTTCTGAACTTGAAGATAAATCACTTGACACTAATATATTTGAAGAAAAATCAGATAAAAGAATTAAAAAAAATGAAGAAACCTTAAGAATCATGTGGGACTCTATTAAGAGAAATAACCTACGAGTGACAGGAGTACCAGAACAGGGAGGGATAACAGAAAATAGGGAAAATTGTTGAAGATTCGTTGGTAGAAAACTTCCCTGATATTGTGAAAGATGAGAAGATATCTATCCAAGATGCTCATTGAACTCCACATAAGGTAGATCTTAAAAGAAAGTCACCAAGATATATTACAGTCAAACTTGCCAAAACCAAAGGCAAAGAGAGAATTATAAGAGCAGCAAGGGATAAACCAAAAGTCACCTACAAAGGAGCGCCAATAAGAATAAGCTCAGACTACTCGGCAGAAACCATGCAGGCAAGAAGGCAATGGAATGGCATATTTAAAAAACTGAAGGAAAAAAATCACTAGCCAAGGATCATATATCCAGCAAAAATGTCTCTGAAATATGAAGGTGAAAATAAGACATTTCCAGATAAACACAAGGTTAGGGAATTCATAAAAATCAAACCAAAACTAGAAGAAATACTAAAGGGAGTTCTTTGGTTAGAAAATCAATAGTATCAGATACCAACCCAAGACTAGAACACTGGGCAGAGCAACCAGAAGTCAACCCAGACAGGGAAATCCACAAAAACAAAGCAAGATTATAAAAAACAAAGAAACAAACAAACAAAAAAGCCCAAAACAGGGTAACAGCGATGTTATTATATAAAAGATGACAACATTAAAATAATAAAGAGGGACTAAGAAATGTAATCATACACCTTCCATATGGAGAAGAAGATACGGCGATACAAAGAAATAAAAGTTACTTATAAATTTAGAAAAATAGGGGTAAATAATAAGGTAACCACAAAGGAGACAAACTATCCTACCATCAAAATAAAATACGACGGAAAAATACAGACTCAGCAGAAACAAAATCAACAACAGCAAATATGAGGACAGGACAATATATAAAGAAAATCTACTCAGCACATAAAATCAAGTGGGAAAAAGAAACTGTCAACACATAAAAAAATAACACATCAAAATGACAGCACTAAATTCATACCTATCCATAATTACCCTGAATGTAAATGGACTAAATGCACCAATTAAAGAGACAGAGAGTGGCAGAATGGATTAAAAAACAAGATCCATCTATATGCTGCCTACAAGAGACACACCTTAGACTTAGGGACATAAACAAACTAAAACTCAAAGGATGGAAAAAATATATCAGGCAAACAACAATCAGAAAAGACCAGGAGTGGCAATATTAATTTCTGGCAAAATAGACTTTAAAGTTCAATCCATCATAAAGGATAAGGAAGGACACTATAAAATGATTAAAGGGACAATACACCAAGAAGATATAACCATATTAAATATTTATGCACCCAATGACAGGGCTGCAAGATACATAAAACAAACTCTATCAGCATTGAAAAATGAGATAGAAGGCTCCACAATAATAGTAGGAGACTTCAACACACCACTTTTGGTGAAGGACACGACATCCAGAAAGAAGCTCAATAAAGACACAGAAGATCTAAATGCCACAATCAACCAACTTGACCTCGTAGACATATACAGAACACTCCACCCAACAGCAACCAAGTATACTTTCTTTTCTAGTGTACATGGAACATTCCCTAGAATAGACCACATATTAGGTCATAAAGCAAGCCTTAGCAGAATCCAAAACACTGACATATTACAAACCATCTTCTCTGACCATAAGGCCATAAAAGTGGAAATCAATAACAGAAAAAGCAGGGAAAAGAAATCAAACACTTGGAAACTAAACAATACCCTGCTCAAAAAAGACTGGATTATAGAAGACATTAAGGATGGAATAAAGAAATTCAGATAATCCAATGAGAATGAAAACACTTCCTATCAGAACCTTCGGGACACAGCAAAAGCGGTGCTCAGAGGTCCATTTATATCAATAAATGCACACATCCAAAAAGAAGAAAGGGCCAAAATCAAAGATATCCCTACAACTTGAACAAATAGAAAGAGAGCAACAAAAGAAACCCACAGGCACCAGAAGAAAACAATAAAGATTAGAGCTGAACTAAATGAAATAGAAAACAGAAAAACAATTGAAAGAATTAACAAGACCAAAAGCTGGTTTTCTGAAAAACTCAACAAAATTGATAGACCACTGGCCAAACTGACAAAAGAAAAACAGAAGAGGAAGCAAATAACCTGAATAAGAAATGAGAGGGGTGATATTAAAACAGGCCCAACTAAAATTAAAAGAATCATATCAGATTACTATGACAAACTACACTGAAACAAATTTTGAAAACCTAGAAGAAATGGATGAATTCCTAGAAACACACTACCTACCTAAACTAACACAAACAGAGGTAGAACAACTAAATAGACCCATAACAAAAGAAGAGATTGAAAAGGTAATCGAAAAACTCGCAACAAAAAAAAGCCCTGGTCCAGACAGCTTCACTGCAGAGTTCTACCAAACTTTCAAAGAAGAGTTCACACCATTACTGCTAAAGGTATTTCAGAGCACAGAAAAGAACGGAATACTACCAAACTCATTTTATGAAACCACCATACCCCTGATACCAAAACCAGGTAAAGACACCACAAGAAAAGAAAATTATAGACCTATGTCCCTCATGAATGTAGTTGCAAAAATCCTCAACAAAATTCTAGCCAATAGAATTCAACAACATATCAAAAAAATAATCCACCATGACCAAGTGGGATTCATAACAGGTATGCAGGGATGGTTCAACACTAGAAAAACAATTAATGTAATCCACCACATAAATAAAACAAAAGACAAGAATCACATGATTTTATCAATTGATGCAGAAAAGGCATTTGACAAAGTTCAACACTCATTCATGACAAAAACTCTCAGCAAAATACGAATAGAAGGAAAATTCCTCAACATAATAAAGGGCATTTATACAAAGTCAACAGCCAACATCACCCTAAATGGAGAGAGCCTGAAAACATTCCCATTGAGATCGGGAACCACACAAGGATGCCCTTTATCACTGCTCCTATTCAACATTGTGCTGGAAGTCCTAGCCAGAGCAATTAGGCTAGATAAAGATATAAAGGGCATCCAGATTGGCAAGGAAGAAGTCAAAGTATCTCTATTTGCAGATGACATGATCTTATACACAGAAAACCCTAAGGAATCCTCCAGAAAACTACTGAAACTAATAGAAGAGTTCAGCAGAGTATCGGGATACAGGATTAACATACAAAAATCAGTTGGATTCCTCTACACCAACAAAAAGAACATCAAAGAGGAAATCACCAAATCAATGCCGTTTACAGTAGCCCCCAAGAACATAAAATACTTAGGAATAAATCTTACCAGAGATGTGGGAGACTTATACAAAGAAAACTACAGTACACTTCTGCAAGAAACCAAAAGAGACTTACATAAGTGGAAGAACATACCTTGCTCGTGGATAGGAAGACTTAACATTATAAAAGTGTCTATTCTACCAAAAGTGATCTATACATTTAATGCAATTCCGATCCAAATCCCAAGGACATTCTTTAATGAGATGGAGAAACGAATCACCAACTTCATATGGAAGGGAAAGAGGCCCCAGATAAATAAGGCATTACTGGAAAAGAAGAACAAAGTGGGAGGCCTTACTTTACCTGATTTTAGAAACTATTATACCGCCACAGTAGTCAAAACAGCCTGGTACTGGTACAACAACAGATACATGGACCAATGGAACGGAATTGAGAATCTAGACATAAATCCATCCACATATGAGCAGCTGATATTTGACAAAGGCCCTAAAACAGTTAACTGGGGGAAAAGACAGTCTTTTTTAACAAATGGTGCTGGCATAACTGGATATCCATCTGCAAAAAAATGAAACAAGACCCATACCTCACTCCATGCACAAAAACTAACTCAAAATGGATCAAAGACCTAAATATAAAATCTAAAACGATAAAGATCATGGAAGAAAAAATAGAGACAACGTTAGGAGCCCTAATACATGGCATAAACAGTAAATAAAACATTATAAAGAATGTAGAAGAAAAACTAGATAACTGGGAGCTCCTAAAAATCAAACACCTATGCTCATCCAAAGACTTCTCCAAAAGACTAAAAAGACTACCTACAGACTAGGAAAAAGTTTTTAAGCTATGACATTTCTGATCAGCGCCTGATCTCTAAAATCTACATGATACTGCAAAAACTCAACTGCAAAAAGACAAATAACCCAATTAAAAAATGGGCAAAAGATATGAATAGACACTTCACTGAAGAAGACATTCAGGTAGCTAACAGATATATGAGGAAATGTTCACCATCATCAGCCATTAGAGAAATGCAGATCAAAACTACAATGAGATTTCATCTAACTCCAACAAGGCTGGCATTAATCCAAAAAACACAAAAGAATAAATGTTGGAGAGGCTGTGAAGAGATTGGAACACTTATACACTGCTGGTGGGAATGTAAAATGGTACAACCACTTTGGAAATCGATTTGGCAGTTCCTTTTTTTTAAAAAAAGCTAGAAATAGAACTACCATAAAACCATCAATCCCACTCCTTGGAATATATCCTAGAGAAATGAGAGCCTTTACACAAACAGATATATGCACACCCATGTTCACTGCAGCACTGTTTACAATAGCAAAAAGATGGAAGCAACCAAGGTGCCCATCAACGGATGAATGGATATATAAATTATGGTATATTCACACAATGGAATGCTACGCATCGACAAAGAACAGTGAGGAAAATGTGAAACATTTCATAACATGGAGGAACCTGGAAGGCATTATGCTGAACGAAATTAGTCAGTTGCAAAAGGACAAATATTGTATAAGACCACTATTATAAGAACTTGAGAAATAGTTTAAACTGAGAAGAAAACATTCTTTTGTGGTTACGAGAGGGTGGACGGAGGGAGGCTGGGAAAGGGGGATTCACTAATTAGATAGTAGATAAGAACTTTAGGTGAAGGGACACAGGGGAGGTCAGCACAATTGGACTAAACCAAAAGCAAAGCAGTTTCCTGAATAAACTGAATGCTTTGAAGGCCAGCGTAGCAGGGGCAGGGGTCTGGGGACCATGGTTTCAGGGGACATCTAAGTCAATTGGCATAATAAAATCTATTAAGAAAACATTCTGCATCCCACTTTGAAGAGTCGCGTCTAGTGTCTTAAACGCTAGCAAGCAGCCATCTAAGATGCATCAATTGGTCTCAACCCACCTGGATCAAAGGAGAATGAAGAACACCAAGGACACAAGGCGATTACGAGCCCAAGAGACAGAAAGGGGCACCTGAACCAGCAACTACATCCTCCTGAGACCAGAAGAACTAGATGGTGCCCACCTACAATCTATGACTGCCCTGACTGGGAACACAACAGAGAATCCCTCAGGGAGCAGGAGAGCAGTGGGATATGCACACCCCGAATTCTCATAAGACCAGACTTAATGGTCTGACTGAGACTGGAAGGACCCCAGTGGTCATGGCCCCCAGACCTTCTGTAGGCCCAGGACAGGAACCATTCCTGAAGCCAACTCTTCAGACATGGATTGGACTGGACAATGGGTTGGAGAGGGATGCTGGTGAGGAGTGAGCTTCTTGGATCAGGTGGACACTTGAGACTATGTTGGCATTTCCTGCCTGGAGGGGAGATGAGAGGGTGGAGGGGGTTAGAAGCTGGTGAAATGGACATGAAAGGAGAGAGTGGAGGGAGAGAGCAGGCTGTCTCATTAGGGGGAGAGCAACTGGGAGTGTGTAGCAAGGTGTATGTGGGTTTTTGTGTGAGAGACTGACTTGATTTGTAAACTTTCACTTAAAGCACAATAAAAATTATAAAAAAGACAAATATATGAAACAATATTTATAGATATAGGACATCAGGCAGAAGAGTACAGTAATCCGTGAGAGAAGGGAAGTAAATGAGTTGAGTCCTATAATTGCCACAGCCTATTGGCCAGACAGTTTCCAGGTACAGCACAAGGAGGGGTATCCAGATGGAGACAGAAATCTTCCTGACGTAAGGAGACAGAGTTCAGAATTTGGTAAGTTCTACAATAGTAGTTGGAGACTTCAAAATATCACTTTTAATAATGGATAAAATATCTAGGGAGAAGATTAATTAAAAAATAGAGGATTTAAACATTATAAACCAACTGGAGTCCCTGGGTGATGCAAAAGGTTAACATGCTTGACTGCTACCCAAAAGGTTGGAGGTTTAAGTCTACCCAGAGACACCTCAGAAGAAAGGCCTGGAGATCTACTTGTGAAAAATCAGCCATTAAAAACCCTATGGAGCAGAGTTCTACTCTAATACGCATGAGGTCGCCATGAGTCAAGACCAACTAGTTTATAAATCACCTAAATCTAACTAACATATATAGAACATTGCATCCAACAACACAATATACATTCTTCTCCAGTGTACTTGGACCATTGTCCAGGATAGACAATATATTATGTCACAAAGCAAGTCTCAATAAATTTAAAAAGTTTGAAATCATATAAGGTATCTTTTCCAGCCACAACAGAACAAAATTAGAAATTAATAACAGAAGGAAAACTGGAAAATACACAAATACACGGAAATCAAACAACAACTATTAAGGAACCAATGGATCAAGGAAAAAAATCAAGAGAAAATACTGCAAGTTGAATGAAAATGAAAGCAAAACATACAAAATTACGGGACACAGTGAAGGCACCGCTCAGAGGGGAAACATATGGTGGTAATTGTCTACATTAAAAAAGAAAAATATCAAATCAATAACCTAACTTGAGGAACTAGAAAAAGAGCAAACCAAACTCAAAGCAGTAAGATGGAAGGATGTAACAAATATCAAAGCAGAGATAAATGAACTAGACATAAAAAAAAAAAAAAAATAGAATCAACAAAACCAAAAGCTGGCTTTTTATTAAAAAAATCAACGAAACTGACAAAATTTTAGCTACACTGACAAAGAAAAAGATGCAAATATCTAAAATTATAAAGGGAAGTGGGGGCATTACAACTGACACCACAGAAATAAAAAGGTTAAGAGAATACTATGAACACTTGCACATCAATAAATTAGATAACTTGGAGAAAATGGAAAATTCCGAGACACATAAACTTTCTACATTGACTCAAGAATAAATAGAAGATCTCAGTACAATCGTAACAAGGAAAGAGATTCAATCAGTAATAAAAAACCTGCCAACAAAGAAAAGTCCTGTACCAGATGAAGTTACTGGGGAATTCTACCAAACATTTATAAAAGAAGTGACTCCAATACTTCTTAAACTTAACCAAAATATAGAAGAGGAGGGAACATTTCCTAACTTGTTCTATGATACCAAACCCAAAGACACCATAAGAAAACTATAGACCAATATTCATGGTGAATACAGATGCAAAAATCCACAACAAAATACTAGCAAACCAAATACAAAAGCATATTAAAAGGCTTATACACTAAGATGAAGTGGGATTTATTCCAAAAATACAAGGGTGGTTCAAGATGAGCAAATCAATCAATGTAACACACTACATTAATACCACAAAGGAAAAGGACCACATGATCATCTCAGTCAATGAAGAAAAGGCATTTGACAAAGCCCAAAATGCTTTCATGATAAAAACAGTCATCAAAGTAGAAATATCCTCTATATGATAAAAGTACAGCTAACAACATACTCAGTGGGAAAACTTAAGAGTTTTCCCCTTAAAATGAGGAACAAGATAAGGAGCCTGCTACTACCACTGGTGGTGTAGCTATGGCTGCTAACCAAAAGGTTGGCAGTTTGAATCCACCAGGCGCTCCTTGGAAACTCTATGGGGCAGCTCTACTCTGTCCTAAAGGGTCACTATGAGTTAGAGTCAACTTGACAGCAATAGGGTTTTTTTTTTTTTTCCACCGCTGCTATTCAAAATTCTACTGGAAGTTCTAGCCAGAGCAATCAGGCAAGAAAAAGAAATAAAAGATATCCAAATCAGAAGGAAGAAGTAAAACTATCCCTTTTTGCAGATGACATGAACCTATATATAAAACCAAAACCAAACCAACCCCATTGCTATCGAGTCAATTCCAACTCATAATGACCCCGAAGGGCAGAGCAGAACGGCCCCAAAGGGTTTCCAAGGAGCAGCTGGTGGATTCAAACTGCTGACCTTTTGGTTAACAGCTGAACTCTTAACCACTGCCACCAAGGCTCCTGATCCTATATATAGAAAACTCCAAAGATGAACATCTAGCTCCACTGGCATAACATAGTTTATAAAGAAAATGTTCCACATTCTACTTTCCTGAGGTAGCGTCCAGGGTCTTAAAAGCTTGTGAGTGCCCATCTAAGATACTCCACTGGTCTCACCCCATCTGGAGCAACGGAGAATGAAGAAAACCAAAGACACAAGGGAAAGATTAGTCCAAAGGACTAATGGACCACAACTACCACAGCCTCCACCAGACTGAGTCCAGCACAACTAGATGATTCCTGGCTACCACCACTGACTGCTCTGACAGGGATCACAACAGGGGGTCTCAGACAGAGCTGGAGAAAAATGTAGAACAAAATTCTAACTCACAAAAGAAGACCAGACTTACTGGCCTGATAGAGACTGGAGAAACCCCAAGAGTATGGCCCAAATGCCATCTGATATGGGATCATTTCCTTGCTGCATGGATTGTTGCAAGAACTCCTGCAGAAGAAGAATGCCTGATACAATCCTAGTGACAAGCTATGGTTTCTGCCGCATTGCCTTCTGAGTAGACTGGGGCCAAATGTTGTTTAAGGTCATCAGTTCTGTGAGTCTGAATGTTTAAAAAAAAAGAGAGCCTAAAAGAAGATCCCCTGATAGATGTTGCACTTTTCAAGCATATGAGTAAATAAAAAGCTGGTAGAATAAAATACCCAAAGTACTGGGAGAAAATAACTTTCAACCTAGAATTGTAGTCCCAGAAAAACAATCTTTTGAGAACAAAGTGAAATAAAGAAAATTTCAGATAAACTAAAGCAGGAAATCTACCATCAATGGATCCTTACTAAAGAAATTTCTAGAAGATGTACTTCAGAATTAAGGAAATTGATCCTAAAAAACAATTCTGAACGGCGCCCAGGCACCCTTTTAACTCAGTACTGGAGTCACTCCTGAGGTTCACCCTTCAGCCAAATGTTAGGCCCATAAAACAAAACGAGACTAAATGGGTACACCAGTCAAGGGGCAAGGACGAGAAGGAAGGAGGGGACAGGAAAGCTGATAATGGGAACCCACGGTCAAGAAGGGGACAGTGTTCGCACATCGTGGGATTACCAATCCAATGTCATTAAACAATATGTATACTAATTGTTTAATGAGAAACTAATTTGCTCTGTAAACCTTCATCTAAGGTACAATAAAAAAAAATTTCTCTTACCCTGAAAAAAAAAAATCTGAGATATGAGACAGAAAGGTGAGCAAAGAAAATTGTAAACTCATGTATAATTCTAAATAAATCTTGATAATATATTATGTCTAATTTGTGGAGTTAAAATAGAGCTAAAACATAGGGCAACAATAACACGTAAGGTCCTTGTAATGTGCAGGAGAGTGAAAATATTATATAACTTCAGATTTTGTTGTGGATGCTGTGGTGGACATACCCTAAGGTGGCCTCCATGTTCACGTAAAATCTGCTCCCCTTGAGTGTTGGTAGGATCTATGACTGTTTCTAACCAATAGAATAAGGCAAAGGCGGTGGGCTGTCACTTTACCTTATATAAGACTCTGTATTTGCAGACTGACGAGAGAGACTCTTCTGCTGGCCTTGAACAGCCATCATGTTATGAACCTACCTACAGAGAGGGCCATGTAGAAGGGAACTGAAGGCAGTCTCTAGGACCTGAGGCTGCCTCTAACCAACAGCCAGCAAAAAGCCATGACCCTCAGTCATACAACCACAAGGAAATGAATTCTGCCAACAACCTGAATGAGCTGGAAAGTCAACTCTCTCCCAGTCAAGACTCCAGATAAGAACACCTTGACCGTAGACTTGTGAGGCCCTGAACAAAGGATCCAGCTAAGACATACCCAGACTCTGATCCATAGAAACTGTGAGATAATAAATGTACATTGTTTCAAGAAAACTAATATAGATATAAAATTCCAAAGGTAAGTACTCAAGTATAGAAATAGAGCATATAACTTCCCAATCAGCAGAGGGAAACAAAAAACATGTAAAGAAGAAAAAAAAACGCAACTCAAAAGGAAGCCAAAAAATATAAACATGCTAAATTCTCCATAAGGCATACACTTTCAGGCTGAGTAAAATTCAAAATATATCTGATCTGCTTATTATAAAAGACATATCTAAAATCTAAGAACAGAGAAAAGTCAGAACTAAATGGATGTACAAGATGTTGTTGTTGTTGGCTGCTGTCGATTCGACCCCCACCTCATGGCAACCCCACATGTTACAGAAAGAACAGCCCAACGGGGTTTTCTTAGCTGCAATCTTTATGGAAGCAGATCACTAAGCCTTTTCTTCCTCGTAGCCGCTGGGTGGGTTCGAATTGCCAACCTTTTGGTTAGCAGTCGATTGCAAACTCCTTGCACCACCCAGGCTCTTATGCATAAACATCCCTGCATGAACAACTGGAGAACATACATTCTTACATATAACTTAGACCATTTACTAGGTAGTTTTAAAAATGCATTTGGGAATGAAAAAAACACTGACTAAACCAAAAAACGGTAGTTTAAAAAATGGGTTTGGAAATTAAAAAACACTAACTACGTTAATTAATTCAAGCAAAGAAGAAATCCTAAATGAAACTTGAAAATACTTAGATTTGGATAACAAAATTACATCTAAAACATGTCATGTTCAGTGAAAGCAGCATTTTGTGACAAATATATAACTTTTTTTATATAACTTTATGTGGTTATGTTAGAAAAAAGGCTGAATATCAAAGAAAAGCTAGATTCCAACCTAAAATTGCTAAAAAAAACAATAAAATAAACCTAAAGGAAGGAAATAATGAAGAACAAAAAAATAATGAAATAAAATATTCTATACAGAACCAAGAGGTCGGCAGTTTGAATCCACCAGGCGCTCCTTGGAAACTCTATGGGGCAGTTCTACTCTGTCCTATAGGGTTGCTATGAGTTGGAATCGACTCGATGGCAGTGGTTTTGTTTTGTTTTTTTTTTATATACAGAAGATAAAATCAAAAGCTGGTTCTTTGAAAAAACTAATCAAATTAGCAATCCAGGAAAAAAAGAAAGAGGTAATAAATAATCAGTATCCATTTTTGAGATGATGACATACTGATAGATGCAGCAGAAGATAAAAGGATAAGGGAATAATAAACACTATGTCATAAAATTTGAAAAGCAGACAAATCACAGACACAGGCGAGCGCACACACACACAGACCACCTGAAACGAAAGTTTCACAAGCAGTAGTAGGACTTTCTATGCACTAAGTACTCTAATATTTTCTTTTCCTATTCTTTCCTCTTGTGCTAAAAAATATTGAACACAACTAACTACAATTGATTTCAAGACATGTTAATGAAAATAAAGCTAAAGGAATACAGGGTGGAAAAATAAAGAAAACCCAATTATTCTAATAGAAGACAGAAAAGAATTAAAAGAAACCACCAGAAAAGCATGGTAAATAGAAATCACAAAACCAGATGGCAAAAATTAACCAAAATATCAGCAATAACCATAATAAGTGTAATTTAACTCTGATTAAAAGAGAAATTATTAGATTGTTTTTTTTTAAAGTCCAACTATGTTTACATACACACTTAATGAAAAGTGGAACCCCCCCAAAAAAAAATTATACCAAATACTTAACAAGTGAAAGCTGGTACAGTTACATTAGTAACAGATGAAATAAACTAAGGTAAAAAAGCATAATTACGGATAAAGAAACTCAATATATAGTGATAAGAGGAATATTTCACCAGAACAATCACTCTAAATTATATGAGGTTAATAATATCACCTCAAAATATTTTAAGCAAAAATTAGAAATTGTGAGATGTTGAAGACCCAAATTACAGTGAGAAATTTTGACAGGATTTCTTCAGTTGTCACTAAGTCAAGCAGAAAAAAATTAGTAACGATACAGAGATTTGAACAGCATAATCGTTTGATCTAAAGAATATATATAAAGCTCTGTACGCATCAATTAAAGCATCTACACTCATCTCTATTACACATAAAAATACTGCCCGTCAACCAGGCCACAAAGTAAATCTCAATACCCAAATACTCATATCATGTGGACCTCTTAAAAAATATTAGCTAAATGAAAAAAAAAAAATCAGTAAGCTAAGGGACTGATGTAAGAAATTAGAAATTAGATAAGGAAAACTAGATTATGCTCAAAGAAAAGTACAGAGAAGAAAAATAATAAAGATGACAGGAAGAGAGATGACTATGATAAGACTAATTTTGGAAAATATATTTGATTATTGCCATTGTAGTATTTGTAATTATTTCGTTTATTAATTCACTTACCCATTTCATTCAAGAAAAATATACTAACCCCTGATTCAGAGATGAAATTATTTCTACAAGCTGGATATCTATTTGGTCAATAATTATTTACATTGTTATCCGCGACAGGCATAGGTGGTGGTATGGAGTGATAATAGTTATAGTTCAATAAAGCAGGTAAGATGAGTATATAAATGATACAAAATATAAAGTAATAAATTCCATATATTGCTCTGGAAATTCAGAGGAGGGAGAGAGAAATTCTGATTGGGATTAGGGAGGAGGTAGCCTTGAAATATAAGTAGGATTTGAATATGCATGGATGGGAAGAAAAGGCAGAAGAGCAGTTACAAATCCAAGGCAGGCAACGTAAGGCAAAGTATCACTAACATGAACAGTGAATGGTTCTGGTTAGAACACAGCCTAAAGGAGAAGCGAAGGCTGCAAAGGTAGACTGGGGCTCTAATGCTAGGCTGAAGTGAGATGTCATTCCATAGGGGATAGATGGGTGGGTACAGGGGCTATCGCTGAAGTTTTTCTGTTCTGTTTTGTTTTAGCAGGGGTAGTGATAAAAAAGCTCCAGGAAAATTGCTTAGGGGCCTATTCCTATAGGTAAAAAAAAAAAAAAGCAGGGGTTAAAGAAGTCTGAGTTAGTATAACTAGAGTAAGAACAGAGAGATGAGAGAGAGAAAGGACAGAATTAGGATTTGATAACTGGACAAGGGGGGCAATGATGGAGTCAAACGAGTCTAGGGTTTCTCAGTGACAAGAAAGACAAAAAAAAAAAAATGAAATAAAATATTCTATACAGAACCAAGAGGTCGGCAGTTTGAATCCACCAGGTGCTCCTCGGAAACTCTACAGGCAGTTCTAATCTGTCCTATAGGGTCACTATGAGTCGGAATTGACTCGATGGCAGTGGGTTTTTTGGTTACCCATCCATCAGTCGTACTGTGGTGACTTGCATTTTGCCGGAAGCTATGCGACTGGTATTTCAAATACTAGCAGGGTCACCTATGGTAGATAGGTTTCAGCAGAGATGCCAGAGTAAGGTAAGCTAGGAAGAAAGGTCTGGCAATCTACTTCTATTTAGCCAATGAAATCCAATGGATCACAACAGAATACTGTTTGATATGGTACTGGAAAATGAGCCCCCTAGGCGGAAAGGCACTCAAAATGCACAGTGGCTGCAACAATGGACTTGAGCACACCAATGATTGTGAAGATGGTGAGTGACCTAGTAGCTTTTCATTCTGTTGTACGTGGGGTCATCATGAGTCAGAGCCAACTAAAGCAACTAACAACATGTTACTCTTAAACTGTGATATCAGGAAGAAATTAGGAGTATTCCTAAATCTTGTGTGGTTGCCCATTACCTTCCTAAATCTTGTGTGGTTGCCCATTACCTTTCATTGGTAACTTTTTGAAAATATGATAAAAACACATCTATTCGAGGTACAAAAGCAAGCGAAAACCTAGGATTCTTCCCATTTCAACAACTCTCCAAAATTCAGTACTCTTAATTCTTTCTTTCAACTTTTCCATCAATGTATAACAGAGCAGTTCTATTCTGCACACATGAGGTCGACATGAGTCAGAATCGAATCCATGGCAACTAACAACATAACAGACATATAGTAAACAGACAAATACTAATTGTGCAGCTTGATGGAGCAAGTAGTCTGCTCACAATGCAATTAAATTAGATATAAATAAGACAGATAACAAAAATTCCTATGTTAAAGAAGAAAGCATATTTGCGCTATGAACTTTCACCTAAAGCACAATAAAATTATATATAAAAAAAGAAGCATAACGGGAAAATTTGTTTTAAACTTAAAAGTGAACAATAGTATAAAATTTGTAAAATGCAGCTAAAGCATATTTGGAAATTTTTATTGGTAAATATTGCATACTAGAAAAGAAGGCTAAAAATCAATGAGCTGAAGAACAAATTTAAGGATTCATATTACCTGATTTTAAGACTTACAGAGCGAGCTACAGTTAACAAGACTGCTTGGTATTGGCAAATAGGTAGGTATATAAGTCAATGGACTAGAACAGTCCATAAACAGACCCACGCTTATATGGTCAATTGATTTTTGACAAAGGGGCAAAGGCAATTCAACAGAGAAAAAATAGTTTTTCACTCATGTAACCACCACCCAGATCAAGATATAAAATGTTTGTATCTCTGAATTATTAAATGCTTTTGTTCTGATAAGCATTTTAGTTTCATTTTATGAATGCCACATGCCATAGTCCCTTAAAAAGGATTCAGAATGAATAATAAGGTTAAGTGAATCTCAGGAGTTGTACTTAAAAGCCATTTCTTCAATTTTTTCTGAGATTTATGGCCTTTGTCAAGTCCCTTAATTTCTCATTTTCCCCTTATTTTCTCTATTTCCTACCCCTTTTTCCCTAAGGTTTTTAGGAGAATGAAATATAAAAACATCAATCAAGGATAGGGTTGCTAAAGAAACTTTTTAGGGTGATGGAAATGTTCCGTATCTTGATGTGGTAGTGGCAATTTCACAGGTGCAAACATTTGTCAAAATTCATTAATTGTGCACTTTAAGTGAATGTAGTTTATTACGAAAAGATTATCTCAGTAAAGGGATTAAAAAATTAAAGAAGAATATTGTTTTTTTTATTGTCTAGCAAATGGCAGGCATTAAATAATTATCAGTTTGTTCCTCCATCCCTTTCCTTTAAATATCCACTTGAGAGGAAAAATATCTAATCACTATTCTCCATATGAAATTCCTTAAAAACTTCTTGAGATTATTGTGAGGTTATTCCTCTTACTCTTCTCCAGATTTAAATCCCAATTTCTGTTCCTTTTCCTATTTTATTTTTGAAATTTTACTTTTCTATCCTTTTATTTAGTAAGATCTTAAATCTAGATTAAGTTAAAGAATAAAAACAGTATTTCACACACATGCTGAAAAATAACTTGAGGTTCCTTAGGTGCTCTGTTCGCTAACGCCCATGGGCCTCAGTGGGAGTACTATGTTGCTAACTCATGTACTGAAAGAAGGGTATTCTATCCCCCTTAAATCCAACTCAAACAAACTCACGGGAAGCCAGCTGCACAAACGTTATTTTGAAGTCTTTTAGTGATCACTGGTTATGTCTATACTCCCAAAGTGAATCATATTATTTTCAGCAATAGTGGTTAAGACATGCTTCTTTTTTTAATTTGCTGCCACCATTAGAAAAATTTGTCTTCATTTTCTTTCTGATATATCAAGCTTAAGTTTTGGTATCAACACAGTTATGCATCTGTGTGTTCTAAAATCATAGCAAAATCTCTCACGGTGGGCTAGTCTACATTAGCAAGTTCTCTGTTTTGTCAGCCATAGTAAACATAGAATGTTTTCCCTAAATTGTTAAGATAGAGTTCATGAAAATGGATTATTAAAAACCCATTTTAATCTACTACAAATTGCTACTACCAATTTTCAAAGTAAACACCTTGGCAAGTGAGATTTTGATGTGTCACTTTGTTTTAAAAATACAATTTTGTTCTATATAAAAATAAAAGAATATTCCTCACACTTCATCTTACACATTTTGTTCACTGCTTATCATTTCTCAAAGAAGTTAGAGGATGATAGAAAATAAAATTACCCTCTCCCCCGAGTCCATTTCACTCACCTACAAAACGGGCTGGGAATAGTAGGTATCACATAACAAATTCCCCCATTCAGGCAAAATGATCTGTGATTGAGACCACAGGGTTCTTCGTGATCTACAACACACAAACACACACATATGAAATACAGAAAGGCAAATTAAAGCTTTTCTAATGCCACAAGGAATAGGGATTACTACTTTCGACTACAGTAGTGATTCTAAAAATCAGAATGAAGAATTGATTCTCAAAATGAAAGACTTAATCTCATTCCTTATTTGATAAGCAGGAACTTCTATCTCTGAGACTATGACCCTTTACAGCTATAGAACAGAAACAGGCAATCTCTATATTAGTTCAAAAAGAGATGATCAGGATCTTGGAATAAACAGCAGCCTTTCTTTTTTTTTTTTTTCTCATTTAGTACAGAGCTTCTGAAGTTTTGTTTAGCAACTAAAGATATGTTTAGTGTCTGAATCCCTTTCTTCCTCTCTGGATCCTCTCCACTCCAAGGATGCAGATTCTTATCTTTTCTATTAGGTCTCAAACACATTCACATCTCAGACTGCAGCAGGAAAAAGATTTAGACAATTGAAGTAAATTCTGATTTCAAAAATAATCCTAAATATTTCTATATATGACAATCTTAACATCAAAAAACAAAAATAAAATAATCTTTGAACATTTTGATTTACAAGGAGATTTTAGCTAGTAACTGTAAGGACATATCTAAAGTTCTAAAATAACATTAAAAACCTAAATGATCGCTTGATATACAACCAAAATCTTCAGAATATTAAGACAAAAAAGGATAAGAATTTCTTTCTGCTTCCCTTTCTTTCTCACCCTCCTCTTTTTCCATCCTTCCAATCTTCTTTACCTTTGACTTGTCCTCTACAATTCTCTTTGCCTTCCCTCTCTTCTTAGTACCTCTCCATCTTCCCCTCCCCTTTTAAATTCCTTTCCTTTGGCTTATGGTCACCAAAGCCATTGTAGATATATTTAAAATAACAGTAGTAACATTAATTGAGTCACTATACTCCTGCTTATGATTAGAAGAGCTAATTATTGACTACTTTATCTTTCAGCCTTAAAAAGGTAATTACATTGCTTTAAAATGATTGCTTCATGATTGT
The DNA here is from genome assembly GCF_024166365.1 of Elephas maximus indicus. Taxonomy (NCBI): domain Eukaryota; kingdom Metazoa; phylum Chordata; class Mammalia; order Proboscidea; family Elephantidae; genus Elephas; species Elephas maximus. Next base: position 67,545,599 of record NC_064831.1, on the reverse strand, counting down.
TTCTGTCTATGAAAATGACCTAGAATCATCTGATGTGAAGAAGAAAATGGCATTACTCCTATTTGGCATCCATTTTGGCACTTAAAAAAAAAACACAACATTAAGTTTTAAAAAATTATCTAACATTTACCACTAAAATATCAATATCTATTATTAAGATATCATTGGTATGAGCCAGATATCTCCACAACCTGAATTTGAAAACTTAATTTTTTACTTTATAATTTAGAAGACTCTATTTCAACATCATATTATAACTATAAAATCATATAACTATAAAAGTATAAAAACAGAAAGAGGAAAACAGAGCTACAATGAATTTCAGTGGAAAAAAGGAAACCAGATATTTTTCTTTCTCACACAGTGCCATGCTTCTTTATAACTAACTTTTAGTAATACCTATAATTTTCCAGGAATAATTTGGCTAATGACTAAAATCCCACTTAACATTACATCGCATCAGAAAGTCATCAGGTTGAGTATTCCATTGAGAATGGAGTATAAGTTTATCTTAGAATGTTTCTTCTGGCTGAAATTAATGTCATCCTTGATTTTAACTGGATTATAACCAGACATGGTTGAACAACCTAGTATTTATCAGAAAAGAAAACTTACCTAATCCGAATCACTACCTTTGAATCTGTTTTTTTTTTTCAGTTTAATTTGTTATTTGAGAAGTTGTTATCAGATATAGAGTAAGCCATTAAGTTGTCACAGCTTGTAAAAAAGCAGCAAAATATATAAATCTAAAATAAAAGTCTTATAAATGATGGTCTTTCAAAACCAAAATATTTCAGAACTTCTAAACAATTTCAGAGGGTGAGAAAAATATAGCCTTGTGTTAAATACGCATTATTAGTATTTTTTGTTCTATTGCTATATGACACACATTGATAAAAGTAAAAACTTATGAGAAATTACCTGTTGGCATCTTAATATTTAAGTAGTTTCATTCTTGGCCAAAAGTTTAGGGTTGAAAGCAGCACCTAAAATGGTTTAAAATGAATAATTTAGGAAAGTCTTCTTTGGGGGCCATTATAAAATACTCTAATATCAATACTTCTTTAAACATAACAAATAATTAAGACACTTGTATACCAGTGAAAAAATTCTTTGGTTAGAGCATCTATTTTTTAGATACTTACTACACATCAATAAAAACATCTGAATCGATAAAACTAAAAGTATAATAAATTCTATTATAAAGTATAAATACAGTATAAATTAAAAAAAAAAAGTATAAATAAACTAAAAAAAAACAAAGAAAATATAAGTGCAGTAAATACAAATCACTACCTAAATAGTGTAATGTAATCTTAAATCTCTCTCTGGAAAAATAAGTTTTATTTCTGATGAACACTGTTAAGTCGTCGTATACGATATGAGATTATATCTGAAAGATAAGAGCCAGTAAATGAAACTGAATGACCTGAATTGACTTTTTGCTTTTTCGTAAAGCCTAGTTCTAATCTGACTTTTAAGGAGAATCATTACCTTCCAAATTTTCAGTTTATTGAAAATGACCAAAAACACACTACAGAAAAATCTTTAACAGCGTTTAAGATGTTTGCATTTCTATACACCTTGAAGGTTTCTACGAAGGTACTCTCAAGTTTACTGTGGATTACATAACGTTTACCAATCTATACATGCCTTTCTTTTAAAAAATGCCTGCCATCTGGCAGAGCAAAGAGCTTGCGTGTGAAGTCATCGGCTATAACAGAAGCAAAGGAATCAAAACATATTTGAAGAGATGGATTTATACTTACAGTATGACTATAAACTCTCAATTTTGTTTTATAAAGGGGATTTACTCCTAATTTAAGCACAAAGGCTTTTAACAGAAATCTCAATTGACAATGCCCTACTAACACAGGTGTAATATCAAGGTCTTCTCCCAAAGCCAAGTGCTTTCTTATACAGACAAGGTGGGGGCAGGGTAGAGACAGAACATGAAACCTACTGATATTTAACTTGAAATAATCACTGGCTCACTCTATGAGTTTCTTTTTTTTCCAAACAAACAGGGCTTACCTCAAACTTACATTCACACAAAAAATAAATTTTGCTGGTCATACAGCGTCTCAAAAATTTTTGAAAACTGCAGACTACAGCAGCTGTGCCTGGCATTTTAGAACTGACGTCAAAAATCTGATTTATACGGTTGCAGTGTGGGTGAGATTGAGACAAAGACCAAGGTGTGTACAGAGGTCAGGCACCCGCCAAGGGAACCACCCCTTTTCAAGTCCACACGTTCAGAGTTGCAAATGGAGCAGAATTTTATTTAGAAAAGGAGTTGTACTAACTGGACTCCCAAACCACTGCCCAATTTCTAAAGTTATGAAATAAACCACATTGTTTAGACTCCTTACTTATCTTTGCGTGTCCGAATAATTCAAGAGTGTTGTGTAAGTTTGGGAAGAAAAGGAATTTTAATGTGGCGCTAATGGACAAGTGTTCCAACAAGGTTTTTTAAGAAAAGGAATTTCCTTACAAACCACATAAAAATTTATATAAATGATGGCTTGAAGAATTTATAAAACTGAAAGTAGGAAATAACAGAACATATAACACCACGTTCAATTGGAAATATATATATGAAATGATAATTATTGAGCTAATACTAATATTATTGCAAAGCTATAATATATGCATAAGGAAAGCTATGAGTTTAAAATCATAATTTTAATATTAACAAAAACTATAATTTTTTTGTTTAAATGAGGTACAGGGTTCTTCATCATATAATTATCTAAAGTATCGGAAGCATTTAGATGGTTATCTTTTCTAAAACCACAATTTAGACAACATCACTACTTGATTGATGTAAACCACTGAAACTACTGTGTTTGTTAGTTTTTTTTTTTTTTTTTAAGAAAACATTAAAATAAACTCGTATGATCCCACACTCGGAAAACAAATCTTTCCACTATTACATATTATCTCCTACATTCAAGGGCAGTTTTTACATAGTAATAATTATTATATGTACACATATATAAATATGTATGAATACTAGTTTATATTTAAATCATTTTACTTTTTTTATTGAACTTTAGATGAAGGTTTACAGAACAAACTAGTTTCTTATCAGTTAGTACATACACTGTTGTATGGCATTGCTTAACAACCCTATGACATGTCAACACTCTCCCTTCTCAGCCCTGGGTTCCCTATTATAGCTTTCCTGTTCCCTCCTACTTTCCAGTCCCTGCCCCAGGGCTGGTGAGCCCCTTTAGTCTTATTTTGTTGCATGGTCCTGTTCACTCTTTTGCTGAAGAGTGAACCTCAGGAGTAACCACATTATTGAGCTGAAAAGGTGTCTGGGGTCCATACTCTCAGGGTTTTCTCCAGTCTCCATCAGGCCAACAAGTCTGGTCTTTCTTTTATATGTAAATCATTTTGCTACGTAGCGTTTGAATTTCAAATTGTTTTTATAAAAAAAATCAATATCCTTTATTATTTTACTGAACTATGGAACTATGATGCTGTTCACTAACATGAAATGACTACTATATTATTTGTGGGAGGTAATCTGTGACTTCATCTATGACATTCAAGGTATATTTATTAGGAGATGTCTCATGGCAGTTGTTTTTGTATTGGTTATTTTTTGAACAATGCAAATAAATTTGGGGGACCATGTGATTTTAAAATCGAAAATCTGATGATTTCCAAGCTAACTTTTCACTCTAAAAGCAAGCCTTGGTCTTTAAGAACAATTTATTTGTCCATCCATCTATCAACAAACAGGTACTAAGTGGCCTACTACCCTTAAACAGTCTCTTGTTGGGTGGAATAATGACAAACATAATTACAACAATATTTACAGTTGACTTATATAAACCCTATCTTGACTTACACAAAAACGACAATTTCATTTTACTCAGTATATTGATTGGAAGCCTGGTGGCACAGTGGTTAAGAGCTTGGCTGCTAACCAAAAGGTCAGCAGTTCAAATCCACCACTGTTCCTTGGAAATCCTATGGGGCAGTTCTACTCTGTCCTATAGGGTCGCTATGAGTCACAATCGACTTGATGGCAACGAGTTTGGGTTTGTTTTTTTTTTTTAATATATTAGTTAATAGTATGTTAGCTAATATATTCTCACAGACACATATATATGTTACTATATTAACACAGGAAACCCTGGTGGTGTAGTGGTTAAGAGTTCGGCTGCTAACCAAAAGGCTGGCAGTTTGAATTCACCACGTTCTCCCTGGAAACCCTGTGGGGCGGTTCTACTCTGCCCTACAGGGTTGCTATGGGTCAGAAACAAATCAATGGCTACGGGTTTGGTTCATACAAAAGAAATACTTAACTGTAAAGATTCTAAGAGGAAGTAGTATTTGTGCTAAGGCCTGCAAAATGAGTAGGAGTTTTTAAACAGAGGGATGAACATTCTCGACAGAGGTTACAGCATGCTCGAAGGCACAGAGGAAAGAGTCCTAGTGTGTTCCGATGATTACGGGTAGATCAGCAGGCTGGGATGTGGGCAGAGTGTGAGAGAGGGAGTGTCTGTTGGTTTTTAGGAGGGTGGGATGGTGAGGGAAAGAATGGCAAGAATAGACAGTGGAAAATAGGCAGGCTCCGGGTTGTAGACTTTACCTCAAAGGCAATGGGGAGCCTTTGAAGATTGTTATGAATTAAACTGTGTCCCCCCCAAAAGGTAAGTTAAAGTCCTAACCCCTGCACCTGTGAATGTGACCCTGTTTGGAAATAGGGTCTTTGAAGATGTTATCAGTTCTTCAGCATGAGGTTATACTAGAGTAGGTTGGGTCTTAATCCTGTATGACTGGTGTTCTTATAAATAAGAAGATACATAGAAAGAGAGTGGTAGAGGAAGGATGGCCATTTAATGACAGACGCAGATGCATCTGCAAGCCAAGGGACAGCAATCTGAAAAGGAAATTAAGAAAACAATTCTACTTATAACAGCATCTAAAAGAATAAAATACCTAGGAATAAACTTAACCAAGAGGTGAAAGACTTACACAAAGAAAAGTATAAAAACACTGCTGAAAGAGATCAAAGAAGACTTAAATGTGAAGGCATTCCATGATTGCGGATTGTAAGACTTAACATTGTTAAGATGTCGATGCTATCCAAAGTGATTCAACACGATCTCAATCAAAATTTCAACAGTCTTCTGGACTCGGCACTGGTTTTTTTTCTTTGCAGAAATGGAAAAACCAGTATTCAAATTTATATGGAATTACAAGAGGCTCCAAACAGCCAAGGCAATCTTGAAGAAAAAGAACAAAGCAGGACTCACACTTCTGATCTATAACTCTAATGAAGTCTAGGATACTTTGTCTCTAAATTTACCCTAAAAATTGAAAACCTATTAACACTTTTATTATTATGCCTATATAAATATTATTCACTGCAGATCCATGTAGTACATAAGAATAACAATTTCCTCTTTTGTTTCAGTGTCACAATACCTGGGCCACTTACAAAAGAATATTTCTAACATCAAGATAATAGATTTCTCTTACACTCTATAAGCTGACTCAAGTCATGTTGTTGTTGTGTGCCGTTGAATTCATTCTGACCCAACAGCCCTATATGACAGAGTAGAACTACCTCATTGGGTTTCCTAGTCTCATCTTTTTTCCTGTAGAGCTGCTGGGTGGGTCTGAACCACCAACCTTCTGGTTAGCAGCTGAGCACTTGACTCTTATGCCACCAGGGCTCCTCGACTAAAACCATACCACATTTTAATTTGCGTCTTATTTGTACTATGTTTTTTATATATCTTTTTGTTTTCCTGCAATTTAGAGTTTCCTTTTTCTTTTGGCTACAGAATAATGTGCTTCATAATAACATCGCAAATATTGAACATCTTAATCATATTATGTATTATATGTACCCCCTTTTTATTTTCTGAGACATTCCTTCCAAAGCCCTTCTTTACTTCCTACTCAAATCTAGACTGAATGTTCTCTAGAATGGCTACTGAGTTTAGCTGTCATTCCAGAATTTCCTTTCATTGTTCTTCTGGATTGGTTTCAGTTTCCTAGATTTATATTCCATGTCTTCCTTTTTAGTTTACTCTTTCATTTTGCTGGAGTGCATCATCAATTGACTTCCTAAAACATGATGCCATAGAAGTAAACTTTGAATTCCTGCATGACTAAAGATATCTGTCTTCTGTCTTCACATATGAATGATAGTATTTGGCTGGTCATATTAATTTACATTGAAACAATTTCTTCTCAATTTTGACGACATTGCTCTGTTTTCTTCCATATCCAGTGATATAGATGAAAAGTCTGATGTAAGTCTCATTATTAAAACCTTGTGGGTAAACTTGTTTTTCCTCCCTGGAAGTATTTAAGACATTTTATGCTCGAGATTCTAAAATTTTATGAGAATGAGACCTAATTTAATCTTCATAAAATATGCCCAACTGAGGTCAAACAAGGCTGGTTCAGTATTCAGTAACCCAGTGTTTGTGGGATCTTACAGAACATAACTACTGTGAATAATGACAATCGACTGTATTTTCCTTCTGTTTTTTGATAAACGTTCCAGGAGTTTTTGTTTTTTTTTTTTCAATTGTACCTTTTATCCCTGCCATTGACTTTTTTTTTTTTAACTTTAGCACTCATGTTTTTAATCTGTAAATGGCTCTTTATTCTCTTAATATTCATTTTCCATAGCTGTTCTTGTTTTAGTGATGTAACATCATCTCAAATCTTTGGATTATGTTTTTCTGTTTATCTTGGCCTTTCTCTTTGTTGCTTTTCCTCAAATGTTTGCTAAGCCCTGGATGTCTGCTCACATTTAAACACGCAGTACTTGGCTGGCTGACTATTCTAGATGAGAGGCGTGGATTCCTTTGCAGTTGTGTAAGTAGGTCTGTTTTCCAATAGACCTCACACCCTGAGTGGGAAGTAGGATTAGGTGCCCTATGTACCTGGATAGGACATTTGACTTGGCAGGTTTATTTTCAGGAAGAGCTGGTAGGGAGCCAGCTATCAGATTTCAACGTTATGGGATGGCAGAATGAAGAGGACCTTATTCTACAGCAGGATGTCACCAAACCAGGGCTTTGAACCTGTCTGTTCCAGTTCAAACCCCTGCTGAGAACTTGCATTTCTAATAAGGTCCCTGCTGAGCATTTGTACTTTTACTCCAGATATACTGAATCAGAATCTACATTTTAACGAGATTCCTGGGTGATTCTTATGTATAACTTCCTTGAAACTTGTTAGAAATGCAAATCTTAGCTGGGAACTTGTTAGAAATGCAGATTCTCTCATAGGGATTTGAACCAGAAGCCTGCAGCAAACTACAGACATAGGCCAGATTGTTTTTGCATGACCCTTTTAAAGGGGTGTGACATACACATACACACACACACACACAATACAGAGGACTATGCCACAGCAATCACACAACCATAACCTTATGGCCTGCAAACCCTAAAATACTAGTCAGCAGACCCTTTCCAGAAAGTTTGCTGACCTCTGTTCCACAGCCAACAATGATGTTGGAAGCCCTAGCTTCCCTTAGATTTCAATTAATTTCTTTAAAAAAGAGACTTCTCTTTTCCTTGGGATTATACACCTGACTGCCCCCATTCCCATTTCGCATGGGTGAAGAGGCAGGTGGATACTAGTACCACAACTGCTTTTTATATTGCTCTTCAATTACTCACTTCCTCACCTCCCCGTTTTCAGTCCTATTACTCAGCTGTTCTCTGTCCAGCCTACTAAGTCTGAAGGCTCTCTGGGGTTCTCACAGGGGGAAAAAATGGCTCCCATTTCACTGCAGCCTCTTCGTAGCACATTCTGGGGTGTGGCTTCCTGCACTGTTTAATCCCTAACATCTGTTTTCCATCTTCCAGAAATCCGGTGAAATCACATGTCTACTGATGATCCCCTAACTCTCCCTTCGTTTTTTTATTTGCCATTTTAGATTTATTCCTTTTCATGTCTCCCTACTCTATTTTAATGAGGCTTAGGTAGAGACCAGAGCATAATTCAAGTGCTCAGTACACCATCTTGAACCAGATGGCAAGACTTCGTCTCACATACTTTGGGCGTATTATCAGACAGGACTAGTCCCTGGAGAAGGGTATACTTGGTAAGGTAGAGAGTCAGCAAAAAAGAGGAAGATCCTCAATGAGATGGACTGACACAGTGGCTGTAACAATGGGCTCAAACATAGGAAGAAATATTAGGATGGCACAGGATCGGCACTGTTTCATTCTACTGTACGTGGAGTCACTATGAGTAGGAACTGACTCGACTACACCTAACAACAACGGTTCAAGCTGCCACTACGTATTTGGTCTTCAACAGTTAAGCAACTGTAAATCCTCCTGAAAGACCAACATGAGCAAAAGAAAGCGTTATGCATTAAAAATTTTTTTGTTAACTTAATAAGGAGCTTCTGTATTTTTATATAATAATGGAGCCACTGTGTTTGTTTATACACACACACACACCAAAAAACCAAACCAAACCCATTGCTGTTGAGTCAATTCCAATTCATAGCAACCCTACAGGACACAGTAGATCTGCCCCATAAGGTTTCCAAGGAGCAGCTGGTGGGTTTGAACTGCTGACCTTTTGGTTAGCAGCCGAGCTCTTAACCATTGCGCCACCAGGGCTCACACACACATACACACCAATATTTTTTTTTTATTAACTTTTATTGAGCTTCAAGTGAATGTTTACAAATCAAGTCAGACTGTCACATATAAGTTTATATACATCTTACTCCGTACTCCCACTTGCTCTCCCCCTAATGAGTCAGCCCTTCCAGTCTCTCCTTGCGTGACAATTTTGCCAGCTTCCAACTCTCTCTATTCTCCCATCCCCCCTCCAGACAGGAGATGCCAACACAGTCTCAAGTGTCCACCTGATATAATTAGCTCACTCTTCATCAGCATCTCTCTCCTACCCACTGTCCATGCCCCTTCATGTCTGATGAGTTGTCTTCGGGGATGGTTCCTGTCCTGACACACCAATATTTTTGTAGGATGGTGGAACCTTAGCATCTAATCACCCAAGGCTTCTACTCTCACTATAAATTTGATAAAAGAAAATAAAATTGGTACTTTTTAGGAATATGGATACAAACTATATGGAATATTCTATCTAGTTAATTGAGAAGAATAGAGATGACATGCATATTTTTAAAAACAGGAAATAATTTTTATACAAAGCAATGTTCCGTGAAAAAGAACATGTATAACTACCTTTTCCTAATGCTTTGCAATAAGAAATAAGAGGTTTTATTAAACATGTAAGCTGAAGTGATAAAATCCTACAGCACCATTAATGGTAATAACAGCTTTAATCTTCAGAACTCAAACTCATTTCAACTTACAACATTAAATCTCACTTTTAGAGTATAGAAAAATGACACATATTACAAAATTAGAAACTAAAACTCCGAAAGCTTAAATCACTTCTACAAAGTACCACAATGGATTAAAAAAAATCTGAGTCTTCTGACTCCAAATAATATTGCCACTGAAAGATCCACAGATATATTTGTCCTTCCTCTAATGCAATAATTTCAAAGAAACAACATTGAAGTACTTTTCCTATATCTTATATTTTCAATTTGGTACAAATTATAATTTATCACTGTTAGGAAAGAATAAGTGCTAAGCTGTGTTTATGAGAACAAAATTTGGGATTCATAATTAGAAAACTAGAAAAATGCGTTTTGCTGTTATAAGAGATCAGTAGCTTCATGCTGTCCTATTACTTTCCAGGCTAAGCAATTAGTTCCTAAAACTATCTTTGTCAGGAAGTCCTCACGATTGAGAAGCATGGTAGCACGAGTCAAGGGAATGGGCTTTGGAGTCAAGCAAAGCTGGCTTTGCCACTTACAAACTGTATTGTGTTAAGCAAGTTACTTAGCCTTTCTAAGCCTGTTTTTCCACCTGTAAAATGGGAATAATAATATTAACAACTTTTTAATCCTTACAAGAGAAATCTAATTGTGTAAATTCCTTAGGACAGTTCCTGGCTCGTCATGAGTGAAATATTTGGCTACTACTATATTCTCTATTATTAGCTTTATCTAGTTAAAGCTACACCCAAGAATAAGCATACCTAGGTGATCAAATTTCAGAGATTCAGACAGATGGAATAAGGAAGCTAGCTTTGGCAGACAGTCACAGGGAAATCACCATTCAAAAGATTTGCTCCCTCATGCAATCCAACATGAAATTTCCCTGGGATAAAGTTCTTCAAGACTAGGAACGGGATCAAGCTATGACCAAAGGCTTCAACAGTAGTTCAAAGGCTACAACTCACCCCCAAATGATTCAGTGGATGGCTACTTTGACCTATATCTTAGGTATAGTTTGAAAACCTAAATCCACAAATTTAAAAAATTTAACTAGAGCTAATTAAAGCAAACTAGCTCTTCTCTGGATTTTATGTATGCTTTTTTAGTAGTGTTTCATTATGTTTTTGGTGAAAGTTTACACAGCAAGTCAGGTTCCTGTCTGACAATTTCCACACAAAGTGATCAATGACTTTAGTTACATTTTTCACATTGTGTCAACGTTCTCCTTAATTGTGTTCTTGGTTGTTCCTTTTCCAGTACTCTGGTTTCCCTGCCCCCGTATCTTCTCATTTTTGCTTTGGATTTAATGCTGACCATTTGGACTTACACAGATGGTTTTTTAGTAGAGCACCGATCTAACGGGTAGTATTCTTTACTTTGTGTGTCACACTGCTTTTCTGCTAAAAGGTGATTCTCAGGTGATATTTTTGGTTTAAGGTTTAAAGAGTGTCTCAGGGAAAAACAGTTTCAGGGAGTCTGAGGTAGTCTAACTAGTCATCCTTTTTTTAAGAATTTAAGTTTTGTTCCTCATTTTTCTCCCATTCTAACTGGGATCATCTATTGTTATCTCAGTCAGATAGGTCAGTGTTGACAGTGCGCCACCTAGTTCTTCTGGTCTTAGGGTAGTTGAGGTCTTGGCTTATGTACTAACAGCCTTGTAGCCTTGTTTCTTCTCTGAGGTTTTGGTTACCTTCTTACTTTTTTGCTCCTAATGAGTAGAGACCAATAGTTGTATCTTAGATGGCTGCTCGCAAGCTTTTAAGACCCCACATGCTACTCACTTCACTAGGACGCAGAGCATGAACTTTGTGAACTGTATTATGCCAACTGGCTGAGTTGTCCCATAAGATTATGGTCCTAAACTTCCAAACCCAGAAAACCAATCTCGGAATGTGTTTTTGTTTTGTCTGAGGAGTAATCTGCAGTTGTGTGGTCAGTGAATATGCACCTGCCCAGAGTTACCTGTATTTACATGTACTTATTCTTCGGTTTTCACATATGTATATACCTGCATGTACCCATACACCTATATGTTTATACCCATCCATATGTGATTCTTGACTCATTTTTTGGTCTTTGCTGGAGTTATTGCCCTCTTATATATGTCAAACTCTTCAGTCCAGGCATTCTTTTCTCATGAGTGACATAATTTACTCTGGCCATGCTGTACTCACTACACTCACACATTCAATGCCATTTTTCCCATCACCAAAAATAAGTATCTATGATTTAGAGCGTGCTTCCTCCTCTTTCTCCTCCTCCCCCTGGTAACTACCGGTGAACACTGGTCTCTTTATATATGTCTATTTTTATCTTCTTATAAAGGAGGGATCATACGATATTTGTCCTTATGTGCTTCACTTATTTCACTTATCATTATGCCCTCCAGGTCCATCCATGTTATGTTTCATGGACTCATCATTGTCCTTTTTGGTTGCGTAGTATTCCACTGTATGTATGTATCACATTTGTTTATCCATTCATCTACTGATTGGCACTTTGGTTGTTTCTTGTTTTTTGCTATTGTGAACAAAGCTTCAATGACAATAGGTGTACATATGTCTGTTTGTGTCACTATTTTTAGGTCTCAATTTTTTTTTTTCTAGGGTATATACCTAGGAGTGGGATTATTGGATCTTAGGGTAGTTCTTCAGTATGGATTATACCTCAACATAAAGAAAACAAAGATCTTAAGAGAACCTACAGAGCGGGAAAAAAAATTTGGATACAATATATTCAGCAAGGGTCTCATCTCTAAAATCTACAGAATACTTCAGTACTTCCACAACAAAAAGACAACCCAATTTAAAAACGGGCAAAGGATATGAACAGACACGTCACCAAAGAAGACATTTAGGCAGCTGACACATGAGGAAATACACGAGATCATTAGCCATTAAAAAAACCCATTGCTGTCGAGTCAATTCTGACTCATAGTGACCCTATAGGACAGAGTAGAACTAACCCATAGGGTTTCGAAGGAGCACCTGATGGATTTGAACTGCCAACCTTTTGGTTAGCAGCCGTAGCTCTTAACCACTACTGTGGTTTCCAATTAGCCATTAGAGAAACGAAAATCAACACTAAAATAAGATACCATCTCATCCCAACATTACTGGCACTAAACAAAGAAACAGAAGACAAATGCTGGAGAGGTTGCTGCAAGATTGGAACTCGTATGCACTGCTGGTGGGGATGTAAAATGATACAACTACTATGAAAAATGATATGGCACCTCCTAGAAAGCTAGAAATAGAAATACCATGCAATCCAGCAATTCTATTCCTAGAAATATATCCTAGAGAAATAAGAGCCATCACACAAATAGACATATGCACACCCTTGTTTATTGCAGCATTATTTGCCATAGCAAAAAGATGAAGATAACCTAAATGCCTATCAACAGATAAATGAATAAACAAATTATGGTACATACACACAATGGAATACTAAAAAAAAAAAAAAAAACAAACACGCATTGCCATTGAGTTGATTCTGACTCACAGCAACCCTATAGGACAGAGTAGAGTTGCCCCATAGGGTTTCCAAGGAGTGGCTGGTGGATTCAAACTGCAGACCTTTTAGTTAGCAACCGTAGCTCTTAACCACTGCACCACCAGGGCTCCAATAAAGAATAATGCAATAAAGAACAATGATGAATCTGTGAAACATCCCACAACATGGATGAATCTGGAAGGCATCATGCTGAGTGAAATAAGTCAATCACAATGTACAAATATTGTATAAGACCACTATTATAGAAACCCAATAAAAGATTTACACACACATACAAAAACAATCTTTAATGGCTATGGGGGAGGGGAAGCCATTAACTAGATAGTAGACAAGTGTTAACTTTGGTGAAGGGAAAGACAACACACAATACAGGGGAAGTGAGCGCAATTTGACCAAGGCAAAGTCACAGAAGCTTCTTAGACACATCCAAACACACCAAGGGACTGAGTTACTAGGGCTGAGGGCTGGGAACCATGGTCTCTGGGAACATCTAGGTCAATTGGCATAACATAGTTCATAAAGAAAATGTTCTACACCTCACTTTGGTGAGTAGTGTCTGGGCTCTTAAAAGATTAGGAGTTGCCATTTAAGATAGGAGAATGAAGAAAACTAAAGACACAAGGGAAATACTAGTCCAAAGGATTAATGGACCACATGAAACACAGCCTCCACCAACCTGAGCCCAGAAGAACTAGATGGTGCCCAGCTACCACCACCGACCACTCTGACAGGAATCACAGTAGAAGGTCCCAGGTAGAGTGGGAGAAAAACGTAGAATAAAGTTCAAATTCATAAAAAAATAATCAGACTTACTGGTCTGACAAAGTTTGGAGGAACCCCTGAGACTATGGCCCTCAGACACTCTCCTAACTCAGAACCGAAGCCACTCCTGAAGTCCACCTTTCTGCCAAAGATTAGACAGGCCTATAAAACAAACAATATCACATGTGAGGAATGTGTTTCCTGGTTCAATCAAGTACATGAGACCAAATAGGCAACACCTCCCCAAAAGCAAAGACAAGAACGCAGGAAGGGACAGCAAAACTGGAAGAATGGACACTGAGAACCCTGGCTAGAAAGGGAAAGGGGGAGAGTGCTGACACATTGCAAGGATTGCAACCAATGTCACAAAAAATTTTGTGTATACAATTTTTGAATGGAAAACTAACTTGAGCTGTTAAATTTCACCTAAAACACAATAAAATTAAAGAAAAAAAAATCCTCACAACTGGACCAATAAGCAACATCATGATAAATGCAAAAAATACTGAGTTGTCAAGGATTTAATTTTACTTGGAAGCATAATCAACACCCATGGAAGCAGCAGTCAAGAAATCAAATGACATATTGCATTGGGTAAAACTTTTGCAAAAGACCTCTTTAAAGTTTTAAAAAGTGAAGATGTCACTTTGAGGACTAAGGTGCACCTGACCCAAGCCATGGTATTTTCAATCGCCTCCTATGCATGCTACTGCGTCACGAGGGCTCCATGCACGCGAAAGCTGGACAATGAATAAAGATGGCCAAAGAAGAATTGATGCCTTTGAAACATATTGTTGGTGAAGAATATTGAATACACTATGGACTGCCAGAAGAATGAGCAAATCTGTCTTGAAAGAACAACAACCAGAATGCTCCTTAGAAGCGAGGATGGGGAGACTTCGTGTCACTTACTTTAGACATATTATCAGAAGGGGCCAGTCTCTGGAGAAGGATGTTGTGATTGGTCAGTAGAGGGTCAGCAAAAAACAGGAAGGCCCTCAAATGAGATGGACTGACACAGTGGCAACAACAGTGGGCTCAAATACAGCAATGATTGTGAGGATGGTGCAGGACTGGGCAGTGTTTCGTTTGTACACAGGGCCGCTATAAGTCAAAACTGACTCGATGGCACATAACAACAAGGGTAGTACTATTTCTAATACATAGTAGACATACCATTTACAGTTCCACCAGCAACGGGTAAGGGCTTCCATCTCCCCATATCCTCTCCAACATTTATTATTATTTTTTAATCAGTGCCATTTTAGCTGGGGTGACATGGTATCTCATTGTAGTCTTGATTTACATCTAACAGAGCCCTGGAGCCCTGAAGGCACAGTGGTTAGGAGCTCCAGAAGCTAACCAAAAAGTTGGCAGTTCGAATCCACCAGCTGCTCCTTAGAAACCCTATGGCTCAGTTCCTATAGGGTCACTATAGTCGTAATTGACTCT
The DNA here is from genome assembly GCF_024166365.1 of Elephas maximus indicus. NCBI lineage: Eukaryota > Metazoa > Chordata > Mammalia > Proboscidea > Elephantidae > Elephas > Elephas maximus. Next base: position 67,530,544 of record NC_064831.1, on the reverse strand, counting down.
ATGGCAATGGGTTTGGTTTTAATGGCTAAAAACCGTAAGCATCTTTTCATGTACTTGTTGGCAGCTTGGGTGTCCTCTCTGATGAAGGTTCTGTTCATGTCCTTTGCCCATTTTATAATTACGTTGTCTTTTTATTCTTGAGTTGTTCAAAGTTTTCTGTAAATTTTAGAGATTAGACCCTTATTGGTAAGTCATTTCTGAAGATTTTTTCCCTGTCTGTAGGTTCTCTTTTTACTCTTTTGATAATGCCTTGATGAGCAAAAGTTTTCAATTTTTATGAGGTCCCATTTATCTGTCTTGTTATCTTCTATTCGTTCACTTGTTATGTTTGTTATCCAATTTTTAACAAAAGATTAGGACCCTTAGTTTTCTCCCAGGAATTTTACAGTTTTAGGCTTAACATTTAGGTCTTTGATCCATTTTGAGTTAGTTTTTGTGGATGGTATGACATATGGGTCTTGTTTCATTTTTCTGCAAGTGGATATCCAGTTTCGCCAACACCATTTATTAAAGAGACTGTTCGTCCAACTGAATATGGATTTTGACCCCTTCTCAAAAATCAGTTGTCCATAGATGGCTGGATTTATTTCTGAGTTCTCAGTTCTATTCTACTGGTCTGTGTCTATCTTTGAACCAATATCAGGGTGTTTTGATTATAGTAGCTGTATAGTATGTTTTGATATCAGGGAGCGTGAGGCCTCCCGCTTTGTTCTTTTTCTTCAATGTTGCTTTGGATACTTGGGGTTTCTTTTCTTTTCATATGAAGTTGGTCATTAGTTGTTCCATTTCAGTAAAGAATGCTGTTGGGATTTGTATCAGGATTGCACTGTATCTGCAGATTACTTTAGGTAGAATTGACATTTTCACTACATTGTAAGTCTTCCAATCCATGAGCATAGAATGTCCTTCCATTTACATAGGTCTCTGTTAGTCTCTTGTAGTAATGTTTTATAATTTTCCTTGTTAATTCCTAGGTATTTTATCATTTTGGGGGCTACTGTAAATAGTATTGTTTTAATTTTTGGGGGGGGGGGACCGCTTCTTGTTAGTGTAAAGGAAGCCAGTTGATTTTTTTTTAACATTTTATTGTAGTTTGTGGGAAAGTTGACAGAACAAATTAGTTTTCCATTCAACAATTTACAAACATTTTTTAAATAATTTTTATTGCGCTTTAAGTGAAAGTTTACTAATCAAGTCAGTCTCTCACACAAAAAACCATATACACCTTGCTACACACTCCCAATTACTCTCCCCCTAATGAGACAGCCCGCTCTCTCCCTCCACTCTCTCCTTTCGTGTCCATTTTGCCAGCTTCTAACCCCCTCCACCCTCTCATCTCCACTCCAGGCAGGAGATGCCAACGTAGTCTCAAGTGTCCACCTGATCCGAGAAGCTCACTCCTCACCAGCATCCCTCTCCAACCCATTGTCCAGTCCAATCCATGTCTGAAGAGTTGGCTTCGGGAATGGTTCCTGTCCTGGGGCAACAGAAGGCCTGGGGGCCACGACCACCAGGTTCCCTCCAGTCTCAGTCAGACCATTAAGTCTGGTCTTATGAGAATTTGGGGTGTGCATCCCACTGCTCTCCTGCTCCCTCAGGGATTCTCTGTTGTGTTCCCAGTCAGGGCAGTCATAGGTTGTAGCTGGGCACCATCTAGTTCTTCTGGTCTCAGGATGATGTAGTCTCTGGTTCATGTGGCCCTTTCTGTCTCTTGGGATTGTAATCGCCTTGCGTCCTTGGTGTTCTTCATTTTCCTTTGATCCAGGTGGGTTGAGACCAATTGATGCATCTTAGATGGCTGCTTGCTAGCGTTTAAGACCCCAGACGCCACTCTTTAAAGTGGGATGCAGAATGTTTTCTTAATACATTTTATTATGCCAATTGACTTAGATGTCCCCTGAAACCATGGTCCCCAGACCCCTGCCCCTGCTACGCTGGCCTTGGAAGCATTCAGTTTATTCAGGACACTTCTTTGCTTTTGGTTTAGCCCAATTGTGCTGACCTCCCCTGTGTTGTGTGTTCTCTTTCCCTTCACCTAAAGTAGTCCTTATCTACTATCTAATTAGTGAATCCCCCTTTCCCAGCCTCCCTCCCTCCCCCTCTCGTAACCACAAAAGAATGTTTCCTTCTCAGTTTAAACTATTTCTCAAGTTCTTATAATAGTGGTCTTACACAATATTTGTCCTTTTGCAACTGACTAATTTCATTCAGCATAATGCCTTCCAGGTTCCTCCATGTTATGAAATGTTTCACCGATCCCTCACTGTTCTTTATCGATGCGTAGTATTCCATTGTGTGAATATACCATAATTTATTTATCCATTCATCCGTTGATGGGCACCTTGGTTGCTTCCATCTTTTTGCTATTGTAAACATGCTGCAATAAACATGGGTGTGCATATATCCGTTCGTGTAAAGGCTCTTATTTCTCTAGGATATATTCCAAGGAGTGGGATTGCTGGATCGTATGGTAGCTCTATTTCTAGGTTTTTAAGGAAGCGCCAAATCAATTTCCAAAGTGGTTGTACCATTTCACATTCCCACCAGCAGTGTATAAGTGTTCCAATCTCTCCACGGCCTCTCCAACATTTATTCTTTTGTGTTTTTTGGATTAATGCCAGCCTTGTTGGAGTGAGATAAAATCTCATTGTAGTTTTGATCTGCATTTCTCTAACGGCTGATGATCGGATTTACACACATTTTGTTTTATGACATTAGTAGTAATCCCTTCAACGTGACAGCACTCTACCCACTTCCTCCCTGGGCTCTCTGTTTCCATTCACCCATATTTTCTGCCACTTCCAGACTTCTGAACTTTGTTTTTGGGCATATCTACCTTTTTGATCTTGTATGGTTGATTGTTCTGAGGAGCACGTTCCTCACGGGTGTTATTGTTCACTGTATAGGCCTGTCTATTGTTTGGCCGAAAGGTGATCTGCAAGACTGGGTTCAGTTTCATGTTTGAAGGGTGTCTAAGGGCCACAGTTTTGGGGGTTCTGCCAGTTTCTATCAGACCAGTAAGTCTGGTCTTTTTTATAAATTTGGATTTTGTTCTACATTTTTCTCCCACTCTGTCTAGGACCTTCTATTGTGATCCTGATCAGAGTGGTTGGTACTGATACCCAGGCACCATCTGGTTCTTCTGGTCTCAGATTAGTGGAGACTATGGTTTGTGTGGTCCATTAGCCCTTTGGTATCCTTGAGTCTTTGGTTTTCTTCACTCTTCTTTGCTCTGGACAGGAAGGGACCAGTAGTTGTATCTTAGATGGCCACTCATAAGATTTTAAAACCCCAGTCACTACTTATCAAAGTAGGATGTAGAGAGCTGTCCTTATGGGCTTTGTTATGCCAGTTGACTAGATGTCCCCCAAGACTATGGTCCTAAGCCCTCAAGCCTAGTGACTCAGTCTCTCAAGGTGTTTGGTTATGGCTAAGAAGTCTTCATAACTTTGTCCCCTGTGTGCTGTACTACACACATGGAAATACTTGCAGCACATACAAATATGTATGTAGAAATAATCCTCTGGCAAACTTACATATGCTCGTGGGTGTACTGCCATATGCCATCCACACCTGTTGTATCTGGTTTGTGCATTTTTAGTTATGTTTATAGTCTATTTATGCCATAAATTAGGGCCTTTAGGTTTGGCCCTATTTTTTCCTCCAGGATCTTTATAATTTTGGGTTTTACACTTAGGTCTTTGATCCAACTTGAGTTAGTTTTTGTATAGGCGGTAAGGATCCTGTTTCATTTTTCTGCAAATGGATATCCAGTTTTGCCAGCACCACTTGTCAAAGAGACTATCTCTTCCCCATTTAATTGATTTTGGTCCTTTTTCAAATATCAGTTGTCCAAAGGTGAATGGATTTACTTCTGGGTACTCACTTCTGTTCCATCGGTCTATGTGTCTGTCGTTGTACCAGCCCCAGACTATTTTGACTATCGTGGCTATATGGTAGGAACCCAGCTGGTTTTTGTGTGTTGATCTTGTACCCTGCAATGTTGCTGGTATCAGCCTGGCCACGCCTGCTCTTTTTTGTTTACTGGTTGCATGGAATTTTTTTTTCCATCCTTTTATTTTCAGTCTGTTTGTGCCCTTATGTCTAAGGCATGTTTTTTGTAAACAGCAAAAGGATGGAAAAAAATTTTTTTAATCCATCCTGCCATTCTCTGCCTTTTGTATGAGGAGTTTAGACTATTTACATTTAAGGTTATTAGTGAAAACAAAGTACCCACCTCATTCATTTTCTTATTTGTTTTTTGAGTGTTTCATATCTTTTTTTTTTTTTTAATTCTTATTAATCTGTTATTATTTGTGTTTGGCTGCATTCTTGTGATGAGTCTTATTGATTTCTTCCTTCTTCTTTGTATTTTTTTAATGTGATTTCTTAGTGGCTACCACACACATTACACCACTTGCAATTATAACATTTAACATACGAACAACAAATGACATACAACACTGTCATGGATTCAATTGTGTCCCTCAAGAATATGTGTATGGATTTGGCTAGGCCATGATTCCCAGTATTGTGTAATTGTCCACCATTTTGTCATCTGATGTGATTTTCCTATGTGTTGTAAATCCTACCTTTGGATGTTGATGAGGGGGGAATAGGCAGCAGTTATGTTAATGAGGCAGGACTCAGTCTACAAGATTCGATTGTGTCTTGAGCCAATTTCTTTTGGGATATAAAATAGAAGCAAGCAGAGAGACAGGAGGGCCCCACACCACCAAGAAAGCAGTGATGGGAGCAGAGTGCGTCCTTTGGACCCAGGGTTCCTGCACAGAGAAGCTCCTAGTCAGGGAAAAGATTGATGACAAAGGACTTCCTCCAGAGCCGACAAAAAAAGCCTTCCCCTGGAGCTGATACCCTGAATTTGGACTTCTAGCTTACTAGACTGTAAGAGAATAAACTTGTTTGTTAAAAGCCATTCACTTGTGGTATTTCTTCTACAGCAGCACTAGATGATCTAACACAAACAGTAACATCTTAGGCTGTTTTCTAGACAAAGCTAAGGAAATGTATATATATATATATATATGTGTGTAGAAATTTATCTCAAGGAAATTGCTCCCAAGGTTGTGAAGGATGACAAGTCCCACATCATCTGTGAGTCAGGCATCGGGCTAAAGACTTCTCCTGACTCACACGGTTGCAGGGACTGCTGAATCCCAGATCGTCAGGTCAGACAACAGGCTGCTATCCACAGGGCTGTAGAGGCTGGTAAATCCCCGAATCAACAGGTCAGTTGGCACCTTGCTGGCTCAAGTCCTAAGAACCAGAGGTCAGATGATGACAAGCCAGATGCAGGATCCAGAGCAAGTGCGAGCTTTGCCAGAGCATCCATATATATTGGATGTAGGTCACACCCTCAGGGAAACTCCCTTTACATCAGATACTTGAGTAAAGCAGTCACTTGAGTAAAGTGGGGACTTGAGTAAGGGTGGCCCTTAAGTAAGAGCGTGATTTGACTAAGGCCCTTTAGCAAGGGCGTGACTCAAGATTTAACACCCCATGTTAATCTGGCCTCATTAATATGTAGTGGTTTAGGAGATTTACAACACATAAAATGGAGGATAATTACACAACACTGGGAATCATGGCCTAGCCAAGCTGACACATAACATTAGCCATCACAATTAACGTATTAAATCTATTCCTGATCTGCCCCTCCCTCCACCATTTTTGTTGGTGAGTCTCCGTGAACTTCATACCAAAACCCACTGCCATTGAGTCAATTCCAATTCACAGTGACCCTATGGGACAGAGTAGGGCTGCCCTATAGTGTTTCTAAGGAGCAGCTAGTGGATTTGAACTGCCAAACCTTTAAGTTTGCAGCTAAGCTCTGAACCACGCCCCGCAACCACGCCCCGCAACCACGCCCCCACAAACCACGCCCCACAACCACCACCGGTTATGGCTGAAGTCTTGGCCGTGGCTGTGAGCCCGGGTGTATCCCTGGGGTTGGTTCCCTCTTCCAACCTGAGTTTGGGATGTTTCTAGCCTGCAGCTCAGCGCGCATGTGCGGCGGTTTTCCGCAGGCCGCGGTCACCGGTGTAAGGTAGGGCTCGGCGTTCCCGGGCGGTGGTGGGGAGCAGGTTGTACCTTTCCCTCACGGGCTCTCCCGCGGTGTCCCACTATGATCAGGGAGTTAGTTGTTTCCCCCCGTGTTGCCCATCTGATGTATTTTTCTTGCCCTGGATGAAGGCTGGGTTGTGTGTACCCCTGGTATTCCAGGTCCTAGAGCACCTTCGCCCCGGGATTTAGCAAAATTCAACAACACTTACTTGTAGCACCTCGGTCTCCTTTCGCCCCTGCCCAGGTGCGCCGTCCACGAACTCCCACAGCCAATCTGTGCTGCCTCAGGAGTCGGGCTACAGCTCCCTCAGTTTTCTTCCCGAGTCTTTATGTTCTTTGTTCCGGGACTTGCCCGACCCCATCCCAAAATGGCCGTGAAGAGCCGAATCTTCCAAGAGGCAGCGGCTAGAATTTCCCAGCTTCTGCACCGCCCCTACTCCTCCTCTCCCTGCTTCTGGACTCACCCTAACTCTCCAATAACCAAGCTTCCATCCAGATTTCTGAGAGCTCAGTCTGTGCTTGCTTTTATTTGTTGTTCAGTGTGTTGGTTGCTGGGGGTAAATGGGAGCGACCATTTACTTTAACCATCTTGTCCCGCCCCGTATGCGGCTTTCTTATTTTTTCATCTGTGCTCAAGAGAGTAAAATAAAAATAAAACTGTATTTATACTCAACACTCTCTTCGATTAAATGGTCTAAATTTATAAGAGTAATTCCTGGTAGGATCAATTGCTCAGCTAGTTGAGGATTAGGAAGCAGAGGGAAGAAGTTAAAAACAATTAAAGAACAGGCTAGAGCTGAAACAAGGCAGTTAGCCTCTATCAGCCATTGTGTTTTCTCTTTCTCCAAAGCACACCTAATCTCCAGTTTGCAAGAGGGCTAGAAATATCTGCAACTTTAAGAGGGCAGGCGACTTCTGGAATTCTTTCTTGGAGACCTAAATTATGCTACTAAAAATCTCAGGGATGAAGCATCTAAAGACAGTGAATAACTCCCAGATATCCAGATTCTACATTAAGAAACTAGGCTTCTTAAAACCATCTGCAACACAAAAGCGGTATTCTGAATTCAATACTATCAACCAATTACATATTCGTAATTAATTCAAAATGCTGCTAAAGATAAGCAGTTATTAAGGCCAAATTACAGCTTTCTCACAATTCAGTACTTGAACTGATTAACTGTTTTGACTACTGAAAGACTTTATTCTGGCTATTCAAATGTGAGAATATTGTTTTAATATTCGGTAGCATCATATTACAAGCAGAGGTGCCAAAAGAATGTCAATAACTGATCCAAATACATCCTTCTAAGGAGCAGATCAAATGAAGCGTCTTTGTTGATAATAGTACAGAGGTGCTATGCCCCAAGCTTTGCCAGTATTTCTGTCCATTCTCTTCCATGGAGATCTTATCCATTCCCATGGTTTCAATTATTCCTCTATAGAAAAGACTCTCATTTTTATTTACAGCCTTAATCATTCTCATAAGCTCCACTTTTGATTACTTCCAGATAAATGTCACACTGTTATATTCAAAATACATAATTGCAACCAAGAAATATTTACTGAGTCCCTGCATTGTACCAGACAATGAAGGATACTCAAAAGAAAGACATTTTCTGTTCTTAAGAATCTAATTGGTGAGAAACATGAAGAATTCAACAACAGTAAATGTATAGTCACACATATATGAATTATATAAATAGTTAATGGTTCTAGCATTTGCAATAATATTGACAGCCTCCCAACCCCCCACTAGTTTGCATTAATAAAAATAAAACCTCCAAAAATTTTTGGGACCTAGGGAAAAGCAAAGATTTCTTAGACAGAACATAGAAGTATGAACTTTAAAGGAAAAAAAAAATGATAAATTAGATTTAACCAAAATAAGAAACTATTGCTCTTTGAAAGATACCACTAAGAAAATGAAAATGCAAGAGACTTGGAGAAATATTTCCTATACGTATATCTGACAAAGGGCTTATAACCAAGATATATAATGAACTCTTAAAACTCAATAATAAGAACATAATTTAAAGATGGGCAAAAACCCGGAAGTAATTTCACCAGAGAAGATATATGAGTGGTTAATATGCACATGAAAAAACATAGCAGCATTAGTCATCAAACCAATGCAAACCACAATGAAATCTACATCCCAGCTAGAATGGCTAAAAAGGCTGAACATACCAGATATTAGCAAGGATATAGAAAACTGAAATTTCCATCATTACTGGTGGGAATATGAAGTGGCAGTTTTGAAAACAGTGTGGCAGTTTCTTATAAATTTAAGCATACACCTGTTATGGTAGACAGCCTTTAAGGTGGTCCCCAATGACCCCCACCTCATAATGTTTATGACCATGTGTAACTTCCTCTCTTTGAGTGTGGGCTGGATTTATTGACTCACCTTTAGAGAACAGAATATGGAAGAAGTGATGGGATGTCACTTCCAAGATTAGATTATAAAAAGACTGTGGCTTCTGTCTTGGGTGCTTTCTTTCTTCCTTTTGTTTTGCTTTGTTCTGGGAGAATCCATTTTTCATGAGGCAGCCCAATGGAGAGGTCCAGGTGGTAAGGAACTGAGGTCTGGCAATAGCTACATAAGCCTGGAAGCAGATTTTCCTCCAGTCCTTGAGATAACCACAGCCCTTACTAACACCTTGATTGACCCTGAGCCAGAACTGCCAGCTAAGTCATTCTCTGCTTCCTGACCCACAGAAACTGTGAGATAATCTTTTTGTTGTTGTTTTCAGGCTCCAAATTTTGAAGTTGTTATGCATCAATGGATGACAACCTACTGTAAAACCCATTGTCGCCGAGTCAGTTCCAACTCATAACGACCCTGTAGGACAGAGTAGAACTACCCTATAGAGTTTCTAAGGCTATAATCTTTACGGAAGCAGACTGCCACATCTTTCTCCTGTGGAACAGCTGGTGGGTTCAAACCACCAACCTTTCGGTTAGCAGCTGAGTGCTTAACTACTACACCACCAGGGCTCCCTTAAATCACCATACCAAAATCAAACCCAGTGCCATCAAGTCGATTCTGACTCATAGCGACCCTACAGGACAGAGTAGAACTGCCCCATAAAGTTTCCAAGGAGCACCTGGCAGATTCGAACAGCCGACCCTTTGGTTGGCAGCCATAGCACTTAACCACTACGCCACCAGGGTTTCCATATCTACCATATGACCCAACAATTCCTGCTGTAATATTAGCGGTAAGTTGAATTGCTAGTGCTATTGGTTGAATGAAGAGGCTGATAGTCTCAATGATAATAAGCATGGGAATAAGAAATACAGGTGTCCCTCATGGAAGGAAATGGGCTAATGAAGTTTTGGTTTTGTATCGAAATCCTGTAATAACTGCGCCTGCTCATAGGGGGATTGCTATGCCTAAATTTATGGATAGCTGAGTTGTAGGGGTAAGTGAATGAGGTAATAAGCCTAATAGATTGCCTGAGCCAATAAACAGAATTAAGGTAATTAATATAAGAGATCATGATCGTCCTTTTATATTATGGATAGATAGGATTTGCTTCATAATTAGTTGAATTAATCATTGTTGGATTGCGATTAGGCGGTTAGTAATTAGACTATTTGGGGCTGGGAATAAGGATTGCTGGAAATGCAACGATTAGGGTTATGATGGGGAGTCCTATAACTGTGGGTACGATGAAAGAGGTAGATAGATTTTCGTTCATTTTGTTTCTCAAGGGATTATGTGAGTGTTAGTGTAAGATGCCTTAGGTGGTGGATTAAGGGGGTAAATAATTTTAGATACTTTAATTGCAGTATAATACAGTAACAAGTATAGAGATAGTTACTATAGATCATGGTGCTGTATCTAGTCCTGGCATTCATTAAGGGGATATATGCATTCCCTAACTCTAACTTAAAAGGTTAGTGCTGTTATAGCTTCTTAATGATTATGCTAGCGATGGTGATCAGCTCCCGAAATATTTAAGTGGGACTAATTCTAGGACAATTGGTATAAAACTTATGATTTGCTCTACAGAGGTCAGAGCATTGACCATAAAATAGGCCGGGTCGTGTTGATGTTAGCGTTGCTTGATTTAGTCGTCCTGGAATTGCGTCTGTCTTTAGACCTAAAGATGCAACAGCTCATGAGTGAGGAACATCTTCTAATGAGATCAATATTCGAATTGGTACATCTGTAGGTAAAACTATTCGATTGTGTACTTCCAGTAATCGGAGTTCTCCAGATTTTAGGTTATCAGTGGAGATGGTATATGAGTCAAAAGTTAGGTCTTTGTAATCAGTATATTCATAGCTCCAGTATCACTGATGGCCAATGGTTTTTACTGTTAATATTGGATTATTAATTTCATCTATTATATAGAGGATGCGTAGGGAAGGTAGGGCAATTAGGATAAGAATAATAGTTGGAAGGATTGTTCAAATTGTTTCTACTTCTTGAGCGTCTATTGTACTTGTATGAATTAGGTTGGTACTAAGTATTAGTGAAATAATATATAAGACTAATGAGCTAATAAGGAAAATGATTATTAGAGTGTGATCATGAAAGTGAAGAAGTTCTTCCATAATGGCAGAAGTAGCATCTTGAAAGCCTAATTGTAGTGGGTAAGCCATGGAGATATATAGGGTTTGAACCTATAATTTAACCTTTGACAAGGTTATGTAATTATTTTACTAAAATCTCATGTTTATTGAGAAAGTCATAAGGGTTATGGATTTGGCTTGAAACCAATTATTGGGGGTTCGATTTCTTCCTTTCTTGCAATAGATTTAACATAGGCTGGCTCTTCCAATGTGTGATATGGAGGTGGACAGCCATTAAGTCATTCTACGTTTGTTGTTGTGAGTTCAGCTATACATACTTCGCGTTTGGAGGCAAATGCTTCTCAAATTATAAAAACTATTAAGATTACTGTTGTTGGAGAAATAAGTGATCCTATAGAAGATACAGTATTTCATGCAGTGTAGGCATCTGGAGAGTCAGTGTAGTCCCAGGAAGTGTTGAGGAAAGAATGTTAGATTTACGCCGACAAATATACCTAGAAAGTGAATTTTTAGCTCATGTGTAGTTTAGTGTGTATCCTGAGAATAGGGGGAATCGGTGGACGAATCCACCCATAATAGCAAAGATTGTACCTATAGATAGAACATAGTGAAAGTGAGCTACAACGTAGTAAGTGTCATGTAAGACAATATCTAATGAAGAATTAGCAAGTATGATACCTGTTAACCCTCCAACTGTGAATAGGAAAATAAACCCTAGGGCTCATATTACGGCAGGAGATCATTTAATATTACCACCATGAGGGGCAGCTAGTCAGCTAAAGACTTTTACGCCGGTTGGAATAGCAATAATTATGGTAGCTGATGTAAAGTGGGCCCGAGTATCGACGTCTATACCAGTAGTAAATATATGATGGGCTCATACAATAAAGCCTAGAAAGCTAGTTGATATTATGGCTCATACTATCCGTATATAACCAAAAGGTTCTTTTTTTCCTGAGTAATATGTAATGATATGAGAGTATTCCAAAGCCTGGGAGGGTAAGGATATAAACTTTGGGATGTCCAAATAATCAGAATAGGTGTTCATATAGAACTGGGTCTCCACCTCCTGCTGGGTCGAAAAAGGTAGTATTGAGATTGCAATCAGTTAGTAATATAGTAATGCCCGCTTCTAAAACTGGGAGGGATAGGAGAAGAAGAACTGCTGTTACTAAGACCATACAAATAAAGGTATCTGATATTGGGATATGGCTGGGGGTTTCATATTAATAATGGTAGTAATAAAATTAATTGCACCTAGGATAGAAGATACACCTGCAAGTTGTAGTGAAAAGATTGTTAGATCTACGGAGGCTCCTGCATGGGCTAGATTCCCCGCTAAGGGTGGGTAGACAGTTCAGTCAGTACCTGCACCGGCTTCCACTATAAATAAAAGTAGTAGGAAGGATGGAGATAGTAGTCAAAAGCTTATATTATTTATTCGAGGAAAGGTGCACTAATTATAAGGGGGACTAATCAGTTTCCGAATCCTCCGATTATGATTGGAATTACCATAAAGAAAATTATTATGAAGGCATGTGCTGTAATGATAACATTATAAATCTGGTCATCTCCCAGAAGAGTACCTGGCTGACCTAGTTCAGCCTGAATTAAAATACTGAGGACGGTTCCAGCTATTCCGGCTCAAGCACCAAATAGCAGATATGATGTTCCAATGTCTTTATGATTAGTTGAGTGTAGTCAACGATTGATGAACATGGGTAAAATGGCTGAGTAGGCGTTAGACTGTAAATCTAAGCACAGGGGGTAATTTCTCTTTTTACTAAGCCTTGAGGTGTAAGGACATGTCGGATTGCAAATTCCAAGAAGCAGCTTCAATTCTGCCAGGGCTTCTCCCGCCTTTTTCTTTTTTTTTTCAAGGCGGGAGAAGTAGATTGAAGCCAGTTGATTAGGGTATTTAGCTGTTAACTAAGGTTTTCCTGGAATCAAAGCCCACCAATCTAGGAGGACTTAGCTTAATTAAAGCGTCTGATTGCATTCAGTTAATGTAAGGCAATTATCTTGCAGTCTTTATTTCAGGAGTTAAGTGGAATGTACTTACTTAGGACTTTGAAGGCTCTGGGTCTTTTTAACCTAAACTCCTAATATTAAGACGATTGGGGTTAGGGGGATTAGTATATTGGAGAGAATGATTAGGGTGGGTAAAGTTGTTATATGAGGTATTAATAAACTGTCATTTTATTTTTATGTTTTTTGTAAACGGAAAAATTGTGAGTCATGAGAGGTAAACTAGTCGCATGTAAAAGTATATGTTTAGTAGTGCTAGAGTGGCTATGAGTAAAGGTAAAATAATGTCATTATTTTTGGTCAGTTCATGGATATTGAACTGGGTATAAATCCTGATAGTGGTGGTAGTCCTTCCTCCTAGTGATAATAATCATAAGTAGGACAGTTATTGCAGGGGTTTTATTTCATAGAAGAGATAGGGATGATGTTGAGGTTGTAAAATGATTTGCTAGAATTATATAGCTAATGTTAATATAATGTAGATGATTAAGTTTAGGAGGGTAAGGGTGAGGTTGAAAGTTAGGATAATGAGTATTCAGCTTATATGAGAGATGGATGAGTAGGCTAAGATTTTTTGTAGTTGTGTTGATTAAGACCTCTTCAGCCTCCGATTAGGATTGAAAGTAAGCCTGAAAGAATTAAGTCAGTATTAATAGAGGCAATTTGGTATAATAGCGATAGTGGTGCTAATTTTTGTCAGGTTAATAAAATTATTCATGATGTTAATTTGACTCCTTGTGTTACTTCTGGAACTCAGAAGTGAAATGGAGCTGAGCCTAATTTGATTATTAGGGCTGCTAGGGGTTTTTTTTTTTTAGGGCTATGTCTGATGCTACAGGGTTGAATATAATTGATCATTGTCCCGAGTATATAAAGTTAATTGTGACTGCTATTATGAGTATTATGGATGCTGTGGCTTGAGTTATAAAATATTTTGTAGCGGCTTCCGTGGATCATGGATTGGTTGTTGTAATTAGAATTGGAATTATAGTAAATATATTTATTTCTAGTTCTATTCAGGCAATTAATCAGTGAGAGCTAAATATGGTAATTAATGTTCCTGTAAAGAGGGTTATTAGGATTATACTAAAGACTAGTGGATTAGTACGGGAAGGATATAAACCAACATTTTCGGGGTATGGGCCCAATAGCTTAATTTAGCTGACCTTACTAGTAGGATGTAGTGTAATTGGTAGCATGAAGATTTTTGGGTTCTTAAAGTTTAGGTTCGATTCCTATAATTCTAGAAATGAGAGGGTTGGAACCTCTGTGGTTTACTCTATCAAAGTAACTCTTTTGTCAGACATATTTCTCTATTTGTGGTGGAATGCATGTTAGTGCGATTAAGATTGAGACATGTCATATGCATAGGGCTAATGTTAGTGGGAGAAAGTTTTTTCAGAGGAGATGCATGAGCTGATCATATCAGAATTGTAGGTAGGTAGGATGCTCGTACTCATAGGAAACAAATGGTTAGGATAATAGTTTTTATAATAAGGTTAATGGTGTAGATTTCTGGTATTTGTGGATTATGGACAGTTCCCGAGAATAGGATAGTAGTAAGGGCATTCATTATAATGATGTTAGCATATTCGGCTATGAAGAATATTTGCAAAAATAAATAGTATACTTAGGTTTAGGTTGATTAGAGGGTACGGTATTGGAAGAGGGGCTCATAGAGTTAGAGCTAGCATTAAGGCTAGGAAAGGGGCAATGGTAAATACGAGTTTTGAGGAAGTTAGAGGGTAAAGTGGTTCTTTAATAAATAGTTTGATAGCATCTGCAACAGGTTGGAGAAGGCCATATGGTCCTATGACATTAGGGCCTTTACGGAATTGTATATAGCCTAAAACTTTTCGTTCAACTAGGGTGAGGAAAGCTACTGCTAGTAGAATTGGAATAATTACTATTAGGAGATTAATTAGAAACACTGTTAAGAAGAGGAATTGAACCTCTGCTAATATCGGTTTAAGTCTTACATAATTACCAGGCTCTGCCATCATAACAAACCCTAGTCTTGGGTAGAGAGTAGATTAGCTTATCTAAATTAAGATTGATTCATGAATTTAGCTGAGGGCGCCTTGGTAAGGTTGGCCCTATTTCTCTTGTCCTTTAGTACTGGGAGAAATTGTTTACAGATAGAAACCGACCTGGATTACTCCGGTCTGAACTCAGATCACGTAGGACTTTAATCATTGAAGAAACGAACCCTTAATCGCGGCTGCACCATTAGGATGTCCTGATCCAACATCGAGGTCGTAAACCCTGTTGTCGATAGGGACTCTAAAATAGGATTGCGCTGTTATCCCTAGGGTAACTTAATCCTGTTGATCAAATATTGGGTCAATAAATGATTTATAAATTTTGACTGGTGAAGTCTAGATTAAAGTATCATTCGGAGGTTTTTTTCTTCTCCGAGGTTACCCCAACCAAAATTGCTAATTCATTATACTGTTTGGTTGTGTCTTATAGATTAATAGTGTAGTAGTTGAATTAGTTAATTTAAGCTCCATAGGGTCTTCTCGTCTTATATGTTTATTCTCGCCTCTTCACGAGAAGGTCAATTTCCCTGATTGGAAGTAAGAGACAGTTAAACCCTCGTGTGGCCATTCATACAAGTCCCTATTTAAGGAACAAATGATTATGCTACCTTTGCACGGTCAGAGTACCGCGGCCATTTAACGTTTAGTCTCTGGGCAGACAGTGCCTGGAATACTAGTAATGCTCAAGGTGATGTTTTTGGTAAACAGGCGGGGTTTAGTATTTGCCAAGTTCCTTTTACTTCTTTTAATCTTTCCCTTAAAGCACACCTGTGTTGGATTAACCGTGGGTATAATAGAGGTTTTATTTTTGTATTTGATTATTTGGCTGTTAACTATCAGTGGGTATCCGGTCTGATATAAGCTTGTGCAGGGAGAAATAATTCTTGTTACTTATATTAACATTATTTCCTCTGTTTATATAGATTAGTCCAGTATTATGTCTAGGAGATTATTAATTAATTTCGGTATTTTTTATTTGATTGGTTTTTGAGCTTTAATGCTTTCTTAATTGATGGCTGCTTTTAGGCCAACTATGAAGTTACTATTAATTTACTCTCTAGTTAAGGTTGTATCCTTGATCAAAAGAGCTGTACCCCTTTTGAATAGCTCTAAAATTTACATTAGAATTATTTCGTTTTTTTTTGGTAAATTTTAGGTAGAACTAAGATTCTATTCTGGACAACCAGCTATCACCAGGCTCGATTGGCATTTCACCTCTGTCTGTAAGTCTTCTTACTATTTTGCCACATAGATGAGTTAGTCCTACAGATTGCTTGCAGATAGCTCGTCTGGTTTCGCGGTTTCTGGCTACGGTTCTGTATCTCAGATTTTTCTAGTCAATTCATTATGCAAAAGGTAGAGGGGTTAATCCTTGCTATTTTGTACTATAAAATTATCTTTCATCATTCCCTTATGGTACTGTCTCTATTGCGCCTGAATAAAATTTCTATCTGCTATACTTTTATTGGTAGATAAATGTTTTAGTTTAATATAGAGAATTGGGTGTAGAGATGGCAGGGCTAGATTTGGTTCAAAGTGGTCAGTATAAGGTGAAATCTTCTGGGTGTAAGCCAGACGCTTTTGTTAAGCTACGCTTTGGATTATCCGAGCACACTTTCCAGTATGCTTACCTTGTTATGACTTGTCTCCTCTTATATTTATTTAAATCTATAGTATAATTATTTGATTAGAAATGCTTGAGGGTGACGGGCGGTGTGTGCGTACTTCATGGCCTAGTTCAATTAAGCTCTCTATTCTTAATTTACTGCTAAATCCTACTTTAATCATGTTTCATAATGATATTTGTTAATGTATTCTAAAATAGAAAATGTAGCCAATCATTGACCATTATGTGAGCTACGCCTTGACCTAACTTTTTTATGGGCTATTATTAGGCTTACTTTGATACCTTTTTAAGGGTTTGCTGAAGATGGCGGTATACAGGCTGAATTAGCAAGTAATGGTAAGGTGTATCGGGGATTATCGATTATGGGACAGGCTCCTCTAGATGGGTATGAAGCACCGCCAAGTCCTTTGAGTTTTAAGCTTTAGCTAGTAGTTCTCTGGCAGATAACTTTGTTAGTAGGTATCAAGGTTTAGGACTAGGCATAGTGGGGTATCTAATCCCAGCTTGTGTCCAAGCTATCGTGTATTCAAAGTTATTAAAGTTACTTTCGTAAATTATTTTTGTCTTATCTTGAGCTTTTTACGGCTTACATAAGGTTTAACTTTGTTTTTATTCTATTCTAAAACACACTTTACGCCAGTGCTTATTAATTTGGACTAATTGTATGACCGCGGTGGCTGGCACGAAATTAAAAAAATTAGGATAACTTAGTCTAACTTTCGTTAATAGCTAAATTTTTATTACTGCTGTATCCCGTAGGGGTGTGGCTAAGCAAGGCATTATGAGCAACTTTAGAGTGTGCTTGATGCCAGCTGTCTTTGATCAGTGATGATCTGGAAGGCATTTTCACTGGTAGGCGGATACTTGCATGTGTAAATTGCCTAATAATTAATAAGAAGGCTAGGACCAAACCTTTATGTTTATGGAGTTACGGTAACTCCTCTAGGTGTTTTCAGCACCTTGCTTTTATTTTAAGCTACATTAACGAAGTAGAGTAAAAAATTTTAAGAAAGTAGGTCTCAGGGTTTATAATTTCAAATCTAGGAACATGGCTTTTGAAAAGACAATAAATTATTTAAAGTGATACATTAGTATTGGGGGTAAAAAAAGTTACCCTCATTGGTTGGTAATTGATTATGTCTGTTTGTTAGTTCATGCTTTTAGTTCTGTCTATAGTATAATCTTGCTTTTGGGGTTTGACAAGATAAAAATATGCTTCTAGAAATTGAGTTAAGAGTAATTAAGGGGGGTAAGAGGGTTTGTGTTAGATAGTTGCATAGTGGTTATACGTATGCGTATGCGCTGGGAATTTAGGTTTAAAGAAATTTTATGTCCTCGAGCGTTGACTGAATAACACCTCATATCTACTTATGCCAGATCTTAATATTCAATTTAAGCTCAGCTACGAGTTGCTTGACTGTGTTAGGGTCTCAGACGGCCATAGCTGAATCACAGCATCCCCCAAATTAAAAAGATACCAAATGCATGACACCACAGTTATGTTACGATCATGGGCTGATTAGTCACTAGTCTATTGAGATGTCTTATTTAAGGGGAAAGAGTGAGTGATTTTAGGTGAGATGGCCCTGAAGAAAGAACCAGATGCCAGGTATAGATTCAGAATAGAAACCCCCACAATTGATGGGCCGGAGCGAGAAGAGGGATACAAATTGGGCGGGTTGCTGGTTTCTCAGAGGTAGGCAGTAAAGAAAATCTATTGGAGGTGATATGCATGGTGCCTAGAGATTTCTCAGTAATGAGCTATGTACGATCAAGGATTTGAATGTACTGTGTGGAACTAGGATTTACCTAGGGAAATAATATCCATGGGTTCAATAAGTGTTAGGGGATTCGTGAATTACATGACTGTCTACATTGACCGAATATACTTGCTTATAAGCATGAGGTAAATAATGTGATATACGATTATACATAGTATGGTGTATGTAAGATTAAACATAGATAGTATGGTGTACCATTATGTATGGGGGCATGTGCAGAATGCACGATATACATAGCGGATTGTTATATTGCAGGGAATAGTTTAAGGAGAATTTCGGCTTTGGGTGTTGGTGGTGAGGCGGTAGGCCTCTTCCTTGAATATCCTTAGAAAATGGATTTTCATTTATGGTTTACAAGACCATTGTAATTTATTATACTATAAGGACTTTATTTAATGAGATGATTCTCTATTCCTGCAATTGGTAGGAGAACTAGGACAATAGAGAAGTATAAGATTGAGGCCAGTTGGCCAATGATGATGTATGGGTGTTCTACTGGTTGGCTGCCGATTCATGTAAGTGTAAGTAGATCTACTACTAGAATTCAGAATAGAATTTGGCTAAGAGGTCGGAGTATTATACTTCGATGCTTGGATGTGTGAAGTAGTGGTATAAGTGCTAAGATTAGGATGGAAAGTAGTAGGGCCAGACGCCTCCCTAGTTTATTTGGGATAGATCGTAGGATGGTGTAGGCAAAAAGGAAGTACCACTCGGGTTTGATATGGGGTGGGGTGCTTAGTGGATTGGCTGGTGTATAATTATCAGGGTCTCCTAGTATATCCAGGGAGAGTAGGGCTTAGAAGAAGTAGAAATAGGATTAGGATGAAAAACCCTAGAAGATCTTTAATGTGTAAGGGTGAAATGGAATTTTATCTGAGTCTGAGATCAGGCCTATCGGGTTGTTTGAGCCTGTTTCATGAAGAAAAAGTAGATGTACTGCTACTAGTGTGATTATGGCAAATGAGAGAATAAAGTGAAAGGCGAAAAATCGGGTTAGAGTCGCTTTATCTACTGAGAAACCCCTCAGATTCATTCGACTAAGTCTGTGCCGATATAAGGAATTGCTGAGAGAAGATTTGTGATTACAGTTGCTCCTCAAAATGATATTTGTCTTCATGGAAGAACATAGCCTATAAAGGCGGTAGCTATAGTGGTTAATAATAGGATAATACTGATATTTCAAGTTTCGAAATAGAGATAGGAGCCGTAGTAAATGCCTCGTCCGGTATGAACATATAGGCAAATAAAGAATATAGATGCTCCATTAGCATGTAGGTATCGGATGATTCAACCATAATTGACGTCTCGGCTGATATGAGTAATGGATGCGAATGCAGTTGTTGTATCAGGTACATGGTGTGTGGGTAGGAACAATCCTGTTAGGATTTGAATGATTAAACATACTCCTAGGAGTGAGCCAAAATTTCATCATGTTGAGATATTTGGTGGAGTGGGGAGTTCAATAAAAGATTGGTTGATAATTTTAAATAGTGAATGAGATTTCCGAATGTGGGTCATTAGTTGTTCTTGTAGTTGAAATACAACGATGATTTTTCAGGTCACTAGTCATGGTTGTAGTCCATGTAAGAATAATAACATATGCTATTTTTATTATGAGCGTACTTTTTGTGCTAGGTTTTATTGGTTTTTCTTCTAAACCTTCTCCTGTTTATGGGGGTTTAAATTTGGTTGTAAGTGGAGGTTTAGGATGTGGGGTTATTCTAAGTTTTGGGGGATCTTTTTTAGGGTCGATGATATTTTTAGTGTGTTTAGGTGGGATGATAGTGGTTTTTGGTTATACTGCTGCTATGGCTACTAAAGAGTATCCTGAAGCTTGAGGGTCAAATATTGTAATTTTAGGTGCTTTGTTTGTGGGCCTATTAGTAGAGGTATTTGTGATGGTGTGACTATTTAGTGGTGAGTTTGAATTGGTAGGTTATTTTAGTGGTTTAGAGGGTTGGGTAGTTTTTAATGAGGAGGGTATTGAGTTTGTTCATGAGGACTGTTCTGGTGGGTCATCATTATATAATCATGGATGTTAATTGCTAATGATAGCTGGATGAGCATTATTTATTAGTGTTTTTGTTGTAATTGAGATTGCTCGAGAGCGTTAAAGGATAATAAATAATCCTAATGTTATAGACAGGAGGAATGATAGGAAATAGAGTTTTATAAGGCCTTTTTGGTTTGATACTAAAGTGGCAGCTACTTTTTGTATGAATGCCAGATGTGGGGGGATAATTTTTTCTGGTCAGATTAGATCTATAATTGTTGTTGATAAATTTTGACTTATATTAAGGCTAAGGTAAGATGGGAGTCGGTGGATAATTATTGGGTAGTATCCTAGTATATTTGAAAATTTATATGGGTAAGATGCGTAACTAAATTTTAGGTTATATGTTATAGTGTTTAGTTCTATGGCTACTGTAAATCCTAGCAGGGTGATTCCTAGGGCTGTAAGTTTTAGGTGAGTAGGCATGGTTATTTGTGGTGTTGTAAACGGAGTAGTATTTATCGAAATAATAAAGCTGGCGAAAATGCTACCGAGTATTAGTCGTTTGCTGGGGTCGGTTAGGTGAGGGTTATCTTCGCTGATTTGAATTAACGTAGGATATCGTGGTTGTCCAGGTAAAGTGAGGACTACGATTTGCGTACTATAACTTGCTGTTTTGGAGATGGTGATGAGGGTGATTAATAGGGCTCAGGCGTTGGTGTAAGATATATTTGCAGCGTCAGTAATGGGGTCTTTAGACTAGAATCCCGTTAAGAATGGCATGCCAGTTAGTGCTAGGCTGCCGATAATAATGGCTGTTGAAGTGAAAGGTATAGTTTTGTAAAGTCCTCCTATTTTGCAGATGTCTTGCTCATTATTTAAATTATGGATGATAGAGCCAGAACATAGGAATAGTATTGCTTTGAAGAATGCGTGTGTGCAAATATGAAGAAAGGCTAGATGTGGTTGGTTAATCCCGATAGTAACTATTATTAGACCTAGTTAGCTGGAGGTGGAAAATGCAATAATTTTTTTGATATCGTTCTGTGTGAGAGCACATATAGCTGTAAATAAGGTGGTAATAGCTCCTAGACGTAGTGTTAGGGTTTGGATAGTGGGGTTATTTTCTATTAGTGGATGAAAGCGGATGAGGAGGAATACTCCTGTGTTACTATTGTACTAGAATGAAGTAATGCTGATGCTGGAGTAGGACCTTCTATGGCTGATGGAAGTCATGGGTGAAGTCCGAATTGGGCTCATTTTCCTATTGCGGCTAGAAGAAGACCTAATAGGGGGAGTGTGTCTTTTTTTGGGTTGATTAGGAAAATTTGTTGAAGTTCTCAGGAGTTTGAATGGACTAGAAATCAGGCTATTATTATGATAAAGCCTACATCACCAATAGGGTTGTAAAGTACTGCTTGTAAGCCTGCTGTATTAGCATCGACTTGTCCGTATCATCAGCTAATTAGTATGAAGGATATAATAGCAACTCCTTCTCAGCCAATAAATAGTTGAAATAGATTATTAGCAGTTACTAGGATTATTATAGTAATTAGGAATAGTAGAAGGTATTTGAAAAAACGATTGATGAAAGGATCTGAGTGTACGTATCATAGTGAAAATTCTATGATAGATCATGTGACAAAAAGCGCGATTGGTACAAAGGCTAGGGAGGAGTAGTCTAGTTTAAAGCTTAGGGAGAGTTTTAGGGTATGAATTGTTATTCAATGTCAGTTGGAAATTAAAGCTTCTTGGTTAGATTGGATAAATATTAGGGCTGGAATTATACTAATTATGAAGGCGTAAGGTACGATTATTTTGGTATGGTAGGGAAAATAATTTATTTTATAGATTCACAATGGTGTTATGATGGGTAGAATTAGGATGATGAGTGATGTTAAGGTAAGATAAATAAAAACATGTCTGCACAAAAATGTATATGATGTTCACAGTAGCATTATTCATAATAGCCCCCAACTAGAAAGAAACCCAGCCCATCAAGAGGTAAATAGATTAACATATTGTGGTATGTTTTTACAATGGAATACTACCAGCAATAAAAAGGAACAAACTACTGAAATACACAACAACATCTGAATCTCAAAAACAGTGTGTTTAGTGAAAGGAACCACATACAAAACAGTGCATACTATATAAAAAAAAAACCCACTGCCATCGAGTTGATTCCGACTCATAGCGACCCTATGGGACAGAGGAGAACTGCCCCATAGAGTTTCCAAGGAGCGCCTGGTGGATTCGAACTGCCGACCTTTTGGTTAGCAGCCGTAGCACTTAACCACTACGCCACCAGGGTTTCCTCATACTATATGAGTTCCTTGATATAAAGTTATAGAAAATGCAAACTATACCGTACCACACCATACCACCAAGACCAAATCCATTGCTGTCAAGTTGATTCTGACTCATGGCGACCCCATGTGTTACAAGTAGAACTGTTCCATAGGGTTTTCTTGGCTGTAATCTTTATAGAAGTATAATCCCAGACCTTTCTCGGCAGTACCACTGGGTGGGTACATACTGCCAGGCCTTTAGGATAGCAGTCGAGTGCAAACCATTTGCATCACTCAGGGACCCCTTAAACCAAAAAACCGAAACCCATTTCCATTGAATCGATCCAACTCATAGCAGCCCTATAGGACAGAGTAGAAATGTCCCATGGGGTTTCCAAGGCTGTAATCTTTACAGAAGCAGACTGTCACATCTTTCCCCCTCAAAGCAGCTGGTGGATTCAAACCACCAACCTCTTGGTTAGCAGCCGAGTGCTTAACTATCATCCCACCAGGGCTCCTTAGGGATTCCTTACTATACTGTTAAAAACAAGAAACAAACCAGTTGTTGTCAAGTCAGTTCTGACTCATGGCAAACCCATGTATGCAGAGAAAAACTGGGTTCCATGAAGTTTTCAAGACTGTGACCTTTTGGAAACAGATCACCAGGCCTTTCTTCCGAGATGCCTCTGGGTGGATTTGAAATACTAACTGCAAGATTCAGTGAATAGTTGTACACTGAACTGTTTGCACCACATAGAGATGCCTACCTATACTATGCTATTAAACAGTACTAATCAGTACTTGCCTAGAGCTAGGGATTGAGTTGGTGGAATGAATGCAAATGGACAATTACCAACTTTAGAGAGTGATAAGCATGCTCTATCTTGAGTGTGAATAGGGTTATATGGGTGTGTATACATTTGTTAAAACTCATCGAAGTGTTCACATAAAATGAATGTATTTTATTGCATGTAAATTATACTTCAATAAAGTTGATTTTAGAAAGTAAAAGCCTCCAGAACAAAGAAGAAAATTAATCCCACTCTATTTGAAATAGACTAGTGGCATTCGAACTTTAGCAAGCTTCAAAATTTATAGTATTCTTTGCTGTATAATGGAGCCATGGTGGCACAATGGTTAAGAGCTCAGCTGCTAACCAAAAGGTAGGCATACCATGGAATACCATCAGCCACTCTTTGGAAGCCCTATGGGACAGTTCTACCCTGTCCTATAGAGTTCGCTATGAGTCGGAACAACTCAGTGGCAATAGGTTTTACAGAAACTGTATAATCAGCTTTTAGGATTGAAACCAGAGCAGATCCAAATGATACTACCAGGTTGATAAAGGGAAACAAACAATTCACTGTAAGAAAAATAGGGAAATGAATCACCTAGAGAAAAGGTAAGAAGGAAGAACTTGATGTGGTTGTTGTCGTTAGGCGTTGTCAAGTAGGTTCTGACTCATAGCAACCCTGTGTACAACAGAACAAATACTTCCAGGTCCTGCCCCATCCTCACAATCATTGCTGTGTTTACACTGTTGCAGCCACTGTGTGAAATCCACCTCACTGAGGGTCTTCCTCTTTTTTGCTGACCCTCTACTTTATTAAGCATGATGTCCTTCTCCAGGGACTGATCTCTCCTGATAACATGTCCAAAGTATGTGAGACAAAGTCTCATCATCCTCCCTTCTAAGGAGCATTCTGGCTGTACTTCTTCCAAGACAGATTTGTTCATTCTTCTGGCACTCCATGATATATTTGGTGTTCTTCACCAGCACCACAATTCAAATGTATCCATTGTTCTTTTGTCTTCCTTATTCATTGTCCAGCTTTCACATGCATATGAGGTGACTGAAAATACCATGGCTTGGGTCAGGCGTACCTTAGTCCTCTCAAAGTGACATCTTGGCTTTTCAACACTTTAAAGAGGTCTTTTGCAGCAGATTTGTCCAATGCAATGCATCTTTTCATTTCTTGACTGCTGCTTCCATGGGTGTTGATTGTGGATCCAAATAAAATGGAATTCTTGACAACTTCAATCTTTTCTCTGTTTAATCATGATGTTGCTTACTGGTCCGTTGTGAAGATTTTTGTTTTCTTAATGTTGAGGTATAATCCACACTGAAGGCTGTAGTCTTTGATCTTCATCAGTAAGTGCTTCAAGTCCGCTTCACTTTCAGCAAGTAAGGTTGTGTCATCTGTATATTACAGGTTGTTAATGAGCCTTCCTCCAATCCTGATGCCCCAATCTTTTTCATATAGTCCATGGATTAATTGCTCAGCATACAGGCTAAATAAGCATGGTAAAAAGATACAACCCTGTTGCACTCCTTTCCTGATTTTAAAACACACGTACCCCCTTGTTCTGTTCGAACAACTGCCCATTAGTCTGTGTACACATTCTGCATGGCACAATTAAGTGTTCTGGAATTCTCATTCTTTGCAATGCTACCCCTAAATTTGTTAAGATCCACACGGTTGAATACCTTTGCGTAGTCAATAAAATACAAATAAACATCTTTCTGGTATTCTCTGCTTTCAGCCAGGATCCATCTGACATCAGCAGTGATATCCTTTGTTCTTCATTTACTAATCTGGATTTTTCTTTAGTCTCTATATGAATAAGCTTTTTTTCTTTAACTAGACTGTAGGTTTCCTGGAACAGGTACTGTTATCTTACTCATCTTTACATCCCCCCAGCCTGGATACAGCACAGTGTTCTACATATGGTAGGTGTTCAATTAATATTTTGTTATAAATTTATTGTTGATAGTTGACTGAGAGTGAATTATAATTCCTAAAGTTTTACTAAAAGAAAAAACTAGAATATTTAAAGAATTATCAATGGGTTTTCTTGAAACAGATTATCACTCATTCTGTATTGATAAAATATTTATATATACATAAAATATTTTATTTTAATTTATATGAATAATGCAGAGTAATTACTGCCACTTCAGTCTTCATCTTCTTAAACACATGCTAATGGAAATCTGTGTTTTACAAACTCTAAAAAATAATTTTGTATCGAATGACTTGGAATTGCCCAAAAGAATGTACAGGCCAGAACACGCCTTTATGTATCGTTCTTACAGGTTCTACAAGTCCTTCTGGTTTACCGGCCAAACACGAGAAAGAATGTTAGTTGCTACTAGTTGTCTCAAAAAAAATAGAAGTTCATCAACAGGAAAATTTCCTGGTATTTTTCAATGCCTGTAGTGTTCATGCCTCTGCAATATCCAAGATGGATTAGAGTCAAGATAACAAGAAATTAAACAGAGAAACTTCTCGTTTAAAGTTAGTGGCCAAAAGTTGGCAGTTCCGTCTTCTCTTCCTGGAAAAACAATAACACTGTCTTGATTACTGCAGCTTTATAATAAATTTTGAAATCAGGTAGTGTAAGCTCCCCAGCATTGTTGTTCTTTTTTAAAAACTGTTTTGGCTAGTCTAGGTCCTTCGCTTTTCCATATGAATTCCAGAATTTGCTTGTTAACTACTACCCCAAAAAATTCTGTTGGAATATTGATAGGGAATGTGTTGAGCCTATGGGTCAAGACCTGTACACTGAAAATAGGCTCTTACATTTATAGACAATTGATTTTTGACAAAGGTGCCAAAAATAGTCAATGAGGGAAGAATAGTCTTTTCAACAGATAGTACTGGGGTATTTGAATATCCATGCACAAAAAAATGAACTTAGACTCTTATCTCACATCATACACAGAAATTAACTCAGAATAGATCATTGACCTAAATGTAAGAGCTAGAGCAATAAAACTTCCAGAAGAAAATATAGGAGAAAATTTTTGTGACTTCAGGTTAGGCAAAGATTTCTTAGATGTAGCACCAAGAACATAATCCATAAATGGAAAAAGTTGGCAAGTTAGACTTCATCAAAATTAAAAACTTTTACATGGGGGAAAGATTGGTTCAAAGGACAAATGGACCACAACTACCACAGCCTCCACCAGACTGAGTCCAGTACAACTAGATGGTCCCCGGCAACCACCACTGACTGCTCTGACAGGGATCGCAATGGAGGGTCTCAGACAGAGCTGTAGGAAAATGTAGAACAAAATTCTAACTCACAAAAAAAGACCAGACTTATTGACCTAATGGAGACTGAAGAAATGCCGTGAGTATGGCCCCCAGACACCCTTTAAGCTCAGTAATGAAGTCACTCCTGAGGTTCACCCTTTAGTCAAAGATTAGACAGGCCCATAAAATGAGACTAATGGGGCACACCAGCCCAGGGGCAGAAACTAGAAGGCAGGAGGGGACAGGAAAGGGGGTGGTAGGGAATCCAAGGTCAAGAAAGGAGAGTGTTGACATGTCATGGGGTTGTTAACCAGTGTCATAGAACAATGTGTGTACTGTTTAATGAGAAGCTGGTCTGTTCTGTGAACCTTCATCTAAAGTACAAAATAAAATTTAAAACTTTCTGTTTAAAAGACAGCATTAAGAAAAAAAAAGGCAAACAAAGAATGAGAAGAAATATTTGCAAATCATGTATCTGATAAAAGACTTGTATCCAGAATACAGAACTAACTCTGCAACTCAAACAGTAAGAAAACAAACAACCCAGTTAATGAATGGGCAAATATTCAAATAGACCTTTCACAAAAGAAGACAGATAAATGGATAATAGGTACATGAAATGGTGCTCAACATCATTAGTCATTAGGGAAACTGAAATTAAAACCACAATGAGATATCACTAGTACCTACTAGAATTGCTATAATCAAAAACATTGATGATACACTAATAAAGGAGATAAAATAGAATACTAAAAAAATACTTAACTAACCAAAAGAGGTCAGAAAGTAGGAATCATAGAATAGTGAACAGAGGGAACAAATTGAAATCAAATAGCAAGATGGCAGACTTAGCTGTGTATATTCTCAACAGCAATAAAATAAATTACAAAGAAAAAAAAGATGGTAGATTTAAGCCCTTTCATATCAGTAATTATATTAAATGTAAATGGACTAAATGCTCTATATAAAAAATATATTTGGTAATACTGAATACAGAGAAAAAGGAACATACAAATCACTGATACTAGGAATGAAAAGGTAACATTACTACAGTTGATTCAGACACAAAAAAACAATAGATTGTTATGAACTAGTTCATGCCATTAAATTTAACAACTTAGATGAAAAGGGCAAATTCCCATCATATCACAACTTTCTGAGACTGGCACAAGAAAAAATAGAAAGCTAAATAGCCCTTGTATTTGGTAAGGAAATTGAATCTCTAATTAAAAACTTTCCCATACTGAAGGGCATCATGCTGAATGGAATAAGTCAATCACAAAAGGACAAATATTGTATGAGACCACTACTGTAAAAATTTATGAAAAGGTTTACACACATAAAGAAACAATCTTGGATGGTTATGGGGGCGGTGAGGATGGAAAAACACTAAATACACAATAGGTAAGTGGTAACTCTGGTGAAGGATAAGACAGTACACAGTACTGGGGATCGAGCATTACTTGTCCAAGGCAAGGTCATGGAAGCTCCATAGACACATCCAAACTCCCTGAGGGACTGAACTGTTGGGTTGAGGGCTGTGGGGACCATGGTCTCAGGGAACATCTAGCTCAATTGGCATAACATAGTTTATTAAAAAAAGTTCTACATTCTGCTTTGGTGAGTAGCATCTGGGGTCTTAAAAGCCTGTGAGGGGCCATCTAAGATACTCTACTGGTCTCACCCCTTCAGAAGCAAGGGAGAATGAAGAAAACTAAAGAAACAAGGGAAAGATTAGTCCAAAGGACTAATGGACCACATCTACCACAGCCTCCACCAGAATGAGTCCAGTACAACCAGATGGTGCCTGGCCACCACCGACTACTCTGACAGGGATCACAATAGAGGGTCCTGGACAGAGCTGGAGAAGAACGTAGAACAAAATTCTAACTCACAAAAAAAGAAAAGACTTACGGGCCTGACAGAGACTGGAGAAACCCTGAAAGTATGGCCCCCTGACACCCTTTTAAATCAGTAATTATGTCACTCCCGAGATTCACCCTTTAGTCAAAGATTAGATGGGCCCATAAAACAAAACGATACTAAAGGGGCTCACCAGCCCAGGTGCAAGGACTAGAAGGCATGAGGGGAAAGGAAAGCTGGTAATAAGGAACCCCAGGTCGAGAAGGGAGAGTGTTGACATTTCATGGGTGGTTAACCAATGTCATAAAACCATATGTGTACTGTTTACCGAGAAGCTAGTTTGTTCTGTAAACCTTCATCTAAAGTACAGTTTTAAAAAAAAACTTTTCCCACAAAGAAAACACCATGCCTAGATGGCTTCACTGGTGAATTATACCAAGATTTAAGGAACAAATGACAACCTCATACAAACTCTTTCTGAGAACAGAGAAAGAATTAGCATTTTCCAATTTTTTTTAAGGCTAATATAAACCTGATATCAAAACCTGATAAGGATATTAAAAGAAAAGAAAATTATATACCATTAATCCTCATGATTGGACTGGTATTGGCCATTTTGAATTGGACAGTCGTATGGTCTACTATGCTGGAAATGGCAGCTTGAAGAGGAATGGCATTGCATTCATCGTCAGAAAGAACATTCCAGACCTTTCCCGAAGTACAGTGCTGTCAGTGATAGGATAATATCCATACACCTACAGGGAAGACCAGTTAATATGACTGTAATGGATTGAATTGTGTCCCTCAAAAATATGTGTCAACTACTCATCAGACATGAAAGGGACTGGATAGTGGGTAGGAGAGAGATGCTGATGAAGAGTGAGCTAATTATATCAGGTGGACACTTGAGACTGTGTTGGCATCTCCTGTCTGGAGTGGGGATGGGAGGATAGAGAGAGTTGGAATCTGGCAAAATTGTCACGCAAGGAGAGACTGGAAGGGCTGACTCATTAGTGGGAGAGCAAGTGGGAGTACGGAGTAAGATGTATATAAACTTATATGTGACAGTCTGACTTGATTTGTAAACGTTCACTTGAAGCTCAATAAAAGTTAATAATAATAAAAAAAATATGTGTCAACTTGGTCAGGCCATGTGTGATTGTCTTTCATTTTGTGATTTTCCTGTGTGTTATAAATCATAATCTCTGCCTGTGGTTAAAAGGATTAGGGTGGGACGTAACAGTCTTGCTCAGGTCACTTCTTTGATCCAATGTAAAGGGAATTTCCCTGGGGTGTGGCCTGCACCACCTTTTATCTCTCAAGAGATAAAAGGAAAGGGAAGCAAGCAGAGTTGGGGACCTCATACCACCAAGAAAGCAACGCTGCGAGCAGAGCACATCCTTTGGACCTGAGGTTCCTGTGCTGAGATGCTCCCAGACCAAGGGAAGACTGATACATCACAAGGACTTTCCTTCAGAGACGATAGAGAGAGAAAGCCTTCCCCTGGAGCCAGTGCCCTGAATTCAGTCTTCTAGGCTACTAGATTGTGAGAGAATAAATTTGTCTTTGTTGAAGCCATCCACTTGTGGCATTTCTGTTATAGCAGCACTAGATGACTAACACAATCACACACAAGTAAAATTTTGCTGAAGATCATTCAAAATCTGTTGCAGCAGTACATCAACAGGGAACTGCCAGGAATTCAAGCTGGATTTAGAAGAGGACGTGGACCAGGGATATCATTGCTGATGTCAAATGGTTCCTGGCTGAAAGCACAGAATACCAGAAAGATGTTTACCTGTGTTTTATTGACTATGCAAAAAAATTTGACTGTGTGGATCATAACAAATTCCAGAACACTTAATTGTGCTCATGAGGAACCTGTCCATAGTCCAAGTGGTGAAAGGATACAATCCTGATACTCACCTTTCCTGATTTTAAAACATGCAGTACCTCCTTGTTCTGTTCAAACGACAGCCCCTTGGTCTATTGGAATTCCCACTCTTCACAACGGTATCCATAATTTGTTGTGATCCACACAGTCAAATGCCTTTGTGTAGTCAATAAAACACAGGCAAATATCTTTCTTGTACTCTCTGCTTTCAGTCAAGATCTATCAGACATGAGCAATGATATCCCTCATTCCAAGTCTTCTTCTGAATCCGTCTTGAATTTCTGGTAGTTCCCTGTTGATGTACTGCTACAACCCTGTTTGAATGATCTTCAGCAAAGTTTTACTTGCATGTGACATTAATGATATTGTTCAAAAATTTCCGTGTTCTGTTGGATCACCTTTCTTTGGAATGGGCCCATATATCAGTCTCTTCCAGTAGGTTGGCCATTTAGCTGTCTTCCAAATTTCTTGCCATAGATGAGTGAGCACTTCCAGGACTGCATTCATGTGTCGCAACACCTCAGTTGGTATTCCATCAATTCCTAGAGCCTTGGTTTTCGCCTGTGCCTCCAGTACAGCTTGAACTTCAGTACCAACTGTTCTTGATCATATGCTACCTCTTGAAATTATTTTTGCTACAACCAATTATTTTTGTTACAGTGACTCTGTATTTCTTCCATCTTCTTTTGATGCTTCCTGTATCATTCAATATTTTGCCCATAGATTCCTTCCATATTGCAACTCGAGGTTTAAATTTTTTCTTCTGTTCTTTCAGCTTGAGAAATGCTGAGGATGTTCTTCCCTGTGGTTTTCTAACTACCGGTCTTTGCACATTTCATAATACTTTGTCTTCTAGAGCTGCCCTTTGAAATCTTATGTTCAGCTCTTTTATTTCATTATTTCTTCCTTTTGCTTTAGCTACTCGATGTTCAAGAGCAAGTTTCAGAGTCTCTTCTGACATCCATTTTGGTCTTTTCTGTCTTTCCTGTCTTTTTAATCACCTTTTGCTTTCTTCGTGTGTGATGTCTTTGATGTCATCCCACAACCCGTCTGGTCTTTGGTCATTAGTGTTCAATGTGTCAAATCTATTCTTGAGATGGTCTCTAAATTCAGGTGGGATAGAGGGGCCCTGGTGATACAGTGGTTAAGTACTCGGCTGCTAATCTAAAGGTCAGTGGTTTGAACCCACCAGCAGCTTTATGGGAGAAAGATCTGTCAGTCTGCTTCCATAAAGATTTGCAGCCTTGGAAATCCTATGGGGCAGTTCTACTCTGTTCTCTAGGGTCACTATGAGTTGAAATTGACTAGATCGCAGTGGGGTTTTTTTTTTTTTTTTGGATACTCAAGGTTATACTTTAGCTCTTGTATACTTGTTTTAATTTTCTTCAACTCCACCTTGAACTTGCATATGACTAACTGATGGTCTGTTCGATAGTCGGCCCCTGGTTCTTGATCTGACTGATAATATTGAGTCTCTTTCCACACACATCGTCCATTTGTTTCCTGTGCGTTTTATCTGGTAGGGTCCACATGTATAGTCACCATTTATGTTGTTGAAAAATGTATTTCCAATGAATAAATCCTTGGTCTTGCAAAACTCTATCATGCTATCTGTAGCATCATTTCTATCACCAAGGCCATATTTCTCAAATACTGTTCTTTTTCCTTTTTTTCTTTCACATTTCAATCACCAGTAATTATCAGTGCATCTTGTTTGCATGTTTGATTAATTTCAGACTGCAGAAGTTGGTAAAAAATCTTCAATTTCTTCATCTTTGGCATAAGTAGTTCATACATAAATTTGAATAGTAGTCACGTTAACTGGTCTTCCTTTTAGGCGTACGGATATTATCCTACACTGACAGCGTCGTACTTCAGGATAGATCTTGAAATGCTCTTTTTCATGATGAATATGATGCCATTCCTCTTCAAGCTGTCTTTCCCAGCATAGCAGACCAGTACTAGTCCATTTCACCTCAGTAATGTCTAGGATATCAATCTTCAAAGTATTCCACCTCTTTTTTTACAATTTCCAATTTTTCTTGATTCATACTTGATACATTTTATGTTCTGATTACTAGTCGATGTTTGCAGCTGTTTTGTCCGGTTTTGAGTCAATCCACATCAGCTAATGAAGGTCCTGAAAGCTTTACTCCATCCATGTCATTAAAGCCAACTCTACTTTGAGGAGGCAGCTCTTCCCCAGCTACGTTTTGAGTGCATTCCAACTTGAGGGGCTCAAATTCTGGCACTGTATCAGACAATGTTCTTCTGCTATCCATAAGGTTTTCATTGGTTAATTTTTTTTTTTTTTTTAGAAGTAGATCGCCAGGTCCTTCCTTTTAGTATGTCTTAGTCTGAAAGCTCTGCTGAAACCTGCCCTTATGGGTGACCCTACTGGTATCTGAAATACCAGTGGCATAGCTTCCAGCATCACAGCAACACGCAAGCCACCCCAGTACAACAAACTGACAGACAAAATATTAGGAAATTGAATCTGCAATATTGGAAAAGGATAATATTATCATGACCAGTGGGATTTAATCACAGTGATAGATGGTTGGTTTAACATTTGTGATTCAATGTAATTCACCACATTAACAAAATTGAGGAGAAAAAACACATGGTCATCTCAATAGAAGCAGAAAAGGCATCTCAGAAAATTCAACATCCATTCTTGAAAAAAAATAATCTCCACAAACTTGAGGGACTTCCTCAGTCATATAAAAAAAATACGATCTACTGAAAACCTACAGCTAATATCACGCTTAATGTTGAAATATTGAAAAATTTCTTCCTAAGACTGGGAACAAGGCAAGCATGTCCATGTTCACCACTTCTATTTAACATTATACTGGAGGTCTTAGCCAGTATATTAAGGCATATTAAAAAGAAATATAAGGCACAAAAATTGGAAAGGAAGAAGTAAAGCTGTCATTTACAGATGACATATTGTATAGACAGAAAATCCAAAAAGAACCTGCAACAAGCTACTAGACCTTATAAGTGAATTAAGCAAGAGCACAGAATACAAGGTTGGTGTCTCAGTCATCTAGTGCTGCTATAACAGAAATACCTCAAGTGGATGGCTTTAACAAACAAGTTTATTTCCTCACAGTAAAGTAGGATAAAAGTCCAAATTTAGGGCGTCAGCTCCAGGGAAAGGCTTTCTCTCTCCGTCGGCCTTGTCATCAATGTTCCCCTGGACTAGGTGCTTCTCCTCACAGGGACTCTGGGCCCAAAGGATACACCCTGCTCCCGGCACTGCTTTCTTGGTGGTATGAGGTTCCCCAACTCTCTGCTTCCTTCCCTTTCCTTTTATCTTTTGTAAGATAAAAGATGGTACAGGCCACACCCCAGGGAAATTCCCTTTTCATTGGATCAGAGATGTGACCTGATAAGGGTGTTATGCCTTACTCTAATTCTCTTTAACCACAGGCAGAGATTATGATTTATAACACATAGGAAAATCACAAAATGGAAGACAACCACACAATACCAGGAATCATGACCTAACCAAGTTGACACATATTTTTGGGGGACACAATTCGGTCCATGGCAGTTGATATACAAAAATCAATCATATTTCTACATATTAGTACAGTAGCTTATCTCTAAGGATGGCCGTTATTAATTCCTTTTGTCACTGTATGTCACCCCTTCATTAACAGGTAGAGTCTATTCTTCCCCCTCTTGAATCTGGGCTGGTTTATGACTTCTCTGATTGATAAGTAGAGTAGAAGTGTTTCTATGCCAGTTACAGACCAGACCTTTAACCTTAATTGCCTACTTTGTATCTTATAATAATTCGATATGGATCATAGACCTAAATGTGAATACTAAAATAAATGATAAAGTTTCTGAAAGGAAACATTGGAGAATACCTTCACCCTGGACAAAGATTTTTTAGGACACAAATAGTACTAACTATAAAAGAAAAAATTGTACCATAGACATCATTAGAATAAAAAATTTCTGCTCAAAGATACTATTAAAAAATGAAAAGGCTAGCTTCAGATGGAGAGAAAATATTATATATTGTACATATATATTAAACATGTTGCCATCAAGTCAATTCCGACTCATAACAACCCTATAGGACACAGCAGGAGTGCCCCATAGGGTTTCCAAGGAGCAGCTGGTAGATTTCAACCAGCTTACTTCCGGGTGAGTTCAAACCACCAACCTATTGGCTAGTAGTTGAGCGCTTAACCATCATTTGCACCACCCAGGGACTCCCATTGTCTCTTAATATATAACATTAATTCAACCATTATCCCCCAAAATGTGAATCAGATACAGATACTATAACCGATGATCCAGGAAAGTCCATAAATTATGTTATTTTGCTATTCACAGGGTCACTCTATGCCCTTTCGATTTTTTTTTAATAATTTTTATTGTGCCTTAAGTGAAAGTTTACAAATAAAGTCAGTCTCTCACACAAAAAACCATATATACCTTGCTACACACTCCCAGTTACTCTCCCCCTAATGAGACAGCCTGCTCTCTCCCTCCACTCTCTCTTATCATGTCCTTTTCGCCAGCTTCTAACCCCCTCCACCCTCTCATCTCCCCTCCAGGCAGGAGATGCCAACATAGTCTCAAGTGTCCACCTGATCCAAGAAGCTCACTCCTCACCAGCATCCTTCTCCAACCCATTGTCCAGTCCAATCCATGTCTGAAGAGTTGGCTTCGGGAATGGTTCCTGTCCTGGGGCAACAGAAGGCCTGGGGGCCATGACCACCGGGGTCCTTCCAGTCTCAGTCAGACCATTAAGTCTGGTCTTATGAGAATTTGGGGTGTGCATCCCACTGCTCTCCTGCTCCCTCAGGGATTCTCTGTTGTGTTCCTAGTCAGGGCAGTCATCGGGTGTAGCCGGGCACCATCTAGTTTTTCTGGTCTGAGGATGATGTAGTCTCTGGTTCATGTGGCCCTTTCTGTCTGTTGGGCTCGTAATCACCTTGTGTCCTTGGTGTTCTTCATTCTCCTTTGATCCAGGCGGGTTGAGACCAATTGATGCATCTTAGATGGCTGCTTGCTAGCGTTTAAGACCCCAGACGCGACTCTTTAAAGTGGGATGCAGAATGTTTTCTTAATAGACTTTATTATGCCAATTGACGTAGATGTCCCCTGAAACCATGGTCCCCAGACCCCTGCCCCTGCTACGCTGGCCTTCAAAGCATTCAGTTTATTCAGGAAACTGCTTTGCTTTTGGTTTAGTCCAACTGTGCTGACCTCCCCTGTACTGTGTGCTGTCTTTCCCTTCACCTAAAGTAGTTCTTATCTACTATCTAATTAGTGAATACCCCTCTCCCACCCTCCCTCCCTCCCCCTCTTGTAACCACAAAAGAATGTTTTCTTCTAAGTTTAAACTGTTTCTCTAGTTCTTATAATAGTGGTCTTATACAATATTTGTCCTTTTGCAACTGACTAATTTCACTCAGCATAATGCCTTCCAGGTTCCTCCATGTTATGAAATGTTTCACAGATTCATCACTGTTCTTTATCGATGCATAGTATTCCATTGTGTGAATATACCATAATTTATTTATCCATTCATCCATTGAAGGGCACCTTGGTTGCTTCCATGTTTTTACTTTTGTAAACACTGCTGGCAGCAAACATGGGTGTGCATATATCTGTTCGTATAAAGGCTCTTATTTCGCTAGGATATATTCCAAGGAGTGGGACTGCTGGATTGTATGGTAGTTCTATTTCTAACTTTTTAAGGAAGTGCCAAATCGATTTCCAAAGTGGTCGTACCATTTGACATTCCCACCAGCAGTGTAGAAGTGGTCCAGTCTCTCCACAGCCTCTCCAACATTTATTATTTTGTGTTTCTTTGGATTAATGCCAGCCTTGTTGGAGTTAGATGAAATCTCATTGTAGTTTTGATCTGCATTTCTCTAATGGCTAATGATTCTGAACATTTCCTCATATATCTGTTAGCTACCTGAATGTCTTCTTCAGTGAAGTGTCTATTCATATCTTTTGCCCATTTTTTAATTGGGTTATTTGTCTTTTTGCAGTTGAGGTTTTGCAGTATCACGTAGATTTTAGAGATCAGGCACTCAACAGAAATGTCATAGCTAAAAACTTTTTCCCAGTCTGTAGGTAGTCTTTTTACTCTTTTGGCGAAGTCTTTCAATGAGCATAAGTGTTTGATTTTTAGGAGCTCCCAGTTATCTAGTTTTTCTTCTATGTTCTTTATGTTTTCTATACTGTTTATGCCGTGTATTAGGGCTCCTAACTCTGTCCCTATTTTTTCTTCCATGATCTTTATGGTTTTAGATTTTATATTTAGGCCTTTGATCCATTTTGAGTTAGTTTTTGTGCATGGAGTGAGGTATGGGTCTTGTTTCATTTTTTTGCAGATGGATATCCAGTTATGCCAGCACCATTTGTTAAAAAGACTGTCTTTTCCCCCAGTTAACTGTTTTGGGGCCTTTGTCAAATATCAACTGCTCATATGGAGCAGTTGGATGGATTTATGTCTGGATTCTCAATTCTGTTGCATTGGTCCATGTATCTGTTGTTGTACCAGTACCAGGCTGTTTTGACTACTGTGGCGGTATAATAGGTTCTAAAATCAGGTAAAGTAAGGCCTCACATTTTGTTCTTCTTTTTCAGTAATGCCTTATTTATCTGGGGCCTCTTTCCCTTCCATATGAAATTGGTGATTTATTTCTCCATCTCATTAAAGAATGTCCTTGGGATTTGGATCGGAATTGCATTAAATGTATAGACTTGCTTTTGGTAGAATAGACATTTTTATGTTAAGTCTTCCTATCCACGAGCAAGGTATGTTCTTCCACTTATGTTAGTCTGTTTTGGTTTCTTGCAGAAATGTACTGTAGCCTTCCTTGTATAAGTCTTTTACATCTCTCGTAAGATTTATTCCTAAGTATTTTTTGTTCTTGGGGGCTACTGTAAATGGCATTGATTTGGTGATTTCCTCTTTTTGTTGGTGTAGAGGAATCCAACTGATTTTTTTTATGTTTATCTTGTATCCCAATACTCTGCTGAACTCTTCAATTAGTTTCAGTAGTTTTCTGGAGGATTCCATAGGGTTTTCTGTGTATACGATCATGTCATCTGCAAATACAGATACTTTGACTTCTTCCTTGCCAATCTGGATGCCCTTTATTTCTTTATCTAGCCTAATTGCTCTGGCTAGGACTTCCAGCACAATGTTGAATAAGAGTGGTGATAAAGGGCATCCTTGTCTGGTTCCTGATCTCAATGGGAATGTTTTCAGGCTCTCTCCATTTAGGGTGATGTTGGCTGTTGACTTTGTATAAATGCCCTTTATTATGTTGAGAAATATTCCTTCTATTTGTATTTTTCTGAGAGTTTTTATCATGAATGAGTGTTGAACTTTGTCAAATGCCTTTTCTGCATCAATTGATGAAATCATGTGATTCTTCTGTTTTATTTATGTGGTGGGTTACATTAATTGTTTTTCTAATGTTGACCCATCCTTGCATACCTGGTATGAATCCCACTTGGTCATGGTGAATTATTTTTTTGATATGTTGTTGAATTCTATTGGCTAGAATTTTGTTGAGGATTTTTGCATCTACATTCATGAGGGATATAGGTCTGTAATTTTCTCGTGGTGTCTTTACCTGGTTTTGGTATCAGGGATATGGTGACTTCATAAAATGAGTTTGGCAGTATTCCATCCTTTTCTATGCTCTGAAATACCTTTAGTAGTAGTGGTGTGAACTCTTCTCTGAAAGTTTGGTAGAACTCGGCAGTGAATCTGTCCAGACCAGGGTTTTTTTTTGTTGGGAGTTTTTTTGATTACCTTTTCAATCTCTTCTTTTGTTATGTGTCTATTTAGTTGTTCTACCTCTGTTTGTGTTAGTTTAGGTAGGTAGTGTGTTTCTAGGAATTCATCCATTTCTTCTAGGTTTTCAAATTTGAGTATAGTTTTTCTTAGTAATCTGATATGATTCTTTTAATTTCAGTTGGGTCTGTTGTAATATTGCCCCTCTTATTTCTTATTCGGGTTATTTGCCTCCTCTCCTGTTTTTCTTTTGTCACTTTGGCCAATGGTTTATCAATTTTGTTGAGTTTTTCAAAAACGAGGTTTTGGTCTTGTTAATTCTTTCTATTGTTTTTCTCTTTTCTATTTCATTTAGTTCAGCTCTAATTTTTATTATTTGTTTTCTTCTGGTGCCTGTGGGTTTCTTTTGTTGCTCTCTCTCTATTTGTTCAATTCATAGGGATATCTTTGATTTTGGCCCTTTCTTCTTTTTGGATGTGTGCGTTTATTCATATAAATTGGTCTCTGAGCGCTGCTTTTGCTGTGTCCCAAAGGTTCTGATAGAAAGTGTTTTCATTCTCATTGGATTCTCTGAATTTCTTTATTCCATCCTTAATGTCTTCTATAATTCAGTCTTTTTTGAGCAGGGTATTGTTCAGTTTCCAAGTGTTTGATTTCTTTTCCCGTTATTGATTTCCACTTTTATGGCCTTATGGTCAGAGAAGATGCTTTGTAATATGTCAGTGTTTTGGATTCTGCTAAGGCTTGCTTTATGACCTAATATGAGGTCTATTCTAGAGAATGTTCCATGTGCACTAGAAAAGAAAGTATAGTTGGTTGCTGTTGGGTGTTCTGTATATGGCTATGAGGTCAGGTTGGTTGATTATGGCATTTAGATCTTCTGTGTCTTTATTGAGCTTCTTTCTGGATGTTCTGTCCTTCACCGAAAGTGGTGTATTAAAGCCTCCTACTATTATTGTGGAGCTGTCTATCTCACTTTTTAATGCTGATAGAGTTTGTTTCATGTATCTTGCAGCCCTCTTATTGGGTGCATAAATATTTAATATGGTTATATCTTCTTGGTATATTGTCCCTTTAATCATTATATAGTGTCCTTCCTTATCTTTTATGATGGATTTAACTTTAAAGTCTATTTTGTCAGAAATTAATATTGCCACTCCTGGTCTTTTCTGATTGTTGCTTGCTTGATATAGTTTTTCCATCCTTTGAGTTTTAGTTTGTTTGTGTCCCTAAGTCTAAGGTGTGTCTCTTGTAGGCAGCATATAGACAGATCTTTTTTTTAATCCATTCTGCCACTCTCTGTCTCTTTAATTGGTGCATTTAGTCCATTTACATTCAGGGTAATTATGGATAGGTATGAATTTAGTGCTATCATTTTGATGTCTTTTTTTTTTTTTATGTGTTGACAGTTTCTTTTTCCCACTTGATTTTATGTGCTGAGTGTATTTTCTTTATATATTGTCCTTTCCTCCTATTTGTTGTTGTTGATTTTGTTTCTGCCGAGTCTGTATTTTTCCCTTGTTTTTTATTTTGATGAGTAGGATAGTTTGTTTCCTTCGTGGTTACCTTGTTATCTACCCTTATTTTTCTAAATTTATAAGTAACTTTTATTTCTTTGTATCGCCGTATCTTCCTCTCCATATGGAAGGTGTATGATTACATTTCTTAGTCCCTCTTTATTATCTTAATGTTGCCTTCTTTTGTATGATAACATTGCTGTTATCCTGCGTTGGGCTTCTGTTTTTTTTTTTTTTAATCTTGCTTTGTTTTGTTTTGGATTTCCCTGTCTGGGTTGACTTCTGGTTGCTCTGCCCAGTGTTCTAGTCTTGGGTCGATACCCGATATTGATTTTCTAACCAAAGAACTCCCTTTAGTATTTCTAGTAGTTTTGGTTTGGTTTTTACGAATTCCCTCAACTTGTGTTTATCTAGAAATGTCTTAATTTCACCTTCATATTTCAGAGACAGTTTTGATGGATATATGATTCTTGGCAGGCAATTTTTTTCCTTCAGTTTTTTAAATATTTCATCCCATTGCCTTCTTGCCTGTGTGGTTTCTGCCGAGTAGTCTGAGCTTACTCTTATTGGCTCTCCCTTTTAGGTGACTTTTCTTTTATCCCTTGCTGCTCTTATAATTGTCTCTTTATCTTTGGTTTTGGCAAGCTTGATTATAATATGTCTTGGTGACTTTCTTTTAAGATCTACCTTATGTGGAGTTTGATGAGCATCTTGGATAGGTATCTTCTCATCTTTCACAATATCAGGGAAGTTTTATGCCAACAAATCCTCAACAATTTTCTCTGTATTTTCTGTTATCCCTCCCTGTTCTGGTACTCCAGTCACTCGTAGGTTATTTCTCTTGATAGAGTCCCACATGATTCTTAAGGTTTCTTCATTTTTTAAAATTCTTTTATCTGATTTTTCTTCAGATATATTAGTGCCAAGTGATTTATCTTCGAGTTCAGAAATTCTAACTTCTAGTTGCTCAGTTCTGCTCCTCTAGCTTTTTGCAGTAGGTTTTAGCTTTCTATTGAGTTATCTAATTATGTAATTTTATTGTTAATCTTCTGAATTTCTGATTGCTGTCTATGGATTTTTCCAGCTTATTAAACTTCTCATTATGTTCCTGAATAAGCTTTCTGATTTGTTCAGTTGCTTTATCTGTGTGTTCCTTGGCTTGTTCTGTGTATTGCCTCATTTCCTTCCTGATGTCTTGAAGGGTTCTGTGTATTAAACTTTTGTATTCTGCATCTGGTAATTCCAGGAATGCACTTTCATCTAAAAGATCCCTGGATTCTTTGTTTTGAGAGCCTGTTGAGGTGATCATGGCCTGTTTCTTTATGTGACTTGATATTGACTGTTGTCTCTGAGCCATCTGTAAGTTATTGTATTAGTTTATGCTTGTTTACTATGTCGTAGCTGCTTGCTTTGTTTTGTTTTGGTATACCCCATGGGTTGCTTGAGTGAGCTAGCTTGATTATTTTTGCCTTTGGAGCTCTGATGTCCTGTCCCAGCTGGCTAGAGCTGTTATCAGGTATATCAGTCTAGGAGTCCATTCAGTTTTCTTGTATGAATTCAGCTCAGGTTTCCAGGTAGCTGATATCAAGTGTGTGGTACAGGCTCTGTCCTACAGTTTTAGAGGGGCAGGGGTGATTGGTGTATATACCCGTATCTGAATGCAGCAGGGAGTCATGCTCTTTACAAGGCAGAGGGCTGAGAACTGACCCCCAAGTGTCTCTGAGGAAAGTGTGTCTCTGTTCCCTAGAGCGTGCTGGTGGGTGGGCTCTGCAGAGGGACTGTGGGCACCCAAAGTTTTTGCTGTAAGGCCTGGGATGTACCAGTTATCCCTGGACCCCTGTTGCGGGTGGCTGGGCAACCCAAGTGGAGCCACCAGTCCTTAGGTCCCTGTTGTGGATAGGTGAGGACCTTGTTTAATAGGCAAAGCAATGTCAGACATCAAATAGCCACCTCTCCACCACACAGCTGAAATGGTTGGAGTTTGCCAACAAGGGTCTGTTGTCCCGAAATAGGCCCACACAGGTCCATACAGAAGGGAAAGGTGCTCAAGGTCCACGGATGGTTTATGCCTGGACAGGAGCTGCTTCTGTCCTGAGCTCCCCCAGTTAATGGAGCTAGCAACTTATCTTTTCCCCCCAGTTGCAAATTTTTTCCTTCCGCAAGGCCAGGAGGACTGCTCCAGGTGCTCACCAGGGTCTATCTCAGGCCTAGGGATTCAGCCGCTGAAGCAGGCTTGGGGGTGGCGGGGGAGCACGGTAAAATATACACAAGTACTTAGCTTTTGCCGAGAGTGCCCTTCTCTTTAGTTTCCGGAGGTGTGAGTGGGCTGTGTGGCTGCTGCTTCTCCTTGAGGAAACTGCGTTCTCCTCAGGTCCCGGAGGTGTGAGTGGGATGTGTGGCTGGCTGCTTCTCCCTGAGGAAACTGCGGCCGAAGGCTAGTGCCAGCCCGCCGCCGCCACTCTGGGAATGGTGCCTGAGGGGTCCCCGTGATTTAGGTCTGGTAACTCCTCTCCTCTTCTGAACGGTCTCTTCCTTCCCCTGCCCCTCAGTTCATTGTCTAAGCCTGCCTTTGATGCTCAGGGCTCCCAGCTTGTCACAAATATACTCGTTTCACTTGTTTTTTCGGGTCTTTGTTGTAAAGAGGGCTTGATGGAAGCATCTATCTATTCCGCCATCTTAGCTCTTCCCTCAATTTTTTATGAACAAAGATTATGAACATAAAATCAAAGCCAAAAAAATGTTCCAATGTGATTGAAATTAATATCCATGTTAATTAATGACAATGACTACTATTTATTATCTACTGCATGCCAGTCATAGCAACCCTTTAGGATAGAGTAGAAGCTGCCCCATAGGGTTTCCAACGAGCAGCTGGTGTATTTGAACTGCCAATCTTTCGGTTAGCAGCCAGGCTCTTAACCACTATGCCACCAGGACTCCTTATATACATTAAACAAACAAACAAAAAATGTTGCCGTTGAGCTGATTCTGTCTCATAGTGACCCTGCAGGACAGGGTAGAACTGTCCCACTGGGTTTCCAAGGAATGGCTGTTAGGTTTGAACTGCCGGCCTTTTTTTCGTTAGCAGCAGAATACTTAACCACTGCGCCACCAGGGCTCCCTCATATACATTATACAGTCCTTTAGAAAATCTTATAATGTAGGGATTATCTTCATTTCACAGAGAGGAAAATTGAGGCTAAGAGAGGTTGAGTGGATTTGCCCAAGACCAAGTTGTAAGCGTAGAACCAAGATTTAAAACCTAGGTCTGTCTGCCTTGCACCAGATGGCACCCTATCCATTTGTCATTGGTTCAAAATATATTTTTGAGTGCCTACTGCATACAAGGTACTGTTCTAGGCACAGGGGATACAAAATGATGAACAAATCCAAAAAGGTTCTTGCCTTGTGGATCTTAGAGATTATGGAAGAGACAGATATTAATAAAATAATCATACACAGATTTAAAATTATAACTGTGACCTAGTCAGAGGATGCTTTCTTGAAGATGTCAAGACCTAGAGAATATGCACAAGTTAACTAGGCAAGAGAGCATCCTATACTTGGAATTTTTGGGAATTTGCCACAGTAAATAGACTATATGTATTTATTTTTATGGATTTACTGTGATAAATGGAATATGTAAATATAGTCTCAAAATCTCAGATGTAGAATATATAAAATTCTTAAATATTCTAGGTATAGAATGTATATATGATCCTCCTTCTCTGAGGATAACTGATACTAGAGAAGAGCCATGTAAACTTAGTTCACTTTAAACAGGGACCAGAATTTCATATATAAATTGGTGAGAACTTTGGTAAGTTTATTTTAACTTATGTTTAAGAGATTTTGGTTATAGTTTCAACTAGGTGGTAATGCTGAGAAATGAACAAATCGAGTTGGGGTTTGGGCATAATTTTTCTGATAAATTGTGTTATATATAAACAGACTCATCTAATGTCTGGTTTCCATATCACAATCATAAAGAAAGTTTTATTTTTAAAAACATTTGAGATTGTTGATTTTCTCAAGGGCCTCTTCTAAGAGCTGAGAATGTCATCATTTTTGTCATTTTTCTTTTCTTCAAGTGCTAAGGCCTAACTTTGCCAGATCCTTATCTGTCATTGGTTTTGTGTGTGATTTGAGTTCACCAAAATAATTTTCATCATCAATCTTTAATTTTTTCAAGATCTGCAATTTTACCATGAAATCTCTGTGTACTGTATTTGTGTTTTATATAAGTTTCTAATAATAAGAAAAAGGTTGATCAACAATGCCTCTAAGCCAGACAGGAACACATGTATGAAGGACAATTGAGTTTTAAGTGGGTTGTTCATTAGTGAGTATTCATTATAACTTTAGCTACTCTTGCAATTTCATAACTGTGTGGATGTGGATAATAAACGCTCAGATAAGGATATCTGTACTAAAAGTCCAGGGCAGTTGG
Source organism: Elephas maximus indicus (assembly GCF_024166365.1). Lineage (NCBI taxonomy): Eukaryota > Metazoa > Chordata > Mammalia > Proboscidea > Elephantidae > Elephas > Elephas maximus. The sequence goes on along the minus strand of NC_064831.1, from coordinate 67,486,591 downwards.
AGCAGAGCATGGTGTGAGAATATGCTGGAGAGGAAGGTATCCACTTATCAATACTGCTTCCTATAGATAGAAAATGGGTACCTGTTTATCACGAACACTTTAAGAGAAGCCAGCAAAAGAGGACAACCATAAAAAAAAAAGAGAGGAGAATCACCAATTAAAAAAAAGAATGTGATAGTCATAACAATCATCCCCCTAATAATAAAAAACCTAAACCCATTGCCCTTGAGTCAATTTTGACTCATAGCGACTCTGTAGGACAGAGTAGAACTGCCCCACAGGGTTTCCAAGGCTGTAATCTTTACGGATGCAGACTGCCACATCTTTCTCCCACGGAGTGGCTGGTGGGTTCGAACCAGCAACCTTTCAGTAAGCAGCCAGGTGCTTAACCACTGTGTTAAGAGGGCTCCTTCTAATAGCAATATATTCTTAAAAATAACAGTGTATTTAAATCAATAAAAGCACCAAAAATTTGAAACCTTGTTTTAAACCTTTTCTGTAGAATGCTCAAATCTCAGTAGAAATAGACCAAAAAGAATTTTCAATCAGTTGGTTAAAAATATCCTTATGATACTTTTAAGAATTTCCCACTTATATTTTAGCTTTGCTAGTCTTACATTCTTAGTACCTTTTTGTCAGGCCTGATTCAAGGTACCTCAGGTAAGGAAAGCAAAGTACTATTATGTCTGAAGCATGCAAGAAATCACAATGGAGATCAATACATCTCACCACACCAAAATCACTTGGTATATATTACTTAGATGAGGTGAATAATAGAATCTATGGTGGTGGGCTCTTTCAGATTTTTTTGGAAAGCTTTGGGTTTTATAATTTAAAAACAACAATAAAAAACCTTTCAGATTAAAATAATTTTCTGTGAAGCAAAAAAAAAAAAAAATTGGATCATATCCTGTCAATATGCAAATAAGTAACAACAAAAAAGCTAGCTTTTCTTGAAGGCAAACTATGTTTTTTCTAAAAATAAAGCCAAAGAAACATGTCTAGTCTCCTTAGGCCCATATTTTTCGTTGGTTGGTATACAAGCATTTCCTTATGATATAAAAAGCTGGCACACATGGCTATCACCACTAATTAATTTTAAGAAAGGCAAAAATAGAAAAGCAAAATCTTAAACTTCATATGCTTGAGTCAACAATTTGGAATAAATTTTTTTCTGAAATGATGAGCAAAAATATTTAAGAGAATAATTGGAAGCAAAAGCACATATTCTGATATAAAGCACTTAGAGTAAACCATCACTTGGAAGTAATAAACATTCACTAGCAGTCCGTGATGCAGAACTAAAAGATTATTCTATACAAAAGCCAAGACTTTATATTGAACATATTCTACTGGACTCAGCAATTTCTTTCTAAAGATTTTTATTTTGTTGTAGCAATTTTTAGCATTTCTTACTATACAACTCAGCATGAGAAAACAATTTCAGAAGGTGTTCCTTAATTATATTAAAAGCGCAGTGCTGAGCTATGCCAATATTTCTATTTCAAAAAGTAAAATGCGCCACATATTGAGAAGATGTCTGTCAGTAGTAACATTTCAGTAACACAGTTTTACATGTGAATCAACCTATTATGAAAAGTGTTTAAATCTTTTGTTCATTTCATGTATCTGTTATTTACCAATAAAACATCATGACTTAAAAAGAAAAGTCCCTCTTAAAAGCTTGTGAGCAGCCATATAAGATGCAACTGTTGGTTTCTTCCCGGCTAGAGCAAAGGAGAATGAAGAAAATCAAAGGCACAAGGAAGCAATTAGTCCAAAAGAGTAATGGCCCAGATGTATCACAGCCTCCTCTAGCCTAGACCAGAAGAACTAGATAGCGCCCGGCTACCACTACTGACTGCTCTAACCAGGTACACGTGGAAGTCCCAGTTAGAAAGGGAAAAAATATAAAACAAAAATCAAATTCATAAAAAAGACCACACTTACTTGTCTGATAGATACTGTAGGAATCCCCGAGACTATTACCTTAAGACGCCCTTCTAACTTGGAACTGAAGCCACTCCCAGAGGTCACTTTTCAGGCCAAATAATAAACTGCCCTATAAAATTAACAATAATACCCATAAGGAATGTACTCCTAAGAGCTATCAACTATATGAGACAAAAAGGGCAACATTTGCCCAAAAGCAAAGACAAGAAGGTAGGGAGGGGTGGGGAAACCGGACAAATGGAAACAGGGAACCCAGGGTGGAAATAGGGAGAATGTTGGCATACTGCTGAGATTGCAGTCAATGTCATGGAACAATTTCTGTATGAATTATTGAATGGGAAGCTAATTTGCTGTGTAAACTTTTACCTAAAGTACAATAAAATGTTCAAAAAAGAAAAGCACTTATCCCAGACATTGTAGTATGAAAGAATAACATTTATAACTTATCAGTTTAGGTTATACGTAAAAGAAAATCCAGTTCAAAACAGCATGAGCAAATATGTGTTCGTTTCCCTCACAAAACAGGAAGTCTTGAGGTAGGTGATTACTAAGGCTGGTTTACTAGGCAATGATGCCATCAATATTTTCATTATTTTTGCCTAATGGTTCCAACCTGGTAACTGCAGCTCCAAGCATCACATCTAAGATCAAGGCAAGAAGAGGTCAATGGTGATCTCTGCCCTGTCTGACCATTTTTATTAGAAAAAGGAAAAACCTTCCACAAAACCCCCTCCAGCAGGCTCATGGGCTAGAGTTCAATTATATGGCCAGTGTAGCAATAAGAAACACTGGAAAGTCAAATGTTTAGCATTTCTAGTTTCTTTCCCCCAATATAAGTTAATTTTTATTGCTGTTGTTGAGAATATACACAGCAGAACATATACCAATTCAACAATTTCTACATGGGGTATTCAGTGACATTGACTACATTCTTCCAGTCGTACAATTCTCACCTCCTTTTTCTGAGTTGGTCCTCCTCCACTAACTCACTGCCCTGTAAGTTTCCTATCTAACCTTTCAAGTTGCTATTATCAATTCAGTCCCACAGAGATAGATCCTAAAAGAACATGATGCTCAAGGCTGACATTCTTTACTAGTCAAGCTAAACTACTGTTTGGTTTTAAGAAGACTTCAGGGGATGTTTTCAGCCTAAGGTTTAAAGAATATCTCAGAGCACTAGTTTCAGGAGTTCATCTAGCCTCCATTGTGCCAGAAAGTCTGAGTCCATGAAAATTTGATACTCTGTTCTGTATTTTTCCCCTTTTGATCAGATTTCTTCTATTGAATCTCTGATCAAAACATTCAACAATGGTAGCTGGGCACCATCCAGTTCTGGTCTCATGACAAAGGGGGCAATTGTTCACTGTGGCAACTAGCCACTCATTCCACATCCTGCTATTCCTGACTCTCCTTCTTCCTCTGTTGCTCCAAGTGAATAGAGACAATTATTGTACCTTGAATGGCCACTTGCAAGCTTTTAAGACCCCAGGCACTATAGGATTTCTAGTTTTTATGGGGGAGGTAAAGAATGTGTCTTAGATTAGCCAACCAACAGTGTCTGCCATAGTCCACAACCCGGTACACACACACACACACACACCCCTTCTTCCTATACATATGTATTAAACAGAACACATCCAACCTTTCCTCAAGGAAGACAACCCCAATGTCTCATCCAGTTATGGAATCCAGCTTGAGGCAGGATCTCTGGGTGATTTTCTGTCTGCTCTGGCAAGTCTGAATATGGCAACTCTTGTCTGGTCATCTATATAGCTAAAGATAAATTATCTGTCTATAACCCACACCCCTGTATGTATATATAATGGTGAAAGAGAACAGAGTAGCCTAAATAAAAATTCCCGTTGAGAAAAGGAAATAATGGGAAGAACACAGTGGCGAATGATCCACAATATATATCGTATCGTATTTTGCTGGACAGGAATCACAAAGATTCCCTGGTAGGCAATAAAGTAAATTCCTTGGTTAATTAACCTGGCAGCTCCTAGTTACAGCTTTGTGGCCATAACTAAGGTAGATTTCAAAGTTGATGTCCTTCCTAGGGGCTACACAGCTTTTGTAGCCTATAGAGGATTACTTGGAGGGTAAAAACGATCACAACTATTTGCTAGCTTTGGAACATAATTCCCTCAAAAAAGTATCAAGTTTAATCCCACTCCTAGGAATATATCCTAGAGAAATAAGAGTGTTCACACGAAAAGATATATGTACACCCATGTTCATTGCAGCATTGTTCACAATAGCAAAAAAATGGAAACAACCTAGAGGCCCATCAACAGATGAATGGATAAACAAAGTGTGGTACATATACACAACAGAGTATTACACAACACTAAAGAACAATGATGAATCTGTGAAGCATCTCATAACATGGATGCATCTGGAGGACATTATGCTGAGTGAAATAAGTCAGTCACAAAACGGCAAATATTGTAGGAGACTACTACTGTAAAAACTCATGAAAAAGTTTACATACAAAAAGAAACAATCTTTGATGGATATGAGGGAGGGGAGGGATGGGGATGGAAAAGCACTTAATAGACGATAGATAAGCGGTAACCTTGGTGAAGGGCAGGACAGTGCACAATATTGGGGAAGCCAGTACAGCCTGTACAAGGCAGGGCCATCGTAGCTCCATAGACACTTCCAAACTTCCTGAGGGACCAAATTGCTGGGCTGAGGGCTCTGGGGACCATGGTCTCAGGGAACATCTAGCTCATTTGGCATAATAGAGTTTATAAAGAAAATGTTCTACATTCTACTTTGGTGAGTAGTGCCTGGGGTCTTAAAAGTCTGTGAGCGGCCATCTAGGATACTCCACAGGTCTCACCACTTCGAGTGCAAGGAAGAATGAAGAAAACTAAAGATACAAGGGAAAGATTAGTCCAGAGGACTAATAGACCACATCTACCATGGCCTCCACCAGACTGGGTCCAGTACAACTAGATTGTGCCCGGCTACCACTGACTGCTCTGACAGGGATCACAATAGAGGGTCCCGGACAGAGCTGGAGAAAAATGTAGAACAAAATTCTAACCCAAAAAGAAAGACTGCAGTTGCTGGCCTGACAGAGACTGGAGAAACCCTGAGAGTATGGTCCCTGGACACTGTTTTGGCTCAGTAATGAGGTGACTCCTGACGTTCATCCTTCAGCCAAAGACTGAACAGGCCCATGGAAGAAAACAAGACTAAAGGGGCGCACTGTCCCTGGGGCAGGAACTGGACGGTAGGAGGGAGCCGAGAAACTGGTAATAGGGAACCCGGGTTGAGAAGGGAGAATGTTGATATGTCATGGGGTTGTTAACCAGTGTCATACAACAATGTGTGTACTGTTTGATGAGAAACTGGTTGTTCTGTAAACCTTCATCTAAAGTTCAATTCAAAAAAAGAAGTATCAAGCTTGCTGAGCGAATGTTAGTCACAAAAGAACACATACTGTGTGATCTCACTTATATGAAATAGGCAAATATATAGAAACCAAAAGTTGCTAGTGGTTACCAGTAATGGAAGGGAGGGAGAAAGGGGGAGTTTTTGCTCAGGGTGCATTGAATGTATGTGCCTGGTGGTGGATAATTTGGAAGAAGACAGTGAAAATGATCACACAGCTTGAAGAACGTAATCAATTTCACTGAATAGTACATGTAGAAATTGTTAAACTGCTGTATGTTTTGTTGTGTATATCTTCACCACACACACATACACACACACCAAGTATCAAGCTTGTAGTCTGTTTGCTTCAGATCAATTCCATGTGTGAGTAACTAGAGCCAAAAATACATTTCTAGAAATAATCTTTAGGCCTGGAAATTCTCATCTCTTAGCAGCTGACCTCTGACTTCTTAAAATAGACTTGAGACAATTCTAACAATAGCCTTGGGTGGGGAGGTACTTCCCTTAATACCTGCAAAACTCCACTTTATAGGGCTCTTTTGTCAACATACAGGGCAAGATAAAGGCAAAGTAACTCTCCAGCAAAGTCATCTTCATTTCCTCTCTGCTTTCATCCTGAGTAGTAATTTGAGTTCACCCCTCTTCTGTAGGATCATACTGGAAGCCACAAGAAGTAACCAACACATAGCAATATTCCAAATGTTTCCTATCATTTCTTCTAAAACTATAGCCCCAGTTTACATACGATAAACCTTTCATGGAATAGCAGGCAATGGTTTAAGCAAATGCTTTCCTTTTACAAGGGTTACAATTCTCCCCTCAGTTTTTCAGTAGAGTGGTTCAATAACGTCCCAGGCTCTTTCAATCCTTCTATTCTATGGTCCTTTGTGTTTTTAGTTTTTCAGCCTCATACTTATCTCGTGGCTGCAAGATGGCTGCTATAGCTCCTGGCATCATGTTTGCATTCAAAGCACAGAGAAAAGGAAAAGAGGTGTACCAGCCATCTATGTCCTCTTTATCAGGAAAGCAAGAACTTTCCCTGACTGAATTCAGGAGATTTCACTTTATAATCACTGGCAAAGGGGAATGGGATTATCATGGCTGGCTTCGACTAGTCATGGTTTTTGCTTGAAGCTGAGTACATTATTGTCTCTAGCAAAATGAAGGTAGGCAATGGAGAGCGGACATTAGGGAGGCCACTAAGTTTATCTGCCTTCCATAGATATTTATAGTTTTAAGAGAATGTTTGAAAAATAGAAACCAATGTCTATTTGGTGAAATTTCTGGGAACATAACAAACTGAAGTGGAAAAAAAAAGCCCCTTGGGCAGTGTTACAGAAAGACATTTTAGGTAAATAGGTCCCCACTCAGGCAAATCCATCCTTCTTAGTCTTATCCTTGTAATTTAGCACCCTTTAGCAATTCTACTTCCCATAGACTCTTCCCTTCAATTCTGAACCCACAGATTCTCTAAAATACCCGTGTTTATTAACAGCTGTTTCTGTGGCACCAGAGCCCCTGTTGGTGGGTCACAAGGGTGGAGGCTATTTATAAGTTAAAGACTGACAGCTATTATTGATGAAATCCTTACAGATCTTCTGAAATAGATCAATATTGTTTTTAAAAAAAACACCAAGAAATATTTAAGCTACTTGTTGTTCACCAAGAAATCTTTTGATTATAATTTGGTTTCCTAGTTAGGTCCCCCATCTGGAAGGAAATGCATTGATTATCCTGGTACCAGCTAGTTTATGGGACAGTTTTATCTCATTGTAAATTAACAAATTTGCATTCTGGTTTTACGCATCAGTCTCCTGGAGGTTGTTAGACTAATACTTCTTGGGACGCTAACTGACCAGATGAGGCTTCTCAGGCTATAGGACTGAGGGTCAGACCCTGGTAAATTCACTAAGATTATACCACCCTATGTGGTCTTTTGAATAATAACAGCTGGCCTCTATAGGGAATAGTCCTTCTTATCACAGAGTGTACCGGCATGAACCTCTTTCTTTACAATGTTCATAGAAGCAAGTCAATTTTCATGCTGTGTGGCTGCTGGCAAAAGCTACTTTGATATAAATTGTGCCACATATAAATATACTGAAGTCACCAACCACTCAAAGTATAATAGTTTCCAAGCAACGCTGAACTCATACCTTTGATATATATGAGACAGAGAGAATAGGGGTTAAGAGCATAGGCCCTGGAACCAGAATGTTTTAGAGTCCAAATCCCAATTCCACAGGAGAACATTCCACCCCATAATGAATGTTTGACATTGCACAAAAATCTTTGTGCCCAGTTTCTTCATCTACAATATGGGGGCCGGGAGGTGGGGGCGGGGCAGAATAATGGTACCTACTTCAAAGGATTGTTTGAATATAAAATAAATCTATACATGTAAAGTACCTCGAACTTAAGAAGCATTCAACAAGTGTTAGCTATCCTCATTATTTTTAACTGGAAAACCTAAATAGTGCGTGGTTGCGTATCACCGAGTTGGAAGTGATGTGATAATAAAGATTTATTTCACATGCAAAATATGAAATAATGCAAATTCCTCCAAAATAATAATTCATCAAGAATCACAGTTTCACAGCTAGCTGGTGAATGATTTGTAAACTCTTTTAAGCTATTGCCACATGGTAATAGCAAACTTTCTATTCTGTGCTACCAAAAATAATCTTGAATTATACATAAAAAAAAAAAAAATTTCCTATGAAATGCTACAACCTTCTGTACAGAGTTGTAAAGGAAAGAAATATCATAGAATTTCCTAATGGTACTCCCCCCTCAGTGTTGTCCCTTGTACCCTGGCTTTCCTGGAGGTTTCCTGTGCCCCTGTAAGCTAGAACTGCAGTTGACAACCAGTATCCAGTTAGGATAAGTCTCTGAACACTGTCCTAGGAAATTCCTCTTAAAATAATGGGTCAGCCTAGTGACCTTTCGTATAGGTATGCCTCTCTCAGGAATGGTGTAATTACTTCTCCTTTCCATTTTACTGAGTATACATAACTAGTTATCCCTAATATTTCCTTGATCGCAAAGAAATATTCTTAATGGCCCTGATTTTCCTCCAGCCATTTGTCTACTTTTCTCTTACCCAGTGCTGCTTTCATTTCTGTTTTGTTTGCTCACCTCCACGGGCACAAGGCTCTTTTTCCTTTTGCCTCTGACCCTCACATCTTCACTCTCAATTCTTCACAACCACACTCACTTCCCACCCAGTTCTTCAACTTTCCAGTCATTCTTCTCCCCCTGCCCCAACCATATCTGCCAAATAACCCATTTAAGGACAATTTTTTTTATTTTATGTTTTGGTGTGGGTCTTTTTGAGTTTATCCTACTTGGAGTTCATTGAGTTTCTTGGATGTGTAGATTCATGCCTACATCAAATTTGAGAAATTTGTGGGCATTATTTTTTCAAGTATTCTTTCTGCTCCTTTCTCTCCTTTCCTTCTAGGACTCCCATTATGTATATGGTTAGTATGCCTTATGATATCCCATGTCCCATAGGTCTTTGTTCATTTTTCTTCTCTTCAGACTAGATAATCTCAATTAATCTGTCTTCAAGTTTGCTATTCTTTCTTCTACCTGCTCAAACCTACTGTTGAAGTCTACTAGCAAATTTTTTATTTCAGTTATTGTACTTTTCAGCTCCAGAATTTGTATTTGGTTCCTTTTTTTTAATTTCTAACTCTTTATTGATATTCTCTATTTGTTGAGACATCATTCTGCTGGTTTCTTTAGTTCTTTGTCTATGTGTTCCTTTAGTTCCTTGAGCATATTTAAGACAAATATCAGAGCTTCTTCAGAGACAATTTCTGTTAATTTCTTTTTTGCTCTGTATGGCTCATGATTTTTTGTTGAAAGTTAAGACATTTCAAATATTGTAATGTGGTAACTCTGTAAATAATATTCCTCCCCCTCCCCAGGATTTGTATTTACTACTTGTTATGGGTTGTAGTTGTTTGTCTAGTGACTTTTCTAAACTAATTTTATAAGGATTATAATCTTTGTCATGTGTGGTCATTAAAGTCTGTTCTGTTTAATGGTCAGCTTGTGATTTTACAAAGATATTTTTAAGTGCCTGGAGACAAAAAAAAAAAAAAAAACAGCTAGGCTTTGTGTGTCTGTTGGGACACACCTTAAATATTCAGTCACAACGTTTACAGCTCTGCTTTTGCCTTTACTTACTGCTTGTGCAGAGCTTGAAGGTCAGCCAGAGCTGAGAGATAGTGTCTTCTCAAGTCTTCTCTGAGCATACATCCCATTCTGGCCATGTTGTGTGGTTTTCTAGATTCCCAAGAATATGTGGAAGCTTTTCAAAGTCCCTATTCTCCAAAGTATCTTCCTCCCCAGCATTTCTGTATGTCTGTTGTTTGCCCCAACTTATATCCTCTGTCCCAGGCAGCAGAGGCTTATTTATTTAATTTGCCTTTCAGTGTTTTCCAGGAATGCCTTCCATAACCATTTCTCTGCCCTGAGTTCTGAGGTAGGCAAAATAAAGGTAAGTCCTTTGTGTTAATCCTTCAGGGAGTCCCCAGAGAGGTCAAGACAGACAAAAGATAATTGTTCAAGAACAAGGTCCACTGTGCTCCTTCTGCAACCAGGAATCCACACCAGGAACTCAGGCTGCCATATTTAAAATCACTGTCAAGCAAGGGGGGTGGGCAAATATAAGTTAAAATACCAAGCATTCACTTTGTTGCTGTAAAATTTCAATTTTTTCCAGAGTTCTGATAAAACTGGTTCTAACAGTGTGATGGTTGTGTGTCAGCTTGGCTGGACCATGACTCTCAGTAGTTTGGCATTCATACGATGTTGTGATCACTTCCATGATGAGATTTGATATATGTGAACACCTCCATGATGTGATCTGGTGTGAATAGCCAATCAGTTGAAAGGGAATTTCCTTGGGCATGTGGCCAGCATCGAATATAAGTGGACATTCTGGCAAGGCTTGTAGGCTTTTGCTCATTCTGGATCCTGCAGCTGGCTCCTGTTCATCTGACTTCTGGTTCTTGGAAATTTAGCTAGCGGTTTACCTAGAGTCTTGCCTGCTGGTCTTGGGATTCATTGATCTTTGCAACCGGTGAGCAGGAGCCCTGCTGTCTGACCTGCCCATCTTAGGTTTGTCAGCACCGTGGCTACGTGAATCAGGAGAAGCCTCTATCCTGATCCACAGACATGGGACATTGTAGTCTGTACAACCGTGTGAGCCATTTTCTCGATATGAATCTCACTCTATATATACTTATATGCTTTACTGGGTTTGCTTCTCTAGAGAACCCAGCCTAAGACAAACAGTTTTTTCCAGTTTTTCTGGTTATTTCTGTGAAGGGATAGGCCCTTGGAGTTTTGCCATTTTTGCTGACATCACCCCCAAGGACAAACTCTGTTCATGCTAAATTTTTACTTATCTGCAGTTCACTTTAATAAAAACCTGGTACTCTCTTGGATCACAAAACATTTGCTGGTGCTTTCTCCAATATAATTTAGTCTTTACTTTCTCCTACTTTCTATGACCAATGGAAAGATGCAAGTAACAGCCTTTTCCTTGCTCCCAAATAACAACTTTGAACTACCAAGCTTTGGTCCATTTGCTGTTTGAAAATCTCCATGTCATCTCATACTTCAGAGAACCATCTTCAATAATCCTGCATAGGAGGTAGAGTCAACATGGTGCTATAAAATAGAAACACTATGCCATCCCTCTGCAACAAAGACCCGAAAAACTAAGTAAAACAGATACAAACATCAATCCTGGAACTCTAAGCAATGAACGAAGGGATAAAGAACTAGGTCAAGCACTGAACAGAAGAAACTGACAGAGAACAGAGAATGAGGAGAGATAGGGAATAGAGGCCACGTGCCAGCTAACATGGTACGGCTTTGCCGTCTTGGAGCACAGCCAGCAATGACTATGGACAGGGAATATGGGAAGGCAAGTTCACAGAGCTCCTAACAGGAGACAGAACACCTTCCCTGTAATATACCCTCTTCCTGCTAGCCCCTGATGTGTTGCCACAGCTAGAGGACCCCTAGTGCTCAGACCAGCTACCACACTGGGCCCATGCTGCTCCCCCAACCCCACCACTTGACCAGCTGTTCAAATTATCTCAGAGCATAGGAATACTCCTGAATTAATTCTATGAAGCCAGCAAAACCCAAATACCAAAGTCAGGCAAAGACACCACAAAAAAAAAAAAAAGAAAGAAAATTACAGACCAGTATCTCATGAATATAGAGGCAAAAATTCTTAAAATTCTATCCAATAGGATTCGGCATTATATCAAAGCAATAATACACCACAACCAAGTGGGATTCATACCAGGTACTCAAGGATAATTCAACATAAGAAAATCAATCAACATAATCCACCGTATAAATAAAGGAATCACAAGATCATCTCAGTTAATGCAGAAAAGGCATACGATAAAGTCCAACACCCGTTCCTGATAAAAGGTCTCAGCAAAAGAGGAATAGAAGGGAAGTTCCTTAACATAATAAATGGCATCTATACAAAACCAACAGTTAACATCATTCTTGATGGAGAGAGACTGAAAGCATTCCCCCTGAGAATGGGAACAAGACAAGGATGCCCTTTATCACCACTCCCATTTAACGTTGTGCTGGAAGTTCTAGCTACAGCAATAAGGCAAGAAAAATATATAAAGGGCATCCAAATTGGAAAGGAAGAAGTAAAACTATCCCTATTCACAGATGCTATGGTACTATACATAGAGAACCCCAAAGACTCCACAAGAAACCTTCCGGAACTAATAGATTGAGCAGAGTAGCAGGATACACAATGTTGTTGTCGCTGGGTGCCGTCGAGTCAGTTCCAACTCATAGCGACCCATGAGTGAGAGAACGAAGCACTGCCTGATCGTACACCATCCTGACAATTGTTTTTGTGCTTGAGCCCATCGTTGCAGCCACTGTGTCAGTCCATCTTGTTGAAGGTCTTCCTCTTTTTCGATGACCTTCTACTTTACCAAGCATGATGTCCTTCTCCAGCAACCGATCCCTCCTGGTGACCGGCCGATCCCTCCTGGTGACATGTTCAAAGTATGTGAGACATAGTTTTGCCAGGCCTTGCTTCTAAGGAGGTTCTAGTTGTACTTCTTCCAAGACAGATTTGTTCATTCTTTTAGCAATTCATGGTATATTCAATATTCTTTGCCAACGTCACAATTCAAAAGGCATCAGTTTTTCTTCCGCCTTCCTTTTATACATCATCCAGCTTTCACATGCATATGAAGCGATTGAAAACACCATGGCTTGGGTCAGGTGCACTTTAGTCTTCAAGGTGACATCTTTGCTTTTTAACACTTGGTCTTTAGCAGCAGATTTGCTCAATGCAATGTGTCTTTTGATTTCTTGACTGCTGCTTCCTTGGGTGTTGATTGTGGGTCCAAGTAAAATAAAATCCTTGACAACTTCAGTCTTTTCTCAATTTATCATGATGTTGCTTATTGGGCCAGTTGTGAAGATTTCTGTTTTATGTTGAGGTGTAATCCATACTGAAGGCCATTGTCTTTGATCTTCATCAATAAGTGCTTCAAATCCTCTTCACTTTCAGGAAGTAAGGTTGTGTCATCTGCATTATCACAGGTTGGTAATGAGCCTTCCTCCAATCCCTATATCCCATTCTTCTTCATATAGTCTGACTTCTTGGATTATTTGCTCAGCATACAAATTGAATAGGTATGGTAAAAGGATACAATCCTGAATAGGCGTATGCATCCCCATGTTCATTGTAGCATTATTCACAATAGCAAAAAGATGGAAACAACCTAAGTGTCCATCAACACATGAATGGATAAACAAATCATGGTACATATACAACGATGAAGAACAATGACAAATCCATGAAATATCTCACAACATGGATGTATCTGGAGGGCATTATGCTGAGTGAAATCAGTCAATCACAAAAGAACAAATACTGTATGAGATCACCATCATGAACACTCAAGAAAAGGTTTACACACAGAAAGAAACAATCTTTCATGGTACTGAGGGAGGGAAGGGTTGGGAAGGGGAAATCATAAGGGGAAATCATTAACTAGATAGTAGATAAGTGTTACCTTTGGTGAAGGGAAAGACAGTACACAATATAGGGGAAGTCAGTACAACTTGATCAAAGCAAAGTCAAAGAAGTTTCATAGATACATCCAAATACCCTCAGGGACTGAGTTACTCGGACTGAGGGCTGGGGACCATGGTTGTAGGGGTCATCTAGATCAATTGGCATAAGAGAGTTCGTAAAGAAAATGTTCTACATCCAACTTTGATGACTAGCATCTGGGGTCTTAAAAGCTCGCCAACAGCCATCTAAGATACATCTACTGGTCCCACCCCATCTGGAGCAAAGGAGAAGAAAGAAAACCAAAGACACAAGGGAAATATTAGTCCAAAGGACTCATGGACCACACGTAGCACAGCCTCCACCAGCCCGAGCCTAGAAGAACTACATGATGCCTGGCTACCACCACCAACCACTCTTACAAGGATCACAATAGAGGGTCTCCAGTAGCAGGAGAAAAACGTGGAACAAAATTCAAATTCACAAAACAAACACACCAGACTTACTGATCTGACAGAGACTGGAATAACCCCTGGGACCATGGCCCCTGGACACTCTTTTAACTCAGAACCGAAGCCACTCTCAAAGCTCATCCTTCAGCCAAAGATTAGACAGGTTTATAAAACAAACAATAACACATATGAGGAACTTGCTTTTTGGTTCAATCATATATACGAGACCAAAAGGGCAGCACCTGCCCAAAAGCAATGACAAGAAGGCAGGAAGGCATGGGAAAAATGGACTGGCGGAAGTAGGGAATTGAGGTGTGGAAGGGCAGTGTGTAGACAATGAAGCTGACAGTCCTCAGGGCATCATTACCAATCCCCAACTTGTAAGTAGAGTAGCATGAACCACTTCCCCTTCTATCTGGCTTTCCAGATGTTTTTTAGGCAGTTGGCAAACTTCCTGCCCAAGATAGGAAAAACAAGGCTCTGGTCGAAGACCATAGAACCAGTTAAGACTAAATCTGGCCTGCCTAACATGTACAGAACCAACAACCCCATCCTCTGGGTGACCCTGGGACTTTTCTCCCACTAGAAGGAACCAAACTTTAGTGTCCCAAGATTGGGGGAAGACTTTCAGAAGTGAAGGGTCTGAGCCTAAGATCCCATTTGAGGGACCACCCCTCCCTTTTGGACTGAGCAAGTGACAGAATCGCCCCAAATCGCCCCAAGAATGCCTTTTTCAGGCCAGACCAGTCAACAACCTTGCTTTTTCCCTCCAGGACCATTCCGCTAATCAATACTGTTTCAGCCATTGTTCAGGGAGCCATCATGGAGATACAAGTCCTGATGTGCTCCTTTGCTTGGCCAACCGAATAAAGTGCCTTCTTTCACTTTCACCTGTTTTCATGTCTCTGGCCATGCTGAGTGAGACCTGAGACCCCAGTAACAACACATTGCAGGGACTTCAACCAATGTCACAAAATAATTTGTATATAAATTGTTGAATGAGAAACTAATTTGCTCTGTAAAGTTCCACTTAAGGCATAACAACAACAACAAAAAGATAGGAACCTTAGGGGGCAGTGAATTTATGTTAATGGGGAGGAACAACTCAGAAAAGAGGGTGAGAATGGTTGCACAACTCAAAGAATATAATCAATGTCACTAAATAGTACACATAGAAACTGTTGAATTGGTATATGTTTTGCTGTATATATTCTCAACACAAAAATAAAAGAAAAAAAATAATCCCACATATTTCTCTCTAAATTTAATCCTCCCATCCTCTTATTTTCAGTAGAGGTGATTCATTAGGGTCCACAATTTAATTTCTGTCATTATCAAAGATATTTTTGGAGAGTATTATATAAACTAGAAAAACTAAACATGTTATGGATTGAATTGTGTTCTCCCAAAATACGTGTTATAAATACTAAACCCCTATACCTGTGGATGTAATCCCATTTGGGAATAAGACTTCCTTTGTTATGTTAATGAAATTGTATCAGTGTAGGGTGTACCTTAAATCAGTCACCTCTGAGATATAAAAAGAATAGATTAGGCACAGAGAAGGAAGCAGAAATAGAAGGGAAGATACATGCTACCTGAAGATTGCCAAGGAACTAGCAACAGAAGTCGAAAAGAGACAAGGACCTTGGCCCCAGATCCGACACAGAGAGAAAGCCTTCCCCTAGAGTCAATGCCCTGAATTGAGACTTTTAGCCTCCTAACTGTGAGAAAACAAATTTGTTAAAGCCACCCACTTGTGGTATTTGTTACAGCGGCACTGGATAAATAAGATACATGCTAATGATAGTTACATTGTCAACAATAGACTAAACTGAATAAAATACATGAATACGTCTGTACTCAAAATAACTTTATAATTTTCCGTAATATTTTAAAAGTCAAG
The DNA here is from genome assembly GCF_024166365.1 of Elephas maximus indicus. Taxonomy (NCBI): domain Eukaryota; kingdom Metazoa; phylum Chordata; class Mammalia; order Proboscidea; family Elephantidae; genus Elephas; species Elephas maximus. Next base: position 67,470,777 of record NC_064831.1, on the reverse strand, counting down.
TTGTGTACGTTTCTATATTATATTATTAAAAATTAAATCGTTAGTATACACCAATATCCACTGCAGCACTATCACAGTTGCCAAAAGGTGGAAACAACCTAAATGTCCGTCAACAGATGGATGAAAAAAAAAAGTGGTATATACATACAGTGGAAAGTTACTCACCTGTAAAGAGAAATGAAGTTTGGATACATGCTGTAACATGGATGAACCTTGGAAACGTTATACTGAATGAAGTAAATCAATCACAAGAGGACAAATATTATATAATCTCACCCATGAAATAACTAGACTAGGCAAATGTATAGAGAACAGAGTTTATTAGTGGTCATCAGAGGTGGGAGGGAGAGGGGAAGGGAAGTCACTGTTGAAGCCTGAGTTTCTGTTTATGGTGATGGTAATTTGTCAAGGGATATCGGTAATGGTTGTACAACATGATTAATGTCATTGATGTCACAAAATTGTACATATGAAAAATGTTAACTTGGCACATGTTGTGTTATATATATGTTTATAATAAAAAAAGAATTTTAGCAGGAAAAGTATGTTAGCTACTACCTTAGACATAAATCACCATTTCAAAATAAACTATACCAAATTCCTGAAGGAATTTTCTAGCAGGTGTTTATTAGTTATTCCTGACAGATGATCAGGCTACTTAGAAGACTTTCTAGGAAGGATGAATCTATATCTTTCCAAGGTAAATCATTTCCATTTTAGACATTCTAATTTCAAATTTCTTTCATTTTTCTACTCTAAATCTTTCATGATGCCTTTTCCCTGGGGAGATGGGAAAAGGACAGGTACCATCCTCGGTATGACAGCATCTCATCTACTTGGAAAGCATTATTGTCACCCTTCACCTGCACGTTTCTACAATAAGCAAGTTGGGGTTTTCTCCAGACTCCTGTTCTCCAAAACTTTCTCACCCTTCTTTAATTCTACTTAGATTGTTAAGTCATGAAAACTGGACTTAGGTTTAACGGGCTTAGAGCACTTTGTTGTTTCTAATACGTTCTTATAAACAGTTAACACATAATTAAACGTAGTTGTAGACATACAGCTTTCTCAAATTTTAGAAATGAAACCAGGTTTCTGTAAATTAAAAATTATAGAATTTTTCCATATTGCAGAGACCACCCTTATTATCTCTTAGTTACATTAAATTGATGGTCTAGGGTTATAACTACCAAATTAGAGCTACAAATATGGCCCCCGACACATTAAAAAAAAGAATAATTACCTACCTGCTATGTCCTTTGATGAAAGCTTTTTTTTTTTTTTCTCCTAGACTACAGAGTATCAAGGAAACTGGCTTTCTATTGCTCACCTCTGTTTCTTCCACTTTAATAGGAATTGTCCTCACCATAAAGAAAAATATTTTGTGTAACAATTTTATCAATGAAAGAAGAAAAGTAATATCTGCTTGCAAATTTTATATGAGCTTTTTCTTTACTCAGTGATACCTCAGAGGAGTTCACAGTAAGGGGAAGCAGAAGCTTCACTGTGTTAACATGTTTAATTTCTCCGCCTTCCCCAACATTTTTTTTTTCTTTTCCTAAGCCCAGGAGAACTATTTATTGTTATTACTTTCAAATACAAAGCTAGAAGAAGTTGGGTTAAGACAGAAACGATGTTAAGATGATTTAGGAAAAGAAAGAAAGAAAAAAAGCTCTTTCACACCATACAAACAGGAATTTTTGGGGAAGGACAAGGAATTACATTTCTTTTATTATGAAAGCTACTTTCTGTGTTATGTTTCCTACGAGAAAAAGTTTCATTATGTTGACATAAATAGGCTTAAAAAAGACTGTCATATCAATAAGGTGGTAACCTTCATGGGACAGAAGGAAAAAAAAAACGTATATAATATGATCTATATTCCACTTTAAAAGTTCATTTTCTCAAGAGCTTTACTTTATATGGCACTAAAAAGAAGATCAAGGCGATATTTCAGAATACCTTAATGATATAAAAGTGGCATATACTGAATAATAAAGTTTTTACATCAAGCTGGTTATGGGAATGCAGCAATTAATTCCTCCAAAGTTTATGGCCTTTCTGTAGTCATACAAATAACGAACATGAAAGGTTCAGGAATAGGGTAATTTTGCAGCTACAAAACATCAAAAATTTATGCACACCTTCAAATTAGATCATGCTGGTTATTTTTCTGGTTCATATTTAGTCTGTTTGATAAGGGAACAGCCTATTTTTCTTCCTTACACAAAAATAATCAGAATCATAAATAGAGCTAGAAAGAAATTCAGAGAATGTCTAATGTTACAAAACAAGTTAGAAATGGAACCCTGGAATCCAGGATGCTTTTCCCTGTACAGTGTTTCTTCAAACTTTTTGAGGCTCAACTTTGTGTATATATATGAGGTAGAATGTACCAAGGTGGAACCTGAGGTCTCTGAGTCGTACTGCCCAGATCTGAATCTTGGTCCCTCCACTTACTAGACGTGTGATCTTGAGCAAGTTACTTAACCCCTCTTTGCCACATTTTCCTTACCTGTAAAATGAGATTGATGATAATTTACCTTTCCATAGGGTCGTTATGAAAAAATTGATACATACAAAGCACATGGAATAGTTTCTGGCACGTTGTAAGCACTTGATTATGTCAACAATTACTAGGTTTATATCAGTAAGGAAAGGATATGTACTTGCTAGGTTTTAAAATAGCCTAATTATGTTAGAATTGGAAGATTGGATCATGGTTGTGTTTTTCAAATATATGTCATTACTGATATTCTATTTTGGCACATGAATTATGTAGCTGAATGAATGGTTTCCTCATGAAGTACATGCAAAATTTCAATTATTAAATACATAATAACACTCAATTAACTTGGATGCCATTTAGGTTATGATCATTTGGTCCCAGTGACATACTAGAATATTTGACACCCAGAATGATCTTTTTTTTTTTTTTTTAACACTTTCTCTTCTATGTGATAATTTTCAGTAATAATCGTGAAACGAAACAAATAATAATAGGGAAGAAACACAGAATTCTTTTATTCAACTTTGCTTAAACAGGCAGGCAGCCCCCGGCTATGAAGGTCTGACTTACAAACAACCTGTGCTTGCCCTTTAATGTTACGGGAATTTGCGCTCACTTTGAAACAACTGAACCAACCCCTACTCACAAAATCATTATGATCACCTTCACTTGCTGCATATGCAGCTTTTAAATCATTTTGTACCTTGCACTAGAACAAAAAAAACAAAACCCGCTGCCATCTAATCAATTCCAACTCATAGCGGCCCTATAGGGCAGAGTAGAATTGCCCATAGGATTTCCAAGGAGCAGCTGGTGAATTCGAACTCCCGACCTTTTGGTAGCAGCCAAGCTCTTAACTACTGTGCCACCAGGGCTCCTGTCTTGCACTAAAACCAAAACCAAACCAAACCCACTGCCGTTGAGTCGATTCCGATTCATAGCGACCCTATAGGACAGAGTAGAACTGCCAGATAAGAGTTTCCAAGGAGAGCCTGGTGGATTTGAACTGCCGACCTCTTGGTTAGCAGCCGTAGCACTTAACCACTGCGCCACCAGGGTTTCCGTCTTGCACTAAAGTAAGGCTAAATAAGAACCATAGGCACCTGTTACTGGCTTATAGACTTGACTTAAAGGTACAATTAGGAGCAGATCTTGTTCGTAACCCAGGGAATGCCTGTATACCAATATAATAAAAAAATACTATAGCACAAAAGAGGAAAAAAGTCATGGGATTAATTACATTAATGCATTTCTGGGAAAGGAAAAAAAAAAGGAAAAAACTTATGTCTACATATTAATTTGTAACCCAGAACCAAACCCACTGCTCACGAGTCAATTCCAACCCACAGCAACCCCATAGGGTTTCCAAGGTTGTAAATCTCTGTGGAAGCAGGCTGCCACATCTTTCTCCCTCAGAGCCCCAGGTGCTTTTGAACTGCTTGCCTTTCGATTAGCAGTTGATCACTTTAAACACTGAGCCACCAGGGCTCCTTTGGTTTGTAACAGAAGGTGTAATAATATCACACCTTTTGCTTTCTTGACTTGTTCTTTAATTTCGAAGTGAACAATGCCAATTATAAAAAGAATTTCTAAGTTAGATATTTACATTCAGTAACAGTTCAGATATGAATTAAAATTTGCACATACCAAATTAAAATCTTATACTTCAAAGTTTGCATTTTGTTTCACTCTTAAATTTTCACAAATAAAAACTCCAAGTAGACACACAGAACGAATGATTGAAGGATAGCACTGACGTACAGTAAGTCCCTGGGTTAGGAACGTCTAACTTACAGGTTTATGGACAACTTGTACTTGCCTGCCCTTTAATGTTATGAAAATCTGCCCTCACTTTGAAATGATTTCACGAACCCACTGACAAGTTGATTCTGACTCATAGCGACCCTATAGGACAGAGTAGAACTGCCGCATAGAGTTTCCAAGGAGCACCTGGTGGATTCAAACTGCCAACCTTTTGGTTAGCAGCTGTAGCTTTTAACCACCATGCCACGAACCAACCCCTATTCACAACAAATTCTTCATCACAGTCACCTTTCCTTGTTCCACATGCAGGCTTCGAGCCTTTTCTCGAACTAAAGTAAGCCTACATAAGAATCGTATGCACCTCTTCCAACTTACCTACAAATTCTTAAAGACACACATAGGAAGGGATCATGCATGTAACACAGGGACTGCCCATAATCAAGTCCTGTTTCTTCATCCTTCTTGCCTCTGTACTATCATGGTTGTTAAACATCTGTAATTTCTCTAAACACAGAAATATGGAGCAAAAGCATTGCAGACGTGAACTGCGTCTGAATGCTTGGAAAAACACCTATACAGATATTACTGAAGACTAACCATATAACTGGGAGTACTCTAAATTAACTTCCACGTAGAATACAATGTTTACTAAAGGATAATAAAAATGTATTAATTTGAAGCATATACAGATATATGTATTTGTAAAACTTAATAGCTACAGAAATTGTTTAGAACTTAGACCAACAAGAGATAATTTTCAGGGGTGAAGTATTTTATCACTGGCATTGTTTGGAACTACTGGTACATAAAAATCACTGGTAATAAAAAGCAAACTTGTAGTGGGGTTATTATACTTTTTAAATTCTCTGCAGACAATGAGAATGATTTTGCCTACACCCAAGGTGACTGCTCCTACTGTCCCGCCATTGTCTGCCACTCCTTGAGGTGAAATCTGCCATTGAAGTAGTATCGTTGAAGATGCGTTGGCTGCGTTAAGCATGTTTAACCTAAACCAACCAACCAACCCCACTGCCGTCGAGTCGATTCTGACTCATAGCGACCCCATAGGACAGAGTAGAACTGCCCCATAGAGTTTCCAAGGAGCGCCTGGCAGATTCGAACTGCTGACCTGGTGGTTAGTAGCCGCAGCACTTAACCATTACGCTACCAGGGTTTCCGTGTGTAACCTACTTAGGGAAAATCTTTTAAAAAGGAATTTGAGTGATGACTGAGTGCATTGAGCCGTGCTTTGTGTTTTATCCCCTAGACTGTGTGCACATGAATGTTGCTAATAACAAATCAATCATGTTTAGTCATTAAAGCCAGCTCTCAAACCAAACCCACTGCCGTCGAGTTGATTAAGCAACCCTGTAGGGCAGAGTAGAACTGCCCCATAGGGTTTCCAGGGCTGTAAATGTTTACAGAACCAGACTGCTACATCTTTCTCCTGCAAAGCCAGCTCAGCAGGATTAAAAAAAAAGAAAAAGCTACATTAGCAGTTATCATGTATAAATTTTAAAATAAATGTCACAAAGAGCCACATATGCTCTATTTTTCAGGCTTTTCCCCAACTCAGATTGGCTTTCTCCCTGTTTGCTCCAGCTAAGCAAGGTTGTGTTATAAACTACCATTTGGAAGAGCTTTCACAATATTAACATTTACACAAACATTAACAATTTAAGGTGTCTTGGTATTATTTAAGTTTTCACAAATTATGTGGAATGAGATTCACATACGCTGCTTTTATAAGTGGCTATCTCAAGAGAAAAACGTTTTTTAACTCTGATACCAATCGTTTTCAGTCACAGGATCAACGTAATCTCTAATCTGTCTTCCCATAATCTTGCGGCTGCATACATGCACAAGTTTTCTCATTATGTGATCACGGTATGCTTGAAAACACAGTCTTTTTAATTAAAAGAAAATCTCACTTACCTGAAAGGGCATTTGGGTATGGGATACCATGCCAATTTATAGCCACATTAGAGACAGGTATATCTGGCAAGAAAGTGACATACATGAGGCTTAAATCCACAGTTAATTTCTTCCACTCCTGCTTTTCCTGCTTTATAGCTTCTCACCCACAAACCTCCCTCTTCTTAGTAACCTACAGTCTACAGAAGCAGCACCTGTACTGTTGATAGCTCTAGTTTTTGTCAAATAATCTTATTGATAAAAATCACCTGGAGCAGTTAAAAATAAAAATCATAGGCTGCTCCCCCAGAGATTGGATTTCAATGGGTTTTAGGTGAGGCTCTGGAATCAGATTTTAAACAAGTGTCCCCAAGTGATTGTTATGGGCCAAGCAAGTTTAAGTACAATGCTCCAAGCCAAAGCCAGAGTCTTGCCAGCGATCTTCCCAGTTCCCCTAGATTGATCAGCCTCTAGGCTTAATCCTCCTCTGGGTGTTACTAGTCTCCGGGTGTTTGAAAGCAAGAGTAGGCCAAGTTTGGAGGAAGCAGAATGGCATCTTGCCTAGACTTCTGATTTAGGTTTTCAACACCCCAGTGAATCTACCAAGGACGGGGAAGATTTTAGTATGGGCATGTGCTGTGAAAGGAGCCCTGGTGGTGCAGTGGTTAAAGAGCTCGGCTGCTGATCGAAAGGTTGGCTGCTCCACTCGGTAGGAGGAAGATGTGGCAATATGCGTCCTAAAGAGCTACAGCCTTGAAAATCCTATGAGGCAGTTCTCTGTCCTACAGGGTCCCTGTGAGTTAGAATCAACTGACAGCAGCGTTTGGTTTTGGTTTTTTATGCGCTATGAAGTAGCACACCACCAGGGGGCAGTATGGAGCTGACAAAGTATACCTGTTGGGGATTTTTGACTTCACGTAACATAAAATGGTTGCACCTGCAATTTCCATGAACTCACATTAAAAAAAAGTAGCACACTTAAAAGATAGAGGTAAACTATATTAGCATGTAATTTCCACGTAGATTTCTGTCTCTGGAGAGTCTTTATAGACTGCCCTTGTAGAAAGAGTTCCCTTAAAGTAGTTTTGCACCTGAATCCAAACACTTTATTAGAATGCAAAGATTCCAGGTAAACCAAAGTCATGTTCAATCTCCTCTTCCTCTAATATTAGCTAGCATCGAAAATGGATATTTTTCAATGGTTTTAACTAAATGGTGTGTAGCGTTTGGGTCAGAATCAACTCCGTGGTAACTAAAAGAGTTCTAAGTCGGGGGACAGTGGGGTGGATAACAACTTCGGCAAGCTACATCAAGGCTGTTTCCAAATGAACTGCAGCTGAAATGTTGCTACCACCTGTCAACACAACCCTTACCCCTCCACCCCATCCTCCATCAAGCTTTCGTGAACTTTTCCCACTTTCTCCCTTCCAGTCCAGATTTTTTCCTTTTAGAAACGTTCAAGAAGAAAAATTCTCTGGCAACAAAGGTAGGTTCTATAAAAATCACCTGTAAAAGATGTTTCCTCTGAAATTTCACTATCGGAGATTCGAGTTGGTTGAGAAACATTGAAAGATGACGGAGGGCCTGAAGAAATTTTACTTCCAGGTTTGCCAAAATTAGGTTCTCATTCCCTATCTACACATTATTGTACCTAAGAAAAGCGTGACCATGATGCAAGCCCATGGGACAATTCCATGATCTAGGTTTTGAAGTCTTTCAACTCCACCATTTTCATCATTCAGCTAGAAGAGGTGAGGTGGGAGGAGAGGGAGGCAAGAATGAGAAAGGGCATTCCTGGGAGGCCAAGTGGGCTTAACCAAACAAAAGTATTTTTACAAGGTATGAGATCTGAAAACCAAATGTATGTTGAATCTGCAGAGCCGAAGGCTGTCCTGGAACTTAGTGTCCTAGAAAAGAGGGTTTCCAATCTTTTCAAGTATTTTAACATAAAAATATCAGGCTCTCATAGGAAAATGGCTATAATTTTTAGCATGAAGACTACAAATGACAAGAGCTACTATGAATCCAGTAGCTGCTCAAATGACTGTACTCCGTTGCTCACAGCAGCATCTGTGGACTTTAGAAAAAGCTGTATATATTATGTACATGAGGATTTTTTTTTTTTTTTGCCTACACAGAATATGTGTGGATGCATCCAGATTCCTCACAGTAACTCCACTAACTCACCTTCTAGTTAGAAAACTGGGGGCAAGTTGTTGTGGGAACGGTGGTCCCAAAATATACCTTCTCAATGGCGGGCGATATCACCTCCAAGGGGCAAAAATCGCTTTTGAAAGGAGGGCGAAAGCAAGTTACTAAACTGTGGGCAAGTCGCTGTGGGAACGGTGGTCCTAGAATGTGCATTCTCAACGGAGGGCGGTATCAGCTCCAAGGGGCAAAAATTCTTCTGAACGGGGCGAAAGAAAGCTTACGCTTTTTATGTATAAAGCAACAGTTTATAATCAGCTATAGAGTACATATGTGCTATTGGAATTTGATGGGGCAGGGTTAGGGAAAAGAAAATCTGAAAAAGCTCCTTAACCAAAAAAAAAAAACCCAAAAAACAAAAAAAATCGTTGCCTTCGATTCCGACTCATGGCGACCGTATAGGACGGAGTAAAACTGCCACATAGGCTTTCCGAGGAGCAGCTACTGCAACCTTTTCGTTCGCAGTGGAGCTGATAACCACCGCGCCACCAGGGCTCGAAGAGGCTCCTTAAGGAGGGACATAATGAAGGGAAAAAAAAAAAAAAAAGGTTGTGAAAGACTGTGCCCTAGAAGGATCCTGAGCTGAGACGGTCAGACGAAGGCAGGGACAGGTGTTTTCCTCCCAGCAGTAGACCTGGGAGCCCGGGCTGTCTAGGTCTGCCACCACCTGGGTCAGGGCGAGGTGTCTTCCCCTCGCGGACAGGTAAACGGTGGGCAGGTCGCTGAGCTGCTTCCTCGTGCGGCAAAGCGCAGAGGGCAACGCCTGCTGCCGTTTGTTCCGTCACAGGGAGCTGTGAGCGGACGAAAAGAACAACCAGAAAAGAGCTCTGGAAACTGCAAAGCGCTGCACCAACGCGAAAGGAGGCTCCTCGTCTCGATAGGACGAAACTCCCCGCGGGGCCCTTGGCTTCCTTCAGGGGCCCCGTCAGCGTCCGCACTTGTTGCTTCTCCGCCCCGCCTGCCGGCACCGCAGACGCTCCCTTCGCCACAAGGGCGGGTCCCCGCCTCGGGCACAAGCCCCGGCCCAGGGCCCCCGTCCCCGGCCCGCGGGCCGTTTCCTAGACAGCGGCGCCACCCCGCCACAGCCGCCGGGGCGCGCTCGCGGGCGGCGGGAGGTGAGGGCGCAGGCGCGGGCCCGGGCGAGCTGCCGGCACGAGGCCGCGCGCGCGCCCCCAAGCGCGGTGGGCGGAGGGGAGGGAGCGGCGGGGCCTCGAGGGGGCGGGGGGCGGAGAGGGGAGCCCCGGGAGCGCGAGCCGCTGCCGGCGCCGCTGCAGAGCGGAGCGAGTCCCGAGCCCGGCAGCAGGTATGTGTGCTCTCAGCCGGCCGCGGCTGGGGCTTCCCCCGCCTCGGTGCCCAGGTCCGGTGGCCGGGGCGGGCGGTCAAGGTTTGCGGGGTGCGTGCCCGGGAGGGCTGGGATCTTAGCGCTGACCTTCATCCCCGCCGGCCGGGGGAGCAAGCCTAGGTGCTTGGGGCAGTCCAGGACTGCAGCTCCAGACTGGGGACCTTCTTGTCACATGCTTCTTATTTTTTGCAAACTGCCCTGGTTCGGGTCCAGCTGCAGATGCCTTACCTCCCATCCTTTGCCTCCGTGTGCCATCTTGCATTTATTAATAAAACATGCAAGCTGGGAGGGGGGGGTTGCTGCTGGGGGGAATCCCATTGCAGTATGTCAAGCAAGCGCCTATTTTGGGGATTTTAGACGTGATTTTGAAATGGAAATCCCACACCCTGGGGATTTGTGGCTTGGTTGGTCATGACCACTTTCTAGTGGGCTTCCCCCATTTGCCCGGAGGCGCCACAGCGGCAGGATGCGCTGTCAGGAAAGGATGGTGGGTTTTCACTGTCAGGCCAGATACCGTTCAGGGGACAGGTGCAAGCTACAGCAGACAGTTGCCTGCTTGCTAACTTGCCAGGGAGGCTTAAACCCAGAAAATTGTTCCCCTTGATTGCCAAGAGGAGGCCTTGAATAGAATCCCCAAGACTTGCGTACTCAAACTCATTAAGGTTTTGCATCTAAAGATGACTAAAGCTGGCCACCTGTTGGAAATCAGACCCCATAAACGCCCCCTCCCCCACCCCCGGTAATCTAGCCCACCAATCCTGTTGAACATTCGCCAATACTGAGATAAGAATAGGCCCATATTAGTTCCTTCTAGCGTCCTTAATGCTGCTTGTTTCTTTTGAAATAGAACCTACTTTTTTTTTTATGATTTGGTGGCCCTATATTGTAGGTTGAAATTTCATGATTTGTTTTTATTCCATACACCTATAACGTCATATCCTAAAGACTGAATTTCTCTTCAGTGTATGTTTCTCTGGCTTTTCACCTTGCTTTTGAGCAACAATCCGAGAGTGGGATGTACGTAACTACTTACCTTTCTTTTCATTTTTTTCAAAATATTGTAAAATAATAGTAACAGAAGTGTAGAATGAAAATGTTCGTCACAAGATGATCAAATATGGCAGCAGACTGTAATCACTTCTAAAATGCAGTCAGAATGCCACATCTAATAGTGAGAAGGACCCGTATCTTAAGTGCCAGGTACTGAGCTGGAAGCTATTCGTGCATGATTTCATTTAATCCTCACAACAAACCAATTATCTCCATGTTGAAGACGAAGACGCTAAGACTTAGAAAGGTTAGCTAACTTGTCCAAGGTCACACAGTCAGGGACGGGGTTAGGATGCAAATTCAAGTCTGATTGCCAAGGGTAGGGGGTCTGCATTTTCATTAAGATCAAGCTTATACATGAGCTCACAGGCTTGGATTCTATTTTCTGTTTCATAGATTCCACACCAACCTTTGTGGCTTTCCAATAGGAGAAATTGTTGCTTTAGAAGGAGTGGGTGTGGAATTTTTTGAGGTGACACTGAGCCTATACTCAACGGCACTGGGTACTGAGCCTATAAAAAAAATGGGGGCTTCTGTTGAACATTCCCAAACAAGCAGTTAAATGCAAAAGGTTATTTCCCTCCACATTTAAACCTTTAAAACATGTAAGCATTAGATAGAATAAATCACTGATATTTTTCTTTATTGCATCCCACCCCAGTCATCTTGCTGCCCCGCACACTGTCCTTCGGTCTCACTGCTAGTCACGAGAACAACATTGTCTATCACACTTGACATGTGAGCACCTGAGCAGGGTGAAGGAATCCATAGCAGCCAGGGACTGTCATCCAGTCTCTCTATGATGGTAACAGTTATTCATTCAAAGTTTTGAGAATTTGTACATTCCACTGTGTACATGTATTTAATCTTTTTTTTTTTTTTTGGCAAATGCATTATTATAATACAAGTATTGAATGTTGCAAGGAGCCCTGGTGGTGCAGTGGTTAAGCACTTGGCTGCTAACCCAAAGGTCGGCAATTCGAACCCACCAGCCACTGTGTGCGAGAAAGATGCGACAGTCTGCTTCTGTAAAATTACAGCCTCAGAAACCCTGTAGGGCAGTTCTACCCTGTCCTATAGGGTCACTATGAGTCAGAATCTACTCTGTGGCAACGGGTTTGCTGTTGGATATTGCTACACAGTCCTAGCAGTCTTGTGAATTTAGTAGAAATTGCTGGAGTTACATCAATAGAAAAGTCACCCAATGGGGCTATTAGCTTTTTTACTCAGGTCACATATTTGAGATGGTGGTGACAAAGATATAGGTAAGTATGAGGAATTATTTGGAAATTATATCCCATGGAAAATGCAGCTTTTAGTTACAAATTGATGAATCATATTAGGTAGGAAATACAAAGACTATCACTTGTAGACCTTACAAGCTCTGTTTTCTTCCTAAGGCTGGATGAGTATTTAAAAGTACTTTTTCATTATACTGTGTTCTGTAGAGAGTAAACCAATTTGTGTAGCAGTCTCGTCTCACAAAAAAGACTTTGAGTTTGGAAGGACACATTCCCCAGTGCTTATGGAAATGCTGAGATGGAGTCTTTCTGCCCTGGGGATTTCCAGTCTATGACCAGATAACCTCTAGGTGAGTCCTGATGTTTCTGGTGAAGAAGCAGAACACAGGGAGAGGTTCTCGATTCATTTCTGGGGAGGAAATGGGTGTTCTTATGGGGAGCGTCATTCCCTTTTTCAATCAGGAATCTCATAATGGAAAAGCATCCAAGAAGTCGACCAGTCAGCTTGCTCCCATTGAAGCAAGATTTCATTTAGTGCAGAGCTAAGCACCCTTTTTGGCTCAAAGGCCAATTCAGGGAATGTGAGAATTTCTGGACTACATTTTTTTCCCCCTTGAAATGTATATGTATTTAAACTGGGAAAAGCCCTCAATGAACATAATTTTTTTTCCCCACCAAGGTTTTTTTCTGTTTCTTTGGTGAGGGGAAGGAGAGGGTAAATTTTTCCTGAACTCTGTAATTAACATACGTAGCCGTGTCGAATTGTAATGCACATTTGAATACATTATTGAGAAAGACACTGGCAACTGGTATATTTATCTTTCCTTGACCCTGTAAGCTACTTAGTTTTGAAATGTGAATTGTCTTTATAGTACCTCTTATTTAGTATTCTTTATAATGAGGTTTTTTTCATTGTCAACAATCTTGATCCACAAAAGAAGTTCTCAATCAGCTTACTTTGAAATATTTGATTTTCATTGGTCTCTTTTTCTCTCCTTGGTGGCAGCCTTAACAGAAATTTTAATTTTATTTAAAAAGTTGTTCACAACCTACAAATTAATCTGTCCCCTTTCCATACTGAACTAATCAGAGTTCACAGATGCTGACCAGACATACCCATCATGTGACCTTCTCCTGTGGTCCAGGTCTCATCTGAGAAACCCATAGCTCCCTTTGGCCCTTTTTGCACACAAGTTTTCCCAGATATAGAGCCCCTGGGTGGTGCACATTGTTAAGTGCTCAGCTACTAACCTAAAGGTTGGCGGTTCAAACCCACTCAGAGGTACCTTGGAAGAAAGGCCTGGCAATCTGCTTCCAAAAGGTCACTGCCAAGAAAACCCCATGGAACACAGTTCTACTCTGCACAGATGGGGTTGCCATGAATTGTAGTCAACTCAACAACAATGGGTTTAGTTGTTTTTGTTTTGCTTTCCCCAAAGAGAAGAGATAAACCAAACAAAACCAAACCTGTTGCCATCAAGTCAATTCCAACTCATAGCAACTCTGTAGAACAGAGTGGAACTTCCCCATAGGGTTTCCAAGGAACAGTTGGTAGATTCAAACCGCTGACTTTCTGGTTAGCAGCTGAGCTGTTAACCACTGTGCCACCAGCGCTACATAGAAGACATAAGAGCTCCTAAAGTTGGAACACACCAGGCGGGCCTTGGTTGGGCAGTGGGATGGAGGCTACTCAGAACTGATGTTACTGATGTGGGGTAGGGCCAGGAAATCACCTCTCCTACATCAACACTAGCCTATGTTGTGATTTCTATTTGTGGTTATAATACCTGTTCACTGGGAAATGTCAAACAGTACAGAGATATAGAAGGCCAATGGTCAAAGTCTTTGATAATCTCACTCCTCAGCAGTGCTCACCATTAACAATTTAGTACGGATTCCTCCAGATTTTTCAATGCAGATACTAAAACATTTAATAAATGCATAGTTTTGTGGTTTGTTTTCTTACATTTGATAATATATCCTGGACATGTTGGAGGGCCTTGAATGGCATACTTTTTAAAAACAAAACAAACAAACAATCAAAAACCAGTTACTGTCAAGTGAATTCTGACTCATGGTGACCCCATGTGTGTCAGAGTAGAAATGTGCTCCATAGGGTTTTCAGTGGCTAATTTTTTCAGAAGTAGATTGCCAGGCCTTTCTTCCAAGGTGTTTCTGAGCTGGACTCAATCCTCCAACCTTTCAGTTCACAGCCGAGCACGTCAACTGTTTGCACCACCCAGGGACCCACACATACTTCTGGGCACCTTTTATTCTGCCTCAGTGAGCGCTAAATGAGAGGAGCCGTATAACCAGGGAAGTGGAAGGGAACTGATGTTTGTTGGATAAGAACTGGCATGAGCCATGTTCCATGGTAGGCAGTTTCACATTCCATATCTCCTTCAACCTCCTGCAGTCAGTCACCTGTTGTGTCAGCTACTTACACATGAGGAGGGGGGGCCCAAGATACATGATGTAAGGAGTCGAGCTGATGTTCAAAGCCAGGTTGATGTGGCTCAAATGCTAGACTCTTTCTCTGTTACCGCTGTGATTGTGAGTAGAAAATGGTGCTCTGCCCCATAGTCCTCTGGCCACCTGTCCTGTTCTGCTTTACACACCCTAGCTTCCTTGCTGTTTTCCCGCCTCAGGCCTTCAGCAGTAGCCGGTCCCTCTCCTGGAATGCTCTTCCTGCACGTTTCTGCCTGCTTTGCTCCCTCACCTCCTTTAAAGCTTGCTCAAACATCACTTCTTGAGTGAGGCCTTCCCTGGCCACTCCTTTAAAACTACACGCCTTGCCTCGCTGCTTCTCTTTTATTCATCGTACTTATCACCGTCTAGCATACTATGTTGCAAACCCTGGTAGTGTAGTGGTTAAGTGCTACAGCTGTTAACCAAAAGGTTGGTAGTTCGAATTCACCAGGCACTCCTTGGAAACCCTGTGTGGCAGTTCTGCTCTGTCCTATAGGGTCACTATGAGTCAGAATTGACTCGATGGCACTGAGTTTTTTGTTTTTTGTTTTAGCATACTATATTGCAACAGTAGCCTAAACGATGGATGGACTTGAACACGTTGGCGGTTGGGAGGATGGCGCAGAACCGGGCGACATTTTATTCTGTTGTATGCAAGGTCGCCATGAGTTGGTGTCAACTTGGTGGCAGCTATCCATCTAACAGACTATATAACTTGGCTATTTTGTTTACTATCCCTCTCCCCAGTGAGAATGAAAGCTCCAGAGGACAGGGAGTTTGTCTATTTTGTTCACCGCCTGGTGCTGTGGAAAGGACAGATCCACACAGAGTGGGGACAGCAAGTCACTGTGGCAAAGGGGATGGATTAACTCATGGGTTGTGAATCACTTTTTAAATAAAATTAAAACCTTTGCTAAGGCTGTCACCAAGGAGTGAAAAAGAGACTGATGAAAAGCAAGTATTTCAAAGTAAACCGACCATGAACTTCTTTTGTGGTTCAAGACTGTTGACTCAGAGAAGAATCTTCTTGACTCTTTCCAGCCTCCCCATACTTTTTGTTTTTGTTGCCCTTACTGCTCCCTGTAGTGAGTGGTGAAACCCCTAAAATGCAAAGGGCTTATATGTGTGTTTGGGGAACAGCAAGGAAAGTGGAGAAGAATAGGAGAGAGCCTGTCTTACTCTTGAACTGGTGTTGGAGAGAGGAACCTCCCAGTTAGCTCCTGTAAAAATGAAAGGAAAGTCACCCGCAGGTGGGGTGTGAGACAAGACAGCAAGAGGGATGGGGAGATGATCTGGGATGGAGAAAAGACCTGTGTGGGTTCCTCTTTGGGGTACATAATGTTTTTTAGGACCTCCAAAGAAGGACACTTCAGACTCTATCCATTTTCCCAATGGCCTGAGCCACTCTTTCCCTAGAAAGGAATCTATGAACACTCACTCCAGCTCTTCACAAAGGCAGCTTAAACTCTGTACCACCAGCATTAACTTATTGCTTCCCTATTTGAACTAGATGTGAGAGCTCATTGCCAAACAGTTATTCCACATGTCTGCGAAGTCTCAGCAAGAAACACACATCAACAACATCACAACCTGAGCCTTCTCCGACCAACAGAGCCTCAAACCCATTGCCATCAAGTCAATTCCAACTCATGACGAGCCCACATGTGTCAGAGTAGGACTGTACTCCATAGGGTTTTTAATGGCTATGACTTACAGAAATAAATTGCCAGGCCTTTCTTCCATGGCACAGTTGGGTGGATTTGAACCACCAGGCTTTCAGTTAGTAACCAAGTGCAAGCTGTTTGTGCCACCCAGGACCTAAAAGCAGCCCCAGACCCCCAGTTACTTTTCAGACATCTATTGCTTGCAGTAGTTCTTGGACTGGACCAAAATGATTGGCATTTCAGGGTCTTATTCAGCCTTAGAACATATTAGAATTGAGTACCCTGGGATGTTAGAGAGTGTTATTGGTTTTGGGAAGAAGTCTTGCCAAAACTACTCCTCAGCCTCAGGGAAGCTTCCTCCTCCTCTTCCTTCTTCTTCTCATCTTTCTCTCCCTCCTCCCTCTCCCCTTCCTCTTCTGTGGCTCTCATTGCTGCCATGTTGTTGTTGTTGGCTGCCATCAAGTTAGCCCCCACCTCATGGCAACCCCGTGCACAACAGAATGAACCCCTGCCCAGTCCTGCACCATCCCCATGATCAGTTGGGGCTAGAACTGTTGTGATCCATAGAATTTTCTTTGGCACAATTTCTAAAGTAGATCCCCAGGCCTTTCTTCTTAGTCTGTCTTAGTTGGGAAGCACCACTGAAACCTGTTTAGCATCATAGCGACATGCAGGATTCCACGGATAGCCAGGCGGTAGCTGCCCGCAAGGTGCATTGGCCTGGAGTCTAACCCGGCTCTCTAGGATGGAAGACGAAGATTCTACTACTGAGCCGTCACTGCCCTAGGCAGTCTGAGTTACCTGCCGTAAGAGGAATTCTGCCTTCAGAAAAAAGCAGCTTCCCTTAAAACTGCTTTTGATTTGTAACAGAAGGTACTCAAAAGCTAGGACGGAGCTGATAACTCCAGTTCCCAAAGCTCATTTAAACAAAGAATATTAATCAGTATTTTTGCCCTTTGCAGCCCAGGTTTTTGAAAGTCCAAACCGAGATCAGGCAGCTGTTTTCTGGATTTCAGTCTCAAGCCGTACCGCATACAGTGTCCTCCCTTGGCTCAAAACACATCAAAAGGGAGTTATTTTATCAGTGATTCCCTTACACTGTCCTACCCAGTCCTTGGTAGATTACCAAACTGCCATTTATATGAGCCGATGCAGCGTATAAGGTAAAGTAACTTCCTCCCCACAGTGGTTTCCCTTGAAATAGTTAAATCTTTATATTTCACCTGAGTTCGATGTAGCATTTTAAAAAACCAAAACAATTTCTATGACACTTGATAATTCTCCTTTAACCATAACAACAAAAATGTGCTAGTTTCACCCTCTGAAACAAAAGAACAGGGCAAAACACAATGCAATTCCACAACTAAAGAAAATGTTCCATTATTTTGGGAATAGTGTCAAAAGAAAAGCTTGGAAATTTCCCTTCCATCTTTCACCCTCCTTTTACGGTCAATTTTTGCCTGTTGTTCTATCTGCCGCCACTCCCCTCTTGATGCCCTACAAAGAATTCCCATCCCCACCGCTCTACTGAAACAGAACTCTTAAAGGTCACCTGTGATTGCCTAATCACAAATCCAATGGCCATTTCTCAGGTTTCATTCCTGATGGCTCAGCAACATCTGACCCTATTGACTTCTTCAACTCCTTGAAATGCTCTCTGTTGGCAATTCCTTCCTAACAGAGACCCATCTCTGGTCTCTCCTCTGCTCTAGCTCTTCTGTGCTATCAAGGAGTGGTCTGATGAAGTGATTTAAGAGTGTGGGCCCTGCCCAGGGTTTGAATCCTGGCTGTAGCACTGGCTAACTGTGTGTCTTTGAGTAAGTTATTTAGCCCCCCTGTGCCTCAGTTTCCTCATCAGTAAAATGAGGAGAAGAATAGTAGCTACATCATAGGGTTGTCATACCGTGGTGACCTGCATGTTGCTGTGATGTGGGAAGGTACGTCATTGGTATTTCAAACACCAGCAAGGTTACCCATGGTGAACAGGTTTCAATGGAGCTTCCAGACTAGACAAACTAGGAAGAAGGGCCTGGCGATCTACTTCCAAAAACTAGTCAGTGAAAAACCTACGGATCACAACAGAACATTGTCCAGTTACCAACGATCATGAAGGTGGCACAGGACTGAGCAACGTTTAGTTCTGTTATACATAGGGTTGCCATGAGTCAGAGCTGACTTAAGGGCGACTAACGACAACAGGGCTGTTGGGGAAGAGGTTCAAGATACCGTCAGATGCTCCTTATGATAAAACCCTAAATCTTCCTCTGCCAGTCGGGGCCTCTATGACCTAACCCTGTTTTCCTTACTTCCCTTGGCTATTCCTAGCGTGTGCCCACTTCCGAGCCTTTGTTCCTGCAGTCCCCGATGGCGGATCACCTTCATCTATTCCTGCTCTGCCCTCTTTCCCTGGCCAGAAGAGATGAAGGATGCTAAGGGCTTCACCCGCCCAGGAGGCACCAGCCCAGACTGCCTTGTAATATAAGACATCCTCCTTTGGGCACAGAGCCTATCTCGCTCAAGCAGATTATAAATTACTTAAAGATGCCAGCTGTGATTTACACTTTTAAAAACTATCTCCTTCAGTGTTTAACACAATGCTTTTACACATAGTAGGAATTTAACTTATATGTGTTAACTACCCAAATATTACTTTTCCTTGGTCCTTCCAAAATCCTTTTTCCTCTTAACTTGAAACTTATACCTGTCAGTTCTAGAACCCATATTTGCTATAAGCGCGACATGGGAAAATTGAGTCAGCACCACGGGGAGAGTTAGTCACCTCAGAGTCTTTTTGAAATGAGGGGGGGTGAGTAGAAATAATTAGAATAATAAGAGCAGAGAGACTAATTCAATGCTTTTTAAAAGTAGCTTGAAATCTTACCGATCTATGAAGTTGTTAGGATTCTTTTAAAAGTGTTTGGAAATTTTTTCTATCCTTCTGCCATCTCTCCCAAGTAAAGTGAGCTCTGAGGGGTGTGAGTATCAAACCTGTACATCTTTCAGACCTTGTCTGAGGCCTGCTCCTGTACCAATATGTTCTAGTCCTACTTTCACTGTAGATCTGGGTGAAGAGGACATTGAAGTTCAATGAAGATCAAAGGAAGGGGCTGCCTTCTTAAAAAAAAAAAGAAATTATTTCCATTACTAGTATTCAGAGTTGGCATAGCAAAGGCAGCCTACATTTTCCTCGGTATCTACTGTGTCTCTGAGATCATGAAGAGTCATAGAGTTGTGCTACCCGTATAACCTTTCTAACCCTGGAAGCCATTAAGGGCCGTGTTCTTTGCATCTTGAGATTCTATAGCAGGGTTTCTCAACCTTAGCATTATTGACAGAGCCCTGGTGGCACCGTGGTTAAGAGCTCAGCTGCTAAACAAAAGATCAGCAGTTCAAATCCACCAGCCACTCCTTGAAAACCCTATAGGGCAGTTCTACTCTGTCCTATACAGCAACAGCACCTAACAACAGCACTATTGATATTTTAGGTGGCTAATTCTTTGTAGTGGAGACTGTCCTATGCATTGTAGGATGTTTAGCAGCATCCCTGGCCTCTACCCACTAGATACCAGTAGTTTGCCCCCCACCCCACCAAGTTGTGATAACCAAAAATGTCTTCAGTCATTACCAAATATCCCCCGGGGGATAAAATCATTCTTCAATAAGAACCACAGCTCTAAGGATCCAGAAAACTCAGCATCTTCCCAGTTTATGCAATACCAGAACTTGGATAGTTTGGGGCAAGTGAAGATTATAATAGACATGAAAGGTAAATTTGGGTTTAAAATTTCTAACATTTCAGAGGGAAAATGTAGTGTCTATAAGCGATTATGGACTATATCCTAAGTAAGGAGGATGTAAACAAATAGTTAAAGAAATTCAGACAATCTTACTCCCTTAAAGATCTTGTGACTGGATGCAACCATGCATTCTGGGAGTGTTACAATCATTCTTGGAATATTTTGGTTGGAATTGTATTTAAGTGGCCAAAATACTTGTAGGCCTTTGACAATAAGTATATTAAACCAAAAATAATATTCCTGGGGAAGTCTTAGTTGATTATCATTAGAGGAGGTGATATTTGGCCTCACTGTTCCCACCAGAAGCTGCTTCTGGCCACAAAGGCACCCTAAGACAATATTTTCGGGTGCTTCACAGTGAAGTGAGAATGACAAGGTACTTTGTGCCCTGGTGAAAGGCCATAATTTTTTCAGTCATCTTCGTGGCTCTTAGGAAATTTAGCTGTGATTTAGAGCCCACCTTTCAGTTGACAGTCACCATTTTTTCTTTCTAAATGCAATAGCAGAAATTGCATGCCATACCCAAAGGCTGAAAGTGGCGGGTGAAAGCAGTACTTTGCAGAAAATGTTAAGGCTCCAATCTTGGGCGAGACCTGTTTTGGCCAGAGATCACCTTTGACTTAATTGCCTCTGGAAGGGGAAAGTGTACACTGAAGACCCCCAAGGTATTTTCAATCCAATATTCTAGAATTAAACAATTGTGAGCATCTTCAGTGTGCCAGGTTTGTGCTCAGAGCTGGAAGGAACTCCAAAGATCATGTCTAGCATCCTCATCGTGCAGGTAAGGAAACTGGATCCAAGAGAGAAACGACTTGCTGGAGCTCAAGCTACTATGTTCTATGTTCCTAGTCTATGTTCTGTGTTCCTAGGTTCCACAGAACACAGTTCAGTATACGGGCTCCTTTCCGCACTGCTTCTGGTCCTATAGCTCTCTTTTCTGATATTACGTATTATATCTAGAATCTGTGGTAACATCCTTCTGTAAGCAACATGGTCCTTATCCCTTCCTTGTTGATCTCAGGATTATTATGAAGGCACAAGATGCAGTACAAAAAGACAGTTTCTGTTTCCAAACAACAAAATGTTTTACAAATGTAACTATTATTCAGTTCAGATTTTCCCTGGTTAGCAAGAATCTGCCTCTGAAAATTCTGAAGTTGATGGTGTAAGCCAATAGTTACTTCTATGAGGTAGCACTAGGCTAGGTGACCTCAGGTAGGAGAGTTGGCCTTGCCTTTAGGGAGGAGACAGGGCTCAGTGGCTTACCATCTCAAGTTACGACTGAGAGCAAGAGGATTGCTCTTCTTTTTTTGTGGGTGCTATTTTTTATGGGTTTGCATAGTAAGGGGAATTTTCCTCTTAAAAGGACAGGATATCAGAAGGGGAGGAGATCTGGAGTGCTTGTGGTACCAGTCAGGGTCAGAAACTTACCCTGACAAACTTAAGCAATTAGGACAGTTGATGAGCTCCAAAATACTTTACAAATGTAAATACCATCCTCAGTTAGCTTTTATTGAGTTTTTTGGAAGGTATATTCAGAAAGAATATATTTATCTGAGCGTAACAGAAAATCTAAGGAACAGTGGCTTAAATAGATAACTTATTTTTATTTATCTAACAAATCTAGAAGCAGAGTCCAGAGGTTGTCATGCTGCTCAGGGATGTCGTTAGAAACTGAGGTTCTGTTTAGGTTTTTGTTCCTCATAGTTAGGGCTGGGTGCTCCACCTCCAGGCATTTCATCTGTGTTCCAGGCAGGAACAAAGGACAGAGATGAAGTGTAAAAGCCTTTCCTTTCTAGGTTTTGTCTTTATACTGGGGAAGGGACTTATTCCTTTATTTCATTGATCAGAGTTGTATCATGGGACCACTGCTTAATAAAAAGGAGCCTGGGAATTCTAGTATTTTCCTTTCTGGCATGTAGATCAGTGGGAGATAAGAGGAAAGAGGTTGAAATGAGGGTTGTGAGTCAAACTAAAATATCTATGACAGAAGAACAGGGCATTTCTTCAGAATCAGTATGGCTAGAGAGCCAGGCTCAGAATATAAGCAGGGTGGCTAGGCACAGCTAAAGGGGCACTGGGCAATGGGTGCTCCTGCTGTGCTCTGAGCTTGACTGCTCCCAGTCATTCACTGATAGGTCCTTGGACCAGTGTTACCCTGACCTTGGCTAGACCTTTGCATTCTTATTAAGGATTCAAAGTCCTTGGCTGAGCCTGGATCACATGTCCATGCTGTAGCTGCATGGGAGGGGCAGGGAAATAGAATACATGTCACCACCCCCTTAGAGTACCATAATGGAGGGTGGGAAGAGGCTATCTTGGAATTCCTCCAAATAGGGGGGATCCTTCAATGCTAGGCAGCCAAAACTGACAAATATTCGCCACCCTCCTATCTTACAGATGGGCAACCCGAGTCCCAGAAAGAAGAAAGTCAACACCACCTAGTAGGTGATAGGCAGAGCCAGGATTTTGGCTTTCTCTGTCCTCTACCACACATGTCCAATCCAGTTGGCTCCAGGGAAGCAGTGCCTTCGGAGCCTTTCCCTCAGGATCTCTGACATTCCATAGGGTGAGGAGGTTTGTGTTTGGAAGCAGCCTCTCCTTCTCTCAGTGGTCCCTTTCTCCCCACAGGATCTTCCCAGCAGCCACTTCTTCCTTGTATAATTTCAAGACTTTCCAAAAATAAGAAGTACCTCCTGTCTACAAAAAAATCATTTAGAATTCCTATTATAACAGGGTATTGAAAGGGATATTTTGTGAAGACAAAAACCAACCAAAACCAAACCTGTTGCCTTGTAGTTGATTCCAACTCGTAATGACCCTATACAAACCCATTGCCATCAACTCACAGTGACCCTATAGGACAGAGTAGAACTGCCCCATAGGGTTTCCAAGGAGCGCCTGGTGGATTCAAACTGCTGACCTTTTGGTTAGCAGGCGTAGCTCTTAACCACTACGCCACCACTGTTTCCAACGACCCTATAGGACAGAGTAGAACTGCCCCATTTATAGTGTTTCAAAGGCTGTAATCTTTACGGAAGCAGACTGCCACATCTTTCTCCTACAGAGCAGCTGGTGGGTTCAAACCACCGTCTTTTCAGTTAGCAGCCAAGCAATTAACCACTTCACCACCAGGACTCCTTTTTTGTGAAGACACTTGGCTGCACATATCCTCACCTTCTAAAGAGAAACATCCAGGCACAACCACGTCAAAACTTATACAAAGGTAGCTAAACTGGTCTGGCAAACATCACCTCATCACCCACCTATAACTTGTGTGAAGAAAAAGACTGGATATTCAAGGAGAGTTAATTAACAAGGGAGAGTGTGAGGGAAAGTGCAGTGGCTTGCCCCTACCTCTCCTGAGAGGGACTAGTAGAGGATTGTTTCCTCCCAGCCAACAGAGAGGGATCCAGGCAGTGTGGAGACTCCCATAAGGCTTCTTGAGAACCTATAACTGTATCCCACTGAAGAGCATCATTTGGTTACTTGCAATCCAGAGAACTCTGTCAGCCAAGGGAGGTCTATATATAATCATGTACAAAGACTTTAACCAATCTTGCTCCAGTTCTTGCCCCTGCCTCCCACTCCAAGCACACCAAAGACCCTGGGAAACAAGAAGCAGGGGGAGAAAGGGGAGGGGGGAGTGAAAAGCCAACTGTCCCCTTCCCAAGTGCAGGACTAAGCTGTGGGTCAGGCCTAAAGCAGGAAGAGAGGAGGAGCTTTGAGCTGGACGGGAGACTGAAAACTTGATTTAGACCAGATGAGATTTTTAGAAAAATTTTATTGTGGTAAAATGTATGCCAAAGATAGATGCCATTTTAGCCATCTTTAAGTGTTCAATTCATTGACACTCACCACGTTGTGTAACCATCGCCACTATCCATTTCCAGATACTTTTCATCACCCCAAACAGAAACTCATTGCTCCTTAAGTAATAACTCCTTGTTTTCCCCTCCTCCCAGCTCCTGGTAACCACTAATAAACTTGTCTTTGTGCGTTTGCCTGTTCTAGATACTTTGTATGAGTGGGATCGTACAAGATTTGTCCTTTTGTGTCTGCATTACTTCACTCAACATATTTTCAAGGTTCATTCATGTCATAGCATATATTAGGACTTCGTTTCTCTTTATGGCTGAGTAATATTCCATTGTATTTGTGTACTATTATTTTGTGTATCCACTCCTCTGTTTATGGACACTACATTGTTTCCACCTTTTGACAACTGTGAGTAATGCTGCAGTGAACACTGATGTCCAAGTATCTGTCTGAGTACCTGCTTTCGAGTCTTTGGGGTATATATCTAGGAATGGAATTGTTGGGTTACATGGTAACATGGTTACATGTTCGACTTTTGAAGGAACTGCCAAATTGTTTTCCAGAGCATCTGCCTGGTCTTACATTCCCACCAGCAATGCCTGAGGCACCCCCCGCCGCCGGATAACACTTGTTATTTTCTGTTTTCTTGATAATAGCCATCCTAGTGGATGTAAGGTGGTATCTCATTGTGGTTTTGATTTGCAGTTCCCTGGTGACAGTGAAGTTGAGCGTCTTTTCATGTGCTTATTGGCCATTTGTATATCTTCTTTGGAGAAATTAGACCAGATGAGATTTTTATATTTTTAACATCTTAAAAAGTCTTAATTGCTGCAATGAGGTGGTTCATGAAATTGTACATGACCAGACCGTTATGGAGACTGTCAAAGATGTCATCGAGGGACAGGCACGAGAGTACTAGTGGGACGAGATTGAAGACCCAAGTTGAAAAAAAATAAAGCTGTTTCTAGTTGTACCCACATTCAGTCTGTGACTAGTTACTCTCATTTTCCAAAGATAGCATTCTAAGTTCTGGAAAAAAAAAAACAAACAAAAAACCCTGGAATGAGGCATCAGGATTCCTGAAGTCTAGCCCCTGCTCTTCCACAAACCAGGAGTGTGACTTTGGGTGAGTCACTTCACTTTTATGGGTCCCAGTTTCCTCTTCTGTCAAATGCTAGGATTGGATTTCGTGGCTCAGGTATCCTAGAATAATTTCTCTACTCCTCTAAACCACACAGGGCCTTCGAACAGCAGGACAAAATAATTCACACAGCGAGCTGGCTTTACAAATTGTACTTTGGTTATATTTGCTGGAAGAGTAAAGCACAGATGAATGGCATTTGGCAGGAGAAAACCTTAGTACATCTGAAACCCTTAATTATACACTGTAGGCAGCTCTGTAGCTTGGTCTGTGTCAAAAGACACTGCATTATCAAATGACACGTTGTAGAGATATCAGAGTTTCTGCAACAGCTCATTCATCTGTGGTGTGGTTGGCCTGGGTCAGGCAGGTAGCGTCCACTCTTTCAACTGAGTCTGCATTTGAATTCCTGAACACTCCTATATTTAGATTAAAGGGCCTCTTGTCCAGGTACTGTGGAGATGACTCTCCTTGAATAGACTATACTCAATGGGAAGTTTGGAGCCTGAAGCTGGTAAAACACATGGTTTATTTCTAGATTTTGTGTGTAGCTAAATACTATTGCTACATTGGGTGTAAGAGGTTTTATACACAGCTTTTTATATTTTTTATTACATAAGCAATACATTAAAATCACACATGAGTAATACGTAAATTAGAAATACTTTTTGCACAAGCAAAGTGTCTATAATCCTACTATCTTCAGAAAATTATTCATATTTTGTGTCTATACTTTTAAATGCATATATACATATATGAATGGTTTTTAAATATAGGGTTGTATTATAAATTTGGCATGATAATTTCCTGAGGACAGCAAGGAGGCTTGTGTGATCAGAGTGCCATGATTAAGGGGGTAGGAGATAAAGATGGAGAAGGTAGCTTACAGGGCCTTGTAGACCATGGTGAGGGTTTGGATTTTGTTTAAAATTTACTGGGACATCTTTGGAGGGTTAGGGCAGAGAAGTGACATCATTTAGTTTGTTTCAGAAGGTTCACTTGGCTGCTGTATGGAAACAGACTTCAGGGGCCTGGGGAGGAAATAGGGAGACCACCACTTAGTAGACTATTTCAATAGTCCAGGTGAGAGATGGTGGTGGCTTGAACCAGGGTGCTATCAGTGGAAGCAGGAATAAGTGAGTGGTTGGATTCTGAATATATTTTGACGGTAGACATGATAGGATTTGCTGATGGATTAGATGGGAGAGAAAGAGAGGAGTCAAGAGTGACTTTAAGGTTTTGGGCCTGAACAACCAGAAGGGTGAGATTTCCATTTACTGGAGTGGAGATGGAGGAAGAGCAGATTTTAGGTAGAGAAAATAAAGGCTCTTCTTTAATCATGTTAAGTTTCAGTCTATTAGATGTCTAATTGAAGATGTCAAGTAGCCAGTTGGATACATAAGTCTAAGTTGAGAGGTGAAGAAAGGGCTGGACATGGAAATTTTGGAGACATCGTGTGTGGTTGGCTTTTGAAGCCATAAGAGTGAGTGATCTCACCTAGGCCCTGGGATAGAGAATAGATGGAGAAGAAAAGAGGTCTGAGTAATGATCCCTGGTGTAGGTCACCATTGAGAGGTCAAGAGAAGGAGGAAGATCCAGCAAAGGAAGGTGAGAAGGAACACCCCATGAGGGGAGAGAAAAACCAGATGGTGTGGTCTTCTGAAAGCCAAGTGAATAAAGTGTTTCAATGAAGAGGGAGTGATCAACTGTGTCTAATACAGCTGAGAGATTGGGCAAGCTGAAGACAGAGAACTGAACCCTTATATTTAGTAATATGAAGGCCATAGTTTGTATTGAGATGCAGTTCTTGTGACTAGGGTCTGTATCTAACTGATGATACAGACTAGCTAGGGACTCCTGAATCATCCAATTCTCCTTCATTTTATTGGTTCATTAATTCAGCTAACATTTATCCAGCACTTTCCACGTGCCTGGCGCTTGTCTAGAACTGAGAACGGCCAAATTGAATCAAACCATAACTCTTGCGCTCAAAACAGACTAAAAGTCTGAGACTTAGGTAAGTAAGAATGTCAGATCTCAGTCTTCTGATCCTTAGGATTCTCATATATTCACATACATTTTGAAATTGAGGTTGTATTTTGCCTACACATAAGTTCTTCACCAAGTCCTGTCAATGAAGAGGAGAAGGCTATGTGGACAATCTAACTTTACCTCGTGAAAGATCTATGCCTTATTTATTGATAGAAAATCTCCTTTTCTGCTTCCTGTCTTTCCACTTAGCAGCTTTGTAAGAGAACTCTCCCTTTCAGCTGAATGTTAAGCATCTCATCCTCCATGAGACAGTCATCTAATTTTTTAAATCAGTTGACCCAAAATGAAGACATACTCTCTTCTCTCGGACCTTCCAAACAAATGGTTTTCTCTTGTCTCAGAATAAAGAACAGTCTTGTTTTGTTGTGGACTCTGATATGTGCTTTAACAACAACTAAAACCAAACCAAACCAAACCAAACCTGTTGCCATTGAGTTGATTCCAATTCACAGTGACCCTATAGGACAGAGTAGAAATGCCCCATAGGATTTCCAAGGAGCGGCTGATGGAGTCGAACTGTGCCACCAGGACACCTTAACAACTTAAAAAAAAAAATCCTACTGTTGAGTTGATTCTGACTCATAGCGACCCCATAGGGTTTCCAAGACTGTAAATCTCTACGGAAGCAGACTGCCACATCTTTCTCCCTTGGAACTGCTGATGGTTTCGAGCCACCGACCTTTCAGTTAACAGTCAATTGCTTTAACCACTGTGCCACCAACACTCCTTATAACAACAACTAACCAAAACCAAACCCATTGCCATCGAGTTGATTTTGACTCATAGCGACCCTATACAACAGAGTAGAACTGCCCTGTATGGTTTCTGAGGAGCACCTGGTAGATTCGAACTGGTTACCTTTTGGTTAACAGCCATAGCTCTTAACCACTACCCCACCAGGGTTTCCCCCAGCATAGTGATGGGTGATATTAAATAGTGATAGACGGGAGGGAGAGGAGGGTGTCTCCTCAGAGCTGGTCAGGTAGACAGAAGAAAATAATGTATTATAATACTTTGATCAGAGATCAATAGAATTATGCCCTGAATATTATGGGAGCACACTAGCAGCAATTATCCCATAGAAGTAGGGGTGCAGGTGTGAAGTAGTCAGCAAACACTTCTTAAAAGATGAGTAGGCATTAGCTATGCAAATGAGGGAGAATATGGATTCTGGCAAAGGAAAGAACTTGTACAAAAATGTGAAAGAACCTCATGAGGTGTGGGAACTATGAGTGAGGTTGTTGTGACTGGCATGAAGGGAGCATGTGGAGAACTGGCAAGAGGTGAGATTAGAGAGTTGGGACATAAATAGTGGAGGACTTTGCCTATTTCCTGCGGAATTTGCACGTACCTGTAAAGGGTCAGAGATTTCTTTTAAGTAAGGAAATAGTATGATTGTATTTGTATTTTAAAAAGACTTTTTTGGGGCAACTAGAAATCACATATATTGCTGGTGGAAGTATAAAATGGTATAACCACTTTGGAAAACTGCTTGGGAGTGTCTTATAAAGTTAAAAAAATATACCTATCATACAAACTGGCAACTTTGATCCCAAGTATTTACCCAAAAGGATTGAAAATATATGCCCACAAAAAGACTTATGCAAAAATGTTCACAACAACTTTTTCATAATAGCCAACACTGTAAAAAACTCAGTTTTCTATCAACAGGTAAATGGAAAAAACAAACTGTGGCACATCCACACAATGGAATGTTACTCAACGATATAAAGCAGCAAACTACTAATAAATGCAGTAACATGCATGAATCTCACAGACAGTATATTGAGTTAAATAATCCAGATACAAAAGAATCCATGCTATATGATTCTATTTATATACAGTTCAAGAACAGGTTAAACTAAGCTGTTGGTGATGGAAATCAGAACAGTGGTTGCCTCTGAGTGTCAGAGGATTGGCTGCAGAGAGTCACGAGAGAACCTTCTGGAAGTGATTGAAACGTTATATGTCTTGATTGGGGTGATAGTTCTATCCAGATCCATCAAACTGTACACTTAAACTGTATGTGTTTTATTGTATGTAAATTTACATCAATTACAAAAAAAAAAAAAACAGTATTAGAGAAAAAAATACTTCTTTGGAAGCAGCGTGGCAGATGGTAGAAGAGAAGGTTGAGCCTGGATTTGGGGAGATTATAATAATGCAGCTGAGAAATTTAAGGGCCAGAATTTAAGCAGTGGCAGTGGAGTTGGTAAAAGAGAGAGAACTGACAGGACTTAAAAAGTGATTAGATAACAGTGATGATGGTTGAGGATGAAAGTAATGTCACTGAATTGTACATGTAAAAAACGTTGAAATGGTATTTTTTGTTACACTCAAGACAACAAAAAAAAGTTTAAAAAAAAGATTAAGAGAAAAGGGTTAAGAAAAATGTGAATTATACCCTCTGGTGATGTAGGTATAGTTGGTAACAGGGGAGCAGGCTTTGGGGAGAGGTTTTTACGAGTTGAATTTTAGCAGCGTTGAGGTGGTTGTGCCTCAGGAGCATTCACACATCCAGTGGGCAGCATTAAAGTTCAGGGAGAATCCTGGGCTGGAGATAAGGAGACAGGGTCACCAGCAGGTAGACATTGATGAAATCATCATGAATGGGAGAGTTTATAGATTAAGTTGGGCTAAAAGCAGAACCCTGGAAACCTTCACATTTAAAGAGCAGTAGAGAATGAGGAGCTCTTGAAGGAAGCTGGGGAAGTGTAAAAATGTCACGTCATAGAAGCCAAAGAAGAGGAAAGTGATTCACTAAATAGGAAGGGGTTGATGTCAAATCCTGTAGAAGTCAAGTAAGAAAATAACTGCTTCCTCACTGCTCCCTCTCTCCTGAGTTCCTTAAATCTCACCTACTCCCTCCTCATGCTATTGGAATGTAGCTGTAGTGAGTTGAATAGTGTCTCCCCAAGAGATATATCCAAGTCCTAACCCTTGATACCTGTGAATGTGACCTTGTATGGAAATAAGGTCTTTGAAGATGTGATTAAGTTAAGGATCTCAAGTTGAGATAACCCTGGATTTAGGGTGGGCTCTAAATCCAATGACTGATGTCCTTATAAGGACAGAAGGAGTCACAGAGACACAGGAGAGAAGGTCACCTGAAGATGGAAGGAGAGATTAGAGTTATGCAGCCACAAGCCAAGGAATGCCAGGAGCCACCAGAAGCTGGAAGAGGCAAGGAACCGATTGTCCCCTAGAGCCTTCGGAGGGAACATGACCCTGTCAACACCTTGATCTTGGACTTTTGGCTTCCAGAAGCGTGAAAGAATAAATTACTGTTGTTTTAAGCCACCAAATTTGTGTTAATTTGTTGTGGTTGCCCTGGGAAACTAAGACAGTGCCCAGAGACTTCCAAGTCTCCAGATTCAGTGGCATATTCTCAACCTTATCTTCTACAACCTCCCTGCAGCATTTGACATTGCTGTCCATATCCTCCTCCTTGAAATCTCTCTCCCTTGGCCTTTGTGACTCTACAGGGTCCCTGTTACCCTATTCTACCCTGACCATGAATCCTCTTCCTGATGCCTAAACATAATCATTCCTCGACGTCCTATCCTTTTTTTCCCTAAACATCTGTTGAGTGTCTTCTAGGTGTTAGACCTGCGCTAGATGCTGATGATACCAGTAAGTAAACCATAGGCCCTGCTTCCCAGGAATTGATGGCCCAGCCACAGAGAGAGATGAAAATAGACATGAACATTGTAGTATGATAAAAAGATATTAGCTGGGTACTATGGGTTATAGGGAGCCCTGGTGGCACAGTGGTTAAGAGCGCAGCTGCTAACCAAAAGGCCAGCACTTGGAATCCACCAGCTGCTCCTTAGAACCCTGTGGGGTTGTTCTACTCTGTCCTAGAGAGCTGCTATGAGTTGGAATCAACTCAATGGCACACAACAACAACAACGTGGGTTGTAGAGGGAGCAACTGTACCTGAAGAAGTTAGGAAAGAAAGTAAATATAAAATCATAGAGTCATAATGGAGATAGTATATTTAGGAGTGGGGACCTCAGAAGTTTTTTGTGCCTGAAGTGTAGAGTGAGTGAGGTTGAAGGGTGAAAAGGGGGACTAGAAATGTAATGGGGGAGGCAAATTACAAAGTGTTGTGTATAATGTAAGGAGTTTGAGCATTGCTTGATAAGTAGTAGGGAGCCAGCTGGGATCTTAAATAGACATGACCAGGAATGTTTTAAGAAGATAAGTAACTGAATGAAGGCTGGGGAGAGCCTGGGGGCAGAGGGACCAGTTAGGAGGTTGTTTTAGTAATCCAAGAGAGAAATAATGATCTGAATTAAAATAGCAATGAGGGTAGAGAAGATGGCAAAGTTCAAGAGACATTTCTGATATAGATTTGAAAGGATTTGGCAATTGTTTGGGGGATGTGAAAGGGGGAGAAGCTGAGGGTGACTCCATAATTCTTAAATTAAGAGATTTGGATAGATGGTGACTCCACTAACCAAAATAGAAACCACAGAGCAGAAACAGCCTATGGATGGAAGTAAGATAATGAGTTCAGATTTGGACATGCTAACTTAGGAATTCTTATAGGGATATATAGTTAGAACTCTATTTTAAGAGTGTTCAACACATAGATGAAGGCTGAAGCCCTAGTGCTATATGAGCTCTTTCAGAAAGCCCATGGAGAGAAAGACCATCAGTGGACAGAGATAGGACATCAGAGAAGATCAGTATTGAAGAGTAGTGAAGAGGAGGCATAAAAAAGAAAGAGCAAGAAAAAGAACGAAGAGTGCACAGTGACCCAAAAGCCAAGGGAATAGAGAATTTTAAGAATCAGAGGGTGGTCAACAACGTTCTACGTAAAGGAGTAGGATTAAAAGTCTCCACTGGATTTGGTAATTAGGAACTTACTGCTACCGTATCAAAATCAGTTTTGTTAAGAGTAGGGTGGAAGCTATAGTGTAATGGATTGAAGTAGGAGGAGAAAAATTAGAGAAAGCATAATGCAAAATAAAGTTACTTTTAGATGTACAAAGTACTCAGAAAACCTCCTTTCCACACAATCTTACAAATTGACTTGAGGATATACTCCAGCAAAGATAAAAAGCATCCAACAGTGTGGAAGGCATGGATCTGAGAAGAAAATGGAGCCAAGCCAGGATGAGTGTTGTATAGCAGGTCCACAGAGCAATGTGTCCAAAACTGACCGTTTAGCAGTGTTATGAATAGAATTGTGTCCCCCCAAAAAGTGTATCAACTTGGCTAGGCCACGATTCCCAGCATTGTGTGGTTGTACACCATTTTGTGATTTCATGTAATTTTCCTATGTGTTGTAAATTGTAATCTCTGCCTGTAGTTAATGAGACAAGATCAGGTTGTGTTAAAGAATATCAGGGTGGGATGCAACAGCCTTACTCAGGTCACAGCCCTAATCTGATATAAGGGGAGTTTCCCTGGGGTGTGGCCTGCATCGCCTTTTATCTTACAAGAGATAAAAGGAGAAAGAAGCAAGCAGAAAGATGGGGACCTCATACCACTAAGAAAGAAGAGCCGGGAGCGGAGTGTGTACTTGAGCTGAGAAGCTTCTAGACCAGGGGAAGATTGATGACAAGGACTTTCCCCCAGAACAAAGAGAAAGCCTTCCCCTGGGGCTGGTGCACTGAATTCAGACTTCTAGCCTCCTAAACTGTGAGAGAATAAATTTGTTTGTTAAAGCCATCCACTTGTGGTATTTCTGTTACAGCAGCACTAGATAATTAAGCAAACAGGAAAGTTAGGGATCTTGATGATCTTATTGTAGATGGAGAAAACATATGTTTCTACTCTTAACAAGTAAAAAGGCAATGAGAAACCTCAGAAGGAAAAAAATCTATGGAAGGAAGCCATGGACCAAATATGAAGTAAACGAAAACATAGCAAGATTTTGAACAATTCGATGGAGTGTCAGAAAAGAGAAACCTATACACTTGAACTTTCCCCATCCAGCAACATGGGTATAGTGAAATAGGGTTATATCCCTTTCTGTCATGATTTAATCACACTGCCTCATTCTGCAGTGAATATAATCATAATATACCAGTTACTATCATGTTGCCTCCAAGTAAAGGCATACTGGTTTTCAAGTTTCAGGTTCAATTCATGAGCAATTTGCAAAGCGTGTAAAACTACATATAGTTTCAGAAGAGAATCTAAAGTATTTGAACCCTGACATGTAAAAAAGTATTGGTACAACTAATCAAATTTGAAATGTTAAGCATAATAGTAATAATAGTTAACATTCATTGAATCCATACTATGTTCCAGGCACTATTCTAAGCCTTTCATGGGTAATTGAAATCATAACAATGCTATGAGGTAAGTGCTTTTTTCACACCCATTTTCCAGGTAAGGAAACTGACACCAGAGGTGAAGTAACCTGCCCAGGGTCTTGCAGCTAGAAACTGGAAGCATTAGGATTGGCACCCCAGTCGGCTGGCTTAGAGCCTACGGCTAACTGCTGTCCTGACTCCACAGGAGAGGGAAAGGAAAGTGCGTGAGTCCTAACACCATCATCTTACATCCTGGGCGGGATGGAGAAGGGGCAGGGGAGATGCTGACCCAAGAAAAGATGCTTAAGTACATTATTAAAAGTAACATGGGGTAGTTGTCTCTGCCAGGTAGGACTGGCTATGGGAGGCTGAGAGGAAAACTTTTACTTCCTGTCATTTTACTTACTGCTGAACTGTTTGAATTGTTATTAATGTATCCATGGATTACTTTAATAATTTAAAAATCCTGCCCCTCCTTCACAGTCCCAGGGTGGCCCAAATGGTCAAGCTCTTGACTACTAATTAAGAAATTTATGGGGATATTTAGTTAGAGCTCTATTTTAAGAGCGTTCAACACATAGACGGTGGCTAGAGCCCTGGTGCTAGATGAACTGTTTCAGAAAGCCCATGGCGAGAGAGACCATCAGTGGGGAGAGATGGCAGTTCAGACCCACCCAGAGATGCCTTGAAAGTCAGGCCCTGGAGATCTGCTTCCAAAAAGTCACAGCTGTGAAAACCCTACAGAGCAGGTTCTACTCTGCACACTTGGGGTCACCATGAGTCAGAATCAACTTGACGGCAGCCACCACCACCAACAACCACTCCTTCAAGGCCTTGTTAAAAAGTTTCCTCTAAAAGCTTCCCTCATTTCTTTAGCAAAAAGTGGCCTCTCCACCTTTTGAATTCTCAAAATGCCTTGTCCCTCCCCTCTTCAGAACCCACTACCCTTGACTTTACTCAATTGCCCTTGAAAATACCTTGAGGATGGTCTCTGTCAGATTTATCCAGCTTATCCCCATAGCCTAGGCACTGTGCCCTGCCTATGGTGGAGACTTGGTAAATGGTGAATGAACGGGTTGAGTAGATTCTGCTAATACCAGACTGTCCATTTCCTCTCATTCACGGAACTTGGAAGGCAAAGCTTAGGCATGTCCATGTTCAGTCATTCTTCTGCCACTGGGAAGGAAAGAGAAGCAGAAAGGGAGAAGTGCAGAGTTGACCCTCTGCCCCATTTTCCTATAGAAATAGAATCACAGAATACCATCGCCAAAATGGATCTCAGATCATTAAGTTCAGACATCATTTTTCTGAGGCCAGAAACAAGTGTGAACTGGAAACCCAAACTAAATTTAACGTTCAGTTGTAAAAGCTATATCAGCTTAAGCTTTTAAGTAGTTTTTTCTAATCGCCAGTGCAATACATATTCAGTGCTTAGTTTTTTGTTGTTTCCTGTGTTCTCTCTCTATTTTGGCCTGCACATTGTTTTGACTTTTTATTTCTCTTTAATGGTCATACTTTGTATGTAATATTGTCAACTGGCACAAATGCTTTTTGGATGTCAGTGAGCGATGGTTGAGTGGACGGATGGATGGATGGACGGATGAATTAGTGACTTTCCCAGGATAGCATGGCTGGTTTAGCAGCAGAGCTGAGACTTAGCTAACCATTTCACTGAGGACATCAAACAGCTGAAGTACCTGGAGAAAAGAGCTTCAGGATTGCCGTGACAACTACATTAGTCCTCTAATTTCCATCATCTGTGTAAGGAGCGGGGTCATTATTTACAGGTGTAGAAGTTAAGACCCAAAGGAGGAAATTCCTTGCCTAGGGTCCCCCTGTGTTGGCACAGCCTAGGCTAGGACTCAGGACTCAGCATCTGTTGAAAGCACCAGGCCTGGTCTGAAAGACAGGCCAAGGGAAATGGATCCAGAGGATACTGTTATCCAGGCAGCACCATGTCATGGAAAGATACAAGAAGCAGAGCCAGATGCCAGTCCTGGTTCAGATACTGACTCATTGAGTGACTTTGGGAAGGTCACTGCCCCTCCCTAGCCCTTGGTTTCTTTGCCTATAAAGTGGGATGGTTGGACCAATCCCTGGATGATGCCCAAGGGCTCTTCCAGTATGAAATGCTCTAATTCCACAACTGCAAAATGTCTCAGCAGTATCCAGAAAAGGCAGATCCTGCTGCTTTTGGGATTCCAACCTCAGACCCACATAGAGGAGATAACCCTCTCCTCACCCCTTCATCGTCCAGACTCCACTCTTCACAGACAGCTGAGCAAAGGGAGGACACCTTCAGGCACGTAATTTCCCCAGCCTTCAGGGACTACCTTCCATTGGATGGCTGCTCAGGAGCCACTCCATCTACCCATATGGTAAAGGAGGAACCGGGTTTCCCAGTGCAAACAGGGGAGTGCCTTCCTCCTCATACTGCATAAAGAGAGAGGCTTATGGGAGGTCAGTGGTATTAGAGGGAAACCTCCTGGGCTGGACAGGCAAGATAACTGGCTGACTTGCAGTGACTTTCCATCCACATCCAGGCCCCTAGCATGGTCTCTTCGGGAGCCATCTGACTCTCTAGCTTCCCCATCTCCCTAAATTCTTCTCTACTTATACTTCATTCATTGATTCAACAAATATTTATTGAGGACCTATATTTTTGGGTGCTAAAGATACAGTAGGAATCCTGGTGGCACAGTGGTTAAGTTTTCAGCTGCTAACCAAAAGGTTGGTGTGGTGGCTTGAACCCAGCAGTCACTCTGTGGGAGAAAGATGTGGCAGTCTCCTTCCGTAAAGATTTACAACCTTGGACACCGTATGGGACAGGTCTACCCTGTCCTATAGGGTTGGTATGAGTCGGAATTTGGATGGCAATGGGTTTGGTTCTGGGGAAGGATACAGTGGTAAACAAGAGAGTAAAAAAGATTCCTACTCTACCTTGAAAACATGCTGAGTGAAAAAAGTCAGTCACAAAAGGACAAATACTGTATTATCTCACATATATGAAATACTTAGAATAGGCAAATATATAGAGACCAAAGTTTTATTAGTGGTCACCAGAGGTGGGAGAGGTGGGGAAAGGGAGAATCATTATTTAGGAAGCAGTGAGTTTCTGTTTATAGTGATGGAAAATTTGGCAACGATTATTGATGATGGTTAGACAACATGATTAATGTAATTGATACCACTAAATTGTACACGTGAAACACACGGAATTGTCAAATGTGTTATATATATTCTTACAACAGTAAGAAAAGGAAAAAAAAAAATCCCTGCACTCAAGGAACTTACATCCTAGTGGGGAGGTGGTACTTACTAAACAAATAATTATTATATATATTATGCAAATAGGGAGATATGCTCTGAAGGAGAATAAAGCAAATAAAGGAGATAGGAGATGCAGGCAGGGGAGTGCTGTTTTCATTAGAGTGGTCAGGGTGACCTTTGCTAATAAGGTGACATTTGAACAAAGACCTGAAAGAGGTGAAAGTATAAGCCATAGGACATCTGAGAGAACAGCATTCCAGGTGAAGAGAAGGCCCGGAGGTGGGAGTGTGTGTGTGGCATGTTTGTTTGTTGTTATTGTTGTTTTGCGATGGGACGTTTGGTGTTTTGGATTTTACCCCCCAGATGTCCCTGACTTCTCATTAGGTGCCATGGAGTCAATTCTGACTCATAGTGACCCCACGTGACAGAATAGAACTGCCCCAAGTATTTTCTTGGGTGTAATCTTTATGGAAGCAGATCCCCACTGGGTAGGTTCTAACCAAGCACTTACCAGTTGCACCACGAGGGCTCCTTGTGTGTAGTGTGTTCGAAGACCAGAGTCAGGGTGACCAGAGTAAATGAGCAGAGGAGAGAGGCAGAGAAGTTTGAGAGACAGCAGGAGGTGGTATATAGCCTTGAAGGCCATCATCTGCTGATCAGGCTAGGAAGCCACTGGAGGTGTAAGCAGGGAGTAACATATCTGACTTATGTTTTAAAAGGATTTCTACTGTGAGGACAGACTGTCAAAGGGCAAAGGTGGAAGCAGAGAGACCAGTTAGGAGTCCACTGCAATAATCCGGCTGAGAAATCATGGGGGCTTGAACCAAAGTGGGAGACAGGGAGAGAGGGGATATGATCTGAGACATATTTTGAAGGTAGAACTGACAGATTGGATGTGGGGAGTGAAAGGAAGAAGTCAAGGATGACTCCAAGGCATTTTGACCTGAGCAACTACAAAGATGGAGTTGTCATTTACTAAAATGGAAAGACTGTGGGTGGGGCAGGATAGATATCTAAGTGGAGATGTCGGGTAGGTAGCTGGAACCACAGAAGTTAAGGGCAGCAATTGAGGATAAAGATTTACATTTGGGAGTCATCAGCAAATAGACCTGTGCTGTCCAATATGGTAGCCACTGGCCACATGTGGCTAATTCAATCTAAAATTAATTTAAATTAAAAATTCAGTTCCTCAGCCACACTGGTCACATTTGAAGTGCTCAATAGCCACATGTGGCCAGTGGCTACCATATTGGACAGCCCAGATATGGAGCATTTCTGTCATCACAGGAAGTTCTATTGGATGGCAATGTTGTGGACAGTATATAAATTCTTGAGACTGGGTGAAAATCCCAAGGAAGTAGGTAGAGAAAAGTGAGCATTTAGAAGTTGGGGAGGTGAGATGAGGAGGAGAAAAAGTCCAGTGACTGTAGATTCCTATACAGCCAGTAAAGAAAATGTGTTTCAGAGGAGGGAGTGATTCACTAGGCCAAATGCTGCTTTCAGGTAAATTGAGAATTGACCAGTAGCTTTAGCAACAAGTAGGTCATTGGTGACCTTGAAGAGAGCAGTTTTGGGGAAATGGTGGCAACAGCTTAAGTAAAGTAGTAGATTCAAGAGACAACGAGAAAATTGAAATTTGAGACAGCAAGGAAGGGTAGACACCTCTCAATGAATGTGCTATGAAACAGAGAAACAGGGTGGTGCTAGAGAGGCATATGATATTAAGGGATGTTTTTAAGATGGGAGGAGTGATATAGCACTTTTTTTTTTTTTTTTAAAGTACTTGGGGTAAATCCAGTGAAGAGGGAGAAACTGATAATGCAGAGAGAAGGGGGACAATTGAGAGAACCATGTCCTTGAGTAGAGAAGAATGCTGGTTGTCCTTTGATAGGACACGGACAACTCACCCATAGAACAGTGGGAAGGCAAGGCTGCAGATTAGAGTGAAGCTGTGATGGTGGGGCAATGTGGAGGTCCTCTTGTGATTGCCTCAATTTCCCCCAGCAAAATAAGACGCAAGGTCATCAGCTGAGAATGAGACAGAGACACTGGAGATATGAGGAGAGAGGAGAAGATGTAAAGTTGTCATCCAGGAAGGGGAAGAGTTGGTAGATTAGGGGATAGAAGTAGGATTGCTAGACTGCACCGAGGATCTGCTTGAAATGTGTGTTCCTGCCAGAGCCAGCTTCCAGAATGTACCTTACTTTTTATGCCACTGTGTGTTTGCATGTGCAGCCTCCCTATTCTCTTGTTTGCCTGGCAAACCCATAGTCCTTTGAGGCCTTCCTTGGCACCTCTCTTTCTTTTCCCTGGTGTCTCCTTTGTACTTTGTCCTTTCTTCTCTCAGACCTCTAATCACATCACAGTCATTATTTGCTTGCATGTCTATTGCTTTAGTTGGCAAACTTTTTCCATAAAAGGCCAGATAGTAAATATTTTAGGCTTTGAGGGCCATGTGGTCTCAGTCACACTATTCAGCTCTGCCATTGTAGCACAAAGCAACCATACCAATCCCCAGAAAATACATAAAGGAATGGGTGTGGCTGTGTTCCAATAAAAACGCTATTTACAAGGACAGGCAGTGGACTGTATTCGGCCTGTGAGCCACAGTTTGCCCAGTAGTATCTCTATAGCTCCAGTACAGTGTGGTGTGGGATCTGGGTACCAGATAGGGGCTCAGAAAATGTTTGAATGGATAAGAGATGAGAAGAATAAGTGTTTCCACTTGCTGAGTTGCATACAGCCCACTGCCTGCTTTTGCAAATAGCATTTTATTGGAACACAGCCACACACCCATTCTTTTGCACATTGTCTGTGGCTGCCTTCATGCTCCAAGGGCAGAGCTGAATAGCGTGACCCAGACCATGTGGCTCACATATATTCTCTTGTAAGTATAAGTTATGGCATATTTGCCAATGGCCAGTGTTACCACAGCCCCATTGTGATTAGGGAAGAGTTCACAGGGGAACATGAGCCCTGGATACCCAGAAAAGACTGAAGAAGGCCCCATAGTCTACTGTATCCACTCTAAGCTGCCACATCTAGCCAACCTCTCTCCCATTCATTCCCAAGGGCACGAGCCTCCCACTTGAGTGGGGCTAACCTCTTCACTAATAAGCCCCTGTGTTCACCCTCCCTCTGTATTGTTTCTTGCAAAGGTTCCTTCCCCTTCTGCCCCTTACAAAGAATGAATGGTGATCAGGTACATATGGAGTACCTGGGTGGTACAAATGATTAATACTCTTGACTATTACCGGAAAGGTTGGAGATTTGAGTCCACCTAGAGGCACCTTGGAAGAAAGACCTGGTAATCTATTTCCAAAAATTCAACCATTGCAAACCCTATGGAGCACAGTTCTACTCTGACACACATGGGGTTGCCAGGAGTTGGAATCAACTTGACGGCAACTGGTTTAACTGGACCTAGCCTATGCAAGTCACTGTAGGACAATCAATGACCCCCACTGTCTTAGGCTGGGTTCTCTAGAGAAGCAAAAGCAGTAATGCATATAAATATATATAGAAAGATTTATATTAAGGAAACAGCTCACACAATTGTAGGGGGTTGGAACATCCCAAGTCCTTGGATCAGGATAGAGTCCTTTCCCAATTCATGGAGCCACAGAAACTAGTGAACCCATGATGAGCAGGTTGGAGAGCAGGGATCCCGCTCACAGGTTGTAACGGTTGAGGAATTCCCAAGGTCAGCAGGCAAGACCGCGAGGTTTCTCCTGAATCACTTAGCTGCAGGGGCTGGCGAACCCAAGTTAGGCAGGTCAGGGAGTAGGACTCTTGCTCACAGCCCGTAAAAATCAAAGAATCCTAAGGTGGACAGGTAAGCTGCTCACTCAAGTCCCAAGAACCAGAGGTCAGACAAGAGACAGCTGCTGGATACAGAGCAAGCCAACAACCTTTGCAAGGCGACCAGGAAGGAAGGTGGTGGAAGGCAGAGGGGGCGATGAACTGCCACAGGCCCCACTCCCACCTGTACCACTCAGCAGATTCCATCGTGGGGGGTGATCACATATCAGATTTCAGCAGGAAAGTGATCACAACATTACACAGCTGCCAAAACACTGAGAATCATGGCCCAGCCAAGTTGACACACAATCTTAACCATCACACCCACCCTGAAGGAGCCGAAGATCTGGTAAACCCCCCTTGGTATGGCCTCTGCCTACCCATGCTGTACTCACAACTGACCTCCTCCTGGAAGCTTTCCATGACCACCTCAACCCACCTGCTTCCGCTTCCCATCTACCTCCTTGCAAGCCTGTCCTCCAAAGAGTTCTCTTGGGTATGAGTTGATGTGTGGATATTATCTTCCCAACCACTTTGTAAGCTTGAATGCAAGGGCAGTGGAGTGTGCTTTTGTTTCTTCTAGACCAGCACTGTCCCACAGAAATATAACATAAGCCACATATGCAATTTAAAATTTTCTAGTGGCACATTAAAAAAGTAAAAAGCATGTGACATTCATTTTTAATGTATTTTATTTAACCAATATATCCAGAATTTTATCAATATAAAAATTATTGATATATTTTACATCCCTTTATTCATACTCAGTCTTCAGCATCCGCTGTGTATTTTCCATGTACAGCACATCTCAGTTTGGGTTAGCTACATTTCATGTGCTCAGCAGTCATATGTGGCTGTTGTTAGGTGCTGTCAAGCCAGTTCCAACTCACAGTGACCCCAGGTGACAAAATAGAATTGCCCCGTAGGGTTTTCTAGGCTGTAATCTTTTACGGGAGCAGGTAGCCAGGACTTTTCTTCCGTGGATCCACTAGGTGGGTTTGAACCACCAACCTTTCAGTTAGCAGCTGAGTAATTAACCTTTGCGCTGCCAGAGCTCCTTCACATATGGTTAGTGACTTCCATAATAGAATATGAGGCTTATGCAGGGAACACGGGAAATGTCTAATAAGTGAGTGCGTTGAGGGCTTCTTCTGCGGTGCTTTGCACCTACCATCTAATCCTCACAAATACCTTATGAAAGAGGCATTGTTATCCCTGTTGTCTAGATGAGAAAACTGAGGCTTAAGAGGTTGCTTCCACTCAGCTAACAAGTGGCAAAGCACAAACTGGAACCCAGGTCTGAGTCCAATGTCTGTGTTTAACTTAAAATATTTGATCTGGAAGGTTCATTAGAAAATTATCCAAACTGTAAGCACCATAAATGTTACTTGTTTTCACAGAACCTAGCCCAGTTTCAGGTACATCTCAGGAGTTCGAATAGCGAAATAAACAAGTCAGATGTCATTTTATAGATGTGGAAATTGAGGTCCAGAAAGGGAAGGAGACTTGTCTAGATCACATGACTCAAAAGTTAGGAGTCTGGGGCTAGAACCTATGTTACTGACTCCCCTTGCATTGCTCTTATTCCATGTCCTTGGGTCATACAATTGATCGACCCCAAGACACCATAGGATTACACATCTGAAGCTTTCTTGATGTTTGAGGGGCAGACTTTAGCAGGCACCCTCTTCCCTGTGTCCACA
Organism: Elephas maximus indicus; assembly: GCF_024166365.1. NCBI lineage: Eukaryota > Metazoa > Chordata > Mammalia > Proboscidea > Elephantidae > Elephas > Elephas maximus. The sequence continues at coordinate 67,428,761 of NC_064831.1, read as the reverse complement.
ACCTCAGAACTTGCCATCAGTCTTCCTTGTTAGCTCCCATCCTTTTCTCTTACTCTGGCCACCCAGCAGCCTAAAGGATGGGCAGAGCAGCTGATCCTGGCTCCATGGCGGAGAGTCCAGGTCTCCAAGTGAAACTCCCATAAACGGGCAGAGCTCACTGCATGTGGGCTTCACTCCCAGTCTCCGACTCGGGGTCATGCTCCACCGTGACAACTCTGAGCTGTTTCCCTGGCAGGAGGGCAGCACGAATCTCCAGGAGGGGTCACGCTGACCGGCATCCAGTGGCCACCTGCCACGCCTGGCTGCCTGGCACTGAAGCCTGATGACTGAGGCACCCTCCAGCATGCTCAGGGCCCAGCCAGTCAGCATCCTTCTGGAGAACTCCTAGCAGCCTCCCTCCTGATAGGGTCATAGGACATGTCTTAGATCGCAGAAGTACAGAGCTGAAAGGGAACTTGAAGATCACCTAGCCCAGTACTTCTCAAACTGTAATGTCCTACAAATCTCCTGGGGAATCTTGTTAAGACACAGATTTTGGATTCGCTAACTCTGAGATGGGGTGTGAGAACCTGCATTTCTAGCAAGCTCCCAGGTGATGCCATTCCTACTACTGGTCCAAGGATTACACTTTGCAAAGCAAGGATCTAATCCATCCTTGGGTTCCCTAGGTGTCGCAAACAGTTAAGCGCTTGACTACTAACAGAGAGGTTGGCAGTTGGAACCTACCCAGAGGTTCCTTGAAAACAAGGCCTGGTGATCATAGCCATGAAGCTGTTCTACTCTGCAGCACGTGGAGTTGCCATGAGTCAGAATCGGCTTGATGGTAACTGGTTTGGTTTTTGGTTTAATCTATCTTGTCAACATTTTGTTATAGGTGAGGAAACTAAGGAGGTGAGGGTAGGACTAATTAAAGTCACAGTAAAAGCCTCCTAAGTATTAACTACTGTCATGGATTGAATTGTGTCCCCCAAAATGTATGTCAACTTGGTTAGGCCATGATTCCCCGTATTGTGTGGTTGTCTTCCATTTTGTGATTGTAATTTTATATTAAAGAGGATTAAGGGATTATAACACCCTTACTGAGGTCACATCCCTGATCCAGTGTACAGGGAGTTTCCCTGGAGTGTGGCCTGCACCACCTTTTGTCTTACATGAAATGAAAGGGAAGCAAGCAAAGAGGGGGGACGTCATACCACCAAGAAAGCAGTGCCGGCAGCAGAGCTCGTCCTTTGGACCCAAGGTTCCTGCGCAGAGAAGTATCTAGTCCAGGGCAAGATTGATGACAAGGACCTTCTTGCAGAGCTGACAGAGAGAGAAAGCCTTCCCCTGGAGCTGATGCCCTGAATTTGGACTTCTAGCCTACTAGACAGTGAGCAAATAAATTTCTCTTTGTTAAAGCCATTCACCTGTGGTATTTCTGTTATAGCGGTACTAGATGCCTAAGACAACTACTAACTATATTTACTGTGGTGTGATGGATTACATTGTGTGGACTTTCTAGCCATGGTTGTGTGGCTCTCACCCAGGTGATTAGGTGGGACTATGTGATAGGATGGTTGTGATCCACCAAGGGGATTGATTGGTCAGTTTTGCCTTAAAAGAGAGCCCATTCCAGAGCAGAGAGGAGAATCCCAACACCATCAAGGAAGAACAACCAAGAGCAGAAAGCATGTCCTTTGGACCCGGGATCACTGCACTGAGAATGTCCTGGAAGCGGGAGACTGAGAGAGAGCAAGCTGTAACCCTGAAGATGATGAGAAGCTGTGTCAGGAGAGATCTGGCAGCAGGAGACTGCGTGGTGGGCTTCCCGGCCCATGGAGCGAGAAAGCTGAGTGCCCTCAGGGAAAGGCCTAGGGCCAGGGAGAGGTGTGCCTGCTAGCATGGTTGGGAAGAGGCTGTCCTGATGAAAGAACTGTATCCTGAGTGTTCTTGAGCCTGAATTGCAACTGTTAGTTCCCTTATAATAAACCCCATAATCATGAGTATGGTCTTTGAGTTCTGTGTGGCCATTGCAATGAATTATTAACCCCAACAGAGAATTAGAGTGCTGTGTGAGGGACGGTTAGTGTCAGAATTAGTAAAGATGGCAGAGAGAGGAGGCTTGTCTGGCCTCCACCTCATGGGAGTCAGCCTTGCACTGCTGATCTTGGTCCTCCTTACCCCCTATGGAGTTGGAGGAGGTCAGACACTGCCCCCATGCCATTTTTACATTTACTGTCCACGAAATTATTTGGCGCTTATCACAGACTACTTCATGTTAATACCCTGTTCTTCCAACTAGACTACTGGAAGCAAGGGCATATCTTTTTCTTCCATGTATCTCCCCTGGGATGTCACCTGAGAGACCAAGTGAGCTGTGGAAAGCACATTTCCTGAGGCAGGGTCAACTAGGAGGGCCTAGTAACTCTCCTGGGGTCAGAGTTACAATGGGGTGGACCCCAAGTTGAAACCAGAAAGACCTTAGCAGATACCAGACCTAAAGGACAAGGTGAGGATGGACACAGGAAATGTGTCATATGGGAGTTAGTAAGGAGTTCAGAGGGTCATATTGAGTCCTTCTGAACTCAGTCCATGTGTTGAGAGAGAAGGCTGCTGGCTCATCTCCTTATGTGCTGCCCAGGTCACCTTGGGGAAGCAGTGTGAATACTTTGCAACCAAAAAGCTGGCCCTAAGACTGAATTCCTCCATGGACTCTAATATTTGTTGAACGACAAATGAAGGTCAAAAAAGATCCAGTGGAGGTAGTTAAACATATTAAAAGACTTCACAAGCTCAGTAGTGATTACGTACTTCCTAACACACTTCAAAAAGTGGCAATGGCAGGTTTCCCTATTTGACTAAAAATCAGTTTTTCTTTTGATGCCAATGATTTGGGTTCTGTTTAGGGCACACATAGCCAAACACAAACCCATAGTCACAAACTGTCAAACAGAATTGCCCAGTAAATTTGGGGGGTCAAAGATGGCCCAAGTCTGTCTGTCTGCTGGTGTTTGTCTTCCCAATGTTAAAAAAAACAAAAAAAAGTGCTACTGAATTCTGAGGGATGATCAGTTGCTGGATAATTGTCCAAGATAGTGCTAAAGATGAGTTCCCTAGATTGGAAAGCACTCAAAATACAATGGACATATGCATGATGATGGCTCAAGACCTGGTAGCATTTCATTGTATTGTGGATGGGTCGTCATGAGTTGGAGGCAACTCAGTGGCAACTAACAACATGTTGCTCCTTAGGAACTATGATGGTTAAGGTTGTGTGTCAGCTTGGCTGGGCCATGATTCTCAGTGGTTTGGCAGGTATGATGTAGTTTCGCAGTTGTATGATGCGATCACTTCCATGATGAGATTTGATATAATGTGATCACCTCCATGTTGGGATCTGCTCTGAGTAGCCAGTCAGCTGAAAGAGAGTTTTCTTGGGCATGTGGCCTGCATTGAATATAGGTGGACATTCTGGCAAGGCTCCTGGGCTTTTGCTCACTCTGGATCCTGCAGCAGTCTCTAGTTCATCTGACCTCCAATTCTTGGGACTTGAGCTAGCAGCTTACCTGTGGCTTGCCTAGATCTTGGGATTTGTTGATCTTCACAGCCTGTGAGCAAGAGCCCTGTTCTTTGACCTGCCCTGCAGCTACATGAATCAGAAGCCTCTACCTTGACCCAGGGACTTGGGACGTTCCAGCCTCTAGAACTGCATGAGCCATTTCCTTGATATAAATCTCCCTCTATATATACTTATACACTTCACTGGTTTTGCTTCTCTAGAGACCCCAACCTGAGACAGGAACCAAGATGGCCTTTCACATTCACTGATGGCCCTAACCAAGCTTCCCTGAGTACAACATTGATTTGTTGAGAACTGTACTTCGAGTTTGATGGATTACTGGGGAGTAATTTTTAAATGCAGGAAACACATTTATGGAGCCATCCAAAGGCTTTGCATTGTTTTTCTACCTTCAGAAAAGCAGTTGAACTAAATCTGGCAGATAAATGTACCTGAGAGGGTTTCTTTTTTCTTTTTTAACTTACTATGAATGCTGGTTCTAAGGAGCTTACAGTCTAGACGAGATGGTACATGGGCATAAACCACTATAATATGATTCATGCCTTCAGAGTGGAACCACTGAAGTAGGCAGGAGGAAGAGCAAGATGGCTTCTCCCTACTGTCCTCAAGTAGAAGAAACGATACTGGAATTAGAGAGGGTTTGATGCAAGAACCAGGTATGATCAGGGCTTGTGGAGTAGGGGAGCCTACATTCCATGCAGAAAATTCTATGAATAGAGGCTGAGAGGTGAACAATTTGTATGTGCACACATGTGTGCATGCACTGGGAATGGCAGGGTCTGGGTAGCTGTGGTTAGAGCAGGATGCATGGAGGAGGATTAGAAATGTGTGAAAGGCTGAGGCCAGACAGCACAAGGCCTTGAATCCCAGGCCAAGGAATTGAGACAGTGTTCACCCGGAAATGGGGAGCCACAGAGGATGCTTGAATAGGGAAACTAGCAGATCACAGCTGTACTTCAGAAGAGTTATCTGGTGGCAGCATATAAGATGTATCTGAGGGACAGAGCCTGGAGGTAAGAACACCCATCAGGATACTTCTTTAAGGAAAGTAACAAGATAAATTTTTAGATAGAGTTAGTTCATTGTAAAGGAAACTTAGGGAGTACACCCACTCTTCACTTATCAAATGGTTAGGTTTCAAATACCAGGTCACCATGTGAAAATCAGCATTATGCAAAAATGGAGGATGACCACATCAGATCACAAAATGGAGGGTGACTACGTCATTGCATAACTCCTAAACCACTGAGAATCATGGTCCAGCCAAGGTGACACATAACCTCAAGCATCACAGCCAATGTTACTCTCCCCTCGCACCTCAGCATTCGTTATTGCTAGATATATATTGTTAATGCACAAAATAGTAGATTTTTTACTCTTGTGGTAAATGCAAAATGTGAGATAACAAGACAGTCAATAAGTGAGAAGTAGATGTATAGGAAACCCTGGTGGTGCAGTGGTTAAGCACTCAGCTGCTAACCAAAAGGTTATAAGCTTGAACCTGCGAGGAGCTCGTGGCAGTCTGCTTCCATAAAGATTTCAACCTTGGAAACCCTATAGACAGCTCTACTGTGTCCCATAGGGTTACTGTGAGTTGGAATCAACTCAATGGCAGTGGGCTTGGTTTTTGGTCTTTTTAGGTATATAAACCCTGTTGGGAAACCCTGGTAGCATAGTGGTTAAGTGCTACGGCTGCTAACCAAAGGGTCGGCAGTTCAAATCCACCAGGCTCTCCTTGGAAACTCTATGGGGCAGTTCTACTCTGTCCTGTAGGGTCACTGTGAGTCAGAATTGACTTGATGGCACTGGGTTTGGTTTTTTTTTTTTTTTTTTTTGGTAAACCCAGTTGATGTCAAGTCAATTCCGACCCTATAGGAGAGAATAGAAGTGTCCCATAGGGTTTCCAAGGAGCTGCTGGTGGATTTGAACTGCCGAACTGCCAACTTTTTGGTTAGCAGCCATAGCTCTTAACCACTGTGCCACCAGGGCTATAGGAGAACATAAAGAAGAAAGGAAACATTTATCTGTAATCCCATCACCCAGAAATTGTTACTGCTAACATTTGGTGTCTGTCCTTCTAGATCTCTTTATATATAATTCAAACTATATTTTTTTTTACAAAAGTAGACCTAGTTTTAAATTTTACTTTTTTTCCTAATACTTGATAGTGGACATCTTTCCATGTTCATCAGTAGATTTTTTTTTTTCATGGAAATATCCTTTTTTGTTTTTTAAATAAAAGGTGCTTACAAACAAAAATTACTGGTCATTTTTCTTCTCAAGAATCCCACCTTCCTACACACAACAGCTGCTAACAATTTGGGATATACCCTTCTAGACCTTTTTGATGCAAGGTAACCAGTTTACCGAATGGTAGTTGGTAGGGGACCATCAAGCTCCTGCTTCCTTCTAACCTGTTCTGTTGGCTCTTCCTTCCCGCCACCTGATGTGAACGAAGAAGTGAAGATGAATTAGTTTTTAGGATTTAGGACAGGCATTTTTTTTTCCCCTTAATTTTATTGTGGTGAAATATATATAATGAAACATATGCCATTTTAACTAATTTTGTATGAACAATTCAGTGGCGTTAGTTACATTCACCGTGTTCTGCAACCATCACCACTATACATTTTTTAACGTTTTTCATCACCGTAAAAAGAAACTAAGTACCACCTAACCAGTGGTTACCCATTTCCCCCTCCTGCAGCCCTAAGTAACCACTAATAAACTTTGATCTCTGAGCATTTGTAGGACAGGCTCATTTATAGGTCTTAAAATATCCACTCTAAATCAAAACGGCCATCTTTCATCCCTTCGACACTTCTCCCTCCTCCCCTCCTCCCAGCTTTAAGCTCAACCTGAAGTGCAGCTCTTGGGCTCCTCCTCTTCCACTCACGTTGCTCACTGTAGCTCCTCCCTAGTTCCTTAGAAACTTAGAAAGTTCATGTGTCCTGCCCACTCCCAACCCCACTGGGGAGCTCACACTGCACCCTTCCAGTGGACACTCCACCTGACTTCTTAGGGCTACCCTCAGTACTGCTCCTGGCAGCCCTCTCTTGCCTCCTTTCCTCTCTCCCCATCCATTCTTTCCTGTTCCATCCTCCCACCTCTTCACTGGACCTCTAGCCTTCTCTCATCCAGGCTGTTGGAAGTGCCAGTTACTGGACAGGCTTGGCCCTTTGTTAGTAAGTTCCAGATGATGGTATGGCATCTCTCTTTAGATGTGGGCACTTACCCCTGTATCCTAAGCTCAGGGGCATCTGCAAACCTCCCAAGACAATAGGAGAGTCCCATTCTGCATCCTGTAGCACATATACATTTTTCTGTATCTGTTACATAAATGGGATCTTCATATCTGTGCCATCTTGTAACCAGTTTTTTTTTATTAATATTATATCATGGACAACTTTACATGTTAATAGCACTGCTTCATCCCCCCTCCCTTTTTTTTAATCATCCTTATTGAAATATAATTTACAAACAAGAAAATGCACCCATTTTAAATATGTCCTTGGAACCCTCGCTTAGGATATTTCTGTTATTCCAAAAAGTCCCCCTTCTGCAATCAGGCTCACCCAACTCCAGCTCTAGGCAACCATTCAACTTTTTCAATGGCTATATAATAATTCCATAATATAAAAGTTCCTGCATTTATTTAGCCGATCTCCTATTGCTAGACATTTAGATTGCTTTTGATTTATTTGATCGATTCCTGGATCAATGAATATTTATTTTATCATCTTGAATCAATGAATATTTATTTTTATCAACAAATATTTATATACTATGTTTTTTTTTTATGTGCTAGGCATGGTGCTATTATTACAATGATCCCACAGATTTCTATATACATAGTCTTTGTGCATTTATTATCTTAGTTTCTTAAAATATAGCCATTAAAAAGGGAATTGCTAGGTCAAAGAATATGCCTGTTAAAATTATCTTGATGAATATTGCCAGAATGTCCTTCAGCACATTTGCAACAGTTTATACTCCTCCCATCAATGGTGAATGTGAATGGCCATTTCCCACACAACCACCAACACGAACTCATTAAATTAGTTGTGTTAAGTCTACTTCAACTCGTAGCAACCCCATGTGTATCAGAGTAGGACTGTGCTACACAGGGTTTTCAATGGCTAATTTTTTGGAAGTAGACTCGCAGGCCTTTCTTTGGAGGCACTTCTAGGTGAACTTGAACTGTAAACCTTTCAGTTAGCAGCCCAATGTGTTAACCATTTGTACCACCCGGGGACTTCATCAGCAACACTAGGTATTGTAAATCTTTTCATGTCCATTAGGAGGAAAACAGTTTGAATTTATGTGTTTTTGCTTACTAGCGAGGTAGGCCATTTTAGTGCCTCTGACTTTTGTTCAGTTTGTGGAAGCAGCCTCCCTTGCCCACCCAGCAGAGTGAGGCTATCGCCAGGTCCTCTTCTGGGTTTTCGGTCCATGTAGCTGAGAAAACATCCTGTCTTGTTGGAAGTTGAAGGGACCTTTTAGTTTCTGACAGCTCCCTATGTCCACTTTAACAGCTACTTTGGAGAAAGCACCTCAAAGACATGGATTGGTTCTAGTCTTTCACACAAATGGCCCTTCCCTTACAGGTGCACCTGAGCAAGGCTGCACCACTTAGAAACTAGGGCAGAGGGACAGATTGCACCAGCCAGGACACTGCTGGTTATGGAGGAGATTAAGACGGCCCAGTATGGCAGCTGCTATCTCTCCCGTGGTCTGCCCAGGTGACTTCCCTCACCCCTTTGAATTCAGGGATCTTAACGGGATAGCTCTCTGTGGCTCCTCAGGCTGGTTCTTTCTCCATAGTTTCCGGCTGACAGCCCTTAGATGTTGTGGCCTTGATTACAATATTCTCTATTTTCACCTCTGAATCCTGCCCCGACCCCGAACCCTTCTGCTGCTTCTTGGTCATTTTGGCCATTTACCAGAAGGGAGAGCTTATAAGTGGCTCTAGACTCCCTTCTTTCTCAGATAATCTGATGTTCATTTTATGTTTATTTCAAGTATGTTTTAACTGTGCAATATTAACAATAACACTGAGTTTAATCAGTACTAAAAAAACAGTTACTGCGGAGCTGGCTTCAGTTCATGGATCCCCCATGTCTGTCAGAGCAGAGCTGTGCTTGCTGCAGAGGGCTTTCTTTCTCCCTTTTTTTAAAAGTGTAAAATAAAATATGTTCATTGAAGTATTGCGTGGAAAATCTTACGTATAACAGAATGAAACGTTGCCCGGTCCTGCGCCATCTCCATGATTGTTGGTGTGTCAAGTCCATTGTGGCCACTACTGTGTAGTGCCTTCCAACCTGCACATTCTCTGCATTTTTATTGTCTTTTTCTATAAGTGGGGGTATACAACACTTTTCCTTTTGTGATTGACTTATTTCACTCAGCATGTCTTCCAGCTCCATCCTCGTTTTAGCATGTATCAAGACTTCATTTCTCCTGTTGGCTGAGTAGTATCCACTGTACGTATGTACATTTCATTTATCCATTCATCTGTTGATGGGCATTTAGGTTATTTCCACCTTTTGGCGATTGTGAACAGTGCTGCAATGAACATTGGCGTATAAACCTCTGTTTGAGTCTCTGCTTTCAAGTCTTTTTGGTATATACCTAGGAGCAGAATTGCTGGGTCATGTGGTAGTTTTAAGTTTTTTGAGGAGCCTCCATGGGGTTTTCAGTGGGTGATTTTTCAGAAGTAGATTGCCAGGCTATTCTTCTGAGGTGCCTCTGGGTGGACTTGAACCTCCAGCTTTTTGGTTAGCAGTCAAGCACTTAACCATTTGTGCCACTCAGGGACTCCATTCAGTGCTAAAACTCATATTTTTCCTCATTTTCACACTACACACTTGATGCATAGATTTAATGTGACGGTATGTAAGGTTGTTTTCATTGGCAAGGTATTTTCAAATTGACTGGTTACCTTATATTGATGGCTTCTTAAAATCCGTTGCTGTCAAGTCAATTCCGACACAGTGACCCTATAGGACAGAGTAGAACTTTCCTATAGGGTTTCTAAAAGGAGCAGATGGTGGATTCAAACTGCCAACCTTAGCAGCCAAGCTCTTAACCACTATGCCACCAGGGCTCTGATGGCTTCGTAGAGACAAGGAAGTGTGGTGGTAGCCACAAAAATTCCTCTCATGCTCTCTCTGCTGCTTTGTCAAGGATCAAGTGAAAATACTATGGCAGTGCCTGAGGTGGGTCAGCCAGATGTTTCCATTTACAGATGGCAAAGCTGGGCTTGCACTCAAGGATTTCCCAGTTACACTGCTGCCCGTTTACAGCCATTTTCACACCTGCTTCCCATGTAGCCTCTGTTGCTCACTGAGAGAGCCCAGGTGGGTGTTTTGACCCGTTTGGGTCTGGGAGTAGTTTCATTGTTTTCGGAGTCTGAATGCAAACCCTGGTGAGAATATCTGCAGTTAGTTTTGGGGTTGAGGGCAGATGAGAAAGGGCTGGGAGCTTCTAGAGAGGATGATGGAATAATTTTCCAAGGACTAGGCATGGCAATGGGTCCATGAGAGGGTCAGCAGAAAGAGAGGGGACTGGAGTGAACTGAGATCAGCAGAAATTGTGAAATTAAAAAGACCTTGACGGTAGTTCTTGAAGGAACCACATGAACAAAATGGTGATATGGGACAGGCCAATTAGTTTGGCCAGTGTTTCTCAGATGGTCAGTCAGCTGGGCTGCTCATAGATACTCAGGGGCCTGACCTCCCGGATAAGAATCTCTCTGAGTGGCCCAAGCAATACCAGTTGGCATCGAATCACCTTTGACTCATCGTGACCCCGTGTGTGTCAGAGTACAACTGTGCTCCATAGGGTTCTAAATGGCTTAGTTTTTGGAAGTAGATTGCCAGACCTTTCTTCCAAGGTGCCTCTGGGCAGACTCAAACCTCCAACCTTTTGGTTAGCAGCTGAGTGCTTTAACTTTTTGCACCACTAAGGGATTCCAAAGTAGCCCAGAATTCTGCATTCTAATAATCTCTCCAGGTGGTTCTCAGACATCCTGCAGGTGGAGCCACTGGTGGACACTGTTAACCTCAAATCAGTCTCTGTCCTGTTCGGTTCAGAGGCCAGAAGGTTAATGCCTTATCTTACCCCTGCCAGTGACTGGATAAATGGTTTCAGGTGTAAAAATAGCATGGGGGTGGCACTTGACCTCCTCTAACTTTACAAGGAGAAAGGAGAATCAAGATCAGTAGCCTAAGGCTGATTCCGGTGAGGTGGAGGTCAGACATGCCTCCTCTCCGCCATCTTTACCAATTCTAATAACAGCCATCTCTCCCACGGCACTCTCTACTTCTCTGTTGGGTTCAATAATTCATTGCAATGGCTACACAGAACTCACAGACAATACTCACAATTAAGGGGTTTATTATTATTAAGGGGGTTATTAGTTACAATTCAGGCCCAGGAACACTCAGGTTACAGTTCTTTCATTGGGACAGCGTCTTCCCAGCCCTGCTCGGAGGCGTGCCTCTCCCTGGCCCTCAACCTCTGCCTAAAGGCACTCAGCTTTCTGGCTCTGTGGGCTGGGAAGCCCACTGCACTGTCTCCTCCTGGTCTCTCCTGTTGCTGCACAGCTCTCTGTCTCCTGGGTCCGGGAGCTTCTCAGCACAGAGATCCCAGGTCCAAAGGACATGCTGGCTCCTGGCTGTCCTTCTTTGGTAGTGGTGGGATCTTCTCTTTCCTGTCTCTGGGGTGACTCATTTCAAGCCTAGGAGGATGGCAAAACTGACTAATCCCATTGGTGGGCCACAGTTACCCTCTCACACAGTCCCACCCAAGTGAATGAATTACAAGACCATGGCTAGAAAGGCCACACAAAAGTGATCCATCGCACTGCACTGGGTAAGGCCAGACCACTGTACTCAGGTGAAGAAGTTTAGGCTTTTTGATTGCACAGCCCACCCTGAGCTCCTTCTACCTTAATCTTATGCCACACTTGCTCCCTGTACCTCTCAGATGGCATTTAGCACATGCCGTTTTTAATCACTATGCACATCGTACTGCCTCGGGCCCTCCATTCTGCTGAGATTGAAAGCTTGAGAGCAGGGAGTGCCTTAGATTTCTTGCATCCTGGTGCCCAGCGCCGAGCTTTCCACTTCCTGAGTAAATGCCTGTTACCTGAGAAGTCCTGGCTAATGAAATGGCCATTGGTAATGTAGAGACTATGGTCTTGCTTTCCTCTGGTTTCTACCCTTTTGGAGGAAATGACTGTTTTGTTTGGAAGGAAGTGAGATCTTTCCAGCATCCCAAGAGATTTAAGCAGTATCATGTAGGGGTAACTCCGAATTGGGATGCTCCCCAAAAGACCCAGGTCCTTCAAAGACAGGTGTTGGTGAGCGGTACTTTTCCCCAACTCCTACCTTCAACCAGGGCTCCAGCTGTTCCTAACATTCAAATGAGCCATTGGCCGATGTCCTGACACATGTGGTCGCGCAAGGATCTGCTATCTGTGAAAGGAGATCTGACTTCTCTGCGAATGAGGACGGGGAGCACAGCAGAGAGGAGCATCTCCAGGACAATTTTTGTGCCATCATCTAACTCTTAGTTTCTAGTAGTATTTTGGATGCTAACCTATGTATTGATACGTTATGGTTGTATGCTGATGAGTTGATTCAGACTTACAGCAACCCTCCATGGCAGAGTAGAACTGCCCCATAGGGCTTTCTAGGCTGTAATCTTCACGGGAGCAGATTGCCAGGTCTTTTCTCCTGTGGAGCAGCTGGTGGGTTTGAACTGCTGATCTTTTGGTTAGCAGCTGAGTGCTTAACCGTCATGCCACCAGGGCTTCTTATATGTATTGATATACTAATTACTAAAAGACAGTGACTCTAAAGTTTTTCTTCTTTGATTATGTTTTTTTATGTGGAAAATATACATGTAATAAAATATTTGCCGTTTCAACATTTTTCATATGTACAATTCAGTGACGTTATGTTTATCATGTTTTTCAACCATCGCCATTATCTGTTTCCAAGTTTTTCCATCACCCTTAACAGAAACTCAATGTCCCTAAGCAATGACTCCCCCTTTTTCCCTCCTTCCTAATAAACTTTGGTCTCTGTACACTTGCCTATTCTAGGTATTTCCTATACATGGGATCATACAATATTTGTCCTTTTGCAATTGACTTGTTTCACTCCATAATGTTTTCAAGGTTCATCCATGTCATAGCACATGGGAGAACTTCATTTTTCTTTATGACTGAATAATATTCAGTATGTATTACCACATATAGGTATTACCTCATGTATGTATTACCACATTTTGTTTATCTGTTCATCTGTTTCACCTTTTGGCTACTTTGATAATGTTTTTGACTAGTTGGTCAAGAACTATATCTAATTTCAGCCTGCCATATTTTCAGCCATTCTCTTTGCCAGGTTGTATGTCCTGGGGGTTGGGGAAGGAACTGGTTATATGATTGGTTTAGTTTAGGGGGCTAGGGTTACGGCACAAGAATGGAAACAAGATCCTCAGATAATCAGCTCTTGCTGAAACAGTTCATAGGAATACCATGACAGGTAGTTCTTAAACCAACTCAAGTATTTTCTTTTGGTGTAAGGATATCTATTACTATTTTTGGTCTCACCAGTTTCCTCCCTTTTTCCTATTTTCACCTCAGTGCGCCACGGGCAAGAGGGTACAATTAACCGAGTTTTGGGCTTGTCTGGGCCATAGCTACCCTCAACAGCTTGCCATTGATGAAATTCGCCCCTCAGAGGGAAACTGTCATATTTTGCTGTGGAGTGTGAATTGTTCCAGCCCCTTGGAAAGAAATCTTTCTTTAGTTATTAGAGGTAAAAATGGATACTCTTCAACTCAGTAATCTCACACAAGTACTCTATCTCATACAAGTGAAAACAGTGGTACATAATAAAAATGTATACTAGGGTGTTTATTATAGCATTTTTCACAGTAGGAAAAAAAAATGAACTGATTGTCCATCATCAAAGGAAAGGTGAAGTGAATTATGGGGCATCCACACCATGGACTGTTAGGCAGCCACTGATGAAAATGACCAATTAGAGTTATACTACTTGACTTGGGAGACGGAGGGTTTCTACAAAGTATTATTGAGTGAGAAAAGCAAAAAGCAAGTAAATATGAAAAATAACTATTTTAAATAAAACACACAATCCCATGTTCATTTGTAAATAATCATACAAGCATGATGAAAAGAAAGGAAAGATAACACAGGTTGTTAACATTGGTGTATGTGTGTTGAAGTACAACAATGACACAGGTAATGTGGGGAAGCAGACAAAAAACAAAAGAGAGACTGCAGTAAAAACATGCATTTTATGGGAGTTATTTCTGAAGGGGCAGCGAGTTTCTTTTGGGGATGATGTAAAACTTTTGGACATAGATAGCAGTGATGATGCCACAACATGGTAAAAGTAATTAATGTCACTGAATTATACACTTAGAAATAGTTAAAATGGCAAACTTCTTGTTATATGTATTTTTACCACAATAAAAATTAAGTTTTTTAAGATATGAATTTTATGATAACCAATTTATATAAAGTTATATAAGGGTGTGTGCCTATTTGAAATTAGAAAAAAATGTAAATATTTACTGACCAGAAAGGATGTCTATTAAATATTTCTGAGTGATAAAATGCAAGTTGCAAAGCTGACTTTATTTTGTTAAATGCAGACTGACAAAACTTAGCCTATGTATATGAATACATGTTTGTATAAATTTGAGGAAAGGTATTAACATAGGGTACCTCAAGTGAGAGTGGAGCAAGGAAGGAGAAGGATAAAAATGGAGAGGTTTAGCTTGTTAAAAATACACATCTTTGCATTATTTTATGTGTTGCTATCGACATTTTGACTATAAAATGTTAGTTATCTACTGCCACAATAATACCTTATAACAAACCATGGGGTGGGAGGTTTGTTATAAGGCATTACTATAACAAAATAAAATAAACCTTTATTTAGCTCATGAGTCTGTGGGTCAGCAATGTAGACTGGGCACAGCTGAGTGGTTCTTCTGGTCTTGGCTGAGCTCACTCACATGCCTGGGGGGCAGCTGGCTGTTAGCTGGGGTGACTGAGGCAACTATCATCCTCCAGCAAGCCAGCTTGAGCATGCTTTCATGGTGATGGGGGAGGTATGAGAGAGGGCAAACCTGATCAGGTGAACAAAGCAAGTCACAGGGCTAAGCCCAGAGAAACGGTAAAAGGACAATGAAAAGTTACACAACAAAGGGGGCATTGATACACTGAGGGTAAAGAGCAGGGGTCATTTCTGTAGTCTTACCATATGCAATATGAAAAACAGTGTGCTAAGAGGATTTTTTTCCCTCCGTTTACAAAGAACAGTCACTTGCCTGGTACCGAGTAGAAGTCAATGGCAAAGTTAATTGTATCTGGTTCCTATCATATTTTAGTTAATGTCATATAAAACAAAAGATTGTGGATTTGCAAAGTGTTTGGAAGGTGGTGTTTACACTTAAGACGTGCTCGGTTGGGGTAGGGGTAGGGAGTTAGAGGTGATGGGACAGCCATGACAGCCCAGCTCGTTGTCTGTGGTTTCCAAAATGATAGAAACTTCAAGTCCCCAGAAGGCTGCAGAATTCTGAAGGGAAAGTGACATCAGGCTGGGGTTGAGGAGTGCTTGCTGAGTGGCATTCTTTTCCACCCAGGTTAGCCATGGGCAAGGAGCCAGTGGATCCTTTGTCCCAGCAGGGACCTGGTATGTTCAACATAGAGAAGTATTTGTTGTAAGCTCAAAACTGGAGGAAAAAAATCTGAAAAGGAAGGGAAGAATTACAATAATGGTCCTCTTGATTTTCTTCTCAGAATGCATGGGTAATTTTGGATGATTTGATCTAGTTTTGTGAGATATACCTTTGTGTTTCCCGTGTTTCAGGAGAATAATCAATAGATTATTCATGAGGATAATCAATAGACTATTCATGAGAATAATCAATAGACTGCATTACAATATAAGTGAAGAAAGCAAACAAAAAGTTAGAGGGGTCCACGGGAGACGGTGATGCATCTAGAAAAGAGAGCGGCTATGGGCCTCCTGCCCACTCGTTGAGCTGATTTGCAACTAGGAATTTTGCAGCAGACTGGAGATTGGAGAGGGAAAACGCTCAGCATATGATTGATTTTCTTCATTTTCACTTCTTGGTAATGGAGCAAGATATTAATGGGTCAAGGTAACAACAAGGATGACCTGTGCTGTAATACAGAAACCTTTCTCATCTAGCACAAGAAACACACAGCCTTCTCCTCCTGGGGCTATGGAACATCATGTCTGTGAAAGGAGCCAGCACTCAGTGGCTTCTCCCCAGGAGAGACTCTACAGCCGGCTTTATGATGTCAAAACTGAACCTCACACACGTGCAACGCTATCGCCGAATAAAGGAACCGCAGGTTTTGTGAGAGCACAGCCTTCAGATCTCCTGCTGGCCACTCACCAACATTTGTCCAGCCTTGTTTGGCCAGGAAGCTTACTTGGCTAAGCCTCCTAACCGTACTAAGAGTGTCCAACCCTGGACTGGCAGACAATTAGTCATCTACACACCAACTCCTCCCTGCTTCTCTCTTGCTAAGAGAACCCAGATTATGTTTATGGAAAAAATATGCCCAGCCCCAAGGGATGAATCATGACTAGTCTCGGCTTGAAGAACACTCCTAGCCCCCATGTCCAGCTGCTCATTTTTCCAGGTTCCTTTGCAGCCTTGTGACCTTGTGATGTAGCTCTGCCCAAGGAGACATAGGGAGAAATTGGCTGGAAGGCTTGAAAAAATTTTGCCTAGTGGATAAAAGGTCAGAGTCTATGAAAAGAAAGCCTTTGATTCTTTCTTCTTGTTTGGGACCAGGTGTGAGGATGTGTAAACTGGAGCTGCAGCTGCCATTCTGCAACCACAGGGCAACAAGCATGAGGACTACATCACACAGGATGGAACGGGAGGATGAAAAGCGTTTGGGTCCTTGGTGACATTTTTATGCCACTGTTTTAATCCTAGAATTATCTACCTCCAGATCTTTTGTTATGTAAGATAATTAAAACTCTTCATTGCCTGAGTCACTATTAGTATTCTCTTACTTGGTAACCCTGGTGGCGTAGTGGTTAAGTGCTACTGCTGCTAACCAAAGGGTCAGCAGTTCGAATCCGCCAGGCGCTCCTTGGAAACTCTTTGGAGCAGTTCTACTCTGTCCTATAGGGTCGCTGTGAGTCGGAATTGACTCGATGCCACTGGGTTTGGTTTTTTTTGGTTTACTTGTAAACAAAAGTATTTCCAGTTGATATACCTGGTTTCTCTGTCTCTAGTTCTTCAGCCTGGCCAGAGTAGGTTCTGCTTGTAATTCCACCACAGTAGCTTTGCAGCAAGAAGCCATGGTGGCACAATGGTCAAAGCTCTGGGCTGCTAACCAAAAGAATGCAGTCCGAACCCGCCCAGGTGCTGTAGGGAAAGACTTGATAATCTGCTCCCATATAAAGGTTACAATCTAGAAAACCCTATGGGGCAATTCGACTCTGTTACATGGGGTCACTATGAGTTGAAATCCACTTGAGAGCACCTAACAACAACTCTACCTAGAACCAACTTTCTGACTGAGTAGATCAGCGTGTGGCCTCTGGACCAGCAGCACCAGCATCCCCAGGGAATTTGTTAGACATGCAAATTGTCAGGCCCCACCCCACACCAACTGAATCAGAAACTGTGGGTGGGGCCTAGGAAGCCCTTTTTTTATAAGCCCTTGGAATCAACTCGAGGGCACTGGGGTGGGTGAGAGATTCTGAGGCACATGAAAGCTTGAGAACTGCTCAGTATCATGAATGATTGAATGTGCCTGAATATCAGAACACCTGGGGGACTTAAAAAGATTCTTAAGCTTCACCTGCAGAGATCTGATTCAGGAATGTATGCATCCCAAAAGGTCTCCAGGTGATTCTGGCAAGGCCAGGCTTGGGAACCACAGAGGTGGGTAGGAAATTACATCACATCAAAGAAAAAATGAGGAATGAACTGGAGGCCAGTAAAACCAATTGCCATCAAGCTGATTTCGACTCATGGCCACCCTATGAATGTCAGAGCAGACTGCTCCATAGGGTTTTAAATGGCTGCTTTTTTGGAAGTAGAACACCAGACCTTTCTTCTGAGGTGCCTCTATATAGACTCAAACCTCCAACCTTTTGGTTAGCAGCCAAACTCATTAACCATTTGCACCGTCCAGCAGCTACTTGACCTTAGAAGCCCTTTTCAGCTCTAAAATTTCAAGGATGCCAGCTTAGAAAGGTTGAACTTTGCAAACGTGGCTGGAAGAAGCAAACATGATATTGGAAATACACAGATTCGCGAGCAACAAGTGGAAGAGAGTGGAATTTTACGAAAGTCTAAAAAGCAGTCTACCACCCGTGCCAGTCCCAGTAAATGCAAAACAGATTTTCTCTTCTATTTTCACCAGGTTTATAAGACAGCAGGTTTGCACTTCAGATGTTCATTTATAAAGTGCTAGACTACACCTGCTTCTTGTTAGGCTTATGGTTGGGGAGGAGGGGGAGTTATTTTGTTTGGAAAATATTACTTTAAAATAACATCCAGGCTTAGTGTTTTCATCTTAAAGAATCTTGCCTTTTAAAATGTGCCGTTTGCTAAGGATCAAAAGCTCTGGTTGTCATGGCCCTCAGACAGTCTGTTAACCCAGAACTAAAACCATTCCTGAAAACCACTCTTCAGACAAAGAGTACGCTGGAATATAAAACATAAAATAATACTCGTGAAGAGTGTGCTTCTTAGTTCAAGCAGATACAGGAGACCAATGGGGTGGTTCCTGTCCAGAGGCAAGATGAGAAGGCAGGAAGGGACAGGAGCTGGTTGGACGGACACAGGGAGCCCGGGGTGGAAAGGGGGTGTGTGCTGTCACATTGTAGGGATTGCAACTAGCGTCACATGACAATATGTGTATAAAATTTTGTATGAGAAATTAACTTGAGCTGTAAACTTTTACCTAAAGCACAATTAAAAAAAAAAAAAAAACCCGTGGCTGAAGTGGCTTACTCACTGTCCATCCAAATATCAGTTTGCCCTCCTTCCCTTCTTGCCTTTGCCCTTGTACTGGAGATACCAAACTCATTAACACTTCCCCCCGCAACCTCCTTTCCGGGAAACTGCTACACCCTCCTTTCAGGGAGTCTGTTCCCCCAACCCCTGCCGAGTGAGTACTTAAATCCATGATGATACTAATGTAAAAATAACAATAATATAAAAAATTTAAAAGTGCTTCACTCTGACTTTAGTGGGTAACAAGATACCAGTTCAATATTTTGAAAAATAAAGGGGGAAAGAGTCAAGCACCCTACCCTCTGGAATTAAGACTAAGGAATTCACACGTTGTTGTGTGCCATGGAGTCACCGACTGACAGCAACCCTATAGGACAGAATAAAACTGCCCCAATAGAGTTTCCTAGGCTGTAATCTTTACAGAAGCACATCGCCAGGTCTTTTCTCCCTCAGAGTGACTGGTGGGTTCCACCAAACTTTTGTTTATTTACCTTTTTTTAACCATCATTTTATTCCTTGTGCTTTAGATGAAGGTTTGCTGAGCAAATTAGTTTCTCATTAAACAATTAATACACATGCTGTTTTGTGACACGGGTTGCCAACCCCACGACATGTCAACACTCTCCCCTTCTAAACCTTGGATTCCCCATTACCAGCTTTCCTGTCCCCTCTGCCTCTTGTTCTCACCCCTGGGCTGGTGTGCTCATTTAGTCTCATTTTGTTTTATGGGCCTGTCTAGTCTTTGGCTGAAGGGTGAACCTCAGGAGTGACTTCATTACTGAGCTAAAAGGGTGTCCGGGGGCTATACTCTCAGGGTTTCTCCAGTTTCTGTCAGGCCAGTAAGTCTGGTCTTTTTTTATGAGTTAGAATTTTGTTCTACATTTTTCTCCAGCTCTGTCTGGGACCCTCTATTGTGATCCCTGTCAGAGCAGTCAGTGGTGGTAGCCAGGCACCATGTAGTTGTGCTGGATTCAGTCTGATGGAGGCTGTGGTAGTTGTGGTCCATTCGTCCTTTGGACTATTCTTTTCCTTGTGTTTTTGGTTTTCTTCATTCTCCCTTGTTTCAAACGGGGTGGGACCAGTGCAGTATCTTAGATGGCCACTCACAAGCTTTTAAGACCCCAGATGCTACTCACCAAAGTGGGATGTAGAACATTTTCTTTATAAACTATATAATGCCAATTGAGCTAGATGTCCCCTGAGACCATGGTCCCCAGCCCTCAGCCCAGTAATTCAAAGTTTGGATGTCTCTATGAAGCTTCCATAACCTTGTCTTGGTCAAGTTGTGCTGACTTCCCCAGTATCGTATGCTGCCTTACCTTCACCGAAGCTACCACTTCTCTATTTTCTAGTTGGTGTTTTTCCCTCCCCATCTTTCTCCTCCCTCGTAACTATCAAGCATTGTTTCTTTCTGTGTGTAAACCTTTTCATGAGTTTTTATAATAGTGATATCATACAGTATTTGCCCCTTTGTGATTCACTTATTTCACTCAGCATAATGCCCTCCAGATTCATCCGTGTCATGAGATATTTCACAGATTCATCATTGTTCTTTATTGTTGTGTGGTACTCCGTTGTGTGTATGTGCTATAGTTTATTACCCGTTCATCTGTTGATGGGCACTTAGGTTCTTTCCATCTTTTTTGCTATTGTGAACAATGCTGCAATGAACATGGGTGTGCATATGTCTATTCATGTGACAGCTCTTATTTCTCTAGGATATATTCCTAGGAGTGGGACTGCTAGATGGTGTGGTATTTCTATTTCTAGCTTTTTAAGGAAGTGTGCCATATTGTTTTCTAAAATGAAAGCCACCAACCTTTTGGTTAGCA
Source organism: Elephas maximus indicus (assembly GCF_024166365.1). Lineage (NCBI taxonomy): Eukaryota > Metazoa > Chordata > Mammalia > Proboscidea > Elephantidae > Elephas > Elephas maximus. Next base: position 67,408,307 of record NC_064831.1, on the reverse strand, counting down.
GCTAAGTACTTAACTGCACCACCAGAGCTCCTTAGGGACAATACAAAAACACACTTATCTCACTTTCTAACAGGGCATCTGTCATGGATTGAATTGTGTCCTCCAAAAACATGTGTATCAATTTGGCTAGGCTGTGATTCCCAGTATTGTGTGATTGTCCACCATTTTGTCATCTGATGTGATTTTTCTATGTGTCCTAAGTCCTAAACTTTGCCTGTGGTTAATGAGGCAAGATTAAATTATGTTAAGGAGGATTAGGGTGGAATGTAACACCTTGCTGAGGTCACATCCCTGATCCAATGAAGGGGAATTTCCCTGGGGTGTGGCCTGAACCACTTTTTATCTTAGAAGAGATAAAAGGAAAGGGAAGTGAGCAGAGAATGGGGACCTCATACCACCAAGAAAGCAGCACTGGGAGCAGAGTGCGTCCTTTGGACCCAAGGTTGCTGAGCAGAGAAGTTCCTAGACCAGGGGAAGACTGATGACAAGGACCTTCCTCCGGAGCCAACAGAGAGAGAAAGCCTTCCGCTGGAGCTGACAGCCTGAATTTGGACTTCTAGCCTACTAGACTGTGAGAAAATAAATTTCTCTTTGTTGGAGCCATCCGCTTGTGGTATTTCTATTATAGCAGCACTAGATAACTAAGACAGTACCTTTCCGTCTGACTTAGCAACTGCAGCTTTCCTTGAGATAGCAATGCACATCTCTGATGCAAACAGTTAACACACCTAGCTGCTAACCAAAAGGTTGGAGGTTTGAGTCCACCCAGAGGTGCCTCTGAAGAAAGGCCTGGCAATCCACTTCTGAAACATTCAGCCATTAAAAACCCTAGAGAGCACAGTTCTACTCTGATACACCGTGAGTCAGAGTCAACTCAATGGCAGCTGGTAATTAGGGTAATCAAATAGTTGCTGAGGGGAAATTTCTCTTCATAGAAGTATTCCAGCAAACAAATGAAGACAGAATGATAAGATTAAATATTACCATTTGTCAAATCCTAATGAATTAATGTATCCAGGAAGTGATCATCAATGATTAATATCAGAAAAAGAGGGACAAGAAGACATTATGTATCTCCTGATAGAAATCATGACACCACATATAAAGTCTTAAAAAAAGAAAGTTGTTTTTGAGCCTGAATCTGATCAAAGACCCTAGACTAAATTTATAGAAAATATACGGGACAAAGGAACATGTTAAAAGACAAGAAAGGAATACAATCACCATAATCCAGACTGTGGGAAAGTTTTTCCAATAAATTGCATGGAAAAAAATGAGATAGAGGGGTAACCTATAGATTAAAAGAGACTTAAAAATCATAGTAACCAATCATAATGTGTGGGACCTGTTTGGATCCTGATTCAACAAACCTTCTAAAAAAAACTACAGGACAAACAAATATGAATAATGTTTGGATATTTGGTGATATTAAGGAAGTATGGTTGATTTGGGGGGGTTGGATAGTTTTGTGGTGATGTCTTTTAAAAGTGCTATCTTTTAGAGCAAGGAGCCTTGATGGCACAATGGTTAAATTCTCAGCTGCTAACCAAAAGGTCAGAGGTACGAACCCCCCAGCCAAAAGATGTGTCAGTGTGCTTCTATGGAAACCCCATGAGGCAGTTCTCCTCTGTCTTTTAGGGTCGCTATGAGTCGGAATCGATGTCACGGCAATGGGTTTGGTTTTGGTTTTATCTTTAAGAGCTACACGCTGAAACATTAACAGATGAATTAAATGACATGTGGGATCAGTTTCAAAATAATCATGGGGGTTGGGAGTGAGCAGGAATGTAAAGGAAACAAGACTGTCCATGAGCTGATAATTGTTGATGTTGGGTGATGGGTAACTAGAGGTCCATTATATAATTTTCTACAATTGTGTATATTTGAAAATGGTTTCTTTTTTTTTTGCCGCACAAATCTCCGATGTGGAACTGGTGTTTTACTATATTGAGGCCCATCTCCCTTATTTCGGTTGCCCCAAATTCAAACTTTCCCAGAATTTCCTCAAGTTTAACCGTATCTCTCTTCTTAATTACATAGAACTTAAAGAGCATCTCCACTTAGCAAATTCCATATCCATCACCTGATGCTCCTCACCCTGGTTTCTCCTTTTGCATTACTGAACAATCCTCCCCTGTGTGTCTCTAGTTCAGTGGGCTCCCAGAGCTGAGCTTCAGGATTGGGAGAGGGGGTCTTAGCCTGCCTTGGTTTCTGGCAGGAAAAGCAGTTTGTGGTAGAATGCAACTTTCAAAAGGATTGCCCCTTTGAGTAGCCCCCCTAATAACTTGTTCCAAGTCACCGAGAACCCGAGTGGGTCTATCTCTTTGTCTGTGTACTTGTGTATTGTCTCCCAAAAGACTTCTGTGGCATTTAGCATTCCTGTTCCCCTTGCCGCCAAGTTGATTCCAGCTCATAGCGACCCTATAAGACAGAGTAGAACTGCCCCATAGAGTTTCCAAGGAGCAGCTGGTGGGTTTGAAATGTAGACCTTTTGGTTAGCAGTTGAGCTCTTAACCACTGTGCCACCAAGGCTTCCATCTAGCATTGGTTTCTATAAAAGTCTATGCTCGTTTGATGTTCCTCAGCAAGTTAAACATAGAATTGCCATGTTGTTGTTGTTGTTAGGTGCCATCAAGTCAGTTCCTACTCATAGCGACCCTATGTACAACAGAACGAAACACTGCCCGATCCTGCGCCATCCTTACAATTGTTGTTATGCTTGAGCTCATTGTTGCAGCCACTGTGTCAATCCACCTCGTTGAGGGTCTTCCTCTTTTCTGCTGACCCTGTACTCTGCCAAGCATGATGTCCTTCTCCAGGGACTGATCCCTCCTGACAACATGTCCAAAGTATGTAAGACGCAGTCTTGCCATCCTTGCTTCCAAGGAGCATTCTGGTTGTACTTCCTCCAAGACAGATTTGTTCGTTCTTTCGGCAGTCCATGGTATATTCAATATTCTTCGCCAACACCACAATTCGGAAGTGTCAGTTCTTCTTCGGTCTTCCTTATTCATTGTCCAGCTTTCACATGCATATGATGTGATTGAAAATACCATGGCTTGGGTCAGGTGCACGTTAGTCTTCAAGGTGACATCTTTGCTCTTCAACACTTTGAAGCGGTCCTTTGCAGCAAGCAGATTTGCCCAGTGCAACGCATCTTTTGATTTCTTGACTTCTGCTTCCATAGCTGTTGACCGTGGATCCAAGTAAAATGAAATCCTTGACAACTTCAATCTTTACTCTGTTTATCATGATGTTGCTCATTGGTCCAGTTGTGAGGATTTTTGTTTTCTTTATGTTGAAGTGCAACCCATACTGAAGGCTGTGGTCTTTGATCTTCATGAGTAAGTGCTTCAAGTCCTCTTCAATTTCAGCAAGAAGGTTGTGTCATCTGCATAACGCAGGTTGTTAATGAGTCTTCCTCCAATCCTGATGCCCCGTTCTTCTTCATCTAGTCCAGAGTCTCATATTATTTGCTCAGCATACAGATTGAATAGGTATGGTGAAAGAATACAACCCTGATGCCCACCTTTCCTGATGTTAAATCAATCAGTATCTCCTTGTTCTGTCTGAACAACTGCCTCTTGATCTATGTAAAGTTTCCTCATGAGCACAATTAAGTGTTCTAGCATTCCCAATCTTTGGAATTTTATCCGTAATTTGTTATGATCCACACAGTTGAATGCCTTAGCATAGTCAATAAAATACAGCTAAACATCCTTCTGGTATTCTCTGCCATATGACCCAGCAATTCCACTCCTAGCTCTGTACCCAAAAGAATTGAAAACAGGTGTTCGAAGAAAAGCTTGTATATGAGTGTTCATAACAGCACTAGTCACAATAGCCAAATGTAGAAGCAGCCCAAATGTCCATGAGCGGATGAATGGATAAAGTTGGTGTGTGCGTACAGTGGAAATGTATTCGGCCATAAAAAGGAATGAAACTCTGATTCTTTCTACCACGTGGATGGACCTTTAAAACTATGCCAAGAGAAAGAAGCCAGACACAAAAGGCCACATAGTATATGATCCCATTCATATGCAATACCTAGAATAGGTAAATCTATAGAGACAGAAAGAAGATGTGTTGTTGCCAGGGTCAAGGAGGAGGTAAGAATGGGGAGTAGCCTTATGGGTACAAGGTTTCCATTTGGGATGATGGAAAAGCTCTGGAAATAGGTAGGTTGATGGCTGTACAATATTGTGAGTGGACTTAATGCCACTGAATTGCACACTTTAAAATGATTAAAATAGTAAATTTTATGTTATCTCTATTTTACCACAATAAAAAGAAAGTATATTCTGTTTATCTAGTCCAAATTGTAAGAGAAACCTTACACTCAGCCATCCAAATGCTTTGGAATGTGATCCAAGTCAACACACTCTGCAATTTAAATTTATAAAATAATAATTATGATCATGAAAGTCAACACTTACACACTGCTTATTATGTATCAGGCACTGTTCAAAATGTTTTACATGCATTAACTCATTTAGTTAGTTTTTTTTTTTATTACTACCCCCATTTTTTTTTTTTTTTATTACTACCCCCATTTTATGGATGGGGAAATTGAAGACAGAGCTGTTAAGTAACTTACCCAGGGTCACTGGTCTAGTAAGTGGGAGCCAGAGTCTGACTCCAGGCAGTCTGGTTCCAGAGTCTACCCTCTGAATCACTCTGCTGTGCTGCCTTCCTCACTGAGAGATCCAATTGAAAAGAGGAGGAAGAGGAAAGCCTAGAAGAAAGGAGAAACAGAACTATGAGAAAGGGAAGTGGGAGAAAGAAATAAGTGGGAAAACAGTTGAGATTTTTAGAACAAAAACCATTAATGAGCTCAGTTGCAATCTGAAAGGTTAACAGTTTGAGTCTATCCAGAGGTACCTTGGAAGAAAGGCCTAGAGATCTACTTCTGAAAAATTAGCCATTGAAAACTTTATGGAGCACAGTTTACTGACGCACATGGGGTCACTGTGAGTCAGAATTGACTTGACAGCAACTGGTTTAAGACTGAAGTATAAAGTTATCCTGGCTTTCGTGGGCACAGCTGTTTTTGTGGAAAGAGCTATGGATAAAGAGTCTAACCTCGCTCTTTACCATCTCTGTGTGACATAGAAAAGTCACTTAGTCACTCTGGGCCTGTCTCTTCCTCTCTAAAAAAGTGAGAAATTATGCCTATTGTTACTCCTACGTGTTGTTATTGTCACCAGGTGCTGCTGAGTTGGTTCTGACTCATAGTGACCCAATGAACAAAACACTTCCCGGTCCCGAGCCATCCTTACAATCATTATGCTTGAGCCCACTGTTGCAGCCTCTGTGTCATTCCATCTCCTTGAGGATCTTCCTGTTTTTCACTGACTCTCTACTAAGCATGATGTCCTTCTCCAGGGACTGGCCTCTCCTGATAACACGTCTAAAGTATGTGAAACATCCTTGCTTCTAAGGAACATGCTGGCTGTACTTCTTCCAAGACAGATTTTTTTATTCTTCTGGCAGTCCATGTTACTTTCAATATCCTTCACCAACACCGTAATTCAAAGGCATCAGTTCTCCGGTCTTATTTATTCATTGTCCAGCTGTCACATGCATATGAGGTGATTGAAAATGCATGGCTTGGGTCAGGTGCACCTTAGTCCTTAAAGTGACATCTTTGCTTTTTAACACTTTAAAGAGGTCTTTTGCAGCAGATTAGCCCAATGCAATGTGTTGTTTGATTTCTTGACTGTTGCTTCTGTGGGCATAGATTGTGAATCCAAGTAAAATGAAATCTTTGACAACATCAATCTTTTCTCCATTTATCATGATGTTGCTTATTGGTCCAATTGTGAGGGTTTTTGTTTTCTTTATGTTGAGGTGCAACCCATACTCCTGCCTAGGGTGATTATAATAATGTAGTCAACATTACTTTGGAGAAAAATGCTATCTAGAAGAAAGTTCTATGAACTTCCATTTTTAGATGAGCTTAGGAGGATTTTGTTTTGGCATGTGAGCATAATGAAAGCCTACTCTTCAATTCCTTGTTTTCAGGGGGCCATGTTTCTATGTGTCTTATAGAACCCATGCTTGGAAATGCTGACAGCAGGCCTCAGGACCGCTGAGCCCCACTAGACACCAAGGAAATCCATGGCTATGGCTGCACCTTTCAACATGACCAATCCACAGTAAGTAACACTGGGGACCACTCTCCCTGGGTGTGGAGTCAGCACATCAGAATCAAGTGTGTACACCGAGAGCTCCCTCCCCAGCCCTATGGAGGTGATAGACCTTTGGGATGATTTTGTCCTTGAGCACTACATTAAAATGACTTGTTAAAATCTAGTTTTTTTGCCAAGTGCATCATTAAGATCATCTCATTTTTAAAAATTTTTATTTAGCTGCTGTTGAGAATATGCACAGCAAAATGTATACCAATTCAACAATTTCTATATGTACCATTTAATAACGTTGATTACATTCTTCAAGTTGTGCAACCGGTCTCAAGGTCATCTCATTTTTTAGTTCAAAAAGCAGAGAAACTCTGCCATCCAGCACTATTTCTGTAAATCTCTCATGAGACAAAGATCATCTGATTTACGCAACCACAACACGCACGTTTCCTTTAGCAGGAGGCCACTGAAAACGGGAAGATCTTTCAAAAGCAAACCTCAGGACAAGATTAGAAAGTGCTTAAGGCGAATTAATAAAATGGGAATTGCAAAGAAATTTAGAAGTCACAAGAATATTCCTCAAAACAGGCTTTATGAAATCAGTGACCGAACTCCTAAGGGAGAATTGCTTTCAGTTCCCAAAACCTAAGATGCCATATGAACAAGCTACTTAATCTTACTGTTGGGAAAACCAAGCACTAGCAAGGTGGTCACTTATCCTGTGTTTAACAACTTGCTGGTAAAAATAGCAAGACCAGAGCAGTATTCTTTCTATTATAGCACACTGTGCTGGCCTCTCTATGGGCCCGGCTGTTCCGTCATCTGAAGCATTTGTATGCTGGCTGAATCAGTTATCTATTGCCTCAATAATGCTGCCTAACAAACAACCACAGAACCTCAGTGGTATACAACAGTCTTTATTGCTCACTAGGGTAGTCAGGTAGATGGTTCTGCTGATCCTGGCTAGGCTTACTCTTGAATTTGGGGCTTCGCTGGCTGTCATTTGATCTAGGGGAGACAGGACCCTGCTTCATGTGTCTCTCGTCGTCCAGCAGGCTTATCTGGTCATCTTCGAATGGTGATGTCGGAGGTTCGAGAGCACAAGCAGAAACTCACAAGTGCTCTTCATGCCTCTGCTTGGGTCATATCTGCTAATGTTCCATTGGCCGAAATAAGTCACATGACTGAACTCAGACTCAAAGGATGGAGAAAGACAATCTTCCTTTTGATGGGTAGAGCTGCAAAGTCACTTGGCAAAGGCATGGGTACAAGGAGGGATGAAGAATGAGACATTGACACATGTAGTCTACCATACTGTTCTTCATGTCCAAGACCAAGGTGTAGTCTCAATAATCAGGCCCCCAAGGAAGACCTTGTTTCTCTGCTGAGAAGACCCCGTGACCAGTGATGACCCCAGACCACTGTGACCAGTGGCAGAAAGGGGACAGAGGATAAGAAAGTCAGGAAGCCAGGAAGTTCCATGCTTCTTGGAGCCATATCCTGTTAGTCTGAGAAGCTTACCCCAGCCCTCCAAGAGTACTCATTGGTCAGAAAGTTCTATTTGTTCAGTTTTATCAATCCATAGTTTTCTCAAGTAGTCTAGAAAAAAAGAGCAAATTCAACCTAAAACCCACTGCCGTCGAGTCGATTCTGACTCATAGTGACCCTATAGGACAGAGTAGAACTGCCCCATAGAGTTTCCAAGGAGCACCTGGTAGATTCAAACTGCCAACCTCTTGGTTAGCAGCCGTAGCATTTAACCACTACGCCACCAGGGTTTCCAAATTCAGCCCAGCATCTGCTTTTTGGGAAACATCTGGAGGAGTCGGAATTCCCTCATAAACGCCCACATTTTTATTCAATTGTTGAGAAACACAGAAGTCTCACATCCTGTGACTGCTCCATCTGAAGATCTTGAGTCATTTTGTGAATGTCATACAATGATGAGCACTATTATCTGTGCTTGACAGGTAGCAAAAAGCAAAGGTATAAATGAGGTCTACAAAAGAAAACTGGGGCATTGGAAATTACTTGGTGAATTCAGGTAGTTTAGGGAGTCAACCTGTGGTGTTCAAATAAAAATCCCACTTTTCCCTCAATTATCTGGAAGATTGAAGCAAAAGAGAAGTACGCATATTCCACTCTAAGCTTCTAAGCTTCCTGGATAACTGCTGCTGTGTACTCCTGGTTAGATTTCAATGGTTTTTGGAAAAGAAAAGTTTAGAATTTAGAGCTCCCCATCTGCAGTGTAGGGTCTTGTCATTCCAGAGCACCTCGCTCCTGCTCCATGTCGTTCTTATCCGTATCAGATCATAAAGTGAGAAGGAATGGCCTAGGGAGCATCTATTTCACCTCTTCACGTTTAAAATGGAGAAACTGGGGCCCCGAGAGGGGCCTCTCAGAAGTTGGCATTATAACCAGGACCAGAGATCAAGAGCCATGACTGCTGGTCCAGTTTACAGCACACTGGGCTGCCCCCTCAGTATTAAAACTGGCCTGTCATTGCCTAGGACGCTGACTCTCAATGTTCCCTCATATATTTAATTTTTACTCCTCTCCATTCACACCATATTCCTTTCAAATTCCCATTGTTTGGCCACAAGATCTACATACTCAGATTCTACAGGAGGAGACAGGGTCAAGGATATGCTGAAGGGACCAAAGATGGCGCCCCAGGAATTTAAAGCAAGATAATCTAGCCCAGCATCTCTTAGCAGGGCTGCTGTTGGTGTTCAGGCAGGACGGTTCTTAGCTGTTGGATACATTGTAGGATGTGTAATATGCCCTGATTTAAACGTCTGTAGTGACCACCAGTCCATGGTCATTGTAGGAACCAAAAAATGCTCCATAAGTTGCCCAATACTCTCTGGTGATTTGAGGTCCCTGGGTGGCACAAACGGTTAAGTCCTCAGCTACTTACTGAAAGGTTGGCTGTTCAAGCCCACCTACTCAATGGTGCCTCAAAAGAAAGGCCTGTGATCTGTTTCTGAAAGATCACAGCCATGAAAACCCTATGGAGGCGTTCTACTCTGCAACACATGGCATCCCCATGAGTCAGAATTGACCCAACAGCAAACTAAGTTTTGGGAGGGAAGAGGGAGGGAGGAGGGCTGGGAGGTGGTATGCTGCTGGATGAGAAACCCTATAATACCAATGGAGTTGTCAAGGATTGAAGCGCCCTAGGTGAGCCTGATAAGAGGAGACTCACAGTTACTCAGACATTTGATTAAGTGACCTCCTTTCCTATCGCCAACCTTAAAAAGGCAGATGTAGTGCTACCAGTACAGGTGGAAAGAGAATGACAACCAAGGACAGCTGGCCCTTCCTGCCTTCACTACCCACTAGTCTTCTCCAAGTCTCCAAGCAGACTCTCCAACCACCAACAGCACATCCAGTTGTGAACAAAAACCTCTTTTCTCCACCGTTGTATCGATGGTAGAAACTTTGCAAAGAACCTTGACAAAGAAACCCAGGGAGCAATTTTTTTTTTAATTGTGCTTTAGATGAAAGTTTATAGCTCAAGTTAGTTTCTCATACAAAAATTTATACACACACTGTTATGTGACCCTAGTTGCTAACCCTATAACGTGACAGCACACTCCTCTTCTCCGCCCCGGATTTCCCGTGTCCATTCAACCAGCTCCTGTCCCTTTTTGGCTTCTCATCTCTCCTCCGGACAGGAGCTGCCCATTTAGTCTCATGTATCTACTTGAACTTAGAAGCACACTCTTCATAAGTATCATTTTACGTCTTATAGTCCAGTCTAATCTGACTGAAGAGTTGGCTTCGGGAATGGTTTTAGTTCTGGGTTAACACAGTGTTTGGGGGCCATGTCTTCTGGGGTTCCTCTAGTCTCAGTCAGACCATTAAGTCTGGTCTTTTTATGTGAATTTGAGTTCTGCACCCCACTTTTCTCCTGCTCCAGGAAGCAGCTTTTTAAAATTACTCCAGTATAAACTCCAGTGACACAGAATATTTGTTGAAAGTTGAAGCCGTGATTTTCCTGGTTGGCAGAGTTGTCTTCTGAGTCTTTACCTTCCCTTGATGGGAAACCTGGCCCACAAAGCTCATATTTTCAGATCTTAGCAGTTCCTCTTCCATTCTTCCACTTTTCCCCAAAAGGTGAAGGAGATGGCCCTGGTTAGGGACTTAGTTCAGTCCTTTGAGTGACCAGCAAGGGTGAATGGCACCCTCATGCTCCCCCAGCTCTCCACCTACACAGCATAGACTCTAGTACGTGCTCCCTCTATCTCATGGGGAATGGAAAACCTATTTTGCTCTTGGGGATGACTCTTCCCTGTTGCCCTCCTCCCCAATTCAGGCCTGCCATAGAAGGAGGAATTTCTGAAGTTGAAATCATCTCCCAACAAGTAGACGAAGAGATCAAGAGCATTGCTCCAGTGCAGCTGGTGAACTTTGCCTATCGGGACTTGCCCCTGGCTGCTGGCGACCTCTCCACGGATGGCTCACAGCTCCTGTCAAATTTGGATGAAGATTACCAAAGAGAAGGGTAGGTGTTGGAACCATTGAGCTAGCTAAGATGTCTCTTGCATAACTCCCTGGGTTTCCATGGGTACTTCTCTCAAAGCAGCAGCAGAGATTAGAGTTCCTAAAGAATAGGAGACCAGAAGTTCACATCAGTCCACAGAGGCTCTTTCTCTCCTGAGACATTATTTCCTCTAAAAAAGGCTTTTCGCACAGAAAATACCTGTCGCTGCTAGACAACCTCCTATGTTACATTTACTTGGAACTCAGAGAATCATAGAATTTGAGGACTGAAGTGCTCCTTAATGATCCACCCAGCCCCCTCTCTGTACACGTGGGCAACATGAGACCCTCAGGGATTAGGGACTTGCTCAAGGTCACAGAGGCCATAAGCAATGGATTTGGACTGCACTTACTTTTTATCAAGTGGTTTCTCACCAGGGAAGAGACCAGGGAGGAAAACACTCTGCATGCAGTTATCATGTTTTGCAGACATTAGCTTCCTCTTTTCCTGGGATGCTGGGGGAAGCCACCTGGGCTGGAGAGGCAAGATGACTGGGTGACTTGCCAAAAAAAAAAAAAAGCCGTTGCCGTCGAGTCGATTCCTACTCATAGCAATCCTATACGACAGAGTAGAATTGTCCCATAGAGTTTCCAAGGAGCGCCTGGTGGATTTGAACTGTCAGCCTTTTGGTTAGCAGCTGTAGCACTTAACCACTACACCACCAGGGTTTCCAAAATATTTACAGTTGTCTGAAGAAGGAGGGTGGCCCAGAACTGGCTCCTAAGGTACATTGCCACTGATTAAAAGTCAATGTCGAAGAGCCATAGGGTGGGGCTGGGGAAAGCCCTGGTGGATCTGAGGCTGACCAGGCCCCTAGCATGGTCTCTACCTGAGCCATCTAACTCTCTAGCTTCCCCATCTCCCTAGATTCTTCTCCACTTATACTTCATTCATTGATTCAACAAATATTTATTGAGAACCTATTTTTCTGGGTGCCAAGGATACAGTAAGAGCCCTGGTGGTACAGTGGTTAAGCACTTGGCTGCTAATTGAAAGGTCAGTGGTTCAAACCCACCAGCCACTCCACAGGAGAAAGATGTGGCAGCCTGCTTCCGTGAAGATTTACAGCCTTGGAAACCCTATGGGGCCATTCTATTCTGTCCTGTAGGGTTGCTATGAATCAGAATCAATGACAGTGGTCTTCCAGGGAGGACACATGTGCCATGTTGTTGTTAGGTGCTGTCTTGTCTATTTTCCACTCCTAGTGACCCCATGTAACAGAGTAGAACTGCCCCATAGGATTTCCTAGGCTGTGATATATAGGGCTGCCATCAGTCAGAATCTACTCAATGGCAATGGGTTCGGTTCTTGTTCACTTAATCTTTATAGAAGCAGGTCACCAGGTCTTCCAGGTGTTTCTCCTGCAGTGCCACTGGGTGGATATGAACCGCCAACTTTTTGGTTAGCAACTAAGCACTTAATGGTTGCGCTGCCACCACATGGCTCCTCCACATGGGCTATGCTGGTCCCTAATTTAAGAGTGACCCTAACCTTCTCCTCCTTAGCTTGTGGATCAGATTGGATGCATTTGTTTCCCAATTAATTTCTCATTAGCATAATGTGTCTTACAAACATACTTTCTGAAGGTGAATTGTAGAGTGTTCGAGGAGTCCCTGGGTGGCCCAAATGGTTAAGTGCCTCTACTCCTAGAGGAAAGGTTGGTGGTTTGAAGCCACCCAGAGGCACCTTGGAAGACAAGCCTGGCAATCTGCTTCCAAAACGTAACACCCTTGAAAGCCTTGTGGAGTGCAGTTCTCTTCGCCCTGAATTGGAATAGATTCCATGACAACTAATAGTCTCACTTGTTTGATGCCCTCACTGGTGGGGGTGGGGGGGAGCTGGAGGCCAGAGAAGGGCAGGAACGGGTCCCAGGGTCACACAGCAGGTCAGCCTCAGACCCACCAGGGCTTTCCCCAGCCCCACCCTATGGCTCTTCGACATCGACGTTTAATCAGTGGCAAGGTACGTTAGGAGCCAGTTCTGGGCCACCCTCCTTTTTCAGACAACTGTAAATATTTTGGAAACCCAGGTGGTGTAGTGGTTAAGTGCTACAGCTGCTAACCAAAAGGTTGACAGTCCAAATCCACCAGGCTCTCCCTGGAAACTCTATGGGGCAGTTCTACTCTGTCATACAGGGTTGCTATGAGTAGGAATTGACTCGATGGCAACAGAGTTTTTTTTTTTTGGTAAGTATTTTGGAACATGCTAGCTCCTTTGAGTATTAAAACAAAGGGCTGATAGGTATTTTAGAGGCAAGTGAGAAGCCATAGCTAAAGCTAAATTGGCAGAGCCTGAACCCACTGTGCTTGTTTCCTGAAGGGTCTCCCCGGCTTCCCGAGATAAATTGCCTGATAATTGTGAAACCATCCACCGTTTTTTGCAGAAACTGCACCTCAGTGGCTTTCTCTGAAAACATAATTTCCTCCCAGTACTCTAGGTAGACTCAGCAGGATATTGGAAAAGAGGTTAGGTAGGCAGGTGGGAGATAAGGCTAAGCGACTCCTGCCGTTGGTTGCACTGGCCTGAGCACCTGTTCTGATGGAGGGGGGACGGCCTCTCCCAGGTCCCCACTAGCTTGAAGGCTGGGCTAGGTCCTTGAAGCCCCTGAGCCAGGGCTGGCTTCATGGATTCACTACCTGTGCAGGTGCACAAGGCCCCATGCTTAGAAGGGCCCTATGTTTGGGTGAATGCACTGCCGTAGCTGTTTTGAAATTCTTCATTATTTTTAATCAGGAGCCCTGCGTTTTCACTGGGCTCCACAAATTGCGCTCCTTCTCTGAGCACCCAGTACATCACGGTGCCACTGCCCTCTGGTGGTCGAGAGTGGCAGTTCAGCCTCCTGAGGTGCCCCCAGTTCCCAAGGACCCCTTTCGCACCCCGGTATGAGCCAGTTTTAGGCCCTTTTCAAGTTTATAGTCCAAGGCATGAAGACAAGCGTGAAAGCTTCCAAGAATTCCATTTCAGGGCAATGTCCGTCTGTGCACCCTGTGGGTGTCCTGCAGGAGTACCGCGCTGTGGGTGTACCCGGAACAGGTGTACTCTGCAGGGGGCGTACCACTCCACAGCTTGAACACAGAGAAGGTGAAGGCAGGCAGAGGCACCATTTTATCATTCAATTTCCTTCTGAACTGGGTCTCTGCACGGTTTTCTCCAATCAGCTAGAATACAAATGAAGTGCCCGCAAGGCAGAGAGGCTCTTGATTTGATTTGAATCTCCAGGTGTGGCCAGCAAAGCTCCTCCTATCGGGTAAATAGGAAGCCAACTGGGGAAGGGATTTGCCTCGCTGCTAGAGCTCTCAGGTGGGGGTCCAAGTGGCATCCAGAGGGCTTCCTGGAGGAAGGAAGAACAGGCCCAGGACAGATGCCAGGGAAAACTGGAGCAAGACAAAAACATACTAGAGAAGGGGAAAAGCCTCCCTTCAAAGGCTTCTTGGCTTCTCCTGCATTCCCTGGGGTTTTCCCAAATTTTCCAACCTGGCCCTTTTCTGAAGCGACGCAAGACAAGTACAGTTCTAGTAGGTCTTCAGAAAGCTTTGGTCGAACACTTGTCCAAAGTGCCTATTCCTCTTAAGGGAAGTGTTATATATAGGTTAGGTCCCTGGGTGGTGCAAACAGCGCTGCTAGACCAAAGGTTGGCAGTTGGAACCCACCCAGGGACACCGTGGTAGAAAGTCTGGTGATCTACTTCCATAAAGATAGCAGCCAAGAAAACCCTATGGAGCACTTCTACTCTGTAACACATGGGTCATCATGACTCAGAATCTACTGGATAACAATGACAAATGGTTTGGTTTTTATATGTAGGTTATATACCTACTTCTGACTTATTGACTGTCTTGTTATCGACATTTACATTTTCAGCAATAGCGTTACTGGGTGGAAACCCCAGGTCCTTCCTTGGCATGACTCGTATTGGCCAATAAGTGAGAGACTGAAGTGGGAGAACAGGAAAAGCACCTTTATTTTGTTGTACAAGGAAAGGAGTCAGTTGTAGCTGCCACCGCCAAGACTGCTCGCCAAGGGTGGGCAGACAATCTACTTTTAAAGGGGTTTACAAGTAGGGAGTTCACACAAGTTACCTCAGCAACATTCTTTATCACACTAGGCAGGTGCAATGGGATTTACCCCTATCCTCCAAGCAAAAGTGGGATTCAAATGCAAAGCTGGAGGGGAGGGAGCCCAGCAAAGGAAACAGGATTTTTGATACAGCATTGTGGGGGCTCTGTCTCAATAGTAAAACAATCTATCAATTTTGCACATTAAGGGGGTCCACGGCTACAGAGTGTCCCCTCACTTGAGGAGGGTCTCCTGGCGGCCTCTGGGAAACTGGGCTGTGCTGCCCAGTGCTTTCTGCTCCCTCCTGCCACCGGGGATGCTGCATCCAGCTGCCTCTGCCAGGGCTGGCCTCCTCTGTGACCACGGCCTCCAGGTGGACACACACGCAACCCCAAGCCAGCAGTCCCCTGTTGTGGGTTCCAAGCTCCCATGTGGCTTAAGGACCTGAAGCTCAAAGTTGCTGTGGGGTAGGAAGAGGGGAAAGAAAGGCACATTGGAGAGGTGTTTGGAAGAAATGCTTCTGAGTTTAATGACATCCCAGAATGAGCCAAACTGGGCCTGAAGCCTCTGGCTTGGTGGGGCCACCAGTTATGCGGCCAGGCTCCCAGCACCCTTGCAGGAACGCTGAGCCTCAGTGACTCACCAGGCCCAGAGGGCAGAGCAGGCTCCAGGATCATGAACACAGAACTTGCAGGGGTGGGAGTGGAGCCCTGGAGGTGGCTTCTCTAGGGAAGCTCTGACGCAGCACAAGAGGAAGGTGAAGTAGTTAAGCCGTGGGCCCTCCAGTCACACATCCGGGCTTTATCCAGCTTTGTCTCCTCCAAGCCTCCTTCTTCACAGAGGTGTAATCCATACAGGGATGAACACATCAGTAAATCTTAGCTGTTATAATTTCTGCGATCATATTTTCTACACTAAAAAAAATCGGACAAATGGATGGTCTGAAAGCAGAAACCAAACAAACCTCCATTTTCACGTAACGCTGATTTTCACATAATGACTTGCTCTTTGGAACCTAACCGTGTTGATAAGCAAGGAGTGGGTGTATGTAGGAGTAAATCTTTTCTATAGGAAATGAAGACACCTCAGTGTCCCCAGCAAGACAGTGCCCAGGCTTTTGTGGCCCAGGTTATCCAGCTACCCTGCCATTCACACCTCTTGAGTGCAGTGATATTTAGAGCTGGAAGAGGCCTTAGAAAGCATCTGTTCTAAATATTCTACTAGGACACCAGGGCCCAGAGAGTGGAAGGAACTTGCTCAAGGTCACACAGAAACAGAGACAGGAATAGAGCCTGGTCTCCTGGTTCCTGATCCAGGCCAGTGCCCCTGGGCCTCCATTTCTCCTCTCCCTTTACAACATCACAACTGTGACTGTGGTTGACATGCGTTACACCTGTGATACCAGCACTAGGCTACACGGTCTAATGCCTTTAACTTTTTGGTTAGTTTTTAAGTCCATTTCCCCTTTCGTCCAGGAAAGCCTTGTGACACGAGTCAGAAGCCACTTTAATGCAGGGTAAGCCCTGAGGCACAGGTGGAGGAGCCCATTTTGGTCAAGCTCCTTGACTTTTCTGGGAGCCCTTTGTCCTAATATTCCTGCCTAGCAGAACCCTAACTGCAGAGCTGTCCGCTGTCTACCCCCTTCCCTTCCCTATGCAGGCTGCAAGGCTCAGGAAGAAACTGCCGACAACTCGGCAGATCAGCAACTTCTGGACTCCAAGTCGCCAGCCTCAACTTGGTTTTCACTTTTGCCCGATGGCATGCCCCATGGCCCTGGTCAACTGTTACTCCCAGTCCCCAAGTTGCCGGTTACCATTTTAGCCTGCTTCCATTTTCCTCAAGCCCCTGTTGCCCTCAGCAGGTGACCTCCTCTCCTCTTTTCCTCAGAAAGTAGAAACAGTTATGGATGGGCTGCACAGTATCCCTCAGCCCCTCCCCTTCTCCCTTCTGAGTCATATCCGTCTCTATAGTTTGGATTCCGTCACCTCCCACCTTGCTCCATCAATTACATTCTCACCCTGTATTATCACTTGTGCATATCCTCCTCGACTCCACGTTCCATCAGCTACCACCGTCTCCTTCTTCCTCTCTGCAGTCAAACTTCTTGAAAGCCTTGTCTCTGCCTGCCATCTCTGCTCTGCCTCCCATTCATTTCTCAATCCACACAGCCTAGCTTCAGCTTCATCCTCACAGTGGAAATTGCTCTCTTCAAAGTCATCAACTACCTCTTTGTTGATAGAGTGCTGGTATTGTCCTCTGTCCAGTGTTGGAAACA
Organism: Elephas maximus indicus; assembly: GCF_024166365.1. Taxonomy (NCBI): domain Eukaryota; kingdom Metazoa; phylum Chordata; class Mammalia; order Proboscidea; family Elephantidae; genus Elephas; species Elephas maximus. Next base: position 67,391,284 of record NC_064831.1, on the reverse strand, counting down.
GTCAACCACTCCCTCTCTCTCTTGAAATAGTCTTCTTGTGTTTGCCACCCTACTGCACTCTCCTGATCTTCCTACCTTCTGAGCACTCTGCTAGGCCACTTAAAAAATGGTTCTTTCCCAGCTTGTTCCCTAAATGTTGGGGTTCTTCATTTTCTGTGTTTGGCCATTTTCTCTCTACTAATTCTACACACTGGGTAATGTCATCCATTTCTACCCTTTCATAAATTTGTAACTTTCAAGGCTGTGTATCTAGCCCAGATCCAGATCTCACAAACACCTGCTTCATATCCACTTACATCCTGGACATTTCACAGGGATCCCAAATACACCTCACAGTCTTAACATGTACCTGTGGGGTTTTCTCTTCTTTGTGCCTCTGAGTTGGCTGTATTTTTGAGAGGAGAAATGTTCATGTCTTTATCCAAGTCATTGTGAAAAAGCGCCTTCTTCGTGAAGGCACTCAGGCAGGTTCGTTTGATCCAGTCTGAGGAACCCACCCATCCTAGACTTCCAGTCACCTCAAACCCAACATGCCCCAACAGAACTATCTGTCACCAAAGTGTATTTTCTGTTACCCCGGCCAGTGGAACCTCATGTCACCTGGTCTCTTCAACACGTGGCTATCAAAATGAGTCACACATGGGGGGCACTGGTAGTTCAGTGGTAGAATTCTTGCCTTCTATGCAGGAGACCCAAGTTCAATTCTTGACCAATGCACCTGAAGTACACTCACCACCCACCTGTCAGTGGAGGCTGGTGTGTTGTTATGATGCTGAACAGGTTTCAGCAGAGCTTCCAGACTAAGACAAGCTGGGAAGAGAGTTCTGGCTGACTACCTCCAAAAACCAGGCATTGAAAACCCTGTGCATCACAACGGTCCAGTCCACAGCCAGTCGTGGGAACGGCAGAGGACGGGCAGCAGTTTGTTCCACTGCACATGGGGTCACCATGAGTCAGGGGCCAACCCGACAGCAGTTGAGAACAAGAGGGATTCTAAGCCTCTTTCCTGCCTTGATAGAAGCCAGTGGTTTCCAATATACCCCCAAAGGTACATGAAGCCAGTCAGTCAGTTACATTCACCACTGAAATTTGTACCTCCTTCCTCCCCTGCTCTGGCTCCCCCATGTCAACATCCACTACCCATGAAGCTGCCACTGCCCGTGGTGTCCATTGTGACAATGCTAGTGTCAAGTCCAGCTTCTTTGGAAGCCACAAGCCCACGGGGTACCCAAGTTGTACTGGGCTCCGTGTGGGGTGGGGAAGAAAACCCCCTCTCAAACTCTGCACCACACTATTGATGGTCCCAGAAGTGGCTCTACTTCTAGCCAGGGCTCCAGTCATTTTTGCTTCTGGTCTTGACCTCTACACCCAAGGCTCAAATCAATCTAATGGCTGCACTAGTCATCATGCCAGCTGCGTCATCCTCCTTTCTGTTCCAGCCTCTGTCCTCCCCAACCAAGTACCTCCCTCTTTCTGTAGTGATAAAAGCCTCCATGCACTTCTGCTTATGTGGATGTACACTAAGGGGAGGAGGGAGAAGGGGAACAGAAAAGTGTCTGAGCCCTAGCTGAGCCACCACAATGCCCCGCAACACCAGCAACCTGAGAGACCAGCTCAGCTCCTTCTCCCTCATTCCTCATGTTCTATAAGTCCTATAGAGTTCTACAACATTCTTCTCACAAAGGATTGGAAACTCTTATCAACCAGGTGCTTTGGACAGCACGTAACAGAAAACCCATCTCAAACTCAGACAATTAGGACTCTCATTGGCCCATGCACCATAACGTCCATGAGGAGCCAGGGTGGCTTCGAGGTTGGCCCAGAGACTCAACAGTGCCAGCAAGGACCAGATTCCTTCCATCTCCACTCTGCTCTCCATGGTGAGCAACCTGACGCTGGTTTCCGTCATGGTAGTAAGAGGGCAGCCTGTGGTGATCGAGCTACATCCTTCCTCCTTCGTGTCTGGCAAGAGAGAATAGCTGCCCATCATTCTCTTTTAAGAGGAAGGAAGAACTTTCCCAGAAGCCTTCAGCAGCTGTCCCCTTATGTCTCATTGGTTAGAATTGAGTCACATGGCAAGGGATATGGGAAAACCCGTAGGGCAATCAGGCCCACCCCTTGAACTGTATCATTTCTCAAGACACGTTACTGTTACCAGTGGAACAGGGGTGGGATGGATATTGGAGAATCACCCAACACTCAATATGTACCGTATTCTTGGGAGAACAAAGTCTCCATTCATAGCTTTCCATCCAGAGTTAAATCTTAATTTCCTTCAGCCTTTCTAGTCATTCTTTGTTTGGAAAATATCAAGGAACACATCAGCCCTCTTAGGATATTTCTTCAATAACTCATTATCTTGATTCTCTCTCCGCTGAAGTTTGTCCTCTGTTCACAGTCCATGTGGACAGTGCTGGGGGCTTTGTGCTTTCATATAACCATAGCCTCTTCTGCCTCATTCTCATTCTTTGGCATTAGACATTACCCCATTCAATGATGGGAAAGTGAGGTGCAAAACTGCTTCCCAGGGAACAAACCATCCACCTTTGGAAGAGGGGCATTGAGTTTGTAGGAGGCTAACTCATGGTGTGGAGTCCCCAGGTGGTACAAAAAGTTAATGTACTTGGCTTCTCACTGAGAGGTTGCAGTTTGGAGTCCCCTAGGAGATGCCTTGGAAGAAAGGCCTGGCAGTCTACTTCTGAAAAACCAGCCATTGAAACCCTATGGAGCACAGTTCTACTGTAACACACATGAGGTCACCACAAGTCAGAATCAGCTCAACAACGACTGGTTACTGGTGGTAACTCATGGCACAAAATGAAGTTCTGACTTCTCTTAACAAGCTACAGTACATTGAAGTCCTGTTGGTTTGCAGGATCTGGGATAGACAAAGGAGGCCCTGGGTGGCACAGCCAGTTAGGTGCTCAACTACTACCCAAAAGGTTGACAGTTCAAACCCACCCAGAGGTGCCTCAGAACAAAGGCCAGGTGATCTTCCAACCTTCTATAGAGTGCAGCTGTACTGTGCACACGTGGGATTGCTATGGGTTGGACTTGATCACAAATGGATTTTTTTGTGTGGGGGGCGGGGAGGAGAGGGGGTAGACAAGAGGCCCTAAAAGACCGAAGATTCAGAGAAGCCCAGAGTCCACCCTAGAGAGGCTTGCAGGCAAGCAAGAGAGATGACGGTGCCACCATGTGTGTTGAGCAAGCAGTGCAGAGCATTTTGTAGATGAGACTCTGCGGTCACATAAGGAGATTATGCTCCCCAACTTTTCTGTGAAAAGAGGGTACAGACAGGGTCATAGGGGAGCAGGTGGGACACTCTTTGTCAAAAATACAAATAAAGTAAGAAACGAGAGATATCATTCCGTATTTAGTAAGGTAATTATTTCTATCTTAGGCTTCTAAAAGCGCCCACAGAAGAGGTCAGGACCAGCCTCCTAAAGAGGAGGAACTTGGAGGAAGGCTGGGTCTCAGACAGGCAGAAGGGGACGTTGTCACTTGGAGATGAGGCCAGTGGCAGGTTTCTGCCAGGACTTCACTGTCAGAGAAAGAAAATATAATGGTGGCTTAGGGATGTTTTTTGAGATGTCAGAATGGGGGGGGGGGGGGGAGACAGCTCCAATATAGCAACATCATTAAGTAAGGATGAAAATAATTTTAGTTATGCCAGCAAACAAAGGCTTGGGGCAAAGAGAAGGGAGGGAAGGGACCTACTGAGCCATAGCCTAAAATATTCTTCTCTCGTCCAGTATTCTCTGGAAAGCCTTCTGTCGCCCACCCCACTCCAGGCTAGGGCCCCACCTCAGCGGACCCATAGGCCTTTGCCCAACTCTCTCACTCAAGTGGGACATTGGGCTCTTACTTGTCTGTTTACAGCCCTTCTCTAGTGCTGGACCAGGTACTCCCTCTGGGCAGGAATCAGATCCTTTGAGCTGGAACAGAAAGGTGTTGATTGAATAAAGGAATGAGTGAGTGAACGGGAGGGCCTGTGTTAAGATTCGGGTAGGAAGAGAAGATGAGAGCAGCGGTGCCTCAGTGGTAGAATTCCTGCCTTCCGTGCAAGAGACCTGAGTTCACTTCTGGGCCAGTGCCCCAGTGGAGGCTTTTGTGTTGCTCTGATGCTGAACAGGTTTCATCAGAGCCTCCAGACTAAAATGGACCAGGAAGAAAGGCCTGGTGATCTATTTCCAAAAATCACAGTGAAAACCTTGTGGATGACAATGGTCCAAACCACAACCAACCGTGGGGATAGTGCAGGACTGGGCAGATTTTGTTTCCTTGTGTACGGAGTCTCCACAAGTCAGGGGCCAACTTGACGGCAGTAAACAACGACAAGAGAGGGAAAGACCAGATCCATTTGGCGAGAGTTGAGGGCTGGCCCCCAGACCAGTGTGGGATCAGGGGAGAGCCACAAGGGGGCACCAGGCTTCTCATGCCCCACAACTCAAGGACATGGCCTGTGGCCGGCCCACCTTCAAACATCCCTGTTAATTCCACAGCCCCACCGTGAAGTCATCCTGAAAGATGTAGATCAGATTTGCCTTTAGAACAAACCAGTTATTACGATCTTAGGGTCCTTTTTGAAGGAGGTAAAGGCTTTCTTCTGGAGTTCAGGGTTCAAAGGCAGATTCATCCGTGCTATGACCTTGCAAATGCAAAATCCAGAAGTTCTGCCTCACATGGTTGTGGTTTTTGCATCATTTTTCCCCCAGAGGAAAAAAAGGAGCTTCATAAGTCCACTTTCTTGATGCCTATGAGTTTTGTCTCTAAGAAAACACCGGTCCTTCCCTTGGTGTACCAGCTGCCCTAGACCCCAAGGTGACCCTGTGACCAGCAACTCTTTTTATGTTCTTAGACTCAGGCTTCTGGGGTTCTCAATGCCCCCAAAACAGGAAATAAAGGTTTAACTCACAGAAAACATTTTTCTTGGTAACCACAGGGTAGTCTTTTTCCCAGAGTCCAGGAACTCAGAGATTGCTTCATTAATATACTATTTCTCAGCAAAATACCCACCTGTTAACCCCTCTCACCTTCCACTACTGGTCCCCACCTACTCACAAGCCATTGTAGGGTGTGTGATCACACATGATCACTAGGTGGCGGCAGAGCGCCTCAGACCACCCGTCTGGAGTCGGGTGCTGAGCGCTTCCATATGTGAGAGAGGAAAGTTTAAGGCTAGAGCCCCTTAAGGAAAGTGAGCTGGATTTATGGCATCTGGGGATGGGGTGAGGGTCCCCAGACATCTGCACAGGCACCTGAGATCTGGACTTTGGCAAAAAATGGAAAAAGGGGGAGTATGGCTGACTCAGAAGTTGCCCAGCCAGAGCTCAGAATCAAGAGAGCTGGACAGGGGAGAAATGGGATGTGTGTGAAAATTGTAGCCAACATGGGTAGGAAGCTGACCTCTGGGCAGCCTCAGCTTCTAACCCTCAAGGTGGATGCAGCAGGAGCTAGCTGCCCACAAAGCCCAGCACAAAGGAGATTCTCAGACTGTGGCCATTTCCCAGAATTGAGGATGCTCGAGGTTGGATGGGGCCTTACTTCTGCCCCCAAGTGAGGCTTGAACCTTTCACCAAGGAGTGGGGCACCACTCCCTGACCACATCCTACCTGGTGTGGCAGTCCTTCAGAGATCTGGGGAAAATGCCCTGGGTCCCCCCAAGTAGATGCAGCCAGCCTATGGTATGTGTTGGCCCCTGTGCCCCCAGGGGTGCATTTGTGGCTGCCCAGGTGGGGTGAGAGCTCCCACCTCCTAACCCTGAGTTCTTGCCACCTCACTCTGCTGTCTTCCCCAGAGTTGACATCTCCATGGATGCCAGAAATCTGAGATTCTGGGACAAGCAAATGTCAGACTCTGGTGACCCCAGCTGCTCCTAGCCCTCCTCCCTCCCTCTTCCCCAGGCAGTGGGGTTAACTTTTAGCTCTAATTGGAGAACTGAAGCTGCCTATATGGTCAGTTCAATTTATTTAGTTCCCCCAAAGGGCTGGGCGGCTCAACTCTCACCTCCACCGTGAGAGTTCCTGTTACACCAGGTGTGTTGGTGTGCTCATATTTCTGGGTCTGTATGTGCTGCTGCGGCTTGCATCTCAGAATGGGGTGCCAGGAACAACGGGGAAGCTTAACTGGGCTTTTCCTGTTCTGGTTCTCCCTGGGAGAGTGAGAAAGAAGCCCCACTACCCATTTCTGATATTTAATAAACGAGTCCCCCTGTGGGTGTTGGAAGGAGTTCCTGGGCGACACAAACAGTTAAGCACTTGGCTGCTAACCAAAAGGTTGGAGTTCAAATCCACCCAGAGATGCCTTGAAGGAAAGACCTAGCAATCAATCTGCTGCCAAAAGGTCACAGCCATTAAAGCCCTCTGGAGCACAGTTCTTCTCGGAAGCACACGGAGTAACCATGAGTCGGGATCCACTTGATTGGAACGGTTTTTTATTTTGGTTTGCTGGGCGCTGGATCGATAGTTCTATAGGTGAACACTCTGTCTCTTTGGAGAAGTCCTGCCTCTGTGAGCGCATCTCCCTCTCCTGGGAGGTCTGCTTTTTTCTCCCTTTGTTGGTGTTGCTTTTCAGAGTGGTCTGGGACTAGGAGCTCATTGCATAGTCAGAGTTCACTTGTAAGGCTATAAGCTCCATGAGGTTGGGGCCCTGTCCACCCTCAAGTGCTCAGCACCCAATACAGTGCCTGGCATTTAGTGAGCTGGTAATAACTGTGGAATCCCTGGGTGATGCAAAAAGTTAATGCTCTAAGGTTGGAGGCTTGATTCCACCCCGAGGTGCCACGGAAGGAAGGCCTGGTGATCTACTTCAGAAAAATCAGCCATTGACAACCCTGCAGAGCACAGTCCTACTCGGACACACATGGGGTCAACAGCAACTGGTGATAACTGTATACAGAAGGCAATGAATGTTGAGACTCCCCATATTTAGGTAACAAATGGGTCACTGTGAGTTGGAATCGACTCCACGACAACAGGTTGTTGTTGTTTTGTTTAATCTCCTTTCTAATGCCCACGTAGCTAATCATCACCACAGTTGACACGTATGGCAGCTGTGCCATGAGCACTGTTATGGGCTTTACATATGTTATTTTTAATGTTTTTACTCTTCCCAACAACCCTGCAAAGGCAGTTACTGCCAATTCCCATTTGGGGGAACAGGAAACTAAGGCTCAAAGATTGCACTCAGTTCAGCAGGTGAGCTGCGATTTGGAGACACCAAGTGGCACCAAAGCCCAGATAGATGGGAAGTCAGGCTTTCCCCACTGTGCCAACAGAGGAAAAAAAGTTGGCGGAACTGCCTTTTAAAACAATTAGATGAGTTAACATTTGTAAATGTTCCTGGTGCATAATAAGTGCCTTATAAGTTTTTGTTAAATCAATAAAAATAATGCCCAGGTGATGCCAGAAGTTAGCTTTAGTCAACTTCAAGGAGCCCTGGTGGTGGTGGGGGAGGGGGGGTAAGTGCTGGCTGCCAACCAGGTCAGTGATGGGAACCCAAAAACCACTCAGCCATAGAAAAAGATTGGGCATCTGCTCCTGTAGAGATTAAACCAAAACCAAAAAACCCATTGCTGCCCAGTCAATTCTGACTTCTAGCGACCCTATAGGACAGAGTAGAACTGCCTTATAGGGTTTCCAAGGCTGTAAATCTTTAGGGGAGCAGATTGGCACATCTTTCTCCCGCAGAGCGGGTGATAGGTTCGAACTAACGACGTTTCAGTTAGCAGCCTAGCGCTTAACCGCCGTGGCACCAGGGCTCCCCATCCCTCCCAGTCACGGCCCAATTGCACAGTGGATCCCTGGGAGAGAGAGGCCAGTCCCCACAGGAGCAAAGGGCGTTTTGTTTGCCTTCCTGGCACCACGCGGCTTTGCTTCGCCTTTCAGATCGGGGCTGTGTCAGTGCCAGGCTTGGGAACGCTGCCCGACAGAGCGGTTACCTGGAGCCATCTCCTCCTGGACCACTCCAGGGCCTTTCCTCACATGAAGGATCCTTCGGAATTTTCCCAGACCTCATTTTAATGTTCTAGGAAGTTAAGCTCTCAAACTTTGATCCAAACGCCTAAGAATATAAAGCAGAAGCAGCAAAGCTACCCAGTCTCCCCTCCCGCCCCAGGATTTCTCTGAGGCCTCAGGCCTGACTGGTGGGCCCTCACGTAGAACAGCCGCCCACCTGCCAGGAAATGCCATCTGGTTGTTGGTATTTACAGACTTTGGCAGCTTGAGCGGCCCCCCGTGGTTCCCTCGCTGTTACTGCAGCAGGACGTGAATTTGGGAGGCGCCTGCCCTCTGGCGGCGATTCCGGGGATAACCTAAGAACCAGCTCCAGGGCCTTGATGGGCTGGATGCTGAAGAGATGGAGGGAAAGTACCTTCTCTAATTAAAGAATCAATGCTGATTTCCGTTTCGGCCCATTAAGCCCCGTGAGTCATTATTTAACCACTGAGGAATCTTTTGAAACTGGACACATTCTATTTTGCTGCTAAAACACAGTCTCCTAGGAATGTCTGAGTCATTTTCATTTCAGAGGAAATTTTATTAACTGCAGTGGTTAAGAGCTATGGCTTCTAACGAAAAGATTGGCAGTTCAAATCCACCAGCCGCTCCTTGAAAACCCTATGGGGGCTGTTCTTCTCTGTTTTATAGGGTCGCTATGAGTCGGAATCGACTTGATGGCAATGGGTTGGTCGGTTGGTGATGGGATTCCCAAACCAGGTCAGCGAGAAAGCTTGATACTCTAGTCTCCCGCCCTCTAGACCTCTGTTCTGGAGCCCTGGCATCCAAAGTCCTACAGCAGTGGCACAGCCCTGCCTGTATCTCTGCCCGTCAAGCAGGAGCTCGGAGCCCAGCGCCGCAGTCTGCCTGGACTTGGGCTTCAGCCTCAGGTCTGTAGCTAAGGAAAGAAACCCTCGGCCCCCTGTAGTCCCCCCTACACTCAGCCTCTGAGAGTCACTGCCATCTTCTTCCTCTGAGTCACTGCCCCCTCCCCCAGACAGCCTGCATGCTCCACCATTTCCTCAACGCTGGGTGCAGGCCCTACCCCCACCCCTGATCCTCCTAGGGGCTTGGTACCCACTTGCCTTAGCTGCTCCCAAACTCCTTCTCCCATGCCCTGTCTACCTTCTAGGATACCTGTTACCTCTTGCTAAACCACACAAAGCAGCAGTTCTCACCCAAATCACCTGAAGATCTCCTTGAAACACAGACTAATTCAGTAGGTACAGGGAAGGGCTGGTAGAAAACAAAAATCCTTACAACTGGGCCAATAAGCAACATCATGATAAATGGAGAGGAGATTTGAGGTTGTCAAGGATTTCTTCAAGGATTTCATTTTATTTGGATCCACAATCAACACCCATGGAAGCAGCAGTCAAGAAATCAAAAGACGCATTGCATTGGGCAAATCGGCTGCTAAAGATCTCTTTAAAGTGTTGAAAAGCAAGGACGTCACCTTGAGGACTAAGGTGTGCTTGACTCGAGATGTGGTGTTTTCAACTGCCTCATATGCATGTGAAAGCTGGACAATGAATAAGGAAGACCAAAGAATTGATGCCTTTGAATTGCGGGGTAGGAGAAGAATATCGAATATACCCCCAAACCAAGCCCATTGCCATCTAGCTGATTGCGACTCATTGGGACCCTACAGGACAGAGTAGAACTGCCTTATAGAGTTTCCAAGGAGCACCTGGCAGATTTGAACTGCCACCCTCTTGGTTAGCAGCTGTAGCACTTAACCACTACGCCACCAGGGTTTCCATCGAATATACCACGGACTGCCAAAAGAACGAACAAATCTGTCTTGGAAGAAGTACAACCACAATGCTCCTAGGAAGCAAGGATGGCGAGACTACGTCTCATATACTTTGGACATGTTATCAGGAGGGATCAGTCCCTGGAGAAGGACATCATGCTTGGAAAATTAGAAGGCAGCAAAAAAGAGGAAGACCCTCAATGAGCTGGATGGACGCAGTGGCTGCAACAATGGGCTCAAGGATAGCAAAAATTGTGAGGATGGCGCAGGACCAGGCAGTGTTTCGTTCTGTTGTGCGTAGGGTCGCTATGAGTGGAACCGACTCGACAGCACCTAACAACAACAACAGGGGTGGGCTGAGAGTGTAGTTCTAACAAGCTCCCAGGTGATACTGATGCTGCTGGTCCACGGGCTCCCCGGAGTAGCAAAGACCTAGGGGAGTAGTTCTCAGTCTTGGCTGCATGTTGGCATCACCTGGGGAGATTTAAAAGAATACTGAGGTGTGCCCTGGGCATCCAGATTTTTAAGAGCTCTTTTGGTGGTTCTAGAATGCAGCCAGGATTTGAGAACTCCTGGCCTAGATACAAAAGACCACCTCCCCCTAAACCTCCCTTTTTTGTTGCCCCAAGGGAGTCACTAGTCACTGTATCCCTGGATACCATCTGACCTTGACAGGTGGTCTTCCCTCTCTCAGCTTCAGTTGAGTCCACCTCCCTATGTGTTGCCCTGGGGTCCACGGAGGGTGCCTTTTACATAAAGTGTGATGCAAATGGCACCTCCTGAAGCTGTGCCACAAGGAGCCCTGCAGGAACTCACTCCCAAACTGGGGCCCCAGGAGGCATGGGGCATAGCTGCACACACACCACCACCCAATTGCCATCGAGTTGACTCCAACTCATGGTGACCTCATGTCAGAGTAAACCTGTGCTCCATAGAGTTTTCAGTGGCTGGGTTTTTGGAAGTAGATCACTAGGCCTTTCTTCTGAGGTGCCTCTGGATGGTCTTGAACTGCCAACCTTTGGTTAGCAGCTGAATGAATAATTTCTTTTAGAAGATTAGTACAAAGCTGGTTCCTACGAGGCAGCGGTTACAGATGTCCCATGTGTCTAACTTTTCCTAACTGCTATACCACTGCACCATCTCTAACATCAATTACTCCTTCCCTCAGTACTCCTCCTCCCATCTTTGGGTTCTGTAATTTGCTGCAAAGTCTCACAGAACTCATAGACTGTCAAGAAAATGGCTCACTTGGTTGTGGAGGTTGGCAAGTCCCAAATTCCTGGGTCAGGTGTCAAGCTGGAGGCTTCTCCTGACTCATGTGGTTGCAGAGACTGACAAACCCAAATTGGCAGGTCAGATGACAGGCTGCTGGCTCAAGTTCCAAGAACTGGAGGTGAGATGATAAAGAGCTGGATGCAGGATCCAGAGCAAGAGAGAGAGCTTTGCCAGAGCATTCATATATATGTGTGTGTATATATATATGATGCAGGCCATACCCTCAAGGAAACTCCCCTTATTTGAGCAAGGCGGTGCAAGGATGCGACTTGAATTAGGATGATAAGGGTGGTGACTTCGATAAGGGTGGTGACTTGAGACACATCCCACCCTAATCTTAGCTCATTAACATAACAGACAACTCACTCCCAAATGGGACCATAACCCAGGCATAGAGGCTAGGATTTACAACACATCAGAAAATGGGGGGTGCTTATATCAGACCACAAAGTGGGAGATGACCACATTACATAAATACCAAACCACAGAAAATCATGGCCAAGCTGACACATAACCTTAACTATCACTGACTCGATACGTCTTATTTGCATTAGGAGCAAGCCATCCAACCCTCTTGGTGGACCGAAAGTACCTTATTTGCATAGTCCCACCCAATCATTGTGTGGGAATCACAAAAACTATGGCTTCAAGGGCCAGATTAAATAATTCATTGCACTGCAACAGCCAAGTGCATTAACTGTTTGTACCTCCCAGGGACTCCACACATATCCCAAACCTGCCTTTATTTAAATTGCCAGAGGCTATGGAAATGGAGCAACTGTCAACTTTTTTGCAGCTGCCTTGGAAGCTGCTTTGCTTGCACATGGGGCTGTGGGAAGGCCTGCAGCATCTGCCCTAGGTGGATTTGGTAAGCTACACCACCACCAAAGGGGAAGCCCTGTCCTCTTCACAGCCCAGCTCCTGGGCCCTGTCTTTCTCATGTACATTGTGCTCCAGGTACTTCCAGGGCCGAATAGACTTGTACCATGAATAGCCCCTATTTACTGTACACTCTCCCCAGGTATTCTCAGGTCTCACCCTCTCACTGCTTTCAACTTTCTCAAATGTCAGTTTCACGGTACGGCCTACCCTGACCACCTTATTTAAAATTTCAACTCGCCCGTCACCACACCACCCACTCCTAATTCCTGTACCAGCTCCTTTTCTTTCCCCATAGTACTTACCACCTTGAAGCATACCACATAATTTATATATAAATATAAACAAATATATCTAATTTATATATATTCATTGACTCCGCACTAGGACATAAACTGCCCAAGGGCAGGGATTTTAGACTGCTTGCTCACAGTGCCTACCTGGCATGTGGTGGGTGTCCATAAATATTTGTTGAGCAGATTCCACAGAGACTGTGGCCCAAGCCCTTCCCAACCTTCTTCTTATCTTGGGTAGCAGCTACCTGAGGGCATTTCTCAAACAAGTCTAGGAAACTGCCCCTTCCTAGCATCCACCTGGAAGGCTGAAGGCCAGCACTCAAGCTCAGTCACAACACCCCACCTGTGCCAGCATGCACGTGCACACACACATGCACACAAAAGCACACATGCTTGCATACACACGAGACATGCCTGCACACATAGGCACACACTGACATGCTCACACATGCTCTCACATGCACACAGGCTGTTGAAAACCTAAATGTGCAGAGAAACACCAGAAATTAACGGAATATATTTACTGTGAGTAGATATGATTCGAATCCGGCAGTGTCAAACCAAAAGTATCAGGAAGGCTCCTTGAAGAGGGGGCAGTGAAAACAGTTTGTATAGGCAGGTCCAGGCAGGGTGGTCTACTGAAGGTCATTTAAATTCCTTTCATGTTGGTTTGTCAGGAGATAGAGCATATGCAGGGCTTCAGGGTCAGTCATTTGTAAAAAGAATCATGCAGGACATGCCATGTATCCTAAAATATGGCTTCCAGTCAGACCCTGGCGTTCTGCTTCTTAAAACTGTCACCAGATGGCTAGAGCTGTTACCAGGTATATAAGCCTAGGAATCCATTCACTTTTCTTGTATGGATTCAGCTCAGATGTCCAGGTAGTTGGTCATTAAGTGTGTGGTGCAGGCTCTGTCCTACAGTCTTAGAAGGGCAGGGGTGACTGGTGTAGGTACAGGTATCTGGTTGCAGGAGGGGGTCACGCTGTCAACAAGGCAGGGGGCTGAAAGCTGTCCCCCGAGTGTCTGTGAGGAAAACGCATCTCTGTTCCCTAGAGCACACAGGTGGGTGGGTTCTACAGACAGACCATGGGCACCCAATACTTTTGGTTGTAAGGACTGGGAGGTACCACTTATCCTTGGACCCCTGTCATGGGTGGCTAGGTGACATGGGTAGAGCCGCCAGTCTTTAGGCCCCTGATATGGGTAGGTGGGGACCCTGTTTAATAGGCAGAGTGGTGTCAAACATCAAACACCCACTTCTGCACCGCACAGCTGAAACAGTTGCAGTCTGCCCACAAGGTCCTATTCTCCTAAAATAGGTCCACACAGGTCCATGCAGAGGGAAAAGGTATTCAAAGTCCATGGACCATTTATGCCTGGACAAGAGCTGCTTCTGTCCTGAGCTCCCCAGCTTAATGGAGCTGGCAGATTATGTTTTCCCCCAGTTGTGAATTTATTCCTTCTCCAAGGCTGGGAGAATGGCTCAGGGTACGCAGCAGATTCTATTAGGCCCAGAGAACTCAACAGCCACTGAAGCTGGCTTGGGGGCTGGGGGCACAGTAAAATAAATGCAAGTACTTAGCTTTTGCCGAGAGCGCCGTTCTTCTCTGGTTCCGGAGGTGTGAGAAGGCTGTGCGGCTGGCTGTCTCTCCATGAGGAAACCGCATCCGAACGCTACCGCCTGCCCCACCACGGTCGCTCCAGGGAAAGGTGCCTGAGGGTTCCAGACAATTCAGGTCCGGCAACTCCTCTCCGCTTCTGAACTTTCTCTCCCTCCCCCTGCCACTCAGTCTGTTTTCTAACTTTGCCTTTGATGTTCAGGGCTCCTAGCTTGTCATAAATATGATCGTTTCACTTGTTTTTTCCAGTCTTTGTTGTAAGAGGGATCACCGGAAGCGCTGACTACTCCTCCACCTTAGCCCTGCCTCTGCTTCTTGAAACTGACCAAATGTAGATAATTCTCCAAAAGAGCCCAATGCCTAAGACAAAACGGTCTCCACTAAGCTGCTTACTAGGCTATTGTTTGTCCTGAAGGTGACCCCGGGAAAACCAGTTACTTAAAGGCTCAATGTTCAAAAGGACACCTAAGGGCAGATGGCCTGCGTAGGTCTTCCAACTCCATGGACCCAGAAATCTGAATTCCAGGAGAATTAAAACAGTTTCTCAAGGTGTATGTTCACACGTGTGCATACAGATGCACACATACACACTTTCCTTATTCTAGAACTCCCCACCCTTATTCACCGCCACAGACATGGCCAATGATGAGTGAAGCTCACAGGTCCTCTATATTCCTGTAGCCCTGGCATAAATAAGGCAGGCTTGGGATATGTGAAGTTGTCCATAACTAGCTGCTTCCCTTCTACTCAAGAAAGCACAACAGAGCATGCTGCCTGTAAGAGGGGTCACCTTGAACCCTCTGTCAGTAACACCCAACTCATTCATACACTTTCTTGTTTTAATATTCAAAACAAGTCATTTGTGATACACCTCACCACCACTGAGACACAACAATGCCTTTCCGTTAGAATAAGGCTACTTTGAGTGTTTTATCCCTCCGCACCCTCTTGCCCTCCTGCTCCCCAACCCACCCCACCAGGAAGAGAGGTCAGGGACAGGTGTTCGTTCACAGCTGGCCAATCATCATTTTTCAAAAGTCATTAGAAATTAGGTGAGGGCACCAGCACACCTTTCATGTTGTCTCCTCACCCAGAAAGCTGCTCAGGTCAGGTTGCCCCTCAAGAAGATGGCCCTCTAGCAGCTAGATTAATTCTCTAAAAATCCCATCCCCTAGAACAGCACTGCCCAACGGAAATATAATGTGCACTACATAAGTAGTTTTAAATTTTCTAGTAGCGACATTAAAAAAGTATAAAGAAAGGAAATTAATATTTAATATCTTATTTAACCCAGTATATCCAAAATATCATTTTAACATACAATTGATATATAAATTATTGAGGTATTTTGCATTCTTTTTTCATGCCAAGTCTTCAAAATCCACTGTGTATTTATACTTACAACACATCTCGTTTCACAGTACAGTAGCCACATTTCAGGTGCTCAGTAGCCACATGTGGCTACTATATTGGACAGTGTACCTCCCAAGACCCTAGAGGCAGGCCTTCCAGAAAGGTAGCAGTGACTTTCATAGTGAAAGATTATGTCACAGGTTTGGGGAGCATTTATTTGTAAAAATAATAATAAAATAAAAAATCAATATTCATTTGCTTTTGGCCTTGTGAACAGTTTTATATACTGGAGGTATTCTGGTTGAAGTGCTGGGAAAAGTTCTGCCCTTTCTGACCACCTGTCCTTGGACTGTGGGAGGCCAAGATTGAGCCCAGCTGGCCACACTGGGCCCCCAATACCTGCTTCTGGAAGGCAAGGGCAGAGCAATCCAAGGGCAGGGAAGGTGGCAACCTAGGAGCACGTGTGCACATGGCTTGGCTGTACCCAGCCTACCCCAAGACTCTTCTTGGGCCTGCACTTCCTCAAGTTCAGAGAAGTAGAAAGTTTATGCAGCTCTGGATGAAGAGCAGTTGAGGCTCATATCCTGGGCTCCACCCAGCCCAGTAGCCTCCCACCACCCACTGATCCCACCTACTGCTGCCTCTGCTCAGTATTGTCAGTGGCACCAACAAATCCATCACCCATCCCATCCCTAAATTCTTCAGGGTACATTTCTTAAAGTACACAAGGTAAATCTCTTACATAAAACCAAAAATCAAAACAAAACCACTCTGGGTGAACTGGAACCTCCAACCTTTCATCTAGCAACTGAGCAGATTAACAGTTTGCACCACCCAGGGGCTCCGGTCTCTTACATAACCGTGGGATAATTGTCAAAATCAAGAAATTAACATTGAAATGGTACCGTTTTTTAACTTATAGACCTTATTCAAATCCAGCCAATTGTTTCACTAATGTTCTTTATAGCAAAAGAAAACAATTTAAATATTTTTTGACCTTCCCCTGCCTGGTTTCTGAATCCTGCTGTCCACCTGCCCCTCTACCTAGCTCTTCCCTGAGGCCAAGGAGCACTCTGGTATCAGGGCCAGGCCAGCTATTTGCTGACTTCTGACTACAGGTGACTCCAGACAACTTCCAGCATTTCTTTATCTTGCTACAAGCAAGTCCCCAGCGTCAGCCACTCCTCATTGCATCTGCAGATTCCCAATAACCAGCCCTTGGTCTGGTTAGATTTTTTTAAGAAAAAGTAAAATTAAAAAATCAACCACCATTTTAACATTCTAAACAACTATATAAAACAACTTTTCCATCCCATGGAGGTGGGTCAAGATTTGAGTCTTCTGCTTAAAGGGAACTGAGTACATAGAAATACTGCCACTTGAAACTCCCCTAAGACTCTCCTCTTGGGGTGGAAAGAGCAGTTCCCTTAGGGGCACACCCCATTCTAACCAGATGCACAAAATATGAGGTGAACAGATGCCCAGGCTCCCCCCACCATGCATTGACCATGCAAGCGAGAGACTCCCTGCCCCCTCCCCCACCACTCAAATGTGACACCACCCCAGGCAAAGAGCCTTCCAGCTGTCCTTTTTATTTATAACTGCAGGAAGGTGCATGGCTTAAAAGGCTTAAATTTCAAATGACAATCAAATGACATCAGTTTTAGGAGCCACAGACAATCTGACTGAGTTTTAGGTAGGATATAGAGCTAGAGTCTGGCCTCCTTGGGGACCTTGAAAAGGCCATGCTTGAAGCTGGGGGTGGGGGTGTTAACAGGCAAAGTGAAGGGCAATGAAGAGAGAACAAAACTCCCAGAGGACATGCTGAGGCAGCTAGGAGGCTAGGTGAGAACACAGGGTTAGAGGTGTGAGAGATTAAAATAGGGCCAAGTGGAAGGGGAGGCAGGCACGTCACGCTGTGGGAAAAGAAAAAGGGGGAATAGATGAGACACGAGGGGTGAATCAGGAGATGAGGAGGTCAGCCAAGTAATAATAGCCAAAGGCATTTTAAGAATATCTGTAATATTCTAAATGAATGTACAAATTTAATTTTAATTAAAATTTGATTAATTAATTTTATTTAGGTTAATTTATACATACAATTGTTAATTTAATTTGTCTTTAATATACAAAAACAGTATGCAGCTGCTAGGTTTTTGTGGACAGCAGTCTTGAGACTTCTCTGGGCCTCTGACCAGGCCAGGGGCGAGGCTGTCCATCTGATCAGGAGATGGAGGTTTCATTGCCCTAGTCCTCCCCTCCTGCCCAACCTGGACAAATACACCTAACACCTATCAGTCGCCTTCTTATGGATTTTCCTTCTACTGACACTGGCTTCTCACCTCTACCCAAGGGTTTCATGCGTTTCTCTGACCAAATCGAGGCTGCCCTCACCAGGCCCTCTCGAGACCCCTCTGCTCTGAGTTTAGGGTTGCCAGATTCAGCAAATAAAAATACAGGATGCCCAGTTAAATTTGAATTTCAGAGAAACAACAAATAATTTTTAGCATAAGTATATCCTATACAATGTTTGGGACATAATTATACTAAAATATTTTTTGTTTATCTGAAATTCAATTTTAACTGGTATTCTGGATTTTATCTGGTGACCCTACTGAGCCCCACATGGTTTCAGCTGGGGGTTTACCCTATAGCCTCTTGCTTGTGTGTGGGGTCCATGTGAGTCTTCAAAAAAGTGAAGAGAAGTAGTTCTGGAATGGCCTTGGAAATCCATTTGGAATGGACGATAAATGCATTCATAGACATCCTTAACAATCTGCCCTCCACTAAGCTTCACACCCCACCCCCCACCACCCTCTGAGGCCTTAACAAGAACTCTTTCTTTTGGCCTGATGGTCTCCTCACCCCACCCCACTCCCTACCTTCCATTCCTAAGTCACATGGATACTCACACCAACCCTTCCCTCTGTCCAAAGTGCCCTCCTCTTCCTCCATCACCTCTTGAAACTCCCTACCCCTTTTTCTGAAACCAGTTTCCCAAGGGTAGGGACTGAACCCCCAGTCTTTATACTTCCCGCAGAGCCAAAGATGGGGCCATCATTCCCATAGGTGTTAGAAAACATCCAGAAAGACTTGAATAAGCCCAACTTCCTGCCATGTTTCTTAAAGAGCAGTGAACTTTGTCCCACCTTCCAAAACCTGGAAGCGGCTTCAGGCTTTCTCTGGGTTTATTATGAAGAAATCTCCACCTTGAAGAGACCACTCCAAGTATTCACAGTATTTCTTTTGAAAAGAAGGGAGCACCTGGGGTTTTAACCTCAAAGCAGAGCTCTTCTCCCAACACAGTGACATGCAATCTTCAGCAGGTGGTCATTGGCCTTTCCCACAACAGGTTTCAGCAAGATGGCCCCCTCTGGATGAGATGGACAGAGAGTGATGGCCAAGCGTTTGGGCCATAAAATATTTTATTATCATTATCATCATCGTTATTAATTCATTTCAGCTACTTAAGCTTTATAGGTCAGATACATTCTCTCGTTGAATTCTCAATAGCCCTATGAATTAAGAAGTATTATCTCATTTTACAAATAGAGAGTGTATCAGCCAGGGTTCTCCAGAGAAACAATCAATAAGGTATATATGTATGAATATATGTATACATGTATATGTATGTATAGAGAAAGGGAGAGATTTAAGGAATTGGCTTATTTGATGTGTAGGGCAGGCTAGAAACTCAAGCAGGATTTCAAGGTCACAGTCTTCTTGAGGCAGAATTCCTTTTCTCTGGGACACCTCAATGTTGGCTCTTAAAAAAAAGTCTTCATCCAACTGGATGAGGCCTACCTGAGTTATCAAGGGTAGGCCTACTTTACTTAAAGTTAACTGTTTGTGTTAATCACACCAACAAATACCATCACAGCAACATCTACGCCAGTGTTTGACCAAACAACTGGACACCATAGCCTAGCCAAGCTGACACATAAAATTAGCCATCACAAGGAGGCTGAGGCCCAGAATGGTGAGGTAGTTTTGCACATGGTCCCAGGGCACCTGAAAGCAGAGCCAGAGATAAGGATGCCCCGGCTAGTGCTGTCTGCTATTTCAGGGTGCCTAATTCTTCCTCAGCAAGGGAGTGCAGGGAGTTCCAGATAATAACTAAACTACCAAGCCAGTGAGGTTTGACCTTAGCATCCCCAGTCCTGTACTCACCACCCACCTTAGAGACACCCCTCTTTCCAGGGCTCTGGCACTCCTGAAGGGAATAGACTAAGTGCCCTAAGGGACCCACTCAACTCTGAGATTCTGAGTCTCCTCCCCATCTCCAAACCCACTCATCTCTGCTGTGATTGTTCAAGATCATCCAATCAAGGATTTTCCAAGAGGTTGTCCATGGAGCTCTAGTCTTACCGCATGCTTTGTGGCAAAAGAGTGCTGTGGTCCAATGAGTATGGGAAACACTGATGCTGTAATCCCTTTTGGAGCACAATGGTATATATTAAAAACACTCAAATGTCCTAAAGAGACACATATCCATTTAACTTTGACCAAATTTTATAAAACTTAATCAACTATGGAACCTTTGTATCAAACAATAACTATTAACATTCTGTGGAACTAGTGTTCCATACAGCCTACTTTGAGAAAAACATCTAATCGAATCCTTTTGTTTTATAGCTGAAAAAATGGAAAATTCATTCAGTTATTCATTATTCATTGAGCATTTATTAAAGACAAGTTAAAGGTCTACTAAGTGCCGCAGACTGATTCTGAGACTACAAAAATATAATAATAAATCATTTTATAGTATAATTTTTGTAATATATGTATAATATTATATAATGTTTAATAATAGCAGCTAATTTTCATGTAGCACTTACCGTATAACCAGACTCTCTACTAACATTTGTGATCTCCTTCGGTCTTTACAACAAGCCTATGAGATATGAGGTTTTATGTACATTTTAAAGATGCGGAGGCTGAAGCACAGAGAGGTGCTGTGAGTTGCCAAGGTCAGAACACAAACCCAGGGCCATCTCTTTTTTTTAATATACATAATTTATTTTATTTTTGTTGTTGAGAATATTCACAGCAAAACATACACTAATTCAACAGTTTCCTCATGTACAATTCAATAACATTAATTACATCTTCAAGTTTTGCAACCATTCTCACCCTCTTTTTCCAAGTCATTCCTCCCCCATTAACATAAACTCAGTGCCCCCTAAGGCTCCCATCTAATCTTTTGAGTTACTGTTGTCAAATTGATCCCATATAGACAGATCTTAAAAGAGCACAATGCTCAAGGCTGGTATTCTTTACTAGTTAAAGTAAACTATTTGGTTTTAAGAAGGCTTCAGAGTTTAAGACTTCAGGTTTAAGGAACATCTCAGGGCAATATTTTCAGGGGTTCATCTGGCCTCCATAGCTCCAGAAAGTCTGGATTCCCTGAGAATTTGAAAATCTGTTCTGCATTTTCTCCCTTTTGATCAGGATTCCCTCAGGGCCATCTCTTAATGAGATACATTTGTTCTTTATGATTATACTAAGCAGCCTCTTGAATAAAATCATGTTTCATCATGAACTGTAGAGCTGAGTAGAACCTGGGAGGAGTGATGCTGGTTGGTTTGAGAACAGGGCTCAAACTGTGGCTGGGATCTCTACCTTCTCTGTAGTCATCTCTTTCCACTCTCAGCACCTCCTCTCCCCACTTTTGTCTCCATAGGTCTGACTGGCTGAAGCCGTGCTGTGGGAAGAGAGCAGCCTTGTGGCAGGTATTTTTGCTCAGTGCAAGTCTCAACAGTTTCCTGGTAGCCTGTGTAATATTGGTGGTGATTCTCCTGACTCTGGAACTTCTAATAGATATAAAGCTTCTCCAGTGTGAGTAGCAAGAGAGATTCCTATGCAAATTCTTATGATGTCAATATTCAATGTGCATCTGCATCCATCAGGGGTCCCCAACCAGCAGATTGTGATCCACGGGGGATCTTAAAGTCTTATCCCCAGCTCAATGTCACTGCCAAACTCCTGGCCCCATGGCCCATGGGATTACCACTGGGGAGGAAATTCATCTGGCAGCTTCTCTCTCTGTCACCCCAGTATCACATTGTCCCTCTCCACCCAGTGTGGAGTTCTCCTTCCCAGCATTCCATGATCAGAAACTGATGAGATCAAAAACGTTGGGGACCCCTGTATGTGTTTTTGATTGTTCCATTTGGAATTTTCCAGGTTGGAATTTTCTGTAGTTTCAAGAGTTCTCCCTTGTGGAGGCGTATCACCTTATGGTGGTTAATAAGGACAGCAACCACAATGATGATGATGATTCCTTGTATTTTTATCTAGCCATAAATTAGGGACCTTATTTATAAATATCGTGATCATTTTTAAAGTACTTTTGACATTAATAGCAACCCTGTGAATTGAGCAAGACTGATACTATCCCGTTTTATAGACATGGAAATTTAGACTCAGAGAAGTTAGATGACTTGCCCGAAGTAAGAGGTGTTGGAGGTGGGACTTCAACCCCATCAGATCTTTTAACAGCTTGACCAGTTCTCTTTTCACCATAGGTCCTCTTGGAGTTCACCCTAGTTTCTCATTTATAGGAGCCTCTCTGTCCTTCTGGATGTCCCAAGAAAACATGGCTGTCAAAGTGGAGAGCCTGCTTCCTCCCCTACCCTTGCAGACCCCTGTCTGGTGCACAAAGTGGAGAGGGGCCAAGGGTTTTGACTCTTGGCTTTGAATGAGTGAGTGGTTTCTGGATAGAGTTCCTGGTTCACTATATTTCCCTGATTCAGAAGGTAGACGCGTTCAAGTGCAAATAAAAAAGAGGTAAAATGATTGGCCCCAGAAAGATTTCCTTTCTTGCCAATGGCCTATAGATCCAGCTACCTCAAACCCATACAGTTGTCTTGGGCTTGTTTTTTCAAATGCTCCCAATTCCTTTACTAGGTCCTCTGTACTAAGTCCCATTAGCCTTCTCTGCTCTCTAAGAGAGGATGACAGTGAGCACAGAATTGCTTTTGTCTGATAAGCTTAGTTGGGCTTTATGCAGCTGGTGGCCCCTTGGTTCCAATGAAAGTATCTTCCAGCATAAAGTAACCGGCACTGGTTTTACACTCAACCTGTCTTCAATTAAACCATGTTGTATACTTTCCCTCCTGCTCATCCATACTGTCTGTTTTTTATGAGATGTAACCATAATGGAGTCTTTCTTTCCCTATGGTGGATTGCACTCAGGGCCCTTGGCTGCTCAGGTTGTGACAAGGCATTGAGTAGAACTGAGAACCCAGCAGACACTGGAATTTTGCTTAAAACTAAGTATCCAGGAGATTGATTTTGGTGGGAGATCCAATAGCAGCTCATAAAAGGCATCTTAAATTCCATAAAATGCACAATCAAAGATTTATTGCTCTTCTAAAGCAAACCGTAAAAAAAGGCACAGGAATTCATTTGAGAAATAATGGGGAGAGATTTTATGTTTTCAGAATCATCTGGAGGTCTTTTCAGAGTCACGCAGTTCTCAGCCCCTTGGCTCCCACTGGTATTCACGTGGCCTGGCCCGACAAGAATCCGTGGGTGTCTCCGAGACTCATCTTCTAGGGGTCATCTTGGACCAAAGCCAGGGCACCGCAAAGCCTCCCACCTGGAACCTGGTATTGCAGCCTTCTTCGTCTCTCATATGTTGCAGGATCTGATTTTTACCTACTCTCAGCGCTCACAGATCCTAGAACATTGGGAAAGACTGTGGGTTCGTCTCTTTGGCATCCGCCCTTTCCCCTGAAGGTGCTGGGCACTTTCCTTTGGCCCTCAGGGGACTCTGAGCAGCATGTTAGGCAGGCCTGACTGGAGCCCGACAGGAAGGCGAAGCATGCATGTCCTCAGCACCATTGCTGTACCTTGCTCCCTGTCTCAGCTCTGCTCCCCTGCCCCAGGATGCCCATGAGTGTCTCTGTTAGGCCTACCCTTTGGGAGGTCCCTGGGTGGTCCAAATGGTTAAAGTGCTCAGCTGCTAGCTGAAACTTTGGAGGTTCAATCCGCCTAGAGGCTCTTTGGAAGAAAGGCCTGGCATCTACTTCCAAAAAATCAGCCACTGAAAACCCCGTGGAGTACAGCTCTACTCTGACACACATGGGGTCACCGTGAGTCAGAGTTGAGTCTATAGCAACTGGCTGTTTTCACTGGGGAGCAGCCCCGTCCACCTTCTCTCCCTCAAAACCCACCTGACCCTTGACTTGGGCCCAGTGCCCTGCTTTTTACATCCCAAGCTGATAAGCTATGCCACGCTAGGTTTTTGAAGGCTGGTCATGGGTTCTTGGCTTTTCACAAGGCCCTTGGATGGATAGTGCCTTAACTGTAAGGACTGACTGGTAGAATGTAGAGTGGGCTCGCTCAGTGACCAACAGCTCTCACTACCCACACGTGGGCATCTGGAGGGCAAGTGAGCACCTTAGAAGCCTTCCCGAGCACCAGGCTTCTTGCCCTGCCACTGTCAAGAAACACAGCCCTATCTCCATCCTCCAGTCCTTGCTCTAGCTTCTCTCCAAAACGCCCTGACTGACACCACCATCTCTGCACTCAGAGATGGAAAGTCAAAGCAACAACCCCTGAAGCTCCACTAGCACCACTCAGAGCTTTGGTGGTGAGCAGCGGGTGTGGGTTTCTGAAAGATCGCCCAGGCTTGGCTGAAGCTGCCTCCCCATCTCTGAAACACAGCTGGCTTCCCAAGCCCCATGCTGAGGGCACCTGTCCTGGAGTATGGAGTATGGCTACTGCAAAAGCCAACCAAGGCTGACAGGATGAGTAGGAACTCAGAGATGCAGCCTGCACGGCAGAAGAATGCAGCTCCTGGGGGCTGAAGGAAAGCAGAACAGCCTCATGGGCCCACAAAGCTCCCACCACCTCCATCAGTCATCACTTAAAGCTGCCCTTGATGTTCTCTGACCTGATTTCAAATAGATCTCATATTCATGCAAGAGGGCCCCAGGCTCCCAGAGTTCTGCCTCCATGCTGCGAAGCCCCCTCTATTGATGCACCTGATTACTTGCTCCTAAACTTGGCCTTTGTTAATCGTGTTTGTTGCAGTTGCCAGTGCATTCCAGTTTGCCAGCGTAATTCACTGGATCAGTCTGGTCATCCTCTCTGTGTTCTTCTCAGAGGTAGGTAAAGACTTGGGCCCTATAACCCCCTCTTTGGGGAAGCTCCTGTACTGGGGAAACTAAGCTTTGCTTCTCTAAACATTTACTGGTGTCAGGCTCTCTGCTAGCCCTTGAGGCTGCAAAGGAGGTACAATATAGGGAGCTGGGCTCTGGGGTAGGAGCTAGCTACTCACCAGCCGGGGAGGCTTGGCCAAAGCAGGTGACCCCTGCTGGTGAGCCGGTGAAGGGTACCCAGCCCCAGTGCCGTCGAGTCCGATTGAAGGGTAGGAAGTGACATTTGTGAAGATGAGACTAGGTGTGGTGCAATTGAGGGAGAGCAAGTGGCTCATGTGGCCAATAGGGGGCAGACAGGAGGCAAGGCTGAAGCCCGGAGGGCATCCTGGACATGGAGAGACCAGTTCTTCCTAACAGAACAGAAGAAAAGGAGCCTGGGTGGTACAAGCCGTTTGCTGCTAATCTAAAGGTTGGTAGTTTGAGCCCACCCAGCGGCTCTGTGGAAGACAGGCCTGGTAAACTGCTTTCGTAAAGAATATAGCCAAGAAAATCCTATGGAGCAGTTCTACTCTGTAATACACGGGCTCACCATGAGTTGGCGACTGACTTAGTGGCAGCTAACAACAACAACCTAACAGAGCTGAGGACTGGCCCAAGTCACCTGACCACTGTCCCACTCCACCCATCCCTCACCGTCTCCACTACCACAGGTACACACTTTACCATGCAGAGCCCCAGTGAGGCCTTTCAGGGTAGTTCCGCAGACATGGGAGAAAGACTGGAAGCCCTGGTGGTGTAGCGGTTAGTTAAGAGCTATAGCTGCTAACCAAAATGATGGCCGTTCTAACCCTCCAGATGCTCCTTGGAAACCCTATGGGGCAGTTCTATTCTGTCCTATAGGGTCGCTATGAATCAGAATCAACTTGATGGCAATGGGTTTGGGTTTTTTTTGGTTGTGGGAGGACACACAGCTCACACCAGCATAGGTAGATGGTGCTGCTACTCTGGGAACACCAGAGGCTCTGGGTCTCAGCACACAATGAGGCCTACAGGGAGGAAAGGTGCCCTGGGGAGAGGAGCACAGAGGCAGAGAATACTTGGTGTGATCAGGGACCCCAAGGAGTCCCAGCTTCCTCTGCAGGCCAGCCCTAGCCTTGTCTCCTGGCCCTAGCCTCCTTCTCTCCTGCTAAATATCAGGGGAGGGCTGGGCCTTGGGCCTCGAGTCCAGAATCCTGAGTCTGGGTGTGGGGTGTGGTGGGGCTGAGCAGCAGGCTTTCTAAGCACAGAACATTCTCTTCCTCAGGTCTAGTTCCTACAGCCCACAGAGATGGCCAGGGAGCCTGGGCCTGAGGCTCAGACTGGGGGCATATTCCAACAGGGCCCCTCCCTCAACTTGCCCTGAGCAGCTCATTGAGACTGCTGCCCTGGAAGGTACCTCAGTCCCCCAAAACCAGAGTGCCTGCCCCCGGCTTGCCACCCCTTGAGGGTCCTGTCCTCCCTGGCCCCCACATCTCTGGGCGTTGGGATTCCCTCCCACAGACGCATGAGCCATGGCCAGATGTCTTCTTGATGCAAACCCTAGAGAATGTGCCATGTGTCTGTGACTGCCAACAAAAATGTTTAATCAGTTGCTGCGGTTCTTCCCATCTATCCCCCCGCTTTGGTTTTATTGGCTTTTGCAGAATTTATTACCCAGCGTTAATTTGGCATTCCCTTCCTGTCACTGCCGGAGACGAGCCACCTGAAATAGACAAGCCCCTGTGCACAGAAATCGCAGCCTGAGAGCTCCCCTCCCGGCCCCGAAACCAGGAAAGGGATCAGGACATCCCACAGGCTCAGGGGGAAGAGCTGGGTCAGCAGGGGCCATGGAGAATGACTGGCTCCCTTACCTTGGACCTTACCAAACACGGTGTGGGGGGGTTGGAGCTGGCAAGAGAACCAGGAGTGGTCCAGGCCTGCATAGCTGCCCACCAAAAATGCCATTAACCAAAAAAAAAAAAAAAAAAACCCAAATAGGTTGCCATAGAGTTGATTCCGACTCATGGCGACCCCGTGTGTTTCAGAGTAGAACTGCACGTAGAGTTTTTGATGGTTGCAAACTTTCAGAATTAGATCGCCAGGCCTTCCTTCCGAACCATCAACTTTCCAGTTAGTACCTAAGCACCTAACTGTTTGTGCCACTCAGGGACTCCAGAAATGCCCATAGCAGTGGCCTGTTAAAAGCACTGCACAGACTGGATGGCAGCCCAGAGTTACATGACCCCTCATGGCCAAAGCTGGGCCCAGGTCTCTGGACTATTAATCCAACCTCTCCCCTCTATGTCCCTGTGTGGCTCTGGCACCCAGGAATCTAGGGGAAAGACCAGGGCCAGGGCCGGGGACTGAGAAACTGAAGGTCTGACCTCTGAACCACAGGCCCAAGACTCGTACTCTCTCCTGGTCTGGGGAAAAATGAAATGTCCCCCCTAAACGTTCCCCCTCCAGGTCCCTGGGCCATGGCTGCCGGCTGAGGTAGAGAGTCACTCTGAGCCATCTCACGTCGGCAAGTGGGTGTTATTTCACTGTCACTTCCAGGAAGCTCTGGCCCTACTGTCCTCCTGATGCTGTGGAGTCCTGTGAGTGGTGCTGAGCAATTTTCTTCCCCTCGTCTCAGCTGAGCCTCAGGATAACCCCGGGAGGTGGGCAGGACATTTTATGGGTTGGGAAACTGAGCCCCAGTGAGGTGTGGAAACCTGCCGAGGGCCTGCAGGAATGACTGTTGGGACCAGACTCAGTCCTTGTCCCCATCCTTTGCCCACTTTGGTCTGTGTGGCCCCAGAGGTCAGAACGAGGCCCACAGAAGGGATTGAAGAGGCTGGTTTGGGTACACTCTGGGGACATGTGTTCATATAGGCTGAGTGGTTCAACATCAAGACAGATGCTTCTTCCAGTGGAGAGTGTTGGTGACCCTCTGTTGGCAGGCTGTGTGTGGGGCCCCTCAAGGCTAAAGGCTAGGCCCTGATGTTCTGGGTCAAGTGAGGTCACCGAGCTTCCCTGTGGCCCTGCAGCATCAAGAGCAGGCAGAGCCTTTGGAATCCAGATGGAGAATTGTGCAGAGTTTCCAAAGCACAGCCCCACCCTTGGCTGAGACCAGGCCTAGCTGGCCACTGGCGACTGGGCCTCAGCCAGGAGCTGGTGCTCCACCTTCTGAGTCGGCACAAGGACCCAGGACAGCCTGGGCTGAGGCCAGGCCACCTCGCAGCAGAGGCCAGTGCAGAGACACGGGGTGCTGACTCCTGCCCTGGGAGGGGGTGGTGCAGAGAGTCCAGGCAGCCCCAGCTCATGTCCCAGGAGAGGAGAAAGCTGAGCGCCACGCCCCCCCCACCCACGGCCTTCTGCATGCAAGCCTCAAAGCTTCTTTTGTTTGTTTCCCTTAATTTCATTTACTTTTCAATACATTTAAGTCCTCCAGGGGGACAGCATCACATGGATCCTGTCTCCAAAGGCCTTAACAGGAAGTTTGCTTCAGAATTTGGCACAAACATGCCGCTGTTTTCATGGCTGCAAGTTACCTTTCCCCAGATTACTCTGGTTTGTTAGGTTTGCTGCCAGGAGTCACTGTTTTGTTCTTTGCTTTGTGCACATAAACATACCTCTTGTCTAAATAGAATTCAGTTTCATCTGGGGTGTACTGTATATTATACCCATTGCCGTCAAGTTGATTCTGACTCATAGCAACCCTATAGGACAGAGAGCTGCCCCGTAGGGTTTCCAAGCAGTGGCTGGTAGATTCAAGAACTGCCAACCTTTTGGTTAGCAGCTGAAGTCTTAACCACTGTGCCACCAGGACCCCATCTGGGGCATAAACACATTCAATTTTAAGAAGAGCTGTGTGCCCTCACTGGTTCCAGAGACCCTGCTTGTAGCCAGCAACACTGGCCTTGGATCACAGCCTTCTGGACGTATTTGCCATTTTAGAAATCTTGTTTCCAGGAGACCTCCGCAGGCTCCAAGATAGTGGAAAGAGCTCCAAGCTATTTTAACATCAGCCATTAGAGCTGCCTCCTCTTCCAGTAGCAGCCTCTCAGAATTGCCTCTGGGCTGTGCCAGGGTAGGAGCCTGGCCTGCTGGGGAGGAGGTTACCTGTGCCGTTTAGCAAACAAAGGCCATTGCCAAACCAAACTGAGCCAAGGCCTCATCTTTCCACACCAGTGGCCACCCCAAGAGTCAAGATATAATGGGTCCCTTTCCTGTCTGCTGCCTTCTCCCGGGAGGGCCCTGGAGAGCTCCAGTATCAGATGGGAGACAAGAGTATGGTGGTGTGGTTTATGCTCTGAGACATGGAGGATGAATAGGCTTCCCCTCAGAGTACCATGAGTACTCAGCAAGAGGGAGCCATTCTGGCCACTAAGTCTCTGAGTAGCCTTGGGCAAGTCACTGCCCGTCTCTGTGCCTTGGCTTCTCCAGCTTTAATGTGAGAGAATTGGACCGTCCTATGGGCTCCTTCCTTGACTCTGCCTGAGGTGGAGCCACTGTTCACACTTAGCCATTTGCCATCGAGT
Source organism: Elephas maximus indicus (assembly GCF_024166365.1). Lineage (NCBI taxonomy): Eukaryota > Metazoa > Chordata > Mammalia > Proboscidea > Elephantidae > Elephas > Elephas maximus. Next base: position 67,362,455 of record NC_064831.1, on the reverse strand, counting down.
GATCCCACTCATGGAGACCCCGTGTGTGTCAGAGTAAAACTGTGCTCCATAGAGTTTTCAGTGGCTGATTTTTCAGAAGCAGATCCTCAGGCCTTTCTTCTGAGGCAACTCTGGGTGGACTTGAACTGCCAACCTTTCAGTTAGCAACGGGCATTAGCCACTTACACCATCCAGGGACTCTACTCACACTTAGGGGAAAGATTTTATTCTCTCTCCCTCTCCAGGTTTCAGAGAAGGGTAGGAAATCAGGGCCCTTGACTTGCCTTACCCCTGCCCCACCCACCTCCAGGGCCAACCTGACAGAGTGATGAGGGAGCTTTGAAGACTCTCAGCAAGAGTAAGAAATGGACAAGATCCTAGAAGAGCCAACTTACTAGAGGATCCGATTTTTTGTTGTTGCTGAAGTGAAATTCACGTACCATAAAACTAACCATTTGGAAGTGTACAACTCAGTAGCAGTTAGTACATTCACAATGTTGTCGGCCATCACCCCTGTCTTTTTCCAAAACATTTTCATCACCCCCAAGGGAAACCCTATACCCATGAATCAGCTTCTCCCCATTCCCTCCTCCCCCAGCCTCTGGCACCCCTAATCTGCTTTCTGTCTCTATATAAAAAAAAAAAAAAAACATTGCCATGGAGTCGATTCCAAATCCTAGTGACCCTATAGGACAGAGTAGAACTGCCCCACAGAGTTTCCAAGGAGCACCTGGTAGATTCGAACTGCTGACCTTTTCGTTAGCAGACATAGCTCTTAACCACTGCTCCACCAGGGTTTCCTTTTGTCTCTAGGGATGTAATATATTCTGGACATTTTACATAAATGGAATCATAATGTAACTCTTTGTGACTGGCTTTTTTCACTTGGCATAATGTTCTCGAGGTTCGTCCATGTCGTAGCATGTATCAGTACTTCATCCCTTTCTATGGCAGCACATATTCCATTGTATGGATGTAGCACACAGATTTGACATTAGAAGGTTTGGTCCTGGTCACTCCCCTGCCCCTGCCATTGTCCTGCCTCTGGTTGGCTGGCACTGGGGCGAGCCTGCGGTGACTCCTTACTCCCTTTGTCCCAGACCTCCTCAGCCGGGCCCCATTGGTGTTTGTGTGGACAGTATTTTGTGGAAAACACCACAGCCACTGTGGGAGGTCATGTAGACGGCAAAAGGGGGCTCGACTCACATGGTAGATTTGTTTATTTATTATGACAGTTCCCTGGAAGGTGGCAGACAACTATCTAATTTTTTAAAAATTAATATATGACAACAACTTTCCAGCAGATGGCAGTGTCCTGGGATGGGGCGCCCTGTTCTAATTTGTGCAAAGCTGTCTCCTGAGCTAGTGGCGGTCCTAGCAAACACTGCGTTCTTATTTTGGAAATGCCTGGGCTTGCGCTTTCTGCCTAGAAGGACTGTCCCAATTGCTACTGCCTTTCTGAGTCCTTCCCTCCCTTCAAGGCTTAACTCACCCCCGACCCTTTAGCTATTTCAGGCAACCTGTACCAACCACCTGTCTTAGTCATCTAGTGCTGCTGTAACAGAAATACCACAAGTGGATGGGTTTAACAAAGAGAATTTTATTTTCTCACAGTCTAGTAGGCTAGAAGTCCAAATTCAGGGTGTCAGCTCCGGGGTAAGGCTTTCTCTCTGTCGGCTCTGGAGGAAGGTCCTTCTCATCAATCTTCCCCTGGACTAGGAGCTTCTCTGTGCAGGAAGCCTGGGTCCAAGGGATGTGCTCTACTCCCAGCACTGCTTTCTTGTTGGTATGAGGTCCCCAACTCTCTGCTTGCTTCCCTTTCCTTTCATCTTGTAAGATGAAAGGTGGTGCAGGCCACACCCTGGGAAACTCCCTTTTCAATGGATCAGGCATGTGACCTTAGTGAGGGTGTTATGATCCCATCCTAATCCTCTTTAACATAAAATGACAATCACGAAATGGAGGACAACCACACAATACTGGGAATCATGGCCCAGCCAAACTGATACACACATTTTTGGGGGGACATAATTCAATCCATGACACCACCCCAGCCCACAGGACTTCGGTGCTCTGAGGTCCTGAATCCATTGCTGTTTCACTGTTCGTTGGGCACAGGTCTCGTCCTCAGTTCTGCATTCAAGAGCAAAGAAGCAGTTAGTGCTGCTACATGCTGCTGAACTGACATGTTAGGTAAAAATAAGCATATTATCTGTTGGATTTGACAACGAGGGGTCATTAATAACCAAGCTGTGAGCAGTTTTAGTGAAGTGGTGGGGTCTGAAGTTGAATTGCAGTAGGTTAAGCGGAGACACCTCCTTTCAAAACTTTTGCCCGGGAGAAGAGACAGGACGGTGACTCAAGGGAGACATGGGTTAGGCGAGGGATTTTTTTTTTTTTTTTTTTTAAGTGGAGAAGACTTGAGAATATTCACATGCTGAAAGAAAGTTCTGAACTAAACCTTATACATCTTGTGTTTTTCAATCTCTCCCCTCACCCCAATGTCCAGCACAGTGCTGCATGACAGTGAGCATTCCACGGATGCATGTCGTTTAACTGACAGACCATTTGGCATGTTATCTTCCACTCCATGCTCTGCCCTATGGGTCTTGAACCCATTCTTTTAAGGTAGCAAAGGACCCCTTGGAGGTATTGGCTACCGCATGTGGTCAGGGGGTTTCACCTGTAGACCCTAGGGGAGATGCTGCACTGGGAGGAGATGGTCTCCCTGGGTCACAATCCACCATCCCAAGGACTTGGAGGGAGTGAGGGCTGAGGAGTAAAAGACAAGGAGGGTGACCATTCTTCACCTGTTTTATCAGCACCTAACTCCAGGTCGAGCTCTTGTACTGCTCTGCAATCACTTCAAATAGCACTTGTCACCTGGGCAAACAAGGGCTTCCAACTAGTTCTTCAGGTTCCAACCTCTGCTGAGAGCTTGCATTTCTAACAAGTTTCCAGGAAGTTATATGTAAGAAACACCTGGGGATCTTGTTAAACTATAGATTCTGATTCAGTATATCTGGCGTAGAACTGCAAATTATTGGCAGGGAATTTGTTAGAAATGCAAATTATCGGAAGGGGTTCAAACCAGAACCAGTTCGAAGCCACAAATTCAAGGCTGATTTCACTCCTTCACAAAGTTTCCTCACATTTAAAACTTTTTTCTTGTAATTGAATCCTGGAATTCCCGTCTTCTTCCTCTTGTTGCTCTAGTTTATTCTGAGTGGATTTGGGGGAGAGAGTCAGCAGCCGTCTTCGCAGGAAAAGTCACCCAAGAGCAGATCTGTGTAGAAAGTGTCAGGTGTCAGCCCCCAGCCGCCTGGTACCCACTGTTGCGGACACAGGCACTGGGCTCTCTTCTCCCCAGCTGGTAGGCTGACTCTGGGCATGGCTGTGCAGGCACAAAGACATCCAGTCTCCACTCTGCTCAGCAAGCAGGGAGCTGGGGAATCTCTGCTTGGAGAATGGCGCCTTCTTAAAATTTGCCCAAAGCCATCTTAGGGACTAGCAGGACGTTGGTGCATCTGCCTGTACACCCTGCCCCCCAAGGTTCCCAAAACCCAGGAGCCTTGTGAGAGGCCCTTCCCAGGGGAAAGAGACCGATTCCCCTGAGGGAAGGCGCTCTGGCCTCAGGCGGCAGTTGCTGAGTGGGCCTTTTCTGCCACTTGGCTGAGGCAGGGCCTGGGCCAGATGCAAGGGGCAGGCCTTCTCACCCTCCCCTCCTGCTGCCTGAGGCCCTCCATCCTGGAAGTTTTGCCCGGGTTCTGGCCTGCCCCACTTATCTAAACATTCTCATCAAGGTTGGAATGAAGGCGGCTCAGAATCCTTAGTCCCCGGTGGGAAGGGAGGCAGCTGGGGCTAAAGATTTCAGTTCCCTCGCACCTTGCCTCAAAGCCCTTTGCAATTCTTGGGGGCCAGGACAGCAAGGCTGAGGGCCCTGGTCTTAGGTGTGGGTGGTAAAATAATCCCTCCTGCTTGCCCTGCACTTTTAGTTAACAAAGCACTTTCCCATTTTTGCTTTGTAGCTACCCTTCCAGGCAGGCAGTGTGAAGAGCAGTAGTTCTGCTTTCAGCCCAGGCTGGTGAGGGTTTGGCCATTGCCATGTGGAGAGGCCGCCGAGCAGACCTAATCTTTTGCCTCCTAATATAACGCTTTTTCTCATTGTTGTATCTGGGCATACTCTTCCCTACCTTTACCCAAGGCTGTAACCTTGCTTACGCCAGGACTTCACCTTACAAATCGCTGTGGTTCTGTTGGGTACCCCAGGCGAGCTTATTAAAAAGGCATATTCTGTTGGGGTTTTTAATTCCCTAGTGAAGTGAGTAGCGTCTGAGATCTTAAAAGCTTTCAAGACATCTAAGACACCACTATGGGCCTTGACTCACTAGAAGCAAAACAGTAAGAAGGTAATCAAAAGCTCAGAGAGGAAACAAGTCTACACGAGCCACAACTTCATCTACCCTGAGACCAGAAGAACTAGTTGGTGCCCAGCTACCACCACTCACTGTTCTGATCTGGATCACAATAGATAGTCCAGGATAGAATGGGAGAAAAATGTGGAGCGGAACTCAAGTTCTTATTAAAAAAAAAAAAAGACAAACTGGAACATTAGAGAGCAGAGGACTCCCTGAAACTATCACCCTGAAACACTCTTTAAGCCTAGAACCAAGCATATCCCCTGAGATCACCTTTTAGAGAAATAGCAGAGTGGCATACAAAGTAAAGGATATTACCCATAAGATCAGTGCTCTACTTTGAAGCCATCAGTATGAGACCAAAATGTCAACAAATACTCAGAAGCAAAGATAAGAAGATAAGGGGGCAGGAAACTAGAATACTGGAAATGGAACAAACAGAACACAGGTTTTTTTTTTAACATTTTATTGTGGTTTGGGTGAAAGTTTACAGAGCAAATTAGTTTCCCATTTAACGATTTATACACATTTTTTGTTTCGTGACATTAGTTTCAATCCCTTCAGTGTGACAGCACTCTACCCACTTCTCCCTTGGGACCTCCATTTCCATTCATCCATCTTTCCTGCCCCTTCCTGCCTTCTGAACTTTGTTTTTGAGCAAATGCTGCCCTTTTGGTCTGGTACAGTTGATTGTTCTGAGGACTACTTTCCTCACGGGTGGTATTGTTCATGTTATAGGCCTGTCTGTTGTTTGGCTGAAAGGTGATCTCTCGGACTGTATTCAGTTCCAGATTTGAAGGGTGTTTAAGGGTCATAATTTGGGGGTTTCCACCAGTCTCTATCAGACTAGTAAGTCTGGTCTTTTTTATGAATTTGAATTTCATTCTACATTTTTCTCCCACACTGTCCAGGACCTTCTATTGTGATCCAGCTCAGAGCAGTCGGTAGTGGTAGCCGGGCACCATCTAGTTCTTCTGGTCTCAGGGTAGTGGAGGCTATAGTTCATCTGGTCCATTAGTCCTATGGATTAATTGTTTCCTTGAATCTTTGATTTTCTTCACTCTTCTTTGCTCCAGACAGGAAGAGACCACTAGTTGTATCTTAGATGACCGGTCACAAGCTTTTAAAACCCCAGTTGCTACTCACCAAAGTAGGCTGCAGAACATTGTCTATGTGGACTATGTTACACCAATTGGCCTCGATGTCCATCAAGACTGTGGCCCTAAGCCCTCAAGCCCAGTGACTCAGTCCCTCATGGTGTTTGGTTATGGCTAAGAAGTTTTCATAACTTTGCCCCCTGTGTGCTCTATTATATATAATGGATATATTTGCAACCAAAATAACCAAACCGGTGACCGTCAAGTCAATTTCCACTCATAGTGACCCTATGGGACAGATTAGAACTGCCCCATGGGATTTCCAAGGAGCAGCTGGTGGATTTGAACTGCTGACCTTTTGGTTAGTAGCCAAGCTCTTAACCACTGCACCACCAGGACTCCAGATATATTTGCAGCACATACAAATATGAATGTAAGAATATCCTCTACCAAACCTATATATGCTGGTGGGTTTACTCCCATACTAATATATCTACCTATGTATCCACTCGTAAATTATTGTTTGCTATTTCAAAAAAAAATTTTTTTTTATTACTGTTACTGAGGGATTGTGTATGTAATAGTACTTACTGCCCTTGCATACTTCCCAGTGTCTTCCTTTGCCCTGATCATGGGTTGTGCTGACCTACTCCTTGTTGTGTATTGCCTTTCTCTTTCCCCAAGTTAATAAGTGTCTACTGTCTAGTTATTGATTTTCCCTCTCTCCCCCTCCCATCCCTGGTAACCATCAAAGAACATTTCTTTCCATGTGTAAACCTTTTCTTGACTTTTTATAATCGTGATCTCATACAATATTTGTTCTTTTGTAACTGACTTATTTCACTCAGCATAATGTCCTCCAGGTTCATCTATGTTGTAAGATGTTTTATGGATTCATCGTTATTTTTTAACAATGCATAGTATTCCATTGTGTGTTGTTTCCATCTTTTTGCTATTGTGAATAATGCTGTGATAAACATGGGTGTGCATATACCTATTCATTTCTCTAGGATATATATCTAGTAGTGGGATTCCTGGATCACATGATATCTCCTCTATTTCTAACTTTTTAAGGAAGCACCATACCATTTTCTGCAGTGGTTGTACCATTTTACAGTCCCACCAATAGCGTATGAGAGTTCTAATCTCCCCACACCCTCACCAGCATTTGCTGTTTTCTGTTTTTTTGATCATTACCATTATTGCTGTGGTGGGATGATACCTCATTGTTGTTTTGATCTGCATCTCTCTAATGGATAATTTTTTTTGGTGTTTTGAATGGCTAATGATGGTGAGCATCTTCTTGTATTTTTTGGCTGTCTGAATGTCTTCTCTGGTTGAATGTCTGTTAATGTCCTTTGCTCATTTTTAAATTGGATTGTTTGTCTTTTTGTCGTTGAGGTGTTGAAGTTTACTGTAAATTTTAGAGATTATTTCCTTGTAGGATATGTCTCTGCCAAATATTTTTCCCAATGTATAATTTCTCTTTTTTACTCTTTTGGAAAAGTCTTTTGATGTGCATAAGTGTTTAATTTTTAGGAGGTCTGAGTCATCTAGTTTATCTTTTGCTGTTTGTGCATTTTTAGTTATGTTTGGTAGTCCATTTATGCTGTAAATTAGGGTCCCTAGGTTTCCCCCTATTTTTTCTTCCATGATCTTTATAGTTTTGGGTTTTACATTTAGGTCTTTGATCCATTTTGAGTTAGTTTATGTATATGGTGTGAGGTATGGAACCTGTCTCACTTTTCTACAAATGGATATTCAGTCTTGTCAGCACCATTTACTAAAGAGACTATCTCTTCCCCATTTAATGGCTTTTGGCCCTTCGTTGAAGATCAGCTGTCCATAGGTGAATGTATTTACTTCTGGAGTCTCAATTCTGTTCCATTGGTCTGTGTGTCTGTCATCGTATCAGTACCAGGCTGTTTTGACTACCTTGGCTGTATAGTTGGTTCCAAGATCAGGAAGTGTGAGACCTCCTACTTTGTTCTTCTTCTTCAATGGTGCTTTGCTTACCTGGGGTCTCTTTCCTTTCCATATAAAGTTGGCGATTAGTTTTTCCAGCTCTTTAAAGAATGTTGATGGAATCTGGATTGGGATTGCATAACATCTATAGATCATTTTGGGTAGCATTCACATTTTCATAATGTTAAGTCTTCCTATTCATGAGCATGGTATGTTCTTCCATTTATATAGGTCTCTTTTGGTTTCTTGGAGTAGCGTTTTGTATTTTTCTTTGTATAAATCTTTTATATCCCTGGTTATGTTTATTCCTAAGTAATTATCTTTTGGGGGGCTATTGTAAATGATATTGTTTTCCTGATTTCCTTTTCAGAGTTCTCTTTGTTAGCCTAGAGGAATCTGACAGATTTTTGTATGTTGGCCTTGTACCCTGCCACTTTGGTGTATCCTTCTATTAGCTCCAGTAACTTTTTTGTAGAATCTCTGGGATTTTCTATGTATAGGATCATATCATCTGCAAATAGGAATAGTTTTACTTCTTCCTTACCAATATAAAAAGAAAAAAAAAAAAAAAGGATGCCCTTTATTTCCTTTTCTTGCCTTATTGCTCTGGATAGGACTTCCAGAACAATATTGAGTGGCAATAAAGGGCATCCTTGTCTGGTTCCCATTCTCAGGGGGAATGCTTTAAGTCTCTCTCCATTGAGAATAATGTTGGCTGTTGCTTTTGTGTATATGCCTTTAATTATGTTGAGGAACTTCCCTTCTATTCCTATTTTGCTGAGACATTTTATCAAGAATGGGTATTGGATTTTATCAAATGCCTTTTCTATATCGATTGAAATGATCTTGTGGTTCTTTTCCTATGTTTTATTTATGTGGTGGATTACGAAGATTGACTGTCTAATGTTGAACCGTCTTTGCATACCTTATATGAACCCCACTTAGTCATAATGTCTATTATTTTTCGGGTATGGTGTTGGATTCTATTGGCAAGAATTTTGTTGAGAATATTTGTGTCTATATTCATGCGGGATATTGGTCTATAATTTTCTTTTTTAGTGCTGTCTTTGCCTGGCTTTGGTGTCAGGCTTACGCTTGCTTCATAGAATGAATTCCATCCTTTTCTATGTTCTGGGATAGTTTGAATAGAATTGGTGTCAGCTCTTCTCTGAATATTCGGTAGGTTTCTCCAGTGAAGCAGTCTAGGCCAGGGATTTGTTGTTGAGAGTTTTTCTATGAACTCTTCAATTTATTCTTTTCTTATGGATCTGTTCTCATTTTGTACCTCAGCTTGTGCTAGTTTAGGTATGTTGTGTGTTTCTAGAAATTTGTCCATTTCTTCTAGGTTTTCAAATTTGTTGGAGTACAATTCCTCATAGTATTCTGCTATAATTCTTTTTATTTCAGTTGGTTCTGTTGTAACATCACCCATCTCATTTCTTACTTGTGTTATTTGCATCTTTTCCTTTGTCAATTTGGCTGGTGGTTTGTCAATTTTATTAACACTTTAAAAGAACACACTTCAAGTCTTGTTGGTTCTTCCTATTGTCTTTCTCTTTTCTGTTTAATTTATTTCTGCTCTAATCTTTATTATTTCCTTTCTTCTGGTGACTGTGAGCTTTTTTTGCTGCTCTTTTCCTGTTTGTTGGAATTGTATGGTTAAGGCGTTGATTTTGGCTTTTTCTTCCTTTTTGATGTGTGTGGTTATTGCTTTAAATTGACCTCTGAGCACTGCTTTTGCTGTGCCACAAAGGTTTTGCTGTGTTGTATTTTCCTTCTCATTTGATTCTAGGAATTTTTTATTTCTTCTATTATCCAGTGGTTTTTAAGCAGGTGTTATTCAATTTTCATGTATTTGGTTATTTTTCCCTCATTCTTCCTGTTACTGATTTCTAATTTTATAGTGTTATGATTTGAGAAGATGCTATGTATTATTTTGATGATTTTAATTTATTGAGGCTTGCTTTGTGGCCTAACATATGGTCTATTCTGGAGAATGAGCTATGTGTGCTGGAAAAGAAATGTGTACTGTGCTGTTGTTTGGTGAAGTGTTCTGTATATGTCTATGAGATCAAGTTGGTTGATTGTGTTGCTTAGATCTTCTGTGTCTTTGCTGAGTTTCTTTCTAGTTATTTTGTCCTTCATTGAAAGGAGTTGTCTATTTCTCTTTTCAGTTCTCTTAAAGTTTGTTTTATGTATTTTGGAGCTCTTTCATTGGGTTCATAGATATTTATTATAGTTACGTCCTCTTGTTGGATTGACCCTTTAATCATTATATAAAGTCCTTCCTTGTCTCTTATCCTGGTTTTTGCCTTAAATCTATTTTATCAGAGATTGATATTACCACTCCTATTCTTTTGGTTGTAGTTTGCTTGACATATTTTTTCCATCCTTTGATTTTTAGCTTCTTTTTATCTTTGTGTCTAAGGTGTGTCTCTTGTAGGCAGCATATTGATGGGTCATGTTTTCTTATCCATTTTGCCACTCTATGTCTCTTGACTGGTGCATTTAATCCATTTACATTCAGTGTAAGAATTGTTAGGTATGAATTACTGCTGTCACTTTGGTACGCTCTTGAGTGTGTGTGTGGTGCTGATGATTTCTTTGTTCTGTATACTTTTCTGTGCAGAGTTCTTTTTGTTTATGCATTTTCTTTTCATTTCCTTCATTGCTGTTGACTTCGTGCTTACTGAGTGTCTTTATGATTTTCTTCTTTTTTGTTTTGGGGAGAAGGTTGATTAGTTTTCTTTGTGGTTACCCTGAAGTTTACTTTTATCTTCCTAAGTCTAAAACAGTCTGTTTTATCTCGATATCGCCTTGATTTCCTCTCCATATGGAAGTTCTGTAACTACACCATTTATCCCCTCTTCCTGTTTTGAAGTTTTTGTCATTTACAGATTGACATCTCTGGTTCCCTGTTTTCAATCTTGTACCTTTATTTTATTTTTGAAAATTCTTTCTCTGGGTTGGTTTCCGAGCGATGTTGTCGTGTGTCTTAATCCGAAATTGTTGTCTGACATTGTTCTCTGTCTGATGGACTCCTTTACTATTTCTTGTAAAATTAGTTTGATTTTTACAAATTCCCTTAATGTCTGTTCATTTGGAAGTGTTCCAATTTCACCTTCTTATTTGAGAGACAGTTTTGCTTGATGTATAATTCTTGGTTGGCAATCTTTTTCTTTCAAGATTTTATATATATGATTCCCATTGCCTTCCTGCTTTATGGTTTTGGCTAAGAAATCAAAGCTTAGTCTTATTGATTCCTATTTGCAAGTAACATTTCTTTTTTCCCAAGCTGTTCTCAGGATTCTTTCTTTGTCTTTGGTTTTAGAAAGTTTGATTATTATGTGTTGGTGATTTTCTTTTGGGGTCTCTCCTATTTGTGGTTTATTGAGCTTCTTGAATGGATATCATCTTGTCTTTCATGATGTTAGGGAAGCTTTCTGCCAGGAAATATTTAAAAATTTTCTCTGTGCTTTTTTTTGTCTCTTCCTGTTTTGGGATTCCAATCATGCATAAATTATTCCTCTTTATAGTGTCCCACATAGGTGTTAGGCTTTCTTCATTCTTTTCCCTGATTGTTCCTCTAACAGACTGATATCAAAGAATTTGTCCTCTGTTTGTCTGATTCTGTCTTCAATTGATTCAATTCTACTTCTTTGTCCTTCCACTGTGTTACCTATTTCTGAAATTTTAGTGTTAATCTTCTGGATTTCTAGTTGGTGTTTTTGAATGGTTTCTAATTGTCAATGTATTTTGTCATTTTGTTCTTGTATTGTTTTCCTGAATTCTTCTAAAGTTTTGCCTGTGTTTTCCTTGATTTTTGTCTGTATTTTCCTTGATTTTTTTCCTGGATCTCTTAGAGGGCCCTATATATAAATCTTTTGAATTCCTTACCGGGTAGTTCCATTACCATTTCTTCCTCAGGGCAGCTTCCTGGCTCTTTATTTTGGTCACTTCCTGGCACCCTCTTGTCTTGCTTCTTTAGGTGATTTGATATTGTCTGTTGTCTATGAGGTATTAAGATGTTGTTTATTTATTAATTGTATGGTTGTTTGCTCATCCTGATTTTTGTTATGTTTTGTTTTGATGTATCTGAGCAGGGGGGATGGGTGTGCTATTCTGGTCACTAGTCTGGCTACACTGGAGCATTCACCACCTGCCTCCACATGGGTAGGGTAGTGGCTGGGTGTGTAAGCGTGGATCTCTGTTTGCTGGTCTTGTGGGTGACTGAGGGCATGTTGGATGGGCATTGGCCACCATCAGTCATTGGTCCAGTGGCAAAGGAGCAGGCAGTGGCACTTGCCAAGTGAACAGGGTGGCAGGTGTGGTGGGTATGGCTGGCTAGTGGGGGCACAGTTGCCGCCTCTGTCAGATTGGGGTGGAGAGTGGTAGGCTGGTGCATGCAGTTGTGCACTTGCTGCCCCTTGCCAGGCAGGGGTAGAGGAACAATTGGTAGGCTCGGGGAGGAGGGAGGAAGCAGTGGTCAGGTACACAATGGGGTCACACTGCCACTGCCTCTCACCAGGCAGGGAGAGGAGGAGGGAGTGGTGGGCAGGTGTGGCCATGCTGCTGCTGTCCCTCACCAGGCCACGTGGGGACTGGACTGTGGGCAGGTGCACAAGCTCGCGCATGGTTGCGTCACCTCACCAGGTGGGGGGGGGAGCAAGAAGTGGGTGGTTGCGTGTATGGTCACGTCACCTCCACCTCTTGCTGGCTGGGTCGACAGGTGGTAGGGATGGGGTGAGCGGCTAGTGCCAGAGCAGCCTGCCATTGCTTGGCTGGGTCAGCGAGTGGGATAGTGGGGGTGAGTGGTCAGAGCTGCACCAGAGTGGCCTTCTGCCACTTGGCTGGGTCAGTGGGCAAGAGGGGGTAAGTCAAGCAGCTGGCACTACACTGGGTGGCCTGCTGCCACTTGGCTGGGTCGGCAGGCGGGAGGGGCAGGGTGAATGACCAGAGCTGCACTGAGGTGGCCTGCCACTTCTCAGTGGGGTCATTGAGTGGGGGGGGAAGGGTGGCGGCTGGATGAAGGGGGGTGGAAGTAGGGGCTGGAAGTGCGGGAAAGGGGGAGTTCATACCTTGATCTCCAGTGGTTGGAGCTGCAGGGATTGGGGGGGGGGGATTGTACTGCTAATCACCAGGGAGGTGGAAGGAGGAAGAACATGCTCCTTTGGTCACCAGGCTTGGGTGCCTGGGCTCTTCCTGTTGACCGCAGTCAGTAATCGGGACCTTATTTCACTCTGGGTATATCTACGTAGTTACTCTGTGTCCTGTTGGGAATTCTGTGAAGTTGCCTTCTGTGGTCCTCACCTGGAATTGCTGTTGTCTTTGTCTCAAGATGGCCATGCTGTCCTGGGCTGGCCAGCAGGGCCCCTCCTCTCTGTCTCTCCCCCTTCACTGTTTTCAGTCAGTGTCTGCTTCCAGTCAGTGTTTGATCTAGTTCTTTATCCTTTCATTTGATGTTTAGGGTTCTAGGATTGTCTTCTGTATCTGTTTCCCTTGGTTTCTCAGGTCTTTGCTGTAGAGGGACAGTGTGGTGTGTCTGACTAAGCTGCCATTTTGGCCTGACTGGAACACAATTAAAGAGAATGTTGACATTTTGTGATAAATGTAACTAATGTCACTGAACAATTTGTGCAAAAATTGTCAAATGGGAACCTAATTTGCTGTGTAAACTTTCACCAAAAACTTAATAAAATATTATTAAAAAAAAAAAAAACTACATGTATCTTTTAAATTATCATGCCTTAAACCAAACCAAACCTACTGCCATCGAGTCAATTCTGACTCATAGTGGCATTATAGGACAGAGTAGAAGTGCCCTATAAGGTTTCCAAGGCTGTAATTTATGGAAGCAGACTGTCATATTTTTTTCCTGTGGGGCAGATGGTGGATTTGAATCACCAACCTATTGGTTAGCCGCCTAGCGCTTTAACCACTGTGCCACCAGAGCTCCTTTGTCATGCTTTACAAATACGTAAAATCCGATTTACTTGTTTTGCCTTCAAGTGGATGAGCGTGTCAGCAATGGTTGCCTGTGTTCAATAGCATCACCTACAAGACCGCAGGCCATGTAAACGTGCCTCTTCTTTGCAACGGTGATAAGCAGAATGTCAAACAAGTGTGCCCTTTTGAGGCATGTGTAAACATTTCCATCGTACTTGTTTTCTTTCATAAGGTTTTCTATGCACTGATGAGCTCCCATTACCTTTACCTTGTTGGTTTGGAAAATAAACTGCTTGTTAAAGTCCACAGGATAAAGGGTTCTGTGTTTGTTCAACTCTTTTTAAAAAAGGCATATTCCTGGGCCTCACACCCATAGATTCTGCCTTAGTGGGTCTCGATTAGACCCCAGGAATATGCATTTTTTATTGTGGCAAAATCTATAGAACATGTTGCCATCTTAACCATTTTTAGGAATACAATTCAGTGGCTTTAATTACATTCACCATGTTGTACAAACATCACCAACTGTGTATTTCCAAACACTTCTATCACCCCAAACAGAAACTCTTTACCCAAGAAGCAATAACTCCCCGTTTCCCCCTCCCCTCAGCCCCTGGTCACCTCTGACCTACTTTCTGTCTCTATGAATTTGCCTGTTCTAGATATTTCATATAAGTGGCATCGTACAATATATGTCCTTTTGCGCCTGGCTTATTTCACACAGCTTAATGTTTTCAAGGTACATCCACGCTGAAGCATGTGTCAGAGCTTCATTTCTCTTTATGGCTGAATAGTATTCTACTGTATGTCTGTACTACATTCTGTTTATCCATTCATCTCTTGATGGACACTTGAGTTCCCCCCTTTCGACTGTTGTGAATAACGCTGCAGTGAACACTTGTGTACAAGTACCTGTTTCTGATTCTTTTGGGTATAGACCTAGGGAGTCAGCGTTTTAAGCAAGCCCCCCAGATGTTTATGAAGCAGGGAGTCCTTGCCTGCACGTTGATTGATCAGCCCCCTCTGTGTAAGACTTGTGCTAGTGCTGTGGAATGGCAGGGCAGTGCGGCCACATACCTGCCTCTGTGGACAGGGTTCACGGCAGAGGTGTGCTGAGAGGGGAAGGGTACTGCAGGGGAAAGGCCACTAGGTGGGGTGCTTTAGAACTGGAATCTCATTCTGGCTTCGACCCTGCCTTGGAGCAGATGTCTCCAGGCTACCGTGTACCCATCCCTCCCAGGAGGGGTTTCCCAAGGTTTCTTCACAGCTGCTTTTAGGCTGTTTTGTTTCTGCAGGCTGGGCTAGGAGGGAAAGGCCACCAGAGGAGGAGGTGGGCCTGAGCCAGGCCTCAGAGCATGGGTTGTATGTGGATGGCTGGCAAGGCGGGAGGGCAGGGGGCCAGTGTCCAGCTGCTCTGCTGGCCCACCTGGCATCCCTTTGGCCCATAAAACCACTAAGCTTACATCCCTTTCTAGAGGACAGAGCCTCTGTGCATGTCCAGTCTGCTCCTCCTCCCCTCTCGGATGGTGCCAGCTGTGGTCCTATGCCTGGCCGGCTCCCTCCTTCCTCCCCCAACCCTGCACCCCCTGGGTCACTGCCGTTTCAGCTAAGAAGAGCCTTATTTTTAAAGAAGAAGAAGGAATCACATTTGGACCAGGCCCTCTTCCCGTCTGTCCTAACCTGGACTCTTTGCCCTGCGAGCCCCACAATCGGGAATTCAGGGTGGACGTGGCTGATGCAGTGTTTCAGAGGAGGCAAGCACTAAGTTTCAAGCTCACTACAATTAAAGGGTTTGAGCAGCTACAAAGGAAACCAGGACAATGTGTGGGTTTTTTTCGAGGCTTGAGTACAGTCTGCAGAGTCCCAAACCCTTGGGTCCAAATCCTGACTTCACCACTGAATACTGAGTGACCTTAGGCAGGTTTCTTAACCTTTCTGAGATGCAGCTCAGCTTCCCCATCTGTAAAATGGGAATTACGTGTGAGAAGAGCTGGCACTTCACGGTATACACTAGATGGCAGATGCAAGTCCCATAAATAATTTTAAGATTTATAGACTTTTAGGACTAGGAGGATCCTATGAAATTGTTTAACCCACCTCTCTGGCAGTTTCCCCAGGGGAAACTGGAGCTCAGAGAGGGTATTTGACTTACCCAGGCCACATAACCAGCCCATCGCAGAGCTGTGACTCCAGCCCAGACCTCCTTATACCCCTCAGAACTGTCTTGCAGTTAAGTGTAGGTCCCCCAACCCGAAGATTGGGAAGGCATATAGGAGTGAACAGTGAACTTCCACATGTCCCTGTCTGTACCTAAAGATGGTGACATAACTGGCTGCCACCAACATTCCACCTTCTCTTCATCCATTCGTGGAAATCAGGCAGTCCTTATGAGGAAAAGTGGATTTATTGGCCAAGCCTTTTTGTGACATGTGTGGGTGGAGATACATGGGCTTTCTGTAGCTTTGAGAGTTCAGATGGCTGGCCTTGTACATCAAGTAGGTGGGAGAGTGGGCACCATCTGCTGTGAATTACGGTAAATTAGTTATCTTGGTTCAAGGAAAGGCCTATAGCCAAATGTACCAGGATCATATGAGACCAACATTCAAGTGGTCTCTTTGGAGAAAGATGAACTCTTGGTGAGGAAACCGCTCCTCAAGGCAGCAACATTTGGAATGAGTTACAGAGGATTTTTAGGAATTATTCCTTCATTCGTGCCTTTGCTCATTCATGCACAATGCAGAATCACTAAGTGTCTACTCTATACCAGGGATTAGGAGAAATCAGTGTTTCTTGAGCCTTAATTGGGGGATCGGGCAGGTAATTACTGGATAGAGTCACCAACCGAGCCTGGGGAGCGCGGGGAAGGGGATCACAGAGGTGACATTTGAGTTGAGGCCACAAGAAGACCTTTCAAAGCTTTTGAAATGTGTTTTAAAACAAGGCAGAGAAAGGAGAAAGGGTCCTCCTAGTTAGGACACATGACAAGTTTCTGTAACATGAAAACCAAGTTCATTTCTCTCTCATAAAAGAACAGGTTGCATAGGCAGTTAAGACCGGCATGGTAGCTTGGGGCTGGCAGGGACCCAGCATCCACCTCAGTTGAAGATGGTTCATCTCAGTTGAAGATGACTAACCACTACACTTACATACCCATGTTCTAGTCTGTGGGAAGAGGGAAAGAGGAGGAAGAGCCTAATTCCTTTAAGGGCACAGCCCAGAAGTTGTACACAGGGCTTCTGCTCACATACCACTGGCCAGGCTTAGTCACATGGCCACTCCTGGATGCATGGAAGGCTGGGAAATTTAGTCTTTAGCTGGTGGCCAAGCTTCAATTCTTGTAGAAGAAAGAGAGAACAGCTATTCAAGAGGGTCAGAAGACAACCAACAATCTTTGCCACATGCAAAGAAAAGGCAATAGGAGTGAGCTTTCACGTTTGCAGGTTTGCAAGTGGTTTGGGGCAGGTAGGGCATGACGGGAGTGGCAAGAAATGGTGCAGGAAAGAGAAGCAGGGTCCTGAATGTCATCCCAAGGAATTTGGAGTGTATTCTGCATGTACTGTGAGCACTGAATGGTTTTGAGCAGGAAGGTGGCACAGTCAAGAGTGTGCTATAGAAGACGGTTCTGGCTGTGAGCAGATGGACAGGAGAGGCTGAGCTTACAGGGAGAGGGACCACAGGGGGCACTGCCACCATCCAGACTAGAGCAGGGAACTTGAAATGAGGCTGGAGAAGGCATATGGCCTAAGAAATGCTTAGGGGATGGTGTAGACTTTTTTCCTACTACTGAACAAGGAAGCATAGTTCCAGAATCTTCTGCACTGGTGGTAGAGGGTAAGGGAGGGATGCTGGAGAGCAATAACTATAACCTCTTATCTCTTTCTCTCCTCAGACTGTTCTACGGATTGTGGTCCTTGGGCTCTGGGACTACATTGAAAACAAAATAGAGGTAAAGACCAATGCCCATCCCAACCATCCCGAAAGCTAGAAAATTCCTCTGTCCCATCTCTCCCAGGGTGGGAGCCATCAGAAAAGGCTGTTACCTCTCGCACTTGACTGCAGGAGACTCTCTGGCCATGTATGTTGACTGGGATAAGGGAGGAGGCCGAGGCTGGTGAGGATCAAACTGAGAAAGTTTCCAACAAAAGAATATTTAAAAAATTCTCCTTGAAGTTCCAAAGCATTTTAAATGTTATTCTTGAGTAAGTTTGAAGAAGTTTTTAAATGTGTTTTAAAACAAATAAATCTATTCTAAAATGGTCCAGTGGTCTGATAACTGAGCAGGAAACTATAAAAGTGCTTCTCAGCCTGGGTTTCTGGAGAGCATACAGGCTGTTCTGTTCACATAAAAATGTGGGGTGTGTCGGTTGAGATGTTTTACTAACAAGCATCTCTGGTGAGGTGATGGGGAGGCCCTGCTGCCTCGGGGAGTTTTGTGCACACAGGACGAGGCAAGGCAGTCAGTCTTCCAACTGAGAGATGGAAAAGGCTGTGTGAGGAGGGCATTCGTCTGCCAGCACCAAAGGTGGGGTTGGGGATTATTATCTTAGAGAGAACCAGGCCTGTCCCTGCTCTCTGTGTCCTGTATTCAGGAGCCGCTCACACTGCTGTTTTGTCACATGCCAACACTGGGGCTCCATCTACTCCTTCTCACCGCCCCATCTATTCTTTAGCCTCTCTGTATCTGGGCTCAGTGATGGGAGTGGACATAGAGGGGCCTGGCCTATGAAAGGCTCAGAACAAGGCCAGAAGGAAGTCAGGGCCCAAAGCTTAATGGCACATGCTGAGGCCTCCTCTCCTAGCCCTGTCCCCTCCTTGACACTGGATAGAGATGAGACACAGGCCTGGACTCCTGCTACCCAAGGGGAGGGAGGCACCCATTGCCCTGCCTCCAGCCCTCCCATCTCCTATCAGTGAAGGATTCAGGAAGGTTGGTGTCTTAGGCTGGGTTCGCTAGAGAAGCAAAACCAGTGAAGTGTATATATAGATAGATAGATAGTGGGAGATTTATCTCAAGGAGATGACTCACATGGTTGTAGAGGCTGGCAAATCCTAAGCTGTGGATTCGGCATTAGGTTGGAGGTTTCTCCTGACTCAGGTAGCTGTAGGGGCTGACTAATCTAAGATCAGCAGGTTAGATGGTAGGCTCCTGGCTCATGGGCTGTGGAGGCTGACAGATTCAAGATCGGCAGGTAAGATGGCAGCCTACTGGTTCACAGGCTACAGAGGCCAATGAGTCCCAAGATTGGCAGGTAAGACAGCAAGCCACTAGCTCAAGGCCCAAGAACCAGAGGTCAGATGATGATGAGCTGGATACAGGACTCAGAGCAAGCAAGTGAGCTTTGCCAGAGTGTCCATATGTGTGTGTGTGTGTGTGTATATATATATATATATATATATATATTGGATGCAGGCCATACCCCTGAGGAAACTCACCTTGCATCTGATTGGCTGATCACATCAGATCACATCAAGAAGGATGACTACATCATTACATAGCTGCCAAATTACATGATTACATTACTGCCAAGTACATCATTACATAACTGCCAAACCACTGAGAATTATGACCCAGCCAAGTTGACACACAACCTTATCCATCACAGTTGATCAGTTCAGCTCAGTCTCTGATCAGGGCCCTGGGACATAGGATCTAGACCCCATCCTGAGAAGGGAGAAGACAGTGGAAACAGAATAGCCCAAGACATCTGAACAAAGGGCTGGAGATGGACTGAAGCCACTTGGAAGAAAGACAGTGCTCAGGAGCACTTCTAGGAAGGGGAGACCTAAAGACCGAGAAAGCCTGGCAGAGGCAGCCAGGAAGGGGGGTGACCTTCTGCCTGGGGCTGCTTTGCTTGTCCTGGGCTCTGGCCCAGCACACCCAGGATAGCCCACAGAGCCCACAGTACCATAGCCTGGCCACTGAAACCCACCTCCTCTCCCAGGTGTTTGATGGGGCCGTGATCATCCTGTCCTTGGCCCCAATGGTGGCATCCACCGTGGCCAACGGTCCCAGGAGCCCCTGGGACGCCATCAGCCTCATCATTATGTTCCGGATCTGGAGAGTGAAGAGAGTCATTGAAGGTAAGTGGCCTGTTAGGGGTCATTGGGGCTGGGAGGGCTGCAGGTGGCTACTCCAGAGACCGGACCTTCAACTGAGAGATGGAAAAGGCCATGTGAGGTGGGCATTCGTCCGCCAGCATCAAAGATGGGGTTGGGGATTGTTATCTCATAGAGAACCAGGCCTGTCCCTGCTCTCTCAGTGTCCTGTATTCAGGAGCCACTCACACACTGCTCAGTTGTCACATGCCAAAACTGGGGCTCCCCACTGCCCATTTGGAGGAGATCACAGACCCATTCCATTGTAGCTGTTCATTGTGTGCCTGGGTGGCCTGCCCTTCCCATGAGAGCTTATGGCAGGGCCTGCAGTTCTGTGAAGACCAGCCTTTTACACCACAGGCGTCTTAATGCACACTGGTCACTGACCACCCCCGCCCCCCCCCGGCAGCCTGCAGACCCATCACTGGCTTTGTTCAGGTTGTCTGGTCGAGGACCTATCCCCTTCAGGGTCTGTCCCACCTTTATGTTCACCAAGGACAAGCTGAATCTCCCTGAAGCCTGTCTACCTGCAAACAACTGGAGGATGTTATCATGGGAGCCAATGGCTTGACTGGGTTTCAGGCCACGCCTCAAGCATCTTCAGTGACATCAGTTTCTGTCTCTGGGTCTCCACTCCCATAAAAGGTCTGATGTGTCCCTTTTGCTTTATTGTTGCCTCAGCTACCATGAGAGGCCAGTCCTCCTCATTGAGCCATTGTCACCTGGAAAGCTGTGTCCTGACCTGGGATGTTCATATAGTTCCAGAAAGTGGTAACAGACCAAAGTATGTCCCTCAGAGGAGGGAGCCTGGGAGGGGAGCAGACCGTAAACCTCATCCCTGGAGAGCAGCAGGGGGTACTAGGATGGGGTGGTCTAGAGGACGAGGACATGGGGAGGGGGCACACCCATCCTTCACAGATGCCTGAAGACATCTCATGAAAAGAGGAAGAACCAAGTCACTGGGCTCCAAAGGGTATTCCTTGCACCCCTCAGGGCATGGCAGGGAGACCCACCTCACCTCAGCTTTAGGAGGACTAGGCACAGACCCATCACAGATGGCGCCACCTCTCCAGAGGTGGGCTTCCCTCCTGGACTGTGGGCAGCCAGAGGTTAGGTGGCCACGTGGAGAGGCAGGGCATGCCAGAGAGGTTATATAGACGGATGACTCCCAAACTTTGTCTTTTTAGCAGCAAAGCCCTTTCTTCCTCAAAACTTTATGCAGATGCCTCATGTGTAGAATAGATTGAAAGTGGAGCTTCACTGGTTGACTTCGAGTGGAAAGGGCCAGACCCCACCTCCTTGCCTTCCACTTGGTTCCCTGAGGCACCTCTAAGGAACCTCTCAGCCTTCCAGAGCACAGTTTTAAAACCAGTAGAACAGACTCTAAAGGATTTTTCCGACCTTGAAATTTTTTTTCACATAAAAAAAAAATTGTTACATGAAAAGAGAGAGCGGAAGGAGGGAGCGGGCTGTCTCATTAGGGGGAGAGCAATTGGGAGTATATAGCAAGGTGTATATAAGTTTTTGTGTAAGAGACTGATTTGATTTGTAAACTTCCACTTAAAGCACAATAAAAATTGTAAAAAAAAGAAGAACACAGCTATCGGAAAAAAAAAATGTGGTTGAGAATATACACAGGAAAACGTACACCAACTCAACAATTTCTACATATACAACTCAGTGACATTCATTACGTTCTTCAAGTTGTGCACCCATTCTCACTCTCCTCTTCTGAATTGTTCCAGCCCTGAATTTTGCTCACAAGTGATAGACATTGTGGCCATAAGAAGACCCAGCATTGGCCCAATGGGTGTGAGGCAGGAAGGACAGGCTCCAGGGTCTCTCTCACCCTGAGCTGGGCCCCTCTCTCCAACCCCCACCCCTACACCCCACCCTGTGAACACTGTGGGATTTTGTCTATTTTCACCCCGACATCTCATCAGGGAGCCTCTAATCCAGAGTCTACATCAAACTGGAATGCAGCTGGGTTCAACTTTGGAATGCCAAAGCTAGGGAAGGCTGAGAGATCATCTAGTCCATCCCTCTCATTTGAACTGTGGAGAAACTGAGGCCAGGAGAGATGAGGGTCACACAGCAAACCCCCTCCCCAGTGCTCTTGTAGCTGTTCCACTCCTCCGCCTCACTGTTTGGGGCCATGTTCTTGGCTCTGTCCATGAGAACATCTGCTCCCCTTGGGGCAAGAACAACATCTTTTGGCTCATCTCTGCCAGCTGTGCACAGCTGTACATCCTCACAGAAATGGATCTTGACAGCTCCCATTGTGAATGCTCTTCCAGCTGTTACCCATTTTCCTGACACATCAGCATTGCTGCACCACTGGGAGACTCACGATAGAGATGTGCTGGGTGAACGTGTGGGTGTTAATTTGCTACCCTCGCCCTGGTGTGAACTGGCTTCAGCAAAGATCTGTGGAGGCAGCCGCAGCAGCTTGGGTCAGCCTCTGGGGGCTGGGTCTGGGCTCAGGGACACATGGACTGTCCTCAAGTCTGGAAGCAAGCAGAAAAACCCTAATTTTTCTTCTTTGCATGACCTGTGCGGTTGCCAGAGAACATCTGGACGTTGGAAGGCTATGGGTGGAAAGGGGACTTGGAGAGTGGAGACGAGGAGAGCTCAAGAAGGCAGTACCAAGAAAATCATGTGGCCAAAGTTTCCAAGAAGTGCAGAAAGGGCTGGGTTCTGAGAGGCACGAGAAGAGTGTGAAGGGAAGAGGCCGCGTTAAGATCAAGAGTTGACACTAAGACTTCTAAGGACCCCAAAGGTGCTAAGCCCAGAAAACTACTCAAGGGAGGGGTCCATGGAGGTGCCACTGGCTGGGAGATCGTGGGGCCCTCAGACCCACAGAGTCCAAACTTTCTCCTCTAGCTATCAGTGTGTGTATCAGTTATAAATATGACCTTCTCTGAGTAACAGAGACCCAGAATGACAGTGACTTCAATACACAGAAGCTTATTTCTCCCATGAAAGTCTGCAGGTAGGCAATCCAGGGCCAGTATGATACTCCCTGTCGTCAGGAGCCCAGGCCTCTTCTATTTTGTTGCTCTGCTGCACATAGTCTACTTTTCAAAGTCACCTCATGATTCCAGGTGGGTTCTTGAGTGCCAGTCCTTACATCTCATTTCAGCCAGCAAAAGGAAGAAGGGAAGAAGAAGATACAAAGGGAAGGCCTCAGATCTCTTTTTAAAACATCTTTATTGAAATGTAGCCCACATATCATAAAATTCACCCATTTAAAGTGTAGTGTTTAATGTTTTTTCATATATTTACAGAGTTGTCCAACCATTACCACAATCTATTTAGAGGATTGTCATTACCCCCTAAAAAATCCTTGTACCGTTAGCAGTCACTCCCCATTCCCCACCCCTCAGCCCTAAAACCACTAATCTACTTTCTGTATGACTTTGCCTATTCTGGAATTTCGTATAAATGGAATCATACCATATATGGGCTTTTGTGACTGGCTTCTTTCACTTAGCATTTTGAAGAATCGCCAAACTATTTTGCATTGTGGCTGTACCATTTTACATCCCCACCAGCAGGGTCTGAGGATTCCCATATCTCTACATCACTACCAACCCAGGCGGCCTTTTAAGGAGGGCTTCTGGAAGCTGGTGCACCCACCTCCACTTGCATCCCATTGGCCAGAATGTACTCTTATGGTGACCCATGGCTGCAAAGCAGGCTCAGAAATAGAGTCTTTATTCCTGGCAGCCATGTGCACAGCCAAAAAGTGAGGGTTCTGTTATGATAAAAAAAAGGAGGAAAAGAGATATTGAGGGCCATCTAGCAGTCTCTGCCACAGAGAGTTAGGGTTCTAGCTTTCTTGTACCTTCTGGAGGCTGTTGGGTACCTGGACATTTTCTCCCCAGATCTCAGGGAACTGAGTCTGGACCTCAAACCTGCTGCTGGCTGAAGGCTGGGGGTGGTCTTTCTCCAGCCTGATCCTGCCATTGCTGCATCCTTCACAGGGCTCTTTCTGTCTTCCAGCTTACGTCCTGCCAGTGAAGGTGGAGATGGAGATGGTCATCCAGCAGTACGAGAAGGCCAAGGTCATCCAGGATGAGCAGCTGGAGAGGCTGACGCAGATCTGTCAGGAGCAAGGGGTAACAGAAGGCCCCAGGGCCCTTGCTGGGGATGCTGGTGGTACCATAGGATGTCACAGCTGCCAGGGCCCCTGAGACTAGGGAGCACCTCCAGCCCCTTATTGGACACCTGGGTAACCTGAGGCCCAGGCAGGGGAAGATGTGTTTCTAAGGTCACTTGCACACAGCCCAGCCAGGCCTGGACTCGGGCCCTGACCCCCAGGCCAGAGTTCTTTTCAGTGCGCCACGGTGACCACTCAGCTACCTAACCTGAGTGTGCCCAGTCACCCCCTCAGTTCATAGCATCTTCTCAGAAAAATGGTCTCCAAAGCAGAGGACCGGTCCCATCTGTAGAGGGTCACTGAGCACCACTGTGAGCCAGTTGCCTCTCAGGACTCTAGGGTCCCCAGAGGGGTGTTAGCAGTGTTCCTTGCCCTCCAGGAGCCCTGATAAAGACTCAGAGATAGGCAGTAAGCCCTGTGAGCCTGTGCCCAGTGCAGCCAAGGGGGCAGGTAGCCAGGCCATGGAGCGTGCCCTGTCTGGGAATCCAGAGGCCTGCACTCAAGTCTCAGCCCTGCAGCACCCTCCTCTTGGGACTTTGTCCAAGTCATACCACCTCTCTGCCCTCAGTTCCTTCATCCGTAACATGAGGGGGCTGCCCCCATATGAGTGAGACAGATGGTCCCTTCTGTCGGGGGATAGGGGTGCTCAGGAAGTAAGAAAACAAGTGGATCATGCAGCCAGACGAACTCTCGCTCTGTAGAAATACACAGCCTGGGGCGCAGGGAATGTTCCAGTACCCAGTGAGCAAGGTGGGAATGCCACAAAGCATCCTAGCAAGGTGGTGGGGATATGTACAGGGGGAGGAACCACATGGCTTATGTGGTCATTTACATTCCACTCCTTGGATTTCAGGGAGAGGATAGGGCCATGCGCCTTGCTCCATAAGCCAGAAAAACTATGCCTAACACCCTGGGGACCCCAGGACCAGCCCTGGCATGAACACCCACAGCTGCATATCCAATGAGGGCTCTGAGCCCTTCTGGCTGTCAGTGGAGCAAGGACAGACACTCCTTTGTCCCCTACCCCATTGCTGGGGCTCAGACACTCTCCAAGGATGTTCTAGCGACTGAGGTCTGGCCTATCATGAGGCCTGCCACAGTCTGCCCATTTTGTCAACCTCATATATCTCATTGGTCTTGTACATAGACAGTCTGATCAAGCCAACTGGAATCATCTGTCCTCTGACAAGCCCATGTGGTCCCACCTCTTAGTTTTTGGTCATACATGCTCCTTGGGTGAGTCCTTTCCCCTCATGAGCTCTGCCTATCTGATTTGTGTACTGGCATCTTTGCAAACATGGTGCTCCCTCCCACAGTAACCATGACACCCCTCACCCCCTAGCCCTTGTGTGCAGCCTTCACAGAGTACTGGGCACTCACTGCCAGGGGGGTCTGCTCCTCCCACTGAGCTAGATGCTCCCGAGGGCAGGCCTTATCCGATGCATGTCTAAGCCCTCTGCCCCAGTCCAGGGCTCCAGCCCAGCACTGCCAGATGTGGCAGGCCTCTGTCAGTAAGTGTCATTGTGTGTTATGTGGATCTCTTGGCCCTTCAAACCCAGGCTCTCATGACTAGAGGAAAAGATGGTGGGGGTAGGAAGACTGTGGAATGTCACCACAGATTGATCCCAGGAAGTGTCCCCACAGAGGCAGTCTCGCAGTATCTTCAGAATCATCCCCTTGGAATGCCTGTTAGGGAACCAAATCTTTTATCTGTTTCAGGAACATCATAGCCTTTCATTTCAGCACTAAATATTTATGAGTGAGAAGAGGGGACATCAGGGACACAGCCTCAGGAGTACATGGCCCAAGGGGTCCTAGGAGCTGGGCAGTCTGCACAGGGGCCTAGGCTAGGAAGACAAATGTTCCAGCCCCTAAGCAGATGGCATCAGCTTCATCCATTCCCATTCATGTGGAAGCCAGCTCTGTGCCTGCTCTGTGCCTGGCCTTGTGCTGGGCACTGGGGATGCAACTGAGAGAACAGGATGCGGCCCCACCCTCCTGAGGCTGTGGGTGACTCAGGAGCCTGGCAGGTCTGTAAATAGGCAGTGGCAGTCTATGTGATGTGTACTTCAGCAGGGACATGTCTGGGGGCTCTGCATGCAGGGTGGGGAGAGCTTTCCAGGGGAGCTGACATTTGAGTAGGCCAGTTGGAGAAGGGTGCCATGAGAGAGGACAGCAAGGCATGATGAGGGTGAGTGGTGCTGGGGGAGCACATGGCAGTTCAGAGTGTGAGTGAAGGGAGGATGTGGGAGGATTTGGAGGCAGGCTTGGGAAGGGCCTCTATGGCTGACCAGGGAGTTGGACTTTATCTGTAGAGAAAGAGGAAGCTTAGACTCTTGGAAGCAGGGATGGAGGGATGGGGAGTGGATTAGTCAGGGTTCTCAAGAGAAACAGAACAAATAGGATATAGATAGATATCTATATATCATATCTATCTATCTACCTATCCACCTATCCACCCATCCACCCATCCATCTGTCCGTCCGTCCATCTGCCTATCCATCCATGTATCTATCCGTATATACAGAGGTATATTTTAAGGAATTTGCTCACACAATTGTGGGGGCTAGTAAGTCCAAAATCCATAGGTCAGGTAGGCTGAAAACTCCAGCAGGGTGTCTATGTCACAGTCTTGAGGCCAAGTTCCTTCTCTGTCTTTGCTCTTAAGGCCTTCAACTCACTGGATGAGCCCCACCTTCTCCTTCCCCCGATTACTGAAGGTCATCTCCTTTTTGTTGAGTCAACAGATTCTAGATGTTAATACATCTGTGAAATACCTTAACAGCAACATCCAGACTAGTGTTTAACCAAACAACTGGGCACTGTAGCCTAGCCAAGTTGACACATAGTTAACCATCACAGGAAGTTATCTGCTCAGATCTGAGTGCTTGCTGGAGCTTTGTGGCTGCCGCTGTAAGAAGGGTGAGAGAGGGGAGGAGTAGAGGTGGAAAGACTGGGGAGAAAGGGTGTAGCAACCATCCAGGTGAGAGAGAGTCTAGGTTTGGGGTATAGGGAGGTCTAAAGGGGCCAGGGAGAGGACAGTTCTGAGCGCCATCCAGAAAAGGGCTGGGATCTTGGCCAGGCAACTCTCAGTCTACTGTCTAATAGGAAAAAGAAATGTGCTACTTTGCTGCAGTTGGCAACATGAAAGACATTGACACGGTGCTGCTTCCGCCCTTCATAAATTAACGACCTCCCAGCCCAGCAGGGAACGGGCTGACCCTGCCACACGCCTCCCAGCAGCAGCACATGTGCCACGTGGCCGGGAGAAAACCCTAACAGCGTACCCACCTCCCACAGTTTCCACTATGGCCCCTGTCCTGAGCCCCCCAGAGACCCCAGGTTTCTGCCGTCCTGCTTCAAGTCACTCCCCACATGTGGCCTCCCTCCAGGGGGTCTTGGCCGAAGGGAAACTCTCTCGGATTCTGCACAGGAAAGAGCCAATAAAGACAGATTCCCTCTTGGTAGTGACATCTGGAAAAGAGATGAACAGAAACAAACCATTTTAATTTAAAAAACACCTGAAGCCTGTCATCTTAGTTAAGACAGCAAAAAGAGCCAGACGGCTGGAATCCCCGAGGGGCTCTGAGGAAGGTGGGAAGTAAGCCTGCTTAGAGCAGAGAAACTGGGACCACTGCTCACCCCAAGCTTGGGTTCCACCAAGGCATAACAAACAGACACCTCATTTTCAGCTGCATTTT
The DNA here is from genome assembly GCF_024166365.1 of Elephas maximus indicus. Classification (NCBI taxonomy): domain Eukaryota; kingdom Metazoa; phylum Chordata; class Mammalia; order Proboscidea; family Elephantidae; genus Elephas; species Elephas maximus. Next base: position 67,335,091 of record NC_064831.1, on the reverse strand, counting down.
GAGACCAGGTTTGAGATTTGACTAGGCAACAAACACCCTTAAAGAAATGAAAGTGCAGGCCTGTGGGGAGTCAGGGTTGGCCCAACCCTTAGAGAGCAGTGCCTAGAATGATTACGAATATACTTAAGGACAGACATAGGTTCAAAGCCAGCTTGGCCACTTTCTAGCCTTGTGGCCTTGGGCAGTGAGGAACCTCTTAATAAGTCTTGGTTTTCCTAATCTAAAAAACAGGGATAGTAATAACATCCTCAAAGGATGCTTGTGAGGTTGCTTAGCCTAAATCCTGGCATGTGATAAATAGTGAATATGTGGGCACTAACCCTAGCTATTGATCTACTTCCTAAAATTAGCCAATGAAAACACTATGGATCACAACAATCCAATCCATTACTGACCATGGGGATGGCACAAGACCAGGTAGCATTTCATTCGGTTATGCATAGGGTCACCATGAGTCAGTGGCAGACTCAATGGCAGCCAACAACAACAACAACCCTAGCTAGTCCACCCTCCCCCACACCCCCCAATTTTACAGGTAAGAAAATTGAGGAGTGGAGACTTGCAAGAGCACACAGCTAGTTTAGAGCCCTCAGGGCCAGGGATAGATCCCAGTGTCCTATGAACACTGTCTTTTTCCAGCCCACCATGTTCGGGGTCATTTTCTCCTTCACTTTTTCCATCCATGTCACTTCTCAGCACTCTGTGAAAATATTGATCAGATCAATGCCCCCAAGGTATTCTAAACCACAGCCTTAGTGCAGTTCTTGCTCTGTGCCCACCCTCCCACCCCTTCCCCCACCCCATCCCACCCCCTCTCCCACCCTCCCACCTCTTCCCCCACCCTCCCACTCCTTCCCCCACCCTCCCACCCCTTCCCCCACCCCATCCCACCCCCACCCCCACCCCATCCCACCCCCCCCCACCCCCACCCCACCTCCACCCCCACCGTAAGGCCAGCCATCTTCATCACAAACTCTTGCTCTCTCGCCCCACTGGAATTTGCAGAGTTTAATGAAGCAATTTCCAAGCTGAATTCATATGTGCTGCCTATAAAAAATTGAAATTTACCAACACCCACTTTGTATTCACCTTGCTCACTCTCTCTGGGATGTGTTCGTAGAAATATTTGCCAATGCTTTGCTCATCTTAGCTATTTATTTATTTAAATAAACTTTATTTTCAGAACAGTTTTAGGCTTACAGAAAAATTGCAAAGATAGTACAGAGAGTTCCCGTATACTCTGTACCCCAGCTTCCCCTATTACATTAGTATCTTACACATGTTACAATTAATGAACCAATATTGATGCGTCATTATTGACTAAAGGTCATATTTATTCAGCTTCTTAGTTTTCCCCTAACGTCTTTTTTCTGTTCCAGGATCCCATCCAGGATACCATATTACATTTAGTTGCCATGTCTCCTTAGGCTCCTCTTGGCTGTGACAATTTCTCACTTTCCTTGTTTGTGATGACCTTGACATTTTGGAGGAGTTCTGGTCAGGTATTTTGTAGAACAGTCCTCTATTGAGATTTGTGTCTTATTTTTCTTATGGTTAGACTGGGTTATGTGTTTTGGGGAGGAAGGCCACAGGGGTAAAATGCCATTTCATCATATCATATTGAGGGTCTGTGCTACCAACAGGACTCATCACTGTTGATGTTGACATTGGTTGAAATAGTGTTTGTCAGCTTTTTCCAATGTAAAATTTTTTTTTTTAATCTCAGGTTTTTGGAAAGATTATATTGCTTTTACTGTAACCCCATGGAAACTTCTGGATGACACATGGTTTGCCAGTTTTGGGCCTGAATTCTATGTGCGTGTCATCTCTTACCGTAGGACACATCCCAGGTGCCCCAGAATCATAAAGTATTATAGATGAATGGCCTCTTGGAGGGCATCTGGCCAATCCTGAATTTGGCAGGTGAGGAATCTGAGGTCCAAAAATGGAAGAGATGTGCCCAACGTCACACAGCAGTTGGGAGATTAGGATGGAAACAGGTCTCTTACGGCTCAGACCAGTATTTTCCCCCGGACCACACTGCCTCACCAGGGAGACAGGACTCACTGCTTCCTCATTCCTGCCATCCCTCCTGACCATTAGGCATACCTGTCCTTCACATACTCCTATCCATAAAGGGGAGCCTACAGGGTTCAGGGGACCTCCTTGGGTGGTACACATGGTTAAGCACTCGACTACTAGCTGAAATGTTAGCAGTTCAAACCTACCCAGAGATACCTTGGAAGACAGGCCTGGCAATCTGCTTCCAAAAGGTCACAGCCTTGAAAACCCAATGGGAGAGCTCTACTCTGCACACATGGGGTCACCATGAGTTGGAGCCAACTTGATGGCAGCTAACAACAACCACAAAGGTTTCAGGAAGAGGGGAGGACATTCCATTGGTCAGTCTTACCTTTCTTAAGCCCTGACTGGCCTTCTGCTTCCAGCCTGTGCCCACCACTGTGATGAAAGCAAATAGCCTCAGACCCTGAATTCCACAATCCTCGAGCTGAAATTTCCTTCCCATTCACTTTTATTTGTTCTCTCTCTGGATTCTGGCCAAGATTTTCTTCAGAGTTAATCTTGCTGATACACCGATGAATTCCAGAGGCAGAATGCTCATTATTGTCCTTCAAAGAAATGGTGTGAACTTTTTGTCCCTTTCTACCGGCTGCTTCTGAAATCAAAGCTGTTTTAAATGCAGCAGCGAAATCAAAGCAATGATATATTGTCCTTCTGACTGGTCTTATGAAACCACTTCTGAAATTTTATGAATGTCCATGCCTACGAGCTTGCTCTAATTCCAAAACGTATCTGAAGTTCCAATTTTATCAGCTCTTTGTCCTTTAAGCCTGCAACAGCCTGTCCTAGTTAACTAGTGCTGCTATAACAGAAGTACCACAACTGGGTGGCTTTAACAAAGAGAAATCTGTTTTCTCACAGGTTAAGAGGCTAGAGTTCTGAATTTAAGGCGCCAGCTCTAGGGGAAGGCTTTCTTTTTCTGCGGGTTCTGGGGAAGGCCCTTGTCTGTTTCATGGTTCCTTGGTGATCTCCCTGTGGCCTGGCAACTATCTTCCCCCATCTCTGCTTCCTTGCCTCCTTGCTTAATCTGCTCCTTTTATATCTCAAAAGAGATTGACTCAAGATACATCCTACACTAAGACTGTCTCATTAACATAACAAAGAAAACCTATTCCCAAACGAGATTATGACTACAAGTGTAGGGGTTAGGATTTACAACACATATTTTGGGGGGGACACAATTCAATCCATGATACAGCCTTTGGTCTAAAACAATGCAGTCTGACGTGGTTCACTGTCAAATTTCATTTCTCTTCTTTGCTGGGTTCCATGGGAAGGACAGAGGGGAAGTAAGTCCTCCTTCCTCAGCACCATTCACCCTGAGACCACTGGCAAAATACTAAGGGGTGTGGGGCTCAACCTTAGGTGACTTGAAGCCCAACCACCAAAGGGGGCTAGTGGAGCTCCATGAGTCTGTCAGGACAGACTTAGGCCTTGGCCAAGAGTCAGTCCCTGAAAGAGGAGGGGCAGAGAGAGTCCTCTTACAAGGGGAGTTGGCAAGCTACATTCAAATATCAGCTCTATCAACCACTAGCTGTGTTTCCTGGAGCAAGGACCCTAATCCCTGAGCCTCCGCATCCTCACTGAAAAATGGAGGAAATGGACTTACATCACGAGGATTAGGTGAGGATCAAATTAAATCAAGTAATAAAGCCTGGCCCACTGGAGGCTCTCAGTAAATGTAAGGGGGGAAGAAAGAGAATAAAAATAATACTAAATTCATTTGTACAATGGTGACTGTTTATAAATGCACTGTCATACATTTCAGCTCATGTTGACTTTGATCCTTTTTCCACCCTGGGAAGTTGGTAGGCTAAGTATTATTAACTCCTTTTATAGATGAAAAGACTGAGACTCAGAGAGGCCATTGCTTGCCCAATGTCCTACGGTTTGTGATGGAAGTGTTAGGAATGGAACTTGGGGCTTCAGTGTCGTTTTTCTAACAGTAGAAATAGGGCATCCGCACACATCAGTATTAGTTAGGGGGAGTAACCCCAGTTGCTGCAGCAAACACATCCAAAACTCTTGATGGCCTAAGACAAGAAGAGTATATTTTTCATTCACATCATAGTCCGATGCAGGTTGCAGTGGGTGAGGGGTGAGGGTAGGGGGCATTCTGCTCCACACAGTCACTCAAGCCCCCAGGCTCCTTCTGTTTTGTGGCTCCTGCCTCCTCTAAGTCCTTGGAGTCTTCTTCGTTCAGCCAATGGATAAGAAAGGAAGAATGGAGAATTGTGTATAGAAGGCTTTTATGGGCCAGGCCTAAAAGCAGTGACATGGCTTCTACCCTGTTTCATTGATGGGACTCAGTGCATGGTCACAGTTAAAGGTGACTATTAAAGGTGACATCTTTAGATGCTAGCAGAAGTGATCTCTGTGCCCAAGAAGAAGAGCAGTCACCTGCCATAGTCCCTAATCCATAAAATGAAGCCACTGGGCTTGCGACATCCCCTACCCCTTCCTATATTGCAAGAGGCAAGTCCTCCCTTAATGAATGCATGTTTCCCTGGCCTGTTTCCTGAAGAAATAAAATAATGCCCAAGCTGTGGTGCAGTTTGTGCTCAACTGGCAACCTAAAAGTTGGCTGTTTGAACCCACCCAGTCATAACACCAAAGACAGGCAGGGCAATCTGCTTCTGTTAAAGATTACAGCCAAGAAAACCCTATGGAGCAGTTCTACTCTGTAACACCTGGGGTCGCCATGAGTCGGAATTGACTCACTGGCAACTAACAACAATAATAGGGGTTTCTGATGGAGAAAGGCGGTGGGGGAGGGGCAGCATTGTGCTCCTCTCCCCTCCAGCCACTCCCTCCATCTGTTCACAGGAGTCATAGGCTTGGTAGGTGGTGGGAGTCCTGATTATGACCCTAGGTCCATCTCCCCCATCTGTGGGCTGTGTTCTGGACCCCAGTGCCCAGCATCCAGAGAGAAGGTGATGGCTCTGCACAACTCGCTCACCTTTGAGGCTGGGCAGCCAGTTCAGAGAAAGGCCTCTCTGGCCTGGGGGCCAGCAACCCCTTCAGCCAGCCAGGAATAGCAGGAAAGGGGTTCCACCATGGGTCCAGAGAGCCCCTTCTTTTCCTGCAGAGCTCACAAGCCCCCAGCTCAGCACAATAGCTTTTGTTACCTGGAATATTCAATCTCTCCATTGTGGGAAGCGAAGTTTTTTTTTTTTAAAACATGGGAAGTGATTTGTAAAACAGCCGATAGCTTTAATGACAAGCCTATTTAGCTGATAAAATTAGCCATCAGAGGAATAACTTATGTTATCCTTTTGCTATAATTTAAATTTATGGCCAACTACCAGTCATCTTCACAGTGGATGGAAAGGGGCCAAGGTCGAATTCAGCTTCACCCTGCTCCTAAATCATTAGTTTGCAACTGTCTCCTGATTTTTATTGTTACCAACAATGGCGAAACTAATGGAAATAAACATTGGATGCCATCCCAATAGCAGATGGGTTTGAAGGCAGGGCAGTCTGTGCAGACAGCACTAATAGGATGGAGCAAAATTATTGCTATTGCATTAGCTACTATCGAGCTTCTGGCCAAAGTGTGCATTGATCAGGCCAAGGCCCATGTTGATGGTACTCCACAACCAAACCATTAAAGGCAGAGATGCACTGGGTGTGGCCCACCCCACAGCACCAGTGGGTCCAGCCTGCTTGGGCGTGCACTAAAAGCACTGTGCCAATGGAAGGGGCCTGACTCACTCCAGCAATGCATGGCGAGGGCTTCCCTGTGGATTCTGGCTGACCTCATCAGGCTATCTGATTAGAAAACACTTATCTAATGACGTGCCTAAGTGGGGCTTTGACTGCACTTTAATTCTCCCCAGGTCTGGGAATGGCCTTTTGACGCTGGATCTGTTTGCCAATGGAAAATTTGCTTCATTGTGTTATAAAAGCCACTGTACACCTTCCTCCCCAGAAGCCCAGGCTCCATAAGTGCCAGAGAGCCTTGGTGCTGTGGGTATTTATCTGTTCAGCAGTTAGCCTGTGAGGTGTGTTTTTTTTTTGTTTTGTTTTGTTTGTTTTAAATTCTTTATCCTGCTTAGGATTCTCTGAGTTTCTTGAATTTGGGGGTGTTTTGTTTTTTTTTTTAAATTAGATTTGGAATGTTCTTGGCTGGGATTTCTTTATTTATTGCTTCTGTCCCAGTCTTTCTTTCTTCTCCTCTGCTCCAGTTGTAGATCTTAGATCTTTTAACTATATCTCACATCTTACTTTTTTTTTTTAACTTATTTTGTTCTTCCTTTTTTTTCCTTCTATAAGTTTTGATATTTTCTATAGACTTATCTTCAAGTTCAACCATTTATCTCCTGCTATGTTTATGTCTAGCCTGCTGTTAAACTGATCCACTGAGTACTCAATTTCAGATATTGTATAAAAAAAAAAAATTTTTTTTTATAGTAAGGTTCTAAAGGTTTTGTTTGCTCCTTGTTATAGATTCTAATTCTCTGCTGAAATGCTACATCCAATTAGTTCATCTTTTCCTCTATATTCTTTAACAGATTAATCACACTTATTTTAAATTCCTGTTGATAACTCGAATATTTGTAGCATCTCTAGGTCAGCTTCTATTAACTGCCTTATGTCTTGCTAACCACACACTTTGTCCTGCTTATTTGCATGACGAGTAATTTGTGTTGTTGTTGATGTACTTTGGAGGCTGTGGATTGTGCCTGGATTGTGTTATTTTTCTCTAAAGAGTCACTCTTCTGGGAACAGGGCATTTCAACAGGGAGCAGTGGATGACCCTCAAGATAACACCAATTATTAACTGGCACCTAAATTTTAATCTCTCAGCTAGGGTACCAGGGCCAACAAAGGACTCATCTTAGACCCAGAATTCAGCTAGTCCATTTGTCTCATTGGACACATAGTGAAACCAAGGCTCAGAGAAAAGGGGACATACCCAAAGTCAGAGTAAGTGATGGTGATGGCCAAGAGCCCAGGCTCCTGCTTCCTGCCCTTGCTTTTTCCCCCATGGGGACCTCCTGCTTGTTCCTAGCCCCTGAACCATCAAACTCCCTTGCATTGTTTGAGCCAAATCACTTCCATCTTTCCCTTTATAGTGAAATTCCCTAACACAAGGTCTGTTGGAGCTAGAAGCCAGAAGCATGGATTCTAGTCCCAGCTTTGCTTCTGATACATTGTGTGATCCTAGGCAACTCTCTTCCCATCTTAGACCCTCAGTTCACCCATCTGGCTAATGAGGCCCTGATGTCCTAGGTCCCCTTAACAATCCTTCAGCCTATTGGAGAAGCACGTGTGGCCACGTTAAGTACAGAAGGAATCACGTTAAGTACAGAAGGAATCAGGAGGCAGACTCCGAGGGTCTTGGCTAGAACATCCTGAGAACCCCCTGGGTGGTCAGAGCTAGTGACCAGAGCTGAAAGCCATTTAGCCCATCTGCAGTTCCCCTCTAAAGAGTCCATCGGTCCTTCTCAGGGTAAGGACTGAGGACATCCAGGCCACCCCATGCCCTCTGGGTATGAACCTTATAAAAAATCTGTCCCCAGTGTAGGTGGCCCTCTTCCTCACTCCCATTCCAGTCTGTATTCACTTGCCAGCACTTTTACCTCCTAAACAATTCTCCAATCCTTCCTCTTATCTCCATCTCCATTGTCTCCACCCTAGTCCAAATTCTGTTCATCCCTCACCTGGACTTCTGCAGCAGCCTCCCATCTGGTATTCCTATACCCACCCCGGTCCCATCAATCTACTCTCCACTCTGCAGCCAACACCAAAACCAAACCAAATCCGCTGCCATCAAGTCGATTCCAACCTATGACGACCCTATAGGACAGAGTAGAACTGCCCCATAGGGCTTGCAAGGCTGTAAATCTTTATAGAAGCAGACTGCTACATCTCCTGCACAGCTGCTGGTGGGTTTGAACTGCTGACCTGTTGGTTAGCAGCCGAGCACTTTAACCACTGTGCCACCAGGTCCCCCTGCAGCTAGTGTAATCCTTCCAAAATGCTTATCTGAATCACCACACCACCACCTCCATCTCTCCACCCTCTGTTTGAAAGATTTCAATGGTTTCTTTTTGCTCTTTAAATAAAGGCTGAAGTCCTTAACACCTTGCCATGGCTACAGGCTCTACCGGGTGTGGCCCCTGCTGGTCCCCAGCCCATCTTACATACTGGTCCCCTGTCTCTCGTATACACCTTGCCTCCTCTGCCACCAATACCACCCCCAAGCTATCCCTGCGACTCTCAAGGAGACTTATTCCCTGCAGTGCAGCAGAAGCTCCCCCTCACTGGGGGCTCCCAGGACCTACATCCAAGCTGGGGGAGGCATTTTCACTCCAATACAAACAGCAGAATTTTAACATGGCCCCCATCATGCTTTACCTGACTTCTTAGTGAATAAATGAAAGAATGAAGGAGGGCATGGGAGAACTACTACTACATGCTTAGAGTTCATATCTTTAGCCAAAAGCTTGCTTCTGGGTGCATGCCTATGTCTGTACATGTGGGCTTGGGGCTGGGCAAGCACTCGCCTCTGGCTGTCTGGCCTGAATTCCAGTGGGACACTCACTGGGCAGCAATATGTCAATTACAAGTCATCAATTATGCATCCATTCAGAGTAGCCTGGGAGGCCATTAGCTGGGCCTGGTAGGCCCTGATGAGTGGCCTTGGAGAAAGTGGACTGGGTGTACCCATGGGAAGTTCTGGTCAGCCCAGGCAGGAGGGGCTCCCAACCCCTACTGAGCTCTGGAAAGTTGCCTCATGAGCCCTCTATGACCTCTGAGAGCCTGCTACCAGAAGGGCAGCTCATACCGTGCCCCCCTGCACAGAAGGCCACCCTATAATGAGCCAGCCTCCCTGTCTCACACCCTTAGACTTCTGGTCCCATTTGAGTGCTGAGTGGCTGAGGGCCAGAGCCTGAGCCCTGTCTGAGCCCAGGGTCAGAGCTGAATCTGGGACTGAGGTTGGGGCTTAGCGTGTGACGAGGGTCAGGGCTCAGTCTTTGTGTCAGTGTTGGGTTAGGGTCAAGGCTCAGTTTGTGGCTAGAGTCAGGGCTCAGTCAGAACCACAGAATTGAGCAAAGCTGACTGGTTTCACTCATTCATTTGTTTATCCCTTCAACAATTTTTTTTTTAGTGCCTCCTGTATACCAAAAACACTAAACCCATTGCTGTCCAGTCAATTCGGACTCATGGCAACCTATAGGACAGAGTAGAACTGCCCCATAGGGTTTCCAAGAAGCGGCTGATAGATTCCAACTGCCGACCTATTAACAATGAAGCTCTTAACCACTGCACCACCAGGGCTCCAAAAAACATTACCTGCTCTGACAGAGATTATATTCTATCAAGGGGTGAAGGTGGCAGTGGTGTGCTGGCACCCTCACTGGCTTTTGAGAGCCCACTGTGACATCTCTTCCCAGCTCCATATGACATCATGTTGGTAGCTTGGAATCAGCCATGGTGGGAGTATTTACACCACAGAAGTTAGCATACAACACAAACCAGACCTTTATTTATTCATTCATTTATTTATTTTACCAACATGCCACTAGAGTCAGGAAGAGGTAAGCCAATAGAAAGTCTTCAAAGAAAATAGTGGAGTGACCACATGAATTTATGTGTTCTCCTTCCCAAAGCTCCACTACAATGATAGTAAAGAAAGAAAGAAAGAAAAAAAAATCATGGATACATAAGAAATAAGAGAACTCATCAGGACAAAGAGGATAAGAAATTTCAGTGAGTTTGGGGGAAATGGAGAGCAGACAAGAAAGTAGTAACTGGTCTACCAAAATGGAGACTTTATAACCCAAGTGCTTACAGAGGGGACAGTGAGAGAAACGGGCTAATTCTCCCCCTCCAATCCCCAGAGTCTGAGAGGAAGGGGGTAAGATGTGAAGCTGCAAGGGAAGACGGGGAAGTTGGACTCCTTAGGCCTCTCTCCAAGTCCTACACAGCCAGGAGATGATGCTGTCCCACCCTCCAAGAGTCAAGAGGTTTATCCCCTGGAGGAACCGAACCAGAGGGCTCTGCATATGGGCACTGGGTTAAGCAGAGGCCTGGAGAGAAGGCCTGGAGAGAGGTGCAGGGATGTAAACAAGGATTCAGTGAGGGTCTTTTCCCTTAGTGGTGGGACCTTCTGCCCCATTCCCCTGCCCTGCTCCCAGCACAGGGGAGCCAGAGGTATATCCCCAGGCAAGAACTCTCTTGAAAAAAATGCAGTGATCCCAGAGACTAAATCTGTAGACACTGACATTTAAAGTTTGCCCAGTGTCAGTTTACTGCCTGGTCACCTTAATGTTATTGAATGCTTTGTATGCATGTTCACTTTCATAAAAATAAAATTAATAAAAACATTAAAAATATCAGAAAGTGGTAAGCGCTATGCAGAGAATTCTACTTGGCTGATGTGATAGAGTGCTGGGGTGATTACCTTAGATGGGGGTCAGGAAAGGCCTCTATGAGGGGGACTGATCATGTGATCTGGGAGCAGTGGAAGCAGGGGAATTGGCCTTGAGATGCTTAGTGAGTTTAAAGAACAATGAAAAGGCCCAGGTCACCGGAGGAGGTCAAGAAGGTGAGGATGAAATGACGTTGGCCAGGAAGCAGGGTCAGATGGTGCACCTACTTTGTAAGCTGAGGAGTTTGGGTTTTCCTCTAAGTGAGGTAGTAAGTTGTTGAGGCTTGTGGATAAAGGGTGACATGATGTGAGTTAGATTTGAGAAAAATCCCTTTGACTGTTGGAGAATGGACGATTGAGGGATGGAGCCACTGCATGTGTCTAGGGGACGGCTAGCAGTGAGATGGGGAAGAGTGGGCAGCTTGGGGTATATCTTGGAGGTGGAGCTGGGCTTGGTGGCAGATTGGATGTTGGAGTGAAGGAAAGCTAGGAGGCAAGGGAAGTGATTACATTTTTTGCTCTACTGAAAATACAGAGATGAAAACACAGGAGGAGCAGGTTTGGGGAGACAGTGAAGAGTCCTATTTTGAGTGGGCTAAGTTTGTGACTCCTGGGAACCAACCACGTGGTGCTGTCAGGTAAACAGGTAGAGGTGCCAGTCTGACGTTTCAGGGAGAGATCAGGGCTAGAGATACCTGAGCTAGTCGATACCTTCCTGGGTAGGGAGCCCAGGCCCTGGGATTCAAGGCCTCAGGGGTTTGACCCAGGAGGTTGTGTGGGAGGGATGCATTGTGTGCTTGGGACACTAGGTGGCAGTGGAGTCTCCCCTTCTGAGGCCTGGCCTTCCATCCCAACCAAGATTTTGCTTTCACCCAGATGTCCAAGGAAGAACCCCCAGAGTGGGACAGAAATCGCAGCAACAAACCCGAAAAGCACCTGGAAGCCTCTCAAAGAAGATTTTGCTGCCAAAAAATAAACCAAAACCAGTATATGTTTAGCTTTTTACTATGCCCATATGAAGTACCCAAGTATTCAAAGAGCAGTATGGGGTGAACTCCCCCTCCCCATTTTACGGATAATGAAGTTGAGGTTCAGGGAGGTGAAGGGACTCACCCATGGCCACATGGCCAGTAAGCCACAGGGCCGGGACTAAAATCCAGTCCTGTCTGAGTGGATACCATCTACCACCCCTCAGAATACCTTGTGGATGAAGAAAGTAAGTAGTGCTGGAAAAGAAATGAACCAGTGGTCAGACCAGCTAGCCCAGGGCAGCGGGCTGGGCTCCCAGGATGGGTTATACTGGCCGTAGTGTTCGGGGTTCCTGCCTTCTTCCATTTATCATCTGTATAAGACACCTGGATAAGGCTCTCACTTGACAAGCACCCCTGGGAGTCACACATGGGGGAAGTACTACAGCCAGGATTCAAATCAAATTTTCTGACTCCCTGCCCGGTGGTCTTCCCACAAACTACAGCTGTGTTTCTTCTCACGGCTATCTTGTCCTCACAGTGGGGCCAGACTACAAGATTATCTGAGATTAGACACAGGAACACACTTCATTACTTGGAAAAGGCTCCATAAATGGAAAAGGCTCTTGCAATTAGTACCATTAGGAGATTTCTAAGGAAGCCACCATCCAGCGTTTGGGTGCCCAGCCGACTCCTCTCCCCACCTCTACCCATCAATAGTAAAGCCCCAGAGTGCCCCAGACATTGGGCTGCAAGTCCATGCCTACTGCATGCCTGCACTCCAGGCGGCCGCCACCTGCGGCACCCCATCTGCCTTTTGTGGCTCCCCGTCTTCCTTTCCGCAGCACCCCCACCCATAGCCCTTCTCCTCCTTGCAGTTTGAGATACGGCAGCTTCGGGCGCACCTGGCACAGCAGGACCTGGACCTGGCAGCCGAGCGGGAGGCAGCGCTGCGGGCCCCGCATGTGCTCACCCAGCCCCGCAGCCGCTATAAGGTGGTGGAGGCCGGCGCGTGGGGCGAGGAGACGGCGGCCGAGAGCGTAGTGGAGGAGCTGCGGCTTTGCCAAGGTGAGCCTCACCACCTCCGCCCTCGTCTCCCACCCAGAGAGCGGCACTGGTCAGGCAGAAGCCGAGTCCGGGCCACTGCCATTCCCCGCAACACACAGTCTCCTGAGTCTCATGGTGGACAAGCCCTTTCACTCCCAGGACCTCTATGCATGGGGGCCCGGGACTCAGCTTCGTGGGGGTGGAGTATGTCCCCTTCCTTTGCCTGATTTGGGGAGTGGGGCCCCTCAGATCAGTGCCCCTGGGAGAAAATGTTCAGTCAAGCTACCATGAAGAGACTAGGAATAATCTTAGTGACTTGAACCCATGGACACATGCCTTGCATGCGTGATCTTTCCTGTCCTCGGTGGGGCGAGGTGGGGACAACTTTCCTAGTTTATGGATAATAAGACTGAGACCAAGGAAAGTTGTCCAAAGTCAGATCACTTACAGATGTTAGAGCCAGGCTTTTGGCCCAAGGCCTGGGATTTTCCTACCAGACTGCTCAGCCTAGCAGGGCCCAGATAACGTCTCTGTCTCCACCTTGGAGATGGTAGCAAATGGACGCACTGGTGGTGTTTGTGGACACCGATCATGGGAGTGGACATGGGGACACTGGTGATGATACTGGACACGCCACCAGCTGTAACACAGGGTGGGGTGCTCTGTGGAAGGGTTGTGTACCTAATCTCAAATCCCAACTCTTCCATCAGGGAGCTGTATGACCTTGGACTGGGACTTTAACCTGTCTGGGCCTCAGTTTTGCCAGCTGTTAAATGGGAGCAATGCTGAACCTTCCTCACAGGGTTGTTCTGAGGCTCAGAGAAGTGGTATGAGAGGCTCTAGAACTGTGAGAACACCCCACACATGTGAGGCAGGATTGTTTTGTGAACAGAGGTGACTAGCCTCACCTGGTGACACAGCCGTGTCAGGTTTGGAGCTTCCTGGGTGAATTTGGGGGAAGCTGTGTCCTGATGGGCTCAGGCCCAGTATCAGCTTCAGCTTGGAGACTCCAGAGCCAGATGGAGGAGGCTGAGCCCACATCAGAGCCCAGAAAGGATCCTGGGAGCCCTGGATGCTGGCCCGTCCCTTTCCTGCTCATGTCTGAGTCCTCCTTGCTCTAACTTTTGCAACTGAAGTGCTATTATCGTTAACATGATGGTTAAGGAGTTTCTTCACTTTACCAAGAAATCCTTTTAAACATTGACTTCCTGTAGTCATTCAGAAAGAGCACTGGTGGCACAACGGTTAAGGTGCTTGGCTGCTAACTGAAAGGCTGGGGGTTTAAACCTACCCTGCACCTCCATGGAAAAAGACCTGGTAATTGGCTGTCTTAAAGATTACAGCCTAGAAACACTCTGGGGCAGTTCTCTGTCACATGGGGTCACTGTGAGTCAAAGTCGACTCGATGGCGCCAAACAACAACAGTAATTCAGAATATATTTCCAGGTTCACACTTTACCTTAAGTGAAGGGAACTAAGATGTATCGAGCCTTTTCATGTGAAGCTGTTTACAAGTGTGATCTCGCTTCATCCCCACACAACCTTCCTCTTGTATAGGGGAGGAAACTCAGACTCAAAGAGGTTAAGAGCATCACACAGGGTCATAGCCAGGAAATGGTGGCACTGGGCTTGGAACTGGAATGTGGGACCCCAAAACTGAAGCTTACTCAAGAGACGACTGACCTTGGTGTGCCATGTTCCCTTGTCAGGGCAGAGAGGTAAGAGCCAGGAGGGCTGGGCAGGTTTGGAGCCAAGAGGCTGGGGCTCTGCCACATCCTAGCACGATGACTAGAGGCTACAGTGTTGCCTTCTGTAAAATGGGCTCATAACCCCAGCTCTGCCGGCATCACAGGACATGTGAGCAGTGGTGGATGTGAGAAGGCTCTGTAAGCTGTGAGGCACGGTGAACAGTTTGGGGAGAGTGGGGGGTTGCTATTATGACCTTTTGAGTAACCTTCAGATCTGAGAACCATAGAATTTGGGGGCTGGGAGGGACTTGAGTCCAGTCCTTCAGCTGATGTACAAATCCCTTCTATCAACCTAGGTGTAGCCTCCGCTTACCCCCCTCTAAGACTGGGTGCTCAATACCTTCCAAGGCAGCCCACCCACCCCACTGCAGACAGCTCTGCCTGTTAGAAAATTGTCCTTCATTCCCAGCTGCAGTCTGCCCTCTGGCACCTGCCTCCCCACTTGGCCACAGTTTTATGCACAGGCCTGGTGTACACCCTCTCAGTCGAGACATGCTTTCAGTGACTGGCTGACGAGGCCCAGCCCCGGTGTTTTCTCCCCAGGACTGCCACCTGCATTCCCACAGCCAGTCCTCAGGGGATAGACTGTCCGGGTCTAAGACCCCTGCGATGCAGCCAGACCCCCACGATGCAGCCAGAAGGCTCCTGAGCTTTGTGGAGGCTACCTGGCCTAAGCTCACAGCTGACCAGGCCCTGCTGAGCCCTCGATCCCTGCAGCCCATCCTTGGGTAACTGGCTTTTTGTTCCCACCCCCCACCCCATGTAGAACTTAACATTTCTGTCTTCAGCTGCAGCTTGTTGGATTCCTGCCTTTACTCCAGGTTTCTAGGCCTTTACAGATGCCAATTCACAGCTTATCATCAGTTGCTGTGGGTTTTACTTCCTGAGTAGGTCTTGAAATGGTCCCCTTCTTCGTCTTCCTCATTCAGCCTTCATTATCTATAGACCAGACTAGCACAGTGTCGACATTGCCCAACTCCCTGACCTCAGCCTTGCCCCTGCTCCATAGACCCCTTGCTCTGCCCACAGTGGGGAGGGGGCTTCATGTTGCTCAAGGCCCCATTTGTGGCTGCAGCTCACCTTGGGCTTGGACCAGCTCAACGCCACGCTTTTTACAGGTCTGCCCTCCTTGAGAAACCTGAGCTCAGGTGAGCACTTCCTGGGCAGCCACTCTTTCTGCAGCCCCTCTCTCTGCCTCTGTCATCAGGGCCATTGCTCTTGAAATGACAGCATGGCCATTGTTGTCCCTCAGCCAATGACCTACAGACTCTAGACCACTGATGCCACGTTTGGGTCCACACGGAGTGAAGATCTGAGTTTGGAGGGTTGGTAAGCCAGGACTTCGAACCTGTTTGTTCCAGTTCAAACCCCTGCTGAGAATTTGCATTTCTAACAAGCTCCCAGGCAACGCTAATGCTGCCAGTTAGGGACCAATTCTGAGAACCATTAGTAGAGCAGACCAAAACCAAACCAAACCTGTTGCTGTCGAGTAGATGCTGGCTTATAGCGGCCCTATAAGCGTCTTACATACTTTGAACATGTTGTCAGAAGGGATCAATCCCTGGAGAAGGACATCATGCTTGGCAGAGTACAGGGTCAGCAGAAAAGAGGAAGACCGTCATCGAGGTGGATTGACACAGTGGCTGCAACAATGAGCTCAAGCATAACAACGATTGTAAGGATGGCTCAGGACCAGGGAGTGTTTTGTTCTCTTGTGCATAAGGTCACTATGAGTCGGAACCGACTCAACGGCACCTAACAACAACAACAACAACAACATAGGCCAGAGTAGAACTGCCCCATAGGGTTTCCAAGGAGCACCTGGTAGATTCAAACTGCCAACCTTTTGGTTACCAGCTGTATCTCAACCACTACACCACCAGGGTTTCCCACTAGTACAGAAGTGGTTCTCAAAATTTATTATATCTAAGAATCACCTGTTTTTTTTGTTTTGTTTTTTTTTTTATTAAGAATCACCTGGGGATCTTGTTAAAATGTAGATTCTGATTCAGTATATCTGGGGTGGAAATGCAAATTCCCAGCAGGGATTTGAACCGGAAGGAACCAATTCAAAGCTCTGCAGAAAGCAAACCCTGCCTTACAGTAATCCCGGACATTCTAGGAGTGTTGTGATGCTTGGAGTTCCTGTTTCTCTGTCCTGCTCTGCCTCCCCCTGCAAGCTCCACAGTGGGGCAGCTTCCAGGAGGAGAAGGGAGGCAGAACAGAAGGGAGAAAGCTGGGTTCCATTCGATGTCCATTCAGGGTAGACTTGATCCACTGTGTGTCACCAGCCAGGATGCCTGGGGTCTGCGGTGACTCCACCCACCTCCTGGAAGCTGGGAGTGTCTGAACAAGGCCAACTCAGCCTTCCTGTACAGATGCAAAGTCTGCCTGCCCCCAACAAGTTGCAAACGACCCCCCCATTTAGCCCTGGAATCCCACCCTACTTTCCTTTATCTCCTCAGTGACATCCTGTGGGCACCTCCCAGCTCTCTGGATGCAAACCTGCCCTGCTCCTGGCACAGCCTATTCAGCCACCCACGCACACTGCATTCTTTCAGCCATCACTTCACAGCCAACCCCCAGAGCCACCAGGGACCAGCCAGCCCTGGAAGGCAGAGGACGGAAGTGTGGGGCACTAGCCAGAGGCATGAGTCCTTGTGATCCACAGCCTGGAATGGCCAGGGAGACAGGCATCCCCTAGCTGACCTCTCTGACCAGAACTGTGTCCAGGGTGGGATTCTCATGACATTAGAAATTATGGACGGACAAGCCAGGGGCACTCTGAGCCGCTCTGGAGTTGGAAAAGGGTAGCGTTTGTTGCTAGCCCTGACCTTCAAGCCAGTGGGGCCCTGAGGCCACCATGTGCACAGCCGCCCTGGGATTAACCTGTAGACATGAGTGGATGAGTCACGGCAGTTTAGGAAACGGAGACAGCATCTCCTCCTCATGGCTGGGGAGGGCGGCTAAGTGGGGTGGGGAGAGAGGGGGTGTCAATGGGTCACAGCCAGACTAACGCCGACTAGCTTCTGTTTAGACTTGCTCCAGCACAAATCATTTTTAAAGCCCGGGCTGCAAAGTTCCATGCTCTGGGGCCTGCCAAGTTCACGGTGCCCCTGTGTAGTCATTAATACTTCCCTCCCAAATTTATTGGTCTTAAAGCTCACCCGTAACTTATGAATTACAGCCCCTGGTGGGGGTGCCACAGTTTTCACCATATATCACAGGGAACTTTGGCGCCCACCTATGCTGCACCAGCGTTCAGAGAAACCACCACAAAGATGCCCCAGTCTGGTGGGTCTGGGCTTTCCTGGGTCTGGGCTTTCCCGGTGACCAGTGGCCATGGGGGGTGGGGCTGAGCTAACCCCAGTGTTCACCCGTGGAGAGGAGGGGCCTGGGTGGTAATGGAGGCAAGTCGGGCTTTATACTACCACTGGCCTCCAAAGTCTGTGCCTGATGGTGTGTGTGTGGGTGGGGGGGGGGCGGTGGTGAACTAGGGACCTCAGGTGGCCCCCAGAGCCATGGGACTAGACCTTGGCATGGATGCAGAGGGACGGGGAGGTGGAGGGAGGGAGCTCACACAAAGTAATGTTTGAGGCAACTGCCAGGTCAGAGGGAGGGGCAGTGCTGAGGGAGGGCCATATGTTTAGGACTCAGGTCTGCATTTGAATCTCACTTGGCCTTGAACAAGCTACTTAACCTCTGTGAGCAGGGCTGGCTTCCTGGGCAGGCAACTGCAAGGTCTCCAAGGCCCTGCTCTTGGTTCAGTGCCCCACTGTCACCGTCTCAAAGTTCTTAACAATTTTTTAACAAGGAACCCTGCATTTTTGTCTTGCACTGGGCTCCCCAAGTTGCGTCCTGTCCCCCAGCCCGTTTTTCTAAAGGAAGAATAGTAGAAAAAGCACATCTTAACTGAGAAGGAGTGGGTTGTCAGTCACGTGGCACAACTCTCCTGCTGGCTATGCAGTTGGTTCCCCATAAGTATTAGTGTTCTGCCTTAGTGAGGGCTGCCAGGTGGTGAAGCGGCAAGCTGGAGGTTGGGAAAGAGAGTACTGAGCTTGGGCACAGGATCCCCAGCGCCACGCCACACACACACACCAGCCCCACCACTCAGCCTGGGCACTTTCCTGCCACTTTCAGGAGGCCTGGCTGGGTGACTCACTGCCTTCCCTCCCCTCCCTGCCTCTGCCTCCCGGGTAACTCAGGGGCCCCACCCAAGGGTAAAACCCACATAGTGAACGTTGTCACTGCTGCACTCGACAGGCTTTAGGGGGATTAGCAATGTCGTGTTTGCCAAGGCTCACACCCTGGGGAGAAAGGCACTGGGCAGCAGAGAACAGCTGCAGCAGCTGCAGCAGAAATGACCCAGGACTTTGGGGCCAGCTGTGAGTGCCGTGGGCCAGAGGGTCAAAGAGGTGGGAGGTGAGAGGTGGAACTCAGGTTAACTGAAGGCCTGCCCTCTGCCTCTATCTCATTGACTCTTTACAGCTCATCTGCCAGGTAGGTATTTGTTATCGCCATTTTACAGATGAGGAAGCTGAGGCTCAGATTGGTTAAGGGATTTGCCTGAGACCACACAGCTAGTGCACCGCAGAGCTGGGCTTAACACCCAGGTCTGTTTCGTTCTGGGTTCCACTGTGTTTGAACCCACTCTTCTTTCCTGCCCCTCCAAGGGTCTGCTCAGCTCAGCCATCCTGTGGTTTGGTTCCTACATGTCCACAGGGCTCTTTGGTGTCAGATCTAAACAAACCTCAAGGGCAGGGGGTTATTCTTAGATGGAAGGAGGCCCCCTGTTGAGGCTGCCTGCACGGCCTGTTCCCAGCTACAAAGTGTCTGCTGGCTCCTTCCTTCCTTTGCCCCAAGCTCCCAGACATTCAAAGATCACAGGTCTCCCAGGTGGGATTGTGAGACTAGATGCTGAATGGTGCAAAGAACATCATGTAGTGGCCCCATGGCTCTGTGAAGGTGTGTGGGGAACTCTCCATGGTTATCTGTCCAGTCTACCACATTTATTGGCTGCTGAGTGCTTGGGGAGACACAGCAAGTAAAATGTGACCCCTGTCCTCAAAGGCTCTCGAGTCCCTGGGTTGGGGGGTGGTGTGGATGGGAACAGAAGCCCAGCCCATGGTCACTTCTGGGAGAGGAGGCTCCACAGGCCTGCTGGAAGCAGAGAGAAGGCAGGGCCGGTGTGAGCACTGCTGGAGGCATTGGGCAAGCCTCACTTCAGACTATGTCTTCAAGGTCGCTTTGAGACCACCAAATGGATACAAGTTTGGAACAGAGGGATTGGGGGTGGAAACAACAAACGCAGGCCTAGCAGACCTACAGCAGCCACCTGGGGACATAGGCTCTATGTCAGGCACATGCACGGAGCAAGTGATCTGATCCTGTCCTGTTCATTAAGTCTACAGGCATGACAATAGTCCAAAGGGGACACCATGAGGTCTGACTTAAGGCTGGACTGCAAGGTCATAGCAGAGAGCGTCAAGGCCCCTCCACAGATTATGGACTTGGCCAGAGGCAGGCTGATGGTAAGGAAAGAGAGAACCCACCAAGCAGTCACCAGGTCCCAGGCTGCATGGGCAGGAGAGCCAGTCACCAAGCTGACAGCAGAAAGGGCAAGGGAGCAGGTTGGGGAGGTAGAAACCAAATTCTATTTTGAACATGTTGAGTCAGAGGTGGCTGGAGGTCATCCAGGAGAAGTTGTCCAGGGACGATTGGCCAGATCAGTCAGAAGCTGACGTCTGGGCTGAAGGTCACCTGGCCTAGGTTATTTTTATCAACCACTTGAAGATGTGAGCATCCTCTCAAATACGTAGTCAACACAGAGGTAGGAAAGAGATCTAATATGTTAGTAGACTGAATCAAGATTCAAAATGCTTTCAGCAGGCTGGACCTCTGGGCTGAAACAAACAAGCTGCTGTGTGCCCAGGATGATAAACATGAAGTCCTCTATGGGGGCCACTGAGTACAGGGTGATGAAGGCCTGGCCTGGCCCCAGCAGCTGCGGAGAAGACCTAGGCAACTGTGTTGGCCACAAGCTCAACATGACTCAGCAGAGTAGGGCCTTTGCTAAATAACCTTGCAAGATGTTAGGCTGCCTAAATTAGGGAATGATCACCGATAGATCTTGGAAAAGACCAGTCTACTAAATAATCCCTGCCTTGGAGGGCAGTGTGAGGATTAAAGGAGGTCCCTGTGTGAAGTGCTGAACCCTCCACCTGGAGCTTTGATGGGCAGACAGTAAATGCCAGCTCCCTCCCTCTATCCTCCTCTCCTGCTCACATTGGGAGCCCATAGTGAACCTTCAGAGTCCAAAGTCCAGAAAACCTTGAAAGAATGGAGAATGGACAGTGGTTTTCCTGGAGAAAAGGATTCTTAGGGGGGTCATGAGGGCTCTTGGACGTGTTGGAAGGTCTGCCCTATCAACTCTGAGTAGAAATGGGCTCATTCCTTGGTGCCTCTCCAGGAGACAGGGCCAGGATCAGCAAGCTTTGCACATAGTAGGCATTAATCTTCCAGATTAAATAGAGATTGGTTGATCGACCAAGGGGTGGATGTTACAGGGAGGGCCCAACCGTGCTCCTGACCTCAATACCCAGCAGAGGGTTGGACACACCTTGGTCCTATTGAGCACGAATGCGTGAGAAGCTGCTCAGCAGAGAGGAAGGAGCCCCCTTCCCCATAGATGTGCTGGGAGAGTCCCTGTCAGGCAGATACTGAGGTGATTCCTGCACTGGGAGTCAGGACCCCAGATGACACCAGACCCTTCCCACTCGGCTCTGACTCTGTCATTTCTGGGAATTTCAGAGATGGCAGAGGTGTTGGGAGCCATTTAGCCCAGCCACTGTATGACCTGTAAGAGTGTCACTGCCTTTCTTCTTAGGAGCCCTGCTGGCACAGTGGTTAAATGCTTAGCTGCTAACTGAAAGGTTGATGGTTCAAACCTACCCAGCGGCTCCACAGGAGAAAGAACTGACATCTGCTTCCGTAAGGATTACAGCCTAGAAAACCCTATAAGACACTTCCACTCTCACATGGGGTCATATGAGTTGAAAACAACTTGACAGCACCCAACAACAACTACAATAGCTTCGCCAGCCCACTTATAGTACAGATGAAGAAACTGAAGCTCAGAGAGGGGATGTGACCAGCTCAAGCTCCCATGGCAGGTCAGTGGCAGCACCAGGACAAGAATCCACAGTCTGGACTTCTCTTGTTCCGTCTTGGGATAAAGTGCATAGATCTGTAGATGCCAGTGTCCCTCCTTAGGTTGAGCACATAGCCCTGGCCACATCATGCAACCCTCCTGAGTCCCTGTAGCTGTGGCCTCATGATAAAACCAAAATAGTGACAAGAATCTTCTATCTGGCCCAGTAGCCCTGCACCTCGCACTGCTTGCTGGGAGCTACCACACCAGCCATCTTCTGCTTCCCAGGGTAGCCTGCAGGGCGAGATAGCATTTACTACATGAATTATGAACGGCTTTTTTTTTTTTTTTATGAAGAAGTGTGCTGCCATCTGACTCCTGGAGCGTTGCTGGCTGCTGCCAGAGCAAGGCTTGGAGCCAGCCCGGGGCCCCACCCTCGGCTCAGGCATTAGTGCAAAACACACCTCTGACCGCAGGCATTTAAGATCAAAAGAGAGCAAAAAGCCTTTAAGTGCCAGGCCTTTGGGTGCTGCCACACAGCCTTCCAGCATCACCAGGTTGGTTTCTGTGGCTACTTCATGTGTGCCCAGGGAAGGCGGCCTCAGAAAGCATAGGGGTCCTTCACCTGCAGATCACGGCTCCTGGGAGAAGCACCCCCGAGGTGGGCACTCAGGCTCTAGGTCAACCCCGGAGCACCGCCCCCCCAGCCTTCCATAGGAGAGGAAGGACCCCCAGGGGTGTTGGAGACCTTTCACGTGCAGTACTGTGCTAGGACTCTGACATTCATTATCTCCTTCAGTCGCCATAACAACTCTGTGAAGTAGGTATCATCTGGCCCATTTTATGGACAAGGGAACAGAGACTTTGAGAGGGCCACTTAGCTAATATGTGGTGGAATTGATGTTTGAAACCAGGTCTGATTAAAAAAAAAAAAACTCACTACAGTCGAGTCAGTTACCAACTCATAGTGACCCTATAGGACAGAGCAGAACTGCCCCATAGAGTTTCCAAGGAGCACCTGGTGGATTTGAACTGCCAACCTTTTGGTTAGCAGCTGTAGCTCTTAACCACTATACCACCAAGGTTTCCACCAGGTTTGATACTCTTCTATAACCCTGGAGTCCCTGTGTGGTGCAAACAGTTAACGCACTTGACTGCTAACTGAAAGGTTGGAGGTTCGAGTCTACCCAGAGGCGCCTCAGAAGAAAGGCTGGTGATCTACTTCTGGAAACTCAGCCGTTGAAAACGCTGTGGAGCACAGTTATACTCTGATAAATATGGGGTCGAACTCATTGGCAACTGGTTTTCGTGACCCCAGGACCTGAAAGGGCTGAAGGAGCAACCCCTGGGCTTAATCTGATGAATTGCCAAATGGAGCCAAGGGTCCCCTTCTTGTCACTTTCTAAGCCCTGCCAGGTCCCTGCTTAACCTCAACCCCGCCCTCTGCCTCATCAGCCAGCACTCACCCCTGCAGGGCCTGTCACCTTCCCCTGGGTATTTTGGCCTCTGGTCCTCCTGCTGGTACCTTCCACACCACTCTCCTCACACTCTGGTGAGTGGCTTCTGCAAATCACACCTGACCACTCAGACTTTCCCGTGGCTCTTCACCACCTTTGGGACAAGACTGAGCTCCTTGGATGGCTTTTGGGGTCTCTGTAACCTGCCTTTCCTCCCACATTCAGGCCACTCTGAACTTCTCACCTCTTCTCTCTCCTATCCCTCAGCCTCAGATGCCCTTCCCGCTCCTGACAGACTAATGAACCAGTATTTCTTTTAAGACCCAGTTGCCATGTCATCTCCTTTGATCCAGACAGCTTTTCACCTTCTCAGTTGTTTACTCACGCAGTAATTATTTACTGAGCACCTGTCCAGGGCCAGGAACTGCGCAGATGTGGAGACCCGGTGATGCATCCACAGCCCCGTGGGCCATCTGATTGCTGCATGTGGACTAAACTGAGGAGTCTGTCCGTGAGGTGGCTATAAAGGGGGTGCTTGAGGCTGCTGCAGCTGGGGCATCCAAGGCTCCTGCAAATGGGCTCAAGGTTCCCGCAAACAGGGTGCTTGGGGCTCCTGCAAATGGGGTGCTTGAGGCTGCTGCAAATGGGACACCTGAGGCCTCAGCAAACAGGGCACCCAAGGCTCCCACAAGTGGGGTGCTCGAGGCTCCTGCAAATAGGGTGCTCAAGACTCTTGCAAATGGGGCACTCAAGGCTTCTGCACTGAGGGCAGCATCTCCAGTGACCCCATGACCTTCGGGAGATTCAGAGACTAAAATCATATGGATGGGGAAAGCCCTGAGGAGCCATTTTCCACACCTCATCTCAGAAATGGGGCAACTGAGGACAGAGAAGGAAAGGGCCATCTCTAGGCTGTGTTACAAGCTCGAAGGTTCCTCAGAATCGGGGTCCCCTGGTACCCAGTCCGGTTCACTTCCTAGGGTGAATGAAACATACGTGGTCCCAACACTTTTTTTTTTAATTTGTTAGTCTCATTTTTTACATAAAAAAAATTGTGGTAAGTATGTATCCAACATTTCTAGTCCACATCTACTCATGAAGAACTAGGAGGCACTCCTGTCACATGGAAACCCTGGTGGCATAGTGGTTAAGAGCTACAGCTGCTAACCAAAACGTCAGCAGTTCGAATTCACCAGGCACTCGTTGGAAGCCCTATGGGGCAGTTCTACTCTGCCCCATGGACTCACTATGAGTCAAAATCTACTCGATGGCAACGGGTTTGGTTTTTTCTCTTTTTTCCTCTCAAACACAGACAAAGCTGCTGTGAGGCACGTGCCTCCTCTTATGACTATGCGGGTGGGGACAGGAATATCGGGGTGGGGACAGGAATATCGGGGTGGAGCATGAACTGGCCACAGCCCCGCATCTCTAGGACTCTCTGACAAGCCGTTACGCTCACCTGTCTCTGTCCTCCCCACCATAGACACCACACCGGGAGACGACATGAACAACTACATCAGTCAGTACTACAATGGGCTCAGCAGTGGTAAGTCCTGACTGTCCCAGGACTGTTCTGCATGTACCGGAAACTCTGTCGCAGCCACACGCCACAGGTGACCTCCGGCAACCCCTAAAATCAAGGCTAGGCACAACTCAGCCTGGCTTCCAAGGTCAAGGCCTGCCCAGTGCCTGTGAACCGTAAGTGCAGCAGAGAACAAGGCACATTCGGCTCCCAGCAAACTCTAGCGCTGGAGCTGAGGGAGCCTGAGGGCTGAGGCTGCGGTGCTGGGCTGGGGGTGCTCTGTAGTCATTGCAAGGGGCTGTGTGTGAAACCCCAAAATGGAAAGGGTTCTGGAGCCTGGAACTCTGAGTGAACTTGGTGTCCCCAAACCTGAGCTGCTTTCGGGATGAGAGCGATGGAGGGTGACATAACACAGCATAACTAGGCTTAAGAAGGAGCGGGCTGTGGGCATGTCCTTGCCTGATTCATGTTGCATTCCTACCCTTGAGAAAGTCCCAAGGAAGCCTCGTAGTTTGTAACTTATGGGAAAGGTTGGGTTTTTACATTACCCTGTCTTTCAGTGTCTCGTAGTTTCACAGCCCTCAAGTTCATGTATATGTCGTTATAAGGCTAGAATCTTACGTCTTGGGATATGTATCAAAAAAAAAACCAAACCAATCCTGTTGCCATCAAGTTGATTTCAACTCATAGAGACCCTATGGGACAGAGTAGAACTGCTACGTAGGGTTTCCAAGGAGCAGCCGGTGGATTTGAACTGCTGACCTTTTGGTTAGCAGCTGAACTCTTAACCAATGTGCCACCAGGGTTTCCGGGATATGTATAATACATTTGAATTTTTCTTTCCACAGTTTAGCCCCTTAAGGCCTCTTTACTTTTCTCCTTGCTCTCTCAAAGCCTTGTCCAATCTGCTGTTTTCAAAGACCGCCATCTCTATCCCAGACCTCTCTCCCAATCTATTCTCCCCACAATTTGGGGGACAAACCTTTCCCACATTGTTATTGTTAGATGCCGTCCAGTCAATCCCAACTCACAGTGACCCCATGTGTTACGCACTAGAACTGCCTGGTAGGGTTTTTTGGTTGTAGTCTTTATGGAAGCAGATCACCAGGTCTTTCTCCCGTAGAGCCACTGAGTGGGTTCGAACCACCAAACTTTAGGTCAGCAGCCAAGCGCTTAATCATTTGTGCCACCAGGGCTCATACAAGCTCTATGTCAACTCCTCACTCTGTCGCCATTTAAAACTTTTAATTGCTCCCTCAGACTGAGAAGCCCAAATTCCTTGTCCTGGCACACCATGCTTGGTGAGATAGTCAGGATGGGCTAGTTTATGCTGCAGTGATAAACAACCCCAAATCTCAGTGGTTCAAATAAAGCAGCCAAGACCCATGGCCCATGGGGGACTTTTTTCCCATGTCATCATCCTTACTCCAGTACCCGGTAGACAGGGCACCCACCATCTATTCTAGGATATTCTTGGATGACAAGATGAAGCACTTCTACCTGATAAAGCTTCACCCAGAAGTGCTACAAGTCACTTCTTCCCATAGATCATTGGCCAAAGCAGGTCACATGTCTACACTTGACTTAAACAAGATGAGGGAAAAAAATCCTCCCTCAGCATGGCAAATATTAGAGAACCAGAGCAGTTCAGACTAAGACAGACGAGGAAGAAAGGCTTGGTGATCTACTTCTAAAAATTAGCCAATGAAAACCTATGGATCACAACAGAATATTGTCCTATATAGTGCTGGAAAATGAGCCCCCTAGGCTGAAAGGCACTACACAATAGCCTCAGTAATGAACAATACCAAGGAATGTGAAGATGGCACAGGACCAGGCAACATTTAGTTCTGTTGTACATGTGGTCACCATGAGTCAGAGCCACGGGATGACAATGAGCAACAACAATAACGGAGATATCCATCACAGCCTCCCTCCACAAAGGCATACCCTCCTGCCCACTCCTCCAGCCCCGGTCCTGTTCCCAGCCCTGGGCTCTGCTCAGAGCAGCCCTCACCAGGGCCCACTGAGGCACAGCAGAGGGTGGAGTGTGACCATCGTCCCCTTGCTCTCTTGCAGACAGCAGAGTCCCAGAGCCAGCTGTGTGTGTGCTCACCACGGCTGCCATAGACATCCACCAGCCCAACATCTCCTCCGACCTCTTCTCAGTTGACGTGCCACTGAAGCAAGGCAGCAATGGCACCTGCACCAGCGCCACTTCAGAGAGCGCCTCCCGCTCCATGCGCAGCTCAGTCACCCGGGCCCAGAGCGACAGCAGCCAGACGTTGGGCTCCTCCACAGACTGCAGCACCGCCCATAAGGAGCCATCCTCGGAGCCTGGCCGCTCTCCCTTGCCACCACTGCCACCTCTGCCTCCCCAGCAGCAGCTGGCAGAGGCCACAGCCCAGGACTTGCTGTCCTCCCTGTCGGGGGACCCGTGCCCATCCCAGAGAGCCTTGGACCCATCCCCCCTTGCCCGGCCCAGCCCAGCAGGCTCGGCCGAAAGTAGCCCGGAGCTGGAACACAGGGTAAGTCTGTTTAACCAGAAGAACCAGGAGGGGTTCACTGTCTTTGAGATCAAGCCTGTCATCCACTTCCAGCCCGCGGCCCCCGTGCTGGAGGAAAAGTTTAGATCTTTGGAATCCAAAGAGCAAAAGTTGCACAGGGTCCCTGAGGTCTAGAGCCTCCAGGCAGGCTGGGTGGAAGGAAGGGAGACAGCCATCTTGAAGCTCTCCAGGGCTCTGGAGGCCTCCAGGGGCCATGCGTGGGGCCCAGGAGCCTGCCTGGCCTCCCTCAGGTGCTGCCTGCCTCCAGGGAGGTGACACCA
Organism: Elephas maximus indicus; assembly: GCF_024166365.1. NCBI lineage: Eukaryota > Metazoa > Chordata > Mammalia > Proboscidea > Elephantidae > Elephas > Elephas maximus. Next base: position 67,307,910 of record NC_064831.1, on the reverse strand, counting down.
GGCCAGGAGGCTCCACGCCTCAGACCTCAAAGCCCAGAGCTGACACCTCCTCCTCACCCTACCCAGGGGAGGGTGGTGCTCGTGGCTGGGTTTTTAAAACCATTCTTACAAAAACCAGCCCATGGCCCAGCTTTAGCAGGGTGGAGCACGGGGTCCAGCTCAGTGTCTTCCATTGCCTTCATTCCTGACATCCAGCCCGAACCCTCGGGATCGGGAACAGCACTGTGAGCAGGGGCTCGCCAGCCCCGCCACCCAGGAAGCCTGGGTGTAGCCGACACAATCACAGAAACCACCATCTGAGCCTATTCTGTTGGTCCTCATCCTCTCATCTCAGCATGAGTGTTTTGGAGTATTTTCAAGACAAATCTAATTTTCATCTTTCCAGGACATAAAGGGGTGAATTGGGGTAGGGGCGGGGTGGGGTGGAGGGACAGGGGAAGGGGAAACAGCCATTTTCCAACCTTGGCTTTAATAATAAAAATGAACCGCACCGAGACTTCAGTGGCTGGGGTTTTCCTTTGGTTGCCAGGCCCAGATGGAGGTATCTGGAGTGGCTCCTTTGGGTTTGGGTTGGGTCTGGTGAAGACCCACACAGGTAGTCCCAACCGCTCTTTGGCAGCCCTGAAGCCTTTACAAAGTGGGGCAGGGGAGCCCTGGATGAGGCGGGAAGCTCTCACACTTCCTTGCTGAGTGTCCCTGGAGCAGTCCCTTCCCCTCTGGGGTCTTCCCAGCAAAATGGAGTTTGTCATTTTGCTTTCCTCACATGCTCATGACTCCCAGATTGAGCTCTGCGGCCCAGGGCTCCATCCCAGTCTGGTGTCTCAGGTGTGTGCAGGGCATCAGGGTGGTTGTGTCTGGCACCAGGAGCCTGCAGAGAGGGATGCCCAAAGACAGAAAGCCCAGCAGTTCTTCCTGCTGGCCCACCCTGCCCTTCCTCCCACGGAGAGCAAAGGCCAGGCCACAGCCAGCAGCAGGGCTCCAGCCACAGCCGCCCTGACCCCCATCGTCATCCGCAGGGCCGGGAGCTGGTCTCTGGGAGGGGCTTGGCAGCCTGAGTGCAGATGGAGAGAAAGCTTTGGCTTTCATGGCTCCCGGCGGGGCCGTAGCCTGGAGTTATGGCTGGTGGGCAGCTGGGGCAGATGGAGCCCGAGCACTCCCTGGGAGGTTTGCAGCTCTGGGAAACAGCTCCCCTTACTCATCTACCCTTTCAGAGAGCCCACTCTGGGGGCCAGGGAAGCTGGTATGGGGCTCTCCCAGAAGGGAGGGAGGTTTGGGTAACAGCCTCTGTCTCCAGTGATAACAGTAGTAATGGCTACCACTTATTTCCTGCTGCGACAGGTGTTCTGGGCAGTCTTTGCTCTTTATCACAGCCCTACAAAGTGGGCACTGTTTTCCCTGTTTAACAGAGAAAACTGAGGCCTACAATAACGAAATAACTTGCCCAAAGGCACACAGCCAAATGGCAGTGGCAGGATTCAAACCCAGGTCTGTCTGGTCTGAGATGCCCTGCTGATGAAAATGGTCATATGAGCTGCCTGAAATCAAACGAGGTGCCATCAGGAGAGCCCGAGATGTAAATCAGGATGCTGGGCCCCAGCAGGGGCAGGTGTCCAGGGGGTGGACACCCAAGGGGACACGGACCCTAAGGCTAGAGTGACCAGCCAGCCCTCTCTCCAGACCCCGAGTATCCCTCCTGAAGGGGCAGCCTCCCACTCAGCCAGCCTGTGGCCATGGTGCCACCCTGACATGGCAAAGCCGGCAGTGAGGACAGCAGGACTCGGAGCCAGCAACACTGGTGGCTGGACCATAGGGGAGCCTGGGCCAGAGCCCAAAGCCCTGGCCCCAGCCTGCCTGGACTGGGCAGCAGCAAGGCCTTCCACAGTGGCACAACTTGTCCTTCTTGAGCCCAGCCCTGGGCGAGGCCTCCTACCCAAACCTTGGCTTTTCAGATCAAGTCACACAGACTGTGGGGATTTTCACAGCCCCTCCTTGCGTGGCTAGAGGCTAAACCAAACCCAACCAGTGGCCATCGAGTTGATTCCAACTTGTGATCCCATGTGCATTGGAGTGAGTAGAACTGTGCTCCACAGGGTTTTCACGGCTGTGACCTTTCATGGCTGTGACCTTTCGGATCCAGATTGTCAGGTCTTCCTTCTGAGGTGCCTCTGGGTGGGTTTGAACTGCCAGTAGTAGCCGAGCACTTAACTATTCGCACCACCCAGGGACCTGGTTAGAGGTGAGTAGCCAGGATCCTCTTCGGTGTGGCAGCTGCTCATTCCTCAGCGGAGAAACTCCCTCCTCACTCCAAGACAACTCTTGACTGAAGCCAGAGTGAAGAGAACACTGCCGTGCTCCTCTCTGATGCTATTTCCTCATCTCTAAAAAGAGGAGACTAAGAGCTAGGCCCTACTCCCTGAGATGTGTCCACAGCCACAAGTGAGTTCAAGTCCACAGATGCCTTCTTCCAAGGAAAGTTTCTCACTAAGAAGCCAACAGCACCCTGTGCCCACCAACACCTGTATGGAATTGCTAAACAAGGACCCCCCACAACCACTCTGGGGCCAAAACAGGCAAGCCCAGGTTCAAGTCGACATCTCAGAAGAGACATCTGGATGACTCCCTACCCTACACCTCCTGCCTCACTCCCGCCAGGTGCTGCTATGCACTTAGGGTGAGTCAAAACCTGGGCAGCCTTATTCTCAGCCCAATCCTGTTTCTCGTTTGCTAGGTGCCTCCACACACATTCTTGGACCTGCTTCCTCTCGAAGTACAACGGGACTAACTCCTGTGCCCCCCACCCCTGCGGGGTTGCTGGGATAGTGAATGACATAATGGAAGGGAAAGCCCTTGGAGAATGTCTCAAGGGAGACACAAAGAGATGGCGCCCTTATTAATAATAGTGTTTCACTGCCAGCCCACATCCAGCACTTCTGGGGAAGGCTGCCCAGGAGACGCTGTTACTTTATTTGCTGCCACAGATAGTTGGGTGTCGTGGTGGTGGTGGTGGGAGTATGGGTGCTGAGAGACTGAAAGCATGTATGCAGCACACGCCCCCACCCCGCCAGTCCCCAGAGCCAGCCCAGGAACTGCCTGCTTTCCTGAGCTCATCCCTCCTCACACATTACTTAAAACAATGCCTTAGGGACACGCTAAGTAGGTGAACACATTACTCCCATACAGGAGGCCGTATCTGCCTTCCTCTCCCTTTCCTAACCAGTTGCCATTGAGTCCACTCCAACTCATGGTGACCCCATGTGTGTGTCAGAGAACTGTACTCCATAGGGTTTTTAATGGCTGATTTGGGGGAAGTAGATCACCACTCCTTTCTTCCCAGGCACCTCTGGATGGACTCGAACCTCCAACCTTTCTGTAAGCAGCCAATCATGTTAACCATTTGTGTCACCCAGGGACTCCCTCCCTTTTCTAGAACAGGCCAAAATCCTACGTGTCCCCAGCATTGAGCAAGGAATACATAACTATTCTGGATTCTTTTTTTTTTTAACTAGAGTGCTGAAAAGTTTGGTAGCATCTCCTAGTGAATAGTTAATTTAATTATCCAAAGAAAATGATGGAACACTTGCTGCTAAAATTTATTGCAAGCTACCAGAGACACAGCACTGGCATAATTTTATGCAAAGCCCAGGCTTCAGCATAGGGGCGCAGGCTGCCTATTCACCCTGAAACAAGCAAATGAAATGGACTAACCTGGAGATCAGTCAGGACATTAAACACTGTGATGAATGTGGCAGAACTCTTCAGTGTCTGAGATTTACGGGGCACCTTTCACTAAGTGCTCCAGGAACCTCCCCAACGTCAATTAGTCCTCATAACTAGCTAGGCTCACCTCCGCCTCCGCTGCATAAAAAGGGGCCATGCAGTTCTGGGACCCAGGCTTTGCTGAATGCTCCAAAAGGTGGCCAGCGTGTAGATCGGACCCAGATTCCAGTACAAAGACCCCTGCTTCCTTGAGCAAAGAGTGGTTCAAAATGGAGGGATGTCAGCTAGAAGGGGACTCAGAGACTGGTGTCTGACCCCGGTCCTTTCTAGAGGAAGAGTTGAGTTTGTTATGTCTGCGGTTGCTTCTGTCCCTTGTCCGCACTGAGCCCTCTGCCTGGGATGCACTTCTTTGCCTGGCAGATTTTGCCCCTTCTGAACTCAGCTCAGCTGTCATCTCTTGCTATCTCCACATCAGCCCACCCCAGCCAGGCTGGGTTAGCCACATCGTCTGTTCCCACAGAGGGACTTGGGATATGGCATAGAGTTGAGTAGACTTTGGCCTAAGGTCACACTTAACTAGCTGTGAGTCCTTGGACAAGTGCTTTAAGCTCCCTAAGCTAGGCTTTCTCATCTGTAGAGAACAACACTACATCTTCTAGGGTTATGAGATTTACATGAGATCACGTATACAATGACAGCTCTCAGAAATGGTTATGATGGTCTCCACCTACCTACCCTGTTTGAGATCTGCCAACACACTCAGGTTAAAGCTTGAAGTTATCTTGAAAAATTATGTTGTTTAATCCCGTTTTACAGATGGTAGGAATGAAACTAAAAAGGAGAAGGAACATGACCAAGGTGCCTCTATGAGGCAGTGATGAACCAGGAGAAGAACCCGAGTGTCCTGTTGGCAGTCCACTCCCAATGGTCTCCCATTCTGCCCCACACTGGGTAGGTGGGCAGCCCTCCAGCTGGGGTGTGTGCACAAAAAGGCAGCCATAGTCAGCCTTTAACCACCTGCCCAGCTGTGGGAGGTAAGGCAGGCGAAGCTCAGGCAAGTGGAGCTTCCCCAGGGCCTTACCGTTCAGCAGTCTGGACCACAGAATATAAACGCCAACTTACTTCCCAGGAACTTCCAAATTCCATCAATGCTCTGTGCTTCTAATGGCAAGCTTGCTATCTTCAGGCAATGGAAACCAGAGGATAGAATCCCAGAGAAGCCGGAGGCTGCCAGGAGGCAGCACAGTGCAGGAAAAGGCTAACCTCTTCAGACCTGGGTTCCAACCCAGTCTGCATCTCACTGACTGTGCCTCTGGTCGTTTTTCTCTCATTTTCTCAGCCAGAAAGTAGGGGTAATGATGCCCACGTCAGTGATTATTGTATTAGAGAATATATAAGTCACCTGGCACATGTTGTTATTGTCCGCCTTCTAGTCGACCCCGACTCATGGCGCCCCCATACATAACAGGGTCAGACTGTTATAATCCATAGGGTTTTCATTGGCTGATTTTTTTTTCAGAAGTAGATCACCAGGCCTTTCTTCCTTGCTCGTCTCAGTCTGGAAGCTCCACTGAAACCTGTCAGTGTCATAACAATATGAAAGCCTCCAATGACAGGTGATGGCTCTGCATGAGGAATATTGGCCAGGAATCGAACCTGGTCTCCTGCATGGAAGGGGAGAATTCTACCACTGAACCACCACCTGACACCTACTAAGTTCTTAAAAAAAGTATTTTCCAAAATTTGTTGCAGGATCGGGCAGTGTTTCATTCTGTTGTACATAGGGTCACTATGAGTCAGAACCGACTTGACAGCCACCTAACATCAACAACCACTTGCTTTGTGACTTGTGACAAGTAGCTTTATCTCCTAAGAGCCTGATTTCTTAAATGTTCCCTATCTTTATCGCCTCTGATGGGGTTAGGTTAAAATACAAGTGCTTTACAAACCAAGGATTATCAGTAACTCTTCTTCATTTGGTCTCCCAATAAAGATAAAAAGATTAAAAAAAAAAAAAAAAAACCCTAGGACTATAGGAAATTAAGGCAGTATTTTTTTTTTTTTCCACCCTATATGGGTTTTCACAAAGTTATCAGTCAAGCCTCCTTTAGCTCAACAACAGCTAACCAAATCCATCTGCTATGATCAATAGTGTTCTCTGGGTATCCCAGCCTCTTAAGCCCACTTTATGTAGACCCAAACAAAAACCCCAGTGAGAGACAGTGTGAAATGCAGCCAAGCTGACCATCCCTTTCAGAAAGAGAGCACTTACGGCTGGGGTTGCAAGCTCTCCAACTCAGTACAGACACACCCAGGCTCCACCGACAGCGTGGCTCCCTCACTGTCCTGGGAGGAAAAACCCTACTCCCAGCCAGACTCACCCACAGCACTGGACTCATTTCCACAGTCCCCAAGGGCCCATTTGATAACCAAAGAGCTTTCAGCCAAACCCATCCAGGGCATCAGGCCAGAGGATTCCTGCAACAGCCTCCTAATCATTTCCATCTTCTCCTCCTCCCTCCATCTGACCTGAACACTCCACCAGGTTAGGTCATTCCTTCAGGTTAGGTTACCTGCCTTCCTCAAAAACTGTCAATTACTCCCTGTTGCCAGGAGAGTGCTTCTCACAACATGTTCAGGTGGCAGGGCCCCAGAGGGCCTGCTGCTCTTTGTGGAACACTCTCCATACACTGACATATTTAACTCCCATACAAACAATACAAACAAGGAAGAATTTATCAACCAGCAGAAAGTGTTTGTAAGTATTCAACAAGTCTCAGCTCCCTATGTTCATAAAACAAAAACTGTGAATGGCCAGTGGCTCTTTTGTTAATATCCACTTGCTACTCATCCGTTCACTTTGGAACCTGTTCACATTCCCAAGACTGAAAGGGGTAGCAGCTACCAAAGTTTTAAGGGAAAGTATGTGATAAAAACTTAAGACTGGGGAAAGTCTATTTACTAATTTTTTTCTGAAAATCAGGAAAAGACCTCTATGATATGATTTTCATGGTGCCATGCTAGTCCAGCTCCTGAAATGGCAGTGTTACTTAGGGGCAAAATGGATTAGTATTGGCATTTTTAATGGAACAATCATATGGTCTACTATGTTGAGAATGACAAATAGAAGAGGAATGGTGTAGCATTCATTGTCAGAAAGAACATTTCAAGATCTATCCTGAAGTACAAATGCTGTCAGTGGTAGGATAATATCCAAGGAGGACCAATTAATATGACTATTATTCAAATTTATACACCAACCACTAATGCCAAAGATGAAGAAACTAAAGATTTTTACCAACTCCCTCTGTCTGAAATTGGTCAAAATGGCAATCAAGATGATTTGATAATTACTGGTGATCGGAATTCAAAGGTCAGAAACAAGAAGGATTGATAGTTTGGAAAATATGGCCTTGATGATAGAAACAACGCCGGAGATCACATGATAGAATTTTGCAAGACCAATGACTTCATCATCGCAAATACCTTTTTTCAACAAGATAAATGGTGACTATACATGTACATATTGCTGAATGGAAAACAAAGGAATCAAATCAACTACATCTGTGAAAAGAGACAATGGAGCAGCTCAATATCATCAGTCAGAACAAGGCCAGAGACCGACTGCGGAACACACCATCAATTGCTCGCATTCAAGTTAAAGTTGAAGCTAAAGAAAATTAAAACAAATCCATGAGAGCCAAAGAATAACCTTGAGTATATCCCACCTGAATTTAGAGACCATCTCAAGAACAGATTTGATGCATTGAACACTAATGACCGAAGACCAGATGAGTTCTGGAATGACCAAGAACATAATACATGAAGAAAGCAAAAGATCATTAAAAAGAATAGAGCAAAATGGATGTCAGAAGAGACTCTGAAACTTGCTTTTGAATGTAGAGTAGCTAAAAATGAATGGAAGAAATGATGAAGTAAAAGAGCTGAACAGAAGATTTCACAGGGCAGCTCAAGAAGACAAAGTATTATGATGAAATGTGAAAAGACCTGGAGTTAGAAAACCAAAAGAGAAGAACACGCTTGGCATTTCTCAAACTGAAGAAAAAAATCAAACTTCAAGTTGCAATATTGAAAGATTCTAGAGGGATGATACTGTATGACACAGGAAGCATCAAAAGAAGATGGAAGGAATACACAGAGTCACTGTACCAAAAACAGTTGATGTTCAAACATTTCAGGAGGTAACATATGATCAAGAACTGATGGTACTGAAGGAAGAGGTCCAAGCTGTACTAAAGGCACTGCTGAAAAACAAGGCTTCAGGAATTGACGGAATACCAGCTGTTTCAGTAAACAGATGCAACACTGGGAACACTCATTCATCTATGCCAAGAAATTTGGAAGACAAGATTACCTACAGACTGGGAAAAAGTTTTTAGCTGTGTCATTTCCAATCAGCATCTGATCTCTAAAATCTACATGATGCTGCAAAAACTCAACTACAAAAAGATATAACTCAATTAAAAAATGGGCAAAGGATATGAACAGGTACTTCACTAAAGAAGACATTCAGGTAGCTAACAGATGCATGAGGAAATGCTCATGATCATTAGCCATTAAAACCCAAAACCAAACCCAGTGCCGTCAAGTCGATTCCAAATCATAGCGACCCTACAGGACAGAGTAGAACTGCCCCATAGTTTCCAAGGGGTGCCTGGCGGACTTGAACTGCTGACCTCTTGGTTAGCAGCCATAGTACTTAACCACTACGCCACCAGGCATTATCCATTAGAGAAATGCAAATCAAAACTGCAATGAGATTCCATCTCACTCCAACAAGGCTGGCATTAATCCAAAAAACACAAAATAGTAAATGTCGGAGAGGCTGTGGAGAGACTGGAACACTTATACACTGTTTGTGGGAATATAAAATGGTACAACCACTTTGGAAATTGATTCGGCGCTTCCTTAAAAAGCTAGAAATAGAACTACCATATGATCCAGCAATCCCACTCCTTGGACTATATCCTAGAGAAATAAGAGTCTTTACACGAACAGATATATGCACACCCATGTTCACTGCAGCACTGTTTACAACAGTAAAAAGATGGAAGCAAACAAGGTGCCCATCAACAGATGAATGGATAAATAAATTATGGTATATTCACACACAATGGAATACTACGTATCGATAAAGAACAATGATCAATCTGTGAAACATTTCATTACATAGAGGAATTTGGAAGGCATTATGCTGAGTGAGATTAGTCAGTTGCAAAAGGACAAATATTGTATAAGACCAGTGTTATAAGAAGTCAAGAAATAGTTTAAACAGAGAAGAAAATATTCTTTGATGCTTATAAGAGTGGGGAGGGAGGGAGGGAGAGGGATATTCACTAATAGGATAGCAGACAAGAACTATTTTAGGTGAAAGGAAAGAGAATACACAATATAGGAGAGGTCAGCACAACTGGACTAAACCAAAAGCAAAGAAGTTTCCTGAATAAACTGAAAGCTTCGCAGTCAAGCGTGGCAGGTGCAGGAGTTTGGGGACCATGGTTTCAGAGGACATCTAGATCAATTGGCATAATAAAATCTATTAAGAAAACATTCTGGATCCCACTTTGGAGAGTGGCTTCTGGGGTCTTAAACACTAGCAAGCGGCCATCTAAGATGCATCAATTGGTCTCAGCCCACCTGGAGCAAAGGAGAATGAGGAACACCAAAGACACAAGGTAATTAGGAGCCCAAGAGACAGAAAGGGCCACATAAAACAGAGACTACAACAGCCTGAGACCAAAAGAGCTGGGTGGTACCTGGCTACAACCGATGACTGCCCTGACAGGGAACACAACAGAGAACTCCTGAGGAAACAGGAGAGCAGTGGGATAAAAAAAAAAAAAGATGCAGACCCCAAATTCTCATAAAAAGACCAGGCTTAATGGTCTGACTGAGACTAGAAGGACCCTGGAGGTCATGGTCCCCAGACCTTCTGTTAGCTCAAGACAGGAACCATTCCCAAAGCCAACTCTTCAGGAGGGATTGGACTGGACTATGGGATAGAAAATGATACTGGTGAGGAGTGAGCTTCTTGGATCAAGTAGGCATGTGAGACTATGTGGGCAGCTCCTGTCTGGATGGGAGATGAGAGGGCAGAGGGGGTCAGGAGCTGGCTGAATGGACACGAAAATAGAGAGTGGAAAGAAGGAGGGTGCTGTCTTATTAGGGAGAGAAACTAGGAGTATATAGCAAGGTGTATATGAATTTTTGTGTAAGAGACTGACTTGATTTGTAAACTTTCACTTAAAGCACAGTAAAAATTAAAAATAAATAAAGTACATGCAAAAAAAAAAAAAAAAGAAACTTGGAAGACAGCTACCTGGCCATCTGGATGGAAGAGATCCATATTTGTACCCATTCCAAAGAAAGGTGATCCAACAGGATGTGGAAATTATTGGACAGTATCATTAATATCACATGCAAGTAAAATTTTGCTGAAAATAGTTAAAAAACTGTTGCAGCAGTACATCAACAAGAAACTGCCAGAAATTCAAGCAGGATTCAGAAGAGGATGTGGAACCAGGGATATCATTGCTGATGTCAGATGGATCCTGGCTGAAAGCAGAGAATACCAAAAAGATGTTCACTTGTGTTTTATTGACTATGCAAAGACATTCGACTGTATAGATCATAACAAATTACGGATAACATTTCGAAGAATGGGAATTTCAGAACACTTAATCGTGCTCATGTGGAACCTGAACCAAGAGGCAATTAATTGTTCGAACAGTGCAAGGGGATACTGTGTGATTTAACATCAGGAAAGATGTGGGTCATTGTACTCTTTCATCATATTTATTCAGTCTGTATGCTGTGCAAATAATCTGAGAAGCTGGACTACAAGAAGAGGTGGCATCAGGATTGGAGAAAGACTTATTAACAACCTTGATATGCAGATGACATAACTTCGCTTGCTGAAGGTAAAGAGGACTTGAAGCACTTACTGATGAAGACCAAAGACTTCAGCCTTCAGTATGGATTACATCTCAACATAGAGAAAACAAAAATCCTCACAACTGGACCAGCAAGTGACATCACGATAAATGGAGAAAATAATGAAGTTCTCAAGAGTTTCATTTTACTTAGATCTACAATCAATGCCCATGGAAGCAGCAATCAAGAAATCAAACGACATATTGCTTTGGTAAATCTGCTGCAACAGATCTCCTTAAAGTGTTAAAAAGCAAAGATGTCAGTTTGAGGACTAAGGCACGCCAGACCCAAGCCATGGTATTTTCAGGCCTTATGTGTGTGTGAAAGTGGAACAATGAATAAAGAAGACTGAAGAACTGATGCCTTTGAATTATGGTGTTGGCGAAGTATATCGACTATACCCTGAGCAAGGTGAAGCCCCTTAGGAAGAGCCTCAAAGACACAAGATATGGAAGTTTCACAGGGTGATTCAAGCCACAGGGCTTTGGAAGTCGGTTTACCTTCCTTATCTCTGTGCCTCAGTAGCTCTGTCTGTACAACAAGGGACTGGCCCAGATTATTTCTGAACTCTGACATTCCAGGATTCTAACAGAACGTGGTAAAATGACACTACTTGTGAAGGGACATCGTTTTACTGCTCTCCTTTCACGTCATTAAAAGAAGGTTGGAACACCAGAGACGCTTCACTTCTAGAAGTGTTTCACAGCAACTGATTGTGACACAAACCAAAACGTGATCAATTCATCAGCAGATGCAGAGGAAGGGCCCCAGGCCGGCTACACCAAGGGACTGGCTGGTCCCCTCTACCACCATCCCTAAGGTATCACTGTCACCTCCCATCTCTTCCCTGCCATTCTCCTTGTCCTGGTCGCTACTCCAATTCTGCAGATCTGGTCCATCATGGAAGTTCTCTCCATTCTACCTTCTGACTCCTGGCCTTCTGTGACCCCAGACACCTGCCCATGCCTTCCCACAGGCCTGGCCGCAGCCTCTGCTCTTGGGCCTGCACCACCCCAGCCCTCTGTCCCTGTGACGCCCGGACCTCCGCCGTGCCCTAGAGCGGCAGCGTGCGTGCCAGAGTAACCACAGCGTGCGCTGACTCACATGCCCAGTTGCTTTTCCAAGGGAGCCCAAAGGGAGACAAAGAATAGATCAGGAGGGCGAGGACAACCACAGCATTCGCTGAGTGGGATTTTAAACATTTATAACAAACTATCTGTTTGCAAAGAGACTATACTGTCCCAAAACATGCACTCTGTCCCCACGCCTTCTTCTTTACTGACACAAATTCTTACAAACTGACAAAACCTTAAAATTGAATGGAAAATTAAACTTCACTTTAGCCAACTAAGTAAATTCTGCAGGTTTAGGTTCAAGTCAGGTCTGCTTCTGTCACATTAGCCATGGCTTTCTGAAAACCAGAGTATGTTTAAATGGGAATATGAAAACTGGAGTATGGCCACGCCTGTGGTCATGCATTTTTAACTCTGAATTTGCCGACACACTTCCATTCTTTTCTGATATAGGCCCTTCCACAATCAGATTAGGTTGACCAGGCTGGCGGGAACATGCATCTTTACAATTTCTCCTAAAACACAGAGCTCTCCATGAACAAGGGAGGCAAAAAGAATAATTTTTACTCCCATTCTTTTTAAGAAGACAGGCATATTTCTGATAATAATTTTAAAGCTGTGGAAAGGCTTTATTATATATTTTATTATAGAATTAGAAAATTTCAAAAAATAATTGTTTGGAACCAAAAATAATTAAAAAGAAATATAACAGTCCCATAGAAAAAGCATCCTGGTATCTCTTAGATTTTTTTTTTCCAAAATGATGAGAATTTAGCTCTCCAAGCTTTCCAATGAGTGTTAGAATATCCTTGAATTTCCATGATTCCAGCTGAATACTTCGACAGTTTTCCTTCTTAAGACATGATCATGATTCATTTTTTCTTCAACAGCTCAGTCATTTCAGGAACCACCTGCAAATTAAAAAAAAAAAAAAAAAAAGTAAACAACTTGAGCCTTCACTGTGGTCATGGTCGTAGCTCCTTAACAAGCACCAAATCAAAACCCTAACCCACTGAGTCGATTCTGACTCACAGCGGACCTATAGGACAGAGTAGAACTGCCCCATAGGATTTCCAAAGAACAGCTGGTGGATTCGAACTCCTGACCTTTTGGTTAGCAGCCAAGCTCTTAACCACTGTGTCACCAGGGCTCCTTAACAAGTACACAGAGGCCAAAACACAGTGCACGTCACTGCTGAAGCACAAAGCGCCCCTGCCAGGGAACTCTTGCTCTCCTCCTCCCACCCATGGGGAGACTGCAAACGTTCTGAGGGAGCGACCACCCTGGACAGAGGGCTGGCAGGGCCAAGAGCCCACTCACTGCCTATGAGGCCTTTTTTTTGACACAACAACAAACCTTAGGAAGGCATCAGAGAAAACAGAAGTCTAATTCTTCTTGTCTGTGTTGAGAGTAACATGTGTTTTTTATCTTCATGTTTTCCCCAGCATTCCTTCCCTTACTTCACACATATCTTTTCTTCTAAGTCCACACCAAAGTCTCTCACTTAGGCATGCCTCCCGTCAACCTCCTCTAACACTTCTTCTGTCACTGACTGTTCATTCATTCACCATTCATTCATTTCACAAACATTTTGGTTGTTTCCTCAGCACACGTTACTATCATATGGACATAAAACTGAGCTGCACGCTGAACATTCACGGCCATCACCCCTTATTAAAATCAAGGGCTTCAGTGCTGATGCAGTGGTTGGTCAGTGAGCACAGTATGAAACCACAGAAAGGGGAAACTGACCGAGCTGGCACTGCTGACTGGCTGCAACCGCAGCTTCCAGTGTGGAGCTGCTTTGCGACTGCAGGGTGACATCACACAGAGCCCACCTGAAAACTAGCCCAGCCACTTGTGTAAAATATCAATTACCCAGTCTTTCAAGGGGCTGTCGGCTGCACTAGCTCACAGAGATCCCAGCTGAACTCACCACTGATGAGTACAGCCTCTCAATTATTTAAGAGAGCTACATTTCCATTAGGTGGAAATAATGTGTTCGTACAAAATTTATTAAGGAAATTGTTGACATGTTGTTTCTTCCGAATGTCACTTTGTCTCCAGCTTATTAAAAAGCCCATGTTTACCATGGAGCCAGCAGGCATTAGCTCAGGGGCAGCAGTAAGTGCTGGCCCCACTTCCCCAGCTTTCCTCGGTGGAGAGGCCATGAGCTCATGCCAGCCACGAGGGTGACATGCTAAACGAGCCTCACGTGGGACCTGCGCGGCTCGTGAAAAATAGGCTAGAGCCCAACTTCCTTCCCCAGGAAGTCCAACATTAGTTTGGTTTAGAACATACAATTTTTAAAAAGTTTTTTATTTATTTTATTGTTGTTGTTGAGAACAGTCACAGCAAAACATATGCCAGTTCAACAGTTTCTGTATGTAAAGTTTAGTGGCACTGATTGCATTCTCCGAGTTGTGCAACCACTCTCACCCGCCTTTTCTGAGTTGTCCTCCCTCACTGACAGAAACTCACTGCCCCCCAAGGTTCCATATAATCTTTTGAGTTACTGTTAAGAATATGATTTCATATAGCTAGTTCTTAAAAGAGCATAATGCTCAAGGCAGACTTTTTTTACTAGTTAAGCTAAGCTATTGTTTCGTTTTAAGACTTCAGGGGATATTTTTGGTTTAAGATTTAAAAATTATCTTAGGGCCATGGTTTCAGGGATTCATCCAGCTTCCATGGCTCCAGAAAGTCCATGAGAATTTGAAATTCTGTCTTGCATTTCCCATTTGATAGAGATTCTTCTATAGAATCTTTAATCAAAATTAAAACATATAATTTTTCAAAGCCCTTACAGAATATCCCCCTGCCACATTACCAAAAAAAAAAAAAAAGAGTTTAAGGGGCTCTCTCCATCATCTATATCCTTTCCACTAGACCAGTCTCAGACTTTCCAAGCACCCTACACAATGTCTTCTTGGGGAGGAGAAAAAATCAACTCAGGTTCACAGAGTACATGATGGCCTTAGCATACTGAAAGAGCCACGTTTCTGTTCTATTTTAGATATAACGGAGAGCAAAGGCAGCTTCCTACTCAGTAAGACCAAATGAGAGTGAATGTAAGTTTAAAAACAGGCACACTGTGATATAAATCACAATACAATTATTAGTATTTTTCACTGATTTACTTAGTACTTCCCCAGGTTAAGCACTGTGGGAGACAGAGTTCAAGCCTGATTCTCACCCACGGAGTTTCCTACCCTAACTGTGGAGCAGGGACACAGGCCTATGAATCACCCAATCAGAAACTTGCTCATCTTATGTGTTGAGTAGAAGAAATTAAATGCTTCAGATTCAGAAGTTCTAAGGAAGGAGGGTTAAGTGTGGATTAGTAAAATCTGGATCATCAACATGGAGAAGAAAAGGATTCTGGACGAAAACTCAGGCGGCAGAGATACACAACGCAGGTTTTTAGACATAGCAATGAAATTAGAAGGACTCTAGAGAACAGCTGTGTTGGGGAGAGATGAAAAAGAGGGTTTAAAAAGGCAAGTGGTAAAAACACTCAACAAACTAAGAATAGAAGGGAAAGAACTTCCTCAACCTGATAGAGGGCATCTATGAAAAACAGCTAACAACATACTTAATAGTAAAGCACTGAATGTTGCCCCCCTAAGATCAGAAACAAGGATGTCAACTCACACCATGTCTATTCAACATGGTACTGGAGGTTTTAGTTAGGGCAATTAGGAAAGAAAAACATATAGAAGAGATCCAGATTGGAAAAGAAGTACAACTATCTCTATTCACAGATGAGATGGTTTTGCATATAGAAAATCCTAAGGAATACACACACGCACACACAATAAAATAATAAACAAATTCAGTAAGGTTACAGGATACAAGATCAAAATAAAAATTCAACTGTATTTCTATATACTACCAATGAACAATTCAAAAATGAAATTAAGTACACAATTTCATTTATAATACCATCTAAAAGAAGTCCAAGGTTTGTACACTGTAAACTATAAGAGATCACTGAAAGAAATTAAAGAAGAGCTAAATAAATGGAAAGACAGTACACGTTCATGGCCTGGAAGAGATTAGTTGGACCCTTACGCCTCACACTATAAACAAACATTAGCTCAAAATGGATCATAGACCTAAATGTAAGAGATAAAACCATAAAACTCTTAGAAGGAAAAATAGGAGTAAGTTTCTGTGACCTTGGATTTGGCAGTGGTTTCTTAGATATGGCACCTAAAGCACAAGAAATGAAAGAAAACAGATCAATTTGGCTTCATCAAAATTAATTTTTTTTCTGATTCAAATGACACTACCAAGAAAATGAAACGACAATCCACAAAATGAGAGAAAAATATTTGCAATATACCTGATAAGGAACATGTGTCCAGAATATATAAAGAACTCTTAGAACTTAAAAATAAAAAGAAACTCTGTTAAAAAAAAAATGGGCAAATGATTTGAATAGACATTTCCCTAAAGAAGATACAAATGGCCAATAAGAACATGAAAAGATGCTCAACATCATTAGCCATTAGGGAAATGCAAATTAAAACCACAATGAGATACCACTTCATCCCTACTAGGATAGATATAATCAAAAAGACAGACAGTAACAAGGGTTGGAGAGGACGTGGAGAAATTGAAGCCCTCAGATATGGTTGGTGGGAATGTAAAATGGTACAGCCACTTTGGAAAACAATCTGGCAGTTCTACAAAATGTTGGACATTGAGTTACCATGTGACCCAACAATTACACTCCAATTTCTAAACCCAAGAGAAATGAAAACATATTCACACAAAAATGTGGATGTGAATTTTCATAGCAGCATTATTTGTAATAGCCAAAAGGTGGAAATAACCCAATGCCCATCAACTGATCAATCAATCAATAAAATGTGGCATATGCCTACAATGGGATATTATTACAATAAAAAGGAATGAAATACTGATACAGGCTACAACATGAAGCTTGAAAACACTACAATAAGTGAAAGGGGACAGTTACATGAAATGTCAGGAGCAGGCAAATCTGGAGACAGAATGCAGATTAGTCTGCCACGGGCTGGGGGGAGAAAGGAATGGAGAGCGATGGCTAACCGGTATGGTTTTTGGTGTGATGAAAATGTTCTAGAATTAGATCGTGATTAGTTGCACAAGTCTCTGAGTATTCTAAAAAACACTGAATTGCACATTTTTAAGAGAGTGAATTTTATGGTATGTAAATTATATCTCAGTAAAGCTATTTAAAAAAAAGACAAGTGGTGCCCTATTGCTTCAACTCCAGTAACCATTTATTGAGCAGCCTCTATGGAAGGTACATAGACAAACAGGGAGGCTAATATTTGTCACGAACTGTACTATGTACAGTATAATCTCATTTAATCTTCCTTACAACCTCGTAAGGTAGGAAGTATATTTGTATTACTTACGAGGAAGTTGATGTTCAGAGAGTAAATAACCAAGATAATTTAACTAGTATGCAGCTAAGGCAGGATTTGAACTAAAGCACTTATTTGCTGTACTTATTTGCTACATGGAGCCCTGGTGGTGCAGTGGTTAAGAGCTACGGCTGCTAACCAAAAGGTCGGCAGTTCAAACTCACCAACCACTCCTTGGAAACCCTATGGGGCAGTTCTACTCTGTCCTATAGGTCCACTATAAGCCGGAATCAACTTAATGACAATGGGTTTGGTTTTTTTGGTTTATTTGTTATATAAGGAAAAAAAACAAAAACAAAAAAATTTGTTCAAACTAGTTCATACAATTGTTGAAAGGTGAAGTGAAACAAAATAAATATTAAAGAACAAAATGCCTATATTTTTACTCCAGACATGATTAAATTTGGTGAGTAAAGCATCCCCTAGGGAATTATTAGCCTATAACTATACATACTTGTGATGTGTAATACAGCTTATAATTTGTTTACACAAAAATTTAGTGTAAAAAATGTCCTCTTTGCAGTTATTATCTGACTTATATTTTCTTTATTTAAGATCTTAATCCAAAATAGATAATGCTAATTCTCATTATTTGTCACAAATATAATTGTATTTTAAAATGTTGTTATACCTATAAGCATTGGATTTTAAAAGACAAGAGTGGCCCCAGCGAGAAGCATACTCATTAAGCAACCCTGTCAGTCTGAATTACTGTAACATTCATCTTTCACCATTTGCTGTCGAGTCGATTCCTACTCAAGGCGACTCCATGTGTGTCAGAGTAACAACACCCTAATTCTGATTTCAGCTGAGAAAATGGTCTGATGGGTACTGTCTAGTTTCCTAAAGTCTGTCAAAAGGTGCGGTTCTTTTTGCTGCACTTCATCTAGGGATAAGAGTAGTGGTGAACGACGTGGCTGTAGGACCTGACCAGCTAGAAAGGCAGGGTGATGAGATAGAGAACAGTTGTGCTGATAACCTGCAGAGTAATTTCCTTAGATCACATTTCTCTGGGACGCAGACAACGTAGACAAAGGATGCATATGGCTTGTTGTTACTCACGTAGTAACAAATGGGAAGCTGCAACATTACCAGTACTTTAAATAAAATTTTCACAATTTTTAATTAGTTTTTTCACAAACTGCATTAATTAACTTTTCTCCTACCATATTAATCAAAGACATATATAACTTCTAAGCAGCATGAGATAGTCACTGCCTTCATTTAATTCTAGCTAAAGCAAAGAAATGCGATGTCTTAGTCCAAAAGGTCTTTCTACAGTCTACAGTCTCTCAACACCGGGCTTCTTAAAACGCCAAAAATAGCTTGAGAGCCTCAGGCTGGAAATCAGCTGGTTGGGTGAGTTTTGAGGTCCCTTTCCACTTTTGCTCTCTTAGGGCTCTCACCGAGATACCTGTTTAAGTACACACACACACACACACACACACACGCCAAACCTGGGAGCTGTCCTTACAGCAGGTGGCATTGTGTGTGCTGTGGGATACCATCCCATCAGTAATTTCTAGAGATGCTCCTGCCCCAAGGCAGGTAGTCCACTGGAGACACATTACAAATTTCCAACTGTTCACGGTTCCATCATTTTATTTGTAAACCCCCACATGAGCTGGAATACACAGGACACAAGGCGAAGTAGACAAACATTCCTTAAAATAAACAAAATTACTTATAAATTATTAATATATTCTTGAGGGAAAAAAGGCAACTACAGTAGATGCCTGCCTACAAACATGTTAACATGGTACACTGTTGCTGTTAAACAAGTATTTCATTTTACTTTTAGATAAAAAGAATCTTTACCCCTCTATCCTCACCTCACTGGAACTAAATGCTTCCTACTTGAACAAAGTTATCCTTGTATAGAGACACAAAAATTTCTCTTTTTCACACCAGCTTCCCCTCACACTGGGACATCTTAGTAGCCAAATGATTGCCATTACTGTTTGTTCTTATACACTTTAGTCAGGCAACAGGAGTACCTGACCTACCTGAACCCCAAATTTCAGATTATAAGATTTTAGGTTCACTGAAAAGGGGCAATCTTCTTCCCAAGGCAAGATCTAGCCTCCTGAAGCGAAGGATGGTCCACACTGACCCAGAGTACCAGCCTACCCTAGTCCTTGCCTGCAGGCTGGGCCATTGCTGAGCTGCTGAAGGGTCCTCCTTCCACCCTTCACTGGGCATGAAGACAGCCTTCAGAGTACAGATGTGCTCTTAAGGTACAGCTCACGAGTTCATCTGGATCATGTATGTACAGTGCTGGTGAAGGCACAGTAATGGGCCAATACTCTTGCTGGGGGGACCACCCCAGCTCTGTTCTCAGGCTGAAGCCTTTCCACTGAGGCCCGCAGGCCCTTGTAGTGGTTTTATGTGAGGAGATCCTCACTCCAGCAAACCCACTTCTCTCAGGATTGTATACTTTCAGAGAGTCAGTTCCTGTGTAAGTGATTTCTGCACAAGGTAATCAAGAAGCTCATAGGCAGGCCGGGGGGTGGGATGGGGGGGGGTGGGAAATAGGCCAAGCTGCGCATGAGCTGTGACCTTTAAATGGGGCCAAATACTATAAAGTGCTCATCAATATCACTAATCAAATAAGCCATTTCTCCCGTGGAGAAATACAAGGGCAGCGGCAGGATAGAAAGAATACCTAAAAAGTGGAGAGTTTAAGGAGTAGGAAATAAGTGTTCTTCCCTACATTCATCATGTTAGGAAGTCCTTAACTCTTAAACACAGCAAGCAAGCAAACCTGCTGAGTCAAATCAGCTGGACTCGAGACCCCACTCTTGCCCTGAGAAGCTACAGCATCCTCGGCAGATTCCTGGATGAGGGGGTTTGATGTGAATTTCTTTAAGGTACCTGCCAAATACAATTCTAGGTTATACTTAATTGAGTCACTTCACATTGTAATACTAGCAGAGTACAGGTGATACCAAGAGCCATTTGGATCTTTTAAAAGCAATTTGAACTCTTGCTGAAGAAGAAAATTAGACTACTCTATAAACAGCATGTATCTACTAGGGTAACTTCATTTTAAGCAGGTCAAAATTGTGTACATACATTAATAGTGTGTATACATATACCGGCAGACACATACACACACACACAAAATGATTTACTATAATAGTTTCATTCCTGACCAACTCTGAGTGGTTCTTGGATGACAATCTAGATAACTGCCATCTCTCTCAAGGCCAGCTTACCTTAAATAAATCTGCAACTATTCCATAATCTGCCACTTGGAAAATTGGAGCTTCTGGGTCTTTGTTAATGGCTACAATGGTCTGTGAAATAAAAAATAAATAAATAAAAGGAGTTAGCCTTTATCAAGAAATCACACACCACATAGATTAACGGTTCTATTTTAACTCTTCTTACAACAAATTGATATTCTTAAAAATATCTACCAAGTAAGATTCATTTGGTGCATCTGTGCCAATATTCTAAATTTATTAGAAATTTCTGGGTTGGAACATAACAAAATTATCTCCCACCCCCACCCCCAGCTCATCTCAGTATTAAAAAGGTTTTAAAATCATTATTTTTTTTATTATGACAAAATACATATAGCATAGAATTTTCCATTTTAACCATTTTTAAGTGTATAATTCAGTGATATTAATTATATTCACAGTGTTGTACAACCATCACTATTTATTTCCAAAACCTTTTCATTACCACAAACTCCCTACCCCTTTAGCAATAACTTCCTATCTTCCCTTCCCCAACCCATGCAATCTCTAATTTACTTTTTCTCTATGCATTTGCCTATTCTAGATATTTACTATAACAAGAACAAAACCTAAAAACCAAACCCACTGCCATCGAGTCGATTCTGACTCATAGCGACCCTATAGGACAGAGTAGAACTGCCCCATAGAGTTTCCAAGGAGTGCCTGGTGGATTCGAACTGCCGACCTCTTGGTTAACAGCCATAGCACTTAACCACTACGCCACCAGGGTTTCCTAACAAGAACGGCAACAACAACAAAAAAAAACAAACTTGTTGCCTTCGAGTTGATTCTGACTCATAGTGATCCTACGGGACAGAGTAGAACTGCCCCATAGGGTTTCCAAGTAGCGGCTGATGGGTTCGAACTGCTGACATTTTTGGTTAGCAACTGAGCTCTTAATGACTAATACTTGCCCTTTTGTGTCTGGCTTATTTTATTTAGCATAATGTTTTCAAGGTACATGCATGTCATAGATGTTTAGAACTTCGTTCCCTTGTTTGGTTGAATAACAGCCCATTGTGTGCATATACCATGTTTTGTTTATCCATACATTTGTTAAGAGACATTTAGGTTATTTCCACCTTTTGGCTAACATGACTAGTACTGCAACTCTGGTGTAAAAGCATC
This sequence comes from Elephas maximus indicus, assembly GCF_024166365.1. Classification (NCBI taxonomy): domain Eukaryota; kingdom Metazoa; phylum Chordata; class Mammalia; order Proboscidea; family Elephantidae; genus Elephas; species Elephas maximus. The sequence goes on along the minus strand of NC_064831.1, from coordinate 67,286,370 downwards.
TGTTTGAGTCCCTGCTTTCCATTCTTTTGGGTATACATCTATGAGTGGAAGTGCTGGGTCATATGGTAATTCTATATTTAACTTTTTTAGGAACTGCCAAACTGTTTTCTAAAATCGTTATTTTTTCTAAAAGTTCTTTTTTGACTTATGAAAAAAAGTTTGATCTTAGATAAAAAAGTAACAATTCCACCCTAATTCACAACCTTTGTACCTCCAACTACTTCCATCTCCACATACTCCATATTGCTTGTTGTTTTAAAATTATTATCTTTTGTCTGTTCTAAGAATATAAAGGCTAACTAGTCAACCTGTTCATAAAAGAGAACCTTAAAATAAAAGATTTTACGTCTTTATGTATGCGACAAACATATGTAATAAAACAAGCAAAAGTTTCTCTTATCTAATTTTTTTTTAATGTTAAAGGTATAACAACAGCTTATTAAAAGCATAAGGAGAAATAATCACTCAAAAAGGTGCTGTGTGATACAGGTGAAGTCAACACAATTGGACTAAATCAAAAACTAATAAGTTTCCTGAATACAACCAAACACTTGGAGGGACAGAATAGCAGAAGCAGGGGTCTGGGAATCGTGGTTTCAGGAGACATCTAGGTCAACTGGCATAACAAAATTTATGAAGAAAATATTCTGCATCTCACTTTGGCGAGTGGCATCTGGGATCTTAAAAGCTAGCAAGCGGCCATCTAAGATGCATCAATTGGTCCCAACCCACCTGTGGCAAAGGAGAATGAAAAACACCAAAAAAACATAAAGAAAATATGAGCCCAAAAGACAGAAAAACCAGAAAGAAAGAAAAAAAAACCAAACCCGTTGCCGTAGCGTCGAGTCCGACTCATAGTAATCCTATAGGACAGTGCAGAACTGCCCCATAGAGTTTCCAAGGAGCACCTGGTGGATTTGAACTGCTGACCCTTTGGTTAGCACCCATAGCACTTAACCACTACACCACCAGGGTTTCCAAAAGACAGAAAGGGCCACATAAACCAGAGGCTCCATCAGCCTGAGACCAGAAGATGGTGCCTGGCTACCACCAATACCACCCTGACAGGGAACACAACAGAGAGTCCCTGATGGAGCAGCAGAAAACTGGGGTGCAGAACTCAAATTCTAGTTAAAAAAAAAAAAAAAACAAACAGACTTGATGGTCTTAGACTGGAGGGATCGCAGAAGACATGGCCCCTGGACTGTTAGCCCAGAACTAAAACCATTCCTGAAGCCAACTCTTCAAAGATTAGACTGGACTATGATACTGGTGAAGAGGGTGCTTCTCGGCTCAAGTAGATATATGAGATTAAATGGGCAGCTCCTGTCCAGAGTTGAGATGAGAAGGCAGAAGGGGACAGGAGCCGGTTGAGTGGACATGGGGAATACAGGGCAGAGAGAAGGAGTGTGCTGTCACATTATAAGGAGAACAGCTACGGTCATATGGGTATGTGTATGAGTTTTTATATGAGAAACTGACTTGAACTATGAACTTTCACTTAAAGCACAATTACAAAAAAAAAGGTGCTGTGTTTACCAATCATTCTTTTATTGACATAGGACTTATTTATATATTACATATAGTTTGGCATTCCCCATAGATGCTTCTAACACCATTTTAATTAAAGTAAAATTAAGAGTTTTGACTTTAATGTGTATTAATTTATCTCAATAGATAACAGAACATAATAATTGAAATCTCTAGAAGTAAAATTAAGTTTCTACCTGCTTGTTACTGTATCTCATGAAAACAGCTGAAACACATTTGCAAAGTATTTTGATACACTGACTTAAAATATAGGCTGCACGACATATGCGTACTTTTCTTGCAGGGGCAGAATATTCCAGAATATCTGAGACTGGGGCACAGTGATTAACTGTCAATCCAAGAAACAAGCCATATGTATATGACACCATGGACAGAGACAATAAACAATGGTTTCAAATATAAGCCTCAAATCCAAAGTCACAAGAACAAACATTTCGAATCACAGGCACTGATCTGCACTGAGGTACTTCTCTTCTGGGAATGTACAGCCTGCTTCACGGCTACTAGCAGAGCTTTATTTAATTAATGATGGTTAATGATTCTTCTGGAGCCCCCCCCCAGCCAAACATCTTCAGTACAGCCATCTGAAAGCTTTCTCACCCACTATATAAAAGTTAATTTTAAAGAAACAGCACATTAACAGTAGGGGCAAAGAATCACTAAGGTACTTGTTTTTCAGATTACTAAAATAATATTCCTGATTCTCAACTGTAAATAACTATGATCGAGTCTTGCTTATACCCTAGAGCTCTCCTAATATCTCATTATGGCTCATATGCTTCCTCTTTTTAGAGTTTTTAAACTCACAGGTTGTATTCAACCATATTAATATGTATATAGTTCAAAAAGTGCTTTCATTTACATCGACTCATTTGATACAATTCTTTCTTATATTCCTTCCACTATGCCACAATGTTAATTAAAATTGTAGCTTGTAAGTAATGCAACTATCAGACTTAAAGCAATGATCCTAATAACCCATTTTAGAGCTTAACCAAAATTACAGTTGGAGATTATCCTGTGACCCACATAAAATGGCAAGGGGAGGGGCAATGTCTTTTTCATTTAAGTATCCTGAGCATCTAGTACAAGGACCACGCTTAATAAATGTTTGTTGAGGGGATGGAGGGACAAAGTCTTGGCTCAAGCTTATTCTAATGGATTGTCCCCCAACACTGGTCTCCTCACTTCAACATCCCCTATTTGCTTTAGCATATACTGTCTAGTCCTTCCCTCCCCCAATCTATCCCTGTTGGCCTGGGATACAACTTTTCACCAGGATCTTCTTGGCAGGCAGAATCTTCTATCTTAGAGAAGCAGAATTCTAGATATGTCTGAACTGGTCCTGCTAAAAAATATATTTTAAGGCTGCTGGTGTTGGAGGGTGTTTTTTTTTTTTTTTTTTTTTTTTCGCTTTAATGCAGCAATAACATTTTCCCTTTTGGCACTGCTGTTTTCATAGCTCAGTAAAGAAACCTGCCATCCAACTGTGAAATCTGACTAGTTTCGGGCCAGTTCATTTAGAGGCTACAAGGGGGTAGTGCATGCATTTCTTCAAGTTAGAAGTTAAACCTGTTAAAAGTTTTATTACCCTTTACAGCAAGCTTCCACCTGAATGGATAAATGCAGGAGTGTCAGAGGCATCCCTGACTTCATGAAAGACTAAGTTCATAATTCAAACTGTACACTGTTATGCATGAATTAATGTGTCATATTCTGTAATATATGTTCAGAGTCATTACACAGGACTTCTAGATATAGTCCAAGTAGCACGTTAAAATCGAGTGTTTCCTCTATACGCTGTATTTTTGACAATTACTAAGATATTAAGATGTCTTGATGTTCCAACCCAAAATGTGCTGGTCACACTTTGGTGCCAATCCAAGAAGAACAATCCTACTGCTGTATGAGGGTGGAAGTGTGAGGAGACCGGGTGAAGCAGACAGAGAGATAAGCAGGAAGCACGACCTCATAAACCAATTAGGTGGTCAGAACCTCATCAAAGTTGTATATGGCCCACGTGTTTTACCCACAGATTATCAGAGCTGAAAGGGACTTTAGAGATCATGACTGCACACTCCCACCAGGCAGGTGAAGAAACTGAGGTGCAGATAGAACACGCCATGCAGTTAGCTAGAGGTGACGCTGGGATTCAGGGTCAGGCCTCTTTCCATGACACAGCACTGCCTCTCCTACCAACGGTACATTTTCAGGCAGTGAACAGTGGCCTCTATTTCTTTCGGTTCCCAGATCTGTGTTAAGGTCAATGGTCCAACTACATACTATGTAACTACGCGGAAAACACACAGTGAAACCCAAATCTTTTAAAATGAAAACATTTCCTCTTAACCCTCGTTACTGTTGTATATAGTTACCTTGCTGTCTTTCATCCCAGCTAAATGTTGGATGGCTCCGGATATTCCTACGGCAATATAAAGTTCCTAAAACAAAAGATACCATACCATTAATATGTATTTATATAACACTTTCCAAAGCTATTAGCAATTCAAGTCTTTTTTTTAAAAAAAGAGATTTTAAATTAAAAAAAGAGAGAAGCAATATGTATTATTTAAATTATACTTTTCTCATTCCCTGATCCTCCCTACCCACAGTCCTCTTTTTCCTCTGACTTCACTGCCACCTAATGCTTATACGTATGTAGCTGGGAACACTGAGCGTTCACTATGTACCCGCCACTGTGCTAAGCACTTTACACCAGCTGTCTCACCTAATCTCACAACGATCTGTGAGGTAGTGCTTCTTGTCTGTGCCACTCATTTGGATATCACTCCCCAACTCACACAGGCTATATATACCCATCCACAATATACACGCTGCATATTAACATAGAAACACACATACTCACATATATTTTGACTTAGTTGTTTGCTTTCTCACAGAAGGACATTTATTAAAATGGCAATTATGATTAGGGTATATTTATTAAACTTCATATTATATACACATAATAGACAGATACACACACACACTCTCTAAATAAATAGCAAACTTTTCCAAGGCATGGGCTGAACCTTTGTATTTCCAAAGCCTAACAGAAAGCAGCCCCCACACACTAGTTTCTAAGCAAATGCTGGTGATGATGTTTAGACCTCTTCCTTCCCCTACTCCCAAAAATCAGAATGTCGAAGAAATGACGACTGACTGCTGCTCTCTATCCCCTTAACTAAAATTTTTAGAGTATCTGTGTTTAAAAATTAAAACTCACTATCTTCACGGAAAACTGATTTAATAAGGACTTAATTAAAAGAGCTTAGCCACTCCTTTCTGTTTACTAGGTAAAATTAAAGCTTCAATTAAAAAGCTTTACCCACACACAAAATGAACTAAGCCCTGGCTTGGGTAGGGAGTGCCCTTACCATGTAGCCAGATTGACACTTTGGTTTTGTCACAACTGACAGTAAAGTCCCTCCTTAATATGAACAACACATGGAAGGCATTGAAGGTGGCTGTGTCATGCTGTTTTATTACAGGGAAGATACATCAAAGCCAATGACAGTGTCAGCTGGCCCCACCTTGTTTTCTGCACTGCACCTGGGCTAATTTAAAAACTGCTCCTTTCAAAACAAGAGCATTTCAACTGGGATCTGGCAATAATGTCATTGCCACCTTATGCTATGATTTTACACAGCACCTCTTTGTGTGTTGGCACAATTTCCCTCCTGGGCCTCAGTTTTCCCAGTTGTAAACAGAGGAGGTATAGCCCTGGCTGGGACTGGTGTTTTTTTGGAAAACCTCCCCAGGATACTCCAATGTGCAGCCAGATTTGAGGACCACTGGACTAGATGATCCCCCAGCTCTTCTGCAGCTTGAATCCTATAACTGTATCCAGCATATGGGAGGTGTATACCTGGGCTTTATCTCTAGAAGGCTAAGCTCTATAAAGGCACAAAGTGTCCACCAGAACAACAAGATATCACTGTGTACCCCGGGGAAAGAAAATAATCAGGTCTCCAAAGTGAGTTAATCATCTAAAAATGAGCAGGGCTTCTTTTCAGATTCAGCTGACTCTGTATTTATCATCAAAAGCCAAGTGTCAGTAAGAGCCACATGGCTCAGAGAGACCGTGTCCTCGGCTGAGCAGGGTGTACTGCAGAAAGCAAAGGGTCAGTGGCTCCATCTTGAACATGCCCAGTCAATTAGATTACACACGGCGGGACAACACAACAAGGCCGTGTCCTTATACTGTCTCCTCAGTCACGGACAGACACTCACGTGAGTGATAAACAGGCTTCTTTTCTTTGAAAAATTTCCACTGTTTTAGATTTACAAGTAACTTCGATTGATCATTTAAAGTCATTTCAGTTTATTTTGACTAGCATTTCTTTCATAAAGGGACATTCATTAAATTATTAATCAAGCTATTACATCTCACATTCAGGAAAACCAGAAATATTTAAATCAGATCAACAAGTTCTAATGTAAAGATTTTTAAAGCAAGTTATTTATATAGACAGAAACTGTCTCACTAACTACTTTTGTAGGTATATGCTCAAAGCAAGCATTGGAAAAGGATCAATAGTTTCATAAATGAGTCCTTCTGACATATATGTCTACATTAAAATTCAACAGGTCTTAAAAGCCTCCCCATTTGCATCATAAAATGCTAATAAAAATATTGATTCACTCTGGCAGTAAACATCTACATAAACTTAACATAAAAGAAATTTACTTTAAATCTCCCTTAGAAATGAATCCTGTGGACTTTAACCATAAATGCCACTAAGAAAAAAAAAAAAAAAAAAGATTCTGGGCCAAAGCAAACCAAAGGCAGGCTCTGGGGCCATCCCTGCCTTTCTGACCAGCATAAATAGCTCCAGTGACCAACAGGACCCTATTTCACTGTCTTTCAAATATGGCTCTCTGAATTAATATAAAAGCATTGAAACAACAGTTCGGACTGAGTCCAGGGATTTTGGCTACAGTTCTGAGCCTCTGATAGCTCACTTAGGCAGGAGGAAAGGCTTTTCTTCTTTTTTAAAAAACATGTACAGGCAATTAGACTAATCTCCTAGGATGCTTCCTCATGGCTCAGAAAGCATTTTTGTATTTCAATAATAATAATTAGTATGTAGAAAACTCCCTACAGATGCTAATTTATAGAGCACTTTAGATACTGCCTCACAACATAACAAGGCAATCCCTGCCCTGAGGTACTTTCCTTCTAAATGGGATAGTAAGTAAGATAATTTGGAGAGAAAATGTTGGAGGGGAGAACAGCAATTAAGGGTTCAAAAAGAGGTGGGGTTATAGAAAGGAATGGGCACAGAAGGAAGGCGGGTAGTCCTAGTAGCCTTAGCCGAGGGAGGGGACCTAGATGAGTGAGAGCCCAGACAAGCCACCAAGCTGGTAGCAGTTCAGTAGAGGTGGTGGGAGGACAGGAGGTAATTCTGAAATACAGAGAAGGGACAGCACTCAACAGAAACAAGGACTGGCCAAAGAAAGCGCAAATTCCTTTTCCTTTGCTAAAACCTAAAAGACTATAGCTATAGATTCTCATAGGAGTCCTGGTGGTGCAGTGGCTAAGCACTCTGCTACTAACCGAAAGGTCAGCAGTTTGAACCCACCCACTAGCTGCTCCGCAGGAGAAAGATGTGGGCAGTCTGCTGCCATGAAGATTACAGCCTTAGAAACCCTATGGGGCAGTTCTCTTAGGGTCGCTATGAGTCGGAATCAATTTAGTGGGCTGGGATGGGAATAGCAAAAGGGCTTGGAAACTGCAGCAACCTATATGGTTTAACAGAAGTTTGTAAGAGGAGAGACACACCTGGGTGGCACAAACTGTTACGTGCTAGGCTGCTAACCAAAAGGTTAGCAGTTAAGAGTCCACCCACAGGCACCTTGGAAGAAAGGTCTACTTCGGAAACGCCAGCCACTGAAAACCGTTATGGAGCAGTTCTACCTATGTGTGGGCAGACACATACGAGGCCACCGTGAGTTGGAATCAACTCAACAGCAACGGGTTTATTTTTTGTCAGAGGCGTATACTGCTGTGGTTTAGATCCCAGGCTCTATAGTGAGAAACCATTTTAATTCTCCCGGAATTGAGATTTCTGGATATGTGGAGTGGGGTGACCCACCCAGGCCACTTGCCCTTAGTTGTCCTTTTGAACCTTGAGCCTTGAAGAAAATGGTTTTCTAAGTTAGCTTTGAGTCAAACAGTGGTCTAGATAAACTAGTAAGACCTTTTTGCCTTGGGCATTGTGTTTTTTAAAGAATTCAGTCAGTTTCAGGGAAGAGAGGCTCCAGAGGTCAGACTGGGAGCTATGGTTCAGGGTAAACCAGTGATTACTCAACTGTTCAAGGCAATGAAGGCGGTATGAAATTCTTCCTGACCACAAGTTGTTTACCAGTTCTCTTCCTGCCCTTTTTTCATGGAAATGCTGATAAGATGTGGTATTAGCATTTTGGATGTCCTTCTCCCCTTCAGAACATTTTTGACTCTAGTAGAAATGTTACCCAATGCAAATCTTATATTAAGTAAACTTCAATTTCTGTTATTGACTTAGTATGATTTTTTTAACAGCAGTCTCACTGCCTAAAGTCAAAGTCACTTATAGGTTGTTGTAAACTCTGACACCCGATAGATGTATGATCCTGGACCAGCTGTTCAAACCTCTAGGCCTCAGTTTGGTCCCCTGAAAAACTGGGCGTATAAGAATTCCACTTCACTGAGTTACTGGTGCCGTGAGGCTTCAGTCCTTAGCGTGGAACGCGGTTTCCCAAGACACACTGACGTGCCTTCATGAGCTGAGGTTTACCGAAATATTGATTCCCTCAGCTCACAGGGTCGCCAAGTGGACTGTTGGGGTGGTCTCAGAGCTACATGTACAGCTGAGCAGACTGTACACTGAACAATGTGGGGTGGGCACACCATTCATCTCCAAGTTTTTGTTACAGGTCTGTATTTTTGTTATAACAATTTTCCAACAGATGGCAGTAAAGTATCTTCAGAAAGGGACACTAATTTTGTAATTTGTACAAAAGAGTCATATGGAATAACATAATTATTTGGTAGCTAGAATTCCTTCTGATATAAACATTAGTGTTTTCTAAATGTAATAGCAAAAAGGTTGAGCAGCACAGGTTAACTACAATTTTATTGTTGTTGAGGTTGTTGTACCTTCCAGGTAATATAAAGATGTCTAATGCTTTGTCCTGTCCTCAAGAAGCTCGAAGTCTAATAACACACATGTGGTGTGATGGAGCATTTTTATATGACCTTTCTTGCCATGGTCTTGTAACTCCCACCAAATGATTGGGTGGGGCTATGCAAACAAGGTGTTGTGGCTTACCAAGGGGACTGGACAGCTTGCTAATAATAATAATGTAAATAAGGTGAATGGCACCCATATAGAGGTGGGGCCATGCAAATAAGGCATATGGAACCCTAATGAGGAGATTGGTCAGTTTTGCCATCCTGCTAAGCTTAAAATGAGCCATCCCAGAGCCAGAAAGCAGAAAGCGGGTACCTCACTATCACCAAGAAAGAAGAGCAAGGAGTGGAATGTGTCCTTTGGACCCAGGATTTCTGTGCTGAGAACCTCCTAGATCCAGAAGACAGAGAAAGAGAGTTGTAACACTGGAGATGGCGCAAGACGGCAAGAAGCAGTGACAGGGAAACAGCGGCAGCAGAGACAGCAGAACCAGAATACTGGCAGGAGACAGCATGGCGGGCTTCCCAGTTCACAGAGCAAGAAAGCTGAGCACCCTCAGGCAGGAGGCTTGCTGGCGGAGTGGAGTGGAGTACCTCCAGGGCACCTGTCGGCAGAGCTCGGCTTGCCAACCCACAGAGCCAGAGAGCCGAGCACCTTCGGGCTGCAGCTTATTGGCAGAATGGGGTGCCTCTGGGCACTTACTGGTAGAGCTAAAGAGCTTTGAAACACTTACCCGAGCAGGGCTGAGGCCAGGCCAAAGGACCAAGGGGTTGATGGGCCAAGAGCCAGAGAGGGGCCTGCTTGCAGGCACTGCTGAGAAGAGGCTGTCCTGACCGAAGAACTGATCCTGAATTGTAACCTGCTACTTCCCGAATAAAGTCCGCAACTGTGAGTATGGTCTATGAGTTCTGTGTGGCCACTGCAACAAAATATGGAACCCAGCAGAGAAGCAGAGAGTGCTGTGGTAGGGACGGCTGGTGTCAGAGCTGGTAAAGAGGTTAGAAGGTAGTACGTCTGACCTCCACGTCATAGGAATCAGCTTTGGGCTGACGCTGATGATGCTCGTCCTCCCCCTCTGCAGCTGGAGGTCAGACGATGCTGCGCTACCATTTTTACAACAGGTTAGGCAAAAACATAAGAATCTGAAATCCAATACAGAATAAATCCAATATACAAGAAGTGTGATAGAACTCTGATTTCTTGTGCAACTCCTCACTTCCTGTACCTGCCATTGAGAAGTGGAAAGGCCTTTTGGAGCAGGAAGCAGATCAGGGGAAGCTAACTCCTGTGTTGCCATCCTTACCCTCTGCCAAGCAGTCTATCCCATCTGTTCCTGTTCCCTTGGTCCCTTCGGACAAAATGAACTTTTTAAGCAGGTTTTCCTGGTTCTAGCTTTATGAAAAAACTGTATGTCTAAGAAGCAGGAAGATGATTAGGATGAAATCTTAAAACTTTCACATATATCGAACCGACCTGTGGAATCAAGAGTGATAAGAGTATTCTCTGTGGGTGATCTGGGTTTTGGCTGCTTTCTTCAGCCAGAAAACATGTACCAGCATCGCTCCTGCTTTACCAAAACCTTGTGCAGGATACCTGGACACTACAAACCAAGAAGTATTATCTGGGCCTTGCTTCTCCAGAGGATTTTAGTGCAGAAGCTAAGGAGAAAGCTTTCCTCCAGTTGTACATTGTGATATTAGCCTAATGCTTTTGTTAAACGCAAAACAAAGATTTGTTGCTGTTGTTAGGTGCCGTCGAGTCAGTTCCAACTCATAGTGACCCTACGCACAACAGAACAAAACACTGCCCGGTCCTGTGCCATCCTTACAATCATTGTTATGCTTGAGCCCATTGTTGCACCCACTGTGTCAATCCACCTTGTTGAGGGTCCTCCTCTTTTCCGCTGACCCTGTAATTTGCCAAGCATGATGTCCTTCTCCAGGGACTGATCCCTCCTGACAACATATCCAAAGTATGTAAGACGCAGTCTCACCATCCTTTCTTCTAAGGAGCATTCGGGTTGTACTTCTTCTAAGACAGATTTGTTCGTTCTTTGGGCAGTCCATGCTATATTCAATACTCTTCTCCAACACCACAATTCAAAGGCATCAATTCTTCTTCGGTCTTCCTTATTCATTGCCCAGCTTTCACATGCATATTAAAAATACCATGGCTTGGGTCAGGTGCACCTTAGTCTTCAAGGTGACACCTTTGCTCTTCAACACTTTAAAGAGGTCCTTTGCTACAGATTTACCCAATGCAATGCGTCTTTTGATTGATTTCTTGACTGCTGCTTCTGTGGCTGTTGATTGTGGATCCAAGTAAAACGAAACCCTTGACAACTTCAATCTTTTCTCCGTTTATAATGATGTTGCTCATTGGTCCAGTTGTGAAGATTTTTGTTTCCTTTATGTTGGGGTGCAATCCATACTGAGGGCTGTGGTCTTTCATCTTCATTAGTAAGTACTTCAAGTCCTCTTCGCTTTCAGCAAGCAAGATTGTGTCATCTGCATAACACAGGTTGTTAATGAGTCTTCCTCCAATCCTGATGCCCTGTTCTTCTTTATATAGTCCAGCTTCTCGGATTATTTGCTCAGCATACAGATTGAATAGGTATGGTGAAAGAATACAACCCTGACGCACACCTTTCCTGACTTTAAGCCAATCAGTATCCCCTCGTTCTGGCCGAACAACTGCCTTTTGATCTATGTAAAGGAATAGAATGTGAGCCACATATTCAATTAAAAAATTTCTAGTAGCCACATTAAATAAAATAAGAAGAAACAGGTAAAACTAATTTTAATTATATAATCTCAATTCTAGTGCTCAATAGCCGTATGTAGTTAGTGGTTACTGCGTTGGACTGCACAGATCCAAGATAATCATAGAACAAGCTAAAGAAGAGAGCCTTATCATAAGCCCTTCTAGGTACTGTGCGGCACGGTCTGATGGTAGACCTAGAGACAGAATAACGTCAGTCTTGCATGACTGCTTTGTTTGTACTGGCTCAGAACAAGATCAGTTATAGGTTGTTTTAAACTTAGTGAGAGAGAGAACCAAAATGGCAAGTCAGCAGCACTGAAGACGATCATGACAGATGGCAAGATTAAACAAAAGAACAGCTACTAGAGAGTCATAAACTGATGGCATACATAGCTCAGGTGCAGGTACCGAGACATACCAAGTCAGTCATGTAAAAAAATACGTTTGAAGTTGAAATTACATGAGTTTATGATATAAACCCCATCAAATTTCAGGTGGTATGGACCATTACACAAAAGCCAAAAGCAAATGAAAGCTACCGATTTAATACATTTATATTCTGAAAAGAAACTCTCCAATTATCAATTTTTGTTCCCTAGTATTTGTTTTTCTTCTCAAACTAGAAGGACCTGAAAGATCTATCTTCAAAAACTCACAGTTCTCAAAAGAAAAAGAGAGTAAATAATCCGTGAATCAAAGAAATTAAAATGAAAATAGTTGGAACAAAACACAAAAATGGCAGAGTATATCAGAACCTCTGAGATGCGGCTAAAGTGATACTTAAAAAGATACACACCTACTCCTCACTTATGGACATGGTTAGGTTCCAAAGACCAGGTTGTTATGTAAAAATCAGTGTTATGTGAAAATGGAGCATTTTATTTTTCCTGTTTTCAGACCCTCCATCTGTCCACAAGGCAGCTGGACTTGGCGAACCCACCAGCAGAGGCAGCTGGATGTGGTGCCCTAAGCAACAGAAGAGCGTGGAGGGTGCAGGGCATCATGACCCAGTTTCCTGGAGGCCGCTGGGAGACCCTCCTCAAGGTAGGGGATACTCTGCAGCCATTGCCACCATGCCCACCACCTCATTAATGTGTAAGATCATCAGGTAGATTTTTTACTATTGTCGTAAATGCAAAATGTCGGATAACGAGATAATCGGTAAATAAGGATAGGTTTATAACCTTAAATGCATTATCAGAAAACAAGGATGACAGAAAATTAATGAGCTAAGACTTCAGCTCAAGAAATTTAAAAATGAGAAAGTATAAAAAAACCACTGCATTTATTCAATCACTATTATAACTAAATAGCTAACAGAATTGCTATAAACGTTATTAAATAACACACTGCACGTGAAGTGCTCAAATGTGGTAGATAGTACTATTATTGTTTTTATCATTATTACTAAAATTGCCACTAAATCTTTGAACTACAAGGTATTTCTAATGTATTGTCATTCTACATAGAAGAAGCCAAATATTAAAATGGTAACTATTACTATCTATAGTCTAGGGAAGTTATTCTTGATATAATTCTGGGATACGGTATTGTGAAACTTTCTTTTCATTGATACCTGTTAGTTTCTCCTTTGTAGTTATTGGTGTTAGTCGCTGTTGAGTCAGCCCCGACTCATGATGACCCCCGCCTCAGCATTAGCTACAAGGTCAGAATTTTTATTCAACTTCCTATACACTGCAGGGATAGCTATTTCAGACACAGGTACCAAGACATACTAAGTTAGGCATATTAAAAAAATATATATATATGAAATTGAAATTACATGAGCTTGATATAAACTCATAAATTCACTTGTTTTCTAGAATTAGGACAGTATTCTGCCTGCAGCAACTTCAGATCCGCTTTACTTTAAACACAGTGGAAAGGAGAGATTTAAACATTTACTTTTTGTTTTCTTGAAATACGAATATGAACAGAGTGGTTAAATCTGGAGCATTCAGAGTTAAAAAAAAAACAAGCTTATGTTGCTTCTTCTCTTTAAAAGTCAGATTTTACAAAGTTTTTCTCTACCAACAATCTCCCTTTTCAGGTAGAGTTGGGAAAGGAACATGGAAAGCTACGTTTCTTCAAAGATAGCCTTTAAAAAACGCATCACATAAGGCGTCCTAACTAAAGTAGAATTCAGAAATCCAACGTTATGTGCTCAGAAACAACGTCCCTAGGACTTTAGCCTCTGCCACAAGAAGAGTTTCACAGAATGGCAAATGCTCTCTCAATCTTCTTTACCCAGGAGACTACAGAGGCATACCTTAAAGAGCAACTGTTACAGATAAAACATAATACACATACACAGGACAAATGCCAGGTTAGGAGTTAAATGCTGTAATTTATCATAGCAAATAATGAATACCTCTTCGAGAAGCAGATTAACTGAACTATATTTTCTAATTACTGAAGGCCTCCTGTGCATTAATATTGCTATATTTCATCTTGCTGCTCATTTAAAAGGCCAAACTATTTCCTCTGTTTGCCAAATTGTGTTTAAGTCTCTTCTCTTTTTGGAAGAGGCCCCAAAACACAAAGCATAACTATCTGTGGCTCTTTTCTCGAACAGCTCTGTGTGTATTATGAAATTCTCAGGCAGGATTCTAACTAAAGTCAGCTTTAGATGAATGTAAGACTTTACCGACCCTCTTGGTTTAAAGCTGAAGGCATGCCCCGTCCATCAGACAATGCTCCTATGGTAAGACTAGCCCAAGTTTAACAGGATTTAAGACTGCATGTGAATCATCACAACTGCATGTACCGAGTGTCTACTATGCCAGTAACTATGCTGTACTTTGTATGTATTACCTCCCCTAATGATAACAGTAACTCTGTGGGGTGGAAATTACTCTCATTCTATAGAAGAGAAAACAGAGCTTCAGGACAAGCTTGGTGAGTTGTCCAAGGTTACACAAACCTATGAAAGACAGACTTCTTAAGCCAAGTCCTTTCACTCTGAAGTCAGTACTTTTTCTGCTATACCACAGTATGGCAACATGTGTTAACTGAAGTAACTAGTCTATTGAAACTTCAGTAAATACTTTATCTTACAGAAAAATCCCTAAAACGAGATGGATATAGCCAACTTAAGTTCCTACATGAAAAATGCCATCATTTTAAGCTAACATTAGCTTTTGCCCCATGTTAGTAGAAATATCAGTTTATGCATTAGCTCTGGGCTCCCTATCGTGAATAATGACATAAGCTACACCCTTTCGATTTATTGCTCTGACAACCACTTGCATGTCAACTGGAATGCCTCTAATGCAGACCCTCTACACACATGCACTAACTCAAACCGTCAAGGAGGCTGACTCACTCAAGACTGAAATCACTTCTTACTTGTTTGTTTGTTTGTTTGAATTTATGCAGCCTGAACCGAAAACTACCTGACACTTATTGGCTAAAGATCTTGACCTGGCTTACAACAAGTCAGTATCTGGTTCCAAATAACCATCAGAGGGAAATGTCCAGAAGGAAAGCCGGAAAGTGCATTTGGAAGCAACAGCAGCGATCCTCACCCAGCCTCTGAAGGTTTTTCAAATGACTGTACATTTCACAGCTCAGCAGATGGACTTAGGGCTTATTAGTCAGAGAATATGTAATTTAGTCAAAGAGTCCCTGAAATCCTAAATTCACCTTTAGATAAAAGTTCCTCCATATTCTCTCTACCAGCCCTTTTTCTCCTAGAGGGTCTGGGTAGGCAAGTAAACATCTTCTTCACAACTAATATGCCCAAAGCAGATGGCAATTTACACCACCAGCATATGCTTCATTATGTGCCTCATTTTAAGTGGACCATTTCGAAAACATTTATTGTGGTAAAATATATACAATCAAAAAATTATCATTTTAATCATTTTTAAGTGTACAATTCAGTGACATTAGTATACTCACCATGTGTGCAGCCATCGCCATTATTTCTAAAAGTTTTTCATCACCTCAAGTAGAAACTTCATACCCCTTACACAGTAACTCCCCACTGCCCCCTCCCCCAGCCCCTAGTAACCACAAATAAACTTTTGTCTCTATGGGTATGCCTATTCTGGATATTTCATAGAAGTGGGATAATACAATATTTGTTCTTTTGTGTCTGACTTATTTCACTCAGCATATGTTTTCAAGGTTCATCCATGTCACAGTACATTTGCCTCACATTTTTGTCCAAAGGATAAATTTAATAAACTAGTTGCACAGATACAAAGTCAAAAGATTTTTTTAAACAAAGACACTATGACTCACAACTCAAAAGCTTAAATGTAAACCAGAAAAAGTGAAATGTGAGCCCCTGACATTTTAGTACTATGTTTCAATTACATAGGATCTATAGGACCTGAAATACAATAAATAAAAAAATTTGTAAGAGAGTATTTTGCACCAAAATATAACTTTAATATTTAATTATTTTACAATTAAATAATTTTACAAATAATCTGAGAAGCTGGACTATATGATGAAGAACAGGGCATCAGAATTGGAGGAAGACTCATTAACAAACTGCATTATGCAGATGACACAACCTTGCTTGGTGAAAGTGAAGACGACTTGAAGCACTTACTAATGAAGATCAAAGACCATAGCCTTCAGTAGGGATTCCACTTCAACATAAAGAAAACAAATATTCTCACAACTGGACCAATAAGCAACATCATGAGAAACAGAGAAAAGATTGAGGTTGTCAAGGATTTCATTTTACTTGGATCCACAATCAATACTCATCGAAACAGCAGTCGAGAAATCAAAAGACGCACTGCGTTGTGAAAAACTGCTGTAAAAGACCTCTTTAAAGTACTGAAAAGCAAAGATGTCACCTTGAGGACTAAAGTATGCCTGACCCAGGCCATAGTGTTTTCGACAGCCTGATATGCATCCGAAAGCTGGACAATGAATAAGGAAGACCATAGAAGAATTGACACCTCTGAATTGTGGTGTTGGTGAAGAATATTGAATATACCATGGGCTGCCCAAAGAACGAACAAATTTGTCTTAGGAGAAGTACACCCAGAATGCTCCTTAGAAGCAAGGACGGCGAGACTATGTCTCACATACTTTGGACATGTTGTCAAGGGGGTCAGTCCCTGGGGAACGACACCATACTTGGTAAAGTAGAGGGTCAGTGAAAAAGAGGAAGACCCTCAAAGAGATGGACTGACACAGCGGCTGCAACAATGGGCCCAAGCACAGCAACAACTGTGGTGGCACAGGAGCTGGCGGTGTTTTGTTCTGTTGTACGCAGGGTTGCTGTGAGTCAGAATCGACTTCACGGCACCTAACAACAACAACAACACAATTAAATGCTTTGCATTTATCTAATTAGTTTCTATTCTAATTCACAGATTTTTCCATTGTGGGAAAACAGGCTTCAAGTATCCCGGGAATGATAGAAAGCCAAATACATTCATATATACATTGGTAAAATTATTCAAAGAATTAGTTTGCATTGAAATCTCTGGGTATATGACATTGAAATACTTGGATATACAATCAATCTTTTTATTTCACTGTTAAAATTTTTATGAGCGATGTTCTTTAAATGATTCAAATGTAGAATTTCAGAGTTGTAAGGACCTCTGAGGTTACCTACGCAATCTTTTCATTACGAAAAAATTCAAGACCCCAGGAAACAGAGCTGGCACTAGAACCCAAGTATCCTGACTTCTAAGTAGTATTCTTTCCACTTATCAAGCTGCCTCTTTCCCAGAACTATTAAGAAGAGTCAGAGTTAGGCCACTGTTCACTGTATAGCTAGCTCTTCTTGATGTTTAATCTAATAATTATTTAGATAACATCTATGCCAAGGTGAGTTCATGACAGCCAAAAAGAAGCCAGTGCTGTGAAAATTCAGTCCAAGTTACACAAAGATTCCTTGAAGCACCTTCTAAACTTATACGAATTGGGATAGAATTAATGATGTGGGAAAAGGTAATACCTGTAAGAAAATAATAACTTCACTATGAATCCAGCCTAACTGGAGGACCTCTAAGTAATCTCACTTGAAGGAATTGGGATACACAACCACCACCCCATACCAATTCTAAAACTCTTTTTCAGACTATGTTTGGTTAATATTAATGTGTAGTTAAGCATATCTTTCCCCCTGAGATGACATTTGCTAAATGACCAATTATTCATTGAAGAAACATTTCCTTCTAGTACAGTATCTTATATTCTTTGATTTTCATGTGCACATTTATCCTGCCTGAAGCTATACAAACAAAAATAGTTTTATAAGAACCAAAACAGCACAGTTAGAATAAGAATAAATATTTAGAATAGTTTTATTCCTTCTAAGTTATCAAGATGGCTACAACAAAGATTTGCTGCCTACTCTTATTGATTTTCATGCCAGCTGTTAAATTAGATTGACTATCTGTAAGACATGTCAATTTATCATACCAGTGGCATGCTTTTAATAGATACAATGTATATGTAAAAAGAATTCAACATACTCTCCAAAACTGAAAATGTTTAACTTTATATAATAAAATGGTAATGGATAAAAAATTTCACTGATATTGGTCCTCTGAAATAAATATTTAGAGAAATCAGTCTAATGAAAATCAGATGAGAAAATAAAGATGTAATTAGAACTCTTAATTTTTAGGAAATATGTTTTCCACTATTTATATATACAACTGAACAATTTAAACATCCAGACCATAGCTTATGAATTCTACAACTTCTCCTTTGTCACTTTAAGCTTCACCATAAAGGCTTGGATCATCCAGGCCATGTAATTACCTTTAAGAAGCATGCTTAGGGTGTTTTCTGGACTGCAGGTCCATACAGCATTTCTCTTTGTCCTCTTGGGAATAGAACATCAATTGCTTTCAGCTAAATGCACTCACATATGAATATTTTAGTACAATTTAATGCTTCCATACAAGCCCCAGAGGAACACAGCATCAATTTGTGAACACAATTCTCTTGGAGTTAAAAGCCAAGCTAGATAATGCAGTATGAAAGGGGTTGTCAATCTTCAGCTTTTTAGCAAGTCAGAAAGGCAGTCCATAAATTCAGTCCCAGCTGTATACAAATAACTCTGTAAAGTTTGTTCCTAAAGAGACTTTTCAACACCAGTGAATTTTCAAGAGAAACGCAGAAAGAAATTTTCTTGTCTTGGTGAATTCTCCCAAGCTATTTCTCCACCTAGTAACTCCAAACTGACCTCTATTTACCTGGCCTCAGAATTACAAATGGACCTGCTGGCTGTTAGTAAAATACCGGCATGCAGGCAAAGCAATCTATTCCCACTAAGAAGCTGCACTAAGCCTGAGAACATATTTCCCTGGCAGCAGATAACAGATTCTTTAATGGCTGCAACATACTCTTATATGTTTGGATGATTAGGATGGTAAAGTCAGCATCAACAATAGAACTACTAAAAGGTAATCCAGAAATAAGGTAAAATGAGAACCACCACCAAATATGCCAAGGATTAAAAAGCCATACTAATTAAGTTCTAGTTATAAGATCTGACACCCTATTAAGCTTAACAAATGTCAATTAATGTGCTAAAAAAAATCCAGTGAGCCTGTCAGACATCAGTTAGAGAAATAATTCAATACCTGTTCATGATTTCAAAACAAGCTCTTAGCAAACTAGGATTTGTAATAGTAGCTGTGAAAAACAGCTTAACACATAGCATTTGTGTGTGCCAAGCACGGTTTTAGGAGTTTTACATATACTAATTCATTTAATCCTGTTTTACATACATTAAATCATTTAGTCCTTACAAAACTACCAAATGAAGTAGGGGCTATTAACATCACTACTTCACAGTTGAGAAAACTGACACAGAGAGGTTAGATGGCTTGTCCAATACCACATGGTAAGCAAGTGGCAACACTAGGACCTGAATCCAAGCAATCTGACTTGAAAATCTGGACTCCTAACCATTTCTTAACCATTACATGACACTGTCTCTTATAGGGAACGTATTTAATCTGATGAAGGGGGTCCATCAAAACCAGACAGCAATACCTAGTGGTGAAACGCTAGAACAACTAAGGACCATGATATTTACCATCATCACCTTCTGTCCAACACTGTCCAGGACCCCTTAGCTGATATAATAAGGAAATTAAACAAAAGGATGAAACACAATTTCATTATTCACAGACATGACTGTAATGTACAACACCCAAGAGAATCTACAGATAAATTTGTAAGAGCAATATATAAATATCAGTGGCATTCCCATATACTTTTATGAAGAGAACTATAAAACCAAATAAATAAACGGAAAAGTAAAGTCATAGTCAGGGATATAAGACCAAATATTGCAAAGATGTCAACCCTCCCAAAGTTCCTCATTTGAAAAATTTCCACTTCTAAATATTAGTTATAACTTGTACTTTTTTTTCCTTAACCATGAACTCATTACTCAAATAAAAAAACAACTATAATGAATTTGCATGAATGCACATTTCAGGTGCTTGCAAACCTGACACTATCCAGCCCACTGCAATCATAGCTCAGCTATTTTCCTGACAGAATCATATCTTATGCTCATATTGCATAAATGTGAGCAAAGAGAACATTAAGAGACATCCATTTTGAGATTTTTTTCATCTCACTGCTTGATCTAAAGATTCCAACAATAGTTTACAGTCATCTATTTCTGGAGTCCCAGGTGCTAAGAAAAGAAAGCTGTCCATCAGTTCTTTGGATTTGGATATGAACCCTTTCATCAGCTCCCTCCCACACACTGTAACTCACACTGAACAGCAACTAGACTGCAGCCTCCTCCTTCCACCTCTCCCCACCAAATCTCACCTGGGCAACACTCTAATCAGTAAATTGTCATTTTTAAAATGGCCTTGATTAGCACTCCTAGGTATTTACCCAATGGAGCTGAAAACATTTGTCTATATAAAAACCTACACGTGAACATATATAGCAGCTTTTTAATTTATAACTGCCAAAAATTGGAAGCAACTAAGATGTCCTTCAGTACATGAATTGGATAAACTGTGGTACATCCATACAACAGAATATTATTTGGTAATTAAAAAAAAAAAAAAAGAGCTATCAAACCACAAATACAAAAACCTTAAATGGATATCGCTAAGCGAAAAGAGGAAACCCTGGTGGCGTAGTAGTTAAGTGCTACAGCTGCTAACCAAAGGGTTGGCAGTTCAAATCTGCCAGGTGCTCCTTGGAAGCTCTATGGGGCAGTTCTACTCTGTCCTATAGGGTCGCTATGAGTCAGAATCAACTTGGCAGCACTGAGTTTTTTTTGTTTGGAAGTGAAAGAAGTCAGTTCAAAAAAGTTACATGCTATATGATTCCAACTATATAATATCCTGAAAAAGGCAAAACAATACAGACAGTGAAAAGATTAGTGGTTGCCAGAGGATTGGGGGGAGGAGAGTGGGATGAATAGATGGAGCACAAGGCATTTTTAGGGCAGGCAATCTACTTGGTAAGATAACGTAATAGTGGAATATGACGTTATACATTTGTCAAAGCCCATGGGACTGTACAACACAGAGTGAACTCTAATGTAAACCATGTACTTAGTTAATAACAATGTATTAATATTGGTTCATCAATTGTTACAAATGTATCACAGGAATGCAAGATGTTAGCAGGAGAAGGTGGGCGTATCTGTACTTTATATACAATTCTTCTGTAAACCAGAAACTGCTCTACAAAACAAAGTCTAGGAGCAGGAGAAAAGTGGGATGTAGAACTCAAATTCTAGTAAAAAGACCAGACTTAATGGTCTGACTGAGACTGGAGGATCCCTAGAAGACATGGCCTCCGGACTCTGTTAACACAGAACTAAAACCATTCCTGAGGCCAACTCTTCAGACAAAGGTTAGGCTGGACTATAAGACATAAAATGATCCTCGTAAAGAGTGTGCTTCTTAGTTCAGGTAGATACCTGACACTAAATGGGTAGCTCCTGTCCAGAGGCAGGATAAGAAGATAGAAAGAGATAGGAGTTGGTTGAATGGGCACGGGAAATCCAGGGTGGAAGGGAAGAGTGTGCTGTCACATTATAGGGATAGTAGCAGCTAGGGTCACATAACAATGCGTGTATAAATTTCTGTATGAGAAACTAACCTGAACTATAAACTTTCACCAAAAGCACAATTAAAAAAAAAAAAAAAAAGTCTATTTAAAAAATGGCCTTGATTACCAGCTAAGAGTTATTTTCAATCATCATGTATCTTTAACATACTTTTCATTGTTTATATACATTATAGTACATGTTTGGAGCAGTATAGAAGAAATATCTGATACTGTCCAGTATCACTGCATTCTGTCCAGAAATATACCAATTGTCTTAGTCACCTAGCCCTGCCATAACAGAAATACCACAAGTGGATGGCTTTAACAAGAGAAATTTATTTCCTCACAGTAAAGTAGCCTAAAAGTCTAAATTCAAGGCGCTAGCTCCAGGGGAACACTTTCTCTCTCTGTTGGCTCTGGAAGAAAGTCCTTGTCCTCAATCTTCCCATGGTCGAGGAGCTTCTCGGGTGCAGGGACCCCAGGTCCAAAGGACACGCTCTGCTCCTGGTGCTGCTTTCTTGGTGGTATAAGGTCCCCAACTCTCTGCTTGCTTCCCTTTTCTTTTACCTCTTGACAGATAAAAGGTGGTGCAGACCACACCCCAGGGAAACTTCCTTTACCTTAGATCAGGGAGGTGGCCTGAGTGAGGGTGGTGTTACAATCCTACCCTAATCCTCAACGTAAAACTACAATCACAAATTAGAGGACAACCATACAATACTGGGAATCATGGCCTAACCAAGTTGAACACACATTTTTTGGTGGATGTAATTCAATCCATGACACCAACCAATGAGTTTAGTAAATGTTAAATAATTAAGTAATTGCTGTTTTAAGTGCTTTATTTAATTTAGAAAATATTGAAGATGTCAAGGATTTCGTTTTACTTTGATCCACAATCAACAACCACGGAAGCAGCAGTCAAGAAACGAAACGACACATTGCATTGGGCAAATCTGCTGCGAAAGACCCCTTTAAAGTGTTGAAAAGCAAAGATGTCACCTTGAAGGCTAAGGTGCACCTGATTGAGCTATGGTGTTTTTAATCGCCTCGTATGCATACGAAAGCTAGATGATGAATAAGGAAGACCAAAGAAGGATTGATGCCTTCAAATTGTCGTGTTGGCAAAGAATATTGAATATAACATGGACTACTAAAAGGACAAACAAATCTCTCTTGGAAGAACATCCAGAATGCTCCTTAGAACCAAGCATGGCTAGACTATGTCTCATATACTTTGGACATGTTATCAGGAGGGTCAGTCCCTGGAGAAGAATATCAAACTTGGTAAAGCAGAGGGTGAGCGAAAAAGAGGAAGACCCTCAACAAAACTGACTGACACAGTGGCTGCAACAATGGGCTTAAGCATAATAATGATTGTGAGGATGGTGCAGGACTGGGCAGTATTTCATGCTGTTGTACATTGTACATAGGGTCACTGTGAGTCAGAACTGACTTGATGGCACCTAACAACAACAACATCACCTGTAAGTACAGTGCTCCTTTAAAAAATCACCTATATGAGACAGAAAAAAACAAACAAAAAAACCCATTACTGCCAAGTAGCTTCTAACGCATAACAACCCTATGGGATGAGCAGAACTGCCCTGTAGGGTTTCTAAGGAGCAGCTGGGAGATTCGAACTGCTGGCCTTTTGGTTAACAGCCAAACTCTTAACCCCTGCACCACCAGGGCTCCTATATGAGACCAAATGGTCAACAATTACTTTTAAATAAAGATGAGAATGTAAGTGGGCAGAGAAACTAGATTAATGGAAACAGAACAACCAGAATGGAAATAATGAGAATGTTCTTGCATTGTGAAGAATATAACCAACGTCACTGAACCACTTGTGTAGAAACTGTTGAATGGGAACCTAAACTGCTGTGTAAACTTCTCCAAAAACACAATAAAATATTATTTAAAAAAAAGACATGCTTTAAAAAAATTGAAAAGATGAAGTATAAACTGGGAGAGAATGTGTGCAACACAGATAATCAAGAAAGCATTCATATCCAGAATATATAAAGAACTTCCAAGAACTAATAAGAAAAAGACAATTCAATATAAACAGGCAATTCCACAAAAGCACAGTGAGATACTATTTCATGCCTGTGAGACAGCAAAACTTTTGAAAAATCTAAAAATACCAAAGCTCAGAAAGAATGGGAACAAAGTTAGCCTATATACACTGTTGGTAAATGTAAATTGGTATAACCACTTTGGAAAACCATTTTTCAATATTTGTTGTTGTTGTTAGGTGCTGTCGAGTGGGTTCTGACTCATAGCGATCACAGAACGAAACACTGCCCGGTCCTGAGCCATCCTTACAATCGTTGTTATGCTTGAGACCATTATTGTAGCCACTGTGTTAATCCATCTTGTTGAGGGTCTTCCTCTTTTCCGCTGACCCCACACTTTACCAAGCATGACATCCTTCTCCAGGGACTGACCCCACCTGACATGTCCAAGGTGTGTAAGACGCAGTCTTGCCATCCTTGCTTCTAAGGAGCATTCTGGTTATGCTTCTTCCAACACAGGTTTGTTCATTCTTTTGGCAATCCATGGTATATTCAGTAGTCTTCGTCAGCACCACAATTCAAAGGTGTCAATTCTTCTTTGGTCTTCCTTATTCGTTGTTCAGCTTTCACATGCATATTATGCGACCAAAAATATCAAGGTTTGGGTCAGGTGCACCTTAGTCTCCAAGGTGACATCTTTGCTTTTTCAACACTTGAAAGAAGTCCTTTGCAGCATGTTTGCCCAATGCAATGCTTCTTTTGATTTCCTGACTGCTGCTTCCATTGGTGTTGATTGTGGATCCAAGTAAAATGAAATCCTTGACAACATCAATCTTTTCTCCATTTATCATAATGTAGCTTATTCATTCAGTTTTGAGGATTTTGTTCAAATTCTTTCGCTGAGGCATAATCTATAATGAAGGCTATGGTCTTTGATCTTCATCAGTAAGTGCTTCAAGTCCTCTTCACTTTCAGCAAGCAAGGTTGTATCACCTGCATAACACAGGTTGTTAATGAGTCTTCCTCCAATCCTGATGCCCCGTTCTTCTTCATACAGTCCAGCTTCTCGGATTATTTGCTCAGCATACAGACTGAATAGGTATGGTGAAAGGACACAACCCTGACACACACCTTTCCTGACTTTAAACCACTTGGTATCCCCTTGTTCTGTCCAAACAACTGCCTCTTGATCTATGTAAAGGTTCCTCATGAACACAATGAAGTGTTCTGGAATTCCTACGCTTCACAATGTTATTCTTCTTCCTAGTCTGTCTTAGTTTGGAAGCTCAGCTGAAACCTGTCCTCCATGGGTAACCCTGCTGGTATTTGAATACCAGTGGCATAGTTTCCAGCATCACAGCAACACACAAGCCCCCACAGTATGAGAAACTGACAGACACCTGGGGAGGGGGGTCGATATTTCGTAAAGCTAAGATTACAAATTACCTATAACTGAGCAATTTCACTCCCAGGTACATTTCTGTGGAGAAACGCTAATATACCGGGAGACATACATGAGAATATTCATAGTAACATTACTGATAATAGCAAAAAAACTATACCTAAATAAACATCCATCAATAGGAAAATGGATAAAGTGTGATATATTCATATTGTAGACTACCACACATCAATGAAACACAAATGAAAAAAAGCTTCCTGCACCAACAGTGATGAATTGCACAAGCATAAGAATGACTGCAAAAAAAAAAAAAAAAAGGATGAAGAACACATATAGTACGCTACTGTTGATATAAAGTTTTTTAAAATATACAAAATAGTATTATATATCAGCAATTCCCAATTTTTTTTTATATCACAACACACAGAAAATGATATTATCTGCATGGTACATGGATGCCTATGGTTCCAAAGGCACACTTGTAAATCATTCATGGTACTCAAGTTGAGAAGTTCTGCTACATACTATTTAGAGATCTGCAGATAGGCAACTGAAGCAAAAAGAAATATACTGAGATAATAATCAAATTAGGATAATGGTTACCTTTTGCCATTTTGGAGCCTTGGTGGCACAGTGGTTAAGAGCTAGGGTGTGCTACAGCTGTTAACCAAAAGGTGGGCAGTTCAAATCCACCAGCCACTCCTTGGAAACGCTATGGAGCAGTTCTACTCTGTCCTATGGGGATGCTATGAGTTGGAATCGACTTGACGGCAACAGGTTTTGGTTTTTGCCATTTTAACTATTTTTAAGGAAATGCACTTAATATTAGGCAAATGGTCTATGTTGGGGGACATTATAAGAAACAGCCCTATGAAACCACTGTCCTATTTATAGTAAAGATACTGCTCAGGATTTCATTCAATAGTGTCCTCTATAAGGACTCAAGGGATATGTATCTCTCTAATCTTGATCCAGAGCCCTCGTGGCACAGTGGTTAAGAGCGACCAAAAGGCCCTGAGTTCAAATTCACCAGCTGCTCCTTGGAAACCCTATGTGGCAGTTCTACTCCGTCCTATAGGGTTGCTATGAGTTTGAATCACCTCGACCGCCATGAGTTTATTCTTTATGCCAGCCCAAGTTATGCTTCCCATGTGCAATTACTTTGTTTTTACCTTAGGGGCACTGTAAATTAGGGCACTGATCTTGTTTCTTGAGCTCAAGCATAACAACAATTGTAAGGATGGTGCAGGACCGGGCAGTGTTTCGTTCTGTTGTGCACAGAGTCGCTATGAGTCGGAACCAACTCGACCGCACCTAACAACAACAACAATCTTGTTTCCCAATATGAACAACAATCTTCTTTCCCAATATGAATTAGTTTCTAGAAAATCTAGTGCCAAATTTGCAGCCCACATCTAGCAAATGGACAGAATCAGACAGAACTGATTTTATGTAAAAACTCTCCCCCAGTTTCAACATGTTTCCAACCTCTGTTTACCCTCCACCTGAATTTTCTCAAAACTACTCCAACTGCCCCACCCCTCCAAGAGCTACAGGGGAGTTTGGCTGCCACAGGTGAGTGGGGAGTAGAGGCAGGAGAACTGAGAAAGCCCCATTCCTGAGGCCCAGGTATAGAGGATATGCCTAAAACAGGCTAAATAAGAACCAAGAACCACTTTTACCAGCACCACGAAACTGAAGACTGAGACACGACAACTAAATCCAGTACCTTATCCTAAACTGGATTCTGTACTGAGAGGGAAAAGTACTATAACAGACATCATTAGAGTAACTGATAAAATTGGAATATTCGATTGGAATATGAACTCAAAATTGATATATGGACTATAACTGTACTTTGGTTATATAAAAGAATATATCTATTCTTAGGAGATACATATTGAAGTATTTAGGGGTAAAAGTGCCGCGATGTTACTTATTATCATAGCTTAGAGAAAAATTTTATGTACATATGCGTATACACACACAGTTCTATTTTTAACTTTCAGCTTTTTTAAGTTTGAAATTATTTCCAAATAAAAAGTTAATTAAAAAATAAAGGGAAATAGAAGTCTTTATTGCAGCAGTAGGTGGTAGTCTAGTGGCTCCCCATCACTGGGCCATGAATTCCGGCGGGGCCCATGAATCTATACTCATACCAGGGACTGCTCCACATATACATGCTCAGTAATTTCTCACACATACATATAAGCTACTGTGAATAATAAAACAAAACTTATTTAAAAGTATAACTGAATTGATAGCATCTTTTGTTTATTATTAACATATTTCCTCAAATAACTGACAATAAAAGTAAAATCATTATTTTGTGAGGATAACAAAATTTGCCTTTATGTGTCCTCTTAGGTGAAGAAGTAAGGAACCACTGACTACCGCTCGGCAGACAGGACAGGGTGATGTTTTCTGTAGTATTTACAAAACTGGCAACAAACAAAACACAACCAAACCAAAAACCAAACACATCGGCGTCGAGTTGATTTTGACTCATAACGACCCTATAGGACAGAGTGGAACTGCCCCACAGAGTTTCCAAGGCTGTAATCTTTATGGAAGCAGGCTGCCACATCTTTCCTCACAGAGCAGCTGCTGGGTTCGAATTGCTGACCTTTTGGTTAGCAGGCAAGTACTTTAATCAATGTGCCACCATGGCTCCTTAAATAAAACATAGGATCTTCAAATAACACAAAGTTGGAGGAAAGTGAATGGAAAAAAAAATCAAGCTTTAAAAAAAATCAATTGGCTTCAGTGGTGGGGGCAAGAGGCCCACGTTTAATAAGGATAAATGAAAGTACTGCGTTGAGCTTTAAAAACAAAGAAGCACTGCATTATTACTAGATAAGGGAGATGTGGTTTAATAGCCAGCAATTCAAATGGCGGAAGGAGAAGAAGCGGGAGACAGATTTTGGATGTTCACAAGTGTAATATGTGCCAACAGTAGGATATGGCTGCCAAAAACCTAATGCGGTATTAAGTAACATTAATTAAAATATTATTTAGGGAGATAACAATCCAAACCTACACTAGTCACAGCACATCTGATGTAGTGCATTAAATTCTGGGCCTCAGGACTTTTGCTTATGGCCACAAGGGGATAACTTGTAACAGACTAACCCTCCTGCCTAGGACAACCATAAAACCTGGTTAAAATACAGAAAGCAACTGTTTAAATACATTGGGAACCAACCAAGACAAGCAGCATTTGAGAAGGCAGAATTCTGAAGTGCAGAGAAGCACGATGAGGCGACCCTGGTACACATCGCCACTTTTTCACACAGTTATAGATTCCCCCCTTGAGGGGTAAGAGCCAAGCAGAAAGCAGCTACTTCTGAAAGACATCTGCAGTCCTACTGGTTAAGGGAAAACACAGAAGACAGTATGTGGGTGCCACATCAGCTGGGAAGTAAAGGGAAAATTCCAGAGAGGAGAGAACCACAAACTGCTCAAAACTCTGCCGACCCTTGCACATTAAGCTGGGCGAGACAGACTCCAAGCCACCTGGCTAAGGCTAAAAGAAGTGAACAGAGGAGACAAAATTTGAAATTTGAGTTCAGCCAAGTAACTACTTACTAAACCAAAAAAATAATACTAGTCATAGGAATATAGCAGAATCCATAATATCTACAGCATATTATTCAGTGTCTACAACATAATACAAAAGTACCAGACCAATGACTCTCGAAATATGGCCTGTAGATTCCTGGGGGCCCCAAGACCCTTTTAGCGGGTCTGTGAGGTCAAAACTATTTTCATAGTAAATACTGAGATGTTATTTGCCTTTTTTACTCTTGTTCTCTCTTAAATGTATAGTAAAGTTTTCCAAAGGATACACGACTTTTGAGGACATCATCACTCTGACGGCTAATGGATGTATGCATGTGTAATTTTGTGTTTCCCAAAAAATTTTAGGGTAGTAGGTTTTAGGCATGTGTGTTTACAGAGCTTAAGTGAGTTTGTTTTCAATGCAATACAGTAGTTTGTGCTCCTACAGTTATACCTGTTACAATCTCTGTAACTTCATTATTGTCTAATAAATCATTGTTGCGAAATCCCAAAAAATTCCCTTGGGCCTACAAGGAAACAAGAAATACGCTTTGTTGTCTTCTATGGTAACAACATTTTAAAACTTCTATACATTTTTAAATATATCTAAAACTTATTTTAGATTTTAATAATATTTATATTAAAATACAGAAGACTCACTTTCTCAACCCAGAGCTACAACATCTACATCCAAAGATGCTAAAAAAAGATGAAACTGGAAGAAAAGAGTTCTCTGACTTATGGCAGAAGGGAATCTACTCCAAAAAATACTGTGTAAAACTTCAAATAAGAGGTAAAAATATGATGAAAGCTGTCTTTCTCTTGACTTTACAGGTGTTAATAATTTACCTTATTGTGTATTATACCACTGAACCAAAACCACTTGCCATTAAGTCAACTGTAACTCCTGGCAGCCCCGAGTGTGTCAGAGTGGAATTGTGCTCCACAGGGTTTTCAGTGGCTGATTTGGGGGAAGCAAATTGCCAGGACTTTCTTCTGAGGTATGCTCCGGCTGGACTCAAACATCCAACCTTTTGGTGAGCAGCCAAGCACATTAACTCTAAATGATGGCCATTTTAAAAACAATCATTCAGAGTTTAAAGAAAAATAAATTGGATATTTTAAACATAGATGTAATCAGGAATTTAAAACCCTAAAATTGTTTGTTTTAGCTTTCCAAACTAGAAAGGAAAAAGTCACTGAAGTGTCTTATAGGTAAGTCATTGAAATGCCTTGGAGAGAGAAGCACAGTTGGTGAAAAACTAATAAAGGTGATGTTGCTAAACGTCTGCTGGGTGGAAGTCAGTCAACAGAAATTATGGCACTGCCACATTCCAATGATACAGTAACTTGCTGAATAAAAGGTTTAGCTGTAAGCATGAATACTAAGTTAATACTGCATTTTCAGAACTGCACTTTTGCCTGATAAATGGACAAATCTATAGACATGGTTGGGCTTGCTGTTAACTTGTATTTGTCCAGTATCTACACCAACTGATCACTGAAGAATTCTGTTACGTGAATGTTTGGCAACAACCAAAGTGGTGCTGAAATATTCCAAGTGTTAAATAACTTTTCTGAATCTCACAGTTTATCCTGGAAAACTGTGTTAGTATTTGCACTGATGATACAAAAACCACAGTGCGTAAAACTGCTGCTGCTTTCCCGTGCATCAGGCAGTGGCAACGAATTGTACTGGTTGTCACTGCTACGGTTTCGAATTCCACACAACTAACCTTTAAGAGACTCTTGCCAAGTTTTGGTACAGTGTAAGAGAAGAATATTCACCGTTATCTGAAAAGGATATTAAAGTACTCCTTTCTCTTCCAACTATGTATCCGTGTGATGCTGTACTTCTTCATACACTTTAGTTAAATCTATAGAGACCACCACACTGGAAGAAGAAATGAGAATCAAGCTGTCTTCTATTAAGCCAAACATCAAGCCAAAAATGTAAACAATGCTACTATGCTCATTTAATTCCCTTTTGTTTTGGAAGATAGTTATTTTCATAAGAATTTCATTTATATTAACATGAAATTGTTTTTTTTTAAATAAATTAATACTTCTAAATTTTCTCACTTTGGATTTCCAATACACAAATATTGATAGATATGACCCACATAAAAGATCTTTCGAGTCCTCAATAGCTTTTAAGAGTAAAGCAAAAAAATGTGAGAACCACTGTACTACATATATGATAAAACATGAAAACACTATCAAAGGAGACCAACCCTGACAAGACCCAGATTTTGGAATTAGTAGACAGGATTTTGTGTGGGTATGTGGTAAAATATACATAACATAAATTTACCATCTTACTTTTAAACATACAATTCAATGGCAGTAAGTATATTCACAATGTTGTACAGCCATTATCATTATTTTCAGGCTTTTTCCTCACCCCAAACAGAAACATTATATCCCTTAAACATTAAGTTCCCACTCCCTGCTCACCCCAGCCTTCGGTAACCTAATCTACTTTCTGTCTCCATGAATTGGACTGTTCCAGGTTCTTCACATAAACAGAACCATATAATCTTTGTCCTTTTGTGTCTGGCTTAGTTCACTTAGCATAATGTTGTCAAGGTTCACCCATGTCACAGCACGTATCAGAACTTCATTCCTTTCTATGGCTGAGTAATAACCCATTGTATATATAGATCACATTTTAATAATCTATTCATCTGTTGATGGACATTTGGGTGGTTTCCACCTTTGGCTACTGTGAATAATGCTGCGATGAACATTGGTGTACTATCTGTTTTCAACTTTCTTGGGTATATATTTAGAAATGAAATTGCTGGGTCACATGGTAATTCTATGTTCAATTTTTTGAGGAGCCGCCATCTTACACTGCCATCAACAACACATGAGAGTTCCATTTCTCCATATCCTCACCAACACTAATGTTCTGTTTTTTTTTAATAACAGTCATCCCAGTGGATGTGAAGTGGTACCTCGCTGTGTTTTTGATATGCATTTCCCTAATGGCTAATGATGTTGAGCATCTATCTTCTCATGTGTTTAATGTCCACTTGTATACCTTCTTTGCAGAAATGTCTATTCAAATCATTTGCCCAATTTTTGACTGGGTTGTCTGTCTTTCTGATGTTGAGTTGTACAAGTTCTTTATATATTTTGAATATTAAACTCTTATCAGATAAATGATTTGCAAATATTTTCTTCCATTCTGTAGCGTTGTCTTTTCACTATCTTCATAGTGTTGTTTCATGTGCCAAACCCAAACCAAGTCCACTGCTAGAGTTGATTTTGACTCACAGTGACCCTATAAGACATGGTAGAACTGTCCCATAGGGTTTCCAAGGTTGCAAATCTTTATGGAAGCAGACTGTTAAATCTTTCTCCCACAGAGTGACTAGTGGGTTCGAACCACCAACCTTTCAGTTAACAGCCAAATGCTTTAAACACTATGCTACCAGGGCTCCTTGTTTGATGCACAAATTTTTAATTTTGATAAAACCTAATTTGTCTACTTTTCCTTTTGTTGCCTGTGCTTTTGGTGTCATATTTAAGAAAACATTGCCAAACCCACGGTCATGGAGATTTGCCCCTGTTTTCTTCAAAGAGTTTTAAAGTTGTAGTTCTCACATTTAAGTCTATAATCCATTTTCTGTTAATTAACAGTAAGATAATGATCCAATTTCATCCTTTTATATTCTTTTGCATTCAGTTGCAATTCCAACTGTCTTGATTACTGTAGCTTTATAGTAAATTTTGAAATCAGGAAGTGAGAATCCCCCTGATTATTCTTTCTCATGATTTTTTTTTTTTTTTGCTATTCAGGGTCCCTTGAAATTCCATGTGAATTTAAGGATAGATTTTTCTATTTCTACAAAAAAGTCACTGGGATTTTGATAGAGATTGCATGAAATCTATAGATCACTTTGGGTAGTATTGTGATCTTAACAATATTAAGTCTTCCAATCCAGAAATTCTGTATGTATTTGCAATCCAGAAATTCTGTATGTATTTGTATTTAGGCCTTCTCTAATTCTTTCAGCAATGTTTTGTAGTTTTCAGTTATACTAAGAAGTCCATCACAAAGACCACATATTGTATAATTCCATTTATATGAAATGTCCAGGATAGATAAATTCATAGACACAGAATGCAGACGGGTGGCTGCATGGGGCTGTTGGGTGTTGGGGGGAAATGGAGAGTGATTGCTAATGGGTACAAGATTTTGTTTTTGAGGTGATGAAAATGCCTAAAATTGACTCAGGTGGTAGTTACATAACTGTGAATATATTCAAAACCATTGAACTAGATACTTTAAATGGGTGAATTATATGGTATACAGCTGTAAAGCTGGATCATAGAAAAGATTGTTTTTTAAATGTTTATGACAAATTACCAATACAAGGAACAGATGAGGTCCTGTCACGCCAGATCTTACAGACAATAAAAGGAAAATAAGGTTGTCTTAGTCATCTATAATAGGAATACACGTGGATGGCTTTAACAAAGAAAAATTTATTTTCTCACAGTCATGTAGGCTAAAAGTCCAAATTTAGGGCATCAGCTCCAGGGGAAGGCTTTCTCTGTCAGCTCCAGAGGTCCTTGTCATCAACCTTCCCCTGGACCAGGAGCTTCTCCGCACAGGAACCCTGGGACCAAAGGATGTGCTCTGCTCTCAGCACTGCTTTCTTGGTGGTATGAGGTCCCCAACTCTCTGCTTACTTCCCTTTCCTTTGATCTCTTGTACGATAAAAGGTGGTGTAGGCCACATCCCAGGGAAACCCCCTTTATGTTGGATCAGGGACGTGACCTGAGTGAGGGTGTTACATCCTAATCCTCTTTAACCAGAGGCAGAGGTTATGATTTATAACACATCAAAAAATCACAAAATGGAGGACAACCACACAACACTGGGAATCATGGCCTAACCAAGTTGACACATATTTTGGGGGGAAACAATTTAATCCATGACAAAGGTAATACCATAAAAGTTTTTATCCAATAAATCTGACAACTTAGAAGAATTAGACCAATTTCTTAAAACATACCACTTAGCAAAACTGACTCAAAATAAAATAGGAAATCTGAATAACCCTAAATCTATTAAAGAAACTGAGCTCATTATCAAATACTCCAACAAAGAAAATCCGAGGCCCAGATGATCTCACTGGTGAATTCTATCAAGCATTTTTTAAGAAAAAGAAGTAACACTAATCTTACACAAACTCATTCAGAAAACAAGAACAGGAGGGAATGCCTTCCAACTCATTTTATAAAGCTATCATAATGCTGATACCAAACTAGACAAGGATATTACAATAAAGAAAATTAGAAAATATCCTGGCGAAGACAGATCCAAAAATCCTTAACAAAATATTAGCAAACCAAAAGTAGCAATATATTAAAAGGATAACAGATCATAACCAGCTAGGGTTTATTCTAGTAATTCTAGGTTGGTTTAACATTTAAAAAATCAAACAATGTAATTCACCATATTAACAGAATAGAGGAGAAAAAACATATGATAATTTCAATGCCCACTGCCTTTGAGTCAATTCTGACTCACAGCGACCCTACATGACAGAGTAGAACTGCCCCCACAGCATTTCCAAGGAGCTGCTGGTGGATTCGTACTGCCGATCTTTTGTTTATCAGCCAAGCTCTTCACCACTGGGCCACCAGGGTTCTGATAATTTCAATGGATACATAAATAGCATTAGACAAAATTCAACAGCCATTCATAAAAACTCTCAACAAATTAGGAATAAAAGGGAAGTTCCTCAAGTTGATATCGTTAAGAAAATAAATAGGTAAGCCATAGATTGAGAGAAAATATTTACAAAACATATATCTGATAAGGAACTGGTATCCAGAATATACAAAAAACTTCTACAACTCAATAATAAAAAGACAAGTAATTCAATAAAAGGGGCAAAAGATTTGAACAGACATTTCACGAAGGAAAATACCTCAATGGCCAAGAAGCACATTTGAAAGTGGTTGTTATTATTAGCTATCAGGGAAACATAAATTAAAACCACAATGAGATACCACTACCCATCTACCAGAATGGCTAAAACACCAAATGTTGGCAAAGATGAGAATAACTGGAACCAACATACATAGTTGGTATAAGTATGAAATTGTACAACCACTTTGGGAAAAAATGGCCCAGAGATGGGTGTCAGAGTTCAAGTAGGGTGAGAAAGGTATCTGTATGGAGGTCAGACTAACGGAAGGAATTGATAATTTTCATACTATGTGCCAAATCAAAAAATGGAGGCATAAAATGAGAGACTCAACAATGAAATCGAAAAAATCCACACACACACAAAAAAAACCAAAGAACTACTGGAACAGAAAAATAAAGCAACTGAATTAGAAAAAGCAAGAGAAACACTCAACAAGAGTTGAACATATAGAAGATAGACTAAATGAACTGGAAGACAAAATAGCTGAATTTATCAAGTCTCAAGAGAAAAGAACAAAGAAAAACTAGCCCGAATGGAAATAGAATTACTGGATCTCAGAGCCATGACAACAAGAAAGGCACAGAAACAATTTTCCAAGAGATAATCAGAGAAAATTTCTCAGACCTGTAGGGGGAGAAATCAAGACATTCCCAAACAAACAGAAGCTCTGGGAATTTGCCACTACCAGACCAGCTTTGCAAGTATTACTCAAGTGAGTACTCCAAATTGAAAAGCAAGAGCATTAAATAAATACTTATATATATACACGGGGAAAAAATAATAGGAGAGAGAGAGATCTTCAAAAAAAACACAACAACACAGGCAATCATAAGGATCAAGAACATGATATTTCCAGGGAATAAACTCAATAATTAAATCCCGCAAGTAATACAACATCAAGTTTGGAAGAAATAAGTACAAAGTAAACTTATCAAATATAGGTCATATATTAAGGTTAATGGAGATACACCAACACATATGTGGGCAGGAGGAGCATATCAGGAATAGATTTATTGTGTGAAAGTTGTATGCTAACTGTTGTTCATATGTTTAATAATGTTGTATACATGTGAGTATTTATTTAGTGTTCTTGCCAGGAGCAAAACAGTAAGAAGGTAACCAAAAGCACAGAGAAGAAACAAGTCTACACGAGCCATGACCTCTTCTACCCTGAGACCAGAACTAGATGGTGCCTGGCTACCACCACTGAGTGTTCTGATTAGGGTCATAACAGATGGTCCCAGACAGAATGGGAGATATGTGGAGAAGTTAAATTCTTAAAAAAAAAAAAAAAAAAGGCAGACAAATTGGAACAGTAGAGAACAGAAGACTCCCTGAGGCACTCTTTAAACCCAGAACTGAGCCTATCCCAAGACCACCTTTTAGCCAAACACCAGAGTGGCACACAAAATAAAGGATATTACCCGTTAGATCAGTGCTCTACTTAAAAACAATCTGTATGAGGCCAAAAGGTCAACAATTACTGGAAAGTAAAGATGAGAAAATAAGGGGGCAGGGAAACCACAATACTGGAAATGGAATACAAAATACAAACAAAAAAATGTTTGTTAACAGACTATAATTAAATAGAATGTTGACACATGTGATAAAATATAACTAATGTCTCTGAACAATTTATGCAGAAATTGTCAAATGGGAACCTAACTTGCCGTGTAAACTTTCACCAAAAACTCAGTAAAATATTATTTAAAAACAAAAATAATAACCACAAGTGCTCCCCTTCAGTCAAAACAAATAAATGTTTATTTGCTACCTCTGTGCATATTCCTGGATTTCTTGTAGAAATATTATTAATTAGGAAGGTTGTAGACCTGCTGACCTTTTGTCAATTGAGACCTGAAGATGTCTACTCTTGTAAAATGGGACAAGTAAGATTTCTATAAAAATGCATGTGTGTCTGACCTAATTAAATGCCAGGGAAGGCTCACACTCATCTGCTCAGTAAATGCTCTCACAGCCTAACTAATGTGGCATCATAAGCAAACCAAGTCACACAGTGTTGTCATTCTACATTATAAATAATTTTACTATTTTAAGTTTTGAGATCTTATCTGACTTTATATAAGCTGAATATGAAAGTACTAACCATAAGTGGAAAGGCTAATACTCTTAATTTTATCAAAATTAAAAACTTCTGGTCATAAAAAGAAAATGAATAGGTAAGCAATAGAATAGGAAAAAAAAAACATTCACAGTATGTACATCTGACAAAGAATTTGTGTGGAGGTTATATAAAGCACTACAAGGAAACAATAAGACTTGAACAGCTATATCAAAACAAACCTCAAAGACAAGCCTTTAAAAAGGTGACAATTTTGAAATTTGAGTGAAGATCTGATACAACAGGGCACTGAGATACGAGATTTTTTTTAAATGGGCATGACTTAATATCTTGTTTTGAAATATGTAAGAACATTTTCCATCACACGATAGAGTTAAAATGGCTGAGAATCCTATTCACTGAAAACTTATATCAACTAAGAAATGTGAACAGTCATTAGATATTCTTAGTGATTCAATTTTGAAACCAGAATTTCCCACTACTCCTCTTTAAGTTTTGGATAGGTTTAACTGAAGACTATTCTAATATTACTTACCCGTATGGATCAGAATTTTCTGACTATAATGCAACTAAACAAAACACAAAAATAAACTGTATGTTCAGGAAGACATAAGAATGCAACTGTCATTCGTAACTCCCAATTTCAAAATTCTGTGTTAATTAAAATAGGTTCATTGTTCTGACTGATTTTGTTAATATCAAGGTTTCACAGCAAATGAACGTTATCGATGTGAACTTACTAAATTCATTTAATAAAAAAATGCTGCTTTTATCAGTTTTATATTTGGTGTTGTGATATGACCTCATTTGATAAAAACTGGGGGGAAAAAACTGGATTTAAGAGCTGCTAAGTATTTTATTGAGACCAAGAAATCTGCAGACATTCAAAAAAAGAGTATGGACTGCTTGTGAGAATGAGCACTGAATGGGACATAAATCACTCAGATTATTGTTTAATAAATACATATAGTACTTATCTCCATAGAATGTTGCATGGTATATTTTACTGCAATACTTACTGGTGCTACTATTTTTCCTGTCTGTCCAACTTGCATGTCATTGGGAACAAAGCCAGCATCAACAGCAGCACGGGAAGCACCAACTAGGGAGAAAAATATCCATCATTTTTTCAAGCTCCATTGTTGAGTTAGTTGGGATATTCACTGATAACTGTAATATATATATATATATATATATCCTGATACATTAGCAATTTCTTTTACAAAGGCCTTACTTAAAAAAAAAAAAAAAATCCCTATCACTGATTGAGAATTCTAAATACTAAGTTTCTATGCATTTTATAAACAACTTAAAATGCCTTCTATGTATACCCAAGGTTTTAGATTTTAAATTTATCTTAATTCCTCTGCTTTCTGTATCAAAAACTTATTCATAAAACATACACTACAATCTGTTCAGGATGTCATTATAATGCTCCTTTACCCAATAACGTCACAGCTTCTGAAGACAGGTACCATAAAATCATTACCTCTTGTGACCGGATAAAGAAATGAGTTGTATATAAACAAGATAAAGGTTTAGCCAATGTGTTTAAGACAAAGGTTTAGCCGATATTTGCCAATCTAAAACAAATAAATAAAATCTAACTGACCTCCTAATCTCATTTAACAGAAGTCAACAAGGAGCCCCATACTCGGGAGTAAAACCACCCTCTTCCAGCAGGGATCAAGAGTGGACCTCAGGAAGTCGAGGCTGCCAGAAAAGACAACTTGAATTCCAGGGAGTCTTACTGCAAAGCGGGGCATGGATATGTGGGTGGGAAGCAGTGGGTAGCTGAGGATGCTGGGTCCACAAGGCTGTGGTGTTTAAACCAAACAATAGTTTAGCTTAATTAGTAAAGAACGTCTGCCTTGAGCGTTGTGTTCTTTTAAGAACTATCTATATGGGATCAAAGTGACAAAGCAACTCAAAAGGTTAGATAGGGAACTTAAGAGGTAGTGTGTTCATGTTAATGAAGAAAAATCTGGAAAAGGCAGATGAGAATGGCTGCACAACCTGAAGAATGTAATCAATGTCACTGAATTGTACATGTAGAAACTCATGAAGTGGTGTATGTTCTGCTGTGTACATGCTTCACAACAACAAAAAATAAAAGAGTGAGCCTTAGGCCCCTTTGTCTCCATCTAGAGAGAACAAGGGGGAACCCTAGACAAATACTCTTCACCATCACCATCTACTTTGAGTCAGCCAGGACTAATAGCACCTGGCCTTTATTTATATCAGTCACTATAAGAAGCCCCAGACTCAGAGGTTACCCTTCACGATCTGCACACTAATTCCCATAATGTTCTGCATACTCCCCAATCTGTACCCATCCCCTACTCCTCGCCAACTCCTGAACCCTTACACTGTGATTTCTGAAACCCATAGCCCAGTATCAGCACACAAAAATCCTCTGTATCTTCCACCTCTATTGTCTTGCTCTAACCAAAACCCAGATGTCCCTGAGGACACCTACTGCCCACAGCCCTCTCCAGTGGTGGCTGCTTTG
The DNA here is from genome assembly GCF_024166365.1 of Elephas maximus indicus. NCBI lineage: Eukaryota > Metazoa > Chordata > Mammalia > Proboscidea > Elephantidae > Elephas > Elephas maximus. The sequence goes on along the minus strand of NC_064831.1, from coordinate 67,247,319 downwards.
TCTCCCACCATCCTCATACCACTGTGCCTGGAGGAGGAGCTCCTCATTGCCACGCTCAGGAAGTTTTTCCTCCTTCCTCCCTAAAAGCTTTCAGATTTAAATCTTATGTCATCAGATTACGTCACTCACTCATTGCTATGGTCATCTATCAAGCCCTGTGTCAATCTCCTTCATTCCTCAAAGATCTTTAGCTTCTGGGTCACTGTTACACTACTCTTATCTTACTTCTTGGAGATTTCAACAGCCTGGCTTCTCAGTTCCTTAAACAACTCTGTTCCAGTCATCCTGTCCTCCATCCTACCACAGCCACACCCATGCTCCTATCCCAAACCTTGCCATTACCAATATCTACAATTCTTAATAATCTCCAACATTTATCTCTCAGCTCCTCTTTCTAGATGACTCCCTGTAGTTGCCAACTCTAACAATCCTCTGACCCTACTGGGATCTACAATTATATTCAATGTCCTTCCTTCCCATTATGTCCTCTCTTCTTTTACTCCCAGTATATATATCAGCTGGAGCCTTGGTGGCACAGCGGTTAACCGAAAGGTCAGCAGTTCAAACCCACCAGCAGCTCCTCAGGAGAGAGATGTGGCAGTCTGCTTCCATAAAGATTACAGCTTTGGAAACCCTATGGGGCAGTTCTACTCTGTCCTATGGGGTCACTATGAGTTGGAAGCGATTCGATGGCAAAGGGTTGTATCAATCACACATACAAAATCACACAAATCACTAATGTGCTGCTCAATGGCTTATTATAAAGTCAACACAATCATGTAACCACCATCCAGGATCATTCTTTTTTAAATCCACTCTAATCAGACTTTTGCCCCCACTACTCCACTGACACTGTTCGTCAAAGTCATCAATGGCCTCTGAGTAGCTAAATCCAATAGTCATGTTTCAGTTCTAATCTTCCCTGACCTATTAGCACCATTTCACAAAGTTGATCACACCTTCCCTCACTGAAATACTTCACCTGGCTTACTTACCATTTCTTTTTGGTCTTCTTTTACTTCTTCTCCCTTACCAATTAAGGTTACAGTGTCTAGAGTTTAGTCCTGGCACCAGTTTTTTCCCTACCCCCATACCCTTGGTGATTTTATCATCTCATGCCTTCAAACACCATTTAAATGCAACTGACTCCCAAATTTTTATCTCCAGCCAAAACTTCTCAACGAACTCCACATCCCAATACCACCTGCCAAACTGACACCTCTACTTGGATTTCTGTTAGATACCTCAAAACTTAACATGTCCCAGAATGAACTCCTGATCTTTCCCTGAAAACTGCTCCATCTGAGGTCTTCTTCATTTCAGCTAATGGCAACTTCTTCCTACCTGTAGCCAGGACAAAAACTTTCTCTCATAATCCATATCCAATCCGCCATAAAATCCTGATGGTTCTACCTTCAAATACATATCTGGAAACTGACCATTTCTCCTACATCTACTGCTATCCTGATCCAAGCCATCATCACGTCTCACCTAGATGCCAGAAATAGCCTCCTACTTGATCTCCCTGTTACTGCACTTATCCCCTACAGTCTACCCTCAGCACTGCAGCCAAGTGAGCCTTCTAATATTAATCAAATCATGTCACTCACTCTTCTGCTCAAACCTTCCAATGGTTCCCCATTTCACTCAGAGAAAAGCAATCTCTTTACAGGGGTCTACAAGGCTCTACCCCCAGTTTTATCTCTTACTACTTTCCTTTTCACACTCTCCATTCCAGTAATACTAGCTCTCATAGATAGAATTGTGTACCCCAAAAATGTGTGTCAACTTGGTTAGGCCATGATTCCCCATATTGTGTGGCTGTCCACCATTTTGTGATTTGATATAATTTTCCTGTGCTATAAATCTAATCTCTGCCTGTGGTTAATAAGTAAAATCAGGTTATGTAAAAGAGGACTAGGGTGGGATGCAACACTGTCATGCATTGAATTGTGTCCCCAAAAAAATGTGTGTCAACTTGGTTAGGCCATGATTTCCAGTGTTCTGTGGTTGTCCTCCATTTTGTGACTGATGTGATTTTTCTATGGTTGTAAATCCTAACCTCTGCCTGTGGCTAATGAGGCAAGATTAGATTATGTTAAAGAGGATTAGGGTGGGATGTAACACACTGGCTCAGGTCACATCCTTGATCCAATGCAAAGGGAGTTTCCCTGAGGTATGGCCTGAACCGCCTTTTATCTTACAAGAGATAAAAGGAAAGGGAAGCAAGCAAAGAGTTGGGGACCTCATGCTACCAGAGGGGCAGTGCCGGGAGCAAAGCATGTCCTTTGGACCCACGGTCCCTGCACCTGAGAGGCTCCTCGACCAGGGAAGATTGATGGCAAGGACCTTCCTCCAGAGCTGTCAGAGAGAGAGAGCCTTCCCCTGGAGCCAATGCCTTGAATTTGGACTTATAGCCTACTAGACTGTGAGAGAGTAAATTTCTCTTTGTTAAAGCCATCCACTTGTGGTATTTTTGTTATAGCAGCACTAGATGACTAAGACAAACAGCCTTACTCAGGTCACAGCTCTGATTCAATGTAAGGAGAGTCTCCCTAGGGTGTGGCCTGCATTACCTTTTGTCTTACAAGAGATAGAAGGAGAGAGAAGCAAAAAGAAAAATAGGGACTTCAGACTACCCAGAAAGCAGAGCAAGGAACAGAGCCCGTCCTTCGGACCTGGGGTCCCTGTGCTGAGAAGCTCCTAGACCAGGGGAAAGAGTAATGACAAGGACCTTCTCTCAGAGCCGACAGAAAGAGGAAGGTTTCCCCAGGAGCTGGCGCCCTGAATTCGCACTTCTAGCCTCCTAGGCAGTAAGAGAATAAACTTGTTTGTTAAAGCTATCCACTTCTGGTATTTCTGTTATAGTAGCACTAGATAACTAAGACACTAGCTTCCTTGCTATTCAATAAACATGCCAGAAATGCTCCTGCCTTAGACAGGCCCTTTGCAGTTTACTGTTCTCTTTGTCTGGAACACTCTTCCCTGAGATCGCCTCATGGCTTGCTCCTTCACCTCCTTCAAACCTTTGCTCAAATGTCTCATTGTCGTTACGGCCTACACTGACCATTTTATCTAAAATTACAGTGCTCCCTCCCCAAAACTCCTCCTTATCCTGCTCTATTTTTCTCCAGAGCATTTACCACTCTCTAATACACTACAATATTCACTAACTTATTATGTTCAATGTATGCAATAAGCAGAAAAATGGGACCCCAAAGAAATATTCACTTCTTAATCTCCAGGATCTACGAACATTACCTTATGTTGAAAAAAGTAAATATTACACTGTATAGCAGAAGATGTGATGGAGTTAAAGATCTTGAGAGGAAGAGCTTATCCTGGATTATCCGGTGGGCTCTAAATGCAGTTACATGCATTCTTATAAGAGGGAAGCAGGGAGAGATTAGACACAGAGAAAAAGGCGATGTGAAAACAGGCGGAGATTAGAGTAATGCACGCGCAAACTCAGGAACAAATGCCAGGGCAGCCACCAGAAGCTAGAAGCATCACGGAACGGATTCTCCCTGAGAGCCCCTGGATGGAATACGGTCCTGCCAATACCATGATTTCAGACCTCTGGCCTTCAAAACTGCAAGAATAAATTTCTGTTGTTTTAAGCCACCAAGTTTATGGTAATTTGTTGCAGCAGCCACTGGAAACAAATACAACGTCTGTCCCACACAGCTAGAAACATAAGTTCTACACAGGCAGAACTTTCCTGCTTATTTTGCTCACTGTTATTTCCCCAGCACCTAATATAGTACCTGCTCAGTAAATATTTGTTGAATGAATTAATGAAATAAGCATCCTAAGTCAAATACTGGCAACTGATTATAATCAGTATTATACCTTCATTCAGACAAAACCATTATTCTTTCTGTAGTTACATATATTATGTAATGTAAAAGCAAAGAAAAAGCCTGGGAGTTATACACAAAACTCTTAAAAAGGGGAGAAGAGACAGATTTAAGACTAGTGGTCAGGGATGATTTTAGCATCGACTACAGTGTTTCAGTTTTATAAAAGAAATATTTATGTATTCATGTGATTAAAAATTAACCTAAAATATTTAAAGTTTTTCAAAAAACATTCCATTCTCATCAATGCACTTTTAATAACAGGTTCCACCTCTCTTATAAATGGTTAACTACATTTTAAAAATAATTTTAAATGCCTATTTGTATGAGATTTATATTAGACCACCAATAAAGAGAAAAATCAGGGCACTCCTGGATCAGAAGTGGGCACTGAAGCTGACATTTACATTCTTTAAAAATGAAAAAAAAAAAAACTACTAAGATTTGTCAAATATAAGACTGTCACACAAATGTTAAAAAAGAGAACAAGGACATCATCTCTTTGATTGGATAAATCCAATACCATTTACTTGGAGGGTTCTTTTCAAAGAGAAAAGCAGAAAATTAATTAATTTACAGCTTTGATTGACTTATACATAAATAATGAAGAAAAAATATTTTCAATAAAAAGGGAACATTCTTCTATTAAAGAAAATAACTTTACCTGCAGCATGTAGTTGATCTGCCAAGTCATATAACAACTTAAAGTTCTCTCCGCTCTTCAAACCCCGACCTTATTTAAAAAATTGAAAAAAAAAAAAAAATTAAGCAAATATAAATTCCATTTTTCTATAAAGTGTTACTCTGTATACCTGACTGAATGTTCATATTGCACAACTGCCATATTAAGCATACCACCCCTTCTATAAAGTCTTTTTTCTCCTATGCTACCCCCCGCCGGAAACCCTGGTGGCGGAGTGGTTAAGCACTATGGCTGCTAACCCAAAGGTCAGCAGTTCAAATCCACCAGGCACTCCTTGGAAACTCTATGGGAGCAGTTCTATTCTGTCCTGTTGGGTCCCTATGAGTTGGAATCGACTCTGCGGCCACGGGTATGATATGGTACTGTACAGCCACCCCGTGCTTGTCCTTACTCCTGTACTTCTACAGAACATTCAACTCTGCTGTAATTAACTCATTAATAAACTAACTGTGTAATTAGTCTTTACCATCATTAGAATGAACATTAGAATGCACACTCTTTAACACCAGAGTCCACATCTATCTTGGTGACCGCTTTATTTTTTTTAACCATAGTACTCAGCAAAATTCCTTAGACAAAGTAGATGCTCAATAAATATTAGCTCAATAACTGACTGAAGCTACTATTTGAGTGGAAGTCACCCCACCAAACTTTAAACTTCTTAAGAGCAAGAACAGCCTGCCTTTTCACCTTTGTTTCTCTGGGACTTTTCACAGGGCCTGGACAGAACAAACATACAATAAACATTTATCAAATGAATGAATAAATAAACGAGTCAGATCCTTTTTTTTTTTTTAAATACTGTAATTATTTTTTTTCAATGCCCCTTGCATTCCAAGGCTATTTGGAAACTTAATTATTTTCTGTATGGTGTGCTTATGTTTAATTTGGACAGGTTTTAAAATAATTTCAATAAGTGGTCCTCTCAATTATTTTGTATATTTTTATGCAAATAATGCATGCCTTCTACATTTGCCAACTGTGCCCTCCCCTCAAAAGTATTTTTGTAAGTGTGTTGGCTAATTTTTTTTTTTTTTTACAGCAATACATAAAAAAATGGCATAGCAGTGCTTCCAAAAATACCTTGCAGGGGATGGTGCGGGTGGTAAATGAATTTGGAAGGTGTGTGTTATTTGTGTAAAATTGTGGTAATGAGCATGATTCAAAAGAAACAAGTCAAACAGAAAAAAAAACAGAAAAACCAATAAAACCAGAAATTGGTTCTTTGAAAAGATGAATAAAATTGACAAATCTTTAGCTAACAAAGAAAAAAGATGCAAATAACCAAAATAAGAAATGAAAGGGGGAACATCACAACTGATCTGATAGAAATAAATTATGACAGAATATTATGAACAGCTGTATAACAAACTGGATAACCTAGATGAAATGAAAGAATTCTTAGAAGCACACAACCTACCCAAATTGACTCATGAGGCAATAGAAAGTCTCAACAGACCCATAACAAGTGAAGAGACTGAATTAGTGATTAAAAACCTCCCAACAAAAAAAAAAAAGTCCTGAACCAGATGGCTTCATTGGGGAATTCTACCAAACATTTAGAAAAGAATTGACACCAATATTGTTTAAACTCTTTCAAAAGATAGAGGAGGAAGGAATACTCCCTAATTCATTCTATGAAACAAACATAACCTTGATACCAAAACCAGACAAACATGCCACAAGAAAACAAAACTATAAGCCAATAGCTCTTATGAATATAGATGCAAAAATCCTCAATAAGATACTAGTGAACAGAATTCAACAGCATATTGAAAGAGTTAGGCACCATGACCAAGGGGGCTTTATTCTAGAAATGCAGGAATAGTTCAACATTAGAAAAATCAATCAACATAATGCACCACATCAACAGAACAAAGGAAGAGAATCACATGATCATCTCTACGGATATACAAAAAACATTTGATAAAATCCAACACCCTTTCTTGATGAAAACCCCAAAGAAGACTGAAATAGATGGGAAATTCCTCAGTATGATTCAGGGCATATATGAAAAGCCAACAGCCAGTATTATACTTAATGGAGAAAGACTGAGAGCATTCCCTTTGAAATCGGGAACAAGACAAGGGTGCCCACTCTTACCACTTCTATTCAACATCATATTAGAAGTCTAAGCCAGAGAAATAAGACAAGAAAAAGAAATAAAAGGTATCCAGATCAGAAAAGAAGTAAAATTATCACTTTTCACGGATGATAGGATCCTATATACAGAAACTCCAAAAGAATCCACAAGAAAACTTCTGAGCTAATAGAGGAATTTAGCAAGGTACAAGGCCAACAAACAAAAATCAGTTGGGTATCTATACACCAGCAATGAGAAACATGAAGGGGAAATTAGAGAAACAATTCCATTTACAATAGCATCTAAGAGAATAAAATACCTAAGAACAATCCTAACCAGAGATGTGATGAACTTACACAACGAAAACTATAAAACACTGCTGAAAGAGATTAAAGAAGACTTAAATAAATGGAAAGATATTCTATGTTCATGGACTGGAAGACTTAATGTTGTTAAGATGTCAATATTACCCCAAATGATCTACAGAATCAATGCAATCTGATCAAAATTCCAATAGCCTTCTTTACAGAAATCGAAAAACCAATCCTCCGCTTTCTACAAAATCGCAAGAGGCTCCAAATAGCTAAAGCAACATTGAAAAAGAACAAAGTCGACAGACTCACACTTTCTGATTTTGAAACATATTATACAGCCACAGTAAGCAAAACAGCCTGGCATAACAATACACACAGACCAATGGGATAGAATCGAGAGTTGAGAAATAAATCCACACATCTATGTTCAACTAATTTTGACAAGGGTGCTAAGTCCATTCAATAGAGAAAGAAGAACCTCTTCAATAATGGTGCTGGGAAAATTGGATTTGACATGCAGAAAAATAATATAGGAGCCGTGCCTCATGCTATACATAAAAACAAATTCAAAATAGATTAAGGACCTAAATGTTTAAACTAAAATAAAAAAATCCTTAGAAGAAAATGGATAATATAATAACAAAAGCACAAATAGCAAATGGCAAAATAAATGGGACCTCATAAAAATTTTGAATTTTGTTCATCAAAAGACTTTATGAAAAAAGTGAAAAAGACAAGCTACCAACTGGGAGAATATCTTCAGAAACCATATATCTGATAAGAATCTAATAACCGATATATATATAAAGCTTTGACAAAAAAAAAAAAAGAGAAAAAACCCAATCATAAAATGGGCAAAGGACCTGAAAAGACATTTCACCAAAGAGGATATTCAAATGGTCACCAGACACATGAAAAGATACTCAGTGTCATTAGCCATCAAAGAGATGCAAATCAAAACTACAATGAGATACCATTTCACTGTCACTAGGTTGGCTCTGATTAAAAAAAAAAAAAAAAACAGAAAATAACAAACGTTGGTGAGGATGTGGAGAAACTGGAACCCTAACCCATTGCTGGCAGAAATACAAAATGGTACAGCCATTGTAAAAAACAGTGCAGCAGTTCCCCCAAGAAACTAAAAATACAACTACCATATGACCCAGCAATTCCACTCCTAGGTATGTACCCAAAAGACTTGAAAGCAGAGACTCAAAAAGAAATTTGTTCGTTGCAGCGCTATTCACAACAGCCAAAAGATGGAAACAGCCTAAATGTCCACTGACAGATGAACAGATAAACAAAATGTGGTACATACATACAATGGAATACTACTCAGCAATAGGAGAAATGAGGTCTTGATACCCGCTACAGTACGCCTAGAACTTGAAGACACTATGCTGAGTGAAATAAGCCAATCACAAAAGGACAAATATTATATGATCTCACTTACATAAAAAGATAAGGTAAATGCACAGAAACCAAAGTTTATCAGTGGTTACAAAGGACAGGAGGGCGGGGGGAAAAGTGGGCTAACAGTGCTGGAAAAATCGCATTGATTAACAGTAGAGTTGCACAACCGATCATTGCAATTGCTGTCAATAACTTGCACACCTGTAAAAAGTTGAATTGACAAAAGTTGTCTGATAGATATATTTACAACAACAACAACAAAAGATTAACTGCTGAGACTGCTTATATACAACCAAACACCTCATGGAATTTTGTTCCTTGGTTTGGAGGTTTAGGGTCATGGTTTCATGGGACATCCCAGTTGATTAGCCTAATAACATGTTCAGTACTTCTGTTCTACCTCCTAGTTTTTTGTGTAGTGCCTGGGGTCTTAAAAGCTTGCAAGCAGCCATCCAAGGCACTTGAAAAAGGAAAAAGGAGAGTGAGGAATAGGAGAATATGGAATGTGTGGCTAATTGCCTCCATGAACAACTGCCTCCTTTGCCATGAGCCCAGGAGAACCAGATGGTACCTGTCTACCATTACTGAACATTTTGATTAAAGATGCCATAGAACAATCCTGATCAAAAGGGGGGAAATGCAGAACAAATTTTCAAATTCTCATGGACTCCAGGCTTTCTGGAGCCATGGAGAGTGGATGAACCCCCGAAACTATTGGCCCGAGATAATCTTTAAAGCTTAAGCCAAAAATATTCCCTGAAGTCATCTTAAAACTAAACAATAGTTTAGCTTAACAAGTAAAAAATGTCTGTCTTGAGCATTATGCTATGGGATCAAATTGACAATGGCAACTCCAAAGATCAGACCGGAACCTTAGGGGGCAGTGAGTTTATGTTAATGAGGGAGGAACAGCTCAGAAAAGAAGGGTGAGAATGGCTGCACGATTCAGAGAATGTAACCAATGTCACTAAATTGTACCTGTAGAAACTGCTGAATTGTTGTTTATGTTTTGCTGTGTATAATCTTAACAACAGCAACAATAAAATAAATAACATTTAGGAAAAAGAATTAATCAGGCATGTGCAGCATTACCAATGGCATGGACAAACAAGCTTAAAAAAAAAAAAAAAAGAAGACTTGTGCAATATTAACACTCCAGATATTAAATGTGAAGAAACTTTCAAAGATATCCACAGAGACCTGGACAACCTTGGAAGTGAACAATGGGAATCATACAACATGGCCCTAAGATTCCAATTAGTTTTTCTATGATTCGGAAGCCAACCGTACTCTGCAGATTAACATGGAAGCAAGTCAATAAGACAATGACACAAGTGCACAAGAGCAAACCTATTAAGATGAGATTTGTACCATGCTCCCCCTGGTGCCAGTGACACAGATTTGCAACAGAAAGTCCAAACTGTATATTAAGCTCATAATTTTGACTTCATTTTCCTTATTGGTAAAATAGGAATAATATTGCCACGTAACTACTTCTTATATTTGAAAAAAAATCTATGCTCCTCTGAAATAAATACTAACAAGATCAAAGTATTACAAGTTTACAACATCTTTTAAAATTTAGAAATTACAATATTTCACTTACCACCAGATACCACCACTTTGGCACCAGTTAGCTCAGGCCGATCACTTTTTGTTAACTTCTGGTCAAGCCATTCTGATATCCCCACTGGCGAAGCACTTGATGCTGCACACATTGATACAAAGCAAACAACGCCTGTGATTTTAAGTTCTATGATAGCAATCACTTTTAAGAGAAACACACAAATACTTATTTCTATGAATTTAAGTTTGTTAGTAGTTACTTTGAATTTCTGTGCTCCTAATCTCAGTTTCTCAGATTTGGAAAGAGTTAAAGAGTTATATTACCTATTAGCTGCATGACTTTTGAGAAGTTATTGAATTCTCTGAGTCTAGCTGTAAAACTACAATACTCCCTTCTCTATTGAGTTAAAATAAGATACTGTATATGTTAAAGTATAACACCCTTTATGCATTTACTATATTACATTCTTCTATTATATTGACTCTCCCAAGTAATACTGATGTCCTATAGGGTCACTGAGTTGGAACGGACTCAACTTGGGAACATCGTTTAAATTGTACTTCAAAATGCTCTGAATCAGAAATTCAACCAGAGGTCATCTCTAATCTAATATAATCTGAATTTAAAAAGAAAAAATTAACACACACCCTTCTCCAAACTGGCACTACCTCCGCTTGTTGCTGCAGCTTCAAAAGACGTTCCTCGGACAGAAAACACCTTCACTTTCTCATCACACTTCACTGTGCATAGGGCATTTCCTATAACACAAAGATTGGCTTTTAAAAAACAGAATCCTTCAAAAAGCAACAAAACAAGTACTCCTTTGAGGCAGAATTTACTTCACAAAGACCAGGTAAGAAAATAACTGTGGACTAGTTGTTTTCTACCTTTACCAAATACAGGAAAAAAGAGGACCATTAACAGTGAAGAAGGGTATCAGTGGATATGTGTACAGCCTAGGACGTCTTTAAAAACAGGACAGGTGCTGACCTTCCTGGAAGTTAAAAAACTGAAACAGAGAGACATACTAGTAAGGTATACCTTCCCTAAAAGGAAAACAGCAAAGCTTCCCTATCCAAACAAAGAAAAAGCCACATTCAGTAACTCATAACAGTATGAACTGCAATAAGTTAATAAGAATAAAGCTACTATGCATCCTATGGGAGGAAAATATGTGATAACATGATAGGGCATAAAGGACAGGAAGTGTGGATGAGCCAAGATTTTAAAAGGTTTGAGGCATTTCTTATGGCTTAGCAATCACATTAAGAGTGACCTAAACTGTGACCAAATATTTCGCCTCAAACATTACTGAAGATAAAAGGTTTGGTTTGAGAATTGACCGTTCACATTTACACTGAAATGCACAACTTTAATCAGAAAGAACAAAGAGTTCACTGCCTTCTCCAGTCCCACTGGAGATCAGTAGGCTTAGCAAGAGATCAATCAAGTGACGCTGAAATGAATTTCTTAACGCAGACAGAAATAGAATAGGAGAAGCAAAGAAGATTGAGAATACTACTTAAAAAAAGATTTGCTTTTCCAGGTGCCACTTATAGAATATATTGAAACAGTGAATCTAATTTTATTGACCATTGGAAAAATCTCAATACAAACTGAACGGCCAGGTAGGAAAGGACTGTGCTCTGGGTCTATTGTTGAGAATGCCAAGTCACTGTTTGGCAGCAATTCTATGGCTAAGATTTTTCCCAGAAACCTTTAAGATGGTCCATCTAAAGCAACCGGGTAGCTTGTTTTAAAATCCTATCTCCAAGGTTAAGTTCTGCTTTTAAAATTTACTAAGATTTAACATGTTAATTATCTTCTTTGTGTACTCACCTGCATAAATGGGTCTCACGAACGTGTCAGGTGACTTGATGGCAATGATGTCAGAAATTGGGGCAACATCCAGTTTGGCTGCTACTCTGGGCAAAAGGTTCTAAAAGCAAAAGAAGCAGTTACACACATACATGCTGATTTGATGTCTATAAACTATCAGCAATGTCATTCTCTAAACGCATATTCCGTAAAGACGTTAATTTAAATATTTTATATTTCACATTCACCCTCAGACATACCATGACTTCAAGCACAGCTTTTTTAACAGCCTTTGAGATTAAGTGGGAGTCTATTAGTATTCTAACTATATTAGGAGTTTTATGAGTTCTACATGAAGGTTATAGCCAAGAAACCCTATGGGGTAGTTCCATCCTGTCACATGTAGTCACTATGAATTGAAAACAACTCAGTGGCACCTAGCAACAGTAAGTAAACTCCTTTAGTTCAATACATTGAATTATGAGATATAATGTTTGCTTTAGTGAATGCCACTTAAAAAGTATGACAGTTATGGATGACTGATTTAAATAAATGAATATAGAAAACTATTTAGAAGAGTAGCAATTTCAGTATTCTCAAATACTGAAAAAAAAAAAAGATTATACTTGTGCATAATTACTTAAGAAGCCTTGGTGGTACGGTGGTTAAGCGCTCGGCTGCTAACCAAAGGTTGGCAGTTCAAACCCACCAGCCGCTCTGTGGGAGAAAAATGTGGCAGTCTGCTTCCATAAAGGTTATAGCCTTGGAAACCCTATAGGGGAGTTCTACTCTGTCCTATAGAGTTGCTATGAGTCAGAATCAACAGGACAGCAACAGGTTTGGTTTTTAGTTATATTTACTCTATATGAAAGAAAACAATTTCGAAGCAGATCTTTTCACCTTTTTTAAAACTGATGTTGTAAAAGATCAAAATTACCTAAATGCCCATCAGCAGGAGATGAGTTATATAAATTATAGTTTACCTACACAACAAACTCTATGTAAACCCACACCCCCGCCCCGCAAAAAAAAAAAAAGAGAATGAGGAAGGTGAAGAACAGCCTGTATGGTATGTCTAAAGAGTGTGGCAAGAATATATTTACATGCTTTTCCTTATAGAAGCATATAACATCTCTGAAATAGATACATTGGACAGCTTTGCTCTCACTAGCTGGGACCCTAGGGAAAGTCATTCTCTCCCCAGGTCTCAGCTACTGCACCTAACAATGTGGGGAGGAGAATCCCTACCCCTCTCATCTAAAATTCTATGACTCGAGGGCTCTGAAACAGAGGACAGTCAGTGAAGACTGATATATCCATGCTTTCCAGGTTCAAAGGTGCTCTTGGATCTTAATCTTAACACTATATGATCACAAAAAAAGTGAGGTGCTGCTTTTATCACATGAATAGAAAAGCTGAATTCTATACTGATTTCTATATAAAGCTTACTCCATCTCATTCCTGAACTTGGTACATGACACTGCCTCCTATGGGCACAGTCTCAAATCTCTCTCCCTTCCAACCCCAAACCTTCTCTGCTCTCCAAGAATTACCTCAGATTATCCTCTAATTTCCCATTTATTCTACATCCTCCCACATATATGTACAATTACACTATATGAATTGGTACTAACATGTTATCTTGTTTTACAATAATTTTTAATACACGTTATATAACCCTCAACTAGATTTATGAGCATCCTGAAGGCAAAAGTTTTGCTTTTTCTTTTGTGTCCCTATCTCCAAACTATATCTAATAAGTAAAAAAAAAAAATAAGTAGTTCTACATAAATCAATGCTAACAAGTGCTGGAAGCCTGAGTCAATTTCTCTCCTGTCATATTTCTAACAGGAGAGAGAGGTTTTCTAATTTCCAGTTTATCGTTACTTACATTATGTAGTAATCCTTTGTCAACCATAGTAGAGAAGCTATTGAAAAGTACCAGTTTTGTAAAACCAAAATTAGAAAAAAATTGAGAACCAACAGAAAAAAGGGTTTGGGGTAAAAAACGGTTGGAACTTAATTGGTTTGAAAGACATCTACTTCCAAAACAAACCAGATTTGTCAGTATTGAAAGCCTGCTTCTGTGAGTAACCCTCTTCCTGAACCACCTTCTTGAGCTGTTCAAGAAATACCACTGGACGTCTGGGGTCTTAAATGCTAACAAGCGGCCATCTAAGATGCATCAATTGGTCTCAACCCACCTGGAGCAAAGGAGAATGAAGAACACCAAGGTCACACGATAACTATGAGCCCAAGAGACAGAAAGGGCCACATGAACTAGAGACTTACATCATCCTGAGACCAGAAGAACTAGATGGTGCCTGGCTACAACCGATGGCTGCCCTGGCAGGGAGCACAACGGAGAACCCCTGAGGGAGCGGGCGATCAGTGGGATGCAGACCCCAAATTCTCACAAAAAGACCATACTTAATGGTCTGACTGAGACTAGAGGAATCCCGGCGGTCATGGTCCCCAAACCTTCTGTTGGCCCAGGACAGGACCCATTCCCGAAGACAACTCAGCAGACATGAAAGGGACTGGACAGTGGGTAGGAGAGAGATGCTGATGAAGAGTGAGCTAATGATATCAGGTGGACACTTGAGACTGTGTTGGCATCTCCTGTCTGGAGTGGGGATGGGAGGATAGAGAGAGTTGGAAGCTGGCAAAATTGTCACCAAAGGAGAGACTGGAAGGGCTGACTCATTAGGGGGAGAGCAAGTGAGAGAACGGAGTAAAAAAAAAAAGAGTTGGAAGCTGGCAAAATTGTCACCAAAGGAGAGACTGGAAGGGCTGACTCATTAGGGGGAGAGCAAGTGAGAGAACGGAGTAAGGTGTATATAAACTTTTTTGTGACAGTCTGACTTGATTTGTAAACGTTCACTTGAAGTTCAATAAAAGTTAATAAAAAAAAAAAGAAAAGAAAAGAAATACCACTGGAATATTGTTATCTGGCTAAGCAGATTTCTCTCACAGATTTTATGTTCTGCAGACTGACTTTTTTAAAGTTTTAGAACTTTCTAAAATGCCTCGAATTTAATGTCTTGACATTTCATTACCCCTTGTTTGACTTTAGCACATCTTGAAAAAAAAATTACTGTGGTGCTTAAAGGCATATATATGTTTTTCTACATCTGTTCTTCCATCCAACTACTCTAAAAGGGTGGACGGTAAACGAATATATCGCTACACTCTCTAACAGACTTGACCACACTGAAGGGGAAGCAATAACTGTCATGTTCTTTTCATCTTCACAAAATTAAAAACCCTGGCATACCAATATAAATGTGTATTATATCAATACCACTGTTGGCGAAGGACTGTGGCAGAGCAAGTTGTTTAGCTTCATCTGATGGGGTCTCATTCCAAACCCATTCAGGGGCTGCAGCATCATTTATTATTATGTGACCCAAATATTACAACACAGCAATCAAGGCCAGATTGTTAAAATCTGGCTAATAAAACACAACAAACACCTTTCCTTTGTCTAACAATCTTTCAGGTCAACTGTCACCACAGAAGCTTCAGGCTCATGAAATTGTTTAAGTCATCCAAGATTAGAATAAAAATTCTCAGAGATCAAATGGTCCACAAAGATCTTCTGGTTCAATGTTCATCTACTGCAGTAAGTCCTTTTACAATATCCCACAGTATAGTAAGTAGCTGGGTGTCAAGTCTCTGATTTAACCATCTCCAGGGAAAGAGAAATCTACCATAGAGAAAACCCACTCCATTTTTTAACTTCTCAAACTGGTAGATCACCTGGCTGAACTCCATTACTTTACATATAAGAAAAACAGGCTTCAGGAAGGTAAATATCCAGCCGAACGCCATACATGTCTATGGAACCATCTTACCTATCAATTACTAAACTCCATGCAAAAATTGAGTAATTTATGAGTCTGCAATGTGACCTGATAAAGAATTGTCCATTAAACGTTTGTTTATACTGTAGGTTGAAAATTCTGTTGTTGCCTAAAAAGTCACCTTAAGTCATTCATTTATATTAGCCTTAAGTGAAAAATTTTAACGAGTTTAAACTGAGAATTCTAGGGGTTAATAACAAACTTATCAAATCTTTAATTACAACATACTAGTTTCTGCTTTAGCAGCGTCACGTCAGTCATATTGGCATCATCTATTTCCTTTCCCACCTCCATGCCATTTACATGGGTAACTGTACAAAGTCCCTGCACAGTTTGCCATGATTCCTCAGGCCTAGAAGCAATACTGGACCACAGGAAAATATTCACCAAATTCTATTCATTTTGCAAGAAAAGAGATCAATATACTGGAACCTAAATGTTGTTGCCACTCAACGGGTACCTGATGGAAGAGCTCATATCTTATTTCCCAAACTCATATTTAAAAATCAACTGTAACAGAATTATGAATTTAAAAGGGAAAAAAAGTCAAATCAAGAAAACTTACAGGAGAAATTAAAATGACTGGTAAATGTGTGAAAAGATGTTTGGTCTCACTAGCAATCAGAGAAATGCAAAATTAAGCAAGATATAAATTTCTACCCATCAGATCAGGGGAAGGGAGAATGTTGAAATATATAACACCAAGCGTTCACAAGGTACTCTCACGTGCAACTGGTGGAGTGTAAATTTTGGCATCCTCTTAAGAGAGCAATTTAGCAAAATATATCAAAATTTTAACTGCACATAGTTTTAGCACAGTTATTTCACTTCTAGAAATCTATTGTAACTAAATATCAGCACATGTATACAAAGATGTATGCAGCAATGTTTACAAATGTAAAAAAACTTGAAACAACCTAACTGCCCATCCTTGGTTAAGTATGGAACATTATACAGCTATAAAAAATGAGACAGACACATTATGAGCTAATATCTTCAAGACATGGTCAAATCCACTAGTCATAAAACAATTCATGTCATACAATTGCATTTTAGAAATAAAAGAAATACTTGTACGTGCATTACAATTTTAAGATCCGTAGAAAGAGACCTAAAAGAATGTACAATTGTTAAGAGTTATACCTCTGAGGAGGGAAGAGTGAGTTGGGAATAAAAAAGGGCCTTTGATACCTTGCTCTGCATACTTATACACTGCATGCAGCCTTCACAATAAGAAGGCATCTGTGTACATCTCACTTTATAATTTTAAAAAGTAAAAATAAAGCCTGAAGATGCAGCTTATTACAAATAGAATAAAAGAAAAAGGGAGTTAGGATAATACCCTTGGCTACAGAGATAGCAAGAAAAGTCCACTAACAAATTCCTTCTCTTGGGCTCCTTCTACCCTCCACCCCCGTTAAAACTTCCTGCAGACTACCAGGGCACCCATCTGCTGGCACATTCTTCCCTCAGACATCACAATGCACAGGATCAGATTACAGCTTTCTTTACCCTGAGGGTAACTTCAGCCACCACTCAGCCCTTCCCAAATCCCCCAAGTAGAGATGATTTAGCCTTTCTAAATATTCATCAGCCACACAAACAAGGCATCTCTTAAAAAGGGTTACTTATACAAATCACAAACACACACACACACACAGAGCTCAACATCGTTTTTAAACAAACATCATTTTAAAACAGTCTAAATAGAGTTTTCTCCACTACAAAATGCGAAAACCTGGAAGCAGCATTTTAACACATTATGACAAAATCTTGAAAGAGTAAATTTTGGCAAGACTATCACATTAAATCAGCAGACTCAGGGTCAGCTATCTAAACAAAGTCGGTTGTACATTTCTGGCACAGTGAAATCTAGCCTTTCAGAGTAGTGACACCAGATCCCACATGCTCAGTCTTCTCACCTTTCCAAAGGCAGATGCTCCAGCACAGATGTGTGTGTAATTGAACTGGTTCTGGGTTGCCAGGATCAATGGCGTCAGTTCCTCTGAGAATGAAGCACATTTGATAAACACATTTCATAATATCCTCATATTCATCCATTCAAGCATAATTTAGACATTTTTTCCACTGGAAAATCTCACCTGGCAGGAAGCCTTTGTAGGCATCATGCTGGGCCACCAGAACTTTTGCTACACCTGCTACTTTGCAAAGATCCTGTGCCACCTGTGATTAAAAGAGTTTTTAATTATCCATCTAAGAGAAATATATGAATACAGCCAACCATCGCAAATATGATGGCCAACTTTTAAAAACAGTCTTATTAGAAAAAGGGCTACTTAAGAATACTAAATAAATAAATAAATCTTTAACAAAGAAAATCTTAGGCCAGTTGATTGTAGTACTAATTTACCTTACACAGGTTTACTACAGGGGATTTTTTCAGCAAAAATTCCTGCCAAAATGAACGCAGCTCTACTCAAATTTAATTGTAAATTGTGCTCTTTACTTTTGGCTTAATGCAACTGTTAAGTTCATCATTTTAGAAATGGTAAAAAAGAGGCAATGGTTAGGTTCTCTCCCACACAACAACAGATCCAATGTATTTTAGACTTAGGGTTTCCTAGAGATGAAGAACAAGACTTAACCATGCTACTTTATAAGCTGCTGCACTTTATTGGGCAATAATAATTTCTGCTGATATTTAAATTAGTGCACGTGGGCAACAGAAAAAATTTTATATACTAGCCCATCGTCAATCACTGATTTCCTGTCCCTGTACATATATTTATCCATGAAAAAGCAAAATTTTTATTTTAATTTCTCATTTTTCTTGTTTGGAATCAGGATAGTGTTCCGAAAAAGCTTTCTGATCACTCAAATTTGCTCTATACAAAAGGCATTAGAATTCCCTTTTTTAAGTATCTTTAACTACAGCATACTGGTTTCTGCTTCAGCAGGGTCATGCCAGTCATATTACTATCTTCTGCTTGTCTACCTCCATTCTGATTCACTGATGACTGGCATTAAAAAAACTCACTGGGAGCTGGATTGTGAAGTTGCAACAATATTCAATAAAGAGAAGACAGTGCAAAAGTACCTCTGCTAAACAACATAAGATATAAACCAAGTATTTGCTGGCAGACTAGGTCATACCACAGAGTCCCTCACTGACCATCACCACTTTATTATGGATGGCTGTATATCTGGCTTCTCTAACTTTAAAAGAATGTCTAATCAAGATATTCTAATCAACTCCAAATCTGTGTTGGAAGAAGTACAACCAGAATGCTCCTTAGAGGCAAGGATGGCAAAACTTCATCTCACATACTTTGGACATGTTATCAGGAGGGACCAGTTCCTGGAGAAGGACATCATGCTTGGTAAAGTGAGGGTTGGCAAACAAGAGGAAGACTCTGAACAAGATGGACTGACCCCATGGCTGCAACAATGGGCTCAAGCTTAACAACAATTCTGAGGATGGCACAGGACAGGGCAGTGTTTTGTTCTGTTTTACATAGGGTCACTATAAGCTGGAACTGACTCAACGGCACCTAACAACAATTAACTCCAAAGGAGCTATACAGCAGACTGTGATATAAAATGGAACAAAATTTTCCATCAAAATTACCTTTTTTTTTTTTTTACCTGTTAAAAACTTCTGGCACTGTATAGAAGAACTTAGTGCTTATGATAAATAGCTAGAGAAAACAGTATAGTACTGAACTTTGCCTACGCTATTAATACAGTCTTTTATACAAGTAGTGATTATTTTTCTTTAAGGTAGACCATGGCATGATAAGATGGAACTGAGTAGAAAAGATGGTTTCTGTTTTGCTTTTTCTCAAAACAGTATAAATAAAATATCATTTCAAGTATTTTAAAGTAATAATAATTATTTAAAATAACAGAGGAAAAAAACTAGAACTTGTATATCTGAAAGCAGGGCAACTAAAATAGACAATTTATTTTTTTATTTTTTATATTTTATCATGCATTGTGGTTTGTATCAACTATATAAGATTTAATAGTTGTTAGTAGGATTTAAGTTAAAAAAAAATCTACTTAAAACAACCCTAAACCTGCTAGAATCCATTCTTTCAAGATATCAATTCATGTAAGAAATTAAACAGAAGTGACCCCCAACATTCTGAACCTGCATTATTACATGCTCTGCATCAGTGCCATTTAATAAAAAATACATAAAGAAAATGCTCTAGAAAGAAACATGCTCTCTCCAGATTTCTCCCTCTGAGTTCCAAACTCCCAATTACACACTCAGCAGCTTCTGTACGGACTGAGAAGGACTTGGTAGCTCAAGCTGTGTAAACTTAACCAAAGCATGATTTCTGCAGCCCAGTGGCACAGACCCTGCAGACAATATTATAACATCTTTCTAGGTGGTTATTATAACATCTTCCTAGGTGGTTAGTGGTTTGCCATTATCTTATTCCAAAAACACCAGGAAAAAAAAAAAAAAAAGAGTATCTCTTAGCACCAGCTTAGTTTGGAAAGAATAGTACTTACATTGGAATTCCCCTACCAGTTAAAAATTAACACCTGTGATACTTTGCCCAGATTTACCACTTCCAGGAATTAAATGCAATTAGCAAGTATATTCATCAGTACAAAAAAGGTATCGACTATTAACCCCTAAGGGGACTCAAATATTATCATTCTACTTGGTACCTGGTGGTACATATGACGGTGCCAGGGAAACTAAACCAAGAATTCTACTTCATCCCAAAAGATAAAATGCTAAGTGAGCAAACCTTTTAGTTCCTTTCTCACACAGAGTAATAGCTGTGACACTGGCCACTTAAAGAGGATTAGAGCCCAATTTGGGTTACATCCTCAGCATAATTCTCTGTTGCCATCTTTCCCTGTCTCTTGATAGAGATTATATTTGCTATGGCTGACCTTAAAAATTTCTCACCTTGTCACATTTGGTTCCAGCTACTAAGCAGGATACTTCACCTCCAAGACATTTGGCGGCAGTGATGGTGTTTAACGTAATGGGTACTAGGGTATCGTTTGCATGCTCAACTATTACCAGGGTACTCTGAAATCGTAGCAATGAGGCCTAAAAAGAAGGAAAAATAAGAATATTGTCATACAAATAGGTTTTTTTATTATACTTGTTAGGTAGAGGTGCTTTAAAGAAAACTATTTTTTACACAACACTCAGTTCTATAAATGTATTTATAAAATACTTGCTCAATAACAAAAACTGGGCTATTTTTATCCATCACTCTACTGCTAATATTCTTACCCAGTAAAAACGGAAAAAGCAAATTAGTCTTCCTCTCTTAGGAATGTTTAAAAATTATTTCAAGGCAACTTTCTCACTAATCTATGTCCAATGAGCGACTGCTAAATATACCTAAATTTAAAATCCTTCAAAAGAGCATATTAACTATTAAACTAGGAACTGGTTGAATTCTACTATCAATTACATTCAGTTACAGCAATACTGCTAAAGAGTATTATCCAGAAATAATGGGCTTGAAATCAATTACTAAAACTGATTTCCACTGTTTCAGGCAAAATGTATTCAAAACCAAAATGACTGACAAAAAAGACTGTTTTTGAAATGTAACGTGAAGCAGCAATTTTGCTAGGGTTTCAACTGTTCATATACGCTTCTGAAAAAAAAAAAAAAGCTTGCAGACAGTATCTTGGAACCAACCAATAAATGGTGGCCGTATTTACTGCAGACTATCAAGAAACCAGCAAGTTCATGGTCATCTGGAATAATTTCAAACACCAGGAACACAAAGATGAAATAGAATGATTCCCACACTCAAAGATTTTACAGAAAATAAGGCTTGTTCGCGTACAAACTATTATTATGAAAGACAGAACAGTTTCCAAATGATGCAGAGTTCCAGCACGTTGGCAGCTGCAGAGCGTGAAGTGTACCGTCAAGTGGAGGTGGAGAGGAGGGAAGCTTAGGTGTTCCTGCCGTGCAAAAACACAAGGAAAGAAGAAAGTTTTGGAACTATCCTTGTCGGAATGAACCCTGGTGGTGCCGTGGTTAAAGCACTCGGCTGCTCATTGAAAAGTTGGTGGTTCGAATCCACCAGCCGCTCCGCAGGAGGAAGACGTGGCAGCCTGCTTCCATTAAGATTATAGCCTTGGAAACCCTATCGGGCAGTTCTCTTCTATCCTATAGAGTTGCTATGAGTCAGAATCAGCTCGAGAGCAACAGGTTTTTAGTGATCCTTGTCAGAAATGGCAATGAGAAGTGAAAAAGAAAGGCACTGAAGATCAAAAGGCATGGTTGTGTGGCTTAATTCAGCAATAATCTTCAGCTCTATACAATAGAGGGTCCCAGACAGAGCTGGAGAAAAATGTAGAACAAAATTCTAACTCAAAAAGAAAGACCAGACTTGCTGGCCTGACAGAGACTGGAGAAACCCTAAGAGCGTGGCCCCTGGACACTTTCAGTTCAGCAATGAAGTCACTCCTGAGGGTCACCCTTCAACCATAAAACAAAACAAGACTAAAGGGGCACACCAGCCCAGGGGCAAGGACTAGACGGCAGGAGGGGACAGGAAAGCTGGTAATAAGGAACCCAAGACGAGAAGGGAGAGTGTTGACATGTCGTGGGGTTGTTAACCAATGTCATGAAACAATATGAGAAACTAGTTTGTTCTGTAAACCTTCATCTAAAGTACAATAATAATAATCTTTAGCTCTAAAGCTGAAGTGAAGAAAGCATAGAATGAAATTTACCCAAATTGTGACTGAAGACGAAAAGGCATGGGACTGTAACACTGATTACACAACTAATGTGCAGATTTTACAAAATACATTCTTTTCATTTACTATATTGTAAACGCCAATTGCTATTTTTTAATATTCTTTACTTTTTTATTGGCATAGTACATAGGCATACCAGCTTAACCAGTTTTTATAGAAATTTGGGTTATTAGCATTTTGTTATTATTATAAAGAACGCAGAGAAGACCATCCTTGTAGCTGAATCTTTGCACTCAACAATAGATGAGAGTCCCTTCCAAAGCCCTTCTGATTGGAAGCTGACCAGCATTTACTCTAACTGCTCTGCTTCCCTAGGAGACTACCCCAGATTCTGCCCAACACTCAACAGGATGGGGACCCTTCTTAGCCCTAAGGTACCTACCTTTACCACTTCATTCCCAATCTTCTCCCAGCTCTCTAAACCGCCTCAACCCTTGCTGAACCCAATCCCAGAGCAGGGAGCCAGAGGCTCTACTCCTTAGTAGGCAATATTTCCAGACGTAGGAATACTTCCAAAGCCACATGAAGCTGAGGGTGGGGAGGATGAGAAGGGCACCACGAGCAGGATATGCCAGAGGAAGGAATCAATGCATTGTAGATGAGCAGGTAAACTTCCTCCCTTTTTCATTTACTCAGTGCAAGTAAGAGAACAGAATGAGACCTTCGCTGCTGCCAAATCAAATATCTGTATAATTTTTTCTTTTTCACAATAACAAACTTCCACTAAGAAGGAAGGGTGTTAAATTTAAGGCTAACAGTCTTTACGCACATCTTAGATTCTCTTACGACAAACTCCTAGAAGCAGAAGTGCTAAATCAAGAGGCAGGCATATTTTTAAGGCTTGATACGAACTGCCACAAACTGTTTTCCAGAAAATTTGTAACAATTGACAATTTCTGGGATGGAAGGAAAGTTCTTGAAAGGCAAGTACCATGCCTGTTCATTTCGTATCTCCAGAGTCTAATGCTTTCTTCAATATTACATCTATAGAATTAATTACATGGTGCTTTTGCTTTTTTAATCAGAAGAGCACAATATCTGATAAAGGACTTTGTAATTAAGACCCAATGACATAATTTATGATTTAAATCACATTTCACAAGAATTGCCCGTAACAAACTATTTATTACCAATATATATCAGACACCATATTTTTGATTATGTTTCGTACATCATTTACCATAAAAATTATGAGATTTCTATCACCGCTTGAAGAATAAATCCAAGATTTGGTGGCAGAAGGCCCATATCTGCTGTAAATTATAGTTCTATCATAACATAAATTAGGCAGTTCTCCTAAGGAATTGTTGAGGTTTTTGGAACGGCCAGGGAAAGACCGTATATTCTTTTTAAAAGACTCTTCAAAAATAGGAGATGCATAAAAGTAAACAACAAAAGAATACATTTAAGACCCATTCAGTTCATGTATCTGATCAATTTTTACTGAGCATTATATACACCATAAGAAGCACTGGTGGCACAGTGGTTATGGAAAACACTCTGCTGCTAACCAAAAGGTCAGCAGTTTGAACCCACCAGGTGCTCCACGGGAGAAAGATGTGTCAGGCATTCTGCTTCCGTAAAGATTACAGTCTGAGAAACCTCATGGGGCAGTTCTACTTCATCTATAAGGGTCACTGTAAGTCAGAATTGACACGACGGCAATGGATTTTTGGTATATACGTTATAAAGGTACTTGTCAATTGACTCCTTTATAATTTTTTAATGTTTTCTTCTAACTCAGTGTTCTACCTTCCATTTCTCAGCTACCACCTAAAAGGAATGTGAAGCACCTAGGCATGCTTGTGTGGCTTCATTCAGCAATAATGATTGTGTGCAAAGCCTAGGCCAGGTGGAACCAGTCTGTGACCTTCTAAAATGTTATCCCTCAATCCGGAGCAGTTTCCTCATATGCAAATTGAGGGAGATGAACTAGATCAGAGGTTTCCAAACTACATCAAAAGAAGGCTAGGGGTTCCAGGTAGGTACCTCAGGAGCTACCCCATAGGAAAAAGTGAGGGCCAGGAAGCAAGTAGGACTGCCAGATTGGCCCCCCAGTTTTGCTTTAACCAAATTAATCAAAATAACATTTATAAAGCACTGTACTAGCATTTTTATCTACAATATCTTATTTTAAACTCTATGATGTAGATGCTATCATTATCCTGACTTTACAGATGAGGAGCTTGGTGGTCATGTAGCTAGGAAGCAGAGCCAGGTTATGAGCCCAAGTAATCTGACTCCAGAGTCGGGTTCTTAATTACCAGCTCACCTCAAAGCACCACCATTTTCAGCTGTTTTACAAATGGGTCATTCCTGTAAGATTTCACTTAGCAAAAATTCTCCTCTTCACAAAAGAAAAAAAGCACTGGTCAAAAGGAAATGAAAAGGGGCTGCAGCAAGATAACAGCATGTTCCCATTCATCCTCCAAAACACGAAAAATAAATAAGCAGAAACTTGCAGAACCAACTTTGTCAGAATTCTGGAAACCAGTCAAAGCGTTACAGCAACTAAGCCAATGCTGAATCAAGAAAAAGTCAACTATTATACAGTAGGAAAGCTTTTATTTTCTACTCACCTGCATCCCACCCCCTCCACGTCTAAGTGCAGCCATTTTAGAGGGGCAGCAGTCCACACTTCCAGGGAGAGAGCCTGGTCTCTGTCACTAGTCAGAGCAGAGCAGACTTCATTTTCAAATTACTGTGTGTGTCTGTTCTAACTTGCCTGGGGGCTGTCTGAAGGACTGAAACCAGGGCTAAGAGGCAGTGGGCAATGCCCAAAGGTTGTAACCATCCATAGCCACTAGGGCTAAGGAGCACAATTAAGGCATGCAATTCACCCTCTGCCGATGAGTTGATTCCGACTCATAACAACACTATAGGGCACAGTAGAATTGCCCCCATAGGGTTTCCAAGGCTATAAATCTTTATGGGAGCAGATTACCAGGTCTTTCTTCCATGGAGCCACTAGGTGGGTTCGAATTAGCAATCTTCTGGTTAGCAGCCGGGCGCTGAATTGTTGTGCCACTAGGGCTCTTTTCAACTTAAACCAGTTGTTGTAAATTTAGGGGATTAAAATGTAATCCACGTGGTAACCACAAAGAAAATACATAAATATTTATACAAAAGGAAACAAGACACGACTAAAATGGTTCCCTACAAAAGGAAATGTGAAGGGAATAAAAATGGTTCACTACAAAAAAATCAACACAAAAGTAGGCAGTACCGGAGGAAATGAAGGAAAAAAACAAAAAGGCAGAAATTCTTCCTCATCAGTAATTACTTTATATGTGAATAGATTAAACTCTCCAAATGGCAGAAACTGGCAAAGTGAGGAGGAAAACATGATCCAACCATATGCTATCTATAAGGGACCCACTTTAGATCCAAAGACACAAACAGGTTGAAAGAGAAAGGATAGAAAAAAAAAATTCCATGCAAACAGTAGCCAAAAGAGCTGGGGTAGTGGTTTTAATCCCAGACCAAATAGACTTTAAGTCAAAATCTGTTAAAGAGACAAAGAAGAATGTTATATAATGATAAAAGGGTCAGTTCAATATATATAACAATTATAAATACATATGCACCTATAACAGAGACCCAAAATATATGCCACAAACATTGACAGAATTAAAGGGAGAAACAAACAGTTCTACAATAATAGCTGGAGACTTCAATACACCACTTTCAGTAATGGATAGAACAAGTAGACAGAAGACCAACAAGGAAACAAGAGGACTTGAACAACACTATAAAACAACTAGACCTAACAGACATATATAGAACATGCCATCTAATAACTGCAGAATACACATTCTTCTCCGGTACACAGGAGTCATTCTCTAACACAGACCATATGTTAGGTCACAAAACAAGTCTCAGTAAATTTAAAATAGTGCTACCATTTTGGTATCTACCAAAAGTAAATGAAAATATTTCCAGAGGAAAGTGCCATCATATTAGGCCCCAAATTATTCTTAAAATGTATCCAAATACAATAGCCACAGGCTACAAATCAAATTTCAGGAAGTTTAAAAAGATTAAAATCATATAAGGTATCTTCTCTGAGCACAATGGAATAAAATTAGAAATCAATAACAGAAGGAAACCTGGAAAATTCACAAACATATGGAAATAAAGCACTGTACTTTTAACAGAAAAAAAAAAAAAGGATAAATTGGGCTTCCTCAAAATTAAAAACTGTTGTGCATTCATCAAAGGACAGTATCAAGAAAGAGAAGACAACCACAGAATGGGAGAAAATATTTGTAAATCATATACCTGCTAAGGGTTTAATATTAGAATATATAAGGAACTCCTACAACTCAAGGACAATAAGATAAACAAGCCAATTAAAAAACGGGCAAATGATTTGAATAGACATTTCTCCAAAGAAGAGAAACAAATGGCCAAAAAGCACATGAAAGGATAATAGACTTCTTTAGTCATTCCAAAAAAACCAAACTCACTGCCCTTGAGTTGAATCCAACTCATAGCAGTTCTATAGGACAAAACAGAACTGCCCCATAGGGTTTCCAAGGAGTGCCTGGTGGATTCAAAATGCCAACCTTTTGATTAGCAGCCATAGCTCTTAACCGCTATGCCACCAAAGTTTCCTCATTAGTCATTAGGAAAATGCAAATCAAAACCACAATGAGATACCACTTCACACCCACTAGGATGGCTAGTATTTTTAAAAAAAGAAAATAACAGTCTTATCAAGGATATGGAGAAATTGGAACCCTCGCACATTGCTGATGCAAATGTAAGTGGTGCGGCTGCCATGGAAAACAATTTGGGAGTTCCTCAAAAAATTAAATATAGTGTTACCATTAAAAAAAAAAAAACACCAAACCCACTTTCATCAAGTCGATTCTGACTCATAGCAACCCCACAGAACTACCTCATAGAGCTTCCAAGGAGCTCCTGGTGGACTCAAACTGCCAGCCTTTTGGTTAGCAGCTGTAGCACTTACCATACGACCCCGCAATTCCACTCCTACGTATATACCCAAAAGAATTGAAAGCAGGGACTCAAACAGATACTTGTACAAGAATATTCATAGCAGCATTATCCACAATGGCCAAAAGGGAGAAAGAACCCAAATGTCCGTCAACAGATGAATGGATAAACAAAATGTGGTATATCCATACAATGGACTATTATTCCACCATAAAAAGGAATGAAGTTCTGATACATGCTATGACATGGATGAACCCTAACAATGTTACGCTAAGGGAAACCAGGCACAGAAGGACAAATACTGCATGATCCCACTTATATGAAAAAACTAGAATAGGCAAATGCAGAGCCACAGAAAGTAGAATAGTATTTACATGGGCTGAAGAAAAAGGATATGGAAAGTTAATGCTTCATGGGTAGAGAGTTTCTGTTTGGTCAACGAAAAAGTTTTAGAAACAAATGGTGATGGTTGCACAAATTCTAAAAATAATTAATGCCACTGAACTATACACTTAAAAATGGTTAAAATGGCAAAATTTATGCTATATATATTTTATAACAAGTTTAAAAAAAAAAGACTAGGTCAGCCATTCTCAACCAAACTTTATTATTTGCACCCAGAAAACTATTTGAAAATTATTTTTAATTCTCCCAAGAATGAACATAACTAGCACCATTCTAGATACACAGATGAGAAGTTAATTCATAGCATACGGTAGATGCCTTAAGGTTATAAATGCTATGGCCACCTTACACTTATATCTTCTTTTTGTGTGTATTGGTACATGTATGTGCAGGAAGCTTACTGGGGAGTGTTCTTGGGAACAATAACCATGAGGGATTGTAATGTAGCAAAATGGCTTGTCTAAATTCAGAAGGTACAGGGCAATGGGTTTCTCTTTTTATATGGCCTTTCTGGCCATGGTCTTATAACTCCCACAAAATGACTGGGTGGGGCCATGCAAATAAAGTGCTTGTGGCCCACTAAAGGGACTGGTCAGTTCTGCCATTCTGCTAGGCCTATCAGGGGTGATCCCACAGAGGTTGAGGGGGACCTCACTACCATTAAGAAGAGCGAGGAGCAGAGCGTGTCCTTTGGACTCAGGCTCCCTGAGCTGAGAACCTCCTAGACTCATGGAGCTAAAGAGCTGTAACACTTGCCAAAGCTGGGAAGAGGCCAGGCCCAAGCAGAACCCTGCAGCAGGAGGCCAAGAGTGAGTTCTGCCTGCGGTAATGGTCAAAAATAAGCTGTCCTGAAAATCAATCAGTGTAATCCACCACATAAATAAAAGATAAGGAAAGAATCATATGATCATCTCAATCAACACAGAAAAGGCATTCGACAAAGTCCAACACTCATTCCTGATAAAACCTCTCAATAAAATAGTTATAGAAGGGAAACTTCTCAACATAATAAGGGGTATCTATGCAAAACCAACGGCCAACATCATTCTTAAGGAAGAGAGGCTGAGAACAGGAACAAAACGAGGATGCCCTTTATCACCACTCCTTTTTAACATTGTATTAGAAGTCTTAGCTGGAGCAATAAGGCAAGAAACAGAAATAAAGGGCATCCAAATTGGTAATGAAGAAGTTAAACTGTCCCTAAATGATACCACACTTAGAAAATCCAAAAGACTCCAAGAGAAAACTACTGGAACTAATAGAAAGATTCAGCAGAGTTGCAAGATATGAGATAAACATACAAAAATCAGTTGGATTCCTATACACCAATAAAGAAAATGACAAAAAGGAAATCAGGAAAAGAACACCATTTATAATAGCCCCCCCCAAAAAAAATACGGAGGCGGGGCCAAGATGGCAGCCTAGGTGGACGCTACCACGGATCCCTCTTGCAACAAAGACTCAGAAAAACAAGTGAATCGATCACATACATAACAATCTACGAACCCTGAACAACAACCACAGATTTAGAGACGGAGAACGAACAAATACGGGGAGGCAGCGATTGTTTTCAGAGCCTGGAGCCAGCATACCAGTCAGGTGACCTTCGGCGCCCGATTTGGGGCAGAGCCTGGGGGGCAGACGGCACAAACAAGGGGCCCAGCCCTGGCCCCCGAACTCATCCCGGGAGGGGGCCCAGCCGGTTCGTGCAGGCGGAGTGGCGGCGCAGCCGGTGGGAGAAGTCTCCGGGAGACAGTGACTGGTCTTGGAGCGGGGAGAGCAGCGTCCCAGCCAGGGAACCGTCCCACCGGGATTTTGGCGGGGCGCGGGCACGGCATAAGCGAGGGGAGCAGCTCCACCCCCTGAACTAGCCCCAGGGCGGGGGGCCCAGCCGGTTCGCAAGGGCGGCGTGGCGACGCGGCCGGTGGGGGAGGCCCCCGGGGGGCAGCGACTGGTCTTGGAGCGGGGAGAGCGCGGGGGCGCGGTGACGAGGCTGGCGGGACGGGGAATCCCCGGGAGGCAGCGACTGATTTTGGAGTCGGGAGTGCACCGTCCCAGTAGGGGAACCTTGACGTTGGGCGTGGGGCTGGCAGCTGAGGATCTGACCATGACTCCAGCGGGCCAGACCCCCCGGGGGCAATCTCCACATAGCCACCACACATAGGCAACGCGCCCCGCGGAAATCTCAGATATAATAGTCATTCCAAGCAAGACAAGCAACTCTGGCTATGTTCTGAGGTGCTACTCTCCTATCTCTCTGATCCCTCCCCCACCCGCCCCAGGCGGCTTCATTAACAGCCGAATAGCCTGAGCCAGAGGGAGAACTCTGATAGGGATCTGACTGTATTTTTTTTTTAGCGGATTTTCTGGGAAAACTAGTTTTCCAGTGATGGCTCGGAGACAGCAGTCCATATCAAACCACATAAAGAAGCAGAACATGACAGCTTCTCCAACCCCCCAAACAAAAGAATCAAAATCTTTCCCAAATGAAGATACAATCCTGGAATTATCAGATACAGAATATAAAAAACTAATCTACAGAATGCTTCAAGACATCACAAACGAAATAAGGAAAACTGCAGAAAAAGCCAAGGAACACACTGATAAAACTGTTGAAGAACTCAAAAAGATTACTCAAGAACATAGTGGAAAAATTAATAAGTTGCAAGAATCCATAGAGAGACAGCATGTAGAAATCCAAAAGATTAACAATAAAATTACAGAATTAGACAACGCAATAGGAAGTCAGAGGAGCAGACTCGAGCAATTAGAATGCAGACTGGGACATCTGGAGGACCAGGAAATCAACACCAACATAGCTGAAAAAAAATCAGATAAAAGATTTTTAAAAAATGAAGAAACCCTAAGAATCATGTGGGACTCTATCAAGAAGGATAACTTCCGGGTGATTGGAGTCCCAGAACAGGGAGGGGGGACAGAAAACACAGAGAACATAGTTGAAAAACTCCTGACACAAAACTTCCCTGACATCATGAAAGACGAAAGGATATCTATCCAAGACGCTCATCGAACCCCATTTAAGATTGATCCAAAAAGAAAAACACCAAGACATATTATCATCAAACTTGCCAAAACCAAAGATAAACAGAAAATTTTAAAAGCAGCCAGGGAGAAAAGAAAGGTTTCCTTCAAGAGAGAATCAATAAGAATAAGCTCAGACTACTCAGCAGAAACCATGCAGGCAAGAAGGGAATGGGACGACATATACAGAGCACTGAAGGAGAAAAACTGCCAGCCAAGGATCATATATCCAGCAAAACTCTCTCTGAAATATGAAGGCGAAATTAAGATATTTACAGATAAACACAAGTTTAGAGAATTTGCAAAAACCAAACCAAAGCTACAAGAAATACTAAAGGATATTGTTTGGTCAGAAAACCAATAATATCAGATACCAGCACAATACAAGGTCACAAAACAGAACGTCCTGATATCAACTCTAATAGGGAAATCACAAAAACAAACAAATTAAGATTAATTAAAAATAAATAAATAAATAATACGCATAACAGGGAATCATGGAAGTCAATAGGTAAAAGATCACAATAATCAATAAGAGGGACTAAATATAGGAGGCATTGAACTGCCAGATGGAGAGTGATACAAGGCGATATAGAACGATACCAGTTAGGTTTTTACTTAGAAAAATAGGGGTAAATAATAAGGTAACCACAAAAAGGTATAACAACTCCATAACTCAAGATAAAAGCCAAGAAAAATGTAACGACTCAACTAACATAAAGTCAAACACTATGAAAATGAGGATCTCACAATTTACTAAGAAAAACGTCTCAGCACAAAAAAGTATGTGGAAAAATGAAATGGCCAACAACACACATGAAAAGGCATCAAAATGACAGCACTAAAAACTTATTTATCTATAATTATGCTGAATGTAAATGGACTAAATGCACCAATAAAGAGACAGAGAGTCACGGACTGGATAAAGAAACACGATCCACCTATAGGCTGCCTACGAGAGACACACCTTAGACTTAGAGACACAAACAAACTAAAACTCAAAGGATGGAAAAAAATATATCAAGCAAACAATAAGCAAAAAAGAAGAGGAGTAGCAATATTAATTTCTGACAAAATAGACTTTAGACTTAAATCCACCACAAAGGATAAAGAAGGACACTATATAATGATAAAAGGGACAACTGATCAGGAAGACATAACCATATTAAATATTTATGCACCCAATGACAGGGCTGCAAGATACATAAATCAAATTTTAACAGAATTGAAAAGTGAGATAGATACCTCCACAATTATAGTAGGAGACTTCAACACACCACTTTCGGAGAAGGACAGGACATCCAGTAAGAAGCTCAATAGAGACACGGAAGACCTACTTACAACAATCAACCAACTTGACCTCACTGACTTATACAGGACTCTCCACCCAACTGCTGCAAAGTACACTTTTTTTTCTAGCGCACATGGAACATTCTCTAGAATAGACCACATATTAGGTAATAAAACAAACCTTTGCAGAGTCCAAAACATCGAAATATTACAAAGCATCTTCTCAGATCACAAGGCAATAAAACTAGAAATCAATAACAGAAAAACTAGGGAAAAGAAATCAAATACCTGGAAAATGAACAATACCCTCCTGAAAAAAGACTGGGTTATAGAAGACATCAAGGAGGGAATAAGGAAATTCATAGAAAGCAACGAGAATGAAAATACTTCCTATCAAAACCTCTGGGACACAGCAAAAGCAGCGCTCAGAGGCCAATTTATATCGATAAATGCACACATACA
Source organism: Elephas maximus indicus (assembly GCF_024166365.1). Lineage (NCBI taxonomy): Eukaryota > Metazoa > Chordata > Mammalia > Proboscidea > Elephantidae > Elephas > Elephas maximus. The sequence continues at coordinate 67,214,811 of NC_064831.1, read as the reverse complement.
AAAAGAAGAGCCAAAAGCAGAGAACTGTCCCTACAACTTGAACAAATAGAAAGTGAGCAACAAAAGAACCCATCAGGCACCAGAAGAAAACAAATAATAAAAATTAGAGCTGAACTAAATGAATTAGAGAACAGAAAAACAATTGAAAAAATTAACAAAGCCAAAAGCTGGTTCTTTGAAAAAATTAACAAAATTGATAAACCATTGGCTAGACTGACTAAAGAAAAACAGGAAAGGAAACAAATAACCCAAATAAGAAACGAGAAGGACCACATCACAACAGAGCCAAATGAAATTAAAAGAATCATTTCAGATTACTACGTAAAATTGTACTCTAACAAATTTGAAAACCTAGAAGAAATGGATAAATTCTTAGAAAAATACTACCTACCTAAACTAACACATTCAGAAGTAGAACAACTAAATAGACCCATAACAAAAAAAGAGATTGAAACGGTAATCAAAAAACTTCCAACAAAAAAAAGTCCTGGCCCAGACGGCTTCACTGCAGAGTTCTACCAAACTTTCAGAGAAGAGTTAACACCACTACTACTAAAGGTATTTCAAAGCATAGAAAAGGATGGAATACTACCCAACTCATTCTATGAAGCTACCATCTCCCTGATACCAAAACCAGGTAAAGACATTACAAAAAAAGAAAATTATAGACCTATACCCCTCATGAACATAGATGCAAAAATCCTCAACAAAATTCTAGCCAGTAGAATCCAACAACACACCAAAAAAATAATTCACCCTGATCAAGTGGGATTTATACCAGGTATGCAAGGCTGGTTTAATATTAGAAAAACCATTAATGTAATCCATCACACAAATAAAAGATAAAAACCACATGATCTTATCAATTGATGCAGAAAAGGCATTTGACAAAGTTCAACACCCATTTATGATAAAAACTCTTACCAAAATAGGAATTGAAGGAAAATTCCTCAACATAATAAAGGGCATCTATGCAAAGCCAACAGCCAATATCACTCTAAATGGAGAGAACCTGAAAGCATTTCCCTTGAGAACGGGAACCAGACAAGGATGCCCTTTATCACCGCTCTTATTCAACATCGTACTTGAAGTCCTAGCCAGGGCAATTAGGCTAGACAAAGAAATAAAGGGTATCCAGATTGGCAAGGAGGAAGTAAAGCTATCACTATTTGCAGATGACATGATCGTATACACAGAAAACCCTAAGGAATCCTCCAGAAAACTACTGAAACTAATAGAAGAGTTTGAAAGAGTCTCAGGTTATAAAATAAACATACAAAAATCACTTGGATTCCTCTACATCAACAAAAAGAACACCGAAGAGGAAATAACCAAATCAATACCATTCACAGTAGCCCCCAAGAAGATAAAATACTTAGGAATAAATCTTACCAAGGATGTAAAAGACCTATACAAAGAAAACTATAAAACTCTGCTACAAGAAATTCAAAAGGACATACTTAAGTGGAAGAACATACCCTGCTCATGGATAGGAAGACTTAACATAGTAAAAATGTCTATTCTACCAAAAGCCATCTATACATATAACGCACTTCCAATCCAAATACCAATGTCATATTTTAAGGGGATAGAGAAACAAATCACTAATTTCATATGGAAGGGAAAGAACCCCCGGAGAAGCAAAGCATTACTGAAAAAGAAGAAGAAAGTGGGAGGCCTCACTCTACCTGATTTCAGAACCTATTATACAGCTACAGTAGTCAAAACAGCCTGGTACTGGTACAACAACAGGCACATAGACCAATGGAACAGAATTGAGAACCCAGATATAAATCCATCCACGTATGAGCAGCTGATATTTGACAAAGGACCAGTGTCAGTTAATTGGGGAAAAGATAGTCTTTTTAACAAATGGCACTGGCATAACTGGATATCCATTTGCAAAAGAATGAAACCGGACCCATACCTCACACCATGCACAAAAACTAACTCCAAGTGGATCAAAGACCTAAACATAAAGACTAAAACGATAAAGATCATGGAAGAAAAAATAGGGACAACCCTAGGAGCCCTAATACAAGGCATAAACAGAATACAAAACATTACCAAAAATGATGAAGAGAAACCAGATAGCTGGGAGCTCCTAAAAATCAAACACCTATGCTCATCTAAAGACTTCACCAAAAGAGTAAAAAGACCACCTACAGACTGGGAAAGGATTTTCAGCTATGACATCTCCGACCAGCGCCTGATCTCTAAAATCTACATGATTCTGTCAAAACTCAACCACAAAAAGACAAACAACCCAATTAAGAAGTGGGCAAAGGATATGAACACACATTTCACTAAAGAAGATATTCAGGCAGCCAACAGATACATGAGAAAATGCTCTCGATCATTAGCCATTAGAGAAATGCAAATTAAAACTACGATGAGATTCCATCTCACACCAACAAGGCTGGCATTAATCCAAAAAACACAAAATAATAAATGTTGGAGAGGCTGCGGAGAGATTGGAACTCTCATACACTGCTGGTGGGAATGTAAAATGGTACAACCACTTTGGAAATCTATCTGGCGTTATCTTAAACAGTTAGAAATAGAACTACCATACAACCCAGAAATCCCACTCCTCGGAATATACCCTAGAGATACAAGAGCCTTCACACAAACAGATATATGCACACCCATGTTTATTGCAGCTCTGTTTACAATAGCAAAAAGCTGGAAGCAACCAAGGTGTCCATCAATGGATGAATGGGTAAATAAATTGTGGTATATTCACACAATGGAATACTACGCATCGATAAAGAACAGTGACAAATCCGTGAAACATTTCAAAACATGGAGGAACCTGGAAGGCATTATGCTGAGCGAAATTAGTCAGAGGCAAAAGGACAAATATTGTATAAGACCACTATTATAAGATCTTGAGAAATAGTAAAAACTGAGAAGAACACATACTTTTGTGGTTACAAAGCAGGGAGGGAGGGAAGGAGGGAGAGTGTTTTTTATTGATCAATCAGTAGATAAGAACTGCTTTGGGTGAAGGGAAAGACAACACTCAATACATGGAAGGTCAGCTCAATTGGACTGGACCAAAAGCAAAGAAGTTTTTGCTTCAAAGGTCAGCGGAGCAGGGGCGGGGGTCTGGGGAACATGGTTTGAGGGGACTTCTAAGTCAATTGGCAAAATAATTCTATCATGAAAACATTCTGCATCCCACTTTGAAATGTGGCGTCTGGGGTCTTAAATGCTAACAAGCGGCCATCTACGATGCATCAATTGGTCTCAACCCACCTGGAGCAAAGGCAAAGGAAGAACACCAAGGTCACGCGACAACTAAGAGCCCAAGAGACAGAAAGGGCCACATGAACCAGAGACCTACATCATCCTGAGACCAGAAGAACTAGGTGGTGCCCGGCCACAATCGATGACGGCCCTGACAGGGAGCACAACAGAGAACTCCTGAGGGAACAGGAGATCAGTGGGATGCAGACCCCAAATTCTCATAAAAAGACCATACTTAATGGTCTGACTGAGACTAGAGGAATCCCGGCGGCCATGCTCCCCAGACCTTCTGTTGGCACAGGACAGGAACCATCCCCGAAGACAACTCATCAGACATGAAAAGGACTGGTCAGCGGGTGGGAGAGAGATGCTGATGAAGAGTGAGCTAATTATATCAGGTGGACACTGGAGAGTGTGTTGGCAACTCTTGTCTGGAGGGCAGATGGGAGGATAGAGAGAGAGGGAAGCTGGCAAAATTGGCACGAAACAAGAGACTGAAAGGCCTGACTCAATAGGGGGAGAGCAAGTGGGAGTACAGAGTAAGATATATGTAAACTTATATGTGACAGACTGATTGGATTTGTAAACGTTCACTTGAAGCTTAATAAAAGTTAATAAAAAAAAAAAGTTAAAATATTCAGTGAAAAAAAAAAAATACTTCGGAATAAATCTAACCAAGGATGTAAAAGACCTATACAAAGAAAACTACAAAACACTACTGCAAGAAACCAAAACAGATCTACATAAATGGAAAAACATACATGTTCATGGATAGGTACACTCAACATTGTGAAAATGACAATTCTACCAAAGCGATTTACAAATACAATGCAATACCGATCCAAATACCAACAACATTCTGTACAGAGATGGAAAAACTTATCATTAACTTTATATGGAAAGGGAAGAAGCCCTTGATAAGTAAAGCACTACTGAAGAAGAAGAATAAAGTAGGACTCCCACTGCCTGACCTCAGAACCTACTATACAGCTATGGTAGTCAAAACAGCCTGGTACTGGTATAAACACAGATATATTGACAAATGGTATAGAATTGAGAACCCAGATGCGAATCCATCCACCTATGGTCACCTGATCTTTGACAAGGGGCCGAAGTCCATCAAATGGAGGAAACAGTCTTTTTAACAAATGATTCTGGCAAAACTGGATGTCCATCTGCAAAAAAATGAAACAGGACCCATACCTCACACTATATACAAAAGCTAACTCAAAGTGGATCAAAGACCTAAATATAAAGCCTAAAACCATGAAGTTCATAGAAGAAAGAATACGATCAACACTAGAGGTCCTAATACATAGCATTAACAGGATACAAATCACAACCAACAACACACAAGCTCCAGAGGATAAGCTAGATAACTGGGATCTTCTAAAAATTAAACACTTATGTTCATCAAAAGACTTCACCAAAAGAGTAAAAAGAGAACCTACTGACTGGGAAAAAGTTTTTGGCTATTACAAATCAGACAAAGGTCTAATCTCTAAAATTTACAAGAAAATTAACACCTCTACAACAAAAAGACAAATAATCTGATTAAAAAATGGACAAAGGAAATGAACAGACACTTCACCAAAGAAGACATTCAAGCAGCCAAAAGACACATGAGGAAATGCTCACCATCTCTAGCCATCAGAGAAATGCAAATCAAAACCACAACGAGATACCATCTCACCCCGGCATTACTGGCACAAATCAAAAAACAGGAAATAACAAATGTTGGAGAGGCTGCAGGGAGATTGGAACTCTTATGCACTGCTGGTGGGAATGCAAAATGATACAACCTTTTTGGAAAACAATATGGCGTTTCCTTAGAAAGCTAGAAAAAGAAATACCATTTGATCCAGCAATCCCACTCCTAGGAATATAACCTAGAGAAATAAGAATCGTCACATGAATAGATATATGTACACCCATGTTCACTGCAGCATTGTTCACAATAGCAAAAATATGGAAACAACATAGATGCCCATCAACAGATGAATGGATAAACAAACTGTGGTACATACATACAATAGAGTATTACGTGATGCTAAAGAACAACGATGGATGCATCTGGAGGACATTATGCTGAGTGAAATAAGTCAGTTACAAAAGGACAAATATTGTATGAGACCACTGCTGTAAAAACTCATGAAAAGGTTTACATACAAAAAAAAAACCATATTTGATGGTTACGTGGGTGGGGGGGGTGGGGATGGAAAAACACTTAATAGACAATAAATAAATGGTAACTTTGGTGAACGGTAAGACAGTACACACTACTGGAGAAGCCAGCACAACCTGTACAAGGCAAGCCCATGGTAGCTCCACAGACACATGAACCTGAGGAACCGAATTGCTGGGCTGAGGGCTGCGGGGACCATGGTCTCAGAGAACCTATAGCTCAACTGGCATAGAGTTTATAAAGAATATGTTCTACATTCTACTTTGGTGAGTAGTGTCTGGGGTCTTAAAAGCCTGTGAGCAGCCATCTAGGATACTCCACTGGTCTCACCCCTTCAGGAGCAAGGAAGAATGAAGAAAACTAAAGACATAAGGGAAAGATTAGTCCAAAGGACTAATCTAGACTGACTTCACTGCATGGCCTCCACCAGACTGAGTCCAGTACAACTAGATGGTGCTCGGCTACCACCACTGACTGCTCTGACAGGGATCACAATAAAGGGTCCCAGACAGAGCTGGAGAAAAATGTAGAACAAAATTCCAACTCAAAAAGAAAGACCAGACTTCCTGGCCTGACAGAGACTGGAGAAACCCTAAGAGCGTGGCCCCCAGACACCATTTCAGATCAGTAATGAGGTCACTCCTGAGGTTCACCTTTCAGCCAAAGACTGAACAGTCCCACGGAACAAAACAAGACTAAAGGGGCGCACCAGCCCTGGGGCAGGGACTGGAAGGTAGGAGGGAACAGGACAGCTGGTAATAGTGAACTCAGGGTTGAGAAGGGAGAGTGCTGACTTGTCCTGGGGTTGTTAACCAACGTCATACAACAGTGTGTGTACTGTTTGATGAGAAACTAGTTTGTTCTATAAACCTTCACCTAAAGTTCAATAAAAAGAATAAGCTGTCCTGATCAAAGAACTGTATCCTGAGTTTTTCCTGATCCGGAATTTTACCCTGTTACTTCCCCAATAAACCACTGTTTTAGTCATCTAGTGCTACTATAACAGAAATACCACAAGTGGATGGCTTTAACAAAGAGAAATTTACCCTCTCATAGTCTAGGAGGCTACAAGTCCAAATTCAGGGCATCAGCTCCAGGGGAAGGCTTTCTCTGTTGGCTCTGGAGCAAGGTCCTTGACGTCAATCTTTCCCTGGACTACGAGCTCCTCTGTGCAGGAACCCTGGGTCCAAAGGACGTGCTCTGCTCCTGGCGCTACTTTCTTGGTGGTATGAGGTTTCCTTGTCTCTCTGCTCGCTTCTCTCTTTTATATCTCAAGAGAGTGGCTTAAGACACATCTAATCTTGTAGATCTCATCAATATAATTGCCACTAATCCATCTCATTAACATGGATTTACAACACATAGGGAAATCACATCAGATGACAAAATGGTAGACAATCATATGATACTGAGAATCATGGCCTAGCCAAGTTGATACACATATTTTGGGGGGGACACAATTCAATCCACGACAACCACTTAACTGTTAGTACAGTTCATGAGTTCTGTGAGACACTGCAGCAAAATTACCAAACTCGAAAATAGGAGGAAAAGTACTGAGGGGAGGGGGAATAGTTGGTGTCAGAGATGATGGATGGATACAGCAGTTTGGAGATATTGGACATTTGGGACATCTTTAACCTCTACCTTAAGGGAACCAGCTTTGTGCTGATTCTTATAATAGAAATTACTCATTACATGAGGGTTAAGAATCAGGACCAGTGCAAAGCTGGTTTCTTTGAGGCAGAAGTCAGGTATATCTCCTCCTTCCCACTGCTCCATAATTTCTGACACCAGTTGCTCCCCCATGACACTCTCTACTTAGCTCTGCAGGGTTTGATAATTCACTGCAGCAGCCACACAGAACTCACAGACCATACTCACAGTTATATGGTTTATTAGGGAAGTAACAGTCTACAACTCAGGATCAGGATCAACTTGGAAGTAACAGGAACAACTCGGATCAGCAGCAGAAAACGCACAGGTCTCCAGTGATCAGGGGGCACAGCTGGGTAGCTGCCTTCTCTTCTGGGTGGCTGACTTCTCTGCTATGCAGGCCTTTCCACCATCGGGAGCTCATTCATCGGCCTCTTTGCTGTAGGCCTCTCCACTGCAAACTGGCCCAGCTCCAAGCCACTGTAGCAGTTCTCTCAGCTATTGCTCTCCTAATGGCAGCTTTCCACCATCAGGTGTCTCTGTCTTTGGACCTCTGTTATTGGATGCTCTGCTGTTACTATCTGTCTCAGTCCCTCTGCTGTCGGTCTCTTTGCCACTAACCGGCCCAGTTCATAGCCAGTATAGCAGCCCACTCAGCTATCTCAGCTGCTCTCTACCATCAGGCCTCTTTGCCACTGGCTCTCTGCCCCTGGCCTCTCTGCCACTAACTGGCCCAGCTCATGGCCAGTGTAGCTTGCTTTCTCTGCTGCTCTCTGCCAGCAGGCCTCTGTGCTGGCAGGACTTTCTGTCACTGGCCTCTCCATCGCTAAATGGCCTAGCTCATAGCCAGTATAACAGCTTCGGGACCACTTGGCTCCCATGTGGCTCTACTTCTCTGCCAGCCCAGCTCTTAGCCAGCATCTCTCTCTCTCTTTCAACTGTTTATATATCCTGATCCTCATCAGTTACAAGGTGGGCCTCCCTCATCAGACCAGAGTTAAACCGATCCTAAAGCACCAATCAACTCACAGATGCCAATCAACTTAGGTCTTGTTAATTACCAGACAAAAGTATCAAACCATCAAGTTGTTTACAACTTACCCAGGAAATGTTAATAAACTGGATGAAGGGGTAGAAAACAACCTGGGAGCGTCTCCCCAAATTGGTTCTCCACGAACTAGTGCAAAGGTAACTCCTCAGGGATTAGAGGAAAATCTCCCAAGCTGTTTTTCTAAAGAACGAAGGCAAAACGTCACATAAACTCACTGCAGTACAGGGATCAAGGAAGCAGGACTGGGCAATGGGAGAAGCTGAACTGCAATACTGCACTCGGGTCACAACAAAGATCTCAGCTGATCGCATAGCTGGGATGGCCCCTCAGAGTCGTTCCTGAATTGAAGCAAAGGGGCTGTAGAGCTTCCTTCTGACATTGTGTCAAGTTACTCCAGGGCTACTTTTTGTTAATTCTGAGGTCCTTTCAGCTTGTTCCACCTTAAAACAGACAGAATCCGCATGAACTTCCAGACTACTGGTTTTGAATACTCAATGAACTATTGTGATTGATGCTTCATTTCTGATTCCAGTTTCACCCTGGAAATAATGTCATACTAAAAAAGCAAAATATGTCATCTAATAAGAACACATATGATATAAAAAAATCAAAACAATGATAACTAGTTGATTTTAGACAAAACTCAAAAATGAAGTAACTTTATCTAAATTAAATCCTTCACTCTTATTACTACTTCATCACCCAGTAACAAGTTGTAAGGCACTTTACAAAATAATTTCAGATATCCTTTCAGAATTTCCCCAGCCCTCTAACTAGGTTAACCCCCTCTCCCATTATATACTCTCCAAACACCCTATATCCTTTTCTCTAACATTCTAACACTTAAAATAAGTGGTCAATGTCTGTCTTTCACAGTCTATTCACACCACAGGGGCAAGGACTAGACTGACTTCTCTGCAAACTCACTACCTGCCTCTGTGCCTGACACATAGCTGGTACTTGATGAAGGTTTAACGACTAGTTAGAAAGTATCCCCAAATGGATCAAAAACTAAAAAGCAACTGTTTCTATCTACCAATAGTACATAAACTTGTTAAGTCACTAAAACAGATACCCCAACATGCTTTTAAAGAATTTACTACCTATAGGGTTGTTTGAGTTGGAACTGACCCAATGGCAGTGGGTTTGGTTTTAGATTCAGTTCCAAAAAGTAAAATATGACAAGTTTACAGGCCCCACACCAAAAAACAAAACAAAACACACCCATTGCCATCGAGTTGATTCCAACTCACAGTGACCCTATAGGACAGAGCAGAACTACCCAATAGGGTTTCCAAGGAGCGGCTGGTGGATTCGAACTGCTGAGCTTTTGGTTAGAAGCCAAATGCTTAGCCACTGTGCCACTAGGGCCCCCTACAGGCATTAGAAGAAGAAAAAAGGTGGAATCTAACTCCCTATTCCACCCTTACAAACCCACCCATAACATAAAGTAGTAAGAATAATTTAAACTTACTTCCCCCTACCCCCATCACCTTTGGAAACTAAATAAGATGAGGGTACAGGGGAAGGGAGAGGGCCTTTTGGCATCTTAACCAAAAAAAAAAAAAAAAAAAAAACCAGTAGGAATAGGCCATAAAATCTTTCCAAGTTCTACTCAAAAAGACAAGTAATATATAATTAAAGTCACCTATCCCTATTTTAATATACATTTGTAATAATAAAATGTATATTACATTTCTGTACTTAAACTAAATAACTTACTTTAACCTCTTTAGTAATAAAATATGGCACTTTTTAATCATGACTAGAAATGTCATATGACATTGATTATAATATTAAAAACACAGTCAATTTACTTTACTTTAAAAACAGACAAGACCCTTAGTAGACACACTGGCAGACAGCATAATTCTACTAAATTCACCTTATGCAATAAATTTTCTTTTAGACCCATACCAAAATTGGCTCTCTTTCTTCTTTCAAAAGAAATTAAAATTTGCATGTGAATTACAGAGTTCAAGCTCATTTATCAATGCTAGACCATGGACTCTGAAAAATGTCATGTTCCTTCATGCCAGTTTCACAGCTTCTGAATCATGATTGATATTCCTTCCCATCTAGAAATGGCCACATTAACAGGAGCTCTCAAATGACCTTGAAAGTGTTGCTTCACTCTCCACATAAAATAATTCTTTGGCATCTGCTTATTAGTCAACAAATCAATTTCAAATGCAAATTAATAAAATAATAATTCAGATTAATATCCCTGCAAGAATGCTAACTAAATGCAAATGCCTATCTCTCTGTTTTCCTCTCAGGGGGTTCTCCAGCTCTTTATTGTAAGTATAAAATACCACCTGGGTTAACAGGTGACACTGAGGGACTCCCAAAGATGACTTTGTTCAATGGCACAAATCAGTCAAAACCGAAAATGGGTCTTAGATACCAAATGCAAGTCATTCAACTTACCTTCTAAAAACTTACAGTAATCTTTTAAATATGTTTCTAACTTTATTATTAAAAACCGTTTTCTAGAAATATTTCTTCCTAAATTTACTCATAGTTAGCTACATAGCAATTTAAAAAAATTTTTTACAATGCAGATTTGAGAGGTGCAAATGGTTAGTGCACTTGGCTACTAACTGAAAGATTGGTGGTTCAAGCTCACCCACAGGCACCTTGGAAGAAAGGCCTGGAGACCTACTTTCAAAGAATCAGCCACTGAAATCCCTACGGAGCAGAGTTCTACTCTGATACACACGGGGTCGCCATGAGTTGGAATCAACTCAATGGCAACTGATATTCTGACTATTTCGACTTTATGACATCATAAATATATAAAGCAGGAGCCAAATTGAAAGAGCTCCCACTTTACAAATACGGGACAATTTGAGCATGGAGGATAACCTACTAAACAAAATAAGGATCTATGAATGAATGAATAACAGAGAGAAGGGGATATTCTTCTTTATAGTACAATGCTAATTAATAAATGTAGAAAGAAAAATGGGGTTAGAAAGTCGCCATCTTACGGCCATCATAGTAATGATTTCTCAGGCAAGAATGATCAACTGATGCTAACACTAGTGGGTGAAAGTATGATAAGAAACAGGATAGCTACATGTTGTAGTGCGCCATCGAGTTGATTCCAACTCATAGCAACCCTGTAGGACAGAGTAGAACTGTCCCATAGGGTTTCCTAGGCTGAAATCTTTACAGGAGCAGATTGAAAGGTCTTTTCTCCAACACAGCCACTGGTAGGTGGGTTTGAACTGCCGACTTTTCAGTTAGCAGCTGAGTGCTTAACCATTGTGGCACCACGGCTCCGATAGTTACGTAGTTTCAGGATAAACCAGTTGCTATCCAGTAGTCCAGGCCATCCCAACTTACAGCAACCCCATGGTGTCAGAGTAGAACTGTGCTCCTCAGGGTTTTCAACGGCTGGTTTTTCTGAAGTAGACTGCCAGGGCTTTCTTCCGAGGCACCTCTGGGTGGACACAAACCGCCAACCTTAGCAGTCTAGTACATTTACCATTTGTACCACCCAAGGATTGCCTACAAATTACTTAAAAGTAACAAAGGAAGAATACTAACTTTACAGTGGTGAAACCTGGTGAACTCCACTTTAGTCAAGTGACTAAAGTTAACTTCACCAAAGATAGGATAAACCCAACATATTGTGCCTCCTAACATGATGCATTGAGAGCATAACATCACTTCTGTGATAGTCCTGCCAAAAATACATAACCTGAATCTAATCAGAAGGAACATAAGACAAACCCATATTGAGACAATGGACATAATTTTTAAATGACTGTAGATTAGATAATATTGTATCATTGTTAAACACTTCCTGATGTTGATCATTAAATTGTAGTAAATGAACCTCCTTGTTCTTACAAAATACATACTAAAAAATTTTGGGGAGTAAAGGGGCACGTCTGTAACATACCCTCAAATGGTTCAGAAAAAAAATGTATACATGTATAAAGCAAATGTGTCACACTGTTAACTGGTGAAACCCTATGAAGAGTTTTAAGAAGTCTTTGTACTATTCTTGCAACTTTTCTGTAAGTTTGAAACTATATCAAAACAAAAAAGCTAAATATGTGTATGTGTATTTGTGTGTCCTGTTTTGGAAACGTTCTCGTCATTCTTCATACACTTATCCAAATCATTCATCAGTACTTAATGACTTTACAGCAGCCACCTTAGCCTGACTTCAAATTTTAAAAATAAGTCAAGGTCAAAGTCTTTAGAAAACAACAATAAAAATGTGGAAATACTATCTATGCATATTGGGAAACTGTGTACATAATAAGATAATTACATAAACTAATGATTCCATTTATTCTGTTAGCTCTACAAGATCACTGAGTCCTAAATTCTCTCCACCAAAAGTATCAGTTCACATATACCAGACTTCCAACCTGTCCACAAAACCACCTTCCAATTACTGCTTCCAAGAGTCTATGATTCCTGGAATTTTCCCAAATCCACGACTTTAACTTGTTTATGTTTATATCCTCTGAGGGGAAAAAAAAAAAAATCCCCTCAGGGAAAGAGAGGACACTAACCTGAAGGATGTAAGTTTGAACTTTTTAGAAGAAAGGGAGTTAGGATCTTTTTAAGGAGCAAAGATTAACTACTAGAAAAGAGTTTACAGACATCTAGAAAGATCACTAGCTATGTCTCAGGGAAAATATGCTCCCCTTCCCCGAACCCTCCAAAAAATAAAAAACATCAGGGAAGTTTCTGACCTAAGTTTAGCCATCTAGTTTCTCATTTAACCTAAGCGTCAATGAGAAACTCTACAGAATCCACAATATAAACTATTGTTACTTGTAATTGGTCAATCTCCAATACTGTCCTCTCGTAAGATAAGGACAAAAATATATTTTCTCTCAGCCCCTCTCACAGAATGCAGGGAGAAATGTTCACTATTCAAAGCACCCAAAACCTACCACTACCAAGTTCCCTGGCTGTTTAACCAACAATCTACTAGTTTAAAAGCAGGTCAGCCTGCAGTACAAAAAGGACGCTCCCCCTTTCAAAATTGGCTAAAGCCGTTGAAGTGGATTATTGGTTTTGCACATCCAATCACCCAAAACCAGCCCTGCCCCACTGGCCGGAGCGCGCGTCCACGCCCCCTCCCCCCGCACCTGACCCAGCAGCCACAATGCGCCCAGTGGAGACATTTTAATTCTTCCAGACGTGTCAGCTTCCAGGCCGAGTCCAGGCTTTAAACTCTCCCAGGAGGGCCTCCCCGCAGCGACGTTTTGTTCCTTCGGGGAAAGATTTTCTAGGGGCATCGCTGCCCGCACCCCGCCGAGCGTGGAGCACCCAGGACGCCTGGCAGAAGGGAGAGAGACCTAAGGGTGGAAAGGGGGACTGGGGAGAGGGCGGGACGGAAGGAGGAGGGGCAGCAGGAGCGCAAGTTCACTACTCGGGGTCACCCTGACCCCCGACCTCTGACCTGTGCCCGAGCTAGCGGCCCCTAAGGATCAGGGGCCAGCCCCAGTCCCAGAGCCTTGGGCCTCGGCACCGAGCTCCAGGTCAGGATAGGCCTGCCTGCCACAGGGCCAGTCGGGCCTGTCGGAGCCGGTGACCTTCTCCAAGACCCTCACTGGGACGACAGGTTTTGGTGGGATCGTCACCGAGCTCGGCCTCCACGACTGCACTCACCGCCCGCCGGAGCTGCCCAGGAGCTGCCGCTCGGAACATGGTGTCTGCGACCGTCCTCCCCGCCGCAGCCTCGGCCTCACGGCAGCCCCCCGCCTGGCAGCCACAGCACCGCCGCCGCCGCCAGTCACTCCAAGTCTCGCGAGACGAGCGATTGCGAGCGAGCGCCCATTGGGCGGTGCGCAGCCAATGGGGACGGCGGAAAGGTGGGGCGGGACTCGGGAGTAGGGTAAAGGTGAGGCCGTTGGCTGGGAGGCTCTGCGAGGCGGCTGAACGGCGGAGGGAAGCCGGCGCGGTCTGCCTCGCAGCCCCACTGTGGGCAGCCTTGTTCCAGCGAACTTTACTACTGAACTGATGATGTTACTCTCCTGGGTTCCCAGGCCTCAGGATGAAGTCCACCCCACTCACTCTATTCATTCATTCTCTCATTCATTTATTCACAGTTATCGACTCTGTGGCTGTAATGTGCTAAGCAGTTTTCTAGGTGGTGGTGGTGGTAGTGCCGTCGAGTGGGTTCTGACCCGCAGCGACCCTATATGCAACAGAACAAAACACTGCACAGTCCTGCGTCATCCTCATGATCGTTGTTATACTGGAGCCCATTGTTGCAACCACCTGTGTCAATCCATGGGTCTCCCTCTTTTTCGCTGACCTCTCCCAAGCATGGTGTCCTTCTCCAGGGACATCTAGGTGAGAGGAATATAATAAAAGGATGCATAAGGTGTTGTCCTGCCCTTGGGGACTTCACAGACTCTGGAGGAAAAATACAAATAAGTATATAATTTCTATTATGTGAGGAAGAGGAGTAAGAAAAAGAGATGAGGGTTCACAGAGTTGGTGATATTTGAGCTGGATTCTGGAACAAGGAACTGCGTGCGTAGTCAAAAAGAGGGGAGGACCATGAAATGACTAAGGAGTTGGGAACCCAACTTGAGCATAAGTTGTATCCACTTCAGACATGTTGGCGCTCGTGTGGTGGTCGAGGGCTTTGGGACCCACCAGTAAATCTGTATGTGGGATACCGGGAGGGGCAATTCAGTATTATGTTTATCACTGCATTTGCCTCCCAACCCAGCTCCCCACTGAACTCAAATTTGAGTCCTATAAGTGCAAGGAAGAAGAAAGAGTACTTTAAGTAAAAACTGAAAGGGATATTTTACTAAAAAACATGCTAAAAATTGGGATACAAGCTAACCTCCTTCCCTGCCCCCACACCTATGACAAAGCAAAACACGAAAGGGGAGAGAAGCTCCCCCACCCACGCTGGGCAGCTTTGGCACCCCAGAGGTTCCAGTGAATCAGCAGCAGCTGTGGCCAGCAGAGGCCCGTTGCCCATAGGACATGGTGGTTTCTAGCAGAACAGGGCCAGGGTAGACAAAGAGCCCAAAAATTGGAAAGCCTGTGACAACTGACCAGATCTGTTTCTTGGGCACACAAGAGATGCACCCCAGGGATGTTACAAGTGGGGAAAGTGCCAGAGAAGTGCAGACTACAACATTGCTATTATTTTCCCTGTACGTATTTTGTGATCTGTCTCTACCTCTCAGGTACTAGCTGCTTCGTGGCAGGAACCCTGGTGTTAAATATCTGGTTTATGTTTGTGGATGTTCAGTGAGTGAGTGTGAAACTTTGATGAAATTGGAAAGGAAGGAAGAGAGGGTGGGAGGAAGTAGTCACCCCTTGAAGACTGACTTCAGCCTATTTGGAAAAACACCTCACTGTCCTCTTTTGTCTTTACAGGCCAGTTTCAGGAGCAGCTCCCAGGATTCTGGCAGGCCTCTCTTTCTAGTGGAAACTTAGAAGAGGAAGGGTTAGTGGAATAAACTATAACCCCCAGGCTGCTGCAACTACTGATACTCATTGTCTCCTTCCTCCTTATCTGTTGCCATTGAGTGGATTCTGACTCATGGCAACCACATGTGTGTCGGAGTAGAACTGTGCTCCATAGGGTTTTCCATGGCTGATTTTTCAGAAGTAGATTGCCAGGCTTTCTTTCCGAGGTGTCTGTGGGTGAATTCGAACTGCCAAGAGCATGTTAACCATTTGTACCACCCAGGGACTCCTCCTTTCTCCTTATCTATTCTAAATTCTCCTCAGCCTCAGCCGGCAGCTCTGATGACCACAGTGGCCAACCCGTTGCCACATAAACCAAAATACACTACAGTAAATCCACCAGCAAATCTTGTTGAATTAAAAAAAAAAAAAAATCCTGTTGGCTCTACCTCCAAAAATACCTCAAATTTGACCTCCTCTTGCCACTTTTTGCTGCTTCAACCCTAGTCCAAGATGCCATCATCTCTCGCGGGAATTATTGCAACAGCCTCTTAGCTGGTATCTTAGCTTCCACATTTGTCTCTACAGTCTATGCGCCTCAGAGCAACCAGTGATGTTCTGAATACATAAATCATACCTCATCATTTCCTGCTCAAAACCCCCTCGTTACGTTGGGAAAAAAGAAAGTCAAAGCTCTTGGCATGGCTTCAAAGCTCACCTTGCTCTGGCCCCTGCCTAGCACTCCAATTCATTTCCTCTTTCCTTCCTTTTTCTTCAACTCCTGTTGTTGTTGTTGGTTCTCACTGTGTTACAGAGTAGAACTGCTCCATAGGGTTTTCTTGGCTATAATCTTTTTTTTTTTTTTTTTTGTCCTTTAGAAGAAGGTTTACAGAACAAACTAGTTTCTCATTAAACAGTTAGTACACATATTGTTTTATGACGTTGGTTAATAATCCCATGACATGTCGACACTTTCCCTTCTCAATCCTGGGCTCCCTACTACCAGCTTTCCTGTCCTCTCCTGCCTTCTAGTCCTTGCCCCAAGGCTGGCTTGCCCCTTTAGTCTCGTTTTGTTCCATGGGCCTGTCCAGTCTTTGGCTGAAGGGTGAACCTCAGGAGTGACTTCATTGCTGAGCTGAAAGGGTGTCCAGTGGCCATATTCTCAGGGTTTCTCCAGTCTCTGTCAGGCCAGCAAGTCTGGACTTTCTTTTTGAGTTACAATCTTTTCCTACATTTTTCTCCAGCTCTGTCTGGGACCCTCTATTGTGATCCCTGTCAGAGCAGTCAGTGGTGGTAGCTGAGCACCATCTAGTTGTACTGGACTCAGTCTGGTCGAAGCCATGGTAGTCGTGGCCCATTAATCCTTTGGACTAACCTTTCCCTTGTATCTTTAGTTTTCTTCATTCTTACTTGCTCCCAAAGGGGCGAGACCAGTGGAGTATCCTAGATGGCCACTCACAGGATTTTAAGACCCCAGATGCTACTCACCAAAGTCGAATGTAGAACATTTCTTGGCTATAATCTTAACAGAAGCAGATCATCTCCAGGTCTTTCTTCCATAGTGCTGTTGGGTGGGTTCAAACTCCCAATCTTTAGCTTAGACATTGAGCACAAACTGTTTGTGCCACCTAGGGGCCTTCCGTGTCCTACTAGTCCTCAAATATAGAAGCCTGATCTTGCCTCAGGGCCTTTGCACTTGCTGTTCCCACTATGTGGAAAGCTTTTCCACCAGATCCTCTATATGGTTTGCTCCTAGTCTTCAGTCAGGTCTCAGCTCAAATACCACCACCTCGTAGAAGCTTTCCCCTACCACCACAGCTATCCCCTTCCTCCTTTTTCCATCCCCTTACCCTGTTTTATTTTTCAGAGCAGGGACTTTGTACTGTTCACTATTGTATCCCTGCTACCTAGAACAATGTCTGGTCCATATCAGAACTCTGTATGTACTTTGTGAATGAATAAATGAATGAATGCATGGATGGATGAACATATTTGCCTATGTATGCAGACTTCACAGGGCCCTTGGCCTGCACTGATCTCTCCCTCCTCCTCATCCCTCTGGTCTTTGCCGTTTGTGTCACAATACAAACATTTCATTGTATCCCAGGGGCCAGCTTGAGTCTTAGGTTGTTATTCACTTTATTTTATTGTTTGACATTTAACATGCATGACACTTATTACCCCAACTGAACTGACACTCTCTTAGGTCAGAGTCCCTGTTGTGTACGTATTTTTATTCCCTTCATCACTTGGCAATGTACCAGGCATGTAGTGTGTACTAAATAAATATTTGTTGACTGTTCGAATGAAGAGTGGTAGAAATTGGTAATAATCATGAAAGGAAAAAGAAAGGAAGAAGAAGGAATTTTGGGAAACAGGCAAAGTTAGAACTAACACACATAATCATTTGAATTTTAAATTTTATAATGAATGGCCAGGAGTGTAAAAGCTCGTTCTTTTGCTTCTCCTTTAAAAAGTAACTTTCTCCCAGATAACTGGGAGCTCCTAAAACCAAACACCTATGCTCATCTAAAGACTCCATCAAAAGAGTAAGAAGACCACCTACAGACTGGGAAAAAATTTTCAGCTACGACATCTCCAACCAGTGCCTAATCTCTAAAATTTACATGACTCTGCTAAAACTCAACCACAAAAAGACAAACAACCCAATTAAAAAAATGGACAAAGGATATGAACAGGCACTTCACTAAAGAAGACATTCAGGCGGCTATCAGATACATGAGGAAATGCTCTCAAATCATTAGCCGTTAGAGAAATGCAAATCAAAACTACAATGAGATTCCATCTCACTCCAACAAGGCTGGCAGTTGTCAAAAAAACACAAAATAATAAATGTTGGAGAGACTGTGGAGAGATTGGAACACTTATACACTGCTGGTGGAAACGTCAAATGGTATAACCACTTCAGAAATCAATTTGGCGCTTCCTTAAAAAGCTAGAAATAGAACTACCATACGACCCAGCAATCCCACTCCTCAGAATATATCCTAGAGAAATAAGAGCCTTTACACAAACAGATATATGCACACTCATGTTTATTGCAGCACTGTTTACAATAGCAAACAGATGGAACCAACCAAGGTGCCCATCAATGGATGAATAGATAAATAAATTATGGTATATTCACACAATGAAATACTACGCATCGATAAAGAACAGAGATGAATCGGTGAAACATTTCATAACATGGAGAAACCTGGAAGGCATTATGCTGAGTGAAATTAGTCAGTTGCAAAAGGACAAATATTGTATAAGACCACTATTATAAGAACTTGAGAAATAGTTTAAACTGAGAAGAACACACTGTTTTGTGGTTACAAGAGTGGGGAGGGAGGGCTGGTGGGAGAGGGGTATTTACTAATTAGATAGTAGACAAGAGCTACTTTGGGTGAAGGGAAGGACAACACTCAACACAGTGGAGGTCAGCACAACTGGACTAAACCAAAGCAAAGCAGTTTCCTGAATAAACTGAATGCTTCAAAGGTCAGTGAAGCAGTGGCAGGGGTTTGGGGACCAGAGTTTCAGGGGACATCTAAGTCAATTGGCATAATAAAATCTATTAAAAAAAAATCCTGCATCCCACTTTGAAGAGTGGTGTCTGAGGTCTTAAATGCTAGCAAGCCACCATCTATGATGCATCAATGAGTCTCAACCCACCTGGATCAAAGGAGAATGTAGAACACCAAGAACACAAAATAATAACAAGCCCAAGAGACAGAAAGGGCTACATGAACCAGAGACTGCATCATCCTGAGACCAGAAGAGCGAGATGGTGCCCGGCCACAACCGATGACTGACCTGACAGGGAACACAACAGAGAATCCCTGAGGGAGCAGGGGAACAGTGGGATGCAGACCCCAAATTCTCATAAAAAGACCAGACTTAAAGGTCTGACTAAGACTGGAAGGACCCTGGTGATCATGGCCCCCAGACCTTCTGTTGGCCCACTACAGGAACCATCCCTGAAGCCAGCTCATCAGACATGGATTGGGCTGGACAATGGGTTGGAGAGGGATGTTGGTGAGGCGTGAGCTACTTGGTTCAGGTGGACACTTGAGACAATGTTGGCATCTTCTGCCTGGAGGGGAGATGCGAGGATAGAGAGGTTTAGAAGCTGGCAAAATGGTCACAAAAAGAGAGAGTGGAAGGAGGGGCGGGCCGTCTCATGGCGGGGGAAGTAATTGGGAGTATGTAGCAAGTTGTGTATGGGTTTTTGTGTGAGAGACTGACTTGATTTGTAAACTTTCACTTAAGCACAATAAATATTATTTTTAAAAAATGCTCACTTGAAAAAATAAATATAACTAGCTCCTTCCCAAAAAAAAAAAGTAACTTTCTCATTGTGAAGTGGCAGGCCACTGTATTTAGCAAAGATTCACGTTAGTACAAAGGCAGTTAAGGTGGGTTCCCAGACCAGCAACATCAGCATCATCTGAGCACTTAGTCGAAATGCAAATTCTCAGGCCCCACCTAGACCTACCGAACGCGAAACTCTGAGAACAGGACACAGAAATCTGTGTTTTAGAAAGCCCTCTTGATGATTGATGATATCCGTCTGACAACCATTGCGTTAGTATAAAGGAGAAAGGTAAAACCTATTTGTGAAGCAGGATGCTGTGATAACAGTTATTCTCCATCTTTTTGTTCCCCTCAGAACCTGTGATGGCCTCACAGACTATGGTATATATGGATCATATATAAAAGAATGAAGTTGAACCCTGTTCTTACACCATACATAAAAATTAACTCAAAATGGAGTGTAATGGTTAATATTATGTGTCAACTTGACTAGGCTATGATTCTCAGAAGCTTGACAGACACTATGTGATCACCTTCCATTTTGTGCTGTAATGTGAGTAGCCCATCAGTTGAAAGGGAAGTTTCCTTGAGGGCGTGGCCTGCCTCCACTATACAAATGGATGTTTCTTTCTCCACCCTGAACTCTTCACATCGCCTGGCCTCTGATTCTTGGGATGTAGGCCTACAGAAGTCTCTGGCCTGCCATCTAACCAGCAGATTTTGGACAGGCCAGCCCCTGCAACCCTGTGAGCAAGCAGAGGCCTCTAGCCTGCTGCTTGACCTGCAGATTTTGGGTTCACCAGACCCTGCAAACACATGACCCAGCAGAAGCATTCAGCCTGTTGCCTGACCCACAGATTTTGGATTTTCCAGCCCTTACAATTGCATAAGCCATTTCTTCACAATTACTTAAGCCATTTCCTTGAAGTAAATTTCTCTTTGTGTATATTTATATGCACTTCACTCACTGGTTTTCCTCCTGTAGAGAATCCAGATTAAGAAGTAGAGCACAGACATAAATGTAAGAACAAAAACTATAAAACTCATCAAATAAAATATAAGAGTAAACCTTTGTGACTGTGATTTAGGGAAAGTTTTACATATGTCACCAAAAGCACAAGCAACAACAACAAAAAATAGATAAACTGGACTCCATTCAAATTAAAATATTTTGTATTTCAAAGAACACCATCAAAAAAGTTAAAAGACAACCACATAATAGGAGAAAATATTAGCAAATCATATATCTGATAAGGAACTTGTACCCAAAATATATAAAGAACACTTAGAACCCAATAATAAAAAGACAAACAACCCAATTAAAAAATGGGAAAAGAATTTGAACAGATACTTCTCCAAAGAAGATACACAAATGAAAAATAAGCACATAAAAAGATGCTCAACATCATTCCACCCAGAAACCAAATCCACTGCTATCAAGTCAATTCCGACTCATAGAGACCCCTTAGGGTTTCCAAGGCTATAATCTCTATGGAAGCAGACTGCCACATCTTGCCCCCATGGAGTTGCTGGTGGTTTCCAACCATCAAGCTTTTGGTTAGCAGTCGATCGCTTTAACCAGTGCGTCACCAGGGCACCTTCAACATCATTACCGATCAGGAAAACGAAAACTGAAACCACAATAAGGTATCACTTTACACCCACTGAGGGAGATATTATAATAATAATAATATAATAATAATAATAATAATAGACAGAAAGTTAACAAGGAGGTTGAGAAATTGAACCCTTTGTGCATTGCTGATGGGAATGTAAAATGTTGCACGGCTGCTTTGGCAAACAATTTGACAGGTCCTATAAATGTTAAACATGGAGTTTTCATATAGCCCAGCAATTCCCCTCCTAGATATATACCCAAAAGAAATAAAAACATATGTCCACGCAAAAACTTGTACACAAATGCTCATTGCAGCTTTACTCATAATAGCCAAAAAGTAGAAACAATACTAGTCTGTCAATTAATGAATAAAATATGGTATATCCAATCAATAGGATATCATTCAGCAATTAAAAGAATAAGTGTTGACATGAACTAGAGACTTACTTCATCCTGAGACCAGAAGAACTAGATGGTGCCTGGCTACAACCGATGGCTGCCCTGGCAGGGAGCACAACGGAGAACCCCTGAGGGAGCGGGAGATCAGTGGGATGCAGACCCCAAATTCTCATAAAAAGACCATACTAGGTCTGACTGAGACTAGAGGAATCCCAGCGGTCACGGTCCCCAAACCTTCTGTTGGCCCAGGACAGGACCCATTCCCGAAGACAACTCAGCAGACATGAAAGGGACTGGACAGTGGGTAGGAGAGAGATGCTGATGAAGAGTGAGCTAATGATATCAGGTGGACACTTGAGACAGTGTTGGCATCTCCTGTCTGCAGGGGGGATGGGAGGATAGAGAGAGTTGGAAGCTGACAAAATTGTCATGAAAGGAGAGACTGGAAGGGGTCACTCATTAGGGGGAGAGCAAGTGAGAGAACGGAGTAAGGTGTATATAAACTTTTTTGTGACAGTCTGACTTGATTTGTAAACGTTCACTTGAAGCTCAATAAAAGTTAATAAAAAAAAAGTAATATAAACTACAAAAAAAAAAAAAAAGAATGAAGTGTTGATACATGTTACAATGTGGATGAAACTGGAAAACGTGCTAAGTAAAAGAAGCCTGTCACAAAAGACCATATAGTGCATGATGCTATTTATACGAAAAGTTCAGAATAGGTAAATGCATAGAGACAGAAAGTAGATTAGTGGTTGCCGAGGATTGGGGGGTTAAGGGAAAAATGTGGAGTGACTGATAAGGGACGTAGAGTTTCTTTTTGGGGTTATAAAAATGTTATAAACTCAGATTGTGGTAATAGCTTAACAAATCTGTGAATATACTAAAAACCATTGAATTATGCACCCTAAATGGTTGAATCGTTTCATATGTGAATTGTATCTCAATAAAATATATTTGTATATATATATAAACCCTGGTGGCATAGTGGTTAAGTGCTACGGCTGCTAACCAAAGGGTCGGCAGTTCGAATCTGCCAGGGGCTCCTTGGAAACTCCATAGGGCAGTTCTACTCTGTCCTATAGGGTCACTATGAGTTGGAATCAACTCGATGGCACTGGGTTTGGTTTTTTTTTAATATAATAAAAATATATATAAACAGCTTTATTGAGATACAATATATTGACTCCTGCTGCAAGGATGAAAGGTGTTATTATAAATGCTCTCATTTATTTTCTTTAAAAAAAAAAAAGGTAAATCATTTGAAAAGGCCAGTAATTTAACTGTTCGTAAGTGCACTACAAAAGTCTTTCAAAAGAGGGTAACAGTGATGTTATTATGTAAAAGAAGACAACATTAAAACAATAAAGAGGGACTAAGAAATGTAGTCATAGATCTTCCATATGGACAGGAAGATAAGACGATACAAAGAAATAAAAGCTAGGTTTAAATTTAGAAAAATAGGGGTAAATAATACGGTAACCATGAAGGAGACAAACTACCCTGCACATCAAAAGAAAATACAAGAAAAAAATAGAGACTCAGCAGAAACAAAGTCAACAACAACGAATATGAGGAAAGGACAATATATAAAGATAATCTATTCAGCACATAAAATTAAGTGGCAAAAAGAAACTGTCAACAACCCACAAAAAAGGACATCAAAATGTAGCAATCAATTCATAAAAACCAAAAACCTATCCATAATGACGCTGAATCTCAATGGACTAAATGCACCAATAAAGAGACAGAGAGCGGCAGAATGGATTAAAAAACAAGATCCATCTATTTGCTGCCTACAAGAGACACACCTTAGACTTTGAGATATAAACTAAAACTCAAAAGATGGAAAAAAAATATATGAAGTAAACAATCAAAAAAGAGCAGGAGTGGCAATATTAATTTCTGACAAAATAGACTTTAATATTAAATCCATCATAAAAGAAAAGGAAGGACACTATATAATGATTAAAGGGACAATATACCAAGCAGATATAACCATATTAAATATTTATGCACCCAATGACAGGGCTGCAAGATACATGAAGCAAACTCTATCAGCATTGAAACGTGAGATAGACAGCTCCACAATAATAGTAGGAGACTTCAACACACCACTTTCGGAGAAGGACACAACATCCAGAAAGCAGCTCAATAAAGACACGGAAGATCTAAATGCCACAATCAACCAACTTGACCTCATAGACATAGAGAACACTCCACCCAACAGCAACCAAGTATACTTTCTTTTCTAGTGCACATGGAACATTCCCTAGAATAGACCACATATTAGGTCATAAAGCAAGTCTTAGTAGAATCGAAAGCACTGAAATATTACAAAGCATCGTCTCTGACCATAAGGCCATAAAAGTGGAAATCAATAACAGGTAAAGCAGGGAAAAGAAATCAAACACTTGGGAACTGAACAATACCCTGCTCAAAAAAGACTGGATTATAGAAGACATTCAGGATGGAACAAAGAAATTCAGAGAATCCAATGAGAACGAAAACACTTCCTATCAGAACCTTTGGGACACAGCGAAAGCAGTGCTCAGAGGTCAATTTATATCAATAAATGCACAGATACAAAAAGAAGAAAGAGCCAAAATCAAAGAATGATCCCTACAACTTGAACAAATAGAAAGAGAGCAAAAAATGAAACCCTCAGGCACAAGAAGAAAACAAATAATAAAAATTAGAGCAGAACTAAATGAAATAGAATACAGAAATTTAACAAGACCAAAAGCTGGTTCTTTGAAAAAAAAAACAATTGACAAACCATTGGCCAAACTGACAAAAGAAAAACAGGAGAGGAAGCAAATAACCCAAATAAGAAATGAAATGTGTGATATTACATAGACCCAACTGAAATTGAAAGAATCATATCAGGTTACTATGAAAAATTGTACTCTAAGAAATTCGAAAACCTAGAAGAAATGGATGAATTCCTAGAAACACGCTACCTACCTAAACTAACACAAACAGATGTAGAACAACTAAATAGACCCATAACAAAAGAAGAGATTGAAGAGGCAATTAAAAATCTCCCAACAAAAAATAGCCCCGGCCCGGACGGCTTCACTGCAAGTTCTACCAAACCTTCAGAGAAGAGTTAACACCACTGTTGCTAAAAGTATTTCAGAGCATAGACAAGGACGGAATACTATCAAATTCATTCTATGAAGCCAGCACATCCCTGATACCAAAACCAGGTAAAGACTCCACAAAAAATGAAAATTACAGACCTATATTGCTCCTGAACACGGATGCAAAAATCCTCAACAAAATTGTAGCCAATGGAATTCAACAACTTATCAAAAAAATAATTCACCATAACCAAGTGGGATTCATACCAGGTATGTAGGGATGGTTCAACATTAGAAAAACAACTAAAGTAATCCATCATATATAAATAAAACAAAAGACAAGAATCGCATGATTTTATCCATTGATGCAGAAAAGGCATTTGAAAAAGTTCAACACTCTCAGCAAAATAGGAATACAAGGAAAATTCCTCAGTATAATAAAGGGCATTTATACTAAGCCAATAGCCAACATCATCCTAAATGGAGAGAGCCTGAAAGCATTCCCCTTGAGACTGGCAACAAGACAAGGATGCCCTTTATCACCGCTCTTATT
Organism: Elephas maximus indicus; assembly: GCF_024166365.1. Taxonomy (NCBI): domain Eukaryota; kingdom Metazoa; phylum Chordata; class Mammalia; order Proboscidea; family Elephantidae; genus Elephas; species Elephas maximus. Next base: position 67,189,275 of record NC_064831.1, on the reverse strand, counting down.
CAACATTGTGCTGGAGGTCCTAGCCAGAGCAATTAGGCTAAATAAAGAAATAAAGGGCATCCAGATTGGCAAGGAAGAAGTAAAGTTATCTCTATTAGCAGATGACCTGATCTTATACACAGAAAACCCTAAGAAATCCTCCAGAAAACTACTGAAACTAGTAGAAGAGTTCAGCAGAATATCGGGATACAAGATAAACATACAAAAATCAGTTGGATTCCTCTACACCAACAAAAAGAACATCGAAGAGGAAATCACCAAATCAATACCATTTACAGTAGCCCCCAAGAAGATAAAATACTTAGGAATAAATCTTAGCGGAGACGTAAAAGACTTACAAAGAAAACTACAAAACACTTTTGCTAGAAACCAAAAGAGACCTACATAAGCGGAAAAACATACCTTGCTCATGGATAGGAATACTTAACATTATAAAAACGTCTATTCTACCAAAGCGATCTGTAGTTTTAAAGCAATTCTAATCCAAATTCCAATGACATTCTTTAATGAGATAGAGAAACAAATCACCAACTTCACATTTGAAGGGAAAGAGGCCCCAGATAAGTAACAAACAAAGAACAAAGTGCAAGGACTCACTCTACCTGATTTTAGAACCTATTATACCACCACAGTAGTCAAAACAGCCTGGTACTGGTACAACAACAGATACATAGACCAATGGAACTGAACTGAGAATCGGGACATAAATTCATCCACATGTGAACAGCTGATATTTGACAAAGGTCTCCAAACAGTTAAACGGGGAAAAGACAGTCTTTTTAACAAATGGTGCTGGCATAACTGGATATCCATCTGCAAAAAAATGAAACAAGACTCATACCTCACTCTCTGCACAAAAACAAGCTCAAAATGGATCAAAGACCTAAATATAAAATCTAAAACGATAAAGATCATGGAAGAAAAAATAGGGACAGCGTTAGGAGCCCTAATACATGGCATAAAGAGTATACAAAACATTATAAAGAATGCAGAAGAAAAACTAGATAACTGGGAGTTCCTAAAAATCAAATATTTATGCTTATCCAAAGACTTCACCAAAAGAGTAAAAAGACTACCTACAGACTGGGAAAAAGTTTTTAGCTATTACATTTCTGATCAGCGCCTGATCTCTAAAATCTACATGACACTGCAAAAACTCAACTACAAAAAGACAAATAACCCAATTAAAAAATGGGCAAAAGATATGAACAGACGCTCCACCAAAGAAGACATTCAGGTAGCTAACAGATACATGAGGAAATGCTCACAATCATTAGCCATTAGAGAAATGCAGATCAAAGCTACAATGAGATTTCATCTCACTCCAGCAAGGCTGGCAGTAATCCAAAAAACTCAAAACAATAAATGTTGGTGAGGCTGTGGAGAGATTGGAACACTATACACTGCTGGTGGGAATGTAAAATGGTACAGCCACTTTGGAAATCAATTTGGCGCTTCCTTAAAAAGCTAGAAATAGAACTACCATACGATCCAGCAATCCCACTCCTTGGAATATATCCTAAAGAGATAAGCGGCTTTACAAGAAACAGATATATGCACACCCATGTTCGTTGCAGCACTGTTTACAATAGCAAAAAGATGGAAGCAACCAAGGTGCCCATCAACGGATGAATGGATAAATAAATTATGGTATATTCACACAATGGAATACTATGCATTGATAAAGAACAGTGATGAATCTGTGAAACATTTCATAACGTGGAGGAACCTGGAAGGCATTATGCTGAGTGAAATTAGTCAGTTGCAAAAGGACAAATATTGTATAAGACCACTATCATAAGAACTCAAGAAATAGTTTAAACAGAGAAGAAAATATTCTTTGATGGTTACGAGAGAGGGGAGGGAGTGAGGGAGGGTGGCAGAGGGGAATTCACTAATTAGATGGTAGATAAGAACTACTTTAGGTGAAAGGAAAGACAACGCACGATACAAGTGAGGTCAGCACAACTGGACTAAACCAAAAGCAAAGAAGTTTCCTGAATAAACCGAATTCTTCAAAGGCCAGTGTAGCAGGCGCGGGGGGTTGGGGACCAGGGTTTCAGGGGGGACATCTAAATCAACTGGCATAATAAAATCTATTAAGAAAACATTCTGCATCCCACTTTGGAGAGTGGCATCGGGGTCTTAAACACTAGCAAGCGGCCATCTAAGAAGCATTAATTGGTCTCGACCCACCTGGATCAAAGGAGAATGAAGAACACCAAGGACACAAGGTAATTACGAGCCCAAGAGACAGAAAGGGCCACATCAACCAGAGACTACATCATCCTGAGACCAGAAGAGCTAGATGGTGCCTGGCTACAACCGACGACTGACCTGACAGGGAACACAACAGAGAACCCCTGAGGGAGCAGGAGAGCAGTGGGATGCAGACCCCAAATTCTGATAAAAAGACCAGACTTAATGGTCTGACTGAGACTAGAAGGACCGTGGTGGTCATGGCCCCCAAACCTTCTGTTGGCCCAGGATAGGAACCATTCCCAAAGCCAACTCTTCAAACAGGGATTGGACTGGACAATGGGTTGGTGAGGGATGCTGGTGAGGAGTGAGCTTCTTGGATCAGGTGGACACTTGAGACTATGTTGTCATCTCCTGCCTGGAGGGGAGATGAGAGGGTAGAGGGGTTTAGAAGCTGGTGAAATGGACACGAAAAGAGAAAGTGGAGGGAGGAAGTGGGCCGTCTCATTAGGGGGAGAGCAATTGGGAATATGTAGCAAGGTGTATATAAGTTTTTGTATGAGAGACTGACTTGATTTGTAAACTTTCACTTAAAGCACAATAAATATTAAAAAAAAAAAAAAAAAAAAAGTCTTGCAACACATCTCATACACCAGCCTTGGCCTAGCAGTGTTTCAGAACTCCATGATAAGAACTGCTGCTTTACACCTAATTAAATGTGTTTTTAGGAAAAGAAAAAAAAACAAAACTCTTTGCCCTCAAGTCAATTCCAACTCATAGCGACCCTATAGGACAGAGTAGAACTCCCCATAGGGTTTCCAAGGAATTCCTACCCGTTAGCAGCTAAACTCTTAACCACAGTGCCACTAGGGCTCCAAATCTAATGTTTAATACCCTTCGATTCGTCTATTACCTGTCTGCATGGTACAGATTCACTACATTCTATAGCAGCTCCAGAATTTCTGTATAAGAGTGTCTTAGGGGCAGCAGTCTGGCAGGAATAGGAAGCTCGGGGATTTGTCTTGAGTCTGCATTGGCACAGCAGCCCCACTGTTTTCACTTACATTTGGGGACTGACGGAGATTGGACCTGTAAGTACTGTTTCTAGGTGGCCCCCTTCTCTCTGCTTCAATATGAACCATAGAAATGGGCCTTGTGTTCTTAAAACCTGCTTCGTATATTCAAGACTCAGTCATTTCTCACAAGCAATTATTTTGCGATGACATTCTGCCTTTCTAAATACAGCCCGTGAAAATTCACCTACCTTTTTTTTTTTTTTTAGCAAAGTCTGCCAGCAGGACTTCTTTCTTCTCACTGAAAACACCAACAGATTATTTTAACTGTGTGACTTTCGGATTCTCCTTTCAGTTTATCTGTTCCTTCCCATGTGTTGTCATTACTCTACTTGAAAATCATGACCGTGAAACCTCGGACATTTACGGGTTATGCAAACAGCTTTTCTTGGTATATTTTTAATAATCACTGCACTTATTATTACCAGATGTTGAAATTCCACATGATAACATAATGACAGGCTTTAAGGGTAATATTATTCGGGCAAGATAAACGTGATGTTTTTGTTGTTGATGTAACTTTTACTGAAAAACCCTGAGAGGGAGCAAGGGTCTGACCTGGGTTTGTATCCAGCTTTTTCCAATTTTAGCCGAGATGTCTTGGACAAGTTACTTAATCTTTCCGATCTTCTGTGTCCTCATTGGTATAAGAGCAAATGATAGTGCCTTCCGCATAGGATTTGGTGAGACGTGTATGGGATTACGTGTTGCTTTAGTTATCTATTACTGTGTAGCATGTTACCCCTGAAGTTAGCAACAAATGTTTATTATCTCACACAGTTTCTGAGGGTCTGGAATGATGGGGCAGTTTAGCTGGGTGGTTTTGGCTCAGGGTCTCTGATGAGGTTGCATTTAAATTGCTGGCCATGTCTATAGTCTCTGGAGACTTGAATTGACTGAGTGGATTTGCTCCCAAGCTCACTCACGTGGCTGTTGGCAGGAGGCTTCAGTTCATTGCCATATTGGCCTCTCCATATGGCTTCCTCCAAGAGCAAGTGATGAGAAAGAGAGAGAGAGATGGAGTAAGATGGAAGCTGCGATTTTATAACCTAAACTTGGAGGGGCCATTCTATCATGATGGCTGTATTCTATTGGTCACATTGACCAATTTTGGTGCGATGTGGGAGGAGATTACAGAAGGGTAGAAATAACAGGACATAGGGATCATTGGGGTCATCTTGGAAGCTGCCTACCACATATATGTAAAGTACCTAGCAGGGACACCTGGCTTTTACCCATTAATTCAATAGCCATTTATTGAGAATGTATTTACTATGTGTAGGAATCAACTCGACGGCAGCAGGTTTAGCAGAGGTTCTGTTTTAGGCACAAAAAGTGTGAGACAGACACAGTCTATGCCCTCACGGGCTTATATTCTAAAAGCCCATACTGGATCTCAATAAATATGCAATTTTTGGTTGATAGGCTGAGAATTTACATTAAGAATCCCAGCTAAAGTAAAAACTGCCATTGTAATTGTCTGCAAGGAAATGTGTACTAATCAAATTGATGGTACCCACAGTCCCATAAGCATGACTTTACTTATTTTCCAAAACTGTTCTTTCAGACATTTGCTGCATCTATATGCATACCAAGAAATAAAGCTTTAGAGCACTGGGATTCTTATCTCTCTGTAAAAGCAATTAAGGTGAGACCTCTTTTTTTTTTTCCAACCATTGTCGATGTTGTTGATGTTTACTATAATGTGTATATAAGCATGCACGTATTATATGATAAGGTGACCTTGAGTTTGAAATCTTCTAGACTGCACTCTGAGCCTCTACAGCTTTGTCCTAATTAGTGAGATTTTTTTTTCCTGATATGTTACTTGTGCTGAAATATTCATATTTTGAGCTCTTAGAGGAGACATGTATGATTCATGGGATTAACGGCAAAGGGATTTGCCTACATCATCAAGTTAGCCTTGCATCTCCCTGGCCCTCATAATGCTGAAGTGAAGCTTGAAATTTATATATAAATATTGAAGGCTTATTCTGAGCTTAATAAAACATACATGTTTCCAATATGCCCGTGGAGAGAAGTGGACATCAGAACTTTCTCAGATGCAGAGGAGCCTGCGCAGAAGCCTGCAGGTGCCCAAGAGATACCAACCGAAGTTCCATTGGATGGCTGCCCTCTAATGCCCTCGACCAGCCTTTTCAGGGCACCTGAAGACTTTGTGGTTCCGTATCTCTTTGCTGAGCTCACTCTCCTCTGTTAGTCTTATGGAGGATGCAGGACAGAGGAGTGTACCATCTCTCATCTCGTAGATTTAATAAGAGACACTTGTCTCAGATGCTTCTCCTCCATGAGAAAGGGCAGGAATTATGTCTGTCTTATTCATGGCGATATCCCCAGTGCTTAGAAAAAAGATTTCAAAGAATCTTCTTTAGGAGTCCCTGAGAACTAAATCTTTACTTGGCTCCCTCCAGAGTCTCCACACTTAAAAAAAAAGGGGGGGGGGCACCATCAAGTCCACTCTGACTCATGACAACCCCCATGGGTGTCAGAGTAGTACTGTGCTCCACAGAGTTTTCAGTGGCTGATTTTTCAGAAGGTCACCAGTCCCTTCCTTCTGAGGCACCTCTGGGTGGCCTTGAACTTCAACCTTCCTGTTAGCAGTCAGGCACATTAAACATTTGCACCACCCAGGGACTCGACACCTACCTCCTGTGAAACTGTAATGAGAGCCTTGGGGCTGAGCTAGTGGCTACACTGTCCATGTACCCACATATTGTGCTCATACCTGCCACCCTGCCTTTGCTCACTGGGTGCCAGCTGGTTGGTGCACCCTCCTCACTTTCAAGACTCCACCCCAGTGCTTCCCAAGTCTATGTCTAAGATGAAGATTTTTCCATTTTGCAGCCAAATAGGAAAAATAAGAACAACGTGATGAGTTTTTCACAAAGCTCAATTAATTCGGTGGAAAGAACTATGTATTCCAAGAGCAGACATTTCTTTTTTGTTGTGAAAGTGTTTCTTCTTGTATGAGACGATAATGGTAGTAAACATTAATTATTATTGCTTTAATGTTCTCACTTGGCATCATAAAATAGTGGCAGTCCCATGCATGTGATGTCTTCACTTTTTTTCTTGGTTCTTGAATTCCAAGAGTCTGAGAACCACTGTCATACAAGTCTGGTTCAATTCCCACCTCACTCTCAGGCCTTCCCCAATTATTCAGGGCTTATTTTTCTTTTTTTTAAAAAAATGGTAGAGTTGAAAGTAGGGGTTCAAACAAATACTGTACACAGTGTTCATTGCAGCATTATTCACAATAGCCAAAAGGTGGAAACAACCCAAATGTCCATCAACAGATGAATGGATAAACAAAATGTGGTACATGCACGCACTGGAACATTACTCAGTCATAAAGAGAAATGAAGTTCTGATACATGCTACAACATGGATGAACCTTGAAAACATGCTGAGTGAAATAAGCCAGACACAAATGGACAAACATTGCATGATCCCACTGCTATAAAATACCTGGAATAGGCAAATGCAGAAAGACGAAAGTTTATTAGTGGTTACCAGGGCCTGGGAGAGGGAGGAATGGGGAGTTATTGCTTGATGGGTACAGAGCTTCTATTTAGAATCACAAAAACATTTTGTAAATAGATAACGGTAATGTTCGCCAAAAAAAAAAAAAAAAGTCGGTTTGTGTATCTCCCCCCAAAGCAATCATTATATGGTGTAGAACTTTGGTAACTACAAAAACTCACAAAGCAGAAAATAAAAATCTCCTGTGATCTTGCCTCTCAGAGCAAATAAACTTAAGCCTGGGTAATGGTCTTCTATTCCATTTTCTGAGCTTATCATTTAACTATTTAACAAAAACGGAGGTATTTTCTGCAAGCTATTTTATAAGTTTTTTTTTAATTGTGCTTTAAGTGAAAGTTCACAAATCAAGTCAGTCTCTCATACAAAAATTTCTATACGCCTTGCTATATACTCCTAGTTTCTCTCCCCCCAATGAGACAGCACACTCCTTCTTTCCACTCTATTTTCTTGTCTATTCAGCCAGCTTCTGACCCCCTCTGCCCTCTCATCTCCCATCCAGACAGGAGCTGCCCACATAGTCTCATGTGCCTACTTGATCCAAGAAGCTCACTCCTCACCAGTATCATTTTCTATCCCACAGTCCACTCCAATCCCTGCTGAAGAGTTGGCTTTGGGAATGGTTCCTGTCTGGGACTAACAGAAGGTCTGGGGACCATGACCTCCGGGTCCTTCTAGTCTCACTCAGACCATTAAGCCTGGTCTTTTTACGAGAATTTGAGGTCTGCATCCCACTGCTCTCCTGTTTCCTCAGGGGTTCTCTGTTGTGTTCCCTGTCAGGTCAGTCATCGGTTGTAGCCGGGCACCACCCAGTTCTTCTGGTCTCAGGCTGATGTTTGTGTCTCTGGTTTATGTGGCCCTGTCTGTCTCCTGGGCTCATAATTACCTTCTGTCTTTGGTGTTCTTCATTCTCCTTTGATCTAGGTGGGTTGAGACCAGGTGATGCAGCTATTTTATGACTTTATGGTATCATGTTGTGGTAACTGTCATCATCCACAATGATTAAGCTCTGAATCAGAGCAGCCACTACCCTAAGCATTTACCTGTGTGAGCCACTGAATCCTCACAGCAATCCTATGAGGTAGGTGCTGTTGTTATTCTTTCTTTTTAATTGAGGCTCAGAGAGGTTAAGAAACAGACCCATTTCACGGAGCTACTACATAATAGAGCCTGAATCCTGACCAGGTATGCCTGACACTGGAGTCCAAACTCTAATACAGTGTGATCCGGTACAATTCCATTACAAGGATTTACCAAAATTTATCCAACCAGTCTCCTATTTTTGTTCATTTTTATTTCCCATTTTTTGGTATTATAAATACAGCCTCTGTGTACAACCTCGTGGTTAAGCCTTTGTGTACACTGTCCATAATGATTTCCACAGAATAATTTCTAGAAGGATTGCTCAGTCAAAGAGATTACAGTGTTTTAAGGCTTTGATGAATTTTGCCAAACTGCTTTTCAAAATGTTGCACCAATTGACACTCCCTCTGCAGGGTATGAGAGGGCCAATTTTCCCATACTTTGCCAGCGCTGAGAAATTTGAAGGGCTTTTTTTTTTTTTTAATCTTTGCCAATGTGAGAGGCCAAAAATGGCAATTCATTGATGCATTAATTTGCTTTCTTTTGGAGAAGGAAAACACACTAAATTAAAATTCCAATGAATCATGACCTTGTATAATCCAATCCCCTTGAGCATGGGTAGAACCTCTGACTTGCTTCTAACCGATGAAACATGGCAAAGGTGAAGGTCCCTAATCAGCTGACTTTGAGTTAATCAAAAGGAAGATTATCCTAGCTGGGCCTTACCTAATAGGGTGAGCCCTTGAAAAGACAGGCCAGGCCTTCCCTGAATTTAGAGACTGTAGGCAGCAAAGATTTTTCTTTGTCCACTGCTAACTTTGAAGAAACAAGCTGCCAACAATTCTCTAGCCACATGGAAATGAAATCTACCAACAATTGAGGGATCTTGGGAGCAGATCCTTCCCTGGTAAAGCCTCTACATGAGAACGCAGCTCGATAGACACTTGGATTTCAGCCTCGTGAGACCTTGTGCAGAGAACCCAGCTAAGCAATACCTGGATTTCTGACTTATAGAAACTGTGAGATAAGTGGATGTTGTTTTAAGCCACTAAGTTTGTGGTAATTTGTTATACAGCATAGATAATTAATGCCAGTCACTAACGGGTCTACATTTTTCTATGTGCTTATTGACCATATTTATTTCTTCTTCCAGCTGACTTTCCTGTTAGCTTTCATCATTTTCTTGTTAATATTTCAGCTCTTAATATATTAAGGCTATTTTTTAAAGAGTATCAATCCTTTTGTCGGTCATAAATAATTAACAGTCATTGCATATTTATTTATATTTATGTGTGTGTGTGTGTGAAAATATACACAGTCATTGCATTTTTATGTGGTCAAATCCATCAGTCTTTTCCATTTGGAGTCTGCCTTTGTTGTGCCACTTGGAAGACTCACTACATCTCTAGGTTGTAGGAAGTCACCTACATTTCGTCGAGTACTTTTGTGTTTCTATCATTTCATTTAAATCTTTAGTCCATCTGAAGAAGGTTTTGGTAAATCGTGTGGTACAGAGAGGTCCAACTTTAATTGTTTTCAGTTAGACCAATGACATCTATTGAATAATCATTTGCTTTCCCATTGGATTAATATCAGATCAAACACCTAATTTTGGCCTTTTTCAGTCTGTTACATTAAATCTGCCAAGTTCTGCTTTAGTACCAAAATGTTTTTATCATTACAACTTTATAATGCATTTGAGTATCTAGAAGGGAAAATCACCTTACATTTCTCTTTTGTTTTGGAATTTCCTCAGTATTTTCACACATTTCTTCTTTCATTTTATCTTTAGAATTATTTTGTCAAGTTCCACAGCTAATTTAATTATATTTGTGTTATACTGCATGAAAGTTGTCCATTTATAGATTAGTTGGGGGAGAAGTTAACATTCCATAAATTCATCCCGGAACATGTTTTAGCTCTCCATATATTTGTTTTCCATTTCATGGTCTTTCTTAGTTATCCAGTGCTGCTATAACAGAAATACCACAAGTAGACGGCTTTAACAAACAGAAATTTACTTCCTCACAGTAAAGTAAGCTGAAAGTCCAAATTCAGGACGTCAGCTCTAGGGGAAAGGCTTCTCTCTCTGTTGACCTTCTCATCAATGTTCCCCCAGACTAAGAACTTCTCTGTACAGGAACTCCGGGTCCAAAGGACTGGCTCTTCTTCCGGTGCTTCTTTATTGGTGGTATGAGGTCCCCTGTCTCTCTGCTAGCTTCTTTCTTTTATATCTCAAGAGATTGCCTCAAGAAACAATCCAATCTGGTAGACTGAGTCCTGCCTCACACAACTGCTGCCCACCCTCCCTCATTAACATCACAGAGGCAGGATTTGCAACACGTAGGAAAATCACACAATCCCCAAAATCATGGCCCAGCCAAATTTGATACACACGTTTTTGGGGAACATAATTAGCTCCATGACACGGCCCTAGGAAAGGTAGTAATTTTCTTCACATAGACGACACATTTCTTGTTGAATTAATGACAGGGTTTTAAATATTTTCATTTAAAATAGGTGTTTGTTGTTCTGTGCCACCAGTCGATTTCGACTCATAGGAACCCTACGTGACTGTAAAGATGGCGTGGCATGGGAAGGAGAATTAAGATCAACAGCCCAAGGCTGATTCCTATGAGGCAAAGGTCAGGCACACCTCTTCTCTCTAACCTTTTTACCAATTCTGACACCAGCCATTCCTCCCATTGCACTCTCTACTTCTCTGCTGGGTTCGATAATTCATTGCAATGGCCACACAGAACTCACAGACCATACTCACAGTTATGGGTTTATTAGGGAAGTAACAGGTTACAATTCAGGATCAGAAACAACTCAGAATACAGTTCTTCAATCAGGACAGCCTCTTCTCAGCTATGCACACAGGCAAGCTCTCTGTGGCCCTTGGCCCCTCAGCCTGGCCTCTGCCTTGCTCAGGCAAGGGTTACAAAGCTCTTTACCTCCACCAGTAAGTAAGCGCCCAGAAGCACCCTACTCTGCCATTAAGCCTTGGCTGGAAGGTGCTCAGCTCTCTAGCTCAGTGGGTCAGTAAGCCTAGTTCTGCCAGCTGCCCGGAGGCACCCCACTCTGCCAGCAAGCATCCTGCCCGAAGGTACTCAGTTTTCTCACTCTGTGGTCTGGGTAGCCTGTTGCGCCATTTCCTGCTGGTCTCCTGGTTCTGCTACTTCTACTGCCACCATTTCTCTGCCACTGCTTCTTGCACCCTAGTGCTGTCTCCGGTGTTACAGCTCTCTCTCTCTGTCTCCTAGGTCTAGGAGGTTCTCAGTGCAAGGTCCCTGGGTCCAAAGGACACACTCCACTCCTAGCTCTTCTTTCTTGGTGATAGTGAGGTACTCCACTCCCTCCCCTGTCTGCCTCTGGGATGGCTCATTTTAAGTCAGGCAGGATGGCAAAACTGACCAATTCCCTTGTTAAGGTTTCTTACACCTTATTTGCATGGTCTCACCTCCACAAGTGTGCCATGAACCTCATTTGCATTATTAGCAAATTGTCCAATTCTCTTGGTGGGCCAAAGCACCTTATTTGCATATTTCCCACCCAGTCATTTGGTGAGAGTTTCGAGACCATGGTGAAAAGGGCCATATCAAAGCAATTCATCACATCATGCTGCCCTATAGGATTTTCTAGGTTTTAATCTTTATGGGAGCAGCTCACCAAGTCTTTCTTATGCAGAGACAATGGATGGGCTCAAATCACCAGCATTTCTGTTAGCAGGCAAGTGCTTAACCATTGTGTTACAACTCTAACATATTTTATAATTGTTCATTACTAGATTATAGCAAACATGTTTATATATGTATGCATGTGTTTACTTATTTATTTTACTAAACCTTCTATTAATTCTGACAGTTTTTTAAAATCACTTCTTTTGGCTTTTCCAGGAAGAAAAGTATTTCTTCTGTAAATGATAATGATTAGATTAAGGGAATCCCACCTATCTTCCCAAACCCTCAGTTTCTCATCTGTAAAATGATAATACAATGACCATCTCGCAGATTTGCTGTGAGGTGTAGAAGTCATGTGATTAACTCCCCCACATCCATTCAACTCTCAACCTGGAGCAGGGGCAGTGGTGTGCCAGACTTGGCTAGTGTCAGCTCTTGACAGACAGTTGTTAAACTTCTAAGAATTTTTCAAGTCAGTTGTTAAGCACAGCCATTATTTAAGATTAAATTAGACAAGCTTACAATTAAACAAATTGCTGTGCTGTGACCACAGATTGGTTATAGCATGGGAATTAATACCATGGATATCTGCAAATGCTACAAATCAGGAATTAATTTGTTGTTTTATTGCTTTTCTAGACCAGTGATAAGATTGGCAAACAGACCTTTGGGCCATATCTGGCCAATGGCCTGTTTTTATAAATAAAGTTTCATTGGGACAGTCACACTCATTCATTTGTGTATTGTCTATGGTTGCTTTCTTTCTACAATGTCTAAGTTGAGTAGTAGTAACAGAGACTATATATTTATTTTCTGGCTGTTTACAGAAAAAGTCTGCCAATCACTGGTCTAAACTTATGAACATGATGGAAAAAATGTAAATAATGTGAATTAAACTTAAAAGAATGTTGATGTCCCCCCAAATTATTACCCTGAGATAACCTTTAAAACTTAAACAATAATATTCCCCGAAGTCTTCTTAAAATCAAACAATAGTTTAGCTTAACTAGTAAAGAGCCCTGGAGCCCTGGTGGCACAGTGGCTAAGAGCCATTGCTGCTAATGAAAAGATCAGCAGTTCGAATCCACCGGCCACTCCTTGGAAACCCTATGGGGCATTTCTAGTCTGTCCTATAGGGTAGTTATGAGTCAGGACTGACCGAATGGCAATGGGTTTGGTTTTGGGTTTAGTAAGGAAACCACCATTCAACTGTCAGTTTGTCATACACAGGGTAGTGCCTTGTGTGTTGCTGTGATGCTAGAAGCCCTGACGTCAATATTTCTAATACCAGTAGGGTCAACCGTGGTGGACAGGTTTCAGCAGAACTTCCAGGCTGAGACAAACTAGGAAGAAGGACCTGTTGACCTACTTCTAAAAAAACAGGCCAGTGAAAACCTTATAAATAGCAGTGGAGTATTGGCTGATATAGTGCTGGAAGATGAGACCCTCAGGTGGGAAGACGCTCAAAATATGACTAGGGAAGAGCACACTCCTCAAATTGGAGTCAACATTAATGTCATGGATGCAGCAGAGCTTTCTGGGACCTTCATTTGCTGATGTGGCATTACTCAAGATGAGAAGAAACAGCTGCGAACATCCATTAATAATCAGAACATTGAATGTACAAAGTATGAATGTAGGAAAATTGGAAGTTGTCAAAAACGAAATGGAACCCTTGAAGATTGATATACCAGGCATTAGTGAGCTGAAATGAACTGGTATTGGTCATTTTGAATTGGACAATTACATGGTCTACTATGCCAAAAAAAAAAAAATTTTTTTTTTTTTTGCCGGGAATGACAAATTGAAGAGGAAGAGCATCACATTCATCGTCAAAAAAGAACATTTCAAGACCTATCCTGCAGTACAATGGAGTCAATACTTCCTTCAGTTGAACAAGGAAGACCAATTTAATATGAATATTATTCAAATTTACACACCAAGCGCTAATGCCAAAGATGGAGAAATTGAAGATTTTGACCACCTTCCACAATCTGAAATTGAAAAAACATGCAGTCAAGATGCATTGATAGTTACTGGTGATTGTTGTGTGAAAGCTGGAAACAAAGAAGAAGGCTCAGAAGCTGGAAAACATGGTCTTGGTGATTGAAATGATGCTGGAGATCACATGATGGAATTTTGCAAGACCAACATCTTATTCATTAGAAACACCTTTTTTCAACAACATAAACAACAACTATACACATGGACCTCACTAGATGGAATACACAAGAATCAAATCGACTACATCTGTGAAAAGAGATCATGGAGAAGCTCAATATAATCAGTCAGAACAAGGCCAGGGGTCAGCTGTGGAACAGATTATCAATTGCTCATATACAAGTTCAAGTTGAAGCTGAAGAAAATTAAAACATGTCCATAAGAGCCAAGGTACGACTTTGAGTATATCCCACCTGAATTTAGAGACCATCTCAAGAATAGATTTGACATATTAAACACTAATGACTGAAGACCAGATGGGTTGTAGGATGATATCAAAGATATCATACATGAAGAAAACAAAATGTCATTAAAAAGACAGGAAAGAAAGACCTAAATGGATCTCAGAAGAGGCTCTGAAACTTGCTCTTCAACATTGAGTAGCTAAAGTGAAAGGAAGAAATGAGGAAGTAAAAGAGCTGAAAAGTGGATTTCAAAGGGCACCCCGAGAAGACAAAGAAAAGTATTATAACGAGATGTGCAAAGACCTGGAGTTAGAAAACCAAAAGGGAACAACACACTTGGCATTTCTCAAGCTGAAAAAATTCAAGCCTCGAGTTGCAATATTGAAGAATCCTATGGGCAAAATATTAAACAATGCAGGAAGCATCAAAAGAAGATGGAAGGAATACAGAGAGCCACTGTACCAAAAAGAATTGGTTGATGTTCAACCATTTCAGGAGGTAGCATATGATCAAGAACTGATGGTATTGAAGGGAAAATACCAGCCGCACTGAAGGCATTGGTGAAAAACGAGGCTCCAGGAATTGACGGAGTATCAGATGAGATGTTCCAACAAACAGATGCAGTTTTTGCTGGAGGTGCTCACTCGCCTATGCCAAGAAATTTGGAAGACAGCTATCTGGCCAACCAACCAGAAGAGATCCGTATTTGTGACCATTTCAAACAAAGATGATCCAACAGAATGTGGAAATTGTTGAACAATATCATTAATATAACAAACAAGTAAAATTTTGCTGAAGATAATTCAAAAGTAGTTGCAGCAGCACATGCACAGGGAATTGCCAGAAATTCAAGCCAGATTCAGAACAGGACAAGGAGTCAGGGTTATCATTACTGATGTCAGATGGACCTTGGCTAAAAGCAGAGAATACCAGGAAGATGTTTACCTGTGTTTTATTGACTATGCAAAGGCATTTGACTGTATGGATCTTAACAAATTATGGATAACATTGCAAAGAATAGGAATTCCAGAACACTTAATTGTCCTCATGAGGAACCGTTACATAGAGCAAGAGGTAGTCGATCAAACAGAACAAGGGGATACTGTGTGGGTTAAAGACAAGAAGGGTGTGCATCGGGGTTGTATCTTTTCACCATACTTATTCAATCTGTATGCTGAGCAAATAGCATGAGAAGCTGGACGATATGAAGAAGAACGGGGCATCAGGATTGGAGGAAGACTCATTAACAACCTGTGTTATGCAGATGACACAACCTTGCTTGCTGAAAGTGAAGAGGACTTGAAGCACTTATGGATGAAGATCAAAGACTACAGCCTTCAGTATGGGTTGCACCCCAATATAAAGAAAACAAAAATCCTCACAACTGGACCAATAAGCAACATCATGATAAATGGAGAAAAGATTGAAGTTGTCAAGGATTTCATTTTACTTGGATCCCCAGTCAATGCCAATGGAAGCAGCAGTGAAGAAATCAAACGACGTATTGCACTGGGCAAATCTACTGCAAAAGAACTCTTTAAAGGTTTAAAAGCAAAGATGTCCACTTTGAGGACTAAGTTGTGCCTCACCCAAGCCGTGGTATTTTCAATCACTACATATGCATGCAAAAGCTGGACAATGAATAAGGAAGACCAAAAGAGAATTGATGCCTTTGAATTATGGTGTTGGCAAAGAATATTGAGTATACAAATGGACTGCCAGATGAAAGAACAAATATGTCATGGAAGAAGTACAGCTAGAATGCTCCTTAGAAGTGAGTATAGAGATTTCATCTTATATACTTTGGGCATGTTATTATGAGGGACCGGTCTCTGGAGAAGGACATCATGCTTGGTAATGTAGAGGATCAGTTGAGATCAGCGAGATGTATTGACACAATGGCTGCAACACTGGGCTTAAACATAACAATGCTTGTGAGGATGGTACAGGACCTGGCAGTGTTTTGTTCTGTTGTACATAGGGCCAAAGTCACTTAACAACAACAGTAAAGAATATCCGCCTGGAGCATTGTGCTCCTTTAAGATCATCTATGTGGAATCAAATGGACAACAGCAACTGGAAAGATTAGATAAGAAACTTAAGGGGGGAAGCAAATTTATGCTAATGGAGAGAAACAACTCAGAAAAGGAGTGTGAGAATGGTTGCAAAACTAGAAGAATGTAATCAGTGTCACCTAATCGTACATGTAGAAACTATTGAATTGGTGTATATTCTGTTGTTTATGTTCTCAACAACAATAACAAAATAAAATAATTTTTTAAAATTGTTATTGATGTACATCTTGGCCTTTGAAAACCTGCCAAGACTCAGCGACAGCACTTCTGAAGATCTCCTGGCCACCAGCTCCATGGTTAGCAGTGATGGAATCAGAATCCAACTACAATACAGAGACCATAAAAACTGATAACCTGAAAAGTGTTCAGCAAAGAGAATGCCAAGACAAAAGCCACTGTTACAGTTACGCATCTTTAACACAAGCCAGTAACAGAAACCCAGGAGTTTCCACTTTGCCAACGTCAGAGATGCTTGAATTTTTTTCCCAATCTACATTTGTATGATTTCCAGTTCCAGTCCTAGTGAAGTTACCAATGGCCTGTACACAAAATAAAGTGTTTTATTAAAGCACCTTGAAGTCTTATTTTCAAATTATACTAATGAGTAGAAACTCAAGACAAAAAAAAGAATATTGCTGTAGTCCTTACATTGTGAATACCACACAAAAAAAAATGAGGAAATATTCTTTTGGTATTTAAAAACTATTATCCTACTTAGCAAAGAAGCTCTTCATGTTATTGACATGAGTGAAGTTCTGGCATACATTTGCTTTGTTTTATTTTTGTCTTACTGGAAAATATCAACCAATATTTATGTCCAAACTAACTTCATTATTCGATTGCAACCATAAGGTGGCTACAGATACAAGAGTTTGGCAAAAATTAGTGAAATTTACAATATACAGTATTGCATATTTTATTATTATTTGTAAATTATCTGCTAAACCTCTTTTATATTAGTAAAATTTATATATACATAAATGCATATGTTGGAATTGACTCAATGGCACATGACAACAACATATATATGTATAAAACCAAAAAAAGCAAACTTATTTCCTTCCTGTCAATTCTGACTCATTGTGACCCTATAGGACAAAGTAGAGCTGCCCCATAGGGTTTCCAAGGAGCAGCTGGTGGATTCGAAGAGCCAACCTTTTTGGTTAGCAGCCAAACGCTTAACCACTGAGCCACCAGGGCCCCAAACATGTATATACGTAATACATATATATACATATATATATGTGTGTGTGTGTGTATAGGGTTGCTATGAGTCAGAATCAACTCAACTGCAACGGATTTTCATAACAAAACAAAACCAATTACAGTTGATTCGACTCTGACTCATGGTGACCCCACATGTGCAGAGTAGAACCGCTCCATAGGGTTTAAAAGGCTGTGAGCTTTCGGAAGCAGATTGCCAGGTCTATCTTCTGAGGCACCTCTGGCTGGATTCAAACCACAGACCTTTCAGTTAGTAGCTGAGCACTTAACTAAACAGTTAAGGGATGTGCCTGTGCTGATTAGTCTAAGCCAATGAGGGAATCTCAAATTCCTTGCAGTGATTGGTTCAGGAATGAGAAGATCTAAACCAGTTTGGACCAATGGAACAGGAGAAAGGTTTTCCAGAGGATTCTGAAAAGAGCCTTCCTTGTTCTTTGGTGAGACCCCCAGGAAGTCAGTTTCTCCCACTGGTCACAAAGCAGGGCACATATGATTCTGAGTATTTTGGCCCCATCACTTCACGGGAGAAAGATGTGGCCCTCTGCTTCTGTAAAGACTGCAGCCTTAGAAACCCTATGGGGCCATTTTAACCTGTCCTATAGGGTCGCTATGAGTCGGAATCAACTGGACAGCAATGGATTTTGTTGTTGTTGTTGTTTTGTTTGTTTAAATGTGACCATAAGAAGAACCATCCTTAGAATGAAGCCAAGTCTTTGGACAGTAGATCAGAGAAACAAAAACAACCTATTAATGACATCTTTGTGGCACTGGGTCATCCACTTCAAGGGTCTCTTCTACCTCTGTACTTGGTGTTATTTGAGCCAGCCCAATTCCTATTTGTGCCTATTTTAACTGGGCTTTCTATTAGCCCAGAGGGCCCTGCGTTTGTTTCCTAGGAATGCCTTAATACCAAAGAAATTTATTGTCTCACAGTTATGGAGGCTAGACATCCAAAATCAAGATATCAGCAGCGTTGGCTCCTTCTGGAGGCTCTGAGGGAGAATCTGTTTCATGCCTCTCTCCTAGCTCCTGGTGGTTGAGGGCAGTTCTTGGCATTCCTGGGCTTGTAGATGCATCACCAATCTCCGCTTCCGTCTTCACATGGCCCTCTTTCCTGCGTGTCTGTTCCTTGTGCACAGTAAGCCTCCCCTACCAGGCATTGCTCAACCTCTTGCCTCTTGTAATGTTCAGTAGGTATTTGGTGATGAACTGGCCAGCCATTAATCTCTCCTCCCCCTTGCTTTTTACAAGCGGGGGTCGCCAGCATTCAGCTGAGCAAGATTCCTCCCACAGCAAGAGGAGTGTGGTTATTTTGTTCTGAAGGTCTTTACAAGTGTCAGGCATGTCTAAAGTGGCTATAAATAATTTATACTGTCCATAACTCAAGCTGATCAAAACAGACCTCATCACAGTGATGCGGCAAAATCTGGTACAAGCTACTTTTCTGCTGCCTCCAAACCAATTACATATCTGGAGCAGATGCAAATCTGACTCGATTCCCCCCGAATCGGATTAACGCCCCACCCATAATCACATTAATCACAATCTGTCCATGAGTAGCCATCGGATAACCCCACTGGACAAGACGTGGCAACCCAGATTCTATTACGCCATTTTACTATCTACTTTTGGAATTTGCCGGTAACTCTAACCTCCAGGAGATGTTTTCCAGCAGAAGAGGGTCCTTTGTAGGTTCTTTGGAGAAGTTTTTGCTGATGTGCTTTGACTAGAATCAAACATTTGGTGTTGTTTTATATTTGCATTTCCTATTTTGTTTCATCTGGGTGATGAATAGACAAAACAGGACACAAGTCTGTGATCCTCGTTATGAAAAAACAACCACATACTTAGCTGTGGATGAATGGGTGTTGGAAAGAATAAAAGATATACTTTAAGGTCTTTGAAAGACTGTGACAATAACTGTATGAAGATGCATCCTTGTATTTAAGGATATATGACAAATTGTTTGCCATTTGTTTTAATATCAGAAGGGTAAGCATCTATGATTGGCCCTAAAAGTCTTAGACTCTGCAAAGCCCAAATCCACACACGTCTGTGTCAGATGCAGAAGCGTATTACAGTATTCAGTTTTCCTGTAGAGGAAATAAATTGAAAATAGGCATCGTAATGCTCAAGTCAAACTAAACTTTGACAGCTGACAGGCCCTCTAATATGAATCTAGAAATACTACTAAGGGGAAATACGTGGACCACCCGAGTCATGGCAATTCTGATTCTGTGCCCGTGTTCACTGACTTGTGGGCACTGGATCACTGCCACGCAGCAAAACGAACCCCAAATCATCCCCCGACCCAGGATGATCCAGTTCATGGGGCAGGATCGTTCCCTTCAATATCAGTGTCTATATCTCAACCCAGGTATTTATATTTTCAATATCTTTAATTAGTAAGGTACAAGCGAATAAGATTCTTTTTATCTTTCCTCGAATTATAGATGGAAATTCGTCCCTTCACCCCGTGTAAGTGGTTGGCGTTAATTTACCATCTTTCCCCCTCTACCACCCTGACCCCCACCAGCCTCTTCCTGCCGTTCCGCCATGCCCATTTCTAGGGAGGAGACAGGACCCAATCATAAATTCCACATCCATACTGTCATCCCTTGCCTTGTCTCCTCCTACCCTTCTGATCCATATCCTTGTTACCTGTTGCCTCTCTTGATTCAGCTGTGTGTTAATCTTTCCACAGCCCAGCCATGTTCAGGCCATTTTCCCACCAGAATCTCTTCATCACTATAACTAGATCACGGAGGTTCCCCTTTGCTGAGAGAAGCCCCCCGGTACTCCTCGGCCTGGCATTTGAGGATTCCCATGTTCTGACCCACGCTTCCCTTGCCATCTTTTGTTCTGGCTGCTTCCTCCATGGTGGTCCAGTCCCATGGGCCTGCTTTGGTGGCTCCAGGGTCCTCCCTGTCCCAGTGGCTTTGCTTGGCCCCTGCCCACACTTGTCCCTGACTCTAGCTTCTCTGAGCTGCTCACATTTCCCCAGAAATGCGGATGACTCACGTGTCTCCCTCAGGCTGCCCAGGATGCTTTCACCTCCTAGCAGACCCTCCTCCTGCTCCTTCTCTGCCTGGAAGGATCCAACTCATCCTACAAGATTCAAATGAGACTTCAACGCTCTGCAAAACCTTCCAGCCCCCCTGTGTGCTCCTGTGACAGCTCTAGGTCACAGCTCTACTGTAGGCCTCTTCACAGTATTGACCCTCCCACTGTCCCCACCTGCATCTTCCTCCCCTCTCTACTGTTTCATTGAAGGGCACCCTGTCTGTCCAGGGCCCAGCCTGAAACCTGCCCATTTGGCAGGAGGCTGGGCTCTCTGCAGAACAGCCAGCCAGCCCTGGTTTAGTGAATCTGTTCCCTGTGGAGCTCAGTCTCTCCCTCCCTCCCTTCCTCCTTTCTTTCTCATTTTACCCAGTCCACAGATCTTGGCAAGGCAAGGGGTTGTTCTAGAAAACTGGCCACCAGAAGGTATGCCCTGTGAGGCTGCAGGCTGGAATACCAGTGCCCTTGGCCAAACTGTTCCGGCCACACCTGGGGCTCCCACTTGGGGAAACACAAGAGAAGTGCAGTTTCCCCAAAAGATACCAGGTACTGCTCTTTCCTGTGGCCCCCGCCCCTCAAAAGATCTAGGCTCCATCTCTGTCACTAACATGAACGTTGGGTAACAGATCATTGGACCTCAGCTTCCTTTCCGATATTCATGGTGAGGATTAATATTCCTGTCACTAACAGCAGCTTCCTCTGTTAGCTGTGCATTGTGCTTCTAGCTCCACCTTTGTGAGAGATTGGGAGGCAACATGGTGCCATGATTACATACACAGGCTCTGGAGGCAAAGAGCCTGGTTCAAATCCTGGTACCACCAAGCTGTGTAACCTGGGACAAATCACTTAACCTCTTCAAGCTTCTGTTTCCTTGTCTATAAGATAGGAATCATTTCAACAATAGTTACTTCTTCCTAGAACTGTTGGGAGAATAAAGACAGTAATGGAATGTGAAGGTCATGGCCCGAGTAAGAGTCCAGTATGTGAGCCGTTATGATGACGATACTGAAGATGGGCTAGGCCCTGCATCCCCTCCCTCGCCTGTGATTCCAAGAAGAATAGGAGACAAAACATCTTCAGCCAGGTGAAGGCCTCCCTAGTGGGTAAGCATGGAAAGGCAATTGAGTGGGGAAGGTAGGCACATGTGTCTGCTTGCGTGTGCCTGTGCCCATGTGAGCCTGTAGCAGCAGTCTGGACTCCCCAAGCAGATGTGTGTGCTTGCTCCTGCCCCCACCCCCCATGAGAACGTCTTTGTCTTGTGATCTTCTCTTAGACTGTGCTAAAGAAAGGAAAGCCCAGTTTATGAAAAATATTCTCAGTATAACTGGTGCGATTAAGTAACTGCTAACTCTGGGGCTCTGATGGCTCGGTGGGTAAGCATTTGGCTGCTAACCAAAAGGTCGGCAGTTTGAATCTACTAGGCGCTCCTTGGAAATCCTATGGGGCAGTTCTACTCTGTCCTGTAGGGTCCCTATGAGTTGGAACAAACTTGACAGCAATGGGTTTTTTAACCCTGCTCAGTGCCCTGCCCTTACGAAGGCACTTCTCTTAATCTGTACAGCCTGACAGGTTGGAAATGGCCCATTCCTGTTTCCTCTTAGCCAGAACACCCAGTGACACCCACCCCTCCAAAGCCTGGCCCTCTGGGCTGGAAGGGATGGTGGCTGCTTCCTTGAATCCCACTGGCACAGAGGACTTCAGCTGTACTGGGCCCCAGAGGGAGGGAGGGGGACAAAGTTCAGGCTGGGAGACACACCCGAGCCAAAAGATTCTCTTTTGGTGACTGAGGCAGGCAGGAGTGGGTGGAGAGACCATTAGAGGGGCAGGGGACAGAAGAAGGTCACCTCTCCTGAAAAGGGGAAAGGAGCTGGCAGTTCCTTCTCCCACCACATCAAGAGCTGATATTTGTTCAGCACCCACCATGTGCAAAGCTCCTGTTAGGCATTAGCCTATTGGGCCTTCAAGTCCATGGTCTCCAGCCTGGCCTCATCTCCATCACAAACTTGCCGTGTGACCCTGAGCAAGCCTCTTCCACTCTCTGGGCTGCAGTTACTTATCTGTCAAATAAGGGCCTGGAATAGATAGTCTCCAAAGGCGCTTCTAGCTTTCTGGTCCTAGAATTGTAGAAGGAAGGATGGAAAAAAGAAGAATGGGAGGACTGACTCAGCAAAACAGTCAAATAATAAAGTCCAGTTTGGTTTTGGTAGCTGGACTGGTTTAATGACCCCCTCCCAGGCCCACAAGCCTAGTACTTTCCTGCTCTTTCTCTTGGTCTTATTCTCAGGGTAGGAGCTGCCATCACTAAAGTGTGAGTGACCACTTGTTCTTCTGTTCCTTCTCCCAAAGATCCTTACACAGTAAGCCTATCTTTTAGGGGAATTGTGAGCAGAGTTTTAGGCAACAGTGACTGGGGAATAGGGGAGATTGGGGAGAAGGAATCCAAAGAGAATTCTCTGTGCTCTAAAATCTTTCCAGAAGGGAGGGTCATGTTGGGGCTGGTTTTACAGGATGATGCAGAATTAATCTATGGGTCTAAGGTTGCTACTTCCAGTGAGGGCAAAAAATGCTCTAAAGCCCAGGAAAGGAGGCATCTGTGTGCTATAGCCTGAGACATGAGAGCAGTGTGGTCCCTCCCTCTCCCAGAACGGGACCCTGGGAGCAGTGAGAAGGCGAAGAACCAGGGCAGGGCCAGATCAATGGCTTCTTGAAGCTCTACCGAGATAAGAGGTTTTCTCTTCTCCCACACCAGGGCTGGTCTCCCAACAGGTCCTTTGGGAGAGGCTGTGATCCAGGAGACCCACATGGAAGGATTTTGAGATGGATCCCTGGTTTTACAGCTCAGGAGAAGTGAAGCTGCTGAGTGGTGATGCCCACACCCATGTGGAGCTTCAATGAATGGCACAGTGAAAAAAGCAAGGGAGATGTAGCCAGACAGACCTGGGCAATTACTTCACCTCTCTCTAAGCCTCCACTTTCTCAGGGATTAAATAGATCTGCTGTTACCCACCTTACAACATTGCTATAAAGGCCCAATAGGCTAATGCCTAACAGAAGCTTTGCACATGGTGAGTGCTGAACAAATATCAGCTCTTGATGTGGTGGGAGAAGGAACTGCTAGCTCCTTTCCCCTTCTCAGGAGAGGTGACCTTCTCCTGTCCCCTGACCCCCTAATGGTCTCAAAGGACAGGTTTTTCTGGCAGGAAGGGGGGCTGCTCCCACCAAAGGAGAGGGTTAAAAGCCAGGCCTAGGATTCCTGACCAGCTGCCCCCCTGAATTATTGATGTGCTTGCTCCTGGTTAAGGCACCTCCTCGTTTAACACCCAAACATACACACCACACAGAACTTTCTCCCTCATTCCTAGACTGCACACCCAGATACACAGACATCATCTTTACACAAACCACCCAGAGCACACAGAGCACTCTTTCCAAACCCCATCCTCAAAGCACACACACACACACACACAGAGCAAGCATGCACACACAGCAAGTACACATTGAAATACACAAATCATTAGATGACACACATGGGGAGATCCTTAGGCCTCCCCTGCGCACCCATACACATCCAGGCACCACACACAGGAAAGACGTGTATATACAGGCTTCCACCCAAAGATCCATACACAATGGTAGGTATCATAGTAAACAGGCATTGAGAAATCACTATGTGCCAGGTAAGCCTTTTACATAGTTTATTTAATTCTCATAATAGTGGAAGTAGTTACTGTTTTTACCCCTCATTTTACAGATGAGGAAACTGAGGGACAGAGAAGTAAAATAAGTTGGCTGAGATCACACTAGTGGCTTTCACATACACAGTGCACAGATAACCACCCCTCCTTCCTCTCCCCCATTTATTTACATAAACACATTCATTCCAACGCAGCATTCTCCCCACCTGGGACAGGCTCCGCACACACTCAGGGTGAGCGTTCTTTGGGGAGTTAGTGGGCGAAGACGCAAGAAATGGCGTTTTGGCAGAAGCAGTTGTTAAGCTGTGATGAAGAACCGGGACAGATGTGGAGAGGAAACCAAACCCAACCAAACCCACTGCCTGCCGCCTGCCACAGAGTCGATTCTGACTCATAGCGACCCTATAGGACAGGGTAGAGCCGCCCATAGGTTTCCAAGGCTGTAATCTTTAGGAAAACAGACTGCCACATCTTTCTCCCGCGGACGGAGCGGCTGGTGGGTTCAAGCGGCCGACCTTTCAGTTAGTAGCCGAGGAGGTCTTTAACCACTGCGCCACCAGGGCTCCTTCGACGTTCCAAAGATGGAGGCAGCGGTCAACATCGCATGCAATGGGCACCACCGGTGTGAAGCGCTGGGCGGGCGATGAGCACTCACCGGCTGGGCGCTGGGCAGTGGGCCATCACCCAGAACTGATTTTTAGCGTGCACTCAGGACCTCGCCCTGACTCTCGGCAAAGCCTCTCCCTGCGCCCTTGGCTGCGTCCCTTTCCTGGCCGGCAGCTCGGAGCAAGAAACTAAGCAACCTCGGGGTTTTAGAAGAAGAGTCGCCACGCCCTCGGGCTGACGTGCCCGCGGGGACCTGGGCCCGGGTCTGAGAACCCAGTGGAGACACTTTGTCCCCAGGTCCTCATCGGCGCCGCACCATGTTCTTGGTACGCCTTTTAATGGGAAAACAACAGCCACCGTGTTCGGATAAATGTTATTTATAATTCATGTTCCCATCTTTGAACCCTTTCAAACGAAACCCACAGCGATTTCTTTGAAAGAAAGAAATGCCTGGACCATGCTCAGAAGTCGCGGGTTTTCTAAGGACTGACTAACCACTGCACAGATAGTAAATTACCCCGCTTGCCACATTTATTTCTGATCATTCGCGTTGTAGTTGGTTTGTGAAATGAAACAGGACAATTTGTAAAAAACGCTTATCCTGGATGTGGGGTACGCACTCGACCCAGCAGTGTTCCTGGAAGGAGTTACGCTATTCGAGGGGAGAGTCCATGTCGAGTTTTAAAAAAAAAGCAAGTCCAGGACCGGATCAGGACCCATGTTCTAGAGCGTCTTCGGATTCTGCGTTCCGGCGCTACCCCTCCAATGCTACCGCTTGGAGAAGTTTTCCAGAGTCGGTGAGGGTAAGTCTAAAAAGTCTAAAAAGAGTTGACCCAAACCCAGGTGATCGTTCCTTAGCCTCTTCCTCTAGCCTGGACCCTGAGAACAAAGGCGCACGAGAGGAGAAAGGTGACCAGCTGGACAGCGCTGGTCACGTCCAAACGGAAGCCCCTCTCCCCTAGCTCCTTCGTCCCAAGAAGGAAGCTTTTAAAGGAGACTCCCTCACCCCACCCTAAGTATCCATCACCCTGCTCAGGCACACCTGGGGAGACCGCCCCGAAAGCCCAAGAGGAAGCTCAGAGCTGCGGCGGCCGCGGAGCCACTCGGCGGTATGACGCAGGGTCCAACCGGGATTGCCCGACCCCAGGCGGGAGAGACGATTCTTGTAGATTTCGGGGGAGGGGGCTGCGCTCCATTGTTCACTCCGTGCCAATCAGGGTTTGCCCACTTCCTCCCAGCCAATCCCACTTCACCCCCGCCTTCCACCCAACCTTCCCCGCCCATCAGCCCCCAGGTCCCCATCACCTCCCCGGCTTCCCTAGCAGTTCTGGGGAAGCTTCGTGACGCCACAGGTCCCGCCCCCAGCTCCGGCCCGGGGCGAGTGCGTGCTGACGTCATGCTGCGTGCGGGCCGGTGCGGAATCGCTCCTTCAACTCCGCGGGGCAGGAGGAGTTAGTTAGCAAAGAGCCGAGGCTGGGCGCACGACCCTCGTCCTTCTGCCCCTGGCCGCACACTTTGCGCACATCTCTTTTCTGCATGGTGGATATTATTTTTCATTATCCTTTTCTGGGTGCTATGGGGGATCATTCCAAGAGTAAGTCTTTCTCTGTGTGTGTCTGTGGGTGTGTATGCGTGTGCTTAATATGCAGTGTTTGTAATGCAGAAGGATGTTTAACGGATTCTACAAGTGGCTTCTATTTGACAGGACACTTTGGGAGAGAAAAAATAAATGCATTTCTCCTGCAGGACTGCTTATCCTTTGGAATTCCGTTGTTTTCATTTTGTAATTAAACATTTCTCAAGCTGGCGAGGCTGACCCTGGGCTGTGAAATCTGCCTCTGTTTTGCGCTAAGGCAATTAGGTTTGATTTAGGGATGTGGGTTTTTTTGTTTGTGTGGGTCTTTCAAATAAGGAAGGCTTCTCTAGTTTGACCTGGGATATTTAAACTAAGAAATGTCAGAGAGGACAAGCGCAGACTCCGCTGAAAGCTGAGGTGTCTGGGCTGGGATAGGAGGGAGTCGCAGGGAGAGGGAGTATGAGGGCGGAAATGCCGGGACATCACCGTTCTGTAATGGTGTGGTAGCGTCCGCAGTGCCTACGTATCTATTTACTTTCTTCTCACCTTCACATTAGTATTTAGTTACAACATAGATGGATAAAAACGATTGTGCGTCCTAGTGAATGTAATAACGAAAATATTTCGGTGGGAGGCAAAAACCCTTCGCAAATTCAGCAGATTTTGGTTTTTCGTTTCCCAATTGTCTGGACTTCTAGACAGCGCATCTCTTTCCTTTTCCTTGTGGTTGGGATTCTTTAAAGAGGGAGCGAGCGGGTTGGATTGGGGCTGGAGTGGCCGAGGCCGGCCGGGGTCCGGGCAGCCAGGCCTGACGCGAGCCCCGCTCCCTTCCCCGCCAGAGAAGCCCGGGACGGCCATGTGCGTGGGCTGCGGGAGTCAGATCCACGACCAGTTTATCCTGCGGGTATCGCCCGACCTCGAGTGGCACGCCGCTTGCCTGAAGTGCGCCGAGTGCAGCCAGTACCTGGACGAGACGTGCACGTGCTTCGTGAGAGACGGGAAAACCTACTGCAAACGGGACTACGTCAGGTGAGGCCCGCGGGAACCCGGGCTCCGCCACCGCCTGCAGGGGCCGGGGCTCAGGGATGGCGGCCCGCCCGCGTGCCCCACCCCCAACGCGCTGCCGCGCGCCTCCGGGTCAAGAAACCCACATGTAGGGGGGTTCCCGCGGCCTCCCCGTGGGTCCCAAAGCGTTCTGGGCGCGCGTGCCCCGAGCGATGAGCAGTCCCAGAGGCGAGGGCGGCCGCAGGCGGTCGGCTGGGCGGCGGCCCCGCACTTAGGCCGCCCGCGCCCTGGGTCCGCAGGCTGTTCGGGATCAAGTGCGCTAAGTGCCAGGTGGGCTTCAGCAGCAGCGATCTGGTGATGCGGGCGCGGGACAGCGTATACCACATCGAGTGCTTCCGCTGCTCAGTGTGCAGCCGCCAGCTGCTGCCGGGCGACGAGTTCTCGCTGCGGGAGCACGAGCTGCTCTGCCGCGCCGACCACGGCCTCCTGCTCGAGCGCGCCGCGGCCGGCAGCCCGCGGAGCCCCGGCCCACTGCCCGGCGCCCGGGGCCTGCATTTGCCAGGTAAGCCGCGCGCGCCAGGCCCTCCGGCTCCTGCGCTGCTGTGAGTGGAGTAAGAGGGGTGTGTGTGTGTAGGTAGGTAGGTGAGTAGGTGTAGGGCCGTTGCTTGTGCTGCTGACGGAAAATTGTCGCTTATGTGTGGTTCCGTTTGCCAGGATTGTGTTTTTCTGTGTGAATGCAGAACTGTGTGCTGGGAACACCGGTGTGTGTGTTCGTGTGTATCGGGAGAAATTGTGTGTACGTCAGCGTGAGTTGGAATTGTGTGTGTGTGTGAATGTGTGAGTGCGAGGAATTGTGTTCTCCATGACATGTGGGACAGGGTGCTGGGAGCAGGAGGGCGTATGACAACAGGGAATCTTAAGGGGTGCCTGTCTGAGGGATTTGCCTTCGGAATTTCTTCCAGGAATCTGTGTTATTGTCGGAGAAGAAAGATAAGTGTGCCCTGGGGAATGTGTGCAAGGCATACAGCTCCCAACCCCGGAGCTGGGCCTGGGCTCAGCCAGCCAGGGGCCCACCGGTAACGTAGGCTCTGAAGGCCACCCACCTGACAAAGAGGGGGCGTCTGTTGTTTGTTTTTTGAGGCCCGACTTGATGGACAACTTAGCCAAATGCTTCTTGGTGGAGAGGGAGTATAAAGGCACGGTGGAATCGGGGATCTGATAAAAGTACAGCAGGGTATGTTCTGTGTCCTAATCAGGAGCTCCCAGGGATGGGGTCTGACTGTGTGGTTAGGCAGGTAGGGGTGGTGGGAAACAGCGGCACGCTGGGCCCAGGCAGGGGCAGCTGCCAGTAGATAGCCATAGCCTGAAGCGATCTCTAGATCAGGCGGGGCCTCCGAGTGCTGTGTAGCTTTGCAGCACTCCTTCTCTGGACCTCTGTTTCTTCCTCTATAGAATGAGGAAATTGGGCGGGATGGGCTATTTGTAAATGTTTATCCAGATCTAGAAATGCCTGGAGGGGCTCAAAATCGAAACAGTGCGGCATATGTGCGTGGGTGTGTAGATACAGTCGGTCGGGATGTATTCGTGAAGCAGGATGAAGATGAAAACGAGTGCACCTCCACCCGCGATCTCGGAGGGGCTTCTCTGAGAGGCTCCTTGCTGTTTGTTGCGGGTTGCGGGCTACCAGAATCAGGCCCTGGTTCCCCGGGACTGAGAGAACCCGAGGCCAAGGGAGGAGACTGCGAGCGGCTGCGCGCCGGCCGGAGGGTGGGCGGCTGCTGGGCCAGGGAATGTGGAGCCCGGAGGCAGGAGACCGCGGGGCCGAGGTCCGAGGGCGGGCAGGAAGAAACCCGTCCTGGCCCTGGAGGCCTGCCGGTGCCGCAGGCTGGTGGGGCCTGAGCGGCCTCCGAACGAGGGGGAAGCCCAGGAAGCTGGAGAAGCCCCGCACCCCCACCCCGCAGCAGCGCCGCTTCCCCACCGCAGCGGCGGGCCCGGGTGCTCGCCTCCTTCCTCTTCCTCACACACTCGGGCTTCTTCCGGAGGGCTTCACTCTTCACCGGGGCCCAAACCGGCTCTCCCAGGGTCGGGTGAGTGCAGGGGGCACAGCCGGGGGCGGCCACTCCCGGCCCTCAGCGGCCTAGTGCGAAGCTCCCGGGCCCCGCTTACGCTCCGGGGAGAACGCAGCGGGGCAGCCCGGCCAAGGAGCTAGGTGAAGGGACGAAATGCTCCGCTCCCTCGGGGTAAGGAGATCCGATGGTAAAGGGAGACCAACAACAAAAAGAAACAGAATTAAAAAACAAAACGAAATTGAGCCCCAAAGGGCTCGGGTCGCCCCGAGACGGGGCGCCAGGCGGGTGGGTCGCGGCCTCTTGCTCACTTCTCGCCCCCTTGTTCTCCAGACCCTGGGGCGGGCCGGCAGCCCTCGCTGCGCCCGCACGTGCACAAGCAGACGGAGAAGACAACCCGCGTGCGGACGGTGCTCAACGAGAAGCAGCTGCACACACTGCGAACGTGCTACGCGGCCAACCCGCGGCCCGACGCGCTTATGAAGGAGCAGCTGGTGGAGATGACCGGTCTGAGCCCGCGGGTTATCCGCGTCTGGTTCCAGAACAAACGATGCAAAGACAAGAAGAAATCCATTCTCATGAAGCAGCTGCAGCAGCAGCAGCACAACGACAAGACGGTGAGGGACTCCGAGGCCCGAGGAGCCGGACGGGAGGGACATTGGGTTCGCCCGCGGCGTCCGTGAGCCCTTTTCTGGGCCGGCTCTCCCTTTGGGGAGATCCCGGGGAACTGTACTTTCCAAACCATGTGTGTTTGTGCTTTCTGAGGAAGGCTTGCCTTGGCGTTTAAGGTCCTGTAATTACTGCATCTGAGGTGGGGCCTTCTCTCTGGCCCGCCAGCAACCCGGAGTTGGGGGCTGGGGGCGCAGCGAAGGGCCGAAGGCGGTATGATTGTACGCAGCACCCACAAGTCAGGCTAGCAAGTTGGGTCTTTCCCTTGGCCTGGCTCAGTTTGAACCCCTCTCCTCTGCACACCTGACTAGGGACGCGAGCGCAGACCTCGAGTGTCCTTCCCGTGTGGTTGGCTCCTAGCACTGGGGCAGAGCAGTGGTGGCGGGTCTGCGGGCCCCGGAGTATCCCGAGTGCGGAAAGAGGGCTCAACCCAATACCGGTCAAGTGCTCCTCTCCCACACCCAAATCATTGCAGGTTCCAAAACAACCTGCATTGTCTCCGGTCTCAGCCTCTATGGTGGTGGAAAAAGCAAGATCTAACTCGAGCGACCTCCCCCTGCCTTGCCCCGCAGAGCCTCCAGGGACTGACCGGGACGCCCCTCGTGGCGGGCAGCCCTATCCGCCACGAAAGCGCGGTGCAGGGCAGCGCAGTCGAGGTGCAGACGTACCAGCCGCCGTGGAAAGCACTCAGCGAGTTCGCCCTCCAGAGTGACCTGGACCAACCTGCCTTCCAGCAGCTGGTGAGGTCCTCCCCGACCCGCCCCGGCTTCGGACTCCCACAGACCCTGCGGGAGGGTGGGGATGGAATAGCCTGGCACAGTCGGGACGTCGCCGAGGCGGGAAGGAAGAGGCTGAGATGAGATGGGAGGCTAGGGGACAACTCTCGGCAGTGGGGGACTAGTGGGGAAAGGGAGTAGCTGCAACAGCATCCCAGCCCACAGCTCGCCCTGACCTGGGTCTCCCGGATTAAAGTGTGCGCAGGAGAGGTCGCAGGGTAAACCAGCCTGTGCCCCAACCCTAATCGCCTGGGAACCTGGCCGCCTTCTCAACCAGGCTTGTGGCCAGTTGGTGGCCAGTCCCCAAGGGACACTGCCCCCACCCCCGAAGCAAGAGGCCCCTGAGCACCAGCTCGGGCATGTCTTCATTCACTCATCCTTGGTGTATCCGCCGCCCCAGGTCTCCTTCTCCGAGTCCGGCTCCCTGGGTAACTCCTCCGGCAGCGACGTGACCTCCCTGTCCTCGCAGCTCCCCGACACCCCCAACAGCATGGTGCCAAGTCCGGTGGAGACGTGAGGGGGACCCCTCCCCGTCAGCCGGCGGACCTCGCATGCTCCCTGCATGAGACTCACCCATGCTCAGGCCATTCCAGCTCCGAAAACTCTCTCGCCTTTTAAATTCTCATTATTGCTATTTAAAGAGAGAGGGCCGAGAGAAACGGTCAGGACAGCCATAAGCGCCAGGACGCAACCTGCTTTCGCCAGACTGGAGACCCCTGCTCCGAAGACTTTATTTTTTCACGACCAGAATTTGAGATTTACCAGGGTTAGGTCTGCTCTCGCCTCCCCCACGCACCGTGGCCGCTGCCGCTCTGTCTCTCCTCGCCCCCCACCCACCTACCCACCCTGAGCGTGGAGAACACGCAGGGCCCTTCCGGCGCCGCGCCGCGCCGGCTCTGAGCTCGCCCACAGGGGCTCCTTCCTCACACCCGCCCCGCACTCCCAGGCGGCTCCGCCCGGGCCTTAGAGGGGATGGAGGAAAGGGGAAAACCCCAAAGAACAGACACTCAAACCCCCAAAGCGCATGATTGCTGGAAAAAAAAAAAAAAAGTAGAAAGGAGACTTTCCTTGAAAATGTTTTAAATTATCAGTCGACGGAGGACAGAGTGTGTGAGCCTTTGCCGAACAAACAAACGTAAGTTATTGTTATTTATTGTCAGAACAGCCAGTTCACAGTGGGACGAATATTTTGATCTTAATAAAAAATACTAATCGTGCGCTGCTGCTCCTGTGTACGGTGGGCGCAGCGGGAGGGCTGGGCCAACGTAAATTCGGGAGTTGAGTTCGTTTCAACGAAAATTAGTCACCACGGAGCGGGCGTCTGGGTCTCGGCGCCCAACCCGCTGCAACTCGCGCCTCGCGCGCCTGGGGTCCGCGTGCTCGCTCCCGGGCAGGAGGCAGGCCCGGCGGGGATTGGGCGTCGCGCGGGGCGGGGCTAGGTCCGTGCGCCCGCGGCACCGCCTTGCGCGTGAGCCTCGAACCGTTCCGGAGGCTGGGCGCGCCGTCCCTGCGCGCGGCTTCCTGGCGCCGCGCGGTAGAGGCCGTCGGGGCGAGTGGGGCAAGCCGGTTCTGGCGGGAAGCCCGCTGCGCCCCGGTCGCAGCCCCGCGGCGGACTCTGGCCAGTGGTCAAGCTCGCCAGGGACGGGACCCACTCTCTCAGCTTCGCCTTGTCGCTGCTCGCCCGGTTCCTGGAGCCGGCGCCTGCCTGGTGGTCCCCTGTCTCCAGGCCGCGGCCCCGGCCCCTCGCCCCACTTTCGCCCCGGAGCACTCGGGGCCTCCCAGCGCTGCTTTTCCCGCCTGTCCGGAGCCCGGACTCGCATTCCCGGGCGCCTAGGCCACCCCCGGCCCCGCCGTCGAGCAGCGAGGCCGGCCCACGGGCCCGGGGCGAACCAAGGGGCCGACCCCGGCTAGACCCGGCAGCCGTGACGGCTCGTCCTCCGTGTTGTCCCCTGAGTGGACACGCGACGTGATCAATCTCGCTGCATTATTAATTCTCCCGTCTAGACAGAGGAGAAGGCCGGGCGGCGGCTCCTTATCTGCATTTGGCATCACCTGCAAGCGATACGCTGAAGGAGCCACAACAAGCCCCCGCTAGGATCGCGGCTGCTGGGGAAAATAAGTCCACCCAGAACCAGTCTGGCGTGTCCTTGGTTTATTTTCTTTCCAGACCCGAAATGGAGGGGGCGGGGATGGTCCGGGTGGGAGGGGGCTGGGAATGGCCTCTGGATATGCCGTGCCCAGGTCACTTGGTGTGACATTTCAAACCCCTGCGACTTGTTTTCTTGAAAACTGGCTTTAGTGATCGCAGGAAATAACCGAGAGATACTGAATCTCTCCAGCAGGCCCCCGGGCAAGCACAAAAAACGCGAGGCTCAGGTTTTACCCTTCACAAGTATTTAACCCTTTGGCAGCCTGGGACAGTTCTTTTCCAAGACCAGTCCTCACTTGGTGGGACTCAGGAAGCTAGCGGGCAGCCCACCGGCCTATCCACCTACTCCTCCCCAATCTCTGACGATGAGTTTCCGTTTCCTTGTCCCCTGAGTTAAATGACCCATAAATGCATCCTTCTTTGTCCAGGGTTTATATTGAAAGAGGGCAACGCCCTGACTGGGTAGGGATAGTTGTCAGCTTAGCTCAGGTAGTGGCTGGTGAGGAAAATGTGTCTGACGGGCAGCTGCGGTCTCTGGAGAGAGGAGTAGGTACCTTCTGTTAGAAAGCCACAGGTTTTCCAGTAGAGCTAATGGCAGGATTCCGTGCCCTCTTCCCCTTTAGAGATGGAAGGTTTGCTGGCAATTATTGAAAGAAAATGGGAGGAGGTGGGAAAATAGAGCCACATTTATATTTTACTTCCTGCAAGTCAAAGTGATGGTAGCAAAAACATTAAAGGGAGCATTCCCCTTCTTCAGGATTTAGGAAATGGTGCTGCAAACTCAGAGATAAGGGAAGAGATATATGCAGGGCTAATGAGGACCAGCTTTACCTCTCAAGTGCCCAGAAACGGTTTTAATAAGCAGGGCTGGGTTCTGTGAGGCTTCCTTCTCTTAGACCACTCCCTCCCAAAAAGAAATCCACACATCCCCCTTTACCTTGTGGCTGGCCATTGGATGGGGGCTGAACTCTCAAGAAATCTTACTTTTGAGTTCTTTTGATTTATCCAGGATAGTGAGTCTTGTTTTTCTTTTAAAGGAGAAATAAGTTCTTGAATAAAGAATTTTATTAATAGTTGCTGTTAATTAGCTCTGGATTTTCCCTTTTGACACACTGTTGAGCACAGTAATGCTACCAATGGGAACATCTGCTTACATAATTATGTCTTTATAGATCAAAAATCTAATTCCTCTTATTGATGTTTATATGATGAGTGTGTCTGTTTTTGAATAATGGGAAATTTCCCAAGTAAAAGGTGGTTATCGTGTATTGGGGTGACTGCATCTGTACTGTATAAAACATCACAAGCTTTTCTCTCCTGTAGTTTGTCTCTAGCCATGCAAAAGGGCATATCATTTTCCATGTGGGTTTTTAGGGAAAGGGTTTGACTCTGAATCCTTATTACAAGGGTCCCTGGTGAAGTGCCAGGTCAACGGTTGGTTAGTTACATTAATAAACATCAGCTTTACTGGTTCCCAGGTCATCTTTAAACATCTTCTGTAATACGGTAGGGATTTCCCTGTAAATTAAATTACCTGTAACAATTACGAGTGTAGTACTTTATGCTTACTGAACTTTTAAAGTGAGGTCCCCTGGTTGCATGCTAAAAACTCAGTTTAATAAAAGAGGCCATAGGTGGAAAATAGGAGTTATTTAGTTAGAATCACTTGAGAATAAGATTTTCTCAGAAGATTTTATCTAATAATTGGAATAATTTGGATAGCTCTATGTAATTGAGGCAGGAAAGGGATTCCCAGAGATGGAAAAGTTTATAGCTATTATACCACAAAATTTAATACATATTGAAAGACTGCCTAATTCTGGGAAATTCAGAGTCCCTGTGGCCATATTATTAACGAACTTTAATATTTAATGGATTGTGGAACAGAAACCAGTATTAATTTTGAATATAGAATAGCTTAAAGCTCAGTTTTGTCAGAGCTACAAATACTGGGCTTAAATGACACATTGTCTAAGATTGTTCTCTAGAAAATTTTGAGATTCTGCCTTGGCTGCCCAGGGGAGAGTATAAACTTCCATACTTTGAGTTAGCTGTGTTTTCCCATAAGGGTGTTCACCAAAAAAGAGCAAGAGAATTAGCTGAATAACATGACACTGGAGAGAGGAAACAATGAACGAATAATAACTATTTACAGAGAAGTTCCCAGTGGAGTTGTGATAAAAGCAGGAAATTTGGAAGGAGTTTATTAAGCTGATGTAAGGAAGATTAGAGGCTTTTAAATATGGGTCTGACTGATGTAAACTTTCTTGAAGATACTGGGATTCAGTGAAATGAGGAGTTCATGACCAATTAGAGACTAGCACCTTGCTGATGGGGACTACGCATGGAGGATACAGAGAAATGGAGCTAGACAGTAATAATGGGAGAAAGAGAACAAGGAAATACTCAATTAGGATTCAGATGGGGGGGAGGGGGGTTCAATTTCTAAAGCACTTTTGGGGCCCCAGCAGCAATCATGCCTGAAGGGCCAGAGTGTTAGGTGAGCCAGGCTCCAGTCCAACCCCCATGGTCAAGAAGGTCAGCAGCTGATGGGAGAGTGGGTCAAGGAGTAAGGCAGAGGTGGGCAGGAGCTCACTAAAGGTGAGGTTTCTCGCTGGGAAACAACATTTGAAGGGGCGGTTTGACTACAGAAGACCCCTATGTTGGGGTTGTGGCAGTAGGGACTAGGGAGGACAGGGAAATGGTAGAATGGGGATCGTGAGGAGTAATCCCTTCCCAGTTTACTGAAACCCAAGAATTTTGAAAGCTTGGCACAAAGCCCGGGAAGAATTGACTCGGGAGGTTTTGCCAGCTGTGCTGGGAAAGAAAAGAAGGGAGGAGTATTAGGGGAGGCAGGTCCTGACCTAGGCTCACGGGCCAGGTTCATGGGTCCAGGTCACAGCGCCCCGGAATGACAGTGCAAGGAAAGAGGAGAGGCTCCGATATCCTGTTGGGTGTCTGGCGTGACGAGCCCCTGCCGAGAGCTACCGGGGAGGGCAGCTGCCTGTCGCCGGGAGAGGGAAATTCTGTTGGGCAACGGCATCGGGCATTCAAATGTCACTGCTCCCGGGCTTCAGGCGGCTTTTACTATTTGACTCAAATTCTGGGTTTTGAAGTCCAGGCGAAATCATGGCTTTTGCTCAGGCTGTGCCCAGTGGCATTGTCAGCTTCACAGGCTGGACCCAGCAGGGGCCGTTCTTCTCTGCCCCGCGTGGGTCTGCCTCAGCCTCGGGACACTCGGGATGCGGGTCTCCGCCCCAGGAGAAAGCCTGTGGGTGGCACTGCGCCCCCGCAGACTGGAACAAAATGTGCCCGCGCTCACCTGGGCGCCGCGCTCTCCTCCTTGCCTGGAGAGTTTAGAAGTCGTAAAACCCGGGAGAGTTAGGGCTTAAATCACGCTGGCCCGGCCGGAACGCGCACTCAGAAGCGGAACTTGAGACCTACAGAAACTGCCCTGGTCGGTAGGCACAGGGTGTCCCACAGCCATCAGTCGATCCCAGGCCGGAGCCCCGCAGCCACGCGCCTGGGGGCTCCCCGGCTGGGTGGGCGCTCCCTGGCTCGGTGGGGGTTCCCCGGCTGGGTGGGGGCTCCCTAGCTGGTGAGGGCCGGGGTTTGTCTCTATCAAGCCCCTTTTCCTCCAGGACGAAGGGGGCAATGAGACCATTTAATTAAACGTTTAATTGCGAATCCTCCTATGGTTTCTGGGAGGTTAATCACAGCTGTCTCAATTATTTATGAGTTTTTGGCAAATTTCCGACCAGATAAGAAGTATTTTCTATTATGAAATGTCTTGCAGGAAATCTTATAAATATTTGATTATTCCTTTCAGCCACAAAGATTCTGCATCGACGCCCCGAGACGCACGGGCCAAGCGGGATTCGGTAACTCCTCTCCGGGTTGGGGCACTTGGGGCGGCTGCTAGTCGCAGAATGAGCCTGCTACAGACACCTGCCTCCGCCTCTTGGGCCGCTGGCCGCGGAGGAGACCCGGCCGTCGAAGAGGAGGACGCGGGCGCCAGGCCCAGGCCTCCCCTCCGGAGAGCGGCGCACAGCCGGGCCAGGCAGCCTGAGCGTCTGCGCGCACTGCCCCGGGGCCGGGCGGGAGCCCTGGGTCCTGCTCCCGCGCCTCAAGGCGAAGTCGCCGCCCGAGCTCTGGGTGCGGACTCTGTCGAGGCTGGAGGGGCTTCCAGAGAGCCTGTCCAGCTGCTTTTGTAGCTGGCGGACCCCCCGCCCTCGAGGCCAGGCGGTCGGGGCGCAGTGTTCGAGACTTGGGGGTGGGGGTCCCGGCCAGCCTGTGGCTTCTGCAGCCCAGAGCGTGGGAGGACGCCAGGGTCTCGCGGCGGCGGGAGCATGGAGCCCACAGGGATGTTTGTCTTTTTTTTTTTTTTTTTTAATTGGACTTCATTTTCTCTCAATTTGCAAAGAAGTAAAAACAGAATATACATAATTCGGCAGCTTTATGAGGCTCCAAAAAGAAATCTCTCGAGCATTAGGTAGAAGTCTGCTTTTAAAAACAGTCGAAACTTCTGTGTTTTCCAGTTTCCGATCTGATGATCTTGGGTCTGATGAATTTTCAGATCAACTCCCCCTCCCCACCAGATCTTTTTTCTTGGTAGTTGTCTGATTCTTATCTGACAGAAATTATTGCTGATGTCACTCAGTTAACGGCTTAGCACTGACCGTGGGCTTACTGTGGAGAAATGGTGAGAACAAGACATGAAAAGGTCAACATCTCCCAGGCTGACACTTCACACGTTCAACTGTGTGCAGTGCAGTGCATCGGGGTAGTTGGAAACTTATTCAGAGTCACTGTGACCTTCTGCTTTATTTTTACTTCAGTGTTGCTTCAACTCACAATTATTTGAGAAAATTCTTTAGGATAGTTCATTATGATTGATCTTTTTTACATCACTAATCTTTTTTTCCGGAGAATACTTGGGTTCAGCAATACTAGAGGACATTCTCAGTCTTGCCTGCTACGAAACTTTGGGCAGACCAATGAATACAGTGCTCTAAACTCACTTTAAGAAGCCCTCAAAACACACTATGCAGTTAGAATGTGAAAGTGTTAGAAACATCCTTACTCCAAACATTAAAAAGGGAAATTCAGAGAGAGTAAACTTTAATTAAGTCTTTAATTAAAGATACCTTAGGCATTGGAGTTTTTTTCCCCCAAATTTGTATTGCCTCAACAAAAGTTTGAAAAGACTAAATGTGAAATAAAGTCACATTGCAAACAGAATAAGTTATTTTATTACAAGAACAAAACAGACTTTCTAATTTGGTGTCTAATTTCACCCATATTACAAATGCAAGTTATATATTATGATTGGATGGAAGTTACCAAAATCCAAAATATTATGCATCAATGAAACAAACTCGACTTGTAAAATTAGAAAGTAGAACATTAAAGTATCTACAGTCATTATAAACAGCACAAAGTATATACCATATCTACAGTGCAGGGGACAGTATAAACATGGGAAAATGAATTTCTTAAGGAACAGTGAGAAAGTTTGTTTGAACAATTTAAAATATTAACGAGGGTACTCAAATGCGGACCCAAATAAAACATTTATTTTTTCTCTTTTTTCAAGAAAAACTGTCGAGCTTCTTCCCAAGCCTGCTGAGGAAATCGGTTAGCCAGCTCAAGATAGTCTTGGGAACCAAGGCATTTTCCTGAGAGAAAAAAAGAAAAAAAGTTAAGAGTTAAATTCTTTGGAGCTTAAGAAATTAAATTTACTTTGATATCTGAGTACTAAATGGAGACATATATTTCAAATAAACCATGATACATTTTTTTTGTAAACCAGTTTAGCTATCTAGCATAGACATATATATTTTAATCAGAATTTTACATATTCTATGTAAACCATTACCAAAAAATTATTTTTGGACTCTAGAGTAAAATAAATGAAGGAGAAAAGAAAATACTGAAGGGGAAAATAAGTTACAGTGAACAAAATAAAATGGTCATATATTCTATCCTTAAGTTAGCCTTGAAAGGGTAAATCTGTATATAAACTGTGACATACGTTTTCTAATATAGTCTATTTAACTTAAAACATTATTTTTAGCTTAAATATAACTTTAAAAAATGTTCAAATTTAGCATTCAGCTGCCTGTGTAACAAAGCAAAGGAAACAGGGGCTTTAGTGGCTAGTAATGCTGGCAAAGGAAACAATCGCATGGCTGGGCAGTCAGTGAGCAGTGGGTATTTGAAAATGAGAATTCTTCCTCAGCAAATAAGAAATCGGTGCCACCAGGAGTTGTTTTACACGTAAGGGTTCATCTGAGCAATGAACTCAAAACGTTCTTGAAACATTTTGTGGGGACTGAGAAGTCCAACGAAGGACAGATGTCCAAGGTGCAAACTGGCATCATGAGCAGTCACCAACATTGACGACCCTTCTGAGCAAAGCAGAGACCAATTCCCCATTTTCTGTTGTGTGGACTAAGCCCATTTAATTGGGGAAAGAATGAAAGTCAGAGAAGCTGGTCCCTTGGAAAAGAAAAATGGATGAGGCTCCCACAGGCCTCAGCCCACCAAACAGGCAGAGGCAGCCCTTGGGACTCTGCCTTCCAGATAGGCAGCAAATAGTGACTCACTCTTTGTGGTTAGGAGAAAGAGTAAGAAAAAAGAATGTCTACATTTTTTACTGGCAAAAAAAAAAAATTGCTGTACAAATTAAAAATACATGTACTGAAAGATTTTTCTAAGTATTTTTTATTTATTCAGAATTAAAAAAAAAAACTGGTTTGTAAGAAATATAACTGATTTCTCCCAAGTAGCCTGTGTAGGTTTTTTTTTTTTTTTAAAGCAAAACAAAAAACGAAAAAAAACCAGAAACAGGCTGTGGCTGAGTGAGTCAGGGCAGAGCTGAACTTGCACACAAATTCTGGCTTAGACAAGTGGTACTGTGACGTTGAAATGAATTTCCGAAAAGTTGCATAGCTTTTTGTTTACTTCTCTGGGTACCTGGGTCAATAAAATATGACATTTTTTCATAACATTGTAACAGCTTTAGTTGTATTGTCTTCCATACACTTCCATTCACAGTAGATGATTTTTTCTTTTGTGACAGAGTACAAGTAGTCCCCCTCCAAGTAAGCGCTTATTGGTGGGTGCCCCAGAGGGTCCTGCCGGGAGTGGGCCATGAACTGGACACTTTCAAGACTACCAAACTAATGGAAGACTTTTGAAAATATGGATTAAGGCCTCAATGAGAGATGGAACTTGTACTTCTCAATTACAGTCTGGGTGGCAGAATATTAAAAAAAAAAAATGTACTTTAACATTCTAAATCTCCAACTCTGGTCAGAGGAAACACCCCAGTAGGAACACTATAGAAAACAAAACTATAAATCTTCTGGCCCCTGAACTTTGCTAACAAATAAAAAAGTTCAAATACTTTAGGGGAAAATATGAGTTACTATCATTGATAACTTTATTCTGGACATGGATAGGGAACCAAATCTATGTGACTTCAGTATTTCTATGAGTAATTAAGGTCAACATTAATGATCTGATTGCTGTGCTACAAAGTGGCTCTTTAGTAGTAATTATTCACCATTTGTTATATCTTGCACGATGTTGTTGTGTGCCATCGAGTCAGAGTAGAACTGCCCTGCAGGGTTTTCTAGGCTGTAATTTTTACAAGAGCAGATCACCAAGTCTCTTCTCCCGTGGAGCGTCTGGTGGGTTTGAATCACCGACCTTTTGGTTAGCAGCTGGGTGCTTAACCACTGTGCCACCAGGGCTCCTTTATCTTGCATGAAACCAAAAAACCAAACCCATTGCATTGAGTCAATTCTGACTCGTAGCGACCCTACAGAACAGAGTAGAACTGCCCGGTGGAGTTTCCAAGGACTGACTGGTAGATCTGAATTGCTGACCTTTTGGTTAGCAGTGCTAGCACTTAACCACTATGCCACCAGGGTTTCCTGTCTTGCATGAAAAAAAAAAATGAGGTGGGTATAAATTGCAGAAACATGTTTTGTGCTTTTCTTTTTCCTCCATAGATTTCCCTGTATATTCTGATGCACTCAGGCTTGATGACAAAATCCATTTATTTACTCACTGAAAATACACTTGGTATCTGAATCTCAAATCTTTTAGGTGATGTAACAGTTCCAGAGTGGGGGTGAGAAACATATCCGTTGGCTAACAAACACATAAAATTTAATTTCAATAGAGACATACCTTTGGGCTGGTAAGACTGGTTATCTGCCTGACCTGGAGCCTGTGCAAAATCCTGCATGAGACAAGAGAAGTGCTTTATACCAATGCTATGAGCAGAGAATTGCACTACAAGTGGCTCTGAAAATGCTTCTGAATTTGAGACAACCCCTTTGCTATCTCTTTTGTACGATTACTTTGGAGCACAAATAAAAACACTAAAGAAACTTATGTTATATAGTCTGGATTCTAATCAATTGAAGTCAAATAGTGATGACTATTAAATTTTGCTATCACCAGGAGCCAGGTTGCTGCCTCCTGTGGAAATGACAATTTTACTTTATATCTAAACAAACTAAAAACTTATCCAAATTTACTCCCTTAAAGTGCTGACAGATTTTTAAAAATCACAAATATAAATGCATTTATGTATTTTGGAGCTAAATTTCAAAGTCTGGAAATTTTCCTTTTAGCTGGAGAATGAACAATGTAGTATATAATATGTAAATCTTCAGAAACCTATGACAAACCACCAGCTCCTATTTTAAAAGTATTTTCTAGTGTGTGTTAATAATCTGAAATACATGGAGACCTTTTTGTAAATGAAAACCTGGTAGATATTCCCTTCAGGAGAATTATTTATAGAAAAAAACATTAACTCCACTACTCTTAACATCCTATCCCAAATAAGCATTATATGAAATCCCTGTAGTAATTATAGAATTTTTATTAAATATGGGTTTTCTTGTAATAGACAAAGGTAGATTTAGAAGTATATTGAGATCAATATCAGATAATAACAAATATATCTGATCTTTAGCTTCTGATATTATTTGTATTTTTATAAACTGTTTCCCAAGCAGTTGAAAATGAAGGGATCTAAACTGGTACAGATGCAAAATTATCTTTGCTTAAATATTACTATCTCAGATGAGGCCTCTCTGCTCACGCAATAAAAACCACACATCACCTCCCCATTCCCTGGTAGTCCCTGTCCCCGTTTCCCGCCAACGTTCTCTGCAGCACGGACCACCATCTGATACACTATTTGTTTTGTTTTTTGTTTGACTCGCCCCCATTTGCTATGAGTCAAAAATCGACTCGACCACACACAATAACCACTTTAATGAAAGATCCATGAAGGCAGGAATCTTTTGTCTGTTTTATTCACTGCTGTATCCCCAGTGCCCACGGCAGTACTCAGCACGCCGCAGGCACTCAAAAATTTCCTGTTGAGCGGCAGAATGACTAATATGAATTTTAAGAGATCACAGTCTTAAAATTCTCTATGATGTATTTTCTCTTCCATTAATTCTAAGGCTGTAAGAACTTTTGAAGAACCCCAAATGTTGACATGATGGTTATAAGAATTTATTAAGATTTAAATTTAACCATAAGACACTTTTTGAAAATCCATACTTTACCTATAGATCTGAATATCTGACTTGAAAATATTTTCAGAAAATGGATCCCAGACTCAAAGAGAATAACTGAGCTGAAAATAAAATATTTCTAAACATAATTGATAAAACTGTGTTTACTAATTGATCATCTTAAGAGGACAGTTTAGAACCTGTAAACCACTAATTGTTGTCTAAGGTGAAGAAGGCTTGGGGAAACTCTCCGTGGTTCCAAACCAGCTGGGCGCTGTCACACCCGTAAGGCAGTGATATATGGATATGAGCAGACCAAGGCACAATAAGAATAGAGAGCTCTGCTTTCTGTTTCATTATTATAGAGAACGGGAAGCATTGTCTACTGATCACATGTGTGGCATGGAGCAAACACAGTGATTTTATGGTGGAACGTCTGAAAGAAAATGGAAGATTTTCAGCAAATCATTACCTACAATTACAGAAAAAAAAAAAATCACAGGATTATTTAGCAAACGTTAAAGAAGAGCCAATTTCATTATTCTGTGGTCCGCTATTATTTCTGATGTGGAGATACTGCTTTGGTACAGCATGAACTCTGATTTGAGTTGTACAGAATTTAACTGAATCAGAAAAATATGAGGCCGGTATATATATATAAAACATTTACTTAGAGATGTACAAATAAACTAGTTTTAGCTGGTCTACCTTCAGCAATTATTGTCTATTCCCTCTAACCCAAAACCAAATCCACTGCTGTCGAGTTGATTCCGACTCACAGCGACCCTATAGGACAGGGCAGAACTGCCCCATAGGGCTTCCAAGGCTATAAATCTTTAGCGAAGTAGACTGCCACTTTCTCTAGAAAAGTGGCTTGGTGGGTTTGAATTGCCAGCCTTTTGGTTAGCAGCTGAGTGCTTTAACCATTGCACCACTGCGGCCTCTTTCTATTTCCTCCAGCTAGACTAAAAACAAGACGAATGTAACAGCTAAGGCTTATATTTACAAATCATATTTATTAAAAAGTTTATGGAATAAGCCGAAGTTTTAATAGATCTATCTTTAACAATTGTTATTTATTCTTTATAGTTAGACTGGAAAAAAAAAAAAGGCAAATATAACAGTTAAGCCTTAAGGACGTCTGGCAGTCATTTAAAAACATTTCCTGAGTGTGGGCTTACCATTCTGTTAACTGGAAAAATAATCTTCTTTTGAAATCTTCCAGGTAGAAATTATACAGCACCTAACCTCAGTTCTATTATCTGATATTTTAGAAATTAATTTTCAAGCACAGAAATATCTGGCAGTTTAAAAAGGTGGTGTGGAGGGCAAGAATAACCAACTGGTTTACTTTTCCTTTTCAAATGCATTACAAAAGCCAGAACGCTAGGTGTAATGTTTGAAGATACCTGAATAAACGTGGCCAGTAAGACACAGCTCATCTCTTGCTCCAGAATGATCTTGTTCTGACGGTTGTTGTAACAAGCAGCGATAAGTGAAGGGAACAGCACTTTGATCAGCCGTGGGTCACTGAAATACTGGAAGGGCAACTGGCAGAGCTTCTGCAGCACCGTGGGGTGGCGGCCCGACTGTACGATTACCTGAAACAGAGGAGGAGCCCCAGGTCACCTGCCAAAAGGCTGGGTCTACCCCTTGCCCTGTGGCACAGTGTCGGTACGAACCATGGAGAACACGCCGAAGGAGTATAGCAAAACAGCCTCCTAACTCCTTAATTTAAGTGACATTTGAAATGAGCAAAAAATACAGACATCTCATTTCCT
The DNA here is from genome assembly GCF_024166365.1 of Elephas maximus indicus. Lineage (NCBI taxonomy): Eukaryota > Metazoa > Chordata > Mammalia > Proboscidea > Elephantidae > Elephas > Elephas maximus. The sequence continues at coordinate 67,145,038 of NC_064831.1, read as the reverse complement.
AACTTAAGGAAAAGATTCCAAAAGCATTACAGCCATTTAAAAATTATCAGAACCCATGATGAAAGGTGCAGCTGTGGACGGATTTAGGATATGCATCGACTGAACAAAGCACCACCCCTCCCCCCAAACAGAGTAGCCATATTCCTAAAGACTGCAAAGATCTCATATACTCTCTTCTGTGGCCCTGCCCACTGCAGTCTTCCTCTAACCTAGCTCACTGAATACACTGAACGCAGATGTATCTAGCTCGTATGGAGGCAAGCCCTGGAAAGAAAAGGGGATTGTAAGGGGAATGGAAATAGTTTCAGCAAGTACAGGCTCCAAGAGATCTTTCCTCCGATCCACACTCCTTATCTGAGTTTCCATCGTGCCACTGAGTCTAAAAGGGGAATTGTTTAGATAAATGAGACTGTTGTCTTGAAGCAGTCTAGGTTTACAACTGTGTACATTTTAAGAAATGGGGCAATGCAATTAATGGGGCTGCAGGGAAGTCCTCCTAATTTACTCTTTCGGCCTACATGATAAACTAAGAAACGCCAAAATCAGATCTGTTTCAAGTAACCTTGATTAGACAGTTCTAATATGAAAGAGCTGGGTGACCCAAAGCCCACTTTTCAGTATAGGAGGAAGCTCCTAGAAGGCTGGGAACACTGTAAAACCTAAGGTCAGGACTGTAAATTGTACTTGGAAAAACACAATTTTACAGGTACACACCCAGACAGAACTGCATTCAAATTAAAACCAGAAGGACAGAATGAAACAGCAGAGGCAGGAAAAACATAAATTACAGGGATTTACAAGTTTTCAAAGTACTTTTAACAATACTTTAAGGACACACTCTCAGATGATAATGCAGTTTGGTTTAAGAACAAAATCAACAAAGTAATAGTTCACATATTTTAGTTCAATAGCTAAAATGACATCAAAAACCTTTAGAGAATGTTGATAGGGACTTGTTAATACCTTCAAATCCAGAAGGAATTTTAAAGACTCACACTGTGTGACAATCCAGCACATGGCTATGAGCTGCCATTTCTGATGCTGGCTGAGAAAAATATGCCCTATCATCTACTTTACTCATCAAGCATTTGCTTAAATCTTTATTTTAATTATTAGCTACAAATTCTGTAACCCAGCCAAATGGTCGCCACTTTAGAATTTATACTGATACCATTATTAGAAGTCTTTTTTCCCCCTTCGGACAAAAATTAAGAACAAATTTTTTCCTTGGAACTTCGTTGTTAAAATGCTATTACTGGAAGACTCACTAATTGAAAAGGTATTAAACTGGCCATTCGGCCTGGCACAGACACAATGTTAACTCAAAGACAACAACTCCTGGTTCCTGGTGAATTAGCTCAGGACTTGGGCACTTCACCAGAACTCACTCCACCTGGACTCCTGAACCTCATGGGCCAAAAGCGGACCCCCTTAGGGGCCTGTGAGTTCCCTGAGGGAACAGAGCTGGTTATCAGTCTACAAAGGTCACCACTAGTGTAGTGAAATGACCTGCCAGAGGTCACTGCTTGTAAGTCCCTAGACTGCAGATGACACAAATGGATGTAGGCAGCTGGGTTACCCTGGGGCAAGGAGTTCTACCCATTAAAAAAAAAAAAAAAAAAAATTTTTAGGCTACCTATAATAGGACTTAAGAACCAGGTTACAGGTAAGAGGCCCACGACAGTGGTGAGAGCCACACCTCCCGGCTTGGCTAAGAGCCAGAGTAGGACAAGCTAGTTGGCACTGTCCTGTGAACCACATATCAGGCATTGTGGGCAGATGGGACCAGGAGGTCGTAGAAGGGGACCTGTAGCACTGAGACTCGGTGGGTAAGACCCTGCCGGGTAACTCAGGTGGGCTTGTGGCACAAAGTGGTGGCAGCTCCATGTCATGAGCACAGCTGAACAGGAAGCGAAGCACTTCTTTTTCAGGCAGAGAAGCAAGACTGGGAATGCAAATAGCCCGGCCTGACAGGCAGGGCCTTGGACACTGGGACAGAGTTGTCTGAGAGCCTTCTGACACATCTGGCGCAGGGAAGACTCAATTTTATTTCATCAAGGGACTCATTTCTAGGCCTTAGCGTGGCTAAATGTCACCTTGGACTGCTCAAGTTTTCTAAAGTCAGGAGAAAGTCATCATGGGACATCAGAGTTTTTCTTAATGAAAGAAATATGCATAATCAAGGAACATCTCTTCTCAGATTTATAATACAGTATTCTCTATTTGCCCTCCTGACAGAGCTGTAACTAAATCGATAACTGCTGGTTGGTGACCTTTGTCCAGACACAAGGCTGCCAATGAGTCCTAAGGTATGCACTATGGTGGGTCTTGAGACTGGTCAGGCCACCTGCCCCACCTTCCAGACCACTGCAGGTAGGGAATGGAGTGGTCTGGCTGTGAATTTCTTTGGCAGTTACTAAAGTAGGGAGCAGCTATGGCCTCACTAATAATAATAATAATAAAAAACGCTTCTCAAATGCGATGTCCACTTTCAGATGAAGAGCAGGGCTTCAAAAAAACCAAGGGAATTTTCAGCAAAATTCAGATCAAAAGAGATTGAAATTGGCCATTCTACTTGTTTTTAAATGTGTTGGGTGCGATTTTAAAATATGTCCTAAAAATGATGACGATAAAGAGCTAGGAGATTTGAATTCCTGCCTTCATCAATGACCTTTGTGGCCGTGGGCAAACTGCTAAATTACTATGGGCTTTAGGGTGGTGAATTTTTTTTTAAGTAAATTTTTTATTGAACACACAAATCCACCTTAAATGGATAGGTCATTTAATTTTTACAAAGTGAATATCCTTCTGTCACCAGTATCCAAACCAAGAAACAGAACATGACCAAAGGTGTTGGACCTCTAATTATTTCTCACCAAAAATCAGATTCCTGTATTTTGAATTTGAGAAAAATCACACTGAAACTATTTGACTAGTAGAACACAAGAGAGAGTACTTCCAGGGCTTCTTGGAGCCACTCTTGATCATTATCTGGAGAGAGAACTGTGAGCAGCACAAGTACCTCCTCTGGTCTTCTAACTAGAGGACAATGGCTATAATTCAGTCACTGAAGAAGGCATCTTTTTATTGGCATGCCCTGGTGATCATTGCTTTTTTCTTTAGTATCACAGGGAAGAGAGGGGAGCAAGTGAGTGAGAAAGCCCAGTCCATTACGCTCCCCATGCAGGTAAGGTAGACCCCTGTGGCCACTCCCTCTTGTTTTTAGAAGTATCAGCAGTTCTGGGGAGGCTTTAGAAAAAGGAAAGTTGCATGCTGGCAATGCATGCTATGGCCTGGTAGAAAGGGAGGACCAGGAGGGTCTGAATGCTAGGATTAAAAAGGAATCTCGCAAGGAAAAAAAAAAGAAAAGAAATCTGCAGTAGACAAGCAGATACACTGATTCTACTATCTGCTGACCCCTGGCCACTTATTAGGCCTTGTGGTTCCAACTTTGTGCCTCCCACCAAATGGAGTATAACTTGGGCACACCAAGAGAAGAGAGCCAGAAGAGAGCTCTAAATTCAGCCGACAATTACTGAGTGCCTTCTGTGCCAAGGACTATATTAAGTGCTACAGGGACACGAGGAGGAATAAAGGCGGCCTCTTCCTGCAGCCTTCACAAGTGGAGATGCAATATTCAGGGAGATGAAGTACACAACAAATGATAATAATACAAAGAGCCTGGACCAAGACAGAGGGAGGGATAAGGTCCTCGGGAACCCCACAGGAGGGAGAGAGATGGCTCCTCACTTAGGTGAATGTGGAAAGCTGCCCTGAGAAGGTGTGTTGGACCTTGAAAGTTGGATCAGATCCGGATACCTGGAAATAGTGGGAGAATTTTAGGTGGAGAGAAGTAGCTTATAGATTCAATGCCAGTCCTAACTTATTCCCTCCTACCTAATCACCCTTAGCCAGAATGACATTCCATTAAAAAGGCTAATCTTGCTACTCTCAGCTGCTTTTCAGAGTTCGGTGCTTTTCCTAGGTCAACCATCTCTCTGTAGCCATAAGCCATGAGACTGCAGGCTCAAGAATGCAGGTGTTAGGTGGCCCTGGGTTCTAGCCTGCTCTGCTCATGATGTGCTACGATCACTTAACCAATTTCAGCTGCAGGGTCCTTTCTATAAAATTGGGTAGATGGCAACCTTTAGGGTTTAGGTGGGAATCCAGTGAAACAGTGTCTATGACTACAAAATACAAAATGATGTTATTTGTGACTGTTTAGTTGGCTCTCCCTGGTAGTTGAAAAGGTTAAGCACTTGGTTGCCAACTGAAAGGCTGGCAGTTCAAACCTACCCAGCAGCTCTGCTGGAGAAAGACCTGGTGATCTGTTTCTGTAAAGACTACAGCCAAGAAAACCCTGTGGGGCAGCTCTACTCTGTCACATGGGGTCACTAGGTCAAAATAGACTTGATGACACCTAACACCAACAGTTGGCTCTGCAGCTCTGAATTTTCTTTTGCCGGAACCAGCTTCCACACACTTGCAGGACTAGAAGCATCCCGTGGTGTGAAGCCTAATGCTTTCCACCATCCCATCCCCATCCCTAGGGCTGCTGAGTAGAGTAGGGGGTCTGGCAGCAGCAGGCACTGCTCTCTGGCTGGGACTCATCAACCAGCATCATGCCACCTGAGAAATCACTGCTGTGGCCTCTCCCTGGCCTGCCTGCACAGGAGAGAGCTATGCAAACAGTGTGGAGATGCCAGCCAGGATCTTGTGGTGGCAGGGTAGGAAATACATTCTGACAGCTCTGAAAAGAAAATCCCAGCATGAGCACGATCCAAGAAACACAGGTAAGTGGTACGCAGAAGCAAAGGCTTAGCTTGCAGAGTGTGTGTGTGTGTGTGTGTGCGTGCGCTGAGGCTGTTGTTTTAGACTTGTCAATCTGAAAACAGACTAGGGAGGGCCAAAGCTAATAGGCTGGTGTTGTGGGCTCCTGATTCAGACCCAGGATGAGCTTTCCTCGAAGTACTTAAGGAAATCCTCCGGTCCAGGAAGTCTTTCCAGGCAGCACAGCCAGAGACAGCCTTTCCTCTTCAACTCAAAGATATGGCAGCAGCTATCACATATGTCCTTCCAGAAGGACAGAAACTGTGTCTTTTATTATTGTGTTCTCTACTGCTGTGCTGGAGGGCTAGTCAGGTCCTCAAAGTTACTGGAATGAATGAATACAGGTGATGAAAGGCCCCTAGCTAAACTCTTTGGTGCCTTGCCTGGGGGAGAATCACACATCTCTTCTCATGAGATATAATTTCCTGACCCTGAAATCTCAGTGGTGTCCACATCATGTTGCCGTAGGGTCTACTTATCTAGTCCCTAAAGAATGGACTTTTTTTGATAAGCTGTCCCCTACCCTGAGTTTTTTTTTTTTTTTTTTACCTAGAAGGAAGTTGGACTTGGGGATCGTCCCCAGAGTTTTGAACGACACTTCTGGGATCTCTGGCCTCAGAGGTATAGGTTATAAGGAGAGCTCTGGGAAAGATCCTTCCCCTTTTGTGGGTATGGGTGATACTGGTCTCTCACTTGGTATCAAGGACTCCAAGATCTTGTAGAACACCGTACGACCAGAACATCAGCACCACCCAACACAGCAGAAAGCTTGTTGCTGGCAAAGACAGTACCCAGTCATCTATAAAGCCCCTCTACCTTCATTATCTGAGTCTCTAAGTACCCCCTAAGGTGGGCAGACAGGGCTGACTATCCTCTTGTAACAAAACTAATACTCAAAGTTAAGAGCCTTGTCCTGTGTGCCCTAGCTAGTCAGTGGTGGAGCTGGGCCCGGAAGACTCTATGACTCTCAGCACTGGCTGCTCTCTCACTTCCCTGTCTCCCATGCTCATCCACAAGCCCGCCCCTTCCTGGACAGAGGTGCTCTCTGTTGCTGGGCCTGAGCTCACTCTCATGGCTGGCCACCAGCCAGCTTCTTGCATGACTTTGCCAGCCCAGATGAAGATGAAGATGACATACTGCCACTCTAAACAGACTAAACCAACCGACATACACAGACTGAACCAACACAATAGGCCTTTCTTCAAAAAACTAAATTCTTCTTGGCTAGGTATCAAATAACCAGTTCTTGGCTTATGTGCTGGGCTGTGCCAAGGGTTTGTCTCAAAATACCAGACTTAAAAACTTGAAATAGAGGAACGGTTGGTGACAGGGCTAGACTCTCAGGAGTGAACTGTTGGAACGCATGACTCTGAAAAGAGCACTGTCTTGTGATGGCCACACAGTGTCAGCTGCCTTCTGGAGCAGCCTTGACAGGTTTCAAGTGCCTGCAAACTTGGTCTTATATTTTTGAAACAAATGCTATCATGCATAATATATTCATCATATTAATACTTGGTAGGACAGTTTTGCTCAAAAGTTAAATTTAAAACTGAAAAAAGGAAATGGGAGGTAGGGTACTGAGTGGTCCTAAGTCTGGGTCTAGAAACGCAATAGGCCTGATGAGAGTTTGCAGACTTCCCATCTGTAAAACGACAACTGTACTCACTTCATAGGATCCCAAGGAGAGTGGATAGGGAGGCCTGAGGAGAGTCTATCATGTTATGTAAACGGAAAACAGCCTGACTCTCCTCACCCCGAGGGCCCCTTTCCTCCAACTGTGACCACCTGGAATGAAGCCAAGAACCAGGAAGTGAGCAAACAGGCTTCTGAGCAGACAGATTAGTCCATTCACCGAATATTTACTGAGCATCTAGCTGGCCAAGCGTGGGCTAGGCACTGGGAAGGGAGTAGAGAGCCAGTCACAGACATCGCTGCCCTCAGAGTACTTAGTCTGTCCATGAAACCCATGTCGGCACTCACAGGAACTCCAACTCAGTCTACCAACTGACATTTCACTTTTCAGAAGTAAGTCTAACAAAAGCGGGTTTTGTGTCGTACATTTCTGAAGCAAGTCTAACAAAAGTGGGCTTTCTGGGCTACAGAAGATTGGGAGTCAGCAAATTAGAAAGGTCAAATGACAACAGGAAGAAGCATCAGCTAACACTAATAAGTGAAGGGGTAGGAATGAAAATTTTTCAAGAATAAGAAAGAATTCAAAAAGTTACCTGGAAGCATTTGGTGTAAGAGTAAATACCTCTACTATTCTCAGCTGGTCTTGAGAGCATTATTGTATTATAATAAAATATCTTATTATCACCCATCATCTTTAGTACTTAGTACTCTACACTTTTAAAATTTGTTTCCACATATGTGATAATCCTCATGTGCCTAACACCAAAGTAGTTAACTCATTTCTTAAGGCATCAAAAAAAATTATATTCTAGATATTTCATGTGAGTGAGATCATACAATATTTATCCTTTTGTGACTGACTTATTTCACTCGGCATAATGTTTTCAAGGGTCATTCATGTTGTAGCATGTATCAGGACTTCATTTCCCTTTATGGAAGGGTAATACTCCATTGCATATATGTACCACATTTTCTTCATCTAGACTAGGCAAGTGTATAGAGACCAAAGTTTATTAGTGGTTAACCAGGGGCAGGTGGGAGGGAGGGGGAAAGGAGGACTCAGTGCTTAGGGGACTCTGAGCTTCTGTTTAGGGTGATGGCATACTTTGGGAACAGGTAAGGGTGATGATTGAAAATGCCGAACATAATTAATGTCACTGAACTGTACTCGTGAAGATTGTTGAAATGGCAAATGTTTTGTTACATATATATTTACCAAGATAAAAAAAAAATCGCAATAATTTTGGTATAATTTAAGAAGGCAGAAAACTGTAATATTTTTAAAATATGATCAGAAATAGTAAAATATTATGTTTTAAAGGTAAGTTTGGTCATCTGCAAAATTCACTTATGTGGGAACAGCAATTCTATCCCATGCCAAAACCCTGACACTGAATAATAAAAATAAAATAGGAAAAGGTTCTGTAGCAGTTTCTTGCTATATATATATATTTAATGGATGCAATCATGGTGTCCTATAGTAAAATCACTAGCTTTCTAGAATTTACCTACATTCATGGAAACAACACAGAAAATGGTCAAGTTCTGTTTTGCCGACTTACACTCTGTGAATCCTGCTGATTTTGCTAAGATCTAAGAGTGATCCTAGATTTTCCCCTTATCTAGGAGGAACTCCATCAATGGTTTTAAAAAGCTCTGCATTTTGTTTGTTCATTTTTTTCCCCCCAGAAAGCCCTCTGGCAAGTGTTTAAATACTCATGTCACTGGGAACCCAGCCCCTGTGTCTGTGTCGGAATGGAAGACAGTACCACTGGCCCTGCTCGGTCAAGGATTAGGTGGCACCGGCCCCAGTCCCAAGGCTGTAAGCTCTGTGAAGGCAGGGCTATATCCTTTTTATTTACTGCTGTCTCCCCAGTGTCTGGCATACTGCCCAGCAAAGTGCCTGGCAAATAATAGGCTATCGATAACTATCTGGTGAATAAATGAATGAGGACTGAGCTTTGGTACGTAAACCTGACTCCCGGGGATGGAGGCTGTACCTACCACACCAGTGCCCTGGACTGACTCATCCCAGGGTCTTCAAGGTTCTCAGGTGAAACCACCTTTGGATTTGCAAAAGCAGCTGTCCAGGTACTTCGGCTAGCACCGTCTAGTCCAACAGCCTCTTGGCACAAAGGTAAAGATGATGGGAATGGGGTGCGGTGGGGGCAAGCCCCGTGAGCAGTGGCTTCACTAGGGTTGGTGTCACCCAGTCCAGTAACTCATGATGTCACCCCCCATGGACATACATGTGAGCTTATTATCAATTTTAATCACAGAATATGTGATATAGTTGTAAATTGCTTAAATGTAATATTTCTTAAATTATATCAATACTAACAATTGTTTTGTAAAATCTTTCTACATTATATTTATTAGTTACAACACGATTAGTAACTGAGCAGAAGCCTTGTTTAGTTTTTTTCCTTTAATTACTACTTTATTCTCAAAAAAGGTATTGATATAGATTCACGAATACTAATTACCACAATACTGTAGACAAAACATTAGATAATGTGACAAAATCAGTGACGATAAAAAACACCAGAGCCCTGTGGTTAAGAGATCGGCTGCTAGTCAAAAGTTCTGCAGTTCGAATCCACCAGCCGCTCCTTCGAAACCCTACAGGGCAATTCTACTCTGTCCAATAGGGCTGTATGAGTCGGAATTGACTCAACAGCAATGGTGTTTTTTTTTTTTTAAATAAAAACACTGTCAGCGATGCAAACAGTGTGTGCTTGTAGCGAATGCGGACAAAACCACGTGATTCAAAGCGTCACTGTAATTAGGTAATAGTGACAGCCCTGACCTGAGCACATCAGAGGTAAATGAGCATAGAGTTTTAGCCTAGGTATGGTGGTATATGTAAACGGGCTTACAAAAAATGTTTTTGTTATTAAAACTAACTAAAAGAATATTTTTATAAAAAATAATCAATTTCTGCTGAATCAACACACAAAAATTTTATAGGCATTTTGGTGTCATCCCTCTGACACTGTCACCCAGTGTGGTCCACACACCCCTGGTGACGACTGCCTGTGAACTGGCCTGTCAAACCTAAGGCTGAACCAGTCCTATCCGTCAGTATGGTGGCGAGAGTGGGGTGTTGAGTCAGACAGAATACATACAAATGGTTAAATCTCACCAGGGCAAATTCTTCATGGCTAAGAATTCTTGTTTTGTTTTTTTCCTTTTCTTGTCAGAGACAAGCTGTCCTCAACGGAGGGGCAAAAATAGGTGTCTAGACATCTAAATTCATTAAAAGAGACAGCGAGGAGAGTCTGTAAATCATTGGAACAAAGGATATTTTTCTAGCAGAGCAGAAACAAAGTAGTTGCTGCATTCCTCTCTGCAAAACTGGCCCTGCTGGAGCGCTAGGGCACCCAGTGCACAGGCCACGCCTCTGTCCACATGGCTCTTGCCCAGCCTCATCACTTCTGGGGCAATGTGACAGAAGGCTCTACAGGCCTGTGATTTCTAGGTACCACATAAAAAAAAAAAATGGCACTCCCCTGACACACACACCTTGTTTCTCCGATACCTTGGGGAAGGGGTATGGTAGGGAGTATACAGAAGTGGCTTTATAAATATCTCAGAAGAAGAATTTGAAAAGTCTGTCCACATAATCAAATTCATAGGAGAGAAACAAAGATTCCCTTGGCTAGCACTGCAAACAAAGTCCTCTCTTCCCAAGCTTGCTTCTGCCATAGAGGATTTCTAGGCTGAGATTAAATGCAGAGATCTTGGCTAACTGCGTGGGAGGTAGGCCCTTTAAGCACTAGCCTTCTTCCTGGTGGTCCCTGGGATTCATGGCTGTCCAGCAGCAGCAGAGTGTCAAGGAGGAAGGATGAGTGAGGGAAGAAGGGGGAAAAGCAGCCAGGCTCATCGGGAGAGTTGGCTAGAGCCAGTAGGCGAGGGCTTGGCTTTTTACAGGTGTTGGAAATCAGGTGATCCCAGGGAAGCAATGTTTTTCCTCATGCAGTGAGCAGGGAGTGGCTGTCCTCTGTCCTTCTTCCAGGGAAATAGTGTGAGAAGAGCCCTGACCTGCTGTTCTCTGCCTCCAGGGAAATAGGCTGTGTGCTGGGGGCCACTGGTAAAGGGCTGCAGAAGAGGCTTCTGGGAAGGCCCCCTCCTCAAACGTCACCTGCTCCTGCAGGGGAGAATAAAGCTTCACAACCAGGGCACCTGTTCACAGCCATGGGGCTCTAGTGTGGAAATCCTGGTGTCATCTACCCATTCTTCACACACTGGAGTGGACTTCGATACATCGTTTGAGCATATCACCCTCCTGCCAGTAACGCTTAGGGGCTCCTTATCACCTTCTAGAGTAAATCCCAAGTTCGTGGCCCAGAGCACAGGTCCCTTCATGACCTGGGCCTCCTTAGTCTTAGTTCTTGTTCCTTCAGCTTGCAGTTCCCTGAACCTGCCAGGCTACTTTACATCTCTGTACTCTTGTTCACCTTCTTTCTTATTTTGCTACCTGGTAAGCACCTATTTTTTTTAAGCACCTAATCAGCTTTCAGCTTGTGCACCACCTCCACTGTGAAATATTTCCAAGAATAACCTTTGACATGGTATATCCAGGTTTTTTTATTATCTGCCCCCTACCCCCTACTCCCAAATACCAGCAACTTGAGGGACTTTGTCTATTCTGTTTCCCACTGTATCCCAGGGGTCTAGGGCAGTGCCTGGCACACTGCAGGCCCTTGTTAGATGTCTGCTGAAGGAAGGAATGAGTCTCAGCACCAGCAGCCCTGCCCCTAGGCTGTAGACTCCACAAGGACCAGGTCTGGGCCGTATTCATTTCTGCATCTGCCAGCACATGGTTTGACACAGGGCGGAGATTCAGTAAAAGTTGATAAATGAGAGAAGAAATGAGTGATGAATGCCCATATGGATACAAAGCCCATGATGCTGGCATTACCCCAAGAATAAGTCAGTCTCAAGCCTTCTGATCTGTGTTAGAGCCTCTTTTTCCTTCTTTTATGTTCTCTATTTTGTGAGGAGGAGAGTCTATCTTTTAAATGAAGCATGTTTTAAATTCCTTTCAAACACATCTTGCAGCACAAGAAGGTTGCACTGGATTATCTCAAACACTTGGGACTAAACCTAGAAGTCACGAATTCTCTAATTCATCAGGGACTATCCCTAAAAGCACTGTTTCCATTTGAATTTTCGTTTGAGAAAGAACCTGGCTAAAGAGAACAAAAATTGGAAATTACACAGAATCACCATATCACCACAAATTTGAGGGACTAGTTTTTTTTACGGATTTTTTAATCTGCATTACCTGTGTCCTATCTACCACCAGAAGAGGGAAGGAGGCTGGTCACTGAAGGCCTGAACAACAGGACAGGAAGCCTGGTTCCAGTAACCTGGGGCAAGTCCTTCTCCTCTCTGGCAGGGAGAGGAGTTAGACGAGATGAGCCCTGAAGGCCTGTGAACTTGCAGACATAATATAATCCTGTGTTATGAGCATTCACGTACACATACACCCTATGTTGCCCATGCCTTCAAAGACATGATGTCTAAATGTGGTAATTAAAAAAGGCTTAGATTTTTTTTCTCTTAAGAATGGATGAAAAGAGTCATCACATGACTTTTCGTTGACCCAAAATTCTCAACTAATTAGAAAATTTTAATTTCCTAATCCAGCTTCTTTAAGAAAAGAGAACTGATCACCTACCCTGCTGCCCACCCCCCCCCCCACAATTGCATATTGAAAAGATTATGTCCGCTATAGGTCTAACAGGCTATGAATGTGTGTGTGTGTGTTGGGCGGGGGGTAGGGAGCTGGGTAGGTAGATAGACAGCATTTAATAAAGCCTTAACACGCAAATATTCCAAATGGGGTTGGACAAGCCCTGTGAGGAGAACTGGGACAAACCTTCCTCACCACAGAGCCTTTGGGTGGTATAAGAATGGCAGGGTTAATAAATGCCCGACACAGGATGACAGATTTTCTGGTCACAACCCAGCAGCAGCTAGAGAGCATGGATACATTCCATGAGCATTTACGGGCTCGCCAGCACTAGTCTATGACAATTTTATTTAATCATAAAAATATAATAGTAGTCAAATCTTTTTGTAGTTTCAGTTTACTGCTTTCTCAAGTGAAATAAATGGTCTCTCGGATTTCTTCTGCTTTCATCTCTCTGCTCTAAGTACAGTAGGATAAGGTTCCAATTAAGGCCCATTAAATGTTCATATTGATTCATGTGAGCCATTTTCTAGTTTCTCTTCCTAACACGGTCTCAATGCACCTCTGAGTTATCTCTGTGGTGTGTTTTCAGTTTAGCTGTTGCCCATGCAGAAGAGAATTATTTGGGTGTGAGGTCTCCCTCCCTCTTACTTCTGCAGCCCAAGATGGTGAGTGGAGATTCTCTTCACTCCCTTACAGACAAGCATGTGCTTATCACCAGTCAGGTATGTCCAGGTGAACCAGGTATGCCCCTGGGGATGGGGAGTTGGCAGCTGGCCCCCCAAGACCACTGGTGTCTGTCAGAGCAGCAGGTTGAGTAGCAGCCCAGACCCCAATGGGAGGACCCCTGTTGCTTCTATATCCTTTGGGTCCACAGAGGAGCCCTGTTGGCAGGGGACACACAGGAGTTTCTCTGGTTTCTCAACAAATAGGAAAACACACTCCGATAGCAGAGATGGCCTATTTAAAGTGATATCAAGTGTCAGGGCTGACTGGAGTGGATTCTCCAGGGCTTTTCCCATTAAGAGCAGGACCTCTGGAGGCAGACAATGATAATTTCAACATCAGGAGTTAACATTTGCTCTGGGCCAGACAAGTGCGAGTCACTACATACACGGTCTAATTTGCACAATAACCCCATAAGGTATTATTAATATTATGTTAATTTTATAGATGAGGAAACGGTCTCCAAGAAGGTAAGCAGTTTACCCAGGATCACAGAGCTAGTAAGTGTGGCAGCGGGACCAGAACTTAGGTCTGCCTGGCTCCAGAGCTCATGCTCCTCATCAAGTTGAACAAACATCCTTAAAGCAGAGACCTCCTCATTGACTAGCTGTGGGTGGCTGCCTCAACCTGACTCTAACACACCAGGTAACTTTCTCTGACTAGATGTACAGCGTCTGATGGTAGACTAAAGGTCTAGAGGTCTAAAGTTCCCAAGAAACTACATGTGAAGAGATTTGAGAAAAATATTTTAAAATGCTGTGATGGTTATTATTATGTGTCATCTTGGCTAGGTCATGACTCTCAGTATTACGTAATTATCCTCCATTTTGTGATCTGATGTAAGGGGAGTTTCCTTGGGGGTGTGGACTGCACCCAATATATATGGATGTTTTTTTGGCAAGGCTCTCTCGCTCTGGATCCTGCATCTGACTTGTCATCTTATGACCTCTGGTTCTTGGGATGTAAGTCTGCAGCCTTTTGCCTGACCTGCTGATTTTGGGTTTGTCAGCTCCTGCAACCACGTGAGTCAGGAAAAGCCTCCAGCTTGGTGCCTGACCCATAGACTTGGCGCCTGACCCATATATATACATATATATATATATGTATGTATGTATGCATGTATATATGTATATATATCACTGGTTTTGCTCTTCTAGAGAACTCAGCCTAAGACAAATGCCCCCGCAGGAAAACTGTCATTAAAATGAATGATACGGTGACTCTGGAGTCTTTAAGTGTAGATTTTCTTATAGTGTGCTTTCTTAGAATGGGGCAAACTGAACAAAAAACTTTTTTTTTTTTTAACCAACTCATACTAAGTCACAGTAGATATGCTGTGGTAATGCCACCAATTTGGGGAGCAAAGACCACAAAGGGATCTACCCTCATAGCCAAAAGTCAGATAAACTTGAGACCTGCCTAATAATGGCTGCACTGAATCTTCACAATTATGAGCTAAGACTTCATGTCCCTCTTTAGTAGCTGGGGAAACCTATGCTCAGCATAACCTGTGGATGTTTGCTGTCGAGTTGATTCCTACTCATGTTGTTGTTGTTAAGTGCTGCCCTGGAGTCGATTCTGACTTACAGCGACCCTATGAACAACCGAACAAAACACTGCCTGGTCCTGTACCATCCTTGCAACCATTGCTATGCTTCAGCCCATTGTTGCAGTCACTGTGTCAATCTTCCTCTTTTTTGCCGACCCTCTCTCTACCTTACCAAATATGATGTCATTCTGCAGGGACTTATCCTTCCTGATAACATATCCAAAGCACATGAGACAAAACTCTTGCCATCCTTACTTCGTTTTTTTTTCTTATTGTACTTTAGATGAAGGTTTACAGAACAAACTTCTTTATCATAAAGCAGTACACATATTGTTTTATGACACTGGTTAACAACCCTATGACATGTCAGCACTCTACCTTCTCAACCTTGGGTTCCCTATTACCAGCTTTCCTGTCCCCTCCTGCCTTCTAATCCTTGCCCCTTGAGTCTCATTTTGTTTTATGGGCCTGTCCAATCTTTGGCTGAAGGGTAAACCTGAGGAGTGACTTCATTACTGAGCTCAAAGGGTGTCCGGGGGCCATACCCTCAGGATTTCTCCAGTCTCTGTCAGGCCAGTAAGTCTGGTCTTTCTTTTCGAGTTAGAATTTTGTTCTACATGTTTTCTCCAGCTCTATCCGGGACCCTCCACTGTGATTCCTGTCAGAGCAGTCAGTGGTGGTAGCCAGGCACCACCTCATTGTTCTGGACTCAGGCTGGTGGAGACTGTGGTAGATGTGGTTCATTAGTCTTTTGGACTAATCTTTTCCTTGTATCTTTAGTTTCTTCATTCTTCCTTGCTCCTGGAGGGGTAAGACTAGTGGAGTATCCTAGATGGCTGCTCACAGGCTTTTAAGACCCTAGATGCTACTCACAAAAGTAGAATGTAGAACGTTTTTTTATAAACTATGTTATGCCAATTGAGCTAGATGTTCCCCGAGACCATGGTCTCCACAGCCCTCAGTCTAGCAATTTGGTCCCTCAGGGAGTCTGAATGTGTCTATGGAGCTTCCATGACCTTGCCTTGTATAAGTTCTGCTAGCTTCCCTAGTACTGTGTACTGTCTTCCCCTTCACCAAAGTTACCACTTATCTATTGTCTATTTAGTATTTTTCCATTCCTACTCCTGCCCTCCCTTGTAACCATCAAAGATTGTTTCTTTTTGTGTGTAAATCTTTTCATGAGTTTTTACTGCAGTGGTCTCATACAATATTTGTTCTTCTGTGGTTGACTTATTTCACTCAGCATAATGCCCTCCAAGTTCATTCATGTTATGAAATGCTTCACAGATTCATTGTTATTCTTTACCATTGTGTAATACTCCATTGTGCGTATGTACGGCAGTTTGTTCATCCATTCATCTGTTGATGGGCATCTAGGTTGTTTCCATCTTTTTGCTATTGTGAACAATGCTGCAGTGAACATGGGTGTGCATATGTCTATTCACATGACTCTTATTTCTCTAGGATATATTCCTAGGAGTGGGATTGCTGGATCATATAGTATTTGTATTTCTAGCTTTCTAAGGAAGGGCCATATCGTTTTCCAAAATGGTTGTATTCTTTTGCATTCCCACCAGCAGTGCATAAGAGTTCCAATCTCTCTGCAGACTCTCCAACATTTGTTATTTCCTGGTTTTTTGATTCGTGCCAGTAATGCCGGGGTGAGATGGTATCTCATTGTGGTTTTGATTTGCATTTCTCTAATGGCTAGTGATCACGAGCATTTCCTCATGTGTTTGTTGGCTGCTTGAATGTCTTCTTCTATACTCGCTTCTAAGGAGCATTCTGGTTGTACTTCTTCCAAGATAGATTTGTTTGTTCTTCTGGCAGTCCATGGTATATTCAATATTCTTTGCCAACATCATGATTCAAAGGCATCAATTTTTCTTTGGTCTTCCTTATTCATTGTTCTTATAAGAGGTAGAACTTCCCCACAGGGTTTCCGAGGCTGAATAGATCACCAGGTCTTTTCTCTTGCAGAGCCGCTGACAGGTTCGAACCACGGACCTTTTGTTTAACAACTGACTGTTTAACCATTGAACCACCAGGGCTCCTTCAGCATAACCTACCCAAGGCCAAACATGTCACCTCCCCTAAATGATAGAAGAAGCTTGAATCTGAACCCTCATCTGCCTCCAGAGCCTTCCCTCACACCTCACTCTTTTCTCAAGTATAGAATTTGCCAAACCATGAACATAGTAGTTTCTTTGGATCTCAGAGTTACTGGCTCCAGCAAAAGTAAAACTATGAAGTTTCTTTTAGAATAGATTCAAAGATAAATAACTTATACTGCCAAAGAAATGGCTCTTAAATTTTTAGTCCAAAAATAATTTCAGGAGATTTGGTCAGTGAAATGAAAGTTCTGCATCCTTCAAAATGTGGGACCATTTTAACTTTTTCTGTAATATTATACCTAAGGAGAGACATGTATCATCTCAATATTCATTCACTTATCTATTCATTTAGCCAACAAATACTTATCTGGCAACACTATGTGCCAGGCACTGTTGCAGGCACTGGAATAGGGCAATGAAACAAAACAGACCTTGCCCTGAAGGGCTTACATTCTAGGTGGGGAGACATACAATATATAAAATATGTATGTAAGGGAATAAGTGTATGAAGGAAAATAATGCAGGGTAAAGAGAAACAATGACCATGGTGTAGATGCTCTATTTTAGATACTGTGGTCAGGGAAGGCCTCGCGGTTAACATGACATTTGAGAAGATACCTTTGGAAGTAAGTCCCCAAGTCAAGCTGATTTCTGAGGGGAGAGTATTCTAGGTAGAAGGCAGCAAGGCCAAAGGCCTGAGGGGAAGGTGTGTAACGCATATTTGAGGAACAGCAAGGAGATCTCTGTGATGAAAGTGAAGGATTTTGATTACTAAGAAATGAAAATGATTACATTTACCTAATTATGCTGGTCTGGCCATGACCTCTTAGTTCATCTTAGGGTTCTATATTCATCCTGTCGGAGCCAGAAGGGCCCTTTAGAGCACCCAGCCTAACTCTTTTACAGCTAGGAAACTAAAGCCCAGGGAAGAGCAGTAATGTGCTCAGGATCACATGGCTTTAGAGCTGCCAAAGGGCCCAGCAATCCTGACAGCTGGAAAACCAGTATCTGTTCCAAGATGACAGGCTTTCTGCAATTGATGAAGGTCTTATATAAAATTTTCTGTCTCAGGAGAGGTGCTATCTCTGGATTACAGATTAATTCTTTAGTCTTTCTCCATGAATTATTAAAAACGTCCCTCTATGACTGAAGACTAAGGCAAGCCCAGAAAAAAAACAGGTTTATCATTGGTCATGAGTTAAACTTTGACAAAAGATTCCTCTGGCATCATTTTCTTATTTATGTTTGACATATCAAAAGAAGGATTTTCAAGTGACACAGGATAGCTGATATATTTTAGAGATTAGGCCCTTGTCAGATATGTCATTGCCAATTTTTTTTCCCAGTCTGTAGGTTCTCTTTTTACTCTTTTGGTAAAAGTGTTTTGATGAGCATAAGGAGGTCCCAGGTATCTAGTTTATCTTCTGATGTTTGTGCATTTTTAGTTATGTTTAGTAGTGTATTTATGCCATAAATTAGGACCCCTAGTGGTTATGAGCTCAGCGGCTAACCAAAAGATCAGCAGTTCAAATCCACCGGCCACTCCTTGGAAACCCTATGGGGCAATTCTACTCCATCCTATAGGGTTGCTATGAGTTGGAACTGACTCAGTGGTGCCTAACAATAACAACGGCTTTGTCTCTATGTTATCTTCCAGGAACTTTATAGTTTTAGGTTTAACATGTAGGTCTGTGATCCATTCTGAGTTAGTTTTTGTGTATGCTGTGAGGTATGGAACCTGTTTCATTTTTCTGCAGATGGATATCTAGTTCTGCCAGTACCATTTGTTAAAGAGATTATCTCTTCTCCATTGAATGGACTTTGACCCTTAATCCAAGTCCATAGCTGGGTAAATTTAACTCTGGGTTCTCAATTCTGTTCCATTGGTCTTTGTTTTGTCATTGTACCAGTACTAGGCTGTGTTGATTAGCATGGCTGTATCAAAAGTTCTGAGATTGGAAAGTGTGAAGCCTTCTACTTTGTTCTTCTTCAATAATGCTTTAGCTAGCTATTCAGGGCTTCTTTCCTTTCCATATAAAGTTGAAGGCTAGTTTTTCTATTTTGTTAAAGAACGTTGTTGGGATTTGAATTGGAATTGTACTGTATCTACAGATTGCTTCGGGTAGTATTGACATATCCACAATGTTAAGTCTTCTGGTCAATGAGCATGGCATGTTTTTCCGTTTATGTAGGTCTCTCTTCATGGCAACAGGTTTTTTTTTTTTTTTTTTTTTTAGGTCTCTTTTGGTTTCTCGCAGTAGTGTTTTATAGTTTTCCTTGTATATGCCTTTTATGTCCTTGGTTAGATTTATTCCTTGATATTTTATCCTTTTGGGGGTTACTGTAAACGGCATTGCTTCCTTGATTTCCTTTTTAGGGTTCTCCTTGTTAGTGTAAGAAATCCACCTGATTTTTATATGTTGATCTTGTACCCTGCCACTCTGCTAAACTCTTCTGTTGGTTCCAGAAACTTTTCTTGTGGAATCTCTGGGATTTTTTATGTATAGGATTATGTTATCTGTGAATAGGGATTTTTTACTTCTTCCTTACCAATTTGGATGTCCTTTATTTCCCTTTCTTGCCTTTATTCATCTAGCTAGGACTTCCAGTACAATATTGAATAAGAGTGGTGATAAAGGCATCCTTATCTTATTCCTGTTCCTAAGCAGAGTGCTTTCAATCCCTCTCCGCTGAGAATGATGTTGGCTGTAGGTTTTGCATAAAAAATCAACAGAACCAAACCCGTTGCTGTTGAGTCAATTCTGACTCACAGTGACCCCTATAGGACAGAGCAGAACTGCCCCCATAGGGTTTCCAAAGAGCAGCTGGTGGATTCAAACTGTTGACCTTCTGGTTAGTAGCCAAGCTCTTAACCACCTCACCAACAGGGCTTTTGGTTTTTTATATATGCCCTTAATTATGTTGAGGAATTTTCCTTCTACCCCTATTCTGCTGATAGTTTTTATCAGGAAAGAGTATTGGATTTCGTCAAACGCCTTTTCTGCATTGATTGAGAGGATCGTGTAATTCTTTTTTATTCTCTAAATTTTATTTGTTTTGTTATTGGGAATACACACAGCAAAACACATATGAATTCAACAGTTTCTACAAGTGTAATTTAGTAACTCTGATTACATTCTTTGAGTGTCACTCTCCTTTTCTCAGTTGTTCCTCCCTCATTCACATAAACTCACTGCCCCCTAAGGTTCCTATCTAATCTTTTGAGTTGCTGTTATCAATCTGGTCTCATATAGTTTTTAAAAGAACATTTTAAGATGATATTAAGATTTTAAGATGATATCAAGGGTATTTTGGCTTAAGGTTTAAAGATTATCTCCAGGCAAGTTTTAGGGGTTCATCTGCTTTTCATGGCTCCAGAAAGCTAGAGTCTAGATCATGTAATTCTTTTCCTTTTTTTTTAATGCGATGAATTACATTGATTGATTTTCTAATGCTGAACCACCCTTATGGTATGAATTCTACCTGATTGTGATGTATTATTATTTCAATATGCTATGCTATGCATTTGGCTAGAATTTTGTTGAGAACTTTTGCATCTATATTCATGAGGGATATTGGTTTATTTTATTTTTTTGTGTGGTATTTTTGCCTGGCTTTCGTATCAGGGTTATGCTGGCTTCACGGAATGAATTAGGGAATATTCTTTCCTTTTCTACGTTCTCGAATAGTTTAAGTAGAATTGATATCAACTCTTCTCTTAATGTTTGGGTAGAACTCTAGTGAAGCCATCTGGGTTGGGGCTTTTTTTTTTTTTTTGCTGGGAGTTCTTTTTTTTAAAAGACATCTTCAATTTCTTCTTTTGTTATGGGTCTATTTAGGGTTTCTACCTCTGTGTTAGTTTAGGTAGTGTGTTTCCAGAAGTTTCTCCATTTTTTTTGTAGGTTTTCATATTTGTTAGAGTACAATTTTTCATAATATTCTATTACGATCCTCTTTATCCCAGTTGGTTCTGTTGTAATGTTGCTCATTTCATTTCTTATTTTTGTTATTTGTGTCTTCTAATTTTTTCCTTTGTCAATTTGGCCAATGGTTTGTCAATTCTATTGAGCCTCTCAAAGAACAAACTTCTAGTTTTGTTGATTCTATTGTTTTTCTATTTTATTTATTTCTGTCCTGATGTTCATTATTTCTTTTTTTTCGGTGACTATGGAGTTCTTCTGCTGTTCATTTTCTATTTGTTCAAGTTGTTGGGTTAAGTTAATGATTTTTGGAACTTTCTTTGTTTTTGATATGTTCATTTATTGCTATAAATTTTCCTCTGAGTGCTCCTTTTGCTGTGTCCCAGAAGTTTTGGTATGTTGTGTCTTCATTCTCATTTGATTCTAAAAATTTTTAAATTTCATTTTTAATTTCTTCTATGACCCAGTAGTTTTTTTTAATTGTGCTTTAAGTGAAACTTTACAAATCAAGTCAGTCTCTCATATAAAAATTTATATGCACCTTGCTATATACTCCTAATTGCTCTCCCCCTAATGAGACTGCACACTCCTTCCCTCCACTCTCTCTTTTCATGTCCATTAGGCCAGCTTCCAACCCCCTCTGCCCTCTCATCTCCCCTCCAGACAGGGGATGCTGACGTAGTCTCATGTGTCTATTTGAAGCAAGAAGCTCATTCTTCACCAGTATCATTTTCTATCCCATAGTCCAGTCCAATCCCTGTCTGAAGAGTTGGCTTTGGGAATGGCTCCTGTCTTGGGCTAACAGAAGTTTGGGGACCATGACCTCTGGGGGTCCTTCTAGTCTCAGTCAGACCATTAAGTCTGGTCTCTATATGAGAATTTGAGGTCTGCATCCCACTGCTCTCTTGCTCCCTCAGGGGCTCTTCCTTGAGCTCCCTGTCAGGGCAGTCATCAGTTATAGCCGGGCACCATCTAGCTTTTCTGGTCTCAGGCTGATGCAGTCTCTGGTTTATGTGGTCCTGTCTCTTGGGTTCATAATTACCTTGTGTCTTTGGTGTTCTTCATTCTCCTTTGCTCCAGGGGGGTTGAGATGACCCAGTAGTTTTTAAGTAAGGTGTTACTCAGTTTCCATTTATTTAATTTTATTTCCTTGCTCTTTTTGTACTGATTTCTAGTTTTATAGCGTTATGGTCAGAGAAGATGCTTGTATTATGTTGATGTTTTTGAATTTACTGACGCTTTTGTGGCCTAGAATATGGTCTGTCCTGGAGAATGATCCATGTGCGTTGAAGAAAAATGCGTACTGTGCTGCTATTGGGTGGTATGTTCTGTATATGTCTATGAGGTTAAGTTTTTTTTGTGTGTTATTAGGATCTTTTGTATCTTTACTGGGTTTCTTTCTAGTTGTTCTGTCCATCATTGAAAGTGGTGTGTTAAAGTCTCCTATTGTCATTGTAGTACTGTCTATTTCTCTTTTCAATTATTAGAGTTTGTTTTATGTATTTTGGAGCTCTGTCATTGGGTGCATAGATATTTATTATTGTTATGTCTACTTGGTGGACTGACCCTTTAAGCATTACATAATGCCCTTCTTTGTCTCTTATAATGGATTTTGACTTAAAATCTAATTAATCTGAAATTACTATTGTTACTCCAACTTTATTTTGGATTCTGTTTGCTTGCTATATTTTTTCCTATCCTTTAATTTTTAACTTATGTCTTTGTGTCTAAAGTGTGTTTCTTGTAGGCAACATTTTTTTTTTTTAATCCATTTTACCACTCTATGTCTCTTGGTTGGTGCATTTAATCCATTTACATTCAGTGTGATTAACAACAGGTATGGCTTCATTGCTGTAGTTTTTTTTTTTTTTTGTGGTGTTAATGGTTTCCTTGTTCCTCTTAATTTTCTGTACTGAGTTCTTTTTGTATATGGATTTTCTTTTCCTATCAATTTTTTTTTTTTAATCAATTGTTGTTTTTGTGTTTACTGAGTCTTTTTGGTTTTCTTCTCTGATGAGTAGATTTATTACTTTTCCTTGTGGTTACCCTGAAGTTTACCTTAATCCTCTTAAAATTAATACAGTTGTTATACCTTGAAATTGCCTTGACTTCCTTCCCACAGGAAGTTCTATAACTGCATCTTTTAGTTCCCCTTTTTGTTTTGTAGTTGTCATCATTTATAGCTTAATTCCCCTGGTCCCCTTTAGTCTCTCTCTCTTTTTAGCTTTATTTAGCTTTTGGGAAGTCTTTATCTGTGTTGGTATCTGGGTGATTTGTTGTGTGTCTTTATCTCAGCTTGTTGTCTGATGTTGTTGGTTCTCTAGCTGAAAGAACTCCCTTTAATATTTCTTGTAAAGCTAGTCTGGTTTTTACAAATTCCCTTAGTTTCTCCTTATCTGGGAATGTCTATGTTTTGCCATTGTTTATGAAAGGGAATTTTGCTGGATATGTTATTCTTGGTTGGCAATTTTTTTCCTTCAGGATTTTATATTTGTCGTCTCACTGTCTTCTTGCCTGTGTGGTTTCTGACAAGAAATTAGTGCTTAGTCTTATTGGTGCCCCTTTGTAAGTGATATTTTGTTTTTCATGAGCTGCTTTCAGAATTCTTTGTCTTTGGTTTTGGTAAGTTTATGATATGTCTTGGTGAATTTTTTTGGGAGGTCTCTCCTATATGAGGTTCGCTGAGCTTCCTGGATGGTAACCTTCTCATCTTTCATGATATTTAGGAAATTTTCAACCAATGTATCTTTAAAAATTCTCTCTGAACTTTTCCCCTCTCCTCTTCTGGAATTCCTATTACATGTAATTTATTTCTCTTGATGGTGTCCCAAAGAACCCTTAGGCTTTCTTCATTTTTATTCATTCTTTTTTCTGATTGTTCCTCAAACAAATTAGTTTCAATGGATTTATCTTCTATTTTGCTGATTCTTTCTTCTGTTGATTCAATTCTACTTTTGTGTCCTTACATTGAGTTATACATTTCTAATATTTTATTGCTGATGTTCTAGATTTCTAGTTGTTGTTTTTTACATGTTTTCTCATTGTCTTTTAAGTCTGTCATTCTGTTCTTGTATTGTTTTCCTGAATTCTTCTAGGGTTTTTTTCTTCTGTGTTTTCCTTGATCTCTTTGAGGATCCTAAATATAAGTCTTTCGAATTCCTTCTAAGGTAGTTCTATTATCGTTTTCTCCCAAAGAAGGCATTCTTTCCCTTTATTTTGCTTACTAGATTGAACCATCTTATCCTCTTTTTCTAATATGATTTGTTATTGTCTGTTGTCTCTGAGGCATTAAGATGTTATTTTATTTATTGATTGATTGTATATTTGTTTGTTTTGTCCTGATTCTTTGTTTTGTCTTGATATATCAGGGTTGGTGGAGTGCGTTTGCTTCACTGACCACTGGCCTGGTGGCACAGAACTGCTCATCATCTGTTTTTGGGTGGGTGGGGCAGCAGTGGACAGAATGAGTGCATCACTGTTAACCGGGCATGTGGGCTGGGTGGGGGCAAGGCACCACCTGTTGTCGGTCCAGTGGTGTGAGAGTGCATGATGGCGCTTGCTAGATGAGGGGGTGTGGTAGGCTACCAGGGATGTGGGAGCGCTTTCTGCCACTTGCCAAGTGGATAGGGGAGTGGGCAGTGGGGGAGGTGACAAATGACTTGTGGCACAGGTGCATTAATTGCTGCTTGCTGGGTGGCGGGGCAGTGGTGTGTGGCAGACAACTGGGGGTGTGAGAGTGCTCTCTGCAGCTCACTGGGTGGGAGGGATGGTGGGTGGAGGGTATGGTAAGTGGGAAACACAACCATGCCACTGGTCACCCACCACACCCCTCCGCCCATCACCCCCCACACCCACTGCCCTGCCCATCCAGGGGGATGTGGCGGCTGGCAACATGTGAGCACTCACTGTCACTTGCCAGGTGGGCAGGTAGGGTACTCTCTGCCATTGGCCAGGTGGGAGGGTGGGAGCAGTGAGTGACTGAGAATGAATGGGTGCTGCCTGCTGCTTAGCCAGAGGTGACAGGTGGCTGGGAGTGTGCGGGGTGTTCAATAAGGTTTGGCTCAGGGATGTGCAGGGGGGAGGTGGTCACGGGCGACCGGGAGCATGTATGGCTCTGCCTGACACTTGGCTGGGAGGGCAGGGGACTAGGAGTGCATGGGTGGCTCCCTGCTGCTTGGCTGGGATAAAGGTGGGGGCAGCAGGTGAGGCAGTATGCAGGCATTCTCTGCCACTTCAGTGGGGGGGGGGGGGCACTAGTAGGGGGTGGCTGCCAGGTGTGTGGCTAGGTGGGAGAGCTACTGCTGCACTCTATCCATCTATTACTCACTCTAATGGTCAGGGAATGTTGTTGGTAAGTAGTCCTCACTTTGGATCCTTGTTCCCTCCCTGCTCTGTTGTCACCTGGATCCATGGAGCTCCTGCCCTCTTTCCTGTACTTGTCCTCCCTAGATCCACTTTATGTTCTGCTCACCTTGCTTCACTCCAGGTATGTCTTCACAGTTTCTCTGTCTCCTACTGGAGATTCCATGAAGTGTCTTCCTGTGTTTCTCATCCAGGGTTGCTGCTGGCTTTGTTTCAAGATGGCCATGCTGTGCCAGGCCAGGTGGCCGGGTACTTCCACTTCATCTCTTTCCTCGTTCGCTGTTTTTGTTCAATTTTTCCTTTCAGTCGGTGTTTGATCTAAGTCTTTATCCTTCTGTTTGATGCTCAGGGTTCCAGGATTGTCATCTGTTATCTGTTCCACTTGGTTTCTCAGGGCCTTGCTGTAGGGGGACAGCATGGTGTGTCTGACTAAGCCACTATCTTGGGCTGTCTCCGACACAATACATTTTTATTTTATGAGAGAAACTGTATGTGTCACACAAAGAAAGAAAATGCAGAAAACAGAATGCTTGTGTGACGGCTAAGGACCAGGCTGCCAACAGTGGGAGGAGAGAACAGCCTTTAATGCTGGAGTCTCCACTTTGAGCTCAACACAGAAGACTGTTCACGGATTTGGATGAGTTGGGGAGTTTACCAAATGGGTGTGACCTAGGATGATCTGCCTTTGAGAAAAATGAAGAGTAAAGTAAAAATGTTTGAGCAGGAATTAGGTCACCTCCGAAAGTTTTAAAAACTGGAATGAGGTTTTGGAAACCTGCCACTCTTGGAACACAACAACACTCTGCTCCCCTCATCTGCAGATGGTATCCAACTAGGAAACTGCTCCTGTTTCTAAGGTTGGGGAACCATCTCAGGTGAGTGCAACACAGATTAATTTTAGGAAATTTTGGTGAAATTAAGCTTTGGGTTTTCTTACTGAGTCATCAAGTTACAAAACAACTGGAAACTTCAATGCATACAGCTCAGGCAGAGTCTAGTATCACGAGTCTCCTATTCAGTTTACTTGCCTGTCTGATCTCCCCAGAAGCACCCAGTAGCCTTTGGTACACTGCAGAACCGAAGATTATATGACCTGCATGGACATCTCTACAGAGAAGCTGGGTGGAGGGAGGGTGAGCTAAAGGAATCCTTCCTTTCAACTATCACAAAAGATTCTGCTCCAGTAGCTGAATCTGTGGGACCTTTCCAAATGAAAGGGTCAGTCACTAACTAACAGGAATACGCAAAGGTGCTTACTCCCAATACAGTAATATGCAGGCAGTCAAATCATCTGTCATTGGAGTTAATTTAATTATCAGACCACATTTAATTATCCAATATAAAATGTAAATAAAGTGAAGGGCTGACAGCACATACTAATTATATTCATTATAATAATTGAATGGGAAGGAATTTAGAAGGAGTCATAAAAGTGCCATAAAATGCAGGGAAGCTTTTGATTAAAACAACAACATTTTAATTAGCAACTGCAACCCTATAGGAAACAGATGATTGGTTCCATCAAGGATAGGGCATTACTTTTATTATCCAGGTTTCTCTTCTGAAGTTATCCCTGGTACCATGGGACCCAGTCCTTCCAGTTAATAGACTAAATGGGAACAAATAAAAAGTGCCAATCCTTTATGCAAAGCAGTTGCCTAATAAAACAGCCTTTGTCTACAGCAGATTTCAGGATTCCCTGTCTTATAACGACACAAGCTGTTTCTCCAGAAGGAAATAAAGGATCCTCTGTGGACAAACAGGCCCCACAAATTAACATGACTTCTGTCTAACGATACGGAAGCATTAAAGGAATTGAGCATCATAATTTCTCTTCTGAAATCTCTCTGATTTACAGAAAGTGGCATCGGGTTTAATAAATCCACTTTTTAGAAGAACAGAAGTATGGTGGAAAGGGCTCTAACTAAACTGCCAGTCATGAGGTAGAGCTCTGACAGTTCTTGCTTGGCAATTCCTTTTTCTTTCTCTGAGCCTCAGTTTCTCTATCTGTATATGAAGGAGCTGGGTTAGCTATATCAGGGCCCTGCCAGGGGAATGCTCCCCAAATCTGTGATTGTGGCACAAAACTGCACTTACCACATCCCTTCAGCAAATGCTAACTTAGCAAATTCCTGGGTTTTGGTGGGAGCAGAAAGGGAATTTAATAAAGCTAGTTTTAAAAACTAGGATATCATTGCTGATGTCAGATGGATCTTGGCTGAAAGCAAAATCAAGAAAGTCAAGAAAGGTGTGCATCAGGGTTGTTATCAGGAGGCAACAGTCCCTAGAGAAGGACATCATGCTTGGTAAGGTAGAGCATCAATGAAAAAGAGTAGCACCCTCAATGAATTTACACAGTGGCTGCAACGATGGGCTCATACATAGCAATGATTGTGACAACGATGCAGGACTGGGCAGTGTTTTGTTCTGTTGTACATATGGTCAATCAAGATGCGTTGATAATGACTGGTGATTGGAATGTGAAAGTTGGAAACAAAGAAGGACTGGTAGTTGGAAGATGTGGTCTTGGTGATTGTCTTAGTCATCTAGTGCTGCTATAACAGAAATACCATAAGTGGATAGCTTCAAAAAAGAGAAATTTATTCTCTCACAGTGTATTTGGCTACAAGTCCAAATTCAGGACACTGGCTCCAGGGGAAGGTTTTCTCTTCTCAGCTCTGAAGGAAGGTCTTTGTCATCAATTTTCCCCTGGTTGAGGAGCTTCTCAGTGGAGGGACCCCAGGTCGAAAGGACTTGTGCTCCTGCTCTTCATTCTTTTTTTTTTTTTTTTATAATAACTTTTATTAAGCTTCAAGTGAACGTTTACAAATCCAATCAGTCTGTCACATATAAGTTTACATACATCTCACTCCCTACTCCCACTTACTCTCCCCGTCTTGAGTCAGCCCTTTCAGTCTCTCCTTTCTTGACAATTTTGCCGGCTTCCCTCTCTCTCTATCCTCCCATCCCCCCTCCAGACAAGAGTTGCCAACACGATCTCAAGTGTACACCTGATATAATTAGCTCACTCTTCATCAGCGTCTCTCTCCCACCCGCTGACCAGTCCCTTTCATGTCTGATGAGTTGTCTTCAGGGATGGTTCCTGTCCTGTGTCAACAGAAGGTCTGGAGAGCATGACCGCCGGGATTCCTCCAGTCTCAGTCAGACCATTAAGTTTGGTCTTCTTATGAGAATTTGGGGTCTGCATCCCACTGCTCTCCTGCTCCCTCAGGGGTCCTCTGCTGAGCTCCCTGTCAGGGCAGTCATCGATTGTGGCCGGGCACCAACTAGTTCTTCTGGTCTCAGGATGATGTAGGTCTCTGGTTCATGTGGCCCTTTCTGTCTCTTGGGCTCTTAGTTGTCATGTGGGCTTGGTGTTCTTCATTTTCCTTTGCTCCAGGTGGGTTGAGACCAATTGCTGCATCTTAGATGGCTGCTTGTTAGCATTTAAGACCCCAGACGCCACATTTCAAAGTGGGATGCAGAATGATTTCATAATAGAATTATTTTGCCAATTGACTTAGAAGTCCCCGCAAACCATGTTCCCCAGACCCCCGCGCTTGCTCCGCTGAGCTTTGAAGCATTCATTTTATCCCGGAAACTTCTTTGCTTTTGGTCCAGTCCAATTGAGCTGACCTTCCATGTATTGAGTGTTGTCTTTCCCTTCACCTAAAGCAGTTCTTATCTACTGATTAATCAATAAAAAACCCTCTCCCACCCTCCCTCCCTCCCCCCCTCGTAACCACAAAAGTATGTGTTCTTCTCAGGTTTACTATTTCTCAAGATCTTATAATAGTGGTCTTATACAGTATTTGTCCTTTTGCCTCTGACTCATTTCGCTCAGCATAATGCCTTCCAGGTTCCTCCATGTTATGAAATGTTTCAGAGATTCGTCACTGTTCTTTATCGATGCGTAGTATTCCATTGTGTGAATATACCACAATTTATTTACCCATTCATCCGTTGATGGACACCTTGGTTGCTTCCAACTTTTTGCTATTGTAAACAGAGCTGCAATAAACATGGGTGTGCATATATCTGTTTGTATGAAGGCTCTTGTATCTCTAGGGTATATTCCGAGGAGTGGGATTTCTGGGTTGTATGGTAGTTCTATTTCTAACTGTTTAAGATAACGCCAGATAGATTTCCAAAGTGGTTGTACCATTTTACATTCCCACCAGCAGTGTATGAGAGTTCCAATCTCTCCACAGCCTCTCCAACATTTATTCTTTTGTGTTTTTTGGATTAATGCCAGCCTTGCTGGTGTGAGATGGAATCTCATCGTAGTTTTAATTTGCATTTCTCTAATGGCTAATGATCGAGCTGCTCTTCATTCTTGATGGTATGAGGTCCCCATGTCTCTCTGCTCACTTCTCTCTTTTATATCTCAAAAGAGATTGGCTTAAGACATAACCTAATCTTGTATATCTCATCAATATAATTTCCACTAATCCATCTCATTTCATCACAGTGATAGGATTTACAACACATAGGGAAATCACATAAAATGGCAGACAATCACACAATACTGGGACTTATGGCCCAGCTAAGTAGACAGATATTTTTGAGGGACACAATTCAACCCATGACAGTGACAGAAATGATGCTGGAGATCACATGATAGAATTTTCTAAGATCAATGACTTCTTCATTGCAAATACCTTTTTCGACAACATAAGTTGTGACTATACACGCAGACCTCGTCAGATGGAATACACAGGAATCAAACTGACTACATCTGTGAAAAGAGGCAATGGAAAAGCTCAACATTATCAGTTCAGAACAAGGCCAGGGGCCGACTGTGGAACAGTCAACTTGCTCATATGCAAGTTCAAGTTGAAGTTGAAGAAAATTAGAACAAGTCCACGAGAACCAAAATATGACCTTGAGTATATCCCGCCTGAATTTAGAGACCATCTCAAGAATAGATTTGATGCATTGAACGCTAATGACTGAAGACCAGATGAGTTGTGGAATGACATCAAGGATATCATATATGAAGAAAGCAAGAGGTTATTAAAAAGACAGAAAAGACCAAAATGGGTGTCAGAAAAGACTCTGAAACTTGCTCTTGAATGTCGAGTGGCTAAAGCGAAAGGAAGAAATGATGAAGTAGAAGAGCTGAACAGAAGATTCCAAAGGGCAGCTGGAGAACACGAAGTAAAGACGCAAAGGCCTGGTGTTAGAAAACCAAAAGGGAACAATGCGCTTGGCATTTCTCAAGCTGAAAGAACTGAAGAAAAAATTCAAGCCTCAAGCTGCAATACTGAAGGATTCTACGGAGAAAATATTAAATGACACAGGAAACGTCAAAAGAAGATGGAAGGAATATACGGAGTCATTGTATCAAAAATAATTGGTTGATTTCAACCATTTCAGGAGGTAGCATATGATTAAGAACCTATGGTACTGAAAGAAGACGCCTCAGCTGCATTGAAGGCACTGGCGAAAAACAAGGCTCCAGGAATTGAGGGAATACCAACTGAGATGTTTTCAACAAACGGATACAGCACTGGAAGTGCTCCCTCGTCTATGCCGAGAAATTTCGAAAACAGCTACCTGGCCAACTGGCTGGAAGAGATCCGTATTTATTCTCATTCTAAGGAAAGGATCCAACTGAATGTGGAAATTATTGAACAGTGTTATTAATATCACACACAAGTAAAATTATGCTGAGAATCATTCAAAAGTGGTTGCAGCAGTACATCAACAGGGAACTGCCAGAAATTCAGAAGAGGATGTGGAATAAGGAATATCACTGCTAATGTCAAATGGATCCTGGCTGAAAGCAGGGAATACAAGAAAGATGTTTGTCTGTGTTTTATTAACCACACAAAGGCATTTGACTGTGTGGATCATAACAAATTATGGATAACATTGTGAAGAATGGGAATTCTCGAACACTTAATTGTGCTCATGTAGAACCTGTACATAGACAAAGAGGCAGTCCTTTGAACAGAACAAGGGGATACTGTGTGGTTTAAAGTCAAGAATGGTGTGCATTAGGGTTGTATTCTTTCACCATACCTATTCAACCTGTATGCTAAATAAATAATTTGAGAGGCTGGACTATATGAAGGACGTGGCATCAGAATTGGAGGAAGGCTCATTAACAACCTGCAATATACAGATGACAAAACCTTGCTTGCTGAAAGTGAAGAGGACTTGAAATACTTATTGATGAAGATCAATGACTACAGCCTTCAGTATGGATCACACTTCAATATAAAGACATGAAAAACCCTCACAACTGGACCAATAAGCAGTATCATGATAAATGGAGAAAAGATTGAAGTTGTCAAGGATTTCATTTTACTTGGGTCCATAATAAAAGCCCATGGAAGCAGCAGTCAGGAAATTAAATGACGCATTGTATTGGGAAAATCTGCTGCAAAGTATCTTTAAAGTGTTAAAAAGCAAAAATGTCACTTTAAGGACTAAGGTGTGCTTGACCCAAGCCATGGTGTTTTCAGTTGCCTCATATGCATGTGACAGCTAGACAATGAATAAGGAAGACAGAAGAAGAACTGATGCCTTTGAATTATAGTGATGGCGAAGAATACTGAATACACCACGGACTGCCAGAAGAACAAATAAATCTGTCTTGGAAGAAATACAGCCAGACAAGAATGCTCTTTAGAAGCAAGGATGGTAAGACTTCGTCTCACATACTCTGGACACGTTATCAGGAGGGAACAATTCCTAGACAAGGACATTATGCTTGGTAAAGTAGGGGGTTAGTGAAAAAGAGGAAGGTCCTCAATGAGATTGACACAGTGAGTGCAACAATGGGCTCAAGCATAACAACAATTGTGAGGATGGTACAGGACAGGACAGTGTTTTGTTCTGTAGTATGTGGGGTCACTATGAGTTGTAACAGACTCAGGGCACCTAAGAACAACACTTCACTCTTCTAAACTGTAATTCCTAACCAGTCTGTGAGGCAAGAATAATTTCAGTACTTAGAGCCTCACTGAACTGCTAATGAGGTCCAAGAGATAACGGAAAGGATAGTATAAATAACTCTATACATATTAGGGTTATGCTTAGAAATAACAATTTCATAAGGTGGAGTTCTCAGCTTTTTACAACAACTATAATTTCTAATTTCTTTTCTACTTTTTATTACATTCTTCCTTCTCATAGATTGCTGCATTTCAGCAACTGTCCTGGGGCTAAAATGACTTCTCTGTTCTTCCCCCGAATCAGAAGTGAATATTAGTTTGAATTTCGTACTTAACATAAAACATTGAAGGAAAAAAATTGCTAGCCAAGAATCATATATTCAGCTAAACTGTCTCAAATAAATAATGAAGGCAAAATTGGGACATTTCCAGGTAAACGGAAGTTGAGGGAATTTGTACAAACCAAACCAAAACTACAAGAAATACTAAAGGGAGTTCTCTGGTTAGAAAATCAGTAACATCAGACATCAACCCAAGACTAGAACACTGGACAGAGCAATCAGA
The DNA here is from genome assembly GCF_024166365.1 of Elephas maximus indicus. Classification (NCBI taxonomy): domain Eukaryota; kingdom Metazoa; phylum Chordata; class Mammalia; order Proboscidea; family Elephantidae; genus Elephas; species Elephas maximus. The sequence continues at coordinate 67,112,735 of NC_064831.1, read as the reverse complement.
TATCAGCCCAGATACAGAAATAACAAAAATAAATCAAGATTAAAAAAACACTCAAAACAGGGAAAAAAAGATCTCATTATGTAACAGATGGCAACATTAAAACAATAAAGAATGTAGTCATAGATCCTTCATATGGAGAGGCAGACAAGGCTATATAAAGAAATAAGAGTTAGGTTTAAACTTAGAAAAATAGGGGTAAATACTAAGGTAACCACTAAGGAGACTAATAATCCTACTCATCAAAATAAAATACAAGAAAAAAAATAGAGACTGAGCAGAAACAAAATCAACAACAATGAATAAGAGGAAAAGACAATACATAAACTACTCAGCACAGAAAATTAAGGAGAAAAAGAAACTGCCAACAACACGCAAAAAAAGACATCAAAATGACAGCACTAAACTCATACCTATCCATAATTACACTGAATGTAAATGGACTAAATGCACCAATAAAGAGACAGAGAGTGGCAGAATGGATAAAAAAACACGATCAGTCTATATGCTGCCTACAAAAGACATAGCTTTGACTTTGAGACACAAACTAATAAAACTCAAAGAATGAGAAAAAATATATCAAGCAAACAACAATCAAAAAAGAGCAGGAGTGGCAATATTAATTTGACAAAATAGACTTTAAAGTTAAATCTACCACAAAGGATAAGGAAGGACACTATATAATGACTAAAAGGACAATATACCAGGAGGATATAACCATATTAAATATTTATGAACCCAATCAATGACAGGGCTGCAAGATACATAGTTTGAGTTTCGTATTCAGTCCTGCTCAGTGGCAAGGTGTTGAAATACAAGGTCTGGCTTTTTTCACTTTTCTAATTTCTTCCTGATAGTGAGCTCACCCCTCTCCACAACTGTCTTCAAGTCCCACTGCATCTACTTCTTCCCCACCTGACAAGCCATAGGGTCTCTGTCTCCTCCTCTGCATATTACCTAATGCTTGCTCCACCCAGTTGATCTGGTCTTTTTTTTTTTCCATTTCCCTACATGCCCAGTCATCACTTTCTGTATCAGGTTCAGGTCAATTCAAACATGCCATCTTCAACTGTGAGTTTCCCTGGCCCCATTCCCCATTCGCTCTGGAGAGCCCAGAGGTCCAGAAAGCCTGCGTTTTACCTATAGGACAGGATCAGTAAGTATGTTGCCTAGCATCGGCAGAAAAACTCTTCAGAATCCTCATGCAATTCTGAATTCCGTGAGCTCTTCACAACAAAGTTGGTTTAAGAAAACAGTTTCAAACCATCCCTGAGCCTAGGATGAGCTGAGAGAATTAAACGTTTTGCTGCAAAGCTTTACACAGCAAAATACAGACAGTCCTCGACTTTCGACAGGGTTCCATTCCAATGACTCTGTCGTAAGTTGGTTCTGACGTGAGTTGTTTCTGACAGAAGTCAAATAACTCGTTATTTTTTTCAGTTTTCATTATTATTGCCTTTTACTATCAGTATCTTTATAAATCTGATCTTTGCCTTTGCGGGTTGGAAACATTATAAACTTACAGATATATTTTAATACATACATACACAAAAAAATACACAATCATAAAATCATAAAAATTACTCCAACAATGAAATTAACTGATGCTTCTGATGGTACAAAATGCTGAATAAGATTACACTATAGGCCTTGTCTGGAAACCCTGGTGGTTAAGAGCTATGGCTGCTAACCAAAAGGTCAGCAGTTCGAATCCACCAGGTGCTCCCTGGAAATGTATGGAGCAGTTCTACTCTGTACTATAGGGTTGCTATGAGTTGGAATTGACTTGATGGCAATGGGTCTGGTTTTTTATATTTTTTTACAGGCCTGGTCTACAAGGAAGTTGGCGTCAGTCCTAATAATGAAGTCAGAGTTGGAACAGTTGTCGGGCAGGTGCACAGTTCAATTGTCATATGTCATTAGAGTTGAATATTGCCTAACTTTCTATCTATTACGACTCCCAACACTGAGACCAACTTCACTGTAGTCCAGGCCATAGCCTCCTATACGGCAATCTTTTGAGGAGTAAATTGTAACACTGAACATCTATGAGTGAACATCTGAGAATGATAACATCAGCAACTTACATTCTGCAACTGTATGCAGCACATATTACTAACGATAAGATGTACAAAAAAAAAAAAGACGGTTGTGAGTGCGGTTTGTCGTAACTCGAACATATCGTTTGGGTCTATCTCTATTATCAGACATACAGATTACTCACCTCTCTACAAGCAGAGTAGATAATGTCATGATATATATAAAGAACTTAAGTATCAAACAGGAAGTTGTTAGGATGTCCACATCCTAAAACCATGCAGCCATTAAAAATGATTCACAAAGAGTGACTCGGATATTAAATGTATGATGCAGGACTTGGGTGTATATGCAGTATGATCTTTGTACGAACATGCACAAAAAAGAGACCGGAAGGGGACCTGCCAAAATGTGAACAGTGGTTATCTTGAAATGGTGAGATGAGGGATAACTGTGATTCCATTGCCTTCTTTTACTTTTGCCTTTTTCAGGGTGAACATGGAATACTTTTGTAATCAGAAAAATAGAAACAAACTTTTAAAGGAAAATAAAATGTAATTTAGTAAATTGAGTAGGCTGAATGGGATGCAGATGAAGAAAAGAAAACCACATGGGGGATTCCCCTCAACTTTCTTTCCCCGAACATCTTCTAAGAACCTGCAGGGTCTGGTCCACGAAAAGGTCAAAGCACCACTACCTGGAGGTGTTGGTGAAGGTGGGACTACTGCATGAATGCTCCTGCGTCAGGAGGTAAGAATGACCTACCCTCTTGGCTCCAGGGTCTGCGAAAGGAGAACTTCTCTATGTATGATACTTATTCTGGTAAGGGTCCTTATTTTCTACATTTTAACCATGGGAATCTTTCTAAGATGGACTGCATACTCCTCAACCTTCTTAAAGAGAATGCACTGAACATCTATTTAGCCTGCATGCTCACTCACAGTCAGCATTAGAGGCATCAACAATCACCTGGAAAGAGAATATAGGGCTTTATGTCTCTTTGAGCCCAGGTGGCTATGATTTTTGAGTTCTTGGGTTTGTCCTATTTTTGCTATATGCTATCTCCTTGTCAGGCAGGCAATTCCAGCTCTGTGTACAGCTTCTCACCTTGTATTTGGCTCTACAGCTATCTTCTGTCCTTCTGCTCTGGACTAGTTTGCTATAGGTTGATAAGGCTAATAAGCACCCTTTTTAGAAATCTGTCTAAAATAAAAATTAGTAGGCTTTGAGTAAGGTTTAGGGAGTTGTTCAGACACCTTCTCAGCTATAATCATGCAATTAAGGCTGCTGACTAGGAGACTCTAGGTAAATGAGATTGTCAGGAATTATAATTTGTGTGTTATTCCATAACTCTGGTTTCGAAAATAAAGAGAAATAAGGTGCTTTATTTTCTACAAGATCTGTAACATCTCCCAACTTCTTAAAGAAGCAAAACCCTATTTACAAATGAAATCTTGCTCAGAAACCAAATAGTTAAAATAGTAAAAGCAAAACTGCTCTGGGTGACTCAAGTGGGAGAGGCCCAGACCCTTGCCCTCAGCCTCCCTTCCACACCATCTGGCAGCCTCTAAGCACATAGACAGAAGCCAAGAACTTAGAGGATCCACAGTTTCATAAAGCATGAGACTCTAATGTTATCTGCAAAGTGACCCAAGTTGAACAATACAAGCTACCGTATTGCAACAAAAAATATATGCAAAGGCCTCAGAGTATGTGCTACAGAATCCAAGTAGTAAGGGAGTAGGTGCTTCTGTATGGCCCAAGAAGGATACTTTATTAAAAAATATTTTATAGCTCTAAGGGGAACCTCTAGCTCTAATCTATCCAAAATCTAGTGCTGATCAAATCTCTTTGGAGAGAGGAAGCCAGAGGCACAGCCCTGGAGCCTGGTAAAGGGCCTCACACAGGACAGATGGGTTCCAGCAGGCTAGCCTGCCTTTTCTCACTCCAATACCTCACACTCTCAGTGATGGGGGAGCGGTCTAAGGAACTTTCTGGGGCCTCTTACCTGGTTATCTGGGTGGTTGACAGTGAAGTAGCCCACACAGACGATGACCTCATGGAGGAGGCTTTCACAGGAGACTTGGCTGCAGTGGCCTAGCAGGGAGCTGGCGATGTGACGGAATGCAAGGGACAAGCCCTCTGCCCCTACAATAGACTGACAAAGACAAAGAGCAGTTAGAACTTCCCAGCCCAGGGAGAGCCAGGACTGCAAACCACAAACCAAGACTGGACCTTGTGTGCTTTCTGTCACAGCACTGGCAAAACATATGAAGTTTCTAGAGCACTATGCTTAACAGTTCGGTTCAGGGCGTCTTGCTCTAACAAATGGTCATAACGAATGCAAAGTTTAACCAGAAAAGGGACAGGAAATAGAGCCTGCATCAAATGCCTGCACACGAGGATTAAGATATTTTTCATAAGTCTACCACTTAGCTAACTTCCAATACTTTATTTTATTTTTTTTCTAAAGTTGAAAATATTTTCTTGTACACAGGGAATAAAAACACATTTCTAATTAGTTACCTATGTTCAAACAGAAAATATAAATAACAACTAGTTATTATTCAAGTAAACAGCACAAGAAACTCAAGGCTCTCAAGGTATAAAAAACCCCCCAAAAGCCTCAGAAAACCCATGAAACCCCCTCAGTTATCAGGCTTCTGGGATCCTTTCTCCAGACAGGCAAAGGGCTGTCGGCGGTGGGCGACTCGGGAGGAGAGTCTGAGTCTGTCTGCGCAGGCTGAAGCTTCTATTTAATAAACATGTCAAACAGACAGAGCGACAGGAGGGCAAAGGGGAGAGGTGAAGCCCACAGAATACAATCGCAGCCCCATGCTGGAATGAAGCACCGCTGCTGGCCTGTGGGAAAAGGCGTTTCAAACTCATCTCCTGATTTGAGATCTTGGCGGCGGGCTTCAACCAGGTTAGATACACTGCAGCTTGCAAGTTCTAATAAATTCACTCTGCCTAACAGCGGGTGAGTATTTTACTGAGTATTGCTGAAACGGAATTACCGTACAATTTTAAGGGTACCTTCTGTCTCACAGTCTCGAGGCAAAACAAAACAAACACATTTATATTTTTAAGCCCCAAAGAGACTTCAGGAGGGCTTTGCTCCTTTAAATCAAGTGGTGACACCTTCTCAGCTCAGCCCTTATTTAATTAGTCGCGTCCAGCAAGCCATGACCCAGTGCCCTCTGTTTAACCTTCACTGATAAGAGCAGGTCAAGGGGCATGTAAGTTTGAATATAAAAATTAAACCAATTTTTCAAGGAAACTATATTTCCTTTTTAGCCAGAATTAATTGCCAAGTCAGTACATTGATTTGTTTCTTGAGACCACCTTCAATTGTAAAAACTGTCAAAGTGTAGGCAATATACAGTATCCCTGATCTCAAGGCCATCTGGGCCAATATGAATTCAGAGTGAAATCAGGCTCTTTGCTGAAGGGAGAAAAATATTTTGACAGCCTTATTAGCATATAATGAAATTGAGCCAGCTAAGAAAATCTTCGAATGGCTAACTTTTTGTCACTACTACTACACTATGGGTTCTCACACAAAACAAGCATATAGGTTTGCGGCTTCAAAAAAGGGTGGAGGAGCACCGGAAATGCTGCATTGAGCTCCTGACTTCTTGACTCAACATCTGCAAGAGAATTTGCGGAAAGTTTTCATCTTCAGAAGCTGACTTTCCCGAGTGCTTACTATGTGCTACCTAGCACAGTGTCTTTATGTAATCTCATTTAATCCTCATACAGTCTTGTAGAGTAGGCGTTTTTAATCTCTATTTTACAGATGAGGAAACCTAGTCTTAAGGGTTCAAGTGACTTGTCTAAGGCCACACAATTTGAAGTGGCAGTCGGTCCAGCCTGACTCTAGATCCAGGACTTTGACAAGGATGCCTCCCTATAACAGCTCTGCACTCCTGTGACGCACTGGGGCCCAAACCGTCAACATGTTTTACGTTGTCTTGTCTAGCTCTTCGGCAGGTCAAGCCACTTATTTCAGTTTCCTTCTTCAGTTCCTTCGATCCTCCCAAGAAATTCACAAATTGTCTTCCAGATTTTTCTGAGATCAGACCCATGATGAGATGTATACCTTCTTCTTTCCACCTAAAGTCTCTTTTCCTGCCCTTTATAAACATAGCTCCTGATATCTCACTTTTGACATGTGAGTTGATTGGATGAGCTAGAAGATAAATTTCTCTGATCATATCTATCCATAAAAATAGTACTTTTCTCCAAAACTCACTCACTGCTGTTATACAATACAAATATTTTATATATAATTAACATGAGTATAACACACTTGCTCAGATGGCCATCTCCATCAATGAGGTCTGTGTGGATATGAGATGTGTCACTTCAGCTTGCTGAACAGAGTGTGGTGATTCAGTAAAAATGGCCACAAATCTTTGACAGTTCTCTCTTCAAAAGCTAGGTCCTATGTCCTCTTCCTTTGAATCTGGGAAGGCTTATGACTGACTCAAACAATAGAGTATGGTAGATAAGTCACTATGTGACTTCTGGGGCTAGGTCATAAAAAGCCATGCAGCTTCTGTCTGGTTTTCTTGGAACAGTTGCTTTCCAGAAGTTTCCTCTCAGGACACTCCCACTCGGAACTCAGACATTATGATGTTTTGACAAGACCAAATCACATGGAGTAGCTGTATATAGATGCTCTGACTCACAGTCTTAGGTGAACCTAGCCTTTGGGTCATCCCAGCTCCCAGCTGTTTTGAGTCAGCGCTCCAGCCCACCCTTGCCAATCATCTGAGTCTCTCAGCTGAAGCCCTGATATCATGGAGCAGAGACACGCCATACCCACTGTGATGAGCCCTGTCTGAATTCTGGACCCACAGAATCCATAATCACGATAAGATGGTTGTTGTTTTACCATGCTAAGTATGGATTTGTTTTTTAAATGCATAATAACTGGAACAATAAGGTAATCAGCAGTAAATGTATTAAAGGCCCTGATGCTGGAAACCATGGGTATCTGGGTTCTGCAGATGCTGATGAGGGGCCAGAGGGTAACATATGCTGGATTTTGGGCCCCAGAAGGAAGGCAGCCAGAAACTTGTCATGTCAGAGGAACAGGAAGAAGAGGAAGGTTCCTGTAGGCTTTCCTGGCCCATGCTCTACTTAAGGGGAAAAGGATACCTGGAACAATGGCTGAGGAGGGAATGAGAAACAGGGATGGCAAGATGGACTAAAATGAAAGAAAGCAGGAGAGGTGTTAACAATGATACAAAAGGAAAAAAAAAAAAAAACAGGAAGGAAAGAACCATGGAATTGTCTGAGGGACAGAAAGAAGCACTGTGAGAATCAGCTAAGAAAGGATACTGGGTGTTCAGTTTCAACACTCTTGAGTCACCCTGGGATGCTGTTTCTGGCAAAAGTGCCTCAAGTAGGGGATACACTACATGCTGGGTATGGCAAGGATGTGGAGAGGAGAAATCTTGGTTTGGCATGAAGGGCTCAAGAATATAAGCTTTTGATTTTTCTAACATTATCAGCCATTTTGCCTAAAGGCCACTAGGGAGCAGGGCTGGTTGGAGGTTCAGTGGTGCTCCTTTGTGAGTGAGGTTGCACAGGAGACCAGGGTCGCAGGGACCTGGGGCTCTCTGACACTCAGAGTGACTGATGGAACCACTGACTTAATATAGATGCTTATTTATGATGTGGAGTACCCTGCAGCCGTATAAATCCTGGTCAGAAGATCTATGGAACTAGAAGCTAATAGACAGTTTTTAGGTATTTGCTTTTTCATAATCTCTGGTAACAAAGGATTTAGCTGATGGGTAGGTTGCTGGACTCCATATTCTGAGGGCATAAAGTTGAGGTCCCCTGATTTTCAAGCTGCTTCTAGACAGAACACAATGGGCTTGGGTCTTCATAAAATACAGATGTGATGTTTAACTCAGAGGCAAGAACCATTTGGCATTTTCTGGAGGTGGTATCTCCTGTTCTGGGTGTGGATGTAAACTCTCAGGACTCTTGCAATTGTGTAGTTAGTACCCAAGGCTAGTTCAAATCATTAACCCGGAAGTGAAAAGCATTACCCTAGGGAGGGATTTCTGTTCTCTTGATAAATAAACTAACTTTGTAAGGTTGAATGATGCTGGATCCAATGCTACAACTTACTAATTTCCTTTGGTGAACAGGCTGACAGGAAGGCATCAATTAAAGAACTGCACGTTTGTCATCAACTACAAAACAGAAGTATTTCCTCCATTTTGGAACGGCCAAAGACCACCATTTTCATACATTTGTAGTTCTATAACCTTTTTCCTTCTAAGCAAAGCAATTCATCTAAATTATGGGTTCATCATCTGCCAAGTTTGTTCCTTTTTTAATGAAATCACTTGACAGTTAATAAACTGAAAGAGAAAGTGTACTCCTTGGGGCTTGCTCTGTTCCAAAGGTTCAGTGTTTTTGAAAATTAAATTTCCTACATGAAAAAAAAATCTTTTTCTAAGCTGACAATCTAGTGTTATAGCATAAAGCAATTTTTCTTTCTTTAGCTATAAAAACTTAATTTATAGGGGTGTGCACCTTTAACTATACATGCACTTTACACTGGACACAAGTCAGTTAAATCTTCCATAGAAAGCCTTATCAATCAAAACAATTTATCTAATTTTGGTTCTGTTTATATAAGAAACCATTACTTCCCCTAATATTTAAAAGTTGATGGGATGATAATGTCTTTATCTAAAGAATTCATGACAGCAGATTTATAAATAGCATGAAATGAGTATAGGCTTTGGGGTCAGAGAGCCATGGGTACCAGTCCTGGCTCAGCCCCACGTAATCATGGGTAAATTACTTAACTACCAGTTTATCCGTCTGTAAAATGGGTATAATAATTCTTTTGGAGGGCAGTTATGAGAATAAATGAGAACTACAGTGCCCAGAAGTAGGAGCTTAAGAAATGGTAGATATTATTTATATTATTAAATATATTTAATTATTATATTATTTATATTATTAAATATAGATACTATATTAGTATAGTTTATTCCATACGCCCCAATCCAGGAGAAGAATCTCACATCATATCTACATTAACATATTAACTCTTGGTTGGTTAACACCAATACAAACCAAGGTTTGGTACCTGAAAAGCAGGCAGATGGAGCGCCGCAAAGCTGTTGAAGAAACGTATACTCTGAATGGCCACGTGGACTGTGTTCTGGGCATAACTCTCCTTGGGACTGGCAGTGCTGGGGTCTGAGATGGTGCCATGGAAGAGGACACAGTAGAGCATGTGCAGGACTCCAGCCAGGTCCGTGGCCTGAAGAGCAGCTGTCAGCCCCGTGGGATCCTGATGATTATTGTCAAATATGCTGTACGACCTGACAAAGAAACATTCAGCTCTTTAAGAGAGAGCTACTTAAAGGATGTTAACATTTTTATAGGTCAAACGGAACAAGACAAGCAGACCGTTAAAAGCAAACCATCTGAGTTGTGTAATAAGGTAACAAGAAACCTCAAGGAAGAAATGCAGCCCTTCCCCCGCAAGTGCACCGTGGCTTGCCCTTTTCTCCTGCTGGGAGACTAGGCTGCTGCAGCAGTGGCACCTGAACACGCCACAGCCGGTGCTGAGGCTGCCACCACCCTCCGTACCCTCTGAAGCCCCAGGGGCCCAACTTTGTTCAGTTTCTAGGTTTGGGCAAAATGGAGAGAGCCCATGAGAACTCTTGAAACTCAGACCAAAAACACCACATCTTCCCTTCTGGATACAGGAAGTCAATCTTCTTGGGGGAGGCAACTACCAGGAAAACATCAGGCTTCAAAAACCCAGCAGTGTGTTGGTACACTGCAGTAGGGAGACCCTTCAATTGCTTTTGAGGGCACTGTTCCATCATCAAAGAGTGCTGTTGGGGTAGGTGGTGGGGGCCAGACTCCCAATAACAAGCAAGTGCTGGATTAGTTTTATAAAAATCATGATGGAGTCAGCTTTGTAGCTATGGCAGGCAGTGTTATGGATGAGCAAGAAGAGGCAAATGGCAGTGGTGAATTCCTAAAACCGATAGTAATGCCAGCAAGAGTTTGCTAAATCTGCCTCATCCCTGAACTTAGGTATACATAAGGCATCTGGTGGCCAAAACCCAGAAAACCCAGTGCGTCGAGTCGATTCCGACTCATAGCGACCCTATAGGACAGAGTAGAACTGCCCCACAGAGTTCCCAAGGAGCACCTGGTGGATTCGAACTGCTGACCCTTTGGTTAGCAGCCGTAGCGCTTAACCACTACACCACCAGGGTTTCCAGTGACCAAAAGCAGGCAGTTATAACTGACATTGATTGCTTTTGCTGCCAAGCATTCATTCATTCATTTTTTTCTAGAAAGTGTACCCAGATTTTTCTCTCTGAGCTCTCCCTAACTCATAGTCAATGTGCTTCAGGTGGGGCCGCCCTCTATTTCCCGACTCAAGGGTGAAGCATGTCACCCAGACCTAAGGAGAGCCGCAGTTTATTTCTCTGACTGTTCAGCATAGTTCAGGGACTGCACTCGTTGCAGTCAGAGCTAGTGAGATGGACTGACACTCTGCCGAGATGCTTGGGAAGAAGCCCTCACTTTTTCCGAGTGGATATAAGGTCTGGAGCTGCTGTAGCTACCTGCCCTAACCACTGCACGAATCCACAAGCCTTTCAGTGCTGTTTCAAGAGGGCCAGCTACCTTCTCTCATGGGACACATGAATTCTTGTCACTTACTAAATACTACTTTTTTTTTTTTACTAAATACTGGGAGAGATAAAGTATTACACAGAATTTTAACTGATAAAGCTGTATTCCTGAACATCTGCATGAGGATATATTAACGACCAGTTTAAAAACAACCAAGCAGTAAGGGGGAGGTCAGCATACGAATCACACAGCAGTAAAACTGTTATCGCCAGCAATGGTGTCACTCATCTCCAAGGCTCTGAACGCCTCCTAGAAATTAGCTTTAGGGAGAAATGCTTTCTGACTTGTCATTGGTTCTAAAAGCCAGTCAGTGTTAAACAAACACAGGCTCCTTTTTGGAATCTATATAATAAACTCAGACACATTAATCTCCACTCACGTCTCTAGTCAGGGTCTGACCCCTAACTATCATGGCTATAATGGAAGGAAGGGCCAATCGACATTAGCTAGCAGCAGTTTGTGAAAAGGTTCAGGTGGGCCTGTAAACGAATAAATATTATTTCTTACCCTTTTGTTTTTGGATCCTATAAGACAAAAAGTGTCTCTATGGCGATACAGGAGCCCTGGTGGCGCAATGGTTAAGCATTTGGCTGCTAATCAAAAGCTTGGCAGTTCAAATCTACCAGCCGCTCCTTAGAAACATATGGGGCTGTTCTACTCTGTCCTATAGGGTCGTGATGAGTCAGAATCTCGAAGGCAACGACCTTTTTTTTTTTTTTTTTTAATGATACAAGAGTACATTACATTCTCTATGTACTTTAACAACGTCCAGTTAATCCCAAAATTTGACTCAAGAAGATGCACTGAGAGAAAAGATGTCACCTCCTGTTTGGCCTGGCTGTTTTGATACTTGGTGAAGTACTGCCCTTACAGAATCCAAAGTCCTAGGTGGTACCCCTGTCTTTGCCACTAAAAAAATCTGTCTGGCTTTAAATGTATCACCTAATCTCTCTAGGACTCAGTTGCCTCATGTGTACAATGGGAAGAATAATACCTTCACTATCAACCATGAAAATCTAGTAAAAATGAGATGAGGTGGAAGATGTGAATTCACTATTACTCATCTAAAGCATAAATGCAAAAAATCTTAAAAAAACAAACAAAAAAAAAGCGAGTGAAGGTCATCAGAACAGGTCCTAACATTAATTTGATAGACTATAAAACAACATATCCCTGGATCTTTTGCAATATTCTCCTGATGAAATAAAAATGTTCACTGAGGAAAAATAAATACATATTCAAAATCTCAGATGCAGAAATGATTCCAAATGAATATACTGCCGCTTTATGGAAAAGACTATTCGTTTTCAAGTGAGACCACAGAACACATCCGGGGAGGTGGGAGCTTTGTCGGCTGCCTTTGGCTTCCACGGGGCTAATGGAGACCTGAAGGGACTTCAGAGAATGTTTACTTTTGATTTACCCTGAAATACAGATAATTTGTTCAGGAACAGGCCACTGGCTCCTGTTGGTCTTAACTGTCAGTCATAATCACTTTAAGCCTAAATGTTTATAATAAAAATGTAAAAGGCCTTATTCATATCAGGCATGGGATATAAAGTTTTCTTTTTAAAAAATACGTGAACGATGTGAAAAATCAGATCTGAAATTTTGTATACTGCACTTTGAGATCTCAATTTTACCTCATTTTAAAGTGCTTTTGTTTGGCCTCCAGGACCAGAAATCTTTGTGGTATACTCATTTCTGTTCATTAAAAAAAAAAAAAAATTTTTTTTTTTTTTTGAAGCTAGATTCAATTAGGAAAAGCTGTAACTGGGCCCCCAATACCCCTGTACAGGGCCTGGAAACCCTACTCTTGCTTAAAGGAGAGGATAAAACCCAAAACCAAACCCAGTGCCGTTGAGTCGATTCCGACTCATAGCGACCCTTTAGGACAGTTCCCGAGAAGCGCCCGGTGGATTCGAACTGCCGACCCTTTGGTTAGCAGCCGTAGCGCTTAACCACTACACCACCAGGGTTTCCAAGGAGAAGACAGCTGGGCAAAAAAAAGCAGTGATTTGTGAGGGCATGAATCAGGTACCATCCAGTCCATCTTTGGTATCTTAAATCAATTATGCACCAAGATTTGTTGTTGTTGTTATTGTTGAATGCCACTGAGTCAATTCTGACTCATAGTGACCCCACGTGACAGAGCAGAACTGCTCCGTAGGGTTTTCTTGGTTGTAATCCTTACTGAAGCAGATCGCCAGGCCTTTCTCCCAGAGAGACACTGGGTGAGTTCAAACTGCCAGCCTTTCAGTTAGCAGTCATGTGGTACACCGTTGCACTACCGAGGCCCCTTGTACCAGGCTTATTTGGCAAAAAAAAGCAGCTGTGATGGTCCAGATACTACAATCCCCTCTTCCATTTGTTCCTGGCTGGTTTGCTGTCATCTCCCTGATCCCTTGATTTCTGGCTTGGTAATATCCACTCCGAACTCCTTTAGTGCTAGTGATCCTCTAGACTGCTCTCCCGGCTTTGTTCATTTCTTTACTTCTGGAATCCCTGAGGTCTCTTGTGAGAAAGTCCCATTTTAGTCCCTGACCCCAGGTAACTCCATTCCAAGGTCACCATCCTGTTGGCAGTGAGTAGGATTAAGTCATTGTCTCCCCCAATGATGGAAGAAAACTTCACTGTTCAAGGAGAGGTGAATTCTTTCTTTTCTTTAATTTTTAAAAATCTTTATTATTTTTATTGAACTTTAGATGAAGGTTTACAGAACAAACAAACTTCTCATTGAACAGTTAGTTTTATGGTCTTTGTTGACTTTGCACATTATAGATGCTCAGTTACATACTGTTTTATGAGATTGGTTAACAACCCCACTACATGTTAACACTCTCCCTTCTTGACCTCGGGTTCCCTTCTACCAGCTTTCCTGTCCCTCCTGCCTTCTAGTCCTTGCCCCTGGGCTAGTGTGCCTCTTTAGTCTCATTTTGTTTTATGGGCCTCTCTAATCTTTGGATGAAGGGTGATGTGAGGTGAGTTATTTCTTAGGGTTATTCTAACTTTGGGTTCTTGCTTTCTGGGATACTCTGGGCAAGCCAATCTGCACCTAGAAATATCATCATTAAACAGACTTTGGGATGAGCTCAAAGGAGCCCGATGCTCTGACAGGTACTCTCTATTTAAAAAGCCTGTTCTTCAGAAACACTGAGCATCTATAATGTGCAAAGTCAACAAAGACCAGACCTGTCCTAGAGATGGTTACAGTCTAATGGGTGAAGGTGAGTGTATTTGTCTCCTATTGGCTGTTGTAACAAATTACTATGAGCTAGTGGCTTAACCAAAACCAAAACTAAATCCATTACCCTCGTGTCAATTCTGACTCATAGTGACCTGATAGGACAGAGTAGAACTGCTCCACAGGATTTTCAAGGAGTGGCTGGTGGATTCGAACTGCTGACTTTTTGGTTAGCAGTCAATTTCTTAAGCACTGTGTCACCGGGACTCCTTCCTATTGGCTGATGTAACAAATTACCATGAGCTAGAGGCTTAAAATAATACAAATTATGGAGGTCAAAAGCCTGAAATGGTCTCACTAGGTTAAAATCAAGGTGTCAGCTGAGCTGTGTTCCTTCTGGAAGCTCTTGAGGAGAATCTGTTTCCTTGCCTTTTCCAGCTTTTACAGGCTTCCTGCATTTCTTGGCTCATGATCCATTCTCCACCCTCAAAGCCAGCAGCATAGCACATTCAAAACTCTGACTCACCTGCTTCCCTCTTTTATTTATAAGAACCCTTGTGATTATATTGGGCCCACCTTGCTAATCCAGGCTACTAGCCCAGTCTCAAGATCCTTAACTTTACAACACCTGCAAAGTCGCTTTTACCATGTAAAGTAACATTCACAGGGTCTGGGGATTAGATACGGACATCTGGGGTGGGGGGAGGAGTCATTATTCTGCCTACTACAGTGGGCCCATTCATTCATTCATTCATAATTCATTTGGTCAACAAATACTTACGGAAGGTCTACTTACTCAAAACTTCAGTGCAGGAAGACAGATGAATAAACAAGTAAATATATACTATGTAATACATAATACGTGAAATGTGGTAAGTGCTATAGAAGAGCAGGGGACACAGCTAGAAAATGAAACATAGGTGTGTGTGTGTGTGTGACGCTATTTTATAGAGTGTAGTTGGGGAAGCCCTTTGTAAGGTGTTATTTAAGCAGAATTCTGGAGGAAGTGAGGAAGTAAGCCATGTAAGGATCTGTGGGAAGGGTGCTCCAGGCAGAGGAGCAGCCGGTCCCTCGGCTTAGAGCCAGGAACATGCATGACATATGTAAGAAACAGCAAGAAGGCCAGTGTGCAAAGGATATTGGTGATGGTTACACACCATGATTGATGTAATTGGTTTTATTGAATTATACATGTGAAAAATGTTGAATTGGCAAATATCACATTATCTATATTTTTACAAAGAAAAAAAAAAGGGCAGCCAGTTGCTAGAGCAGGGTGAGTTAGTACAAGAGTAATAGGAGATGAGGTCAGAGAGGGAACAGGGAGAATATCAGGTAGGGCCTTGTGGGCCACTTTAAGGATTCTACTGAATGAGATAGGAAGCCATTGCAAGATTTTGAGCAGAGGAGTAATGTAATCTGACTTAGGTTTTAAAATGATCATTATAGCTACTGAGTTGAAAAAGATCTTCAGAAGAGCCAAGGCAGAAGCAGGGAGACCAATTAGGCCATTTCAACCATCCAGGTGAAAGATGATGGTGGGTGGACCAGGATGGTAGTCATGGACACGGTAAGAAGTGGTTGGATTCTGAAAATATTCAAAAGGGAAAGCCAACAGGATTTCCTGATAGATTGGATGTGCACATGAGAGAAAGAGAAGTAAAAAATGGTTCCCAAGTTTTTGGCTCGAGTAATTAGAAGAATGTGGTTGCCATTTACAGAAATGCGGATGACAGTGGATAGAGCATGTCTGGGGGAAAACCAGCTCAGTCTGGGGGGAAAACTTGCTAAATTCCAGATGTCTATTAGACATCTAAGTGGGGATACTGAATTAGAAGGTGGATAAAATAAGCTTCCCAAGGGTAGGGGTTTTAGTCTGTTTTGTTCATTGTGATTCCCGGCCAATATACTTCACGTGCAGCCACCATCTGCCTGTCAGTGGAGGCTGGTATGTTGCTAGGATGCTGAACACGTTTCAGTGGAGCTTCCAGACTAAGATGGACTAGGAAGAAAGGCCTGCAATCTACTTCCAAAAATCAGTCAATGAAGACCCTATGGATCGTAACAGTCTTAACCAATCATGGGGATGACACAAGACTGGGTAGCATCTTCCCATTATGCATGAGAATGCCATGAGTCAGAGGTCAACTGGATGGCAGTTAACAACAACATATCCCCAGGGCTCAGAACAGTGTCTGACACATAGTAGCCACTCAATAAAATAAACATTTGTTCAATGACTTAATAAATATACAAGCCTGAGTTCAGAAGAGTGGTCTGGGCTGGAGATATTTGGGAGTCACTGACACATGGATGGTATTTAAAGCCAGGAGCTCATCTAGTGAGTGAGCATAGGTAGCAGTCTGAGGATTGAGCCTGGGAGCATTCCGATGTTTAGGAACTGGGTGATGAAGAAAAAAAAACAGCAGAAGAAACTGAAACGTGGCATCTAGTGGGGTACGAATAAAACCAGGAGAGTGCAGTGTCTTTGAAGTGAAATGAAGACGGTTTCAGGGAGGATGAGTGACCAATAAAAAAGTTTACTTAAAAATAAATACGAAGACTAAAAAGAGAATAAAATTTATAGAAATGGCTGTTAAGTCCTATTTTTAGATTATAAAACCTAATTGCATATGCATAGGACAGAAGATGACTCACAGGATGGGAAGAGGGCGAGTGGCAGGGGACTGGAACGTGGCTTATCAAAAATAAGTGGGAAGAAGAGTTAGCAAACTAGCTGCTTACCAGTTCAGAGGAGCAAACAGTGTTGCTAGATTATCCATGAATTAGTAGGAATACAATGTACAAAACAAGGAAGGTTTAGCTCTGCTCCACTGTACTGTTCGACTACTCTGGAAGTACTGGGTCCAGCACTGGGTGCTGTACTACATTAGAGTCACGGATATGCCAGAATGTTCCCAAGGAAGGGAAATGGTGTAGTGAAAGTATCTGGGAACAACGTTACCTGAGGAACATTCGAAGGAGTTGGCATATCTAACTCAGAACTGTAGGACACAAAGGGCATTTTCAGACTGAAGAGGTAATATACTTGTCATTTATGGCCCCAGAGGAGCAAAGTAATCAGAAAGTAGACATTAGATAAACTTATGGAAAATTTTCTAACAATTAGAACCTCCAAAAGTGAAATGGGATGTTTGGTGAGATATTCTTTCCCATCTTGGAAGAGGCAGAAGATCACATACCATTAATGTGGCTGAGGTCACTCAAAACCCAGCTGGGCACGGGACTGGGGATGTCTAAAATTCTGTCCAGTACTGAAATATTGTAACAGATGTGAATCGCCTATGTACCCACAAACATGCAAACATATATAAACAATACCAACTCCCCCCATTCGTGACCCTATATGTTATGTATATGGTTGATGTTTCCCCCACGTGTCTGTCAGTTTGTCATACTGTGGGGGCTTGTGTGTTGCTGTGATGCTGGAAGCTATGCCACCGGTATTCAGATACCAGCAGGGTCACCCATGGAGGACAGGTTTCAGCTGAGCTTCCAGACTAAGACAGACTAGGAAGAAGGATCCGGCAGTCTACTTCTGAAAAGACTTAGCCAGTGAAAACCTTATGAAAAGCAGAGGAACACTGTCTGATATAGTGCTGGAAGATGAGCCCCCCAGGTTGGAAGGCACTCAAAAGACGACTGGGGAAGAGCTGCTTCCTCAAAGTAGAGTTGACCTTAATGACGTCAATGGACTAAAGCTTTTGGGACCTTCCTTTGCTGATGTGGCACGACTCAAAATGAGAAGAAACTGCTGCAAACATCCATTAATAATTGGAAACGACTCGAGGGCACCTAACAACAACAACGACGTGGTTGATGTTCAAACCTATGTAATGCAAACCTAATTTGAAGTTCTGTCAAAGGGAACGGGGATGACTTAGTGGAGATGTAAGGGCAAGAGAAAAGTTAAAGTGGAATAAATGTATCTACAAACACTAAAAATAAATAATAACATATAAATACAATAATAGATGAAACAAATATAATAATAGTACATAAACAACAAATGTCGAGACATCTGGTTAGAGAAGAAGAAAAATACTGGGACAGTTAAAGGGTGACAACATTGGGTAGGGAGAGGCTTAGATATCTGGGGGGATTTCCAAAATACATAATTAGGAGTTTCAGCTGAACTCAGAGGAACTGTCCTGAAAAATAATAAATAATGAAAATGGCACGAACATTCTTACTACTTGGGGTCAACATCCTGGAAGAAGGTAGAGAAAGGAGAAGACCAAGAGGATATGGGTGGGGATGGAAGGTAAAGGGTGAGGCCATTAAGAAGAAACTCTGGGTTCTGGCAAACATCTGAATGGAGACCTGAGAAAGTGGAGGAGTGAAGAGGTGATAGGCTCAGGATGGTCTTGGGAAAACTAAAGGTGAATGGGTGAAAGGGCAGAGAAGGGCCCACAAGGTGAGAATGCAAGCAGGACTGACAACAGGATGCGGTCCTAGATCTTGAAATTGTAGGCTCGGGCTGTTGTCCAGTAACACCCCTCAGATGAGACATTTTTGCCCTCTCTACCTTCCGTTTCCTCTCACTGTAAACAGAAAGGGCCCTGTGCTGCTGTACTGCGCCTGGCTTGTCTAGCTGATCTTTTGGGTCCCTCTTATCTTTAGGATTTGGCAATTGGGCTGCAGGGGCTCTGCCAGAGACCCTGATGTGTTACCAAGTGAAGGTGAGTAACTGGAATGGAAAAAAACTTGTCAGATCAGCGGCTGCGTGATGATTGCAGTACCCTCCTAACTAACTGGTCTACCTGCTTCCATTTTTGCCCCTCTAATCCATTTTCTTTTTCCTTTTAAGTAAATCAGATCATGCCAGTCTCCTATTGAAAATCCTCCAATGGCTTCCCATCACACTTGGAATAAATCCAAACTTTTAATCTCTCTGTCCTCATCTCCTGGTTTTTACTTCTCTGACTTCATGTCCTACCACTGTCTTTTCTTGCTCATCACATTCCAGTATACCGCCGGCTGTTTCTGGAATATATCCATCTCAGGGCCTTCCCATTCTTCCCAACTGGAATACTCTTCCTCTGGAGCTTCACATGGTTGCCTCCTTCTTAGCTTCAGTGTCACCTCTCCAGAGAAGCCTTCCCTGGCCACCTAATCTGCAGAAGCCCTTGCTCAAGTCACTCGGCTATGTTACCTTGCTTTATTTTCTTGTATTATTTATCATTAGCTAAAAGTTACATTATTTGCTTTATTGTCTTTTTTTCACCCTGTTAGACTGCAAGCTCCATAAGAGCAGGTGTCTTATTTGCCACTGAATTCCCAGTACCTTGACAAGTGCCTGGCATACAAATGCTTAATAAATAGTAATGAATAGAGATTTGCCAAGAAATGTTAGGAAGGGAGGAAAGAGTTGATCTTCACAAGGCATGCCAAGGAAACGAGGGCCTCAGATGTCTCCTTCATACCTTAGAGGAAGAAGAACATGAGATGTAGGCAGCCTTTCTTCCTATATGAAGAATAAGCCCAGGAAATGGGGTCCTGGCACATGCCAGTGGTGCACACTAGTATTTGATGGCTCTGCCGAAAACAGTTATTTCCTGAGCTTTTATTTTGTTTCTGGCTTGGTGCTAGGTGCCAGAAGAAAGAGAGGGTAGGATATTTAGTCTCTCTTTTTTTTTTTCTTTAGGGAAATCTCTTAAATTGAAGACATAAACCATACATATAGGGCAAGTATCAAATAAAAGGCATGAATAGTAGGTGCCATCTCAGATTTCTGAGGCAAGCGTTCCTTTGATTGAAGTGGATAGGGTTAGACATGATTCTGAGAGAAGTCAAAGATGGCTAAGGTTCTGGACCTTAAAATCTGGTCAGATGACTACAATCATGAGCAGAATAAGGTAGTTGGGAGAAACAGCCAACTTTGGGTAAAAGCCAGTGAGTTCAGGATCTGATATATGAAATACAATGTCCTGGTCGAAATTTAGGAATTCCAAGAGAAATGTCTATCAGGGCCTTGTTATGCATGCAGTTTGTGCCTTAACCTTACTTACCTCTGGCTTGATTGACCTTTTATTATTATTATTAGTGTGGTAAAATATATATAGCAAAACATCTGTCATTTTAGCCATTTTTACATACATAATTCAGGGACATAAATTATGGTCACCATGTTGTACAACCACCACCACTGTTTCCAAATTTTTTCATCACCCTTGAAAGAAACTAAGGGCCCCTTAGCAGTAACTCCCCATCCGCCCCCCACTCACTCTGGAACCACTAATAAACTGTGGTCTCTATGTATCTGCCAATTCTAGATATTTCATATAAGTGAGATCATATAGTATTTGCCCTTTTGTGTCTGACTTATTTTTCTCAGCCTAACGTTTTTAAGGTTCATCTATGACTTAACGGGTATCAGACCTTCATTTCTCTTTACAGCTGAATAACTGATTCACTTATCCTACCTATTTTCTTTCATTCTAATTTTCTCATTAAGAAAAAAGTATATACTTTTATAAGTCATCTCAGATATTTTTGGAACAAGGTAAGGTATAATAAATATATATAAAAAATAGTACCACAAGCAAGAGATCAGGGCAACAGATGTGTTAGTCAACATTTGCCTCTGACCTGTCCAACCCTGTGAAGGAGGAATTATCAAATTCACTTTTACATGTGAGGAAATAGGCATTGAGAAGCTAAGGAACCTGCTCAAGGTCACAGAGGTAGGACAACAGGAACTGAACGCGTATCTTTCTGACTCTCAAACCTGTGCTCTTCAACATAACAGACCACAAGAGTTTTCTTCTTCAGTTTCTGCCTCCAAAGTCCTCAAGTCAATGGAACTTCAACTGCAAGTGTATCCTGGACAATTCTGCTGCCCTAAGGCTGGTGAGCCTGCCCATGTATTGATGGACTTCCTTCACCACACCCTAGTCATTCTGGGAGTGGTGAGCCAGTGAAGGCTGCTTCTAAACCTTGGCTCTGTGGGCTGGAGCCCTGCTAGCTCCCTTTCTCTGGTACAACACCTAGCACATAGTGGGCACTCAGTCTGAATTGTACCATTGAAGTACTCATCCTTCCGTCCATGTAAGTCATCTGGGGCTTTATATCAGCTGGGATGGATCTTTCAGAAATCTCTATATTAGTACTTGCCCAGTTGTGAACAGAGACAGCCCAGGGGTTCCTGTTCCTGTATTCTTCTCACTTTTCAGATAGGAAGGATGTGGACAGTCACTCCTCCTTATCAGTTCTAAGGCTGTTATGCCCCCTTAGACAGAGTGAGCAGCACTGCTGAATGCTACTGGGGAGATAACCCATGCAGAGCACTTGGGGCCTGGCACATAGAAGGTACTCAATAAATACTTTTCCCTTAGTTTCACTTGTCGGTCCTAATATACTAACTTCATTTCCCATCTCCTGACCCCAGAAAACTTTTTGCCCAAGGGCAGTGGCTAATGACAACAAGAGATTTAGGAGTTAACAGTAATGAAGAGCTAACAAGAAATAGCAGGAAAGTACCAAGTATGAGACTGGGGAGTAAGTTTACCTTTAGAATAGGTTAGAATGTGGCAGATTAAAATTTTCAAACACAGTCACAGAGATATTTCTGGTCTCACATGCTCTTCTGGAAACTTCACATTCTGCATCAAGAGGCAAGGTCTGTTTCTCCTCTCCTTGAATCTGGGTGGGACTTGGTGACTGCCTTGATGAGCAGAATGCAGTGGAAATACTACCGCATGACTTCTGAGGCTAGGTCATAAAAAGATGATATGGTTTCTACCTGACACTCTGTCAGGATGCTCACTCTTGGAACCCTGCCACCACGCTGTGAGGTAGCCCAATTTAACCCACACAGACAAACCACATGGAAGGATCTCCAGCTGACAGCATCAATCAGGGACTTCAGTGAACATGGATTCAGATGATTCCAACCCTTAGCCTTCAAGTCCTCTGACTGAGGCCCCAGACATTGTGGGATAAACAAGGATAAGCTGTCCGTCCTATGCCTTGACAGAATTCCTGACCCAAAGAATCTGTGAGATTAATAGATGGTTGTTTTATGCTTCTAAATTTTTGGGTCATTTGTTTCACAGCCATAGTAGCCAGAACAAGGAGAAAAAATAAAAAAAACAAAGAACGAGGGCATAAGGTAATGTGAGAACCAGGGGAGTTCAGGGAGAAGAGTGGAGCTAGATTATTCTGCATGTCACCAAGGAGCAAGCAGTATTAATAGGTAGGACTATGGAGACAGATTTTGGAGAGACTTTCTAAGCATCAAAACTGGCCAGGGACAGAACAGTCTCCATCAGTTGGTAACAAGTTCCCTGCCACTAAAACCAAAAAACCAAACCCGCTGCAATCGAGTTGACCCTATAGATTCAAGTCTGAATGGAAGACAGGATTAGGTGACTTTAGGGTCCCTTCCAATCAATACAATCTGACAGCAGATTAGATCTGGGGTACATTGAAGAGAGGGGAGATAGAGATGATGAGTACTGGAGTCTGGTGCCTGGGACACTGGTGATACCACACACAAAAAGAGACTATGAGAGAATATTTCAATATCTTCTTTTCCCTCTTGCCCAGAGGACTGTTAATTGCCCCTCCCACTTTCTTCCTCCTTTCTAATACATTCTTCATTTGATGCCTGATTAGTGCTCACAAAATATGGCTCTCAGCATGTCACTTCCCTGTTCAGAAGCTTTAATAACATTACTGGCACTGCCATATCTCAGCAAATCATTTTATATAGTTCATGAAGTATTTTTACATTTATTATCTCATTTGAACCTCATAAGAACCTGGGATGCACTAAAATACCACCATATATGTTTCAAAATCCAGCTACAGTACCCTATTCATTCTTCTTATTTTTTTGTTGCCTTGCCTTTGCTTGTGCTATTTCTTTGTCTACCTTTTTCTCAACTCTAAACATTCTGACCCTTCCCATCTTTCAAAGTCCAGGTTAAGTCCCTACAACTAGGAGTGATTTCTCCCTCCTCTGAACGCCATCAACGATGATGATGATAATGGTAAAAAAAAATTTTTTTTCCAACAATTATTGAGCACTTACTATGTGTCATGCAGCATGCTAAGTATTTTTCATGTATTATCCTCTTTTATCACTCTCTGGCTTATACCAGGGATATTTGTATATGCATCTTCTTTCCCTTACTAGTTTACAAAGTCCTTAAGGACACAATCTGTGTCTGAGTCATCTCTGCTTTCTCCCAGGCCCAGCACAGGGACTGGCACAGAGCAAGTGCTACATAAATATTTGTTCAATGAATGAAGGAACAGTTCAGGCAGGCAGAGTTAAAGTTTACCTTTGCTTGAACACAAACGATTTTCAAGCACCCTTAAACACTTGAGAAGCACTCATTTATATCCACATAATTAATGGGCTAAATTATACATCATTCTTTTATCCTTTTCTTACACAGGTTTCCAGGGATCTTGGCTAGAACACATTTTGTTAGTGTAGTTTATGGGCATGGAAATGAAAAACAAACACATAAAACAACAAACTTCCTTTTTGTATAAAAATACTTTAGAATTCAAAACTAGTCTCCTCCAACCAATCAGAGTTAGCAAGGTTTTACATGCTCCTCTCCTTCTTTCCTGCGGTAATAAGGATTGTAAGCTATGTGGGTCCATTGCTCCCTGGCTCTCTTACTGTGCTGCCTAGCACAGTTATGAATATAGTAAATGAATGCTGATTGACTGAAGGGCCTGTGTTGCTTGCAATAATAATCATAATTTTTAATGTTTTTTTCCTATTAGCTCTGAGCAGTCAGCACCTTTTCAGGGCCTCAGAGCCTCAGCCAATTATGGTAGTTGAGTTGATGCTCTGAGATCTGAAAACCACTCTTTTCTCTATACTTCCTATAGGACCAAGAATGGAAAACGGGCCAAAGAAACAGGCATTTCTGAAAGTCTTATAAAAAAGATGGTTGAATTTTGTTTACATGATTAAGAATTACAGCTTGTGTACAGTTCCCCAGTTAAAACTCCGGGCTAATCCTAACACAAGATCAATCCTTTCACCAGAGGATCCCAAATTCAATTTTAACTTAAACAAATGCCATTTCATTGTTCAAAACCAAGCCTGGTACAAAAATCATCAGCGCTTTCCCCTCCCATGATGAAGCAAAGATTAACAGCACAAATTCTGACACACAAATTGTATTCCAGAAAATCTAGGTAAAAACGAGGAGATTAAGGGCACAATAGAGGAGCAGTGCAAAGGCGGACCTGCTGTAATCACCACCACAAAGGCTGGGCCACCGGCAGAGCGCACAGTGTTTACTCAAAGCCCTGTGCTACCAATTAGTCCGCTTAATTAACTCAGAGTCTGCCAGCACAAGAGGCCAATTTTTGAAGGTCCCTCTGGCTCCTCTGTGTCTTTTATTCCTGCTGGTCACAAAAGGGCTTTGAGGACAAGCCTTCCTTAACTCTCTGACTCTTGCTGGCTTCTCCTAGTAGCCAAAACAGGCATTCTGTGGCTCACTCCAACAATCACACTACCTTCCCTTCTGGACATGGCTGTGACCTAGTGCAGAAACTCTGTTAAATGCACGTACCAAAGAGCTTCAACAGGTGACTATAGCTTATGGTTTAGAAATATAATTTCCGTGAAGAAATGGGATGTAGTACGAAATGGTCTGTAAATATCATAGGTGAACAAGTCTGATGAGGTAGGAAAAACTACCTCTATTCCCATCGTCTGGGGGTGTTCAGGAAATGATGGGTGACTGAAGGCTGAGAGGAAGAACAGCAATCAAGAGCCATGTTCTCACCTCTTTCAGATAAGCAGCTTACACTGATGCAGCTAAGGATTTCCTAGGTAGGTCAAGGCAGGAAACCACCTGGACCTTTTTTATAGAATAATCTGCTTTTGTAGCAAGTTCTATTAATAGAAATTTGTTGAGCAATTGAGGTTGGGGAGGAAGTTATATTAAGAAAAAATCAATTAAGAATTGTTAAAAAAAAAAAAACACTAAAAGTAAATCACTGATTTATTTAAAATCTAGTTGTATGTACATAGAAACAATTATATTTCATAATTACACACATATAATACACATTATCTATGTATCTATACACATGCTAGACTTTGGTCTACTTGGATCATCCTTAGGTGTGTCTAGGACCAAACTCCTATTTCCCCTATGGAAAACTACTCCTTATATCCCCTAATTCAGAGATTACCACCTACCACTCAAAATTCTAAAGTCAGAATCCTGGGAGTCATTCTAGATTTCTCCCTTTCACCTTCCACACCACCTAGTCCTGTGCTACCTCCCCTACATCTGTTCTAAACCCCAAAACCAAACCGGTTGCCGTCGAATTGACTCCAACTCATAGTGACCCTATATTTGTTCTACCTCCTCTTAAATGTATTTGCTCAGTCTCTATTTCCACTGCCCCTACAGGCTCTCAGCATTTAGCACTTGTATCATGCAAGAGCCTCTTTACTATTCCTTCTGCCTCTAGGCTCATCCCATTCCAACAGGGATGGATTACCCAATAAGCAAGGTACACATGGGCTTACTTGTGCACAATTTCACATGGGCTTCATCTTTGATGTGGTGAAAAGCAGGTGAAATTGTACACTATAGATTAGTAAGTAAACAAGTAAGCCTGTGTGTACCTTGCTTATTTATGCTTACTGTAAGTCTGTGCATACCTTGTTTATGGTTAATCCGCCCCTGCACTCTGGCCATCTCTACACTTTTCAGGAGCGAACATTCTATAACAGATATTTGGCCTTGTTACTCCCTCTTAAAAAACTTCAGTAGCCTTCCACAGCTCTAATCTACCACATCAAGCTCTTGCCTCTCTCTGAGGCTCCCAAGAGCTAACATTTAATTGAGCTCATTTAACACCTCATTTCCCTTCCCTCTCCCACAGTCACCACAACACAATGTCTTATATATCCATATCTAATTCATTTGGGTTGTTCCAAGAGCAGACCTTGAAATAAGGAAATGGGCACAAGTAGTTAATTTGTGAGGAAATAGCAAAGGGAAACAGGGAAGTAAAGAAAGCCAATAAAGGATGTATTAATGAACAAGTTACCACTGAGGACTCTCTGAGAGTCTGTATAGAATATGTCTCAGAATTGTCCCACTGAGGGTTAGAGAAGCTGGGGTCTTAAGCATCAATTTACTGTTGGTAGGTCACTCTTGCAAGTGTTAGCCCCCCACCCTGTGCTTCTGGCAAGCAGCTCTTTGTCCAGAGAATGTCCTCAGGCAGAGAAACACAGCAAGCCGTTGGCAGGTAATCTCCAGAGGGGGCCAAAAGGATATGGGTAAAGCACCAGGGACATCTGCTACATCATACGGTGCACATATTATGCTCTTTTCCTCAATCAACTTTTTCATTCCACTTGTCTTCCTGGTTAATTTGCCTCATCCTTTAAGGTCCAGCCCACTGGAGCTTTCCCTAACCTCCTCTGGGAGAGCTTTACTTCTTCCTCTGTGCATATTCTCTTCTGCTGCAGCTGCTATGTTGCAGCTATTTGTTTACAAGTCTGACTCCACTTCAGACTCTGGGCTCCCTGAGGGCAATGTCACTATACCCAGCTTGGTGGCTGGCAGGTGCTCAGTGAATGTCTACTGAACAAGGGCATGGCTGTAGCATTAACGGGAGGAGGATCTTGTCTTCCGTATACGTAATTTAGAACATCTTCAAAGGGATGAAATACATGTTCCCACATTTTGAATACTATAAAGTCAAATGTGTAGGACAGAGCACCAAGCTGTGAATCTTAGGTCCTAATTCAAGTCAGTTTGGCTCTTCCTATAAAACAAGGGGGGGTGTGAATGACCTTTAAGTTTCTTTCAAGTTCTAGATTTCAAGTCACTGAATCTGTGTGTTGGTGAAAGCTGAAGCCCAGAAACTGTACTGCAACCACATACGGAAATGCTTATAAGTCTGTGATATTCATCTGGAATCAGAGAGCACAGGTGATGCAGACTTGAGATGCTGCTGGCAGGCTTGTAATGTTGTGTACACAAAACAGCCAGTGCTGGATTGTCCTGGGTAAGAGGACACCTCCTAGGGAGAAGCCTGGCAACTGTTGCTGCTTCCCCAGAAGGAGCCCTATTATTGCTGCCAGGCTATGTATAGTATGGTACCAATGATTCTACTTAGGCCAAAACCAAACCCATTACCATCAAGTCGATTCTGACTCATAGTGACCCCACAGGGTTTCCAAAAAAATCTCCATGGAAGCAAACTGCCACATCTTTCACCCACAGAGCCACTGGTGGTTTCAAACTGCCAAACTTTGGTTAGCAATCTATTGTTTTAACCACTGCACCACCAGGGCTCCCCACAAATAGCCACTTTCTGAATTTTCATCTAATCCCTGGAGGGTGGGCTCTGCCTATTCTAGATAGGGAACAGGCCAATTTGGAACACTGATTACGGGCCATGCTTCGTGTCCCTGACACCTCAGACAGTCTTAATCTTCCTAGAAATGGGACTGATATTGAAGGGACTGGGTAAGAGTAAGGAAAAAGAGGTGAGTTTAGGGGCTTTTGCATAACAGATTAAAAAATGTTGAGAATGTTCATCTTAGAAAACAAATTCCCTCTCTTGAAAATTTTGAGTATAGTCATATGCAACCTGTGTGCATTGAATACGGATGGATAATACTTTTTTAAGCGTCTAGATTCTACGAGTTTCAAATAATTCATTTTCTTCTTGACGAATCCCTAAAAAATACATTATTTGTATGCAGCACTGTTTAGAATTAATTTAAGAAAAATATTTTACTGGACATCTTCAGCATGCCTGAGGGATATATATCATATTCCTTTGAGAAACACTGAGTCAGTATTACAATGATTCTCTACTTGGTGGGGAGAGGAGGGAATAAAACACCTAAGAGGGTCTTCCCTGCCCTTCTTAGAGAGTTATTGTTTTTATGGGCAGTCCACAGGGAGGAGTGAGGGGTCTAAAGGGCCAACCACACCAGAAGTAGTCCCTGACACACTGGTTTAACCATGCCCATGGGTAACGGTGATGTGTGATTTCAGGGAGCTCTTGTTTTTGAACAGCTCCGCCTTCCCTTATTCAAGGAGGTACCTTTGAAGAAGGGCAAAAGGGGGAAAAAATAACCCAGTAGACAGTGAAATTGAAAACATGTGAACACTGGTTGTGGGCACGGTGATGTTATGCAGTGTCATGCCGAGGGCCTGGCTTGATCCAGTCTGGGCTTTGTCGCTGACTCAAGGAGAGAATCACTTGATTCCTCTGGACTTCAGTGGGAGAGGGACTGGATGGCCTCTAAGGTCTCTTCCAGCAATAATAGTCAAGTTTATGACACCAACAAGAAAAATATACTTTGGCAGGAGCATGTTGTTAGGAAAAATGAGAAACGTCAGGCAGGTCTCAATATAAAAAGCTAAGAAGGACAAAGAGGAAAGGGGTCCAAGATGACCACCTGCACCCCTATGAACTGACCCCAAGATGGACACAATTCAAGAGGTGTTTCAAAAGTTGAGTCTAGATTGAGACTAAGTAAGAGCCTTACCTTCCAGTGACAGCAAAGCAGAGGGTGCACATTGCATGTAAAAGTCCTGCGGCATGCTGCAGAAACGTGGCCATCTTGGGATTCTCATCCACTGGGCCTTGCACCGAGAGGAAGCAGCCACACAGCTTGTCGATCAGACCCATGTTCACCACGTAGCTAGATGTGGGGAAAAATGTGTGTTATCAATCTGTGTAGGCTGCCAACATCTTCACCTTTAATGATACATCTTACCAAACACAGGCCTGGACCCCTCAAACAATCAAACGCACGTTTGAGTAAAGCATCTCAAGTAACAATTTCCTTAGATTTAGTTCTGAATATCAGCTATTTCTGTGAAGCAATTCTTTCTTCTCTCTTTTGGCTACTTTGATGTTATTTTTCAAGAAAGAGGGATGAAAATGATTATCTGATTATTCTTCTCACTTGTCTAAAGAGTCTGACAAAAGTTGAAATGATTTATAATGGCCTCTACCCTCTTATCATAGCAATTTTTTTCTTTTTTCATGGTATTTTTAAAAGTGCTAGGGAGCCAAATTCACAAGAACGTAGGGATTCAGAAAATAAGATGATGCTACCCAGACACAATCTTGTTACAATTTAAACTTCTAATACCAACTACAGGTTCACCATTATTAAAAACTCCATCACCATTAAGAAAATAACAAACAGTGAGAATGTAATTGCTGTTATGAAAAGTACCAGTCCTGAGAGTCGACGATGACATTTTAAGAAGTCACTTTCATCTTTTTAGTCCATTAGACAGCTCTCTAGAGCTGTTTATTAAACTGGACTGACAGTAGGAAGGAGCTTTTTCATTAGTTCACAAAGCAGTGATCATTGAAAATAGTATTTTAAGACAATAAATGACCTTGTAGATAAATCAGTCCTAGCTCAAAGATTTTATACTGACTCATCAGTGCTACTACATTTACATACATGAAAAGGGAGGAACTGTGAATATGGA
Organism: Elephas maximus indicus; assembly: GCF_024166365.1. NCBI lineage: Eukaryota > Metazoa > Chordata > Mammalia > Proboscidea > Elephantidae > Elephas > Elephas maximus. The sequence goes on along the minus strand of NC_064831.1, from coordinate 67,083,323 downwards.
ATTCTGAAAATCAACATATGTTAACTCATCACCCTGGTCATAATGACTGGTTCATTCTGGCTGCCTCTTCCAAGACAGATTTTGTTCATTCTTCTGGAAGGCCATGGTATATTCAATATTCTTTGCCAACACCATAATTCAAAGGCATCAATTCTTCTTGGGTCTTCCTTATTCATTGTCCAGCTTTTGGATGCATATGAGGCAACTGAAAATACCATGGCTGGGGTCACGTGCATCTTAGTCCTCAAAGTCACACCTTTGATTTTTAATACTTTAAACAGGTCTTTTGCAGCAGATTTGTCCAATGCAATACATTGTTTGATTTGACTGCTGTTTTCATGGGCATTGATTATGGATCCATGTAAAATGAACTATACAAAGTAGAAAATTATTTTTTTCTGATTGTGCAATTAATATAGGCTTATTATGGAAATTTATATAGTATGGAAAAGCAGAAAAAATTGCCAATGATTACACCATCTAAAGACAACACAGGTTAATGTTTCCTTTTATGTTTTTCTATTTCATTTTTTCCCCCTACATGATTGATATTATACTGATTTTCACTCAACTGACTAAGCCATTTCGATGTTAAAATATCTTTGTAAGAGCTGTATTTCAAATTAAAAAAAAATTATTATTTGGCTAACATTACTGAACATTTTGATCAAAGATTCTACAGGAGAATCTTTGATCGAAAGGGGGAAAATGTAGAACAGAATTCAAATTCTCATGGACTTTCTGGAACCATGGAGGGATGAACTCCTGAAACTTTTGCCCTGAGATAATTTTTAAACCGTAAACTAAAAATACCCCCTGAATTCTTTTTAAAACCAAATAATACTCTAGCTTAACTAGAAAAATGTCTGCTGTGAGCATTATGCTCTTTTAAGAACTATCTATATGGGATCAAACTAACAACAGCTACTTAAAAGATTAGGTAGAAACCTTAAGGGGCACTGAGTTTATGTTAATGAGAGAGGAACAACTCAGAAAAGGAGGATGAGAATTGGTGCATAACTTGAAGAATGTAATCAGTGTTACTAAATTGTACAAGTAGAAACTGTTGAATTGGTGTATATTCTCAACAACAAAATAAACTTTTGGAAAAAAGCTTATTACTGAAATTTTTAACACACACTAAAAACAGAATAGAATAATAAATCTCCACGCACCCATCACACAGACCACCATCAACCCATGGGCAATCCTACCCGCATCCACACCCATCTTGCATAGTGTTTAAAGCAAATCCAAAACATCATATAATTTCATTCATAAATGTTTCAGTTTTTATCTCTAGAAAATAAGGTCTTAAAAAGCATAACCACAATACCACTGTCCCAATATCTGAAAAATAATAATTCCTTATCATCATCAAATAACTAGAGTTCAAATTTCCAAATGTCTCATAAAGGTTTTAAATAACTTAAGAAATTGAGGATGCAAACAAGAGCTATACATTGTGGCTGACTGATATATCTTTTAAAATCTCTTAGTCTATAGGTTGGCCCTCCATACCTCTTTTTCTCCCTTGCCACTTATTTGTGGATGAACCTGGTTGTTTATTCTATACAGTTTTCCAGAATCTGGATTTTGCTCATTACATTCCTGTGGTGTCATTTAACACATTTCTTTGAACATATTTTCTGTAAAATAATCTAGATTCTAGATGTCTGAATGAATACAAAAATATTTTTAGAATGGCTACATAATATACTAACAGTGTAATAGTTCTTGAACACTCAGTAATTTTTAATATTCACCATTGTAAACCATGTTGTGATGAACATTTTGTGTACAAATCATTGTCAGAATTTCAGATTACTTCCCAGAAGTGGAATTAATGAGTCAAAGGATATGCACACTTTTACAAGGTTCTTAATATGTATAGCCATATTACACTTCAAAAAACTTTAAATCAATTTACATTTCCACTAGCTGGATATGAGAAAATCCATTTCACTATGTGGAGATTGGTATTACTATCCTCGTTGATAGATGAACAAACTGAGGCTCAGGGAGGGCAAAGCACTTGCCCAAGGAAGAGAGTTGGAAAGTCCTAAGGTCTTCCGACCCCTGATAAGAGTCCTTTTTGCTAAATCTACTGCTTCTCTGAGGCATTTTTTTTGGTCCTTACTGACATTTGAATACTTTTTATTGTTATATATATACGCACACATTTTTTTATATGTATATATGAAGATATACTCCTACTCCTCACTTTTCAACTGTCTCGTTATCTGACACTTTGCATTTATGACTATAGTAAAAATGTGTCAACTTGGCTGGGTAAATCAGTGGTTTGGCAGTTATGTAATGATGTAGTTATCTTCCATTTTGTGATCTGATGTGGTCATCCTCCATTTTCATATAATGCCATTTTCACCTAACAACTGGGTGTTTGGAGCCTAACCATGTTGTTAAGTGAGGAAGTGGGTATATACACATTTGGCATTTCAACATTTTTTTACATGTACAAGTCAATGACATTAATTGAAGTTTGGATCACTTAAAAAAGGATGCAAAATTATTTCAGAGACTATTTCTGAAAACTAATAGCAACCACACACAGTCTTAAAACCACCCAGTCTCAAGATAAAAATGGTTTAGATGGATTTCCTATATCGGCCTTGAAAAAGCCAGAAAGGAGGAAATACTTCAAAATGAGTGAAGAGATAAAAAGCATAAAAAGTCAACCAAACCAAAACAACCACTGTTGAGCAGGCAGTCCTTTCTGAGTGTCATCTCCTTTGTTTACCTGGTGGCTATCTACAGTGCCTACTAATGAGTCGGACTGATATTTTTCTAAACTGCCTGGGTCATGAGTCATGGCATGGGAAATCTTAAGACGACTGTCTAAGAAGATACTGAAACTAAATGGCTCTAAAGGGTCAGTGCAGGGAAATTCATTTTGCCTACTTGATAGTTTTGAGGGAAGAGTATAGAATCTTCTAACGGATACTGGCATCAAGGCCATTATATCTTTTGTAATGCAACTGTTAAGTTAAAATTATAATATTGAGACTGTTAGCATACTCAGGACAAAAAGCTTTATTGTACAGAATCTCTCAGTCTTCTCAGCACAGGAATTCTGGGAAACATGTTGCTGTATAAGGTCACTATGAGTCAGAATTGACTCAACGGCAGTGGGTTTTTTTTTGGGGGGTATGCACCCCAGAAATTGGGCCTCCCCATTTGCTTTATTGCCTTATATGCATGCAAAAGCTGGACAATGAATAAGGAAGACCAAAGAACTGATGACTTTGAACTACAGTGTCGGTGAAGAATACTGAATATAACATGGACTGCCAGAAAAATGAACAAGTCTGTCTTGGAAGAAGTACAGCCAGAGTGCTCCTTGGAAGGGAGGACAGCAAGACTTCATCTCATGTACTTTGGACATGTTATCAGGAGGAACCAGTCCCTGGAGAAGGATATCATTACTTGGTAAGGTAGAGGGTCAGTGAAAAAGAGCAAGACCCTTGATAAGATGGACTGACACAGTGGCTGCAACAATGGGCTCAAACACAGCAATGATTGTGAGGGTGGCGCAGGACTGGGCAGTGTTTCATTCCATTTATACACAGTGTCACAATGAGTCGGAATCGACTCGACAGCAATGGGTAAAGGGTAGCTTTCTCTTGATGGAATTTACAAACTGGAAGGGATATCTAGGGATATATATAAACAGTTAATGTCCACTCTTGTCCAGCCACCCACTCTCACCCCTGCTTCAATACTGCTGTCCACCAAGGTTCTATCCTTGATCTAGGTTTAGTAAACTCATGTAATTCCATGATTTCAACTATCTTCAAGATCCTAATAACCCCCAATTCTCTATCTCCAGGTCTATATCTTTTCTGAACTTCTTTCATTAAATTCTTTCCAGTTTCTGGACGTTTCCCTTTAAAGGCGCCTAATATACCATATGTCTATATCTTCTGAAGGGGTGAGGGGAAAGGGAAACCAACAAACTGATTATCTTCTTCTCTCAATATCTCCTACTCCCAATATTCTTGTCTAAATGAATGTCACCATTCATCCCATAAGTGATGTAAAAAGTTTGGGGATAACTATTTGTAATCATGTAATAATAATAATAATAATGTAATCATTATTTCTGACTCCAATGCTGCCCTCAAGTTCCTCTTAAGGTAGAAGCTGACACATGGTAATATCAACATGATGTGATTAGTTCTGTATTACATATACATTCACGATATTACTACTGTATAGTAAAAACAGTGGGAATCTCTAATTTTGGTTGAATGGATCAGGGAGAGCTCCTTGGAGGAGATGGCACCTTTAAATCTTCAAATGAACTCACCAGGTAGACAAGGCCCAAGGTTGAAGGTAGACATTAATCCTACCTATAAAACAGCCCTGAATCTTTCTTGTTACCACTCTAATTATTATTGCTGTAGTTTGGTCAAGGTCGTGTCTTACCAAGTTATGTTACTGTGTGGTCCTGGAAAAACAACCTGCCCTATCTGAGTCTCAGCCTCCTCATTTTTGAAATAGGTATAATAATACCTATCTCACACAATGAAAACAGTCCCTTCAAATACCTGGCTAATTCATGTTTTCTTTCATTATAAAGGATTCTTCCATTCCATTTTTGTATATTTTCTGTTTCACTTCTCCTGTCTCCTTATTCGGGCAGACCAATTATTCAACATTTGTATGTTGTTGTTTATCCTCCACATAGACAGCATCTCCTGTACAGAAGACTTCAAAGGGTAGCATGAGATGGCAGAGTAAAGTATTGCACTGAAATGTGCAAAGCCCTCGAGTTAGAAAACCAAAAGGGAAGAATATGCTCAGCATTTCTCAAGCTGAAAGAACAGAAGAAAAATTTAAAAACTGAGTTGCGATACTGAAGGAGTCTATGAGGAAAATATTAAACGATGCAGGAAGCATCAAAAGAAGATGGAAGGAATACACAGAGTCACTGTAACAAAAAGAAGGGGTCGATGTTCAACTATTTCAGGAGGTAGGATATGGTCAAGAACTGATGGTACTGAAGGAAGAAGTTCCAGCTGCACTGAAGGCATTGGTGAAAAACAAGTCTCCAGGAATTGATGGAATACCAATTGAGATGTTTCAACAAATGGATACAATGCTGGAGGTGCTCACTTGTCTATGCCAAGAAATCTGGAAGGCAGCTACACGGGCAACAGACTGGAAAAGATCCATACTTGTGCCTATTCCAATGAAAAGTGATCCAACAGAATGTGGAAATTATTGAAGAATATCATTAATATTACATGGAAGTAAAATTTCGCTAAAGAAAATTTAAAAAAATGGTTTCAGCAGTACGTCGACAAGGAATTACCAGAAATTCAAGCTGGATTCAGAAGAGGAAGTAGAAGGAGGAATATCACTGCTGACATCAGATGGATCTTGGCTAAAAGCAGAGTACCAGAAAGATGTTTACCTGTGTTTTATTGAATATGCAAAGGCATTTGACTGTGTGGATCATAACAAATTATGGATAACACTGCCAAGAATGGGATTCCAGAACACTTAATTGTGCTTACGAGCAATCTGTACATAGATCAAGAGACAGTTGTCCCAAAAGAACAAGGGGATACTGGGCAGTTTAAAATCAGAGAAGGTGTACGTCAGGGTTGTCTCCTTTTACCATACTGATTCAATCTGTATGCTGAGCAAATAATCCAAGAAGGTGGACTATATGGAGATGAACACAGCATTAAGACTGGAGGAAGACTCATCAACAATCTGCATTATGGAAATGACACAACCTTGCCTACTGAAAATGAAGAGGACTTAAAGGACTCACTTATGAAGATCAAAGAATACAACCTTCAGTAGGGATTACGTCTCAACATAAAGAAAAGAAAAATCCTCACAACTAGACCAATAAGCAACATCATGATAAATGGAGAAAAGACTGAAGTTGTCAAGGGTTTCATTTTACTTAGATCCATAATCAATGCCCATGGAAGCAGCAGTTAAGAAATCAAACAATGTACTGCATTAGGCAAATCTGCTGCAAAAGACCTCTTTAAAGTGTTAAAAAGCAAAGATGTCACCTTGAAGACTAAGGTGCACCTGACCCAAGCCCTGGTATTTTCAATTGCCTCATATGCATGAGAAAGTTGGACAATGAATAAGGAAGACCAAAGAACAATTGATGCCTTTGAATTATGGCGTTGGTAACGAATACCAAATATACCATGGACTGCTAAAAGAACCAACAAATCTGTCTTAGAAGAAGTACAGCCAGAATGCTCCTCAGAAGGGAGGATGGAGAGACTTCATTTTATGTACTTTGGATATGTTATCAGTAGGGACCAGTCCCTGGAGAAGGACAACATGCTTAGTGTTATGGATTGAATTGTGTCCCCCTAAAATGTGTGTCAACTTGGCTAGGGTTTGATTCCCAGTACTGTGTGATTGTTTACCATTTTGTTATCTAATGTGATTTTTCTATGTGCTGTAAATCCTACCTCTGTGATGTTAATGAAGCAAGATTACAGGCAGTTATGCTAATGAGGCAGGACTCAATCTACAAGATTAGGTTGTATCTTGAGTCAATCTCTTTTGAGATATAAGACAGATACCAAGCAGAGATATTGGGGGCGGGGGGGAGGACGGACCTCGTACCACCAAGAAAGAAGAGCCAGGACAACAGTGTGTCCTTTGGACCCAAGGTCCCAGCACTGAGAAACTCCTAGACCCAAGGGAAGACTGACCTTCCCCCAATGCAAACAAAGAGAGAAAGCCTTCCCTGGGAGCTGGTGCCCTGAATTTGGACTTCTAGCCTCCTAGACTGTGAGAGAATAAATTTCTGTTTGTTAAAGCCATCCACTTGTGGTATTTCTGTTATAGCAGCAGTAGATAACTAAGATACTTGGTAAAGTAAAGGGTCAGTGAAAAAGAGGAAGACACTGAACGAGATGGATTGACACAGTGGCTGCAACAACAGGCTCAAGCATCGTGACAGTGGTGCATGACACATGCAGTGTTTCATTCTGTTGTACAAAGGGTCTCTCTGAGTCGGAAACTACTCGACGGCACCTAATAACAACATCCTCCATATCTCCTGTCTTCTCGCTAAGCACTTTTATGATAATCTTTGTTCTTTCTGTTATTTTTTTTTTACAATAAACTGTTTTCTATTGAGATATAAATTACAAATAATAAACTTTAAATGTTTGATTTGAAGAGTTCTGACAACTGCATACACCCATGTAACCAGCAATCAAAACAACATATAGAACATATTCATTATCCCAGAAAGTTCTCTTGCTTTCCACTCAATCCCCTACCTCCAACAGAGGCAACATCTTCAGTGGTCTGTTTTTGAACTTCATATAAATGTTCTCTTTTGTGTCTGGCTCCTGCTAAACATAACGCTTTTGAGATTAATTCATGTTGGTGCATGTATATCAGTAGTTCCTCCCTTTTGTTGTTGATTAGTATGCCGTTGTATGAATATACCATGATTTGTTTATTCCTTCTCATTGATAGACATCTGGGTTAGTTAAAGTTTTTGGTTATTATAAATAAGGTTTCTATAAAAATTCATGGGCAAGTCTTTTTGTAGACATGTGTTTTCATTTCTCTTGGGTAAATACCTAGGAGTAGAATGGTTGGGTCATAGGATAGATGTGTTTAATTTTATAAACTGGTCAACAGTTCTTCAAATATACCATTTTATAGTCCCAGGAGCAATGCATCAGAGCTCCAGGTGTTTGACATTCTTGCCAACATTCGGTATTTTCAATCTGTTAGACTTCAGCCATTCTAGTGGATCTAAAGAGGTATCTTGTCATTTTATCCTGCATTTCTCTGATGATTAATTATATTGAATGCCTTTTCAAGCACTTATTGGCTATTTGTATATCTTCTTTTGTGAATTATTTGCATCCTAAGATATCTTTCCCTATCCCCATGCAGCAAAGATATTCTCCACATTTTCTGCTCGAAGTCTTATGGTTATAGTTTTTGTGTTTGGGCTTATAATCCATCTTCAATTAATTTTATGTCTGGGCAGTGGTTAATTTCTTCCATATCGATATCCAGTTTTTTCCAGCACCATTCATTAAAAATACTTTCCTTTTTCCACTAAATTAACTTCAACCTTCGATCAAAAATCAATTGACTGTATATGCACAGGTGTGAGGATCATGACAAATTATGGATAACATTGTGAAGAATGGGAATTTTAGAACACTTAATTGTGCTCATGAGGAATCTGTACATGGATCAGGAGGTAGTTGTTCAAACAGAACAAGTGGGTACTGCATGGTTTAAAGTCAGGAAAGGTATGCGTCAGAGCTGTATCTTTTCACCTTACCTATTCAATCTGTATGCTGACCAAATAATCCGAGACGCTGGACTATACGAAGAACAGGGCATCAGGATTGGAGGAAGGCTCATCAACAACCTGTGTTATGCATATGACACAACCTTGCTTGCTGAACGTGAAGAGGATTTAAAGCATTTACTGATGAAGATCAAAGACCACAGCTTTCAGTATAGATTACACCTCAACATAAAGAAAATGGAAATCCTCACAACTGGACCAATAAGCAACATCATGATAAATGGAGAAAAGATTGAGGTTGTCAAGGATTTCATTTTACTTGGATCCACAATCAACACCCATGGAAGCAGCAGCCAAGAAACCAAAAGGTGCATTGCATTGGGCAAATCGGCTGCAAGAGATCTCTTTAAAGTGTTAAAAAGCAAAGATGTCACCTTGAAGACTAAGGTGGGCCTGACCCAAGCCATGGTGTTTTCAATCGCCTCATATGCACATGAAAGCTGGACAATGAATAAGGAAGACTGAAGAAGAATTGAAACCTCTGAATTGTGGTGCTGGCAAAGAATATTGAATATACCATGGACTGCCAAGAGAATGAACAAACTTGTCTTAGAAGAAGTGCAACCAGAGTGCTCCTTAGAGGCAAGTATGGCAAGACTGCATCTCACATATTTTGGACATGTTATCAGGAGGGATCAGTCCCTGAAGAAGGACATCATGTTTGGTAAAGTAAAAGGTCAGCAAAAAAGAGGAAGACCGTCAACAAGATGGACTGACACAGTGGCTGCAACAATGGGCTCAAGCATAACAACGACTGCAAGGATGGCACAGAACAATGTTTCGTTCTGTAGTACATAGGGTTGTTATGAGTCGGAACCAACTCGATGGCATCTAACAACAACAACATTCCTGGACTGTCAATTCTGTTTTGATCTATTGTTCCATCCTTATACTAATACCACACTGTCTTGATTATTGTAATTATATAGTAAACCCTGAAATCAGTCCACCAATTTAATTATTCTTCTAAATAGTTTTTGGCTGTTTTAGACCATTAGCATTTCCATATAAATTTTAGAACCAACTTGTAAATTTCTTTAAAAAGCCTACTGGTATTTTGATTGAGATTGTACTGAATCTATAAAATATTTTGTGGAGAATTGACATCTTAAGCATACTCAATCTTCTGACTCATGAACACGATATAGCTCTCTCAATTTATATAGGTCTTAATTTCTTTCAGTAATGCTTCGTAGAGGTGTTTCATCTCTTTCAATAGATTTACTTGGAAGTATTTGATATTTTCTGATGCTATTATAACTGGTATTGTTTTTAAAATTACAATTTTTAACTATTTGTTCCTAGCACTTGGAAATACAACTGACTTTTGCATAAAGGGACCTTATACCCTTCAACTTTGCTAAATTCACTTATTAGTTGTGGTAGTTTTTATTTGTGGTGGGGGTAGATTACATACTTTTCTACATATACAATCATGACGCTGTAAATAACAGTGGTTTAATTTTTTCTTCACAAATTTTATACCTTTTATATCTTTTCTCCCCATTATACCAGTTAGAACTTTCAGTACAATGCTGAGTAGAAGTGACGAGAATGAATGGTCCTTAATCTTACGGGAAAAGTGTTCAAAGTTTTATCATTACATATGATTTAACTGTAGGTCTTTTTTTTTTTTGAACATTTTATCATGCTTTAAGGAGCCCTGGTGGTGCAGTGGTTCAGCAGCACTTGCCTGCTAACCAAAAGGTCGACAGTTTGAACCCACCAGCCGTTCCACGGGAGAAAGATGTGGCAGTCTCTTTCCGTCAAGATTTACAGCCTTGCAAACCCTATGGGGCAGTTCTGCTCTGTCCTACAGGGTCGCTATGAGTCGGAATCGACTTGATGGCACTGGGTTTTTTTTTTTTTTTTTTAATGGTTAATGGGAAGCCCTGGTGGCGTAGTGGTTAAGTGCTATGGCTGCTAACCAAAAGGTTGGCAGTTCAAATCCACCAGGCACTCCTTGGAAACTCTATAGGGCAGTTCTACTCTGACCTATAGGGTTGCTATGAGTCGGAATCGACTTGACAGGAATGGGTTTGGTTTTTTGGTTTTGTAATGGTTAATGATCATGGGCATCTTTTCATGTGTTTGTCAACTGCCTGAATGTCTTTTGGGGTGAAGTGTCTGTTCATTTGCCCACTCTTTTAATTGGACTGTTTGTCTTTTGTTGTTGAGGTATTGAAGTTTTCCATAAATTTTAGATATGAGAACCTTGTCAGTTATGTTGTTGCCAATTTTTTTTCCTAGTCTATACACTCTCTTTCTACCCTTTAGGTGAAGTCTTTTGATGAGCATAAGTATTTAGTTTTTAGGAGGTTCCAGTTATCTAGTTTATCTTCTTTATGTGCATTTTTAGTTATGTTTGATAGTCTATGCCATAAATTAGGGCCCCTGGCTTTGTCCTTATGTTTTCTTCCATTAACTTTATAGTTTTAACATTTAGGTCTGTGATCCATTTTGAGACAGTTTTTGTGTATGGTGTGAGGTATGGATCCTGTTTCATCATTCCGCAGATAGATATCCAGTTTGCCAGCACCATTTGTTAGAGACTATCCCTTCCCCCTTTAATGAACTTTGACCCTTAGTCGAGGATTAGCTGTCTATAGTTGGACAGATTTATTTCTGGATTCTCATTTCTGTTTCATTGGTCTGTGTCTGTCATTGTACCTGTACCAGGCTGTTTGACTACTGTGGCTGTATAGTAGATTCTGAGATCAGGAAGTGTGAGGCCTCCTACTTTGTTCTTCTTTAATAATGCTTTAGCTATTTGGGGCCTATTTCCTTTCCATATAAAGTTGGAGATTAGTTTTTCCATTTCATTAAAGAATGGGATTTGGATTGGGATTGCATTACATCTTTAGATCGCTTTGAGTATTACTGACATTTTCACAATGTTAATTCCTCCTATTTGTGAGCATGGTATGGTTTTCCCTTTATGTAGGCCTCTTTTGGTTTCTTGGTGTTTTGTAGTTTTCTTTGTATAAAGTTTTTTTACGTCCCTAGTTAGATTTAGTCCGAGGTATTTTATCCTTTTGGGGGCTATGGTAAATGGTATTGTTTTCTTGATTCCCTTTTCGGAGCTCTCTTTGTTAGTGTAGAGGAACCCAACTGATTTTTGTATGGTGATCTTATACCCTGCCACTTTGCTGAACCCTTCTATTAGTTCCAATACTTTTCTTGGAGTCTCTGGGGTTTTCCATGTATAGGATCATGTCATCTGGAAATAGGAATAGTTTTACTTCTTCCTTACCAATTTGGATATCCTTTATTTCCCTTTCTTGCCTTATTGCTCTATCTAGGGCTTCCAGTACAACAGTGAATAAGAGTGGTGATAAGGGCATCCTTGTCTGGTTCCTGCTCTCAAGAGGAATACTTTCAGTCTCCTTCCACTGCGAATAATGTTGGCTGTTGGTTTTGTATATATGCCCTTAATTATGCTGAGGAATTTTCCTTCTATTCCTATTTAGATGAGTTTTTGTCAGAACAGGGTGTTGGATTTTATCAAATGCTTTTTCTGCATTGATATGATCATTTGATCCTTTTCCTTTATTTATGTGGTGAATTACATTGATTGATTTTCTAATGTTGAACCATCCTTGCATCCCTTATATGAATCCCACTTGACCAAGATGTATTATTTTTTTTTACATGCTGTTGAATTCTAGTTGCAAGAATTTTTGCAGCTATATTCATGAGGGATATTGGTCTGTAATTTTCTTTTTTAGTAGTGTCTTTGTATGGCTTTGGTATCAGGGTTATGCTCGCTTCATAGAATGAACTGGAGAATATTCCTTCCTTTTCTATGTTCTGGAATAGTTTAAGTAGAATTGGTGTTAACTCTTCTCTGAATGTTTGGTAGAACTCTCCTGTGAAGCTGTCTGAGCCAGGTTTTTTTGTTGTTGTTCAGTTTTTTTTATGACCTCAGCAATTTCTTCTTTTTTTTTATTATGGGTCTGTTCAAATTTTCTACCTCATTTTGTGTTAGTGTATGTAGGCAACGTTTTTCTAGAAATTGTCCATTTCTTCTAGGCTTTCAAATTTGTTGGAGTACAATTTTTCATAATATTCTGTTACAGCCCTTTTTGTTTCAGTTGGTTCTGCTATAAGGTCACCCATTTCATTTCTTGTTTTGGTTATTTGCATATTCTCATTTTTTCCTTTGTCAATTTGGCCAGTGGTTTATCAATTTTATTGATCCTCTCAAAGAACCAACTCCTTGTCTTATTGATTCTACTTTTCTGTTTTTCGTTTCATTTATTTCTGCTCTAATCTTTATTATTTTCTTTCTTTTGGTTATTGTGGGCTTCTTTTGCTGCTCTTTCTGTACTTGCGTTGTAGGGTTAAGCTACTGATTTTGTCTTTTTTTTTTTTTTTGGTGTGTGCATTTATTGCTACAAATTATCTTCTGAGCACTGCTTTTGCTTTGTCCCGAAGGTTTTGGTATGTTTTGTTTTCATTCTCATTTGATTCTAAGAATTTTTTAATTTAATTTTTAATTTTTTCTATTAAAGGTATTGTTCAGTTTCTGTGTATTTCAGTTTTTTTCCTTGTTCCTCCTATTATTGATTTCTACTTTTATGGTGTGATCAGAGATGATGCTTTGTATTATTTCAGTGTTTTTTGAATTTATTTTGACTTGCTTTGTTGCTGAAAATATGCTCTATTCTAGAGAATGAGGCATGTGTGTTGGAGGAGAATGTGTACTTTGCTGTTGTTGGGAAGAGTGTTTTGTGTATCTATGAGGTTAAGTTGGTTGATTGTGTTTAGATCTTCTGTATCTTCGTTCAGAATTTCTTTCTAGTTGTTCTGTTCTTCATTGGAAGTGGTGTGTTAAAGTCTCCTATTATTGTGGAACTGTCTACCTCTCTTTTTAATACTGTTAAGAGTTTTATGTATTTGGGAGCTCTGTCATTGGGTGTGTAGATATTTATTATGATTATCCTCTTGGTGAACTGACCTTTTAGTCATTATATAATGTCCTTCCTTGTGTCATATGATGGATTTTTGACTTAAAGTCTGTTTTATCAGAGATTAATATTGACACTCTTGCTCTTTTTTGGTTACTGTTTGCTTGATATTTTTTCCATCCTTTCATTTTTAACCTATTTATGCCTTTGTCTATGCTGTGTCTCTTTTAGGTAACACATTGATGTGTCATTTTTCTTTTTTTCAAATCCATTCTGCCACTCTCTGTCCCTTGACTGGTGCATTTAAACTGTTTACATTCAGTGTGATTATCAATAGATATGAATTTACTGCTGTCATTTTGTTATTTTTTTTTTTGGTGTCGACAGTTCCTTTGTTCCACTTAATGTTTTGTGCTATCTTTTTGTTCATGGATTTTCCTTTCATTTCCTTCATGTTGTTGATTTTGTATTTCCTGAGTCTTTACGATTTTCTTTTTTTATTTTAGCGGGTAGGTTTATTACTTTTTTTTGTGCTTACTCTGAAATTTATCTTTATCTCCCTAAATTTAAAACAGTCTGTGATTTATTGATAATCGCCTTGACTTCTTTATATAGAAGTTCTATAACCACAACATTTATTCCTCCTTTTTGTTTTGAAATTGTCATCATTTACAAATTGGCACCTTGGTTCCCTATTTTCAGTTTTGCAGCTTTAATGAACTTTTGAGAATTCTTTATCTGGGTGATGCTGTCATGTGTCAGGTTGTTGTCTAATGTCATTACATCTCTGTCTGAAGGACTCCCTTTTAATATTTTTTGTGAGGTTGGTCTGGTTTTTACAAATTCTCTTAATTTTTGTTTCTCTGGGAATGTCCTGGTTTTGCAATCATATTTGAGAGACAATTTTGCTGGATATCTGATTTTTGGTTGGCAATTCTTTCATTTCACGGTTTTATTTATGTTATCCCATTTCTTTCTTGCCTGCATGGTTTCTGCTGATAAATCAGAGCTTAGTTTTATTGGTGCCTTCTTTTAGGTAATATTTTGCTTTTCCTGAGCTGCTCTCTGAATTCTCTGTCTCTGGTTTTGGAAAGTTTGATTATATGTCTTTGTGACTTTTTTTTGGTGGTCTATCCAGTATGGAATTCGTTGAGCTTCTTGCGTGGAAACTTTCTCATCTTTCATGATCATGGCTCTCTCCCTACTTTGTGGACCCTAGGATCCCTGGGGCTCTCGCCCTCCTTCCTGTACTTGCCCTCCTTAGATGTGGTTTAGGTTCTGCTCACCTTGCCTACTCTTGCCTGTGAACAGTTTCTCAGACTTTTCTTGTTTTTGATGACTTTGGCAATTTTTTAAAAATAATTTTTATTGTGCTTTAAGCGGAAGTTTACAAATCCAGTCAGTCTCTCACACAAAAACTTACATACTCCTTGCGACATACTTCCAATTACTCTCCCCCTAATAAGACAGCCCGCTCCCTCCCTCCACTCTCTCTTTTCGTGTCCATTTTGCCAGCTTCCAACCCTCTCTACCCTCTCATCTCCCTTCCAGGCAGGAGATGCCAACATAGTCTCAAGTGTCCACCTGATTCAAGAAGCTCACTCCTCTCCAGCATTCCTCTCCAACCAACTGTCCAGTCCAATCCATGTCTGAAGAGTTGGCTTTGGGAATGGTTCCTATTCGGGGCCTACAGGAGGTCTGGAGGCCATGACCACTGGGGGACTTCTAGTCTCAGTCAGACCATTAAGTCTGGTGTTTTTATAAGAATCTGGGGTCTGCATCCCACTGCTCTCCTACTCCCTCAGGGGTTGTCTGTTGTGTTCTCTGTCAGGGCAATCTAGCTCTTCTGGTCTCAGGCTGATGTTGTCTCTGGTTTACGTGGCCCTTTCTCTCTCCTGGGCTCGTAATTACCTTGTGTCCTTGGTGTTCTTCATTCTCCTTTGATCCAGGTGGGTTGAGACCAATTGATGCATCTTAGATGGCTGCTTGCTAGTGTTTAAGACCCCACGCACCACTTGGACGCAGAATGTTTTCTTAATAGATTTTATTATGCCAATTGACTTAGATGTCCCCTGAAATCATGGACCCCAAACACCTTCCCCTGCTACACTGGCCTTCGAAACATTCAGTTTATTCTGGAAACTTCTTTGCTTTTGGTTTAGTCCAATTGTGCTGACCTCCCCTGTATTGTGTGTTGTCTTTCCCTTCACCTAAAGTAGTTCTTATCTACCAACTAATTAGTGAATACCCCTCTCCCACCCTCCCTCCTCTCGTAACCACAAAAGAATGTTTTCTTCTCAGTTTAAACTATTTCTCAAGTTCTCATAATAGTGGTCTTATACAATATTTGTCCTTTTGCAACTAATTTCACTAAGCATAATGCCTTCCAGATTCCTCCATGTTATGAGATGTTTAACAGATTCATCACTGTTCTTTATCGATGTGCAGTATTCCATTGTGTGAATATACCATAATTTATTTATCCATTCATCCGTTGATGGGCATCTTGGTTGCTTCCATCTTTTTGCTATTGTAAACAGTGCTGCAATGAACATGGGTGTGCATATACTTCTTCGTGTAAAGACTCTTTATTTCCCAAAGACATATTCCAAGGAGTGGGATTGCTGGATTATACGGTAGTTCTATTTCTAGTTATTTAAAGAAGCACCAAATTGATTTCCAAATTGGTTGTACCATTTTACATTCCCACCAGCAGTGTATAAGTGTTCCAATCTCTCCACAGCCTCTCCAACATTTACTATTTTGTGTTTTTTGGATTAATGCCAGCCTTGTTGGAGTGAGATGAAATCTCACTGTAGTTCTGATTTGCATTTATCTAATGGCTCATGATCAAGAGTATTTCCTCACATATCTGTTAGCTACTTGAATGTCTTCTTTAGTGAAGTGTCTGTTCATATCTTTTACCCATTTTTTAATTGGGTTATTTGTCTTTCTGCAGTTGAGTTTTTGGAGAATCATGTAGATTTTAGAGATCAGGCGCTGATCAGAAATGTCATAGCTAAAAACTTTTTCCCAGTCTGTAGGTAGTCTTTTTATTCTTTTGGTGAAGTCTTTGGATGAGCGCAGGTGTTTGATTTTTAGGAGCTCCCAGTTATCTAGTTTTTCTCCTGCATTGTTAATAATATTTTGTATACTGTTTATGCCATGTATTAGGGGTACTAATGTTGCCCTATTTTTTCTTCATGATCTTTATCGTTTTAGATTTTATGTTTAGGTCTTTGATCCATTTTGAGCTTGTTTTTGTGCAGGGAGTGAGGTATGGGTCTTGTTTCAATTTTTTGCAGAGGGATATCCAGTTATGCCAGTACCATTTGCTAAAAAGCCTGTCTTTTCCCCATTTAACTGTTCTGGGGTCTTTGTCAAATATCAACTGCTCATATGTGGATGGATTTATGTTTGGATTCTTAATTCTGTTCCATTGGTCTATCTATCTGTTGTTGTACCAGTACCAGGCTGTTTTGACTACTGTGCCAGTATAATAGGTTCTAAAATCAGGTAGAGTAAGGCCTCTCACGTTGTTCTGCCTTTTCGGTAATGCTTTACTTATCAGGGGCCTCTTTCCCTTCCATATGAAGTTGGTGATTTGTTTCTCCATCTCGTTAAAAAACGTCCTTGGAATTTGGATCAGAATTGCATTAAATCTGTAGATTGTTTTTGGTAGAACATTTTTATAATGTTTTATAATTTTATAATGTCTTTCTATCCATGAGCAAGGTATGTTTTTCCACTTATGTAGGTCTCTTTTGGTTTTTTGCAGAAGTGTTTTGTAGTTTTCTCTGTATAAGACTTTTACATCTCTGGTAACATTTATCCCTAAGTATTTTATCTTCTTGGGGGCTACTGTAAATGGTATTGATTTGGTGATTTCCTCTTCAAAGTTCCTTTTGTTGGTGTAGAGGAATCCAACTGATGTTTGTATGTTTATCTTGTATCCCGATACTCTGCTGAACTCTTCTATTAGTTTTAGTAGTTTTCTGGAGGATTCCTTAGGGTTTTCTGTGTATAAGATCATGTCATCTACAAATAGAGATAATTTTACTTCTTCCTTTCCAATCTGGATGCCCTTTATTTCTTTATCTTGCCTAATTGCTCTGGTTAGGAACTCCAGCACAATGTTGAATAAGAGTGGTAATTAAAGGGCATCCTTGTCTGGTTCCTGATCTCAAGGGGAATGCTTTCAGGCTCTCTCCATTTAAGATGATGTTGGCTATTGGCTTTGTATAGACGCCCTTTACTATGTTGAGGAATCTTCCTTGTATTCCTATTTTGCTGAGAGTTTTTATCATGAATGGGTGTTGAACTTTGTCAAATGCCTTTTCTGCATGAATTGATAAAATCATGTGATTTTTGTCTTTTATTTATATGATGGATTACATTAATTGTTTTTCTAATGTTGAACCATCCCTGCATACCTGGTATGAATCCCACTTGGTCATGGTGAATTATTTTTATGATATGTTGTTGAATGCTATTGGCTAGAATTTTCTTGAGGATTTTTGCATCTAAGTTCATGAGGGATATGGGTCTGTAATTTTCTATTTTTGTGGTGTCTTTACCTGGTTTTGGTATCAGGGATATGGTGGCTTCATAGAATGAGTTTGGGAGTATTCCGTCCTGTTCTATGGTCTGAAATACCTTTAGTAGTAGCGGTGTTAACTGTTCTCTGATAGTTTGGTAGAACTCTGGAGTGAAGTCATCCAGGCCAGGGCTTTTTTTGGGGGGGAGTTTTTTGATTACCTTTTCAATCTCTTTTGTTATGGGTCTATTTAGTTATCCTACCTCTGTGTGTGTCAGCTTAGGTAGGTAGTGTGTTTCTAGAAATTCATCCATTTCTTCTGTATTTTCAAATTTGTTAGAGTACAGTTTTTCATAGTAATCTCATATGATTCTTTTAATTTCAGTTGGGTGTGTTGTAATATTGCCCATCCCATTTCTTATTTGGGTTATTTGCTTCCTCTACTGTTTTTCTTTTGTCAGTCTGGCCAATGGTTTGTCAATTTTTTCCAGGAACCAGCTTTTGGTCTTGTTAATTCTTTCAATTGTTTTTTCTGTTTTCTATTTCATTCAGTTCAGCTCTAATTTTTATTATTTGTTTTCTTCCGGTGCCTGAAGGTTTCTTTTGTTGTTCTCTTTCGATTTGTTCAAGTTGTAGGGATCATTCTTTGATTTTAGCTCTTTCTTCTTTTTGTATGTGTGCATTTATTGATATAAATTGACCTCTGAGCACTGCTTTCGCTGTGTCCCAAAGGTTCGGATAGGAAGTATTTTCATTCTCATCGGATTCTATGAATTTCTTTACTCCATCCTTAATGTCTTATATAATCCAGTCTTTTTTGAGCAGGGCATTGTTCATTTTCCAAGTGTTTGATTTCTTTTCTGTTATTGATTTCCACTTTTATGGCTTAATGGTCAGAGAGGATGCTTTACAATATTTTAATATTTTGGATTCTGTGAAGGCTTGCATTATGACCTAATATGTGGTCTATTCTAGAGAATGTTCCATGTGCACTAGAAAAGAAAGTATACTTGGTTGCTGTTGGGTGGAGTGTTCTGTATATGACTACGAGGTCAAGTTGGTTGACTGCGGCATTTAGATCTTCCGTGTCTTTACTGAGCTTCTTTCTGGATGTCATGTCCCTCACCGCAAGTGGTGTGTTGAAGTCTCCTACTATTATTGTGGAGGTACCTATCTCACTTTTCAATGCTGACAGAGTTTGTTTTATGTATCTCGCAGCCCTGTCATTGGGTGCATAAATATTTAATATAGTTATATCTTCTTGGTGTATTGTCCCTTTAATCATTATATAGTGTCCTTCATTATCCTTTATGATAGATTTAACTTTAAAGTCTATTTTGTCAGAAATTAATACTGCTATTCCTGCTCTTTTTTTTGATTGTTTTTTGCTTGATATATTTCTTTCCATCCTTTGAGTTTTAATTTGTTTTTTCTCAAAGTCTAAGGTGTGTCTCTTGTAGGCAGCATATAGATGGGTCTTGTTTTTTTAATCCATTCTGCCACTCTCTGTTTCTTTATTGGTGCATTTAGTCCATTTACCTTCAGCGTAATTATGGAAAGGTATGAATTTAGTGCTATAATTTTGATGTGTTTTTTTGTGTGTTTCTGACAGTTTCTTTTTCCCACTTAATTTTATGTGCTGAGTAGATTATATATTGTCCTTTCCTCATATTCATTGTTGTTGATTTCATTTCTGCTGAGTCTCTATTTTTTTCTTGTATTTTCTTTTGATGTGTAGGATAGTTTGTCTCCTTTGTGGTTACCTAATTATTTACCCCTATTTTTCTAAATTTAAACCTAACTTTATTTCTTTGTATCACCTTATGTGCCTCTCCATATGTAAGATCTATGACTACATTTCTTAGTCCCTCTTTATTGTTTTGATATTGTCTTCTCTTACGTAATAACAGTGCTGTTACCATGTTTCGAGCGTTTTCTTAAAGCTTGATTTATTTTTTTGATTCCCCTGTCTGGGTTGACTTCTGATTGCTCTGCCCAGTGTTCTAGTTTTGGGTTTATTCCTGATATTATTGATTTTCTAACCAAAGAACTCCCTTTAGTGTTTCTTGTAGTTTTGGTTTCATTTTTATGAATTCTCTAAACTTCTGTTCCTCTGGAACTGTCCTAATTACACCTTCATATTTGAGAGACAGTTTTGCTGGATATATGATTCTTGGCTGGCAATTTTTTTCCTTCAATTTCTTATATAAGTCATCCCATTGCCTTCTTGCCTGCATGGTTTCTGCCGAGTAGTCTGAGCTTATTCTTATTGGCTCTCCTTTGTAGGTGACTTTTCGTTTATCCCTACCTGCTTTTTAAAATTCTCTCTTTATCTTTGGTTTTCAAAAGTTTGATTATAATATGTCTTGGTGACTTTCTTTTAACATCTACTTTATGTGGAGTTCAATGAGCATCTTGGATAGATATCTTCTCATCTTTCACGATATCAGGGAAGTTTTCTGCCAACAAATCTTCAACAATTCTCTCTGTATTTTCTGTTATCCTTCCCCGTTCTGGTACTCCAGTCAATCCTAGGTTATTTCTCTCGATTGAGTCCCACATGATTCTTAAGGTTTGTTTTCTTCTTTTATCTGATTTTTCTTCAAATATATTAATGCCAAATGCTTTATCTTCAAGTTCAGAAATTCTGCCTTCCACTTGGTCAAATCTGCTTCTCTGACTTTCTATTGAGTTGTCTACTTCTGTAACTTTATTGTTAATCTTCTGAATTTCTGATTGCTGTCTGTGTATGGATTTCTCCAGCTTATTAAGTTTTTCATTATATTCCTGAATAATCTTTTTAATTTCTTCAATTACTTTATCCGTGTGTTCCTTGGCTTGTTCTGCGTATTGCCTCATTTCCTTCTTGATGTCTTGAAGGGTTCTGTATATTAATCTTTTGTATTCTGCCTCTGGTAATTCCAGGAATGCACTTTCATCTAGAAGATCCCTGGATTCTTTGTTTTGAGATCTTGTTTAGGCAATCATGGTCCACTTCTTTATGTGACTTGATATTGACTATTGTCTCTGAAGCATATGTAAGTTATTGTATTAGCTTATTTTATGTTTGCTTAATGTGTTGTAGCTTCCTGCTTTGTTTTGTTTTGATATGCCCAAATGGGTTGCTTGAGTGAGCTAACTTGATTACTTTCGCCTTTGGAGCTCTGACATCCTGTCCCCAGATGGCTAGAGCTGTTATCAGGTATATCAGTCTAGGAGTCCATTCACTTTTCTTGTATGAATTCAGGTCAGGTGTCCAGGTAGCTGATCATCAACTGTGTGGTACAGGCTCTGTCCTACAGTCTTAGAGGGACAAGGGTGATTGGTGTAGGCACCAGTATCTGGTTGAAGCAGGGTGTCACACTCTGAACAAGGCAGGGGACGAAGAATCATCCCCCAAGTGTCTCTGAGGAAAGCATGTCCCTGTTCCCTAGAGTGTACAGGTGGGTGTGTTCTGCAGATGGACCATGGGTACCCAATGTTTCTGGCTGTAAGGACTTGGAGATACCAGTTATTCTTGGACTCCTGTTTTGGGTGGCTGGGTGACCTGAGTAGAGCTACCAGTCCTTAGGCCCCTGATGTGGGTAGGTGAGGACCCTGTTTAATAGGTAAAGCAATGTCAAATATCAAACACCCACCTCTCCGCCAGACAGCTAAAATGTTGGAGTCTACCAACAAGGGCCTATCCTCCTGAAATAGGCTCACACAGGTCCATGCAGAGGGGAAAGGTACTCAAAGTCCACAGACTGTTTATGCCTGGACAGGAGCCGCTTCTGTCATGAGCTCCCCTGGTTAGTGGAGCTGGCAAATTATCTTTTCCCCTAACTGCAAATTTATTCCTTCACCAAGGCCGGGAGGATGGCACTAGGTGCTCAGCAAGGCCTATCTCAGGCCCAAGGAATTCAGTTGCTGAAGCCGGCTTGGGGGTAGGAGGGGGAGCACAGTAAAATATATGCAAGTACTTAGCTTTTGCAGAGAGCGCCGTTCTTCTCTGGTTCCGGAGGTGTGAGTGGGCTGTGTGGCTGGCTGCTTCTCCCTGAGGAAACTGCAGCTGAATGCTAGTAGCAGCCCACCGCCGCTGCTCCTGGAAATGGTGCCTGAGGGCTCCCCACGATTCAGGTCCAGTAACTCCTCTCTACTTCTGAACCGTCTCTTCCTCCCCGTGCCCCACAGTTCATTTTCTAAGCTTGCCTTTGATGTTCAGGGCTCCTAGCTTGTCATAAATATACTCATTTCACTTGGTTTCCCAGGTTTTTGTTGTAAAGAGGGCTCGCCAGAAGCGTCTGTCTATTCCGCCATCTTGGCTCCACCTCGACTTTGACAATTTTGAGAAAACTGCTTAGGTTATGCCTCACTTCCCCGAGGGCAGAGTATCTACATAAATTATTTGGAATTCTCCTGCATGGCAGCTTTGTCTATTCTCCCCCCTATACGTATTCAATCATCTATTTATATCAATATGAATTCATGGGTATTTATTTTAGATGTAGGGTTATAATCTAATACTAAAACTGTAATAATAATAATAACAAAAATGATTGCTGTCAAGGTGATTCTGACTCATAGTGACCCTGTAGGACACAGCAGAACTACCCCATAGTGTTTACAAGGCTGTAATCTTTTTTATATATATACGCATATATATTTCTATAAAAGAAAATATATATAGTCTTTCACTGCACAATTAATACACATATTGTTTTGTGACATTGGTTGCCAACCCTCTGACGTGTCAACACTCTACCCTTTTTGACTTTGGGTTCCCCATTTCCATTTGTCCACCTTTCCTATCCCCTCCTGCCTTGCCATCCTTGTCTCTGCACTGGTGTGACCATTTAGTTTGTATACATGGTTGAACTACGTGTATTACTGTTTGTTTTATGGGCCTATCTAATCTTTGGCTGAAGGGTGAACCTCAGGAGTGACCTCAGTGCTGAGTTAAAAGAGTATCCAGGGCCATACTCTTGGTGTTTCTCCAGTCTGTCAGGCCGGTAAGTCTGGTCTTTTTTTTTTTTTGTGAGTTTGAATTTTGTTCTATATTTTTTTCTATCTCTGTCTGGGAACCTCTATTGTAATCCCTGTCGGAGCAGTCTGTGGTGGTAAGTGGGCACCATCTAGTTGTGCTGGACTCAGTCTGGTGGAGGCTGTGGTAGTTGTGGTCCATCAACCTTTTGGACTAATCTTTCCCTTGTATCTTCGGTTTCCTTCCTTCTCCCTTGCACGAGACGGGATTTCAAGGCTTTAATTTTTATGGAAGCAGACCACCACATCTTTCTCTCACAGAGCAGCTGGAGGGTTCGAACTGCCACACTTTTGGTTAGCAGCTGAGCACTTAACCACTGCGCCACCAGGGCTCCAAATCCAATACTACTTTCTTTATTTTGTTTTTAACATTGTTCCAACTTTGGCCATCAGGAGCTCTTTCTGTTGGCTCCCATGTCCCCCTGACATAAACCCATCATTGTGCGTTTGTGTGTTTTAAGTACTTTACTTTCTATGAGGCACTGCAAGATGTTACAGACTCATCTTGTATATTTCTTGCCCCATTCCTAGAACCACCTATTTCTCCAAGGAGCCCTAATTCATTTTATTGGACAATGGTATTATAAACTAAGATCTGGTCATTAGGTGTGCTCATTGTTACTGGGAAGTCATTGCTTCTAAGCCTTCCCAGCTGACAGAGCAAAAAAAAATACATGTGTTGCAGACAGATTTTTAATTACAAATTCAATTTCTTTATTAGCTGTAGGGCTATTTTTTTTCCTATTTCTTCTTGTATTTGCCCATTTCATCTAAGTTGTCAAATTTATTGTCATAAAGTTGTTGGAATATTGCCTTATCATTTTAATATCTGGTTTGTAAGATCTGTAGTGATATTTATTTCCTCTTTTCATTCATGATATTAGCCTTAATTAGTCTTGTTAGGGGCTTATCAATTTTATTAATCTTTTCAAAGAAATAATTTTTGAGTTTGTTAATTTTCCTTATTGTTTGTTTTATATTTATTTTCTTCCTTTTCATTTTGGGTTTTATTTACTCTTCTTTTTCTAGCTTGTTAAGGTGGAAACTTAAATAATTGATTTGAAGCCTTCCCATTTTTAAAATATAAGCATTGGAAACTACACATTATTTTCTCCAAGCACTACTTTAACACCATCCCACAAATACTGGTATGTTGGATTTTCACTGTCATACAGTTCGAGATGTGGTTTGTGGTTCTAAATACAGGCATCATCAAGCCAACTTACAATCCATTATCTCTAAGAAAACAATATTTATCAAAAGTGCTTCAAGTCAGAGAGTGACATGGGCTTGTTCTCAGGTACTGTGGTTGTCAATCATCCTTGTCAAGCCAAGTAAGTTATCTGGCATAGCAGACTGTTATGTTGTTAGATGCCCTCAAGTCGGTTCTGACTCATAGCAACCATATGTACAAAAGAACAAAACCCTGCCCAATCCTGCATGCCATCCTCATAATCGTTGCCATGTTTGAGCCCACTGTTGCAGCCACTGTGTCAATTCATCTAATTGAGGGTATTTCTCTTTTTTACCAATGCTCTACTTTACCAAGCATGATGTCCTTCTCCAGGGACTGGTCCTTCCTGATAACATGTCCAAAGTATATGTGAGAGGAATCTCACCATCTTCACTTCCAAGGAGCATTCTGACTGTGCTTCCTCCAAGACAGATTTGTTTGTTCTTCTGGCAGTCCATGGAACATTCAATATTCTTCACCAACATCATAACTCAAAGGCATCAATTCTTCTTTGCTCTTCCTTATTCGTTTTCCAGCTTTTGCATGCATATGAGGTGACTGAAAATACCACAGTTTGGATCAGGCACACCTCAGTCCTCAAAGTGACATCTAACAATATAAAGAGGTCTTTGCAGCACATTTGCCCAATGCAATACATCATTTGATTTCTTGACTGCTGCTTCCATAGGCATTGATTGTGGATCCAAGTAAAATGAGATCCTTGACAACTTCAGTCTTTTCTCCACTTATCATGATGTTGCTTACTGGTCCAGTTGTGAGGATTTTTGCTTTCTTTATGTTGAGGTGTAATCCATACTGAAGGCTGTAGTCTTTGATCTTCGTCAGTAAGTACTTCAAGTCCTCTCCACTCTCAGCAAGCAAGGTTATGTCATCTGCATATCCCAGGTTGTTAATGAGTCTTCCTCCAATCCTGAGGCTGCATTCTTCTTCATACAGTCCAGTTTCTTGGATTATCTACTTGGCATACCGACTGAATAAGTATGATGAAAGGATACAAGACAGCTACTTAGCCAACCAACTGGATGAGATTCACATTCATGCCCATTCCAATGAAAGGTGATCCAACAGAATGTAAAAATTATCAAACAATATAACTAATATCACGCACAAGTAAAATTTTGGTGAAGATAATTCAAAAACGGTTGCAGCAGTACATTGACAAGGAACTGCCAGAAATTCAAGCCAGATTTAAAAAGAGGACATGGAACGATGGATATCATTGCTGATGTCAGATGGATCTTGGCTGAGAGCAGAGAATACAAGAGAGATGTTCACTTGTATTTTACTAACTATGCAAAGGTACTGGACTATGTGGATCACAGCAAATTATGGATAACACTGCGAAGAACGTCAATTCCCGAACACTTAACTGTGCTCACGTGGCACCTGTATACAGGCCAAGAGCAGTTGTTCGAACAGAACAAGTGGATATTCTGTGGTTTAAAATCAGGAAAGGTACATGTCAGTGTTATATCCTTTCACCACTCGCAGAATACCACTGTTAATTTTTTAAAAAAATTTCTAATACCCTCATTCTTTAAGAAGGATCTGAGAACTGTAATAATATATGTGAAAATGTATGTATTTTCCCCCAGAAGGCCCATTGGAATTGCAGTGAAGCATTTTGCTGGATCTTCCGCCTCATCACAGCTGAGGCATGTGGCTGAGTTGTCTGGACAAGAGTGCAGGGCTGCTGCATCACAGGGTATAGCCCAAGGGAGAATGCTAGGACAGAATGGCATTCATCAGCAGAGAAGGTTAGGTTCTACAGTGACCTAAAGGACATGGGGAAATTGAATGGGATCAAGCAACTGAGAGAAAGGCCAGGGAGGGTAAAAGTCAAGTGCTATAAGATAAATGGTTGTAGACCCAAAGGGCCCAGTGCTCTCCAGCAATAAATATGCTTGGGGAAAGAGGGTTAGGCAGATGGAAGGGATAAGTGAGCGCAGTAATCAAGGGTACGAAAGACACTGAATGAAAACAACTGTTCCCAAGAAAGCACTACAAGAAACCAGGGGAAATTTATGAAGTGTGAAAGAAGCAATGCAGAGGAGGGAATCCTCTTCCTCCTATTAGCCTACCATAAGCTTCAGAGAACAAAAAACTGAGTGAATTTTGGGAGCCAGAAATCAGTGCAGACTAAAGAAGAATTGTTGAAAGGTGGGACAGGTAATTGATTAACACCAGATGGAACCCTGTTAGGAAATTAAATGTCCTACCTGACTCAAAATTCATGAGGGAAAAAGTTCAGATGCCAGGGTACTAGTAAATTTCCCTGGAGAAAAGATGGCCTTAGAAGGAAGTAAGTCTGACCTTGAACAGGTGTCAGAAACTATCACATATGCACAGTGGAGAGCATACAGGTGTTGGGACTCTAGCTACACCTGAGTTCCAGTCTCACCTCTCCTACCTACTTTTTTAACTTATTTATTACATAAACTTGGACAAAGCACTTAACCTTTCTGAACTTCAATTTCCTCACCTACAAAGTCTGAATTACAAGAGTACATACAAAGGGCTGATACAGGATTAAACAGACTGTATCTGTAAAGCCTCTATTAATACCTGGCACATAATGGGTGCTCCATAAATGGCAGCTATTATTATTGTTTTAATCCTGAATGAAATTCACAAACAGAGATGATCTGAGATGGGTGAATTCTCAGAAGTCCCTTCAGTTGCAAAGAGTTAATACCAAGAAAGTCGTAAAAGCCTGGACACTACATATTCTAATATCAAATACCTAAATGTCAAGAATGACAGCTGAGATCTAACTATGTTGGTTTTCATTAATAGAATTTTCCTTCTTTCTACAAAATGAGGTGCATTCTCTACCAGGAATTTGTGGATGGGGTTGTGAGAACCACGGCCATCATACAGGCACTAAGACTTAAATTATTTTAAAATAATTCGTTTTAACAAAGAAGAAAGTTTTAAGAAGTCTACCAATTTTACCTGATGAGGTCCTGAACTCGACTGTTAAAAGCATCACCTTGTGAGGGCCTGTTTTTCATTTCCTGTGTTGATATTTTTGGTGTAGCTGGCCGGCTGGTTCCATCTGGTCGATTGGCAATCAGGCAGCCAAAAACCACAGAGCTGACTTTGAGAAGTCCCGTGGTCAAGCCTTCAAATACTTGCTTATTTGTATTTCTTCCTGAAATAGCATTATTTTCATCTGGAACATACACCTAGATTAAAAAAAAATATAGTAAATGTATTTTTATAAAACCACCAAAAATGGACAGAGAAGCTTTGGAAAATTCCTGCAATCATAAATACTTTTGAAATTCTATAGGTGGCAATCTGAAATGTTCAAGAGCATGGCCTCTGAAGTCAGACTGCTGAGTTTAAATCTAAGCTTTGCCTTCATGAGCTGGGGGACCTTGGGCACCAGGTTATTACTCCCTAAATTTCAATTTTCTCATCTATAAAACAGGGATAATGACAGTACCTATATCGTAAGGTTCTTTTGAGGATTAAATGAGACAATGCTCATAAAATGCTTAGGACTTGCCTAGGCACATAGTAAGTGCTCAGTAAATACTATTTATTCAATTGAATAAATTATATTAAATAATTTATATGAACTCAAAACAAACCAACTGGTAAACTGACACCACTGTTTCTCGTTAAAGTGAATTTTTAAAATAGCTAATCTAAATTCCTCTATTAGGAGGAGGCAGGGTCAAGATGGTGGAATAGTCAGACACTTCCTGTGGTCCTCCTTACCACAAAGACCCTACAAAAACAAGTGAATTGATTATACATTATGATCAAGGAGCCCTGAACATGAAAGGCAAAAGTGAAGAATGGGACTGAGTGGCAGGGGGAGGAAGAGATGGTTCAGAAGCAGCGAGGAGTTGACAGACCTGACCTGGTGGGAACTGGCACTCTGCAGGCCAAGATCGGGTGAGACAAGCAGTATGCTTGGAACGTGTTTTCCACATCAGGAGAGACCTAGTGGCGGAGAGTCTACTCAAGAATCCAGAACCAGTCAAAAGCAGCAATCAATTGGCAAAAGATAAGTACATGCGCCTAACCTACCGTGCAGAAGAAAAAACACCCACTTCGGGAAGAACCTTTTTCCCATTTACCCACCCCCTCTCACTCTGCACTGGGTCCCGGGCTGGGTTCAGTGATTGCCACGTCATCTGGGCTGGAAGTAGAACCTGCCATGCACCTTAAGCCATTTTCCCAGCCCTGGAGAGGGAACAAATTAACATACAGGAAAAAATAATCTGCCAGCTTCCCTAACCCAGGAACTCAGGGAAAGCACATCTCCTTTGCCTAGGCACAGGCATAAGGGGTCCAAGAACTTTGCCTTTTACCCCGGCATAGACCTATGTGAGCCCATTTCAACAGCATAGGCCCTCATTAGCACAGTACAACAGGGAACATACCTGAAACCTAACTTCAACTGTATCAGTTATATGGTGGAGTGACAGGTTCGTGACATCTGACACCACTCTGCCCATTAAGCAAGGTCTTCACCAGCCCACATCAGGGGCCACCCACACCACTTACGTCACCTGTGACAGGGGTACAAGAATAAGTGGCGCCTCCCAGTCCTTAGAGCCAACAGCATTGGGTTCCCATAGTCTGGCTGTAAAACCCACCCACCTACGCACTCCAGGGAACAGGGACACGCTTTCCTCCCAGACTCTCAGGGGCAGCTGTCAGCCCCCTGCGTTGCTTAGCACATGACCCCCTACTGCAGCCAGATACGTGTGCCTACTCCAATCACCCCTGCTCATCTAAGACACTAGGTGAGAGCCTGAACCACACACTTGGTGACTGACTACCTGGACACCTGAGCTGAATCCATACAAGAAGAGTAAACAGACTCCTGGGCTCATATACCTAGTAACAACTCTAACCACCTGTTGACAGAACATTAGAGCTTCAAAGGTGCCAATAATCAAACTAGCTCACACAAGCAGCTATTTAGACATATGAAAACAAAACAAAACAAGAAGCAAGGACACAGTAAGCAAACATAAAATAAATAAATATAATACCTTATTGATGGTTCGGAGACAAGAGTCAATATCAAATCACACAAAGAGGCAGACTATGATGGCTCCAACAAGCTCCCAAAACAAAGAATCAAGAAATCCTCCAGAGGAAAAGAACTTCTTGGAATTACCAGAGGTAGAAAACAAAAGATTAATATACAGAACTCTTTAAGAGATTAGGAAGGATATCAGGCAAAACTCAGAACATGCCAAGGAACACACAAAGCAATAGAAGAACTTAAGAAGATTATAGAAAAGTATAATGACAAATTTAACAGGCTGCAAGAATCCATAGAGAGATAGCAAACAGAAATCCAGAAAATTAACAATAAAATTTCAGAATCAGACAACTTAGTAGAAAGCCATAGAAGCAGAATTGAGGCAATGGAAGTCAGAATTACTGAGATTGAAGAAAAAGCACTTGACACCAACATACTTGAGGAAAAATCAGAGAAAAGAATTAAAAAAAAATGAAGAAGCCCTAAGAATTTTGTGGGACTCTATCAAACAGAATAATGTACAAGTGATTGGAATGACAGAACAGGGGCGGATAACAGAAGATACAGAGAAAGCTGCTGAAGATTTGTCAACAGAAAACTTCCCTGATTTTGTGAAAGATGAGACAATATCTATCCAAGATGCTCACTGAACCCCACACAAGGTAGATCCCAAGAGAAAGTCACCAAGACATAATCAAACTCACCAAAACCAAAGATAGAGAATTTTAAGAGTGGGTAGGGATATATGAAAAGTCATCTAAAAAGGAGAGTCAGTAAGACTAAACTTGGACTACTCAGCAGAAACCATGCAGGCAAAAAGGCAAGGGGATGACATATATAAAGCCTTGAAGGAAAAAAACTGCCAGTCGGGAATTATATATACAGCAAAACTGTCTCTCAAATATAATGGTGAAATTAGGGCATTCCCAGATAAAAAGAAATTTAGGAAATTTTCAAAAACCAAACCAAAATTACAAGAAATACCAAAGGGAGTCCTCTGGCTAGAAAATCAATAATATCAGATAATGACCCAAGACAGGACAGGGCAACCAGGTATCAATACATACAGGGAAGTCACAAAAATAAATCAAAGCTAAAACACTGAAAACAGGGAAACAGATGTCAATATGTAAAAGATGACAACATTAAAACAAAAAAGAGGGACTAAATAATGTAGTCATAGATCTTTCATATGGAAAGGAAGACAAGGCAATATAAAGAAATCAAAGATTGGCTTAAACATAGAAAAATAGGGATTAATATTAAGGTAACCATAAAGGAAACTAACAATCTTACACATCAAAATAAACAACAAGGAAAACAAAGACTCAGCAAATACAAAATCAACAACAATGAAAAAGATGAAAAAACATAAAGAAAAACAACTCAGCACAGAAAATTAAGGGGAACAAAGAAACTGTCAACAACACACACACAAAAAGGCTTCAAATGACAGCACTAAACTCATACCCATCAATAATTACGCTGAATATAAATGGACTAAATGCACTAATAAAGAGACAGGGAGTGGCACAATGGATTAAAAAAACATGATCCGTCTATACACTGCCTACAGGAGACACACCTTAGACTTAAAGATGCAAACTTATTAAAACTCAAAGGATGGAAAAAAGTATATCAAGCAAACAACAACCAAAAAAGAGCAGAAGTGGCAATATTAATCTCTGACAAAATAGACTTTAAAGAAAAATCCACCACAAAGGATAACAAAGGACACTAAATAACGATTAAAGGGTCAATGCACCAGGACGACATAACCAAAATAAATATTTGTGCACCCAATGACAGGGCACCAAAATACATAAAACAAACTCTAACAGCATTGAAAAGAGAGATAGACAGCTCCACAATAATCGTAGGAGACTTCAATGCACCAATTTGCTGAAGAACAGAACATCCAGAAAGAAGCTCAAAAAGGACACGGAAGATCTAATTGTCACTATCAACCAACTTGATCTCATAGACATATACAGAACATTCTACCCAATAGCAGCCAAGTATACTTTCTTTTCCAACGCACGTGGAACATTCGCCAGAACAAACCACATATTAGGCCATAAAGCAAGCCTTAACACAATCCAAAGCACTGAAATTAAGGATGGAATAAAGAAATTCACAGACTCAAACGACAATGAAAACACATCCTACCAGAACCTTTGGGACACAGCTAAAGCAGTGCTTGGAGGTCAATTTGAAGCAATAAATGCATGCATCCAAAAAGAAGAAAGGGCCAAAATCAAAGAATTAGTCCAAGAACTCAAACAAATAGCAAGAGAGCAGCAAAAGAAGCCCTCAGGCACCAGAAGAAAGCAAATAATAAAAATTAGAGCAGAATTATATGAAACAGAAAATAGAAAAACAATTGAAAGAGTTAACAAGACCAAAAGCTGGTTCTCTGAAAAGATTAACAAAATCTATAAACCACTGGCCAAACGGACAAAAGAAAAACAGGAGAGGAAGCAAACAAACTGAATAAAAAATGAGATGCGCGATATCACAACAGACCCAACTGAAATTAAAAGAATCATAACAGAATACTATGAAAAATTGTACTCTAACAAATGGACAAATTTCTAGAAACACATACCTACCTAAACTAACACAAAAAGAACAACTAAATAAACCTGTAGCAAAACAAGAGACTGAAAGGGTAATTAGAACACTCCCAACAACAACAACAAAAAAAGTCCTGGCCCTGACGGTCACTGGAGAATTCTACCAAACTTTCAGAGAAGAGTTAACACCACTACTAGTTAAGGTATTCTGGAGCACAGAAAAGGATGGTATACTCCCAAACTCATTCTATGAAGCTAGCATATCCCTGATACCAAAACCAGGTAAAAACACCACAAAAAAAGAAAATTAGACCTATATCCCTCATGAACATAGATGCAAAAATCCTCAACAAAATTCTAGCCAATAGAATTCAACAACATATCAAAAAAAATAATTCACCATGACCAAGTGGGATTCATACCAGGTATGCAGAGATGGTTCAACATTAGAAAAACAGTCAATGTAATTCATCATATAAATAAAACAAAAGACAAGACCCATATGATCTTATCAATTGATGCAGAAAAGGCATCTGACAAAGTCCAACACCCATTTGTGATAAAAACTCTTAGCAAACTTGGAATAGAAGGAAAATTCCTCAACATAATAAAGGGCATTTATACAAAGCCAACAGCCAACATCACCCTAAAGGGAGAGAGTCTGAAAGCATTACCCTTGAGAATGGGAACCAGACAAGGATGTCCTTTATCATCACTCTTATTCAACATCGTGCTGGAGGTCCTAGTCAGAGCAATAAGGCTAGAAAAAGAAATAAAGAGCATCTCAACTGGTAAGGAAGAAGTAAAAAGTATCTCTATTTGCAGATGACATGATCTAATACACAGAAAACCCTAAGGAACCCTAAAAAAAAAAATTACTGAATCTAATAGAAGAGTTCAGCAAGGTATCAGGATATAAGATAAACATATAAAAATCTGTTGGATTCCTCCACATCAACGAAGAGAACTTCGAAGAGGAAATCACCAAATCAGTACCATTTACAACAGCCCCCAAGAAAATAAAATACTTAGGAATAAATCTAACTAGAGACGTAAAAGACCTATACAAAGAAAACTACAAGACACTGAACGCTACGAGAAATCTAAAGAACATACATAAGTGGAAAAACACAACTTGCTCACGGATAGGAAGACTCAACATTGTGTAAATGTCAATTCTACCCAAAGTGATCCACGCATACAATGCAATCCCTATCCAAATGCCAATGGCATCTTTTAATGAGGTGAAGAAACAAAGCACCAAATTCATATGGGAAAGAGAAAAGGCCCTGGATAAGCAAAGCATTACTGAAGAAGAACAAAGTGGGAGGCCTCACAGTACCTGATTTTAGAACCTATTATACTGCCACGGTAGTCAAAACAACCTGGTATTAGTGCGACAACAGATACATAGACCAATGGAACAGAATTGAGAATCCAGATGTAAACTCATCCATCCAGAAGCAGCTGATATTTGACAAAGGCCCAAAGTTTGTTAAGTGGGGAAAAGACAGTCTCTTTAACAAATGGTGCTAGCATATTGTATATCCGTCTGCAAAAAAAGGAAACAAAACCCACACCTCACACCACACACAAAAACTAACTCAAAATGGATCAAAGACCTAAACATAAAATCTTAAATGATAAAGATCACGGAAGAAAAAACAGCGACACTGACAGGAGCCCTAATACATAGCATCAATAGAATACAAAATATTACTAAAAATGCACAAACAACAGAAGAGAGACTAGATACCTGGGAGTTCCTAAAAATTAAACACTTATGCTCATCCAAAAACTTCACCAAAAGAGTCAAAACATTTCCAACAGACAGGGAAAAAAATTTTGGCTAAGACAATTCCATCAGAGTCTAATCTCTAAAATCTACAAGATACTTCAAAACCTCAACAACTAAAAGACAAAATAGCCAATTAAAAAATGGGCAAAGGATATGAACAGGTACTTCACCAAAGAAGACATTCAGGCAGCTAACAGATACATAAGGAAATGCTCACCATCATTAGCCATTAGAGAAATGCAAATCAAAACTACACTGAGATACCATTTCACCCCAACAAGGCTATCATTAATCCAAAATACACAAAATAATAAACGTTGGAGAGGTTGTGGAGAGACTGGAACACTTATACACTGCTGGTGGGAATCTAAAATGGTACAACCACTTTGAAAATCAATTTGGCACTTCCTTAAAAAGCTAGAAATAGAACTACCATTCAACCCAGCAATCCCACTTCTTGAAATATATCTTAGAGAAATAAGAGGCATCACATGAATAGATGTATGCTCACGCATGTTAACTTCCATACTGTTCACAATAGAAAAAGATGGAAACAACCTAGATGCCCATCGATGGATGAATGGATAAACAAATTATGGTATATTCACACAGTGGAATACTATGCAATGATAAAGAATAACGATGAATCTGTGAAACACCTCATAACATGTGAATCTAGAAGGCATTATGCGGAGCGATATTAGTCAGTCACAAAAGGGCAAATATTGTATGAGAGCACTATTATAAGAACTCAAGAAAAGGTTTAAACCCAGAAGAAAACATTCTTTGATGGTTACGAGGGTGGGGAGGGAGGGAGAAGGGTATTCACTAACTAGATAGTAGACAAGAATTATCTTAGGTGAAGGGAAGAACAACTGACAATACAGGGGAAGTCAGTACAACTAAACTTAACCAAAAGCTAAGAGGCTTCCTGAATACAACCAAACACTTCGATGCACACAGTAGAAGGGGTGGGGGTCTGGGGACCATGGTTTCAGGGGACATCTAGGTCAACTGGCATAACAAAGTTTATGAAGAAAATGTTCTGCATCCCACTTTGGTGAGTGGCATCTGGGGTCTTAAAAGCTAGTGAGTGGTCATCTAAGATGCATCAATTGGTCCCAGCCCACCTGGAGCAAAGGAGAATGAAGAACACTAAAGACATAAGGAAAATATGAACCCAAGAGACAAAAAGGGCCACATAAACCAGAGACTACATCAGCCTGAGACCAGAAGAACTATTTGGTGCCCAGCTACCACCAGTGATCACCCTGACAGGGAACACAACAGAGTCCCAGACAGAGCTGGGGAAAAATGGGGTGCAGAACTCAAATTCTAGTAAAAATACCAGGCTTAATGCTCTGATTGAGACTGGAGGGACCCCAGAAGACATGGCCCCTGGACTCTGTGTTAGCCCAAAACTAAAACTATTGCTGAAGCCAACTCTTCAGACAAAGATTAAAAATAGACTAGACTATAAGACATGAAATGATACCCGTGAAGAAAGTGCTTCTTAGCTCAAGTAGATACATGAGACTAAATGGACAGCTCCTATCCGGAGGTGAGATGAGAAGGCAAAAAGGGACAGGAGCTGGTTGAATGGATCTGGGAAATCTGGGTTGGAAAGGAGGAGTGTGCCATCACATTGTAGGGAGAGCAACTAGGGTCACATAACAATGTGTATATAAATTTTTGCATGAGAAACTAACTTGAACTGTAAACTTGCACTGAAAGCACAATATAAATTTCTCTATTAGGATGAAATCTGCATTTATCGCAACATGGCAAAACAGTTCTTTTCCCAGTACATAGGATCACATTCGGCCCTCTTTGTGTATGTTTTACAGGAAGTAAATGTAGTTGTTAAAAGTTAGGACTTGGAGTTAGAACCTGGGTGTGGGTTCTGGCCCTGCAGCTAGATGACCTGAGACAAGTTCCTTAACCTCTGTATACTTTAGTTTCCTCATCTGTCAGATGTAATCATAATATCTACTGTAATTTTTATGCAAATAATACACACCTTCTATGTTTGTTTGCCAGCCACTCCTTCCCCAGTGAGGTATTTTCGTAAGTGCTGCCAGGCCAATTTTTTTTTACAGCTGCTGTAAAAAAATTAGCATAGCCCACTTGTGAAAATACCTTGGTGGGGGGAGGGAGAGGTTGGCGAACAAACATAGAAAGTGTCCATTATTTGCATAAAAACATGATCTCTCATAGGATTGCAGGGAGTTTAAAATAAATCAATATATATAAAACACTTAGAACGGTGTCTGCAACATAGCTAAACATCACATCACTACTACAATTGCTACTCTTACTATGGCTACTACTACAGTCAGTCCTGACTTATGACTGGGTTCCCTTCCGAGTACTCCATTGTAAGTTGGTTCTGACATAAGTCAAATCTCCTTTTTTTTTAGTTTTCACTATTATTGCCTTTTATTATCAGTATCTTTATAAATCATAACATTGAGTGTCTGTGAGTGAACATCTAAGAATGATCACATCTGCAAATTACGTTCTGTAACACTGTATGTACTTCACATTACTGGTGATAAGATGTACCAAAAAAAAAAAAAAAAAGGCAGTCATAGGTGCAGTTCATTGTAACTGGAATACGTGGTAAGTTGGGGACTACCTGTACTACCAGGAGTAAATGCTGCTGGGCATGAACACTGGTTCTTACACCGAAGGATGATTAGAAGTACAGTGACTAGGTATGGAATTATCCGGCTGGGAGCTCTGGTCTCGCCATGTGATGCTGGCTCCATAAGAGGTCATTCATTCTCCCTAGGGAGAGAAGGAGCTGCCTCCTAAAGACCTTACTACCAAGAAAGGGGCAGAAATAGTAAGCCAATGGTGGGAGGTAAGAAGTTTGGACTTGTAGTCAGACAGCACTGTGTTCAAGT
Organism: Elephas maximus indicus; assembly: GCF_024166365.1. Taxonomy (NCBI): domain Eukaryota; kingdom Metazoa; phylum Chordata; class Mammalia; order Proboscidea; family Elephantidae; genus Elephas; species Elephas maximus. Next base: position 67,046,943 of record NC_064831.1, on the reverse strand, counting down.
TCCACTTCTTTATCTAGCAGGTGGTATGACTTTAAGTAACAACTTCACATTTCTGAGCTCTCATTTCTTTATCTGTCTACCTCCTGGGACTATTACAAGAAGTTCAAATAAGAAAATGGATGGGAAAATACTTGGTACACCATTACATTCCACAAATGTGCTTACTCAGTGAGAATGAGCTGTGCCTCAATCTCACTCTTTACCTGCACCAGTTCAATCAAAAGGTAGAGAAATAAATGGTCACTTGGATCCAGAAAGAGGGTATTTATAAACATACGCAAATAGTCCCTTCATAAATGTCATTTTTCTGAGAATAACCTTGCTGACTGTTGATTGTGTGTAAGTTGTCTCTGACCACCGCAGGTGCAGTCATTCCTACATCAGTGTAACTACACCTACTCCTCACTTACCGACTATCCCATTATCCGACATTTCGCATTTATGACAAAAGCAAAAAATCTACTTTTGGACTGATTTTGTGCACTAACAATGTACATCTGGCAGTAATGAATACCCAGGTGCAAGGTGAGACTAACATTGGCTGTGATGGTTAAGGTTATGTGTCATCTTGCCTGGGCCATGATTCTCAGTGGTTCGGCAGTTATGTAATGATGTCATTTGGCAATTATGTAATAATGTAGTCACCCTCTATCTTATGATCTGATGTGATCATCCTCCACTTTTGCATAATGACCTGCCATTTGGAACCTAATCATGTCAGTAGGTGAGGAGTTGGTATATAGTAGAATGTTTTTGCAGTGTGTGCTCCAGTTAATTGAAAAAAGTTTTCTTTGAAACTTTACAATAGTTATAAAACAGTTACAGAAGCTTCTTCAGATTGTGACTAGCACAACCTAGCCTATCCCAATACAGAAAGTGATATCAGGAGTGGGGTTTGAACTCCAGGATTTCTATATGTCAGGGTGAGCTAGATTATGCTGCAGTGATATATCCCTCAAAAATTTCAGTGACTTCTAGCAATAAAGCTTTCTCATTCAAATGACATGCCCATCACAGGCTGGCTGGGGCTCTGCTCAGCACCATTGTTTTCCCTACTCTGAAACTGAGGTGTCAAAGCACCACTATGATGATCAAAACGTCTTAATCTGCAATGTCCTGAATCTGCTCATGTGGCAACTAAGCACTTAAAATGCGGACAGTGTGCCTAAGGGACTGAATTTTCAATTTAATTTTAATTCAATTTAAATAGCCACATATGGCTAGTGGCAACTGTACTGGATAATACAGAGTATTTTTGGTGACAGTGTCAGAAGGGAAAAAAGATCTCTGGAGGGTATTACGTCAGCATTAAATATTCCATCTGAAAGTGACACACACTATTTTTTGCTCACAACTTACTGGTCAGAACTAGTCACATAGTTCGACCCCAACCATAAGGGAGCCAGAAAGTGCTATTCTACCACATATTTAGAAGGTGGGGGGCGGGGGGGGTGGGGAGAGATCAGAACATCTGGTTCACAGTACTGTTGATTCTGCAGTAATCAATATTGTATAGAGTATGGATTCTATTATGATTCTATAGTCATAGCCATTGTTTCTTTCACTTTTAACACTGCAAATATTTTTCATAGCTAAGCTATTACTATAATAAGTGATGACTATATTTACTTTCCTGTACAAATTTCTGGCTTCACTGAGATACCTGTAAAAAAACCCCATTACTGTAGAGTTGATTCCAACTCATGGTGACCTTACAGGAGAGAGCAGAGCTGCCCTGTAGTGTGTCCAAGGCTGTAATCTTTATTGAAGCAGACTGCCACATCCTTCTCCCATGGAGTGGCTGGTGGGTTCAAACTGCTAACCGTCCGGTTAGCAGCTGAGTTCTTAACCACGGCACCACCAGGGCTTTGAGATAAAAACTGTTTTTTCATTTACTGAACTTCCTATTCATGTATTATTAATTTATCCTCAATCTTTTTGGTTAAAGTAAAATCATATCAAGTTCAAATACATCAGCAACAACCAAGTGCCATTAAGTCAACTATGACTCATGGCGACTCCATGTGTGTCAGAGTAGAATTGTGCTCCATAGGGTTTTCAGTGGCTGTGATCTTTTGGAAGCAGATCACCAGGACTTTCTTCCGAGGCACCTCTCAGTGGACTTGAACCTCTTTCAGTTAAGCAGCTGAGAGTATTAGCCATTTGCACCACCCAGGGACTCCTTCAAACGTATCAGGGATTGTTAACTCTTTCTTCCTCTCAGTGGAGACATTCTTCCTGAAACCCACCATCCTCTTGCTCTAATTTGGACTGGATGCTTTCTAAAGCTGCTACACGGTCTCATCTTGAGCTTGCCCTTCATCTTCATCCTAAGGATTCCTTTCATCTCACTCCTGGGTTAAATTTCCTATTTCTTAGATCCCAAGTCTTCTCTTTCACCCCATATAATTCCCTAATTTTGTTGCAGGATATATTCTAGCAATTTCCTACAAAAGGATGCATGGGGAAAAAAAAGAGAGACCTTGCGTGTCTGAGATATCTTTATTCCATCCTTACATTTGACTAATGGTTTGGCTGCATATAAAATTCTTGGTTGGAACTCATTTTCCTTCAGAGTTTTGAAGGATTGCTCCATTATTTTCTACTTCAAGTACTGCTGTTGCAAAGTCCGAGCTAATTTCCAATGTTTTCGTACATGATCTATTTCGTTCTCTCTGGCAACTTTTAGAAACGTCTGATCTCTGATTTCTTGTGTCTTGGTATAGATCTGCATTTACTATGCTAAAATTCAGTGGCCTTTTCAATATAAATGTCATGTGTTTCATTGCTGGGAAAATTTCTTTGCTAATTTCTTCCCATTCATTTTCTCTACTGAATTTTTTGGACCTGGATTTTCTTACATTTTTTTCTCCTATTTTTCATCTTTTTTTCTTTTGTCCTACTTCTTTGAAGATTCTCTTAACTTTATTTTCCCGTCCTCCTACTGAGTTTTTAATTTCATCAACTTTATTTTTAATTTTTAAGAGTTCATTGTGGTTCCCTGTATGTTTTGCTTTTACAGTGACTTGTTTTGTTTCCTGGATGGACAGTGATTAAGTACATGGCTGCTATTTGAAAGGTTGGTGATTCAAACCCACCCAGTGGCTCTGTGGGAGAAAAGATGTGACCATCTGCTTCCGTAAAAATTGTAGCCTAGAAAACTCTACTGGACAGTTCTGTTCTGTCACATTGGGTCACTAAGAGTCGAAAACCAACTTGATGGCACTTAATAACAACAAAAACAACTACAACAGCAGCAACAATATGGACTGAATTGTATCCCCCCAAGATTTATGTTGAAGTCCTATTATTTGTGAATGTGACCCTGGTTGGAGCTAGAATCTACCGGAGTAGGTTGGGTTCTAACCCAATCTGAGTGGTGTCTTATAAAAGAGGAAGAGAGACACAGAGAGACAAAGGGAAGGCAGAGAAGTGACAACTTGTTGCAGTTGCAAGTCCAGGAATGCTTGAGGCTATCAGAAGCTAGAAGAGACAAAAATGGTCTTCCCCTTCTCTTCTTTTGGAAAGAACACGGTCCTGCTAACATCTAAATTTGGACTAGTTGCCTTCAGAACTGTGGGGCAATAAATTTCTATTCCTATGAGCCACTTAGTTTGTGGTATTTTGTTATGGCACTCCAAGGAAAACAGTAAAGGCAGAGATCCAGCTTTACCACTAGGGATCCCAAAGGTCACTATCATTCTGTTCTCCTGGGACTATTGGTTTCACAAATGTAGACTCATTTACTTTCCAAGCCTGCTAGTTTTCTTAGAGGTTCACAGAAGGGGGCTGAGGATCTTACTGTTCAGGGAACAGATTTTCACTTAATTATGTTGTTTTTATATAGTATTCCTAATCTTCGGCTGTGCCTGATGTTCCCATGCCCTAAGTAACTTTTGTTCAACCTCCTGGCTGTACAGGTAAAAGGGTCTAAACTACTTCCGATTTAGACTTTCAAGCAATCTTTCTCTTTTCAGCACAGTACCTGCACCCTACTTTCTGAAATACCTGGTAACTCTAATTCTTGAGTCTTCTGGGGTCCTGTGGTACAAACCTTCTTCTGGCATTCTTCCTCCTGCTAGGAGGTTTTAGCTTTCAGGCAACTGCCTCTCAATCCTCTGTTTTCCAATTAAGAAATATTTGCTATACTTTGTTCCCCATTCTCTCAGTCTTTGTGGGTTTATGACTTTATCTATTTACTGCAATATTAATGGGGCCTCAGGACATGGAGAACGCAAATTCATGTGTTCAATCTGCCGCACTTAAAAATTATCTCAATAAATCCCCTAAAGATAGAAATTTGTTTTTCTTTTGGTCATTACAGAAAGGATTTAAGTAATGCATTTCTGGGTAATGTCAGTGTTCTTCATTCATCACTAATTTTCATATTCCTTTCTTTTCAACAATCTTGTACTGCTTTTCGTCACGAAGGATTTCCAATAAAACACGTATTCATGTATCTGTGTATCTTGCAATCTTTCATTTATCTAGGAGTATTTTATCCAGTAACTGCATCTTTTAAGAATACATTTGAGAATCAAGAAATCAAAAGGACTTGATGTCATTTATTTATTCACTTATTTATCTAACATTTAAGTATCTACCACACACCTGGCCAAGGGGACACAGTGATGCTCTGAACACCTTCAGGTTTTTATTCAGACCCTACTGACTCTTCTAAATGTTTATAATTGTACTAAGCTGTGGTTTCTTGGCTTATAGGAAAACAGAAAGAACAATATAAAAGAGCAAAGTGGTGGCCATTTTTAGCAGTAGGCACATTGACAGTAGCAAAATGTGATACTGATTCTGGAAGCACAAGAAAAGAGAGATGTAAGAACTCAAAAGGCATTGCAATGTGGGGATAGTTTGACGCACTCATTTTTATTTCTTATAAAATTATTATTTACTACAAATCAGTGTAATTGCTTATGTTCAAAATGACAACCTTATGGTAGCACAAGAAGATTAAATTATAAGCCTCACTTATGGAGGACTAATAGAGGGGAGAATGAAATGAACATTTCTTAGGTTTTTCCACTATGCCAGGTGCTCTTAAAATTTTTCCTTATATCATCTTATTTACTTTTTATAGATGAAGAAATCAAAGTTAAGAATATATAGCAATACGCCCAAGTCTGATAGCTTGAAGTTAATGGAGGAGCTGGAATTTAAGCCCGTGTGCTTTCCCATATCCCAGGCTGCCTCCTCCCATAGGGCATCTCTTTCACTGAGGATTTTGGAGAGCTCCTGTCTCAGGTAGAGGGAGCTGAAAATCGGTCATGGGCCAAACACTCCCTTTCTGGTGTTCTTTCCTTTAAAAAACAACATGAACTCCACAAAAGCTCTTTTATATTCTGTTCTCCTATAGGCTCTGCTTTATTTTGACCTGAAGAGTAAGCAAATATTTAAGGGTTGTCGTGCTAACTCTGGGTGAAATACTCTGATCTTATTATTCAGAAACTGTAAAAGTAGTTTGGGGATCAAATGTCACTTCTTTATCTGCCTCAAGAAAATAAAACCAAAGTAAACCAGATACATTTCACTGTCCTTATATTCTCTGCCTATAGTTGAGAGCCACCACACATCTGTCACTTGTAGTACTGTGGTGACTTGTGTGTTGCTGTCATGCTGGAAGCTCTGCCACCGGTATAACATAAAGACAATAAAAATCCTTACAACTGGACCAATAAGCAACATCACTATAAACAGAGAAAATATCAGAACTGTCAAAGATTTCATTTTACTTGGATCGACAATCAACGCTTATAGAAGTAGCAGTCAAGAAACAAAATGATGTATTGCATTGGGCAAATCTGCTGCAAAAGACCTCTTTAAAGTGTTGAAAAGCAAAGATGTCACTTTGAGGACTAAAGCGTCCCTGACCTAAGCCATGATATTTTCAACCGCCTCATATGCATGTGAAAGGCAGACAATAAATAAGGAAGACTAAAGAATCGATGCCTTTGAATTACGGTGTTGGTAAAGAATACGGAATATACCATGGTCTGCCAGAAGAATAAACAAGTCTGTCTCAGAAGAAGTACAGCCAGAGTGGTCCTTGGAAGCGAGGATGGTGAGATTTTGTCTCTTCTACTTTGGACATGTTATCAGGAGGGAGCAGTCCCTGGAGAAGGACATTATGCTTGGTAAAGCAGAGAGTCAGCGAAAAAGAGGAAGACCCTCAACAAGATGGATTGACACAGTGGCTGCAATAATAGGTTCAAACATAACAATGACTGTGAGGATGGCGCAGGACCAGACAGTGTTTTGTTCTGTTGTACGAGGGGTAGCTATGAGTTGGAACAGACTCGATGGCACCTAACAACAACAACATAGCTGAGAGCTTTTGAGACTTTGTGCTTCATTTTAGAAACACCATTTTGTCAGTTTTTCATGAAGTAAACACATACTAAAAAATTTGTGACAATTTAGCAATTATACAAAGAACTCTCTGGCCTGCAGGAGGCAAGACTCCCTTGTTAGGCTGCCTGTGATGGGACCTTGTACCTGGGTCTAAAGGCCCTCACTGTACTGAATAGACTTACTTTCTCATCATGATTTCTCTCCTATTTTCCAACAGTCTAAATGGACCTCAAATTCAATTAAATCACCTCATCATATTTATTCATAGTGTTTTCCCTCCCCTTCTCTATAATTCCCTTATTTAGTATTGGCTGTTTCACTGCTGAGAAGAGAATGTTTTTTTGCTTGTAACCTTTGGTGAAGTCTTTTTTTTGGTCTGTCTTATCAGGACATCATTTTATTCTAATGAATATATACAGAAATTCTCCTTGTTCCTTTGTATAGATTTGTCTTTTGTGGTTTGAAACTATTTTACAGCAATGATTTATAGTAGAAAACCAATGCTTCACCTATGAGAGAATTTCAAAATTGCCAGAATTAAGGAAGGACTTACCTTCAGTGAGACAAAAAGGTTCTTTCTAGTCTTTAAAAATGAGATAAAAAGAAACTTTAAGGAGAAGACATCTATACTGTAAAGGATATTCTATTCAAAGTAGTACTCTGTACTCTTGTCTTTTGTCTAGCTGGATATCACTGTTACTTGCCAGAGGTAAAATAACTCGTGAGCAGCCTGCTCTTTCAGGGTACTTAATAGATGAAATACACACCTAGAGTTCTGGTATCTGCTTATAGACCAACACATGAGTTTGAACTTCCTTCCAGCACAGCTGTGGGCTAACGGCAAACTGCAAGTTGAAGGGCCTGTCCTTTAGGAGGGGTGTCCATGCAAGTCTTGAACACATTCCATCCCGGGTAGGTGGTCTATGGAGGGCAGGGGAAGGTTACCTTCCCATCATGCAGCAGTGTAACTACGAGCTGCTGGTGTGTACCATGCCCAACATGGGAAAAGATAGAGCTAGGCAACATGGCTCTTTTGAGTCTGTCACCCCTGGGGCAGAAATCTAAAACTACAATTTCTCATCAATGGGTATCTTTAATGTACTTCTTCAGAATGAATACACTGGTATAGTCACTATTTTACCCTTATAGTGGAAGCAAATTTCATGGTGATTCCATGTACGTAGTCTCATTGTAAAACTTTCCCATCCTTTCAAAATATATTTGACCTTAAAATTTGTAGAAATTTCATATAGTTTTAGATCTAGAAAGAATCTTAGCGTCAAATCTTTTCATTTTACTTTTAGGAAAACCAAGGTCCACAGGAGAAAGAGACTAGATATACAAACTGCCAGAGCTAGAGAAGTACTATGCTGATTCTCTAAACCCATTCTAAGGAGAAACCCAGTATTAACAAAACCAAGCCCTGAAGCAAAGTGCTTTTAGCAAAATTAAATTAAAAGTTATTATCACTTTTAAAAGTCAAGCTCATATTCTTTTCTCCCCTACTACCTCCCACCATCAAAGTGGTTTCAAATACTTTCTGCATTCTTTTTGCAATACAGAAAGATGCTTTTATTACTAGTATAAATCCATCCTTCCAAAACATAATCTCATGAGAGAGAAAGTTAAATTGGTAATCAGCGGTAATTATGTACAACTAATTTTTAGTATTCTCAAGTTGGGTTTACATATTTTCAGGTTATGCCATGTATTCACACTGTTCAGGATATGAATCAAATTCACTAAGAATATGAATTAAGTTCACCTATAGTGTCACTATGAGTCGGAATCGACTCGACGGCAGCGGTAGTGGTTATAGGATATTTTTTAGAAAACTCCTGTTAAGACGGTTTCAGAGTACAGAAAAAGAAGACAAAAAATGTGGAAGGGCTCCCACAGCAGGTACAGGTTCCTGCATTGTTGGCATCATTTTATTTCCTAAAGCTAAACTGTCATTTAGACAAACACTCTCTTTGCCACTGATATTTCATAGAACATCTACGCCCATGTTGTATTATGCATAAAAACAGAACTGACGAAATATATTTACCCTGGTGATTAGCCATAGATTAGCCATAGGAATGGCTAATAGTTTCTCAAGCTAATCTTTCTTATTTTTCCCTTTCTTTTTATCTCATAAACAATACAACAACAATATTAAAGAGGACATTATAATTTATCCCAGATATCATTATCTTATCTAACATATTTCTACTTTTGAGGCTCTGTTTATATATTTTATGCAACCAAAATCCTAGCAAAATATAATCTTCAGCAAACTTTACAGTACATATCTGTCATGGATTGAATTGTGTCCCCCAAAAATGTCTGTCAACTTGGCTGGGTCATGATTTCCAGTATTGTATGATTGTCTACCATTTTGTCATCTGATGTGATTTCCATATCTGTTGTAAATCCTATCACTATGAGGTAATGAGATGGATTAGTGGCAGTTATATTGATAAGGTATACAAGATTAGATAGTGTCTTAAGCCAACCTCTTTTGAGATATAAAAGAGAGAAGCGAGCAGAGAGACATGAGGACCTCATACCACTAAGAAAGTAGCGTTGGGAGCAGAGCGTGTTCTTTGGACCTGAGGTTCCTGTGTTGAGATGTTCCCAGACCAAGAAAGAGAAGGCTGATGATAAGTACCTTCCTCCAGAGCCAACAGAGAGAGAAAGCCTTCCCCTGGAGCTCAAGTCCTGAATTTGGTCTTGTAGCCTACCAGACTGTGAGAGAACAAATTTCTCTTTGTTAAAGCCATCCACTTGTGATATTTCTATTATAGCAGTACTAGATGATCAAGACAATATTTTAGTAGACAAGATGCTTGGAAAAGTCTTTGTTATAAATGCCAGATCACATCATTCCTCCACACAAAATCTTGTGCAAAGTAAAAACCCAAAACCTGGCAATGACCAAGGAGGTCCCCCTGATCTATTCCCTGTCCCTATTAGCTCTCTAGATTTAATACAGTTTACTGTCTCTCTGTCTTCTCTCTGCTGTTCCTTCTGCCTGGAAAACTCTTCCCCCAGGAATCCTCTTGACTCACTTCCTCTAGGTCTCTATTCAAATGCCACCTTACCCACAAAGCTCTTCTAGACTATCCAGTTCAAAGTAACATGCCTCTCCTTCAAACTCATCCTCCCTTTCCTCTTTACCCAACTTTATTTTTTTTCCCATTGCAATGGTTACCTCCTGACATATTATACATTTATTTATTTCCCCTCTCTGCCAACAAGTATATAAGCTCTATGAGGGGAAGACTTAGTTTGTTCACTGCTATGTTGCCGGCACCTAGAACAACACTCGGCATGTAGTGTTGTTGTTAGTTGTTTCTATCTTTTTTGAAAGAATAAACAATCCTATGAAACCCTGTCGCGTAGTGGCTAAGAGCTACATCTGCTAACCAAAAGGTTGGCAGTTTGAATCCACCAGGTGCTCCTTGGAAACCGAATGGGGCAGTTCTGCTCTGTCCTATAGGATTGCTATGAGTCAGGGTCAACTCGACGGCAACAGGTTTATGAAAATGATACTATCAATTGACCCCATTTTATAGGTGAGGAAACTTAGTTTGAGGAACCTGAGGTGATTTGTTCAAAATTAGAAGTTAGTTAGCTATGGAGTTAGAATTTGAACCCAGGTAGTCTGATTCCTGGACCTGAGCTATACTGCCATGTAAGGAATACGAGGTGCTTTTCAGGATGCATCTCCCCTCTTGATCCATTTTTGGGGAATTATGTATTTTTCAAATCATTTAATTTCTAGCTGACATTTAAAGGACTTTTCTAGAATACAGCCTGAGTGAGCGGGAAGAGACCGACACAGCCTAAATAAAAGTTGTACACAACAGAATAGCATAGTTCATTTGCTGTGCCAGGTGTCAGGAGAGAAAGGAATGAAGTACAATGAAGAAAATTAATGTGCATTACATACGGAATGGAGCCCTGGTGGTGCAGTGGTTAAGAGCTCAGGCTGCTAACCAAAAGGTCAGCAGTTCGAAACCCTATGGGGCAGTTTTACTCTGTCCTAAAGGGTCACGATGAGTTGGAATTAACTCGACAGCAACAGGTTTGGCCTTGGGTTTTATGTATGGAATGCTGGCCTGCACATGCCTGCTTATTAAATCAGGTCCCAAGATAACTCCTAAGGCAGTGCAGAGAAGCAAGGTAAGATGTTGAAAGAACACTGGACTATGAGGCAAGAAGATCTGAGTTCTACTGGGTGAACTTGCAAGAGTTTTATTTTGAAACTTTTTATTTAAAAATAATTATAGATTCACAGGAAATTAACCCCCCACCACTGAGTTGATTCTGAATCACAGCAACCCTGTAGAATAGAGTAGAACTGCCCCATACAGTTTCCAAGGCTGTAATCTTGATGGAAGCAGAGAACCACGCGCATCTTTCTACCGTGGAGCTGCTGGTGGGTTCGTACCGCTGACCTTTCGGTTACCAGCCAATCACTTAACCACTGTGCACACCAGGGCTCCTTCTCTCAGGAAATTAGCAAAAAAAAAAAAAAAAGTACACAATAGTTCAGTGTACCCTTAGCCTAGGTTTCCCCTAATGGTTACATTTTACATAACTATAAAACCAAACCCTTTGCTGTGAAGTCGATTCTGACTCATAGCGATCCTATAGGACAGAGGAGAACTGTCCCACAGGGTTTCCAAGGAGTGGCTGGTGGATTTGAACTGCTGACCTTCTTGTTAGCAGCTGAGCTCTTAACCACTGCACTACCAGAGCTCCTTATATAAAACCCAGGAAATTGACATTGGTACAGTGTAAGTGTATAGTTCTACCCCAAATTAGCATATACGTAAATTGGTGTAACCACTACTGCAACTGAGATATAGAACTATTGCTTTACCACAAAAATGTCCCTTGTCTTACCCCTTTACAGTTTCAGCTTTTGTTTATCTAGGAATGTCTAAATTTCATCCTCATTTTTAAAGAACAGTTTTGCTAGATACATAATTCTTGGTTGATAATGTTTTTTTTTTTTTCCAGCACTTTAAATATATCACCCACTGCCTTCTGGCCTCCATGGTTTCTTAGGTGACCGTGGAAGTTAATCTTATTGAAGACCCCTTTATGTGACAATTCACTTCTCTCTTGCTGGTTTTGGTATTCTCTTTATTTTTGTTTTCGATAATTTGATTATAATGTGTCTCAATGTGGATCTCTTCGGTTTTATCTTCCTTGAAGTTGATACTGGATGTGTACATTCATGTCTTGCAACAAATTTAGGAAGATTTCAGCTAGTACTTCTTCAAATATTCTTTCTGCCCCTTTCTCCTTCTCTGGGACTTCCATAATGTGTATGTTGGTTGGCTTGATGGTGTCTCACAGGCTCCTAAGGCTCTGTTTATTTTTCTTTATTCTTTTTTTTTTTTTCCATTTCTGAGACTGGGTCATTTCAATTGTCCTATCTTTAGGTTTGCCGATTCTTTCTTCTGCTAGTTCAAAGCTGTTATTGAGCCCCTTTAGTAAATTTCTCATTTCAGTCATTGTACTTTTCAGCTTCAGAAGTTCTGTTTGTTCCTTTTTATAATTTCTATCCCTTTACTGATATTCTCATGTTGTACATGATTTCTTTAGTTCTTTGTATTCTCCTTTAGCTCTCTGAGCATATTTAAGACAGTTGTTTTAAGTCTTTATTTAGTAAATCCAATGTCTTGGCTTTCTCAGGGATGGTACTTGTCACTTTATTTTGTTCCTTTCAATGGACCATCCTTTCCTGTTTCTCTGTATATCTTTTGCTGAAAATGGGACATTGGAGTAATATAATATGATAACTATGGAAATCAGATTTTTTTCTTTCTTAGGGTTTGCTCCTTTGTCCTTCCCTTCTTCCTTCTCATTTATGATTGCAGGCTATAGTGGGTTTATAGTAGTCTGCTAGTTTAGTGAGTTTTCCAAACTATTTTAGCAAAGACTGGATTACTTGATGTGTGTATTCACTGAAGTCTTGGTTCATTTAGGTTGTAGTTCAGCTATTGTTCCAAAGAAGGTTTCCTTAAACACCAGGAGTTAAAAAGAAAAAAGAAAAGCAAGCAAACAAAAGCAAAACAGTAGGAAAAAAGCAGCACCTCTTGCAGTCTTTGCAGATTGGCTTTGTTCTGGGGCACTACTTCAACATTTAATGAAAGTTTATGATTTTCTCAGGTCTTTTCTGGCCATGTAACTTGTCCTAGGGATGAGTCTTATCCTGGGATGCATGTGGCTTTCTGAACTCTCCAGTGTACAGACACTTTTGAATGCCCCAATTTCCCAGAGAAACTCTCTTCTAGCTCCTTGACCTTAACCCTAAGCTTTCTATTGTGTGTCTCAATTGCCCTCTCTTGCCCCAGGCAGCTACAAGCCTTTCAGTCCATACTACACCACAGCTCCTCTGCCCTGTGCTACCTCCAATACAGATAAAACAGAGATGGGCGCTTTGTTTCAGTTCTTTAGGTAGCTAACTGGCAGGTTTGTACAGACAGTCAAAATAATGGATAAGGTGTGGTATGTTCCCTTCAGAACCAATGAACACGGTTCCAAGTTGGAAATGTGGACTGGCGCTTCAAGCCAGCTGCTGGGCTGGGGGAGACACATGGTCCAGTAACAAAAAACCTCAAAGCTTTCCTACTGTTTTCTTGATGTTACTTTTTTTCTTGATTCCAGTTTTGCTTAGTTGCTGTGAACTTCTGTTTACCAGAGTTCTGACAAAAGTTAGGTCTGACAGTTTCTACTTGTCTTTTGATAGTTCTTTAGGGGATGGGTGCAGAGAGCTTCTTACTCTACCATTTTGCTGATCAGCCATCTCTGTAGTGTTTTTGACTGTATCTCTTTGTACGGATTTTTTAGTGGTTGCTTTAAGTTTTATATTATGCATACATAACTTACCATGGTCTGCTGGTATTGCCGTCTTACCAGTTCAAGTGAAGTATAGAAACCTTATCCTACTTTAAGTTCCTCTACCCTCCTCCATTTATAATACGATCGTCTTAAATATTTCCTCTACATACACTGAGAACCATGTCAAACAATGTTATAATTTTTGCTCTAACCATCAAATACAATTTAGACAATCCAAGAGGAAATGGACCATATTTTTATTCTTTCCATTGTTCTCTCTTCTTTCCTGACGTTTCAAGATTGCTTCTTTTATCATTTCTATTTCATGAACTTCGTTTAGCCATTCTTTCAGGGTACACTGTTGGCAACAAATTCTCTTAGTTTTCCTTCATCTGAGAATGTCTTGTTTTCACCTTTATTCCTGACGGATAGTTCCAATGAATACAGAATTTTGGGTAGACAACACTTTTCTTTCGGCACTTGAAAAATTTTCTGTCACTTCCTCCTGGCTTTCATGATTTCTGATGAGAAATCTCCTGTCATTTGAATTGCTTTTCTTCTATAGGAAAGATGTCATTTTTCTCTCACTGATTTCAAGATGTTGTCTTCAGGTTTCAGAAGTTTGACTATAATATATATAATTTCCTTGGGATTATCCTGTTTATGGTTTGCTCTGTTTCTTGAACCTGTAAATTTTTATCTTTGGCAAAATTTGGGGAAATTTCAGCCATTATTTCTTCAAAGACCTTTTCAGCCCTGACCTCTTCCTTTCTTCCTTCTATGATTCCGATGATAAGAAAATTAAGTCTTTTGTTACAGTCCCACGTGCCCTGGAGCTCTGTTCACGTGTTTTTTCCAGTCTGTTTTCTTTTTGTTTTATAGACTGGGTAATTTCTCTTGTTTTATCTTCCAGTTCATTGATTCTTTCCATTCCATTCTGCTGTTAAGCACATCCACTGAGCTTTAAAATTTTGGTTATTGTGGTTTTTACTTCTAATATTTCCATTTGATTCTTATTTGTATCTTCTATTTACTTGCTAAGACTTTATTTTACATTTGTTTCAAGCATATTTGTAATTACACATTGAAGCAGTTTCATGATGGCTGCTTTGAGATCCATATGAGATAACTGCAACATACACTGACAGGCTTTCCTCATCCAAGTTGAGACTTTCCTGGTTCTTGGTATTACAAGTGATTTTCAATTGTATCCTAGACATTTTGGGTATATGTTATGAGACTCTGGGTTTTATTAATTTATTAATAGCATGTGTCTTAGAAGAAAGGACTGGTGATTTACTTCCAAAAGGTCACAGCCTTGAAAATCCTATGGAGTATAGTTCTACCCTGCAACACATGAGGTTACTATGAGTCAGAACTGACTCGATGGCAACTGGTTTGGATCTCTGATATTGTGTTGATGCCACTTCAATTACTATCAGGTCGGGGTGGAAGTTCAGGTTCCCTACTTAGCCTTCATAGACACCCTGGGATGGGGATGGTCCCTTGTTATTAATGAGTAGGACATTCAAGTTCCTCAGTAGTCCTCTGCTGACACCATCCTGGCTTGGAGAGGAGGAGGTGCCTTGTCACAGCTTCCCATGTGGCCTCCACTGACACTGCACCCAGAACCAGGGCAGGGAATTAGTTACTATTTGAACATGGTGAAAGTCCTGGCATCCAACTTAAGACTCTCTGACACCATCCTGGTAAGAAGGGGAGGAGAATCTCATTACCCCCGAGTAGGGGCCTCATTAACTGCTGGATGGTTTCTAAAATGGAAACTCTTCATATTATCCCCACTTGGCTTCTCTGACACCACCATGGTGGTGGTGGTGTCGCACGAACACTTAACCCCTTCTTAAGGTCTCTGATTCTTCCAGGAAGTAATAGCCACTGCCACTGCACAGCAATTTTTCTTGTAGTAATAACAGTAGTGGTAGAAGAGGAATTAATAATAATAACTAACATTTAGTGAGCATTTAACAATGTGAGATACTATGGTAACAGCTTCACCCAGTTCATCTCACTTAACCCATACCATACTCTCACGACAGTGGTATTGTTATTCCTATTTTCAGATAAGAAAACTAACGTTTAGAAGGGTTAAATTATGAAACAGTTAGGATTTCAATGCAGGCAATCTACTCCAGGGCCTGTGTCCTTAACTACTATGCTATAGTGTAGTGAGGATTCATCAAGATGACATGTGAAAGTGCTAGAAAATTATAAAGCACTAAACAAATGTGAGGGAATTTTTATTACCACTTTCCAGAGCACTTCAACAAGTAACCGTGATTAAGTAAATGAAGATCCAGGCTTTATCCAGTGCTAATCAATCACTTAAACATTGTTTCCCATTGCAATAGCTACCCCAAAGAATGTGTTTCATATTCAGCAAAAAATGCAAAAGAATCTCTGAAAGTTTTAAAGGCAGAACTTCAGGAAAAACAAGTGTATATTATTTTCTCATAGGTGTTTTTACAGTTTTTCTAAATAGAAAGAGATCAATGCAAAATTCACTCCCATTTCTATTTAGAAAAACTGTAAAAACACCTATGAGTAGAAAGCCAAGAGAGGAGATGTGTTATGGATAATCACTGAGCCATGCCATCTACTTTATAGAAAGGAGATGGACATTCTGGAAAAATCCCTTCAGTTTAAAGAAGTAGTTATATGTACATGATGAAGTAGATAAATTCATATGAAAAAGGAAATGTACTGTTACATTTCACCTGTACTTGAAATGACAGTATAATTCTCTGATCCACAAAACACATTAAATTCACTCATTTATCAAATATTTTTTGAATACAACTATGTCCTAAACTCAAGGGGTGAAGATGAAAGTTGCAGTCCTGCATAATTAGAAATCCATGTGATCATTACAGCCCTAGCTAGAAGTAAACTCACAGCAGTGCGAGAGTACTGGCACAAGGAACAAATACTGCCTGGAGGAGGTAGCCCCTGACGTAAGCTTCACAGGAAGAGAACCAGTCTGGCAGGGTAGTGGTGATGTGGGGCAGTGAGGAGTCTACAAGAGGAAACAGCGTGAAGGAAGGCATGAAAGTGAGTGAACACTGAGGGAGCTACAAGTTGGAGGGTATAGCCAGTGCAGTGGGGAACCAGGCTATCAGATCACAAAAGGCCTGGTATGTTTCATTGAGTTTGGGGCTCTCGATCTTGAGATGGCTGAGCCAATGAGGGATTTTAAGCCAATGAAGAGTTTTAAGCAAGGGGATAATATGAAGAGTTTCCATTTTAGAAAAATGGCTCTTGTCAAAATATGAAGGCTATTATGGAAGGAGTTAAAAGTAAAGGCAGGGAAGGAGCCTACTATATTGTTACAAATGAGAGATGATGAGCAATGGAAAATAATCTTATTAACTGCATATTTGGTATATGGGATAAAAGAGCAATGAGGGGAGGGAAGGTTTTAAAATACTTCCTTAGTTTCTGGCTTAGGCGGTACTGTCATTTGTCAGGATGAGGAACACAGGAGGAGAAGTAGATTTTGAGGGGGAGAATGGGTCAGTTTTGGGAATGCTAGTTTTAAGCTCCAGGTACTAAGTATGGAGATGCTGACTTGGGATCATCAGTGTATGCTCAATAGTTAAAGCCATAAACATAAAACTGTTCATGAAGATTATACAGCAGAAGGGGGAAGAAAGGGAAACTCAAACAGGAATGCTGGGAAACACTAACAGTTGCAGGACAGCCCAGAGCAGAGAAAGTCTGCAGGGAGGTTTGACACAAACCAAGGGAGGGGAGACTTTCACTGGTAGTCTTGGTGAGAACACTCTGAGTGGCACGGTGGGAGAAAAGACCAAATTAAACTGAGTAGAGAGTGAATGTGTAGCGTGAAAGTAAAAGACTGGATGCAGACAGTTCTTTTAGATCCTTGATTATAACAGGAAAGGATGGTACATATGGACAGAATCCAATGAGCTGTTATTTCTATTGGACAGTTCCTAGTGATGGTAACACAATAAAGCTTGATGGTGCTGGCATTTCACAAATGATAGCTTAATTCCTGGCAAAGTTTAGACAAAAAACACAGCCAGAAATGAAACTGTTAAAGAGAAAAATATGAAAGTGCTAGTCTCAGGAAGGGTAATCTGATCCAACACAGAAGTCAGAATTCATCAAGGTAGTCATAAATCAGCAATATTTAGTTTTCAAAATCATGTCATCTATTTGTTTGCCTAAAATGACTTATCAAATATCATTTAAACTGTATGTGAAATGTAGGATTAAAAAAAAAGTTTTGGTCTTCCTCCTCCACAACATTCATTTAGGGAAAATATTTCTAGCAGTGACATTTCTCACTGTACACGGTAAGATCTCAAATGAGGTGAGAGCATGTGTGATTGGAAATAGTCTTTTACAGATTCTGATCTGTATTCTCGCATCTTAGATGAGACTCCCCGCCCTAGAAAGCCACTGTAGGGAGGCAACCCAGTTCAGTAAATGCTGGTTTAAGGGCCTCAAATGTGTCCAACAGAAGGTGTGGAGGCAAAAGCACTGGGTTTCCAGTATGGCTCCCTCTTCACTTGGTATGCAGCCTTGCATGAGTCATTTAGCCTCTCCTTGTCCATTTCTTCACCTGTAATCTAAGGGTTGTCTGCGAGAATCTTTATTTCTGCACAGTCTTGATATTCTGTGATTCTATGACAAGTGGGTTAAAGGGTGCTTACTGAATTAGCACTGCTTTTCCCTCTACTTGGTTATTTTCAAGAGCATGTGGAGAGTTTTACTTCTATGCCTCCTGCTCTAGCCACTTACCATGCCGTTCCCTCAAATTTCCACCTGCCTAATTCCTACTTTGGCTTGGCTTCCAATACCACTTCCTCAATGAAGCCTTCTCCAATCTTCCTATTAGGAAGAAATCTCTTCCCCTGGCTGCTCAGAACACTTGATTTTCACTTTGCTTATGTCATTCCCTGCTTTGGTACCCATGTCTTATCTATTCCACCAGACCAGAGGTTGGCAAATTTTTTCTGCAAAGGGCCAGATGGTAAATGTGCTTCGCAGGCCAAATGGTCTCTGGCACACTACTCAACCTTCCCCTTGTAGCAAAAAGGCAGCCATACATAAATGAATGAGCATGGCTGTGTTCCAATAAAACTTTATTTACAAACAAGTGATGGTTTGGCCTGCGGGCCACGGTCTGTTTGGCCTGCAGGTTGTAGTTTGCTGACCCATGCATTAGATTACAAGGTTCTTGAGGCCAAGTGCCACATTGTATTATCTCTATATTCCTTGTGATAACTAATAAAATACATTCTTGCCTCAAGGAACTAAAAAAAAAAAAAGGAATAAATTATGTTTGCTTAAAATATGAGGAAAGAAAATCAATACCCCTTCCCTCAATGTTATCTACATCAGGACACAGAGTTAGAAAGGCAGGAGCGTAGCTTGAAAGAATAGATATAAAAGCATATGAATGTGGTGCAGTTCCTGACCCCCTGGGTTATTTCTCCCCTCAATAATTCAATCAGCATTTTATATTGTTTCTTTCTGGAAGGAGTATTTTTACCTCTAAATACAGGGTGAAAAAAACTACTATCAGCTTACAATGCCAAAAGCCAAAGTACCCTCCTACATGTAAACAAAGGCACATTTTCTTTAACTTTTTATTTTGAAAAAAAGTCAAACGTTCAGAAAAGACCAACAATGGTATACAATGAATCTTCACCTAGATTCACCAATTAAGAACATTTTGCTACATTTGCAAAAACACATTTTAAAGAGAAATTGTAGACTGTACCCATTATAAGTGTGCACTTCAACGACTTTTGACAAATATGCACCCCTATATAACAACTATCACAATCAAGATACAGAACATTTTCATCACCCCTAAAAGTTCCCTTGTCTCCTTTGAAGTCAGTGTTTTCCTCCACCCCTGGCTCCAGCCAGTCATGTACTTTCTGTCATTATGGATTATTTTCCATTTTCTAGAATTACAAATAACTAGAATCATACACTAGATAGACTTTTGAATCTAGTTTTTTTTCACTCTAAAAAATGTTTTTAAGACTCATTCATGTTGTTGAGTGTATCAGTAGTTCATTCCTTTTTATTGCTAAACATTATTCCTTTGTATGGATATACCACAATTTGTTTATTAATTCATGTGTTGATGGACATGCGTATTGTTAGGGGATTTCAGTTACTTATGAATAAGACTGTTAAGATTACTCCTGTACAAGTCTTTTTATGGAGAAATGTTCTCATTTTTCTTGGGTAAATACCTAGGAATGGGATTGCTGGGCTGTAGGGTTAAGTGTGTGTTTGTAAGAAATTTAAAGCACACTTTAAAACACAGGAATGTTAAACTATATTGTCAAAATTCAACAGAAAGCAAGTTATCTTTCAAGGAACACAACCATGAACTAAAAAGTGTGGTCTACGTTAAGACTTTCATTCGTTGCAGTCAGAGGTGTTAATGAGACCTAATATTGCTGCCTTTTCCTCTCTAAACAGACTGCTTTCACAGGTGAGAATGAACTGAGCAAGAGCAGAGGCCAACCATAAAGAATGCTTTCAGTCCATTTCCCCCATCTCATAAAACCCCTCGAAGAGTGGGAAAGGCCATCGAAACAGGAACTTAGCTGTGTGTATGACCATTTTAATGTCTGGTATTACTGTTTTCTTTCATTTACTGGAAAAGCCAGAAGGCCTTCTGCTTGATGCCCTGCTATACTCAAATTCTCAGTATGATGATATTGGGATACAAGCTTCAGAGGACAGGCAGAGAAACTGAATTATTATAGGGTCCTGGGAAAGGCCTTGAACAGGGTTTCTCTGTATTCACCTTGCCAATTTCTACCCCCATCCCATACCCGACCCTCTTCTATTTTCCTTTACATTCTCTCTCCTTCCTCAGCACCCCTCCTTGTCTCTTTCTCCTTCTGGGCCTCACTCCTGTCTTCCTTTTAGTCTCACTCTTGCATTCTCTCCCTCATCTTTGTACTTTCTGAGTCTGTACACACATGTACATGTGTATGACTCTTACCCTCGTGAGGTTTATCTCAGACTTCTATTCCCATTCTCTCTTCCTTCTCCGAAACAGTAGCTATCAAGCCCTGTACGTGCAGACTTGTTAGACATAAAGGAATAGAACTATTCTCTTGCATTGCTGATGATGGTCTTTGTGCTTTTCATTTACAGTTAGTACTCTACTTGCAGCCAGAACGTGAACTGTCTATCAAAGGAAGCCAAGGATAATACAGGTTTCCCACCTGGGGATTGGGCTTGCCCATTTTCCTGAACTTCTACATTAAATGACTACACAGTGTTGTCGACAAATTGTCACACATTGTACAATGAACAGCTGTCATGCCCTTTGAGGAATTTTTATAAAATGAGTTAAAGAAATGTTTTTAAATCCCTTTCGCAAGGATTCTAAATGTGTTTCAATTATATGTTGTTGTTGTTGTTAGGTGCTGCTGAGTTGGTTCCAAATCATAGTAACACTATGTTCAACAGAACGAAACACTGCCCAGTCCTGCACAATCCTCACAAATGTTGCTATATTTGAGCCCACTGTTGAAGCCACTACGTCAATCCATCTCATTGAGCCTCTTCCTCAATGACCCTCTACTTTATCAAGCGTGATGTCCTTCTCTAGGGACTGGTCCTTACTGATAAAATATCCAAAGTATGTGAGATGAAGTCTTGCCACCCTTGCTTCTCAGGAGCATTCTGGCTGGTCTTCCGAAACAGATTTGTTCATCCTTCTGGCAGTCCATGGTATATTCAATATTCTTCATCAACACCATAATTCAAAGGCATCAATTCTTCTTTGGTCTTCCTATTCATTGTCCAGCTTTCAAATGCATATGAGGCTACTGAAAATACCATGGGTTGGGTCAAGCGCACCTTAGTCCTCAAGGTGACATCTTTGATTTTTAACACTTTAAAGAGGTCTGCAAAAGACCAATCCTAATGCCTCATTCTTCTTTATACAGCCCAGCTTCTCCGATTATTTGCTCAGCATACAGATCGAATAAGTATGATGAAAGGATACCACCGTGACTCAGACCTTTCCTGATTCTAAACCACGCAGTATTCCCTTCTTCTATTCAAAAGACTGCCTCTTGGTCTATGTACAGGCTCCTCATGAGCACAATTAAGTGTTCTGGAATTCCCTTTCTTCACAATGTTATCCATAATTTGTTATGATCCACACAGTTGAGTGCCTTTGCATAGCCAGTAAAACACAAGTAAACCATCTTTCTGGTACTCACTGCTTTCAGCCAAGATCCATCTGACATCTACAATGACATCCCTTGTTCCACATCCTGTTCAGAATCTGGCTTGAATTTCTGGAAGCTCTTTGTTGATGTACTGCTGCAACTGCTTCTGAGTGATCTTCAGCAAAGTTTTACTCGTGTGTGATATTAATGATACAGTTAGATAATTCCTGCATTCCGTTGGGATCACCTTTTTTTGGAATGGGACAAATATAGATCTCTTCCAGTCAGTTGGCCAGGTAGGTGTCTTTCAAATTTCTTGGCATAGACGAGTCAGCACCTCCAGCACTGCATCCATCTGTTGAAACATCTCAGTTGATATTCCATCAATTCCTAGAACCTTGTTTTTCACCAATGCCTTCAGTGCAGCTTGGACTTCTTCCTTCAATGCCATTGGTTCTTAATCATATGCTACCTCCTGAAATGACTGAACATTGACCAATTCTTTCTGGTACAGTGACTCTGTGTACTCCTTCCATCTTCTTTTGATGTTTCCTGTGCCATTCAATATTTTGCCCATAGAATTCTTCAATATTACAACTCGAGGCTTGATTTTTTTCTTCAGTTCTTTCAGCTTGAAAAATGCCAAGCATGTTCTTACCTTCAATTACACAGCTAGAGATATATAGCCTACAATGAAAGCTTTCACTTTATTTTCAAAAGAATAATAATTTCCTCAATAAAGAAACCTTTTTAAGTTCAAGACCATATTTAAGCCCTAACATTTAAATTATTCTGAGTGTTTGGGCTACTATGGTCAATGAATGCTGCTGATGGAAAATACATAACTCTTTATCAACTCCTTCCAGATTTTTAGAACTTATTTCTGTACTTCTTTAAAATATCTACATATGTGTGTATGTGTGTGTGTATAAATAATCTCAAGCTTTAGAAAAATTGCAAATATAGTTCAAAAAACGTTCTTCCTGAACCTTGTGAGAGTAAGTTGCTTACATGATGCCCTATTACCGGCTACTTTTGTTATGTATTTCCAACACACAGGGGCACTCTCCTACATAACCACAGTATATCCATCAAATTCAAGAAATTAACATAGATTCTTTATTACTATCTAATTCTCAGACCCCACACGAGATATGCCAATTGTTCCAATAATGTCTTTTACACCAAAAGGATCCAGTTAAGAATCATGCTGTGTCTAGTTGTCATATGCCTTTAGTATCTTCCAGTCTTGAAAATTCCTCAGCGACTCTTTGAGCTTTCATGATTTTGAGGCTTTTGAAGATTATAGGGTATAATTTTGAAGAATGTTGGACAATTTGAGTAGGTCTGATGTTTCCTCATGATGAGATTCAGATTATCTGTTTTTTGCAGGAATATCACAGAAGTGATGTTGTGTTCTCCTCATTGTAGTCTCTCAGGATGGCTGAAAATTTTGATTTGTTGCATTACAGATAATGTTCACTTGGACCACTTGATAAGGTGGTGTGTGCCAGATTTTCTCACTATAAAGTTACTCTTTCATGGAAAAAACCAAAGCAAACCCATTGCTGTCCAGCTGATTCCAACTCCTAGCGACCCTACAGTATAGAGCAGAACTGCTCCATAGGGTTTCCAAGGCTGTAATCTTTACAGAAGCAGAATGCCTCATCTTTTTCCCTTGGAGCAGCTCGTAGGTTCGAACCACTGACCTTTCAGTTAGCAGCTGAATGCTTAACCACTGTACCACCAGCGCTCCTCTCGTTCTTTCACTTAGTAATTAATAATTCTTCACCTAAGATTCTTAAATTAATGCTCAACCTTATTCTTTCCTAAGATAAGTATTTAAGGGTGTAAGTTTTTCTTATGGTTTTTCTTTAGATGCATCCCCAAAATGTCAATATGTTAGTATTTGCATTATTTTTCTACTTTGCTTTTTAAAACTGTATGATTTATTTTACGAACCCTGAGTTCATTAGTTATCTCTATATCTCCAAACATACAGGGATTTTTAAAATTCCTTTTTTGTTACTGACTTCTACCTTAACTGCATTATATTCAGAGAAACTGACTGTATTATACTTTTATTTAAAGGTACAAACTTCCCTCTAAGCACTGCTTTTCAAAAATATGCTCATTAACATTTAGTTCAAAACATTTTCTAATGTTCCTTGTGATTTTGTAGCTATGTTACTGATTTCTAAATCCATGCCACTGTCGTCAGAGAACACGCTTCGTATGATCCGAAATTTCTTTAAGTTTACTGAGATTGTTTTATGGCCCAGCATAGTCTGTCTTGCTGAACATACTGTGTATGCTAGGAAAGAATATGTATATTCTACAGTTGTTGGGTGTAGTGACCTATAAATATCAATTAAGTCAAGGCGGTTGATAGTGCTACACTGTTCATGTCATCTATGTCTTCACTTTTTTTTTGCGGGGGGGGGTAGCTGTTCTATCATTTGCTAAGGGAGGGAAGTTAAGATACCCATCTATGAGAAAAGAACTGTTTATTTCTTCCTTTAATTCTACCAATTTTTGCTTCATATACTTTGAAGCTCTGTTATCAGGCACATACACATTTGTTATTGTTATATCTTCTGATTAATTTGACCCTTTTATCATTACGCAAAGGGAGCCCTGGCAGCACAGTGGTTAAGAGCTACGGCTGCTAACCAAAAGGCTGGCAGTTTGAATCCACCAGCTGCTTCTTGGAAACCCTATGGGGCAGTTGTACTCTGTCCTATGGGATCACTATGAGTTGGAATCGACTTGACTATGGTTTTGGTTTGATCATTATGCACTGTCTTTATTGCTATTAATATACTGTATATTAAGGCCCAATTTATCTGATATTAATATTGGAGCACCAGCCTTCTTACGTGTACAATTTGCATGATGTATCTTTTCCATCCATTTACTTTCAACCTATATTTATATAGGTTGTGTGTCTATATTTACAATGCATCTCATGTAGATGGAATATAGTTGGGCCTTTTTGGCCATTCTGATAATCTCTGCCTTTTAACTACAGTATTTTGTATGTTTCACTTAATGTAATTATCGATATGTTGGATTTAGGCCTATTGTTTTATTGTCTGTCTCTTCTGTGTTTCGTTCCACTCTTGCTCCTTTCCTTCCTTCTTGGGACTATCTGCATATATTTTAGAAAATCACTTTAATTTACCTGTTGGATTTTATGGTATTTTGTTAGTGACTGATCCATGGATTAAAATATACAGTCCTATCTTTTCACGGTCTACTTAGAATTGATATTGTACCACTTTATGTAAAATGTAGAAAGCTTGTAACCTTTTCATTTTATATCCTCTCCACCCTTTATGCTATAGTTATCATATACAGTACACTGAAATACGTTATAACTCTAAAAGACAATGTTAAAATTTTTGTTTTAATCATTAAAAAAAGAACAAAAAACATCACCATCAAGTTGATTCTGACTCACAGCGACCTTATAGGGCAGAGTAGAACTGCCCCATAGGGTTTCCAAGGAGCAGGTGGTAGATCTGAACTGCCATCCTTTTGGTTAGCAGCTGAGTTCTTAACCACTGCAACACTAGAGCTCCATACACACACACACACACACACACACACACATAACCTTAAAAGATACTAATGGGAGAATATTTCCATTTTCATTGTTCTTTATTCTTTCTTGAAGAAACCAATTTCCAATTGGTATCACTTGCTTCACCCTTAAGAAATTCCTTTACCAATTCTTGTAATGCAGGTCTGTTGCTGACAAATTCTCTTAGGTGTATAATTTTTAAATATGAAAATGCATTTATTTTACTTTCGTTCTTGGTGACTAATTTTTGCTCAATACAGACTTCTAGGTTGATAGTTTTTTTTCTCTTTCAGCATTTTAAAGATGATCACTTTCTTCTGACCTCTCGTGAGAAGTTGGAAAGTTAAGCTATTATTCAAATTTACGCACCAACCACTAATGCCAAAGATGGGAAAATCGAAGATTTTTATTAACTTCTGCAGTCTGAAATAGATCAAATATGCAGTCAAGATACATTGATAATTACTGGTGACTGAAATGCAAAGTTGGAAACAAAAAAGGATCGGTAGAGGTAAAGTATTTCTTGGAAGAAATACATCCAGAATGCTCCTTGGAAACAAGGATGGCGAGACTTCATATCACATACTTTGGACATGTTGTCAGGAGGGGCCAGTCCCGGGAGAAGGAAACCATGCTTGGTAAAGCAGAGGATCAGCGAAAAATAGGGAGACCCTCAATGAGTTGGACTGACATAGTGGCTGCAACGATGGGCTCAAGCATAACAACGATTGTGAAGGTGATGCAGGACCGGGCAGTGTTTCATTCTGTTGTATACAGGGTTGCTATGAGTTGGAACCAACTCAACAGCACCTAACAACAATAACAGCAACATTCTTTTGATAATGGTATAGGTGTGTCCCATTGTATCTCTGCTCTCCTTCTGTATATCCAATGACGTGTTGTAGACTGCTTGATATTATCCCACAAGTCCCCTGAGACTCTTACTCCTTTTTTCCCCCTTTTGTTCTTCAGATTAGATAATTTCTATTGATATAGCTTTTTAAGTTCAATGATCCATTCCTCTGTCATCTCCATTCTACTATTATGCCCATTCAATGAAATGTTTTTTAAAAATTCGAACTTTTCTCCAACACCCATTCATGATAAAAACTCTCAGCAAAATAGAATAGAAGGAAAATTCCTCAACATAATAAAGGGCATTTATACAAAGCCAAGAGACAACATCATCCTAAATGGAGAGATTCTAAAAACATTCCCCTTAAGAACAGGAACCAGACAAGGATGCCCCTTATCACCACTCTTATTCAACATTGTGCTGGAGATCCTCGCCAGAGCAATTAGGCTGGATAAAGAAATAAAGGGCATCCAGATTGGCCAGGAAGAAGTAAAAGTATCTCTGTTTGCAGATGACATGATCTTATACACAGAAAACTCTGAAGAATCCTCAAAAAAAAAAAAAAAAACTACTGAAACTAAAAGAAGAGTTCAGCAGAGTATCAGGTTTCAAGATAAACATACAAAAATCAGTTGGATTCCTCTACGCCAACAAAAAGAACATCCAAGAGGAAATCACCAAATCAATATCATTCACAGTAGCCCCGAAGAAGATAAAATCCTTAGGAATAAATCTAACCAGAGACATAAAAGACCTATAAAAAGAAAACTGCAAGGTACTACTGTAAGAAACCAAAAGGTACCTAGATAAGTGGAAAAACATACCTTGCTCATGGATAGGAAGACTTAACATAGTAAAAATGTCTATCCTACCAAAAGCCATCTATATATACAATGCAATTCCAATCCAAATTTCAATGACATTTTTTAATGAGATAGAGAAACAAATCACCAACTTCATATGGAAGGGAAAGAACCCCCGGATAAATAAAGCATTACTGAAAAAAAAAAAGAACAAAGTGGGAGGCCTCACTCTTCCTGATTTTAGAACCTATTATACCGCCACAATAGTTAAAACAGCCTGGTACTGGTACAACAACAGACACATAGACCAATGGAACAGAATTGAGAATCCAGATATAAATCCATCCACATATGTGCAGCTGATATTTGACAAAGGCCTAGTGTCAGTTAACTGGGGAAAAGACAGTCTTTTTAACAAATAGTGCTGGCATAACTGGATATCCATCTGCAAAAAAATGAACAGGACCCATACCTCACACCATGCACAAAAACTAACTCCAAATGGATCAAAGACCTAAATACAAAGTCTAAAACAATAAAGATCATGGAAGAAAAAATAGGGACAATGTTAGGAGCCCTGATACATGGCATAAACAGAATACGAAACATTACTGAAAATGCCAAAGAGAAACCAGATAAATAAGAGCTATTAAAAATCAAACACCTACGCTCATCTAAAGACTTCACCAAAACAGTAAAAAGATCATCTACAGACTGGGAAAAAAATTTCAGCTACGACATCTCCAACCAGTGTCTGATCTCTAAAATCTACATGATTCTGCTAAAACTCAAACACAAGAAGACAAACAACCCAATTAAAAAATGGGCAAAGGATATGAACAGACACTTCACTAAAGAAGACATTCAGGTGGCTAACAGATACATGAGGAAATGTTCTCGATCATTAGCCATTAGAGAAATGCAAATCAAAAGTATAATGAGATTCAATCTCACTCCAACAAGGCTGGCGTTAATCCAAAAAACACAAAATAATAAATGTTGGAGAGGCTGTGGAGAGACTGGAACACTTTTACACTGCTGGTGGGAATGTAAAATGGTACAACCACTGTGGAAATTGATTTGGTGCTTCCTTAAAAAGCTAGAAATAGAACTACCATATGACCCAGTAATCCCACTCCTTGGAATATATCCTAGAGAAATAAGAGTCTTTACACGAACAGATATATGCACACCCATGTTTACTGCGGCACTGTTTACAATAGCAAAAAGATGGAAGCCACCAAGGTGCCATTCAATGGATGAATGTATAAATAAATTATGGTATATTCACACAACGGAATACTACGCATCGATAAAGAACAGTGATAAATCTGTGAAACATTTCATAACATGGAGGAACCTGGAAGACATTATGCTGAGTGAAATCAGTCAGCTGCAAAAGGACAAATATTGTATAAGACCACTATTATAAGATCTCGAGAAATAGTTTAAACTGAGAAGAACACATTCTTTTGTGGTTACGAGAGGGGGGAGGGAGGCAGGGTGGGAGAGGGATATTTACTAATTAGATAGTAGATAAGAACTACTTTAGGTGAAGGGAAGGACAGCACACAATACAGGTGAGGTCAGCACAACTGGACTAAACCAAAAGCAAAGAAGTTTCCTGAACAGACTGAATGCTTTGAAGGTTAGCGAGCAGGAGCAGGGGTTTGGGACCATGGTTTCACAGGACATCTAAGTCAACTGGCATAATAAAATCTATTAAGAAAACACTCTGCATCCCACTTTGAAGAGTGGCGTCTGGTGTCTTAAATGCTAGCAAGTGGCCATCTAAGATGCATCAATGAGTCTCAACCCACCTGGATCAAAGGAGAATGAAGAACGCTAAGGACGGAAGGTAATTACGAGCCCAAGAGACAGAAAAGGCCACATGAACCAGAGGCTACATTATCCTGAGACCAGAAGATCTAGATGGTGCCTGGCCACAACTGATGACTCCCCTGACAGGGAACACAGTGGAGGACCCCTGAGGGAGCAGGGGAACAGTGGGATGCAGACCCCAAATTCTCATAAAAAGACCAGACTTAAATGGTCTGACTGAGACTAGAAGGAACCCAGTGGTCATGGCCTCCAGACCTTCTGTTGGCCCAGGACAGGAACCATTCCCGAAGCCAACTCGTTGGACATGGATTGGACTGGACAATGGGTAGGAGAGGGATGCTGGTGAGGAGTGAGCTACTTGGATCTGGTGGATGCTTGAGACTATGTTGGCATCTCCTGTCTGGAGGGGAGATGGGAGGGTAGAGGGGTTTAGAAGCTGGCAAAATGGAGATGAAAAGAGAGAGTGGAAGGAGGGAGCGGGCTGTCTCATTGGGGGGAGAGTAACTGGGAGTATGTAGCAAGGTGTATATAAGTTTTTATGTGAGAGACTGGCTTGATTTGTAAACTTTCACTTAAAGTACAATAAAAATTAAAAAAAAAAATTCAAACTTTTCTTTTTTTGGAAATAATTTTAAACTTCTCTCAGCCACCCCTAATGTTTACATCCTATAAAGTTACAGTACAATTACCAAAACCAGAAAAGTAATACTGATACAAAATGGTGAACTAACCTATAGATCTTATTAGAATTTTGCTTTTTTTTTTTTTTAAACCCAGAATTCAATGCAGGATCCCATATTGAATTTAGTTTTCATGCCTCTTTAGTCTCCTCAAATCTGTGACAATTTCTTTGTCTTTGTATTTTTTAAAGAGTTTTGGTCAATTATTTTGTGAATGTCCCTTAGTTTAGGTTTGTCTGATGTTTTCTTACAATTGGATTGCATTTTTGCCAAGAATACCACAGAAGTGATGTTGTGAGCTTCTAAGAGGAACATATCAGAGGCTAAATTATACCAATATGTCCTGTTATTGGTGACGTTAACTTTGTTTATTTGGTTAAGGTGGAGTCTACCCACTTTCTTTATTGTAAAATTACCCCTTTCCCCTTTGTAATTAAAAGTATTTTGGAGTTATTTTGAGACTATGCAAATATACTGTTTCTCATCATACTTTTGGCCAGTACTTTTTGCATCTATCAGTGACTCTCTCTTACAAATTACTGTGCTGTCTAGTAGAAATTTTGTTTTCATCATTTCTTCTCATGTAATAAATAGCCAGTGACTTTTTTCTTTCAGTTATATTTTTCTGTTCTAGAGAGCTTTTTTGTTATGTTTCTTCTCTGCTGATATGTCACATCTTTCATTCATTAAGAGTATATTTTCCTTTCTGTCACTGAGCTTAGTCATAATAGTTGTTTTAATATCATTGTCTGCTATTTCTAACATCTCTGTCATCTCAGGGTTGGTCTCCATTCATTGCCTTTCCTCTTGAGAATGGGTCATATTTTTGTTTTCTTTGTTTGCTGAACAATTCCGGATATTGTGAATATTATGCTGTGGAGACTCTGGCTTCTGTTATATTCCTCTGACGAGTGTTTTTCAATTTTTTTCCTTTTTTAACAGGCACTTGACTTCGTTAGACTGAAACTGCAAAAGTCTATTCTTGGTCGGTGTGATGGTTAAGGATGCGCATCAAGTTGGCTAGGCCATGATTCTTAGTGGCTTGGCAGTTATGATGTAGTTTGGCAGTTACGTAACGATGTAATCACTTCCATGATGAGATCTGATATAATGTAATCACCTCCTTGATGAGATCTGCTATGAACAGCCAATCAGCTGAAAGAGAGTCTCCTTGGGGTGTGGCCTGCATCCAATATATATATATGGACTTTCTGGCTTTTGCTCTGCTCTAGACCTTGCATTTGCCTTGTCATCTCATTATCTGAGCTCTAGTTCTAGGGACTTAAGCCAGCAGCCAGCCAGTTTACCTGCTAATCTTAGGTTCATCAACCCCTGCAGTTATGTTAGTCAGGTGAAGCCTCCAGCCTGATGCCTGACCCATGGATTATATACATGTTTCACTGGTTTTGTTTCTCTAGAGAACTCAGCCTAAGACAGATAGTATCTCAAATCTCAGTTCAGTTCTTTTATCTTCAGCGGAGGTACTTAAGAGTCTATCCTACACATGCATGGCTCAAGGATTAATCACATGTTTATAAACAATTAGAAGCTCTCCCTTTCTGGCTTTCTTGTTTCTGAATATCCCCCTCACTTTCTAGCAGCCATCTTTGTCTTCAGGTCTGTCCTCAAGCCACAAAGACTGTGGATTTTCTACCGGAGTTCTTGACACTCCATGCGGCACCAACTGTGGCCTGCTTTCAGGCTAAAAGCCATAAAACTGGAAATCTCATCCAATGCTATTCCCTTCATGCAAGTGCTATTCCTATCCAGAATTATCAGTAAATTCAGGTATTTGTTTCTTTATACTTTATCCAGAGATTGTACATGTTATCTGTAGGAGGGTTGGTCTGACAAGCATTTATTCAACATACAGGAAGCAGAACTGAATTATCTGTATGGTACTGATTCTTTCAAATTTGTCAAGACTTCTTATAAAAAATGTGTGTTCTCTAACGTTGCACATCGGGTTCTATCTATGGGCATTAAACCAAGTTTGTTAATTGTTTCTTCAAACCTTTTGCATCTTTACCAATTTTTTTGTTTGCTTTACCTATTGATATTGAAAAGCTGTAAGCTGAAATTTCCACTGATGGTGGATGTGTCAATCTCTCCCTCAAGTAGTCTTCATGACTTAAAGTGATAGTGATGATGGTAGTGATGATACCATTTCATATGACTGCAATGAAAGGGTATTTAGAGTTATAATATGACCCATATTCTTTTATTAGTTGAATTCTAAAGGTAGCTCTGAGAATAAAACTCCACAGTAATCACCACACCTCTTAACTGTTCTCACCAAATTTAAATTAGCAGTGTAACTTGGAATATAGTGGAAAAATCATGGTTGGGATTTAAAGAAGACTTAAATTTGAATCCCAGTTTTACTGTTAACAACCTTTGAAACTTTTGGCATGTACCTCTGCCCCATGTATCTGCCATCCCTTTCCTCTTTTGAGTTCTGCTGTCTTCATTTACAAAATAAGTGGACTGAACTAGACCAGACACTCTGAAGGCCTCCTCTCTGGTTCTGATATTCTGTGTCAATAAGACACATGTATTGGACAGACAGTACACATTTTGAGGAAGGAAAGGGCAAAGTGGCCTTGACAGGCTGAACAAGTGCCACATAGTGAGGGACGATGGAAGCAAGACGCAGCTGGCACCAGGAAGAGCACTGTCACCTGTAGAATGTTGAAGGATTTCTGTTCTCTTGTAATTAACTAAGGGGTCAATGTTCTGGCTCCTTTGTACAAAGAAAACAATGTGGTGACTGGGTGTCCCAATCCTCTGCTGCTATAATGAAAATCGAACAGGCATCTGGATGGTGCAGCATATGACTCAGTGAAAAACAATCCCCTTGCTGCCACAGGTTGCACTTAGATTTTCTTTGTTTGTATTCAGGGCTTTCTTGTCACCTTTTGAAGAGCTCACCAACAGCCTCTTTGATCCAACAATATCATATCAATTATTTAAGGCTCGTACATCCCTTTTCAATTAACAATCTCCTTGGCTCCAGAAAATACATACACACAATTTATAAGCATATTCTTTAAATATTTCATGAAGAACAGGTCACTATGAATTAAAAATAAGGCTGCTAATGAAATAGTTAATGTTTTTCAAAATGCAATGAAACGTCAAGAAATTATAAATCTTTTAATTAAATGCCTTTTCAATATATTCTTCCTAGGTAACAATATTAAACACATATAGAAATTAAAGACACAAAAATAATGCTCTGTTTTATTTGTCAACTCAATTAAGTGGGGACAAATCGGTTTAGCTTATAGGAAGGGAAGTCCTGGACAGGGACTCAGGGGACTAGAGTCTAGGTCATGACTGTGCCATTAGGTAGCTGCATGATCCTTTTTCCATATCTCAATTTGCTCAACTGTATATGGACTAGTTAGATATTATCCAACATTAAAAACCTATAAATCTATTTTCACTGTACTCAGTATTACTTTGACTGGTCTTTTTACTACCTTCCAATGTACATGTCTGGTCTTCTGAAGGAGATATACTGAGGCCAGAGACTCACTATTTTGTGCACTGGAACTATCTAGACACAGAGAAGATGCTTGACAATAATTTATTGAACAAAGGAAGAAATTTGCTTTAGCATATTTTAAGCTTTCACGTGTCTTGGAAGATAAAACATCTGTTTAACCATAATGCCTAGAGGAAGCCTGTTTAAATGAACTGTTTTGCAGGGCTCCAAATAAATTCCCCAAGAGCTTATCCTAAAAATCTTACTTAGTATCTACACTGCAGAAAAAGTGTTCTAAGAAGGGCCATGTGCCTTTACAGTGCCACGTGCTAACTTGTTGTTGTGTTGTTGTTAGGTGCCGTCGAGTTGGTTCTGACTCATAGCGACCCTACGCACAACAGAATGAAACATTGCCCAGTCCTGAGCAATCTTTACAATTGTTGTTGTGCTTGAGCTCATTGTTGCAGCCACTGTGTCAATCCACCTTGTTGAGGGTCTTCCTCTTTTCTGCTGATCCTGTGCTTTGACAAGCATGATGTCCTTCTCCAGGGACTGATCCCTCCTGACAACATGCGCAAAGTATGTAAGACACAGTCTCACCATACTTGCTTCTGAGGAGCATTCTGGTTGTACTTCTTCTAAGACAGATTTGTTCGTTCTTTTGGCAGTCCATGGTATATTCAATATTCTTTGCCAACATCACAATTCAAAGGCGTCAACTCATCTTCGGTCTTCCTTATTCACTGTCCAGCTTTCACATGCATATGATGTGATTGAAAATACCATGGCTTGGGTCAGGTGCACCTTAGTCTTCAAGGTGACATCTTTGCTCTTCAACACTTTAGGAAGAAGGACCCTGCAGTCTACTTCTGAAAAGCATTAGCCCGTGAAAACGTTATGAATAATGTGCTAACTTATCTTTTGTAAAAATGATAAATCCAGATTTGCATAAGCTCTACCCATCCTCAAGGCATAGTCAAATCCAATGTCTCCTGAAAAGCCTCTCCAATGTCCCAAGCTAGAATTCATTCATACATTCATCAAATATTTAACAAGCACCTATTAAGTGCCAGGCACTCTTCCAGGTTGCTTGGGCTACTCTGTAGCTCTGATAACATTATGGACTCTTTACAGTCTGTTTTTAATATTTATGTATGCAATTTCTTTCCTCAACTGTGGGCTTCTAGGGTAAAGGAACTATGTCCAGTTCACTTCTATAATCCTGACATCTGTACAGTGCTTTGTTCATACCTACTGAAATGAAATACAAGAGTGCAAGAACAAATTCCAAGTGGTTAGACTGGAAGAAAAAATTCTTCTAAGTTGGTTGGTCTGCTACAGAGTCAGGAGGGTTGAGAGGCCTGATAATCAGGTGTCTTATACATTCCACCAGACCTCGATTAATTATTTCATGCTTCTTTCTAAAGAAAACGAGTTGGAATATGTGCTGACAAATATTTCCTATCCTGGTTTTTTTTTTTTTTATTTAAATGGTACTATCAAGAACTATGGGGCCCTGGTGGGGCTGTGGTTAAGTGTTTGGCTGCTAACCAAAAGGTCAGCAGTTCAAATCCACCAGCTGCAACTTAGAAACCCTATGGGGCAGTTCTACTCTCTGTCCTACGAGGTTGCTATGAATTGGCAATGGGTTTGGTTTACTATGAGCAGCCCTGGTGGCACAGTGGTTAAGCACTCAGCTGCTAACTGAAAGGTCCATGTATGAACCCACCAGCTGCTTTTTGGGAGAAAGATGTGGCAGTCTGCTTAAGTGAAGATTTACAACCTTGGAAACCCTATGGAGCAGTTGTACTCTGTCCTACAGGGCTGCCACGAGTTGGAATTGACCCAATGGCAATGGGTTTGTTTTTGGGTATCAAGCCTGCAACCAATCAAGGGTATGGCACGGCGTTTCATTCCATTGTGTATGTGGCTGCCATAAGTCGGGGGTTGACTTGAACGCTGTTAACAATAACAATAATCAAGTTAGGGATCCATATTTCAGTTACACGTACATTAAAACCAGGGATATACCTAAGTTAACAAGAAAAATAGAAATGTATTCAAAAGATTTCTAGAAATGTAAAAGTCACCATTGCCAACTATACCCACCCCACCTCCCACAAAAAATAAAAATAACCTGGGAAACACACCTTCCTCTTCCTATGGCCACAAACATAGTCACAGCAGCATCGGAATTGACAACTAGAGAATAAAACATACTGACAAATCCAGAAGTGCCACACATAAGAAGGGGAGGGATAAAATGTATTTAGCAAACAACTGTCCCAGGATCCGAGTTCCAAACAGCAAAATTCACAAAGCAGAATAAACATAGAATATGGCAAAATCGGTTGATTAAAAGCTTTTCTAGGCGTCAGGAAACCTTGAGGTCACAAGCAAGAGAATGTTATTGAGAGGAAATTGGGGAGAGGATCAAGCACCTTACAAGCTCCTGGCACATGGTAGACAATAAATGATAGCTATTATGAGTAGTTAAGGTCTAGCTCAAACGTTCCTCTTTTGTGACATCCCAGGCAGAGCTACTGAACTCCTTCCTCTGCTTCCACAGCACTCAGTACAGGCTGCCCTCACGGCCTTTACTATCTGTTGTCTATGGGTCTGTTCCCACCCTTAAGCAGAGAGCTTCTAGAACATAGGAGTCATATTCTCTACTTCTCTGGAATTGGAACATAGTAGGCACTAAACCGTTACTGGGTGAGAGAATAAATGAACTGCCTCATATGTAGCACAGGTTTCTCTAAATGAGAATAATTTGTGACCAGAAGGGAGTGAAGAGCCAGGATGGAGGTCACGTGTTTAAGTTTTCTCCCTCATTCCGTCACATTTCACATAGGGTTCTCTTCCATTACTGGTTCTGTTCAGAGTACATTAATGTCTCTTCTTCCAGTACCAGCAGAAAATAAGTTTCCCAGAGCAAATTCTTCCAGATGATTCAGCATGGAGTGATGGGGGAGTGTGGGATTGGTTTTTCGCTTCTTATTTTGAAATAATTTAAACAGAAATATTACAAAAATAGTGTGGAGTTCACTTATCTGTAGACTGTTCCTCAGCTTGGGTTTTACAGACCTAGGTTTGACTCTTGGCTCTCTGACTTACTATCTGTGTAGCTGAGGCCAAGTTAACCTCACTGGAACTCAAGTTTCCTCATCTCTAAAATAAGAATAATAGTATTGACTAATACATAATAAAATACCTAAAAAAATAAAATAAAATACCTAGGATATAAAAAAAATAAGACTATACAAAAAATGTTAAGTCTTTTCTTGTTTTGCCTTCCAACTATTTCTGATAGATTTTTTTTTGCTAAATGTCTTACCTATATCTTAACGCCTTCTTTTGTAGATAAAACCACATAAAATTCAGCCTTCTACTGATGATTCAGCATCATCAGTATAAACAGCCATTGTAGGTCTGTGTCTAGCTTTGTCCTCCCTCACTGCTGCTCCCTTTCATTGTCAGTGTGCTAGCCTATAAGGGCTTCATAATTCCCTTTCTGATTTTCAGCTTGTGATGTGTTGGGATTCATTTATTCACTCATACATTCAATCAAGGACTTAATGGATCTGTTAAGTATCAGGCCCTGTGTTAAGACCTTGGAGACAGTTATAAGTTAGCACCTGTCCCTTTGATTTTACCACTGGCAGTCATTATATGAGTTGGGATTGACTTGACAGCAACGGGTTTAGTTTTTTTGGATTTTGGGGGAAACGGATGCATCAATAGTCAATTATAATTCAAAGTGGTCAATTCTATGAAAGGTATAAGCATTAAGATGCCTATGAGCACATAAGACTACCTAATCTGGACTCGGGGAAAGGGTTAAGTTAGGGAAGGTTTATGAAGAAGGTACCATTATGCCAGAGTTAAGGTTTGTAGAATGCGTAGAAATTAACCATATGGAGAAGGGAAGAGAGCAAAAAGCATTGAATTTAGGAAGGGCTGTTAGAACCGTGTGTTGAATAAAGGTAAACAGGTTCTGAAGAATAAATCTCCTGAGATGTAAACTTGCAGATTGGGAACAACTTTGCATCAATACCTCAGGGGCTCAGAAACTTCACCGGAAAACTTCTGGCCCCAGGGCTCTGTTCTGGACCGATGCTGTCAGACTTAAACCTTTGGTTGTTATCCCGAGATTACCTCTTTCAACATCTGTGAGCTGAAGTAAAATTTAAGGCTACAATTGGCTGCTTGTTCCCATTTTAAAAGTCTAACAGGTTTGCCCCTTTCTGACTGGGGAGTTTCTCGCCTTTTTTTTTTTTTTTTTTAAATCTCAATGACCATCGAAAATTCCTTTTAAAATCGACCCTTTCAACTAAGCTGGCAACAGCTTTTTTCCCTTCCAGAGTACTCAGGAATTCCTGTGGCCTCAGAGGTTTGGCTTTGGGTTCAACTGATTCCAAAGCCCCAATCTAACCCTGTAAATTTGTAATCTTGGCAAGTGGTACAAGCCTATTATTCATTAAATATTGGAATTTAGAAGAATCCAATATAAATTTTCAAATTATTTAGAGGTTCCTTTTACTGCCAGGGAGTACTTTACCGTCCCAATCTTCACTTCTTTTCATCTGGAGAGTAAATAAACTGAATTCCTTTAGCTTTTCTCTGCAGGGAATATGTCTCAAACCTTAACTGCTTCTAACTCAAAGCAATAATATTACATACCGTCAACTGGTGTATCAGGAGGTCCATTAAGAAGGTAATCTTGTTACTAAACAGAACATCGGTGCAGTTTTCTGAACAGTTATTGCAGGTGAGGTTGTAAACATTGATTGCATTGCAGAGAGACCTAACAGAAGGAGAAAAACAGCATTTATAAAACCTGAGCAGCTCTTCTCCAAACATTTTGAAATATATAAAATGAATGGTATAAAAGCAACAGGCATGGGATGGAAGTCACTCCAAAAAACCAGGCCAAAAACTATTAGGTGCAAGGCCCATCAGCTAGATAAAAAAGCTTGTATTTTTCATTCAAAACACAATGTTCATGAGTACCTCTTATTTATCTTGAATAGTTGTGGCAGCACACAATGGAAACATACCTGCCAGTCAATCTGATAACTTCTTCATAATCTCAGATTTCATATTATTACCCAGGAACTTTGGGATCTAGATTCTTCGAATGATATCCGAAAAAAAGGGTCTGCCAAAGCTCCTATTGCCAGATCTCCTGGCCCAGGATAAGAGCAGATGATAGAAGAAGGAAGTGACCATGAGGAGAAACTGTAGGTTTTGCCTGGGAGACAATATCTGCAAAATTCTGGGGAACGAACCCCAGGCCTGCCTGGAGGCTGTGTGGACGCAGACCCGGAGCACCTGAGCAGATGAGGACATCTTTCCTAGAGGGCACAAATTGGCCTCTGTAGGCCCCAAAAAAAACAAAAAACCAAACCCAGTGCCGTCGAGTTGATTCCGACTCATAGCGACTCTATAGGACAGGGTAGAACTGCCCCACAGAGTTTCCAAGGAGTGCCTGGCGGATTCGAACTGCCGACCCTTTGGTTAGCAGCCGTAGCACTTAACCACTACACCACCAGGGTTTCCCTTTGTAGGCCCAGACAGTCTAAATCAAACTGATCAGGGATGTGCTTTTTTCTAAGGGACAATATGCCATTGTCCAAAGAAAGTTTTGGAGCAACAAGCTAAATGGGCACTGTCCTGGGTACTTTGAAGACCGCCACTAAAACCTGCATTGCCTGAGTGAGCAATGTTGACTCTGGCCTGTCTGACTAAATCTCTTGCTTAGACACTGTGTACAGATGTTTTGATTCAATCCCTTACAACCAAGCCCGTAGAAATGGTGCTTCTGAAAGTGTGATCATCGGACCAGCAGCATCGGTATCACCTGGGAACGTAGGAGAAATGCACATTCTTGGGCTATACCCCAGACCTACTGAATTAGAAACTCTGGGGGTGGGGCCTAGCAATCTGGTTGAAAAATTGCTGCAGGTAATTCTGATGCACGTTCAAGTCTAAGAACCACGCCTCTAGGATGCCACTGAATCGATTTCAACTCATAGAGATCCTACAGGACAGAGCAGGATCGTCCCATAAGGTTTCCTAGGCTGTAATTATAGAAGCAGACTGCCACATCCTCGTCCCACAGAGTGGCTGGTGGATTCGAACCACTGACCTTTTGGTTAACAGCTGAGTGCTTAACCACTATGCCACCAAGGCTTCTTCTCCTTTGGGACAAGGGTTCTATACTGTGACTGAGCATTAAAATTGCCTATAAATAAAACCCAAACCAAATCCGTTGCCTTCGAGTGATTCTAACTCATAGTGACCCTCACATGAGCATAAGAATCACCTGTCCGTCCTTAAAAATGCAGTGCAACCTGTGTCAGCCAGAACTCCACAGGACTGCCTTGTTCTTCCAGGTCTTGAAAGTCTTCCGCCCTTGACAGGATGCAGTCTTAGCACTTTTCTATTCCCCCTTTTAGTTGAAAATATTTGAGTTTTCCCTCTCTGACAGGTTTCTGCCTGACACAGGTTCCCGCTTGCACAGGTTTTACTGTGTATGCTTGCCTGAGGTCCTCTCCTATCAATGCCAGTTGGGGGAAAGGGTTGGCTTGTAGACATCTGCATGTTTCTAATGCATTGCGGCGATTCTGATGTGCAGCCGGAGAGCCACATGTCTAAGAACCACCGCGTGGGCGTTCATTCATTCAATAAGTATCTAAGTGCCTGTCATGCTTCAGACACTGCACTGGCTGAACAAGACAGACAGGCTCTCTGCCCTCACAGAGCAGATGCTCTAGTGGGAGAGAGATGGTGACAAGAGTTTCTGCCGTAATCATCTACTTGTCTGTTATTGTTGTACCCTACTTCATATATAATTGATACATTTCTAAAAACTAGGCACAGTGGAGTACATTCATTAGGAGTATAGACACTGAAATAATACACACCTAGGTTAGAATTTGAGCTCTGCCATTTAGGATTTTAGCAAGCTAATAATTTAACATCTTAGCATCCATTTTCTCACATATAAAACTGAGATAATAATACCTAAGCTTTACATGGTTGTCACAAGAATTAAATGAGATAATAGATGTAAAGTACTTAGGACAGTGTCTGGCACATGGTTAAGTATTTAATAAATGGTAACCATTACTAGGGTTATTAATCTTATTATTCTTGCTATGCATAAGGTATAAGTGAAATGTTAATAAAGTGAATCAAAGTGTACCATGGAAGCTATTACTTCCAGGATAATAAAGCACAGTGGTTCCCAACTTTTTCCATGTTATTCTGGCATAAATGATGAAATAACTTTAAGCTGGAGGAAGCCAGAAGAGGCTTAGCTGTCCCAGTCTCACCAAACTCCCTAAGGACTGAACAGAAAAACTTTGGTCTACATGTTAACACCAGCAAATCCTTCAAAAATGCAAATGAGCATTATTTCATTTATTTGATTACATGTCTAGAATTTTGAAAAGAGTGCTTTTCTTTTTTAATTTTAAAAACATGCATTTTTATGATTATAAAAAGAATTTTAAAAATAATTGTAATAAATTTGGAGAGATAGAAAAACAAATCACCAACTTCATATGGAAAGGGACGAGGCCCTGGATAAGTAAAGCATTACTAAAGAAGAACAAAGTGGGAGGCCTTACACTATCTGATTTTAGAATCTATTATACTGCCACAGAAGTCAAAACAGGCTGGTATCGGTACAACAACAGATACATAGACCAATGGAACAGAATTGAGAATCCAGATGTAAATTCATCCACCTATGAGCAGCTGATATTTGACAAAGGGGAAAAGACAGTCTCTTTAACAAATGGTGCTGGCATAACTGGATATCCATCTGCAAAAAAATGAAACAAGACCCATACCTCATACCATGCACAAAAACTAACTCAAAATGGATCAAAGACCTAAATATAAAATCTAAAATGATAAATATCCATGAAAGAAAAAATAAGGACAATGCTGGGAGTCCTAATACATGTCATGAACAGAATATAAAACTTAACTAACAATACACAAACACCAGAAGAGAAACTAGATAGCTGGGAGCTCCTAAAAATCAAACACTTAAATGCTAATCAAAAGTCTTCACCAAAGAGTAAAAAGGCAACCTACAGACTGGGAAAAAATTCTTGGCTATGACAAATCTGATCAGGGTCTAATATTCTAAAATCTACAAGATACTGCAAAACCTCAACAACAAAAAGACAAATAACTAAAAAATGGGCTAAGGATACGAACAAGCCCTTCACCAAAGAAGGCATTCAGGAGAAATACAAATCAAAACTACAATGAGATACCATCCCACCCCAACAAGGCTGGCATTAGTCCAAAAAACACAAAATAATAAATGTTAGAGAGGTTGTGCAGAGACTGAAACACTTACACACTGCTGGTGGGAATGTAAAATGGAACAACCACTTTGGAAATTGAATCGGCGCTTCCTTAGAAAGCTAGAAATAGGAGAACCATACGATCCAGCAATCCCACTCCTTGGAATGTATCTTACAGAAATAAGAACTGTCACACAAATAGAGACACGCACACCCATGTTCACTGCAGCACTATTCACAGTAACAAAAAGATGAGAAATCTGGGGTGGAAAGGGAGAGTGTGTTGTCACATTACAGGTGCCCATAACGGATGAATGGATAAACAAATTACGGTATAATCACACAATGGAATATTACACAAGAATAAAGAACAATGATGAATCCTCAAAACATCTCGCAACATGGATGAATCTGGAAGGCATTATGCTGAGTGAAACTAGTGAGTCGCGAAAGAACTGTATGAGATCACTATTATAAGAACTCAAGAAAAGGTTTAAACACAGAAGAGAACATTCCTTGATGGTTACGAGGGTGGAGAGGGAGAGGGAAGGGAATTCACTAACTAGATAGTGGACAAGAATTATCTTAGCTGAAGGGAAGGACAACACACAATACAGGGGAAGTCAGCACAACTGGACTAAACCAAAAGCTAAGAAGTCTCCTGAATACAACCAAACACTTCAAGGGACAGAGGAGCAGGGGTGGGGGCCTGGGGACCATGGTTTCAGGGGACATCTAGGTCAACTGGCATAACAAAGTTTATTAAGAAGATGTTCTGCAACCCATTTTGGTGACTGGCATTTGAGGTCTTCAAAGCTAGCGAGCAGCCATCTAAGACACTTCAATTGGCCCCAACCCACCTGGGGCAAAGGAGAATGAAGAACACCAAAGCCATAAGGAAAATAGGAGCCAATGAGACAGAAAGGGCCACATAAACCAGAGACTCCACAGTCTGAGACCAGAAGAACTAGATGGTGCCTGGCTACCATCAATGACGGCCCTGACAGGGTACACAACAGAGAGTTGCTGACAGACCAGGAGAAAAGTGGGGTGCAGAACTCAAATTCACATAAAAAGACCAGACTTAATGGTCTGACTGAGACTAGAGGAACCCCGGAAGACATGGCCCCTGGACTCTCTATTAACCCAGAACTAAAATCATTCCTGAAGCCAAGGACTATAAAACATAAAATAATACCTGTGAAGAGTGTGCTTCTTAGTTCAAGTAGATAAAAAAAAAAAAACAAGACTAAATGGGCAGCTCCTGTCTGGAGGTGAGATGAGAAGGCAGAAAGGGACAGAAGCTGGTTGAATGGACATGGGAAATCTGGAGTGGAAAGGTGGAGTGTGTTGTCACATTATAGGAATAGCAACTAGGGTCACAAAACAGTATGTGTATAAATTTTTGTATGAGAAACTAACTTGAGCTGTAAACTTTCACCTAAAGCACAATGAAAAAAAAATTGTAATAAATTTGGAAAAGAGAAGCACCAAGAAGTAGTAAAAAACTATCAAGGGATAATTTGGTATTTATACTTCCAGTCATTTTTCTATTCTTAAAATACACATGTATTTTTAATAATTACATAAACATTTCCCCATGACATTTAATATTCTTCTGAAACACTGATCTGCAATCTTTTAAAAAAGGCAGCAGAACACTTTCATTAAACAAAATTTTATTCAGAAGCTGCAACCATGAAAAAATAGAACAGATAAAGTCAGAGTTGGTCTGGCTGAAGCAGAAGTGAAGGAACCAGGGCCCTACAATACTCCTTCCCTTCAAAGCCGTGAAGGGTTCCTAAGAGGGTGAGTATCTCTGGAATACAGTGAAACTACCAAGCAATTAAAATTTAACTTGGTGACTTTTGGAATAGGTGATGATGACCATAGTACCACATGCAAAACAAAACGGTGCAGTGAAAGCATCTCCCCTTTACTCATGTCTACCAGTTGCTCAATCCCCTACCTTAGAAGCCATGATGGTTACTGGTTTACCCTCCTTCCAGAGACAGACTACGCATATACAAGCATTTTTTTCCCCCTACACAAATATCTCATATAAGATTTAGAGGCTGAAAGTGAGTCAAGGCCCTCTGCCTTTGGCTCTTGCTCTTGCTGCTATCAAGCAAGGCTTGGAAATGTGAAGCTTTGCTGCAGCAGCATTCCAGTGTTCGTTTTCGAGCTTCCTGAGTGTGACAAAGCTGTGGAGTAAGCTGTGTTACTTGATTTGCTTTCCTAATCT
The DNA here is from genome assembly GCF_024166365.1 of Elephas maximus indicus. Taxonomy (NCBI): domain Eukaryota; kingdom Metazoa; phylum Chordata; class Mammalia; order Proboscidea; family Elephantidae; genus Elephas; species Elephas maximus. Next base: position 67,003,698 of record NC_064831.1, on the reverse strand, counting down.
CTGCACTGCAGCTTCAAGTGATTTCCTGGGTGAAAGAGAGCTGGGTGTGTGTGGCATTAACTTATTTCCTTCCCAACTCTGTGTTTGCCTCAGAGGGAGCAGCGCCCCCAGTGGATCTGTTTGGTGGTGTTTTTTGAGTCAATCAGGAGAGATCTACAGCCTGCTCCTTCACCTACGCCAACAATTTTGTAAGGATCTGATGTCTTATTCTATATTCCTTTTGAACTTAGAATACTAAGACTGATAAATACCACATGATTTTTAAAGACTGAATAGTGTCTCATCCTATGGATATAAACATTTATTTCAAACAATCCCTTATGTACTGTTGCTTCTAATTTTCAATGTTATAAATAATGCTGTTGGAAACAGGCAGGGTTCTTAGTTGCAAACTACAGGAAAAAGTTCTGAATGATTTAAACAGAACGGGAATTAACTGAAAGGTGATTGGGTTTATCATATAATAGGGAAAACCTGGGAGTAAAAGTGACATGGCCAGGACCACTAATCAAATCATACAACAGACCTGGTCTGCTGAAAAAAAAAAAAAAAAAAAACAACACTGGGTGCCATATGTCATGGCTTGAACTCTGATATGGTGACTCTGGACATTAGATGTAGCTGACATCAACTGTCACCAGAATTGCTTGGGATACTCCTACTTTATTTCATTAGTTTTAGAGCCAAAGTCTGGAATGAGCATGTTGGATTGTAAAACCTACATCACACGCCTGCATCCTAGACACAATGAAGCCTGGGAAAGCAAATACATGGCAGTCTGAGGTTCTGTAGTGAGTGGGCCACCTTATGTGCTGGTGCACTGCCCAAACATAGGATGGTGACTCAGACACTGGGCAACTCAACAGCCCAGTCCATGTTCACTACAGCTGTGCTGAACACATCATTTGTACAACTGCCTGCTTCCTTAGGATACATTTCCAGTAACGATAATTTGGGTCAAAGGATCTGAACATTTTTAAGGCTTCTGAGGCAGTGTCAAATTCAAATTGTCCTCCATAAAAAAATTTTTTTAAACCAATTATTCTCACAGAAAGAGCTTCTTCATGATTTTACCAACACCAGACAATCTCATTTAAAAAATCTTTATCAATTTGACAGCTGAAAATGGTATTTTTAAAGGTTGTGTTTCTTTTATAACTAGTGTTATTAAAGATCTTTTCTTGTGTTTATTGGTCATGTGTATTAATATTTTCTTGAATTATCACTGTTTCTTTTATCCATTTTTCTACTGGGGTGTTTGTCTTATTGATTCATAAGGTTCTTTACCAATAACAAGAATGTTAATCCTTTGATCACCACATGTTGCAAATAACTTTTCCTGCTTGTTACTTATCTAAACTTTTTAAAAGTGGTTTTTGTCATAAAGAAGTTATTCATTTTTAAAAAAAATTTTTATTGTGCTTTAAGTGAAAGTTTACAAATCAAGTCAGTCTCTCACATAAAAACTTATATACACTTTGCTACATACTCCCAATTACCCTCCCCCTAATCAGACAACCCACTCTCTCCCTCCACTCTCTCTTTTCATGACCATTTCGTCAGCTTCTAACCCCCTCCACCCTCTCATCTCCCCTCCAGGCAGGAGATGCCAACCAAGTCCCAAGTGTCCACCTCATCCGAGAAGTTCACTCCTCACCAGCCTCCCTCTCCAACCCACTGTCCAGTCCAATCCATGTCTGAAGAGTTGGCTTCGGGAATGGTTCCTGTCCTGGGCCAACAGAAGGTCTGGGGGCCATGACCACCGGGTTCCTTCCAGTCTCAGTCAGACCATTAGGTCTGGTCTTTTTATGAGAATTTGGGGTGTGCATCCCACTGCTCTCCTGCTCCCTCAGGGGTTCTCTGTTGTGTTCCCTGTCAGGACAGTCATTGGTTGTAGCCGGGCACCATCGAGTTCAAGAAGTTCTTCATTTTTACGTGGTAAAACCTGTCACTTTTCCTTTAAGGCGTCTGGGTTTTATGTCAGACTCAGAAGGGCCTTCCCACTTTAAGATTATAAAAACATTCCTTTAAATATACTTCTGGTACTTTAATAGATTTATATGGTACATTTAAACCCGCAATGTAAAATTAATTTTGGAATAAGGCGTAAAGTAGGTATTTAGATTTTTTTTCCAAAGTAAAGTTGTCACATAAATGTATAGTATGCAAGCATGTAGCATATACTAGGAAAGTATAAACGTGCCTTTTTGTTGTCTTTATAAAAAATTTTTATTGGAGGTTTTCGTTTCATCTTTTTCTTAACGATTTATAAGGATTCTCACAGATTATAAATATAACAAAGGGTTAACACATGTCGTAAACATTTTTCTAGTTTACCTTCTACCTTTCATTTTGTTTATGTTATTTTTAGGGTATTAACTTTTTTATTGTAGTAAAAATATATACCATCTGCCAATCCAGCATTTTTACATGTAAAACTGACTATGCTCAGCATGTTGTGCAACCATCACCACCTGTTTACAAATTTCCCAACACCATTAACAGAAACTCAGCACCTAAATAACGGCTCCCTCTTCAACCCTCACCCCCCCCCCACTACTGCCCCTTGTTATTAGGTGCCATCCAGTCAGTTCTGACTTATAGTGACCCTATGTAGAACAGAACGAAACACGGCCCGATCCTGTGCCATCCTCACAATTGTGACTATGTGTGAGCCCACTGTTGCAGGTACTGTGTCACTTCATCTCACCGAGGGTCTTCTTTTTCACTGATCTTCTACTTTACAAGCATGAGGTCCTTCTGCAGGGACTGGTCCCTTCTGATATGATGTCCAAAGTACCTAAGACAAAGCCTCATCACACTCCTTTCTAAGGGGCATTCTGGCTGTACTTCTTCCAAGGTAGATTTGTTCATTCTTCTGGCAGTCCATGGTATATTCAATATTCTTCACTAGCACCATAATTCAAAGGTGTCAATTCTTCTTTGGTTTTCCTTATTTATTGTCCAGCTTTTGCATGTATATGAGGCAACTGAAGATACCATGGCTTGGATCAGGCATACCTTAGTCCTCAAAGTGACATCTTTGCATTTTAAAACTTTGAAGAGGTCTTCTGCAACACACTTGCCCAATGCAATACATTGTTGGACTTCTTGACTGCTGCTTCCATGGGTGTCGACTCTTGCCCCTAGTAACCACTAATAAACTTTGGTCTCTACATATTTGCCCATTCTAGATTTTCATATTGAGATCATACAATATGTATCTTTTTTACAACTGATTTACTTCACCTAGCATAATATATTCGAAGTTCATCCATGTGTTAGGACTTCATTTCTCTTTATGGCTGAGTATTGGGTATTTCTGATGTACTGAAATGAAACACACTTTTATGTAGCCCAGCAATTTTTTCTTTGGTTTTTGTTTTTCCATTCTTTCCTTTTATGGCTAAAAAGTTCTTTCTCCCTATAAGATGAGGTGTGTGTGATAATTTTATAGTTTTACATTTCACTATCAATTAATTTAGAATTGATTTTAGTGTATGGCATGAGGTGGGTGCCTAAATTCATTTTCCCCTCAAAGAGGCTATTCAATAATCCATCCTTTTGCCACAGATTCAAAATGCTCCCTTTACCCTAACTACACACACGGTGTTTTCCCTGATTTTATAGTCTGTTTAACTGACAACTCTCTCTAGCTTTGGGCCAATATCACATTGTTTTATTCACTGTAACTTCATAATACGTTTTAATAAATAAAATTGTAGATTCCTAAAAGTTTTTTTTTTTTTTTTTTAAATAATATGGAGGGACTGTATTTAGGATGTTTGGAATCTTACAGCTTCTTTAATGTAGCCTATTTGTCCTCCTGTCTTGGTTTACTATTCTGATCTATATTTTCTATGGTTTTGATTTTTAATTTCTATTTTTTCATTTTATTCAATATAATTCCTCCAACTTGTCTTAAAACCTTTTGTGGACTATCATGAGCTATAAATAAATATGCAGATTAAAAAAAGCAAATACATGGAATGGGATTTTGTTCTAATGCACTCTATGTTCTCCATGAAAGAAGACTTGTTTACTGTTAAAGTGTGGAATGTGCATCTATTAATCTTATGCTCACAAAACTTTCCCAAGAAACTTTCACAAAGAAACTACCTTCTGATGAAAGGAAAAAAAAAAGGGCGGGGGGGGGGGCAAAAAGTCTCAGGGTCAGGAAAAGCCTGTCCACTCAGTAAAACTTGTTTGAAAGACAACCCCTATTTGAAGAGCACCTGTCTTAGAAAGTTCGCTTTTTTGAACCCAGCCTGGGTGGTCCGCCCAAGCAGCTTTCCCTGTAATTTAAAACTCAAATGACTAGAAGCACTTTTTAACATCAAACAGAAAGGCCTATATTTAAAAGTATCTTCTGAGGAGACACTGAAATCTCACTGTCCGTTCTGTCAAAAGTACGCTGTGGTTTGGTTTGAGATAAAGGCTTTCTGCCCCAAATGATCACAAGTCCACGAGTGCATCGTGTGTCATTAAGTCTGCTCACTGAAAATGTTCCCTTTGAAAAATGGAGGGCAGAAAAAGCATCAGAAAACCGGGTCTCTTGGCAATAAGTACGAAATTACAGTTACATACAAAAAGGACAGTATTAGAATACACGTGTTCCACACACCTATGAAATCGTTAAATAGAAAAGCCCCAGGTGGCTGCAGCCTGGGAGGGCTTGATAATATAACTCAAAGTACACAGTTTATATCCTTATGCACTTTGCAGTAGTTAAGGCTTTTCAGAAAACAATATTCATCAAAATCTATTGTCTTGTATCAGTATCGAGCCATTTAAAAACAGCTGCCATAGGCAATCTCACAAAATATGCATAGGAAAAAGTGAATGGCCTTACATTTCTGCAGAGCAAAAATCTGTGCCAAGCAGGGACAAGTACTGGAGTTACAGCAATACAGCTGCAAAGAGAAACTCGGAAATTTCATCGATGACTGTTTGGGCTCTCATATAAGAAAGGGATTGGCCTGATGTGGATAAAAGTAGAAAAGGGACAGATCCTCACAAAACACAGGGGATGGTTAGCAATTGATGTAGAATTAGTTTGACGAAAGAAGATTACCTAGACTGAACCAGAACATCAGGCCTGCAGTACTGAATATTAAAACCAGAGCCCCAAAGTATAATTTAACAAATGCTTTTGGACTGCATTAAGCACTTAATAAATATATATATGTATATAAATATATACATGCATCCAGTCATTCTCAAAATTATGCTTTAGTTGTCTTTACAAAGCTACAAACCAAAATAACTTCTTTAGATATTAAAAAGAATGATCTAAAACTAGGGAGATCCAACTGCTGTTGGAATTCTAATGCCATAAATGGACCCGTCAAGTGAGTGGTCCCCTCAGAGAATGTGGCCCACCTGAAAGCTGCATGTATCAATTCTAGAGGCTGCATGTGAAAATTCTAGGGGCTGAGACCTGTTGCATCAAACCACTCAAATCTCTTCTGTTACATAACCAGACTAAATTACTCCTTGGGCAAGGTCCTTGCCTGATTCATCCGTTTTGGAGCCCTCACAGTGTGCAGCACGAAGTTAAACTCATGGTAGGTGGTTAATGAAGGAACAAACGTGCTCGTTTCAAGCAGAATATACCAGAGTGTGCTACTGTGGAATAGCTTAATATATTAATTATCCATATTCTCTACTATTCTACCTAACACTCATTTGAACTGGATCGTAAAGATTTATTCTCAACCAATCTAGGCTTATCCTCAGTACGAAAGAAATGTGTTATTTTCCATAGCTATTAGGAATAAATTTCTGACCCAGGAAAAAAAAACTGTATTCAAAAGTGTTGAAGTGAATTCATAACGAAAGAAAATTATTTTAGAAATTGAAAATTAAATTGTGACTGAACTGCTTTATAAATTATGCTGGGAAACAAGATTAATACTCATAAAAGCTATTATATGAAGCCTTTCATTGTTAGCAGTTTTGGGAGAAGCATAATTTAACTTGCTGATTCTATGTAAGACTTGAATTATAATGGTATTATGTAATGGTTCATTCAATCATTGTTTTGGGCATCTACTTATGTCCAGGTCCTATGCTGGGTGTGGTAGGCAACAAAGAAAAATATCAGCTATTAGTCTTGACCTCAAGAGTCATACAGATTTTTTTTAAACCTTTTTTTTTTAATTATAAAGAAAAACACAGATACAGAAAACCATATAAAACAAATGTATGCTTAGTGAATTTATCATAAGAAAAACACCCTTGCAGCCACCACTCAGATCCAGAGCTTTGCTAGCAAGAAGCCCCCCTACCCATTTTTTCTCATTCCAATTATAGTCCCCTCCCCCAAAAGTAACCACTATTCCAATGTTTATAGTGATTACTTCCCTGCATTTCATTATGGTTTTATCATCCAAATGTGTGTTCCTAGCACTATAGTTTAGTCTTATCTACTTTTTAAGATGTCTTTTATTTTTTTTTAATATGACTTGATACATCTTTTAGGTGTTTTTAATCTAAATAGCCCTCCATCCCTCTCTTTTCCTTACAATTTTGCTGACTACATACTCCTGGTGAAGTTCAACATGTTCCTCTGTCCTCAGTATTTCCAGAGCACTGGTAGCTGGATCCAGCAGGTTGATGCGACTCAGGTTTGACCCCTTTTGGCAAGACTATGGACATGGAGCTCTTTAATCAGGAGCCACATGACGGCTGTCACTCATTTTTAATGTTAGCAGTGGACGACCATAAATGTCCAGATTCATTAACTCACTGAGACTTGCAAAGCTGTAATATTCCATCATTTTGTTTTTATTTATAAAATAAATTTACAAGAAGATACTTCTTATCTGTTTGGTTGCCTAATGGCAGAGTTTCATATACATGTTTGATTCTTTCCTTTTATTTACACAGTTTTCAACATAATTGGCTCCCTGGCATGCTCAGAAAGTGACCAATTAGTTTTCTTTTAAATACCAGTGAAAACTCACAGATCTAAACATATTTAATGGGTTTTAATTTACTGCATTCTTATCCATATTAAAACTCAATTTGCCCCATCTTGGGGCCTTGAACTGAGTCCTTTGATTGGACTGTAATAGTTTTTCATGACTTCCACCTACCTGGGATGACAAGAGATTGAAGACTTATCATCTACATTTTGTGCCCTGGACCTGGAATCAGTCAGTAATCCAAAAGGCACTGGCTTATTACAATGGGAAATAATACTTCAAAACCATAATCTAGCCCTAGGAACTCTCAGTGCTACTGGGGTGGTCATGGTTTCCAGGGCTTTGGAATGAACAGAGTTAGGACACACATACACATACACAGAGACAGAATACCTTTTGAGTTCATACTGAGATTTCAGATTCAAATTCAGGACAGAGTAGTCCCTCCTCCCCTCACTACTCTCTTCTATATAACCTCTCTCTCCCTTCTTTCACACTGCACATGCTGGTTCTCAAGGGTACAGAAGATGACAGAATTGTTATTGCTAGCTGCCATCAAGTTGGTTCAGGAATCCATGCACAGTGGAATGAAATGCTGCCCGGTCCTGTGCCATCCCCATGATTGGCTGTGAATCAGACATAGCCCTGTTGTGATCTATAAGGTTTTTATTGGCTGATTTTTGGAAATAGGCCACCTGGCCTTTCTTTCTAGTCCATCTTAGTCTGGAAGCTCTGTTGAAACCTGTTCAACATCATAGTAACATGCAAACCTCCAGTGATAGATGGGTGGTGGCTGCACATAAGGTGGCTAGAATAGGCACAATTACTCATCTGTTTTATGCTATAACACACAACAGTTTCAGAATAACAATGTTAATAGTATCATCTATAATGATTACTAAAAACAGCTAGAAATTTTTTGGCATATGCTATACTCATTTCGCACTCTTAATTTTTTATAACTGTACTATCCACATTGTCAGAACATACAGTCATTTCATGCTATATCCTATCTCTTTTAATCCTCTTTAGTTTCAGTGCTATAAATAGTTATATACTTAGTGCTCACTACGCATCTTTATGTCAATGTGTCTGTAGTCACTTGCTTGTCTGAAACTTGTTCTCTAGTAGATTCCTTAGGAAGAGCTTGTGGGGATAATATTCCAAGTTCTTGCATGTTGACAGCAGTGTGTCTGCATCTTTCATAAGGAAAGGTCAGTTTTGTTGGATATGAAGTCCTTGGCACACATCTTCTCTTTTAGAGTGTACTGAAAATGTTTCTCCATTTTCTTCTGGAATAAAGCATTGAAATTAAAAAGTTCAACGATAAATTAATTTTCTTTCCCTTGTAAGTGATGTGCTCTTTCAATATGGTATTTTTTATTGAGGTACAATTTATACACAGCTAACATTCACCCTTTTTAGTGTACAGTTTGAAGGGTTTTGACAAATGCATTTCGTCATGAAACCACCATCATGGTGAAGATACAGAACAGTTCCATCACCCCCCAAAGATCCAACGTGTGGTGCTTTTCAAGTCAACCCCTCTTCCAATCCCTGGCAATCATATATCTATTTTCTGTTCCTAAAGTTTTGCCTTTTTCAGAAAGTCATATAGATAGAATCATGCCATATGTGGCCTTTTGAGCCTGGCTTCTTTTGCCGAGCATATGCATTTGAGAACTACCCATGTTGCTGCATGCACCAGTAGTCTGCTGTTTTTTACTGCTGGGTAGTATTTCATTGTGTGGATGTACCATAGCTTGTTTATTCATTCATCAGTTGAATGACACTTGGACTGTTTCTAGTTTTTGGCAATGATGAATAAAGCTGCTGTTTTTTTTTAAACATTCATTTACAAGTTTTTGTGAGAATGTATGTTTTTAATTTCTCTGGGTAACTACCTAGGAATAAAATTTCTGGGTTATACAATAAGTGTTCGTTTAACTTTATGAGAAACTGCCAAACTGTTTTCCAAATTAGCTGTAACCATTCTGCTTTCCCACCAGCAGTGTATGAGAGTTCCAGCTGCTCTGTATGGGCACCAACAGTTGGTGTTGTCAGGTCGGTTTCCTTTTTTAAAGCCATTCTAATAGGTGTGAAGAAATATTGTGGTTTTAATCTGCATTTCCCAATGATGTTGAGCATCTCTTCATGTGTTTACCTGTCACTTATAGATCTTCTTTGGTGAAGCGTCCATTAAAGTCTTTTGCACATTTGTTTATTAACTGTCTGTTTTCTTCAGTGGTATAACCCTAGCACCTAAAACACTTTTGGTTCACTTTTCTTTGTTATGTTTTTGCTAGGTGCTGCTAAGTTGGTTTTGACTCACAGCAGCCTCATGTACAACAGAACGAAACACTGCCCAGTCCTTTGCCATCCTCAACATCGCTGTTATGCTTCAGCCCATTGTTACAGCCACTGTGTCAATCCATTTCGTTGAGGGTTTTCTACTTTTTCACTGACCCTCTACCAAGTATGATGTCTTTCTCTAGGGACCAGTCTCTCCTGATAACTTGTTCAAACTATGTGAGGCAAAGTCTCCCCATCCTTGCTTCTATTGAGCATGCTGGCTGTACTTCTTCCAAGACAGATTTGTTTGTTCTTCTGGCAGTCCATGGTATATACAACATTCTTCACCAACTCTATACTTCGAAGGCATCAATTCTTCTGTCTTCCTTATTCAGTGTCCAGCTTTCACATGTATGTGAAGTAACTGAAAACACCAACTCTTGGTTCACAGTAAAACCCAAACCAAACCTGTTGCTGCTGAGTCAATTTTGACTCATAGCCATCTTATAGGACAGAGCAGAACTGCCCTATAGAGTTTCCAAGGAGCAAGTGGTAGATTCGAACTGCTGACTTTTTGGTTTGCAGCTGAGCTCTTAACCACTGCGCCACCAGGGCTCCTTGGTTCATAGTAGGAACTCAGAAATATACACTGACAGAATGAATGGATATAATGCTTTCCTCCTCAAAAGAGCTAAAGAAGTCACATTACTCAGCTTAGAATGCATGTGGAAAGTCCATGACTTTTAAAATTTAAAAACAAGCAAAAACAGCTCTCATTTACAAACACAGATTATAGCATCAGCTCTACCTCCTACTTCATCTCTGTGGAAAGTAAAATGACTCTAGTGTATATTATTGAAACAATGCGCTTCAAATGATAAAACGATATGGACTGCTTATAGGCTGTTAAAAAAATAAAGGTATCTGGTTATGCTTATAATGTTACTGACTGTGGCAAGGGAGACATATTCCAATGAGGTCTCATTTTAATAATGTTCCTTGGTCTGTTGTACCAGACAGATTTTATTTATTCATTTTTCAAATAGATTTTAGATGTATAGTGCTGATAATAAAATATATTGAATAAAAGTAGAGAAAAATAATATTTGACATGAAAAATGTATTTGTAAGAAGTCGTGGTCTTGTATACATAGAAAATATTTTTAATGTTATTATTTTGATAAACAAATCTTGGTTAATAAGAGAATACCTTGTCAGCAAGTAACTTGGGGACAGAAGAGCAATGCAGAAAATTTAAAGAAGACATTATTCAGTTTTGCCATTTTTGTGATGACAGAGAAGGTGGAATTTTTTGCTTTTTGCAATGGACAATGTGATACTTGGATAAGAGTGTGCGTTGTGGATGAAGTGGGAAATACAACAGGCCTGTGGATGTAAGAGCATCGTAAGCACGGCCCCTCCTTTTTGTTTCTCCTGATGGCATGGCAACAACTAGGGTAAACCCACATGGCCTTCCCTGTCCCCACTCTGCTCCATCCTTTCTGATGCTAGGAACATTTTGAGGGGGCAGAGAGAGTGGGGAGACCCAACATCCTGGAATGGCAAATCTTAGCTCAAGACAGGGTCATCAAGGGTTGCTAGTAATGCTGGCTGGCCAACTAATCCTCACTGGGAGAATATAAATCACATGCACCCTACACTTCAGTTTGGATCAAAACTCGATGTAATCATTACAAGCGATGATTACATTGCATATCATATTCTGCAATGCAACATTTTAATACTACCAAGACGAATTTTAACATTAAACTCTTTTGATAATTATAATGATGCTTCCAAGCAAGGCATAAAACAATCTTCAACTACATGTGTTAATTTCAAAAGTTATTGTTTAGTTGGTAAATTTGGTTCAAACTAAATAGGCAACTTAATTATTCCATAGGGACGTATTCTAATTTTAGATGGGGAACCATATATATTTTAAGCACCAACCTAATTAGATGTTCTGCATTTCCTCAAATTAACCTCCCGCTGAGAAAGTGTTATGTTTCAAAGATTATAATAATACATTTAAAAATGTAGGGTGAGTACCAAATTAATACAATGAATTAATTTGAAGCTTTAGTGCTAAAGCATTACTGTTACTACTAACATAAATTTGTTAATAACAAGACAGTTATGAATAGCAAGCCTTTAGGTATGTTCTTAAATAGGATCTGGTTATGTAATTTTAAATTCACAATTACACTCATTGGCTCTGGAGGAGACCCCAGGTGGTTTGCAGTGTTAAATAGCAGATTAAAGTTGACACAGCTAATTTCTTTACTTTAATCTTATTAGTGGTACAACAGCTGTCAACTGTAACTATCTCTGTAAAGGCTCTGAGACATAAACAAAATGCCTCAATATGTCAAATGGAAAAGGCTACTTATCAATCACTACGACTAATTAGCTTGCAAGACAATTTTTTACTTTTACTGTCTTGGAGAAAGTTACTTTTAGCAAACCTTGATCTAAAAATAGATATTCAGACTTACACTAAAATAATTCTGCCTAGAAATAAGCAGTTGTCTATTAACAATGTATTGTGTTCTAAATGTTATCCCATTTTATTAATGTCTGCTGAGGACCTATGATGTAGCAGACACATGAGGTGGTCCATGATTTCAACTTCATGATGTCTACATCTGTTACTGATGGGATGCTATACCCTACAGTAAATTCTATGATAAATTTACTCCACTTTTGCCACCTTGTTTTGGGTCTTGAAAAGAGTGTTTAAGGTAAGAACACCGAAACACTGTTAGATCTTTACTAAATGTTTAATTACAAGTGTTTTTTGGCCTGCCTTTCCAAATTTCTGTTAGATCAGGTCCTCTTGCTCATATTTGGTCTCTAGCCTTCTAGGTGGTAAAAATGACTCCATGGATCATTTCCTGTAGGCACACCAATAAACTACTACAAAAAGCCCTAAACTGAAAACCAAGAAACAATCAACCAAATACCTCCTCCACCAAAAGGTAAAAACTAAAATAAGAAAAAACTGAGCAACTCACCAGAATGAAAGTAATTTTTATAAGATATCAAGATATTTTATTTATATTAAAATAATGAAAGTTAAATGTTCACATACTAGAAAGTATAGCCACCATTACTCTTAAATACCAGACTTGTAAGTGACGCAAATGAGGACCCCCACAGACTCAAACTCTGGACTAAATAGCACTTTTTGCTTACATCTTAAATAATTTAATTTTGTTTTACTGTGTAGTATAGAATATTTTATTGATTAGTCTTATCTTCCCAACCATGATATAAATTCTCTGAAGACAAAAATCATACATCTTGCAGCACAGAAGAAATTCAACAAATATTTGCAGACTGATAATACCCCTCTCCGATGATACTGTGCCAGCAATAGGTATAAAAGTAAGAACACCAGAATAGGACACTCAGTCCTAGCTCTGCTAATCTGATGACTATAAGTAAATCATTCAGGCTCTTTAAAGTTTAGTTACTTCATTTATATAATGAGATAATTTGGTGAAGATACATCAAAGGCTCTGAATGTTAAATAAACGTAATATATATATAAAATAGCGAATCTGTTTTTTGTATTTCTGATAGCGCCTAAATGTTTTGCAGGGATTCAGAACACCTTCTTGGAAAAGGTTCCCTTTCTTATTCATCTTTTGCCCATAATACTAAACAAAGTGCTAAGCACTCGGCAATAAGAGTTTGTTAAAGGGCTGAACTGCTCTTTGTATTTGATTAAAATAGGATAAGCAATATGGCTTAAGTCATGATAGTGTCAACAATAATAGAAAGATGAATAAATGAGATGGATATGAACTTTCCCCTCAAAATACGAAATAAAGAACAATCTTTCACCTGAGTTAATCATCTTGTCCAATTCACTCATATCTAAATATTTCTGGTATTGTTCTGACAGTGTTCTAATATTTTTTCTTCTTCTTACATTTTATGTTCTAGTGGCGCCAAAATGCTTCGTTCTCCAAGCACATCCTATCGTTTCAGGCCTCCATGTTCTCACATGTCTGTCTAGGAGGAGGGTCGCCCCCCTTTGTTAGTCAGGCAAACTCTGAACTTATTCTTTAAAACCCAGTTTAGATGTTACATCCTCTAGGAAAGAATCTGTGTCCTTTTCTGACAGTTACTTTATCCTTTGTGCTACTTCTGTACTGGTACATACTTCTTCAGCTGAGTACACTGTAATGATTACTACTTTCCCTGTTTAGCACACCTCCTAAAGAATAAGCCCTCCTGAGGGTATGGAGGATGTTTTATTTATCTCCACAACTCTACTGCCCAGCACACAGTTCACAACAAGGGTCATACAGGCCCCTAGGTGGCATGTGGAAATGTGTAATGGCATACAAATTTGGTTGTAAAAAAATGACTGGTGGCCTCTGCTGGTATTCAGTGGGTGGGTCAAGGGATGCTATACATCTTGCAATGGGTGGGGACAATCTCACATTCTGCCCCAAGTGCCCTTTGTTCTGCACTGAGAAATACGGGGTTCCTAGATTATGCTAGAACATGACCTTTCACAAAGCTCCTTCATCCACATTTTCATTTCACCCTCACAACAACTCTATGATAGAAATCTTTCCCCATTTTCCACATGAATAAAACTATGGTCCAATAAGGTCTTAAGATATGTGTCTCATATCAAATACTGGCAAAGCTGGTATTTGAACTCTAATTCTTAGTCCAATCCATTAGTGCATTATATTCCCTTTTCTCTAATTCTAAATACAGGTGTTTCTGGCTTGAACTTTATAACTAACCAAGGAGGGAAGTGAATACATTAAATGTTAGACTTTGATATGTATGTGTAAAATGTGATATTATAATCCCCATCCTAAGTAGGTGTTTCTGAAGAATCAAAGTCCCAAGGCAACAAAAGAATAGAGGTTCCCAAATCAGGAAGGTGCTCCATAATTCTGAAAGTGCTATGGAGTGTTTTCAATAAGACTCTCTTGCATTATGATGTCTAGCACACCAAAGGACTTGGCCACCAGCTCTACATCTATTGACACTTTCCCCATAGAAATACTCTACTGATTTTTAGAAAGGAAACTAATAAGAAAATTGGATTCACCTAGGGGAAATTAGCTTTGTAACTCTCTTTGCTGGAATACCACAATTTGAAAAAGTGACATTTATATTTACATGAACTCAAATGGCAATGCAGGAAACTATTCTGTTTGTAAAATAATTTTTATTTTCAATAAGGCAATAAGCTGATCTCTGAATCAATAGCTAGGCACGATGAGAACGATTCTCTGGAGAAGGCACGAGTGCAAAGGAAATGGCAAGCAAGCCCCAGATAAGCTGTAACATCCCAGGAGTGATTTAACAATGATACTCCAACTTAAAGATTTTCTAAAGTAGCCAAAAATGTTTGGTCAACAAAATATTACTTGAGAGATTTCTAAATGGAAAGCAAATGCCTTAACGTAGACTGGGGTAAGAGTAAGGTCTCAACACTGCTAACTGTATCAGAAAACAAGAACCCATGATATTCTAGCGCCACTTTTTCCTGTATTAAGTTCTCTCTTTAGCAGTAGTATTGGCACCACCAGTAAAACAACAACCCCATCTTGAATAAAGTTTAGCATTTCTTATTAGGTGAGGAAGAGAGGGATAAGCGATGATGCGATGCTCTGAAACCTGCATCTGGTACTTGAGAATGCCATGCTTCAAAAAAAAAAAAAAAAAAAAAAAATGCTTAGGGATAGACATTTAATATTATGGAGATACTGTTTGGTTTCACTAAAAAAAAAAAAAAAAGGAGGAACAAAACTGTTAATTCTAAAAAAGCCTGCCCTGATATGGTACAGACCAATGCTTTTCTTCCTTCTGTGAAGCACTAAACATGACCTAACTAACAAAGGATAATTTGTCTTTTACAAACGCTTTCTCCTAGCAGTTCTAACTGTGCCATTAAATCTAATTATCTGGATAGAAAAAAAAAAAGCACATTATTCAATTTTTAAAAATACAACAAAGCTTCATCTTGTAGCTGCAGGATTAAAGGTCTGAGCTGCAGCATGCTGCCAGGATTTCAGGGGGCAGGGGGCGGGGGGGGGAGGAGAAGCCCTGTTGACAAAGCAGTTAATCTTCTCACCTTCTAAACATCTTAAACTCACCTTTGAAATACACAACAGACCTCAACTTTCAGAAAAATAATTGATGAAATGATTAAGTTGCCCATGAACAAGCTTATTTTCTTTTAAAAAGCTAAACTATGGTTTCAAGTCTGAGGCCTCAAGATCTAAGGAAATATACTTTTCAGTTGTTTGTAGACAGAAAAAAAAAAAAAAACACTCAAAAACCCCACTGCTGTCTGGGTTTCAAACTAAGCCCTAATTATAAAGTTAATTATGACGTAACTATCCGGGACTACAAGGCTCCCAATAGAGTGACACTTGAGGGCGGCTATACAAGCAAAGCTACAAAGAATATGAGTAGTACACTTATTTGTTCTTTAAGAATTTATGTACTATAACCCATTGCCATCGAGTCAAGTCCAACTCACAGCGACCCTACAGGACAGAGTGGAACTGCCCCATAGGGTTTCCAAGGAGTGGCTGGTGGATCTGAACTGCCAACTTTTTGGTTAGCAGCCAAGCTCTTAACCACCACGCCACCAAGGCTCCTAGAGAACTATACATAACTATACATAATGCATTTTCCTATCTCTGATTATGAAAATAAGCACTTCACTCTATAGTATGTTACTTTTAAGTTCTTTTACTTTAGTATCCAGGGACAGCAAGTTTAAAGTACACAGACTCTTTCTACACAGACTCCCCAAAATGGGGTGAGTAGAAAAAAGGAAAGTTCAGCTAGTCCCAGCTTGTAGGAACTGCATTTAATGTTAATAAAGAACTATACCCTAGAGAACTTATGGAGCATGCTTTCTTTCTTCACTCCTGCCTTAAAATGTGGACATTCATTCATTCCTCCTGGATAGAAAAGAATTTAGAAAAACAACTAGGAGGTTACAAAGAAGGCTCTAGAGCACAGTCAAATTGTTTCAATTCAATCTAGAGTTAAACAGATCTTTAATTGCTGTATTTAAAAATATCAGACTCTTTTGTTTTAAAGGGACAGAAATTCAGTCAAAATATTTCAAGTAGAAAGAACTGTTTATTATAAGGCTATTGGGAACTTTCATATGAATCCAGGAGAAAATGAACAGCCAGGTCTCAGGAGGAACAGAAACAATACCAGCTCTGTGGACGGGTCCCTCTCTCACTTCCAGCCCCTTTCTCTCATGACGCAGCACTGGTCTCCTCTTTTTTTCCAAACAGCCTTCAAGTCCTGCTACACTTGAGCATAAGTAGCCCTGTCATGGCCACACCAGAAATTACATGGTTTTCCAAATTCAAATGTCTAAGAAAAAATGACTTCAAAGAGTTTTGCAAATTCTTGAGAGAAAAACTTGAATGGCCTCGCTTAACTTCTTGGGCTGGGCTCTAAGTGCTGTATTGGTGGTCAGTCTACCAATTGGCGGCTCTGAAATCAAACGTTCACTCTTGCTTTAATCAGCTGTGACTACTGAGGGAAGCATCACACGGCATAAAATACAGAGGCTCAGAAGAGGCACGAGTGCAATGACTAGAACAAGTAGTACTTACAACATTCTTAAAAAAAAAAATACAGAACAAATAGGAAGGGAGCTGAGGTGAAAATGCCAAGCCAAGCTTTTATAGGGTAACAGAGAAAGAAGGGAGCCTTGGTGGCGCAGCAGTTAAGCGTCTGGCTGCTAACCAAAAAGTTGGCAGTTTGAATTCACCAGTCGCTCCTTGGAAAAACCCTATGGGGCAGTTTTATTCTGTCCTATACGGTCACTGGAAACCCCGGTGGTGTAGTGGGTAAGTGCTGTGGCTGCTAACCAAAAGGTTGGCAGTTTGAATCCGCCAGGTGCTCCTTGGAAACTCTATGGGGCAGTTCTACTCTGTCCTATCAGGTTGCTAAGAGTCAGAATCGACTCAACAGCAGTGGGTTTATAGGGTCACTATGAGTTGGAATTGACTTGATGGCAATGGGTTTGGTTTTGGTGTTTTGGTTAAGGAAAGAAGCTCAAGGTCAACACTGGCAGAGTCTGGAGTATGTTGCACATTGAAGAGAAAGGCAAAGACTTAGGAGTAGATGAGCCCCAAAGTGAACAGTCAAGGGAGTGAAGAAACCAGAATCAGAAGCAAACTATAGAGCAGACGAGGTCAGGCAGCAGGAGGCTCAGGAAACTAAGTTTGCACACATTGTTATGTAGCAAAACATTGATTCCTTCATGAAAAGTCTTGCGTATGCCACCACAGTGGCTTTCACGCTTATTTCACTCTGCATGAGTGTAGGTTCCCCAAGGGCAGGGTTTACTTTGAATGGTTCCTAGATCTGGCAATCACATTTCCACGGCCATGCATGCATACAACTGTTCCTAAGAATGGAAACCCTAGAAGATAGCCGTCTGGGCATCAGGAGTAGAAGCCCTAGATTATTTACCTGCTCTGGAACACAACAGAAAATCTTTTCCACTAGCAGAGTAACTGTATCATCCTCTACCCTGTGAGTGTCCCAGAGCCAAAAAAAAAAAACCCTGTTGCCAAAAGTAGGGAACAAAACCTCAATAGACATGGAAGAGCAATTCTGAACATCCTCTCTGATACTTGGAAAGAAGAAACACTCTCTCAAAATGAATGTCATGGCTCTCTCAGGTTGCAGTCATGTCCCAAAAATGATTTCCCTAGGATTTTCAACCCTCATTTTGGCAGTGGGCCACATACATGGTTGCCAGTGACTGTGAAGAGTAAATGAGGTAATATAGGCAGAGAATCCAACACAGTACCTAGCACTGAGGACACAAACAATAAACGTTAGCTTCTGTCTCCTCATCAACTGAAAGGACAAGTAAATGCAATTCTGCCATGTGAATAACCTATATAAAGTCACAAATTTTACTTTACTCTGGAGAATAAACTTATGATATCTTGTCGTAAATGACCTTTCTACAAGCAAAACTCCACCTCACACCACCCTAAATTCATTTTTTATTACAGCCAATGGCTATTGTTTTACCTGAGTAGTGCTGATTTACTACAGACAGATAAATGCATGCCCTATAAAGAAGTAAAAAATTCTAATAATTTGTTTGATATAAACAGGTATATTTCATAAGTGACACAGTAGTGGGAAGATCTATTTTTCACCACAGATTAAAACGGTAACAGACTTATACCTACCAGTGTGTTCTGATTCTAAAACTCTGATATGGGCAAAGACCAAGAATATAGTTCTACCGCTGCCTTTGGTCTTTCGAGTAAGTAGCAGTTACTGATGAACGATATACTCACGAATTCACCAAAATTTAAAGACAATTTTTTTTTGTTGTACTTTAGGTGAAAGTTTACAAATCAAGTCATTCTCTCATACAAAAAGTTATACACACCTTGCTATGTACTCCTAGCTGCTCTCCTCTTAATAAGACAGCACATTCCTCCTCTCCACCCTGTATTCCCCATGTCCATTCAACCAACTCCTGTCCCCCTCTTCCTTCTCATCTCGCCATCAGACAGGAGTTGCCTACATAGTCTCAAGTGTCTACATGAGCCAAGAAGCTCCTTCCTCACCAGTATCATTGTAAAGAAAGATTTTTTTTTTAAAAAATCACCTAAAATCCAGCTAACAGAGTGGTTAAAATCAGGAGGACCCTATTTGGCTGAGATATGATCACGTTATTAAGTCCACAGAGTCAAATCTTTGATGCAGTATGATTTTACTTTAATCCCTTAGAGAAAGAATTCATTCATGTATTCAAACAATATTTACTAAGATGCCATACAGTTTACAAATAATGTATTTACTATGGTCTTTGAACCCAAGGAATTACAATCTAGTTGGACAGATGACACTACTACAAATGGAGAACTTGGCAAGACAGCGTACAATGAAGTGCTAAACTGAACTGTTCTCTGATCTGCTTGATGCTTTTTCGTTGATTTAGATAGATACTTACGTTATACAGATCAACTTCAGGGCTGGCACAAAGTTAGAAAAAACAAAACTAAACTAGAGGCTTAAATCAGGATTTAAAAAGGAACTTGACACGCTGGGCTAAAATTTACCAGGTGGAAGTTTGGATTCAGGGTGAAAAAACAAATGTGCAAGTAAAATTAGTAGATTGTAGCTTCTTAGAAGCCCAAGTGACAAAGAGTTAGGGATCTAAAACTCCATAATTAGAGGGAAGGAAGGAGTGGGGAACAGAAAAACACTAAATAGATAATAGATAAGTGCTAACTTTGGTAAAGGGTATGAACAGTACACATTACTGGGGAGGCCAGCACAATTTGTCCAAGGCAAGGGCATGAAAGCTCCATAGACAAATCCAGACTCCCTGAGGGACCAAAATACTGGGCTGATGGCTGTGGGGACCATGGTCTCGTGGAAATTCTAACCCGGCTGGCATACACAGTTTATAAAGAAATGTTCTACATTCTACTTTGGTGAGTAGCATCTGGGGTCTTAAAAGCTTGTGAGTGTCCATCTAAGATATTCCTGTCGGGGGTGAGGGAGAATGAAGAAAACCAAAGACACAAAAGGAATATTAGTCCAAAGGACTAATGGACCACAAGTACCACAACCTCCACCAGCACAACTAGATGGTGCCTTCCTACCACCACTGACTGCTCTCTGACAGGGATCACAATACAGCGGCCCAGACATAGCTGGAGAAAAATGTAGAACAAAATCTTAACTCACAAAAAAAGGCCAGACTTACCGATCTGATAGAGACTGGAGAAACCCTGTGAGTACGGTCCCCAAATACCCTTTTAACTCAGTAAAATTAAAAAACAAAAACAAACCTCAGTAATTAAGCAATATAAAGGAGGCTGGTGGCACAGCGGTTAAGCACTCAGCTGCTAACCAAAAGGTTGGTGGTTCGAACCCACCAGCTGCTCCAGGGAGAAAGATGCGGCAGTCTGCTTCTGTAAAGATTACAGCCTAGGAAATCCCATGGGGCAGTTTTACTCTCTCCTATAGGGTTGCTATGTGTTGGAATCGACTTGATGGTAACAGGTTTTTTTTTTTTTTTTTAATAATTTTTGTTGAGCTTTAAGTGAACGTTTACAAATCAAGTCAGTCTGTCACATATAAGCTTATATACACCTTACTCCATACTCCCACTTACTCTCCCCCTAATGAGTCAGCCCTTCCAGTCTCTCCTTTCGTGACAATTTTGCCAGTTTCTAACCCTCTCTACCCTCCTATCTCCCCTCCAGACAGGAGATGCCAACACAGTCTCAAGTGTCCACCTGATACAAGTAGCTCATTCTTCATCAGCATCTCTCTCCAACCCATTGTCCAGTCCCTTCCATGTCTGATGAGTTATCTTCGGGAATGGTTCCTGTCCTGGGCCAACAGAAGGTTTGGGGACCGTGACCGCCGGGATTCCTCTAGTCTCAGTCAGACCATTAAGTCTGGTCTTTTTGTGAGAATTTGGGGTCTGCATCCCACTGATCTCCTGCTCCCTCAGGGGTTCTCTGTTGTGTTCCCTGTCAGGGCAGTCGTTGGTTGTGGCCGGGCACCATCTAGTTCTTCTGGTCTCAGGACGATGTAAGTCTCTGGTTCATGTGGCCCTTTCTGTCTCTTGGGCTCTTAGTTATCGTGTGACCTTGGTGTTCTTCATTCTCCTTGGATCCAGGTGGGTTGAGACCAATTGATGCATCTTACATGGCCACTTGTTAGCATTTAAGACTCCAGACGCCACATTTCAAAGTGGGATGCAGAATGTTTTCATAATAGAATTATTTTGCCAATTGACTTAGAAGTCCCCTTGAGCCATAGTGCCCAAACCCCTGCCCTTGCTCCGCTGACCTTTGAAGCATTCAGTTTATCCCGGAAACTTCTTTGCTTTTGGTCCAGTCCAGTTGAGCTGACCTTCCATGTATTTTGTCCTTCCCTTCACCTAAAGCAGTTCTTATCTACTAACTAATCAGTAAATAACCCTCTCCCACCCTCCCTGCCCTCCTCGTAACCACAAAAGTATGTGTTCTTCCCAGTTTATACTATTTCTTAAGATCTTATAATAGTGGTCTTATACAATATTTATCCTTTTGCCTCTGACTAATTTCACTCAGCATAATGCCTTCCAGGTTCCTCCATATTATGAAATGTTTCACAGATTCATCACTGTTCTTTATCGATGCGTAGTAGTATTCCATTGTGTGAATATACCATAATTTATTTAACCATCCATCCGTTATTGGACACCTTGGTTGCTTCCAGTTTTTTGCTATTGTAAACAGAGCTGCAATAAAGATGGGTGTGCATATATCTGTTTGTGTGAAGGCTCTTATTTCTCTAGGGTATATTCCAAGGAGTGGGATTTCTGGGTTGTATGGTAGTTCTATTTCTAACTTTTTAAGAAAACGCCAGATAGATTTCCAAAGTGGTTGTACCATTTGACATTCCCACCAGCAGTGTATAAGAATTCCAGTCTCTCCACAGCCTCTCCAACATTTATTATTTTGTGTTTTTTGGATTAATGCCAGCCTTGCTGGAGTGAGATGGAATCTCATCGTAGTTTTAATTTGCATTTCTCTAATGGCTAATGATCGAGAGCATTTTCTCATGTATCTGTTAGCTGCCTGAATATCTTCTTTAGTGAAGTGCATGTTCATATCCTTTACCCACTTCTTGATTGGGTTGTTTGTCTTTTTGTGGTTGAGTTTTAACAGAATCATATAGATTTTAGAGATCAGGCGCTGGTCGGAGATGTCATAGCTGAAAATTCTTTCCCAATCTGTAGGTGGTCTTTTTACTCTTTTGGTGAAGTCTTTAGATGAGCATAGGTGTTTGATTTTTAGGAGCTCCCAGTTATCTGGTTTCTCTTTGTCATTTTTGGTAATATTTTGTATTCTGTTTGTGCCTTGTATTAGGGCTCCTAAGGTTGTCCCTATTTTTTCTTCCATGATCTTTATCGTTTTAGTCTTTATGTTTAGGTCTTTGATCCACTTGGAGTTAGTTTTTTGTGCATGGTGTGAGGTATGGGTCCTGTTTCATTTTTTTGCAAATGGATATCCAGTTATGCCAGCACCATTTGTTAAAAAGACTATCTTTTCCCCAATTAACTGACACTGGGCCTTTGTCAAATATCAGCTGCTCATATGTGGATGGATTTATATCTGGGTTCTCAATTCTGTTCCATTGGTCTATGTGCCTGTTGTACCAGTACCAGGCTGTTTTGACTACTGTGGCTGTATAATATGTTCTAAAATCACAAGAGTGAGGCCTCCCACTTTCTTCTTTTTCAGTAATGGCTTTACTTATCCGAGGCTTCTTTCCCTTCCATATGAAGTTGGTGATTTGTTTCTCCATCACATTAAAAAATGTCATTGGAATTTGGATCGGAAGTGCATTGTATGTATAGATGGCTTTTGGTAGAACAGACATTTTTACTATGTTAAGTCTCCCTATCCACGAGCAAGGTATGTTTTTCCACTTAAGTAGGTCCTTTTTAGTTTCTTGCAGTAGTACTTTGTAGTTTTCTTTGTGTAGGTCTTTTACATCTTTGTTAAGATTTATTCCTAAGTATTTTATCTTCTTGGGGGCTACTGTGAATGGTATTGATTTGGTGATTTCCTCTCCCATGTTCTTTTTGTTGATGTAGAGGAATCCAAGTGATTTTTGTATGTTTATCTTATAACCTGAGACTCTGCCAAACTCTTCTATTAGTTTCAGTAGTTTTCTGGAGGATTCCTTAGGGTTTTCTGTGTATAAGATCATGTCATCTGCAAATAAAGATAATTTTACTTCCTCCTTGCCAATCCGGATGCCCTGGTAACAGGTTTTTTAAGCAGTATTAATGGAGCAGCAAAATAATACCACCACCAACAAAAACCACTGATATTAACTAAGTGCTTTCTTTGTTCAGGGAACATAAACATGTCTTTTTAATTCTCACAGCACCCCTGCAAGGTAGTCATTTAATTGAGGCACTGATATAACAAGTAACTTGGCCCAAGGTTATATAGGTAATAAATGAAAACTGGGGATTTAAGCTCACATCTGTCTGACTCCAGAGCCTATACATTTTCAACTATATCATGCTCTCCGCTTTGCTCTGTGTTTATGATACTACTTCTGTATAAAAAATTATGTTTAGAAGGACAACGAAGGAAGGGAAGCAAGGCTGAGAGAGAAGAAAACATGCCTGATTAGTTCCAAGAGAACAATATAAGGTAGCTTGGAAATTTAACCATTGGTCCCTTTGTTGTCCTTGAGTGTCTGTCAAGAATTAGGAACACAAGTGAGTAAAAGGCAATCTGGGGATGACTTTGCCCAGAGACCATTTTTGATGGCCTGTATGGTCTGCCAGCTTCTCTGTGAATTATGACACCTACTGCTGTCTGAAAATGACTCGAGGATATGGAGTCCCAGTGAGTGCCAACTCTCATTTTATTATCATCACTACTATGTAAACATGCTATAAAAACACAACACAAAGTTTTTGTCACAGCCTCTAGTCACAACAGATGCATCTTATTTACATAACATGGGGAGTTCTCTATGCCCAGAGAAAATGACAAGCCACGGTTTATTTTCACACATTAAAAACTATGTTAAACAAGTTTTAAAAGCCTAAATTAAAGAAAAAGCTAGAATATGTCACTCATTCTTTTGTACTTGCATTCTGCGATTAAAGTTTGGAGGCAGAATGACACGAGTCTTCCCAAAAATAGATACAACATGAAATGAAATAAATTGTCTTGCTTCGGGGTGATCTTTCTTGGCAATGAAGTCAATTTTATTGGACACGTTTGTTAAGAAGGTTGACTTTGGAATACTACATTCTGACTCAATTCTCAATTTCACGTTTTGTTTTGTTTTTTAAAGCTACGGAAAGAAAAATTCACTCTCAGGAAGTTACCTAGCAGTAATTATAGGGCACGCTGAGGTACTACTAGAGTGACAAGGCAGGCTGGCAGGGTGGTAAGACAGAAGGAGCAGGAAGACGGTTAATCCACTCACAGGGAGCCCAGAGAGGCAAGGGCGGTGACACATCAGGCGTAAAACCACAGGATTCCAGATGATCCGCAGGGTAATTTTGTTTGTTTGTTTGTTTTTATTATGCTTTAGGCAAAAGTTTACAGAGCAAATCAGTTTCCTACTTCATAGTTTGTACATAAAGTGTTTCATACACTGGTTACATGTCCCACAATGTGTTAGCACTCTCCCCATTTCTACCCTGGGTTCCCTGTTTCTATTCCTTCCCGCCTTCTCATCTTTTGTCTTTTTTATCTTATACAACTGATGGTTCTAAGGAGCACGTTCTTCTCAGGTGTTACTGTTTATTTTACGGGCCTGTCTATTGTTTGGTGAAAGGTGGTCTTCTGGAACGGCTTCAGTTCTGTCAGAAGGGTGTCTTAGGGCCATAGCCTCGGGGGTTCCTCCAGTGTCTGTCAGACCAGTAAGTCTGGCCTTTTTTGTGAATCTGATTTTTTGTTCTACATTTTTCTCCCACACTCTCCAGGGCCCTCTCTTGTGATTCCAGGCAGAGCAGTCGGTAGTGGTAGATAGGCATCATTTAGTTTTTCTGGTCTTGGGAGTTGTACAGGCTGTGATTCATGTGGTCCATTAGTCCTTTCGACTAATTATCTTCTTTGCGTCTTTGGCTTTCTTCATTCACCTTTGGTCCAGACGGGATGGGACCAGTAGATGTATCTTAGATGGTTGCTTGCAAGCTTTTTAAGACTTCAGACACTACTCACCAAAGTAGGATGCAGAACATTGTCTTTATGAACTATGTTGCGTGAAACCAGGGACATCATTGTTGATGTCAGGTGGATCACGGCTGAAAGCAGAGAATACCAGAAGGATGTTTATTTGTGTTTTATCGACTATGGAAAGGCATTCAACTTTGTGGATCATAACAAATTATGGATAACATTGAGAAGAATGGGAATTCCGAAACACTTAAGTGTGCTCATGAGGAACCTGTACCTAGATCAAGAGGCAGTTGTTCAGACAGAACAAGGGGATACTGAGTGGTTTAAAGACAGGGAAGGTATGCATGAGGGTTGTGTCCTTTCACCATACCTATTCAATCTGTATGCTGAGCAAATAGTCCAAGAAGCTGGACTATACGAAGAAGAGCGGGGCATCAGGATTGGAAGAAGACTGACTAATAGCCTGTGTTATGCAGATGACACAACCTTGCTTGCTGAAAAGTGAAGAGGACTTGAAGCACTTACTGATGAAGATCAAAGACCACAGCGTTCAGTATGGATTGTACCTCAACATAAAGAAAACAAAAATTCTCACAACTGGACCCATAATTAACATCATGCTAAATGGAGAAAAGATTGAAGTTGTCAAGGATTTCATTTTACTTGGATCCACAATCACACCTGTGGAAGCAGCAGCCAAGAAATCAAAAGATGCATTGCATTGGGCAAATCTGCTGCAAAGGACCTCTTTAAAGTGTTGAAGAGCAAAGATGTCACCTTGAAGACTAAGGTGCACCCGACCCAAGCCATGGTATTTTCAATCACATCATATGCATGTGAAAGCTGGACAATGAATAAGGAAGACTGAAGAAGAATTGATGCCTCCGAATTGTGGTGCTGGCGAAGAATACTGAATATACTATGGACTGCCAAAAGAATGAACAAATCTGCTTGGAAGAAGTACAACCAGAATGCACCTTAGAAGCAAGGATGGCGAGACTGTCATCATGTCAGGTGGGCCAGATTTTGTCTTAATTGTTTCCGTGATCTGCAGACCCCAGCCTCTATGGTGCTTCGTCTTCAAGCCTAGGAACTTCAGCCTGCGAGGTGTTTGGTTACGTCTAAGAACTTTTCATGACTGTGCCCCTTGTGTGCTCTATTGTCTGTATTAATAGACATACAGCACCTACAATTATGTATGTAGAAAAATCCACAACCAAACCTATATCTGCAGATGGGTGTGCTTCCTTACACTCTCCCACACCTCTTTAGCATGTACCTATCCATTAGGAATTACTGTTTGTGAATACTACTGTTGCAGATTGTCTATGTTACAGTAATTACCATAAGTTGCTCTTTATTTCTGTATTCCTCTCAGTGTCTTCCTTTGCCTTGGTCATGTTGTGCTTACCTCCTCCATATTGTGTATTGCCTTTCCCTTCACTAATATTAACACATATCTATCTAGTTAGCAATTTTCCTTCCTCCCACTCCTGTCCCTGGTAACTATCAAAAAAGAACTTTTTTTTTCTGTGTGTAAACCTTTTCTTGTTTTTTTATAATAATGGTCTCGTACAAGATTTGTCCTTTTGTGATTGACTTATTTCACTCAGCATAACGTCCTTCAAACTCATCCATGCAGTGAGCTGTTCTGCCAATTCGTCATTATTCTTTATTGTTGCGAAGTATTCCATTGTGTGTCTGAATGTCTTTGGTGAAGTGTCTGTTCATAACCTTTACCCATTTTTTAATTGGATTATTTGTCTTTTTGTTGTTGAGTTGCTGAAGTATTCTATAGATTTTAGAGATTAGACTCTTGTCGGATATGACGTAGCCAAAAAATTTTTTCCTATTCTATAGGGAATCCAACAGATTTTTGTGTGTTGACCTTGTATCCTGCTACCTTGATGAATTTTTCTACTGTGTTTCAGTAGCTTTCTTGTGGAATCTTTGGGATTTTCTATGTTTACAGGATGATATCTGCGAATAGGGATAGTTTTCTTCTCCCTTACCAAGCTGACTGTCTTTTATTTCTTTTTCTTGCTTTATTGCTCTAGCTAGGACTGCCAGTACAATGTTAAATAAGAGTGGTGATAAAGAGCATCCTTGTCTAGTTCCTGTTCTCAAGAGGATGGTATCTGTTACTACACAACGGTTTAAGCTTCTCAAATCTTCTGTTGCTTATCACTGTGAAAAATTAACTAATGCAGGATATTCAAAACCAGCCTCTGTATGGAAGAGCCAAGAAATGCCACAGAAGGCAGAGGTCAGCATGAGTTAAGACGGAAGAGGTTCATGGAGTCGAGAGGTGAGAGCTCATCAAGGATAGAAGGAGAGAATCTGGGCCTGATGAGAGCAAAGGAAGTAACACGGTATGCCCAGGGATTCTGGAAGGGCTGAGGCCACAGCAAGGGTCTATGCAGGACAGCGGTTGGATGGAAATCAGTGTGCTCTGATTCTATATCTAAACTTAAAACAGTTACGGAATTTCTCTTGCCTGTCGCTGAGTAAGCAGCATAATGCTCTCACAGCTTTAATCCTCTAGCCTTGAGAAGTGAGGCTGGTTTAGGAATTACAGTCATCATCTTGAGGCTGTGCTCATGACAGGAGAATCTTAGAGTGAATGCCAGATGCCCACAGGGCTGGCCTCCCCCAGTAAACAATGCCTGGTAGAAAACACACATTTTGTGGCCTAAGGTGAGAGGAAGAAACAAACTTGGCACTGTGGTCAGCTAGTGCTCATCAAAAGGGCACCATTCTGGACTCTCAGATTCCAGGGCCTTTCCAAAAAGGGTGTGCTAATTCTTGCTTAGAAGGAGTGCTGGTGGCACAGTGGTTATGTGCTTGGTTGCTAATTGAAAGGTTGGCAGTTCGAACCCACCAGCTGAACTGTGGGAGAAAGAATGGCAATCTATGTTCAGTAAAGATTATAGCCTTGGAGACCCTATGGGGCAGTTCTACTCTCTCCTATAGGGTTGCCATGAGTTGGAATTGATTCAATGTCACACAGCAACAATTCTTGCTTAGGTCTTTTTAGGAGCTGTGGAAACCTCTTGTGTTCCCTAAAAGAAAGGAACAGATGAGCACAATAACAACATGTCCTTTGCTACATGGACAAAAGTAGCTTTTTGAGAAATAGGCATCTAGCTTACCAGCAGCTAGCTTAGTGTCACGCGTGCTGAAGGCTACCAGAAAACTAACAAAAAACATTTAAGATGAACAATATTAATATTATTAACAGTTATCAAAGCAGTGCTGCTAAGAATCAAATGCCATTTCCTTTCCTATCTCAAATATTTATTATCCTTCCTTCTTTCCTGTCAATTAATATACACGGAGTGAGGATGGCATGCCAGACCACACACTATAAATAAAGACTATTTTGATGAAAAATATCAACTCTCCAGAGTTAGACAAACCTCTCTGCACGCTCTAACTACATAGAAAGAGACCCTGACTTAAAGGATATTTGTACCTTCCTTAATTAATCTCTGCTTTGTCAGTACAGGAACCCACACTAACTTCGGTATCAAAGAGTCTGTACTTAAAAATACCTCATGTCAAGTTAACACTCTCTTAAGCTGGGCAAGACTACCACTATTATTAAAACTGTCTCATTTATATAACACTTTACAGTATAGAAAGAGCTCTCATATACATTATTTCAACTGATTTCCACGGTAGCAGTGTGAGATGAATATGATCACTCTCATTTTTCCAAATGAGAAAACAGCTGCAATGAAATTAAGGCACTTCCCCACATTGTCGCAGCTAAGTCAATGCCAGAGTTAAACTGGATCCCAAGTTTGTCTGAATCCAAAGCCAGTGTTATTTCTATTTTACCAAAATATCTCTCAGGAAAAAATGCTTGGATTTTTTTTTTTTTTTTCAGTTGTATCTAATGGACAAACGAAGCATTCATTTTTACTGGGCTAAACAAGTATTATAACTTTTATCAACACCTCTCATTTAAACTATTCAAATAAGTCTCTATATAATATCCAGAAATTATGCCTGTTACAACTCAGGAATATAATACTTCTGAAATATTGCTATATGCCACTATATCCCAGGCAGCCAGGGACCAAAGAATGACTTAAGAGAATAAGAAAGCAGACTGCAGGTCTAAATGCAATATAGGATCCTATGACAAAGAGCAATTTACAGTTAAAGACCAAGTTGTAATTCAGTTCCCAGCAATCTGGCTGGGACTCTAGACTAGGGTAATTTTGACCTCAGACTGCTCTTCCTGTATGCAAGGGACTTCGTCAAATCTCATAGCTCAGGCCTTTGTTAATGTACTTACTCACCTCTTTTTTTGCATGCAACACAAAAAGTTAGCTTTCTGTTACTACTATTCATTTTTGTTCAATTTCTGGAAGCCGTTAGAATTGCCCAGGAGTTCATCAATTCTTGATGTAGGATTAGAGCAGGTCATAGACCAAAGAGATTTCCTTTATAAGGTTCTTTAGGCTCAATTTGAATTTTGTAAGGGAAGTCAAGCACCTCTGTTTTTCTCCCTAATGGGAAGTGTAAGCTTTTGCTATTCAAGCCTGAATAAACATACAATTTTCTTGTGGTCCCCCATATGGAAACCATAGGGCAGAAACGACTCACAAATGAAACGTGAAAGACAGATTAAAAAACTATACTTACTTAGGAGGAATTCGTGAAACTGTGTTCACATTTGTGACTGGGACCACTACTTGAAGGATGTGTTCAAGAGCTGTTAATCCACCAGCAACTTGAAATGCAATCTGATCTGCCACATTCTAGACAGAAAGACAAATAGAAATTAGCCCAACTCCCCAGGCATAAAATTATAGCTAAATAAAATATGTAGTTGTAGTTCGAGACATTCTGTTTATTCAATTATTCTACAAATATTTACTGAATGCTTCCTCAGCGCTAGTACTGTAGGTCAACAGTAAAAAACCCATTGCCGTCAAGTTGATTTTGACTCATAGTGACCCTACAGGGCAGAGTAAAACTGCCCCACAGGGTTTCCAAGGAGCACCTGGTGGATTCAAACTGCCAACCTTTTGCTTAGCAGCTATAGCTCTTAACCACTATGCCACCAGAGTTTCCAGGCCAATAGTAGTGAACATAACAGACATGATTGCTGTCCTCCATGAAGCTTAAATAAAGACTAGTGGATGAGGCCAATGCTAATCAGGTGATTACAAATAAAATGATTTCAATTATGACAAGTGTCTTGTAGAAAAGCAAAAGATGCTCTGAGAATAATGGTGGAACCAATTATATATGGGGCAAAGTCAGGATAGGCTTCTGTGAAAAAGTTGAGATGTCAAGACAACTCAGAGAAAGGGGAAAGACAGAGGGAAAAACCATTTTATGTAAAAAAAAAAAAAAAAACTTAGCAATACTTTTAAAAACCAGATTATTTTGTAATCTTAATTATCACTTAACAAGATAAATTGACTTCCACAAAGCATTTCCTCTGCTACAACTTTTTTCTTCAGCAACACAAGATAATCTGATATTCAAGCATTTAGTTATACTCCCTTTTTTAAATGCTATTTCAGGTATTTTAGGAAGTGTTTTAAGTCTCAACTATGATAATCTTAGATCTCAAACTATGATAATTTCTATATAATTTCTGAATTGTGTACAATTCTTATGGGAAGGAATCTTGCAAGTCCTTTGCAGCCTTCCAGCACAGGAGGGCAAGGATGAGCCTATGCTACACTGTACTTCTTTTTTAAGCCTACATGGAATCACTGCATCATACCTTTGGGGGGGAGGAAAAAAAGGCAACTGCCTCCATTACAACAGTACCTTACATTTCTTCTTGTAGTATTCTACAGTTTGCTCAATTTTGAAACTTCCCTGAAATATTGTTTTTGTTGGGTGGTGGGACGGAGGTGAAGGGGATGTGAGCATACGTAGGCTTTGCCGTGGCAGACATGTTTGCCTGATTCTTCTGATGCTCTCAGCACAATGCTCTGCCTGCCTCCTGTATATGTACTGTGTTTGGTAGTATAATCAAGTGCATATCTTAAATGCTCAACTGCTCATTCCTTATGTGCAATAAAATATATTTTGAGACTACAATAAGTTCATAGTGAAAGCCAGGTGAGAGTTCAGTTTTAATATTAATAATGTCAATAATTTGTTATTAATAACAAAGATTGTTTCTTTGCACTAAAACTAACAATCCAAAAATTGCAAAACCCAGGTGCTCAATAATTTGCTGTTATAATGCTGTTACTACTTTCTTCTTATGCTAGTATGTAAACATAATTCAAAAAAATAATAACCTTTATATTACCATGCAATATACGCAGAGAAAATTGTACTAATCATAGCCATACAGCTGTCTGAGTTATGACAAACTGAACACAACTGTGTAACAAATCCAAGATTAAAAAAAATAAAGTCTTATAACATGACACAATTCCCTATACCCAAAACCCATTCACTCTCTCTACCTCTTGCCTAAATATAAAGGCTATCCTGACTTTTAAAATCATAGATTCATTTTGTCTTTTAAAATTTATAAAAATAACATCATACTTTATATATTCTATTGTAATCTGCTTCTTTTGCTCAACTGTTTCTAAATTTATCCACATTACTGCCTACAGTGATATTTTATTCATTTCCTGGCTGTATAGTATTCTCTTGTCTTATTATATCCCAACTTATTTAAATGTTTCACTGCTTACTGACATTTGGGCTGTTTTCACTTTGAAGCTCTGGGCAACGCTGCTTTAAAACATTCTGTACATGTACTTTGGGTACATGTGATATACAGTTACATTGGGTACATGTTTAGGAGTGGAACTGCTGGATTACAGAGCGTGCACAGGTTCAGCTCTATTGTTGTTCTGTTGTTAGGTGCCTTCAGGTAGGTTCCGACTCATAGCGACCCTATGTACCACAGAATGAAACACTGCCCAGTCCTGCGTCATGCTCACAATTGTTATGCTTGAGCCCATTGTTGCAGCCACTGTGTCAATCCATCTCACTGAGGGTCATCCTCTTTTCCGCTGACCCTGTACTTTATCAAGCATGATGCCCTTCTCCAGGGACTGATCCCTCCTGACAACACGTCCAAAGTATGTAAGATGCAGTCTCGCCATCCTTGCTTCCAAGGAGCGTTCTGGTTGTACTTCTTCTAAGACAGATGTTTGTTCTCTTGGCAGTCCACGGTATGCTCAATATTCTTTGCTAACACCACAATTCAAAGGCATCAATTCTTCTTCCTTCTTTCTTATTCATTATCCAGTTTTCGCATGCAAAAGATGCGACTGAAAATACAATGGTTTGGGTCAGGTGCACCTTAGTCTTCAAGGTGACATCTTTGCTTTTCAACACTTTAAAGGGGTCTTTCACAGCAGATTTGTGCAACACAAGGTGTCTTTTGATTCCTGACTGCTGCTTCCATGGGTGTTCACTGTGGGTCCAAGTAAAATGAAATGCTGGACAACTTCAATCATTTCTCCATTTATCATGGTGTTGCTTATTGATCCAGTTGTGAAGACTGTTTTCTTTGTGTTGAGGTGTAATCCGTACAGAAGGCTGTGGTCTTTGGTCTTCATTAGTAAGTGCTTCAAGTCCTCTTCACTTTCAACAAGCAAGGTTGTATTATCTGCATATTGCAGGTTGTTAATGAGTCTTCCTCCAATCCTGACGCCCTGTTCTTCTTCATACAGTCCAGTTTCTCAGGTTATTTGCTCAGCATACAGACTAAAGAGGTATGGTGAAAGAATACAACCCTGACGCAAACCTTTCTTGACTTTAAATCACACAGTGCCCCCTTACTCTGTTCGAACAACTGCCTCTTGATCTATGTACAGGTCCTCATGAGCACAATTAAGTGTTCTGGAATTTCCTTTTTTCACAATTTTATCCATAATTTGTTATGATCTACACAGTCGAATTCCTTTGCATAGTCAATAAAACACAGGTAAACATCCTTCTGGTATCCTCTGCTTTCAGCCAGGATCCATCTGACATCAGCAATGATATCCCTGGTTCCACATTCTCTTCTGAATCTAGGCTGAATCTCTGGCAGTTCCCTGTCGATGTACTGCTACAGCTATTTTTGAATGATCTTCAGCAAAATTTTACTTGTGTGCGATATTAATGATATCGTTCAATAATTTCTGTATTCGGTTGGATCACCTTTCTTGGGGATAGGCATAAATATGGATCTCTTCCAGTCAGTTGGCCAGGAAGCTGTCTTCCAAATTTCTTGACACCGTTTGTTGAATAATCAACTCTATTAGATATGGTAAGACAATTTTCTAACGTGTTTGTAACAATTTGTGTACACACTGCAGTGTATGATAATTCCACATCCTCACCAAAACTTAATTTATCAGTCTTTCACTCTCTTTAACTTTAGCCATTCTAATGGGTGTGTGCTGGTATTTTACTGCGGTTTTTACTTGCTTTCTCCTGATGACTAATGATGTAGAAGAGCTTACTATTTGTGTGTATTTGTTTTGTAAACTGAGGTATAATTTACAATTGGGTGAAAGGCTCGGATTTTAAATATATGGTCAATCAAATCTGAAGAATGTTTATCAAGTCCTGAACATTTCCATCATTCCAGAAAGTTCCTTCATGTACCTTTCCTAGTCAAT
The DNA here is from genome assembly GCF_024166365.1 of Elephas maximus indicus. NCBI lineage: Eukaryota > Metazoa > Chordata > Mammalia > Proboscidea > Elephantidae > Elephas > Elephas maximus. The sequence continues at coordinate 66,970,143 of NC_064831.1, read as the reverse complement.
CCCTCCTCCTGAAAACGAACACTGATGTGATTTACAATACCACAGGCTAGTTTTGTCTATTCTAGAATTTCATATATATGAGATCATAGAGTATGTATCAATATTTTCTGAATTTAGGAATACTTTCTGGATTTAATTTGGTTCGACTGGTTTAAGTGGTTATGCCATCAGCAGTTCTACTAGTGCCAGGCCTTGCATACTGCTGAAGCCTCTGAAGCCTAGGGAAATGGCAGAAGGACTCTGTGTCAAGATGGACAAATGAGCACACACACACACACACACACATACCTTCTTTCTTCTTATACTAAAAAAAGGAATTATAGATAAAATACTTTAAAATCTTAAAAAATACATAGCCACATTAAAAAATAAATGGAGGGACTAAACCAAAAGGAAAGAAGTTTCCTGAATAAACTGAATGCTTCGGAGGCCAGTGTAGTAGGGGCAGGGGTCTGGCGACCATGGTTTCAGGGGACATCTCAGTCAATTGGCATAATAAAATCTATTAAGAAAACATTCTGCATCCCACTTTGAAGAGTGGCGTCTGGAGTCTTAAATGCTAGCAAGCAGCCATTTAAGATGCATCAATTGGTCTCAACCCACCTGGATCAAAGGAGAATGAAGAACACCAAGGACACAAGGTGATTACGAGCCCAAGAGACAGAAAGGGCCACATGAACCAGCGACTACATCATCCTGAGACCAGAAGAACTAGATGGTGCCCGGCTATAACCGATGACTGCCCTGACAGGGAACACAACAGAGAACCCCTGAGGAAGCAGGAGAGCAGTGGGATGCAGACCCCAAATTCTCATAAGACCAGACTAAATGGTCTGACTGAGACTAGAAGGACCCCAGTGGTCATGGCCCCCAGACCTTCTGTTGGCCCAGGACAGGAACCATTCCCGAAGCCAACTCTTCAGACATGAATTGGACTGGACAATGGGTTGGAGAGGGATGCTGGTGAGGAGTGAGCTTCTTGGATCAGGTGGACACTTGAGACTATGTTGGCATCTCCTGCCTGGAGGGCAGATGAGAGGGTGGAGGGGATTAGAAGCTGGCGAAATGGACATGAAAAGAGAGAGTGGAGGGAGAGAGCGGGCTGTCTCATTAGGGGGAGAGTAATTGGGAGTGTGTAGCAAGGTGTATATGGGTTTTTGTGTGAGAGGCTGACTTGATTTGTAAACTTTCACTTAAAGCACAATAACAATTATTAAAAAAATAAACGGAAAATCTCTGTAAGGCAAGGAGAGAGAAGAACCTCATAGTAACACACAAAGCAAGAGTCCAATTTTTAGCAGATTCTCAAAAGTTCATTAACCCTTCTAGAGTCTTCCCTTTCCCTCAACTTTCACACTGATTCAGGCTCCGAGTTCTGATGATTCTACTTCTTTTATAACTCTTGACTCTTGCTTCTTCTATCCACGCCCACTGCTACAGTGTCAGTACAGGCTCTCAGGCTTTTTTGCCTGAGGTACTGCAGCAGCCTCCTAATTAGCATCCCTGGGTTCAGAATCACCCCACACCATTCCATTCTCTAGAGTGGTGCTTCCCAAACTCTCTTAAATAAAAGCTCAGGGTTTTCTAGTTTCCACTTTTTGCTAGACTAAGACTTTTGTGAAATACAATACAAATGAGACACTGGAAAAAATGGGGGAAAAGGTATATTAAATATTTTAATATATAACACATTTTAATATATAACAAAACAAAGTTACTCTGTCAATTTTGTAAAGCTTACTCTTGATTTGTGTACTTATTCATCATGTTCTGGTAAAAGTATATCTACAGATACTGGAGTGTGGACCCCATGTTAAGGAGTCCTGCTCTCGAAGTCTGCATATGCAATGAGGATTATATTCTAAAGAGTAAATCTAACCATGTCACTGCCTCCCTTAAAGCACTTCAGTGGCTTCTTCCTCATAGTCCACAGAATGAGACCCAAATTCCTTAGCATGATATTCTGAATTCAGTCCTTCTCTAACAGTCTCCTTCTCTGCTATAGCCCTGTCTCTCGCTTGACCAATTCCCCAGTGGCCCATGTTCCTTCATGCCTCCATGCTTCTGCACATACTGTTCTTTTCCAGAAGGGATGATCCTCTGGCTTTGCACCTGCGTAACCCCATTAAACTCTGAGCTTCCTGAGATCGTGGTCCATGTCTGCTTCATTACCACATCCTCAACCCTTAGCACAGGGGATTGTAGTCAGTAAGCAGTTCAATCAATGGGTGAATAATGGTTTTGAAGAAGGCAGGCTGACAAAGATCCTTTTACATGATTTTAACTCTGGAAACATAGGTAGTCAATAATTTTTCTGTATGATCCCAGGATAAAATCCCCCATCCCTGTTATTGTGTTTGCCTCACAGGATAGTTTTTCACCAGAACTGATAGCTTCATGACCAAAAAATGAGATTCAGTTGTTCAAGATTGAAGGACATGTTCAGCTTGAACCTCCTTAACAACCATCAAGGGAGGAAGTAAACTCTTCACTTGCACTCCATTTTGGTATGAAGTCTTTATATATTGACATCTCTCAACTCAAAAACAAAGATATCACATCTCAAGCCAAGCAGATGCACCAGTTGTCCCCAGAGAAAGAAGAATGGCTGCTGTTCCTGTAGATCTTTCCACAACGAGAGGGAACTGGAGCAACATTGCAGAAGTGGAGGGAAAAATGACTGAGTAAAAGCAGACCATTTTAATGTATACATCTATGCCTAAAAAAAATAAAACAAACCTCAAAGTCTTTAATGCAGTGCCAACAACATGTGACCTCTTGAAAAACTTAAGACATAGGCTCTAATAGACATTAAGCAGGAAAAAATATGCCAATTTTAGGAAGATAAAGGCCATTGAAAGCCAATTTTTTACTAATGTATTATTGAAAGTTGAAGTTTTTAATTTATCATTTGCAGCTTTTCAAGGAAATAAAAGCAAAAAGCAAAAGCAACTGTGAAATAATCTCACAAACCTCCCCTTAAGGTCAAAGAGGGTTCTGGCTACGTGTACTTCAGGGTAGAGACACAACAAGTCACCTTTGGGATCTCTTTCAAAGAGCATGGGTGATGGAAACATTGTTCAGTAACTTCCTCAACTTCTCTTTCATGCCCCGCATGAACTCCTATTCATTCCAGCATCTCTGTTCTACCTCAGGGCCCCATCCTCTCTTGTCTGTGTGCTCCTCAAGAGTGAAGCAGTCCCAGTCCTGTTGGGTGAATGACTAAATAAATAAAAGGAAAGACTTTTCTCAGACAACAAAAATGTCCTTGTGAGATACGAGAGATTAGCACAATAGAAGTATTTGAGCATAATAAGGAAGAGTATCCCAATGGATCCCACTCCCTAACACAGTGCAAATCAACAGCTCTTCCCCGTCTATAAATAAAGGCAGATGAAACAATTCTATGATATTCAAAATGACTTATTCACTTCATTGGGGGAAAACGAAAAAAGTCAAGCTGCCTCAATGATGGGCTTCTAAAACGCAAAAATTAAGAAGAAGAAAACCTTTGGAGGTGTGTGACACGAAACGCTTTATATGCAAATCAAAAAAGGCAATCACATTTACACAACACTCCAGGGAGACTTAAAGGATGCAAAAAGTCTCCCATCTTCTCTTTCCCTCCACTCCCACCACACTAACTTCCTACACCAATCACCTGGCACTTCTTCTACACTGCTCTCTTTTCATTCCTGGATGCCTTACCACCACAATCTAACTGGATGCTCCTCAAGGACATTGCTTATACTTGTTCCTATTCTTCTCAGAGTCTAGAAAAAAGTACACTAAAAAAAAAAAAAAAATTGCCATCAAGTCGATTTCGACTCATAGTGACCCTATAGGACAGAGTAGAACTGCCCCATAGAGTTTCCAAGGAGCACCTGGTGGATTTGAACTGCCGACTTTTTGGTTAGCAGTTGATTGATCTTTTAGTTAGCAGCTGAGGTCTTAACCACTACACCACCAGGGCTCCACACTAAAAATATTTAACCGTAATTATCCTCTCCATTCAAACTGCCACCTTCTCAATTTGTATCTAATGTTCAAATGCTATCTATCAATCCTTCAAGACCCAGATCAAATGTTGCTTCTTCCATGAAGCCTTTCCTGATCTCCTCAACTAAAGTCAAAGCTCTCTGTGGATTTAACTGTAATTCTCTTGTGGCCTTTGTAACTTTCGACTTTATTCCAGAGTTATCTGTGTTCATGTACTAGACTGTTAAGCCCAAACTCTCCTCTCTCTGCATTCCCATCTACGGTCAAGTATAGGATGCACATACTGTAGGCACCGAGCAAGGGTTTGCTGAATGATTTAAAAATTTCTCTTCCTTTCTAGAAAGGTGAACTAGGTACTTTTCTTTTTCCCTTTTACCCCTTTTCCAAATACTCTGAAATCAGCCACATGAAATTGGAGAAAAAAAATTTTTTTTTCATAAAGAGCTTTATCATTCTAATTTAGTTGAAAGAAAAAAATACCTCTAAAGTTGAAATGTGTGGCTTTACTTATGTACCTGGCATAACACCTTGACAGCTCTGCCTTCCCCTGATCTCTCCCACTGTGAGACTGACACCTGACTAACAGGATTAGCAGCTCCATTCTAATAACCCAGCTTAGCTAAAGGCCGGCATAAATAAATAAATAAATAAGAGCCTCAATCTGAAGTACATGGCCTGGGAATCCATCCAATTATTAACTAGAGTAACTGTTATTACCTCTCGCAATCAAAGGAGAGGCAGCTGTTAATCTTTGGTGGTTTGCAAAGGCTGGTGGCCTTTGTACTTGACTTCTCCGTAGACAGTAATTATGTTCTTTGTGATCAGGGAAGAAGGCCTTCCCAGCCTTTTAGACAGAGGTGGCAGATGGGGAAAACTGTGTGCATGTTCATTAGCAGGAGAGGCTAGATTTGTTCTGAGCATCTGTGGTACCTTAAGACCTATTTAGAGATAATACAAGTAGGTTTTGGCAAGTCCATAAATTCAGAACTCAGTAGCCCAATTTATAAAGATGAGAAGATCTTGAAGTGAATTTCTTAATGGCTGTTTCACCCTCATGGAAAACTTCAAACACTTAAAGGATACCATCTCTTCTCCTCTATCCTTACTGTTAGCTTAAAAGAAGCACGCATAATGAACTGATACTCCTTTTACTATTGTATATTTTTTTCTTTCTAAGCTTTCTAACGGCTAGCTTCTTCCTATCCCTATAACCTACATAAATGTCTGCGCTAAGCTTTGCAGCTGTAGGCACTAATACTTGAAAGGACTCAGGTTCTGGAGTCAAGGGTATCGCAAGGGTGAAATTATAAACCTGTGGGAATGTGGTGCCAAAAAGGAGTGAAATCATAACCTACAGTTTGAGAGACTTAGGTAATAAGGTAAGTGGGGCTGAGAGAGTCTGGAAAAGCTTTCTCAAGATCAGAGGAACTATTCTTTGCAATGCTAATCAGAACTTGGACCCTTTGGAAGGCTCTCCCTCAGGGAGAGCTGAATTGTGGCATTTCTGACCCGTTTGGACTAAGAGAAGTGGGGGCAGGGTGAGTGCGAGGGGATGATGCATGCAGGAACGAAAGAATGAAAGCAGAACACAAGACTCGTGCGCTCATTTTCTTTCTTTTTTAAAACATGTTACGAGACAGATGACCAAAGATCAAAGATTTGTGTATAGAGTTCACTATCACAATCCAACAAAACTCATAATAAAGTTATTTTGATATCCCTCATCCTCAAGCTCTCCAAAGCTGCCAAGTGGCAGGCACTGGGCCAGGCCCAGTATTTGCAGTCTAGTGAGACACAGACATAAAAATACGTAAACATAACACAGTGAGATAAATGTTGTAATGAGAAGATGTACAAGAGCTCTATGAGCAGTGAAGAAGTGATTCCTTTCACTTCTCAAGGACACATGGATGCCAATGTGGACAGTTTCCTGAGCTATCATGCTATCAAAGTAAAAGACAAAGGACCCAAAGCCAAGGACCTCTGTATAAAGCTCTTTGCGCAACTCCTTTATACTCCCACCTTTCCCAACTGCTAGGGTTAGTTTATAGCAGGACCGGAAGATTCTTAACCACAGCAGTTCCTGTCTTTGTTCTTGCATCTCAAGAGTTCTAAGATTTGGAGGCAAAGAAACTCAGGACCATCAGACCAAGGAAAATCTGCTTTGGGCAAGGGGGTGATACGAATCATGAACCAGTAACACCGACAAACTCCTCTAGGTCTAGCAGCTCTCAGGGGCCAGGACGTTACAGCTCAGAGGCTTTTCTCCTCTGGGATGTCAAGAAAAGGGAGAGGAATATTCCTGCAGCCTGCTGTTCTCTATCATAATGCCTGTGGTTCTTCACTGATTTTCTAGTTATTTAATATTAAGTTAGACTGCATCAATTATAGTATATTTACTTAATCACAAATTAGTCTGAGTTCTCTGATGACTGGGGTTATGTTAATATTGTGCCTAGCAAAAGGTAGTTGTTCAATAAATGTTTGCTGAATCAAAGAATAAGGGTATAATCCAATTTCTGGGGGCCCTCCTTACGCACTAGAAATGTCCTTAAGTGGAGAGAGAACCTATCAATCATCATGAAAAAGAAGAGGCTTAGGAATACCTATGTGCCTGGAAAAGTCAAGGTAAGACTATGAGTAAACTAAAAACCGTGGAAGAGGCTACCTGTGCTGACAAGGGAAGGCAGACCTGGGTTTCAGGCCTGCCTAAAAGAGACAAACCCAGAAAGGAGAGGCCAGAGACATGACATGAGGGCCAACTACAGGACTTTTACCAACCAACTTTGCTTACATCTTGCTCTGCTCATTTTGGCATCATTTTTTTGCCCTATTCTTGGGGAAAATAGTAACCAGATTCTTCTATGCCCTTAAGGAGGAGGAAGGGAGAGCAACTTTAAGAAGTAAAGGAACCCAAACTTTTCTCAAAGCACCACCCTGGACAGCTACTGAGAGCGACCTTACTGAGCAACTTACTGAGTGCTTACCATGTGGCAAGTCTGGGGTTATTATCTCATATAAACTCTCACAACAACCAGTGAGGCAGGAAATCATTATCCCCTCTATGTAGATAATGGGAGTCAGGTCACTGCTCAAGTTTATAGAGCCCAAAGTGGCAGAGCTGGGGACTGTGTCCAGGTTTATCTGACTTCTGAGTGTGTGATGAGTCTACACCAAGAATGTAGTGGAAAATTTAGTGTGTGGCAGTAGGTATGTGTTTTGACTTTTGACACACTTCTCACTAAATATACCAATTTTGTAAAATTCTGGACTCAATACTATTTAAAAAATTTTTTAACTTAAAATTTTTAAAACTAATTTTATCGTGGCAAAACATACGTAACACAAAACTTGCCACTCTAACCAATTTAAAGCATACAAATCAGTGATATTAATTACATTCACAACATTGTACAACCACTACCACTAACCACCTCCAAGCTTTTTCATCACCCAAATACAAACTCAGTCATCTATTAAGGAATAACTAACTCCTCGTTCCTCCCTCCCACCCAAGCCCCTCGTAACTATGGATCTGCTTTTGCCTCTATGCATATGCCTATTCTAGACACTTCCTATAAGGGAGATCACATAATATTTGTCCTTTTCTGTCTGACTTATTTCACTTAGTACTATGTTTTCAAGCTTCATTCATGTCATAGCATGTATCAGAACTTCATTTCTCTTTATGGCTGAATAACATTCCCTTTTATGTATAGTGATTAAGCACACGGCTGCCAACCAAAAGGTCAGCAGTTCAAACCCACCAGCAACTCCAAGGGAGAAAGATGTGGCAGTCTGCTTCCATCAAGTTCAATTCATTGCCATCGAGTTGATTCCGACTCATAGTGACCCTATAGCCTTGGAAATCCTGAGGCAGTTCTACTCTGTCCTATAGGGTCACTATGAGTCGGTATGGACTAGATGGCAATGGGTTTAATTAGTGATAAGAAAGGACTTCTGTCATTTTGCTATTTGTTTTCTGAGTATCTTATACCTTTTTTGCCCCTCTTTTCCTCCCATACTGCTTTCTTTTGAGTTTAATTTTTTTTTTTTTATTAAACAATTTTGATACTTTTTTCCTTTCCTTTTGTGTAAATTTTAAAGATATTTTCCTCGCGGCTAACATGGGGATTACACTTGACATCTTAAATTTATAACAATCTAAAAACTTTTGATTTTGAAATAATTTTAGATTTATAGAAAACTCTCAAGAGAGTTCCTATATGCCTTAACCCAGCTTTCTCTAATTTAACATCTTACATAACCACGTTATGTTCATCAAAACTAAGAAATTACATTGTTACTATACTATTAACCAAACGATAGCCTTTATTTGGATTTCCATAGTTTTTCCACTGAAGGCTCTTCTCTGCTCCAGGATCAAATTTAGGATGCCATGATGCATTTAGCTTAACCCTATTTTGAAGACAAGGTGAAGCTACTCTTAGCTTTTTACTTTTTGCGTTAAAAGAGGAATCCTGAGCTCTTTCGTATTAGTATTCACTAGCAGGGCAAAAAAAAAAAAAAAATTCTTGAAATAATCCAGACTCAGAGAATGTAAAGGAATGCCAAGTTTGACCATCACAAGTAAATAAAAAAGGAAATGAAAGAACTAACTAGATTCTAAGGGACTGAAATATGAGTAGCTCCTTTACCTGGTGGTGCAGTTCTTGAGACTGTCAGGAAATGGGAAGAAATGTGTACACAGCAGGAGGGAAGCAGGCCTTGGGTGAGGCGGGAGGGAATGTGGGACGAGGGTTAGAAGAGACCCCAGGTGGCCCAAAATGGACTCCCTGCAGCTCTCACCCCAACTGGCCTTCAATACTGTTCTCAGCTAGGGCAGTCTTTGAAAACCCTTTCCTTTCTGAATGTTAGCGAATTGGAAGTCATTTCTGTAGGCTCTGCTACCAACTTCAGCACATAGTCTGCCTCCAAGTCTTTAGAGTATACCTTTCCCAGCTCGTGCCCATGGTAGAATATTTATTGCAAGACTTTTTCAAGAAGCAGCTAGGTTAAAAGCCTTGTGATAGGGCACTAAAAAGTCAAGCACAACTTATTTTAGAAATGGTTCTGCTAGAAAGCACTGGGCCTGCTTAATTTAGTGCAGAGGAAATGAAAGAGGGAAATGGCTAGTGACAGGCAATGTCAGAGTTTTTTCAGGTGGATTATCTGGAGCCTGCTCTCTGCTTTAGGCTCTCCTGTTCTCTAGCATCTAAAAGAAGAAAAGAATCAGTACAAACCGTTATTTATGAGGCTGCCTGATTCAAGTAAGGAGGCAAAAACGAGCAGCTTTGCAGATCTGGGGGACTTCAAGATACCCATACTAACTGACACTTTGATCATGGATGAAAACTGCTAAACGATGTAGAGTTTCTGTTCTCCGTTAAAATACCTCGAACGATACCTTTTTATGTGGAAAAAAGTGTGAAGGGCTTTTTCAGGATATCTGGTCCTTCTTCTTCATTTTGCCAAAGCAAACGTGATCAAATGTTTCCTGCAGAGTTAATACTGCCCCACTGGATTCTGCCAGCAGAGTTGCTCTATGCTACTACTTTTAGATAAAAAAATGGTGAGGATATAACAAGGCCTTTACTAAAGGTGAATGAGAATGTTTAAACGTCTGCTTATTCAAGGCAAACAAAGTTCTGAGGAATTGTTAAGTCTAAAGAACAGTGGACTGTTACAGAATCTTACATCTTTATGAGAAGGCAAATATAAATTCCCTTCTCTTTATAAGAAACACTCAAGTCCGTTAGAAATGTGATGATTAATCTATATTTATATAAAGCCTTTAGTCTGGAGTCTGAAATAGGTTCTAGCTTTAAATCAGCATGCAAGTTCATATCTTCACAATAGGGGAGAAGTACAGTTATCATATGGAAATTTAAAAAAAAAAAAAAAAAAATCATATGGAAAAGAAACGTAAAAATCCTAAAAAGACCCTGTATCTCTGAAGACTTTCATATGTAAACATTAATGGCACACAATTCCAGGAGGCCTTTTTGGCAGCATGGGGGAGGCGGCTAAGATCCGAGAAGGATAAGCAGAAATGATGTACTGGGGGCGGGAGGGTGGGGGGGACAGGTAGAAAGTCCCTTGCCCTACCAGCTATAGCCCGGTACCATAAGTGCCCTCCTCTAGACTGTGAGCCCCCTGTGGGCACAGACTGTCTTATTCACCATTCAGAGGCTGTTATGTTAGCACAGGGGCTGAGAGCATGGCCTATGGAGTGATTCTGCCATAGTTTGAATCTCAACTCTCCCACTTAAGAGCCATATAATGTCAGCCAAGTTACTGATCCTCTTGATGCCTCAGTGTTCTTATTCATAAAATAAAGCTCATAATTCCCACCTCAAGTTGTTCCTGAGAGGATTAAATAAATTAATCCAGGTAAATGTTGGTGATCATCATCATCACCTTCGTATTGCCCCCCTTTTCCAACTATCTAGCATACTGTCATCAAATAAATTTTAGTTCCCACCTCCTGAGGGTTCACGACTTTTTTTAGGCTTCACATTTCACTTTAATTCATTCAATGCTACATAATACCCATAAAAGTAGACACTTAGTGACTTTCGGATACAGGGCAAGGGAATACGGCCTAGACAGGTCCTGGGATCTTTGTGATATCTCAAAATTGCACTACAGTATGATTTTTTCCATAAATAGAGTATCATTTCTCCCATAAATAAGAGCCAACCTACTCACCCAATCAGTCTCAGCTTCAATGTTACTTCCTCAAAGGGGTGTTCTCTGACTTCTAGGGTACATTCAGTCTTACTATATTCTTGGACAACACACTGTATTTCCTTAATCATAACACTCATTGTTCTTTATTCATTACTTGTTAAATTATCTGGAAGAGCAAGGCCTATAAGTATCTCATTCACTGCTGTTTCCCATGTGCCTGGCACATAAAAAACAACATTTATTGAATACACACACACTAAGTGCTGCCTTACATGTACTGTCTCATACAGTATACACAACAAGATGTTAACTGTGACGCTGATGATAATTACTATCTCTACTTCCAAGGGAAAAACTAAAACTCAGAGAAAACAAGCAACTTGCTTAAGATTATATATAGTAAGTGCAGAGCTGGGAATCAAACTCAGGTGTATCTGATCTAAAATCTAAGCTTTTAACCACCACACTATACTGCCTCTCTGCATAGTATGCACTGAAACACAAAATTGTTTCATTGAACTAAAATGTCTGGAAGGCGAGTTAGTAATGATGTTAAGAGTTACTCTTCAGAAGTTTCCCTAGACAGGATGACTGCACTACAGGCACAATGAACCACAAACTTCTAGACTAGAGATGGCTCTATACTGGTCCTGAGAGGGGCTACTGAAGCTTCAAAAAACCATCATTATTCAACAGGCCAAGGATAAATGGTAAGAGCCAAAGTAGTTACAGGACCCAAGAAGCTTAGAGTCAGAAGGAATTTCAAAAATTATCTAAATCCCTTATTAAAATGAAATACTATTAGATGAGGCAAAGATGCACCACAGAATATACTTAGGTGGCCATTTTGGGTAGTTCAGCAAATGTATATGTCCTGTAGTCTTGTTATATTTTTATGGTATGTTTTACAACTCATTCTCTTGGACTCATATATGTACAGGCTTATTATTGTTGTTGCTAGGTGTTGGCTTATAGTCACCCTATGTACAACAGAATGAAACACTGCCCAGTCCTATGCCATCCTCACAATTGTTGCTATGTTTGAGCTCATTGTTACAGCCACTGTGTCAACCCATCTCATTGAGGGTCTTCCTCTTTTTCGCTGACCCTCTACTTGGCCAAGCATGATGTCCCTCTCCAGGGACTGGCCCCTTCTGATAACATGTCCAAAGTACATGTTATCAGGGCAAAGTCTCGCCATCCATCAATTCAGCAAATAACCTATCCTAGATTATATGAAGAGCTGCAGTGAGTGCTTTAGAGACTAAATCTAAGTATGGCAAACAAAATCACATAACTAATATCTGTACTTTGAATTTTGTAGTCAGGAAATAAATGATATAAATTATAGGCTTTTGAGGTAAAAATCTCTTTCCCAGATTACTCTAGTCTTTGATATAGGCACATTAAACTTGGGATATGGAAGTGAAAACAAACACAATAAGACAGTGAGTCACTGTTAGTACTGCAACACTTCAAGGTAACACCAGTTTCTTCCTCTGAATAGACTGACTTTGTGATGTAATTCCCAGAACTACTCTTTCTTTCCTGGTATCACTAAATCTGCCAAGTTGGCCACTTTTATAAGTAAGCTATTTGGCCCAGACAAGCATCTGTCTTAAATGTTTAGACCTTTTTTTGCCTTAAGGCAAGGAATGGACAGGAGGATAAGCCAGAAAAACCATTCAATTTAATTTAACAAATATTAATTGCCTGCCAACTATGTGCCTGGCACTTGCTACCTGTACTCATTGCCTTTGAGTTGATTCTGACTCATAGCAGCCCTTCAGAACACAGTAGAACTGCCCCATAGGGATTCCAAGGAGCAGCTGCTGGATATGAACTGCTGACCTTTTGGCTGGCAGCCAAACGCTTAACTACTGTGCCACCCAGGGCTCCTGACACTTGCTAAGTGGTAGAAATATAGAAGCATATAGGGCCAGGACCTGCCCTCAAGAACTTTACATTCTACTGAGGAAAAAAGATCTGAAAACAGGTGTTGGGACCCTAATCTTTCTAGCTGATTTCTCCCACCCCTTTCACACAGTACATCATTTCTGTCTATCTTTCTCAGATCTTGCCCTTCCCCTGCCATGCTGCCAAAAAGGCCTCCAGTGTTGTGTGCCACTTGATGTTTACATATGAAAGTCTTCAGAGATACAGGTTATTTTTAGGTTACTGCAACATAGTACAATAAGCCCTTTGTATGACAGAGGTACTCCTTGGGAGATGCTAGGAGAGACCTAACCAGGTTAGGTGAGGAGAAGGGGACCCAAGAATTGAGCCTCAAAAGATAAGAAATCATCCAGGCAGAAGTATTTGTTTATGGGGCAAGGGTGTGGGTGACAGGGAAGGAGGCAGTTGGATTGGGTGGGAATGAGCTAGGTGTTCTAGGGGATGAGCTATACGGAGATAAGAGGATGTAGGGCCCATTCAAGGGACTATAAGCCATTGAAAACTGTTGGAGTGTGACGTGTCAGGGGGAAAATGTTGCGACACAATGCTGGAGGGATAGGCAGAGAACAGATTGTGCAGGGGATCTCGTATACAAAGATAATCCAAAACTTATGCTAAAGCAACAGGGAACCACCAAAAGATTTTAAAGCAGGGGGGTGAGAGATCCAGATTTTTGTTTTTGAAATCATGTTCTAGAAGCTATATGGAATGGAGAATAGACCACAGAGGGTCAAGACAAAAAACAGGGGGACCAAATAGGTGGTTACTGTATTTTAAATGAGAAATAATTAAGGTCCCAACACCAGCAGTGACAATTCAAACAGAGAACAAGGCTGGCTGGCCAAAAGCTATATTAAGGAGTAAAACCAATAGGGTACTGACTGAATATGAGGCACAAAGGAGAAACATTTACCAAGTATCTTTTATGTATAAGACTCTGTATAAAGGATATAAACTGGTCTGATACAGGATTAAGGCTCTCCTCCTTGAAGAAGTTTACCATTCAGTTGGGTAAACCAGGCACTAATTTTCAAGGTAGTGTCTAAATGCTAAGTGAGTATGAGACAGTCACAAAACCCAGGACTCACACAGCGCAGGAGATGGAGAGCTCTCATGGCTCCTTTTCATAAAGCCAGGTTGAAAATACTTTAAAAGCCACTTTATTCTTCATATATAATCTTGGTGAGTGGAACAGCAGCTCAGATTAGGTATTGGTACATAGGGCTGTAAACTGGCAAAGCTTACAACATTTGTCATTAATTAGTTATCACTGTCCCATATTAATTCCATGGGAAAGATACAGGAGTAAAATATAATGGGGGAGGGAGGAGGAAGAAACAGAAGGTATACTGCTTTTTCTAGAGAACGTAACTTTTCTTCCAATGACTGTCATGTATTGGTTGCCATTTACTCCAAACCAAAAGGCCTACTTCTAATTCTCCTTAATCTGTACTTACAAGGATTCCTGTGGCATTACCACATAGGTGCTGTTGTTCTTCTCTAAGGGTTTTGTATTGGTTCGGTATCTCTTCTTTGAAGACTCCAGTGGGGGCTACATTACAGTCCACTATGAACTGTTCCAAAGCACAGAATACACGGAACAGTTCAAAGAAGAGGCTGGAGCTAATAATGATTTTTGCATGCCCTTGCGCCCATGTTTCCAGGTGCTAGCTGGCACCCATAAGCTCAGAGGCAGTGCATATTTAAGCTCTGTAGGCTATTAGCTACCCACAGAGATGACTGTGTCACTTCTCACAATGTGCATTTTATTAAGTAAATCTATTTTTGACAAGTCACCGTTTCTCTGAACTGCCAAGAGATACAGTCATCATATTTCAGATGGCCTGTCAGGGGCACTGCCACTCTGTTACTCTCTAACTGCACACAGGAACAGCTTGATAGGAAGAACTAAGGCTATTTTAAGGTAAACTAGAGGATCAAAACAAACTACAATTTTCTATATAAACTTAGATACCTTTTACACATAGAATATATTTTCATGAAAATGTGAATGTAAATTAGGTAAATTTACTTATTATTTTTACAAGTTGTACTTTAAAAATTAATTTTGCATTTTATTCACAAAATCTAATTTATCTTAGCTAATTGGGTTTCCTTCTAGAGATGGGAGGGAAGAAAATGTTCCTTATTCATCCTTATGATCCCAATAGCTAACACAGTACCTGGCATTGAGTAGTTACTTAATTAAACAGTTACTAATAAATGCCTATTTTTGCCCTAATAAAAACACCTCCTAGCCTATAAAGGAATAAACCTTTAGACTATATCCCTAAATGTATTAAATACCAAAACAGACAAGCTGCAGAGTTGAACTATATTCTATACAGATTGCTCAGCTCAATACATGTATCAGAATTTAAAGTTGCAATGTACAATAGATACATACCATATATACATCAGAAAGATTAGTATATAAAAAATAGGGGCAGAGTTTCAGCACTGTCAGTGTGCAGTGTGGACTTATAGGTTCTAGGTAACACCACATTTTAATTTTCAATCCTCTAGCGCTTAGTGGGGATGCTGGTGGGTGGGAACAGCTTCCTGAAGTTATTAATCCCTGGGTACCATCACCCTCTTCTCTTTGGTCCTTCAGCCTGTACAATAATTTCTGTAACAAAGTTATTATTTTCCTGACTGGATACTGTCCCAGGTGCTAATTATCTCTCCTGTCACTTTACTGCCTACTGTCTTAAGGCCCACTGTCCCTTAACATTTTCATTCATTTACTTAAACATTTATCAAGCAACGATTATGTTCCTATGTTAGGTGCTGGGAACAGACAAGACAGACATGTCCATACCTTTATACAGTTTACAGTCTAGCATTCAGACTGGTATGATGAGTTTCTATTCATGATTATGTAAGAATTATAAGCTTGATGACAGTAAGATCATGAAGTACTAGCTCAATTCTCATGAATCTGAATGTTTTCATCAGAAACCAAAAACCAAACCCGTTGCCATCAAGTTGATTCTGACTCATGGTGACCCTACCGGACAGAACAGAGCTGCCCCATAGGGTTTCCAAGGAGCGGCTGGTAGATTTGAACTCTGACCTTACGGTTAGCAGCTGAGCTCTTAACCACTGCGCCACCAGGGTCCTTTAATTAGAAAGGACCTGTGAAATTTATTGATTTAAGTTAATCAAGCTATAAAAGGTACTATTTGTTTATTAATAAACGGAAGTGATAAAAAAAAAAAAGTCAACTCTTCCTGAGGATTACATTATGTGTTTGAATGTGTTTTGTTGTTAGGTGCCACAGAGTTGTTTTTGACTCATAGCAACCCCATGTGACAGGGCAGAACTTACCCAAAGAGTTTTCTAGGCTGTAATCTTTATGGGAACAGATCACCATGTCTCGGTCCTGCAGAACTGCTGGCTAAGTCTCAACAGCCAACCTTTCAGTTAGCAGCTGAGTGCTTAACCATTGTGCCACCAGGGGTCCTGTTTGCATGTGTAGAAGCATGCATTTCTCATAGTTATAATTGTACTGTAGTCATTTATTTACGTTCCTGAAATTACAATTAGGTACCACAAAAACACATAAAAGATATACTTTATGCAAAGTACATACAAAAGGTACACAAAGAAGACCTCGGAGAGGCTGCACAGAGTCACCATGGACTTACCTAAGTCCCCATTTGAACTAGATAAGGAATTTACTAAATTTTGTTTCTATGGCACTTGATACAAAGATAGTAGATAGGTCTAAAACGTCCTCTATCAAATGGACTCAGCAGTCTAATCGAAATGTGTCCCCAGATACTAGGCTACCAATTTGTTTATCGCTGATCTTGACTATAAGGCCCTTAATGTATTATTCATAAGTACATTATACATT
Source organism: Elephas maximus indicus (assembly GCF_024166365.1). Lineage (NCBI taxonomy): Eukaryota > Metazoa > Chordata > Mammalia > Proboscidea > Elephantidae > Elephas > Elephas maximus. The sequence goes on along the minus strand of NC_064831.1, from coordinate 66,953,633 downwards.
TTACTGCTTGTATACAGGGAATTTAATTCAGAGAATGCTTTGTGCCAGCATGAATTTAGTGTAAATTACACAGATAAAAAATCACGTAATGTGTTTTAGACAAGTGATTTACATACCATTTCTATTCATCAAAATAGACTATTGAGTGTATAGCATTACCTATCATTTATATGGGGCTTTCTTTCTATTCTAAAGAATCCAAAATGTTTTGTAAGTAAGCACTTTTCTTATAATTCTCTTAAATCTATGAAAAATAACAAACAAGTAATGTGAATGCATACACCTAATTCAAACTATGAGAGAGAGAGATCTACCCGGTGTGATTTATTCCAGCTTGAATCTGGTAGCAGGCTATGTCTTTAATCACTGTACAATGACTGATTCACTGGTAGTGAGTCAGTTAAAAGACTACTGGTTCCAATTCTGTCAATGAAGCAATGGTTCCTCTTCAAACAATACACTCATTTTTAAGTTTTATACTTTGAAAGAAAAAGAGTAAAACAATAGTATTCAAATGATGAAAACTGGAGCTCATTTACACATATAACTTGTGGCAAGATGTCAAAGCCTGCACTGTGCAGGGAAACAGACTGCTGAAGTTACACACACACACACACACACACACACAGAGACATGTTCTCGCAAAATGTTAACCTATGATTTTTATGCAAAGACAGGGCAGAAAAAAATATTTCAACCTTAAGTAAAAACTTTAACAAAACGCTGGCGGTGGAGGTGAGGGAAATGAGCGCTGACGAGGGGTGTAGGCTTTGTTTTCAGAGTGGTAAAAATGTTCTAAAATTGGTTGTGGTAAAGGTTGTTCAACTCTGTGAATATATTAAAAGCCATTGAATTGTACATTTTTAAATGGTATGTGAATTAACTCTCAATAAATGTATTAAAAATGTTAACAAAATGGTCTAATTAAAAAACACACAACTTATATCTATGTCATTTATAGTCCAATTAGAAGAACAGTATTTTATAAAAATATTTTTCACTTTACAAAAGGCTTCAACCCAGTTGACCTGATTGGAGTTATAAAGTCTTAGATAACAGATCAGAAATATATTGGACAAAATGAGGAACACTTGAAATTAGATGGAAGCCCCTGATTCTAGGTTCAGATACGGACTGAGATGCTTTTCTCTCTGAGTAGCCAGTACATTTCCAGGACCAAGATGTACTGATCTACTGATTCCTAGGCCAGTCACTGATTACCCTTTATGGGAAGCTGATAGATCCAACAATCAACATAGACAGTGAGAAAATGTATGCTTTAGAAAATGTGATAGTATAAACAACCTTAAGGACCCCAATCTCAAAGGCAATTGAACCAATTCAGGAATCCAATCATCCTCATTCATTCGATGAATATTTTTGGACATCTACCAAATAAAAATTAATTAATTAATTAATTAAAATTATTTTTTTCCACCAAATACCAGGTACTAAGGTGGGTCTGTGCTAGGATAGTTTACTGTAATCCCATTGGAGGTGCTGCACCAGAAGTGTGATCAGAGGGCTCTGAGAGCACAGAAGAGGAGCAACTGCTATCTACCTTTTTTTTTTTTTTTAAAAGAAAATAATGCTTTATATATATAAAACTGTTACAGTGTGTTGTCATGCACGATGGAGAGGATGATATACTTTCCACTTCAGTGTCTTAGTTAAAAAAAAAAAAAAAAAGCATAAATCAACAATAAAAAACCTCAATGGCTCAATTGTTGTGTTTGACCTTGATGAATTCACTTAACCTTTCCCACCTTGGTTTCCTCGCATATGCCATCAATTCCTGACACAAGGCTGAAATGACTGTCAGTACTAAAATAAGACTCTTTTATGTTAAACTGTGGTTTGAAGTTCCTTCAAAACATCAACACCATCAGCCTTACACAAACCTTTCTTATATAATGACCAAGTTGCTCAAATAGAAACTTTACCAGCAATTTGTAACGTTTTCATAGCTTTGCAGGACAATATGCAGTAACATACTATAAAATGCTCTGCTGTTACAGAAAAAAAACCCTCAGATATATGAAATGGTTGCTCATGTAACATTTGTGCGCTGTGTGCATGGGCCATACTCGTCTGCCCTATAGAGGACGGACAGCCATGATATGATCCCTTAAGAAGAACAGGATGTATAAAAGGAGATAAAAGTCACAACAAGTAGCCATAAGCTAAGACACAAATTGGTACTTGTCCTAAGAGAGGTGCAGACTAAGTGTTTTAGTGTTCAAACACGAGATATCATCACCCTAGGGAGTTTATTTGGGTTACTAAGCGTTGATGGATTCCATTAAGAAACAAGATCAACAAATATTTAAGTGAATATTTTAAAATACATTCACTTATTACTTACAATTTTCTACATGGTTATTTTGCCTCTGTATTATTTTTATGACACTCAGAAAATAAGAACAGTGCCACACTCTTCAGAAATGTTCATCCAGTAGTTTTGGAGATGTTTAGACAGCTGTTACAGTTTCTGGAATCTTTTCCCATTCATGTAAAGACTTACCAATACATGAGAATATATCTGTGAAATAAAATGAGAATTGAAAGGTTTCAGGAAGAAATATGAATGCCTTTGCTAACTACAGGTTTACATGGAGAGAGGATCTCCTAAGAGATCTGGGCCATTCTAATATTTCATCATAGGCTTCTTAAATTATGAAAAATTAAACATAATTACTGGCCATATTGACTATATGGCCATCAGAATTTATTTTTCAGTAAAGCTAGATGTTTACATATTATGTGTGTACTTAAAACATAAATAAGTATCCCTCGTCTACATGCCCATTTGTTGTAGTTGATAGTTGCCTTCCAGTTGGCTCCAATTCATGGCAACCCCACATGCCATCTTCACAATTGTTCGTATGCTCAAATCGATTGTCGTGGCCACTTTGTATTTTGAGCGCTTTCCAACCTAGGGGGCTGATCTTCTTTCATTGTATCTGTTGAGATCCATGAGATTTTCTTTGGATAATTTTCAGAAGTAGATCAAGAGGCCTTTCTTCCTAGTCTGTCTTAATCTGGAAGCTCTACAATAACCTGTCCACCATGTATGACCCAGCCGGTATTTGAAATACTGGTGGTATAGCTTCCAGCATCGTAGCAACATGTAAGCCACTACGGTACAACCAATTGACAGATGGGTGGTGCCTATTTAAGTAACCACTATTTTGTATAAAGGTGTCACTTTGAGGACTGAGGTGTGCCTGACCCAAGCCATGATATTTTCAACAGCCTCATACGCACGTGGAAGCTGGACAATGAATAAGAAAGACCGCAGAAGAACTGATGGCTTTGAATTACGGTACTGGCAAAGAATACTGAATATACCATGGAGCGCCAGAAGAATGAACAAGTCTGTCTTGGAAGAAGCACAGCCAGAATGCTCCTTAGAACCAAGGATGGTGAGACTTTGTCTCCCATACTTTGGACATGTTATCAGGAGGGACCAGTTCCTAGAGAAGGATAGCATGCCTGGTAATTAGACGGTCAGTGAAAGGGAGAAAGACCTTAAAGGAGATGGATGGACACAGTGGCTGTAAGAATGGGTTCCAGCAAAGCAATGACTGTGAAGATGGTGCTGGACTGGGTTGTGTTTTGTTGTGTTGTACACAGGGTCGCTATGAGTAGGAATTGACTCGATGGCACCTAACAACAACAATTTTTTTAACCCTGTTAATTTCACCTTTAATGATTTTCAAGAGTAGATGAAGTAATTTTATCTTTGCTTTTCTGACATCATTGGCCTCATCTATATCTGATTTTCAATTCTTGGTCTATAACATAACCATATAATTATGACATTATTCCTGTGTAGTAATTTTGATTTGTAGCAGTAGTATCCTATTGAAAATCTCAACTCTCCTAAATCTTTATTTATCAGTTCTTCCTTTACATAGCAGACATCTTCTACTGCATAAAACACATTGGTCAGAAATCTAAACTTCCTTCCATGAAATTACAGTTAACTGCATCTGTACCTTATCTTTCTCTCATTTTTCATTAAAATGGAAAAGGTATTTTCTTCTATCTAAAGTTAATGCATACCCTTAGAGCTCCTTAAGGACCTCATACCTATAACAACAATGCAATTTACAGGAGCTTCAATCTTTCTGTCTCAACCAGCCTTTTACCGTCACCATTTAAAGACACTTACTAGTCAAAGATGGAAGAAATACACAGAGTCATTATACCAAAAAGAATTAGTCGATGTTCAACCATTTCAAGAGGTGGCATATGATCAGGAACTAATGGTACTGAAAGAAGAAGTCCAAGATGCTCTGATGGTAACGGTGAAAAACAAAGCTCCAGGAATTCATGGAATACCAATTAAGATGTTTCAACAAACAGATGCATCGCTGGAGGTGTTCACTCGTCTATGCCAAGAAATATGGAAGACAGCTTCCTGGCCAACTGACTGGAAGAGATCCGTATTTATGCCTATTCCCAAGAAAAGTGATCCAACCGAATGTGGAAACTATAAAACAATATCATTAATATCACACACAAGCAAAATTTTGCGGAAGATCATTCAAAAATGGCTACAGCAGTATATCAACAGGGAACTGCCAGAAATTCAGGCCAGTTTCAGAAGAGGACGTGGAACCAGGATATCAATGCTGATGTCAGATGGATCCTGGCTGAAAGCAGAGGATACCAGAAGGATGTTTACCTGTGTTTTATTGACTATGCAAAGGCATTCGACTGTATGGGTCATAACAAATTATGGATAACGTTGCTAAGAATGGGAATTCCAGAACGCATAATTGTGCTCATGAGGAACCTTTACATAGATCAAGAGGCAGCTGTCGGGACAGAACAAGAGGATACTGATTGGTTTAAAGTTAGGAAAGGTGTGCGTCAGGGTTGTATCCTTTCACCATGCCTATTCAATCTGTATGCTGAGCAAATAATACGAGAAGCTGGACTATATGAAGAAGAACGGGGCATCAGGATTGGAGGAAGACTCATTAACAATCTGCGTTATGCAGATGACACAACCTTGCCTGCTGAAAGTGAAGAGGACTTGAAGCATTTACTCATGAAGATCAAAGACCACAGCCTTCAATATGGATTGCACAACATAAAGAAAACAAAAATCCTCACAAATGGACCAATGAGCAACATCATGATAAGCGGAGAAGAGATTGACATTGTCAAGGATTTCATTTTACTTGGATCCACAATCAACAGCCATGGAAGCAGCAGTCAAGAAATCAAAAGACGCATCGCATTGGGTAAATCTGCTGCAAAGGACCTCTTCAAAGTGTTGAAGAGCAAAGCTGTCACCTTGAAGACTAAGGTGTGCCTGACCCAAGCCATGGTATTTTCAATCGCATCATATGCATGTGAAAGCTGGACAACGAATAAGCAAGGCCAAAGAAGAGCTGACGCCTTTGAATTGTGGTATTGGCGAAGAATATTGAATACACCATGGACTGCCAAAAGAACAAACAAATCTGTCTTGGAAGAAGTGCAGCCAGAATGCTCCTTAGAAGCAAGGATGGCAAGACTGTGTCTTACATACTTTGGACATGTTGTCAGGATGGATAAGCCCCTGGAGAAGGACATCATGCTTGGCAGAGTACAGGGTCAGCGGAAAAGAGGAAGACCCTCAATGAGGTAGATTGACACAGTGGCTGCAACAATGAGCTCAAGCATAACAACGATTTTAAGGATGATGCAGGACTGGGCAGTGTTTCGCTCTGTTGTGCACAGGGTCGCTATGAGTCGGAACTGACTCGACGGCACCTAACAACAACAACAACTAGTCAAAGACTAGTCAAAGACTAAAGCATTCAATATGGATTACACCTGAATGTGAAGAAAACAAAAAACTAAACATCATGATAAATGGAGAAAAAATTGAAGTTGTCAAAGATCTCATTCTACTTGTATCAACACAATGTCCACGGAAGCAACAGTCAAGAGATCAAACGATGTACTGCATTGGGCATATCTGTGGCAAAAGATCTCTTTAAAGTTTTAAAAAGCAAAGATGTCATTCTGATGACTAAGGTGTGTCTGACCTAAGCCATGGTCTTTTCAATCACCACACATGCTTGCAAAAGCTGGATAATGAAAGAGGAAAACAGAAGAATTGATACATTCGAATTGTGGTATTGGTGAAGAATACTGGCTATCCAAGAATTGCCAAAAGAGCAAACACATCAGTCTTAGAAAAAATACAACCAGAACGTTCCTTAGAAGGAGAATGGTGGGTTTTTGACTCTTACTTTGTATAGGTCAACAGAAAGACCAATAGAGAGAAAAGGACACGATGTTTAGTAAAGCAGGGGGGTCAGAGAAAATGAGGGAAACCCTCCATGAGATGGCTAACATGTTAGCCACAATAATGGACTCAAACATACCACTGATCATGAAGATGGTGCAGGACCACCTACATTTCATTCTGTCACCATAAGGTTGCCGTGAGTAGAGCCCTACTAGACAGTAACTAACAATAACTGTTTACCACCTTTAACATTGAAAGCTCCATCCTCCTATTTCTTTTATTTATTATGCCATATCTCTTATCTCATTCACAAACTTTTTAGAAGTTTCATCTACACTTGATATCTCTATTTTTTCACCTCTCAGTAACTCTTCAACTCACTACTGTGTAGACTCTGCCCACATGAATCCACTGAAACGCCTTTCATGACTTATACAAAGAAAACTACAGTACGCTTCTGCAAGAAACCAAAAGAGACTTACATTCGAGTGGAAGAACATACCTTGCTCATGGATAGGAAGACTTAACATTATAAAAATGTCTATTCTACCAAAAGCAATCTACACATTTAATGCAATTCCGATCCAAATCCCAAGGACATTCTTTAATGAGATGGAGAAACAAATCACCAACTTCATATGGAAGGGAAAGAGGCCCCGGATAAATAAGGCATTACTGAAAAAGAACAAAGTGGGAGGTCTTACTTTACCTGATTTTAGAACCTATTATACCGCCACAGTAGTCAAAACAACCTGGTACTGGTACAACAACAGATACGTGGACCAATGGAACAGAACTGAGAATCCAGACATAAATCCATCCACATATGAGCAGCTGATATTTGACAAAGGCCCCAAAACAGTTAAATGGGGGAAAAGACAGTCTTTTTAACAAATGGTGGTGGCATAACTGGATATCCATCTGCAAAAAAATGAAATAAGACCCATACCTCACTCCATGCACAAAAACTCAAAATGGATCAAAGACCTAAATATAAAATCTAAAATGATAAAGATCATGGAAGAAAAAATAAGAACAACGTTAAGAGCCCTAATACATGGCATAAACAGTATACAAAACATTATTATAAATGTAGAAGAAAAACTAGATAACCGGGAGCTCCTAAAAATCAAACACTTAAGCTCACCCAAAAAAAAAAAAGACTTCACCAAAAGAGTAAAAAGACTACCTACAGACTGCGAAAAAGTTTTTAGCTATGACATTTCTGATCAGCACCTGATCTCTAAAATCTACATGATACTGCAAAAACTCTACTGCAAAAAGACAAGTAACCCAATTAAAAAATGGGTAAAGGATATGAATAGACACTTCACTAAAGAAGACACTCAGGTAGCTAACAGATATATGAGGAAATGTTCACGATCATTAGCCATTAGAGAAATGCAGATCAAAACTACAATGAGATTTCACCTCACTCCAACAAGGCTGGCATTAATCCAAAAAACAGAAAATAACAGATGTTGGAGAGGCTGGGGAGAGATTGGAACACTTTTACACTGCTGGTGGGAATGTCAAATGGCACAACCACTTTGGAAATCGATTTGGCGCTTCCTTAAAAAGCTAGAAATAGAACTACCATACGATCCAGCAATTCCACTCCTTGGGATATATCCTAGAGAAATAAGAGCCTTTACATGAACAGATACATGCACACCATGTTTACTGCAGCACTGTTTACAATAGCAAAAAGATGGAAGCAACCGAAGTGCCCATCAACGGATGAATGGATAAATAAATTGTGGTATATCCACACAATGGAATACTATGCATTGATAAAGAACAGTGAGGAATCTGTGAAACATTTCATAACATGGAGGAAGCTGGAAGGCATTATGCTGAGTGAAATTAGTCAGCTGCAAAAGGACAAATATTGTGTAAGACCGCTATTATAAGAACTTGAGAAATAGTTTAAACTGAGAAGAAAACATTCTTTTGTGGTTACGAGAAGGGGGAAGGAGAGAGGATGGAAGAAGGGCATTCACTAATTAGATAGTAGGTAAGAACTACTTTAGGTGAAGGGAAAGACAACACACAATACAGGGAGGTCAGGACAACTGGACTAAACCAAAAGCAAAGAAGTTTCCTGAATAGACTGAATGCTTTGAAGGGCAGCGTAGCAGAGGCAGGGATCTGGGGACCATGGTTTCAGGGGACATCTAAGTCAACTGGCATAATAAAATCTATTAAGAAAACATTCTGCATCCCACTTTGAAGAGTGGCATCTGGGGTCTTAAACGCTAGCAAGCAGCCATCTAAGATGCATCGATTGGTCTCAACCCACCTGGATCAAACGAGAATGAAGAACACCAAGGACACAAGGCGATTACGAGCCCAAGAGACAGAAAGGGCCACATGAACCAGAGACTACGTCATCCTGAGACCAGAAGAACTAGATGGTGCCTGGCCACAACCGATGACTGCCCTGACAGGGAAAACAGAGAACCCCTGAGGGAGTAGGGGAGCAGTGGGGTGTACACCCCAAATTCTCATAAAAAAACCAGACCTAATGGTCTGAATGAGACTGGACGGACCCCGGTGGTCATGGCCCCCAGACCTTCTGTTGGCCCAGGACTGGAACCATGCCCAAAGCCAATTCTTCAGACATGGATTGGGCTGGACAATCGGCTGGAGAGAGAGGCTGGTGAGGAGTGAGCTTCTTGGATCAGGTGGACACTTGAGACTATGTTGGCATCTCCTGCCTGGAGGGGAGATGAGAGGGTGGAGGGGATTAGAAGCTGGCAAAATGGACATGAAAAGAGAGAGCGGAGGGAGAGAGTGGGCTATCTCATTAGGGGGAGAGTAATTGGGAATATGTAGCAAGGTGTATATGGGTTTTTGTGTGAGAGACTGATTTGATTTGTAAACTTTCACTTAATGAGCAATAAAAATTATTAAAAACAAAAAAAAACTCCTTTCATAAAATCACCAATGATGTAATTGACTAATAGCCATTTTTTATTCCTATTTTTCTTGATATTGCCAAACCTCCTACTCTTAATGTCATTGATCTTTTCTACGATATTTGTTTTTGCAATTCATCCGCTTCTGGTCTTAACATTAGTTCCTATTTGTTTTTATTTAACTTCTTAAGTTAAATATTTTATACACACACACACATTAGAGAGTTCATTTATTTTCAATTCTTTTTTTTAACAAGTGAAATTAAGACTATAAATTTTCCTCAAAATGTCACAAGGTGCATGTCAAGAGTGGTATTTATATGCAGTATTTTTCAGGTTCTTTTTTTATTCTCTTATAACTTCCTTTTTTATTTTTTCCTTGATCCAAGAGTTATTTAAAAATACTTGGTTTACTTCCAAGTATGATATGGTATTTCTATAGACTTTTTTTTTAAAGAAACTGCTGATTTCCAACTAACCTGAATTGTGATCAGAAAAGTTTGGTTATGATGATGTGAATTCCCTAAACTTGTTGAGACTTCCTTTCATGACCAAGAATACAGTTCTTTTTTTAAAAACAGTTCTAAATGTATTTGAAAATAATATATATTCTCTGTTCACTGGATCAAGTTCTATCTATGTCAATCTACCTACCTATCCATCCATCCATCCATTCATCTACCCACCTATTCCTAAAACACTGTTAAATCATTATTAGATTGATTTTAGAACTATTGCAGTTAAAAGTCTTCTATATTCTTCTAACTTTTTGATTGTCTGATGTCACTATCACATAGCAATGCTTTAAAATCTCCCACTAGGATTGTGAATTTGTTAATTGTTTCTTGTAATCCTGACAGTTTCTGCTTATGAGTTTTGAGACTATGTAGTTAGCACCAAACAAGTCTATGACGGTTGTATGCTTTTGTTAGACCCTTTCTTTTATTCTTACGTAGTATCCCTCTTCATCTCTATTAATTTTTTGCCTGCAACTCAATTTTGTCTGATATTAACCTAACTATACCGGCATTCCTTTGGTTATTATTTGTTTGTAATCTCTTTTAGCAATCATTTCATTTTGGCCAGGGGGTTTAATTTTTGGTATGTCACTTGTAAGTAGCAAGATAGCTGACTTTTTAAACACCCAAATAAACCACATGCATCTTTTAATTGGTGAGATTAGTCTGTTTATATCTGCGATTACTCATTTATTTGGACTTATCCCCTCAATCCTTTCTGTGTTTTCTCTTTACCTTTCCTTTACATTTTCTCCCTTGTTCCTGCCTTCTGTTGGAATGACAGTTTTCTGCATCCCACCTGTTCTCTTGCTGGTTTGGAAGTTACAGTATAGATTATATTTCTATTCTTTCAGTCATTAGCCTAGAGTTTTTAACATATGTACTAATTAGAAATGTTTCTAGTAATGGCTATAATAGTAATTCTATCATAAGTACTTCTATCAAAAGGCCTTTAACATACTTTAACTCCCAATTACGTATCTTCCTTCCATTTTGTTACTATGGACCAAAGTGTTAGTTTCCTCTCTAGCTTCCTCTCTTCCTTCTTTTGTAAATAAAAAAAAGATCTTTAAAAACTGTCAATAAAATAAACTGATATATTTTTACAATTTGGGGGCTCACCACTTTTACGTATCCTGTGCCTTCCCTCTGAGTTCATTTTCTTCTTGCTGAGGTATGTTTTTTGTTCTTTTAGTAAGGACCTGTGATAGTTAAGTTTCCCTGTCTTTGAATGTTTGACAATGTCTTCATTTTGCCTTTACTCTTGAATCATGTTTCTCTGGGCATAAAATTGTAGGTTAACAGTTATGCATTTTAAAGACATTACTCTATTCTCTTCTGGCACCTCTTACTGCTGACAGGAAGTTTGCTATTGGTCTAACTGTCCTTTTTAGATAATCTGTCTCTACTTTGGTAGCTTTTAATATTTTCTTCTTCTTTTTGATTTTCTGTAGTTTCAATTCGATGTGAATCTGTGCCTTTCTTCAATTCACATTCTCAGATATTAATATCAAATACTGCTAATTCCAGTTTTCTCTCCATCTCTGCTTTTGGAAAGCCAAAAAAATGTCTACAGAGCTCCTCAGTCTAAACTTATACCTACTAACCATTCTTTTATACTTATCTTTGTCTACTGTCTTTTGTGTGTACTTGTTTATACTATCTCTGAAATTACCAGTTCTCTCACTGTCTGTGTTCAGTCTATATTTTATCCAGATTTTTCATTTAAAAAACTATATTCTTATTTCCTAGATTTCTTTTGGTTCTCTTTCAAATTGCCTGTTATTTCATTTCTGCCTATTTTTTCCACATTTTTTTGTTTTAAAATTAATGCTTTCATTCATCTTTTGAGCATACTAAATATATTTATTTAAAAATATTTATCAAATAATTCTGCCAATTTAATTTCATCTGTTACATATTCTTGTTCATTTAAAAAAATATTTCATGGCTGTATCTCCTAAAATTTGATTTATTCATGTTTGTAGTTGTTTTTCAAACATATTTTGAATGAGGTCTTTATGCTTTATTATGTCTCTCCCTCTATCTTCTCCCTTCCTTATCTGGTAGGTTTGTAGTTGCTTCTCCTGGGCACCCAGGGTTCCAGGTCACATACATGGCAATTCAGAGGTTGGATTCAGAGGCTGGAGTTCTAGCAGTGATTACCGGAGATACTGCAGATCCAGTCACTAAGCCAGCGGGAGTCTTGGTTAAATTCTTGGTAGTAAAGTTATGTGTTCTCTTCCTCCCTTAGCCTGAAGCTTCCTATAAGCAGTTAAACAGGGAGTAGTCAGCAGCAGCTTTCTTTCTAATCTCCTTTCATGAGTAGAAAAGCTTCTACCTCAGCTGGGTGGGGCATTCAGTGCCCTTTAAGTTCCCCAACCCATTGCTGTTGAGTCAATCTACAAATCCCAAATCGTGGTCACCACAGTCTGCCTCTGGACAGGCAACCCAACAGGACGGTGGCTTTTGCCTTTTTTCCTACTTTATGTTTCTATTCATACCATTTGTGGCCCACGAAAATCTCACCCTCCCCCCCTTTTTTAAACCTGGCCATGTCCTCATAGCTTCCTTTTAAAATACTGTTTTTCTTATTATTATGTATTTGAACTAGATGGGATGTGTCAGTGCATAAATCTATTATGTCAATATGACCCAAAGTTTTCCCCGACTATCTAGAAACCCTGTTTTTTCCCTTGACTAACATGACACTTCATCTTTGTTTTTTCCCCACCACTATGACTAACAATTACCTTTGTCTTTGAAGGCTCTTCTTTAAGTCAAGAGTTGGCAAACTTTTTCTTAAAAGACCAGATAGTAAATAATTTATGTTTTGTGGGCCAAAAGGTAAAACTGAGGCTATTCTTATGTACCATTTAAAATGTAACCATTAATAAATGTAAAAGCCATTCTTAGTTTCAGATCATTAAAAACAAACAACAAAAAAAACTGGCAGCAGACCACATTTGGCCTATGGGCTGTAGTTTGCTGACCTCTGCCTTACATGATAGTGTTCTTCAGGGTTCTCTCTTTTGTCCTACTCTTCCCCCACTCCATATATTATCATCCATGTCTATTGTCTCCTTCACTAAGCTGATGATCTCAAATCTTTATCTCTAGTTCAGGTCTCTCCTCCAAATACCATATTTGTACAGCCAACTGTCCACTGGATACCACTATTTGGACGTCCCACCAGCACTTCAACATATCCAAAATGCAATTTGTTATTTTTCTCCCTTACGAACTTGATCCTAAATGGCACCACCATCCACTCATTCTTAGTTTCTTCCTTCCCCTTATTCCTCACAGCTAACACTGATTCTGTCTCTTAAATACTTTTCAAATGCACCCATTTTTCATCCCTACCACTCAGGATCAGGGTCAACTTGGAAGTAAAAAGAACAACTCAGGAGACAGGAATTAGTTCATCAATCAGGGCAGATTCTAACCTCCAAGCTCCTCCTTTCCCATGCCTTCAGGCAGACAGGACTCGCTCCAGGCCTCTGCTTGGGGCTGGTTTCTGCCCTGCTCGTGCAAGTGTTACAAAGCTCTTTAGCTCTGCTCACAAGTGCCTGGAGGCACCCTACTGCCAGCAAGCCTCCTGCCTGAAGGCGCTCAGCTCTCTTGCTCCACAGGTCTGCAAGCCCACCGTAGCTGCCTTGCTCCATAGCCCAGGAAGCCCACCAGACCATCTCATGCCTGTCTCCTGGTTCTGCTGCCACTGTTTCTCTGCCATTCAACTCTACCATGCTTGCTGCCACTTCTTGCTGTCTTGTGCAGTCTCCAGTGTTACAGTTCTGTCTCCTAAGTCTAGGGATTCTTGGCACAGGGACCCTGGGTCCAAAGGATGTGCTCTGCTTCTGGCTCCTCTTCTTGATGGGTGAGATTCCCCTCAACCTCTGGGATTGGTTCATTTTAAGCCTAGCAGGATGGCAAAACTGATCAATCCCCTTGATGGGCTACATGCACCTTACTTATATATTCCCACCCCTGCAAGTGTTCCATGCGTCTTATTTGCATTAGTAGACTGTCCATTCCTCACAAGGGTTCCACTCACTTTATTTACATAGTCCCAGCCAAGCATTTCCTGAGAGTTACATGGCTAGAAGAGCCACTTAAAAGCAATTCACTGCACCGTATCATCTCTTATTACTCCCCATCCTTGCTACACTCTAGCCATTATGAATGACTAGAGTACTTGCGCTCTTGCTGTGTTTCTCTGGGTCTTTGCAAGTGCTGTTCTCTCTGCCTGCAACACTCTGTTATAAACATCCTACTCATCCACCAAATCTCAGCCTTAACATAATTTAAAAGTCTTCTCTGATACTCATTACTGGATTGTGTTCTTATTGTGCATTTAACTTTCATTCATTGATTCAAAACACATTCAGAGTAAAGGTAAAGGACTTAAAATGGGCTACAAAGCTTGAGGTTTGTACCACTCTATATCTCTGACCTCATCTCTTACTATTCTTCCCCCCATTCACTCTGCTCCAGCCTCACGCATAGTCAAAAATCCCTACTTTCATAAAAGTTATATCCCAGTTGGGGTAGAAAGCCATTAACAATATAAACAAGTACGTTAGACGGTGGTAAGTACTAGGAAAAAAAAAATAAAGCAGAGAAGAGGGCTTGGGAACAGTGGAGGTACAAGGAGGTTACAATTTTAAATGGGAAGGCAAGAGAAAGCCTCCTGAGAAGATTACATTTGAGTAAAGATCTCAAGGAAGAGAGGAGTAACCCAAGTGGCTAACTGGAGGAAGAGCTTTTCAGGCAGAGAAAAGAGTAAGCACAAAGGGCTTAAGGCAGAATTGTGCTGGTATGTTTGAGGAATACAAGGCTCATGAGGCTGGCACAGAGTGAACAAGGGGGAAGAGTAGTAAGAGACAGGGTCAGAGATGTGACTAGCAGGGCAAATCTAGAGCTTTGTAGGCAACTGTTAGTACTTTGGCTTTTACTCTGAATAAGCTGGGAAGCCATTAGACGGTACTGAGTGGGAAAGAGATGTGTTCTGACTTATGGATCACTCTAGAAGTTGTGTAGAGAGCAGACTGAAAGTAGCAAGGGTGGAAGCAGGGAGACCTGTTACTGTACAATTTATAATACTGAATTTTAACTGCCTGTTTACTTATCTGTACTCAGCTATTAGACTGATGCATCTTATGGGCAGGGACTCTCTCTTATTTATTAATGTATCCCAGTACAGAGTCCGACACATAGTTTAGGCACTCATGTTTGTTGAAGACATGATCCACTTCCTAAAGGATCTGTTTCTAGACACAGTTTTCAGGAATGCAGGAACTTGCCCTAACAAGAACATATTGCACAGTAAAGATTATCATGCCTTTTGGTAGAAACAGGTCCTTCTAAAATTAAAGGCAGGATATATCACAATAAAGTCAGAATCCATCAACTAAATCATCAACATGTTATAACTTATCTTTATATTTCAGTGGCCATTCAAACATAAAGATGGTTTTCAATGACCAAGTGAACTCTGCTCTCAGGCATTCCATTTATTTTCTGGTCATTGTCCCCTTTTGAAAGAGTGCTTGGCACAGCCACCTTATAATCCTTGTTCTAAACTTTTCAAACCCAAATGATCTAAGTGTGGCCTGAGGATGAGAAAAATTTAAAGGCATCATGTACTGGGTGGGTTCCATTGCCCAGAACAATCTGTTCCAAAGGCATTATGGCCAATTTATAAACTGTTTTGTAGTTCTACTTACTTAAGATGATCTTGTTCTACCTATGGTTCTTCCTATTATAAGTGCACCTGCACACAGTTTCTGAGTTTGTACCAGGGAAACTAGAGAGCATCTGTTTCCTGTAAGTGGGTTATGTCTCTGGAAATCATTACCATTATATATCAATTACGTACCATGGTTCACAGAACAATTTACAGTGCTGAGGAAGGAAAAGGGGAAAAGGAAGGAAGGGAGAGAAAGAAGGAGGGGATAAAAGATTCAGAAGACATATTTCCGGTACCGGAAAAGCTTTAAATTTATGTGTGCATCTACATTTAACCCAAACCACGAGGAGAATAATAGAAAATCAGTTTTGGAATAACTTTTGGACTATGTAGATAAAGACAATTATATAATTGAATATAATAAAAATTTAAAGTAGAAGTTTTTAAATCTCAGAATGAAAAAATTGATTATAAATAAGTTAATCTTCAAGAATACTGAGACTTCTCCTGAATGTATTAGTAAAAGTTAAGGGAATATAGATCCACAGTAAAACCTGTTAGAAGAATCTACTAAAGTTAGTAGAGGAAATCAGAGGATCAAACTGCTTAGAAAGTGATGTCTGTTTTCCTTTCTAGGCTGGAAAGGAAAGATTCCCTATAAAAAGACATCTTCCTGAGACTGAACATGACTCATTAAGTTGTGGCCTATGAGAATGTGTGAAGACAGTCCCAATGTTCTTTGACAAGGGAGCTGGGGATGGTCATATCCAGATGCATGGTTAAGCAAGAGGCAGCACGGTAAACATCAACTTGCTTTAGTTAGTGCATCGTAGGGATTAATAGCATGGACTCATAGCAAGCTATATTTTCAAACCATGGTTCACCACTTTTTTTGCTGTGGAACCTTGGACAAGTATCTCTGTCTCTTCATTTGCAAAATGAGGGTAATGAAAAAGACAGGGTTGCTACGAGAATTGTGTTAATATGTTAAAAACTTAGAATGGTGCCTGGCACACAGTGTTAGTTATGACTGTCTGCATTTATTTAATCAAATTGCTCAAAGATGTTTTCTTTTTCTTTCCCAGTATCTTCATGATCTAAGTAAAGGTGGCCTCTAACATTCCACAGAGAGCTAGAGGCCTATCTTCCAATCTTCGGTAAAGTCAATGAACTGGATGGCTTGGTGTATCCATGCTCTTTTGCTCAGCAGGGCATGATAGAGAAGCACAGATCATCAAGATACTGCCCCAGCAAGAATATATGTCTTCTTGGTGATGGAGGAGACCACAACATAAGCTCTCCTCAAATTGCTACCAGGTAACCTTGGTTTCCTTGTCTCCATCCCAAGTGTTATTGGCCCACCAGCTTTAGTCTAACATCTGTAAGAGGATCGGTTCATATAACCAATAGGCTGAAAACTTTCTCTGGAAACCACGACATATCCTGCAAATATACACATTATTAATATTATTGGGCTGGAGAAATGCTGCATCTACTCTGAGATTCCAACAACTTCTGATTCTGCTTGCTGAAAACCTTCTAACCCATATTCTACTTTTCTGTATTTATGCTTAGAAGTGATCAGAAGCGGGTGGGGGAGAGGGGGCATAAAAGTCTCTTTGAAGGATCTAACTATGACCTTCAAATCTTACAATGTTTCTCTTTAGCCAAGTGCTACTTAAAACTCCCCACTTGCCATGACTGTATAACTTTTTCAGCAGGAAGGGAGCTTCCACAGTGTGATTCCAAAGACCATCACAGAGAGACATGCTAATTTAGTGTAAATCTGCCTTCCAAATAGCCCCATCAAGAAAGCAGTGTTGCCACTCTCACCTATACATAAGAGTCTAAGATTGTAGGGTTGGTAGAATCCTAGAAACTACTGCTTCACTGATAAGGAAACTGTGGCTGCAAGGTTTTGTTATTCCAAAGGGCACACATTCAGGTAATGGCACATCTGGGGTAAGAAGCTGCTGAGGCTTATCATTTCTGAGGCACTGTTCTACCTTGCCATAGAAACGGCTCTACGGACAGTAAGATGAAATACATCACCAAGATTCAAGTTCCATGAAAATTATTTTACCCGTTACTTACTTTCTTCTTTGTTCATCATATTTTCCTGTTGAAAGTCTGAAGGCCAATACTGACTTATTATTCATCAATTTCTCTATCACTTATTAATTTCTTTGGTAAGTATCCTAAGGGTCTATACTGCCCACAACACTCTGTTAGGCATCAAGGAATTAAGTTAATTGTAAGTTTTCAGAAGGAAATTTATCTTGAACGGTCTTTTTTTTTTTTAATTTTTATTAAGCTTCAAGTGAACATTTACCATTCCAATCAGTCTGTCACATGTAGGTTTACATACATCTTACTCCCTTCTCCCACTTGCTCTCCCCCTATTGAGTCAGCCCTTACAGTCTCTCGTTTCGTGCCAATTTTGCCCTCTTCCCTCTCTCTCTATCTTCCCATCCCCCCTCCAGTCAAGAGTTGCCAACACACTCTCCCGAGTCCACCTGATTTAATTAGCTCACTCTTCATCAGCATCTCTCTCCCCGCCACTGACCAGTCCTTTTCATGCCTGATGATTTGTCTTCGGGGATGGTTCCTGTCCTGTGCCATCAAAAGTTCTGGGGAGCATTGTCTCTGGGATTCCTCTAGTCGCAATCATACCATTAGGTGTGGTCTTTTAATGAGAATTTGGGGTCTGTATTCCATTGGTCTCCTGCTCCCTCAGGAGTTGTCTGTTGTGCTCTCTGACAGGGCAGACATCGATTGTGGCCGGGCACCAACTAGTTCTTCTGGTCTCAGGATAATGTAGGTCTCTGGTTCATGTGGCCCTTTCTGTTTCTTGGGTTCTTAGTTGTCGTGTGACCTTGGTGTTCTTCCTTTGCCTTTGCTCCAGGTGGGTTGAGACCAATTGATGTATCTTACATGGCCGCTTGTTGGCATTTAGGACCCCAGGCGCCACAATTCAAAGTGGGATGCAGAGTGTTTTCATAATAGAATTATTTTGCCCATTGACTTAGAAGTCCCCTCAAACCAAGTTCCCCAGACCCCAGCCCCTGCTCCGCTGACCTTTGAAGCTTTCATTTTATCCCGGAAACCTCTTTGCTTTTAATCCAGTCCAATTAGGCTGACCTTCCTTGTATTGAGTGTTGTCTTTCCCTTCACCCAAAGCAGTTCTTATCTACAGATTGATCAATAAAAAGCCCTCTCCCTCCCTCCCTCCCTCCCCCCTTTGTAAGCACATAAGTATGTGTTCTTCTCTGTTTTTTCTATTCTTGAATGGTCTTGAAGAAAAGAGTAGACATGGTTGACCAGAGGAAATGCAGGCCTATTACAGAGAGAAGCAACATCACAAGGAAATGCAGAAAGGAAGGACGGTGCAGGCACAATGCAGAGGATGCTGACTGAATCAACAAGTAAGTAATGATGCCCTTGGGGAGGCAGGGAACGAAAGAACAAATGAGGGAGGGCCATGAATGCTAGCGTTCTAGAGTGGGAGAATAATGTCCTAAAGTAAATAATTCAGTATTTAACACCGACCATATGCCAAACACTCAGCGTTGCACTAGTGACACATGGTTAAATAAAACAGTCCTTACCTTTCAGGTTTAGTAGGGAGGAAAAACAAGAAAATCAGTAATTATACAGTAGAAAGCATGCTATGACAAAACTGGGCACAGGATGTTAAGTCAAATGGTGGACTTGAGGAAGCCTTCCTGAGGTGGAGAATACTGATATAAATTCTGAAGAATCAGTATGGCCTGGTTTCAGAAAGTATGTATTTCAGAGGAGGAAACTGCAAATAGGGAGTCAGGAAGGAAGTTTACTGTTAAAAATTCAATATATCAATATTTATGTACATATATATGATCTATAGACACCTCTTAGGCTAAATAAATGAGTAAATGACTGAAAATGAGTAAATGGTTGTAACAGTTGACTTGGTCACTGTATAAGCAAAGGGCCACTCCTCCTTTCTAAGAACTCCTCCTCCTCTGTCTACCTGTCGGCACATTTTTTTCTGACTTAACTTGAAGCAGACAGGAAAAAATATAAGCACGGGAAACACATACTATACATGAGTTTTCACATTACTTTTGGAATATGGCTGTGAGGTTGTGAACCAGAACAGTAATACTACTACTTCTATTGCTGGAATGGCTTCTTCTCATCTTTCAGCCATCGTCACTGTAAAACACATGTTTTGAAAAGACTAATTCAGAGCAATAGATGGCAACAAGTATAAAAATTCTGTGCTATTCATCTTCTCTTGCTACAATTGGTCACTATGGTGAGCAGGCCTGACAGTTTGCAGATTAAAATGTAAACACTGGGCTTGACTCAGTTATGCTGAGGCCGACCATTTCTGACAGTCTCTACAACGTGATAAACACCGTCTGTCTACAGTTCCCCTGTATTTAAAAGTTACGACAAACATTTTGCTGAAATGTAAACAACTGACATCATGACTGGTGAAGCAGTGGGCTGCGAATTTATCTAAAATCAAGAAAACAAAGATCTTGTTTGACACTAGATAAACCATTAGTGGTCACCAAGGGAGCAGCTTTGGGAGGTCATAAGTGTTGTGCATCAGTCTTCAAAAAATACGCACCAAAGATACTGTCACAACCTAGTTGAGGCAAGAATAAGTACTATGAGAGACAAAATCATTAGAAACTAGTAGAAAAAGGGGAAAATATTTTCTGTTCTCTGAAACGCAATTTAAGGGAGAGCAGAATTTAAAAACACCTATTCGCCTTAATTTCTGGGTTTTCAATGATTTTAAGGGGAAGAGTATGGAGTAAAACTTACAACTCTAATTTTCTATAAAATTCAATGAATCCTATTCTTTCATGCCCTCAGTTATACAGGAGATGTTTGTTAATTCCTTTGTACAGCTTTCCTGAAGGGTTATGTAAGTTCAGAGGAACAAGCAGGTTTTTCGAGGACTTCTAAGTTCCCTCTTTACTTAAAGTCATGCTGCAAACCAAAGTCTATTATTTTAGCTTTAGAAAAGACAAAATAACGGTAATAAAAAATAAAAGGTTAGAATACTGCTGACTGAATTTTTATTTGAGTCTATGAATGTTTACGATTCCTATGTTTTTATTCCTTACTTAATTCTCACTTAATGATGACTTTTAACATGCAGGAAAATGTAATAAAAATGTTTATTTCTAAATACATTAAAAAATGGAATGGAGATCACATCAACACATGGTCACATACCTATTAGGTCAGGGTACAAAACTGAATATTTTAACTTGGCTTCGTCTAGTTCACAGTAAACATCAATTAAATTATTTTATATATTTTTTATAAGGCAATTGACACTGCCACTGCATGAAAAATTAACATCTTAATTTTTCCTAATGGATTTATTATAATTAATCTTCTTTAGTCACTGCCAACATTGAGTATGTAAAATGCATTAGACCTCTTTCTTTTGAAAGACTGAGAACGCACACATTCCTGTTATGCAAATGCAAACAAAAGAATCTGTAACTTTTACCTTGATCATATCAGCTGAAATAAAAACTGACACAGCTTTATTCATACTGTATCATTATATTTTAAATCAAAACAACTGGATTCATTTTGTGAAACATGCAATTATAAAATCAGAGACAAGAACATTAATTCACTTACCTAGTCTAGTCCTTCCCACTGCTTAGCTTAGTCTTGTTTTTCATAGAATATTAATTACATGTTAAGTCCTCTACGGTTTCTTTCAAACTGCCACTCCTGTCCCCGAACATACCAACCACCAGGTAAAGAGGGAGCTCACTGACAATCTCCAGTCACAACCCAGTTCTAACTTATTTATCAATTCAATCTGCATGCTAGTATCCATCTGCTTCTGTTCTTCCTGGGTACAGCCTGGCTTTTTCTTCTATTTCTACCCTTCGCTTGCCCTTTGCACCAGTCAAGATGCTCAGCCCCATTTTCTCACCTAAGACCTGGCTACTTAGAATAGCCTCAGGTAAGTACTCTATAGCACCAGTTTGGTTCACCCTGAGAGGCTATTATTCTAGCTTCTTTCACCAAGTTTGCCCTGACCCCAAACTTGGTTTTAGCTTAAATCCTGAGTGTTCAGGACAGGATCCCTACACTACCCATAGTATGAAAGAAAGTTCACTCCCTTCATGAATTATCTGTGATGTAGCTTAGTAGTCTTTATAGGCAAGAAAGTCTTCCTAATGTATTGTCTATGAACTTGTGCATTTTGGCCTGGTTCTCATGCTATCCCCAAACAACTGGACTAGCGTATCTTAAATCTTTTTATGTTGGTGTTGTTAGGTGCCACTGAGTCAGTTCCAACTCATAGTGACCCTATGTATAACAGAATGAAACCCTACCCGGTTTGCACTATCCTCGCAATTGTCCTATGTTTGAAGTTTTTATGTACATAAGCTCTATTAGCTTACACTATAGCCTTTTACTAGTTAACTGAATAATCTCATCCATTCATTAATTTTGTAGTTTCTTCAGCAAGTCTTTACTCAGATGCTAGACTAAGTTCTAGGGACAAAGAGACAAAAGGATCCTTAAGGACCCTACAATCCTATAAGAACACAAATAAGAAAATGAACTATCCTGGGATAGCAGTGATTCTCCACCTGGCTGTGTCTCAGAATTATCAGTGGATATTTTTATTTAGTAAGTCTTTGGTGGATCCAAGCTGTCTTTTTCTTTATAAGTTCTATGATAAACATTTTTCACATACAACAAAAGGAGAGAATCACCCAGTCATCTGTACTAATTTCTTAAAAATTCCACACTAATTCTGAGGTACAGAGTGAGAGAACCATTGCAATACACTAGATGAGTCCCTGGGTGGCGCAAATGGTTAAATGCTAGACTACTAGCCTAAAGGTTAGGGGTTCAAACCCACCCAGAGGTATTTCATAACAGAGGTCTAGTGATCTGCTTCAGAAAGGTCACAGCCTTGAAAACCCTTCCATCAGTTCTACTCTGTACATATGGGGTAGTCATGTGTGGGAACTGACTAGAGAACAACTAACAACAATACATAAGAAAAGATAAGCATGGCTGCATGGGATTACACAGGAAGGACATTTCATCTGGAATGATGACAGAGTGTGTGTATGGGTGTAGAAGGGGCATTCTATCAGGAAACGCTTCTAAAGGACATAACACATAACCTGGTTTTCTGATAATAGAATTTTCAATCTTTTATTTTGCCACAGAGTTTTCCAGTCAGCAGAACTGGGATATACTATGGGCAATCCAAACTCGCTGTTATCACTACTACAGCTACTGCAGCTACTGTAGTCATGCTTTCCTTGGGTTGGCTAGGATTCCCAGCAGAGAAGGGACTACAGCCCTCTTCTTCCTTTCTTTTGAATGACATTTGACTACCTTAGGGCTTTACCCCAACTTGCAGATCTCAAAAGACAAGGAAAGAAGAGTCTCTCACAAAACATCCATTGGTATAATTCCACTTCTAGAAATGTATCCTACAGAAATAACTCACACGAGTACCCAGCAAGATCTGTAAATACTAATTTCACTAAACCAACTTTGCCATTGGCTAACATTTTTTCCTTCTAGAAAATGGTTAGACACATTAGGAAAAACGAAGAATAGCTCCTCCTCCTTTGGAATTGTAATGTCAAGAACATCATCTTGGAGGTGAGGTATATAAGAATCCAAGGTAACCCATAATTAAGAGGATTATCAAACAAAAACATTTCTCAAAAACTGTTTCTTAGAGTTAGTATGTGTCTCTTTGTCTGTTTCCCTCATTTACATGTAGATACTACCTATAATAAAAGGTATAACTCAATGCAATGGTACAAGAGAAAACACAGGTCTTTGTGCCATGAAAACATGGAGTTAGAGACACTAGGTAGGTCTGCAGAAGTGATTTAACATTTATGATTATAGATTAATTGGTTCTATTATGCCCATGCCATGACCACATTATCTTCTGCTATAATTTTATTCTATACTGTTAAGGCCTTTCTAAACTTAAAGCATCAACACAGTCCATTTACACATTCCACAAACATTTATAGAGAACTTATTCTGCCTGGACCAGTCTCTAAACTTAAAGGTACTGCTGACTGCAGAAATGCACCATGAGGTCCACTCTTCTTTCAGGCTCTAGGTTCTGTATAGTCTGCATGGGCTGTAGGTGTCTTGTTTTGTTAGAGTAGATGAATTATTTATAGAGTGGCCACCAGTCTAACAGTTTACGAATCATCTCAAGACAAGTATAAGGGAGGAGTTAAGAGATCTGGGTTTTAGTCTCAGTAACCATAGGGTCACTTCAGTTTTGTTAACCTGCATGCTAAAATGAGAGAGCTGGTTCTCTTCCAGTAATTTGTAAAAACAGCAAAGTAGCTTTAGACACTAGGAGTTCAACATATATTTACTGAATAAATTTTATAAACCATTTTGCAAGTATGTCATGAAAGGAAACTACATTTGTTACGTTACAGAGACTACTTCTATATTTTGCCAGAATGTTTTTTAAATGTTGATAACATTATAAAGTTACTGTAACGCGTTAATGAGGATATTAGAAAGTATTAGAAGAGTAGACACAATAAATGTTATTTTGTTGTTGTTCACTGAAAACATTTCCAGGCTTTAAACTGCCTTTTGGGTTAAAAATGTCTAGTTTGGGCAAGGATGAGTAGAAACGGACCCTTGTGAACCATGGATAGGCATGTAAGTTAGTTTAGCATGAAGTTCTGATCTTCATTTAGCCAAAATGCTGGGCTAACAGACCCTCTGCATTTCCTGCAAAACATGCAGACTGATGCCTACATCCCAGGGAATGTTCTTGCCTTCAGTTGAGTGTTACACTAATCAAGAGTAGGTTCTGTATGTTTTCAAACAAGTGTTTATCAATTGACTCTTTACTGTTATTATGCAATATAATTAAATGTCAAGTGAACTAATGCCATACTGTTGGTGAAAAAAGTTGTTTCTATGAAAGCTAAGTTGAATGCTGTGGAGAGATCCAATAATAGCCACTGTTACACGAAACAGCCAGCACATTAGGTACAGGTGAGACTGGGGAAAAAAATGTAAAAATCTTGAGGATCACGAACTAGAATTGCTTTACAAGTGCATATTTCACCTAAAAAAAAACTGAAACTGTAATTTGTGGACACTGTACTATGGGTATAGTTTGTATAAGAAAAACAAAATGAAACTCCAAATAAGAGCCATTCACAAAGAGAAGCCTTGCTCCCACATTAGAAGATTGGTGAAAGAATGTACACTTAAATGTTTTAAGTTAAAACAAAATTTGAGGTATTTAAGTTTCATTTATCATGATTTCCTTGCTTTGACTTTTAGGCTTAACCGACCAACTACTGAACCCAATTATATTTGCTAAGAATATTACTACTCTTCAACACTTCCGAATGACAATCTGGCTTTTTTTTTTTCCCCTCCCTCTATAAATCAAGATTTCAGCTCCACATATAATATTAATCCCCTGGAGAATATGTCCAGTTCCACAATAGTATTATGTACAGGTTTGAAAAAGCAAAATCCCCCAAAAGAATCCAAACAAATGTCCATTAATATGGAAATAGATTACATGAAAAACTAGGCAGTCTTTAAAAGGAATTCCCAGGGTAAAGTAAAAGAGGAATTTCCTTTTTATTCTATTCCCTTTTGTGTGGTTTTATTTATTTTTTCTTTTTTTTACCATGTGTAGCCATTTTTTTTTGCCTATTTATGCCTATTCCCAAGACAGGTGATCCAACCGAATGTGGAAATTATAGAACAATATCATTAATATCACACACAAGCAAAATTTTGCTGAAGATCATTCAAAACGGCTGCAGCAGTATATCAACAGGGAACCGCCAGAAATTCAGGCCGGTTTCAGAAGAGGACGTGGAACCAGGGATATCAATGCTGATGTCAGATGGATCCTGGCTGAAAGCAGAGACTACCAGAGAGATGTTTACCTGTGTTTTATTGACTATACAAAGGCATTTGACTGTGTGGATCATAACAAATTATGGATAACTTTGAGAAGAATGGGAATTCCAGAACACTTAACTGTGCTCATGAGGAACCTTTACATAGACCAAGAGGCAGTTGTTCGGACGGAACAAGGGGGTAGTGATTGGTTTAAAGTCAGGAAAGTTGTGCATCAAGGTTGTATCCTTTCACCATACCTATTGAATCTGTATGCTGAGCAAATAATACGAGAAGCTGGACTATATGAAGAAGAATGGGGAATCAGGATTGGAGGAAGACTCATTAACAACCTGTGTTATGCAGATGACACAACCTTGCTTGCTGAGAGTGAAGAGGACTTGAAGCACTTACTAATAAAGACCAAAGACCACAGCCTTCAGCATGGATTGTACCTCAGCATAAAGAAAACAAAAATCCTCACAACTGGACCAAAGAGCAACATCATGATAAATGGAGAAAAGACTGAAGTCAAGGATTTCACTTTACTTGGATCCACAATCAACAGCCATGGAAGCAGCAGTCAACAGATCAAAAGACGCACTGCACTGGATACATCTGTGGCAAAGGACCTCTTTAAAGTGCTGAAGAGCAAAGATGTCACCTTGAAGACTAAGGTGTGCCTGACCCAAGCCATGGTATTTTCAATCGCATCATATGCATGCAAAAGCTGGACAATGAATAAGGAAGACCGAAGAAGAATCAATGCCGTTGAATTGTGATGTTGGCAAAGCATATTGAATATACCACGGACTGCCAAAAGATCGAACAAATCTGTCTTAGAAGAAGTACAACCAGAATGCTCCTTAGAAGCAACGATGGCAAGACTGCATCTTACATACTTTGGACATGTTGTCAGGAGGGATCAGTCCCTGGAGAAGGACATCGCGCTTGGCAAGAGTAGAGGGTCCATGAAAAAGGGTACGACCCTCATCGAGGTGGATTGACACAGTGGCCACAACAACGAGTTCAAATATAACAACAACTGTGAGGATGGCTCGGGACTGGGCAGTGTTTTGTTCTGTTCTGCATATGGTCGCTATGAGTCAGAACTGACTAGACGGCACCTAACAACAACAACGGCCATTTTTTTTTAATAATAAAAAAAAATCTAGCTAATTAAAAAAAGAATTCGGTAGATTTTCATATTCTGACATGAAATAATGTTTATAACATGCTGCTAAGTGAAAAGAAAGGAGCCCTGGTGATGCAGTGGTTAAGTGCTTGGCTGCTAATCGATAGGTCAGTTGTTGGAACCCACCAGCTGTTCCGCAGAAGAAAGATGTGGCAGCCTGCTTCCATAAGGATTACAGCCGTAGAACCCTATGGGACAGTTCTACTCTGTCCCACAGGGTCGCTGTGAGTCAGAATCAACTTGATTGCAACAGACAGGATGGAAAGTGAAAAGAATGGAGAAACAGTATCTATAGATTGATACTTTTTAAAACGAAAAAATGTATTTTGTGTGTGTGTGTGTCTGTGTGTGTGTGTATGCACAGGAGTGTGCATAGAAAAAAGTCTGGGAGAATACATTCCAAACTATTTACACTGGTTTGTCTGAGGAGAGGGGCTGGGAAGGGAATACGAGGGATTTTCACTTACTTTATACGTTTCTATATTGCATTTTTTTTTCTTACAATGACCATGTATTATGGTAATAAATATAATTTTTCTTTTTAAAAGGCTTTGTTAACTTAAATGTCCCTGAAACAGAGCACAGCCAAATAAATTATAGTGCACTTATGACAGAATGGAACCCTGGTGGCGCAATGGTTAAGAGCTCAGCTGCTAACCAAAAGGTCTACAGTTTGAATCCACCAGCCACTCCTTGGAAATGCTATGGGGCAGCTCTACCCTGCCCCATAGATCGCTATGAGTCAGAACTGACTTGATGGTAATGGGTTTTTTTTTTTTTTTTTGGTTATGAGAGAATACCATGAGGTCCTTAAAATCCTATTTGTAAATAAGGAAATGTTTATAGGTTATACATTTTCTACAATACACATTAATAGGATAAACTAAAATGTTTTATTTTGTAATTATATATATTTAACGATATATACGTGTGAGTTAAATATAAAGTATAAACTGCAATTCTCAAAGTCTTAAGTGGAAAGGAGTTACTATAATCAACTTTATGTTTTCTGAGGACAATTCTCTATCCAACCGAGGCCATTAGCAGAGGAAAATCAATGCAACCAACTCATACATATTGGAGACTTGTATGGATTTGCTCCTTCTCCCCTCCCCCTACGTGACAGTATATTTTTGTTCTCTTTGGGGAAATTCAATTAACAATATTAGTCTCCTTCTCTCAGTCAATGATGGACAGCATCAAGATTCTCCTCATCACCTAAAGACATGTAAGATGGGCTTGCTGATTCCTTGACTTGCTAGTTAACAGGAGAATTACTGCCCACTTCTATAAATGACTCTATATGCTTCTTGTCATAAACACACTGACAGCTCCTGAAATCAATCTTTCATGACCTTATTGATTAGGACACTTAGAAATAATGAGACTTCACTGGTGGCAGAATAATGCTAGGAAAAAGAAAAAAATACTCCAGTGAGGGCTTGCCTATTAACACTGCCAAATTTATCTTCCCATTGCCCTTTTCCCATTATAGACATTCACTTAGAAACATGTATGATAAAAAAGTTAATAATCAATTTTGGGGTTTATGTACTTTTTTGTATTACTTACAGTAACATTTTTAAAATTAACAAAATAAATAGATATGAAAGCAATTTTTGATCACTGTCTTCTGAACTCACAGATCAGGATATAATTTCCAAATGAGGGGAATATCTGGCTTTTTAAAAGAGGAACCACAGGTAAATGCTATTCAGGAAAAAGCTGAACATTCTAGAAGGAAGAAACTTTGAAAACTGTTACAGTCATCTGAGTATTTTCAGCTTATGTGATTGTATTTTGAAGCATAACATAAAAATTTTAGAGTAACGCAGAACCCTATATATATCTTCTAATTAAATCTTCTCATATTATAGATAAAGAAATTGTAGCCCAGAGAAGGGGAGTGATTTCTCTAAGGTCCTATCTGAACAGAGCTAGGGTTAGCATCCACAACTCCCAGATGAGTGCTCTTTCCCTTTTTTACAATGGTTTTAAAGTGAGACATGCAGTAGAACTTAGCTGGTTAAAGAAAAAGGAAGAAGAATTTGGTTTCTTTCGCTTTCTACGTAAGTCTTAGAGTATCTAGGACAGGGTTAGGAAACAGGCCCATGTTTTATTTAAAATAGGGGTTTGTGAACATAAATCTCATCACTATACAGTGCTGGGATTTTATAGGCACTCAATAAATACAGGATACCTCCACAGAACATTTCCACAGTTAACATTTTTCTGGTAGAATTCCTCTTGCTAAAATACAATTATCTTTCAAAACAAAGTTTTTCGGTTGATGTGCAGAGAGAAATTTATACTTAGATACCCCAAACTCGGTATAATATTTTAAACACAATGATGTGCAAGCTAAGCTACATTCTAAATGTAATTCATAGAATGTCAGAACCACAAACATTTTTTAAAAAGCAAATTATCAACAAAAGGAGACGTGCAGTATGCTATTGCATACAAAGCAAAATATTAACAATTTATTATATTTTGATGTTTTAAACATTTTACATCCTGACAGTCTTTAACTTATATAGGCATTTTACTGTGGCCTTGTACAGTTTAGGCAATTGGTGGGGGGTTTTAGGTTGACATATAATGCACATTTTTTTCTCATTTAAAATGATGGGAAGTAGGCTCCCAGTTAGCATTCTCACAGAAAGGATTTATTTGAAGAATGAATTATTCATGTTAAGAGGGAGATTTTCAGTGCAGACACTGCTTGTAACTGCTGGGCACAGCACTGTAGTTTGTACTGTGGACACGGGGAGCTGTGTGCTACCTCAAACTCCTGCCAGTGTTAGCATCTGGCAACTGGATGTATCTGCTGCCGCTCCTACTGGAATGGATTCTCCACAGTTATCTTTCTTCCTTGCCTCCTTAGTCTCTGATTCAAAATCTGGCATGAGTGCTTCTAACTGGAATACTCTAGGTCATATGTCTGTGCCATAGCTGCAAGGTAGTCTGGAAAAATAGATTTTTGGCAAGCCATGGTATTTTCAATCACATCATATGCATGCAAAACCTGGACAATGAGTAAGGAAGACCAAAGAAGAGTTGATGCTTTTGAATTGTGGTGTTGGAGAAGAATATCGAATATACCATGGACTGCCAAAAGAACAAACAAATCTGTCTTGGAAGAAGTGCAACCAGAATGCTCCTTAGAGGCAAGGATGATGAGACTGCATCTTACATACTTTGGACGTGTTGTCAGGAGGGATCAGTCCCTGGAGAAGGACATCATGCTTGGCAGAGTACAGGGTCAGCGGAAAAGAGGAAGACCCTCAACGAGGTGGATTGACACAGTGGCTGCCAACGATGAGCTCAAGCATAACAACAATTGTAAGGGCGGCACAGGACCGGGCAGTGTTTCGTTCTGTTGTGCATAGGGTCGCTATGAGTCGGAACTGACTCGATGGCACCTAACAACAACAACAACAAACCTTGGGGAGGCTGTACTCATAAGATAAGGAATTCCCTAATCACAAGAAAGGTATACGATGGTGCTGAGAAGTGAAAAAAAAAAAAAAAAACAATTATCTACCATATCATCAAGCGACATTTATTTTGAAAGCAAGGTGAAGGTTATATAATATCCATAAAGTTTTCAAATACTATAAAGTTCTATGGCAATAGGAGGATTACTCTAGACAGCAGAAATTTATGTCACATAGCAACTATGCTAACAGATCAAAGTATGGGAAAAATTATTACCTGGAATAATATAGTAACAAAATTAGTAGCAATTAATACACATCTTACCAAATGCCATGTACATTTATAGGCACTTTGCGTGCATCATTTCATTTAATTGTAAAATTGGTACTGTTATCATCAGTTCCATTTTACAGATGAAGAAACAGGCATAAAATGGTTAAATAAGTTGCCCAAGGTCACAGATGATTAAACAGTATAGCAGGGTTCAAATCTGGCAGACTGACTCCAGAACCCATGCTCTTAATGATTATCCTATACTTTACTTCTTCCTAAATAACCCCCATTTGTCTGTCAGTTTGTCATACTGTGGGAGCTTGCGTGTTGCTGTGATACTGGAAGCTATGCCACTGGTATTCAGATACCAGCAGGGTCACCCATGGCAGACAGGTTTCGGCTGAGCTTCCAGACTAAGACAGGCTAGGAAGAAGGACCCAGCAGTCTACTTCTGAAAAGAATTAGCTAGTGGAAACCTTATAAATAGCAGTGGAACACTGTCTGATATAGTGTCAGAAGATAAGCCCCCCAGTTCGGAAGGTACTCAAAAGATGACTGGGGAAGACCTGCTTCCTCAAAGTAGAGCTGACACAGTGGCTGCAACAACGGGCTCAAGCATAACAACGATTGTGGGCATGGCACACAACCGGGCAGTGTTTCATTCTGTTGTACAGAGGGTCGCTACAAATTTGAGCCAACTCAACGGCACCTAACAACAGCAACATAGATAAAGCAATGGCTTTGAAGTCAGGTCACCTACTTTCATTAGCAAGGGGGAGGCAAGAGGAATAAGGCCATTCTCAGCGAGGGAAGCAGCAACAGAAAAAGTGTGACAGATGATTGTGTTCAAGAGATGTAGTGGGCACTGTGGTCCTCTCCCCAGGAACCCTTTTACCCCTACCCCACTACTCCCATTACATATCTGCTACATGTTTGTGTGTGTGTGTGAGAGAGAGAGGGGTAGGCTGGCTTTCCTCCAAGTCCAAGTTGAATCCTGAATGTTTTTTATACAATTAGAGTAATCCTACCACCCCCCCAATAGTAAGTGAAGCACTGGGAAGATTGCTGAGAAATAAGGCTGGGTCAGTAGGCTGGGAGCCATAATGTGAACAGCCTAGCATTTATTCTATAAATATTATTTGAGCATCCCTTCAGCAATTGAGAAGTTATCAAAGAAATTTGGGGTAGATTTTTAAATTTAATTTTTATGTATCTCCAATTATTACAAGTAAACCCAGAGCTAACTATTTCAGCGTCTTTTAAAAAGAATCCGAACTTAACATTTTAATTTTTCCTATAATATTTAAAATTTCTTGATTCCTCTTCATGACAGAGTTTATCAATAAAAGGAAACAATCAAATACTAAAATGCATTATCTCTTGTACTATACTGTTTATGCTATTAAATTATGAATTACTTGAAGGTACCCATTGTTAAAACACTCTCTACCTAACTCCCCTAAGTGTCATGAATGCTGCAAACACTGAGATCTCGGTCTTGGATTAAGAGTAGTTTTATAGATATACCAAAAGCATGAGCAATGAAAGAATAAATAGGTAAATTGTACTTCATCAAAATTAAAAAATTTGAAGCTCAAACAAAACCATCAAGAAAGTGAAAAGACATGCCACAAAATAGGAGAAAATATTTGTAAATCATGTATCTGATAAGAGACTTACACTCAGAATATATATAGAATTCTTATAATTCAATAATAAAAGACAATTAACAAAAAAAATGGGCAAAAGATTGGAACAGACATTTCTTCCAAGATGATATGCAAATGACCAATAAGCACATGAAAAGGTGCTCATCATTAGTCATTAAGGAAATGCAAATAAAAACCACACTCAGATACCACTTTGCACCTGCTGGGATGGTAATACTAAAATGGACAGATAATAACAAAGATGTAGAAAAACTGGACCCCTCAAATATTGCTAGTGGGAATGTAAAATGAGGCAACCACTTTAGAAAACAGCTTGGCAGTTCTCAGAAAGTTAAACACAGAATTACCACACAACCCTCTGATTATACTTACAGATCTCTGGTTATTGGTAAGGTTGAACAACTTTCCAAATACTTATTGGTCATTTGATTCCTTTTTCTAGGATTTTGCCCAGTTTTCTAATGGGCTGACCATCTCTTACTGATTTGTAAGATAATTTATACATATTCTTTATTATCCCTTTTATCAGTGACATGTGTTGTAAATATTGTCTTTTCACTCTTTGGCATTTTTTATGAGGTATTATTTCTTGAAGAATTTTATTTTTAAATTTAACGTGATCAATCATATTCTCCTAATTATTTACACTTTTGGGATCTTAAATTCTTCCTTTATGAGCTCACAAACATATACTACTTATTTATTCTAAATTTAAAAGTTCTGCTTTTTCACATGTAGGTCTTTAACTCATCCTGGAATTAATTTTTGTGTATGGCTTGCGATAGGGATCTTACAAATTTACTCACTTACTCCACTTACTCCTTCATATACTCATTGACTGACTGACTGGTATGGAAAAACAATTGTCCCGGTCCCATTTACTGAAGGGTCCACTCCTTCCCCACTATTAAATATACAAATCATATACCAAGATCCTAACCTTCCAATCTACCTACCTAAACATATATATGTGTATGTGTTTTACACATATGTATAGGTGTTTTTTTTCTTATAGGTGTGTGTATATGTAAATAGTTTCAGTACATATGTAAACACACGCACATATATTTACATATATATATAAAACAGTTTCTGAGCTAATATATTCTACTTATCATTTGTCCTTCTGTTACCAACAAAATACTTTTAATTACTACAGCTTTATAAAAAGTCTTGTTTACTTCTATAGGACTTTTAGGATCATCTTGTAATATTCCATGAAAAAGTCTATTGGAGGTTTAACTGAATTTTACTTATGGTTTAATTTGTGGAGACCTGATATCTTTATGGTATTGAGTGTTCCCAACCATGAATATGATATACCTTCATTTGTTTAAATATTCTTTCAATAAAGTTTTATAATTTTGTCCACAAAAGTCTTGTTTATCTCTTTTTAAAGCTTATCCCTAGGCAAGTAATCATTTTTCTTGCTATTAAGAATGTTAATATTTTTTTTCTTTTTTACATTTCTAATTGTTGGTTGCTGGGTGTTTTTTTGGTGTCTAGCAACAGAGTTTATTTTGATCAATGGATCCTATAACCAGGACTCTTTCCTGTACTCTTTCGGTTTGAAGAATCTGTGTATTTTCTTGCATTTTCAATGCAGACTAGTACATTCTCAGCACATGATAAGAACTCTTTCTTTCTGGCTTATCATTTATTCAGGCATGGTGTTCAAAATAGTTTGCAATCAAACCTCATAGATACCAACCCATCAGGATAGAGCACTGGCTTTAAATAATCCACATGGCTATGCTGATACCTACCAGCTAAACACCAGCACTGCTTTTCCTTGCTATATTGAGCTGGCTAAGACCTCCAGGACAGTGTATCAACACTGCACTGTTAAACACGATGCTCATTGCTGGTTTTCGGTGACTACCCTTTACCAGGCTCTTCTTAATTTGCTAAATATTAGGAACAAGCGCTGAATTTTAATTTATGACTTTTCTGTATTTATTGATCATATACTTAGTTTTTCTCCTTTAGTTAAAATGGTTATTTATATGAATTTATATTTAAATGTTTTGTCGTCTTTCCATTTCTAT
The DNA here is from genome assembly GCF_024166365.1 of Elephas maximus indicus. Lineage (NCBI taxonomy): Eukaryota > Metazoa > Chordata > Mammalia > Proboscidea > Elephantidae > Elephas > Elephas maximus. The sequence continues at coordinate 66,919,698 of NC_064831.1, read as the reverse complement.
ACCTAGTTTTTCTCCTTTAGTTAAAATGGTTATTTATATGAATTTATATTTAAATGTTTTGTCATCTTTCCATTCCTATAATAAATACTATTTGATTATGTTGTTACTAAATTTTAATTCTTACAAATCAATGAGTTAGATATGTAATCGTATTCTTACTTTTCAAAGGAGGAAACTGAAGATTACGAAGGTTATATAACCTGGCTGAGCTCAGGGAGCTACTACACGGCTGATTTGGAATTTGAATCGAAGTCCCTAACTACAAAGCCTATATTCTTAACAGGCGCATTATAATGTATCACTGTATGCTGACTGCCTACTCACTGACAGGAGTTTAATGTACATTATTTCATTTAATAGTCACATAATCCTTTCATACGTGTCATTAACTTATATTTTACAAATAAGGGCACTGAAGCCCAGACAGATTAACTTGTCCAGGGTGACAAGATAGCAAGGGAAGAGGTTCTAGGGTCCATGATTTTAACAGTACTCTCATCTGCTTCCTTGAATACCTTCCTAGTGCTGGTTCAATTCTGACCCACATCGTATGTAACTTTCAAGGATCCTTTGCTTCTTCAAGATTCCTGGGAAGGGAATACACAACAAACTAGATGACTTATTTTGCACTAGGGCAGAGTTTCTCCAACTGTCCATTTAAGAAATCTCTAATGTCAGAAAAGGATGAATTCCCAGGAATTTGGGGGGAACACACCTAGTAAAAGCAAGAAACATCTTTAAAGTTCTGGGACCATTTTATTTCAAAAACACAAAATTTTGGCATTTTTTCCTATGATATAATCTATGTCATTTTAACTCAGAAAACATTTTAAATTATATGCTATTAAGGAAGGAGTCCCTAGGAGTTGTGAACAGTTAAGCACTCGACTACCAGCCAAAGGGTTGGCGGTTCAAACCCACCCAGGGGTGCCTTGGAAGACAGGTCTGATGATCTGTTTCTGAAAGGTCACAGTCTTTAAAACCCTATGGAGCAGTTCTACTTTGCACACATGGGGTTGTCATAAGTTGGAACTGACTCCATGGCAACTAACAACTATTGAGGAGAAAAAGTTTTCTATCTGCCTTAGTTAATACACACACACAAGGTATTTTACATCAAGCCTGCTAATTTAAAATAGCTGAGTTGAACCGAAGACAGTTAACATCAAGTTCCGTGAACAGGCAATTTCCCGTTTCTTAGTGTCACAGTTTCCGAGAACCCAGACTTATATAAATGTGGTAAAAAAACAGTAAGTGTTTACTCACCGCATCAGGCAATCAATCACTAAGGTGAGCCCAAGAGCAGAATACTGCCAGAGAGGTAGCAAGACAGAATACTGTCAGGATGCTACAGGCAGAAATTTCAATAAGCACATCTTGCAATCACTCATGTCAATATGTTGGCCTGAAAGGGACTCTTAAGTTATTTACTTATTAATCATTTAGTTTTAACTATAAATGATATACCCAACAAAGGACATTATTAGTAAAGAACTCTAATGATTCGTTCTTAATTTTAGCAGTATCACTGACATTTTCAGCAATGTAAATAAACTGTTTTGGTAAGGTGCCGTCTAGCTGGTTCCGACTCATAGCAATCCTATGTACAAGACAATGAAACATTGCTGGGTCTTGCACCATCCTCACAATCCTTGCTACATTTGCGCCCATGTTGCAGCCACTGTGTCAATCTTTCTTGTTGAAGGTCTTCCTCTCTTTTTGCTAACTCTTTACTTTACCAAGCATGATGTCTCTTTCCAGGGTCTGGTCTCTCCTGATAACATGTCCAAAGTACCTGAGATGAAGTCTCACCATCCTCACCTCTAAGGAGCACACTGGTTGTACTTCTTCCAAGACAGATCTGTTCATTCTTCTGGCAGTCCATGGTATACTCGATATTCTTTGCCAGCACCATAACTCAAATGCATCAATTCTTCTCTGGTCTTCCTTATTCATTGTCCAGCTTTTGTATACATATGAGGCGAATAAAAATATCATAGCCTGGGTCAGGTGCGCCTTAGTCCTCAAGGTGTCATCTTTGCTCTTCAACACTTTAAAGAAGTCTTTTGCAGCAGATTTGCCCAACGCATCCACTATTTGATTTCTTGACTGCTGCTTCCATGGCTGGATTCACGTAAAATAAAATCCTTGAAAACTTCAGTATTTTCTCCATTTATTATAATATTGCTTATTTGATCCAGTTGTGAGGATTTTTATTTTATTATGTTAGGTGTAATTAATCCATACTGAAGGCTGTAGTCTTTGATCTTCATGAGTAAGTGCTTCAAGTCCTCTTTGCTTTAAGCAAGCAAAGTTGTGTCATCTGCATATCGCAGGTAGTTAATGAGTCTTCCTCCGATCCTGAGGCATGTTCATTTTCACATAGTCCAGCTTCTCGGGTTACTTTCTCATCATACAGACTGGATAAGTATGGTGAAAGGATACTACCCTGATATGTACCTTTCCTGATTTTAAACCACTCAGTATCCCCTTGTTCTGTTCAAACAACTGCCTCTTGATCTATGTACAGGTTCTGCATGACCACAATTAAGTGCTCTGATACCCCCATTCTTCTCAATGTTAACCATAATTTGTTATGACCCACACAGTTGAGTGCCTTTGCACAGTCAACAAAACACAGGTAAACATCTTTCTGGAATTCTCTGCCTTCAGCCAAGATCCATTTGACATCAGCAGCGATATCCCTCGTTCCATGTGCTCTTCTGAATTCGGCTTGAATTTCTGGCAGTTCCCTGCTGATGTATTGGTGCAAACATTTTTGAATTATCTTCTGCATAATTTTACTAGCATGTTATATTAAAGATATTGTTTGATAACTTTCACATTCCTTTGGATCACTTAGTTATTTAGTGCTGTTATAACAGAAATAGCCCAAGTGGATGGCTTTAACATATACAAATCTATCCTCTCACAGTCTAGGAGGCTGGAAGTCCTAATTCAGGGTGCCAGCTCCAGGCGGAGGCTTTCTCTCTCTGTTAGCTCTGGGGAAAAGCCCTTGCCATCAATCTTCCCCTGGTCTAGGAGCATCTCAGTGCAGCGACCCCAGGTCTAAAGGACGTGCTCTGCTCCTGGCTCTTCTTGTTTGGTGGTAAGGAGGTCCCTCTCCTCTCTGCTAGATTCTGCCTTTTATATCTCAAAAGAGACTGACTCAAGAAACAAGCTAATCCTGTAGATAAAGCTCTGCCTCATTAACATAATGGAAGTTTAGGATTTACAACACATAGCATAATCACAGCAAATCATAAAATGGTGGGCAACCACATAATACTGGGAATCATGGCCTAGCCAAGTGCCTATCCATTTTGGGGGGACACGATTCAATCCATAACAATCATCTTCCTTTGAAATGGGCATGTACATGAATTTCTTCCAGTTGGCTGACCAGGTAGCTGTCTTCCAAATTTCTTGGCATAGACACATGAGCACTTTCAGTGTTCCATCTGTTTGCTGAAACATCTCAATTTCCAATCAGGAATGACAAATTGAAGAGGAATGGCGTTGCATTCATCGTCAAGAAGAACATTTTTTAAAATAATTTTTATTGTGCTTTAAGTGAAAGTTTACAAATCAAGTCAGTCTCTCACATATAAACTTATATACACCTTACTACATACTCCCACTTATTCTCCCCCTAATGAGTCAGCCCGCTCCCTCATTCTAGTCACTCCTTTTGTGACCATTTTGCCAGTTTCTAACCCCCTCTACCCTCCCATCTCCTCTCTAGACAGGAGATACCAACATAGTTTCAAGTGTCCACCTAATACAGGAAGCGCACTCCTCATCAGCATCTCTCTCCAACCCACTGTCTAGTCTAATCCACGTCTGATGAGTTGTCTTCTGGGATGGTTCCTGTCCTGGGCCAACAGGTTTGGGGACCACGACCACCGGGATTCTTCTAGTCTCAGTCAGACCATTAAGTATGGTCTTTTTATGAGAATTTGGGGTCTGCATCCCACTGCTCTCCTGCTCCCTCAGGGGTTCTCTGTTGTGCTCCCTGTCAGGGCAGTCATCGGTTGTGGCCGGGCAACATCTAGTTCAAGAAGAACATTTTAATACCTATTCTGAAAGGCAACACTGTCAGTGATAGAGTAATATCCACACACCTACAAGGAAGATCAGTTAATACGACTAGTATTCATATTTATGTACCAATCACTAATGCCAAAGATGAATAAATTACAAAGTTTTAAAGGAGAAGGAAAATATGGCTTTGGTGAAAAAAAAAATGACGTTGCAGATTGCATGACAGAATTTTGCAGGAGCAATAACTTCTTCATTGGAAATACCTTTCTTCTACACCATAAATGGTGGCTATACATGACTGTAAATAAATTAGGATTAAATAAAATCATAGTCTCACTTCTAGCTCTCAAACATAATTTTCATGATACTTCTTAGCACATGCAATAAAAACACTGACATGCCGTTTTGAATCTTTGTTTATCAATTATTTTACCAGTAAGTATTTTATAAGAGACATAATTAAAACAGCAAAGGCCAATTATATTTTGCTTGCATGGGTATGGACAAAAACTTAATAATGTAAAAATCTTTTATTTTTTTCCATCAAATGTTTAAATAAAACTGACACTAGGGAAGTGTGCTATTTTATCTTATATCTTTCAGTAACACCCCTTAGCACTGCTCTAGAGAAAGGCAATTAAGCACAGTGTGTAGGTAAGCATTCACCTAGCTAGACGAGTACTGAATTTGGCTTTGATTCATCATGGTTACAAGTATTGCTCATAATCTCTCTACTTTTAAGGAGGAATAAACAAATAACCACAAAAAAATGTGTGTAACTGGGATTTAGTTGAAAAGTCAACTCTAGTCTAATGTTCTATAGTCCTAGTCAATGAGCATTTTTTTCCTGAGTGACAACCTGTACTGGACTCAGTCAGCAAAGACAGACCTCATTCTCTTCTATGTGTGATATTTTTCTAAGTAGAAGATGGTATATAGCTGTTCTCCAGGGTCTGCGACATGGCTTGATATGAAACAGCTAACTTAACTGGAACAGCTATTTCCCAAAATTCTGAAATAGATATTATTGCCATACTCTTCCATTCTGTTGCATATTTTATTATGAAAAGATGGTTAAAAGTGTCAATAGAGGGACTTTCACATTCGAAAATTGGGTACATTAAGTACCTGGGTTACAAACAAACGTCCAACTTTTGCAGGAAAGCTCCTACTTGTCCCTTTAATGCTACGTAAATCTGCCCTCACTTTGAAATGACTGAACCAACCCCTACCAGCAACAAATTCTTCATCACAATCAATCAACTTCACTTGCTGCACGTGCAGCTTTTAAAGCATTGAAAAGGCTTCGAGACTTTTCTTGCACTAACAGCAACAAAAAAACATTGCTATTGAGTCAATTCTGACTAATGGTGATCCTATATGACAGAGTAGAACTGCCCCATAGAGCTTCCAAGGAGTGGCTGGTGGATTTGAACTGCTGATCCTTTTGGTTATAGCCTAGCTCTTAACCACTGCACCACTTTGCACTAAAGTAAGGCTAAACAAGAACCATGTGTACCTGTTCTGATTTACCTATAAATTCTTTAAGACACATTTAGAAATGGATCTCAATAACCTGGGGACTTCCTGTATTTAAGATACGTCCTCCTGTTGAAAACAATTAAAAAAGCCAAAAGGAACATTCAAATGGCCACCAAACACATGAAAAGATGCTCAGTGTCATCAGCCATCAAAACTAATACCAAACCAAACCCTTGCCATTGAGTTGGTTCCAACTTATAGCAACCCTATAGGACACAGCAGAACTGCTCCATATGGTTTTCAAGGAGCACCTGGTGGATTCAAAATGCTGACCTTTTGGTTAGCTGCCAACCTCTTAACCACTGCGCCACCGGGGCTCCTAAAAAAACAAAAACCAAACCTGTTGCCATCGAATCATTCCAGCTCATAGCAACCCTATGGGACAGAGCAGAACTGCCCCAGAGGGTTTCCAAGGAGTGGCTACTGGATTCGAACTGACAACCTTTTGGTTAGCAGCCGAGCTCTTAACCACTGTGCCACCAGGGCTCCTCCTAGCAGGAGTGAAATGGTATCTCATTTTGGTTTTGATTTGCATCTCTCTGATGGCTAATGAGTGGTTAAGAGCTCGGCAGCTAACGTAAAGGCTGGCAATTTGAATCCACCAGCTGCTCCTTGGAAACCTTTTGGGGCAGTTCTACTCTGTCTTATACGGTCGCTATGAGTCGGAATCAACTGGACAGCAACTTGTAGGATGGCTAAGGTTAAAAAAATAGCAACAACAGAAAATAACAAATGTTGGTGAGGACGTGAGGAAATTGGAACTCTTACCCTTTGCTGGTTGGAATGCAGAATGGCACAGCTGTTGCGGAAAACCATGTGGCAGTTCTTCAAAAAACTAAAAATAAAACTACTGTATGAACCAGCAAATCCACTCCTAGGTATATACCCAAAAGACTTGAAAGCAGAGACTCAAACAGAGGTTCGCATACCAAATGGTCATCGCAGTATATTCACAATAGCAACTGGTGGAAACAACCTAAATGCCCATCAACAGATGAATGGATAAAAAAAAATGTGGTACATACATACAATGAAATACTACTTAGCCAGTGGGAGAAATGATACATGCTACAATGTGGATAGAGCTGGAAGACATTAGGCTGAGAAAAATAAGTCAATTACAAGAGGACAAATATTGTATGACCTCACTTATATAAAAAGACAAGAAAAGACAAATGTTGAGAGAACAAAGTTTATTAGTGATTACCAGAGGACAGAGGGAGAGGGAAAGGAGCGTTAAAGGTGATGGAAATATCACACTGATTAACTATAGGCTTGCACAGCCGATTACTGTAATTGCGGTAAATAAGTTGCACACCTGTAAAAAATTAAATTGGCACAAGTTGTGTGATAGATATATTTACAGCAACAACAAAGAGTAGCTGCTGAGGCTGCTTATGCACAACCAAACACCTCATGGGATTCGGTTCCTTGGTTTGCAGGTTTAGGGTCCTGGTTTCATGAGACATCCCAGCTAATTGGCCTAATAACATGTTAAGTGCTTCTGTTCTACCTCCTAGTTTGGTGCATAATTCCCGGGGTCCTAAAACCTTGGAAGCGGCCATCCAAGGCATGACAATTCATCTCTATTTGCTTGCAGCAACAGAGAAAGGAGGAGTGTCAGAAATAGAATGAGGATATGGAATGCATGGCTAATTGCCTCCATGAACAACTGCCTCCTTTGCCTTGAGACCAGAAGAACTGGATGGTGCCCAGCTACCATTACTGAACATTTTGATCCAAGGTCCTACAGAAGAATCGTGATCAAAAGGGGGAAAATGCAGACCATAATTTTAAATTCTTATGGACTCCAGACTTCCTGAAGCCATGGAGGATGGATGAACCCCTAAAACTACTGTCCTGAGATAATCTTTAAATCTTAAATCAAAAATATCCCCTGAAGTCTTCTTAAAACCAAAAGTAGTTTAGCTTAACCAGTAAAGACGTTCTGCTTTGAGCATTATGCTCCTCGAAGAACTATCTATATGGGATCAAATTGGCAACAGCAACTCAAAAGATTCAATAGGAACCTTAGGGGACAGTGAGTTTATGTTAATGGGGGAGAACAACTCAGAAAAGGAGGGCGGGATGGTTATACAACTCAGAGAATGTCATCAATGTCAGTGCATTGTGTATGTAGAAACTATTGAGTTGATACATGTTTTGCTGTGTATATTCTCAACGACAAAATAAATAAAACTACATATGTTTATATATATACATACACACATAAAGATTACAGCCAAACACAAAACAAAACAAAAGCTGAAAGAACTTATTTTTTAATATTCTTAAAAGAACCAAAAAGCTACACGATAGAAACAAACTGCCAGCCAAAAGTCAAGAAGCTAAAAATCCAGAGAAGAAGCACAGCACACAAAGATGCTTTTCCTGATTCATGAGAAACATTTATAAAACCGATTCAAGGTGGATCTTTCCCATGATGGCTCTGAAAAACGTCATAGTTAGGACAGCATGAAATGGAAGTAATCAGCCAATCCACACACTTTTGGCCTGTGTGCAGGACATCCCACTGGTCTAGGGAAACATAGGTCTTAAACTTAGATGAAGATGGTCCCAGAAATAGTAGCATTCTCTGTATCTACCAAAAGTCTATGAAAATATTTCCATAGGAAAGTACCATTATATTAGGCCTCAAATTATTCCTAAAATTTGTTCAAATGCAATAACCACAAGTCAAAAAACAACTTTCAATAAATTTAAAAAGATTGAAACCATACAACGTATCTTCTCCAACCACAATGGAATGAAACCAGGAATCAGTAACAGAAGGAAACCTGGAAATTTCACAAAAATGTGAAAATTAAACAATTGTATGCAAACAACCAATGAGTCAATGGAAAAAATCACAAAGGGAAATTAGAAAATGCTTTGAGATTAATGAGAATGAAAATACGACATACCAAAACTTAAGGAATGCAGGCAAAAGCAGGGCTCAGGAGGAAATTTAAAGCTGTGAATGCCTGCATCAGTAAGCTAACTGTATACGTTAAGAACTAGAAAAAGAAAAGCAAATCAAACTGACAGCTGGCAGAAGGAATAAAATAATAAAAGTTAAAGTAGAGATAAACAAAACAGAGAAAATCTACAAAACTAAAAGTTGATTCTTTGGAAAGGTCAACAAAATTAACAAACCTTTAGCTAGACTGACTAAAAAAAAAAAGAGAAGACTCAAATCACTAAAATCAGAAATGAGAATGGCGACATTACTACCTTACAGAAACAAAAAATAATCACAAGAGAATACTATATGCCAACAAATCAGACTGCCTCGATGAAATGGACAAATTCCTAGAAACACTCGAACTACCAAAAATAACTCAAACAGAAGTACAAAACCTAAATAGATGTATCACAAGTAAAGAGATTGAATCAGCAATCAAAAACTTCCCGAGGGGCGGGGGGGAACACCCAGAACTAGATGGCTTCACTGATGAATTCTACCAAACATTTAAAGAGAATATTAATACTTCTCAAACTCTTTCAAAAAAGAGTAGAGGAGGGAACCCTTCCTGACTCATGCTATAAGGCAGCATTACCCTGATACCAAAGCCAGTCAAAACACCACAAGAAAAGAAAACTACAGACCAATATACCTTTGTGTTGTTGCTGGGTGCTGTCGAGCGGGTTCTAACTCACAGTGACCCCAGTTAACAGCAGAGAACTGCCCTGTAGGGTTCTCTAGGCTGTAATCTTTAAGGAGCAGATTACCAGGTCTTTCTCCCATGGAGCCACTGGATGGATTCAAACTGTCAACCTTTTGGTTAACAGCCAAGTGCTCAACTGTTGTGCCAACAGGGCTTCCTTAATATACCGTATATAAATTTTTTGAAATTCTCAACAATACAATAACCACCACGTAGTGAAAAATTACCATGTAAAAAAAAAATAAGAGACCGTAAGAGAGAACTTATAAAAACAACAGACAATATAAACACATACTCAAAGACTTGATATACTGGAATTACTAGATGCAGAGCCTAAAAAAACTGTATTTTCTGTTTTTAAATAAATCAAAAATAAACTTGAAAATATCTGCAAAGAACAAGAATTTATAAAAAGGGCCATAGCAGAGTTGAAAAAGAACCAGACAGGCTTTCTAGACATGGAAAATAAAAGTGTGATTAAAAGTAGAAACTCAATGAACAGTTTTAAGAATATATTAGAGAGAATTATTAAATTAGAAGTAATTAGGACTAATTACAAAGTTATAATACTCAGAAAATGAAGTGTATAAACATTGGCAAACAGAAAGGCGAACACCAAAAATGGAAAGACTAGAGACGCTAGAAGAAACCCACGTACTTATGACAGAGGATGCACTGAAGAACAGTGCGGAAAACTGATCTTTTCAGTAAGCGGTGCTCAAAAAATTAACTATCCCAATGGGGAAAAAAATGAAATTATACCTCTGCTTCATATTAAACAGAAAAAGTAATTCCAGATGGGTAAGAGACTAAAAGTAAAGACATAAGTAAGAGACTTGCAGTAACAGACTAAAAGTAAAAATGATAAAACCTCAAGATGATATAGGAAACTACCTTAATGACTTTGGGAGCTGTGAGGGCTCAGTCATTAAGCACTTGGCTGCTAACTAAAAGGTTGGTGGTTCAAGCCCACCAGCTGCTCTGAGGGAGAAAGATGTGGCAGTCTGTTTCCCTAAAGATTTACAGTCTTGGAAACCCTATGGGGCAGTTCTACTCTGTCCTATAGGGTTGCTAGGAGTCGGAATCGACTCAATGGCAACGAGTTATCTTAATGACTTTGTTGTTGCTGTTAGGTGCTGTTGACTTTTGGATGGGACAATATTGTATAAAGAAGATTAAGGTGTATTAACCATAAAAGAAAATACTGATAAATTTGACATTAAAATTAAGAACTTCTGTTCATCAAAACAACCAAAAGAGAGTAAAAAGACAGCTAAAAAATGAGAGTAGATATTTTTAATACATTTGAATAACCTAGAACTGGTGTCTACAATATACAAAGAACTCCTACAAATCAGCAGAAAAATGAACAAAAGACCTGAATGGGCACGTCACAAAGGAAGAAATCCAAGGGGCTAATAAATATGAAAAGATGCCCGAATCTATTAGTCAATAGAGAAATGCACATTACAATTACAGCAAGATAGCACTACAGACCCACCAGAGTAGCAAAAATCGAGAAGTCTGATAACACCCCAAGTGTTGGAAACGAAGAGAACAACCCTCATACACTGCGGGCAGGAGTGCACACTGGTACAACTTCTTTGGAAAACAATTTAACATAATCAAGAAAAGTTAAAGATATACATATCCTATGACCCAGGAATCCCACCCCATAGTGAAATTCTTGCACATGAGCACCAGGATACATGTTTATAAGCACATTTTTCATAAAAACACATGTTCAACAGTGGAATGGATACATAAATTGTAGTAAATTTATACAATGGCATATACTATACAGTAATGGGGGAAAAAAAAAAACCCTACAATACCATGACAACAACAACAAAAAAAAGCCCAAAACCACTGCTGTTGAAGTGATTCCAACTCATGGCAACCTCATGTGTACAGAGTAGAACTGCACTCCACAGGTTGTTCAAGGCTGTGACCTTTCAGAATCAGAATGCCAGGCTTCTCTTACGAGGCGCCTCTGGTAGTTTCGAACTGCCAACCTTTTGGTTAGTAGTCAAGCACTTAACTACTTCCACCACCCAGGGACTCCTACAACAACACGTTGTTGTGTGCTGTTGAGTCATTTTCGACTCACAGTGACCTTATGTAACTGCCCAATAAGGTTTCCTAGGATGTAATCTCTAAGGAGGCAGAGTCTCAGGTCTTTTCTCCAGCAGAGTGGTTGGTGTGTTCCAACTGCTGACCTTTTGGTTACCAGCTAAGTGCTTAACCATTGGGCATCAGGCTGCTTCTACAACACAGATCCTTTAAAACATCATGTTGATTGAAGCAAGACACCAAAATACAGAGTAGGATTCCATTTATATAAAGTTCAAAAGTAGGCATGTTTAAAACTAACATATTATCTAGAGGAGCCTAGGTGGTACAAGTGTAATAATAGAAAATATCAAAACATTGTGTGAAGGATGTTCCTATAAACTAGCACCATCAAGACACATCAGAGAGTTTTTATAACAAATTTATTTGCTTTTAAAAGGGTGCTTTTCATAAGTAAGCCACCATAAGTAATTCCAGATGAGATGATTAAAAGAATGTTTATAGCAGGATGAGCCTTACCTTGTGAATCTGAAAAATAATATAAGCTTTTATAATCATCATTATCTAGTTGCATTTTTTTTTTATTGAGTGTAATAAACATATAACAAAATGCACTGATTTAGGTATTCAATTGCTACCACTTAAAAGAAAATACAGACCATTTCTATCACTGCCTAGTCCCTGGGTGGTGCAGTTAACGCGCTCCACTGCCAACCAAAAGGCTGGAGGTTCAAGTCCACCCAGAGGTGTCTTGGAAGAAAATCTACTTTCAAAAAATCTGCCACTGAAACCCTGTGGAGGAGTATAGTTCTACTCTGGACACACATGGGTTCGCCATGAGTTGGAACTGACTTGACAGCAGTTGGTCTATAACCCCAGAAAGTTCCTCATGTCCCTTTTCAGTCAATTCATCTCCATCCAAATACAGTGAAACCTGTGAGGCTGCGTTCTTTTTCCAGGTCTCACAAGTTTGCTGCCTTGGACAGGAAGCAGTCACCACTTTTCTATTGCTCTCTATTTAGTGGAAAATATTTGAGTTTTCCTTCTCTGACAGGTTTCAGCTTTCACAGGTTTTACTCCACTTTTTCTTTTTAATTTATTTTGCTATTGTTGTTGTGAATATACACAGCAAAACATACACCAATTCAACAGTTTTTACATGTACCATTTAGTGACAATGATTACATTCTTCGAGTTGTACAACAATTCTCACCCTCCTTTTCTGAGTTGTTCTTGCCTCTTTAACATAAATTCACTGGCCCCTAAGGTTCCTAGCTAATCTCTTTTCTTTTTAAAAAATACAAACCAAATTAAACCTCTGTCAGATTTTTGAAATTACAATTCTATTTTTCTTTACACCAGTCTTCAAACGCAAGCTAGCTGAAGGTCTGAGAAACATTTTCACTTTACTTTGGGCCACTTGACAAAATATGACAAAATATGGGTGTCATATGGGCTGTATACAATTATATATCAGCTGCTATGAGGAAACAACTACGTAAGTTGAGAACGTAAGTAGTGAAAGAAATCAAAATAAGAAGTTCATAGTATTGAATGCTTTCCAGTTCCTCTCAACTGAAGAATTCCAGCTGAAAATGAGAAGCAAAAACCAAACAAATCGTGATGTTTGGGGGATAGGCACTGTCTAGCAGAACCTGCTTCTGAACACAATTAGGATGAAAAAGCTAATCCTTAGGGCTTAGTGGTTTATCTCCTCCCAGCCTAGGCATCTGTTAAACAGTTACAAGCTTCAGTTGGCAAAAAGCAGGAAAAAAGGGGGGTATGGGGGAGAGTTTCTACCTTTCTACCTTTCACAGGTAACTGTTGTTGGAATTTTGCAAGAAAAATTGCAAAAAACACCAAAGCATGACATGGTTTGCTACAGGTATCACACGGTAAATTATGATTTGACATCTTTTAATTTAGTTCAAATTACGAATTCTGCTAGCTATGTGGTTTGCTTATTCAGGTTCAAGAGATTCACAGCTGAATCTCTATTTGAATTTGGCAGGATTCTAAAAAAGCCAGGAAAGGCAACTGGACAAACTCCACGTTCCATCCATCTGCTTAAACTGTTTACTTATGGTAACAGCATACACATGTCTCATGTTAGTGATAAACCACAGAGAACTTCTGGGATGTAGTTAATACACAAATTTAAAAGCAATGTTCATCAACGCAAATACAAATCACACTCACTTGGCCTTAATTTAATACAACAGCAAGAATAAGGAAAGTGTTTTTGCATATATGAATTTTTAGAATCTTTTATTTGAAATAAACATTTCTGCAACAAAAGGGTCTTTGGAACAATTTACTCTAACTTCAGTTTTTAATGTAATTTTATGGTGAAATATAAATACACAGAAAAATGAGAAAACGTGTTGTTGTTGTTGTTAGGTGCCGTCGAGTCGGTTCCGACTCATAGCAACCCCACGCACAACAGAACGCAACACTGCCCGGTCCTGAGCCATCCTTACAATCCTTGTTATACTTGAGCTCACTGTTGTAGCCACTGTGTCAATCTACCTCGTTGAGCGTCTTCCTTTTTTCCACTGACCCTGTACTCTGCTAAGCTGATGTCCTTCCCCAGGGACTGATCCCTCCTGACAATGTGTCCAAAGTATGTAAGACGCAGTCTCACCATCCTTGCTTCTAAGGAGCATTCTTGGTTGTACTTCTTCTAAGACAGATTTGTTCATTCTTTTGGCAGTCCATGGTACATTCAATATTCTTTTTCAATACCACAATTCAAAGGTGTCAACTCTTCTTTGGTCTTCCTTATTCATTGTCCAGCTTTCACATGCATATGATGTGATTGAAAATACCATGGCTTGGGTCAGATGCACCTTAGTCTTCAGGGTGACATCTTTGCTCTTCAACACTTTGAAGAGGTCCTTTGCAGATTTACCCAAAGCAATGCGTCTTTTGATTTCCTGACTGCTGCTTCCATGGCTGTTCATTGTGGATCCAAGTAAAATGAAATCCTTGACAACTTCAATCTTTTCTCCGTTTATCATGATGTTGCTCATTGGTCCAGATGTAAGGATTTTTGTTTTCTTTATGTTGAGGTGCAATCCATACTGAAGGCTGTGGTCTTTGATCTTCATGAGTAAGTGCTTCAAGTCCTCTTCACTTTCAGCAAGCAAGGTTGTGTCATCTGCAATCCTGATGCCCCGTTCTTCTTCATATAGTCCAGCTTCTTGGATAATTTGCTCAGCATACAAATTGAATAGGTATGGTGAAAGAATACAACCCTGACACACACCTTTCCTGACTTTAAACCAATCAGTATCCCCTTGTTCTGTCCGAACAACTGCCTCTTGATCTATGTAAAGGTTCCTCATGGGCACAATTAAGTGTTCTGGAATTCTCATTCTTTGCAATGTTATCCGTAATTTGTTACGATCCACACAGTCAAATACCTTTGCACAGTGAATAAAACACAGGTAAACATCCTTCTGGTATTCTCTGCTTTCAGCCAGGATCCATCTGACATCAGCAATGATATCCCTGGTTCCACGTCCTCTTCTGAAACCACCCATAATTTCTGGCAGTTCCCTGTCGATATACTGCTACAGCCGGCTTTCAATGATCTTCAGCAAAATTTTGCTTGCATGTGATATTAATGATATTGTTCTAAAATTTCGGCTGGATCACCTTTCTTGGGAATAGGCATAAATATGGATCTCTTCCAGTCAGTTGGCCAGGAAGCTGTCTTCCATATTTCTTGGCATAGATGAGTGAGCACCTCCAGTGCTGCATCTGTTTGTTGAAACATCTCAATTGATAGTCCATCAATTCCTGGAGCCTTGTTTTTCTCCAATGCCTTCAGAGCAGCTTGGACCTCTTCCTTCAGTACCATCAGTTCCTGATCATATGCCACCTCTTGAAATGGTTGAACATCAACTAATTCTTTTTGGTATAATGACTCTGTGAATTCCTTCCATCTTCTTTTGATGCTTCCTGTGTCGTTTAATATTTTACCCATGGAATCCTTCACTATTGCAACTCAAGGCTTGAATTTTTTCTTCAGTTCTTTCAGCTTGAGAAATGCCGAGCGTGTTCTTCCCTTTTGGTTTCCCATCTCTAGCTCTTTGCACATGTTAGAAAACATGTAAGTACAATTTACAGAATAACTATAATTTGAACATTGTTTAACCACCACATGGTCAGGAAAAAGAAGACTAGTAGCATTCACGAAACCATTCAGGTGACTCTTTGGAACCACACCTCACATCCTCCTCCACAAGGAATCATTATTCTGATTTTTGTGAGAAACATTTATCTTCTTTGTAGTTTTACCAACTCAAAAACAATACAGGTGCTTCTGTCTATTCTTGAATTTTATATAACTAAAACTGTATAGTATACATGTTTTTGACAACTTGCTTCTCTCTCTAAACACTGTGAGATCCACCCATGTTGTTATCCATAGATATAGTTCACGCATTTTCATTGTTGAATGATATCCCATTATATATACCTGGTGGTGCAATGGTTAAGCTCTTGGCTGCTAACCAAAAGGTTGGCAGTTCGAACCTACCAGCGACTCTGCAGAAGAAAAGACCTGGCGATTGTTCCCATAAAGATTACAGTCTAGGAAACCCTAGGGGCAGTTCTACTCTGTCCTACAGGTTTGCTATGCGTTGGAATCGACTCAACAGCATCCATCAACAACAACATATAAATAACTTATATACTCAGCTGTTGATGGATATGTGGGTTGCTTTCCACATTTGGAGATTATAAACAATGCTGCCATTCAACATTTGTATACTGGTCTCCTGGTGTATGTATGAATTGATTTCTCTGGGGTATATACCTAGAAATGGAAGTGCTGGGTCATATGAGATGCATGCCTGTGACTTTACTTGGTAATATCAAACTGTTTTCTAAAGTGGCAGTACCAACTTATACTTTCACAGTGTGTGAGCACACTCATTGTTCCAGACTTTTGCCAATACTTGGTATTTTCAGTCTTTTTAATTTTTGCCATTCTGATAGGTGAATCACAGTAGCATGTCGAGTTTTTAATTTGCGTTTTTCTGATTATTAGTAAGGTTGGCTACCTTTGGATTTATTTATTGGCTACTTGGATTTCTTCTTTTGGAATGCCTATTCTCTTGACCATTTTTCTGGGTTGTCTATCTTTTTCTTTATCGATTTATCAATCTTTTTCATTATATACTCTGGAAACCACTCCTTTGTTGATTATCCATATAGAAATCTTCTCCCATTCTGTTGCTTGTCTTTTGATGAACCAAAACTAAAAAACCCATTGCTGTCGAGTTGATTCCAACGCTTAGCGACACTATAGGACAGAGTAGAGCTGCCCCATAGGGTTTCCAAGGAGTGCCTGATAGATTTGAACTGCTGACCTTTTGGTTAGCAGCTGAACTCTTAACCATTATGCCACCAGGGTTTCTGTTACCATTTACAGTGTCATCAAAAATTACTTCACATATTGCTTCTTCCCTATTCTCTTCTCCCTCTGGTGCTCTAAGTATACATAAGACATTTTTACTGCATATTATATGTCTCTTACTATACTCTTTATTTTCTGTATCTTCTCTTGGTGCTTCAACATGTATTCTTTCTTATGACCTATCTCCCAGTGCACTGACTCTCTCTTTAGCTCATTTATTCCACTATTAGCTCATCTAGTATTTTCTTAATTTTGATTACCAAATTTTTCAGTTCTAGAATTTCTATTTTCTTTCAAGCTTGCTATACTTTTTTTGTAAAAAAAAATAATAATAATTTACACTTATATCCTTGAACATAGTAAGCACAATTCTGAAGCCCCTGTAGGTTTTGTTTCAACCACTGTTTCTGTTAATGCTTATTCATATTACTCGCTTCTCTGTATAACTAATTCCTTTCCTGTGCCAGATGATGCATTTGAAAATTATTATGTCAAAATAATTGGAGACTTAGGTTGATACTACCTTCCTCCAGAGTAGATTTTCCATTTGCTTCTGTTTAGGGACCTGGGGTATTAGCAATTCAAGATCACTTTAATGTTTTTTCAGTGAGTGTGATTTCCCAGCCACCCAGGTGATCTGAAGCTGGGCTGCAGTTTCTGCAGCGACTGGTATATTTCCTGTCTACCTTCTCTCCTAGTGCAGTCCTTTAAAATCTCAACACAAAACATGGGATTGTCGCCACAGCCCCTATCATTGTAAGTCCTAGACTCAACATTTTTTTCCACCAGCTCTGCAATGATTCAAAAGTACTACTTAGCCTCTTATCCACCTCTTTCAGTTCACCAATTGTAGTCAGAGCAAAAAAAAAAAAAAAAAAAGCAGCCCCAAATACCACATTCCCAGGATCTTGGCTCATTACTCCTCACTACCTTGCTAACAATTCAGTTATACAGTTCGTCTTTTGTCCAGCTCTATTTGTTGTTTTGAGCAGGAGAACTGTTCTGAATTACTTATTCAGCTAGGTCTACTCCTACAGATATTTTCAAGCTTGTCTTTTATTTCCTTAAAATACAACACATACAGTTTAAGTATCTGTGACTTGTAATCACAAAGCCTTACGGTTCTAGTTTGTGCTTGTTCTCATTCATCATGATTTATTAACTTTTGTGGTTAATATTTTGACTATGGCTACTTGTTCTTGTAACATTTCACAGAAATTATCTAAGGCCTAGGATAAATATGTCTTCCTCCAATGAAGGTCTGTATTTCCTTCTGTCAGGTGCCTAGAGACACCACTAATCAATATGGGACCATGTTAGACTCAATTCACCATTTGAAATAATACAGGTGATGTGAATTTAGCTGCAAATCTACTCCAGGACTGGAGTGCAGTTAAAACTTCTACACTGTGCGAAGTTGTCTTCTTTGTAGTCCCCAAGGGAGAGGTGAGAGGATTCATGATTATGTGAAAGACTAGGTGGTTATGGTCTTGTATCTGTGGAGGGGAAATACCCTATAAGACTTCATATTCTGGGGAGCCCATAGGCTTTTATTTTTTGTCCCCTCACTCCATGAAGCTGGCAAAACCATAACTCACATTCATCAGCATAGCAAATGCTCTCATTATACGCATACTTTCTGAATTCTTCCTTTTGCCTGGTAGTTCTTTAATTCATTCTCAGCTCTTTGATGCTTTTAAGAAAATTTAATTTTTATTTTATCCAGCATTTTTAGATTTTTTTGTTGGGAGAGCTGGTGCAAACATTACCGTATTTCTGTACACAGAAGTGGATGAAATCTTTTAAAAGTGTAACACATGCAAACAAAGCTTACAAGCTTTAATTTCTGAACAGAAGCAGAGAATCCAAAAAGGCAGAGGGGACCTGAGACACACAGAGGTTGAAGAGCTTATCATAGGCCACACAATGACCACACAGTTTAGCACCACTAAACCCAGGTCCTTCTAAGTTTTCTAATCCCTCTCATTACAAGGGCACTTTTGTGTTATCACAAATTTAACCCTTTAGCTCTAAATTAGTTTTTAGAAATTCAGAAAAACTAAGGAAAAACTGTCAAAGCAATAATAGAAAGTATCAGTGTGCTAAGGTCTAAATTAAGCAAGCAAAGACCTCAAGATTCATCTTTCACCATTCCTCAGTGACAGCTTGCCCAAGTTCCACCAGCCCCACGCTTGTCACTTCTAGGCTGTCTTCAAATCCTTCACTGGGTATTTGCCTTTGGGTCTAATGATTTTGTTACTCCAGGCAATTTTCCAAACAAAAACAAATGGTTATTTACAATTCCTAGTCTGAAATCATAAATATCATCAGCTGAATTACACTGAAATGTCAGTAAAACTCTACAGAACAGGATTCTACATAAAGTAAGTCTGTCTTGGCTAGGTAAAAAGGATTTTAGTTATAAAAGTAGCAAAAGGATCTTATTGTAGGTAAGTTTAGACTCTTAGGTGGTCCTACAGTGTATACTCTGAGGACAGCTTTACAGCAAAGTTCCTGACACAGGCCATTTAGACTGGGAGCCAGACTACATTTTTCTCCCCCAAATTATAAGGAATCAACGGTATTTCAGTAAATTGCTCCTCTGTGAATGAAATAACTTTACTTGTATTCTCATACTGAATACCTTTCTTATATAAAGACCATTTTACTTTGATTGTGATTACTTCAATCTAAAACAATATTCAATGAGATTAAAATCAATGTGCATATGGTGATTTCAAGCAAGTGCCTCTTAAAGTATAAGTATCCTCTCTAAAGACAAAAATAATCAGTATGTGCTAATTATAAAACGATTAGATATTTTTCTCAAGGTATACCAAATCTAAAACACTCCACTTAGCACATGTTTGACAATTACCAGTTTCTGAACTTGCCAACACTCCAAAATGGACCTATTATACAGGCGAAGGGACTCTATATGGCCCTGCTGCAAAGCACACTGAATAGTTGCTCTCAGTTCCTACTGAGAACTGTATTGTCTGATGTTACCTGATGTTAAAATGTAGGTGGACGTTATCTTGTAAAGCTGGTCATTCATTTGCTTGAGAACCCAGCAATTTCACCTCTGAGGCATCTGCCCCAGGCTAGAGCAGTTGTTCTCAAAGTGTGGTCCCTGGATCAGCAGCAACAGCATCACTGGGTTACTTATTAGAAATATACATTCTTGGGACCCACTCCAGAACCCACTGAATCAGAAATCCAAGGTGAGGCCCAGTAATCCGTGTTTTAACAAGTCCTCTAGGTGACTCTGATGTAGGCGAAAGCCTGAGACTCCCCACTTTCAGGGAAATTATTGTTCATTTGCTCCGATACAAGGATGTTTGAAAAGTGCTATTTGTAATCTCTCTCTCACACACTATACATGTGCACAGACACACACACACACACACACACACACACACACAATGATCCTGAAAACAACATCCTTGTCAAGAGAATGGATAAAAATATTGTAGTATTAACACATGAAATATTTACTGTACAACAGAGAAAATGAATTTTTAAAAAAGCTACATTTATAAACAAATAAAACAATAATTCTGACTAAAAAAAAAACTCAGGATTCTATATTTTAAAAGGTCAAACAACCAAAACTAAGTAATACATTATTTAGCAATATGTGATATTATTTAGCAATATGTGATAAAACAATAGAGCTATTATTTAAAAACAAGAAAATGATACACCTTTAATTCTGTACAGTATTGACCTCTGAGGGAGCAGAGGTAGGGGATGGGCTAAGGAAGGATCACACTGGTAATGGTCTAGTTCTTAAGGTGGGTAGTGAGTTCACAGCTGTTCACTATGAGTTCACTGTTCAGTGAGTTTGCTGGTCTTATGCATTTTTTATCACTGTATCCTTTTGTATACTGTATTTACTCAGATAACATGCACCTTCTGTGTCTGTCTGTTTGCCAACTGCATGCTCCTCCATGAGGTATTTTTGTAAGTGCATCATCCTAATTTTTTACAGTACCATGTAAAAAAAAAATGGCATAGGGGCACTTATGAAAGTACCTCGCAGGGGGAAGTTAGCAAACAAACGTAGAAGGCACACGTTATTTGTGTAAAGATATAGTGTATCAAATCTTACACAGTAAATTTAAAGCCCAGAAAACAAAAAGCAAACAAATAAACAAAACTGCACCTAAGAACAGAAATGACTATCATTTAAAACAGTAAGAAATTAAAAACCACCTAAATGTTATAAATTATGTAAATTGTGGTATGTTTATTCATTCACAAAGAATTTTTAAAGTCATAAAAAATATTTATGATAAAATTAGCCAGATAAAATAATATAAAAAATATACAATAAAAGCATTAGAAAAAAAAAACAATAAAACGTTAACGGTAGATGTTACAGAATGTTTATTTCTTCTCTTTATGTTTAAAATTTTTCTATAGTGAATAATAAATACTTTTGAAATCATTAAAGATTTTTAAACTGTCATTGAGACATTTAATGTCTCTAGGACATTAATGAAAACTGTCAAATCTTCTATTTGGAAACAGGAAAGAAATTGATGTTTTGTGGGCTCCTCTGAGTTGTGTCTTATGAGCTTGAAAAGAATTCAAAGTTCTATGTTTTCTGTCATAAAATTGTACAATATATTTTATTACTATTATTCTTGATTATATAATTTCATTTTGTTTGTGTGGGGTACCGAGAAAACTATGACTTAAAGAACATATTTTTTCTACTGAGGGCTTCAGTTAAAACTGAAAACAATCTCATTAAAAACAAAAGTAAAAAACATCCATCAACTGCTGACTGACTTTTGGGAACACAGACAAAATGTGTATGTGGAGAGAATGCAATACAACCCTATGTCCTGTCACAGTGGGAAAGGACCACAAAGATTTAAGGTTCAAAGGCCAGAGGCTAATCACATACCTCCTTTTCCAGTATTCTAGCGATCTCGCCTAGGGTCCGATCCAAGGCAGAAACCTTATTGTTTGCCCATGAGCCACTGTCTTGTACTTGTAGTTGTTTTAGAAGATCTTTGGCTAATCGCTGAAGTCTTCAATACAAAATTAAAGGGAAGAATGACATTAATGAATTAGACTATGATACTTCATTTGCCTAAACATTTCAAAACACAAATTACTTTCAGTATTGAATTTGAAACTGCTTCACAGCATACCTGAAAGGAGGGAAAACCAGGTAATTCTTAAGGCTGGTATTTATATTCAAAACCACCAACCCATACCTCATGGCTCAAAACAGAATCAGAGGGCAGAATTTACCCATTCATAGGATTAGCTGGGACAACTGCTGCCATCAATTTCTGTGAGACGCTTAAACCAGAACAGGACTGGGGATAGAAGGAGTGCAGAAGTGAGAGGATGACGGCAGAGAAACAGAATAATAACCTGAACAGATTTCTACATTTATTTAAATCTTCAAGAAAGGCTTGTATACTATACGCATTGTAAATGCTTAGAATGTCAAATGCCCCATGTTCCAATTTACAGGCAGTTTGGGGATTACCTGTCACTGCTGATGTCATTTACTTAGTCAATTAAGCAATTACAACAGGTTTGTTTTTCACAGGGAAATACCACATACTACCTAGATAGTAGGATTCTTTAGTGAGGGAAACGTGTAATAAATAGTTCTTTGTAACTCCTACTTCTGTTTCATACACCGCACTTTCTGAACAATCTTCCTATACTTTCTACTCACTTGCTTGAGTGCCCCACTGACACATAATCCACAGATACTCACCAAGCTCTCCAGTCAGTGGGTTTCCCCACCTTTTCCCTATACATCATCCCCCTGGTGTTTTATTTCCATTCTTGCAAATGGTCTAATTCCTCCACTGTTGTTCTATTTGCTTTTCTTACTAGCCAAATCCCAGCAGTGGTTAATAATCACTCATGTTTGTTTAGTCCTTACTATGGGCCAGGCACCATTATCAGTACCTTGCATGCATTTATTTATTTAGCTGGATTAATGAACAACCATCAGCCTTTTCCATGTCTGTATCTAGAAAAAAAAATTATACCATGCAAAAGATTGGTATGACTACAGATTCACAATCTTACTAAATCTCTCTTCTCTGTGCACTCTCCATAAAGGCTTGTTTCACACCTTCCCCACTGTCATCAAAATCCCACTCTGCCCTTTTGCTCTCAGAAGGTCCTGCGTTTCAGAGAGAAAAATGGAACAAGAAAACTCTCCCTTTTCACCAAGAAATCTACAAGCCCATCTGCATATTGACCCCTCCCCTCCTGTTTCTCCTGCCACAATGGAGAAAGGCTCATTCCCCCTATGTACAGCTAATCCCTCCACACGGGCTCAGTATGTCATTCCCTTTCTGGACCTCAACCCCTCTCTGCTTCTGGCTTCAGTGTCTTTGCATATGCTACTCCTTCCTTCTAAAATGCTTTCTCTACCCCCACATTACCTAGAAAATGCCTACTTATCCTTCAGCTCCTAACTTAAACTTTTTCCCTGATTTGCTTATTCCTTCAAAGCACTCACGATAAGTGAATTAAATACTTATGTAATTACTTGTCTGCTTCTCCCACACAGAGCTTTTTAAGAGAAATTTCTGCAATGATGGAAATGCTCTATATCTTCACTGTTCAACATGGTAGCTGCTGGCCACATGTGGCTTCCGGCACTTGAAATATAGGGTGACTGAGGGACTGAATTTTAAATTGTATTTAATTTTGATAATTTAAATAGCCACACGTGGCTGGTGACTACCATACTGGACAACGCAGCCGCACAGTATGAGAAAGAGTGCTTGTCTACCTTGTTCACCACCTTATTCCAAGCACCTAGCTTGCAACTATACATAACAGCACTCATCATATATTTAATAAATGAATAGTCTACTAAAGAAATTTCTTTTTTATATTAATATTAGTATCTATAACCTCACAGATTACAAAGTACTTTCATGTACATTATTTTATTTATCCTCTCAACACTGTCAATTAGTACTATTCCTATTTGAAAGATGAAGAAACTAAGGCTCTGGGAAACTGGTGACTTTCCCAAAGTCACATGGTTGGTAAAAAGTATTACTGGGACTCAAGACCCAGGCCTTTGATCTTCAGATCTCGTGCTTTTGTCTCCATATCATACTAATCAATTCAGATAAAGAAATTTTACTCATAAGTGAATAATTTTCTAGAACACAACTTAATTGAAAATTTTATTTATGTAAAATTAAAGAATTTCTCAAAGACTACAACAACAATGCAGCTCGAAAGACACTACTAAACTCCAGTTTAAACCTAAGCTACCCACGACATTTACTTTGATAAGTCAGAAGAATAAGTACAAGCCCTAAAATCAGAAGTACCTACACGTGAATCCACGCTCCAAAACACACCATATGTGTAAGTACTGGGAAGGTTTTTTAACTTCCCTGAATCTTAGTTTTTTCATCATATGAGTGTGGATAATTTTTTTTTTTCCTTTCAGAACTTGTAGAGATTAGAAATAATCAGTGTAATGTATCTAACACCGTGCATTAAAATAGACATTTAATAAATGGTCAACTATTTACTCTTCATTGACAGAAAGTCTCAATCTAACAAAAGGAAAATTAAAAAATACAAAAATAGAATAATAGCAACATCCTTCTTTTCCCTTCTAATCGAATATGGGCTGGAGTCCCATCCGATTAAAGTTACTGACCTTATCATGTGGAAGAATATTGGCAGCGAACTTCATTGTGTGACAGATAAGTAGCCACTTCAGCTTTTGGCTGAATAAAGCCTGCACGTTATGTAACTAAATATCTTAGCCATAGCAATGGATGCATACGAATCTAGCAGTGTTCTTACCAAGAATGCTGACATTCCACTGAAACCAGGGGTACTTAGGGAGGCACAGGACCATTTTAACTCACAGCATGCAAGAGGCTTGTATTTCATCCTGAGGTAAATCAAATCTGGGATTCATATGAACCCACCCTTCAAGGAAGAATGCCAAATCAAGGGGATGCTGTGGTAACATGAGCTAAACCTCTGTCCCATTCCCTGCCTCCACAGAAGTACCACAAATAACATAGCCCCTCTCAAGAAAAAAAGCATCAGACTTTGATTCATACTATAATTACAGAATGTCGGCAGAAGACATGCCCTGAAAGCTATATACCATGCAAGAACAGGAGCTGCTTAGAGAGTACAGTGTTTAACAAAGAAATGGTTATTTGGGTTACTTCTAGCAGATAATTTTTCCAGTAGGAAAAGAAAAAGTGAAGGTTTCATAACTCCTATCCTAGAATATGAGAAGTCTGTCAGGTAAACGGCTTTGTGGAGAATGTTGTTTGTTGTTAGGTGCCATTGAGTCAGTTCTGACTCATAGCGACTCTTTGTACAACAGAATGAAACACTGCCCAGTCCTGAGCCATCCTCATCATTGTTGCTATGAGAATGTTTTAACATCAGATACTTTCTTTTCAATACTCGAACAAATTCCAACAACGCTAAGCTCATATCTGTCACTGGTAAATGTAAAATGTAAAAGTACCTTTTAAAGGGACCCTAACTTATATCACAGCAAAGTTTGGGGAGTCCCCTAGGATCAATGGGAATATTTGTAAAAGTGTAAGAAAGGAGGCTGGGTCAGGTTTAGGAAATAACTACTGTTTAGTGTGGACAGACTTCACTTCAGAAAGACATAAATACGTTAACTTTTTTTCCCATCATCGCCTCTATTTGCAAGGTACGTGGTTTAAATTTAGGACTACTATTAGTTCCCTCTATTTACTTTTATATAGGTATGCTTATGCCTATATTTCTAGACATATAAACTTAAATCAAGTATTACCTTTTGACATTCCCTATATAAGACAAAAAAAATCAGCGTACATATATTGCCTCCTACAATGGACACTTTTGTTTCTGCCTGCCAGTGTCCCTTCTTTTGGAAACAGAACCCATCTTTCCCTTTTAGGGAACTAACCCAACCCTATTCATAGATGTGCGTGCTGGGTGTGCTCAATGCTATTAGGGTATCACTGCTCTCAGGGGACGGAGCTAGGGAATGTGTGCAGTATTACTGAATAAATAAATACAAAATATTTATAATACTATAAACATAACTACACATTTACATCTACTTTTTATTTGTATATCTATCTATACACATTTATCTATACACACTGAAAAACATGAGTTAACACTGATGTCTCCAATTCCAACTCATCACCACAGGGCTTTTCTATTCTCCCTTACTATATTTGTAACTCTCTTCTCCAGCAGTGAACAACCTGCCTTCTATCATCCTCAGTATATTTACTTAATTGACCAATCTGCTTATATGTAACCAATCATCCATCTTTGTTGCTGTGTGTGCACTGTCATCTCCCAGCTCCAGTTCCCCATTTTTGGTTCTCCCACCCACCTTAGGTTTCAACACCCTTTGCCAGGCTCCCCTTCACGTGGGCTCTGACAGATTCTGTCAGGCTGATCTTACATAGAGATGTCTTCCTCGCCCTGCTCTGACTCCTCCCATGAGTCCACAGTGCTCCACCCGACATGGAAGCTGCCCTCACCCTGCTTGGGCTCTGAGTCTCCATCAGGCCACTCCCCTATATGAATAAATGCCCTCCTCACCCTGCTGGACTTTGATACCCTCACTGTGCCACTGCTAGACATCCCCACCCAAGGCAGGTGCCTATTTGGTGCTGACCCACCTAATGGCTGCAAGACTGAATTTTACTAGAAGGCTGAGGGGTAACTGGAGAGAGAGAGATGGGGTTGTTTTGATTTATTAGCTGGGATAATTTTATGAGGAGACATTTCTTTGCATCCATTATTTGGTGACTGAGTTCATATAGGAAAGGAAAAAAATCATTTACTCATTTCCAAAATAACTGGTTTCCTATCACCCTCTAACGGTCACCAAATAATTTTTTTTAAATATCACTATGAACCTATGGCTTTAATTTTTTTCATAGGTTTTGATCAGTGGTAATTATTATCCTTTTTGAAACTCAAATTGTCCCATCTTCAGCCCATTGCCCCCTGAGTCCCTTGTCAAGGCACTAGCAGTCTTTGAGCACTTCCTTGCTATCTGGTATGATAAGACATTCAGATCTGGATTTAGGTATTTCTCCAAGAAGTCCTTGTTTCTTTTAAGTGAGAAATGGTATTTCTAGCCCCAAATCAGTGAGTACTTTGGATGCTCGTTGCTACTGAGTTGGTCATTGTTTCTAGGCCTCTTCAATGGACAAAGTTAGGAAACACATACATACATACATAAAACTTATATACACACATATGTACATACACACACATCACTTTCTCAAAGATAAAATAACTCATAAAAACCAAAAAACCAAACCCATTGCCATTGAGTCGATTCCGACTCATAGCGACCTTACCGAACAGAGTAGAACTGCCCCATAAGGTTTCCAAGGAGCACTTGGTGGATTCGAACTGCCCACGTTTTGGTTAGAAGCCATATTTCTGAACCACTATGCCACCAGGGTTTCCAAAATAACTTATAAGTTCATATAATTAAGTTCACATAATTCAAATTCAGCCCTACAGGGATTTTACCTGATCTCTACCATATTACACCTATCTGCTTTCTTCCAGATCAAAAATCTAGGCTCTCAGAGATACAAGGGATGAAAGAATTCTGGCACCCATAATCTCCTTTATCCCACATTACATGCACAACAGTTTCAGAATAACATTATTAATAATTTCATCACCACTGTAATTAGAGAAAGTTTTAAAAATCTTTTGGATATTTTTTCATTTTCTCTGACATTTCTCTTAGAGTTACACTGTATGATTAACTGAGACACATCCGTTACATAGTCACTCCCTTTTAGCTATCAGTTAGTTTCACTTTTACAAGAAACTATAACTTTAGTGTTATGTTGATGTCTCTTTAATCATTTTGATTGTCTGAAGCTCATTCTCTAGTAGTATTTAAGGTCCTCAAGAAGAGAAGATGAAAGTCAATGATTTTGTAACTAGTGAAACTTATTTTTGAGGGCACAAAACTATCAATGTGCACAAGCAAGAACTAAAGAAATAGAGGAGTTTTGGCCAATGAGGTGGCTTAGTCACAAACACCATGCCAACCCTCTATGGCAGAGACCCAAGAAACCAAGTGAAACAGATACACATGACCATCCTGGAACTCTGAGCATCAAATGAAAGGATAAAGAACTAGGTCAAACACTGAATGGAAGAAGAAACTAAATGAAAACAGTGAACCAGAAGAGACAGAGTGGAAGGCCGTGACAACTGGCCCAGTACAGTGTGGTTATCTTTAGACAAAGACAGCAACAATCCCGAATGAAGAGCACAGAAGGCAATTTCATAGAATTCTAAACAAGACACAGAGTAATTGTGCAGACATACCCGGAATGAAATAAGGTCCTGATTGCAGGCTGCAGCCAACAGGAGGAGTGCAGCTGAATAGAAGAGCACACCCCTCTCTACCCATCCTCATGGTGATTAGTGGTACGACCCCCCTATCTTTGCAGCCCCAAATGCCACCCCCCACCTGCTGACCCCGCTGGGTGACAGCATGCCATTCTGGAGCAGCTGTGAGTGC
This sequence comes from Elephas maximus indicus, assembly GCF_024166365.1. NCBI lineage: Eukaryota > Metazoa > Chordata > Mammalia > Proboscidea > Elephantidae > Elephas > Elephas maximus. The sequence goes on along the minus strand of NC_064831.1, from coordinate 66,891,374 downwards.
TCCCCTACCCCTCTTGCCCACCGACAGCAGGGCATTCCAGAGTGGCGCTGACCACTCCCAACCAGCTAAGAAGCAGTGCCCACGTATCCACACACTCAAATGCCTGTGACCCACCTGCCACCATCTGGCAAGTGGTGGTAACCATGTGCTTGCCCACATGCCCATCCCTTGCCCATTCCCCTGCCCCCCTACCCAGTCAGTGGTGGCGATCGCATTCCCACAAGCTCATCCATCTACCACCCAACCCTTCCCTCCCTCTCCCTGCCCTCCTCCCCGTCCCACCTGGCAATCAACAGTGACTACATCCCCACTCACCTGTCACATACCACACACTCAACGAGTGTAACTGCCCACTCCCAAGCCAGTGGACAGACAACAGATGGCAGCCAAAGCCCACCCAGACTGCCTACAGCCACCCAGCATCACCAACAAACAGAGACCTGCAATCACCCAATCAGCTGCTGCCCGGCTCACCCAGAGACAGGTGGTGAGCACTCCAGTGCCGCCAGACCTCAGACCAGTGAACCGCATAAGGCTCCAAGCCCAGATATTAGAAAACAAAACAAAATAAAAAATCAGAAGGAAGCAAACAAAAATACAATTACTAAATAAATAACACCTTAAAACCACAAAGACAACAGACAATATCAAATCACATAAAGAAACAGAACAAGACGGCTAAAGCAAATGACCAAATTAAGAGCCAGAAAACCTTCCTGAGGAAGAAATGGTAATTGAACTACCCGATAAGGAATTCAAAAGACTTATATATAGGATCCTCAAAGAAATCAAGGAGAATAACGGGAAAAGAGACAAAACTCTAGAAGAATTCAGGAAGGCACAAGAACAAAATGACAAACTAGATACTTAGAAACCATACAAACACGGCAACAAGAAATCCAAAAGATTAACACTAAAATTTCAAAAACAGATTAACACACTGGAAGGACCCAGGAGTAGAACTGAATCAATGAAAGACAGAATCAGCAAAATAGAGGACAAATCCTTTGACACCAATCTGTTTGAGGGACAATCAAAAAAGAATGAAGAAAGCATAAGAGTGATGTAGGATATTATCAAGAGGAAAAATTTACATGTGATCAGAATTCCAGCACAGGAAGAGGCAAAAAAAACCCACAGAGAAAATTTTCCAAGATTTGATGGCAGAACTTCCCTAATACGTGAAAGACAAGAAGATACTCATTCAAGAAGCCCATCAAAGCCCATACAGAATGGACCCCAAAAGAAAATCACCAAGACATACCATAATCAAACTTTCCAAAACCAAAGACAAAGAAAGAATGTTGAGAACACCTCAGGAAAAACAAAATATTATCTAGAAGGAGAAGCGAATAAAATTAAGCTCTGATTTCTTCACAGAAACCACGCAGGCAAGAAGGCAATGTGATAACATATATAAAACTCTGAAAGAAAAAAATTGCCATCCAAGAATATATATGCAGCAAGAGTCTCTCAAATACAATACAAAATTAGGAGATTTCCAGATAAACAGAAATTAAGGGAGTTTGTAAAAATCAGACCTACCTGACAAGAAATACTAAAGGGAGTCCTTCAGACAGAGAACCAGTGACGTCAGACAACAAGCAGAGATTAAGACACATGTCAACATCACCCACGTACCAACCCAGATAAAGAATTTTCAAAAATAAAGGTACAAGATTGACAACAGAACCAGAGATGTCAGTCTGTAAACAACGACTCCTAAATAAAAAGGTAGAAAAAAAGGTGTAGTTACAGAATTTATATATGGAGAGGAAGTCAAGATGGTATCAAGACAAAGCAGACTGTCTTAGTTATCTAGTGCTGCTATAACAGAAATACCACAAGTGGATGGCTTTAACAAAGAGAAATTTATTCTCTCACAGTCTAATAGGCTACAAGTCCAAATTCAGGGTACCAGCTCCAGGAGAAGGCTTTCTCTCTGTCAGTCCTGGAGGAATGTCCTTGTCATCAATCTTCCCTTGGTCTATGGGCTTCTCCACACGGAACTCCAGGTCCACAGGACGCATTCTCCTCCCGGTGCTGCTTTCTTGGTGGTATGAGGTCCCCCTGTCTCGCTGCTTGCTTCTCTTTTATATCTCAAAAGAGACTGACTTAAGACACAATCTAATCTAATAGATCTCATCAATGTAACTGCGCTAAACCATCTCATTAACATCATAGTGATAGGATTTACAACACATAAGAAAATCATATCAGATGACAAATTGTAGACAAACACAAAATACTGGGAATCGTGGCCCAACCAAATTGATACACTATTTTGGGGGGACATAATTCAATCCATGACACCAAGGATATAAAAGACTTATACAAAGAAAACTAGAAAACATTACAGCAAAAAACCAAAAGTGACTTAGGTAAATGGAAAAACATACTACGCTCATGGATAGGAAAACTTAACATTGCGAAAATGTCAATACCACCCAAAGTGATCTATAAATATAATGCAATCCTGATACAGATTCCATCAACATTCTTCAATGAGGTGGAAAAATAATCACCAAATTTATACGGAAAGGAAAGAGGTCCCAGATAAGCAAAGCACTACTGAAGAAAAAGAACAAAGTAGGAGGCCTAACACTTCCCAATCTCAGAACCTTCTATGTCGCCATGGTAGTCTCAACAGCCTGGTACTGGTACAACGATAGATACATAGACTGATGGAACAGAACAGAGAGCCCAGAAGTAAATTCATCCACCTGTGGACAGCTGATCTTTGACAAAGGGCAGAAATCCATTAAGTAGGAAAGAGATAGTCTCTTTAACAAATGGTGCTAGCAAGACTTGATATCCATTTGCAGATAAATGAAACAGGATCCATACCTCACACCACATACAAAAAAGAACTCAAGATGGATCAAAGACCTAAACACAAAACTATAAAGATCACGGAAGAAAAATAAGGGGAAACCCAGAGGTCCTAAGTTATAGCATAAATAGACTATCAAACATAACTAAAATGCACAAAGAGCAGAAGATAAACTAGATAACTAGGATCTCCTAAAAATTACATACATATGCATATCAAAAGACTTTTTCAAAAAAGAGAAACTACAGACTCAGAAAAAAATTTAGCAATAACATATCTGACAAGTAACTAATCTCTAAAATTTACAGAAAACTTCAAAAGCTCAACAACAAAAAGCAAACAATCCAATTAAAAAATTGGCAAAGAACACAACAGACACTTCACCAAAATGTCTTCACCAAAAGATACATTCCGGCGGACAAGAAATACATGAGATACTCATAATCATTCGCTATAGAGATGGAAATCAAAACAACCATGTGATATTACCTCACACTGGCAATAATAATAAACAGGAAACAAAAAATACTGGCTACAGTGTGGGGAGACTAGAACTCTCATACGGGGCTGGTGGGAATGTAAAACAGCACAACCACTGTGGAAAATGGTATGACACTTCCTCAAAAAGTTAGAAATACCATAAAACAAAAAACCAAACCCAGTGCCGTCGAGTGGATTCCGACTCATAGCGACCCTATAGGACAGAGCAGAACTGCCCCATAGAGTTTCCAAGGAGCACCTGGTGGATTCAAACTGCCAACCCTTTGGTTAACAGCTATAGCACTTAACCACTACGTCACCAGGGTTTCCAGAAATACCATATGATCCAGCAATCCCTCTACAAGGTATATATATTAGAGGAAATAAGAGCTGTGACACTTATAGATATATGCACACCCATGTTTCCTGCAGCATTATTCACAATAGCAAAAAGATAGAAACAACCTAAGGGCCCATGAACAGATGAATGGATAAACTGTAGCGCATACATGCAATGGAATACTATGCAAATTTAAAGAATAACGATGAATCTGAGAAATATCTCACAACATGGATAAACCTGGAGGACATTATGCTGAGCAAAATAAGTCAATCACAAAAAGATAAATATTGACAAATAAGACGAGAATTCTAAAATGTCAAGAAAAGGTTTACACCCAGAAAGAAACATTCTTTGATGGCTACCAGGGATGGGAGGGAGAAGAGGGAGAAATCACTAACTAGAGAGTAGACAGGTGTTGAGTGAAGGGAAAGACAAAATACAATATGGGGGAAGTCAGCAAAACATGATTAAGGCAAAGGAAAATGCTGGGAGGTATGCAAGGGTAAAAGGCAACAATGGCAAATACTATCACAAACATAATCCTCAATAACAGTAATAAACAATAACTTATGAGTGGATACACAGGTAGATATGTAAGCTGAACAGGTGTGGGATGGCATATGGGAGTGCATCCACAAGCATATATAGGTTTGGAAAAGGATATTTCTACCTACCCATTTGCATGTGCTGTAAATACATTCATATATATAGTACAGCACACAGGGGCACAGTTATAAAAACTTCTTAGCCATAACCAAACACCTCAAGGAACTGAGTGATTTGGCTTGAGAGTTTAGGACCATAGCCCTGAAGGACATCTAAGTCCACTGACTAACATAGTCCATAAAGACAATGTTGGACATCCTACTTTAGTAAGTAGCAACTGGGGTCTTAAAAGCTTGAGAGTGGCCATCTAAGATACAACTATTGGTCTCTTCCCATCCGGAGCAAAGAAGAGCAAAAAGAATCAGAATCTCAAGGAAGCAATTAGCCCGAAGGACTAAGGGAACATAGGTACCACAGCTTCCACTAGCCTGAGACCAGAAGAACTAGATGGTGCCTGGCTACCACTACCAATTGCTCTAATCAGGATCACAACAGAAGGTCCTGGACAGAGCGGGAGAAAAAGGCAGAATAACATTCAAATTCATAAAAAAGACCAGACTCACTGGTCTGATAGAGACTGGTGGAACCCCCAAGACTATGGCCCTTAGACAGCCTTCAAACCTGGAACTGAAACCACTCCCAGGGATCACAAACAAGAGACAAGCCTATAAAGCGAACAGTAATACCTATGAAGAATGTGCTCCTCAAAACAATCAACCATGCGAGACCAAAGGGGAAGCATTTGCCCAAAAACAAAGTTTAGAAAGGAGGATGGGGCAGGGAGGATCTGCAAATGGAAACAGGGAACTGAGGGAGGAAGTAGGTAGAGTGCCATCACACTGAGGGGACTGCAACTATGCCATGGAGAAAAATGGGTATGAATTGTTGAGTGGGAAACTAATTTGCTCTGTCAACTTTCACACAAACCACAAAATGTTCAAAAAAAAAAAAAAAAACCAACAAAACTAAGGGAATGTTGTTCATAGGATCCTTTCCTGAGGAATTTACTGGAGAATGAGATTCAGCTGCTTTCCTCAAATTGATGCCCTGTATTTTCCAGTGAAACCCTGTTATTTTGGAGTTTTCCTTTCCTTATCTGTTAAATCCAGCTGCTTTCCGTAACACGTTTAAACCGCACACTTCATGTTGGTGTTTGTTCCCATCCGCTTGTATTCTGGATTTCATGAGATACTTGGCAATGTGTTTTTGTTGTAAATGTTGCCATGGGTTTATTTTGTTAACCAGTTTTGTTTTTTATGTGACAATGCGAAGATGCTGGAAAATGATGCTTCTGCCGCTACTGCCGTTTTTTCAGACTTACAGTTTAGAAGAACATCCTAGTTTCCCTGTGACTACAGCAGGCAAGACACTACATTAGGAAAGCACCACAATAGCAACAGACTGTAGGAGACAAAAACCAGAGCAGTGAGAACAATTAGGAGGCTGCTACAATAATTCAAATGAGAGATGATGGTGAATTAGGCTACAGCATTTATGACGGAGGTTGTGAATGGTGGTCAAATTTCAAATACATTTTGAAGGTATGTACATAATAAAAGAGATTCGAAGTATGTAAGACAATGTTATGTAAGACAAAATTGTTTTAAAAATGTAAGGAATAAGTGATGTCAATAAGTTGTATGCCTGTAAAAAGCTGAATTGGCCAATATGTGATAGATACATTTACTGCAACAACAAAAAGCAGCTGCTGAGGCTGTTTACATACAACCAAACACCTCATGGGATTTGGTTTCTGGATTTGGAGGTTTAGGGTCATGGTTTCATGGGACATCTCATTTAACTGGGCTAATGTTGTGTTTAGCGCTTTTGTTCCACCTCCTAGTTTGTTGTGTAGTGCTTACGGTCTTAAAAGCTTGCCAGTGGCCATCGAAGGTACAACAATTGGTCTCTATTTGCCTGCAGCAACAGAGGGAGAGTCAGGAATAGGAGAAGGAGATGGAATGTGCAACTAACTTGCTTCATGAACAAATGCCTCCTTTGCCATGTGACCAGCAGAACCGGATGGTGCCCGGCTACCATCACTCAGCATTTTCATCAAATATTCTGTAGGAGAATCCTGATCAAAAGGGGGAAAATATAGAGACTCCAGACTATCTGCAGCTGTGGAGCCTGGATGCATTCCCAAAACTAGTGCCCTGAGATACTCTTTAAATGTTAAACTAAAAATATACCCTGAAGTGTTCTTAAAACCAAACTACTGTTTAGTTTAACTAGTAAAGAATGTCTGCCTTGGGCACTGTGCTCTTTTAAGAATTTTATATGGGATCAAATAGATAAAAGCAACTCAAAAGATTAGTTAGGAAATGTAGGGGACAGTGAGTTTATGTTAATGGAAGAGGAACAATCTGGAAAAGGATGATGAGAATGGTTCACAACTTGAAGAATGTAATCAGTGTGAACTGTATATGCAGAAACTGTTGGGTATGTGTATGTTCTGCTGTGTATATTCTGAACAATAAAGAATAAAATTATGAAGAATATATATATAAGGAGCAAGAAAGAAGGGTATTTATCTGTATGGCCCAGAGTTATAAGACTTTTTTTTTTTTTTCCCCACTGGCACTAGCCACTGTCCACAGGTTCAGAGGAAGGGAGCTACCTGAGGATGGCATAATGACTACATAAGCTGGATACCAGTGTGGGGGAATCTTCACTACTCCAGTAAATTACACAAATGTAATCAAAACTGATCAAGAAAATATCTCAAAACCACACCAATGTACAAACCTCTCAGCTTAAACCTCTTCTATGATCTTTATAGTTTACGGTTTTATATTTAGGTGTCTGATCCACTTTGAACTAGTTTTTGTGTATGGTGTGAGGTATTGGTCCTGTTTCATTTTTTTTGCAGGTGGACATCCAGTTTTGCCAGCACTATTTGTTAAAAAGACTCTTTTCCCCATTTCATGGTCTTTGGGCCCTTGTCAAAGATCAGTGACCACAGGTCGATGGATTTACATCTGGGTTCTCAATTCTGTTCCAGTGGTCAATGTATCTGTTGTTATACCAGTACCAGGCTGTTCTGACTACTGTAGCTGTATAGCAAGTTCTAAGGTCAGGTAGTCCAAGTCCTCCTACTTTATTCTTCTTCTTCAATAGTGCTTTACTTATCTGGGGCCTCTTCCCTTTCCATATAAAGTTAATGATTAACTTTCTTCATCTCTCTAAAGAATGTTGTTGGTATTTGAATCAGGATTGCATTGTATTTGTAAATCGCTTTGGGTAGAACTGTAATTTTCCCATTGTTGGGTCTACCTATCCATGAGCATGGTATGTTTTTTCCATTTATGTAGATCTCTTTTGTTTTCCTGCAGTAGTGTTTTGTAGGCTTCTTTGTATAGGTCTTTTGCATCCCTGGTTAGATTTATTCCTAAGTATTTTATTTTTTTTTTAGGGGCCATTATAAATGATATTGTTTTCCTGATTTCCTTTTCATTGTTCTCTTTACTGGTGTATAGGAATCCAATTGATTTTTCTATGTTTACATTGTATCCTGCTTCTCTGCTGAATCTTTCTGTTAGTTCCAGTAGTCTTCTCATGCAGTCTTTTGGGGTTTCTATGTATAGTATCTTATCATTCGCAAATAGGGACAGCATTGCTTCTTCATTGCCAATTTGGATGCTCTTTATTTCTTTTTCTTGCCTCACTGCTCTAGCTAGGGCTTCCAGAACAATGTTAAATAGGAGTGCTGATAAAGGGCATCCTTGTCTTTTTCCTGTTCTCAAGGGGAATGTTTTCAGCTCTCTCCATTACAAATGATGTTGGCTGTTGGTGTTGTATAGATGCCCTGTATTATGTTGAGGAATTTCTCTTCTATACCTATTTTTTACCTATTTTATTGAGAGTTTTTCTCAGGAATGGGTGTTGGACTTTGATATGATAGTGAACTCATTTTTTTAAATTCCATCTTTGATTTCTTCTATTAACCAGTTGTTTTTAAACAGGGTGTTATTCAGTTTCCATGTAACTGATTTTTTTTTTTTTCCTTGCTCTTCCTGTTAATTTCTACTTTGATGGCATTATGATCAGAGAAGATGTTTTGTACAATCTCAATGTTTTGGATTTCCTGCATTGATTGAGATGATCATGTAATTCTTTTATTTATGTGGTGGATTATGCCGATTGATTTTTTAATGTTGAACCATCCTTGCATAACTGGTATGAATCCTACTTGATTATAGTGTATTATTTTTTTGATATGATGCTGAATTCTATGGGCTAGAATTTTGTTGAGAATTTCTGCATCTATCAAAAAAAATTTTTTTTTATTCATAAGAGACACTGGTCTGTAATGTGTGTGTGTGTGTGTGTGTGTGTGTGTGTGTGTGTGTGGTGTCTTTGCCTGGTTCTGGTATCAAGGTTATGCTGGCTTCATAGTACGAATTCAGAAGTATCCCTTCCTTTTCTATGTCTTGAAATAGCTTGAGTAGTAGTGGTGTAAGCTCTTCTCTGAATGTTTGGTAGAGTTCTCCAGTGAAGCCATCTGGGCCAAGGCTTTTTTGAGGGGGAGTTTTTTTTGTTACCTTTTCAATCTCTTCTGTTGTTATGGATCTGTTCAGATTTCCAACATCATTTTATATTAGTTTGGGTAGGTAGTGTGTTTCTAGAAATTTGTCCATTTCCTCCAGGTTTTCAAATTTGTTGGAGTATAGTTTTCATAACACTATTATGATCCTTTTTATTTCAGTTGGGTCTGTTGTAATGTCACCCATTTCATTTCTTATCTGGGTTATTTGCACCCTCTATTGTTTTTATTTTGTCAATTTAGCCAGTGGTTTGTCAATTTTGTTGATACTTTCAAAGAACCAACTTTTAGTTTTGTTGATTCTTTCTACTGTTTCTCTAATCTCTATTTCATTTATTTCTACTCTGATCTTTATTATTTCCTTTTTTCTGGTGGCTGTGGGCTTCTTTTGCTGTTCCTTGAGTTGTGTAGCTAATGCTTTGATTTTATCCCTTTCTTCTTTTTTGATGTATATATCTGTTGCTATAAATCGACCTCTGAGCAAAACTGCTGTGTCCCAAAGGTTTTGGTATGATGCGTTTCCATTCTTGTTTGACTCTAGGAACTTTTTTTATTCCATCTTTGATTTCTTCTATTACCCAGTGGTTTTTAAGTAGGGTGTTATTCAGTTTCCATGTAACTGATTTTTTTCCTTGCACTTCCTGTTAATTTCTACTTTGATGGTAATGTGATCAGAGAAGATACTTTGTATAATCTCAGTGTTTTGGATTCTGCTGAGGGCTGCTTTGTGCTCGAAGGTCTATTCTGCAGAACGTTCCATGTGTGTTGGAAAAAAATGTTTGCAGTTGTTGGGTGGAATAGTTCTATATATGTCTATAAGTTCAAGTTGGCTGATTGTGTCCTTAAATCTTCTGTATCTTTGTTGAGTTTCTTTCTAGATGTTCTGTCCATTACTGACAGTGGTGTGTTGAAGCCTCCTATTACTGCTGAACTATCAATTTCTCTTTTCAGTGCTGTTAAGAGTTTGTTTTATGTATTTTGGAGCCCTGTCATTGGATGTGTAGATATTTATTATAGTTATGTCTTCATGATAGACTGTCCCTTTAATCATTATAGAGTCCTGACAGGCAAGAATATTTCTACTGTAAATGTTAATAATGGCAACCATAACATCCTATAGCATATCTATGGGATATACATATTTATTGTACCAAGAACTAATTACAGATATTCCTCAATTTGGGCCATTTGTTTGATTTTTTTCATTATTAAAACTAACAGTAAAATAGTCATCTTTATGTGTAAATATCTGGGCACAGTTTACATTATTTTATTGAACAGCATGAGGTCTGAAGTGAACTTCCTGAGCTCCTGATTCACATTTTCTTTAAACAAGATTACACCAATCTGTACTCCCATCAGCACATATGTGAATAACTGTCTCACTGCACCTCCACTAAGAATATTTTTGAGAGAAGGAAAATGAGGATGTTTTGGTTTACTAAGCTATTATGCAATTACACTATCACCCCAATGGTGAAATCTAAATTTTGATCTCTCTTGTGGCACTAGGAACAATCCTGAAAGAGACCTCCTCAGAACAAGCACCAGCACAGCCTTGCCTTGCCAGAACCTGACTGTATTAAAAGAGAGTTGTTCAATCTCAGCACTACTGACATTTTGGTCGGGTAATTCTGTTATGGAAAGCTATCTTGTACACTGCAGGATGTTTAGCAGCGTCACTGGTCTGTGCCCACTAGATGCTAGGAGCACCTTTCCCCCAAGTTGTGACAAACAGAAATTTCCCTAGACATGGCCAAATGTTCTGTGGTTGAGAACCACTGTGTTAGGAGAATGATATTCCAGGCATCCTATACAAAGCCCATGATCAAAATGATGGTTCAGACACACTTCTGCTGCAGGCAGAAAAGAGAAGGAGAACTAAAAGGTCGGGTGGAATACTCACTTTGCTTTATAAGGTGAGTCAGAGCCAGAATTTTTTGTTTCCATTAAACTCTCATATTCCTTCGCCCTGAAGAGAAAAAAGTTTTATTACTGTTAGTTACTTTGTTGATAATTTTTACAATACGCCAAAGTCTTGGCTACAATTTTATTATTACAGTATAAAAGTTGTGCTGTTGAAGTAATAAATCAGCAACATTACAACATTAATTTTAATATTTTGATTTCTAAAATGGATTCTTTAAAATTACCAAAATATTCTCACAGATGACTGAAAAATGGCATATTTCCTCATAGGATAATATATAACAGATTTACAAAAATACTTCTGAATTTACAAACCTGGTTCAGAATGATGTTTGTTTTTCAAAAATGTTAGAATCAAGATAATTAAATTTGAAAGGTTATTAAATTTCTGTATGGTAGCTGAGGTGGCTGAATACCTATGTATTTCAAGAGATACATACAATGTAAAAATAAATGCAGGTAAAAAATAGTCATTTATTATTACAAACAATTAAAAAGACAGCAAAAGAAATTTTATCAGAACTTCCAAGACTTTTTTGTTTTGTTTTTGCTATTTATATTGGCTAAATACCAAAGGTCTAGAAAATCTAAGAAAACACTTCTCTGCCACTGTCTAATTTGGCTCCAGTTTGCCTGAACTAGTATGCGACAGCCATCAACAGACCATCATCTTAAGGCAGGTTTCATTATAGCAATGCATTAACATTGACATAATTTGTCATTTTCTCTCTTTGAAGGGGGGAAAATACCAATTTAAATTTTAACTGCTCACCCAAAGGGTCCTTGTCTCAAAGAATTAGTCTAGTACGCTAGGAAAGAGTTAGCCACAAGGGGCTAATTGCCTCAATGAGCAACTGCCTCTTTTGCCGTGAGACCAGGAGAACTGGATGGTACCCAGCTACCACTAATGAACATTTTGATCAAAGATTCCACAGAAGAATTCCGATCAAGAGGGGGAAATTACAAAACAGAATTTCAAATTCTCATGGATTCAAGACTTTCTGAAGCCATGAAGGTTGGATGAACCCCTGAAAGTACCGCCCTGCGATAATCTTTAAACCAAAAATATTCCCGCAGTCTTCTTAAAACCAAACAATAATTCAGCTTAGCTAGTAAAAAATGTCTGCCTTGAGTATTATGCTTTTTTAAAGTATTATCTTTATGGGATCTAATTAACAACAGCAACTCGAAAGATTAGATAGGAACCTTAGGGAGCAGTGAATTTATGTTAATGAGGGAGGAACAACTCAGAAAAGGGAGGCAAGAATGGTTACACAACTCAAAGAATGTCATCAATGTCAATGAATTGTACATGTAGAAATTGTTGAATTGGTGTACGTTTTGCTATCTCAACAACAAGTAAATAAAATTTTATATACAGATATATATAAAAGAATTAGCCACAAGGTATACCAATCCAAACAACGACAGGTGAAAAAATAAACACTGCTTCATGAGAGTCTGAAAGATGCAAATTTTAACAGCCCCAATGAGGAAAAAGCAAACTAACACAGGTTATGATTGAGAACAGCAAAAAATCTACATTAGAATAAAACATTAAATTACATATTGTTGCAAACGATGTATGCTCATTGCTGTCAGCCGTAACATTAAAGCATGTCAAATGGAGAAATAACCACTTGGTTGTCGTTAGCTGTGGTCGAGTTGGCTCCCTACTCACGGTGACCACATGCACAATGGTTCTTTTTGATCCATGAATTTTCAGTGGCTGGTTTTGTTGTGGTTTTCAGAAGCAGATTGCTGGGCCTTTCTTCCTAGAGGTGCACTGGCTGGGAATCAAACCCACGTCTACTGCACAGAAGACAATTCTACCTTGGAACTACCACCGCCTCCAATCACTTGGTAGATGCAAGTAACGGGGACCTCATCTGAAGGGTGGGAAAAATTATGTTTACCCAGAGCTGACTATGCTCCAGGCATTGTGCAAGATGCTTTACAATGTCTCATTCAGTCCTAAAAACTCAATATGGTATTATTCCCATTTTACAAAGAAAAAACTGAGCCTTAGGAAGACCCTGGTGGCATAGTGGTTAAGTGCTACAGCTGCTAACCAAGAGGTCGGCAGTTCAAATCTGCCAGGCACTCCTTGGAAACTCTATGGGGCAGTTCTACTGTATCCTATAGGGTCGCTATGAGTCGGAATCAACTCAACGGCAGTGGGTTTGGGTTTTGGGGTTTTGAGGTGGAAGGGACTGAATCCATTCTCTAAATCCTATAATAGTAACATTTAACTAGAACTCTGTCATCCAAAAAATTTTCACCTTACTTGATGTAGTAGTTTCCCACTTTTTCCTTATTTGACTCCTGTCTTGACTCATTTTAAGTAATCAATTAAATATTCATTCCCAGAGTCCCTATTCTGTACAAACTAAACCGTGGGGAATTTCAAGACGCATATACTTAATGGGGATAAAGAATATACATAGTGGGAATATTCAAGGAGCTTATTCTCCAGAAGGGGGAAGGTGACATGAGAGCATTAAAAGACACATAACTCTACAGAGCAGACTAAGTTACAAATAAGTATTGTGAAAGCTATTAACTTCCAGCTAAGATCCCAAGGTAAGTTTCCTGAAGGAAATGGAATGCGCACTTGCTGGAAAGATAGGTAGCATCTGAATATACAGAAAAGAGAGGAAATGCCATTACTATCAGAGAAACGTGAGCAAACAATGCTAATATGAGGAAAAATACAAATTATGTTTTGGAAACAGCGCAAAGACCCATTTGACTGCAGCAAAAGATTAAAAATATGAGAATGAGAGATAAAGCTAAAAATAGTCTAGTCAAATATATCAAAATTCAATTTTGATGATTTTTTAGATAATAATCCAATTTATTAATATCTTAAAGTTTATTAATATAGTGCTGTACCACTGTAGTCCTTCATTTTTAATGCCATACCATCTTGGCTATACTTCTCAGCCATAATGTGGAATACTTGCTTATTATTCCTTTTTATTGTTCATTAGCTTTGTCACAGGCTATTTTACCAAACTTCTTAGAGAATTACATCTTATCAACTTCTAATTGCTTATTTTCTCTTTTTATGTTTACAAGATATAGTACACACTAAGTGGCATATGTATCTTTGTTAAATAAAAATAAATATACCTATCCTAGTTTCCATGAGGGATATGTGAATATTGTCTAGCTCCTGAGTTGTTTATATCATTTCTATTTCAATGAATATCAAAATCATTTAAAGCTAAAATTCCATTCTGAGCAAAACTTTTAACACCTCCCATAAGCGTCATGCTTTACTTGTTACAAATTTCAAATGCACTGTAATTTCCATTTTGATCTATTCCTGAACAATTCTTATTTTAAACAATGTTTTCTTTTTTTCTCCTTGATTGTGAAGGGCTAATTTTTTGTTTTTATAATTTAAACCTTTTTTCCCTCATTTATGGTCCTGTTGAGTTAAAATTTACATACAAAAATTTTCAATTTGAAGTGTATAATTCCATGAATTTTCACAACTGTGTACATCAATAACAACGAAACCACAATCACGTTATAGCGCATTTCCACCTCCCCACAAAGCTCTCTCCTGACTCTGCAGGCAACTCCTTCCCCGTACCCTCTTTCCTCTAGCAACCACTGATCTGCGTTCTACCACTACAGATTTCTAGAATATCAAATAGCTGGAATCATACCTACATTATTGTATCTGAATGCATTCACTTAGTATATTTTCAAATTCTTTCCTATGGTTTTATATATATCATTAGTTCATCCCCTTTTACTGTTTAGTATATCCATTGTTTAGCTATACCACAATTTGTTGATTCGTTCAGCAGTTGGGCATTTCAGTTTTTTTTCCAGCTTGGGGCTCTTATGAATAAAGCTACTATGAACACTGGCATACAAGTCTCTGTGTAAGGCAAATATCTTCATTTCTCTTGGATAAATACCTATGAGTAAGATTGCTGGGTCATACGACAAGGATATGCTTAACTTTAAGAGGAATTATCAAAATATTTTTTAAAAATGAGCATTCCACTTTGCATTCATACCAGCAAAGTATGAGAGTTCCAGTGGCTTCATGTTCTTGCCAATATTTGGTATGGTCAGTCTTTTTCATTAGCCATTCCATTGGGAGTGTGATGGTATTTCACAGTGGTTTTAATTTGCACTTAACTAGTGACTAATGATATTAAGCAGCTTTTTATGTGCTTATTTGTTGCTCATATATATTCTCTGGTGAAGTGTCTGTTCAAACCTTTTGCCAATTTTAAAATAAGTTAGTTTTTCTTTCCAGAGGGTGGGGAGTAAGGCAGAGTTTTGATTTACCTTTTGTTATAAATTTTGAATTTTACTGAGTGCACAGAGAATATATCATCTCTACTTTTCTAGAATTTGAGTTTTTGTGACTTAGTATATGTAAAATTTTTATACATGTTCCAGAAATATTTTAAAAAAAGAATGTGTATTCTCTATTTGAAGACATCAAACTTGACATTTATGTATAAATTCAACTTGTGACTACTATTCAAATGCTCAGTTTCTTCACTTATGTTTTTATATACTGAAATTGTACTTGTATACTAACAGTGCCCCTTGGCTGTTTTTTGTTTATTTTGTTTATAATTACTTGATATAGCTATGCTTGTTGTTTTATTATGCCATTCTGTTTTAGGGTTTTTTTTTTTTTTACAAATAAAGCTAGATTTTTAATAGTTTGATTAAACTAGGGATTTTTTTTAAATGGCAATTATATATATATAACATATATATATCTATAAATACATAGATACATATATACACACACACACACACATAATCTCCAAAACAAAAATCCAAACCCACGCCATCAAGTTGATCACAATCCATAGCAACCCTACAGAACAGAGTAGAACTGTCCCATAAGGTTTCCAAGCTGTAATCTTTACAGAAGCTGACTGCCACATCTTTCTCCTGCAGAGCCCCTGGTGGTCTCAAATTGCCAACCTTTCCATTAGCAGCTGAGGACTTTACCATTGCATCACCAGGGCTACTACATATATATATTTTTTTTTTTTGAGGTAACATACACATAGAATTCATCATTTTAATCATTTTAACGTGTACAATTCAGTAGTTTTTAGTAAATTCACAATGCTGTACAGCCATCACCACTAATTTCACTCTGCATTCCTCCTAGCCTCCAGCCTCTAACAGCTATTAATCTGCTTTCTATCTCTAGAGATTTGCCAATCCTGGACACTTAAAATAAACAGAATCATACAATATGTGACATTTTTGTCTGGCTTTTTTCACTTAGCACAGTGTTTTCAAGGTTCAAGCACTTTGCAGCATATGCTTCACTCCTTTTCGTGGCTCAATAATTTTCCAGTGTCTGAATATACTACATTTTCTTCACCCATTCATCTGTCGATGGGCATCTGGGTGGCTTCCACTTTCTGAGTACTATTAATAATGCTGCTATAAGTATTTTTGTTCAAGTTTGCATATGAACATGTTTTCAATTCTCCTGAGTACATACTTAGGAGTGGAATTGCTAGGTCATATGGTAATTCTCGGGTCTGACAGTTTGTTGTACTTGGGTGATGTGCGTGTCATTGTGATCCTGGAAGCTATGCCACCAGTATTTCAAGTACCAGCGGGATCACCCATTATGGACAGGTTTCAGCAGCGCTTTCAGACTAAGACAGACTAGGAAGAAGGATCTGGTGGTCTAGTTGTGAAAAAACTGGCCACTAAAAACCTTATAAATAGCAGCAAGACTGTGTCTGATAATAGAGCCAGAGGATGGGTCTCTCAAGTTGGAAGGCTGCAACAATGGGCTCAAACACAGCAACAATTGTAAAGATAGTGCAGGACTGGGGAGTATTTCATTGTGTGTATGTAGGGTCGCTATGAGTCAGAATCAACTCAAAAGCACCTAATAACAACCACAACATGGTAATCCTATGTTTAACTTTTTGAGGAACCACCAAACTTTTCCACAGTGGCTGCATAATTTTTACATTCACCCCAACCATGCGTGAGGGTTCCAATTTCTCCACATACTTGCCAATTCTTGCTATTTTCCATTTTTTGATTATAGTCATCCTAGTGAGTGTGAAGTGCTCTCTCACTAAGGTTTTGATCTGCATTTCTCTGATGAGTAATGATGTTGAGTATCTTTTAATGTGTTTGTTAGACATCTGTATATCTTCCTTGGAGTAATGTCTATTCAAGTCCATTGCCCATTTTTAATTTGGTTGTTTGTCTTTTTGTAGCTGAGCTGTAAGAGCTCTTTATATACTGTGGACACTAGACCCTTATCAGGAGTATGATTTGCAAATACCTTCTCCCATTCTATGGACTGTCTTTTTATTTTCTTGATGGTATTTTTACAGCACGAATGTTATTAATTTTGATGTAGTACAATTGATCTATGTCTCTTTTGTCATCTGTCACTTTATTTATGGTTTCTGTTCAATAAGGCCATCTCTTTTTCTTTTTCTATAATTTCATTTATTGATCAAACCTTCCATGGTCTTTTTTCTTCATCTAAATCAGTTGTTTTCAACCAAGAGTTCACATTCATAACAAGTGTAAATAATGACAATTTTATTTTCCCTTTTATGGTACTTATACTGCCCCCCCCCCTTACCAATCTTACTGAACTGACTACAATCTCCAGTATAATATCAAATAGAAGTTCAATGGTAGATGCATCTTTGTCTTGTCTTGAAAGGGAACATTTTCAATAGTTCATCTCTAGGTATAGTATTTGTTTTGGTTTATACTTTTTAACACAGTAGTTCTCGTCAATAATTTTACTTTGCTAAGCATTTTTCGCTTGAATGGGTATAATGCTTTTTCTAAATATACTAAGTCATAGTTTTTCACCTTAGTCTATTAATATGGTAAATTATATGATTCATTTTCAAACATCCAACCGATCTTACATTCCTGGAATAACCCTATCCTGGGATTTTTTCAATGATGTGAACAACGTTAAAAATGAGAAATTAAAGGCTACTGCTCTATTTTTAAAAATATAGACATTCATTAATTTGGTGATTTACTTTAAAAACATACTTAGGGTGATTCTAATTTCTTCTAAGTACTTACTATGTGAAGAGCACTCCAGTGAAATGAATTCACTTAGTCCTCATAATAAATCTATAAGGGAGGTAACCATATTATAGATGAGGAAACTGAGGCACTAAGAGATTAAGAAGCTTTCTCAAGGCTATAAGACATAGAAGGATTCAAACCCAGCCTATTTAGATCCAGAATTTAATTAGAAAACACCTGTCTTGTTTTAAAAAAGAAAAGAAAAAATAGGAAGAAAAGCAGGTCTCTTTTGCTAGAAAGAGGCTTTTTTATATGCAACAATAAAAAGACTGATCACATACTGGAACAGAATTCCATTTTCAACAGAATTGAGTCAACTCGAATTACCTACAAGCAGATTGTCTAAGGACAAGTTTTCCTTTCAAATTCTTGTTTAAATACTCTCTCAACATAAACAAGGTCTTAGTTAGGCACCGAGCAGAAACCAGAAAAGAAGACTTTGGGGTCAAAGTGATTGTGTTCCAGCACAGGAGAACATCTGCCTTTTGGCAACACCAAGTGGAATAAGACAAAGCTGTAGCATGATAAAACCGGGGAGTCAGATCAGCAAGAAAGACCAGGGAAATGGAAAGTCCCTTCTGAGATGGCAATCGTCCTCCTCCTCATCATCATCATTTTAAATTACTTTGTCTTAAAGGAGAACAAAATGGTGTTAGAGAATACAGACGTTAGAGATGAACAGACAGATCTGAATTTGACTTGATCACTTAACTGCTATGATGCCTTAGTAAGGTTACTTCTCTGAGCCTCAGTTTTGTCAACTCTAAGACAAGCAGTAGGATGTTAACCTCACAGAATTATTATAAGGAATAAATGAGATAATGTTTAAAATATGTTGCCCAGAGAACAACCAAATAAATATTAGCTCTCTTTCCCCTCGAAGTTTTATCAAGTCCCAGACCAATGAAATCTACGTTCACATGTAAATATACAAACATCATACAAAGACAGTTATACTTGGTGTCTTGATTATTCACATTTTTTCTTGATGTATTCATCTTCTAACCCATTTCAAATCTTCCTACTCATTACATTTATGACTTTTAAAAATGATTATTTTAAAAATTTACTGATATTACTTTTCCGTAACTTCAATATAGCTTCAGTGGAGATGATACTTAGCCACTTAAATCTAGTAGAAAGTTCAATAAAAGTATAACTAAAATACCAAAACAGACACATTGAAAACCAAATGAAATCTGATTTAGTTCTATTATTCCTTCTTAAATGGGCTTCCTATCTATTCATTCATTCATCCAACAAATATTTACTGAGTATCTACAATGTGTCAAGAATTACTCCACGCATTAAGCATATAGTATATAACAAGGATGACAAGGTTACTACTTTCACGTGAGAGTTTACAGTGAGTGAAATAAATAATAAATAAATGAGATACTATCTGAGAAAAACAGAGGGTATAAAGAGCAATTACTGTGGAGAGAATGAATTTTGAGGGGTTGGGGGAGTTATAGAGAGCATAACGAAGGGAGGTCTCAGAGAAGTAAACCTTGTTAAGATGAAACCTAAACAAAGTGAAGGAGCCAGTCCTGGAAAATCTGGAGAAGCTCAGGATGGGTAGAGGAAACATCAACTGCAAACACACTGAGGTATATGCGAAGGGCAGCCATGGAGAAATGGGTACAGAATTATGCTTATTATATACACCTGCTACTCCATTAAAAATGCTTTTCCTGTAAATCCACTGTTGATTTGTTAGTGCCAAACACAATGGCTCTTTCTCTGTATGCATTCTCCTTGACCTTTCTGCCTCTATATTTTACAGCCATTACTTCCTTTTTCAAGTCCTCTTCTCTTTTGATTTCCATTTCCTATCACTGTGACAATTTTAATATTATAATAACAAATGCTAAATATATAATTCTAGCTTTCAGTCTAAATTTCAAACTCTTCAAGCTCTTCACTAGAAAGTTCAAGCTTCATGTCATCTTATCGATCTTTAAAACCAAACTCATTCTTCCCTTTTTATGTCCGCCGTCATTGTGTATCTGTCAATGGTACCTTGGTCTGAAATTTCCAAATTTTTTTAAATTTCTTTTTTCAAATAATTGATATATCATAAATTTTAATATTACATTAAAATGCTTCTTGATTACTTTCTTTCCTCTTAATTTCTTCCAAATTATACTCTAATGTAAGTCCTTATCATTTCATGCTTGGATTTGTAAAATAACCTCCTACGCACCTATGTTCTCAATGTTCCAATCTTACCAGGCTACCACAGGTAAGAAATCTTCCCAAATCGCCAATTTCCTGATGTCATTCCCTGGGTTATCTATAGTGGCTCCTTTCCAGGGTCATAATTTCACCCTGCCCTACTTTTTCAACTTTATATTCTTTAACATTATCATCTTAATTTTATAAGCTTGGATTTGCAGGCTCCAGTTCAGAAACATTTAGAGGCTTTTCTTTTGGGGTTTTTTTATTTGGGGGGGGGGGGGCGGGGGGGTGATTTTTCACCACTTGGGATACTTCTGTCAGGGGGCAGCAGAGCTTGGTCTATACCAACACAGACTCATGGACAAGGCAAAGTTAGAAGGAAATGATTTCTTTTACAAAAATAAATTTCAATGAAAATGGGTAAATAGACATGGAACAGGCTTAAAAATGGACACACCATCTACTAGCTCCTCCGTGATATCCCTCAGAGGGCTCAAATCCACTCACCGTAGCCTCAGCCATACCATTTCCATCTATGCCCCTTATTTCAATTAAGGACATCAGCATCTAGAGGGATGCTCTAGGACCATCAGAATTGGTTTGTCTCCCTCTCTCACACAGGAACACTCATAAAATTTATCTCGTATTTGTTTCTCCAATCCATGCCCTTCTCCACATGTCTATGTCATAAACATTTTGGCATTTAATTTTGATCCTTACTGAACCAGTGTCTAATTATTTCACATGAGAACTTTTTTTTTTTTTTAAATAAGTGTGGCTTTTAGAAAGTCATTGTCCTTTGTGAGCCTTTGTTGTACTCACTGGTAATATGCGGGAGTACCTTCCACCCACCCACTGCCATCAAGTTGATTTCGACTCATAGTGATCCTCTAGGTCAGAGGAGAACTGCTCCATAGGGTTTCCAAGGGTGTGATCTTTATGGAAGCTGACTGCCACATCTCTCCTGCAGTGGGTTCAAACCGCCAACCTTTTGGTTAGCCGTTAGGCGCTTTAACCACTGAGCCACCAAGGCTCCTAAGATGAGGGGGTAGAACTAGCTAATCTCCTAAAAGTCTTTTCTAGCTCTAAGTTTCCATGATTCTAAATTCCTATAAACACTTGGTATCAAATTGTTGGGTACACTAGAATTACCTGGGAGCTTGTTAAAACATAGATTCCTTGAATCCAAAGGCTGAAATCCAGAAATCTACTTTTAACAAGGATCCAGATGATTCCGATGCAGGTGGTCTAAGGACTACAGTTTGAACGTCAACGTCTTGCTTCATGATTTGATTCATATTAATAAGGCAACTGATTAATTGCTATCATTATTAAGTTCTTTCTTATGAGGTAGGCCATCGGTTCCTAGGGTGCGATCTGGAGTACCCTGGGCATCTGAGAGAGCTTTTCAGGAGATCCACGAAGTCAGGGCTTCTTCACTGTCCTTCTTTACAGGCAAACAATAGAGTTGAAGCTACATGGCATGTGATATCACACAAGACTGAATACAGAAGCAGATACAAGAATCTAGCTCTCTTTATTAAACCAGACATTAAAGGAAGTTGCAAAAATGTAAAATAATGTCAGTCTTTTCACTAATTTTTTTTGTTTTGTGAAAAATAGTTATTTTTCACCAAAAAATTTTTATTCATATGAACTAGTGATGATTTTACTGTTATTTTAAAATGAGTTAATAAATATTTTAAGAATTTCTCAGTTTTAATTTCTAATATGATAAATATTGATAGATATACTGTAGATAAACAAAATATCTTTGGGATCCTCAATGATTTTTTAATGTAAAATAGGTCTTACAACCAAAAAGTTTGAGAACTGCTTCAGTAGATAGTATGAGTCAATTTATACATGTTATCAGAGCTTACCATTTCCTGCCCAAAAAACTTTCAATGGTTCCCCACAGTCCTCAGAATAAAACCTAAACTACTTACTTGCATCTAAGGATAATCTCCTTTAAACTTTTCTAATTCCTTTGTTCTACTTTATTATTTTTGTTACGAAAGTAACACAGTTAAATTGAGGAAAATATGACTATATATAAAAGAAAAAGGTTTCTCTAATTCCTAACTTCAAAACACACACATACACACACAACGTTAATATGCAAAAATCAATTGTATTTCTATATACTCTCACCTCCAATAGCCTCAAAAACCAGAAAACACTAGGGGTAAATTTAATGAAATGTTTGTAAGATTTATAAACCAAAACTTGCAAAATATCACTGCGAGAAACCGAAGAAGCTCTAAACAAATGCAGATACATCATTATCATGATTAGAGACTCAATACTACCAGGATGTTAATTCTTCCCAATTTGATCTATAGGTCTGATACGATTCTAATAAAGGTCCCAATAACCTTTCCTTTTTTCTTTTTTAAGAAACTGACAAACTGATCCTAATACACATGAAAGTGCAAAGGCTCTTGGATAACCAAAACAATTTTGAAAAAGTAAAACAAAGTTGGAGGATTTCTATTATTTATTTCAAGACTTATTATAAAGCTATAAATAAGGACAGTTTGAAGACATCAATGCAATGGAACTGAATAGTCCAGAAATAGGTCCACAGTTATTGTTGATTCATTTTATTTTAATCAAGGTGCCAAAAGAGACAACCAGATCAAAGGAATAGAACAGTCTATAAACAGACACACACTTAAAAAAAAAAGAGGCTATCTTTTTAACCTTGGGGCAGGCATAAGATTTCTTAGATATAATGCAGATGTACTAAACATAAAAGAAAAAAACTGATAAAATAGATGTCATTAAAATTAAAAAAAAAAATTGCTTATCAAAAGCTATCATCAAGAAAATGGCAGCCACTGGCAAGTAGAGGGTATTCAAAGTCATAGGACTGGGTGAGCTCACCACGGCAATGTGTACACAGAGAAGAAAAGAGGTCCGAGGAAATTGCTTTATTGCACTCCAGTGTCAGGAGATCAGCAAAATCTCAGCATGAACTAGAAGTAAAAGTCAATACACCCTGCAATGTGCTGTGGAACTACTCTTTGACATAAATTTGCAGGGAACTCAAAAACTGAAATAAAAAAACGCCTCTTCTAGTCTTTGCTTGAATGAGCACTCTCAGTACCCAGTTTGGACCCCCTACATGATCACAGTATGAACGTGGCAACCACAGAGAAATAAGTGCAACATTTGCCGTTATTCTAGTCCTGTAATCGCATTGGTCAAGCTTCCCTATCTATTGAGACATTTAGGAATAAAAGTATAATGACTTACTCAGACTACCTTCCCTCAAATAGCAAAGAATTATCCACTCAGGAGGAGCTACGCCTGTCTCTTCCAACAAGACTCATTGGTCATCAGTGACGCTCGAAGCTTGTGCAGTAATGATGTACGACACAGCTGTCTGATCTTCAGGTATCACTTTGGGGGCTGGTGATAAACTACAGGTCTGACAACACACTTTCCATTTCAAGATATTTCTCGAACTTTTTCTTGTTGTGACAGGCAACCAAATTGATTAAACTTAGTCATGGGATTTGACGCTACAGCCAGCAGACTTCTATTTGTTGATTGCTATTGATTTTCTTTGATACTTCATTTAAAAATCAATAGTTGGACAGAAAAATCGGCTTAGTTTACACATACTTAAACATGCTACTGTATGCTGGAGGAGGCATAAGTTTGGCAGGGCCCTGGCATCCAATTATGAGAAGAGCTCTTAACAGGTGAAAGCAAGGGCTTTAGATCGATGCGCAGTTTTCTTTCTCAATCAAAGAAAGTGGCTATAAATTAGGCTCATCGGTGTTATTTTCAAGGCTTTCTTGAAGCAAACAACTTTAAACTTTTTTTCTGGTCTCCTTTGGATTTACATTAAAGAAACATCAGTGAAAGTTTTTCTTTTGTTCTGTTTTGTTCATAAGGATAGTTAAGGTACCTGGAGTTCATCCGTGCTTTTATCTTTTTGGCCTTTTTTTTATTTTTTTGCCGCTCTTCTCCATCTTTCACAGGCTCTGGTGGAGCTGCATTTTCAACCACAATGTCAATGATATACTTCTTTAAGGAAAGATGTTCCTGCAAGATAAATAAATGAAATGATGATGATGATGATAAAAATGATACAGGATTATAAACCAAATCCACTGCCACTGAGTTGATTCCAAACCATAGCAACCCTATAGGACAGACAAGAACTACCCCATAGGATTTCCAAGGCTGTATATCTTTACGGAAGCAGGCCGACACATCTTTTTCCTGTGGAGGCGCTGGCGGTTGCAAATCGCCAACCTCTCAGTTAGCAGCCAAGCACTTAGCCACTGCACCAGCAGGGCTCCTGCTATACACTACAATGAGTATAAAAGACTATATAGCTGGAACGAAAAGTAATCTCCATGAAATATTAGTTTCCACAACTGCTTTGGAATGCTGAAGAAATTGTTTTACTTGAGATTTTCACTGACTTGCCAAGCCTTCACTGCTCATCAGTTGTGCTAAGTGATAAAGACACAAGGACATAATCCCTGTCCCTGGGAACAAAACAGTGTAGCAGAAGAGGTAAAATACATACAAAAACCTATAATACCAAGCTATAAGTGCCACTTAGAGAGTTAGAGAGAAAATGCTACAGGAGCTCAAAAGGGGAAAGAAGATTACTGATCACTGGGGGTGATGGCAGAAGACTTCAAGAAAGACATACCATGTCATGCCTGCTGTCCCTCGAAGAATGGATCAAATTTGGACATGTGGGTATTGGGTATGTTTGTGTTTGTTTAGGAAGGTGAGGCAGAAAGGAGAACAAGAAGGGAATTCCAGAGAACACAGAGATAAGAAACTGAATGTAGCTAGTGGCAAGAGAGGTTTGGTTTAGCTGAAGCACACAAAATTCCCTACTTATCCGTCCTAGATTTTATGGCCCATCACTATAATCACTCCCTCGCATACACTCAGCTCCCTTGCCCCTCTCTTTTTCTTTCATCCTGCATGGAAATTTCAACCCTAAATTATACTCTCTACCTAAGCAGATTAATAAACAGATTAATGCAGTTATAGACAATTACAACCTTGCTGACAGCTCTCACTTTAAATTTATGACATTACACCTTATTGCCAAGCAATCAAGCTACCTTACACACTAGTTAATTCACACACCTACCTAGGGAATTCTTTCAGACCTTCTCCTCAAATCTCCAACATCCTTCATTGCCCCTCAGTTCATGATCACGCTTATTTCCCTGAGGAATGCAGCATCATTCGAAGAGAACTTCCATACTCTCCTATGTCCAAATTTGCCAAGTGGGCCATATACTCTGTCTTCCTTCCTGCTACAAGGTGTGAACACTCATGTTCCTATCTAGGGCCAACCCCTCCAATTGTACACTGGATCCCATGCCTTCTCTTCCATTCATATACTTATTTCTCCTATTTTGCATCACCAATTTTTTTTCCCTTTCTACTTAAATCATCTCAAAATAATTCTCCTTTTACCTTATGTCTCCCTCTAACTACATATTTATATCAGAATTTGTTGAAAGGAGGTATATCCTCTCTGTCTATACTTCCTCATGAACTCTCATGATCTCTTGAACCCATTTTAGTTCAGCTTCTGCCCTTACAACTTCAATGAACTGTTCTTGTCAAAGTCGCCAACATCAATGGTCAACTCTCAGCCCTCACCTGGTTCTCACAGCCTTAGCTCTGTGAATCATTTTCACTCCCTGAGACTCTTTCTTCACTAGGCTTCCAGACACCACTTTGTCCTCCTAACTCACTGGGTGTTTCTTCGAAGTATTCTTTGCTGGGTCCTCTTCCTCTTTCTGATCCCTAAATGTTAAGAGAATCCCCAGGCTATCCTTAGACATTTCCTCTTCTTTATCGAAACTCATTCATCAAGTGCAGTGACTCAAAATATTATTTATGCACAGGCAGCTCTCAAATTTTTATCTCTAGTCCTGACTTCTCTTTGAAATCCATATATCAAACTGCCTCCCTAATATCTCCAAATGGGTGTTCAATAAGCATTTCCAACATGATAGTCCAAAACAAAATTCTTATGCTCCTCATACAGGTAAATTTACTCTCCCCAGAGTGTTCCCCATTTCAGTAAATGGTACCATCAATTGCATAATTGCTCACATCCAATACATCGGCAAATCCTATCAATCCTACTTTCAAAATACATCCCAAAATTCATCCCAATCTCCAGATACTTGTATAATCTTAAATAAAATGAATGCTCTATCTTAAATAGCACACCCTCTATTATTTGGTAAATGAACCCTGGTAGTATAGTGGTTAAGCACTCAGCTGATAACTGAAAGGTCAGCAGTTCGAACCCACCAGCCACTCCATGTGAGAAAGGTGCAGCAGTCTACTTCTGTAAAGATTTACAGCCTGGGAAACCCTATGGGGGTAGTTCTACTCTGTCCTATAGGGTTGCTGTGAGTCAAAATTGACTAGACAGTAATGGGTATTATTTGCCATCTTCTTATTCTGTTTATTTTTCTTCATGGGACTTATCATCGCCTGACTTCCTATATTCATTTGCTGTTTCCTGCAGTAGAATGTACGTTTGAAAAGGGCAATGACTTTCTCTGTTTTGTTTACTGATGTTTCTCGGTGTCTGGCATATGGTAGGCAGGCACTCAGTAAGTATTCACCAAATGAATGAATGAAGACAGTACTGTCAATAATAGTTAATGAGAGTATTTATGAAGGCTTATTATACAACATACATTAATTTAACTACATATATTCACTCATTTAGTCCTTAGAACTATACTTAGAACATAATTAGGCGGTTTTATTTTACATATGAGAAAACAGGGACAGACAGTCACACAACTTGCTCAAAGTTATAAGGTCAAAGCCATGACTGGGTAACTTCACTGCTAATAAAGTGACAAGGCCCAAACTGAAACCCATACAATTTGGTTACTGAATCCACACTCATGACCACTACAATACAGACATGGTTGGAAAATGGATTTGGGCCAGAAAATTGTGTTTTCAAATCACAAACCTACAAAACAATAAACAAATAAAAGCAAAAAAAAAAAAAAAAAATTTTTTTTTCAGAGTAAAAGGAAAATATTCTCTGGCAAGAAAAAGTAATTATTGTATTTTCTTTGATAAATGAGGCCTATTACACCTATTCCTCACTTATCAGCTATCTTGTTATCTGACATTTTACATTTACAATAAAATTAAAAAGTCTACAGTCCAACTACTTTGCACGCTAACAACATACATCTGATAGTAACGAATGCTGAGGTGTAAGGCAAGAGTAAAGAGTAACACTGGCTATGATGGTTAAGATTATGCGTCACCTTGGTTCCGCCATGATTCTCTGTGGTTTCGCAGTTATGTAATGATGTAGTTATCTTCCATTTTGTGTTCTGATGTGGCCATCCTCCATTGTCACATAATTCCAAATTTCATGTTAACAACCTGGTCTTTGGAACCTAACCATGTTGATATGTGAGGAGTGGGTATATATAAGATACTTCTATATTTTAGCAAAGGAGTGTGGTGGCGCAATGGGTTAAGTGCTCAGCTCCTAACTGACAGGTTGCTGGTTCAAACCCACCAGTGGCTCTGTGAGAAAAAAGATCTGGCAATCTGCTCTCATAAAGATTTCATCCTAGAAAACCCTATGGGTCAGTTCTATTCTGTCACATGAGGTCACCATGAGTCAAAATCACCTTGACAGCACTTCACAATGACACACTTTGTCACTAACCAAAAGCAATGTTTTAAGTGGTAAGTACATATATACATAAATGCAACTTGAAAAAATAACCCAGGTCTCAAGTCATATAAAAGCAGTAATAAAAATAAAGAAAACGCTTTCCCCAAATTTCTTAAGGTGCAAAGCAAAACATGTGTGAAATCATCATCCTCATTACCATCTATCAAAAACTTATTATTTGATTAGCAAAGGACTAGATAAGCTGCATACATTATTTCTTACAGTCTTCACAACCAGATAGAACAGGTGGCAGTATGTTTACATTTTAAAGATGCTTAATGAAGGCTCAAAGAGGTTTGGTATTATGCCCAATGTTATACAGCCCAAGGTCAAAACCACAATTGGGTGACTTCATAAGACCAAGCTTTTTCACTACTCCACATTCCCTCCTCCTGTACTGCTCATGTAGGCAGAGACTCTGGTATGTAATTACTATCGCTACACTAAGGAAAAGGAACTTTCTAAGCTATCATCTTCAACTTTCTGAAAGGACCAATTATACTATTTTCAGTTGTATGAAAATATCACTTATATTTTATCAAATCAAATCCAGTAAGGATACTTATACATGACTGCCAGACCCGAGCCATGGTCTTACCAATTGCCTCATACACGTGCATGAAGACAGAAGAATTGATTCATTCAAATTGTGGTGCTGGTGAAGAACACTGAATATACAGTGGAATGCTAGAAGAACGAACAAATCTGTCTTAGAAGAAATACAACCAGAATGTTATTCAGACAAGAATGGTGAGATGTTGGCTTGCTTACATTGGATACTGAAGATCAAAGACCATAGCCTTCAGTATAGATTACACCTCAACATAAAGAAAACAAAAATCCTCACAACTAGACCAATAAGCAACATTATGATAAACAGGGAAAAGACTGAAGTTGTCAAGGATTTCATTTTATTTGGATCCATAATCAACACCCGTGGAAGCAGCAGTCAAGAAATCAAAAGACACGTTCCATTAGGCAAATCTGCTGCAAAAGACCTCTTTAAAGTGTTGAAAAACAAAGGTGTCACCCTGAAGACTAAGGTGCACCTGACCCAAGACATGGTATTTTCAATTGCATCATATGCAGGCAAAAGCTGAACAATGAATAAGGAAGACCGAAGAAGAATTGACACCTTTGAATTGTCATGTTGGCTAAGAATACTGAATATACTATGGACTGCCAAAAGAATGAACAAATCTGTCTTAGAAACAGAACACCCAAAATGCTCCTTAGAAGCATGGATAGCGAGACTGCGTCTTACACACTTTGGACATGTTGTCAGGAAGGATCAGTCTCCGGAGAAGGATATCATGCTTGGTAAAGTAGAGGGTCAGCAAAAAATAGGAAGGCCCTCAACAAGATGAACTGACACAGTGGCTGCAACAATGGGCTCAAGCACAACAATGACTGTGAGGACCGGGCAGTGTTTAGTTCCGTGGTACACAGGGTCGCTACGGGTTGGAATCGACTCGACAGCACCTAACAACAACATTTTGGATATGTCATCAGGAAAGACCAATGGCTAGAAAAGGACATCATGTTTGATAAAGTAGAGGGTCAGTGAAAACATGGAAATCCTCGACAAGATGGCTTGACAAAACAGCCAAAGTGATAGACTCGAATATTCCAAGATCATGAAGACAGCACAGCACCAGGCGACATTTATTTTTTTATACACAGGGTTGCCATGAGTCAGAACTGACTCTATGGCAACTAACAACAACATACACAAAATCTGGACTCTATTCAGAACTATCAAGAATCATATCTTCTAAAAAAACAATGCATTGACACAGACATGGACACACACATACATCATGCACTCACACTAATGTTAACATTTTAAAAATCTCAAAACTAAAAACAAGAGGAAATATATTTATATTTTGGTCTGACTTAAGAGTAATTTTTTTAATACATAATCAATACATGCTTATTATTAAAAAATGTAAACAAAATTAAAAAAATCAGCTATCATTCTAATGAAAACCCTGGTGGCCTAATGGTTAGGTGCTAGATCTGCTAACCAAAGGGTCAGCAGTTCGATCCACCAGGCGCTCCTTGGAAACTCTATGGGGCAGGTCTACTGTGTCCTATAGGGTCACTATGAGTTGGAATCGACTCAACGGCACTGGGTTGGGTTTTTTTTTGGTTTATAGTTCTAGCATTTAGAAATAACAATATTTTGGAGTATATTCTCTCAGACATTTACCTTTGCATATATATTTTCATAAAAATGGGATACACAATTTATAATACTGTATTTCATAATCTGCTTTTTTAAATTAATATTGTAAGTATATACCGATACCATTAAATAATACTCTACAACAGAATCTAGTAGCTGTAAGGTATTCCATTTCATGAATATACCTAATTATACCAACACCTTATTATTACACATTTGAGAAATGTCTCTGTTTTCAATATAATAAATATCAGTATACCAAATGTTTCTATAGTAAATGCTTTTAAAAACAGTCAATTATTTCCTCAGGGTCAAATCATAAAAATGAAATACCAAGTCACAGATTACAAATATTTTTCAGACTTTGGATAAGTATCTCTAAAATGAACAACCAAAAAGGGAATTAACTTATGTCCTCACAAGTGGTTTGCCATTACCGACTGCTTCTTCTGTTTTTAAATCTATTTGTTGTCTGAGAAACTGGTATTTCTTGTATTTTGTCTTCTGTGACTTAGAATATGTCTTATGCACCTTTCTATAAACACATTTCCATTTTTTATTTATTTGCTCCTTGTGGTTTGCATTATGTTTTTGCTTTTTGTAAGAGATATAACACCTCTTGAGGGTAAAAAAGATGCATCGTTGGGTGTGATATGGGATAGTCCTACTTCCATTAAAATTGTGAAGGCTTTTTGTGGGGTTCACTATTAATTTTACCCAAAGAATTAGTTTTTGTACTTGGTTCCTGAAAGGTAACCTCTAAAACTTTGGCATTTCCCCAGAGATTGAAGTGTATTTGCTATCTGTAAGAGCTCCAGACCACACCTACCTGGCCAATTATGCTACTAAGATGACTCAAGTGGGGGCTGCACATTTCCTAACAGTCTCACTAGTCTCACAACCCATTCTACTTAATATTAAAAAGTTCAGTAAAAAAAAAAAAAAAGTTAATTGAACAGAATAATTTTACTTCTGCAAAATCATGATAAGGAAATAGAGAAATATGAAGAGATTCCTCTGTAAAGGTATTTGCTGCACTGTGGTTTACAACAAAATATCAGCAGTAGGCAACTGATTGCCTAAATTATAGCACGCACATTAAGATGAATGTTACGTAGTTATGAATAATTTTTAACAATATCAATATTAAAATGTCATTAAATTTTTTTATTTGTATAATGTTAAATAAAGTCAGGATTCAAATCTATGCAAATGCAATTTATACATAAATAAGTGTGCCCCAAAAAACCACTGCCGTCGAACTGATTACGACTCAAGGCAGCTCTACAGGACAGGGCAGAACTGCCCCACAGGGTTTCCAAGGCTCTAATCTTTAGGGAAGCAGACTGCCAAATCTTTCTCCCATGGAGTGGCTGATGGGTTTGAACTACCGACCTTTCAGTGAGCAGCTGAGCGCTTAACCACTGCAATATCAGGCTTCCTTAAATAAGTGCGTAAGATTTATATATTCATATATAAAGAGCCCCCCATGTGTCTGTCAGTTTGTCGTACTGTGGGGGCTTGTGTGTTGCTGTGATGCTGGAAGCTATATCACCGGTATTCAGATACCAGCAGGGTCACCCATGGAGGACAGATTTCAGATGAGCTTCCAGACTAAGACAGACTAGGAAGACGGACTCGGCAGTCTACTTTTGAAAAGTAGTAGCCAGTGAAAACCTTATGAACAGCAGCAGAACATTGTCTGATACAGTGCTGGAAGATGAGCCCCCCCAGGTTGGAAGGCACTCAAAGGATGACTGGGGAAGAGCTGCCTCCTCAAAGTAGAGTTGACCTTAATGACGTAGATGGAGTAAAGCTTTTGGGACCTTCATTTGCTGATGTGGCATGACTCAAAATGAGAAGAAACAGCTGCAAACATCCATTAATAATCGGAACCTGGAATGTATGAAGTATGAATCTAGGAAAATTAGAAATTGTCAAAAATGAAATGGAATGCATAAACATTGATAACCTAGGCATTAGTGAACTGAAATGGACTGGTATTGGCCATTTTGAATGGAACAATCATATAATCTACTATGCTGGGAATGACAACTTGAAGAGGAATGGTGTTGCATGCATCATCAAAAAGAACATTTCAAGAACTATCCTGAAGTACGATGCTGTCAGTGATAGGATAATACCCATACGCCTACAAGGAAGACCAGTTAATACGACTATTATTCAAATATACGCACCAACCACTAGGGCCACAGATGAAGAAATAGAAGATTTTTATCAGTTGCTGCAGTCTGAAATTGATCGAACATGCAATCAAGATGCATTGATAATTACTGGTGATTGGAATGCGAAAGTTGGAAACAAAGAAGGATCAGTAGTTGGAATACGGCCTTGGTGATAGAAGCAATGCTGGAGATCGAATGATAAAATTTTGAAAGACCACCAACTTCTTCATTGCAATATCTTCTTTCACCAACATCAAAGGCAACTATACACATGGACCTCACCAGACGGAACACAAAGAAATCAAATACACTGTATCTGTGGAAAGAGACACTGGAAAAGCTCAATATCATCAGTCAGAACAAGGCCAGGGGCTGACTGTGGAACAGACCATCACTTGCTCATATACAACTTCAAGCTGAAACTGAAGAAAATCAGACCAAGTCCACAAGAGCCAAAATATGACCTTGAGTATATCCCACCTGAATTTAGAGATCATCTAAGTAATAGATTTGACGCATTGAACACTGGTGACCGAAGACTGGACGAGTTGTGGAATGACATCAAGGACATCACCCATGAAGAAAGCAAGAGGTCACTGAAAAGATGGGAAAGAAAGAAAAGACCAAGATGGATGTCAGAGGAGACTCTGAAACTTGCTCTTGAGTGTCAAGCAGCTAAAGCAAAAGGAAGAATTGATGAAGTAAAAGAACTGAACAGGGCGGAGCCAAGATGGCAGACTAGGCAGACGCTACCTCGGATCCCTCTTACAACAAAGACACGGAAAAACAAGTGAATCGATCACACACGTAACAATCTACGATCCCTGAACAACAGATTTAGAGACGGAGAACGAACTAATACGGGGAAGCAGCGATTGTTTCCAGAGCCTGGAGCCAGCGTACCAGTCAGGTACGGCACAAGCACAGAGAGCTGCTCCACCCCCCTGAACTAACCCCGGGAGGGGGACCAGCCAGTTCCACGGGAGGCGTGGGACGCAGCCGGTAGGAGAAGTCCCCGGGAGACAGTGACTGGTCTTGGAGCAGAAAGAGCAGCGTCCGAGCCGGGGAACCATCACGCAGGGATTTGGACTGGACGCAGGTACGGCATAAACACGGAGAGTTGCTCCACCCCCCTGAACTAACCCCGGGAAGGGGACCAGCCGGGTCGCGCGGGCGGCGTGGGACTCAGCCGGTAGGAGAACTCCCCGGGAGGCAGCGACTGGTATTGGAGCGGGGAGAACAGCGTCCCAGCCGGGACACTCGGTCACGGCACAAGCACGGGGAGCTGCTCCACCCATCTGAACTAACCCCGGGAGGAGGCCCAACTGGTTCTCGGAGGTGGCACGGCCACGCGGCTAGAGGGACGAGAAGTCCCCGGGAGGCAGCGACTGATTTTGGAGTCGAGAGTGCACCGTCCCAGTAGGGGAGCCTTGACGCTGGGCGTGGGGCTGGAAGCGCAGCATCTGACGGTGACTCCAGCGGGCCAGACCCCCCGGGGGCAATCTCCACACAGCCAGCACACATAGGCGACGCGCCCGCGGGAATCTCAGATATAATAGTCATTCCAAGCAAGACAAGCAACTCTGGCTATATTCTGAGGTGCTACTCTCCTATCTCTCTGTTCCCTCCCCCACCCTCCCAAGGTGGCTTCATTAACATCCAAATAGCCTGAGCCAGAGAGAGAACTCTGATAGGGGTCTGACTGCATTTTTTTTTAGTGGATTTTCTGGAAAAACTAGTTTCCCAGTGATGGCTTGGAGACAACAATCCATATCAAACCACTTAAAGAAGCAGACCGTGACAGCTTCTTCAACCCCCCAAACAAAAGAATCAAAATCTTTCCCAAATGAAGATACAATCTTGGAATTATCAGATACAGAATATAAAAAACTAATTTACAGAATGCTTAATGATATCACAAATGAAATTAGGATAACTGCAGAAAAAGCCAAGGAACACACTGATAAAACTGTTGAAGAACACAAAAAGATTATTCAAGAACATACCGGAAAAATTAATAAGTTGCAAGAATCCATAGAGAGACAACATGTAGAAATCCAAAAGATTAACAATAAAATAACAGAATTAGACAACGCACTAGGAAGTCAGAGGAGCAGATTGGAGCAATTAGAATGCAGACTGGGACATCTGGAGAACCAGGGAATCAACACCAACATAGCTGAAAAAAAATTAGATAAAAGAATTTAAAAAAATGAAGAAACCCTAAGAATTATGTGGGACTCGATCAAGAAGGATAACCTGCGGGTGACTGGAGTCCCAGAACAGGGAGGGGGGACAGAAAACACAGAGAAAATAGTTGAAGAACTCCTGACAGAAAACTTCCCTGACATCATGAAAGACGAAAGGATATCTATCCAAGATGCTCATCGAACCCCATTTAAGATTGATTCAAAAAGAAAAACACCAAGACATATTATCATCAAACTCACCAAAACCAAAGATAAACAGAAAATTTTAAAAACAGCCAGGGAGAAAAGAAAGGTTTCCTTCAAGGGAGAATCAATAAGAATATGTTCTGACTGCTCAGCAGAAACCATGCAGGCAAGAAGGGAATGGGACGACATATACAGAACACTGAAGGAGAAAAACTGCCAGCCAAGGATCATATATCCAGCAAAACTCTCTCTGAAATATGAAGGCGAAATTAATATATTTACAGACAAACACAAGTTTAGAGAATTTGCAAAAACCAAACCAAAGCTACAAGAAATACTAAAGGATATTGTTTGGTCAGAGAACCAATAATATCAGATATCAGCACAACACAAGGTCACAAAACAGAATGTCCTGAAATCAACTCAAATAGGGAAATCACAAAAACAAACAAATTAAGATTAATTAAAAAAAAAAATACACATAATAGGGAATCATGGAAGTCAATAGGTAAAAGATCACAATAATCAAAAAGAGGGACTAAATACAGGAGGCATTGAACTGCCATATGGAGAGTGATACAACGCGATATAGAACAATACAAGTTAGGTTTTTACTTAGAAAAATAGGGGTAAATAATAAGGTAACCACAAAAAGGTATAACAACGCTATAACTCAAGACAAAAACCAAGAAAAACGTAACGACTCAACTAACATAAAGTCAAGCACTATGAAAATGAGGATCTCACAATTTACTAAGAAAAACGCCTCAGCACAAAAAAGTATGTGGAAAAATGAAATTGTCAACAACACACATAAAAAGGCATCAAAATGACAGCACTAAAAACTTATTTATCTATAACTACCCTGAATGTAAATGGACTAAAAAAAATGCACCAATAAAGAGACAGAGAGTCACAGACTGGATAAAGAAACACGATCCATCTATATGCTGCCTACAAGAGACACACCTTAGACTTAGAGACACAAACAAACTAAAACTCAAAGGATGGAAAAAAGTATATCAAGCAAACAATAAGCAAAAAAGAAGAGGAGTAGCAATATTAATTTCTGACAAAATAGACTTTAGACTTAAATCCACCACAAAGGATAAAGAAGGACACTATATAATGATAAAAGGGACAACTGATCAGGAAGACATAACCATATTAAATATTTATGCACCCAATGACAGGGCTGCAAGATACATAAATCAAATTTTAACAGAATTGAAAAGTGAGATAGATACCTCCACAATTATAGTAGGAGATTTCAACACACCACTTTCGGAGAAGGACAGGACATCCAGTAAGAAGCTCAACAGAGACACGGAAGATCTAATTACAACAATCAACCAACTTGACCTCATTGACTTATACAGAACTCTCCACCCAACTGCTGCAAAATATACTTTTTTTTCTAGCGCACATGGAACATTCTCTAGAATAGACCACATATTAGGTCATAAAACAAACCTTTGCAGAGTCCAAAACATCGAAATATTACAAAGCATCTTCTCAGACCACAAGGCAATAAAACTAGAGATCAATAACAGAAAAACTAGGGAAAAGAAATCAAATACTTGGAAAATGAACAATACCCTCCTGAAAAAAGACTGGGTTATAGAAGACATCAAGGAGGGAATAAGGAAATTCATAGAAAGCAACGAGAATGAAAATACTTCCTATCAAAACCTCTGGGACACAGCAAAAGCAGTGCTCAGAGGCCAATTTATATCAATAAATGCACACATACAAAAAGAAGAAAGAGCCAAAATCAGAGAACTGTCCCTACAACTTGAACAAATAGAAACTGAGCAACAAAAGAATCCATCAGGCACCAGAAGAAAACAAATAATAAAAATTAGAGCTGAACTAAATGAATTAGAGAACAGAAAAACAATTGAAAGAATTAACAAAGCCAAAAGCTGGTTCTTTGAAAAAATTAACAAAATTGATAAACCATTGGCTAGACTGACTAAAGAAATACAGGAAAGGAAACAAATAACCCGAATAAGAAATGAGAAGGACCACATCACAACAGAACCAAATGAAATTAAAAGAATCATTTCAGATTATTATGAAAAATTGTACTCTAACAAATTTGAAAACCTAGAAGAAATGGATGAATTCCTGGAAAAACACTACCTACCTAAACTAACACATTCAGAAGTAGAACAACTAAATAGACCCATAACAAAAAAAGAGATTGAAACGGTAATCAAAAAACTCCCAACAAAAAAAAGCCCTGGCCCGGACGGCTTCACTGCAGAGTTCTACCAAACTTTCAGAGAAGAGTTAACACCACTACTACTAAAGGTATTCCAAAGCATAGAAAATGACGGAATACTACCCAACTCATTCTATGAAGCCACCATCTCCCTGATACCAAAACCAGGTAAAGACATTACAAAAAAAGAAAATTATAGACCTATATCCCTCATGAACATTGATGCAAAAATCCTCAACAAAATTCTAGCCAATAGAATCCAACAACACATCAAAAAAATAATTCACCCTGATCAAGTGGGATTTATACCAGGTATGCAAGGCTGGTTTAATATCAGAAAAACCATTAATGTAATCCATCACATAAATAAAACAAAAGACAAAAACCACATGATCTTATCAATTGATGCAGAAAAGGCATTTGACAAAGTCCAACACCCATTCATGATAAAAACTCTTACCAAAATAGGAATTGAAGGAAAATTCCTCAACATAATAAAGGGCATCTATGCAAAGCCAACAGCCAAGATCACTCTAAATGGAGAGAACCTGAAAGCATTTCCCTTGAGAACGGGAACCAGACAAGGATGCCCTTTATCACCGCTCTTATTCGACATCGTGTTGGAAGTCTTAGCCAGGGCAATTAGGCTAGACAAAGAAATAAAAGGTATCCGCATTGGCAAGGAAGAAATAAAGTTATCACTATTTGCAGATGACATGATTATATACACAGACAGAAAACCCTAACGAATCCTCCAGAACACTACTGAAACTAATAGAAGAGTTTGGAAGAGTCTCAGGTTATAAAATAAACATACAAAAATCACTTGGATTCCTCTACATCAACAAAAAGAACACCGAAGAGGAAATAACCAAATCAATACCATTCACAGTAGCCCCCAAGAAGATAAGATACTTAGGAATAAATCTTACCAAGGATGAAAAAGACCTATACAAAGAAAACTAAAAAGCTCTACTACAAGAAATTCAAAAGGACATGCTTAAGTGGAAAAACATACCCTGCTCATGGATAGGAAGACTTAACATAGTAAAAATGTCTATTCTACCAAAAGCCATCTATACATTTAACGCACTTCTGATCCAAATTCCAATGTCATATTTTAAGGGGATAGAGAAACAAATCACCAATTTCATATGGAAGGGAAAGAAGCCCTGGATAAGCAAAGCACTACTGAAAAAGAAGAAGAAAGTGGGAGGCCTCACCTTACCTGACTTCAGAACCTATTATACAGCCACAGTAGTCAAAACAGCCTGGTATTGGTACAACAACAAACACATAGACCAATGGAACAGAATTGAGAACCCAGACATAGATCCATCCAAGTATGAGCAGCTGATATTTGACAAAGGACCAGTGTCAATTAACTGGGGAAAAGATAGCCTTTTTAACAAATGGTGCTGGCATAACTGGATATCCCTTTGCAAAAAAATGAAACAGGACCCATACCTCACACCATGCACAAAAACTAACTCCAAGTGGATCAAAGACCTAAACATAAAGACTAAAACGATAAAGATCATGGAAGAAAAAATTGGGACAACCCTAGGAGCCCTAATACAAGGCATAAACAGAATACAAAACATTACCAAAAATGATGAAGAGAAACCCGATAACTGGGAGCTCCTAAAAATCAAACACCTATGCTCATCTAAAGACTTCACCAAAAGAGTAAAAAGACCACCTACAGATTGGGAAAGAATTTTCAGCTATGACATCTCCGACCAGCGCCTGATCTCTAAAATCTACATGATTCTGTCAAAACTCAACCACAGAAAGACAAACAACCCAATCAAGAAGTGGGCAAAGGATATGAACACACATTTCACTAAAGAAGATATTCAGGCAGCCAACAGATACATGAGAAAATGCTCTCGATCATTAGCCATTAGAGAAATGCAAATTAAAACTACGATGAGATTCCATCTCACACCAGCAAGGCTGGCATTAATCCAAAAAACACAAAATAATAAATGTTGGAGAGGCTGCGGAGAGATTGGAACTCTCATACACTGCTGGTGGGAATGTAAAATGGTACAACCGCTTTGGAAATCTATCTGGCGTTATCTTAAACTGTTAGAAATAGAACTACCATACAACCCAGAAATCCCACTCCTAGGAATATACCCTAGAGATACAAGAGCCTTCATACAAACAGATATATGCACACCCATGTTTATTGCAGCTCTGTTTACAATAGCAAAAAGTTGGAAGCAACCAAGGTGTCCATCAACGGATGAATGGGTAAATAAATTGTGGTATATTCACACAATGGAATACTACGCATCGATAAAGAACAGTGACGAATCTCTGAAACATTTCATAACATGGAGGAACCTGGAAGGCATTATGCTGAGTGAAATGAGTCAGAGGCAAAAGGACAAATATTGTATAAGACCACTATTATAAGATCTTGAGAAATAGTAAACCTGAGAAGAACACATACTTTTGTGGTTACGAGGGGGGGAGGGAGGGAGGGTGGGAGAGGGTTTTTTATTGATTAATCAGTAGATAAGAACTGCTTTAGGTGAAGGGAAAGACAACACTCAATACATGGAAGGTCAGCTCAATTGGACTGGACCAAAAGCAAAGAAGTTTCCGGGATAAAATGAATGCTTCAAAGGTCAGCGGAGCAAGGGCGGGGGTCTGGGGAACATGGTTTGCGGGGACTTCTAAGTCAATTGGCAAAATAATTCTATTATGAAATCATTCTGCATCCCACTTTGAAATGTGGCGTCTGGGGTCTTAAATGCTAACAAGCGGCCATCTAAGATGCAGCAATTGGTCTCAACCCACCTGGAGCAAAGGAAAATGAAGAACACCAAGGCCACACGACAACTAAGAGCCCAAGAGACAGAAAGGGCCACATGAACCAGAGACCTACATCATCCTGAGACCAGAAGAACTAGTTGGTGCCCGGCCACAATCGATGACTGCCCTGACAGGGAGCACAGCAGAGGACCCCTGAGGGAGCAGGAGATCAGTGGGATGCAGACCCCAAATTCTCATAAAAAGACCAAACTTAATGGTCTGACTGAGACTGGAGGAATCCCGGCGGCCATGCTCCCCAGACCTTCTGTTGACACAGGACAGGAACCATCCTCGAAGACAACTCATCAGAAATGAAAGGGACTGGTCAGCGGGTGGGAGAGAGACGCTGATGAAGACTGAGCTAATAATTATATCAGGTGGACACTTGAGATTGTGTTGGCAACTCTTGTCTGGAGGGGGGATGGGAGGATAGAGAGAGAGAGGGAAGCAGGCAAAATTGTCAAGAAAGGAGAGACTGAAAGGGCTGACTCAAGAGGGGGAGAGCAAGTGGGAGTAGGGAGTGAGATGTATGTAAACGTATATGTGACAGACTGATTGGATTCGTAAACGTTCACTTGAAGCTTAATAAAAGTTATTAAAAAAAAAAAAAAAGAACTGAACAGAAGATTTCAAAGGGCAGCTTGAGAACACAAAGTTAAGTATTATAATGACATGTGCAAAGAGCTGGAAATGGAAAACCAAA
The DNA here is from genome assembly GCF_024166365.1 of Elephas maximus indicus. Lineage (NCBI taxonomy): Eukaryota > Metazoa > Chordata > Mammalia > Proboscidea > Elephantidae > Elephas > Elephas maximus. The sequence continues at coordinate 66,851,097 of NC_064831.1, read as the reverse complement.
AGGGAAGAACATGCTCGGTGTTTCTCAAGCTGAAAGAACTGAAGAAAAAATTCAAGCCTCGAGTTGCAATAGTGAAGGATTCTATGGAGAAAATATTAAACGACACAGGAAGCATCAAAAGAAGATGGAAGGAATTCACAGAGTCATTATACCAAAAAGAATTAGTCGATATTCAACCATTTCAAGAAGTACCATATGATCAGGAACCATGGTACTGAAGGAAGAAGTCCAAGCTGCTCTGAAGGCGTTGATGAAAAACAAGGCTCCAGGAATTGATGGAATATCAATTGAGGTGTTTCAACAAACAGATGCAGCACTGGAGGTGCTCACTCATCTATGCCAAGAAATAGGAAAGACAGCTTCCTCGCCAACTGACTGGAAGAGATCAATATTTATGCCTATTCCCAAGAAAGGTGATCCAACCGAATGTGGAAATTATAGAACAATATCATCAATATCACATGCAAGCAAATTTTTGCTGAAGATCATTCAAAACCGGCTATAGCAGCGTATCGACAGGGAACTGCCAGAAATTCAGGCCAGTTTCAAAAGAGGACGTGGAACCAGGAATACCGTTGCTGATGTCAGATGGATCCTGGCTGAAAGCAGAGAAAACCAGAAGGATGTTTACCTGTGTTTTATTGACTATACAAAGGCATTCGACTGTGTGGATCACAACAAATTATGGATAACGTTGTGAAGAATGTGAATTCCAGAACACTTAATTGTGCCCATGAGGAACCTTTACATAGATCAAGAGGCAGTTATTTGAACAGAATAAGGGGATACTGACTGGTTTAAAGTCAAGAAAGGTGTGCGCCAGGGTTGTGTTCTTTTACCATACTTTTTTTTTTTTTTTTTTTTATTCAGTCTGTATGCTGAGCAAATAATCCAAGAAGGTAGACTGCATGAAGAAGAACGGGGCATCAGGATTTGAGGAAGACTCATTAACAATCTGCGCTATGCAGATGACACAACCCTGCTTGCTGAAAGTGAAGAGGACTTGAAGCACTTACTCATGAAGATCAAAGACCACAGCCTTCAGTAGGGATTGCACCTCAACATAAAGAAAACAAAAATCCTCACAACTGGACCAATGAGCGACATCATAATAAACGGAGTAAAGATTGAAGTTGTCAAGGATTTCATTTTACTTGGATCCACAATCAACAGCCATGGAAGCACCAGTGAAGAAATCAAAAGACGTATTGCATTGGGCAAATCTGCTGCAAAGGACCTCTTTAAAGTGTTGAAGAGCAAAGATGTCATCTTGAAGACTAAGGTGCGCCTGGCCCAAGCCTTGGTATTTTCAATGCCATCATATGCATGTGAAAGCTGGTCAATGAATAAGGAAGACCGAAGATGAATTGATGCCTTTGAATGGTGGTGTTGGCAAAGAATATTGAATATACCATGGACTGCCAGAAGAACAAATAATTCTGTCTTGGAAGAAGTACAACCAGAATGCTCCTTAGAAGCAAGCATGGCGAGACTGTGTCTTATATACTTTGGACATGTTGTCAAGAGGGGTCAGTCCCTGGAGAAGGATATCATGCTTGGCAGAGTACAGCGTCAGCGGAAAAGAGGAAGACCCTCAACGAGGTGGACTGACACAGTGGCTGCAACAGTGAGCTCAGCCATAACAACGATTGTAAGGATGGCTCAGGACCGGGCGGTATTTCGTTCTGTTGTGCATAGGGTCACTATGAGTCGGAACTGACTCGACGGCACCTAACTACAACATATAAAGAGCAGAAAATGGACCAAAATTTTAACAGTGGGTATTACTTTATTTTTGTTTTGGACATATTCTACAATGTATATGAATATTTTAATTATTATAAAATTAATGCTCTAAAGAAATCAAGAAATTGGGGATTTTTATATTACCTTAGAAAATAAGCTCTTTAAAGGAAATGGATCAATCTGCATAAGGTTACAGTTGCTGAGGATTATTTGTTCTGTAGAAGAATGAGCATCACTGTGTAAAAACACATTCATCCTTTTGGTATCTACTCAACTCTAATTATTATGTCCCTGGCATAAGTAAAAAAGCAAGATATACTCTTTGAGACACACTGTCTATGATTTACTTACTCATTTTCAAAATGTAAATCAATTAGGGCTGAAAATATACTTCAAAGGTTCCTGGGCCCCCTTTCCTTCCTAATTTAAAAAATACAATTTCTAGTCTCACTCAATCCAATGCAAGTCTTACTCTTCTAACGAGTTAGAAATGAGTTTAAGTTTGCTATTCTGTTTGACACTGTTGATTCTAAATGAGCACTGATAGGAAACCGTTTTTCCTTCAGGCCTGGAAAAGCAGGATGATGCAGTCAGAATAGTACAAAACTGTGAGTCGAGAGATCTATACCAGGATAAATTCTGCAACTCATGACTGAGTGACTTCTCTGGGCCTCGCTTTCCTCATTAGTAAAATAAAGGAATTACACAATAAACTCTCAAGTCCCTCCCCTTTTCTAACATTCTAAAAGTCAATGCAGCAAGCCCAAAAGCTAATTTTTGCTGCTGATGTTGTGAGCTGCCATCGAGTCTGCTGACTCATGGTGACTTTATGGACAACAGAAACGCTGTCCAATCTTATGTCATCTTCATGATCGTTGCTATGTTTGAGTCCACTGTTGTGACTACCGTGTCAAAATTCTTCTCACTGAGGTTTTTCCGGTTTTATGATGGTTAATTCCATATACACACAAATATTTTAAGTCTAGTTTTTAGGCCACAATTGTGAATCCTTATTTAAACAACACTGCTACAATACGGAATACTAACAATGCATATAAGGAAACTAATACCTATGCAGACATGATCTCATCAAAGTTTATACCCTTCTTATTCTTTTAATTACTTTTTATGACATACTAGACCAAAGCTCTGGCCTTTCTAACATAATTTACTGTATTAAATGAAATAATTCATGCTGAGGTTTACGACCTTGATATTCTATCAGACTCCTCCTAAAGGTTCTCATATTTCCTTATTTTTTAAAAGAGACATGAAAAAAATTAAACATACATAGGTTCATAATCTTTGGGAAAGAATTTAAAAGCTCTATGGATAGGATAAAGCAGAAAAATATAAATGATACAATGTAGGACTTAATTAAGCTGCCATTTTTAGAAGTCTCCCAAGCCTTGCCTAAGGAAAACACATTTCATATAATGTAGTACATTGATGGAGATAATCTACTTTCCATTATTTAAAAATATTATAACACAGAACTGAGAATTTCCAAGGAAATTACTCTTCCTTATCAATTAGGTTTAAATATGTCTCCTTTCGAAAAAGCTCCTTTATTTGAACAAATTAAGGTTTTTTTTTTTTTTAAAGAGGAATACAATGTCTTGTTTAAGAGGGTTATTTCTCTGTAACAAAAAATGTATTCTCAAGGGCAGGGTGGATGCCAAGTTACTAATCTAGATAGATCAGAAAGTAATGCAAGGATTTTCACATTTTGTTTAGAAAACAACACTTTTTTCTCAACCTCCTCCTGTATTTTCTCTACTTTGGAATCTAAAACCCAATGATATTAGTCTACTTAAGAATCAAATATTGTTTCTCTTAAATTCTTAAAATATTATTATACATTCCAATCTTTCAAACATGCCTGGTAGTAAAAAGAATATAATCATTAAATAAGGTAGACTATAACAACAAGTAAGATAAATAGGAAGGATTTATAATACTCCTTCAATGCCTTCTACAAAAACTGGGAAGAGGTGAAAAGCTGAGGGGAAGGGAGCTTGTAACTTGTATTTCTTGTTTCTCTGGGTGAGGATGACAGCTAAAATGTGAGAGGTGAGGAAAAAGCTGAATGGCAGGAAAGAGTGAGGGGGGTATCTGGGAAGGAAAGAAGGGGAAACTAAGAAAAAAACAGGGAGAAGCAGATCAAAGAAGGAAAGGAAAATGCTACAAAAACAGCATGGCATTTTTAGACAACACTTTACCACATAGTTTGGATACCATACTCACAGACATATTATATTGAAAACGGTAAATTACAGCTTTAGCTCAATTCCTTAACATTTAACTCAACACCTATATGTGCCAAGGCTTATGCTAACTGCTTAAGTTAAAGAAATACAATTCTGCAGGTGTCAAGAGTTTTACTCAGAGTTTACTCTTTTTACCAAAAGAATCCAGTCAATGTATAGGTAGAAAATTATTATTTTGATGAATATTACTCCTCCATAAAACTGTCCAGCAGATTATCCTTCAGAAAGAGTTCACAGGAAAGCTGATGCGTAAATTACTGATTTCTTGGATGCCATTAGCCAGATCAAACAAAGTGTCTACACATACTATCTAAATGTGACTTCAAAATGAAAGTATCACGTATAAAAGTCAGTCTAATTCATATTACAATGAATGTGTTTGGAAATTCAAGAAAATGAAATTTATCAAAGAGATAGCATAAAATGAAGAGGTAGGTTCATATGACATTATTTTATTTACCTTTATTTCCCTTGTACCTAACTTAAATGCACAGTACACCAGCAGGTGCTCAAGAAATATTTGAAAAAATAAAACAGCAACTTTGAAAGTGCCATTATATTTCAATAAAATTTAAAATGTTGTTAAACCATAAGCTTAAGAAAATCTCAAATGCAATGCCTTTTACCAAAACAATGCCCTTTGTAGCAGTATCATTTAAAAAAATTAAATATATATGTCAATGACAACTTTTTATATCAGATAGGATATTTTAATTATAGAAAAGATTAACTCAGCCAAGATCCTTCCTACAGGTATGGGATAAACTTATGTTTTTATCAGTTACAATCTGAGTATTGTATTTTTAAAGTGACAGATGAGAAAAATGTAGATAATGAAATACCGTGAAACAGACACCATGCAAAAGAGAAAAGGCCATCTTCTGATAAGGATAACAGTCTACCATCTGTCCTTCTGCCACTCAGCGACAATTACAAATCCTCCATCCGTTTTCTGGTAGGTGGAGATGATGAATGAGGTAACGTCTTTTGTAGATTCCGATGTTCCTTTCTGATCTAATCTGAGGTTTAACAGATGACTCAAAAGGAAGCCCAGAGTTCAACAAGCTTACTAATTTATCATGCTATGAAGACTGAGAAAGGCTTGAGTACAATACTGCAACAGATATTGGTTCAGTGATACTGAAAAAAGCCTTGTAGTGGAGAGTGTTCTCTCTGAATTCTCAGATTTCAAATACAGCAACTTAGATTACTATCAAACTTCATTCTCAGAAATCATTTCAATAATGTCACAATAATAATAATATGTCACATATGTCACAAATAACATTAACCTTTTAATCCAAGATCAAAGGGAAGATAACACTCAGAGGCAGAGCCAGATGGCATCAATGGTGACTGGCTTTGATGGCCCTAAATGACAAGGGCTTGAGGGAGTCAGCAGCTTCGTATCATACTCAACAGCACTAGAACAACATTCTAACTCCATTAACTTTTAAATATTTAAGAAAAACATACATGTGAAAATTATTATGCTAAAAATAACACACATACTAAGGTTTCATGGTATTACGCTAATACGTTTAAGATTTCTTTTGGTACTTTGAAAAGAATGACCTTGAATCCACCAACCCTACTATTCTACTCCTATCTAGCTACCTCCCATCCAATTCCCTCACATTTCAGAGTTAGAGCCTATGGGACACCTTTTCGATTATACTCATCAATACTCTGAACTTTCTAGAGTCTCTGTTCTCATACCTTCTTGAAAAAATTCCACATTTGAGTCAGGTAGATAAGTGCTGTGAGAAAAATCACAAATGGGGCCAGTGCCACTGTAAATTCATGGTTACCATCTTCAGCTGCTCCCTCAACTCTGCCCAGCCATCTGACAGTGGTTTTTAGTTAGTTCATTCCCACAATTTACACAATAACTATTTCAAATCATGTCCATTCTTCTTAAATGTGTTTTCCAGTTTACTAGGAAAACGTATGAGCCATGAAAAGAGTATGCCCTTTTAGCCTCTTCTTCTCAAATATACCAATTAACAAATCTGCCACCTATTCCCTTTCTCTTCCCACTTCATGGAGAAAGTCCTTCCCAGTCCTTCCAGTTGTACTCTGAATCCTATCTTCCACAGAACTGCCTATGCCATGAAAATTATCCTCTTTCCACCATTAACTACGAACAGAGAGACAAAAATAGAAATGACAACAGATTTCTCATTAGAAACAATGCAACTGACAAAAACTTGCATCTTCCTTAAAGTGCTCAAAGAATTGCCAGCTTAAATTCTATACCCAGCAAAAATGTCTTTCAAAAATAAAAGGAAAATTAAGACTTTTTAAGATGAACAAAAGCTAAAAAAAAAAAAAAAATTCATAACCAACAAACTCATACAACAAAAAATGTTAAAGGGTGTCCTTTTGGCAGAAGGAAAAAAATATTTCACATAAATCTGGATCTACAAAAGGGAATGAAGAACACCTGAAACTATATGCATAAATATACAAAATTTTATATCATTATTTATATCTCTTTAAAAGACAACTGACTGAACAAAATGTATGGTGGCGTTTACAGCATATGTAAAAGCAAAATGCATGAAGACGACAGCATAAAGGCTGGGAGGGGGGTAAATGAATGTATATTACTGTAAGATTCTTATACTTTAAAGGAAATAGTATATCACTTGAAAGTAGACTGAGTAAGTTAAGGATATATATGATAAACCCCAAAGAACCACTAAAATAACAAATCAAAGAGTTATAGCTAATCAGATAACAAAGGTGAAAAAAACAGAATCATAAAAAACCATACACCCAAGAGAAGGCAGAAAGAAGGAAAAATGAACAAAGAACAGACATGACAAATAGAAAACAAATTTAACCATAGCAACATCACATCAAATATAAATGGTTTAAATATTCCAATTAAAAGGCCAAAATTGTCAGAATCGATAAAAAAAAAAAGCAAGACCTGAATATAATCTGCCTAGAAGGAACATTTTAAATATAAAGATATAAATAGGTTAAAAGTAAGAGCATAGAAAAATATGCACCATTCTAATACTAGACAAAAGAAAGCTGGAGTGGCTATATTAATATCAGACAAAGTAGATTTCAAAGCAAAGAACATCATCAGAGATAAAGAAAGCCATTTCATGATGATAAATTTGACTATGTAAAAATTGTGAATTTTTAATCATAAAAGGAAATCTGAAAAGACATATCAGGCAGACACTAACCAAAACTAGATTTACAATATTAATGCCTGACAAAAATAAGATCCAAGGAGAAGGTCATTAAATGGGAAAGAGGATATAACATATTATTAAAAGATAAAATTCACAAATAAAAGAGATGAAAATATTTACAAATATGATTATAAATTCTGGAATATGTATAAAGCAAAAGAATTGACTTAAAAATATAAGACATGAATAAATAATAGCATATTAGTAGTATTTCCATTTTTGAGAAAAGGATATTAAGTATTATACAGACATACCTCATTTTATTGTGCTTTTATCGCACTTTGCAGCTATTGCGTTTTTTTACAAATTGACTGTCACAACCCAGCATCAAGCAAGTCTATCGGCATCATTTTTCTAACAGCATGTGCTCACTTTGTGTCTCTGTGTCACATTTTGGTAATTCTTGCAATATTTCAAACTTTTTCATTATTAGATCTGTTATGATCTGTGATCAGTGATCTTTGACGGTACTATTGCAATTGTTTTGGGGTGCCATGAACCACGTGTACATAAGAAGACAAACTTATTCACTTATTGTTGTATGTGTCCTGACTGCTCTATCGACCAGCTGTTCCCCTGTCTCTCTCCCTCTCCTTGGACCTTCCCATTCCCTGAGACACGACGACAATATTGAAACTGGGCCAATTAACAACCCTACAATGGCCTCCAAGTGTTCAAGTGGGAGGAGGAGTCGCTGGTCTCTCACTTTTAATCAAAAGCTAGAAATGATTAAGGTTAAGACAGGCCAAAAGCTAGCCCTCTTGTGCCAAACAGTTAGCCAAGTTGTGAATGCCAAGGGCAAGTTCTTGAAGGAAATTAAAAGTGCTACTCCAGTGAACACACAAATGACAAGAAAGTGAAACAGCTTTATTGCCAATATGGAGAAAGTTTTAGTGATCTGGATAGAAGATCAATCCAGCCATAACATTTCCTTGAGCCAAAGCCTAATCCACAGCAAGGCCCTAATCTCTTCAATTCTATGAAGGCTGAGAGAAGGTGAAGAAGCTGCAGAAGAAAAGCTTGAAGCTAACAGAGGTTGGTTCATGAGATTTAAGGAAAGAAGCCGTCTCCACAACATAAAAGTACAAGGTAAAGCAGCAAATGCTGATGTAGAAGTTGCAGCAAGTTATCCAGAAGATGTATCTAATTGATGAAGCTGGCTACACTAAACATCACATTTTCAGTGTAGATGAAACAGTCTTGTATTAGAAGAAGATGCCATCTAGGACTTTCATAGCTAGAGAGGAGAAGTCAACGCCTGGCTTCAAAGATTCAAAGGACAGGCTCACTCTTGTTAGAAGCTAATGTGCCTGAGGACTTTAAGCTGAAGCCAGTGCTCATCTACCATTCTGAAAATCCTAGGGCCCTTAAGGATTATGCTAAATCTACTCTACCTGTGCTTTATAAATAGAACAACAAATGCGGGATGACAGCACATCTGTTTCTAACATGGTTTACTGAATATTTTTAGCCCACTGTTGAGACCTGCTGCTCAGAAAAAAAGACTCCTTTCAAAACATTACTGCTCATTGACAATGCACTTGGTCACCCAAGAGCTCTGATGGAGATGTACAAGATTAATGCTGTTTTCATGCCTGCTAACACAACATCCATTTTGCAGCCCATGGATGAAGGAGTAATTTTGACTTTCACGTGTTATAATTTAAGAAACACATTTAGTAAGGCTATAGCTGCCATGGACAGTGATTCCTCTGATGGATCTGGGCGAAGTAAAATAAAAACCTTCTGAAAAGGATTCACCATTCTAGATGCCATTAAGAACATTCGTGACTCATGGGATAGGTCAAATCCAACATTAACAGGAGTTTGGAAGAAGTTGAGTCCAACCCTCATGGATAACTTTGAGAAATTCAAAACTTCGGTAGAGGAAGTACCTGCAGATGCAGTGCAAATAGCAAGAGAACCAGAATTAGAAGTGGAGCCTGAAGTTCTGACTGAATGCTGCAATCTCATGATAAAACATTGATGAGGAGTTGCTTCTTATGGATGAGCAAAGAAAGCAGTTTCTTGAGATGTAATCTACTTCTGGTAAAGATGATGTGAACACTGTGGAAATGGTTTAGAATATTACAGAGTTATTAAAAGGTTTAGAATATTACAGGGTTTGAGAGGACTGACTCCCAGTTCTGAAAGTTCTACTGCAGGTAAAATGCTATCAAATACCACTGCATGCTACAGAGAACTCTTTCATGAAACAAAGAGTCAATCAATGCAGCAAGCTTCACTGGCGTCTTATTTTAAGAAATTGCCACAGCCACCCTAACCTTCAGCAAACACCATCCTGATCAGTCAGCAGCCATCAATATCAAGGCAAGACCCTCTAACAGCAAAAGGGTTACAACTCGCTGAAGACTCAGATGACAGTTTGCATTTTTTAGCAGTATTTTTTAATTAAGGCATGCACATTTTTTTAGACATAATCTAATTGCACACTTACTAGACCACAGTATAGTGTAAACATAACTTTTGTAAGAGCTGGGAAACCAAATAATTCATGTGACTGACTCACTTTATTGTGATATTTGCTTTATTGCAGTGGCCAAGAACTGAATCTGCAATATCTCCAAAGTATGACTGTACATGCTCCAATGGCTCACACACAAACTACGGATAAAAGGGCTTTTCACATTTGTATTATTTGTGTAATAAAAACTTGTAGCTGTGGAGCTGATCTGGACTCATGGTGACCCCATGTGTTACAGAGTAGAACTGCTTTACAAGGTTTACTTGGCTGTAATCTTTACAGAAGCAGATCGCCAGGCCTTTCTCCTGCAGCGCTGCTAGATGGGTTCAAACCACCAACCTTTAGGTTAGTAGTTGAGAACAAATCATTTGCACCACCCAGGGACCATTTGTATAATATGCATAACGTATTATGAGAGCTGGCTAGGAGTCACGGAAAAACAGTTTTGCAAAAGTTTCTGAACTTCAGGTATTCATTACCTATTTTACAATAAAGGAAGTGTTTAAAAGAAAAGATTCATGGAACGGAACTCTATGTAGTTGTAACTTACCAATCCATTCGCAAAGACAATAAGATTATTATAGTTCTTTAGGTTTCTAGCTTTAAATCACTGATTAATGAACGGTATCTCCAAAACTAAATGTTTATTAAAAGATAGCAAACACAGAAAGTGACTAAAATAATTAGTAATGAACATGCAACAGTTGTGTAACATCAGAAGACTCATGACAAACAGGTATAAGTGGAGTAATATTTCAAAAATTATTCTATTTTGCCTTTGCCCAACTCAGCCCAGTTAGGTGTTAGAATTTATTATAAAACAAATGCAAGAAAAAACACTCTATAATAATCAGCTTTAGATATGCAAAACAGATATATACAGCAAGACAAGAGTCTAATAAGCCAACCTATTATCCTGATGAGATTTAATAAATTTATTTCTCTTATCATTTAGTATGTTAATAATCAAGCCTAGAGGATTCAAATTTTAGTGTTTACTTCAGAGTGTGAAGGTTCCCTTTTCCAACCTTAAGAGTTAGTTACACAGCTAAAGTACAGGAGAAGAATATTTAGGCATGGTTAAAGTAAATGTCATCCCTTTCTGGCCAAAAAATACTAGAAACGAAGGGAAGAAAGTAAGAAAAAGACACGGGTCTCAAAAGAACTAGGTATATTAGCTACATGAGAGTAAGGCAAAAAAAAAAAAAAACCCAAAATCCATTGTAATCGAGTCGATTCCAACTCATAACAACCCTAAAGGGTTTCCAAGGAGTGCCTGGTGGATTCAAACTGATAACCTTTTGGTTAGCAGCCGTAGCTCTTAACCAGTATGCCACCAGGGTTTCCTAATGCCAAAAGTGCTACCTTTTCTTGATTCTTAAAAGAGACCATCTGCAGCTGCCTCTGGAACCACATTAGTATGGTCATGCTATGTGATCAGGAACAGACCCTCAGGTTTAGCTCTCTCAAGAAATCCTTAGTTCTATGTGGTATGGATACTGTGGCGGGAGTCAGCAGGCCTACCAGGGGCCAGAATTAAAGACACGGCAAAGACTCAGAGATATGCGGGTAAAGAGGACTAAGGGAAGGACAGGTTCGCAAGAGGTAAACAAACGGCCGATGCTCCACTGGAGCACTGTCCACGCAGAAAGACTAGATTAAGAATACACCAACCACTCTGCAGGATTGATGAGCAGGAGAATACTAAGTGAACAGGCAAACAAGGGACGCACGTTGGAAATCAGAAGACAAGACATTCTGAACTAAGACCCCAACTTTTCATACTCACCACAGAGTCATGTAAGCCATAGTCTTCCTCTGATACACACAGATGTCATCTTAAGGTGGCAAGCCAGTATATGGGGACCAAGCATTTTTATTTAAAAGAGGCTGGGTACTAACTAATGGAATTGTTTAATTACTGGATCGAACTGAAGTATTAAAAAAAAACCTGTTATTTGGTTAAAATTTTCTTTGAGCCAATGAGCAGGGTCCCATTAAGATGAAGTCAGCTGTGGATACATAGCTACATATTCCCTCCACATCCTAGATACAAAGGGAGTAAACGTGTACCATCCAAGAAATCCCAAAACTTAAAGGAAATATATACATTAGGGGTCAGCTATATGTGTATGTATTATATACTAAATACATACACAAGCACAGACACACCCACACACAAACTACAAAAATTTTCCCAGACTACTAAAGAGGAAATGAAGGCTAGGAAAGAGGTACCCTATAAGAAAGGGTAAGAAGCTTTTAGATCATTTCTCAAATTGACTTAAAATTAATTTTTTTCTTTTTTTTTAATTCTTGCAAAATATATATAATACAACAGTTGCCAATTCAACGGAAACCCTGGTGGTGTAGTGGTTAAGTGCTACGGCTGCTAACCAAAGGTTGGAAGTTTGAATCCACCAGGCACTCCTTGGAAACTCTATGGGGCAGTTCTACTCTGTCCTATAGGGTCGCTATGAGTCGGAATCAACTTGATGGCAGTGGGTTTGGTTTTTTGTTTTGGTTTGCCAATTCAACATTTTTCAGGTGCATGATTTAGTAATATCAAGTACATTAATCATGTTGTACAACCATCATCCCTAACTGCTGCCAAAATATTAACTTAAAACTTATTAACCTTATTGTACTTGGAGGGAAATCAAAAGATTTACACTAACTGACTTCCAGCTTATTAATTTGACTTGATTTTCTGTTCAAAGGCAAACGAGATGTTTTCCTAGCATAAGAAGAAGAGAATAAACACTTAGGCTGCCACAAATAAACACAAGCAAGGTAAGGGAATGAAATGATTCTATAAGGAATTATTTATTATTTTCCAGACTGTCATCAATTCTGAAGCAAATGAAGGCCTTCATTTGCTGATGTGGCATGACTCAAGATAAGAAGAAACACCTGCAAACAGCCATTAATAATCAGAACATGGAATGTATGAAGTATGGATCTAGGAAAATTGGAAGTCATCAAAAATGAAATGTAAGGCATAAAGATTGATATCCTAGGCATTAGTGAGGTGAAATGGAGTAGTACTGGCCATTCTGAATTGGACAATCATATGGTCTACTCTGCTGGGAACGACAAATTGAAGACAACTGGTGTCACATTCATTATCAAAATTGAAATACAATGCTGTCAGTGATAGGATAATATCCATACACCTACAAGGAAGACCAGTTAATACAGCTATTATTCAAATTTATCCACCAACCACTAATGACAAAGATGAAGAAATCGCAGATTTTTATCAACTTCTGCAGTTTGATTGATCAAACATGAATCAAGATGCCTTGATAATTACTAGTGATTGGACTGTGAAAGCTGGAAACAAAGAAGAAGGAATGGTAGGGGGAAAATATGGCCTTGGCAACAGAAACAACACTGGGGACGGTATGATAGAATTTTGCAACATCAATGACCTCACTGAAAATACCTTTTTTGAAAAACATAAATGGCGACTATACATACAGATCTCACCAGATGGAATACAAAGAAATCAAGTTGACTACACTTATGGAAAGAGATGATGGAGAAGCTCAGTATCATCAGTCAGAAAAGGCCAGGGCTAACCCCCAGCGTATGGCCCCCAGGCACCCTATTAACTCAGTACTGAAGTCATTCCTGAAGTTCACCCTTCAGCCAAAGATTAGACAGGCCTATGAAACAAACAATAATAAACAAAGCTCAAGGATGCATCCAAGCCTAGATGGGGACACCAGTCCAAGAAAAGGATGAGAAGGCAGGAGGGGACAGAAACGCTGCAAGAACGGAAATGGGTAACTTGAGATTGAGAAGTGGAGAGTGTTGACACATCATGGGGTTGGCAACCGATGTCACAAAGCAGTATGTGTATTAATTGTTTAGTGAGAAACTAATCTGCTCTGTAAAGCATCACCTAAAGCACAATTAAAAAAGAAAAAGGCTGAGGCTGACTGCGAAACAGGCTATCAATTCTGTTGCTCGTATGCAAGTTCAGTTTGAAGCTGATGAAAATCACAGCTCGTCTCTAGGCCACAAGAGTCAAAACACGACCCTGAGTATATCCCACCTGAATTTAGAGAACATCTCAAGAGCAGATTTGACGCACTGAACATTAATGACTGAAGACCAGACAAGTTGTGGGATGACATCAAGGACATTACATATGAAGAAAGCTAAAGTTCATTAAAAAGATAAGAAAGAAAGAAAAGACCAAAATGGATGTCAGAAGAGACTCTGAAACTTGCTCTTGAATGTGCAGCAGCTAAAGTGAATGAATGATGAAGGAAAAGAGCTGAACAGAAGATTTCAAAGGGCATCTCGAGAAGAAAAAGTATTATAATGAAAATGTGCAAAGACCTGGAGTTAGAAAACCAAAAGGGAGGAACATGCTCAGCATTTCTCAGGCTGAAAGAACTGAAGAAAATATTCAAGCCTCGAGTTGCAATACTGAAGGATTCTATGGGCAAAATATTGAACAATGTAGGAAGCATCAAAAGAAGTCACTTACCAAAAGGAACTGATGGACATTCAACCATCTCAGCAGGTAGCATATGATTAAAAGCCTATGGTATTGAAGAAGGAAGTCCAAGCTGCACTGAAGGCACTGGTGAAAAACAAGCCTCCAGGAATAGACAGAATACCAACTGAGATGTATCAACAAACGGTTGCAGCACCAGAGGCACTCATTCATCTATACAAAGAAATTTGGAAGACAACTACCTGGCCAACAAACTGGAAGAAATGCATACTTGTGCCCATTCCAAAGAAAGGTGATCCAACAAAATGTGGAAATTATCAAACAGTATCACCAATATCACACACAAGTAAAATTTTGCTGAACGTAATTCAAAAGCAGTTGCAGAAATACATCAATAAGGAACTGCCAGAAATTCAAGCCACAATCAGAAGAGGGTGTGGAACAAGGGATATCATTGCTGATGTCAGATGGATCCTGGCCAAAAGCAGAGAATACCAGAAAGATGTTTATCTGTGCTTTATTGACTATACAAAGGCACTCAACTGTGTGGATCATAACAAATTATGGATAACATTGCGAAGAATGGGAATTCCAGAACACTTACTTGTGTTCATGAGGAACCTGCACATAGACCAAGAGGCAGTCGTTCAAACAGAACAAGAGGACTCTGTGTGGTTTAGAATCAGGAAAGGTGTGTCAGAATTGTATCCTTTCACCATGCTTCTTCATTCTGTATGCTAAACAAATAACCCGAGAAGCTGGACTATATGAAGAAGTACGGGCATCAGGATTGGAGGAAGACTCATTAACAAGCTGTGATATACAGATGACACAACCTTGCTTGTGGAAAATGAAGAGAACTTGAAGCACTTATGGGAGAAGATCAAGGACTACAGCCTTCAGTATTGATTATGCCTCAACATAAACAAAACAAAAATACTCACAACTGGACCAGTAAGCAACATCATGATAAAAGGAGAAAATATTGAAGTTGTCAAGAATTTCATTTTACTTGGATTCATAATCAGTGGCCATGGAAGCAGGAATCAAGAAATCAAACAACATATTGCACTGGGCAAATCTGCTGCAAAAAACCTCTTCAAAGTGTTAAAAAGCAAAGATGTCACTTTGAGAACTGAGGCATGCCTGACCTAAGCTATGATATTTTCCATCTCCTCATATGCATGCAAAAGCTGGACAGTGAATAAGACTAAAGAACCGATGCATTTGAATTATGGAGTTGGTGAAGAATATTGAACATAATAACATAGACTGCCAGAAACCCGGGTGGCATAGTGGTTAAGCGCTATGGCTGCTAACCAAAAGGTTGGCATTTCGAATCCACCAGGTGCTCCTTAGAAACTCTATGGGGTAGTTCTACTCTGCCCTATAGGGTCACTATGAGTCAGAATTGACTTGATGGCAACAGGTTTGGTTTTTTTGGTTTATGGACTGCCAGAAGAATGAACAAACTTCTCTTGGAAGAAGTACAGCCAGAATGCTCCTTAGAAGCTGGGATGGCGAGACTTAGTCTCATGTACTTTAGACATGTTATCAGGACAGACCAATCCCTGGAGAAGGATATCACACTTGGTAGAGAGTCAGTAAAGAGAAGAACACCCTCACCGAGATGGCCTGACACAGTGGCAGTACCAATGGGCTCAAACACAGTGATGAATATGAGGATGGCCCATAACCAGGCAGTGTTTTGTTCTGTTGAGCACTGGGTTGCTATGAGTCAGAATCAACCCGATGGTACCCAACAAGAACAGCATCAATTCTGAGAAACAACATTCTACTTTAACTTCAGGTATACCCTGGCCCAAAAAAAAAAAAGAAAAGAAACCAAACCCATTGCTATCGAGTTGATTCTGACTCATAGCGACCGTATAGGGCAGAGCAGAACTGCCCCCCCCCCCAGAGTTTCCAACGAGCACCTGGGAGATTCGAACTACAGACTTTTTGGTTTGCAGCCAGAGCACTTAACCAATATGCCACCAGGGTTTCCACCCTAAGGCCAAAGAGGTCAGCTTATAAATCATTTCATTAAACACAGTAATGTCTTTAAGTTTCTGCTAATTTAAAATTCAGTTTTTTCTTCAATCACCTAATTAGCTTAATTTTTCCAGGGAGAAACACTAAGTTGGATTTTGTGAAACCAACTTCAGTTGTAAACATGCATTAAATTATAGTTAATTTAAGACCATTCACGAAGGGACTTCCCATATTTGTCAAAAAATCAAATGAAAATTAATTTTCTCTATATTTAAGTACACATGGTAACAAACAGAGCTTGTATAATTTACATGCTTTGTAAAGCCAAGGAATTTCAAATAGAAATATATGGACATGAAAATGGAAAAAAAAATTTTTTGAATTCATTCTCCATATAGGATTAACTGTACTTTATGCAATTTGTACAAATCAGAGAAAAATTACCATTGGCTTCTTTTATAGCATGAAAACAAGACTACAAAGAAATCAGAGTTTTAACTAAAACTAGTATTTTATTGTTTCTCTGACAATTCATATAAAAAATTAAATTTTGGAATACATTTAAAACTAGTACCAATTTTTGACCTTTAAAAATCACATACTTTTAACATGTGGATACTATGAGAGAGAAAAAAATCAGACACATAACAGTTCTTTTTGTGAAGTCTCAAGAAACAGAAAAATTTGCCAGTCAAATTACAATAAAAACAAAACAATAAAGCTTTCTTGCTGGGCAGCTGCCTATTATGTTTAACAGGCTTAAAACAAAATGTGCCAAAGATCAAGAGTAAGTTATCTGAGATGTCAAGTGCGTAAGGTCAAAGGTACAATTTTATTAGGTCAGAGGTGGTATAAATAAAATGTTATATGTCAAAGAAGAAGGGTCACATACAAGGTGTATATAATATAAAGACATCACAGATGACATGTAATAACTTTAAGTAGAACAAGTATGTTTTACTATAGATACCTTCGCTGATTAAAAACGAAACTTCAAAGCGAGTAAATATAAAATTGCCTTTCTGTATCACATAACTCATACGCTATATTACACACTTGTTTTCAGGAAGAAGGGGCTATAACCAAAAATAACTACATTAGTTAAGTGAGAACTTAAAGAAAATATATAATCCTTTTAAACTGAATCAGTACACATAATGATCGCATCAACCAAATCTCAAACCACAACAGCTAAATATCAGGCTCCACAGGTACAAAAAGTAGATGATTCGTAACTGAAGATACTGTGTATTTTTCTTCCAAATCCCATGAGTTCAACATCCTTTCCTTACCTTTTCTCATTGAAATAAAAACACATAAAATTTATATTTCAGTTTACATAATGGCAGCGCTCCAGAAATATTCTCAATAATGTTTTCTGTAAATTAAATAATATATTTAGCTCTTTTATTAGGGGACCTCTGCACAAATAATTTCTATAAATGGAAGAACTGCCTTTATAATAGGAATAATTAGATTCTAATTAGTTAAGGCAATTTAGGAGTTTCTTAAAGTGGAGCACATACATGTGACTTTAGTTCTAAACAGCAATAAAATGGGGTAAGTATATGGGTGATTCAAGTAAAAAAAAAAAAATCCATACCACTCTCAAAATATCCATATAATTTAACTAAAAAGGAAAAAAAAAATTTGAGGCAAAGCAGATGGTTCAATTTTCATTTCTATTAACATTACCTGGTATTTAAAAATAAAGGTACTTACAAAGGAGAAATTCAGAGGTCCATTTCAATGATATCTTTAAGCCATTCTGTATAACCTTTCAATTCAACTGAACTCAAGTCAATGAATATTTATTAGCAGGAGCCCTGGGGTGCAGTGGTTAAGCACTTGCCTGCTAACCGAAAAGCAGGCAGTTCAAATCCACCACCCACTCCACAGGAGAAAGATACGGCAGTCTGCTTCCTTAAAGATTTACAGCCTTGGAAAACTTACGGGGCAGTTCTAAGGCTTGCTGTGACTCAGAATCAACTCAATGGCAGTGGGTTTTGGGTTTATGAGCCAAGAATTACATCAAACAATACATATACAGGAATTAAACACTGGGAACCTTTTAATTCCAGCCATAATGAAGTGGCTTGTATTGGGCTAATCTAGCTCTGAAAGCTGGACAAAATACACAAAACTACTAAATTTTACTGGAAAGCATTAAAAGACAGTTAAGACTCTATGATCCCTAAAAAGAGGGAAGCACACAGGGTAAGCTTCACATTCACCTTGACTTTTTCCTTAAAGGCTTATGCCAATTTTTGGCATGGAAGAATAGAATTCAAGTCTGAAAGTGGTAGTCTTGAAGAATTTGGAGTTCAGAACTGTCAAAGTGATTGAAATTTGAAGGACAGAAACCACCAAGAAGAGGAAATCACAGAGAGGTGAGCCAAAACAATGGTGTACAATTTCCCCTGAAGAATTTGTCATATCCAGAAACCGGGGAGAAAACAGTAGTTTTGTTTCTCTTGTGTTCTAGAACCAACCACATAATTACCGCTGTGTTACAGATTAAATTGTGCGCCCCTACAAATATGTGTTAGAATCCTAATCCCTATACCTGTGAATGTAATTTAATCTAAGGTAGTAGAATCACCTTCTACAATGTAATCCAATGCAATGTAATCAATCAGTTGAGGTGATGCCTATGTAGAGTGGACTCTAAACCTAATCACTTCTGAGTTATTTAAAGAGACACACACATGCACAAGGGGGACGAAAGATGCCATATGAGGATCCTCTACAAGCCAAGGAAGAAAGGAATGCTCAGGACTACCTAACAAGGAAGGAATCAACACAGCTGAGACCCTGATCTGGACTTTTAGCCTCCAGAATTATAAGACAATAAATTTCTGTTGTTTAAAACCACCGACTTGTGGTATTTCTGTTATAGCAGCACTAAGTAACTAAGATGTTCTGCTTTCTGACAGCACCCAATCCAGAACACAGTCCCATACCCTTGAACCTTCTTCAAAATCACCTAACACAAACTCAAATCCTATAATATGTTCTTTCTACCACACTCTTACTGAGAAGCCCCCACACCTTCCCATGGTATATGTTTTCTTTTTTGCAACAATAAATGCAATTTTATTCAACTACAGGTGTATTCCTCCAATGTCACTGGAGGGCAATGACAAAAATAAAAAGAATAAACCACAGCTTCATGTGAACAACAGGGATCTCACAGACTGAAGGATGAATGAAAGAAGCTAGACACAAAAGAGTACATACTGTATGATACCACTTATACGACGTTCAAGAATATGCAAGATTAATTGATGGTGCTAGAGGTCAGAAGAGTAGTTACCTTTTGGGAGCATGTATGCAAGGGGGCATGAAGGAGCCTACTGGGATACAAAAAATGATTTACATCTTGCTCTGGGTAGTGTTTTATTTGTCTCTACATATATAAAAATTAATTGAGCTATACACTTGCGATCTGTGTGTTATACCTAAAAAAAAAGTTAAACACACATGTATCTACACATAGGCACTGCCATCAATGAACCCCCAATAATCTTTCCTAGGCATTCAATAAAGAATCTTAACAGATTTCTGACAAACATGAATTTCTCACCCTTGGGTAGCTTTAGAAATTGCTATTATGAATAGAGCCAACAAATATACAGATTACCTAACTGGTCATCCAAGTCTCAATTAACGGTTGAATGAAAAATATTTATACAAGTCTAATTTCATGTAAACAAATTACAGATGAACAAATAATGCATATCCAAAAATTCCCAAATGGTTTAATGATACAAAATGATCCATTATAGGAAATTCACATTGCTAAATGTCTTCCAAGAAATCTGGAGCATCACTGAATAATTCTTTCCTTATAATATTAAAACATCAAAATAGCATTAACTTTTTTTTGCACTAAAATCATATAAACAACAGTATTAACTTGTTTCTACATTTCTTATTAACTAACACATATACAGTCTTGTATTGTTTAACGTCCACCAGACATTCTGCTTTACACGATTTGGACATTGTGCAAACATGCCTAAATCGCAAAAAATCACATTCAGTGATTTATAATGTTATATAATGACCTTTGTGTTATATAATGACCTTTTGTTTCACTTCCAAATTGATACTTCTTGGCCTCTTGCTGCTGCTATCACTAGCACAGGTTTTGCTGTATTTGGGAGCCACCGATGCACTTTATGGTAATATTTTTGAAAGAAAATTAAACAGAAAGATAACGCTACAACACTCAAGAGACGTGCAATACACAAGACTGGATGCTGCTGCCTACAAGTCAAAGCATACATTGTTATATGGTAAACTTTTTATTTGTAACTAGGAAAAGTTCACATTAAAATATCGACAGAACGTACAGTACATACATAAGGCAGTAACATAGGTGTTTATTATGACTATCAAGACATATGGATTCTAGATTGTAAATGTAATGTACCATTATACACCTGGCAGTGCAATTGCTTTGTATACAAGAGACATGAGATACACGTGTTGCCTGTGGGAAGCTGCTGCATTCGCTGCATCTGGTTATGTCTGCTATGTTCCATTCTCCGATTGGGATTTCTGAATTCAATTATAACCTTATGGGACCAAGGACATATATGTAGTTGGACATTGCCCGAATGGACGTTATACAGTGCCTGACTACACAAAAATAATAACACATTTGTGTATTACATTGCAGTGGTTACTAAACATTAAAAATAGTTTTAAATAATCACATAAATATGTAAAAACATGGAGTTTTTTAATAATAAAAGAGCTCTGCACATACTAAAACCAAAACCAAAACCAAACCCAGTGCCGTCAAGTTGATTCCATCTCATAGCGACCCTATAGGACAAGGTAGAACTGCCCCATAGAGTTTCCAAGGAGCACCTGGCAGATTTGAACTGCCAACCTTTTGGTTAGCAGTCATAGCACTTAACCACTATACCACCAGGGTTTCCCTGCACACACTCGGACTCAATAAATACCTACAAAGAAGCGAAAGTAAAGCTTACCACTTCTTCATCTGAAAGCTCTCGCCCTTGGATGCTGCTGTTCTCTCTCACAGCTTGCTGGTGTTTTTTCCCTTTAATGTGGCTAAAAAGATACACCTCTGATGAGATCTAAAAGCATAAAATTGTTTAAATTATAATCAAAAACCGAACAACCAGAACACAACTAATGAGGATGCTGACACATTGTGAAAAATGTAAGAAATGTCACTGAACAACTTGTGTAGAAATTGTCAAATGGGAACATAATTTGCTGTGTAAACTCTCACCAAAAACACAATTATTTAAAAATACATAAATAATTAAAACAATATAATCAACTTATAATTATACCTAATTTAAATATTAATCCAGTATACTTTATCTGTAAACCCTGGTGGCAAGTAGTGGTTAAGTGCTACAGCTGCTAACCAAGAGGTTGGCAGTTCAAATCTGCCAGATGCTCCTTGGAAACTCTATGGGGCAGTTCTACTCTGTCCTATAGGGTCACTATGAGTTGGAATTGACTCGATGGCAGTGGGTTTGGTTTGGTTTGGTTTGGGAATACTTTATCCAAGTTGAACTCACTTTAGTATTTAAGTATAATACTTAAAAATGTTTTCTTTACAATATAATTCTGAAAATCTTCCAGAAGACACATGATAAAAAAAAAAAAAGTATACCATCATAGCCAACTTTAACAGGAAATCATTTCCTATAAGTGGTTCAAGTTTCAGTACTGAGAATGTTGCTTTTCTTTTTTGGTCCCAATACCAAAAAATGTTGACTTGGACTATCATTAAGCAGGTACACATCCATTTTAGTACCAACTCCATGCTTTGGCACTTTGAACTACTGTTCCTAAATGCTGACATATTTTAAATGTACTATTTTCCATGCTGCTCAAGAGATGTCTTAGCATGAGTTTATAAAGACTGGAAGAATATATTTCCATGATTGAATAAAATTTAGAATAAATTAAATCATCACAATATTGATAATGACAACCTACCAGGACGCTGCAGAGAGAACACTGTTTCTTTCTTTCATAAGGGGTCAGTTTGGGGGCATAATCAGTATTTGCATGTCGTCCACTGCTTAACTCGGCAGCTTTCTCTTTTCTTTGTTCAATCTGTTCCATGTGCCTTCGGATGCTCTCATCATGCTGTATATAGAGTCACAGTGCAAGAATATTAAAAATTACTAAAGAGAGATGAGGCCAAGATGGCGGAGTAGTCAGATGCTTCCAGTGAACCCTCTTAAAACAAAGACCAAAAAAAACAGGTGAAACAATTACATTTATGATAAGCTAGAAGCCCTGAACATCAAAGTCAAAGTTAGGAAACAGACTGAGCGGCAGGTGGAAGGACAGACTATTCAGAAGCAGAGAGGAGTTAGAAGACCTGAATTGCCAGGATCCCTCAGGCACCGTTATCGGGAGTGGAAGTGGAGGGCTGCTGGTAGCTTTCGGCTGCAGTTTCCTCGGGGAGAAACAGCCAGCTGCACAGCCTACACACACCTTCGGAACCAGAGAAGAATGGCGCCCTTGGCAAAAGCTAAGAACTCGTGTGTATTTTACTGCGCCTCCAGTTGTGAAGCGGACATCACTGGCTGTCAATTTCCCTGGGCCTCAGATACATCTGGATGCGTGCCCTAGGCTTTCTCCCGGCAGTGGAAAAGGAAAAAATTCACACTTGGGGAAAAGATAAAATGCCACCTCCACTAACCTGGGGAGCTCAGGACAGAAGCAGCTACTGTCTGGGCATAAATGGTCCATGGACTTTGAATACGTTTACCCACTGCATGGACCTGTGTGAGCCTATCTCTGAAGAATAAGACCTTGTTAGCAGACTGTAACTGTTTCAGCTGTGCCATGGAGAGATGGGAGTTTAATGTTTGACACCGCCTTGCCTATTAAACACGGTCCTCACCTTCCCACATCAGGGGCCTAAGGACAGGTGGCTTCACTCAGGTCACCCACCCACATGCGGCAGGGGCACAAGGATAACTGGTACCTCCCAGTCCTTACAACCAAAAACACTGGGTGCCCAAGGTCCATCTGTAGAACTCAACCACCTGTGCGCTCTACAGAACAGGGACACGCTTTCCTCCCAGACACTCGGGAGACAGTTCTCAGGCACCTGCCTTGTTGAGAGCGTGACCTCCTGCTGAAAACAGATACTGGTGCCTACACCAATGCCCCCTGCCCCTCTAAGACTGTAGGACAGAGCCTGTACCACACACTTGATGACCAACTACCTGGACACCTGAGCTGAATCCATACAAGAAAAGTGAATGGACTCCAAGGCTCATATACCTGGTAACAGCTCTAGCCATCTGGTGAGAGGGCGTTAGAGCTCCAAAGCCGTAAATAATCGAGCTAGCTGACTAAAGCAACCTATTTGGATATATCAAAACAAAACAAAGCAAGAAGCTACAATACAGTAAGCAAACATAAAATAAACTAATACAATAACTTACAGATGGCACGGAGACAACAGTCAGTATCAAATCTCATAAAGAAGCAGACCATGATCGCTTCAACAAGCTATCAAAACAAAGAATTAATGAATCTTCTGGATGAAGGTGCCTTCCTGGAATCACCAGAGGCAGAATATAAAAGATTAATATACAGAACTCTTCAAGACATCAGGAAGGAGATTAGGCAATACGCAGAACAAGCCAAGGAACACAAACATAAAGAAGTTGAAGAAATGAAAAAGGTTACTTAAGAACATAATGAAAAAATTTAATAAGCTGCAAAAATAAAAAGCTGCAAGAATCCATAGAAAGACAGCAATCAGAAATTCAGAAGATTAACAATAAAATTACAGAATTAGACAACTCAACAGAAAGTCAAAAGAGCAGAACTGAGCAAGTAGAAGGCAGAATTGGTGAGCTTGAACATAAGGCAATTGGCACCAATATATTCGAAGAAAAATCAGATAAAAGAATTAAAACAAATGAAGAAAACTTAAGAATCATGTGGGACTCTATCATGAGAAATAACCTACTACTGACTGGAATACCAGGACAGGGAGGGATAACAGAAAACACAGAGAGAAATGTTGAAGATTTGTAGGCAGAAAACTTCCCTGATATCGTGAAAGATGAGAAGGTATCTATCCAAGATGCTCATCGAACTCCACATAAGGTAGATTTGAAAAGAAAGTCACCAAGACATATTATAATCAAAACCAAAGATAAAGAGAGAATTTTAAGAGCTCCTAGGGATAAGGTTTTTTTTTAGGGATAAACAAAAAATCACCTACAAAGAAGAGTCAATAAGAATAAGCTCGGACTATGTGGCAAAAAAAAAAAAAAAAAAATTTTTTTTTTCTTTACGTGGCAGAAACCATGCAGACAAAAAGGCAACGAATGACTTCTATAAAGCACTGAAGGAAAAATATTGCCACCCAAGAATCGTATATCCAGCAAAACTATCTCAAATATGAAGATGAAATTAGGACATTTTCAGATACACAGAAGTTTATAGAATTCATAAAACCAAAACTATAAGAAATACTAAAGAGAATTCTGTGGTTAGAAAATCAATAATATCAGGTATCAACCAAAGAAGACAACACTGGACAGAGCAATCAGATGTCAACCCAGACAGGGAAATCACAAAAATAAATCAAGATAAAAAAACACTCCAACAGGGAAACAGCAATGTTATTATGTAAAAGAAGACAACATTAAAATAATGAAGGGGGATTAAGAAATGTAGTCATAGGTCTTTCATACGTAGAGGAAGACAAGGCAATATAAAGAAGTTAGGTTTAAACTTAGAAAAAAAGGGGTAAGCATTAAG
Source organism: Elephas maximus indicus (assembly GCF_024166365.1). NCBI lineage: Eukaryota > Metazoa > Chordata > Mammalia > Proboscidea > Elephantidae > Elephas > Elephas maximus. Next base: position 66,826,116 of record NC_064831.1, on the reverse strand, counting down.
GTATCCACAAAGGAGACTAACAATTCTACTCATCAAAATAAAATACTAGAAAAAAATCGAGACTCAGCAGAAACGAAATCAACAACAAATAAGAAGAAAAGACAATATAAAAAGATAAAGTACTCAGCACAAAAAATTAAGTGGGAAAAAGAAACTGTCAACAACACACAAAAAAAGACATCAAAATAACAGCACTAAACTTGCAGCTATCCATAATTACGCTGAACGTAAAGGGGCTAAATACATCAATAAAGAGACAGGGAGTGGCAGAATGGATTAAAAAAACAGATCTATCTATATACTGCCTACAAGAGACACACCTTAAAGACACAAACAAACTCAAAGGATGGAAACAAAAATATCAAGCAAACAAAAATCAAAAAAGAGCAGGAGTGGCAATATTAATTTCAGACAAGACAGATTTTAAAGTTAAATCTACCACAAAGGATAAGGAAGGACATTATATAATAATTAAAGGGACAATAAACCATGAGAATATGACCATATGAAATATTTACGCACCCAATGACAGGGCTGCAAGATACATAAAACAAACTCTAACAGCATTGAAAAGTGAGATAGACAGCTCCACAATTATACTAGGAGACTTCGACAGACCACTTTTGATGAAAGACACAAAATCCAAAGAGAAGCTCAATAAAGACATGGAAGATCTAAATGCCACAATAAACCAACATGACCTTACACACATACACAGAACACTCTACCCAACAGCAGCCAAGTATACTTTCCTTTCTAGTGTACATGAAACATTCTCTAGCACAGACCACATATTAGGTCATAAAGGAAGCCTTAGCAGAATCCAAAACACTGAAATATTGCAAAGCATCTTCTCTGACCATAAGGCCATAAAAGTAGAAACCTGTAATAGAAAAAGCAGGGAAAAGAAATCAAACACTTGAAAACTGAACAATACCCTGCTCAGAAAAGACTGGGTTATAGAAGACATTAAGGATGGAATAAAGAAATTCATAGAATCCAATGAGAATAAAAACAATTCCTAACAGAACCTTTGGGACACAGCTAACGCAATGCTCAGAGGTCAATTTAAAACAGTAAATGCACACGTACAAAAAGAAGAAAGGGCAAAATTCAAAGAATTACCCCTATAACTGGAACAAATAGACATAGAGCAACAAATGAAACCCTCAGGCACAAGAAGAAAGCAAATCATAAAAAATAGACCAGAATTAAATGAAATAGAAAACAGAAAAACAATTGAGACAGTTAACAAGACCGAAAGCTGGTTCTTTGTAAAAATTAACAAAATTGGCCAAACTGACAAAAGAAAAATAAGAGAGGAAATAATAACCTGAATAAGAAATGAGAGGGGTGATATTACAACAGACCCAACTGAAATTAAAAGAATTACATCAGATTACTATGAAAAATTGCACTCTAACAACAAATTTGAAAACCTAGAAGAAATGGATGAATTCCTAGAAACACACTACCTACCTAAACTGACACAAACAGAGGTAGAACAACTGAATAGACCCATAACAAAAGAAGGCATTGAAAAGGTAATCAAAAAACTCCCAACAATAAAAACCCTGGCCCAGATGGCCTCACCGCAGAGTTTTACCAAACTTTCAGAGAAGAGTTAACACTAGTACTACTAAAGGTATTTCAGAGCATAGAAAAGGATGGAATACTACCAAACTCATTCTATGAAGCCACCATATCCCTGATACCAAAACCAGGTAAAGACTCCACAAAAAAAGAAAACTACAGACCTATATCCCTCATGAACTTAGATGCAAAAATCCTCAACAAAATTCTAGCCAAGAGAATTCAACAATGTATCAAAAAAATAATTCACCACGACCAAGTGGGATTCATACCAGGTAGGCAGGGATGGTTCAACACTAGAAAAACAATTAATGTAAGGCATCATGTAAATAAAACAAAAGAACCACATGATTTTATCAATTGATGCAGAAAAGGCATTTGACAAAGTCCAACACCCATTCATGATAAAAACTCTCAGCAAAATAGGAACATAAGGAAAATTCTTCAACACAATAAAGGGCATTTATGCAAAGCCAACAGCCAACATCTTCCTAAATGGAGAGAGCATGAAAGCATTTCCCTTGTATTCAACATAGTGCTGGAGGTCCTAGCCAGAGCAATCAGGCTAGGTAAAGAAATAAACGGCATCCAGACCAGTAAGGAAGAAGTAAAAGTATCTCTATTTGCAGATGACATGATCTTATACACAGAAAACCCTAAGGAATCCTCAAGAAAACTACTGAAACTAACAGAAGCATTCAGCAGAGTATCAGGATACGAGATAAACATACAAAAATCACTTGGATTCCTCTGCAACAACGATAAGAACAGCGAAGAGGAAATCACCAAATCAATACCATTTACAGTAGCCCCCAAGAAGATTAAATACTTAGGAACAAATCTTACCAGAGGTGTAAAACACCTATACAAAGAAAACTACAAGACACTACTGCAAGAAACCAAAACAGACCTATAAGTGGAAAAACATACCTTGCTCAGGGATAGGAAAACTTAACATTGTAAAAATATCTATTCTACCAAAAGCATCTACAGATACAATGCAATTCCAATCCAAATTCCAACGACATTTCTTAATGAGATGGAGAAACAATTCACCAACTTCACATGGAAGGGAAAGAGGCCCCAGATAAGTAAAGCATCACTGAAAATGAAGAGCAAAGTGGGAGGCCTCACCCTACGTGATTTTAGAACCTATTATACCGCTATGGTAGTCAAAACAGCCTGGAACTGGTAGAACAAAAGATACACAGACCAATGGAACAGAATTGAGATTCCAGACATAAATCCATCCACATATGAGTAGTTGATTTTTGACAAAGGCCCAAGGCCAGTTAAATGGGGAAAAGACAGTCTGTTTAACAAAAAGTGCTGGCATAACTGGATCCATTTGCAAAAAAATGAAACAAGATCCATACCTCACACCATACACAAAAACTAACTCCAAATGGATCAAAGCCCTAAATATAAAATCTAAAATGATAAAGATCATGGAAGAAAAAAGAAGGACAACGCTAGGAGCCCTAATACATGGCATAAACAGTATATGAAACGTTACTAACAATGCAGAAGAGAAACCAGGTAACTGGGAGCTCCTAAAAATCAAACACCTATGCTCATCCAAAGAGTAAAAAGATCACCTACAGACTGAGAAAAAGTTTTTAGCTATGACATTTCCAATCAGCACCTCATCTCTAAAATCTACATGACACTGCAAACACTCAGCAACAAAAAGATAAATAACCCAATTAAAAAATGGGTAAATGATACGAATAGGCACACTTCACTGAAGAAGACATTCAGGTAGCTAAGAGATACATGAGGAAACGCTCACAATCATTAGCCATTAGATAAATGCAAAACAAAACTACAATGAGATTCCATCTCACTCCAACAAGGCTGGCATTAATCCAAAAAACAATAAATGTTGGAGAGGCTGTGGAGAGACTGGAACACTTATACACTGCTGATGGGAATGTAAAATGGTACAACCACTTTGGAAATCGATTTGGCACTTCCTTAAAAAGCTAGAAATAGAACTACCATATGATCCAGCAATCCCACTTCTAGGAATATATCCTAGAGAAGTAAGAGCCTTTACACGAACAAATATATGCACACCCATGTTCACTGCAGCACTGTTTACAATAGCAAAAAGATGGAAGCACCCAAAGTGCCCATCAACGGATGAATAGATAAAAAAATTATGGTATATTCACACAATTGAACACTACACATCAATGAAGAACAATGATGAATCCCTGAAACATTTCCTAACATGGAGGAATCTGGAAGGCATTATGCTGAGTGAAATTAGTCGCAAAAGGATAAATATTCTCTAAGACCTCTATTATAAGAACTGGAGAAATAGTGTAAACTGAGAAGAAAATATTCTTTGATGGTTATGAGAACAGGGGGAGGGAGGGAAGGAAAGAGGTTTTCACTAATTAGATAGAAGATAACTATTTTAGGTGAAGGGAAAGACAACGCACAATACAGGAGAGGTCAGTATAACTGGGCTATTCCAAAAAGCAAAGAAGTTTCCTGAATAAACTGAACAGTTCGAAGGCCAGCATAGGAGGGGCGGGGGTTTGGCGACCATGGTTTCAGGGGACATCTAAGTCAACTGGCATAATAAAATCTATAAAGAAAACATTCTGCATCCCACTTTAGAGAGTGGCATCTGGGCTAGCAAGTGGCCATCTAAGAAGCATCAATGGGTCTCAACCCACCTGGAGCAAAGAAGAGTGAAGAACACCAAAGACACAAGGTAATTATGAGCCCAAGAGAGAGAAAGGACCACATAAACCAGAGACTACATCATCCTGGGACCAGAAGAAATAGATGGTGCCCGGCTACAACCGATGACTGCCCTGACAGGGGACACAACAGAGAACTCCTGAGGGAGCAGGAGAGCAGTGGGATGCAGACCTCAAATTCTCATAAGAAGACCGGAGTTATTGGTCTGACTGAGACTAGAAGGACTCCAGAGGTCATGATCCCCAGACCTTCTGTTAGCCCAGGACAGGAACCATTCCCAAAGCCGACTCTTCAGACAGGGATTGGACTGGACTATGGGATAGAAAATGATAGTGGTGAAGAATGAGCTCTTTGCATCACAGACACACGAGGCTGTGTGGGCATCTCCTGTCTGGAGGGGAGGTGAGAGGGTGGAGGGGGTCAGAAGCTGGCCGAATGGACACGAAAATGGAGAATGGAGGGAAGGAGTGTGCTGTCTCATTAGGGGGAGAGCAACGAGGCATATATAGCAAGGTGTATATAAATTTTTGTATGAGAGACTGCCTTGATTTGTAAACTTTCACTTAAAGCACAATAAAAAAATTTTTTCAATTATTCAAATTATATTGAACATCTAGAAAAATACTATTTCTATTAAGTTTTCTAAAATAATAGGCTACTCGTATTTCAATGTTAATTTGCACACTGAGGACAAGAATTTATGTAAAGCCCTTTAATATCTCCCACGTGCACAGTAATGCTTCCTAAAGTATCTCCATGAAACTGCTCTGCAGGACATTAATATTACTGTATTTTTACCAAATAACATGCACCTTCTACCTTTGACACCCTCCCCCTGTGAGGTATGTTCATAAATGTCGCTATACCAGTTTTTTTTTTTTGTTTTTTTTTACATGTTTTTATAAAACAAAATAGCATAGTACCCTTAGGAAAATACCTTAGGTGTGGCGAGGGCATGGTTGGCAAAGGCACATGTTATTTGCATAAAAATACAGTAGCAGGTATGAAATAAGTTCCATGGTGAAATAAATTTAAAAAACAGTAAGTTAAAGCTAAACAGGTTTTTAACATGGAACTTTATAGAGCCTCTACTATGTCACTGTGCATTCTGATTCAATAAACCTAACTTATAGTAAGCAGCATTTTATAAACTTATTTTACTACAACTTACCTTTGAGAAATATTTCTTGGAACACAATATGGGAAATGCCAACCCATAAGTAAAATCCAAGATTATACACATGGCAGAAAAGGCTCACTATGACAAAGCTCTCTTCCCACCTCTACTCCCTTTTTTAGTGACCTCTGGTGACTGTCCCATAAAAACAAAATGCTATTTCACACTTTTGCCCTCGTGCTCATACAACCTCATATGGCTGGAATACCAACCCACCTACCCATTCCCCTGATTAACTGCAACTCCGTTCAAGATTCAGCTCAAGAATTATTCACTAAAATTTTTTCCCTGATCTCTGATCTCCCCTCCTCTTTGCTGCCACAGCATTCAAATTAAAGCAAGACAAATAATAATATTTTTTAGTTTATTTCTAAATGATTAAAATCTACGAATACCAGAAGTCTAGCAGTAATGCCTTCAGTTTATTAATGAGTTGCTCAGTAAAAACAGGAAATGTTTAATTTCCTTTGTTTCTCCTCAATGGCTTTATCTTTTGAAAATGAAGCAATTTAGTTTTTAAGAAGTTGAGTTATAAATGGTCATGGCCAAATCATATGAGTCTTATTGTCCAAAGATTAGGAACACAAATTCATTCAATTTTTATCCTATACATAAAATTTTAATCTCATGCACCACTGCAAGCTCTAAAATTTCAAATAAAAGTATATAATATCCCTACCTTCAGCTGAATTTTTTTTTGCAGCTCTTCCATAGCTTCCTGTTGGGCAGCTGTGAGTGCTGCCAAGCGTTCTTCCCTGTCCCTGTAAGAAGACAGTGAAACTTACAAACTCAACTGCTTGGAGTAACAAACAGAGCAGAATTCTCATGAGGTTAAGAAATGCAATCAGGGGCACATTATGCTAATTTTTTAAAGCAACATGTTACAAAAATTGGCACAGCAGTGTTTATAAAAATACCTCACAGGAGGGGGGTGTGGTTGGCAAACAAAGGTAGAAGTAGCACATTATTTGCATAAAAATACAGTAGTCAGATTTATATACCAGTCCCCCAAAGACCATCATAGAAAACTCCTCTCTTGGGTAGTCTATGATAAAAGACCTACTGAAAGGCATTTGGGAATCTCCCTAAAAACAGCCAGTTCCCCACAGATCACTCTAGAGTGAGTCATTTTATCCAACAAGTCTTGCCCACAAAATCAGAGCTATCAGCTTTTGAGTGCCAATGATCAGATATTTGAGAAAAATTTGTAACATGAAGGCAGAGACTAAAATGAACACATAAAAGTGATACAAAGGAAAGAAAATGTAAGAAGTAGAAGGAAATTTCAAAACTACTGTAATTAATACCCTTCGGGATATTAATATTGCACCATGAAACAAACACAGAATGCTATTTAAAAAAAAAAAAAATCAAAGAACATTAATTTAAATACGTAAAGAGAAATTTCAAAAAATCAACAGAAGGATTGAAAAGTAAAGCTGAGAAAGTCTTCTAGAAAGTAAAATGAAAATACATGAAAGTGTAAAATAGAAAGTGAAAGGGCAAGAAAATTAGAAGATTAATTCAGGAGGTCCAACAACTGCTTAAAAAAAAAAAAGTGTTCAAAAATATTTCATGGAACTAAAGGGCTTGAGCTTCCAGGTTGAAAAGGGCCCACCGTCAAGACAGTGAATATAAACATAAAGATATATCATCATGAAATTATAAAACACCTAGAATAAAGAGGTTACGAAAGATGAAAAACAAGTTGTACATAAGGAATCAAGAATTACAAAATTGGACTTCTCAACAGCTAACAATAGAAGCCAGAAGATAAGAGAAGAATGCCTTTGAAATTTTAAGGGAAATGATTTCCCACCTAGAATTCTGTGCCTCATCACATTGTTGATGTTGTTAGGTGCCATCGAGTTGGTTCCAAATCATAGTGACTGTATGTACAACAGAACGAAACACTGCCCGGTCCTGCACCATTCTCACAATCATTGCTATGCTTGAGCCCCCTGTTGCACCCACTGCATCAATCCATCTCATTGAAGGTCTTCCTCTTTTTTGCTGACCCTCTACTCTACCAAGCATGATGTCCTTCTCCTGGGACTAACCCCTCTCAATAACATGGCCAAAGTATGTGAGACGTGGTCTCGCCATCCTTGCTTCTATAGAGCATTCTGTTCATACTTCTTCCAAGACAGGTCTGTTCATTCTTTTGGCAGTTCATGGCATATTCCATACTCCTCTCCAACACCATAATTCAAAGGCATCAATTCTTCTTCAGTCTCTCTTAATCATCGTACAGCTTTCACATGCATATGACACAAATAAAAACACCACAGCGAGGGTATTTTCAGCTCATTTTCTCTGTATGAAAAAAATTAGCTCCCATGAATGGTTTCTCTGCGAGCTATTCAAGAATATGCCCCAGCAAAATGAGTGTTTATTAAGGAAAAGAAATAAATAGACCCACAAAACCAAACATTTCAACACATGAGAAAAGTGAAACGAAGTTCTAAAATAACAACTGTGCAACAGACCTGAAGAACAACCAATTCAGCCTGAAGTAAAAGGACAGAAGGATTCAGAGGGTTGTCTCCAATAAGATTAGACTGAAAGATGTCAGATATGTTTAAGTGTGGTCGGAGATTTTCAGTTCTCTTTAAATGTTTGGGAATGAATCAGTGACTAGAAGGAAAAAAAATGACTTGACATTTATTACAGTGACAGAGTCAGGTTACACAGACAGATCAGTAAGGAAAAAGAAACATCAGATGGAGCCTGGAGGAACCCATGTGCAGGCTTACTATACTCTCCCAAAGTGTCCACACATAGTGCATCTCCCTCCAGTAGTGAAATGAAGTAACACATGTATAGTGTTTCTGCCCTGGGAAGCCCAATGAAACTCAGAAACAAAGGTTTTTTTGGAGGCTGGTCAAATAGAACTTTCTACCTATCCACAACTACCAAAATTCCATACTCCCAAAGGAAAAGCAAGTGTTCACCACAAATCACTGGTACGTACAAATGGTCTGCGCACAGTACAACACCCTCATCAGCTAGTAACAGAGGGACCATTTCAAAAGCCAAGTTCCTAGGCAACTATCAATCAATGGCCAGATGAGGACTACAATGTTAACTCTTTCTTGCAGAGAAACAAATGGGGAAACCAAGAGCTCTCCTTGCCTGAGGTTAAACTCCCAGTTGGGAAGAGCAGCAGACTAGCCAGAAATTTAAAAGAAAGACCTGAAAACAAGAGAGCCACAGGTAAGCTACGTAATTTCCACATATCCCAGACTGACTGAAAAACTAACGTATACACAAGAAAGATCAGACTGAACCCAGTGAAAAATGAATGCCAAGCAGATTTGAGAACTGGCTGCACTTCAAATATACTCTCCAGCCCACACACAGATCTATCGGCAGAGGGTGGAAGTCTTATAGGCTGAAGGTATTTGAGCACAACCTCTGCCCAAATCACTGGCTGATGACCAAATTATGTAGATGCTGGAAAAGTCCCCAGAATGTCAGGCAAAATAATAAAGACAAAAAATAAAGCAGAGACATGAACAGCTACATGCCATGGGGTAGACAGGTTCTGCAGTTTAAGTCAAGGCAAGAATACACAACAATTTGCTAAAATATGTTATCCAAAATCTCCATTTTTCAATAAAAAAATTAAGAGACATACAAAGAAGTATGCCCATGCTTAGGAAACAAAGCAGTCAATTGAGACTGGCTCTAAATGGGTCCATTTGTCAAAATAATTAAAGAAAATTATGATAACAACGATTCAACAAACAAGGAATCTGAACAGAAGAGTAGAAACAATTTTTTTAAAATTGTAATAAAAGGAGCCAAGACTCCACGAAGAAATGGTTGACCCTAGGGGAGATGCAGGATAAATCTGGAGCATCTTGTAGTGCCAGAACACAAGGAAGTGCTCAAAAAACAAAACGATGGAGGTATGCCAAAGGGACACAGGAGGAGCAATGGGAGCAATGAAATAAATAATACAGTATTAGATTATAACCGAAAGTATGAAACAAATGAGACCATACTGACATAAATAAATCAACTGGGGAGAATAGACAAATGTCCTGCACAAAACAGTTCCAAATAATTTATGTTGGTACTCCACTTTCAAGGGGGTAGAGCATAACTCTTCACTCCTTAGGTTTGGCCTATGCTTAGTGGCTTGTTTCCAAAGCATTTAGTATGGAAAAGGGAGAAATAAAAAAAAGTAATTTCACAGTGGAGAAACCTGGCAAACACTACCTTAGCTAGATGATCAAGGTAAACATCAGTGGTAAGTCCAACTGATAGCATGTACCCTTGACACAGGTTAAGAATGGCACTTCACCTCTGTGGTCTTCCTCCCCGAAACCCATAACTGCAGTCTAACAATGAGAAAAACACCAGACAAATCCTAATTGAGGAACATTCTACAAAATACCTGCATACAGCTCCTCAAAACTGACAAAGTCATCAAAAACAAGGAAAATCTGAGAAACTGTCACAGCCCAGAGAAATACAAAGAGACATGACAATTAAATATCTGAGGAAATAAATGCCCAATGCTTCCCAAATTTGATGAAAACATTAACATAGAGATATAAGAAGCTCAATGAACTTCAAGTAGAATAAACACAAAGAGAACCAACACCAAGTCATAGTCAAAGTGGCGAAAGACAAAGAGAAAATCTTGAAAGCAGAAAGAAAAGCATAACTTTAGTATGTACAGGGAAAAAAACAATATGATGAATGGCTGACTTTTCATCAGAAACAAGAGAAGTCATGATTCAAAATGCTGAAGGAAAAAAAAAACTGCACCAAGAACTCTATACATAGCAAAACTATCCTTCAAAAATGAAGGTAATATAGAGACATTCCCAGAAAAGCAAATACCAAGATAATCCACTGAAAGCAAAACTCCCTTATGAGAAATACTAAGGGAAGCTCTTAGGCTAAAAGGTAATGGTGCCAGAAGGGTACTTCAAATCCATAGAAAGAAACAAAGTACACCAGAAATGGTAAATATATTAAAAAAAAACATTGCTGAATGTATATATTTTCTCTTTTTTCTACTTTCAATAAATACAAGATTGTATAAAAAATAATCATAACATTATAATTGCTGAGTGTATGACATAGGTAGATGTAATATATGTGACAATAATAGGACAAAAGGGAAGGAAATAGAGTTATATGAACGAAGTTGCTATATCTTACTGAAATTAAGTTAGCATTAACCTGAAATGGGTTGTGGTGAGTCAAGGTGCATATCATAATCCAGAAAGCAACCACTATGCAAATAACTAAAATAATACAGTTAAAAAATCAGTAGAGAAATTAAAATGATACACCAAAAAAGTATTTGCTTAACAAAAAAGAAAGCAGTGAGGGATAACAAAAAAGACTTAAGTCATAAACAAAACAAATTTTCAAAACCAAAACCAAACCCACTGCTATCAAGTCGATTCCGACTCACAGCGACCCTACAGGACAGAGTAGAACTGCCCGGTAGAGTTTCCAAGGAGCACCTGGAGGATTCGAACTGCCAGCCTTTTGATTTGCAGCGGTAGCACTTAACCACTACACCACCAGGGTTTCCAAATTTTCAAAATGACAGACAAAATTCCAATCATATCAATAATTACATTAAATGACAACAGACTAAATACTTCAACCAAAAGGCAAAAATTATTCTACTGTATAAACAAGCAAAACCCAACTATATGCAGTAGACAAGAGACACACTTTAGATACAAAGACACAAATCGGATGAAAATGAAAGTATAGCTGTGATCCTACTGATAAAGTACTACTTATAAAAAGTGATATGTAGGCCTGTACTAATTTCCACCAATTAGCAATACTGAATGTAAGACTACATTAAGTAAACCACTACAGTGACACTAGGGTCTACATCAGGACTTTGAAATGGTTCGTTCTGGTTAGAAACCCCACTGAGAATTGGCATTTCCACCCCCAGATATACTGAATCAGAATCTACATTTTAACAAGATCCTCAGGTATTTCTTATGTATAATCAAATTTGAGAACCACTGCACTAGCAGTGAGCCCTGGCTGCACAGTGGTTAAAGCTACTGATTGCTAACCAAAGGGCTGGCGGTTCAAAACCACCAGCGGCTCCACAGGAGAAAGATGTGGCAGTCTGCTTCCATAGAGATTTACTGCCTTGAAAACCCTATGAGGTAGCTGTAAATCAGAACAGACCTGGCGGCAGTGGGAATTTGTCAGAAATGCAAAATCTCAGCAGGGGCTCGAACCAGAATGAACTGGTCCAAAGCCCTGTTCTACATGGTACATATTTTAAAGCTCATTCATGGATAATAGTTTTTTTTTTTCATTTCAGACACGGTGAACCAAATGAATTAGCCTGCCTTTTTTTTTTACCATTGTGGTTGCGTACTTAACAAGGTTAACAAAAAAATACTATGTTTCAATAGTTTTGCATGGACAACAATGTGGAATCTGAAACTAATATATTTTTATGTAAAGTTTTTTTATTTTTATTTTTCAATAAATTTTAGAAACAAAATAAAGTAAACACGTTTTTACAGACCTAAGTAAGTGTAAAAACATTTAGAAGGAAGGTTCATAAACTCAGAGACTCAGTATCAAAAATATCAACTCTCCCTACATTAATGTGTAGATTCAACGCAGCTTTAAAATTCTGATAGTTTCTTTTGTAATGCAGAACTGAGCAAGCTGATTCTAAAACTAATATAAAAGCACAGAAGGGTCAAGAATAGCTAAAACAGTCCTAATGAAGAGGGATATTATCAGAAACCAAGAATTCTAATAAAGCCTTGAAAATTAAGGCAGAGGATAAAAAAAAAATTACCACTGAACCAGATAACAGAGCTGCAAAGGAGACAAAGACGTACATGGAAACTTAATTTATGTTAGAAAGTTTTGCAGATCAGGAGAGGAAAAGCAGATTTTTCAATAAAGTGCACTAAAACAACTGCGCAATCACATGGAAAAAAAAAACTGGATTACTACATCAAAAAAAAAAAAATCCAATAAAATCAATTCTCGGTAGATAAAGACTTGACTATGAAAGATCCCGAATCAAAAACCAAACCCACTGCTATCAACTCCGACTCAAAACTATAGAATTTTTAAGAATATTTTATGACTCAGGGAAGGAGCCCTGGTGGCACAGTGGTTAAGTGCTTAGATGCTAACAAAAACGTTGGTGGTTCAAACCTACCCAGTGACTGTGCAGGAGAAAAGATTCGGCAATCTGCTCTCATAAAGATTACAGCCTAGAAAAACCCTATGGGGCAGTTCTACTCCATCACATTGGGTCACTATGAGAATAAAAACAACTCAACGGCACCTAACAACAACATCTACAACATGACTCAGGGCAGAAAAGGATTTCATAAACAAAAAGCACAAATTACAAAGAACAGTAGTTCAATTCTACTACATTGTAATCAAGAATTATGTTAATTAAAAGACATCATAAAGTGAGTGAAAAGGCAAGCCACAATCTATAAAGATATTTATAATATGTTAGTGACAAAGGGCTAGTATCTAATAAAGATAATTCCTAAATATCAGTATGAAAAAAAAGATCCCAATAGAGAAATGGACACAAAACTTGAACAGGTACTTCACAAGAAAAACTATGAGCAGCTCCAAAATGTATGAAAAGTTGCTCAGCCTTGGTGACACGTAGAAAAGCACATTAAAAGCACAAGGAACTATCATTTCACAGCCACCAAATCTGCTAAAATTAAAAGGTCAGAAAATGTCACGTCAGCAAGGATGCAGAACACTGCATCTTGTGCAAATGATTTAAAAATGTGGAGAACTGATGATAATTAATCATAATCAAAATGGTAACATGCTCACCAGACTGTTCCCATCAAAACACCAGTGCTGTGGCTCTTGTGACTTAGCCTTTGATACATAACAATTTCCAAACCTGACCCTCTAACCTCCTATCATTTATACACCAATATCTTCCAAAGAAATTTCCTTGGCTCAAGCTAGCAAGAGTCAAATTCTATTTCTTGCAATCAGAAACATCCTGAAATACCAAGTCTCTCAACCAACAGAAATTTTCACAAGATTTACATATTGAGTATGATGTCACAATTCCTGGAAATGGAACTGTAGTGCATCTCTGGTATTTGTGACTATTTTTTTTTTTTTTTTAATTTTAAATTTCTAAATTTTCTTTCATGTATGACAGCAATGGCATTGTTTTATGGCCTGATCTCAATATTCATTCAGTGAAAAATGTTCACCAGGATGAAAATCAAGATAGCAAATGAGGTACCTAGCTCTTTCCCGGGCTGCATCCTCACGAGCTTTTTCCTTTTCTTGCCTCTGCTGTTCAATTCGGGCTTCCTGTTCTTTCCTCTTCATCAGTAATTCTTCTACACGGGCCTGCCGTTCTGCCTCTAGAGCTCTCTTACGTTCCTAATGTAAGAAATTTTTAAAAGATATTAGAATTATGTGTAAAATGAAAATGATTAAAAGAACATGCCACTGAAACAAACTTCACATGTTCAAGCCAAGTAGATGCCTGCTTTGCTACCCTATAATTCTTCTCAAAATTCAAAGACCAAATTTCAGTGATACCTGGTTTTCATATGTCATTTACCCATGTTACATATAATTATAAGAATAAATGCTATTTAAGCAGATACGAGAGCTGCTAACCAAGAGGTCAGCAGTTCGAATCTACCAGGCGCTCCTCAGAAACTCTGTGGGGCAGTTCTACTCTATCCTATAGGGTCGCTATGAGTCAAAATCGACTAGACGGCAGTGGGTTTGATTTTTTCGTTTAAGCAGGTACTATGTTATACATATTCTGTGGGAATCTTATATCTATATTCCGGTTAATGATTTCTAAAGCCTTGTGTTAGCAGAGAACAATAAAAATATCTGAATATGATAAAAAAAAAATAGTTAACAGTTTTTATTTCCAAACTAAGCTTTTATAAAGGAATTATACAGCTTGTGGAAAGAAGAAAGAAGCAATATAATATAGCATAGTGGGTAAGAGAATGGGCACTGGATCAGATTTCCTGGTTTGGTTTCCTGACCTTATTATTCACTGGCTAGGTGGCTCTAGTCAAGTTATAGACTCTGTGGGTTAGTTTTCTGAAAGATAAATAACAATAATGAGATCAGGTGAGATAATACATGGAAAGCACTTACCACAGGACCTGTCACATAGTAAATGTTCAATAATTATTTATCATCACAATCATTATCACCACCATCGTCATCAAGACAGAAGATACTTCATTAAAATAGAGCAAACTTCAATGTCAAATATTACATCCTTTGTATATTTTGGAAACCCTGGTGGCATAGTGGTTAAGAGCTAAGGCTGCTAACTATGAAGGTCTGCAGTTCAAATCTAGTAGGCACTCCTTGGAAACCATATGGGGCAGTTCAACCTGTCCTATGGGGTCACTATGAGTCAGAAGTGACTGGACAGCAATGGGTTTGATTTGCGTTTTGGTGTGTGTTTTTGCCTAGTAATAGCACTCTGCTAATTTTCACCATTTTGCTAGCTGTACAATCCATGCCATTCCCCAGGTAACTAACTTCTATCATGCTATTTCACATCACATTATAATTTAATATTTGCCATAAAGGTAGGGATCATGTGGAGAGGAAAAGCTAGACCTTCTGTAATAGGAGCGCTCTGTATTTTTATACTTCAGTTAGCTTGGCACTCAGAATAAAATAAGACATTGGACTCTAATCAACTAGAGATCAGGGATGAAGATGGGAATGCCTATTAATGCCCACAAAGAGCAAGAATTAATACATTCAGAAAATATATTGATATAATTTCCTAAAACCACCAGTAAAATGAAGGAGCATGAAATATTACTAACATTTCTAATATTAACATAATAAAAAAGCTCTGCATAATCTTTCCACTAACTGCCTGTAGGGCTCTCGCATCTCCTTTTGTATGGAATGCTCTCCCACATCACTTCTCATTTGCACCCGTTACATTTGTCAACACTTAGTTGAGGTATCACCTCCTCCGAGAAGCTTTATCTGACTTCTCCACGCCCTCTCTCCTCCCAATATGAGTAAGCTGTTCTCTTTGTGCTATGCAGAATGCCTCTGTTATATCACTCATCATAATGGGTTAAAATTTTAGAAGAACAGGGCATCAGGGTTGGAGGAAGACTCATTAACAACCTGCATTATGCAGATGACACAACCCTGCTTGCTACAAGTGAAGAGGACTTGATGTACTTACTGATGAAGATCAAAGACCACAGCCTTCAGTATGGATTACACCTCAACATAAAGAAAACAAAAATCCTCACAACTAGACCAATAAGTGACATTGTGATAAATGGGGAAAAGACTGAAGTTGTCAAGGATTTCATTTTATTTGGAACCACAATCAACACCCATGGAAGCAGCAGTCAAGAAATCAAATCAAAAGATGCATTGCATTGGGCAAATCTGCGGCAAAGGATCTCTTTAAAGTACTGAAAAGCAAAGATGTCACCTTGAAGACTATGGTGCACCTGACGCAAGCCACGGTATTTTCAATTGCCTCATATGCATGCAAAAGCTGCACAATGAATAAGGAAGACCGAAGAAGAATTGACGCCTTTGAATTGTGCTGCCGAAAAATACTGAATATACCATGGACTGTCAAAAGAACGAACAAATCTGTCTTGGGAGAAGCACAACCAGAATGCTCCTTAGAAGCAAGGATGGTGAGACTGCATCTTACATACTTTGGACATGCTGTCAAGAGGGATCAGTCCCTGGAGAAGGACATCATGTTTGGTAAAGTACAGGGTCAGTGGAAAAGAGGACGACCCTCAATGAGATGGACTGACACAGTGGCTGCAACAATGGGCTCAAGCACAGCAACGATTGTGAGGATGGCGCAGGACCCGGCAGTATTTCGTTCTGTGGTCATAGGGTCGCTACGAGTCAGAACCGACTCAACGGCACCTAACGACAACAACAATATGTGTTCCTCATCAAGAGTGAGGATATATCTTTCACCTGTCCTTAGGCTAGGGCAGTATATGGCTTATAATAGTAATTCACTAAATGATAACTTAATGATGAACAAATTAATAAATATTAATTACAATAAAGTATATTCGTATTTATATTTGGATATTACAAAAAAATTTGTCTACATCAAAAATGTCAGGTCCACAAAGAGTCCATGGGAAAGGTTTGTACTGGGGAAAAATATTTAAATAGATTATGAACAGCAGAGCAGTTCATGACTTAACCATTCTCCCCAATCTGAAAATGGGAGCCAACTTAGGGTTTATTATAGAGAGTAAAACCTAAACAATTAAGTTATCTGATGATACTACAGGGAGTCTTAGTGGCACAGTGGTTAAAGCACTCAGCTACCAACCAAAACGTTGGTGGTTCGAATCCACAACCTGCTATATAGAAGAAAAGATGTTGCAGTCTGCTTCTGTGATGACTTACAGCCTTGGAAACTCTATGGGGCAGTTCTAGTCTGTCCTATGCAGTTTTACTCTGTCCTATGGGATCACTGGAAACCCTGGTGGCGTTGTAGTTAAATGCTAAGGTTACCAACCAAAAGGGTCAGCAGTTCAAATCCACCAGGTGCTCCTTGGGAACCCTATGGAGCAGTTCTACTCTGTCCTATACGGTCACTATGGGTTGGAATCAACTCGACGGCAACACGTTTGGTTTTCTGGTTTTTTATAGGGTCACAATGAGTCACAATTAACAGAAGGTTTCATTTGGTGGATTGGATAATACTATAAGTAACAAAGACTGCTCAGTTCTTTAAGGTCACTGTTACAGATCGAATTGTGTCCTCCAAGAATATATGTTGTAAATCCTAACCTCTATGCCTGTGGCTGGAACCCTGAGGATACAGTGGTTAAGAGCTTGGCTGCTAACCAAAACGTCAGCAGTTCGAATCCACCAGCTGCTCCTTGGACAAGGCAGTTCTACTCTGTCCTACAGGGTCACTATGAGTCAGAACTGACTCAGCAACAGGTTTGGTACACCTATGGTTATAATCCCATTTGTTATGTTAATGAGGCAGGATTAGTGTAAAGTATGTCTTGAGTCAACCTCTTTTGAGATATTAAAGAGATTAAACCCACAAACAAGCAGAGGAGAGACTGGGGAAGAGATGTCAAGCCACATGAAGATCAACCAGGAGCAGAAGCTCAAAGAGACGAGGACCTTCCCCCAAAGCCGACAGACAGAAGGCATTCCCTTAGAGCTGGCACCCAGAATTCAGACTTCTAGCCTCATAAACTGTGAGAAAATACATTTGTTTGTTAAAGCCACCAATCTGTGGTATTTCTGTTATATCAGCAACAGATAACTAAGACAGCCATGTACATACATACAATTGGTTTAAAAACAATCTTTTTTTTTTATTAGAGAAGAGGAGTGTATTTTTCCCCAACCTGATTAGAGAGGAATAGATACTAACTGCAGTCCAGGGCAGTTTAGTCCTTCATCTGGTTGAGGCTAGAGATTCTAGTTGTATGACTGCAGCCCACTGATGCAAGCACCGAATCACCTCATTTGAAGGAGTACGCACTTTCTTTTGGCAATCAGACGTCATGTGTCCAAACAGAGCTATACTAAACCATGCACCCATGGGAATAGGTACCAGATTTTACTCTGTTTTGGATCCACAGCACCTAAGCTCAGGGCCTTGGATATGGCAGGAGCTCAATAAATGCTTGCTAAGTAAAATTCTACCTGCACAGCTTCATCACGGGCTTGCTTTTCTTCTTGTCTTCTCTGACGCTCTTCCTGTAGCTCGTTAAGCCTCTGCTCATATTCCTTCAATTTTGATAAAACATCATGGCGTTTATTCTGGGCTTCAAGGGTATTTATAAAGGCAATCTCATTTACCTTCAATAAAAACAAAGTGATTTTCAAATCAAGCTAACTTTAAGAAACATCATAAAAATAAGAAATTTAATAATAGTTTATATAAATAATGAAAACGAGTGGTAAGGCATAGAATAAAAATTAATGACTTATGGGTCTTTTCTTATAATATTTACCTTAAAATAGATAATAATCCAGTGTACATAACAAATTCACAGGCCTTAATAAGAACTAAGTTGAAGTTCTGTCACTTAAAATATATATAAGTCAAGAAAGAATTTAAGATTGTGATATAGTCATCTTACCAAATTCATCTAGTATCATTATAATTTACAACTATACAAATCACATTAATGTTTAAACATGTATGTACATTTTAGTTCTAGTGAATTCAAAAGAACAAGACTTTAAAGAAAACAACGAAGCATTTTTCTCTAACATACACTGAGTGACACTGTATCATCAACCTCACGTGAATTGATTCATAACACCCATGTTTTGCTAGAGAGTACAGTTTTTATGAGAGTATACTTAATGATAAATAAAGCTGGAAAAGTTAGTTGGGGTCAAATTTCTCATTCCTGAAAGCCAGAGGGAGAGAAGGCTACAGTAAAAACGTTGGAATAAAACAGGGGAAGTGAACACTGACAGAAGCATAGGCCCTGGGAACCCATGTTGGAGAGAATAAAACCTATCACAATAGATTTTATAAGTCTCAGATGAGAAAGTACGAATACAATTCTAACTAGGCTATCCCATTCTCCACGCCATAAGGTGACATAAAGGTAGACCAATCATATACATATCTTTCAAACTGTACTCAAAGTAGAAGACAAATAGGAATGTTCAAGGAAAACTTTACTATATCAGGACAAACATGTTAAGCACAAGCAAGATGAAGGAAAAGGAATGGCATTTAATACACTAAGTGAAAGAAACAAAACTCAGAGGGAAGAGAATGTGAAAAAGCCAGATAAAAATTCTAATCTGGAAGAAAACATAACCCGAGAAACGGCAGAAAGCTCCCTAGGCAAACCTTTTAATATAAAACAAATAAGCACCTAATTTTAAAGTTGCGAAGGACAGAGGATAAAACAACACATTGATAAAATAAATGAAGTTTAGAAAGCTAAGGAAACAGAGGTCAAAAATAACACTATTATAGAATTAATTAGAAACAGAATAAAGATAGTGAAAATCAATTTACTGTTAGAGGAAACGCTTGTAGCAATCACAGTTAATGCAGATTTTTTAAATGTCTAAAATAATAACCTTTGAATATGGAGAACAAATCAATATAATCTAATATAAGGATAAATAATATCTATCAAGTTAAGATAGAGGAGAGAAAATACTCTAACATATAATACAAGAAATTTTCCCCAAAAGGAAGAAACGAATACTGAAAAAGTCTACTTCATGAAAAACTGATTCAGAATATCAACACCAAGAATATTCTTATTAAATTATAAAAGGTTAAGAAGTAAAACAAATTCTTTAGGTTTCCAGGAAACCCTGCTGGCATAGTGGTTAAGATCTAAGGCTGCTAACCAAAAGCTCAGCAGTTAGAGTCCACCAGGTACTCCTTGGAAACTCCATGGAACAGTTCCACTCTGCTTTATAGGGTCCCTAGGAGTTGGAATTGACTCGACGGCAATCGGTTTGGATTTTTGGGTTTTTAGGTTTCCAAGTGGTAAATGCAAGTCACCTACAAGAAAGGGGAAAAAAATCAGGCTGTCCTCAGGCTGCTCCACAGCAATGGTTAATGCTGAAAGAAAATGGAATAATGTTGAAAAGTTCTCAAGATATTGTGGATCATGAATCTGACCTCTAGCCAAGATATATATAATTCGAGCATAAATACCACAGGCCTTAAATATGCAAGAATTCAAGGAATACAACACATATGACCACTTCCTGAAAAAAAAGTACTTGCTAATAAAATTCAGCCTAAAAAAAAAAAAATCAAAACAGAACAAAATAGAGAATCAGTGAGCACCAAGTCCATTTACATATACAATAAAAACTGAACTGAACGGTTTATAGTTACATGGCAAAATGTTATAAATTTTAACAATGTAAAAATAGCAAAATTATGAAAA
This sequence comes from Elephas maximus indicus, assembly GCF_024166365.1. Taxonomy (NCBI): domain Eukaryota; kingdom Metazoa; phylum Chordata; class Mammalia; order Proboscidea; family Elephantidae; genus Elephas; species Elephas maximus. Next base: position 66,805,680 of record NC_064831.1, on the reverse strand, counting down.
ATTGTTGGGGGAGATTAGGATGATGGGAAGAAGTGTGGGTGCTAATTTTCTCATCTCTAGCGGGGTAAAAAGAAATGTTAAAAACTGAAATGGAGTTTAATAAATGTAATGACTCCAAACTCTTCATGTTTTTCATGACTTTAGAAAGATCTTATAGAAAATAATGCCTCTTGCAATAAAGAAACAAATTTATTACAAATTCAACAATTCCCTCGATTTCAGTTTCTTCTCCTTCTCTTAAAATTCAACTACAACTCAGATTAAGACTTTTTAATAATATCATAGATAGCATAATTCTACTTTATAAAGTTATCTATTCATATAATCTGAACATAATTCTGGAGAGCTGTCTGGTAGGCTGTTTGCCTAACGTTAATGGCGATTATGTCCTCTAAAATGAGAATGAACCATTTTCACTAGACTATGCCATTATTCTAAACATAAAATAATACTAAAGAAAGACAAAGTAATGCATTTATATTAAGCCTTGAAGCCAGTGGAAGGTCCTTGAACGTTTTTAAGCTGTGAAGTAATATAATAATGCCCTTCAGAAAGATTAATTTGGAGCGAGCTAGGGAAAAGGGCAAGAATATCAACTGCAAGTATTAGGAGGAAGATAAAAAGAAAAAAAAAAAACTGGTGACAGCTGCAATGGAAAGGAAAACACACAAGAGACTACAGAGTTACAGAATCTACAGCTAAATGTATACACTGGACTGGGGAAAAGGGGTTAGCAAAGACTAGCTTATCTTTGTGCCTTGTACACAAAAAGTGGTCAAAAAAAAGAACACTGAAGTGAAATAAATTATCTCAAGTTTACCGAGCCAAGGTTAACATGAGACTAGTGATATCATTATCCAAAATACAGAATTCAGGAAAAGTAGAAATAGTTTGAGATAGAGGGAGTAGCAAACTGAAAATATAGGAGAAAATGATATTACAAGGAATTAAAGAAGACATGAATGACGAGATAGTGGAAATGGGCTCAGAACACGCTTTTTAAGGAATTTACAAAAGGAAAGCGTAATTGCCTAGGAGTACTATGGCTAAAAACAAGTGTCTAGAAGTTAAGAAGACATGATCTTATTTATAAAGAGGAAGAAAGTAGGTAATCTAGGGGAAGAGAGCAAAGGTACAAGCACAAGAAGATAATTAATGCAAATCCCAAGACGAGGCAAGAGGACATAGACACTGGGCCCACAGGAGAAGGGCTGCTGGCATAAATAAGAGAAATGATGTTTTTTCTTCTAAGAAAGAAGAGAAATATCAAACTAATATGTTACAACTGAAAATGAATCAATGAAACCATTAAAACCTGAAAATAAAAGTCAATTTCATACTATTAAATAAAAGACTATGATCCAAGATAAAGTCAAGTTCTGAACTGCTCTGGCTGCAATATTAATCACCATCAACAAAATGCTAAATGACCTCTTTTCAACCATCAGTCCCCCCAGGAACAAACTAAAGAGTCGGAATCGACTCAATGGCAACAGGTTTGGGTTTGGTTTTTATTAATTTATTATAAGGACTCACAAAAAGTATATGTAGAAATCATATCTTGATTGTAAATAATATATTTGTCACATGCCCTAAATGAGGTACAGTCCTAGCTGAAATTAAAAGATTTTTTTTAAACCAAAACAACATCACCGGGTTATTAGTACTTTTTGATTGGTAATAGAACACAAGAAATGCATTAAGAAAAAATAAGTCACAGAGCACAAATATATCACTGCACAATTTGAGATAGGTTTTACAACAGAAGCGAGCATTTTAATGAATGTTTATAGTATTCCAGGAGCCCTGATGGCGTAGTGGTCAAAAAAAGAACCAGTGAGATCCTATATAGAGATCTACTTTGAGGAACTGGATAACACAATTGTTTACAAGACATTATACATCCCTACTAAAATGACTAAAATTTAAATGTGTTAAGTGCTCGGCTGCTAACCAAAAGGTCGGCAGTTCGAGCCCACCAGCTGCTCCACTGGAGAAAGATGTAGCAGGCTGCTTCTGTAAAGATTTATAGCCTTAGAAACCCTATTGGGCAGTTCTATTCTGCCCTATAGGATTGCTAGGAGTCAATCAACTCAAGGCAGTGGGTACTGCATGCCAGCGATGGCATTAATTGCTTTACAACATGTATAATCTCATTTAATCCTTTCAGCAATTTTTTTACATGTGGGTACTATTACCTCTATTTTATAGGTGAACAAATAGGCTCAGAGAGGTAAAACTATGCTTAAGGTCATTCTGCTCTGAGTGACAGAGTCAGGACTTGAATCCAAGTTTATCAAACATCAGACACTTCAGTCTTCACTATTAAAATAAACAATTATTTTTGAAGAAGCAGGACCCTTTGATATATGTGGAATCCAAATTTTCTGATTGTAAAAATCACCTGAAGGGCTTGTGACAAATAAAGACCCACAGGTTCCATGCCAGCATTACGGAATAAGACCCTGCAGAGAAAGAGCTGGGGAATCTGTCTTTTTAACAACGGGCCAGAGGTTACAATCAGGCAAGATTAGGAAATATTGGTGCCTTAGTCAGGGTTCTCTAGAGAAAAAGAACCAGGGAGATACTATACATAAAGGGATTTACTTTGAGGGATTGGATAACACAATTTTTTATAAGACATTATACATACCTACTAAAATGACTAAAATTTAAATGTGTAACTGTGTCAAATATTGGTGAGGATACAGCATAACTAGTCATTCTTTGCTGGTAGGAATGTAAAATAGTATATCCACTTTGGAGAACTGTTGAAAAGTTAAACATGAACTTATTATAAGCCCTTGGCTTATACACAAAGGCTCGTACATGAATGTTCACAACAGCTTTGTTTGAAACAGCCAAAAACTGGAAAAAAAGCAAATGCCCGTGAACACGTGAACGGATTCATAAATTATGGTACTTCCACATAGTACAATGGTGTACTTCTCACCAATGAAAAGGAAGGAATTCTCGATACACACAATAGCATGTATGAATCTCAAAATAACTCTGCTGAGTGAAAGAAGCCAGATGAAGGAATATACACTGTATGATTCCATTCATATAAAATCCTAGAGAATGCAAACATTTATAGTGACAGAAAGCAGATCAGCAATTGCCTGGGGACAAAGTTAGAGGAAAGAATGAATTACAAAGGGGCATGAAGAAACTTTTGAGGGAATTTTTCATTATCTTCATTGTACTGATAGTTTCAGGGGTATATACGTGTCTAAACTCATCACGTTGAATACATACGTACCGTTTACTGTCTGTCAATTACACTTCAATAAAGCTATTAAAAAATATACAGTTTATAGGATTATTTATGAATAAAATATTACACCTGGTAAGTTTTAAATGAGTCTATAAAATACTCTTCTTCTGGCACAGAATAAATACTTGATAAACAATTGCTGCTATTACTATTACATAACAATTGAGAAAAGTACTTGGGTAACTAATCCAATGTTTAAAGCATCTACCGTATACCTTAGCTTCTTCCTCTTGTGCTTTTTTCACAATTGCTTGTAATTGTACCTCTCGTTTAAATTCAGCATGAAGTAATTTCTCTTCCATCATCCTACGTCGTTGATCTAGTAATTCTTCCTTCCACTTCCGGACATCCTTCTCCTATATATATAGTGAATTATTCCATCATTAATTTCAATATACACAGTCATTTAACAGAAGTGCGAATAGGCAAATGGCTTATGAATACATAAAACCTAGGAGCTGGAAGTCAGTTCTAAAGCAGTGTGACTAATGATTAAGAACACAGAGAGATAAAACTGAAGCTGGACTGCCTGAGTTTACAATCTAACTTGGCCACTTATCAGCTGTGTAACCTGGGCAAGATTTTTAGCTTATACCTCAATTTCCTTATATTTATAGTACCTAAATTAGAGGGTTTGTTTTGAGGATTAAGTTAATATACGTAAAGCACTTAGATTAGAAATACACTAGACATGGTTCTATAGAAGTATTTACTGTTATTCTCATTGCACTGCACTAGGAGTACACCTAAAGTGAACAGAAGTGTACATTTCTTTATCAAGCTTAAAGTCTCTACAACCCAACTTCAAGACAAATAATTTGATCTTAGAGACTTGAAAATGGTGAGAAGTTTAAAAAATATAATATTATTTGCATAAGAAACATTTCCTGAAGGAACACAGAGGGTTTAGCCTACAGTAGAATAAAGATATGAGAGATAACTTTACTTCCTTAAAACAATATCAAACAGGAGAAGTAACAGACTTGCTCTGTGCTGCTCCAGAAAATCAAATCCAGCACCAGAGAAAATAAATCACAGAAAATCAGATGTGGGCTCAACATGAGGGGAAAAAATCGTAACCTTTTAGTTAAATATTCATGTAAAGAACCATCTGAAAAAGTAAGCTGTAGAAACAAACAGCGCTGGAATAGGAGCCAGAGGACAGATCCTTAAAACCTGAGCTCAGTAAATTATTGACACTGAACACAGAACTCAAGTCTTTCCTAGATTCAGTTTTCACATCCTTAAATGGGTGTGTCAGGTGCAATGGTCAAGTGCTCAGTTGCTAACAGAAAGGTTGGCAGTTTGAACCCACCAACAGGCTCCATGGGGGAAAGACCAGGCGCTCTGCTTCCATAAAGATTACAGCCTAGAAAACCCTATGGGGCAGTTCTACTGTGTCACGTGGGGTCGCTACGAGTCGGAACTGACTCAACAGCACTTAGCAACAACATCTTCCCTGTTGCCTCTGATTCATTGCAGTTATCAGATGAAACCACGTACGTAGACCCTTATTTAAAATGATAACCCATCAGACAAATGGAAGGTGGAATTTACCACTTTAATTATTTGAAGGGATACCTGCATTGATGGGAAAATTAAACCAGAGAATCTCTGAAGTCTTGTACAAGTTCAAGGGTCTATGACTTTGTATGCATGAATACTGAGAGACTATATTACACACTGAGAAAATGTATTGTATTAATTTTATTTGCATTTAAAAAAAACACAGTAAGGGAGAAAGTGCAGTTGTATTACAGCACTTCTTTGAAGCTGTAAATGAAATAATATACTAACTCTCATAAAACCCAAAAACATGGAGACTGCTGTTCATATTTGATCCATGCATCTTAAATTATTAAAATAAAAATAGTGACAAATTCCTGAGATTCAGGTAAATGGAAAAAACCACAGATTTTCTTCCTGTCTTAGTCAACTTTACTACACTGTATTAAAGAGAATCTTATGTTACATAATTCATTATCACAAATATTAGGATTATTTGGTCTAATTATCTTTCCTAAACTTAAAAACACATATGATAAGTAACAGAAATAATATGCTTCACCTGTGTGTCTAATACTCTTTTCTAGTACCATAAGGTAACAAAGGCATTCACGTATAATATAATGGTCATGTATCTTTCGTCATGCTGTGTGAGGACTTTGTGATAGGCAGCCTCCAAGGTGGCTCACAATGATCCCAGCCTCCTAGTATTTGGATCCTGTGTAATCCCCTTCCACACTGTATCAGGGATGTTACCAACAGAATACAGCAAAAGTGATGGTATGTCTCTTCCAAGATTAAGCTATAAAGGACTTTGCAGCTTCCATCTTGGCAACTCTCTTGCTCACTCTTACTGTCTCTTTTGTATTATTTGCTTTGGGGAAACCAGCAGCCATGTCATGAGGACATTTGGGCTATAAAAAAAATAAACAGGCTCAAATGGCAAGAAACTGGGGTCTCTAGTCAACAGCCGGACAGGAACTGAGGCCTGTCAACAACCACATGAGCGAGTCTAGAAGTGAATCCTAAAGCTCCAAATGACTACTGCCCCGGCCCAGCCAATAGCTTGACTGCAGCCTCATGAGAGACCCTGAGCAAGAACCACCGGGGCAAGCCATTCCTGGTTTCCTTGCCCAGAGAAACGGGGAGAAAATAAATGTTTCTGCTTTAAGCTGCTATGGTTGAGGTCATTTACTACATGACATAGATAACTAGTGTAGCGCTCATCTACATCTGCCATGTGTTTAAGCAGCAATAAGAGTGACCATCAGACGGAGCGACAGCTATCCTATTACTATGCGACTGTTTCACACTTACTTCATCACCACAACAACCATACAAGGTTAATAATTATAATGCTCATTTTACAGATAAAGAAACTGAAATGCAATAATATTAAGTAACTTGCCCAGGGCCTTCTACCTTGTTGTGTGGTAAAACCAGGATTTAAACCAGGTCAGCCATCTCCAGAGCCCATGCTCTTTCCCCTATACAACATACCAATTAGTAGTTACACTGGTACAAATGCTCCAAGAATCTTTCCTGAAAATGTAATTGCTGCCATATTTATTAAAACTTGATAATCTGAGGTTCCAAATCATCCTACCAAGTTATTCTACACTTTGGATAAAGCTTCCCCAATTGAAAATGGCAAAGGACAAAAAGTAGCTTCAATAATCCATGCCAAAACTGAAAAAAATCAACTCACTAACTAATTTAAGAATGGCAGATTCTTAAGATTTAACCATCTAGGATTCAACAGTAGTTCTAGGATTCAGTACTAGAAATGTCTTTATTTCCTAAAAAAACTTTTTTTTTTTTTCCCCTAGAAAATTTAATTATTTTTATGGTTCTTTTAGCTTCTCTCAGGCCAGAAGAAAAAGTCAAGTTGAAAGTACGCCCATCAATTTAAGACTATCACAATTTCCTTAAAAAACAAAAAACAAGACGGCAAAAAGGGACAGGAGTTGGTTGAATGGACATGGGAAATCCAAAGTGAAAAAGAGGAGTGTGCTGTCACATTACAGGGAGAGCAACTAGGGTCACATAACAATGTGTGCATAAATCTTTGTATGAGAAACTAACTTAAACTGTAAACTTTCACGTAAAGCACAATTTAGAAAAAATTTTTTTTCGCTGAAACATACCCTTTCTAACAATTTCTGAAGCTTTAATGTTTTCTCTTCACGTAACTTTTCCCTTAGCTGCTGCGCTTTCATTTGTTTTTCTTCATGTTTCTTCTTAGATTCTGCTATTGTTCTATTAACACAAACAAATGGACAGGAGACACAAATGTTTACATGATAAACCCAAAAATACTGTTGTTTAGTCTTCAAAGTACTTAAGATAAAAACATACAAAACTAATTTTGGCCAAACATCTCAGGAAAACATTGTCACTTTTCAATGGATCTCAAACTCTCCTGAAGGGTAATATGCCTTAAGGACTTCTGTAGCAACTCTATTTAATAGTGAAGAGTGACTGGTTTCCCTCTTGTGTAACATTTTCATATTAATGCTCAAAGGCCGGACCTTTTGCGAGATGGGGAGGAAAGTTTTTCATGCATGTGAATTCCATGCCCTGGAGGTCTAGCAGGTTCCTCCTCTACAATATCCCCCCAGGATGTATTTTGGCGCCAAGATTCACGAGCTGTCAGGAAAAAAGAAAACCACTGTTATTGTTTATCCACAGAGTTCTATAAAACCAATATTTGAGAAAAGACTGTTGAGAGGACATCAACATTCCCATTCCAAATTATTTACACAGAAACTCCTTTAATAAAATAATCTATTTTATACTCCTCTACACATAGGGGAGTCCCTGGGTGGTGCGAATGGTTAACACCCTTGGCAGCTAACCAAAAGGATGGAGGTTCAAGTCTACCCAGAGGTGCCTCAGAATAAAGGCCTGGCAATCAAATTCTGGAAAATCACTGGAAAGCCTATGAAGTAAAGCTACACACACACACACACACACACACACACACACACAGGGTCGCTATAAGTCAGAATCAACCCAATGACAACTGGTGTTTACCTACACTCACAGATATACACACGCATGAACGATACCTTCATAATCTGCAAGGACATCATTCCAGTCCATAGACAAACCACAGAAAGTTACACTTCCGCTGCTCATGCCGGCCTAGAATGTAATAAGGAAAATTGAAAACAAATCTTTGAACACAATTATAACCTTAAAAAAATGAACTACATATGAAATTTTCCTACTTTTCTCTATTATATTTCATTCAACCAACAGTTTAAAACTAGGATAAAGCTACATACCTCTTGTAGTCACAATAATCACCAAGTCAAAATTCTCTAGCATGGATTTTAAGAGGAAGACACACTTACTAGCTTTTAATAGCAGAGACAAATCAAGTAAATTTAAATAAGAAACGAAATGGTCTTATATTATTACTACATAAATATTGACATATGCAGAACATACATTTGAAGAGTTCCAGATTATTTGCTGGGCATTAAAATTTAACAGGGAAATAAGTGAAACCATTACAGTTATTTTTAATTTTCAACAAATCACCCTCATGAACATGTATTTCCTGAGGACCTAGTCAAAGCAAGGCAGTGTATAAATTATCTTAAAATTTTTCTTCTATCTCTACAAATTACCATCTAATGTTGAGTTCTTACTTTCTCTGGAATTCAATATCTTGTTTTGAAAAATGAAATAACACAGCTTCCAACTTGGCGACTACGTCATATATAAAAACAATCATCATAACGCTAAAAAAATGTTGGCTGTAAGTTCTCGATCGCACTGATTATTATTACTATTGAAGACAATTTTTAAATAAATAAATTATAACTAAGGCTACATAACCTCTAAATATTTCTGGCCTAATTATTTCTCTTCTGAACATAATGTTTGAGCAATTATGTTAAAAATTCTCACTGAAAAATCACTGTCGTTGTCAGTTTCAATGTTAATCTCATTGTTTTCTTCAGCTTCAATTTCTCTAGTTAACTGTTCTTCTTCAGCAATGGCACTAGCAATGGCTTCTTCATTGGCCTTTTCTAAACGATCTGCTAACTCTTCTTTTTTAGCAAGAACTTCTGCCATAGACTATAAAGTTAAAAACAAACAAAAACAAGAATCATCTCTGGCCTGGAAAGTTAAGTCATCGCTTTTTTCTTCATGCTCTAATCATCAGCTCAACAGTATTAAAAAATAAAAAACAGCACTGATCTAAAATCATACAACCTGGGGCCCAGTATAGGCTCAACCATTTGTTAGTTGTGTGAGTTACCAGTTTCTTAAAACCAAGAGCCTGTTTCATATTCCATGAAATGGGACAATAATCCATAATCTACCTTCTTTATAAGACTGCTGCATATGAGAAACAGTAAAGCTATAAATGTAATTGTTGTATTAGTGACAAACTGTGAATTTCATTTGAGCGCCTAAATTAATAACACAGATCAAATACGCCCACTGAATAACAAAAGAAAAAAAATATGCTATAATGGGAACATGGAAAGAATTTATCCTGTAATGATGACAACACTTTTTAAACATATATACCTAACTTTAAAATATAATTGGAAGTAATACAGATAATATGCATCAGAACCATTAATTAAAAAACCACTGGGATAAGCTAAAGATAAACCCAAAAGCAACCAATGAAATAATAAAACAAAAAGTTATAGCTAATAAACCAACGAAGAAGATAAAATGGAATTATAAAATATACTCGATTAACCCAAAAAGAGAAAAAAAAGATAAAGGCAGAAAAACAATAAGTCAAAGGGAAAACAAATAGTAAGACGGTCAATTTAAAACAAAGTATATGAATAATCACATTATTTTTAAGTAGTTTCAACACCCCAACTAACAGACAGAGATTGTAGAACTAGATAAAAAAGCAAGACCAAGCCATAGGCTGCCTGTAAGACACCTAATTTAAATATAAAGATACAAAAGGATTAAAGGTAAAAGATATACCATATACCATGCTAGCAATCATCAAAATAAGCTGAAGCGACTATATTAATATCAAACACAGTCAACTTCAGAGCAAAAATTATTACTAGTGATAAAGAACATCATCTCATAATGATTGAAAAAGGTCAATTCATCAAGAAAATCCTAAACATTTATAAACTTAGTAAGAAAGCTTCAAAATACATGAAGCAAAACCTGGTATAACTGTAAAAAGAAATAAACCCGGTCAAAATGTAAAATGATGCAGCCACGGTAGAAAACACTCTGACCATTCCTCAAAAAGGTTAAACATAAAGTTACCATATGGCCCAGCAATTCCACTGTAAGGCATATACCAAGGAAAAATAAAAAAACATATGTCCACACAAAAACTCTCACATGGGGAGCAGGAAAGCAGTGGAATGCAGACCTCAAATTCTTATAAAAAGACCAAACTTAATGATCAGACTGGGGCTAAGAAGGGCCCCAGAGGCCATGGTCCCCAGACCTTCTGTTAGCCCAAGACAGGAACCATTCCCAAAGCCAACTCTTCAGACAGGGATTGGACTGGAATATGGGATGGAAAATGATACTGGTGAAGAACGAGATTCTTGGATCAAGTAAACCCATGGGACTATGTTGGCATCTCCTGTCTGGAGGGGAGATGAGAGGGCAGAGGTACCAGAAGCTACCCGAATGGACATGAGGGGAGAGAGTGGAGGGAAGAACTGTGCTGTGTCATTGGAGGGAGAGCAATTAGAAGTGTATAGCAAGGTGCATGTAAATTTTTGTATGAGAGGCTGACCTGATTTGTAAACTTTCACTTAAAGCACAATAAAAATTAATTAAAAAAAAAAAAACTCTCACATGGAGTATCCATGGCAGCATTATTCATAATAGCCGAAATGACAAAACAGGAGATGCCAGAACAAAAATGGCAGAGTAAGAAGCTCTTTGCTCCTGACCCTACATAGAAAATTTTTGAAAATGCAGAAAATGACAGTACTGGCCTTCTCGGAATTCTGGTAAACAGTCGGGGGGCCACAGAAGCCAGGTGAAGACCTGTCAGAAGGGTAGGAAAACTCTAAGAATTTTTTTGATACTGCGTGAGTACCTACTCCACCCTTACTCAGCAGCCAGCTTAAAGTGGCCACTGTGTTTCCAGCTCCGGATCTTGGTCCCCGGTTCTGGAGTGAGCTAAGTGCACCTTATTGACAAAATATGGTATCTGCCTGCTTGAATCAGTCTAGTGACTACCTAAAAGACTAAAACAAAGCATCTGTCTCTGTTGTGCCTACCTTGGAGGTTGTTCAGGACACAGGAGTAGCAGGCACAGCCTGACGCACTGAGATAACTAAGAAGCCACTGACTGCCCGGGCAAAAGTGGGCGATGAGAGGTCAGGGTCAAAACCCTAGAAAGAGAATCTTCTTGGGAAATTGGAGCACTTAAAGGTACCCAAGTTTGTGTAATATAGAGAGCATACGCATGCCCAGGGCAAGGCACATACCCCGAAAGACCTGAAGTAACCCTAAACTTTCTCCTCAGGCGGATCTCTCCGATCAGTGCAAGTCTGGTTAAGGACTGTTCCAGCATAGAGCTATTCTGTAAAGAGTGCAAGAGGTTTTTTCCCCCTCAGTGGTTTTTCTTCCATTTGTTTCTGCAAAAATAGTTTGTAAAAGTCACTAATCTAATGAACTACCACAGCCTCCAACAATAGTAAAAGAGAAGAAAGGAAAAAGGAAGTGAAAGAAAGAAATAAAAAGCAAACCCTAAGGTTTGCAAACTCTTGCCAACAAACCTTAAGAAAGGGGAGAAACTGTGTCCTAGAGCTGCATTGTTATACTATTCAAATGTTCCATTTTCAACAAAAATTCACGAGTCAGATAAACAGGGAAGAATAGTCCATTTAAAGGAACAAAAACCAAGAGAAATCACTGGAAGACCAGACATTGTACCTACTAGATACAGATTTTAAAAGAACTGCTTTAAATATGCTCAAAGAAATAAAGGAAAACACGGACAAAGGTCTAAAGGAAAACAAGAATGTGTAAACCAATTGGGAATATTAACAGATGAAAATTATTTAAATTAAAAAACCTCTGGAGCTGAAAAGTACAATGAATGAAGTGAAAAATTCACTAGAGGAGTTCAAAAGCAGATTTAAGCTGGCAGAAGAATCTGAAAATTTGAAGACAGAACAATTAAAACGGGTCAGTCTGAGGAATAAAAAGAAAAAGGAATGAAAAAAAATGAACAGACCATAAGAGACCCATGGAACACCAATAAGTGGGCAATATACACATCACAAGTCCTAGGAGAGAAGACAGAGGAGCAGAGAAAATATTTTAAGAAACAACGGCTGAAAACTTTCCAAATTTGACAAAGGACATAAATTTGCACATTCAGAAAGCTCAACAAACTGCAAATAGAATTAACCCAAAGCGATCTATGCCAAGACACATTATAACCAAACTGTCAAAAACCAAAGCTAGAGAGAGGATATTAAAAGCAGCAAGAGGAAAGAAAAACAGTTAAGTATAAGGGAATCCCAATAATACTACACGTCAATTTCTCCTCAGAAACCATGGTAGCCTGAAGGCAGTGGGATGATATATTCAAAGTGCTGAAAGAAAAAAATCTGCCATCCAAGAATCCTATACCCAGCAAGAGTGTCTTTTAAAAATGAGGGAGAAATTAAGACATTCCCAGATAAACAAAATATGGAGTTAGTTACTACCAGACCTGCTCTACAAGAAATGCTAAAGAAAGTCTTCCAGTTTGAAAGGGGAAGACAGTATATGATAACTCAAAGCTGTATGAGGAAATAAAGACCTTCGGTAAAGGTAATTTCAAGAAAAAATATATAGGCCAATTTTGCTGTATTTCTGGCTTTTAACTACGTTTGTTATGTTTTGCATGCTATAAAGGACAAAAGTATAAATAATAATTATAAATATATGACAAAAAATGACACTGGCCTTTTAATAGGAGCCCTGGTGATGCAATGCTTAAGTGTTCAGTTGCTAACCAAAAGGTCCTCAGTTTGAACCCATCTATGTAGCAGTCTGCTTCCATAAAGATTACAGCCTTGGAAACCCTATGAGGCCGCTCCACTCTGTCCTATATAGTTACTAAGTGTCAGAATCAAACTGATGGCAACAGGTGTGGTGTTTTTGGGGGGAGAAGGGCAGGGGGAGGAAGGAGTGGCACAGGAATAGAGTTTTTGTATGTTACTGAAGTTACATTATCAATTTAAACTAGGCTGCTATAAATTTAGGATAATAAATGTAATAACCATGGTAACCACAAAGAAAATTTCTTTTAAAACAGACATAAAACGAAATGATTCACCACAGGAAAAAATTGACTAAATGTGCAAAAAAGGACAGTATTTGACAAAGGACAAAAAAAGCTGTAAGATACACATAAAAAAATGGAATGCAAGAGTATATACTGAAGACAGAGAAAAAAGTGAAATGTAAGAAAGAGTATTATATTGATTGATTTTTACAATGCTGGCAAAAGTTGACCTTAAATAGAAAGGTTCTCAGTCATTTTGTGCTAAAAAGTTCTGTTAAATAAGAGAATTACTGATAATGTTTTGCCCTTTTTTTCTTTTTTACCTGTACCAGTTACGTAAAAATGCTGTACTGTGGAAAAAAAGAAAAAACAGTTCTCTCATCTTCCCAGCAATTCTTTATAACCCAGCACACGGAAACTAAACGAGGTGAATGTCTAGATCTACCCAGAGAGTGTCTGCCATAAAAGCCAGTTATTTTTCAAATCTTGGTTTAGTTAAAACTCCTCTAGAAACTAAAAATACACTAATATTCATATTTTAAAGCAGAACTAAGTTTCTTTCAAGTATATAAATTTAACCCTCAAAATAATCAAAGGTTTTTGACTCTACCACAATCGTACATATATGATCAAATTAAAAATGATGAGGAAAGAACTTCATAAATAATTGCTTTATGCTTATTAAGGTATAGGGCCTTTTTCCTCTTCTGAAATGTTACTTTCTCACAGAATCAAATTGCAAAATAAATAATTTAATATGATACTTAGTATGTAAACAAAAAACATTAATATGGTCAATTTCTACCCCCTACAATAAGCCCATTACTTCTGACGATAATTATGTAACCATAATTATGTTCAACCTTTAAAAAGTCTATTACTGCAAGACCCAAGTTATAGAACATATGGCTCTATCTTATTATAAGAATCTAAACATTTGTTTTTATTACTGTAACCCATTATTTTCTTTTTTCCTCCTTAAGCAACCCATATCAAGTTTCATCTGTACCTACTGTTACTCTTTCTCTAAACGGTCTATAATTTGATCTAATGCTATCTGTAGATCTTTCAACATTATAAGGCATTAAAGTGTTGAAAGAAACTATAGTGTACCGTGGCCTTTAAAAAATAAAATTTGAATAATTTTTCTCAACAATTTTTTTTATATGCCTTTTTCTTTGGAAAGGTACTTTTTAAACACAACTAGCATGACCTATTATGAATTATCCTCAGGGCAATTTTCTCAATACTAAAATGAGAAATAGAAAGAGATGAGCAGAAATGAGTAGTCAAGCAAAAACATAAACTTAGAAAAATCGATGCATTTTCAAAAACTCTGGAGTAGGAATGGTAAATAAATTTCATCTTAAAGTTCAACTCCAAGCAAATTACAGTAGCTGCATAAAGCACTTTGTTAAGAATTACAAAACTAAGTCCAGTAGGCACCATTTCCCATCTATCAGAGTGCTAGACATTGTACAAAAGATTTTGTTATTGGTTTGGTTTGTTAATCCTAAAGAATATTTGATCAAATCACATGCAAACTGTATGATTTTCAACAAGTTATTTAACTCTGAAAGTCTCACTTTCTTTCTCTACAAAACAAGAATCTTAATTATATCAAAAGGTTACTGTAAGAATAAAACATTAAAATAAAATAGTATACATAAAATCACTGTAAAGTGTAAAGTAACACACAATGCAAGTTATTATTATTATTGGGGTTTATGCCTCTTCAAAATATTTACCCAGAATTCTGATAAGTTGTTCTTACCAAGTTAGCAGCACTCACATTTGAAATATCTGACGGGTCCATTTCATTTTCTATCCTTGCTTTCTCTGCTGGAAATTTGTCTTCATTTGTTTGCAAAGGAGGTGTGTCAGCTTGCTGAGTAATTGAAACACACTCTGTATCAACGTGAACAGCAGGTATCTCAGAAGCGCACACAGAATCATCTTGTAAGAAACCACTGCCAGAGCTTCTAATATCATCCAATGTACTCACTGTGAACTAACAAAACACATTTATAGAATGAATCAGAGATCATAAAAAACACTCACCAAATATTTCACTCTAGAAAAGCTGATGCTGCTTAATCTACCAACTCTGAAGTAGCAGTTGACTATCTGACAGACATCTCGCTTATTATCAAGTCATCTCTTTTCTGTCATGTTTCAATTTTAAGAACAGAGGAAAAAAAAAAAACCAACATTAGGTGGCCACAAATTTTATTTGCATGCCTATTATACATCCAGGCACTGTCTGAAGTGCTCTAAGGGATTAACCAATATCTGCGGTATATTGTAATTACATTTTCTTTTAGTATGCTAATTTCTGATGAGCATTTTACATGCCTCACAAAATAAATCTAGTCACAAGTATAACACTTTGTCTTATACTCTTACAACTACAGATATTTACATGGTCTCTTGAGAAGAATGTCTAATATGAAGAGAGAGTATTCAGTGCTTTTGAAAAACACCCTGAAGACATTTTTCATCAAAATATATTTGAGGACATTCTACTCAAAAACATGAAACTTGTTCTCCTCTGGTAAAATTAACACAACCTCAAAGTACCATTGATGAAGACCCACCCAATACATGGTACCAACTCTCAGATATAAAAGAGAAATGCACCATAAAGGGGGAGTTACCATATTTTTATACAAATAATGCACGCTTTCTAGGCTTGTTTGCCAACCGCGCCCTCCCCCCACCGTGAAGTACTTCCATAAGTGTGCTATACTAATTTTTTTCACAGCAACATGTAAAAAAAAATTTGACACAGCAGCATTTACAAAAATAGCAAACAGAACCAAGCTTTTACTTTCACTTTCTAACAGGGTACAGAAAAAACAGTGCCATGTTTTCCAATTATACTCAGAGTGATGAGCTCCAAGTTGAAGAACCAAAATCTAAACTTGTGAATTTAGAATTCACTGACATCACTTCTTAAACAAACATTAGATAAACTTTGTGGGGCCACAAAAACCCCAGTTTGATTAATTATTTATATAAATATTAAACTTGGCCAAGTCTTATAAACTACTTTTAAAGTTCTACTATTGGTCAGGACTTAGAGGGCCCCAAAGTGTTGATTTTAGCATAAGCATTATTTAAATTTTATCACATTGTTTATATTGCTATCAACATTATTTATATGTCAGTCACCGTGGTTTATAATCTTCTTGGCAATATTTATATTAGCATTACTGATGTTTACGATACAGTAAACCCTGTTTGTTAAAAAATATTATTTATATAACAAAATAAATGCTAAAACTCTAAAGTGATGTTGAGAAAATATATAAATATGCTAATTCCCTTCTTAAAAGGACAGTGGAGAAAACAAATACTGTCATGAGCTTGGCCATCATCAGTACTGAACTTTTATACTGAACATTTTAGCAATAGCGTAATTTCTCAAAAGTCGTATGTACGGTTTATTCCTGAAATCCCAATATCACATAAATTTACTCACTATACAAAACCAGCGTAACTTTTACATTATAGTTTTTAGCTAAAATATATGTTAACAAAAATGCTAAATGTTTGCTAAGTAATATAAAAAGTTATTTCTTCACCAAGCTTTGGTTTACTTAAAATTTTAAAGTTATACTCAACAAATATGTACTGATTACTTCCTATGTGTTTAGGACTCTGCTTCATATCATGAGAAATCAAAAAGCAACATAACAGACTGCCTGCAAGAAGCTTCCAATCTCAGGCAGGTGTAAAAAGTACACACTAAAGAGTTACAGAACATTGGGGCAGTGTAGGATTAAGAGCCATTAATTAAGGAGGAAAACAAGAACATCAAGAGTTCCAGTAAAAATAAATACCCTAAAAGTAAAGAGACAGAATTTTAAAAAGGCAGATATGATTCTAGACTGAAAAATATTACTATTTTACAACTTACTTATCTAATTCCCATACTACAATATCAAAGAATATCTCCTATATTTCATTAGTCATTTTATATAAAAATACACGAATTGAACATGAATCTTTATATTTACAAATACCTAAAAAAGATACATTCCTTCACCAATTAAATAAAATAAATTTCAAGTAGATTAACAGAACCAATATTGGGAACATTAACTTTAAAGAATATATAGTAAATACTAGCAAATTACTCTACACTTCATTTGCAAAAAGGACAAGTAGAACAATTTCAAAATCATCCATCCATAATTATTTTTAATAACACTCCAAATGAAGGAGGAGAATACCACTTAACCAACTGATCAAAGTTACCAACAAACTTGGGTAAACTGATACCATATGCCTCTGAACTGTGACACCTAAGAACGATCACTTTATTCCTGCCCAAACTCAATCATGAACAATGAGTACACAAACTGAAGGACATTCTACTCCAAAACATAGCCAGTATTCTTCAAAAATATTAATGTCATGGAAGACAAAGATAGGCTAAAGAACTGTCACAGATGAAAGACAATTCAAAAAAAAAAAAACTAAATACAATGTATGATTCTAGATTGAATCTTGGATCAGGAGAAAAATTTTTATGAAGAAATAACTGGGGCAGATGGAAAATTTTGAGTATTTGTAGTATTGTCAGTATTAGACAATACTATAAAAATGTTAAATTCCCTGAAGTTGATAATTATATTGTGGTTATGTAAACAAATTTCCTTGTTCTCTGGTTATACATATTTAAAGGTGAATGGTTATGATGTCTGCAAAATACTACCTAAAATCAGCCTACAGTACGTGTATGTGACAGAAAGAAAGAGAGAAAAGAAAAAAAAATAAAGCAAAATGTTAACAACTGCTGAATCTAGATGAAGGGTATATGCAGGCTCATTCTATCCTTGCAACTTTTCTGTAGATTTAAAATTTTTCAAAATAAAAAGCTGAAAACAAAGACAAAAAATATGGCATTTCGGCAAACACACACACCTTTTTTAAAAGGGCAGTAAAAGGAGTTATTTTCAAAGGGTACTACCTACCTGGGTTCTTTCAGCAAGAGGATGCTCACAAGAGTGTAAAGAGTCTTTGGGCCGAGACTCGACAGTATTAGGAGGTCCATCTCCAACAAATTCACCTTCCTGTATGCTTTCATCAGATAAAAGACGTACATTTTCTTTATCACTGTCATCCTTGGACATTAAAGCTTCTGTTGCTAATGAAACTTTTGGCATCACTGCTGTCGATCGTGAACGAACAGGCCTTCCTCTCTGAACAGTCTCCCATCCTTCAGCATCTTTCCGTTCTATGCAATTGGGGGCGGGAGGGAATCAAGATTTCTTTAGAAGATGAAAATTTTCTGAAATCCATCAAAGAAAACCATCTTCTACTTTAATTCCTATTAAATATAATATACAAACATGGCACTAATCAGTCGTGTTTGTGCAAGCTATATTATATATATTATCTCTGATTCCTATAATTACCATGTTAAAAAAAAAAAAAAACCATTGCCATTGAGTCAATTCCAACTCATAGCGATTCTATAAGACAGAGTAGAACTGACCCAAGGAACATCTGGTAGATCCAAACAACCGACCACCTGGTTAGCAGCCAAGCTCTTAACCACTATGCCACTAGGGCTCCTGGTAAGTAATAACAGTATAATAATTAAGGTTTATATAGTGTGTACAGGAGCCCTGGTGACACAGTGGTTAAGTGCTCAACTTCAAACTGAAAGGTAGGCAGTTTGAACCCACTAGCTGCTCTCGGGAGAAAGACGTGGCAGTCTGCTCCTGTAAAGATTTACAGCCCTTGACCTCTAAAATCTACATGTTACTGCAAAAACTCAACAACAAAAAGACAAATAACCCAATTAAAAAATGGGCAAAGGATATGAACAGACATTTCACAAAAGAAGATATTCAGGTAGCTAACAGATACGTGAGGAAATGCTCAGGATCATTAGCCATTAGAGAAATGCAAATCAAGACTACAATGAGATTCCATCTCACTCCAACGAGGCTGGCATTAAGCCAAAACACACAAAATAATAACTGTTGGAGAGGTTGTGGAGAGACTGAACACTTAGACACTGCTGGTGGGAATGTAAAATGGTACAACCACTTCGGAAATCGATTTGGCGCTTCCTTAAATTGCTGGAGATAGAACTACCACATGATTCAGCAATCTCACTCCTTGGAATATATCCTAGAGAAGTAAGAGCCGACACACAAACAGATATATGCACACCCATATTCAGTGCAGCACTGTTTACAATAGCAAAAAGATGGAAGCAACCAAGGTGCCCATCAACAGATAAATGGATAAATACATTATGGTATATTCACACAATGGAATACTACCAATCCATAAAAAACAACGGTGAATCTGTGAGACATTTCATAACATACAGGAATCTGGAAGGCATTATGCTGAGTGAAATTAGTTGCAGAAGGACAGCTATTGTATGAGACCACTATTATAAGAACTCAAGAAATAGTTTAAACAGAGAAGAAAATATTTTTTGATGGTTATAAGAAGGGGAGGAGGGAGGGAGGAAGAGGAGGATTCACTAATTAGATAGTAGACAAGGACTAATTTAGGTGAAGGGAAGGACAACACGCAATACAGGAGAGGGCAGCACAACTGGACTAAACCAAAAGTAAAGAAGTCTCCTGAATAAACCAAATGCTTTGAAGACCAGTGTAGCGGGGTGGGGGTTTGGAGACCATGGTTTCAGGGGACATCTAGGACAAGTGGCATAATAAAACCTGTTAAGAAAACATTCTGCATCCCATCTTGGGTAGTGGCATCTGGGGTCTTAAACGCTAGCAAGTGGCCATCTAAGATGCATCAATTGGTCTCAACCCACCTGGAGCAAAGAATAATGAAGAACACAAGAGACACAAGGTAAGTACGAGCCTAAGGGTCAGCATGGGCCACGTGAATCAGAGACTACATCAGCCTGAGACCAGAAGAACTAGATGGTGCCTGGCTACAACCAATGACTGCCATGACAGGGTACGCAATGAAGAATCCCTGAAGGAGGAGAGCAGTGGGATGCAGACCTCAAATTCTCATAAAAAGACCAGAGTTAATGGTCTGACTGAGACTAGAAAGACGCCAGAGGTCATGGTCCCCAGACCTTCTGTTAGCCCAAGACAGAAACCATTCCCAAAGCCAACTCTTCAGACAGGGATTGGACTGAAATATAAGACAGAAAATGATGCTGGTGAGGAATGAGCTTCTTGGATCAAGCAGACATATGAGGCTATGTGTGCAGCTCCTATCTGGCAGGGAGATGTGAAAGCCAAGGGGGACAGAAGCTGGCTGAATGGACACAGAAATACAGGGTGGAGAGAAGGAGTGTGCTGTCTCATTAGAGGGAGAGCAACTAGGAGCATATAGCAAGGTGTATTTAAGGCTTTGTATGAAAGGCTGACTTGATTTGTAAACTTTCACTTAAAGCACAATAAAAATTAAAAAAGAAAAAGATTTACAGCCTTGGAAACCGTATGTACAGGACAGTTCTACTCTATCCTATAGGGCTGCTGTGAGTCAGAATCAACTCGATGGCAATAGCTATAGTGTATACTAGGTGCCAACACTATCATATTATAGATGAGGAAACTATCACAAACCTTACTAGTAAAAATAAAGCCAAGAAGTAAATCCAGACAAACTGGCTCTGGTAATATATGCACCAAATGGTTACGTAAAACTGCCTTGCCATCTTTCAGAATCCTAACTCTGAAATCCAATGTCTTTCCTCTATCTCAGTTCTAAAAATATAACTTGCCTTAAACAAACTATTTCAATGATCATAAAATTACAGAATATTAATTGAAGAAATTCTATAGGACCTAGTCCAACATTTCACCAGACATACAGAGAAACTAAGGGTCCACGTCCAAAGACACACAGCAAAAAAGCACAAAATAAATTTATCTTCTAAAATGTTTCAAAATGTCACATCTTGGTGTATATTTTTATATAGTGATGTATATAGCCACAATGTCAAATTTTACTAGTTAATTGTAGTCTTCCAAAATCAATATGAAGACTTCCAGTTCTGGCCTAGGTGGAGTAGCCTCATCTCCCTCTCTGAGTCCACTGGACAAAACACAACAAACAACCATAGGAAGATTCTGAGACACAGAAAGAAGGCAGACTCCCTATCGACCCTGGGACTTGAATAGCACAGCAGTGAGTTCCCTGAGTTTCCTTATTGCCTCCCATATATCCCACACAGGAGCTGCAGAAACCTCCACCCCAGGAACACTAGCAGGTACAGGAAAATTAGCATCAAGACAAACCTAGAATACAAGTTATCTGCTTCCAAAAACAATGGCAAAACAGGCATAGGACAGACATTCCCATTCCAAAAGGCAGAAATTGAAGACAAAAAAAAGGGGTCAAGGGTCACAAACACATCTGAAACCCAGCACAATTCACTAGATTTCAAGGCTTGAAAATAATCCTCTGTCCTCCAGGGCCAGCCGAGTAGCAGCCCTGTCCCCTCTGACCTGGGCAGCAGTGCTATATGCCTCCCGTCCTGGGCCAGGAAGGGAGGGTGGATAGCCTCACACCCTGGAACCAAGGACATGGAGTCCCCACCCCTCCAGACCCATGCCAGCAGCTTTGCTGGCCTATGAATCGCTCTGGGAATCATCCTTTCTTTTTCTTGAAGGACAACAGCTGTTTGTAGTCAGTTACATAGGCCCATTTCCTGACCATCAAATCCCAGGAGTCACAAAGTTTTCCTTCATTTCAATCCATAGAGATTTCATCCCCTTCAGTCTAAACTGGCAGCATTTCTGTTGGGATGGATGACTGGGCCCCTAAGTCACAGACCTAATCTTGTTGGCAAACAGTTGTCCAGCCACACTGTTGTTGTTCTCACCAGAACACTTTCTTAATTTTTAGACTATCAATAGACTGAGAATTTACCAAATCTTCAAATTCTGGTTCCTTTTTGTACAGTTCATTCCTCAATTTATCACTTTCCCCTTGCATTTTCCTATAAGCAGCAAGAAGAAGCCAGGCTGCACCTTCTAAATTTTGCTTAGAAATCTCCTCAGCTAAATATCCAATACAGGATCACTATGAGCTGGAATAGACTCAAAGGCAAGGGTATTTTTAATGGGCAAATATCCAAGTTCATCATTTACAAGTTATACTTTCCACAAACATTTGAACATAATTCAGTCAAGTTCTTTGCTGCTTTACAACAAGAATTGCCTTTCCTCCAGGGTACAATAACATGTTCATCATTTCCTTTTAAGGCCTCTCCAGAAGCAAATTTAAGGTCCGAATTTCTAGCACCCTTCTGTTCACAACAGCAGAAGCTTTCTCTACAGCTCTCCTCATTTCTTTCTGAGTCCTCACTGAATTGCCTTTAATACCCATAATTCTACCAACAGCCTCTTTAAGGCAACCTAGCCTTTTACTAACACACACCTCAAAACTTTCCCAGCCTCCACCCATTACCCAATCTCAAAGCCACTTCTATACTCTTAGGTATTTATTACAGCAACTCTCCGCCTTTAGTACCAAAATCTGTATTAGGGCTCTCCAGAAAAATAGAACCAATAAAGTGTGTGGGGTGGGTGGGTTCATGTGTGGGTGTGTAGAAAGAGACTGACTGATTGACTGACTTTATGGAATTGATTCAAGTGATTGTGGAGGCTGGTAAGTACAAAATCCATAGGTCGGGCAACAGGTTAGAAACTCTGGCAGTCTTAAATCTGAAAACTCCAGCTGGTTATCTATGTAAGTCTTGAGGTAGAATCTTCCTCCTTCAGGAAACTTCAGTTTTTGCTCTTAAGGCCTTCAACTAGTTGAATAAGGCCCAACCACGTTAAGGAGGTAATCCTTTTTTTACTTAAAGTCAACTGATGTAAATGTTAATCACATGTAATACCTTCATAGCAACATCTAAACTAGTGTTTGAACAAACTGGGTACGACAGTCTCGTCAACCTGACGCATAAAACTAACCATTATAACATCTATGAAAAACAAAGAGCTAACTAACATCATACTTAATGGTGAAACGCGCCATGCCTTCCCACTAAGATCTGGAAGACAACAAGAATTTTCGCTCTGACCACTTCTAGTCAGTATTATATTAGAGGTTGCAGTCAGGGCAATTAGGCAAGAAAAAGAAATAAAAGTCATTCATATGGGAAAGGAAAAAGTGAAACTATCTTTATTCACAGATGACATGGCGTTATACATAAAAAAATTCTAAGGAATCCACTAAAAATATATTTGAACTGGTAAATGAGCCCATCGAGGTTACAAGACACACGATCAATATGTAAACCAACCAAATGTCCCTCAACTGATTAACAGATAAATAAAATGTGGTATATCTATACAATGGACTATTTGGCAATAAAAAGAAATGAATTACTGAAACATGCTACAACACAGATAAAGCTTAAAAATATTACACTAAGTTGAAGAAGTCAATCACAAAAGACCATGTATCATGTGATTCCATTTTTATGAAATTTGTAGAATAGGCAAATCTATGTTGTTGCTGTTGTTGTTAGGTGCTGTTGAGTTGGTTCTGACTCATAGCAACCCTGTGTACCACAGAACAAAACACTGCCCAGTCCTGCGCCATGCTTGAGCCCACTGCTGCAGCCACTGTGTCAATCCATCTTGTTGAGGGTCTTCCTCTTTTCCACTGACCCTATACTTTACCAAGCATGATGTTCTTCTCCAGGGACCGATCTCTCCTGACAACATGGCCAAAGTACGTAAGATGCAGTCTCACAATCCTTGCTTCTAAGCAGCATTCTGGTTGTACTTCTTCCAAAACAGATGTGTTCATTCCTTTGGCAGTCCATGGTATATTCAACATTCTTCGCCAACACCACAATTCAAATCAAACTGATTATGCTATTTTAAAAAACATAATGGCTATGGTCATATAGTGCCCTGGTGGCACAGTGGTTAAGAGCTGGGCTGCTTACCAAAAAGTCTGCGGTTTGAATCTACCAGCCGCTCTTTAGAAACCCTATGAAGAAGTTCTACTGTGTCCTACAGGGTCACTATGAGTCAGAATCTACTCAGCAGCAAAGCATTTGGGTTTTTGATATGCTCATATATTTTATATTTATTTTAAGTAAAGACTATTAGAAAATACCTGTAATCTTTTACCTGACCAATGTGGACTTTGAAATCTCTAAGGGGATAGTATGTTTAATTTTTTTTAACTAGTATGACAATTTTTCAAATACACAAAATAGAACTCCATGCTCCCATCATCACCTAGCTCCAACAATTATCAACATTCTGCCACTCTCATGTCATCTATTTCCCCTTCCCCATTGTTTTTCTGGAAATATTTTAAAGCAAATACTAGACATCATACCATTTCACCTGTAAATTCTTCAGTACATATCCTTAAAAGATAGGAATTTTTTTAAAAATACAACCACCATACCATTAGGAAGGAAAACAAAACTAATGATAATGCCTTAACATCATATAATATCCAGTCAACGTTCAGTTTTCCTCCATGTTTAACTTTTTAGAAGCTGAGTACATAATTTTATATATTCCTACTTTATTATCCTTTAAATATTACACATAAAATGTCGGTTAAGAGAAAATTCATAAAAATAACACTTAAAAAAACCACACATACAAAAAAGGTAATAATAATAACTAAATTTTAAAATTGAGAAAGTTTAACAGAAAATTTTAGTTTCCAGTTGATTTAGCTGGCTCACCCTTAGGAGCACTATGATTAAGCACTCTACTTTTTCAAAAGGAAAGAAAAACACTCTTTTTTGAAAGCCTTCTTATAGAAAGAAATACTGCTTAAAACTTGGACCTACTCCACTACCCAATGAGATGGCCAACGCAAACACTATCACATAAGAAAAAAAATCAAAATAATAACTGAAGCAAGTCAAAAAAGAAGCAGAAACTATAACTTAGGTTTCTTAGAAGTTAGTTATGGACAAAGAATATTTTTAACGTACCTTCAGTGAAAACTATGTTGAAAAATTATTCCCATAATAAAAAATATTTGTTGAGGACAGCAAATCATACAATTAAATTGTCAATCTAAATACTATGATAATCTTAAGAAGAACACAAAGGACAAAATTATATTTCATATTTTGATTTTTACCCTCCAGAACATTTTTTTTAATTTACAAATGTCATTACTAAACCGAGAAAAAAAAAAAAAAATCTACTGCCATCGAGATAATTCCAACTGACAGCAACCCTAAAAAAATTCAAGTCAATTCAGCTAATAACTCAAGAGAACCTTGAATGATCCCAACCTGATTGTGATGTATTATCATTTTTATTGCTGATTTAATATTTTTAAGATCAACATTTAAGAGATAACATTCTACTTTATTGCAATTTCCTTGTTAGGTTTTAATATTAAGGTCATGCCAGCATCATGAAATAAGCAGGGGGAGGTACGCTAACAAGCTAGGGGCACAGTGGGCAAATCTCACCTGTATTGCTAACTGCATGGTAAGGATCAGCATGAATCTAATTTCTACCTGGAAACAGATCCAGAACTAACTTCTTTGTCCTTGTCACCAGCTGCCCTAGGGGCATACTCTCTCCAACCTCCAGCCGCCCACAGCTGGTTTGGAGCTCTGGCTGCAGATGTCTACTGCCCATGCAGCCCTTCTCTGATCCTAGCCACCCCAAGCCAGGTCAGAACACACAAGTTAGAAGGACCTCGTCCTTCGGATCTACTGCCCATGCAGCCTTTCTCTGACCCAGCCACCCTGAGCTAAGTCAGAGCACACAAGTTAGAAAGATTCTGTCCTTCAGATCTACTGCCTGTGCAGCCTTTCTCTGACCCAGCCACCCTGAGCTAAGTCAGAGCACACAAGTTAGAAAGACTCTGTTCTTCAGACTGCCAAATTGGCAGACACCACTCCTGCCAGCTCTCATTGCCCCTGAGGTTCGTTAATCCACTGAACTGGCTCACAGAATCCACGGAAAGTATCTATACTTACAGTTACCCATTTAATATAATCAGAAAGGATACAAACGAAGAGACACACCAGGCAAGTTCTGGGACGGGTATCTGTGGAAGACTTCCATTGTCCTCAGGGATGTGCACCCCACTCCTGGACCTGTGTATTTATTGTCTCCAATCCAGGAAGCCTCTGATACTTCTGAGTTTGAAGTATTTTATTGACTTCATTCCATAGTCCTGATTGGGGTCTCAGTCCACAGTCATGATGGATTGAATCATTGAATACGTATGATTAGATTATGCCATTTTCCCTTCCTGAGGTTAGCTGACTGGGTGGGGTCTATATAGCCCCCACTCATCTGCACACATTCTCAAGTGCTATCTATAGGTTTTACATGAATGAGGCACCTCTACTGCTAGAGAATTCCAAGGGCTATTTTTCAGGAACCAAAGACAAAGTCCAAATCAAGTTCTTTGTAAAGGAAAGAGAGTTCTCACTTTTTTTAATTCTCTGGAAGTTTCTATAAAGCTAATCTTAATTTTACCTTAAATATATGGAAGAACTCACTAGTAAACTCATCTTGGCCTGGAATTTTCTTGGGGGAAAGATTTTAAGCCATAGATCACTTTTTAAAAATATTTACAGAATGTTTCAAATTTTCTAAGTCTTTCGGTTATCCCTCAGTCCCAGTTGCTTTAGCTCCCCTGAACTGTTCTGGTTCCCTCGCCTGGCTGAACTTTTGTTAAGTTGTATTTTTCAAGGGATTTGTCCATTTCTCTTAATAACATTGTTAACAATAACCTTTCATTATCTTTTTAGTATCTGTGGGATTTCTAGCAATATTTCCTATTTCATTCCTGGTATTAGGCCTTCTCTTTTCTTTATCTTATCAGTATTTCTAGAGATTTACTAACTTCAACAGTCTTTTGAAGAACTATCTTTGGCTTTGTTGATTTTCTCTACTCTCACCTATATATTCTCCTTCCTTCTATGTTCCTTAGGTTCAACTTGGTATTCTTTTCTAGCTTCTTAAGATGGACATATCATGGATTTTAGATTTTCTTCTTTTCTAATATGTGCATTTGAGGCTAGAAGTTTTCCTCAAAGTGTAGCTTTAGCTTAATCCCACAATTTTTTGAATGCTCTGTTTTCATTTGTATTCAATTCATATTTTCTAACTTTCATTGTGATTTCTTCTCTGACTTATGGGTTATTTAGAAGTATATTTCAAATTTTCAAAAATTTGGAAATTTTTTATGGCTATCTTTTTGTAATTGATTTCTAATTTAATGCCACTGTGATTAGAGAAAGAATGATTTCAATCCTCCAAAATTTATTTAGCCTTGTTTAATGGCCCAGCACATGTCACTTCTAGTAAATGTTCCCTGTTTGCTTAAATATGTATGTGGGCTTATATTTCTGGCCATGGCAATGTAGTTTTTCAAAATTAACCCTCCTCTTAACAAAAACAACTATAAAAGCTAGACAAAATATATAAATCAATTGTTTAAAGGCACTGGAAAGTAACCATGCAGGCAAGATCTGATGAACTACAATTCTTGAGAAAAGGGAAAGACAAAAAGGGGAGATCCATATTTATCCTGGCTTTTTCCCTGAGGACCTTTCACCAATTCACTGTGCAGAAACCAGCAGTTCAGCCAAGCGAGGAAAGAGAAACAGTTCAGGGGATCTAAAGCAACTGAGACTAAGGGACAAAAAAAAAATCTCAGAGAGGAGGGAACTGCAGGGAAGTGAGCCAAAAAAATCTACATTTAATCTCCCTTTAAGAAGTTTCACATTCACAACTCCTGAATTTTGCATATATGGATAAAGATTCCAAGAAACCCAGAAGAAAGCAGCAGCCAGGAAGCTAATGAGCTAAGCAGATATTGTAGCAACTAAGCAGCGCTCAGGAAACAAACATTGGAACTCAGGAATGGAGTGGCCTTGGCAAACACCCCAGGCCTCAGTTAAGACCCCAGAAGGAATAAGGACAAACTGAAACACATCACTTTAATAAAGCCTCAAACCAAACCTTAACAGGATTAAGGTGATCTGCTTGTACTCTAAGTGTTTGCCAGAAGAAAAAGTGATCCTTCTAGGAGGAACCTCTATAATTTCTAACACAGAGTTAAACATCCAATAAAAAATTGTGACGTGTATGAAAAAACAGGGTCAAATGACTGAAAACAAAAGAAAAATTTTTTTTAAGTAACAAACCCACTGTAAATTCAGATATTTAATTTTTTGGACATAGACTTTAAAAGTAGTTATGATTATTACATTCAAGAAAATACAGAAAAGATAAAGAATTCCAATAGACACCTGGAATCGATTTTTTTAACGATCAAATGGAGATTCTAGAACTGCCACATATACAGATGAAATTAAGAATTTAATAGATGGGTTTAACAGCAGTTTAGACACAGAAGAATAGAGGATTAGTGGACTTGAAGACATATCAATAAAAAGTATCCACACTGAAGCACAGCAAGAAAATATGATGAAAAAAATATGTATTATCATTGTTACGATATATCAAATACGTCAAATTCACTGATCAGAATTTTGTTCATAAAATCTACGTTTTTATTGATTTTTGCTACTTGTTCTATCAGTTGTTAAGAGAGGTGTCTTGAATTTTCCCAGTATAAATGTATATTTGTCAGTTTTTCCTTTCAGCTCTATCAAATACTTACCTTAAATTTAGACTATCTGTTGTTGAACTAAACCTTTAATCATTAAGAAATTTCCTTCTTTAAAATGCTCCATGCCTACTTCGTCTATTTTGTCTAATATTAGAGCAATACCAGCTTTGATTTGAATAGAATACACATGGAACTTTTTTTCCCATCCTTTTCATTCAAACCTTTGTATTTAAGATGTATTGCTTAAGCAGTATATAGTTTGTCATACTGTGGTAGCTTGTGTGTTGCTAGACTATTTTTAATTGAATATTTAGACTATATTTGATCACTGATATATTTGTATTTCTATCTACCATGTTATAATTTGATTTTTATTTGTCCCAAGTTTCTTCTTCTCCTTTCTTGCCTTCTTTTGGATTTATAAAATATTTTTATTATTCTATTTTCCCTTCTATCAAACCCACTGCTGTTGAGTCGATTTCAATTTATAGAGACCCTACAGGACAGAGTAGAACTGCCCCAAAGGGTCTCCAAGGAGCAGCTGATGGATTTGAACTGGCAACCTTTTGGTTAGCAGTCACAGCTCTTAACCACTGCGCCACCAGAGCTCCTTCCCTCCTATTAAAAAACCAAACCCACTGCCATCAAGTTTGGGTTTTTTTTTTTCTATTAGGTTACCAGTTATATATTCTTTTAGTCTTATAAGAGTTTCCTGGAGTTTATAAACGTGTTCTTGATTTAGTACAGCCTAAAAAAAAAAAAAAATTTTTTTTTTTTTTTTTTTTTAATATAACAGATGGACTGACACAGTGGCTGCAGCAATGGGCTCAGGCATAACAACGATTATGAGCATAGCACAGGATTGGGCAGAGTTTCGTTCTGTGGTACACAGGGTCTCTATGAGTTGGAACCAACTCGACAGCACCTAATAACAACAACAATACAAGTCAGAAATTCTATCACCTCCCATACAATGCTAGAACCCCAGAAAATTTAAACTCTACTTACTCCTCTTCTGCTACTTGGGTTACTGTCATAAATTTATATTCTACATATATTTCAAGCCATGCAAGACATTAACATCATTATGTTTCATACAGTCAAAATTAACTATTTCATAGTCAATGCTCATTTAGTGTTACCAACATGTTTACACAGTCTAGTGTTCATTTCTTTATACATTTCTATGTTTCCATCTGTGCTAATTTTCCTTAAATCTGAAAAATTCTCTGTTCTACTTTTTAATGAAGGCCTACTGATGACAATTTATCTCAATACTTATTTGTGTGGAATTATCTTTATCTTATCTTCATTTTGAAAAATATTTTGACTTGATATAGAATCCTAGCTTTGCAGTTACTTGTTTTCTCACCATCTTAAATATGTCATTCCGATGTATTCTGGCTTCCATAGTTAGTGTTGTGAAGTCAGCTATCAGTTAATTCTTTCTCCTTTGAAAATAAAGTGTCTTCTTCTCCTCTGATTACTTTCAAAGATTTTCTCTTTCTTTGATTTTCTGTATTTTTATTATGTCATAGCTAGGGGGACCTGTTTTGTATTGCACTTGCTTGGGGTTTATAGTGCTTCTTCAATTTGAGACTTGACGTCCTTCAACGGCTTGGAGATATTCTCAATGATTACTTCCTCAAATATTTTTCTTGCTCCATTCACTCTATGCCTTCGTGGACTCCATTTACAGGTATTCCTCTAATGCTCTTCTTTGCATTTTGCTATCTTTTTTCCCTCCATGATTTAACCTCAATATTTTCTACTGTACTTAGAATTAATTAAATCCCCAACTCTCCCAAATTCAAAAACTTCTCTTTATATGTAAACACATTGGGGAAAAAAAAAAAACCAAACCCATTGTTGTCGAGTTGATTCCAACTCACAGTGACCCTACAGGACAGAGGAGAACTACTCCATAGGGTTTCCAAGGAGCATCTGGTAGATCCACACTTCTAACCTTTTAGTTAGCAGCCAAACTCTTAACCACTATGCCACCAGGGTTTCCCGTAAACACACAGGACATTTTAAGAATTTCATTCACTTTCTTGAATTTTTCTCTTCCAGAGCACTGTGACCATTCCCATCTAGGCATGGTTCACAGCTATCATTCTGGGAACCTCAGTTAACTATCATAAGGTGATTATCTTTGACTCTTTCCTGAGTTGGTTCCTGCCAGTAGTGACTGAGTCCATGGCAGATTGAAAAAAAAAAAATGATACCACGCCTGTTTGAAAATGTCTTTAATCTGCTCTCATACTCAATTGATAAATGGGCTAGACACTGAATTTTAGATTAGAAATTATTTTCCTTCAGAATATTTAAGACACTGCTCAATTTTCTTGTGGCTTCTAGTGTTACTTTTGCAAAGGCAGATGCCATTCTGATTCCTGGTCATTTGTATATAAACTGACTTTTCTTTCTGTAATCTTTTAGAGCCTTCTCTTTATCTATTCAGAAATTCCCCAACTGTTTTGGTGTCACTCTATTTTTATCCATTGTACTAGGCACTTAATGGGCTCTTTTGGTCTAGAATTTTATATCCTTCCATTAAGAGAAATTTTTAAATATTCATTCATGATTTCTTCCCTTCCTTTCTCTCTCTTTCTATAACTCTTTACATAACTATATTTATTCAGATATTGGATATTTCCCATTATCTATTTCTAAATAACAAGCTCAAAATTTATCAACCATTTACTATAAAGCTACAGTGATGGAGCCAGTGAGGTACCGACAAAAGAATGGATAAATCAATTAGCAGAACAGAATAAAGGTCAGAAATAGAGTTGCACGAATATTGTCAAATGGTCTCTGATAAAGGAGCAAAGGCAATTCGATGGAGAAAAAAAAGTCTTTCAACAAATGGTGCTGCAACAACTGGACATCTACATGCAAAAAAGTTGATCTAGACACAGGCCCCACAGCTTTCAAAAAAAATGAGCTGAAAACAGATCAGAGACCTAAATATAAGACACAAAGCTATACAACTTCTAGAAGAAAGCATAGAAGAAAATCTAAGTAACATTAGGTTTCACCATGACTAACTGTCCGATGTACTGCTAGAAGATGAGTCCCCCAGGTTGGAAAGCACTCAGAAGACACAGTGGCTGCAACAATGGGCTATAGCATACCAGTAAGTATGAAGATGGTGCAGGGCCAGGCAACATTTTGCTCTGTTGTACAGAGTCAGTGTACTTAATGGCAGCTAACAACAACAATCCAAAATATACAAAGAACTCTTAAAACTCAACAATAAGAAAACAACCCAATTTGAAAATGGGCAAAAGATCTGAACAGACACTTCACCAAAGAATAAATAAATACAGGTGGCATATAAACGTATGAAAAGATGCTCAATATCATGTCACTGGGGAATTGGAAATTAAAACAATGAGATGCAATGGTATAGTGACTTTGGAAGACAATCTGGCAGTTTCATACAAAGCTAAACATATGCTTACCATATAATCCAGCAACCACATCCCTTGATTTCTACCCAAACAAACGGAAATATATGTCCACATAAAAACTTGCACAGAGTGTTTATAGCAGTTATTTATTCATAAACGCCAAAATTTGGAAGCAAATAAGATGTCCTTCAATAGGTGAATAGAAAAACTGTGGTGCACCCATACAACAGAGTATTATTCAGTGATAAAAATACATGAACTATCAAGTCATGAAAAGATATAGAGGAACCATAAATACATATCGCTCAGTGAAAGGAGTCCCTCAGTAGTGTAAACAGTTAACATACTCGGTTGCTAACTGAAAGTTAGAAGTTTGAGTCCACCCAGAGACATGTTGGAAGAAAGGCCCGGTGATCTACTTCCAAAAAATCAGCCATTGAAAATCCTGTGGAGCACAGTTATACTCTGACACACATGAATAAGAGGGTTACTGTGAATAAGAGTCGACTTGACAGCTAGTGGTTTTTGGTTTAAGTGAACAAAGTGAACTGCATACTGTATGATTCCAATTATATGACTTTCTGGAAAAGGCAAAACTATAAAGATAGTAAAAAGATCAGTGGTTGCCAAGAGTTCAGGGGAAGAGAGGGATGACTAGGTGGAACACAAGGGATTTTCAGGGCAGTGAAACTATTCTGTATGATACTGTAAAGTTAGATACATGATATTGTGCATTTGTCAAAACCCATACAACACAAAGAGGAACCCCAATGTAAGGCTAAACTTTATTTAATAATAAATAATACTGTTTCAGCAATTGTAACAAATGGATCCTACAAATGCAAGGTAATAAAAAGAGGAGAAACAGTGTGCAGGGGGAAAAGAGAAGACACATGGGAACTCTTATGTACTTTCTACACAACTTCTCTGTAAACAAAAAACTGCTCTAAAAAAACAAAGTCTATTAAAAAAAAAAAAACCAGCAACCATTTTATTTCCTTACAATTCTTTTGGGTCAGGAATTTGAATTGCGTTTAGTGGGGGGCTCCGTCTCTTCTCCACACGGTATTAGGTGGTTCATTTAAGGCTAGAGTATCTGTGATGACTTCACTCACATGTCTGAAGTCTTGGTAACACAGCTACTGGCTAGAATACCTAGGTTCTCCTCTGCATGGCCTCCTACTCTTCACATGGTCTCTTACTATTCTATGGTCTAGCCCAGGCTTCTTTACATGGCATCTGGCTTTCAAAAAGGAGAAAATGGAAGCGGCAAGGCCTCTTAAGGCTTAGGCTAGGAAGTTACGAAACATAACTTTTGTCACATTCTATTTACCATATGGAGTCACAGGCCCAGCCAAGATTCAAGGGAGAGGAAACAGACAGTGGGCATGGCATGCATGTACAGGGATGGAAGAAAGTGTTGACAGCTATTTTTGCAGACAATCTACCATAGTCTGTAATCTGACTTCCATAATGCACATGCCTCCTAAGACTGCCAAATTCTCATTCAATCACAGTATCAGCCTTGAAGACCATTATCTTGTGATATGTATCAGATCTGGATGTGGACAGGGTTTCAAAGGTACGGTTTTTCTTGATCTAGAAACTTGGGAGTTCAGTGGGGGAAAAGGGCTTAGAGTGGGGGTGGGAATGGGAGGCCTGAATATTATTTTTACAGATAGCCTTTCACTTAGTTTTCTTGTTTTCAACACAGTACTCCCATCATCCAATGTGCCTGGTATCCCTAATCTTTTTTACCTTCTCTCGAGTGGAAACCTCTAATCTCCTGCTGAGACGAGAGAGGTGCAGCTATCCTACTATTCAGAGTAGTTGAGGGGATGGAGGAAACTAAATAGTTAACATATCACCTACATCTTCATTCTAACTTCTAAAAGTACCTGCTCCCGCCAATTTTCGTACCTTTAGGGAGTTCTGTAGAGCAAATTGAATTGTTTTTCAATTTTGCCCCCTCTTCTAGCTTTTTTTTAGCTTAGGATTCAACTTGCTTACTCAAATGTCACTTACCACTAATCTGTTTCCTTTCCAGTTTCCAAAAATTTGTTCATATCATACCTTCTCCTGTCTCTTTTTTCTTAAGTCTTATTTTAAATCTATTTATACCATTTTAGTTGGGCTTGGACAAAGAGCAAAGCAAATACATGTGCTCAATGTCACCTTTAACTAGAATTATTTTTATAGCACACTGCTACAACTTCAGTGCTACAGCTACTATTACTATAAATTACTTGAAATATACATAACTAACTGTGACATAACACTCTGCTCAAACTCCGAAAATAAAGACCAAAGTGGTACTAAACAAAATTTCCCATTAATGAGTGTTTTATTTTTTAAGCCTAGTTGTAACCAAAGTTTATCATTTCATCTCAGGTAAATGGGTCACTCATGAATAATCAGAGTACTGCTTTAAATAAAACCATGATGATGTGTAATACCATGTTTAAGATTTTTGCAATTTAAATTTTATAACTCATTTCTCAGACTTTTTCAAGATACAAAAACTAAGCTTTGTGGTCCCACATTTCCTACCTCTTCCTGAAAGAAGTAACTGAGGTTTTCTACTAGCAAGTCTGCATAAAGAAACAAGGGCATATAGTAAATAGAAGTAAGGAATATTATTTAAAATAAATCAGTACAACTTTCGGAGACTGAAGTGGCAAAACAAAACACATCAACAATTCAAAGGTGGCAATGCCTTCGTTATTTCCAATAAAACACTTTTTTGAACCAAAAAGCTCTGATGGGATCTTTCATTGTAGATAAAAGAATGCAGTTTTCTTAAGTTCCTGAGAAGTACCACAAACTCATCAGCACTAATTTCATTCTAAAATCCAAGCCTCTACATATGTGCAAAAATTCTCTCTGGATTTCTATACACAACCATTTTATGAAGGACATTCTCATGGGACAAGTTACTTATTCCAGGTAGACCCTTAGAATAATAGCCCTCCTATTTATTTGTGCTCCTTAATTAGTTATGATAGCATAGTGTAATGGACTGAATTGTGTCTCCCCAAAAATATGTGTCAACTTGGTTAGGCCATGTGTGGTTGTCCTCCATTTTGTGATTTTCCTATGTGTTATAAATTACAGTCTCTACCTGTGGTTAAAAGGATAAGGTGGGATATAACACTCTTGCTCAGGCCACATCCCCGATCCAATAGAAAGGGATTTTCCCTGGGGTGTGGCCTGCACCACCTTTCATCTCAAGAGATAAAGGGAAAGGGAAGCAAGCAGAGAGTTGGGGACCTCATACCACCAAGAAAGCAGCACCGGGAGCAGAGCACATCCTTTAGACACAGGGTCCCTGTGCCTGAGAAGCTCCTCCACCAGGGGAAGCCATCCTCCAGAGTCTACAGAGAGAGAAAGACTTTGCCTGGAGCCGACACCCTGAATTTGGACTTATAACCTACTAAACTTTGAGAAAATAAATTTCTCCTTGTTAAAGCCATCCACTGGTGGTATTTCTATTATGGCAGCACTATATGACCAAGACATATAAACAATAGATGTGTGAGCAAAGATAAACACAGAACATTATTTTGCAGTACCAAAATCTAACTAAAGTAATAAGATGGTACTTAAAAGATACTGCCTAGAGAGTGGTCTAATCCTTTGTTTTGTTTTTAAGTCAAAAGAATTCTAAGAATCTTATAAATAAACTGAAAAAAAAATCATTCTATTTAAAGCTTACTCAGGGCAAATCTGAGATCAGAATGATCTCCATACGCTTTCACACCTGCTTGAAAGTAGTTATGCTCGGCTTTTAAGATGATCTTAAAATTAATATCACATAGATGATGTAAAAAGATAAATACATAATTCCAATAAGATCAATTTCAAACAAAGTAATATGTGTACCTCTCTTTACATCTATCTATGTACAATAAAAAAAGATTAATTTAAAGTCACTTGCCATTTTTGCGGGAACTCTTCTGTACTGTCATCGGTGGGCAAGACTGAGCAGGTGCTATATCTGAAGAAGCAGGAGAGCCTGTATGATGAGCCTTTACCTTATCAGCCCAACTGACACCTGTGGGAGCCAGACGAGGGGCAGCCACTGTGCCAGTTGAACCCCTATGGAGAAAATGACTGTATTAATAAATTATATATGAAAGTTGCAATTTTAAATATGTACTTAATATATACTTGAATTTTAAATGAAGTGTGTGTGTGTGTGTGTGTGCACAGCCACATAGAGTTACACATAATCATAGCAATTTAAGGCAAATATAAATTTATCCTAGTTAAATATACTTCATTGATTTTATATAGCATAACATTAGAAAGTACAGGGAATAAATAGAAAAGAATAAGGATAATACAGAAGAAGCCCTCATTAGTGTTTTTAAAAAGAAAAATTCAGTTAAGTGCAGAATCTTAAAAAATTATATATACCTTTAGCTTTTCCTTTTCATTTAAAAATTATGTTTTAATAACATGAATGTTTGTTGATGTGCCAATTTGTTGACATAGGTACATTAAAACAGGCTTTTTCCTTTGTGTACATTTCTCACACGAACCACTAGCGCCACCAGGGCTCCTGACAAGCATAAAGCCTGTTGACAAATGCCTTGTTGTTTCTTTGAAGTGGAATGAGAATTTAGTGACACCTGTGAAACAATCCTCAATCTTTCACAGTTGTCCTATTCATTCCTCATTTGACAGAAGGTTTATTTTAATATTTCACCTTTATCAAAGCTTTCCAAAAACTTATCTGAGTTTTCATAGAAACAATGGTTCCTTTTGCACTTTTCACACTTACATTTCACTGGTTTATTTAATATTTAAATTATGAGTTAAAATGAAGATAATATGCATAAATAAGTTTGATAACAAACAACATATTCTGAGTAAGGACATAACTCAACCAAAAGGAGAAGTGAGGAGATACATTAAAGACAGCCCAAGCTGTAATAAACAGTTTTACAATGATAACGAAGAGTGTCAGTTAACCCAACAACATGGTTAGGTGGAGATCAGTAAAAGAACTTTTACCATACATGCACTAAATGCTTCCAGTGTTAAAATAAACCACATACTATACAATACTCTGAATCACAGTCCAACAAAATGAAGTCCCTGTAAAATGTTGATTCAATATACAATACTTTGTTTGCTTATGCATTCTTCCCCCACTCCACTGAGGCCCAATTATTTTATGGTTCTGAAATTCACTAAGTCTCTACCAAAGGCAAAACTATCCAATAATTCCATAAAGAAATCTGAAAGCAGAAATCTGATTCTACTGAATAAACATTCAATGAGCTTTTACCAAGTCCCAGGTACAATGCTAACTGCTTGGGATATAGAGACATGACAAAGATCTTGCCTCAAAGAAGGTCATAGCATAAGTGGAAAAATAAACATTAAAAAAATCACAACATATTATAAATGTAATAGTAATACACTAATATACAAGGTTCGGCATTAACAAGAGGTACAAGTGATTAACTGTGACATGAGAGGAAAATAAGAAAAGCATCTAAGAAAGAGTAGGTTTTCAGAGAGATAAGAGAACTGACCTAGCAAAGTACTTACTGATCCATCTATTATACATCAAATGTTAAGACTCACTCTGAAGAATTAGAGTCAAACTTCTCTCTTAAAAACAAATTTCCCCAGAGGCATTTGTCAAAAACAATTAGTGAATACCGTTTAACACTGCAGCTGCCTGGGTGGCAATAACATTTGGAACAAACAAGAAGCTGACCAAAAAACTTAAAAGAAAAAGCTGCAGGATGACATGTCTGTAAAAACCCACCCCCACTGCCAGTGAGTAGATTTCAACTCATAGTGACCCTATAGGACGGAGGAGAACTGCCCCATAGGGTTTCCAAGGACTGGCTGGTGAATTCAAATTGCTAACCTTTTAATAAACAGCCAAACAATTACTGCACCACCAGGGCTCTGAGATGTCCATAAGGGGCTTTATAAAGCTCCAACAACCTAAACATGAAACCTAAAACAATAAAGATCATGGAAGAAAAAATAGGGACAACACTAGGTGCCCTAATACGTGGCATAAATACGGTACGAACAATAACTAACAATGCACAAACACCGAAGATGAACTAAGTAACTAGGAGCTCCTAAAAATTAAATACTTATGCTCATCCAAAGACTTCACCGAAAGAGAACCTACAGGTGGGGAAAAAATTTTTTAGCTATAATGTATCCAATAAGAGTCTAATCTATAAAATCTATAAAATACGTCAACACCTCAAAAAAAAATGCAATTAAAAATGGGCGAAGGATACAAACAGCCACTTTACCAAAGAAGACATTCAGGCAGCAAACAGACACATGAGGAAATGCTGACAATCATTAGCCATTAGAGAAATGCAAATCAAAACTACAATGAGATACCATCTCACCACATTACTGGCACTAATCAAAAAACCAAAAACTAGTAACTGTTGGAGAGGTTGCGGGGAGATAGGAACTCTTATGCACTGCTGGTGACAGTGTAAAAAGGTACAACCACTATGGAAAACTATATGGCATCTTCTTAAAAATCTAGAAATAGAAACATCATAAAATCCAGCAATCCCACTATAGGAATATATCCTCAAGATATAACAGCTATCACATGAACAGACATATGCACACCCATGTTCACTGTGGCATTATTCACAATAGCAAAAAGACAGAAACAACCTAAGTGCACATCAACAGGAGAATGGATAAACAAATTATGGTACATACATACAACGGAATACTATGCAACAATAAAGAACAATGATGAATACGTGAAACATCTCACAACATAGATGAATCTGGAGGACATTATGCTGAGTGAAATAAGTCAATCACAAATATTGTATGAGACCACTATTTTAAAAACCCAAGAAAACATCTACATGCAGAATAAAAACAATCTGATGGTTACAAGGGAGGGGAGGGAAAATCACTCACTAGATAGTAGACAGTTGTTAACTTTGGTGAACGCAAAGGCAACACACGATATAGGGGAAGTCAGAAAAACTTGACTAAGGCAAAGTCACAGAAGCTTCCTAGGCACATCCAAACATCTTAAGGGACCAACTTACCAGGGCTGAGGGCTAGGGACCATAGTCTCAGGGGACAACTAGGTCAACTGGCATAACAGAGTTCATAAAGAAAATGTTCCAAAACCTACTTTGGTGAGTAGCATCTGGGGTCTTAAAAGCTTGCAAGCTGCCATCTAAGATACATCGATTGGTCCCATCGCATTTGAAGCAAAGGAGAATGAAGAAAATCAAAGACACAAGGAAAATATTAATCCAAAGGACTAATGGACTATACAAACCACAGCCTCCACAAGCCTGAGCCCAGAAGAACTAGATGGTGCCTGGCTACCACCACTGACCATTCTGACAGGGATCACAACAGAAGGTCCAGAGTAGTGCAGGAGAAAAATGTAGAACAAAATCCAAATTCACAAAAAAAGCCCAGACTTACTGGTCTGACAGAGACTGGAGGAATCCCCCAGACTAGGGCCCCTGGGCACCTTGCTGACTCAGAACTGAAGCCACTCCTGAAGTCTGCCTTTCAACTAAAGATCAGACAGGCTATAAAACAAACAATAACACACACGAGAATGTGCTTCTCACTCTTAGTTCAATTAAGTATAGATACCAAATAGGCAACACCTGTCCAGAAACATGGATGAGAAGGCAGGAAGGACAACAAAGCTGGACAAATGGCCATGGGGAACTCCGGGTGGAAAGGAGGACAGTGACACATTGTGGTGCTTGCAATCAATGTCACGAGACAATGTGTGTATAAAATTTTGAACGCGAAACTAATTTGCACTGTAAACTTTCACCTGAGACACAATTAAAAAAAAAAAAAAACTCCCACTCTTTTGAAAGACAATGTTTAAAAAATGAAAAGATAAGCCAGAAACTAAAAGGAAATATTTGCAAATCATATACCTGATAAATGCCTTGTATCCAGAACATATGAAGAACTGTCAACACTCAACAATAAGAAAACAAACAGCCCAGTTTTAAAAAAATGGGCAAAAAGTTTGAACAGATACTACACCAAAGAAGATATATGGATAGGAAAGAAGCATACGAAAAGGTACACAACATTATTCATCAGTAGGGAAATGCAAATTAAAACCACAATGAGATAACACTAAACATCTACTGTTGCTAGCTGCCAGTGTGTAGGCTCCCAACTCACAGCAACCCCAAACACAACAGAATGAAACAATGCCCACTCCTGCACCATCCCCATGACTGGCTGATATGGATCACTGATCTATAGGGTTTTCATTGGCTAATTTTTGGAAGTAAATTGCCAGGCCTTTCTTCCAAGAACCAGTTGCTGTCGAATTGATTTGGACTCATGGTGATCCCATGTGCGTCAAGAGTTGAACTGTGCTCCAAAGGGTTTTCAATAGCTGGTGTTTTGGAAGTAGATCAGCAGGCCTTTCTTCTGAGGTACCTCTGGGTGGACCTGAACCTCCAACCTTTCAGTTAGCAGCTGAACTGTTAACCGTTTGAACCACTCAAGGACTCCACAAATCTATTAGAATGGCTAAAATGAAAAAGAATGGCCATTCCAAGTTTGCTGAGGATGTGAAGGAACTAAATCTCTCATACACTGTTGGTGGGAACCTAAAACAGAATAGCCACTTTAGAAAACAGTTTGGCAGTTTCTTACAAAGTTAAATATACACCTACCATATGATCCAGCCATTCCACTCCTACGTATTTGCCCAAGATAAATAAAAAAATATATTTATACAAAGACTTGTACATGAATGTTCAAAGCAGCTTTATTTGTTTAATAGTCAAAATGTGGAAACAATCCAAATGTCCACTGATAAACAAATTGCTGTATATCCATACAATGGAATACTACTCAGAAATGAAAAGGAAGGAAACTATTAATGCACATTACAACATGGATGAATCACAAAATAATTACACTAAGTGAAAGAAGCCAGACAAAAAAAGAATAAACACTCTATGATCACGTTTACATAAAATTCTTAGAAATGCAAACTGAAGTACAGTGACAAAGCAAATCGGTGATAGCATGAGGGCTGGTTGTGTAAGAATCTTGAGTGGAGAAGTGAGGAGGTATTACAAAGGGTTATAAGAAAATTTTGGGTGTAATACATGTGTTCAAATTTGATAGTGGTGATGGTTTCATGAGAGCATATTATGTCAAAACTTATCACACTGCATGCTTTAAATATATACAACTTCTTGTATGTCAACAAAGCTGTTAAAAATAATCTGACAATACTGTCAAGGATGTGGGATAATGAATAGTCTCATATATTGTACTGGTAGAAGTGGCAAATTAGTACAAACCTTAGGAAAACAGTTTGACGTTATTTAGTAAAGCTGAACAGACACAAACCCTATGACCTAATCCTCCCCCTTCCTAACTGTATACACTACAAAAACTCTTGCGTATGTACTAGACGCATGCGTAAGGATATTCATAGCAACACTGTTCATAATAGCCAAAAACTGGAAACACTTCAAAATATATCAACAATTGAATGAATAAATATTCATAAAATGAAATGCTATGCAGAAATGAAAATGAAATACAGCCATATATAACAAATTTTATATATAATAATGAGAGAAATAAATCACACAAAAAAGCTTACATAAAGAATTATCTTGTTCATAAAAAGTTCAAAATAGGCAAAACTAAACCATCTTGTTGAAGAATATATACACAGGCAGTAAAAACTAGAGAGAAAAGCGAATGGGTACCAAAAAAGTTATCAGTTACCTTAGTGGGCACACGGGAGATTATTGAGAAGGAACACACACAGGGCTTCAGGGGTGCTGACAACATTCTATTTCTTGACTAGGGAGTTTATTTTTACTATTACTATTATGTGAGGGGCTGTTATATAATTATTTTTTACCATGAGTATATTTTATGACCTTTCCAATATGTTATTATTCATAATTTTAAGACATAATTTAAAAATTTAAAGAAGTTCTCGGATTTGGTTATGCCCTCAACGTAAACTGCAAATCCTTTATATTAATTACTGGACTAACTACTCCAAGCTTTGATAGACAAAGTTAATTATTTGTATTGTATAATCAATTGTAATAAATATGTATGTGAATGCAATTATGTCAGCAATTCCAAATAACAGAGTGTATGATATATATATTTAGATCTTTGTTGTGAAAGAAATTGACAGTTCATGTCATGAATCATTTGGCAAGAAATACATTCATTGGTTTTAATCTTTGGATTACTAACTATATTTGCATATATTACATTTTCTCAAAGTTAAACTTTACTCTCTTGCATTTTTTAAATTTTTTCTTCAGACAATTTCAAACGTTTCCATGGGTATTTTTATAGTGGAATATCAGTTTTATACTAACACAAGTACATTACCAGCAAAGAATATTTAATTGTAATATAAGACTTAGTAGGCTTTTTTGAGTTCATCTCACCCAAAATTTAAACTTCTTCGAGCATTTGATGTTACACTTATTCGATCTGTTGATGGACTT
Organism: Elephas maximus indicus; assembly: GCF_024166365.1. Lineage (NCBI taxonomy): Eukaryota > Metazoa > Chordata > Mammalia > Proboscidea > Elephantidae > Elephas > Elephas maximus. Next base: position 66,763,137 of record NC_064831.1, on the reverse strand, counting down.
GGAATCACGTGACGTCCTGGAGACATCTTCTTTACTTCCCATGCCAATGAAGTTGGTCTGCCAAATGAAAACATATAATTGATTCATTAATAAACAGGAAAACAAGATCATCTTTTCTCTTGGTTGTTAGTGGGTGAAAACAATCATGTCATGATTTTCCCTAGAGTGCTGCTTAACAGAAAGTTACCTTGTTACCAGTCAAGGTCATAGACGATCTGTTGTCCATGTTTTTCTACCCATTGCAGCACAGCAGCATAACTCTGCTGATCTAAAGGTCATAAAAACATTGAGACACACTACTTATAAATTACAAGCCTCCACACCACCAGGTTAAAAAAAAAATTTAAAAGGCAATAGTACTATTTTGGGCTGCCTATGTCTCATCTCCTTGAGAAACAAGTTTGTTGAATAGGCATCAAGACATAAAGACAATGGTGAGGGTTAAATAAAGATTATACAGGGAAATAGGAAGTCTCCCTCCATCTCTTAATCCCCCACAGAAGTGGTAGCGTACAGATTTCATTGCTCTCTGTTGGCAAGCTACGCAATGTAACTTCACTTCTACTCTTCCTTCTTTTCACTAGCCCCACAACCAATCAGTTGACAGGCACAGAGCACTCAGATGCTGCGTGCTGATTCCAAATGAAGCTTTCAAAAGGAATTTAGATCTCTCATTACCCGCCTAATAAAAAATCATCAATGTTCCTCACTGAATACTGTATTAAAAAAGAAGTATCATCTTTCCCTATATCATCTCACATATGCCCTGTACTTCCACAGCTGTATATTTAATGCTACTCCCGTCCTAAAAGCCAATCACTTGTTAATATCCACCCCATCCTTTAAACACTACCCCTGCATCCACTATGAAATCTTTCCAACTGATCACCTAAGCAGGCTATGACCCTGTCCTTCTCTCAACACCCATAACAGGTTTTTGTTCAACAAGTTCTATTTTACCTCACTTTCATAGACTGTAAATTCCATGAGAGTAGTAAATGTGTTATATTCAGCAATTAAATGGATAAAAGTACCTTGCACTGATAAAACTAAAAAAAAAAAACAAACTCACTGCCGTCCAGTTGATTCTGACCCACAGCGACCCTATAGGACAGAGTAGAACTGCCCCATAGGGTCTCCAAGGACTGCCTGGTGGATTCGCACTGCCGACCTTTTGGTTAGCAGCAGTAGCACTCACCACTACGCCAGCAGGGTTTCCTCTTACTGAGGTGCCCAATAAATATTTGTTACTGAACTGAATGAGAAATGCAACATGCAATTTTTATATTTCAAGTTACAAGGTCAAGTTTATTGTTCAGTCTCAGTGCATGCTACCAAAACCAGCTGGCTGCTACAAAGACCAGAAATTCATTACCTGCTTTGAGCATCTGTCTTCTCTAGCTTTTCCTGAAGCTGAATCCAGTCAATCAATGCTTTGAAATCCCTTACATAGTTATCCAGCATCATTAGCACCTCCTAATTTAAAGTAAACAAAAATATTAAATTCTATTCTGAGGCTAAAAGTGCCAAGAAGAAACTATTAGAGGTGAATGACTTACGAATTCATAATTTTTACATTATATTCTCGTGGAGAAAGCTGCACAATCTACTGATCTATTTTTTTTTTTATCCTCACTGTTTAATAAGATAATAAAAAATTACTGCAGTTGAAAGTCTAAAGACCCAGAGATGGTACTGATATTTCTTCTCAAGATGTCCTCAAAAGGTCATCATTTTAACTTTTTTTATTGTGACATCTAATATAGAAAGTACACAAAACATATATGTACAAATAAATTACTGCAAAGTGAAGTCCTATGAAACCACCACCTAAGACGAAAAATACAACAATGCCAGTCCCTTCCAGCTCCTCAGGCACCCCTCCCAATTACTACCTCATCCTTCCTTCAAGGTAGCCACTACTTGACTTCTAATCATTTAATTTTGTCCATTTCTCAACTTTATGTAAATAAACTTATATAGTACACATTATTTTGTGGCTTCTTTCATAGTTTTGTTAAATAGATTCATCCATATCACAAAGTGAGTAAACTTGTAATTCAGTCACTGTCATTAATAAACAGTATTCCATCGTACGTATACACCGATATTTATTTCCTTAACCTCTTGATGGCAGACATTTGGGTGATTTCCATTTTTTGACATTACAAATTATGCTGTTATGAATAATCACGTACTTGTCCTCTGAACATATGTAGCCATCTCTGTTAAGTAGAACTGCTGAGTCATAGGGTAAGCATACATTCAACTATAGTGCATAATGCCAAATTGTTTTCCAGGGTGGCTGCCATTCCTACCAGCAGTTTTATACAAGTTCCTCTTGCACCACATTCTCACCTACATTTGCTATATTATCCATTTGTAGGTGTGTGTTTTGTTCTGCTTTTTAACCTGAGCCACTTCAACAGGAAAGTACCAGGTATCAGTGCTTCATTCCTTTTAATGGCTGAATAATTGCATAAATATGCCAAATTTTGTTCCATCTATTTTATTCATAAGTTATGGAAACCCTGGTGGTGTAGTGGTTAAGAGCTACAACTGCTAACCAAAAGGTCTGCAGTTCGAATCTACCAGGCACTCCTTAGAAATTCTATGGAGCAGTTCTACTCTGTCCTATAGGGTCGCTATGAGTCAGAACTGACTCGACAGCAACGGGTTTGGTTTTTGGTTATTCATAAATTGATAAACATTTGGTTTGTTTCCAGTTTCAGTTGTTATGAATAATGCTGCTATGAACATTCATACATAAGTTTTTGTGTGAACGTATTTTCATTTCTAGTGGGTATATACCTGGGATTAGAACTGCTGTGCTGTATGGTATTTCTATGCTTCACTTTTTTATGAATCAGCGAACTGTTTTCTACAGAGGCTGCTCCATTTTACATTCCCATCAGCAATTTACAAGGACTGATACCACCCAACATCAAGACATATATAAAAGTAATCAAGAGAGTGTGGTATTGCTGAAAGAACAAAAAGATCAATGGAATAGAACAGAAAGCCCAGAAACAGGTCTATACAAATATAGTCAACTAATCCTTGACAAAGAAGCAAACAACTCAATGAAGATTGTCTTTTCAACAAATTGAACAACTGGACACCCACAAGCAAAAAAAACGAACCTAGAGACAGATCCTCCACCTTTCACAAAAAATAATTCAAAATGGATCATAGATCTAAATATAAAATGCAAAACTATACAACTTTTAGAAAAAATCTAGGTGATCTTGGATTTGGCCATGACTCCTCAGATACAACAACAAAAGTACAATCTATAAAAGAAAAAATTGATAAATTGGACTTCATTAAAATTAAAAATTTCTGGACACAGAGACAACATGGCACTATAGACAGAAACACCATGCTGTCCCTCCAGAGCAAAGACCTGAAAAACTAAGTAAAACAGAGAAAAACATCAATTCTAGAACCCTAACGGCTTGAATCCCCTAGGTGCTCCCTGGAAACCCCATGGGTGCAGATCTACTCTGTCCTATAGGGTCACTATGAGTTGGAACTGACTTGACAGCAATGGGTTAGGGAAGTGTCAAAAGAAGAGATAAAGAACTCAACCAAGCACCAAATGGAATAAGAAACTGACAGAGAACAGAGAGCAAGGAGAGATATGGAATGGAAGTCCCCTATCAGCTAACATGGCCTGGATTCGCCATCTTGGACTCCTCAGCCACCCAGATTGGTGGACAGGGAGTACGGGAAGGCAGCTTCATGGAGCCCCCAGCAGAAGACAGAGAACCTTGTAACCAGTGATACATGCTTTCCCACCTCCCCACCCTTCTTCCCCCTGCTTGGCCTCCGCAGCTTCCTGGTGGACAGCGGTCGCTTGGCCAGGGAGGCACTGTCTGTGCTACGTGGATTCACCCCACCCACACCAGCAAGCTCCTGCAGTGCCATTTTTTTAATGCTATTGCTGCTTCTTCTCTTTCTCTCTCACCTTTTTCCCTTCCTTTCTCTCAAACACCTGGCTCCATGTGCCATCTTTGCTTCTTCTTGACAGGCTGTGAAGTGCAGCTTGGCTGGGGAATCGCTTCCCCAATCCACACTGCCATGCCAGTGGGATCCCTAGGGGTACTTTTTTCTTTTTTCTCTTTGTTTTTTCCTTTTTGTTTTTCATTTTTTGATTTCTTGTCTCTCTCTACGTTCCTTCTTTTCCTGTCTCCTGAAAACCTGGCGCTATATGCCATCTCTACACATTCTAGATAGGCTGTGCTGCTTGGCTTGGGAGCCACTTCCCAGGCCTGCTCCGCCATGCTCTTGGGATCCCTGGGGCGTTTTTTTTTAATTATTTAATTTCATTTATCTTTTTCTTCTTTTCTCAGTTTCTTGTGTTTATTTTCCTTCTTTCCCTGTCTACTAAATACCTGGCCCTGTGTGCCATGTCCACCCCATCTAGATGGGCTGTGCAAGTACCTAGTAACTTGGGAGCCACTTCCCCAGTCCATGCCACCAAAGCCAGTGGACTCCTTGGGAATTTTTTTTTTTTTTTTCTTTTCTCAATTTCTTGTCTTTCTCTACCATCTTTCCCTTCTTTTACCCTGAACATCTGGCAACGTGTGCCACCTGTGCTTCTTCTAGACGGGCTGTGCAGTGCCAAGTGATCCATGCCACCATAGCAGTGGACTCCCTAGGGGCATTTTTTTTCTCCCTTTTTCTCTTCATTACTTGATTTCTTGTCTCCCTCTACCTTCCTTCCTTCCCCTTCTCCTGAACACCTGGCGATATATGTCATCTCTGCTCCTGCTTCACAGGCTATGCGGTAACACTTGGCTGGGGACCCACTTCCGGTGGGCTCCCTTGGGGCATTTTTTTCTTCTTTCTTTACTTTCTTATTTTTGTCTCGGTTTCTTGGCTCTCTCTACCTTCCTTCCTCACCCTTCTCCTGAACACCTGGCAACATGTGCCATCTCCACTCTTGCTTGACAGGCTGTGCAATGTCACTCAGCTGGGGACTTGCTTCTGGTGGGCTCCCTTGGGGCATTTTTTTCTTTTTCTTCTTTTTTTCTCGGTTTCTTGACTCTACCGTCTTTACTCACCCTTCTCCTGAACACCTGAAGCTGTGTACCGTCTCTACTAGATTCTGATAGGCTGCGCAGCACCGCTCAGTTGGGTACCCGCTTCTGGTGCACTCCCTTGGAGCATCTTTCTTTCTTTCCCTCTTTCCTCTTTTTTTTTTTTTTTCTCAGTTTCTTATCTCTCTCTACCTCACTTCCTTTCCTTCCTCCCAACCACCTGGCGTCTTTTTCTTTCTTTTTCTTTTTTTTCTCAGTTTCTTGTCTCTCTCTACATTCCTTCCATTCCTTTCTCCCAACCACACAGCTGTGTTTGCCTTTTAATCTAGTTTCTTCTCTTTCCCTTCCTTCCTTTCTTTTCTCCCGCCCATCTAGCTGTGCCTCACCAACTAGCTAGAAAGCCACTGGCACACGACTTCCCCGGGTCTGCACCACTCCAACAGCAGGCTCCCTCACCATTTTTTTGTCTCCTGTTTCTCTCTCCTCTTTCTCTTCTTTCCCACACACACTTGGCTCCACATATCAAAACCTTCCTCCTCTCTCCTGCCTATGCGCACCATGCACTGAACACTGCGCCCCCAGAAAGCACAGGCACGGTCTACCAGAGCCTGCCTGGCATCAACCCTGGCTCCGCCCTGTCAGCCCCAGTACGTGCCACAAACAACCCATCCCAGCCCCTCCCCTTCCACTGGACCTGCCCTGTTGCACCACAGCTGAGCAACTGGCCGTGCCCATTGGACAAGGGGTAAGAAGTTTGTGTCCACACACAAACACACAACAAAGAACACCCAGCCCACCTGCTCAGACATAACCAGATAAAACAAAAAAAGCAGGAAGAAACAAACAAATCTACAATCAATAAACAAAGAAAATAACTACTAAATGCCCCAAAGACAGCAGACAATATCAAAACATATATGAAAAAACAGGACAGGATGGTTCCAATAGGCATCTGTAATGAATTGAATTGTGTCCCCCAAAAAATGTGTCAACTTGGTTAGGCCATGACTCCCAGTATTCTGTGGTTGCCCTCCATTTTGTAATTGTAATTTTATGTTAAAGAGGATTAGGCTGGGATTGTTAACACCCTTACCAGGTCGCATCCTTGATCCAATGTAAAGGGAGTTTCCCTGGGGTGTGGCCTACACCATCTTTTACCTCTCAAGAGATAAAAGGAAAGGGAAGCTAGCAGAGAGCTGAGTGCCTCATACCACCAATAAAGCTGCACCAGGAACAGACTGCATACTCTGGACCCAGGGTCCCTGCACCTGAGAAGCTCCTCGACCAGGGGAAGATTGAGGACAAGGACCTTCCTCCAGAGCCAACAAAGAGAGAAAGCCTTTCCCTGGAGCTGACACCCTAAATTTAGACTTGTAACCTATTAGACTTGTGAGAGAATAAATTTCTCTTGTTAAAGCCATCCACTTGTGGTATTTCTGTTATGGCAGCACTAGATAAATAAGACAGCATCCAAAATAAAACACCAGATGACTTTCCAGCAGAAGAAAAGGCACTTGACCTACGTGATATGGAATTCAAATATTTAATATTCAGAACTATCTAAGAGTTGAAGGAAAAGGCTGACAAAAATAAGGAAAATAGACAAAATTATGGAAAAGACAGCAAAATCATGGAAAACACAGACAAAACAATGGAAGAATTCAGGAAAATAATACAGGAACAAAATGTCAAAATAAACTCACAACTAGAAATCATACAAAAACCACACCTAGAAATCCAAAAGATAAACAACAAGGTTTCAAAATTGGACAGTATCACAGACAGTCTGAGGAAGTCTGAAACAATGAAAGATAGGATCAGCAAAATTGAAGACAAATACATGGATACCACTTTGAGGAAAAATCAGAGAAAAGAAATAAAAATGAAGAAACACTAAGAATGACAGGGCACAGAATCAAAATAAAAAATTTGTGAGTGATCGGAGTTCCAGAATGGGGAGAAAACGGAAAACACAGAGAGGATCATTGAAGAATTGCTCACAGTAAACTTCCTTAAAATCATGAAAGATGAAAAGTTGACCAGTCAAGAAGCTCAAACCCCATAGAGAATTGACCCCAAAAGAAAACCACCAAGGCATATCATAACCACACTCGCTAAAACCCAGGACAAAGAATTCTGAGGCCAGCTTGAGAAAAATGAAAAGTCACATACAGATGGGAAACCATAAGACTAAGCTGACTACTCGGCAGAAACTATGCAGGGAAGAAGGCAATGGGATGACATATATGAAACCTTTAAAGAAAAAAATTGCCAACCAAGAATATATACTGCAAAACTCTCGCTCAAATACAATGGTGAAATCAGTACACTTTCACATAAACAAAAATTAAGGGACTATGTAAAAACCAAACCAAATTTACAAGAAGTATTAAAGGGAGTCATTTGGTTTGAGAACAAACAACATCAGATGACAGCCTGAACCCAGGACACAAGACTGCATCAGCCAGGTACCAACCTAAGTAATGAACTCTCAAGGACTAATCAAAATTAAAAACATTTACAACAGTGAATCAGAGAGGTTAATCCGTAAATGACAACAACGTGAGAACAATAAAAGAGGGAATAAACAGTGTAGATATAGAACTTTCAAATGGAGAGGAACGCAAGGCAATATCAAATGATAAAAGCCTCGTTCAAATTTAGGAAGGGTAAATTTAAAGGTAATCACAAAGAAAGTTAACAAACTGACTCATCGAAATGAAGAAGAACATAAAGGCTCAATAAACATAAAATCTACCAAAAAAAAAGAAATGGAAAAAAATCCACAACAACAACAAAAAAAGCAATTCAGCACAGGAGAGTAAGAACAACACAGAAAACATCAGCATGACAAAAAAAAGAAGAAGAAGAAGAACTACAAAATGTCAGCAACAAACTCACACATATCAATAATTACACTGAACGTAAATGGCCTAAATGCAACCATACAGGGACGGAGAGATACGGAATGGATTTCAAAAAAAAAAACAGGATCCACCAATATGCTGTCTACAGGAGACACACCTTAGAAACAAAGTCACAAATTTATTAAGAATCAAAGGATGGAAAAAAATATACCAAGCAAACAGCTACCAAAAAAGAGCAGGAGTGGCAATACTACCCTCAGATAAAACAGACTTTAAAATAAAATCCACCATAAAAGAAAAAGAAGGGCATTAAATCCTGATTAAAGGGACAATCGCATCATGAAGACACAACCAAAATAAATATCTACACACTCAATGACAGGGCTCCAAAATACATAAAACGAACTCTAACAGCACTGAAAAGAGAAACTGACAGTTCCACAATAATAGTAGGAGATTTCAACACACCACTCTCGGTAAAGAACAGAACATCTAGAAAGAAACTCAACAAAGATACAGAAGTTCTAAAGGCCACAATCAGTCAACCTGACCTCACAGACATATATAAAACATGCAACAGCTGCAAAGTACACATTCTTTTTGATGCAGGTGGAACATTTCCAGAATAGACCACATCTTAGGCTAAAAAGCAACCATCAACAAAATCCAAAACACTGAGATAATACGAAGTATCTTCTCTGATCACAAAGCCATCAAAATAGAAATTAACAAGAAGAAGAGCAAGGGAAAAAAAATCAGTACGTGGAAACTGAGTAACACCTTGCTTAAAAACCACTGGGTAACAGAATAAATCAAAGATGGAATCAAATCATTCCTAACACAGCATAAAACTTTTGTGAAACAGCAAAAGCAGTGCTCAGAGGTCCATTTATAGCAATAGATGCACACACCAAAAGAGAAGGTACAAAATCAAGAGTAGCTACACAACTTGAACAAATAGAAAGAGGATATTAAAAGAAGCCCGCAGCCACCAGAAGAAAGGAAATAATAAAGATTAGAGCAGAAATAAATGAAGTAGAAAAACAATGGAAACAATCAACAAAACCAAAGGTTGGTTCTTTGAAAGCATCAACAAAATCAACAAACCACTGGCCAAACTGATGAAAGAAAAACAGAAAAGGACGCAAGTAACCCAAATAAGAAACAAAATGGGCAACATTACAACAGACCCAACTGAAATAAAAAGGACTGTAACAGAGTACTATGAAAACCTATACTCTAACAAAGTTTTGAAAACCTAGAGGAAATAGGCAAATTTCTAGAAACACACTATCTACCCAAACTAACACAAACTGAAGTTGAAAATCTGAACAGACACATAACAAGAGGAGAGACTGAAGAAGTAATAAAAAAAAAAAAAAAACTCCCAATAAAAAAAGCCCTGGCCCATATGGCTTCACTGAAGAATTCTACTAGACATTCAGAAAAGAGCTTACACCAGTACTACTCAAACTATTTCAGAACACAGAAAAGAAAGGGATACTTCCAAATTCATTCTATGAAGTCAGCATAACCTAATACCAAAACCAGCCAAAGACACCGCAAAAAAAGAAAATTACAGACCAATATCTCTCATGAATACAGATGCAAAACTTCTCAACAAAATTCTAGCCAACAGAATTCAGCATCGTATCAAAAAGATAATACACCACGATCAAGTGGGATTCATACCAGGTATGCAAGGATGGTTTGACTAGAAAATCAATGAACGTAATCCACCACATAAATAAAGTATCACATGATCATCTCAATCAACACAGAAAAGGCATTTGACAAAGTCCAACCCTATTCCTGATAAAAACTATCAATAAAATAAGTATAGAAGGGAAATTCCTAAACATAATAAAGAGCATCTACACAAAACCAACAGCCAACATTACCATAAAGAAGAGAGGCTGAAAACATTCCCCCTGAGAACAGGAACAAGACAAGGATGCCCTTTATCACCGTTCCTATTTAACATTGTGCTGGAAGTCCTAGCTAGCGCAGTAAGGCAAGAAAAAGAAAGGGCATCCAAATTAGTAATGAAGAAGTTAAACTGCCCCCATTTGTGAATGATAAGGTACTATACATAGAAAAACCCAGAAGACTCCACGAGAAAACCACTGAAATTAATAGAAAGATTCAGCAGAGTAGCAGGATACAAGATAAACATATTAAAATCAGTTGGATTCCTCTACATCACTAAAAAGAACTGCAAAAAAGAAATCAGGGAAGCAATACCATTTATATTAGCCCCTAAAAAAATAAAGTACTTCAGAATAAATCTAACCAGGGATGCAAAAAACCTATACAAAGAAAACTACAAAACACTACTGCAAGAAACCAAAAGAGATCTACATAAATGGAAAAACATACCATGCTCATGGATAGGAAGACTCAACATTGTGAAAATATCAATTCTACCCAAAGCAATCTACAAATACGACGCAAGCCTGATCCAAATACCAATAGCATTCTTTAAAGAGATGGAAAAACTTATCATTAACTTTATACGAGGCCCCGGATAAGTAAAGCACTACTGAAGAAAAAGAATAAAGCAGGAGGACTCACACTACCTGACGTCAGAACCTACTATACAGCTACAGTAGTCGAAACAGCCTGGTTGGTACTGGTACGACAGATACGTTGACCAGTGGAATGGAATGGAACTGAGAACTCAGCTTTAAATCCATCCACCTACTGTCATCTGATCTTCAACAAGGGCCCAAAATCCATCATATGGGGAAAAGATAATCTTTTTAACAAATGGTACTGGCAAAACTGGATGTCCATCTGCAAAAAAATGAAACAGGACCCATACCTCACAGCATATACAAAAACTAATTCAAAATGGATCAAACACCTAAATATAAAACCAAAAACTATAAAGATCATAGAAGAAAAGACAGGATCAATGCTAGAGGCCGTAATACACAGCATTAAGAGGATACAAACCATAACTAACAACATACAAACTCCGGAAGATAAGCTAGATAACTGGGATCTTCTAAAAATTCAACACTTACTCTCATCAAAAGATTTCACCAAAAGATTAAAAAGAGAACCTACAGACTGGGAAAAAAAATTCTGGCTATTACAAATCCAACAAAGTTCTAATCTCTAAAATCTACAGGAAAATCCAGCACTTCTACAACAAAAAGATAAATAACTCAATAAAAAAACGAGCAAAGGAAACAAACAGACACTTCACCAAAGACATTCGAGCGGCTAACAGACACATGAGGAAATGCTCACATTCACTAGCCATTAGAGAAATGCAAATAAAAACTACAGTGAGATACCATCTTGATCCAGCATTACTAGCACAAATCAAGAAAATAACAAATGCTGGAGAGGCTGCGGGAAAATTCAAACTTTCATGCACTGCTGGTGGGAATATAAAATGGTACAGCCGTTCTGGAAAATGATATGGCACTTCCTTACAAAGCTAGAAATAGAAATACCATATGATCCAGCAATTCCACTCTTAGGAATATATCCTAGAGAATGAGAGCTGTCACATAAATAGACATGCATACCCATGCTCACTGCAGCATTGTTCACAAAAGCAAAAAGAGATGAACGGATAGGTGCCCATCAACAGATGAATGGATAAACAAACTATGATACACACAATGGAGTACTATGCAACAATAAAGAACAATGATGAATCTGCGAAGCATCTCGTAACATGGATGAATCTGGAGAACATTATGCTGAGTGAAATAAGTCAATCACAGAATGACAAATATTGAATGAGATCACTACTATAAAAACTCATGAAAAGGTTTACACACAAAAAGAAACAATCTTTGATGGTTATGAGGGAGGGGAGGGGCGAGAATGGAAAAACACTCAACAGACAATAGGTAAGTGGTAACTTTGGTGAAAGGTAAAACAGTATACAAATACTGGGGAAACCAGCACAACTGGTACAAGGCAAGGTCATGGAAGCTCCATAGACACATCCAAACTCCCTAAGGGACTGAATTGCTGGGCTGAGGGCTGTGGAGACCATGACCTCGGGGAACATCTAGCTCAACTGACATAATATAGTTTATAAAGAAAATGTTCTACATTCTACTTTGTTGAGTAGCATCTGGGGTATTAAAAGCCTGTGAACGGCCATCTAAGACAATCACTGGTCTCACCCTTTCAGGAGCAAGTGAAAATTAACAAAACCAAAGACACAAGGGAAAGATTAGTCCAAAAGACTAATGGACCACAACTACCACAGTCTTCACCAAAATGAATCCAGTAAAACTAGATAGTGACTGACTACCACTACTGACTGCTCTGACAGGGATCACAACAGAAGGTCCCAGACACAGCTGGAGAAAAATGTAGAACGAAATTCTAACTCACAAAAAAAGACCAGACTTACTGGCCTGACAGAGACTGGAGAAACCCCAAGAGTACGGCCCCTGGACACCCTTTTAACTCAATACTGAAGTTATTCCTGAGGTTCACCCTTCAGCCAAAGATCAGACTGACCCATAAAACAAAATGAAACTAAAGGGGCACACCAGCCCGGAAGCAAGGACTAGAAGGCAGGAGGGGACAGGAAAGCTGGTGATTGGGAATCCAAGGTCGAGAGGGGAGAGTGTTGACACGTCATGGGGTTGGTAACCAATGTCACAAAACAATATGTGCACTAATTGTTTAATGAGAAGCTAGTCTGTTCTGTAAACCTTCATGGAAAGTACAATAATGCAAAAAAAAAAAAATTAAAAACTTCTGGCTCTTCGAAAGACACCATGATGAGAATGAAAAGATAAGCCATAGACTGGGAGAAAATATTTACAAAATACATCTCTGATAAAGAACTTGTATCCAAAATAAACAAAGAATTCTTAAAAGTCAACAATAAGAAAACAAACCACCCAAAAGAAAAACGGCCAACAGACCTGAATAGACATTTCATTAAAGAATATACACAGATGGCAAATAAACATATGAAAAGATGATGAACATCCTATGTTATTAAAAACAACAACCAGTTGCTTAGTGGAGTTCAACTCATGGTAACTTCATATGTGTCAGAGCAGAGCTGTGCTTCATAGGGTTTTCAACGGCTGATTTTTTCAAAGGTAGATTGCTAGGTCTTTCTTCTCAGGTATATTTGAACGGACTCGAACCTCACACCTTTTGGTTAGCAGCAGAGCATATTAGTGGTTTGCACCACCAATTAGAACAACAATGAGATACCACCATACACTTATTAGAGTGGCTAAAATCCAAAACACTGACACCAACAAATGCTGACAAGGATGTGGAACAACAGAAACTATCGTTCATTGCTGGTGGGAATCAAAATGGTACAACCATTTTGAAAGACAGTCTGGCAGTTTCTTACAAAGCAGTCAATTCAAATGAGTTGAAAATGTATGTCCACACAAAAACTTACACATGAATGATTACAGCAGCTTTATTTATAAATACCAAAAATCAGAAGCAACCAAAATGTCCTTTAACAGGTAAATGAATAAACGAACTCTGGTGCATCTATACAATGGATTACTATTCAGTGATAAAAAGAACGAACTATCAAGCCACAAAAAGACAAAGCGGAAATTTAAATGCATATTGCTATGTGGAAGAAGCCAGTCTGAAAAGAATACATATTTTATGATTCCAACTATATGACATTCTGGAAAAGGCAAAACTACAGAGACAGTAAACATGTCAGTGGTTGCCAAGGGCTTGGGGGAAAAGAGGAGGGAGGAAAGAAAAGATGAATAGGCTAGCACGGGGGATTTTTAGGGCAGTGAAACTATTTTTGTATGATACTATTATAGTGGATACATGACATTTGTCAATATCCACAGAACTGTACAATACAGAGTGAGCCTTAATGCCAACTATGAACTTTAGTTAATATATTAATATCAACTCAGAGTCCCTGGGTGGCACAGTTAAGTACTTGACTACTAGTCGAAAGCTTGGTGGTTAAACCCACTCAGAGGTGTCCCAGAAGGCAGGCCTGATGATCTCTTCCAAAAGGACAGGGCTTGAAATCCCTATGGAGCAGTTCTACTCTGCACGCATGGGGTCACCATGAGTTGGAATCCACTGGATGGCAATTAACAATAATATCAGTTCATCAACTGTAATAAATGGACCACACTAACGCAACATGTTAATAATAGGAACACTGGGGGATGGGGTGGGAAATGTGGGAACTCTGTACTTTCTGCTCAATTTCCCTGTACACCTAAACTGTTCTAAAAAAAATAAAATCAAATCAATCTTTTTTTTAAAAAAAAAAAAAAGTACATTGGCCAGCACTGCTCTAGGCTGTCTTTGGTAATTAGACAAATCAAAAAAGATGAGATTTAAACAGATAAATTTAAAAAGATAATCCAAAAAACTAACTGTATAATTACAGGACCGGGGGAAAGTTGATCTGAACAGCACAGGGCACAGATAAAAAAGACTTATGAATTTTAGTTGACACTAAACTCAGGTTGGGTAAATAGTTTGCTGCTTCAACTGAAAAAAGTAAATATGATCTTACACTGCATCAATACAAGTATAATATCATCTTTGAAGATGATGTGCTTTTGATTTGCATGGCTCTGGTGACTAATAATTGGAGCACCTTTTTATGTGCTTGTTGTCTATTTGTATACCTTCTTTAGAAAAATGTCTATTCAAGTCCTTTGCCCTTTTTTAATTGGATTGCCTTTTTATTGCTGAGTTGTAAGAGTTCTTTATATATTCTGATTATTAAACCTTTTATCAGTTATATGGTTCCCAAATATTTTCTCCCATTCTGTAGGTTATCTCTTTGTTGACAAAGTCCTTTGATTCACAAAAGTTTTTAATTTTGATAAAGTTCAATTTATCTATGTTGTCTTCTGTTGCTCAAGAGTTTGGTGTCATATCTAAAACTCCATCACCAAATCCAAGGCCATGAAGATTTACCGCTATGTTTTCTTCTGAGTTTTAAGGTTTTAGCTCTTACATTTAGGTCCGTTGATCCATCTTTAGTTAATATTTGTACGTAGCATAAGGGTCAATGTCATTCTTTTGCATGTGGATATCCAGCTACCTCAACACAACCTGTTAAAAAGACTAATTTTTCCCCACTGAATGGTCTTAACACCCTTGTCAAAAATAAACTGGCCACAGGTGTATAGTTTTAATTCTGGACTCTTAATTCTATGCCATTGGTCTGTATGTCCATCCTTATGAAATGGTCTATATGTCCATCCTTATGAAAGTACAACATTGTCTTGATAACTGTAGCTGTGTAGTAAGTATTGACAAGTGTGAACCCTCCAAACCTTGTTCTTTTCGAGATCATTTTAGCTATTCAGGACCCCTTTCATTTCCCTGTGAATCTGAGGATCAGCTTTTCCATTCTATTTAAAAAAAAAAAAAAAAAAAGGCAAAGGGGTTGCACTGAATATGTACATCAGTTTGGGGAGCAATATTAACAACACTAAGTCTTTCAACCCATGAGTATGACATGTCCTTCCATTTATTTAGGTCTTCTTTATTTACTTTCAGCAATGTAAGTTTTCAGTACAAGCCACTTCATCTTAAAGATGAGAATACTGAGGTTTAGTGACGCCTTTTTATTTTCATGATGGCAATGAACACAAGCCCACTGACACCTGGCCCGCTGTCCTTTCTGCTAAGTCACATCTCCAAGACTGCCAATACTGGCAGTAATAAAAAAAGGATGATAGAAATTTAAAGATTACTAATAAATCTACTGCCTACAGTATGCTTCTCCTTAGTGTTTTTCTCAACATTTTTAACATTTACTTGAAAACTGAAATTAATCTGCAATGCAAATTCAAACATCAATAATAATGCTGCTTAGTGGTGGTGCAGTGGTTAAGTGCTACGGCTACTAACCAAAAGGTCGGCAATTCAAATACGCCAGGCGCTCCTTGGAAACTCTATGGGGCAGTTCTACCCCATCCTATAGAGTCACTATGAGTCAGAATCAACTCGATGGCAATGGGTTTAGTCCCTTCTAAATACTCCATCTTCAATACTACTAACATTTATGTGAAATTATCATCAGTTTAAAAAAATACATATTTGGAAAACAAATGCTTAAGATTTTACCAACATTTCTTATGCAGCTGATACAAAGCTAAACATATGAACAGCAACTCTGCATGATTTAAAACCAGTTTTCAATAATGGGTTGCTTGCCTTCTGTTATCAAATGCCACATTTCCACTGACACTAAGCTTCCAAAGATAAAATAAATTTTAAATTGACTGTAATTTGACAGGAAATCATTTTCAAATCAGCTTAACAAGGATGAATATATCATCTGTGCCCCAGAGTACACATTTATCATAATTACCATTATTACACTCTGATTTTCTTCTTTAGATAATTCAAAATTACATTACTGTGACACTACATTCCACACATCTGGCAAAGATTATTTTCTTGGCACTGATTAGCTGGGTATCTAAATAGCAACGAAAATTTTGAGTAAGAAAAGAGTGTAAAAGAACCCACAGAGATCTAGTCCACTGCTCAGAAAGAGGAAACTGACCTCAAGTGTGACTGTGAGTTTAAGTATCAGCACATCGGCCAAAGTTGTAATCTACTGAATAAGGCAAAGAACTGAAAAGTGTATTCACTAGAAAAAAGTCACTCACACCAGTCTCATCTTACTAGAAAGGCTACTTTCCAATGATCCCAGAAAATGCCAACCAGTTATAAAAATGATTGTTTGCATTATAAATACATTGCTTTTCCATAACTAAATTTTAGTTGACTTTTCAGTATCATTGTCAAAGACCTCAAAAACATTTTTCACTTATAAGTGTTTTAAAAGTTATAGATACACTTTGGAAATCAGACCCAAGACTAATAATAAATGTATGCCAAATTATTCACCAGTGAAATACAGTACCAGCCTTACATCAGTCACAAAAGTTATATTCTACTTTAAAAGCCTCTTCTGAACAAAGAAGTATTGTTTATTTCCCTTCAAAGGTAATCCTCGGTGCCAAATCATTGGTAATAAAAGTCTTCTGCAATCAGGAAAAGAAAAAATTTAAAAATTTAGTTGGTTTCCTTCTCTCAATTCTACTAATATAATTCAAATTCTTTAATTAAATTCATTCAACTTAAATCACCAACATTAGGGCACAGAAAGATTTAATTCAGAATAATTTACTTCAGAAGTTTTCTACTGATTTCCCTTTTTGCTGGGGGAAAACTTTCTAAAGGACAAGAATATAAGCAGCTGTATTTCTGATACTAGTTGGCTCCGAGAAAGTACTTTTGATGGCTTAAACAACCTATTTTCAGGAATGTGTAGCTCGACGTTATCAGAAATGATCAGAGTGGTACCACGCAGCTGTAATCTGAGTCCTGTTTTATGAACAAGGGAATACAAACAAGACAAGCAGCTGGAGCAGCCTCACAGTCACTGATGCACATCTTTCTCCCTAAAGCTATGAAGGCCATTTTGTCAAGCAGGATGAAACAGAACAAAAGTGGCTCTGAAAGTAATGTTATAGGCATTCAGATAACTACAGATAGATGTACAGCTAAAATTACCAATTAGTTTACCAATTGGCTGCAACGGATTCGATTGGTTTGTAATTAATTCTAGTTACTGGCGCAGAGAGCAGGATGGTTGGCGCCATCCCTTTGTCCTCCTGACACATAATACTAGTGCACAGGCCCTTGAGCCCAGGACATCAATACAGCTCTCCAGTGCAGCTACAGGAATAAGTACAGTGGTGGACCCCTGTAGTGTTAAAGGGGTGGAAACTTGCATCACATGAGAAAAAAGTAGAGAAGTTGGTGACAAAAGGGGATCTTTATGAAAGAGCTTTACCAAACTAGAAACAGATTTTAAACAGCTTAATTTTTAAAGAACGTTACCTAGTTTTTTTTTAGCTACTACTGGATAAATAGTTCAAAAAGAAATCATTTGAAAACAAAATGGCAAATAAACCGTTTTCAAGACTGTCTAGCTAATAGTATCGTTCCTCGTCATCTTGAACCCTCAATCACTCATTTTCTTTCAAATGTCTCCCCTTATTTTCAATACAAGCTACCTGGAAAAGGGATGCAGAATATATTCACCAACTAAAAAACATATAAATGATAATCACTAATGCAAACCATTCATCTACATTTTAATCTATTACCACTATCTCTGTGGGCAAATAAAATTTGCACTTGCCTGGGTAGCGATACAAATATTTTACTGCAATGGCTAACTTCATCCACATCCTAATTTTTTTCCTTTTCTTAATCTTAACTCATTTGCAAGTTGGCTTGACTAGATGCTTTTCTGGTATTTCCCACTCAGAGAAAAATTGGAGACCTACTGCAACTAAGAATAAGTAGTCAAAGCCACAACAAATAAAATTTTAAAAGACTCAAAATAAGCATGTCACATTCTAATTCCCTAGAGATGCCTGCATGCTTACCTCCAAATAACAATTTAAGGCATTTCTTGTGCCTGGAATATTCTCCCAATACCAAATTATATGCTTATATTCAGGCCTTAGGGTCCTAGGCCCTTATCTAATCCAATTTCTTCATTTATGAACACAAAAGTTCAGTAAGGTTTAGTGATTTTTCTTTTTCCAAAGTCACACAACTAGCTTAGAGGAAGTACTAGAATGGTTCCTTCCCATTATAATCCCTATTCTCCCTTCAAGGGACAGCACTAATACCACATACACAAACTCTTCCATGATCCTACAGTCAGAAATTATCTCTCCTTCAGTAAACAGCCAAACATTATGAAGTGTAATAACCAATGTTTACGCATATTCAAAACTCACAAGTACTATATAAATGAAAGCCTTTTCTCTCTCAAACCATTTATATTTGTAATAAGATATCTCACTTTCGAATTTACTGCTAAGAAAAACAATAAGATATTTTCCTTAAAATCTTAACCTTCACTGACAGGCACCATGCGTGGAAGATGAAACTTATGCCAAACACTTAAGTGGATTGTCCTTTTTCCTCCGCATTTAAATATCAAATTGTTTTACTAATCCAGAGGAGTAATATAACAGAATTATAACCATTGCTACTATGCCTAGTGATCTGAGAACCAAGAAGTTCTATGTTCTGTGTTACAGTCATTATCTGGTCAATTTCTATCATTTTCAAATTAACAGTAAAGAACTAAAAATATTTAAAAACAGAATTCCTCAATAAAAAGTGTAAAAAACTCAAGACAATATCCAGAGAAGGAACAGCATGGATGTTCCCGCCTAAAAGAAAGCCTTTAAATAAATAAAAAAGAAAAATACTTGATGTGCTTGATTCAAAGCATTTTTATTATACTTTTTTCAGGTTCGTGAATAGCACCCAAAACAGTGTGTGCTGTAATATATACTCAATAAACTGTGGTTGAATGAAAGACAAATTCATCCGAGCTCCAGTCCTTAGCTCTGTTGTTAATGCATTATTTAATCTCACTTAGCATTTTAGTTTCCTCTTTCTTTTTTGTGACAAAGGCACTTCTACTGGGCCTCATCACCTTGAAAGGAGACTGGCCAACTAAGCCTTTGGCCTGGGATGGATATCTAGGACAGCCCTTTCTAACTTTTCAGGGAGGAAGTGAAATTTCCCAGTCTATATCATCATCCTTCTATGGTCTTTGTCATCCATGTTAAAGCAGAAAAGTTTATGTGAAATATCTTTTTCAGATCACAGTCATCTTTAAGAATTTTCTAAACATTATGGAGTCTCTGGAACCCTGCCAGCTCACTGGTTAAGAGCTCGGTTGCTAACCAAAACGTGAGCAGTTCGAACCCACCAGCCACTCCTTGGAAACCTTATGGGGCAGTTCTACTCTGTCCTTTACAGTCGCTATGAGTCGGAATCAACTGGACAGCAAAGGATTTGGTTTCCTTTGGTTTATGGACCCTCTATCCAAAATAATATACAACAATAAAATAATTCTGCAGTATCTTCAGATGGTTCACACTGAATCAGGATACACACTGGTCCAAGAACTCCAGGTTAAGAATCCCAGCTCTAGAGACTGAGTAACAAACATCCTATTTAGATTTTTTCTTCAGACCTATTTTTTTTCCCGTATTTGCTTCTAAGAAGTTTCTCAATCCCTCAAATACATATCCCATCAAAAGGACAAAAACAGCTACACTACAGAAACAGTTGTCCTGACATATGACATACCTATACCTAAAACCCTTATACCTTTGAAATCCCAAACAATTGCTTTGTCCACAATAACAAGAAATACAAATTGAAACAGAGGTTTCAGAAAACTGAAATGGCAGTTTCCTCAGATGCACAGTTATTTAATCTTAATATGAAGATATCACAATGTTTAAGACAACAGTGTCCAAATTGTATTTATCTGGACTTCTCCAAAACTCAGGTCTAAGAATGAAATGGATGAAAAGGCCTGCTCAGAAAAAAAAAAAAAAAAGAGGCCCCCAAAATACAAAAACGCCACCCTGGATTTGACAAAAAAAAAATCAGGTGGTGCTGAATTTCACTCTCCATTTACTACTCTTGCCCCAAATTGATCTGAACAAACACCCACTTTCCAATATCCTACCCACTTTCCTCTCTTCATCTAAAAGCTACAGATAACCTATGCCTGCTGCTGAGACCAAAGCCAACAAAGCGTCAGGACAGAAGTTATTTCACCCTGTTGCATTATCCCAGTTCCCAAATGAGAAATACTTTTTTTTTTTTTAATTTTTTAATTGTGCTTTAAGTAAAAGTTTAAGATTCAAGTCAGTTTCTCATATAAAATTTATACACACACTGTTACGTGACCCTAGTTGCTCTGCCTATAACGTGACAGCACACTCCTCCTCTCCACTCTGTATCTCCCGTGTCCATTCAACAAGCTCTTGTCCCCCTCTTGCTTCTCATCTCACCTCCGGACAGGAGCTGCCCACTTATTTTCATGTGCTTATATAAGCTAAGAAGCACACACCTCACCAGTATCATTTTATGTCTTCTACACTAGTCTAATCTTTGTCTCAAGAGTTGCCTTCTGGAATGGTTTTAGTTTTGGGGTAACAGAGATTCCAGGAGCCATGTCCTCTGAGGTCCCTCCAGTCTTAGTCAGTCCATTGAGTCTGGTCTTTTTACTGGAATTTGAGTTCTGCACCCTGCTTTTCTCCTGCTCCACCAGGAACTCTCTGTTGTGTTCCCTGTCAGGGCACTTTTGGTGGCCCCCAGGCCACATCTAGTTCTTCGGTCTCAGGCTGAAGGAGCCTCTGGTTTATGTGGCCCTTTGTGTCTCTTAGGCTCATACTTTCCTTGTGTCTTTGCTATTCTTCATTCCCTTTGCTCCAGGTGAGTTGGGACCAATTGATATATCTTAGATGGCCACTCACTACCTTTTAAGACCCCAGACGCCACTCACCAAAGTGGGATGCAGAACATTTTCTTAATAAACTTTGTTATGCCAATTGACCTAGATGTCCCCTGAAACCATGGTCCCCAGACCCCTACCCCTGCTACTCTGTCCCTCGAAGTGTTTGGTTGTGTTCAGGAAACTTCTTAGCTTTTGGTTTAGTCCAGTTTTGTTGACTTCCCCTGTATTGTGTGTTGTCCATCCCTTCACCTAAAATAATTCTTCTCTAGGTCTAGTTAGTGAATACCCCTCTCTCTCTCACTCCCCACCCTCATAGCAATCAGGCAATGTTTTCTTATGTGTTTAAACCATTTCTTGAGTTCTTATAGTGGTCTCATACAATATTTCTCTCTTTGCGACTCACTCATTTCACTCAGCATAATGCCTTCCAGATTCATCCATGTTCTGAGATGTTTCACGACTTCATCGTTGTTGTTTATCATTATGTAGTATTCCATTGTGTGAATATACCATAATTTGTTTACCCATTCGTCCACTGATGGGCACCTAGGTTGTTTCTATCTTCTTCCTATTGTAAACAGTGCTGCAATGAACATGGGTGTGCATATATCTTCTCATGCGAGAGCTCTTATTTCTCTAGGATATAGTCCAGGGAGTGGGACTGCTGGATTATATGGTAGTTCTGTTTCTAGCTTTTTAAGTGAGTGCCAAATCAATTTACAAGATGGTTATACCATTTTACATGCCCACCAGCAGTGTAAAAGTGATCCAGTCTCTCCACAACCTCTCCAAAATTTATTGTGTTTTTTTGAATTAATGCTAGCCTTGTTGGGGTGAGATGGTATCTCACCGTAGTTTTGATTTGCATTTCTCTAATGGCTAATGGAAACCCTGGTGGCGTAGTAGTTAAGTACTACAGCTGCTAACCAAGAGGTCAGCAGTTCGAATCCGCCAGGCGCTCCTTGGAAACCCTACAAGGCAGCTCTACTCTGTCCTATAGGGTCGCTATGAGTCAGTATCGACTCGACAACAGTGGGTGGTGGGTTAGTGGCTAATATCATGGGCATTTCCTGATGTATCTGGTAGCTGCCTGAATGGCTTCTCTGGTGAAGTGACTGTTCACATCCTTTGCCTATTTTTTAATTTGGTTGTCTTTTTGTTGTTGAGGTTTTGCACTATCTTGTAGATTTTAGAGATTAGACACTGATTGGATTTGTCATAGCCAAAATTTTTTCCCAGTCTGTAGGTTGTTGTTCTATTCTCTTGGTGAAGTCTTTGGATGAGCATAAGTTTTTGATATTTAGGAGCTTCCAGTTATCTAGCTTCTTTTCTAGTGTTTGTGCATTGTTAGTACTGTTCTGTATACCGTTTATGCAATATATTAGGGCTCCTGGTGTTGTGCCTATTTTTTCTTCCATGATCTTTATCGTTTTAGATTTTATATTTAGGTCTTTGACACATTTTGAGTTATTTTTTGTGCATGGTGTGAGGTACAGGTCATCTTTTATTTTTTCACAGATAGATAACCAGTTATGCCAGCACCATTTGTTAAAGAGACTATTTTTTCCCCAGACTTTGGGCTTTTGTCAAATATCTGCTGCTCATAAGTGGATGAGCTGACCTCTGGATTCTCAATTCTTTTGCATAGGTCTATGTATCCGTTGTTGTATCAGTACCAGGCTGTTCTGACTACTGTGAGAGTATGACAGGTTCTAAAATCAGGTAGTGTGAGGCCTCCTACTTTGTTCTTCTTCCTCAATAATGCTTCACTTATCCGGGGCCTCGTCCCTTTCCACAAGAAGGTGGTTATTTGTTTCTCCGGCTCATTAAAAAATGCCTTTGGAATCTGGATCGGGATTGTACTGTATCTATAGATCGTTTCAGGTAGAATAGACATTTACACACTGTTGAGTCTTCCTATCCATGAGCAAGGTGTGTTTTTCCACTTACGCAGGTCTCTTTTAGTTTCTTGTAGTAGTGTCGTGTAGTTTTCTTTGTATAGGTCTTTTACGTCTCTGCTTAGATTTCTTCCTAAATATTTTATCTTCTTGGGGGCTACTATAAACGGTGTTGATTTTGTGATTTCCTCTTCAAAGTTCTCTTTGTTGGTGTAGAGGAATCCAACTGATCTTTGTATTTGTATGTTTATCTTGTATCTGGTTATACTGCTGAACTCTTCTCTTAATTCCAGTGGTTTTCTTCTAGATTCTTCAAGTTTTTCTGTGTATAAGATCATATCATCTGCAAACAGAGACACTTTTACTTCTTCCTTACCAATTTGGATGCCCTTTATTTCTTTTTCTAGCCTAACTGCTCTGGTCAGGACCGCCAGCAAAATGCTTAGTAAAAGTGGTGATAAAGGGTATCCTTATCTGGTTGCCATTCTCAAAAAGGGAATGCTCACTCAGAGGGAAACATCTTTTAGACGTGATTTCTACACAATCCACCTTTGCTGCTACAGAATTTTTCTTCTTGAACGTTTCTAAAAGTTTAAACCAATCATTTATTTCTTTATATCGCCTTGACTTCCTCTACATATGAACGATCTATGACTACATTATTTAGTCTCTCTTTTTTGTTCTAATGTTGTCATCTTTTACATAATAACATCTCTGTTTCCCTGTTTTCCGCGCTTTATCTTTGATTTATTTCTGTGATTTCCCTACCTGGGTTGATATCTGGTTGCTCTGTCCTGTGTTCTAGTCTTGGGTTGTTATGTGATGTTACTGATTTTCTAACCAGAGGATTCCTTTTAGTATTCTTATAATAATGAAACCCTAAGAATTACGTGAGACTCTACCAAAAGGAACAAACTACTAGTGATGGTAGTACCAGAAGAGGGGGGTGACAGAAATACAGAGAGAACTGTTAAAGATTTGTTGGCAGAAAACTTCCCTGATATCATGAAAGATGAAAAGATATCTATCCAAGATGATCATTGAACCCCACACAAGGTAGATCCCAAAAGGATTACCTTTATAATTATAATATAACCAAGACATATTATAATCAAACTTGCCAAAATCAAAGATAAAGGATAGTCAATAAGACTAAGCTCGGACTACTCACCAGAAACCACACAGGCAAGAAGGCAATGGGATGACATATATAAAGCCTTGAAGGAAAAAAATCCCCAGCCAAGAATTATATATCCAGCAAAACTGTCTCTCAAATATGATGGTGCTATTAGGCCATTTACAGATAAACAGAAGTTTAGGGAATTTGCAAAAAACCAAACCAAAGCTACAAAAAATACTTAAGAGAATCCTCTGGTTAGAAAATCAATAACATCAGATAACAACCCAAGACTTGAACATAGGACAGAGCAATCAGACATCAAACCAGATAGGGAAGTCACAAAAATAAATCAAAGTGAAAATACTGAAACTAGGGGAACAGAGACGTCAATATGTAAAACATGACAACATTAAAACAAAAAAGATGGACTAAAAAATGTAGTCATAGATCTTTCATATGAAGAGAAAGTCAAGGCGATATAAAGAAATAAGAGATTGGTTTAAACTTAGAAAAACAGGGGTAAACGTTAACGTAACCACAAAGGAAACTAACAATCCTACACATCAAAATAAAAAACAAGAAAAACATAAAGACTCAGCAAATACAAAATCAACAATGAAAAAGATGAAAAAAAAAATACATAAAGAAAAATGACTGAGCATAGAAAATTAAGGGGCACAAGGAAACTGTCGACAACACACAAAAATAAGACATCAAAATGACAACAATAAACTCATACCTATCAATAATTACACTGAAAGTAAATGGACTAAGTGCACCAATAAAGAGACAGAAAGTGGCAGAGTGGATTAAAAAACATGATCCGTCTATATGCTGCCCACAAGAGACACACCTTGCACTTAAAGACACAAACTAAAACTCAAAGGATGGAAAAAAAATATATCAAGCAAACAACAATCACAAAAGAGCAGATGTGGCAATATTAATCTCTCACGAAATAGACTTTAAAGTAAAATCCACCACAAACGATAAGGACACTATACAATAATTAAAGGGACAATAAACCAGAAGGATATAACCATATTAAATATTTATGCACCCAACGACAGGGCTCCAAAATACATAAAACAAACTCTAACGGCACTGAAAACAGAGACAGACAGATCCACAATGATAGTAGGAGACTTCAACACACCACTTTCGGTGAAGGACAGAACATCCAGAAAGAAGTTCACGAAAGACACAGAAGATCTAAATGTCACAATCAGCCAGCTTGACCTCAAAGACATACACAGAACACCTCACCCAACAGCAGCCAAGTATACTTTCTTTTCCAACACACATGGAACCTTCTCTAGAATAGACCACATATTAGGCCATAAAGCAATCCTTAACATAATCCAAAACATCAAAATATTACAAAGCATCTTTTCTGACCATAAAGCCATAAAAGTAGAAATCAGTAACAGACAAAGCAAGCAAAAAAAAATCAAACACATGGAAACTGAACACCTTGCTCAAAAACTACTGGGTTATAGAAGAAATTAAGCACAAAATAAAGACATTCACAGAATCAAATGAGAATGAAAACACATCCTCTCAGAACCTTTGGGACACAGCAAAAGCAGTGCTCAGAGGTAAATTTACAGCAATAAATGCACATGTCCAAAAAGAAAGGACCAATATCAAAACATTAACCCTACAACTCGAACAAACAAGAGAACAGGAAAAGAACCTCTCAGGCACCAAAAGAAAGCAAATAATAAAAAATAGAGCAGAATTAAATAAATACAGGAAAATAACTGAAAAGAGTTAACAAGACCAAAAGCTGGTTCTTTGAAAAGATCAACAAACTCAACAAACCACTGGCCAAACTGACAAAAGAAAAACAGGAGTGGAAGCAAATAACCCGAATAAAAAATGAGATGGCCGATATCCCAACAGACTAAATGAAATTAAAACAATCATAACAGAATACTATGAAAAACTATACTCTAACAAATTTGAAAACCTAGAGTAAAATGGACAAATTTCTAGCAACACACTGCCTACCTAAACTAACACAAACAGAGGCAGAACTAAATAAACCTAGAACAAAAGAAGAGATTGAAAAGACAATTAAAAACTCCCAACACAAAAAAGCCCAGGCCCTGGCGGTCACTGGAGAAGTCTACCAAACTTTCAGAGAAGAGTTAACACCACTTCTACTAAAGGTATTTTAGAGCATAGAGAGAGACGGAATACTCCCAAACTCATTCTATAAAGCCAGCATAACCCTGATACCAAAACCAGGTAAAGACACCACAAAAAAAGAAAATTACAGACTAATATCTCTCAGAACATAGACGTAAAAATCCTCTACAAAATTCTACCCAACACAATTCAATAATATATATATTAAAAAAAATTCACCATGACCAAATGGGATTCATACCAGGTATGCAGGGATGGTTCAACATTAGAAAAACAATCAGGATACAGGCTGAAATCATTCCCCTTGAGAAGAGGAACAAGACAAGGATGCCCTTTATTACCACTCCTATTTAATAGTGTGTTCACAGTCCTAGCCAGAGCAGTAAGGCAAGAAACAGAAATAAAGTGCATCCCAAATTGGTAATGAAGAAGCTAAACTCTCCCTATTTGCAGAAGATATGATACTATACTTATAAAACACAAAACACTCCATGAGAAAACTACCAGGATTAACAGAAATATTCAGCACAGTAGCAGCACAGCAGATAAACATACAAAACTCAGTTGGATTCCTATACAACAACAAAGAGAACAACGAAAAGGAAATCACAAGAACAATATGATTTATAACACTCCCTAAAAAATAAAATATTGGGAATAAATCTAACCAGATACGTAAGAGACCTATACAAAGAAAACTACAAAACACTACTGCAAGAAGCCAAAAGAGATCTACATAAATGGAAAAACATACCACGGTCATGGATAAGTAGACTCAACATTGGGAAGATAACAATTCTACCCAAAGCAATTTACAAATACAATGCAAAACTAATCCGAATACCAACAACATGTTTTAAAGAGATGGAAAAACTTATTATTTACTTTATATGGAAAGGGAAGAAGCCTCGGACAAGTAAAGCACTATTGAAGAAGAAGAATAAAGTAGGAGGACTCACACTACCTGACCTCAGAACCTACTATACAGCTGCAGTAGTCAAAACAGCCTGGTAATGATACCACAACAGATACATTGACCAATGGAAGAGAACTGAGAACCCAGGTGTAAATCCAACCACCTATGGTCACCTGATCTTTGACGAGGGCCCAAAGTTCATCAGCTGAGGAAATGCATCTTTTTAACAAATGTTCCTGGGAAAACTGGATGTCCAACTGCAAAAAAACAAAACAGGGCCCATATCTCACACCACACACAAAAACTAATTCAAAATGGATCAAACACCCAAATATAAAACTATAAAGATCATAGAAGAAAAAATAGGATCAACAATAGAGGCGGCAATGCATGGCATTAACAGGATACAAACCACAACTAACAACATACAAACTCCAGAAGATAAGCTAGATAACTGGGATCTTCTAAAAATTAAACACTTATGCTCATCAAAAGACTTCACCAAAAGACGAAAAAGAGAATCTACAGACTGGGAAAAAAAATTTTGGCTATCACAAATCTGACAAGTGTCTAATCTCTAAAACCTACAGGAAAATCCAACACCTCTACAACAAAAAGACAAATGATCCAATTAAAAATGGGCAAAGGAAATAACCGACACTTTACAAAGTAGACACTCAATTGGCTAGCAGGCACTTGAGGAAATGCTCACAATTGCTAGCCATTAGAAGAATGCCAATCAAAGCCACAACGAGATATCATCTCACCCCAGCATTATTGGCACAAACCAAAAAAAAACAGAAAATAACAAATGTTGCAGAGGCTGAGGGGAGGATGGAACTGTTAAGCACTGTTGGTGGGAATGCAAAACGGTACCACCATTCTGGAAAACAATATGGTGCTTCCTCAGAAAACTTGAACTAGAAATACCATAACATCCAGCAATCCCACTCCTAGAGAAATAAGAGCCATTACACGAATAGACATATACACATCCATGTTCATTACAGCATTGTTCACAATAGCAAAAAGATGGAAACAACCTAGATGTCTATGAACAGAATGAATGGATGAACCAACTATGGTACATACACACGATGGACTACTATGCAGTGATAAAGAACAATGATGAATCTGAGAAGCATTTCACAACACCGATGAATCTGGAGGGCATTAGGCTGAGTGAAGTAACTCAGCCACAAATGAACAAATGTTGCATAAGACCACTACTATAAAAACTCATGAAAAGGTTTACACACAGAAAGAAACAGTCTTTGATGGTTAGGAGGGAGGGGAGAGGTGGGATGGAAAAACACTAAATAGACAATAGATAAGTGGTAACTTTGGTGAAGGGTAAGACAGTACCTAACACTGGAGAAGCCAGCAGAACTTATACAAGGCAAGGTCAAGGAAATGACATAGACACATCCAAACTCCCTGAATGACTGAATTTTTGGGCTGAGGGCTGTGGGGACCATGGTCTTGGGGAACATCAAACTCTACTGGCGTAACAAGGTTTATAAAGAAATTATTCCACATTCTACTTTGGTAAGTAGCGTCCAGGGTCTTAAAAGTCTGTGAGCAGCCATCTAGAATACTCCACTGGTCTCACCCCTTCAGGAGCAAGGGAGAATGAAGAAAACTAAAGACACAAGGGAAAGATTAGTCCAAAGGACTAACAGACCACAACTACCAAAGCCTCCACCAGACTGAGTCCAGTATAACTAGATGGTACAAGACTACCACCACCAACTGCTCTGACCAGGATCACAATAGAGGGTCCCAGAGAGAGTTTGAGAAAAATGTAGAACAAAATTATAACTCCCCAAAAAAGACCAGACTTACTGGTCTGACAGACACTGGAGAGACCTGAGAGTATGGCTCCTGGACACGCTTTTACCTCAGTAATGAAGTCACTCCTAAGGTTTACCCTTCATCCAAACATTACACAGACCCATAAAACAAAATGAAACTAAAGGGGCACATCATCCCAGGAGCAAGGACTTGAAAGCAGGAGGGGACAGGGGAGCTGGTAATAGCGAAACCAAGGTTCAGAAGGGAGAGTGTTGTCATGTCGTGGGGTTGTTAACCAGTGTCATAAAACAATATGTGTACTAACTGTTTAATGAGAAGCTAGTTTGTTCTGCAAACCCTCATCTAAAGTACATTAAAAGGGGAGGCAGAGCCAAGATGGTGGAATAGACAGGCTTCCAGCGAGCCCTCTTTACAACAAAGACCCAAAGAAACAAGTGAAATGAGTATATCTGTGACAAGCTGGGAGCCCTAAGTTTTAAAGGCAAGCTTAGAAAATGAACTAATGGGCAGGGGAGGAAGAGAACATTCACAAGCGGACAGGAGTTACTGCACCTGAATCATGAGGAGCCCTCAAGCACCATTCCCGGAGTGTCCGTGGCAGGCTGGTACTAGCGTTCGGCGGCAGTTTCCTCAGGGAGGAGCAGACAGCCGCACAGCCTACTCACACCTCCAGAACCTGAGAAAAACGGCGCTCTCAGCAAAAGCTAAGTACTTGCATATATTTTACCGTGCCACCCCACCCCCAAGCCAGCTTCAGCGTCTGAATTCCCTGGGCCTGAGATAGGCACTGTTGAGCACCTAGAGCCATCCTCCCAGCATTGGAAAAGGAAAAAAAATTGCATTTAGAGAAAAAGATAATTTGCCAACTTCACTTACTGGGGGAGCTCAGGACGAAAGCAGCTCCTGTCCCAGCATAAAGGGTCCGTGGACATACAGCACCCTTCCCTTCTTCATGGACCTGTGGGGGCCTATTTCGGAAGACTAGTCCCTTGTTGGCATACTCCAACCATTTCAGCTGTGCAGTGAAAAGGTGGGTGTTTGATGTTTGACACTACTTTGCCTTTTAAACAAGGTCCTCGCCTACCCACATCAGGAACCTAAAGACTGGTAGCTCCACTCAGGTCACCCAGCCACCCACAACAGGGGTCCAAGGATAACTGGGACCTCCCAATCCTTACAATGAAAAACTTTGGGCATCCATGATCCCTCTGCAGAACCCACCCACCTGCAAGCTCTAGGGAACAGGGACACGCTCTCCTCAGAGGCACTCGGGGGTAGGTTTTCAGCCCCCTGCCTTGTTCAGAGCATGACCCCCTGTTGCAATCAGATACCAGTACATACACCAATCACCCCTGCCCCTCTAAGATTGTAGGACAGAGCCTATGCCACACACTTGATGACGAGCTACCTGGACACCTGAGCTGAATTCACACAAGAAACGTGAATGGACTCCTAGACTGACATACCTGATAACAGCTCTAGCCAGCTGGGGACAGGAAGCCAGAGCTCCAAAGGCAAAAATAATCCACCTACCTCATTCAAGCTGCCCATTTGGGTGTATCAAAACAAAGCAAGAAGCTATGACACAGTAAGCAAGCATAAACTAATACAATAACTTATAGATGGCTTGAAGACAACAGGCAATATCCAGTCACATAAAGAAACATACCCTGATCACCTCAACAAGCTTTCAAAACAAAGAATCCAGGGTCCTCTAGATGAATCTAAAGTGCATTCCCAGAATTACCAGAGGCAGAATACAAAAGTTTAATATGCAGAACCCTTCAAGGCATCAGGAAGGAAATGAGGCAATACGCAGAACAAGACAATGAACACACAGATAGAGCAAATGAAGAAATCAGAAAGATTACTGAGGAACATAATGAAAAATTTCATAAGCTGGAAAAATGCATAGACAGATAGCAATAAGAAATTCAGAAGATTAACAAAAAAATTACAGAATTAGGAAACTCAACAGTAAGTCAGAGGAGAAGAACTGGAAGAACTGAGCAAGTAGAAGCCAGAATTTCTGAACTTGAAGATAAATCGCTTGGCACTAATATATTTGAAGAAAAATCAGATAAAAGAATTAAAAGAAATAAAAAAAACCCTTAAGAATCATATGGGACTCTATCAAGAGAAATAACCTACGAGTGATTGGAGTACCAGAACAGGCAGGGATAACAGAAAATACAGAGAAAATTGCTGAACATTTGTTGGTAGAAAACTTCCCTGATATCGTGAAAGATAAGAAGATATCTATCCAAGATGCTCATCAAACTCCACATAAGGTAGATCTGAAAAGTCACCAAGACATATTATAATCAAGCTTGCCAAAACCAAAGATAAAGAGAGACTTTAAGAGCAGCTAGAGATAAACGAAAAGTCACCTACAAAGGAGATCCAGTAAGAATAAGCTCGGACTACTCGGCAGAAACCATGCGGGCAAGAGGGCAATGGGATGACATATTTAAAAAATTGAAGGATAAAAATTGCCAGCCAAGAATCATATATCCAGCAAAACTGTCTCTTAAATATGAAGGTGATATTCAGACATTTCAAGATAAACAGAAGTTTAGGGAATTCATAAAAACCAAACCAAAACTATAAGAAACACTAAAGGGAGTTCTTTGGTTAGAAAATCAATAATATCAGATATCAACTAAAGACTAGAAAACTGGGCAGAGCAACCAGAAGTCAACCCAGACAGGGAAATCAAAAAACAAAGCCAGATTATAAAAAAAAAAAGCTGAAAACAGGGTAACAGCGATGTTATTATATAAAAGAAGACAACATTAAAACAATAAAGAGGGACTAAGAAATGTAATAATACACCTTCCATATGGAGAGGAAGATACGGCGATACAAATAAATAAAAGTTAGGTTTAACTTTTAAAAACAGGGATAAATGATAAGGTAACCACAAAGGAGACAAACTACCCTACTCAATATAAAACACAAGAAAAAGACACAGACTCAGCAGAAACAAAATCAACAATAACAAATAAGAGGAAGGGACAATACATAATCTACTCAGTGCATAAAATTAAGTGGCAAAAAGAAACTGTCAACAACACACAAAAAAAGACATCAAAATGATAGCACTAAATTCATACCTAGCCATAATTATGCTGAATGTAAACAGACTAAATGCACCAATAAAGAGACAGAAAGTGGCAGAATGGATTAAAAAACAAGATCCGTCTATATGGTGCCTACAAGAGACACACCTCAGACTTAGACACACAAACTAAAACTCAAAGGATGGAAAAAAATACATACCGTGCAAACAAAAATCAAAACACAGCAGGAGTGGCAATATTAATTTCTGAAAAAAAAAGACTTTAAAGTAAAATCTACCACAAAGGATAAGGAAGGATACTATACAATGATTAAAGGGACAGTACACCAAGTAGATATAACCATATTAAATATTTATGCACCCAATGACAGGGCTGCAAGATACATAAAACAAACTCTACCAGCATTGAAAAGTCAGAGAGACAGCTCCACAATAATAGTAGGAGACTTCAACACACCACTTTCAGTGTAGGACAGGACATCCAGAAAGAAGCTCAATAAAGACACGGAAGATCTAAATGCCACAACCAACCAACTTGACCTCATACACATATACAGAACACTCCACCCAACAGAAACCAAGTATACTCTCTTTTCTAGTGCACATGAAACATTCTCTAGAATAGACCACATAATAGGTCATAAAGCAAGCCTTAGCAGAATCCAAAACACTGAAATATTACAAAGCATCTACTCTGACCATGAAGCCATAAAAGTAGAAATCAATACCAGAAAAAACAGGGAAAGAAATCAAACACTTGGAAACTGAACAATACACTGCTCAAAAAAGACTGGATTATACAAGGCATTAAGTATGGAATAAAGAAATTCAGAGAATCCAATGACAATGAAAATACTTTCTATCAGAACCTTTGGGACGCAGCGAAAGCAGTGGTCAGAAGTCAACTTATACCAATAAATGCACATATACAAAAAGAATAAAGGGCCAAAATCAAACAATTATCCCTACAACTTGAACAAACAGAAAGAGAGCAACAAAAGAAACATTCAGGCACCAGAAGAAAACAAACAATAAAAATTAGAGCTGAACTAAATGAAATAGAAAACAGAAAAACAATTGAAAGAATTATCAAGACCAAAAGCTCCTTCTTTGAAAAAATCAACAAAATTGATAAACCGTTGGCCAAACTGACAAAAGAAAAACAGGAGTGAAAGCAAATAACCCAAATAAGAAATGAAATAGGCGATTTTATAACAGACCCAACTGAAATTAAAATCATATCAGATTACTATGAAAAACTGTACTCTAACAAATTTGAAAACATAGAAGAAAGATTTTCTGGAAACACATTACCTACCTAAACTAACACAAACAGAAACAGAACAACTAAACAGACCCATAACAAAAGAAGAGATTGAAAAGGTAATCAAAAAACTCCCAACAAAAAAAAAAGCCCTGGCCCAGACGGCGTCACTGCAGAGTTCTACCAAACTTTCAGAGAAGAGTTAACACCACTACTACTAAAGGTATTTCAGTGCATAGAAAAGGACAGAATACTACCAAATTCATTCCATGAAGCCAGCATATCCCTGATACCAAAACCAGGTAAAGACTCCACAAAAAAAGAAAACTACAGACCTATATCCCTCATGAACTTAGATGCAGAAATCCTCAACAAAATTCTAGCCAATAGAATTCAACACCATATCAAAAAAATAATTCACCGCGACCAAGTGGGATTCATACCAGGTATGCAGGGATGGTTCCACATTAGAAAAACAATTAAAGTAATCCATCTCATAAATAAAACAGAAGAATCACATGATTTTATCAATTGATACAGTAAAGGCATTTGACAAAGTTCAACACCCATTCATGATAAAAGCTCTCAGCAATACAGGAATAGAAGGAAAATTCCTCACCATAATAAAGGGCATTTATACAAAGTCAACAGCAAACATCATCCTAAATGGAGAGAGCCTAAAAGCATTCCCCCTGAGAACAGGAACAAGACAAGGATGCCCTTTATCACCGCTTTCATTCAACATTGTGCTGGACGTCCTAGTCAAAGCAATTAGGCTAGATAAAGAAATAAAGGGCATCCTGATTGGCAAGGAAGAAGTAAAATTATCTGTTTGCAGATGACATGATCTTATACAAAGAAAACCCTAAGGAATCCTCAAGGAAACTACGGAAACTAATAAAAGAGTTCAGCAGAGTATCGGGATACAAGATAAACATACAAAAATCAGTTGGATTCCTCTACACCAACAAAAAGAACATCGAAGAGGAAATCACCAAATCAATACCATGTACAGTAGCCCCCAAGAAGATAAAAAACTTAGCAATAAATCTTACCGGAGATGTAAAAGGCTTATACAAAGAAAACTACAAGACACTTCTGCAAGAAACCAAGTAAGACGTACATAACTAGAAAAAAAATACCTTGCTCATGGATAGGAAGGCTTAACATTATAAAAATGTCTAGATGGTGCCCGGCTACAACCGATGACTGCGCTGACAGGGAATACAACAGAGAATCCCTGAGGGAGCAGGAGAGCAGTGGGATGCAGACGCCAAATTCTCATAAAAGGACCAGACTTAATGGTCTGACTGAGACTAGAAGGACCCCCGTGGTCATGGCTCCCAGACCTTCTGTTGGCCCAGGACAGGAGCCTTTCCCGAAACCATCTCTTCAGACATAGATTGGACTGGACAATGGGTAGGAGAGGGATGTTGGTGAGGAGTGAACTTCTTGGATCAGGTGGACACTTGAGTCTATGTTGGCATCTCCTGCCTGGAGGGGAGATGAGAGGGTAGAGGGGGTTAGAAGCTGGGGAAATGGACACAAAAAGAAAGAGTGGAGGGAAAGAGTGGGCTGTCTCATTAGAGGGAGAGTAATTGGGAGTATGGTTTTACAGGTTTTAGTAAGGTGTATATAAGTTTTTGTGTGAGAGACTGACTTGATTTGTAAACTTACACTTAAAGCACGATGAAAATTACAAAAAAAATTAAGGAAAAAATAAATAAATATAAAGTACAATAAAAAAGAAAGAAAAACAATCAACGCAGTCCCTCACATAAATAAAACAAAAGGAACACATGATCTTATCAATTGATGTAGAAATGGCATTTGACAAAGTTCAATACACATTCATGATAAAAACTACCAGCAAAATAGGAATAGAAGGGAAATTCCTCACCATAATAAAGAGCATTTATACAAAGCCAAGAGCCAACTTCATCCCAAATGGAGAGAGTTTGAAAGCATTCCCCTCGAGAATGGGAACAGGACAAGGATGCCTTTTATCACCATTCTCATTCAACATTGTGCTGGAGGTCCTATCCAGAGAAATTAGGCTAGAAAAAGAAATAAAAGGCAGTCAAATTGGTAAGGAAGAAGTAAAAGTATCTATATTTGCAGCTGATACGATCTTATACACAGGAAACCCCAAAGAATCCACAAGAAAAATACTGGAACTAACAGAAAAGTTCAGCAAAGTATCAGGATACAAGACAAACATACAAAAATCACTTGGATTCCCCTACACCAACAAAGAGAACTTCAAAGACGAAATCAAATCAATGTCGTTTACACTAGCCCCAAGAAGATAAAATATTTAGGGATAAATCTAACCAGAGACGAAAAAGACATACACAAAGAAAACTACAAGACGCTACTGCAAGAAACCAAAAGAGACCTACATAAGTGCAAAAAACATACCTTGCTCATGGATAGGAAGACTCAACATTTTGAAAATGTCTATTCTTCCCAATGTGATCTACAGATAAAATGCAATCCCAATCCAAACTCCAATGTCATTTTTTAAAGAGACGGAGAAACAAATCACCAACTTCATATGGAAAGAGAAGTGGTCCCTGATAAGTAAAGCATCACTGGAGCACACAACAAAGTAGGAGGCCTCACACGACCCGATTTTAGAACCTATCATACCACCATGGTAGTCAAAACAGCATGGTACTGGTACAACAACAGATACATAATCCCATGCAAAAGAATTGAGAATCCAGAGGTCAATTCATCCACTTATGAACAGCTAATATTTGACAAAGTCCCAAAGTCTCTTTAATAAACAGTGCTGGCATAACTGGATAACCATCTGCCAAAAAAATGAAAACAAGACCCGTATTTCACACCATGCATGAAAACTCAAAATGAATCAAAGACATAAATATAAAATCTAAAACTATAAAGATCATGGAAGAAAAACAGGGACAATGCTAGGAGCCCTAATACGTGGCATAAACAGAATACAAAACATTACTAACAATGCACAAACACCAGAAGAGAAACTAGACTATTTAGAGTTCCTAAAAGTCAAACACATTCATCAAAAGAGTAAAAAGATAACCTACAGACTGGGAAAAAAATTTTGGCTACAACAAATCCGACCAACATCTAATCTCTAAAATCTACAAGATGCTGCAAAACCTCAACAATAAAAAGACAAATAACTCAATTAAAAAATGGGCAAAGGATATGAGCAGGCACTTCATCAAAGAAGACATTCAGGCGGCTACCAGATACATGAGAAATGCTCACAATCATTAGCCGTTAGTGAAATGCAAATCAAAACTACAATGAGATACCATCTCACTCCAACAAGGCTAGCATTAATCCAAAAAACACAAAATAAAAAATGTTGGAGAGGTTGTAGAGAGACTGGAACACATACACACTGCTGGTGTGTATGTAAAATGGTACAACCACTTTGGAAATGGATTTGGTGCTTCCTTAAAAAGCTAGAAACAGAACTACCATACAATCCAGCAATCCCACTCCTTGGAATGTATCCTAGAAAAATAAGAGCCCTCACATGAATAGATTCATGCACTCACATTCACTACATCACTGTTTACAATAACAAAACGACAGAAACAACCTAGTTGCCCATCGACCAATGAATGCATAAACAAATTATTGTATATTCACACAATGGAATATTATGCAACAATAAAGAACAAGGATGAATCTGCAAAACATCTCAGAACATGGATGAATCTGGAAGGCGTTATATGCTGAGTGAAATTAGTGAGTTGCAAAAGGAGAAAAATTGAGACTACTATTATAAGAACTCAAGAAATGGTTTAAACACAGAAGAAAACATTCTTTGATGGTTATGAGAGTGGAGCAAGAGGGAGAGGGATATTCACTAACTAGGTAGTAGATGAGAATTATCTTAGGTGAAGGAAAGGACAACACACAATACAGGGGAAGTCAGCACAACTGGACTAAACCAAAAGTTACGAAGTTTCCTGAACACAACCAAACACTTTGAGGGACTTAGTAGCAGGGGCAGAGGTCTGGAGACCATGGTTTCAGGGGACATTTAGGTCAACTGGCCTAAATAAAGTTTATTAAGAAAATGTTCTGCATCCCACTTTGGTGAGTGGCGTCTGGGGTGTCCATCTAAGATGTATCAATTGGTCCCAACGTGCCTGGAGCAAAAGGGAATGAAGAACACCAAAGACACAAGGAAAATATGAGCCCAAGAGGCAGAAAGAGCTATATAAACCAGAAACTCCATCAGTCAGAGACCAGAAGAACTAGATGGTGCCTGGCTACCACCAAAGACCACCCTGACAGGGAACATGACAGAGTCCTTGATGCAGCAGGAGAAAAACAGGGTGCAGAACTCAAATTCTAGTAAAATGACCAGACTTAATGGTCTGACTGAGACTGGAGAGACCCCGGAAGACATGGCCCCCGGACTCTCTGTTAGCCCAGAACTGAACCCATTCCCGAAGCCAACTCTTCAGACAAAGACTAGACTGGTCTATATCTGGAGGCAAGATGAGAAGGCAGAGGGAGACAGTAGCTGGCTGAATGGACACAGGGAATACAGGGGGAGAGGAGGAGTGTGCTATCTCATTAGGGAGCAACTAGGAGTACATAAGCAAGATGTATATAAAGTTTTTGTATGAGAGACTGATTTGATTTGTAAACTTTCAGTTAAAGCACAATAAAAAAAAAAAAGTGAAAAAAAAAATCAATCTCCCCCTAGCTTACCCTCTTGCCCACCTTATAAGGGACCGGGGAAGTGTAGAGGTAAAGGTTATAGTTGGCTAGAGTGCCACGTCTTGGCAAGGGATGCAGTGAAGTAGCTGATGTCATAACAGGCACTTCTTCAATCTCAAAAAATGAGGAATTTAGCCTCTTTTGATCAAAGAGGTGGGCTCTGGTCAGCAATTCTAGGCAAACAGGAAAGGTACTTTCCATTATCACGTTACTCGTACCATGTGAGTTACATAATGCAGGTGTCACTACATTTTACAGATGAGGCACAGAACTAAACTGTGATCATTTAACTAAGGCTAAAATAAAGTAGTGATAAATCCTGTCAGTGCATCCTCAAAACAAGGGTTGAATCAACCTGCAAAACGAGGAAATTTCCCTGGGTTATATATCTCACGAAAGTAATCGCCAAATGAGACAATGGATGGAAGTGCTTTGATGACTGGAATAGAGAAGAGAATAGAGAAACAAAAAGGAACTCTAAATATGTGCCTGGAATGTGCCTGGACCAATTGCTAAATCTTTCTGCATTTCCACCTGTGAGTCCTGGAGATGGTGAAGGGGAGAGTTTAGTATAAAAATAAATTTTAAGCTCCCAATTTTATATTTCAGCATAAGTCTTTTAGCATTTCGGCATAGTACAAAGAAAGGAGAACATTTTCTACTCCACCAACTCTGTCAAAACCTTCTCTATCCTTCTAATTACAACTTATACACCAAACTTCTGCAACTAAGCTTTCACACATCTTTGGTTGAATGAGTGAGAGAGGCAGAAATAAAAGCCACACTGCGTTATACCAATTTTGACTTGCTGGAAATGCCGTGGCAGAGACAGGTACAATCATTTCTCGTCACCACAGAGACAAGACTGCAATTGGCCAGTTTCTCAGCTATGAAGAAGTACACATTTTACAAATAAGATTCATTTCTTCAACCAGTC
The DNA here is from genome assembly GCF_024166365.1 of Elephas maximus indicus. Taxonomy (NCBI): domain Eukaryota; kingdom Metazoa; phylum Chordata; class Mammalia; order Proboscidea; family Elephantidae; genus Elephas; species Elephas maximus. The sequence continues at coordinate 66,723,975 of NC_064831.1, read as the reverse complement.
TTTTTCTACTTTTAGCCACAATCTCGAGGATTCCACAAGGCTGACCCAGAGATTTTCCTGCATGCTCACTTTACAGAAGAAACTTTAACCCCAAATTAAGCCCAGTAGCAGTTTCTACCATAACAAGCTAATCATTATACTCCAAGGATCTGATTTTGCTTAAAAATGTTTTTCTTGACCTCACCGAAAGAGTAAAGACCATCTACAGATTGGAAAAAAATTCTCAGCTATGATATTTCCGACCAACGCCTGATCTCTAAAATCTATATGATTCTGTTTAAACTCAACCACAAAAAGACAAACAACCCAATTAAAAATTGGGCAAAGGATATGAACATGTACTTCACTAAAGAAGATATTTAGGTGGCTAACAGATACATGAGAAAATGCTCTTGATCGTTAGCCATTAGAGAAATGCAAATTAAAACTACAATGACATTCCATCTCACTCCAACAAGGCTGGCATTAATCCAAAAAAACACAAAATAATAAAAGTTGGAGAGGCTGTGGAGAGATTGGAACTCTTATACACTGCTGGTGGGAATGTAAAATGGTACAACCACTTTGGAAATCTATCTGGCGTTTCCTTAAAAAGTTAGAAATAGAACTATCATAGAACCCAGAAATCCCACTCCTCAGAATATATCCTAGAGAAATAAGAGCCTTTACACGAACAGATATATCCACACCCATGTTCATTGCAGCACTGTTTACAATAGCAAAAAGATGGCAGCAACCAAGGTGTCCATCAACGGATGAATGGATAAATAAATTATGGTATATTCACACAATGGAATACTACGCATCGATAAAGAACAGTGAGGAATCTGTGAAACATTTCACAATATGGAGAAACCTGGAAGGCATTATGCTGAGTGAAATTAGTCAGATGCAAAAGGACAAATATTGTATAAGACCACTATTATAAGATCTTGAGAAATAGTTTAAACTGAGAAGAACACATTCTTTTGAGGTTATGAAAGGGGGGAGGGAGGGGGTGGGAGAGGGTTATTTACTGATTAGATAGTATATGAGAACTACTTTAGGTGAAGGGAAGGACAACACTCAATATAGGGAAGGTCAGCTCAACTGGACTGGACCAAAAGCAAAGAAGTTTCCTGAATAAACTGAATGCTTTGAAGGTCAGCAGAGCAAGGGCGGGGGTTTGGGGACTACGGCTTCAGGGGACATCTAAGTTAACTGGCATAATAAAATCTATTCAGAAAACATTCTGCATCCCACTTTGAAGTGTGGCGTCTGGAGTCTTAAATGCTAACAACCGGCCATCTAAGATGCATCAATGAGTCTCAACCCACCTGGATCAAAGGAGAATGAAGAACACCAAGGTCACAAGGCAATTATGAACCCAAGAGACAGAAAGGGGCACATGGACTAGAGACTACATCATCCTGAGACCAGAAGAACTAGATGGTGCCTGGCTACAACCGATGACTGCCCTGACAGGGAACACAACAGAGAACCCCTGAGGGAGCAGGAAAACAGTGGGATGCAAGCCCCAAATTCTCATAAAAAGACCCGACTTAATGGTCTGACTAAGACTAGAAGAATCCCAACAGTCATGGTCCCCAAACCCCCTGTTGGCCCAGGACAGGAACCATTCCTGAAGACAACTCATCAGACATGGATCAGACTGGACAACGGGCTGGAGAGAGATGCTGATGAGGAGTGAGCTACTTGTATTAGGTGGACACTTGAGACTACATTGGCATCTCCTGTCTAGAGGGGAGATGGGAGGGTACAGGGGGTTAGAAACTGGCAAAACGGTCACGAAAGGAGACTGAAAGGAGGGAGGGGGCTGACTCATTAGGCGGAGAGTAAGTGGGAGTATGTAGTAAGGTGTATATAAGGTTTATATGTGAGAGACTGACTTGATTTGTAAACTTTCACTTAAAGCACAATAAAAATTATTTTAAAAAGCAAAAAGTTTTTCTTAAAACAAAAAAAGTTTTTACATGCTGATAATAACAATAATAACTGTGACAACCAAACCATGAATTTGGATGATTTCAATTCCTGTTCATTCTGAAAACTGTAGTCTAAACCTAATTTGGCTGGTTCCAGTTCAAAAGGAAATGCAACCGCTGTCTCAGTATGTAAGATTTCTGTGAACTTTTACATATTTCAAAGGGTAAATAATCATTTCCAGGGTTCTGAACCATGTTCAATGTAGAAACAGAAGTCACCTCTTTAATATTTCTATGAAGATATACCACTCTGGTTAGTCTCAAAATAATTTTATTCAGTAGAAAGTAGCATAGTATACAATTAGTATTTACTAAAAGGTCAGACTTTTCAGTGAAATTTCAGAGACAGGCTATGCTATGTCTGTTTAATATCGTATTTCAAACACAAGGTTATCTAAAATTAGAAAACACACCTTACAATGACATCGCAATCCCACCCAAGACTGTTTATGGTTGGCAATCAATCTCACTTTTCCCTGACCAGAGTGAATTAGGAGAGTGATAACTATCTCTATGGAAAGAGAGTAACGTCCAGTTAAAGACATTAAACATGAAACCAAAGAACGTGAAAATCTCACTAGGGCCACCTACAGCACCAATGGAGAATGTAGATAAAAGACATTTAAAAAATAATTACATAAATGTGTGTATACATACAGGGAGCCCTGGTGGCTCAGTGGTGAAAGAGCTCAGCTACTAACCAAAAGGTCAGCATTTCAAGTCCACCAGCTGCTCCCTGGAAACCCTATGGAACAGTTCTAATCTGTCCTATAGGGTCGCTATGAGTTGGAATTGACTCAACAGCAAGGGATTTGGTATACATATACGTATATGTCATGGATTGAACTGTGTCCCCTAAAAATATGTGTCAACTTGGTTAGGCCATGATTCCCAGTATTGTGTGATTGTCCTCCATTTTGTGATTGTAATTTTATGTTAAAGAGGATTAGGGTAAGATTCTAACACCCATACTAAGGCCACATCCCTGATCCAATGTAAAGAGAATTTCCCTGGAGCGTGGCCTGAACTACCTTTTATCTTATGAGAGATAAAAGGAAAGGGAAGCAAGCAAAGAGGCAGACCTCACACCACCAAGAAAGCAGTGCTGGGAGCAGAGTGCGTCTTTTGGACTCATAGTCCCTTTAAGGAGAAGCTCCTAGTCCGGGGGAACGTTGGTGAGAAGGCCAACAGAAAGAGAAACCCTTGTCCTGGGGCTGACACCCCGAATTTGGACTTTTAGCCTACTTTACTGTGAGGAAATAAACTTCTCTTTGTTAAAGCCATCCACTTGTGGTATTTCTGTTACAGCAGCACTAGTTAACTAAGACAATATAACTATAATTATACATACACATCCCTTCGGTTCCTTGTCCAGTGCTATGTATCAAGATGAATAAAGACAGCATTCCATCATATCTTTCACTGAATATAAAAGCACATAATTAGGTAATTAAAAAAAAAAAAAAAACAGGACGACCCTTCAAGAAAAGTCTGAAACATAGTGCTGACCTCAGCATCCTGATCAAAAGCAGTTTCTACAGGAGGTAATGACATAAAAAGTATAGAGAATTTATTAACACTAGTAAAAGTATGGTAAATAACTCAAGTGTAGCAAAAATTGGAAAATTTGACTTAAAATGGATTTCAAGGCTCAAAGAAACTCTTACCTTACATTCCACCACACTCTGATCTGATTCACAAGTTACATAGATTTCATCAACTGCTCGACGAAGATTGTCAAAAAGAAATGCCCAGTATCGAGCTCTTAGATCAATTTTCCGAGGATGCCTTGTTTTAGTGGGACTTTTATCAAAGTGTTTATCTCCAGCTGCAGACAACGTTATTTTACAGTCTACTGCAGTGTTCTGCTGGAATAAAATAAAACATGAAAAAATATAAATAAAAAACCCTCAAGGGATTGGATTTTTTTATAAAGCACATTTTTCTCAACATAAGTACTTTCAAACAAGACATTCTTCCTTCCAGCTTATATTATATCACACTGAATTCATCAAAACAAAGCTTCTCACCTTAAACAAAAGGGGCGGTTCATAAGATCAATTGTTAGTTCAGGCACATTTTACTGAAGATTAGGATGACTTCAATAGTGACAGACCCTTAGCTAAAAAAGAAGCACTAAAGTCCCTCCAGATTTACTGCAACACATATAAGACACACTTATATACATTCGCAAGTAATAAATACCAATTCTAACATTTTGAAATTATTTATATATTCTTTTCATTTAGAAAAACCATATATAATAATATTCAGTTACTTAATCTTATCTTAGACCATTTTTCTGCTAAGAGTAAAAATTAACATGTAGATAGGAAACAATTTACTAGAAAAGAATACTGAAAGAATAAAACCAAACACCAGTGATAAAGGTAATTGCTCTTCCCATCCATGTATATAATACATGGCTCCTAACCAAGCTGGGCTTTGCTTAAACGAATTGCATTAGTACTCATTCTCATGATGTTCAAAAATATCAGACAACTGATATTTTTGCAATCTGCTTCGCAGTTATAATCATTCTGCTTTTTATTGTCTTACCATATCATTTTGGTATTATACCTTGCTTTAACATTTTATTGTTTCCTTGTGCACCTAAACCCCTGGTTTTTTATGCAAGTTATTGAAGTAATTTACTCTTTAAATAATATTTACTGCCTTTCAGTTAGTTTTGTTGTATCAATTAGGTTTCCTTACTTGGTAACCAAGTTTTATACTATGAAATTCTTAAGTTTCATTTTTCTGTCCTTGATGATTTCAACTAGCACATGGAAAGATAACACTTTTGTGAGGTTAGCACCAACAGTAGCCAGTGCTGGTAACATGACCGAATGTTGGATCAGCCATCCCACCCCAACAGCTGTACATGAAAATGTAGATCCATTAGCATTCCCTGTACTAAACTACAGTTCTGTACCCCAAGCTACCATTAACCTTAATATCATCTTTAAGCAAGCCATTCGTGTCAAACTGCGGCATCCCTTTGGATTAACAGCCAAACTTTAAGTGCCACGCTTCAATTTGACCCAACTCTTAACCTTAACATGCACTATGAGATGCATTTGAAGTGGTGGCCTTATTTAGCAAGCTGAATTATGGGGGTTCCACCCACAGAGAAATTCCTAGATACTATGACTTTCCTCATTGCCTAAGAAATGGTAGTTCAAAAGTTCCTTTTTGCATTAGACTTAAAAAAACACTGAAGATGGGACCATTGTACATTTATGATAATTCTCTAATTGAACACTAACTCAAACAAGCCGATCAAAATGTTCCCATCCCAGACACCCATACCAGGAAAGGCATAATTTGTACTCCTTATGAACATTTATTTTTATGTAGAAGATCAAATTATACCACAGAAAAGAAACCAAAACCAAGCAATTAACTTTATGCTTGGGCATTACCTCGTTTAGACGGATGGAGCATGAAGGGCCAATGTACCCTAGGCCTTCTAGGAGTTCCTTTAGACATTTATTCTTATGATGAAAGCAAACACTGCACTAATGATTTAAATAGCTTAGTCAGGAATCACAGGGGAATTAACAGACTCAACAGCAATGGGTGTATCTGTTTGTTTTCATCAAGGATGGTACAACTCAATAAAAAAATACCCTGGCTTTGGGTACAGATTTCTTAGATCATTCTTCTCCTTTGTCGGAGTAGCTCAATTATGAGAGAGGTCTCCAAAACATGTCAGCTTCTATGGAACAGCTAGTTAATGACAATGCAGATAACCTTGCAGTACAAGAAGAATCCCTGCTGTCTTTAGCTAAAATAATTTTGCACAACAGAATGGCCCTTGACTTTGTTAGTGCAAAAAGGTGGAGTATGTGCCATTGTTAACTCCTCTTGTTGCACCTAGATAAATACTACTGGAAAAGTAGAACAAGGCATCAAGAAAATTTGCCAGAAAGCTACCTAACTCCATACAGAAGATACCAGCAGCTCTAATGATTGGTTTGACATTTTCAGTTGGTTACCCAACATGAAATCTTGGGTTAGCTCTCTGGTAAAATCTTGGCTAGTTATACTCCTTTTTGCTGTCATTTTCTTTTGCCTCGTCAAGTGTTTTTTGTTTTTCTTTTTCTTGCATCACCCAGTTCTGTACCGAAACTTTCACCCCCACTAACAGACAGTGTATCATGTCTTTGAAGAAACTACTGTGACTCCTATAGACTCATCTGCTTCCTAACTTGGGTCCTTACCTAGATCAACTGTTTTCTCCTTTCTTTTAACTTGGCCTTCCTCCCAATCGGCCCTCTAAAATTTAGATAGCACGGTGAAGACATCTTCAGTAGTACTCAGCTATCCATCTGGTGACATCTGAGCCCTATCATTTGTTGGATAGCATCCAGGGTCTTAAGTGGCTTAGAATGGTAAGCAGCCACCCACAAAGCCACCAAAGCCCTTGCATAAGACAGGTTACTCCTTTGTGGGTGACATGAGACCAGCTCACCCTGAAGATCAGACCTCACATATGGCAAGGAAACAATAAACAAAAAGTGCCCAGCTAACCCCCTTAAGGGTAGTATCTGGGGCCTTAATGAACTATCATAAATAGGCAACCAACGAACCAATTCAAGGAAAGTAAGTCCGTACAGAAGACAATAGTGATCAAAGGATATCCAATCAAATTCCTGATCAAAAGGAAGTCATGATAAAGTGAATAATCCAAAACAAAACATAAAAGGGCTCTTGGCCTAGGCTGGACTCATGTTACGGGAGAAAGAGGGACTCCATCTTCATCCATATATCCCTAAATTCTACTTCTGCTTTAGTACAGATGAAGTGGAAATTTTTAAGAGGCACCACTGCTCTCTTTCTGAAATGTGGTTTTGCTTGCCTTGCTTGTACAGGTGTCACAGAAAGAGAACAAATTGTGGTTAAGCTTAAATATGTAGAAAGATATGGTTAGAGTAAGGTGATGTTAAATAGAGACATACTTATGGCTTTTCTGTATCAAAACCCTTTTTCTTCCCTTAAGCATTCCAACAGAGTTTTTCCACTTGCAGTTGTTCTATTCCTTCAACAAACTCTTTGCGTTTATATTTTAGCAGAATCTCCTGTATAATGCAGATCTAACTCCTGTTTTTGCTCCCTTGACAATTTCTCTAAAGTAACCTAGTTTAACTCAGGCTGCAGGTGTCTAAATGATCTAACGCTCCAGGAAACATGTGACATTAGTGATCAGCCAATTCTCAGAAGATATCCCCCCCCGACTCCCTCTAAAAACGTTATTATGACCCCCTTACCCTTATCATAATTTGTCATGCCTTTGCTCTAACCAACTCAAGTGTCAACCAATCAGAAATGTTTTAGCTGTAACCTCTCTGCAGCCCAGCTGCCTGCAGCAACTCTAACCAATGAAAATAGCTTTAGATGCACCCCAGCTGCCTGTAGTTTTTACCTTCATAAACCCTTGTCACTCCATGCCTCGATGGAGCAGTCTACCAGTAGGATTCACTGTCTCCCCAATTTGTTTGTACTCTCAATAAATCTCTTTAATTTGAATTTTCCAGAGTCTGAGTTTTACTCTTGGACAACCAATCACAAAATAGACTCATCAAATAAAATAACACGACCTATTCTTTCTTTACTTAGGCAGACTCTGAAAATACAAAACTATATTCTATAGCTTTATACACTACCACAGAACCATTCCAGCAAAAACATGAGTATGCAGTTTACTGATATAAAGAGGTAAATTCAAAACACAAACCTGAAACTTCTTACTAGAAGCACAAAGGAGCTGCTTATCTTAAAATGAAAGGAAAAATTAAAAAACAGTGAAAATACTAACCCACTACTACAGTTAGAGCAACAAACAATCCTAGGTTTGTCTGGAGTTTTGTCATTGTTGTTTGTTGATTTTTTTTTTTTTTTTAATGGAAGAGCCTCAAAGTGGTGAACATCTAAAATGGAGACTAATACCATCATCGTTTTGTTTTAGGCCTTGGTTTTCAATATAACACTGAGTCTCATACTTCATAAATCTTTGTAACTAGTCAATCTTTGGTTTATGCAGAGCCATCATCACCAAAAAACGAGCAAATAAAACAACCTCTCACTCTCACTCTCTCTCTCACATACACACACACACACACACAGAAACGCCACTAAGAGGTTGGGATGGAGCCACTCATCCTATTTCTACAGCCCCTCATCCAGACTAAGGATGCTAGATTTAGAAGATAAAAATTAGCAAATATTTTATCTGACAGCCCTAGTCCAGAGTCAAATTCAATCCAGGTAGAAATGACCAACACCTCACCAACAATCAAGCAATAAAATTTAAAATAATTTTCAACAGCCCACAAAATCTGTACCTCGGTTGCCCTTAAGTTCTTTCTAGCTCTAATAGTAAATGATTTAATAACTATGGAAAATATTCCCCACCTTAGACTAAACCAAACTCAAAACTCCATTCAACTATCTTCTGCCCCAGAAGCAAAGGTTACTTCTGTCCACTGCTGTGCTGATAACTATGACAATAATAATTACCAATGTATACAGTACCACATATCATAAATCAACTTCACATAATCTCCTGACCCCCTCCACACACTTGGTAAACTAGGAATATTAGCTCCACTTTACAGATTTGAAAATTGAGGCTAAGTGATTTGACCAATGTCAAAGTCCAGAGATCTACAATTCTTTCATCTTCCTATTATATCATCAGCCAAGACCCTGTGCTGGCAGCCCTTTACCAGATGCTTTACCACCTCATTTCTCTTTCTATACATCATCTAAAATTAAAACTAACTTTGGAAGTGTCCTAAAGTAGACCTCCTTCACAAAGTTTTTTCTACATCAACCAGCAGAGGACTAGTAACTTCCTGTGAATCCAAGAAAGACTCTAATCTTACCACAGAATTCTCAAAAATATCTTCACCCATCTTCACCCACTTACGTATTTTCCCTGTGCATCCATGAAATGTTTATATGGCTCAAATATTTTACCATTATTTCCTATAATGCAGAATAAGCAATACTGCTTTGGGGTTAAGATGTTTCGCTGTGTCTCTGCACTAACTCAGGCTTTTATTACCCAAGATTCTAGAAAGACAGAAGTGACAGCTGGGTAATTCCACCTGCAAAGCATTGTGCTATGCAAGTTTGACAAAAAATATTTTATATTTGCATGCTTATTTATATTTTAAGAAGGGCTTTTGAAAAATATTTAATCTCCATGAAAATATGTAAATACAGGACAAATATTATTCCTATTCTATAGATGACAAAACTGAAGTTAAGAGGTTGAATTTCTTGACAAAATCAAAATGCTGAAGAGTGACAAGACTGGAACCTGTCTTTCAACTTCTCCCCCAATGTTCATAAAGCATTTGGTACAGCATCTAGCACACAGTAAATGCTCAAATAATGTCAGGTATTATTGTCATGAGAAAGATAAAGACAAAAGAAATATGCTCATAGGAAAAAAATGTGAGTAAACTAATGGCAATAACCATCAAATTTGTGAAGAAAGGTGAAAGAGGCACATCAAATTGTAGAGGATGTTAAACCCAGGAGAGAATTTCAAAGTGTAGAACAGGTATTGTCATGGATGGAACTGTGTCCTCCAAAAATATGTGTCAACTTGTCCAGGTCATGATTTCCCAGTATCGTATGATTGTCTACCATTTTCTCATCTGATGTGACTCTCCTATGTGTTGTAAATCCTATCACTGTGATATAATGAGATGGATTAGCAGCAGTTATACTGATGAGATCTCTAAGATTAGATACTGTCTTAAGCCAATCTATTTGAGATATAAGAGAGCAGAGAGACAGGGGGGCCTCATACCATCAAGAAAGCAGCACTGGGAACAGAGTGCATCCTTTGGACCCAAGGTTCCTGTGCAGAGAAGCTCCTAGACCACAGGAAGAGTGATGACAAGGACCTTCCTCCAGAGCTGACAGAGAAAGCCTTCCCCTGGAGCCGGAGCCCTGAATTCAGACTTCTAGCCTACTGGCCTGTAAGAGAATAAACTTCCCTTTGTTAAAGCCATCCACTTGTGGTATTTCTTACAGCAGCACTATACCAAGACAGGGCTGTTACTACTGAAGAAAATAAAAGTAGCAACAATAATAAGTGCAGCAGCAGCATCTAACATTCACAGTGTACTTATGCTTTCATGGCATACTTGCTGTGAGCCAGGCACTATAGTAAGTGCTTGTCATACAGTCATACTTCATTTAATCTTTGAAACAACTTTACATAAGTACTATTATTATCTCCATTTTTACAAAGGAAGACACTGAAGTTTAAAAAAAAAAAAATGATGAGTTCAAGGTTTCATACTAAGTAAGTGGCAAAGCCAGGATTCTAAATCATGTAACTACCCAGCTGCTACTACTTATTATGTCTGTTTCCCAAGACACTCAATAGAAGACAAAGCAATCTAAACTTACAGGGAAAGTTAGATGCAACTGAATTCTATAAGGTGATCTTGTTTTAATTAATGACTTTTAAGAAAGCTAATGGAAGAAAGAGAGAAAGAAAGGGAAGGAGGGAAGGAAAAAGAGATCGAGATTTCTGACTCATCCCTCTCAGAGAGGCACCTTGACTCCTCTGAGAATCTGATGAAAGTGCATGTCAGTATAAAGTTGAATATACCATTTCTTGATGTACACCAACCACACCTTGATCCCCAGGTTAAGAAATCTTCTCTCCCCTTTCATGATTAAAAATACTCACTAAACCAAGAATACAAATTTCTCAACATGGTAAAGGATATTTATGAAAAACCCGCAGCAAACATCATGCTCAACGGTGAAATGCTTTCCCTAATAAGATCATGGAACAAGACAAGGCTGCCTGCTTTCACCACTGCTAGTCAACACTGTGCTGAAAGTTCTATCCAGGGCAATTAGGAAAGAAAAAGAAATGAGGCATCCAAATCAGAAAGAAATATCTCTATTTCCAGATGACATGATCCTATACAGAGAAAATCCCAAAGAATCCACAAGAAAGCTACTAGAGATAAGAAATGAATTCAGCAAAGCTGCTGAGTGAAGTCAGACAGGAAAGAACAGATATTATATGACCCCGCTTATTTGAAATATCTAGAATAGGCAAATGCATAGAGACAATAGTTTATTAGTGGTTACCAGGGGCTGGTGTTAAAAGTTTGAAAAGAGGTAAGAGGTGAAATAACTCTAGAAAAATGGGAGAGTGAATGGCTAGGGAAATACAGAACTTTGGGACAATACTGTCCAACTAAGGTTAGTGCTCATGAATGTAAAAAGGTCTAGACAACATGATCAATACTTTTCTCCAGCCATGTTCAACTGCATGCGGTACAAAGCAGAACAGGGAGAAAGGCAGATTTAATCAGGACAGCTCTGTCAAGCATTCACTACCAAAAGGCAGGGAGGCAAGAAAGGTGAGAGTATGCATGGAAGTGATGATCACGACAGACAAGGCACAGGATCTCAGGTAGATTTCCAGGGAAGTACAGACACAAAAGCAGGGTGAGGCAGAGTGAGAAGGAAGTAGGATCAACAAGCTATAGATTCCGTAGGGTTTGAAAAATCTGTGGAGTCAGAACATCAGAGAAAGTAGAGTGGAAAGAAGAGGTGACAGTGGATGAGGAATTGCTGACACTGATTTATTATGGAGGGGGAGCAGTTATTAGTAAAGACAAGGTAAGGATCTTACCACAGGAATGAGTAGAAGACAATATCATTGGAGAGAAATTCAAAGAAGTGAGAGGACAGCAGTCATGCTGAAGAGCGTGCTATGAGCCTGGGAATAATATATTCAAGGGATGAGGGAAAGTGTTCTGAAAGTCTATTAAGTGCCCGCAGCAAGAAGAGGAAGAGGTGTCCAGTGCATCAAATCCGCTGAGTTTTAGGAGAAGGAAGGAAGGAAAAAATGTCTGAAATGCCTGTTAGGAACAAGCAAGGAACCAAACCAACCTCTAGGACCAGAGGTAGGAGTGTTGTGGCAGTAAAAGCCACCACTACTTAAAAAGGCTATGGGAGAAGCAATGTCCTCAGAGATGAGTTGGGATTTAGTGTGAACAAAAAGGTAAAGGGAATGCCCAGAGAAGAGTGAGGATACAGGAGATTTTGCTGATGACAGACCTAATTCTAGAGGGCAAAGCACAGTGATGTATCCCTTAATGTCCACGATAAGGTCTGTGAAATAGGACATTATATGATTTGACATTATGTGAACATCCCTAAATCAGGAGCAATCACCTTCAGTTGTTTTCCACCTTCATGTTGTTTAATAACCTTTTGTTTCACTTCCAAATTGATACTTCTTTGCCTCTTGCTTCTGCTATCACTAGCACTGGTTTTGCTGCATTTGGGACCATATAGATCCATTTCACGGTAACATTTTTTAAATAAAATTAAACAGAGATAATGCTACACACTCAAAGAGATGTGTGATACAAGAGACTGAATGCTGCTATGAGTGGAAACATACGCTGTTACACAGGCAGTGTTTCGTCCTGTTGTGCACAGGGTTGCTCTGAGTCAGAACCAACTCGACGGCACCTAACAACAACTGTTATATGGTAAACCTTTTTATTCGTAAGGAAAGTTCACAATAATGATAGAAAGTATAATATAGTACATACATAAGCCAGTAACGTAGATGTTTATTATCACTATCAAGACATATGCATTACAGATTATATATGTACTGTACCATTATGCATACGCCTGGCAGTGCAATCACTTTGTATAGAAGAGACATGAGATAACACATATTGTGTGCGGGAAGCTGTTGCATCCACTATGTCTGGTTACATCCGTTACATTCCATCTCCAATGGAGACTGCTAAACTCTATTACAACCTTATGGGGCCACAGGCATGTATGCAATGCAGTCAGATGGTGTCTGAACAAATGTTATGCGGTACATGACCGTAGTAGGTTTTCACTAGTAGTCAAGAGACGTTTTCCTGGTAACTACTGAAACTGAGTATCTTTCCACAGGTTTATAGGTCATTCAGGTGCCCCCCATTTTTAATCGAATTATTTGTCTTTGCTGGATGCACAAGTGTGGTATAATTGCCCCCTCCTCATCTTCCTAGCCGCTAATGGACATAATAGCTACTAGTGGACATAAAGTATATGCTTTAAGGGGAGACGACTGCCCTCTGGAGAAACCCAAAACTCTATCTTAGTGGGGTAAAGGGAGAAGGGCTGTTCTCTGGTGCCAGTAAATTGTAGGCCAGCCCACTGCCTACAGGGGGCCTTCCACTTTCACTACTCCCTTTTTACCTTTTATTGCCCCTTTTCATTATTCTTTCCCCTACCTGCTCTCTGTACATGCTATTTGGAAGAAAGATATGGCTGTCCAATTAGCATTTAATCCTGGGGAGGGGGGGAAATTTAGACATTCTCCTCCCAAGACATGAACTGTGGCATGCTTGGATGTGATCTACCATCATCCTGTGGATGGGAGCCTAACTTCGGGGAACCTACTCAGCCCTGTCCTGTTGACTCTGAAGTATAAACACCTGTTGATCATGTCCTTCAAAGTGTCTGGTCTGTGCTCCACTCCAAACGGTCCTTCACTAAGAACTTGTGAATAAGGTGACATTGCAGTCTTTTTCTCATTAATATTAGTTCATTATAAATTCTTGATACAATATACATAGTGTCTTCTCCCAGTCCGTCTTGTCTTTAACTTTGCAGGTGCTGGGATTTTAGTGTATAAATTCAATTTTGATATAGTACCACTTTTATTCATATTTTCTTTTCTGAGTTGTGCTTTTTGTCTTGTCTGTGGAATCAAAAACCAAACCCACTGGCATGGAGTTGATTCTGACTCATAATGACCCTAGAGAACAGAGCAGAACTGCCCCATAGGGTTTCACATTTGGCTTTCACATTTGGTCTTTAATTTTTGTAATACGTGGAACACTTCTATATGTTATTTCTAGTTTAATTGTTACTACACTATTACACTCAGAGAATATCATTTGTCTGAAATTTCCTTTACGACCTAGTTGTGGCCTACTTTTACACATGTTCTGTGTACCCTTGAAAAGAATATATTTCTTGAGTGCCAGTCATTGAACAAAAATACAAACACGCACACAGATATGTACACATACATTTATATTAGATCAAGTGTAACTGTATTCTTAATTCCACTAGATCTTAATTTTTTTTCTGCTGATCTCAGTTCCTGAGTGACAGATAATTAATATTTCCCAAAATGATTATAAATGTACTTTTCCTGTGTAATTCTGTTAGTTTCAGCTTTAAAAATTTCAAGCCTATGCTGTTAGTTATATAAAAATTTAAGTCTGTTACACTTCTTGGAAAACTATTCTTTTTATCATCATGTAATTTCCATCTTTATCCTTACCAATACTTTCCAGGTTGAATTCCATCTGATTTAATATGAAAATTGCTATACCAGCTTTGAAGTACTTCTAGAATACCAAGTATTTGCCTGGATTTTTCTTTGTTGTAAACCTTTCCTTAAGGTTTCATTTTAAGTGTGTCTCTAGTAAGCAAGTATATCATTCGATTTGGAGGTAAGAGTTTCAATCCAATCATCTGCCTTTTAATAATTTAATCCATTTAGATATATTTCATCTACAATATTATATATAATTTACATTTATGTGGAGTTAGATACATTCCATATGTAACAATATAAATTCCATATATTTTTGAACATCTATAAATGTTCAAAATTAATACCTATTTTTTGTAATCATTTTGTTTTAAAGTTGTTATTCTTTCCTTTGAGAAATTTAAACTCATTTATTTGACAGTTCTCTTTAGAAAAATGTTACTTTTTTTTTTTCATTATCTAAGGAGTAAATTCTTTCATTTGCAGAATATGTTGTCAATATTTTATGATATTATTTTTCCCATGTGCTTTGTTATTTTACTTTGCAAGATTATTTTGAGTTCAAGTTTCTTGTATTTTCGTTTTTTCCTGTTCTCACCCTAAGTTCAAACCTCATTATTTACTAGTTTTATGGTTACCACCATCTGGCCTACCATGCTTGTATCTATCATCTTCCTTTGTGTTTTTGACTTACCATGATTTTTCTTGGCTATTTTTCTTCCTTCTCCTGCCTTTTGCTGAACTGAAAAACTTTTGCTTGTTCACTTTCTCTTTTCCTCTGCTTATGCAGTATTTTTATCCTTTTTTGATTTTGCTGTTGTTGTTGAAAATATACACAGCAAAACACACACTAATTCAACAGTTTCTACATGTACAATTCAGTGACACTGATTACATTCTTGGAGTTGTCAACCATTCTCACACTCCTTTTCTGAGTTGTTCTCCCCCATTAACATAAACTCACTGCCCTCTAAGGTTTCATCTAATCTTTCAAGTTGCTGTTGTCAGTTTGATCCCATACGGATAGTTCTTAAAAGGGCACAATGTTCATTGCAGACATTTTTTATTAGCTAAGCTAAACTATAGTTTGGTTTTAAGAAGACGTCAGGGGATATTTTTGATTTAAGGTTTAAAGATTATCTCAGGGCAGTAGTTTTAGGGGTTTGTCCAGCCTCCATGGCTCCAGGAAGTCTGGAGTCTAGAAGAATTTAAAATTCTGGTCTGTATTTGCCCCCTTTTGATCAGGATTCTTCTACAGAATCTTTGATCAAACTGTTCAGTAATGGTAGGAGGGCACCATCCAGTTCTTCCGGTCTCATGGCACAGGAGGCCGTTGTTCTTGGAAATCATTAGCCACACATTCCATTCCTTCCTCCTATTCCAGACTCTCCTTTTTCTGTTGCTCCAGGCGAACTGTGCCCTGGACGTCTGCTTGCAAGCTTTTAAGACCCCAGGAATTACGCAACGAACTAGGAGATAAAACAGAAGCACTAAACACATTATTAGGCCACTTACCTGAAACCATGACCCTAATCCTCCAAACCAAGGAACCATGTATTTGGTTATACATAAGCAACTTCTGCAGCTGCTTTTTTTTTTTTTTAAGTCATTGTTGTAAATATGTCTATCACACAACTTTTGCCAATCCAATTTTTTACAGGAATGGTATTTTTATTTTTTTAGTGGCTAGTCTTAAATTTTTACCACACACACACACACACCATTCATGTTTTCCAAGCAAAGACTTCTTCCCAAGTCAGACAAGGATTTTATCACTCTAACTCCCTTCCAATCTCCCTACATCTTCCATGTTAATACCAACTAAAATTGTAGTCCCACCTTTCTAAAAACCACAATAAATTTAGTTGTTTTAAAAAAAAAAAAAAAGAAAGAAACTACTAATAATTGGAGCCTTGGTGGCATAGTGGAGTTAAGAGCTCTGGCTGCTAATCAAAAGGTCAGCAGCTCGAGCCCACCAGTGGTTCCTTGGAAACCCTGTCAAGCAGTTCAACTCTGTCCTATAGGGTCATTATGCATCCAAATGGACTCAATGGCAATGGGTTATTAATAATTAATGAGATTTACTAACATATTTTACAGGTATCTTTTTCAATCAAACTCTTTCCCTCCAGGTTTCCTTTTCTTCTTGCTGAAGAACATCTTTAATAGTACTTTCATTAAGAATCTGCAGGTAAAAATCACTTAGTCTTTGTATATCTAAAAATGGCTTCATTTTCTCTTGCACTTAAATGATCATTTGGCTGGGCACAGAATTCTGGGTTAAAAGTTATTTTGCCTCATAACTCAAAGATATTGCTCCATTGTTCTTTTGTGGATAACAAGTTTGCTATTTATGTGTCACTCTTCTGTGGCTTTGTTAACTCCCTGATAGTTTTAAAGAAAGGAGTCCTGGTAGCACAAAAGGTTAAGCACTCAGCTGCTAACCAAAGTTCCTCACTTCGAACCTACCAGCCATTCCGTTTAAGAAAAGATCTGGCAATCTGCTCCTGTAAAGATCATAGCCAAGAAAAGCCTATGGGGCAATTCTACTCTGCCATATTGGTCACTATGAGTCAGAATCAACTTGATGGAAAACAATAACATTTTAAAGATTTTTTTCTTAACCCTGATGGTCTGCAGATTCCCTAGAATGAATCTAAGAATGGACCCATTTTTATTCATCCTGCTCAGTTTTTAAACTCAGCTTCTGAGCTCTTGAGAACACAGAAAGTAAGGAAAATTTTCAGTGTTATTTCTTTACATATTGCATGCCCACCATTTATTCTTTACTTTCAGAAGTCTAACAAAACATATATTAGAATTTCTAAATCTTAAATTCTGTAGTATTTTCCATCTCTTAAGTTTTCTGAGATATGTTCTAAATCCTTCTCAATAGTGTCTTCCAATTCACAAATTCTTCCTCTAATTTCTTTGTTCCAATAATTGAAGGTTTTTAAAAATTCACTGGCAACATTCTAATTTCTAAGGTTTCTAACTGATTCACTTTTATCTATAAATGTTCAAAATTAATACCTATTTTTTGTAATCGTTTTGTTTTAAAGTTGTTATTCTTTCCTTTGAGAAATTTAAACTCATTTATTTGACAGTTCTCTTTAGAAAAATGTTACTTTTTTTTTCATTACCTAAGGAGTAAATTCTTTCATTTGCAGAATATGTTTTCAATATTTTATGACATTATTTTTCCCATGTGCTTTGTTATTTTACTTTGCAAGATTATTTTGAGTTCAAGTTTCTTGTATTTTCGTTTTTTCCTGTTCTCACCCTAAGTTCAAACCTCATTATTTACTAGTTTTATGGTTACCACCATCTGGCCTACCATGGTGCCACTTTTCAAGGTCTTTTATTGGGACCTTATAATTCTCACCCTTCAAGAGTATGGCAGATTCAGTCCCAAACTAGAAGGCCATTCTTCAGTGGCTGTCTCCATTCCCTTCTCTCTCTTCAGGCATCGGATATCCCAGACCATAATCCCAGGCAGAATGTAGCTTTTTCTGTCTCCTGGTGCAGAGCCCTGTATAATTCTCCAGTTTCACACCATGAGCCTGGATCTGCTTCCCCACCACAAAAAGGGCATTTCAGCCTCTTTTATCCCACAGCAACTGATCTTCTGTGATGCTTCTGTCCGCTAAGTTTGGGATCCCAAGCACCATTTACCTGTCACTGTATGTTTCTGTTTTATATCTGACCCAGGGGGTGTTTACTCTATTTTTTAAAACATTGTCTTTTTTTATTTTTTAAAAAAAACATTTTATCCCCGATGCTCCTGTGTATGGGGAAAGGAGCTTCTTTGTGAACTCACTCACACCCATATCTTGACTAAAGTCTTTGCTTTCCTTATATGAAATTTTTGGTATACATAATACATGCTAAAGGAGCCCTGGTGGCGCTGTAGTTAAGAGCTCTGCTGCCAACCCAAAGGTCAGCAGTTCAAATCCACCAGCCGCTCAGTGGAAGAAAGATGTGGCAGTCTGCTTCTGCAAAGCTTACAGCCTTGGAAACCCTATGGGACAGTTCTACTCTGTCCTATAAGATCATTACGTGTCAGAATCAACTCCATGGCATACCACAACAACAATACATACTAGTACACAATGGCAGCAAACTAAAACTACGTGAAAAGTTCACAGAAAATAACTATGGATTAAGACGCTAACTATAATTAACTAAAAAAAAAAAACTTTTTTAAAAATAATGTAAGTTTGTTTTCTCTAAAATTTTAGTAGAGCAATTTGGAAAATGTTAAGAGCCCATACAGCTTTACTGTCCTACAACCTAAAGGCATCGTTCTACCAAAAAAGAAAATCATGAAATAATTCACAAATGTGGAATGTGTGGCAGAAGGGTTAAGAGCAGAAACTGACAACCTGGGTTCAAACCCTGGCTGTGTCACTTACTACCAAGTCCAGTAACCTTTCTCTGCCTCAGTTTCCTCATCTGTAAATGAGGATAATAATGCCTACATCAAAGAGTTGTTATTAAAACCAAACGAATTAACAGTTGTAAAACATGTAGTACAAACTAGGCACATAGTAAGTACTAGGTCCACATGTGTTAAGTACAAAATATTACATTAAATTTTTACATGAAAATATACAATACTCAAACCATAAAAGAATTAGATGTTATAACATAATATATTCAGGAAGTAAAATTAAAAGTTAGTAAGTGAAAAATTATATATGCTATACCTGTTTAGCAGTTTTATGAGTGCCTTGAATTGTTCTCTTCGATTTCCCACCAGTTTGACACTTAGGCTTTCCTTCAAGGCAAAAATAAAAAGTAAATAAATAGAGACGGATCAACAAATAAAATAAAATTGAACCATGGGTAGTAAAAAACAAATTTCCAAAGTCCCAGACACTGCTTTTCTTGAATGGCTTCCTCAAAACAAGACGAAATCAGCTTCTTAAAAATGTCAGGTGCTCTGGCAATTTAAAAATAGTCAAGTTGCTGAAATTCTCAACATATATGCAAGTCTGGAAAATATTTCTTTGAATTCAAATTTTATTTCAGCAAAATAATTAAGAATACATTTTTGCCATATAAAACCCAAATATTTTGTTTTAATTATCTGATTTATGAAATATATAGCTTCATTTTGAAAAGGGAGGTTTTCAACTCTTTGTATTTTTGCAATTAACAGATACATCTTTCTTAAGTTGTTTTGTAATCATTCTATTCTTGGGAGCAGTTCAGAACAGGAATAAAATTCACAATGTATAGTACAGATTCAATTTTGTCCCCCCAAAATATGTGTTGAAATCTTAAGCCTGTAATTAAGGAGCCCTGGTTGCACAATGGTTAAATGCTCAGCTGCTAACCAAAGCATCCGTGGTTTGAGCCCATCAACCGCTCCACAGGAGAAAAGACCCGGCAATCTGCTCACATTAAAAATTACAGCCTAGGAAACCCAATGGGGCAGTTCTACCCTGCCCTACATGGTTACTGTGAGTTGGAATGCAGTAGATGGCACAAAACAACATATAGCACAGAGTGTTGACCACTAGAATATACACTCCACGAGGGCAGGGATTCTTGTCCTTTTTGATCATTGACTATCCCAATAGTGCCTGGCATGCAGAAGTACTCAATAGATATTATGCTGAATGAATCATTTTATGAGCCAAGTTGTTTTTTATCCACATGTATTTTTCTCTTAACTTTTTTTTTTTTAAATAACAGCACGGCACTCTTGATTTCCTTTAATCAGAAAAATAAACTTGTAATTCCGAGCAGGTGGGCAACCCTGGGTGACCGACCAGTGGACACCTATAAACCTGTCCACTGTCCCCGCTGTTGGGTCTGCATCATGGAGGCCAGGGTCTTCGGAGAGGCAGATGCAGAGGGTCCAAGTGTCAGGGACGCCTCCCTGGGCCTGAGAACCAGCACAGCACTGGGGATGTGCACGGCACTCCCCCCCACCCCCCCCCCCCCGCAGCTTGTTTACGGGGCCACTCAGGAGGCTGCCACTGTGAAATGAGGTGACGTGGATGGCGCTAAGCCTGGCAGCCATCTCACCCAGGTCCCTTCCTTCTGGATCAGGTGCCTCTGCAGAGCTGCCACTGCCACTACCCTCCCGGACTCCCCTTAGCCTCCATCCCTCAAGAAGCACCGGGAGTGGGGCTGCCCTGAGACAAGGTCAGGGCCCTGAGGGTGCGTGCTCCAGGAGGCCAGTGCCGGGGCCCAAGGACAGCCCTGGAGCGTGAGGTCCCCGAGAGGGCAGCCCAGCAACCAGACAAGGCTGCAGGGGAGATACTGAGAAGGGGCCAGGCAGGGGCACTCGCTGGCCTAGAACAAGGTGGACGGATGAGCACAGGCAGCCACCCCCAGCAGACTCTGCAGCACCCCACAGTCTGGGGTGTAGCCAGGCCCATGGGCACACACACACACAGAGTATCAAACACACAGACATGCCCGGTAACACACACACACTCGCACAGGCACCACATGCAAATGCACCGCACCCACGTACACACACCACACCCACACGGAACTCTGGGTGGCTTCGAACCACCAACCTTCCAGTTAGCAGTTGAGGGTTTAACTGTTTGCCCCACCCAGGGGCTCCATTTCAGCATAACTCGGAAATGATTAAAAAGCTAGAGACAGGTTTCCACGTCACTCCCTTATGCCTCTCCTCCTACCAGTGTCGGCTCACACAAGAAACACCCCCTTGCTTCTCCCAGCTCCCCAAGGACCCTCCCCTCAGTTGGCAGGCAGTTCTGGTCCACTCCAGCAAAGCCCTCCTCCAAGCCCAACACATGTCCGAGGTGGAGAGTTATTTTCCCAATTATCACCATCCTGAAAGAAATTCTGGTTTGGCATTTGTTTAAGCTCAAAGAGAGGTATTTCTTTCAATGTCACAGCCCAATGAAAGGAAAATACGTTCTGCGATATTCAGAAACCCTCAAATGAATCATCGCCGAGAACTGTAAGCCCAACTATGCCTTACAATCCAACCTAAGCACTTGGGCCAAAAGCTGTCACTGATTTCTACTGAGATTTTACTCTGTATGCGTGTGTGTTGGTGGTGTGAGGATGGAAGAGCGGAGAAGGAGGATCAAGAGTGTGAGTGTGTGTGTGTGGCTTATCCCATAAACTAGATTATAAACCTCCTAGAGGATAGAAGCTCGGTCAAGTATCTGTTTTCCACATACTGCCTAAGCACAGTGCCTACTAATAAGTGTTTATCTGGTGAAAATGAATGGACAAACTAAATTTTGTACTACATACAGAGATACAAGCTTGTGCTTTCAAATTGGTCCCCAAAGCCTGCAGACATACATAGGCAAAAACAAGTATTTTTTTTAATTATTTAATCACTAAAAATGATTCCCATAAAATCCAGTGCATAAAGTTGCGTGGATGATGATAACACTGGTTATCAAAGGAGTTAAATCGGGCCTAACCTTTTCTACAGCACATAGAATATATTTACCTCTGAGTTTCAGGATTTTCCATGGAAAATAAGTTACCCACATATACCTAGGGCTGCCATAACACAAATGCCACAAGTGGGTGGCTTTGAAGGACAAAAATGTATTGTCCCACAGTTTTGGAGGCTAGTTTCAATAGCCCCAGATGTCTTCGGCATTTCTCGGCTTGTAGAGGGATCTTCATACGGTGTCTGTTGTCCCCCGGTGTGTTTCTCGTGTCTATTCTGGTCTTTTTATAAGACACCATAAGAAGGGGTTAGGTTTAGGACCCACTCTGTTCCAGTCAATCCTCATTAACATAACAAAATAAACCCCCTATTTCCAAACAGAGTCACATTCACAAGTACAGTGGGTAGGACTTCACCATACGTTTTGTATGTAGAAATTACAGTACAGACACTTCCTCATTAATTCTGGAGAAGTAGGAACACACTACAGCAGCAAAGCCCATTAAAATGTAAATTTCAAAAGATGCAAAAAGTAAGACTCCTGGCACAGTCCTTCTAGAATTCTCAAAATGTGACTTAATGACCTCACAATTACTTGATGCAATGAGGGCATATAAACTAGACCTAGAAGATCAGATCATTGAGTAGGGGGAGTAAAGGAGGTATCAGAATACCACGTGAGTTTTTAAACTATTTACATTGTAAGAAAACCAATCTTTTGCAAGTACTAAGCTGGGGGGGAGGGGAGACAGAAATAGAAACTATTTCTAAGTGTTCAACAAGAATATCTAATGAAAAAGGGCCCCAAAGACAAAAAATACTGGAAACCCTTTGTTGATACAGGGTTTACAATCTGGAATCACAAGAGCATGGCTTTCATCTGTTCAGTGGTCTCCTGGTACCTTTCTGCAATTCCCTTCTCTACTTCTCAAGGATCCTTAATAATCTATTGTCAAAGAGTTGATTTCTTTCTGAAATGTGATTCTGGGTCAACCTCTTAACCCACTTTGTCCTCAATGTCCCAATCTGCAAAACGAAATGAATGACTCTAAAGACTCTTCTAGCTCTAACGTACCACAATTTTAAGTTGCTATTTATTACTATCTCCAGAATAAATACATGCCAGTATCTCTTTCCACAAGGGTCTCTAAAACTGCATCAAAGAAGGTATTAAGATTTTTTTTTCCAAATAGATAAAACATACAAACAAGGCACTAAGTTTTAAGCACTTGATTGAGTGAGAGATACAAGTGAAAGACATTTGTGAACAGTTTTAACAGACAAATCTGGTCCCTGAACAACACAAACCCTATTTTTAAGACTGTAATATCGAAGGCTTAGATTGAAAATAATAGATTTTACCCAAGGTTCTCAAAGTTTTTAGAAGAGAGGGCCAGAAACAGACCCAGATAGATGTAGTGCTGTGACAAAGAAGCAAAGGTAATTCAATGGAGAAAGGATATTTAGTGTTTTCAAAAAATAATGCTGGAACAATTGAATGTCCATAGGCCAAAAAAAAAAAAATGAATCTCAACACAGACCTTACATCTTTCACAAAAATTAACTCAAAATGGATCACAGACCTAAATATAAAGCACAATACTATAAACCTTCTAGGAGAAAATCTAATGACCTTCAGTTTTCAGATACAATGTCAAAAGCATGATCCATGAAAGAAAGTAATAAGTCTGACTTCATTAAAATTAAAAACTTCTGCTCTGCAAAAGACACTGTTAAGAGAATGAAAAGATAAGTCACAGATTAGGAGAAAGTGTTTGCAAAACACATCTCTGATAAAGGACTTGAGTCCAAAATATACAAAAACTCTTCAAACTCAACTATACAAAACCAAACAATCCAATTAAAATATGAGCAAAAGATCTGAAGACATCTCACTGAAGAAGAAATACAGATGGTAAATACACCTATGAAAAGATGCTCAACAGTACTTGTCATTTGTTGTTGTCGTGTGCCATCAAGTACATTCTGACTCATAGCGACTCTATAGGACAAGGCAGAACTGCCTAATAGAGTTTCCTAGCCTGCAATCCTTATAGGAGCAGACTGTCAGGTCTCTTCTCCCACAGAGCTGCTGGTGGGTTTGAAACACTGACCTTTAGATTAGCAGCAGAAATGTAAATTAAAACAACAATGCAATACCACTATGCCTGTTAGAATGGCTATGGACTTTTGTTAATAATAATTCTGATTCATTAATTGTGACAAATTTATCATAATAATGTAGGATAATATTAATAAGAGAAACTGGGTGTCAAGTATACGGGAACTCTGTACTACCTTCTCAATTTTTCAGTAAATCTCAAACTGTTCTAAAAAATAAAGTCCCAAGGAAAAAAAATCCCTGGCCTAGACAGCTTCCCCGGAGAATTCTACCATACATTCAGAGAAGAGCTCACATCAGTACTACTCGAACTATTTCAGAACACAGAAAAGGAATAATCCAGAATTCATTCTATCAAGCCAGTATAACCCTGATACCAAAGCCAGGCAAAGACACCATGAAAAAAGAAAATAACACATGTATATCTCTCCTGAATATTGATACAAAAATTTTCAATAGAATTCTACCCAAAAGAATTCAGCATCATGTTAATAATACATCAGGACCAAGTGGGATTCATATCAGGTATATAAGGATGGTTCAACATTATAAAGTCAACCAACATAAATAAAACAAAAGAATCACATGATCACCTTGAATGACACAGAAAATACATTTGATAAAATCCAACACCCATTCCTGATAAAAACTCTCAATAAAATAGGAATAGAAGGAAAATTCCTCAACATAATAAAGGGCATCTATACAAAACCTGGGTTTATACAAAACCAACAGCCAACATCATTCTCAATGGAGAGAGGCTAAAAACACTCCGCCTGAAAACAGGAACAAGACAAGGATGCTCTTTATCACCTATTTAACATTGTGCTGGAAGTCCTAGCTAGAGTAATAAGGCAAGAAAAAGAAACAAAGGGCTTCTAAATTGGTAAAGAAGAAGTAAAACTATCCCTATCCACAGATGCTATGATACTATATGTAGAGAACACAAAATACTCTACAAGAAAACTACTAGAATAGAAAGATTCAGAAGAATAGCAGGATACAAGAGAAATACACAAAAATCAGTTGGATTCCTATACATCAATAACGAGAACTATGAAAAGGAAATCAGGAAAGCAATACCATTTACAATAGCCCCTAAAAAAATAAAATACTTAGGAATAAATCTAACCAGGGATGTAAAAGACATATAAAGAAATTAAAAAACACCACCGCAAGAAACCAAGACAGATCTACATAAATGGAAAAACATACCATGCTCATGGATAAGTAGACTCAATATTGTGAAAATCTCAATTCTACTCAAAGCAATTTACAAATACAATACAATCCAGATCCAAATACAAACAGCATTCTTTAACAAGATGGAAAAACTAATAATTAACTTCATATGGAAGGAAAGAGGCCCCAGATAAGTAAAGCATTATTGAAGACAAAGAAGTAAGAGGCCTCACACTACCTGACAGAACGTACTATACAGCTATGGTAGTCAAAACAGCCTGATACTGGTACAATGCCAGATACATTGACCAATGGAACAAAACTGAGAACCCAGAGTAAAGTCATCCACCTATGGTCACCTGATCTTTGACAAAGGCCCAAAGTCTGAGAAAAAGACGGTCTTTTTAAAAAATGGTGGTAGCAAAACTGGATGCCCATCTGTCAAAAAATGCAACAGAACCCATACTTCACATCATACACAGAAACTAATTCAAAATGGATCAAAGACCTAAACATAAAATCAAAGACTACAAAGATTATGGAAGAAAAAATAAGGTCAGTGTTAGAGGTCCTAATACCTATACCAACTCATTGCTATCGAGTCAACTCCAACTCAGAGCAACCAACATAAATAGGATACAACCCATAACTAACAATACACAAACACCAGAAGATAAGCTAGATCTTCTAAAAATTAAACACTTGTGCTCATCAAAAGACTTCATCAAACGAGTAAAAAGAGAACCTACAGACTGGAAAAATTTTTTGGCTATGGCATATCCCACAAAGGTCTAATCTCTAAAATATATAGAAAAATCCAATATTTCTACAACAAACAAATAATTCAAATAAAAAATGGGTAAAGGATATGAACAAACACTTCACCAAAGAAGACATTCATGAGGCGACCAGACATATACGTGAATGCTCGCAATCACTAGCCATTCCGAAAACCAAACCCACTGCCATCGAGTCGATTCTGACTCATAGCAACCCTATAGGACAGAGTAGAACTGCCCCATAGAGTTTCCAAGGAGCGCCTGGAGGATTCGAACTGCTGACCTCTTGGTTAGCAGCCACAGTACTTAACCACTATGACACCAGGGTTTCCCACGAGCCATTAGAGAAGTGCAAATCAAAACTACAATGTGATATCATCTCACCTGACATTACTGGCATGAATCAAAAAAACAGAAAATAACAAATGTTGGGGAGGTTGCAGGGAGATTGGAACTTTTATGCCCTGCTGGTAGGAATGCAAAATGGTACAATTTTGGAAAACAATATGGCGCTTCCTTAAAAAACTAGAAACAGAAATACCATACAATCCAGCTATTCCACTCCAAGGAATATGTCCTACAGAAATAAGAGCCGA
The DNA here is from genome assembly GCF_024166365.1 of Elephas maximus indicus. Lineage (NCBI taxonomy): Eukaryota > Metazoa > Chordata > Mammalia > Proboscidea > Elephantidae > Elephas > Elephas maximus. Next base: position 66,697,551 of record NC_064831.1, on the reverse strand, counting down.
CACATGAACAGACAGATGCACACCCATGTTCACTGCAGCATTATTCACAATAGTAAAAAGATGGAAACAACCTAGGTGGCTATCAACAGATGAATAAATAAACTACGGTACATAAACATAATGGAATACTACCCAACAATAAAGAACAATGATAACTCTGCAAAACATCTCACAACATGGATGAATATGGAAAGCATTATGCTGAGTGAAATAAGTCAATCACAAAAGGACAAATATGGTATAAGACCACTAGTATAAAAACTCATGGAAAGGTTTCAACACAGAAAAGAAAACAGTCTAATCCTGGTGGCACAGGGGTTAAGTGATACACAGCTGCTAACCAAAAGGTTGGCAGTTTGACTTCACCAGCCGTTCACTGGAAGCCCTGTGGGGAAGTTCTACACTGTCCTATAGGGTCACAAAGGGTCAGAATTGACTAGACAGCAATGGAGTATGTGAGGCAGTGGAGAGGCTGACAGGCAACAATACTAACTAGACAACAGATAAGTGGTAACTTTGGTGAAAGGTAAGACAGTACATAATACTGGGGAAGCCAGCAAAACTTGAGCAAGGCCAAGTCACAGAAGCTTCCTAGACCATCCAAACTCCCACAGGGATCAAGTTACTAGGTGGAAGACCATGGTATCAGGGAACATCTACCTCAACTAGCGTAATATAGTTTATAACAAAAATGTTCTACATTCCACTTTGGTGAGTACCATCCGAGGTCTTAAAAGCTTGTGAGCAGCCATCTAAGATACATCTACTGGTCCCACCCTGCCTGAAGCAAGGGAGAATGAAAAAAACCAAAGACACAAGGGAAAGATTAGCCCAAAGGACTAACAGACCACAACTACCATAGCCTCCACCAGACTGAGTCTAGCATAACTAGATGGTGCCCAGCTACCATCACTGACCGCTCTGACAGGGATCACAAGAGGGTCCCGGACAGAGCTGGAGAAAAATGTAGAACAAAATGCAAACTCACAAAAAGAGATCAGACTTACAGGTCTGAAAGAGACTGGAGAAACCCCGAGAGTATGGCCTCTGGGCACCCTTTTAACTCAGTACTAAAGTCACTCCTGAGGTTTACCCTTCAGACAAAGATTAGACAGAAGCATAAAACAAATAATAACATACATAGTTCAACCATGTATACAAGATTAAATGGGCACACCAGCCCAGGGGCAAGGACAAGAAGGCAGGAAGGGACAGGAAAGCGGGCCAAATGGAAATGTGGAGCCCAAGGTCAAGAAGGGGAGGGTGTTGATACATCACGGGGGTGGCAACCAATGTCACAAAACAGTATGCGTATTAATGTCTAATGAGAAACTAATTTGTTCTGTAAACCTTCACCTAAAGCACAATAAAAAAGAGAGAAAGAAAGACCTAAAGAGACCCACATCAATGGAAAACCATACCATGCACATGGATAAGAAGATTCAAAATTGCGAATATACCGATTCCATCCAAAGTAATCTACAGATATAATGCAATCCCAATGCAAATACCAACAGCATTCCTTAACCAGATGGAAAAACTAATTTCCAACCTTAAATGGAAAGGAAAGAGGCCTCAGATAAGCAAAGCATTACTAAAGATAAAGGACAAAGTAGGAGGCCTCACACCACCTATCTAAGAACCTATTATACAGATCAACAGAACAGAATCAAGACCTGAGATGTAAATCCATCCACCTATGGTCAGCTATCTTTGACAAAGGACCAAAGTCCATTAAATGGGGAAAAGACAGTCCTTTTAACAAATGGTGCTGGCAAAACTGGACGCCCATCTGTAAAAAATGAAGAAGGACCCATATCTCAAACCACACACAAAAACTAACTCAAAATGGATCAAAAACCTAAATATAAAACCTAAAACAATAAAGATTATGGAAAAAAAAATAGGGACGATATTAGGGGCCCTAATAGATGGCACAAAGAGAATATAAAACCATAACTAACAATACACAAACACCAGAAGATAAACTAGATAACTGGGAGCTCCTAAAAATTAAACACTTAAATGCTCATCAAAAGACTTCACCAAAAGAGCAAAACGGGAGCCCACAGACTGGGAAAAAATTCTTGGCTATGACATAACCAACAAGGATCTAATCTCTAAAATCTATAGAATACTTTGATACTTAAATCACAAAAAGACAAATAATACAACCAAAAAATGGGCACAGGATATGAACAGACACTTCACCAAAGAAGACATTCAGGCGGCTAACAGACACATGAGGAAATGTTTGCAATAATTATGCATTACAGAAATGCAAATCTAAACTATAATGAGATACCATCTCACTCCAACATCACTGGCAATACTCAAAAATACAGAAAACAACAAATGTCGGAAAGGTTGTGGGGAGACTCAACTCTTATGCACTGCTGGTGGGAATGCAAAATAGTACAACTACTATGGAAAATAATACGGCTCCTTCTTAAAATGCTAAAAATAGAGATACCATATGATCTGGCAATCCCACTACTAGGAAGATATCCTAGAGAAATAAGAGCCACATCCAAAGTCCACCTTTCAGCCAAAGATCAATCAGGCCTATAAAACAAACAATAACACACATGAGGAATTTGCTTCGCAGTTCAATCAAGTATATGAAACCAAATGGGCAACACCTGTCCAGAAGCAGGGACAAGAAGGCAGGAAGGAACAAGAAAACTGGACAAATGGACACAGAGAACCCAAGGTGGAAAGGGAAAGGGGGAGAGTGCTGACACACTGCAGAAAACGCAACCAATGTCACAAAAAAAATTTGTGTATAAATTTTTGAATGAGAAACTGATTTGCACTGTAAACTTTCACCTAAAACACAATAAAATAAAATAAAAATTTAGGAACAGATTTATTCAGGGTTTTTATATAAAGCATACTGTAGCATCCCACTTTTCTAGAACGCAAACATCTAATAAACTTAAGTTACAAGAATTATTCCTGTAGTAAACTACACTAGGAAACCCTGGTGGCGTAGTGGTTAAGTGCTATGGCTGCTAAACAAAGGGTCGGCGGTTAGAATCCACCAGGCGCTCCCTGGAAACTCTATGGGGCAGTTCTACTCTGTCCTATAGGGTTGCTATGAGTCGGAATCAACTCAACGGCACTGGGTTTGGTTTTGGTTTTGGAAACTACACTAGGGACTGAGATTCATTATAGTGATCCTAATGTACTTTATTGTGGTATTGGTGAAGAATATTGAATATACCATGGACTGCCAAAAGAACAAACAAATCTGTCTTGGAAGAGGTACAACCAGACTGCTCCTTAGAAACAAGAATGGTGAGGCTATGTCTCACATACCTTGAACATATTATCAGGAAGGATCAGTCCCTAGAAAAGGATACCATGCTTGGTAAAGTTACAGTGTAAGCAAAAAAGAGGAAGACCCTCAAATAGATGGACTGACACAGTGGCTGCAACAATGGGCTCAAGCATACCAATGACTGTGAGCATGGCGCAGGACCAGGCAGTGTTTCGTTCTGTTGTACGCAGCGTCACTATGAGTTGGAACCAACTAGATAGCACCGAACGACAATGTACTTTATAAAAAAAAAAAAAGACCCTAAAAAATTCGAACGTGCCTTCAAAACCAAAAGGAGACTGAACTATGTTTAGTGTGAAGCTGAAATGATTCTGGTGTTCTACGCATGTTTTATCCTAATTTTCTGACGGCTGGCTTAGCACACATTGCCTTCACCTGAAGGCCACTGAGATGGGGGAAGAAAATACACACTCGCAAACACACAATTTATTTTTTAAAAAGTAAAATCATAACAGTACTGGAAAAGAAAAAGGGTACCATCATTATGCCAAGAACTTTGAGGAATTCAGAAACGCAGATGGGATCATAAGGAGCTTATTACTATTTCATTTTGTGCTAATAATAAATGTCAACATTATTTGCTACTGCAGTTTTATGGTTGTAAAATACATAAATAAATAAATAAATAAAAGATGCATCAATTGGTCTCAACCCACCTGGAGCTAAGGAGAATGAAGAACATCAAAGACACAACGTAATTATGAGCCCAAGAGACAGAAAGGGGCACATAAACCAGAGGCTACATTAGCCTGAGACCAGAAGAACTAGATGGTACCTGGCTAGAACTGAAGACTGCTCTGACAGGAACACAACAGAGAACCCCTCAGGGAGCAGGACAGCAATGGGATGCAGACCCCAAATTCTCATAAAAAGACCAGACTTAATGGTCTGACTGAGACTAGAACAACCCTGGAGGTCATGGTCCCCAGACCTTCTGTTAGCCCAAGACAGGAACCATTCCCAAAGCCAACTCTTCAGACAGGGATTGGACTGGACTATGGGATAGAAAATGATACTGGTGAAGAACGAGCTTCTTGGATCAAGCAGACACATGAGACTATGTTGGCATCTCCTGTCTAAAGAGAAGATGAGAGGGTAGAGGGGGTCAGAAGCTGGCCAAATGGACACGAATAGAGTGGAGGGAAGGAGTGTGCTGTTTCATTAGGGGGAGAGCAATTAGGAGCATATAGCAAGGTGTTTGTAAGTTTTTGTATGAGAGTCCGACTTGATTTGTAAACCTTCACTTAAAGGACAATAAAAATAAAAAAATAAAGGGAATTCTTGTAGAGCTTGAGTATTCTGTTGTATAAGGATGTCTCCAAAGAACGATGACATGAAAAAAGGAAAAAGGAGCCAGTTTGAAGGGGTTCCCACTAGAAAACTCTGGAACAATTTGAGCATCGTAATACAGTACTGGATTATAACTCATTAAATAAGCCATGAGTCCATACAAATTTAAATAAATACTTACATACATAAATACACAGAGAAGCGAAAGCTCTTCCTTACATTAGAATGTCAACTAATAAATGTAGAAGAATAGATGGAGTTAGCAAATCGCCATTCAACAACCATGAGAGTCATAATTTACTCAGCCAAGAATTATCAATGGTAGCTAAAAGTCATGGGTGGATCAGAGAAAAAGGATATTTACATAGTCTCAAACTATCTTCCCACAAATTACTCATTCATTATAAAGGAAAAAAAATTTTACTTCACAGTAGAGAAACTAGGCAGACACCTTAACCAAATGATTAAAATTGACATCACTAACAAGATAAACTGAGGTCATATGCTTCCTATGGTACAATGGAAAGAATATATCACTTCTATAGAATCTGTGCTAAAAATGCATACCTGAATCTAATCATGAAAAAACATCAAACAACCCCCTGTGAGGAATACTCTACAAGCCCTTGGAAAATTTCAAAGATAGGTCTCTTTTGGCATACTCCAATCTCCTGTTTCCTTTATCCCTCCAATCTTCTAGATCCCAGGAATAGTGGAATCACACTGCCCCTGGTAATCAAAGGAAGGGGACTTGAGAGACGATTTTTTCTTCTGGTCCAAATAATAATGAGAACTAAAGAAATATAATTATCTTTTATTTTCTAAATCATTAAATTATGCCTAACCATGGTAAGTACAGTGAATTTTTTAAGAACTTATTTTTTCATTTTTATACTAAGAATTTAATGAAAGAAAAAAATCTAAATCTCCTGTGAGTTAAAAAAAGAATTATCTGCCAGTCATAATAACATAACAAATCCAACTTCATTCCTACCAAAACAGCCAACCTAACAGTAACACTTTTATGAAACCATTTGTATATTAGGTAAAATAGGAAAGCAACAAAAGATTATTTATCTTATTTAACATATATGAATTTCCCAAGAGTTCTAATTGCGAACAGTTTTTACAATATATCTTACTGTTTAGGATTAAATAGATCCTAAGATCCTCAACGAGATGGACTGACACAGTGGCTGCAATAATGGGATCAAGTATAACAACGATTATGAGGAAAGCACAGGACCAGGCAGTGTTTTGTTCTATTGTACACAGGGTCGCTATAAGTCAGAACCGATTCAATGGCACCTAACAACAACAACAATGACTTAAAAGCAAAACTAATTTTTTTAATACATACCATCATCATCTTTACTTTCTAGTGGAACACTCCAAGCTATTAGGTTTCTTGCTGTCCGACCCTCCTCTGCAACTATTCTCCTTACTTTGTCGTGACTGTTGGAGCGCTGGAATGAAGCCTATGGACAGAAAAGAGAAGATTTATTAGATCAACTTAAGTCAACATATAGAACATATATGATGAACGAATTCATTGTTTCTCATATTTTCTCAGGAAGAAAAAACCTAAAACTAATTTGAGATAAAATACTTAAAACTAATTTGAGATTGGGAGCAAGGTTAAACAAAGACAGTAAGTCACTGGTCTTTTTTAGGTCTAAAAAGACTAAATTTTACAACTTTATAAATAAATTATTTCAAGAATAAATATAATCAAACTCTGTACATAATGAATATATCTTATTTTTGTCTGTTCTAGTCCCACCCGGCCTGAAAACAGCTCTAGCCTACAGGTTCAGCCCCACCAAGGCTCTGGGCCAGTGGAGCCAGGTCCAGTAACATTAAGGAAACTACCTCCCCACTAATCAATGCTGTATGAAAATAGTCTGTTTTTATAAGCCAAGTATGTACGAGAAGAAAGAGATCTTAAAGCATTCATATAAGTACAAAGATACACCTAACACTTAACTACACGTGGGCAATATACCTCTTTCTAAATCAAGTTCACCACTGCCCCAGGCCCAAAATCCCAGTCCAATTAGTGGATGCCTTCACCCCCTCTTCTTGTTCTTGCCAGCCTGAACTTTTAGCATTCCTGGAATCCTTAGGTAACAAAAAATTTGCTGGGTAATTACTATGTGCACAGCATAAGTAAGACACTCAGGAGAGCACAAAGAAATATAGGGTATTATACTTGTCCTCAAAGTGTTAATCCAGATGAGTGAAGCAAACGTAGCAGAGCAAAAAATATAAGAATTAACTAGTGTGGTGGCTAATATACAAAAATTTCCATCTCCCTGCTGATATTCATGCCCTTGTGTAATCCCTTCCCCTTGAATATGGCTCTGTGACTTGCTTTTTCACCAATAAATGAGGTAGAAATGAAAATGCATGACATCTGAGACCAGGTCATAAGAACTTTTTCAGCTTCCACCCAGGTCTCTTGGAATGTTCATTCAGGATAGCCATTCATAAAACCCAGAGGTGAGAAGCCCAAGCCACAGTAGTCGGACCACATATAGGCACGCTGGTTGACGCCCTAGATGAACTCCCAGCTGACAGACAGCATCTACTGCCACAGTACGAGTGAGCCATCTTAGACATTCCAGCCCGATCAAATACCCAGAAAACTGCTGCAGCACCCCAGCCTACACCACAGGAGAAGAGCCACCCATTCAACCCACAGAATCAGTAGAAATACTATGAGCGATACATATGCACTGGTAAAGTAGAGGGTCAGCAAAAACAAGGGAAACCCGCAACGAGATGGACTGACACGATAGCCACAACAATGGACTCAAACAAACCAGTGATCATGAAGATGGCTCAAGATCAGGCAACGTTTTATTCTGGTACATACATGGGGTTACTGTAAATTGAGCCAAGTCAATGACAACTAACAACAACATATGTATACATACTAACCCACACACACACACATCTGTATCTGTGTATGTGTGTGCTCATGTATAAAATACCATGAGTTTATACTGATATTTCTGGTTTCAATCCTACACCACAGGATTCACTTTAGCCTTTCTCTTGCATCACTTGTAACTTCTTTCTCCAACAGTAAGAAACCAGGGTCTCATTATCTACAATATATTTACTTAACCTGTTCAGTTCTAAGATACACATAAAGTAATTTCAGAATTGCTAACCCATACTCTCACACACATTTACGAACCAGACTACAGCATTTACATAGTTTGTCTTTAGCCAGAGTACCGTTTTCCAAAGTTACTTAAGTTAGTTCTTTTCATCCTCAATTCCTTTAGTGTGGTTATGTTATTTACTCATAACATGTTACTACTGCATGGAATACACATACAATGTGTATTCCATCCAAAATTAAAGAAGAAATACAGAGATCTATTTAGATGGAAGGAATACACAGAGTCACTATACCAAAAAGAAGGGGTCTACGTTCAACCATTTCAGGAGGCAGCACATGATCAAGAACGGATGGTACTGAAGGAAGAAGTCCAAGCTGCACTGAAGACACTGGTGAAAAACAAGGCTCCAGGAACTGACGGAATACCAATTGAGATGTTTCAACAATTGGATGCAGCACTGGAGGTGCTCACTCACCTCTGACAATAAATTTGGAAGACAGCTACCAGGCCAACCAACTGGAAGACATTCTTATTTGTACCCACTCCAAAGAAAGGGGATCCAACGCAATGCAGAAATTATCAAACGGTATCATTAACATTACACGCAAGTAAAATTTTGCTGAAGATCATTCGAAAGCAGTCGCAGCAATACACTGACAGAGAACTGTCAGAAGTTCAAGCTGGATTCAGAAGAGGATGCAGAAAGAGGGATATCATTGCTGATGTCAGATGGATATTGGCTGAGAGCAGAGAATACTAGAAAGATGTTTACCTGTATTTTATTGACTATGCTAAGGCATTCAAGTGTGTGCATAACATTGTGAAGAATGAGAATTCCAGAACACTTAATTGTGCTCATGAGGAACCTGTACATAGACCAAGAGGGAGTCATTTGAACAGAACAAGGAGATACAGCATGGTTTAAAACCAGGAAAGGTGTGTGTCAGGGCTGTATCCTTTCACCATATTTATTCAATCTTTGTACTGAACAAATAACCCAAGAAGCTGGACTACATGAAGAAGACTGCAGCATCAGGACTGGAGGAAGACTCATTAACAACCTGCAATAGGCAGATGACACAACCTTGCTTGCTGAAAGCGAAGAGGACTTAACAGCACTTACTGATGAAGATCAAGGACTACAGCCTTCAATAAAGGTCACATCTCAACATAAAGAAACCAAAATTCCTCACAACTGGACCAATAAGCAACATCAAGATAAACAGAGAAAATATTGAAGCTGTCAAAGATTTCATTTTACTTGGATCCACACAATCAACGCCAATGGAAGCAGCAGTCAAGAAATCAAATGACGCATTGCACTGGGTAAATCTGCTGCAAAAGACCTCTCTAAAGCGTTAAGAAACAAAGTTGACACTTTAAGGGCTAAGGTGCGCCCGACTCAAGCCATGGTGTTTTCAATCACCCCATAGGCATGCAAAAGCTGGACAATGAATAAGGAAGACTGAAGAACTGACGCCTTTGAATTGTGATGTTGGCAAAGAATACTGAATATACCATGGACTGCCAAAAGAATGAACAAATCTGTCTTAGAAGAAGTACAACCAGAATGCTCCTTAGAAGCAAGGATGGCGAGACTACGTCTCACATACTTTGGCCGTGTTATCAGAAACGATCAGTCCCCAAAGAAGGACATCATGCTTGGTAAAGCAGAGCGTCAGTCAAACAGAGGAAGACCCTCAATGAGATGGACTGACACAGTGGCTGCAACAATGGGCTCAAGCATAACAACAGTTGTGAAGATGGCACAGGACCGGGCAGTGATTCGTTCTGTTGCACATAGGGTCACTATGAGTGGGAATCAACTTGACAGCACCTAACAACAACAACAAATGGGAGGAGTGAATAACTGCATAATGCATTCACTCAACAAATATTTTTGAAATGTCTACCATATGGCAGACACTTTATTAGAAGGACTGGAAATAAAACTGTAACCAAGACAAAGTTCCTCCCCTTACACAGTTTAAAATCCAGTAGACAAGTTAAACAAGAAAACTAATAATGAAAAAATATAAATTTCAGGCAGTGATTACGAAGAAAAAGAAAGCAGGAAAAGTGGGATAGAGCAATAAAAATTATCGAGGATGTACTCTCTGGGGAGGCAACATGCTAATAAAAAATCGAATTATGTGCAGACATCTAGGGAAAGAGCGTCCCCGGCCAAGGAACCGGAACTGCAACCCTGCCAGGCACGCTTGATGTGTCCCAGGGACAGAATGAAAGACTTTACTGCTGGAGTGGGAAAAGGAAGAGGAGCATCCAGGGACCAGTGGATGCAACACCTAGGAGGTCACATTAAGAACTTGAGATTTTATTGATATGGGTAGTCAGTGGAAGGTTTGCAGTAGGAGTGTGCCGTTTTTCTGCTTCACATTTTTTTAAAAATCACTTGAGCTGCTGTGCAGAGATAGTAGTGCTACAAAAGCGCAAGCAGAAAGACAAATTATTCAGTTAATACAACAGTCTAGGCAAGAGATGACAGTGGCTTTGACGGTGGTAGTAACAAGAGGAATGGCAAAAAGCCAACTGGGAGCTAGGCAGATAGACAGGTTTGTAGATAAGAAAGACACTATTTTTTATTTTGAAATAAATTCAAAATTACAGAAGAGTTACAAATTAGTACCAAGAATACTCAAAATGTCCTTAAACGTATTTTCTAAAACATTTGAGAATAAAGTGCTGTCATGATGCTCACTGCCCCTAGTTTAGTACGTAAAACTCTATGGGGCAGTTCTGCTCTGTCCTATAGGGTTGCTATGAGTCAGAATTAACCCGACGGCAAGGGTTTGGTTTTGGTTTTGGTTATATTAAAGGATACTGTTATATAACTAACTACACTACAACTATGAAAATGAGGACATTATCACTGATTTAAAAAAAAAAAAAACTTTTACCTAAATTACAGCAATTATTTAAATTTCACCAAATGTCCCACTAATGTCTTTGGTAGTATAAGATAAATTAACAAAAGATATCAGCCCAAGTCTACCAGAAGCTCTACAAATCCTAAGCAGGACAAATCCCAAAGCACACACACACATAACTAAGCATATCATAGAAACACTGATGAAAACCTGAAACAAAGCTAAAATCTTGAGAGCATTCAGAAGGGGAAAATCTCCTTACCTTCAAAGAAGAAACAGTAAGATGGACAGCTCTATACCATCCCTGAAGTGATAAAGTAATTTATAATAAACTCTAATAAATCAATAACTTATTAGTACTTATTCAGTAGAAGAGTAGGGTCAAAAGCCTGACTGCAGTGGGCTCAACAGAGAATGATGAAGTGAGAAAGAAGAGGCTGTAAGTATAAAACATTTTGGGGGTTTTCCCATGACAGAGAACAGAGAAAAGGAGAAGCTGGAAATGAGTTGAGAGGGTTAAGATGAATGATAGCATGTCATATTTTTATGCTGATGGGAGTGATTCAATAGAAAGAGAAATTTTATTATGTAGTAAAAAGGGAATAACCATAGCAGCTAAATACATGAGTGACAGGGATTGGGTTTCCGTACACAAACGATGAGTAAACCAATCAACTAGCCCAAACTATTGGGAAAACAAAGACTGCTATCTTCTACTCTAATACCCCGTACTGAGAGGCTAACCCAAATTTTCCTCTCCAGAACTTTGTTTTTACATCTACAGCATAACACACCTACGCCCACATTCCTTCACTCCTCTGACCTTATCCTGGATATCCACATGGCATCTGCTTACCTGAGTCATTAAGCTTTCACTGGAACTCATTTTATCTGTGCACTCTCCCAGGTCCATCCTGTACCCTCCAGATTTGAAAAAGTCTTGAATTATCTCTTCTCTGTGTACTCCCACACTTTCCAAACTGTAACACCGTGAAACCTTCTTTAGCTTAACAGTATCTCCCAAGATTATAAATCAATTCTAATTTATGCTGGCATTTATCATTTAGCTAAGCATTGTTTTAACCAAGAAGTATCAACCTTTCTCTCTATTGCAGGCCAGATGGACAAGTTTAAATACATAGCCTACTTTCAGCTCTTTATCAGATAATTCCCTTATACAACTTGTATTTTAAAATCTTACAGGTATACATATAGTTATACATCACATCATAAAATTCACTATCTCATAAATTATATCCTAATTCAAGAAGCACCATGTAGTAATGAGTTTCCAGAAATTAAAATGGATTACCAAGTGATAGCATATCAGTCATGCTAGACCAGAAAACTGCAAACGTAGTATTCTTTTCTTCTATAAACATTTCAGTCCTACCATAAATTTTACCAAGCTAGTTCTTTTGTACTTAGCACACACATACACACATGCACACACACATTCCAAATTTTTTCATATACAAATACATTATAACTACTCACCTAACTACAACATCTGACTAAAAACCATTTCCAATTCAAAGCACGGATGCTTTTCTGTAATACGCTAAAGGAACTTCTTTCAGTAAAAACCCGTAATTCTAATCATTTTTAATAATCCAATTCTAATTTTTAAAAAAATACCAGTGGTAACTTATGCACAATAATTTTAAACATCGTCATCTAAGTATCAGGGTTCAAAATGTAATAAATGAGTCTGAGATACTACATTCCATTATAAATGTCTATCTCCAACAGCATTTTTACCTAGGTTCTTGTCTTCCAGGAGACTTAAAATATATATATATATATTTTTTCATTCAAAGTCACAGTGTGCCACCTAGTGCTGTATGGAGATTTTACAGGAGCTTATTCAAATACTAAACGTTTCAGTAAAGGACATGAACATCCGTCTTCAATGAAAAGTTTTTATATCTGACTCTTTGCAGCATGTAAATCTAAGAAAGCAAGTGTTCAGAATGTTCGCCAAATTATCTATGTATTTCTGAGACTTGTTCCTAGATTGGGAAAAGAAATTCTTCTCTCTCTCCTAGGTTAAAAAAATCTAAATAGCTTCTACTTTTACCTTTGCTCATAATCTTGAAATACTTACAAGCATCAGTTATTAAATATTTATATCTGCACCTCCACAGCATTTCCCACTTTACACAAGCTCTTCAAAATTCATCCAAACTAAGTTTCCACAAAATGGAATTCTCGTATCTTATTTAAAATGGGTTTTCAGTTCTCTGAATAATTCAATAAAGAATGTTTCTCTTCGGTTCCCATTATTACAGACCTTGATAGTATGAAGGAGAAATTAATAGTGAACACCAAGAATACATAAAAATTCTAAGAATGGTAGTCCTCACATATATTTTTACAAATCATGAAACTTACATGAGAAGCCATGTAACCGGTATAATTTCCCTAACATCACAGAACAATGGGCTAGAAGCCTGTTCAGTAAGGTATGATAGCTGTCAGTTCTTACTGATATTTCACACGTTTCTAAAAGTAAAGCCCTAGTTGATCTGATGCTGTCTGTACTATTACTACAAGGTGGAGAGAGCAGGGATAAAACTTCTATCTTGTATGAGTTAATATATTTTGGGGTCTCTGTTATAGGTAGAAGAGCCCTTGTAGCGCAGTGATTAAACGTTCAGCTGCTAACCAAAAGGTGGGTGGTTCAAACCCACCAGCCACTCCAAGGGAGAGAGATGTGGCAGTCTGCCTCCATAAAGATTTACAGCCTTGGAAACCCTATGGGGCAGTACTACTCTGTCCTATAGGGTCATTATGAGTCAGAATCGACTCAGTGGCAATGGATTTGCGTTTTTTAGATTAGCCCACAATCTAAATAATATATCGAGCCTTAAATTTGCTAAATATAATTTGAAACCACAAACTCACTACCATCCTGTTTTAAGTCATTACTATCTCAAGCCTAAATCACTGTAAGAGCCTCCTGTGACAGAGGCTATCATACGTTCACCAAAACCACTTGCTTTTCCTCCTAGTACAAAGCTAGATATTTCCTAGACTCTCCTGTAGATAGATGGTCACGTGGCTGAGTTCTACACAACAAAATATAGGCAAAAAATTCAGATGACATGATCTTACAATGTATAGAAATCTCAGATTCCACAAGAAAGCTAACAGAGCTAAGAAATAAATTCAGCACAGAATACAAGATCAACAAACAAAAATCATGTGGGCTTCTATACACAAGCAATGCACAATTTGGGGAAAAAAATAAAAAAGAATTCCATTTATAATAATATTGAAAAGAATAAAATACCCAATATACCAGGAGGATATAACCATATTAAGTATTTATGCACCCAATGACAGGGCTGCAAGATACATAAAACAAACTCTAACAGCACTGAAAAGTGAGATAGACAGCACCATGATTATAGTAGGAGACTTCAACCCATCACTTTCGGTGAAGGACAGAACATCCAGAAAGAAGTTCACGAAAGACACAGAAGATCTAAATGCCACAATCAACCAACCTGCCCTCACAGACATATACAGAACACCCCACCCAACAGCAGCCAAGTATACTTTCTTTTCCAATGCGCATGGAACATTCTCTAGAATAGACCAAATACTAGGTCATAAAGCAAGTCTTAGCAGAATCCAAACACTGAAATATTACAAAGCATCTTCTCTGACCATAAGGCCATAGAAGTAAAAATCAATAACAGAAAAAGCAGGGAAAAGAAATCAAACACTTGGAAACTGAATAATACCCTGCTCAAAAACGACTGGGTTATAGATGACATTAAGGAAAAGAGAATTCATAGAATCCAAAGAGAATGAAAACACTTCCTATCAGAACCTTTGGGACACAGCAAAAGCTGTGCTCAGAGGTCAATTTATATCAATAAATGCACACATACAAAAAGAAGAAAGGGCCAAAATCAAAGAATGATCCCTACAACTTGAACAAATAGAGAGGAACAAAAGAAAACCTCAGGCACCAGAAGAAAGCAAATCATAAAAATTAGAGCAGAATTAAATGAAATAGAAAACAGAAAAAAACAATTGAAAGAGTTAACAAGACCAAAAGCTGATTCTTTAAAAAAATTAACCAAATGGATAAACCACTGGCCAAACTGACAAAAGAAAAACAGGAGAGGAAGCAAATAACCTGAATGAGAAATGAGATGGGCGATATTACAACAGACCCAACTGAAATTAAAAGAATCATATCAGATTACTATGAAAAATTGCACTCTAACAAATCTGAAAACCTAGAAGAAATGGATGAATTTCTAGAAACATACTACCTACCTACCTAACACAAACAGAGGTAGAACAACTGAATAAACCCATAACAAAAGAAGAGATTGAAAAGGTAATCAAAAAACTCCCAAGAAAAAAAAAGCCCTGGCCTGGACAGGCTCACTGCAAAGTACTACCAAACATTCAGAGAAGAGTTAACACCACTACTACTGAAGGTATTTCAGCATAGAAAAGGATGGAATACTACCGAATTCATTCTATGAAGTCACCATATCCCTGATGCCAAAACCAGATAAAGACACAACAAAAAAAGAAAATTACAGACATATATCCCTCATGAACTTAGATGAAAAAATCCTCAACAAAATTCTAGCCAAGAGAGTTCAACAATATATCAAAAAAATAATTCACCATGACCAAGTGGCATTCATACCAGGTATGCAGGGATGGTTCAACATTAGAAAAACAATTAATGTAATCCATCATATAAATAAAACAAAAGACAAGATCTTATCAATTGATGTAGAAAAGGCATTTGACACAAGTTCAACACCCATTCATAATAAAAACTCTCAGCAAAATAGGAATAGAAGGCAAATTCCTCAACATAATAAGGAGTATTGAGTAGGAATCGACTGGACGGCACTGGGTTTGGTTTCTTTGGTTATACAAAGCCAACAGCCAACATCATCCTAAATGGCAGAGTGAAAGCATTTCCCTTGAGATCAAGAACCACACAACGATGCCCTTTATCACCACGCTTATTCAATACTGTGCTGGAGAGGTCCTAGCCAGAGCAATTAGGCTAGATAAAGAAATAAAGGGCATCCAGACTGGTAAGGAAGAAGTAAAAGTATCTCTATTTGCAGATGACATGATCTTATACACAGAAAACCCTAAAGAATCCTCAAGAAAACTACTGAAACTAATAGAAGAGTTCAGCAGAGCATCAGTATATAAGATAAACATACAAAAACCAGTTGGATTCCTCTACACCACCAAAAGAACATCAAAGAGGAAATCACCAAATCAATACCATTTACAGTAGCCACCAAGAAGATTAAATACTTAGGAATGAATTTTACCAGAGACGTGAAGGACCTATACAAAGAAAACTGCGAGAAACCAAAAGAGGCCTACGTAAGTAGAAAAACATAACTTGCTCATGCATAAGAAGACTTAACACTGTAAAAATGTCTACTCTACCAAAAACCATCTACAGTTACAATGCAATTCCAATCCAAATTCCAACATTTTTTAATGAGATGGAGAAACAAATCACCAACTTCATATGGAACAGAAAGAGGCCCCAGATAAGTAAAGCATTACTGAAAAAGAAGAACAAAGTGGGAGGCCTCACTCTACCTGATTTCAGAACCTATTGAACTGCCTGGTACTGGTACAACAACAGATACATACACCGATGGAACAGAACTGAGAATCCAGACATAAATCCATCCACGTATGAGTCGCTGATATTTGACAAAGGCGCAAAGTCAGTTAAATAGGGAAAAGACAGTCTCTTTAACAAACAGTGCTGGCATACCTGGATATCCATCTGCAAAAAAATGAAAGACCTTACACCATATACAAAAACTAACTCAAAATGGATCAAAGGCCTAAATAGAAACTCTAAAATGATAAAGGTCACGGAAGAAAAAATAGGCACAATGCTAGGAGCCCTAATACATGGCATAAACAGTATATAAAACATTACTAACAATGCAGAAGAAAAACTAGGTGACTGGGAGCTCCTAAAAATCAAACACCTATGCTCACCAAAAGAGTAAAAGATTACCTACAGACTAGGAAAAAGTTTTTAGCTATGACATTTCTGATCAGCGCCTGATCTCTAAAATCCACATGATACTGCAAAAACTCAACTACAAAAAGACAAATAACCCAATTAAAAAATGGGCAAAAGATATGAAGAGACATTTCACCAAAGAAGACACTCAGCTAGCTAACAGATACATGAGGAAATGCTCACGATCATTAGCCATTGGAGAAATGCAAATCAAAACTACAATGAGATTCCATCTCACTCCAATAAGGTTAGCATTAATCCAAAAAACATAATAAATGTTGGAGAGGTTGTGGAGAGACTGGAACACTTTGACACTGCTGCTGGGAACGCAGAACAGTACAACCACTTTGGAAATCAATTTGGCGCTTCCTTAAAAGGCTAGAAATAGAACTACCATGCGATCCAGTAATCCCACTCCCTGGAATATATCCCAGAGAAATGAGAGCCTTTAAACGAACAGCTATATGCACACGCATGTTCACTGCAGCACTGTTTACAATAGCAAAAAGATGGAAGCAACCAAGGTGCCCATCCACCAATGAATGGATAAATTATGGTATATTCACACAATGGAATACTACACATCGATGAAGAACAATGATGAATCCATGACACATTTCATAACATGGAGGAATCTGGAAGGCATTATGCTGAGTGAAATTAGTCAGTTGCAAAAGGACATATATTGTATGAGACCACTATTACAAGAACTCAAGTAATAGTTTAAACAAAAGAAGAAAATAGTCTTTGATGGTTATGAGAGGGCGGAGGGAAGGAGGGAGAGGGGCTTTCACTAATTAGATAGTAAATAGGAACCATTTTAGGTGAAGGGAAAGGCAACACACAATACAGAGGTCAGCACAACTAGACTAAACCAAAAGTAAAGAAGTCTCCTGAATAAACTGAACACTTCAAAGGCCAGCATAGCAGGGGTGGGGGCTTGGGGACCATGGTTTCAGTGGACATCTAAGTCACTTGGCATAATAAAATCAATGAAGATAACGTTCTGCATCCCACTTTGGAGAGTGGCGTCTAGGGTCTTAAACACTAGCAAGCAGCCATCTAAGATGCATCAATTGGTCTCAACCCACCTGGAGCTAAGGAGAATGAAGAACGCCAAAGACACAAGGTAATTATAAGTCCAGGAGACAGAAAGGGCCACATAAATCAAAGACTACATCATCCTGAGACCAGAAGAACTAGATGGTGCCTGGCTACAACCGATGCCTACTCTGACAGAGAACTCAACAGAGAACCCCTGAGGGAGCAGGAGAGCAGTGGGATGCAGACCCCAAATTCTCATAAAAAGACCAGACTTAATGGTCTGACTGAGGCTGCAAGGACCCCGGAGGTCATGGTTCCCAGACCTTCTGTTAGCCCAAGACAGAAACCATTCCCAAAGCCAACTCTTCATACAAGGATTGGACTGGACTGGACTATGGCATAGAAAATGCTGCTGTTGAAGAGTGAGCTTCTTGGATCAAGTAGACGCATGAGGCTACGTGGGTAGTTCCTTTCTGGAGAGGAGATGAGAGGGCAGAGGGGGTCAGAAGCTGGCCAAATGGACACGAAAATAGAGACTGTGCAGTCTCATTAGAGGGAGAGCTATTAGGAGTATATACCAAGGTGTATTGGAAATCCTGGTGGCGTAGTAGTTAAGTGCTACGGCTGCTAACCAAGAGGTCAGCAGTTCAAATCTGCCAGGTGCTGCTTGGAAACTCTATGGGGCAGTTCTACTCTGTCCCATAGGGTCACTATGAGTCAGAACTGACTCCACAGCAGTGGGTTTTGGTAAGTACCAAGGTGTATATAAATATCTTTATGAGAGACTGACTTGATTTGTAAACTTTCATTTAAAGCACAATAAAAATTAAAAAATAAATAAGTAAATAAAATACGTAGGAATAAATTTAACCAGGGAAGTGAAAGAGCTGTACACTAAAAACTACAAAACATTTCTAAAAAAAAGAAAAGAAAACCTAAATAAAAGGAAAGCCATCTGTATACAAGGGCTAGAAGACAATATTTTTAAGATGGCAATACTACCCAAAACTATCCAAAGAATCAACACAATTCTCATTAAAATTCCAACATACTTATGTGGAAAAATGGAAAAGCCAATGCTCAAATTTTTATGGAACTACAAGGTCCTCCAAAAGGCGAAAACAATTGTGAAAAACAAGAACAAAGCAGGAGCACTCAGATGTCTCAATTTCAAAATGTACTATAAAGCTACAATTAAAAAAAAAAAAAAAACAGTGTGGTATTGGTATAAGAATACACATATGGGACAACGGAATAGGATTTAGAATCCAGAAATAAACCCATACATCTATGGCCAGTTGATTTTTGACAAGCATGTCAAATCCATTCAGTGGAGAAAGAATAACCTTTTCAATAAACAACTGGTACCACTGGATCTCCACAAACAAAAGAATGAAGTTGGAACCCATACCTTATGCCATATATAAAAATCAACTCAAAATGGATCAAAGACCTAAATATAAGAACTAAAACCATAAAACTCCAAGGAAAAAACATAGGAGTGATACTTCTGGACCTAGTTTTTGACAATAGATTCTTAAATATGACATCAAAAGCATGAACAACAAAAGAAATTAAAAGATAAAAGTTATCAGACTCAATTAAATATCTAAATACATAGTTTGAAAGAGACACTCCTTAAAACTACAAGGAAGGGAGCTGCTTTGGGAAACAATTTAGTGGTTCCTCAAAAAGTTAAACATAAAGTTACCATATGACCCAACAGTTTAATTCCTAGCTATATACCCAAAAGAACTGAAAACAAGTATTCAAACAAATACTTGTACACATGAATGCTCACAGAAGTACTATTCACAATAGCCAAAGTGGGAAGTGGCCCAAATATCACTGACCAGATAAATGGGTAAACAAGATGTGCTACATCCATATCAAACCAAAACCATTGCCATCAAGTTGATTCTGACTCATAACAACCGTACAGGACAGAGCAGAACTGCCCCATAGTTTCCAAGGAGTGCCTAGTGGATTCAAACTGCTGACCTTTTGGATACCAGCCATAGAACTTAACCACAACACCACCAGGGTTTCCTATGTCCATACAATGGAATATTATTCAGCCATAGAAGGGAATGAAATACTAATGCATGATGCAGCATAGACAAACTTTAAAAATAAGACATGGAGTGAAAAAAGCCAGACACAAAGCATCCACTTGTGTGATTCCATTTACATGAAATATGAAGAACAGGTGAATCAACAGAGACAGCAAGCAGATTAAGGCTGAGGGGAAGAGGGAATGAAGAGTGACTACTTAATGGGTACAGGGACTCCTTTTGGGATAATGAAAAGTTTTGGAACTAGACAGAGGTGATGGCTACATGACATCTGAATGTACTAAGTGCCATCAAATTGTACAATTTAAAATGGTTAATTGTATGCTATGTGAATTTCACCTCAATAAAAATATATCAATACAAAAAAATAAAAGGATAGGGAAAAAAATGGAGCAGGCAAACAACCAAAAGAATATGGAGTAGCTATACCAACATCAAACTAAGTAGTCCTTAAGAAATACTGCTAGAGATATGGATATTTCATAGTGATAAAAGGCTCAACAACCAGGAAAATATAATAATTCTATGTATGTATGCATCTCATAGCATATCAAGCAAAAAACTGACAGACCTACAAGGAGAAATAAAGAACAATCAAAATCACTGTGAAAAACTTTAACAAGCTCTTTCAGAAGCTGGCAGAATAAGTTACCCAAAAAAAAAAAAAAAGTAACAGCATAGAAGATTTGAACAACATAGTTAATAAGTTTAATATAACCGAAAAGCTCAGCACTCAACAATGGCAGAATACATATTCTTTCCAAATGCACACAGAATTTTCCAAAACTGTCAATTATACTAAATTTCAAAGTATAGGAAGCACAAAGAGAGCTACCCAGAATAATCCTCATAGGTTTGGATATTAAGCAACGCATTTTTAAATAACCATAGATCAAAGAAGTTATAATGGAAATTAGAAAATCTTTTAAACGTATGATAATAAAAATATCACATATTAATACTTTCAGGATATGGCTAAAGCCATGTGTAAGGGGAAATGAATAACCTTAAATAACATATTAGAAAGAAAACAGGCTGAAAAGCAATAGTCTAAGTCTCTATTTCAAAAGGCTACAAAGAGAGTGGCATATTAAATCCAAAGAAAGAAGAAAAGCAATAATAAACACGGGGAAAAAAAATCAATAAAATACAAGACAAATGTATGATAGGGAAAAATCAATAAAACCAAAGGTTGGTTATTTGTATACACTAAGAAAACTTATTTGTTTACATATTTTGGACATGTTATCCCAAGGGACCAGTTCCTGGAGAAAGACATGATGGCTGGTATAGTAGGTCAGCGAAAAAAAGGAAGACCCTCAACAAGAGGGTTGCAGCAATGGGCTCAAAAGTAATTATTGTGAGAGTGGTGCAGGGCCAGGTAGTGTTTCATTCTGTTGTACATAGGGTAACTATGATTTGGAACCAACTCAACAGCACCTAACAACAACAACAATAAAATTTATAAACCCATTGATGATAAAAGGAACCTGGGTGGCAAAATCAGCTAAGCGTTCAACTACTAACCAAAAGGTTGGCAGCTTGAACCTACCCAGAGGCTCCTTGGAAGAAAGCCCTGACCATCTGCTTCCGAAAGGTCACAGTCTTGAAAACCCTATAGAGTGCAATACTGCTCTCCACATATGGGGTCACCATGTGTTGGAATCCACACAATGGCAAATGATTTGGCTGATGGCAAGAAAAAAAGAGACAGGCAAAAATAACTAATATGGGGGAGGCAAGGGGAGGAAACAGATATTACTACAGATTCTAGAATCTACAGACATTAAAAAGTTAAAGGAATATTATAAATAATGTTATTTATCAATGAATTTTCAAATTTAGATGAAACACATTCCTTGAAAAACACAACTTAGCAGATCTTGACATATAAAGAAACCAAAAACTAAGTATCTATTAAAAAAAAATGAAACCCAAAGAAGAAAATCCAGACCCAATGAGCTTCATTAGTGAATTCTCCTAATTAAGAATGCAAATTACATTTAATTCTTCCAGGAAATAAAAAAGGTTGAATGTCAACCAACTCTTTTTGGTACTCTGTGTATTCCTTGCATCTTTCTTTGATGCTTCCTGTTATTCAATTTTTTGCCCATACAATCTTTCAGTAATGCAACTCGAGGCTTGAATTTTCTCTTCAGTTTTAGCTTGAGAAACATTCATCATGTCCTTCCTTTTGGTTTTCCTAACTCCAGGTCTTTTGCACATTTCATAATACTTTACCTTGTGTTCCCAAGCCACCCTCTTGAAATTTCTGTTCATTCTTTTACTTCATTTCTTCTGTTCAGCTACTCTGCACTAAGAGCAAGCATCAGAGTCTCTTCTGACACCCATTTTGGTCTTTTTTCTTTTATCCTGTCTTTTTAATGACCCATGAGATAGAAGAACTGAAGCACTTGAATTGTGGTGTTGGTGAAGAATAATGAAAATACCACTGACTGTGAGAAAAACAAACAAACCAGTCTTAGAAAAAATACAACCAGAATGATTCCTGGAGCAAGGATGGCAAGATGTTGGCTCACTACTAGAAAAGGACATCATGTCTGGTAAAGTAGAGGGTCCGCAAAAACAAGGGAAATCCTCAAAGAGATGGACTAATACTATAGCCAGAACAATGAACTAGTAATCACATGAAGAAGGACCAGGCAACATTTTGCTCTATTATACAGAAGGTCACCCTGAGTTGGATCCAACTTGAGAGAATAAACAAGAAGGAACACATCGCAGCTCATTTTATGAGGCCTGAATAAACCTAAAAAGGATAATACAAGAAAGTTACAGTTCAATCTCTTTCAAGAATAAAAATGTGAAAATCCTATCTACTTATTGTATGTATATATTTGCAAATCAAATCCAGAAATAAACAGGATACAAACCACAATTAACAATACACAAACACCAGAAGATAAGCTAGATAAATGGAATCTTCTACAAATTAAACATTTCTGCTTATCAAAAAACTCCACCAAAAAATAAAGAGAACTTACAGACTGGGAAAAAATTTTTGCCTATGACACATCCAACAAAGGTCTTATCTTTAAAACCTATAGGAAAATCCAACACCTTTACAATAAATGGAAACGCTGGTGGCATAGTGGTTAAATGCTACAGCTGCTAGTCAAAGGGTCGGCAATTCGAATCCACCAGGCACTCCTTAGAAACTCTTCGGGTCAGTTCTACTCTGTCCTCTAGGGTCACTATGAGTCGGAATCGACTCAACAGCACTGGGTTTGGTTTTTTTTTTTTTTTTTTGGTTACAATAAACAGACAAATAATCCAATTAAAAAATGAGCAAAGGACATCAGACATGGAAGGGACTGGACAATGGGTTGGAGAGAGATGCTGATGATGAGTGAGCTACTTGTATCAGGTGGGCACTTCAGACTGTGTTGACATCTCCTGTCTGGAAGGGAGATAGGAGGGTAGAGAGGGTTAGAAACTGGCAAAATTGTCACGAAAGGATAGACTGGAAGGGCTGACTCATTAGGGGGAGAGTAAGTGGGAGTATGCAGTAAGGTGTATATAAGCTTATATGTGACAGACTGACTTGATTTGTAAACGTTCACTTAAAGCTCAATAAAAATTATTTAAAAAAAAAAATGAGCAAAGGATATGAACAGACACTTCACCAAGAAAGACATACAGGTGGCTAACAGAGACGTAAGGAAATACTCTCAATCACTACCCATTAGAGAAATGCAAATCAAAACTACAATGAGATACTATCTCACCCCAGTGTTACTGGGGCTGATCAAAAAAAACAGAAAACAACAAATGTTACAGAGGAAACAGGGAGACTGAAAGTCTTATGCACTACTGGTGGGAATGTAAAATGGTACAACCATTATGGAAAACGATATGGCTCCTCCTTAAAAAGCCAGAAATAGCATACGATCCAGCAACCCCACTACTAGGAATATATCCTAGAGGAATAAGAGCTGTCACACCAAAAGACATAGGCACATCCATTTTCATTACAGCAAAAAGATGAAAACAACCTAAGTGCCCATCGACAGAAGAATGAATAAACAAATTATGGTACATACACACGATGGAATACTAAGCAATGATAAAAAACAATGATGAACCTGTGAAACATCTCACAACACGGACGCATCTGGAGGACATTATGCTGACTGAAGTAAGTCAATCACAAAAGGGAAAATACTGTATGAGACCACTACTTTAAAAAACCCAAGAAAAGGTTTACATAGAGAAAAAAACAATCTTTGATGGTTATGAGGGAGGAGAGATGTAGGGAAGGGAAATCACTACCTAGATAGTAGACAAGTGTTAACTTTGGTGAAGACAAACACAACACACAGTATAGGGGAAGTCAGCACAATTTGACTAAATCAAAGTCATAGAAGCTTCCTAGACACAACCAAACACCTTGAGGGACTGAGTTACTGGGGCTGAGGGCTGGAGATTGTGGTCTCAGAGGACATCTAGGTTAACTAGCATTACAGAGTTCATTAAAAAAATGTTCTACATCCACTTATACACTGCTGCTGGGAATGTAAAATGGTACAACCACTTTGGAAATAGATTTGGCGCTTCCTTAAAAAGCTAGAAATAGAACTACCATACGACCCAGCAATCCCACTCCTTGGAATATATCCTAGAGAAATAAGAGCCTTTACACGAACAGATACATGCATACCCATGTTTACTGCAGCACTGTTTACAATAGCAAAAAGATGGAAGCAACCAAGGTGCCCATCAACCGATGAATGGATAAATAAATTATGGTATATTCACACAATGGAATATTACGGATTGATAAAGAACAGTGAGGAATCTGTGAAACATTTCACAATATGGAGAAACCTGGAAGGCATTATGCTGAGTGAAATTAGTCAGTTGCAAAAGGTCAAATATTGTATAAGACCACTATTATAAGATCTTGAGAAATAGTTTAAACTGAGAAGAACACATTCTTTTGTGGTTACGAGGGGCGGGGTGGGAGAGGGGTATTTATTAATTAGATAGTAGACAAGAACTACTTTAGGTGAAGGGAAGGACAACACTCAATACAGGGAAGGTCAGCACAACTGGACTACATCAAAAGCAAAGAAGTTTCCTGAATAAACTGAATGCTTCGAAGGTCAGCAAAGCTGGGGCAAGGGTTTGGGGACCATGGTTTCAGCGGACATCTAAGTCAATTGTCAAAATAAAATCTATTAAGAAAACATTCTGCATCCCACTTTGAAGTGTGGCATCTGGAGTCTTAAACACTGGGAAGCAGCCATCTAAGATGCATCAATGAGTCTCAACCCACCTGGATCAAAGGAGAATGAAGAACACCAAGCACACAAGGTAATTATGAGCCCAAGAGACAGAAAGGGCCACATTAACTAGAGACTACGTCATCCTGAGACCAGAAGAACTAGATGGTGCCTGGCCACAACCGATGACTGATCTGACAGGGAACACAACAGAGAACCCCTGAAGGAACAGAACAGTGGGATGCAGGCCCCAAATTCTCATAAAAAGACCAGACTTAATGGTCTGACTGAGACTAGAAGGATCCCGGCGGTCATGGTCCCCAAACCTTCCATAGGCCCAGGACAGGAACCATTCCCAAAGGCAACTCGTCAGACATGGATTGGACTAGACAATGTGGAGAGAGATGCTGATAAGGAGTGAGTTACTTGCATCAGGTGGACACTTGAGACTATGTTGGTATCTCCTGTCTGGGGGGGAGATGGGAAGATAGAGTGGGTTAAAAAAAGCTGGCAAAACGGTCACGAAAAGAGACTGGAAGGAGGGAGCGGGCTGTCTCATTAGAGGGAGAGTAATTGGGAGTATCCAGTAAGGTGCATATAAGTTTATATGTGAGAGATTGACTTGACTTGTAAACTTTCACTTAAAGCACAATAAAAATTATTTTTTAAAAAAATGTTCTACATCCTACTTTGGTGAGTAGTGTCTGGGATCTTAAAAGCTTGTGAGAGGCCATCTAAGATAACGTCGATTGGTCCCATTACGTTCAGAGCAAAGGAGAATGAAGAAAACCAAAGACACAAGGGAAAGACTGGTCCAAAGAACTAATGGACCATGTGAACCGCAGCATCCACCAGCCTGAGACCAGAAGAACTAGACAGTGCCCGGCTACTACCCCGACCACTCTGACAGGGACCATAACAGGGGGTCTTAGGCAGAGTAGGAGAAAAATGTAGAACAAAATTCAAATTCACAAAAAAAGACCAGACTTACTGGTCTGACAGAGACTCAAGGAATCCCCAAGAATATGGCCCCCAGACACCCTGCCAACTCAGAACTGAAGCCACTCCCAAATTCCACCTTTCAGCAAAAGATTAGACTGACCTATGAAACAAACAATATAACACATGTGAGGAACTGCTTCTTAGTTTGATCAAGTGTACAAGACCAAACAGGCAACACCTGCCCAAAAGCAAAGACAAGAAGGTAGGAAGGGAGAGGAAAACTAGACTAATGGACACAGAGAACCCAGGGTGGAAAGGGAAAGGCGGAGAGTGCTAACACATTGCAGGAATTGCAATGAATGTCACAAAACAATTTGTGTATGAAATTTTTGAATGAAAAACTGATTTGCTCTAAACTTTTACCTAAAACACAATTAAAAAAAAAAAAAAGACACCTTCAGGAAAACAAAAACAAAATCTATGAGCAAAAGACCACCACTGTAGGAAATTCTATGGATATAGCAGACAGAAGGAAAATGATCTTAAATGACAGATATGAAAAATCATAAACTGAGGATGGGTGCAGAGTGTGGGAAGGATGGGATAGGGAAGAAATACATGAGTAGATGCACTGCTGCCCTAATATCCCAATGAGAAGGGCCCCTGCCATGGGCCTCACACTTCAGAAAGTCCCACCTACCAAAAAGAGCAAATCCTAAAGATAATAGGTACCTGAGTCAAAGTGAAGAGGACCTGAAGTACTTACTGATAAAGATGAAAGACTTCAGCCTTCAGTATGGATTGCGCCTCAACATAAAGAAAACAAAAATACTCACAACTGGACCAATAAACAGCATCATGATAAATGAAGAAAATATTGAAGCTGTCAGGGATTTCATTTTACTTGGATCCACAGCCAACGCTCATGGAAGCGGCAGTCAAGAAATCAAACGACA
The DNA here is from genome assembly GCF_024166365.1 of Elephas maximus indicus. NCBI lineage: Eukaryota > Metazoa > Chordata > Mammalia > Proboscidea > Elephantidae > Elephas > Elephas maximus. The sequence continues at coordinate 66,670,578 of NC_064831.1, read as the reverse complement.
CACTGCATTGGGCAAATCTGCTGCAAAAGACTTCTTTAAAGTGTTAAAAAGCAAAGATGTCACTTTAAGGACTAAGGTGCACCTGACCCAAGCCATGGTGTTTTCAACTGCCTCATGTGCATGCGAAAGCTGGACAATGAATAAGGAAGACTGAAGAAGAACTGATGCCTTTTGATTATGGTGTTGGTGAGGACTATTGAATATACCATGGACCACTAAAAAAGTGAATAATTCTATCTTTGAAGAAGTACAACCAGAATGCTCCTTAGAAGCAAGGATGGCGAGACTATGTCTCATATACTTTGGACATGTTATCAGGAGGGATCAGTCCCTGGAGAAGGACATCATGCTTGGTAAATTAGAGGGTCAGTGAAAAAGAGGAAGACCCTTGTTGAGATGGATTTACACAGTGGCTTTAACAATGGGCTCAAGCGTAACAACAATCATGAGGATGGTGAAGGTCCAGGCAGCAGTTCATTCTGTTTTACACAGGGTTTTACCATGAGTTGAAACTGACTCAACAGCACGTAACACCAACAAAAACTGAGTGAACAGGAATTAAGAGAGGGATTCACAAACTGAACTGGGTCCTCTCAGGCCAAACAATGGGGAGAGAAGAGTGCAAATCACAGTTTCTGTCTTGGAAACCAGAGTTAAGAGCTGCTTTTGTTTAAGACCGCCCACCCCAAATCACTCTAACCAGGTGTTTAGGCACATTGGATTCCCCTACATAACTGCATTCCCTCCTTCCCCTCTGTTTAAGGGGTAATTCAGAAAAATACTTAGAACTACCTGAAAATCTTGAGTTAGAAAAAGTGAAGTGTGCAGGAGGGGAATCTGCCTGCCCAGGCTCTCTGGGAAGTTTGACCAAATCAGTCCCCATCCCAGACTCAAAACACAGCGCTGCCCCAGCTTCCACCCTGCTTGCCTCCAGAGACCACGGCTCCTTTAAGAGCTGGATGGCCCCTAGGTACAAAAATAGACAAGGTTGTTGGCATGGATTGAGTTATAACTTTTTAATATTACAGCATAAAAGAAACTGGCTTCTACTTGTACTCTTGCCCTTGGTCCACAAAGGTTAGCTTGAGTAGTGGCAACAATTCCTGGGTGCTCAAGTTGAATAGTTCATTCACGGCTCTTCACTCTCTTGTTGAGCTTTATAACAAATGTGTTCCATAGAGTCTCTTGTATGTAACAAATATTACATTAAAAAAGACAATAAATGAAAATTTCTACAACTTAACAACAAAAAGACAAATAACTAAATCATAAAAAGAATAGATATTTCACCAAAGAGGACGTGCAATGGCCACCAAACACGTAAGAAGATGCTCAGCATCCTTAGCCCTCAGAGAAGATGCAAATCAAAATCACAATGTGATAACATTTCACTCCCACTAGGATAGCTAAGACACAAAAAAAAAAAAACAGAACACAAATGTCGGCAAGGATGTAGGGAAATTGCCACGAGTCAGAACCAACTCGACAGCACCTAACAACAACCTACTGTTGGTGGGAATGCAAAATAGTACAGCCGTTGTGGAAAACAGTGTAGCGGTTCCTCAACAAACTAAAAATAGAACTACCATATGACCCAGCAATTCCACTCACAGGTATGTACCCAAAAGACTTGAAATGAGAGACTGCAACAGAGACTTATACACCAGTGTTCACTGCAGCATTATTCACAATAGCCAAAAGATGGAAACAACCTAAATGCCCGACAACAGATAAACAGATAAACAAAATGTGGTACATACATACAACGGAATACTTCTCAGCCAACAGGAGAAAAATGAAGTCTTTATACATGCTACAATATGGATGGAGCTGAAAGACATTATGCTGAGTGAAATAAGTCAATCGTAAAAGGACAAATATTGTATGACCTCACTTATACGAAAAGATAAGAAAAGGCAAATATATAGAGAATAAAGTTTATTAGTGGTTATCAGGGCCAGGAGAAAGGGGTGGTTAATGGTGTTGGAAACATCGTGCTGATTAAGGGTAGAGGTGCACAGGCAATTATTTTAATTGCTGACAATAAGTTGCACACCTGTAAAAAGTTGAATTGGCAAAAGCTATATCATAGATGTATTTACAAAGATAACAAAAATAAAGAGTAGCTGCTGAGGCTGCTTATCTACAACCAAAAAGCTTTTGGGACTTGGTTTCTGGGTTTGGAGGTTTAGGGTCATGGTCACATGGGAAATCCCAGTTAACTGGCCTAATAATGTTTTTAGTGCTTCTTTTCTACCTCCGAGTTCAGTGCGCAGTGCCTGGGGTCTTAAAAGTTTACAAGCAGCCATCTAAGGCACAACAATTAGTCTCTATTCACGTGGTGCAACAGTGCAAGAAGGAGCTTCAGGAATAGGAGGAGGATATGGAATGTGTGGCTAATTGCCTCCATGAACAACTGCCTCCTTTGCCATGAGATCAGAAGAATTGGATGGTGCCCGGCTACCATTACTGAACATCTTGATCAAAGACTCTAAAGAAGAATTCCAATCAAAAGAAGAAAACTGCAGAACAGAATTTCAAATTCTTATAGAATCCAGACTTCCTGAAGCAATGCAGTTTGGCTGAACACCTGAAACTACTGCCCTGAGATAATCCTCAAACCTTAAACCAAAAATATCCCCTGAAGTCTTCTTAAAACCAAAAAATAGTTTTGCTTCACTAGTAAAGAAGTTCTACCTTAAGCATTATACTCTTTTAAGAACTTTCTATATGGGATCAAATTGACAACAGCAACTCAAAACATTAAGTAGGAACCTTAGGGGGCAGTGAATTTATGTTAATGGAGGAAGAACAACTAAGGAAAGGGGGGTGAGAATGGTTGTACAACTCGAAGAATGTAATCAATGTCACTAATGGCACATGTAGAAACGGTTGAATTGGTACATGTTTTGCTGTGTATATTCCCAACAGCAACTAAATAAATCAAAAATCTAAAAAAGATAATAAATTAAAATAAGTATAAGAAAGGGAGGAAAGGATGCAGACCAAAAAAACTAAGGTTAGTGTTCAAAGTGGATGGATCACTTACCATCATTCTACAATCCTGTGTCAAGGAGCTCTTTTGCCACATGAACCCATGGGGTGTGACTCCTATAGAAAAAAATATATTTGATAAATAATTAACACCATTATGAAATCATATTTACTCATAAAAATACACAAATCTCATCCCTACAAGTTCTTCACTACATTATAAACACCAAAAAAAATGAAATTATTCCTTTATATTGCCCGTTTGATATAATAGTTTGTTTTATATACCTCTTGCTAAACAATACCTCAATGCTCTCCAAAAAAATAAAATGGAGGAGAAACAGTGCTAATTATTCATGGCAAAAAAATCTAAAGCTACATGAAAAGTTCAGCATATCCTAACCCAGAGGCTTCCAATTTTTTTTACTATAACCCATAAAGACACAGACACGCACACACACACATTTTATATCTTGACCAAGTTCATAGTATCTGTTTAAATGAAACAAGTTTCATGAAATAATATTTATCCCTACTGTGTTTAACGTACTGTGATATTTCTTTAAGTGCTGTTCTCACTGAATTGATTTATGACGCATTAAGTCTTAACTCAGTACGAAAAACACTGTCTAGCCTTTCCTTAAGAACTTGAATAAACTGATATTTCATTAGAATATCTTAGGTACCAATTTACCTAAGGTTCTGCATAGAACAGATCTTACTTTTAGGAAATCTATTTAATATAGCCAAATCTTTACTCAAAGATATCCAAAGCAGAGAAAACTAGATAGAACACAAAGGCACAGGGAAACTGCTAAAAAGAATGGCCTTGCCCTGTAAGAAGAGCCAATGAACACAGAAAAGAAAGCAGTTAACTGGAACTAAACTCTCTTCTGGAATGAGACCTTAGGTCATTTATCCTTTGTCAAGTGAATCTGTGATGCTCAAATGTCACTTTCTCGGGTGAGGCCTTCCCAAGCACCTTATTCAAAATTGCAGCCTATCAATCCTCACTCCCGCTACCAGCACTCCCTAGCTGTCTTCTCCTCTAGAACACATATCGCCTTCTATTATATTTTTTATTTCCTTGGAATAATATCTGTCTCCACCAACAACAAGGTAAACTCCATAAGAGCAGGGATTTTTGTTGGTTTTATTACCTACCTCTGTAGCCCCAAAAGGATGTCAGAAGAGACTTCAAAACTTGCTCTCGAACACAGAGTAGCTAAAGGGAACGGAAGACATGATGAAAAGAGCTAAACAAAAGATTTCGAAGGGTGGCTCAAAAATACAAAATAAAGTTTTTTAATAAAATGTGTGAAGAACTGCAGTTAGAAAAATAAAAGAAAACACACTTAGCATTTTTTCAAGCTGAAAGAACTGAAGAAAAATTCAAGCCTCGAATTACAATTCTGAAAGATTCTACGGACAAAATATTGAACAACACAGGATACATCAAAAGAAGATGGAAGAACATGCAGAGTCCCTGAGCCAAAAAGAACTTGTCGACATTCAACCATTTCAAGAGGTAGCGTATGATCAAGAACCAATGATACTAAAGGAAGAAGTCCAAGGTGCACTGAAGGCAGTGCCAAAAAACAAGGCTCCAGGAATTGACAGAATACCAACTGAGATGTTTCAACAAACAGATGCAACACTGTAAGCACTCGTCCACGTCAAGGAATTTGGAAGACATGTTATGAAGAACCACAGCATCAGGATCGGAGGGAGATTCACTAACAACCTGCATTATGCAGATGACACAACCTTGCTTGCTGAAAGTGAAGAGGACTTGAAGCACTTACTAATGAAGACCAAAGACCAAGGCCTTCAGTATGGATTGCACCTTAACATAAAGAAAACAAAAATCCTCACAACTGGACCAATGTGCAACATCATGATAAACAGAGAAAATACTGAAGTTGTCAAAGATTTCATTTTACTTGGATCCACAATCAATGCCCATGGAAGCAGCAGTCAAGAAATCAAGCAATGCATTACATTGAGCAAATCTGCCATAAAAGCCCTCTTTAAAGGGTTAAGAAGCAAAGACGCCACTTTGAGGACTAAGGTACACCTGACCCAAGCCATATTTTCAATCGCCTCATATGCATACAAAAGCTGGACAATGAATAAGGAAGACCAGAGAAGAACTGACGCCTTTGAACTATGGAAATGGCAAAGAATATTGAACATACCATGAGCTGCCAGAAGAACGAACAAATCTGTCTTGGAAGTACAGCCAGAATGCTCCGTAGAAGCAAGGATGGCGAAACTTTGTCTCACGTACTTTGGACATGTTATCGGGAGGGATCAGTCCCTGGAGACAGACATCATGCTTGGTAAAGTGGGTGGTCAACCAAACATAGGAAGACGGTCAGTGAGGTGGACTGACACAGTGGTAGCAACAATGGGCTCGAGCATAACAATGACTGTGAGGATGGTACAGGACCGGGCAGTGTTTCATTCTGTTGTACACAGTGTTGCTACTTGTCGGAACTGATTCGACAGGACCTAACAACAAGAAATCCTCATGGAAGCAGAATGCCACATTTTTCTCCTGTGGAGCAGCTGATAGGTTCAAATTGCTGACCTTCTGGTTAGCAGCCAAGGCTTTATCTACCGCACCATGAGGGCCCCTGTGCTGAATAAGCATTAATTCAATATTTATTTACTGATGAGTACAACCCTTACTAAAGAACTTTTGCTCATCTTGTTCCTTTCCTTCTACTTGTACATATTCAATGCTTACCTATTCTTCGAGGCTAGCTCAAGTCATCTTCATGAAGCCTACTGACATTCCCAGTTGACAGAGATCTTATTCATCTGAAATTTGAGACCACCTGATCTGTATCCTTCACCTCTAAAAAGTGTAACAAACTTTTACACTTACATAGCGGAAATCTTTTACACTTATATAGTGAGAAGAGTAGATAGAGGCATTCCCGTTACAAGCCAAACCTACTGCCATGGAGTCAATTCTGACTCATAGCAAGCCTATGATGGCAGAGCAGAACTGCCCCCATACAGTTTCCAATGAGTGGCTGGTGGATTTGAACTGCAAGAGATGGTTAGTTAGCAGCTGAGCTCCTAACCACAGTGCCACCAGGGCCCCATAGCAGCATTAGAGTCAGCCAAATCACTGGCTTTGTCACCTTGAGAAGTCATTTAACCTTTGAGTATCAGTATGCTTATCCATAAAAATGACGTTCAAACTTACAAGGTTATTAGGAGGGTTAAGGAAAATGCATGTATACTGAAATTGGCATGGTACAGTGGGAAGGAGTATATACTGATGAGACTGAATCCCAAATTAGTCACTTACTGCAATTACTAGATATATATCCTTGGGCAAGTAATTTAATCCCTCAGAACCCAGTTTCTCTTCTGTAATGTGAGAATAAACCAAAACCAAACCCGTTGACGTCAAGTAGATTCCGACTCATGGCAACCCTATAGGACAGAGCAGAACTGCCCCATAGGGTTTCCAAGGAGCAGTTCGTGGATTCAAACTGCCAACCTTTTCGTTAGCAATCAAGCTAACCACTGCACCACCAGGGCTCCTCATCTGACATAGAAGTTACCCAAATAATTTTTAAAAGAATGTATAAAAACTGGCATCTAGAAGATGCTCAGTAAATATTATTCTCTTTTCCCTCTTTCCCTTTTATGAGGTCGTCTTCTCTACAACATTTTACGGACAAGATCAGTATCTGAATCATCTTCACTTTCCCCCACGAAACACAGCCTCTTACAAATGACAGACACTCAACATAGATTCTGAAGAAAAAGAAGAAAGAAAGTTGAACGGTTAGTTTACTAGATGGTCAGTTAAGCAGGGTTCCCTCTTTTTGGTCATCTCTGAATCAGGGAAACTGTATACTTTTTTGAACTACAAAAATCCAAGTCTGTTGCCTTCAAGTCAATTCCGACTCATTGCAACCCCAGGTGTTACAAAGTACAACTGCTCCACAGGGTTTTCTTGGCTGTAGCCTTTATAGAAGCAGACCCCCAGGCCTTTCTTTTGCAGTATCCCTAGGTAGCTTTGAACTACCAACCTTTAAGTCAGTAGCTGAGTGCAAACTGTCTGCACCACCCAAGGACTTGTGTACTCTATTACTTTCCAATAAAGACAGTTGTAGGCTAGATACCAAGGACATTTTGACAGAATTATAAAATCACCATCTGGTAGCCATCATACTAATAATTTATTCAGATAAGAATCATCATTAAAAAGATAAAAACATTCTTAAGGCAGACAAAAAAAATTATATACCATATAATTAAAGCTATAAAGGAGGGGGGAGGGATACCACATTCACTGGGAAATATACCGGGAGCAATGTGGGGTAAAGAACATAAGCTCTGAGGTCACAGAGACCCAAATTGATGCCCCAAGGCTGCCACTAAGTAGCTATGCAACCTGAGGCAAGCTATTTAACATATTTGAGCCTCACCTTGCACAACTGTAAAATGGGGGTAAAAAATATCTTCCTTGTAGGGTTATTTTGAAAATTAAAAGAAATTATGTATGAAACACCGAATGTTACAGAACAAGCACTCAATAACTGGTAACTGCATACCACTAGGATTGTAATTTTTTCTATGCTATTTTTCAGGCTTTCTGTAATATGGTTGTATTGCAATTATAGCTTTAAAAAATTATGACTTAAATTTAAACATATTTCTAATTACAGTCTAAACTAGGTTTTGACTTCAAAAAATTTAACCCAGATATCACAAATTCTAATTACCACGACTTTCAAGGGAAAAAGAGAAAGGTTCGAGAGTGAATTACCTCTTAAGTCCTACCAGATAGTGATTTAGTCCAAATCCTTACATCATTTTGTGTCTTGGGTATTACTCCTCAATTTAGCACCAAACAGATTACTGTCCGTCTCTGAGCTAAAGTCAGTTGTACTTAAAATGAAGCTTTTAAAATTAAATTCAAGATAGTTCTCTGGACACTTTGGCAAACAGGTACCACACAATGTGTAAATTAATTAACATATGTAGGCGATGTATGTTTCACAGTAAAATATTTAAATACCAGAAACGATTTAAATAAGCCCTGGTGACACAGTGGTTAAACACTCGACTGATAACCGAAAAGTTGGCAGTTCGAATCCACCAGCCACTCTCTGGGACAAAGATGTGATGGTCTGCTTCCATAAAAATTATAGCCTAAGAAACCCTATAGGGGCAGTTCTACTCTGTCCTATAGGGTTGCTATGAGTCAGAATCAACTCAACAGCAATTGGCTTGGTTTTTTTAGTTCTTAAGATGGCTAAAATAAAGAAGACAACAAATGTTGACCAGGGTGTGGCAAAATTCAAACTCTTACCTATTCCTGGTGGGAATGAAAAATGGTACAGTCATTGTGGAAAAGAGTGTGGTGGTTCCTCAACAAAGGAAAAACAGAACTATCACCATAAAAACCCAAATAACCCAGCAATTCCACTCCTAGGTATATACCCAAAAGACTTGAAAGCTAAGACTCAGGGACTTTTACACCAAAGCTCATCGCAGCACTATTCACGATAGCAGAAAATGTAGAAACAACCTAAATGCCTATCAGTAAACCAAACCAAATCAGGCCCATTGCCACCAAGTCAATTCAACTCATAGCGACCCTGTAGGACAGAGCAGAACTGCCCCATGGAGCTTCCAAGGAGCACCTGGTAGATTCGAACTGCTGACCTTTTAGTTAGCAGATGTAGCTCTTAACCACTACGCCACCAGGGTTTCCTGAAATGCCTATCAATAGATGAATGCATAACATAATGAATGCATAACCTAATGCTACAATATGGTTGGAGCTAGAAGGGATTACGCTGAGTAAAAGAAATCAATCAAAAAGGACAAATATTAGCCACCAGAGAGATGTAAATCAAAACCATACTTACATAATCAAAATCTCACTTACATAAAAAGACAATAAAAGGCAAATATATAGAGAACAAAGTTTATTAGTGGTTACCAGGGACGTGGAATGGGGGGGTTAAGGATGATGGAAATATTGCATTGATTAAGGGTAGGGCTACACAGCTGATTACTCTAACGGCTGTCAGTAAGTCGTACACCTGTAAAAAGCTGAGCTGGCAAAAGTTGTGTGATAGCTATATTTACAATAACAACAAAAAGGATAGCTGCAGAAGCTGCTTATGTACAACCAAAATTCTCATGGGATTTGGTTTCTTGGATTGGAGGTTTAGGGTCTTGACTTCATGGGACACCCAGTTAATTAGCCTAATAACATGTTTAGTGCCTCTGGTCTACCTTCCAGTTTGATGTGTAGTACCTAGAGTCCTAAAAGCTTTCGACTGGCCATCCAAAGCACAACAATTGGTCTCTGTTCACCCAGAACAATAGAGGAAGAAGGAGAGTCAGGAATAGGAAAACGATATGAAATGTGTGGCTAATTGCTTCCATAAACAACTGCCTCGTTTCCCATGAGACCAGAAGAGCTAGATGGTGCCCCGCTACCATTACTGAACATTTTGATCAAAGATTCCATAGAAGAATCCTGATCAAAATGGGGAAAATGCAGAACAAAATTTCAAATTCTCATGGACTCCAGACTTCCTGCAGCCATGACGTTGGACAAACCCCTGAAATTATTACCGTTAGATAATCTTTAAAACTTGAACCAAAATATTCTTTGCAGTCTTCTTTAAAACCAAACAACAGTTTAGCTTAAGTAGTAAAAAAGTTCTGCCTTAAGTATTACACTCTTTTAAGAACTATTTATATGGGATCAAACTGACAAAAGCAACTCGAAAGATTAGATAGGAACCTTAGGGAGTAGTGAATTTATGTTAATGGGGGATAACAACTCAGGAAAGGAGGGTGAGACTGATTGTTCTGACAGGGGTCACAAAAGAGGATCCCGGACAGAGCTGGAAAAAAACACAGAGCAAAATTCTAACTCACACACACACACACAAAAAAAAAGACCAGACTTACTGGTCTGACAGACTGGAGAAACCCAGACAGTACAGTCACTGGACTTCGCTTTTAACTCAGTACTGAAGAAATTCCTGAAATTTACCCTTCAGCCAAAGATTAGACAGGCATATAAAAAACGGGACTAAATGGGCACATCAGCCCAGGGGCAAGGACAAGAAGGAGGGGAAAGAAAAGCTGGAAACCATGAACCCAAGGTCGAGAAAGGGAGAATGTCGACATGTCATAGGGGTGGCAACCAATGTCACAAAATAATGTGTATCAGTCGTTCAATGAGAAACTAATTTGCTCTGTAAACCCTCATCTAAAATACAATTTTTTAAAAAAAGAGTGAGAATGGTTGTACAACTCAAAGAAAGTAATCAATGTCATCAAATGGTACATGTATAAACTGTTGAAATGGTGTTTGTTTTGCTGTGTATATTCTCAACAATAACAACAAAATAAAATTATATTAAAAAAAAAGTTAAACATAGAATTACCATATAACCCAGAAATTCTACTCCTAGGTAAATAACCCATGAAAAATGAAAACATATGTCCACACTAAAACTTGTACATAAGGGTTCATAGCAGCATTATTCACAATAGCCAAAAAGCAGAAACAATCCAAATGTCCATCAATGGAATATTATTTCACCATAAAAGGGAATGAGGTACTGATACAGGCTGTAACATGGATGAACCTTAAAAACATTATGAAAGAAACCAGGCACAAAAGACCAGAAATTGTCTGATTACACTGATGTGAAATGTTCAGAACAGGCAAATCCAGAGAGAAAGAAAATAGATTAGTGGTTGCCTGGAGCTGGGGAAGGAGTCCCTGGGTGGTGTAAATGCTTAAGCACTCACCTACTAACTGAAGGATTGGAGGTTCAAACTTACCCTGAGGTGCCTTTGAAGAATGGCCTGGTGACCTGATTACAAAGCGTCACAGCCTTCAAAACCCTCTGGGGTGCGGTTCTACTCTGCACACATGGAATTGCCGTGAGTCGGAACTGACTCCTGGGTAACTGCTTTGGTTTTGGTTTGGGGGCTGGGGAGAGGAGTGGGAGACCAGGAATGGGGACTGACTGCTTAATAGGTATGAGGATTTCTTCTGAGGTGTTGAAAAATGTTCTAAAATTAGATGGTGTTGATTCACAACTCTGTGACTACACAAACCACTAACCCCAATTATATGAAATATCTAGGACTGGCAAATGTAAAGAGACCAAAGTTTATTAGTGGTTACCAGGGGCGGGAGGGAGGGAAAGAGGGGAGTCACTGCCTAGGGGGCAGTGAGTTTCTATTAATGGCAACGGAAAACTTGGAAACAGATAGTGATGATGGTCGCACGACACAAGGAACCTAATTAATGTCACCAACTGTACATGTAAAAAGGCTTGGAACGGCAACTGTTTGTTATATACGTTCAAAACAATACAAACGCCCTGAATGGTATGCTTTCAGTGAGTGAATTTTATGATATGTGAAATATATCTCAATAAAGCTGTTCTCTAAGAAAAGGCTATATTCTAATCCAAAATTTCCAAAATCTCAACCACTGAGTCACTATTGTTATATTTGCTATAACTAAGTACCATGCATATCATTATTTATAAAATATTTTTCTTTAAATAGAAACACCTTTTCATTTAAAGGAAATTTTGACATTATCATAAATGAAAAATCAGTTAATATAACATATATATATATATTCCAAAATAGTGATATTGCTAATTGCCTGCCGTCAAGTCAATTTGGTACTCAAATAGATGAAAGCTGGAAAACTCTGGGCTAGAGCAAAATAAAGGCCAAGAAGAAAATGGAGCACAAAAAAAAAGGAGGAAATGAATACTAGGACTGCCTGGGCCCAAAGTTTCTGAACAGGCTGCTGCCTGTGATGAACTGAATTCTCGCTTGTCTTACCCTGCCCTGTGGTCCCAGGATGTCTGTGGAGGCACCTAAGAGTCCCAGAAATGGGAATGTGAAGATTAGCTCAAGTGCCAGGAGAGGCCTCTCTCTCTTTTCCTTTATCCAAGTTTGGGTACACATGTTCTAAAAGTGCAAGCAGGCCCAAAGTGAGAAGCCTGCTAGTAGCAAAATGCTGCAGAGGGTAAGCGCTCAGCTGCTAAGTAAAAGGTCAGACGTTCAAACCCACTTGCGGCTCCAAGGGAGAAGGATGTGGCAATCTGCTTCTGTAAAGATTTACAGCCTTGGAAATCCTATGGGGCAATTCTACTCTGTCCTACAGAGTCGCTGAGTCGGAATTGACCTGATGGCAACAGGTTTGGCTTTTGCACTCAGCTGATGGTAGGACAGTACATCTATGAATTGTTCTCATGTTTGCCAATAAATTGTAGAAAAACTGGAATATACAACCCCAGTTCCTCTCCCACATTCACAGTATCTATAACCCAGGTTTTTGCCTTTTCTGAAGTTTAGGAAAATCTGAGTATTTGCCTTTCCAAGCCTGGTACTTAATACTCAAAAAATTTTCACATATCTGCTAGGTAGAAAGTAAATGTATCATGGTAAAAAACGAGTGTTCTGACACACAATACAGATATTTTATAGCTGCAAGTTGCTTAGTGATGTTTTCAATTCTGATCCCTCCTATCTATAGTGCCATAAATATATCAAGCAAGAAGCATTTATTCTCTCCCACGAACCTGGAATGCCCCACTGAAAATACAAAAACTACCTCTCTTTCCCAATACTATAACAAAAGCAGGTCTAACACATATTGATATCTTTACTAATGAAATGACATGATGCTTGATATTTTCCTCAAAACAATTTGTGTGGAGAGTAAGCCTTTACTGACAAGATTTGTCTATGTGTAGGCACTTACTGAAATAGAGAGACTGACTCTTAACAGTCCATTATGCCATTTTCTCCTACTCTCTACTTTCGCATGTTTTGAAATTTTTCGTATTAAAAAGTTTTCAAATGCCACATATAAGGACACATTTTTATTAATGATTTGTTTTAATTTTTGTTACACTAGCCAACTGCAGCTTTTACTTCTACAAATGTCAGAACTGCCAATTTCAGAATGGGTTATCAGCTTACTTACACCATCAGAGAGAATTCTGTTCAACTTTCCACTAAATAACACCACCACACGTGATTCCCAGAGAATTTCTGCTTCTTCAAAAATAGGTTGAGTTGTGGTAAGGTCTGAAGGTGAAAGAGAGAATCACAAGCCCCTTCATCTTGTTTATCTTTAAAACATGCCTGTAGTTAAATGAAGGTATTAAAGTCTCAATATCAAATCAATCTTACAGTGACTCTTAAATCCCCATGAAGCCCTAAGGGCAAAATATTATAAAATCTATGTTTCCAGTCATGAAAACATTTTATTTATAAACACTTTTGTATAGTAACACTGATTATGCTACCAAGGTTGTTTGACTTAAACCACTATGTGATGAATCATAGAAAATAAAAACGTACCTCAAGGAGATGGGGGAAAGATGGAAAGGAACAGCATTTGTTGAGGGCCTACTATGGACCAGAGCTCTGGTGGCACCGTGGTTAAGGAAAAAAAAAAAAAAGAGAGAAAGACCAGAGCCCTGGTGGCACTGTGGTTAAGAGCTTGGCTGCAAACCAAAAGGTCAGCAGTTCAAATCTACCAGCCACTCCTTGGAAACCCTATGGGGCAGTTCTACTCTGTCCTATAGGATCAGTATGAGTCAGAATTGACTCAACAGCAACAGGTTTTGGTTTTACTGTGAACCAGGAGCAGTTCAAAATGCTTTACACTCATCTATTGTTTTCAACAAATTTATCAGGTGGATATTATATCTAATTTGCAGATGAGGAAACCAAGGCACAGAAAAACTAAGTAATTTCTCAAAGGACAAGTGGTGGAACTGGGATTCAAATTCAGGTCAATCTTCAAAGCAGTCATAGTACCAATATGTGGGATACCACACATCCCACAAACACAACTTTTCAAATCATATTAAAAACTGACCCTTCAATTAACTAAAAATATTACTTAGTGGCTATTATTCAAATCATTTCAATAAGTGGTACATATCAATCTGCACCCAACGCATTTTGAGGAAAAGCCATAATTAACTGAGGAGATAGGTAAGAGTGGGAAACAGTAGTCAGACTACCAACCTTAGGTCAGGAGCTTAGTCCCTGATGACCGCTCACCAGCCAGTGATCCGGGGCAAATAATAACCTCTCTGAGCCTCACTTTCCCCAACCTTATTATGGGCATAATGCCTATCTTACCCTTTTACCTCACAGATTGAAGATGAAATAGTTAATGCTGGTGAAATCAACAAACTGAACATATAAATAATTACTACTTATTTAGTAAGAAAACTACTGAATGATTATTTTCATGACAATAACTAGGCACGAATTGAATGAGGGGTACTGTAGCAGCAACAAGAAGCTGCTCTCGGGCAAAGGGTCCCACCTCAACGGAAGCTACTCGACAGCAGCAGCAGGTGCTGGCCCGAGGACCGATTTTCTGCTTGCTTTCTAACAACCCCATCACTCACGGGAGCCTGTTCCCTACTCCAGCCTGTGCGTGAATGCCGCTGGAAAATGTGTGCGGAGAAGGCATGAATGAAGTGCCGCGAAAAGAGCACTACGGAGGCAGAAGGCTAGTCCTGCTACTCCCAGCTGTGGGGCCCTGGTGGAGCTCTTCACCCCTCCAGGACTCAGTTTACATATTTGTTCTCGGGCAAAGCTGAGACCATGCACGGAAAACACAGTAAACCCAGCTGAGAATGAGATAACGATGGCGATCACCTGTCAAATGACGGGCTGACAGGGAGGCTCCCCTGACATTCCAGAAACCTCGACACGCGCTGTCCCGGCCGCTCCCTGCGAGGCAGCCCCCCGTGCATCCCTCGGCCTCCGTGGGGGCGCCGGGGTCTCACGCCCCTCACACCCCCGCTGAGCCCGCAAGGCCGTCAGCTGCCCCCCAGGCCAGGCCGGGAGCCTGCCCAGCCCGGACCCTGGGCCTCCCTCACCGACCCCCGTGCCCTCCCGCGCGGCCGCAGCTCCCCTCCCCCAGCAACGATCCCGGCTCCCCCACCGTCCACACGGCCAGGTGAGGGGGGGTGGTGGAAGGGCGTACCCCGCCGCCATTTTGTCACCCTGGCCCCCGCGACGCAGGCAGCCGAACCCGCGCCCCGACCCAGGCCCGCCCGGGTCTGCGCAACGCGCGCCCCGCGCGGACACTCACCTTCGGCCTCCCCGCGCAGTTCGGGGCAGCTCCGAGCGTCCCGCCGGGAAAGGGGCGGGGCGGGGCGGCTCCGAGGGGCGGGGCGGCTCTCCGCCGTAGCACGTGACTCCCAGCCGCAGCCGCGCCGCCCTGGCTCCCGGCCGCCCGCGCAGGCGCAGCGCGGTTCGCGCCGACGGGCTGCCTAGGCGGGAGTCTGGGGCGTGGGTTTGCGTTCGTTGTCGCGCGCGGCTGCCCGCGGATAGCTGTTCCGTTTACTAGGTTGGGCTAGCACCGCCGAGTTTCGTCCCACGGTCTCCGCTGAGATTCAGTCCCTTCCCTCTGCCCGCTTGGTCACTACAGTCAGTCCCACAGATTAAGGACCTAGAGGCCCGCCTTCCAACCATCTGTATAAGTAAAAAAAGTGCTTCAAAAAAGCCCGTTCGCAAAAGCACCCTTTACCCTCCGCTGTAAAGCTTTATTCCGCCCTTCTTGTGTGCAGGCTTGGAGAGCTAGCTATGACTCAAACTACAAAGACCTAAAAATATTTTTAAACTACTTCAAAGGTAAACACATGATGAAATAAACAGTTTATTTATTGTGAGCAAAATAGAAGAGACTGAACGCAGACCGTAATTACCAAAGGAGTGGCAGAGACTCCAAGTATTTTCCATCAATTTATATTGAACATCAGGTGGAAAATTCAGACGCTTTACCTTTCTCTTCCTCGTTACCCGTAATAGGCAGAAATTCCTAGAATCCAAAGAAGTTTACCTCACAATCAGAATGAATATAAGCGCTTAGAGGGCAAGGACCATATTGTTGGCTGTGTTCTGGATCTTCTTCCTTCCTGCCTTCTTAAAAGTTTTTCTCTTTTGTTCATTTATTCAATAAATGTTTACTGAGCACCTACCATGTGTCAGATGCTATTCTAGATGCTTGGAATCAATAAATGGAGAAAATAGACAAAAGTCCCTGCATTCTGAGAGCAGAGTGGAGACATAAAAAGTAGTAAACATATATCAGTTATATGATACGTACAGAAAACAAAAGGAGTAGGATAAGGGGGGTGAAGTAGAGAACATATTATAATTTCATAAAAGTTAGTCAGGACTTTATTGCTCTTATCAACTATCCCCTCTCCTATATCTGTCTCATTTCCATAAGCATTTAAACAACCTCAAGTCTTTTCTGTCTTAAAATCTCTCACCTAACTCCCCAGAACTCATTTCTACCTCTGCTCTCTTTTTCTTTCTGCCCTTTGCAGCTACATTTCTCCAATTATCTCCACTTCCTCAACTACTCTGGTTTCTGTCTTCACCACTCCATGGAAACCATTCCTTCTTTCCACAGTTACTAGGAATCTCTCTACTGCAGATCCAGAGGACACTTATCATCATGACCTAACTTAATTTCTCTGCCTGAGTTGACAGTCCTTTCTGGAAGCATTCTTTTTCCCCACTTACCTGATCTTCCTCTTCTGTCTCTAGCCAATCCCTCTCCATTTCTTTTAAAGGTTCCTCTTACTGTTCCCATTCCTTAAATGTTGGTGTCCCTCAAGGATGGGTGCAAGCCCTTTCTTATCCTACTGGACACACTGCCTCTGAGTGATCGCTTCCCTTTACATAACTTTAGTTAGCATCTGTGTTCTTGATTTGCCAATGTATATCTCCAGCCTAGATTCCTTCTCCTGAGCTCCAGGTTTATATAACTAACTGCTTACTAGACATCATCTAAGGAGCCCTGATGGCGCAATGGTTAATCACTCAGCTGCTAATTCAAAGGTTGGTAGTTCAAACCCACCAGCCGCTCCTGGGGAGAAAAGACCTGGAAATATGCTCCCCTAAACATTACAGCCTAGGAAGCCCTAAGGGGTGCTTCTACTCTGTCATATAGGGTCACTATTAATCGACTCAGTGGCACACAACAACAACCATACTTGAACCTCTGAAAAACGACATGTCAAAAAAGAGTGAAGATGGCATGGAGCAGAACCACATCTGGTCCCCAACAGATACATAGCATGGGTTTTTGTAAGCCACTGAGAAGCTTGGGAACATGTTGCTGCAGTATAACCTAGACTGTCCTAAAGGATATGTTTGTCCTATGTGCTGTGTGACTGGCTCTACTAGCCCTCCAGTCTTCTTGAGATGGCCAACAGGGTTTTGAGATCAGGCATGTTGACGCCTCCAGCCTCATTTCTAGGCCATTTCCTCAACCACCCTCTGCTCCAATCAAATCAAAATATTTTCGGGGCCTGGAATTTACTTCTCTCGCTCTGTCTCTTTCTCCCTACTCTAGGCCTTTGCCCAAAAAAAAACAAAAATCATTGCAGTTAAGTCAATTCTAACTCATACCAACCCTATAGGACAGAGTAGAACTGTCCCATAGGATTTCCAAGGTACAGCTGATGGATTCGAACTGCCAACCTTTTGGTTAGCAGCTGAGCCTCTTAACCACTGCTCCACCAGGGCTCCTAATGGTTGCAAAAATAAAATCACTGCTGTCGAGTTGATTCTGACTCACAGTGACCTATTGGGGTTTCCGAGGCTATAAATCTCTACAGAAGCAGACTGCCACATCTTCCTCCCACAGAGCTGCTGGTGGTTTTGAACCACCAACCTTTGGTTAGCAGTAGGCCTTTGCCCAAGTGGTTGCTTATTACTGGGAAAATAATAATGGCTCTTTTTGCCTATTTCCTGTGTTCAAGACAATTTATATAGATATGATCTCATTTTGTCTGACAACAATCCTGAAAACTTGATAATGCATCCACATTTTATAAATTAACAAAGATCCTGGATTTACTTGTCCTGGAGCTAGGAGCTAGGAAGGGTTAGAGGCAGGATTTGAACGCAGGTCCATTTGACTCCAAAGTGCTTCTTTGAATCATTATGTTATAATAACAGCTAACAGCAGTTAACTTTTATTGAGCATTTACTATGTGGCAGCCATTGTGCTAAAGCACATTACTTGGGTTATATTTAATCCATATAAAGGAATTATATGCAATAGAAGTATAGAAAAGCAGTATCCTACAGCAGTTAAGACTCTGACTTTGGAGTCAGGTAACCGTGTGATCTTGAGCAAATTATGAAATCCCTCTAAGCTCTATTTTTCTCATCTCTAAAATGGAGCAATAAGATGTACTTCATCAAATTTTTGTGAGTATTAAATGAGTTAATTTTTAGAAAACAGAGCAGCTTAGCACATAGTAAGAGCTCAAACTGTACCAGCTATGTTTATTTTGTCATCTAATCTTACAAAAAAGCATATGAGGTAGGTACTAATAGATAACTGCCCCGTTTCCTTCGGCTGTCCTGTCCTTTCCCTCCTCTTGATTTCCAACACACTAGTCCATCCAGAATGCCTCTGCTCCCCTTTTCCATCTAGCAAACGCCTACTGGCCTTCAGGACCTGCCTCAAATAGTCCTTCCTGCAATTCCACAGGACGTCTGGTTGCTCCTGCCTGTGGGCTTTCAAAACACTTCATACAAACTCTGACAATTAAAAAGACCCCTTTAAAAGCAAGAAACAAGAGCTCACTCAAGTAAAAAGTGGAATTTACTTTAAGGCTGAAACCAAAATGGAGATGCTTTTTGGATAAGCTGCTCTTGCCCCTCTCAGGTAGATCCCCTGGCCTCTCTGCCCTTCTCTCCTTTCAGCTCCATTCTCCTCTCCCAGCCATCAGCTTCCTCTGCGCTTTCACAGAGTCAGCCCTCTCACAGTTTCACTTTGCATACAGCCCACCATGGCCACCCAGATTGCCTTTCCCATAAATGCTTTTCAGTTCTGACCCTTTCTGGACAACTGCACTGGCCAATAAGGAAACCATTGGCCATGTGTGGCTATTTAAAATTTAAATTAATTAAAATTACAGTTTAAATTTAGTTCCTCAGTTGTACTAGCCAAATTACAAGTACTCAGCAGCCACATGTGGCTAGTGACCGCTATAGCAGGCAGCACAGATTTATAACAGTTCTATCATCACAGAGGAACCCAGGTGGTGCAGTGGTTAAGAGTTCGGCTGGTAACCAAAAGGTCAGCGTTAGAATCCACCATCTACTCCTTGGAAACTTTATGAGGCAGTTCTACTATGTCCTATAAGGTCTCTGAGTTGGACTCGACCTGGTGGCAACAAGTTTGGTTTTATTTTTGGCTTTATCATCACAGAAGGAGCCCTAGTGGCGCTATAGTTAAGCGCTCGGCTAACTAAAAGGTTGGTGGTTCAAACCCATCCAGCAGCTCCACTGGAGAAAGACCTGGCAGCCTGTGCCCATAAAGATTATAGCCAAGAAACCTCCATGGGGGCAGTTCTATTCTGTCACATGGGATCACTATAAGTTGAAAATCAACTCAACAGCACCTAACAACATTATCACAGAAGGTTCTATCAAACAGTACCATTCGAGAGATACCTATGTCATATTTCCAAGAAAGGGAGCTTGATTCAATCAAACACTGTGGTAAGTTATCAGACATTCCATGGATTGGCTGCCCTTGATTCAGATGCCCAGCCCTAGCCCAGTCAGCTGTGGTAACAGTGTTCAGCAGCTGGATGACATGGGGATATTGTTCACATGATACAAAAATAAGGCTGCCTATGCGTGGAAACATGTCCCATGGAAGGTATGGGTGACAGAAATGCTGAACCTTGGCCTGCTCAGTAGAATCATGCTGTATTGTAATTATTTATGAACGCAGGTCCTTCCATCATCACCACCCACTCCCATTATTAGTTCTGAGGGCAAAGAATGTCTAGTGCCTATCCTCAATGCTTAACACAGTACCTGCCACATAGTAAAAGTTAGGGACCCCAAAAAGGGTTTATCGTGTAAATTAACACTTTAGAAGTTTAGAGGTTAGAGAGGACTTTAGTTTGGATAGATTTAGGAAACAAAACAAAAATTAAACCAGTTGCCGTCGAGTTGATCCAACTCCCAGATTTAGGAAAGACAATAGCACATATGGAATTTTATCAGAATTTAAAAAATAAAGACTATAAGGGTCATGGTTTCATGGGATGTCCCAGCTAATTGGCCTAATAATGTGTTTACTGCTTCTGTTTTACCTAGTACATTGCATAATTCTGGGGCCTTAAAAGTTTGCAAGCAGCTATCCAAGGCACCACAATTGGTCTCTATCTGCATGGAACAACAGAGGAAGAAGAGTCAGGAATAAGAGGAGGAAAAGGAATGTGTGGCTAATTGTCTACATGAACAACTGCCTCCTTTGCCATGTGACCAGAAAAACTGGACGGTACCTAGCTACCATTACTGAACATTTTGATCAAAGATTCTATAGAAGAATTCTGATCAAAAGGGGAGAAATGCAGGGGGGAAATGCAGAACAGAACTTCAGATACTCATAGACTCCAGAATTCCTGGATGTACCCCCAAAACTACTGCCCTGAAATAAGATTTGAGCCTTAAACCAAAAATATCCCCTGAAGTCTTCTTAAAACCAAACAATAGTTTAGCTTAACTTGTTAAAAATGTCTGCCTTGGGCGTTAGGCTCTTTTAGGATCTATATAGGATCAAATTGACAACAGCAACTCTAAAGATTAGATAGGAGCCTTAGGGGTCAATGAATTTATGTTAATTGGGGAGGAAAGCTCAGAAAACGAATGTGAGAATGGTTACACAACTTGAAGAATGTAATCAGTGTCACTGAATTGTACGTGTAGAAACTATTGAATTGGTGTGTGTTTTGCTCTGTATATCCCTAACCACAAAAAATAAAAATAAAAAAATTTTAAATACATAAATAAAGACTGGTTTTAGATATGTTGTTGTTGTTGTTAGGCACTGTTAAGTCATCTCAGACTCAGAGTGACCCTATGTATAACAGGAGGAAATGTTGACTGGTCCTGCGCCATCCTTACAATCATTGCAATATTTGAGCCCATTGATGCAGCCACTGTGTCAATCCATCTCCTCGAAGGTCTTCCTCTTTTTTGCTGACCCTCTACTTTACCAAGCATGATGTCCTTCTCCAAGGACTGGTCCCTCCAGATAACGTGTCCAAAGCATGTGAGATGAAGTCTTGCCATCCTTGTTTCGAAGGAGCATTCTGTCTGTACTTCTTCCAAGACAGATTTGTTTGGTCTTCTAGCAGTCCATGATATATTTGATATTCTTTGCCAACACCACAATTCAAATGCATCAATTCTTCTTCGGTCTCCCTTTTTTATGGTATCCGTTTCATATGCATATAAAGTGATTGAAAATACCGTGGCTTGGGTCAAGCGCACCTTAGTCATCAAAGTGACATCTTTGCTTTTTAAGATTTTAAGGAGGTCTTTTGCAGCAGATTTGCTCAATGCACTACGTTGTTTGATTTCCTGAATGCTGCTTGACTGGGCATTGATTGTGGATCCAAGTAAAATAAAGTCCTTGACAACATCAGTATTTTCTCCCTTTATCATGATGTTGCTTTTTGGTCCAGTTGTGAGGATTTTTGTTTTCTTTATGTTTAGGTGTAATCCATACTGAAAGCTGCGTTTTTTTGTCTTCATCGGTAAGTGCTTCCAATCATCTTCAATTTGGGCAAGCAAGGTTTGTCATCTGCATGTCGGAGGCTGTTAATGAGTCTTCCTCTAATCCTGACGCAATGGTCTTCTTCACATATTCCAGCTTCTCAGATTATTTGTTCAGCAAACAGATTGAATAAGTATGGTGAAAAGATATAACCCTGCCTCACACATTTTCCAATTTTAAACTACACGCCAGAATCCCGAACCCATTGCAGTTGATTCTGACTCATAGCAACCCTATAAGACAGTGTAGAACTGCCCCCATAAGGTTTTCAAGGCTGTAAATCTGTAAAGAAGCAGCGTGCCACATCTTTCTCCTGAGCAGTGGCTGGTAGGTTCAAATCACCAACATTTCGGTTAGTAGCTGAGCACTTTAACCACTGCACCACAAGGGCTCCTTTTAAACTACACAGTGTCCCCCTTTTCTGTTTGAATGACTGCTTCTTGATCTATGTACAAGTTCCATATGAGCACAATTAAGTGTTCTGGAATTCCCATTCTTCGCAATGTTGTCCATAATTTGTTAGAATCCACACAGTTGAATGCCTTTGCATAGTCAATAAAACACAGGTAAACGTCTTTCTGATATTCTCTGCATTTAACCAAGGTCCATGACTACAGCCATGATAACCCTCATTTTGTATCCTCTTCTGAATCTGGCTTAAATTTCTGGCAGTTCCCTGTCGATGCATGGCTGTAGTCATTTTTTAATTCAACAAAATTTTGCTTGTATGTGATATTAATATTGTTAGATAATTTCCACACTCTGCTAGATCATCTTTCTTTGAAATGGCCTTGAATATGAATCTCCTCCAGTCAGTTGGCCAGATAGCTCTCTGCCAAATGTCTTGGCACTGATCAGTGAATGCTTTCAGCATTACATTCGTTCATTGAAGCATCTCAACTGGTGTTCCATCAATTCCTGAAGCCTTATTTATTGCCAGTGCCTTCAGCGCAGCTTTGACGTCTTCCTTCAGTACCGTCGGTTCTTGATCATATGCTCCCTCCTGAAGTGGTTAAAACTGATGAATTATTTTTGGTACAGTGACTCTGTGTATTCCTCCCATTTTCTTCTGATACTTCCTGAACCATTCAATTTTTTGCCTATAGAATCTTTCAGTATTGCAACTCAAGGCTTGAATTTTTTCTTCAGCTCTTTCAGCTTGAGAAATGCTGAATGTAGTCTTCCTTTTTGGTTTTCTAACTCCAGGTCTTTGCACATTTCATTATAATACTTTACTTTGTCTTCTTGAGCCACACTTTGAAAAGTTTTGTTCAGCTCTTTTACTTCATCATTTCTTCCATTTACTTTAGCTACTCTGTGCTCAAGAGCAAGTTTCGGAACCTCTTCTGATCATTTTGGTAGTTTCTTTCTTTCCGTCTTTTCAACGAACTTTTGCTTCTTCATGTATGATGTCCTTATTGTCATCCCACAACTCGTCTGGTCCTCAGTCATCAGTGTTCAGTGCATCAAATTTGTTCCTGAGGTGGTCTTTAAATTCAGGTAGGATATATTCAAGTTCATACTTCGGCTCTCATGGACTTGTTTTAATTGTCTTCAGCTTCAACTTGAACTTGCATATGAGCAATTGATGGTCTGTTCCACAGTCGGTCCTGACTGATACTGAGCTTCTCCACCATCTCTATACAAAGATGTAGCCAACTTGATTCCTTTGTATTCCATCTGATGAGGTCCATGTGTATAGTCGTCATTTGTGTTGTTGAAAACAAGGTATGTTAGTAAATAAATCATTAGTCTTGACAAATTCTATCATGCAGTCTCTGGGATTGTTTTTATCACCAATGCTATATTTTCCAACAACATCCTTCTTCTCTGTTTCTAACACTGTAAGTGATAGGATAATATTCATACGTCTACAAGGAAGACCAGTTAAGACAACTGTTATTCAAATTTACACACCAACCACTAATACCAAAGATGAAGAAATTAAGGATTTTTATAAACTGCTGCAGTGTGAAATTGATCATAAGTGCAGTCAAGATGCATTGATAAATACCAGTTTCAGATATACAAAGAACAAAGCGAAGGGCTGTCTAGGAGGAGCAGTAGTTTAACAAAGGCTCAGAGGTGGAGAATAAAAGATGTGATTAAAACCAAAAAAAAATAAACCCATTGCCTTTGAGTCAATTCCGACTCATAGAGACCCTATAGGACAGGATAGAACTGCCCCATAGGTTTTCCAAGGAGCAGCTGGTGGATTCAAACTGCTGACCTTTTGGTTAACAGTCAAACTCTTAACCACTCTCCCATCAGGGCCCCAAAAGATGTGATTCCAAAAACCAAAAACCAATCCCATTGCTGTTGAGTCAGTTCTGAGAAAATGCAGTAATACCTGACATTTGCATGAAATGGAGGTGTTGGAAGATTAACCTGTGCTGGTCATTTGCCTGTCAGCTCTCATGTCCATTCCTTGTTCTTTTCCGCTCTGAATTTCAGGGAATTACATCCCTTTGTCACATGGTTTCTGTGTAGATTCAGCCAATGAAAGATGCTAGTGATTTTTCTTCTCTTGCCGTATCCAGTAGCTGCTGTATCTCCTCCATGGCTCCAGTTCCCACGGTGCAGCTCCTGCCATGGTTCTAGATTCTGCCTGACAGCCTTGGCTTTGGCATTCTGGTAACAACATCTCTTTCCCTTGTACCTGAGGATTAATTTGCTCACTTGTTTAGCTTGAATGTAGTGATGACCTCCTGGCAGGTGGCAGGAAAATGGAATGCTAGTAGTTCATGGCAGGCAATGGTGCTATAATTCCTAAAAGTAGTAACTGTGTTTACTTGAAATGAAGTACCAGTCGAAGGCAAGTAAATTGGAAATTTCAGAGCTGCTGTACTCTACAATGTAGTAGTAATGATAATTCTGACAGCTTCAGAAGCATTAGAGGGTTTAGAGGAAAAAAACGTTTAAGCTCAGATCTTTAAACTCTCATCTGAAAACATGGTCAGAGAACCGTAAAGTTTCTACAGTAGCCCAAGGTATCTCTAATCTCTTATTTCTTAGCCCTTGTGGCAGAGTAGTTAAGAGTTTGGATGCTAGCCAAAAGGTCGGCAGTTCATATCCACCAGCTGCTCCTTAGATACCCTATGGGGCAGTTCTACTCTGTCCTATAGTGTCGCTATGAGTTGGAATTGCCTGTACAACAACAGATTTGGTTTTGGAAGGACAGACTATGATTGAGGATTAGAACTAAATTTACTTGCGCAAATTGCAGGATTATAACGCAAATGGAATTCGTAGCCTCTCCAAATCACTTGTGTTTAAGGTTAGGACACCAGTTGGAAAGCAGTAGGGCCCTGAGACTTAGGGTGGAGACGTTCAAGGTGACTTCAGACAAGACTCTAAATATCCCTGAAACTCCCTTGCCAATGCCTCCTCTTGTACCGAGGTTAACCTTCCCTTGCTTAAAAATTATGTAATGATAGATCCATCCACGTATGAGCAGCTGATATTTGACAAAGGACCAGTGTCAATTAACTGGGGAAAAGATAGCCTTTTTAACAAATGGTGCTGGCATAACTGGATATCCCTTTGCAAAAAAATGAAACAGGACCCATACCTCATACCATGCACAAAAACTAACTCCAAGTGAACCAAAGACCTAAACATAAAGACTAAAACGATAAAGATCATGGAAGAAAAAATTGGGACAACCCTAGGAACCCTAATACAAGGTATAAACAGAATACAAAACATTACCAAAAATGATGAAGAGAAACCCGATAACTGGGAGGTCCTAAAAATCAAACACCTATGCTCATCTAAAGACTTCTGCAAAAGAGTAAAAAGACCACCTACAGACTGGGAAAGAATTTTCAGCTATGACATCTCCGACCAGTGCCTGATCTCTAAAATCTACATGATTCTGTCAAAACTCAACCACAAAAAGACAAACAACCCAATCAAGAAGTGGGCAAAGGATATGAACACACATTTCACTAAAGAAGATATTCAGGCAGCCAACAGATACATGAGAAAATGCTCTCGATCATTAGCCATTAGAGAAATGCAAATTAAAACTACGATGAGATTCCATCTCACACCAGCAAGGCTGGCATTAATCCAAAAAACACAAAATAATAAATGTTGGAGAGGCTGCGGAGAGATTGGAACTCTCATACACTGCTGGTGGGAATGTAAAATGGTACAACCACTTTGGAAATCTATCTGGCGTTATCTTAAACAGTTAGAAATAGAACTACCATACAACCCAGAAATCCCACTCCTGGGAATATACCCTAGAGATACAAGAGCCTTCATACAAACAGATATATGCACACCCATGTTTATTGCAGCTCTGTTTACAATAGCAAAAAGTTGGAAGCAACCAAGGTGTCCATCAACGGATGAATGGGTAAATAAATTGTGGTATATTCACACAATGGAATACTACGCATCGATAAAGAACAGTGACGAATCTCTGAAACATTTCATAACATGGAGGAACCTGGAAGGCATTATGCTGAGCGAAATGAGTCAGAGGCAAAAGGACAAATATTGTATAAGACCACTATTATAAGATCTTGAGAAATAGTAAACCTGAGAAGAATACATACTTTTGTGGTTACGAGGCGGGGAGGGAGGGAGGGTGGGAGAGGGTTTTTTATTGATTAATCAGTAGATAAGAACTGCTTTAGGTGAAGGGAAAGACAACACTCAATACATGGAAGGTCAGCTCAATTGGACTGGACCAAAAGCAAAGAAGTTTCCGGGATAAAATGAATGCTTCAAAGGTCAGCGGAGCAAGGGCGGGGGTCTGGGGAACATGGTTTGCGGGGACTTCTAAGTCAATTGGCAAAATAATTCTATCATGAAAACATTCTGCATCCCACTTTGAAATGTGGCGTCTGGGGTCTTAAATGCTAACAAGCGGCCATCTAAGATGCAGCAATTGGTCTCAACCCACCTGGAGCAAAGGAAAATGAAGAACACCAAGGCCACACGACAACTAAGAGCCCAAGAGACAGAAAGGGCCACATGAACCAGAGACCTACATCATCCTGAGACCAGAAGAACTAGTTGGTGCCCGGCCACAATCGATGACTGCCCTGACAGGGAGCACAGCAGAGGACCCCTGGGGGAGCAGGAGATCAGTGGGATGCAGACCCCAAATTCTCATAAAAAGACCAAACTTAATGGTCTGACTGAGACTGGAGGAATCCCGGCGGCCATGCTCCCCAGACCTTCAGTTGACACAGGACAGGAACCATCCCCGAAGACAACTCATCAGAAATGAAAGGGACTGGTCAGCGGGTGGGAGAGAGACGCTGATGAAGAGTGAGCTAATTATATCAGGTGGACACTTGAGATTGTGTTGGCAACTCTTGTCTGGAGGGGGGATGGGAGGATAGAGAGAGAGGGAAGCCGGCAAAATTGTCAAGAAAGGAGAGACTGAAAGGGCTGACTCAAGAGGGGGAGAGCAAGTGGGAGTAGGGAGTGAGATGTATGTAAACTTATATGTGACAGACTGATTGGATTTGTAAACGTTCACTTGAAGCTTAATAAAAGTTATTAAAAAAAAAAAATTATGTAATGATCCTGTATGCAGCAGTTGCTTTGCAAAGGGATGTCTATTTTCCCCAAAACCATTCCTCATTATCTCCAGGCCTATTTCTAAAGTCAAATCCAGTAGACCAGGAAAGAATCACAAGGCCTATTCCAGGAAAAAAAAAAAAAAAAAATTATATGCCAAAACAATTGCAATATCTTGTTCATTTACATCAGCAGTATCCTGGGAAACACATCTGGGAGTAGATTCTAAGGGTGTGAGATCAGGAAAGATAAACCGTAATGATGGATCAGGCTAAATTTACAATACAGGTGTTCTTACTGGAGATTCTGATTTTCATCTGCTAAATCGAGCAGCTAAGCAGAACTCTTATGATTGGTTGGTTGACAGAAACTAGGATTCAATAGTTATCTACGTTCAAAGAAGCTGAGATGCCAGAATTTCTCTTTCATAATGTGGAAGAAGGGATCCAAAGATTCTTATACCAAAGGGTTAATCCAAAGAGTCATATACAAAAGGATCAAGGCACTGAGAATGTTGGAGT
The DNA here is from genome assembly GCF_024166365.1 of Elephas maximus indicus. Taxonomy (NCBI): domain Eukaryota; kingdom Metazoa; phylum Chordata; class Mammalia; order Proboscidea; family Elephantidae; genus Elephas; species Elephas maximus. Next base: position 66,642,837 of record NC_064831.1, on the reverse strand, counting down.
GGATTTAGTATGTGTAACCTGCTCACCCTTCTCCTGACTATGTTTCCTGAAAGGGCCCCAGAGGGCCCTAAGCCATGGAGAAAACATGAGTGAGAGAAGCATAAAATCCTTGAAAGCTCTGTGATAGCTATCCTTTCTAGGCTGATTGAAATGGGTTTTCTGATAAATCAGTGAGAATGTTGGGAGCCTAGAGGAGTCCCCAGGTGGTAGCAGTTAGGCTACTAACTGAAAGGTTGGCAATTTGAATCCACCCAGAAGCATCTCAGAAGACCCTGTGATCTACTTCTTTGAAAGATCACAAAAATTGAAAACCCTACAGTGCGGGGTGACCCTCATAGGGGTCACCATGAGTCGGAATCAACTTGACAGCAACTTCTTTGGTTTTTGGTTTGGCCGGGATACTGGAATGGCAGAGGCCAGGTGTCAATACTTAACCATTAGAGTCAAGGGAGTACAATTACCACAATAGGCAGCAGGGGTAGAATGGCAAGAAGACTACTTTAACCTTCAGGGATCCATGGGGGTGCTCACTGATGACAGAGTGCCTAGGAATGAAATAGATGGACAGCCTGCTAAAGTGTTACTTGATACATGCAACTGGGAAAACTATAGGTCTAATGAACAGATACTTGAATTACCACAAAAGAAAGTCATAGCCACTCACCTAGTTCCCAGACCTAAATTACTTCACATACCCAGGGCCCAGTGATTGAAACAGGGGCTGGGTCCTCTTGAAGAAGGACAATGCAACACTGTTACAACTATATACTACAAAATATTTTTCCAAGTCTTTCCCAAAATAATTTGTGGCTATTAACAGGGTGAGTAGGCACTGAGGAAAGGGATATACGCCAACTTTTGGGAGATTATTAGACATGGCTCTGAGTTTATGCTAATCCTTGAGAATCCCTAAATAGACAGGTCTTTAGATGGTCATGAGACAAATGAAATTTGTACTTAACTTCATCACACAGAGGGCTCAACAGATTCTGTAACCCACCTTGAGGTTATTTACCCATACATACCTGGCAACAAACAGAATCCCTACACCAGTTCCTTGACCCATCAAATGAGGGCTATTATGATAGGAAGAGCCAAGTGGAAGCCCCTGGAACTGCCCCTCCTAAAAAAATAGTAAACCAGAAGAAATACCACATCCATGTGGGACCTACAGAGATTGTTGTTGTTTTTGTTAGGTGCAATCAAGTCAGTTCCAACTCATAGTAACCCTAGCCACAATAGAACAAAACACTGCCCAGTCCTGCTTAATCCTGACAATTGTTGCTATGCTTAAGTCCATTGTTGCAGCCACTGTGTCAATCCATTTCATTGAGGGTCTTCCTCTTTTTCGCTGACCATCTATTTTACCAAATATGATGTCCTTCTCCAGGGACTGATCCCTCCTGATAACATGTCCAAAGTGTGTGAGATGTAGTCTTCCCATCCTTGCTTCTAAGGAACATCCTGGTTGTACTTCTTCAAAGACAGATTTGTTTGTTCTTTTGGCAGTCCATGGTATATTCGATATTCTTCGCCAACACCACAATTAAAAGGCATCAATCCTTCTTCCATCTTCCTGATTCATTACCCAGCTTTTCCACGCATATGAGGCAATTGAAAACACCATGCCTTAGGTCAGGTGCACCTTAGTCTTCAAGATGGCATCTTTGCTTTTCAACACTTTAAAGAGGTCTTTTGCAGCAGACTTCCCCAACTCAATGCATCTTTTGATTTCTTGACTGCTGTTTCCGTGGGTGTTGATTGTGGATCCAAGTAAAACGAAATCCTTGGCAACCTCAACCTTTTCTCTGTTTATCATAATGTTGCTTATTGATCCAGTTGTCAGGATTTTTGTCTTCTTTATGTTGAGGTGTAATCCATACTGAAGGCTGTGGTCTTTGATTTTCGTCAGTAGGTGCTTCAAGTCCTCTTCACTTTCAGCAAGCAAGATTGTGTCATCTGCATAACACAGATTGTTAATAAGTCTTCCTTCAATCCTGATGCCCCATTTTTTCTCATATTGTCCAGCTTCTAATATTATTTGCTCAGCATACAGTTTGAATAGGTATGGTGAAAGGATATAACCCTGATACACACCTTTCCTGACTTTAAACCATGCAGTATGCCCTTGTTCTGTCCGAACAGCTGTCTGTTGATCTATGTAAAGGTTCCTCATGAGCACAATTAAGTGTTCTGGAATTCCCCTTCTTCGCAACGTTATCCATAATTTGTTATGATCCACACAGTCGAATGCCTTAGCATAGTCAATAAAACACAGGTAAACATCTTTCTAGTATTCTCTGCTTTCAGCCAGGATCCATTTGACATCAGCAATGATATCGCTGGTTCCACATCCTCTTCTAAATCTGGCTTGAATTTCTGGTAGTTCCCTGTCAATATGCTGCTGCTGCCACTTTTGAACGGTCTTCAGCAAAATTTTGGTTGAGTGTGATATTAATGATCTTGTTCAATAATTTCCACATTCGGTTGGATCACCTTTCTTGGGAATAGGCATAAATATGGATCTCTTTCAGTCAGTTGGCAAGGTAGCTGTCTTCCAAATTTTTTGGCATAGACAAGTGAGCATTTATAGCGCTGCATCTGTTTGTTGAAACATCTCAACTGGTATTCTGTCAATTCCTGGAGCCTTGTTTTTCGCCAATGTCTTCAGTGTAGCTTGGATTTCTTCCTTCAGTGCCATCAGTTCCTGATCATATGCTACCTCCTGAAATGGTTGAATGTTGACCAATTCTTTTTGGTACAGTGACTTTGTGTATTCCTTCCATCTTCTTTTGATACTTCCTGCGTCATTTAATATTTGCCCCATAGAATCCTTCAGTATCGCAATGCGAGGCTTGAATTTTCACTTCGATTCTTTCAGCTTGAGAAATGCTGAGCGTGTTCTTCTTCCCTTTTGGTTTTCTATCTCCAGCCCTTTGCACACGTCATCATAATACTTTGTCTCCTCGAGCTGCCCTTTGAAATCTTCTGTTCAGCTCTTTTACTTCATTTTTTTCCTTTTGCTTTAGCTGCTCAACATTCAAGAACAAGTTTGAGTCTCTTCTGACATCAGTTTAGGTCTTTCCTTTATCTCCTGTCTTTTTGATGACCTCTTGCTTTAGTCATGCATGATGTCCTTGATGTCATTTCACAATTTGTCTGATCATCAGTCATTAGCGTTCAATGCGTCAAATCTATTCTTGAGATGGTCTCTAAATTCAGGTGGGATATACTCAAGGTACAACAAACTGACATATGTATGGGGGACAGAGATTAGTGCCACCAACAAAGATCTGATAGAGGCAGGAGTGATGATTCTCAGCAAGTCCATGTTTAATTCCTGTGTTTGACTAATGGCCAAACTGCTCCACTTGCAGCTTCTGATCCAGACATAACATCTTTGCTGGAACAAATCAACACAATCCTGGCATCTAGCATGCAGCTATTGACCTGACAGATCATTTTTCCCACATATCAGTTAGCAAGGAAAATTGGAAACAGGAAATTTCCACCTGTCAGAAACAGAAATATACCTTTACAGTCTTACTTCAGGGCCATGTCACCTCTGAAATTCTGTGTCACAGTGTAGTCCACAGGGACCTTGATCAACTGTACATCCCATGGAATATCACTCTGATCCACTACATCACTAACATCATGCTGATTTGTTTGGTGAATAGGTGGTAGAAAATATTCTAGATGCATTAGTAAGACGCATGTATTTTTTTTTATGCCAGAGTCTCACAAAAAATTCAGTGAAAGGGAAGCTGACATATCCCCATATAGCAGTGATTCCCAACCAGAGGCTATTTTGCTCCCTTGGGGACATCTAACAATGTCTGGAGATATTTGTGGTTATCACAACTTGGAGTGGCGAAGTTGGTTGCTACTGACCTCTAGTGGGTAGAGGTCAAGGATGCTGTTAAATATCTTGAAATACACACGCCAGTTCTCCACAACCAAGAATTATCCGGCCCAAAATATCAGTAGTGCCGAGGTTGAGAAGCCCTGCCTCGTAGTGAAAGACAAGGTTCTGCACTTGAGTATACTAACACTCAGAAAGGCACAATCTTAGTAGGTCCCTGTGGTGCAGTGAGTTACTTAATATGGCCATTCTAGCCATAGTCTTTGTAACTCCCTCCAAATGACTGGATGGGACTATGCAGATGAGGTGCTTGTGATCCACCAAGGGGATTGCATAGCTTGCTAATAATGTAACTAAGGTGCATGGCACGCTTGTGGCAGTGAGACCATGCAAATAAGGTGTATGGAACCCTAGTAAGGGTAGCGGTCAGTTTTGCCATCCCACTAGGCTTAAAATGAGCCATTCCAGAGAGGGGAAGAGAGGGCCTCACTACCACCAAGAAAGAAAAGTCAGGAGTGCAGCACATCCTATGGACCCAGAATCCCTGCACTGAGAAGCGCCTGGAATCGGGAGATGGAGGGAGAGCTATAACACTGAAGATGGTGAGAAGCAGAGACAGAAAAACCACAGCAGCAGAGGCAGGAGACCGGTAGGAGACCGGCAGGAGACAGCACAGTGGACTTCCCAGCCTATGGAATGAGAAAGCTGAGTTTCTTCGGACAGGAGGCTTGCTGGAGGAGTACAGTGCCTCCAGGCACTTGATGGAACTGGGTTTGCTGACCTATGGAGCTAGAGCTGAGCTCCTTTGGACAGAAGGCTTCCTGGTGGAGTGGGGTGCCAGAGCTCAAAGAGCTTTGACACACTTGCCTGAGCAGGGCAGAGGCCAAGGGACCAGAAAGAGTTGTACCTGCAGGCACAGCTAAGAGGCTGTCCTGATCAAAAAACTGTATCCTGAGTGTTTCTGAACCTGAATTGTAACCTGCTACTTCCCTAATAAACACCATAATCATGGGTATTGTCTGTGAGTTCTGTGTGGCCATTGCAATGAATTATTGAACTCAACAGAGAAGTACAGAGTACATGGGAGGGATGGTTAGTGTCAGAACTGATAAAAAGGTTGGAGGGCGGAGGCATGACTGACCTCTGCCTGACAGGAATCAGCCTTGGGCTGCTGATCTTGATTCTCCTTCCTTCTTGTGAATTAGAGGCAGTCAGACGCCCCCCACCATGCCATTTTAATAGTTCCTTTGGGTTTTCAAGGAAACATATACCATGTTTGCATGTACTTCTCTGACCCATTTACTGAGAAATCTGTAAAAGTACAATATTTGAGTGTGCCCAGAAAAAGAAAAGGCTCTACAGCAGGTCTAGACTGCCATGGAAGCTACCTTGCTACTCAAGCTTAATAATCCAGAAGTATCTGTGGCAAGGAAGGGTGTGATGAAGCCCCTAGCAGGCCTCAATGGGAGATTCAAAACACAGAACCCCAGGGGTTTTTACACAAAGCTATGCCTTCTTCTGTTTTTTTTTTTTTTTTTTTAATTGTGATTTAGGTGAGCCATGCCCTCTTCTGCTGAAAGAACACCTGGCTTGTATTGGATTCTGGTAGAGACTGGATCTTGAAAACATCAGAAGGACTATGTGATCTGAGCTGACCATCATGAACTAACCACATGCTACAAGATTGGGCAAGCATAGCAACAATCCATCATCGAAAGTGGCATATAAAAGATTAGGCTTGAGCAAGTCAGGAGGACAAAAGTAAGTTGATGGGTAGGTGGCTCAGACTCTAGAGCCTCATGAGGTATCATCTCATACCATTTGGTGGGAGAAGAAAAAAAACATAGGCCTGATTTAGTGATGGGTCTGTACAATATTTGGCACCAGCTGAAACAGTTTGCTGTGATATTATCATTCCATTCAGCAGTGACCCTGAAAGAAAATGACGAAAGGCAATCCACCCAGTGGGGAGAGTTTTGAGCAGTACATCTGGCTGTCCACTTTACCTTGAAGGAGAGATGGTCTGAGGTACAAATCAACTCTGACTCAGGGGTAGTGGCTACTGCTTTTGCCTGTTGATCAAAGACTTGAGAAGCATAATACTGGAATATTGGTAAAGAAATCTGGGGAAGAAGTATATGGATAGACATCTCAAAATCTACATATGAGCATTTTTATGTCCCAGGTGAATGTCAAAGGACATCCACTAAATAAGAAACTCTGAATAATCAGATGAACAAGATGACTCATTCTATTGACGTTGGTCAACTTCTTTATTCAACTACCCCAATCCTTTTTTTAGTGGGCCCATGTACTAGTTGTCATGGAAGCAGGGATGAAGGCTGGACTACACGGACTTCTCTCTCCCAGGCAGAAAGCTCAGCTGGCCAACAGCAGGTCAACATTGAGCCCCTGATATGGCACCATTCCTTGGGGACACTGGGAGCATATTAATTACGTTTGACCTCTTCCATGGAGGGGCAGATATTTGTCTTCCCTGGAGAAGACACTTTTTTTTTACTTTTCCTATCCAAATCACCATCTGTGAATTTATGGAATGTCAGGATTACAAGATTCATCATCATGGTATCCTACACATGGTTGGTTCTCACCAAGGATCTCATTTTACAACAAGAGACATGAGCTGATGTACTTGGAATTCACTGGTCTTATCACATGCCATCTTCAAGGAGCAACTGCCCTGGAATATTGGTGGAATTTTCTACTGAAGTCATAATTACAGCACCATCTGTGAGACAACATGAGATTAAGTGCTGTCCTACAAATGAAGAATATTCTTTGAAGCTATGACCAACAGATGGTGCTGTTTCTCTTATAGCCAAAACTCCCATGTTCCTGAAACAAGAGGTATTAGCCCTGGTCACCTAATGACCCACCTACAAAATTCAGTTTCCCTTCTCCATAATCTTAGGCTCTCTGGTTTAAAGGTCTTGGTTCCTGTCTCAGTTTGGATTCTTATCTAAGACAAGGTCTTGGGTGCACGTAGTGTATCTAGGAGGTGATTCCAGGAAGCAAAAGCGGAAAAGTGAGAAAAGTGAATCAGAGAAGGAAGAAAAGCCAATAAATTATGTGTTGATAAGCAAGTGACCACAGTGGGAAACTGAAGCTCAGTCTCACCAAGAATCCCTGAGAAACAATATGGAACAAGCCTCAGAATAGTCCTCTTGGAGGACAGAAAGGCTAGGCACGTATCTACCAACTCCAATCCCAAAGGGCATTAACTCTGTCATATTTCTCACTTGTCTTTGGCAAAGCTAGCTTTTGTAGTGCCAGAGAAAGCTCACAGGAAGAGAAGAGAGAAGGGAGAAAACTTTCATGGTGCAAGAAACTCTCTAGTGTAGCTGTAGGTGAACTCAGGTGGGCTGAAGGCATACAGAACAAGGCACCAACCACATCTACCATAGTTCCCAAGAGAGATACGCTTTCATCTGGGCACACAATGATGGTTCCAATGAATAAGAAATTAAAACTGCTACCTGGCTATTTTGGGGTCCTCTTGACAGTGAACCAACACCCAGAGAAGGAGTTACAATACAATAACAAGGGGAATTTGGGTTGTGCTGCACAATGAAGGCAGGGAGGGCCATATCTGAAACTCAGAGGAATCATTGGGATCTCACTTTGTTCGTCCATCTCCAATACCAAAAAAAAAAGACTGAAATCAAACCTGTTGCCATTGAGTCAATTTCAACTCATAGCATCCCTACAAGACAGAGTAGAACTGCCCCATAGGGTTTCTAAGGAGCAGCTGGTGGATTCAAACTGCCAACGTTTTGGTTAGCAGCCGAGCTATTAACCACTGTACCAGTAGAGCTTCTCCATCCCCAATAAGACCACTAAGGACTCAAATCCTTCAGGAATGAAGGTTTGGGTCACTGCCAAGGTAAAGGACCACAACCAGCCGAAGTGTTGAGCAAGGACGAGAGGAACATGGAATGAGCAGGAAAGAAGAACGTGATAAATATCAACTGTGGCCTTATGACCAGTTACAGAAGTGACTATAATAGCTATGCATATTTTTGTTTTATGTAAATGTATATTAATATCAACCATAGTCCCTTTCCCCTACTATTTTTTATGAAGAAGATCACTGGTATATAGGTTTACCATTTAATTTATATGTCACCAGACCAAGAGGATCCATGGCCTGGTGGGGAAAGACTGCAAATTTCCTAGAGATCATGGACTTTAAGATGGCAATGATGACTGATCTCATCCTAGCTGAGAAGATGATAAAGCCACCTTCATTTGTGTGAAGGATAGTTGCATTCTGTTAGGCAGAAGCATGAAATTATTGTAGTATAGGAGGTAAATGTTCTGAATATTTATGCCACTTATTTGCCTGTTTACTCTTGGATCCATTCCCTGCTCACCTTTGAATCTCAGAGAACTACATTTCCCAGGATTCCTTGACAAATGGCTTCCAGGTAGGTTTGGCCAATGGGAGGCCCTGATAGAATACTAGAAGATGAAGAAGGGGACAATCAGGGTATTTCTCTTACTCTTTCTTCTTCTCCAATAGTGGTCATGTTTCCTCCATGTCTCCAGCTCTCACCAAACAGTCCCTTCCTTCATGAGCCAAGCTCCCTACTATGGTTCTAGTTCTCAGACAGTGCCAACTCAGGCTCTGGCAACACTACTCCTCCCTTATCCCTCCAACGTTAGAAGTGGTAGTAGCTGTCCGATGTTACTAATCTGTGGTTTGTCCTGCCATCTGTCTTGGTCATCTAGTGCTGCTGTAACAGGAATACCACAAGTGGATGGCTTTAACAAGGAGAAGTTTATTTTCTCACAGTAACATTGCCTAAAAGTCCAAATTCAGGGCATCAGCTCCAGGGAAAGGCTTTCTCTCTCTTTCGGCTCTGGGGGAAGGTCTTTCTCATCAATCCTCCCCTAGACTAGGAGCTTCTCGGCAAGGGAACCCTGTATCTAAAGGACATGCTCTGCTCCCGGTGCTTCTTTCTTGGTGATATGAGGTCCCCAAGTCTCTGCTTGCTTCCCTTTCCTTTTATCTCTTGTAAGATAAAAGGTGGTGCAGGCCACACCCCCAGGAAACTCCCTTTACATTGGATCAGGGATGTGACCTTAGTAAGGGTGTTACAATCCCACCATAATCCTCTTTAATATAAAACTACAATCACAAAATGCAGGACAACCACACAATTTGGCCTAACCAAGTTGACCCATATTTTGGGGGACACAATTCAATCCACGACACTATCTATTTGCCTTCTCAGCTCTTCCATCAACTGCTATAAGCAATTTCCTGAATTAAAATCCCTCTGGTTTTAAGACTTAAAGTGTTTTATGTTTTCTTGATTGGGACCTATATAACCTGATGTTAATCCTATGCCCAGCTTGGTTCCGTGCGGAGTTTATAACCCAATGGTGTCAGCCTTGACATACTGACAAAGGTTTTGAGCCGGTAGTCACCATCTCAGTAATGAATGTAGGCAGAATAAAGTATCAGAGGTGAAAGCTATAGCTGCTAAAATATGAGTTTGATGTGAGGAATGCATGGTCCAACCTACCTTGGCTCTTCTAATTTCATAAACTTCTAGATGTGCACTATACAATACAGTAGTCATTAGCTACATGTGATCATTGAGCAGCTGAAATATGTCCAAATTGAGATGTGCAGTAAGCGTAAATTACATACCAGATTTCAAACAGTATGAAAAAAAGAATGTAAGGTATTGCATTAGTTGTATACTGATAGTAAGATAAAATCAATATTCAGCCAGTCATAGAAATTGATTAAAGTTTATTTAATATACGATTTCCAAATCAGGAGAGCATTTTTTGGTAAAGAATCAAAAATGTTCCAGAGAAGAAAAATCCTTCCCAGGCTTTATACCCCAGTTTATCACCAGAAATCATACATTTCCATGGAAACCAGGCCAGAATAGGAAGTACAAAATAACTTGTGGATATACAGGACTCTATACAACATTTTCTTAGAATAATTCACATAATCGCTGACTGACCTTAAAACATAGCTTCTAGTCTAACCTGTGGAACTGCTATTGTCAAACTGAGTGCACATAGATAATTCTTTAAAAGAGCACAATGCCCAGGGCAAATGGTCTTCATTAATTAAACTCAACAATTGTTAAGCACTCAGGTGCTAACTGCAAGGCTGGTGGTTTGAACCCACTAGCCGCTCCACGCTCCACGGGACAAAGACGTGGCAGCCTGCTTCCCTGTGGGGCTATACTACTCTGCCCCGTAGGGTCGCTATGAGTCACAATCAGTTTGACAGCAATAGGTTCGGTCTTGGTTTTTATTGTTTCATTTAAAGATGACTTTCAAGGAAGAGTTTTGGTTTAAGGCGTAAAGTTTAGGGTTTGAAGGTTATTTCTGAGTAATGATTTCAGGTGAATCATTTTAACCTCAATGGCTCCAGAATGAGAGTTTAAAATTCTGCCCACACCGAATACATGTTAAAATTATAGTATTTTGAATATGTTGGTTTAAATGAAATATACCATTAAAATTAATTTTACCTGTTTTTAGTTTTTTTTTAATGTGACTACATTAAAACTACATATGTAGCTCACAATATATTTCTATTAGGCAGCACTACACTAGAGACCAGATGACCTGAAAAAGTAATAAAGGTTGATGATGAAAGGAAATGTGGTAGGCTGAATAATGGCTCCCTAAAATATCCAGGCTCTGTTGGTGCGGTGGCAGCCGCTAACTAGAAGGTCCGCAGTTTGAACCCGCCAGCCTCTCCATGGCAGAAAGAAGTGGCAGCCTGCTTCTGTAAAGATCACAGCCTTGGAAACTCTATGGGGCAGTTCTACTCTGTCCTAGAGGGTCACTATGTGTTGGAATCAACTTGACAGCCATGGATTTTTGTTTTAATTCCTGGAACCCGTGACTATTACCTTATACGCAAAAAAGGACTTGGCAAATGTGTTTAAATTAAGGCTTTTGAGATGGGAAGATTATCCTGGATTATCTGGATGGGCCCTAAATGCAATCACAAGTATCCTTATGAGAGAGAGGCAGAGGGAGATTTGACACAGAAGAAGAAGGCAATGTGACCACTGAAGCAAAGACTACACTGCTGTTTCTGAAGATGTAGGAAAGGGCCATTAGGCAAGGAATGCCAAGGGGAAGCTGGAAAAGGCAAGGAGATGGATTCTCCCCTAGAGGTTTTAGCCTTGATTTCAACCCAGTGAAACTGATTTTGGACTTCTGAGCTCCAGAACTGTAGGAGAAGAAATGTATTATTTTAAGTCACCAAGCCCGTGGTGGTTTTTTACAGCAGGCATAGGAAACTAATACAGGAACCAATATTTCTTTGTGCACTTTTATGTACTGGCACTTTACATGCTGTCTTAGGCTGGGTTCTCTAGGGAAGCAAAATCATTGAAGTGTGTGTGTATATATGGGATATATATGTGTGTGTATATATATATATATAGAGAGAGAGAGAGAGAGAGAGAGAGAGAGAGAGAGCCCTGGTGGTGCAGTGGTTAAGAGCTATGGCTGCTAACCAAAAGGTTGGTGGTTCGAACCCACCAGCCGCTCCTTGGAAACCCTATGGGGCAGGTCTACTCTGTCCTACAGGGTCACTAGGAGTTGGAATCAACTTAACAGCAATGGGGTCAGTGTTTTTTTTATGTATATATAGACATACAGGCACACACACACATATATGTGCATATATATATGTATATACATAGAAAGAGAGAGATTTATCTCAAGGAAATGACTGACAAGGTTGTAGAGGCTAGCAAGTTCCAAGTCTGTGGGTTAGGCTTTAGGATGGATGCTTCTCCAGACTCACATAGCTGCAGGGGCTGACAAACCCAGGATTGGCGGGTCAGACAGAAGGCTGCTGGCTCATGGGCTGCAGAGGCGGAACAAACCAAAGCTAGCAGGTAGGATGACAGGCTGCTGGCTCACAGGCTATGGAGACTGACAAATCCTGAAATTGGTAGGCAATATGGCAGGTCACTGGCTCAAGTCCCAAGAACTGGAGGCCAGATGATGATGAGCGAGTTGAAGGTTACAGAGCAAGCAAAGCCAGAGAGCTCTGCCAGAACGTCCATCTCTTAGTCATCTAGTGCTGCTATAACAGAAATACCACAAGTACATGGCTTTAACAAAGAGAAATTTACTTTCTCACAGTTTAGTAGGCTAGAATTCCAAATTCAGGGAATCAGCTCCAGGGGAAGGTTTTCTTTCTCTGTTGGCTCTGGAGGAAGGTCTTTCTTGTCAATCTTCCCCTGGACTACAAGCTTCTCTGCACAGGAACCTTGGGTCCAAAGGGTGCTTCTTTCTTGGTGGTATGAGGTTCCCCTCTCTGCTTGCTTCCCTTTCCTCTTTATCTCTTGAGAGATAAAAGTGGTGCAGGCCACACCCCAGGGAAACTCCCTTTACATTGGATCAGGGATGTGACCTGGGTAAGGGTGGTGTTACAATCCCACCTTAATCCTCTTTAACATAAAATTACAATCACAAAATGGAGGACAACCACAGGATACTTGACATCATGGCCTAACCAAATTAATACTCACATTTTTGGGGAGATATAATTCAATCCATGACCTTCCACCCTTTGGCCCCCAAGAAATCACATTCCTACAACATGCAAAACATTCATTCCATCATATTGTACCAAAAGTCTTAACTCCAAGTCCAAAATCCAAAAATTTCTCTTCATCTGTGAAATCTAAAATGAAATTTATCTGCTCCCAAAGGTACAATGGCAGAACAGGCACAAGCTACACATTTCCACTACACATGGAAGAAACTAGAGGAAAAGAAGGGATAACAGGCACCAAGTAAGTCAGCAGAACACATTACCTTAGCTCTCAAGGCTTTGAAAATAATCTGTTCTCTGAGACAATTTGCACAATGGCCCTGCCCTCCAAACTCTAGGTATTGGCTACACTCTCTGGATTCTGAGAGGAGGCCTCTAAGCCCTGAGCTTCAGCTCCACCTTCCAGGCCTACTAGGACAGCAACTCTGCTTCCTTGGCTTTAGGTGCACCATTCTTCTAGTCCATCTGAGTGGCGACTCCACCCTTAGAAACACCAGAAGCCATGGCTCTAACCTTTGAAACCCTTGAGGCCATGGCCATACCTTTTGAGACTGAGGCAGCTCTAGCTTCTTGTGTTCCTTATCTCTTCGGCTCCTGTTTCCTGGTTTCTTGGCCTCTTGGCTCCTCTGGTCTCAGGCCCGCATCTGCCCTGCTGGGGCATGTATTCCAAAGCTCTGTAACTCCACCAATAAGGGCCTAGAGGCACTCTACTCCACCAGGAAGCCTCCTGCACACAGGTACTCAGCTCTCTCACTTCATGGGTTGACTCCAGTGCCATCTCATACTGGTCTCCTGGTTCTGCGACTGATGGTTCTCTGCTGATGCCACTTCTCTATCCACTCACAGTTTCAAAACCACTTCCACATTTTAGGTATCTGTTAGAGCAGCACCCCACTCCTGGTACCAAAGTCTGTCTTAGTCTTCTAGTGCTGCCATAACAGAAATAACACAACTGAATGGCTTTAACAAAAAGAAACTTATTCTTTCACTGTCTAGTAGGTTACAAGTCCAAATTCAGGTCCTCAGCTCTAGGGGAACACTTTCTGTCTCAGTTGGCTTTGGAGGAAGGTCCTTATCATCAGTCTTCCCTTGGTCTGGGAGCATCTCAGTGCAGGAACCTCAGGTCCAAAGGATATGCTCTGCTCCCAGTGCTGCTTTCTTGGTAGTATGAAGTACCCCATCTCTCTGCTCACTTCTTTCTTTTATATCTCAAGAGATTGCCTCAAGACACAATCCAATCTTGTAGATTGAGTCCTGCCTCACTAACACAACTGCCACCCATCCCCCCTCGTTAACATCATAGTGGCAGGATTTATAACATATACGAAAATCATACAATACCAGGAATCATGACCTAGCCAAATAGATACACACAGTTTTGGGAGGACGTAATTCAATCCATGACAGTCCATATATACTACATGCAGGCCATACCCCTGAAAAAACTCTCCTTCCTTACAACTGACTGGCTGATCACATTAGATCACATTACAAAGTTGATTACATTATATCACAAGATGGAGGATAACTACATCATTACATAACTGTCAAACTGTATCATTACATAACTGTCAAACCACTGAGAATCATGGCCCAGCCAAGTTGACACACAACCTTAACCATCACACATGTGCTATCTAATTTTATCCTCATAATAATCCTATGAGGTGAGTATTTTAGAGATGAGAAAACCAAGACATAGAGAAACTAAGGAAACCAGGTGACACTCTTAGCTTATAAGCGGGGCCTGGATTCAAATCTGGAACCATCTGACTACAAAGCCCATACTGTTTTCATTATGCCACATGACTCTCCTCATCTCTCTGGTCTTTGATTTCACCACTTTCCTTCCACTGTGCTGGTTCTGGAGGGCAAAAAGGTACCTGGGAAAATGAGTCAGTATGCTACTGCCACTTCCGAGGGAGGCAAGGTCCAAGTTGGCTATGTAACTGACATTTTCTCATGTAGAAAATTGCTCAGGGAATCCATGATTCTGGAGTAGTAGATCAAGGTGGACTTCACCCCACCTCCTGGGAGCACTAACTAGCTATAAGTATTCTCTAAATTTAATCTGGTGGAAAAGAGATGCTACCACATCCGTTCTTGAGGAACCTCTTGGTGTCAAGGAGGAGTCAAGAATTAGAAACAGGGGTCAAGCTTCAGGTTCCTGGGGGGAGCAAGTGGCTGCTAACCTAAAGATTGGCTATCTGAACGCACCTGGTGATCTGCTTCCGTAAAGATTACAGCCAAGAAATCCCTATGGAGCAGCTCTACCCTGTAACACATGGGATCACCTTGAGTAAGAATTGACTCAATGGCAATAGATTTTGTTGTTGTTGTTGTTGCTGAGCTTCAGCAACTACCTGAATGAGAATGCCACTATGGCGCATAAGAGTTGCCATCAAGTCTATTCCGACTCATGGAGACCCTATATGTGTCAGAGTAGAACTGTGCTCCACAGGGTTTTCAATGGATCATTTTTTTGGAAGTAGATTGCCAGGTCTTTCTTCTGAGGTGCCTCTGGGTAGGTTCAAACAGCCAACCTATCAGTTAGCAGCAGAGCACATTAACTGTTTGTACCACCCAGGAACCGTAGAATAACTCGATTTAACCTCCAATCCACAGGTGTCTTCCTGGACTGGAAGGAAAGGCTGGAGAGCTGAAAACCATGTTTTCCAGGTTCCTTTGCAACTAAGTTTCTGAAAGCTCATTAGTTTTTAATAATGGGATGAACTCATGAAATATGACAGGCAGAAGGGAAGTGAAAGCAAAAGCCACATTTTTGTGTTTTATACAGTCAAGAAAAGTTGTGGAAATGTGAACTTTTTTCTGCAATGGGATTCCAGCTGTCATTTTCCAGCTTTCTAAGTGTCAAGAGACATATCGGTCATACATGGTGGCAGTGGCTTCTTCATTACATCCCCAGACCCCTGGATCAAAGCTACGTAGGTATGTCTTGAATAGTTCCAATGATAACCTGGGAGGTAGGAGTGTCTCTGTTGGTCCAGTTCTGTGTTTTGGGGGGAGTAATTTCTAGTGACCCAGCCTAGATCTCACTCTTATAGCCCTTATAAGCATTACCAGTTACCACTGAGTTGACTCTGACTTATGGCGACCCCATGTGTGTCAGAGTAGAACTGTGCTCCACAGGATTTTCAATGGCTGATTTTTTAGAAGTGGAGCGCCAGACCTTTCCTCCAAGGTGCCTTTGGGTGTGCTCAAACTTCCAGCCTTTTGGTTAGCAGCTGAGTGGTTTAACCATTTGCACCACCCATGGACTTCTATAACCATTAGTTTCCTGCAACAAATCCCTCCCTGTATAAAAATACCTAATGGTTTCTATTTTCGGCATTGAGCCTGGACTGAAATAGCCTTCAACTGAAACAGGGAATAGTTCAACTTAGAACTCGTTTCATTTAAATTGCCACTTAAGTGTGCAGATGCAATTATTCAACAAATACGTGGTGAGTGTCTTGGTTATCCAGCGCTGCTACAACAGAAATACCACAAGTGGATGACTTCAACAAACCGAAGTTTATTCTCTCACAGTCTAGTAGGTTAGAAGTACAAATTCAGGGTGCCAACTTCAGAGAAAGGCCTTCTCTCTCCGTCGACTCTGGAGGAGGGTCCTTGTCATCAATCTTCCCTTGGTCTAGGAGTTCCTCTCCATAGGAACTTTGGGTCCAAAGGACGTGCTCTGCTTCTAGTAATGCTTTCTTGGTCGTGTGAGGTCCCCGTGTCTGTCCGCTTGCTTTTCTCTTTTTTGTCTCAAAAGAGATTGGCTTAAGACACAACCTAATCTTGTAGACTGAGTCCTGTCTCATTAACATAACTGCCACTAATCCCATCTCAGTAAACATCAAAGAGATAGGATTTACAACACATATGAAAATCACATCAGATGACAAAATGGTGGACATTCACACAATACTGAGAATCATGGCCTAGCCAAGTTGGCAGATAGTTTAGGGGGACACAATTCAATCTATGACAGTATCTACTATATGTCAGGCACTGTGCTAATCAGTGAAGGAAGAATAGTGAAAAAGAGATATCTGCCCTTAAGTGGCTTTATTCAGGTAGAAAAGGCAGACATGTAAACAATCAGGAATAGAGTATTGTAAAGACAGATAGGGAGAGTATCCTGTGTTATGAAATTGTCTTCAGAGTTGGTTAATAACGTCAAAGACAGTTAATTTCATTGTTCTATAATTCATAAGAAACTCTATCTTCTTTCACTGTCTTACTCCTCTCCCTTCTCCTTCTCTGGTTGCCTTCTTTAAGTTTCATCCCCTCCTTCTTTCTATTCTTCATTTTTACTGCTAATGTGTTTGACTAAGACTTCAAAGACCTATTGTTGAGCACCTGGGGAAAGGGGTGTGGGAAAGAGTTCTGACGCTTAGTAACTCCTGGGAACTGAGGAGGGGGACAGGAGGGTATTAGACAGTTTGAGTGTGAGGCCCAAATGTAGGTGACCATATAATTTATCACCCCATTCTGTGAAAATGGGACACAATTAATAACTATGTCAGGTCAACCAGGATGTGGGTTTAGGGAACAAGTCAGAGAAGGCACTCAGACTAATATCTGTTCACTTGGGTTGCCTTTAGGGTGAGAGGTGGGTGTAGCTGGCCAAGGGCCATAAATGTGAATTGCCGGAAGTAGAGGATGGCTTCTATTTGAGGACGGAGCTATCGTTACATTTGATCATTGGGACAAATCCATGTTTAATTTAGGAATGTCTCATTTTAGTGAGAAAGTTAAACTAAATTTCTTGAAAGTTCTTCTAACAGGTTATTAAGATTTTGTGACTACTTACACACTTTTAGATAGTCTTTAAAAATGAGACTATTTCTAGGTATTACAATATCCCCACTCACCTACGTATTTTCTGTCAACTCCACCATAACCCTGGAATTCTCCCATCTCCTTCTCTCCTCAAAAGACTGCCAAAAGATAAAACAACCAACAAAATCCCTCTAATTGTGTGATCATTCAGTCTCAGTTGTTTCCCCATTCACTGCCCTATAGTCTGTTCCTTTGTCTTGTGTTTTCCATCTGTGTAAAAGCTGCAAACTCATTGAGCCTGTTGGCTTTTCCACTTAAGTTGTTTATTGCGCCAAATCCCATTCATTCAGTGGAAATCTACTTGTAACACAAGCGTCTACACTATATAAGTTAGAATTGCTCTGTTTCTTAAGCCACTGTTCATTTTAACACACATTTTACCAAATTCAAAACAAAGACAAAGAAATCTACAAATTTCCTCTTTAAATAGCTTCAAACCTACCTCTATGGCCTACTGTACACACTTCTAAAAGTTAATTCATTCCACGAAAACGTATTGAGTTTCTCTTATTAGTAGGGGCATTAGTGAAATCACATAGCTCCCGATCTCCAGGCTCCCACAGCCTTGTAGGAATGGCAACAGGTAATCACAGTAGACAGTGTCAGCTTTTGTAACAGAGGTACATACAAACTGCAATGAAGGAACAAAGAGATATAAAAGATCCACAATTTTGGTTAACAGGGAGTGAGGGAGACCTCCCTTAGGAAACACTTGCGCTGGATCGGGAAGGTTGAATAGACATTTGCTAGTAGAAAAGAAAGAAAAAAAAAAAGATCGAACCCCTTCTATGAGTCAGGTAGTTTGCAGACAGTATTTAACAGATTCTTCACACCAAACTTAGATTTGTATCCTTCCATTTTTTTACAAAGTAAAAAAGAAAAAAAATCCTAAGTCATTTGTTCAGGTTCCATAGTAGATGAGCTATAGAGACGGGATGCAAACCCAGGTGTGTTGGATTCCCAAATTGTCTGTGTTCTTTCCACGATACCGTACAGCTTCCCAGTATGACCACTGCCACCCGACCCCTGCGGTAACATCTTTCTCCCATGGAGGGAGCCACTGGTGGTTTCAAACCGCCAACCTTTCAGTTAGCACTCAATGGCTTAACCACCATGCTGCCAGGGCTTCTTGGTGTGACCCATAGGTTTAAATGCTGTATGATGTCATTTGGGTCAAAGAAAAGGCAAAATGTATCAATGGTGAGAGAGGTCGGACTAGTTTACCTCTGGCAGGGGTGATGGCTGGGGAGCAGGAGGGAGATTTTGAGGTGTTGGGCAGATTATACAGGTGCATATATCTAAAAAAATTTTTTTTATACTTAAGATTTGTGTATTTTACTGTATATAAATTATACCTCAATAAAAATGTAAATAAGAACAAGTTTGCTGTGTGCTATGGATTTTTACAGGTCCAGAAAATTGATCTCTGGATTCTCAAAATGCTTTTATTGATAGGCTCCTTATTTTTCCTTGACTAAAAAAAAAACAAAAAAAAACCAAACCCGTTGCCGTCAAGTTGATTCCGACTCATAGACTAGAATGAATTAATTACAAGTGATGACAATTGATCAGTCTTGCTTCTTTTCAGGGTAGGTCTTTACTGTATCTGCTTCCAAACAATTCTACCTGCCACAATCATAATATCATGGATTCTAAGAGGTGAAGAGTTGCTTAGAAACTTATTTAGGGTCTCCTAACCGTTTCTGCCACATGGATTCTTTTGAGACTCTGATGAAAGCAGAGCTATAGGCTTCCTCCCAAGAAATATACATAAGTACAAAATTTTGCATAAGAATTGGCGATTAACATACATTGAAACCCATCCAGGGTCTCACTTAGGAGCCCAAAGATCTCAAATTAAGACCCCTGAACTGACTCAATCCTTTTCCTATAGATGAAGAAATAGGCTCCATTTAAGGTCCCAAGGAGGGAAAGTAACCAATTTAGGAGTCCAAAAAGGAAGATCCCAAGCCTTCTGATGCCTCAGTATTTATGCTGTCTATTTTTTTTTTTACCCCACTGCCTCCTTAGATACCGTTAGATTCCCTTTGCCCCAGAACATACATCCGTGGAGCCCTTGAGCTTAGAATAACTTCTCATAATACCTTTTATTCTACTCTTTATATCTGTGATCACATCAGAAGCTGCTCAGGGTTTACCTTGTACTCATTGGCTGATTCCTTTATATTAAATGAGGACATTCATCTCTGAAGACTGCCTCAAAATTCAGAACGTAAGTAAAATTAAAATGACCTGCTAATAAAAAAAAATTGGGGGGGGAGGGAAGGTTGTTTTAAGGATATCAGCTCTAAAATATTGCCAATATTTACACTCTGTAACTTACAATTCTGTTCTGTATTGAGTTTTATAACACTGGAAAGATCACATTGAACATACTTTTTGCTCTATAAACCTCTCAATGGTCTCTGACCAAAAACAATGAAATTTCAGCCTGACCCAGGAAATCGTGTGATTTATGCCTACTCAGTTTTTCAGTTTGGAACAGGATTCTTGCTCCCAATTCAAATAGAGGCAGTAAGAAATGAAAGAGGATCCAGAAAACCTTTTCTTCTGTGTGAAAAGGCCTGATGGTAAGTGGAGCAAATCAATAAAGGAAAGGCTCAAGCTGCAGCCTCCAAATTTCTCTGGGCCTCTCAACAGCCACTAACAACAACAACAGCGTGCCTTGGGATGAGGTGGAGAGATGACATGGAGCAGTAGATGGATATGGAACAGAAGCCATGTGTACATGCATTCTGTCTGTAAAAGTTTTGTTAGGTATTTGCTAAGCTATTCCTTCTGTGCAGTCATCTTTTTTACTTTTCTACCTGCATGGATAAAAGTCAAGTACATGTAAAAATGTCCACCACCTGTTTCTCAGTTTGTCCTTTTGTGGTGGCTGGGGTGTTGTTTCGATGCTAGAAACTATGCCACTGGTATCTCAAATACCAGCAGGGTCACCCATGGTGGACCTTCCAGACTAAGATGAAAGGTCTGGCAATCTACTGCTGAGAATTGTTGTTGTTAGGTGCCATCGAGTCGGTTACGACTCGTAGCGACCCTATGTACCACAGAACACTGCCCGGTCCTGCGCTATTCTTACGATCGTTGTTATGCTTGAGCCCATTGTTGCAGCCACTGTGTCAATCCATCTTGTCTAGGGTCTTCCTCTTTTCCACTGAACCTGTACTTTACCAAGCAGGATGTCCTCTTCCAGGGACTGATCCCTCCTGACAACATCAAACAATGTTCCGCTGCTATGCACAAGGTTTTCACTGGCTAATTCTTCTCAGAAGCAGACCTCCGGGTCCTTCTTCCTAGTCTGTCTTAGTCTGGAAGCTCAGCTGAAACCTGTGCTCCATAGGTGACCCTGCTGGTATCTGGTGGCATAGCTTCCAGCATCACAGTAAAACGCAAGTCCCCACAGTACGACAAATTGCCAAAGAAAACCCCATTCCGAGATTTTGACTAGCTTATTTTGGACGTGTCATCAGGAGGGTCTGATCGCTGGAGAAGGTCGTGATGTTTAGTAAGGTGGAGGGCTAGCAAAGGCGAAGGAAAATCCTCCATGAGATGAACTGACACGATGTCTGCAGCAACAGACTCAAACCACAAATGATTATGAAGACGGCGCGGGATGCAGCAAGATTTCATTCTGTTATACACGGGGTCACCATGAGTCGGGGCTTACTCAATGGCAACTAACGTATAAATGTATAAAAGTCAATATATGTGATAATAGACGCTCTCATGAGCATTTTACTCTACGTGCCAGCTACTGTTCTAAACGCATTACATTGCTGAATTTAATCTGCACAACAACTCTGAGGTGGTCTCATTACTGTGACCATTTACAAATGAGCAAACAGGTTTTCAGGGGCCAATAAACCAGTGGAGATCACTGAAGGCTGGGGAATGAACACTGCTGGTAGGTTCCTCAGGCCGAAGGTTTTCTCCGTACTGCTGTTTTCAGCCACATCTCCTTTCTACACCCAGTGGACAGGGGGTTTCTGGCAGGAAGGAGGCGGAGAGCAGGGAGGCAGGGCAGGGCAGGAGGAGGAAGGCGCCGCCCAGGTGCCCCAGCCTGCGCCGGGTCAGCCTCCGAGCGAGCGCTCGTGGGCCGGCCGCAGCCCGCCACATCGCCGAGGCCCGCCCCCAGAGCCGCGCGGTCCAATCGGCGTCGCAACCTGGAGCCCCGCCCCCTCGTGGCGGCCATATAGGCCTCGGCCTCGGCCTCGGCACACCGCGGCGCCGGTGTAGCCTGGGCCTGAGCGAGTGAGGCCTGGGCGAGCAACGGCCGCCGCCCCCGCCCCCGCGTTCCGTGCCCTCCGCCTACGCCGCCCGCGGAGCGCCGCCGGCGGACCGGGCCCCCGCCCGCCTCTCCCTCGCTTCTTTTTGTGTCCGCGACGGGCCGGCGCGATGAGGCTGGGCCCGAGGCCCGCGGCGCTGGGGCTGCTGCTTGTGTGCGTCGCGGCGGCCGGCGCCGGCCACGCCGAGGAGCTGCACTACCCGCAGGGCGAGCACCGCACCGACTACGACCGCGAGGTGCTGCTGGGCGGCCAGGTGAGGCGGCCAGGCCGGGGCTGGGGGGCCGGGCCTCGCACCGACACCGCTGCCGCTGCGGACTTTTCCCCGGGACAAAGGGGGACGGCCGGCCGAGGCCTGGCGGGGCGGCCTGACAATGGGGGCCCGGCGGGGCGCAGCGATGTCCTCGGTTCTCGCTGCTCGCGCTCCAGGGAAGCGCTGGGCCTCTCGCAGCCTGAGGAAATGGCGCGGCCGGGGGGCCGGGTCCGCCTAAGAGACCCCCTCCTACCCTCCGGGCTTGGGGCAGGATCACGGAGGGTGGGCGTAGGGGGCGGGGGCCTCGGAGAACAAGTGGGTTCACCCCGAAACTCCTCGGCAGAGAAAGGCTTCTGGTAACCATTTCCCCCCACCGTTTTGCTCCATTGATAGTAATACTTGCCCCCTGTGTATCGCTTCCCCCCAAAGGATGAAGTCGATGAATATGTTAAACTCAACCCCGAAGAACAGCAGCAAAGACTGAAGTCAATCATAAAGAAAATTGACTTGGACTCAGATGGCTTTCTCACCGAAAGTAAGAACAGCCCTACACAACTAACAATGGAGAATTCCTTTTGTGGGAGACAGAAACGCAAACACTTTAAACACGGGTATTTGTTGAACGTAGATCGCTGGTGGTGTAACAGATTGAAGGTTCTGTGAGAGGGAAAAAAGCATGAGAATACCTTCATACCTGGAAATCTTTAGACATAGGGTACCAAGCACAACTCTGTGCTTTCCCCAGTAAGGTACAAACCCTGCACGGTTTGTGAATTCATGTCTTGAAGGGATCTTATTCTTCAGATGCCTTTTTTCTTAAATCAGTGTCAATAGTATGACTCATTTTAGAGAAATATGCAAAAAATCTTCTGAAGGCATTAAGTGATTTGTTGTTTTTTTATATATGCTTCATTAGAATTTTAATCCTTAACTTCGTTTTAAAAGCAAGTAGAAAAAGACCTGTTGCATGTGAATTATGTTTTTCACAAAATGTGAGAGCCGGTAAGGGCTTGAGAATCATCTTGTCCATCTCTCTGATTACAGAGGTGAAGAAACTGAAACCTAGAGGGATAAGTAACTTTTTCAAATAATTGACAAACCCAGGACTGGAATCCAGGGCTCATACTCCTAATTCAGTTTTTAATATCCTTCACTTAAAAAAAATCTGAGTGCTCTTAGGTAGGTTCTCTAGTCAAATAAAATGCACAGATTATTAAAAGAATGCTCTAAATAAATGCCTGTACAACTGTCTCTCCCCATTGCTTAATTCAAGTGATGAACCCTTTCAGCTTTCCAAGTTGATTCTCAAAAAAGATTCAGAAGGTAATTACTGTGACCGTAAGTGAGTTATTTTGCTATAACACTCATTTAAATTTTGCACAGCACCCAATGATGAAGTTGCTGGAGATTGAATTGCAAACTGATTGGTAAATTTAAAACATGCTGCCAATGAAGTATTCACACTGATGCCCTCAAGAATATTAAGGTTTTGGTTCATTCTACTTGATAACAAACAAAAAATCTTTGGGACTCTTAACTATCCAATAAGAAAAAGTCCATATTTGTTTATGTTAGAATGCACACAGAATAAATTGATTTGGAAGACGATGTGGTACGTACCTGTCCGGGCCTAGATAATGTTTAAATATTTAATCAGAAACATTAAAAAATTTTAAATCGGAAAGGAACCTTGTCCAGATCTTCATTTTACAGACGAGAAAACAGGCTCTGAGAGGGTAAACTTCCCCCATGTGGCAGAGCTGAAGCTAGAGCCCGTATTTTTGATGCCACTTTATCCCTCTTTAAATAAGCTAGAAGACTCTTGACACTTAAGCCCTCATTCTACTTGTGGCCCCTTCATATAATTTTGCTAACTTGTACTTTGCTCTCCAGGTCTAGATCAGAGATTCCTGAGAAGATTCAAAAGTCAGTGGGAGGATTTGGGCTTTGAAGCCAAACAGATTTGAATCTGGTCTTGAGACTTCTGAATGTCAGTTTTACAGTGATGATAAGAATTACCTGTTTGGAAGGCTAGAGACAATGTATATATAGGAATTGATACATAGTAATTGTTCGATACCTGCTTTCCATAATAATTATTATTCTTAGCTGAGCTTCAGGAAAGATACAGTGGCTCTGCTATTCACCAGATCTCCTCCAAACAGTTGAGGGGTACCATTCTTTAATTCAAATGGTCCATTACCTTTAACCAAATGGTATACTCCTACAAATGTCCTTGCAAATATTCATGTTTTCTCCCTCCCCTCCTTTTTTAAATGCAATATAGCAGATATCTCAAAGTGAATATTTGAGATTTAGAAACTTTCCCATGTCTTTAAGTACAAAGTCAAGACAACTGCTGCAAGAGGGCATAAGTTATAATTGCTACTCATAATTTTGTTACAATTTCCTCCCAGATGGTTTATGACATGGTTAAAAGGGAATGTACTGAAACTGTTTCCCAGACTTAGTCACTTGAATAACTTCTCACAATTTAGACCAAATCTACACACCATCTATTATTTCCTTAATATAGTTTTGATTCAAATAATTTAAGTAAAATTTACTTTAAAAGAAAACTTTACATCACTTTCATAAATGAAAAGCACTGTATTTTCTAATACATATTAAAATAAGTTACTGAAGTAGAAAACAGTAGTGCTTCCTGAGAGATTTTTGGTAGTTTGCAAAAGTTACCTGCAAGTTGTTGGATAATATTAAAAAAAGTGAAGTGGTCTTTTGACCAGTTGGTAATTGATTCAACAAATATTTATTGAGCCAGGCACTTCCTAGGCACTTGGTATATGTCACTGAACAAACAGACCCAAACTCTGCACTCATGGAGCTTGCATTCTGGTGATAACGTAATATTCTTAGACTGCAAACAGCTCTCCCTACCCATTGACCCTATTTGTATCCATACAGCTAGGCTAACTGCTCACTCAGTATTTGCAATTATCTTTTAAAGAAGATTTAGAAATCCCCTCAGTATCAGAATTGCTGTTACATTCATAGTATCTTGTTATTCTCATAGGTGAACTCAGTTCTTGGATTCAGATGTCTTTTAAACATTATGCTATGCAAGAAGCAAAACAGCAGTTTGTCGAATACGATAAAAACAGTGATGGCGTTGTGACTTGGGATGAATACAACATTCAAATGTATGATCGTGTGATCGATTTTGATGAGAACACTGCTCTAGATGATGCAGAAGAGGAGTCTTTTAGGCAGGTGAGTACAGGTGCACAGGCTATTCTTTTTGATCATACCGGTTCACTTTCCCTTCCCACATGAATGAGCATAAGAGGGCCTGAGATCATAGACTGGATTGCCTTGTTCTCTGGGCCATCACCTGTTCCATTTCAGTGGTCATTTTGATGGTTTCCTTCCTTTCTAGCCAGATTTAGAACTCTTACGCTGTGCTACTTAAATATCCATGCATCTCTTTGTCTCAGCTGCATCGTTGGCCCTCATTGCCAGAGTAGCTTCTTTATGTATTCTAGATATGCATTGTAGTGTTTTATTTTTAACGTCATTATTAAACAGTTTCATATCACGTTTACTAAGAAGGCTATAGCGGCCCATTCACATTTTTAAGTGGATAGTTTTATATAAAATAGCTCATTTTTGAAAACTCAGTGTAACTGAGTTCTATTGTTTCCCTTAGTTTAATTTGTAAAAATATATGTTTCTTAACCAAGCAGAACTGAGGAAGACAATTTTTATTTAGGAGTTAGTAAAAATGTTTCAAGATTTTTTAGTTAGGAATTAGTAGGAACTTTTTAAGACTTTTAAGAAGTCCGTTAAAAAGTACATCAACTCAGATTACTATAAGTTCCAAAAATTTGCCATTTCAAATACTTCTGTATCTTAAAGATAATTTTAAAGCATTTTTTTTAATAGGTAGCTTTTTATATGCAGAAAAAATAAAATCAAACACTTTGTCGCAAACTGTCAAGGGTGCATGGAAAACATTGGTACCTCCATATTAACACATCCCATTATTGGTATGTACTTTTAATATTTATTGTGCCCGTTTTTAATCATTGTATGCACGTGCTGTTTACTTTAGTATTAATCACTCAGAAGGGCTCTTTAGGCTGCCACTGACTTAAAGTTGGTTGTTTTGCTGCTAATGATTGCTTGTATATTATGCGTATGACACCAGTGTAGAGGTTAAGGGTCCTGTTTTCCACCCAGTCTGCCTGACTTCGCATCCAGTTCTGTCACTTAGCAGCTATGTAGCCGTGGGTAAGTTATTAACCTCTCTGTGCCTCAGAGTTCCCATCTCTAAAAATGGGAATAGTAATAGGGAGAAACATTCCTACACAGTAGCAGTTGAACTGGTGAGCAGTTCCATTTTGATGAAAAAGAATATTATTGAAGAAAGCATAGACAATCGTTCGTAAGTTTATCTTTAATCATTTTCAAAATTGCTTAGGAATTTGTTGGGGAAAATGTACTTTTTGTTCATCTTTTTCTCCCTATTTGGGTCTTCATCTTAGAGCAGACTAAAGAGTGTATAAATCAGTCGTTAGTGAAAAAAGGGAAATGAATGGTGATAATGAGATTTGGGATTGTCATCTACTAGGCGTCCTCCTTTATTACTGAAATTAACATATCTCAGAAGCATCTTTAGAGTTTTGGGACTTTTCTAAAACCAAACCACGGCATGATATCATAACTTCCCTGCTAGGGAATAACAGAGAAGTTAACTACCGTATTTTAAAATCTTACCAAAGTCAGATTCTAATTGTCTTTTTTTGCGGGGGGGGGGGGGCGGGCACTGAAAATAGTACCTCATCAAAAAAAAATAAATGTGGTTTTAGGTTTTTTTTGTAAATCTACATTCTTGGGCGTGGTGGTGACGTAATAATGCTATTGAGAAGAAAATCATCGCTCTAAAGAGATACTTGACTTATTACTATAACTGGTTATGTATGGTTTTTCTTTTAAATCGTGTTTTGTTTTAATGCCGTGTTCCTCACTGGGGAACTTAGAAGATACTGATGATAAGACTCTACTGTTTTAAGAGTTAATCAGCTAGATGGACCATAATAGCTTGAATGAATTGATGCGGATCCCTAAAGGGAACACTTCTCCAATGGGAGTCATATTTATTATATTCTGACATTCCCAAGAATCTGTCTCTATCTTCTTCAAGAAGTTCTAATCACACTTGTTTAGGATTTGATGTAAATAACCTCCTAAATATCGATACGGGATGTAAAGATGAACCAGAAGCATGTGTGTATTCTTCAAAATGAAAAAATAAAGGATGAAGAACGAATCAGTCTCAATCAAAGTTACAGAATAAACTTATGCCATAAATAAAATCATAAAAAGTAATTGGGTATCTGAATAAAATACAATTTTCCTATATGGAAACTTACTAAGAAACAAAAATCAATTTGGTACCTGAATTTTATTTTTAATAAGTTTCCATATAGAGAACCTGGAGTAATGACTTTTTCAGGCTGTGAAATGCCTAAAAGAGCATGTCTTTATGGTATTGCGAACCATTACAGTCAGCACTTTTAAGCAGGTTAATTAAAATTTGGGGATTTACCTGGCAAAAGCTCAATTGCACTAACTTTTAAAGTCAGCTTTCAGATATGCCTGTACAAGCAATATTTACTTATGTAAGCTATAACCTTACATGTGACTAATCAGAATTTTTAAGACCAAGACTTTTAGTATCACAGTTTATGTATTTCCTCATGCAAAATCATTAGTCTACCAAAAGATGGCAGTTTTGTTCCTCACAAGTTTTTGTTACGCTATAAAAATAGAAATTATGGTAGTCTCTTTTTACTGCTGTACCTAGCACTTTCTACCCTTAATGAGAATATAGGGTTTTTATCCAGAAGGGAAAAAATGAGGTTTTATGAAACTGTCCATCCCTTGTTACCTTTTAAAAATTTGCCATTTTTAAAGAAAAAGCCTCTGTTTACTGGCTTCTTTAATAATGAGCTAGTCTACAATTGTGTTCTTCAAATGATCATGAATAAAAGCATTTAAAACACATTACTTCATTTTATTTTTAAAATTTGAGAAATGTGAACCAAAAAACTACTTTTCTTTTTTTTTTTTTTAAAGAAATCTCAGCCTGTTGAAAGAGATCCTTTCTTTCCATAGGCAAATATGGCCAAATTCAGCTCCCTCTGCTGAAACATGGACTTTTTTGCTCCAAATGGAAGAGTTCTTTCACGAGGAATCCAAGCACTTGGTGTTTTGAATAGTGGCTTATTAAAAAAAGAGCTTGATTGACTGAAAGTACCCCAAGTTCTTGTTTCTCTGTTTTTCCCCATGTTAAACTCTAATGTAAAATGCAAATTATTTGGTCTAGTTATTTAACTTTGTGAAATGTTCAAGGTAAAGGCAGTTACTTGAAGATACATTGGTTTTTTTTTTTTTTTTTAATTTAAATTTCTGTCATTATTGGGTGAGTGTAACTGGCTCGTGGAGTCTAAATGTTTAAAAGACTAAATTCTTTCGGCAAAAAGATGAGCCTCTCTAAATCAGTCATTGTAAAAGAACTAGTATTTAGGTAAATAACTACCTATTTTTCTCAATTATTCTAGGAAATTGAAAGGAACATTTCTTTTCAGCAATGAAACACATAAAAGCTGCTAAAATAAAACACATCAGTTTATAACAAGGAAAGGTGTTCCTAGAATTCGGAAAATTGAAATTATGTAGGATTAGCAATATGGCATCATTGGTTTCCAAGGCTCTTAGTTACAGAAGTAACTTTGAAAAATTATCAAATGAAGCTTTGTCCCTAATAGCTGCTGAATCATTTTACTGCTTGAGCAAAAAACGAAGATCGGAGAGAAAATAGAAAAGAATGTGTGTTTATTTAACCTCAAAATAGACCCATTTAGACTTTTGATATATTTGTTTCTGAAGATAGAGAATTAGCACTATAAAGAGCCTACTAAGAATTGTTATTAGGTGCCATCGAGTCAGCGCCAACTCACAGTGACCCTGTGTACTACAGAATGAAACACTGTCCGGTCCTGTGCCAGGTTCACAGTTGTTGTTACACTTGAGCCCATTGTTGCATCCACTGTGTCATTTCATCTTGTTGAGGGTCTTCCACTTTTTCACTGACCATGTATTTTACCAAGCATGATGTCCTTCTCCAGGGACTGATCCCTCCTGATAATAACTACTAAGAATAGACTTCCAAATATTATGTACATTTACTAATAGTATGAGATCCTCAAGATAAGAGAACTATTTTTTTTGAAACCTGTTAACCACGTTTTTTAAAAGTCATTCAGAATTCCAGAAACAATTTGAAAAGACCCTGCCAAGATTTAGTACATGATTTAAATTTATTGCTTTTTGGACATCCAAAAAAGTATGGAGATTGTTAAAATGAAATAGTACAGT
Source organism: Elephas maximus indicus (assembly GCF_024166365.1). Taxonomy (NCBI): domain Eukaryota; kingdom Metazoa; phylum Chordata; class Mammalia; order Proboscidea; family Elephantidae; genus Elephas; species Elephas maximus. Next base: position 66,613,582 of record NC_064831.1, on the reverse strand, counting down.
ACAGTAGAAAGTACGGGGAGGATCCAAGTTCTGTATATTTTAGCTATATTTATGACCTTGATCAAGTCACTTAATCTCAGTGATTAGATTGATTATTGATCAGTGGTTGATCAGTAATTATAATTTTTTAATCAATAATAGTAATAGCTAACATACGTTAAATACTTAATATTTAGGGTTTGGTAGTTGCTTGATAGGGATCCTCATCCCAGTTGCTTAATAGGGATTTTCATCTCAATTTTATAGATAAGGAAACCAGAGAGGTTAAGCAGTTTGTCCCGATGAACACAGCTAGTAAATGGCATTCCTAGGTTCAGACCTGGGTTTACTTGCCTCTAATAAACGTTTGCTGTTATTCGCTCAACCTGCCTTCAAAGGGATGATGGAAAGGTAGAATGTACTTCAGATTTTATGTGGTTTGTATTTTTCAAAGTACTTTTAATGATGTTATGCTACTGACGAGACCTTTAAACCTATTTAAAAATACATTTTTTTAATTTTCAAAGCTTCATTTAAAGGACAAGATGCGATTTGAAAAAGCTAACCAGGATTCAGGCCCTGGTTTGAGTCTTGAAGAATTTATTGCTTTTGAGCATCCTGAAGAAGTAGATTATATGACGGTAAGGAAGAAAAATTTTCAGAGAATTGTTGAGTGACCAACAAAGACCTGTGTTTACTACGTCATTAAAATGAATTATATAGCTACTAGAATTTTAAGAGACAGGAAGGTCCAAAATTCTCCCCATCTAAGATTACATGTGGGAAGGACGGTTGAGGTGGCAGTGAAAAACCAAAAACCTGTTGCCGTCCAGTCAATTCTGACTCATAGTGGCCCTATAGGACAGAGTAAAACTTTGCCATAGGGTTTCCAAGGCTGTAATCATTATGGGAGCAGATCACCAGGTCTTTTTCCTACTGAACTGCTGGTGGGTTCCAACTACCAACCTTTTGGTTAGCATCCAGCACTTAACCACTGTGCCACCACGGGTGGCAGTAGGGAATACTTTTGAGGGAGAAAGTAAAGGACTGAGGTTTTTGGTTTTTTTGTTATCTCTTTCCTGTATATGAGCATCAGTCTTCTGTTTTCTCTCACAACTGTATTACCTTCAGTGCCTTGTTCTTTTGTAGTTTTCAGACTTCTCTGATCTTTTTTCAATAATAGAATTTTAATATTTAAAAACAGAACTTTCTATTTAGTTTTATCACACTTACAACATCACTTATGAAATCTTTTGCTCTGGAAAAAACTGTATCATGATTGGATCACTTTTTATAGGCTGGTGGCGGGGGTGCAGCTGCTAATGACTATTAATGTTTTTGCAACTTTGGGCATAACGAGTCCTCACATCTGTTAGCCCTTAAAAGAAGTACCAGTTCTTCAAAATTTTTGTTAACTCAACAAATACTGAGTCACTACTGTGACTTGCTAAGCTTCTTGCAGGCAGAAACCATCATATTAGGAATAAAGAATAATTAACAAATAAACCAAAACCAGACCTGTTGCCATTGAGTTGATTCCAACCCTCTATAGGTCAGAGTAGAACTGCCCCATAGTGTTTTCAAGGGCTTAATCTTTACAGAAGCAGACTGCCATATCTCTCTCCTGCCAAGTGACTGGTGTGTTCAAACCGCTGTCCTTTCAGTTAGCAGCTGAGCACTTAACCACTGTGCCACCAGGGCTCCTAATGTAAGAAATAGTGTTTAAAAGGTAGGGTAACCATTTATATTGAGTCTTTTTCATGGTATCAGCTTCAGCTGTGTGGCTTGGTTCCCTGGATATTTCAGGGAAGGAAGATGCAGCCTCTTTGTTGAAGGGGCACAGTCAAAAGTTCCTGCCTTGAGTACCTGGGCTGCAGATACGTTTTTCCCTATAGCTCAGTGGCAAGACACCGCCGTCAGTACCACTTCTCTTGCCATTGTGAGCCTTCTGATTTCTCACTTGGCACAAAATACATGACCTACTTTAAGAACAGCGTAGGGCACAAATTGTTTAAGTACCAAAATTAATTTGGGGCAAGATTATTGAGCCTAAGAATGGCAGTCAGAGGATGCTGGGCCTTTATACTCTGGGGAATAAGGAACAATTGAAGACTTTGAGAAGGGAATGACCATTGGAAACAATGAAATAATGTAGACATTATGTGCTAGAGCCCTGGCATACGATTTGGCAATGTAATGACATAGACTTGAGCAACATCTTGAAGAAAGCATAAACATGACTAAGTAACTGTGATGGAAAGGAAAGAGAGATGACCTGGTGAGGCTTTGAGCTTGTATGACAGTGATACAGGTAGTACCGTTGACAGGATGGGTGGAAGATAATCACTTATCTTTGATCTTCATTATGACGGCAGCATATAAGTGGTGTCTGGTTTCAGAGCAGCTTTGTTAATTAACCGTAATTGTTTTTGTGTGTTTCTTTTGCCCTTTAAGGGCCTGTTTTCATATAGGAAAAGATCAAGGGTATAAGAACAAGCTAAGTGATTCTACTTTGGATTACAAGTCAGAATTTAACCTTAAAAGTTAGTCATTGATATACTTCCAAAAATTCTTGTAACCATGGTAGCACTATTGAAATATGTCTGTTGTCCCTCAAGAGGATTATTTTGAGTGGAGGAATAATCATTTTGATCACTGGTTAACTTTTTTCCAATCACAGACGCCCTTAAGAATCTAATGCACACTATCAACTGTGTCTCAGAAAAATCACATAATGCTCCTACCACAAAATACTGGGTTATAATTTCAGGAGATTCTCAGATTTCCCCCATCTAAAAGTAACCTTGTGATTTCTATATTAAGATCTCCTGATTTCTGTAGAGCTCTGGTGGCAAAGTAGTTAAGAGCTCGGCTGCTAACCAAAAGATGGGCAGTTCTAATCCACCCCTGCTCCTTAGAAACCATTTCTACTCTCTCCTATAGGGTCGCTATGAGTCGCAATCGACTTGACGGCAATGAGCTTGGGCTGGGTTTCTATATATAAAATCTGCAATATTTGATTTAAAAGAAAAAAATTAGGGATATTTTATATAGATGTAGATAAAACGCCTGGATTTGGCAAGAATGAAGGCAATGGAGACTTTTGAAGGTCTCTTTTCACTAGAGTTGTGATGCTGGAATCCAGATTGAAGGGTGTTAGCAAGGCAGTGGGTAATGAGGAAATGAGAATAGTAGATATAGCCTATGAAAAGCTAAGCAGGGAAGAAAAGCCAGGATGCTAGTTAAACAAAAACTCGGGGACTGAGTGTGTTTAAAGGCACAGAAGAAGGAGCCAACATAGAAGAGATTGAAGGCTTGGGAGAGCCAGGAGTTAAGAGCTGGTACACAAGAAAGCATTTCAGGAGACTTCTGTCATATTTGAAAAAATAGGATCTTTGCCAAGAGAGTGTCGGGGAATGTTGCAGCAAGGCTCAAAGAAAGTGGAGGTTTCAAAAAAACAGCTGTAGAGAGTATGCTAAGGAAACTGAGGCAGAGACAAACTTTTAAGTTGCAGTGAGGGCCCGCTGACACTGCAAAAATTAATTTGTAGGGATTAGGTTTATAGTCTTACCTCTTTTTCCAGACTTTATGGCTCTGAAATGGAAAAGGGAAAAGTGAAATGGGTTTGCTGTGCCGGCAGGGTAGGAATTAGCATAACAAAAGGGTCCAGGATAGGAAGGTAATGAAGGGGGTTACTGAAGCAGGAAACCAGGTCAAGGGTTACTAGAAAGAGTCTAATCCTTGAGTCAGGGAGAAGGATTGGTTGATAAGCCTTGATACGAATGAGGAACAGGTTTGGGAGAAGTTTGGGATGGTTGGAGGTACATTTGGTGAAAGAGAAAAAGCAAGGAGATTGAGGTTTTCTGAAGGATTACAAATTTCAGATTTGTAGCTAAAACAGTTTTATGCAAAGAGGCCTAAGATAAAGGTTCTTTCTGGGTCGTTGATGGATTGGAGGTAAAGACTACAAGGTCAGTCAGTAACAAATGTCATTCTTGAGAGGGAGAACGATGTGCAGAAAATAACATGAGTTTAGGGCCGAGGTTGTTCAGGAGGATGAAAGCGGAGTTTTTCACGAGCTTAGGGCGTTGGACTTAATGCTACTTAGTAGTAGGAGTTTTATTCTTGCCTCTGAATTCCAACGTTTAGGAAAGATTGTCCTGCAAGTATCAACAACCGAAATGATTATTCCTAAAGAAGTTCCATGATAGGATTGATTCAGATAGTGCTGGAATTGAAAGTTTTGTGACTGATGGATTTATTTTTGTTATGAACATGTCATAGGAATTTGTCATTCAAGAGGCTTTAGAAGAACATGACAAAAATGGTGATGGATTTGTTAGTTTGGAAGAATTTCTTGGTGATTACAGGCGGGATCCAAGTAAGTTGCCCCGGAGAATGTGGAAGGAGAAAAAAAAGGTGGAATTAAAGAAGAAAGAAATTGAAGACAGCCTTGCATGTTGAGTGCTGTGTTTGACAGAGAAAAATGAACAAGAGGAATTGTGCCCGATTTCTACTTGTTCTGCCAAGTGAACTGTAATATAAGTGACACAAAGGAATTTAAAGCTTATCTGAGAATGCTTTTAGTTCTATATCTAGATTCAAACTTTTTTTTTCTTTTCAGACAAATGTAATTATCAGTTCAAATGAGGAAGGAAGTAAAGATTGTTTGTAAACAAAATCCAGTCTTAAAAGAGAAGGAAACATAAAATACTAAGAACACTCGTGTAGAATGTAGAAAGTGAGTGAGTGTTTGAAATTAGAGGAGTTTGTGCATGCAGCCTTTTTATCAGTAGCTATTTTTTTTTTCAAAAGTGTTGCTTAAAACCATCAAACGATGCCATTTTAAAATTGGTCACCAGTTTTACTTAATGTGAATGTCATTTAAAATTATACATGGCATTAGTTTATAAGAAGATGTTGGAAACTATATAGTCACATGGTATACATTATTCAACTCAAATTTGGAAAAACTAGATATCTGGACAAGTAGCAGCAGTTAACAAGATTACTAGTTGGTGACAATATACGACCGTTTGAAAACTATGAGTTGTTCAGCATGTGTCACTTTAAAAAAATTCCTATTTATTTGTGCTTATTTCAGGACTTTTCAATTAAGTAGTTCTTTTTCATTAGGCGTCCTTTTTATAGTAAGCTTTAAATTTAACTTAATTTTAGGAATATACCAAACTTCTTGTTGGATACATGTGATGTTCTTATATACGTATATTTGTTTTTTCTTTATATTAAGCTGCAACTGAAGATCCAGAATGGATACTTGTTGAGAAAGACAGATTCGTGAATGATTATGACAAAGATAGCGATGGTAGGCTTGATCCCCTAGAGCTGTTATCTTGGGTAGTGCCCAATAATCAGGGCATTGCGCAAGAGGAGGTAAGAGTGACAGAATAACTGTCCTTTTTTGTTTGTTTTCATTTTGGTTTCTATGGATAGGAAAGGAAGTTAAACCAAAAAGAATCTTAAACCAAAGTAAGGAAGTAATGGAGTTATTTATTTAAGGTTGATGGCTTCCTCCATTTTGATTTAAATCTCTGAATTGTTTTAGACCGTCAGGGAAACAAGGAAATTAAGACTGTCATGTATTAATTTGATAGTACAGTGAGTAGAATAATGGAAGGTTGAATTTATCTACCGTGTCTTCTAAGAGGCTTAAAGTGGATTGTATTAATTTTGCTTATCCTTGCGATAGCCTGGATTGGATTTGAGTGGTTAGGAAGCAGAACCCAGCAGAAATTAAAGCAGGAGGTAATGAGGGAAGCAGTAGGACAGACCCAGTTACAATGTGTAAGATTTTGAGATACTTAGACAATAATGAGTACTTGTCACACCTGAATGGTTTTGACAAATCATGTGAACATTAACATGTGAACATCTTGCTGACAATACTTATTACATTTGACACCTTTTTGCTTTGTTTTGTTTTAAAGGCTCTTCATCTAATTGACGAAATGGATTTGAATGGTGACAGAAAGCTCTCTGAAGAAGAGATCCTAGAAAATCGGGACTTGTTTCTTAGCAGTGAAGCCACAGATTATGGCAGACAGCTCCATGATGAATATTTCTATCATGATGAGCTGTAATCCCTGAGTGTGTTTGAGCAGAGTACTGACTCCTTTTATCATTTGTTACCAGCTTTACCTTTGTGATAAAATATTGACGTTATATTTTACACACTAAGTCTTACCACAGTTGAAATTGTCTTACTGTAAATTATAATTTTGGCCTTTTAGAAGAAAAACAAAAACCTGATACTTATTTCAAAACGTCTTTGAAGAGATAAACATGAATGTTGTGCCATATGACAATAAATTCTTTCCTAAATACTCCATCTGTTTAGGACTGTGTTGTGGAATATTCGAGTGGTATTTCCATACTTGAAAAAAATGGAGACTTTTAGAGATGCCTCAACAATATTATTTAAGTAGTACGTGACTGAGCTATCAAGTTTTGTTTTGTTGTAAGTAGATTTAATTTGGGAACGGACAGAAAGGACAGTGTTTTTAAATTTAGCATCTTGTTTTAAAACCTTTAAAGGAACCTTTAGAAGGACTTATACCTCCCATGTGAATGTTGAGAAGTTCTGCTTAGTTTTAAAATGGTTTCTATAAAGGATTTTATGGTATGAATAGAACTTTATATTTTTGCATACGTATAGATAGTAACTATTTAATGTATAACAATAGCATTATGGTGTGTGGAATTTGACATTGTCCAGAACTGTTTTCATTTTTGACTGATTAAAAATGAAATGTCCTGTCTTTTTATATATTTGTTTTCCTAGCCTTCCAGATAAACCTTGAGTTTAGCACAGGCTTGGTCATTTTGTATATTATCTTGCCTAATTCTTTTCTGTAGTAAATGTTTTCAAAACTGTTTAAATTATTCTTGCTGCATATCCTTATTTTGCCCTTTTTTTTTTTTCTGATAAAAAAATCAAGATTGAATGTATACTTGACACATTTTAATTGCTTTTGTAGCAAATGTGATCTGGTTTTGCTGTTTGGGGCTAGAAATAATCTTAAGAATAGACATATTAGATACTACCAGTGATCTGATTAGTTATCACCAGTAGAGCTCAATATCAGTTATAACTGAAATTAAAATCATACTTGAGAAGCATTTGTCCACACCCAAATGGTCAATTTTAATCTCATTCAGGAGATCAACTTATTCACCTTTTAAGTGTGGAAAAAGTGAAAGGTCCCTGGGAGGCACAACTGGTTTGCACTTGACCACTAACCTAAAGATTGATGGTTTGAACCCAGCCAGCTGCATTGCAGAAGAAAAGCCTGGCATTCTACTTCCATAAAAATTATAGCCAAGAAAACCCTGTGGAGTAGTCCTACTGTGTTAACACATGGGGTTGCCATAAGTCAGAATCGATTCGATGGCAGTGACTTTTTTTGTTTTGTTTTAAAGGAAAAATGAGGTCCCTGGGTGGTGCAAATAGTGCTCAGCTACTAACCGAATGGGTGTCCGTTTGAATCCACCCATGGCGCCATGGAAGAAAGGCCTGGTGATCTACTTCCATAAAATAAAGACCAAAAAACCAAACCCTCTGCCGTCACGTTGATTCTGACTCATAGTGATCCTATAGGATGGAGTAGAACTGCCCCACAGGGTTCCCAAGAAGTGGCTGGTGTATTCGAACTACTGACTTTTTAGTTAGCAGCCAAACGCTTAACCACTGCACTACCATGGCTCCTGCATAACGTTATAGCCATTGAAAACCTCATGGAGCGCAGTTCTACTATGACACACATGGATTCACCATGAGTTGGAATCCACTTGACTGCAGCTGTTTGGTTAGGAATAAATGAGGGGGTAAGGAAGTCATTTTTATGTATCTCTGATGTAAGACAGGTTTTCTTTTTTAAAGATTATTTTTATTTGTGAGTGAAGAAGTCAGCTACTCATGCTGTTGTTTTTCCAGGCTAAAATTTTCTCGTACGGCTCAGCTGTAGAATCTCAACAAGTACTTAGGAGTATTTGATAAGACCTGGAGCTCTTTTCTGGGAGAATTGCTGCCGCCCCCATCTTTGCTGATGAGAGGTGTGATGCACATAGTAAACTCTCACACCACAAAGATAGCTTGCTCACCCTGGCATCTGAAGTACATGGTTTGCATTCTAACCTACAACAACTGTTCAGCTGTGGCTGTTAGAGAATTAAAGACACACGCCATTATCGTTCCTCTGTCACTTATCAGCCTACTGAAGTTGGGATATTTGAAATAACTAGGTTGGTTAATGTGTTAACTATTTGTTTTTCTTACCAGATTCTCCAAAATCTATGGCAGAATTGTTAGTCCATCAGATAGGGATTTTATTTCAGTCCTCAGAGATCCTTAGCAGAATTGCTCTGAGTTGAGAGCATTCCACAATCAGCCTTGATATCATGTAAATACAAGAATTGTGGTAGACGTTATGAGTGCTTAACCAATATCTGTCCTTTCTTTTGTGGCACAAGTACCCTTGCAAGTAGGCAGGGCTACTTCTGACCACATAGACGTGAGTGGAAATAGTGTGTGCCGCTTCCAGATCAGACCAGTGACAAACTCCTCTGCCTTGGCATCGTGGAAGAGGCCTCCAGTTGAAATGGTGGAGCCACAAGATCAAAGTGGCCTTAAATTGCTGAGTGACCACATAGAGCTCAGCTGGGCCCAGAGTGACTTTGCATAATCCAAAGATAAAATTTTATTATGTTAAGCCACTGTTCTAAAACCACTAGTATTTATCTTTAATGAGGATTTAGCATTAGAACAATTGTCTTTTCTAAGCATGTGGAGAAAAAGAATCATCTCTTTGAGCAGAGTTTCTGTGTCTTCTGCAAAATCAAAATAGAAAACCTCCTTTTGAAAGGTTTTTATTTGGTATTTTAATTTTACGTAGATCTTTTGAAGTATTTTGCTTTTAACAGGTAATTTGAACTTATCCTTGTATCGTCAGTAAGAACAGAATGCAGCTCTCTGAATTACCGGCTGCCTCTGGCTGAAGGAGTTCATCGCTTGCATTATTTGACCTCAGGTACTGCTTCAAAATGGAAAAGCTGGCAGGATTTGCACAAATCAGTTATATGTGGTTCTGATTGGGCAAATTATAGGACAGAAAATGACTACTCCGTGATATAAAATTCAAGGAAGCCAGGAGATTCTCAGTAAAAGCCAGCATGTCACGTTTGCCTTACTTAGTTCTTCCTTTGCAGTTTTAAAAGTGAAGAAACATTTATTTATGCAATTGTTTTATTACAGCTGTAGGGTTTTTGTTACAATATTTCCTTTTAAGTGAGAAATTTCTATGCAAGATTATACGAAACCATTTACAATTTGGAAAATGGTTTAGGAAAGTCAGTCAAATTTTGAAACAAGTGTAATTCTAATTTGCTTAATTACCACATTTAAGTTTTTGTTGAATAAATATTTGGCCAAATTTCCTGGTTGCTATAAAATCTTTGACAACTCATGGTGGTGAGTAGCTCAACTACCTAAGGACCTGCAGAACAGCTACTAAAATGTCTTAGTTTTATTTGGAAAAAAAGACTAAGTATAAAGAAAATCAAGTACTGTGAAGTTAACAGAAGATAGTTCATGAACTGTAGAAAGAAAACCAACCATTTGAGTTTACAAAACTATTGTAAAGTGGTTGAAGGAATTTTTTAAATCATGCAACTTTTAATCTTGATTTTACTCGAGATTACTCAAAAACACCTTTAAAAAAAAAAAAAAAAAACTAGTTTTGTGTTTTGTCCTACAGAAGGTATTTTCCGGTCCTTCCAGTGAGCAGAAGGCATCACTATTTTGCTCTTGTTGCATCTTTAGCAGTGGTTGGTAACAGGTAAAGAGACTGTCCTATTAACAGCGATCAAAGCATAAACAAAGGTCTTTTCCTGTGCCAGGTGCCGGCCTGTCTGAATTGATGCTTTGTTATCCCATCTGCAACAAATGACTTCATACAAGGGATTTATTTTGTAACAGCACTCTATAATTAAAAACTTGATTAAGGTTAATTATGGGCTGCCTTCATGGTGGTAAGGAAGGGGAAGGTAGGCTAAGCTTAGTTTGAGCTATGACTGTAAGCTGCTGATAGTTATTGTCATAATACCAATTAGTTTTCAGTCTCAGCTCCTTCAGCCCTTCCACTTCAGATATTTCAAACACCTAAGTAAAATTCACTTACACTCCCAAACAACCCACCAAAGCAAAACAACTATTAATGGGAGCCTAAACCAAAAAAAACCCAAACCCACTGCCACTGAGTCAATTCCGACTCATAGCGACCCTATAGGACAGAGTAGAACTGCCCCAAAGTTTCCAAGGAGCGCCTAGCAGATTCAAACTGCCGACCTCTTGGGTAGCAGCCCTAGCACTTAACCGCTGTGCCACCAGGGTTTCCAAATGGGAGCCTGGAGAAGGAAAAGAAGGTTTGTATTAAATACCACACTCCTGCTACATTTAAAGACATGACGACTATCTAATTTATAAAATTCGATATGTGGCAAAAAGAAGTATAAAAGCTCATCTGGAAAGCAATTAGAGTTGTATTATCCTACATTAAATTTAAAAAACAGAGTGTAAGCTCTTTGAGGGCTGCAACTATGTCTTTGCCATTGTATCTCCAGCATGCCCAGTATGTGATCAGTGCATAGTAGATATTGAATCGATATACTAATGAGATGGTACAGATGAGAGAGACCTGGCATAACAGTTTATTTCAGTGACTGTACTTAATTTTTATGTCTCATGGCTTGTTCTTGCTTTGTGGTCTCTTTATCTCTGGATATTTAAACTTGTTTATTTCAAAGTATCTTTGTGATTATTCTGTCAGTTCTAGTTCTAATCCCATTTGTTATTCTGACTCTCCCTCATGGTGGTTTGCATTTTTTTTCCATTTTATAATTTATTGTGCCTTAGGTGAAAGTTTACAGTGCAAATTAGTTTCTCATTCAAAAATTTATACACAAATTGTTTTGTGACATTGATTGCAATCTCTGCAATATGTCAGCATTCTCCCCCTTTCCGTTTCCACCCTGGGTTTCCTGTGTCCATTCGTCCAGTTTTCCTGTCCATGCCTGCCTTCTCATCCTTGCTTTTGGGCAGATGTTGCCCATTTGGTCTCATATACTTGATTGAACTAAGAAGCATGTTCTTCACATGTGTTATTGGTTTATAGGCCTGTCTGATCTTTGGCTGAAAGGTGGACCTTGGGAGTGCCTTCAGTTCTGAATTAGCCGTGTGTTCAGGTGTCAGGGGACCGTAGTTTTGGGGGTTCCTCCAGTCTTTGTTAGACAGTAGGTCTGGTTGTTTTTTGTGAATTTAAGTTTTGTTCTACATTTTTCTCCCATTCAATCCAGGCCCTCTAATGTGATCCCTGTCAGAGTGGTTAGTGGTGGTAACCAGTGTCCATCTAGTTCTGGGCTCAGGCTGATGGAGGCTATGGTTCATTAGTCCTTTGGACTGATATTTGTGGTTTGCAATTTTGACTGTGAATCTATCTTTAGTGAGAGTTGTTTTCCATAGGAGTCTGGTAAGTCCAAGGTTGTTGAGTCCTTACAGAGTGTGATTTCCAGTTTGCCCTATTAAGCTCTATGGATAAGTTTTTATTTTAAATTTCTTAACCGGAAGTTTCCATACTTCATAGTAGTATTAGTTGGAGCCTCCCAAATATCTGCATTGGCACGGTTTTGGGTTCTAATTTCTCAGATGATTTTACCCACCCATGACTCCAGCAGATAGTATACTTCCTTGCTCCTTCTCTGAGACCAATGTGTGGAATTTTTTCTAGTGTCCATTTCAAAGAGATCTTCCTTTATTGTCCTAGCCATCTCCCTGTATGCACAGGCCTAAGGCATCATCTCCCTTTACTTTCTTTGGCATTAAGACCCCAGTCCCAGTGGGTAAGGGCCATATCCAGGGGCCTTATCTGATTCCTTTGTGAGCCATTGTGCCTGTCCCTTCCTTCTTTATTTCTACCACCTGGGAATTTCTCTTTCTCGCTCTTGCACTCTGCTCTGTGTTATGAAATGTTTGTTTGGTCCAGCATTTCCATGTGTTGATGGCAGAATCTCAATCAACCATGATGAGTAAAAGTCTCAGTGTCAATTTACTTGAAAAAGAGTTGGAGGTTTTTTGTAACCACAAGATAGTAGCATCTAATAATATAAAAATATACAAACTACATAATGTGATCTTACATATTTTTAAAATAAAAATGCAGTGTGTAGATGGAGAAAAGTCCCACTGCTAGTTACAGACCTATTTGGATTTTATTACTTAGACTTAACTATGAGGTCAGAACAAACCAGGGGCCAGTTGAGTAAACTATATAACTAAACTGGAATTCTTAAGATTCCTCAAAAGAAGTACTCAGAGAATGATGAAGACATGTAAAAAGGACACAGGAGTCAGCTTAAAAGGGGTTCTCACAGGCCAAATCGGGTTTAATTTGAACATCAAAGTAAACTATGCTGATAACATATTATATAAATCTATTGAATAAAATAAGAGTCCATGAGTACATACTGATATAAATAAATGAATTAAAAAATAAGTAAGGAGTAGGGAACACTCTTCCATACAACAGAATGCCGGCTAATAAGTGTAGAAAGTACAATGGAATTAGAAAATCAATGGATGCTAAAACTGGGAAGTGAAAGTTTGATGGGGAACATGATACTTATAGTTTCAAAGCATCTTCCCACAAATTACTTATTCACTACAAAGAGAAAAATAATAACTTTACAGCTAAGAAACCTAGTGTACACTACCTTAACCAATGATCAAAGCTAACAAAAGAATTGGTCAATGTTCAATCATTTCAGGAGGTAGCATATGATCAAGAACAAATGGTACTGAAGGAAGAAGTCCAAGCTGCACTGACGGCATTGAGAAAACAAGGCTCTAGGAATTGATGGAATACCAATTGAGGTGTTTCAACAAATGGATGCAGTGCTATAAGTGCTCGCTCGTCTAAACCAAGAAATTTGGAAAACAGCTACCTGGCCAACAGACTGTAAGAGATCCATATTTGTGCCCATTCCAAAGAAAGGTAATTCAAAAGAATGCAGAAATTATCAAACAATATCATTAATATCACACATAAGTAAAATTTTGCTGAAGACCATTCAAAAGTGGTTGTAGCTGCACATCAATAGGGAACTGCCAGAAATTCAAGCTGGGTTCAGAAGAGGACGTGGAATGAGGGATATCACTGCTGATGTCAGATGGATCTTGGGTGAAAGCAGAGAATACCAGAAAGATGTTTACCTGTGTTTTATTGACTATGCAAAGGCATTCAGCTATGTGGTCATAGCAAATCATGAATAACATTGCTAAGAACGGGAATTTCAGAACACTTAAATTGTGCTCTTGAGGAACATGTATGTAGACAGAGAAGTTGTCATTCAAACAGAACAAGGAGATATTGCATGGTTTAAAATCAGGAAAGGTGTGGGTCAGGGTTATATCATTTCACCATACTAATTCAATCTGTATGCTGAGCAACTAATCTGAAAAGCTGGACTGTATGAAGAACGTGACATCAGGATTGGTAGAATACTCACTGACGACCTGTGATATGCAGATGACTCAACCTGTGCTTGGTAAAAGTGAAGAGGACTTGAAGCACTTACTAGTGAAGATCAAAGATCACTGCCTTCAGCATGGATTATACCTCGACATAGAGAAAACAAAAATCCTGACAGCTGGACCAATAAGCAACATCATGACAAATGGTGAAAATATTGAAGTTGTCAAGAATTTCATTTTGACAGGATTGATCTTAGAGCCTTGATTAAAGTTGTTGATTCTGCTGATGGATTTAAGGTAAAGGATTTCAGAGTTTATTAGAAAACTCCACCAAGTGAATTTGACTTGATGAGATTATTAGGTTGACTTTGGTAAAATTATTTCTGGTTCTAGGAATAAAATAATCTGGAATAGGCAAGTGTAGCAAAAATGTAGAAACACAAGAGTGTGTATCCGCCTTTCTGAACTCCAGTCCCCTGTTCTACCCTCCTCCAGATACCCAGTATTCTGATGACCTCTGATGCCCTTAACCCCTTATTTCCCACCATTGACCTTGCCTCATAAATTCCCACATCCATCAATATCACCCTAGTTCTGACTCTGTCTTCATCCTCTTGAGACCTTTTAAAACAGAAACACACTTTTCTTTCATTTATATTTGTATCATATTAAATTTATATTATAACTACAACGTTTGACAGAAGAGGAAGTGGCCAGAGATAATTTGGTATACTTTTGGTACCTTATTCAAAACTCCCAAGAGAAAATAGAGCTCACCAATAATAAGAATGGGATAGTATGAGCTTACCATTCTAGGATCCACCCAGGCAATCAGGACCTCTGAAGAAGAAACATCTAACCTTGATGACAGAAGCCTTGAATCTAAGCCATTGCTGACTCCTACCAGAGAAACTGGTCCCCTATATGTATCAGAACTTGCTATAACTATGGTACTGGGGTTCTGGGAGCTAGTACCCCCTTGCCTACTTGCTTACCTGGGCTAGCTTTCCCTTGGGAACACAATCAAACAAGCTCAAGTGTGGAGTTTACATGATGTTTGTGGAAAGAATGGCTTCTGACTGCAGCCTTCTGAAAATGCTTTCTTTTGGTTTTCATGATGCCATGTGTCTTAGTTATCTAGTGCTGCTATAAAAAAAATACCAAAAGTGGATGGCTTTAACAAACAATTTTATTCTTTCACAATTTAGGAGGCTAGAAGTCTGAATTCAGGGCACCGGCTCCAGGGGGGATGACTTTCTCTTTTGGCCTTGGGGAAACTCCTTGTCTCCTTTCAACATCTGTGGACCCAGCATTCCTTGGAGATCTTAATGTGCCTTGGCATCAATCATCCCCTGGGTCTAGGAGGTTCTCAGCACAGGGACCCGGTGTCCAAAGGATGTGCTTCGCTCTCGGCTCTTCTTTCTTGGTGGTAGTGAGTTTCCTCTCCCCTCTGCTCACTTTTCCTTTTATCTTTTGTAAGATAAAAGGTATGACTCAAGCAAGCGCATGACTTGAGTAAGGCTGTGACTTTTAAGGGCATGGCTCAAGATACTCCCCACGCTAATCCTGTTAGAATTTACAACACATAATTAAACAATACCACAAAATGCAGGATAATTACATTAGATCACAAAATGGAAGACAATTATGCAACACTGGAAATCATGACCTAGCCAAGTTGACACATATGTTGGGGAGACACAATTCAATCCATGACGTTCTGCCCTTTGGGTCCCAAAAATTCATGTCCTTGCCACATGTAAAACACATTCACCTCATCATATCATCTCAAAAGTCTTAAATTGACTGAAACTCCAAAATCTCATCTTCTAAATCAAATATGGGTGAGACTTCAAACATATTCCACCCTGAGGCAAAATTCCTCTTCATCTGTGAACCTGTGAAATTTGACTACAAGTTATCTGTGTCCAAAGTACAATGGCGGAACAGGTACAAGGTGGACATTTCCATTACCAATGGGAGAAATTGCAGGGAAAGAAGGGATAATGGGCACCAAGCAAGTCCAAAATCCAGCAGGACAATTTACAATTAGCTGTTTTTGTTTTCTGAAGGCTTGAAAATAATCCTCTGTTCTCTGAGGCCATCTACATAAGCCCCAGAACAGGAGAAAATATTTGCAAATCATATACTTGATAAGGGACTTGTATCTAGCACAAATAAAGAACTCTTAAAAAAAAAAATCACCTAAATAAAAAATGGGCAATAGATCCGAATAGACCTTTTTGCAAAGGAGAAATACAAATGACCAACAAACACATGAAAAGATGAAGAACATTATTATCAGCAAAATGGAAATCAAGCCCAGAATGAGATACCATTTCATACCCACTAGGGTAGCTGTTATCAAAAAAAAAAAAAATAGCAAGTTTTGGTGAGGATGTGGAGAAACTGGACCCTCATCCCTTTGTGGTAGGAATGTAAAATGGTGTAGTCACTGTGGAAAACAGCCTGGCATTCCCCAAAATGTTATATGTGGACTTATATACCAATTCCACTCATAGGTATGTACCCAGGAGAAATGAAAACATGTCTACACAAAAACTTGCAAATGAGTGTTGATGTTATTCATAATAGCCAAAAAGTGAAAACAACCCAAATGTCCATCAACTGATGAATGGATGAACAAATTGTGTCTTCATACAATAGAATATTATTCAGCTATAAAAAGGAATGAAGTTCCGATACATGCTACAACATGGATGAACCTTGAAAACATACTAAGTGAAAAAAGGCCACACATATTCATTTTTACGAACTGTACAGAATAGGCAATTCCATAAAGACAGAGTAGATTGATTAGTGGTTGCCAGGGGCTGGAGGCGAGTATGAGTGACTGGTAATGAGTACCTGCTTTCTTTTCAGGGTGATGAAAGTGTACTAAAATCAGACTCACAATAGTTGCACAATCCTGTGAATGTACTAGGAGGTTTTCAATTGTACACTTTGAATGGGTGAATTTTATGGCATCTGAATTTTATCCCAATAAGCCCATTTTAAAAAGAAAAAAAGAACTTGTGTTGCCCACCAGAGAGCTGGTGCACAGAAGGCTTCAATAATCAGTCTGTGAACCACAGAAGTACAGACAACCACCTGAGAGAGAACCGCATCCTCACCCAAGATGGCAAACTTCATCCCCTCCTCCTCCCTCTTATCCCATCCCCCTTTCCCAGACCCCAACATCAGGAAGGAGCCCAGGGCAGAAGGAGGGGGAAGCGAGACCAGCAGACTATACTACCTCACCCCCACTGCAGTCGCCTGGAACTTCGTGCTCAATGGAAGCACACTTCTGCAGAGTTTTAGAATGTCCCAGGGGACATTCATGTAGGTGAAAAGCCTACATATGATCATCTGAACCCAGAATCAAATGCCATTGTAAACAAAGTTTTTTACACAGTTTTAGTGTATACTGCATTTCCAGGAATTCAAGTATTGTGCGAGTCAAAGAAAGATTGTGCTTTGTTTTCCTCAGAACTTTTCTAGGAGTTGTTTACTATTTCAGAAAACATGGCCACAGATGGCATCACCAGTAGTGGTATTTGTTTCCCCAATGAAAACATCTGTACCTGTCTGAATTTGTACCTGGCCCATTCACGGTGCAAACATCTGACTATAGTACTTCAGTATGTCTTCTGGTGTAGTCATGCCTGAGTATTTACATACTGAATGACATACCCTTTTAATATAAATTTCTTTTTGTTTCTCCTACCTATTTCAGGAGAGGCCATTACAGAGTCAGGGCCCACCAGGAAACAGGTGGCTTACGATTTGCAGAGGGGAGGGCAGGTTTTAGGAAACCAACAGGAGCTGTATCTTAGACCGGGTTCTCTAGAAAAGCAAAACCAGTAAAGCGTATAAATATATATAGAGAGAAATTTATATCAAGGAAATGGCTCATGCAGTTGTAGATACTGGAAGGTCTGAAGTCTGTGGATCAGGATAGAGGCTTCTCTCAATTCACGTAGCTGCAGGGGCTGGTGAATCCAAGATTGGTGGGTGGGAGGGCAGGGTTCCCACTCACAGGCTGTGAAGATCGACAGATCCCAAGATCGACAGATGAGCTGATAGCTGAGGTCCCAAGAACTGGAGGTCAGATGAACAGGAGGCAGTCCCAGGATCCAGAGTGAGCAAAAAGCCAGAACATCTGCTTGTACTCGAATGCAGGCCACGCCCCCAAGGGAATGCCCCTCCAACTGATGGGCTACTCACAGCAGATCCCATCATGGGAGTGGTCACGTATTTGACAGTCATGGCCCAGCCAAGCGAGTTAACACACAATCTTAACCATCACAGGTTGGGTGAGTATCTTAGTCTACCATGGCTGCCATAACAAAATACCACAAAGTGGGTGACTTTAAAGAACAGGAATTTATTTTCTCACATTTCTGGAGGCTAGAAGTCCAAACCAGTCTCAGCCGTGTTGATTCCTCCTGTGGGACTCTCTCCTAGTTATTGGTGACTGCCAGCAATCCTTGGCGTTCCTTTGCTGCTTACAGATACATCTGCCTCCGTCGTCACATGGCGTCTTCCCTTGTGTGTGTGTGTCTGTCTGTACTCCCCTTTATAAGACACTACTCTGAACGGATTAGTTACTAAGGACCCCATTAACATAACAAAAGAACAACCCTGTTTCCAAACAGGATCACATTCACAAGTATAGGGTTTAGGACTTCAACATATATTTTGGGGAGACTCAGTTCAACCCATAACAGGCACCCCAGGGCAAGCAACAGCAGGAAGAGGTCAGGGAAAATTGAGGTGTTAGTGACACCCAGTTTCTCTCTCTCTCTCTCTCTCACACACACACACACACACACACACACACACACGAACTGTGGAGATATGCCCCTACAGTCAGTACCTTGGTGAGAAAAAAAGTAAATACCCTGACCTCAATCCTCCTGCTGTTGCCATCTCCTGGCCGTGCTTCTCATTGGAAGCCAGAGCTCAGGAGCCTGAATGGTGCAGTCTATAGAGGTTAGCCTCCTGGACACAGAGCAGCCCATAGAAGAATGGAGAATGATGGGGGAGGGGAGAGGATCAGTTCATGCTGATTTTTTTAAAATTTCTATATGTTGGGAAGTTTTGTTGTGTGCTGTTGAGTCAATTCCAGGTCCTAGCGACCCTATAGGACAGAGTAGAACTGCTCCATAGGATTTCCTAGGCTGTAAATCTCTACGGGAGCAGATAGCCAAGTCTGTTCTCCCACAGAGTGGCTGGCGGGTTCTAACCGCCAATCTTCCAGTTAGCAGTTGAGAAGTTATACTATCTATGAATTTTATTTCAAGATAGCAAAGGAGGTGTTACAGCGTGACTGTCACAGCGAGGGAGCATTGAGTCTGTTTACCCACCAGTGCTTCCAGGGAGGAAGGGAAATAGGCTTTGGATAGAGGCTAGTTTAAAGTGAAAAAGACCAAGTCTTAAATACCGTGCCCTAGATAATGAAATGAGGGATTTGCAACCACAAAAACGACAGGCAAGTTAAGGAATCTGACTGAGATATCCTTAAAAGACCCACTTCCCAGTGGGAAAGATGTGTTTGACAAAATCACTGTTGGGGCAATTATTTTCTCAATGTATCAGCTACATATAATTGCTCATATGATAAAAAAAAAAAAAAAAAAAAGTCTCTCTGGACTTAGCAGTATGCATACATTATATTTAATATTATTAAATCATGTATAGTTATAGCTTGAAGGGAGTGATAACATTTCTTAAGAGGCTAACTGAATTCTAGCAGACTGAAAAATGAATGCTTTTTTCTGGATCATAGAAGTAACCTTATAAAAAAATACAAAGATGAATGAAGTAGTCTCCACCAATAAGCTCAGCCTTGGCCAAGACCCCAGGAGTCCTCTTCTTATTGCTCACTGCTCTCATTTGCTGCCCCTTCTTTCCTACAGCACTTCCTACCCTCGCATTCATTTGTTACCTGACTAACCCACAGTGAATGACAGTTTTTCTTGGCTTAGTTCTCATCCATATTGTAAGCTCCCTGAGGCAAGGACTGTGTTGTTAACATCTTTATATTTACTTTCTGGCAGACACATAAACCAAAAATCTAAACCAGTTGCCATGAGTCGATTCCAACTCACGGAGACCCAGTGCATGTCAGAGTAGAACTGTGATCCATAGCGTTTTTTTTTTTTTTTTAATAATTTTTATTGTGCTTTAAGTGAAAGTTTACAAACTAAGTCAGTCTTTCATACAAAAACTTATATACATCTTCCTATATACTCCTAGTTGCTCTCCCTCTAATGAGACAGCACACTCCTTCCCTCCACTCTCTATTTTCGTGTCCATTCGGCCAGCTTCTGCCCTCCTCTGCCCTCTCATCTCTTCTCCAGACAGGAGCTGCCCACATAGCCTAACGTGTCTACTTGATCCAAGGAGCTCACTGTTCACCAGTATCATTTTCTATCCATAGCATTTTTAATGGCTGATATTTTAGAAGTAGATCACCAGGCTTCTCTTACAAGGCACCTCTGGGTGGACTTGAACTTCCAACCTTTTGGTTAGCAGCTGAGTGTTTGACTGTTGCCCCCTCCCTCCAAAAAAACAAACAAACAAACAAAAACCAGAAAACCCAGTTAACTCATAGCAATCCTATAGGACAGAGTAGAGCTGCCCCATAGAGTTTCCAAGGAGCAACCGGTGGATTCAAACTGCTGACGGTTTAGTTAGCAGCCTAACGCTTAACCACTGTGCCAACGTCTTCAGCTGATTGTTTCATCTTCCGACTTGTGGGGATTGAACCAGTGATTCTCAACCTTGCTGCACATTAAAATCAGCAGAAGAGCTTTTTAGAAACACTGATGCTCCACCCCTCACCCCTAGAGATTCTAATTCAATTGGTCTGAGGTGGCCCAGGTGATTCTAATATGGAGCTAGGTCTAGTACAGGGCTGCTCAACCTTGGCATTGTTGACATTTTGGGCGTATAATTCTCAGTTGTGGGGTGCTGTCCTATGCCTTGTAGCATGTTGAATAGCATCCCTGGCCTCTACCAATGAGATGCCAGTAGCAGCTGTGACAACCAAAAATGTCTCCAGGCATTGACCAATGTCTCCTGGGAGGCAAAACTACCCCCAGTTGAAAACTACTGGTCTAGTTGCTCTGAGTATTGCTTTGAGAGCCTGGTTTTGGAAGCCCATAGTTTTGTTTTCTGTGCATGTTCTGACAGGAAACTGCAGAAGAGTGTCTGGGAAAAGCACTAGGCTGGTGTCAGAAGGCTCCACAGACGGCTGGCTCCTGCCGTTCAATGGTGGAGTGATCCCAGCAGCTCTTTTACTTTCCCTGACTCTGTTTTCCTCCTCAAAGGGCTTAAAAGAGATCAAACTAGTGGAGCTTTAAATTTCCTTCCAGCTCTAATATTTTTTCTTTGCCGCCTTTACCTGGCAACCAGTAGGAATTGGAGTGCGTTTTATATTTGATACGTTTATTGAGCAGAATTTTCTAGTTCACATTTAACTAAGAAGTTAATGAAATTGTTTTATGATTGTGACTATTGATTTCCCACCCCCACCTTAATAAATAAATTTCCTGTACCCTCTCTCCAGCCCCCACCTCCCCTGGGACAAACTAGAGGCATTCCTAAGTTACATAACCCATTTTAGTACGGAATATGATTTAAACAGACAAGAAGAAACACTGCCTTTTTATGAGAGGAATTTAAAAGTGAAGACGATGGATTTAACAATTTAACTTTCAAAGACAAATATGTAGGAGTTTCCACGAGACCAGAAGAACTGGATGGTGCCCAGCTACCATTATTGAACATTTTGATCAAAGATTTTATAGAAGAACGCTGATCAAAAGGAGGAAAATGCAGAACAGAATTTAAAATTCTCATGGACTCTAGACTTTCTGGAGCCACGGGAGCTGGATAAACCCCAGAAACTATTGCCCTGAGATAATTTTTAAACCTTAAACCAAAAATACCCCTGAAATCTTCTTAAAACCAAACAACAGTTTTGCTTAACTAGTAAAGAACGCCTGCCTTGAGCATTGTGCTCTTTTAAGATCTATCCATTTGGGATCAAACTGACAATAACAACTTAAAAGATTAGATAGGAAACTTAGGAGGCAGTGAGTTTATATTAATGGGGGAGGAACAACTTAGAAAAGGAGGATGAGAATGGTTGTACGATGTGAAGAATGTAATCAATGTCACTGAATTGTACATGTAGGAACTTGAATTGGTGTATGTTCTGCTGGGTATATTCTCAACAATGAAAATAAATTATTTAAAAATGTAGGAATTTCAAAATGTAGTTGTTATATTTTAAAAGTGTCATGCTAATATTAAATGAACTGCCCTGGTGGTGAAGTGGTTCAGTGTTCGGCTGCTAACCAAAAGGCCAACAGTCCAAATCCACCAGCTGCTCTTTGGAAACCCTGTGGGGCAGTTCTCCTGTGGCCTATAGGGCTGCTATGAGTCATAATTGACTTGTTGGATGCCAATGGGTGTGGTTTGGTTTTGGTAGCTTCAGTTTGGGACATGTGATTTCAAATAAACCTGTGATAATCCAAAAAGATGGCTTCTTTCCTTTCTTCCTCCCTTCCTTCCTCTCTCCCTCCCTTCCTTCTGTCCTTCACTCCAACAATCACTTATTGAGCTCTTCGTTGTGTGAAACATTATGATAGGCCACTGCACTGCCCATAGATTACAATATGAATGGATTATGCTGGGACTATGCAAATGGCGGCCCTGCTAGGCACTGGAGATACAAAAATGGCTAAGACTGGTGCCTTGCCCTTTAAGAGCTAACAAAGCAGAAGAACAGACCTGTAATGGAGGCAGAATAGAGTCAGAAGGAGGTAGGGCTAGGGACAACGCACTTAGGCCTCTAAGTCAAGCTCCGTGAAACCTTCCCCACTCTCCCAAATCAAAAACCTTGGAGTCACTGACTCCTCTTTCTCTTACAACACTTCAATCCACTTCTCACCACTTCTACTGCCTCGGTCATCTCCTGCCTGGATTAATGCAATCGCCTCTTAATTCCTTTCCTCCTTCTTTGTCCCCCCTTCCCCTGCCCTTCCTCACCTCCATAATCTATTCACCACATGAGGCACCACAGCATAGAATGCCCCCAGCCCCATTTCACTCAGAGTGACAACCAAAGTCTTTATATATATTTAAAAAAAAAAAAAAGCATTGCCATCGAGTTGGTTCTGACTCATAAGGACCCTATAGGCAAAGTAGAACTGCCCCATAGGGTTTCCAAGGAGCGGCTGGTAGATTCGAACTGCTGACATTTTGGTTAGCTGCTGAGCTCTTAACCACTGCACCAGCAGGGGTCCAATCTCCTACTATTTTCCCCTATTCGTTCCTCTTCTACACTAGACACCATTATAGTTCTCAAACACATCAGATGTGTTCCTGTCTCAGGGCTTTTGTACTAGCTGTTCCCTCTGCCAAGGATGCTCTTCCCCAGGCAGCCAAAAGACAATTCCTTTATAGCCTTTGGGTCCATGTAAAATGTCATCTCCTTAATGCAGCTGCCGTGACCACCCTACTTAATATCACAACCTGCCACCCACACACTGACTCCCCAGCCCCCTGAATCCTGCTCTTCTTTTCTTCCCATAGTATTCATCACCTTTGAACATACTAATTTGCTTATAATGTCTGTTCTTTTTTGTCCATTTTTTTTCCCCTAGAATGTAAGCTCCATGAGGGCAAGATTCTTTGTTTTCTTCTCTCATGTTTTCCAAGTACCTAGAACAATGCCTGGAACACAATGAATGAATGAATGGTTGCTGCAGCCTCTGGCCTCCCACCATACTTTTGTACCTGTACCATGGCCCTTAATCACTTGATCATCTGGTTTACTTCTAAACTGTGAAGCCTGACCTGACTTTGGGCTAGCTGATTAGCTTCTCAGAGTCTCATTACAGTTAAACGGGGTTGATGAGTTAGCTATATTTATCTAACAGGGTCATTGTGTGGATTAAAAGAGTTATTACCTAAAGGGACTTGGCCCAGTGCCTGACACATAGAAAGTCCTCAGTAAACATGGTTGTTGTTGTAGTTGCCACAGAGTTAGCTCCAACTCATGGTGACTCCGTATACAACAGAACAAAATATTGTCTGGTCCTGTGCCATCTTCACGATCGTTGGTATGCTTGAGTTCATTGGTGCAGCCATTGTGTATTTTGAGTGTCTTCCAACCTAGGGGACTCATCTTCCAGCACTATATTGGACAATACTCTATTGTGAGTCATATGGTTTTCTTTGGTTAATTTTTTAGCAGAAGATCACCAGACCTTTCATCCTAGTCTGTCTTAGCCTGAAAGCTTCACTAAAACCTGTCCACCATGGGCGACGCTGCTGGTTTTTGAAATACCAGTGTTGCCTGTCCCTATGAAACCAGTACTCTGAGGAGACAAGCATGTTCCTTGATCTGAAGACTCTTCTGTTCTCGTTGGAACTTTGAGCATCTGCATCCATAAGCAAAGTCCAGTCCAGAACAAGCCATCAAGTTGCAGCAACCTACACCAGCTCACAGTGTCAAATATCTCTAGCTTCATTTGGCCAGGTTCTGGTCAGCTCACCCCTAGCCATCCAAGCTAGGCCACACTGGCTTGTAGGGGAGCTTACACACAACGCACCTCCTGGCACCTCATACCAGCCAGCCCCTCCCTAGCCCCTGTGGGTTAGGTCAATGGGTGCCAATGGAACATGTCCAAACTCAGCCTCTCTCTTCATTGCTGCACTTCCCTCACTTCCACTAATGAATGGACCCAGGTGGTCACCACAAGTGAGTATACCAAACTGTCTACTTATCAGCTCCCTTTAACTTGCAGTCCTAGAAGAGGTTTCTGATGGGCACTGACTTTTCCTGCCTTGATGCATCCCATAGCAAACCATTTGCTTGCTTGAAATTCAGAAAAACAAAAGTCACTTTTTTTTCTGTAGATCCTTCCTTCAAATGCAAATCTCCTGTCTCTCAAAGGGTTGCAGTGGGGCTCAGGTATGCACAGGGCTACTGCATTCAAACCAGCCTGTGTTTCTTTCAGCCAGATTCTAGTTCCCCTTTTATCATATCCAATCAAGTATTGGCTGAAGGCAGAGTTATATACTCTCTGTAATCTATAATGCCCAATATTCATTTCTATCATACATTTAGGTCTGCTTCACAACACTCCATAGGAGAAATATTCAATATCCCTCGTGAAAAACAAAAACCAAACCCATTGCCCTTGAGTCGATTCCAACTCATAGTGACCTTATACTACATTCAATTAAACACGTAATCTTAAACACGTAACCCTTTTAAAAACATTCCAGTTTCACCTTTTCCATTCCACTCCTTGACTGTCTTCCCATTCATATGCATATGGCCTTGGACCTCTGGCTAGTGGAACCAGAAGATGCTGGCCTCCTATCAATCTTCCCATTTAACTCGCCTGGCCCTTGCCCCAAGCCACTCCAGATGAGGCTTTTCCCCCATCAACTGCAACATAACATTTCTTACTTTCAGCCATTACAGGTAAGAACAACCAAAGTAACCATCTAAGAATCCAAAGTTTCCCTTCCCAAGCCCCTTCATTCTTTCTCTTACAAAAGTCCCATGCATCTATGAGTTTGGAACCATTGCAACGAATCCCTTTTCTGACGCCAACTGTAAAAATGGTGTGAGGGTGGTATCTGACCTCCTCTAACCTCACCAGGGATAAGGAAAATCAATATCAACTGCTCAAGGGTGATTCCTTTGAGGCAGAGATCAGACATACCTCCTCTTCCTACCGTCTTTACCAATTCTGACACCAACCATCCCTCCCACAGCACTCCCTACTTCTTTGCTGAGTTCAATAATTCATTGCAATGGCCACACAGAACTCACAGACAATATTCAAAATTATGGGGTTTATTAGGGAAGTAACAGGTTACAGTTCAAGTTCAGGAACACTCAGGATACAGTTCTTCCATCAGGACAGCCTCTTGCCAGCTGTGCAACAGGCACACCTCTCGGCCTCTGCCATGCTCAGGCAAGTGTCACAAGGGTCTTTTAACTCTGCCAGTAAACACCCAGAGGCACCCCACTCCACCAATAAGCCTCGGCCCAAAGGCATTCAGTTTTCTCGCTCTGTGGGCTGGGAAACCCACTGCACCATCTCTTGCCGGTCTCTCCTTGCCTGTCTCTCCTGCCACTGTTTCTCTTCCTCCACTTCTCGCTGTCTTCAGTATTATAGCTCTCTCTCTTTCAGTCTTCTGGCTCCAGAAGCTTCTCAGAATAGGGATCCCGGGCCCAAAAGATGCGCTCCATTCTTGGCTTTTCTTTCTTGGTGGTGGTGAGATCCTCTTCCTCTCACTTCTGGGATGGTTCATTTTAAGCCTAGCAAGATGGCAAAGCTGACCAATCTACTTGTTAGGGTTCCATATACCTTATTAGCATGCCCCACCCAGGCATTTGGTAGGAATTACAAGACCATGGCAAGGAAAACCCAGAAAAACCCAGTGCCGTCAAGTTGATTCCGACTCATAGAAGTCCACACAAAAGTGATCCATCACGCCACACATAGCTTTCAGCATTATAGCAACACACAAGCCATCACGGTACAGATATTAGCTATTGTTATTGTTATTACTTGGTTTAGGGAGTGTTGAGTGAATGATTGAATGAATGAATGAACTCCTGCCTTCATGACTAACAACACAATGGCTCTAAGGCACTGAGTGTAGTTGGGGAACAGCACAGTCTGGCATGTTGAACTGTGAGACTAGATGAGATGAAGCCTGAAGGCAGGTCAAGCTGCCAGGACGGAGGCTCTGTGGCGCCCCCCTGAGAAGAAGTTTGGACTTGATCCTGTGGGCTATAGATGAATCGAATGATTGGATCTGTGTTTTGGATTATTAAGCAAGATCAGAAGAGAAAAAGAGTGGAGGCTGTGGACTCATCAGGAAAGGAATAATGAGCGTTTGGCTAGGGCAACTGTTGGAACAGATGGTAGAGACATTTTGGGGTAGAATCAACAGAACTGGTCTGACATGTATCATTAAAAAAGCAAACTCTGTATCAGTTCCTTCAAAGCAAGTCCAGGAAACCAATCTTCATTTTATGCTGTGTCAGGCAGCAAAAATACGATTAACATGAATTATACAGATTCTTAAAAACCTTACCTACCATTAATTTCCGAGTGGACTTTTACAAACATGCTCTTTTGCCTATTATTCAATAGAAAAGCAGACTGTTTTTCTTGTGGGAGAATGGTTAGACTAGGAAAAAAAAAAAAAGGAAATTCTTTCCTTGCTAGGTAATAATAAAGAGATGAAGCAAACATGGTCAAAATACAATGTGAAGAAAAGCTCTGGAACTTGCTGTCATAAAACGGGTTTTGTCAAACCTCAGTGGGTACTGCAGCAGTTTTCTCTTAAAGGTTAAAACAGGAATACACGTGTTCTAATTAAAATCCATGTATGTTTTGATAGGAGCTTACGATGGCTTGAAAACTTTGGCATTTCAAGATCTCACTAAAATGACTTGCTAAGCAACAAAAGGGCAAACCTTTGATAAGGCTGTGAGGTGAGATGAATTAGGCAGCTAAGATGCCTGAAATGAAGGCACCTTTTCTACATATGTTGGCCACCAAGTGACAGCTCCCCCCCATTAAGCCTAATTGCCCTTCTTAGGAGTTTTCATGGTCTGTCATCTTTGATGCTCAGGTGGTGTTAAGTTATCTTAAAAACCAACAAAAACCCCAAACTCGAACAGCTCCATGTTCTGGTTTCCTTCTTGGCTTGTCTTCCTTATTAGTACCCTCTAGGATTGCAAAGTCAGGTTGTTGTTATTGTTATTTGAAAGTGTTTCTCACCTCTTAGGAGCCACGTCTGAGAAGTGTATTTCTCAGAATTTGAAATCTGCCCTTTTGAGGTCTGGGGACATGTCTTGAAGGACACTTCGGCACACAGAGGTGTTGTTTAGGTGCTTGTCCAGATCATGACTGCTGACGGCCTTTCTCTGATTATTGCCAGCCTCAAGACAAAATGGTTGCTTTTCTTGCCAGTTCTTTCTTAGCGGCCAAAACTCGGTCCAGAGAAGCAGTTTCCTTTGCTCTCTAAGATGAAAGAGTCAGCAAGGCAAGGCTAGAATGTGTCAGAGACTTTGCTTCCAGCCCTGTGAGATGCCATTTAGGGGCGATACCACGCTTGGAGTGAATACAGCTGAGCAGTCAGGGTGGGAGCCTTTGACCCAGGGGTGGGGCATCCAGGTGAGGGAAGGAGGTGCCTCAAGAAGAAGCACAGGTGAGGCCACCACCTCCAGAGGTGCTACAGAGGGCGCAGGTCCAACCACACGCTTTCCTGCTGGGCACGTAGAAACACTTCTATTCTTTGAAACCTTGCTTTCTTTGGGGGCATTTCTCCATGGTTGTTTAATACCAGAACCAGTGCCTGCGAGTCGATTCTGACTCATAGCGACCCTATAGGATGGAGTAGAACTGCCCCATAGAGTTTCCAAGGAGCGCCTGGCGGATTCGACCTGCCGACCTTTTGGTTAGCAGCCGTAGCACTTAACCACTACACCACCAGGGATCTCAAAGAATGGTCCTGAGACCAGCAGCATCAGCATCACCAGGAATTGGTTAGAGATGAAAATTCCCAAATCCAACCCCAGATTTCCTGAAACAGAAACTCGGGGATCAGCCCGGTAATCTGTGTTTTAACAAACCCTCTGGGGGATTCTAATGCATGCTCTGATGTGAGAAGCATCTATTTGCATGTCTGTTTCTCTTGGTGTGGTTTATCACATAGCTTTTCTTGCAGTGTGGAAAGTCTTTGCTTCCTAATTCTGCACACCTACAATTGCCTGGTTGTAAGGCTGCCGTTACCATGTCAACAACAACCTGGGTCATTTGTTGTCATGACAGGAGGGGAGGATGGAGGAGATAGGGCTGTACAGAGCCTCAGGGAGGAAACCTTAAACCTGCTGGGACCTGTCTTGAATCTTCACACCTTTAAGAAGGTCGAGAACTGACAACATGGAAAAATAAAGTTAAAGAGAAAAACAATTGCTATTTTGAATCAGTAGCACAGCAAATTGAGGTGATAGCCAAAACATTTTTACTTCTGGCAAGAGAATCCCTCTCGGGCAGGACATTTAATACGGAGAAGAGGTGAGGCGGGAAGAGGGGAGGCTGCCGTGAGCGCCTCAGAGCTTCTCTTGGCCACAGCCCTGTCATGGGGAAGAGGAACAGGAATGGGACCAAGGCAGCGAATCACGCTGATTGTTGGGGGCCCCTTTTGATATTTAAAGCCACCCAACAATGGGATGGCCTCTTAGGAGCAATAGGAAGCCTCTTCCGCTGTGAGTATGTAAGCCCGATGGCCATGTGACAGGGATGCCACAGTAAAAGGAATTCCTGTATCAGGCAAGAAACTGCACTAGGGTCAATGTTTTACAGACTTTTTTTATAAAGCAGAATTTTTTCTTTAAGCAAGATAATATATGTATACCATGGCACCTCAGTTTATGTTGTTGTTAGGTGCCCTCAGTCAACTCATGGCCATCCCATGTGACAGAGTAGAACTGCCCCATGGGGTTTTCTAGGCTACAATCTTTGTGAGAGCAGATGGCCAGGTCTTTCTCCCTCAGAGCTGCTGGGTGGATTCTAACTACCAACTTTTTGGTTAGCAGCTGAGAGCTTAACTGTTTTGTGCCACCAGGGCTCCTTTCTTGATGTATAAAACAGATAAAAGAGGCACCTCTTTGGTGATCCCCCGGGGTAGGGAGCCTGGAGCCCACCCATGTGGGCTCTCCCTATCCCTATGACACCTCTTTGGAAATCCTACATGATACCAAGGTCCCTTCCAACAAGCGCTTCTTTGACTCTGGATCTTTTACAGACTCACAAACAGGAACTTCTGCTTTCCTTCCTTCCCAGGCTTCCCCCAGAGCTGCCCCCGAGATCCCGTGGACCTGGTGTCACCAAGATAGCAATGATTAGGAAGACGGGAAAAACCAAGGAGTGTTCCGCTACAGCCGTACACCCCTCATGGCCCTCTCCAGGGGCTGGTGCAGGGTGAGGGCTTTTCATGCTAAGTCCCAGAGTTGTGGTAGAAGGAGAGGGAAGGGGCTGTGATTTGAGCTCAGCTGAGAAGGATGTGCCAGTCTTAGCCACCTTTGGTACAGATGGGACAAAAGGTAGGCAGGCCCCTAAGCCTGAGCCAACACGTGGGGCGTGGGTAGAGTTGGTTTTTTCATGGCTCCAGCAAGCCCACCTTCAAGGAAGCCCAGAAGGCTATCAAGGCCAGCTCTGAAGGGATCTCAGAAGTGAATAAGAGGGGCTTCTCCCACTAGGAGGAGAGATGGCCCACGGGCCTACTGCGGATGGCCAGCAGTCAGGACCCTCCCTTATCTGCCCCAACACTTGCTGGCTGTATTTTTTTCCCAACAGAACCAGAATTTCTGTCAGAAAATTCTTGGACTACTTGAGCGTCTGGATTATAATCTTTTTTTCCATAGTGATGATAGCTCTAATCTCTCTCATAAACATCTAACAGGAGGAAAAATTTTTTCCCATCAAAAGAGTAACAAAAAACATAACACCAAAGAGACTTCACTATAGTGTAGCTGATTTCTCTGGTTGGTAACGGGAATAGCTGCGACCTGGAGCTGTTTTTATTTATTTAAAAGGAAAGACACTTATTTGTTCATTCAACAAACATTTACCGAGCATCTGGAGGTGCTGGGCTTCTGCTGGGCGCTGGGGATATAGTGTCAGCCAGCTCCTAAGGAGCCGTCAGTTTAGGGGAAGACAGACAGGGGCACTGACCATCACAGTCCAGGCATCCATGTGTGGACAGTGATTGGTTATACAGGCAGCCACCACCAGACAGAGGAGGGGCCCAGGCCAACTGGCAAAGAAGTTAGCCAGATGAGGTAAAGGACAAAAAGCCTTCTAAAAAGAGATTAGCACATGCACAAGTAGCATGAAGTCTGGGAAGTGTGGACCAGTCCTCCTGGTTGGAGTAGGGCATGAGAGGTGCTGGGGACAGAGCGGCAGAAGTGCGCTGGGAAGCTAGGTGGGCAGCATCTGGTAAGGCCCTGTGTGCTGAGCTAAGGAGTTTGGACTTTTTCTTATGACTGATGGGTTTTAAGCAGGGGAGAGTTATGACCACACCTATACTTTAGAAAGAATCCTCTGTGAAATGATACTATGTCTGGGATTTCCATCCAAATAAACTCAGGTAAAATACAAAAAGCTAGTAATTGTGGAACTATTCGTAATAGGAAACAACCCAAATGTCTATCCATAGGCTGGTTGAATGAACGATGGTACATTCATGCAGACAAGTACTGTTGTTGTGGGGTGTCATTGAGTCAAAATCCACTCATCGCGACCCCATGTGACGGAGTAGAACTGCCCCATTGGGTTTCATAGGCCGTAATCTTTATGGGAGCAGACTGCCAGGTCTTTCTCCCACGGAGCCGTGGGGTAGGTTCCAACCGCCATTCTGGGTAGCAGCCGAGCGCTTAACTGTTGAGTCACCAGGGCTCCTAAAGAAGTACCAGGCAGCTGTAAAAATGAATAAGGAATATCTCCAAATACAATATATTATTAAGTGGAAAAAGGAATGTGTATATAATGTTTATCTAAGAAAGGCAGGATATAAATACATAAATTTATAAACTCATCTGCTTTTATCAAAAACAGACAAGCAATGGTTGGACAAACCAACGAAAAATGGTCTTTTAAAAAGGAAATCCCGGTGGTGTAGTGGTTAAGAGCTACGGTTGCTAACCAAAAGGTTGGCAGTTCAAATCCACCAGGTGCTCCTTGGAAACCCTATGGGGCAGTTCTACTCTGTCTTATAGGGTCACTATTAGTCGGAATCGACTTCACGGCAATGGATTTTTTTTTTGGTTTATAAGGCAAGGAAAGAGCCCGGGTGACGAAACGTTTAAGCACTTGGCTGCTAAGCAAAATCTTGGTGGTTGGAAAATACCCAGCAGCACCGTGGGGGAAAGATGTGGCAGTCTGCTTCTGTAAAGATTACAGCCTTGGAAACCCTATGGTACAGTTCTACTCTGCCCTATGTAGTCACTATGAGTTGGAATCAACTTGACAGCAATGTTTTTTTTTTTTTTTTATTAGATGAGGGAATTCCTGCAAAATAGGGTGTAGGAAATGGGGATAGAGGCTGGGCTTATTTGAATATATCTTGTTTTGTATAAGGTCCTTGGGGTGGCATAAACGTTTTGTACTTGTCTACTAGCTGAAAGCTTGGCAGTTCAAGCCCACCCAGAGGCACCATGGAAGATAGGCCGGGTGATCTGCTTCCATAAAGATTACAGCCAAGGAAACCCTCTGGAGCACAATTCTACATGGGGCCGACATGAGTCAGAATCAGCTCAACAGGTTTTTGGATGTTTTGTATATTTGACTTTGGAACCAAATAAATATTTCATATAATTAAAAAACAAAATTAACTTAAAAATAAATCCCTGAAAATATGACAATAAAATTAAACAAATGAACATAAATGTGTATTAGGTGGTGGCGTAAGTGAACAGAGAGAAACTGTCCAAACACAGTAATTTGACTGTACATCCCAAGTGGGATATAAGCTAAGGACAAAATGAACTTGGAGCAAACAGATTTCAGCAATCGTTTTGCTGGTCAGGGCATTGGTATTAGTATTCTGAGACTATTGTGTGTGGAACGTGGGATGAAGCAAATGAGAAATTATGTGAAGTTCTAATTCTATAGTTCCTAGTGTCTTTGAGAAATGAGATTCTTGGCACGGGAGAATGGAGATGTACAAGTAGGTAGAAGAACAAAGAGGTGATGCAAAAACCGTGTAGCCGTGACTTTTAATTGAAAATATCAATACAAACTTGTTGTTGTTAGGTGCCGTCTAGTTGGTTCCGACTCATAGTGACCCTATCTACCACAGAGTGAAACACTGCCTGGTCTTGCGTCATCCTCATAATTGTTGTTATGCTTGAGTCCATTGTTGCAGCCACAGTGTCAATCCATCTTGTTGAGGGTCTTCCTCTTTTTTGCTGGCCCTCCACTTTACCAAGCATGATGTCCCTTCCCAAGTCCTATTTTGAGTGTCTTCCAACCTGATGGGCTCATCTTCCTGCATTATATCGGACAATATTTTGATGTTATTCATAAAGTTTTCACTGGCTAATTCTTTTCAGAAGTAGACTGCTGGGTCCTTCTTCCTAGCCTGTCTTAGTCGGGAAGCCTAGCTGAAACCTGTCCTCCGTGGGTGACCCGGCTGGTATTTGAATACCAGTGGCATAGTTTCCAGCATCACAGCAACACGCAAGCCCCTGAAGTAAAACAAACTGACGGACTTAGGATGTATCTTATCTTTAAAACAAACAAAAAGCACATTTCCTAGCTCTGACCTCTGAAAAGATGTAGGAACAGTAACCACTCCAGTAGCAGTGAACAACCCCAGTGCCCAGACTGTGATCTTGAAATGCCATTTCCCCGTAAAAGAACTAGGGCTCCAGGGGAAACAAAACAAAACAAACAAAAAAATGGTTGATTCCAGGTCTGGGGCAGGAAATGGACAAGATGAGCCCGGAACATCCGTCATACCAGTTGGCAAAACCTCCCAAAAACCAAACCCATTGCCGTTGAGTTGATTCTGACTCATAGTGACTCTGTAGGACAGAGTACAACTGCCCCATAAAGTTTTCAAGGAGCACTTGGTGGATTCAAACTGCTGACCTTTTGGTTAGCAGCCCAAGCTCTTAATCACTGTGCCACCAGGGTTTCGCCAGATGGCAAGGAAGTCCTCTAAGGCTCTGAGGATAGTGTCAAAAGGGCTCATGAGTCAACTTAAAGAGGCTCACTCTGGCCAAAGATGAGACAATTTTAGCATCAATAAAGGTAAAACTGCAGTGGATTGAAGTACATGCAATGTATGTTTAACTCTATGAGTTCATAATGATACTAAAACAAATCTAATTGGTCACCTCTGGAGGACGCTAGCAAACAAATTCATTATTTTGAAAACTGGCAAAGAGAAATAGTGGAGCATTTACCCTACCTTCCCTATACAAACTGTACTACCGGGTAACCAAACAGCAGATGAGAGGAAGTTTCTCTTTATATAAGTGATTCAGCTAACAAACGAAGAAGGAATGATAGAACTGGAATATCATCATTGATGCAGTGGTTAAAGCGCTTGGCTGCTAACCGAAACCTTGGCAGCTTGAACCCGCTCGCCGCTCCACAGGAGAAAGATGTGGCAGTCTGCTTTCATAAAAGTTTACAGCCTTGGAAACCCTATGGGGCAGTTCTACCCTGTCTTAGAGGGTCACTGTGAGTCTGAACTGACTGAATGGCAGTGGGTTTTTGTTTTTTTTTTTTAATTCATAATTATTGGCACTGATCTTTAGCAGGTGCTAACGTAAAATTTGAAATGTGAACTCCGGCTGTATATTCAATGACATTGAAAATTGCTAAGTGTTTTTAGGTGTGATGTTGTGGTTATGGTTTTTCCAAGAGTCCTAATCATTTAGAAGTGTATACGGAAGTATTTACAGGTAAAATGAAATAATGTCTTAAGGTTGCTTCAAAGTAATAGACAAGGAGGAGGAAGTGGGTGGGGTAGAGAGGAAACAAGTTTGGCTTTCAGTTGTTAAACACTGAAGCTGGGTAATGGGGGTGTGGAAGTACATTATACTATTTTACTTCCTATTCTACTTTCGGATGTGTTTGAGATTTTCCACAATAAAGTCTTTAAAAATATGAACAGGAAGAAGTTTTAAAAAGAGGAAGAAAGGGAGGATCTCTGTGACAGCTGTGTGGAAGTTGGATTGGATGAGATATTTTAGGGAAGTTTATTTTCCTCTTGGAGTCCTTGAGTGGTATAATCAGTTAACGTAGTTTACTACTAACCAAAAGTTTGGAGGTGTGAGTCCACCCAGAGGCATCTGAGAAGAAAAGCCTGACAACCTAAGAAATCAGCCATTAAAACCCCTATGGAACACAGTTCTCCTCTGACATACATTGGGTCAGCATGAGTTAGAATTGACTCCATGGCAACAGAGACCAGATAGTCATGTGTTCATTTGTTAACACCAGAGGCAATAACCCAATGCTGAAAGTAAGCCTGCATCTATGCATGTGTTTTTAAAAAATTTTTATTTTTTTGTTGTTGAGAACATACGCAGCAAAACATACACTCATTCAACCGTTTCTATATGTGCAATTCAGTGACATTGGTTTATGCATGTACTTTTGAAGTATATAAATGATATTGTGCTATAAAATCTTGGTTTTCTACTTTTTCCACTAAGAAGTTTGATTTTCAGATGCACTCACGTTGCTGTATGTACGTGTTCTGCAGTGTACGTCTGCCACATTTTGCTCATCCACTCTCCTGCTGGTGGACTCTCAGGCACAGGAACAGAATCTCCAGGTCTTTGGACTGACGTGCAGGATTTCGTCTGGAAACCTGCTAGCACCAAACAAACAAACCCACTGCCATTGAGTTGATCCTAGAGATCCTAAAGGACAGAGTAGAACTGCCCCACAGAATTTGCAAGGAGTGCCTGCTGGATTTGAGCTGCCAACCTTTTGACTGGTAGCCATAGCATTTAACCACTATGCCACCAAGGTTTCCAAAGCACACCAAATACTAAAACCCCTCTCCTGTGCCTGGAAGGGGAGCCCTGGGGGCACAGTGGTTAAGAGCTCAGCTGCTAACCAAAAGGTCGGCAGTTTGAATACACAGTCCCTCCTTGGAAATCCAATGGGGCAGTTCTACTCTTTCCTATGGGGTTGCTATGAGTCAGAATCGACACAATGGCAGTGGGTTTTGGTTTGGTTTGGTGCCTGGAAGAGTCGTTCTGGAAGGCTGAAGAGCCACAATGCCTCCCATCCTCCCTGTAGCACCAGGCTTAACCCCACAAACTATAGGATTTGGAGTAGGAAGATTGGGCTTGAGGATCAGCAAGTCCCCTTCCTCTTCCCCCAGAGAAGACATCCTGGGGTCCAGTTAAGAAGCCCAACATGTTTGGAATGTACTTTGCTGGAAAGTGCGAGAAACTGAGCCTGTCCCTTCAGCACATAGCTCAAGGTAGAGGGGCAGCCACTTCTCACCCCAAAGGGGAGGAGACCTTGGGGGCAGGGCAGGGCTCGCAGAAGCCCTGAGCTGGGACACCTGGGGTCAGGTAGCTCCTCCCGTGTCCCTGCACCTGCCCCAGCACCCAGGGCTGGCCTGTGGGGAACAGTATCACTAACTGTGGAACTAAAGCTGCCGCCATAGGAAGCACAGGCTTCTTGCATTAAATAAAATCCAGAAATGTCCAGATTGGCTCTGCCATGAGTCTCCTCAAGTCCAAAGAGGGCATGTAGAGGGCTCATGCTGATTTATGCTGGCCTCCAGGGGGCAATGCTTCTCCAACATCGGAAAGTCTGAGCCAGAAGCAAGGGCAGCTCCAGGTGACAGCTCCTTGGGGACTAGCAGAGATAAATGCTTTGGGAAGATGAAGGGAAACTGGCCTAGGGAGAATCTAAATCTGGACAGCCTTCTTTGGGCTATAGCTTTGTTTTCTCCTGCCTTGTTCCAGTAATACCATCTTTCTCCCCTTGCTCTAGGAGACCCTCCTATTCATCCAGACTCTTCCAAATGTAAACCAAAAGAGGCTGACTTCTCCTCTCACCCTGCCTGACCCTTCAGTTCCCGTTTCCTGCCTCTTCTTCCCACCAGGGATCGGGGCCTTCCCTAGTAGACCCCAAGATGGCCCTATCTCAGGAGGATGCAACCACAACTTCTGTGTAATCATAGATGCAACCATGACCATGTGGTAACATAGTGGATGAGTGAGGTTGGGGAAAGATTTTCTTTGTCTTCTGGCCCTTGTCCCATGGGGATGACTGACATTTAAGTGACAACCCTGGGAAAGGCCAGTGAGAATGGGGGCATGGGGATGTAGGGAGGTAAGTAGGAGCCCATGGAGATGTCAGAACCTCTGGGGCAGCCTAAAATGGGGGTGGCTGGCAAACCCTTAAGAAATAAGCATGGCCCCTCCATGGGGAAAGGGTATCCAGTATAAGGGTAACACTCATTCATTCAATAGCTATCCTTTGAGCATCTGTGTCAGACTCTGGGCTAGGTGTAGGATACAATCATGAACAAATGAACTGCAGTTCCCATTGTCATGGAAGGAGAGGAGGCAAACAAACAGCAAGCAAGCAAATGTGCAGAGTAGAACTGCACTCCAAAGAGTTTTCAAGGCTGTGACCTTTCAGAAGGAGATCACCAGGCCTTTCTCTGAGGGTTCTTTGTGGGGGGGGGGTTGGAACTGCTGACGGTTTTGGTTGGTAGTCGAGTACTCAACCATTTACACCATCCAGGAACTTCAAATGCATGCCTTCAAATTGCAATGAGAATGCTGAGGGAAACAAGGAGGGTGCTGAGACAGAGAATAATGGGGGTAGGAGCTACTTTAGAGAAGGCTACCGGGAAAGGAAGCAGTGAGAAGATATTTCTGCTGAGGCCCACACAATGAATTGTGGTTGGTTTTCCCCTGACCAGCATCCCCCTCCTTCTTCTTGTTCAGCATCCTCCCTTCCCTCTACAGCCAGCATGAAGTCCCTCCCTGGAACCTCAGACGCCAGCTCAGGGGAGCTGAGACGGGGAGAAATGGTGCACAGACCGTCTCTGAGAATGGGTGAGGTGCCCACATGCCGTTGGGCTTTCTCCCAGTGTCGAGGAGGGCCAGGGGGCTCTTTTCCAGCCCATGGCTGCCTGTGAGGGCTTGGGTGGATGTGGTCTTACTCGTCCAGCTTGCAGGCCTACATTCCCAAGGCTTCAGGCTGCCTCCAGGGACTCAGGAAAGGGAGGAAGCTGTTTGAGCCGGGGCCTGAAAGGGGCAGCTGAACTGTCTGAGTCCAGCAGCTCATTGTCCAGATAGGAAAACCAAAACTTACACAAGGGGACAAGATTTGTCCAAGGGCACTTACACAGTTCAGCAGAGACAAGAGTGTGGGTTTTGGAAGCAGAGGTTTGAGTCCCAGGTCTGCCACTTGCTAGATATAAGAGTGTAGGCAAATTACACCCTCTAACTGCAAGCATTAACGGAGGGTTACAATATAATATTTTAGAGCGGTGTGTAGTAAGTGCCTGTCTCCGAGTGGCTGCTCAGGTATCCCGCTCCATGCTCTGGCCACAGACCGATGGGGATAATCCGCCACCTTACCAAAAAAAAAAAAAAAAACAAACCCACTGCCGTTGAGCCGATTCTAACTCATAGCAACCCTATAGGACAGAGTAGAACTGCCCCATAGAGTTTCCAAGGAGCGCCTGGTGGATTCAAACTGCCGATGTCTTGGTTAGCAGCCGTAACACTTAACCACTATGCAACCAGGGTTTCCTCCACCACCTTAGAGACATCCTAAACTGCACAGGGGACAGGCCAGCCTGTGCCTCAGGTGAGAGATCTGCCAGAGGCTTTGGGAGAGAATCGTGGGGGGAAAGGGGAAGAATCGGGTCAGTTTTGGTCCTAGGGCAGGAGGTGGGAAGCTCAAAGATCCTGCCAGTCAGCAGGCCCTCACTCTAAGGAAGTGAATGGCTTGTAGCTTGGGCCCAGCCTTCTGGCCCCTTCCTTTCGTTCATTTGCTTATTTATTCCACAGGTGTGTAATGAGCACCTACTCAGGGCCAGATTCTGTCCAGATGCTGCTCAATCAGAGAAGACTAAGACCAGCTCCTCCCTGCCCAAAATGCCTACAGTCCAACGGGGAGACAGAGCAGAGGGACGCGTTAGCATGGACCACGCTGATGGAGTTATGTGCGCAAAGCAGAGGAGCACTGAGGAAGCGGAGCTGCTGAAGACTCGCTTCTTCTTTGAAAAGGCTTCCTTTTTGTTT
Source organism: Elephas maximus indicus (assembly GCF_024166365.1). Classification (NCBI taxonomy): domain Eukaryota; kingdom Metazoa; phylum Chordata; class Mammalia; order Proboscidea; family Elephantidae; genus Elephas; species Elephas maximus. The sequence goes on along the minus strand of NC_064831.1, from coordinate 66,575,195 downwards.
GTCTTAATTGCAGAGTACGTTGTTATGATTGAGATCAAGCTGTAGCACAGTTTTATGACTTGCTATTTTTATTTGGCATTATGTCGTAATTCCCCCGTGTTATTTCTAAACTCTTTGTAAATAATTTCAATAGCTGCAATGTATTTTCAGGAGATCAATGCTATGATTTAATTAGGCTTGGGCATTTAGGTTGTTTTCTTTTTTTTTTTTTCCTATTATAAATAAGGAGCACTGGTGGCACAGTGGTTAAGAGCTTGGCTGCTAACCAAAAGGTCAGCAGTTTGAATCCACCAGCTGCTCCTTGGAAACCCTATGAAGCAGCTCTACTCTGTACTATAGGGCCATTGTGAGTCAGAACTGACTCGACTGCAACGTGTTTGGGTTTTTTTTTTTAAATAAATAATACCGTTATGAACATCTTTGTACATAAATCACTTCCCAAGTTTCTTACTATTTCCTCGGGCTAGATTTCTAGTCATGGAATTCCTGGGTAAAGTATAACAATATTTTTAAATCCCTCAATAATGTCTCAACACTTACTGCCAAGTAACTTTCTGAAATGATTTTCCTGGTACACCCTGTATAGTTATGGCCAGTCCTTAAGACTATATAGAGGTGGGGTTATTATTAGAAACAAAGGGTGCAGATGGGCAGTTTGAATCACACAGACTTGCCTTCCAGCCCCAGCTCGTCAGTTCTCCCTCCTGAGACTCATTTCCTCATCTGCATGATGGGGGTGATAATTCTATCCTTGAGCAGTTTTGCGATGACTAGAGACAGTGAATATAAAGCACAAAGCTCGGTGCCTGGCACACAATAAAAAAAAAAAAAAATTTTTTTTTTTTTTTGCACAGAATAGGAGCACAATAATTGTTTACTGCTACAGTATGACAACTCCCCAGTTGAGACTGGTGTAAATTCAACCTGATGCTGCAGGGCGATGTCTCGGCCCCAGCTCCTACAGAGCCAGGAGTGTGTGCTGCTACTCCAACCATGCTAGAGCTCCCAGGACCTCTGAACAGGGGCCAGAGAAAGTGAACAAAGGCCTCTGGGGGCAGAACAAGGGGAGAGATCATCAGGCTGCCTGGGAGAGGAAGAAAGAAAGGGTGCTGGGAAGAAGAGGGAAGAGTAGAGGAAGGGGATCGAGAGGTCCACAGGAAAGGTCAAGACCAGGGGTACAAGATCCAAGTGGAGGGGCTAGTCCAGTACCAGAATGGAGGGTGAATCTAGGTGCTGGAGGACAGGAGTGGGCACCAGGGATCTCCAATGGGTCACCCAGCACTCGGTTCTGTGACTAGCTTAGAAAGTGACCTTGGACAAGAGCTTTGCCCTTGCTGGGCACTGGTTTACCCATCTGCAGAAGCCTCTGAGTATCTTTTCTTTGTCAGACACCCTCTGACCTGGCAATGCCCTGAAGAAATTCTGGGGCACCAAAAACGTGAATGACCCCCCATCAGTCCCTCTGAGTAAGTTTAAATACCCACCAAGTAGTTTCTCTGCTGGAGACGGGAGACAAGAACTGCTCTTGGAGTAGTGGGAAAACTTCTCTGGAAGATTATTGGAAAGGGGAAGAGCAAAAGTCAGAGGGAAGGGGCTTGCTTAGAGAGAGGGAGTGACCACAGCCAGAGCAGAGTGGGCTGGGGAGGTGGGGGAACAAAGGGGATTGGAGTTTGGAGGTGGGCAGCCTGAGACTGTCTGAGGAGAGCCGTGGGGCTGTTGCTGGCCCACACTGTGATTTAGCAAAGATTAGAAAATGGTGCCCACTTGGCGGATGAAGGTCCTGGATCATACTTGGCTAGAGAAGTGAGGTCTGGTTTCCAGCCTCTGTTAACCTACTCAGCAAGATATCATTGTTTTGTAAGTTGGGTCCTGTAGAAGCAGACACTGAGACAGAGTTTGGGGTGCAAGAGGTTTATTAGGGATTGACATCTGTGAAAGGAAGGGAGGGCAGAATTGGGCAGAGGGAAACCCAATCTGTGCTGCAGGCCCAGAAGTCTTGACTAATCCAGCAGGCCACTCTGGAGTAAGAAGTGCCCATCAGAGTTGTCCAGCATCAGGCCTAAACAGCTAGGCCTTTGTCCCCCTACCTTGCTCAGTCACCAGCTGTGGGCTGACCCTGAAACGGCAGCTGAGGCAGAACCTGAAGGAATTAGCAGCTGGAGGCAGTCTGCTGACCACACTCCCTGCACCTGGGAGGCGGGCCTCCCAAGAAGGGTGGTCTGGGCAATGCATCTGTGTCTGCCACACCTTGGGCAATGAGTCACGTGTTCAACTGTACATGACAGCCGTGCAGGAGAGAAACTCTAGAGGACATAAATGTATGCCTTGTCCAGATGGTTTGGAAAATGTGGATAGGGAGAAAAAAAAAAATCGAATAACAGGTAATTATGTTTATACCAAGGGAGCCCTCATCAGGAGAGTTGGATCCTTTGAGCCTGCTGGTTCCTGATTTTCTGGCCTGACAGTTTGGAAATGTTCGCCTCGTCACATCCCACCACTTCCTTCCTCTCCCCCTGCACTAGTTCTTGGGCCTGGTAATATGCTTTCTGCTGGGTGAGAGTGTCAGATCATTCTTGAGTTGAGTCTAAGAGAAAGAACATCGTTTCCCTTCTTTTCCCACTTCTGTGTGATTTGGCCAGAAGGCCTTGAAGTCAGGAAGTGAGAAGGCAACCCGAGAAAGTGACATGACCTGAGTCTTCGAGGGAAGGGAGCAGATGAGACCCTCTGGCTCCCAAGACTTCAATGGCTCCCTAGTGCCGTTGAAGTCCAAACCCTTAGCCTGAGATGCAATGCTTCCCTGAGCTGGCCCTGCTTCCTCTCAGCCTGGAATCAGAATGGGGACTTAGCGAATGTCTGATGAATGAATGAAAATACTTATTATAACAGTATAGGATTTGTGTTTCTCTAGTTTCCATCAAAGCATGGGTACTCACAGGGGCTCAATATCAGCAATAACCTTAGCTTTCTTCATTTACCTGCTCATACAAAACCTTGGCTCTCCCCTCAGTCTACTTCAACAATTTCTGGGAGATGAGAAGGAATGAGTTCAGAGCAAAAGCTCTGGAGTCACCACTGAGAGCACCCAGGGATCCTTGGAGAAATGTTGATTTCAGAGCAGGGGCAGGAAAAGTACAAGATGAGCCTGAAACCTCTCGAGCTAGAAATTAAGGAAGTGTTCAAAAAATAACGGGGCCAGGTCAAAAGGAAGCAGAAGCCCCCTTGGAAGGGCTCATACTGGCCACATCTGGGAAGATATGAGCAACAAAATAAATGAATAATAATAATGGCTTATAAAGGAGCCCTGGTGGCACAGTGGTTAAGCACTAGGTTGCTAACTGAAAGGTTGGCGGTTCAAGCCCACCAGCAGCTTCGAGGGAGAAAGATGTGGCAGTCTACTTCTGTGGAGATCACAGCCTTGGAAGCCCTATGGGGCAGTTCTACTCTCTCCTATCGGGTCACTATGAGTCAAAAATGATTCAACAGCAGCGGGTTTGGGTTTTTTTGTTTTTGTTTTTTTGTTTTTGGTTTAAGATAATAAAAGTTCTGATCCAGGTGTGCATATCTGACTCACTGATGAAACTTAAAAAAGGGGTTGGGCCAGGGAATCTGGTCCTGACCCAACTTTCTAAGTCGGTAACCAAAAAACCTGTTGTCATCGAGTTGAGTAGAACTGCCCCATAGGGTTTCCAAGGAGTGGCTGGTGAATTCGAACTGCCAACCTTTTGGTTAGCAGCCAAACGCTTAACTACTGGGCCACCAGGCCAGTAGCTCTGTTTTTTTTTTAAACAAAGTTCCACTAGAGATTCTGATGAACACCTTCTGCCCATTTGAAAACTGACTGGCGAACTGCCGGGGGTGGTGGGGAGCCCCACCCATCTCATTGTTTGGCCTTCCTTGGTTCCTGTGTTGCACTGGCCAGCACCCCAGCTTCTAAAGACCAAAAGTGCTTGGAAATTCAGAGTGGCACACTTGAGGCTGCAAACGAGTAAATCCGAAAGCTCCTTGTCAACTCAGAAGTTCTGTGTGAGTGGGAAGAAGCCTTATTTTTTGCTACTGCTTTTTTTTTTTCCTGGGGCAAACTGAAAAACAGAGTCTAAATCACTTCCTGAGGGGTTTAGGGTGTTGCCCTTGGTCCCCACAGAGGACTCTGGGCAAGGATGTTTCCTGGTTGCAGACGTAGGAGAGGAGTCTCATTCTGATAGTGCCCTACACCCGCATGGCCCCTGGTCTCTGCATTTTCTCCTCAGCGTGGGGTTTCCCTTCCTTCCTTTTCCATCTCTGCATCTGCCCCAGGCCCTGCCTGGCCACCTCACCTCCAGCCCCACACTCTGGGAAGGAAAGATCCCGCTTAGCTCTGACAGGTTAACTGACCTTTCTGAGTCTCAGTTTCCTTTTTTGTTAAATGGAGATCATAACGTCTCACATGGCTGTTGTGAGGATTAAGCAAGACACATGGCTACAGTCTGGCCTCAAATGTTAAGGTTAGAGAGTAGGACTGAGGAAGGAGAATGTCTTGAATGGGATAGCAGGGGCATGTAGTGGAGACAAGGCACAGAAAGGGAGATGGAGGGGCATGTGGCCCTGTAGGTCAGAGCCCTAGCTAGCTGGGTGATGCTGTCTCTGAGCCTCAGATTCCTCTTCTGTAAAATGGAGCCAGTTACCTCACTTGAACACTAACTATATGTCAAGAACTGTGCTGGAAGCTGGGGGTATACTTAGATTTAGCAAAAGCAAACTCAGTCTTTGCTCTTGTGGATCTTAAAGTATAATAGAGGGCAGACCTTGACCAATAAAAACTGAAACATGTACTTACAAAGAGTAATAGGTGCCATCATGGGAAAAAACAATGCTAAGTGTGTGTGGCAGGGCCCTTGGTCTAGTCTGAGAGATCAGGGAAGGCTTTCCTGAAAAGGTGACATTTGGTAAGAGAACTGAGTGATGACGGGAAGTTAGGAGACCAACACAGGGGCTGGTTGGGTTGGGGGTAGGGGTGGGGGTAGGAAATACCTTCCAGGCAGTGGGAAGAGCACATGCCAAGGCCCTGAGGTAGAACAGACTGAGGCAAGATGGAGGAATTGAAGGAAGACTCAGAAGCAGTGCCAGAAACTGAGAGGGCAGTAGTCTGAGTTGAAGTTGAAGAGTAGGCTGGGACCAAATCATGCAGGTCTATAGGCTGTGTAAGGACAATGACCATTGTCCTGAAAACAATGGGAAGTCATAGCAAGGTGCTGGCTTCACGCATGTGCAATGAATGCAGTTGCTCAGAAGGGCCCCATAATTGGGTTAATACTCTGAGGTCATGTCTTGAAATATGTCATAATTTTATCTTTGGATTTTGTAAGTGAAGTCCAATGGGACAATGGAGACTACATCAGAGGCTTGGAGCCTCGGCTCATGTTCGGTTCCTCCTCCCACTGCTTCCTCAGGCAGGTTCTCAGCACCCACTCCTGGCCCCACCCAGTCTTCCCCTCCCTGCCCCTGCCATTCAACTACTGCCACTTCTGCCCCCAGCATTGACATGGAGGCGGCTGAGGGAAAGGTCAGGGTTAGCTACAAGTGCTCTTCAGCATCTCAGGTCTGGACATGGTGGTAGCTGTCTGTGCTCCAGGCTGCCAGTGCCATGGTACATGCAGCAGGTGACCTGTAGAGGGAGCCTCTTTCCCACTCCCAACCCAGGTACCTAGCACTCCTGGTGTGGAGGTTACCATACCCTTGGGGACCGCCATCCATGGGCAGACAGGCCCATGGAATGGGGAAATGCCTTCCCCTGGTGGCTGGTAGGAGGTGAGCCAGCAGCTGGTGGGTTGTGCATGCCCCTAGTCTCAGGGGTTGGGGGCGGCGAGAGGTGGGTGCCCAACTATTCCCACGCCCAAGGAAGCACGACTTTAAATAGCAAAAAACAAAACAACAAAAAAAAACACCATGACAGGTCAAGAGGACCATGGAAAAAAGGAAAACGTTTTTTTATTTAACACCTTTAATGACAATTTTCTCCCTGCTTTTTGAATACGAGGCTCCACATTTTCGCTTTGCACTGAGCTCCTGGAAAATATCAGCTGGTCCTGGTAGTAAGCAATCAATGAGATCAAGCACGTAGAATACCTCCAGGCCCAGCAGATACTGATACTCACAAAGTTGTTGTTAGGTGCTGTTGAGTTGGCTCTGACTCATAGCGACACTATGTAAAACAGAATGAAACACTGCCTAGTTCTGCTCCATCCTTACAATTGTTGTTATGCTTGAGCCCATTGTTGCAGCCACTGTGTCAATCCATCTCATAGAGGGTCCTCCTGTCTTTCACTGACCCTCTACCAAGCATGATGTCCTTCTCCAGGGACTGATAACATGTCCAAAGTACCTGGGACGAAGTCTCACCATCCTTGCCTCTAAGGACCATTCTGGCTGTACTACTTCCAAGACAGATTTATTCATTTTTCTGGCAGTCCATGGTATATTCAATATTTTTAGACAATACCAAAATTCAAAAACATCAATTCTTCCTCAGTCTTCCTTATTCATTGTCCAGCTTTTCCATGCATATTAGGTAATTGAAAATACTGTGGCTTGGGTCAGATGCACCTTAGTCTTCAAGGTGACATCTTTGTTTTTCAACATTTTAAAGAGGTCCTTTACAGCAGATTTGCCCAATGCAACGTGTTGTTTGATTTCTTCACTGCTGCTTCCATAGATGTTGATTGTGGATCCAAGTAAAATGAAATCCTTGACATTTTCAATCTTTTCTCCATTTATCTTGACGTTGCTTATTGGTCCAGTTGTGAGGATATTTGTTTTCTTTATGTTGAGGTGCAATCCATGCTGAAAGCTGTAGTCTTTGATCTTCATCAGTAAGTGCTTCAAGTTCTCTTCAGTTTCAGCAAGCAAGGTCGGTGTTATCTGCATAACTCAGGTTGTTAACGAGTCTTTCTCCAATCCTAATGTCCTGTTCTTCATATAGTCCAGCTTCTTGGATTATTTGCTGAGCATACAGATTGAAGAACTATGGTGAAAGGATACAACTCTGACGCTCACCTTTCCTGACTTTACACAACACAGCACCCCTTCTTCTGTTTGAACGACTGCCTCTTGGTCTATGTACAGGTTCCAAATGAGCACAATTAAGTGTTCCAGAATTCCCATTCTTTGCAATGTTATCCATAATTTGCTATGATCCACACAGTCGAATGACTTTGCATAGTCAATAAAACACAGGCAAATATCTTTCTGGTATTCTCTGCTTTCAGCCAGGATCCATCTGACATCAGCAATAATATCCTTTGTTCCACATTCTCTTCTGAATCCAGCTTGAATTTCTGGAAGTACCCTGTCGATGTACTGCTGCAGCCACTTTTGAATTACCTGTAGCAAAATTTTACTTGTGTGTGATATTAATGGTATTATTCATTAATTTCTGCATTCCTTTGGATCACCTTTCTTTGGAATGGGCACAAACATGGATCTCTTCCAGTCAGTTGGCCAGATAGCTGTCTTCCAAATTTCTTGGCATAGTCAAGTGAGCGCCTTTATCATTGCATCTGTTTGTTGAAACATCTTAATTGGTATTCCATCAATTCCTGGAGTCTTGTTTTTTGCCAATGCCTTCAGTATAGCTTGGACTTCTTCCTTCAGTACCATTAGTTCTTGATCACATGCTATCTCCTGAAATGGTTAAATGTTGATCAATTCTTTTTGTTACAACGACTCTGTGTATTCCTTCCATCTTCTTTGATGTGTCCTGTGTCATTTAATATTTTCCGCATAGAATCCTTCAGTATTGCAACTCCAGGCTTGAATTTTTTCTTTAATTCTTTCAGCTTGAGAAATGCTGAGTGTGTTTTTCCCTTTTGATTTTTTAACTCCAGGTCTTTGCACATTTCATTATAATACTTTGTCTGCTTCAGCTGCCTTTGAAATCTTCTGTTCAGCTATTTTACTTCATCATTTCTTTGTTTGCTGTTGCTACTCAACATTCAAGAGCAAGTTTCAGAGTCTCTTCTGATATCCATTTTGGTCTTTTCTTTTCTTTTCTTTTTTCCCCTATCTTTTTGATGACCTTTTGCTTTCTTCATGTATTATGCCCTAGATGTCATTCCACAGCTCATCTGATCTTCTGTCATTAGTGTTCAATGTGTCAAATCTATTCTTGAGATATACTTAAGGTTGTACTTTGGCTCTAGCGGACTTGTTTTAATTTTCTTCAGCTTCAGCTTTAACTTGTGTATGAGCAATTGATGGCCTGTTCTGCAGTCGGCTCCTGGCCTTGTTCTGACTGATGATATTTAGCTTCTCCATCTTCTCTTTCCACAGATGTAGTCAATTTGATTCCTGTGTACTCCATCTGGTGAGGCCCATTGTATAGTCACCATTTATGTTGTTGAAAAAAGGTTTTTCCAGTGAAGGATTCATTGGTCTTGCAAAATTCTATCATACCATCTCAGGCACCTTTTCTATCACCAAGGCCATATTTTCCAACTATTGATTCTTCTTTGTTTCCAGCTTTTGCATTCCAATCACCAGTAATTATCAATGCATCTTGATTGCATGTTTGATCAATTTCAGACTGCAGAAGTTGGTAAAAATCTTCAATTTTTTCATCTTTGGCCTTAGCAGTTGCTGAGTAAATTTGAATAACGGTCGTATTAACTGATCTTCCTTGCAGGCTTATGGATATTATCCTATCACTGACAGTGTTGTACTTCAAGATAGATCTTGAAATGTTCTTTTTGACGATGAATACTCCACTTCAATTTGTCATTCCCCACATAGTAGACCCTATGATTGCCTGATTCAGAATGGCCAATGCCAGTCCATTCCAGCTTGCTAATGACTAGGATATCTATCTTTATGCATTCCATTTAATTTTTAACAACTTCTAATTTTCCTAGATCCATACTTCGTACATTCCAGGTTCTGATTATTAATGGATGTTTGCAACTATTTCTTCCCGTTTTGAGTTGTGCCACATCAGCAAATGAAGGTCCTGAAAGTTTGACTCCATCCACGTCATTAAGACCAACTCTACTTTGAGGAGGCAGCTGTTCCTCGGTTGTATTTTGAGTACCTTCCAACCTGAGGGCCTCATCTTCCAGCACTACATCAGACAATGTTCTGCTGCTATTCATAAGGTTTTCACTGGCTAATTTTTTAAGAAGTAGGCTGCCAGTGTGTCTTAGTCTGGGAGCTCCACTGAAACCTGTCCACCGTTTGTCACCCTGCTGGTATTTAAAATACTGGTGGCATAGCTTCTAGCATCACAGAAACACGCAAGCCACCACAGTATGACGAACTGACAGATGAATGGTAGCTAGTATTTAGGGATCCCAGGTGGCGCAAACAGTTAATATGCTCAGCTGCTAACAGAAAGGTTAGAGTTTCAATTCCACTCAGAGTTGCCTTGGAAGAAAGGCCTGGTTATCTTCTTCCAAACAAAATCAGCCATTGAAAACTGTGGAACACAGCTCTAATTTGACACACATGGGGTCCCCATGAGTCGGGGTTGACTCCATGGCAATTGGTTTGGTATTATTCTTGTTGTTGTGGATGTGGCTGGAAAGGATGGGTGGAATAGCTCTAGGCAGCTGGCTAATCCCTGCCAGGCAGCTGGCTATGGCGTTGGATGTTGTAACAACTGGTTTTGCATTTGATTCTGAATCCTTGGACCTACTGCTTCTTGAATTATTCAAGCAGATATGTTCAAATGCCATGCAAAACAGGATGGGCCCCTGTCTGCTTGGGGAACTGCCCCCCCCCCCATTTACAAATCAGAGCCACAGCCTGGCCTGTGGCACAGCTGCCCAGACTTCAAGGCAAATTGTGTTTTGAAGCATCTGGAACAATCACTAAAAAGCAGTGATTTTCAGGACCGGTTTTTTTTTTTTTTTTTTAGAGGCTTAGGCAGCCTAGGGTGGAGGGTGGGCAGCTGGCGAGGGAGGAAAGGAGGCTTGAGAACAGTTGCCTTTTCTGAGGAGGCACTCAGACATCTTGTTCCTGCGCCTTCACCTCACTGACATCCCACTTATCCATACACTGCCGCCCCCGACCAATTGTCCCATGGAAGCCTCTCTCAGAGTTATCACAACACCTTCCTTTGCTCTCCCTTCTTTAAGCCATTCCACACTTGGAGAGATCTTTCTAGAATCTGTCAGTCTGTGGACCCCTCAGGGCAGAGACCATGTCAGCCCCTTTCTGGGCCCCAGGCCCAGCAGGACTTGGCATGAGTTGGTGCCCAGCAGTGTTCATGGACTTGAGTTGAAGAAAAGGATGTGGTGGTCACAGTGGTTGACTCTCAACATTTACAACACTTCCATCAGGGGATCTCATTACCACAGCCAATGAGGGAGAAGTATGTGACTCACTTATGGCCAATGAGACATGAGGGGAGGTCTCCGGGGAGTTTCCCAGGGGCTCTGGAGAAAATGAGACCCAAGGGTAGATCCACCTTTTCTTCCTATAGATCTGACTGTGCCTGGAATTGGAGCTGCTGCAGCTCCTTGGGTACAGCCAGGGAGGGAGATAGCAAATGGAGGGGAACTGCAGGGAAACTGAGCTAAAGCCCTAACTCACCACATCTGGAGGTCATCCTGCCTCCAGACCCCTCATGTGAGAGATCATACCCTTCCTCAGTGTCAGACCCTCAGCCTCAGACCTTCTGGTTTTATGTTTCTTATAGTCAAAGGCATCCTCAACTGATGCAAATTTCACAGTGAACTCAGAAGCGCTTGTGCCAAGGTTGGACTGTCATCCCAATAGCACCACCAATCTCAACAGCCTCCCTGGGCTCAGTTTTCCCATATACCTGGGGTGAGAGGTTCCACAGGTAGAACTAGAGAAAGGAAGAATGAAACCCTTTGCAACAGGGGTAAGGGTAAATCCTTTGCAAGAGGGTAAAAAGATAACTGTGCTGGTTAAGATCATGTGATTTGGTGTCAGGCAGACTTGGGTCCAAAACCCAGCTCTCCTGCTTACTGTCCATGAGGCCTTGAATGAGTTGCATAGACCCTTTTTTTTTAATTGTATTGTGCTTTAAGTGAAAGTTTACAGTGCAAATTAGTTTCTCATTCAAACATTTATACACAAATTGTTTTGTGACATTGGTTGCAATGTGTCAGCATTCTCCCCCTTTCCCTTTATACCCGGGTTCCCCATGCCCATTTGTCCAGTTTTCAAGCCCCTTCCTGCTTTCTTGCCTTCACTTTTGGGCAGGCATTCCCCATTTGGTCTCACACACTAAATTGAACTAAGAAACACTATCTAGTGCTGTTATAACAGAAATACCACAAGTGGGTGGCTTTAACAAAGACAAATTTATTCTCTCACAGTCTAAAAAAACACTATCTAGTGCTGTTATAACAGAAATACCACAAGTGGGTGTCTTTAACAAAGACAAATTTATTCTCTCACAGTCTAGGAGGCTAAAAATTCGAGTTCAGGGTGCCAGCTCCAGGGAATGGCCTTCTCTTTCTGTGGGGGAAGGTCCTTGTCATCCATCTTCTCTGGTCAAGGAGCTTCTCAGTGCAGGAACCCTGGGTCCAAAATACGCACTTTGCTCCTGGCACTACTTTCTTGGTGGTATCAGGTCCCCATGTCTCTCTCCTCGCTTCTCTCTTTTATACCTCAAAAGAGATTGGCTTAAGATACAACGTAATCTTGTAGATTGAGTACTGCCTCATTAACATCGTAGAGGTGGGATTTACAACACACAGGAAAATCACATCAGATGACAAAACAGTGGACAATCACACAATACTGGGAATCATGGCCTAGTCAAGCTGACACAATTTTGGGGGGACACAATTCAATCCGTAACACTTGCGTCTTTGGTTTTCTTCATTCTCCTTTGCTCCAAATGGGATGGGATCAATGGATGTATCTTAGATGGTCGCTCACAAGTTTTTAAGACCCCAGATGCTACTCACCAAAGTAGGATGTAGAGCATTTTCTTTATGAACTATGTTATGTCAATTGATCCAGATATCCCCTGAGACCGTGGCCCCCGGCCCTCAGCCCCAGTAACTCAGTCTCTCAATGTGTTTGGATGTGTCTAGGGAGCTTCTAGGACTTTGCCTTAGTCAAGCTGTATTGACTTTCCCTATATTGTGTATTGTCTTTCCCTTTATCAAAGTTGACTCTTGTCTACTATCTAGTTAGCAATTTCCCCTCCCTACCCTTTCTCTCCCTCGTAACCATCAAAGTTTGTTTTTTTCTGCGTGTAAACCTTTCTTTGAGTTTTATAATAGTGGTCTCATACACTATTTGTCCTTTTGTGATTTACTTATTTCACTCAACATAATGCCCTCCAGATTCATCCACGTTATGAAATGTTTTGCAGATTCATCACTGTTCTTTATCGTTGCATAGTATTCTATTGTATATGCACCATAGTTTGTTTATCCATTCAACTGTTGAAGGACACTTAGGTTGTTTCCATTTTTTTGCTATTGTGAATAATGTTGCAATGAACATGGGGGTGTGCATATGTCTAATTGTGTGATGGCTCTTATTTCTTTAGGATATATTCCTAGTAATGGGATTGCTGGATCATACGGTATTTCTATTTCTAACTTTTTAAGGAGGCACCATATTGTTTTCCATAGTGGTTATATCATTTTACATTCCCACTAGCAGTGCATAAGAGTTCCACATAGACTCTTTAATGACTAGTTTTCTCACCTGTAAAATGAGAATAATAATAGTATGTATCCCATAGAAGCGGGTGAGGGTGTGTGAAAAGCTTAATGATGCACTCCAAAGCTGGAATTAGCTGTTCTAGTCACAAAGCCTTGGGACCAGCAGAAGGGTGTGGGGGGAGGGAAGGAGGAAGACTTCCTTTTAGCAGAGAACTTTGGAGTTCCTCCCATCACTTCCTTCCCCAATTTCTCCAGCCCACAGCCAGCATGGCCATCTGCCCAGGGCTGCCCTGGGTGGACCAGAGCAATTGGGAAAGGAAGACCTCCTGTGTGGTAGACTTGAGCTGGGCTTGAGAGAGGGGAGAACTTGTCCAGGTAAAGAAGTTCAAGGAAGGCATGCCAGAAGGGAGGCACAAAAAATGCAGCAACATTTTGGAGGTAGGAGTGGGAAGGGGGTTTTGGTGAGAGGGAGGAAGCCTGTTTGGAGTAGAAATTTGTCATAAAAGGTTAAGGGAGCAACACCTGGAGAGTCATGGAAGGGAGCCTGGTAGTCAAGTTTTCTGCCAATAAGAGGGTACAAAAGGGCTCTAGTCTGCTTCCAGAACTAGAGACATCACCCCATTTGACAGATGGAAACACTGAGCCCAGGGATGCTGAGTCAGTGGCTTCACAGAGTTAGTGTCACCCAGTGCAGTAACTCATGGTGTAATACCCACCCCCACCGCCATGGATTTCTTCCTGTGCCAGACCATACAAAATCCCTAGTAACGTTTTTTGTACTAATGCTCCTAGTAAATCATAATTCTTGTATATCACTCCTTTTCCTTTAATTACTACTTCATTTTCAAAAAAAGTTACGATACAGGTTTACAGATGCTAATTACAACAATGTTGTAGCTAAAACACCAGGAAATTTGGCCAAATCAGCAACTAGAAAAATACCAGCAGCAATGAAAAAACCAGCACGTGCTTGTAGCATGTGCAGATGAAACCATGTGACTCGAAGGATCATTGTAATTGGGTAATAATGACCGCTCTGACCAAAAGACATTAGAAGGTTCAAAAAGTGAATAATTAGCATAGAGCTTTAGCCTTGTAGGTATATTGATACATGTAAGCTGGGCTTACAAAAAATGTTTTTGCTGTTATAGCTAACTACAGGGATATTGTTATAAAAAATAACAAATTTCTGTTGAGACGCAGCACAAAAATTTTATAAACAGTTATTTTGGTGTCACCTCCTCTGACAGTGTCACTGGGTGTGGTCCATGCCACCTGGGCCCCCCTAATGTTGCCACTGGGCTGAGTCAGTGATGTTAGAGGTGGTGAAACCACTGGATTGAGAAATACAGCCATAGTATATAGCCTTGGGGGTTTAAGGTGATATTTTGCCCCATTAGCTGTCTTCAGCTGAAAGCAACAGAAAACCTGACTTGAGGAGCCTTCACCGCTAAAGACTTTCTTTCATTAGCTCAAACCAGAAGGAGTCTGGAGGTGGGGCGGCGGGGGGCTTCTAGGAGCAGTGCAGCAGCGCCAGCCCCCCTGCTCTGCAATTCTCCCCCACGTCTTCTCTCTCTCTCTTTGAATTAAAATTACTTATGTTCAGAAAAACACTTGAGGAATCATGTGTTCTCTCCCCGGTGGCTGTTTCAGAAGCCTGGGTGGGCCCATCTCCCTAAACCCCAGGCACGCATAACTGGCACTTGGGAGCTTGGCGAGCCTGCTTCTGCTTCAGCTCTCATCTATCTTATCATTCCCGCCAATTGTAAGGGAGATACCAGCAAGGTAGTGATTTGTGGATGGTCCCTGACTCATCCCTTTTTGCCAGGCTGCCCTGCTGGCATCTTCTGCTGAGTGGGCACCTGGCTCCTCAGGGCTCTAGCCCAGGGCTCTTTCCAAGGTGGTACCAGACAGTGCCTCCAACACCTGCCCAACCGAACCAGAAATTCCACAAGTGTTCTCAATGCCATCCCCTTTCCAAAGGCTGGGGGTGGCAGATGGGGAAACTGAGACTCAGAGAGTTGGAGGGTTTATTGAAGTCCCTCAGCCACTGAAGTGTGTAGTGCCCAAGCCAAACAAAACCCGGAGCCTCAACCTCAGTTTTCAAACTCCCGCCTCCGTCTCTCTCTCAGTTCAACCATGTTCACGAAGCCTTAAGGCTCCACCTCCAGAGTGGGCCTCCCTGGCCCACAGTGTCTAATCTGGAGACTTGGGGGCAGTGCCTGTGAGGTCGCAGGCTGTTCTTCCTTGGCTAGATGCCCACTCATCCCCACCTCTATGTTCCTACAGCCCCCCAGAGTACAGCTGTGTCTGCCCTGAGAATGTGAGCTCCTTGAGGGCAGGACCTGGTCTGGGGCACAGAGCAAAGTTTGATGAAGGATAGATGTCCAGGCCTAGATGACACCCTCCTGAATAGATTCCTGCTGAGGAGTAAAGAGTCTAGCATTTTTGTGCTGGCCTGGCAGGGAGTGGATCTGGCTGGACTGGTGGGAGACAGAACCTGAAGTTCCTGGGCTCTTCTTGCCCACGCCTTTAGTGGGCCCCAAGCTCTAAAAGGAGTCCTGGTGGAGCAATGGTTAAGCACTCAGCTGCTAACCAAAAGATTCGCAGTTTGAATTCACCCAGAGGCTCCTCGGGAGAAAGACCTGGCAATCTGCCCCTGTAAAGATTAGAAAACCCTCTGGGGCAGCTCTACTCTGTCACTTGGGTTTACTATGAGTTAAAAATTGATTCAATGGCACCTAACAACAACAACAAGCTCCCTAAATGTATGGCTTCTGAGAATGTCCCTGCCCCTTCTCAGGTTGAGACACCCCAGCAGGGGGCCGCCACTAAAGGGCAAGCAGAGGCAAGCAGGGAGAGTGGCAGGTGGCAGGCAGGGCTGCATAGAAGAGCACAGCGGCTCCACTTCCTGTGAATGAAGGCCCTAGTGCCTGCCCCAGGGGAGGTTGCACAAACCTTCCTGTGCAGGCCTCAGGCTGCCTGCCTCCCTGGCCTGAGTCCCAGCCTGCCTCTCTCAAGAGCCGCTGCCTCCTGCCTGGGGCTGGCATCTCCTCTCCCTGCCCTGGAACTGGGCTGTGTTCTCTATCACCCGCTGGGCTGGAGAGGGGCTGGGCCGGACACCGGGGCCCGCCCTCTCATCACTGGGCATTGCTCCTTCCTCATTTTGCTGCGGATTCTAGCCCCAAACAAAACAGGTTGAGCCCTTTCCCTCCCTTCAGCAGTTCTGGCTTGCAGCTGCCTTCTGAGCTGCTGCAGACGGTGACAGCCGGGGAGAGGGGCTTGGGCCAGCCCTGCCGACACTGGGCACTGGACAGTGCTCCTTGCTCTTGGCCCTCAGACGGCCCTGCCTGGGGCAGGAGAGCTTGATTTGCCACAGTAGAGCCCAAGGATGATGCCCCAGCTGCACTTCAGAGATGCCTTTTGGGTGAGTGAAGGCTGGGGGCGCGGGGGAGGGCATTGAGAGAGTGGAATAGGCTCTGGGGAAGCTGAAATTTTCCATGGAAGTTGGAGGGGGATATAGCTCCCAGATGCAGGCTGTCTCATAAAAGTAGTGATTGATATACAACTTTGTCATGGAGGTGGTCTAGGCTACTTTCCCTTCTGAGCTGGAAGGCGAAGGGGGTACTGACTTCCCTGCAACTTCACCACCATGGGCAAGGGATGTCCTCTGCACTTCCAGGACTGGTTTTTCCTCTGAGAGACCCCTCCCCCACAGCAGGACCTTTTTAGGAGAGTCTAGCATGCGTTTTTTTTTTTTTTAGCATGCAGGTGGGGGCTTGAGGAGGCCATGTGGGGTGGAGGAGAGGGTGTCAGGTTCGGGCACCAGAAAAACTTGGTTCATACCTTGGCTCTGCAATTGTAGGTGTCTGAGCCCCACCTTCCCCATCTATACAGTGAAGATTGAAAAAAAAAAATTTTTTTTTTTTTTTTTAGTGAAGATAGATAATAATAATAAATATATCAAATGAACGGGAGGATTAAACAAGGTGAACTAATGTAATAATGCCCCCAGAATGTTGCTGGCACACCAAATGGTAATTCTCCTTCCCTCACCCAACACCTTTTCGTTTGGAGACCTTGGGGGTCTTTCAAGGTAGCAGGATGGGCTGGGCAATTCCTTGCTCGCAGTATTAAATCCAGCACAGGCCTGAAGAGTCCTCCTTCCCTCCCTGGGAAATAGCTGGCTGGCTCATGGAGGTAAAATGGCTTGGCCCAGGTCACAGGGCTAGTAAGCCCAGTTTGGATCACAGATCCCCTCAGCTTTTTTCCAGCTGTCCTTTAACCATCCCCTCTGCTCCTTAAGCCTGGCTGTCCCCAGGGTGCTCCTTCCAACCCTGCAGAGGGCTCTCTGGTCTTGTTGTGTTCAGCAGGCTCAGCCCCAGCCAACAGCCTGGCCCTCCCCAGGTCCTTTCTTGGGGCCAGGAGCCAGAGAGATGAGAGCTAATAATGAGCCAGGCCTGCCTTCCTTCTCTTTTGGACCACACTCTGCTCAGGGCCGGTGGCCATTGTGTAAGTGGCCTGATCCCACCTTCGTTAACTGCACAGTGGGCAAAAGCTTAGGCTGAGGAGGGCACTCTGCCCCTCTCGGGGCCTCTGTTGCCCCTTCTTCACAAAGAGGGGCTGGGACCAGCCCAGAGGAGCTGGTTGGGCTCATTTTGAACACCAGGGTGTTCTCTGCTGGACTGGCAGCTGGAGCCCCAAGTTGGGGGCTGGGGGTGGGGGCAGAGAGTCACCACGTCATTGCCCTGACTTGGAGTCTAAAGTTAGGGGAAGGGGTAGAGCCTGGAAATGCAGGCCGCCAGCCCAGGCCAGGCTAGGAGACCCTCACTGTTCTGTCCCTGCCCAGAGACCCTGGGCTCATCTTCCCTGGGATAGAACTGAGGCAAGGAGCAGCCCCCATGACAGGATCTGGGTGGGAGGAAGGAGGGGGAGGGGACTTAAAGAAACAGGGTGTGGCAGCAGCAGAAGCAAAAGCAGCAGCAGTGGCGAGAACCCAGCCCATCAGCGGTGGGTTCCTCCTGAGCAGTGGCATCCCATCCATGCTGAGTGCTTACCCCATGTCCGAGTGGCTGTGTACCTCGTGGCCTCCAGGTACCTCTCTCCTCCATGGCTGCTCCCTGGGCTGGGTGAGGCTGAAGCTTTCCCAGGGAAGGCCAGACGGAGAAGGGGAGAGAAGAGGCCAGCAAGAGCCTCTCAGATTCAGCCTGGGCAGACGCCCCAAAGTCACTGTCAGTATCACTTGCCCCAAGAGCTCTGAATTCTAACAGCCCTGGTGATGTTCAGCCCAGCCCAGCCATGACGACAACTAACATTCACTGAGCACCAACGATGTGTCAGGCGCTGTTCTCAGGCCTGTGTATGTATTAATTCATCTAACCTGCACGGCCAGGCAGTGGTGCTTTAGCAGTAGGATTCTCACCTTCCATTGGGAGACCGGGGTTCAAATCCTGGCCAATGAACCTCAAGTACAATGAACCGTCTGTCAGTGGAGCCTTGTGTGCTGCTATGATGCTGAACAGGTTTCAGAGGAGCTTCCAAACTAAGTCCAAACTAAGATGAACTAGGAAGAAAGGCCTGGCAAGCTACTTCCAAAAATAAGCCAATGAAAGCCCTATTGATCACAACTATCTGGTCTGAAACCAGGGGATAGATTACCCAATAAGCAAGGTACACACAGGCTTACTTGTGTTTACTTACTAATCTCCAGTGCACAATTTCACATAGGCTTCACCACAGCAAAGATCTGGTGAAAAAGAGGTGAAATTGTGCACTACAGATTGGCGAGTAAGCACAAGCAAGCCCGTGCATACCTTGTTTGTTGGGTAATCTGTCCCTTGGTAATTATGGGGCTGTTGAAGGACTGGACAGTGTTTCGTTCCATAGTGCATTGGGTTGCCATGAGTCAAGGGCTGACTCTATGGGAGCTAAAAACAATCCTCACAGCAACCCAGGAAGTAGATGCTATTGTCATCCCTGTTGTTCAGATGAAGAAATAGAGACACAGTGAATTTAAGCAACTTGCCCAAGGTCACATAGCTGGGGTTAAGGCAACAGGCTGGTTGTGCTACATTTTTTCTTTATTCATTCAGCTGATCACTGGATCTTTGGGCCTCTGAGTCTACATTCGTGAAATGATGGGGAAAATTCTGTTCTTTCTACTTCCCAGAGGGGTAAGAGGGTCAATTTATAGACGAATCTGCAAAACAGACAAAAACACACAGCTCTGACTGAAGTGGGCATTTTAGGGACAGACCTGGTCTGTTTGTCCCCACCCCCACCCCCACTTTCCCACTACACCCAGCCTGGCAGCAGCGCACTGTCTGAAAACCACTAGTCTTTAAGTAAACCCATTGCCCAGGAGTTGGTCTCATAACAACCCTACATGACCGAATAGAACTGCCCCATAGGGTTTCCAAGGAGCAGCTGGTAGATTTGAAGTGCTGACCTTTTGGTAGCTCTTAACCACTGCGCCACCAGGGCTCCAGTCTTTCAAAAGTGGAAGGAAACCCCTAAACTGGAAGGATCTTGTCTAATACTACAGTCTTCAGTTACCTAGCCACCTCACCCATCCAGAACACAAGTGAGAACAAGCCCTACTCTGGCACTAGCTCGCAGTATACCCTGGGCAGGGAGGGATGCAAAAGTGGCTTCTGAGGAGCCTGAGGTGATGTGACTAATAGCTGGCATTAAAGCTCATGTACTTTACTCATGGGAGAAGTGCTGTAGCTTTCAGTCAGGGCCTATGAACTCTGATTTTGCCCACAATTTTAACCAGCTTAGTCAGATAGATGGTCTTTTAACCTATGGATAGACAGCTGCTGTCAGGTCACCTCCAACTCATGTATAACAGAACAAAACATTTTCTGGTTCTGTGTCATCCTCACCATCAGCAGCATGTTCGAGTCTATTGTTGTGGCTTTTATGCCAATCTGTCTCGCCAAGGCTGTCCTCACGCTCGCTGGTCCTCTGCTTCACCGAACACGATGTCCTCCTCCAGTGACTGATCCATTCTGATGACGTGTCCAAAGCAAGCAAGGCGGACAATATTCTGTTGAGATCCATAAGGTTCTCGTCAGCTAATTTTCGAAAGTAGATTGCCAGGGCTTTCCTCCTAGTCTGTCTTAATCTGGAAGCTCTGCTGAAACCTGTCCACCATGGGTGACCCTGCTGGTATTTGAAATACCAGTGGCATAGCTTCCAGCATCGTAGTAACTTGCAAACCACCACAGTACGACAAACTGACAGATGAATGGTGGACTCACTAAGTGGCTGCTAGTATTTAGGTGATCCCTGGGTTGGCAGTTCGATTCTGCCAGGGGCTCCTTAGAAACTCTATGGGGCAGTTCTACTCTGTCTTAGAGGGTCGCTGTGAGTCGGAATCGACTCGATGGCAGTGGGTAGTGGTGGGGTGGTATAAATGGTTAACATGCTCAGCTGCTAACCAAAAGGCTGGAGTTTCAATTCCACCCAGAGGTGCCTTGGAAGAAAGGCCTGGTGATCTTCTTCCAAAAAAACAGCCATTGAAAACCACAGTAGGACAAGCTGATGGGTGGTGGTTTAACCTATAGATGCAGCAATTAGTCAGGGTAAATGTTGGTGGGTCTGAACTCAGATGGCTAGTAGCTTGATAGGAAAGGGATGGAAAACTTACGAAAAGCAGATGTAACGGCTCAGAAGTGGTAGGGCCTTTCAGTGTGGTAGCAGCCACAGGCCGGGCCCTCGGTAGGCCTGCATTTGCTATCTTGTTTGTGTGACCACACAACCTTTATTTATAGCCTGCTTTTATCTGCAGCAGAGTATTCAGATGTGGGCCAGTGTGGGAGTGAGGCAGGGGTGAGCTAGCAGCA
Source organism: Elephas maximus indicus (assembly GCF_024166365.1). Classification (NCBI taxonomy): domain Eukaryota; kingdom Metazoa; phylum Chordata; class Mammalia; order Proboscidea; family Elephantidae; genus Elephas; species Elephas maximus. The sequence continues at coordinate 66,554,722 of NC_064831.1, read as the reverse complement.
GGGGGAGGGAAGGAATAATTTGATTTCTGTTGTACACACATGGTGATAAAGAGCATCACCGTTTTGCAGGAAGTTTGTGGCTGAGCTCAGAGCAAGGCAGCTAGTGAGACAAGGCTGAGCCTGAGAATCCCAGGCATCTGAGCTGAGAGGGCCTTAGATCTCACATATGTTAACCCAGCACTGAGTCAAAGGCGCACGAATGCCCAGAGAAGGCAGACCCCCTGCCCACACACACGCTTGCCCATACCTGTGCTCCCAGAGGGCACCAAGCTGTGCTGAGAACCCAACGTTTGTCTGTATCCTCAATACAGGGTTGGCAAGTGGGGTACATGCTAAGTAAATGCCTGTAGAAGTGAATGACTAGTGAATGTTCATATGGTCCACCCAGCCTTTCTATGAACCCATTTCCTCCTTGGTTTCACTTGAGTTATATTCTATGGACATTTTTTGAGTGGGATCTACCTGCTTTACCAGGTCACCCTTGAGTTCACCCCCATATCCAATCAACCTGTGGTTTTCAAGTCCTACCCAAATCAGTGCTCTGAGCTGTGCCTGCCCCCCACTCCAACTCCCTCCAGACCTGTATATCCAATGGCCTTTGGAAAGACATCATTGTATATTGTTTTAAGAGTAGAAATCTAGGAGTAACCTGTTGCCTTCAAGTCAATTCTGATTCCTAGCGACCCTGTATGACAGAGTAGAACTGTCCGTAAATCTTCATGGAAGCAGACTGTCACCTCTTTCTCCCGCAGAGCAGCTGGTGGGTTTGAATCACTGACCTTTCGGTTAGCAACGGAGCACTTTAACTACTGCACCACCAGGACCACTTTTGGGGGCAGTTAGAAAGAAAAGTAAGGGCCCAAGGAGGTTGGACCACATACACACGCAGTGACCCCTTTACTCCCCAGTTTCACTGAGGGGGTGCGGGGAGAACAGGCTTGAATTTGCCCCTGTGACATGGGGTCCTATCTCTTAATCTTCGTCTGGAAGCCTCTATGCCAAACCTCATCATTTGTCAGGTGAAGATTCCACAGCTGGGTGGGGGGAGTGACTCACCAAGGGCCGGGGACTGAGGCTGGGCTAGACCTGCCCCTCTCCTACTTTGCTGCTATTCCCTTTCCCACTTCTGAGATTTGGAGGTTCCCTGTTTAGGAGGCTACAGAGAAGTAGGCTAAGGGGTCCCACATTGGCTTGTCCTAAAACTGCCTGTCCCCTGCCCCAGGGGCATCATGAGGAAGCAGGAGCGGCTGACATTCACCGAGCTTCTGTTCTGTCCCGGATGCTTAAAACTATGCACATGCCTTCTAAAGAAATAAAATGAGTTAACATAAGATCCTAAAAGGAAAGTGGGAAAACACAGAAAAATAGGAAAAAAGTATCCTTAGTCTCATCACACAGAGACAACTGGTAATATTTTGGTGTGTTTCCAGAAGTTTGTTTTACATGGGTGTGGGCATATTGTGAATACCATTTTGTATTTTTTTTTTTTTTTTAAATGTAACTTCATTGGGAAGGTTTGTGGGGGTGGGTATGATTTCCTCATCTTCAACATCGCCATTGTTAATGGTTAGATAGTTCCAGAGTTTGTGAATTTGGTGAACATGCTATGATTTATTTATCCAATCCCCTATGGTTGGACATGAAGGTTACTACCAATTATTTACTATTCTGGATAGGGATGTAATGGGTAGATCTTTGAGTATAAAGGTTTCTTACTTGAGGATTATTTCCTTGGGTACATTCCCAGAAGAGGGGGAATTGTGTAGCTCTTGGCACTTGCAGCCACCTTGGGATCCCTCGTAGCACTCTGGTTGGGAAGGAACATGTTTATGTAGGAAGGAGTGGCCAGAGTGTCTGAGAGGGGGCTGAGGAGTTAGCTCTCTGGAAAAACATGGGTTTGTTGATGGTGCAGGAGGTAAGAGAAGGTGCTGGCTGTCCTACCTGCCTTTCTGATGCCTCCCTGGCCACGGCTGTCCGAAAAAATGAGAACACTCTGTCTGAACTGGGCAAGCTCTTCAAGACGTGGTGTTAAGTGTGAAAACCATGGAGCCGAACAGTGTGTCTGGTATGCAGCCTGTTGTGAAAAGTGAGAAAAATAAGCATTTATGTTGGCATAGGCTTGTACTACCAGAAAGGCTCTCTGGGAGGAAACACAGGAAATGAATTAAAGTGTTACCTGTTGGGGAAGTGAGAGAAAAGAGATTAATGGGGGCTGAGGAGTGGGAGCAGTGAGCATTTTCATCATATACTTTTTTAAAATACTGTTTGATCTTTTTTTACGGGTTTTTTGAACCATGTAAGTGTATTACTTACTCTAAAACTTTAAAATTTATTTCAAGTTTCATGAAGATTTCTTTCTCTGAGTCCCAGCAACTTAAATCAAATGCAGAGAAGTGGTAGCAGTGCCCATTGGCTGAATGCCTACTGTGTGCCAGGCACTGTGCCAGCCACTCCACATGTGTCCCCAAACCACCATGCAGGGAAGGGCTTTCAATGTCCCCTGTATCTGTGGTGGAAACTGAGGCACTGAAGGCCAAGGACCTACCCCAAGTTCACACAGAACATGGCAGAGCAGGGCCTCCCACCTGGTCTGTCAAACTCCAGCACGTGCTGCTCCTAAATTCTAAGGAGATCAGCCAGTTTGTTCTTGGTTCAATTATAATTTGTGTTTTTGAAGTGCAGATAGAAGGAAATGGTGGCGCCCACAGTGTTAACATTGGTTTCTTTGGATTTGGAAGCAGGATGGTTTTTCTTTCCCTTTTCCCCCCTTAATTTTCTCCAAGTGAACACAGGTGACATATGTCATTAAAAGGAAAGTGTTTAAAAACAAAATGAAGCAATTTCTGTCTTCACAGCCAAGATGGTGTCCTCAGGCTAGAATCTGTGGTTTGACAGCATTGCCCTCCATAGACTCGGCGCTCGCTTCGTGGTGCCCGGCCCCCGGGCTTCTGAGAGTGAGGATCCTCTGGGCCCGTACACAGGACGTGGCCAGCACCCGATGGTGTTAGAAGATTGCAGAGGTTTGTGGCCATGCTCTCTCTGCTGCTGCCATACCTGTGGGTGGTCACCTCTAAGATCTCCTAGCTGCAATGTCCTAGGCCCTGAATGCAACCCCCAACCTTTGATTTTACTCTTGGCAAAAAGCCAGATCTCCTTTTTGATGACCTGTTTGCACTCGAGTTCCCAGGAGCTTGTGTGCTTTTCCTGACTGCTTCTGGCACCTACACATCCCAGAGATACCCCCTGGAATGGAGAAGGAGGGCCTCACTTGGGCCTTGAATGGTGGGTGAGAATTTGGGAGATGGCAGGAGGGAAAATGGCACTTCAGGCGGAAGGAATGGCATAGGTGAAGGTGTGTGAGGGGGTGGACACAGTAGGGCTGGAAGACAGTTTTCTGGCCCAGAGATTATGCAGGGTGACTGGCAACAAGGAGCATGACCGGTCGCAAGGGAAGGCCCAAGCTGTTTCCTCTTGTGCAAAAGGACCTGGAGGCTGCAGGCTGTGGGTGGGATGCCCTCCTTCCTCACCCATGGCCTGGCTGACGCTGCAAACCACACGCTAGAGGGAACTTGATGTGGAAACCGAAACTGCTTCTGCTTCAAGTGAGAGTGGTGCCCTGTGCCCTGGGGCCTCCCACACAGGGCTCCCCCAGGGGCTGGCCCTGGAAAGCCTCTTCCACACAAGCCAGTCACTCTCAGTCCTCCAGGCTCAGAAGGAAATAGGCTTATTTGAAGCCTTACATGCACCCTCCCTCACTTGCTGGGTGGACTTGGGGAGTCATTTCCCCTTCCTGAACCTCAGTTTCCTCATGTGTAGGATGTCAGGGGTGATGCCCCCTGTCTTAGTTACCTAGTGCTGCAATAACAGAAACAGCACAAACGGATCGCTTTAACAAAGAGAAACTTATTCTCTCTCAGTCTAGTAGGCTACAAGTCCAAATTCAGGGCACCAGCTCCAGGGCAAGTCTTTCTCTCCCCGTCGGCTCTGGAGGAAGGTCCCTTTTTTTCATCAATCTTCCCATGGTCTAGGAGCTTCTCTGCGCAGGAACCTCAGGTTCAAAGCATGCGCTCTGCTCCTGGGACTGCTTTCTTGGTGGTATGAGATTCCCATGTCTCCCTGCTCAACTCTCTTTTATATCTCAAAGAGATTGGCTTAAGATGCAACCCATTCTTGTAGATTGAGTCCGGCCTCATTACCATAACTGCCACTAATTCCACCTCAACAACATCATAGAGGTAGGATTTACAACACACAGGAAAATCACATCAGATGACAAAACAGTGGACAGTCACACAATACTGGGAATCGTGGCCTAGCCAAGTTGCCAGATACGTTTGAGGGACACAACTCAGTCCATAACACCCCAAACCAGGCTCCTCTCAGATAAAGGCTTTGAAGAAGGGAGGTGCTAAGGGACCCAGCTCCTGCTGCTCACCACAGGGCGTTTCGCAGACCAGGAATGGGTCCTGAGGGGCCCAGGATTGTAGCTGAATTTGTGCTGAGTCCCCTACAGGGTGAATCTTATATGGGGATCCTCCTCTTCCCAGAATGACTCCCCAACTCTGCTCACCATCGCACATAAATTCCACCACTAGAGATCATTTCTTTGATTTCAAGTAATAAAATGCACCAAGTTATCTCATTTAATTCCAACAAAGTCCTGTGAGGTTGGTATTCTTATTCCTGTTTCCCAGAGAGAAAACAGAAGCACACAGAGGGCAAGTGAGCCTGGGGATCCACACAGATGGACTTTGGGGCTGCCCTGGGCCTTCCCAGGCCTGGGCCAGAGAGTTCTTTGATGTTAGCAGGAGGATGTGGCAGTTCCCTGACGCCTGGCACCTTGAGCAAGTGGGTGACGGAGCAGGCAAGTGGGTGACAATCTCTTCCGCTGGTGTTGACAAGCCACCCACTATTGGGCAACAGGAAGTGCCAGCCGGAGCGCCAGAGACTAGCAGCCCAGATGGGGATGGGGTTACCATATGAAACTCAGAGCTTCCTGGCTGGCTGCAGAAACAGGGAAACGCAAAGCTGATTCACGTTGGGGAGGTACACTGGGCTGAGGCAGGAGCCTGCTTTCCGTGTTCAAGGAACAAGGAGGCCTGTGTGGCTGGGGCAGAGTGAGCCAAGGGGAGAGTGTTTGGCAACAATGTCAAAAACATAGCAGGGAGCCAGAGCTTGCAGGATTCAAGTTCTAAAAAATCCAATGACCAGGCCACACCCCAAATAAATTACCCCCGAAATTTCTGAGGTGGGCCCTGGACATCTTCTGTATTTTCATAATGTTCCCCCTTGTTTCCTACACGTAGCCAGGGTTGAGAATCACTGGTACAGGCTAACGTGCTGTTTCTGAATTAATTGCCGTTGTGATGATGAGCAACCATTTGGCTTCTACGATCTACGTGACCTCATTTGACTCTCACCTGGAAGTAGCTGCGTTTTTATTGTTCTCATTTTATAGGTAAGGGACTGAGGTTTGGGCCTTTCTGAGGCTGCCCAGGCTGGACTGGCCACCAGTTCATGATCGTGTCCTCCACAACTCCCCCAGCCTGGGCACGGTTAGAGAGATACCCTGCCTTGGCAAGAGCGGTGGGCTCCTTCCTCTGACTGCCTAGCTTCTAGCCCCCTGGGCAGGCCCCTGACTTCTGAGTCTCCTTGAGGCCCCACCAACTCTCTCTCTCTCTTCTTTGAGAAGGACAGGAGGGGAGGCCCCAGGTCATGGACTTCCTCAGTGGAGCATGGGAAGGCCCCACTGGGAACTGTCACTTGCTGTAGCCTCTACCTGCTTGGACTGGAGAAGCCCTTGAAACGAGAACTTCAGCCCCCACCTCCTGGCCCACAGCTGCTGAAGCAGAAGGGGCCCTCTTGGGCATCATCCCTTCTGTCTGGACCTGCTCTAGGCCTATTCTCCCAGGCATGGGGATCCCAGACTGTGGGTGGCAGGAAGGCCCAGGAGGTCAGCTGGAGACAGTTCAGGCAGGCAGGGCTCGGGGTGGTGGGCAAGGGGGTTGGCACAGGAGTCTGGAGCAGTTGTCTCTGGACAATAGGCTGGAAATTAACCCTGGAACTAAAGCAACAGCTGTGGCTGATGGCAGGGTCAGGGTAAGACCAGTGGCTGAGGCTAGGGCTCAGGTCAGGATAGGAGCCACCATGAGGCTGCCAGATCTCATCTGAATCCTCAGATAACCCTCAATCCTAGAGGAAAGGAGCTTTCACCCAGGGTTCAACAGTCTTGGTTTGAGTCCTACCAACACGTGGGTGGGTGTGAGAGGCTGGGAGAGAAAGTTAGACAAGCTTTCCTTAGGCAGCGCCAGCATCCTGGGGCCCAGGGGGCTGGCATCTTGCTCAATTTATAGGCGTGTGTTTTCACGCAGCATGGCCCTGTGCAAGGTGCAAAGCTGGCCGTGCTGGGCTCGAAGAGCAGTCTCCCAGGCTCCTTCATAGAACACTTTGTTTGGAGGGTACCATCTTTGTCTTACATGCTGATTTGAGAAGCCACCCACCTTCCAGCTTCAATTCCACTGCACTCATGGTGTGGCCCGGCAAGGCCCTAATTCTGAGCTCCGTTTTCTTGTCTGTAAGCATCTGTATTAGCTTTAGGGCTGCCATAACCAAGTACCACAGATTGAATGGCTTATAAGAACAGAAATGTATTGTCTCACAGTTCTGGAGGTTAGGAGTCCAAATTCAGGGTCATGTTCTCTCCAAAGTCTCTAGGGGAAGATCCGTTCTTGTCTCCCTCAGCTTCTGGTAGCCTCAGGCATTCCTTGGCTTGCAGCTGCATCGTAACTCCATTGTCACAGGGCTGTTTTTCTGTGCCTCTTCTCTTTTGCAAGGACACCATTATGATTAGATTAGGACTCACTCTACTCTGGTATGACCTCATCTTAACTGATAACATCTTAAACCAAAAAAAAAAAAAAAACCAAACCTAGTGCCGTTGAGTCGACTCTGACTCACAGGGACCCTATAGGACAGAGTAGAACTGCCCCATAAAGTTTCCAAGGAGCGCCTGGCAGATTTGAACTGCTGACCCTTTGGTTAGCAGCTGTAGAAGTTAACCACTATGCCGCCAGGGTTTCCGATAACATCTTAAAAGGCCCTATTTCCCAAATACGGTCACATTCACAGTTACCAGGGGTTAGGATTTCAACCTGTCTTTCTAGGGGACACAATTCAACCCATAACAACTTTGGAATATTAAATCTGCTTCTGGGTTTGGAGAACTGAGACGTGGAGATGTGTGTATGTTCACTGCCCAGCAAGAGCAAGGGGCCCCATATGAGAGCACCTCCTCAAAGATGCAGTCCCTCTCCTCCTAGAGCCCTCAGGAGCCCAGCTACCACCCAGGGTGGGAGGGCATCTTACCCAGGGCCCAGGGTCAGTTCCGAGGCCCAGAGCGTGCTGAGGAAGGCAGAGGAGGCCAAGGGGACTTCTTCAGAGGCTGCCGGGGTGGGAGGAGGTTGTCCCTGGCTTTGGAGAAGGGTGTGGCAATGGGCACAGGAACTCTCCGGCAGCTCCAGGGCTGAGTTTTGTCTCCTGAGCAAGTTCCAAGCTTGGGGAGGCTGCCAGTCTTCACACCTGAAGCAATTCACAGCCTCAAGGCAGGACACCCCAAGTCAGCCTGTGAAGGTGTAGGGTCCGAGTGTTCATCCCACTTCAAAGGTGAAAACACTGAGACCCAAAGATTGAGATAAGGGTCACAGCTAGGATTCAAACCCAGCTCTCCTGTTTTATTTCCTTTCTTGGTTTACTTTCAGTTACTATGAAATAGTCCCCATGGCCACCATTTTCTGGGAACTTATTAAGTGTCCAGATGTCCTTTGCTAGTCTCTTACGTATACTATTTTATTCAGTCCTCAGAGCCCCCTGGGAGAGGGGTACTATGTTCATCTCCATTTTACAGATGAAGGTATTGGTAGTCAGGAGGCTAACCTGCCCAAGATCACACAGTCGGTGTGCGGTGGGAGCAACTGGCCAGAACCAGAACCCAATGCCTGAGCTCTTCCCGTGCTCCCTGCCTAGACCCCCTCCTCTGGCGAGTGTTCCCTGCAGCATACACCCTGGCAGGTGTAGGCATTCCTTGCTATGAGAGGAGTGATATAAGGGGAGGGGATTGCAGGGTCCTCAGGATGCCTCAGGGATGATTAGACTTGCTTAGAGGAGGTGGCTCGGCCAGTGTCTGGGCCATTGGTGCCTGGCCCTGAGTCCCCAGGCTTCTGCCCCCGGCCCTGGCTGGTCACTCACAGGCTGGGGGCCCTGTGCAGGGCTGGTCGTGGGCAGAGGATGGATAGAACAGGACCTGCCCTTCCTGTGAGGCTGGCTGGGAACGGGGCCCTCCTGGCCTGATGAAGGGGTCAGTGTCTCCTCCAGGGTTCAGAGTCCAGGGCGCCTCAGTTCCCTTCCTCGACCCTTCCCTGCGTCCCATTAGCCCCCTTCCCCACCTGCCCTCATCCTCAGCCCCTGGCATCTGCCTCCTACCCCACCCACTGCTAGATCCCAGTGAGCCCCTGACCGCCAAATCAGCTTGATGGGCCGTACAGAGGAGCTGTGTGACAAGGAAAGTCACCAACCTTGTTGAGCCTCAGTTCCTCATCTGTAACATGGGCCAGTAATAGTACTGACTTTACGGGATTCCCAGGAGGCTTAGAGGTGATAATGTATAACTGCTGGTCTCGTGCCTGTCTGCACTTCACCAGGCACCCCCACTTGGAACCTCCCCTGCACTTGGAACCTGGCTCTGGTTCCCCATTACCTCCTGGGGAAGGAAGTTCTCCCCAAGGGACAGATAACTCAATAAGCAAGGCATGAACAGGCTTACTTGTGCTTACTTACAAATCTGCAGTGCACAATTCCCCCTGTTTTTCGCCACATCAAAAATGTAGTGAAACTCATGTGACATTGTGCACTACAGATTAGTAAGTAAACGCATGTAAGCCCATGAGTGCCTTGCTTACTGGTTAATCTGCCCCTGGTCCCGCCTCTTGCACTGGGCTGCCTCAAGGCTCTGTTCCTTCTAGTCTCAGGCTACTTCTTCAGAATCTCCTCCATCTCCACTCACCTCTTTCCCTGCTGCCTTTAAATTGGGCTGCAAATCCGTATAGTAACTTCCAGCCCCAGCCCCAGCACCAGACTTCCCAATCTCCTAAACCTGAGGGGCTCATTCCCATCTCCCAGCCTCTGCCCGGCCCTGGGCTCCGTCCACACTCCTGGGCCTCCTCTCTAACATTTCTACACGTTTTGGTTTCATAACAAAGAAGGAAGAAGACGTGGGGAACTGAGTTGGGCCTTTAAGACTTGAGAGAGCCAGAGGAGAAGTGGGTCAGACTTCATGTGGGGAGTGGAGGCCTAGTAATGGGGACTTTTCCTTCCAGATAATTGAGATGAACAAAGCTTTCAGACAGACCTTGGTCAAAAGCCTGGGTCAGCTGTGCAGTTGCTGTTTGAGCTTGGACAAGTTGCATAACCTCTGTTATCCTCGCGTTGCTCATCCTCCTGAGAGCAAACTATAGCCACCTTGGGGTCAGTATAACTGGAGATAAGACAGCTAAGCTCAGGGCACAGCACCAGGCAGGCATAGCAGATCTTCTTCAAACGCTTATGATGCTGCCTCCTCTTAGTGGGATCCTGGGAGCACCTGCCACTCCCAGCACTCTAATGGGCCCCTGGGAGGCAGCAGGGTGAGACATCAGCCACAGGACCCAGGCCCAGGGGCCCAGACATCTCAGGCCCCAGCTGCTCAGCTGCTAGGCTGCCTGGGTGAGGGGCCCTGTGAGACCTGGGGAAGGAGGAAGAAGGGACAGCACTGGGAGTCCTTGAAGCTGTCAGACTGGGGCTTGATGGAGAGATGGGGCACTCTGGAAACATTTCTAATCAAGCTCCTGTCAGAGTGTGGTTAGAGTATCTCATCTAACCACACTCTATGTGCTTTTGTTCTTTAAAAAATATATCTATCTTTACCTTCTTGGGTCTTTCCTCTGACACCTATCTTGGGCCATCTCAGAACAGCTGTAAATCACCCCACATTTATCTGCTTACACATGGACCCCTCGGATCCTTGGGTCAGGGGGGTTCTAGACACAAAGACCTAGTTCAACGTATCATCTGAGGCTTGGGTCCTGCTTACAGACTGCTAGTGATGGGGCGCTATCCACCTATAGAGGCAGTTTACCCTGCATCCCATGTTTGGTACCACTCTGGTTCTTGGGAAGCCCTTCCTGGTATTAAGCTGAAGTTGGCATCCCTGTCTTTGTCCCTGTGAGTCCTGGCTTGGGACTCTAGGAATGCTGACTACAAACACTCCCTCTGCTCCCCACAACCCCACAGAGATCTGCAGGTGAGAGAATATTCCTGAAAGGTTCTTCAAGCGTCTTGGCTTGGGACGCTCTCCATACCCACCTCTCTTCCCAGGATGCTCCAGACAAGCAACTGACTTGCTTACCGAAGTCTCCGGTCGTTCATTCATTCATTCACTCATTCATCCAGCCAAGTCGTACCTGAGTGTTTGCTCTGTACCTTCCTCAATTTGCTAACCAGTAAGGTGGAGATGAGCCTCATTATGATGGGAGAACTTGGTGAGGTGTTGGAGAAAGGAGAAACAACATACAGAAGATTTTTTAAAAGTTTAATCACACTTCCTTTATATATTATTTTTACTTTAAATGTTTCTCAGTTCAACAATTTTAAAATCCAAAAAAACCAGGAAGTTTTTTAGGTAAGTTTGCCACTAATACTTTCTTGGCAGTAAAACTTGACCTGAACTAACATGAATCTAGTTCCAGCCTTTATTTACTCTACTTGTGGTGACTATCCATAGGTTTTACTGCAGAAATATGACTATATTTGATTATCAGGGCTTCTCCAGACCCCGATGTGGGTGTTCCATAAAACACAGCAACGGTTCTGTACAAACATTCTAAAATCTGAAAAATCCAGAAACATATCTAGCTCCATAGGCATTAAATCATGAACCTGTCATACATGATGGTGATGACAAACTCAAAACAACACAGAAGTGTATGACATTAAAAGACATCTGTATAAAGCAATAATTATAAATATATGTTGATGGGCACACAACGCATAAAGATGTAATTTGTGACAATAACAGCATAAAGGAGAAAGGGGAAGGGAGCTTTGTAGGAACAAAGTTTTCATGTAATATTGGTATTAAGTTGGTATTAATCAGACTGGTTTGTATAAATTAATATGTTAATGGTAATTCCCAGGGAAAGCACTAAGAAAATAACTCGAAAATATATAGTAAGAGAAATGATGAGAGAATTAAAATGACATGCTAGAAAACATCTATTTAACACAAAAGAAGGCAGTACTGGAGGAATTAAGGAACAAAAAAAGACATAAGACATATAGAAAACAAATGGAAGACATAAATCTTTATCAGTAATTATGTTAATGTAAACAGATTAAACTCTCCAGTTAAAAGGCAAATATTGGCAGGATGTATATATATACATATATATATATAAAACAAACTAACAAAAAAACACCAAACCCTTTGCCATCGAGCTGATTCCGATTCATAATGACCCTATAGGACAGAGTAGAATTGTCCCACAGTGTTTCCAAGGAGTGCCTGGTGGATTCAAACTGCTGACCTTTTGGTTAGCAGTTGTAGCTCTTAACTACTATGCCACCAGGGTTTCCATATGTGTATATATATCCACAGAAAGCCAAAAAACCAAACCCACTGCTGTTGAGTCAATTCTGACTCATAGCAACCCTACCAGACAACATATAGTTTTATATATATATATGAAAGCAAATGATCTAACTATATGTTGTCTACAAGAGACTTGCTTTAAAACCCAAGACACAAATAGGTTGAAAATAAAAGGATATAAAAAGATATAGTAACCAAAGTAACCAAAAGAGAGCTGGAGTAGTTATACTAATATCAGACAAAATGGACTTTAAGACAAAATGTTACTAAAGACAAAGAAGGACATTTTATGATGATTAAAGGGTCAATACGTGAAGAAGATATAACAATTATAAACATATAGGTACCTAACAACACAGCACCAAATACCTGAAGCAAAAACTGACAGAATTGAAGGAAGAAATAGACAATTCAACAATAATAGTTGGAGATTTCAATACCCCATTTTCAATAATGAATAAAACAACTCGGCAGAGAAGACCAGCAAGGAAATACAAGACTTGACTGACACTATAAACCAACTAGACCTAACAGACATCTACAGGACACTCCACCCAACAACAGCAGAATACACATTCTTATCAAGTGCACATAGAACATTCTTCAGGATAGACCATATGGCAGACCACGAAACAAGTCTCAATAAATTTAAAAGAACTGAAATAACACAAAGTATGTTTTCTGACCACAATGGAATGAAATTAAAAATCAAAACGGCAGGAAATTTGGAAAATTCAAAAATATGTAGAAATCAAGCAGCATACTCCTGAATAACCAATAGGTCAAAGAAAAAAATCACAAGGGAAATTAAAAAATACTTTGAGATGAATGAAAAGGAAAACACAACATATCAAAATTATGGGATGCAGCAAAAGCAGTGCTCAGAGGGAAATTTATAGGTATAAATGCCAGCATTTAAAAAGATCTCAAATTAAAGCTTACCATCCACTTTAGAAGACTAGAAAAAGAAAAGCAGACTAAACCCATAACTAGCAGAAGGAAGAAAATAATTAAGATGTGAGCAGAAAGAAGTAAAATAAAAAACTGAAAAACAATAGAGAAAATCACTGAGACCAAAAGCTGATTCTTTGAAAGGATCACCAGAACTAACAGAACTTTAGCTAGACAGACAAGAAGTACATGACATAAAAATTGTCACCTAGCTCCAGGCCTTGGTGAGAGGCACATGCTGGTGACAGCTTGGGGTATGACCTTCCAGCCCTTTTTCCATGCTATGGTATATGCTCTACATTGTTTGCTTTGTAATACTTTATAAAAACAAGATCATTCTATACATATTGTCCCCAAAATTGCTTTTTTTGTTCAACAATATATCCTGGACATCATCCCTTTAATTGTCTGCAAAATGTCCTGTGGTACGGAAATATGATAACTTATTTGACAATTTCCTTACCGATAAATATTTGGGTTCTTTCCTGTTTTCCATGATTACAAGGAGTTTTCATTCTTGTCTTTCTTTTGCGGTGCCACTAGGTGGGTTTGAACCACCAACCTTTAGGTTAGTTTGCGTCATTATTTTTGTGCACTTGTGAGAGCACACTTGTAGGAGAGAATCCTGTAGGTAGGATTGCTGCGTCATCAGGTGAATATATTTTCAGTGTGCAGACAGATTTCTGGACTGCCCTTCAAAAGGACTGTATTCAGTGTTTACTCCTACTAGCAGTATCTGGGCACACCTGTCTCCCCACAACGTTTGGGTTTCTGGCCTCAGGCTACCTCTTCAGAATCTCTTCCATCTCCTATCAGGTTGCATTTAAACAAGACTTGCAAATAAGTATAACAATTTACCAGCCCACAAGAGCCAAGAGTGTCTTCCCAACTTTTTCCTATGGGCTCTCGGGCGAAAATGGCATTTTTCTCATCTCTTTCACCTTGCAGGAGGGGTTGGTCTTAGAGGGAAAAGTAAGCTTTGGTCAATGGCAGGACTAATCTGAAACTTACCCCAAGAACATGAGTTAGCTTAGTGGCTGGTGGCATTGAAGACTGGTAGATCCTCAAAGGAGTCACATCCTACTTATGCTTTTTTCCAGAAACAAACTAGAAATCTCCAGGCTGTGGCAGGTGGAGGGAGCAGAATGTGCCTTCCCCATAAGCTCTGCTTGTCACATCTTGGTGGGTTCCTGGTGGCTCCCTTCTGCTCGGATTTGCCTGTGGGTAACAGACAAGTGTAAACACCACACACGTGCACACAGTGTGCGGATGTGGAAAGGAATGATGTTGTTCCTTAGCTCATCCAGGCTGCTCAGACACACCTTGTTTGAGGTGGGCTATCTGGAGCTGGCAGACCTGGGCCAAGGAGGAAGGACAATAAATTAATACTTTCTTTTATCAGAATCAGCACGAAGCTGGTTTCTATGGAGCAGAGGTTAAAGATGTCCCAAACGTCCAACTTTCCCAGACCGCCGAGCCACTCTATCATCTCTAACACCAACTACTCCCCCACCCCTCAGTACTCTCCCTCCCGTCTTTGGGTTCAGTAATTCGCTGCAGCGTCTCACAGGACTCGTGAACCATATTTAGATTAAGTGGTTTATCAGGCAAGTAACAGGGTACAACTTGGGATGGGGATCAACTTGGAAGTAACAGGAGCAACTCAGGGTGCAGTTCCTTGATCGGGACAGCCTCTTCTCACCCTTGCCACCAGGCCCTGCTGGAGGCCCCTGCATTTGGGCCCTGCTTGGGGCCTTCTTGGGCAAGTGTTATACCTCTTAGCTCTGTGGGTTGGCAAGCCCCACTGCAGCCATGTGGTGCTGCTGTCTGTCATTGTCTTTTGAGTTACAGCTCCTCTCTCTCTCTCCCTCTTCCCATGTCTCCCTTTAAGGATAGTGAGTGGCAAAACTGACGAATCCCCTGGTTAGAGTTCCATATACCTTATTTGCACGACCCCCACCCCCACAAAGGTGCCATGCACCTTATTTGCATTCTTAGTGAGCAATCCAATCCCATTGGTGGGCCACAAGCACCACAGTTGCATAGTCTCACCCAGTCACTTGGTGGCAGTTAGAAAACCATGGCGAGAAAGGGCATATAAAAGCAATCCATCACACCACAGACACCACCTTGAGAGTCACACTCAGCCCTCTGAGGCTGTGGCTGCAGCCCCCGTGTGCTTCCCTCTCACCTCCCAGGCTGAATTCCTGAGGTATAGAGGGCCTCGCTGCTGGCAGGGCAATGGCAGGTCACTTGCTCTCCTGTGCCCATTTCACAGTCTGGAAGGCCCAGAGAGGACAAGAGATTTTACCAAGGCTGCCCAGCTGATTCCTGGCAGATGGGATCTACGATAAAACCTCTCTCTGTCCCAAGTTTCTCAGAAATCCCCTGATGTAGTGCTTTATATTCTGGAATTCCACATAAGGGAGCATTAGAAAACTGATTCTGCTGCCTTTAAATGTGAGACCGTATGCCCAAGTCCCAGCCCTTGATATGCTATGTATACACTCTGGGCCTCCAGTGACATTTGGGGGACAGGGAGTGGTTTTTTCCAGTCTGACCACAGCTGAAGGAAGAGTCTGTCAGGTGGGGGGGGGGGGGCCAGGTAGGGAGGGGAGTAGGGCATGGAAAGCTACCACTTACTGAACACCCAGTGGGTGCTTGGCCCTGAATTTGGTGCTTTACAAAGAGATGGTAATGGGGGGCTAAGAACCAAGATGTTGGCCTGGGAGACTGAGGTTCAAATCCCAGCGTTGCCCTATGGGTCCCTGGATAGGTTAGATAACCTCTCTGAGCTCCATTTCTCCATCTATAAAATGGAGGCAGTAATTCTTAGCCCAGTACCTGCCTCAGGGTAAGCACTGACCTCCCGTTAGCTATTCTCTCCTGTGCACACTTTTTCATTTCTTCTCAGATCAGCCCTACGTGGTGGGAGCTATTAGGCCCATTTTTACAGGGAGTGAAGTGGAGACTCAGAACAGCTATATGACCTGTCCAGGCCAAACTCTTTCAAGTTTCTCAAACAGGGCCTGGGAGCCCTCTGACTGGGCAGGCCCTGATGGGGCTGGCCCTGGAGGAGATGGGCTGTCAGGGCCAGGAGAGAGGTCAGGCTCCTGCCCCCGCTTCCCTGGTGAGGAAACCAGGTCCCAGGAAGGGAAGTGGCTTGCTTGGGGCCTGGTCTCTGTGGCCTAGCCTCGCAGCCACTGAGAGTGATACGAGCAGAAAAAGGAGGAAGTGGCAGTGGGTACAAAGGCTGCTTCTGTACCCAAGTAGTAGGGCCATGGTGGGCCAGGCCACCTCGTAGGCCTGGGCAATGTCTCACACCTACGGAAGGAAGCGGGCAGGCTGTCCCAGGTAAAGCAGGGCCCCCTTCTCTGTGCTGCTCTGAGGCTGAAATAGGAATGTATTTCCTCCTGCCCAGCTCTCTCCTGAGCACCTCCTCATGGGCCCCTGGGGGGCAGCCAGAGGCCTGGATCCAGCCCCGCAGTGGGAAAGGGGAGGCCCAGGGTTGCTGCACAGCATATCAAGGGCAGGACTTGGGGCCCAGGCTTGGGCCTGTGGTCCCACATCTGGCTTGAGTGGGCCTCCCAGAGGAAGGGGCTACATCTGCTCGCTGCCTGGAACTCCCACTCCAGGGTGCATGTCCCATGGCTGGGTGTGCCTTCTGGCTGTGTGCAGGGTCCAGAATGACCCTGCTCTAGGGAAGCAGTAAGTCTGACCCAGAGCTGGCATCTGAATCCACGGTAACTCAAGTATCACCCGAAATATAGTTCTGATTTGAGGTGGAGAGAATTTTAATCATCTTCAAAAATTACTTTTTAAAAACCATTATTTGAACCTTCATCCATTGCTGGTGGGATTGTAAAATGATACAGCTACTGTGGAAAACAGTCTGGTAACTCCTCAAAAAGTTAAAAATGTAGAGTTACTATTTGATCCAGCAATTCCACTCCTAGGTATGTGCCCAAAAGAATTGAAATCAAGAATGCAAACAGACATTTGTACGTCAGCGTTCACTGTAGTATTATCCACAATAGCCAAAAGGTGAGAACGACCTAAATGTTCATCAATAGACAAATGGATAAACAAAATGTGGTATATCCATACAATGAAATATTATTTAGACATGAAAAGGAATGAGCTCTGGATACATGCTACAACATAGATGAACCTTGAAAACATCATGCTGAGTAAAATAAATCAGTCACAAAAGGACAGAATTGTATGATCCCACTTAATGAAATATCTGGAATAGATGACTGTACACAGACCGAAGCTTATTAGTGGTTACCAGGAGTGGGCTGGGGAGGGGGGTGGCGGACAGGTGGGAGATTCATTGCTTAGGGGACATTGAACTTCTGTTAAAGGTGATAGAAAAATCTGGAAACAGATAATGGTGATGGTTGTACAACATGATGAACACAATACCATTGAATTGTACTTGTGAAGCATGTTGAAAAGGCATTTAGACCTGTGGTTTTGGGGACAGGTCAACCTGGGTTCAAATCCAAATTCTGCCCCTTACCAGTTGTGTGACCTTGGGCGCTCACTTCCCCTCTTTGTGCCTCCTCATCACCAACCTTTTCTTCCCTGTGAAGACTCAGTGAGGTGACGACTGTGATGCTCTGGTGCAGGGTAGCTGGTGGACTCCATAAATGGTGGTTTCACAAAGGGCAGGGCCACACATGAGTTTCAGGTGACAGAGGCTGAAAGTAGACAGGAGGAGGTGAGGGGCCCAGCCATGGAAATGTCAGTCAGAGCCCCCCAAAGAGGAGGACCAACAGGGGAACCTGGGAACCTAGATGGAGCTGGTGGGTGCTGGATGGGAAGGCTAAGACAGTCCCCTGGAGGGAGCAACTCTGGTGCTGGGCCTTAAGTGGTGGACCTGTGGGACTGATTAATTGATTGAGTGGTTGGTTCATCCCTTCCTTCCCTCCCTCCCTCATTTCCTCAACAGCATATCGAGCCCCTTGACTTTGCCCAGCTCTGAGCAATGAGTCAGAACCCATGCCCTTAAGGAGGTGACCTGGTAGGGGAAAGGGGAGGATGCAGGCTGGGGGAGGGGGTGCAGGGAGGCTTTGTGAGCAGCCCCTAGGAAGTCAGGCACTTCCTCGGAACAGCCAGGTCACTTGTGACTGTGGCTCACTCAGCTGCAGCCCCTCCCAGCACTGCTTAGGTCTAAGCAGGGGCTGGGCAGGACTCAGCCTCCAGCGCTCTGGGGACGCGAGCTCCTGAGGACCAGGCCTCCTCAAGAATGGCCAGTGTAGGTTTGGTTTTGCTTTCGTTCTCTCCCTACGGGTCTGGGGCTGGGCGTGGGGCCGGGCGGGAATGTGGAGCATCCTGCTTCAGGCTGCCCTCCAGCCTGTTCCCTGCTCCAAGCTCTCCCATCTTCCCCAAAGGCATCATGGATAACAGGTCCCCTGTGCGTCCAGATTCCTGTCCTGACTCTGCCCCGTGTGCCTGAGGCAGGCCTTCCCCTCTCTGTGCTGCAATTTCCTCCTAGGACTGGGGCACTGGACAAGATGCTGCCTCACAGCTTCTGACCTGGGGGTGGGGAGGGCAAAGGCCGAGGCGGCAGGAAGCTGGGGTCTGCTGCTGGTTAGCGGGCAAGTGGCTGCACACAAGAACCACAGAAAGGGAAGCCTGGCCCAGCAGCACCAGTCCTGAACATTGGGGCCGATGCTTGCCCCAGGATGGGCCTGTTGGAGCCCTGGATGGCCAGCTAGGACCCAGACACCCTGCTTGTCACTCTGCAGGCAGCAGAGCCTGGGCCAAGCCCTCCTCAGGAATTTCTAGGGATACTTATCAAGGAGGGTATGAGCTTGGAGTCTTAAGCATCCTGTCAGCCTGGGGATTCTACTATTTGGAGTTTGCTGAGCATGGGGCCACTTGGGGCCATTTGTGCTGTGTCTGTCCTTCCCTACCCTGTTTGAGTCTCCTTAGACCTTGAAGAACAATACCTTCTCTTCCCAGGACCTGGCTCAAATGCCTCTTCCTGCAGGAAGATTTCCTTGATTTTGATTCCCCACACCAACCCCCAGACCCACATAGCACTGCACCTGCGGGCAGGAAGGGCCTGGGGCAGGGGCAGGGGTAGCAGCTTTTGCCTTTGAGACAGGTTCAAAGCTGTCTCCCCCAAGTGTGTGTGACCTTGGGGAGCCCCACTGATTCTCTGAGCTCTGTGAGTGGGGCTGTGGTGCATGCTGTCAGGGTTTCCATCCCTAGTCTCTGTGGCTCTTTAGGGTCTGTGGGGAACTAAAGACAGAGAGTAGATGCCAAGTCTCAGGGCAGGCTCCGGGTTTCCTTTGCCTGGCAGAGCACCCCTCTCAGACCCCCCTTCTCAGTCTGCCTCTTAACTAGGCGGCCCAGGGTGTGCCCAGGTCCTGACTGAAGCCACCCTCAATGTCCACCTCTCAGGGTTGGTGTGAGAAGACCACCTCAGGCTCTGCTACATTCTATTGTCATTACAGAGGCTGTATAGTGTCACAGTGAAGACCATGGACTGGGGCCAGATTGCCTGTTTCAATGCCAGGCCTGCCATTTTTAAGCAGTGTGACCCCGGGCAAGGTCACACTTCACCTCCCATGCCTCAGTTTCTTCACTTAGTTGAGATGATAGGGTGTTTGGGAGGGTGATGGGAGCAGTGCCAGACAAGTATACTTTGGTGCTGGCTGTTATCACAGATCTTTGGTGGTGAGCCCTTCCTTCTCTTGGCCGTCTGTGTTTGAGTTGAAGTGTGCTGGGCTGTGAGCTCCAATGCCGGGCGCTGTCCCCCTGCCCAGCCAGTAGTCAGGGCTCACTTACGCATGTTTCGTGCACAAACACACAAACTGCCCGCCTGTGTGAACCCAGGTCCTGAGACCCGAGGGCTTGACCTTGAACGGGGGAGATGGAGGCAGACGGGGAGGCTGGGCCCCAGGGACAGGAGAGAGACTCAGAGGAGTCCTTACTGGGCTGTGCTCGGTCCTGCCACCCTGCCCTGCACTGGCCGGCCCGTGGCACTCACCTGTCCCTCTGCCTTGTGTTGCAGTGCAGGGACTTTGTGGCCCACCCTGCCCTGCACTGGCTGGCCCGTGGCACTCACCTGTCCCTCTGCCTTGTGTTGCAGTGCAGGGACTTTGTGGCCCACCCTGCCCTGCACTGGCCGGCCCGTGGCACTCACCTGTCCCTCTGCCTTACGTTGCAGTGCAGGGACTTTGTGGCCCACCCTGCCCTGCACTGGCTGGCCCGTGGCACTCACCTGTCCCTCTGCCTTGTGTTGCAGTGCAGGGACTTTGTGGCCCACCCTGCCCTGCACTGGCTGGCCCGTGGCACTCACCTGTCCCTCTGCCTTACGTTGCAGTGCAGGGACTTTGTGGCCCACCCTGCCCTGCACTGGCTGGCCCGTGGCACTCACCTGTCCCTCTGCCTTACGTTGCAGTGCAGGGACTTTGTGGCCCACCCTGCCCTGCACTGGCCGGCCCGTGGCACTCACTTGTCCCTCTGCCTTGTGTTGCAGTGCAGGGACTTTGTGGCCCACCCTGCCCTGCACTGGCTGGCCCGTGGCACTCACCTGTCCCTCTGCCTTACGTTGCAGTGCAGGGACTTTGTGGCCCACCCTGCCCTGCACTGGCCGGCCCGTGGCACTCACCTGTCCCTCTGCCTTGTGTTGCAGTGCAGGGACTTCGTGGCCCACCCTGCCCTGCACTGGCCGGCCCGTGGCACTCACCTGTCCCTCTGCCTTGTGTTGCAGTGCAGGGACTTTGTGGCCCACCCTGCCCTGCACTGGCTGGCCCGTGGCACTCACCTGTCCCTCTGCCTTACGTTGCAGTGCAGGGACTTTGTGGCCCACCCTGCCCTGCACTGGCCGGCCCGTGGCACTCACCTGTCCCTCTGCCTTGTGTTGCAGTGCAGGGACTTTGTGGCCCACCCTGCCCTGCACTGGCCGGCCCGTGGCACTCACCTGTCCCTCTGCCTTGTGTTGCAGTGCAGGGACTTTGTGGCCCACCCTGCCCTGCACTGGCCGGCCCGTGGCACTCACCTGTCCCTCTGCCTTGTGTTGCAGTGCAGGGACTTTGTGGCCCACCCTGCCCTGCACTGGCTGGCCCGTGGCACTCACCTGTCCCTCTGCCTTGTGTTGCAGTGCAGGGACTTTGTGGCCCACCCTGCCCTGCACTGGCTGGCCCGTGGCACTCACCTGTCCCTCTGCCTTGTGTTGCAGTGCAGGGACTTTGTGGCCCACCCTGCCCTGCACTGGCTGGCCCGTGGCACTCACCTGTCCCTCTGCCTTGTGTTGCAGTGCAGGGACTTTGTGGCCCACGTGGGCTACGAGGTGCTGCTGCAGAGGCTGCTGGACGGCAGGAAGATGTGCAAGGACGTGGAGGACCTTCTACGGCAGAGGTGAGCCTCGAGCTCGGGCTGCTCCGGCAGGAGGGAGGCCTCACTGCTGGTATGTAGAAACCCGACTGGTTTCTGTGTGATGACCTCATTCTTGCACCTTTGCTGAATTCACTTATTAGCTCCAGTGGCTTTCTTGTGGATTCTTTGTGGTTTTCCATATAAAGGATCATGTCGCCTGCAAAGAGAGAGAGTTTTACTTCTTCCTTTGTGTTTTAGATGTCATTTATTTCTTTTTCTTGCCTAACTGCTGTGGCTATAACTTCCAGTACAATGCTAAACAGCAGTGGTGAGAGCAGGCACCCTTGTATTATTTCTGGTCTTAGGGGGAACGCTCTGTCTTTCTCCACTGAGTATGATGTTAGCTGTGGATTTTTTATGAAACCCCTTTAGCATGTTGATGAGTGGGCCTTCTATTCTTAGTTTTCTGAGTGTTTTTTTTTATCACGGAAAAAAAAAAAAACAGTTGCCATTGACTCTGACTCCTGGTGACCCCATGTGTATCCGAGTAGAACTGTCCTCCACAGTGTTTTCCGTGGCTCTGACTCCTGGTGACCCCATGTGCATCCGAGTAGAACTGTCCTCCACAGTGTTTTCCGTGGCTCTGACTCCTGGTGACCCCATGTGTATCCGAGTAGGACTGTCCTCCACAGTGTTTTCCGTGGCTGGGTTTTCAGAAAGTAAATCATCAGGCCTTTCTTCTGAGGTGTTTCTGGGTGGACTTGAACCTGCAGCTTTTCAGTTAACCTTTTGCACCACTCAGGGACTCCTTTATCATGAAAGGGTGTTGGGTTTTGTTAAATGAACCCACCAGCACCTCAGGAAGTAGACAAGCTCCCTTACTCACTCAGCCAAGCTGCTGTCAAAGCACCCTGGCTCCAAAAATTCAGGGGTCCCACTCTCCTTTTTTTTTCCAGACCTAGACTTCCCCAAGTTTGGGGGGGCCCTAAGTGGGCAAATAATTTGATGTTCCTTCAAATGTCCCTGTATTTGGCCAACATTTATTTAGAGATGTGGCTAGGGGCTTACCTTTTGCAAGGTTCAGCCTGCAGGGTGATGCCTGCTCCGGAAGGCCGAATGGTTGGAAGCTCAGGTTCTGCTGCAGAGGTTTTAGGGCCCCGCAGCCAGCAGAACTGGGAGAGTTAGCGTCTACACTTGGTTCTTGCAGGGCCCAAGCGGAGGAGCGGTACGGGAAGGAGCTGGTGCAGATCGCCCGGAAGGCAGGGGGCCAGACGGAGATCAAGTAAGAGGTCCCCCAGCCCTGGGGCTCAGCCCTTTCCTTTGTCAGGCAGCTTCTGGGCCCTTTGGAGGGTTTAAGGCTTCATAGCATGGGGTAGGCTGGGATGGGGGGAGCAGGGAGGGTCTGTGAGCACCAATGCCAGGCACTGTGTCCCCTGCCCAGCCAACAGGCGGGGCTCACTTATGCTAACAGGGCTAGGGCATCAGGACCCTCTTTGGTACCTGGAGGACAATTCTCTTGGGTATTGAGCATTCTGAGTGAGGGTCTCTGGGAGACCAGGCTCTGCGTGTGGGAGAAAATTCAGGGGTCTGAGTGCCTGAAATGGGCTGGGGGTGCGTGGGCAGGAGGCCATCAGGCCACAGGAGCTTGCCGCTCAGCATCCTGGGGGGCCTCAGGTGCATCTCTGAGAGTCCTGAGGGGCGGGCGACAGCATCGGGCACCCAGAGCCCCCTGCAGTGTTGACTCAGCCTGAGCTTCAAGGAGAGGCAATGTGGTCGGAGATGGGGGCTGGGAGGGGACACATCTGGGTCCAAGTCCCAGCTCCTTACCCACCTGCTGTATGAACTTGGGCTGGTCACTAAAACTGTCTGTGCTTCCACTTCCTTGTCAGTGAGAGGAATTGATCCTCAAAGGATTAGCTAAATCCAGACTTGGGTCAGCCTGGCTCTGCATAGTTGTTATTATGGAATAGCTGGGGTTCTCTACCCGTGGAGGTCTGGGTCTATGTGTGCAGGGGCTGGGGTGGGGATGGGGATAGGGTAATGGGTTTCAGGGCAGCTGAAGGAAGAACTTTCTAACATGGAGTGGACGAGCTGCCTTGGAGGGTATGGGCTCTCCCCTCTGGGTGAGGATTGAGCCAGGCAGAGGATCAGACAGGGTGCTGGACCCCAAGTCCCCAAAGAGCTCTGATGAGCATTCGCATCCTTCCTGGGGACCCTAGGCCAAGCCCAGTGTGTAGCTGCTGTAGCACCTATGCCCCTGGAGGACAAGTCTCACTTTGCCCAAGGGAGATGGCCCCAAGCTGTCAGTTCTGAAGCCTGAACCAGGTGCCTCATTCGGGGAACATACGACACTCTCTTTGGCCTTTCCAAAGATCCTGTCTGGATCCTGTTTCTCATGGGGAGCCAGAGAAAATAGGAGGAGGACTGGAGGCAGTGGTGTGAGCCAGGAGAGATTAAAGCCCAATGCCCAAAGGGTCTGAATGTTGGCCCAGATTATGCACATAGCCCTAGGAGGGAGAGGCCTGAGCTCGAATCCCTGTTCTGACTTTGTGAGCTGTGTGACTGTGGGCAAGTCCCTTAACCTTTTCGTGTCTGTTTCTCATTTGCCCACTTGGTGAGTTGTTGTGCAGATAAACAAGAGGGCAGCATGGAGGGCTGGATTCGGGCTGGGCAGAGGAGGGCTCAGGACATGTTTAAGGAATGAGTGGAAGTCTGCTGGGAACCGCCTTTGTCTTCCCCAGGGAACTGGTGCCTAGCGCTCTCTGCTGGAACTAACTGGAGACGTGGAGGCAGGGGAAGGTGCTGGCTGTGTGGGGTGGGGAGCATGACTGAGGAGGAGTACCTGCCGACCTCCCAGACTCCCAGGCCAGCCAGGAAATGAGACCATTCCCAGGAAGACAGAGGACCTTATGGGGCGGGAGGAGGGGGGAGGATTCAGACGCTGGGAGGGTGGAAGCGGGTGTTGCAGGCGGGACTCTGAGGCATTCTCAGGGGGCTGTGAGTCACAGGGAACTAAAACAAGGAAGGAGAAACCACCAACAGAGAGAACAAACTGAGACGGGGGAGCCAGTGGGCAGTGTGAGGGGAGGAGGATGCAGTATCTTGCCCCAGGTGAAGAGATATGAAGTGGCCAGGGCGAGGCTCTGGGCAGCCCTGATTCCCTGCATGATCATGGGAGGCTGAGTGGGGAAGGGTCTGCCCTGAATTATATACTGTGTGACCTTGGGGCGATCACTCCTCCTCTCTGAGCCCTCGGTCCTCAGCTGTGAAAGGGGGCAGTCGAAATGATGAGCAGAGAGTGCCAAATGCACCGGGAATGCTCAATAAACACAAGGGTCTTTATAGTCTCACAGACCTCCAGACCCCACCCCTTGTTAGTCAGGTAAATTGGGGTCACCCTGGCTTAGACCTGAGAAACCTGACTGGGCAGCCTTGGCCATTTCTTTTTGGAACCAAACCCTTCCTGGCCCAGAGCCAAGGGCCCTCAGGACAAACTGCAGGCGAAGCTGGAAGCTGGAAGTCCCTGGAAAGGGAGGCTTTAATCCCGAGTGGGTGTTCTAGTGGCAGAGGCCCAGGCTGGGGTAGGGAGCAGAGCCGGGCTCTGCCTTTCTGCCTACTGAGGAGGAACTACAGCCTGGGCTGGGAATGCTGGGTCCCACCACTCAGCCAAACCTGAAGCAGGAAAGGCAGAACAAACCCCACGGTGGGTCCCAAGTCCACGGCTCCTGTTGCCCCTGCAGCCCAGCCACAAGCATTCCCAGATCAGGTGGGGAGTGGTGCATGAGAAGCCAGCACTCCCCAGGGCTCACCATCAGGTTGGGGTAACCAGAGGAGCAGGGCAGAGCTGGGGGCTGGGGAGAGCATCTCCTTCAAGGGAGGGAGGGAGGGCAGGTGGAGAGGAAGGTGCAGGGCCACCTGCATGGACAAAAGCTCAGAGGTGGGAAAGTGCAGTGTACATCCAGAGCCAGTGAACAGCAAGAGTAGGAGCTGAACCCATCTCAGTTCACCTGCTGCCTCCCATAGGGCCATGCTCCCTGCAGCTCCCAGCTTAGGTCACTGTACACAGTAACACACAGTGTTCCTGTTGACCCAAGTGGCATACACTAGGGCCTGGTGAGGCCATTCAGTCATTGGCTCATTCCATTTGCATTCTCTGCATGCCGAGTGTCTGTCATCCACCCATTTAGTCGCCAAGTATTTGTGTGCCATGCCCTAGGCTGAGTGAGGGTGAGCCAAGAATTTAAAGAAAATAAAACTTCATTCTCCTCCCCAGTTCTGTGCATCGGAACCTCCCTTCAGGGTGCTCTTATGCCCCACCTTCCCCAGGAAGCCTTCTGGGACAACCCCAGTCTTCCTTCACCCTCTCTTAGACCAGGTCCCCCCATCCCCATGCCAACTTGGAGGGCTCTTTGAGGGAGGTGTGAGTGACGGCCATGACATCTTGGGTTACTTCCTCATGGCTGAGACTCATGGGTGTGTGTCTTGGGGTTGGCCCACCCCAGGAAATGTGGCCTGGAGGGCCCATCTTAGGGTGGAGCGACATACCCAGCCTCCCCTTGGCCTGCAGCTGATCCCCTAGGTCTTGTGGGATGCTCATTCTCAGCCCCTGAAGGGTGGGCCTGAGTTGGGAGGTGGAAAGGTTGAGGCTGGGGGGGCACGGGGGTGGAGGGGAGATGAGCAGGAAAAAAGCCAGAGGAGGTTAAATGACCCTAGAAATAGCCCAGCGAGTGCCTGAAAGATGCAGCATTTCTGTGTCATCCCTGGACTTCAAACCACGCAGGAGCCTCACTCAGGCCACATAAAATAAAAGGAGGTGATTCCCACCTTCAAATGATTTTTGGCATTCGCCTCCTTCACACATTCACTCAGCAAACATCTGTTGGGCAGTGAGTAAGTAGGGTGCACAAATAAGACCTTGTCCCCAAACTCCAGGGATGCCCACGAGAGCTTTCAATGCATATTACAGACAGCAGGAGGTATGTGCGGGGGGGCCTTATCGCCATGGCTTAAATCACACACCTAGCACTGCAGAAAGTTCACCTGACTCGTCTCCTGCCTCTTGGCCTTTGCTCCTGCTGTTGCCTCTAGGACGGCTCCTGCTTGTTTCTCCCTTGCTCGATCCTGCCTGTCCTTGGAGGTCCGGCTGAAATGCCACCTCTTCTCCCTCCCCCAGCCAGATGTGCTCCGCCTCCCTCTCCCAGTCCCCCTCTTCTTCATTCAGCCCCCAGTTGGGTGCTAAGGGTACCTGCATGCTCCCCGGCTGCACAGGGCAGGAGGTGAGGAAACAGGGGAATCAAGGTGAGCAGGGCTGGGGCCAGCTTGCTGTGAACCCCTCTGCAGTTTCCAAGGAGCAAGGACAACAGCCCAAGAGGCGCAGGTTTGAATCCCCTCATCGTGCCCATCTCCACTGGTTACAGGCCTGAAGTGCTGTGGTTTTCCTGTTGGGAGGGATTATCTTTTCATGGTCTCCCTTCTTTTGAGCTCAGACACAGAGAAAACATCACTGAGGATGCTGGAGGGAGAGATGGGCAGGCTTCATTCCTGTCAGGTGTCCTCTGGCACCAGCTCACCTGTCACCTGGGAAGTGGGCACATTCTGGCTGGCAGGTGGGCAGGGGATAGTGATGCCAAAGCAGGATTGGAAAGAGCACATGCCATGTGGTGGAAAGAGTAAGGGGGAAATACTTATACTGGAATTCTAGACTGCATTTGAGCACAGAATTTCAGGCTGAGCTTCCTGACAGCCAAGTCAAAAAGGGCAATGGGATGAGGTACCCAGGAGGGCACTGGTGACTGGTAACAGAAGACAGAGGACTGCACAGGGGTCCCTGTCCTAGGCATGCAATGGAGACAGAATAGAGGAGAGCTTGGGGAGCTCTTGGTAAGTTTCCCTGTGGGGCAAGTTGGAGGAACCCAGGAGTGACAGAAAGCTAAGAGAAACCATCATTTCCTGATCTCATGGGGCAGAGAGAGACTTCAGATGGGCTCCAAACTCTCCATGAGATCAGACCTTAATATCATTCACTTGGGGAGAGTCTGCCCACCCATGGTGGGCTGCCTCTGGTCCTGGGCAAAGCAGGGGTCCTGCTCCTGCCCACAGAGCTGACGTTGCCTTCTTGGAAGCCCGAGGTCTAGAAGGAGACGGGGGAGTGTCCTGGGACCTGCTGTACAAGCCAAGCTGCACTAGCCTGCAGGTGTCAGTGCTGGGAACAGGTGAGCTAGGACAGGAAAGTCTGCAGCCCCAGAGGAGCAGATGGGGACCTAGAGTGGTCAGAGCCTGAGATCTCTTCCCAACTGTCCCAGGCAAAGTGAGTGGGCACAGCCCTCAGGGCCTAGCCAGGCTCGTGTGGGCAAATGGGAGCTAGAAGTGAGCGTGAAATTTTCCACCACCTGGAGTCTCTCAGGGGAGGGGGCAGAAGCTGAACATCTACATGGCCATGCTGCCCCAACAGGAGGGTCTCCTGGCATCCAGTGGAGGCAGGAGGAAGGATTTTATAGCTGACTCAGGCAACCTGTTGCCATCGAGTTGATTCTGACTCACAGCGACTGTATAGGACAGAGTAGAACTGCCTTATAGGGTTTCCAAGGAGCGGCTGGTGGATTTGAACTGACAATCTTTGGTTAGCAGCTGTAGCTCTTAACCACTGCACCACCAGGAATAATGAGGCCTCAGTATTTACTGAGTGTTGAGTTTGTAGCTCTGGGCTATGAGCCTGGGAACAAAGGGAAGAAGAACCAGGCATCGGGGCTGCTTCAAAGGCTCACAGTCTAGTGGGGTGACATTGAATGCAAGGTGACAACAGGGACAAGTGCTGGAAGAGAAAGAAAAGGATGCCAGGCAAGGGGGAGTTAGCACATGCAAAGGCCCTGAGGTGAGAAGGAGCATGATAGGAGCCAGGTGACTGGAAGGCAGAGAAGGTTGTTAATGGATGGGAAGTAAAGCTGGAGGGGTACAGGTAAGGGGGGCAGGGACTAGGGTGACGGCAGTGACAGGTGGACAGGTATGAGATTTAGGAGATAGAAAGTGGTGGAGGGGAGAGGACGAAGCAAAGGACGACTCCTGGGTTTCTGGTGAATGCAGGTAGGGAAACAGTGGGGCCTTCACTGAGCAGGGAGCCCTACAGGAGGAGCAGGTTTGTGGGGCAGGCACTGAGGCCCGTTTGGGACACTCTGAGGTACCTGTGAGATGTGAGATCCAAAAGGAGGTGAAGTCCAGGCAGTGGATGTGTGGGTCCTGAGCTCCAGGAGGGGTTCAGGCAGGGTGTGGCCATGAATGAGTTGGGGGCCAGTGGGTGGTATGGGAGCTATGGTGTGGATGAGGGCAGGGTGGGGTGAGGAAGGGCTTCACAGAGCCTGGAGGGGCTCTAACCATGAGTGGTGGGACTGAACCAAGAGGTGCATGTGTTGGGAAGGACAGAGATTGAGGTACTTGCTGGCGAGAAGAAAATTCTGTCAGAGAAGAGTCCACCCAAGGGAAGGTGGGGGTCATCAGGGCAGTCACCCCTCTCACTCCTCTGGTAGGAAGCAGAGGGCTGGCCTCACCTGGGTCTCACCCTCCTCCATCTCTTACCAGCCATGTGGCCATGGGACAGTTTCTTCACCTCCCCGACCCTAGTGTATCTCATCTGTAAAATGGGGATAATTAAGGTACATCCTTCCCCTTGCAGAGTTGTGAGGATTAAATAATTTAGACCAGTGGCATCAGCAGGACCTGGAGGTGCGTTAAATCAGAATGCTGGCCCCAGAGCCCGGCTCCATGGGACCTGAGAATCTACATTTCCAAAAAGCTCCCAAGACCCACTGGTTTAGGGTAAGATACCTGGAATTAAGTAGGTCCCCACAGTTCTCCCCCAGGCCTGTATTGCCGCTAGTCCTTCCAGGTTGCTGCTCCTCCTATGGTCTCAGTTTCCCTAGTTGTCCATGTGGAGACGGCCTTGTGTCATGTGGCCATGTGGACTCTAGGGGGCAGGCGAGCTGCTCCACAGAAGAAAGCGTACCCTGGCCCAGACCCGCAGCCTGGGGGGCAGACGCAGGATTCGGCGCGGCAACCTGAGACCTCGCTGCAGCTCTGTGTGACCCCAGCAAGCCTGGCCATGCTCTGGCCTCAGTTCTCCTATCCTCCTTGATTGACTGCGGCACCTCACGCGTCCTGGTCGGGAGGAAGCCATAGCGTATTCTACCTCGCAGGTTAAGGGAATACAAACGCAGGCGGAGAATTTTACCCCGCCATTGGGCCCAATCTGCATCGGCCACACGCCATTTCTTCGTGCACTTGGAGACTGGACGTGGCAGGTGTGAGCATCGGTCACACACATGCTGCTGAACAGGAGTCTGCTCCTTATGCCCCCAGGCTGCGCTGAGGGGTGGGAAGGAAGACCAACCTGCCCGGCAGGGGACCCCCACCTGAGGTTGGGTCCTATTGGGGGCTCCCCATAAGGGACATGTTGGGGGGACAGGTCAGATCAGGTCAGGTTGCAGGGGTCTGTGGGACCCCCATGACCTGTCAGGGTGTGCAGAAGTGGGCTCAGAGGATGGTTCTATAATAGTGACAACCCTTGTAAAGCACCTAGTTTTTTAACAGGTCCTGATGGAGGTTCAGAAACCCTGGTGGCGTAGTGGTTAAGAGCTATGGCTGCTAACCAAAAGGCTAGCAGTTGGAATCCACCAGGCGCTCCTTGGAAACAGTATGGGGCAGTTCTACCCTGTCCTGTAGGGTTGCTATGAGTTGGAATTGACTCTAAGACAACTGGTTTTCTTTTTTTTTTTTTTTGGATGGAGGTTCTTTATACGTGTAAACTCATTTACTCCTCACATCCACCCTGTTCACACTAGTATTATCCCTGGTTTACAGAAGGGGAAACTGAGACACAGAGAGGTTCGGTAACTTACCCAAGGTCACACGATGAGTGAGATTCAAGCCCATGCTGTCTGGCTCCAGGTCTGCTTCTAATGCATGAGGGGGTCTAGAGCAGAAAGAAGCCCCTGCCGAGGTCCTGCTCATTTCCTAGGCTGGGCTTCTACACCTCCTTCCCTCCCTGAGATGGGGAGCTCCGCCCTCTGAGAGGCCCCTGCCCCTGAAAGCCAACAGGCTGGGCAGAGGCACTCTCCACCACTGGTCCTGTTTCTGTCCCTGGGACTCCCCTGCCCTGTGGTGCCCCATATTCATCAGCCTGCACCTTTGCTCAAGCTTCAGCTCAGCCATGGCACTGTGGGAGAGGCCTCTCAGCAGGGTTGCCAGATAAAATACAGAATGCTCAGTTAAATCTGAGTTTCAGAAAAAAACAAGTACTTTTTTAGGGTATGTCCCAAATGTTATGAGGGCATACACTCTTCCTCCTCCACCAGGCCTGGTGCAGCCTCTTCCCCTCTGGCTCTTACTGGTGCCCTCCTGAAACCCTCTCTGGAGCTGACAGTGCCCACATCTCTGCTCCTGACTGGCTTGCCCTGCTGCCTCCTGACCCCAAGCTCAGTGCGCTCTAAAGTAAACTCCCTCACTTCCCTCCTGTCCCTTAAACCCATTTCCCTCCTATGCCCCACTCAACCTGCCAAAACAGAGATGGGGAGGCGCCTCTGGCCGCCCTCACCTGTGCATCCTGTCTGTCCCGTCCTATTAGCCACCCCGCTAAAGCCCCTCACATCTCTCCTCTCCTTGTGACCCTACCCATCCCACTTCCTCTCAGCTCACCTCCAAAATGGCCTCCACACCACCTGTGGAAAGCCAGCTATGAACACTGCCCTCCCCTACTCCAAACTGGTCTTGAGGGTCCTGGGAACCTGAAGAGGCAGGGAGAGGCTGTCTGTGTGTGGGTGAGAGGGGGTCTCAGGAAGGAGGGTGGGTCCAGAAGACAGTCTCACCTTCTCTAAGAATGCAGCTGGGAGCAGACCTAGGTGGGGGCTTTGAAGACTCCCTCTTCTCTCACAGGGAGAACTGTGGTTGCTTTATAATTCCCAGAGGGAGGGGTCTGCCTTCCAGAAACCCCATTTGGAGCATGTGGATGGTCACTGTCTGGCCAGGGCACGCTTTGGTCTGTAACAGCACGTGTGAGGTGCCAAGGGCCCTCCCCGCAAAATCAGTCCCCGAGGCCAGCGGACATCAGGTCTGCGCTTCGCTCTCCTCCTCTGACCCAGTCTTTCTGTTTTGCAGCTCCCTGAGGGCCTCCTTTGACTCCCTGAAACAGCGTAAGTCCCTAAGTCCCGACTGTCCCCACCCCAGGCTGCAGGGGACAGCCCTCCCCCAGGACCCCAGCCCCCCCATAGAGAGACATGGTGAGGGGTGAGCTCAGGCTGCGGCCCGGCTTTGCACCAGAATTTGGGAGGATGAACAGAAGATGAGGTGCGGGGGCTGGGTGGGTCCAGGCAGGGGCGAGTGTGTAGGCGGCTGAAGCCCCTCAGTTCTGATGTCTCCGTATTCTGCTGCAGAAATGGAGAATGTGGGCAGCTCGCACATCCAGCTGGCCCTGGCCCTGCGTGAGGAGCTGCGGAGGCTTGAGGAGTTCCGTGAGAGGCAGAAGGAACAGAGGAAGAAGGTGAGATGCTGCTGGGGAAGGAGAGCAGCTCGCCATCACAGGGCCCCAAGTGTGAGGGCGCCCTTCTCAGCCTGAAGAAGTGATAGGCCCTCCTGACAGACCCTACGTGGGGCAGATAGTCTAAGCCTGGGTGTCCTGGCCAAACCCATCCCCTCTGTGCCTCAGTTTCCCTTTTGCAAGATGGGACTCATATGCTCATGTCCCAAGCTTTGGGGGCCCAGGCCAGAGCCAGGATCCTTGAGTGTGCACAGGCAGGGCACCAGCTCCGATTAGTGGCTCTGGTCACAGAAATTCTTTGACTCTGGTTATGGAAAGTCCATGAGGCCAGCCGGGGCCTCAGGCTTTTAGGAGTCTAAATTTGGATCCCACAGCAGACAGTGGGTCCCCGAAGCCAGCACCCTCTGAGGTGGGACTTGCCCACAGAGCACCTGCTGTGATGGGCCTGCTATTCTGAGCTCTCCAGTGGCGAGAACTGTGATGTCTGTTGAGCTGCTGAGCAGCCAGGGCCCTGCAAGCCGAGAGCCGTGATGTGGTGTGTGGTGAGCCTGCGTGGCTGGTGTGTGTATGTATATACGTGTGTGCAGACAGCACGGGCACACCGTGAGCACGTGTCCTTGTCTGGCTTTGTGTCTGCGTCTGTGACAGGGTGGCTTGCCAAGATCCCCCAGCTAGCACAGGGCCCCCACTGGGACCCCGGCACAAACTGGCTCCAGCCCCAATTTGAGGGGTGTTTTTTTTCTTTTATTTCCAGTTCTCCTCGTACCTTATCACCTGCTCTCTCCAGGCTGAGTTTCATCCCTCTGGGAATAACTCCAGAAGGCCTGGTGTGCCCACATGTGCCCATGAGCATGTTTGGTGCATGTGTGTCATCTGTGAGCAGCTTTTGGTTGTACACGTGTTAGCATGGGAGAGTGGACTTGTGTGTACATGTGGGCGTATCTGTAAGCGGGCGTGCATGAAGGCCTGTGTGCGTGTGAGCAGCTGGAAGTGTGCGGGCCTGTTAGTGTGCACTTCCATGTGTGTCACGGGGACTTCATGTGCACATGTGGATCATTGTGCGTGTGCATTTGTGTATACAGGCACTAGTGAGGAAGGACTGCGTGTGTATGTGTGCGTGTGTGTAGGCTGGATGCTTCCTGGCTAGAGACCAAGTCCTGCTAGGGGTCTGCAGCACAGAGGACATGGCGGGCATCACTGGGCTTCTCCTTAGCTCTCTGTTCTGAACAGTTCTCGGGAGAGGGAAGGCATCCAGACCCTCAGATCCAGGGGGGTGCTGCGCCTCATCCCAGGGACACTCGTCCTCTTGGCCTAGGGGAGCGTCCTGAGGCCGTGGTCCCCTGCTCAGAGCCTCGTGTCCCCTGCAGTACGAGGCCGTCATGGACCGTGTCCAGAAGAGCAAGCTGTCACTCTACAAGAAGACAATGGACGTGAGTGTGAAGGTCGTGGGCTCCTCCTTGGTCCAGGGTGGCAGCGCTCAGGCAGTGGTCCCCAGGGTGGGCTGGGATCCAGGATGTGGCTTGCCTCAGCACTCTGTCCAGCCAACACTGCGGCCTACTGGGTGGCTGGGGCTGCACCAAGCACCAGTGCCCCAAGTGGATCAGCCAGGCCCTACCCTTGGGGGACTGATGGGCAGACTGTCCCAGATAGTGGTCCACGGGTGATCCTCATTGTCACCTGGGGACTCTGGGATGGAGGGAGGAAGGCCCCCTGAGCGGTGCCCCATAGAACGCTGGTCAAGAAGGGAAAGCAGTGCTCTGTGAGAGGGACCGGCCTGGGCAGAGGTTCAGCAACAGGGGGATGTAGGCCATTTTCAGGGTCCTGCAGTGGTTTGTTATGGCCACACCCCCAAAGAGGCCAGGGCCGTGGGCAGAGCTGCCCTGTCCGCAGTGGGAAGGGTCTGGGGATGAGACTTTGCCAGCAGCCCCCACACCTTCTCCATCTCCATTCCTGACCCCCAGATCCCTGTCCCTGGCAAGGATGCCACCACTCCGCCCACAGCACCCCAAGAGGGAGAAAAGAGGTTGATCTCAGGCAGCCTTCTTCTGAAGGAAAGGGTAGGGCCATGCAGCCCCCTAAGTGTCTCCCTCCATACCCCCAGTCCAAGAGGACATATGAGCAGAAGTGCCGTGACGCGGACGATGCCGAGCAGGCCTTTGAGCGCATCAGTGCCAGCGGCAACCAGAAGCAGGTGGAGAAGGTGTGTGGGGCCACTGGGACCATGTGGTGTCATCTATGGCAGGGGCAGGGCAAGGAGGCTGGGAGAGGGTGCTACAGATACCCCAGGAGAGGACTGCTTCTGGGGCCTGCTGGCTTCTCACTTGGATCACCACCCTGTACCCTCTCTGGGCCTCCATCTCCCCATCTGTGGAATGGGGTGCCTAGAATCTAAAGGCATGGACAGATGGGGTCACCTCATCCCCCTTTCAGGCTGCACCCTAGCCCTTAATCCTCAAAGCAGGCCCACTGTGGCCTAGGCCAGAGCTCACGGGGCAGAAAGCAGAAGCTAGAGCCACCCATCCCACTCCCCTAATCCCACCAGCTACCTCACTGAACCTCACACAAGCCTTGGAGGAGGGCTCTGTAGGCCCGTGTCACAGAGAGGACTCTGAGGCCCAGAAACAGGAGCACCTTGCCCAAGGTCTTGGAGCCAGGATGCAGCAGAGAGAGGATCCAAACTCAGGCCCATTCAGAGCCCGAGCTCTTGACTGCTCTGACCTCCAGGGCATGCCAGGGACAGCCTCCCTTGGCCCAGGCTGGGCAGGGGTGTCAGAGCCACCAGGTCCCAAGAACACATTTCACCCATTGCACAGACCCATAAGCTGAGGCCCAAAGAGGGCAGGGGCCTGAGGGTGAGCTGGGGTACTCAAGGCAGGGCTCAGAGCCCAAGTCCTGACCAGTGGATTCAGCACTGGCCACGTGGGGCCACTAGGCCTGGCCCCTGGTCTACATTTCTCCCTCTAGGTCTTGACATCTAGTTTTTAGGCTGGATCTTCATGGGTTGGAGGTTTCTGTTCTTATTCCTTTTTACTGGAACTAGCCTCGCGTCTTTTGTGGAGTGAGGCTGGCAGTAAATGATGGAATCTGTCTGCAGTTGGCTCCTGAGTGTCTGTCCCCCTGGGAGGCTGGGGAGAGAGTAACAGAGTCACTTTGGAGTGGGGTGGGTGGGCCCTGGTTCCTCGAGGGGTGTAAGGGGCTCAGAGCTGCTTCTCTCTCTCCTCAGAGCCAGAACAAAGCCAAGCAGTGCAAGGACTTGGCCACAGAGGCTGGTACGTGGGCCCTGCCTGCCTTCTCAGACCCGGTGTTGTGGCCTGGACAGTCCTCCCTACCACACACTTCTTAGTCCTGGGGACACTTACATTCACACACCCAACTACACAGAGTTACACACATGTCATACTCATTTCCATATTTCTGCAATTAAAACGTGTTCTCTCATTTGCCAAGACTGTTCTTGGTGTGTTATATGTCTCAACTAATCCTCACAATGATTCTGTAAGGTAGGTGCTATTATCATCACCCCCCCTTTTTTTTTAATAGATGAGGAAATTGAGGAACAGAGAGGTTAAGTAACTTGTCCAAGCTCACACAGCCAATAAGTGGTGGTGACTGCAGTTGAACGCAGGCCGTCTGGCTCCAGAGCCCAGGACTTGGGAGACATTCATGCCATCCATGGGAGGCAGACCCACTCATATCTCTCTCACGCACACATGCACACACTCTCACAAACTTGCACACAAACTCAAACTGAACATGCACAGCCTTCTCTGGCCTCTGTCTCCTCTACCCTTCACCTGATGTCAGAGCCCCCTCCAGTGCCCGTTGGCCCTGCTGGCATACCTCCTGGGACAGAGATTTCACCCCTCCTCCCTTCCCCCAGGAAGGCTCTCCTTCGTATATACTCTGCCCCTCCCAGGATGCGACTACTCCCCTGGTGGCGAGCAGGTGACCCCCAGAGATCTGGGGATGGGGGTAATGACCCAAGCCTGCTTGCCTCCCAGCCCTGTGTCCTGATGCTCCCATTGCCCCCCTTCCAGTGCACTGCTGCCCTCTCTGAACCTCAGTTTCCCATCCGGAAAGTAAGGGGTAGGCCGGTGATGGAGAGGCCTGGACCCTGAACGTGTGTCCGGTGCGTCTCCACCGCAGCCCCCAGCAGCTCAGAGTCGGGTGGAAGAGCTGGGTCACCCTGGAAAGAGCAGGAACGGGGGGCAGCCCACCATCATTCAGATGAAGCACTCCCAGGGCTGGGGAAGGTCTCTCAGGGAGGTGGGGCTCCAAGGATTTGGGAGGAGTTCAGAGGTGTCAAGGAGCCCATGTTTGGGGCATGGCCTCCCTGAGGGCTGCCTGTGCTTCCAGATCGGGTGTACAGGCAGAACATTGAGCTGCTGGAGAAGGTGCGGGGCGAGTGGGAGCAGGAACACCGGACCACCTGTGAGGTGAGTGAGCCCAGTGTGGAGCCTCTTTCCCAGCTGTAGAACAGGGAAAGTCTACTCTGCTCTAGTGCTTCCCACACAAGGCAGTGGTGGGGGAGGGCATCATTCATTCACTCCCTCGTTCAGTCACTCGTCCACTCACTAGCCAGTTCATGGTGCACCTACTCCTCACCAGGCCCCATGCTGGGTCCCTGCCCTTGTGGTGCTTACTGCCTGCTTTGTGCCCTGGGACCTTTTGTCACAGATGGGCTTGGGAGTCTTCACCCCCTTTTTGCTGAAATGGAGGCTCAGACAAGACCCATAGCTTCCTGATGGGCTCCGCCTGGGAGAGAGGCCTCAGGACCCTGGGTCTGGTCCTCCTCTCACTGCCCCCCAGGGCCTTTTCCAGGGTGTGGTGGGTCTGGAGGGAGAGGGCAGGAATCCCACAGGCAGCTCAATCTCCCTTCCCAGAAACCTCAGGGGTTGGCATCGAGCTGGGGCTGGGGGCCGATAGGGAGAGTCTTTCTCTAGACTTGGCTTTCAGTGGAAGGGACTGTGCAGCCCTACATGAGCTGTGGGCAGGGCCCAGCTTTCCTCCTGTCTCACTTTGCCACTCCCCTCAGGCCTTCCAACTGCAGGAGTCCGACCGGCTGACCATCCTGCGCAACGCACTGTGGGTGCACAGCAACCAGCTGTCCATGCAGTGCGTCAAGGACGACGAGGTGGGGGGCTGAGGCGTGTGGAGAGAGGGCCACAGCGCCGTCAGGCGTCAGGCCCATCTGAGTCAGTCAGCAAACCCCTCGTCCTCTGTGGCTGGGCTCTGGGCCCTCGTCTCGGACCACAGCCGCTCAGCCTCTGCTTCCACTGCTCCATGAGCGGGAGCTCAGCACCGCACAGGGCCACCAGCTTCTGTGCCTGGAAGACTGTTATTCTTTGTCCCCCACCCCAAGGTACCTGGCTCTGTCCTCGGAGCCACAGAGCAAGAGGGGGCAGGGGGGTATGTGTCACCAGCCCCTCCAGAGGTTTGCAGATGGGCTGGAGGACCCTGGCTGCTCTGCTCCAGCCCTGGTGCTTATAGGAGCTGAGGTCCAGTCCCTGCTCTGTCCTCAAACATGTCCAGGGTGTCCTGGTTCCCCTGACTGGGCCCAACATGTCCTCCCCAGCAGAGTGGCTGCCACCCCCACCTAGGGGTGGGGCCTCTGGTAACGCAGCCCCGGAGCCACGAGCTCTCTCTCAGGGCAGGTCTGGCTCCCTGATGCCTGCTGCTCTTTCTTGTCTGCCGTTCCTGCCCATGGGCCATGGGTTTCTTCCCGAATGACTTGAGCTTCCCTGGTGGCCTCCATGCAGCACAGGGGGAGTGTAGGCTCTGGAGCCCCTCCTACTGATATCCAACACTTGCTGCTCACCATTTTTGCTCTGTGACCTTGGGCAACTCACTTTCCTTCTCTGAGTCTCCTCACCTGTAAAATGGGGAAAACAGTCTCTACCTCAGAGAACAGGCTAGTTAAGTCTCTTGCATAGGGTCCTGCGCACAGTACGTGTTCAGGAAGCAGGAGAGGCTGAGCTATCAGCCAGGGCTCTGGCCCTTCAGGTAGATCTGGGGTGCTTACGTGCCGAGGTCCCTGGATACAGGTGCTGAGCTGTACTCCAGGCCTGGAGGAGACAGGTGGGGTGGGGAGCCCCTGGGTGGAGTTCAGACCCATGGAGGCAGGGCTTTGGCTGAGGGGGGCATCGAGGTGAGGCCCGGCCCACAGCCTCCCTCCTTCCTGCCCAGCTCTACGAGGAGGTACGGCTGACACTGGAAGGCTGCAGTGTGGATGCCGACATCGATGGCTTCATCCAGGCAAAGAGCACGGGCACCGAGCCCCCAGGTGAGGCCCACCATCTCCAGAAGACTGGCCCTGGGTTCTCTGAGCCTCAAGTATAGGACACAGCTGGGGTGGCTCACAGCTCCCTTTGGGTGCAAGAGCCTTGGCCATTCCAGGGGTGGGGGTAGGGGACAGGGCAGTCCTGTGGCTGGGGTCCCCTGCCTGCTACCTCCCAGAGGCAGTGGACAAGCAGAACCAGAGTACTCTAAGGCTTGGGGCGGCGGGGGCAGGGGTGGTGAGGATGAAGATTAGGGGTGAGGAGCCTCCTCCGAGACCCCACCCTAGCCTACATTTTGCAGGTCAACCCCCATTAGTGGGCCCCACTAACTCCCAAGTCCAGAAAATTTGGTCTTGGTGGGTAACCACAGTGGGGTCTCTCATGGGAGTGGGTAAGCCTCTCCCAAATCCAGGTGCCAGGATGGGCCAGGGCCAGAACGGGAAACTGGGGGCCCAGCCTAGGTCTCTGGGTGGGAACAGGCTGGGGTGCTGGGTGGCATGAGATACTGCCTGCCCTGCCCTCCACTGCCCGGGCCTCACCAGCTTGCTGCCCGCAGCCCCAGTGCCCTACATGAACTACTACGATCGAGAAGTCACCCTATCTGGCAGCCCTAACACACAGGCGTCCTTCCGCATGATAAAGAGGTGAGCACCCAACGGATTGGATGTCCACTGGCCACATGCAGAGGCTGGGCCGCAGAGGGCAGACTGGGAAGTGGGTCCCGCCTCTCCACCTGCAACTGGCTCATCCCACATATTTACTGAGCACCTACTGTGTGCCTGGGCACTCTGTGGGGACAAGACAGGCTCAAACCAGTCTCGTGGAGCCCTCAGGCTAAGGACCCAGGCATCAAACAAATAACCACACCCCAGTTACTCACTGGCGACTGTGCTCAGAGCTCTGGGGAC
Source organism: Elephas maximus indicus (assembly GCF_024166365.1). Lineage (NCBI taxonomy): Eukaryota > Metazoa > Chordata > Mammalia > Proboscidea > Elephantidae > Elephas > Elephas maximus. The sequence continues at coordinate 66,516,046 of NC_064831.1, read as the reverse complement.
ACTTCCTTGTCCTTTGGGCCCTGCTCCTACCCTCGGTGCCCTGGTCTGTCTGGTTGTGGTGGCTATGCTTTGCAGCTGGCACAGGATCTGGGGCATAGGGGCAGAGAACTCGCCAGGCTTTTCCAGGGCCCCTGCCCTGGCCTGGTTGTGCTCAGGTGGCAGGGTCCTAGTGCCATGGCGCCATCTGTTGCCAGGGGTTTTGCACATCCTCTCTCTGTCCTGGGGCCCATGAGTGGCGGGCCTAGTTCAGAACCTAACAACTCTCATGGTTCAGGCCTTGGGTGACAATGGCGACTGCTCCACAGCCTGCTCATGGAGCCCCTCAGCAGCCAGGTCTCTGAGGGGGCTATGTGCCCTGTCTGTGGGCATCTATGAACAGATGTGGGTTTCATGTGGTGCCGGTGCCCCCACCCTCAAGGCCTCCATGACATCCTCTTTCCAACCAACCTCAGCAAAGAAGAGCCAGGGCCTTGGGACAGGCCTTGCCCTTGGGAGGTAAGGCATGGTGGGAGGTGGCTTATGGAGCTCTCTGAGGGTGGCTCATTCCCAAGGCCTCAGGAGCCTCTGGAGCCATCCTGAAGGACGCCTGGTGGGAAGCAGAGGCTCATGGGAATCAGGGGTACACAGAACACCCCCTTGAGGATCTTGAGAAAGCGATGACTCCAGGAGGCACATTCACAGCCTTGCAATGTTATAAAAACCTGGGGACTCAGGTCTCCCTGCACCCCAGGTGAGGACCTGGATCTCAGCAGAGGTGGTCATTTAAGCAACTGGATGAAAGAGCTCACCTGAGGCAGCACCAAGAAGACAGAAAGGGGTGCCTCATGAGGATAAAAGAGAGCATGGCTGTATTTGAGCACGGCCACTACAGGGGACAGTCAAGGCTATTGGATGGGGCAGCCAGAACAAGGCGGGGTTGGAGGAGCTGCAGGGAGTGGTCAGCAGCTGACAAGTCAGGAGAGGGGAGGTGCTGGTGTCAGTAATGGAGACCACTCCAGGAAAACAGGGCAGGTGGGGAGGAATGTGGGGGCCTGGACCGTGGGGGAGGCAGCACTACCGCCTCAGCAAGCAGAGACTGTGGCCCCAACCCTGCCCCACACTGGCTGCACCGCTCCTCCCATCCAGAGCCCCTCTGGCTTTACCACGGCCCTGGCTGTCCAGGAGGGCCAGTATCTGCATCTTCACATGCCTGTGTTAGCGTCAACCCTTCTCATGTGGGCGCAGCCCCATGCTCGGTGCCCATAAGCTTCCCTCCTGGGCACGTGTGTCCACTCACAAGCCCACTTCAGCGGCAGGGGCTGGATTCTCCTGCCTGTGGGCAGGCAGATGTCCTCTCTGGGTTACCCCCCTGGACTGGTCGAGGCCTGGGCACCTCGGTAGATGACCTATAGCATTTACAGGAGCTGACTGCACCTCTCTGGGGCCTGAGCCCCTGGCCTTCCTGGCAGCCTGGGCATCCCTCTCCCTTTCCCTAGCCCTGCCCTGCCCCTAACTGCCTTCAAACCCTCTGAAGACAAGAACTGAAGGGCAGGTAGACGAGGATCCCGAAGAGGAGGTGGGATGGGGGCTGGGCTGAGGGTGCTCACTCTGGCTGCTCCCCCGTTGGGGACCCCAGATCTCCTGGGTTTTTCTGACTAGGAACCCTAGCCTTCAGATCAGGGGCCATGGCAAAAGGCTTTTCACGTCCCTCACCTCACTCTGGGACCATTACAGGGCAGCCTCCCACAGGCCCGGGCCAGAGCCCAGCCCCTCACCTGGGCACTCAGGGCCCCTGACCTAGATCCCTTCCAGGCGCGTCTCCCACACACCCCAAGCTGCCCTGCTCCACTCCCCAAACTCCACCAGTGCAGTCTCTCTCTGCACCTTTGGGCCCCCTCTCCCATTCACCGGCAACACCAGCACCTAGGCTGTCAACGCTTCACTCATCTTTGAAGACTTAGCTCAACCCCACCTCCTCCAGGAAGTCTTCCCTGAGGCAGGGAAGTAGCATCAGCCTCTACTTATATAGCCCTCATTGCAGTCTGTTTCATGGGGCGCCCATGTCTGCCTCCCCATGAGGTGGCCCCAGCGTCTGCCTCATGATCTCTAGTTTTATCCAATAAACCTTCGTGACCCGGCTCAAGCCAGGCCGGCTGCAAGGACAGGGGTGAATCCGCTCTGCGCTGCCTCCAGGAACTCACGTACATACCGAGGGCTGCCTTTGGCATGGTCAGGAGGTGGCAGTGGGGCTTTGAGGAGAACTGGCTCGGCCCAGGCCGGTGAAGAGCAGACTGTTAGGACGCTGGATAGGGCCTGGTGGGCGTGGAGACCTGGGCATCATCCCAAGGCTGCAGCATGGAGATCTTAGAACCCCCAGAGCAAACCCTGGGGCCCCGCAGGGAGCAGGTGCTGAGAACAGGCATATTGAGTGAAGGGATGGGAAGGGGCTGGTGGGGAAGGCAAAGCGTACTGGGACCACCCTTTGGGGAGCCTCTGCATGTCTGAGCCCTGGGAGAGAGCCCTAGGGGCTCTGACCGGGCTCCCTGCCTAGCCCGGTCCCTTCCGGGACCCACCCTCTTTCCTCCCTCTGGCCAGGTTCTCTGAGCTGCTGCATGGAAGTCCCAAGATGCCATCGACTGCAGCTCCTGCCGGTAACTGGGGGTGATGTGGGGCCAACACACTGTGACCCCGGGCGGGAAGAGACGATTCCTACATGGCACAGATAGGGCCAGAGACCCCAAAGGGGTAAGGGTGTGTCCTCCAACAGCAAGTAGAGAAGGGAAGGGGAGAGAGCGAGCCAGGCCTTGGGAAACTCCAGTGAAGAGGGGACTCCAGGGGGCAAAGGCCTTGGAAAGGGGCAAGGTCTAGACCTCATTCTGCTCTCAGCCTCCACAGAGAGCCTGAGCCTCACCTCCGAGAAGAATAACAGTGTCTACGCTGCCATCGCAGTGCATGATACGTCGGGAACCCCCAGCCTGCCAGCCCAGGGCTACAAGGCACTCTATGACTACACAGCGCAGGTAAGCCCCTCGCCCACCGGGGAGCCACCTCCTGGCCCCAGTGGGGCCTCCTGGACCAGGACATACACAGGGACCAGGGAGGGACAGGTCATCGTAGGAGCGGGGGCCGACATTTATCCAGAGATGGGTGCGTATCCATGAGAATAACACTGCACATGTGCGCCTGGGTCTGTGTACACAGACATGTGCACCTGGGAGTCTGCTTGGGATGTGTGCACTCAGAACACAGCCAGCACCTACAGGGACTCAGTGAGCATCTGCTAGACAAATGCTGATGAATAAAGTGCCTGTGTCTGCTTGCATTTGTACCCATGCACACTCGTGGGGCACGTGTGACTGTGTGCTGTCCATGCAGATGTGGCATTGTGTGCCCGTGTGTGCGTGCATATGTGCAAACGTGTACTCGCGCAGGGAGACTGGCAGAGGCTCGGGCCACCTAAGGGTCAGGCTCAGGGTCAAGACCTTGTTCTCTGTGGCCACGGCCAGCATGAGTCCTTCAGCTGTGCTGGAGTGGATCTTCTGAAGTCCATGGGGAGACGATGATTCAAGGCCGTCACAGGGCAGAGAGCCCCAGAGTCCCACATGCTCCCTGCGGGGAGGGGAGGGGAGGGGTGCACCCATCTGGCTTGAGGCCAAGCAGCCCCACAGGGCGAGGTGGGCTGGGTGGGGGCAGCACTGGCAGAGGCTATGACTCTGGGGTGCACATCAGCAAACCCCAGTCCCCAGCTGGGGAGACAGGCCAGGAACAAATGATGGTGGGCTTGTATGATGGGTTAGCCGGGGCGGGGAAGGTCTGAGGAAGCCTTCGCAGGGGGATAGGGGACACCAGCAAGGGGCTGTATGTGGCGAGCCCTGGGGCAGGAGTGTGCCCTTGGACTTGGGGCATGGTGGACTGGGTGTGGTCACTGTGTGCCTGGAGCTGTGAGAGAAGGGAGCAGCAGGGGAAGAAGCCCAGGTTGTGGGGGCCTACGGTGACAAACTGCGGGGGCAGTGAAGGCTAAGTTCCATGGGGTGCCCCACATCCTATGTCTCCAAGGGATGGCCCCAGCACAGCCCAGAGTCCTCCCAGCCACGCCCTCCAGCCTGGTGTGTTCTGAATCTCTTACACAGAATTCCGATGAGCTGGACATCTCCACAGGGGACATCCTGCAGGTCATCCTGGAAGGGGAGGACGGCTGGTGGACAGTGGAGCGGAATGGGCAGCGTGGCTTTGTCCCTGGTTCCTACCTGGAGAAGCTCTGAGGAAGGGCAGGAGCCCCCACCTGGACCTCCCTTGCCTGTGGAGCCAGCAGTGCCCCCACCACTGCCCAGGCTTTGCTGCGGCCCCAGAACCGAGCCTACTCACCCTGGGGATGGATGCTGGCTGCTCCCTATGGAGCCTCTCCCACAGGGAATAAAGAAGTGCCTTCTTTTTCTCCTTGGCCCTTTTCTCTTTCTCTTGCCCCAGTGTCCAAGAGCTCAGATTAGAGGGTGAAGGGAGTGAGGGGAGACGTCTGGGAGAGAAGACAAGAGGGCCCTGACATTGCCAGCACAATAGGCCAGCAGTCCATCCTGGCTGACCTCCCCCTCCTGCCTGGGGACTGCAGGGCAGCTGCAGGGCTAGGGGGTGCGGTTGGAAGGACACATTGTTCTCCTCCACTGGCCATGTCCTAAGTGACGAAACCACTTGTTGAAGGGTCTTAATCGTCCCCTGTAGACCTTCTTTATTTGGTTAATTCACTTTGAACCTCTGGACCATCCTCCTTTAGTCACAGCTCTGTGCTAGGCCCCAGTGAGGACCAGGTGAGTAAAGCCTCAGTCCCTTACACTATTCAAAGAGCTCTTGACCTGGCTGAGGACACCAAACGGCCCAGGAAGTTAAATGACAGTACAGAAAATGTCCCAACTGCAGAGCAGGCACAGAGGATTCTGGGAACAGGTGGCCCTGACCAGGAGGAAGCTGTGCCAGGACTGGGAAAGGGAGATCCCCTGCTGCTCCTTCCTGCCTCTGGCAGCTCCACAATGGGCATATGTCAGAGAGAAGTTGAACGAGGGTCATCACTGGGATTCCCCAGAATTTAGAAGATACTCAGAGAATCTAATCAAATCTCCTGCGTGATACCCTCCTTGGCACTCCTGGGGAACTGAGCCTTGGGCACCCCAGTATGCTTCGACATCTCTGATGACAGGGAGCATCATACCCCATGGAGCCCCACTGTGGGCTTGTGGCTTCCCCCACTGGTCCTGGCCCTACCTGGCCAGTCACACAACTGACAGTTGGCATGTGAAGGACTACTCCATGTGCCTCCAGGCAAATATCAGATGCCACAGGTGGCAAAAACAAGACCTTTGACCAAGCTCTGCCCTAGGGAGAAGGCAAGGAAGGGGCCGGGAGAATGGTCTCTCCAGTCAAAGGGGGCTGTTCCAGTGTTCAGTGCAGACACTCACCTTTATCACTTGAGCAAAAACATGGGTTTGGTTCAGCAAACATTTGGGGGGAGAAACTGCCTCTGGTTTGTGGCCTCTCACCCCAGTCTCAGGTGTGTGAGTCCCTCAAGCTAACGCAGTGAAAGGGTTGGTTTATGCCAAAGTGTTATTCATGCTGGTGCCAGGAAGAGGTGCTAAGGCCTGAGGCAGGCCCTGCTGGATGGGTATAGGAAGCAAGGCTCCAGAGCTGAGGGTGAGGATAGCTGCTTCCTGGGTCACCTGTCACCCCTTCCCACCAGGCGGCTGTGGGGCCACAGGCATGGAAAAGGCTTTGGACCTTTGGGGGGAAAAATCATCAAAAACTGAGGCTTAAATCCTTCCTGAAATGTCACTTACCCTCTTAAAGCACGTTCAGAGAGAAGCTTACCAAATGCCCACACCTGTCCCAGACCCACCTGGAGTCTATAAACAAAGCTGTTTGCAGAGGAAAATATAACCCAGTGGTTGGACTTACACCTCCCTAGAAGAGAGAAAGCTGTCCATAAATAAAGACTTGACTGTAAAAAAGCTTACCTGGGACCAAAGATACTGTCTGGGACATGCATGTCAAGCCCGACCAGGCCCAGCCAGGTACCAGACTGTCAGGCAACCCCAGAAGTAACTCATCCGATATTTTGATGACTTCTGTGTGACTGGCACTGTATTTGATAAGGGGTGGTGCTAAGATAAAGGGGTGCCCTTAAAGAGCTCCCTTACCCCAAAAGGGGTAGGCAGACACTCTATGTTGTTGTTAGGTGCCGTTGAGTCGATTCTGACTCATAGCAACCCTACGGGATAGAGTAGAACTGCCCTATAGGGTTTCCTAGGCTGAAATTCTTACGGTAGCAAGTTGCCAGGTCTTTTCTCCTGTGGAGCAGCTGGTGGTTCAAACTGTCGACTTTTCTATGAACGGCCAAGGGCTTTACCCATTGTACCACCTCTATAACCCCTATGATACAGAGCAGACAGTGAGCAGGGCAGGAGTGGGGCAGTGAGGCCAGATGCAGGCTGTCTAACACACTGATGACAGTGGCTTGTCTGGGAAGTGACAATTGGGATGGAGAGTCAAGCAATTCTGGGGGAATGTAGGAAGCAGAAGGACAGGACATGGTAACTTATGGGACATGAGACAGGGATGGGGAAGAGAGGAAAGGGAGGAGGTGAGGAGTGACTCTGAGCTGAGCCTTGAAAGATGGACAGGCCTTCCCCAGGTGGAGAAGTGGGGAGAAGATGGGAATCAGCAGAGATAAAGCCTGAGCAAAGACCCAGAGCTGAGACAGCCTTGGGGCAGGAGCCTACAAGACACAGCTGAGGGGGACAGAGACCAGAAGAGGCAGGACATCAAGGAGATGCCCACTGGCTCAGGTTCTGTGTGGGCAGCAAAGAGGAGAGAAAAGAGCAGAAAGCTCTGTATCGATGCTTTATTTATTCTCTGAAAATACCTTGTCATCTTTACTGAGCATTCCATTCTACTGCAAAGATTTTTTTTTTAAGCCTTTGGCCTAGATATTTATCATCATCTCTGACAGGTGCTGCAGTTTCTTTGGCCCCAGAGGATGATGGGCAAGGAGTGTTGGATAACAAAGCCTGTGCTCCAGTCATTCAGGCAGCCAGAAAAGAGAACTGAAAGCAACTCTCGGGTCGCAGTTTATACCAGCATTAAAAAAAACCCAACACAATGGATCTAAGTCAGATCCACTGCCTTCTGCAGCCTTCTCTGCTCTCCTGCACACAACCTCAGCTGCTGGGAACCAACTGCGTGGACAGGCGGCCTTCCCAGCAGAGGAGATGGTGCCAGGTAGAGGGAGTTGGCGTGTGTGTAACGGGGTGGATAAATACCCGCAGCCCTCTTCCTGACACAGGGTGGCTCAAAGACAGCACAGAGCAGTGGCCCTGAAGCCAGAACATCAGAGTCTGAATCCAGGCCCATACTTAATTGTATGATCTTTGACAAATTACAATTTCTCTGGGCCTCAGTTTCATCATCCGTAAGACAGGCACAATAAGCCTCTGGGCAAGTTACTATCCCTGGTAAGATTCAAATTAGATAATGGTACATACTGATAAAAAGCAAGGGGTAGCTTTGAGTAAAAAGGCCCACCACCTCCGAATCTTGGCTATAATCAACAGCAAAACTTTGGGCTGAGCAAAACCCTCATCACTTAACACGCCCTCGGGACAGCTGTGGTTATGTCAGCAAGTCCTTCCCAACAGTGACAAGGAGAAGCAAGCCACCATTTGGACTCAAGCGCCGCTGGTATCCAACACCTAATTCTGACCATCCTTCTATAGCTATTCCTAGGCCAAGCAACCTCAACATAGGTGTTTATCTATTTGGCTAGACCTGGTTGCAACTGGAGACGTCTGCCTATTTCCCCATCCTGGCACGTGAAACAGCAGCACAAGCCCAGAACAATGTGGCCATTAGCAAGTGGGCTCACTGCCCTGGGCATCCTGACAGAAACATGAGGACCACAGGGATGTGCTTTCAAACTGTGCCCAGCAGAGCCCATTAGAGGTCAAAGGGAGGAGACAAGGCACCCCCTCCATTTCAAGTTCTACTTGTATAGTTTATGTATGGGACTAGGGGTGGTTCTTAACCCTGATTGCTCAACGCAATCACCTGAGAATTTTAAGACGCTGATGTTTTAGCCTCACTTTAGACAAGCTGAAACAAGCTCTGTTCAAATGTTCTCTTCACCAGACCCTGAATGATACACCAGGTGATCATCAAGGCAGGACAGATGGACATTGTGTCCCTCCAGATGCACTGCTCTGAGAGGACACAACATGACCAGGTAGAATCTTGGCTACCTGGAATGCAAACCCTGAATCTAAGAAAGAGGAAACAGCAGATAAACCCAAAATGAGCAGCAACATTTACATAAAGGGACTGGAGTCCCTGGGTGGTGCAAACGGTTAGACTACTAACCAAAAGGTTGTTGGTTTGAACCCACCCAGAGGTACCTGGCAAGAAAAGCCTGGCAATCTACTTCCAAAAAATAAGCCATCGAAAACCCTATGGAGCACAGGTCTACTCTGACACCCGTGGGGTTGCCATGAGTCAGAATCAACTCGATGGCAACTGGGTTATTCTTCCAAAATGTCCATGTCAAAACTGACAAAACTATGGAAGACTTCTAGAGACCAAAGAGACATGACACCTAAACGTTAATACTTGAACCTAGAATGGATCTAGAACTAACCAGGAAAAAACATTATAAAGGACATTATGAGGTCAAGCAGAATACAAGTGGTAGATTAAAGTATCATTAATGTTAAATTTACTGAATTTTATTATTCTATGGCTATGTCCAAGAATGCGTTTACTCTTAGAAAATACCCACTGAAGTATTGGGCGTATGTGTAGAGGCAGAGAGACAGGGCACATGCCAGAACACAAATGATAAATCAAATGGTTAAAACGTTAGTAGGTGAATCTAAGCAAAGGATATTCAGGCCTTATAAGTTTGACTTTTATTCCTGCAATTTTAAGTTTGAAATTATTTCCACATAAAGTTTGTTTTTTAAAAAAGGCAACAGGAAACAATAATGGCAACAGGATATCATAGTGGTTCTCAGCCTTGGCTGCACACTGGCACCCCAGACTACACAAACTCTGGGATCCCAGGCAGCTGTAGTTGTCAAAGTTCCCCAGGTGATTCCAATGTGCAGACAAGGTCGGGGAAACCCTGGGAAAGGGGGAGAGCACATTCATTACAGACAGGTGGAGTGGCTCTTTTGCCCTCTGAAGAATAGGGTCTCAGGATAACACAAACTCTTGGTCTCAGCTCCATGCGGTGTGGCAGAGACCTGGGGATGGTAAGCAGGTAGAAGCTGAATTTATATGGCCTTAGCCGACATGGACAGTTTCCCTTTCTAGGGGTTCCCAGGCTAGGAAAAAGGGCATTTCCAGTACTGTACTAGGAACTACACACAATTTGAAGCTGGCAGGAGCTAGAATGGCTAACCTGGCCCTGGAGCTGTCATCCTGCGTTTCTGGCTTCACTGTTAACATGGCAGATCTGGTCCAGCTGAGAGAGCACAGGGCAAGCAGATGGAAATGTATGAGGGAGGAGTATGTGGAATTAGTTTCTTGGGTAAGTTCAAGAAGTGGGCTACCAATTGGTGTACTTCCCTCAAGCAATTTCCTACTGTAGGGGCCCAGTTCTGTTGTGCTGAAAGAGCTACCTGCCATGAATTGAATTATGTGCCCCCCAACCAAAATATGTGTCAACTTGGTTAGGCCATGATTCCCTGTATATTGTGTGGTTGTCCTCCATTTTGTGATTGTAATTTTATGTTAAAGAGGGTTAGGGTGGGATTCTAATACCCTTATCCAGGTCACATCCCTGATCCAACGTAAAGGGAGTTTCCCTGGGGTGTCGCCTGCACCACATTTTATCTCTCAAGAGATAAAGGAAAAGGAATCCAGCAGAGGGGGACACCTCATATCACCAAGAAAACAGTGCTGGGAGCACAGTGTGTTCTCTGGACCTGGGATCCCTGCAGAGAGACGCTCCTAGTCCGGGGGAGGGGGAAGATCGATGAGGAGGCCGACAGAGAGAAAAAGCCTTCCCCCAGAGCTGATGCCCTGAATTTGGACTTTTAGCCTACTTTATCATGAGGAAATAAATTTCTCTTTGTTAAAAGCATCCACCCGTGGTATTTCTGTTACAGCAGCACTAGATGACTAAGACAGTAACCAACATCATAGTTTACCTCAGCTCTAACCCATGATGGGGTAGCCATAGAATTGGGAGGGGGGCAGGGTTAGGGAAGGGGGATGATGATGGTAATGAAAGGTCAGCAGGACAAGCAAAACACTCTTGCCAACTGTGCAACAGGTAGGGGGGACGAGAGGTGGGATGGGTGAGTGGTAACATTATCAAATCCCTTGGAGCTCTCTGAAATCATGAATGTTTTGTTAACTTCCACTTTCTGAACAGGAGTTTTTCCTCCTCGCCTTTCCCGTGTCTTCTCCATTGTCCGGCAGGACAGACTTGCATGATACTCGGACATCTCAAAATCAATAGTCCAAAGCTGAATGTGAACTCACCCTAGATCTGGTTGTCACTTGCTCCTAATGTTAGTAGCTGGTCCCAACTAACTCAGTGTCCACAGTTAACCAAGCCAGATCCTGGGACTCATCTTAGATTCCTTCCTTCTTCTCCCTGCCCCACATCCAATCAATGATCAAATGTTGCCATTTTTTCCCAATCTAAACTGTCCCTGAGTCTACCTACCTCACCACCTCTACCAACAGTGCCCTACTTCTTGCCCTTAAACTCTCTCTTGAGTGTAACAACTGAACCAATGCCTAGTCACACTCACTCCAATCCAGCCTCTGTACTGCAGCCACAGGGACCTGTCAAAAGGTCTCATTACCACCATGTGCACTCTGAGCTCCTCAGGGTGCCATGTAGGACCCCAGGGGACCTGGTTTTGCCACTTCCTCACCTTCTTTTCTCAGCTTTGTATTTTAAGCCGCAGGCAAAAGGAACTATTTGTAGCTCCCTACCGGCTTTATCCCATTTTACACTCCTTTGTAACCTCTCCCGCAAGCCTATTCAGCCTCCAGGCTCAGGCATCTCTTACAGGAAGCTGTGGTTAAGCGCAGCTCTTACTATCTCCCATTCTTTGCTCACTACAAATCACAGCACTGTATGGAAATTATCTGTTTCTGTATATATCTCCTATACTGGGACTCCAATTCCTTGGAGACAAAGAACAGCATAGCACCACCACAGTATCCACAGAGCCTTGAACACAGCAGGTGCTCATATTTGTAGGATATGACTGAAAAGCATTCATGGTTTCTTGAATACCAAGGTCTTTAGAACTTGGCATCAGATATAATTAAAACACATGCAAATCACAATGGACTACAGACAGCACCAACATTTAAAACATTACGCTGCTGCTCTGGAATTCAAGTGTCCCAAAATAATTAAAAACTACGTGTTGGGGGATGACACAGAGTTTATTGAATTAGATTTCTCTATTTACAACTGAGATCACATCTACATACTATTTTGCTAGTCTACGTGGGTACATTATTTCCAAATGAGTTTAAGACATGATGAATGGGCTCAATCATAAAAAAAACACACACACTAATGGTTTTAAAACAGTAGTGTATACATTATACTCCTCCTATAAAGTCAGCTTTGATTAAAAACCACTAGTTTCAAAGATCAGTCTCTGATTTTGAAGATGAACCAAGATATATACCTTATGACTCTAAAATCTATTTTAGCCATTTTGTACAACTGCTATCTTATTGGACTACAGTATATGTTTTTTAAAAGGACACTGATGAGGGGCACCACCTGGTGTTAACTTTAACCAGACAGCTGACTTCCTCCCCCTCCCTCCCAAAACCTTTGGCCAAGACTGTGAAGACTGAAAGGGTCCGGTGATACTTCAGAATCAGTCCCATTTATGCTTGGAGGTAACAAAAGCAGGCCCACAACCTCCTTTAATTCTACCACACTATACAACTTGCAAATAGTTCTGATATTAGAACATTTACCACCGAACTTAAAAACTCAGGGATGTGGAGAATCAGCTAGAACAAGGGAAAAGAAAGTCATAGGTGGGAGGGTAGGTAGGTAGGTAAATGAAGAGCCAAGCTGCTCTGTCCAACACCAGGATGCGTGTGCTTTAACTAAAATAACTCAGGAAGCCAACAGCAGCAGACCTGCTCAATTCACCTTCCAAAATCAGAACCAGGCTAGAAAGCTCAGGTGTGAATCTGCTGCTGCTACGCGTAGGTCCCACCGGTGATGAGGAGCTCGTAAGCAGGGTCTCTGCTCCTCCTGCACAGCACGATGCACGCACACAGCATACCCAGCAGCTATGGGGACAAAGACACGGGAAAAAAGGCTGAGAACCCTCTCACGGCAAGTGTGTACTTCCGAGTCGGTACTGGAGCGGTTTCAAAGTTCACTGACCTCAGGTCATCAAAACAGCAGTAGCGACCTAACAGGAGGAACTTTTTATGGATATGTTATTTTTTAGGAATTATCTAAATATCAAGTTTCAGCTTCCTTGCTTTACATCTGCAATGTCCAATACAGTGGCGACTAGCCACATGTGACTACTGACCACCTGAAATGTAACCAGTGAGACGACCTAGTTGCATTTTTTATTTAAATTCAGACAAATGTGGCAAAGAGCTTCCATACTAGGCAGAGAAGGTCCAGGGAGCGGAATGATCAGGATTCTGTGTGTTGAGGAACTTGAAGGGTTCCTTAGGAAGGGCACTCTTTTCAGGCATCTGGATTCTGGGGAGATTCAGTTTGTCAGTGACCAACAGCCCTAGGGTGGAAAACCAATCCTGACACCCAAAAATGGTGAGCCTGGAGGTTTCTGTTTCTTCAGAATTACTATTTTTGTTCCTTTACAATACTGTTTTTGAAATCTAGGTTTGGTTCTGTGGTATTACGTATGCATATTACTTTTTAAAGGTCATTCTTCCTTTACCATTTTATTTTAATAAGTCATAATCTCCCTGTGGTGGAATACGGGAATAGTAATAAAGTCATGTCATGTTATTTTTGATAAGCAAGAGGATTAAGTTGGATTAAAGAGAAAATGGTTCTAGAATTCCTGATGTGGCCTCTCATAAAATATAAACAGTAACCAAAGGGCTCAGTAAGAGTAAGTAATTTGTTCTAACTTTTCATTGAAGACAAAAGGCCTCAGTTACTTGATTTTAAAAGGCAGGGCTCTCAGTTCAACTGGGGTCAATCTAATTTCAGCAAAATGTACCCAAGCCATGAACAGACTCTCAAAGTCTGCAGTGGAAGGTAACTAGTACTGAGAGTCTGCAGTGGAAGGTAACTAGTGCTGAGAGTCTGCAGTGGAAGGTAACTAGTGCTGAGAGTCTGCAGTGGAAGGTAACTAGTGCTGAGAGTCTGCAGTGGAAGGTAACTAGTGTTGAGAGTCTGCAGTGGAAGGTAACTAGTGCTGAGAGTCTGCAGTGGAAGGTAACTAGTGCTGAGAGTCTGCAGTGGAAGGTAACTAGTGCTGAGAGTCTGCAGTGGAAGGTAACTAGTGCTGAGAGTCTGCAGTGGAAGGTAACTAGTGCTGAGAGTCTGCAGTGGAAGGTAACTAGTGCTGAGAGTCTGCAGTGGAAGACAACTAGTACTGAGAGTCTGCAGTGGAAGGTAACTAGTACTGAGATACACATCCAGAGAATAGGGATGCCCTCGACCGGAATTTTTGCTGGTATAAAGTTGCACGCTTCAATTTCTGCCCTCACAGCAGCCTATCTTCTACCCATTCCAGATTTATAGTTGCTGCGTAAATTCTTCAGCTTCATTATATCAGTATGTGCTGAGTGCTAACTATTGCAAAGCACCTTGGAAGCATTTTAAAAGTGGATATTGTTGAAAGTTTACTAAGTATCTTGTTAATTCTAGACGTGTTTAGTATCTAACTCCTGGAGAAATACACTCCTTTTCCTTGTATATCAAAACATTCTTAGAGCAGCTATAAAATCAAACACAATTATGTTCTCAGGCAACGTTAAATTGAGCAATAAAAACGCTAAGCTGAGAAATTACTGATTTGTTGGGGGAAAAAATACCTCCTTCCATCCCCACTTCCGACATTCCTTTCAGTTGGTTAGCTTCTACTAAAGGAGTCAGCATTCTCTAAATGGGGTCTGAAGTATCATTTCTTTTCTGATTTTTTTTCAATTTCAATTAAGCCAACTTGTATTGATTTAAAAAACAATTAAATAAGCTTGATAAAACCCTACTCATGCTTGGGAATGAGTCTGTTTAAAACATTAGGTTCCACACAATAACTTAGTCCAACCCTCATTAGTAAGTATTTTACAAGCCCATTTCCAAAGCTTTGCCAAAAGTGAAATTTCATTGATTATTGAAATGTTCTAACAGTAGACCTGGAGATATTACACAAATATTTTAGTTCCAATGTTACCTGTTGCAATGGCATTTTCTCCCGCAATATTCAAGTCATGAGAACTAATATTTGCTGAGCCCAAACACAGCACTCAGCCACTGCAAAACTGATCACTAAAAACAGGGACAAGTGGTGATTAAAACAGCCTGACTACCAAGGATTAGGGTTTTATAACACACTGTGTAGATGACGGTGTGTGGAAATAGGTATTCTTATATATGGCAATTGGAATTGTATACTAGAAACACCCTTTTCTGAGAAAAATTTGGAAATTCTATCAAAATTCATTCACATACTCTGACCCTCAATTTCACGGCCATACATTTTTGCTATAACTAGATTTTGCACATGTATACAGAGGATATTCACTGCTTGCATCTTTGTAATAAGTGCTCATTAGTGAAGGTTAGATAAAGTATGCCCATAAGATGGACTACTACGCAGTCATGAAATAATCAAGGTAAATCCAAAAGATATTAACTTGTTTTTAAAAAGCAAAGTGCAAGCTTTATGATTCCGTTTATATAACATTTTGAAATGACAAAATTTTAGAAATGGAAGATAGATTAGTGATTGTCAGGGTATAAGCCTGGTAAAGTAGAGGGTCAGCAAAAAAGAAGAAGATCCCCAACGAGATGGACTGACAAAGTGGCTACAACAATGGGCTCAAACCTAGCGATGACTGTGAGGATGGCGCAGGACTGGGCAGTGTTTCCTTCTTTTGTACACAGTGTCACTATGAATCGGAACCAACTCGACAGCACCTAACAACCACCACCACCACCACAAGGAATAAGAGGAGGGAAGATGGGCGGGAGGAAGGTGTGGTTATCAAAGGGTAACAAGCAGGATTCTTGTGGGGCTTAACTGTTCAGTATCTTGACTGTAGTGGTGGATACAGGAAGCTACACGTGATAAAACTGAATAGAATTTAATACACGTAGACACAAATGAGAAATCTGAAGGAGATCTGTGGATTGTATCACTGTCAATATCCTAGCTGTGATATTATATTACAGTTTTATAAAATGTCACACAGGGGAAACTGGACTAAGTGTACAAGGGATCTCTGTATTATTTCTTACAATTCCAGGTGAATATACAATTATCTCAAAAAATAAAAAAACCAAAGTAAAGCACAAAACTGCATCCTGTAAGTTTCTATTTGCATAAAAAATACGTGCTTTCATAAACACAAACTATTTTGGGAAGGATATATGGAAACTCCTAACAGCGGTTGCCTCTGCAGGGAGGGACTCAAGAATCGGGGGTCAAGACTGGGAGAAACTTCACCCCCACTAGGATGGCTATTACCAGAAAATACGAGTTGGAGAGGAGGCAGGGAAAGTGGAAACCTCACCTCATTGCTGATGGGACTGTAAAATGGTACAGCTGCTGTGGAAAATAGGTTGGTAGTTCCTCAAAAGGTTAAACATAGAATTACCATATAACCCAGCAATCCTACTCCTAGAACATACCCAAAAGATGTGAAAACAGGCACTGAGAAGGATACTTGTACCTCAGCGTTCACTGCAACAAACAGTCAAAAGATGGAAACAACCCAAAAGTCCATCAATGGATGAACGGACAAAATGTGGTACATGCATACAATATTATTCAGAGAAATATAAAGAGAAATGAAATTTTGATACATGCTATGACATGAACGAACCTTGAAGACATGCTGAGTGAAAAAAGTCAGATACAAAAGGTCATTATCCTACTTATATGAAATATCTAAAATAGGCAAATGCATAAACCAAAGTTTATTAGTGGATACTAGGGGCAAGTGGGAGGTAGGTATTGCTTAAGGGGCACTGAGTTTCTGTTTAGGGCGATGAAAAAAAATTGGAAATGGGTGTTTGCACAACTTGGTGAGCACAATTAATGCCACTGAATCGTACATGTAAAAATGCTTGAAATGGCAAATGTTTTGTCATATCTATTTTAGCACAATAAAAAGTAAAAGGAAGATATTTTCAAAGCAGATTAAGGAAAAAAAAAAAAAAAAGACTGAGAAGGGGACTTACCTTTTACTAAATACCCTCTTCTGTCATTTGGAAAAATTATTATCAAATGGGTATTTTCAATTAAAAAAAAAAAAACTTAACAATTAAGATGGATCCCAACCCCCCACTTCCCCGAAAATAAATTAATAAAATCTGGGCCAATCAAGAATTAGTTTTCCACCCTTTGATTGACATTTTTAAGGAAGAATTACTCAGGCTTTAAAAAAAAAAAAAAAAAAAGTGTCAGAATCAAGCCACTGGATCTTAACTCCTACCTTAGGGTCCAATTTGAAGTGCCTATTCATTTATGTATTTTAACTCATTTTAATAAATAACTGATAGCCAAGAAGGAGAAAAGACACAGCAATCTCACTTTCACATTTGGTATATAGACCAGAAAAAGGCAACACGGTCTTGGGAAACAGTTCTCTATAAAGCTTGCTTTTGATCACTCCATCTTGAGGACACGCCAACTTCATGGGACTCCAAATTAGAAACTGACAATTTCTATTTTTCCCATATTGCTTTTGCAGAGTCCTGCCCCCAAGAGGTACTTAAGAGCTTGCTAAATCAAAACCTAGATTTTTGTCTATTATGACCAGACCCTTTAAATCTAAGATTCTTAACTGATCATTTGTAAATTTAAGAGACTGGCTACTCTCAAAGACAGTGAAATACCTTAACAAGCTAAGGTGAGAGGTATAATAAAATTTTAAAGACCTCATTCTCCTATATCTAAAAATTCTACAATAGTAATTGACTAACATTTTTCAGCTTTTTCTTTCTTGGTCATTTGGTCCTTCCCAAATCCAGATTATTTAACTAGACCAGAGCAAATATTTTCTTAAAGGGCCATATAGTATATATTCTAGGCTCTAGAAGCCAAGAGACAAATGTGGTCTCTGTTGTAACTACGTAACTCTGCCACGGTGGCACACCACAAGTGGCCAGATAATACACGAACAAGTAAGTTTTGTTTGGCTCATACAAACACAGGTCAGATTTGGCCCACGAGGCCCACAGTTTGTCCATATCCAAACTAAAGCCTTTTATAGCTAAATTAAGCTTAAGAGAAAATTCCTTATTAAATTCGCCTTTATGGCTTAATATTAAGTACCACAAATCAAACTTAAAACCAAGGGAGACTACGCTTAAAACTGTTTTGATACTCGCAATACTACCAGAAATTGTCTTTCGATCTTAGACAATATTTAAAACTGTTTCCTATTATAACTTTCAGAGTTTCCAAGGTTTAGAACCTGAAAGAAAGTCTTAATGATATATATTTTGACGCTATCACATTGTGACATTTATCCTACTGAAGCATGAACTGCCTGCCAGGTTTCATAACAGAATATAGGCATTAATCTTCTGAGAGTCTCAACTCAGTTTTGTGATTGGAGGAAGATTACACAAGGAGCTGGAGTCCAAGCTTTGGGTTTGCCACTATTTGTGTACCAGTCGTAAGTCACATTACCTCACTCTTAATCATTTTTGTGACATTTAAAACAAAGGGGACAAGGACTGGAGAATCTGCAAGAATCCTTCAAGCTCTCAATTTCCATCTCGGCATTGGTGTACAAGTACAAAAGCTCACTGAGCTCTGAGTTAGTTCTGCCTTTCTTCAGACTTTTCACACCTAGGTCACCAATCTACATCAGATTTTGAATATCAAAATTTAGAACATTTAGAGGTATTCTTAAAAAAAGAAAACAGGAAAAAATTCTTTTATTATTTCAAATGGATTTTTTTTCCCTTAAAATTTTCTTATTTTCAAAACCACCACGTTTTGAATCTCTGAAAGTTCTACATCCCTGACTTGGCCTTGCTGAACTAGAAATATCAAACCTTTCCCAGCTATTACTTAAGCCAGGGCCACTTAAATATAAAACACATATGGCCAGCATACTTGAAGAGACTAGATAAAGTATTAAACCCCACTGAAAAAGATTTAATAGTAAATAAATACCTGGTGGTTATTAAGCTTAACTAGATGAGGGGCATAGCTGAAGTGACAATTTCCATCAGTCTTCTATGTACATGTTGTGTATTTATGATCATAAGCACCATACAGTAGTAGTTACAAAGCTCTTTTCCTGCATGTTAATACTTGCAGCGTGAGTACCACAAGTAAAATCATTAAGAATGCACAGGCAGGATTTTACTGGGGAAAAGAGACCTCCCTCGTGTTTCATTATTTTTAGCTAAATGAATGTATTTGCATAGACTATCAAAATATGAAATACATCCCTGCTGATCACCAGATTACTGCTATGCTGAGCCACAAAGTAAATGCTTAGAAGGGCAGAGACCATAGCAAATAAAGAGCTAGACTTTTTAATGAATCACTTCAGGGCTGTTTGAATAACAGCAAAGTAAACAATCACCCTTTACTTCCCATGACATACACTACCTTCTGTTCAAATACACAAAGACCAGGCAATCCAAGCAATTTACATTTAAACTAGCAATTATATTTGCTTTATCTAACAATTAAAAGGTATCTATACGTTCTTCAAAATAGATCTGAAGCCTATTTCAAGCACAACTAATAGAACACTCTGAGAATCAGATCTGATGAGAAGGCTTTTCAATCATTTTAGAATATTTGGCTATTCTCAGTTATAAGACTTCTCTAACAGAATCCATACAATACACTGTATGTATCTGAGAAACTGGGAATGTGGGTAGCTGTATTGGATGGGAAAATGGCAATTTTCCTTCAATTGTTTCTAGGTGGGGATGCGGATAAGCGAGTTCTGGAGGTAGGGAGGCTGGGAGCTGATAAAGTGAGAAGCGATTAGGCAATTATCAGCCACTTTGCATAAGCTATTATTAGGGGGAAAAAACAACTGTTTTCACTGGTAGGAGTTGGGAAACCACTTCCCCATAACTACAAAAAGTGGCGTGGCACACTTTCAGAGGAACCAAGTGATGTATGTCATGGGTTTCTTGATGGCTGATAGTCTAAAACAAATTAAGCCCACAAATAGAGAAGAGGCTAGAATCTTAGCTTTTACCGAAAGTCTAAGAGACTAATATTGTTATAGTACCAGTACTTGATTTCTGTATATGACATATACCAAACCCTTAAGAACAGAAAAACAAGAACTGGAAGTAGAAATAGCACATGAAAGATTTAAATAAAATTTTTGCATTTCCGAGCTGAATTTTTTAGAATTCTGTTAAGTTCTTTTAAAATACTTCCCAAGTATCCATTATAACAACAGTTTGTTTGTATTTTGAACAGGGCTACTCACTAAGCATGGCAGGAAAATAAGGCGAAGAGTCCCCTCCCCTTCCAGATTTCTGATTTCTTTAGACCACTCTGAGTCTAGGTCTAGAGACATGAAATGGAAGATGCTGGAAACTGGTGGGTAGTACCTCAATCATTTCCAAGTTATCTATATAGACAAAGACTCACTGCACTTAGTGATTAAAATCCTTTGAGGCTGACACCGAGAACCAGTGTGCTGTGATAACCACTCCTTGGCTAGCCGTGCCTACCTGGATAGCTGCAAATGCCAGTGCTGCCCAGATAACATGCATCATAATTTCTTGTAACTTCTTCACAACTAGAGCCTCACAACCCTGAAACACATAAAGTCATCCACATTACAAGTCTTTCTCAAAAGCGAAAGCTGCAGACTTGTAAATTACTTCAAAAGTTAGATGTGTAATTAAAGCAAAAGATAATGCATCTAGAAATGATTTACAGTAAAATAAAATGGCATTAAAGGGCAGAAAAGAAGTGCCGGGTAGAGAGAAGACGCAGAAAAAAGCAGCTTATCAGGCCAGACTCAAGCCTTGGCCAAGGGACCAACTCACCTCGGCATAGAGGTCAGAGGGGTGGGCCAAACTGCCATTACAGCTGCTGGCGGTCTCTCTGCAGCAGCTGAGAGGGACGCTCTGGTTTTTGGTTTCTTTGAACCAGTCTGTATTTTCCCAGTCTGAGTAGTTGTGAATTCCACAACAGTGCAGCTAAAGGAGACAGAAAGAGAATGGAGATGTTACTCCTCACAAAACACACACCTAGGTGGAACTTTAGAGTTCCACGCACTATAAAAAAAAAAAAAAAGCTACTCTAGGTGAGGAGTGAGCTTCTTGGCTCAAGTAGACACATAAGACTATGTGGGCAGCTTCTGCCTGGAGGTGAGACGAGAAGGCAGAGGGGGTCAGGAGCTGGTTGAATGGACATGGGGAATACAGGGTGGAGAGGTGGAGTGTGTTGTCACATTAGGGAGATGTGTACAAGACGTGTACAAGTTTTCGTATGAAAGACTGACTTGAATTGTAAACTTTCACTTAGAACACAATAAAAAAAAAAAGCTACTCTAGAACAGTGCTGTTCAATAGAACTTTCTGCAATGATGGAAATGTTCTATATTTGTGTGATTCAATACGGAGGCCACTAGCCATAGGACACTATTGAGCACTTAAAATATGGTTAGTACGACCAAGGAACTGAATTTTTAATTTTAATTTAAATATCCATGATTGGCTACTATATTCGGCAGTGTAGCTCTAGAACCTCCACATGAAAACCACACTGCCTGTACGGGGTAGTTTCTAGCTAAGAAAAATCTTTGTATATTACATGTTAAATAATTGGTTCTGAGTTAAAAATTATTTCCAGTGACAAAATGTTTAAAATATTTTATCTGAGATGTCTGGGACTTGCTTTAAGATAAGCTAGCAAAAAAAAAAAAAAGAGAAGGGTTAATAGATGAAATAAGATTCACAAAGGTTGATAATTTTGGAAGCTGGGTTATCAGTACATAGATCTATTACATATTATTCTCTCTTCCTTTGTGTCCTTAATTTTTTTTTTTTAAACAGTTTTGTCTGCCACCTTTTTTGGTCTTGCTTTCTGAAGGTAGATATAGACCTTCTACGTGCCCTAGAGTCCATCCAGACTCCCACCTTTCTTGTGATACACACCTCTTTTTCCACTATCACCTCTCTGGCTAATTATTATTTTTCAGGGGATAAAATGTCAGATGATTAAAAATAGTTTGATGCTTCTTCTCTGGCTTTGACTAGGTGATGGAAAAAACCTTTGAAGGGTGAAGGCTGGGGAAAAATATTAAGACACAGCAGGAGGCTAACCACAGCTGGGAAGGTACATGGCTAAGTTACACAGTAATAACAGAGTTAGTTTAATGTGGACACAACAATGATTGGCCCTCAACAACAAATTCACCTCAAGAGAGCTCACCTGTCTCTGTACATAATCAATAGCCCGACTAGCAGCATCAGGGTTGGTTCCGTTGTAGGTCTTATACACTTTCTGAATGCTGCGATCAACTTCATTTTCCACCTGAATCAAATCAAAGGATTTATTTCTTCAAAAATACTGGTAAAAAGTAACATCAGTCAAGGCTCTAGCTAAAATGCTTAAATGGCTATTTGCAAGGTGCCAGTCTCCCTGAATTTCTTGTAAGAAAAACATTTTCTTCCTTCCTGCCTCCCTAAGATTCAGACCGACAGGTAAAATTCGGGCATATTATACCACATGGATTTAAAGCATTCAAAGGGAAGGCTGTATGCAAGATGGCAGGCTAACAATGTATTCAAGAGGGAGAAAGCAGTTGAGTCGTGGGATTAATGTTCTAAATTACAAATGGACCACCTTTCTTTTTCAATAAGTTCTCTGTATATTCTTAGAAGATCTATTCTTTTTCCTTTCCTAAAGGAGGTAAGAATAAAACAACCTTAAAGCCCCATAAAATACTTTTAGGACAAATGCCAACATTATGTCCCTTTTACATACAGGATGTTTGGATTTGGCCAAATATGCAAAACCTGCAAAAGCAGGTCAAAAAAATCAGTCCTTAGAAGTGGCCCTTTATGAGAAAGCTGCAGCTCAATATCAAGAGGAGACAGAAAATAAACTTTTTATAACTTCTTGCTGCCAATGAGTAAAGAGGCAAGCAGGGGTCATTTCATAATGTTTGCTTGTCCCCGATTCTCCTTAACCTTCTAAGATGTCTAGACCTATTTGGTAAGTGTATCAGTGATATGATACAATTATAAAACTGATACAAATATAAAATTGATAACCAGATCATACCCACTAAAACCCACTGCTGTCAAGTTGATTCCGACTCACAGCGACCCTATAGGACAGAGTAGAACTGTCCCATAGTTTCCAAGGAGCACCTGGCGGATTCGAACTGCCGACTTTTGGTTAGCAGCCGTAGCACTTAACCACTACGCCACCAGGGTTTCCAACCAGATCATAGGTAGGGACACATACCATTGCATTTTTTGGCACAGCTGCATAGTACCTTATGTATCAATGGCTTTAATATTAAGTGGTACATCAGACCTTTGACTTAAAGTAGTAAGTTAAACAAGAATGAGTCTATTAAACCTTTATCATGGTTCTAGGCAATTAATTAACAAGATAATTAAGATAGTCAATTTAAAGCAGCCTGTTTAGCTTTAAATGGTTTAGGAGGTGGAAAGTAAAAGCAGGCAAAACAGAAAGGAAAAGGGAAAGAAAAGAAGAGGGAATAATCAAGAAAGAGGAGGAAGAAGGGAGTGGCTGGCCTCGTGTTCCTTAAGGTGAAAGTAGGATCACAACTCAAATTCATCTTTTTTTTTTTTTTTTGTCTAGGGCCAAGGCATTTTTAAAAGAGACAATCAAAAAATGAACCACTCAATTTAATTCTTCTAAATCAGAAAACTGATATTTCTTCCTTCTCAGGTAGGAAGTTTATGGGCTGAGGAAATTTGAGTAAACCTCCCAACTGAGCAAGTATTCATTCGTAGCTTATTCTGAGATACTTTAAAGAACATTAAATACTTAAATAGTCAACAGCAGTAGAATTAACACTCTGGTACATTAATGAGCAAAACCCTGGCGGCGTAATGGTTAAGAGCTACGGCTGCTAACCAAAAGGTCAGCAGTTCAAATCCACCAGGTGCTCCTTGGAAACCGTATGGGGCAGTTCTACTCTGTCCTATAGGGCGGCTATGAGTCGGAATCGACTCAACAGCAACCGGGTTTGGACATTAACGAGACTAGAAGTCTTAACAAAATTTCTAATTAATGTTAGATATTTAAAAACCAAAAACCCACCACCTGCCAAGTTGATTCCAACTCACAGCAACCCTACAGGACAGAGCAGAACTGCCCCATCAGGTTTCCAAGGCTACAGTCTTAAGAGAAGCAGACTGCCATATCTTTCTCCCACAGAGCGGCTGGTGGGTTCAAACCACTGAACTTTCTGGTTAGCTGCTGAGTGCTTAACCACTACACCATCAGGGCTCCTTTAGATATTTAAAGCAGTATCTAAACTGAAATAAGGCCAAAAAAAGTTTACTTTGATAAAACATATTTGTTCTATTTTACTTGAAAAACTTAAACCACCTTGTAAAGCATTGTTAATTCAGCAGGCAACATACCTTTGCTCTGTAAACGTATCCCAAAACCACTACAACAACTTCTGTGACAAAAACCAAGAGTAGGATGATGACAAACTGTAAAGAAATATTGACAAAAATTAAATACAAATGAAAAAATAGCTCTAAATGCTCTCTTAGTTAAAAAAAAAAAAAAAAAACGATTAGGAGAGATGACTGTTAGAAGTTTGAGACAAGTGCTAATTCTGTCAATTCTTACAACAGCCAAGGAGTCTATGGAGTTTCATGCTCAATTCAAGAAGAGTGTAATACAAATTGAACACTCCTGCGTTTCACACACTCAGATGCTAACTTACTGTGGCCAGTCCACAGTGGCTTTCTCGGATTGTGGCGCAGCAGCCAATTAGCCCAATAATGAAGAGCAGGGCTCCTACAGCTATGATCACCACAGCAGGGATGAGAGTGTACACATCTTCAAAGAAGTGGTCATAGTCGTCGTAAGTGATGAAGACATAGGCTCCCACGTAACATAAAATGCCTGCTGCTCCCTGTAAAAAACAAGACCGGAGCATTGGCAAATGTCTGTAAGCCTTGCCCAGTAAAATGTTCCTACTATTTCTTCATAGGTTCTAATTTAATGAGATTTCCCATCACTTTTAAACCTATTTGTAGACTTTTTTTTTCCCCAGTAAGCTGAAAAGTCTCCTATGATTCATTACTAAGAACATTTCTTTACCAGATAAAGTTGAAAAGCTTCCCAAACTCCACCAACTTCTCAGTAATTGATGGTTTAGCTAGGACCAAAACCCATGAATCCAATAAGCAATACTGACGACAAAAATGAAAAAAAAAAAAAAAAACACACACACACATAACAAAGGCTTATCTGTAGCTCAACCTTTGCTCATCATAGTTGCCCTCAACGATTGGGGAATTAGGTATAAGTGGCTGGGCCAAGATTTGAACCCAGGCAATCTGACTCCAGAATCTGCATTTTTAACCTCTTGAGTATCTACTCCCTTGGGGGAAAGAAAATACAGTATTAAGTAGGAACCACTTGCTGTCTTACTCTTCAAGACTTTGAAATGGCAAAGCAGGAAGGCTCAGTCACCACAGAACATCACAAACCCTTAGATCTAACGATGCTTCTCAAACTTTAATATAAGTAGGAATCACCTGACGATCTTATTAAACTATAGATTCTGACTGAATAGGTTTAGGGTGGGGCCTGAGAGTCCGTAGTTCTAACAAATTTCCAGGTGATGCTGATGGTGCTGGTTCTTGGCCACACTTTGAATAACAA
Organism: Elephas maximus indicus; assembly: GCF_024166365.1. NCBI lineage: Eukaryota > Metazoa > Chordata > Mammalia > Proboscidea > Elephantidae > Elephas > Elephas maximus. The sequence goes on along the minus strand of NC_064831.1, from coordinate 66,490,982 downwards.
GGCTAAGGGGATACTGAACGTAAAAAGTCATGTAACAGATACGCCTTATTTCAGCTGCCGCTCCAGGCACCTTCTCCAGCTGCAGACCTGTACACACATCACACATTCTCCTCTATCATGGTCCATTTTGCTATCCTACTGTACCAGCTCTGTGCGAACAACCCAGTGCCACTTGCTTACATGCGAATAAGCGAATGCAGTGTCAGGCTAAGTATTACATCATTTGGTTTAATGAGCTACTTGTAGAGCACTTTGAGACTTTCACAGAAAAAGAGCTACTTCACCACCCTTAAAATTTAACGTGCAAATCATTAATCCTCAAACTGGAAAACAGCCTCTACAACAATACTGGAAATGTCATCTACTCCTCTGAACTTGAAAACTCAGTTCATTTCTTAAGTCAATGGGACCAACGAAGCTTGGGCATCATCAGTTTTTTTCTTACACTAGGACATAACAATCACTATCAGATCTTCAAGAAAAAGATTCCCTATATGCGAAGTTGAGAAAGTAACTTGACTTTTCTTTTATAACATGACTTTAAAAAATGAGAAGGCTAGAATAATGGAGGCAATTAAAAAATACATATTCTTTTAAAACTCTCCTGCTTTGGGGACCAAATTGCTGGGCTGAGGGCTGTGGGGATCGTGGTCTCAGGGAACATCTAGCTTAATTGGCATAACGGAGTTTATAAAGAAAATGTTGTTCTACATTCTACTTTGGTGAGTAGCATCTGGGGTCTTAAAAGCCTGTGAGCGGTCATCTAGGACACACCAGTGGTCTCACCCCTTCGGGAGCAAGGAAAAATGAAGAAAATTAAAGATATAAGGGAAAGATTAACCCAAAGGACTAAAAGACCACAACTACCATGGCCTCCACCAGACTGAGTCCAGTACAACAAGATGGTGCCTGGCTACCACCACTGACTGTTCTGACAGGGCTCACAATAGAGGGTCCCGAACGGAGCTGGAGAAAAAAATGTAGAACAAAATTTCTAAATCAAAAAGAAAGACCAGACTTGCTGGCCTGACAGAAACTGGAGAAACCCTGAGAGTATGGACCCCGGACACCCTTTCAGCTCAGTAATGAGGCCACTCCAGAGGTTCACCATTCAGCCAAAGATTGAACAGGCCCATGGAACAAAACAAGACTAAAAGGGCATACCAGCCCAGGAGGGAACAGGAAAGCTGGTAATAGGGAACCCAGTGTTGGCAAGGGAGAATGTTGACATGTTGTGGGGTTGTTAACCAATATCATACGACAATGTGTGTACTGTCTGATGAGAAACTAGTCTGTTCTGTAAACCTTCATCTAAAGTGCAATAAAAAAAAATTATGCAAAAAAACCTATGATGAATAAAATAACAAAATAAAAACAGGAAAAAAAAGAAAAACTTTTTCCTTTGGCTTTCAAGAGGTCCCACTGATTTTCTTCCTACTTCTCCAGCTGCTCACCTTCTCGCTCTCTTCATGGACTCTTCTTTACCAGACTGAAATGGTAGTAGTCTCCAGGGTCTGTCTTAGGCCCTGTTCTTTTTTCTCATTTGCTAGTATCTCTTTGGGTTAGATCAGCCGTGGCTTCACTCTCTACTAAAACTATTACCTCAAGACCCATACACCCCCATCTGGAATTTCCACAAACAGCCCATCCACAACCTGCCTCAAACCTTCTGTGACTTTGTCGCCACTTCATCTAGTCTTCCTTTTACATTCCTATCTCAGCCAAAGGCACCAGATACCTAATTTCTCTAGTTAAACACTTGAGAAAAACCCAGTACGAGAGTTACCCTATACTCCTTCCTTGACCCATTTCTATATGTAATCGATCACTGTTTGAGTTTTCCTCTATTTCCAAAACATTATTTGCATACCTCAGCTTCTCTTAAACCCCACTGCAGTGTTTACATCTTAATTTGGGCTTTATCATTGTTCACTCTAAATCTTACTTCTGCCCCTCCTCATCCCCTAATAATATGTTCTTTATATTGCTACCAGGGTTATTTTTGTTAAAAACGCAAACCAGATCAAGGCAAAACTCTTTCTAGCTCCCTGTCACCCTCAGGATGGGGTAAGTAAGGCCCTTGAAGCTGTTCCTCCTTGTTTTCCACCTCAGACTTCAAAACCCCTCATACACCCTGGGCAACATACTACTGTTATACCCAAATTCCCCACATACCCTCTAATTTCCCCACCTCTGCTGTTCTCTCTGGAATACCCTTTCTTTTCTTTATCTGCCTGAGAACTCCTTGATACCCGCCAATATGCAGTTTATACGTCATCTCTTTTAGAACTCATTCTTGACGGTTTCAGGCTGGATCAGGTGCCCCCCATCCACTCATATGTCACCTCGCATGGCTCCAACAGAGCATTTATTACATCTGCTGCAATTACAGCTATATATGTCTCAACATGCCTTGAGGGCATAAACTGTGCCCATCTGTCTTTCAGCTCTGTATCCCCATCCCACACTTAAAACCGTGCTTGGCAAACAGCAGTATCCAAAAAAAAAAAAAAAAAACCTGTTGCCATTGAGTTGATTCTGACTCATAGTGACCCTATATATCAATCAAAATTTATTGAGTACACATCTGTGATGGTTAAGGTTCTGTGTCAACTTGGCTGGGCCATGATTCTCAGTAGTTTGGCAGTTATGTAATGATATAGTTTGGCTGGTGGTGCAGTGGTTAAGAACTCAGCTGCTAACCAAAATGTCAGCAGTTCGAATCTACCAGCCGCTCCCTGGAAACCCTACGGGGCAGTTCTACTCTGTCCTATAGCGTTGCTATGAGTCAGAATCACCTTGATGGCAATGGGCTTATAGCCCTGGTGGTGCAATGGTTAAGAGCTCAGCTGCTAACCAAAAGGTTGCCAGTTCTAATCCACTAGCCGCTCCTTGGAAACCCTATGGGGCAGTTCTACTGTGACCTATAGGGTCATTGTGAGTTAGAATTGACTCCACAGCAACAGATTTTTATGGGTAGTTTGGCAGTTATGTAATGATGTAATCTGGCAGTTATGTAGTAACGCAGTCACCCTCCATGATGTGATCTGATGTGATCAGCCAATCAGTTGTAAGGGGAGTTTCTTCAGGGGTGTGACCTGCATCATATAGATGTATATGGATGTTCTGGCAAAGCTTGCTTGTTTGCTCTAGGTCCTGCATCCAGATTGTCATCATTTGACCTCTGTTCTCGGGACCTGAGCCAGCTGCCTGCCATACTGTTTGCTGATCTTGGGATTCATCAGCCTCCACAGCCTGTAAGCCAGCGACCTGCGTCTGACCTGCTGATCTTGAGTTCGTCAGCCCCTGCAGCTACGTGAGTCAGGAGAAGCCTCCAGCCTGACATCTGATCCATGGACTTGGGACTTGCCAGCCTCTACAACCACATTAAGCCATTCTCGAGATAAATCTGTCTCCTTCTCTCTCCACAAACACACACACACACATCACTGGTTTTGCTTCTCTAGAGAACCTAGCCTAAGACAACATAATCTTATCCCTTCCCTTGAAATCATCCTCCCCCTTCTATCAAAAGATTTTGTTATTTGCTGTTTCTCTCAGTCCAGAGTGTATAGCCTTTAGTTCACTATTCAAACATGATTTGGCAACTTAATTCAGCTTACTGAATTCCTGATGGCCATTACATCTGGAATACATTAGTTTGTAAACAATACTCTATCATTATTACAAATGCCACAATTACAGCAACCATGTCTGTTCAAAGGTCCTCAGAGTTCACGGACATGCTTTATGGGCACGCTACTGCGGGATGAAAGGAGGCACAGGAGAGGGAGAAGAGGAGGAGAAACAGCTTACTGCTTTGGGTGCTCTTATTACAGAAACACATGGACTACTTAGTACTCTTACCACATACTACTTATCCTTGAGTATATATGTGATGTAATACACACGATCACACATACACATATATACTTATACATACAGTGAAACCAACTCAATGGAACTGCCTTATTTTTGCAGGTCTCATAAATTTTCCACCTTTGACAGGGTGCAGTCTTACTACTTTTCTATAGCTCTCTATTAGTTGAAAGTATTTGAGCTTTCCTTCTGTGACAGGTTTCTACCTTACAAAGGTTCTGGCTTTTGCAGGTTTTACTGTATATACACACTCACATATTTTGTAAAAGTAAACAATTTCAGCACTTAAGGTGAATTAGCAGAAATCTTAAATGTAAATTCAATTTCTCCCAGTTTGTCTTCACTAATCATCTTCCCATCCTTTAAAGTCTTAGCTTTTTTTACTCCAAAAGGCATGAATTAAGACGAATTCCATTTTTGTGCTTCTAGTAAGTGAAGTTTTAGCCTACACAAATTTGAATGAAAACAAGATAGAACTGTAAGATATACAGTATGTACTCAATAACTAATCTGAAGCATAGCACGCTGAAGAACTACTGCATTTTAGTTTTCAACCTAAAGAGATTCCCACGAGAATCACACCTAGTGCTCCTTGCGAATGGGCCACGTGACAGCCTTCTAGTGCTGTCACCCTCCACCCAGACCAAGGCACTCATCTGACATGGAGACCGTGAGAAAACAAAACCAACAGAAGGTATCACCAGACGTGTAACAAATGCGATGCAAAGCAAGGAGGAGATGCCATTTATAAAGCAGCCTATTCTATTTTTTTAATATTTATTTTATTTTTGATGAAAATGTATACACAGCAAAACACACCCATTTGACAATTTTCACACATACAATTCAGTGACACTGGTTACATTCTTCACATTGTGTCATCATTCTTGCTATCTCTACCCAAGTTATTTTATCATCATCATCTCAGGCTCAGAGCCCCCCTAAAACTTCTCATCTATGCTTTAGAGTTACTGTTGTCAGTTTGATCCCATAAAAATAATTCTTTAAAGAAGCACAATGTTCAAGACATTTTTTTTTTTTTACTAATTGATGCCTACTCTTTTCTAACAGACTCCAGAGCAATTTCTTTTCCCAGGCTGCAAACCAGTCAACATTCAGCTCACACAGCAGAGTTGAGATTCCAACAGAACTCTATTTTGGCCACATACAGTGGGAAGTAACTTATTAGTTGCAAGCCTCGAGCACACAGCAAAGCAGAAACAACTGCCTGATTGCTGGTATGAGACTACAGAAACCAAATTACTTGTAAGTAGTGGCTGTGTCCTAAATTGAGACTTCAAATTTTTCTTCTTTGAATTATATCTATGGTGCTTATATATTAAATTGCATAATAAACAATTCATAGAATGACACCAGTTACTTTCAAAATACAAAGTATGTGCCCTAGCAACAGCTGAAGACCTAAAAACAGCTATAAGCAACTGCCTTCATGACATCCAACAATTAGTATGGAGAGCATCCAAAAGAACATGGACAACGGTAAAGTGTGTTTGGTAAATGGAGGGCAGCTTATAAGTACCTCCCAGCTAGCAGGCATAGGGACTTTGTAGTCACTCAGATTTTTAATACAGGAGTCATGGCTATCAGAAAGGCTAAAAGCTGAGCGTGCTTAAATCTCTCTTTTGAAGGGCCAGGATGGAACTGAGATCTATCAAAAGATCAGGGCTTTGCCAACAAAGCAGCTGCAGGAGGAGGAGAAGGGGGAGGAGGTAGAACAGGAGATGAAATGTAGAACCTGGAAGCAGCTGAACTGCTTCAGTCACCACCGAGAAAAGCTGAGCCAGTAAGGATGATTTGTGCCAGGACGGTATACTAAAAATATTCACTCTTTTTACAAAGAAAAGGGAAATTTAAGGAAAAGACTGAGATATGAAACTATAGAAATAATTTTTTTAAAACCATGATTTTTATCTTTTAATAAGTCCCTGTTCCAAATTAAGTCATGGAATTTTAAAACTAGGAGAGCCAGTGCTTTGTCATACACCAAGCTGTCATGACAAAAAAGAAAATAAGGCTATCCTGTCGTAAAATTTTAAGTGTATGTTTTCCAGAAGTAGACTTCATTTCATCCCTTTACCCTTCCTCTACATACACACAATGTGAAATCTCTTTTAAAGTAAGGAATTTCATTCTTTCATCAGATTGCTTTTTCTACAGTTTTGAACTAATTGGGGGGGGGGCGGTAATTTTCAAATCCTCTATGAAAGAAACAGATGAGCTGATGAAATACTAAAATCTTCAAAACTACTAAATTCCTTCATTTTCTTAGGAAGAAGGAATATGGAATGAAAGGAGGTACAGCAACCACAGTGAAACTTGCCACTGGCATATGGCAATATTAGAATATTAGAAATGAAACACACTTGTTACCAGCTGGGGAGACAAAACAGCTCCATTGTCAAAAGTGTATCTATATGGAAATTTAGAAATGTGAAGGTGAAAGCATCCCACAGAACATTTGGGTGAAGATAACGGAAACCAGAAGTGATTTTCTTGCAGTCGTATGTAATAGACGTGGGTGATTCATATGACAAAACTGGCAAGAGTCAGGACAGTGTAGAGCTGAGGGTCCATCTGAACACCACTCAGCTAAAGGCACAGGACCTGACAAATTCTTGTTGCCTTGTGAACTGCTCCTCTGGTACAATTGGTAAAGTGGAAGCGACTGGAATGTTGGGAGGAAAAATAGTCAAGAAGAAAAAGACTGGGCAAAACCATTGTGTACTCTGGTAGACTTCAAGAAAGCAAATTTTCAAGTTAGAAAGCAGAGAGGAAAAAAAACACAGCAGCAGAAATCCATTTTATGTACACATCTTTTATCACTTATTTCAAAGGGTTCCCTACACAATCATATTAGTTTTTATGTCTCTCACTTGTCTCCTGCGATTTAGGAATCACTGGTAGTGCTACATGATACAATTCCGAAAGCTTCCCAAAACTCCACCCTCATGTCATTCCCATAAAACCCTTTGCCATCGAGTCAATTCTGACTCAAAGTGACCCTACAGGACAGAGCAGAACTACCCCATAGAGTTTCCAAGGAGCTCATGTCATAAAGAGGGTCTCAAAATCATCCTGACAATAATCTTTTAGCATTGTACTTAACATAATATTCTCTAGTCCAACCATGCTCCGTTTCAATTCTGACTTAGTCTACTAAAATGGTTCATTTCATTAAACATGATTATTCCTTTACCAAGTCCAAACACCAACTGACATAGCTGACTCTGACTCATGGTGACCTCATGTGTGTCAAAGTAGAATTGTGCTCCACAGCGTTTTCGATTGCTAATTTTTCAAAAATAGATCAGCAGGCCTTTCTTCCGAGGCACTTCTGGGTGGACTCAAACCTCCAACCTTTCAGTTAGCAGCCTGCAGGGACTATATCAAGTCCACTGTCTATTCACCATCAACTTTCCAAAAAGAAAAAAATTAAAAAAATAAAAGACTATTCCAAAGAATTCAAACCTTCTTTCAGAAATTAAACCTATTCCTACCATGATTTTTTGAAGCTATTAAAATACCATTTTTTACCAAATTGGTCAATAATAAAACCAACCAATATTGTTCAAAGATGTGTGAGGATACTACAAAGAAAAGGGTCCTCATGTGTAAGAAGTATGAATTAATACAGAATACTTTTTCTGGGAAGTAATCAAGTAACATGTATTAGTCTGACCATTTACGCTTTTGTACTGCTAATTCTACTTCTAGAAACCTATCCTTAAGAAAAGTCAGATGGGAACAAAAGTGTGTAGAAGGTATATTCATCATAGTGTTATAATACTGTAAGAAAATTATAATAGCAAAAAGAAAAACAAAACACTGATATCCAGACATATGGTTGTATTTTAGCCCTGAAATATTTTGTTAAAGCATAATTTAAAAATATGTTCACGGTGAGTCAGGGGGATAAGACATTTTAAAAATATATCAAGCTGTTAATATTGGTTGCCACTGGGTGGTGAGTTTATGGGTGATATCAGTTACAGTTTTGTTTTTAAAAACTTTTTAGTGGCTTCTTTAAAAAAGCAAATATACTACAGCAAAATCTGCAAAAGCCAGAACCCGTGTAAGGCAGAAACCTGTCAGAAGGAAAACTCAAATATTTTCCATTAAAAAGCAATAGAAAAATGCTAAGACTGCACCCTGTCAAAAGTGGAAAACTTGCGAGACCTAGAAAAACAAGGCAGTCTGGTCAAGTTCTGGCTCTCACAGGTTTCACACAGTTACATAATCGGAAAAATAATATTTAAAATTATATCTGAAGCTGAGACTTTCTGATGCTCTCTTCCAAATGAATTAACTCCAGCTCTGTCCTTAAATCAACATAAAGTAGGCCTCTCTTTAACCCTGAATGGCTTAGGCACCTCTGCCAATCTCCCACATTCATCACTCTTTCCTGGGTCTTTCTGGCTTTGACTCATTCTCCAGGTGTTTTCTGATTATCTCTTCTAAAGCAATTCTGATTCTTCCAGTGCACATTATCATTTTCATAAATATCACCTTTCAAGAAGACAACAAAGTAAGAAAAAAATCCTTCTTGGGGGTGTAAAGTTTTTATAATAAGCCACTTCTGCCACCATCATCAACATCACTGCCATTATTCTTAAAGGAGAAATATTTCAATCCTTTTAAATTGCTATTACTCTGATGATATTCCAAGTCATGCTCCTCAATCCTGCCCTATTTTCACTTGTTCTATATTTGTCTTTTTATATTCATTGCTTATCCAGCCTAACAAAGCTCCTCTATTTAATCCAATTTGTACCTACCATTTGAAAGACCCAAAAGTTCAAGTTGCAATAAATGGAGATCAACCAAAGCTACAGCCAAATTATTTTAACAGCATGGAAACTGGCTATTTTCAGACAGCAGGGCTTCAGGGATCATCTGAGAAGCCTAGAATTTAGACATGCATTTTCTTTGAGACCCTCTGTTTCCACAATCTTCTATACCAGTATATATAACAGCTGATGGTGAGCCAACTCTGACTCATGGTGACTGCGTGTGTCAGAGTACAACTGTGCTCCACAGGGTTTTGAATGGCTGATTTTTTCAGAAGTAGATCGCCAGGCCTTCCTTCCAAGGCACCTCTGGGTGGACTTAAACCTTCTACTACTCAGACCTTATTCTACCTGTAAAAAGAATAAGTTATTATTGTAGGAGCCTGGGGTCATTAAGCTTTATAATGTTAGAGTCTGTCCATGTGTGGGTTATGTGTTTAAACCAGTAGCAGCAACAATGTAAAATATAATATGTCAACAACTACAATTAACCCCCTTTTAGTAGATCAAAAACAAATACATAAACACAAACAACTTTTTTCTTCAACTATTGATTCTGTCAAATTATTAAATGGGAAGGGGGAGAGAGAGGAGGAGGAGATGAGGATAATATTTTTAAAGGAAGAATTGAGGCTGCCCATGAGTGTGATTTTTGGGGGGAAGATGTGCCTAGAAATTAAATTCAATGAAGAACTGGATGATTTTGACTGTCTCTGCTCTCTCCATCCCCCTCCCCCATTAAGGGTCCGACAGCAGAGACTATGTTTTTATTCTTTATATTTTCCAGAAACAAGTAAAGAGTAGATATTCAACAAGCACGTAATGAAAGAATAATTCTTACGATACACTTGTTTGATGTACGCATAAATTTTATAGAATAAATTTTCTGCAAAGAAATCTAAATTGAATTGGGTCTTATGAAATAAAATTCATTAAAATATTTCAAAGTATGGTAAATACCCTAGAAAGCTCAGGAAATAACCCATTCCTTAAACTGCAACTAAAGAGAGTGTTCCTGCAAATGGCCACCCTGCTGATTCCAAGTTCCCGATGTTATGAGCTCTTTCAGTCAATGATTACTCAGAGCCACAAGGCACTTGGTCAGTGGAGAGATGACTGAGAACATATAAGACTGGAAACATCCGTTTTCTTGTTGAAGACAAATTAAAAGCTAAGTTACAGATCAAGTCTCTTATAGAAACTTGATGCCTTTCCTGGTATGTACCATAACTTGTTTACTGACAAAGTTAGCTTTTTTTCTAGTGAACTGAAAAACAACTATGGAAAAAAACTTGTTAGCTTAAGGTGTGTTCCAATGACACATTCTTTGTCAAAACAGTCATTCATCATGTAGAAATACAGGAGGCAGAAAAACAAATTCCAGGATGTCACATGAACATTAGGGTTTAAAAGTATCCTCAAATGTGTTGGATGTGCTGGAAAACACAAAATACGCAACAAGAGGAAAACACTTGAAATACTTCGTTATAAACTTTTATTTTTTAAACAAGAACGTGAAGGCATAGTTAAACCTTCTTTTAGTAATTTGAACATGCCAAGAAGAGGCAATGTTCCCTCAGCCTTGAAAATGCTCCCCAATGCCCCCCAAATCACCCCTAGATGGGCTTATACTCCAGATTACATTTTGACCTTCTTAAAAAAATAAACAAAAGCTGACCTCCTTGGAGAAGCCTTCTTTGCCAATCTAAAGCAGCCACCCAGTTACTCTATCACATCACCCTATTTGAATTCTCTACCTAACACGTCACTATCTAGTATTTTTCTTTACTTTTGTCTGTCTTCCTCCACCATAAAATTCCCTTAGAACAGCGATCTTCAATCTTCACTGTTTTTTTCACCGTTTTATCAATAATATAAGCACAAAGGAGATGTATTATATTTGTTTCATATTTGCATTACATTTGTTTAACAAAGCAATTTTCCTTAATTATATGCATTCAACAGAGGGGAGTGCGATATGATTCTTTTTTTTAAGGAGAAATAAATTTTAAAGGTTATATTTTGCTTTCAAACACGATTTGTATGTATAGGTTTTTCACATATGAGTAAAAGATCATTAGTGAAGGTGCCACATTCTGAAGCTGCTTTTAAAGGCGTTAAAAGGGTGCCTGGCTTTCCTGTGGCACACCCCACTCCACAGGTGTTCTAGTGTTACTATCACCTCTTACACAGATGAAAAGCAAGAGCCTAAATACATGTGTCAGACTGTACACTCTAAGGGCATGGACAAAGCTTCTGTTTCTCTTCCAGTCCTTATTATGCTTAAAACACATTAAGAGTCAAACAGTGAGCAGAACAAAGATGAGCTTAACACACGTAGTAGCCAACGGGTTTTTCTCATGGAGTAGAAAAAGTAATTTGTATAACACAGTATAATTACTCAATTAACTAACCAGAATAAAAACCTGATTATTAGAAAGTACTGATTTAAACTTGTTTTAGACAAGACCTTGGGTCAGATCAATGACCCATCAAATTTGGAATCCTGTCTGGCCTTGGTACAAAGGCACAGTTTACAAAGAGGCTTCTTGTTGTTAGTTGCTGTCAAGTCCATTGCGACTCATGGTGGCCCCATGTGTGCAGAGTAGAACTACTCCATGGGGTTTTCTAGGCTGTGACTTTTTGGAAGTAGATTGCCAGCTCTACCTTTGAGGCACCTCTGGGTGGGTCTGAACCGCCAACCATAATATAACTTGCTTATTGACAAAGTTAGCTTTTTTCTTAGTGAACTAAAAAAAAAAAACTATGAAAAAAAATCTGTTAGCTTAAGGTATGTTCCAATGACTCATTATTTGTCAAAACATCATTCATAATGATGGAAATACAATACATAAGTGCCAGTAGTTCAGAGGAACCCTGGTGGCACAGTGATTAAGAGCTCAGGCTGCCAACCAAAAGGTAAGCAGTTTGAATCTACCAGCTGCTCCTTGGAAACCCTATGGGGCAGTTCTACTCTGTCCTATAGGCTTGCTATGAGTCCGAACTGACTCAGTGGCAATGGGTTTGGTTTAGCAGTTGAGTGCTTGACCATTTGCGTCACCCAGGGACTCCTATAGATAGAAGGGGCTAGTGGCTGTTTATTCCAATAGTCTTTAAAATTTAGCCATGTATCTTCAAACACTCCTAACCTTCTTTAAAAAATCATCATGGGTCTAGCGCTAATTACATTTAAAAGCTACACTACTCCATAAAAGTAAAGAGATCCAAATTGTATATCCTTTCTTTCATTTGTCCAAAATTATTTTTAAGCTACAAGCCCTAATATTCTGGAATTTGGTGAGGACCTCTCTATTCCCATTATGACAATCTTCAGGATTTTATAAATGATTGTTTCCTCTTTCAGATTTTATAAACGATTGTTTCCTTGTTTAGTTTTTGCCTTTCCACAGTTGCTTTCTTAGACTGCACTGTCAAAACAGTCTAGACCAATCAACTTTAACAATTTTGGCTGTTATTAGGTCATTTAATGCTGAGCCAGGGTGTTTCAGGTATATGCTTATTTCCACATTGCAGCTCACAGAATGCCAACTGAACCAGAATATGAAGATGAAGACATAAAAACGTGTAAAGATCTTTCCAAAGCAATTAGCTTTAACACTTACCTGAAATCAGTCACTACCATCGATAGTTAAGAGCCTGTATAACAGAGCCAAAAAGTCTTTACTAAAGTTGCCCAAGGAAACCTGGATGAAGTTCTGATATGCTCTATCTCGGGAATGTTTCTTCTTCCACTTATAGATCCCAAGGCATTAACAAGGGGGGCATTATATGAGAATACACTTATTAGAACTGAACAAAGCATTACAAATTTTCAGGGAGAACCGGTTAACATTTGTTTTACGTACTTCCTCATTATGACCTAATTTTTTTAAACAGACAAGTTAAATAGTGTAGTTGAAATGCTGGTACAAGTTTTAACCATGGGTAAAATCAGTGTGTTCCAGAGAAAGTGACTCTAACCTAGCTACCAAGTTCCTTCCCTTTCCAAATCTTTTACAATCATGCCTTGTTCTAACCCCACAAACTAGCGTATGGGACAATCTGGGTTTGAACGCTGGCTCTGCCACACCTTGAGTGTGCTACTTTAACTCAGTAAACCATAATGCCCTCATCTGTAAAATAAGCATAATATTCCCTGCCAGATGAGGCTGCTGTCAGGATACTCCATGTAAAGTGCTTAGCGTGTAGTGTGTGGCATGTAGTAAGCACTGGAATGTTAGCTATCATTACCATCATCATCAGATTTCAATAGTTTGTCCCTAAACTAATCATTGGCAGGAGACACATCTAAAACTGTTTCCTCATTAGTTACATTGTATTCACTAATGCTGCTCTATGTTACAATCCCCCCCATAGCTGTTTAACTTCCTTATTATCCCTCACAAAAGATTTAGTATCTACTAACCAAGAAAAAAGGTGTTTTTACAACACAGTATGACTGTAGTCTTGATAACTCACCATGAAAAGCACAGCTGAAGTTCAACATAACCTTCGCTGAAGTTAAATACTACCAGTACATACATTTTCTTATACAACTTCCATAGGTTCAAGAGTAATCAGAATTAACTGATATTTTAGAATAAATGAAAATTTAATTATTTAAAGAAAATGATTCCTGTATTTCTAGTATTTTGTTACATTAACAATAATTCTAGTCCTTCAGCTTGAAAAACCCAGAACCCATCTGACAGTACCTGTATTATTCTTCACAGTTATACCCATAAAATCACAAGGAACTGTACAGGTACAAAGCTAAGTGTCTGCCCCTTAAGGACCTCAGTTTTGTTTTGTTTTAATTGTACTTTAGATGAAGGTTTACAAAACAAACTAGTTTCTCATTAAATAGTACACATATTGTTTTATGATGCTGGTTAACAACCTCACATATCAACACTCTCTTCTCAACCTTTTACCCTGTTACCAGCTTTCCTGTCCCCTCTTGCCTTCCAGTCCTTGCCCCTGGACTGTTGTGCCCCTTTAGTCTTGTTTTGTTTTATGGGCCTCATCTTTGGCTGAAGGGGGAACCTCAAGAGTTACTTCAGTACTGAGTTAAAACGGTGTCCAAGGGCCACACTCTCAGGGGTTTCTCCAGTCTCTGTCAGGCCAGTAAGTCTGGTCTTTTTTGTGCGAGAATGCTCAAGGAATGTTCTGGTGGCTATGGACAGAGAAGTCCATAGTGTATAAACAGATGATGTATAGCAAGGAAGGAAAGGTGATTTGGAACCAGACTGAAGACTTATGTTCCAATACCTGGTGCAGGAGGTTGAAACTTATTCTACTGTCTAAGTTTTTTGGGGGTTTTGTTTGTTTTTAATAAAGTGATGTGATGGAGGAAATGCTTCATAAGTTTTATCTGGGCTCAAGGTCCAGATGGACTGGAGGGTGGAGAGACTGATAGATAGGAGCAACACAGGTTATTACAAAAGACCTGGTTAGATAAGGACTTGAACTAAGATGAAAAGGTGACACACATCCCTTTCTTTGGGGGCGTGTCCAAAGAAAATTTATAAGGCACTTCTTATTGAAAGTTAACTCATCACTTTCAAAACCTTGTTACATTAGAATCATATTTAACCAACGTTTATAACCTCAGGCTATCCATGCCCATGATCAAAACAAACAGACTGATGGGGCTTCTAAAGTCGAAACCCTTCAGTGTTCTGGGCTGATGACCAACCAGCTCTCTACGCACAAAGATCTCTAAGTCAAAATCCCTCACCCCCGACTCAGTAGCGTCCCCGCAAATCTGCCGCGTTTGCTCACAGGCCTCGGGGCTGCTACGGGACCTGCGGGGCTCCGGGCCTTGACACACAAAGCGGAGCCTGACCCTTTGGGGAATATCCTGTTTCGAGCCCGCTGTCCTGAAAGAATCTGTAACGAGAGCTCTCTCCTCTCCCAGCAAGCTGCTCCAGAGGGGAGACAGGGGCCTCGGCCCAGCGCCGCCTGGCAGAGCCCCGGGCAGGGAGCCAGCGGCCCGGGCACCGGCCCCAGCGCCGAGGCCTCCACGGTGGGGCCGCACGCAGCCCCGACGGCGTCCCTCCGCCCCCACGCCCGGGCCTCCGTCCCGGCCTACACGCGCCTCCCCGCGCCTCAGCCCCCGCCGCGCCGGGCCCGCCCGGGCGCCTGGGCCAAGGCCTCCCCGGCCGCGCCGCCGGCCCCGTCCTCCCGCGCCCGCCGCGCCCGCTCACCCAGAAGATGAGGTTGAGAAAGACCAGCACGGTCTTGGAGGAGGTGATGCCGCACTGGCCCATGGCGCTGGCGGCCCGCTGAGGCCCTGCTCGGCGAGCGGGGCTGCGCTCACCGAGCGAGGCGGCAATGGCGACGGCGTCTCCCGGCTGCGAACTGCACGGCCTGCGCGGCACTCCCGCAGCCCCCGGCGCCGTCGCGCTCCCCCGGCCCAGCAGCGCCCGCCCCCTCCGCGCAGCCGCAGCAGCTCCCCCAAGGCCCCCGCGCGGCCCCTGGCAACGGAGTCCCGCCCACCGCGGCCGGCCGGAGGCTTCAGCCAATCGCTCCCGCGGTGGCTGCAACGAGGCCTCGCCCCTTAAAGGGGCCGAAGAGTCAGAGCTTTTTCTTGGCCTCTGACCGCCCTTGGTTGGGGAGGGTCTCTTGGGGAGGTTCAGGTGGACCAGGCCCACTCCCGTTGAGCTACGTTAACTATACCAGCCTTTTAGATGATTCAGATCCCACAGAGTTGTCTTTCTACCTGGTTCGTTCTCCCCTAGGAATGTCTGAGACAGTAATCTCTCCCACCCCCACGTCAAGACTCTCCTGACCAGGTACGTCCCCAGGCAGCAATGTTTGGGAGAAGTACAGTGAACTTCAACAAGTATTTATTGGAAACTTATTGTGCCCGACACTACGCTACCTCTCAGAAGTCTTGTCAGAAAGGAGGAAAAACTGGTAATGGGGTGAGCAAGGCAGAGACATGTTTGAGTGCGTGTGTGGTTTGAGGCAATGTAGAACATCAAGTCTACGCCAGGATAGTACATTTTGGACCAAGATTTACACCCATTACAGACACGCCCCTTTACATTGCAGCATTTCACAATCTTCCCCTATCTTGCAACAGTTTAATAATAAACACTTACTGAGTGCTTATCATTTGCCAAACTCTTTACATCCATTCCGTCTCTTATCCCGCCAGGAGCTCCTTGGAAACTCTATGGGGGCAGTTCTACTCTGTCCTGTGGGGTTGCTATGAGTCGGATTCGACTCGACAGTACTGGGTTTTGTTTTTACAACCTTAGGTGGAAGGTACTATGGTTATCAGCCTCACTGAGGGAGGAGGTGGTCTACCGCAGAAACCACATTCTTACCAACATACTAAACTGCCACTGCTCACTGTCTTTCCTGCCATTACAGATCCTGCATTCCCACCTCCACTGGGCTCTTAAAGAGACCCACTTATTACCCCTTAATCAGCTCACTGTCCCACCTTTGCCACTTCCTGCAGCCTCCCTAGCTAATCACCTTCCAGAGGCCTCTCAGCAAGACCTTCGCATTCTATTCAAGCCACCCGAAAAAAACCCCAAAACCAAACCCACTGCCATTGAGTCAATTCTGACTCATAGTGACCCTACAGGACAGAGGAGAAGTGCTGCATAAGGTTTCCAGGGCTGTAGATCTTTACGGAAGGAGACTGCCACGTCTTTCTCCCAAAGAGCCAATGGTGGGTTCCAGTCGCCCACCCTTAAGTTAGTAGCCAAGTGCTTTGACCACTGCACCACCAGGGCTCCTTGCACCAAACCACAGTAGCCATTTACTCATTTATCAAATTTTCAACAAGCACCTCCTCTGCGCTTCACTTTTCTAGGTTTCCGCAGTGAGCCAGACAAATTTTTGCCCTCATGGGGTTTACATTCTGGTAGAGGAGGCAGATCATAAACAAATAGGTAGGAAGGTATATGACATGATGTTGGGTTGGGATAGGCCACAATTCAAAGGAAGGGGATAGATTGATGAGGGAAGGCCTCTCTGAGGGGAGGACCTTGGAGGGGACCTGAATGAAGTGAGGGAGCAAGCCTTGTGAGCATTTGGAGCAGAAGCAGCAAGTATGAAGGCCCTGAGGCAGCAACATGCACAGTGTTCTGGAGGAAAAGGAACACCAAAGAGCCTGGTGTACTGGAGGTCAGTAGACGGCAGAGAGTGAAGTCAGTAGGGCCAGATCACCAAGGGCCGAGTAAGCCGAGCGTGATGGCAAGACTTGGCAAGGCTTTGAGTAGGCTGCTAACACAATCTGACTTAAATTTTTAAAGTAACATTTTTGTGTGTGTGTGGTAAATATATTTGTAACAAAACACTTGATATTTCAATAATCTTTACATGTATAGTTTAGTAACTTTAATTATGTTCATCATGTTTTCAACCACCACCCTTTGTTGTTGTTATTAGCTGCTGTTGACTCAACCCCTGACTCATGATAACCCCATGTGTTACAGAGTAGAACTGCTCCATAAGGTTTTCTTGGCTATAATATTTATGGAAGCAATTCTCCAGGCCTTTCTTCTGTGGAGCTGCTGAGTGGGTTCAAACCTCCAACCTTTAGGTTAGCAGCCATTAAAAAACTGTTTGCATCACTCAGGCTTTTTCCACCACCCTTGCCCATTCCCAAATCACATCATAACCCTTAATAAAAGAATTGAGTCCCCTGAGCATTGAGTCCTCCTTTCTTCCTCCGACTTTCCAGTCCCTGATAACCACAAAATTTTGATCTGTATATACTTGCCTTCATTAAATAGGTGAAAGAATACAACCCTGACGCACACCTTTCCTGACTTTAAACCCATCAGTATCCCCTTGTTCTGTCCAAACAACTGCCTCTTGATCTATGTAAAGGTTCCTCAGGAGCACAATTAAATGTTCTGGAATTCCCATTCTTCGCAGTGTTATCCATAGTTTGTTATGATCCACACAGTCAAATGCCTTTGCATAGTCAATAAAACACAGGTAAACATCCTTCTGGTATTTTCTGCTTTCAGCCAAGATCCATCTGACATCAGCAATGATATCCCTGGTTCCACCTCCTCTTCTGAAACCAGCCTGAATTTCTGGCAGTTCCCTGTCGATATACTGCTGCAGCCGTTTTTGAATGATCTTCAGCAGAATTTTGCTTGCATGTGATATTAATGATATTGTTTTATAATTTCCACATTTGGTTGGATCACCTTTCTTGGGAATAGGCATAAATATCGATCTCTTCCAGTCAGTTGGCCAGGAAGCTGTCTTCCATATTTCTTGGCATAGACGAGTGAGCACCTCCAGTGCTGCATCTGTTTGTTGAAACATCTCAATTGATATCCCATCAATTCCTGGAGCCTTGTTTTTTGCCAATGCCTTCAGAGCAGCTTGGACTTCTTCCTTCAGTACCATCGGCTCCTGATCATATGCCACCTCTTGAAATGGTTGAATATCAACTAATTCTTTTTGGTATAATGACTCTGTGCATTCTTTCCATCTTCTTTTGATGCTTCCTGCATCATTTAATATTTTCCCCATAGAATCCTTCACTATTTTTTCTTCAGTTCTTTCAGCTTGAGAAACGCCGAGTGTGTTCTTCCCTTTTGGTTTTCCATCTCCAGCTCTTTGCACATGTCATTATAATACTTTATTTTGTCTTCTCGAGAGGCCCTTTGAAATCTTCTGTTCAGTTCTTTTACTTCATCAATTCTTCCTTTTGCTTTAGCTGCTCAACACTCAACAGCAAGTTTCAGAGTCTCCTCTGACATCCACCTTGGACCTTTCTTTCTTTCCTGCCTTTTCAGTGACCTCTTGCTTTCTTCATGGATGATGTCCTTGATGTCATTCCACAACTCATCTGGTCTTCGGTCACTAGTGTTCAATGCGTCAAATCTATTCTTGAGATGGTCTCTAAATTCAGGTGGGATATACTCAAGGTCATATTTTGGCTCTTGTGGACTTGCTCTGATTTTCTTCAATTTCAGCTTGAACTTGTGTTATGAGCAATTGATGGTCTTTTCCACAGTCGGCCCCTGGCCTTGTTCTGACTGATGATATTGAGCTTTTCCATCATCTCTTTCCACAGATGTAGTCAATTTGATTTCTGTGTGTTCCATCTGGCGAGGTCCATGTGTATAGTCGCTGTTTATGTTGGCGAAAGAAGGTATTTGCAGTGAAGAAGTCGTTGGTCTTGCGAAATTCTATCATTTGATCTCCGGCATTGTTTCTATCACCAAGGCCATATTTTCCAACTACTGATCCTTCTTCTTTGTTTCCAACTTTCGCATTCCAATCAGTGCATCCTGATTGCATGTTCGATCAATTTCAGACTGCAGCAGCTGATAAAAATCTTCTATATGAAGAAGAACGGGGCATCAAGGTTGGAGGAAGACTCATTAACAACCTGTGTTACGCAGATGACACAACCTTACTTGCTGAAAGTGAAGAGGACTTGAAGCACTTACTAATGAAGATCAAAGACCACAGCCTTCAGTATGGATTACACCTCAACATAAAGAAACAAAAATCCTCACAACTGGACCAATGAGCAACATCATGATAAACAGAGAAAAGACTGAAGTTGTCAAGGATTTCATTTTACTTGGATCCACAATCAACAGCCACGGAAACAGCACTCAAGAAATCAAAAGACGCATTGCATTGGGCAAATCTGCTGCAAAGGAACTCTTCAAAGTGTTGAAGAGCAAAGATGTCACCTTGAAGACTAAGGTGCGCCTGACCCAAGCCATGGTATTTTCAATCACATCATATGCATGTGGAAGCTAGACAATGAATAAGGAAGACCGAAGAAGAGTTGACGCCTTTGAATTGTGGAGTTGGCGAAGAATATTGAATATAGCATGGGCTGCCCAAAGAATGAACAAATTTTTTTTTTTTTTTTTTTTTGCCCAAAGAACAAACAAATCTGTCTGAGAAGAAGTACAACCAGAACGCTCCTTAGAAGCAAGGATGGCAAGACTGCGTCTTACATACTTTGGACATGTTGTCAGGAGGGATGAGTCCCTGGAGAAGGACATCATGCTTGGCAGAGTACAGGGTCAGTGGAAAAGAGGAAGACCCTCAACGAGGTGGATTGACACAGTGGCCGCAACAATGAGCTCAAGCATAACAGCTACAGTAAGGATGGCGCCGAACCGGGCGTTGTTTCGTTCTGTTGTGCATTATGAGTCAGAACTGACTTGACGGCACCTAACAACAACAACATATACTTGCCTGGAAACCCTGGTGGCATAGTGGTTAAGTGCTATGGCTGCTAACCAAAAGGTCTGCAGTTTGAATCCACCAGGAGCTCCTTGGAAACTCTACGAGGCAGTTCTACTCTGTCCTATAGGGTCGCTATGAGCCGAAATCGACTCAGGAGCAACAGGTTTGTTTTTTTAGGTTATGGGTTTATACTTCCCTATTCTGGATATTTCATGTAAGTTCAATCATATAATATTTGTCCCAGTTACTTCACTCAGGATAATATTTTCAAGTTTCATCCATGTTGTAGGATGTATCAGGATTTCATTTCTCTTTGTTGCTGAGTAATGTTCCTTTGAATGTATATCTCACATTTTTGTTTACCCATTCATTTGTTGATGGACATTTAGACTATTTCCATTTTCTGACTATTGTAAACAGTGCCGCAGTGAACACTGGTGTACAAATATTTGCTTGAGTCTGTGGTTTCAAGTCTTTTGCATATATACCTAGGTGTGAAATTGCTGGATCTTATGGTAATTCTATGTTTAACTTTTTGAGGAACTGCCAAACTGTTTTCTACAGTGACTATACCATTTTTATTTAAAGTACCGTTTTTACCATACCAGGTATGTTCCGGTTAAATTTTTTTTTTTTTTGTACTTTAGATGGAGGTTTACAGAGCAAACGAGTTTCTCTTTAAACAGTTAAAGCCTATTTTGTTTTGTGACAGTGGTTGCCAACCCCACAACATGTCAACACTCCCGCCTTCTCGACCTTGGGTTCCCCATTACCTGCTTTCCTGTCCTCTCCTGCCTTCTCATCCTTGCCCCTGGGCTGGTGTGTCCATTTAGTCTTGTTTTGTTTTATGGGCCTGTCTGATCTTTGGGTGAAGGGTGAACCTCAGGAGTGACTTCAGCACTGAGTTAAAAGGGTGTTGGGGGCCATACTCTTGGGGTTTATCCAGTCTCTGTCAGACCAGTAAGTCTGGTCTTTTTGTGTGTGTGTGTGAGTTAGAATTTTGTTCTATATTTATCTCCAGCTCTATGTGGGACCCTCTATTGTGATCCCTGTCAGACAGTCGGTGGTGGTAGCCAGGGCACCATCTAGTCGTGCTGGACTCAGTCTGATGGAGGCTGTGGTAGTTGTGGTCCATTAGTCCTTTGGACTAATCTTTCCCTTGTGTCTTTGGTTTTCTTCATTCTTCCTTGCTCCAGACGAGGCGAGACCAGTGGAATATCTTAGATGGCCACTCACAAGCTTTTAAGATCCCAGACGCTACTCACCAAAGTCAAATGTAGAATATTTTCTTTGTAAACTATGTTATGCCAATTCAGTTAGATATTCCCTGAGATCACGGTTCCCACGGCCCTCAGCCCAGTAATTCTTTTGCTCAGGGAGTTTGAATGTGTCTATGGAGCTTCCATGCCTTTGCCTTGGACAAGTTGTACTGGCTTGCCCAGTATTGTGTACTGTCTTATCCTTCACCAGAGTTAACCATTTATCTATTGCCTATTTAGTGTTTTTCCCTCCCACTTCTCCTCTCTCTCAAACCATTAAAGATTGTTTCTTTTTGTGTGTAAACCTTATCATAAGTTTTTACAGTAGTGGTCTCATACAATATTTGTCATTTTGTGGTTGACTTATTTTACTCAGCATAATGCCCTCCAGATTCATCCATGTTGTGAGATGCTTCACAAATCTGTCATTGTTCTTTATTGTTTCATAGTATTCCATTGTGTGTACGTACCACAGTTTGTTTATCCATTCATCTGCTGATGGGCACCTAGGTTGTTTCCATCCTTCTGCTATTGTGAACAATGCTACGGTGAATACGGATACACATATGTCTATTCGTGTGATGGCTTTTATTTCTCTAGGATATATTCCTGGTAGTGGGATTGCTGGATCATATGGTATTTCTGTTTCTAGCTTTTTAAGGAAGAGCCATATCATTTTCCAAAATGGTTGTACCATTTTGGATTCCCCACCACCAGCGCATAAGAGTGCCAACCTCACCTCAGCCTCTCCAACATTTGTTATTTTTTGTTTCGTGCCAGTAATGTTGGGGTGAGATGGTATCTCATTGTGGTTTTGATTCGCATTCCCCTAATGGCTAGTGATTGTGAGCATTTCCTCATGTATATGTTAGCTACTTGAATGTCTTTTCGGTGAAGTCCCTGTTCATATCCTTTACCCATTTTTTAGTTAGATTATTTGTCTTTCTATTGTAGAGGCATTGGATTTTCCTGTAGATTTTAGAGATTAGACCTTTTTTCGTAGCCAATTTTTTTTTCCCCAGTCTGTAGGTTCTCTTTTTACTCTTTTGGTAAAGTCTTTTGATGAGCCTAAGTGTTTAATTTTTAGAAGATCTCAACTATCTAGCTTATCTTCTGGAGTTTCTGTGTTGTTAGTTATAGTTTGTATCCTGTTAATGCCTTGAATTAGGTCCTCCAGGGTTGACCCTATTTTTTCCCCTATGATCTTTATAGTTTTTAGTTTTATATTTTGGTGTTTGATCCTTTTTTTTTTTTTAATTTTTATTGTGCTTTAAGTGAAAGTTTACAGAAAAAGTCAGTCTCTCATACAAAAACTTGTATACACCTTGCTATATGCAAGGTGGTGTGGCAGTTAAGTGCTATGGCTGCTAACCAAAGGACTGGCAGTCCAAATCTGCCAGGCGCTCCCTGGAAACTCTATGGGGCAGTTTTACTCTGTCCTATAGGGTCACTGTGAGTCGGAATCGACTTGACGGCACTGGGTTTTATATGCTCCTAGTTGCTCTCCCTCTAACGAGACAGCACACTCCTTCCCTCCACTCTCCATTTTCGTGTCCATTCAGCCAGCTTCTACCCTCCTCTGCCCTCTCATCTTTTCTCCAGTCAGGAGCTGCCCACAGAGTCTCATGTGTCTACTTGATCCAAGGAGCTCACTCTTTACCGGTATCATTTTCTATCCCATAGTCCAGTCCAAACCCTGTCTGAAAAGTTGGCTTTGGGAATGGTTCCTGTCTTGGACTAACAGAAGGTCTGGGGACCATGACCTCTGGGGTCCTTCTAGTCTCAGTCAGACCATTAAGTCTGTTCTTTTTGTAAGAATTTGAGGCCTGCATCCCACTACTCTCCTGCTCCCTCAGGGGCTCTCTGTTGTGTTCCCTGTCAGGGCAGTCATCGGGTATAGCCAGGCACCATCTAGTTCTTCTGGTCTCAGGCTGATGTTGTCCCTGGTTTATGTGTCCCTTTCTGTCTCTTGGGCTCATACGTACCTTGTGTCTCTTGTGTTCTTCATTCTTCTTTGCTCCAGGTGGGTTGAGAGCAACTGATTCGAGAGCAACTGATTCATCTTAGATGGCTGCTTGCTAGTGTTTAAAACCCCAGATGCCACTCTCCAAACTGGGTTGCAGAATGTTTTCTTAATAGATTTTATTACGCCGATTAACGTAGATGTCCCCTGAAACCATGGTCCCCAAACCCCTGCCCCTGCTATGCTGGCCTTGGAAGTATTCAGTTTATTCAGGAAACTTCTTTGCTTTTGATTTATTCCAGCTGTGATGACCTCTCCTGTACTATGTCTTGTCTTTCCCTTCACCTAAAATAGTTCTTTTTTTAATAATTTTTATTGTGTTTTAAGTGAAAGTTTACAAATCAAGTCAGTTTCCCACACAAAAACCCATACACACCTTGGCACCCCTATCACCCAGTGCTGTCAAGTCGATACACCTTGGTACACACTCCCAATTACTCTCCCCCTAATGAGACAGCCCACTTTCTCCCATCACACTCTCTTTTCATGTCCATTTCGCCAGCTTCAAACCCGCTCCACCCTCTCATCTCCCCTCCAGGCAGGAGATGCCAACATAGTCTCAAGTGTCCATCTGATCCAAGAAGCTCACTCCTCACCAGGATCCCTCTCCAACCCATTGTCCAGTCCAATTCATGTCTGAAGAGTTGGCTTCGGGAATGGTTCCTGTCCTGGGCCAACAGAAGGTCTGGGGGCCGTGACCACTGGGGCCCTTCCAGTCTCAGTCAGACCGTTAAGTCTGGCCTTATGAGAATTTGAGGTCTGCATCCCACTGCCCTCCCGCTCCCTCAAGGGTTCTCTGTTGTGTTCCCTGTCAGGGCAGTCATCGGTTGTAGCCAGGCACCATCTAGTTCTTCTGGTCTCAGGATGATGTAGTCGCTGGTTCATGTGGCCCTTCTGTCTCTTGGGCTCGTAATCGCCTTGTGTCCTTGGTGTTCTTCATTCTCCTTTGATCCAGGTGGGTTCAGGCCAATTGATGCACCTTAGATGGCTGCTTGCTAGCGTTTAAGACCCCAGATGCCACTCTTCAAAGTGGGATGCAGAATGTTTTCTTAATAGATTTTATTATGCCAATTGACTTAGATGTCCCCTGAAACCATGGTCCCCAGACCCCTGCCCCTGCTACACTGGACTTTGAAGCATTCAGTTTATTCAGGAAACTGCTTTGCTTTTGGTTTAGTCCAATTGTGCTGAGGTCCCCTGTATTGTGTGCTGTTTCCCTTCACCTGAAGTAGTTTTTATCTACTATCTAATTAGTGAATGCCCCTCTCCCACCGTCCCTCTCTCCCGCATCTCGTAACCACAAAAGAATGTTTTCTTCTCAGTTTAAACTATTTCTCAAGTTCTTATAACAGTAGTCTCATACAATATTTGTCCTTTTGCAACTGACCAATTTCACTCAGCATAATGCCTTCCAGGTTCCTCCATGTTGTGAAATGTTTCACAGATTCCTCACTGTTCTTTATCGAAGTGTAGTATTCCATTGTGTGAATATACCATAATTTATTTATCCATTCATCCATTGATGGGCACCTTGGTTGCTTCCATCTTCTTGATATTGTAAACAGTGCTGCAATAAACATGGATGTGCATATATCTGTTCGTGTAAAGGCTCTTATTTCTCTAGGATATATTCCAAGGAGTGGGATTGCTGGATCGTATGGTAGTTCTATTTCTAGCTTTTTAAGGAAGAGCCAAATCGATTTCCAAAGCGGTTGTACCATTTGAGATTCCCACCACCAGTGTACAAGTGTTCCAATCTCTCCACAGCCTCTCCAACATTTATCATTTTGTGTTTTTTGGATTAATGCCAGCCTTGTTGGAGCGAGATGAAATCTCATTATAGTTTTGATCCGTGTTTCTCTAATGGCTAATGATCCTGAGCATTTCCTCACATACCTGTTAGCTACCTGAATGTCTTCTTTAGTGAAGTGTCTATTCATACCTTTTGCCCATTTTTTAATTGGGTTATTTGTCTTTTTGCAGTTGAGTTTTCGCAGTATCATGTAGATTTTAGAGATCAGGTGCTGATCAGAAATGTCATAGCTAAAACTTTTCCCCAGTCTGTAGGTAGTCTTTTTACCCTTTTGGTGAAGTCTTTGGATGAGCGTAGGTGTATGATTTTTGGGAGCCCCCAGTTATCTAGTTTTTCTTCTGCATTCTTTATAATGTTTTGTATACTGTTTTTGCCATGTATTAGGGTTCCTAAAGTTGTCCCTATTTTTTCTTCCATGATCTTTATTATTTTAGATTTTATATTTAGGTCTTTGATCCATTTTGAGTTAGTTTTCATGCTTGGAGAGAGGTTGGGTCTTATTTCATTTTTTGCAGATGGATATCCAGTTATGTCAGCACCATTTGTTAAAAAGATTGTCTTTTCCCCATTTAACTCTTTTGGGGCCTTTGTTAAATAGCAACTGCTCATATGTGGATGGATTTATGTCTAGTTTCTCAATTCTGTTGCATTGGTCCATGTATCTGTTGTTGCACCAGTACCACACTGTTTTGACTACTGTGGTAGTATAATCTAAAATCAGGTAAAGTAAGGCCTCCCACTTTGTTCTTCTTTTTCAGTAATGCCTTATTTATCCGGGGCCTCTTTCCCTTCCATATGAAGTTGGTGATTTGTTTCTCCATCTCATTAAAGAATGTTGTTGGGATTTGGATCAGAATTTCATTAAATGTATAGATTTGGTAGAATAGACATTTTCACAATGTTAAGTCTTCCTATGCGCGAGCAAGTATGTTCTTCCACTTATGTAACTCTCTTTTGGTTTCTTGCAGAAGTGTCCTGTAGTTTTCTTTTTATAAGTCTTTTACATCTCTGGTAAGATTTATTCCTAAGTATTTTATCTTCTTGGGGGCTACTTTAAAAGGCATTGATTTGGTGATTTCCTCTTTGATGTTCTTTTTGTTGGTGTAGAGGAATCCAACTGATTTTTGTATGTTTATCTTGTATCCCGATACTCTGCTGAACTCTTCTATTAGTTTCCGTAGTTTTCTGGAGGATTCCTTAGGGTTTTCTGCATATAAGATCATGTCATCTGCAAATAGAGATACTTTGACTTCTTCCTTGCCAGTCTGGATGCCCTTTATTTCTTTATCTAGCCTAATTGCTTTGCTAGGACTTCCAGCACAATGTTGAATAAGAGTGGTGATAAAGGGCATCCTTGCCTGGTTCCCGATCTCAGTGGAATGCTCTCAGGCTCTCTCCATTTAGGGTGATGTTGGCTGTTGGCTTTGTGTAAATGCCCTTTATTATGTTGAGGAATTTTCCTTTTATTCCTATTTTGCTGAGAGTTTTTAACATGAATGAGTGTTGAACTTTGTCAAATGCCTTTTCTGCATCAATTGATAAAATAGTGTGATTCTTGTCTTTTGTTTTATTTATGTGGTGAATTACATTAATTGTTTTTCTAATGTTAAACCATCCCTGCATACCTGGTATGAATGGCACTTGGTCATGGTGAATTATTTTTCTGATATGTTGTTGAATTCTCTTGGCTAGAATTTTGTTGAGGATTTTTACATCTACATTCATGAGGGATATACGTCTATAATTTTCTTTTCTTGTGGTGTCTTTATCTGATTTTGGTATCAGGGATATGGTGGCTTCATAGAATGAGTTTGGTAGTATTCCGTCCTTTTCTATGCTCTGAAATACGTTTAGTAGTAGTGGTGTTAACTCTTCTCTGAAAGTTTGGTAGAACTCTGCAGTGAAGCCGTCTGGACCAGGGCTTTTTTTTTTGTTGGGAGTGTTTTGATTACCTTTTCAATGTCTTCTTTTGTTAAGGGTCTATTTAGTTGTTCTACCTCTGTTTGTGTTAGTTTAGGTAGGTAGTGTGTTTCTAGGAATTCATCCATTTCTTCTAGGTTTTCAAATTTGAGTATAGTTTTTCGTAGTAATCTGATATGAATCTTTTAATTTCAGTTGGGTTTGTTGTAATATCGCCCCTCTCATTTCTTATTTGGGTTATTTGCTTCCTCTCCTGTTTTTCTTTTGTCAGTTTGGCCAGTGGTTTTTCAATTTTGTTAATTTTTTTCAGGGAACCAGCTTTTGGTCTTGTTAACTCTTTCAATTGTTTTTCTGTTCTCTATTTCATTGAATTCTCCAATTTTTATTATTTGCTTTCTTCTGGTGCCTGAGGGTTTCTTTTGTTGCACTCTTTCTGTTTGTTCAAATTGTAGGGTTAATTCTTTGATTTTGGCCCTTTCTTGTTTTTGTATGTGTGCGTTTATTGATAGAAATTGACCTCTGAGCACCGCTTTTGCTGTGTCCCAAAGGCTCTGATAGGAAGTGTTTTCATTCTCACTGGATTCTATGAATTTCTTTATTCCATCCTTGATGTCTTAGTTTTTGAGCAGGGTATTGTTCAGTTTTCAAGTGTTTGATTTCTTTTCCCTTCTTTTTCTGTTATTGATTTCTACTTTTATGGCTTAATGGTCAGAGAGGATGCTTTGTAATATTTTGGATTCTGTGAAGGCTTGCATTATGACCTAATATGTGGTCTCTTCTAGGAAATGTTCCATGTGCACTAGAAAAGAAAGTACACTTGGTTGCTGTTGAGTGCATTTTTCTGTATACGTCTATGAGGTCAGGTTGGTTTATTGTGGCATTTAGATCTTCTGTGGCTTTATTGAGCTTCTTTCTGGATGTTCAGTCCTTCAATCAAAGTAGTGTGTTGAAGTTTCCTACTGTAATTGTGGAGCTGTCTATCTCACTTTTCAATGCTGTTAGACTTTGTTTCATGTATCTCACAGCCCTGTCATTGGGTGCATAAATATTTAATATGGCTCTATCCTCCTGGTATATTGTCCCTTTAATCATTATATAGTGTCCTTCTTTTTCCTTTGTGGTGGATTTAACTTTAAAGTCTATTTTGTCAGAAATTAATATTGCCACTCCTGCTCTGTTTTGATTGTTGTTTGCATGAAATATTTTTTTCCCATCCTTTGAGTTTTAATTTGTTTGTGTCTCTAAGGTGTGTCTCTTGTAGGCAGCATATAGACGGATCTTTTTTTTTTTTTTAATCCATTCTGCCACTCTGTCTCTTTATTGGTGCATTTAGTCCATTTACATTCAGCGTAATTATGGATAGGTATGAATTTAGTGGTATCATTTTGATGTCTTTTTTTGTATGTTGTTGACAGTTTCTTTTTTCTACTTAATTTTTTGTGCTGAGTAGTTTATCTTCAGATATTGTCTTTTCCTCTTATTCGTTGTTGATTTTGTTTCTGCTGAGTCTCGATTTTTTTCTTGTATTTTATTTTGCTATGTAGGATAGTTTGTTTCCTTTGTGGTTACCTTAATATTTACCCCTAATTTTCTAAGTTTAAACCTGACTTTTATTTCTTCATATTGCCTTGTCTTCCTCTCTGTGTGAAAAATCTATGACTACATTTCTTATTCCTTCTTTATTGTTTTAATGTTGTCTTCTTTTACTTAACAACATTGCTCTTTTCCTGTTTTGAGCATTTTTGTTACCTTGATTTATTTTTGTGATTTCCCTGTCTGAGTTGACATCTGATTGCCCTGTCCAGTGTTCTAGTCTTGGCTTGATACCTGATTTTATTGATTGTCTAACCAGAGAACTCCCTTTAGTATTCCTTATAGTTTCGGTTTGGTTTTTACGAATTCCCTAAACTTCTATTTATCTGAAAATGTCCTAAATTCACCTTCATATTTGAGAGACAGTTTTGCTGGATATATGATTCTTGGCTGGTAATTATTTTCCTGCAATACTTTATATAAATCATCCCACCACCTTCTTCCCTGCACGGTTTCTGCTGAGTAGTCTGAGCTTATTCTTATTGACTTTCCTTTGTAGGTGACTTTTTTTTATCCCTAGCTGCTCTTAAAATTCTCTCTTTACCTTTGGTTTTGGCAAGTTTGATTATAATATGTCTTGGTGACTTTCTTTTAATGTCTGCCTTATGTGGAGTTCGATGAGCATCTTGGACAGATATCTTCTCATCTTTCACAATATCAGGGAAGTTTTCTGCCAACAAGTCTTCAATAATTCTTTCTTTATTTTCTGTTATCCCTCCCTGTTCTGGTACTGCAATCACTCCTAAGTTATTTCTCTTGATAGAGTCCCACATGATTCTTAGGGTTTCTTCATTTTTTAAAATTCTTTTATGTGATTTTTCTTCAAGTATATTGGTGGCAAGTGCTTTATCTTCAATCTCACAAATTCTGCCTTCCGCTTCCTCCATTCTGCTCTTCTGACTTTCTACTGACTTGTCTGATTCTGTAATTTTATTGTTAATCTTCTGAATTTCTGATTGATGTCTCTCTGTGGATTCTTGCAGCTTATGAAATTTGCATTATGTACTTGAATAACCTTTTTAATTTCTTCAACTGCTTTATCTGTGTGTTCCTTGGCTTGTTCTGCATATTGCCTGATCTCCTTCCGGATGTCTTGAAGCGTTCTGTATATTAATCTTGTGTATTCTGCATCCGGTCATTCCAGGGGTGCACCTTCATCCAGAAGATCCCTTCATTCTTTGTTTTGAAGAGCGCATTGAAGTGATCATGGTCTGCTTTTTTATGTGATTTGATATTGACTATTGTCTCTGATCCGTCTGTAAGTTATTGTATTAGTTTATGTTTGCTTACTGTATCGTTACTTCTTGCTTTTTTTGTTTTGATATGCCCAGATAGGTTACTTGAGTGAGCTACCTTGATTATTTTTGCCTTTGAAGCTGTAACGTCCTGTCACCAGATTGCTAGAGCTATTATCAGGTATATAAGCCTAGGAGCCCATTCACTGTTCTTGTATGGATTCACCTTAGGTGTCCAGGTAGTTGGTCATCAAGTGTGTGGTACAGGCTCTGTCCTACAGTCTTAGGGGGGCAGGGGTGATTGACGTAGGTGCTGGTATCTGGTTGCAGCAGGGGGTAATGCTCTAAACAAAGCAGGGGGCTGACAACCACCCCCTGAGTGTGTGAGGAAAGCGTGTCCCTCTTCTGTAGAGCTCACAGGTGGGTGGGTTCTGCAGTTGGACCCTGGGCACCCAATGCTTTTGGTTGTAAGGACTGGGAGGTACCACTTATCCTTGGACCCAGTCACAGGTGGCTGGGTGACCTGAGTGGAGCCACTAGTCCTTAGGCCCCTGATGTGGGTAGGTGAGGGCCCTGTTCAATAGGCAAAGTGGTGTCAAACATCAAACACCCACCTCTCCACCACACAGCTGAAACAGTTGTAGTCTGACAGCAAGGGCCTGTTCTCCTGAAATAGGCCCACACAGGTCCATGCAGGGGGGAAAGATACTCAATGTCCGTGGACCATTTATGCCTGGACAGGAGCCGCCTCTGTCCTGAGCTCCCCAGGTTACTGGAGCTGGCAGATTATCTTTTCCCCAATTGTGAATTTGTTTCTTTTCCAAGGCTGGGAGAATGGCTCAGGACACACAACCCCAGGGAAATTGACAGCCACCGAAGCTGGCTTCAGGGTGGGGGGTGTGGTAAAATATACACAAGTACTTACCTTTTGCCGAGAGCACTGTTCTTCTCTGGTTCCAGAGGTGTGAGTAGGCTGTGTGGCTGGATGTTTCTCCCTGAGGAAACTGCGGCCAAACACTACCACCAGCCTGCCGCAGCTGCTCCCGAGAATGGTGCCTGAGGGTTCCTGGCGATTCGGGTCCGGCAACTCCTCTCCGCTTCTGTACCGTCTCTCCCTCCCCTGCCGCTCAGTCTGTTTTCTAACTTTGCCTTTGATGTTCAGGGCTTCTAGCTTGTCATAAATGTCATCTTTTCACTTATTTTTTCGGGTCTTTGTTATAAGAGGGTTCACTGGAAGTGTCTGACTACTCCGCTATCTTGGCCTCGCTGCTGTTTGATGCATTTTGAATTAGTTTCTGTATATGATGTGAGGTATGGGTCCTGTTTCTTTCTTTCTTTTTTGCAGGTGGACATCAAGTTTTGTCAATACGATTTTTTTAAAAAAGCCTGTCATTCCCCCATTTGATGGACTTTGGGCCTTTGTCGAAGATCAGGTTACCATAGGATGGATAGATTTACTTCTGGTTTCTCAAATCTTTTCCATTGGTCAACACGTCTGTCGTCATACCAGTAGCAGACTGTTTTGACTACCGTAGCTGTATAGTAGGTTCTGGGGTCAGGTAGTGTGAGTCCTCCTACTTTATTCTTCTTTAGTAGTGTTTTACTTATCCAGGGCCTCTTCCCTTTCCACATAAAGTTAACGACTAGTTTTTCCATCTCTTTAAAAAATGCTGTTGGTATTTGGATCGGGATTGCATTGTATTTGTAGATTGCTTTGGGTAGAATTGTCATTTTTACAATGTTAAATATACCTGTCCATGAGCCTGGTAGTTTTTTCCATTTATGTAGGTCTCTTTTGGTTTCTTGCAGTAGTGTTTTGTAGTTTTCTTTGTATAGGTCTTTTACATCCCTGGTTAGATTTATTTGTAAGTATTTTATTTTTTTAGGGGTATTATAAATGGTATTGTTTTCCTGATTTCCTTTTCATAGTTCTCTTTATTGGTGTTTAGGAATCCATCTGATTTTTGTATGTTCATCTTGTATGCTGTTACTCTGTTGAATCATTCTATTACTTCCAGTAGTTTTCTCATGGAGTGTTTGAGTTTTCTACGTATAGCATCATATCATCTGCAGATAGGGATAGTTTTACTTCTTCCTTACCAATTTGAATGCCCTTTATTTCTGTTTCTTGCCTTATTGCTCTAGCTAGTACTTCCAGCATGATGTTAAATGGGCGTGGTGATAAAGGCCATCCCTGTCTTGTTCCTGTTCTCAGGGGGAATGTTTTCAGTCTCTCTCCATTATGAATGCTGTTAGCTATTGGTTTTGTATAGATGACCCTTATTATGTTGAGGAATTTCCCTTCTATACCTATTTTATTGAGAGTTTTTATCAGGAATTGGTATTGGGCTTTGTCAAATGCCTTTTCTGTGTTGATTGAGATGATCATGTGATTATTTTATTTATGTGGTGGATTATGTTGATTGATTTCCTAACATTGAACCATCCTTGCATACCTGGTATGAATCCCACTTGGTTGTGGTGTATTTTTTTTTGATATGATGCTAAATTCTATTGGCTAGAATTTTGTTGAGGATTTTGGTGTCTATGTTCATGAGGGATATTTGTTTGTAATTTTCTTTTTTTGCAATGTCTTTACCTGGCTTTGGTATCAGGGTTATACTGGCTTCATAGAATGAGTTTAGAAGTATTCCTTCCTTTTCTGTGCTCTGAAATACCTTTAGTAGTAGTGGTGTTAACTCTTCTCCGAAAGTTTTGTAGAATTCTCCCGTGAAGCCATCTGGGTCAGGGCTTCTTTTTGTTGCAACTAGCTGAACTTTTTAAGAAACAGAAAATATGGTTATGGGATACGATTTGCTCCAAGTGTCTATATCTCCTTGCTGACCCCCGCCCTCTACAAATTTTTTTCTCTCTGCTTTACTCTTACTGCTTTGCCTACTTCCCTAAAACATCTCTTTTCCATTTTTTTTCCTCCTCATTCCATCCCTTCCCATTTCCCTGAGGAGGCCTCCATCCATTTACCATTCCCTGGTGCCTGCACCTCCATCAGTTCCTCCTTACTAGTGGGTGGGTCTTAAGTTCTTGTACACTAGAATTACCTAGGCCACACAGACAAATTCCATCATATTCTCTAGGGTTGGGCCTCAGGGAATTGGCTGTTTTTTCAAAGCATCTCAGGTGATTCTAATGTGCTGCCAGGGGGTTGAACCATTTACTGGATGCTCATACATATGCACAAGTCTCTCGCATCCTAAACAGAAAAACCTCTGACTTAACACTGCTTCTCTCTCTCTCCTTTGTCTCTCAGCCAAAGCTTGAAAGAGCCATCTTGTCTAGTGCTTCACAGATTTCACTATGCGCCAGGGCTTTGAACTGATTCTTCCCGGTTCAGTCACGGCCAAGGAAGCGTCACTGGGACAGACCCGAATTTTAAGAATTGGGGTGAACCTGAACAATGACCAGAATGGAAAAATTACGAGTCAAAGCCCTGCTAGAAACTTAATCCCCCTTTTAGAAATCAAGGACAGCATACATATTGCATAGCAACTACATCTCTTGCCCTTCTGATTTTGAGCAGTCAGAAAAACTGCTCAAAGATGGTGGCTTACCCCTGTGCTTTGAATGTGTGTGGCTATTCTGGCAGTTCTGCCAATAATCCAGTCTCATGCATCAGGCTCCTGGAAAGGCTCACTACGCCTCTACTGAGTTTCCTATTCCAGGTACAGTGGCAAATCACCCAAATTGTAAAAATTCAGGACTCTTCCGATTTCAGTTCACTGGCCGTAACAGAACCGATTGAAACTGTTTTGAAGCAGTGCTGTGCACATGAATCAACTAGGGATCTTGTTAAAATGCAGAGTCTGATTCAGAAGGTCAGGCTGGAGCGGAGGTTCTGCATTTCTAACTAGCTCCCAGGTGATGCTGATGCAGCTGGACCACTTTTTAAGTAGTGAGGGGCTGGATGTTTGGTCTTACTTTCTCAGTTCTAATTCACTGCACTGTGGATTCACCCCACTGTTTCAGTAAAATTGCTCTCACCAAGTTTGCCAGTGACCTATCTGTTACCCCTTCTCTGAGGCAGCATATATGATGGTTAAGAGCACAGACTCTGGAGTCTGACAGCCTGCTTTTAAAATGTAGCCCTACCGGTTACTAACTGGATAACCTCTCTGTGCATCAGTATCCTCATTTTAGAGAGGGGATGATGGTCATGACACCTGCCTAACATGACTGCTGTGGGAATTAGGAGAGTTAATACATTTAAGGAACATTGGTGGTTCAGTGGTAGAATTTTCGCCTTCCATGCAGGAGACCCTGGTTCGATTCCTGGCCAATGCACCTCAGGTGCAGCCACCATCCATCTGTCAATGAAGGCTTGCATGTTGCTATTTCAGTGGACCTTCCAGACTAAGATTAAAAAGAAAGCCCTGATGATCTACTTCCAAAAATTGGACAATGAAAGCCGTATGAATCCCAACTGTCTGAACTTGTTGTGCATAGGGTCTCCATGAGTTGGGGGCCTGCTCAATTGCAGCTAACAGCACAGCAGTACACTTAGACCCGTCAGAAGTGTCTGGCACATGAGTGCTTTGCAAGTTTTGGTATTTGTCATTCTATGATACCTCTTGGCTGCATTTGACTCCATTGACTTCTCCATGCTAAACTCTCTCTTCCCTTAGCCTTGTCAGATAACTTCTGGCATCCCAAATTCCTATCACCTAGGAAACCCTGGTGGTATAGTGGTTAAGTGCTACAGCTGCTAACCAAGAGGCTGACAGTTTCAATCCGCCATGTGCTCCTTGGAAACTCTATGAGGCAGTTCTACTCCGTCCTACAGAGTCGCTATGAGTCGGAATCGACTTGACGGCAGTGGGTTTGGTTTTGGTTTAGTGCTCAAGAAGTCGATTTTATCCCCACTGGCAAAGTTATTCTTATGCTTGTCCTGTAAGAAAGAGAGCAAAAGTGGGGCAAGGTCCCCCTCCAGAAAAGCAGGCCTACTATATGTCTCTCTATACCTGACCTTGGCACACTTGTCTGGGGGTTGATGGGAGAATGGGGCACCTGTGCCTTCTCTTACTGACTCTTGGTTTATAACTTCCCCTAGTAAACCCTGTTTCTTAACCTATACTGTGAAGCTGTAAAGCTCACTCTGATCCACATTGTGTGACAAATAAAGACAGAGATAATGGAGGGGGAAGAGAGGAAAGGAAGGAAGGAGGGAAGTTAGATTTGTTGTTTCTGGCTTTTATCCACTGTAAAAGCAAGGCCTGCTTGTGTTGATTAGTGTCTTTATTAGACCAGCTCTACAGATTGATTTGGGACACAGCAAATAATAATAATTATAATTATAATAATAATGCCTGCTTGCAATGGGCATATGTCTTTTTCAAGCTGCCCCACATTTGAATACCCTACTTTTGGGGGAGAATCCCCATCATGTGAGTCTATGGGGAAGCCCAGCCAAGAACCAAACAGTCCTTCTCCCTGCCCTCTGGCTGATAGAAAGTGAACACATGATGTTGGTGAATCAGATGATCCTGCCCAGAAATCTGAACTTTGAGAAAGTGACACAAAGACACAGGGATAGTTAGCGAGAGGGTTGGTGATGGCAGCAGTGAGGTCATGAGTGAGTGCCCAGGTGACAGTGCCAGTGGCGGTCTCCTGACCAAACTATTCCTGTGCTTTGACCTTGACTATCTTCTCCTGCTGAGCCTTCCTGGCTGCCTGAAAATTCTGGGAACTACCTAACGTTCTTCCAGTAAATCCTTTCTGTACATGGTAGCTGGAATCAATTGCTGTTGTTTATAATCAAAAATCTTGACTGATACAATGCTTATTATAGAAAAATTGGACAATTCCAAAAAGTAGAAGAAAAAGACTCATTGTTCTACATCCAGAAAAAACCTATGAACAATTTCTCCAGTCTTTTACTATACACATATTTTTGATGTAACTTCAATTACATGATTATATAAAAATTTACATACTCTAAACTAATTTTAAAATTGTTGTATGCTTAAAAATTTCTACATACATCCATTGTAGAAAAATTGAAACACCAAAAAAAAAAAAAAAAAGGAGCCATGACCCAGAGAAAATTAATGTTAATAATTTGGTATATATTCTAAAAACTTTTCTCTACATTTCTTTTTTTTTTTTTTTAACATTTTATTGTGGTTTAAGTGAAAGTTTACAGTGCAAATTCATTTCTTATTCAATGATTTATACACATTTTACTTTGTGACATTAATTGCCATAACCTCAATGTGACAACACTCTACCCACTTCCTCTCTGAGTTCCCCATTTCCATTCGCCCATCTTTCCTACCCCTTCCTGTCTTCTGAACTTTGTTTTTGGGCAAATGCCGCCTTTTTGTTCTCATGTGGTTGATTGTTCTGAGAAGCACATTCCTCACAAGTTTTATTGTTCACTTTATAGGCTTGTCTATTCTTTGGCTGAAAGGTCATCTCAGGGAGTGGCTTCTGTTCCAAGTTTGAGGGGTGTCTAAGGGCCATAATCTTGGCGGTTCCGCCAGTCTCCATCAGACCAGTAAGTCTGGTCTTTTTTTTTATTAACTTTTATTGATCTTCAAGTTAACGTTTACAAATCAAGTCAGTCTGTCACATATAAGTTAATATACATCTTACTCCTTACTCCCACTTGCTCTCCCCCTAATGAGTCAGCCCTTCCAGTCTCTCCTTTCGTGAAAACTTTGGCAGCCTCCAACTCTCTCTATCCTCCCATCCCCCCTCCAGACAGTAGATACCAACACAGTCTCAAGTGTCCACCTGATAGAATTAGCTCACTCTTCATCAGCATCTCTCTCCCACCCACTGTCCAGTCCCTTTCATGTCTGATGAATTGTCTTCGGGGATGGTTCCCGTCCTGTGCCAACAGAAGGTTTGGGGACCATGACCGCCGGGATTCCTCTAGTCACATCCAGACCATTAAAAAAAAGTATGGTCTTTTTATGAGAATTTGGGGTCTGCATCCCACTGATCTCCTGCTCCCTCAGGGGTTCTCTATTGTGCTGCCTGTGAGGGCAGTCATCGATTGTGGCCGGGCACCAACTAGTTCTTCTGGTCTCAGGATAATGTAGGTCTCTGGTTCATGTGGCCCTTTCTGTCTCTTGGGCTCTTAGTTGTCGTGTGAAAGTCTGGTCTTTTTTATGAATTTGAATTTTGTCCTACGTTTTTCTTCCACTCTGTCCAGGACCTTCTGTTATGATCCCAAAGGGAGTGGTTGGTAGTGGTATCTGAGTACCATCTAGTTCTTCTGGTCTCAGGCTAGAGGAGGCTGTGGCTCCTGTAGTCCATTAGGCCTTTGGACTAATTTTTTGCTTGAGTCTTTGATTTTCTTCACTCTTTGCTCTGGCCAGGATGAGACCAATAGTTATATCTGAGATGTCCACTCACAAGCTTTTAAGACGTTATGTACCAAAGCAGGATGTAGAACATTGTCTTTATGGACTATGTTATGCCAATTGACCTAGATGTCCCCTGAGACTATGGTCTTAGGCCCTCCAGCCCAGTGACCCAGTCCCTCAAGATGTTTGGTTATGGCTAAGAAGTTTCCATAACTTTGTCCCCTGTGTGCTTTACTATATATATGGACATATTTGCAGCACATACAAATATGTATGTAGAAATATCCTCTGCCAAGCCTATATATGCTCATGGGTATACTTCCATACACCATCCCACACCTGTTCAGCTTACATATCTACCTATGCATCCACTTGCAAATTATTGCTTGTCATTATTGCTATTGCAGGATTATGTTATGTAATAGTATTTACCTTCGTATCCTTTTACTCTTGTGTTCCTCTCAGTGTCTTCCTTTGCCTTGGTCGTGTTGTGCTGACAATCCCTTTGTGTATTGCCTTTTCTTTTTACCCAAGTTAGTACATGTCTACTGTTGTCATGGATTGAATTGTGTCCCCCCAAAATATCTGTCAACTTGGCTAGGTCATGATTCCCAGTATTGTATGATTTTCTACCATTTTGTCATCTGATATGATTTCCCCATGCATTGTAAATCCTATCACTAGATGTAATGAGATGGATTCGTGGCAGTTACATTGATGAGATCTATAAGATTAGATAGTGTCTTAAACCAGTCTCGTTTGAGATATAAAAGAGAGAAGCGAGCAGAGAGACATAAGGACCTCATACCACCAAGGAAGAAGCACCGGGAGCAGAGCACGTCCTTTGGACTGAGGGTTCCTGCGCGGAGAAGCTCCTAGTCCAGGGGAAGATTGATGACAAGGACCTTTCTCTAGAGCTGACAGAGAAAGTTTTTCCCTAGAGCTGATGCCCTGAATTTGGACTTCTAGCCTATTAGACTGTGAGAGAATAAACTTCTGTTTGTTGAAGCTGTCCACTTGTGGTATTTCTGTTATAGCAGCACTAGATAACTAAGACAACTATCTAGTTAGTGATTTTCCCTCCTCCTGCCTCCCATCCCTGGTAACCATCGAAGAATGTCTGTGTGTAAACCTTTTCTTGACTTTTTATAATAGTGGTCTCATACTATATTTGTCCTTTTGTGGTTGACTTATTTCATGCAGCATAATGTCCTCCAGGTTCATCCATGTTATGAGGTGTTTCATGGATTCATCATTAGTCTTTAAGATTGCATAGTATTCCATTGTGTATATGTACCACAGTTTATTCATTCATCCATGGATGGCCATGTATTTGTTTCCATGTTTTTGCTATTGTGAATAATCCTGTGATGAACATGGATGTGCATATATCTATTCATGTCACAGCTCTTATTTCTCTAGGATATATACCCACTAGTGGGATTGTTAGATCATAAGGTATCTCTATTTCTAACTTTTTTAATGAAGCGTGATACCATTTTCCACAGTAGTTGTACCATTTTACATTTCTACCAGCAGGATATGAGAGTTCTAATCTCCCCATACCCTCACCAACATTCATTGTTTTCTGTTTTCTGATCATTGCCATTTTTGCTGGGGTGAGACGATATCTCATTGTTTTGATTTGCACCTCTCTCTTTTTTTTTTTTTTTTTAATGGCTAATGATCGCTTTATGTATTTGTTGTGCACCTGAATGTCTTCTTTGGTGAAGTGTTTGTTCATGTCCTTTGCCCATTTTTTAATTGGATTATTTGTCTTATTGTTGTTGAGACGTTGAAGTTTTCTATAAATTTTAGATATCAGTCTCTTGTCAGTTATATCATTGCCAAAATTTTCCCCAGTCTATAGGTTCTTTTTTGGAGAAGTCTTTTGATGCACGTAACTGTTTCATTTTTAGGAGGTCCCAGTTGTCTAGTTTATTCACTGCTGTTTGTGCATTTTTAGATATGTTTGATAGTCTATTTATGCCATGAATTAGGACCTCTAGGTTTGCCCCTATTTTTTCTTCCAGGATTTTTATAGTTTTAGGTTTAACATTTAGATCTTTGATCCATCTTGAGTTAGTTTTTGCATATGGTGTGAGGTATGAATCCTGTTTCATTTTTCTGTGAATGGATATCCAGTTGTGCCAGCACCACTTGTTAAAGAGACTGTCTATTCCCCATTTAATGGATTTTGGCCTTTTGTTGAAGATCAGCTGCCCATAGGTGGATGGATTTATCTCTGGGTTCTCAATTCTGTTTTTTCACATATCTTTGGATATTTCTTTCACTGGGTAATGCTTTTCAGAAGTAGACTGCCAGGACCTTCTTCCTAGTCTGTCTTAGTCTGGAAGCTCAGCTGAAACCTGCCGTCCATGGGTGACCCTGCTGGTATCTGAATTCTGGTGGCCTAGCTTCCAGCATCACAACAACATGCAAGCCCCCACAGTATGACAAACTGACAGACATGCAAGCAAAATTTTGCTAAAGATCATTCAAAAATGGCTGCAGCAGTATATTGACAGGGAACTGCCAGAAATTCAGGCCGGTTTCAGACAAGGACGTGGAACCAGGGATATCATTGCTGGTGTCAGATGGATCCTGGCTGAAAGCAGAGAATACCAGAGGGATGTTTACCTGTGTTTTATTGACTATGCAAAGGCATTCAACTGTGTGGATCATAACAAATTATGGACAACATTGTGAAGAATGGGAATTCCAGAACACTTAATTGTGCTCATGAGGAACATTTACATAGATCAAGAGGCAGTTGTTCGGACAGAACAAGGGGATACTGATTGGTTTAAAGTCAGGAAAGGTGTGCATCAGGGTTGTGTTCTTTCACCATACCTGTTCAGTCTGTATGCTGAGCAAATAATCCGAGAAGCTGGACTATATGAAAAAGAACAGGGCATCAGGATTGGAGGAAGATTCATTAACAACCTGCATTATGCAGATAACACAACCTTGCTTGCTGAAAGTGAAGAGGACTTGAAGCACTTACTAATGAAGATCAAAGACCACAGCCTTCAGTATGGATTACACCTCAACATAAAGAAAACAGAAATCCTCACAACTGGACCAATGAGTGACATCATGATAAATGGAGAAAAGATTGAAGTTGTCAAGGATTTCATTTTACTTAGATCCACAATCAACAGCCATGGAAGCAGCAGTCAAGAAATCAAAAGACGCCTTGCATTGGATAAGTCTGCTGCAAAGAACCTCTTCAAAGTGTTGAAGAGCAAAGATGTCACCTTGAAGACTAAGGTGCACCTGACCCAAGCCGTGGTATTTTCAATCACATCATATGCATGTGAAAGCTGGGCAATGAATAACGAAGACCGAAGAAGAATTGATGCCTTTGAATTGTGGTGTTGGTGAAGAATATTGAATATACCATGGACTGCCAAAAGAACGAACAAATCTTCCTTAGAAGAAGTACAACCAGAATGCTCCTTAGAAGCAAGGATGGCAAGACTGCGTCTTACATACTTTGGACATGTTGTCAGGAGGGATCAGTCCCTGTAGAAGGACATCATGTTTGGCAGAGTAGACGGTCAGTGGAAAAGGGGGAGACCCTCAACGAGGTGGATTGACACAGTGGCTGCAACAATGAACTCAAGCATAACAATGATTGTGAGGATGGCTCAGGACCAGGCAGTGTTTCATTCTGTTGTGCATAGGGTCGCTATGAGTCGAAACTGACTCGACGGCACCTAACAAAAACAACAACATGGATATTTCTTTCTTTCTTTCTTTTTTTTTTTTTTTATTGTGATTTAGGTGAAAGTGTAGAGAGCAAATTCGTTTCTCATTAAACAATTAATACACAAATTGTTTTGTGACATTGGTTGCCAATCCAACCATGTGTCAACACTCTCCCCTTCTCCACCCCAGGTTCTCTGTTTCCATTCATCTAATTTTCTTGTCCCTGCCTGCCTTATTGTCTTTGCTTTGTTTTTCCACAGTCCTACGTAGCTGAGAATATACTGATTATTCCAAATATTTATTCATAGTTAACTGAGAAACTTCAACAGCTCCTTAATAAAAGATGATACGGAGAGATACAAGGGGATGGACATTATCTGCCACTTGCTTGGTGTATTACTCTTCACCAATTAAAAAGCCTTAATAGATTCAGGGTTTTGAAGATGAAGAAAGATCATTTTGCAAGTTTCTTGGCAATGAAGATGCATATTATCCTTCCCTTCACAACTCTTCTTCTACTGACAAAAATACAGAAGGCTTTTTGTTCAGTTGTTTTCCTGGCACTGTGTTCCAAGCTCTTAAAGTTTGTCCATTATTGTCAAGTGCTGAAACACAACAGGAGTCACTATTGTTTTTAGTGTCATAAAACATGCAGAGATTCCACAGGAATTATGGAAAGAGTTCTGTAGCTTGAGAAACATTTTTCCAAGAACTGGGCAAGTAGTGGAACAGAAGGGAGACAGCTGCTGAGGTGATTCAGTGAAGTGGCTAAGGAAGTGAGTCCTGCCAACAAACTGCTGAGGTTTCACTCTGGGCTCTTACCTTTCAGTTGTTCTGTGACCTTGGACAAGTTACTTTAAATTCTCTGGGCCTCAGTTTCCTCACCTGTAAAATGAGCAATAGTTCACTAATATTTTCTTTTAAACTTTTGCATCTATGTTGAAAAGGGTGGTGATGATAAGAATAATATCAGTTTCACAGAGTACCATTTAATCCTAGAGGGTTAAATAAGTAAATAATAATAAGTTAATCCTCTAGAATTAAATAAGTAAATAAACATAAAGTACGCCAGCTCTACTCCTGAGCCACAGGATCCACACGTGACATAGAATTGAAATGGATCACTGAGTCTGAGAAGCCTTTTAAGTCCTTTATATCACAACTTTCCATTCCGAAATTGTTCCTTTCAAAAATTCATTGAATTAAAACATAATATTCAAAAAGGTTCCCACATCATAAATGCACAGCTTGATTGTTACAAAGGAAACACACCTGTGAAACCATCATCCAGGTCAAGAAATAGAGCATGACCAGCACCTCTGAAATCTTCTCTCACAGCCTTTCTCAGTCATTACCTCCACCAAGAGTAACACTGTTCTGAATGCAGTAACCTAGGAATAAATTTAACCAGGGAGGTGGAAGACTTGTACAGTGAAAACTATAAAATATTGCTGAGAGAAATTAAAGAAGATATAAATAATTGAAAAGGCATTTGTGTTTTTGATTAGAAGATTTAATATTGTTAAGATGTCAGTACTACCCAAATCTGTCCATATGTTCAACACAATTCCTGTCAAAATTTTAACAACTTTCTTTGCAGAAATGGAAAAGCCAATCCTAAAACTCATATAGAATTACAAGTGGCCCTGAATAGCCAAAACAATCTTGAAAAAGATGAACAAAATAGGAGGACTCAAGTCCCAGTTTCAGAACTTACTGTAAATCTACAGTAATCAAAACAGTGTGGCACTGGTATAAGGATATACATATAAACCAATGTGATAGAATTGAGACTCCTGAAATAAAACCATTACTTTTATGGTCAGTTGGTTTTCAACAAAGGTGCTAAGTCCATTCAATGGGGGAAAGAACAGTCTTTTCAACAAATGGTGCTGGGACAACTGGACTTCCACTTGCAAAAGAATGAAGCTGAACTCATACTCACACCATATGCAAAAATTAACTCAAAATGGATCAATAGCCTAAATGTAACAAACTCTTGGAAGAAAACATTGGGGTAAAGTTTCAAGACCTTAATTTTGAAACTGGATTCTTAGTTATGATACCAAAAACTCGAGTAACAACAACAAAATATAAATTGAATTTCATTAAAATTAAAAACTTTTGTGCATCGAAGGATTTTATCAAGACAATGAAGAGACAACCTACAGAATAGGAGAAAACATTTGGGAACCATATACCTAATAAAAGCTTAGTATCTAGAATATATATAGAACTCCTACAACTCAACAATAAAAAAGACAAACAATCCAATTAAAAAATGGGCAAAGGACTTGACTAGATATTTCTCCAAAGAAGATATACAAATGGACAACAAGCACATGAAAAGATGCTCAATGTCATTAGTTATTTAAAAAAAAAAAAAAAACCCATGGCCATCGAGTTGATTCTGAGTCCTAGCAACCCTATAGAACAGA
Organism: Elephas maximus indicus; assembly: GCF_024166365.1. NCBI lineage: Eukaryota > Metazoa > Chordata > Mammalia > Proboscidea > Elephantidae > Elephas > Elephas maximus. The sequence continues at coordinate 66,447,770 of NC_064831.1, read as the reverse complement.
GTAGAAATTCCCCATAGGGTTTCTAAGGAACGCCTGGTAGATTTGAACTGCAGACCTTTTGGTTAGCAGCCAAACTCTTAACTACTGCGCCACCAGGGCCCCAGATAATTAGTCATTAGGAAAATGCAAATCAAAACCACAGTAAGATACCACTACGTACCCACTAGGATGACCGTTACCAGAAAAACTGAAAACAAGTGTTGGCAATGATGTGGAGAAATTGGAACCCCTGAGCATTGCTGATGGGCATGTAAAATGGTGCAGGTACTGTGGAAAACAGTTTGGTGGTTCCTCAAAAAGTTAAACATAGAATTATCAGATGATTCCACTCCTAGGCATATACCCAAAAGATTGGAAAGCAGGGACCCAAACTCGTACACCAACGTTCACTGCAGCCCTATTCACAATAGCCAAAAGATGGAAAAAGTCCAACTGTCTGTTAACAGCTGAATGGATAAACAAAGTGTGATGTGTACACACACTGGAATACTATCCAGCCATACAGAGAAATGAAGTTCTGACACGGGCTGCAACATGGCCGAACTTAAAAACCTCGTGCTGAGTGAAGTAAGTCAATCACAGAAGGACAAACACCACGTGGGCCCACTTACAGGAAATATCTAAAATAGGCAAATGCAGAGACAAAAATTTAGTGGTTGTTTCCAAGAGCTGGGGGAAAGAGGAACGGGGACTTATAGCTGGAGGAGTGCTGAGTTTCTGTTCAGAATGATGAAAACCTTTTGGCAATGGTGGTGATTGTTGCACACGTTATTTCTGGTCTTTATGATTTCCTTCCTTCTACTTCACTTGGGCTTAATTCGCTGTTCTTTTTTTTACCATCTTGCTTTATAGAGAGGTGGGAGTTCTCGTCTGTTCCCATTGCCTGGTCTCTGCCGTCATGGATCAATGGAGTAGGGGAAGAACTATGGCCTGCCATCCCGCATCATTGCCAGTTCTCCTCTTCCCATCTCCCCTACCACCTTCAGCGCTTTACTGTGAAGTCCTTAACCTTCCAGAATGCTAAATGCCATGCTCCTCTATTTTTTTCTCTCCTTTCATTTTCTTAGAGTTGCAATCTTATTTAGTTGTAGAGAGGTGAATCTGGGAAGGGTGCTCTGGCTACCTCAAAAAGCAGCACACACACCATAAACAGGCAGCTGTGTAATTTTCTAGCTGTTGAAGATGTTTGGGTCCCTGGACAGCAGGAGAATTGAATGTATTTCTATCTTTATTTAGGTGAGTGGATTGCTCCCTTTCCTAGCTGAAGCATGGGCAAACGAATATTTTGCTTTTTAGATTCTGGTAATTGATTGTCTGTCAGTTTTGATTTTCAGAATTGTCATTGAATTTTTGCATTTTCCGTGTGAGAGGCGCAGAAGGCTGTAATAGGGGCTGCTCTCCAGACACCATTTAGAATAACACATCTCCCAGAATGGCCTTTCTAAAATGCAACTCTGACCATGCTATACCCCCACTTAAAGGACTTTAATAATTCTTGTTGTCTACTGAATAGAGACCATCTCCCAGCTTGGCTGGAAAGACCCTTTTTAACAAAGTTCCTGACTGTGTCTCTGGCCATACAAAATGACTCACAGTTCCCCAAAACTGCTGTGCCTTTGAACGTGTTGCACCCTTGGCCAGTTGGCCTGGAATACCCTATCTCAGCCCCCTTTACCTGGGAGGACTGCTCATCCTTCAAGATTCACCTTGGACATTGCCTCCAGGAAGCCCTCCTGATCTCTCCCCTCAAGCTGCGTTAAATCCTGCTCCCACAGCCTCCCATGCGTTCTTCAATCAAAGCACCTACCCTACTGGCTTCTGATGAACTGTGAGTTCCTTCAGAGAAAGGACTGTTTCTCACGCATTTCTCCTTCCCACACCCAGCTCATGGGAGGGCCTCAGTATGGCTTGTTGATTGAGCAGTGTGGCTTTTTCTGGGCTCGGAGCTCCTATTGGATGTGCTTCTCATGGCATGAGGGCCTCCACACGTATGAACATGCTGGAACATTGAAAAGGCAAGACAGCCCCATTTACTCCTCTAAGACCCACTGACCCCTGCAAGCTATGCCCTTGTGCACATGTGTAGACAAGTAGCTCCTGGAATGTCAGGCATTGCTCCCTACCCCTCACCCCGTGCAGCTCTCTCCCCTCCTCTGGGCCCAACTCAGTCCACCACACCCAACCTGCACTGGGGGTAGAAGAGAGGTAGGTGAGGAACCAGTGTGAAAGCTGCTCACTATCAGAGCAAGAGAAGGCTGTACTTACCAGTGGAAGGAGCCTGGCCTCAGGAGTCAGACCATCCTGGAATCAAATCCTAGCTCTTCACCTGCTATATGACCTTGTGCAAGTTACTCAACCTCTCTGGGCCTCAGTTTTCTCATCTGTAAAGTGGGGCTAACAGTACATAACTTTTAAGGTGATGGCATGGATGAAATAAACCAACATTTTAAGTGAAGCACCAGCACCATGCCTGGCATAGAATAGGTGCTCAAAAACGGCTTAGTTATTACCAAAAGGGATCAAGTTTCACCAAAAATGGAATCCTTGGTCTCAGATTATCTTTGCTTACAACTTGTCTTCCACAGTAAAGTGGGGGATTCTGAGGGTAGTCCTACCACCCACCATGCCAAGGAGCCCTGATGGTGCAAATGGTTAAGCCCTTATCTGCTAGCTGAAAGGTTAGTGGTTCAAAACCCAACCAGCGGCTCAATGGGAGAAAGATCTGGAGACCTGCTTCCATAAATATTAAATATTACAGCCTAGAAAATCAGTGGGGCAGCTCTGCTTTGTCACATGGGGTAGCTATGAGTCGAAACTCCACTCGACAGCATTTAATAAGAACCTACTGTGCCAACTCACTCATCATTGTTACATGCAGATGTGGGGCCAGAGGCCCTGTTGAAATATGAATGTGACCTATCGTGCCCAACGCTGGTGGTTTGTGAAGGAGAAACACGGCTTGAAATGCAGAGTGTCCGTCAAAAGCTAATCCTTGGGAAATTCTACTGTCCGGACATCGGACTCATTTCTCATCGATGCCCAGTCAAGATGGAAGCTCCCTCCTATCAAGGGCACATTCAGAAATGCCACATATATAATTATAAACACACCACACATCTTGTTCCATTTTTGAATGGAAATCATGCACAATAAACAATTTCAGAATTGCAGTTTTATCAGGCTTGAGTACTTTATCAGGCTTGAGTACTATAGCGAGTACCTCTGTGTGTGCAGTTGTACGTTTTGTGCATCGCGGTATATGAAATCACCTCTTGATGTAACTGGTGCATCTGGTCCTGAGGAGGCCTGGCAGTTCCTGATGAAGTGGCACACGACATTACCCCCAACACAGCAAGACAGCCTGACGAAACAAGTGCTCCGGTGACAAAATTCCTACACACACTCATCAATAAATACAATGTACGTAGCATAAGAGTAATTTGATTACACAACTATGTAGCTCAAAGCAATGTAATAGCAATTTAAAAATGCATCTCAGTGGCTCTAGTTAACCCAAAGAGTATTTAAGACTGGCCTCTGCACAAAAAAATCTTTAAACACCCTGAAATCTTACAGCTCATTTATAAAAAGAAATTTGATAGGAGTTTCTCCCAGTTTGACAACAATCCTAAAAATTTACAATACTTTACCAACACATAACTTTTCTAAACTGTCAATTATAAAATAAATTGGTTAACCACACCAGAGGGAACACTGAATTACTTTCTATTCTCTCTATAAGGAATAGCATCCCCAAAACATTGTCATATAAAGAGGCAATCAAAGGGTATACAGCCAAAAATGAAGGAAAAAAAATGGCCCTATAAACATGTTAGGTACTTATAAAAATATGCTATTGACGGGGGTGGGGTGGGGGGGGAGTTAGGATATTTGTGGTATCTGTTAGCTTTTCTTATTTGTAAGTTGTTTTTCTTTCTTTTCTCATTCTAAATATTCATGTTTGCACCTGATTTTGCATTCATAATTTTTATTATTTTCCTTTAAAAGGCTTCCAAATTGTACAAGCTTAACCAGTTGCCATCGAGTGGATTCCAACCATGGAGACCCCATGTATGTCATAGCAGAACTGCGCTCCATGGGGTTTTCAGTGGCTGTGGCTGTTCAGAAGTGGATGACCAAGGTTTTCTTTCAAGGCACCTTTGGATGGATTCAAACTGCCAACCTTTTGGTTAGTAGCCGAGCACTTGACCATTTGTACCACCCAGGGACTCCTGTGCAAGCTTAAGGCCCCACAAAGCTTGGGTCCACTGCTGTCTGAGGGGCTGCACTGACTTATACCCCACAAGAGACCCCTCTGGTACCCCAATTCCTCTTGCTCTGTCCAGCCACTTCGGCCTCCTTTGAGTGAGATCCTGCACCCCCACGGGAGTGCACAGCAGCTGGCCCTGGTCTAGCTCCAGGCCACACCCAGTCCTGGCCCTGGGAACAGCAGGCAACCACAGCAGACACCGCCCAGGAGGAAGGAGCCCGGCCCCAGGAGCACCCACCTCCAACACACTCCTACCGTCAGGGTTCCTCTGGCTCCTCGGGACCTACAAGGCAAAAATTGTCTAGCGTTCCAGGCCCTTCTGAGCCTGGTTTTATTTTACATTGAAAATGGTACTTTTTTTTAAGTTAAATTTCCTTGCAGAATAAAGCTGGTAATTAGAAAAGCAATTTTGTATCTGGCCACCATAGTAAATGCTTTAATTTTGTTTTTCTGTTGATTCTATAGGAACTTCTAGGAAGACAAGCATGTCGTTGTGCAAACAACAATGTGGTCTATTCCTCTCCAACATTTATACTTCTGTACCAGTCAGAGCTTCTGTTTGCAAATAAGGAACTAACTCTACTTAAGCTAACATCAGAAGGGGTAGAATCAAATATAGGCAGCCAACATAACCAACACATTTCTGCTAGAGTTTACCCTCCTTTTCATGCTTACAGTGCCAAAAAAGAAAAAAAAAGTTCCAGCTCCACATAACTGAAAACACCCTCACCTCTTTTCTCAGCTACTCTTTACAACTCCAGGTGCAGGATTTCTGGGTGAGGGCCATTCCTGCTCTGTTTCTGTCCCAATCCTGTTTCAAATACTCTGCAAACAATGTGCGCAATAATTAATTACAGAGAAAAACAAGAAAAAAGAAATTCATTGAAATATATAAATATACACATGGTGCAACGAGACCTGGTGGCGCAAAGGTTAAGTGCTCAGCTGCTAACCTAAAGGTTGGTGGCTCGGACCCAGCCTGGGGGCTCCTCGGAAGAAAGACCTGGCAATCTGCTCCCCTAAAGATTACAGCCTAGAAAACTCTATGGGGCAGCTGCTCTCAGACCTATAGGGTGGCTATGTGTTGGAATCACTCAGTGGTACCTAACAACAACATAGGTGGCTCAGCAAGAAAAAAAATGTAAGTAGAATACATAAAGGAACTCTGGTGGTGCAGTGATTTAAGCGCTCGGCTGCTAACTGAAAGGTTCGCAGTTTGAACCCACCAGCCCCTCCAAAAGAGAAAGATGGATTTGAACTGCTGACCTTGATTATGGGCTTGGAAACACTATGGGGCAATTCTACTCTGTCGTAGAGCTTCGCTGTGAGTCAGAATCAACTTGATGACAATGGGTTTGGTTTCTTGGTTTTCAGAGAACGTAGGACTCTATTCTGCACCTGCCTTGGCTGATGTGCATTGTCTCCCCCCTCCACCTTCCACTCCACCTTTATATCGCCTTCAGCCAAGACCTCAGCTGCTAGCGTTCTCTACCTGGTGGGTGGCTTAGACTGTCATTCCTAGGCTCTGAGCCCTGGTGGTCTTGCCTAAATAACTTTGTTACAGTCTTCTTCCATGTTGACCATTGTGCATAGCAATACTAGCAGGCAGAGCAGAGCAGAGGGTCCCTGCATGCCAACCTCATTTCTTCATGTCCCCATTATAGCCACCTCCCCATCACCCTTTGATAGTATCAGAATGTCCAGTAAAACTTTCTGCAATCATAGAACTGTTCCATGCCTGCTCTGCCTAACGTGGTAGCTGTGCTTGTTCCCTGAGGCTGCTGAAATGAAGGACCACAAATTGGGTGGCTAAAACAACAGAAATTCGTCGTCTTACAGTTTTGGAGGCTAGAAGTTGGAAATGATATGGTCGATTTGCAGAACCGGTCTCTGCTGCTCGAAGGCAGGTTCTCATCAGTGGCAGTGGCTGATTCTGCTTTGGGGTGGCTGTTAAATCCTTACCTGGAGAGGTGGCCTCTATCCCTGCCTCTAAAACCATTTTATTCCTGGCTGAGCCCAGGGGTGCCTGGGCAAAGAAGTTGACAGGCTTCCACTCACTCACGAGGTGAGTCATCTTGTCCACTTGCTTACTGAGAGCTTCCTCCACAGTGGGGCTATTTTGCAGAGCATCCACACAGGACACAGAGAGTTTCTGCCTCTGCAGCAGCTCTGAGAAGCTTACTCACACCCTCTTCCCCAGACCAGCTTGTTACTAAGCTCCGATTTTGTTTCTTTTAAGCCCCTGATTATCCAGCTAAACCGTTAGCCACTACTCAGGAGCTAACATAGATCTATATCTCAGGCCATCTGCCTTTGGGGAAAGTGTTCCACAAGATATAATGCTCTAAATTCTGCCCCTGGGGAGATTCCCTGTGCCCATCATCTTTTTAATGCCCCTGGGTGGTACAAATGGTTAAGGGCTCGATTACTAGCCATTGGCAGTTCGAGCCCACCCAGAGGTGCCTCAGAAGATGGGCCTGGCAATCTGTTTCTGAAAGGTCATAGCCCTGAAAACCGTATGGAGCAGTCCTACTCTGACACAAAGGGGCTGTCATCAGTTGCAATCAATTTGATGTCAACTAACAACAACAACAACCATCTTTGGGGGCTACCCCTGAGTGGGACAGTAACACCGCAGCAGTCTTTTCTCCAGGGCAGGACCACGGTATATGAGATGCCTCTATAGCTGTGCCTGGGGCTACCCATGTGCCCACGTGAACACACCAATGTCTCCAATTGCTGCAACTTCCCCTCAGTACAGTTGATGTCCAAGCCCTCCTGCTCTTCTGCATCTATGCTGGTAATTATAATTCCAGTATTTGTTCTGAGGATCAGATTTTGGTATCGGGTTATGCAAGCCTTGCAAAAGAGTCTCCTTCCATTTTTATTTATCTTCTACACAGTTTAAATAAGATTATCAGTGTCTGGAAAGCTTGCCAGGATTTACTTTTAAATCATCCAGATATTTATGTTTTGCTGGGTAGATCCTGAACAATCTTTTCAATTTCTCTTGAAATTATTGAACTATTCAGATTTTCTACCTCGTATTGAGCCAATTTCGGTAATTTATGTATTTATACATTTCTATAAATATTTCCATCTTATCTAGTTTTTCAAATTTTCTGACATTGTGTTATATATATTATTTGCTTAAAATCTACACAATCTCCTGTGTACGGTATCTGCAGTTCTATGCCCTTTGCCATTTCTAATAACACGTAATTATGATTACTCTGTTTTCGGTCAGACTCCATTGAGTCTGATCAGATCTTAATTTTCTCAATTCTACTCTTTTATTTTGACCTTATGTATACCAGAAAGAAATGTTGCCTGGTTCTGGGCCATCTTCACAATTGTTGATATGCTCAAGTCCGTTGTTGAGACCACTGTGTATTCCGAATACCTTCCAACCCAGGAGGCTCATCTTCCAGCACTATATTGAACTGTATTCTGTTGTGATCCATAGGGTTTTCCCATTGGCTAATTTTTGGAGGTAGATTGCCAGGCTTTTCTTCCTACTCTGTCTTGGCTTAGAAGCTCCACTGAAAACTGTCTACCATGGGTGACCCTGCTGGTATTGGAAATACCAGTGGCCTAGCTCCCAGCATCACAGCAACACACAAGCCACCACAATATGACAAATTGACAGGCAGGTGGTGGCATTAATTTATGCATTTTCTTTATTCCTCTCTCTTACTTTTCTCGGGGTATTTTATTGTATCTTTCCAGCTTAACTGAATATTCAGTACATTTTTTTTCAATAATTCTTACAGTTATCCATTTGAATGTGCGTTCCACAAAAGGAACCTTTTCTCTTTTGGTCACCACTCTGTCCCCAACACCCAGAGCAGTGCTGGCCCATACCAGGCACTCAGAAAGCATTTGTGGAATGAAGGGATCAGTGACTGACTCCACCCATCAGAGCTGAAGACTATCAGCACTGCTCTGAGGAAGGCTGCAGTCAGATTGGCAAGGTGTGGGAAGGAAGTATTTTCATTGTTACTACTAATTTTGAACAGTTTGTAATCCTAACTTTCATTTTTTTAAATTTGATTCAATCTGTTTAGAGGAATGTTTGGAAATTTCTAAATGATTAGATTTGGGGTGAGGGCATTATCTTTTTGTTCTTAATTTCTAGATTTATTACACTGCAGCTTGGAACCGTGGCTTGTATGATTTCTACTTTTTGATTATTGAGATTTGTTTTGTGGCCTGGTATGTGGTCAGTTTTTGTTATTGTTCCATGAGGATTTGAAAAGAAAACAGTACATTTTTGGGCTATAGATGAAGGTTTTAAAATTTGGTATTTAAACCTTCTCTTTACTCAATCTTTGGTTCTGAGACAGTTATGATAAACCCTCCCACTATGATTATGGCTTGGTTTAAAGCCTCCTTTCATTTCACTTCTTCTTGGCAGGCAGCATCTTTCATTTGAATAAAATTATGTTCTTTCTCTAATTTAATGCTTCTTGCCTTGAATTCTACTTTGTCTGAAATGAGTATATCCTACTCTGCTTTCTTTTTGTCAGCATTTGCCTGGAATATCTTTGCCCAAGCCTTTAATATTAATCTTTGTCATTTTAAGTGAGTATTTTGTAACTGGCATTTAGCTGGATTTGTGTGTGTGTGTGAGTATGTATGTGTGTATGCCCAATATTAGAGTCTTTATCTTTAATAGAAGGTCCCTGGGTAGCGCAAAACAGTTTGCACTCAACTACTAACCTAAAGGTTGGTGGTTCAAACCTACTCAGCGGCTTTGTGGGAGAAAGATTACAGCCCAGAAGACTCTATAGAGCAGTTCTACTCTATAGCACATGGGGTCACCATGAGTCAGAATTGACTTGACTGCAACGGGCTTGATTTTTTTGCTTTTTATCTTTAATAGAAGAATTTAACTAAGTCACAGTTACTTTGTAACAATGAAATGTTTGGCCTTCTTCCTGCCATTTTATTTCACCTTTATTATTATTATTATTTCTAAATATTTCTTTTTTCCCTTTCCTGAATTTTGTAGAATTAGGAAAGTGTTGTTTGTTTTTCCTCTCACAGTTTTTAAGTTCCATATCCCATATGCATATTACCAGTGATTGTGTTTAAATTATTAGCACATGTATTTAAGCATGTAATTTCCTATTTACATTAAGAATTAAATACAGTTTATCCATTGAATAAGACAAGTCCGGACTATTTTCAGTTTTAAGAGAGAGACATTCATTCAACTCCAACTGGCTTAAGAAAGTGATTTACGTAATAACAGAGGAGTCCAGAGGTCCAGCTAACTTCAGGTCTTGTCACCAGGGTACTACTGCCTTTCACTCCATCTCTTGGACAGACTCTCCATGTGATGAGCAACATGGCCTTTGGCAGCCCCAGACTGTCATTCCATCAGCTTAAGAGAAAGACTTTCTTTCCTGATAGCAGGCAAGTCGCAAAGTTCCAGGAGAACTTTGATTGGCTTGCCTTGTGTCTTAGTTACCTAGTGCTGCTATAACAGAAATACCACTTGTATTTTGGTATTTAATGAAGAGAAATTTATTCTCTCACAGTTTAGGAGGCTAGAAGTCTGAATTCAGGGTACCAGCTCCAGGGGAAGTCTTTCTCTCTCTGTTGGCTCTGGGGGAAGATCCTTGTCATCAGTCTTCTAGGTCTAGGAGCTTCTCAGTGCAAGGGCCCCAGGTCCAAGGAGGTGCTCTGCTCTCAGCTCTTCTTTCTTGGTGTTATGAGGTCCCCCTCTCTCTGCTTGCTTCTCTCTCCTTTTATCTCTTGTAAGTTAAAGGTGATGCAGGCCATACCCCAGGGAAACTCCCCTTACATTGGATCAGGTCTGTGACCTGAGTAAGGGTGTTACATCCCACCCTAATCCTCTTTAACATAATCTAATATTGCCTTATTAACCACAGGCAGAGATTAGGATTTCCAACACATAGGATAATCACAAAATGGAGGACAATCACACAATACTGGGAATCATGGCCTAGCCAAGTTGATACACATTTTAGGGGGACACAATTCAATCCATAGCACCTTGGGACATGAACCCACCTCCACACCAATCACTGTGTCAGGGCATGGGGTGTTCTGATTGACTGGCCTGGTTTTTTACACCTATGGTGATGGGACAGGGAAAGCCCCTGTAGGACCTCTGGAGTGGGGCATGGATGGTACACTAAAGGAAGGGAAGTTAGAAAAACAACATATGCCTGCCTAAATATCTTCTTGTTTGGAAATATTAGTCTAAAGGACTAATGGACCACATCTACCATGACCTCCACCAGACTGAGTCCAATACAACTAGATGGTGCCTGGCTACCACCACTGACTGCTCTGCCAGGGATCACAATAGAGGGTCCCAGATAGAGCTGGAGAAAAATGTAGAACAAAATTCTAACTGAAAAAGAAAGACCAGACTTGCTGGCCTGACAGAGACTGGAGAAACCCTGAGAATATGTCCCCTGGGCACCCTATCAACTTAGTAATGAAGTCACTCCTGAGGTTCACCCTTCAGCCAAAGATTGGGCAGGCCCATAAAACAAAATGAGACTAAAGGGGCACACCAGCCCTGAAGCAAGGACTAGAAGGCAGGAGGGGACAGGAAAGCTGGTAATAGGGAACCTAAGGTTGAGAAGAGAGTGTTGACATGTTGTGGGGTTGTTAACCAATGTCATAAAATATGTGTACTAACTGTTTAATGAGAAACTAGTTTCTGTAGACCTTTATCTAAAGTACAATAAAAAAAAAACTCCTTTTTCATACTTTACCTGTCAACCCTACTCCTTATGTTATCTACTTCCAAAGTTTTTTTGAAATTACCTAAACTTTGACTACTAATCAATTTTGTAAATTTCATTTTAACAATAAATGTCAAAAACATATTATCAAGAATTATTTATACTTACTTATTGCTTTTATTGGAAACCCTGGTGGCATAGTGGTTAAGAGCTACAGCTGCTAACCAAAATGTTGGCAGTTCGAATCCACCAGGCACTCCTCAGAAACTCTGCAGGGCAGTTCTACTCCATCCAAAAGGGTCGCTATGAGTCAAAACCGACTTGGCAGCAGTGGGTTTGGTTTGGTTTTTTGGTATTGTTTTTATTGGTTTCATTTGCTAGCTACTGTTTCCCAAATACCATATTTTCCTTCTTCTTGAGTGTTATTTGAAACATTTTTCAGAAAGGCTATGATGACAATATAATTTCTGCAGTGTTCACATCAGACAATGCATTTTATCCTCTCACACTGGTGAGAATTTAGCTGGGTATAGAATTCCAGTGTCACAGATCTTTTCCCTCAGAATTCTGTAAACATTGCTCCTTTGTCTTTTAACATTTCATAATACAAATGAGAAGACTGATGTTAGTGTGCTTCTCTCCTTTGGAGGAAAAACATTTTTAGTGACTGGAAATTTATAGGGTTTTCTCTATTTTCTTTGAAATTCAGACTATTGCCAGACCTTAATTTTTTTTCTATTTTCAGTATTCCTGATTGTCACTCAATCAGTCCTCTTAGTTCAAAAGCTAAAATCATTTTTTGCTTAAGGAGGTTTTCTTCTACTATTTTAAAAATCACTCCTCCATCCACTGTGATTTCTCCTTATTTCTCCTATTATAGAGCTGTTAGTTTTCTTGGACCTGTGTTCCAGATTTTTTCTTGTTTTCTTCTCATAGTATCTTCTTGCTCTGCAATCTGGGAGGATTCTAATTCTTGAATTTAGGCTTTAAAAATTTTAACTTTTGTTATTTAAAAACTAATTCACTTACTTAATACAAAAATCATTCAAGAGGGCAAAAAAGTTTACAGCAAAACCAGCCTTCCTACCTATTCAAGTCCTAGTTCTCAGAGGAGTTGTGTGCTCTTTGTGTTCCTTTTATTTATTATTGTCTCTCTCCACCTCCCCACCTTTTAAACATTCTTTGAATAGGTCCAATTTGGTCTTTTATTTGCTTGGTTATCATTCACCTTTGACTAGCTTTTCCTAGTCTTTGTGGACTAGGTTTTTATAGAAGGATGGTATGGGGGAGAAGCCAGGAAGTGATCGGTGGCAGCAGGCAGCTTACATTTTGGTCTGTGTCTTGTAAGACTTTCTGTAGTAGGCTAAATAATGGCCTCTAGAGATCAGGTCCTAATCCATGGAACCTGTAAATGTTACCTTACACGGCAAGGACTTTCCAGGTGTAATTAAAGATTTGGGAGGATGAAGAGATTATCTTGGAGTATCCAGTGGGCCTTAAATGCCATCACAAATGCCCTTCTAAGAGAGGCAGAGGGACTTTTGACACACACACGGAAGATGAGAGGGCAGTGTGAACACAAAGGCAGAGATTAAGTGATACAGCCTTAAGAGAAGGAATGCTGGCAACCACCAGAATTTTCCTTGAAGTAGCAAGGAATGGGTTCCCCCCCACCCGCCCCCGAGCCTCTGAAGGGGAGTGCTGCAGTCTGACACCTTCGTTTTTGCCCAGTGATACTTATTTCAAACTTCTGGCCCCCAGAACTGTGAGAGAACTAATTTCTGTTGTTTTAAACCACCAAGTTTGTGGTAATTTGTTACAGCAGTCATACACTTTCTAATCCACACTCTTCCCTGGAGGTGCAACTTCTCCCCAGACCAGTAGAACGCCCACATTCAAGCCCCTGTCATGTCCAGGCTTGAGTGTGATGGTTCAGCCTTCCTTCATCAGCAAAGTCACCAGCCGCAGGGGCACAGCGTCGCCCCAGACCAGCATCTGGCTTCCTGCAAAGATGGCCGATCTGTGCGGTCCAGTGTTCCACATCCACTTACTCCTCCCCGCCTTCCCCCCCCCCCACGCCCGCCCCAGGCCAGTGTCAAGCAGAGGTCCGGAAGCTTCTGAAGCCCATCCAAAGGGCTCTGACCTTACTGTTCCAAGAGGAAGTCTTTTGTTTTCATCCCTCCTGGTGTCTAGGGCACATGGTCTCTCAGAGCCCTCCCCTGTCTGGCTCCAATTTTTATAGCAGACATTTCTTACTTCATATATGATGTCCCTGGTGGCGTAGTGGTTAAGTGCTACGGCTGCTAACCAAAGGGTTGGAAGTTCGAATCCGCCAGGTGCTCCTTGGAAGCTCTATGGGGCAGTTCTACTCTGTCCTATAGGGTCTCTATGAGTCGGAATTGACCCGACGGCACTGGGTTTGGTTTATATATGATGTGTTGGTCTTATAAGAGTGCCCTAGTTTCACTGAAGAGAGTGTTTTTCTCCCTGTTTCCCATTCTTCTTCATGTTTTTGATTGGTTTCAGAGAGGAGACGGGGCAGAGTCACCTTTGCGCCACCGTCTTTAACCGGAAGTCTCACTAGTTTGGAGAGGAGTTAATTCTGTGATTTATTAATTTCAAGTTTTTCATCTTAGCAGTAGTTCTGTAATTTCCATTTTGAAATTTTCTTTTTCATAGCATCCTGCTCTAGTGTTATCTATGCAGCATTCTCTTGAATCTCTTAGAAATGCAAATCAGAATGTGTAAAAAACTTACCTCCTATTTACTGTACTCACTCCTTTCCATTGGAGGTCATTTCTTCTGATTACTTGGCTTGGTCCCCTCTTTTGAGCTTCTCCTTCTCCTAGTATGTCTGATGATCTGTTGCTGTTGTTTTGATTTCTCATCTTTCTAAATGAAAGTCTAGACCCTCATCTTCCAAAATGAATTCTATGAAACCCTGGTTCCATGGGATGTTAAAAAGGATTATTTTAAAAGCTCAATAAATGTGGGCAATGCTGAGTTAAAAGTTACTTTACTGTTGGAAACACCACCAAATAGTGGCGAGGGTGTGGAGCATATATCACTGGGGAGAGGGTAAAATGGTACTTTGGAAAAGCTTGGCAGTTCCTTATAAAGCTGAACTTACACCTACCTATGGCCGACAACTCCACTCCCTCACCGCCTAAAATGAAGACATATGTTCACAAAAAGACTAGTGCCCAAAATATTCATAGCAGCTTTGGTCATAGCAAAAATTGGGAAAGCCTAAATATTTATTAGCAGGAAAACAGAAAAACAAACTGTAACATATTTTTCCAAAGGAATACTCCTATAAAATAAAAAATAAGGAACTACTGACACATGTAACAACATGGATGAGTTTTATAGACATTACACTGAGTGAAGAAGCCAGACAAAAAAGAGCCCGTATTGTATGAGTGTCCATTTATATGAAGTTCTACAACAGGCAAAACTAATCTACTGTTACAGAAGTGATAAAGTGAAGGAACTTTCTGGGGTGATGAAAATGTTCTATATCTTGACAGAGGTGAGGGTTATATGGGTGTAATCATTTGTTAAAATTCATTGAACTGCAAACTTAAGATCCATACAGTGTACTGAATGTAAATTGTACTTCAATAAAAAGTTAATGCAGGACTTCTGAGAGCCTTTAACAAGCTAAGACATATTATGAATGTTAAGAGAGAGTTATAGTACATAGAGTTTTCTCAATTTATTTGACCCTTGTTGGAAGGGGTGTGGGCAGGAACTGCCCGCATTCAAATGCATGAGCTGGGAGGAAGTAGGCATGAAAGGGGCCTCCATTCCCAGCCACCACATACCCTGGAGGCTGGGCTGAAGCTAGGAAGGGGTGAATCTCTGTGCGTTGCTCCAGCAGAGTCCAGGCCATGCCATGGGCTCCACACCTGCCCACTCCTTCAGCTTCTGCTCTTGGGGCTGTGACGGATTAATCACTTTTGTGTGTGGCCTTTCTAGCTGTGGTCTTGTAACTCCCACCCAGGTGATTGTGTGGTAGGGTAATTGTGGCCTCAAGGGGATTGGTTAGTTTTGCCTTAAAAGAGAGCCAATTCCAGAGCAGAGAAGGATCCCACTACCACCTAGAAAGAACAGCCGGGAGCCAGCCCTGGGAGGCTCCTGGGACCAGGAGACAGAGAGCGAGCTGTAACCCAGAAGACGGCGAGAAGCAGTGGCAGGAGAGACCTGGCAGCAGGAGGTGACATGGTGGGCTTCCGGGCCCATGGAGAGAGAAAGCTGAGTGCCTTTGGGCAGAGACTGAGGGCCAGGGAGAGGCGTGCCTGCGAGCACAGCTAGGGAGAGGCTATCCTAATGGAAGAATTGTATCCTGAGTGTTCTTGAACTTGAATTGTAACTGTTACTTCCCTAATAAACCCCATAACTGTGAGTATGGTCTGTGAGTTCTGTGTGGCCATTGAAATGAATTATCGAACCCAGTAGAGGGCGCTATGGAAGGGACAGTTGGTGTCAGAATTGGTAGAGATGCAGCAGAGAGGAGACTTTTCTGGCTTCCACCTCATGGGAGTCAGCCTTGCACTTTTGGTCTGGGTTCTCCTTCCCCCTTGTGGGGTTAGAGGAGGTCAAACACTGCCACCACACTGTTTTTGCAGGGCCTCAGGGTGTCCATGTGGGGGCTGGGATGTAACTACCAATAGTAGTAGGGGAGAAGTTTCTGGCATGGTAGGAGAGGCCACTGCTGGGCCAAGACCCTCCCAAGCTTTCTGTCTGTGGTGATTGTGGGGTCTTATCCCCTCACGCTGTACAGGCTTCAAAAATCCGTCACTGCCTCAGCATGAAGTCCAAGCCCAGTGAGGCCTGGGAACAAAGGCTGCCCAGAGTTAGAGAGTGCCTTGGGTTCTTTGGGAAAAGCTGATCACCAGAGCTGTCAAGGGCTTGGCAGCACCAGTGGGCTTCTCATTTGGCCTGTTTCCATCTGCTTCTGGAGCTCTGGTGGCACAGTGGTTAAGAGCTCAGCTGCTTACCAAAAGTTCAGCAGTTCAAATCTACCAGCCATTCTTTGGAAACCCTAAGGGGCAGGTCTACTCTCTCCTACAGGGTTGCTATGAGTCGTGATTGACTGGATGGCAACGAGTTTGGGTTTTTGGTTTCTTCTACTTCTAAGCTTCTGGAAATTCCTCAGAATGACTGCTCTGTCAGCGGTACCCTTGAGGCCCTGTTTTCCAACACTGCTAAAGAGATGCTTTTATTTTTCTCTTCTGTCAGCGAGGAGGAGTCCTGGTGGTACAGTGGTTAAGCGCTTAGCTGATAACCAAAAGGTCAGCAGTTCAAACCCACCAGCCACTCTACGTTATGATGTGGCAGTCTGCTTCTGTAAAGATTTGTAGCCTTGGAAACTCCATTGGAAAGTTCTACCCTGTCCTGTAGGGTTGCTATGAGTCAGAATCAACAGCAGTGGCTTTTGGCTTGGTCTGTCAGTGCAGTGAGATTGCAGTAGGACAGAGCAGACAATTTATGATGAGTCAGGGTGAGTGTGTACATATGAGAGTGTGTGAATGTGATATAGGTGTGTGAGTATTTGCCAACACCTGTGCAGGATGAGCCCAGGAAGGGGGGAGGGGCTGAGAAGGGGCTGAGGAGGTGGCAGGCAGCCAGGCAGGCAGTTGACAGTCCTCCCCATGAAAAGTCCTTGCTGCACTCAGGAGTGACATTGCTGTGTGGCAGGGTTGACAGATGCTCCACAGGAGATTAGGAAATAAGTCTGCATCTCCCCTGGGCCTTGATACCATCAGCAGTTAAGAGGCCTGTCTGATTTCATTACAAATCTCCTGTTCCTAGGGCTTAGAGCTCAGCTTCCAGGCTCACAGGTGTGGGAGGACAGTGGGCCACGGCAAGGGCATTTTGCTTTTAATTGTGGCCATTAATCTGGCAGCAACAGCTGGTCTGTCCTGCAGGAGAAGCCGGGTGGGGTGACGTGATGGGAAACCCATCAATTGGGAACCAGTTGACCATGTTGCTTTGCTCTCTAGTAAGTGGGGAGAGAGAAGAAAAAGCTGTTTAATCCTGTTTTGCAGGGCCTGCTTTCCTGGCCTCCTTGGGAAGATTTGAGGTTTGCTTCCTCCCTGGATTTTGTGTGAGCCCCCCAGAGCCTGTAGACTCCCAGCTCCCAAGACATGCTCCTCTTATTTCCCCAGGGACAGGGCCACTGTGGTGTATAGTGGCACCTTGCCCAGTGCCAGCACCTGCCCCAAAGTCAGAGTATGTCTCATTGAGAGAGGCAGGATGGGAATGACCCAGGGGCCAGGCAAGCAACCAGGACAGCCCAGTGAGGAGCAGGGTGGAGCGGAGAGTGGTCCCAGAGCCAGATGGGGCAGAGCCGAGAGGCCAGCCCTGGCCACAGAGCGGGATGGGAGACCAGAGGGTGAGTATGAGTGTGGGATGGGGGAGAGACAGGAAGGTAGGAGAAGTAGCACCTGGAGAATTTCATCCCATCACCATCTGTCTACCATCCTCAGCTGGAGCCCACCAAGGGAAGGGTCCCAGGCGGGCCCTGGGGATGACTCAGAGGGTGGGCCTGCCCTGGCAGCTTTCTAGCATCACACAGGTGCCCAGTGGCAGGGTGGGTAGGGGGATGTAGGCAGGGACCCTCATGGAGCACTGGAAGAGCAGGCAGGGAAGGTGCCAGGGAACAGGGGAGGAGGCAGGTTAGACTGTGGCCTTAAAGGGTGAACAGAATGCTATAGTTGGAGATAGGGAGGCATGTGGATGGGGAAGGGATGTGCAGCTGGGTTTCCAGCAAAGAAGCTACCCAGGGCTTGCTACCGGGAGGGACCTACTAAAAAAACAAATCAGACCAGTTGCTTTCGAGTTGATGCTGACCAGTTCCCACTCATGGTGACCCCACCTGTTGCAGAGTAGAACTGTACTTCATAGGGTTTTCAATGGCTGTGACCTTTCTGAAGCAGATCTCCAGGCCTTTCTTCTGAGGTACCTCTGGGTGGGTTAAAACCACCAACCTTTTGGTTAGTAGTTGACTGCTTAATCATTTGTACCCTTTGCTTAACCAGGGTCTCCCCTACTAAAGGAAGAGTCTCCCAAAACAGCCTGATTCCTGGGTGTCAGCCCTGGAAGTCTATTTCTGGAGTTAGTAGCTGCTCCTGGGAGGACACTTGGCTGAAGTGGCCCTGTGTCCTCAGACCCCTTAGGGCTGGAGAGAGCCAGGACCAAGGCTGGGACAGACATAATAACAACACCCCTTATCTCCTGGGCCAGGGTCCTGCACGCAGGGTGCTCCCTGGGACCCCCACAGCAGCCCTGGCAGGGGACTATTTTCTCCATGAGGCCGACAAGGTAATGGAGGCTTGGAGAGGGGAAGAGACTTGCCCAGGGCCATACAGGGAACAGAAGAGTTTGAGCCGAGGCCCTTCTTGCTATGTTGTGGGGTGTTCAAGGAGAAAGCCGAGCCTGGGACTCCTCATCTCCTCCCACCGGACAGGAGGGACCTGGGCATGGATGGGGAGGAGACAGACAGTAGAGGCTCAGGTCAGGTGCCCTGGTGCTCCTGGGGAAGATACTTGGTGCCGGGAAGGTCTTCCGATTTCTCAAAGGAAAACCTAGAGTCTTTTTGCTTGTTACACTGGATTATTTTAGGTAAAGAGTCAATTCGGCCCTATTCAAATGTGCAGCACACATTTATCTGGGGTAGGTCAGAGGGGACCTGGTTTAGCCTGGGAGAACTTCCAGATTAGTGACCTCAGCTGTCTAAGTTCTCTACTGCTGCTGTAACAGAAGTACCACAAGTGGGTGGCTTTAACAAACAAACAACAACAAAATTTTTTTTTGGCCCAACGTTGATTTTTTTTTTTATTGTGCATTAGGTGAAAGTTATAGAGCAAATCAGATTCCCATTCGATAGTTTGTACATAAAGTGTTTCATGGCCTTGGTTTCATTCCCCACAATGTGTCGGCACTCTCCCCATTTCTGCCCTGGGTTCCCTGTCCTTTCATCCTGATTTTCTACCCTTCCTGACTTTTTTTTTGCTTTGGGGCAAATACTGCCCTTTTGATCTCATATAATTGATTGTTCTAAGGAGCATGTTTTTCCTGAGTATCATTTATTTTATGGGCCTGTCTATGATTTGGCTGGAAGGTGGTCTCCAGGAATGGCTTCAGTTCCAGGTCAGAAGGGCATCTTAGGGCCATAGTCTCAGGTGTTCCTCCGGTCTCTGTCAGATCAGTAAGTCTGGTCTTTTTTGTGAATTTGATTTTTTTTTCTACATTTTTCTCTGGCTCTGTCCAGGACCCTCTGTTTTTATCCCAGTCAAAGTGGTCGATAGTGGTAGCAAGGCACCATCTAGTTCTTCTGGTCCGATTGTTGTGTAGGGTGTGGTTCATGTGGGCCATTAGTCCTCTGGACTAATTGCTCCCTTGAGTCTTTGGTTTTCTTCACTCTCCTTTGCTCCAGATAGGAAGAGACCAATAGTTGTATCTTAGATGGCCACTTGCAAGCTCTTAAGACCCCAGAAGCTACTAACCAAAGTGGGATGCAGAAAATTGTCCTTATGAACTATATTGTGCCAGCTGACATAGATGTTCCCCGAGTCATCTGCCTTCAAACCTAGGAACTTCATCCTGCGAGCTGTTTGGTTATTTAAGAGGTCTCCCTCACTGTGCCCCTGGTGTGCTCTATTGTCTATACTAACAAACAACTTTATTTTCTCACAGTTAAGAGGCTCAAAGGTTCGAAT
The DNA here is from genome assembly GCF_024166365.1 of Elephas maximus indicus. Lineage (NCBI taxonomy): Eukaryota > Metazoa > Chordata > Mammalia > Proboscidea > Elephantidae > Elephas > Elephas maximus. The sequence goes on along the minus strand of NC_064831.1, from coordinate 66,428,046 downwards.
CCAAGGCACTGGCTCTAGGGGAGGCTCTCTCTGTTGATTCTGGGGTAAGGGTCATTCTGAGTTTCAGTAACTGCTCAGGGCTTGCCTGCCTGGCTCTTTTCAGCTTTTGTTCCTGGGTTCCTTGGTGATCTTCATGTGGCATCTATCTTTCCCCATCTGTGCTTGCTTGCTTCTGTGCTTGATCTGCTCTTTTATATCTCAAAAAGTGGTTGGCTTAAGGCACACATACTACGCTACCAGGGTTTCCCCGTCAGTGAAATGGAGTCAGAAAGGGACCCACCTCACAGGGTTGTCACGAGGATCAAATGAGCAACACAGGCAAAGCACATGGAACCAAGTCTGGTCCCAGCAGGCTGCTGGGCATGAGCCTTTGCTGCAGTTGCAAGTCTTATCACCCTAGTGCTATCTGGAGGAAGAGCAAGCCATTCAGTTGCCAAGGAGCTTGTCCAAAGGGGGAGGCGTCACCTGCTCGCTCCCAGGAGCCTCCGCTGGAGGTTCCGACCTCCTGGGCAGCCACCCAAGCCAGGAACTGTTGATTCTTCCCTCAAAGTATTTCTAGGATCTGGCTCTGCCCTCATCTCTATGCAATGAGGTGAGCTGACCTGACAGATGTGCTCTGCTCTCTCACCTGGCTCTCTTTGCCCCTAGGTTCCCACCTGGGCCCTCCTCCATCACAGCAGCCAGAGGAGTTTTTCCAGCAGTGGAAATCTGAGCGTGTCCTGCCTCTGCTGAGACCCTTCTGTGGCTCCTATTAATCACAAACCAAACTTCCCCAGCTGACACACACACTTTGAGTGACCTGGGTGCTACCTTCCTCCTGGGCCTCATCTCTAGCCCTGCCTTTTGCCTCTCATGTATCTCCCAGAACATGCCCGTGTGAACTTGGCTTTGCATATGCTGTTGCCTCTGGAATGGCCCTCTCCACACTGTCCACTGGGTGAATGCCTATTTATCCTTCAAAGCCCAGTGCAGACACACCTCCTTGTGGAAGCTCCCCAGAATGCCCTTCTTCCCTACAAGCCAGAGGTAAAAATGCCTGGCCCCTCCCACTACCTTCCTCTGTTGTGTGGGTCCCTCCATTTGTTACCCTGTTTATACAACTTTCACTGTCACTATTTTTTTTTTTTTTTTTTATTGTGCAGCCTTCTTGAGGGCAGGAACTGCCTTGGACCTATCTCTGCTCACACCCAGCCCAGGGCCTGGCTCATGTCAGTGTTGACTGAATTTGTTATTAGCGGAAGGTGCTGTAGTCAAAGGTACCATGGGCTGTATGTGTTACTGCACCATGGGCACGCTGTGTGGCCTTGGGCATGCCCCTTCTCTCTCTGGGCTGCACTTCCCACATCTCTTCAAGGAGGAGTCTGCCAGTGTCTCTCAGCCATTCTGAGTTTCAGTAACTGTCCACGGCCTGCCTGCCTGCTCCAGGGTGGACAAGAAGCTTGGGAGTCCCGGCTGGCCCACAGACCACCTGCCTCTCAGATTAGCCAGGCTCAGAGCTGCCGCCTGCCCCTGGGAACCAGCAGCTTCATCCCCTCAAGGTGACTAGTATTCTTGGGAGACTAAGAGATGTTTGCAGAACATGAAACTTCTTTCTTTTCCCGAGAGAAATGGAGAAGCCTCATTAAGCCAAGCCAGGAGAAGTGGGTCACACCCAGGTGATGCCAAGTGGAGCTGCCACTTGGCTCTGTGAGCAAAGCCTGCTGTTAAATTTCAGATATGAGAAATAATCTGTTCCCTGCACTTGCCTGATCACTTTATTAACACAAAAGATGAATTTAAACCACAGACTCTTGGCAAAAAGGAGTAAGTCCGCACTCTCCTCCTAATTAAACCAAGAGAAGCCAGCTAGATCCAAGGACACCCAGCCCACTCGATTAATTCACATTTAGTACAATCACAAAACAATCTAATTCAATTAAAATGTTTCCACCAGAGAAGTTTAATGACTTTCCCCAAAGTAAGGTACATTCAACCAGAGCATTTATTATGCCGAGGCGCAGTGTCGTGAGGAAGACAGAAATGACGTCCCTGACGTGGGCAGTGAGATTTGTGGAAGGGTACGGGTCTGGGCGGAGCCCTTCGCTGAGGAAGGGTGGGTGTGTTTCTGGCCACACGGACCCTCTAATGAGCAAGCTCACCGAGTTAGAGGGCGCCGGCAGTGCCTTCGTCCTCACCTTCACGTCCTGCTGCAGCCCCCCGCCTGTCAGCGCATCATTGTGCGTGGCTCTCCATATTGAAGGATCAAGCTGTGTCAAGAAGAAAGGGACAGGCTTGGATTCAGGGGACCTGGATCCATTGCTGCCTCTGATGTGCTGTGTCACCTTGGGCAGGTAGGGGGTGTTCAGAGGAAGGACTGTTACCCGAGCTTTCTGAAGCACAGCCAGGAGACATTTGGAAACCCACAAGCAGTTTTCTGACTCTCACAAGGCAGAGACTGTGGCTTTGTTCGGCAAAAAAATCTCTTGATTATAAAAACAGGAAGCAAATACCCACTTGGGCTTGTTCTTTGGAGCTGACGTATTTGAGCACTTACTATTGCCAAGCAGTGGGCTAAACACGTTTGATGGGCTGTGTCCTTTAATCCTCACAGTGTGAGGTGGGAGTCCCCACTTTCCCCATCAGGAAACCAAGGGTCAGAGAGCACCTCAGGGCATGTGGTTAGCTAGAGGCGGTTCTGGATCCAAACCCTGGCAGCCAAACTCAGGGCAGAGAAGCTCTAGGAAGCTCGAAACAGGGGGCTTTTGGGTCACTGAACTTGGGTGGAGCCCTAGACAGATTCTGAAATACTTATTCTGCTGCTCTGGCCTTGAGGATCTGAAGTCCCCACACCCCACTGCATCTACTGGGAGCAGCCCTTGCCTGACACTCCAGGCCGAAAGCCTGCAGCTCAGCTGTGGCTCCAGAAAACAGGCAGGGTGAATCGAGCCCGTTTCCATCCAATTCAATTGCACCAGCGTTGACTGAACTGTGTAGACTGTCACCAGCACTGAGTATTGATAAGCCTTTAAAAAGAGCTTTGTTAATTTGATAGGCAGAAAATGGGATTCCAACAGTATGATCCTAATTAAAACAGAAAAAGGCAGAGTAAACAACTCTACGGTGAACACAAATGGTGGTGATTTCTGGATGGTAACCTAATGGGTTGATTTTATTTTCCAAATTTTCTACCATAAACATACTTTGCTTTTATCATCAGAAAGCGTTTCTGTAATGCTTCTCAGACATGCCATCTTAGTTTTTCATTCCTCTTATTTCCAGAAAGGTTGAACATTTGAGTTCTTCTGTGAATAAAACATCTGGGGTTTTATGTTCTGAATGATTTGTAAAAGGTCTTTATAACGAAGGATGTTAACCCTATGTCTGTCATACTTGTTAAAATATTTTTCCTGGCTGGTTATTTACTTTTCAATTTTGTTTCTAATGTTTTCAGTGGACAAAGGTTTATCGTCTCTGTGCAGTCAGATCTATTGATCTTTCCCTTTCAGATGTCTCCTATTGCTTTTTAGCTTAGAAAGCCCTTTTCAACAAGAGATAAAAGATATTGACTTAGCATTCTTTCTAGGTCTTAGGGCTCCTTTTCTTTTCTTTCCTTTGTGCCACCAATGTAACTTTTTGCTTGATCTGTTTGGATTTATTTTGTTTACAGTGTGTAGATCATTTTCCAAATAGCTAAACAATTGTCCCACAGAGTTTATGAATAAGACTTCCTTTCCTTGTTATATACCCATTGCCGTAGAGTTGATTCTGACTCAGAGCAACCCTGTACATGGCGATGCCTTATTTATCATGTACTACATTTTTTATAGATACTAAGTTTTGTTTTTAAGCTACTTATAATGATACATTGTCCTGTTTTTTCTTGCACCCATATCAGTTTAATTAGTCATACCTTTATCATATGCTTAAATAGCCTCTCAATTTTAATAATTTGAGTTTCTTTCACATATTCGTTCTTCCAAGTGACTTTGAGAATCTTCAAAAATCACCCAAAAACAACCCACTGAGATTTTGATTCAAATGTCATTAAAATATTTGAGAAGACAACATGGTCTTCCTGCTCAACGTGATGGTTCATCTCTCCACCTATGCATCTTCTTTTATAGTTCTCAGGAATGTTTTATAGTTTCTTATATTTCATATTGAGCCATCCTAGGAATATTGGTATTTTCAATCACCTCATATGCATGTGAAAGCTGGACAATAAGAAGGACCAAAGAAGAACTAATGCACTTGAATTATGGTATTGGTGAAGAATATTGAATATACCATGGATCGCCAGAAGAATGAACAAATCTGTCTTGGAGGAAGTACAGCCAGAAGCCTTAGAAGCGAGGATGACGAGACTTCGTCTCACATACTTTGGACATGTTATCAGGAGGGACCAGTCTCTGGAGAAGGACATCATGCTCGGTAACGTAGAGGGTTAGTGAAAAAGAAGACCCTCCATGAAATGGACTGACACAGTGGCTGCAACAATGGGCTCAAACATAGCAGTGATGTGAGGATGGCGCAGGACCGAGCAGTGTTTAGTTCTGTTGTTCATAGGGTCTGTGAGTTGGTACCAACTCAACAGCATCTAACAACAGGAATATGGGACTAGATGCCCAGAGAGGTAGAAATAATAAGAATAAATTTATATATGTGCATTTTATCTTTATCATCTTTAGTGAGAGAAGCTACCTTTTAAGAAGTGCTGTCGGCTGAGAAAAGCAATTTGCAGATTTTTGTGCCTAGTAATACCACACTTACGTGAAACAGTGGAAACCTGCAAGCGTATGTGTGTGTTTTGTGTATATGTGCAGGAGCATGGAGAGAGGTGTTGTGGGCTTTGCAACCTTGGTTACCATGGCAGGGTGGGAATGGAGGGCAGAGAAAAACTGTCCGTTGCCTCTGTTGAAGCTGGTAGCCACTCAGTTGCTTTTCTTTGCTCCAGAATCCATCCTGGTTGGTCCCCTTGGTAGGGAAGGTGTAAAATAAGCAGTCACCCGCTGAGTGGATGTGGCTGGGGTTCCTTCCTTTGCAAATTTAGCCCTTCCCCACCTGTGGAGAGCTGGGTGGGGGCAAGTCTGCTCAGCGGTCTCTAGAGGGGAAAGAGGCCCGCAGAAAGCCTACCTCCCCTCCACTGATGCCCTGTGCAGGCCCGGCTGTCCATGGGAGCTCAGTGAAGTTCTGACTTGAAAGGGAGAAGCTCTACAGGACCTGACTGCTTGGCCTGGCAGGCCCCTCTGATCTCCCCTCCTTCCCTCTGCACTCTCTCTCCATGTCAGGAGCCTTCCTGGGCTACCCAGTCTGTCACACTGTCACAGTTGGAGTGAATGCCAGTGAAACCCAGGCCTATCCATTGGCACAAAAGACAGGCCAATAGATGAAGACCTGTGAAGCGGTGGGGAGAGAATTGGCTTCTGAGTCAGCTTGGTCTGGGTTTGAATCTCAGCCCTACCATGTATCAGCTGTGCAATCTTCAGCAAGTTACTTAACTACTCTGAGTTTCTATTTCCTCATCTGTAGAATGGGGGTCATTGGGCTGTTATTGGTGTGTGCCCTGGAGTTGATACCGACTCATAGTGGTCCTATAGGTCAGAGCAAAACTGCCCCGTAGGGCTTCCTATGCTGTAATCTTTACAGAAGCAGATCGTCAGGTCTTCTCCTGGTGGAGCCACTGGGTGGGTTCAAAACGCCAACCTTTCGGTTAGCAGCCAGATGCTTAACCATTCTACCACCAGGGCTCCCTCATAGGCTGTAGTGAGGATCAAATGAGGTAATATATGGGAAAGTGGAGGCCCAGGGCCTGACACATAGGAGCAGCCAGGAGCAGGCCTTTCTCTTCCTGCTGGTTTGAGTCCTTTGAGGAAGAGACAGGTGGGGAGAGACAGGCAGAGCAACCAAGCAAAGGTCTGCCCTTGCAGACTCCAGACCAAGAACAGAATCTGGGGAGCAAGTTGGTGATTTCAGGGGGTTAAGGGAGAATTTCCAGCTGGAGTCACCCCAAAAGCTTGGTGGCATGAGGTTTGAAGAGGCCCCTAAAGAATGGGGAGGAGCAAAGCAGGAGCAGTGTGGGTGCATAAAATCTCGAGGCGAGTATGATGGGCCACTGAGGAGGCCAGTTTGGCAGGGTAGAGGCTCGTGGGTCGGGGGGGGGGTTTGATCAGCAATAAACATGAAAAGGAAGGACACCAAAAAAAAAAAAAACTAAACCAAACTCGTTGCCGTCGAGTGGATTCCAACTCATAGTGACTGTATAGGACAGAGTAGAACTACCCCATAGGGTTTCCAAGGAGTGCCTGGTGGATTTGAACTGCCAACGTTTTGGTTAGCAGCAAAGCTCTTAACCACTGCACCACCAGGGGTTTAGGAGGGACACAGACTCTGCAATTGCTTTTCTTCTCTGGGAACCAGGAAGCCACTGATGGCTCCTAGGTGCACAGCAGGAGAGTGAGGGCAGACACTATGAACCTTCTGGGGAGCTGGGAGGTGTAGTCAGCCTGCCTGGGGACAAACTCTAGTTAGGTACTTACTAAGCACTTGGACAAACAACACTTCTTTGGCTTGTTTTCTCATTGGTGAAATGGAAATAATTCTAGAACCTACCTCACAGGATTGCTGTGAAGATAAAATTAAGATAGTCTGTGGGATATATGCACACCCATGTTCACTGCAGCACTGTTTATAATAGCAAAAAGATGGAAGCAACCAAGGTGCCCATCGACGGATGAATGGATAAATAAATTATGGTATATTCACACAATGGAATACTACGCATCAACAAAGAACAGTGAGGAATCTGTGAAACATTTCATAACATGGAGGAATCTGGAAGGCATTATGCTGAGTGAAATTAGTTGCAAAAGGACAAATATTGTATAAGACCACTATTATAAGAACTCAAGAAATAGTTTAAACACAGAAGAAAATATTCTTTGATGGTTACGAGAGGGCAGAGGACGGCCAGAGGGAAGGAGGGAGGGTGGGAGAGGGGTATTCAGTAATTAGATAGTAGATAAGAACTACTTTAGGTGATGGGAAAGATAACACACAATACAGGCGAGCTCAGCACAACTGGACTAAACCAAAAGCAGTTTCCGGAATAAACTGAATGCTTTGAAGACGAGCGTAGGAGGGGCGGGAGTTTGGGGACCATAGTTTCAGGGGACATCTAAGTCAATTGGCATAATAAAATCTATTAAGAAAACATTCTGCATCCCACTTTGAAGAGTGGCGTCTGGGGTCTTAAATGCTAGCACGTGGCCATCTAAGATGGATCAATTGGTCTCAACCCACCTGGACCAAAGGAGAATAAAGAACACCAAGGACACAAGGTAATTATGAGCCCAAGAGACTGGAAGGGCCACATAAACCAGAGACTACACCAGCCTGAGACCAGAAGAACTAGATGGTGCCCAGCTACAACCGATGACTACCCTGACAGGGAACACAACACAGAACCCTTGAGGGAGCAGGAGAACAGTGGGATGCAGACCCCAAATTCTCGTAAAAAGACCAGACTTAATGGTCTGACTGAGACTAGATGGACCCCAGTGGTCATGGCCTCCAGACCTTCTGTTGGCCCAGGACAGGAACCATGCCCAAAGCCAACTCTTCAGACAGGGATTGGACTGGACAATGGGTTGGAGAGGGATGCTGGTGAGGAGTGAGCTTCTTGGATCAGGTTGACACTTGAGACTATTTTGGCATCTCCTCCCTGGAGGGGAGATGAGAGGGTAAATGGGGTTAGAAGCTGGTGAAATGGACATGAAAAGAGAGAGTGGAGGAAGGGAGCTGGCTGTCTCATTGGGGGAGAGCAATTGGGAGTATGTAGCAAGGTGTAAGTTTTTGTGTGAGAGGCTGACTTGATTTGTAAACTTTCACTTAAAGCACAAAAAAAAAAGAAAAAAAAAAAAAAAAGATTGTGGGAAGAACCCCCAGGCTGGGTTTCTGGAGAAGTCAGACTATTGTACCCCAGAAAAGGGCCAGTGGCTCAGTTCTCCAAGGTCGCTCAACACTGCTCCCTTCCTGGGGAAGCCAGGTGACTGTTCTTCTACACTCTCTTACCTAAAGCACTGTCCACCCCCCAGCTTCCTTGATGCCTCATCCAAGAGGCCCCTGGTGCGCCTGCCCACAGAGCACACAGGCCTTCTAAGGAGGGGACCCTTTCCAGGTGCTCAGGTGGGGCCCTCGCCCACTTGGCAGGGTAGGCTGAATTGGCCTGAGTTTGTTGGAGATCAAGAAAGTGGTCTGCACATGCTGGAGATGGGGCCACTTGACCCCTCCGAGAACATCCTGGCAAAAGGCCTTTCTCCCTCCCCAGCCACCTTCTGAATGCCTCAGGTGTGCTCTGCTCAAAATAACAGCTCAGGCCAGAGCATTTGCACCAATGTTACCTCCCTGCCACCTGCAGAGCAGGGATAGTAGGCAGGGCCCCATTCTATAATGAGGTGAGTTGAGTTCAAAAAGGTTAAGAACTTTGCTCAATATCTCCCTAAAACAGGCTTCTGGCTCCCTGGAAGCAGGAATGGTTATGGCTACCCAGGGTGGAAAATAAAGGCAGGTGCTGAGAGGGACATGGGTGGCTCACTCTCCCCAGAGCATCTGGTCCCCTGGTGTAGATTCCCCAGCAGCCCTCTAGCCCCTCAGGTTCTCAAGCCGAGATGGCCCCCAGCACTGCTCTGCTTTCTGGTTTCTTCCATACACCATCTGGGATCCAGAAGGCAAGGGATGGATAGTGGGGAGACGTGTGTGCTGGTGTAGAGGCTTGTCTAGGATCTCCAGGAAGTTTGGGCAATGTGTTTCCTCTCAGAGGTTTGCAAATTTGAGAATTGGATCTTGGCAACCAGTCTCTTCCCACCTCCCACCCAGTGTGAAATCCAATTTTTAAGATTCAACTGTAATTGCCGTGAGCCGCTTAATGACAACTTGTATTCGCCAACTGCGGTTCTTGGCTCTTGAGGCCCTAATGAAGTTCCTTCCCTTGCAGAGCACTGTGCACGCAGGGAGCCCTGCCAGCTCACTTAGAAGGCAGCATAATTTACTGGGCCTTGGTGAGTGGGCAAGGCACACACTGACAGTCCAGGTACTCCAAGAGCTCCCAGAACCAGTTCATTCCAGATAGGAAAGAAATCGATGATCTGTGGCTTGGACTGAAGGAAGTCAGTCTGCAGGCATGTAGATGCCAAGGGCCCATCCAAATGGACAACCCAGAGTCACAGAGAAGGGTGGTCTCACTGGGACTCACTAACGGAATTCCCAGAAATGGGCCCCATGCTGAGCTGGAGGAGAGGCTGGAGGGGAAATAAGGGTGATTTCTCCCCAGTTGGAGTCTTGCTGGCATAGCGTGTGTTATGGCTGCTAACCAGTTTGAATCCACCAGCCCCTCCTTGGAAACCCTATGGGGCAATTCTACTCTGTCCTATAGGGTCGCTATGAGTCAGAACTGACTTGACGGAGAAGTTTAGTTTTTGGTTTCTCTCCAGTTATACCAAAGGACAGAGTTACCCCACTGGCAGAACAGAAACTCAAGCTTTCTCTGGCCTTGCTTCATATCACCAGGAGTCTGGCTAGGGCAACCCTGAACTGGTCTCACCATCCACTGGCCCATAATCTTTCAGGGCCCTAGGTTGGCCATTCATGCCAGCAGAGGTTTTGACAGTGACCTAGCCCCATGTACTCCACCTCTGTGACCTCCCAGCCCCGACTGCCTACTTCTGTCTGGTTCCTTTCTCTCAGAAGGAAAAGCGTTGTGCTCACAACTAGGAAGGACTATTCCTGAGGCTGGAGAAGTGCAGCAGGCATTTGGTGTCTGTGAGCTTGACCCTTCCTCGGTGCTGGGCAACAGACGGTTTTAGGTCCACACCAATATAGGGTTTCCCTCTTCAGCAACACAGAACTCAAGTTGGGCAGTCATTTTCCTGGAATATGCCTTAAAAACAATGTCTGCAAATTCCAGAGTGCTTGCCAAGAAGGGCAGACATGCTGGGCTGGAGACAGCGTCCACTGTGAGGGTTTAGAGCTTTAAGATCTAGTCTAATTTTAGTCACCGTGTTTGCACTTCCATTCATTCTACTCTAATAACGCGGCAGCTGCCACTACCACTGCTGACTCTTTTTGCCTAAACCAGGTGGTCTCCTCTTTCTGCTACTGAAGAGTGTCCACACATTAGCTTGCCTGCCTTTGTGAGGACTCGGTGTGTGACTGTACTTTAAGGAATACGCAAAAGGCACGTGAATTTTGTAGCAGATGATGCTGGAGAAGGTGCTGCCCCTGCTCACAATATCTGCACAGCTCTGGGACTTCCATGGAGGGTCAGCCAGAGCCAGCTAACTAAGCCTCTTAGACATGTAGTACAAACCAAGGAAGCCTGTACGGTGACTGGTCACCAGGGGACGATCTCACACAGCAAGCCTGCAGCTTTCTGAGGTTTGGGGAAAGAATGCCTTCATTTTCTCTTTGGGGTCTAGTTTTCTCAGATAGCTGGGGTGGGGGGGTGGGGGACGGGGGACGGGGCACGAAGATGGTACATGTCAGTAGAGGAGAAGGATCCCAGCCAGCAACCAAGCACTCCCTTGCACATCAGTGGGGAAGAGCTGCTGAAAGAACGAGGGCTTGTCTGGTTTTTAGTGTATATTAAAACAAATTTATTTACACAGTAACACGATGCCACGGAGTACACAGCAAAGTACCACAGCAAACCAATGGTGGCGCCACCTGGTGACAGAGGGGACCTTTAATTGACCGATCGATAAACTCTAAAATATGTAAGTACAGAGTTGAAGCTCCAGAAAAGAGCAAGAAAAACAAAAATTTCAAATACAAAGCGTGGGCAGAGTCATGGGGAATTAGAGATTAGAAAGAGGACCGCCATGATTAAAATCACTGAGAGAGGGACGACATCTTGCTTCTGCCTTGATCTCATGCCCAAATGCCTTACATGTCAGCAACAGAAAATCCCCACCCAGTGTGTTCACACGCAACACTCTCTTAAGACTGGTAAGGGGGGGAAATCACCAAGCAGTATTGGGGGCAAGTTTCCTGAAGCAGTGTGGTTTTACCTTTCAAAAATGCTACCCTGAAGCCATAGGGCTGGTTCAACATTCAAGTTATCACAAGTGCATACACACACACACATACACACACACACTTTCCATACACTGTAAGGGCAAAGTGGATTTTCTGAAATATAATATTCATAGCAAAATATATGACTCTATGCTTCTGCTAGGTTAAAAAATTTCCGGCCTCTCTTGATTCCCTGAAACTTTCTTGAAAAACACATGGGGTAGGGATGGGGTAGATGAAGGTGAGAAGCTGGAATAAACATGGAGGCTGTCAGGAGTGGTGAAACATGTAATGCGGATATTTGGAAAGGCAGGCCCCAGTAGCCCACCAAAATGTGAAAAGCATCTAGCAGTGGCTGATGCAGAAATCTACTGTAATTTCAAACAGCTGCAGAGAGGGGGTGTTTAACAGCTATATAGCACCTTGTACCTTCTGGGCACTTATAAATATTAATGGTGATGATGAGTGGCAAACACCTCTGTAGGAAGGTTTATAAAAACTGTTACATTTGTTAAGGAATTCCCCAAGAGTTCCTTAAACAAACCTATTGAAACTACCATATCTCTTAAAAAAAAAAAAAAAATCCTTCAGCTATCAGTGTTATGACATGATGTTCCTAAGCTGAGGTGTGGGCAATAGCCACAGTCATTCAAGACTAGATGGGATAGTTCCTTCTCCATAAACACTGGGGAACTTTACAATCTGCCCAGGGCTTTCATCATCATCAGCTTTTTTTCTAACATACAAAATGGACTTGCTTAAAAAGAAAAAAAAAGGTGCTTTTTTTGAGGATGGATTGAGGATAGATTTATCAGCTGAATACCCTGACATGGAATGTGTGTGACTTCCCCTCCCACGGCATCTGTCATAACTCAACCTCGTCATTTTAGAAGCATCAAGATAAAAGGCTTAGTTTCTTTGGTATCATCTCTATCTAGGGTCTTGCATCACAGCCCTACAGCTTCCCTTACGGCGTCATTTTTGGTCCGTGGAATCCTCCGTTTCGGCGCTGCTGTAAGGAGGGACAGCTGGACTTCAGTGCACACTTCAGCAAGAGCAGCACTTGGATTTGTCTCAGCATAGCACTTTGGGCCTTTGAGTATATCAGCTTCAATGACGTAAAACTAATAACCTGGTTTCGTAGGCAGCCATCCTGTTCAACTCATTAGGCTGGACCAGAATTTCCAATCCTTACCAACTAGTGAGGGGAATGAAAAACATGTCAGAATTGTCCCAGGGAGTCAAATTCCTCTTTTCCCCTCTCCAAGTATGTTCGTATTTCATGCACACAGCTGGAAGCACCTGAAATACCGTGCAGTACTCTTCCTCCATCCACCAAATGTCAGGTTACTTCCCAGCACCAAAGTAATCATAAATGTGTGAAGCTGACTGCAATATTTTCATGCCCTACTGTTTAGTGAATCCAAAGATCTTTCATGGAAATTTTGCAATGCTGGAAACTTTAAAATACTATTTTAGCTAGTTTTACTTTCAGAAATGTTAGTATTATCAATTCTAGAGGTTTCAACCTCTTTGGCTGAGAGTTTTCCACGTTCACAAACTTACTTTGAGTTTGGAATCAAAACTGGTCCCACTTAATCTGACAATAGCTGCTCAGAATCATACCCCTAGCAAATGCACTTTGCATTCGTCCTCGTAACATCAGCAGATGCTTGGGCCCCCCGACCTCCACGCTTCACCCAGTTCCTCCATCTTCTGAGGGCAAAACTTGAAACCCAGTGTCATACTCTTGGTTTCCAATTCTAACTCAGCTTAGAGGTTGGTGCACTTTATTCACAATTCTTTTGTCCTTGATTCCACAGGTTTCAATAGCTCGTTTTCCCATTCTGCCACTATTCTTCCAGAATTAGCTTCTGGACATCACATTAGTGTAGGTACAAAGAGGGTCTCCTCAGGCTAGCATGGGAGGCTTCTTTTAGTCCTTGTCCTCTTTGTGGTGGAATATCTATTGACTCTCTTCCTTCTAAGACTAGGTTTCCACTGTAACAAGGCACTCGGCTATACATTCAGTCTTGGCTACTCTAGCCATTGTCCTGTTTCTCCAGCACCCAAATGTGTCAGAGAGATTGTTCTTGCTCTGTGTGGCATAAAAAGTTCCCATAGTGGCTTAATTGTTCAAATTCTCCATATAAATGGAAGACACTATAGAATAGACTTTGACAGAAAAGAAAAAAAAAAAAAAGTCTGATCAATATTGAAGACATCGACTTGATGTTACTTGAGAAAACTTAAAGTGCTATACTAGTCACAATCCAAAACTCACACATATTGTGTGTCTGGGGCTAGGATTTCTTTAGAGTTGGTGAATGAGTTAAAAATTCCTACTATAATTAAAACAGAAATATAAAATATTTGTGGCAATGTTAGATTAACTGAATTTCATTATTTTGGGAAAATATCTGAGGATCATCTTATGTAGTACTTCTTGCCTGGAAGTACAGTTCCTCTCTGTATTCTGCTCTAGCCAGTACACCCGCTCCTTGCCCCACCTCACAAGCCTCTGCCATCACCCAGAGAAAAATGATCTAGCAACCTGTCTCTGGGAAGCCTTCTGTGACTAGTTGACGTTCATCTTTTTCACTTAACACATTTAAATATAAAAACAGTAATAAGCACATCTGATATAAGAGGTGCTCAGTTTACCAGTGCTATAAAATGATGATAGTGGAGGGTGTCCATGCTTATTATACTAATTATACTAGAGAGTTAAAATGAAGACCACGAACAAAAAGATATACCTACCTAGAGAACAAATAGGGAACATTCTGCATTAAATATGTAACTCATTAACAGTCAACATTCAAATGCACATGGGCAAGGCACCATGAGAGGGACACTGATAAGCTATGTCTCAATATGCAAACCGTGGGGGGAGGGTTGAGGCAATGTGCTGGCCGACATGGTCAGTGGTCTGTGTGCTGCCGCTTCAGTGTATCGTTAAGCAAGGAGTTATGTGCACGTGGGCTATGCAAAGGTGAACCAAACGCCAGCCTGCCAGGCAAGGCGCAGCCAGGCCACAGGACATGGAGAGAGTCCACTCTGTGGCCTTTCCTGGGGGCAGTGTCCCGCACTCTGGCGAGAGGAGGCCAGACTCTTCATGGGCCAAACAGCTCTGTTCCCCGGGAGTCCTCTACTGCTGGCCAGGAGGACAGCCTCACTATGGAGCCTCACGTATCCCTTCAAACATGTTTCTCTTAAAAAAAAAAAGCGCACAATAAAATACATTTTTCTCCTTTCTTGATCCTCTTTGATACAGGTGAATCACATGAAAGGCTGTTAAAACATTAGAAGTTCAGAAGTTCCCAAGGCCACTCACGTGCTAGTAAAGTAACACCGCACACTCAGTCTTGGCTTTAAGAAACTCTGTGCTGGTGGATGAGGGCCCAGGGCTCCCTCACTGACTAGATGCAGAGAACTTATCTATCAGCCCTGCCACAAGCTGCTCCCCCAGAGGCCTTGCCTCTACTTCCAGCACGCTTGTGCATGCACACACAAGGACACACGTGCACACACACTCACACTGTTCGAATGACTCAGGATATCAAGGTTGAAGTAAACAGATACTCACAGTTTTGGATAAAACAAGCACACTCAATCACACACTTACACACACACACACAAACACACCTGTGGAAAGAACGCTTGTCTCTCAGCGCAAATATGTGCCAGGGGAAGAAGGGGGAGGGTTTCTGTAGGTCTCGCTTCAGGTGAAGTTGCAACATAACACTGTAATATACAGCTAAAAAAATACATACAAAGATTGCACATATATCCATAGGGGGAGCAGAGGCTCCATGCACGGGGACCAGCTCTCAGCCACCCACTGAGCAATCTAAATTCCCTGCGAGCTGTCCTCCAGAGCCATTTTAGAGGGAGTCATAGGAACAGTGTGCTACTTGCACCGGGTGGCAGTCTCTAGAGAAAAGGTCAGCATTCTGAGGAGGAGGTCAGCAGTCTCATCCAGCGGCCCTCTGCCCCTCCCCTGCCTTCAGGCCACCCCAACAGCCAGCCGTCTGTGCCCTCTAAGGCGATCTGAGAGCTCAGCCGACGGCCATTTCATTCAGGGCTGTTGTCTACAGCATCTGGTAGACTAGTTAACACTGGCTACTGAGAGAGAAGGAAGCTAGTCAATTATTGCTTGGGGGAAAACTGTGATCAGGGCACCAGCAGCCCTGGCTGCCAATGCTGATAGCTCTGAGAGTAATCAGAGAGCGGTGCTTTACACTCCGTCCCCCTGACGGCCCCTGGAGAATTGCACATGCAGGAAAATCATCTCCTTGTGTCCTGCCAGCTATTTATAAGCTCTGAACTGCACTCCACCCTGAGGAAGCATCGGTGACACCACTGTGGGTGAGCTCTGTCATGGGCCACAAGAGGCTGAGAAACCCCGACTTCACTGGCCAATGGGGCGAGAGCAGAGGTGGAGGAGAATCAGGCAGTATTGGCAGAGGGGAGACTCTTAGGGCCATCCTCCACGCAATGCACACTCTTATGGATAATAGAAATGAAAAGGGGCCTAGGACCCAAGGTATGGGCTCTCTCCTTTGCCTTCCACTCTCAGCTGGAACAAAGGACGTAGTCCCCAGTAACCAAAACTGGGCTGATACTAAGGGTGGCATTTCTGCCTGGTCAAAGAGGCAGTTAGTTATTGATACCTTCAAGAAGAAAGAGTCTGTTGTGAGACTTACTGGATGATGGTAGGGGCTGGTTAAATTGTCTATTGCTAGTGAGAATAAATACTTGCTGTTAAAAAGATGGGTGACAGTCAGAATCATGGAGAAACTGGACACAGCTCACTGAGTTCATACCAAAGGAGCTGTCTCTTTGAGGATGTGTGTTTCCATGTTTCTTTACCTGCATTTGTGGGACTATTACGGTGGAAGTGTTCCAATGGAAGGCAATTGCACGTTTATCCAGTTGAATTTCTGTAACGTTAAGACAGACTCAGCTATCCACTTGATTTGGAGCCGTGGAAAGCCTTTCTGAATGGACTCATTTGTTCACGGGCAGCAACAGAAAGCTTGTCTCTCTCTTCTTTCCTTGAATTCTGTATGAGTACTAGGAAGGGGAAGCACGTGGGCGACATGAAGAAGGTGAAAATGAAGTGAAAGCAGCATCCAGGACACACTAACGGTGCTGGAGGATTTTCACAATACAGCTGAGGGAGTCTGTAGTGGCAAAAGCCAAATACTGAGCACAGAGCCAGTCCTCGAGGCTGATTCCACCCTCCCTGTCCAGCGACTTCTCGGCAAACTTGATCATCAGGAGTGTTCGCTTGATGTCTAGCCAGTTTTGGAGAAGGGCGTTCCTCTGTACCAGGCTCGGGGAGGCGGCGAAAGTCTGGAAGAGATCTTCTCGGGGGCCCCAGAGCAGACACTGGAGGATGCCTTTGGCGTCTGAAATGAGGATCCGCTCTGAAGGGTTGGGATTCAGGAGGCAGCTGGCCAGCTGCTGCAGGCCTCGGGAGTAGGGGGAGCGGAGTGGGATGCGAGGCAGGTCTGCTCGCGTGTATTCCTTCTCTTTCAGCTCTGGGTTCTCATCGAAGGGGTTGGGCAGGTGCAGCATCTCGTAGATGAGGATGCCTGTCTGGAACTCATCACACTTTTTATATTGGGTGGCTGTTATGATCTCTGGGGCAAGGCGGGACTGGTCCCGGAGGATCTCAGGGTCTACCAGATGGCTCTTCTGCTTGGCCTGAGAGAAGTTGCTCACTATGAGCCTGGTGGGACAAGACGAGGTGGGGCTGGGCTCTGCAGGCCCGAGGCACTGGGCAGTCCCCCCAGGCTGGTAGTGGACAAGCAGAAGGTTCTCTAGGCGTAGGTCGCAGTGAGTGACGTGGTAGGGTTTGAGGTGCTCAAGGCCAGAGCACAGCTGTAAAAGCAGCAGGCACACTTGCCTCTCATACACATCAGGGCTTTTCCCATGCTGGGCCAGAGAGTCACGCACAAAATCAGCCACGGTGAGACAGGGCACCTCTCTGGTGATGACCACCACGTGGCTCCTCTGCTTCCGGCTCACGACCCCCTCACTCTCTTTCTGGGAGGACTCAGTTTCAGAGCAGGGCTCTGGGCTTTTCCCATCAGCCTCTCCTTTCACCTCTTCTTCGGTCTCTTCCACTTTATCCTCTTCTGTTTCTGGGCCATCGGGATCATCCCAGGGAAGCAGACGGTTAGGAACTTCAGCAAGGAAATGACCACAGTCCTGCTGGATGTTAAAATGGACAGCTAAACTCTGCCGGACAGCCAAGCTGTGATAATACTGCTGGGATTCTTTAGCTTTGCTCTTACAGATCTGAAAGAAGAAAGCAAATAACACAATTTAAAACTCACACTTTCATAACCAGGCTTATGATATATACGCATACCCTATTGCCATCGAGTCAATTCTGACTCAGAGCAACCCTACAGGACAGAGCAGAACTGCCCCATAGAGTTTCCAAGGAGCGCCCGGTGGATTCGAACTGCCGACCTTTTTGGTTAGCTGCCATAGCACTTAACCGCTATGCCACCAGGGCTTCCTATGATGTCTGAAGTTGGATTAAACTGGAAGGTGACTGTCTAAGAACAACCAGGGTTACAGCAAAGTCTTCAGAAAGGGTCTTGGTAGCTCAGTGCTGACTGACAGTAATGATAGTAACCACTTCTAGAGCTGTCTATGTGCCAGGCTGTGCTCAGCATTTTAATCAGAAAGAGGCTTCATTTTTTCCCCCATTGCTGTGGAGTCGATTCTGACTCACGGCGACCCCACGTGTTTCAGGTTGAATGGAGCTCCATGGGATTTTCATGGCTGTGATCTTTACGGAAGCATATTGGTGTTGCTGGGTGGGCTTGAACCGCCAACCTTTCAGTTAGTAGTCGAATGCAAACTGTTTGCACCACCCAGAGACCCTTGTGCTTAGCATTTTATGCATGTCATCTTTCAGTCCTCACACTGATCCTTCAAAGTAGGCTGAGGATACAAGAATTAAAAAAAAGAAAAAAAGCTCAGGGCTACCAGTTTGCAAGCCAGTATGTCTAATGCCAACACTTGCTCTTTCTGCTAAACCTTTAACACATTTAGAAAACAGAACAATAGAATAATTGTTCACCTACTTTTTGTGGAGGTTTATAGCCCAGACTTACCCAGCAGCCCAATAAATGGCTCATAAAGAAGGCCCAAAATATTTTATTACTCTTTGTATTAACTTCTCATTTCAGGAGAATGACAGTAATTGGCCAGGTAAATTGGGTTTTCCTGACTTTTCAATGAAATGTCATTTGATGGCTGCAAATCAGGGTGGGGTGGGGATACAGGGCTGAGAAAATCACTGGTCTGACTTAGTCAGAGGAAAAACAACATTTTAATGGCCAAGTTCTGAGTTTTATGGTTTCCCTTAACAGCCTCATTTAAGATCCAATATTCAGGTGCTATGGGGTCGCTATGAGTTGGAATCAACTTGATGGAAAAAAAAATTTTTTTTTTTTTAAATTCAGGTAATAAGGTCATCCAAAAAGAATTTAAGTGGCTATGATCAAGGAAGAGTTTTTTTGATCAAAAACATTGGCCAAGAGTTATACACTCTGTAACAATTTTATTTCTAGTCTTAAAAAAAAAGTCTTAAGGGGTTAGAAAAGGAAAAAGTAAATGAAATCACCCCCAAACCAATTATCCTCATGATGTGGAGAGGCTGACAATGGACGACTCAGCCTCTACTACTAGTTCATAGACCATAACAGCCTGGTCAGGACATCCCACCACAACCCTGCCAACTGAGGGATGCACTCTTTACTCTTCCACAGCCGGAGCGTGCCGCCATATTTCACAGAGAGCAGAGCCTCCTGGCAACAGGCACACTCTGTAGTGTCTACACTGCCTGTTTATAGGAGCAATACAGAAAAGAAGCAAATTTTTAAAGCATTTTTGTCATTTTTATTAAAAAAGAAAAATTATCGTTTTCTTAGGAGGATGCTGATGGGTCCCCAGTTCTCAGAAGCAGCATGCTCTTATTTCCATTCGAGTAGATTAAAAAAAAAAAGATCAAAGGCAAGGGAGTCTTAGGGGAGAGAAGCATCTCTCTCTCTCATTTACTGATTTTTACATATTTATTATAGTCAAGGAAACCCTGGTGGCGTAGTCGTTAAGAGGTATAGCTGCTAACTAAAAGGTCGGCAGTTCCAATCTACCAGGTGTCCTTTGGAAACTCTATGGGGCAGTCCTACTCTGTCTATAGGGTCAATGAGTCGGAATCGACTCGACGGCAATGGGTTTGGTCTTTTAGGTTTATTACAGTCAAAGAGACTTGATACCAGTGATCAGGGCCATAGAAGTATGTCTGTTTGTGTGTCACATACATACATGTGTGACTGTACACACATAAACACACACACACATATGCATACATTTATAAAGAGAGACACACCCACATACACAGAGACAAAGAGACTAAGATCTGAAAACAAGTTTCTTCAGGTCTTCTATCACCTACCTAAATGAGTTTGAGGGTACTCTAAGCATTTCTTCTTTAAGCAAACTTCTAGCCTTAAAACAGAAATGTCCCCAGGCTGAGTTCAAGCTCAAACGTATATCTTTCAGGAAATGTTATCTTTGAAAGCTCTAGAAGTCTCAGCACACGCAGTATAATATATAATCCTATCATCCATCAATCACAACAAATTCTTTTGATACTGTACTGTTGACAATATTTCGTATTTATGTGTCACAGGTATTTAAAATCCTATACTATTCATCATTTAGTTGTATAAGAGTTGGATCCAGTACATGGCACCATTTACATCATTTGCCAGTTTAATAATTTGCCCAATATCACATTGCCTGCTGGGGTGGAAGTTCAAATATCTCAATTCCTCAGTCTTTGAAAAGTCAATCAAATACCACTTTAGCCGAATGAGACTATATAAACTCCAGCTGTCACATTATAGAAAGGACCCTCACCAAGGGCTTAGGAGGTCAGGGATTCTGCCAGGGCCCTTCCACTAGCTGTGTAACCTTGGGCATTTCACTTACTTTCTCTGGGTCTCAATTTCCTTAAGAAAGGAGACAATATTATAAAGAACACGGAAACCTACTTCACAGGGCAGCTGTGAAGATTAAATCAGATCAAGTACATAGACTATGCCTGTAACCTACAAAGCTGTACAAATATAACACTAACAACTGAAACGATTTACAAGTTGCAAATATTGAAAGTGATACAATCTTATGGAATCCTCATTTTTTTTGAACAAAGAGAGCAAGACAGAAAAATACATTTTTCTTTTGAATCCTGAGAGCCACCTGTCACAGCAGTGAGGCTTTCTGACCACAAATTTGATAGAGGGCAGCTAAAAAGGGACTGCTGAAGTTCAACATCCCCATGCTACGGTCAGCCTGAACAAACAAGTCAAGACCAGCAGCAGTCTGTTCTGATTCAAGACAGGATAACCTAAGGCTAGGAGAGAGAAAAGTGCTTGGCTAAGTCTGTAGTTTTCATTATTCCAAGCTGTACTGAAAAACAAACAAACAAACAAAAACCACAACTTGCCACCTCACAGTTTAAGATTAGAAGCAGAGAAAGATATCCTAAATGTGACTACTCTTCTAATTGTATCTACACACACACACACTTTGAAAAGGTTTCCCAGGGCTTTGTGAGTAGATAAGAACGTGGATACCACATTGAGAATTTATGTTCATCTTCACAGATCAACTTGAGATAAAGGTACAGAGTGATTTACGAAAAAGAAATGATAAATTGTTCAGCCTTTTGGATGCTCTGAAGGAAAATGGTCTGCCTAGATGGCCAGCGTGAGTGGGTGGTGCTTCCTCATCTCTTCATCATACAATACTCGACAGGCTGAAGAATAATGGGTCACTCTAGTTTTAAGGGAAAACGAAAAAGGGGGAAGATTGGAGTGAGTACGAGGGGGAAAATACTAGGGCTTTTAATTGGTTCACAACCATGAGAACAGTTATAAGCAATACACCAACCTATGGAGATTTCCATAATAGGATTTCTCACACGGTGAGTATCTCATAAATCTTTATTATGGAGCCTGCGATGATGTTAATTTAGGTAGGAGTATTATATTATTCTATGCACCACATAGTAGCCATTTTTCAAATATTAATAACTTGACTCCTTTAGTTTTTTTTTTTTTTAAAACTCAAAATGACCTGGCTTCAGATGATAAATTTCTAGTCTAAAAGTTATTTCAGAAAACAAGCCACTCTTTCCAGAGCAAATGGACTGGGTTTTACCTGCTGGTTCCCCACCCCCCTCCCCTTTCTTCTCTTACCCAGTATTTTCTCTACCAGGGATCAAAGTAACTTCTTCTTGGCCTCCCACTTTCATTTATCTTCCTTGAAAGGAATTCACATTCCTTCCTGATAAAACAGTAGCTAGCTTGAGCTGGAGGAATCTCAAGAAAGATTCCAAGAAGAATGATTTCCACAGGACTCTCAGGCTCTCCAAAAAATTTGAAATAAGAACAAAGTGTGAAGCTGGAACGGTCCCATATCT
The DNA here is from genome assembly GCF_024166365.1 of Elephas maximus indicus. Classification (NCBI taxonomy): domain Eukaryota; kingdom Metazoa; phylum Chordata; class Mammalia; order Proboscidea; family Elephantidae; genus Elephas; species Elephas maximus. Next base: position 66,406,478 of record NC_064831.1, on the reverse strand, counting down.
TCATGTAAGACTCCCTTTTCTAATGGGAGAAAAATCACCTCATATTTGTTTTGATTATGTATGGGAAAACCTACTTAAAGTGCTGCCAATTTGGGCAGATACTGTGATGCCTGCATTTTCTGAATGGCAAGAAAAAAAGGACCAGAGCCTCAGCGACACTAGAGGGCGCCACAATATCAGTATCTAGGAGTCATTTACACGGAAACTACAGCAGGAGAACAAAACCATTGTGGTGAAGGTTGACTCTTCTTGTACATATACCATAGGGCTTCTTTCTGGATGAGATTTCAGTTCCATAAAGGTGACAACAGCAAATCCACGCAAAGGGAGTGCTTTGTGAAAAGAGCACACACAGGAAGCAAAGCCCAGAGCCTGCCTGCTCATCAAGCCCATATCCGCCTCTTTGCCTGAGCCGCTTCTCCACAGGAAGCCAGAGCAACACCAAAAGAGACAGCCAGTCAGCTGGTAGGTACACAGCCACACTTAAGTCAACGTGCACAACAGACTGCAGCAGAAACAGAGGCGTGAGGGGGGAACTGGGCTAGTAAAGATCAGTGAGGGCAGACGAGGGGAAGGAGAAATATCAATTCCTGTCAATTGAGCACTGAAACAAGTATCTGCTGGATTCTCTGCACTTCCCATCTGTAAGGCAGGGCATCCTGAAGCACTCTGGCCAGGTCCCCAAATACAGGAGGTGGTGACCCTGTAATCACTGACAAATCAACTGTTGGAAAAATGCAAAACGAAAAACATGCTTCTAGAATCAGAGCCAAATAACCCTCTCTTGAGACCTTTTCAGACGCAGGTCAAAGCTCACAATAGTCACACAAACTGGATCTCAGTGGAAGAACAGAGCCTGACAGTGGTTCCCCATGTACAGCCTAAAAACTTTAATTCCAAACATTCATTTTAGTTCAGGGGCTCATTTTCTGTGTTGCTCATGGAAACTGCTCTGCATATCTGTTTATAATAGCAAATTTGCTATTATAAAGCACTTATGTTTGTACTAACGACCTCAGCTAAGACAGCTAACTTAAAAAGCAGACTGTTTGGGGGCTTTAATTGTAAAGTTCCAGTTAAAGCAGCTGAGAAAGAGAAGCTAGAGTTTGGTTTCTAATACTACTGACCCTTTCAGAATACCCCCAAGTGCCTGCGGCCTGTAAAGATGATATACATCTTGCCCCTTCAGCTTTGAGAAGTAGGACAAGCACTCAGTTTAAGGCAATAAAGCAGGGAAGTGGGGGAAGGTGGCCATTTGGAAAGACAAGATGACCTGTCTATGCAATTAATCAGTTGTGGAATACAGTAGTGTTGCCCCTTCTTCGTCACTTGATTTCTTCCTCATAAAGGCTTCTAGAAATGCTGGTGTTCGGGAGTGGGAGTAGGGGTCTAATCTGTGTCCTCTTTTCTCATTTGACACACTCCCTTCAGAAAGCTCAAGGCTTAAACCATTCATTATATACTGCTGACTTCCACATCTACATTTGTAATCCAGACTTGTCCCTGAACTTTAGACTCATCTACACAATGGCCTACTTGATTTTTCCTCATGGATGTCCCATAGATGCCTTAAACTCAACAGAACCAAACCTGAACTCTTTAAACCAAACTCCCTGCTACTCCCGTATTCCCTCTCTTGGTTTCTGAATGAGAAACCAAGTTTACTTTGGTGATTTCACTTCCTTCTTCACTCCCTCTATCTAATTAATTACCAACTCCTATTGATTTTGTTCCCAAATAACTTTCAAATTATCTTTTCTCCATCTCCATTGCTACCATCATCATCCCTTGTTAGACCACCACAAAAGCTTTCTAGCTGGTCTCCCTGCCTCTCATGTGACTCCGTTCAAATATACTTTCCACGTGGCCACCAGAGCCATATTTCAAAACCACAACTCTAATCATATCGCTTGCCTATTCAGACTTCCCAGTGGCTCACAGGATGAAGTCCTGGCCTCACCTCCATTTCCAGTCTCATTCCCACATCTCTTTCACTCGCTTTACCACACTGAAATACCTGCAGCCAGTCCCCTGCTCCCACTCTCCAAGTGTTCTCTGTGTTTTCACTCCTCGTCTGCCTGAGGGACTCCTACTTATTCTTTCAAAGCCCTTCTCAGGTGTCATTTCTGTCAGAGAGAGAGCAAGATTAGAGCGAAATACCCTAAGCTTCCTTTCTGTGTGACTTCTATATCTTATACGCGTTTCTGCTAGTAGAGTCGTGGCATTTTTTTGTCTATTTAAGAGCAGATATTTGTATCTTTTTTTTTTTTTGTATCTTTAGGGCCTAGCACACAGCAAGGCACACGGTACATGCTCAGTACGCCTGCACAAAATACTGAGAAGTGGCTGCATCTGATCCAGGGTAGCCACAAGGTTTATTTACGCAAGAGTAGCCAGAATATATGAACAACTTTTATGAGACAGATGGAAACTGGCAAGGTGATGGGGGGCCAATGGCAGACAAATAATAAACACTCATGACTTGACTATGTAAATGAATAAAATCTGAACAATGAGGGCTGTCTGCTGAGTTCACTAGGTCCCAGAGGCGCACTGATTTTGTATTACACAGAACTACACACCACGCACTACTCTTCATCATTCCACTCAGTTTTCTTTCCTTTTCCCCAAAGAAAGCAGTAAGTACAAAATACAAGAACCCTTCCAGAATATTCTACATTAGCTTTTATTTTTCTATTATGGGCCCAGTCGACCCAGTATGCCTTCAGCCGACTTCTACTTTATCAGCAGGGAATCTCATTTCCATCTTACTGTGCATTTTACAGGGCTGCAGTGAGCCTGAAGTGAGATGGGTACTGTAGGAAGTGAATTGTAGAGGGACAAAAATGAGAAACACTGAAGGTCACACACACTGTACCATCTGTGCTGTTTTCTCACATTACACAAAAGCACAAATGCAAATGGAATAAGAGTGTAGAATGAAACCCTGCAAATTCTAAACTGATATCCAGTATTTGCCACAACCTTGCTCTAAGAATATAGGCTGATCACTGATTGACCTCGATTCCTTAATCTGCCTGAGGAGTATTGCTTTACTTACTGCCACAGAGCCAAGATACACACACACAAACTCAATAATGCTACAACTATATTCAAAATGGATTAAGTGTTTAATATATAAAATGCTGTCTGGGCCTAAAGTACTGTATTTTTTACGCAAATAATGTACACATTATACATTTTTATGCCAACCTTCTCAACCTCACTTGCTAATTTTGTAGGCGGGCAAGTCTGGCATTGTACATGTGGGCACGTCAATTGTGGAAATATGGTGCTCAGAATACCAAGCTGTACGAATTTGCCATGAGACCTGTCAGGCAGGCTGGGTAATTTACAGCTTAAATTACTGCAGAAACGTTCACATGCCCAAGAAACCCATTTTGGAGCCTAGAAGTGAAATTCAGGAAGGCAACTGTGTAAGATTTTACTATTTTATTTGTGAGTTAAACTCATCTAATCTTTTCAAGCTCCCATTCAATACATGGTCAAAAGAAAAGCACCTGTTTCCTGAGTCAGTAATTGCAGCTGGCAGAGTGACACCAAGGATGTTCACACTAGAGAAACTGAGGCACAGAGGAGCTCAATAACTAGCTCAGGGCCCAGATTAGGAATTCACTTAATTTGACTCCAACTTGTAATTCCCAACTACATCTTCTCACCTCATTAACAAAAGCCAGAGTTCCCTTTTCCCACTGGACAATTCATTTTGATCCCAGTTTACATGAGCCTCCAAAACTTCTCCTTTCCAAACCAATTCCCAGCTGAGACTCTTAGGCGCTTCTCTATACATTCACCTCTGATCCGAAATGGACACTAACCTAGGATGACTATGAGTATGTGTAGTTGTTTGCTGATCAATCACTTTCTGTAGTTTCAATGTTGGGCATATTTATGTTGATTTATGAAAGTGGAAGTGGTTTTCCCACTAGTTTTTTCCTTGTTACTAAGCCAGTAATTAATTGCCTGTGTCTACAGTCAGAAGTAGCTGTAAATTCCTACCAAACATAGTTATTCCTGTTAATGCTTTTTCATTTAGTGTCTTGCTTTCTCAGCATCCACCCAGATGAGATAAACGGAGATTCTTAAGTCAAAAATGCAATAAAAGATGCTGGTCTCCACAGTTCACCTCTACTTTATTACAAGCTTTTAACAAGATTCTTGGAATAGCTGGAAGGGAGGAGGCAGCTGCATCGCTGTGATAGAGAAGAGTACATCTTCAGAGCTCTGTGGGATGTGTCCTTGAGAACAAAGACCTGGATGCCTTTAAAGGGAGAAAATATCTACTGCCTAAATTTGGGATGGCTAGAAAAATAACTCAGAAATTTATACCTTTAGCTTATGTGAGATTTTTATCATTTTTTTTTTCTCAAAGTAATTTCAGCCAGATTTCTTTTGTGGTCTCACATGGCAGTATTTGCTATAAAATGATCTCATGAGAGCAGTGAAGAAAGAATGGCCCACTGAGAACGAGCCATAATTTACCAACCCTCCACCCCTGCTTCTAGGCAAAAGGCTGTTATTTGTTCACTCAGGGACAATACTGAGGCACTGTAGGACCAGTTTATTGACTTAGGTAGCAAAACAGGAAAGGTTCTGGCCTAGGAGTCAGGAGGAGGCCTGCCAGAAGGCTAGTGACCCGAAACAAAAGTGACTGTTCCTTCCTGGCCTCAGTTCTCTCCCATGGAGAATGGTGAAGGCCTTTCTAAGGTTCATTCTCATCTGTTTGGAGAATTATGTGTTTGGTCAGTGGCTACTCGGATTCTTTGAAAGAGAAAAAAAGCAAGGTAGATTTTATTTAGACAGCAGGGAAGTTAAGTTCATGGCAAGTTCATGTTAAGTTTTATTTAGAGAGCAGGGAAGTTAGGGGCTGGAGGCCAGCCAATACACAGCCCACAGAGACAGATGGACTGGAGTGGTGGCTCACCAAATGGAAGTGAGGCGATAAAATGAGACACGGCTGAGACAGGAATAGGAGTTGAAGGTTAAATATTGTTTGGGCATCAATTTGGCCTTTCCTTCACCAAAACACTTTCTTAAAACATAGGCCGTGCTTATTGCCTCCACCTTCCATTCTCCCTCTAACTCACTGCATCTGGTATTCACCTCACTGTTATGGAGATTGTATTTCTTTGAGGTTTACCAGAAATTGAGCTCCTGCCTTTTCAGTCCTCACTCTGCTCAAGCCCTCTGTAGCCCTGGACTGTTAACTCCCCCACCCTGTGTGGAAACCCTGGTGGCATAGTGGTTAAATGCTATGGCTGCTAACCAAAGGGTCAGCAGTTTGAATGCACCAGGCGCTCCTTGGAAACCCTGTGGGGTAGTTCTACTCTGTCCTATAGGGTTGCTATGAGTCGGAATTGACTCGACAGCACTGGGTTTCGTTTTTTGGTTTGGTGTCTTGAGGATCTCTTCTTCCATGTCCTACGGGACCCTGTCCTTTGCTATGCTTTTCCAATTAATTGCTCTAATAGCTCCTGCTTTGGGTCACTTAGATGCAGGCCTTTTCCCACTTTGTGACTCTTCCATTGTAATCTCATATATGCCCATAGTTTGAACTAAATCAAGTCTATGAGAGGACTGGGTAACCGTATTTCTGGCCCTGACCTCTCTGAGTATTTTTATACTTTTATCTGGCTACTGGGCTTCTCCCAACTTGGCCGTCCCATGGGCATGATCCACAGCAAGCTCATTTTTCTGGCTTTTCTCATTTGTATTCCAGTTAATGGCATCACCATCCTCCTGGGGTTGTTCAGCCTTGAAATTGTAGCATCACTACGCTGATCCCACACCCAGCCCCTCACCACACACAGTCTACTGCACTCACCAGCTCTTTCACCAACTGTCCCTTCGTTTCCTCTGCCCTATTCCCGGGCTTTGTTGTTAATCACCTGGGCTACTGCAATAGCATAGTGACTGGCTTCTTTGCCTTTCATCCTTCTCCACCCTTCCACCAGAGTCATCCTCCAAAATAATTTATCTTATGTTATTTGTCTGTTTAGAAATCCTTAGCAGCTTCCTACAAAATATGAAGTCCAACCTCTTAACTTCCTCATTCAAAGTCTCTAAATTTGGTCCCAAATTTCCATAGTCTACTTTTCTACCACTCTCTCCACGAACTTAGCCACAAAAAATAGCTAAAGCTCAGTGTAAAGTAGACATGAAAGACCCCTTCTTTACTGGCCCTGAGATACTGGGCTAACAATGGCTTCTTCCAGTTCATTAATCTGCATCTCTGTCTACATCTCTACTTTGAACCTTCATTATAATCTGCCTTACTTAAGAGTTATTTATGCTTTTGCACATCTTTCCCGCTGAAATACAAGCTCCTTGAGGGCAAGGCTTCTTTCTGTATTATTCATATGCATTTCTGTAAGCCCACACAGATATCACAATGTTTTATACAGTAAATGCTTGTTGAAAGGTCAAGGAATATTTACTGGATGCCCACTATACATGATACTGTATTAGATGCTAAGGATATAAGGATTAATTAGCCATGGTCCCTCTGTCACCGGAAGCTCAAGTATAATAATGGGGAGGGGAGACCTGTTCCTGCAGGCATATAACTAGAGTACTATATAACTGTGCAACTATAAAAAAGACCAAAAAGCAAAAACCCATTGCTGTTGAGTCGACTCCAACTCATAGCAACCCTACAAGACAGAGTAGAACTGCCCCACAGGGTTTCCACGGAGCAGCTGGTGGATTCAAACTGCTGACCTTTTGGTTAGCAGCTGAGCTCTTAACCACTGTGCCACCAGGGCTTCAAATCTAGCAGAGGATGATTTCGATCCATTGGCCTCTGGGTTATAGGCCCAGGAGACTTCTGTGTAATGACCGAACCCACTGCCATTGAGTTGATTCCGACTCATAGCGACCCTATAGGACAGAGAACTGTCCCACAGAGTTTCCAAGGGGCGCCTGGCAGATTTGAACTGCTGACCTCTTGGTTAGCAGTCGTAGCACTTAATCGCCATGCCACCAGGGTGTAATGACAGCAGTGTATAATTGTGTAACTATAGCAGTGGTTAAGAGCTCGGCTACTAACCAAAAGATCAGCAGTTCAGATCTACCACCCATTCCTTGAAAACCCAATAGGAGAGTTCTACTCTGTCTATAGGGTTGCTATGAGTCGGAATCGACTTGATGGCAATGGGTTTGGGTTTTTTTTGGTACATCGTGATAAGTGCAGTCATAGAGAAATCCACTGGGTACAGTGTGGGCACACAGAGAGGAGCCATCCACATGTTCTCAGAAGATCAGAGAAGAAAGTTCAGAGAGCTTGGTGTTCTTTAAGGACACACGGGCACTTTCTAGACACACAAGAAGAGAATGGAGGAGCATCCACTTACTGAACACTTACTTTGTGCCGAACGATGCTCTGAGTACTATATACATCGTTATATACATATTATCTCATGGGACTTTCCACAACAGCTTAAAGAAGAATGAAGTATTTTCTCCACTTTACAGATAAAGATACTGGGCTGAGAAAAACGCCAAGGTAACATAGCTAATAGGTTGCCAAAGCATAAATTTGAACCCAGGTCTAACTTAAAAGCCCAAATTCTTAACTATTACGTCAGCAGTCCTCAAATTTTGTGTGTGGGAACCACCTGGTGGTGCTTGTTACAAAAATAGTTTCCAAGGCCTCACTCAGAGATTCTGATTCCATAGGTCTGGTCTGCACCAAAAATCCACATTTTTAACGAGGACCCCTCAGGTGATTCTGAAATAGGTCACCTGCAGATCAAAATGCAGAAATTCTTCACTGTATCATACTGCCTCCCAGAAGAAGAGCAGTCCAGACAGAGGAAACAGTACATGCAAAGACCAGGTAGCATGAAGCAGGAGCTTTTTATAATTTGTGGTAGAGAATGGGAATATACAGGTGAAAAACTCAGGATACCCGCCTCCAAGAAGTTCAGTATCAAATGATCCAAGTTCTCTAATTCTCTTAGTCTTCTTCCATTAAAAAGATATCATAGCATCTTTTTTTTTTTTTGGTCGAAATCCAAATAACCTATAATATTACCACTCTAACATAGCAATTATTTGCATATTACCATTTTTAGGCTAATTTTCTTAAAGTTATGATCATACTATCTGGTATTCTGCTACCTTCATGTGACATTTCACAAAAAAATGTTTGCCATAATCTTTGCAATTACCATTTTTAATGGCTGCAAAACAGTCCATTGGGCTGATGTGCCATAATTTGTTAAATTGTTTCCTTAATATCAAGCACTAAGGTTGTTTGCACTTTTTGGCAGTACTTAAATTTTGAGGCTGTTAGCATTTTGAAGCTTTCTCTCATAATTTTAAAGAAAGTGTCTATGTCTTTGAAGTAATGAAGAAGAAAATATCTAAGTTCAGAATCTACCTAAATATAATACTAAAGAGGAATAATAGTGATCTACAGAATGCTGAGCAGTAATTTTCCATTATTGTTAGTAACAATAATGTATTAATTTATTTTCATATATACTTAATAGTTTATAAAGCAGTTATACTACATAAATGCATAAGGATTTTAACAGTCTTATGAGGTAGGTAAGGTCAGTTCTACTCGGTCCTATAGGGTCGCTATGAGTCGGAATTGACTCGATGGCACTGGGTTTTGTAAGGTGGTTAGTAGTATTCGTTGATGTGAAAACCAAGAGAGGTTACATGATTTAAGAATACACAGCAATAGATTTAAAACTTGGACCCATGTTAGCTGACTCCAAATCTACTGTTCTTTGTTCTGTACTGTGATGCCTTTAAGTTGAAAACAAATAAAAATAATGTTATTCGCTTTTGATGAAAAATGGATTAAATATGAAAAACAACAACAACAAAAAACCCGTTGCTGTGGAGTCAATCCCGACTCATAGCGAACCTATAGGACAGAGTAGAACTGCCCCATAGGGTTTCCAAGGAGCGCTCTGTGGATTCGAACTGCCAACCTTTTGGTTAGCAGCTATAGCTCTTAACCACTACGCCATCAGGGTTTAAGAAACTCCCAAATCTAGTAAAAGCCCTGAGTTGAAACCAACTAGTATCTATTTTATAGCAAAGACAACACCCAAAGTAAAGATCTTTATCCCTGCAGGGGATTTGTTAATTAAGGGGTAGTATCCTTTTTTTTTTTTTTTTTTAATCCTTTTGCTTATCCTTTGGCTTGGAAACGCTGGTGGCATAGTGGTTAAGTGCTACAGCTGCTAACCAAAGGGATGGCAGTTTGAATCTACCAGGTGCTCCTTGGAAACTCTATGGGGCAGTTCTCCTTCGTCCTATTGGGTCACTACGAGTCAGAATAAACTCGATGTCAACGGGTTTATCCTTTGGCTTTCAAATTGCTAAATTCTAGCACTGACTTCCTTTTGCAACATTTTAAAGACCTTTTAGTCTCTTCAGAGACGGTCATACCTGTTGTTGTTGTTAGGTGTCATTGAGTCGGTTCAACAAAATGAGACACTGCCTGGTCCTGCACCATCCTCACAATTGTTGTTATGCTTAAGCCCGTTGTTGCAGCCACAGTGTCAACCCAATTCACTGAGGGTTTTCCTCTTTTTTGCTGACCGTCTACTTTACCAAGCATGATGTTAGCCTGCTCTAAATTCCATTAGTATGGGAAGGGATATTTTAAGAAGGCAGTAAAAAGAGTAGTTTATTTGGGTCAATTGGTGGTCTCTTTTGCTTATCTCTGCAAAGGTGGGGTTCACAGTGTCCTAGTAGTTTAAGTATTCCTCTGAGGTTGTACAATCAATTGGGTGCTTCTGGAAATGCCCAGAAGGTCTTCAAAGTGACATTTATATTCAGCATTTAGTGTAAAACACCCTCTCCCAAACCTGCCAACAACCCCCAGTATATCATCACTTTGCCACCTGTTCTTTGGAGACTGCTTCTGCATCATTACAAGCAAAGAAATCAATACCAGACCATTGATTTGGGAAAGAGACACGATTGCAAGGCAATAATACATACAGTTAGTCAAGCCCTACTTCTCAATTGTTTTGAAAGAACAGATAGTTCAATGCCCCTTTCTGAAATAGGTACTCATCCTGCATTGGTGATCTTGTAGCAATAAAGACGCACAATAAATGAGGCACCATAACCCCAATTGACACAACAGCTCTTGAGGGCCACACACGATCTCCAGATGCCTTTTTAAAGTCGATAGTAATGTATTACCTCCAAATCTGGATCCCCTTTCTGCAGTTTACCCCTCAGTTTAATTTAAAAAGTGTAGGCTGGAGCATGAGGTCACTTTGCAGGGGCCACCAGTCAGGTGGTTTATGTGCTGCAATTGCAGGGAGTCTCTAGCTGAAGGTCTGGCCCGATCATACATTCTGTCTTGACAGACAGGTAAAGCCAGTCTTTTACCTTATCCATTAATTTACTACATTACCATCTGGTCTTTCTAAGCCAAATTAACATGTAAAAGTCATTTAGATATGTTAATTGGTTTTGAACCAGTGAGTAGAATCAGTAAAAAGGGACTGTAGGAATGGAGAACATTAGTTTACACAGAGCTTTTGTGTTTTCCAAAACCCTTTCACATGTACTATCTCAGGAGGTCCTCATCCCAATCCTATAAAGAAGGTGTGCCATCATCATAAACATCTGAAAGAAGAGGAAGCGAAAGGGTATGGGGAAAATGAGCATTTACCAGGGGCACTGTGCTGGGAGCATATATACTTTGTTATCCTTTAACCGTACAACAGCTCTGTGAGATGGGTACCATTATCATCCTTTTTTAAAGCTGAGGAAATTGAGACTCAGAGAAGCAACTTGTAACAAAGCTACCAAGTAGCAGAGTCAGAATTTGAACCCAGACCTTTCCAGCTTCAAAGTCAGATGCACTTTATTGTTACAGTGAATGTAACTGTTACTTCTGAAGTAGTGGATTGCCTGATATTTCCCAATTCTCGAATCCTCGATTAAGTGCTCAACTCTGTGGCGATGTATAAATAAGAAATAGTAAGTGACATGATGGACAAAGTGCAGACCATTCTGAGCTTCATTTTCCTCATATGTCACATGGACCAAAGATCTTAATCTCATAAAGCTAATGTGACAATTAATTTATGTAACATATGTCAAGTTCTGGGCACATCAACAAATATTATTTATCTTCCTCTAGAAAAATGTTTTTCCAGGAAGTAGAGGAACAGATAAGTAGTGGGGGTAAACAAGGCTCTCTTATTTGGTAGAGAATAAGGACAGAAACACAGAGGGAAAGGTACATAACAGTCCTCATTATTACAGCTAGCCTTTTGAAAAGAGCTGCAGTTCAAGAACCACCTGCTTTAAGAAGGCTTCTCTGATTTCGAGAGTCTGGGCTAAGGTCCTTCTAAGGTCCCACAGGACTCTGTTTATCTATAACTTGGCACTTGATATACTGTATTGTAATTCTGTCTCTTCATATATCTGTTTTCTCCTCTAGATAATAAGGCCCCTGCTTATTACAGTATCTGGTGTAAGGCAGATGCGCAAAAACTTTTTGTTGAATGGAAGAAAGAAGAACAGATTCAGCCCAATGAACAGTCCGTTATACTAAGATTGAAATCAGATTTACATTATTTTCTTACCTTGACTGCATAGTTATTAAGTGGATCTTTTGCATATGAAGCTGTGTAGTACACTGCGTCGCCTGCCTCACAACATGGCTTGTCGCTTGTTAGCCTGAAGTCTGACCAGCTGTCCACCCCAAAACGGAGTTGGTCTTTCTGCCCAGCCATGAAGAGGTCTTCGCATTTAACAGCCAGTTTCTTCAAGGCATCCGTATAAAGGCTTCGAATTTTACCCACTACTTCCTCCCGATTCTCAAGTCCTCGATAAAGTGCTTGTCTCTGTGGCTTCTGGATGCTTCGGCCCTGTCTGCAAGAGGGAGCACGCCGGCTGGACAGGGACTCTGTGCTGTTGGAAAATCTGTCCTTAATGCTGAGAGTGGTTAAGCTGGAGATGCTGTTCGCTGCCGAGGGGATAGGTCTCTCCCTTTGCAAAGGTCTTTCCAGGGAGTCATAAGACTCAATGTCCAGTCCCTTGAGTTCATAGCTGATGGAAGAGCCAGCACTGCTGGCATCCCAGTTGGGGTCGATATCATAGGTAGGATTAGCCATGACACAAAGACTACTTTCTAGGGATTTTTGGAGGTCTTTGGAGATTGGCTCTGTGTTGGCTCTTATGATCATTTTCTTTGGCAGTGGGGGTGGTGTGGGTTGGGAAGCATTAGGTGCTTCTTGGTCGGTTTTACCCCCAAAGGTAATGGCATCATCCAAAGCTCCCTTTGGCTGCCGTGGATGCTTGGGAGGTATCATGGCTGCTCTAGATTGCCCTGTATTGTTAAAAAAAAAAAGGGGGGGGGGGAATAAAAATAATTAAGTAAGTTTTCATTCTTGTTACATAAGTGAAACTTACGCAGCAATGAGTGCTGCAGTCATGGGAATATAAGAAATCAACACCTCGATTCAAAATGGAAAAACAACCAAAGAACAGATACTGAAACATTGAAGGTATGAGTCTAAGACTTGGTGGGAGCAACAAATGTAAGTAATGTCTCAGCATCCCTCTGCCACAGCAATAGGCAACTAGTTTGGGTGACAGCCTTTGTTCCTGAAAAGGGATCCAGAGTCTCCAGTCCTGTTCCACAGAGTGCTGTACTCACTACACCACAGTACTCAGGAATGACACTCAGATATACTCGCACTGTGACAGAGTATAGATGATGATAGCATTTGTAGAGAAAGAAAATACCTGGGAGCATTAATATAAACAGAATTGAAACTGGCAATGGGGCCTCTAGACAAGTGTTCAGCAGATACTATTCTGTTCTTTTAACTTTGTTCAAAATTGCACTGTATTGTATATAGTACTTGTTATTTTTGATCCAGTGCATTTAAATATAATTTCATAAACCATATTTTTTTATTTTACCACAGAGATGGATTCTAGCACTGCTTAAGCTGATCTATGTATAAGATTCTTGTGATTGTGATCAGGGAAACAGCATATATGAACAGTCAGTTGCTGTTTTGAACAGTTATTCGCAAAACTCTCATATAACTCTATTATACTTTTTAGGGCATATCAACTATGGTTTGAGAGATGCTACTTTGGAAATCTGGACCATCTTTTAAAAGCCCTAGTTAAAGAACCAGCCATCTCTGCTTACTTTCCAGATTTTTGCTTAGAAGAATAGAAAACACAATTGTGTGTGTTCAATGATATCGTTAAGGCTTACTGTACAGTGGTGGGGGGGCATTATTTTTTAAAGACATAGAAATACACCATGAAACTTTTATAACAGCTATTAAAATTATTCATGCTGTTAAAATGAGGCCTCTGCTCAATATCTCAGAGTCAAGAGCATAATGTTCCTACTGACGGTCAGATGGAGTGGATGGCATTGGAGGTCCTGAGTAGGGTCATGAACAGAGGAACGGTTGGTTTTGTTAAATTCATGTCCTTGTAGTAATGCCAAGGGTAAGCACCAATATAAGCTGTGATTGTAATGACGATAATATATTCCATTTCCTATGCATACAACCATCCTCAAGAATGCCTAAGAGTTTTTACAAACCGGGACAATACACACAGCAAACCTAAGGGCCTCCTTTCTCCACTGAACACATGTAACAATATTTTTACAATGCATAGAGTTGCATTAAACATAAACAAACAACATGTATAGGAAGAGGCTGAGAATGAGAGAGCGAAAGAATATAAGAATGCTAAGAGGGCTAGCACTTTTGTTTTATTCATTGTTTTAGCCTCTGTACCAAGAATGGGCCTGGATATAATTGATACTCAATAAATATTTCTTGAAAGACTGAAGGAATAAACATTTAGGGCTGAAAGAGAAAAAAGTGTGAAAATTGTACAGGTGTCTATAACAGGGAAAAAGATTGAATTACTAATCTAAAAACTTCCTACAAAGAAAAATCCAGGACCAGATGGTTTTACTGGTGAATTCTACCAACACTTAAACATGAATTAATACCAATCTTTCACAACCTCTACCAAAAATGAGAGGAGGGGGGAACACTTCTCAACTCATTCTATGAAGTCAATATTATCCAGGTGCCAAACCCAGCAAACACTAATATCCCTTTTAAATACCCTCAGAAAATACTAGTAAACTGAATCTAGCAATATCTAAAAAGGACTATATATGCCCTGACCAAGTGGGATTTATCCCAGGAATGCAAGATTGGTTTAACATCTGAAAATCAATGTAATATTTACCATATTAATAGAATAAAGGTGGGGGTGGGGGGGAGGAACCACATGATCATCTCAATAGATGTAGAAAAAACATTTGACAAAATTCAGTACTCTTTCATGGTAAAAAACTCAGTAAACTAGGAATAGAAGGGAACTACCTCAATCTGATAAAGAGCATCTACGAAAAACCAAGAAGTAAACATTATACTTAATGATAAAAGACTGGCTATTTCCCCCTTAAGATCAGACAAAAACAAGTTTCTGTTCTCACCACTTCTATTCTACATTGTACTAGAGGTTTTAGCCAGGGCAATTAGGCAAGAAAAAGAAAGAAAAGGCATCCAGATTGGAAAAGAAGCAGCAAAACTATCGCTATTCACAGATGAAATAATTTCACATGTAGAAAGAGTCACTTGGTGGTGTAAGCAGTTAAGCACTCAACTACTAGCTGAAAGGTAGGCGGCTTGAACCCAACCAGAGGCACTTCAGAAGACAGGCCTGGCGATCTGCTTCTGGAAGGTCACAGCCTTGAAAATCCTATGGAGCAGTTCTACTCTGCACACAGGGGGTTGCCCTGAGTCGTAAACAGCTCCACAGCAACTAACAACAACAATTCACATACGGAGTAATCTTACATATAGAAAATCCTAAGGAGTCCACACACACACACACACACAAACAAAAAAACTATCAGAACTAACATCCAGTTAAGCGAAGCTACAGGATAGAAGACAATATAAAAAATAAATTTTATTTCTATACATTAGCAATGAACAATCCAAAGTTGAAATTAAGAAAATAATTGCATTTACGATACCAACAAAAAGAATAAATTAACAAAAAAAGATAAGTAACCCAATTAAAAAATGGACAAAGGACTTGAATACACATTTATCCAAAGAACACGTACGTACAAATGGCCAGTAAGTACATGAAAAAATGTTCAATGTCATTAAAAATGACAACAACAGACATGGAAGGGACTGGACAATGGGTTGGAGAGAGATGCTGACAAAGAATGAGCTACTTGTATCAGGTGGACGCTTGAGACTGTGTTGGCATCTCCTGTCTGGAGGGGAGATGGGAGGGTAGAGAGGGTTAGAAACTGGCAAAATCGTCACGAAAGGAGAGACTGGAAGGAGGGAGCGGGCTGACTCATTAGGGGGCGAGTAAGTGGGAGTATGGAGTAAGGTGTATATAAGCTTATATGTGATAGACTGACTTGATTTGTAAACTTTCACTTAAAGCACAATAAAAATTATTAAAAACAACAACAACAAAACCAAACCTGTTGCCGTCGAGTCGATTCTGACTCATAGCAACCTACAGGACAGAATAGAACTGCCTCATAGAGTTTCCAAGGAGCGCCTGGTGGATTCCAACTGCCGACCTTTTGGTTAGCAGCCGTAGCTCTTAACCACTATGTCACCAGGGTTTCCCCCTGTCATTAGGGAAATGCGAATCAAAACCACAATGAGATACCACTTTACACCCATTATCAAAAAAACAGAAAATAACAAGTGTTGGAGAAGATGTAGAAAAACTGGAACCCTCAAGCATTGCTAGTGGGAATGTAAAATGGTGCAGCCACTGTGGAAAAACATTTTTGCAGTTCTTCAAAAAGTTACCATATGATCCAGCAATTTCACTCCTAGGTATACACCCAAAAGACTTGAAAGCAGCGATTCAGATATCTGTATACCAATGTTCCCAATAGCCAAAAGGTGGAAACAACCCAAGTGTCCATCAGCAGAAGAATGGATAAATAAAATGTGGTGTATACATATAATGAAAATGGAAATATTATTCAGGCCAATACCTCATGAAAAGATGCTCAATGTAAACCATTAGGGAAATGTAAATCAAAACCACAATGAGATACCATTTCACACTAACTAGGATGGCTAACAGTTAAGCACTTGGCTGCTAACTGAACGGTTAGTTCATAATAGCTGAAACATGGAAATAACCCAAATCAACTGATAGATGGATACACAAAATGGCACAGTCATACAGTGGAATATTATTCAGCCATAAAAAGGAATGAAGTACTGATACATGCTATGACTTGGATGAACCTTGAAAACATTATGCTAAGTGAAAGAAGACACAAAAGGCCACATATTGTAGAATTCCATTTATGTGAAATGTCCAGAACAGGCAATTCCATTGAGACAGAATGTAGATGAGTGGTTGCAGGGGCTAAGTAGAAGTGAGAATGTGGAGTGACTGCTAATGAGTTTCTTTTTGGGATGATGAAAATGGTCTGGAATTAGATAACGGTGATGGTTGTACAACTCTGTGAATATACTAAAAGCCGCTGAATAGTATACTCTAAAAGGATGTATTTTAAGATGTGTAAATTATATCTCAATAAAGCAATTAGACGATTCATCCTTAGAAAGCATCATAAATTCAGTTTTCAGTCACAACTTTCCATTCCTCTGTGGCCTTAGACTCACCAAGGACATAGGGATTGGGCATTTACTAAACTCTTCCTGTGATGGTAAGGCCCCCCTCCCAGACCTGCCTCAGTCCTATTTTTCCTGGCTAATATAAGAAGTCAGAGCCATAGTACATTCACAAGATGACAGAAATATGCTCTGTTGTGTCAAAATGAGAAAGCCCTCACATTCTGTCGCTGACCCGGACCTTTCAGAGTTGAAGTGATATGGAGAAGGTTAGAAGCAGCGAACTGTACCAGTTCAGGTCCTATAATCCTTGTCTGGCTACTGTGACAATCTCATGATTCCTTTCACTCCCTCCAGTTTTTGTCTTGCTCACTGCACTATCCATTGGAGGGAACTGTTTCAAATACCAAAGTTGATCATGGCAGTCCTCTGCTGAAAATCCCCCAGTGTCCTCAGGATCAAGTCCTAATCTCCAGTCACAACAGGCAAACCTTTCATGACCTGGTGCTGGTGTACCTGTTTCTCTTACAGCATTCCCTTGCATCCTAGGCCCCAGCTACCTGACTGCCTGCAGTGTCTTCAGCACTCTTGGCTATTTCATGCTTCTTTGTGCTCTGTGCCTTTTCTCATGGAGCCTTCTGCCCTCTCATCTTCAAACAGTCTCTCCTCCAAGGAGCGTTTCTTACTCCACCCCCCAAAAACTGACCTCTCCTTCCTTGGGGCCCTAGATAAACCCTGTGAATATTTCTTAGTACTTACAAGTTTACTTGTGTACCTGTCTAAGTCTCCTACTGATTTGCTCACTGAGGGCAGAGACTGCATCTCATCTATATATCCAGAACCAAGCGAACAGTCTGGCTCTGAGTAGCTGATTAGTACATGTATGATGATTGAATAAATGGAAAAGAAAACTGGAAACATGAGCCTATTCTTGCTCCTTCCAATGAGGGCCCGCTATCTACCCATTTCTCCAAATCAGAACAAAGAAATACAATCATGGAGGATTCTAAAAGCGTTGTTTTTTTCTTTTATTTTCCCAGAACTGCCAACTGAGACAAGGTCTATTACCATCAGGAGCTCCTTCATTCTTATCTGAGGAGTCTGAAGAGGGCTGATCATGTCACTTTGTACTACCTACAGGATAAAGTCCAAACTCCTCAGCAAGCTGGTCAAGACTCTCAGTCTTATCTATCACTATTTCTCATGGGCCCTTCTACCTGAGTCACTCACTTCCTATTCTTTTAATATGCTCCATGTTTTTATTTTTACATCCCTGCCTCAGAAGAGGTGTTCCATCCTAACTTTACTTATTGAAATTCTACTGTTTTTTCAAAGCCCAGCTCAAATGTCTCCTTTCTACTCAAGCTTTTCCTACTCTTTACTCTGCCGCCTCCAGATTGGAAGCCATCACACCCTCTGTGTTTTCTTAGTACCTTTTGGCTCTATTAGAGGATTTTTGGAATCCTGATGGTGCAGTGGTTAAGAGCTCGGCTGCTAACCAAAAGGTCGGCAGTTTGAATCCACCAGCTGCTCCTTGGAAACCCTTTGGAGTGGTTCTAGTCTATTCAGTAGGGTAGCTATAAGTCGGAATCAAATCTACTGCAACAGGTTTTTGGTTTACAGCATTTTAAGCCTTTTATAATGTGTGTAACGAGACCTGGTGGCACAATGGTTAAGCACTGGCTGCTAACCGAAAGGTCGGAGGTTTGAACCCATCAGCGGCTCTGCAAAAGAAAAGACCTGGTGATCTGCTCCTGTAAAGATTAGAGCCTAGAAAACTCTATGAGGCAGTTCTACTCTTTCATATACGGTTGTTATGAGTCAGAATTGACTCAACAGCACATAACAACAACATGTGTGTACACACACACACACACAGGTATGTATTTTTTTTTTACATTCCCTCAGAACCTGCAGTGTGAGGCACCTGGCAAGTGTACTGGTAAATGGCTACTGAACTGAAGGAAGAATCAGAAGAGTTGGTCATCATTCCAAATTGAGATGGACAGCCAAGGGGACATGGAAATAAAGATAGTTAATAGTGTCTTTTCCTCCCAAACAGCAGGATATGATCTCCTGGGAGCTAAGGAGTTGCTTAACTAAAAATTTCCACATGGGAATCAGGAACGTTTATGCTACCAATGAAACCACAAAGCATTCCACACTTCGTGCAAGTAGGTCAGGCCATTCTCCCAAGTCTAAAAGTGTTTTTAATTTTTCTTCCTCCAAGAACGGCAAGCTCTGCTAACGAATTCCAATCATTTGGGCCAATGTTTTAAAAGCCTGGTATCTTAGCTGTTTTTATTTTAAACATTTGATCCCGTACATTCCTCTCTAGCCTCTGGGACCAGACACTAAGCTTGGCTTTCGGCAGGCCTGATATAACATCACATGCTCTACATTTTTGTGGCATACCAGCACTCTGAACAGAAAAAAATACATTGTGTTCTAGATCTTGCCTTGCTATAGGCTAAAAAAGTTCTTTTGGACAAATATGTCTGCTTAAATCACACTTGAACCTTATCCTCCTCTCTTTTCGAGCTTCCATATTCTATCCTTTCATTTTCTCCCTATTTAAAAATGGTTTCAGGCTGACAGACTAGGTCCTATATTATGTTCTGAAAAGCAACTGATGAAAGAGGGATTAAAAGGAAATGATTTAATGACCCTACTTCAAAGAAGCCATCTCGGGAAGGAAAATGATTGACATGGTGCTCCTTCAACTTACAACATTGGTACGATAACAGATAGAAAGGAAATAAGAATATTAGCTCTAAAGATCGTTATTTTAAAGATGATTGTATATTAAAAAAAAAAAAAAACCTGTTGCTGTTGAGTTGATTCTGACTCATAGTGACCCTACAGGACAGAGTAGAACTGCCCCATAGGGTTTCCACGGAGCAGATGGTGGATTCAAACTGCTGACCTTTTGGTTAGCTGCCGACACTTAACCAGTATGCCACGAGAGCCCCGATATACCGATCTACTGAAAGGCACTATCACTAAAGTCACATCAAGGACAAACCACATCAAATGTTTGCTTAAAACCTGGCAATCATCACAGTCTTAGGGTGCTAGGGGTTAACGGCACTTAGCGATGACCCACTTGGATAGGAACAGCATGCTAATGATCATAATTACCTCCCTATTCCAACAAGACAGGAACAGGCATGGTCTCCTGGTTGGTCTCCCATCCTCCAATCATCTCCTATCTAGCTCCTAGAATGATCTTTTAAAATCCCAATCGTATCTCCCTATTCAAAATTCTTCAGTGGCTCTCTACTTCCCATAGGGAAATAACACTCTTGTGATACAGGCATACCACTTATGATCTGGACTTGCTTTCCCCCGTCTCATCTTTCCCACTCTGCCCCCTTTCACTCTGCACTCAAGCCACCCTGAATTAATTACTTGTAGTTAATTTAACATTCCTTTCTCTGTCAAGCTTTAGGCCTTTGTGCGATACTGTTCCCTCCACCTGGAATGCCCTCCCTTGCTTTTCTACCTGGCAAACAACTACTCTTCCTTCAAGCTCTGCTCAAAGCCTTTGTGACCCTCTCCCAGACTCCTCCAGGCAGAGGAGGCTTTCACTAACCTTTAAATATCTGCAGCACAGCAACTATCACATAGGCTCCTAATAGTCTGGCCTTATGCCTGGACCAGGAGTCCTTGACAGCAGCACTAGTATTCTCAGCACCTCATCTAGCACGTACCAGGGGTCAGTAAATGTTGGCTGAATAAAAGTATTAAAGCCCAAATAAATGGAGCCATTTTTCTATTTAAATTGAAATTTCAATCTTCTTTCCCTAATTTTTTTCTAAGGTTCATGACAAGTAATGTAGGTGAATAAAAAAGGCACGGGAGGGTAGAGGGCAAAAGAAGGGATGAACATTTCCAAACTAGGAACTAAGCACTGCTATTTTTAAATATAGATGCCACATACCACCCCTTTGCACTGGCCTTGTCAAGTGAGAAGTGTCTTTTGTTGGCTGAACCCAAACCAAAACCTAGCACCTATTATAATGTTTTCCTTTGACAGCAGGCATCAGCAGTTTAGAAGAAGGGTCCTAATCTACCTGGGCATTATTATTTTACTGGGTTCCACCACTGTCAAATGTAAGCAACAACTGGCAAACCACAGGGAACATTAACTTCATGCCAAATAATAAAACAAAGCTGAACTCCAAAGACCACTTTGGGCTTAGTCTTAAACATATACACAGGCCACCTTAAAGAATGTCAACAGTGGTGTAACAGGTGACAGACTCAATTTTTACAAGGCCTCATTGGTGAAAACCTCTCCCAGAGCAAAGATTATTTATTCGGGGGTAAGTTAACTATGCAATTTGAATATTTCACTCTGTCAACTAATTCTAGCATATAGGAAACTATTTTTAAATGTGAATGCAGTTAGCTTAAAAAACAGGGACACAGTCTATGATTTCTTTTTAAATAGCAATAATTACATTTTTAGGAAGTACAACAAATGGTCAAAACAAATGTTCAAGGCTGTCAATCTCATTTTTTTTTTTTTTTTAACATCCAAATAATCTTAAAAGCATGCAATTCTTTAATCTTTGGATCCAAATTATTAGCTTCATAGTGTGTGGAACAATGTCAGGGTTATAGAAGTTGTTCAGTAACTTTTTACTGAATAAATGGTAATGTACTCTCATGATGGTTAAAAAAATCTGCGAGTTAAAATGAAAGGACTCCATAATTACAACATCAAGGTCAGCAGTGTAATGATACTCTTTTAGGCACACCCATCTCTTAAAGTTTAACACAGACAATCAGTATGTTGCCAAAGGAAGTTCTAGAGACAGAAGACTTTCAGGTGCTTTCTTTCAGGATTTGAACGTACAGCCTGAAGGAGACACTCAAGGTAAGTAAGTTGAGAAATGTGGATAATTTCTTTTGAGAACACAATGAAAGGAAACAGAGGCATGGCTTATATAATTCCTTAATTTAAAAACCCCTGAATTAAGACCCAAATTAAAAAAAAAAAAAAAAAAGTCAGCTGATTAATGGAGCATATAAACCGTAACTTGAAGTTTTCCTAAAACCTTCCTGAGGAAGGTTTCCCTAATCTGGGAAACTTACAAAGCCAAACTCAAAACTCACGTGTGGCTCATTCACTGAAACATGGGCCAATGACCAGTCACTGTGTGCTTTAGCTACTATGCGAGGTGGCAGGGACACAAAAAGAGGAACAGGCCGAAAACCTGCCCTCGAGTTAAGGCAGACTTGATAAACATCTTTCTAAAGAGCAATGTATAGAGTACTCAGTTACAAAGCGAGTGAAGAACTAAAGTCACCAACTGATTTCCAACAAAGTAGAAGTCATTATATGCTCCTGATTTTAGCAAGCTGATAAAGTAGTCAGACACGCCAAATGAAAAGCCAGTGATCTTTCTTGTAGACAGTTTGAGATAGACACGAGAAACGGGGAAAATGTTAAAAGGTCTGATTAAGAAGACATTCTATCACTTCTCTGGGAAATCATTTTGGATGGCAGACACCCTGCACAATTCAGTTTGGGGTAGATTAAGTTGTCATAGATCAGAGTTTGTTTAGTGATCTCATATGACCTCCACACAGAGTAAAGTCATCATTCTGTAAGGGGAAGCCTTCTTAAGGGGTTTTCAATTTGTGTAAAGACCAATACGGTTTTTGTGCAACAATATAACCACCCCCCTCAAAAAAAACCAATTCTTTAAAACAGTGCTGTTTAATAGAACTTTCTGTGATGATGGAAATGTTCTTTATTTTTGCTGTCCAACACAGTAGCCACTAGCCAGGTGTAGCTATTGAGCACTTGAAATATTGTACACCTCTAAAATTGAATAGGAAACCCTGGTGGCGTAGTGGTTAAGAGCTATGACTGCTAACCAGAAGGTCTGCAGTTCGAATCTACCAGGTGCTCCCTGGAAACTCTATGAGGCAGTTCTACTCTGTCCTACAGGGTCGCTATGAGTCGGAATCGACTCGACGGCAATGGGTTTTGGGGTTTTTTTTTTTTAAATAAAGTTTGCTTTATTTATGTTAAGGACAAGAAAAAGGGCGTCCAAATTAACCCTGGAGAATGATCTCTAAGGTAAAAAGAAAAAAGTATGGGTTGCACAAGTCAGCAGCTTTTTGTGGGAATGGCTGAATCACAACAGCTCTTGTTACATCACAGAGGAGTTCTGAGACTGCCTAGAGGGTAGAGAGGTCTAGTGGGAGATTCTGGAGTAGGGTGATCAAGGTCTATTCCAAGTGAGTTTTTAAACAAAACTTACTACTTTTCAAAACTATATAAGAAATGTGGGAACTACAAAAGAAATTCAAACCATGTCCCTTTATTTTGCTGTTATTAGCAGACCTTGGGGAACTGGATCTGCCACAGCTAAACTGCTGCAAAATGTCATCTCTGCTCTGGTTGGTCCCGTTAGCCACCTTGGGGTCCTGTATCCTTTTAATGTTTCACACCCTTGGTCATTAGTTGTGCAGGCAGCCCATGCTTTTTTTAATTTATATTTTGCTGTTCTGCTTCTTCAATGCCATTTAATAAACATTTTTAATCCTTTCCACTTTATTCTATACTTTCTGGCTGGCACATCTAACTATTTAAAGGAGAAGCAACAACATACCCTTGGGGAGAAATAAAGGAAATTCATCATGACTAAGCACTTCTATGTACCAAGTACTTCGTCTGCCATCAGTCCTATGAGGTAGATGCTATTATTCCCTCATCCCAGATAAGGAAACTGAAGCTCAAGGATATCAAATAACTGACCCACATCCACAATCATGCAGACAGGCAGTGGCACAGCTGCGATTTGAACCTAAATTTGCCTGACCTCCAAAACCCATACTTTTTCCTATGTTATACTGTTTCCTAAGACCACTTTACAATATAAATTTCAGAAATAAATCCCACAGTAAAAATGATGGTAACCCTGAACTTCCCTTCCTTAGTTCCTTCTGTCTATCCATCTAATATCTCATTAAAAAAAATAATAATAATAAAAAGAAAGTAGTCATTATGGAATGGTTCTGGAATATTTAAAGGAACTAAAGCTATTGCATCAAGAGGTTTTGCTTCCTTCTAGTTTCTAAATACACACACACACATTTTTTAAGCCAGAAAAGGGCTTTAAATCATTAAAATATTACTCAAAGGGGTAGTTTAAAATTGCATTCTTGTGAATAGCTTGTTTTTTAAAAGTATTTAAAAAGGTAAGGCCCAATGCCACCATTAGGAAAAACAACAACAAAACAAAAAACCCTCAGCTAGTAGAACCAATGGAGTCAATCCTATCTGTTACTCAGTTATTAATTTAACTCACGTAGTAAAACCTTTCCAAAGAAGCAACTAACTCTGTATCTTATGGAGTCAAGTACATAGCCACTTAAGCACTTAAGGAAAAGTAGTCAACATTTTATGGGCTTCACATACTTTGAAAAGTAACAGATAGAAAGAAAGTTACCTTTTTGATTAGGGCATCTATAACCTAGTATTTTTGTACTCTAGGTAATCATAATCTTTAAAAAAAAAAAAGTCTTAAATTCTGTGTCTGAAAGTAGAAGACTTTAAAAAAAAGGGACACACATAAAACAAAATGAGATTAAAGGGGCACACTGGTCCAGGGGCAAGGACTAGAAGGTAGGAGGGGACAGGAAAGCTGGTAATAGGGAACCCAAGGTCGAGAAGGGAGAGTGTTGACATGTTGTGGGGTTGTTAACCAACATCATAAAACAATATGTGTACTAACTTTTTAATGAGAAACTAGGTTTGTTCTGTAAACCTTCATCTAAAAAGTATGATAAAAAAGGAAAAAAAAAAAAAGGGACACAGCTGTAGTCCTTCAATATTTTGTAAGAATTTAGTGGTTAGGATCATTATTGTCCAGTGGTTAAGACCAACTGGGCTCTTTCCAATCTTGGTTCAACACTTGCTGGCTCTGTGACTTTGGGCAAGGAAATTAGCTTCACTTTCCTCATCTTAAAAATGAGAATAATAATCCATAAGGCTGTTGTGGAGATTAAATGAATTAATATATGTGAGGCACTTGGAATATTCATGGAGGTAATGCTCTATTTTTTCTACCAGTCTATGTAACTGAAAAAACAAATGAAATAATTAACTTTAACTGATGGTGACTAATGAAAAAATTTAAAGGGCTGCATAAGATACCATACTATTAGTAAAAATTCCTGTATATTTTACTAAGGACATTATGAAAGAAATTTTGGTGTAGTAAGAATGTCTGAAATGTAATTCCTGATATGTTATAGTATCTTAGGGCATATAGTAAGTAAAAAGTAAATTTTTCATCTTGTAATATGCCCCATAAAATGTAAAAGAATGGGAAAGGATCAATAAACTTGATTGACCATAAAATCAGTTCCAACTGGAAAATGGTATCCATGATGGTTGTTTGCGTAAACTGTACTATACTTTCCCGCACCTCCAGTTCTGTAAGGTTCTGGAACTTAGAATGGAAGTCTTTCCTTACACAATGTATTTTCAACTGCATGTGGGTTATTATGACTGAGTTGCCCGAAAGGACACAGTACATTTTTTCTATCATTTCACCTCCAATGATAGGGATCTTACTTTCCTTGAATCCGCTTGGCTCCAAGCCATAAATCTGGGATACGTCGTGGTTTCCTCACGCTATTCACATCTAACTAACCACCAAGTCCTATGTATTTTACCTTTAAACTTTAGTTTATGCTTCCCTCCCTCATCTCTCTATGTGGCCCTGCAATAGTTTCCAACTACCAGATTTCCTGCGAACAACTACTTTGCTTCTAATCTGTCCTTGCATGACAGCCTAAAATACACATCTAATCACAATATTTCTCTGCTTAAGATCTTTTGATGGTTCACTATCACAAACAGCAAGAAGTCTATGGTTTAGCCTGAAACTCAGGATTTTGTCTAAGTCTCCAGCCCCCAAGCACCAAGTTGTTGACCATCTCCATGCTTTTGCTCATGCTGTTGGCTCTGGTTGGAACACTCTTCCTTCCCTCTGTCAATCACCTAAAATAGCTCAGGTATTAATTATTATCTCCAGGAAGCCTTCTTTTTACCTCTCCCCTGTGCGATATAAAAAATATTCCATGTGTATATCACTGCATTTATAATATACTGAAATTATAACAAGCTCACCCCTCCCCCACCCTAGGTGAGTCCTTCAAGGCATGCCCCATGTCAGCACCCTTAGCACACGGCACAGGGCTCATGGGAGCAGGTGCTCAATATGTGTCTTGTAAACACCAGGGTTTTTTCTGATATAGGTAAAAATTTATAATTCCAATTTTTGCTCCAAGAAGCAATAAAATCATCCCTCCAGGGAAATACAGCATTTGGCTAGTGCATAAAAAGGCAAAGTTTAAATACTACTTACGTAACACTTGCACTTACCTAAATTGCTGTATGTTGCACTACAAGAGCTCAGGTCCACAGGATCTGAAGTGTCTTCTTTCTCTTCTTCCCTCTCCAGTTCTGGTAAGGGCAGTGCTGGTGTGGCTGAAGTACAGCCCCGGCCATCTTGCTTCACGACAATAGTCCTTGGATCCCGAGGAGAAAAATCTTCTGCTGTCACTTCATGGGTCACATGACTGAAACAAACCAGACCACACTTGTTTGGATGTTATACTGGCATTCAAAGGTCCTGCTAAAATTTCGATTTATGGAAGGCATATACTCTCTATAAATGTAAATGACTGGCCCTATAGTCACAGCAATGGTTCATAACCCCCAACATACCTGCCTGAACACAGAGCAGTCCTGCATGCAGGCCAATACTCTATTTACCTTGATCCATACCTACTGAGACCCCAGTTTGGTAAAGGAAGTATGGTAGGCTGAGAGAGAAGATTGAGAATGACAGGCAAATGGTGGAACTTTTTTTTTTTTTTTAGGTAGAGGGTGGTGATAGTGATACCAAAAAAACCAAACCCATTGCCATCAAGTCGATACTGACTCACAGTGACCCTACAGGACAGAGTATAACTGCCCCATAGGGTTTCCAAGGAACAGCTGGAAGATTCAAACTGCTGAACTTCTGGTTAGCAGCTGTAGCTCTTAACTACTGTGCAGAGGGAACTAAATCCTTGACTGGTTAAAGGCAACTATACTAAAGTATTTAGTAAAGTACTACACTACACTATAGTACAATATTGTACTATAGCACTATAATGCTATGTTGTTGTTGTTAGGTGCTGTTGAGTCGATTTCGACTCAGCAACCCTATGCACTACAATGCCATAGTAAATACTAAGTACTTCACTATATAGTATTTATGATATACTATTTACGGGAGGTCCTGAGTGGAGCAAATGGTGAAGTGTTCAGCTGCTAACCAAGCAGTTGGTGATTTGATTCCACCCAGAGGTACTCTGGAAGGAAGCCCTGGCAAAACCAGCCACTGAAAATCCTGTGGAGCACAGTTCTGCTCTGATACACGTGGGGTCATCATGATTTGGAATCGGCTCAGTGGCAGCTGATTTTTTTTTTTTTTTTAAAGGATTTACTAAAGTATTTAGTAAAGGATCAGGAATAAAGTTGAGATTAGAATATCTAAATATAGAAGCAACTGTTTTAGTAGGTGAAGTGAGGCCAGGAAGGTCTTACTGCCTGCAGGACAGAAACACCAACTTTCACCCGTGTGCATGCAGCAGGTAAGGCAAATGGAAAAGAAAATCCCACGTTCTAGTTATTCTCATGCATTAAAAGGAATCTGAAGCACATACCATTATGGTCATACACAATGCTTTGTGTTCCCAATCTTTTTTCACCACTGCTCCTCTGCTTATAGCTACCTCTTCCCATCTCCCACAGCCCCCGGTCTGCTAGAACTCTACTAATTCTGTTGCTATTAAGTACAAGGGGATGGAAAGGTCATTAAATGCTGGTGGAGAAACCTGGCCTAGTTAGAAAATCTCAGTGGGCTGGTCAATGGAATAAATTCAAAATCAGGCATGTTTAGAAGTTTCCAGGTCCAATGAAAAGTGTCCCTAGACCTTCACACACTCACCAGCTCTTCTTCCTATTTTCGTTATGGCAAAGGAAAGGAAAAGAAAAGAAGGAAAGGAAATATCTCCTATACTAAAAACCAAAAAACCAAACCCATTGCCGTTGAGATGATTCCAACTTACAGCGACTTTATAGGACAGAGTAGAACTGCCCTATAGGGTTTCCAAGGCTGTAATCTTTACAGAAGCAGACTGCCACATCTTCTCCCAAGGAGCACAGCTGGTGGGTTTGAATTGCTGACCTTTTGGTTAGCAGCCAAGTGCTTAACCACTGCACCACCAGGGCTTCTTTCTCATATAATACATGTTATTTCTAGATTTTCAACCAGTAATGAGTCATGGTGACATTTATAGGTTTTCTTTAAAAGAGGTACTTTGATCGTGTGTCATCAGGTCATATATCACCTGTGGATTTGAGAGTGTAGATCTGAAGGAGTGCCTTCTTATCAATCTTTCATTAAGGAAATCATGCATGCGACTTGACAGAAAAATAAGCCTTGAAGTCTGCTGGATACACAACTTCAAAAATATTCTTTCAGAGCTGGCAGAGCCAGAGGCCTCTCCACACTGCGAGTGAGTGAGCAATAAGGGGGAGGTTCTTATGAGAACTGGCTTTTGGGCACAGTGGTGAGATGGGAAGGAATCACTTTACCAGCAGCCAACAGGGTGGTCTTTGTAAAAGAGGCCTCGTTCAGTAAAGCATGCTGCCTTTTCACCGTGGGCTCCCCCGGGGTGATCAACCCCAAAGTGGGGTTCCAAATAAAGCTGGTTTCTCCTAATACGGAACATTATAAAATCAAGGTAACAAGGGACTCAATTCCCATGCACTGGCAAATGACACTTGAGAGACATTCTTGGGCAACACTTAGCATCAAGATCACACAGTAGTTATCAACACGCGCCAGGAGAGGAAAATTGCTCTTTGCCGGGTAAAAGAACATAAGCTATTTAATTTCAAGGCAATAAATATAAAGTGATTTACAAATATCAGCCCCCTCAAGAGGAAAAAGATTAACGTTTCAGAAATCCTCTTCTTATTCTAGAGTCAGCTTTAGTGTTTCCTAAATAGCTATTTTTAGGTTTTTTAGTCTCTACAACTTTGCCCCCTCCTACCTTTTCTCTTTCTTTTCCCCAACCTCCTGACTATTTTGAAAGGAAAGACCTCCTTTCCATTTATCAAAAAGTATTGGTGAAGGCTGGTTCAGAGCCATGATCCTACCTCCATGTGTCTGCTTTCCTCCCAGGGAATAGGCTATTTAGAAGGAGCCTCAGCTAGTGTGAAAGCCACAGAAAGAGCTGCTACTGTTAACCTGTGAGGAATTCCCTGGGCACGGTGGTTAAGCGTTAGGCTGCTAACCAAAAGGTCAGCAGTTCGAATCTACCAGCTGCTCCCTGGAAACCCTATGGGACAGTTCTACTCTGTCCTCAAGGGTCACTATGAATTGGAATTGACTTGACAGCAACAGGTTTGATGTGGTTTGGTTCCCACATACATTCAACACAGCTCTGTGCTCTGAAGAACGTCTCAAAATAAAACACGTATGCTAAAAAGCAAGAAATATTAAAGACTCACCCACTGTACTCACTCACACAATTCCCCATTAAAGAAAATTCTCGCAGGGCCTTCTTGAGTCTGTTAATCATGTTCTGAAACTCTGATGAACCACAGCTCCCACTGAGTTCTGGAGAGCTAAAAGTTGGGCAAGCTATGAGCAAAAGGCTTGCATTCTGCATTTTAATACCACCCACTGCACTTTAACCTTTACTTTAGGGATCTGGTCTAGGAAATGTGCCAAGTTACCTTTAGGGAGCTAGGCAAAGTGAAAGCTAGTTTTATTAACTCTTTGAGGACCAGGGGAGAGGCAGCAAAGCCTATATTCTAGATAGTTTTCATAAGCAGATTTTAAATAAGGGTACTGGCCTATTAAATCACCAGTTAAAACAACTGTCAACTATAAAGAACTATGCAAATAGAGTTGATGACAGTAAAACCACATGGATTTGCAAATGGCTGCTAAGATTTTTAACCTGCGTTTACAGTGACAGCAGTATCTAAAAAGGAGTAAGAATTTTTTTTAAAAAGCATCAATGATATGTCATGTCCTGATGCTTGAGGGAAGAACAGTTCCTTGTGTGATGAAAATGGTAAAAGGCGGGGAGGGAGAAGTTCTAAGATTTCAGGCTTAGATGTGGTAACATGGTGTGACTACAAACTGAACAAAGAATTGAGGGCAGCAGCAGAGAAGGTTGATTCAGTCATCACGTATAAGTAACATAAACAGATCAATCATCCAGGAAGAAATAAGAAAGTAAAAATATAATTTATTGATCATTTGACATATTGCTTTTGTAAAGGAATTTAATTTTTGACCACTGACTGTTGTATATTTAGACACAAAATCAGAAAACCCACTCAAATAATAAAATGACACTTTACAAGTACAGGCTTTACCTTATAAAGTGACACTTTGCAAATATAGGTGGTTTGCCTCCAACATCTCACTGGAGAATTTTTCATGTAAGGGCGATAATATCAAAATGGGAATCAGAGAACTTGAGTTCTGTTTCTCTTTTACTTTGACCTGAACAAACTAGGTGACAGCACCAGGAAGGCAATAATAGAGAAAATGAAAATTTCCCCCATTCCATCCATGACACAGTTTGTAAAAAATTTTTTTACATTAAATGGTAAAAAATATATATACTGGAATTTCTGAGATGCTCTATCTTAGCATATGTCTTGAAATAGAAAATAATGACAAGGGTAACTAGATTTTTTTTTTTTTTTTAATCACTTAAAAACAGAACTGTTAACTGATAAATGGCCCACAAAGAGGAAGCCTGGCTTTTCTATTTTTGCTATTTAAATTCATGTTCAAACAATCCCTAGCTCTATATTGCATGTAGAAAGTCTATAATAACCATGACTTTCACATCTGTGTCCTCAGTAGCAGGTTGGCGGAAACCCTGAGTTAGCCTACTCTTTGTCCTGGGGCTTCAGCATTTGTTCTGCTTTGATAATGGAAGACAACACACGTTTGACTGTACTTCAAACTCTCCAACCAACTTTTCATTAATGACCCGTTTTTAACTGAGATTTGGTAGGTCTGACTTGAGAAAAAAACCACAAGTAACCATCTCCATTAAGACATCTCATTTTCTGAACACACAGAATGAACTTGAGGTATTCAAATAAAACAGTAATATCGTTAAGAATTTGTCTGTTATACAAATGGATCCCTTGGTAAGGTTATATCTCATCAGTCTGCAATATTCATACATAATTCAAAGCTGCAGAAGCAATCTCCTGCGGGAAGCTCACTTGACTCACCCAGGTGGTAGGATTAATCATTACACCATCAAATGGAATAATCCTTCTTGTTTTCCTGGTAAATTCATGACAGATTTTTGTAAAAATTCTGTTAAATGTCTGAACGTATTTTTTAAAAAGGCAAATCAAATTCCACATTGGAACAGATTAAAGATCTTTATGTATCCAATATTTCTACAGTTTAACTTTATCTTTGAATTCAACCACCTTCATTCACCTTCAAAGGGGACAGTATACGAAACCAGTCTTCTATAGAGGCCATCTGCCTCTTGGGGCAAATGGTGTTCTAAATTCCTATTTGCCTGCTCTCTTCAGTAACTACATCTGTCCCCAGTTGCCCAGGAGAGCCAATAAATAAGTGTGTGATTTTTAGAAAACCTTTTTTGCCCCTAAAAATCAGACCAAAGCACATGAGAAACAAAATTTTATGGCTCTGTTACTGGTTTCCAGAGCTGCATATTTCTATGGGGTTGCTGGGGATGATGGACCTTTTCAGAAATGGTATCTGCACTGACACTTGAGGATGAGAATTCAAAGTTATCAAATCCCTCACCTTTGTAATCTATTGGAAGCGGGGGGAGGGAACCTCTCTTTCTTTCTGTCTCTCTACCTTTAGGACCCCCCAAGGTGACATTTCTTAATCCTACCTTATTTTCCAGGTCATCAATTTGGTTTTGCTACACTTTCCAGTCATTGGCATTTGAAGGTAGAAAAGTGTTGTGTACACTGATCACAACCTTAGTGTCTCCAATTTTCCACTAAGCCTTCTATAGTCTTTAAATGGCAACTTCAAACTTCTTATTCTGAACTGAGATTAACCTTTAGCTGAGATCTGATGGGTTCCTGCTAATATATCTAACACAGTCTGGTCAAACAAAAGTAGCTCTTACTGGTGTGAATGAGTGGCTAAGTCTTGGGATGGGGAAGACCGGCAGTCATGTGAAGGTCTTGAACAGACTCTAATTTCTCCCACTGCATAGACTCACTTTTTTTTTAATGGATGTGCATAGCAAATTAAAAGTGTCTTCAAGGCACTTTTGTCTTATAATTTTGTGTCGAATTGAAGGACAAGCAAAATAGCTAAAAACACAGACACGGTAAATCACTGTTGCCTTCATTATAATAAGAAAAATTGCAATTTTAAAATCCTAAGAAATATAGAGTTAGAATAGTATCTGGGCAAATTAAAAGATAAATTAACTTTGGAGAAGAGCAATAAAATAAGGTTGGCTTTCTCAATGACGGAAGTATAGAAGTAGCTTCTTGGCATCACCATGTCAGCCTTCGCTTACCCCTAGAAACTGGATGAGATATTGATGTTATTTCCTGAAAAGGCAAGATATCAGAATACCCACAGCTCTCTCCAAGGGGACTAACCCAGGGAATGGCCCTTCTGGGGTTCTGGACTTTTGCATTGTACCCAGAAGCACCAGAGAAGTAGGTCACTACAACTTTTCCCACTTTCCTCTTATCTCCCTCAACTGTCTGTCTGCCCTTAGTGTCAGAGCAGGGAGATGCTAAGAAGTGATTATGTACGTGTAACTCTCGGAAAACACTGCAGGTTCACTGAGGGAATGGATGTGGAGAAGGGATGGGAACTAAGACTACTCAGATTCTACTCCTATTCACTGCACAAGCCAGGCACTTTTCCCTTTAATTCACAAAAACACTCAGGAGGTAGGTGCAATTATACTCATTTCACAGATGAGGAAACTGAGATTGAGAAAAGTAAACTGAAGTGCCTACGATTACATGGGCACTTAGGTGACAGAATTAGGATATGAATTCAATACTATCCAGCGCTAATGTCCATGTTCTATCACCCTGGTGCCATAGGGTGAGCTTGGTGTACTGCGGAGACTCAACAATAAAAGCTTGATTATGACGATGAAGAAGTAAAAATGCTTTGAAAGAATAAAGCTATTATTGACTGTGAAGTATTAATGATTACAGATGTGTTCTGCTTTCGAAAAATCAGAATAAGAAATGTCATTATTTACACTGCAAAACGATTTCTTTAAAAAGAAGCTGCTTTAGTATAGAAAGACTGTGTTTACAGATATTTGGCTACCTAACAATAATCACTACCACCACGTCTACGTTTACTGAGTGCCGGGCACAGTGCTTAAATAACAATAATGCTCTCAGTAAGTTTCGTTATTTCCAAAACAGCAAATAATAATAGTAGCCAAAACTTATATAGTGCTTATTATATGCTAGATGCTATTCTAAGTCATGTTTCTCAGAGTGGCACTGTTGACATTTTGGACCAGCTGAGATTTGGTTGTGGAGGGCCTTCCCATGAATAATAGGATTATAGTAGCATCTCTTGCTGCTGCATCTTGCTACAGTAGATGTTGGAATCACCCCCTTGGTGCTCCAGTTGTGACAACCAAAAATGTCTCTAGACATTGTCAAATGTCCCCGAGGGGGCAAAATCCTTTTCCCCTTTCTAAATCCTTCACATGAATTAATTCATTTAAGTCTCACAACAACCTCTTAGGTAGGTTATTATCTCTCTTTTACAAATGAAGACATTATCACCCAAAGAGGTTAAGTCACTTGCCTCAGATAACACAGCTAGTAACTGGTGGAGCTGAGATTCAAACACCCGGAGTCTGCTCTAGAGTTTGGGATCTAAACAGCTACATTATTCTGCTTCTTAAGTTTACAGATGAGGAAACTGAGAAGCAGAGCTCAAGTAACTTGTCTGCGATGACAGGGCTAATGAGCAGTGAAGGCAAGATTCAAAGCCAGGTCTGAGTGACTTCCATGTATGTGTTCTAAGGCATTATGCCAATGATTATCAAACTTTAATGTGTCTAAGAATTACCTTGGAAGCTTGTTAAAGTTGCGGATTCTTAGCTCCCACCTCCAGGGACTGATCTAACAGCTCTGGGGTATGGTCCAGGAACCTGCGTTTATAGAAACACCCCAGGTGATTCTGATGCAGTTGGTCCCATGACTGTACTCGGATGAACTGTTTTTCATTGCTCCCCTCCCTTTAGAGAGAAAGGGGCAATAAGTATAGAGGAAATAAAGTATGAAAAGTAGAAACACTTTAAGGAAAGCAGCATTATTCCTCAGAAGTGATA
This sequence comes from Elephas maximus indicus, assembly GCF_024166365.1. Lineage (NCBI taxonomy): Eukaryota > Metazoa > Chordata > Mammalia > Proboscidea > Elephantidae > Elephas > Elephas maximus. The sequence continues at coordinate 66,372,381 of NC_064831.1, read as the reverse complement.
TAGGCTGAAAAGGGGAAGTAAAAAGTCTCAGATGAGATCCAACACAAGCTATTAACAAGGGGCAGGGGCATGGTTTAGGATCATTCCTAACCTCTGAGGTTTATTCTCAGAATACTGTTACACACTGGAATCTCTAAGTGTTAGAAGTCCTCTAACTTCAGGGGGAGAGATGAGAATCATAATCAGTACAAAGCTGAGTCCTGACGCGGAGGTCAGACATACCTCCATTCTCCACTTGTTTTTTTTTTTTTTTTTACCCATTTTGACACCAGACCTCCTCCCCCCAGCACTCTCTACTTCTTTGCTCCGTTTGATAATTCCTTGCAACGGCCACACAGAACTCACAGACCATATTCATGATTATGTGGTTTACTAGTGAAGTAACAGGCTACAACTCGGGATCAGGAAGTAAAAGTATACAGTTCATCAATCAGGACAGCTTTCAACCAGGGCTGTTCTCAGCTTCTTGGCTGTGCTCACAGGCGGGCAGCCCCTCTCTTGGCCCTGCCTGTTGCCTGGCCTTCTCTAAGCTGTGCTGCCGCCCAGCTTGGCTTCTGCTGCTAGGCCTCACTCTCAGCCTCTGTCCTGCTTGGGCAAGTGTTACAGCTCTTTAGCTCTGCCGACAAGTGCCCAGAGGCTCCCCATTCCATTAGCAAGCCTTCTGTCTGAAGGCACTCAGCTCTCTCGTTCGTGGGCCAGGACGCCCACCACAGCCATCTTGTGCCAGTCTCCTGGTTCCTGCCAGCTTGTGCTGTCTCGCACTGTTCCCAGTGTTACAGCTTTCTCTGTCTCCTGGATCTAGGAGGTTCTGAACTCAGGGACCCTGGGCCCAAATGACATGCTCCACTCCAGGCTCTTCTTGATGGTAGTGAGGTCTCCCTCTACCTCTGTGGGATTGGCCCTTTTATAAGCCTACTGAACCCACCAAGACCACAAACTGACCAATCCCCTCAGTAGGCCACAGTTACCTAATTTGCATAGTAAACTGTCCAATCCCTACAAGGTACATAAAATAGACTAATTACAGGGCAGGCTGTGGCTCAACCAATTATTTTTGGCAGAATTATAAACCCAAGGCCAGAAAGGCCATATATATGAGAAACCCACTGCACTGCATACACACTCACAAATATTAGAAAATGAGGATTTGGCCTCGTATGATATTTATGATTTTAATCAGAAGCCCTGGCTGGTTAAGACCACCTTGAAAAGGAGAAAGAGCATCTGTGACAGGAATAATAAGTCTTCCGACATGCAGCAATGCCTCAATTATTTGTATCAACAGAGGACAGAGGTGAGCACAAAGGGCAGGCCCCTGTAACAGAGAAAGCTGCTACGAGAAGAGGGACCACAATACCCACACTTTCTACCCAGCCTGCCAGGGGACTCTTCCTAAAATACCTCTTTTGGTGTGCTGTTCCTCTCCACCACACCCTCCACAGACCCTTACGGTTTAAGGTCAGGTCCACATCCGCCCTGCAGGTCTACAAGGCCCTTCACAATTCAATTGCAATGTATGCTGCCATCCTTATTCCAAACTTTGAGACACAATCCTTCAGCTCCAGACTAGCCAATCTATTTCTACTTCGTGACTCCCTGTCCCTTGGACAGACCATATTCTGTGTATTTGCTGTACCTACGTTCCCTTCCTAAAACTGCCTCCCTTCTTCTTTCCATCTACTCCAAATTCAGCCAGTCTTCAAAGTTTTATTCAAGTCCTATATTACCCATGTCAACTTACTGTTCAGAGACTCTTCCTTCTCTGAACACCCATGCAGGGGACTGAGGGGTACAAAAAGTACTCAATAAATTCACATTGAATAAATCAAACCAGGTGGAATCTGGGCAGCAAGACACAAGAGAATGTCACCAGGCTCTGTACCCACACTCTTCCTCCCACCAGAATTCCTGCCTGTACCCAGTGAGACTGGGATAAGCGCCAATGTGGAGTGAGCAAGAGGGGGTGGCAAGTTTCCTCCCCACTAGGAAGCCAGAGGAACAGGGTGTCTTCCCAGAAGCAGACTGGAGCTTCAGCTGTGTATCAGCAGCACAGAAAGGCCAGCTGGCTAATTCCTGAGGCTATTTCACTCCAGGATAATTAGGGGTGGAGGTGAAAGGCTGATTCCTGTGCTATAGTTACCATCACTGTGGTCTTTTCAGGCTAGCCTTTCTCCCTGCTAACAAATCACCATTATAGAGGCACAATATGAGGATAAGCTGCTTGTCTCTGGAATTAAACCTTTAAATATCACCCGATGGCTCAACTCAGTACTTTATTGCAGTTATGTTAAATAATCACTGACTGAAACCTGGCCTAGAGGAGTAAAAGCAGGTCAAGAAATTAGAAATTCAAATTTAATTTCAGTTCTGCCACCACCAGTACTCTGTCTACACCCCCATTAAAACTCATCTGTAAAATGGGTGTAGTGACAGCTACAGGAAAAAAAAAAATTATGTATTAATTAGGGCATTCATGTGAAGTGCTTTTAAGAGGGTGAGTAACTATGGCAATGTTGAATACTTTAAGACTGCTTGACTGGCCAGCGGATCAGCACGTATCATTGTGACCTTTCTTAGTCACAGACATGAATTCCTGTGCTCAGCGGGACTTTATTTATTTTATTGTGCTTTAAGTGAAAGTTTACAGTTCAAGTCAGTCTCTCACGTAAAAACTTATACAAGCATCATTATATGACCCTAGTAGCTCTCCCTACAATGTGACAGCACACTCATTGACTCTATGCAGTATTTCCCATGTCCATTTAACCTGCTCCTGTCCCCTTCTGCCTTTTCATCTTGCCTCCGGACAGGAGCTGTCAGGGGTACTTTAAAAGGTGTAGTAGACATCAATTGACTCAACAACCACCACTAATAGTAACAAAAATCACTTTGGGGGTCTAACTGTCTTTCAAGTCAAAATCACTACTGCAGAGTGGTTCTAGGGTAGTCAATAGACCTCTCTGGCCCTCAATTTCCAAAAAAAATGGGAAGGATGCACTGTCAGAGCTGTTGGGATGGCTCAGATAATACGAGGGAAATTTTCGTAAGAGTTACATAATAAGATATGGTTATTAAACTTCAGATTCATTGTGCAAACAAAACAAAACAAGCCCAATGAGCAGGAAATTCCCAGTTTGATTCTTCACTTTAGAACATATTCATTATGGAACTCTAAGCAAGTCCCTTTACTTTTCTGGAGTTGCATCACCTCCCCAAAGAAAAAGGAACATAAAACTCTATGAAGACCACTCCCATCATGATGTACATAAACATAACCATTCTGCATCATTCTGTGATTAGGATGAAGTAAGGTATTTATCAATTTCTCTAAAACAGGATTATTTAAAAATTCAACAAGGACTTCACGAACTAGTATAAACTTTAGGAAGAATATGTTGGCAAATGTTGATGTGATCTTTATAAATGCTGACAATGCAGAAATTTTCTTTAGAGCAAAAGAACATATAATCAGGAGAGCAAACAGCCACTTTCAGCTTCTTCTACAATTATTTTTCTTTATGAGAATTAGGAACTTGATCTTCATAGGCCAGTTTGGTCCTAAGCATGAAAAGATGACTTTGATAGGGTGTCTTAGTAGAGATAATGAAACGAAGCTATAACTGCAGCGTAAGTATTAAGACAATTCAAACTTCTAACCGAACTTTCTGGAGAGAAGGACATCTTATTTTATCATAGGCATGAAGATGGCACAGGGTATCTGGCAACATTTTGCTCTGTTATATATAAGGGCCTATGAGTCAAAGATGACTAGAAGGCAACTAACAATAGCCACAAGAAGAAGTGTTTGGATTTTATTTTTTCATACTACATGTACGCACACACACAGAACCAGACTCTGATTTCTTCGTTGTCAGTTGTCGTTGATTCCAACTCATGGAAACCTCATGTGTAGAGAGTAGAGCTGCTTCCTAGAGTTTTCAAGTCTATAATCCTTTGGAAGCAGATTGCCAGACCTTTCTTCCTCTGAGGTGCCTCTGAGTGGGTTTGAATTGCCAATCTTATAGTTGAGCACTTAACTATTTGCACTACCCAGGGACTCCGTCTATTGATTTTTTTAGCAAGTACCAAACTTGTCTAGTGTTTGACTGGAATAACTATAAGCTATTTTTACTAGTGTGCTTGACAACTACAGACAAATCAGGTAGTATAGCTCTGCACCAGGGTTACCAAATTTAAAAGGGCCAGACAGTAAATATTTTAGGCTTTGCAAGCCACATAGTCTCCATTACAACTATTCAACTCTGCTGTTGCAGTGCAAAAGCAGTCATAGACAATACGGAAAAGAACGTGCATAGCTGTGTTCCAATAAGACTTCATTTACAAAAACAGGCTACAGGTTGGATTTGGCTCACAGGCCATAGTTTGTCAAGTCCCAGTCTACACCCTTGAACTTTGGAGTTGGTTAGAGGATACCCAAGGCTGACCCTTGGATTATTGAGGAATATAGTTTAGTTTTAAGATCAATAAGGAAAGGGGCAAAGGAAAGCTATACAAATGTATAGAGTTCCTAAGGGAGCAAAAGTGTGCCAAATCCAATCTGCCTGTCCAAACCAGAATTCAGCTGGGGTTTGGACAGAATCCTAGCTGTTTGAGGCAGAGCCGGATTCCTGAGATGGTTCTGGGCATCCTAAAAAACCAGATTTACATGGCATCCAGGAGCACATTCTAATTAGGAGCATGGTGTTCAGGGCTGGCGGGGCTAGGAAGGTTAGCTGAAAGTTAAGGGGCCATTCAGGGGCAGATGATATCCTTAACTTTGCCTGGAGGTGTTAGAGCACAGTTATTTTGAGTGAGTTATAGTTACAATAGCCCCCCTTATCCGCAGTTTCGTCTTCTGCAGTTTTTGTTACCTGCAGTCAACCGAGGTTTGAAAATATTAAATGAGTACATAGCATGAAGCAATCTCATGTAGTCCCGCTCTGTCACTCACATAACTTTTATTACAGTATAGTGTTATAATTGTTCTATTATTAGTTAATCTCTTACTGTGTCTAATTTATAAATTAAACTATCGTAGGTATGTATACATAGGGCAAATCACAGTATATATAAGGTTCAGTACCATCTGATGGATAGATGGTGGGGTCTTTACCAAGAAGGGAGCACTAGAGTTGGAACAGATTTATAGGGAAAACCCAAAAGTTCTGTTTTGGACATGTTTCATTTGAAATGCCTATTTGATATTTAAATGGTGGTCAGTTGTACCCAAGTCATAAATACAGGAAAGAAGTCAGGGAGAGAGAGATAAATTTGGGAATCATAAGAATATATATAGTATTAACATCTTGGTACCAGGTGATGTTTATTTACCCAAGGATTAGCCACTAAGGTTAAAGAACCCCTTTTGGAATATGATTATAATAAAAAACATTAAAAAGCTTATCTTTTAGAGATTATATACTGAAAATTTTACAAATGAAATGATGTCTGGGATTTGCTTCAAAATAATGAGGGTAAGCAGATGGGTGTATAAATAAAACAACTGTTGAAGTAGGGTTTTGGGTAAACGGTGGTTCATTATACTAACCTACATGTTGTTATTGTGTGCCATCAAGTGGATCCTGACTCATAGCAGCACTACAGGACTCACAGCAACACTACGGGACGGAGCAGACCTGCCCCATAGGGTTTCCTCGGCTGCAATCTTCACAGGAGTAGATTGCCAGGTGTTTTCTTCCATGGAGCTGCTGATGAGTCTGAACTACCAACCTTTCCGTTAGCAGCCAAGCGCTTAACCACTGCGCCGCTAGAACTCTAATCTACCTAGATAGGCTAATCTATCTACTTTTATAAATGAAAATAAATAAACGGACCCATTTTAAAGATGGAATCGGTAGTACTGATTCCTAGATCAATACTATAAGCGAGGTACTCAGACAAGAAGGAAGCCAGTATAACTGGGAGTTTGTTCATGAGTAAGAGGGTGAGTAAGGTTAAATAGGTAGTCAGAGGTCACATATGTAGGGCCTTCCTTCAGTGTGGGGATATGACTAGATACACATTTAAGAAAGAGCACTTGGCTATTGTAAGAAGCATAGATCGCACGGGGCAAGACATTAAGCAACAATTATCTTAAACTCTGGTCCCCTAAGCATAATTCGGAAACCCTGGTGGCGTAGCGATTAAGTGCTATGGCTGCTAACCAAAAGGTTGGTAGTTTAAATTCACCAGGTGCTCCTTGGAAACTCTATGGGGCAGTTCTATTCTGTTCTATAGGGTCACTATGAGTTGGAATCCACTCCACGGCAATGGGTTTGGTTTTTTTTTTTTTTTTTTAAGCATAATTCTGTAAAGGGGTGCCACCTGTACCTAAATCTTTCAGAAACATCATTGCCAATAATAGGAGACATAACTAACTGACTTCTTCCTATTAGTCAATGCTGAGCTAGATGCTTTACAGAAAAAGCCAGCTCCTGTCAAGTCAATTCTGACTCATGGTGACCCCATACGTGTCAGAGTAGAACTGCGCTCCACAGGGTTTTTCAATGGCTGATTTTTCGGAAGTAGATCATCAGGTCTGTTCTTCTGAAGTGCCTCTGGGTGGACCTCAACTGCCAACCTTTTGGTTAGCAGCAAGCGCGTTAACCATTTGTATCACCTGCGGACTCCAGGTACTTTGTAGACATTATCTTAGTCTTCGCAACGTCTCTGTAAGGTAGGTAGTATTATTCTTATTGTACAAGTAAGGAAACTACAGCTTAGAGAGGTAAAGTCAAAAGTCGCACAGCTACTCGCTGGTAAAGTTAGAATCTAAATCTTAATCTATCTGACTTCATTTTTTTTTCACTATGCAGTTATTATTCTCCATGCTATGGACACCAAAGAGTTGCAGAGATGGTAAGGTAGGCTAGTGCTTCTGAAAGTGATACCTGAGACATTCCCAACTGACCACAGATCAGGCCAATCACCAAATTAATTTCTTTTGATCCAAGCTAGCCAGATAGAAATGACACCTATGGATCAACTCCTGAACCAAAATTTGATCCAGTGGTGACCCTGTCACCAGTATTTCTACTTTTAGTCCATCTTCAATACTACTGCCTGAGAGATTGAAAAAAAAAAAAAAAAATCATGCCACTTTTCTGCTTAAAAACTGTTTCCTCTACAGAGCCTACAAGACAAAGGCTAAACATCTCAATGTATCATGCAAGGCTATTTACAGTCTAAATCAGCAGTTTCTCAAACTTTTTGGTCTCAGGATTCCGTTATACTTTTAAAAACTGAGAACTTGCTTAAATTTGGGCTTTTGTTTAGATGAGTTATATCAATTGATATTTATTTTATCAAATACTAAAAAAGAAAATTTAAAAATAGTTAATCATTTAACAGTAAAAATAATAAACCCTTTAACTGTTAACCTAAATATATTTTTAAAAAATAAAAAAATAAAAAATAATTTTTTTTTTTTTTTTTTATCTGGTTTAGTAAAAGAGAGCTGGATTCTCATATCTGCTTTTGCATTAAATCAGCTGTGATACACTGTTTTAGGTTGAAGTGTATATCAAAAAAAAATCTAGTCTCATCCAGATATATAGGTGGGAAAAAGTGGAGTGTTTTAGTTAGTTGTGGATGTTTTTCTTTGGTACTACACCAGAGCTTGATAAGTGGCAGTTTCTTAAAGGTTAGTTGTAAGGTGCAATCTGAAAACATTTCAATGAACATTTTGTAGTCCCTTACATTAAAATCCATTGGTCTAGCTTCCACTCATGCATTATTTTGTAATATCATTTCCTTTGGAAATCACTAGTTTACTGAATTATGCAGATCTTTCAAATGTTGACATGTTTCACTATGTAACATTAAAAAAAAAAAAAATCACTTTAGTTCATACCAGCAATCTTTTTGGAAAAATGTTTAAGTATTAGGAAGCCGTCAAGGTTGTGGTGGCAGATACAAATTCTCAAAAAATTTCTATTTTTGCTTGAAAGCTTGAGTTGTTCTCCTCAAAGTGATAGGCTTGCTATATTCATTCTTCAGAAAATATCTGCCCAACACCCAAGTCTAAATAACTATAGTTTATCTGTCAGTTGGGGCTAGTTCAGCTTTACAGCGCAAACTATCTCCTAAGTGTTTTTCCCTGAGAAAACCACCAGACTTTGGTAGGCAGCAGAAGTACTCCATGGGTACTTCCCATTTCATCACACAGAATTTTAAAAAGGCAGGTACTGAAGGATTGAGATGTAATAAAATTCACTACTTCATCAAGGACATTCCTAAGTGAAACTGGCTTTTTTCTTTCCTTCTTTTTTACTACTAGTATAGTTTGGGGCCATGGCTTTGATTTGTGCTTCAGTGCCAGGAATTTTACCCACTCTTGTATTTGCACCATCAGTGCAAATATCACACAGTGAAAAAGATAAATAATGTCTTATTATTTTTTATGAAAGAGCCCTGGTGGTGGTGAAGTGCTTGGCTGCTAACTAGAAGGCTGACAGTTTGAATCCACCAGCCACTCCTCGGAAACCCTATGGGCACTTCTACTCTGTCCTGTAGGGTTGCTGTGAGTCAGCATTGACTTGATGGCTAAGGGTTTGGTTCTGGATTATCATTATGAAAATAGTTTTCACCTCGCATGAACCATGCCTTAAGAACCACTGGTCTACCCGTTTTTCTTTTCCGCCCACACATCCTACTTCTGTTTGTCATCATTCTCATCCGTGTTACTTTGCATATGTTGTTCCTTTTACTTGCAATGTCCTTCCCAATCAGCTGGCAAAATCCTGTCTTTTTCAACCTTTTTTGGATTTCATTTCTGAGAAATCTGTTTTAAGCCGATTTAGTCACTCTGTCTTGGTACTTCTGTACCACTTTGCACATACATTGTTATAGCATTTATCACGCTGAGTGCAGAGGGGCTCCTAACATTTTATAGCACCTAATTTTTTCTTTTAATTTTGGTTGGTGGTTCAAACCCACTCAGTGGCTCTGCAGGAGAAAGACCTGGTGATCTGCTTCTCTAAAGACTACAGCCAAGAAAACCCTGTGGGGGCAGTTTTACTGTCACCCGGGATTGCTGTGAGTCAGCACTAACTTGACAGCACCCCAAAACAACAACAGCATGTCAGACCCCATACTAAGCCTTTTACATATTTTCTCATGAAATCCTCAAATTAATTCTACATGATAATTATCAACATAGCCATTGTACCCTGAAGGACTAGACAGATAGCTGAAGAAGAATTCAAACCCAAACCCAATATTTTACCAGTGTCATAATCTTTACCCCTATTTGCTCCAGGACCTAATACCATACATGACACATAGTTAAGACGTTCAATTTATATCTTCTGAACTCAAGTAAATTAACTTAATGACAATAAAATCCCATAATGCAAGGCTCTATAAAAGCTCTAAAAGTGTCTGGAGCCTGGCCTTCGGTACAGGATTTTTCATTCTTCATTTCTTCCTTATAGTTTGGATTTGGAATCCTCATTTACTTATAGAAAAACCTGCATTTTCATTTCTTTCATCAGTGTGTTTCCAGCCATGGGATGGTAATTTAATGATTACACTGCCATCAAGCCGGAAACACAAATGCTGGCATTTGATAGTAATGTTTGTCTTCTCAAAGTTGCTTCAAGTAAATACCAATGGTGTATCCAAGTAAATGAGGTAATTATTGAAACAGCAAATGCTATATATTTTTCAAAATGCATATTTACGTTGCAAAATTTTCAAAAAATTAGTGGAAAAGGAATAAAAGACAAACTATTGAGTGTCTTTTTCTGCTTCGTCTGGGACACTATGAAATGTGAAAATGCCTCTGTGCCTCTAAGGAAAGCTTAACATGGCAATCAATCACTGCTGCACTTAGACAATGGCACAGGTTTTCAGAATAATGGTAAGAGCAGTGGGTCTTAATGCATCAGCCATCACCCGGGAACTAGTTAGGAATGTAAATTATCAGGCCCTACTCCAGACCTGGAAATCCTGGTGGTGTAGTGGTTAAGTGCTATGGCTGCTAACTAAAAGGTCAGCAGTTCAAATCACTGGTGCTCCTTGGAAACTCTATGGGGCAGTTCTACTCTGTCGTATAGGGTCGCTATGAGTGGGAATCCACTCCACGGCAGCGGCTTTGGTTTTTTACTCCAGACCTACTGTAACAGAAACTCTGGGGGTGGGGCCCAGCAATCTGTGTTTATTCAGCCCTCCAGGTGATTCTGATGCATGCTCAAGTTTGAGAACCAATGGGGCACACTAATCATGTCATTTGGACTCATGGATATTACTAAAGTGATAAATTTTGGAAAATATGACTGGCCCATGTATAAATAAATTTGTGAAAAAAAAAAAAGCTATATAATAAGAGATGTGTCATGCAAGGGCCTGGGCTGCCCTCAAGCACATATACAGTCAAAGGAGTGAGCCTCATTCCAGAGAAGAGAGGCCAGGTCATTCACTGGTTCTGCCTCCCAGGATGTGGATAAATACACCACAGCCATACCTAATGAGGAGTAAAGCCATGTATTGATCTGCATGAACTATCTGCCATTTCCTTGTAGGTAACTCCAACCATGTGCTGTTTAAATTGCTTCTTTCCTAATAAAATAGCAACCTGCAATACAGGTGTTTTATTACTACTGGAGTACAACATTCTATCATCCACATTCAACTACCAATGACAAGGCTATTCTTTCCAGAAATATATTATCACTATTCTAGTTGCTTTGCTACTAAATGGATTTAAGGAATACGGTGAACTTGCTAGCATTTTGACAACTATTTGAGGGGCATAAAAACTCATCTTAGTAAAGAATATATATAAAACTTCCTAGAATTTTGCTAGAAAAAGTGGAGGAATTTTTTTTTTTTTCATTCTTCTTTATACTTTTCCAAAGAAAAACTGATAAGAGAACCTGCCTTTTCTAGTCAGAGTTTGCTGTCTTTGCTGGATAGAAGGCCAGGCCCTGTAGGAAAAGCTTACTGTAAGTCAGAAGGGACGAAGACTCAGAATCAGATGAATGGAGCACTCAGGGCATATCTTTGTTTAAAAAGAAAAGGAAAGAAACCATCCTATTTGTATAAGGAAATCATTTTATTTGTCACAAACTTGGGATAATGGTTTCTTGTTTTTATTGGTGGTTAATTAGTTTTGTTTAAAATACAAATGAGAAGGAAAAACTTAAGTGTCCTAAACATGTTTATGAGAATGTTTAAAAAAAAAAAAAAAAACCAAACCCATTGCCATCAAGTCAATTCCGACTCATAGCGACCCTATAGGACAGAGTAGAACTGCCTCATAGAGTTTCCAAGGAGTGCCTGGTAGCTTTGAACTGCTGACCTTTTGGTTAGCAGCTGTAGCATTTAACCACTACACCACTTAGAAGTGAATATTTAACAGTTCAGTTTGACCTTGTGTTCATTAACAATTAAGCCAGATAGGAAGAATACAAGCTTTACAGTGCGATAGATACGGGTTTGTTTCCTGACTGACAATTACTAGCTGTGTGACTCTGGCCAACTGTTACCTTCTCTGAGTTTCAGCTTCCTCATCTGTTATGAATTGAATTGTGCCCCCCAAAACATGTGCTGTAAATCCTAACCTATATGTCTGTGGTGTGTCACTTCGAGGGCTAAGGTACGCCTGACCCAAGCTTGGCATTTTCAATAACCTCATATGCATGTGAAAGCAGGACAATGAATAAGGAAGACCAAAGAAGAATTGGTGCATTTGAATTATGATGTTGGTGAAGAATACTGAATATATCATGGACTGCCAGAAGAATGAACAAATCTGTCTTGGAAGAAGTACAGCCAGAATGCTCATTAGAAGGATGGCAAGACTTTGTCTCATGTACATTGGACATGTTATCATCATGCTGTGTAAAGTAGAAGGTCAGCAAAAAAGGACATCATGCTGTGTAAAGTGGAAGGTCAGCAAAAAACAGGAAGCCCCTCAATGAGATGGACTGACACAGTGGCTACAACAATGGGATCAAATGCAGAAACAATTGTGAGGATGGCGCACGACTGGGCAGTGTTTTGTTCTGTTGTACACAGATAGGGTCTCTACGAGTCAGAACTGACTCCAGGCACCTAACAGCAACAAAACAACGCCTGTGCTCATAATGCTATCAGGGAATGGGTTGTCTTTGTTACGTTAATGAGACAGAATTAGTGTAGGGTATATCTTTTTTTTTTTTTTATATCTTGAGTCAATCTCTTTTGAGATACAAAGAGATTAAACAAGCAAGCAGAGCAGAGATAGGGTAAGGTAGATGCCAAGACACATGGAGATTTCCAAGGGACCAGGAAGCAGAAGCTGTAAGAGACAAGGACCTTTCTCCAGAGCCAAGAGAGAGAAAGCCTTCCCCTAGAGCTGGTACTCTGCATTCAGACTTCTATCCTCCTAAACTGTGAGAAAATGAATTTCTGTTAAAGACATCAAGTTGTGGTATTTCTGTTACAGCAGCACTAGATAACTAAGAAATCATCTCAAGGGCACAACCAATTTATAGAGCTATTAGTAAGGACTTGAGATAAATATTTGGGATATGCCCTGCACAATGCCTGACAGGGAATAGGTGATCAAGAAATATTTATTAAAGTATTAAAGAAAAGAAAACTAACGCCCAGAGAACTCATGTAGGTATACAACTTGCTTAGTTGAATTGAGGATTATACTGTTGGGTCTCGATCTCAATAACTAACTTCTTCTATTTCATCTACATGTAATATAACCTCCCCCCCCCTTTTTTTCTGCAACTCTTAGAAGATGGACAGGGAAGGGCAGTGTGATGGTTAATGTTATGTGTCAACTAGCATAGGTCATAATTCCCAGTATTGTGTGGGTCCTCTATTTTGTGATCTAATTATTCTCCATGATGTAGGGGGAGTTCCTTTGGGAGTATGACCTGCATCCAGTATATATATGGATGCGCTGGCAAGGCTCTCTATTGCTCTGGATCCTGCATCTGGCTTGTCATCATCTGACCTCTGGTTCTTGGGACTTGAGCCTGTCATCTGACCCGCTGATTCTGGGATTCACCAGCTTCCATAGCCCTGTGAGCCAGCAGCCTACTGTCTGACCTGCTGATTGTGGGTTCATCAGCCCCTGCAACCATGTTGAGTCAGGAGAAGCCTCCAGCCTCACATCTGACCCATGGATTTGGGACTTGCCAGCCTCTAAAACCTCATGAGCCGTTTCCTTGAGATAAATCTCTCTCTATACATTTATATACATATGCTTGACTGGTTTTGCTTCTCTAGAGCACTCAGCCTAAGACAGACAGCAATAAAAACAAACAAATATTCCCATAAAATAAGAGTAATGCATATGGAGGTAACACCTTGGTGAAAGACAGAAAGAACTGCTTGAAGAGTTTTATTTCACTTACAATGAGGGAACGAACAGTACTACCATTTATTCATTTGCTCCTGTTTCTTCCTTAGCTATCATAGCATTTCAAAGCAACATATTATTTACTGCTATTTAGATATTATGAATTTGCTTTCCTATCTTAAAACCCTTTTGCATTCACCAGAATGCAGCAGGCTACTTTAGCTAAAGATCCAGGGCCATAAACCTTGTTCAGCGCAATGAGATCACTCCAATAATATTCTAATCTTGGAATGCTGTTTAAAGATAAATGATGGCCACAAAGTGCTACTTACAAACAGAAATGGCTCTTATGCAACAGTAAAGATACAAAAAACTTACCACCTGAAAATGGGTTTAAAAAAAAAAACCCAAAACCCCACATTCTGCCAGTCTATTTTACATACCTGAGAATTTTTTTAGGAAGCTGTGATGGAGAAGAATGACTCCTTTTCTTCTTCTCCGAGTCCTGTAGGAAAGTATCTTCTTTTCCACTCTTCTCCATGACTGCTGTCTGGTTGGCTCCGGCCTGACTCTGATCCACACTGAGCTGGCCTTGGGCAGGGTCACACCTGTACATGAAGACAATGGCTGGCTTCTCACTGGACTCTGCTTTGGTTTCTGTGAACCAGTGATGACGCTGAACTGGCGGAGGGGGCAGCATGTGGATGACTGTGCCATCCAGGCCCACCAGTTTCCCTTTCTCTCGCTCTTTCTCTTTTTCATCCTCCTCATCTGTCTTCCGACGGCGGAAGAAGCTTTTAAATGATATCCAGCGCTTAGGTTTTGCGTCAGTTGCCCGCCTGCTTCCTTCAGAATGCAAAACTGATTCAGCTTCCGTTGACCTAGTAGGGCTGGTTGGCTTGGTCCAGTTGGTGAAATGCCTCTGCAAAAGGTTACTTGCATGGTAAGGAGAGGAAGTGGAGCGTGGGGGAGGGAAGGGAGGTGCTGGCTCACTTTGGGGGCTCATCACTAATTTGGAGGGAGGGGTGGTGACCGGCTTTGAGAGTGGATCTTTCTGTACTTTGGTGGTAGGGCTTTCTGTGGTCTGAGGTGCTTCAGCTTCACCGCTGGGCTGAGATGTAAAGAGAGATTTGGGCCGGACTGGTGTACTCTTAGGTGTACTCTTAGCGGTGTCGGCATCTGGAGGAACGGCATAAAGCTCTTCCACACTGCAAGCTTTAGGGCCAGATGGAGGCATTTCTGGAGGAGACTGTGGGGGTTGGATAGAAGCCACAATCTGAGAAAGAACTGTGCTTGCTTTCTCCCTGGTGCTACTGCCACTGCCCACAGTCTGAGACTCCTGAGTGTCTTCTGTTTTGGCCACCGGTTCCTGAGTGGTTCTCTGGATCTTTGCTGGGGAACTGTGGCTAGAACTATAGTTTCTCTGTGGTGAAGACTGGGCTCTGTTAAGACAGTTGTTAAACTCCTGAACCTTTTGAGCCACTGAGCCCCTTTTACGCTCTGTGCTGTTTGAAAACCCTTTAGCTTGGGGACATTCAGTGGGTTTGTTAGTGGTGCTATCAGACACTTGGCTTTCAGTTTCTATCTCTTCATAAGTATGGCTTATTATACTTGTGGTTTTTTCCTTCGCTGAGAGCTCTCCACTTGTTCCCAGAAAACTCCTGTAGATAGCTAGATTGTCATATGCATTTGGATTGATTACAATGGGAACTTTGATAGCATTTTTGGAACTCCGAGCATAAGTTGGCTCATCATGAATGATAATTGGAAAAGGTGGCATACCAGCATTGTTATAACTATTAAATTTTATTTCAGACAAATTAGGTGACTTTACCGGAATGGTTCTGGAAGAAATGTTTGTAGCTGTGGGGGAAGTAGGTGCTGATTTGTGACAGTTTTTCCTTGGAGGGACATTTGGTCCAGTTCCACCACTAATTAATTCCACTTTAGGTATCTTTTGTCGTGGACTGGTACTAGAAGTCCACACTTCCTGGTATCGGATTGCACTAGATTTTTGGAAATGGGCACTCACTTGTCCTGATGCCAATGCAGGCGATGTCACTGGAGAGTTTGGAGTAGAAGATGAGCTTTTCATCTTGAAGCTTTTGACAGGGCCCTCAAGGTGCTCACTGGCCATGGCTGCCGACACGTCCACAACAGTATATGGCTTGCACAGTGGCTGTTCCAAATTCACAACTCTGTAGGGCTTCGCTTGCTCTTCTACAGGGACAAGGTTTATGGTTACTGCTTGCCCAGCAATATCTGTAGAGGCTTTACTTTCTTGTTTCTCAGTTTGTACAGCAATCTTGCCATCCTTCTCTTCCAATCGGAGAGCAAGGACTGCTTTGTGTGTCTCTGGAACTTTTATTGGGCTTTTGGAAGTCTGTGATGAGTCTTCCTGGTTATTACCAGAGAGACTTTCATAATTGGGCTCAATTTCCTTCATGTTCTTAGGATCTCCCTGGTTACCAGGAGATAACCCTCCATTACAAATCTTCTGGGATAAACTACTGGCTGTCTCAGAACGTGATTCTTCCGTTAAAGAAGAATCTGGTGTTGTGGACTCAGATGAGACCATGCTCTGAATGCTTCCGGGTCCATAGGAGACCACAGAATTCTCTTCATAACCATTCAGGATTTCATCATAGCTGTCGTCATAATCTACAGCACAGATTCTCTGCAGAGACTTATTTCGCAGAGGGACAGTATTCCACTTTTTGTCCACAAAGAATCGAACAGGAGACAATGTATTTGCCCTAAAGTTAGCAAAGCGAGGTTGTCCTCTCATGCGGATCTCCATGGCCAACAGCTCTTCGTCACTCTCATCCCAGCTCTCATGCTCCTCCTCCACGTTACTAAAAAATACATCTTCTTCACTTTCCTCACCACTAGAAAACTCTGGGTAACAGAACCGGCCCCCTTCATTACTGATCACTTCTGTGCTCCCACTCAGAATAACATGCTTTCCCTGAGTATCCTTTATCCCTCCCATCATGCAACTTGGTGGAAGCTTCCTTTCCAATGATCGTTTGTAGCAGTTATTTATTCTTCCTAAGAATGTTTCTCTAGAGTTTGTTTCATTTCCTCTTATCTGAGGGGTGGTATCTAAGCCTGCTATCTCCTTTAACACTTCGGTTAGTCCGTTATTGTTATTTGATATCTTCTTTGCAATGTCATTACTGCTGTGAGGCTTAGGAACATGGCTAAATCCTTCAATATCATCTTCATTATTATTGTTAAGTGGTTTCTGATTCAAGGCAGTCCTGTTTCGGTTCCACCCTATGATGACAGGTTTGTTCTCACAGTGTTCTTGGATGCTAAGCTCACCACAAACACTTTGCCCATCTGCCACCATCATAGTGGGCTTCACAGCTATAGTGGGTTTTTTGGCCACAGGAGGCCGGAAATTCCCGGTGTTCCTGATGCGATGGTTATTACTGTGATTGGCATTAGTTTTCACATTGCCATGGGTGATGGGTGCCTTCTCAGGGTCTGGGGGAAGCTGGTGTAAGCTTTTAGGCTTAAAGCAGTTTTTGCATTCACCAGGTTTCCAAACGTGTTCAGTAAAGGTGTTACAAGCAGACATTTTTGAAAGCAGAAACTTCACAGACAATGCTTTTCTTTCAGTGCATGGCAAAACTTTCATCCACTAGTTTTCACCTCCCCTTGGTGTCATAGCAGCTCTCCTAAGTACGATCTATCTGTGGGGAGAAAAAAAGAAGAAAAAAAGATCATAATGGAAAAGGTACGATGAGGTTTACCATGCTGAATGACTTGAACAAAACTGGTTCCATTCTTTAATTTTTCCTTAAATTAAAAGATTAAGTGAGAGATAAACTAATTTGGACAACTTATAATCTCTCTTTATTTAACCATCATTTTGGAAAGTTAGCCTTTTAACCATAATTTTATACATGCTCATTAAACCATTTATATTTCACTTGATGTCTCTGTGGCAACGATGCTATTGAGCTTCTCCTTCTGGAAAATGCCTTCGATACTACTCTTTCTGTTACCTACTCATCTCTCTGACACAGCTTAGTCCACTGCAGGATCCTCTTCTCCTACCCACCTTTTAAATTTTGGATAGCCTGTATTCTCCTCAAACCTAATGGATTCAAAACTAATCCTTCTGGCTACCCCTCTTCTCAACTCCTAACTTATCTCCTCTAACCAGCCCTTCTTCACTCCTGAGGCCACCTTCTGCCTCTTCTTTATTCTATATTTCAGTTAACGTCACTACCATTAATCTACATGGCTAAGCTTCAAACTTAAGACCATTTTTGACACCCTTCTCTCCACTTTTAACTCTGTATTTTACTAACTGCCCAAATTAGTCTTGTCAATTTTATCTCCTACATTTCTCTGGGATGCAGTTTTGCCATTACGAGAGACTGCTAGTAGTTCCAATATCACCATCTCTTGCCTAGACTATTGTAACAGGCTGTTTACTGACCTCCACAACTGTAGTCCCATCCCATTCTAATCCATCCTCTATACCCGTTACTAAGTGTGGACCTTGACCAGCAGCATCAGATTCACCTGGGAGGGTGCTAGGAATGTAGCACTGTAGGTTCCACCCCAGACCTATTTATTCAGAATTTACATTAAATGAGATTCTCAGGTGATTCCACTGTTGTATATCACTATCAGATTTAACTTTCTAAAATGCTAATATGATCATCTTATTACCTAGCTTAAAAACTATTCTGTGGCTCAATCTTACTTAATCCATTGGCTCGCAAATGTCAGTGTGCAGACAGGTGGGTCTAGATAAATAAGAACCACTGGGGAACCACCAAGGTCCCTGGGTGGTGCAAACTGTTTGCATTCAACTACTAACAGAAAGGTTGGCAGTTCAAACCCACCCCACAGTCCACCACACACACAGTACCATGGAAGAAAGGCCTGGTGATCTGCTTCCTTAAAGATTACAGCCGAAAAAATCCTATGGAGCAGTTCTACCCTGTAACACATGAGCTCATCATGAGTTGGAATCAACTTGATGGCAATGGGTTTGTGGTTTTAGGGGAATCACCCTAGAGCTATATAGTCAATCTCTAGGAGAGGTATCTGGAATTCTGCATTTTAAACAAGCTCTCCAGGTAATTCTATGTGCAGTGAGGTGTTGGAACCTCTGAGTTATAGGAAGAAATCTAAGCTTCCTTAGTATTTCCTAATGTGGTCCTTGTCTCTCTTCTAACCTCCTGTCTTGAAAATCAACAACTCTTAGTATAATCTAAATCTCGTGGGACTTAGCATTTCTCCTTGGAACTATCAAAGCATCCTAGACATACATCCATGAACAAGTCCTTTGGTTTTTTAACTGCTTCCCCACTAGTTTTTGAGGTCTTTTAAGATACAAGCTATATCTTACTCATCTCTATATGTCTAAATAAAGAGCTGAATAAACATTAGCTGATTAACTGTGCTGGTTTTAAGGTTTATTTAAGAGATGAATCTTGTGGCCTTTTCTCTTGTTTTAGGCACACAGCTACACACCTTCCCACACAACACTACTAGTCTTATGTTTCTACTTTGGGTATCATAAGAGCTATTTTAAATAGCTGGGAAGTTCCACCTCATCCCGTACAGTGACAGTGCCAGGATCCTTGGTTTGGTCAGAAACCCAGCCTTTTTACCACGTTTCAGCGTGTCTCGGAGAAAGGAACATTTTCTTTAGCTAATATATACAAAGCTAAGTCCCATGCAAACAATACCTGTAAAGGTCCCTGCTTTGGTGGAACAAATGCAGATTTAAAGACCAAAGAAATTCAGACAAAGAGCCCAACCACCCGGCTAAAATCTAAGTTCATTCTTTGCTGGAGACCACTGAAGGGCTGTTTTCAATAAGGTTAAAATACATTCTTCAAGTATTTGTCTGAAAACATTTTACTCTTTCAGGTAATTTTAAAGTTATATCCTTTAGTTGATAAAGTGATTTCCTGCCAATCTGAGACTGGAACATTGTGAGTGAGGTGGAGAGTGGTATAAAATTAGGTTGAAAAGGAGGCCAGGGGCCAGGTCATGCAGGGCCTTTTAGGCTTTTAAAGATTATAGAGTTTATCCTAAGAGCAGTGGGAAGCCACTGAAGGGTCTTAGCAGGGGAAACAACATGATCCAATTTGCACTTTAAAAAGATTTCTCTGACCAAAAAAACATGAAATATTTAAGTATAAATCTAATAAAATATATGTGTGGAAAACTACAAAATACTGATAGAAGAAATTAAAGATCTAAATAAATGGAGAGACATACTGGGTTCAATGGATTGGAATGACTAAATATCGTTAAGATGTCAATTCTTCCCAAATCGCTCTGTAGATTCAATTAATTCCAATCAAAATCCAAGCAGGATTTTTTAAAATAGAAATTAGCAAGTTAATTCAAAAATTTATAGGAAAAGGCAAAGAAACTATAACAACCAATTTTGAAAAACAACAAAGTTGGAAGACTCATGTTACCTGATTTCAAGACTTACTATAAAGCTACATTAACCTTGACATTAGTATTAGTGAAAGACTGGGAACATAGATCAGGAGGTTAGCACACTACAGCTGGCAAACCAAATCTAGCATGTTGCCTGTTTTTGTATGTCCCTAAGCTAAGAATGGCACCCTGGTGGTACAGGGGTTGAGCCTGGCTGCTGACCAAAAAAAAAGGTCACAGTTTGAATCCACTAGGGGAAACCCTACGGGACAGTTCTACTTGGTTCTGTAGGGCTGCTGTGAGTCAGAATTGACTTGACGGCAATGGGTTTTTCTGAAGCTAAGAATGCTTTTTCTATTTTTAAATTGTTGACAAAAATGAAAAGAAGAATATTACTTTGTGACAAGTGAAAATTATACGAAATTCAAATTTCAGTGTCCGTAAGTACAGCTCTATTGGAACACAGCCACACTCATTTGTTTATATGTTGTGTATGGTGGGTTTGTGCTCAATGGAGAGCTGAGTGGTTATGATAGAGGCTATATGTGGCACTCTCATTGCTTTGCACTGCTTTTCAGAACACTACAAATTGCAGTGTTTCTACTGCTATATGTATTGCCTATATGAAAAGACATTTTTCAAAGATAAAAATACATAAAATTTCATTACTGATCTGAATTAACAGATGAATATTTGTGATCAATTTTGATGAGAGGAAACACTAGCCATGAACCCCAATTAAGTGAAATGTTATCCCTCTCCTAAAAAAGAATTTCATTCTTCTCATTAGTAGACCTGTGTTAGAAAAATTATTCTCAATGATTATATTTTTAATTTTATGATAAAATTTGTTTTCTCTCCTATTATACAAATACCTGCATAATAGCTTTGATTTTACCCTTTGGCCTACAAAGCCTAAAATATTTACTATTTGGCCCTTTACCATTGCTGATCCCTGACATACATCGATGGAACAGAATAGAGTCCAGAAATAGGCCCACACAAATATAGTCAACTGATCTTTGACAAGGTGAAAAGGACATTTTTTCAACAAATGGTGTTGAAACAATTAGATATCCATATACAAAAAGAATGAACCTCGACCCATACCTCACACCATACATACAAGTTAACTCAAAATGGAACACAGACCTAAGAATAAAAATGTAAAACTATAAACTTTTAAAAGAGAACATAGAAGAAAATCTTTGTTACTCTTGGACTTCATCAAAACTAAAAACACTTGTTCTGCCAAAGACACTGAAGAAAATGAAAACACAAGCCACAGACTGGGAGAATTTTTTTGCAAAGTGCATATCTGACAAAGGACTTGTATCCAGAATACATACAGAACTCTTAAAACACAACAAAAAGAAAACAAACACAATTTTAAAAAATATGCAAAAGATTTAAACAGACACTTCACCAAAGATAAATGAATTGTATATAAACATGTGAAAAGACACTAAGTATCATTAGTCATTACAGACATACAAATTAAAACTACAATGAACTACCACTACACATCTATCAGAATTCGTAAACTAAAATTAAAACAAAAACTGGTGGTAGTGAGGATATGGGGCAATTTTAACACTCATTCATTGCTGGTGGGAATGTACATGGTTCAGCCACTTTGGAAAACAGCTTGGCAGTTTTTTAGAAACATAAACTTACCATGGAATCCAGCAACCCCATTCCTAGGTATTTACCCAAGACAAATGAAAACTTATGTTCACACTAAAACCTGTGCATGAAAGTTTATAGCAGCTTATTCATAATTACCCAAACTGCAAACAGTCCAAATGTTGTACAGTGGTGGGTACACAATTACATGTATCTATCAAAACTCAGAATCGTTCACTAGGAAGGTAAGTTTTACTGTATGTAAGTTAAAACTCAATAAACCTGACTTGAAAAATAAAGGCAGCCCTGGCTGCCACGTGGAGAATGGACTGGGAAAGAACAGGATAGGAGGGCAGGTAAGGAGACGTTTAAAGAGCTGTTTTGGGCAAAGAAAGATTTGATGGTTATCTGGCTTAGGGTGCGGTAGCAGATAAGGCAGAGAAAAGTAGATGTATGAATAACTGGATTTTGGAGGAGTAAGAGGTGTTGGGAGCCCTGGTGGTGCAGTGGTTAAGAGATTGGCTGCTAAACAAAAGGTCAGCAGTTCAAATCCACCAGCTGTTCCTTGAAAACCCTAGGGGCAGTTCGACTCTGTCCTATAGGGTTCTATGAGTCGGAATCAACTTGATGGCAATGAGCTTTTTTTTTGTTTTGGTTAAGAGGTGTTGAGGTTTTGGGTTTATGTATTCCAGTAATTTGTGGGGCCATTTACTGAGATAGACAATACTGGAGGAGATGCAACTGTTGGGGGAAAGATTATGAGTTCAGATTTTGTCAGCCTGCATATAATAGAATAGGCAGTTGCATACAGGGGCCAAACAAAAGAGAATTCTGCGGTCCTCATCTGTTTGAAAATTACTAGAATAGAATCATCTAGGCCAAATGAAAATATAGAATGAGCTGGAGAGGTGGTCTTGGTGGGTGAACCAGTGAGAAGAGGAAAGTCTCCAAAGAAAACTGAAGAGAAACAGACAAAGTGTCATGACACAGAGCCAAAGGAAGAGATTTCATGAAGAAGGGAGAGGACAACCATTTCAAATGCTGCTGAAAGGTAATGGAAAATGAGGACATAATTGTGCTACTGAACTTGGCAACATGAACTCATTGGTGACCATAGTCTGAATTATTTTGGTACAGTGATGGGGATGGAAATCAGACAGCAGTAAGTTGAAGAGTGAGGAGATAGAGCAATTGTAGGTAACTTTTCGGAGAAGTTTCGGTGGGAAGAAGAAGAAAGAAAGTGTTGGGAGTATAGGGGTCAGAAGGAATTTATTTTTAAGATGGGAGAAACTGGATCATGTTGAATGCTTACATTGGGGAAAGACACAGGAGAGGTTGAAAAGACAGAAAAGGAGGGGCATAATCTCAAACCTTAGTATGCTAAAACTGAGTAAGTCCCCAGTTCAATCCTTCTGTTCTACAGATGAGGGAGAACTGAAGCCCAGAATAGACTTTTCCAATGTTACACAGCAAATGGGGGAGACCCAGTTGGGACCCAAGGACACACTGCTACCTACAATAAACATGTTTTTAAATGATTTTTTCTTTCAATGTTTAAGTTATATATGCTCACTGTGAAAACTCAGAAAAGCATAAAGAAAACAGAAACCATGTGTAGTCCTACTATCCAGGAGTAACTACTATTAATAGTTTGGGGCAGTTCCTATCATTTACCAAGATTCTTTTTTAACCATTCCCTGTATACTTAGCACTACGTGGCATTGGATACAAAAGAATAAGCCATCTTGGCTTAATTAACAGCCTATTAAACCCGCTCTTGATAAGAGGGGGATTAAGTTTTCTCTTTGGAAGTAGTACATGTATTTTCTTTTCCAAGACTAGATATACAGTAAAAATAATTTCCCCATATTGAGTGCAAGTAAGTTAATTCAGTCAAAAGATGACTGTTAGGTTGATTAGCAGCTATCACATTATCAACAGATATCTAAATGAGATTCACCAGAAACACAATTAGCTTATGTCAGTGCTGCGTGCAATGGAAACCTATCAGTAAAACTGAGCCCTTCAATTTATAAGCTCTGTGTACATCTGTATTCCTGCTGCTATAAAACCAAGAGCTGAACCAAGCAAACACCTTTAGCAAGCACCAGGTGGAGCTGCTGTCTAAGCCACAAAGCCTTAACTATGAGGGCTTCCTTTTAAACACTAATTACGTTTAGAGACAAAGATGTGCACTTAAAGACACTGCCAAAACTATTTTAACTTGTAACAGGCTCTTAGAGAGAAAAGCTGTATGTACAGATAGAGCCCTGTCCACAGAGCACTCCTTGGCTTTACACCTTTGTGAAATGACTTCAACAGCAATCAATAACCAGCAGCTTTCCCTGCTCAACACTGACACCTCTGAAATGGGAAACTCTAGTCACCAAAGTTATGCTAGAGAAATAAGAAATGTCTCTTGAGGTGCTTACACAAGGAAATATGACAGTCTTTGCTGTTGTCTTCTATTTATTTGCTGGAACAGGTCTGAAAGGGAGCACCCAAATGGAATGCTTGATAAGACAAGCCCATTTGCCTCTACATTCCTTATAATCTCAAAGCAAATCCTGCCGATGAAATGGTTGATGGGACAGTTTAATGGCTGATGATTCTCCTAGCAGCTAGCCAGGATTCCATGATCTCAAATCCTATTACATATTTGACTGCTTTCAGGCCTAAAGTCCTTCAGGCTACAGATGAAGCTATTCACGAGTAGCCTATTTCACTTCAAGTCGTGACAGCTTTTTAAGAACCTATTATTGCTTTTTTAGTCTCCCTGCTACGCTACAGACAACGACAATAAATAGTTTGCTCCTACTCCAACAGATTCAAGCAGATTTGATATAAAACAAAAAACTCCACATTAGATTTCAATCTTGGAATAAACAGGCTGGCAGAAAGAGGTTGAGTTCTTCATGCTGGATGCAAATCCCAAATCAGTGAAGGGGGGAGTGTGCAGGTGGTATACTAAAGAGCATATATAGAACATTTCCTGAAGATACCTAAGGAGAATCTGTTCATAATAAAAGAGGATGAAGAATGGAATGCTAAGCTGCTTCTCCAATCCTGTGATTCCCGGAGGCCATTATCTCTCCCTGCAAAATCTGTCACATCAATGGTGAGGCAGAGGCAGGAAGGAGTCGAGAATCCTCGCTGCTGTGCATGGGTGCTTAAGGACACTCTCTCTAAGGAACTATCGTCTGTATATTATCCCAGACGTTAGTCCATCTCCAGGACGCCAGGGTGAAATTTACAAGCCAAGGTTCTTATTAGACTTTTGTAATGCAACGTGTTGGTCAACTATATAAAAAGGAAAGGAAAATGTGACAAGTATCCCCCACATCACTATTCCCAACCTTTCCTTCTTCCAAAGTGAAAAATGCTGATCCAACACCTCAACTAGCTGCCAAACCCTTCAGTGTGTGACTAAAAGGGTGGGGAGAGGAAGTGAAGGCAAAGCTGCAGGAAGAGGTTTTACAGGAGATAAAACACAGCTTTAATTTGGTATACAAATGGAAATTCCATGAGTAAAAGGAAACTTCTTAATCTGAGACTTCCAAAACACACACACAACAAAACCAACCAATCAAAAATACTTTGCTATCACAAGAACAGACAACATCTTAAAATATGAGGGTCTCCTGTGAAAAGAAGATACCAAGTAAAACTTGCTTAATTTTGGACACTGAACTAGCTCCAAGGAAAGGAGGAAGCCTATCCACGCCCAACTGTGCTACCACAACAATCTGTCCTAACAATTGACCGTTCCTGTCACATGGTAGTTGTCTTGGAAAAAGAATTGTGCAACAGCAAATGCACCACTGGGCAGCTGCACTGCTCAGTTCTCAACTCATTTTTTAAGTCCAAACCTTTGATGAATTAGTTTATTATTATTATAAGCTTGGTAATACTGTAACTAGTTATGAGATTATATGTTCCAACGCTCCCTGAACCCACCTCAGACCCCTACGTAGGAAGGTGTACATCAGAAAGGAGGTTAAAATGCTATCTAAAAACAGCCAAAGACTCCATAATCTTTCAGAGTTTTATTCTGTTCACAGCTGTTTCCTCTGCCTGTAAGTGTATGTCCTCTAATGCTGGTCTATTTATCCATCAAGACCTAGTTCAAATTTTACCTCTGTAATGAAGCTTTTTCTGACTCCTTAAATACTTTATTATAATACATATTGTAATGCAATTATATAAGTCCCTGGAAGGCAGGGCTGTGTCTTTTTCATCTCTGTATTTCTTGGATTGCCTGGAACATAGACATTAAATAAACACTTGCTGAATGACAATAATTTTAGCTAGCATTTACTACTAAGTGCCAGGCACTATTTGAAACACTTTACCCACGATAACTCTTATTTCTCACAAAACCCCTATGATGTACATACTATTATTAGCCCCACATTACAGATGAAGAAACAGATTTGCCAAAGGTCATACAGCTAGTACATGCCAGAGCTACGATGGATGAATGAATGGGTACATGTATAAATGGAGGGCTCAGTCATCTGTGGCATCTGCGGGCTGTTTCAGACATAAGCATGGCAGTACCTGTAAGGCAGTGCCCACCACGGTGGCATCCCATTGTGAATAAAGAAGTGTTAGAAGCCGGGATATCCACTCCTTCCCCACCTGAGCTCTGAGGTGAGCAGGGTCCATGTGCGCGCTGTAGAACAAGCTAGGAGTATACAAGCAAGTATACACTCAGCTGGGTTACCCCAAAGTTGTGCTTCTTGTGCCTTTTCCCTTCCTCTTAGTAGTACAGACCTCAGTGTTGAGGAAATGAATATCCTGAGACCAAATGAGCATGTTCTTCAATCCAGTCCCGCCTGAATCAGGATTTACTTATAATGGCTCCAGGTAAATCAGGGCTTAAAAATGCATTAAATAGTATCCCCTACACTGGCATCCAGGATATATTTTCAAGGTCTATGAGTTTTCCAAAAGAGCTTTAATATTGAAAGGAAAGCAAAATTTAAATCTAAAATAAATTTAATATAAACATACACGTTTATGGCCACTTCGTAACTAAACACGACCACATGATTTCCAGGTCTACACATACATTTGTGTTTCTAATCTGAGCGGGCACCAAGCACACTACTTTAATTGTAAGGAATAATGAGAAAGGAAGGAGGCTCACTTAATCTGTAAATGATGCATTCCCACCAAGAGAAGGACAAATGTCATCCCAGTGCAGTCACTGTACACTGTACCAATATTGGATTTTCAGCATTCTAGAGAGAAATGTGGCAGAACAAGAAAGCCAATGGCAATAAAAGCTGCAAAGGAATCTGTGGGGTGGCAGGCAGCTCCATGCCCACATCACGAACAGCAATCTAGTTTCTC
Organism: Elephas maximus indicus; assembly: GCF_024166365.1. NCBI lineage: Eukaryota > Metazoa > Chordata > Mammalia > Proboscidea > Elephantidae > Elephas > Elephas maximus. The sequence continues at coordinate 66,345,665 of NC_064831.1, read as the reverse complement.
CAAAATATCATCTACTGTATTAAATTAATGTTGTTAATTTGCATTTCATTAGTTTTGTAGGGTTTTTTTTTTTGTACTTAACTTTTAAATTGTTTATAGCTAAATAAGAGCTATAAGCGCAAGGAATTTATACCTAATTTTATGTTTGTTCATTTTTAAGTAAAATTATAATAATACTGATGTAAGTCAGCACTGAGAGGCTTCAGCTATTTTACCCCCCAATCAAAAAACAAAAAGGGGTCCATAAATTACTCAAGTCAAAAAAAAAAAAAAGTATTCCTCTTGTCATCTTATTTACAATATTAATTTGCTAAGCAGCTGTAAAAGGAGCATAATAACTACCTACTTCACAAAGCTGTCAGGAGAATGAAATAAGATACATAAAGTGCCTAGCACAGAGGCTGACTCGCGGTATGATTAGTAATTCTCCTCCTTTATTAAATCTCTTTGTATCCAATGGAAGACAGGAAGGAGAGTGGTCCCTTCCTATCTTCTCCACCCATATCCACACCTCACCTTGACGTACTAAATGGGAACTTGGAAAGCTACTTCTATGGAAACGCTGTTAACTATGCTAGTTAGGCTTCAATTATCAGGGATGAAATATTCATGAAAGTTTTGTCTGGTTTATAAACCTGTCTAACACTTATAACCTTGTTTCTACAGGGAAAATGTACTCCAAGCTCTGAATAACTGAAGTACAAAGACACTTTAGTATCTCATCTTGGATTTACGCTTTGCAACAGATTCAAGAGATGCTGTCAGATAGTGTCAGGAATAAATTGCTGAGCAAGAGGGTAACTGGATACTACCTATGCTTTAAGAATTCTGATGAACATGAAAAGGATACATTGGCAGAAGGCAAGGTTGGAGGCAATGTGAATGGTTCAACTATTACAGTACTAGACCAGATAGGGCCACACTGCATTAGCAGTGGTAATTAAAGGGCAGAGGCTTATTTGAGAGGCCAAATGAACAACAATATCAACCAATGGGACATTAGGGTAGAGGCACAGGGACTGAAGATGACTGGGTTCTCTCTAGATCAAAATCTAGGATGAATTTCCCAGAGGCATACTCAAGTATTGCTACTCAAGCTAGCACCAATTACACTATTTTAACTGTAACTATTTTAATGAGAAAACTGATATTTGAATAAAAATACGAAACATATTCTAAAACCAAGTAATTAAAAATTCTTCCCATTTAAAAATATCCATTTTTTATTGCTATTTTCTTACATAAACTTGACTCTAAATCTTTAGTGCAAATAGTTCAGTGAGAGCAGGATGCCGAAGAGGATGGAGGAGGAAGAGGAAAGAGTAAAGTGACAATTCTCTAGTTATCTTTCTCCATTTTATTGCAGAACAGAGGCGGAAAAATAAAAATAACTGAAGTGCTAGGGCAATGACTGGAGCATCAAGAATGGGGACTATGACCAGAGGATGCACGCATTACAGACAGGCATGAGAACATGCCAACAGGCTTTCACACACAGGGCTATTCTCAAGAAAAGAGCAGCAGCTTGGACTCTGTGGAGTTACTGGACATTAATATAGAAGGAGACCACAGTCTTAAAGAAAAACTAAATTACCATCAACAAAAGCATGCTGTCTTCTTTCTCCTCGTAAGTAAAGATACCTGCCCATGCTCTGTATCACTCGACTGCTACAAAGAGCCAATGCCACTCTGAATGGGAAGAGAGAGGGAGGATGCCATCCATTCCCGAAGATGCTAGACACCTGGTCCTTGGGATGCCAGAGTACTAGGTAGCATTTCCATTCCTATGGTAACAACCCACCAAATAGCAGAACATAGGAACAACACTCAAGGCTATTACTAATTAGACACGTAACTTTACACAAGTTACTCGAACTCTCTAGGTCTCACATTCCTTACCTTTCTTTTTAAAATGAAGAGTAACAATTCTTTATATTATAGAAGCAACCAGGAGATAAAAATTTGCCAAAACAAACAAAAAAACCTAACCCAAAATCTCACTATATACCCTTCCAGGTCTTTTTCCTACATACAAGTTGTTTACACCCAGACACACAGGTATATTTAATGCAATGAACATGATGTTCGGTAACAGATATATGTACAATCATTCAAAAAATTTATGATCTGTTCAAAACATTACATAAATGCAATTTGGGATTAAAATGGCATTCTGAATTACTCAAACCAATTTAATAGGAAAAAGCAAGTTGTAGTCAAGAGTTCTTTAGTAACTTCAAACAAAAATATTTCTCATATATAATAAGAAACAACTTTTCTCTAGGAAAATAGTTACCTGCCAAGTTTACCTTTTCAGGGCACAGGTGAAAACCAGACAAAGTAGGAGAGCCTCTTTGGGTCTCATTTGTAGACTCTTTACTCTTGTTTACACACATATTTAATTTTCTCAGCTCAAATCAGTTTTGTTGATAGTGTTCGTACAGAAATAAAGGTGAATTTGATGAATGATAAACTGCATGTCTCTCTTATGCTCCCCTCTAGTTACATATCCCCCATGCACTTCACTATGAATCCACTGAGACAATGATGCTAATTTATTTGACTAGAGATATGTGTTTTCCACTGCTCTTTCAAAAAGGTGCCCAAATGCCCCTTCTACTATTACCTTTAAAAAAGACTCTCATTCTCACCATATCCTCTGTGATCTTGTCTATTCCCAAATATTTAATGCGCAGAATAACATCCCAGAGTCTAGACCTTTTGCTCCTGGCTTCTCAAGTTCCAGACTTTGACTTCCAAATGCCTATTAGACCTCTGCAAACAGAACTAATTATCTTTCCTTCAGAATGTGCTCCATCTTTTCCTGGGTATCATAGCACTAGAGGCATTCAGGCTGAAAATACCTGGGTCAACTTTGACTCTTGCTGGCCTTTCTCATGCTATATCCAATCAGTTGCCAGGTCCTGTCACTCGAATTTTTCTCCTTTCTTTCAGCCTCCTAGCCACAAGCTGAATCCAGAATTTCATCCTTCTTTATCTATCTGAAGCACTAGGACAATACTTTGTTGTCTCCTAATTCCTCTAAAATACAGGTGTTTATCATTTTACTTACCTCTTCATAAAACCTTTAGTGGTTCGCAGTTGCTTATGTAATACCTTTAAACTCTTTAGAATGAAAAGCAATGCTTTTGCGGTCTGATACTGCCTTATCTTTTTTTTTTTTTTAAAGCGTCATTTCCTACATGCCCACCCATATAATAACTGTTTAAAATTCTAAGATCTTTTGATGCTCTGGTCAAATGCCAACTCCCCTGTGAAGTCTCCTTAGATCCCCCTTCTAGAATTAATGGTTCCCTCCTCAAAATTCCTATCACATTGCATTTGTGGATATTTGTACACAATTCTCTTGTTCACCAGTCTTAGCTCCTTGAAGGCAGGAGATAGGTATCAGTCATTTTTGACTCTGTATTTCTTGAACAAATGATGATTCATCATCTGGTTTCACAGACCAAAATAAATTAGGAGGAGATAGAAGCACTCAGACAGAAGTGGTAAGTGACTACCTAGTAGCAAAGAGGGAAAGAAAAATACAAAAAGCAAACTTAAGAACTCAAAGAGCATTTCAGTGTGGGGTAAACAGCCCTATGTCTCCTATGGACATCATGGCATTCGAGAATAGTGCTGTGATTGATGTTGACACTAATCATGGCAAAACATTAAGAAAGTATTAAATTATGTTTAGAGCTCGGCTGCTAACGGACAGGTTGATGGTTTAAACACCCAGCAGCTCTAAGGAAACAGACCTGGCCTGGCTTCCATAAAGATTACAGCCAAGAAACCCCTCCAGGGGCAGTTCACATGGGGTTGCTACGAGTTGGGATTGACTTGACAGCACCCAACAGTAACATCCTGTGTCTAAGAAAGAAAGAAAAAAACAAAAGTGTAAAATGTGTTTTGAAAAGATTTTCATAAAAGTCTTATTATCTTGAAATTTTATTTTTTTAATTACAAATAAATACCCATTATTGCAAATTGAGAAGGAGCTCTCATGGTGCAGTGGTTAAAGCACTTGGCTGGAACCACGAGTTTAGCAGTGGGAACCAACCAGCCACTCCGTGGGAGAAAGATGTGGCAGTCTGCTTCTGTAAAGGTTTACAGTCTTGGAAACCCTGTGGGGTACCTCTACGCTGCCCTATACGGTCGCTACGAGTTGGAATTGACTTGATGGAAGTTAGGTTTTTTTTTTTTTTAATAGCAAAATTGGAAAATAAAGGTAGAAAATAAAAAACACCCCAAATCTTTGTGTTTTTTTTTTTTAATTTAGGAAACATAAGCATTAAATGCTTATTCTAACTACAAACATTTTAATGTTTAAAAAGCCCAAGCCTACAGCTATCCAGAAAATTAAGTCAAAGGACAGTGAGAGCTAAGACTTTACCAATCATTGCATAAAGTTATTCACCCAACTCTCCCATCTTACTGGCGGACTAGAGTATGACAGAGTTGGGGAGGAGGTGAGAAAGTGGGGAAGGTAAAAGACAGGAGGAAGATAAAAAATGGAGAGAGATACAGAAAGGGAACCCAAAATAAACAAAAGGTAGGAGGACAATCAAGACAAATAAGAGGAAGAATAAAAAAAGAGAGAGAAAGCTCCATACGTAAGCAGACACATTCAGAAAAAGGACAGCTCCTCTTTCACTTTCCCCTCTCTTGACTTCCTTTGCTCTAATTGACTTCAGGCTGATGTGTGTACCCTTAGATGCATGCTGAATTCCAATGAAGTCCTCCTACATGTATACTTTATACCAACACAATCCAGTTAAAAGGATTTTAATTGGTGTGCACCTTTCCCTGCAATTTCAACATTTTAAAAATGAATAGTCTAAGTACCAGACGGTGACATGTACTAATTAATCAGGCCTATTCAATGAATGAGCATATTAAAATGAACGCACCTATTAGACATGTGTTGCCGACGCTCTATCCTGAGGAAGCCTCCTCTTAAATGAGTGCCCACGGAAGGTGCTGATTTACTGTGCAATACTCACAAGTGTCTCCCGCAATTATTTGCAGCAGCAATACCATCACTCTGGCATCTCTCTCTAGATCATTCGATATTTCATGCTAAGGAGCCTGCAAGCCCTGCTATCCTTCTATAATTTGTTTAACCTTTGCAAGCAAAAGCCAGCTAAATATTGGGCCTGCCATTTTTCTACTAAATAGAAGACCTTATAAACTCATCAAGGTCATTTGTTAAATGGACAACGGGTGAGGGATAGATCAAACGAGGCTCTTGATCCAACTTCCTAACTTGTCTATCAGGCAGTAAAAGCAGCAGTGTTGCCAGCTGAGGGAATAAAAATAGTGCAAATTTGCCGTGCTCTGATTTTCTTCAAATATTGTTAGGATTGGAGAGAAAGGTATAATTTATTGATCAGTCTCAAAATGCTTCTAGGTACTCTTTTTGAAAGACAGAGAGATTCTGGAAGTCATTTATTTTCTTAGTACCTCATACTCACACCTCTTCTATTTTATATTATCTTGGGTTGCCACAATTCCAAATATATTCTAATAGTAGAGAATCCCCTCAAATCTCTAGGTTTACTGAGAAACACTGGTTTATGATTCGTTGAAGGCACTGAAAACTGAGTGGCTGATTAGGTAAGGAGGCAGCAAGGCTTAGATAAAACATGGACTTTGGGGAAGAAAGGGGTATTGTGAGACATGTGTCTTATCTGGTACACAGCAGGCACTAACAAATATTAGTTCCCTCCGCCAGAAAACAACAAATAGTAGAGAAAAATTTTGCTTGCTCGTTAAAGAATCAACTTGCAGGGAAGCCTAACTGAAAAGAGGCCTAAATATAATTACCTTTGGGGAATTCAAGGATTATGATAAAAAATGTGATTTTTGGGTCTACCTTTAAAATTACAGCCAATATACTGCACCTTCTAACTAAGCCTAGAAGATAGAACTTTGAGAAATTTGCTCGTTTATGACATATGGTAAGGTTATTGCTTAAAATCAGAATATTACTCAAAATAATTCTTAGGGGAGGGTATACCAATAATAGAAACAATAAAATTTGTAGTTACAGACTAGAACAAGCCTCCTGAGTGGCAAAGGTAATTTTTATTTTACTTCTTTCCTAGGCTTTTGCCTAAAAACAAGGGGTGGAATTAATTTATTATTCAAACAGATTTTAATTAATTTGGACATAATTAAGAGTCCAAAATAACATGAACATTTTCATCAAGAGGTTTCTGTGCAATGGTTCAATAATTTTTGGAAAATTTATATTACTTTGGTTTAATAGTTTTTGGTAGAATTTCTATTACTTAAAAGAATTTTAGTTCTACCCCTTTTCCTCCTTAACTAAGATGATAATTTCAGTAGACAAACAGGGTCTCATAAGAGTTGTGTTCTGAGATGATAAGACAAACCCCAGGAAGACAAGCTATCACAGCCAACCACAACCCTAGCCCCAACACTTAAAAAGAAACCATGTTAGAAAAATCAGAGCCCTGACTAATTGAAGAGGAAGCAGTGATTTATAACAAACTAAGTAGACTAAGACAGCTTTCAGACCATTCTAAAACATAACCTATTGCTAAATTGTGAGGAGCACAATTGATCAACATCCCACAAACCCATTTTTTTCATTAAGACAGAAAGAAAATATGGTGCTTCTTGAACACAGGACGTGAATAGCTTAATGTGAAGCTACATGGAAAGGGCACAGCACCTACACTTAGATGACAGGCAGCTTTAACTAGAGGACTGCGTTAATATCAAAGCTTGGCTTGATCAGGAACACTATGGGAGTCTAAGATAAATACCAAGTGTGACAAAAAGCAGATGAGTCAGATGCACAAAGGGGCTGGTGTGGTCGAAGTTATGACATCTAACACAGTCAGGGCTGGGGATTCAACTTCTGCTTCTGTCTTTAAGACACAACTCTGCATTAGTCATTTATGCCTCTGGCTATGTGGCAGGCGACATCCAAGGTGCCTGGAATTCCCTGGAAAGGGGCCATGAATATGTTAACGTAAAAACAGACTCTGAATTAGCTCAGATGATGTACCAAAAATGATGAAAAGATAATATCCAGAATATGCTAGATCCCATGCAGTACCCAACACTGGAAAGAGCCTTAATTGATCAAAGGGAGGCAGAACTAATCCATTTTTTCACGAAAAAAAGATTTCTGGAAATGGCGAAAACAGTGGTATCAAGACATAAAAGCTTATCAATTTGTACAGTAAAATCTGGGGTTAACGAACTGGTCTCAAAGTTGGAAAGACACATTGGTGAAACCTCTTCTTTGCAAATCTAATCCCTGAAGTCAGTAACAGCAGTCCTGAGTTGCTTAAACTGAACTTCATATGTTTAAAAAAAAACAATTTTTTTTTTTAAAACTGAACTTCATATGTTTAGGACATGTAAAATCTGAGAAGAAATGTTCACCACTTGCTAATGCCTATATAACTGATTACAACAAAGTACTCAAATCATAGTACGTATACGAAGCAATTTAATTCTCACTTTTGGAGGTGAAGGAAATGAAGAAAACTAACATTTCTTGAGGCACTATAGTCATCATACCAAGAATGTTCCAGATGCCACCGTATCTATCCTCCTAACAACCCTATAAGGTAGGTATCATCTTTCTTGATTTACAGATAAGGAAACTGAGGCACAAGAGTATAAAATGAGGAAGCAGCAGAGTTAACTTGAGAAGTCAGGCTTGTCTGACTCCAAACCCTATGCTTCTTACAATTAATGGCATCTAAAAAAAAATAAAAAATAAAAATAATTAAAAAAAATTTTTTATATATAATGGCAGGTATCTTACCCTAGAGGTAGGTTACCATAAAATATGCTTCTACACATTATAACTGTCCGCAGTTGGTTAGAAGGAAAAGTAAAAAACGAAATCAGAAATTTAACCATTTTAATACCATGAAGAATGATGTGAGGCACACTTGTCCCTACTGGAAGATCTTTTGCGTATGAAAAAATCAACTGTTAACATGAAAGTTTCTGAGTATGACCCCTTTATTCAGTTTTATCTCTTGTCCTTTAGTCTGACCAGTAAGTCAGGAATGAGCAAACTCTCAAAATAAGTGAAGAAACAAAATCTTCCAGTTTCTGAAAGTGGTTTTCAAGTTGTGGGGAGATTTTCAAACTGCAAAAATGTCAATCTATTATGCCATATTCACAGTTAGATAAAACTTACTGTTTCTTAGAGCAGGGCCTCTCAAACTTTAATGTCCTTACACACTACCTGAGAATCTTATTAAAAATACATATTCTGATTCAGTAGGTTTGGGGTTACAGACCATACTTTGAATAGCCAGGTTTTCGTTGTTGTTTGTTTTTTAAATAATATTTTATTGGGTTTTTGATGAAAAGTTTACATAGCAAGTTAGGTTTCCATTTGACAATTTCCACACAAATTGTTCAGTGACATATATAAAATATGGGGTTAAAGGAAATCTGGGACAGTTCAGTAGCTATAAAAATGAACAAATATTATTCCTTGAATATGTAGCTAAAGAAGAATACTATCATGAAGATTTTTTCTTGTACTACATAGCACAATTTATGGAATTAAATAAAAGCACATATATCTCTGATGCTTAAAAAAAGACTTAACGTTTAACTATAAGCACAGAAAATTTCCATAGCTAAACTAGTACAGCACTAAAATAATTTGGGTTCATACAAGAAGGTACGTGCATATTCTTTTAATTTAAAAATTTTAATGGGGATTTTGTTTTCCAAAGGGGTATTGGAGTGCCTGGTGGATTCGTAACTGCTGACCTTTCGGTTAGCAGCCATAGGTCTTAACCACTATACCACCAGGGTTTCCAGTGATTAGTTACATTTATCACAATGTGCTAATACTCTGTGTTCTGTTTGTTCCATTTCCAGTACTCAAGATTCCCTGCCCCCTTATCTTCTCGTCTTTGCTTTTGGGTAATTGCTGACGTTTTGATCACATACAGATGGTTTTTAAGCACAGCACCAATCTTACCGGTAATATCCTTTATTTTGTGTGCCACTCTGCTATTTCGCTAAAAGGTGATCTCAGGGGATAGGCTCAGTTCTCGTTTTAAAGACTGTCTCAGGGTGATAGTCTCAGGGAGTCCTCTGTTCTCTACTGTTCCAGTTTGTCTAGCCTTTTTTTTTTTTTTTCCTTAAGAATTTGAGTTCTGCTCCACAGCACATTTATCTCCCATTCTATCTGGGGCCATCTATTGTGACCTGGATGAGAAGAGTCAGTGGTGGCAGCTGAGTACCATCTAGTTCTTCTGGTCTCAGAGTAGATAAGGTCGTGGTTCATGCAGACTCGTTCCATCTCTAAGGTTCTGGTTACCTTTTTATTGTTTTCCTCCTGGTAAGTAGAGACAAGTAGTTCTATCTTAGATAGCTGCTTGCAAGCTTTTAAGACCCCAGATGCTACTCACTTCACTAGGATATAGGTCATGATTTTTGTGAACTATGTTATGCCAATAGGCTGAGTTGTCTGTCCCATGAATCTATGGTCCTAAACGTTTAAACCCAGAAAACAAATCTGAGTAGGAAGGTTTTAGAACATATATAAAATATGGGGTTAAAGGAAATCTGGGACAGTTCAGTAACTATAAAAATGAACAAATATTATTCCTTGAATATGTAGCTAAAGAAGAATACTATCATGAAGATTTATTCTTGTACTACATAGCACAATTTATGGAATTAAATAAATGCACATATATCTCTGATGCTTAAAAAAAGACTTAACGTTTAACTATAAGCACAGAAAATTTCCATAGCTAAACTAGGACAGCACTAAAATAATCTGGGTTCATACAAGAAGGTACGCGCATATTCTTTTAATTTAAAAATTTTAATGGGGATTTTGTTTTCCAAAGGGGTATTGATTGATTAGTTAGACAGAAGGGAGTCTTCCCTTCAACAACAGGATCTATAACAGGGAGCCCTTGGGTGGTGTTATGGGTGCTACAGGAGAACATGCAAGGATGATGGAGAGTTTCCAACAAAGAGCACTATGTTTTCCATTTCCAGTTAATGCTTTTTGTTTTCCTTTCAGGCCTCTCACAGTGCTCCTATTCAGCAATAGGCTCAGTGCAGCCCTGGGACCAGATTGGCTGAAGATGGATCTGCACTACTCTGAAACCAGGAATACGGCTCTGGGTACAGCGCACCCCCTGAGATGTTAAACAGAGCTGGTAAGAAAATCCAACCTTAAGCACCTGCTCACCAAATGCAATCTATTGTTTTTTTACCTTTATAGCTCCTATTTACTGAGCCCTTACTACTACTACATAGGTCCTATCTCTAATTCATACAATAAACTTGAGGGGCAGGAATTATCATCATTTTAATAGATGAGGAAACAGGGGGTTGAAGAGGTTAGGTTTCTTGCCCAATGCTATACAGCTTTTAAGTAGTAAGCTGGGATTTGAACCCAAGCCTGACTCGTTCCTAAGTCCCACTCAACTCTATTAAATCATGCTGTTTCTATACTCCTTGATGACCACCATAGGCCCTCTTTGTTGTGTTGAAACAATTCCCGAGTTTCTGATCTTAGCACATCCTACTTCACTCTGTACTTGACCATTCCCTTGGCTAAAGCGACCAGTAGCTCTGGGAAAACGACACCCGCACTGTCAGTACTAGTTCCCTAAGACTTACATTGGCAGGCTAGCAGCCCCTTCTCCAGGTAAAGATGATGAATCATTGTTAACTGTCACGTTCATTCTTCCTTCTACTCTTCTTATTTTAGATGCTTACATTAACTAGAAGAACTATGAATTCAAGTATAGGAAAAGAACACAGTCCTCCCTGCCCCAGGAGAAAAGCTAGAAAAATGACTAAAAACACAAACTTCTGTTTAAAAAAAAAAAAGCCAAAACGAAGGATTATGGAACAGTTAAAATTCTAATGTGTGAGAATACCTGGTTTTGACGAGACTGAAATATCTGAAATAGAGAACTAACTCACAGACAAAAACCTGAAGAGCATAAGAAAAAGGAAGGAGTCATGAGCAAAAAAGTCATGATAATAACACATGTCCTTTACCACCTCCATTATTTGTTCCTATACAAACCAAAACCCATTGTCGTCAAGTCCATTCTGACTCATAGCAACCCTATAGGACTGAGTAGAACTATCCCATAAGGTTTCCAAGGAGCAGCTGGTGGATTTGAACTGTTGACCTCTTAACCACTATGCCACCAGAACTCCATTACTTCCTACAGCAGCTATAAAATATATTGTTTCTATAAAGAGTTCCTATTAATTGTTATTCATTGTTAAAGGACTATCATCTCTCTATTGCTATCATTTTTTTTTTTTTTTAGGGAAGAGTTAAGTGTCTACAGAAGAGGAAGTAAATTTACAGTACAGATTCAACTACTTACTGGTGTAAGGAAAAGACAGAAAACAAGTATTGAAAAAAATTCTGTAAAAAGAAAATAAATTGAAATCAGTTTTTTTTTTTAAGTCTAGTCTAAGACAACCCTTTTATCTCTCTTCTTAATATGAAATAACAAAATTTGCTTACAGCATGTAACAGATGATACCTTGTTGTTGTTAGGTGCCGTTGAGTCAGTTCTGACTCATAGTGACCCTATGTACGACAGAACAATATACTACCTGGCCCTGTGCCATCCTCACAATCATTGCTATGTTTGAGTCCACTGTTGCAGCTACTCTGTCAATCTGTCTCGTTGAGGGGCTTCCTCTTTTTCACTGTCCCTCCACCTTACCAAGCATAATGTCCTTCTCCAGGGACTCGTCCCTCCTGAAAACATGTCCAAAGTATGTTGAGTTAAAGTCTTGCCATCCTCGTTTCTAAGGAGCATTCTGGCTGTACTTCTTCCAAGAGAGAATTGTATGTTCTTCTGGCAGTCCGTGGTATATTCAATATGCTGGGACAACACCATAATTCAAATGAATCAATTCCTCTTCAGTCTTCCTTATTCATTGTCTAGCTCTCATATGCAGGTGAAGAGGTTGAAAGTATCACAACTTGGGTCAGGTGCATCTTAGTTCTCAAAGTGACATCTTTGCTTTCCAGTACTTTAAAAAGATCTTTTGCAGCAGATTTGCCCAATGCAATACGTCATTTGATTTCCTGACTGCTGCTTCCATGGGCGTTAATTGTGGATCCAAGTAAAACGAAATCCTTGTCAACTTAAATCTTTTCTGCATTTATCATGATGTTGCTTATTGGTCCAGTTGTGAGGATTTTTTTTTTTTTTTTTATGTTAAGGTGTAATCCATACTGCAGGCTGTAGTCTTTGACATTCATCAGTAAGTGCTTCAAGTCCTCCTCCCTTTCAGCAAGTAAGGCTGTCATTTGCATAATGCAGGTTGTTAATGAGTTTTCCTCCAATCCTGATAATGCATTCTTCTTCTTAAAGTCCAACTTCTCAGATTTATCTGCTCAGCATACAGGACTGAATAAGTATGGTGAAAGGATACAGTTCTGATGTACACCTCTCCTGATTTTAAACCATGCAGTATCCCCTTGTTCTGTTCAAATGACTGCCTCTTGGTCTATGTACAGATTTCTCATGAGCACAATGAAATGGTCTGGAATTACCATTCTTTGCAATGTTATCCATAATTTGTTACCATTCTTTGCAATGTTATCCATAATTTGTTATGATCCACAGAGTCAAATGCCTTTGCATAGTCAATAAAATACAGGTAAACATCTTTCTGGTATTCTCTGCTTTCAGCCAAGATACATCTGACATCAGCAATGATATCCCTCATTCCTCCTCTTCTGAATGTGGCTTAAATTTCTAGCAGTCCCCTGTCGATGTACTGCGGCGACAATTTTTGAATGATCTTAAGCAAAATTTTACTTGCATGTGATATTAATGATATTGTCCAATGATTTCTGCACTCCATTGGATCCCCTTTCTTCGGAATGGACAAAAATATGGATCTCTTCCAGTTGGTTGGCCAGGAAGCTGTCTTCCAAATTTCTTGACACAGACAAGTGAGTGCCTCCAGCACCTCACCTATGTGTTGAAACATCTGAACTGGCATTCCGTCAATTCCTGGAGACTTGTTTTCCGCCAATGCCTTCAGTGCAGCTTGGACTTCTTCCTTCAAGACTACCAGTTCTTAATAATATGCTGCCTGCTGAAGTGGTTGAACACTGACCAGTTCTTTCTGGTACAGTGACTCTGTGTATTCCTTTCATCTTGTTTTAATGCTTATTGCATTGTTCAATTTTTTTGCCCACAGAATCCTTCAATATTGCAACTCGAGGCTTGGATTTTTCTTCGTTTCTTTCAGCTTGAGATATGCTGAGTGTGTTCTTCCCTTCTTCTTTTTTTTTTACTGCAGGTCTTTGCACATTTGATTATATTGCCTGTACTTTGTCTTCTCCAGCTGCCGCCTGAAATCTGTTCAGCTCTTTTACTTCACTGTATCTTCCTTTCGCTTCAGCTAATCAGTGTTTAAGAGCAAGTTTCAGAGTCTCTTCTGACATCCATTTTTTTTTTCCTCTCTCTCTTTTTAATGACTTTTTGCTTTATTCTTGTATAATGTCCTTGATGTCATCCCACAACTCATCTGGTCTTTGGTCATTAGCGTTCTATGTGTGAAATTTATTTTTGAGATGGTTTCTAAATTCAGATGGGATATACTCAAGGTCGTACTTTGACTCTTGTAGACTTGTTTAAATTTTCTTCAGCTTTAACATGAACTTGCATATGAGCAATTGATCTGTTCTGCAGTCGGCCTCTGACCTTGTTCTGACTGATGATATTGACTGCATCAATAGAACAGTGGCCCCCCCAAAACGTCCATGTCCTAATTCCTGGAATCTGTGAATGAATAATGTTACTTTAAATGGCAAAAAAGAACTTTGCACATGTCATTAAACTAAGTACCTTGAGATGAAGATATTATCCTGGATTCTCCAGGGGAGCCCAATATAATCATAAATGTCCTTAAAAGTGAAAGACACAGGTAGGAGGGTCAGAGTCAGAGTGATGTGACATGAGAAAGACTTTACCAGCCACTGCTGGCTTTGAAGATGGAAGGGGGGCCATGAACTAAGGAATGCTAGCATCCAGTTAAAGAATGAGGGCAGCTTCTACAAGATGGGAAAGGCAAGCAAATGGATTCTCTCTAGAGCTTTCAGAGAAATGCAGCCCTGCTAACATTTTGATTTTAGTCCACTGAAACTCACTTAGGAATTCTGATCTCCAAAACTGTAAGATAATAATTTTTTTGTTGTTTTAAATCACTAAGTTCGTGGTAATTTGTTACACCAGCAATAGGAAACTAATGACTGTGTTCAATCACGGCCATACCATTTATGTGTCTTTAGGCCATTTATTTATGCCTCTGACCTTTGGTTTTTTCACCTACAAAATGGGAATTACCCATTTGTTGTAGAGATCAAGGATAATTAAGTGCTGTTGAGTAAATGATCAATAAATTTTAGTTCTTATTTCTTATGTAATATTAGAATGGTAAATGCAATTATTTTACAAAACCTACATGGAAATTATAGTTTCCATAAACAAAAGAAATGTGCATCAAAGCTTCTAACTATCATTAAAATTATTGGTAATATATAGTTATACAAGTTATTGGTTATTTTCATGGACTGTGAAGTTGCAGTTCTTTTAGATCTCATAGCTGCTAAGGGGAAGAAGCCATATACGTGCAAATTTGTTTTAAACCCACACCATATCCAGTATAAAGTCAAGGCTGCATTAATTTTATCCTTAGGTTATTTCTTTATCCTTCAGGAGAAGGTACCTTTTATACCAGAAAACATTTGGGGATCAAGATAATAAAATTTAGAATAAGAGGACAGATCACTATAGTCTAACCTCTTTATTTTACTAATAAACACAGATACACAGAAAGTTAAACAACTTGGTTAGTTATCAATATTCAGCCAGTTCATGTTAGGGAGAGATTATCGCCTGGGTCTTCTATTTCCGGAGTTGTGCTATTTTGTTACAGAAGGGGTCAGCAAACTATGGCCCATAGGCCAAATATTGCCTGCCACCTGGTTTTTGAAAATAAAATTTTATTGGCAAACAGACACACATTTATGTATTGTCTACGGCTGCTTTCCTGCTACAAAGGCACAGCAGAATAGTTGTTACAGAGCTGGTATATCCCACAAAGTCTAAAGTATTTACAAATTGGCCCTTATACAAGAAGTCTGATGAACCGGTGTTATAGCATGTTGCTTCTCAAGGCATGTAAGCTTAATTTATCTTATAAAACATTTCAAAACAATACATTTTAAAAAGGGCCTTTCAGCAAACTTTTAAGACTGTTACACAAAATAAAGGAATACAGTGGCTCAGTACGACAAAAAGTACCATGTCTCTACTAAGGCACCCTGGAGGTGAGTTCAGTTTTGACTAAATGATGTTGATTTAATAATAGTAAAATTACTCATCACAGCATATAAACACCGAGCAAAATAAAATAATGGCTATTTCTGCCATCATTATTTAATAAGAATCATTATAAACATGTTTGATAATTTATATGTAAAATTGATAATTGTTAATAAAAACAATGTAAAATATTATGTTTGTCTAGTGTTTTCATAAAGCATTCACTAATTGACATTTACTGAGTTCCTCAACCTAGTG
The DNA here is from genome assembly GCF_024166365.1 of Elephas maximus indicus. Classification (NCBI taxonomy): domain Eukaryota; kingdom Metazoa; phylum Chordata; class Mammalia; order Proboscidea; family Elephantidae; genus Elephas; species Elephas maximus. The sequence goes on along the minus strand of NC_064831.1, from coordinate 66,330,042 downwards.
GAATTGTACATCTTTTACAAGACTCATACCTGTATTTTCTTATGATCAAGTATGGGAAAGGGAACTAATAATTTTTGCGTGTGAAGATGTGTTAGGTACTAAAACACATTGTCAATGAATTTCCTAAATAACCTTCTAAAGAAAGAATCCTCATTTGCATTTTTACCGAAGAAGCAATAGACTCAGGGAAAGTGGACATCTGTCCAAAGTCACACGGCCATTCGGTGACTGAGCCTGGACTCCAGCTGAGGCTATTTGGTCTCCAAGGTTCTCTTTCCATTACTTCTCCTACTTTATAAAGTTTTCAGATTCAATTATCTCCTTTGTATATTTGGTACAGAACCGTGAGTCTCAGCTGACTACCTGTTCAAGTATTTTGGATTCAAAACTTCTTTTCAGAAAATAAAAAACTGGCCTTGCTTACAGGTATTTTCCGTGGGAAAGTAGAATGGCCCTAAATTTGGGCAAAAAGGTAAGTCAGACTTCTAATTTTTTCTATAAAAATGTCAGTTCTTCCATTTATACCACTCTGCTACCTAAAGCATATGAATCAACAATACAGGATAGTGGTGTTTCAGAAACTCATGGGGGAATTTGATAAAAAATTAATTCAATCCAGCTCTTTCTACAGCCTACTTGATGCTGTTTAAGAGAGGCCAAATAATGGATATTTTAGTTAAATCTGTTCCCCTTTCTATGCTCTATACTTGTATGTAGATCATCAGTAAGCAACAAAACAGGGCAATGTTATCTCAAAAGTCTTATGAAAGGTTATCAGTGAATTCAGATTTAATGTTGTGTACCTGGCTTTTTATAAAAAGTGATACAAGGAACATAAACATGTAATCAGAAAACATTTCTAGCTCTTTTGCGAAACACCAGCCTGAGTTATTTAGATATTATACTTAGTGTCCCTCACAGAAGGATCTATGTAATACCTCTTAGAGTTCAGTGTTAGCAAAAATCAATTTTTAATTTATCAGCAATGAGAAGCTTTTTTAAGGGACACATAAGCTTGAAATCTGGGAAAAAATGGATTTTTTTTTTTTTTAGATGAAGGAGATTCTGGGAGGTCATAATTCTTAGTGCTGAATGTATTTCCAAAGCAGTACATTTGCAGACAGAAAAGACAGAAATCCAATTAACTAGAGCCCTTCATTAACTGGAATGATTTTTATCCACTGCTTTAAAAAAAAAAAAAATTTTTTTTTTTTTTTTTGAGAAAAGGAAATACACAAAATATGTGCAAAAAAAAAAAAAAAAATCAAGCATTAGGGGATCCAAGGTAAAATTAGAAATGGTTCCTGCTCTCAAAGAAATCAGTCTAGTAGGGGAGATGAAATATACAAATAAAATGACAAAACAGAAAAAGATAAGTAGTACCCCAAGATTTAGAGAGAGAATTCTGGGAGTTCAGACAAGAAGAGATTTATCTCCGGGGTGATACAGAGAGGCACATAGGGCACTCTAGGCTACCCGAAGAAAGATGTGAAGAAAGCATGTGAACACTGAGACACAGTGAAGTGGAAAATAATGCTGCAGTGCTAAATTAGGTGTAAATCATGTAAATTGTTGAATGCCAGCTAGGCCGAAGAGAATGTTCTGTGAAATTTATTTATTTAATAATATAATATGTTTATTCATTACTTTTCATGTATAATTAATTAAAATTATTATAAATGCTTCTTTTAGGCAGAGGGATCTATCTGTATTTCAGATTAAGGTTAATCTATCTGCACCATATAAAATGAACTACAATATGAAGGATTATTGGACACAGGGAGGTTTAGTCAGCAGGCAGTTCCAGCAGTACAGGCAGGAGGCAATAAGGCTACTCAACTAGGCTAATTCTGAGAGAGGGAATAAAGAGCAAAGAGTGGAAATGAGATAATTTCCATTCACAAATGACTGATGACCCTGAAATTCTTCAATAACCTGAATTATGATAAAAAGGTTAAACCCTACTTTTACTAGGCAAGGGAGTATATCCTTTCATTGTTTATTTAGTAATAAGAGCTATTACAAAAGCAAATCAATGTAAACTTATTATTTCTTTAGATATATGAGTCTGGTTCATCTGGTGAGTGGCAATTATAGGCTGTAGTTATAAGGGCTCTGGTATCAAATACCACAGATTAGGCGGTCTTTAATCAGGATATATCCAAATCGGTGGGAAATTATATCAACCTTATTTCCCAAACCTATTTCCCAACAGAGTGCAAAGATGTCATTAATGCAAATCTAATAAAAGGGCTGTCATACTACAATTCCATCAATGCTCTTAAACACCAGTCTGCACCTTACTGTGAAGACAGGGAAAGGACTAAGAGCTAAAAAACAAAGTAACAACTAACTACAAACAACTATTGTTAAATAATATGTATCAAACTAATTCAAAATGTCTAAGCCCTGAAACAAAAGGCAGCTGGGGGCGGGGGAGGTGGAGAGGAGATCATTCTCTCTGAAATACTGTAAAAAACTAAAATGACTTTTAAACATAACTACCACAAAGAAACTTCCACCACAAAGAAAACTCCACCTAAAACAATACATAGCACTTAAAAAGTACTCTTTGTCTTCAAAGGATTTTATATTCATTAGCTAATTAAGACTTTGAACTTAGTGGTTTCACTGTAATTTTATAATACCATAATTTTATATACTAAAATTCACTTAATAAGCAATACTTTGGTTGAATTTTACAACCATCAATTGATTTTGGCTTATGTGTAAATATTCTTTTTTCTTATATACTGAGAACAGTGTGTGGACAACATTCCTTGCCTCCCCCACAAAAAAATAAACGCATTCACAGATGCTAGCAATTTAAGTATGACAAGAGCAAAATATTATTGGATATTTGTTTTTCAAAGGGTGGGGAAAAAAGAAAAAAAAAGATGGTAAGATTAATAGGAAAAAAGAATAAACAGTGCTCTTCTGTGAAAAGGGCAGTTGAAATTCTTCATGAGAAACTTGGTAAAGGATGACAGAGGTATTGGTAAACTTTATTTGGTATTAGCAAGTTGACTCACAAAAATCTACAATGCACTGAAATTTGATTTGAAATTTGCAACTTTTACTCAGAAGCTTCAGGGTAGCAGGGTAATCCTGTAATGCCTTACAAAGGTGCAATCCTCTTGCTTATTACCACCTGGAATATGTTACTTGAATAGGGAATATCCCTTTTCATTAATGTATGACTAGAACTGATAGGTATATGAGAAAGTTACCTGAAATATCTCAACAAAAATAATTTTGATGTTGCCAGCATACTATCTCACTAAATTTCATAGTAATGCAAAGTAAAAGAGTAAGGAACCAGTTAATCACCTAACAAATTGTCTCCAAAATGGGGAAAATAAAATGCTCACACCTAAGTGTTGGTGAGGCTGTGGAATATTCTATACTACTAGGGAGAGCAACTATACACATGGGCCTCACTGGATGGAAAACACAGGAATCAAACTGATTACATCTGTGGAAAGACCGACTACATTTGTGGAAAGAGATGATGGGGGAGCTCAATATCATCAGACAGAACAAGACCAGGGGCCAACTGCAGAACAGACCATCAATTGCTCATGTGCGAGTTAAAGTTGAAACTGAAGAAAATACAGCAAATCCACAAGAGCCAAAATACGACCTTGAGTATATCCCACCTGAATTCAGAGACCATTTAAAGAATAGATTTGACACACTGAATACTAATGACCAAAGACCAGATGAGTTGTGGAATGACATCAAGGACATCATACATGAAGAAAGCAAAAGGTCGTTAAACAGACAAAAAAAAAAACAACAAAAGAAAGACCAAAATGGATGTCAGAGGAGACTCTGAAACTTGCTCTCGAACACAGATTAGCTAAAGCAAAAGGAAGATATGATGAAGTAAAAGAGCTGAACAAAAGATTTCAAAGGGTGGCTCGAGAAGACTAAAGTATTATAATGAAATGTGCACAAACCTGAAGTTGGAAAACCAAAGGGGAAGAGCATACTCAACACTTCTCTAGCTGATGGAACTGAAGAAAAAATTCAAGCCTTGAGTTGCAATACTGAAGGATTCTACAGGAAAAATGTTGAATGATGCAGGAAGCATCAAAAGAAGATGGAGGGAATACATAGAGTCACTGTACCAAAAAGAACTGGTTGACATTCAACCATTTTAGGAGGTAGCATATGATGAAAAACTGATACTGAAGGAAGAAGTCCAAGCTGCACTGAAGGGAAGGGCAAAAAACAAGGCTCTAGGAATTGACGTAATACCAATTGAGGTGTTTCAACAAATGGATGCAGTGGTGGAGGTACTCACTCGTGTATGTCAAGAAATTTGGAAGACAGCTTCCTAGACAACCAACTGAAAGAGATCCATATTTATGCCCATTCCAAAGAAAGGTGATCCAACAGAACACGAAAATTACTGAAAAACATTAATATCATGCACAAGTAAAATGCTGATGAAGGTCATTTGAAAGTGGATGCAGCAGTACATTGACAAGGAACTTCCAGAAGTTCAAGCAAGATTCAGAAGAGGACGTGGGATGACAGATATCATTGCTAATGTCAGGGGGATTTTGGCTGAAAGCAGAGAACACCAGAAAGATATTTACCTGTATTTTATTGACTACACGAAGGCACTCGACTGTGTGGATCATACCAAATTATGGATAATAACATTGCAAAGAATGGGAATTCCAGAACATTTAATTGTGCTTATAGACCAAGAGGTAGTCCTTTGAACAGAACAAGGGGATACTCCGTGGTTTAAAGTCAGGAAAGGTGTGCGTCAGGGTTGTATCTTTCACCATACTTATTCAATCTGTATGCTGAGCAAATAATCCAAGAAGCTGGACTATATGAAGAAGAATACAGCATCAGGATTGTAGGAAGACTCATTAACATCCTGCGATATGCAGATGGCACAACGTCGCTTGCTGAAAGTGAAGAGGACTTACTGATGAAGATCAAAGACTACATCCTTCAGCACGGATAGCACCTCAACACAAAGAAAACAAAAATCCTCACAACTGGACCAATAAGCAACATCATGATAAGGGAGAAAAGACTGAAGTTGTCAAGGCTGCATTTTACTTGGATTCATAATCAACACCCATGGAAGCAGAAGTCAAGAAATCAAATGATGTATTTCATTGGGTGAATCTGCTGCAAAAGACCTTTTTAAAGTGTTCAAAAGCAAAGATGACACTTTGAGGACTAAGGTGTGCCTGACTCAAGCCATGCTATTTTTCAATATGAGTACGAAAGCCGGCCAATGAATAAGGAAGACCAAAAAAGAATGGATGCCTTTGAATTATGGTGTTGGTGAAGAGTACTGAATACACCATGGAGTGCCAAAGAAAGAACAAATCTGTCTTGGAAGAAGTACAGCCAGAACACTCCTTAGAATTGAGGGTGACGAGACTTCATCTCGAACTTCGGACATGTTATCAGGAGGGACCAGTCCCTGGAAAAAGACATTATGCTTGGTAAACTAGAGGGTCAGTAAAAGAGAGGAAGACCTTCAACAAGATAGACTGTCACAGTGGTTATAACAATGGGATCAAGCATAGCAACGACTGTGAGGATGGCAAGGGACCAGACAGTGTTTCATTCTGTTGTACACAGGGTTGCTATGAGTCTGAACTGACCTGACGGTACCTAACAACAACGAGAGTACAAAAAACCTGCAAGTTTTCTCAAAGCTGATAAGGCAATATGTATCAAAACAACCCACAACATACAAAGAAACAAAAATCAAAATAAAGAACCTTAAAAACATAAATGCTTTTGAGCTCGCAATTAATTTCTAAGAATTTATCTTAATGGAAGAATGATACGATCAATGATTAATCTATATGCACAAATAATTTTCTACAGGATGTTCAGTACAATGTTGTTTATTATGGAAAAAATGAGAAACATCCTGAATGTTCCATAATAGGAGATTGATAGCTTAAGGCAGTATAACAATATGACAGAATATCACACAGTTATTGCAATTGAGGTGATTACTTAGGGACATTAAAAAAGTTCATAAAATAGTGCTAGTTGAAATAGTAGATTAAAAACTACATACAGAACAATCCCATTTTTGTTCAAAACAATGCACATAAACCTAATAAAAGAGATTGAAAGACAAATAAAATGTTAAGTGGAAATGTATATTTTCCAAAATTTACACTAGGATCATATATTTTATTCAATACTTATTGCTCTCATAATCAGAAAGCAATAACATCGAGTAACTAACAACAGTCACATATGTCCTTTACCCACACGGAATGTGCTCTGAACATTCTAGCCCTGATGGCTACACATAAACCTTCTGCTCTGGCACCGCAATTATGAACATCCGTCACATGGTCAGTCACCTGGGAGGGATTACACCAAATTGTTATGAGTTTGGGGACCGAAATGACCGCCCTCTATTGCAGATGGATACTAAAGTAAGACTATGTGTTTCCTAGGCAAGATTTGTTCTCTGGAGGTGAGAGGCTAGTGCATTACCAGGTTTTATATTAAATGTCTTCATCATTTCTAAGAAGCCCAGATGGTTGGTAATATGTGCAGATATTTTGAAACACAGGCTGGCTCACTTCAATTAGCTTTGAAGTGAGACGAATGATAGGGACGATCTGTATTGCTAAGCCCAGGGGTACTGAGAGAATATTTTCTTACAGATGAATACCCACCGGCTAGAGTCTCCATTTATATAATATAGTAAATAGGTTATCCTGGAACACACGTGCTGTTGGAAAGAATCTGTTATTAAGCACCGAACTGGGCAAACATTTTATGCCAACTATAAGGAAGCCAGCTAATGTGAGCGAAAAAGGAATTAAAAAACCAATATAGCCTATATGCTTCTTTCAGAATGCACTGAGAAGTTTTGTGAGATTTGGCAGCAAATAAAAATACTCTTAAAGTAACCTGCAGTAGAGTCGGACCAAATCAAAGGCTCTGTCTGAAACGATGAGTAACTGAACAAGGCTGGCCTTCCCAGGGTTAGCATGCAATGCCAATTTTATGTCATGCTCCTCAAGGTGCCAGCTGTGAGGTTCCTGATGAGTCTCCTCTATACTGTGCTCAGAAAAAAGACACAGAAGAGCTCTTGAGACTGCCACTGCTAGGGCATATCTTGGCCTCAAAAATTCAGATAAGTCAGGAGAGAATGAAATGAATTCCAAAATTTATTTTCTGAGTTACAGAGGCTCTGGTGGACATTCAATAAAGCAATTTGACTCCAAGCCTCCCAAAGAAATCAAATGATTGATATTTTTAAACAGGACGTAAAGCAGAAATGTAAAATAGTAAAAATATAAATGTAATTTTAACCTTTCATAGAAAACAATTCACAAAGATTTTTCTGTGTTGGCTACCTTGTTAATGAAATGTCCAATGTTGAGAGAATTAATCATTTTTTAATGCTTGTTTCATACTATTCAGTGACTGGGATTCTTACTAGGTTGGCAGTTAGAACCCACCCAGCAGCTCTGTGGAACAGAAGACCTGGCGATCTGCTCCTACAACAATTTAAAAAAGAAAAAAAAAAAAAAGCCTGTAACAATTACAGCCTGGAAAAACCTATGGGGCAGTTCTACTCTGTCACATAGGGCCGCTATGAGTCGGAATCGACTGGACAACACACAACAACATACTGTGGATAAGTAGCCCCAGTGGCACAACAGTTAAGTGGTCAGCTGCTAACTGAAAGGTTGGCAGTTAGAATCCACCTGTGGCTCCTAGGGAGAAAAGATGTGGAGATCTGTTCCTGTAAAGATTACAGCCTAGAAACCCTATGGGGCAGTTCTACTATGTCATATAGGGTCATGATGAGTCAGAATGGACTCGACGGCAGAGAACAACATACTGTACCTACCAGGTGTCTTGTATACATTATTGCTAATTATCCCAATGACCTTACATTATTTTCATTTTATGGACTAAGAAGTTGAGGGTCAAAGAAGTAACCTGACTAAGGTCACAGTCCAGGGCGTACTCCAAAACTCCATATAAAACCAAAAATGGGAAAATCTGTTAGTCAGCTCTTCTCAGTAATTCAATTTTCTTGCAAGCAGAAGCAACGAAAGGCTCCTCTGGGCACATCACGATGGCCCTGAGACAAATAACGGAGTTCCCAGTAATAAAGGGGCATGTCTTCCAAGGGCAGTTTTCTTTGTCATAGAATGAATAAGCATTATGAAATAGTTTAAACCAGCAAAATAAAGAGTAAATAGAGGTAATTTACAGACAAAACATCACAGAGTAAGGAGACACACATGAACTACCCATTAACAAGAACTATTTAGATTCTTGCTACTCAAAGTGCGGTCCATTACCCCTCAGCATTAGTATCATCTGTGAACTTGTTAGAAATGCAGAATCTCAAGGACCTGCTCCAGACCTACTGAATTAGTATCTGTGTTTTAGAAAAGGTTAGTATGTACACTAAAGCTTGAGAAGCACTGATTTTAATTATGCTTAAGCCAGTACTGACTAAATGATGGTGACTGGTTTAAAAAAGCGAAAATTTGCCTCTAGCCCACATAGCCTCCAAGAACAACAGATACTTTCATGGATTTCCATCACTTGATGAATTCTGCAAATTGTGAATATTGGCTTTCCTTCACTTACTAAGAGCACTTTTGCAGCAGGCTGTAAAGTCATTACTCCATTTTTTCAATCCTGCCTGGTAAGAACTGAGTTCTCTCACCTTTAACCCACTCATTCTTAGCTTCCGTCCAACTCTAAAGAGAAAAGCAACAACACATGCCCAGTCAGAGTTTCGCCTCAGAATGATCGGGACTAAGATATGGTAATGTAATGCAGTTATAAGCAAATTCACCCAAATTCACGCTTTCCCTTATGATTTAATTATGGTGTAGGCCATCTGGATATTATGCCACAAAATGCAATTTTTTGTGTCAATAGTGGTCCCTAAAACTGTGGCTAATGAAAAGGATTTATAGATTCTTTTGTCCAGACAAAAGATGTGGTAAAAATTACTTGCTTCTTAAACATTACTAGTTGCTGCTCGAACCATTAACACTAGTGGGAAGAGTGATAACATATTTGATTATGGTCCGAATTCTACGGAGACAAATCCGTTAAGTAAATGATTTGTGATATGATAAAATTATTGCCACTGTCCTATTATATAAAGCTAAAACATAAAATCACCAATGCATCCCTCTTCTCACTGAAAACAGCAGCTCTGTCAGATAGTTAAAAAATACCTGCTGGAAGTACCTGGTCACATGACATTAATTTTAAAGGAAAAACAATAACCTCACTTGAGAAATTTTTTATTTATTTGTTGTTTACATTTGTTAGGTTTATAAAGCCCTCATAGGGAATAACAATAAAGACCCCTCCGAGTGTCAAAATTCATCCCTTTGGGTATATATTTATACTTACACACACACACACATACACACACACTCTTAATAATATAAAATTCTCTCAAACCAACTTTGGTCCTTTTTTTAACCTTTTGTCAGAGTTACTATTTGTCATTCATAATAACTTAAAAATCTGAGCCAAAATGCTTGAAATGCTTAAAAAATAGCTAGTAGTTTTTCTCTACCTTAACTTCAAGAATCTTTCTAACCAAGCAAAAAACTAACTGGTTTTTAATTCCAGACTCTTTGACTTTATAACCTTGAAAATTTAGCAGTCTTATATTCTACTACACAATAGATTGGGGGAAAAAAAAAAAAACTGGTGTCACCCAGTCAATATCTTAATGCAGGAAAAGGATCAGTGATGTAATTTAATGTTCAAATTAGGAGAAAAATTTCATAATTGTCTAGTTTTTAATAATACACTATCCTTTTGTTCAACTGTGTCCTCCTTCTGTGCTTTCTTTTCTCCTCCAACATGATTGTTGACCTTGCTGAAAAGAGGACTGATTTGTCTCTAACTTATCAGATGGTTGAAGTCTGCCTCATTTGCGTAAGCTCTAAAAAATGCTGTTTGAGAAAGGTCAATTAGTTCTAAACAAAGGCATTCGGTTCAGTAAGCATCTCCTAAAGAGATACTTCCTACAGGGATAAGCCAATATTTCCTGTAGTGCTCTAGTGTATAAAGGGGCAAAGGAAGCTGTAAGTGAATGCACACATTACCAGCTGGAGTCCCTAGCGTTTATGATATCTGACAGCACTTACAGGAGATTTCCACTGAGCTGGTACACCAGCATTTTCTAAGATTTTGCTGAATTATGCCATTTGGAGGGAGAAGGGAGTTAAAAAACTCACATCCAATCATGAAATCTAGGTGATTTTTTTTCTCCATAGTGATTTTTGGTCTTGCCCATCTCTGTTCACTTTCAGAGCTGCACTTCTCACATCTAGATTGCTCTGTCAAGTCTCCTAGTTGGTGTCTTTGCCTCTAGGCTCTTCCACTCCATCCACATGCAGTCACTAAAATAATGTTCCTCAATTAATTTCATCATGTAACTTACCTGTTCAAAAATTTATAGTGGCCCCCTATTTCTCAGCATATGAACCCCAAGTTTCTTAGCTTGGGTCCAAAACCCCACACATGCTTCAAATCAATTATCATCTCCACTTTACAGATGACAAAACTGAAGCACTCTGGGGTAACTTGCCTTGGATTTAAGCCCAGGCAATGTGGCTCCAGAGTTTATGCTCTCAAGTATTATACTACATGGTCCGTATCAAGAGTTTGGTGTGTAAATGAAATTGCATTGTATGGGTCTCTGGGTATTTTCTCGACTACATTATTCTTTGAGAGAATCTATTTGTTTTGTATGCTCACACAGACCCTACACATAATAGACTGTATTTCATTGACTGGTGTTGAACCAGAATAGTTGTTCAAGTAAACTATCGTGCCAAGATTCCAACTGCTTGGAGTCAAAGATCTCTGCAAATATAAGGTGGTTAATTTTTTTTTTTTAATTCATCTCCTCATCTGTTGTAGTTTCCATACTTCCTTACGTAAAAATAGTTGTGGGACCAAATTTTCCTATATGGTGCTCTGGTCTAGAAATATGCAATGGTGCACTCTGAGCAAAGGCCTACAGAAAATACACATAAAATATTTCAGCATAATGGAGGACCACTCCTGATGTGTTAAAGGCAACTTAAGAAATAAAAGAAATAGCCTATCAACAATCATGTTAGGTAATTTCATCATTTGCAATGTTTAAGTTTGCAACTACATTTAATACCCTCACTGCTTTCTATCTATGATTAAACCAACAAAGTAAATAGGGGGAGAGCCCCTTCACTGAGAAAGCATTGTGAATGTACATTTCAGGAGAATGCAGTCAGCCATATCCCTGTTAAATGGTAGGCAAAGTTCACGTAAATTAAATATTCACGCACAGCATTATGCTCTAAGTATGTAATCAATCCTTAACTAAGGAAAAAAGAAATCAATACTTTTAATTCTGTCAAGTTTGCAGCAACTAAAAATAAAAGGATATGTGGATAATGTTATAGAGATAGACCTCTACCAGGAACAGAACAATCTCTCTTTTCTCTTGTGGTTTTTCACCATTACATTGTCAGTTAAAAATTCAAAGATATTTCAAGAAAAAGAAAACCTGTCTTTGATCTGAGACGTTTCAAAAGAAATCTGAAACATTATCACTTACAAATCTGCAGAGACTGGCCATATGTGCACGTGATGATGGAGTTGGCACTACAAAGACTTAGGCATTCATATCTTCTTTCATTGACAAAAACCCACTGTTCTCTGGTTTTGAAACTGACAAGCTTCTGTTCCATGTTTATCACATACCAATATACTTATTCTTAAAATAAAACAATGAATAACTTCAAAACTGAATCTAGCAATAATTAGCTACTTCAGAGAATGCTAGGGAAACTGAAAATGAAGATGCCATCTATTTTCTCTGCTGCTATTTTCCGAGTCATCCAAATGCAAAGTCGAAGGAATGTTCAAAGCCTAAAGTAAGTATGTCTAATTAAAAGATAGCTTGAGGAAGTTCTACATAAGTATTCTTTTGGATGCAGAAAAGAGATATTGTAAGAAGCACCACATTCTACATAAGTTCAAGATGAAAACTGAGAATAATTCCATTCTACTAGAAAAACAATAGCTACCATTTACTGTGTGGCAGGCACTTTTCTCCTACTCTCTCTCTTAATCTTCTCAACTACCTTATAAAGTACTGTTGTTGTTGTTGTTAGGTGCCATGGATTTCGTTCAGACTCAGAGCAACCCTATGTACAACAGAGCAAAACACTGCCTAGTCCTGTGCCAAGCAAGTCAGGATAGCTGAGTGGTCTAAGGCGCGGCGTTCAGGTCGCAGTATCCCCTGGAGGCGTGGGTTCGAATCCCACTCCTGACAGCAAAAATTTGCATGACCCTGGTGGCGTAGTGGTTAAGTGCTACGGCTGCTAACCCAAAGGTCGGCAGTTCGAATCCACCAGGTGCTCCGTGGAAACTCTACGGGGCAGTTCTACTCTGTACTCTAGGGTCGCTATCAGTCAGAATCGACTCGACGGCACTGGGTTTGGTTTAGTCCTGGGCCACCCTATAATCGTTGCTATGCTTGAGTCCATTGTTGCAGCCACTGTAACAATCCATCTTGTTGACGATCTTCCTCTTTTTCGGTAACCCTCTACTTTATCAAGCATGATGTCATTCTCCAGAGACTGGTCCCAAAGTATGTGAGATGATGTCTTGGCATCCTCGTTTCTAAGGAGTATTCTGGATTTACTTCTTCCAAGACAGATTTGTTCATTCTTCTGGGAGTCCATAGTATATTCAGTATTTTTCACCAACACCACATAATTCAAAGGTATCAATTCTTCTTTGGTCTTCCTTATGTATTGCCCAGTTTTCACATGCATAAGAGGTAATTGAAAATACCATGGCCTGGGTCAGGCATGCCTTAGTCAGGCATGCCTTAGTCCTCAAAGTGACATCTTTGTTTTTTAATACAAAAGAGGTCTTCTGCAGCATATTTGCCCAGTGCAATATGTCATTTGACCTCCTGACTGCTGCTTCCATGGGTGTTTATTGTAAATCCAAGTAAAATGAAATCCTTGACAACTTCAATCTTTTCTTCATTTATCATGTTGCTTATTGGTCCAGTTGTGAGGATTTTTGTTTTCTTTATATTGAGGTATAATCTATACTGAAGGCTGTGGTCTTTGATCTTTATCTGTAAGTGCTTCAAGTCCTCTTCACTTTGAGCAAGTAAGGTTGTGTCATCTGCATATCGCAGGTTGTTAATGAGTCTTCCTCCAATCCTGATGCTGCATTCTTCCTCATATAGTCCAGCTTCTTGAATTATCTGCTCAGCATACAGACTGAATACATATGGTGAAAAGATACTATCCTGATGCACACCTTTTCTGATTTTAAAGTATTACCATTCCTATTTTCTATACGAGGGAATTGAAATTCAGAGAGATTAACTTGGTCATAGATGTAGGTCTGGGTCATACAATTCAATCGTGGCAGATCTGGGTTCTGAGCTCAGGTCTATTTAACTCCAGAGCCTATGTTTCTATCTATTAATACTATATTGCAGTAGTTCTCAATCTTCAATGCCTGTCACAATCATCTGGGATCCTTTTCACATACAGATGCGTGTGTTACATTTCCATAGATCCTAAGCTGCAGGTCTGAGATGTGCCCAAACACCTTTATTTTTAAAAAGTAGTTCAGGTGCTTTTGATATGCATCAAAGAAAGAGAACTTATTACTAGCCATTCTTTTATGCCTGGAATTAAAGTTATTTTCAGTTTTTCTCGAAAATAAATATACTTTAATGAACATCCTTCTAACTCAATCTTTACAAACATCTTCATCTTCTAAGATAAATTCCCAGAAGTGCAAGTGTTGGGTCAAAGGTATACATGTTTTTAAGACTTATGGTACAAATACATATATAGTCAAAATGCCCTATAGAAAGGTCTTTACTTTTAAATTTTAGCTTCAAACTTACTTCCTCTGAAGAGCCTTCCTTGATTACCCCTTCCTCACTCTGCTCCAACTATATAGCTACTTGGTCTCATCGGATTACTGGTACAATTATTGGACCATATACGCAATAAGTACCTTAATAAGGCATTAAGCCTCTAGGCTATTTGCTCACAAAGTGCATAATACACCCTAGAGGAAATCCAAGAGAAGGTAAAATACACAGGGTGATAAACTGATGGCTCTGAAATAGTTAGCAAAGTTGGCATAAAACAAAGAACGAAGTATTAAAGTTAAGTAGATAACATCCTATTTTCAATGAATGGAGCATATTCTAATAGCTTTTAGATCTTTCTATTGTTTTGGTTTGTGTGCCCACTAAAAGACAATAGCTGCAGGTAGGGTTTGCATTGTATGTACTATATTTGAAATCAGTTGTTAAAAAAACTCCAAGCTCTGGAAAATTTTGTCAAATTCTCCATAGCCTCAAAATTTATATATGTCCTTTATAGATTTCCATCATGCCTCGCTTATAAACCATAAAATTGAATGCTAACTGATATCTTCTGAAGAAAAGTATAAGGTATCTTATTCTACCTGTGAAATGAAACCACACACATTAAAATGAACCATCAAACATACATTTCACCATATGACATCACTGACAACAATTAGCTAGTACCAATTATGTCCAACATTGTGAATATGTTTCAATTTAAAAAATCAATTAATTCTGTTAATAGGAAAGTCACAGGAAAGCCCACTCACCAGGACTCTGTGGTATTTGTTTTTAGGAATCATTTGCTAAGAACTGCTTCCACTTCCCCCTTTTTTTGTATGCTTCAAATATAAATGTAAAACATGACAGCCTCTTGTATTGCCCATTTCCTGCCAATATTAAGCAAATATACTAAAGCAGGAGCATATTTTACATAACCACACGTGTCAGACTAAATTTGGACCAAGAAAGAGAATGAATGCAACTCATATCTGATTTATATTTGGCAAATACAGAGATATCATAATCTCCTGTTTTGAATGCCTACATGCTATGTTTCCATGACAACTGCATAAACATTTTCCTCATAACACACAGCCATCTTCATTCTTTACATCCCCTTATTTATTTCTTTCCATTCTCAAGGGAAAGCCTCATTTATTTCCCAGGAAAAATCAATCAATGATTTTTCTTAATCAGTGGTATTTGAAGAGTAGGTGGCACAGTTCTTTTTTGGAAAAGCAATTTCCACCAACGCTCTTGCTATGTGATAGAAGACTGAGGAGCGTAAAAGTGGCACTTGCTTAAAAGAAAGTGTGAGCACAAGTTGCAATGAATAAGCCTTCAAAGAGAGCTCAGAATGTGCATTGAGAAACCCGCAGAAGGTTGGCAAAAGCGATTATATGCAACTCCAATTTCTTTTCCATGTGCGTGGAGTATCGTGGAGACTAAGTGAAAATAAATAATCGTCCATTCTACAGCAACTTGGTAGTCTTGCTGCTTTCCTTGTGTGGCAGGAATTGTACGGAACGGTCAGCAACTAGAGACAAGAGAAAGCCTACTCACTTTAAAATAGATCAAATGACAGCTAAAAGGAAGGATGAAAGGAAGCTACATCAGGTTTCTTCACTTTGTCTCTTCTTTTGAGTCTGAGGTAATTATCACAAATTCGAGTAGTATCAGATGGAAGAGATCCCATATTGGATTTTAGCTGGCTATCAAATTAACAACAATTTCTCAAAGTCCTCAAAGGGACAGTGGATCAATTAACATCCTTTAGTGCTCAGAACAGTTCTGCTTCCTAGTTCCCTTTTGCACTCAGAGCTCAGTGGGTTAGCTAAGGAAGCCAATTCAGGGAGAGTACAGGTTTTTTTTTTTTTTTTTTTTTTTTTACAGGTATTAGCTGCTCCCTCCTCTGGCTTCTCCTGACACCACTCTGCAGTACTTAGCACTGTTTTGTTATTGCCTATATATTTTTTTTATATATGATTCTCTGAAGGCTAGGTTTTAAATCCCAAATTCCGTTTCTTTAATACATATAGGTCTACTCAGTTATCTATTTTTTCTTGAGTTAGCTTTGGTAGTTTGGTTCTTTCGAGAAATTTTTTCATCTCATTTAAATTGTTAAATTTATGGACACAAAGTTTTGTTCATGTTATTCCCTTATTATCCTTTCAATGTCTGTAATATCTGCAGTGGTATTCCCTAGAATAATGTCCAATACAGTGCCGGAAGATGAACCCCCAGGTTGGAAATTACTCAAAATACACAGTGGCCACAACAATGGACTCGAGCATACCAACGATTGTGAAGACGGTGCAGGACTGGGCAGCATTTCATTGTGTCGTACGTGGAGTTGCCACGAGTTGGAGTGGACTCAAAGGAAACTTAGAACAACAATAAGATACATACAACAATTTGTTTATCCATGCATCCACTGATGGACATTTGGGTTGTTTTTACCTTTGGCTATTGTGAATAGTGCTGTTATGAACAAGCATTTGTTTGACTACCTGTATTTGATTCTTTTAGGAATATAACTAGGAAGTAGAAGTGCTGGATCATATGGTAATTCTATGTTTAACTTTCTGTGGAATTGCCAAACTCTTTTCCACAGCAGCTGAACCATTTTACAGTCTCACCAGCAATGTATGAGGGTTCCAATTTCTCAATCTCCTCATCAACACTTGTTATTTTCTATTTCTTTTCATTATAGCCATTCTCATGGGTGTGGAATGGTCAACACTTGTTATTTTCCATTTCTTTTCATTATAGCCATTCTCATGGGTGCAGAATGGTATCTCATTGTGGCTGACAGCTTTTTTTGACTTGGACATCTGCCTGATGATCTTGGGAGGGTGTCCATGAGAGTCCAGGAGTCCTGGTGCTTTTCTATTCTTGGCAGTTGGGCGGTGGGGTGGAGAAGAAATACTAGCTAAGAAATCTATCTGGAAATAAAGGTGCATTTCCACCTTTTGTATCTGAACAAAGCATTTGTGCCTTGTTTCCTTTTAAACATTCCTCACATGTAACATACCTGTGCTCTAGCACTAGGTATACAATGGCCCATAATAAATCACCAGAATGTGCTATAGCATCAGAATGCTTTATGTTTTCCTTCCTTTCTATATGCCAAACCAATGGAAGGAAACAAAAGCTGGGCCTGGCTCCAGGAAGAATGAGTTTCCTTTCATTTTTACAATTTGGCATTTTTAGATAAGCTTTCTGTGACTGTGGGCCAGAATTCTCAATCTTCAAAAGATACAAGCCAGAACTATAATGCTAAATTTTCCCTAGATCATTCTGTTGCTATTCTCTGAGGACAATAACTATAGAATTCAAGTACCAGTGGGATGAGGAATAACTGGCTTGTCTATAATAAGCATTCTGCAGATTTCCAGTCTTCCACTGTTTTAAGAAGGTGGTGAGTGAATTTCCCTTCTATTAACAGAAGCAAGAGGGCTCTTTACATTTATTATGCTGTTCAGTCACCTCACATGTCTAGTGATATTCCAGCTGATTTCCATTAACTTAAAACATGTACTGCTAATTAGAGCTGGCACAATAAATTAAAGGGTAAAGCTGGACTCCCAGCACCCACAGAAATCCTATCCCTTGCAATTACAACAGATCCCTTTCTCTTCCTTCCCCATCCCTCACCTCAGGGCCAAATTCTTGGTGAGGCAACCTCTAAGCTTTTCTCAAAGTTCAGATAAACATCCTTTTCCTGGGTCATCTCACCGTGGAGTTTTCAGAGGTTGACTCTTCCCACACGGCATGACAGCCGTCTTACTACATAGCCATGTGGTCTTGCTGGCTTTTCATGTGTGGAAAAAGAATTTCTACCACATGATGAGTTTACTTCTTGGGCAGAGAATACTTTAGCTGTAATTATCTCAGTAGTAAAGAATTTTAAAAATCAAATGTTAGAGTAACACCTAAGCCACAGAAATAATTGTTTTCCAACAAAAGAATTAAAAAATACATTTGAAAAGCTACCAAACGATGGAGTTGTGTTCTCCCAAAACACAAAGCAGATTTAGGGCAGTGGCATGTTAGGCAAAAAGAACACAGCACGAGGGACCAAAGCCACAACACAACAGCAAACTTCCACTACTGACTAGAGCATATCACCCATGCTTTTATGCTCTATTTCATTTTGGGTTCATGTGAAAAAAAAATACATTCAAATGACTGTAACACATCAATAAAGATGCAAAATGTACCTACACAGTATAATATGATTTATACTACATTTTTTAATGCATACACACATACACATAATACTCACACACACACATCAGAATATATATTTACCAATCTCATACAGCATTTTCTCTGGAGAAGGAAGAATGAATACAAGACTGGAGAGTGGTACAAAGAGGATTTCAACTGTTCCTAAATTGTTTTCTTTCTTTTAGTAAGAATTATAAAATTTAGCATGCAATTAATTCTCGGTGGTGAGATCAGAGATATTTGTTATGTTACTCCAAAATTTTCTGAGTAATTTGGAAATTTTCATAATAAAGAATTTTAAAGAGAAATAAAAATGGACCCCAGTTTACATTTTAGCTTGGAAATAAATTAGATTTATAAACAAAGAAATGTGAGGAAGAATTTCGTCTCTTGAAGTACTCAGGGTAATATCTGACCGAAGTACATTTTGGGCTATGTAGTTCGAAACAATACTTGAAGTGATACTACAACTGCTGAGTGATTCGGGGCAAGTACATTTGCTTCCAAATCTTGCACGCTGTCTTATGTAAAGCAAGGGTATTGGACTAAAATATCTCGAATAACCCCTTTAACTTTAAAGTCTATGACTTTTTTTCCAGAGGAAGTATATCTTTGCACATGTTATTGCCTTTGCCTAGAATTCGCTCTCTCCAGCTTGTTCCCTGACAGTATTTATGCTATTTATCCAGCAACACTCAGCTCAAAGGAAACCTCCTTTGGAAAACCTCCCTTCACCCTTCCCAGGCAGGGAAAAGCCATGCCGTAGCCCTTTACTCATACTTCCATTAAGCACCTGATGCATTGCTATTACACTTGTCTATTTATATGTCTACTTGTGCTGCTAGATAGGAACCACTGAAGACAGGGTCTGTGCTATACTCTTCTTTGTATTCCCTGGACCTTGCACAGTGCCATGCCTTGAGTCAAAGGAGATAAAATATATACAAAACACTTAAACCTATGTTAGCACAAAGATAAAATTTTTTAGCTATTTGCAACTACTATCTTTCCCAAGTAAATGTCTGTTGAATGAATAAGTGAATCAGTGTGTAAAGATGCATGAAGTTCATTTTATCCGTCAGGCTCACTCGATGTCCCACTAGAAGGCAGGGGTCATGTCCCAGGAGGTCTCTCAAGAAGACTCCACAGAATTCATTGGAATTTTATAGTCTTGGTTTTCTTGTTCTACTTCCCCTCCCCCCCTTCATATTATAGAGCATATTGGGGGGAATATGAAATACTTTTTAAGCAAAATCTCAGAGAATTAAGATACACTAAATCTTGGACTGAGAAACTGTTAGAAATAATTAAAACATTTTGATCATATGAATTTGGATGTAACACAAATGGTTGCAATAGTTCACTCAACTCATACTCAAGAGGGCTGGCTACAGCTCCTATGGTGGAGGAGAATAGGGACAATCTGGTGGGGAGGATGAAGCCTGATGGAAAATGGCAAGTAATCCCTCCAAAAACCCAGGGAGCTGGAGGGTGAGTCTCAGCTTCCCCTCCATTTTCTTGGCCCAATCTCCCCAGATCAGCCATAAAACTGTTGTTTCTAATAAGCTGGGAGATTCATGGAATCACTGGCATTGCCCTGGGAGTCTTTCAGGTAGCCAGAAGACCTAGAAATGCCTTGGCAATATTTAAGCCAAAGCAGACAACTGCCACCATGCAGGATGGGAAGATTTTGGAACTCAAAGCTGTACCCTCGGAAATCCTAACCAAGTACCTGTATAGCTCATCCCAGTCATTTCATTAATCCAGAAATAACATGACCCTGTTTTTACAGGAGTGATTTTTTGGGAACACAATTATTGCATTATGTTAGGTTCCCGGCCCCCCGCCTTTAACACTTTATTTTTTTAATATAATTTAACTTTTATTATCTAAATATTCATTTAATTCATTTCCTAGAGGAATTGTTCAACTTCTTTACAGAGATATGTAAATATTCTGATAAAATATAAGTGTAATGGTCTGATAAAAGTCCTTTGTTGGTTTCTTTTAAAAAAAAAATTATTGTGCTTTAAGTGAAAGTTTACAAATCAAGTCAGTCTGTCACATATAAGCTTATATACACCTTACTACATATTCCCATTTACTCTCCCCCTAATGAGTCAGCCCCCTCCCTTCTTCCAGCCTCTCCTTTCGTGACCGTTTTGCCAGTTTCTAACCCTCTCTACCCTCCCATCTCCCCTCCAGACAGGAGATGCCGATACAGTCTCAAGTATCCACCTGATACAAGTAGCTCACTCTTCATCAGCATCTCTCTCCAACCCATTATCCAGTCCCTTCCATGTCTGATGAGTTGTCTTCGAGAATGGTTCCTGTCCTGGGCCAAAAGAAGGTTTGGGGACCATGACCGCCGGGATTCTTCTAGTCTCAGTCAGACCATTAAGTCTGGTCTTTTTATAAGAATTTGGGGTCT
This sequence comes from Elephas maximus indicus, assembly GCF_024166365.1. Taxonomy (NCBI): domain Eukaryota; kingdom Metazoa; phylum Chordata; class Mammalia; order Proboscidea; family Elephantidae; genus Elephas; species Elephas maximus. The sequence goes on along the minus strand of NC_064831.1, from coordinate 66,309,454 downwards.
GCATCCCACTGTTCTCCTGCTCCCTCAGGAGTTCTCTGCTGTGTTCCCTGTCAGGGCAGTCATCAGTTGTGGCCGGGCACCATCTAGTTCTTCTGGTCTCAGGATGATGTAAGTCTCTAGTTCATGTGGCCCTTTCTGTCTCGGGCTCATAGTTACTGTGTGACCTTGGTGTTCTTCATTCTCCCTTGATCCAGATCGGTTGAGACTACTTGATGCATCTTAGATAGCCACTTGTTAGCATTTAAGACCCCAGATGCCACTCTTCAAAGTGGGATGCAGAATGTTTTCATAATAGAGTTTATTATGCCAATTGACTTAGAAGTCCCCTTAAGCCATAGTCCCCAAACCCCCACCCTTGCCCTGCTGACCTTTGAAGCATTCAGTTTATCGTGGAAACTTCTTTGCTTTTGGTCCAGTCCAGTTGAGCTGACCTTCCATGTATTGAGTATTGTCCTTCCCTTCACCTAAAGTAGTTCTTATCTACTAACTAATCAGTAAATAACCCTCTCCCACCCTGCCTCCCTCCCCACTCTTGTAACCACAAAAGAATGTGGTCTTCTCAGTTTATACTATTTCTCAAGAACTTGTAATAGTGGTCTTATACAGTATTTGTCCTTTTGCATCTGACTACTTTCACTCAGCATAATGCCTTCCAGGTTCCTCCATGTTATGAAATGTTTCACAGATTCGTCAGTGTTCTTTATCGATGTGTAGTATTCCATTGTCTGAATGTACCATAATTTATTTAACCATTCATCTATTGAGGGACACCTTGGTTACTTCCAGCTTTTTGCTATTGTAAACAGAGCTGCAATAAACATGGGTGTGCATATATCTGTTCGTGTAAAGGTTCTTATTTCTCTAGGGTATATTCCAAGGAGTGCGATTTCTGGGTTGTATGGTAGTTCTATTTCTAACTTTTTAAGAAAACGCCAGATAGATTTCCAAAGTGGTTGTACCATTTTACATTTCCACCAGCAGTGTATAAGAGTTCCAATCTCTCCACAGCCTCTCCAACATTTATTATTTTGTGTTTTTTGGATTAATGCCAGCCTTGTTGGAGTGAGATGGAATCTCATCGTAGTTTTAATTTGCATTTCTCTAATGGCTAATGATCGAGAGCATTTTCTCATGTGTCTGTTAGCCGCCTGAATATCTTCTTCAGTGAAGTGCATGTTCATATCCTTTGCCCACTTTTTGATTGGGTCATTTGTCTTTTTGTGGTTGAATTTTAACAGAATCGTACAGATTTTAGAGATCAGGTGCTGGTCGGAGATGTCATAGCTGAAAATTTTTTCCCAATCTGTAGGTGGTCTTTTTACTCTTTTGGTGAAGTCTTTAGATGAGCATAGGTGTTTCATTTTTAGGAGCTCCCAGTTATCTGGTTTCTCTTTGTCATTTTTAGTAATGTTTTGTATTCTGTTTATGCCTTGTATTAGGGCTCCTAACGTTCTCCTTATTTTGTCATCCATGATCTTTATAATTTTAGTTTTTTTTTTTTAATAACTTTTATTGAGCTTCAAGTGAACGTTTACAAATCCAATCAGTCTGTCACATATAAGTTTACATACATCTCACTCCCTACTCCCACTTGCTCTCCCCCTCTTGAGCCAGCCCTTTCAGTCTCTCCGTTCTTGACAATTTTGCCGGCTTCCCTCTCTCTCTATCCTCCCATCCCCCCTCCAGACAAGAGTTGCCAACACAATCTCAAGTGTCCACCTGATATAATTAGCTCACTCTTCATCAGCGTCTCTCTCCCACCCACTGACCAGTCCCTTTCATGTCTGATGAGTTGTCTTTGGGGATGGTTCCTGTCCTGTGCCAACAGAAGGTCTGGGGAGCATGGCCACCAGGATTCCTCTAGTCTCAGTCAGACCATTAAGTTTGGTCTTTTTATGAGAATTTGGGGTCTGTATCCCACTGATCTCCTGCTCCCTCAGGGGTCCTCTGCTGTGCTCCCTGTCAGGGCAGTCATCGATTGTGGCCGGGCACCAACTAGTTCTTCTGGTCTCAGGATGATGTAGGTCTCTGGTTCATGTGGCCCTTTCTGTCTCTTGGGCTCTTAGTTGTCGTGTGGCCTTGGTGTTCTTCATTTTCCTTTGCTCCAGGTGGGTTGAGACCAATTGATGCATCTTAGATGGCCGCTTGTTAGCATTTAAGACCCCAGATGCCACATTTCAAAGTGGGATGCAGAATGATTTCATAATAGAATTATTTTGCCAATTGACTTAGAAGTCCCCGCAAACCATGTTCCCCAGACCCCCGCGCTTGCTCCGCTGACCTTTGAAGCATTCATTTTATCCCGGAAACTTCTCTGCTTTTGGTCCAGTCCAATTGAGCTGACCTTCCATGTATTGAGTGTTGTCTTTCCCTTCACCTAAAGCAGTTCTTATCTACTGATTAATCAATAAAAAACCCTCTTTCACCCTCCCTCCCTCCCCGCCTCGTAACCACAAAAGTATGTGTTCTTCTCAGGTTTACTATTTCTCAAGATCTTATAATAGTGGTCTTATACAATATTTGTCCTTTTGCCTCTGACTAATTTCGCTCAGCATAATGCCTTCCAGGTTCCTCCATGTTATGAAATGTTTCAGAGATTCGTCACTGTTCTTTATCGATGCGTAGTATTCCATTGTGTGAATATACCACAATTTATTTACCCATTCATCCGTTGATGGACACCTTGGTTGCTTCCAACTTTTTGCTATTGTAAACAGAGCTGCAATAAACATGGGTGTGCATATATCTGTTTGTATGAAGGCTCTTGTATCTCTAGGGTATATTCCCAGGAGTGGGATTTCTGGGTTGTATGGTAGTTCTATTTCTAACTGTTTAAGATAACGCCAGATAGATTTCCAAAGTGGTTGTACCATTTTACATTCCCACCAGCAGTGTATGAGAGTTCCAATCTCTCCGCAGCCTCTCCAACATTTATTATTTTGTGTTTTTTGGATTATTGCCAGCCTTGCTGGTGTGAGATGGAATCTCATTGTAGTTTTAATTTGCATTTCTCTAATGGCTAATGATCGAGAGCATTTTCTCATGTATCTGTTGGCTGCCTGAATATCTTCTTTAGTGAAATGTGTGTTCATATCCTTTGCCCACTTCTTGATTGGGTTGTTTGTCTTTTTGTGGTTGAGTTTTGACAGAATCATGTAGATTTTAGAGATCAGGCGCTGGTCGGAGATGTCATAGCTGAAAATTCTTTCCCAGTCTGTAGGTGGTCTTTTTACTCTTTTGGAGAAGTCTTTAGATGAGCATAGGTGTTTGATTTTTAGGAGCTCCCAGTTATCGGGTTTCTCTTCATCATTTTTGGTAATATTTTGTATTCTGTTTATACCTTGTATTAGGGCTCCTAGGGTTGTCCCAATTTTTTCTTCCATGATCTTTATCGTTTTAGTCATTATGTTTAGGTCTTTGATCCACTTGGAGTTAGTTTTTGTGCATGGTGTGAGGTATGGGTCCTGTTTCACTTTTGTGAAAATGGAAATCCAGTTATGCCAGCACCATTTGTTAAAAAGACTGTCTTTTCCTCATTTAACTGTTTTGGGCCCTTTCTCAAATATCAGCTGCTCATATGTAGATGGATTTATATCTGGGTTCTCAATTCTGTTCCATTGGTCTATGTGCCTGTTGTTGTACCAGTACCAGGCTGTTTTGACTACTGCGGCTGTATAATATGTTCTAAAATCAGGTGGAGTGAGGCCTCCCACTTTCTTCTTCTTTTTCAGTAATGCTTTACTTATCCAGGGCTTCTTTCCCTTCCATATGAAGTTGGCGATTTGTTTCTCCATCACTTTAAAAAATGCCATTGGAATTTGGATCGGAAGTGCATTGTATGTATAGATGGCTTTTGGTAGAATAGACATTTTTACTATGTTAAGTCTTCCTATCCATGAGCAAGGTATGTTTTTCCACTTATGTAGGTCCCTTTTAGTTTCTTGCACTAGTACTTTGTAGTTTTCTTTGTACAGGTCTTTTATATCTTTGGTAAGATTTATTCCTAAGTATTTTATCTTCTTGGGGGCTACTGTGAATGGTATTGATTTGGTGATTTCCTCTTCGATGTTCTCTTTGTTGATGTAGAGGAATCCAAGTGATTTTTGTATGTTTATCTTGTAACCTGAGACTCTCCCAAACTCTTGTATTAGTTCCAGTAGTTTTCTGGAGGATTCCTTAGGGTTTTCTGTGTATAAGATCATGTCATCTGCAAATAGAGATAATTTTACTTCCTCCTTGCCAATCCGGATTCCCTTTCTTTCTTTGTCTAGCCTAATTGCTCTGGCTAGGACCTCTAGCACAATGTTGAATAAGAGTGGTGATAAAGGGCATCCTTGTCTGGTTTCCGTTCTCAAGGGAAATACTTTCAGGCTCTCTCCATTTAGAATGATGTTGGCTATTGGCTTTGTATAGATGCCCTTTATTATGTTGAGGAATTTTCCTTCAATTCCTATTTTGCTGAGAGTTTTTATCATGAACCGGTGTTGGACTTTGTCAAATGCCTTTTTTGCATCAATCGATAAGATCATGTGGTTTTTGTCTTTTGTTTTATTTATACGGTGGACTAAATTAATGGTTGTTCTAATATTAAACCAACCTTGCATACCTGGTATAAACCCCACTTGGTCGTGGTGGATTATTTTTTTGATATGTTGTTGAATTCTGTTGGCTAGAATTTTGTTGAAGATTTTTGCATCTATGTTCATGAGGGATATAGGTCTGTAATTTTCTTTTTTTGTGGAGTCTTTACCTGGTTTTGGTATCAGGGATATGGTGGCTACATAGAATGAGTTAGGTAGTATTCCGTCATCTTCTATGCTTTGAAATACCTTTAGTAGTAGTGGCGTTAACCCTTCTCTGAAAGTTTGGTAGAACTCTGCAGTGAAGCCATCCGGGCGATGGCTTTTTTTTTTGGTGGGAGTTTTTTGATTACCTTATCAATCTCTTTTTTTGTGATGGGTCTATTTAGTTGTTCTACTTCTGATTGTGTTAGTTTAGGTAGGTAGTGTTTTTCCAGGAATTCATCGATTTCTTCTAGGTTTGCGAATTTGTTAGAGTAGAATTTTTTTGTAATAATCTGATATGATTCTTTTAATTTCAGTTGGGTCTGTTGTGATACGGCCCATCTCGTCTCTTGTTCGGGTTATTTGTTTCCTTTCCTGTATTTCTTTAGTCAGTCTGGCCAATGTTTTATCAATTTTATTAATTTTTTTCAAAGAACCAGCTTTTGACTTTGTTAAATCTTTCAATTGTTTTTCTGTTCTCTATTTCATTTAGTTCAGCTCTAATTTTTATTATTTGCTCTCTTCTGGTGCCTGATGGATTCTTTTGTTTCTCGCTTTCTATTTGTTCAAGTTGTAGGGACAGTTCTCTGATTTTGGCTCTTCTTTTTGTATGTGTGCATTTATGGATATAAATTGACCTCTGAGTACTGCTTTTGCTGTGTCCCAGAGGTTTTGATAGGAAGTGTTTTCATTCTCGTTGCATTCTATGAATTGCTTTATTCCCTCCTTAATGTATTCTATAACCCAGCCTTTTTTGAGAAGGGTATTATTCAGTTTCCAAGTATTTAATTTCTTTTCCCTGATTTTTCTGTTATTGATCTCTAGTTTTATTGCCTTGTGGTCTGAGAAGATGCTTTGTAATATTTCAACGTTTTGGATTCTGCAAAGTTTTGTTTTATGACCTAATATGTGATCTATTCTAGAGAACGTTCCATGTGCACTAGAAAAAAAAGTATACTTTGCAGCTGTTGGGTGGAGTGTTCTGTATAGGTCTATGAGGTCAAGTTGATTGATTGTAGCAATTAGGTCTTCCGTGTCTCTATTGAGCTTCTTACTGGAAGTCCTATCCTTCTCCGAAAGTGGTGTGTTGAAGTCTCCTACTATAATTGTGGAGGTGTCTATCTCACTTTTCAGTTTTGTTAGTTTGTTTTATGTATCTTGCAGCCCTGTCACTGGGTGCATAAATATTTAATATGGTTATATCTTCCTGGTCAATAGTCCCTTTAATCATTATGTAGTGTCCTTCTTTAACCTTTGTGGTGGATTTAACTTTGAAGTCTATTTTGTCAGAAATTAATATTGCTGCTCCGGCTCTTTTTTGATTGTTGTTTGCTTCATATATTTTTTTTCCATCCTTTGAGTTTTAGTTTGTTTGTGTCTCTAAGTCTAAGGTGTGTCTCTTGTAGGCAGCATATAGACGGATCGTGTTTCTTTGTCCAGTCTGAGACTCTCTGTCTCTTTATTGGTGCATTTAGTCCATTTACATTCAGCATAATTATAGATAAGAATGTGTTTAGTGCTGTCATTTTGATGCCTTTTTGTGTGTATTGTTGACAATTTCGTTTTTCCACTTACTTTTTTTGTGCTGAGACATTTTTCTTTGTAAATTGTATGTTCCTCATTTTTATAGTAGTCGAATTTATGTTTGCTGAGTCGTTATGTTTGTCTTGGTTTTTATTTTGAGTTATGGAATTGTTAGACCTCTTTGTGGTTACCATAATATTTGTCCCTATTTTTCTAAGTAAAAACCTAACTTGTATAGTCCTATATCGCCTTGTTTCCCTCTCCATATGGCAGTTCTATGCCTTGTGCATTTAGTCCCTCTTTTTTATTATTGTTATCTTTTACATAATGACTTCAATGATTCCATCTTTTGAGCACTTTTTTCTTTTTAAAATTAATCTTAATTTGTTTTTGTGATTTCCTTATTTGAGTTGACATCAGGATGTTCTGTTCTGTGTCTTTGTGTTGTGCTGTTATCTGATGTTATTGATTTTCTGACCAATTTCCTTTAGTATTTCTTGTAGCTTTGGTTTGGTTTTTGCAAATTCTCTAAGCTTGTGTTTATCTGTAAATGTTTTAATTTTGCCTTCATATTTGAGAGAGAGTTTTGCTGGATAAATGATCCTTGGCTGGCAGTTTTTCTCCTTCACTGCTCTATATATGTCATCCCATTGCCTTCTTGAATGCATGGTTTCTGCTGAGTAGTCTGAACTTATTCTTACTGATTCTCCTTTGTAGGAGACCTTTCTTTTATCCCTGGCTGCTTTTAAAATTTTCTCTTTATCTTTGGTTTTGGCAAGTTTGATGATAATATGTCTTGGTGATTTTCTTTTTGGATCAATCTTATATGGGGCTCGATGAGCATCCTGGATAGATATCCTTTTATCTTTCATAATGTCAGGGAAGTTTTCTGCCAACAGATCTTCAACTGTTCTCTCTGTATTTTCTGTTATCCCTCCTTGTTCTGGAACTACAACCACATGCAAGTTATTCTTCTTGATAGAGTCCCACATGATTCTTAGGGTTTCTTCATTTTTTTTTTTAATTCTTTTATCTGATTTTTCTTCAGCTATATTGGTGTCAATTGCTTTATCCTCCAACTCCCCCACTCTGCATTCTAATTCCTCAATTCTGCTCCTCTGACTTCCTATTGAGTTGTCTAATTCTGTAATTTTACTGTTAATCTTTTGGAAATCTGAATGCTGTCTCTCTATGGATTCTTGTAGCTTATTAATTTTTCCACTATGTTCTTGAATAATCTTTTTTATTTCTTCAACTGCTTTATCAATGTGTTCCTTGGCTTTTTCTGTGTGTGTGCAGATGCCTTATTTCATTTTTGAGGTCATCCCTGATGTCTTGAAGCATTCTGTAAATTAGTTTTTTATATTCTGCATCTTGCAATTCCAGGATTGTATCTTCATTTGGGAAAGATTGATTCATTAATTTGGGGAGTTGTAGAAGCAATCACTGTCTGCTTCTTTATGCGGTTTGATATCAACTGTTGTCTCTGAGCCATCTATAAGATATTGTAATGATTTATTTTATATTTGCTCACTGAGTCTTATCTTGTTTTGTTTTCTTTCAATATACGTACATGGGCTACTAGATTGCGCTGTCTTGATTGTTGTCAGCTTTGGATCACTTATGTCCTCTTACCAGCTGGTTTGGTCGTTACCAAAAAATATAACCCTAAGAGTCCATTCACTATTCTTGAGTAGAACCTGATTTTGGGTCACTAAGTCTGTGGGGTAGACTGTCACCTATTCACTTAGAGGAGTAGTGGTGATAGTCGTAACACTTTATTTTGAAATAATTAGAGAGTCACAGAAAGTTGCAAAGATAGTACAGAGAGAGCCCATGTACCCTTCAACAAGTTTTCCCCAGTGGTTATACCTTACATAAAAATACTATCGAAACTAGGAAACTGACATTGGTACAATGCGTGTATATAGCTCTGTGTCATTTTATCACATGCATAGATCTGTATAACCATCACCAAGATACAGAACTGTTCCACCATCATAAAAAAATCCCTCACGCTGCCTCTCCTCTTTCTAGTCACATCACCCACTTTCTCTTCTACTTTCCCGAAGCCCTGGCAACTACTAATCTGTTCTCCATCTCTATAATTTTGAAATTTCACATACGTTATATAAACGGAATCATACAGTATGTGACCTTTTGAGATGGGCTTTTTTTTTTTTCTCCACTTAGCATAACGCTTTTGAAATCCATCTAAGTTGTGGCATTTATCCGTGTTGCATTTCTATTGCTGAGCTGTATTTCATGGTGTGATAGTCTTATGCGTCAACTTGGCTACCAGTTATTTAATCAAACATTAATCTAGGTGTTGCTGTGAAAGTATTTCATAGACGTGGTTAACATCTACAATCAGTTAACTTTAAGTAAAGGAGATTACCATTGATAATGTGGGCAGGCTTCATCCAACTAGTTGGAGGCATTAAGAGCAAAATCTGAGGTTTCCCAAAGAAAATGAAATTCTGCCTGAAGACTGTAGCATAAATTCCTGTTTTAGCTTCCAGTCTGCCTACCTGCCCCACAGATTCTGGACTCAAGGCTGCAACATCAACTCCTGCTTGCATTTCTAGCCTGCCGGCTTGTTCCACAGACTGCAGATTTACTAGCTTCCACAAATATATTAGCAAATACCTTAAAATAAATCCCTTAAATATTGGTTCTGTTTTCTGAAGTACACACAGTATGGATGTGTCAACAATTTGTTTACCCTTTCACTTACTGTAGAATAGTTGGCTGTGTCCAGTTTTGGGCTAGTACAGATAATATCGGTGCGAACAATCACACGCAGGTTTTTGTGTGGACGTTTTATTTTTCTGGGATAAATACCAAAAAATGTGATTGTTGGATTTTATGATGTGTGTTGTTCAGTTTTTTAAAGAAACTACCAAACTATTTTCCAGAGTAGGTATTCCATTTTATATACCTGCAATTTATGAGTGGTTCAGTTTCTTTGCATCTGGTATTGTCCCCCTTATTTTAGCTCTTCTAGTTAAGTGCACGAGAGGCCCTGGTGGTGCAATGGTTAAGCACTTGGAATCCACCAGCCACTCCACAGGAGAAAAGGCCTGGTGATCTGCTCCCATAAAGATTATAGCCTCGGAAACCCTACTCTGTCCTATCTGGGTGCTGTGATTCAGAATGGACTCCAGAGCACACAATGACAACCATTAAGTGTGTAGTAATAAGTCATTGTGGTCTTAATTTGCACTTAACTAGTGGCAAATGATGTTGAACACATTTTCATGTGCTTATTTGCCTTATGTATATCCTCATCTGTGAAGTGTCTCTTCATGTCTTTTGCTCATTTCTAAATTAGATTTTTTTAAAAAAAACTGTTCAGTTTTGAGAGTTCTTTATATATCCTACATACAAGTCCTTTGATAGATATTTGGTTTGCTCATGCATATCTTCTCTCAGTCTGTAGCTTCTCTTCTCATCTGACTCTTAACACGGTCTTTCACAGAGGAAAAGTTTTTAATTTGGACAAAGTCCAACTTATTGATTTCGTATTTCTTTTTCTGGATTGTGTTTTTGTGTCGTATCTAAGAACTCTTCATAAGCCCTAGGTCCTGAAGATTTTCTCCTACATTTTATTCTAAAAGTTTCATAGTTTTACATTTACATCTACAATCCATTTTGAGTTAATGTTTGTATAAGGTGTGAGACTTAGGATGATGTTCTCTTTTTGTCTATACATACTCAGAGCAGCCTTGAAGGTGCAGTGGTTAAGTGCTCAGCTGCTAATCAAAAAGTCAGTGATTAAAACCCATCAGCTGTTTCATGGAAGAAAGATGTGACAGTCTACTCCTGTAAAGATTACAGCCTTGGAAACCCTGTGGGGCAGTTCTCTGTACTACATGGTTGCTATGAGTAGGAATTGACTCAGTGGCAATGGCGGTGGTGGTAATGGATGGCTATCTGACTGATCCAGCACCATTTGTGGAAAGAATTACCCATTCTCCATTGAATTGCCTTTGTACCTTTGAAAAAAATCAGTTGGCCATACTTTTGTAAGCTACTTCTGGTTTCATTTTTTCTTGTCGGAGCAAATTACACACAGGCTTTCCTTCATAAGGATAATTTCCCTAAGTGAACGTGTTTGTTGAGGATGCACATAAGGCCTATCGGTCTTTATGAGTTTAGCATTCAGACAGATACCAGATTGTTCAGAGTGATCTTGCAGCCCCCAAGGGTCATAATTTTCAGCTACTGAAATAAATTGAGACATAAAAATGGGTGTTTGAGTGGACTTTAACAGTATACAGTGAAAACGTTACCCTTTTTTTAAATTCTACCCTCTTCAAAGTAGCCATGATAACTTAAAAACAAAAATTTCTGTCCCAAGGGAACTGCACAACTAAAAATCTGATTCCATCCTCTCTTAAAAGGTCATTATAGACTTGGGATTTTGGAGGCACTCAGCTAGGATGGGGCCAGAAAAATTAAAAAATAAGTAAAGGCTAGTAAAGGCAGATGGTTTTAATTCTGTATACCTCCTGGGTGTGAGTTATATGACTTCCAAATTGTGCTGGGTGGAGGAATTAATGGAGCTCTTTGGTTTTGTAGAGGTCAAGTTCTAGCCTAATTTTTTTCATGATAATATTTAACCCTGAAAACAAATTTCATAGTAGAAAAGATTGAAATTAATGATTAGCAAAATAGTATGATACTATCTACGGATTTCAATGATCCTGTCTATGGCTACCAAAAATCTTTGAGATGGATTTAAATTGAGAGATGGAATCAGGAGTTTAGTAAGGAGTACGAGTATCACAGTAAAACTTTTGACAATGTTTGTTTTGGGTTCTGGAATCAAACTGTGGTTCTATAAGATCATATAATTAAGTGGGTAAGGAAATATAATTAAACGGGTAAAAAAAACTTAAATCATCAAAGGGAAATTTGGTGGCTTCCTATACATTACAACACCTGCATAAGTGAACATTCAGCACTTTAATTTCTGCTGTGTTTCAAAATTGCTTTCTTTGACTCTTTTTTTAAATGAATGAGGACTAGATAGAATTTCCTGGACATTTTAAAAGAGCTGAATGCTTTTATGTTACATGTCTGGTAGTAACAAGAAAGTGGGAAAGTCCTAGTTATGCCATAGAAGAGGTTTAACCCATAATTGGAGAACTAAAAAACAATACAACACAAAACAGCCTCCCCTCCCCGTTAACAGGGTATTTATATCAAGGCTAATGTTAGCACAGGGAAGAGTAATTACAGCATTCATCCTTTGCTATATTATTTATTCTAGGTTACATTCATCAACTTGAATCATTTCTTTAAAATAGATCCTGTATTTCTTGGATTCATTAGGACCAGTACATGATACTGTATTTGGTTGATTTTTCACATGTGCACTTACAGCAAGATCCTCGTTTCAGTCAACTGCACTCATTCACTGTAAAGACATAGCGATTCAAGGAAACAACTGATTATTCCTCAAAATCAAATTAATGAAGGTCCAATGAATAGAAGTTCTAATTGCTCGTTAGGATGCCATAAACATTTTGAAAACATTTAAATCTTTACAAAATATGCATTGAAATAATTTGGCCTAAGATCAAGGTGATTTAAGAAGATACAACAAGAATCTTACTTCTTTATATACAGTGAAACCTGTGAGAGCCAGAATTCGACAGGACTGCCTTTGTTTTTCCGGGTCTGGCAAGTTTTCCATCTTTGACAGGGTGCAGTCTTACCACTTTTCTATTGCTGTTTATTAGTGGAAAATATTTGAGCTTTCCTTCTCTGACAGGTTTCTGCTTCATACAGGTTCTGGCTTTCACAGGTTTTACTGTTAACTATTTTCCACTGTACTTTTTGAAATGTAACTTAAAAAAACAAAACAAAACAAAACAAAACCCTGTTCCTGTCAAGTCAATTCTGACTCATAGTGATCCTATAGGACAGAGTAGAACTGCCCCATAAGGTTTCCAAGGAGCAGCTGCTGGATTCAAACTGCTGACTTTTTGATTAGCAGCCGAGCTCTTAACCACTGTGCCATCAGGGCTCCAGTCCTTGCGATTTCACAAATAGAAACATTTTACAATTTCTTCAGATTTCTCTCTCCTTTTCTATTCTGGATCATTGTGCATTTTATAACTCTCTATTCCTGCAAGATGATCAGGAAAAAAGCAGAGAGAAGGAGAGGCAAAGGAGAAAATAAAGATTAGACAAAGACAAAAAAAAAAAAAATATATGTCAGATATGAATAGAGAAAGATCGAGATTAGATATCAGGTAAGAAAAATGAAAAAAAAAATTCAGAAAATAATATCAAAAAAAAAAAAAACCTCTGCACTGACGTTGCTTGGATTATTTCTATGAAAGGAAAAAATATCTGGTGAAGGATAGTCCCGTAAACATTACTATGTCATATTCTTATTCAGATAAGCTTATTTGTTTCTAGGTTGAGAGGTTTATAACTGGAAAAAAATCCAAACTATTCTTTTAACCAATTTTAGGGTCAAACATTAAGGACCAAAATAAAAGCCTGACTATACGTTCTAAAACTGTCAGCTTTATCTACACTTAAGAAAAAAAAACCTTTTAAGTCATCTAAAATTCTTGGTGGAAAAGTAAGATAATAGGAGAATTCTGGTTACCGTTTAAATTTGAAGCACTTGATCCATTCTGGTGACAAAGGTGGTTTTAGCAGCTAGCATTACATTCCGTTAAAATTACAAAGTGCTTTGGGTCTTTCCAAGATGAATGTCCTTTCTTCCTTACCTCTCATTCCTTAACTTATTTTCTCAAGATAGCAATGTTTCTGCAAAAGAAAAAAAAGAAATAGCAGCTATTTTGAAGAGCAAACTAGTTTCGTATACGCTGGACATTTTTCTTTCCTTTTGGATATTCCTAATGTCACCCTCACTCAACAGTCATATCTAGTCTAATTCATTTAAGTAATAACTTCCGTAGGTGGAGATATGGATAGCACCACACATACTCAACTCCCTGTGTCACACCTAAGAAACACGCCACCTAAAAGAATTAAAATAGCACTGATGCACTAGCGACATTCTAAGACTTCCTTTGATTGCCCTTGTAGACATTTTTGTTTTGCTAAAAGTATATGAGTATTAATTAAATGTGGAAACACCAAACTATTTTTTCACCTTTATAAAAATACAATTCTAAAAATCTCAATGCCCAACTTCGGTACCCAAAACCCCAAAACCACTACCGTCAAGTTAATTCTGACTCATAGTGACCCCACAGGGTTTCCAGGGCTGTAAATCTTTACACAAGCAGATTGCCACATCTTTCTCCCTTGGAGCAGCTGGTAGGTTTGAACCACGAACCTTTTTGATTAGCAGCCGAGAGTTTTAACCATGGCACCACCAGGGTTCCTTAACTTTGGTAGTGCCTTTGTAAAATATAAAAGTAGATATCTTCAATATTCAGGCAGCCAACAGACACATGAGAAAATGCTCCCGATCATTAGCCATTAGAGAAATGCAGATTAAAACTACAATGAGATTCCATCTCACTCCAACAAGGCTGGCATTAATCCAAAAAACACAAAATAATAAATGTTGGAGAGGCTGCGGAGAGATTGGAACTCTCATACACTGCTGGTGGGATTGTAAAATGGTACAACCACTTTGGAAATCTATCTGGCGTTATCTTAAACAGTTAGAAATAGAACTACCATACAACCCAGAAATCCCACTCCTCGGAATATACCCTAGAGATACAAGAGCCTTCACACAAACAGATATATGCACACCCATGTTTATTGCAGCTCTGTTTACAATAGCAAAAAGCTGGAAGCAACCAAGATGTCCGTCAACGGATGAATGGGTAAATAAATTGTGGTATATTCACACAATGGAATACTATGCATCGATAAAGAACAGTGACGAATCTCTGAAACATTTCATAACATGGAGGAACCTGGAAGGCATTATGCTGAGCGAAATGAGTCAGAGGCAAAAGGACAAATATATAAGACCTCTATTATAAGATCTTGAGAAATAGAAAAAATGGAGAAGAACACATACTTTTGTGGCTACAAAGGGGGGAGGGAGGGAGGGAGGGAGAGGGCTTTTTATTGATCAATCAGTAGATAAGAACTGCTTTGGGTGAAGGGAAAGACAACACTCAATACAAGGAAGGTCAGTCTAATTGGACTGGATTAAAAGCAAAGAGGTTTCCGGGATAAAATGAAAGCTTCAAAGGTCAGCAGAGCAGGGGCTGGGGTCTGGGGAACATGGTTTGAGGGGATTTCTAAGTCAATGGGCAAAACAATTCTATTATGAAAACATTCTGCATCCCACTTTGAAATGTGGCGTCTGGGGTCTTAAATGCCAACAAGCGGCCATCTAAGATACATCAATTGGTCTCAACCCACCTGGAGCAAAGGCAAAGGAAGAACACCAAGGTCACACGACAACCAAGAACCCAAGAGACAGAAAGGGCCACATGAACCAGAGACCTACATTATCCTGAGACCAGAAGAACTAGTTGGTGCCTGGCCACAATCGATGTCTGCCCTGTCAGGGAGTACAACAGACAACTCCTGAGGGAGCAGGAGACCAATGGGATACAGACCCCAAATTCTCACAAAAAGACCATACTTAATGGTATGACTGCGACTAGAGGAATCCCGGAGACAATGCTCCCCAGACCTTCTGATGGCACAGGACAGGAGCCATCCCCGAAGACAACTCATCAGGCATGAAAAGGACTGGTCAGCGGGGGGGGGGAGAGAGATGCTGATGAAGAGTGAGCTAATTAAATCAGGTGGACACTGGAGAGTGTGTTGGCAACTCTTGACTGGAGGCGGAATGGGAAGATAGAGAAAGAGGGAAGACGGCAAAATTTGCACGAAACGAGAGACTGAAAGGGCTGACTCAATAGGGGGACAGCAAGTGGGAGAAGGGAGTAAGATGTATGTAAACTTACATGTGACAGACTGATTGGAATGGTAAATGTTCACTTGAAGCTTAATAAAAATTAATTAAAAAAAAAAAAGAATGTGGGGAGATAAGTTATTCTCTACCAACTTTCTGGAAAGCAATTTGAAGAATGAAAATACAATAAAAAAAAAAAAAGTAGATATCTTCAAATGCAAAAATTTTCCCAGCCAACTTTACACTCAAGTATGAAATATATTCATAACTTGGTTTTTAAAATATCACCCAAAATTAAATTAATAAATTCCCATATATTTCTGACCCATTATTTTTATATGTTCAAAACTGTCCCAATTTCTAATTCGTTTTTTCTGTAACATCATAGACCGGGAAAATAAGTGGAAGAGTTAAGTAGAAAATGAAAGATAAATGTGCTTTCTTCTCAGTAATTCCTAGATTATGCTTACGTATTATAGAAACAAACCTTTCAATAAATTTTAAGTTTAGAGAAAAACATTTTAAAAAGAAGGTTTTTGTAAGTGCACCATCAAACAAAATCTCACTCCAACGGTGTCAGGTTATTCATAATAAAAACAATACCCAATCTTACAGCGCTTTGAACTACATATCCATCACCTCGTGTGGTACATAACAACGTTAAGCGGTGTGCAGGAGAACCACTGTCAAGAATATATAGCTGTCACCAGTAAACAGATGAAGAAATGAAGATGCCCAAGATCATACATACAGTCAACGGCAAATTTACTTAGTCTTCAGAGAACAAAAGTGTAATTTAAGCCCAGTTTATTTTGAAATTTAAAAATGAAATAAAATTTAACATATGAACGTAGAATTACTGGTAACTCAGAAAAGCACATAGTGATAAACAGAGAAGTGATCTCCCAAGTGTAGGTGTTGAGCTAATGGAAAAACCGAAATGAGAACCCAGATTTCCTTCCTCTCCTTACGTAGTAGTATTCTATTATCTTCGAATAAACTCCCCTCCTGTTCCTTCCTGTAAGACCAAAATATTAGTTTTTCTATATATTTTATTCTTGAACTTGTAGCTGCTCTAATCATAGCATAGACACTGAAAGCTTACCCAACAATGTAAGAGATGAAGAGACATGAACTGTGTTTAGTTAAATCTTCACATTTTAAATGTGTGACATGCAGACAGGATATAGCTGGGTCTTGTATTTTTATTCAGTATGAAAATCTTTGACTCTAGAAAGTTTTGTCCATTTATCTTTAATGCAATTGTTGAAATGACTGCATTCAAAACCACCGTTTTGGTGTTTGTTTTCTATTTCTAGTGTTCTCTGCTGCTTTTTGTTATGTGTTGCTACTGTTCTACCTTTTCCTGCCTTAAATTTCAGTTAATCAAATATTTTAAATGTTTTATTTTAGTTGCTCTATACCTCTTTATATTGGGAGAGAGGTGCTGTACTCTAAGGATTACAACATGCAACTTTATACAGTCTACTTAAATATTTAACTTCATGCAAAGCATATGAGTCTTGCAATAGTATAACTGCATTAACTCCACTGTCCTTTTTTGCTAGTTTTGTCATACATTATATCTCTATATACATTACACAACCCCTTATTTAAGTAACTTTTGCTTTCAAGGAAAGTTACACAAGGAAAAAAAGATAAATCTTTCACATATTTATCGCTCGTGGTGGTTTAATTTCTCCCTGTAGAACCAAGTTTTCATCTAATATCATTGCCCTTCAGCCTAAAAACTCTCCTTCAACATATTTTTTTATACAGAAAGAATACCAACAATGAATTATCTAAGTTTTTGTTCATGTGAAATTGCTTTATTTTAGTTTCATTTTTGAATGATGTTTGCATTGGATATGAGTTCTGGGCTGAAGGTTTTTTCTTTTGGCTCTTTAAAGACGTCGTTTTATTGTCTTCTTCCATTATTATGATGAGAAGTCAGCTGTCATTAATATTACTGTTACTCTTGTTTTCTAGCTGGTTTTTTTTTTTTTTTTCAGCAGTACGGCTATTATATGTCTAGACATGGTTTTCTTTGTATTTATTCTATTTGAGGTTCACTGAGCTTCCTGGTTCTGTAAGTTCGTTTTTAGCCAAATTTAAAAACTTCCAGCCAGTATTTATTCAAAAAAATTTTTTTTCTGTCACATTCTCTCTCTTTTCCTTCTGGCATTCTAATATGCATAAGTTTGGCTGCTTGGTATCCCCACAGATCTTTGAAGATCTGTTCTCTCTCTCTCTTTATTTTTTATTTCTCTCTCTCTCTCTCTCTCTAAGACCAAAGAGAAATCTTCTTTGCAATCTTCTAGTAGAATCCTTCTCCTTGCAATATTTTTTCCTCTTTGTTCTTCAGGCAGGATAACTTCTGTTATCAGGTTCACTGACATAGTCTTCTGCAATCTCCCATCTGTTGTTAAGTCCATCCAGTAAAATTTCCTTTTCAGGCATTACTCTCTCCAGTTCTACAATTCCATTTAGTTTCTAGTTCTAAGTTGCTGAGATATCCTATATTTTCACTCATTATGATCCCCTTTTCCTTTAAGTTCTTGGTCATATTTACAATAGCTGATTTAAAGTTCCTGTCTGCTAATTCTAACATCTCAACTAACTCCTTTTTCTTTTAATTACAGGTCCTTTTTTTTTCCTGTTTTTTCACATTTAATATTCTTTTTATTGTATACAGGGCAGCAGAAATAATATACTGCAGAAACTCTGAATTTTGTTATCTTCCTTTGAAGAGTGTTGATTTTTCTTCTATTAAGCAGTTAAAATAATGGCTAATCATCTTGAACTTGCAGACCCTTGGTTTAAGGATATGTCAGGGAGGATATGTTTCAGCCTTGCCCTTAGTCCTAGAACAAATCCCTTAGTCCTCGGACATAGTACCTTCTGAGGTTTCAATGGAAACTCTGATGTGTTTTAAAAATCCTCTAACTTGGTAGGACTCAAACTCCAAACTTAATCAGAAATATCTGCTCAACAACTTCCCATTCTAGCTGTTGCTTTCCATTGGGTTTTATGGAGTCTCCCTATCTATGTGAACCTAAGAGGTCAGCCAAAGATTTTATAGGAATATGTATGTTGATATTGAGGTTTCCTTCTCTGTGCTTTCTTCCTTTCTGGGATTTCTACCATTAAATTCTAGAAAAACTGACAAAAACTTGAATGGAGCTGTGGCTTAGACAGTAGTAACATGTCAATGTTGAATTCCTGTTCTTGATTAGCGTATCTGGGTTGTGTGGGAGAAAATGTCTCTGTTTCTAGGAATTATACTCAAGTATTCAGAGGTGATGGGGTATAATGTCAGTAATTTATTCTCAAAGGGTTCAAGAAAAAAAATCTATACTATTCTTATACTTGTTTATAAGTTTGGAATTATTTTTTTAACAATTTAAATGTATCCATAGACCCTATAACATTTCTAAAATGTCTTCTGTGAAACTCTACTATGGCTAAACGGTTGGAGAAAAGTAGTTCTGTGGTGAAGGAAGTCTGGGTAACATTACCAGTTATATCCTTTCTTGGCAATTCACACGTTAGCATAGCAAATATTTCTACAAACCATGCAGTAGACATAATTTCATTTATTCGTCCTTCCCCCTTCATATACATTATATACTTGGGGCTTACTATGTGAAAGATAGTGTTCAAAGTACTTGAGCCAGAAACGTAAAAACGGAGGCAAGATTTCTAATCTCATAGAATTTACATTCTAGTGCAGAAAGACAGACAAATAGGTAAATAAACTAATTTCAGACAGTGATACATGCTCTGACGAAAATAAAACTGGGTGTTAGAGAGAAACTGGGAAGGTAGAAGCACCATTTTAGATAGTGCCTCAGAGGTAGGTACTCCGAGGAGGTGATACTCAAGTTGAAACTGAATGTAATAAGCCAGACTAGGAAAGTCATAGGTGAAGAGTGTTCCAGAGTAGGGTGTAAGATAGGAATGAGCTTACAATGTTCATGGAAAATGGTAGCTGGAAGCTTATTTCAGGGAGATAAGGTAAGAGAGAGAGAAACTGACTAGAACATGTGGGTCTTTGTAGGCCATTACAAAGTATCTGGATTTTATTTGATGAATTTTTTTTTTATTCATTCAACAAATATTTATACTAGAGTAAATACCATGTATAACACCATGTGGTGCTGAGGGTATAACAGTGAACAATGCAGATACTGTCTATGTAATGGAACATTTTAAGCAAAGGAGTAACATTGTTTCAGTTTTTTAGAAGATCACCTTGGCTACTGTATAAAGAATGGATTGAGTGGGAGGATCAAAACAGGAAGCAGAGAAACCAAATAACAAACTATTCAGTAGCCCAGGCGAGAGAAAATAGAGGCTTGAACAAGGGTGATAAGCACCGCAGATGTCAAGAAGCGGGCAGATACATGATTACTTGTTTAACTTCATTTAATCTGGCATTTCCTAGACCTATGACCCCTGAATCCTTATCCGACAGTACTTATTAACATTCCATGGAATATATTGAAAAAATGTTGACATATTACAAACAAACAACAATAATTAGGATTATAAAGGAAGGAGGAAAACAGAAGCCGTACTCTACAACCGTTCATGTCACAAAGAAAAGAAGAGTATGGCGGGTTGTTAATGTGGCTCTATTTCTAAATTTTGAAAACAATAAAACAGTAATTTATAAGAAAAAAAATCTCTTGATTACCACCACCACCCCTAATCTGGAATTAGCCTGATTTTAAACCTATTTATGCAGTTCAAATCTGCCAGGCACTCCTTGGAAACTCTATGGGGCAGTTCTACTCTGTCCTATAGGGTCGCTATGAGTTGGAATCGACTCGATTGGGTTTTTTTTTTTTTTTTTAATAATTCTTATGCAATGACAACCATAAAATAACAAATTGTTTAAAAAGTCTTAATTTTTTTTTTTTTTACTAACTATGCAAATTGTCTTTGGGTGCTGACTTTTCATTACTCCATAATTTCTGTTAGGGTCAATCTTTCTGTTTTATATTTGAAAACAAAGGTTTTACTCTATCCACATGTAAAAAGAAGTTCAGTTGCCTATTTCTTTTTCCCTGGTCAGTGTTCCAACGTGTTGAGAAAACATCATGAAGATATGCAGGCAGGAAAAGGATTCCCTGAGTGTATGACTAAACCAAACCAAACCAAACCCGTTGCCGTCGAGTCGATTGACTATACGCAGCTATATTACTACTCACTCATGTATGGTACAGCAGCATCCACCATCTCAACCTAAGTACTCTCTTCTAAAACTTCCATGGCACTTGACTTTGGTTATTGCTACAGAACAACTTCAATTATATACTAGAAGGAGGAGGGAAAAGAGGAAGGAATATGAATTCCATAATCATCTTCTGAAATGTGGCTTGAATTAACTACATGGACATAGCACCAAGTGAAATCATAGGTTATATATATTAATGCTGCTTCAGATGAGACATTAGAAAAAAAAAATTGATCATTCTAAGAGAGGGCTGATCAGTACACTAAGCCACATCAGTCGAAATATATTTTGTGTTCTAACTGGCTAACAGGGTTATGTGAAACACAGAATTATGGAAGCAATGGTAATGAAGAAAAGAGGCTCCACAGTCTCCAGACTGCGGACTAGGGAGGAAAACACTAATCTGCAAATCCTAAAATATACATTATCTGGCCCCCTACAGACAAAGGTTGGCAATTTCTGATACAGAGTATGCCGAACATACTATAAAATTTTGTACTTTAAAATGACAGAATTTATATTTAAAACACTAGACCAAACAGTTCACTTTAGTCCTCACCCACTGCTATGCAGTCCTTCACATTTCTAATTAAATATTAAGTAATAATTTTATATTTAAAATGACTGCCCCATAATATGGAGATAATTTTTTCATTCTCAAAAAATCAATTTTCATGATCTGTTAAACACATTAGGTATATAAATCATTTTCTTCTGGTCAGTTTTTGATTTAAAATGTGTACTGAGCTCTTTAAATTGTGAACTAAATAACAGTTCCTAAAGTGGACACATGCTCATTTATAAAATACTGAAAAAAAAGTAAATCAAGTACTAGGAAAAAATAATACTTGAAAGCTTCAGAACTTTAAAAAGGTGTTAGCATTAAAAGCCATTCTAGAATGATTCAACTTCCGCTTCTGGGATGAAGCAGTAAACAGGTCCAGAATGATCCTACTACTGTAAACAACTAGAACACATTACGAGATATAGAAAGGGACTATTTTCAGACACAGGTGGTAGTACATGACTGTGATCCCTGAGAAAAAGGAAACAAACAAGGCAAGCCCTACCATCACCGAGGCTCTCTGCCAGAAAGTAATTTATCACTACAGTACAGGAAGAAGAACTCAAACAGAACCATGTAATCTTGTTGACTTGAGGAGACACAGATAAAAGTGCAAGGAGGATAAGGTGGCTAGAATTTGTGGGGCAGAGTTCCAGAGAGGAAGGAGCTACACAGAGAAAGAGGTCCAATAATCTGCATAAGGATCCGCTTGAGTACTTAGCTAAACAAAAATCTGTGCATGAGAAGGGTAAAACTTCTTAAGACCAGGCAAGAAATTCTAAGGAAAGAAATATACCAGGTAGTTGTAAGACAAATGATTCTCAGAGCTAACCCAGGGCTATTATAAATATGCTCCATATTCAAGGGTGTAAATGAAAACATGAATACAGTAAAGAAGAAATGGAAGATTTCATAATGAACAAAATAGAACTTCCAAAGATAAAAAAAATTTATAATATTTGAAATGAAAATGTCAGTGGATGGGACAAACAGTAGTTTATACACTGCAGGAAAACAAAAACAAAACAGATTAGTAAACTTGAAGAAACAGCAATAAAATGTATTTAAAATAAAGCTCAGATGGGAAAAAAAATTGTGAGACAATGAGAAAATACTGTTGTAAAGGTCTTACATTATATAAGAAGTATTAATTATCATTTGATAGTAGGTTATATAAGTTAAAGAGACATTTTTATTAAGCTACAGCAATCAAGACAGTTCAGTAATAGCCTAAGGATAAACATATAAAGAACAGAATAGAGAATCCAGAAATGGACCTACAAATACCTGGTCAGTTGATTTTCACTAAATGTGCCACGGTAACTCAATGTAGGAAGAAAATATTTTCAACAATATGGTGCTGGAACAACTGGAATCCATATGGAATGAAATAAAACTCTGACCTTTACCTTATACAAAAACTAACTCAAAATGGATCATAAACCTAAAAGTAAACTAAACTAGACTAAGCTGAAACTATATAACTTCAAAAAGAAAGCAAAGGAAAAAACATTTATGACATTAGCATAGGCAAAGATTCAAAAGCATGAACAAGGAAAAAAAAAAGCCTTATAAACTCTATAAAAGTTTAAAAAAATCTGTTTAGAAAACACATCATTATGAAACTAAAATAGCAAAAATATGCATGAAATGATAAAAACCACAGTAAGATACTACTTCACACTCCTGAAGAGCTACAATTACAAAGACTAACTCAGTGCCGTTGATCCCTTTTGTGTGGGCTTTCCAGCCATGGTCTTGTAACTTCCACTCAAGTGATTGGGTGGGAATGTGCAGATATGGTAATTGTAACCCATCAAGGGGATTAGTCAGTTTTGCAATCCCACAGGGTTTGAAATGAGCCACCCCAGAGACTGGAAAAGAGAGAATCCCACTGCCACCAGGGAAGAATAGCCAGGAGCTGGTGCGTCCTTTGAATCTTTGCCTGTTCTAATGTCATGAACATTTGACAGTTCTTCCATCAAGCCAGCCTCTTCCCAGGCGTGCTTGCAGGCATGCCTCTTCCTGGCCCGAAGCCTCTGCCCAAAGGCACCCAACTTTCTCCCTCTGTAGACTGGGAAGCCCACTGCACTGTCTCCTGCCGCTGGGTCTCTACTGCCACTGCTTCTCACCATCTTTAGGGTTACAGCTCACTCTCTATTGCCTGTATCCTGAGTGTTCCTGAACCTGAACTGTAACCTGTTACTTCCCTAATAAACCCCATAATTGTGAGTATGGTCTGTGAGTTCTGTGTGGCCGTTGCAATGAAGTATCAAGCCCAGCAGAGAAGCAGAGCATCGTGGGAGGGATGGTTGGTATCAGAATTCGTAAAGATGGCAGAGAGAGGAAGCATGTCTGACCGCCACCTCATAGGAATCAGTCTTGGGCTGTTGATCTTGATTCTCCTTCCCCCTTGTGAAGTTAGAAGAGGTCAGACTCAGCCTCCACGGCGTTTTTACACTAAAACCTCCAAATGTCCTTGAGGATGCAGAGCTGTGCTGCCCTTTATAGTAGCCACTAGCCACATGTGGCCATTTAAACTTAAACTGATAAAATTGAATAAAATTAAAAATTCCGTTTCTTAGATGCACTAGCCTTATAGCACTCACCTTCTCAACAGCCACATGTGACTAGTGGCTACTCTAGCGAGAGCACAGGTATAGATTTCTATCATCAGAAAGTTCTATATGACAGCACTGATACAGAGCATCTAAAATACTCATACAGTGCTGGAGGGAATGTAAGATTGTCCACCATTTTTAAAAAGTTTGGCACTTTCTTTTCAAACTTAAAACAAAACTTACTATACAACTCAGCAATTCCACCCCTAAGCATTTATCCACTAGGGTTAGTGTCATCAGTGGCCTTGGGAAACCAGAACTTCCACCACTACCCAGAGGTACTGAGATTCTCCTCCCCAGTTTTCAAGGCAGGCTGAGTAGGAACCTGGACTTATATGCCTGCCTGGCAGTAACAAGGCAGCACTCTCCCCCCCTGCCAAAGCAGTATCAAAGGAGGTCTACTAATACAGGAGATTTAAACAAAATTCAGAGTCCTCATGACATAACATCCTCAAATGTTCAGATTTCAATTGAAAATCACTCTTCACACCAAGAATAAGGAAAAATCTCAGCTTGAATGAGAAAAGACAATCAATAGACACCAACACCAAAAAGATACCAATGTTAGAATTATCTCACAAGGAAGTTAAAGGAGCCATCATAAAAATGCTTCAGCGAGTAACTACTAACACACTTGAAACAAACACAAAAAATGGAAAATCTGAGTAAAGAAACAGAAAGTCTCAGCAAAACATCCAAAAAGATATAAGGAAGAATGAAATGGAAATTATAGATCTGAAAATTACAATAACTGAAACAAAAAAGTCAATGGATAGGCTCAACAGCAGAATGGAAGGGACAAAGAAAGAATCAGTGAACTAGAAAACAACAGAAATCTGAAAAATGGGGAGGGGGAGGTAGAAACTGAATAAAAATGAACAGAGCCTCAAGGACCTGTGAAACTAGGGCAAAAGATCTTACATTCATGTCACCAGAGTCTCGGAAGGAGAGGAGAGAAGTGGGCAGGGCTGAAAATGTATTTCCACTTTCTGTTGGATCACTGTTCTTTGGAACAGACACATATGTGAATCTCCTTCCGTTGGCCAAATTTCTTGGCGTAGACAAGTGAGCACTTCCAGCCTTGCATCTGTTTGTTCAAACATTTCAATTGGTATTTTCTCAATTCTTGGAGCCTAGTATTTCCCAATACCTTCAATGCAGCTTGGACATCTTCCTTCAATACCATCAGTTCTTGATAATATGCTACTTCTGAAATGGTTGAATGTCAACCAGTTCTTTTTGGTACAGTGACTATGTATATTCCTTCCATCTTCTTTTGATGCTTCCTGCATCATTCAATTTTTTGCCCATAGAATCCTCCACTGTGGCAACTTGAGGCTTGAATTTTTTCTTCAGTTTTTTCTGGTTTAGAAATGCTTCCGTTTTGGTTTTCTAACTCCAAGTCTCTGCACGTTTCATTATAATACTCTGTCTTCTCAAGCTGCCCTTTGAAATCTTCTGTTCAGCTCTTTAACTTCATCATTTATTCCATTTGCTTTAGCTATTCTGCATTCAAAAACAAGTTTCAGAATCTCTCCTGCCATCCATTTCGGTCTTTTCTTTCTTTCCTGTCTTTTTAATGACTTTTCTTTCTTCATGTACGATGTCCTTGATGTCATCCCTCAACTCAGCAGGTCTTTGCTCATTAATGTTCAATGCATAAGATCCATTCTGAGATGGCTTCTAAATTCGAGTGGAATATACTTTGACTCTTGTGGACTTGTTTCAGTTTTCTTCAGCTTCAACTTAAACTTGCATATGAGCAATGTTCTCAGTGATGACTCTGAGTTTCTCCATAGTCTCTTTCCACAGATATAGTTGATTTGATTCCTATGTATCCCATCAGGCAAGGTCTACATGTATAGTCACTGTTTATGTTGTTGAAAAATGCTATTTCTGATGAATAAGCCATTGGTCTTCCAAAATTCTATCATACAGTCTTCCGTGTTGTTTCTATCACCACGGCCATATTTTCCAACTACTGATCCTTCTTCTTTGTTTCCATCTTTTGCATTCCAGTCACCAGTAATTATCAATACATCTTGACTGCATGTTTGGTCAATTTCAGACTGCGGAAGGTGGTAGAAATCTTCAGTTTGTTCATTTTGGCATTAGTGGGTGGCGCATAAATTTGAATAATAAATTTCTTTTAGGCTTGTGGATATTATCCTATCACTGACAGTGTTGTATTTCAGGGTAGATCTTAAAGTGTTCATTTTGACAATGAATGTGATGCCTTTTTCTCTTCAATTTGTCACCCCCAGTGTGGTAGACCATATGATTGTCCAATTCAAAATGGCCAATACCAGTCTTCAGCTAACTAATGCCTAGGGTATTGATCTTCAAGCATTCAGTTTCATTTTTGACAACTTCCAATTTTTCTTGATTATGAATCGTACATTCCATGTTCCAATTATTAATGAACGTTTGCAGCTATTTCTCCTCATTTTGAGTTATCCCTTAGAAACATTACCTGTCTCCACACTAGGGATCTTACTGTGCAGAACAGATTTTTCTACCTTACTAACTTTCTGTAAATTATATTTTTATATATAGGGAGAGAAACAGATTTTTTTTTAATTGCCATGAAAAATACCTTAAAACTAGCAAATGGATGTCAGTAATTTTTCTTCGGCAGTTTTGGTTCCCAGATTTTCCTTCCTTTAAAAGGAACTACAGTGTGATGAGTTACTTAATGTGGCCTTTCTCACCATGGTCTTGTAACTCTCACCCAGGTGATTGGGTGGGACTGTGCAAATAAGATAATTGTGGCTCACCAAGGGGATTGGTGGCCCAATGGTTAAAGAGCTTGGCTGCTAACCAAAAAGTTGGCAGTTCAAATCCACGAACCACTCCTTGGAAACCCTGTGGAACAGTTCTGCTCCATCCTATAGGGTCACTATGAGTCAAAACTGACTCGACAGCATTGACTTACGGTTATGGTTAAGGGGACTGGTCAGTTTTGCCTTAAAACAGAGCCAATTCCAGAGCAGAGAGGAGAACGCACCACCACCTCTACAATAAAAAGACAAATAATCCAATTAAAAAATGAGCAAAGGATATGAACAGACACTTCACCAAAGAAGACATTCAAGCAACTAACAGACACATGAGGAAATGCTCACAATCATTAGCCATTAGAGAACTTCAAATCAGAACTACAATGAGATACCATCTCATCCCAACATTACTGGCATGAATCAAAAAAACAAAATAACAAAGGTTGCACAGGTTGCACACTGGTTGCGGGGAGATTGAAACTCTTATGCACTGCTGGTGGGAATGCAAAGTGGTACAGCCACTATGGAAAACAATAATGGTGCCTCCTTAAAAAGCTGGAAATAGAAGTACCATATGATCCAGCAATTCCACTCCTAGGAATATATCTTAGAGAAATAAGAACCATCACATGGATAGACATATGTACACCCATGTTCACTGCAGCTTTATTCACACTAGCAAAAAAATGGAAGCAACCTACGTGCCCATCAACAGATGAATGGATAAACTATGGTACACACAATGGAATACTATGCAATGATAAAGAACAATAATGAATACGTGGAACATCTCACAACACGGATGAATCTTGAGGGCATTATGCTGAGTGAAATAAACCAATCACAAAAGGATAAATACCGTATGAGACCACTATTACAAAGACACATGAAAATGTTCCCACACAAAGGAAACAATCTTTGATGGTGTGACAGTTAAGGTTGTGTGTCAGTTTGGCTGGGCCGTGAGTCTCAGTGGTTTGGCAGTCGCATGGTGATGTGATCACTTCCATGATAAGAACGTGGTGTCAGGATTGGAAGAAGAATTAAGAACCTGCGATATGCAGTTGACACAGCATTGCTTGCTGAAAGTGAGAAGGACTTGAAGCATTCACAGAAGATCAAAGCTTTCAGTATGGAATACATCTTAGCATAAAGAAACCAAAAATCCTTACAACTAAACCAATAAGCAACATCATGATAAATGGAGAAAATACTGAAGTTGTCAAGGATTTCATTTTACTTGTATGCACAACCAATGGCCATGAAAGCAGCAGTCAAGAAATCAAACGTTATATTGCATTGGGCAAACCTGCTGCCGTTGAGTCGATTCCAACTCACAGCGACCCTATAAGACAGAGTAGAACTGCCTTATAGAGTTTCCAAGGAGCACCTGGTAGATATGAACTGTTGACCTTTTGGTTAGCAGCCGTAGCTCCTAACCACTATACCACCAGGTTTCCGCATTGGGCAAATTGGCTGCAAAAGACCTCTTTAAAGTGTTAAAAAAAAAAAAAAAAAAACCGAGTATGTCACTTTGAGGACTAAGCTGCACCTGACCCAAGCCATGGTATTTTCAATCACCTCATATGCATGTGAAAGCTGGACAATGAATAAGGAAGAGTGAAGAAGAATTGATTCATTTGAATTATGGTTTTGGCAGAGAATATTGAATATACCATGGATTGCCAGAAGAATGAACAAATCTGTCATGGAAGAAGTACAGCCAGAGTACTCCTTAATAGTACTAAGTAGATGGCAAGACTTCTTCTGACATACTTTGGATATGTTATCAGGAGGGACCATTCCCTGCAGGACATCATGCTTGATAAAGTAGAGGGTCAGTGAAAGAGAGGAAGACCCTCAGTGAGATGGATCGATAAAGTGGCTGTAACACTGGGCTCAAATATAGCAATCACTGTGAGGATGGTGCAGGACTGGGCAGTGTTTTGTTCTGTTGTACATAGGGCCGCTATGATTCAGAACCTAACAACAACATGTGATCTTGAGCAATTTACTTATTTCTCGTGAGCCTCAGTCTCCTTATGTTTAAAAGAGGCATAATAGCACCTATGTGACACAGTTATTGTGAATTAGATGAACTAGCTCATGTAAAGATCCTCCCATAGTGTCTGGCACATAATACTAGTACTAAGTTGCTCCAGGAATTGACGGAAGCAATGATTCAAGCATAACAGCAACTGTGAGCATGGTGCAGGACCAGGCAGTATTTCGTTCTGTGGTACAGAGGGTCGCTATGAGTTGAAACCAACTCGACGGCACCTAACAACAACGACAAGTTGCTGTTGAGTCAACTCCAATTCCTGGCAACCCCACCTATGTCCCAGTAATAGATGCCTCCTACATTTTAGGAAAATGGAGAATGCTTTCCCCTCTTTTTACCTCTTCTGAAAGATTCCTTAAATATATGTAATCCCAGTCCTCAACTCCAGTGATCAGCAGTTGTACAACTAAATCTAAACCAAAAGGCGGGGGCGGGGGGGGGCATTGTGACATAATGGAAGGTAAATGGGTTTTAGATCAAACAGATAGGAGTTCAACTATGTAAAGATTTTTGACCTTGAGCAATTTTAGGAACCTCTTAAAGCTTCTTGTTTTACAACGAGAATATTATCTAGCTTTTTATGATTTTGTCTTTCATACCCAGAGACGTAGCAAATACTTTTAAAAAGGGCATTTCTTACTCATCTTTGTCTCCCACAGTAGTATGGCAATGTTCAAAATGATGAGATTAGCTGCTGGAATAAGGCCAGGGATTGATAAAAAGAGATGCAAGACTAGAATAAATGTATTACATTATGGAAAGGAAAAGTACAAACCTAGTTTAACTGGCACCAATTCTAGGCATTATGTCCTTTTCTTTCCTTATGAATAAAAGACCAAACCCAGTGCCGTTGAGTCGATATCGACTCATAGTGACCCTACAGGACAGAGTAGAATTGCCCCATAGAGTTTCCAAGGAGCGCCTGGAGGATTCAAACTGCCGACCCTTTGGTTAGCAGCCGTAGCACTAAACCACTATGCCACCAGGGTTTCCTTCCTTACGAATAGACCTCAACTATTCTGTTTCCTACAGGAAGATGCAAAGTGGGGGATATCTATTAGTGAGGGGCATTTCAATCACACTTTAAAACTGAGCATTCTTCTTTAATGAACCATAAGAGTCAAACGTTTCTTTATTCCATTTAGTGAATTCGTTTTTAAGTGATAAAATAGTAGTTCAGTTGGCTAGTACAACAGAAAACATTACTAATTTTCCAGAAGTAACAATGTTTAATAGAAATAATTTTGTTCTGTAACTCAAAAATTCTTTTCAAAGAATAGCAACACCTTTGTTAAAGATGACTTAATTATTCATGGATTGCATGAACATCCCTAATCCTGACCTTTCACCTGAGCCTCAAGCTCCTATATATCTAGTTGTTTGCTAGATGTTTCCACCTATATGTGCCTCAGGCAAAAACTCAGTATGTTCAAAACTGAGCCGTTCATCTTTTCCTAAAATCTGTTCTTTCTTAAATTTCCTATCACAGTTAGTGGCACCATAGCCACGTAGCCACTCAAGGCAAAACTTTAGCAATAATCTTACATTTGACCATTCATTCAGTCTTTAAACCTTACTGATTTCCGTTTTAAACACTTTCCAAATCTATTTCCTCAACTCCATCCCTACTAATAGTACCCAAACTCAGGTCCTCATTATCTCCAATATGACCAAATCAATAATTTAATTGGTCTGCCCACCTCTATTCTTAGCTTACTTCAAAATCATTTATCACTCTGTTACCAAAATGATTGCTCTAAAATGGATATCTTGCCATATTTTAGACACATTTTTTTAGATACACATTATCATCATCAAACCCTTCAATGGTACCTATTCTCACAAGATAAAGTACAAGTTGTTCAGTATGACAGATAACATCCTCAATGACCTGGTTCCTGCCTTTCTCTTCAGCTTTATTTTCTGTCATTCTCTACCTCCCACTTCATCACACCACAGCCATACTGAACTACTTGTCAATCCCCTGTATTCTCATGCTGTTCTCTTTGCTTATAACCTTACACCCCTTCCATGCCTGGCAAACTCCTACTCGTTCTTCATGACTCAAGTCCAGGGTCACCCACTCTTGCTTGGAAGCCTGTTCATAGCATACTTCTCTACCTCATTAAGCTTATACATCATCATAATAAGTACTCAGGAGATATTTGTTAAATGGAACAAAAATGAAACTAAGTAAGCTAATGACAAAGCAATGTATAATTTATACATATGGAGAAGAAACTAGATTTCAGTAAGTTTCTTTGGAAAAATGTCCATCTGAAGATCTAAGAAGTAACTGTTCACAGATTGCTAAGATTAGAAAAGTATTTGAGTGAATAAAACAGACAGAAATAAGCACATTCAGTGGAGGCTAAGGAGGCATGTATGGCAAGGTTGGAGAGAAAGTAAACGGCAAATACGTCCTCATAAACGTGAGCAAGAAGATATAGCTATCCGTATAAATAGGCTTGGAAACCCTGGTGGCGTAGTGGTTAAGTGCTACGGCTGCTAACCAAAGGGTTGGCAGTTCAAATCCGCCAGGCACTCCTTGGAAACTCTATGGGGCAGTTCTACTCTGTCCTATAGGGTTGTTTATAGACCACAATCAGTAAATGACTAAAGACTTTCAGTTTTCTCTGAAACTGTATAGCACAGCTGCAAAATTTTTGTACCCTATACTTCCCTTAGAGAGATATTAGATAGGTATTTTCAGTTTTCAATCTCCTGCATTCATATAGCTTGAAGAATGTATCCCCACTTTGTTAGCACTTAATGAAGAATGTTACATAAAATCTCCAAATTATACTATTTCTCTACATTGCCTAATAGTTTACTGAAATTGGAGTAAGGTAACATAGCTCCTTCTTTCAGTTAGGTCAAGGGCTAGTCAATCTTACAAAATAATCTTTAATATTAGAACACTATGTTACTTGAAGTCAACAGGGGAAAATAAAAATATACTAAGTTTAATGCTCAGTTCCCAGAAGATTTCAATTTTAAGCATCCTGCATTCTCAATGCAGTATAGTTCACAACTATCGATCCTGAAGCTTAGACTACTCATAGTGCAGAAGAATAGGCCTATGATGTAACCCCATATGAAGAGTGAAGACGATGATCATCTAACCAAGAATAAGGTGGGGGGGGGGGGAAATACTGTCATTCCTTAACCACACTTAATGACATAAAATCTATTGCTTGCAATAAAGACAGAGAACATTTACCCTACACCACCTTAGCCAGAAGACTGTAGACTCAGTCAGAAGAGGGTTAAGTCAGATGCATACACAGCACAAATAAACAAGCCATCGCAAACTGAAGCATCTCTGAACGGAGGTCTGTATCATTTTTATTTTATACTTTTAACTACATGGCTGTGTAAGATACTAACAACCAAGGCACCTCTTCTGTACCAAAGAGAAAGGTGATCAGAAAACACAGATATATGCTAACAGGCACAGGAACATTTTGGAGCGTAAAACCATTTGCATGGGGTTGTATGTCTTCTTGTCCTTGACTTTGTAAATTACACTTCCCTGCTTTCAGGTTTGCAGACAGTAAAAAGTGAGATACAAAGCTGAATTTTCATTTTCAACATACAACTATTGCTACATCAGAAGTATATGGGTAATTCTCACTCTTGCATAATACCTGTCATTTTAAAACACCCCTACTGATATAAGCCAACGTTCATGAATGAGAGGTTAAAAAATCCTCTTCAGCTATTGTATCCAAGGAAATTGACACATGTGAACGCACAAACCTTAGTCTTCGATTGTGAAATCTCCTCACACATAAGAAACACTGTAAAATAAATTTCTTTAAAAGACGGACTGATAGTGTTGCAAGCTTGCTAAACAGAATAACATCAAGCACAAAGGAAACTGGCAGCCCACCAATATGACACTGACAATCATGTGCTCAAGTGTTCTGCAGTTGATCATTTGGATCCTGTCAGTCAATGTCACCTGTATTTCTTCAATAGTTCGTTTTATGAAAAACCCACTGGCTTAGGGAATATGGAATCACCCATCGGATCTACAACAGCAAACCGTTTGCATCTGGTATGCATTTACTTTTCAATAAAAGAGTTATATATTTCTTGTGATTATAACTTCAAGTATAAATTGGGACTAATGCCTGCACTGTACAAATGTTAAGGATTATTCATGGGAGTAACAGATTATATATTCGTATACATATGAATCAATATGACGTATCTGGCAAGAAAGACACGCTGTAGGACTCTCTAGTGTGAGGCTCTCCTATGGCCTAGCTCTATATTTGCACTTGGCATACTGGATACCTCTACCTGCACGTCCTAGCAATACTTCAAACTTAAAAGACCAAGGTCATCATCCACCCTTACCCCAAATCTGTCTTCTGCTATATTCCTTCTCTAATAACAGCATCATCATATCTAGAGAAGTTATTCTGGGACTGGCTCTCCTACCTATATCCTAGCCAGGCACCAAACTACGTTAATTCTTCCTCTCAAATATCGCTTTAAGCTATCTCCCCTGCCCAAGGCACCACAATTATCACCAAACATTCTTCTATCATTTGGACCATTGGCATAGTTTACTGTTTCCCTCTCTAGTCCCCCATTCCAAAACCACGAACTTAGCTTTCTGAAACTCAACCCTAGCCACACACTTCAAATTTCTCAGTATGATATATATGTCCTTCATGACTGGGCACTGAACCACCTTTTTAGACTCACCTACTGACACTTCTCTCTGATAAACTCCAGCCACAGTAATCTGTTTCCCAGTCTTTGCATATACCATGCTTTTGAATGGCCATTTGTACATGTTATTCCTTCTGCTGGAATGCTCTTTCTTTCCATTCTCTGTTGCTGCTGTTGTCAGGTAACACAGGGTCAATTCTCACCTGCTACTTGCCCTTAAAGGCTCAGCTGATGTTCGACCTCCTCTGTGAAGCATCTCCTGATAGAAAGCACCCCAGGCCAAGTCACTCACTCTCTTTCCTGTGCTTCCTTAGTATTTTAACATGTTTCTATTATAGAAATTCCTTAAATTGAGTTCTAATTACTAAGGGAGAATGTACACAAATGTACAAAGTTTGGCAAAATATTGATGACTACTGAAGCTAGTTGTGGGGGGGTCATTATACCATTGTCTACTTTTGTGTATACTAAATTTCCATCATAAGAAAGTAAAAAATTGAGAGACAATATGAACAAGTAACTGAAAATCTGATTTATATGTGACAAACAAATAAGGCATTCATTCTTTCCCCCACACAAGAAGAAGTCCAGATGAAGGCAGTCTAGGGTTGGTGGGCAGGCACAAGGGTCACCAAAGACCAAGGCTCTACTTTTTTGTCCTATTAAGTGTGCCGATTTATTGCTTCAGAGCTGCTTGCTTTAAATGCAGGCATGATGTTTGCATTCAAGGTAGAAAAAAGGATAGTTCCAGCCACACCTTTAACCCCTTAACAGGAAAAACAAAAGCCTTCTTCCAGTGTACTCAGCAAGCTTGTCCACATCTGTGGAGTTAGCTACCACTATCTTCCATGGCCTTATCTCCTTGAGGGCAGAGATCATTTTTGTACTTTAGTTCCCAACCCAGTGCCTAGCATACAGAGGTACTTTCTATCTACTGAATGTATGAGTCTAATAAAGGAGACAGTAGTTAAGTATAGTAATAATTTTGGTCTTCTAATTTTCTTTATTCTTTAAAATAGTATACTGAAAAGTACTCTAAAAATTGCCAGTGTTACGCAAATATAAAGAATTATTAGAATTAAAGTAGTTTATCATCCACTATCATGAAATATGAAGGAGGCCCAGTAGCACAATGGTTAAAGCGACTGACTGCTAACCAAAAGGTCGGTGGTTTGAAATCACCAGTGGCTCCGTGGGAGAAAGATGTAGCAGCCTGCTTCCGTAGAGATTTACAGCCTTGGAAATCCTATGGGGTCACAATGAGTGGGAATTGACTCGATGGCAGTGGGTTTCGGATCATGGACTATTATGCTATTACTGCTCTCTGTAGAGTACCACATAGCATTAACACGGAGTCCAGAGACCTGAATTTTTGCTCAAGCAAAACATTCACTCTTGTTGAACCCCAGTTTACCTAAGAGAAAATATGTTTATTTCTCAAGGTTGTTCTAATGATCAAAGGAAATATAAACAACCTGAATGCACACTGAAATGTATAAAATATTATAAATACATGCACTATAAATACAATGGGTGTCTTAAGTCTTGAGAGGAAACTTAAGAGTCCTTACCTAGTGTGTATAGATATATACCATCTGGCACACCAATAATACAGTTTAAAAATTAAACATTATGAATACTTTGCAGGGATGCTGGACATTAGTCCATGGTTAGGTGGGTTTCTGGACTTGGCCTTGGTTGTCTCACGACTATGCCTTACATTTTCTCCTCATTAATGAAAAAATGCTTTATAAAACAAAATTGGTATCTTGTTGCAATTACATGATATACACAACTTGAAAAGCAAGATATGAAAAACAAAATAAATGGGTTAATTCAGAACAGTTGACATCAAATCCCAACTCATCAATTAATAATTACTGAACAGTACCGAAGCAGGCCAAGGTCCCAAAGCACTTCTAAGTTAAATCAAGTGAAAAATAAAACAGTAGAAGCATTGAATATTAATTCTCTTCTGGCTTTAATAACCTTGACTGAGCTTATAAAAGAGTACCCCTTCAGGGTGACCTTACAGCTCATGCACACAGGCCACACTGGTTGTCAGAACTATTTCTGAAAGATAATAACTTCAATGTCCCATTTTCCAAGTGTTTACTAAGCTGTATATTTCCTCATGTACAAGCATCACAGTAAAACGAGCACTGCATATATACCACACAGAACAGTAGACAATGCCAAGGAAGAGAAAAGGAGCACTGCATATACACCACACAGAACAGTAGACAGTGCCAAGGAAGAGAGAAGGAGCACTGCATATACACCACACAGAACAGTAGACAGTGCCAAGGAAGAGAGAAGGAGCACTGCATATACACCACACAGAACAGTAGACAGTGCCAAGGAAGAGAGAAGGAGCACTGCATATACACCACACAGAACAGTAGACAGTGCCAAGGAAGAGAGAAGGAGCACTGCATATACACCACACAGAACAGTAGACAGTGCCAAGGAAGAGAGAAGGAGCACTGCATATACACCACACAGAACAGTAGACAGTGCCAAGGAAGAGAGAGGGAGCACTGCATATACACCACACAGAACAGTAGACAGTGCCAAGGAAGAGAGAGGGAGCACTGCATATACACCACACAGAACAGTAGACAGTGCCAAGGAAGAGAGAAGCAGCACTGCATATACACCACACAGAACAGTAGACAGTGCCAAGGAAGAGAGAAGGAGCACTGCATATACACCACACAGAACACTAGACAGTGCCAAGGAAGAGAGAGGGAGCACTGCATATACACCACACAGAACAGTAGACAGTGCCAAGGAAGAGAGAAGGAGCACTGCATATACACCACACAGAACACTAGACAGTGCCAAGGAAGAGAGAAGGAGCACTGCATATACACCACACAGAACAGTAGACAGTGCCAAGGAAGAGAAAAGGAGCACTGCATATATATCACACAGAACAGTAGACAGTGCCAAGGAAGAGAAAAGGAGCACTTTTGAACCAATAAAATCTCTGCAGAATATGAGAGTGAGAAGTGATGCACCTTTACATTTATTGGATTTAGAGACAGAAGCTGCTTTGAAGAGGAACATGGTCTTCTGTCAAGTCAGTTTAATTAACTCTCACTTTTCAAATATTCAACTACTTTAACCTTATTATTAAAGACTCACCATTTCCTGATTCATTTAAGCAGAAACTATTCTCTGTACGGGTTACCACGGAATTATTTAATAGTGAAAACAGGCTCATCTTAATGCCAAACACTGCATCAAAACCACAGGCCTGTAAATTCCAGCAGTGAGGTTTCCAGAGCACTGCGTAAAGCATCGTGAGGCCATAAACAGAACTGAGAAAATCCAGCAGTGGATCAGACTTCTTCTCTTACAGTTAGTTATAACTACAGGAGGAACATCTATTTGGTCAAGGAACCAAAAATGTCAGAATGGTAAGAATAAGCTTTATTTTAAAGCTATATCCAGTCAGTTTTGACTGTGCAGTTTTTATTTTTAAACAGGGAGAGAAAGAGAGAATGTTTCTCTTCCTGTTTTATCTGTATATATTGCTTTATCAGCTAAAGCTTTAACAGAAAATTTAGGGTACCTGGAATAAGCAATAAATTATCTGTCAACGTTTGTTAAAAGTTTTAAGTGATGTTTACCATCGAGGAGCTATTTTAATTATTTAACTTTGCAAATTGATGAGGAAGTATATTAACCTAAAGATTCATGGTCCTCTAAAACATTCATAACTTTCATTAAAAACTAAAGAGAAAAGAAAGAGAGAGAAAGAGAATAAAAGTAAGTGGGCCACTGGGGGACAAGAATGAGTTGGAATGCCTTATTTCCTTTGGCACATGAGTTACTCTTGCTATTTAAGAATTTCTGAAATGTTAGAGGGCAAGTTTACCCTATCAGAGATTACTGTTAACTATACTAGGAGGCCTCATTTTCAAAGGGGCTCCCATTTTTCTTTTTAAAACCTAAAATGGGGAAAATCTAAATGTCATGAAGAAGGGGAAACTATTATAAAAAAAGAAATGAAGGAACAAAGGCAGGCAGGGAGGGAAAGACAGGGATCCACACACTTTGGACTTTGTTGCTACAGCATAGAGAATGTCCCAGGAGATCACTCACTGTCACATTCTGACATCAAAGATCAAAATTCTAGCTTAGTCTAAAATAGAAGACTGGACTTAATCAGAAGTAATCAGCTGTAAAAACAAACGCAGATCTGAAAGGCCCCGACTATGCTCCACTGTCATTCCCTGTTAGGACATCAAACTGAATTGGGAAGAGTTTAAGATGACTTGTATTTGCTGAAATTAGGCCTCAGGATACACAGAGAATGTGAACTGCTCTCTGGAGAAGCTGACTTGATGGATGCTATGGGGAAGCACGACTGCCATTCACAGCAAAGCGCATAAGCTTCAGAACGGCTACTTAAAATCAACATTTTCACTGCTTCTACTGGTAAGAGAAGTAAAATATTCCAATTTCAAACTCACTCCAAGCTGGAAACAGAAAATGTACCTTGTTATAAATATAAACTTCCACTACCAGTATAGTGAAACATGTGTTACTAACACCTGTGACTGCCATTTCCCTAAAGCGTGTGTCACTTCAGCTGCCATAACAGCTCATCCTCCTTGGAGGAATTCAATCACTCTGTCAACAGTCCCGGTCAAGCAGGTAAAAATATTTCTCACAGGGGAGTCTCTTAGTGCAATTAAATGTCTCTACAACTCTTTAAAATCTGTCGGCACATGAAATCTGAAGATAGGATGGAGAAAAGAAGAAATCTAAAGGAGCGCTGCTGGCAAAATGGTCCAAGTGCTCAGCTGCTAACCAGAAGGTCGGTGCTCTGTGGGAGAAGAGACCTGGCAGTCTGCTCCTGTAAAATTCACAGCCTAGGAAACTCTATGGGGCAGTTCTACTCTGTCCTATAGGGTTGCTCTAAGTAGAAATTGACAGCACACAACGACACTAGGTTTTTATCTCAAAAGTCCCAATCATGCCACTTTACAGAATTCATTAGGTTTTAAGAATCCATGCTTTTGTAAACTGTAACCTGTTAAACAAATATTAGTGGATATAATTACAGTAACAAAACAGGTATACCAAAAATTTCAATTACCCCTAGGCCCTTATTTTTCTGTCTGTGCTAAGTTTCAGATAATTAATATTTATAAGGAAAACACACGGATAGAACTTAGATTATTAAAAGAAAAATGGCTTGTTGAATTCAGGTATTTTTAAAAACCTTACAGTTGCTAACTTACTAAGAAAGAGTCGATAACTAAGAGGAGCCCTGGTGATGCAGTGGTTAAGCTCTTGGCTGCTAACCAAAAGGTCAGTGGTTTGAATCCATCAGCTACTCCAATGTAGTAAGACGTGGCAGTCTGCTTCCATGAAGATTATAGCCTAGGAAACCCTATAGACAGTTCTCCTCTGTCCTATAGGCTCACTATGAGTCAGAATCGACTCAATGGTAATGGGGTTTTTTATAGTTGCTCATTTTAAAAAATATATTCAATAATTAAAGGCTGCTCCCTGATCGCATTTTTGCCTTTAAAGAACAACAAAACTGATGACAGATGAACGATTTCCTCTGGGGGTTTACACAAAAAATCTGTTTGCCGATATCCTAATTACAAACCAGGAGAACTAGAGAATATTTAAATCATGTAACCAAGCTGAAAATCACAAAGAATCCCTAGCAAAAAACTAATCACAGGAGTGCCTGCTGCCTTTTCTCCTTTGGGTACTTTAATGACAGATCTCTTAGGATACAGGGAACACCTCAGAGAACTCTTTTCCTTGGAAAACTGAAAACCTTTCCCATTGTGCCCTTTTTCCCATTTTGCATTGTCCTATTTTGCTGTATTTCAGCTCCTATAGGAAAGCATTACATGACTTGATGTAGCTGTCATTCCCTATAACCAAGATATTTGTGTATCTGGATGGGCAGACTGCAAATAGATTTCAGATCTTTCAAGCTCAGTTGAGTTGACCTTTTCATAATATTATTTTTGGGTGGGGGTGGAGAGAATAGCTGGAGTAAAATCAAAATTGGTTGCAGGGGAGGAATTCTGCTTAAATAGACAGAATTTTCAATTTTTCTGGCAGCCATAGAGTTCTAACAATATTAAAAAAAAAAAAAAAAAAACTATGAGGTGGAAAGGATTTCTACTATGAACTAAAGAAGTAAACTAGGCAATATATATACCATGTCAATCATTCTCTAGTTTGTCCCCAGCCACTCACAGCATAGTAGACTTAGTAAAAGAGGTTTTCAAGTGGCAGTAGAAGACTTTAAAAGTCACTTTTAAAATGTGCAGTAATCACTGGGGCTATGCTGTATGCTACATTTAGAAAATGGTGGCAAAATAAAATTGATCTTTGCTGTTTGAAGATTAGGTTTCCTCCCCTCTGTTTGATTTCAATTCAAGATTACTGTTAGCATATTCCATTTATAACACATCAAAAATTCTCTAGTGAGGAGAGAATGAGAATTGAACAGTATGTATAAGACATTTACTTCTCAATGAGAAATTAATGCCTATCTTTTCAGATTCTTCAACATTCATTTCACAGCAAATATTTATT
Organism: Elephas maximus indicus; assembly: GCF_024166365.1. NCBI lineage: Eukaryota > Metazoa > Chordata > Mammalia > Proboscidea > Elephantidae > Elephas > Elephas maximus. The sequence continues at coordinate 66,269,718 of NC_064831.1, read as the reverse complement.
GAACCTACTGTGTTCCAGGAACTTTAATTGATTCTTCAATAATCCAAAGAACATAGCCACTATATTTAAAAAATTTTAAAGGCACTATTAATCACATGGTTTACAAAGAGGCAGTTCTTATTTTTACTGTTACCTTGTAAGCTTTCACCTCTTAAACAAGGAAAGTTCGTGCATTTTAAGATAGTTTAACAATAGTACAGTTATTATTTGTTAGAGGTTATTGGTATATGCAATTTTAGCTCAACTAATCTAATATAGAACAAAAAAATGACTAAATTTCTTGGTTTAGTAGTGATTACACATGTAACTAACAACAAAGGAGCCAGCAGCAGTTTACAGTAGTTTTACTGAAAAGAAAAACAAAAAAGTGGATGTCATTATTTCAAGTCAGGTCACTGCAAACAATCTGACCTCTACTTTGGCTATATTTATTATTAATGAAAAAAAATTCATACAGCTTCTTTGTTATCTTTAGGTCTAAGTTTCATGAGATCCAAGCAGGGTCTGTCCCTTATCACATTTCTTACCTAGACTCTGATTGCAGAATGGAATATAATGGATTAAATGGTCCTTTTTAAGTTATCTTTTCTAAAAATCAATTCAAACTGTTCAGGCGGACCACATGCCTCGAAATGTCTAGGATGGTTGTTTAGGACAGCAGAATGTATGCTGGACTTATGCTATAAATTCTCTCTCATAATTTCACTCTTTTCCTTATCAAGAGCAGCTTACCTTACACCTATGTATAAAATCAAGTTCCCTCCATACCTCCAAAGTTGTCCCTTCTCCATGTTTCCATGGTGCCAGAGGGGGCTATTGGAGAGCTGTACTTCCATCCCCACCTGGTGGCACCTATGCAGAAAAAGGAGGTACAAAGTGGTGCCAGTTGCCATTCTGCTTCACCTCCTCCCCCCTCCGCTTGCCAGCAGAGCCCAGCAGGGATCTAAGCTTCCACTACCATCCTTGGCACTGGGGCAGGCTAGTGGAAAAGCTCTAGCTACCAAAATTCACCCAGTATGAAGTTTGCAAGGCTATTTATAAGAATTTTTTCTTAAATAAAAAATTTCTTCCTTCTACTATCTCCTTCTAGAACTAGTTGCTCTGTTAATGTTTCCCTTTAATGTCTGACTGTCCTCAGGTCTGGGGATTTTTAGTTGATCACAGCTATTCTGAATGAATTCGCCCTCTTATCCCAATCACCTGCACTGACTTTTATTAACAAAAATTTAAAACTGTAGAAGAAAAAATAAGGTGGCTCATGGGTCACACAAAAAGTTAAGCGCTTGACTACTAGCCCAAAGGTTGGTGGTTTGAATCCGCCCAGAGGCACCTCAGAAGACGGGCTATCTGCTTCTGAAAGGTCACAGCCTTAAAAACCCTATGGAGCAGTTCTGCTTGGCACACATGAGGCACCATGAGTAAGAACTGACTCAGTGGCAACTAACAACACCACCACCACCACCATCCCCGTGGGAAACAACTTTATTAACTAGAGTACAGTGCTTGTACTGTTCCTTTTGTCTTTAATTTTACTACAAAAAAAAAAAAAAAACCTCATTGCCGTCGAGTCGATTCTGACTCATAGCAACCCCATAGGGCAGAGCAGAACTGCCCCATAGGGTTTCCAAGAAATGGCTGGTGGATTCAAACTGTTGACCTTTAGGTTAGCAGCCTAACGCTTAACCACTGCACCACTAGGGCTCCTTAGCCGTTACTTAGCTCAGCACCTTATTCTCCTACCCTCATTAGTGTTTCATACATTTCTAATACATTTAAATTCTTCTGTCGCATTCTGCATTTCATCCTGAAATCCTCCAGCCTCCTAAATGACTTTCTAAATTTGCATACATTAAGGTTCATTCTTTCTGCTGTAAAGTTCTGTAGGTTTTGGCAAATGATTAATGTCTTGCATTCACCATTACAATATCATACAGAATAGCTTCATTCTCCTATAAAAAATCTCCTGTGCTTCACCTATTCAACCCTCTCTCTTTGCTCCTCTACCCCAAACCTCTGGCAACTGCTAATCTTTGTACTATCTCTATAGTTTTTCCTTTTCCATTATGTCACATAACTGGACTCAATACAGAAGGTAGCTTTTTCAGACCGGTTTCTTTCACTTAGCAACATGTAATTAAGATTCATCCATGTCTTTTCCTGCCTGGATAGCTCATTTCTATTTATTGCAGAATAAAATTCAGCCCGATTTGCTTTTCTCCCTATATTCATACTCTACTTGTGTGATCTCATTAATTCTTGCGACATTAATTACCACCTATTTGTCAATAAGGAGCCTTGGTAGTATAGTGGTTAAGAGCTCAGCTGATCGGCAGTTCAAATCCACCAGCCGCTCCTTGAAAACCCTGTGGGGCAGTTCTACTCTGGCCTATAGGGTTGCTATGAGTCGGAAGTGACTCGACAGCACCTAACAACAACAGTTGTCAATAAATCCCAAATTTATGTCACTAGTTCTCATTTTTTGAGCTTCAAAGTTACTTTAGGACTCAAACTACCTACTGGGCAGCTTTCTCTAGGCACTGAAACTCAACATAGAATATCAGGTAACCACTTTGTATTTATTCAGGGTCAGCCACTGGCAATAACTTTATATGCAATATCTCATTTAATCTTCACAAGAACCAATATTGTTAGATATTATTTTTAGTTCTTTCTCCAGCTCAGATTGTGAATTCTGCAGTGACAGAGAATGTCTTCTCTTCACCACTGCAGTTCCTGCCCACTATGAATGCTTGTTAGACTTAGGAGTCAGAAGAACTAGGTATGAATCCCTTTACTTCAAATGTTACCCTAAGCCAGCAGTTTTCAAAGCACAGCCTACAAAATCTTTGGGGTCCCAAAGACCCTTTCAAAGGATCTATAAATCATAATAATATTAAGATGTTATTTGCCTTTTTGCCTATATTGACATTTACACTGGTGATACAAAAACAATGGTGAGTAAAAATGCCGACTCCTTAGCATGAATCGAGAACATGGCTCCAAATGACACTAACAATTCATAGTGTTTTTTCACTGCCATGCACTCATGGTAAAAATAAATAAATAATAAAAAAACAAAGTCACTCAAGAATGTCCTTGATGATGCAGTAAAATTATTCATTTTACTAAATCTGTGCCTTGAGTGTACACCTTTTTAATATTCTCTCTGACAAAATGCTAAGAACACATAAAGAACTTTTGTTGCATACCAAAATAAAATCGATGTCTTACGAGAAAGCCCCTGTACAAATACTGAGTTGTGAGCTAGGCTAGGCATTTTTCATGGAATGTCATTTTTACCTGAAGGAACGACTGGCAAGATATGCATATTTAGACTTAACGTTTATGGCAGACATTTTCTCAAAAATGAAAAAAGGAAGTCTATCACTTCAAGGAAAACAACTGACATTTGTTGCCAATGATAAAATTCAAGCTTTCAAGCGAAAATCAGAATTTTTGAAAACTTGTATCCACCATGGTATCCTTTACAAATTCCCATTACTTAAAGACTTTTCTGATGATACTGGTAGGAATATTAACAAATGTGATTTTTTAATATTACTTATTGAATATCTATATGACTTAGTGAACTGATAATTTCCAAATGACCAATGTATGATATTACAAAAGTATGAATGGGTAAAAGATCCATTCAGAGTATAAGATAAAACAATGGATATTATATAAAAGTGTAAGGCAAGTTCTCATTGACATGGCTTCAATTTCACATTGCAACTTTTAAGAATCTACTACTTGCAGGGTTTTGAAGTAATATCAAAAGAGAGTATTCACAATTATCTGAAAAGACTATTAAAATACATGTCCATTTTCCAACTACGTGTGCGTGTGAAGCTGGATTTTATTCATATACTTTAAGTAAAACAATATATTACATTCAATACAGAAGCAGATATAAGAATCCAACTGTATTCTATTAAGCTAGATATTAAAAAGATTTTTAAAAATGTTAAAACAGTGCCACTCTAAACTGTATTTTCTATAACAATTTTTTTTAAAGAAACTATATTTAATATAAGACCAAATGGGCGGCTCCTGTCCAAAAGCAGGATGAGAAGGCAGAAGGAGACAGGAACTGGTTGAATGGACACAGGGAACCCAGGGTGGAAAGGGTGAAATGTTTTGTCACATTGTGGGGATTGTAACTAATGTCACAAAACAATACGTGTATAAATTTTTTTATGAGAAACTAACTTGAGCTATAAACTTTCACTTAAAGCACAATTTTAAAAAGGAAAAAAATAGTATATTTAATTTAACAGAAAATGGCTTGAATTATTTTATTTTTAAATACTCTTTAAATTTACAATATAGTAGGTATCAGTAGATATAAGCCACATAAGCTTTTGGAGTCCTCGACAATTTTCAAGAATGTTAAGGAATTCTGAGACTGAAAGCTTAAGAACTGCAATTATGCACAAACCACCTAACTTACTTGGACTTGGAGTTTCTTGTCTGTGCAATAGGTATAATTCCTGCACTCGCTACTACAAAGGACTGTAAAGATGAAATGACAATATATAGAAAAATTTTATGTAAACTGGAAAGCCCTAAACAAATAAAAGCGTCACTAAATCCATTATTCTCTACACAAGGGTAAAGAAACTAATTCTAGAGAAGTCACTTGAAAAAATTTTATTAGAAACATGGAATAATTGAGAGTGCATATAGCAGAGTTAAAGAATGTTAAATAAACAAAATTGGCCAGAGGAGAAAGTCCATAAAGAGGAATAGAAAAGCTATTTACAGCCCGAGTTTAGACTCTATTATATAGCTAATGAGGAGCCACTCAGGACAAGGGAAGAGATAATTAATGTAGCTTTTTCTGGAAATTGATCTGACTGGTATGTAAACCCACCACCACTGAGTGGATTCTTACTCACAGCAGCCCTACAGGACAGAGTAACACTGCCCCATAGAGTTTCCAGTGAGCAGCTGGTGGATTCAAACTGCCAACCTTTTGGTTAGCCGCCAAGCGCTTAACCGCTGTGCCACCAAGGCTCTGACTGGTGTATAGGATGGAATAAAATGGAGAATGTGAGGATTTAGGAGAAAAGTACAAGAGATTAGGGTCTTGATTAAAACTGTAGAATCACAAGGGAACTTGGAAATAATCTAATACCTTCACTTTACACCCACTGTAGTTTATTCTTACTGCATATGGCACCACCACCTTTGCTCTCCTAATGATGTCACATAACATGTACATTTATGCTTAGCCATTTTTTTCAATATATTTTTGAGTCCTGAATTTTTTTTTGAGGATTTTCCGGGAGGTGAAGGAGGAGGGGCGGCTAGTTAGAATGAGTTTAAAGGAATAAGAGAAGGAATCAATATGACCTCTTAAACATTTCTAGTCTAAACATTCTCCTGGACTTAACTATTGGAATTTTGAAGATAGCTTTTGTCCTTTTGCTCTTTTATCATTTGTATTGTTTTTCAGAGATTATTTGGCTTTATCTGCACATACTTTCTCCTGGGTAAAGCAACTAGAAGGAAGCTCAGAGTAGACACTGAATGCTTCCCCATACCATTCAAAATTTAAGTGTATTTCTGGATTCAGAAAAAGAACAGCTATGATCATTTAAAATCCTAGGAAATGGCTGTGTGTTAGAATTTGGCATTTACATTTTGAACTGCTTAATCACTCCTTTTATAGACTACCTGAAGGTTATTTTGTCTCTCTGGCATTTTCTTATGTCTTGGCTGCCTTCCTCTGTCATCCAGGGCTCAGTTTCAAGGTTGAAATACATTATGATAATCACAGTCAATGAAAAGCATCTGAATTCCAAATTCTCCATAACTTCATGCTTTTCCCATCAATTTCACTTCAGTTAAAAGGCCAGTTAAAGGAAGAATGTATGAATAAATCTCAGTCTACAAGTTCTATTGCCATCATTACCTTACATAAGGCTTTTTATTAAATTTGCCATCTTCACAGTATATTATATACTTTGTAAAGATGGCATATACATAAACATCTTCAGAAATTATAAGTGACTCCACATTAGGAAACTGAACTTTCTAAAGTAAAGATTACACATGCTTTATCTAAAAAGGAGACCTGGTGGCTCAGTGATTAAGAGCTCGGCTCCTAACCTAAAGGTCAGCAGTTTGAATTCACCAGCCATTCCTCAGAAACCCTATGGGGCAGTTCTACTCTGTCCTATACAGTCACTATCAGTCGGAATTGACTGGGTGGCAACGGGTTTACCTAAAGAAGGTATTTTCCATATTCCACATTTAATACTTCCATCACTTATATTTCTTCATTCATTTCTCAGCCTAACCAATGAATAAAAATAACAGAAAAACAATGGAAATATAAATTATTTTTATTATTAAACCACTACCAATTAGCATCACAATAGAAACCATGACTAACAGCCAAGCCAAGTCCCAGGTCTGATGCTTACAGTATCTTACATTAAGTATATCGCAGTTTATTTGGTCTTTGGCTTTTTTGTGTGTAAATGAAGGGACTAGATATGATGATTTGGTAAATTCGCTGAAATAAGTTTCAAAAATCCAAACTTTTTAATTGCCGTTGCTGACATTTTCCCAAGAAACACAGGGTCTTTTTGAAAACATTACTGGAATAAAAGATCTATGGAGTCACAGTGGATCATAAAAGGAAGACAAGTATAAGCAACTGATAGACACAAACATTTTGATTAATAAATGGTTAGATCATATCAAAAGCTTTCCCTTAGATTATGTACTAACCAGCTTTCCTTTGCCAGCTTCTCTGTAAAACCCAGCCTGCCTCAGGAGTTCGAATGCTAACTACCTCTTCCAGGTTCCCACAGCAAGCTCCGATTCTATATATTCTCTCTATCAAAGCACTCTGACCAGATTATGAATTCCTTCTTCCTTACTCATCCTTGTAAACTGGGTTATAACAGATATCAACTGGATCATGCACCCAGGCTTTTGCGAGTGCCTCCCCATCTCAACGTAAGGGAGACTGGAAAGCAGTCATGAAATACTGGAAAAGTGAACCTTGCTCTCCTGGATTCTGCTCTTAAATTTTGTGTATATAAGGCTGGAATACTTATCAGTCTATAAACTCTGAGGGGGAAGACTGGACCTTATTTGGTTCAATCCTGGTAATTACCTCGTAAGGGTTAGGAATATACATATTAGCTGCTTAACAAATGTTTGTGGAGTATAGAATGAATAAAATTTGAGAAATAACATGACACAGTTTAACTTTTCAGGTATATCAATGGCTATTCAGCAGAATGAATATGAAAAAATGGCTATTTTAGCATACGCTTTCATTTGGTAAACAATTTGAAGTGACAGAAAGAGCACAGGTGTAATCAGACATACCTGTTTGACTTAATCTCTTGTGCCTCCATGCCCTCATTCATAAAACGGGAACACAGCTTAGCTTACACGGTTGCTGTAAGATTATAGATACCGTATGGCATGGAAAGGATCTACTAGTCCCCACCCTCTAGAGGGGCTCAGTAAATACATGGCAATATTATGTGACTTATTCCTCAGTATAACTTAATAGAAATAAAAGTCTTCCTTGCTTTATTTTCAACATACCCCTCATTTGTACTTAAGTCCCTGCTGATCATACTCCAGCTAATAAATTTCAGTTTTGCATGCTTCTCCCAAATATCAGCTTCATTACAAAGTCCTATCACGAGGAAAACCTTCCTTATTTTTAACAGTAGAGAAAAATCAGTTTTGATAGTTCATTGCTTTTCTGAAGTCCTAGTACAGTAATAATATTTGTGACACTGAGCACTGAGGCTTCTGAAGCGGTAAATCGCTTTTGTGGCTGATTAAGCATCTCTGTTTCACTTCACATATTCTGGTACCATAGGCATTGCCCCTTAATTAAATGCTTGTTAATGTTACACAAGGACCCTTTCTGGTTCTGTACCTTTCAACAAAAGTTAGAATGAGGAGGAGGAAAAAAAGCTAAGTTTTTGGAGGAGATGCTGTTAATACTGAAACTTCTACTCAAAGCCGGACCAACAAGATGACATCATACAAAAGCTTCACTCTTTATAAAACACACACACATACACACACACTTCAGAAAAAGCTGTCCTTCAGAAAGCCGTTAATTTCATTTGAAATGTTTGAGTTCCGGAGTACATGTAAAGTATCGGGTGAAAGGAAGAGAATATGCCGTTTCCAATTTTGTTAGAAATGAAATAATTAGATATAAAGGAATTTTTATAATTTTCATTTGATATTAATATTTGAACATTTGAGAGATAAAAGATCAGGAAGGCACGATTCTGTATCATTACCAAAGATGAATGCGTCTTCTTTCACTTACGGGATTTTTATCCCAGAACAAGTGTCTTAGTTATCATCTAGTGCTGCTATAACAGAAATATCACAAGTGGATGGCTTTAACAAACAGAAATTAATTTCCCCATAGTTAATGAGAGGCTGGAAGTCTGAATTCAGGGCGCCAGCTCCAGGGGAAGGCTTTCTCTCTGTTGGCTCTAGAGGAAGGTCCTTGTCTCTTTGGTTTCTGCTTCTGGGTTCTTTGAAGATCTCCAGGTGCCTTGGCATCTGTCTTACCCCATCTCTCTCTGCTCACTTCTTTAATTCTTTTTATATCTCAAGAGACTGAACACATACTCTGCATTAATCCTGCCTTATTAACATAACAAAGACAACACATTCCCCAATGGGATTATTACCACAGGCACTTAAAAAAAAAAAAAATCTAAACCCGTTGCCATCGAGTTGATTCCAACTCATAGCGACCCTATAGGGCAGAGTAGAACTGGCCCATAGGATTTCCAAGGAGCAGCTGGTGGACTCGAACTGCCAGCCTTTTGGTTAGCAGCAAAGCTCTTAACCACTGCACCACCAGAGGTATAGAGGTTAGGATTTACAGCACATATTTTGGGAAGACATAATTCAATCCATAACAGCAAGACAAAAGTTAAAGGAGATACCGTCGAAACCCCTGACAAATTATCCTTAGGGCTTTGCAGTTCATCAAATGATCCTTAGGGCTTTGCAGTTCATAGGAAGTTCAGCTGCCACCACTACTTCTGACTGTCCTAATTCAAGGACCAAGTGGTAAATCTCTACTTCTGCACAAACAGGAGGAACAACAGATAAGGCTGCCACAGTTACAATTTATGATAGAACATGAGTTTTTCAGCAAGGAAAAAAAAAAAAAACCTTTACGGTTCCAGAAAAACAACTACTGTGACCTGAGTGGTAAAGTGCAGGATATGCTGTACTTATGAAATTAAGCAGCTGATCACAGATTGAAAATGGCAGTGATATGCAAATGTAATGGTGTAATAAAGTGAAGGAGGTGGTCCCACATGAGATAAATGGTCACTTAGACTAGCTTCTATAGCCCTCGTGGCGCAGTGGTTAAGAGCTCGGCTGCTAACCAAAAGGTTGGCAGTTTGAATCCACCAGCCACTCCTGGGAAACCCTATGGGGCAGTACTACTGTCTTATAGGGTCGCTTTGAGTCAGAATCGACTCCACAGCAAAGGGTTCAATTTCAGTATACCAGTTTGTATCACCCAGATATCCTCAAACACCATTCCCTATTTAACCCAGCCAAAAAGCCTGAATAAATAACTTTTTTTGATCTGTCAGTTAAATACTAAATTGTACTTACAGGTACTCACAACTAATTTGTTCTTGTATATTTTGGATTTGCCAGAAAAACCTACCAACTTGCTTTATACACAATCCCCTTTATTATTTACGCTAATGGAAGGGGACATACTGGTGAGTAAACGAAAACATTAAAAAATCAAAATTTTATACATCCAAATAGGATGAATAATGAACTCTAAGCCCTGATATATGAAGAACTAGGGTTATTTTTTCTGAAGAAAAACTACTTAGGGAGGATATAATGGCTGTCTTCAAATACATGAGTTCTCCTACCACAAACAGTGCTAAAAACAAATACCAGTGGATGAAAGTTATAAGGAGGAAGGCTTCAGCTCACTGTATAGCAAACAATCTCTTATATACAGGCTGTACAGAATGCTCAGAAACCAAATGACACTGAATAGACAGGTGGTTGGACTAAAACTAAATGACCTGTAGAGCTTCTTTTCAATCCTTGAGTTTATGACTTTGCAATACATATTTAAATTTAAAATTAAATCCAAATGTTTTTCAGGAGTTCAAAAAAATCAAACAAAAGCCCTAACTGTAGGGTGTGGGGGTCGAGATACAGAGGAGAATGCTGACCCTGAACCATACCTAGAACTAGGCTAGAGAAGTAAGTAAGCAGGAGCCAATCTATGCAGGCCTATACAGGCCATGTTAGGGTTGAGTTTGTAGCCTAAGATCATTAGAAAATCACAGAAGAGTTTTTACATACAGGGGCATAGTGATCAGATTTGGAACTTTAAAAGATCATTGGATACTGGGCAAAAATGGACTTTCAAGTTAAAAAGGGAGGAGCAGAGGCACCATTTAAATAGGTTATTATGATAACAGCCAAACTATGACCTTGAGTATAACCCACCTGAATTTAGACACCATCTCAAAAATAGATTTGACGTATTGAACACTAATGACCAAAGAACAGATGCGTTGTGGTATAACATCAAGGACATCACACATGAAGAAAACAAAAGGTCACTAAAAAGGCAGAAAAGAAAAGACCAAAATGGAAGTCAAAAGAGACTCTGAAGCTTGCTCTTGAACATACAGTAGCAAAAACAAATGGAAGAAATGATGAAGTAAAAGAGCTGAACAGAAGATTTCAAAAGGCAGCTTGAGAAGACAAAGTAAAGAATTATAACAAAACGCGCAAAGACCTGGAGTTAGAAAACCAAAAGGCAAGAACACACTAGGCATTTATCAAGCTGAAAGAAGAAAAATTTAAGCCTCAAGTTGCAATTCTGAAGGATTCTATGGGAAAAATATTGAACTATGCAGGAAGTATCAAAAGAAGATGCAAGGAATACACAGAGTCACTGTACCAAAACAATTGGCTGACAGCCAGCCATTTCAGGACAAAGCATATGATTAAGAACCAATGGTCTTAAAGGAAGAAGTCCAAGCTGCACTGAAGGCATTGGTGAAAAACAAGGCTCCAGGAATTGACAGAATACCAACTGAGATGTTTCCACAAATGGATGCAGTGTTGGAGGTGCTCACTCATCTATGCCAAGAAATTTGGAAGACAGCTTCCTGGCCAACAGACTGGAAGAGACCCACATTTGTGCCCATTCGAAAGAAAGGTGATCAAAGAGAATATAGAAATTATTGAACAATACCATTAATAGCATATGCAAGAAAATTTTGCTGAAGATAATTCAAAAATGGTTGCAGCAGTACATCGACAGGGAACTGTCAGAAATTCAAGCCGGATTCAGATAAGGACATAGAAGAAGGGGTATCGCTTATGTCAAATGGATCTTGGCTGAAAGCAGAGAATACCAGAAGGATGTTTATCTGTGTTTTATTGACTATGCAAAGGCATTCAACTGTGTGGATCATAACAAATTATGGATAACACTGCAATGAATAGTAATTCCAGAACACCTAATTGTACTCATGCAGAACCTGTACACAGACCAAGAGGCAGTCGTTCAAACAGAACAAGGGGATACTGCATGGTTTAAAATCAGGAAAGTTATGCATTAGGGTTGTAACCTTTCACCGTACTTATTCAATCCACATGCTGAGCAAACAATCCGAGAAGCTGGACGCTATGAAAAAGAACAAAGCATCAGGATTGGAGGAAGGCTCATTAACTTGTGATACGCAGATGACATAACCTTGCTTGCTGAACGCGAAAGGGCTTGAAGCATTTACTGAAGATCAAAGGTTACAGCCTTCAGTATGGATTACACGTCAACTTAAAGAAAACAAAAATCCACACAACTGGACCAATAAGCAACATCACAATAAACGGCGAAAAGACTGAAGTTGTCAGGGATTTCATTTTACTTGGATCCACAATCAATGTCCAAGGAAGCAGCAGTCAAGAAATCAAATGACGTATTATATTGGGCAAATCTGCTGCAAAATACCTTTAAAGTGTTAAAAAGTAAAGACGTCACTTTGAGCACTAACATGCACCTGACCCAAGCCATGGTATTTCCTGTTGGCTCATATGCATGCAAAAGCTGGACAATGAATAAGGAAGACTGAAAAAGAGTTGACACGTTTGAATTATGGTATCGGCGACGAATATTGAACACATTACGGACTGTCAGAAGAATGAACAAATCTGTCTTGGAAGAAGTACAGCCAGGATGCTTCTCAGAACCAAGGATGGCGAGACATCGTCTCACATACTTTGGATATGTTATAAGGAGAGATCAGTTCCTGGAGAAGGACATCATGCTTGGTAAAGCAGAGGGTCAGTGAAAAAGAAGACCTTCAGTGAGATGGTCTGACACCACGGCTGCAACAATGGACTCAAACATAGCAACGATCATGAGGATGGTACAGGACCAGGCAGTGTTTCACTGTTGTACACAGAGTCACTATGAGTCAGATTTGATGGCACCTAACAACAACAACAAACATGATAATAGCTTAGAACAAGGTGGTGGAAATGGAAATGGGAAGTACATGAATTCAAGAGGTACATCCAATATAACTGTGGGAGATATATGCTAACAGAGGTTGAGTACAGGCATATTTGAGAGAGACGGGGTAAGAATTAGGGAAGGTCTTCTGAAAAGCCAGCTCTGAAAAGACTAAAAGGTATTGGGGGTGGTAAGAATTTCAGGCTGAAGGAGTGTTCTGAGATAAACGAGAACACGGAAAACTAAAGACTGAAGCAGTTAAACGTTTGGAATGTATTTGGGGGTGTGCCTGGTGGTAACACGACCATGAGATGAAGTTGGACAGCTAGGCAGAGTCAGATCCTGAAGGGCTTTCAAGCAAAAAAAAATTTAAACTTTACACCAGAGACTATGCAGAGTCAATACATAATGTTACTAAATAGAGAACCATGATTTTATCTTCGTTTTAGAAATCCTGTTAGGCCAGTGGTGTGGGGAGGGATGAACACCGGGGGCAAGGAGGCTAGGTATGAAATGTTGTAATGATCTCTGTGAGAGAAATGTACAAGGATCAAACTAGTATAGGAGCAGAAGAAATAAAGAATATAGGACAAAAAATATTTACAAGGTCAGAAAAACAGGGCATGTTAAACAAATAAATGTGAGGAGTTAGAGGAAAGGAAGAGATAAGGACTATTTCCAGGTTTCTGTCCCTGACCTAGGTAAATTGTGAAATCATACAGATAGCATAATAAGAGAATTATGCTAAAGTGAGGGATGAAGGGTTGTTTTGACCAAGTAAATGACAAACATTATTATATTCTGCTTTTAGCTATAGTTATCCATGTACTTTTCCTATTCTGCACACCATTATTAAACCTGGGTTCAGCGGGAACAGGGATAATACCGGTCGACTTTCTCTCTTTGTTCACCATATTATGGAGCCTGATTAGTGGTAAGAACTCAACAATTATTTTTTAAATGAATAATAACTCTGCCAACCAAGTTCATATCTGAATTGGCTAAGACTGTATGCTGGACTGCAGTTAGAGAAAATCCATGCAACAGTAGTTTAAGCAAATAGGGGTTTATTTTATTTCAGGCAATGAGAAGCTGGAAGTCGGGTAGACCAGGGATGGTTCAACTGCAGGTCTGCAATGACATCACAGAATAAGGTTCCTTCTATCTTTCTGCTGTGCATTCCCTAGCATTTACTTTCATACTTATGCTGAACCTCCAGACATCAATTCCAAGAAGAACGCTGAAGGGCCCAAAGATGTCTCCCCTTCAGGTTTTGATTTTTTGACTATGGAAAAAAAAGCCCTTCCCAGCAAACTTGCACTTACACCTCCCTGGCCAGCACTGTATCACAGGATCACTGCTGGCTGAAATGTGTCTAAGGAACAGAAGAAAGAAGGAAGGTATCTAGAAACGGCTATTTAATGGGCCAGCCTACATGTATCATGGTAGAAGTTATACTTTGTTTCCCACAGATCTTAAAAAAAAAAAAAAAAGGGAGGAAAAACCAGAACTAGGGGGAAAAAAAAAGAAAAATATAGTGCCCAAACCTATCTTTCTAATATCATTCTCCAATAAAAGGAAGGAAGGTTCATTGAAAAAATGGCTAATCCTAGGACTGGGGCAAGAAATATACAAGATAAGCCTGAAACATTTTGTAGAACCAAAATGTAAAGATGTACTTAAAAGCAAGCAAAACACAAAAACTCGTTAATGGGGGTATGTCAAAGGGGCACAGGAGACAATTGAAAGAGCTCCCAAAGGCTGAAGCTGGAACAATTGGAGCAACTAAATAAATGAAATGGTATTGGATTATAACCCAAAGTATAAAATAAATATCCATGAGTCCGTACTGATATAAACGATTAAATAAATAAGTAAACAAATAAATGGGGGAGAAGAGACAAATGTCCCATGCGGAAGAATTCCATGTAATTTATGCAGCTATTTCACCCTCAGGCAGGTGAAGCATAACTCCCTACTCCTAAAGTGTGGGCTGCCCACACAGACTTCCTTTCAAAGAGTCATGTATGGGGGCGGGGGGGAGGACCGAGAGTAACGTTACAGTAGAGAAACCTGACAAACACTACCTCAGCCAAGTAACCTAGGTCAATATTAACAGTGATATGCCATGTTGATAGGGTATAAACCCTTGATATGGTGTGATGAAAATGACACTTTACCTCTGTGGTCTTCCTCCCAAAAAAACGATACCTCAGTCTAATTATGAGAAAAACATCTGACAAATCGCAATAGAGGAACATTCTACAAAGCACCCAACTGGTACTCCTCAAAACTGTCAAGGACATCAAGCCTGAGAAATAGCCAAGAGGAGCCTAAGGAGATATGACAACTAAGTGTAATGTGGCGTCCTGGATGGGATCCTGGAAAAGAAACAGGACATTAGGGAAAAACTAAGGAAATCTGAACTATGCTATGGACTTCAGTTAGTAATAGTGTATTAATACTTATTAATTGTAAGATGTTAATGATAGGAGAACCTGTGTATGTTGGGTGGGGTATATAGGAACTCTCTGTACTTTTCAATTTTTCTGTAAATCTAAAACGTCTCTAAAAAATTATCTATTAAAAAAATACAATACCTACAGTATTAACACCTTGAGAAAACACTTTTATAATAAATTTTGTTTTCTTATATGAGCATAACCCACTGCCATGGAGTCGATTCTGACTCACAGCAACCTATAGGACAGAGTAGAACTGCCCCTTAGGGTTTCCAAGGAAGGACTGGTGGGTTTGAACTGCTGACCTTTTGATTGGCAGCCATAGCTCTTACCCACTGCACCATCAGGGCTCCTTCAAACAACCTGCATTATGCAGATGACACAGCCTTGCTTGCTGAAAGTGAAGAGGACTTGAAGCACTTACTAATGAAGATCAAAGACCACAGCTTTCAGTATGGATTACACCTCAACATGAAGAAAACAAAAATCCTCACAATTGGACCAATAAGCAACGTCATGATCAACAGAGAAAAGACTGAGGTTGTGAAGGATTTCATTTTACTTGGATCCACAATCAACACCCATGGAACCAGCAGTCAAGAAATCAAAAGACGTACTGCATCGGGCAAATCCAGTGCAAGAGATCTCTTTAAAGTGTTAAAAACCAAAGATGTCACCTTGAGGACTAAGGTCTGACCCTAGCCATGGTGTTTTCAATTGCCTCATATGCATGTGAAAGATGGACAATGAGTAAGGAAGACAGAAGAATTGACGCCTTTGAATTGTGGTGTTCGTGAAGAATACTGAATATACCATGGGCTTCCAAAAGTACGAACAAATCTGTCTTGGAGGAAGTACAACCAGAATGGTCCTTGGAAGCAAGGATGGTGAGACTGTGTCTCACATACTTTGGACATGTCATCAGGAGGTATCAGTCTCTGGAGAAGGACACCATGCTTGGTAAGGTAGAGGGTCAGCAAAACAGAGGAAGACCCTCAATGAGATGGACTGACACAGTGGCTGCAATGATGGGCTCAAGCATAACAACCATTGTGAGGATGGCGCAGGACTGGGCAGTGTTTCGTTCTGTTGTACACAGGGTCGCTATGAGTCAGAACTGACTCAAGGGCACCTAACAACAGTCCTCTATGTACATATCTATTCATTTATGTACTACTACCCCTCACTGCCATCAATCATCCATTTCCTAATTCACATGGACCCATGCTTAGATTTCAGCTCAGAAGTTACTTTCTCTGGAAAATCCTCCTGGCTCCCCAGACCAGATTAAGTCCCTCTGACAGGCACTCGTATAGCTCCCAGTACTGCTTTTTCCTGGTGCTTATCATACTTGTAATCAAATAATCAGCTAAGAAATTAATCATTATTAATGTCTGTATTCCCACTAAAATGTAAGCTTCATGTATTATCCATCACAGTTTTCCCAGCATGGTGCCTGGAACACAGCAGGCACTCAATAAACAGTAGCTGAATAAATGAACGAATAGAACAAGTACTCAGTGAAGTAACTGCATAGCTATTAAAGCCATATGTACAGACATGGAAAAATATTCAAGACACCTTAATAAAAAAGCAAGATGCAAAACAGTGTACACAGTAAATTTCCATTTTTGCTTTAATAATAACAAAAGCTTATACTGTGCATAGAAAAACAAGTAGAAGAACATTCAACAGCCCATAGTAATTAAGTCTAGATGGGGGATTTCAGTAGGTTTTCACTTTCTAGTTTATATATTGATGCCATGTTTCAATTTGTAATAAGTATTATTTTTATAAACAGAAGGACGAAGATAAAAGAATATGCATTCATTTTAGAAAAAGTTGGAAAATCAAGACAGGTTTTTAAAAAACGAAAGCTTCTTATTGCGAATCTCATCACACCAGATACAACCACACTTAACATTTCAGTATACCTCCTTTTAGTTTGTACCTTATACATTTACTTTAGTTTGATATGGTTAAAAAAATTTATATTTTGATTTTTATTATGTATTTTATTATGCACTTCTGTATGTTAGTACATGTTTTTAATAAACTCCATTTTAGTGGCAGTATACAAGTGGCTGCATAAGCACTACAATGAGTGGTATTAGGTTCTTTTTTTTAATTCTATAATTATTGACAAGTGTTTATAATGCTTTTTTTTAATCTGTTCTGATAGCTCTTGAATGATATTGTGTCTTATTTCATCCTCACAATCACCCTCTTAGATGTGGTCCTTGACCACAGAGGAAATGGCACAAAGGGAATGAATGACAAGTGTGTGGCCCCGGGACTCATTAGAAACAGACAGAAGAAGGAGATCTCCGGACTCAGTCTTGTGCTCTTTATTAGCCCAACAGTTCAGTAAAGGATTATCAAAGCTGAGATATGTAGACAGTAGGTACCCTTAATTGATGAAAATGGTATTTTACCTCTGTGATCTTCCTCCCCCAAATCCATACATTCAATATTCTTCACTAATACCTAATTCAAAGGCATCAATTCTTCGGTCTTCCTTATTCATTGTTCAGCTGTCCCATGCATATGAGACGACTGAAAATACCCCAGTCTAATATGAATCGGAATCAACTCGACAGCAGTGGGTTAGGTTTTTTAATCACAAGAATAACAACAAATTGTGTGACAAGTGAATTAGAATTTCACAGCTGTAGAAGTTCTAATTAACCACCTTTATAATACATTAAATGTTGTTCGTATAGTTAGACAAATCATTACTGTGGCTTTAAAAGGGAAAAGCATCAACGCTGATAAAAGAAAGCATAATCACTGATAGAGTCAACTTGGATTCTCATAATTCTCAAGGGAATTATGCTGAGTGAAAAAAGTCACTTTCAAAGGCTACATATTATATGATTTTATTATATAGCATTCTTGAAATGACAAAATTATAGAGATGGAAGACAGATTAGTAGCTACCGGAGGTATCGATGGGGGAAAGAGCTGGGTGTGACTATAAAGGGATATTATGAGGGAGAGGTTTGTGGTTATAGAGCAGTTCTGTATCTTGATTGTGGTGGTGGTAGTTGTTCAAATCTACACGTGATAAAATTGCACAGAACTATATGCACACAGATACAGACACAGACATGTACACACAGGCGTGCATGTAAAACTGGTGAAATCTGAATAAGGTTTGTGGATTGAAACAATGTCGATTTTCTGGTTTTTGATATTGTACTCTATCTTTTTGTAAGATGTTACCAGGGAGTGAAACTGGGTGAAGAGTGCAGGGGATCTCTATATACTATTTTGGGAATTTCCTGTGAATCTGTTATTTTGAAATAAAAAGTTTTTAAAGACAGGATAAATGTTCCCTTTTCCAGAAACCCCTATGTTAGGTTTTCATGAGTATTCAGTATACAGAGGAATGACTAGATGGGAAGGAAAATGATACTATAGGGGAGACTTTCTAACAGAGCAGTCCAGCAGTAGAACGGGACCTCAAGCAGGCAGTGTATTCCTTATTGGAGATACCTGAACAGAGAAAGGATGATTTTCGTGACAGGAAATATGATCAAAATGACTCTCATAACAGTTTACAGGTTGGATAAATACCTACCCTAAAGCCTCTTTTTTGGGGAAGCACGAGGTGTAAGTAACAGTAATCCCATTCCCTCTCTTTCCAACTTGCAATTATATTGGATGTTAATAGACTGCGCCACTCCTTCCAAATGTCCCGTAAGAGGCTCATAATTGTCAACAGGTGCTCCTGGCAGCTACAACCCATCAATAAGAGTTGGCATGTGCCTTTCTGGACTATGAACCACCTAACAACGCAGTCAATATTCTATAACGATGGGATGAGGGCAAAACTACGAATCCTTAATTCAAAAGTAAAGCTTTGTCATACCTTACACTAGAACCAAGTAAACCAATAACCTAATAGGTTCCGGAGAAGACTGCCTCTAGCTACTACAGTAATCAGAGTCACTATGATAATGCTTTGAAATTTCATAGTTACTCCAATCTAACGACTACTAGCACTTTATCAACCAAATAAATTGGACTTATTTTTTAAACTGTTCTTACACAAAAAGTGGGCAAGCTTTATTCTTGACCTAGAATAGGTGAAATTCTGGCACACGGAAAGTGAGTAGTAATTTGCCCCAAATATAGTTAAAAACAACAAAAAAGCACACCTAAGCAACACTTATAAAGCTCAAACCTTTTAATCTTCTGAGTGATCTACCCAGCCAAACCAAAGCCGTTGCTGTCGAGTCGATTTCAACTCATAGCGACCCTACAAAACAGAGCAGAGCTGTCCCGTAGGGTTTCCAAGGCTATAGTCTTTACCAAAGCAGACTGCCACATCTTTCTCCCACAGAGTGGCTGGTGGGTTTGAACCACTGACCTTCTGGTTAGCAGTCAAGCGTTTAACCACCGTGCAACCAGGGCTCCTGAGTGATGTACAAAACCTTTAATTTCAAAAGGAGTACAACTGTTGAAAGAAACCTCAAATATAAGAAAAAAATAAAAAATAAATGTACACTTAATGATTAAAAGTATTATCTCTAAAGTAAACACAGAGCTAACCAATGATTTTGAAAGTTCCTAAATACAGAAAAGAAAACGAAAACTGGTTTTAACTGCCAGGCAGGAAACATTTGTTGAATACACACAAGATTTTTTTTCATGACACCAATGGCAAAGTGTACTTCAGCTACCAAGAGAATAGAAATAAAAGGTTGCTTGAAGTGTTTCATTTTTCTAAGGTGTTTAAGGAATAAAAAAGGATAATACTAACCACTTCAACTAGTAAAGACATGCAACGAAAATATCAGATGTGCATCTCCTGCAGACCTCTGTTTTCTAAATTTGTGCATGATCAAGCCACCTCAGATAGCAGTTGTATTCCACAAGGCCATTTGTCCTAATGTTACAGTTTTTACACTGACAAATTACAGACGCATCCAATTAGAGCAGAGCAAACTGCTCTAATTGTCGCTTCTGGCAGTATCACTATAGATGATCCTTCATTCTTTCTTTGCCTCGCTTCATCTGCCCCCAGTGGAAAATGAAGGGTCAACTACAAAGCAGAGCCAATGTATGAGGCTTTATTATGATTACCAAAATGCCTCCTTTGTAACAAAAGTATTCTTGTGCTTTATCATAGATTTTTATTTTTCTCTTGGAAATCGTCTTTGAAATATTAATGTAAAAGTAAAGAATTTTTGAAAGATTCTCCTGGACAGGAATGGCTGCCTTCTTCCAGCATCTGTGACTTTTGGCCCCCTGTCCCAGCACCTCTCTTTATTCCCTAGTGTCACTACTACCAAGAGAAGTCACTTGGTATGGGATTCGATAATAAAATCTACCCTACCATACTGTAATCATTTGTATAGACAGCTGTCTCCCCCACCGACCTCCTCAAGAATAAAATGCTCTCTCTCATACACTTTACAACCCTATTGTTGAGTATAATGCTTGCACATGGTAGGCCCTGGGGAAATGTTTATTAAAACATTCAATAATCCCTGCAAAACCCTCTAGAGAAGAGGCAACAATTCTACTATATACTAGAATTCTGTTTTCCAGGCTCTTCTCGTAAAAATAGAACAGCAACACCAGCAATTTGTGTTTTAACTCTGCAGTTCGTTATTTTTCATATCTAAGAGTTAAACGACCATATCTAGACCAGACAGCTAAACGTCTTATTTCTTTGTGCCAAAGTTTAAGACTTTAGAGGCCAACAATGAACTCCTCAAGGCCAGGAATCGTGTCTTATTTATCTCTGTACTCTCAGAATCTAGCACAGTATCTGGTTATGGAAAACAAGCTCAATAAATGTTTGCTGAGTAAATAAATGCATTATTAAATTGATCCATAATGTATTTATCATACTGGCTAAAAATAATTTTAATATTGCACTTATAATCCATGTAGACAAATCCTGCAAAAAAAATGTTTTTCCCACTAGTATCTGCGAGGCAATTCAGTGTGGAGCAGTCATGTATCAAATTGAATTCAGTTCCAGGTTCCATGCAGAGCGAAATCTGAAGATGGTATGAAAGAAAAGCGAACTGCATACACTCTCTGAAAGCCCTTCCCTTAGTGTGACCATGCAAATAGGTGGAGCTGAGATGTCAAGCACTTTGATATAGTGAGGAGAAATGAGCAGTGACAGGGCTACTGAAAAGCCAGAAACAGTTAACCTGCTTGTAAAGCCTACATTTTCTTGGCAAATTAAAGTTCCCAAGAGGAAACGCTATATTTCTATTTTGGAACTGATTTTTAAAAAGATGTTCGTGAGGTCTTTGGATTAACCTTCCCTCAGTAATGCACAGATCAAACCTTCTCAGCTTATAAAGTTGCAAGGTGATTTTTCTAACAATTCTAACTGGGACCTGAAAATCCAGCTGTGGCCTACCCATTTGTTTTGTTTTTTAATGCCTTTTCCTTTCATTAACTAAGATTCTCTAAGATTTTAGTCAAAACATTTGGTTAATATACTTGAAGTCAAATTAGTTTTGAATAATGGATAAGGATAAAAATAAACTGTAACAAATATAAGGTCAAGGTTATGAACATAACAGAAAGCTAGCATAAACTGTAATCTAAAAAAATAAACTATCAGCAGACTAAATCTAACTACTTTCTAAAATTATATCCTTTGAAGTTGTCTACTGATGTTCTAAATTGTGAAAGAAATTTGATCTCAAAGTATTCTCCACGGGCTGTAAGAGATAAAATCTCCCCCATTTGCCAAAGCCATTTCAGCCATCTATCCAGAGCACTTAACCCCTCCCCCCTTCCTCTTCTGGTCTCCCTCCCACCACACACAGATTCATCTTTGGGTTTTAAGGAATGACATAATGAACTCCAACATTAGTGGCCTATTAACTTTGATAAAGGAGACTCTCTAAAACATCAATAACAAACACGTCCAACTATTCTCTTGTGATCACAAAACCACAATACTCTGGACTTGATAATCTTTCAAACAGATGAGAAACACACAGAAATTTTAAATTAGGAGAAATAAAAGAAAGGACACAAAGTTTCTCCAATAGAAAGAGAAATGCCAGAATTGTTTCAAAACAAAGTTACACCCACTTCCTAAGAATTAAAATTAATTTGCATTTTCTGCAGGGATAACTGAACCGTAGGACCAGAAAGCTCTATTGTAAGACTCCCTCTCTCCTTGTTTCAGTCTGTACTTTCCATCAATACCATTCTCTGAATGTGGCAAACATTTCTCTCCTTCTCAGAAACTTCTGTCTGGTAATCCAAGCTCAGAGAGAGGAAAAAAAAAATTATCCTAGGCTCCTGGATCCAATTTTCCAACAACGTTGGAAGTACACCTCCCTAAGATGTTAACATGATTCTGAAACTGATAGTCTCTCATTTTCTCCAACACAGAATCTATCAGGATCTACCTTCCTCATTATTCTGTTTGGGAAGCAACTTGGCATGTGGGATGTATAAAAATAAAAAAATTATTGGTGACAGATGAGCTTGTGCTGGTAGGCAGCTAGTTAAAAGAAAGCGCCAGCACTATTTCATGTACCGCATTCTGAAAGTCCTCAGAAATTAAGTTTAGTAAGGCAAGATAATGACAGCAGGGCCCACTATTATTTACCTCAAGAAAACATATTCGAGAACAAACTACATCCAAGTTATACTTATCAGAATACAATTGACTATCATTCAAAGCAAGCCTTCAAAATGTGAGAAGGAAATCCAAACGTCTCTGATGGGGCTCTTTGTTCTCCACGAGAAATCACTAATACCATTGGACAAATGATACTTTGAAAAGACCAAAAACAAGTAACCAGGATTTGAGAAAGAAAGTAACCAAAGATTTTCATACTGAAAAGTGTTCCCAAGTGATTACCACCGCAGTGGTAAACTGTACGCTGATTTTTAATAACTACAGAATCAAATATTTGGACGTTAAGTCAAACTGGTTCCTGCACTCATCAGATTACTGTTGTAAATTAAGTAAATCATTGTTGAGGCAAGGGTATATTTAAACTGTAACCAGTCAGTTAAATAAAGAAACAAGCAAATGAATCACTATAAATTCCTTTGCCAATAAGATAAAAACTTAAACTTGGCTCTAATGTACTTTAAACATCCGTCTGCATTTCTTTAATAAACACTCATATTTCATGTAAATATGAAAAAGATAATTATGAAATAAGTTCCTTTTTATAGCCCACATTATATACAAGCATATGTGACAATTGATCAATTTTAAGCATTAGTGGAGCATTAGCCAACAATAATGAATTAAGACCATAATGATATATTCTTTTTAACAGAAAAACTAGGTACA
Source organism: Elephas maximus indicus (assembly GCF_024166365.1). Lineage (NCBI taxonomy): Eukaryota > Metazoa > Chordata > Mammalia > Proboscidea > Elephantidae > Elephas > Elephas maximus. Next base: position 66,246,419 of record NC_064831.1, on the reverse strand, counting down.
GACAGATGTTGGATTCTTTTATGTGAACCCTGAAAAACTAAAAGACTGTACCAACTTAAAAAAAAAAAAATCCATACACATGCCATATTTTCCTTTTGATATAAACAGCTTGTTTAAGAGAAAAAAATGCAGTTTTATAACAGAAGCCAAAGATAAAATGACTCAAATTAAGGAAGGTACTCACACTTTGGAGATTTAAGAATTAATTGAAAAGCACATTATGAAAGAAGAAAGGGGGAAAATCTTGGCCAAGGTCCCATGAAACAGCAAGAGTTCACATGATGCCTTCAAGGATACAAAGGGATCACAAATAACAACAATAGCTCAACTCCCTCAGAACTTCCAGACAACCACTACCTTGTAGTCCCAACAGAGATGACTCTAGCCTGATAATGGAACCTTCACGCTCCACTACTATGGCTGAAGATCACTTTACAATATCACATGGATTTTAATCCATTATGTTTGGGCCATTGATACATATTTTTTAAAACCTTTCCAGATACGATCCTTAGTTTCCTCTTCAATGGAAAATGAAGTGTATCTACCTTTATATGGTTATGGGATTAGAGACAACATATATAAAGCTTCTAACACAGAGGTCTTCCAGGGAATCTGGTACGATTACACATTGTGAATATACTATAAAACTATACAGTAAATTCCTTGAAAAAGAATGAAAACAAAAAAAGCAACATTTGAAGATCTGATATCATAGAAACCAAATTCAGACTGATTTTTTTCTACTGCCATCAAAGGTGCCCTGGAATAACTGGGAGCTCCTAAAAATCAAACACCTATGCTCATCTAAAGACTTCACCAAAAGAGTAAAAAGACCACCTACAGATTGGGAAAAAATTTTCAGCTATGACATCTCCGACCAGCACCTGATCTCTAAAATCTGTACGATTCTGTTAAAATTCAACCACAAAAAGACAAACGACCCAATCAAAAAGTGGGCAAAGGATATGAACATGCACTTCACTGAAGAAGATATTCAGGCGGCTAACAGATACATGAGAAAATGCTCTTGGTCATTAGCCATTAGGGAAATGCAAATTAAAACTACGATGAGACTCCATCTCACTCCAACAAGGCTGGCATTAATCCAAAAAACACAAAATAATAAATGTTGGAGAGGCTGTGGAGAGATTGGAACTCTTATACACTGCTGGTGGAAATGTAAAATGGTACAACCACTTTGGAAATCTATTTGGTGTTTTCTTAAAAAGTTAGAAATAGAACTACCATACAACCCAGAAATCCCACTCCTTGGAATAAACCCTAGAGAAATAAGAGCCTTTACACGAACAGATACATGCATACTCATGTTTACTGCAGCACTGTTTACAACAGCAAAAAGCTGGAAGCAACCAAGGTGTCCATCAATGGATGAATGGTTAAATAACTTATGGTATATTCATACAATGGAATACTACGCATCAATAAAGAACAGTGAGGAATCTGTGAAACATTTCATAACATGGAGGAAGCTGGAAGGCATTATGCTGAGTGAAATTAGTCAGAGGCAAAAGGACAAATATTGTATAAGACCACTATTATAAGATCTTGAGAAATAGTATAAACTGAGAAGAACACATACTTTTGTGGTTACGGGGAGGGGGGAGGGAGGGAGGGAGGGTGGGAGAGGGTTATTTACTGATTAGTTAGTAGATAAGAACTACTTTAGGTGAAGGGAAGGACAATACTCAATACACGGAAGGTCAGCTCAACTGGACTGCACCAAAAGCAAAGAAGTTTCCGGGATAAACTGAATGCTTCAAAGGTCAGCACAGCAAGGGTGGGGGTTTGGGGACTATGGCTTAAGGGGACTTCTAAGTCAATTGGCAAAATAATTCTATTATGAAAACATTCTGTATCTCACTTTGAAGTGTGGCGTTTGGGGTCTTAAATGCTAACAAGTGGCCATCTAAGATGCATCAATCGGTCTCAACCCACCTGGGTCAAAGGAGAATGAAGAACACCAAGGTCACACGATAACTATGAGCCCAAGAGACAGAAAGGGCCACATGAACCAGAGACTTACATCATCCTGAGACCAGAAGAACTAGATGGTGCCCGGCCACAACTGATGACTGCCCTGACAGAGAGCACAACAGAGAACCCCTGAGGGAGCAGGAGAACAGTGGGATGCAGACCCCAAATTCTCATAAAAAGACCAGACTTTATGCTCTGACTGAGACTAGAGAAAGCCCGGCGGTCATGGTCCCCAAACCTGCTGTTGGCCCAGGACAGGAACCATTCCCGAAGACAACTCCTCAGACATGGAAGGGACTGGATAATGGGTTGGAGAGAGATGCTGACGAAGAGTGAGCTACTTGTATCAGGTGGATACTTGAGACTGTATTGGCATCTCCTGTCTGGAGGGGAGACAGGAGGGTAGAGAGGGTTAGAAACTGGCAAAATTGTCACGGAAGGAGAGACTGAAAGGAGGGAGCGGGCTGACTCATTAGGGGGAGAGTAAGTGGGAGTATGGAGTAAGGTGTATATAAGCTTATATGTGACTTGATTTGTAAACTTTCACTTAAAGCACAATAAAAATTATTAAAAAAAACAGTTGTTTTTAAAGAAAGGCAATTATTTTCACTAAGTGTTCTGGAAACAACAAAAATAACAGCTTCTGATCACTGAAAAACTGACTTGAAAATCTATACGCCGATATGGCAAAAAAAGAGAAACAAGTCAAACATAGTAAAACATTTATTCACTACACAAGTTGCTTAGAAGAATTTATTTTTAAAAGGTTTACAGTACAAAAACAGTTCATATATTAAATTTCTTGAGAATCTAAAATATAAGATTTGAAATAATTCTGTAATTTCATGAAAAAGGAATCATATTTATTTTTGATTAATGGACTAAAGTACAGCCAACAGGCCATGAAGCAATTTTGCTGTTTACAGGAACAAATTCTACTAAAGATTTGCGATTTACTAGTATAGTATAATTTAGAGTCAAAATGCACAGAAAAAATATTTCATCTTGGCCAACGTGCTTCTCAAATCACCTGGAGAGGTTCTCCTGAGAACAAAAAGCCAGATTCTCCATTTTCTAGCTAATTTATTAGAGGTCTAAACACTGCCAACCAAGGCAAGGGTTACTATTCTTGACTGACAGAAAACTCAAGTTACACTCCCAGATAATGAAGAGTTGTGTTGACTTGCTGTTTGAGAATTCACTCAATTTCAGATCATCTACAGCAAAGTCTGAATTCCAGCCATTTTCTTTCCTCTCTGCCAACCAGTACACCCTGGACCACTACATCTCTCAGCTAGGACAGGTTGAGTTGGTTTATAAGTATTCCAAGGTTTAGTATAATTAAGCGAATAAGAAAAGTGAAAAAGGAGAAAAATCATAGTGTATTCTCATGTTATACACAAATGATTTTTAGGAAATAAACAACACAACTAATGCTCATTAGCAGGGATGACCTAGATAGGGCCATTCTGTTGAACTATATTGCAGTTTTTCATCACTGAGTTATCACGCGTTAGTGATGAGGTTTAAGTCAAGATATATCCTTATAGCAATAAATTTATCAAAGATACATACTAAATCATGTTTCTAAAGTTTACTTAACAAAGAAAAACAACGATAGAGAAAATGCTAAATACTGTCTTCTCTGGCTTGGGGGAAGAAGTGTAATTTCCTCCCTCAATCAATTTCACCAGTCAGTTAGCTAACATCTTCATGCTTAATAATTTAACAGTTGGGACTACCCCAGTCTGAATCACGAGATGAAGGCAATGCCTAACGCTAAAAAGAAAGAAATGTAATTCTTCAATTTTTAAATGCATATAAATACTTTGAGATCAGACCAAAAAAACCTCAATAAAAACAGAAGTCTCTCTTAAATCTTTTTCTGATTGTATAAATTACAGAATTTTTTAAACCACAGATCTGTATTGAAAAAACACAAATCACCAGCAACCCCAACAAACAGAGAGAACTATTATTGGCATGTTGATGTATGTATTTAATTATTTCCTTCCAATAAGGGTGTGTTGGGCATGTGTTACAAATCCAGAATCATCTGCTATCTTACTGGTCCTAGCGATCATCATCTCTTGATGGTGCTATTTCAATAGCCTCGTAACTAATCTCCATGCTTCCATTCCTGCTCCTCTCCAGTCTATTCTGCACAAAACTGCTAAAGTGATTTTTAAAACATCAGACATATTTCAACCCCTGCTTAAAACCCTACAATGGCTTCCCATTTCACCTCAGAGTAAAGGTCAAAATCCTTTCAATAACCTACCAAAAAAGAAGAAAAAAACTGTTGCCAATGAGTCAATTCCGATTCACAGAGAACCTATAGGACAGAGTAGAACTGCCTCAAATGGTTTCCAAGGCTATAATCATTATGAAAGCAGATAGCCACATCTTTCCCCATGGAGCAGCTAGTGGGTTTGAATGGCTGACCTTTTGGTTAGCAGCAGAGTGCTTAAAGGATCACTGCGTCACTAGGGCTCCCTTCAGTGACCTACAAGTTTCTACATTTTCAACCACAACCTCCATTTCTATCACCTTATTTCCTACTCACTTTCCCCCGATTGATCTGTGCCAGCTATAGTGATCTCCTTGCTCTTTCTGGAACACATACAATCCTACTTCAACACTTACAGTTCCCTCCACCAGGAATACTCTTCCCCCAGGTTCAACATTGTTCCCTCCCCCTCCCTATCTTTTTTCAGGTCTCTATTCCAAAGTCACTTTCCAGAGAAAATTTCCCTGACTCACCTTCGAAAAAATAGCAATCTTCCCTTCTCCCCTTCTTTGGTAATCCATATCACCTTTATTTTATTTTTCTACATAGCACTCACTTATCACCAGTTGACAAATTATTTATTGTTCTCTCTCTAGTATAAGTTCCATGAGGGCAAAGAAGTGGTCTGTTTGGTTTTTTTAACCCCCCTTCAATGCTAGGGTCTAGAACAATGCCTGGGTGCAAAAGGCACTCACTAAGTATTTGTGAGTAAAAGAATGAATAATTAAATAAGTAACTAGGATCAGAGTGTATCTAGATTTTTATAATTTGCATTTGTTATTTACCGTTATCATAGAGGAAAGCCTGGTGGCGTAGTGGTTAAGTGCTATGGCTGCTAACCAAGAGGTCAGCAGTTCGAATCCTCCAGGCACTCCTTGGAAACTCTATGGGTGCAGTTCTACTCTGTTCCATAGGGTCACTATGAGTCGGAATCGACTCGATGGCAGTGGGTGGGTTTATTATTGTAGAACGCATTCCTAATTGTTATACAGCATCTCATTATAGATTTACATCATGTCTGTATATGTATATACATATTTACATATATGTTCTTCTTGTTGTTGGGTGCCTTTGAGTCGTTTTCAACTCACAGCGACCCCATGTGATGGAAAAGAACTGCCCAGTTGGGCTTTCTTGACTGTACTTTTTTCAGCAGCAGATAGCCAGATGTTTCTTCCACAGAGCAGTTGTGTTTGAACTGCCAATCTTTCAGTTAGCGGCGGAGCACTTAACTGTTTGCACAAACAGGGCTCCTTGTTCTGCGTGCGTGTGCATTTCTTCTTACACAGATCTGATCATTTCTTTAGGATAAATTAAGTTAAAATGTTGGGTCAAAAGGTATGCAGATCATGAATGCTTTTGACACATTTTTCTAAACTGCCCTAGAGAGTGCTGTATCAATTTATTCTACCATTAATGATATAAGACTACACATTTCTCCTCACTGACAATGTGTAGTTGTCGCCTTTTTAAAAATCAAAACACAAAGAACTTCACTGATTTTTTTCCTTGATCCTAAAAAGTAATACATGGTCACCATAAAATGTTTTTGTTTGCTTTATTCCATTTTTGTTGTTATTTTTCAAAAAATTGAAAATTTTGAGGAAAATATACATTAGCTAATGACAATAGTTGTTTCCAGGCACCCTCTCCAACACTGACATTATCATTTGAAAAAGCTTTACCAATCTGGGAGATTTTAAAAGGTACCTCATTACTGTTTTTAGTTTTACTTTCTTTGTTTACTAATGAGATTGACTAACTTTTCCCATGTTTACTGGTTGTTTTCACTGACAAAACACCTATTGGTGACTGTCCATTTTCTTATTCAGGTGTTCACTTTCTAACAGACTTACAAGAGCTCTTCATGCAGTGAAGTTATTAATGTGGCATAAATATTTATTCCTATTTGACATTTGCCTTGTAATTTTGTTAATGGTACCTGACACATGTTTATATTTTTATGCAGCCAAATCAATCCCTTTTGCTATGTGGTTTCTTCACTTAGTTTTACATTTAGGAAAGTCATCCCACATATAACCAACATGGTGGTCTCTGATTGGGTGTCATCCTAAATATACTTGCTTTCTTGTTTTTGCTTGTGTATTTCCTTTCTCTAATAACCATGTATACTTATGTAATAAGAAACATTTTCTCAAATGCTAAAAACAGAAAAGGCTTTTTCTACTACTTGATCATATGTTTCTTCAAATTCTTTTTATTTCATTTTGAAAACATTTTGTTATTTTATTCATCTGGACTTTTAGTTTATGATGTGAAGTTCTATTCTAACTTTATAGTCTTCTAATTTCTAAAACCATTTCCTGTTGCCATTCTTTCCCCTAATGAATTGAAATGACATCATTATCACCACATGCCTTTTTTCTGGACTTTAGTTTGTTCCATTCTCAGTCATTAACATATGGTTTTAATTACTGTAGGCTTATAAAAGTTTTATAATATATGGCAATGTAATTCTAACTTCATAACTCCTTCAGAAATTTTCTTTTAAGCTTATTATTTTAGATCAGTTTCAGAAAAAACTGCTAATCTCCTGTATCCTACCCCACTTCTGATTAAAAAATGTTGGTTAGGATTTTTACTGGAATTGCATTAAATTCATATATTTGGGAAGAATCCATATAACACTGAGTCCTCCTAATCAGAAACATGTTTAAACTCTTTACTTATTCAAGTCTCTTTAGGTTCTGCTGTAAAATTAAGTTTTCTTAGAATAAGTTCCACACATTTTTGTTATTTCCTTCTAAATATTTATGGGATTGTTTCTCCATTATACTTTCTAACTAGTTATTGCTGACTACTGAAAACTCATTGATTCTAGTATACTTAGTTTATGACCAGCTACATACCTTAATAGTAGTTTAAATAGGTTTTCAGGTAATTTTCTTAGATTTTTAGGTAGATAATCATACCACATATGAATAATGATAATTCAGACTTCTGTTTTCTAATGACTATACCCCATCAGGAAACCCTGGTGACATAGCGGTTAAGAGCTACAGCTGCTAACCAAAAGGTCAGCAGTTCAAATCCACCAGGCGCTCCTTGGAAACTCCATGGGGGCAGTTCTACTCTGTCATACAGGGTTGCTATGAGTCGGAATCGACTTGACATCAACGGGTTTGGGTTTTTTTGGTTTTATACCCCATCATGCAGTCTTTCTGGTCCTGATTACCCTTTATTACAGAAGAAGGCTTCCCACCTGGGTGGTTTTTTGCTTGTTGTACCTGTTTGCCTTTATTCCTTAGAAGTGGAGAATATTTAGAAGAATTTATTCTTCCACTCATGACTCAAGCAGTCTGCACTTTCATGGACGTGAAATTATGAGCTGACAGTCCATACCTCCATCAGTTTAGTTCCTTTTACACCGTCTCTAGCGGAAATGCCTCCAAACGTGAAAAGCCCAATAGGATATGTTTTCATGTTTTTCTTTTTTTCAATTTGGGGCCAGCAATGTTTTCTGTTATTTCTTTGAAGGATGCATCTACTCCATCACTCTTTCTGATATTCCTCCTATTTGTACATTTTATCTCCTGATCTATACTCCTTTTATCTTATTTTATTATTTTCATTTCCCCATCTTCTGCCTGCAGAGTTTGGAAACGATTTCACAAGTCTGTCTTTCTGCAGGGTCTAATTTGCTATTCACTGCATCCACAGTAGATTTTAATTTGGCACCAGTGTTTTTCTTCCCCACAGAATCCTTTCTGTCAGATTGCTCCCTTTTCAGGACTAATGTCCATATCTGTATTTCACAGTTTTAATGACTGAATCTTTCAGGAGAACAAAAACCTCAAGAGACTGCTAGTTTGGGAGACCCAGCAATCTACACAGGACTTGAGACGAGGTGTTGGTAGTTGGAAACTTAGGGACTAGGCCACCTATGTGGAAAGGCTCCTCCTAGGGAGGTACTAGAACAAATTCTAGAACTACAAACACTGTTTACAAAGTACCAATGCTTCTGGTCTGCTGTGCCTTGTGGGGCCACTCATCAAGATCCTTAGCCTCCCAAGTTAGGGGGTTCTGTCCCAGGAAGCCTTTTCTTAGGGTCGTCCCTGAATTAGTTCTTTCATTACAAGCCCATTAACAATGTTACCTGACAAAATTTATTCTGGATATTCTGGTTTATGGCTGGCACCAAGGTCTAGTTTCAACATACATGGAGGTTTTTCCCCTATTCATCTATTTATCTTTGGTCTTTGCAGTGGAAATTTAGATGGGTAAAGATTAGAAACTGTGTTTTTGCTTCTATTTTGCCCAACATCGTTACCTGTATTCTTACCATTATATGTCGTGCTGCCTCCTAATACTTTTAATTAATACATACTTTTTTTTCTAGATAATGTTTTCCAATTTCCATTTCAACAATTAGAAGGGACTTACCATCATGCCACCCCTCCTACTCCAGTCAACACATTTCAGAATACAAATGACACACTAACAACATCCCTTCCTGGGGAATCTTTTACCAGGTCAGGCCTGACTAGGTGGACTGGTGGGATTCTGAGCGATCATAGTTAGTGGGCACATTCCTGTGAGGCTTAATTTTATAAATCAAGGTTGGAAAAATATCAGTAACCTAAGGAGGGCCAGGGACATCACTGCTGATGTCAGATGGATCCTAGCGGGAAGCAGGGAATACCAGAAAGATGTTTACCCGCGTTTTTTGACTATGCAAAGGCACTCAACTGTGTGGATTATAATAAATTATGGATAACATTGCAAAGAATGGGAATTCCAGAATACTTAATTGTGCTCGTGAGGAATCAAGAGTCAGTCGTTGGAACAGAACTAGGGGATATTATGTGGTTTAAAGTCAGGAAAGGTGTGTGTCAGGGATGTATCTATTCAATCTGTATGCTGAACAATAATCCGAGAAGCTAGACTATACAAAGAACAGGGTATCAGGACCGAAGGAAGACTCATTAACAACAACTGCGTCATGCAGGTGACACAACCTTGCTTGCTGAAAGTGAAGAGGACTTGAAGCACTTACTGATGAAGATCAATGACCACAGCTTTCAGTATGGATTACACCTCAACATAAAGAAAAACAAAAATCCTCACAAATGGAACAATAAGCAACATCATGATAAACAGAGAAAAGACTGAGGTTGTCAGGGATTTCATTTTACTTGGATTCATAATCAAAAACTTTGGAAGCAACAATCAAGAAATCAAAGGGTGCATTGCATTGGGCAAATCTGCTGCAAAAGACCTCTTTAAAGTGTTCCAAATGCAAAGAGGTCACTTTAAGGACTACGGTGCCCCTGACCCAAGCCATGGTGTTTTCAATCGCCTCATATGCATGCGGAAGCTAGACAATGAACAAGGAAGACTGAAGAAAAATTGATGCCTTTGAATTGTGGTGTTGGTGAAGAATACTGAATATACCATGGACTGTCAAAACAACGAACAAACCTGTCTTGGAACAAGTACAACCGGAGTGTTCCTTAGAAGCAAGGATGGTGAGACTGTGTCTCACACACTTTGGACATGTTATCCGGAGGGATCAGTCCCTAGAGAAGGACATCATGCTTGGTAAAGTAGAGAGTCATTGAAAAAGAGGAAGACCCTCAAGGAGATGGATTGACACAGTGGCTGCAACAATGGGCTCAAGCATAACGATTGTGAGGATGGTGCAGGACCAGCAGTGTTTCATACTGTTGTACACAGGGTCACTATGAGTTGGAATCAACTCAGAAGCACCTAACAACAAGAAGAAGGAGGACTGCCATGAAAAGCTGCATGATCAATGCCAGCTTCACAGAGATGAAGCAAAGAGGTCTCCCAAAAAACAGATGAGCACAGGGTCTTACACTCACTTGTTCTACAACCAAAGAGCTCCAGGGGTAGAATCTGCCTCATTCATGTTTATATTCCAAGAACTATGTTGGCCACAAAGAAGCTAATCAACAAAAGATTGCTGAGCTTAACTGTCCACATGGCTGGTGGGCATAGCTGTTCAGCAACAAGTGCTCACCTTCATATTTTCTCACCAAAATGTTCTCTTTATAAGGATCTTTACTAGGAACCAAGGCAGCTTTTTGAAACGATCATGAGTACCCTCTGGGTGGAGGGTTGATAATAACCTACTTTGGTTCTATCTCAATTCTTCGATCCAACTTGGTTGCTCGGTTGTTTACAGAGCAAATAGGAGTCTGTAAATCCTCATGCACCACTGAAAGGGATATAAAGTGTCCAATCATTCTACAAGGAGCCCTGGTGGCACAAATAATTAATTGCTCGGCTGCTAACCGAAAGGTTGGTGGTTCAAACCTACCGAGCAGCTCCACAGGAAAAAGACTTGGCAATTTGCTTCTATAAAGATTACAGCCATGAAAACCCTATGGGGTGGTTCTGCTCTGTCACATGGGGTCACAATGAGTTGGGATCAACTCAATGGCACCCAAAAAAAATAAGAGTTATTCTACAGATTAATCTGGCAGTACTTAGTGAACTGTATGAATACTCAACAACCCAGTAATCCCACTCTTAAGTATATACCTGAATAAGATAAAATGTAACTTTGCAGCACTGTTTATGGTACATGGAGTTCAATACAAACAAGTGCCATCAATAGTTGTTGTTTTTGTTAGGTGCTGTCAAGTCAGTTCCGACTCACAGTGACTCTATGTACAACAGAACAAAACATGGCCATGGGCTGTGCCACCCAGACAATCGTTGCTATGTTTGATGAGCCCATTATTGCAACTACTGTGTCAATCCATCTCCTTGAAGGTCTTCCTCTTTTTCACTGACCCTGTACTTTACCAAGAATGATGTCTTTCTCTAGGGACTAAACACTCCTGATAACACGTGCAAAGCATGTGAGACAAAATCTTGCCATCCTCACTTCTAAGGAACATTCTGGCTGTATTTCTTCCAAGACATATTTGTTCATTCTTCTGGCAGTCCGTGGTATATTCAATATTCTTCACCAATACCATAACTCAAAGGCATCAAATTTTCTTCAGTTTTCCTTATTCATTGTCCAGCTTTCCCATGCTTATGAGGTGACTGAAAATACCATGGCTTGGGTCAGGTATACCTTAGTCCTCAAAGTGACACCTTTGCTTTTTAACAGATTAAAGAGGTCTTTTGCAGCAGATTTGCCCAATGCAATGCATCCTTTGATTTCCTGACTGCTGTTGCCATGGACGTTGACTGTGGATCCAAGTAAAACGAAATCTTCGACAACTTCAATCTTTTCTCTGTTCATCACAATGTTGCTTATCAGTCCAGTTATAAGAGTTTTTGTTTTCTTTACGTTGAGGCGTAGTGCCTACTGAAGGCTGTAGTTATTGATCTTCATCAGTAAGTGCTTCAAATCCTCTTCATTTCTGGCAAGCAAGGTTGTGTCATCTGCATATTGCAGGCCATCAGTAGGGAACCGAACAAATAAGATGGATATGTAGTATACACATGAATAAGAGGACAGAATAAGCTACAACAGGGAAGAGTAATAAATTAAATTTACATATAGCAACAAGGACAGATCTTTCTTCATATATAGGGCTGAATAAAAATATAAAAATAATAAACTAAGTGGGATCTATAGCCCATTACCATTTATGAAAATTAAGAATTTATACACACAGAAAACCTTACATTTTCCAAAGATACATAAGTATCTAAACACACATATTAAATAGATTAGAATAGGTGTTTATGGGAGGATGTAAAATGACTGAGATGGGGAAATGAGTGAAAAAAATAATGAAGGGCTGGGCCCAGACCTCAGGATGCCAGCAGTGAAGAGTATGATTATATTCTATCTATGCTAAGGGCCAAATAAACTCACTGGGACAAGACAATATAGTCATGAGGACTCCACCTTGAAAAGGAAACAACAACAAAAATAGTTCTAAAGATGCTAGGACAAAACTAATAGTTTATTTAAAAAGGAGCAGAGAATGACATTTATGCAAGAGAAAAATCTCAATGAATATTTATTTTAAAATCAAGGAAGAATAATCACTGAAGGTTATAATCAATAACCTAAAGTAACTACATGACCTAAATGAGAATTTGACGACTTGTCTAAAATTAACTGGCCTGTACACAACTCTGAAATTAATATGAGCACACCAGCCTGTCACACGAAGATCCTGAACTTAACACCCGAACAGGAGACAAAACAGTCTTGCACACAGATTCTACACCAACCCCATTTTTTAAATTTACGTCCTTGCCTTAGAGGCCATGTTATAATACATTTACCACAAGCTAATTCCTGGGAATAAAATGACATCTAAAACTATGACATCATGTAAAAATGAACTCTAGAAAAACCAGCAGGAATAAGGTCATTTATCAGCACCCCTTTATTAGAATAGCACGGTTACTAGAAACAGTGGGGGAAAAAAATTCTGGAACACATTTCATCCTTGAAGAGGACACAAGGGGGAGAAACTAGTATTTCATTCAGTAGAGCTGAACAAGAAGAGCAGGGACTTAAAAATCAATTCCCTTGGCATATTAGTCTGTTCTCATTAAATTACAACTGAATTTGCCAGTGATGCCTTATAATATAATAGATTTTTCAGGGTGTTGATAGAAAAATAATCTGGATTGGAAGTGCCATTACACAGCTTTCTGGAACCTATAATAAATTATGTGTGTTGGGGGGGAATCATTATTTTTCAAATGTGTAAAATGGTAGAAATTCAAGCCTTTTTGCTACTGGAGTAAAACTAAATACACAAGGAAAAGATAGAAAACAGGCAACGATAATCAAATCAGCAGTGGGAGGTTGGTATATACAATTAACACAGCAGACAATGGGGAGTAGCCTTCTTCTAACGACTGCAATCCTGTGTGGTGCAGAGCTAAGCTAAGTTAGGCCACAGAAAATTCTGCAAACATCTGACAGCTTCTGCTTTTACTGGATGAAACTTGCTGCATGCATCACCATAAATAATTAGGTTTACCTCCCACCCCCATTCAAGCAAAGTCAAGTCAATCTCTCCTAGTGGTGAGGGAGTGAGCTACAGCTATACCTCCACCTTGGATTCTACAGATTTTCTGATTTAACTATAAATGCTGCTCTCTTTCAGAAACTGATCCTTACGCTAAAGAAAATCCATAACTTACAAAGAGTCCCTGGAAAGAAATCTATAAAAAGTACACTCTCCAACTAGCAGCACACTTTTGAATAATTAGATCTTTCTAGCTTCTGCTAAGTATCCTTAACAGGGTATCTGAGGAACGCCATATAAATGACTGAATATCACTTGCGTGTGCATTCTAAAAAACACCCCAAAACTCCCAAGAGAAATAATGGCTCTTTAGAATCAACTTAGTAAGTCTCTAAATAACACATCCCATAATAAAGTTTAAAGATGTAATTTTTGAGGGTTGAAAAACTTACCCTTCAGGTCAGAACTAAATCATAGTACATTCCAGAAGCCCATGGTGGCATTCCTGTCTATGCTAATACAAGAAACCAAAATAAACTTAACACCCTATACTAAAAGTAATTCCTTAGCATTAAATTGCTTTCAATTAAAATAAATGTTCTTCCTTACAGTTAAAAAAAAAAAAAAAGATCCTCTAAACCTCAAAACTAATGCAGAGTTTTAAAAATAAGCAAGTTGCAGAAACAGATGTATTACAGATAATGCTGTTAATGTGCAAGTTTAAACCGTATAAAACAGGACCATGTAATATGACACATAAATACTTAGTAAGAGGTAAAAAAATGTGGTTTAACCTTAATCACTAATTGACGATGGGATAGCTTTTTTTTATTGTACTCTAAGTGAAAGTTTACAAATCAAGTCAGTCTCTCATACAAAAACTTATATACATCTTCCTATATACTCCTAGTTGCTCTCCCTCTAATGAGACAACACACTCCTTCTCTCCACCCTGTATTTCCGTGTCCATTCAGCCAGCTTCCGTCCCCCTCTCCCTTCTTATCTCCCCTCTAGCCAGGAGTTGCCCACATAGTCTCATGTGTCTATTTGACCCAAGAGGCTCACTGCTCACCAGTATCATTTTCTATCCCATAGTCCAGTCCAATCCCTGTCTGAAGAGTTGGCTTTGGGAATGGTTCCTGTCTTGGGCTAACAGAAGGTCTGGGGGCCATGGCCTCCGGGGCCCGTCTAGTCCCAGTCAGACCATTAAGTCTGGTCTTTTTACGAGAATTTGAGGTCTGAAACTCACGGTTCTCCTGCTCCTTCAGGGATTCTCTGTTGTGTTCCCTGTCATGGCAGTCACCGGTTGTAGCTGGGCACCATTTAGTTCTTCTGGCCTTAGGCTGATGTAGTCTCTGGTTTATGTGGCCCTTTCTGTCTCTTGGGCTCATAATTACCTTGCGTCTTTGGTGTTCTTCATTCTCCTTTGCTCCAGGTGGGTTGAGACCAATCGATGCATCTTAGGTGGCCTCTTGCTAGCGTTTAAGACCCCAGACACCACTCTCCAAAGTGGGATATAGAATATTTTCTTAATAGATTTTATTGTGCCAATTGACCTAGATGTGATGGGATAGCTTTTTAAGGCACAACTCATTCATATAAAAACTAAGTTAATACCATCATTGTGCATAAAGCTTCTCTTAATTTATTACATAAAATATTTAAAGAATTTAATGCTACAAACTCCTTGACTTTCACAAAGGGCCAGAGTTTCAAAGTGGGGGAAAAGGAACTATTGATAAGGAGGCAATTTCCAAAGGGAGCACATTTCACAACCAGCTCAGATGTGGAATCGCATAAAATAAAACATTAGAAAGCATCAAGGCAGGAAGCCTTACTTCACCTGATTTTAGAACCTATTATACCGCCACAGTAGTCAAAACAGCCTGGTACTGGTACAACAACAGATACATGGACCAATGCAACAGAATTGAGAATCCAGACATAAATCCATCCACATATGAGCAGCTGATATTTGACAAAGGCCCCAAAACAGTTAAATGGGGAAAAGACAGTCTTTTTAACAAATGGTGCTGGCATAACTGGATATCCATCTGCAAAAAAATGAAACAAGACCCATACCTCACTCCATGCACAAAAACTAACTCAAAATGGATCAAAGACCTAAATATGAAATCTAAAATAATAAAGATCACGGAAGAAAAAATAGGGACAACGTTAGGAGCCCTAATACGTGGCATAAACAGTACAGAAAACATTATAAAGAACGTAGAAGAAAAACTAGATAACTGGGAGCTCCTAAAAATCAAACACTTCTGTGCATCCAAAGACTTCACCAAAAAAGTAAAAAGATTACCTACAGACTGGGAAAAAGTTTTCAGCTATGATATTTCTGATCAGCGCCTGATCTCTAAAATCTACATGATACTGCAAAAACTCAATTGCAACAAGACAAATAACCCAATTAAAAAATGGGCAAAAGATATGAATAGAGACTTCACTAAAGAAGACATTCAGGTAGCTAACAGATATATGAGGAAATGTTCACGATCATTAGCCATTAGAGAAATGCAGATCAAAACTACAATGAGATTTCATCTCACTCCAACAAGGCTGGCATTAATCCAAAAAACACAAAAGAATAAATGTTGGAGAGGCTGTGGAGAGATTGGAACACTTATATAGTGCTGGTGGGAATGTCACATGGTACAACCACTTTGGAAATCGATGTGGCGCTTCCTTAAAAAGCTAGAAATAGAATTACCATACAATCCAGCAATCCCACTCCTTGGAATATATCCTAGAGAAATAAGAGCCTTTACACGAACAGATATATGCACACCCATGTTTACTGCAGCACTGTTTACAACAGCAAAAACATGGAAGCAACCAAGGTGTCCATCAACGGATGAAAGGATAAACAAATTATGGTATATTCACACAATGGAATACTACGCATCGATAAAGAACAGTGAGGAATCTGTGAAACATTTCACAACATGGAGGAACCTGGAAGGCATTATGCTAAGTGAAATTGGTCAGTTGCAAAAGGACAAATATTGTATGAGACTACTGTTATAAGAACTTGAGAAATAGTTTAAACTGAGAAGAAAACATTCTTTTGTGGTTACGAGAGGGGAGAGGGAGGAATGGTGGGAGAGGGGTATTCACTAATTAGATAGTAGATAAGAACTACTTTAGGTGAAGGGAAAGACAGCACACAGTACAGGGGAGGTCAGCACAATTGGACTAAACCAAAAGCAAAGAAGTTTCCTGAATAAACTGAATGCTTCGAAGTTCAGCATAGCAGGGGCAGGGGTCTGGGGACCATGGTTTTCAGGGGACAGCTAAGTCAATTGGCATAATAAAATCTATTAAGAAAACATTCTGTAGTCCACTTTGAAGAGTGGCATCTGGGGTCTTAAACGCTAGCAAGCGGCCATCTAAGATGCATCAATGGGTCTCAACCCACCTGGATCAAAGGAAAATGAAGAACACCAAGGACACAAGGTGATTATGAGCCCAAGAGACAGAAAGGGCCACATGAACCAGCGACTACATCATTCTGAGACCAGAAGAACTAGATGGTGCCCAGCTACAACCGATGACTGCCCTGACAGGGAACACAACTGAGAACCCCTGAGGGAGCAGGAGACCAGTGGGATACAAACCCCAAATTCTCATAAGACCAGACTTAATGGTCTGACTGAGACTGGAAGGACCCTGATGGTCATAGCCCCCAGACCTTCTGTTGGCCCAGGACAGGAACCATTCCTGAAGCTAACACTTCAGACATGGATTGGACTGGACAATGGGTTGGAGAGGGATGCTGGTGAGGAGTGAGCTTCTTGGATCAGGTGGACACTTGAGACTATGTTGGCATCTCCTGCCTGGAGGGGAGATGAGAGGGTGGAGAGGGTTAGAAGCTGGCGAAAAGGACACAAAAAGAGGGAGTGAAGGGAGAGAGCAGCCTGTCTTATTAGGGGGAGAGTGTTTGGGAGTGTGTAGCAAGGTGTATATGGGTTTTTGTATGAGAGACTGACTTGATTTGTAAACTCTCACTTAAAGCACAATAAAAATTATTTAAAAAAAAAAAAATGCCTTCCCCTTTGCAGTGTTAAGGAACAAGACCTCGAGAACTATGCTACACATTAAAGCTCTGAGGGTCAAAATTCGTATTTTATAGAATTGTCACTGCCCTTACCAACACCAACAAATTACTTATTAAATCTCCCCTTTGACATAATAAAGTTATTTCAATAGAACTAAAACTGCCACAGTTTCAACATCATCTCTTCTGAAAAGAAACAGTGCTGCCTTACCTCACAATTCAAATTGTAGCAGGTCATTATTTTGTTCTATTCTGTTGACACATTTTAACTCATTTTATAAACCTCGAATTTGTTTCTGTTACATATCACAGAAAAAAAAAGTTTATGGGAAGGCATGTTCATCTTGCTAGCTTGACAGTGACAGTTCTTTCGAGGAGAGGCCAAATCAAGGAGGACTGAAGCAGCTGTTAGGCAGCAATTTTCCTACCTGTTAATTGCTTTTGTGACCAGGCTGCACCAGTTCACACACCCACCTGGCAAACAGTAGATAGGTCAAAATAGTCACATCGTAAGAGTCTGAGAATTAGAAGGCTTTTTTTTCCTCTTCCTTTGAAAGAATTCAACTATGAGATAGAAATGCATTAAAATTAATTGCACAAACATTAATTGTACCTTCCCGACTATTAAAAAAAAAAAAAGCGAAATCAGAGTTATATAATCTTTTTTTAATAAATAGCCAGTAAAAAAAAGTATTCACTCATTTGTTCATTCAATATTTACTGGATTGCCTATTTGTGGCAGACTGTTCTAGATTTTGGGGATACAGCAGTAAACACGACAAAATCCCCTTGCCTCCACCAGAGAAGAACAAGAAATAAACTACTACCAATCAGTGATCAGGTGCTAAGAAGACATCAAAACAGGCCCATAGAGGGTGTTGGGAAAGCACTACTTTACAGTTGAATAGTAAGGAATTGGAAACCCTGGTGGTGTAGTGATTAAGAGTTCGGTTGCTAGCCAGAAGGTTGGCAGTTCAAATTCACCACGCGTTCCTTGGAAACCCTATAGGGCAGTTCTACTCTGTCCTATAGGGTTGTTATGAGTCGGAACCAACTCGACAGCAACATGTTTAGTCAGGAATCGACTCAATGGCACAGGCACACAAGTCAAGGGAAACCTCTTTGATGACGGCACATTTAAACTTTAATGACAAGATGTATCCAGCCAAACAAAGGTCTGGAAGAAGACCATTCCTGGCAGAGGGACAAGTAGTGGAATAAAGTTGGTATTTTCAAAGAACAGAAGGCCAGTTTGGCTGGAGCTTAGTGAACAAGGTAAAGAGTACAGCAGATAAGGTCTTCTCCAAGTGCCACAGCCATTTCAAAGTAATCAGTTAGGAAGATAAAAATAAAACTATGACCAATGAGCTAATCATGGGAATTCACTTTTGGACTAGTAATGACCGCCAGGGAAGTAAACAGAAAGAAAAGACAAAGAAGAGTTCAGAAATGTCCCTAAGGGCAGGGGTTTCTGAATCAGAAAGGATCAGCATCAGAGTCCTGGGTGGATCAGTGTTGCCAGTCACCCCGACAGCATGTTCTAAGTAAGATCAGTATCTAGGGCTGGCCTGCCTGGACAAGGGGATATTTGAGGCTTATACAAGTAAATGTTAAAGCACTGCAGTAATAAAGATGTAACTAATGTCACTGAACAATTTATATAGAAATTGTCAAATGAGGAACCTAATTTACCGTATAAACTTTCACCAAAAACACAATAAAATATTATTAAAAAAACAAAAACATAGTACTCATAAATGAACTCTAGACAAGCATGAATGTTTCTGGACTTGCTTATCCTAATCCCTGTTTGACCTATACTTTTCAGATAGCCCAGAAATTAAAACCAAACAACAGCAACAACACAAAGACAAGCTACTGAGTCTGTTTATACCAACAAATCATCATGGGATATGGTTCCTTTGTGTGGAGAATTATGGTCACTGTTTCATGAACATCCCAGTTACTTGGCCTAATAACGTGTTTAATACTTCTGTTCTATCTTCTAGTTCATTGCATTGTGTCTGGGGCCTTAAAAGCTTGCAAGAGGCCCTCCAAGGTACGACAACTGGTCTCCACTCACCTGGACCAAAAGAGGAAGAACAGGAGGAGGAATGCCTCCATGAACAACTGCCTCCTTTGCCATGAGACCAGAAGAACACAATGATGCCCAGCTATCTTTACTGAACATTTTGATCAAAGAATCTATAGCAGAATCCTGATTGAAAGGGGGAAAATGAAGAACAAAATTTCAAATTCTTGCCAACTCCAGACTTTCTGCAGCCATGGAGCCTGAATGAACCCCCAAAGCTACTGCCCTGAGAGAATCTTTAAACCTTAAAGCAGTAATGTCCCCTAGAGTCTTCTTAAAACCAAACAATAACTTAACTAGTAAAAAAAAAAAGTCTTTTAAGAACTATATGGGATCAAATTGATAACAGCAACTCAAAAGATTACACAGGAACCTTAGGGCGCAGTGAATTTATGTTAATGAGGGATGAACAACTTAGAAACGGAAGGTAAGTATCGTTGCACAACTCAAAGAATGCAATCAATGTCACTAAATTGTACACGCAGAAACTGTTGAATTGATATTTTTCTGTGTACATTCTCAGCAACAAAAGTTTTTTTAAAGTGCAAAAAACAAATAAGAACAGAAATGTAAACAATGAATATCATAAAACACTACCTTCCTAAAACAGAAATTTTAGAAAATTTTGCCATGTGTAACACTTTTGCTAGTATCACAAAATAAATCAGTATTTTAAAAATGAAAAGAAAATTAAGTACCTAGATCATCTTTTCCTTCTATAGCAAGCAAAAAACAGCCTTTAAGTTTAAAAGGATCTATAACATTAAATGATACTACAATTTAAAAATAAAATAGAATAAGTTCATCTTATTTGAAAGACAAACTGTATTTTTCAGCATTGAAAGATTCCCAGATATACCATACATGCTATGTAATGCTAACTAGGCTTTTTACAATGGTGCTATCATGTTAGAATTCCCAAACTATGCTTACTGCTATTGAATAGACACATTTTTCTACAAAAGCATTTTGGTAAGGCACTAACTATTCATTTTGAGAAAAAAAGGACAGAAAAACAATGGTGACCAAAAGCTTGCTTTGGATGAGGTATACGGCGATATGTCTTGACTTAAACCTCATGCTATTAAAAAAAAAAGAGAGAGAGAGAGAACACTGGCATCAGAGACCCGGATTGGAATCCCATGGGTAATTTACTTAACCTCCCTGAGCCTCAGTTTTCCTCAACAGTAAAATGCAGTTAATACCACCTACCCTCAGGGGACTAAAGAGAAGATTAAATGAGATAAAACAGGTGAAGATTAATGAAAACCAGTCTTATTACTTTTCAATCACTTTCAATGATGTGAAAATGCTGACCCATATGCTATAAGCAATCCGAGTTTTGTGACTAATAACTGGCAACATGGTTGTTGGACAGGCGAGAACAGAAAAGAACCACTAAATCAATATGCAAACGAGCGGGAATGACTCATACTAATTTCATATGAATGAGAGAAGAGTAAGTATATAATTTGGGTGGGGATCAAGTACTCTTGAAACAGTCATGGCCAGAGAGTACTGTCAAATTAACTGCTTAGCACAGTTACAGGAGTTCAGTCAGGCTTAGCAAGGTCTGTCATTGAATAGAACGTAGCAAGCTTTTTTTGAGATAGTGCATACACCTTAAGGGATGTTGCCTGTCTGACTTCTAAGGATTTTTTAAACTACATTTGATAATAACACAAGTGTGAACCCCTATTATCCAGTGTTAAATTTATAGTATACTCTTTAGATAGGATAAATAGCAAGTAAATAAGTTTGTTAGAGATTCTACCGAAAAAACAAGGTCCAATTTGTGACAAAACACTCCATCTCCCACCGCTTCCTCAGCCGCACTCAATACATTGAGCCAAAGAAATCAAAATGATCACTCTGAAGCATCTTAAAGATTAACAAAGACAGATAAACTCTGTACAGCCCATTTTGTTTTGCACCCAAATTATCTAAAATTGATCACTTGTAATTGGCTGTTAAACAGCATAATCAATTACTGGAATACTCCATTCCTCAATCACCTTGGACATGCAGGAGTTTATTGCCAACATGGTCCTCTATTTAGAGCAATTCACATTTAAACCACTACATTAATTATACTCTTCATTCAATACACATTTATTAAGTGCTTATAGTGTGCCAGGCACTCTTAGTGCTGGAAATACCATGCTGAATCAATGTAGCTTCTGCCTTGGGAGGCAGAACACAACTCTAAAAAAAAAAAAAGCTCGTTTCCTTCAAGCCGATTCCAACTCATAGCGACCCTATAGGACAGAGTAGAAATGCACAATAGGGCTTCCGAGGAGCAGCTGTTGGATTCGAATTGCGGACCTTTTGGTTAGCAGCTGAGCTCTTAACCACTCCATCACCAGGGGTCCAAACATTACGTAACGGGACAAGTGTGATAATAGAGATATGTACAAATCCCCATGGAAACAGAGAAGGGGAAGAAGGACTTAATTCTTCCAGGGGAGGTGAAGAAAGTCTCACTAGACTACCCGATACTTTGAGTGTTAAAGGATCAGTAGGAGTTTGGTAGATACACTGCAGGTTGTTCATGAGGAGAGTGGAGTACGACAGACCCACACACAATCTGTGCAAAACTGTGTAGGCAGGAGGTACCTGCTTGGTATGATAACAACGGAGGCTGATAATAAACAAGGATGAAAAATAAGCAGTGGCCAGGACAGGGCACAAAGGATCTTCTACAGGCCATGTTAGGGACTTTGGACTTTATCCTGATGAAGACGTGAAGCGGTGAAAAGTTTTGAGCTAGGGTGCGGTAACAGTTTTGATTTTACAGAAATTGTTCTGACTATAAAAAAGGAGGCCTGGTGGCAAAACGGTTAAGAGCTCATCTGCAAACCAAAAGTCGGCAGTTCGAATTCACCCGCTGCTCCTTGGAAAACCCAACGGGCAGTTCTACTCTGCCCTATAGGGTCACTATGAGTCAGAATTGACTCAATGGCAACAAGTATACAACAAAAGGATAGAATGGAAGGAATAAAGCCGAGAGGCAACCAAGTCTGGTAGATCTACTCTGAGATTATTAAGATCACTACCAACCTCAGATCAAGGCAAGATGACTTTGCCCACATCAGGCTGTGCCTTTCCCCAAGTCACGAGCAGTGCAGAGGGCCAAGAGCAAGTGCCTTCTTGGGACTCACCCCTAGTTAGCCCACTTCCAGGATAGGTCCTCAAGCAGGTATGCACATCACTAGGCGGGAGGGGTAGCCAAAGGATAGCCCAGAGGCAGCTATTAGGGGGAGACAAGTGCTGTGGAGAGTTTGGACATTCAGGGGGGAAAGGCAGGTATCCACATACACATGGGGAGGAGCCAGGGCTGGAAAGATAAGGGGATAGGCTGCAGGTCAGGAGTGGGAGTTGGGAGCTAGCATTCCCTCCACTACCACGTGCCAGCCCAGAGTGAGGGGACTAAGAATTTTAACTTGAAATTTAGCCTTCCAGGTCATTATGAAGTTAGCAAAGTAGGAAAGTAGAATGCATTTTTTATTTAACAATTTGTAGGATTTATAATATTTAGATATATGGTATGTGGGCCCTATAAATGTTAGGGATGGGCCTGTCTGCAATTACACAGAGCAAAAAATGACAAGAATCTAAAACAATAGCTAAAATTTATAGAGCATTTTTATTTGTTGGGCATGATATTAGCTACTGTTATCTCATTTAATTTCTTATGTTCATAAAACCTAAGGGGTAGATTATTATTCCTATTTTGTAGATGAGGAAACAGACTTATTGGCAAGGTTAGGTAGCTTCCTCAAAGTTATACTGGTACCTGTACTAAGGCACTGACCATAGGAAGGATATATCCCACGGCACTCACAGCAAGAGGCAAACTAATGCCCAGCCAATTTTAAGAAACAGAGCTCAATCTTGAGTAAACGCCTCAGGAGAAAGAGGCAATGGTCTCTAGCTACTATGTTTTCTAGAGATAAAGCGGAAGAAAAAGAAGGCAATTAAACTTTATTCCACATCAATTTTTCAAAAAGGGATTAGGCAACCCTAAGTGTCCCTAAGATCTTTATCTAAACCTATTTAACTTTGGCAGCAACCCTCCTTTACATTCTAGAAATGCCTCTCTGAGTTCACCTCAGCTTTTTTCACTGGCTTCTTTTCCTCTGCTACCCTTTAGGGCTCATATTCATTATTTCCTGGGTTCTTTTCTCGGTCTCTTGTAGCTCTTCGCACACACTTCCCCTGAATAATCTCATCCACTGCCTGACTATTATCTCCACATCAATCACTCCTACATCTGTACTCCAGGTCTCTCTCCTGAGCACAAATTCCTACTGGGCATCTATGCTGAGAAAATGAACATCAGGCATCCCAAATACAACTGGCCACAAAGTAAACCTTTAATGTTTGCAAATGGTGTCATCAACCATATCCTTGTTGTTGCTGGGTGCTGTCAAGAGGAGAAATGCCGCATAGGGTTTTTTGGCTGTAATCTTTACAGAAGCAGGTTGCCAGGTCTTTTTCCCATGAAACCACTGTGTGGGTTCAAATCACCACCACCCTTTCAGTTAGCAGCTGAGTGCTTAACTGTTTGTGCCACCAGGGCTCCTAAATCATATCCTAAGTCCCTAAAATTAGAAATTTAAGCCCTGTTTAACTTCTATACTCCAAGATAATATCAAGTGTACCTTTGATAAGACATTTTTCCTTGCCTACAAATTTTCTGGATTGTCAGTGCTTGGAGATTAATATGGGATAAGCAACCAGATCAAATCCCTCTGCTCTGGGATCACCATCGTATCCAAGAAGGTCAAGGAAAGAACAAAGGGAAGTGAAAGACTGGAAAAGAGAAGACAAATAGAAGATACAAAAAAAGAACAAGTAGAGTCTACTGAGTATCTCCAAGACCAGTTCTATGAGAAGAGTATGACACGTGTTCTCCTGAGGCATGGGGCTAAATCTCATTCTTTTATCCCTTGAGCCAAGAACACTGTTTGGCACATTGTACAACTTAAGTCTGCTAACCTGGAGGGAAAAAGTGGCCAGATTCCCCTTCCCTCCTGCCTCCATCCCTACACACACCTACACACACACACACACACAGACGCACACTACTCACTTCTCAGAGGGCCTGCCTATTCTGGTACACTGGCCCTCGCAGAACAATAAGGTCTGAAGAATATGTCATTCCAATGGGGCATTTGAGAGTTTGCTGCTTGTTAATCTTGTGAATATTTCCATCATGGTATGTGGTGGTTGTGGTAGTTGTAAGCTCCTTCTTTACAATCAGACAGATTTGGGTTCAAATGCCAACTGGGTGACCTTGGGTTACGGTGATCAGATTTAGCAAATAAAAATACCGAATATACAGTTAAATTTGAATTTCAGATCAACAATGAATAATTCTTGGTATAAGTATGGGAGATATTTACCTGAAATTCAAATATAACTGGGCATCTGAATTTTACCTAGCAACCTGAACCTTGGGCAAGGAACAGACCTTCTCAAAAAAAAAAAACAAAGTAAGTCTGCTTAGTAAATGCAGGAGTTTAAATACCAGTATTTTCTGTTAGAAACAAGAAAGGGTAGATTAAAAGTATATAGCAACAGTAAGCAAACTTTAAGCAAACTAAATTCTGTGACTACTGATTTAACAGGAAATAGGGAATCCATACAAATGCCAGTGTCTGAGAAAGTAAGAAGAATAATCAAGAATGAAAAAATACTATTCTGACCATAACAAAAAATATAAATATATATATGCCTGTGTGGGTATGTGTGTATATATATATTCACAAGTTATACAATCCTTCCTAACACTGATTATACTTACTTTATAAATACTAATATTTAATTAAACTCATAATGGATAGATACAAATGAGAGAAAGTAGATTAGAAAACATATTCCTGACAGGCTCAAGAATTAGAGGTACCAGGTACTGTAGAAGGCTGGCTATGAGGAGAGGCAGAGCCTGAAAATGGAAACTTAGTTGAGAATCTAAGAAGCAATGAGACCTTACAATTGCCAGCCCAACACTAAAGACCCAGGCAAACACCCTTCCCACACCACTTAAGAAGATAAAAAGTTTAATCCCCAAAACATAGACACATAGAGGCAGGGGTAAGGCCGCAGCCTAGAAACAGGGAGGTTCCCTATAGTCTGTCTGCATTCTAAATGACAGCAGCTCACCTCACTCCACCCCCAGCATCTACAACATCACCAGTCAGGCTTTGCCAAGTAGGAAATTGGAAGATATTTCTGGACAACCTGAACTACCCCAGAAAAAAACCAACAGTAAACTAATATCTGCAGGTTCCCTCCCCCAAAAAGACACAGTGCTCTGCCAGATCATCTCACAGTGAAGCCCACCAGCCAGCAAGCTCTATTCACATACACAGAGACTCAAACCACCTTCTTAGCACCTCACTCCTCCATGACAGAAGAGCCAAGGATCACCAGGCATGAGGAAAATCTCTAACATGAAGGCAAAGATTGAAACGAAATGAAAATTCATAGGAAAACAGACAATGCAGGGAATAAAGAAAAAATCTTTTTTTTAAAAAAGCCATATCCTCAGAGAGGTAAGAAGAGAAGATATATCCATAAAACAAGAGCTGGGTGCTATAAAAAAGAAAATAACCTGAGAATTGAAATGCCCTTTTCGAGATGTCAATAAAGGAATGGAGTATAAAAAACAAAATTTCTCAGAAAGTAGAACAAAAAGAGAAAGACAATATAAGAGAAAAAAAAGAGCGTATCTGGAGATCAAACCATCTTCCAGAAGGAGAAATTGTCAAAGAAACTTCTCAGATCCAAAGGAGGTAAGACTGAAATTTCTAAGGTGCAAAGGGAGGAAAAACATCACAAAGGATCATGAATAAAAATGGTATCAGATATCTCAGTGGCAGCACTGGAAACTGGAAGACAAGAAAGCAATGTCTTCACACCAGCCCAGGGGCGAGGATAAGAAGATAGGAAGGGACAGGAAAGCTGGTAATGGGGAACCCAAGGTCGAGATGGGGAGAGTGTTGACATGTCATGGGGGTGGCAACCAATGTCACAAAACAACATGTGTATTAAATGTTTAATGAGGAAGTAATTTGCGCTATAAAGCCTCACCTAAAATACAATTTAAAAAAAAAGCAATGCCTTCAAAATTATATGTGAGAATCTCTCAACCACTGAATTCTATACCCAACAAAAATATTAAATAATATAAAGACATTTTCACATATGATAAGTTTCCAAAAATTTTACTTCCCACATATTCTTTCTCAAGAAATTCCTGGTAGATGTGCTTCACCAAAATAAGGGAAAAAGCATTTAAAATCTAAAAAGTCAGGAACTAGAGCTGAAGGCAAGTCCAAGGATAACAGCTGTGCAGCAAACCCAGTGAACATTAAGTCCAAAACAAAGCACGAGAACAGAGGGCTAAGTGAATAATTTATAAGGATTAGCACAGAGCTGATTCCTACAAGGTGGAGGTTAAAGATGTCCCAAATATTGAACTTTTCCAAACCACTGTACTATAGCAATTGCTCCCCCTCCCCTCAATACTCTCCCTCCCATCTTGGGGCTCCATAATTCACTGCAATGTCTCACAGAACTCACGAACCGTATCAAGGCTGGCAAGCCCCAAATCTGTGAGTCATGCATGGGCTCCTCCTGACCCATGTGGTCGCAGGGGCTGAGGAACCCAAACCAGTAAGTGAGACAAGGGGCTGCTGGCTCACAAGGCTGCATAAATGGTGAATCAGGTCAGACGATAGGCTGCCGGCCCACAGGGCTGAGGAGGCTGGGGAATCCCAGGATCGCAGGTCAGACAGCAGGTCTCTGGCTCAATTCCCAACAACTGGAGGTTAGACGATCATGAACGGATGTGGGATCCAGATGCACAGAGAGAGAGAGCCCCACCACGGCACCCACATATATAACTTAGATGCAGGACATACCTGAGGGAAGGGTGTAACCTGAGTAAGGGTAGGACTTGAGTCACGCCCTCCGCAAGGCTCTGACTCAAGATACATCTCCTACCAATCCTGCCTCATCAACACGTAGAAGTTAGAATTTACAACACATAAAATGGAGGACAACCATACAATACTGGGAATCATGGCCTAGCCAAGCTGACACATAACTCCCACCATCACACGTTCCATATAGCTTATTTGCACAGTCCTTACTCAATCACTGTGTATAAGTCCCAAAGACCCTGGCTAGAAGGGCCATATTAAGTAATTCTTTGCACTGCAAGGGTTCCAGATAGAGTATGAATATGTTAATTCACAATTTTTTTAAGATAGCTTTTTTTCTATGAAGAAGATAAATAAGGTTAGAAAATTTAAACGCTGATAAATACCAAATGAAAAGTGAAAGCTTCTCTCTATATATCCTTCCCTCTCCTAAGATTAACTATTAATTATAGTTAATTATTATTAACCAATAATTTCTTGAGGCATTTGTCTAGCTTTGAAATTATTTATCAAAGTAACATATATACAAGGAGCCCTGATGGCACAGTGGTTAAGCACTCGGCTGCTAACCAAAAGGTCAGAGGTTCAAACTCACGAGCCATTCTGCAGGAAAAAGATGTAATGGTCTGCTTCCACAAAGATTACAGCATTGGAAACCCCATGAGGGAGTTCTATTCTGTCCTATGAGTCGGAATCGATTTGACGGCAATGGTTTTATTTTTTTACATAAATACATATATATATCTATCATTTAAAAATTCAAATACCCTTAACAGGCTTAGGAGCCTTGGTAGTGCCATGGTTAAGCACTTGGCTGCTAACCAAAAGGTGGGTGGTTCAAATCCACCAGCTACTCCTCGGGAGAAAGATGTGGCAGACGTGAAGGTCTCAGCCTTGAAAGCCCTATATGGGGCACTTCTACCCTGTCCCATAGGGTCACTGTGAGTCAGAATCTACTCGGCGCCAAGAGGTTTTTTTTGGTAACAGGTTTATGCCGAGAAACAGCAGACCCCTGCCTCATCTCATCTTACCTTCAAGGTTTCTTCCCTAGAAACAACCATTTTCAGTTCTTTTAGGTATTTCTTCTGATATTTACCTCCATTTTTCTAAATTTGGAGCTTTTACTGCTATGTCTTGATTATATATTTTAAATTTTATCCATACTCATGTATAAATAAATAAACTTAAGGTTTTTTTTAATTAGATATAGTACTGACCTGAAATTTTAAAAAATTGTAATGTTTCAAGAAAATGTGAAGAATTCTTTGATAGACAAAAAGATACATATTTTTTCCATATAAAACAGATACACTAGGGTCAGGATCAACTTACTAGAAAATCAAAACATTTTGGTGACAGAAATGCCAAGCAGGTGTTGATAACAGCTTGGTAAAAAAAAAAAAAAGAGAGAGAGAGAGAACTCATATAGATCACTGTGTGGACAAAGGCAGTTATTTGTTATATGCAGACGAGCTACAGCACTGCACTGCTCTTCCCATTAGCGTACAGAGATGCACTGCCCTCACATTAAACAAAGACTCAGCGAGCAGAACACTGTACCGAGCTTCTGCCGGCTACTGACAAAGAAAACCACGGACCCTTTGAGGCCAATCTCCATCTGGCTGTAAGCACAGAAGCAGCAAACACATGAACTGCTTTTCAATATCGACCCCAAATAACCATGAAAAGGAAGCTCCTTTGTTATTTTGTGACATGATTTCAAGTATCAACGCAGTACATATGCTAAATAAAATACTTATAAAAGTTATTAACTCTAAGTAAGCAGAAGTCAAAATAAATAACTGCATTTTATTCTCATTCTATTTGTCTTTGTATCGCTATCCATGATAAGGAGAATGGCTGATCTAAGAAAGGCCCTAAACAAAACTATAAACTAGGCAGTTCATCTTCTGCACTCAACTACTTACCTTACCAGTTTCTTCTTTCTGTCCTCATTTTACTACCTCTTTTCCTTCCCTTCCTATCCCATTGCCGACATTCTCATATCACCCAGAATCTCTGCTGCTATGTTCTCTGAGGCCTACCCTGGCCTCTCTTGTCCTTGTATCAAAATTTACTGTTATCTATATTTTCTTAGAATGTCATGGAACCTGATAAACGAACAGAACAGCAACAAAATCCTTAACTGTATTCCTTTGCCTCTCCTCCTGTACAAGACTAATGCTCCCAGCTAACCTCAAAACCACACGTTCTCCTGCCTTCTCAGAAACTTTTCAGTGCCCTTTACCTTCTCTATATATGCAACTCTCCCATAAAATACATTTAAGTCTCTACTGTAGAAACAATACAACTCAACTTAAATGGTAAATAAAAGCTATTTACCATGTGGTATCCTCCCTTTAATCTCTGCCTTTTTACTCTCCTTCCCCTCCCCCAAATTCAATCTATAACAATATGACTTCTGCTGATGCCATTATATCTATCCAAAGGATCTTAATCTAGAGGCTGTAAGGTCTGTGGATACGATTCAGGAAATCCATAAGCTTAAATGGGAAACTAAACTATATCTTTATTTTTTCCAACCTCTAAATTCTACAGTTATTAGTTGTTGTTGTTAGGTGCTGTCAAGTTGGTTCCGACTCACAGTGACCCTGTGTACGACAGAATGAAACACTGCCCAGTCCTGAGCCATCCTCACAAACGTTGCTATATTTGAGTCCACTGTTGCAGCCACTGTGTCAATCTATCTCGTTGACAGTCATCTTCGTTTTCACTGACCCTCTACTTCCCAAGCATGATGTCTTTTTCCGGAGACTGGTCCCTGCCAATAACATGTCCAAAGTATCTCACCATCTTTGCTTCTAACGAGAATTCTGGCTGTACTTCTTCCTAGACAGATTTGTTTGTTCTCTTGACAGTTCATGGTATATTCAATATTCTTCACTACCATCGTAATTCAAAGGTATCAACTCTTTTTCTGCCTTTCTTAATCATTGTCTAGCTTTTGCATGCATACAAGGCAATTAAAAACACCATAGCTTGGGTCAGGCACACCTTAGTCCTCAAAGTGACATCTTTGCTTTTTAACACTTTTAAGAGGTCTTTTGCAGCAGGTTTGCCCAATGCAACGTGTCGTTTGATTTGTTGACTGCTACTTCCATTGATTGTGGATCCAAGTAAAATGAAATCCTTGATAACTTCAATCTTTTCTTTGGTTATCATGATGTTGCTTGTTGGTCCAGTTGAGAGAATTTTTGTTGAGATGTAATCCATACTGGAGGCTTTGCAGTCTTTGATCTTCATCAGTAAGTGCTTCAAGTCCTTTTCACTTTCAGCAAGTAAGGTCGTGTTATCTGCATATCAGAGCTTGTTAATGACTCTTCCTCCAAACCTGATCCCCTGTTCTTCTTCATATAGTCCAGCTTTTCGGATTATTTGCTCAGCATACAGACTGAATAAGTACGGTGAAAGGATACAACCCTGATGCACACCTTTCCTGATTTTAAACCATGCAGTGTTCCCTTGTTCTGCTTGAACAAGTGCCTCTTGGTCTGTGCACAGTTTCCTAATGAGCACAATTAAGTGTTCTAAAATTCCCGTTCTTTGCAATGTTATCCATAATTTATGATCCACACAGTCAATAGTTATTAGGGCTGCCACTAAATCCTGCTGTGTATCGCATTAAGTAAGCACATACTACTCTACCACAAATAATTTGGTAACAGTATTTTAATGTATTTGGTTCCTTTTGTAATCCTATATATTTTATCTACCTGTAAAGGCTGTATTTTCCAAAGATGCCCCAAAAATCTCTCCCTTCCCACATGCTCTTCTATAGCATGAATTTGCCACATACCAATAAAGATACAGAAAGTATTTCTGGTAGCACAATGGTGAAAGGACTCAGCTGCTAACTGGAAGGTCAGTGGTTTGAACCCACCAGCCACTCCACGGGAGAAAGATATGGCTGTCTGCTTCCATAAAAATTATAACGCTGGAAATCCTATGGGGCAGTTCTACTCTGTCCTATAAGGTTGCTGTGAGTCAGAATCAACTCGATGGCAACCAGTTTGGTTGTTCTGGTTCTTTTAAATAAAGATATGGAGTCTTACTTCTCTTCTCCTTAAATCCAGGCTAGTGTTCAACTTGCTTTTAACCAACAGAATGTGGTGGAAGTGACGCTGAGTGACTTCCAAGGCTAGGTCAGGAAAAGCCATGCAGGTTCTGGCATTTGGTTTAAAGTGGTTTGTTACACAGTGATAGTTACCAGAACAGAATTTGGTACATGGAAATACAGTGCTGACTTAACAAAAACCTAAAACATGTGGCAGTGGCTTTGGGACTGGGTGGTGGGAAGAAACTAGAAGGGCCTTGAGAATACCATTAACAAAAGCCTGAAGAGCCTTAAGGGGGCTGTCGTAGAGGCCTTTAAAGAAGGGAGTTAAATATTACTGGAATCTGGAGGAAAGAACTTTGTTAGGAAGTAGCAGAAAATTTAGCAGAACTGTTGCCTATGGCACAAAAAAAGAAAATTTTGCTAATGAACTGTTACTTACTAGCTAAGTCAATTTCCAAGCAGAATGTTCACCAGGTCAACTGGCTTCTTTTATCTGTGTATTATAAGGTACAGCAAAGAGATGAGCTAAAGAAGAAAGCACTGTTTTCGAGTAGAATTTAGAGGAAATACAAAGGAGCAGGAATTCTAGGCCTGAAAATAACACTATTTCTCATTCACAATCTCTCCCAGGACAGGATGCTCAAAGTAAGAAATGGTCCGAGGACAAAGATAAAATGTAGGGTGGTGAACGGAAAATGTGGCCTCAAGGTAAAGATGAAGCCAAGGGTGTTACTGTAAAATCCTTTAACACTTGGTTTCTCTCCTGGTTTCCCGTTCTTGATCTCCTTTCCAGTGCCTTTTTCTGTACTTGTCCACTAAAACTAAATGTCCCCAAGGGTTTTGTCCTTCGAGAGATGGATTGACACAGTGGCTACAACGATGGGCTCAAGCATAACAACGATTAGAGGATAACACAGGACTGGGTAGTGTTTCATTCTATTGTATATAAGGTCACTATGAGTCGGAAGCAACTCGATGGCATCTAACAACAACACAGCCTATAATAATGCAAAGAAGTCGAAGTCTGAGAAAAACGTCACACTGGTTCCACTTCCCACCAAGATACCGAATTAGCAGAACTGTGGACTCCCTCCCAGCCCTGCAGGAGTCACACAGGATAAAATGGAGAGATGGAGGGAATTATGAGAATGCCCTGCAGTGTGACAAGGGCACATTTTGAACTGGTATGTGTGGGATGGTGGCTCTGGCCTGAGACAAAAAATAGCACAATAAAACTGTGGGTAATAACACTGAAAAGGAGCAACTAAAGTACTGCTTTTGCTTCTCTTGTGTCCCAGCGCCCATGTGCACATAACCTGGCCCCATACGGGCATTACTCAGGGCCTCTGGTCTTGAGCCTTCAGGAAAATAATCAGGAGCTGAGAAAAGCAGCTGGATACATTAACCTCTCCCTGTCTGCTTCTTCACATGCCCCTCTCTTCTAAAACAAACCCCCAGGGCCGAGCACCTATAATCTGAGGAGTGCCTCCTCCACATGCAGCTTCTTCCTCAGGAGAAACAGGTGAAGAAGTGACCCTAGGTTATGTTGTGTGGGGCGAGGAGTGACTGACTCATGCTCTCTCTTGCCTGGGGCTGTACACCTCTAGCCCCTGGTATCACTGGGACCTGACCCTTCTCACACAAGCAGTTTCTGACAGACTGAAATATAAAGAACCAAAGAATAAATCTAAAACAAGATATGCACAGTATAAAACTTTATTATGAGATGTTAGAGAAGACTAAAAAAAAAAAAAAGAGTGATAAACCAGCTAATGGATAAGAAGCTTTAATATTAGGAAGATACCAGTCCTCTTTGAAATGATCTGTACATTGAACATATTTCAAACAAAAATTCCCAAAGGTTTTTTTTTCCACAAAACCTGATAAAGTGGTTCTAAATTTAACATGGTAGAGTAACAAGTCAAGAATGTCAGGAAACTTCTAAAAGGGAAACTTTCTGTACCAAATACGTGAACACATTATGAAGCTACTATAATGAAGACAGTATGGTATTGGGACAAGGATAAAGTGACCAATGGCATGGAACAAAGTACAAGGAAAAAAGTCCAAGAAAACAATACAAATGACAGAGATGGCACTGCAGATCCCAGGATAAGAGGGACTGTTCAATGAATGAACCAAAATGAAAAAATAAAAAAAAAAAAAAAGGTATTTCATGTTTAAAAAAAGATGAAATTTGATCTTAACATCATATTGTATGAAAAATCAACACCACATGGGTTAAGAACTTAAATGTAAAAACAACTTTTAAAAATTTAATGAACATGAATATTTCTAAAATAAAACAAGATAAATTTGACTATATTTAAATTAAGAACCATTATTCATCAGAAAATACCTTAAAGATAGTGATAAGTTATAAACTGGGAGAAAGTATTCATAATACACACAATTTATATTGGAGAATAAATGAAGAATTCCTAAGTCAATAACATATACACAAACCCACACACACACATAAATGTGGCCTGAAAAATGGACAAGACAATGAACGGGCATTTCACAGAACACACATATATAACCAATAAGTATATCAAAACCTGTTCAAAATCACTGGGGATCAGAGAAATTCAAAGCAAGACCAATTATCAGGAAAAATAGTGAAAGACTTTGAAATGAACAGAAAAAGACTAGTGAGTGCCCTTCCTAGGTGTTGTGGATTGAATTGTGTCCCCCCTAAACCTTTGCTGTAAATCCTAAAACTCTATACCTGTGGATATAATCTCATCTGAGAATAAGACTTTGTCATGTTAATGAGACCACATCAGTGAAGGGTGTGTCTTAAACTAATTACCTCTGAGATACAAAAAGTTGATTAGGCACAGAGAAGAAAACTCAAACTCTGGGGAAGATACATGCCACATGAAGATCGCCAAGGAACCTAGGAATAGAAGCACCCTGAATTTGGACTTCTAGCCGCCTAAACTGTGAGAAAATAAATTTCTGTTTGTAAAAGGCCACCTACTTGTGGTATTTCTGTTATTGTAGCACTAGATAACTAAGACACAATGAACAGACATTTCACAACAGAATACATATATAAAACCAAAAAATATATGAAAAACTGTTCAAAATCATTGGGGATCAGAGAAATTCAAAGCAAGACCCCTTGTCAGGTAAAACAACGAAAGACTTTGAAATGGACCAAAAAAAAAAAAAACTAGTAAATGCCCTCCCTAGGTCATCCATCCCTTACCTCCACCTTAATTCTTAACAATTCTATAAGTTGTAGAAAACTGATAGTAATGTGAGTTATTCTTGTCCACAGAAAAGGAAACTAGTTGTGTTCAGTGGAATGTAATTGATAATTGCCTGCTAACTAGGCCAGTTTTTGCATCTATTTGAAAAATTCATTTCAGCATTCTTTCATTGTACATAAATGTATGATTCTCTGACTATTCCTTCGAGCTAGGCTGAACATCTTACCAGTCCCCTCATTAATTAATGAGTTAAATAAAATATGACATGTTCATTTTATATCTGTATAAGAGTCATAATTATAGCCTCTTTTAAAAATTCTTTACCCCACCACAACAGAATTGAGTATTACCTGTTTATGATAATTAAAAAAAAGTAAAAAAAAAAAAAAACTCAGCAAATGAGGCACAGAAGGGAACTTTCTCAACCTGAGAGTAATATCATACTTCGTGTTGAAAGACTAAAACTTTCCCACTTAAAATCAGGAACAAGTCAAAGATGCCTGCTTTCACTAATTCTATTCACACAATATTCTACTGGGGGTTCTAGTCATTACAATAAGGCAAGGACAAGAAATCCGACATACAAACTGAAAGGAAGAAGTAAAACTTTCTTTACTTGTAAACAACATCATAACGTACATAACGTACATAGTAAGGCCTAGAAAATCTAAAAAAAAAAAGCTGCTAGCAAAGCTAATAACGCCCGATATGCAAAATTCAATTATATTTTTATATACTAATAGAGAATAACTGGAAAATGAAATACTGATAAAATATCATTATAATAGCATAAAAAAACCAAAATATTTAGAAATAAACTTAATAAAATGTGCAAGACCTGTACGCTGAAAACTAAAAAATACAGCTCTGAGAAATTAAAGATGATCTAAATAAATTGAAAGATATACCATAATCATAAAAAAAAAAAATCATAGTTTATTAAAATGTCTACTCTCTCCATACTGACCTATGGAGTGAAGACAGTACCAAAAAAAATCATAACAGGCTTTTTTGTAGAAAATGAAGAGCTGGTCCTAAAGTTTATGTGGAAAAGCTGATTCTAAAATTTACATCGAAACACAAAGGATCTAGAAGAGTCAAAACGACCTAGAAAAAGAACAAAATTGGAGAACTTACTCTACTTGACTCCAAAACTTATTATAAAGCTTTTGTAATCAAGACAGTGTGGTACTGCCAAAAACAGAAAAATGCATCAGTGGAATTCCAAAACAGACACACACATATATAATAAACTGATTTTGGACAAAGGCATCAAAGATATTTAAAACTTCTGCTCATCAAAAGATATCAATAAAAAAAGACTATGCAAACTATTCACAAACATATATCTGACACATGACTTGTATCCAAAATGTATAAAGAGTTCTTCCAACTTAGTAAATAGAAAAAAAAATAAAATTTTAGAAATTGGCGAAAGATTTAAAAGTCTGTTTTTGGCAAAGGAAAACATGAATGGCTAAGAAACACATTAAAAAGTGTTCAATATCATTAGTCATGAGGGAAATACACACTGAAACCACAATGATGTACTACTACCCAACCTACCACACACCCTTAACAAAACCAGTTGCTGTTAAGTCAATTCTGATTCATGCATGTCCCACGTGTGTCAGAGTAGTACCGTGTTTGATACGGTTTTCAGGGGCTCACTTTTCACCATCCAGTGACTCCTACAGAATCTTAGAATGGCTGGTGCCAACGGTTAATGCACTCAGCTGCTAACTGAAAGAAGGTGCCTCAGAAGAAAGGCCTGGCAATCTACTGCTGAAAAATCAGCCACCGAAAACCCTGTGGAGCACAGTTCTACTCTGACACACATCAGGGTGCCATGAGTCAGGTTTGACTCAAAGGCAATTGGTTTTTACACACCCTTAGAATGGCTTAAAAAAAAAAAAAAAAGACTGTCAACAGCAAATATCTGTGAGAATGCAGAGCAAGCAGAATCCAAATACAAGTACTTGGGGAAAAGTTCTGGCAGTTTCTCATAAAATTAAACATAAATCTAACCCTTGACCCAGCAATTTCACTTCCAGGTATTTACCCAAGGGAAATGAAAATCTATGTCCACAAAATGACTTATGCAACAATATGCATAGCAGCTTTATTCATAACAGCCCAACACTGCAAACAATCCAAACGATTACCAACAGCAGGCTGGATTAAAAGGATGATATATTCATACAATGGAGTATCACTCAACAATCAAAAGGAACAAACTACTGATACAAGCAACAACACGGATGAATCTAACATACATTATACTGGGTGGAAAATGCCAAAAATAAGAGTACACATTCATTTATATGAGGTTCAGGAACAGGCAAAACTGATCTAAAGTGATTGAAATCAGAACAGTGGTTGCCTCTGGCAAGGGGAAAGAATGCTGAGAAAGGACCCTAAGGGAATGTTAGGGGTAATAAAAATGTTCTGAATTTTTATAGGAGAATAGATCATATGGGTAAATGTATTTGTCAAAACTCACTGACCCGTATACTTAAGATCTGTGCATTTTATTGTGCAACTGAAAATACTTCCATTGAAAACATTTTTTTAAAGATTATATTAGATACTATGTCATTCCACTGGCAAAATTTAAAAGTCTGAAAATACCAAGTATTGGAGAGCTTGTAAATCAACAGGATCTCTTACACGTTGCTGGTAGAAAGGTGAAGTGGCGCAATCACTTTGGAAATAAATTATGTAACATCTCTTTAAGTTTAATGTTCACTACCCAGTGACCTAGTCATTCCATTCATAGATAGATAGATATACACCCAAGAGAATCTTCTGCACATGGAGTTCAAAAGTCATACAAAGGAATACTTACTGTAGCACTGCTCAAAAGAGCAAATACCTAGAAACATGATTTTTATCACTCAATTTCAGAAATAAATTGAGCATAATAACTAAGGATATTACTTCCAAATATTTAAGACATCTTTATGTTTTAAAGACAACCCAGTTTTAGGATATACGTATATTAATTTGTTCGCTACGGGACAGGGAGAGGCCTTCAAAAGCCTTTTGTGTTTCTGATAAGCAACCTCTCCTATGCCCCACAGGAGTCATTAGAAACTTTCACCACTTTCCTCAAATCCCCTCTCTCATTCCTGTTGGCTCCTCCCAATATCCCCAAACACAACATCCACAAATGTCAATGACCCCTGCCTTCTACTTCACAGAAAAGGGAAACTCCCTTTATTTTCTAACTCACATCTATAAGTTTATCTCTGGCCACACGCATGGGCATCGCCTTCCCTCAGAATAAGCCAGTCATTCCGTACAAATTTTGTGTTCTGTATGCAATTTCCCATCTCTGCAAGGAGCCTGTTCTCTATGAGTTATTCCTCCCCTCTACTTCTACAACCTTGCTTTTACTGGTTCCTCCTCTCCTCACTTCTGTATACAGGCATGCCCAAGCCTCTCCTATATTAAAAAAAAGTGCCTTACGTTCCCTTCTATCTAGCACCCTAAACACATTCTTTCCCTTCACAGCTGAACTTCTCACAAGAGTGCTCTATACTCCATGGCAGTCTCTTCCTAATCTCCAGTTCACTGCTCAGCCTAACCACAATCTGGCTTCTGCCCCTACTGCTACTTAAAAAACACTCTTTTTGCATTCCCCAAACTTATTTTGACCAAATTTTCCAGGTTTCAAATATTAATAAATTTCTCAAAAGCAAGATGAGAAGATAAGGGGGCAGGGAAACTAGAGTGCTGGAAAAGGAACAACCAGAACACATTTAAAGAGAATGTTGACACATTGTGATAAATGTAACTAATGTCACTGAATAATCTGTGTGGAAATTGTGAAATGGAAACCTAACTTGCTGTGTAAACTTTCATCAAAAATGTAATAAAATGTTAAAAATAATAATAATAGTATATATATATAAATGCTCTTTCTGAGGTCACTAAATGAGCAAACCAAATGTCAGCCTTATTTTACTTGCTTTCTCTGCAGCAGCTGACACTGCTGACCACTGCCAGTGTTCTTGAAACTCTCTAATCCCTTGGTTTCTGTGATAACTTTCTCTCCTGGCTCTCCACTAGGCACTGGGGATTCGAAGGTGAACATGGCAAAGTCCCTGACTTCAGAAATCACAGATTCTAAAACAAGAGAAATCATGTGAACAATCACAACACAGTGGGAAAGTAATATAGGAGCAATACATATAAGACATTGTGATGGCTTTGTGATCAACTCTATATGGGGAGAGAGAGGGAGCATGCTAAGAGGAGGAAACTAGCATATACAAAGGCACAACTATAAAACAGCATGGTTTACGTAGGGAATATAAAGGATAATGACTGAGCACACAAGTTTTGAAATCAAACAATCTGATTCTACCACTTACCAGCTCAATGAGAATAAAATAACAACCTCTATCTCGTAGGACTGCTGTGAAGATTAAATGGAACACTGAATAAAGCACTTAGCATAGGGCCTGGTATACATAGAAATGTTTCAATAAATGTTAATTCATATTTTTTCATGACAAAAACACTCAACAAACTAAAAAGGGCAGCTACAAAAAATATAAAGCAAACATCATGCTGGAAAACTGAAAGCTTTCCGCTTAAGATCAGGAATGAGACAAGGATGTCCATGCCTGCCACTTCTTTTCAACACTGTACTGGAGGTTAAAGCCAGGGTAATTACGCACGACAAGGAAACAAAAGACATTTAGATTGAAAAGCTAGAAGTAAAACTATCTCTATTCACAGATGACATGATCTTATATCTAGAAAGTCTTAAGGAATTCACTAAAAACTGTTAGAACTAAAAAATGAGTTCAGTAAGGTTGCAAGATACAAGATCGATACACAAAAATCAACTGTCATTGGCAAGCATGTGAAGAAACTGGAACCTTCATACATTGCTGGTAGGAATGTAAAATGGTACAGCCTCTTTGGAAAACAGTCTGGCAGTTCCTCAAAATGTTAAACATGTAGTTACCATATGGCCCAGAAATTTCACTCCTAGGTATATACTCCTGAAAAATGAAAACATGTAGTCTACACAAAAAACTTACGCATGAATGTCTGCAGGAGAATAATTCATAAAAGACAAAAATTAGATACAACCCAAGTGTCTATCAATTGATGAATGAACAAAATGCAGTATATCCATACTACTGAATATCATTCAGCCACAAAAAGGAATAAAGTACTGATGAACCTTGAAACACGCTAAATGTTCAAGGAAGACAGTCACAAAAGACCACATATTATGTGACTCCATTTATATAAAATGTACAGAATATGCAAATCTAGGGAGAAAGAATGTAGATTAATGGTTGCCAGGGATTGAACAGAGGGAGCAATGGGTAGTGACTGTTAAGGAAGACCAGTGTCTTTTTGGAGTGACAAACATGTTCTTAGATTGTGGTAACGATTTCAACACTCTGTTAATTATAATAAAACCCACTGAACCGTATACTATAAATGGGGGAATTTTATCATATGTGAATTATTTCAATAAAGCTGTTTTAAAAAAAAATGTTAGCTGGTAACATAACTAGAGTACTTAGTGAGATGAAAAAATAGGTAAATAGCAGATTACACTGTTCTGGAAAGGCATTTCTAAAATATTCTTTAAGCAATGTAGAGATACTGAAGGATTCTGAGTAGGGAACAGACATGATGACATTTATCTTTTAGGAAAAAACACTTTGGTGACAGTGTTTGGGCTTAGACAGTAGCTGGTCTCAAGGTAGAGAAAGACCAGATGAGAGAGTTACAATGGTCCTTTAAAAAAAAAAAAAAAGATGAAGGGGAATTGGGCCAAGTTAACTAAGAAAAGGAGATACCCACCAAACAGAAGGAAGTACAGAGAGTAATCAAATTTAAGAAAACACAGTGGTAGAAAATTCTTAATAACTGGCCTAAAAATAGTTATTTGTTTTAATCTGTGGCTTAACTGAGGATTTGCCTTCAGGAATACCAAATTAAAATGCCAGTATCTTTCTCAACTGTGTGTCAGAGAACAGCAGCGTGAACTCCATCTTTGAGTATGGAAAACAATGGTAAAATTCATTCAAAACTATTATATAGCTAGAACCAGCTTAATTTCTTTCAATTAAATGTTCCAAAAACTGAAAGTAAGCATGATATATATACAGCCGTATAAAAAATACTATGTGCTTCCAATTAAAACCCTCAGAGGAAAGGACATTTGGTCATGTCTTATTTTTTTCAGAAACTGTTCAATTATAAAATATATTTAAAAGGACAAATGCATTCATAAAACAGCTCACCTTAGACGAACCCACAAAGAAATGTCTTCAGCATAAGATCCAGTTGAGGCAGATACCTGAATTGGAAAAGACAAAGGCATGGTCAATACAATTAAATCTGAGTAGGGAATTTAATTCTCTCAACAGGAGAGCCATAATTTGATTGTTTAACCCCTTAAACGTTTACCTTCAAGTTGTTCTTTAGAAATCTTGAGAATGTGTCGAGAAATAAGAATCTAGGGTGGATTATCAAAACATACACTATATGGGATTCTGGAAAGATGGTGGCTTGAGCAGATCTAAATTTCCGACCCTCCCCACATGTACACCAAGAAATACGAGGAAAAAATATACTGACCCTGAGGGACTCTCAACCGGTGGGCAGAAACGAAAGAACAAATATTGTGTGACCCCACTTATATGAAATACATAGAACAGGCAAATGCATAGAGACAAAAGCTTATTAGCTGTTACCATGGGCAGACGGGTGAGCAAAGGCGAGATTATTGCTGAAAGAGCACTGAGTTTCTATTAAGGGCGGTGAAAAAATCTGGAAATGGATAGCAGTGACGGTTGTACAACATGGTAAATGTAATTAATGTTACTGAATTGTACACTAAAAATAGTTGAAATGGCAAATGTTTTGTTATATATATTTTGCCGCAATAAATGCATCCAACGAAGACTTACATATGAATGCCCTTAGACTTATTCATAACCAAAAACTGAAAACAACTCAAATGTCCAACAGCAGATGGATAAACAAATTGAGGTATATCCGTACAGTGGAGTACTGTTTAGCAGTAAAAAGGAACAAATCACAGAAACACACAACATGGATAAATCTCAAAAATATTATACCGAGAGAAAGAAGCCCAGACACCAAAAACATACCATGTGATTCCATTTACACGCGGGTCTACAACAAGCAAAACTATGGTGACAGATCAGTTGTTGTGGGGACGTGTTTGTATCTGTCAAAACTCATCAAACTGTACGCTTAAAATAGGTACATTTTTATTATACTTAAATTATATTTTACGAAAGTTGATTTAAGGTGAAACAAAGATGCTAAATGACAGACCAAAATGCTCATATAATAAACAATTTGAATTACAGTAAAATATATACGTTTGCATAGAAAAAGCCTAGAAATATATAAAGTGTTAATGGTACTTTCATTTGCATAAAGCTTATAGGTAATTTTAATTTTTCCATGTTATGTGTTTTCAAAATGCTCCAAGTAAGTATACATTTTTATGTTTTATTTAACAATATTTTGTTGAGGATCAGAGTTCAAAAGTTCGGATCAGTCTGAAATTTTATTAATTTACTCATTTGATATTTATTGTATGCCTCCATATGCAAACAGCCTTGTAAGTGGCAGAAGGAAGTTGGTGTGCTTCCCTAAGCTTCAGGTGGGCATCCCTTTCAAGCAATTACTGTAACCAGTGAATATGTATGCATCGACAATTATCTGTAAGCCACATCTGTTTGCTCATAATCTTTACACAGGCTGTTCATGACTATTTATAAGAATTTGTGCATTGACATCTAAGATGCATCAATTGGTCTCAACCCACCTGGATCAAAGGAAAATGAAGAACACCAAGGACACAAGGTGATTACGAGCCCAAGAGACAGAAAGGGCCACATGAACCAGTGACTACATCATCCTGAGACCAGAAGAACTAGATGGTGCCTGGCTACAACCGATGACTGCCCTGACAGGGAACACAACTGAGAACCCCTGAGGGAGCAGGAGACCAGTGGGATACAAACCCCAAATTCTCATAAGACCAGACTTAATAGTCTGACTGAGACTGGGAGGACCCCACCCCCAGTGGTCATGGCCCCCAGACCTTCTGTTGGCCCAGGACAGGAACCATTTCCGAAGCCAACTCTTCAGACATGGATTGGACTGGACAATGGGTTGGAGAGGGATGCTGGTGAGGAGTGAGCTTCTTGGATCAGGTGGACACTTGAGACTATGTTGGCATCTCCTGCCTGGAGGGGAGATGAGAGGGTGGAGGGGGTTAGAAGCTGACGAAAAGGACACGAAAAGAGAGAGTAGAGGGAGAGAGCAGGCTGTCTCATTAGGGGGAGAGTAACTGGGAGTGTGTAATCTCCTGCCTGGAGGGGAGATGAGAGGGTGGAGGGGGTTAGAAGCTGACGAAAAGGACACGAAAAGAGAGAGTAGAGGGAGAGAGCAGGCTGTCTCATTAGGGGGAGAGTAACTGGGAGTGTGTAGCAAGGTGTATATGGGTTTTTGTGTGAGAGACTGACTTGATTTGTAAACTTTCACTTAAAGCACAATAAAAATTATTTAATAAAAAAAGAATTTGTGCATTAATGTTTATTTGTTTACCTAATCTTTCTGAAAATAAGTTTAAAATTTCCACAATGTTTAATACTGAATATGCACCACGTATTCTGAATTTACTACAGCATGTGAATGTGTTTCTAAGATTATGTACATTGATACCTATTCAATTAAAAAATGTCATGAGTTTTGGGTGTTTATTTACTAAATTAAAGGATTAAAGGCATTTGCTTTGCTCAAAAATAGCTAAAGCACTTAAAACTCTGAGAAATTGTATTAAATATAAATGAAAGCAGGAAGGGAAAAATGTGACTGAAGACAGGGCACTAAAGAAAGAGAGGTGTAAGAAATGTTAGATTAACTAAATAGAAAAGTCAGATGCATATAACGAACAAGCTGTAATCAATGAAGTAGGACATAAACACAGGAAATATTTGCTTCAACAGTTAGCATGGCAATTCAAGACATGGGGGACAGGAGTTAAACATCAAATAAATGCACTAACTTCTCAAGACAGAGAATTTCAGATACTTTATTGTGGGGTATACATGTGAAGCAAAAAACTAGAGAAAACAAATAGGAGAGTCTAATCCAGAAATGATTTTAAACCACTGAGCCTTCAGATTAAATCACTATGTTTACTGGTTGTTGTTAGGTGCTACAGAGTCAGTTCCAACTCACAGTGACACTATGTACAAAAGAACGAAACACTGCATCATCCTCACAATCATTGTTATGCTTAAACCCATTGTTGCAGTCACTGTTCGTCACTCCATCTCGTTGAGGGCCTTCCTCTTTTTCGCTGACCCTCTACTTTACCAACCATGATGTCCTTCTCCAGGGACAGCTCCCTCCTGACAGCATGTCCAAAGCATGTAAGACAAAGTCTCACCATCTTTGCTTCTAAAGAGCATTGTGTCTCACTTCTTTCAACACAGATTTGTTCATTCTTCTGGAAGTCCATGGTATATTCAATATTCGTTGCCAAAACAATTTTTCTTTAGTCTTCCTTATTCATTGTCTAGCGTTTGCATGCATATGAGGCGACTGAAAATACCATGGCTTGGGTCAGCCACACCTTAGTTCTCAAAAAGCTATCGTTGCATTTCAACATTTTGATGAGGTCTTTTGCAGCAGATTTACCCTTTGATTTCTTGACTACTGTTTCCACAGTCA
The DNA here is from genome assembly GCF_024166365.1 of Elephas maximus indicus. Lineage (NCBI taxonomy): Eukaryota > Metazoa > Chordata > Mammalia > Proboscidea > Elephantidae > Elephas > Elephas maximus. The sequence continues at coordinate 66,202,015 of NC_064831.1, read as the reverse complement.
TTGACTGTGGATCCAAGTTAAGTGAAATTCTTGACAACTTCAATCTTTTCTCCGTTTATCATGACGTTGCTTATTGGTCCAGTTGTGAGAATTTTTGTTTTCCTTATGTTGAGGTGTAATCCATACTGAAGGCTGGAGTCTTTGATCTTCATCAGTAAGTGTTTCAAGTCCTCTTCACTTTCAGCAAACAAGGTTGTGTCATCTGCGTATCACAGGTTGTTAATGAGTCTTCCTCCAATCCCGGTGTCCCATTCTTCTTGGTTTATTTGCACAACATACAGATTGAATAAGTATGGTGAAAGGATACATTCCTGACATACACCTTCCCTGACTTTAAACTACAGAGTATGCCCTTGTTCTGTTCAAACAGCTACTGCTTGATCTATGTACAGGTTCCTCATGAGCACAATTAAGTGTTCTGGAATTCCCCATTCTTCCCTGTGTTATCCATAATTTGTTATAGTCCACACAGTCGAATGCCATTAAATAGTCAATAAAACACAGGTAAAAATTTTTCTGGTATTCTCTGCTTTCAGCCAAGATCCATCTGACATCAGTAAATGATATCCTTGGTTCCATGTCCTCTTCTGAATCTGGGTTGAACTTCTGTCAGTTCCTTGTCAATGTACTGCTACAACTGCTTTTGAATTATCTTTGGCAACATTTTACTTTGTGCAACATTACTGATATTGTTCAATAATTTCCACATTCTGTTGGATCACCTTTCTGTGGAACAGGCACAAACAGGGATCTCTTCCAATCAGTTGGCCAGGAAACCGTCTTCCAAATTTCTTGACAAAGACAAGTGAGCACCACCAGCACTCCACCTGTTTGTTGAAACACATCTCAATTGGTATTCAGTCAATTCCTGGGGCCTTGTTTTTTACCATTCCCTTCAGTGCAGCTTGGACTTTTTTGGGTACCATCGGTTCTTGATCATATGCTACCTCCTGACATGGCTGAACATCAACCAATTCTTTTTGGTACAGTGACTCTGTGTATTCCTTCCAAGTTCTTCTGATGCTTCCTGCATTGTTCAGTATTCTTCCCATAGAATCCTTCAATACTACGAGGCTTGAATTTTTTCTTGTTCTTTCCACTTCAGAAATGCTGAGAACGTTCTTCTGGGTCTTTGCATATATCATTATAATACTTTACCTTGTCTTCCTCAGCTGCCCTTTGAAACCTTCTGTTCAGCTCTTTTACTTCATCATTTCTTCCGTTCCCTTTAACTACTCTGTGCTCAAGAGCAAGTTTCAGAGTCTCTTCTGACATCCATTTTGGTCTTTTCTTTCTTTCCTGTCTTTTTAATGACCTCTTGCTTTCTGCATGTATGATGTCCTGAACATCATTCCATGACTCATCTGGTCTTTGGTTATTAGTGTTCATGTGTCCTATCTATTCTTGAGACGGTCTCTAAATTCAGGTGGGATATACTCAAGGTTGTATTTTGGCTCTCAAGGATTTGCTCTAATATTCTTCAGCTTCAACTTGAACTTGCATATGAGCAATTGATAGTCTGTTCTGACTGATGATATTGAGCTTTTCCATCGTCTCTTTCCATAGATGTAGTCGATTTGATTCCTGCGTATTGCATCTGGCGAGGTCTATGTGTATAGTCACCATTTATGTTGTTGAAAAGGTATTTGCAATGAAGTCATTGGTCCTGCAAAATTCTATCGTGCGAATTCAGGCATTGTTTCTATCACTAACACCATATTTTCCAACTTCTGATTCTTCTTCTTTGTTTCTAACTTTCACATTCCAATCACCAGTAATTATCAATGCATCTTGACTGCATGTTTAATTTTGGACTGCAGAAGTAGGTAAAAATCTTCAATTTCCTCATCTTTGGAATTAGTGGTTGGTGTGTAAATGTGAATAATAGTCATATTAATTGGTCTTCCTGTAGGCATATGGATATTATCTATCACTGACAGCATCATACTTCAGGAGAGATCTTGAAATGTTCTTCTTGATGATGAACACAACACCACTCCTTCAATTTATCATTTCCAGCACAGTTGGCCGTATAATTGTCTGATTCGAAAGGGTCAATACCAGCCCATTTCAACTTACTAATGCCTGGGATATTGATCATTATGTGTTCCATTTCATTTTGGACCACTCTCAATTTTCCTAGATTCATACATCATACATTCCACATTCAGATTATTAGTGGATGTCTGCAGGTGTTTCTTTTCGTTTTGAGTCATGCCACCTCAGCAAATGAAGGTCCTGAAGCTTGACTCCAACCACATGCTTAAGGTCGACTCTACTCTGAGAAGGCAGCTCTTCCCCAGTCGTATTTTGAGTGCCTTCCAATCTGAAGGGCTCATCTTCTGGCACTATATCAGACAACATTCCGCTGCTATTCATAAGGTTTTAACTGGCCAATTTTTTCAGAAGTAGACCTCCAGGTCCTTCCTTCTAGTCTGTCTTAGCTTAGAAGCTCCACTGAAACCTGTTCAGTGTGACCCTGCTGGTATTTGAAGTATCAGTGGTACAACTTCCAGCATCACAGCAACACGGAAGACACCACAGTACAACAAACTGACAGACGCATGGGGATATCTACCTACAACTATATAATATGTTGCTCTCTCAAGTCTGCCTTTGGACTCATCACATGTAGTATCCAAAAAGTATAAAACTTTTCATAGTTTACAATATAATACAAATAAAGTACACCACATATTCTTATAGCCTTTATGAAATGCTAGAACAATGTGTGTTAATCGGGGTACAGCTGGTAAAAATAAGTAAAATATATTTCCTACACACATCAATGAGTATTCATGGCACTTAGAAATAAAGGGCATAATCTGAAAAAAATTTTCAAAACTGCAGGAAAAAGAATGGAGAGTTCTCAGTAAATATTATTTACTTGCCACTGAGATAGAAATATAATCTTAATCAATGAAAAAACAGATAGATGGGAAAACAACATCAACAAGCTTGCCTTGGTTTCTAAATTATAGACATCTTAAATTCAGTTATAAACAGCCCAATCAACAAATTGGGGATCAGCAAACTTCAGCGTGGGGGCCAAATCCTGGCCATGGCCTATTTTTGTCAGGCCCTTGAACTAAGAATGGTGTTCATATTTTCAAAACATTTTAAAACAATCAAATAAACAAACAAAAAATCATGACACAAAACAGAAAATATGCAACACAGAGAATATGTGGCCACAAAGATTAAAATATTTATTATCTGGCCCTTTACAAGAAAAGTTAACAACCGGAGGCGGAGCCCAAGATGGCAGAATAGACAGACGCTTCCGTCGAGCCCTCTTTACAACAAAGGCCTGAAAACACAAGTGAAACGAGTATATTTGTGACAAGCTGGGAGCCCTGAGCATCAAAGGCAAGCTTAGACAACGAACTAAGGGGCAGGGGAAGGAAGAGACTGTTCAGAAGCAGAGAGGAGTTGCCGGACCTGAATCGCGGGAAGCCCTCAGGTACCATTCTGGAGCCGCTGCAGCAGGCAGCGGGCTGGCACTAGCATTAGGCCGCAGTTTCCTCAGGGAGAAGCAGCCAGCCACACATCCCACTCACACCTCCGGGACCTGAGGAGAACTCAGTTTCCTCAGGGAGAAACAGCAGCCACACAGCCCACTCACACCTCCGGAAACTAAGGAGAAGGGTGCTCTCAGCAAAAGCTAAGTACTTGCGCACATTTTATCGTGCCCCTCCCACCCCCAACCCAGCTTGAGGCCTGAGATAGACCCTGGTGAGCACCTGGAGCCATCCTCCTGGCCTTGGGGAAGGAAAAAATTTGCAACAGGGGGGAAAAGATAATTTGCTAGCTCCATTAACTGGGGGAGCTCAGGACAGAAGCTGCTCCTATCCAGGCATCAACCATCCGTGGACCTTGAGCGCCTTTCCCTTCTGCATGGACCTGTGTGGGCCTATTTCGGGAGAATAGGTCCTTGCTGGCAAACTCCAACCATTTCAGTGGTGCGGTGGAGAGGTAGTATTTGACGTTTGACATTGCTCTGCCTATTAAACAAGGTCCTTACCTACCCACAACAGGGACCTGAGGACTGGTGGCTCCACTTGGGTCACCCGGCTACCCGCGACAGGGGCCCAGGGATAACTGGTACCTCCCAGTCCTTACAACAAAATCTTTGGGTGTCCATGGTTCCCCTGCAGAGCCTACCCACCAGCATGCTCTAGGGAACAGAGACGCGTTTTCCTCAGAAAGACTTGTGGGTCGGTTCTCAGCCCCCTGCCTTGTTCAGAGCGTGACCCCCTGCTGCAATCAGATACAGGTATATACGCCAATCACCCCTGCCCCTCTAAGACTGTAGGACAGAGCCTGTACCACACACTTGATATCAGCTACCTGGAAACCTGAGCTGAATTCATACAGGAAAACTTAATGGACTCCTACACTGATATACCTGATAACAGCTCTAGCTAGCTAGGGACAGGACACCAGAGCTCCAAAGGCGAAAATAATCAAGCTAGCTCACTCAAGCAACCCATAGGGGTATAACAAAACAAAACAAAGCAAGCAGCTACGACACAGTAAGCAAGCATAAACTAATACAATAACTTATACATGGCTCAGAGACAACAGTCAATATCAAGTCACATAAAGAAACAGGCCATGATCACCTCAACAGGCTCTCAAAACAAAGAATCCAGGGATCTTTTAGATGAAAGTGCATTCCTGGAATTACCAGATGCAGAATACAAAAGTTTAATATACAGAACCCTTCAAGACATCAAGAAGGAAATGAGGCAATATGCAGAACAAGCCAAGGAACACACAGATAAAGCAACTGAAGAACTCAGAAAGATTATTCAGGAACATAATGAAAAGTTTAATAAGCTGAAAAAATCCATAGACAGACAGCAATCATAAATTCAGTAGATTAACAATAAAATTACATAAATAGATAACTTGATAGAAAGTCAGAGGAGCAGAATTGAGCAAGTAGAAGCTAGAATTTCTGAACTCAAAGATAAATCACTTGGCAGTAATATATTTGAAGAAAAATCAGATAAAAGAACTTTAAAAAATGAAGAACCCTTAAGAATCACGTAGGACTCTATCAAGAGAAATGACCTACGAGTGACTGAAGTACCAGAACAGGGAGGGATAACAGAAAATACAGAGAAAATTGTCGAGGATTTGTTAGCAGAAAACTTCCCTGATACTGTGAAAGATGAGAAGATATCTATCCAAGATGCTCATCGATCTTCAAAGAAAGTCACCAAGACATATTATAATCAAACTTACCAAAACCAAAGATAAGGAGACAATTATAAGAGCAGCAAGGGATAAAAGAAAAGTCACCTACAAGGGAGAGCCAATAAGAGTAAGCTCGGACTACTCAGCAGAAACCATTCAGGCCAGAAGGCAATAGCATGACATATTTAAAAAAATTAAAGGAAGAACATAGCCTGCCAAGAATCATATATCCATCAAAACTGTCTCTTAAATACGAAGGTGAAATTAAGACATTTCCAGATAAACACAAGTTGAGGGAATTCATAAAAACCAAACCAAAACTACAAGAAATACTAAAGGGAGTTTTTTGGTTAGAAAATAAATAATATCAGGTATCTACCCAAGACTAGAACACTGGGCAGAGGAACCAGAAGTCAACCCAGACAGGGAAATAAAAAAAAAAAAAAAAAAAAAATTCAATATTAAAAAAAAAAGCCCAACACAGGGTAACCGCGATGTTATTATGTAAAAGAAGACAATATTAAAATAATAAAGAGGGACTAAGAAATGTAATCATACACCTTCCATATAGAGAGGAAGATACAGCGATACAAAGAAATAAAAGTTAGTTATAAACTTAGAAAAATAAGAGTAAATAATAAGGTAACCACAAAGGAGATAAACTGTCCTACTCATCAAAATAAAATACAAGGGAAAATACAGACTCAGCAGAAAAAAAATCAACAACAACAAATGTGAGGAAAGGACAATATATAAAGAAAATCTACACAGCACATGAAATCAAGTGGGAAAAAGAAACTGTCAACACACAAAAAAAGACACCAAAATGACAGCATGAAATGCATAAAACATATTTTAAAAACCTATCCATAATTACCCTGAATGTAAATAGACTAAATGCACCAATAAAGAGACAGAGAGTGACAGAATGGATTAAAAAACAAGATCCGTCTATATGCTGCCAACAAGAAACACACCTTAGACTTAGAGACACAAACAAACTAAAACCCAAAGGATGGAAAAAAGTATATCAAACAAACAACAATCAAAGAAGAGCAGGAGTGGCAATATTAATTTCTGACAAAATAGACTTTAAAGTTAAATCCATCAAAAAGGATAAGGAAGGACACTATATAATGATTAAAGGGACAATACACCAAGAAGATATAACCATATTAAATATTTATGCACCCAGTGACAGGGCTGCAAGATACATAAAACAAACTCTATCAGCATTGAAAAGTGAGATACACAGCTCCACAATAATAGTAGGAGACTTCAACACACCACTTTCAGTGAAGGACACGACATGCAGAAAGAAGCTCAATAAAGGCACAGAAGATCTAAACGCCACAATCAACCAACTTCACCTCATAGACATATACAGAACACTCCACCCAACAGCAACCAAGTATACTTTCTTTTCTAGTGCAAATGGAACATTCTCTAGAATAGACCACATATTAGGTCATAAAGCAAGCCTTAGCAGAATCCAAAACACTGAAATAATGCAAAGCATCTTCTCTGACCATAAGGCCATAAAAGTGGAAATCAATAACAGGAAAAGCAGGGAAAAGAAATCAAACACTTGGAAACTGAACAACACTCTGCTCAAAAAAGACTGGATTATAGAAGACATTAAGGATGGAATAAGGAAATTCAGAGAATCCAATGAGAATGAAAACACTTCCTATCAGAACCTTTCGGACACAGCAAAAGCAGTGCTCAAAGGCCAATTTATATCAATAAATGCACACATCCAAAAAGAAGAAATGGCCAAAATCAAATAATTATCCCTACAACTTGAACAAATAGAAAGAGAGCAACAAAAGAAACCCACAGTCACCAGAAGAAAACAAATAATAAAAATTAGAGCTGAACTAAATGAAACAGAAAAACAACTGAAAGAATTAACAAGACCAAAAGCTGGTTTTTTGAAAAAAATCAACAAAATTAATAAACCACTGGCCAAACTGAAAAAAGAAAAACAAGAGAGGAAAGCAAATAACCCGAATAAGAAATAAGAGGGGATATATATTACGACAGACCCAACTAAAATTAAAAGAAACATATCAGATTACTATGAAAAACTATACTCAAATTTGAAAACCTAGAAGAAATGGATGAATTCCTAGAAACACACTACCTACCTAAACTAATACAAACAGAGGTAGAACAAATAAATAGACCCTTTACAAAAGAAGAGATTGAAAAGGTAATCAAAAAACTCCCAACAAAAAAAAGCCCTGGTCCGGATGGCTTCACTGCAGAGTTCTACCAAACTTTCAGAGAAGAGTTAACACCACTACTACTAAAGGTATTTCAGAGCATAGAAAAGGACAGAATACTACCAAACTCATTCTATGAAGCCACCATATCCCTGATACCAAAATCAGGTAAAGACACCACAAGAAAAGAAAATTATAGACGTATATCCCTCATGAATGTAGATGCAAAAATCCTCAACAAAATTCTAACCAAGAGAATTCAACAACATATCAAAAACATAATTCACCATGACCAAGTGGGATTCATACCAGGTATGCAGAGATGGTTCAACATTAGAAAAACAATTAATGCAATCCACCACATAAATAAAACAAACGACAAGAATCACATGATTTTATCAATTGATGCAGAAAAGGCATTTGACAAAGTTCAACACCCATTCATGATAAAAACTCTCACCAAAATAGGAATAGAAAGAAAATTTCTCAACATATTTTTTATACAAAGCCAACAACCAACATCACCCTAAACGGAGAGAGCCTGACAACATTCCCATTCAGATCAGGAACCAGACAAGGATGCCCTTTATCACCACTTTTATTCAACATTGTGCTAGAAGTCCTAGCCAGAGCAATTAGGCTAGATAAAGAAATAAAGGGCATCCAGATTGGCAAGGAAGAAGTCAAAGTATCTCTATTTGCACATGACATGATTTTATACACAGAAAACCCTAAGGAATCATCCAGAAAACTACTGAAACTAAAAGAAGAGTTCAGCAGAGTGTCCAGATACAAGATAAACATACAAAAATCAGTTGGATTGCTCTACACCAACAAAAAGAACATCGAAGAGGAAATCACCAAATCAATGCCATTTACAGTAGCCCCCAAGAAGATAAGGTACTTAGGAATAAATCTTACCGGAGATGTAAAAGACTTATACAAAGAAAACTACAGTACACTTCTGCAAGAAACCAAAAGAGACTTACATAAGTGGAAGAACATACCTTGCTCATGGATAGGAAGACTTAACATTATAAAAATGTCCATTCTACCAAAACCGATCTATACATTTAATGCAATTCCGATCCAAATCCCAACGACATTCTTTAATGGGATGGAGAAGCAAATCACCAATTTCATATGGAAGGGAAAGAGGCCCCCGATAAATAAGGCATTACTGAAAAAGAAGAACAAAGTAGGAAGCCTTACTTTACCTGATTTTAGAACCTATTTACCGCCACCGTAGTCAAAACAGCCTGGTACTGGTGCAATAACAGATACATGGACCAATGGAACAGAATTGAGAATCCAGACATAAATCCATCCACATATGAGCAGCTGATATTTGACAAAGGCCCCAAAACAGTTAAATGGGGAAAAGACAGTCTTTTTAACAAATGGTGCTGGCATAACTGGATATCCATCTGCAAAAAAATGAAACAAGACCCATACCTCACTCCATGCACAAAAACTAACTCAAAATGGATCAAAGACCTAAATATAAAATCTAAAACAATAAAGATCATGGAAGAAAAAATAGGGACAACGTTAGGAGCCCTAACACGTGGCATAAACAGTACAGAAAACATTATAAAGAACGTAGAAGAAAAACTAGATAACTGGGAGCTCCTAAAAATCAAACACTTCTGCGCATCCAAAGACTTCACCAAAAGAGTAAAAAGATTACCTACAGACTGGGAAAAGGTTTTTAGCTATGATATTTCTGATCAGCGCCTGATCTCTAAAATCTACATGATACTGCAAAAACTCAATTGCAACAAGACAAATAACCCAATTAAAAAATGGGCAAAAGATATGAATAGACACTTCACTGAAGACAACATTCAGGCAGCTAACAGATATATGAGGAAATGTTCACGATCATTAACCATTAGAGAAATGCAGATCAAAACTACAATGAGATTTCATCTCACTCCAACAAGGCTGGCATTAATCCAAAAAACACAAAAGAATAAATGTTGGAGAGGCTGTGGAGAGATTGGAACACTTCTACACTGCTGGTGGGAATGTCACATGGTACAATCACTTTGGAAATCGATGTGGCGCTTCCTTAAAAAGCTAGAAATAGAACTACCATACGATCCAGCAATCCCACTCCTTGGAATATATCCTAGAGAAATAAAATAAGAGCCTTTACACGAACAGATATATGCACACCCATGTTTACTGCAGCACTGTTTACAATAGCAAAAAGATGGAAGCCACCAAGGTGCCCATCAATGGATGGATGGATAAATAAGTTATGGTATATTCACACAATGGAATACTATGCATCGATAAAGAACAGTGAGGAATCTGTGAAACATTTCATAACATGGAGGAACCTGGAAGGCATTATGCTGAGTGAAATTAGTCAGTTGCAAAAGGACAAATATTGTATAAGACCACTATTATAAGAACTTGAGAAATAGTTTAAACTGAGAAGAAAACATTCTTTTGTGGTTACAAGAGGGGGGAGGGAAGGTGGGTGGGAGAGGGGCATTCACTAATTAGATAGTAGATAACTAGGTGAAGGGAAAGACAGCACACAGTACAGGGGAGGTCAGCACAATCAGAGTAAACCAAAAACAAAGAAGTTTCCTGAATAAACTGAATGCTTCGAAGGCCAGCGTAGCAGGGGCAAGGGTCTGGGGACCACGGTTTCAGGCGACATCTAGTTCAATTGGCATAATAAAATCTATTAAGAAAACATTCTGTATCCCACTTTGAAGAGTGGCACCTGGGGTCTTAAATGCTAGCAAGCAGCCATCTAAGATGCATCAATGGGTCTCAACCCACCTGGATCAAAGGAAAATGAAGAACACCAAGGACACAAGGTGATTACGAGCCCAAAAGACAGAAAGGGCCACACGAACCAGCGACTACATCATCCTGAGACCAGAAGAATTAGATGGTGCCTGGCTATAACCGATGACTACCCTGACAGGGAACACAACTGAGAACCCCTAAGGAAGCAGGAGACCAGTGGGATGCAGACCCCAAATTCTCATAAGACCAGACTTAATGGTCTGACTGAGACTGGAAGGACCCCGGTAGTCATGGCCCCCAGACCTTCTGTAGGCCCAGGACAGGAACCATTCCCGAAGCCAACTCTTCAGACATGGATTGGACTGGACAATGGGTTAGAGAGGGATGCTGGTGAGGAGTGAGCTTCTTGGATCAGGTGGACACTTGAGACTATGTTGGCATCACCTGCCTGGGGGGGGCAGGTGAGAGGGTGGAGGGGGTTAGAGGCTGGTGAAAGGGACATGAAAAGAGAGAGTAGAGGAAGAGAGCAGGCTGTCTCATTGGGGTGAGAGTAATTGGGAGCGTGTAGCAGGGTGTATACGGCTTTTTGTGTGAGAGACTGACTTGATTTGTAAACTTTCACTTAAAGCACAATAAAATTATTTAAAAAAAAAAAAAGTTAACAACCCCTGAACTTCATAAATGGATGAAACAAGTCTTAGTGGTGGCTTTAACCCAGAGATTTAAAAGTGTGCCACGGGGTCATAGTTTATTAGAACGAAAAGGAACCTCTATGACCATTTCATCCCCATCATGTCATGACAATGTCAAGACATTGGCTCACTTACCTCTCCTGGAATAAGAGAGATACAGTAGAGTAGGTGTCCCTGGGTGGTGCAGATGGTTAACAAGCTTGACTGTTAACATAAAGGTTGGAGGTTCAAGTCTACCCAGAGATGCCATATAAGAAAGGCCTGGTGATTTACTCCAGAAAAATCAGCCACTGAAAACCTACGGAGCACAGCTCTACTCTGACACGCATGGGTCGGCAGGAGTAAGAGTTGACTTGATGGCGACTGGTTTTTACAGTTGAGTAAGTGCACTCTTCTCCAACTTTACTTGTTAAATTAATAACATTGGAATAGCATATCCATTTCACTGAAAATACTCCTCCTTTCTAGTTATTTAGAGTAATAGGAAACAGAGAAGATACGCAATATTAATTGAAATTGTGGTAAAAATTAAGCCATCAAAAAAAACATTATTTTCAAACCATATTTGAAGCAAATTATCTGCTGACAGGTAATTCAAACCTTGTCCTGATTTTTATTGTAACAACCCCTACTCCCCCTCCCCCAACACACACACCCCACCAAGATAATCACTTTTACTAAACAGCTGGAGGGATTAAAAAAAATACACAGCAAATCACATAGTTTGATATTCCATACAATTCCTAGCACGTAGATGGTGCTTCCAAACCATTCGCTGAGCTAAACGGCCATAGACAGAACGTTTTCTCTGCTGTCCATATGACTTCATTATATTTCAAAGGTGTGAATCATCAACTCTGGCAATAAAATCAGATTTTACACTACTACAAATGTTTGACATATTTCAAGAGCTCTCAGAAATGAGAGAACTCCATAGATGTGTTCCCTAAGTTACACAAGTAGAAGATGATGCTTCATTACACTGTTGTTGATTTGTTATATTTAGACGCCTCTGAATTGAATTATTCAAGCATGTACAAATACAACCTTGAAGGGGTCCACATACTTGCTCCTGGCAGTCTAGAAACAAAAGCTGCTATTCAGATAAAAGATGACAGGCAACAGGAAGCTGACAGGTCACTAATTTACTGCATTTTCTGCACATTTGAATTTGTAGGTCTCCATAGCCATTAAGCTAGTTTCATGATGTCAGCCAAAAAGCCTCATGGGCAACAGCGTTGTATCATTTAAAAGAAAAAAACTACCAACCTCAGTCTGTCTGAATCTATGTTTGCTCATTAGAGGCCACTGAGTGAATTTAGAAAGAGGTTTTCATTGCACCCTTGCCCTATCATTGTTTAGTATAGACCTGGGCTATAAAAAAAAATTCCTATTCTTCCTTCTTTTTCTATGCCTAAAACAATTTAGATACAGCTGACAAAAATAAGTGTCTAAAATAATTATACCTAAACCAAACCCATTGCCATAGAGTTGCTTCCGACTCACAGCGACCCTTCAGAATAGGGTAGAACTGCCCCACAGAGTTTCCAAGGAACAGCTGGTGGATTCAAGCTGCCAACCTTTTGGTTAGCAGCCAAACACTTAACCACTGTACCACCGGGGCTCCAATTTAAATATAGTTGAAGAAATTAAATATCAGGCAATCTAGTAGTTCTCTAACCAAAAATGGAGCAATTTCAACAATTCATATGTGGTCCAAATATATATTTATCTAAATTTAAAACCTAGGGTCAGAGAAAGAGATCTTCATCTTCTACACCTCTCCTCTCTGTTAAGCCCTGGCTCCACTTACCGTCTCTCATGCCCCTTTGCCTTTGCAAATACTATTCTCCCTTCTGCTTGGTTGGAATCTCTTCCTCAAACGTGACTGGCTGGCAAAATTCTATTCATAATAGAAGTCTTACCTGGTTTTCCTAAAAAGACTCATACAATAATTCCCCTACATACCTTAAACACACTTCCACTAAATACTTCTTGAACTGGATTATAACCCTGACTCTCACAGTCAGAGAACCACGAACTCTCTGAGGGCAGTGACTGACACCTTTTGGCAGAGTTAACATTCAGCTAAGGAGCCCTGGTGGCACAACACTTAAGAGCCTGGTTGCTTCTGAAGGGGAGATGAGAGGGTAGAGGGGATCAGGAGCTGGCCAAATGGACACGAAAAGGGACAGCAGAGGGAAGGAATGTGCTGTCTCATTAGGGGTAGGGCAATTAGGAGTATATAGCAAGGTGTTTATAAATTTTTATATGAGAGTCTGACTTGATTTGTAAACTTCCACTTAAAAAAAAAACCACAACCCACTTGAAGCACAATAAAAATTAAAAAAAAAAAAAAAAAGGTTGGCTGCTAACCAAAAGGTCAGTGTTTTGAACTCACCAAATAGCTCTGAGGGAGAAAAGACCTGGTGATCTAGTCCCATAGAAATTTCAGCCTCAGAATCAGAAGCCTGTGGGGCAGTTCTACACTGTCCTACAGGCTATGAGTTGGGACCAACTTGACAGTGCTTAATGACAATATTCAGCTGGTACACACCCGTACAGCTGTAAAGGCTGTACGGAAGTAGTGAAATACTTCTGTGATGTAGTTCTGGTAAACAGCCACTGCCCCAAACTCCACCAGCCCTAAGGTGCCTGCTGATGGTCCAGCTCCCCCCACCTCCACCATAACCCACCAACTAAAACAAGAAACCTAACACAGCATAACGGATGGAGGGGTCTCTCAAGACCCTGATCTACCACTACAGCCATCTTGATTGGCTGACGTCTTGTTGCGCTAACTGGTAAGTACTCTGGATATCACCCCTGCCTCTTTGTACCCAAAGCCTAGGACACTGCCTAGCACGTAATAAGTCTTTGATATTGTTTGTGCTGTCAAGTCATTTTCGACTCATAGCGACCCTATATGAGAGAGCAGAACTGCCCTACAGGGTTTCCTAGGTTGTAATCTTTAATGGAACCAGATTGCCAGGTCTTTTTTCCCACTGGTAGGTTAGGACCACTGACCTTTTGGTTAGCAGCCAAGCTCTTAACCATTGTCTCAGCAGGGCTCCTGTAGTAAACCCTAATGAACCTTTTAATTCTTTGTTAAAATAATGAATTCATTAATATCAGCTCATTAAGTGATTCCAAGCCAACGGGTATACTGTCAAACTATGCAGACAATAATCAGATCACCAAGAAAAAATCCAAGTTCCTAAGTACAAGACAGGAAAACCAGTCAAGACTTCCTATTTCCTATGCTTGTCTTCAGCATTTGATAAAATAAATGCTTAATTTGATAATGAGAGCAAAAATCTTCCGTGTGATTCTTTATAGAGCATATGATTCAAGATTTTTCAAGTTTTTACCCCTAAACAAAGTTCTTATAAAACCATAGTCTCCATAACAATACCACAAACAGAGGTCACTGAACTCTACTGTGTCTTGGACAGGAACACAGGCATCACAAAGGAAGAACATGAGTGATTAATTTAAATGGAGGGAAAAGGCAAGAATGAGAAAAGTAAGTTAATTATGAACGGCATGTCTAATTACAGATTTCGCTAGGGGCTTCAGATACTTTTAATTAGTTTTACTTGGTATATTAATTTTAAGTGGAACACCATGACAGAATTTTCTCATCACAGAAATTTACTAAGTAAAATCAGATTTCAAGTTATCATCTTTATGATTTAATAATTAATGTTCAATAATACACGATAATTATTTGGAAAGTCATTAATAAAATATACACCACATTAAAAGCTTTCAAAACACTACTAAAGTGGCTACAGAATCCTTAAAAAAAAATACATAAGGGAGCAGGTATGTAGCTAAAAGAAAGAGGAATACGCAGCTTCAGTAACAAGAATTTTGAACTACAATTAATATATCAATCATTTTAGCTACTTACTTTCCAGTAGAAAAAGCATCTTTCAGTCATGATGTAGGGAATTTCAAAGAGCTATAGGATTAAGGTATTAAAATTAAAGATGGAAAGGAAGAATACTGCCAACATTTTTGACAAGAGAAGCTTAATTATCTAATTTCAACAACACTGTGCCATTAATCTAACATCAACCTTTAGTAAAACAATGCTGTACTATGTACTATGCAAAGGAAAAATGCTAGAAGGTGACAAAGTCTCAAACAAGAAGCATCGTGTGTTTATTAAGAAAAAATCACTCAGGGGACATCTAGGTCAATTGGCAAAATACAGTTCATAAAGACAGTGTTCTACATCCTATCCTGGTGAGTACCATCCAGGTTCTTAAAAGCTTGGGAACAGCCACCTATTGATCTCTTCTAGCCTAGAGCAAAGGAGAACTAAGAAAACTGAAGACTCAAGGAAGCAATTAGTCCAAAGGACCAATGGTCCAAATGAACCACAGCCTTCCCTAAACTGAGACCAGAAGAACTAGATGGTGCCTGGCTATCACCAGCAACTATTCTGATCAGGATCCCAACAGAAGGTCTCAGTTAGAATGGGTTAAAAAAAAAAAAAAAAACTTACTGGTCTGAAAGAGACTGGAGGAACCCCTGAGACTACTGCCCTGAAACAACCTTCTAATTGAAACCAAAGATACTCTAGGAGGCCACCTTTCAGCCAAATAGACGGGGATATAAAATAAGTAGTAACACCTGTGAAGAATGTGCTCCTTAGAACAATCAACTATACAAGACCAACAAGGCTACATCTGCCCAAAAACAAAGAGGAGCAGGCAGGGAGGGACAGTGAAAACAGATTAAGGGAAACGGGGAGCCCAGGGATGAAATGGGGAAAGTGCTGACACACTGTGAGGATCACAAGCAATGTCCCAGAACAATTAGTGTAAGAATCATTGATTAGAAAATTAATTCGCCATGTAAACTTTCACCTAAAGCACTACAGTTTAAAAAAAAAAAAAAAATCAAGGAAGATCAGCTCAGTTTTTCGGTAGTTATTAAGTTAGAAACTTAAAAGACAGGAGAAAAATTAAAAGCTTTTAAAATCCCCCTAATCTGGTAGTGGTTAAGAGCTATGGCTGCTAAGCAAAAGGTCAGCAGTTCGAATCTACCAAGTGCTCCTTGGAAACTCTATGGGCAGTTCTACCCTGTCTTATAGGGTCGCTATGAGTCGAAATCTACTCGATGGCAATGGGTTTGATTCGGTAATCTTAATTTGGAGTCCTGCTGGAGCAGTGGTTAAGAGCTATTGCTGCTAATCAAATGGCCAGCAGTTCAAATCTACCAGCCACTCCTTGGAAACCATATGAGGCAATTCTATTCTGTCCTCTAGGGTCGCTATGAGTTGGAATCAACTCAATGGCAACAGGTTTGGTTTTTGGCTTTTGGTTTAATCTTAATTTGAAACAATTAGTAAATTAACTTGGCTATTTTATTAGCACTGCCATATAAATTCAAATAGAAAAGGTATACAATGAATAGGTAATAGTAACAGTAAGTACACATTTATTGAGCTACCTGCATACTGTACCTGAGGAACTCAACGTGCTTTACATAGATTATTCATTTTCATAACCACTTTACATGGCAGATAGCATCATCCTTAACTGGTGAAATCGATGCCAGAAACAACCTTGCCAAGGTCAACTGTCAAGAGGAATCTAAGATTCAAACCCATAGTCGACCAATCCTCCAGCCCCTGTGCTGGTCACTACACTCCACTACCTGACCAGATGGTCTCAATGTAATTAAAGTAAGCCAACTTAGTGTTGAAGTTCCACTGTGTATTAGATGTTCTAAATGAATAAAGATTATGGTTCACTATCCCAACGGGATGTGACCATCTGAATGTCTAAGAAAAACAATATAACTTAGTAATTATATTTCTGGTCCTGATTTGGGGTATCAAGGATGTTGCTAGTCATCTTAAAAGCTGTCACAAAATTCTACCTTCCTTGATCTAAATAATACATTAAAAACCAGACCCGTTGCTGCTGAGTTGATTCTGACTCACAGGGATTGTACAGGACAGAGTAGAACTGGCCTATAGGGTTTTGAAGGCTGTGAGTCTTTACGGAAGCAATGTCATCTTTCTCCTACAGAACAGCTGGTGGGTTTGAACTGCTGACCTCTTGGTTAGCAGCTGAGCGCTTAACCTCTGCACCAACATGATTTAAAAAATTACTAAAGAGATGCAAAAGCAGTAGGATGCTGAAGAGGGGGAAAATCAAATAAGAGAACACTAGTAATTTTTATGCCTTTTTAATATTCTATTTAAAAAAGCTCTAATGGGATACAGACATTCATCACAGAAAATCAAATATAAGAATTAAGATCCATGGTCATTATAAACAAAAAAAAAAATGAGATTCAGTCAGGACAGACATAAGTTAAAATACATGGGATGATAAAAATAAATGGGAATTCGACGACAAGAAAAGCATTGAAAAATAACCTTTCTCTACCTTTTGTGAACACCTGTAACAAATCCAGGAGATAAGAAAATTTACTGTTGATTAAAAAAGTCAGGTGTCTTGAATACCTCTCTTTCAAATAACTGAGCATGAATAAATTGATATATAAAAAGTTACTACACAAATTAGGTTGGAAAAAGGCCAGTGCTCCTAACAAAGGCACACAACTAATGTGTGATGAGCAAGAAAATGACTTGACTAAAAACAGTGAAAAGTGAAAAAATGGGAAGAAAGGGAAATGGATTGGTCTTTCTCTAAATTCCTTCTCAGGTAAATAGTATGTGCTCTTGAGGTTCGTGACTACTGAAAACAAAGTCCTTCAGAATACACCTTCCTGGGATAAATCTCCTGCTCATACTGTGCCCCAAAAGGCCTTACATCGAAAATGATACCCTCCCTTATTCCTGGCAGTCTCTTTCTGGAAATATTTTCAATTGCTCTGCATCCCACAATATATAATATATCTCAAGGACTAATCTTTCTGTCTCTACTGTTTTTATGAATTGAATAATAATATTTAATCAGCTTTTTTTTTAATGAAAAATTTTGAGAGTTGTTTTTGATATACAGAAATCCCAACACAATCAGGATACCTTATAGCATAAACCCAATTTTCATTTTAAAAGACACAGGCATCCTTCACAAAGCCATTTGTAAAGGAATTTTTTTTTAAGGATTTGCTACAAGAACTATCAACTGCCTTTTTAAAAATTTTTTTAAAGAAATCATGCCCTTAACAAAAAATATTATTTATAACTCTTTCACTTCTCTTGTGAATACTTGGAATAGCTTCCCACATCTCAACTACTTTTATCACCTGCTGATTTAAAAAACCACCTTACAGTCCAACTTTTTTATTTTACCTAGTAAACCTACTAAGCTTCTATGCATACAGACTGTACGTGCTATATTTTTTTTAGCACCACAATGCCTGAGATTGGGCAAGTGGAACCAAAGGCAGTGGCCTCTCCCCATTACACCAAACAACTAGACTGTAATTTGAACCATGGATTTAGGAAGGAAAACTTGCCTATCTGTCATTTTTTCTAAAACTATAAGCTTCTAAGGACTGCACTGATTCTGTATGGCAACGCTGCACCTCATAAAAATTAAGCAAGCATAATCTGTATTTCCTATTTCACTTGTGAGAATGTCAGATGCGTAACAGTTTTATGAAGCATTTCACTTCTTTAGCAAACTATTAAAAGATGATCTGCATTTCTTTGGCATATATGTACAGTGTAAGTCATAAGCAAAGGCTAAATGAAATGATGCAGAGGAATTGTTTTTGAAGAATCTTGCTATTTCCAGCTATTATGTACAATGTTACAAGTCATGTTTAATTAGGGTTATAGTATGCAGGGCTTAATTACAGTTTGCTATTTGTTACATTTTAAAGTTATTGAAAAATAA
Organism: Elephas maximus indicus; assembly: GCF_024166365.1. NCBI lineage: Eukaryota > Metazoa > Chordata > Mammalia > Proboscidea > Elephantidae > Elephas > Elephas maximus. Next base: position 66,183,283 of record NC_064831.1, on the reverse strand, counting down.
CAAAATCTCTCCCTGTGCTGACGTTCTAATACATTTTTGTAATTTTATAACAATATGTAAATGTAAATTTATAACAATAACATTTTATGTCCTAGTGGTTTTTGGAATGCCAAAACCATTGCATACTTCTTTGTTGAAATAAATTCTTTCAAACATCACATTGCCAGTTCTCCTTGGACCCAGAAAACTGGAAAGCAAATAAATCAAGACACATCTGAAATGTTATTAAATGATCCTGAAGACTCAATCTGGGTCAAACTACAAAAAGACCGTCAATTTCTGCTACCAAGGAGAATTCTGTTGTGTCATTCACATACCATTCACAAGGAAGAGGTAATCAGCATGTCCTTAGCCAAGCACGAACACATATGCTAAGACAGACTGTACAGACCAAGATTTTGCTTTTCCCTCATCTTTCCTTGATTTGCAAGAAACAATTACAGTTCAGCTAAGACTGTCTTTAATTGATTTGTCTTTTAAAAAAGAGACAGATATGCTAAAGTGGGGCTCACCTAAAAGCATTGCAGCCCTCCCTAATGGGATTACAAATTATATTGGCAATGAATTTACTGTGTTTAGTTAGAAGACAAGAAGAAAAGGCAACCTGCAATAGTGCTGAGAATCTCAGGTAATGCAAACATTTTTTTTCCAATGAAATCACTGTAGTTGAGTACCGTGTATTTCAAACGTAAACTCACAGATTTGGGGATGTCCACAGCAAGGCCTTTCCATAAGCAACAACGTTATCTAGCTGCCCTTCAGAGTGTTCACCGAATTAGCATTCTCCTTGAGCTAAAAGCTGTAAGAGAATGTAAGTCCCTTCTGAAGACTGCATGGAAGAATAAAAGACTTCAATTATTAAGGTAGGGTGCAGTTAAGTCTAAAGAAATTCTCCATCTAGAAATATGTACATATCTCAGGTTGACGATAACTCAATAAAAATAAACTTACAAAACAACCTCATACTTAGAATTCTGAACCCTCCAGGAAGAACTCCATATGCTTAGGAAGCCCTATTCTAACTCGACATAGTTAGGCTATGTACATGATAAGCAGAAAAAGGAATAAAAAGGGACCTTGTCTTTTAAAAATCAGTTACGTCCTACCTCCCAGCATCTCAGTTGTCGGCACCATTCATCAGAGGGTTGCTGTTCTTAGTAAAATGGGGTTCTAATTGCCTGACACATTTTTGGGTACACAAGGTGGCATGACTTAACCATCAGTCAAACCTATGAGGCACTTCCAGCCTGTATTACTGATTACTGATTGGTAGTGATGGTTATAAAAACTGATGGACTCAAACAGCCGACCTTTTTGGTTAGCAGCTGAGCTCTTAATCACTGCGCCACCAGGGCTCCAGAAACTACATAGCCACCTTGAAATCATGAGGACACACTGCATGAAAAAAATAAAAGAAAATTTTACTAAGCTTAAAAAATGAAGGAAAAAAAAAAGGCATGGCAGAAGTGGTTGTAGGCGTGGTGAGACTGTGGGGATTCGGCCTCTACTCTCCTGAGAGCTGAGCCTGAGCCTGGCTCCAGTAGAAGGGAAAGAGGAGGAAGAATACACAGACCCTCCATCCAGGGTCTCCCTGGGCTTTTGCCCCCATGTCCTTGCAGGAACCAGCTGGGAGATAAGGAATCTGGCCCTGGGATTCCAGAGGGCAGGAGAGGAGGGAGTGCACACGATGCAGACTATGCTGTTGACCAGCACTAGCTTCTGGGCCCTTCTGACTTGCTTTTGGTGGAGATGGAGAGAGCAGCTGTTGAGTTCAAACCATGGACCTTTGTGTTAGCAGACAAACGCTTTAACTAACCACTGTGCCACTGGTTCCTCCAAAATACCCTAGAAGGAGCAATTTCAGAAGTACTCATTTAGCCATTATTGCTGCTTTGATGTCAATTAGCTTGCAAGCCTACCTTCTCCTTGCGTAGCAGCCTCTACCCTCGCCTTGACAAAAAAAAAAATGCCAGGGCAAAAAGAAGGGTCCAAAAACCTAATTATATCTGACCTGAAAGTGAGACTAAAAGAGATTAGATGCTTTGCCAAAATTAGTTATGAAATCAGAATTAGAGCCAAGAGTTTTAAACTCTTAATCCAGAGCTTTAAGATAACCTTCCTATTTTCTCTGCCCTTGGATACAATATGCAAAAATAATTCCTTATGGAATTAAAAAAATCATAGAAGTCTCAAGCTAGATTCCGCTCCATCCCTCTCCCCACCCCACCCCCATTTATTACACTAGTGGGAAAGAGTGGTTAACAGACATAGCTAATTAATCAAATAATGAAGATAAGAACTCAAGTTTCCTTCCGGGATTCCTTAAAGTTCTAACTCTATAGCCTTGTAATAAGGCTCTTTTTTGTGTGTGTGTGCTTTAAGTGGAAGTTTACAAATCAAGTCAGTCTCTTATACAAAAATTTATATACACCTTGCTATATACTCAATGAGACAGCACACTCCTCTCCACCCTCTATTTTTGTGTCCATTTGGCCAGCTTCTGTCCCCCTCTGCCCTCTCATCTCCCCTCTAGACAGGAGCCACCCACACAGTCTCATGTGTCTACTTGATCCAAGAAGCTCACTCCTCACCAGTACCATTTTCTGTCCTATAGTCCAGTCCAACCCCTGTCTGAAGAGTTGGCTTTGGGAATGGTTCCTGTCTTGGGCTAACAGAAGGTCTGGGGACCATGACCTCTGGGGTAATAAGGCTCTTAATACATGAAATCCAATAATCCTTTCCAACCCCCTCCTTCAGCACACCACTTTCCAACTCCTAATACTCCAACCCTATCTACTGAATATCTACAGATCCCCAGTGTTTTACCTCCTCTCATACCTCCATGCCTTGGCTCATTCCATTTTTCTTCATACAACGCTCTTTTCCCTTGACTGTGCGGCTACCGTAAGTTCGAGTTCTCTTAGAAACATCTCCTGACATCCTCCATCTTAGGCCCTGAAACACACTCCTCCCCAATCCCTCACCAGTTTGAGTTATGCTCCCTCCTTTATGAACACCTCCATCAACCTTCTCAGAAGGTGCTGTCAATTCCCAAACTAGGGAATGTCTGTCACTTTGCAGGCACAAAGCAAATGATCATTAGTGCCCAGTTCTGTGTTCTCCCTACAGAACAGTATCCAATCTATTCCACTAAAGAGACACACAGCTATTTCTCTTATATTTTGATATGTTGTCTAAGAGTCCTCAATATTCTTCCTATTGATCGGACAGTTGTAAGCACGTGGAAAGTGGCTACCAGCTTCTTAAAAGGAAATCCAACCAAGATTAAATACATGTGGCAGTCTTTCCATATAGGATTCAGTGGATTAAGTTGGCCAAGCAATGAATTTTTATATGAATATTCATAATGCTGCTGAAAGCTTTACATAAAATGTTCATATATCTATTTGGAAAATGTTTTCATAAACTAGTTTCTGAATGATTAAAAAGTCGACATAGGAAATCAGTTTATATCATTATTTTAAATATGGAATGATGTCCATACTGCAATAAGAAATATCTGCCCTGAGAAGAAACAATTGAGTTAAAATTTGCAACATCTGATTTCATGTTCCCCTTGGTCTTTCTAGGTAGGAAAACTGCTAAAGGATACATCAAAATCCAACTAGCCACACTTTTCAGAATTCTGACCAACACTTTCCTACCTGAGATTCAGATTGGGTGTTGCAGTACATCATGATGCCATTAGCGTAATAAAGACAAAAAAAGAGCTTTGAGCAAAATACCACCTGAGACTACATCCAGATCTATAAACTTAAACTGAAGTACTGAACCCCAAACTCATTAAAATCCCCTCTACAACACAGTTTTTACAATAATACTTCATAGGTGGATGATTCTTCCAAATCAATGGTTCTAATAAAAGCACCGGGATGTGATCTAAGATAAAATACTCATGGGTCTTGCTTTGGGTTTCAGAATGACCTTGGTCAACCTATCTAATCTTTTCTATTTCTTAAATTCTAAAATGTAGTAGCTGTAAAGTTACTTGCTATTTTAAAATATTTTCTACTCCAGCTCTAAAACCGAACTACCCATTCACAGAAACATGCTTAGAATTAAACACTGTAAGAAACAAATCATAAATAAAAACATTAGTCAACTTGAATCAGGAGGTTACATTCTAACAAAATGATTTACAATAATACCTCAGTAATAGATATGGTAGAGGACTCATATCAAATGTAATACAATGGGACTCCCTCATTTGAGGGAGAGTAGGGAATGTAGAAAATCAATTAGGTAATCTAATCTGAAGATCAGAGTGAAAGAAAACAAAACCTAACTAGGTCTGAAATTTAGTACAAAAAAATAAAAGCTCACAAAGTGTTATATTCTTGCCTTTATCTTCACGTTTCCCCTGTTGGTGGCTACCTGTTTTAGCTGTTTTCATGCAGAAAAAATAGCAACAATGCCATTTTCCTTCCAAATGTTATCAGGTTTCAGCATGTCAGTTAAAATACAAACTCAACCCAAAATGTGATTTGGCAAGTAAGTTCTTAAGCATTAAGTAGTGTCTCCCTTGAATGGAAGTACATTTTCCATTTATCATTTTTAAATGTACAAAGAAAGCTGAACAAATAATAGCTTCCACCTTAATAGTATATTATCCAAGACTCTCCTATAAAGCAGATACTGAGGGCAAAATTATGCCATTTTAGAAACAGAACTCCTTGTGAGAGTAGTCCTTAGTTGTTGTGGTATTTCAAACCACTGCTTTTATTTTCATACAGACACTACTGTGACTCCTTTATAAGTTAGCAGCCAACTTTTTCAGAAGCTTAAGTAAATGTTTTCATCAACATGTGTGCAAAGTGCCTTCACTGCATCCGCCACCAGATCCATTCAGGAGTCTCAAGCTAGGCTTGCATAAGTAAAGTTTTACTGAAACACCCCCACATTCATTCGATGGTAGCTTTTGCTCTACAACGGCAGAGTTGAGTAGTTGTCAAAAAGACCGCGTGGCCCACAAAACCTAAAATATTTATTATCTGGTCCTTAACAACAAAAAAAAGTTTGCCTACCTCAGGACTTGTATAAAAAAAAAAAACTGAATAAAATTCCCTCACCATTGTCTCCATTGTTCATCTATTTACAAAATGAAGGTGAGAGTCATATAGAATTTCTTAGACTAATAGATCATAAATATTTGTACTACTTAAAAACTAAACTTGTTGCCGTCAAGTCGATTCCAACTCATAGTGACCCCACATAAAAGATAAACCAAAAAAACAAGCCTGTCGCTATCAAATCAGTTATGACTCACAGTGACCCTACAGAACAGAGAGTAGAACCTCGCCATTTGGTTTCCAAGGCTGTAAACCTTTATGGAAGCAGACTGCCACATCTTTCTCCCACGGAGCGGTTGGTGGGTTCAAACCATTGACCTTTTGGTTAGGAGCCGAACATTTAACCACTGTGCCACAAGAGCTCCTTTATATAAGATTCTTTCCTAAAATATTGAACAAAGCGGAGTTGACTCAGCAACTCCCAGAAGCTAAAATCTTCTTGAACTCGAAATGCAAAATGTCTACACCCCAGCACCACCCTAATTACTATCGCTCATCAGCAATTATGGTATTGTCATAAGCTTGAGTAATGATAAAAACCAATTTTGTACGCCATTGTTTCTGTTAAAAGATTTTCAAGTGGAAAAAAAAAGGCTATAAGGTGGTTAACAAATGCACTTTGAGGTTTTGTAAATAGAAAACAATTGCTGTTATACTTTCAGTAACATTGTTTCATTATAAAGTTATTTTTAAATTTTCAAGTGAAAAATCTAAGTATTAAACCCCAGATTAAAATGTCATATACACAGATATTTAATAAATACCTGGTGAATAAAGGGAGAGTTATGTGAACGCTCAGGTTGTTACCTTCACTGCAATTATTTTATGTTTTGCAATGTTCACCTTCCAAAGTTACTCATGTAGGCCTGGCTGAGGAATCCTTTTCTAGTCCAGCCAAGACACTCGCCAAGGCCATTGCTATAAGGAAGGCTATCTGGGGCCTGGGTGCAGATTCTGCCTCAGTCTGCAGTGGGGATGGACAAAACACACACACACACACACACACACTATGAAAACAACTCACAGAACGCCCAGAGGCCTGAAAGGCACATCTGTAAAAGGAGGGAGGTGCAGTCATAGCAATTTTATCCTGGTAACAGCTGAGACATTTAGACACCCTGAGTATTAAGAGCCTTTGGTCTTCTAATACCAGTTGCCTCCTGAAGTCAATGCCCAGTGATTAGTTAACAGCATTTAAAATTTCTGAAGGACTTGGACTTGGAGCAGTATACCTGAAGGAGGAAGGCACCTGGGTTTTGGAACAAGTCAGAAAAACCTACTTTGAATCATGACTCCAGCACCCATTTCATGTGTGATCTTAAGTTATTTAACCTCTCTGAGCCTCAGTCTTTTCATGAAGATAATGATGGTACTAATTTCATAGGATTATTATGAAGGTTCAAGGAGATACCATAGATGGGTCTGAAATATAAAATGTAAAAAATAAAGTAATTAACAATAATAGCAGCTATACATATTTAAGACTATATGGCAGGCATATATTCCTCAGCATTTACCCCTCAAAAAACCTATTAGGTAGGTATTACTTTCATACCCAAGGATCCCTGGTGGCACAGTGGTTAAGCACTCAGCTGCTAACCAAAAGATTGGCAGTTTGAATCCATCACCCACTCTGCAAGAGAAGCATGTGGCAGTCTGCTTCCATAGATTACAGCCTTGGAAACCCTATGGGGTAGTTCCATTCTGTCCTATAGGGTCCCTATGAGTAGGAATCAACTCGATGGCAATGGTTTTTTTATTATCATGCTCAAAGTCGCACAACTAGCAAGTGGCAGAGCCAGATGTGGCCCCATTTACTGTGGCTCCAGAGTCCATGTTCTTAACTACCACAGCCCCAAGAACGGCTCTATGTAAAACAAAGCTTATGAAGCCCTTCTTCATCAACATTTGGATTTTAATAGATTTCTGGTTTGGAAACAATCATACCCTGTTGCTAAAATGCTGTGGGTTGCACAAAGCTAATCACACCATGGTCATGAGTTCAGTATCCGTTTAGGTCACTTAGCTTCAATTGGAAAGAAAATTCCAAAACCATAGAACACTTAGGTTGGCTTTGTCCACACCCATCAGAAGGGGGATTAGTGAGAGAACAGAACAGGCCACAGGACAAACACCTCTCCAAGAAAGCTGCTCAGAAGGAGTTTTGGTGGCACCACAAAATTAGAGACTCACAGAGCTGGAAGAGTTGTTAGTCTAATTCTTTTATTCTACAGGTGGAAACTGAAGCCAAGGGAGAAGTGTGGCTTTCCCCATGTTCCAAAGCTAGTCATTCATCATGTCAGACCCTGTATAGGCACACCACTCTATCTACTTTCTTACAGAACTGCAAATTCAGCACCTCACTAATGGAATAGCCCAACTGCAAAGGCACGTAGACTGTTGCACAATAGAAATATACTGCAAATCATCAGATGGGGAGGGAGCCTCTTACCAAAAATCTTTGAACAATACATAGTAAACTTACTAACAATGAACAAAATGCAGACATATAAATTAGTAAATATTCCTAGTTTACTAGTATTTACTAGTATTCACCACAAGAAAATTGCCATTAAGTCCTGCTTACGTTCCTGATAATCTTTTCTACAAAAACACTTGCCCCCTTAAATTAAATTAAGCAATAAATTATAAAATTCTTTCTTCCTGGGTGGGGGGGAACACATATAAACACACTTTTTAAATGGTGAACTATCAGATGCTTTGCCACTCTCTCAGAAGATTGGATTTTTATTGCCCAGGTGCAAACATAATTAGTTTGCTCCTAAAATAATTTGGTAGGGTAGGAATTCCCTCATAGTAGGTTACAAATATTTACCTTCAAAATATCTTACCTTTTGTTCAAGGCAAAACAGATGGATTTGTTCAAATCCAAAACAATCACATAAGGAAAGTCATTTCATTACCTGTTACCAGCTGATGTTTCCAACTTGTCTGACGCCAGCCCTGGCTAATGTCTACGCTCTCCTCTTTTAGCAAAACTGAACCTTATGGCTCCACTAGGAAGCTAACTCCCCAGACACACTCTCGCAGCAAAAAAAAAAGCTAAGGTTAAATAACTAAAATAAGCAAAAAAGAAAAAGCATTGCCCAGGAAAATATCTTTGAAAAATTACTTGGAAAGGCTTATGGGAATTTAAAAAAAAAAGTAACAACTATCTTTTTCTCTATAGTCCCCCCGCAAAAAAAAATTCCTAGTGAAGAAAAAGGAACAAGTTATACACTCCAAGGGAAGAATTACTAGACTTGGCTAGATAAAAGAACGAAGGAGTCAACGAATCAAAAGTAACGACAGCATTTTGGTGTCCGGGCAACTATGTATGATGGCCTCCCTGACAAGCTCAAGGTTGGAGGAGAGCCAGGTGATGGGGAAGTGACATAAGGTCAGTTTTGCCTTGTTGAGCTGAATGTTAGCAAGTGAGTATGTTTAGTATGCGTTAAGTATATGCAACTGAAATGTGGGGTAAATTGAAGATACAGAATTTGAGCCTCCAGTAGGGGTTTTAAAATACGAAAATGTTAAATTACCACGGTGGGCTTAGTACAAGCTAAAGCTTCAGAGTTGTAGATGTGATGTGCTAACATGCAGCTAATGAAATTCATATCAAAACTCCTGATGTATTATAAATACCTTCTCAGAAAAAAATTGCCATAGTTATACAATGTTTATCTCCTTGCCCCCTGCTTAAATATTCCAAATGAAAGAAACTTCACATTAGGATTTCGTTCCAGAAAGATATAATTTAATACTATGGCAACAAACTCCAGAATGCTTGTCCAAATCTTCTCTGCCTGCATTAAAGAATACTTGCAATTAGCCTTCCCTGAACTGTATCTACATTAACCACCATGTAGCTCATATATCTTTAACACTTTGTCTTGATCTTTTGTTTCTGCTAAATACATACAACATTTCTATTTCTACATTTTCCTTTCCACTGATAATATTATCTTCACCCTCTCTTCTTGAGGTAGTCTCAAGTTTGAATTTTGAATCTCCAAGTTAAAATTTCACACTACCTGCACTCCCCGCCGAAAAAAAAAATCCTCCATCAGATAGGACAACTGCCTTCTATGAATCGCTTTAATACGAGAGATGCTTCAATGGTTTTTTACTACTGTTTCCATCCTATCATTTATAGTTGGTCCACACTGTCAATTTAACCTTCTTTACACTTGTTTACTTTCTTTTACCTACTCTCAATTAGCCATACCATTTATAAGCTTTCCTAGGAAAATTTTTCACTCTAATTTTGGAATTCAACTTTCTAATCTTGAGTAAACAGGAAAAAGCTTTGGAGTAAGTCAACAGCATGTGTCACTAAACAGCTGTGCAACCTCGAGTAAGTTATTTATCCTTTCTGAGCCTCGGTTTCCTCATTTGCAAATGGGATATAATACCATCTATCTTGCAGGAATATTTTTCAAAGTAAAGAAAAAGAAATGTAGCAAATCTAGAATAAGTGGTAAATATTTGATACTTGGCAGTTATACATAAAAATTTGCATGTTATTATCCAAGTATTTCACCAGCCATTAAAGAGATTTGCTATCAAAAGCACTGAATATACTTCCTAATTCTGTCCTCAATTCAAAGACAGAGTATAAAAATATCACTGTAATTTTACTGAGGGAGGAATTAAGGCAAGTGTGTATTGAAAACCTGGAATATAACATTTGGGCAGGGAGAAGCTTAAATAGAAGACCAGGAAAGCCAAATCTCAGAGTTTACTGTGCCCCAGCATCCCTGTATACCCTCTAAAGTAACAAAATCTTCGCTGCAAAAGGAAGGTTCCAGTACATCTCAAGCAGGGAGCCACTGCATTTCACTTAGTCTCATAGTTCCAAGCAAAAATGAGGATTAGTGCAAGTTGGCAAGCAGTTTTTATTTGTATTTCATTGCTGATTTGAAACATGGCATGATGATGATGATGATGGTATATGTATTAACTTTACAACTAATATTTGAGCTTGCTGTATGCCAGGCAATATGCTAAGTGTTTTCTATTCATTATTAATCCTCACAGCAATCCTATAAGATGGATACTTTTATGCCAGTTGACAAATGAAAAAGCCTGAAGCTTGGCACAGCTGGGATTCAAACCCAGGTAACAGTGATGATTTCAAACATCTCATAAAATAACAAGTTATATGCTGACAGTAACCTACCTAATATTCCAGAGATATTTGGGTATGTGTGTGGGAAGTGCAGCCTCATATCCACTCAACTGTATAAGCAACAGCAGGAGGGAAGTAGAAGAAAGTGTTACATCACAGAGTAGCAAATTTGGAATTTTCAAATATTAAAAATCATGACACTGTCTAATTGAGCATGGCCTGCTTTGGCAATAATTAGAGTTCTCCAGAGCAAAGGTTCTCTATCCGTTTTCCACCTGACACAAGTGATGGATGAGGGCATTAGAAGCTGATGCTACATGCCATCATATGACCAGCACATCTCCACAGGCAAAACTCAGTGCCGTCGAGTTGATTCCAACTCATAGCGACCCTCTAGGACAGAACAAAACTGCCCCATAGAGTTTCCAAGAAGCGCCTGGCAGATTCGAACTGCCAACCCTTTGGTTAGCAGCCGTAGCACTTAACCACTATGCCACCAGGGTTTCCAAAGGCAAAGCTAGGCCTATATGAAATTCCCAGAATATCAACTGCACCTCTGTGCCTTCTCATCCTTCTCAGGGAAGCATATTAGAATGAAAATGAGTAAAAGGGGCATCAATTTTCTCTGTATCAAGTAAGTAAATATGAATATTTATTGAGCACTGATACTATGTACCAGGCATGTTCTAAGCTCTTTACCTATATCAGCCCTCATGCAACACTTATGAAAACCAAACCCAAACCCAAGGCTGTCGAGTTGATTCCAACTCATAGCAACCCTAAGTAGGTACTATTTTATTCCCATTTTACAGATGAAGCAACTAAGACACAAAATGAGTCATTTGCTGAAGATCACACATAAGAGAAATGAGAGGCAAAGATACCAGCAAGAAAATCTGATTGGAGATCCCTGGCTCTTAAACACTTCACCATGAAAATAACCTGCCTCTCAGCTTTTCCTTGGGGTTTTTTATGACCTAGTGGACAGATGGATGCCCCGCGGAATTCTAGCAACTACTTCCATGGTGCCGCAGCCAAAAAGATAAGAACTTTTGCCCCTGCAGGATAAGCCCAGAAGGCTCCCCAGGACTGTAAGGATTCACTGCCATGAGCCCTGCTCCCCTCGCCAGGATTTTAGTTTAATGTCACAAGGACTTTGTATCCCAATCCCACAGGCACAGAAAAAGTAGCAATTAGGGCCTCTCTCTTTATCCCTGGGTAAGCTGAGCAGTAAGAATCTTCTTAGTGACCCCAGAAAATGATACTGGTTATAAGGCAGTCCCGTCCCATGGACCCTCTGTGAACCAACACAGCTTCATAAAGAATAGGAACTGCATAAAAGCAAGAACAACCCCTTACTCTGAAACAAGATCTGTGCAGTAAAGATTCGCTCCATCTTCTGGGTAGGGTTTTTCACTGATCGCTCATTAAACAATAATTACTGCGAGTTTGCTATATGCTAGGCACTATTCTTAGTGTGAGGGCATTGGTAATCCCACAGCAGAATTCTTACCTTTCATGCAGAAGGTCTGGGTTCAATTCCTAGCCAATGCGCCTTATGAGCTGCGATGCACAGCCTAATGCTTGTGTATCGCTGTGATGCTAAAAAGGTTTCAGAGCTTCCAGACTAAGAAGAAAGACCTGGCAATCTGCTTCCAAAAATCAGCCACTGAAAACCCTATGGATCACAACTGCCCAATCCTGTTGTACATGGGGTCACCATTAATCAGGAGCCCACTCGACGGGAGCTAACAACAGGAACATTCTAAGTGATGGAACACAGCTATGAACAAGAGGTCCTATACCCATGGAGTTTACATCCTAGTAGGACAGAAGTACTGTTCAACTATAAAGGCTCCAAGTACAAGAGGAAAGAGTGCTGGCACCATCCTAAATTCAGGGTGATGAAAAGATGTGGGGGGAAAAGGGGCATTATTTACTGTAAATGGCACAAATGCTAAAATCCTTTCAACTACACCTTGAAAACACCAGGCCAAACAAGTGCACTGCTGCCAAAGCTGCTGCCAACTTGAAATGAAAAGCAATATGGGTGGATGACACTGTTTCTGGCTCAGGGGAAGATACAGCCCTGTCAGTAACCAAAGAGAGAAGCGGAAAGGACAAAGATACAGATGCTTGGCTCACTTACCTTTGTAGTTTTTCTCCCCCACAAAAGAAAAAGAAATCACTAGCAGAGAATCCTCAATTCCACATTTCTTGACATTGTTAGTTCCAGTATTCCAACTAATACAAGAAAAGAGGGAAACAAACAACAAAAAAGTAACGATCATGTGAAGAGTTCTTTTTCCAACATCAAGTGGAAACTGAAGCCAGAAATGATTCACAGTCCTTTGCTCTGACAGAGAGGTCCACAGAAGAAGAAAGTGAAAGGAGGGGGGGAGAACACCACACACACACACACACAGTTTTTCATCTACCCCCATAATCGCACCTGCCCTGTTACACTGATATTCACTTTCATACTCTTATAATTCCCCTTTGGCCATGAAGAAGGAAGGTGAGGAGGGTTCAGTCATGTTGTACTCCCAGCATATAGCATTAAAAAAAAAAAAAAAACCATTGTCGTCGAGTTGATTCCGACTCATAGGGACCCTACAGGACACAGCAGAACTGCCCCATAGAGTTTCCAAGGAGCACCTGGTGGATTCAAACTGCCAACCTTTTGGTTAGCAGCCATAGCACTTAACCACTACACCACCAGGGTTTCCATACATTAGGCTTGTCATAAAGAAGGCACTCAGAAAATGTTTCCTAAGCCGATCTAAGCACAACAAGCATGATCAATAAGGAAATGAAAAACATAGGAACTACTGGTAGAGGCATCCTAAAAACTACTCAACATAGTTGCTCATTTAGAGGCATCCTAAAAACTACTCATCATAGTTGCTCATTTTAAATGGTTTGGTCAAAATGACTTAAGTAACTTAGATAATAACTTGAATAGTGTTCATCCACATGAAGAGAGACACTACTTATAATAGAAAGTTAACAAAAAAGAGAGCAAAACAACTCCAATTTCTGATAATTTATCAAAGAGCTTACGTGCTCGGAATTATATATCAATGCCAATGCAGTTCAAGGCAGTCTCTGTAGCCTTAATTGATGGGTTATTTTCAACTCCTGGACCAAAAGCTGACATGCTTCACATATACGGCATTTATGTTCCCATTCATTCATTCATATGTGTTCATGTCTACGCAACACTAGACACAATGGGAGGCACAAGTCATCCAACTCTGAACAGGAAACACAGGACCCCTACCCTTGTGGATGGTATTTCTTTCCAGTCACAGTCATCAAAGAAAATTCATATAGCCAAAATACAAGCTGCTTTTAACCATACTATCGCACTGCAGAAAAAAGGGAATCATTCATGTTTTTCGCAACCACAAGCGAGGAATCAATAATGGAAGCGTAACTAGGTTTCAACTGCATTAAATCAAGTACCTAGAATGGTACACAAAATAAAGGCATTTTTAAAAGAAGCTGAAATAATCCAGCTATAAATTGGCTAATATTTGCTTCCTCCCACATAATTTTGATAAAGAATTTAATGTGTTCTGCCTACTTAGAGGAAACCCTGGTGGCATAGTGGTTAAATGCTATGGCTGCTAACCAAACTACCGGCAGTTCGAATCCACCAGGTGCTCCTTGGAAACTCTATGGGGCAGTTCTACTCTGTCCTCTAGGGTTGCTATGAGTCGGAATCGACTCGACGGCAGTGGGGTTTTTTTTTTTTTTTTTTTGCCTACTTAGGAAAAAAAAAAAACTGGAAGAAGCCAAATGGTCTTTTTAATTTCCAGATTAAAACATCCAGCTAAGATGGCTCACAATGGATCAATTGCAACAGCCTTATTTTTAATTTAAAATATTAATAATAGGAATGGTGTACAAGACAAAGAGTGAACCGTAAAAACTATGGACTTTAGTTAATAACAATGTATCAATACAGGTTTATCAATTTTAACAAATGTACCACATCAATGACAGATTAATAATAGGGGAAACTATGCACAGGAACTCCCTTTACCTTCCACACAATTTTTCTGTAAACTTAAAACTGCTCTTAAAAAAAAAAAAAGTATATATACAAAGAGGAAACCCTGGTGGCTGCTTAGCGGTTAAGAGCTACGGCTGCTAACCAAAAGGTTGGCAGTTCGAATCCACCAGGTGCTCCTTGGAAACCACGTGGGGCAGTTCTCCTCTGTCCTACAGGGTCGCTATGAATTGGAATCAACTCAACAGCAACGGGGTTTTTTTTTTTTTTTTTTTTTGGCTTATATATATTAAAAAAAAAAACTTTAATCTATATGAACTATGATAATTTTATATTACAGAATACTAAGTACCAATTAAACAATGAGGTAGAACTATATGTACTGATACGGAAAGACACTTCATATTGGGAGGGAAGAGGATGCGGAACAATGTATGCAGCGTGCTAAAAATACAGACACAAAGTAAAACTACACACACAGAATAAACAGCCTGGAGAGATATGCAGCTGACAGCAGTGACTACCACCAGGAGGTAAAAAAGAAGAGACATAAAGGAGGAATTTGTCTTCTTATTCTATATGTTTCAATATTGTTTGAATTCTCCTGAGATAGTATTCACCTATTACTTGTTTAATTAAAAAATATTTTTAAAGAGACTATTTATAAAAAGGAATAAGGAACCAAGATTTAAGACTTTGTTCCTTAACACACTAAGCTCTACAGGATAAAGTCAGAATAGTCAGAATAACTGACATAAAATTCAGACCCAACAAAATACTTAAACAATAAATGTTGTGAACTTAGAAAATTTTAATTTTAAAAGGAGTAGATCAGGGGGAAAAAGCCTTATGTATTCAAAATGCATATTCTAAGCCACTGGAATTAGACTGGATACTATAAAAAATGTTTTCATAAATACCCTGTAACTAATTTATAATAAATGTGTTTTACGGGTTAACAGTTCACAATAATATCCTCAAACTGCAAATTACTAGCTCCTAAATAATCATCTTATTAATAAGCCATTTTTTCTTCTTCCCTAGAGAAAAGTTTTGCTATACACACGACTTCCTTTCCTCCAAAAAGTTTCATTTGCTGGCAATTCATGCAGTACTTCAACTTCAGCAGTAAACCTGAAGAATATACAGACTTCTTGCTCAATATTTTTCCAAAAATGATACCCAAAGACCAGAAAGTGAAATATCACCATAAGAGTCAATCCACACTAGTAACAATACATCCGTTAAGGGTATGAAAAGCACTTATGTAACTAAAATCATGTTCCTTTTCTTCTGTTTTTTAAAAGTTCAACTCAAAAACCATGGCTCAGCTAAATGCCCAAATCAACTATGAACGCATATTTTTATTTTCCACAGATTCATTTGAACTTCATCAGACACTGACATGGAAGAACCAAAAATTAACGCAAAGCATGATGTCAAATGTGTGAGCTACAACAAGGTATATATTACAGGTACCAGTCTTACTTTTCTAGGAAGGTTTTGTTGATTTGGATTGGAATTTTTATAAGGGCCTAATTTTTTTTAATTTTAGAATTACATTACAAATAGTTATCAGGTAAACATCTTGCTTTAACCAACTATTACTAGTATTTCCGATGCTAACAATGAGCTGATGTAAAATAAATAAGCAGCAGAATTAAAGAAAAAGGGCAAGATTTCAATCCTCTTCCCCATGTACAATACCAAACAGTAAAATTCAGAAGAGAGTAGAAGCAAGCAGAAGATTTTTAGTCATAGAATTGCTGATGATGTATATCTGGTCATCAGGGAATAAAAGGAGATAATAAGAGAAAAAAATCAAAGAAATGGCAACTTCCCTCTTCCCTGCCTTTAATTGTGTCCAATCATTTCATTTGATCATAGGTCACTCATCTGTCACTCAGCCATACGGTCTACACTGTCACTGCATATATCTCTTCTAATAAAATTGCGCTATATTTCCTCATACTAAAAATTTTAATATTTATTGTCATGAGGAAAAAACAAAATTTAATCTGATTACTTGTACCGTTGCCAATAGTCAAATAAACTCAAAGGTTTCAGACAGAAGTGGAAATGAGGGAACTTAATGAAAACAAAACTGTGCCAACTACTCCCAGAGTGTATCATTTAGTTAATGGTGTCCTAGTACTTCAACAACTTCAACTACTTCCTAAGTTCTTCACTTTCTCCCAGGAAATTACAAGGCAGGCTGTCACACTGCATGCACTATTTTAATTGAGACTTCCTTAATTCATTCAGGGTGGGTTAAAAGTGAACTGCTTTATCATAAAACATACTCTAAGAAATGAGGAATATCTGAATTTTCAATTGTTATAGATGACTCAGAGCCCTGGTAGCTCAATGGTTGACAGCTTAGGCTGCTAACCAAAAGGTCAGCGGTTTGAATCCACCAGCTGCTCCCTGGAAGCCCTACGGGGCAGTGCTATGGGGCTGCTATGAGTTAGAGTTAACTCGACAGCAACGGGTTTGGTTTTGCTTATAGATGACTCTGTGAGTGGACAGTTACAGAAATTCGTCACTGATGCTAGAAAAAGCTAATGTTTTCATGAAGATGGCTCTGAAATGCTGTTTTGGGGGGACATTATTTGCTCTTGCATTATGATTTTGTTTTCTTTTACACTAAACATTTATGAAGGGCTACATCCATTGCTCAATGTTAGACCATTTCAGGAGGTAGCATATGATCAAGAGCCAATGGTACTGAAGGAAGAAGTCCAAGCTACACTGAAAAAGCACTGGCTAAAAACAAGGCCCCAGGAATTGACAGAATACCAACTGAGATATTTCAACAAACAGATGCAACGCTGAAAGCGCTCACTCGTTTCTATGCCAAGAAATTTGTAAGACAGCTACCTGGAAGAGATCCATATACATGCCTATTCTTAAGAAAGGTGATCCAAAGGAACGTGGAAATTATCAAACAATATCATTAGTACCATATGCAGGTGAAATTATGCTGAAGATAATTCAAAAACAGTTGCAGCAGTAGATGGACAGAGAACTGCCAGAAATTAAAGCCAGATTCAGAAGAGGACATGGAACGAGGGATATCATTGCTGATACCAGATAGGCCTTGGCTGAAAGCAGAAAATACCAGGAAGATGTTTACCTGTGTTCTGTTGGCTATGAATAGGCATATACCCTGTGTAGATCATAACAATTTTGGCCTCCAATGAGCTTGTATTTGCGTCTCAAATACTGCTGATACTTAATCTCATAAAGACTGGGTACAGGGAAAACAGTTAAGTTTATCTCATGATAACCAAAAAGAAAAAAAATTCTGTTTACTCTGAAGAGAAGATATTTAAGTGTTAACTATCTTTTAAAATAAGATAATATCGCATCATATTTTCAGAACTATATTTATTTATAGCAAATATTTAATGAACAAAATGTTAATACAACCACTACAGGCAATCCTACTTATTGACTATATAGGTAAAAAATTATCAAAGAGTTCTCACATTCTAGCTAACATAGGAAGAAACAACACAAACCAGATACAATAAAAATGATAACAGCTTTCACTTTTAGCACCTTTAGTTTAGAAAGTTCTTTTGTATATTATCAGCCTTTGAATTCAATATTTATTGGGTGTCCATGTGTCAGACCCTGTACTAAGTACTGGGGATATAAAGATGAATAAGAAATATCCCTAAAGTCTCCATTCATCTCATTTGATCATAAAAATCACACTAAAAACAAAGGTCAGGACTATATCTTACAGAAGAAAATAAACCTTAGAAATGTTAAGGAAATTTCCTACATGATCACAAACTAAGTTAAAAGCAAATCTCGTTCAATACTCTTGTATTACATATTCAGTTTGTATCAGTGACCTTGGGGATGTTTCTGAACGTGCTACCAATTCATTTTAAAAAGTCAGAATGATTTTAATTGCTGTTTCATAAGAGTAATGATGATAAATTTGTGTGTACATGCACATACACTGTATATATGTGCAAAAACAAAATTTATATATGCATATGTAATACATACGTGTATGTGTGTCTATTACTCACTTCATAAAGGTATTCTCTCCAGATCTCTTCAGGTCTTAAATCACAAAGTGAACTTGCAAACTCTTAATTACCCAAATCCTTAAAATATAGAATCGATCTTACAAATTGACTATATCCTGAGATAAAAGTAGTATATCCAATAAACCTTTAAATAACTGTAAATTTAACACTGTTGGGTGACATGAAACTCCATACGTACAGAAACACTAAATTTTATTGAGGCAAAGGCTTAAACTCTCATGATATTTCATGTGTGTTCAGCATCCACGATACAACTTGGCTTTGCCATTTTCTTTTCATATACTCTCCAGAGTACCTGCAAAGTACTATTTTATTGCGTCATATGGGGAACATGATATGCTCTAAGACTGTGCTAATACTAGACACATGTGCCTACTGAGCACATGCAATGTGGTAAGTCTGAATTGAGATGTGCTATAAATGAAAAAATACACACCAGATTTTGCAGACTTACTAAGGAAAAAAGAATATAAAATATTTCAATAATTTTTCATATTGACATGTTACAATAATAACGTTCTAGTTATGCTGGATTAAAAGAAATGTATTATTAATATTAATTTCACCTGTGTTTTATTTTTGAAATGTAGCTACTAGAAATTTTGGAATCACATTATGTGGCTTGAATTATTTCTAGCAGCAATACTCTAAGATATGCCCAAGAGATCCCAGACAAATTCTTTGAGAATATCAAGGTTCTACTCTAGTAACTGGAAACCCTGGTGGCACAATGGTTAAGAGCTAAGGCTACTAACCAAAAGGTCGGCAGTTCAAATCCACCACGCACTTCTTGGGAATGCTATGGGGCAGTTCTATGCCGTCCTGTATGGTCGCTGTAAGTCGAAATCAACTTGAAGGCAATGGGTTTGGTTTGGTTTACCCTACTAACATACCCTATATGATGGCAATGTCTCAATATGTCAGGAGTAATCATGGAGAGAGGGGAGGAGGTATTATTTTCTAACAATATGAAAAATGTCTGTTATACTATCAGCAAAAAAGCAGGATATGAAATTATTAAAAAGTAGAGCTGTTTCAAACATGATTTTAACTTACTCAAATCTAATTTAGCAACACAAAAGAAAGAAAAATACCAATCACACTAAATGAAGAGCATCTGCAGAAATGAGCATGCCCTACTGTCCCCTCAGCTATTCTCAGCTCCTGCATGCCTCTCATAATGACTAGCTTACTACACTGAAAGGTAAATCTGACTATTCCTGATCGCTTGCCTATGCTCTTGCTGTTGTTAAGCGCTGTCAAGTCAGTTCCGAATCACAGTGACCCTATGTACAACAGAACAAAATGCTGCCCTGTCCTGCGCCATCCTCACAATCATCGCCACGTTGGAGTTCACTGTTGCAGCCATTGTGTCAATCCATTTCATTTAGGGTCTTCTTCTTTTTCAGTGACCCTCTACCAAGCATAATGTCATTCTCCGAGGACTGGTCCCTCCGGATAACATATCCAAAGTACATGATATGAAGTCTCGCCATCTTCACTTGTAAGGAGCTTTCTGGCTCTTCTTCTTCAGATGCTAATTAGTTCATTCTTCTGGCAGTCCATGATATATTCAATATTCTTTGCCAACACCGCAATTCAAAGTACCAATTCTTCTTCGGTCTTTCTTATTCATTGTCCAGCTTTCTCATGCATATGAGGCAACTGAAAATACCCTGGCTTGAGTCAGGCGCACCTTAGTCCTCAAAGTGACATCTTTGCTTTTTAGCATTTTAAAGAGGTCTTTTGCAGAACTGACCAATGCAATACATTCTCTGATTTCTTGACAGCTACTTCCATGGGCACTGATTGTGAATTCAAGTAAAATGAAATCCTTGGCAACTTCAATATTTTCTCCATTTATCATGATGTTGCTTATTGGTCCAGTAGTGAGGATTCTGTTTGTTTGTTTTATGTTGAGGTATAATCCATACTGTTAATCCATACTGTAAGCTGTAGTCTTTGATCTTCATCAGTAAATGCTTCAAGTCCTTTTCATTTTCTGCAAGCAAGGTAGTGTCATTTGCATATCGCAGGTAGTTAATGAGTCTTCCTCCAGTTCTGATGGTACGCTCTTCTTAATACACTGCAACTTCTCAGGTTATTTGCTCGGCATTTAGATTGAATCTAAGTATGTTAAAAGGATATAACCCTGATGTACACCTTTCCTGACTTTAACCATGCAGTATCCCTTTGTTTGGTTCGATCGGCTGCTGCTTGGTCTATGTACAGGTTCCTCATGAGCACAATTAAGTGTTCTGGAATTCCCATTCTTTGCAATGTTATCTGTCATTAGTGTTCCATGTGTCAAATCTATTCTTGAGACGGCCTCTAAATTCAGGTGGGACATATTCAAGGTTGTATTTTGGCTTGGGGACTTTCTCTAATATTTTTCAGCTTCAACTTGGACTTGCATATGGGCAATTGGCGGTCTGTTCCACAGCCTGCCCCTGGCCTTGTTCTGATTGATGATACTGAGCTTCTCCATCGTCTCTTTTCCATAGATGTAGTTGATTTGATTCCTGTGTATGCGTTTCAGAAAGGTCCACGAGTATAGTCACTGTTTATGTTGTTGAAAAAAGGTGTTTGCAATGAAGAAGTCACTGGTCTTCCAAAATTCTGTCATGTGATCTCCAGTGTCATTTTTATCACTAAAGCCATATTTTCCAACTACCAATTGTTCTTTGTTTCCAGCTTTCACATTCCAATCACCAGGAATTATCCACGCATCTTGATCAATTTCAGACTGCAGAAACTGGTGAAAATCTTCAATTTCCTCATCTTTGGCATTAGTGGTTGGTGTGTAAATTTCAGTAACTTGTATTAACTGGTCTTCCTTGCAGGCATGTGGATACTTACTATCACTGACAGCACTGCACTTCAGGATAGATCCTGGAATGTTCTTTTTGACAATGAATATGATGCCATGCTTCTTCATTTTGTCATTCCCAGCACAGTACATCACATGATTGTCTGATTCAAAATGGCCAATACCAGTCCATTTCAGTTCACTAACACTTAGGATACCAATCTTTGTGTGTTCCATTTCATTTTTGACTACTTCCAATTTTCCTTGATTCATACTTCATACATTTCACATTCCGATTATTAATGGTTGTTTGCAGCTGTTTCTTCTCATTTTGAGCCATGCCACCTCAGCAAATGAAGGTCTCAAAAAACTTTACTCCATCCACATCAATAAGGTTGACTCTACTTTGATGAGGCAGCTCTTCCCCAGTCATATTTTGACTGCTTCCCAACCTGAGGGGCTTATCATCTTCTGGCACTGTATCAGACAATGTTCTGCTGCTATTCACAAGGCTTTTACTGGCCAGTTTTTTTGGAAAAGACTGCCCAGTTCTTCTTCCTCGTCTGTGTTGGTCTGGAAGCTGCACTGAAAGCTGTCCACCATGGGTGAACCTGCTGGTATTTGAAATATCGGTGGCATAGCTTCTGGCATCAAAGCAACACGTGAGCCACCATAGTACAACAAAATGACAGATGCACGGGGTTTTGCCAATGCAGGGACTTTAAAATCTGACTGCTATGTACCCTGTATCTCTACTACACATAATATGATACCTATTAGGTATTTTGAAATGTATAGACAAAAATACGGGGAAATTAGGCACCAAATCATTGGTACTGGTTATCCCTGAATGGTAGAATAACTGATTTTTCCTTTTTTATACTTGCTGTGCACTTTTCCATTTTATTACAATAAAAATTACCTTCTTCGTACCATAAAACATGTGTGGCATAATATGAAATATCAATATGCCATTTTAGATCTGCAGCCAAAAAGAAAGAGAATTTGAGTGAAGTGATTGTGTATTGCAGGACTCAGTCTCCTAGTCACGCAGTCAGTCCATGTAAACCCAGACCATGCAGACCTATAGTAGATAAGAGAAGATCAGGGTTCATGCAGCTCCAAAGCCCTGCAGTTAACTTTTACAAAAGAATACAAAACAAATCCATCTCTAGATAACAAGATTTTTTGCTTGGCATATGGAATGCAAAACTGACAAGAGGTGCAAGTTGCATTTTAACAGGATTCAATTTTATTCATATAGGTTTAATCTTTTTTTTTTAAATAAAATCCAAGTCAATAATCAAAGAACCCAAAACATACAACTTCCAAAAATAGTAACTACCATACTCCTAAATTATTTCTATGCTGTTGATGAGATTTACATCATCATTTACGTGGATCATTCCACGAGCTACATCTGTATGAAAAAGGGCTCTTACATGACGTAGAAGACCTAAGGTTTCTCCTGTCTCTCTCTCATTGCTCTTAGACTATATGAACTTCTTCTCTGAATCTGGAAATCAACAAGCTCTGATAGCTGAATTGAAATCTGGCAGTTTACTTGAAATATTTAGTTGTGAGGTTTAACATTGTAGATGCAGTCAGTCCCGAACAGGCAAATATTGAAAAATAGTTTAAGGATACTGCTGCAAAACTAAAATTTCACAGCAGAAAGAGAACCATTACTAGGAAAATACTTTCTATTGCTTCTCCAATGCCTTCGATCTTCCTTCACACAAACTCCCACAATCACACCTACTTCTTGCCTAAATAAAATCCTAAAATCTGTTGCACACCTGGGAGCAAAGCAGTTTTTCAGCATTTGAAATATTCAACTCATTATTCCACAACACTTAAAAGGTATATACCATGGCACCTTGTCTTATACTAACAAAAGTAACTGAATCTACTTACAAAATTATGAATTATGGGGGACGCTAACTTTGAACAATGAAAATAAAGAATTCATGAGTAAGCATAGTTTCCCTGCTTCTCTGCTGTTGCTGGAAACAAAGTAGTTCAGGGAGGTAGAGGTAAGGAAGCAAGACAAAAACTTTTCTCTAAAAGCTAAGAAAGAGTCTACCTAACGTAGATGACCCCCATGCGTCTGTCGCTTTGTTGTACTGTGGGACCTTACATGTTGCTGTGAGGCTGGACACTATGCCACTGATATTCAAATACCAGCAGGGTCACCCATGGTGGACAGGTTTCAGGTGAACTTCTAGACTAAGGTAGACTGGAAAGAAGGACCTGGCACTCTACTCCCGAAACGAATTAGCCTGTAAAAACCTTATGAATAGCAGCAGAACACTGTCTGATATAGTGCTGGAAGAGGCCATCAGATTGGAAGGCATTCAAAATATGACTTGGTAAAAAGCTGCCTCCTCAAAGTAGAGTGGACTTTAATGACATAGATGGAGTCAAGTTTTCGAGACTTTCATTTGCTGATGTGACACGACTCAAAAAGAGAAGAACTGCTGTAAACATCCATTAATAACAGGAATGTGGACTGTACGAAGTATAAATCTAGGAATTGGAAATCTTCAGAAATGAAATGGAATGCATAAACATTGATATCCCAGGCTTTAGTGAGCTGAAATGGACTTGTATTGGCCATTTTAAATCGGACAATTATATGGTCTGCTATGCCAGGAATGACAACTTGATGAGGAATGGAATTGCATTCATCGTCAAAAAGAACATTTCAAGATTTATCCTGAAGTACAACGCTGTCAGTGATAGGATAATATCCACATGCCTACAAAGAAGACCAGTTAATACGACTATTATTCAAATTTATGCACCAACCATAAGGCCAAAGATGAAGAAATAGAAGATTTTTACCACTTCTACAGTCTGAAATTGATCAAACATGCAATCAGGATGCAATGATAATTACTGGTGGTTGGAATGCGAAAGTTGGAAATGAAGAAGGATCGGTAGTTGGAAAAGACAGCTTTGGTGATATAAAGAATGTCGGAGATCACACGACAGAATTTTGCAAGACCAATGGCAACTTCATTGCAAATACTTTTTTTCAACAACATAAACAGTGACTTTTTTTTTTATACACGTGGATCTTACCAGATGCAATACACAGGAATCAAATCAACTACACTGTGGAAAGAGATGATGGGAAAGCTCGATATTATCAGTCAGAACAAGGACAGGGGCCAACTGTGGAAGAGACCACCAATTGCTCAAATGCAAGTTAAAGCTGAAGCTGAAGAAAATTAGAACACATCCAAGAGAGCCAAAGTACAACCTTGAGTATACCCTACCTGAATTTAGAGAATTCTGAAGAATAGATTTGACGCACTGAACACTAACGACCGAAGGACAGACGAGTTGTGGACTGACATCAAGGACATCATACATGAAGAAAGCAAGAGGTTATTAAAAAGACAGGAAAGAAAAAATCAAAATGGATGTTAGAAGAGACTCTGAAACTTGTTCTTGAACATCAAGAGCTAAAGCAAACAGAAGACATGATGAAACAAAACAGCTGAACAGAAGATTTCAAAGGGCAGCTTGAGAAGACCAAGTGAAGTATTATAATGGCATGTGCAAACACCTGGAGTTAGAAAACCAAAAGGGAAGAACACGCTCTAGCATTTCTTAAGCTCAAAGAACTGAAGAAAAAAATCAAGCCTCAAGTTGCAATATTGAAGGATTCTACAGGGAAAATATTAAACGATACAGGAAGCATCAAAAGAAGATGGAAGGAATACACAGAATCACTGTACCAAAAAGAAGTGGTCAATGTTCAACATCCAAACTGCACTTGAGGCATTCACAAAATACAAGGCTTCAGGAATTGACAGAGTATCAACTGAGATTTTTCAATAAATGGATGCACCCCTGGAAGTGTTTGCTTGTCTTTGTCAAGAAATTTGGAAGATCAACTGGAAGAGATGCGTATTTGTACCCATTCCAAACAAAGGTGATCCAACAGAATGCGGAAATTATCTAACAATATCAGTAATATCACATGCAAGTAAAATTTTGCTGAAGATCATTCACAAGCAGTTGCGGCAGTACATCGATTGACAGGGAACTGCCAGAAAAATTCAAGCCAGATTCAGAAGAGGATGTGGACCAGGGATACCACTGCTGATGTCAGATGGATCCTGGCTGAAAGCAGAGAATACCAGAAAGGTGTTTACCTGTGTTTTATGGGCTATGCAAAGGCATTCGACTGTGTGGATGATAACAAATTATGGATAACATTACAAAGAATGGGAATTTCACAACACCTAATTGTGCTTAAGAAAAATCTCTACATAGACCAAGAAGTAGATGTTTGGACAGAAAAAGGGGATACTCCATAGTTTAAATTCAGGAATAGTGCATGTTAGGGAAAGGTGTGTCACCATACTTATTCAATCTGTATGCTGAGCAAATAATCGGAGAAGCTGGACTATATGAAGAACAGGGCATCAGGATTGGAGAAAGACTCCTTAACAACCTGTGTTACGCAGATGACACAACCGTGCTTGCTGAAAAGGAAGAGAACTTGATGCACTTACTGATGATGGTCAACGACCACAGCCTTCAGTATGGATTACACCTCAACATAAAGAAAACAAAAATCCTCACAACTGGACCAATAAGCAACATCATGATAAATGGAGAAAAGACCGAAGTTGTCAAGGATTTCATTCTACTGGGATCCACAATCAACACCCACAGAAGCAGTAGTCAAGAAATCAAAAGACACACTGCATTGGGCAAATCTGCTAAAAAAGACCTCTTTAAAGTATTCAAAAGCAAAGATGTCATTTTGAAGACTAAGGTGCAGCTGATCCAAGTCATGGTGTTTTCAATGGCCTCACATGCATTCAAAAGCTGGACAATGAATAAGGAAGACTGAAGAAGAACTGACACCTTTAAATTATGGTGTTGGTGGAGAATGTTGAATATGCCATGGGCTGCCAAAAGAACAAACAGATCTGTTTTGGAAGAAGTACAGCCAAAATGTTCCTTAGAAGCAAGTATGGCGAGACTACGTGTCACGTACTTTAGACATGTTATAAGGAGGGATCTGGCCTTGGAGAAGGACATCACGCTTGGTGAAGGAGAGGGTCAGCAAAAAAAAGAGGAAGACTGTCAACGAGACAGACAGACACAGTGGCTGCAACAATGGGCTCAAGCATATCAGCGATCATGAGAACTGCACAGGGCCAGGCAGTATTTCATTCTGTTGTACGAGGTTGCTACGAGACGGAACCAACTCGATGACACCTAACAACAACAACAACATCCCCATTTTACAAATAAGGAAAGAGAAGCACAGCTAAGAAACCTACTTAAGGTCAAACTGCAGTAAGAATCTGGGCCAGGATTCAAAGCCAGCCAGTTTGACTCCTGAACTAGTATTCCTGACCACTGCTGAAGGGCAGGCTTATGAGCTACTTGAATAATAGTGATCTTATTTTTAAAGTGCAGTATCATTTGTTTCCATCATCCATTTGCCAATGTCATGTTGTGATGGCTTGTATGTTGATATGATGTTGGAAGCTATGCCACTGGTATGTCAAATACCAACAGAGTCACCCAGGGAGGGCAGGTTTCAGCTGAGCTTCCAGACTGAGAAAGACTAGGAAGAAAGGCCTGGTGATGTACCACCAAAAAAATTAGCCAATGAAAACCCTATGGATCACAACAGAATTTTGTCCAGTATAATGTTGGAGGCAGAGGACGTAGGTTGGAAAGCACTCAAAATACACAGTGGCCACAACAATGGACTTGAGCATACTAATGATTGTGAAGATGCCACAGGGTCGGGCAACATTTTGTTCTGTTGTACATGCGGTTACCATGAGTCAGAGCCAACTCGATAGCAACAAACAACAGCAAAATTCTTTGTTTGGCTGAGTCAAAATGAGGATATCACCATACTGATTCATTTTATTCTGCCTAAGCTCTGCGTTAGACGACTTAAGTTTTAGTATGTTTTCTTAAACAAATTAAATAGCTGTTCATGTCTTACTTTATAAGGTCAAATATTTGCACTTGATCCTTATAAAGTACAAACTTAAAGGCACAAACATTTCAGTACCCACTATGTGCTAGGAAATTTACCAGTAAGACATAGTCTTTGCACTCAAGGCAGAGGCTCTTTCCACTCAGCATATAGATTCTGTTCATGTTTCTCACAACTAGTAAATACAGCACCTGGTACATACAAATGATAACAGCTTTGCCAACCACTCAGGTAGAACTGAGATTGGAATCCTGAGATTCTCTGCCCCCTAAGGAGCAAGGAGATAAACCTTTACTTCTCTTACAGTTCCTAAAAAGTGGTTGACACTTAAGTAATTACTAGATAGGTGCTTCCTGCCTACTTCATGCTATGCTACCTCTTTGCAGCTGACAATGAAAGCCTACCTATCCATCTTTAGTGCAAAGGGGCTGAAATAAAAATATTTTACTACAACCTCAGTTCACTGGGCTATTGTTGTTAGGTGCTGTCGAGTAGGTTCTACCTTATAGTGACCCTATGTACAACAGAACAAAACACTGCCTGGTCCTGTACTATCCTCACAATCATTGCCATGTTTGAGTCCACTGTTGCGCCCACTGTGTCAATCCATCTCCTTGAGGGTCTTCCTTTTTTTTTTTTTTTGCTGGGCGTCTACTTTACCAAGAATGATGTCTTCCTTCTCCAGGGACTGGTCCCTCCTTATAACATGTCCAAAGTACATGAAACAAAGTCTCACCATCCTGGCTTCCAAGGAGCACTCTGGCTGTACTTCTTCTAAGACAGACTTGTTCGTTCTTCTAGCAGTCCATGGTATACTCAATATTTTTCAACAACATCATAATTCAAAGGCGTCTTCTGCTGGCTGTTAATTACTAGTGTGTGCATGAAACCTTGACAAGCTTCTTGGGTGACACATGCTTACATCAGCGTTTATAAGTAGCTGGTACTTGTCTGAGGTCATTGTTTCTTATGTCCTCCAAAAAACACGTTTACATTCTCTATCTGTACCACTACCTGGTATTTATCTTTCATTGCTATTCTCTTTTTAAGTCTGTCATTTGCCTCATCTTCAACTGCAAATTTATAGAGGACAGCAGCGTTAACCCCAAACACAGCTCCATGCCTTCCAACTGACAGGTATTTAACATGCATTCATTAATGACGGGTACAAAATTCATCCCATAGTCACACCCCCGCCCTTAGAATTATGCAGAACTGCTCCTCCTCATCTCTCTGACCAGAATGCCCCAGAGGTGAATCCTTGAAGCTCTTCTCTTCTCTGTCTATACTCACTCCTCAGATGATCACATCCAGTCTCATGGTTTTTACATACATTGACAACTTCCAGATATATCCAGCCTGGATCATTCTCCTCTGAACTCCAGA
Source organism: Elephas maximus indicus (assembly GCF_024166365.1). Taxonomy (NCBI): domain Eukaryota; kingdom Metazoa; phylum Chordata; class Mammalia; order Proboscidea; family Elephantidae; genus Elephas; species Elephas maximus. The sequence goes on along the minus strand of NC_064831.1, from coordinate 66,154,787 downwards.
CTTATGTGTCCAACTGTTGAACTTGGCATCTTTATTATTAGCATACCTATTAGACATCTCAAACATTTAACCAGTCTGAAACAGAACCCCTGAACTCTCCCCAGAAACCTGCTCTGGGCCTTCCCCATCTTGTTAATGACAACTGCATCCTTTCAGTTGCTCAAGCCAAAAATCTTGGCTCTATCCTTGACTCCTTTTCTTTCACATGCCACGTTCAATTCATTAGCAAATCTATTTGGATCAAAATACATCCAGTTAGAGTCAGGGTTATCAGGATGAAAACATGTTTCTTTTAATCGAAACAGAAATAAATATAGATGTGTAGGTAAGCAGGTTAGTATATATACATGTCGGATCCCTGCGTGGGACACACGATTCAGCTCTCAGCTACTAAGTGAAAAACTGGTGGTTCAAACCCACCTAGAAGTGCCTCAGAAGTAAGGCCTGGTGATCTGTTTCTGAAAGGTCACAGCCTTGGAAACCCCCGGAGCAGTTCTACTCCACACATGGGATTGTCATTAGTCAGAACTGACCTGGCGGCAACTGACAACAGCATATACATTTATTTCCCAACTTTGTCCACTGAGCGACCCTAGAAGCAGGGACACTTCAGTAGGAATGAGCGTAACTAGCACCCAGATTGTGGCTTCGAAGTGCCCAATTTTCCAATAAAAGGAACCAGAGTTCCTTGGAGAAATGACTGATTCTAGGACTGGGGCAAGAAAAATAAAAGAGGAGCCTGAAGCATCTAGTAGTGCCAGAGAGTAAAGACGTGTACACGCACATACATACACAAAAAATCCGGGCATGTCAAAGGGACACAGAAGCCAACCTAGAAGATCTCCCAATAACCAAAGCTGGAATCATTTGACAACAAATTATGATAGCATTAATAAAAATATGATAGCAATAAAATGAATATGAGTTCAAACTGATATAAAACAAACAGGGACAAACTTTCCTTACAGAAGAATTCCAATTAATAAATGTAGAAAGAATGAGGAAAATACAATTTTAGCAGTAGAACACCATTAGCGTTAGAGTCTCCCCTAAAATACTTACCAACTACTGTGATGATTTTACTACGTGTCCATAAATTCCCTAATGCTCCTCCAAGAAGTGCAGCAGAATTCCTCTCCCCTTGAGTGTGGCTGAACTTAATGACTTGCTTTTATTAACAGGGAAAAATAGCAGCTTTATAGTGGAGAAGCCTGAGAGAAACCACCTTGACAAAGTGATCAAGGTTAACTCACCAGTGATGTTACTTTGATATCACGCACACCGTCTATGATGTGATAAAAAGGATACACACGTCTGTGGTATTCTTCTCAAAAAGCCATAAAAACCAAAACACCAAACCCATTGCTGTCAAGTCAATTCTGACTCATAGTGATCCTATAGGACAGAGTAGAATCGTCCCAGAGTTTCCAAGGAGCACCTGGTGGATTCAAACTGCCTACCTTTTGGCTAGCAGCCATAGCTCTTAACCATTATGCTACCAGGGTTTCCCAAAAAGCCATAACCCCAGTTTAGTCATGACAAATCAGACAGAATCAAGTTGAGGAACATTCTACACAATACTTAAAAAGTAGTCTTCAAAAGTGTCAAGGTCATAAAAGACAAGCAAAGACCAAGAAAAACCACAGATTGGAAGAGACTAAGGAGACACAACAACTAAAAGCAATATGGTGTCCAGCTTTAGATCATGGAATGGAAAGAGGATATTAGTGGAAAAACTGGTGAAATCCAAATAAAGTCTGGAATTTAGTTGATAGCTCCATACCAATATTAATTTCTTAGTTTGATCAGTGGCATCACTAGGGTTGGTGTCACCCAATGTGGTAACTCATGGTGTCACTTTCCTCCCCATGCTAATTACAAACAATGTTGTACCTAAAACACTAGAAATTTTGACAAAATCATTGACTATAAAAACACTGGCAAGATGAAGCCACGTGATTCAAAGCATCATTGTAATTGGGTGATAATGACAGCTCTGACAGGAAAGCATTAGAAAGTTCAAGAAGTAAACTAGCATAGATTTTTAGCCTTGTAGGTATATTGATACATGTAACTGGGGTTTATGAAAAACGTTTTTGTTGTTACAACTAACTACAGGGATATTTTTATTAAAAAATTAATTTCTTCTGAAATACTGCAAAAAAATTTTTAGACAGTTATAATCTACACCGCCATCCATCTTAACCTCCTTCCATCCTGCCCACTGGAAAAGGAAGACTACCTCCTCCTCAAACCCAATTTTTCTCCCTATGCCTTGGATCCTATCCCCTCCTATGTCCTCAAAAATCTCAGCTCTACTGATTAGTTAGAAGATAAGAACTACTTTAGGTGAAGGGAAGGATAGTACTCAATACACGGAAGGTCAGCTCAACTGGACTGGACCAAAAGCAAAGAAGTTTTCGGGATAAACTCAATGCTTCAAGGGTCAGCGGAGCAAGGGCAGGGGTTTGGGGACTATGGCTTAAGGGGACTTCTAAGTCAATTGGCAAAATAATACTATTATGAAAACATTCTGCATCCCACTTTGAAATGTGGCATCTGGGGTCTTAAATGCTAACAAGCAGCCATCTAAGATGCATCAATTGGTCTCAACCCACCTGGATCAAAGGAGAATGAAGAACACCAAGGTCACACGATAACTATGAGCCCAAGAGACAGAAAGGGCCACATGAACCAGACTTACATCATCCTGAGACCAGAAGAACTAGATGGTGCCCGGCCACAACCGATGACTGCCCTGACAGGGAGCACAACAGAGAACCCCTGAGGGAGCAGAAGAATAGTGGGATGCAGACCCCAAATTCTCATAAAAAGACCAGACTTAATGGTCTGACTGAGACTAGAGGAATCCCGGTGGTCATGGTCCCCAAACCTTCTGTTGGCCCAGGACAGGAACCATTCCCGAAGACAACTCATCAGACATGGAAGGGACTGGACAATGGGTTGGAGAGAGATGCTGATGAAGAGTGAGCTATTTGTATCAGGTGGACACTTGAGACTGTGTCGGCATCTCCTGTTTGGAGGGGAGATAGGAGGGTAGGGAGGGTTAGAAACTGGCAAAATTGTCACAAAAGGAGAGTCTGGAAGGGCTGACTCATTAGGGGGAGAGTAAGTGGGAGTATGGAGTAAGGTGTATATAAGCTTATATGTGACAGACTGACTTGATTCATAAACGTTCACTTAAAGCTCAATAAAAACTATTAAAAAAAATAATCTCAGCTCTATGGATCACACACACACACCCCACATTCATTCTCTCTCATTTATCTTTTCTCTTCCTCTCTCTCTCCAATTCCTCCTCTCTGTGGGTTCTTTCCAGCCCCTATATAAGCATGCCCAAGTGCCTCTCAATAAAAATAAAAATTAAAAAAAAAAAGGCTTCTCTCTAAATCCTCTGCATCTGACTCTACTTACACTCTCTCCTTCAGAGTCCTTTGTTGAAAACACTGTATCCTTCTCAGTTAGTTACACTTTTGGCTGTCATTCACTCTCCAACCCCCTCAGAGCATTACAATGTAGCTAACTGCTCCAGGTAAAGTCACAAACTGACATTTCAATCACCAAGTGTCAGAGACTTGATTCAGTCTCTATCTTGCTTGGCTTCCTCATGGCCTGAGCCACTCCTGGTCCTTGAAATATTCTCTTCCCTCAGCTTCTACGGCAAATCTCTTAGTTTCCTTTTTTCATCTTTGGTCTGTCTGGTCAGCTTCTCTTAGGCTGTCTGCCATCTACCTAGTAGCCCACAACAGAAATGTGGGAATCATCCCAGATCTTTAGTCTTGCTCAACTCCATAATGTAATTATTTACCATGTCCTGTTGATAATACTTTCTAAATGTCTCATCCATCCACCCCCTCCTCCATATCTCTCATCATTTCTCACCAGAAATGGCTTCCTAACTAATTTTGCTTTGTGTTGCCTTTCCCTAACCCAGCATTCACTGCACTGCCAATATAACATAGGTCTAAAACACAAATCTGATTCTATCACAGCACAATGGAATTTTTTTTCACTAAATGCTGAGCTTTTAAAACTAAGTTCCTTAAAACTGTGTCTACCTATGGCTACTTAGTATCTGACATGTCCAAATTGAGATGTGCTGTAACTATAAAATACACACCAGATTTTGAAGATTTAGTGTGAAAAGAATGTCAGTGTCAGTAACACTTTTTATATTGATTACAGGAGCCCTGATGGCACAACTGTTAGGCACTCAACTGCTAATGCAAAGGTCAATGGTTGGAACACACTAGCAGTGCCACAGAAGAAAAGACCTGGCAATCTGTTTCTATACAGTTTACAGCCTAGGAAACCCTATAGGGCAGCTCTACCTGCCCTACAGGATTGCTATGAGTCAGAATAGATTCAGTAGCATACAACAACATATTGATTACATGTTGAAATGACAATATTTCAGATATGTTGGATTAAACAAAATACCGTATTCCATACCCACTGCAGTCGAGTCATTTCTGACTCATAGCAACCCTACAAGACAGGGTAGAAGTGCCCTATATTAATTTCACTTTTTTTTTTTTTTTACTTTTTTAAATATGGTTACTAGAAAGTTTAAAATTACATATGTGGCCCACATTAGATTTCCATTGGACAGTGCAGGTCTACGAGGCCCACATTAGATTTCCATTGGACTGTGCAGGTCTACAATGTCCTTCCGCTCTTTCTGAGCTTAGTTACTCCTACCTACTATTCAAGATTAGTTCAGGTAACCCACTAAGATGCATTCCAGGACACTCCCTAGGACCCCAAATCTGAATCAGCTACCCTTTCTCTGTTCTTCCATCCACAGGAACCTGTGTGCATCCCTGTCATACATCACGCCATATTATAATTATTAAAAACTATCAGCTATATTTCCCCCACTAAACTATAAGCTCCTTGCAGAAGGAGATCTCATTCAACATATACTCAGGGCCTACCACCATGCCTGGCACTTAGAAGGAACTCAAAACATTTGCCAAATAAATATGAGCTACTTATTCTGGCCTGAAAATTCACAGAATTTCTCATTCTCCAAAGAGTTTCCCAAGGAAAACAAACAGGCAGTGAAGGAGACTAGACTTTCTCAGGACCTCTAGTCATGAAAAGACTGGGGGGCGGGGAGAAATTACCATCAAGACATCAGCAATAAGAAAATTAAGTGCATGACACACACCTGCCTCTTATAGTGAAAAAAGGGGTTTGCAGCAGTGATGTGAAGCCTTGAACTCACCCTTGGCATGCCAGGGGCCACAGTTTGGGTCCTAAATTACTTAAACAATCCATCCAACAAGAATATGATTTGGCAGGTTTCAACACAAACAGCTAGAGCCCACCACCTATTCCACTTTAACAGTACATCACTACAGTTAAAAAAAAAAAAAAGAAAAACTCTCTCATGAAATAAACGCTAATCTCATGATGCTGCACCACGGAGCAATTTAGAAGAGTTATTATACGAAATGTGCCAAAGCATGAATTTATGGCTGATGCTTATTTGGCAAATATGGTTGGCACTGCTAGATGTTGAAAAACATGCATGCAAATAAGCAAATAAAAGTTTTTAAGCTCACAGACTTAAATATTTACATTACCATAAATGTACAAAGATAAACGTTTATATGAATACATATATAATGCATTCCAGGAACACATTTTTTAATGTGATTGTCAGGAAACAGTTATAAAGTGGTATTATTTCTTTACAGGCCTCAGGGTAGATTCTTAAAAGTGCATTCCGACAGAATGTTAATGGGGTACGAACACTTCATGGCAGTTTCTCTATGGTATCGCTGGGTAAAATGAATAAAAAAAACCAAACCCAGTGCCATCAACTCGATTCCGACTCATAGCAACCCTATAGAACACAGTAGGACTGCCCCATAAGAGTTTCCAAGGAGCACCCGGCAGATTCGAACTGCCAACCCCTTGGTTAGCAGCCGTAGCACTCAACCACTACACCACCAGGGTTTCCGTAAAACGAATAGTCATAGTATAATAGTTCAAAGCAATCTTATCTTTTCCTTTCCCAAAAACACTTCTCTTCCCATCCTGGAGCCTAACCAAACACAGATGTCAGTCCCTAAGTGGGGGATGGAGGGGACACAACCTCTACACATCAAAAAGCCTTAAAGAAAATAATTTGACATTTTCCCACATAATATAATCATATTAAAGTCTCCAAAATAAAGACATATTTCCCTCTCTTCCTCTCTGACATCTATGGAAAGATTATTTGTTTTTTCGCATAGTTTGGGAGCTTGTCATAGCCAAAACTCACTAGCAATGGCATGAATTCTGCTTCCATTGTTAACCATTAATCTCTGCGTTGAGGCTATAACTCCCATCTTTGAAAGCAAGAAAGTGTACTATACCTGCCATTAGTTTACTAAATGAGTCACCAAAGAGAAGAAGTGCCAGATACTTCAGAAAGTAATTAGGGCAGTCAGTGAATTGAGATATCTAGAAATGCTCTGAGATTACAGGAGAAGCCATCATGAAGCAAGTAGCCAAGATTGCTCCTGGAAAGTTTTACCCCTGTGGATAATTGACGTTTTTCACTTCCACACTGCAGAGAGCAATATGAGTTCTCCTGCCACAGACACTATAACACACATCACTTCTGTGGGTGAATAATAATCAGTAAGCAGGCCTCAAAACAAAAACCTCAAGACAATCCCAATTCAGGTGAAAAGCTGTTCATATACATCATCCAAGGACCTAAAAATAGTCTTTCATGTAAGTCTCCAAGTATTCAATTCAAAGTATAATCTTACCACATTTAACCGAGACAGAAGATAAATGTAATAAAGATGAAATCATAGTTTTCCTCTAACTCATCACTAACCCCTCAACGCCAGCCTTCCAATAACCCCATTCCACAGCTCTCAAATTCCCGAACTTGAATCTTAAAAAAACAACCGATTGCAAGAAAGTAACATTTAAGGGGGGAGTCCCTCTTTCCTGTTGCTCTCAGCAGTCTTTAATGTAGTCACAAGATGAAAGAGAAAAGCAACCTTTCAGGCGGATGGTGCCTGCGAAGGGGAAATTCTGGGCAGCAAGTCCTCGTCGAAATAGGAAAGAAAAGTTGCAAGAAAGGATGAGTCAAAGGGCAAAGGAGAAACAAACGGACCAACCGAACCACTTAAATCCCTCAAACCACTGAGTCAACCAGCATGTTGGGGGCTCACCAGCCGCTGCGCGAAGGGAGCCAGCAGAGAGCCCCTGGGTTTCGTCCTGACGCGGCTGGGGAGGTTGCGCCGGATCCTCCCCGGTTTGGGAGCGGGACGACCGTGCAGACTTAGCAGGAGCGAGAGAAGCCCTTCCTGCCCCAGCCTCCCCCGCGTACAGCTTCTCCAGGCTTCGCTTTCCCCCGCAGCTTCCCAGCCGCGCCCGGGGCGTCCTTCGCCGCCAGGTCCCAACTTTCCCTCCTCTGGGGGGCGCCGCGCTACCGGGGCCGCCGCCGAAGGAAGGGGAAGAAAGGGGCGGCCGGGGCGCAAGGGGGCGCGAGGGGGCGCGCGGCGCCGGCGGGCCCCCGAGCGGCGGGGCCACTAGGGCCGGCAGCGTGCGATGGCAGCCGCAGCCGGAGAGCCCGCGCCGGGCGGGACGCACCAGCCGCCCAAGCCCCCGCGGCGGCGCCAGCCAGACCCCCGCCGCCCCGCCCGGATTCCCCCGGGTCAGCGCCCTCACCCCGCGGAGACCCTGCTCCCACCAGCCGGCGTGTGAGAAGAGGCGAGCGGAGGGACGCGTGCAGCCCTGCCCCCGTTACCTGAAGGGCGCACACGCCGCCGCGGGGACCACCATCGCCGGCTGTCCCGTCCCCTTCCTGGCGACCACGGCCGCCGCCGCCGAGCAACTGACACTGACTAACAACAACTAACTAACTACTCGCCGCCGCCGAGTCCACCGCGCGCTCCCGGCCGCTCGCCACCCGCCCAGCCCACCAGCCCGCCCGCCTCCTCCCAGCCCTGCGCGCCGCCCTCTTCAAGCTCTGCCCGGGAGCGAGCACGCGCGCGCGCCCAGAGCCTCGGCCTCTCGCCCCATCGTCTGTAGCCTCAACCCCGTGGGAGGAGTCGCCGCGAATCCCCTCCTCTCCGGTTCCCACCGTCAGAGGGTGAGACGTAGAGAGCGCTCGATTGGCCGAGGGGGGCGTGGCCAAAGCCAGAGGGCAGGACGACCGGGACCTTAGCGCTCGTGAGGGGAGATTTAGATTCAATTAAGTTCCAGAAGAAAAACAGGACAAAGTTATTGGCCTATTTGAGTTCCGAATCTTCTTTGTCAGCCTGCCGTCGAATACATACTCTGTGTTTTCAAGGACTCCAGAGTGTAGTAATAACCAATTCAAGTCCCGCTACTTTCTGCGCCTGTTAGCGATAAAAGCGAAACTACAACTCCCAGAAGCCTTCGTGAACTGAGTCTCTCTGTGCGTATTCACGTAGTCCTTCGCCGCAATTGAACAAAATAATCCCTTCATCTTTCTGAAGGTATCGGAAATAATATTTCATTTTTCTACTGATCGGGACAATTTTAATTGTTACTGTGATAAGAGAAGTTACCTATAGGAAGGTGATTAAGCGATTAGGTAAAAGGGAAAGAAAGGACACCAAATAAAGTGCTGCGGAGGAATCTTTGTCAAACTGTGAGAGGACGGCGTGCGAAGAATGAAGGCGTTTGAGAGGGGCTGAGGGAATTGTCCTCTGTGCGAAGGACTTTCTTTAGGCCCCAGGCCCCTGCCTGCCCTTTTCATCAGCAGGTCAGTAAGCAAGGCGAGGCTGGGGGTGGCCGTAGTTGAGGTGCCCTTCTACGCTTGAAGATCATGCCTCTATTGCCGTTGTTGTTATTGGTTTGCCTCGGTTTGAGACTAACTAAATGGGGGCGCCTCACTTCCGGTTGGGGGAGGGGAGGAAACCTGTCATGGGGGAGGGGAAAACAACGCATTTCCTGTGGGGGTAGGGGGATAGTTTGGGGTTGTGGAACCCGCTTCCAGGTCGGATGAGGGCTTAAAAAGGTGGTGGGTGGTGCTGTTTGCATCGATGATATCTTAGAGTTTTGGGATTGTGTTTTATATAAGAAGTTACGTTGTCCCACCAAGTCGTGCTAATCACCCGCCTCCAGTTAAATGTGTTTTATTTCCACATGTAAGATGGGACATTTCCTCCCCAACAAAATTTTCTTAATGTATTCTTACTTCAAAGAATATGAAAACCCTTGTTAAAATTCCCTAAGCGACGGCGTGTTTTGCTTGTGTGACTCATGGATTGTCCACCCATGCTCCCGTACTCAAGTCCAACCTTGACTGAGTGAGGGATGGTGGTCTCTGCCTTGACATGCCTCGAGAACGCTGTAGCTACTCTTTTAAGGAGACGGTGTATTAGAGGATTGAATCTTTCATAAATTATAAGGCATTTTTACTTCGCCAGAGGGAAAGTGATATAATGAAGTAGTGAAATATTTGATGTTACCTTAGCTAGTATAATTGGCATCTTTAATTCTTAGATTTTAGGCTACAGGTTTTGTCCTGTGCCTGAGAACAACTTCCTCAGCCTTAAAAATTCTTACACGTAGTTGACATGTAGTATTTGTGCAAGTTGTGTTTCAATTCATTTCCCCCTTGTAATCGAAATTCACCGATTTAAAAATGATATCTGTTCTTTGTGGTTTTGAAGCATGGTGCCAAAGGTCATGAAACTCAGCTCAGAATTTAAGGAATGAAAAAAATGAACACAAAAAGGGCAAAAGATAAACAAGAATGAACTTTATATTCCTATATTGTCATTTTTTTTCTAGGGAACTATGTAAAGTGGAATAAACACTCAACAATTCTGATTCTTTAGCTTCTGTTGTCAAGGATCACAACACTTGTTCTTGTGTATGTGCTGAAGAAATCTACTTACTAGGAGCTTACTTTGTAAAATCTCAATGATTTTAGTAATTTTGGAATGGATATCTATTGAATGAACCTGGAACTATAACGTCTTTCAAGAATTTTTTTTTTTTAATTTTGTTGTGTTTTAGGTGAAAGCTCACAGTATAAATTAGTTTTTTATTAAAACATTTATACACAAATTATTTGTAGCATTGTTTGCCATCCCTGCAGTGTGTCAGCACTCCCCCCCTTTGTCTTTCCACCCCGGGTTCCCCATGTCCATGTGTCCAGTTTTCCTGTCCATTCCTGCCTTCTCATCTTTCCTTTTGGGTAGGTATTGCCCATTTGGTCTCCTATATTCGAATTCCTCAAGTGTGTTATTACTTGTTTTATAGGCCTGTCTAGTCTTTGGCCAAAAGGTGGACTTCAGGAGTAGCTTCAGTTTTGAGTGAGCAGGGTTTCCCGGGGGCCATAGTCTCAGGGGTTCCTTAAGGAATTTTTTTAAAGCAGTAAAAGCCTGTGTGTTTTTTCCTTTGGAATTGTTAATCTATCTTCAGAATTTGCAGTTACTTTAATTCTAGCTTTTAAAAAGCCATTTGGTTTAGAGTTGATTGTGCAATAATAACACCCAAAGCAAACAAACCCGTTGCCATTGAATGGGTTCCGACTCACAGTGACCCTATGTATATAAATGTTACAGTAAGGAGGAAAAATACATTTTCTAATCTTCTGTAGACTTAAAAGAAAAAAAAAACAGCTTAAGTCTCTAAAATCAATAAGTTAACTTTTGAAAAATCAAAGATCTGCTTCAGCAGCTGATTGAACAGGCAAGACAAAATAAAGTCTGCATTAGGTTAGGCACATATAGACAGGGCTACTTATAGTCTAGTCCAAGTAAGTATCAATAAATTAATTAGAGAGAGGTATTCACTGTCTTCTTTATCACTGTAATGTAGAAGACAATGCACGGTTACCCCAGCAAATTATACTATTTTTTTTTATTGGGAGTTATCGAAATATGGAAGGATTATGGAACTAAATGAAAAAGATTTTTTTAATTCTTTTAAAATATCGATTGAGATACTGCAGCATTGCCTTTTGGAAACTATCTTTGAAAGGCAAAGGAGTTTATTAAATTGGTCTTCATGACATTCTATGGAAGAAATTCAGTATAATAGTAATAAGAAAAATTGCTGCAGCTAAGACTTTAGCAGCTTGAAGAACTGTCTGTTCATACGAAAGCAATATATAAAACACATATCTGAAAGAAGCTGTTTTGTTATAAGTGGCGGTTATTCATTGGTTCCATCAAAGTAGAAATATTAGCAAAGCTTGTGAAAAATGGAGAAGAAAAGTCTGTGGGACATGTTTTATTCTCTTTAAAAGTGTTTCTGTGAGGAATCTTGCTGTCTTCCAAAGATTTTTTACCCCTAAGTACTCTTTGTTGCAGTTTTCTTTGCATATTGTGACAGAAACATGGTATCAAAATTAGAAAATAAAAAAATTTTTAAGTGCACTGTGTTATTTCTTTGAGTGAATGAATTTGAGAATTTCCTTCTATCACATGTCATCTGTAGTAAAAGAACTATCAGTTTTTTTAAGAGCACTTAGATTGTATAACCATTTTTTTTTTCCAAAAGTAGTTATGGGACACTGTTCACAGCAGTTTGAAATATTAAAACAGGTCAAAATTCTGGATTCAATTTCACTGAAATTTGATTATCCATAGAGTGCTATGTGCTATACATAATGCAAACGTGCCTGGGTTCTGTCGTCTACCTTTTTTTGTAAAATGTTTTTTAATAACTTTTTTGTACTTTTGATGAAGGTTTATAGAGCAAACTAGTTTCTCATACATGTACTGTTTTGTGACATTGCTTGCCAACCCCATGACATGTCAACATCTTCGTAAAATCTTGCTAATGTTCTACAACTACAGTATTGCTTTACTGTTTGTTATTTTGGTGGTGGTGGTAGTTTTTGTGATGGGGTTGAGGGTTGTGGTGGTGTTGTGTGCCCCAGATTGATTCCAACTCATGGCAGCCCCAAATGAGAGAGTAGAACTGCTGCGTAGGGTTTCCTAGGCTGTAATCTTTACAGGAGCAGATCATCAGGTCTTTTCTTCTACGGTACTAGCTTGGTAAACTTGTGCAATTTATTTGACGTCTCTGAGCCTGTTTCCGAAAACCTAACTGGAGTTGTTTGGTGGATAAGGGGTTTACATGTAAATCGCCAGACATGATGACTGGTGCTGAGAGCTTAGTAAATGCTATTATTTTTGCCTCAGTCTTCGTTCTACTTCTTTGGCTATTGAGATTTGCCCACATGCTGTTTAAGCTTTACATATTCCCAAGAGGGTGGGATGCAGTGCTAGAATTATTGACATTATACCTTTCTCCCCCTATTAGCATACTCACTTAGCTGCCAAGATTTTATTTTTTGTTCTTTGTGGCAAGGAGAAATCACTAATTTCCATGATTACTTTTAAAACTGGAAAATATACATAATAGGAAAGTTTCAAGGGCGTTAAAGAATTAATAAAGTCATTTAAATTGTTACAGGAAGACTTATAAATCATTCTTTTAGCTTATTGCCATCAAGTCAGTTCTTAACTCATGGTGACTCCACCAGTGTCAGAGTAGAACTGTCTTCCATAGGATTTTCAATGGCCGATTTTTCAGAAGTAGATCACCAGGACTTTTTATCGAGGCACCTCCAGCCATCAGGTAAGCATCAGAGCGCATTAACCGTCTGAACCCCCCAAGGGTACCTATTTAAATACTAAGACTAACATTCAAGATCCTCTACAGTATAACAATATCTCTCATTACCCATCTTCACATACCAAACTAGATTGGTCTCTGAAAAAAAAAAAAATTCTATACTGTATCCAGTCTATCTTTGCTCATGCTGTTTTTCTCTACTGGTAACACATTTTCCCCTAGGAATCCCCATCTATCAAAATGCCACTTTCTTTGAGGTCCTTTCTCAAGTACCACTTTCAAGAAGTATTTCCTGGCATCTCTCTTCTCTCTCCACTCTCGGAAACCACTGTCCTTTGACTCTCCAGAGCATTGTGTACCTTTCTTACGCCATTTAGTATCCAGTGCTATAGTTTATTTATGTTGTTGTGTGTGTAGTTTATGTCCTGCAGTAAGAGCCTGCAGACTATATCTTGTTCCTCTCTGTGTCTGCTGTCACACCTGGCACAATGTTCTTCACATCGTAGGTATTCAGTAAATATTTGTGGAGTTGATTAGGCACTTGGGGTATGATGAAACTAAACAGTAACTTTTGTCCACTATTTATTCCCAGCATCAAGCTCCGTATACAATAGACAGTCAAATATCTATTGAATGAAAGAGTGGGTGATAAGTTATCATCCCCTCATTTGTGGGCATCTTAGAGGTCAGTATGTCAATGGGTATATATTAAGTTCCCACTATATAAAAAAAAAAAATTTTTTTTTTTTATATGATCAGAACTGTAAGAACTGATGGCTGCCCTCAATTTAATTGGAAACATGTAAGTTGTAACTAACGTGTAGTCTCTGAAGACTGCAGGAATGTGAGTGGAGGTGGGGCATGAAGGTTGTTATAGAGGTGTTTGCATTGTAAGAGATATCCCCTGCTATCTAAACTCAGAAACCAAATAGATTTGGGTAATAAGAGATACTTAACTTGCAGTCCACTCCTAGGAATGTACACAAGAGAATTGAAAACACATGTTCACACAAAACTTGTACGTGAATGTTCACAGTAGCGTTATTTATAATATCCAAAAAAATAGAAACAAACCCAAATGTCCATCAACTGATAAGTGGGTGAACAAAATTTGGTATAGCCATACCATGCTATAAGAAGGAATGAAGTAGTCATGCATGCTACAACACAGATAAACATTGTGCTAAATGAAAGAAACCAGATACAAAAGGCTGCATATTGTATGAATCCATTTATACCGAATCAGCAAATCCATAGAGACAGATTAGTGGTTTCAGGGGCTGGGTGGGGTGGGGGGAAATAACTGCTAATGGGTATCGGGTTTCTTTTTGGGGTGATGAAAATGTTCTGAGATTAGTGTTGATGGTTGCACAACCTTGTGAATATACAAAAAACCACTGAATTGTAAACTTTAAAATGGTGAACTTTATGTATGTGAATCATATCTAAAAAGGGAGAGAGAGAAAGACCTAAATTTGAAAGATGGAGAATTTTGGATGAGACTAGAAGAAAGCAAGATGGCGATAGTTCTTCCTCAGATCCTAGAGGGAAATACAAGTGACTAGGTCCGGCTGGAAGCCCTGGTGGCGTAGTGGTTGAGAGCTGTGGCTGCTAACCAGAAGGTCCGAGGTTCAGATCCACCAGACGCTCCTTGAAAACCTATGGGGCAGTTCTGCTCTGTCTTATAGGGTTGCCCTGTGTTGGAATAGAGTCGATGGCAACGGGTTTGGTTTTGGTTTGGTTTAGGTCAGGCTAGATGCAGAGGTGGGGCGGGCAGAGGGAGTTACTTGTCCTCAGACACAAGTTTAAGTGGGTACCAGAAAAGGCACAGAATGACATTCCAGGGCACCACAAACATGCAAGGCGCCTTACCAAGGCAGCCAGAAAAGAGGGGTTGAAGGCTTTTCTGCTGACGTGTATCCGCTATCAGTGTCTTTTCATGTTGAAATGGTGGGGTACAATTTAAGAGATTACCCCTGGGCGTACAAATTGGGCAATTTAGAGATTGCCCTTAGGTGCTTGTTACCCTCGCTATGCCCCTGGCTAGATGTATGTTTAGAATCAGCTGAGGATGGATATGAAAGCTTCTATCTTTTGTCTTAACTGAGTGGACAGTGAGAAGAAGGGTTAGACCACAGGACAGTTGACAAAGGAGGAAGACCTCTCAGGATCTTGAAACCAAAAAACCCGTTCCCTTTCAGTCAATTCCGACTCATAGTGACACTGTAGGGCAAAATAGAAGTGCCCCATAGGGTTTCCAAGGAGTACCTGGTGGATTTGAACTGCTGATGTTTTGGTTAGTAGCTGTAGTACTTAACTACTACACCACCAAGGTTTCCTCACGATCTTGAAGGAAGCTTCAGATTCCTTCTTGATTAGGTCAGGAATGTAGTATATGGTCAAATTGACTTCTATTTGAAAGGCAGCTGAGTCCAGAGGGCGAAATTTTCGTAAGGTAATGGAGTTCTGATAGTAATTAATCTGAAGTTATTGAGGAAGATGGGAGAACAGAGTAGACAAAGATGATATAATTTAGATAAATAGATAAATCTTAATGAGAAGGAGCCAAGGGCAGTGATTTGGAGAAGTCAATACAAATAAAGGTACTCATTTGAAGAAATACTTATTGAGCACCTTTTAAGTACTAGCTACTATTCTAAGCACTAGAGATATAGCAGTAAACAAAACTGTAACTATTTTCCTTATTTGAATTATTTTCATAGGTTAAAGTCTTATGATTGGGATTATTGGGTTCTAAAGGCATTTTATAATTCTAAAAAAAATAGCTATATTATTTCTTTTAAATGTTATAGTAATTTTTGATGCAATCAGCAATATATGAGTGTATTGGTTTCATCACAGCTTCACCAAAAACTTTTTTGGCTATTTGAGGAGGCGTGAAATTATTCTTCAGCTTGGTTACTGCTTTTAAGGATATAAATGCTTCCTTACCATTAGGTGGGCAACTGCTGGGGCATGAAGAAGGTCGGGCCTTTATATGTGCTCCTTTATTGTAATGGCTTTTTACAGAATTTGGGTTTTGAGGACCCTGAAAACTAAACCATCCTCTAATTTGAATCAGTTTAAAAAGTACGTTTATTCAGTGTTACTTCATTTTCTAAATGAAACTCACATTCAAATCTCACTTAACCATTATTCCAATACCCATTCAAGTAGCATTTATTTAGTATTGTGTTAGGCCCTTTCACATATTATCTTAACTCTTAACAATTTGGTGTTGTAGGTATTAACCAGCTTCATTCAGCATATGAGAAAATTGAGACTAGGGATGTTAGGTCACTTGCCCAAAGTTACCTAACATAGTAAATAGTAGAGGGAGGATTTGAATGCAGGTCCTCTCAGGCCCAGTAATCATTTTGTTACTCCATGATCTCTCAGTATCATTACTAAAGTTTACTGGGGGCTAATGGAACTGGAAAAGGAATCTGAAATGGAACTTGGAACTTGGAAAACCTATGATACAAGGAAGCAGCAGAGAAGTGTTTTTTGTTGGTATTTTATTTTTTTTACTGGGGAGGCTATAGGACTAGAGGAAGCTCTTGGTAGAGTTAAACCCAAGTTTTCAAGTCCCTTTCTGTTTGTCCCAGATGATCAGTTACATACTGCCCCAAAATCTGTGATGAGAGTGATAGGAAAGCAACTGCCTTGGGGTATATACAGTGAAATTCATCTGATTGTATGGAGAGAAGACCCACAAAGTAACCTTTAAAATAATAACTCCAAGTCTAACATGATAACAAGGTTAATGAGATAGTCAAAGCCTAGTAAAAAAATTTAGGTGGTAGCAAAAAAAAAAAAGATACCTGGTGTCGCAGTGGTTAAAGCAATCGACTGCTAACCAGAAGGTCAGCGATTGGAAACTACCAGCGGCTCCACGGGAGACAGATGTGGCAGTCTTCTTCCATATAGATTTACAGCCTCAGAAACCCTATGGGGTCACTATGAGTCAGAATTGACTTGATGGCGATGGGTTTTTTGTTTGTTTATAGTATATTTACAAAACAAATTTAAGATTGGGAATATAAAACGAGAGAAGCTATGTTCCCGCTCTGGCTTTTAGTTTGATAAAGTAGAATCCTAATTTATAAATAAGGCAACTAAGGTCCAAAGTTACATCCAAAATAAGTGATAGAATGGGCACTAGAACACAGGCCTCGAGCTTTCCAACGAGTTTTACTAAGTTGACCAAAGTAAATGAAAACAACAATCTTTGTGGTTGTTTTGTAATTTATATGTATTCTTTTTATAATTTAATATGTGATTTATTCTTGAAAGAGATTATTTCCCTGTGTATCTTAAAACAGCAATAGTAAAGCTCCATACACGAAGTTGCTAAGTATTTGATGATGGTAAGAGTAAGAAGTGATACTGAAGAGCAGGTAGAACTGTGATATACCGGATAGTTTATCTGTAACCTGCACCTGAATAATATTCTGTCTGTATTCAGGATAGCTTTGGTGGGGGTGGGGGACACAGATCTTTGAAAACTATTGTAGAAACATTTTACTTGAAATAATACAACGCACATTTGATACGAGTCATATGCATCTACAGGTACGTGCGTATTTGTATTTAATACTTTTAATTTTCAACAAAGCGAGTCCTCTTTTGCCATCTCTACCCCTTTAACTGAGATTAATACCCATTTTACAATTAATAGTATCCAGCTACTCCACTTTTTCTTTCCCAGCCTCACATTTGTACCTCCCTTCTCTGACCCATCTCTACACTTTCTTCTTTCCTATGCCCCATAATGTTAATTTCTGTTCTACTGATACAAACCTTTCATTTTTGTTGCTAGTGTGTCATTTTTGTTGCTAGTGGCAAGGATGGCGAGACTACCTCTCAAGTACTTTGGACATGTTATCAGGAGGGATCACCTGGAGAACAACATCAAGATTGTCAAAGTAGAGGGTCAGTGAAAAAGAGGAAGACTCTCAACGAGATGGATTGACACAATGGCTGCCACAGTGGGCTCAAGCATAGCAACAATTGTGAGGATGGCACAGGACCAGGCAGTGTTTCCTTCTGTTGTGGGTAGGGTAGCTATGAGTCAGAACTGACTCGACAGCACCTAACAACAACAACAACAAGTGACATCATAGTTATTGCAACTTTGGGGGAAAACAGTATAGCCATTGTATCAGCACTAATAAAATGTTTATACTCTGAGAGCCAATATTTCCATTCATAGGACTTTATTCTGAGAAAATCATTCAAATAAGAAAATAGTTACAGGCACAAATGTTAATACTGTTGATATCTGTATTATCGAAACAAAATGAGACCTTCTAAATATTCAACAATAGAATAATGGTTAAGTAAAGTATTACCTATCCACTCAGTGAGTTATTAGGCATTCATTTTTCACAATAGCTTCTTTTAAAATGCACTAAAAGATGTTATAAGAATATTTTTGCAAAAATGGAAAGGAGAAAAATCAGAAGAAAACAAAATAGAAAAACTGATGTGATTAGTGCGTATCTCTGAAGCATTTGTATTTTCTGTATAACAGTAACTGACATTTATTGAGCGCTTACTGCTATCAGGCACTATAATAAAGCAGTATTATAGAATCAGTATTGAGTAGTTATTAATTACAAGTGCACTAGAATCCTAACTCCATCATTTACTAATGTGTAATCTTGAAAAGGAAATGGGGGATAATAATTACATCTACATTAAATCATTAAATTCATATCAAATATCTGGCACATATTAATCCCTCAATAAGTGTTGTTATTAAGCATTTTAGACATATTTAATTTATTCTTCACACCCTCATGACAACCTGATGAGAGAGTGTTATTTTCATTTTACATAAGAGAATGTTGAAACTCAGAAAGCTTAAATGCCTAGGCTAAATAACTTGCCCAAAGTTACACAGCTAGTAATCATTTGTGTTTGGATTCAGAACTGAAGTTATAACTTCCAGTACTGATTCTGATGGGCAGAATTATTGCAGATCAATCAGTGCTTTCGTTGAGAACAAGAAAAGCCAGATTTAAAAAAAAAAGTGAAGGTGTCAGAGACCTACTGAGGCAGCCAGGACTTGAGAGACCAGAAACATGGAGCCAGGAGAACTTCACAGAAGTGGGCTGGTGTTCTGTGCTTCTCTTTTCCCATCCAGGAATTTGTTAATTCTTGGAGCAGAACAAGAGGTTCTAAAACTAAGCAGAGATTTTCTGTAGAAGTAGAGGAACTAGTGGGCTTATGGGGCTAAGTAGACAAAAACAAGTTCCTGGGGTAGCCAGGACGTGAGGGCCCAAGGTCCTGGAAAGTAAGAAGGTACTGAGAGATTGTTTTTAAATTTGTTTTCCCCTCAAGGTATTTGACACAGGGTGAGAGGCTAAGAAGCTAAGCAGAAAGCCCTTGAAAAGCAGAGTGAAATTTTTGCTCATGATCATGACAAAGAGCAAAAAGTAATAAAATTCAGGAGAAAAAGTCCTGTAAATACCGCAGGTTCTCAAGTGGATCCCTAAAGGGTTACACCCTTAAGTGGGGGCAAACCAGAGGTAGAGAGAGAGAGGCTATAAAATTGTTAGTTAGCTTTTAAATCAACTTAGTTCTTTATTGAAATAAGATGGTCTACCCTTCTGCTTCATTCCAGAGGCTAGGTGATTTCTCTCTAGAGGAAGGAACATCTCCAACACTTTACAACTTTTCACGTACAAGATCTATCATGCAAGCAAAAATTACCAGGAGTATAAAAAAAAAAAAAACAAGAGAAAATGCAGACAACAGAAACAGATGCAGAAATGATCCAGATATTAGAGTTATCAGATAGGAACTGTGACTAATATATTAAAGAAAATAGCTGCCAAGATGGAAAATTGCACCAAAGAAATAGAATCTAAAAAAAAATTGGAAATTCTAGAAACTGAAATAGCAGTGATCGAAATTAAGAACACCATAGATGTGTTTAACAGCAGAGGAGAGGATTAGTGAATTGGAAACTTAAACAATAGAAAATATGCAGGCTGAAGCACAGAGAGGAAAAGGAATGGAAAATACAAGAAAAAGCATAAATGTGACTGTGGTAGGCTGAATAACATCCCTGAAAGATGTGCATGTCCTAGTCCCCAAAACCTGTGAATATGTTACTCTGCAAGGCAGAAGTGACTTTGCAGATGTAATTAAATTAAGGATCTTGAGATAGATTATCTTGGATCATGTCTGTAATCACAGGGTCCTAAGAGAGAGTTAAGAGGGTCAGAGATACAAAGTAGATGTAAGGACAGAAGCAGAGGTCAGAGGGTAGAGGAGATGTTACGTTGTTGGCTTTGAAGATAGAGGAAGGGGCTTGAGCCAAGGAATATAGGCAACCTCCAGAGTTAGAAAAGGCAAGGAAACGGATTCTCCCCAGAACATCCAAAAGGAATGCAGCCCTGCAAACCTATTTTAGATTTCTCATGTCCAGAATAGTAAGAAATTAATTTGTATTGCTTTAAGCCAGAAAGTTCCTGGTAGTTTGGTAGAGCAGCATTCAAAACTGATTCATAGACATTTGGGAAAGGAAGTATAGCATACATGTAATTGGAGTCCTGGAAAAAGAGGAGAGAGAGAACTAAAAAAAAAGAACCAATATTTGAAGAGACAATGACTGAGAATTTTCCAAAACTGATGAAAGGCATCAAGCCATAGATTTGAAAAGTGCAAGATACCCTAAGCAGAATAAATGCAAATAATACCAATTCTAGGCACTTTGTAGTAAAACTGCTGAAAACCAAAAACAAAGAGAAAATTTTGAAAGTAGTCAAAGGAAAAGAGACAATATCATCTTCAAAAGAACAACAATAAGCCTGACAGCTGACTTCTCAATAGAAATGATGGGGACCAGAAAACAATGGAATACAACTTTTAATGGGCTTAATGAAAATAACTATCAATCTAGAAATCTATTCTCAAGAAAAATGTTGTTGTAAAATGAATGAGATATAAAGAGATCTTCAGACAAATAACTAGGACAATTCATTGCATGTAAACACTCACTGAAAAGGAAATTTTTCAAGCCAAAGAAAAATCCCAGATGGAAACTTAAAAATTCAAGAGAATGAAAAGCAACAGAAAGGATAAATACATGGATATGGTTAAATTAATATTGACTGTGCAAACCAATTATAATGTGAGGTTTTAAATATATGTACAATTAAAATGCCTGACAACTGTAACATAAAACGGTGGGATCAGTGTAGGTAGAAATAAGTACACTAAGGTCCTAGCATTGCCTGAGAAGTAGTAAAACTGTTAATTTTTTATTAGGCTGAAATAAGTCACTGATGCATGTTGTGATCTCTTGAATAATTCAAAGGATGGTAAAAGAATGTGTAGCTAACCAGCTAAAAGAAGTGGGGGTAGAATGAAAACATACTAGATTAATCCAAAAGAAAAAGAAAAGAAAGGTGAAGGACATATAACAATTGGGACATATAGAAAAAAATAAATAAATAGAAATTTTATTTTAAAATCAAATTAAAACACAAAGATTGTCAGTTGCAGTTTTTTAAATCACTGATAATATCCATATTGTCAAAACACATGGACATTTTATTTAATCTCTCAGTACCATACGTTCAAGTTGACCACTTTTTTGTAGTGGACTATTGCAGTAGCCTCGCAACAGGTCTTTCTAGATCCCTTCTTTGTTGTTAGTTTCAATCAAGTTGATACTTTTGGCAACCCCATGTGTGAAGAGTAGAACTGTTCCATAGGGTTTTCAAGGCTCTGACTTTTCAAAAACAAATCTCTAGGCCTGTCTTCCGAGGATCCTTGGATGGGTTTGAACTGCCAGCTTTTCAGGTAGTAGTCAAGTGCTCAACAGTTTGTACCACCCAGGGACTCTTTTCTTACCACCCATCAATCCATTCTTTACACAGGAATTAGAATGATCCTTTAAAACGTAAATATCACATCATGTCCCTCCTTAAAACGCTTCAGTGGTTTGATATTGTATGTTGAGGAGAAGCGAAATCTAAGTCTGCAGGATTTGGTTCTTACTTGTCTCCCTTCACTCTCCTCCCTTGCTCATTTTTCTTTAGTCCACTAGCTCTCTTTCACTTTCTCCGAAGCACGAAGTTCTTTCTCACCTCTGGGTTTAATGAATGAGCTATTTCCTCAGTGTGGAATGCACCTGCTTAACCTTTCACTCTCAGTTTGTGTTCTTTCTTCAAAAGCCTTAGTCTACAATGGAACAGAATTGAGAACCCAGATATAAATCCATCCACATATGAGCAGCTGATATTTGACAAAGGCCCAGTGTCAGTTAATTGGGGAAAAGATAGTCTTTTTAACAAATGGTGCTGGCATAACTGGATATCCATTTGCAAAAAAAATGAAACAGGACCCATACCTCACACCATGCACAAAAACTAACTCCAAGTGGATCAAAGACATAAACATAAAGACTAAAACGATAAAGATCATGGAAGAAAAAATAGGGACAACCTTAGGAGCCCTAATACAAGGCATAAACAGAATACAAAACATTACCAAAAGTGACGAAGAGAAACCAGATAACTGGGAGCTACTAAAAATCAAACACCTATGCTCATCTGAAGACTTTACCAAAAGAGTAAAAAGACCACTTACAGACTGGGAAAGAATTTTCAGCTATGACATCTCCGACCAGCACCTGATCTCTAAAATCTGTACAATTCTGTCAAAACTCAACTACAAAAAGACAAATGACCCAATCAAAAAGTGGGCAAAGGATATGAACACGCACTTCACTAAAGAAGATATTCAGGCAGCTAACAGATACATGAGAAAATGCTCTCGATCATTAGCCATTAGAGAAATGCAAAGTAAAACTACGATGAGATTCCATCTTACTCCAACAAGGCTGGCATTAATCCAAAAACACAAAATAATAAATGTTGGAAAGGCTGCGGAGAGATTGGAACCCTTATATACTGCTGGTGGGAATGTAAAATGGTACAACCACTTTGGAAGTCTATCTGGCGTTATCTTAAACAGTTAGAAATAGAACTACCATACAACCCAGAAATCCCACTCCTCGGAATATACCCTAGAGAAATAAGAGCCTTCATGCAAACAGATATATGCACACCCATGTTTATTGCAGCTCTGTTTACAATAGCAAAAAGCTGGAAGCAACCAAGGTGTCCATCAGTGGAAGAATGGTTAAACTGTGGTATATTCACACAATGGAATACTACGCATCGATAAAGAACGGTGACGAATCTGTGAAACATTTCATAACATGGAGGAACCTGGAAGGCATTATGCTGAGCGAAATTAGTCAGAGGCAAAAGGACAAATATTGTATAAGACCACTATTACAAGATCTTGAGAAATAGTATAAACTGAGAAGAACACATACTTTTGTGGTTACAAGGCGGGGAGGGAGGGAGGGTGGGAGAGGGTTTTTTACTGATTAGTTAGTAGATAAGAACTACTTTAGGTGAAGGGAAGGACAATACTCAATACATGGAAGGTCAGCTCAACTGGACTGGACCAAAAGCAAAGAAGTTGCTGGGATAAACTGAATGCTTCAGAGGTCAGCAGAGCAAGGCCGGGGGTTTGGGGACCATGGTTTAAGGGGACTTCTAAGTCAATTGGCAAAATAATTCTATTATGAAAACATTCTGCATCCCACTTTGAAATGTGGCGTCTGGGGTCTTAAATGCTAACAAGCGGCCATCTAAGATGCATCAATTGATCTCAACCCACCTGGATCAAAGGAGAATGAAGAACACCAAGGTCACACGATAACTAAGAGCCCAAGAGACAGAAAGGGCCACATGAACCAGAGACCTACATCATCCTGAGACCAGAAGAACTAGTTGGTGCCCAGCCACAACCGATGACTGCCCTGACGGGGAGCACAACAGAGAACCCCTGAGGGAGCAGGAGATCAGTGGGTTGCAGGCCCCAAATTCTCACAAAAAGACCATACTTAATGGTCTGACTGAGACTAGAGGAATCCCGGTGGTCATGGTCCCCAAACCTTCTGTTGGCCCAGGACAGGAACCATTCCCGAAGACAACTCATCAGACATGAAAGGGACTGGACAGTGGGTAGGAGAGAGATGCTGATGAAGAGTGAGCTATTTGAATCAGGTGGACACTTGAGACTGTGTTGGCATCTCCTGTCTGGAGGGGGGATGGGAGGATAGAGAGAGTTGGAAGCTGGCAAAATTGTCACGAGAGACTGGAAGGGCTGACTCATTGGGGGAGAGCAAGTGGGAGTACGGGGTAAGGTGTATATAAACTTATATGTGACAGTTTGACTTGATTTGTAAACATTCACTTGAAGCTCAATAAAAGTTAATAAAAAAAAAAGCCTTAGTCTAAATCACATCTCCCACTGTCGTTCTACAGCTTTCTGTTCTTTTCCTTCATAGCAGTTTTTTACAATTTAAAATTTTTGTTTATTGGTATATGTGTTTAATGTCATACACTTCAAATTGTAATTTTCATGAGGGCAGAGACTCTTCACTATTATATTCCCCATATCTTAACAGAGTGCCTGATACATATTATGTGTTTAGTGAATATATCATGAATGAAAAAAATATAGCATGCCTTAGGTAAACTGTATAGGTCAGCAACTGTTTAATAAATGTGCCCTGTACCCGGGGAGCATGGGTTGCTAGTTTCTGCTGGTTTGGTCCTTTATTCCATTTGCTGTCTGAGAAAGGCCCTGAGCAATCGTTATAATGTCCTGGAGACAATTTTTGATGATTAGCCAGTCCTCTCAGTGATGTATATTTTATGTGCTAAACTAGAGTTGTAGGTGGATTTTATTTAAGCTCTCCGAGAAAAACTACACCAGCCCACGTTTCTTAGATTGAAGCTCTTGAAAACAAGAGGCAGAATTCTCAGTGGCGGTCTTGGCTAAGCAGTTGTCTTTTCTAGAACTTGAGGTTTTTTTGTTCTTGTTGTTGTTTTTTAATTGTTGTGTACCATCAAGTCAGTTCTGACTATAGGACAGAGTAGAACTGCCCCCCTACAAAAGGAGCCCTGGTGGCATAAATGGTTAAATGCTTGGCTACTAACTGAAAGGTTGGTGGTTCAAACTGACCCAGCAGCTCTGCAGGAGAAAGACCTGGTGATCTTCTCCCGTAAAGATAACGGCCTAGAAAACCCTATGGGGCAGTTCTGCTCAGTCACATGGGGTCACTGTGAGGGGAAGTTGACTTGATGACACCTAATATCAACACAGCCCTACAAAGGAAGGATGGTCTAATTGTTTTTGCTTACTACAGAGATTGACAGTATTGTTTGTGTAAAAATTGTTAGCTATTTTAATTATACAAATATGCCATAATGCTACCACAGTAAATATATGACATGTCTTGTAATCAGGACAAGGCAGAAATGACCACATTTCACAGTATTAATGTCTTCATACATGTTTTATAAGATACTTATATAAGATCTATAGAGAATATTATAAAATATTCTGTGTGTACTTAGAGACCTTGTATCTGTATTCTTCATCTTAGCCCTAGTTTTTAATCAAATGATTGTTTTTAAAGCTAACTTCAATAAAATGAGATTCTTAAGTGTATGTTTGGTACAAAATTATAAGTCCAACAATTTGAAATGTCCTGTTGAAACAGCTTTCAGGCCACTAGCATTTCTTAAAACCTGTGGGGGCGGGGGGAGAATGCCTATTTACTACCAATTTTAGACCAAATTTTCATTTCAGGAAGAAATGTTTTAGGGATTTATCAGATTTATTAATGTATGGTGAATGAAGTATTGTTGTTTATTCCTAACATCTAGTTCTCATAATCTTCCTATAAACTGAAAAAGCATGTAAATGTTTACATGCATATTATTAGCAGGTCCAGGGGCCCTGTTGGAGGGGGTGGGACAAGAAGAATGAGAATTTCGAATGCCAGGTTTCTAACTATAGTATTATTTAGTCTACCTTAAAAAAAAAAAAAAAAAAAAAAACATTGCCATCAAGTCAATTCCAATTCATAGTGGCCCTATAGCGCAGAGTAGAACTGCAACACAGCGTTTCCTACGAGTGCCTGATGGATGCGAACTGTCGACCTTTTGGTTAGCAGCCATAGCTTTTAACCACTGCACCACCAGAGTTTCCATTTAGCAAGTGTTAAAAAGCAAAGGTGTCACCTTGAGGACTGAAGTACACCTGACTCAAACCATGGTGTTTTCGGTCACCTCATATGCATGTAAAAGCTGAACAATGGATAGGAAAGACCGAAGAAGAATTGATGCCTTTGAATTATGGTGTTGGCGAAGAATATTGAATATACATGGACTGCCAAAAGAATGAGTAAATCTGTCTTGGAAGAAGTACAACCAGAATGCTCCTTAGAAGCAGGGATGGCTAGACTACGTCTCACATACTTTGGACATGTTGTCAGATGGGATCAGTCCCTGGAGGAGGATGTCACACTTGGTAAGGTAGAGGGTCAGCGAAAAATAGGAAGACCCTTGACGAAATGGATTGACACAGTGGCTATAGCATTGGGCTCGAGCATAGCAACAGTTGTGAGGATGGCGCAGGACCAGGCAGTGTTTCATTGTGTTGTGCATGGGGTCGCTAAGGGCTGGAACGAACTTGACGGCACCTAGCAATGATGACATCAACCTTTAGCAAAACTGTTATTTTCTGAGTGAAATAATTTCTAAAGTTTCATCTGTTCATTGATTTATCAAGATTCATAACTATTCTCTGGTCTATAAAATTGGGAGAATGAATGCTGCTGGGTATAACTAAAGTTTCTGAATTTCATAATCCTCTGGTTGCTACTGCAGCCTCCTTCTTTGGATTTTTATTTAAAATGCAGGTTACTGAGTCTAGTGAAAGGAGGCCTGGTGGTGCAAACAGGTAAGCCCTGGGCTCCTAACCAAAAGGTGGGTGTTTCAAACCCACTGAAATGTTCTAATAGGATTAGTAGTAGTGTCAGAACCTGTCTTACTTCAGGGAGGTAATGAGACTCAAGATAGGCCCAAAACTTAAAATACAGAACAAAATTTCAAATTCTCACTGATTCCATACTTTCCGAAGCCAAGGGGGCTGGATGAGCCCCTGAGACTATCACCCTGCAATAATCTTTAAACCTTAAACCAAAAATATCCCCTGAAGTCACCTTAAAACCAACCAGTCACTGAGGTAACTAGTAAAAAAAATGTCTGCCTTGAGCATTATGTTCTTTTAAGACCCATCTATATGGGATCAAAGTGACAACAGAAACTCAGATTAGATAGGAACCTTAGGGGGTAGTGAGTTTATGTTAATGGGGGAGGAACAACTCAGAAAAGGAGGGTGAGAATGGTCGAACAACTCGAAGAATATAATCGTCACTGAATATAATCGTCACTGAATTGTACGTGTAGAAATGGTTGAATTGGTGTATGTTTTGCTGTATATATTCTCAACAAAAAAATTTTTAGAAAGATCAGCCTGAAGCTAATTCCTATGAGGTAGAGGTCAAATATACCTCCACTCTCCAAGTTTTAATCATTTCTGACACTGGCCATCCCTCCCACAGCACTCTACTTTTCTCTTGGGTTCGATAATCTCTTGCAGTGGCCCCACAGAACTCACGGACCATACTTACTGTTAAGTGGTTTATTGAAGACGTAACATGGTACAACTGAGGATCAGGATCAACAGGTTACAATTCAGGATTAGGAAGCATGTAGGCAAAGTCTAGAAGGCTCCCCCAAAGTGGAGAGCACATCCCTCCCTTCTTCTGTGTAGGACAGCTCTCTTAGCTCCTTTTGGCCCTGCAAGTAAGCCAGCCTTTCCATTATGCACATCCCCTCTCAGATGTGCAGGCCTTCTCTCAGCCCCCTTAGGACAGACCTCCTCTCGACCCCCTCAAATCAGGCCTCTTGGGCCCACTCAGGACAGTCACCTATTGGCCCCCCAGGACAGGCCTCCTGGCCATGAACGACCCCCTCTCAGCTGCCTTCAGCCTCCTTGCCGTCAGCCTCTCTATTGCTGATAGTCAGTGTAGCAGTTTTGATCAGCTCTCTTAGCTGCATTCCTAGCAGCAGGTTTCTACTGTCACCACTGATTCTGCTGAAAGGCCCCTTCTTGGCATCTCACTGTATTCTGTATTATAGCCCTTGACACATATTACAGCTCTTATAGGAGGTTCCTCAGTTTCTCTCTCTCTATTCTCTCTTGTCTTTTCTCCTTTATTTCTCCTCTTTCTGTCTGCCAGCCTCCGTGGCAAACTCCTGGTCAGTTTCAAGGCATGGCCTTCCCACCAGAGCCACAAACTAACCAATCTCCTCTTGGTAGGCCACAGTCACTTTATTTGCATAATAGACTGTAGTCACTTCATTTGCGTAAGTACATTGACCAGTCCCTGCAAAGTGTGTAAAAATAGACCAGTCATAGGGCAGAGTGCAGCCCAGGGCCAGACAAAAAGTATCAAACCACAAGTTGTTTAGTTCATTCAGGAAACGTAATCAACCTGGATGTCATGGATTGAATTATGCCCCCCACAAAATGTATCAGTTTGGCTGGGCCATGATTCCTGGTATTGTGTGATTTTCCTATATAGGGCGAAAATCTCTCAAGCTGTTTTTCCAAAGAACCAAGGCAAAAGGCCACAAAAAGGAACTCATTTCACCACACCTACCAAGCAGCTCCATGGGAGAAAGACCTGGAGATCTGCTTTCCTAAAGATTATTGCCAAGGGCAGTTCTACTCTGTCATATGACATCACTATGCGTCAAAATCTATTCATAGGCACCCAATAACAACAGAGCTAATGAAAGAATATGAGGAATATTGAAGTTATTTCTATAGTATTATTAAAAGAAAAGAAAAAAAACCATTGCCCACCATCAATTCCAACTCATAGCGACCCTATAGGACAGGGTAGAACTTCCGCATAGGGTTTCCAAGGAGCCGCTGGTGGGTTCGAACTGCAGACCTTTTTTTGTTAGCAGCTGAGCACTTAACCACACCACCACCAGAGCTCTGTAGTACCATAGTAGTATGCAGATATGCTACATTCTGGTTGTAGAAGGGGTGGGGGATGTTTAAGTACAGAGTTCTGCCATACATAAAAATCTTCTCAAGCTAATTGCTAATTTAGGGGTATATTAAATAAACGTAATGGAGTGGTTTTATGTTTATTCTAAAAGGGGGAAGGAGCGGTTTTATTTTGCCAAAAGACAATGTCAGCTGCTAGCCATTTCTTTCATAGCAAAACAAACTACATACAAAATTCTAATTGGCGTATCTCTTCTCCCTGGCACTTAATTAAAATCTTTCTCTAGTGATACATGATACTGAGGATAGTGTATAGATTCATTTATTGTACTAGAAAAGTCAATTATATCTTTTTAGCTTTCAAGCCTTTACTAATTATGTATTTTCTCCTATTTTTTTAGCAATTTTGTCTAATAGCACCATCATTGGCAAAGAGTAGATGTTTGTAGTCTTTCCCTTCTGTACCTATGTTAGCTTTGGTGGTTTTGGATTTTTTTTTTTTTCTGTGAAGAATTTAATGTTTACCTAGATAAGTAAAACATAATCACGCTAGAAACTGTAACTCAATTTTTGTTCGTAGCGTAATGTCTGCCATGTAATAAAATAATACTGGTGCATAGGATTGGAATTTGTCTCTATTGATATCCTACCCTTGATTACTGCCCTGTAGATAAATGTTGCTCCTCCAAGGGGCCGGGTGGAAGACTAGGGATGAATTGGTATAATTGCATCCTTGTTATTAAAAAATAGAAACTGCCTAGCCAGTGGTAAAACTGATTTTTATATATCAAGAATACTATTTTATTAGTTTACAGTGTATCATCCATTAGACTTGAACTCCAAGATTTGAAATTCAGACTGCTATTTTTCAAAGAGAATAAATGGATTTAAGTTCAGTAGTACATCATTTTATGAGCTATTTTGGAAAGCAGTGAGTAAAGTATAATGATCGTGAGGGTTCTTTCTTCCTAAGTACTTAAATTGTTTGTTTCAAATTATACCCCTTAGAGGGTAGGGTCACTATGAGTCGGAATTGACTCGAGGGTAGGGAAGGTATGTGTTTAACTGGTATGTGCCACTCTTAGCTGGGCTTCGTGTTTATTGTTTGGGTGCTTAATAAATATGTATGATAAAAAATAAGTTGTAGCTGCAGCTCTGAATTCACTTTGCTGTGACCTACAAGTCTGCTGTATACTTTACTCTCCTTGGCTTTCATGCAAATCACGTCACCCAAAACTTATAACCTACTTTACTACGATAGTGCTGACATGTTTGGGAGTCAGTAGAAGGAAGTTTAAAATTTAACTGGCATAGGACCTCAGTTGGTTTAATAGCCTCTCCTACCTTACTTTTTCTAATGCATGTGTAATAGTAGTGAATGGCAATCTCTCTTAAGACACTTTGGAGTTGATTGCAATAGAAATGTAATGCAGGATAGAAAATAGATGCTGTAATTAGAAGGGCTATGGGAGAGACTAGTAATAAATCTATCTGATAACCTGTTAATTTGAAGACCTTAACTATGTATTTAAATACGATACTGTAGAAAATAATCTTCCTAGTTGGAAAATTAGAGCAAGCTCCATTATAAGTGTTTATGTAAATTGAGCATTAAATCTTAAGATATTAATTTTTTCATCTCTTTTCTTAATAATTGTGTTATTTCCTGGATATCTGCTACTTGATATATTTTATATTGTTCTTCTTAAAGAGAAGGGCAGGACCGCATTTTTTATTACTTATCAGCGTTATATAACAGTCCAACGACCAAAGAAGAATTGATGCCTTTGAGTTATGGTGTTGGCAAAGAATATTGAATATACCACGGACTGCCAGAAGAATGAACAAATCTGTCTTGGAAGAAGTACAACGGGAATGCTCCTTAGAAGCAAGGATGGCAAGACTCCATCTCACATATTTTGGACGTATTATCAGGAGGAACCAGCCCCTGAAGAAGGACATCATGCGCGGTAAAGTAGAGGGCCAGCAAAAGAAAGGAAGACCCTCGATGAGATGGATTGACACTATGGCTGCAACAGTGGGCTCAGGCATATCAACGATTGTGAGGACGGCACAGGGTCGGGCAGCGTTTCCTTCTGTTGTACGTAGGGTTGCAATGAGTCAACTCTACAGTGCCCAACAACAACAATGTATGACAATTTTATTAGCAAGCCAGCTGGATCTTACTACCCAAAGAGGTAGATATTTTTAAGATGTTTCATGCAAGAACAAATTAAAGATACCAAAGATGGGAAACTCAGTTGTATTTTTAGGCAAATAACGCGTGCCTTCTACATTTGCTTGCCAAAATCTCCCTCCCCCCCAAAGGCATTTTCATAAGATTGCTATGCTAATTGTTTTTTACAGCAACATGTAAAAAAAATTGGCATAGTGGTGCTTTTGAAAATACCTCACGGGGGAGGGAGTGGTTGGCAAACAAATATAGAAGGCACACATCATTTGTGTAAAAATATGGTAGTTTTTAATATATTGTTTTAAACTTTTCATGTTCTGTTTCATTTAAACATGTCAAGATTACTTTTCCTGACCCCAAAACTGGTTTAACCTCCAGTTGTACATAGTAACCATATGTACATAGCATAGCAATCCTATGTACAACAGAACGAAACATTGCCCGATCCTGCATCATCCTCACAATCGTTGATATGCCTGAGTCCATCACTGCAGCCATTGCATCGATCCATCCCATCAAGTGTCTTCCTTCCTTTCCCTGACCCTCTACTTTACCACACATGATGTCCTCCTTCAGTGGCTCGTCCCGCCTGATAACACCTCCAGAAAAGGTCATTCACTTTTTTGGAGTCAAGCTTTATTGTTTATTTTAATGATAAAGTAATGTGTCCTTATTGTAAAACATTCACAAAAACATTTAAAAAGAAAAAAAGGGGGGATGGGAGGATAGAGAGAGTTGGAAGCTGGCAAAATTGTCACGAAAGGAGAGACTGGAAGGGCTGACTCATTAGGGGGAGAGCAAGTGGGAGAACGGAGTAAGGAGTATATAAACTTATATGTGACAATCTGACTTGATTTGTAAACGTTCACTTGAAGCTCAATAAAAGTTAATTAAAAAAAAAGTGAAAATTACCTGAAGACAACAGGTAGCCTCTTGAATGATTTTAAATAAGGAGTGTTATACATAATTAGATTTGTGTTCTAGAATGATCACTCTAGCCCCTGTGTGGAAACAGATTGAAGACAGGAAGGGCAATTAGGAGGCTGTTAGAATAATCAGGGCATGAAAAATAAAGGTTTTAACTGAGACAGTAATATTAGCAATGCAGAAAAGGACAGAATCGGTGGAGCTTGATAAGGGATTGCATATGACAGGAGGACCCAGGAAGAGCTGAAAAGAAGTCAGCCCCAGGTCTGTAGCCTTTGTGAGAGGGTAGAGTACATCCAACTGACAGAGAACATGGGGGATGGAACAGATTTTAGAGCAAAGATTGTGGGCTCAGTTTTACACATGTTATGGTCAAGTTTCCTGTGCCACACCAGAAGAAGATAGCAGTTTGAGATACAGGCCTGGAATTTAAAAGAAGTAAGTTTGGATGTCATAGTATATAAATAGTTTTTAAGGCATTGGGACTGAGAGAGATCGCTAGAAAAATTGAGGGAGAGGAGGGCCAAAGACGGAAGGAATGGCTAAAAAGATGTGGGGTGTTAAGAATTAAATTGTGTCTCCCGCAAACATGTGTTATAAATCCTAGCCTGTATGCCTGTGTTTTGGGAATGGGTTGTCCTTGTTATGTTAATGAGACAGGATTAGTGTTAGGGTGTATCTTGAGTCAATCTCTTTTGAAATATAAAAGAGATTAGACAAACAAGCTAGTAAGCAAATGATATAAGATAGATGCCAAGACATATGGAGAGCTCCAAGGGACCAGGAAGCAGAAGCTGAAGAGATGAAGGACCTCACCAGAGCAGAGAGAGAAAGAAAGCCTTCCCCTACAGCTGGTGCTCAGAATTCGGACATCTAGCCTCCTAAACTGTGAGAAAATAAATTTGTTTGTTAAAGCCATCTACTTGTAGTGTTGCTGTTATAGCAGCACTAGATACCTAAGACATGGGGGAAACAAAAAGATAGTAAACAGGAAGTAGTGGGAGGAGACTTTAAGGAAGATAGTCATTTATAGTATCAAGTGCCAGTTAGAAACCCAGTAGGGTGAAGGATAAAAAATGTCCATTGAAATTAGCAGTTTTGAAGTTATGAGTGTCTTTGAGAACAATCAGCAGAGTGAGTTAGAGAAGGAAACCAGATTACCATGGGCTTTGGAATTAAACGAATACATTTCACGTTTGGAATCAAGATTTACCTTGTATAATTCATATTGCAGATTATCTGAAGATAATTTTGAGTTAATTCTCTGATTATTCTAATCTATTACAATAAAGGAAAAAATAGTAAGGCTATCAGGTTGTAACAATAAAAGGGCAATCACAGATTTGAAACCAATAATATGGGCAAATTGTTACGATTTGGCTTCTTGAACAGAAGGCCTGGATACTGCTGGAACATATGTATATCATCTTGAGTGTGAGAAAATCTGCTTTTACATTTATCTCTTAAACTTTGACTCTGTAGAAACTTTTGAATGCCTTAAAATAAACAATTCCATGAATTCTTCAGTTGGCTCTTTGAGCTTAGGGAAATACTTTTCTGTTTGCTCATGAAGTTCATAATGATTCACTGCTTTAGGCATAACCAGTTCTCTCCATATATTCATCCTTTTTCCCAGTGGAGAGGTCAAAGTGATCACCACTGACTTGAATTATTGTGTGTCTAAAAAAATGTCCTTCTAATCTGCACAGTCTAAACTGTGATGGTAAATTTGATGGTAAGCATTCTCCACATCTAAATGAGCTAGGTATTTTTCATGAAGAGCTCTGATATTATAATGCGTTAAGCATGAGAGATTTCCATTTCTGCTCACATAATCATGTAGATGTGACCAGTACATATTGTAAATATTGGCATACATTTAAAATTCATATTTTGGATAAAAATCTGCAAGCTGGTTATCTACTCAGGTTGAAGAATAACTTTAGAATGCTTTATCGAAAGAGTAAAGTTCAGCAGTGAAATAAAGAGGCAAATAAAAGAAATGTGGACTTATAACAAAAATATAAAATCCTAGAATTTTTAGAGCTGAAAGGAGTCTCAGCATTCATCAGATAAGTCTTTGGATAATTGAGGAGATATGGTTTGGAAAAAGGAGCACATTGGTTCTTTATGTCCCCAAAAATGTAGAATGAAAACTCAAGGATGGAAGCTCCTTAGGGATAGGTTTGGGATTCATTATAGAGAAAAACCTTCTAATGATCAGAGCTATTTAGAAATGGGAATATCGTAGGCATCCTTAAGAGAGACTTTCAGGTTGGCAGTTGAGCCTTGGATATGCACTTGGACCTAGTGACTTCTGTGGTGCCTTCCAGTCCTGGAATTCTTATCCAAACCAA
Organism: Elephas maximus indicus; assembly: GCF_024166365.1. Lineage (NCBI taxonomy): Eukaryota > Metazoa > Chordata > Mammalia > Proboscidea > Elephantidae > Elephas > Elephas maximus. The sequence goes on along the minus strand of NC_064831.1, from coordinate 66,120,725 downwards.
TCCTTCTGTAACCTTTTTTTTTTTTTTGGTGGCATATACAGTAAAGTGTACAAATCTTAAATGTAGGGGTCAATAGATTTTTACGTATACATATATGGGCACCTGTGAATATTTCCAGCACTCTAGGAGACACTCTAGTCAGTACTTTACCTCCTCCCACTAGAGATAACCACTGTTCTGATTTTTATCACCACAGAGTATTTTACCTGTTCTTGAACTTCATATAAATGGATTTATAGACTGTTTACTCTCATAGGTCCGGCTTCTTTTGCTTGTCATTGTGTCAGTGAGATTCATCCATGTTGCATGTAGCACTAGTTCAGTTGGTGTAGCACTCCACTGATCTGTTGTAGGGTGTATTGTAATGTACCAGTTCAGCTGTTGGTGGACACTTAGGTTGATTTCACCTTGAGGCTGTTGTTAATAAAGCTGCTATGAACATTCTTATTCATGTCTTTTGGTGGACACATACTCTGATTTCTCTGGGATATGTTACCAGGAATGGAGCTGCTGATTCAGTATTTTTTAAACAAATACTGCCAAACAGTTTTCCAAAGTGACTGTACCAATATGTATCCCCACCAGCAAGATTTGAGTATTGCAGTTCCTCCTCATCGTTGCCAACACTGTGGATTGTTAGGGTGGTTTTTGTTGTTGTTTGTTTGTTTTAACTTTAGTCATTCTAGTGGGTGTGTAGTAGCATCTCTTTCATATGGTTAGTAATCATTTGGATAGCCTTCTTTTATGAAGTGCCTATTTCGTATTTAGCCTTTTTTTTTTTAATTGAGTCATTTATTTCTCTCTTACTGATTTACACAAGTTCTTTTTGTATTCTGGACATAAGTCTAATGAATATAAAAAAAATATGTGTTACAAATATTTACTAGTCTATGGGGGTGTTTTTGTTTGGCTTACCTTTTTACTCTTTTTAAAAAAGGGTCTTTTGATGAACAGATGTTCTTAATTTTAGTGAACACCAATTTATCATCTTTTTTTTTCTTTTTTTATGGTTAGTGCTTTTTGTGTTCTCTTTAAGAATTCTTTTCCTAGTCCAACCAAGGTCGTGAATACATTTAGACCAGTAATTCTTAAATTATGGCAGTAAATTAGGTAATGGTAAACTTTTATTGTTTCATACACACGCACAGAATAAGTAAATGGAAAGAATTGTACTATTTTCTCCCATAATTTAATCTTAAACATTCAGCACTACCTGTGACTAAATAGATAGTAATGATACTAAATATGAAATCTAGTAACTGTAAAGGTGTCAGTCAGGATAGGCTAGGTTGTTGCTGTGGCAACAAACTATCTGAAAACCTCAGTAGCTTTTTTTCTTTCTCCCCCCTCATGCCACATGTCCAGAGTGGGTCAGCAGGGCACTATGCTATTTGTGGTCACTTAGGCAACCAGGCTGACAGAAACTCCGTCTTAGAATATGTTTCCGTAATTAGTGCACTAGAGGGAAGGGAACATGGCGAATTCCTCATGGACTCTTAAAGCTTCTGCCCGAAAGAATCACATGCCGCTCACATTCCATTGACCAAATTAGTCACATGGGCCACACCTACTCTCAGAGGCAGTAAGGAGGTGCAATCCTACGATGTTCCTGAAAAGAGAACTAAAGATATTTGTGAACAGCCTTATTGACTATCACAGTAAACTTGAGCAAATTCACTTAACCATTCTTTAAGCCGTTTTGCTTACTATAAAATAGGGGCTAATAATAGTATCTACCTCATTTGCTAGTTGTGAAGGTTAAATGGGATAATACTTATAAAACTTGTCGAATAGTGCCTACCTAGTTACCGTCGAGTGCTACATACGGTTTTCACGGGTTAATTTTTCTAAGTAGATCACCAGGCCATTCTTCCAAGGTACCTCTGGGTAGATTCAAGCCTCCAACCTTTCCCTTAGCAGCCGAGCATGTTAACCATGTGCATCACCCAGGGACTCCCAGAATAGTGTCTAACCACTTAGTGAAAACTCAATAAAAGTTTGCTTCTATTATTGCTATCATTTATTGTTTTTAGGCTTTGTAGTTGAGTAGAGTCCCCCCAGAAATGAATGTCCACCCAGAGCCGTAAAGTGTAGCCTTATTTAGAAATACAGTCTTTGCAGATATAACTAGTTAAGATGAAGTCATACTGGGTTACTGTGGGACCTAAACCCAATGACTTGTGTCCTTATAAGAGGGAAGGAGGTACAGAGGGAAGAAGGCCATGCAAAGATGAAGGCAGAGCCTGGAGTAATGCAGCTACAAGCCAAGGATTGCTGGGAACCACTGGAAGCTGGAAGAGGCAAGGAAGGATTCTTTCCTAGAGCATTCGGGTGGAGCATGACCCTGATGACACCCTGATTTCAGACTTCTAGCCTCCAGCACTGTGAAAGAATAAGTTTCAGTTGTTTTAAGCCATTCAGTTTGTGGTAATTTTTTATGGCAGCCCTAGAAAACTGATGCAGGCTCTTATTGTGTGATGGGTACCGTACTACCTACTTATGTCGATTAAGTCTTCAAACAACTTCTAAAGTAGATACTGTTATTATCCTCATTTACATATGAGAAGACTTAGATTCAGAGATACTAAGTAACTTGCCCAAGGTTCCAAGCTAATAAATAAAAGGTAGAATTTGGACCCGGGTAGTCTGAACAACTTGACGGCAGTGGGCGGGTTGAGTCTGACCGTAACTACTCCTTCCCAAATGGCAAATAAATATTAACAGAAAAATTCAGGAATGCGCACTGTGCTTAGACTACTCTGTATTTGTGTGAACCTACGTGTTCATGGTAGAAATTTTATCTCATTTTTTATATATTCGTTTTCTGCTAGTTTGTAAAATTGTTTTTGTCCATATCATTAAATGTTCTATTTCATTGTGTCCTGTCATCCTCTGATACCTAAACAAATTTGAGAATTGATTTTCTCCATCCTTTTCATTAACAAATGAGGAAGCTTGGAGCCACAGTGGTGTAGTGATCCTAGAAGACAGAGCTAGTTGTTGGCATAATTGGAGTCAGACTCCCTGACTTCAGTTCACAACCCTTTCCACTGCCTCAGGTTGCGTCCCTTGTGGTTAATGTAGCACGTGATTCTTTACTAAAAATGTGAGCTGTTTGGGGGGTTTTCCTCCAGAATTTTCAGTGAATTTGTTGCAGTAAACTACAATTAAGCTTTTTTCCTGGTAGCTCATATTGGTATATCTTGGTTGTAATTTGTCAGAATCGACTCCACGGCAATGGGTGGGTGGTGGTGTGGTTGTAATTTACCCATTTTGTCTCTTAAATATTCTAACTTTATTAAATACCTAGAGTCAAACTAGATATTTGGAGAGACTTCATGATAAGAATAAATACCTCCAGAGACGATACTTCTGTGGAAAGACATTTTAAGGAAAGAGTACCAGTAACTTTACTTTTTCATTTGAACTAAATTTGGAGTCAAATTTCTGCAGACAAACAGTTGACAGTGGAATTAGAGATGAGCCATGTATATTAGGTTTGAGGTATGTAAATAAGGTATGATAGCAAGAAGTAAAACAACTTATTTGTAAAAAAGTGGTTACTTGTCCTAACAGTGACATGAAAATGTACCTTTATCAGCCTCAGACGTATTTTAATTTTCAAAATTAAACCTTTTAAGGAAACACTAAGCCATATTAAACTCACGATGTGGGTCTGTTTTCCCATAATTAAATGGGATTTTAGTATGATAATTGCAGTGTATTTTCCTGTTATTTTCTCTGGAAAGTTATAGGATATAAATTGAACTAACCATATTTTTCTATCCACTAATAAGAATTTCTCATTCTAGGAATCGATTGCTGTATGATACAGAAGTGAAAAAGTCATAACACCTCTCTTTACCTCTGTATCACAGTTTGACAGATATCTCTCAGGAACATGAATCTAATCTGTGCTATATACTGTTGTACTCATGGGGATAAATATTCAAATAAACATTGATATTATAAAATTAAATGCAGAATTTAAATTATTTTTAACATAAAATATGAGGTTTATAAAGTGTACCCTCATACTCTCCCTTATAGACATGTTCACTCTCTGCCCTGTGGGGCTAATTGTAATGAGAGAGTTTATCACTAGAAATTGTCTCTAAGGCTCCTTTCAGCAATAAGCTAGAAACTCCTTTGGAGTTTCTGGAGAAAGGAGAGGGGACAGGCTGGTCAAGGGAATTTTAGTTCTACGTATAGTGTTCTAATCTTTTTTAAAAAGAGAATACATTCATGTATTATTACATGTGAAGTTTACATTTAATTTTAAAAGTCTGATTTTTTATGAGGCTTTATTTTTTTTTTAAAACAATGTAACTTTATTAAAGAAAGTTGGGAAATTAAAGACCTAAAGTAATTACTCATAATTCCACATCCTAGCATGATTAAAGCGTGATTACTGTATTTTTATGCAAATAACGTGCACCTTCTGCATTTGTTTGCTAACCACACCCTCCCCCTGCAAGGTATTTTCATAAGCAAGCTATGCTAAATATTTTTTTCAGCAACATGTTAAAAAAAAAAATTGGCAAAGTGGCACTTACCAAAATACCTCTTGGTGGGGAGGGAGCAATTGGCAAAGAAATGTAGAAGGCACATGTTATTTGTGTGAAAACATGGTACTTTAAGCACTTGGAGCCCTGGTGGTGCAGTGGTTAAGAAGAGGTGGCTGCTAATCAAAAAGGTCACCAGATCGAATGCACCAGCTGCTCCTCGGAAGTCCTGTGGGGCAGTTCTACTCTGTCCTTTAGGGTCTGCATGAGTCAGAATCAACTTGATGGCAATGGGTTAGGTTTTGGTTTGAGCATTTTGATGTCTTTTCTCCCATTTTTTCTTATGTATCTATTTTTTTAAATACAATTATAATCTATAATATAGTCTCATAAATATTTCATTGAAGTCTTTAACAAAAATACCTTTCACGGTTTTTTTTCATAATTTTTATTGTGTTTTATTTCTTTGTATCGCCGTATCATCCTCTCCATATGGAAGGTATATGATTACATTTCTTAGTCCCTTTTTATTATTTTAATGTTGCCTTTTATATAATAACACTCCCGTTACCCTGTGTCGGGCTTTTTTTTTTTTTAATCTTGCTTTTTTTTTTTTTTTTGGATTTCCCTGTCTGGGTTGACTTCTGGTTCCTCTGCCCAGTGTTCTAGTCTTGGGTTGATACCTGATATTACTGATTTTCTAACCAAAGAACTCCCTTTAGTATTGTAGTTTTGGTTTGGTTTTTACAAATTACCTCAACTTGTGTTTATCTGGAAATGTCTTAATTTCACCTTCATATTTAAGAGACAGTTTTGATGGATATATGATTCTTGGCAGGCAGTTTTTTCCCTTCAGTTTTTTAAATACGTCATTCCACTGCCTTCTTGCCTGCATGCTTTTCTGCCGAGTAGTCCGAGCTTATTCTTTTTTGCTCTCCTTTGTAGGCGACTTGTCCTTTATCCCTCGCTGCTCTTATAATTGTCTCTTTATCTTTGGTTTTGGCAAGCTTGATTATAGTTTGTCTTGGTGACTTTCTTTTAAGATCTACCTTATGTGGAGTTCGATGAGCATTTTGGATAGATCACAGTCTTTTATTGTTTGGGAAACACTTATTTTATTTGATCATCACAGTATGGCCCCATTTTACATGTGAGGGTTTTGAAAGCAGATAATCATATAATACCAGTACTTGGTATTATATATATATTATGTATAGTGGATTTCTGTTGGAATGATCCAATTGTTCATAACAGAGTACTTGTTAGTATAGGCAAGTTAGTGCATTTAATGTAGAAAGAAGAACAATCATCCTGCAGTTCTTACTCCTGGGACCTAGCCCTGCCTTACTAAACTAAGCAAGCCTTTGAACAGCAATAGGCAACTCTGAAAATGCAAATTTTGTCAGATTTTAGTAAATACACAAAAACACCAAGAATCTTGAAGTGGTTAAATTATTTCTGGTTACCGTTCTGTTAGAGTTACAGGTAATACGGTTTTAAACTTTGTTTTTTGTTTGACCACAAAGGAAACATAAAATCAGTAGTTTGTACAGCAGGAAGATTATTTGATCTGGATTGTCATGATAGGGTGGTAGTCTGTGAAGGCTCTATTTATGAAGGTTGAAGGCTTATTTAGGAGTTATTTAGAGGAGAAATGTTCCTAGGAAACTGACCTTCTAGAGCTTTAAACATGTCGAATTTGTCCTTGCTCATGGATTGGAAGACCTAGCATTGTGAAAACATCAGTACTGCCTAAATTAGTGGTCTTTAGATACAGTTCATTCCCAGTCCAAATTCCAACAACTTTCTTTACTGAAATGGAAAAGCTGATCAACTTTATATGGAAAGAAAAGAGGCCCTGAATAGCCAAAGCAATATTGAAGAAGAAGAACAAAGTACAAGGCCTTACTCTTCCTGGCCTCAAAACATGCTATACAGCTGCAGTAATTAAATGGCCTAGTACTGGTTCAGTGACAGATATATAGACCAATGGAACAGAATTGAGAACTCAGAAATAAATCCAGCCATCTATGGGCAGCTGTTTTTCCACAAGGGGTCGAAGTCCATTCCATGGTGAAGAAACAGTTTCTTTAACAAATGGTGCTGACAAAACTGGATAGCCATTTGCAGAAAAATGAAACAGGATCCATACCTCACACCATACACAAAAACTAACTCAAAATGCGTCAGAGAACTGAATGTTAAAGCTTAAACTATAAAAGTTCATGAGAGATAGTATAGGAACAGAACTATAGGGCCTAATTTTTTTCAGAAATAGATTATTAAACACAGCTACAAATGCACAAGCAACAGAAGACAAATTAGGTAACTGGAACCTCCAAAAAATTAAATACTTACACTCACCAGAAGACTTTTTCAAAAGAGTAAAAGAGAACCTATAGACTGGGAAAAAATCTTCAGGAACAACACATCTGATAAGGATCTAATCTCTAAAATACATAGAAAATTTCAGTAACTCAGCAAGAAAAAGACAGTCCAATCAAAAAGTTGACAAAGGACATGAACAAACACTTCACCAAAGAGGACATTCAGGCAGCCAATAAACACACAAAAAGATGCTTGCCGTCATTAGCCATTGGAGAGATGCGAGTCAAAACTACGATACCATCTCACCCCTGATTTAAAAAAAAAAAAAGAAACAAATGGTGGTGAGGATGTAGGGAGACTGGAACCCTGATCCTCTGCATGTCATCCTTCACATGCAGTCTTTATTGACTTTTGAAAAGGTAAAATGTTTGGGAGTTACTGCCTGTAACAGAAAGGAACATTTTTTTCCTCCATTACTTTGCAGCATTGTTTCAGAGCTGCAAGTTTCTCGCTGAAAACAGCAATGTAAAATATAAGAAAATAGAGGAGCAGTGTTCCTTGAACCAATGAGGACCCTTACCCTAGAATTGTTGACTAGTAAGTTATTGCCTGGGTTGAGATTCTAGGGACCTTTCTCCTATAATGCTTCCCTCATACTCCAGGCTTAAATCATATTTTTTGAGCTAGAAAGGAATCCTGTCTGCCTCCTTAGTATGAGTTTAGATTTCTAAATATGTTAAATACCCTGAGCTAAGTGTTCCTTCTCAGATGTTTACTCAACCAGTATTTTCTGGTTTCCTTCACATCTCTTGTGCGTCTGTGAATTTATTATGATAATTAGCCGTTATCTTAGCTGGTCAACCCACCCATCCAAGTTGTCTATATCTCTTTCCTGTTTTTTCAGATATATTTATAAATAAATAAATAAAAGCATTTATACACATCAGCAACTACCACCCTTCCATGCACTTACACTTTTTTTTTTTTTTTAATTCCTTGCCCATCTGTCCCCTACTAGATTGTTAAAGGTAAAGGATTTTTATTTTTGTCACCTTGTTTACTTCTGTATCTTTGTTGCCTAACACGGTGTTTGACATATAATAAACTCTGAAAAGGATTATTTTCAGCTTTTTAAGAGCTCATTCGTAATATTACTCATCAATAAAGAACAATGATGACTCTGTGAAACATTTCATAACATCAAGGAATCTGGAAGGCATTAATGCTGGGTGAAATTAGTCAGATGCAAAAGGACAAATATTGTATAAGACCACTATTATAAGAACTCGAGAAATAGTTTAAACAGAGAAGAGAATATTCTTTGATGGTTATGAGAGGGGGGAGGGAGAGAGGGAGGAAAAGGGTTTTACACTAATTAGATAGTAGATAAGAACTCTTTTAGATGAAGGGAAAGACAACACGTAATACAGGAGAAGTCAGCACAACTGGACTAAACCAAAAGCAAAGAAGTTTCCTAAATGAACAATTCGAAGGCCAGTGTAGCAGGGGCAGGGGTTTGGGGACCATGGTTTCAAGGGATATCTAAGTCAATCGGCATAATAAAATCTATTAAGAAAACACTCTGCATCCCACTTTGGAGAGTGTCATCTGGGATCTTAAACGCTAGCAAGAGACCACCTAAGATGCATCAATTGGTCTCAACCTACCTGGAGCAAAGGAGAATGAAGAATACCAAAGACACAAGGTAATTATGAGCCCAAGAGGCAGAAAGGGCCACATAAAGCAGAGACTACATTAGCCTGAGACCAGAATAACTAGTTGGCGCCCGGCTACAACCGATGACTGCCCTGACAGGGAACACAACAGAGAACCCCTGAGGGAGCAGGAGAGCAGTGGGATGCAGACGCCAAATTCTCGTAAACAGACCAGACTTAATGGTCTGACTGAGACTAGAGTGACCCGGGAAGTCATGGTCCCCAGACCTCCTGTTAGCCCAAGACAGGAACCATTCTTCCCAAAGCCAACACTTCAGACAGGGATTGGACTGGACTATGGGATAGAAAATGATACTGCAGAAGAATGAGCTTCTTGGATCAAGTAGACACATGAGACTATGTTGGCATCTCCTGTCTGAAGGGGAGATAAGAGTGTAGAGGGGGTCAGAAGCTGGCCGAATGGACACGAAAAGAGGGAGTGTGCTGTCTCATTAAGAGGGAGAGCAATTAGGAGTATATAGCAAGGTGTTTATAAATTTTTATATGAGAGTCCGGCTTGGTTTATAAACTTTCACTGAAAGCACAATAAAAATAAAACTCATTCCTTCTTCATAAACGTATAGTTCTCCCATTCTGATATACCCTTCATGAGAATCACCAAGAAGTGAGTGAAAAACATGTGTATCTTCAAACTAGGACATCAACCTTTTGTACTTTGTATAATTAAAACAAGCTTGTTTCTTTTTTCCAAATACAAAATGAGATCGTAACATTGAGTATCACTGAAAATACTTAATCCGATATCTCATGGCCTTCTAGGAGTTTCCTGGCACACACATACTCCCCCTCTCCCCCCGCACACACACCTACCTTCTTACTACTTCACAGTTATCCCGGTGTCCCAGGAAATTGTTTGCGAAAGTACTTTACACTAAGGAAGTAATGCCAAGTTTTATTGGATTACTGTAACTCTTAGTTCCGGCCCTGGTCCGGAAGTTGTCTGACTTAGGTAATCATCTCCTTGTTTACTAATAATAAAAGCAGTACTTAGTCTGTGTAGAAACGCAACTTGGGACCAACAGGCATCATGAAAAAGCCAAATAGGTGGACTGTGCTTCAAAACACAATACCCTGCTTGTAAAATGATAAATTTTGCTTTGGCAGATCTTTATATTTTCCCTATGTAATCCCTGTGCTTTAAATCTAATACAAAATACTCTTTCTAAATTTTTTTTTCCTCAGAACATATTTTGTGTTCTAAGTTCTCCGTTAAGATTCCATTAAGGGGGGAAAAAGGCAAGTACAGTGATCCAACTATCTAGAAAGGAAATCTAAATTGTGCCAAGTCTCTTTTGAGGATCTAGTACTTCTATGATTTTTAAGAAAATACGATTCAAATGTTTGCAACTTTTTACCTCAAAAATATCCTAAACAAGAATGGGGGAAAAAAGCCTCGTTGACACCGAGTCAATTTCAACTCATGGCGACCCTATAGGACAGAATAGAACTGACCAGTAGGGTTTCCAAGGAGCAGCTGGTGGACCTTTTGGTTAGCAGCCAAACGCTTAACCACTGCAGCACCAGTGATCCAAACAAGATTGCAACAGGAAGGTTTATCTTTGTTCCTAGTTCTGGTCACTTCTTCCCACTTCGTTTCTTTTCTTTTCTTCCTTTTTTTTTTTTTTTTCTTTTTAGGATAATGTCTCTAGACCGAGAAGGATAATAGATTGTAAAATTCTGTAAAGCAGAGCTACACACTACTTCATAAGCTTGATCACATAGTAAAGGTACTCAACAAATGTTTATTGTTGGAACATTTTGTGTGTGTGTGTGTGTGATCCCAGTTTTCTTGCCCCCACCCATTTCTCTCTTCCCCCATATAATTTATTTTTTAAAAAGCTGTATTTAGCTTCAAAAAATTGCAAATAGCACATTATCAGTACAGCTCACTGTTTATGAATAAATAGGTTTTAAGACTAGAAATAAAGTACATGCAGACCACAGTTTATAGACTTTATTCCCTAAATTTTTTCAGTTATTTAAAACTTAGAAATTGGATTTATTTTCAAAATATATAAAAAATCTTAAACAAGCCACCATCATCTTTCACTTGTATTATTGCAGTAGCTTCCCATTAATGATCTCCTTGCTCCTACCCTTGACCCTCCCCATCCTTCAGTCTGTTCTCAAAGCAGCTACTGAGTTAACCTGTAGCAATGTGAGATCCTAGTTGAACTGGTAAAAGTTGTATAGCAGATATATTTACAAAAGAAAAGAGAGCTGCTGAGGCTGCATATGTGCAAACATAAACGTCATGGGATTTGGTTCCTTGGTTTGGAGGTTTATGGTCATGGTTTCATGGAACATCCCAGTTAATTGACCTAATAATTTTTTTTTAGTGCTTCTGTTCTACCTCTGGAGACCCTGGTGGCGTAGTGGTTAAGTGCTACGGCTGCTAACCAAGAGGTCAGCAGTTCAAATCCACCAGGCGCTCCTTGGAAACTCTATGGAGCAGTTCTACTCTGTCCTAAAGGGTCACTATGAGTCGGAATCAACTCGACAGCAGTGGGTTTGGTTTTTTTGGTTTGGGTTCTACCTCTTAGATCATTGCGTAGTGCCTAGGGTCTTAAAAGCTTGCAAGCGGGCAACCAAGGCACAACCATTGGTCTCTACTTATCTAGAGCAACAGAGGAGGAAGGAGAGTCAGAAATAGTTAAGAGGTTCTGAAATGTGTGGTTAATTGCCTCCATGAACATCTGCCACTTTTGCCATAAGACCAGAACTGGATGGTGCCTGACTACCTTTACTGAACATTTTGATCAAAGATTCTATAGAAGAATCCTGATCAGAAGGGGGAAAATGCAGAATAGAATTTCAAATTTCATGGGCTCCAGTCTTTCTGGTGCCATAGGGGCTGGATGAGCCCCTGAAACTATTGCCCTGAGGTAATCTTTAAAATTTAAATCAAAAATATCCCCTGAAGTGTTCTTAAAACCAAACAATAGTTTAGCTTTAATAAAAATATCTGCCTTGAGCATTATGCTCTTTTAAGAACTATCTATATGGGATCAAAGTGACAACAGCAACTCAAAAGATAGATAGGAACCTTGGGGTAGTGAGTTAATGAGGGAGAAACAACTCAAAAAAGGAGGGTGAGAATGACTACACAACTCAAAGAATGTAATTAGTGTCACTGAATTGTACTTGTAGAAAAGGCTGAATTGGTATATGTTTTGCTGTGTATATTCTCAACAACAACAAAAAATTAGATCCTGTGCTTTATCTACTGAAAACTTTTCAGTGACTTCCCATCTCAGAATAAAAATCAAAGTCCTTACTGCAACCTATGGAGCCTTATGTAATCTAGTCCCCCAGTTAGTGCTCACACTTTATCTTCTACTACTTTTGCCCCTAGTTTAACATGCTGCAGCCACACTGGCCTCCAACTTCAATCATACCAAGTACACTACTTCTGAACTAGTTTTTCCGTCTGCCTGGACTACCCTTTCCCTTACATACGTGCATAGTTTCCTCGTCCTTTAGGTTTTTCCCAAAGATTACCTCAATGAAGCCTTCTTTGACCTCTGTATCTAAAATTGCAGACACCCCCTTCCCTTGAGCTCTTCCTAACCTTTCTCCCTGCTCTATTCAACATTATTTTATCTTTTTTTTTTTTTTTTGGTCTCTCTGTCCCAATACACTGTGAGCTTCACGTGGGTAGGAATTGTTGCCAGTTTTGATCACTGCCATATCCCCAGTGTATAGAAAAGTACGTAGAAGAGTAGACGCTCAGTAAATATTTGTTGTATGAATGAATCGATTTCCCTATAGTTTAATTCCTAGGCTAGCCTACAACGTTTTAAAAAACAATACTCATAGGAGCCTGGGCTCTCAATTCTGGGAATAGAGAGCCATGTTTTCTGCCCACCCCTCCCCAGCACCCAACCACACACCTCCATATACCCTTCTCTTGAAGCAGCCCTAAGTCTTACATCCTAATTGCCACTTCCTACCCCACCTTACCCCCAAAAAAGTAATTACTCCCAGATTACCTGTTCTCATCTTTTTCCCTCTAATCTCCCATATCAAAATGTATAGTGAAAGATTTCTTACATGAATTTCACTTAACCAAACCCCAGTTAGCTGCCTGGTGGGATTAGTCATTGTTCTCCAGTCCTTTAAAACATATTGATTAATGCCCACAGCCTGCTGAATACTCCTAGCTAAATATTCGCAGCTGGTAGACGACTCTAGTAAGCCTTTGTACTTTTTTTTGATCCAGTTGAAGTGTATGCATATCAAAATCGGTTGTATTCCCAAATCTGTTCATGCCAGTTCTACTTTATAATAGATTATATAATTATAGTATATTTTTTAGTGTGGTGAAATCAGTTCCTTCATGTAGCCTTTTGCCTTGGTTCTTCGGAAAAACAGCTTGAGAGGTTTTTCTCCTAAGCCCTGAGGAGTTACATAGCCCTAGTTTTCTACCCCAGAGGGTTTGTTACTTTTGTCCAAGTTGATTGACATTTCTTGGGTAAGCTGTAAACAGTTTGTGGCTTTGTACTTTTTTCTGGCCCTGGGCTGCAGTCTGCCCTGTGATTGGTCTGTTTTACACACCTTGCAGGGATTGTCAATATATTATAAACTGTGCAAATGAGGTGACTATAGACTATGCAAATGAAGTGACTGTGGTTCACCAAGGGGATTGGTCAGTTCATGGCCCTGGTGGGAGGGCCATGCCTTGAAATTGACAAGGACTTTGCTTATATATGCAGCCAACCCCACAGAGGCTCCAGGAGGAAGGAGAAAAGGAAGAGAGGCTACAAGAGAGAAGAAGCAGAGAGAGAGGAGGTGAGGAACGTGAGGGTTGCAACCTGAAGACAGCTGAGGGAAGACACATTTAAGGTTAGACCTGGAGGATACATAAGTAATTAGCCAGACGAAAGAAGTATTCCAGCCAGGTGCAACAAATGGCACTTGCATAGTTGTAGAGGTAAGAGAATATAGTATATTTTGGGAATAGAAGGCAATTTAGGGATGCCAAGACAGTTCAAGGAATCCTAGTGGCACAGTGGTTAAGCGCTTGGCTGCTAACCGGAAAGTTAGCAGTTCAAACCCACCAGCCACTCCACAAGAGAAAGATGTGGCAGTATGCTTCCATAAAGATTTACAGCCTTAAAAACTCTGTGAGCAGTTCTACTCTGTACAATAGGGTTGTGGTGAGTCAGAATCAACTTGATGGCAATGAATTAAGACAGTTCGGCGGGGGGATAGTCTTTTCAACAAATGGTGCTGGGACAACTGGATAGCTACAGGCGAAAGAATGAATTTGGACCTTACCTCACATATACAAAAAATAATTCAAAATGAATCAAAGACCTAAGTGAGAGTTAAAACTACAAAACTCTTAGAAGAACACATAGAAGTAAATGTTCATAGCCTTGAATTAAGCAGTGGTTTCTTAGCTATGACACCTAAAGCATGAGTAACAAAAGAAAAGCTAGATAAAGTGAACTTCATAAAATTTTAAAATTTTTGTGCCTCTAAGGACACTTTCAAGAAAGTAAAAAGACACCCCAAAGAATGGGAGAAAACATTTGCAAATATCTAATAAGGGCCAAGTATCTAAAATATGTAAAGAACTCTGACAATTCAACAATAAAAGACAACCCAATTAAAAAATGAGCAAAGGATTTGAGTAGACAGTTCTCCAGAGAAGATATACAAATGGTTAATATGTACATGAAAAGATGTTTAACGTCATTACTCATTAGGGAAATGAAAATCAAAACCATAACAGGATACCACTTCACATTCACTAGGATAGTTTTAATTAAAAATAAATAAAAAAGTGTTGATGAGGATATGGAGAAACTGGAACCCTCATACATTGCTAGCGGGATTATAAAATGGTACAGCCAGCATGGAAAACATTTTGACAGTTCCTAAAACTGTTAAACATGGAGCGACCATATAACCCAGTAATTCCACTCCTAGGTATATACCCAAGAGAAATGAAAGCATATCCACACAAAAACTTGTACATGAATGTTCATAGTAGCATTATTCATAATAGATAAAAAATGGAAATGAATTTGAATGTCCATCAACTGACGAATAGATAAGCAAAATACTGGTATGCCATACAATGGAATATTATTCAGCCACAAAAAGAAATGAAGTACTGATACATGCTACAACAGGGATGAGCCTTGAAAATATGCTAAGTGACAGAGCCAGAAACAAAAGGCCACATATTGTATGATTCCGTTTATATGAAATGTCCAAAATAGGCAAACCTACAGAGACAGAAAGTAAAGTAATGCTTGCCAAGAGTTGGGGGAGGGGGAGAATAGAAAATGACAGCTAATGGGTACAAGGATTCTTTTGGAAGTGATGAAAATGTTCTGGGATTAGATAATGGTGATGGTTGCACAACCTTTTGAATGTATTAGAAACCACTGAAATGTATACTTTAACATGGTGAGTTTTATGGTAGGTGAATGATATCTCAGTTTAAGAAAAAGAAAGCCATGGCCTCACCTAACCTGAGACCAGAAAAACTAGATGGTACCTGACTACCACTACCATTCAGACTAGGGACACAGTAGATGGTCCCAGATAAAATGGGAGAAAAATGTAGAACAAAACTCAAATTCCTAAAAAAGGTCAGACTTGCTGGACTGGTAGAGACTAGAGGAACCCACAAGACTACCGCCCTAGGATACCCTTTAAACTCAGAACTCAGCCCACCTCCAGGGGTCACCTATCAGCCAAAAGACAGAGTGATTCATAAAATAAATAATATCACCCGTGAGTACTGTGCTTCTTTAAACAATTATCTAAATGAGACCTAGTGGTCAATATTTGCCCTAGACCAAAGATGAGAGGGTAAGCAGGGACAAAGCTTAGACTAACGGAAACAACCAGAACGGAAATAATGAGAATGCCGACACATTGTGAAAAGTATAACCAACGTCACTGAATAATACGTGTAAAACCCATTGCTGTCAAGTTGATTCCGACTCATAGTGACCCTGTAGGACAGAGTAGAACTGCCCCATAGGGTTTCCAAGGAGCAGCTGGTGGATTCAAACTGCTGACCTTTTGGTTAGCAGCTGAGCTCTTTAACCACTGGGCCAGAAATTGTTAAATGAGAACCTAATTTGCTATGTAAATTTTCTCCAAAATCACAATATAATATTTTAAAAAACAAAAAGCAGTTTAGGATGGCTTTTGTTGTGAGGTGGGAATGGGTAATGTGGAGATATGAAACTGAAATGGAGGGTTTGGATGAATTAGGTTCGAGGTGAGTTGGAAAAGTTTTAGAAGAGCGGACATGGCACTTGGGAAATATCCTAAGAACACATAGACTGCTGAGAACGTTGAGGGCCCAGTGGTGGTTGGATACCATAAATTTATAGTAGCAACCTTTATCTTGTGAGCTTTCTCTTAACAGCATCTCGAGGCAGAACTCAGAGTTGATCTCCCTCTGTGGTATAGAAGGATAGCAAAGCAAGGGATTTGAGAGTGTTGACAAAGAAATATTTCAAATGTAGCCATGGAATTTAAGCCAGACAGAGAAGGAAAGAGGTGACCTAGTGGAAAATCAAAGGTCAACAGAGGTTTGTGTGGTTAAAAATCACTTGTTTTTAGGTGCCGACCCTGTGCACAACAGAATGAAACACTGCCCAGTCCTCCGCCATCTTCACAGTTGTTGCTGTGCTTGAGCCCGTTGTTACAGCCACTGTATCAATCCATCTCATTGAGGGTCTTCCTCTTTTTCAATGACTCTCTACTTTACCAAGCATGATGTCCTTCTCCAGGAACTGATCCCTCCTGATAACATGTCCAAAGTATGTGAGACATAATCTTAACCATCCTTGCTTCTAAGGAGTATCCTGGTTGTAGCAGGAGTAATTAAGAAAGCTGAAATGATAGGAGTTAGTGGTCATAGATTTTTGGAGTGGAGAGAGGGGCAGGTAGAGAAGGAATAAGATGTATCTCCATGAGAGGACTCAATGAAATGGGATTAACATATGTAAAGTAAGGAGAGGGCACTTGAAAAGAGCCAACTGCAAGGAGATGAAAGTACAAATAGTGCCTCCACAACTGCCCCTTAACATTTGGAATAACATAGTCTGATTGGTGAGATTGGTGGTGTAGTGGTTAAGTGCTTCAGCTGCTAACCAAAGGGTATGCAGTTCGAATCCGCCAGGCACTCCTTGGAAACTCTATGGGGCAGTTAGTTCTATTCTGTTCTATAGGGTCGCTATGAGTCGGAATCGACTCTATGGCACTGGGTTTGGTTTTTTTTTTTTTTTTTTTGGTATTGGTGAGATTATCCCTTTTGTTGAGAAAAGTTACTAGAACAGTCTTAGCTGAGGAACATTTTTAGGGTCCACCTAATTTTCTTTTTTGACCCTGTATTTACCAAAGCAATGTTCTAGTTATAATTTGATTTCCTGTATTACTACTATGAGAGAATGTGGTGGTTGACCAATTAAAATCTAGTGTGCTTAATTGTCATTACTATTTTTATAATCATTATTAAAATATTTTTAATTGGCCCTCTGTTTTTTTCAGTGAGTGTTAAAGGGAGTTTCTGGATTTCCAAAGCCAAGGTCCAGACTCTGGTTCAAAGTGTTCATCCCAAAATAATACCATTTTGTGAGGCTCCCAGGTAGAAACTAGCTGGCCTTCATTGGGTGAGTCCCCTCTGCGAGGAAACATGATATACCTAGTCATATAAACTCCTGTGGAGAAGCAAAATTGTATACTGCTTTACTTTTGTCCGTAAAGTCACGCACCACAAAACATCCATTCAGGCAACATCTGACCGCATATACTTCTACGATCCCAGAAGTTCACAAATCCTGATCAGAGAACTGAAAGTAGCAGATGTAACTGGGCATAGCCAGGAGGGAGCCACCGCCTTTGTGAGTCAGACCAACTCGTGCTTGGAGAACCTACCCCGGGCTTGCCCTGTGCCCCTAGATTTCATCCTCAATAAACTGGGCCTGCAGAGCTGTCTAGGTCTCCAAAGGGCCTAATGCCTTCCTGAGTGCCCCAGGGCCTCACCTAAAGGCCTAGTCCCCAGGCTTCACCAGCTCAGTGCCATGCCCTCGATCCCCTAGGACACAGCCACCAACTCGGGCTTGGACAGCAGTGAGTAGAACTGCAGGCCCTCTTTGTCTCTTAGTAAGGGACACTTCCACTATCTCAGAGTTGCCTTAAGAAAATGATACAGTGTTAGCACAACATCCAAATCACATAACGTCCTATTTCACAGAATATGTCCTGGATGTTAAGAGACGCATGACCGTATTTCTCTCCTTTCCCTTTCCAGAGGAACATTCTTTACATTTCTCAGTGTTTTGCATACAATTTCGAAGTGCAGTGTAACCTGGGTGCTTGGACAGAGGGCTGGGAAATTATTAGGCACAGGAAGGGCCTTTGCCAACCACTGCCTTGGTAGCCATGATTCAGTTTGAATCATTCCTTATAGACCGTCTGAAAGCTGATTCTTGCAGGATCTCAGCCGTATTCTTGGGAATCATTTTCTTTTCCAATTTACTAGACCAGCTTAGAGGCCTTCGGGTTTCACTGGACTTTCTCCTCATTTCCCTCTTTTGTTGATCTTGGCTTCCTAAATATCCACCCACTTTATTACTCATTTCTTGGGGACCTGACTACTCAGTAACACTAGAGAAAATATATCTGAAGCCATATGGGTTGAGTAAAACAAAAGAAAGAAATGTGTGTTCTCGGAACTTCCTTTGTTTATATGATCTGTTAGTATGTTGTTAAGGTTGTATTGCCCAGCTGCCTCCCAACACTTCAGAAATGACCAGAGTTATCTGGGAACCACTCATAAGAGAGTCTTGTTGCCATAATGAATGAAAAGACACTTCACTTGTCCCCCACCAAGTATTATATCTTCTTTTGAGATGTGGGAGAGAGGCCAAGAGCTCCAAATGCTGAGACTTAGGTTCTTGAAAGGTCTCTGACTTCTAGGGAGACTTCTAGAAAGAAGTCAGTCAAATGAATCCTTTTAATGTTTTGGGGTATGTACCTGGCTATTTGAATGTTTGCCTGCTTATGGTACACAAGCTATGTTGTTGTTGTTAGGTGCTATTGAGTTGGTTACGACCCATAGCGACCCTATATGTACAACAGAATGAAACGCTGCCTGGCCTGTGCCATCCTCACAATCACTGCAGTGCTTGAGCCCATCCTTCAGCCACTGTATCAGTCCATCTCTTTGAAAGTCTTTCTCTCTTTTGCAGACCCTCTACTTTGCCAAGCATGATGTCCTTCTCCAGGGACTGGTCCCTCCTGATACATATCCAAAGTATGTGAGACCAAGTCTTGCCATCTTTGCTGCTAAGGAGCATCCTTGCTGTACTTCTTCCAAGACAGATTTGTTTGTTCTGGCAAACATGTTATATTCAGTATTTTTCACCAACACCGTAATTCAAAGGCATCAATTCTTCTTTAGTCTTCCTTATTCATTGTCCAGCTTTCACATTCATATGAGGCAGTTGAAAATACCATGGCTTTGGTCAGGCACACCTTAGTCCTCAAAGTGACGTCTTTGCTTTTCAGCACTTTAAGGAGGTCTTTTGCAGCAGATTTGCCCACGTAATACATCATTTGATTTCTTGACTGCTGCTTTCATGGGTGTTAATTGTGGATCCAAGTAAAATGAAATCCTTTGGCAACTTCAGTCGTTTTTCTGTTTATCATGATGTTGCTTATTGGTCCAGTTGTGAGAATTTTTGTTTTCTTTATGTTGAGGCGTAATCCATACTGAAAGCTGTGGTCTTTGATTTTCATCAGTAAGTGCTTCAAGTCCTCTTCATTTTCAGCAAGCAAGGGTGTGTCACCTGCGTATTGTGGGTTGTTAATGAGTCTTCTTCCAATCCCGACACCACATTCTTCTTCATATAGTCCAGCTTCTCAGATTATTTATTCAATAAACAGATTGAATAAGAATGGTGATAGGGTACAACCCTGACACACACCTTTCCTGATTTCAAACTACTCAGTATGCTCTTGTTCTGTTCAAATGGCTGTGTCTTAGTCTATGTACAGATTCCTCATAACCACAATTAAATGTTCTGGAACTAACATTTTTCGCAATGTTATCCATAATTTGTTGTGATCCACACAGTCAAATGCCTTTGCATAGTCAGTGAGACACAGGTAAACATCTTTCTGGTATTCTCTCCTTTCAGCCAAGATCCATCTGACATCAGCAGTGATATCCCTCGTTTAATATCCTCTTCAGAATCCTCTTAAATTTCTGGCAGTTCCTGGCTGATGTGCTGCTGCAACCGTTTTTTAATTACCTTCAGCAAAATTTTACTTGTGTATGATATTAATGATATTGTTCAATAATTTCTGCAGTTTGTTGGATCAGCTTTCTTTGGAATGGGCAGAAATAATAGATCTCTTCCAGTCTGTTGGCCAGGTAGCTATCTTCCAAATTTCTTGGCATAGACTAGTGAGTAACTCCAACGCTGCATCTGTTTCTCGAACCATCTCAGTTGGTATTCTGTCAATTCCTGGAGCCTTGTTTTTCCCAGTGCCTTCAGTGCAGCTTGGACTTCTTCCTTCAATACCGTCAGTTCTTGATCATATGCTACCTACTGAAATGGTTGAACGTTTATCAGTTCTTTTTGGTACAATGACTGTATATTCCATCCATCTTCTTTTGATGCTTCTTATGTCATTCAGTATTTTGCCTGTGCCAAAAAACCAAACCCAGTGCCGTCAAGTCGATTCCGACTCATAGCGACCCTATAGGACAGAGCAGAACTGCCCCATAGAGTTTCCAAGGAGTGCCTGGTGGATTCAGACTGCCAACTCTTTGGTTAGCAGCCGTAGCACTTAACAACTACGCCACCAGGGTTTCCATTTTGCCCGTAGAATTCTTTAATATTGCAACTCAAGGCTTTAATTTTTTCTTCAGTTCTTTCAACTTGAAAAGTGCTGAGAGAATTCTTCCTTTTTTGTTTTCTAACTCCAGGTCTTTGCACATTTCATTATATACTTTGTCTTCTCGACCCGCCCTTTGAAATCTTCTCTTCAGCTCTTTACTTCATCATTTCTTCCATTCGCTTTAGCTGCTCTACACTCATGAGCAAGTTTCATAGTCTCTTCTGACATCCATTTTGGTATTTTCTTTCTTGCCTGTCTTTTTAATGACCTTTTGCTTTCTTCGTGTATGATGCCCTTGATGTTATCCCACAACTCGTCTGGTTTTCGGGCACTAGTGTTCAGTGTGCCAGATCTGTTCTTGAGATGGTCTCTAAGTTCAGGTGGGGTATACTCAAGGTCACATTTTGGCTCTCAGGGACTTGTTCTAATTTTCTTCAGCTTCATCTTGAATTTGCATATGAGCAATTGATGGTCTGTTGTACAGCAGGCCTGTGCCCTTGCTCTGACAGATGATATTGAGCTTCTCCATTGTCTTTTTCTATAGATGTAGTTGATTTGATTCCTGTGTATTCCATTCAGCAAGGTCTGTGTGTATAGTTGCCGTTTTTATTGTTGAAAAAAGATATTTGCAATGAATAAGTCATTGGTCTTGCAAAATTCTATCGTATGATCTCCGGTGTCATTTCCGTCACCAAGGCCGTGTATTCCGACTACCAATCCTTCTTTGTTTCCAACTTTGTCATTACAATTACCAGTAATTATCAATGCATCTTGATTGCATGTTTGGTCAATTTCAGACTGCAGAAGTTGGTAGAAATCTTCAATTTCTTCATCTTTGGCCTTAATGGTTGGTATGTAAATTTGAATAATAGTTGTATTAACTGGTCTACCTTGTAGGTATATGGATATTATCCTATCAATGACAGCACTGTACTTGAGGATACATCTTGAAATGTTCTTTTTGAAGATGAATGAGATGCCATTCTTCTTCAGTTGGTCATTCCCAGCATAGTAGACCATATGATTATCTGATTCAGAATGGCCAATACCAATCCGTTTCAGCTCACTAATGCCTAAGATACCGAGCTTTGTGTATTCCACTTCATTTTTGACAACTTCCAATTTTCATTGATTCATACCTCATACATTCCACGTTCCGATTGTTAGTGGCTGTTTACAGCTGTTTCTTCTCATTTTGAGTCATGTCACATCAGCAGGTGAAGGCCCTGAAAGCTTCACTCCATCCACATCGTTAAGGTTGACTCTACTTTGAGGAGGCAGCTCTTTTACAGTCATTTTGACTGTCTTCCAACCTGAGGGGCTCATCTTCTGGCGCTACATCAGACAATGTCCCACTGCTATTCATAACATTTTCACTGACCAGTTTTTTCAGAAGTAGATTGCCAGTTCCTTCTTCCTAGTCTGTCTTAGTCTGGAAGCTCCACTGAAACCTGTCTACCATAGGTGACACTGCTGGTATTTGAAATACTGGTGGCATAGCCTCCAGCATCACAGCAACACACAGTATGACAGACTGACAGACAGGTGGGGGAGTTAGCCATATGCTATCTAAATGATTAGTTTTCTTTTGGTAAAATGAATATTGGCACTTGTGTGAGGTAATGTTGTGGTTAGGTGCCATCCAATTAATTTTTAACTCGTAGTGACCCCATGTGACAGAGTAAAACTGTTCCATAGGGTTTTCTAGGCTGTAATCTACAGGAGCAGATCACAGGTCTTTCTCCCACGTAGCCACTGGGTGGGTTTGAACCCCCAATATTTAGGTTAGCACCAGAGTGTTTAACCTTTGCACCACCAGGGCTCCCTGAGGTGATATTAAACCAAAAACCAAACCCGTTGCCATCAAGTCACTTCCAATTCATAGTGACCCTGTAGACAGAATAGAGAGCTGCCCCACATGGTTTCCACAGAGCGGCTGGTGGATCTGAACTGCCGACCTTTTGGTTAGCAGCCAAGCTCTTAAGCCACTGTGCCACCAGGGTTCCAAGGTGATATTAGCACACCTTAATCACAGGTCTGTAATATGGTCTGTGTATACTATGAATTAAAACCTAAGTACACTTGAGTCAGTATCATTCTAGAATTGACTTTTGTCATATTTATTAGAGGCATTCGCTTGTAAACTCCCTATTTTGAAGGAATTGAAGAGTGTTAACAAGCATTGTGAGGATGGCTCTGGACCGAGCAGTGTTTCATTCTGTTGTACATGGGGTCACTATGAGTCAGAACCAACTCATTGGCACCTAACAACATAACAACAAACATCCTTGCACATGCCGTAAACAAATTCCTTACTCTGTAACTAAATGGGAAATTCCTCTCTCTGTCTTCTGTGCTTTACCTGCTATAACGGGTAATATGTGTACAGAGATGCATTACATCTCATTATGCTGTTTGCTAAATAACAAATTTAGAAATGAAAATTAAAAAATGCTTTTATCCTTTTGGAAGTTAATTACTCCATTGAACATTTAGTATATGATGCCAGCGGCATCTGCATTTTCTTCATATTTCCGCCTCAGTGGAATGAATTTTATCTGCGCTTTGCTTGGGTGCTTTCCTTTAAACTGTTGTTTTACCAGGTCTCCTTAGTAGCAGCACCTGAAACTGCTGAGGAAACTCCTGAGTGAATTCTCATAATTTGCTTCTCATTTCTCCCAGTTGAGTGAGGCACTCTTTTTCTTGAGTAGTTTGCACTTCCACTTAAGTAGCTGATGTTTGGGATCACTATTGAATGTTTTATTTGAATATCGCTTTCATGATGAATGGAAGGCTGCTGCATTTAGCTCTTTGGGGTCACTATTGAATGTTTTATTTGAACATCACTTTCTTGATGAATGCAGGGCTGCTCCTTTTAGCTATATGGGGTGAAGCTTTGGAAGAAAGGAAAAAATTTCTTTGTAGTGATGTGCAAAATTAATTTGCTCTCTTTGTCGCTTTGTCCTTTCATCGTTTCAGTCTGATAGCCTCAAGTTCTTGTGACTTATTTGTTCTGTTCAATTAAGCTTAGTTGTTTCCTGTACCCAGGTGCATGCTATTTCCCTTGTTGGTCACGATGGTGAAGTAGAGCATATTTCTGACCTGGAAGTGTGGTTTCTTTGACTCCAAACCGCATCGATATGCCTTCCATCCTCCACTTCCTTTGCATTATTTCCTTTTGGAGGGCTCAGTTTGTCACCGTTTAATCTAAGGGTGATTCATCTGGGACTGACAGCTGGTGATGCTATAATAACAATACTTTATATAATAATACCCAAATACTTACCATGTTACCCTCTCTATGTTTATGAGGCATTTTCAATTTTAATCCGTCACAGTAACCCTGTGGGTTAAGTCAGCAACTTTGTCTGTGTCTAAAATGCTAAAATTGTAGCACAAAGAGGTTAAATAACTTCCTCAGGGTTAAAACGGTGCTTCTGAGTTACTCTGTTTAACAACTTTTACAGAAATGAAGAATACTTTTGAAGATTATTCTGATGAATAAGAAGGAATTTTCCAAACTGTGCCCCAGTGTTTAAGACCTGTTTTTAGTCTGGTCAGTTGATAAGACCAGGGTCAAAAGCCCATTAATCATTGTTTAAATTGATGGGTCCAAGTCAAGAAAATAAATATTTAGGTCAGTTTCTGTTCTGCTGCTGATATGATAAAGTTAAGAAAGGCTGGCTCTTAAATTAGTGGAACTGGAACTAGAAGTAATATATAAGCCATTAATTTTCTTTTTTTTTTTTTTCCATTTCAGAGAGATGGAAAACTTGATGACTAGTTCCACCCTGCCCCCCCTTTTTGCAGATGAAGATGGCTCAAAGGAGAGCAATGATCTGGCCACAACTGGGTAAGCAGCCGCTGGGGACACTGGGCCTCTCTCTGTATAGACTTCAGAACAAAGCTTCTGACAAAGTATGAGGCACTAAAGAAGCAGTTTATGTCATAAGAATAGAAGGTACATTTCATGTGCTTTGCAAAGAGAGTGAGAGCCATTGTAAACTGCTTTGTAACCTGCATTCACCTGTCATTTGCAGTGCCCTAGACCCTGTGATCGATGGCCCTGGGCTGGGTTAGGCCCTGCGAGGAGCCCTGGTGGTTGTTAGGAGCTCGGCTGCTAACCAGAGGGTCAGCAGTTTGAATCTACCAGCCGATCACTGAAAACCCTATGGGGCAGTTCTACTCTATCCTGTAGGGTCGCTGTGAGTCAGAATAGACTTGATGACAACGGGTTTAGTTTTCGTTTTTTTTTTTTTAGTCCCTGTGAATGTTAAAACAATTTATGGGATCTAAAAAAAATTTTTTTTTACTTTTTTTTAGCAAACATCTGGGACTTCCAGTTAAGAGAATTTCATAGTCCCCATTGAGGAAATAACCTGCCAAAGGGGTAGCTTCGAAAAACATTTTCTGTTTGAATTGCCACAGATTTTAAAATATCTTTTCTTTCCCCAAAGTCAGAATTTTTATAAAGATTATTTTGGTTTTTATTCAGTGCTTAAGAGCTTTAACCGACTTGTGTTTTTCGTTTGGTCTTTCTCCTTTTGGGAGGGTCTGAAAAATATATAAAGGGCTATAGAAAAAGGTTATAGCAGCTAGTCTTTCCTTTCCGGAGAAAATCTTCATTTTAGTTGAAGTTTTATTTTTTCTGCATGTTTAGAAATTATTTGGCAAAGAATAAATATATTCAGTAATACATTGAAGTGGTAGCTAATCCCTAAGATGAATTATTTTAATATTCCTTAGAGCTCTTTGAAAAATGGACTACATTTTGTAATTCTGTTGCCTTCTCTCACATTCATTTCTCACCTCATTAGTATCTGCCTTCCGACCTCACTACTCAGAAACTGTTCTCCAAGACATTTCTGAAGGCTACCTACTTAGTAAATTCAGTTCATTCAGTAATACATCTTTGAATATTCACTATGTGCCAAGTACTGTTCTAGGCACTAAATATAAAGCAGTGATCAAAACATGAAAATCTAGGCCCCTGTAGAGCTCAGATTTTACTGAGAAAGTCCGATAATAAACAGGATAAATAAGTAAAATTCATACTATGTTAGAAAGTGATAATAATTATTGGATTAAAAAAGAAAGCAGGGAAGAGGGATAGGAAAAGTTTGAGGGAACAGTTGTAGGTAAAATGGCAGAAAGGCTGTAGTGAGAAAGTGACTTAAATAAACACACGAAGGAAGTGAGGTAGCTAGCATGCAGTTGTCTGGGGGAAGGTTGTTCTAGTGCAGAAAGCTAAGACAGGAGTGTTGCTGCCTTTAGAACAGCCAGGAAGCTGGTGTGGCTTGGCGCACAGGTACATGAGGGCGAGGGCAATGGAGGGCTGCAGCAGTTCTTCCCAGACTCAAATGTGCTTACAAGTTGCCTGGAGATCTTGTTATAGTGAAGATTATAATTCAGAAGGCCTGCTGTAGGACCAGAGATTCTGCATTTCTAATAAGCTCATAGGTGATTTCAGTGCTGCTGGTATGAGGCCCATGCCTTGAGCACCAAGGAACTAGATCACGTAGGACCTTTTAGGTCAGAGAAAGCACTTTGACTTTTATGCTGAGTGAGGTGGAAAAACATTTGAGTATTTTGAGCAGAGGGATCTGACACTTACCTTTTAATAGGATCCCTCTGTTGTGTTGAGAATTAGAGTAAAAGGAACATGGGCTGAAGCAGGGAGACCAGTTAGGAGACTCTTGAAATAATTCAGGTGAGAAATGATGATCTGAAGAACATCAAAACACTGGTGACTTTGATAAGAATGTTGTTGGTGGAATAGTGGGGACAGAAACCTCATTGGAGTGGGCTTCAAATAGACTGGGAATGAAGGTGGTGAGAAGTATAGGATTACAGACATATTTTAAAGGTAAACCATACGAGAATTGCCTAAGAGACCTGACAAGTTAAAGGAAAAAGGACAAAAAAGCACTGAAAGACAACTCTAAAATTTTGGCCTAAGTAACTAAAAACTAGAGGCATAAAATTGCCATTATCTTACTGTTGTTGTCAGCTACCACTGAGTCGGCCTCCGACTCATGATGACCCCATGCACAATGAAATGAAGGAATAACCGGTCTTGTGCCATCCCCACTGTCAGTTGTGGATCAGACCATTGTGATCCAGAGGATCTTCACTGACTGATTTTCAGAAGCAGGGTACCAGGCATTTCTTCCTAGTCCATCTGAAAGCTGTTCAGCATCATAGCAACACACAAGCCTCCACTGACAGACAGGTGGTAGCTGCACCTGTGGTACCTTGGGTGGAAATCAACTCCAGGTCTCCTGCATGGGGAACGAGAATTCTACAACCGAATCACCATTACAGCCTGGCTGTGACATCTGTCACTCCATTGATTACCAGAGTTGATTCAGCTGATCTGGCTGGCTGGATGGGTTTCCTCTTCCTCAGCACTGCATGTGTATCCTTCCCAAAGTTGCATGCTCGGTCAAAGAGGACGACCTTCCCTAATAGAGAAGTACGGTTCTTCAGTCAAGAGTATATGAGTAGCTGCTCTCCCCTGCTAGAACCTCCAACCAAGCCATTGTCTTAGATGGGGGAAATTGAGCAGACAGGGATGAAATTTTAGAGCTCAGTTTTGGAAGTTTTAAATTTCTGATGCCCATTAGACCTCCAAGTAGATATGTCAAATAGGCAGTCTGATGGAAGGTTCCGAAGTTAAGAGAGGCCCAGGCTAGAAAGAAAAACTTGTGAGTCATCAGCACATAGCCGATGTTCAAAGCCATGAGACTTGATGACATTACCAGAGAAAGGAGACTGTGTGGACAGAGGAGAGAAGAGGTGTGAACACTGAGCTTTGGGGTGCTTCAGCATTCGGAACTTAGGCAGAAGAGGAGAAACCAGCGTGAGGGTGGTGCAGACAGTTAACATGCTCAGCCGCTGACCAAAAGGTTAGAGGTTCGAGTTCATCCAGAGGCACCTCTGAAGAAAGCCCTGGTGATTTACTTCCGAACAATCGGCCGTTGAGAACACCGTGGGGCACAGCTCTACTCCGGTGCACGCGGGGTCACTGAGTCAGAGTCAGCTTGGTGGCAACTTGTGGGTTAAAAGGGAGCAGAAAAACCGGGTAAATAAAGCTTTTTTTTTTTTTTTGGTCAATGCTGTGTCAAATGCTTCAGGTAAGATGGGGACTGAAAAAATGACTTAGATTTAACAGGGAGGTCATTGGTAACCTCAACAAGAGTTGTGAGTGCAAATCTCATTTGGAGTGAGTTGAAGAGAGAATGGGAGGGGCACACCTATGTTCACTGCAGCATTACTCACAATAGCAAAAAGGTGGAAACAGCCTAATTGCTCATCACGGGATGAATGGATAAGTAAAATGTGGTAAATACATACAATGGCCTACTACTCAGCAGTAAACAAAAAGGAGTTCTCCAAACATCTTAAAACATGAATGAACCTGGAGGCCATTATATTGGCAGTCACAAAAAAAAAAAAAACAAATATTATATGTTCTTACTTTTATGAAATGACATGAATAGGTAAATATACAGAAACTGATGTTCGTTAGTGGTTACCAGGGATAGGGGGCAGGAGGATTCACTCCCTAGATATTAGACACTTGGTATTTTTGGTGAAGGGAAAGGTAAGGTGAGGATAAAGTGTGCAACACTTGACGAAGGTAAATGATGTCACTAAAATGTACACAAGAAAAAAGGACCTTTTGATAATTGCTGTGGCATGTATAATTTTGCAACAACAACAAAAAAATATATGTATGGGTATAATATGTACGTATGTATGCATTTATCTGTATATGTAAGTATATATGTGTGTATATTGGTGTATGTATATGTATGTATGTGTGTGTATGCATATATATGCATATACTTCTCATACATAACCAGATACCTCACAGGATTGGTTTTCTGGTTTTGAAGGCTGAGGACCATAGGATAATTTGGTCAATTAGCATAATGTAGTTAATAAAGTTTATGTTCTACGTCCTAGTTCAGTGTGTAGTGTCTGGGGTGTTAAAAGCTTGTGAGTCTTAAAAGCTTGTGAGCACCCATCTAAGATACAACTGTTGCCTCTACTCATCCAGAGCAAAAGAGAAGGAAACCAAAGATTCAAAGAAATTAGTCTAGAGGACTAATAGCCTACACTAACCAGTCTCATTCACCCTGAGACCAGAAGAACTAGGTAGCACCCAGCTATCACAACCAGCCATTCTAATCAGGGCTACAATAGATGGACCCTAATAGAATGGGAGAAAAATGTAGAACAGAACCTCAAATTCTTAAAAAATCCAGACTTACTAATTTATCGGACCAGTTTGAGAATGGAGGACTCCCTGAGACTGTTGCCCTAGGATACTGTTTATATCTTGAACCGAAACTAACCCCTGAGTTCACCTTTTAACTAAACAACAGATTATCTCACAAAATAAAGAATATCACCCATGAGTATGTTTCTCTTTTAAAAAAACATCTGTAGGAGACCAAACGGTCAACAATTACTTTAAAACAAAGATTAGAAAGTAAGGGGGCAGGGAAACTTGATTACTAGAAATGGGAACAGCCAGAACAGAAATAATGAGAATGTTCATGCATTGTGAAGAATGGAACTAATGTCACTGAACAATTTGTTCTGAAATTACTGAATGGGAACCTAAACTGCTGTGTAAACTGTCCCCAAAATCAATAAAATATTATTAAAACAAAAAAAGAGAGGCAGAGAATGGGAGAAATTGAAGTCAGTAAATATAAACAATTCTTTCAAGGAGCTTGGCTGTGAAGAAAATGAGAATATTAACTAGGAGAAATGGGATCAAGAGAGGGTTTTGTTTCATTTTACTTTGTTTTAAGATAGGAGTAGCAATACCACCTTTGTATTGCTGATGAAGCTGATCCAGTAGAAAAGAAAGAATTGGTGGTGCCAGAGAGAGGGCAGAACTGCTGAAATGATGTCCTTGAGTAAGCAAGAGGGTGTGGGATCCAGGACACAAATGGAAGGGCTGTTGGCTTTAGCTTGAAGCATGAACAATTCATGCATAATAACAAAAGAGCTTTTTTTTTCCTCAGTCTTTATCCAACTTGTCATCTCCATGGCTGTCTTAGTCTAGGTTCTCTAGAGAATATATATATTAAAAGATTTATCTCAAAGAAATGGCTCACATAGTTGTAGAGGCTGGCAAGTCCCAAATCCAGGGGTCAGGCATCAGATCGGAGGCCTCTACTGATTCATGTAGCCACAGGGGCTGACAAACGCAAATTGGCAGGTCAGACAACAGGCTGCTGACCCACAGGGCTGTGGAAGCTGGCTAATCAGGTCAGGCAGCAGGCTGCTAGCTCACAGGACTGTGGAAGCTGGAAAATTCCAGAATTGGCAGGTCACATGACAGGCTGCTCGCTCGAGTCCCAAGTCCTGGAGGTCAGGTGATGATGAGCCACATGCAGGATCCAGAGTGAGAGCGAGCTTTTCCAGAGCATGCATATATATATTAGATGTAGGTCACACTCTCAAGGAAACACCCCTTACATCACATACTTGAGTAAGGGTGTGACTTGAGTAAAGGTGTGACTTGAGTAAAGGTGTGACTTGAGTCATGCCCTTTAGCAAGAGTGTGACTTAAGATACACCCCACACTAATCTTGCCTCGTTAACATATAGAGGTTTCGGATTTGCAACACATAAAATGGAGGGTAATTACGCAATATCAAAAATGGAGGACAATTACATCAGATCATAAAATGGAGGACAGTTACGCGGTATTGGGGATCATGGCCTAGCCAAGTTGACGCATAACATTAGCCTTCACAATGGCATTTGACATCTTTGGCCACTCCATTCTGATGATTCCTGTCTACTTCGGTGAGGGATTCATAGGATTGTTGCTTTTTCCCAAATCCTCCTCTGTAGGTTTTACTGAAATAGGAGTGTATAAGAGTGAATAACTTAACAATTGATGGCACAATTGAAATAAGAATGACAGTGAAAGAACAAGTTGCCTAGAACACCTAAAATGATTGAAATATTTATAAAAGAAAACTGCTAAGATCAAACTGGATCTCCGATTGCATCTCTTTTCAGAGAACATGATTGGCATTGATTTCATAGCTTCTCACATAGCCTTTTTGAAAGGACCTCAAAAATACAGAGACCTTCTGCCAAAAGTCAACTATTAGGTTTTTTAGACAGGGGCAGAAAAGCATGTACTTTCTCTCATTCCCAGTACAGTCTGTATCTACTCCCATTCATTTCTCAGTCCACTGTAATCTGTTTCTTATTCCCATAATTCCACTAACCGTACGCTCTAAGATTTACACTGATATTCCAATCTTCAAATTTAGCAAGTAATTTTTAGCATGTTTTATTTGACATCAACTTTTTAATTGGTTGACACCTCCTTCTTAAAAGTTTTCTGCTTTGGCCTCTGCAACAGTATTCTCTTAATGCCTTCCTCAGTCTCTTTTCCCGGCTCTTCTAATACAAAAAAAAATGATACTGAACCAGCAGAGCTCTGCGCTGACTTTTCTTCTCACTGTCTGAATATGTAGCACTTTCTGTGACTTCCATGGGCTGACGCCTCTCAAATGTATGTCTCATGTGTTTCTTCACTTGTGTTCTCTCAGGGCATGTTTCCATCTCCACCAAATTACCCCATGAGCATTTCAGACTTAGCTTTTTCAAAGCTCACTAATTTCTCATCTTTCTGCCTCTTTCTCACACACACACACACACAGCATACCCTGTTCTTCCCTTGGTTAGTAGTACATGATCGCCCAATTGGAAACCTCAGAATTACCCTTCCTTTTCCTTCACTGTTTGTATTTAGTCAGTCATTAAGTCCTCTTCATTCTACCTCTTAAGTTCTCTTAGCTCTCTATCCCCTACTTTCCATCCAGTCTGCTGTTGCCTTAGTCTGTGCACTTGTCTCTCAGTCTATTGTAGTAGTCTACTGAAATTCATCTCCCTTTCTCCAGTTAGACACTGTTCTTTCCACCTGAAATTATGTTGCTTGCCTGATGAATACCAATTCATCTTTCAATACCTCCTCTGTGAAATCTTACCAAACATCCTCTCCATACACATAAAATACACTGTACCCTCTACCATTGCCCCTACGGCACTTTCTACAAACCTCTATTTTGGCACTTACATTGCGTTGTTATATTGCATTGGTAAGGTAGGGAGTTAATGAAAAAGAGGAAGACCCTCAACAAGATGGATTGACACAGTGGCTGCAACAGTGAGTTCAAGCATAACAACAATTGTGAGGATGGTACAGTGTTTCATTCTGTTGTACATAGGGTCGCTATGAGTTGGAACTGACTTGGCGGCACCTAATAACAATGTTGCATTGTAATTATTTGTCTGTAACCCTATGTAGTATGCGTTCTTTAAGAATAATGACTCAATATTACTGTCTTTTTCATCTTTCTGCCACTCTCATCTTCCTGTCCCTCCCCCTACCAAAAACACATGCAAAACTCCCTAGCACTTACTGTAGCCTTTTCTTCTTTATTTATCCACATACGATAAGAGTGAGTCAGTCTAAGACACTACTATCGTCTGTACCTTCTGTTGTCCACTTTTCAGAAGGATGGGATCTGATTTGCTAATTTATCTGGAACATAATGGTGGGAACAAAAAGAAGTATATTTGTCTGATTTATTAACGTCTTATACCTGAACTTACTGAAATTGATAATACTGTTCTTAGATGATCTGCTGGTCAGTAAACACTAATCCAAGAAAGAATAGCTTGTGGAATGTTACTGTAAAAGATTTCTTAATATTGTTCAAGAATCTTATGTGATAGGGGGCAAACTGCCTTTATAACTCCCATTCCTACCCCTGTACCATTAATACTGTTTTTCCTTTACGTTGGAGATACATGTAAGGTAGCATATAGAGGCCAGATTCTGGCACATGCTCAGAACTAAAACACAAAGTCTGTGTTGAGGGGAGAGGTAATTTTGGAGGAAGAAATTATGGTTGTTTTTGGTGGGAGACTTATAGAACTGACCTGGTTTAATCAAGCACTGAAGCTATTTTTTTAAACACTCTACAGCTTCTATGGAGACATGGTTTACATTTACACAGATTGTAGTAGGGAAATTAATTCAGAGACCAGCATGTACTTTTGCTGGCAGTAAGATTTGTCTTGAACATTGACAAACAGGAGCAAGTTTGAATGCTGTTGATACTGAACTTTTGCACTTCTGCCTGTTACTCTTCAGATTAACCCACCCAGAGGTTTCATATAGTAGTGGAGCCACACCATCCACTACCAATCCAGAATTTGTGGAGGATCTTTCCCAAGGTCAGTTGCTTCAGAATGAGTCTTCAAATACAGCAGAAAGCAATGAACAGAGGCATGAAGATGAGGTGAGCTGAAGTTTCTTCTCCTATTACTGGCCTCTTAAACTTCTGAAGAAGAAGTCAGCAAGGCAGTTGTTCAAAATGTTCATCATCAGGTCTTCTCACGTTCTTAAGCTGATACCTACAACGTTTTCTGTTTTATATTTCTTATTTTCCATATACCCATAGAGACAGGTAGATTCCCCCCCCATCTGAGGAATGTGTACCTATCTATGTTCAACAAATGCTTATTGAATGATTTAATTCAATAGGCAATAAATGATGCATCTACATGCCACACTTGTTGAGGGCCACACTCTGCTCACCAAGCCCTGTAGTACAGGACCGTACGTGTCCAGAGGACTTACACCACTTGCTAAATCTAAATCCTTCACCGTCCCATAAGGGAGCACCTTTCTCTCATTTACACAAAGGTTCCATATGTCCCCTTATTGATTGGACTTTCAGTGTTCCTCACAACTGACTGATTACATTGTCTTTGTTTTAAGGCACTTTTTTTCTTTTTTTTTTTTTTAAGCCAAAAAAGAGTAACTACCACCATTAATTTTTGTCTCTTATTGTAAAAGAGCTGATTTTTTTTTTATCTGTCCTGTTGGCATTCTTAAAGATAATCATGAATGATTCCTAAACATCTAAAAATTCTTAGCTGCTTTAATGTTACTGAGTTTAAAAAACACTGATACCAAATATAACAGTTGCCCAATGGTGAATTATTGCACCATTATACATATATTTGGAGTACAGTGCTGTAATTAATATTTAGATGTTTTTGTCACATACTGTTAATTTTCTCTTCTCTGAAATAAGAACTCTTTTATCTATAAAACATTATTAACTAGATAAGTTATGTGTATTTGTAAAATTATGAAGCAAAAATATTATGTACCTTGTATCATATAAAAGAAAGAAGAAAAAAGGTTGCAGTAAAACATCAAAGATTGCTATTCAGTTAGTACCACAGTCTTTTTTTTTTTAAGCCTTTTTAGAGATGATTTAATCTTGATTTAACTCAACATATAAAGATCTCCGACTTTATAGAATATGCATATTAAAGACCAAACCATCAAGCAAAGCACTAGTCTTCATTTTGGGGTATATCATACTTAACTAAAATTTTTCTAAGACTTGGATAAAAGCTGTTGCAATCTGCTTTGAGACAAGACTGATCTTTTGAGTGGTATCGGTGAGAACACCCTTCCTGAGTTATTTTTAATCCCTGTGCTACAACTTGTTTCCTCTTTAGCCCAGTACATGTGGCAACATTTTGTTCTGGTCTACTGTGACAGTGTGTGTTTCTCTGGAACAGTGCTGGGTGTGCTGCTGTGTTTCTCATTTAGAATATTCTCTGTGAGGAACCAGGACCTGTTAGGTGTGTATGAAGGCCAAAGCTTAGATGATCATGGCACCCTTATTCCCATCTATTGGGATTAGCACAAAATACCCTCTGAGCGCAACAGTTTGTACTATGGCACATTAAAAGGTCTGCAAGTGAACAGTCTAGACCCCCTAACTGCAAACTGCATTGCAACCATTAGTACCAATGATAAATTTGGAGAGCTCTGAATATCCAGGGTCTTACTGGTTTTTTTTTTTTATTATTATTGGTAGGAAAATTCAACTGTCATGCTGTTTGTTGGTATTTGTTGTCATGTTACTTCGGGGTTTGTTGTTATTTGTTTTTTAGTTTTTTGATCTGTTTTGTAGCAAAGAAGTAAACGAGGAGGTTGGTCCAAGGGAAGAAAGAGAAAGAAACCTCTTCGAGATAGCAATGCACCCAAATCCCCCCTTACAGGATATGTTCGGTTCATGAATGAGCGTCGAGAACAGCTTCGAGCAAAGAGACCAGAGGTCCCATTTCCAGAAATTACAAGGATGTTGGGCAATGAATGGAGTAAATTGCCTCCTGAAGAAAAACAGGTAATCATTCACATCCCTGATCCTTTGCTTGGTTTCCATTATATCTCAAAAATAATATCTGTCAGGAAAGTAAAGAGGATAGATGGTGGAATCTCTAAGTTGGTCACAGTATTGCCTAGAAGACCAGAAAGCGTGACCCGTCATAGCTCTTTACTCCAGGACAGTGGTTTTAGAATTGTATTAGGGTCTGCTGCAGAGGTATGGGCACGAGGGACTTAGGACCCCCTCAACCAGAGTAGCTCTACTTTTATCTGATTTATATGCTGAGAGTTCATATAGATTTGAAAGAAAAAAAAAGTGGTTCTGTTTTAAGAAATCCTGCAACATAATTTATTCCACTGAGTTAAATGGGAAAAGTCGAGTTAAATGAGAAAATGCCAGAAAGCCACTTGATAAAGTTCTGTAGTTTATGTAAAATTTTTGTTTAAGAAAAATATTTTACTACTTTAATAATTCTTTTTTAACTACAGTTCTGGCAAATTTAAAGCACTATGGAAAATAAAGCAAGAACTACTTGAATTATATCTCTCCTTCAAAACAGAAACTAACCCTACTGCCAAACCGAAACAAATCCATTTGTTAGAGAGATTTGAGGGGAATTAAGGATGATACAGCCATGAGCTGTTTGAAATGACACAAAAGCAGTGATGGTAATGATTGTGAGAGTAGTTTTAGTTAAAAGTTCCCAGTGTTCCCAGCATTTGAAAGATACCTACATTTCGTTTATGTCTTACACTTTTAAATGATCTTTAAGTAAGAATTCTAAACTGATTATTCTTTAAACCAAATTGGGAAATACTCTTTTAGGAATTAATTGGATGAATTTGCAAGTTAAAGCTTTGTGTTTGTTAGCAAGCTAGTAGAAGGGAGTGTATATCATCCAATGTTTTGGCTGTACTATGTAGTAACTTTTTTTTTGTCCAAATCAATACATACTCATTGTTTAAATTGTCTTTTTCAGAAAATACAACAGTACATAAAAAAAAAAGCAAAAATAACAGTAGTTATTTCCAGGTATAACATAACCGCTGTTAGGTACTGGTTGTTAGGTGTCTATTTCGACTTATAACGACCCAGTGTGACAGAGTAGAACTGCCCCATCTGGTTTTCTAGGCTGTAATCTTTACAGGAACAGATCACAGGTCTCAAAGCCACTGGGTGGATTTGAACTGCCAACTTTTCAGTTAGCAGCCAAGTGCTTAACCATTGCACTACCAGGGCTCTTTGTTAGGTAGGACAGATTTTTTGTTTGTTTTTTTAAACTTTTATTTGAAAATAATTTCAAATGTAGTAAAAGTTGCAAACATAAAAATAGTACAGAAAATACCCAAATACCTTTTATTCAGAGTCACCTGTTATTAACACGTTATCTCATTTCTCCATTTGCACATGCCTTCTTACTCACTTGCTCTCTGTCTTTCTCATACACATTCACACACACAACTTTTTTCTGAATCCTTTGAGGGCAAGTTATATGCATCGTGGCCCTTTTTACCCCTGTGTATTTCCTAAGAATATTCTCTTAAATAACCACAGTGCAGTTATCAGCTTCATAATTTTATATTAGTACAGTACTTTAATCTACCATCCGTATTCCAATTTCATCAGTTGACTTAACAGCATTCCTTTATAACATTCTTTTCTCCTCCAGTACAGATTCCCGTCCAAGGTCAGGTGTTACATTTAGTAGTCAAGTCTCTAGCCTCCTTTAATCTGGAATATTTCCAGTCTGCCTTTGTCTTATATAACATTGATATTTTTCAAGAATACAGTCACTACCTAGATGGTGTTGTATCCTGCTCAGGGTGTTTCATGTGGAGGCATACAAGGTCCATTTGTACCTTATTGGCAATGTTAATTTTGATCTCTCTTATAATGAATGTCCTGTAGGGTCGCTATGAGTCGGAATCGACTTGACGGCACTGGGTTTTATAAATGAATAAGCAGTCTCTGGGGAGATAATGCGTATAGCCTGCTCTACATCAAATTTCTCTATAAGTTTAACATCCATCAATAACTCTTGCCTGATCCAGCCTTTGCCCTGGTGGTTACAAAATTATTTTTCTACTGCAACACTCCTTCTACATTCACCAGTTGGGCCTCAGCGTTTTGGTCTGAGCAAGAGCCC
Organism: Elephas maximus indicus; assembly: GCF_024166365.1. Lineage (NCBI taxonomy): Eukaryota > Metazoa > Chordata > Mammalia > Proboscidea > Elephantidae > Elephas > Elephas maximus. The sequence continues at coordinate 66,083,878 of NC_064831.1, read as the reverse complement.
TCCTCTTCCCCCCCGTTTATGTACTTATACCCTCTCCTCACTTATCAAAATGGTTAGGTTCCAAAAACCAGGTCGTTATGTAAAATCGGTGTTACGCAAAAATGTAGAATGACTATATCATTACATAACTTCCAAATTACATCAATGCATGCTGTCATTTCTCCCAGGAGAAAACTGTCATTATTAATGTAATGGCTCCTTTATGATTTCTTCTTGTTTTTGAGTATCAGCTTTCAACCCTACCGTACATCATTACATAACTGCCAATTTACATTGTTACATAACTGCCAAGTTACATCATTACCCAACTGCCAAGTTACGTCATTACCCAACTGCCAAGTTACATCATTACCCAACTGCCAAGTTACATCATTACATAACTGCCAAACCACTGAGAACATAGTCCAGCCAAGTTGACACATAACCTTAGTCATCAAAGTCAGCAGTACTCTCACCTCACACCTCATCTTATGTTACTACCAGACAAACATTGTTGATGCAAAAGATAATTGGATAGTAGATTTTTTACTTGCGTGTGAAAGGTGGACAATAAATGAGGAAGACCAAAGAAGAATTGATGCCTTTGAATTGTGGTGTTGGCGAAGAATATCAAATATACCATGGACTGCCAGAAGAATGAATAAATCTGTCTTGGAAGAAGTACAACCAGAATGCTCCTTAGAAACAAGGATGGCGAGACTGTGTCTTGCATACTTTAGACATGTTGTCAGGAGGGATCAGTCTCTGAAGAAGGACATCATGCCTGGCAAAGTACAGGGTCAGCGGAAAAGAGGAAGACCCTCAACGAGGTGGATTGACACAGTGGCTGCAACAATGGGCTCAAGCATAACAACGATTTTAAGGATGGCGCAGGACCGAGCAGTGTTTTCGCTCTGTTGTGCATAGGGTCGCTATGAGTCGAAACCGACTCAACAGCACCTAATAACAACAACAAGATTTTTTACGATTGTCGTAAATGCAAAATGTCAGATAATGAGATAGTTGGTAAGTGAGGAGAAAGTATAAACCAAAACTACTGCCATCAAGTCGATACCGACTCATAGCAACCCTATGGGACAGAGTAGAACTGCCCCATAGAGTTCCCAGGGAGCACCTGGTGGATTCACACTGCTGACCTTTTGGTTAGCACCCATAGCACTTAACCACTATGCCACCAGGGTTTCCAGTATTATTGATATAGACATATGAACTTCTGGTTTCTTCCAGTGGTTTATAATTCATTACTGCATTTAATTATTTTGGTGTTTATATTGTCCCAGATTTAGCCATTTGGGTGCCCATTACATCTGATTCTTAATGTGGGACAAGGTTTTAAACATAAGACTATGTTTTGTGTCCAACCAGTATTTTTGTACCTAATTTCTCATACCTAATTGGTGAATTAAAAGGACAAGGCATTAAACAAAATAATCCTGGCAAATCAATGAACTTTGTTTAAATAATTAATATAACAAAGCAATCAAAGCATGTAGATGTAGGCCCTCTCAGAGTAATCAATTTGGGTCCATAGGATGAGGTCATTCTTTTTTATGTTCTTTCTGTCTCTCCTTTTTAGTGCTCTACTCTTCAGGCTCTTAAAAGGCCTATTGATATATGAGATCATACCCTCAAAATGGGTTGGGAATAGAGAAACAAGAATATTCCATTCCTTCCCCTGGGAAGACTAAGTATGTCTATGTGGTGTTTAGACCTCATAAAGACTCTAGTAGCCATGTGGAGTTCTATCTGTAGGGTTAGAGGAATAACTATAATCACCTTCTCTGTGCATTTTTTATGAGAATAATCTCAATAGAATTTGTCTTCATTAAGTTGGAAAAGGTAATAAATAGTCCAAAAAGTCAGAATCATCTATTTCTTAGAGTATATCTTATTCTATTGATATGACTCTTGGCTTTTCTGATTCTCTACTTTTATTTCCATACTCTCATTGTTCCATTTTTTTCAAATATTTTACATTAATATAGTCTCTGTTTCTTGAAAATAATTCCACATTTCTTTCCAAGCGCTATCTTGATGAAGCAGACAGAGATAAGGAACGCTACATGAAGGAACTGGAGCAGTATCAGAAGACTGAGGCTTACAAGGTCTTCAGTAGGAAAACCCAGGATCGTCAGAAAGGCAAATCTCATAGACAAGGTATCAGAACCATAACCAAATATATTTATAGTTTGTTGTGCATAAAAGAATGTCACAGAGTCAACTGTTAGAGCAGTAAAATATAAAAGATATGTTTCTGTCATCTCTGTATTATCCTACATGTACCATTTCTCTCATCCTCCAGTGATCATCCTTTTCATTCATTCATTTATATATACATTCATTCAAAAAATACTTACTGTGCACCTCCAAGCTCCCGTTTAGGCATTGAGAATACAGCAGTGAACGAGAAAGACAAGATCTGTGTCTTCATGGATCTTTTGTTCTGTTAAAATTATTAATCACACACCTATGAGTATTGCTTAAGTTCCCCTTCCTCAGGAAACACTGCCGAGAAGCCCCACCCACAACTAATAAGTCTGTCAGGTCCTTAACCATCACATCGTCTCCAAACTTGAGCATTTAGCCTCTAAAATTATAATGTACAAATGGCTTTGGTATGTGTTTCCTGTCCACCATCCCCCGCAACCCCCTCAAAGGTAAGAACTGTGTCTGCTGTTTCTCTTGTACCTAATTATATATGCTGTAGGTATGGGGTTCCCTTTAGTGTTTGTTGACCAACTGACTAATTAATAATAAAGCCATAAAGAAAAATATATGTTGTGAGAGCCTGCATATACCAGAAGTTTTGGAAACTTGGCACAATCATATACTTGGGTTTTATTATTGTTTGGTTTTATTTTAATTTTTAATGTAATGTTCTCTTATTCTTTCATATTTTTAGATACAGCCCGACAGGCCAGTCATGATCATGAGGTAATTAGCCTTCTGTCTACATATTATTCATATATATCAGAATGTTGCTGTTTAAAATGTTACTAGATTTTATATCCTTTTATGAATGGCATAGTATTTCCTATCTCTTAATTCTTATTGGGAAACCCTGGTGGCATAGTGGTTAAGTGCCATAGCTGCTAACCAAAGGGTCAGCAGTTTGAATCCGCCAGGCGCTCCTTGGAAACTCTATGGGGCAGTTCTACTCTGTCCTATAGGATTGCTACGAGTCAGAATCGACTCGACGGCGCTGGGTTTTTTTGGTTTAATTCTTATTGGGTGAGTTACTTGTAGCTCAGGAGTTCTTAGCATATGGCATACCCGTATGCCATGAGTCTAGTCTGTCTTTGAGCTACAATTCCTAACCCCAGTCTTTTCTGTGATCCAAGAATTTTACTGATTTTCGGAATCGACTCGACGGCACGGGGCTTTGGCTTGGGCTTTCAGTGCCAAAGATAGCTGGAATTTGGAGTGAGATACATAGGAATGAGGGCTAACTGAAAGCTATAACTTGACCATAGCTTAATATCATCTAAAACCTTAGTTTTTTAGGGGATCTAGCGTTTAGATTAAATGAACAGTTCAACTGTAGACAGAGCACAAATGACAGTATCTTGGCTCTGTGCCTCCTTTCCTGTTCCCTCACTTGACTGGCACGTATATGTTCACTGGCATCTTCTCTTCTTTCTGAACTTCATAGAAAGGATTTTAGTCTGTGTCCCTCTGTGTGTTTGCTATGCTTCATAAAGAGCTTGAGATACATATGTAACTTACGGTTAATTTATTGTTTCTAAGGAATATATATAATCTGTGGTATTTCATGCTTTTAAAACTCTCAGTAGCTGCCGTTGCTTACCAAATCATGTTCAAACTCAGTAAGGTCTCTTCCCAAATGCCTGAACACCTATTTTTCTTCTGTATATGTATGATGTATTTAAAAATCTTGATGACTCACTGTCCTCCAGATGCCCAACCCTTCTCTACCTCCTGTTTGTGCTCATATTGTTCCTTTCATGCGAACACTTTCTCTCCCTCACATACTTTTTCTACCCCCCCATCCTCCTATTTCTGCCTCTCAAAATTCTAGTCATCCTTCAAGCCCTGTTTCAAGTTCCATTTCCTCCTTCAAGCCTTTCCTGTTCCCCTCTAACTTCCTTTAACCCTCCCAGCCCTTTATACTTCTTTTATGCAATTAACTGATCTGGCCGGCTGTTGAGGTCGTTTGAATGCTTCTGTTATTCACCCACTAGAGTTGTAATCTCTTAAAGGGCATGCCAGTCTAGTTTCCATCTTTTTATCCAACTTCATACCACTTAGCATGATACCCTTACATAGGGAAGATGTACCATGAATACTTTCTGAATTGAAATACTTACGTGTCTTTCATAAATGCATTTGCTTACCTGACAGCTTTACCTGGTTTTGAACATAAAGAGAGAAGCCATTTTTCTTACTGAGCCACATGAAAAGCAAAGAAAATTATTTCAAGCTAGTAAGTTATAACAGTATCTCATACTTGAACCCCATTTTTATTTAAATGAATTCAGTATCTTTTTTCATCTTCAGCATCCCTTAAGAAGGAAAAAAAAATAGGATATTTTGGAAAGTAAGCAAAAAATTGGATCTTTGCTTTCCCAAACATGGTTTGAGACCCCCCTGACTGCTTCATACACTTGCATCTGGTTCTTGGCATTATCAAGAGTCCCTAGGCTGAATAATATGATATCATCCATGCTAATTGTGGCCCTGATCATCAGCTCTATAGTTGTTCTTTCTACCACCTGATCTATGCTTTTTACTTTTAATTTTTATATAAGAACCGATTAGAGGTTGACTTGAAATAACAGTGAGAATTTTAAAAAATGGCATTTTCTGATGTACTCCTTTGCATGTATTTTTTCACTAAATTAAGGAAATCATTTTTTCAAAATAGTAATTTATTTATCTTGAGATCGTAGTTCTTATAACTAATTTGGTATTGAAGAAAAAACTCGTTGCCCTCGAGTCCCTTCCAACTCGTAGCGACCCCATAGGACGGAGTATTTGGTATTGGTGACCTTCAAAACATAGGGAAAAGATTCAGATTCACAAGTCAAATATATTTATTACTACTTGTGAATTATAAAGTGAGAAGCATAGTGATTATTAGTATTTTAGTCTTCATATAAATCCTGTATAAATGTAGTTATAGATGATATCTCTGTCCCCTGATTAAGGTGAAATGCTATGAATAGCTTTTGCTGAAGCAACTCTGTATATAGAGTCTGTATTTTAAATTGTAATTGAATAATGTTACAAATCTTCCATATTACAGGATGCTTGTATGATTACTTATTTCTCTCTTCCTTTGTCTGTGTGCCCACCCACCAATATTATGAAATTTCCATACTACTTTTATTCTGTTTTAAGCATCCTTTATAGGTTTTCCAGGAGCCCTGGTGGCACGGTGGTTAAGAGCTACAGCTGCTAACCAGAAGGTCAGCAGTTCAAATCCACCAGCTGTTCCTTGGAAACCCTATGGGGCAGTTCTACACTGTCCTTTAGGGACATTATGAGTCGATATCAACTCCACAGCAACATGTTTTTATAGGTTCTCCATAATTAATGGTCACAAAAGAAAATTTGGACAGTTACCTAAAACATTAAACCTCACATTTTCCAGTCAATCACTGATTAATTTCATCACTTAGATTTTGCTGGCCAAACTATATGTGGTATTTTTAGCTTCAATAAAGTTAAGATAGTTGCAGTCAGTAAAGATTTAGTAGATGTAGTTAGTCATCAAAGCTGCTGCTGTTGATTTGAGAATTGAAGCTTTTTATTAAAATACATTATCTAGTATATTATTAATTTCTATAATTTGTAAAAAGGAATTAGTCTTTGTGTCATTTCCCTTTTTCAGGATTAGACACACGTTAAACAAAAGTAAAGGGGTGGTAGATAAAGAGCCAGCGGTAGTTTGTCAAACATGTATACAGTGGGCTATATAAGTCTCTGTTGATAGCCCCACATCAGGAAAAAGCTCTCTTACTATGGTTATTGGCCCAATTAATTTCCCTCACTTTATCAGTTTTTACTTTGCTTTGAATACTATCTTTCCTAAACTAGGTAATTTCAAAACAATCGCAATATAAAGAAACTGTTTTGACAGTTTCTTAACATAGTTACACAGTGATTTCCTCACATATAACTTTTTAGTATACTAAGAAAATCTGTTGCCGTCAAGTGGATTCCAGCTCACAGCAACTCTATAGACAGAGTAGAACTGCCCCATAGGGTTTTCCAAGCTGTAAATCTTTTCGGAAGCAAACTGCCACATCTTTTTCCCATAGAGCAGTTGGTAGGTTTGAGCACCAGTCAAGTGCTTAACCGCTGTGCCACCAGGGCTCCTGTTTTAGTGTACTAGGAGTTCAGAAAAACAACAAAAACATCATGGGTTAAAAAGCAGCCACAGAAGGGCCCATGGAGAAGGAAGGAACTGAATCAGGCCTTAAAGATGGCACAGGTCTTCTGTGTGTGTTGGGGGCAGGGGACATCCCAGGATGGGTAAGATGGCTTGAGCAGAGATATGAGTAAGTTAATGTAATATAAGGGCAAGTATCTTGGAAATACCCTGAAACATCATAGATTTTAAGTACATGCTTATTTTCCTTTACCTACTATTGTAGATTGAACTGTGTCCCCCAAAAGTTCGTGTCGGCTTGGCGGGGCCATAATTCCCAGTTATTGTGTGATTGTCCATCATTTTGTGATCTGATAAGATTTTCCTATGTGTTATAAACCCTTCCTCTATGCTGTTAATGAGGCAGAATTAGAGGCAGTTATGTTAATGAGGCAGGACTCAATTTATAAGATTACGTTGTGTCTTGAGTGAATCTCCTTCAAGATATAAAAGGGAGGAGTAGACGGGTACCTCATACCATCAAGAAAGCGGCACTGGGAGCAGAACATGTCCTTTGGACCTGGGGTTTCTGCACTGAAAAGCTCCTAGACCCAGGGAAGATTTATGACAAGGACCTTTCCCCAGAACCAACAGAGAGAAAAAGTCTGCCCCTAGAGCCGGCACTCTGAATTCAGACTTATAGCCTCCTAGACTGTGAGAGGATAAATTTCTCTTTGTTAAAGCCATCCACTTGTGGTATTTCTGCTATAGCAGCACTAGATAACTAAGACACCTACTCTATGAGGAATGAAATAAGAAATGTATAGTAGAATAGCCTTAGAGCTCATCTTAGAATACTAGGACCTCAAAGATCCTCTCAACTGACCCCCTCATTTTGCCAGTGAGGAAAATTACTTAGCCTAAGACAGGAAAGAACTTACTCAGAATTTCTTGTTGAATTATGTAGAGGCAGAAGTCTTACTGAAACTTAAGCTTTCTGTATCCCAGTCTAGCATTCCTGGCAGCAGATAGCATACTACATAAAGTAAGCTGAACAGTGTTGAAGGTTAAAATGGGTCTGGTTGCCTGAAATGTCAGCAAAATTTGTTCCTAGTTAGACAGAAACCAGTTTGTGTATGGTAATGAAACCTGTTGTATTCCTATATGGAACTTGGGTTCCTAAGACACTGTTACCAAAGTACATACTGGAGAGTGTATATTGTTGTTATGTACCATCCCTTTGGTTCCGACTCATAGCAACCCCATGTACAACAAAACGAAACACTGCCTGGCCTGCACCATCCTCAAAATTATTGCTATGCTTGAGCCCACTGTGTTAGTCCATCTCATTGAGGGTCTTCCTCTCTTTCATTGAGCCTCTACTTTACCAAGCATGATGTCCTTCTCCAGGGATTCGTCCTTCCTTATAACAAACATGTCCCAAGTACCTGAGATGAAGCCTCACCGTCCTCACTTCTAAGGAACATTCTAGCTGTACTTCTTCTAAAACAAATTTGTTCGTTCTTCTGGCAGTCCATGGTATATTCAACATTCTTAGCCAACACCATAATTCAAAGGCATCAATTCTTCAGTCTTTGTTATTCGTTGTCCAGCTTTCGCATATGAGGAGATTGAAAATACCGTGGAGTGCATATTAGAGCTAAAGAAATGCTGGCCTGAAAGCCATTCTGCATAGCATTGGAGCACTTCAACCTGGTATGCAAAATTAAGAGCATTCCCTGAAGTAAAGGGCACTTGAGATAAGCATATTATACTCTGTAAAATTCTGGCTCTGAGCCTAGATCACATCACAGCAAAATAGGTTCAGTTCAAAAGAACCTCTGTTCTCTTACCCTTCACTCAACATACAGAATGAAAACCAAAGTGCAGAGTATTCTTGCTCCTCTCAAATCAAAAGCCAGCCCACTAGACCCAGGAGTCAGCTAGGGTTACTCTCAGGAACATTTCTACATCTTATGTGAGGACTAAGATAGAAATAGTAATTTTGTTTCTTCTTTAATTTATGAGAAATGACAAAATGACACTCAGCCTGTACAAATTAGACCCTTTCAATGAAGAGGTAATCAAATCCATATGATTTTAATCCCTTGAGCAATCCTTGGAGGAGCTTAAGTATATCTGAGCCCCCAGGAGGATCCTCTCCATGCCGAGTAATGTACTTAGTAATGGAAGAGTGCTGATGGTTTTTATTACCACTCTTCCATTAAGTAGAATTTCTTCTGTTGTCTTTCAGAGACTGAACAGTTCTTTTTAATTGCTTTAATGTTTCTTATTTTGTACTCTCAAGAATCTGTACCAAGGGGCAGTGTGTTATTGCACCTGTGTTGTGCTGTCCTCTGCCCTGACATAGTTAGCTTGGGCTGCTCTGACAAAGAAGAGAACAGAAGATTAGGCAGTCTGAGGAGAATCATGGCCTGCTGCCCTTGGAGAGGGCTGTTTACACCATGGTAAAAAAAAAAAAAAAATTCCTGTCTGCCCATCTGTCGTAGTTATCTAGTGCTGCTGTAACAGGAGTACTGTAAGTGGATGACTTTAACAATAAGAAATTTATTTTCTCACAGTCTAGGAGGCTAGAAGTCCAAATTCAGGGTCCGCTCCAAGGGAAGGTTTACTCTCTCTGTTGGCTCTGGGGAAAGGTCCTTGTTGTCAGTCTTTCCCTATATAGGAGCTTCTCAGCAGAGGGACCCAAGTCCAAAGCACATGCTGTTCTCCTGCCTCTTGTTTATTACCTGTATGAGGTCCACTATGTCTCTCTCTTTTACATCTCAAAAGAGATTAGTTTAAAACACAAACTAATCTTGTAGATTAACATTAGCATAACTACCTCAGTAACATAACTGCCAATAATCCCACTTAATTAACATCATAGAGGCAGGGTTTACAACACATAGGAAAATTATCAAATCGATCACAAAATGGTGGACAGTCACACAATAACTGGGAATCATGGCCTAGCCAAGTTAACACATATTTTAGGGGGGTACAATTTAATCTATAACACCATCTAAATATGATCTACCCGTATTTAGACCTGTGGCTGGGTATCTGATCTTGCATGAGCCTACACAGTTAACTAGGAGACTAACAAGGTAGGATGATAAAGTCGTAATACTTTATCCTAGGTTATTTGTGGACGTATGCTTTGTTATGCCTTGTACATGTTGGGACTATGGGTCATAAATTTTCTGTTTTCCTGCAGCAACTCAGTAACAGAGTTAGTGTGTATGGTAAGCCAGCAGAGTAGAGGGAAAGCCACTACAAAATGTGTTTAAGGTCCCTTCTGGAACCAACCTTTCTTACCCACATATTAGAATCCAGTTGATATCCACTAGGAACTGGCTCAAGGCAGAGCTTTGTATTGCTCTGGGAAACTTTACATTCTTTCTATAGGAGGAAAACAATTGGGTAAATATTAAATGTTCCCTGAGTTTCCTCAAGTAAATACATAGTTTTTCAAACTTCCATCATAGATGTTTATCTTGATCAACTGCCATTGGCAAGCAGTTCACACAAGTCCAGCCCCCTTACAAGGCAGACACCAATAAGAAAACAGGAACTTGGCTGTCAGAATTCCCTCATAGGCTATCAACTCTGCTTAGCTTTTCTATTGGACACCAAATCATATCTGACTTTTCATTTAATGCTCAAAGTATTCAAAGATAAAAAACTAGTGGTGGTAAAGATACATTCTACCTCGGGCTTTAAACATGTTTTTATAAGAACAATTACTAGTTTTTTTTGTTTGTTTATGTTTTTACAGTTCTTCATGTTATAGAGGTTTTTGAAATCTTCAGATTCCACTAGCTATTTCTTCTGTACTCATTTCCCACTGTTGTCTTTACCATCTCATGTTATGCAACATTTTGAATACTGTGCCAGGAAGCTTATAATTTATATTCATAATGCTTTCAATTTCAAATTTATTTTAGAAATGGCAGCCAACACATTTTGAAAATATTGACTTTATACTTAAGGGTCATCGTGGAATATATTTTGTAGTGGCTTTGTGAGACTACTTTTAATGACTTATTGGTTAATTAATTTTAGGCTTTGTTATTCTCTTCTATCTCGCATAATCCCTGGCTTTATCATTTTTAGAACCTGGTTATTTCTGGCTTCTTGGTTTTGTTTGCTTGCTTGCTTGCTTACTTGTTTGTTCATCTTTCCTGTGTTTGAAGACAATCTAAAGGAGCCCCAAGTATAGGCTGCCCCTGGCAAATAAATAGAAGTACCAGTGGAATACCATTATTACTGCTCACAGCTGGCAGCTGTCTGCTTAAAATTCTTACTGCCACTCTACAAATTTAGGTTGGGTAGTCAGAGAGTATTTTATATGCGTAACCAATAGAAGCAACTGAAAAAACACCTAGATATTCCCTTTCTCAATTCCCACTTCACCCACTTTCGGAACTGTATGCTGTTGACTCTAAAGCACCGAGGTAAGAAAGGACTTCCAGATTCTCCATTAAGGAAATTTGTGTACGTTTGTTTTAAGGTTTCTCATTGCACAGCAGTCATACACCGGAGAGAACTGAATATTTAACTTGCTTAAGCTCACATAGAAGTTCGATTCCAGTGGAAAAGTGAATACATTTCCTTTGCAGCCTCACCTGGACTGATTCCTGCTCACCCTACTGTTTCTTAAAGGAAGATGTGACCATTGTGTTTTCAAGCATTATTATTTCATTTTGCTTCTGCTTAAGAATTAACTGTTCTGTTACTTGTGATTCACAGAAAGAAGCAGAGGTAAAGGAACGATCTGTTTTTGACATCCCTATATTTACAGAAGAATTCCTGAACCACAGCAAAGGTGATTACTGAAGATCTTTTTGTGTTCCTCAGGTCTGTGACAGGGGATTCAGTTCTCAGGAGGAATTCATTGTCCAAAGGAAATGGTAGTGATACACCTCCTTAGAAATTGTCTGGAAGACAGAGTTAACTGCTTCCGTTTCGCTCTGTATTAAAGGTAGCTACTCAAACACCAGTGGAGGAAAGATAGGCCAGTGTTATCAAAGCTGCTTTCGTCTCTGAATCAAAGGGAGTAAAAGTAAATTACTAATTCAGTTGTTTCCAAACTTAGCCATGGAACTCTTTGTACAAATGAAAGCTTGCATGGGAGTCTAAAATTTAAAATAAACAAAAGCTGATCCTGTTGCAATGAAGATGGGGACCCACAGCTGTACTTGGCCAGTCTCTTAGGATCCCTCTGTGAAAACCCTCAGGCTTCTCAAAGCACAGTTTTAAAAAGCAAAACAAACAAAAAATACTGCTTTCATACTTTAGGGGATTGCAGTTGTTCCTTGCAATCTTATATATAGAATAAGACCAGCTTTAGGAAATTAAAATAGCTCTGGGGAGCCAAGTGTTTCATTGCTGGAATTGCTATCTGGAATGCCATGATGAGAATAGGGAGATGAGGTGGGGTAGCTAAACACATTCTAATTAGAGGCAGCCAAGCAGAACTCCCCTCTGAGAATCGCAAGACTCCTCAGAGACTCTTTGTAGTGCTGTATGTTTTCTGTGGGGTGTGTGTCCTCAGCCCGTGAAGCAGAGCTCCGCCAGCTTCGCAAGTCCAACATGGAGTTTGAAGAGAGGAATGCGGCCCTGCAAAAGCATGTGGAGAGCATGCGCACAGCAGTGGAGAAGCTGGAGGTGGATGTAATCCAGGAGCGGAGCCGCAACACAGTCCTACAGCAGCACTTGGAGACCCTGCGGCAGGTGTTGACCAACAGCTTTGCCAGCATGCCCTTGCCTGGTAATGACATTTCAGTGGCCAGGGTAGGGGGGTTAAGCGGGAATACCATTTATAATGGTATTGGTGTGGTAAGGCTTAAATATCCCTCAAGGAAAATCAATAAAATACATTTTTTCCCCTCAGAGTTTTCTGGGGGTCATGTAATAGAATCTGTATTGGCTAAAATCATCTAACATTTCAGATTCTCTGGTCGGTTAAATTTTCCCCATTTATATATCAATACAATATACTTTCTATTGAGCATAATTTAATATTCAGAACAATGGAAACTGAGTAATAAATCCTGAGTGGAGCACTTTCTCTCATGTGTGTATGTTTGCTTGCTTTTATATTTGTTTTTGTTTTAATCAGAAGGGAGAGAAGAACAGACACTAGTATTTCTTGTATACTCTTTCATTTTTGAGGGTAGTCACAGCAGAAAACTGGGAGAGTCTCTAACCCGTGTTTATTTTATGTAGCTGCTCGTGTATACTGTACAGCAATTATATAGCCCATCTGTTTAGAGTATATGGATTAATTTAATTTCTTTGAGGTCTAAAAGTCTCTCCTCTAGAATTTTAATTTGTTTATGAAACAGACCACATTAATGTTATGGTTTCTTTTGCTCCGAACTTACTTAACTGCTTTATGGTTGAACTGAATGGGGGATATTTTCTTACTCTCTCTTTTTAATCTCACTTCAGGAAGTGGAGAAACACCTACAGTGGACACCATAGATTCGTATATGAACAGACTACACAGTATTATTTTAGCTAATCCGCAAGACAATGAAAACTTCATAGCTACGGTTCGAGAAGTTGTGAGCAGGCTTGATCGTTAGGGAATGGTGAGTGCTCGCTCCTAAGATCCTGGAATTACATTGAGCAAATTAGTTGGAGGCTTGCTTAAGATTCTTGTTGAATGACTGCTAAGTGTGTTGAATAATGTTAGAAAACAGAATCAAGACAACTTTTTCTCATGCTCTCATGATTTAATGGAAAGAGCCTGATTTTTGTGGTTGAACCTAGGTTCTGGCTTTGTCACTTTTATTAGATGTATTCTTGGGTATTTATTTTCCAAAGAGTTTTTTGAAGAGTGATTGAGAAGCTCAGAGGAAAGCATCCAAAAATAGCACTTAGAACAAAGTAGATACCACTTAATTGTTAACCTGCATTTTCCATAGAAAATATAAATAATAATTTACAATGAATAGCAAGATAATGTTTATACATATGACTGAATAAGTGAGAAGCTTTTCGTTCATTGCTCAATATCAGAATGACTGTTGTATGTTAATTGTTAATGTGATTTAGCCTTACAGTGAAACAGTTAATGCCCTGATTTAATAGATTAAAAAATACCCAAACTCTCAATAAACAAGAAAGAGAGGAAAGAGAAAATAAACTTTTAAAATAATATATTGAACAAAGGGTGCATATACTAGTCATAGTATTATTACATATAAGTCATAGGAATATGTGTTATGTCTTTTTGGAGGAGAAAAGAGTACATTTCCAGAAGGGATCTGCCCATGTAAATAAACATTTTGGTACTAACGGTCACTCATCAGGTATCATTTACCAAATGGAAGTGGTATTGTTTTACCGAAATTCCTAGAGATAGGATACTCCTTAGTATACCTTTTGGTTATATATCTATAGATACATCTATAGATGTGTATATATACATATACCAACATGGCTTGGACTTTGAATGATATGTATAGGAATAAATAAAACCCATGATTTTTTGTCTAATGAGGCAACATCTGCTAACAGAGACAAAGGCAGAAGTCTTTATCCTTTTTGGTCATGCTCTTGGATAGTAACTATACAGGCAATTCATTATACTTTAGCCTCAACCATACTCTGATGGGGAAAGGATTACTGTCCTTCTAGTGAGTAGCCGGGTGAAACGGACTGTACTTCTAAGAGATAACTGGACTCCCTGCAGAATAAAGAAGTGGCGTTACTAGTGCTGTTTATGAAGGGAACAGCTTGTAAATCGCAGCCTGGGATTTTCAGAGGCTCATCATCCTTCTCATTTTCACTCGGTGTTTTCAATTAGCACTCTTGTAGTCTTGAAAAGAGAGAGCTGGGAAACAGTGTGGAAGATTGTAAAAGAACCCAGTAATTGATAACATGGTGTTTCCTCACATAGGTATAGGGCAGTTATTACAAGTATTGAGCCAAAAGTGGTCTTCTATTTTGAACATTTTGCCAGTAAGCTTTACTCATCTTAAAAATATAGACTATCGTATCCACTTTCTGGGTATCTTAGAAAACCTAGAATGTCACCATTATCCTTGATTTTAACCTAAAAATATTTTGCCCTTGAAAAAAACAATACAGGAAAATGTGAACTGTTAAATTACTATAGATTTCTTACATTCTGGCCATGCAAACATAACTAAGAATAGATAGTTCCCCACACCTCCAAAACTGCCAAAATTCAACAGTTACAAAGGCTGTGATTATGCTTTGGCCTCATTATATAAATATGTACAGACAGCTAGGCCTGATGTCCCCAGTACTCGTGGTGCAATTAATTGTGCTGACATGAGCTTGGCAAAAGTTTCACCCACTGTCAGGAGCCAGTGAGTGAAGGGAAGCTAATGGTATACAAGTTTTAGAGCATATTAGAAGGGACCATTAGAAATCCCAGCATTTTGCATATGAAGAAACTGAGTCTCAAAAAGGTAAAATGTCTTACCTAAAAATATCTGAGCGGATGAGGGCAGAATCCAGGACTAGAGCACAGATACCTAAATTTTCATCTGGTAGGGTTTCTAAAACATTGCTATAAAGACAGGGAAACCAAAAAAAAAAATTCCAAACCCATTGCCATCGAGTCAATTCCGACTCATAGTGACCCTATAGGACAGAGTAGAACTGCCCCATAGTGTTTCCAAGGAGCACCTGGTGGATTTGAACTGCTGACCTTTTGGTTAGCAGCCTAACACTTAACCACTGCACCACCAGGGCTCCGAGGAGGGGCAAGGGAAGGCCAAAAACTTTTGGAATGAAAGCATTAGAATAAATAGAAGTAAAGAGAAAAAAAATCATAAACCAGTAATTACAATGCTATACAGCCCATTTTTTAATTATTTTTATAGATAAATAATAGGAGAATTACTTCAGCTGCGATCTTTCTTTGTGGCTAACTAGTACGTAGAGAAAAATGCGATTGGGAGAAAGCAGTTGGGGTTGATTTCATGTTGAGGGGTGACCACTTCATATAGACTATCAAAGTCTATATGTTGCTTGATTGCAGTTGAACAAAATGATAAATATTTGACTTTTGAGCACTGAAAAGGAAATTTTCTTACGTGATTCTGTTTTTATCAATGTGACAGAATTTACTGATCATATTCATAGAATTGATTCCTGAACATGCAGATATCCTTAGATTTGTACTTAAAGAAAACTGTATTTGATTTAGTCTTTGGACTAAAATAGAGCATTGATTTTCCATCTTGAGATTTGTCCCTGATAGCTGCTTTTCTGTGTTCAGCTGACTACTTTCCTACCTCCTATTGTTGCTGAACTGGAGCTGGGCCATGTTTCTCACTGAAATGTTATCTAGAACATCTCAACGAGGTGCTGCTTGTAACTCTACTAGCTCTTAGTTTACATTCATCCCGCTTCTCACCTTAACCCTTATGAAAATAGAACAAAGCATTTTTTAACGTATAGCCCTAACCCCTTCTGAGTAATGCTTACCTTTTTTGTGTCATTTTGTTTTTTTATGAATTCTACAGGTATTAAAGCTTCAAGATGTTCTGTAAGTGAGGAATAAGAAGCCATCGATGGAAATTTGAACCGAATGGGGGCAGGAAGGGAGTACAGATCACTTTCCTTGGGAAGGAATTATCAGTGAGTTAAATGCCTTCACCCCAGGAAGCCATATGAGAGAGCAGCAAAAGGAACATGTATGTGAACTTCCTGTGGAATCGTCCTTGTGTGAAGCTTTGAAAAGTGTACAGCCACTCTCCCATCTTCAGTTTCCTCTCATTTCCTTTTCTGTTAAAGTGGATCTGCGTATATTCTGCTGACTGGGTGACCCTGAGATTGACATCTTCTGCAGCAGGAAGACTTCCCCATTGTTGTAATTCAGATTGGACCCTTTTATCAGTGGAGCTCCAGTTTTCTTACCTGTCACTTTTTTTAATACCTTTGGGGGTTTATTTTTTTGCTTCCTTCACCCCCACCAAGTTATACATCTTCATTTTCTGGGCTCTGGGCTTTTTTACTCAGCAGGGTTCTGAAGGAGAGTTTCTCTCATTGGACAAGCCCAATCTCCCATCATTGCTCTGCTGTGACTCCAAAGAAAGGAGCTTCTTGTTGATAGTGCCCTGTGGAGTGAGGCTGTGTTTCCTACCCCACACAGTGCTCAGTGGGCGCCAGCCCTCAACGAGGCTTTGTGATTGCTGCCCTGAAGGAGAATGCCCTTTCCTTCCTCCTTGGTACTGCCTGCTGTTTTCTAAGCATTGCTCCTGCACATACATGTTGTCCTAGCCCCAGCGAGGCTCTTTTGTTCCCATCTGTTGGCAATGTCTTGTGGAGCATCTTTGCTGAAGGAAAGGTCATTGGTAAACAGGAGAGAAAAAGTAGTTTCTCATTTGGTATTGAAAAAACTCCTAAGTTTATCATAACTGAAAACTGAGGGAGTCCCTGTCTTCTTTAAGTGAACTGATTCGTGGATTTAGATAGGTGGAAACGTTATTCAAAATAGTCTCTTGAGTAGACCAAACGGGCACAGAGGAATTCTCATGTTCTTTGTTTTCCTTCTGTAGCCTTTAACTGCTGAATCTATGTGAAAAGGACAGGTTTCCTTTCCTCCTCCCTCTTCCTTAGCAAGTGATTGTTTTTTTGTTTTGTTTTATTTTTTTAACAGCAGAAGGGAAGAGGGGTTTCTGATGATTCTTACCTCAGGTCTTTTTTTTTTTTGGACACTCTAGAGCAAAGGCTGAAGGTTGCAGCTGAGATCTTTGGAACCAAAGCAGAACATGCGGAGCCCATTGTCCAGGCACCATGCCACTGAAGGCAGGTGGATGGAAGTGTGGCACCTCTCACAATATGCCCACAAGCCAGGGTGGAAGCCAGAAACTCCCTGTCACATTGCTGCACCACCCTGTCTCCTCAGCACCTCCTTACCTGTTTCTTTATTTGCCCAAAGGAAAACAACAACAAAATACCTTTTTTTTTTAATGTCACGTGTGAGCACACATCAAATTTCTACATGCTACATCCCACATACCACCACTTGGCAATTTTTGCCATCACTGTCTATTGCTATAAACCTAGCCAACTTGTCTGCTTCTCTGTGCTTTCTTGTTTTCCCTCTCTCACTTGCTGTTCTTGCTACTTCTCTCAGATTCTGCCTGCTAAGTCCATGCTTGTCTATGGCAGGACACCAAGCTGTCTCTAGAAGTTTGTTTCTGCCTTCTGCCAGATCCTTTCTCTCCTTTCTTCCTTTCTCCTAATATTTCTCTCTCTCTCTTCTTTGTGTTACGTTTTGTACAACTTTATTAGCAATGCTGTTGTGACCAGTAAAGGCTGTAACTTGGTCCAAAGATATCATTCTTCTGACTCTAGATAGGACCCTTGACATTGACTTGAAATATTTGCATATCAGGCTACAGAAGATCACAGGAGAGCCTACAGTCTGAAATCCTTTTCACAGAATAAGCAGCCTGCCTTCGAAATGCTGGCTGGCTCTCCTGGTAGCTACACACCTGGCTCGCTGGTGTCTGGGATTCAGCTGCTACAAAACTGTCAGGTTCTGTAGAGCAGATAGTGCCTCCTCCTCTATTCCTTTATCCTCTGTGCTCAACGAGAAGGTGCTAAATGAGGCTACAGGCTAGCACGATACCTAATTCATGTTTCCCAGCAAGCTTGCAAATATTACTGTTCTCATTAAGAAGCCCTGGTTTTTGCACTTATGTGTTCTTCTCAAGAAATAAAGTTGTTGCCTATTCAGTGTTACAGATTTCCTTTTTTTATCATTACTAAAAATACCACAAGGAACAGCTGAGAAAAGGGAGGCAAGGTATTTTTATTTCTGAAAGGTTAAAGTTTAGAAAAAGATTGTGTACATGTGTTTGGAACTGTTGAAATGCCAAGTTTTCTGTACAAGTGTTTTGTAATTAAACTTTTAGATTTTCTTTGTTTTTTAAGAAGTTGATGTGCTTGCTTGACATTTGCCTCATTAAAACTTTTCTATGTTGAATCCCCCGATTCAATTTTACCTGCATTGTGATGAAAAAAAAAAAAATCCTACCTCTGCCTTTTTGTCTTAAAGACTTTGCCAATTCTATATTAATCATCCAGTCTGTTCCGCTTTTAAAACAGCAACACATTCTTTTACTAATTGCTTATTCAAAATGTGTCTTAACCTGTTTGAAAATTCAGTTCTTTTAATGTACATTGTAACAATACAGTGAGATGTAATTCATTTGAATGTGACAGTAGTATTCTGGAGGCAACTTGAACGTTAAGGCTGATGTTGTTAAAGTCAGTGATGACAGTCCCCTTGATGGGAGATCTTTTGACAAAAGAGAGAAATTGTGCTTAAATACTTGCTGTTTTAAAATAACTACTACTTAACCAATCAAAATCTTTTCTAAAGAAAATTTATCACCTATTTCCACACGCTTTTAAAATCTTAGGGATAAGGTAACCAGGCTCCCAAAGCCTGTGGCTTTCCACGTAGCCAGTGATGTGGCATTGGGTAAGTTTTGCTTCATTTCAACTTCAGTTTCCTCTTCTGACATAGTACACGCCTCAGCTCTCTTACACGGTTGTCAGAGGGATAGAATTAGGTAGCAGAATTGAGCTTGGCTTGGAGGATATGAAGTGTCTGCTGTGTGAATGCCAAGAGTGCTCGGGGTATCTCAGGCATGATTAAGTTTGACTCTGTTTGACAGAAACCCAAAGTAGCAACAACTTAAGCAAGAAGAATTTCCCTTTCATACAAAAGTATTCTGAAGGGAGGCAGTCCAAGACTAGTATGGAGGCTCCTGTCTGTACCATAACAGGGTTCCTTTCTCAGTGTCACCTCATGGTCCAAAATAACCACTTGACAATCAGCCATCACTTTGAAATTCCTGGCACTGTAAAGAAGAAAAGAGGGCAGCAACAAAATTAGCGAGCCTTCTAGCGGAGTCCCCGCCCTTTAAAGAGTCTTCATGGAACTCAACGCTTGTGCAGTCACAGAACTACAGCTACCTATAAGCTGAGAAATCCCATCTTTGATTGGATATTACTCTCCGTCCCCCAGTAGTACACAGGCTTTAGTAAGAAAGAAGGAGAAAATGCACATACATAACTCACAGGTAGGTTCATGTCTCCCATGTTTGACTCCACAGGTGCACAAAGCCAAGCCTGCTGTGTCGGTGAATGATACGCATCATCTTGCCTTTGCCTCTTGGCCATCTGAGAATGACCGTGTACTTCCTTGGCACTGTGTTTTTGTTCGGTTTTGTTTTTTGCTTTTTTCCCCAAACACCCGAAAACTGAAAACTAACTTCAGCTTGAATTGGCGTTTCCTGTTCCCACTGTAGGTTTAGGTCCTCTCCTATGCCTGAACAGCTGGTGGCCAGTCTTGTTTGGTAAAAGTCAACATAAACAGGTGGTAATATTTGCTCCAGTTGTTTGTTCCCTTTCTCTTAACTGCTCAGCATCTGCTGGATTAAAACAACATGAGGATAATCTTTCCCTAAGGGTGGAGAAATTGAAGTATTGCTCGGAGGAAAAGCTCATAGCTACTTCCTGCCCTCTGAAAGAATTTCCTGCCTTAGATCTGAGAGTTCCAAGTCAGGGTCATTTTATTTGTTCACTTTTTGACACATAGCCTGCATTTAGGTATATACTTTATAATACCTGTGGAAGTAAACACAAGCTCATATGTCAGCTCATAAAAGAGGTCAGGATTGGCAGTCAGATCAGGTGAAAATGTTCACATACATCTACTCATCCAGATATCATTTTAATATAGTTTTCATGGGAATGTGTGTCTACAGGGAGAAATTTTGCCAGAGGTAGAAATGTAAATTCTCTTAGCCTACCCCACTGCCGTCGAGTCGATTCAGAGTCATAGCGACCCTATAGGACAGGGTAGAACTGCCCCACAGAGTTTCCAAGGAGCGCCTGGTGGATTCAAACTGCTGACTTTTTGGTTAGCAGCCATAGCACTTAACCACTACGCCACCAGGGTTTCCTCTCGTAGCCTAGTGAAGTGCAAAAGCAGAAGGAGCCATAAGGGGTTAGGAATGGCACTGAAAAATTAAGAGCAGGGCCGATGCAAAGTTTACGGATAGAAGGATGTTTGTAAACCGCCTGTAACACTGGCTCAGTGGGAAGATGTCTTAGGTATTTATGTAGAAAATAACAGTGGGTATAGTGGTGGTCTTCCCCCCAAGCCTCAAACACCACATCTGATGCCTTAGAGCCAGAGTTTTTCTAATCAGTTCCTGTGTTCTCTCCATTTTATTTCAATTCAGTCTTTACTTGGGGCTACGAAAGTGTCTATAAGACATTGTTTCTGTCCTCCAGGAGATAACAGTCTAGTAGAATAGACAAACACAGGCAGCTTGTCCCAAGAGCTTTAATAACCAGCTGCCTTTGAGTCAGTTCCATCTCATGGCAACCCTATGTGTTTCATTGTAGAACTGTGCTCCATAGGGTTTTTAATGGCTGATTTTTCAAAAGTAGATTGCCAGGCCTTTCTTCTGTGTCTCCTCTGGTTGGATTTGACCTGCAAGCCTTTCAGTTAGTAGCCAAGTACATAACTGTTTGCACCACCCAGGGGCTCCAAAAATTTTTAATATAGGTAAATAATTTTTAGAGTGGGAGAATTACCTGGAGTTCAGCTGGCAAGAGATGGTTTTTCTGCAACTGGAAAGGGGTTTGCAATGGGGATTAGATCTGAATCTTGGGGGACCATCCTCTTAAGTAATGAGAACTTTATCTGGGATGTAAATGAAATATAAAAGTCTGGCCTGATGATCAGTTTTTTTTCTGGTTGAGGGTGGTTGGTAGCTGGACGGTAACTTTAGACAAGAGGTTTCTCAAAGTGCAGTTTATGACTGATTTATTAAGTCAATAAGTGGGTCAAAGACAACGTTTTTAAAAAGCAAAGAGAAATGCATTGCATGTAGTAAAGTTATTTTGTGAAGCTTTTGTTTACAGTTTGCATACATTCGTATGTGTTCATACACATGTGCTATATTACAATGTAAAATACATTTCTTACCATGAGGTCACAAGGACTATTTCGCCACCTCTAAGATTGAATGGAAGTAGACTGCTGAGTTCAAGTCTGGCTGTGCCACTTCCTACTTGTGTGACCTTAGATGAGTTGCCGAAACCGCTCCGGCCCCGTGTTCTCATCTGTAACACAGGGATATTTACAGTCTCTGTCCTATAGGAATTTTCTTTGTGAATTAAATTAGTTAATCCATGTAGAGCATTCAGAATAGTGACCTTCACAGAATTGACGCTCAAGTATTAGCTGTTAAAATTTGCAAAAGACTTGAGGGAAAAGAAAAACAACTAGCACTCTTTTTTTGTTAATTTTGTTAATTTTATTGTGGTAAAATATATATATAATTTTTGTCCCTTTAACCATTTGTAAGTACAATTCAGTGTCTGCTGTGCTTTCTACATAAATTACGTCATTTAATTTTTTACATAAATTATGTGATTTAATTCTTATTACTACCTTATAGAGTAAGACTGCTATGCCCATTTTTACAGGTAAGTAAATCAAAGCTCAAAGATGAGAAGTAACTTGCACAGTTACACGGCTGGGAAGAGGCAGAGAAAGGATTTAGACCCAGATAGTTCTGATTCCACATTCCACTATGGCCATACTGCCTTAGGGATATTTAATGAGACAGATGAGTTCAAAGCAGCAGCATAGTATCGTGATTATGGGAACGGGAATTAAATCTTTCATTCAGCAATATTTGTTGAATTTCTTTCTGGTGTCAGGAGCTGTTCTAGGTCCTGGAGATTCAAGAGAGGTAAGATCCCTGTCCCCGTGGAGCTTATATCCTGTGAGCGAAAAGAGATCATAAATAAGTCACCTAAGAAACTTGTCTCAGCCAGTTGCCAAGAAAGGATGAAATGATACAAACGAGGGTAGAAGAAGAAAGACCTCTTTGTAAAAGATAACTTTCGAAAAAAGACTTGACTGATTCTAAGGAGCCAGCCCTGTACACCTACCAGTTGCCATCGAGTTGACTCTAACTTGTGGCAACCTCATGTGTGTCAGAGTAGAACTGTGTTCCATACGGTTTTCAATGGCTTATTTTTCAGAATTAGATCACCAGGCTTTTCTTCCTAGGAGTCTCTGGGTGGACTTGAACCTCCAACCTTCCGGTTAGCAGCGCATGGGTTAACCATTTGTACCACTTAAGGACTCCAGCCCTGTAAAGAGGAATAGCAAGGCCAAAGGCCAGAAGGAGGAATAAGCTCTAGGATTCCAAGGAATAGAGAAAAGCCAGCGAGGCTGGAGCAGAGTAAATGAGAGGTGGGGTGGCTTTGAAGTTGCATAGTAGTCAATAGTGAGATCATGTAGAGCCCTGTAAGAGGTGGTAAAGAGTTTAAATTTTATTATAAGCGTAATGTGAAGAGAGTTGTAGAACTCTCAAGTGAGTGACAAGGTCTGACTTGTATTTTTAAAAGCTCTGGCTGCTGTGCAGAGAATTGTAGGAAGACAAGAAGGAATCAGTGAGACCACTTAGGATGTTGGCACAGGAACCCAGGTGAGAGGTGACAGTAGCTTGGCCTAGAGTGGTGGCAGTGGGGGTGGAAAAGAGCAGATGAATTCCAGATATATTTTGGAGGCATAATGGACAGAAGTTGCTGAGGGTTTGGACATGGAGACTGAAAGAAAAAAAAGTAAGAAAGACTCAGCAACTGAGTAGTGCATGGAGGAGGTGCCATTGTCTGAGATGGGATAGATTTAAGGATAAAACATTGTGCAGGAAAAATCAAGAATTCTGTTTTGGACTTGAGATTCCACCAGCTTATTATCCCTGGGCGAGACATAGCTCTCTCCTATCAGTTAAGAGATTCCTTTCAGCTCTTAAAATTCTGTGGTTCCATGATACTGTAACTTCAGATCACCGTTTGCTAACATTCCTTCCACCCTCGGCGCGTGCGTGAGTGCACACACAGATCCAGTTACTCAAATTGTTCATTGAACTGTGAAATTAAGGAATGGTCTCCTTTTTAATTCTTAAAGCTCCTTCAGAAAAGAGTTTTTAAAACCTTGCATCTGCATTTGTTTAAGATTGGCAAAAAGCAGCTGAATGTTCTAGGATATAAAAGTCATACCATAACCTAATGGTTAGAAAATCCTGGGGCAACTAACTAATGGAAAGCGTCTGCTTAGAGGAGACTGGCCAAAAATATATTTGGCATCATCCAAAGAAGGGTAATGTGAGAAGACATCAGTGATACGGCCAAAAGGCTTATGGAATCAGCAAATGGGTGCCTGCTAGGGGCGCTTTTGCTATCTTCAAGGATAGAAATTAACTGAAAGCAACTGGGTCCCCAAGGTGGAATGTAAGACAATAACATTTTTCTTGGGGCTGGTGGATTTTTTTAATGGACTTATATTTATCAAAAGAGGTTCCTGTATTTAAGGACAAACTCAAGTGGTCATTATGGAGTCTACTCATTCCTCTGGAGAATGAATACTTTCGATTTAGTCATTCATTCAAACAAACACATCCAAAACATGGTTTGGGGGTGTAAAGTTGAGGAAGTCTCTCTCTAGAAGGTCACAATTTAACAATGAATAGACACAAAAGCTAACTATAATAAAAAAAAAAAATAGGGCCTGAAAATGACCAAAGAGATGTGAACTAAGTGCTCTGGAAAACAAAGGATTCAGTGGTTGTGCTTGAGGGAGTTCAACAGAGGCCTTTACCATTTTTAGCTGAGCCTTTAGAAAAAGAGTAGTTCTTTAAAAGAAGCAAGAAAAAAACCTGGACAGATGAGTGTACCTTTGGTGTGCTCAACTAAATTCTGTGTGCCTGGAACATAGGTTGTATCCAGGTGTCTTAGTTATCTAGTGCTGCAGTAACAGAAGTACCACAAATGGGTGGCTTTAACAAACATTTATTTTCTCAGTTTAAAAAACCCATTGCCGTCGCATCAGTTCTGACTCAGAGTGACCCTACAGGGACAGAGTAGAACTGTCCTATAGGGTTTCCAAGGAGCAGCTGGTGGATTCAAACCTTTTTGTTATTAGCAGCTGAGCTCTTAACGCCTGTACCACCAGGGCTCCTCTCACAGTTTAGGAGGCTAGAAGTCTGAATTCAGGATACCAGCTCTAGAAGAAAGCTTTCTCTCTGTGTCGGGTCTGGAGGAAGGTCCTTGTCTCAGAGTTTCTGCTTCTGGGTAATTGTGATGGTTAATGTTAGGTGTCAATTTGGCTAGGCTATGATCAGTGGCTTGACAGACATTGAACTGTTTGCTCTTCCATAATGTAATCATCTCTGTGATGAGATCTGCTCTGAGCAGCCAATCAGTTGAAAAGGGAGTTTCCTTGGGGGTGTGGTCTTTCTCCACTATATAAATGGATGTCCCAGCAAGGTTCTGGATCCGGCATTCAACTCATCATCTGACCTCTAGTTCTTGGGATGGAGCCAGCATCCTGCCTGTCTGGTCTGCTGATTTTTGGTTTGTCAGCCCCTGCAGCCATGTGAATCAGGAGAAACCTCAAGCCTGACATCTGACCCACAGATTTTGGGACTTGCTAGCCTTCACAACTGCGTGAGCCATTTCCTTGATTAAATCTCTCTCTAAATATTTATACATATACATTTCCCTGGTTTTGCTCCTCTAGAGAGCCCAGCCTAAGACAGTGATCTTCATGTGGCTTAGCATCTGTCTTTCCCCACTTCTGCTTCCTCACTGGTTTGTATAATCTCTTTTGTATCTCAAAAGAGATTGACTCAAAACACACCCCACACTAATCTGCCTTGTTTACATAACAAAGATGACCCATTCCCAAATGGGATTATAACCACAGGCATAAAATATTTACTACACATATTTTGGGGGAGCACAATTCAACCCATAACCCAGGGTATGAAAAAAAAAAAAAAAGTGAGGTGTTTTGAAAATGGATTATAATGGACCTTGAATGCCATACTAAGGGGCTTGGCTTTTATTCTGTAGGCAGGGAGAAGGCATTAAGGGGTTTTTCTTTGCAAGGCAGTGCCATAAGATAAAAACTAAATGAGAAGTTCTTAATGCCATGAACCCCTTTGCAATCTAGTAAGACCTATAGACCCTACTAAGAATAATGGGGCTTTAAGTGCATAAAACAAAATACATAGGATTACAAAGAAAATCAACTATATTGAAATATATCTATCAAAATATTAAAATTATGGTATATAGGAATATTTGTGCTTCTTAACGCATTAAATAACATGATCTAAGAGCAGTTCTAAAAACTGCCATCCTTTTAAAGTGTGATGGTCATAAATAATATTTCAACATCTGCAATGGCTATAATGTGATGTGAAAATATCTATGACCCTATTGATGAAAAAGTCACAGCTCCTGCTAAAACTACTAGGGTTTGTTGCCAACATTTATAATAGAAGGAAATGCTAAATTTCAGTTAGAGTTTTGCAAAAATCAAGATGTAATTTTCCCACGTCTGTGTTTGTGGTCCTTAAGGTAAGGACTCCTGAACTCAAGGCAGTGTGGAGATAGACTTGTGAGAAAACAGAGTTAATCAGTTGTCATCCAGTTGATTCTGACTCATGGTGATCCCACGTGCTCCATAGGGTTTCAGTGGCTGATTTTTTAGAGGTTGACTGCCAGGCCTTTCCTCCAAAGCACCACTGGGTGAACTTGATCCTCCAGTTAGGAACCAAGTGCATCAACTGTTTGTACCACCCGGGGACCCCTAGGAGACTGTTAAAATAACACAGGTATTTAATGAGGTAAAAAGGGCCCATAGTGGAGGTGGAGAAAAGGAGCAGATTGGAGAAACATTTGGGATTGACTTGGTTTCTTCTTCAACCCTCAATGATGACTCCGTGAGAAAGAATTTTGGGTAACACCTGGTGTAGCTAGGCAGGGTCACTAGGAAGGCATCATAAGCCCATTAAGCGACTGTCCATATACAGTCTGGTTTCATTAATTTATTCAACTAGTATTTATTACCATCTGTGGCAGACACTAAGGAGCACTGGAGGTGCAGTGATTAAGCATTCAGCTGCTAACCAAAAGGTCAGCAGTTCAAACCCTATGGGGCAGTTCTGCTCTGTCTTATAGGGTTGCTATGAGTTGGAATTGACTCAACAGCAATGGTTTTGGTTTTTTGGTTTTAGGTGACAGACACTGGGAATACAGCAAAACAAACATGGTTCTTGTTTTCATGGAGCTTATGGTCTAGTGGAAGAAATCGGATTAAACAAACATAAACTTAATTTTACCATATGGAATCAAACGCAAGAAAAGAGTAGTGGCAAGCAAAAACATATTGGCAGGGAGTAGGGACCTAATTTAAGGACCACTGGTGGTGAAACAGAGCCCTGGTGGTGCACTGGTTAAGAGCTCCAGCTGCTAACCAAAAGGTTGGCAGTTCATATCCACCAGTTGCTCCTTGGAAGCCCTATGGGGCAGTTCTACCCTGTCGTATTCGGTCAGAATTGACTGAACAACAGTGGGTTTGGCTTGGGTTTTTTTGGTGGTGCAGGGGTTGATGCCCAGCTGCTAACCCAAAGATAGGTGGTTCGAGCCCACTAGCCACTCCGCAGGATAAAAATATGCCAATCTGCTCCCAGTGGTGTCAGCCGTTGTAAAAATGGCATGGCAGAGGCAGCATCTGATCTCTAACTTCACAAGAAAAAAAGAGAATCAAGATCTGAATCAGCCCAAGGCTGATTCCTGTGAGACAAAGGTCAAACATGCCTCCCCTCTCAGCCACCGTTACCAATTTTGACATCAGCCATCCCTCCCATGGCACTCTCTACTTCTCTGCTGAGTTTGATAATTTGTTCCAATGGCCACACCGAACTCACAGACCGTACGCACAATTATGGGCTTTATTAGGGAAGTAACAGGTTACAATTCAGGTTTAGGAACACTCAGGATACAGTTCTTTCATTAGAACAACCTCTTCTTAACCATGCCCACAGGCACACCTCTCTCTGGCTCCTCGGCCTCTGCCGTGCTCAGGCAAGTGTTACAAAGCTCTTTTAGCATTGTTGATAAGTGTTTGGAGGCACCCCACTCCACCAGTGAGCCTTGGCCCAAAGGCACTCAGCTTTAGCTCCTTGGGTCCACAAACCTAGCTCCACCAAGTGCTCAAAGGCACCCTACTCCACCAGCAAGCCTCCTACCCAAAGGCGCTCAGCTTTCTCACTCTGTGGGCCAGGACATGCCACACCATGTCCTGTGAGTCTCCTGCCTCAGCTGCTGTCATTTTTCTGCCTCCGCTTCTTGCCATCTTCAGTGTTACAGCTCTTCCTATCTCCTGGTTCCAGGAGCTTCTCAGTGCAGGGATCCCAGATTCAAAGGACACATTCCATTCCTGGCTCTTCTCCTTGATGGTGGTGAGATCCTCCCCTTCCACCTCTGGGGTGGCTCATTTTAAGCCTAGCAGAATGGCAAAACTGACAAATTCCCTTGGTGGGTCATTACCTTATTTGCATAGTCCCACTCAAGTAGGACCATGGCGAGAAAGGCTATATGATCCATCGCACCTCACTAGGGTTGGTGTCACCCTTCCCCCTGCCCGCGTGGGCCTCATCCCATACCAGACCATGCAGAATCCTTAGTAATGCCTTTATACTAATTCCCATATATCACTGCTTCTTTTCCTTTAATAACTACTTCATTCTCAAAAAAGTTATTGATACAGGGTCACAAATACTAATTACCACACTATTGTAGCTAAAACACCAGAAAATTTGACAAAATCAGTGTAAAAACAGCAGCAGCAACTAAAACAACAGCAGACAAAACCACGTGATTTAAAGCATCCTTGTACCTGGGTAACAATGACAGCTCTGTCCACAATGCATTAAAGCGTTCAAAAGGTAAATTATCACAGAGTTTTAGCCTTGTAGGTATATTGATACAAGTGAGCTGGTATCACAAAAAAATGTTTCTGTTGTTATAACTAACTATGGGATATTTTTATAAACACTGCACAAAAATTTTATAGACAGCCATTTTGGTGCCACCCCCTCTGACGTTCTCACTGGTGCAGTCCTTGCCCTCCGTACCCTGTAGTGACCACTGTCTGCTCCCATAGAGATTACAGCCTTGGAAACCCTAAAAGGCAGTTCTACTCTGTACTGTAGGGTCACTGTGAATCAGAATCGACTCAACAGCAACCGGTTTAGGGACCTAATTTAGGTTGTGGAGTTAGGGGAGGCCTCTCTGAGGAAGTGACACTTAGGATGAGACTTGAAAAATGAGTAGTAGTTAGGTAGAGAGTCAGGAAAAGAGCATTACAGGCTGAAGCCAGCTTTTGTTAATCCTTTAGAGGAACTGAAAGTGGAGCCGGAGCAGAAAAAACAAGGGCAAGGGTAGACAGGAGTTCTATGCAAGGTCTTATAGACCATCCTAAGGACTTGGGATATTTTCCTAAGTGCGGGGACAAACCATTGAAGGTTTCAAAAAGGGAACTGATATAATCCAATTTGTGATTTTAAAAATTCTTCTGGCTATTCCGTGAAGATGGATTGCAGGGATCAAGCATTGAAATAGAGGTGGTAAGTTGTGTCTGCGGCTATAGTCCCTGCTAGAGATGGTGGTAGCTTGGACTAAGGCTGCAGCAGTGAAGAATGAAGGGAAAAAAGGATGAAATAAAGATATTTGGGTGGTAGACTGAACAAGGTGGGTTAGAAGTGGGAAGGAGGGAGAGGCAGCAGCCGCATACAATCTCAGCTTCACACAGACTAAGTGTTGTTTGCTGTTGTTGAGTCGCCCCGACTCATAGTGATCCCACGCACAACAGGTTAAGGCCACTGTGATCCATAGGATTTGCACTGGCTGATTGTTTTTGGAAGTAGATCACCAGACCTTTCTTTCTAGTCTGTCTTAGTCTAGAAGCTCTGCTGAAGCCTGTTCGACATCATAGCAACACGAAAGCCTCCACTGACAGGCTGATGGTGGCTGTGCTTGAGGTGTATTGGCTGGGAATCGAACCCAGGTCTCCAGCACAGAAGGCAAGAATTCTACCACTGAACTACCAATGCCCCCCACACAGATTAGTAGGGGCACTGTTTGGTGAGACGGAAAGCCTGGAGAAGGTGCAGACTGGGGCAGGCGGGAGTGGCTGGAAATCAGAGATCCTGTGGGCATGTTCATTTGAGAAGTAGGACATAAGTGTAGGTGTTAAGGAACCATTCGTATTTATAATTCTAGAGCTTAAAAGATAGGTCTGGGCTTGGGATGACATTTATTAAAGACTCCATCGAGGCCTACCTGCCCAGATCCTGGCCTTGCTCTTCTTTTTCCTGGAACTAAAAGTCTGACCCCACCTACCCCTGCCACTCTTAACTGAAGATTTCACTCTTTTATCTCTGCTCTGCTGCCAACTTTGACTATTGTCCTTCTCGTGACACCACAACAACCTCTGAACCCAGACACAACCTTTGTATCGCCTTAAATCAGGAGGCATCACTAGGGGTTTGGAGCATCTAACTTAGGTTTCTCGCATGAGGTTTCTGCAGGGCAGCTTTGCATCTATAAGGAAGGTGCCAAACATCCTAGTGGCTTACAGTGAAATAATATCTGTTTATTTGGGCTAATATTACATCAAATATGAATGGCATATTTACTGACTGCTTCTTAGAACTGGACAGAAATAACAGGACAAGTAAGTTTCAGCAACTAAACATATTAATGACACCGGGAAAAGGAATCTAGATTATAGAAAATGGTAAATTGTGATCCTGCAAAGAAGGGGTTTCACTGTAGCCTGCAGACCTGACCCACAGCTAAATGGGGCCAAGATTAATCATGTCTTGATCTTATACATAAGCCAAAGGATCTTTTTTAAAGATCATGCCTATTAAAGCAGCAAAGACTTTTCTGCAGGATATACCATAACGAGCTCCAGGCATTTAATGAGAGAGACAAGTGCTACTGCTAAAAGTGGTAACCCGCAGCGTCTAATCTGAAAACTGAAGTGGACCTGCTTGATCTGCAAAATAAGGCTCCAATTCTGTCCACCACATTTTTAGATGTTCTGCTGTAGGCAAAGCTTAAATCTTCTGAGAAAGAGGAAAGGCTTTTTGTTTGTTTGGTTGGTCGGTTTTGATTTTTTAATTAGGTAAGGATTTTACATGCAAGGAGAGATCAGCTGACCCCAGGCTGCAGGCCCAGTAGCTTCCAAAGGCAGTGAAATTAAACAGCATCAGGGTATAAACCAGCCTGAAGAGTTTGATGGAGTTTCCCCAAAGCCTCTGGAGGAATATACAGCATCCTGAAGTGGGGGGACCTCAGCTTCCATCTCTGTCACAATGGCTGTCTCAGATAAGGGTCATTACCTGGCCAAAAAAATATCACCGGAATGAAAGAAAAAGTGTCACTCATCCTGTCCATGCCTTCCACGTCCCAGAAATCCCTCATCCAATGGTTTATTTAAAGTTGTGTCAGCGCCTACTTGGGTATGTGGTGGGACACGCCCGGATGCAGCCCTGACCCTCCTTCCCCCACTGCGACCCTCGCTCACGGGCGGTGGCTGACCAGTCCGCAGACAGGATGCTGCCTCACGTCCTGGACTTCCCCGCAGATCCCTGCCTCACTTGCTGCTCTGGCTTCCTCTGCAATCCCAAGAGTCAGAGGGTGGCAGAGGCTGGAAGGGAACCAAGCTTGGTCTCCCAGGTGGATGCCCTTTGGGGTGCCTGAGCCTCAGCTCACTCACTTGCGTACCCGTACCCTGGGTCTGCCTTTCTCAGCTGGAGGAGGGGGAACCTCTCAGCTCCCTCCAAATTTCCCTGTCTTAAACCCTCAGCTGCACAAAACAAGCCAGTTCACTGTATTCTTGGATATGAATATTGATTCTAGGTAGTGTTAATATTCTGTTGGTAAAAGAATGTAGCATATCTCTCCCATACCACGTTAGACTGATGTGTTGTTTGGCCGAGGGAAGTACAGATTGCTGGCTTCTGGGGGTGAAATGTGGACATTTAAATGCATGCAGCCTTTGAAAGTCTAAGGAGAGAGAGGTCTGCGAATAGGAACCAGGCCCCTGTCCTGGCTCCAGCTCTGCCCTCTTCCATTCAGCCTTACCTTTCCTGTCTTAACTGTTTGCCGATTGCTTTGGCATTTCTAATCTCTTGTAATTTAGGAAGATGGTTTCTGGGGATTAGATCTTATTCCTCAAGGACCTAGACACGTGGGGCATTTGCTTTCTTCAGGAGGGGCTGAAGGGTCAGGGCCAAGCATTTTTAGCTTTCTTGCCCTGGAGAGAAGCTCTGGGAGGTCCTGCTCTCCTGTTTTCCTTCTCGCCCTCCACGTGGGAGGGAAGGGCAAAGGCTTCCGACCAGAGGTGGTCCCTGCAAGCATTCCACCCCGGCCTGACCAAGCCCAAGACTCAGATGTGCTGGCTGCCTTGGAAGCAAATTCCCCACATTCCTCAAGTGCTCTTTATGGTGAAATATAACTAATGAGAAAGTGGAATTCTTGATACGTGTGCGTGCTCACGCGGGTGCCAGCACATCTCACACACAGATCCTCGTGCTGTTTCCTAAGAATGGGAGCGCCCATTTCCAGATGTGTGGGCCAGCGGCCTGCGACAGAAGTGCTGTCAGGAGAGCCGGCGCCCTCTACTGTCCAGGCCAGGAAACACCACCACGGAGAGAAAGGGGCCCGGGATTCAGGAAGGCTGGTGGCTCGGTTAAAATCCACCACGGTCCCACGCTGGAGTGGAGCGGGCCTGCAGCTCCTAGCTCTCCAAATCGTGACTCTGCAAGAGGTTGGATTCCCTCCATCTAGCTGGCTCTCTTTATGTTCTGTGGTTATGAGAGAGCCAGAAATGACGAGGATTTACAATAAAACCCAGCCTCCTGCAGCATCTTCTGGTCCCTTTCCCTAGAAGGTGAGGAACAGCGGCGCGCTCTCCCGCCCGTGAACCTGGCCAGCAGGCCCAGGCGAGGCGAGACAATGAGGGCAGCGTGCCCAAGAGGAGGCCGCCGCTGCTCAGCAGCCCTCCCTCCGGCCACACCCTCGCCGGGGAATGCGGCTTCGAGAGGCCTGGCTGGCTCCAAGGTTTCCAGCCGAGTGGAAGCTGTAACTGCTCCCACTCAGGCACACTGACATCTCCTAGGGGCCTCGAGAGCTGGCACAGCCAAGAGACTGGCTCAGCTTACAAGCTCAGACCGCACTGCCGCCCCCTCCTCCCTGCCGCTTGCCAAGACAGCAGCACTGCAGTGGGTCTAGGGCCGGGCGGGGGGGCGGGGGGGAGGAGAGAGAGTGAGCGCGCGCGCGCGCGTGTGTGTGTGTCTGTGTGTGCGTGTGTGGTGTGTGTGCGTGTGGGTGTGTCTGTGTGTGTCTGTGTGTGCGTGTGTGTCTGCGTGTCTGTGCGTGTGTGTGTGCCTGTGCCTGTCTGTGCGTGTCTGCGTGTGTGTGCGTGTCTGTGTCTGCGTGTCTGTGTGTGCGTGCGTGTGTGTCTGTGTGTGTGCGTGTGTGTGAAAGGTGAAAGATGGGGGTGAAGGTATTCGGCTGGGAGGTGGAGGCGAAAGCTAGTGAAACAAACTGTTGGACAACTTTGCAGTTTTGAAAAACAAAAAAGGCAAGAAACAGTTTTTGTTTTTTGGAAGGGTTTTATTTTTTATTTTTTTGGGTAAACCACTCTCCCTGCTGGGAAGAAAAAAAAAAAGAAAACCCAACCTGCCCACCAAACCCCTAACAACAATGCCCTTCTCTCTCTGGGACTAATTTCCAGACTGCACAGCAGTCCTGACAAGGTCAACAAGCTGGAGCTGTAAGCGGAAGATCTTTATCTATGTGGGAAATAGGAAAATCATTTGACTGATAAAAGGAAATACAATAAATAGCATCTAAATTCCTGGCTGCATTCCCCGGGGCCCCTCCTTTAGTGGAGAAAGTATGTGAGGCAGGAATACAAGTGCTTCTCCAGCGTGTTTAAAAATAGCACACAGCACACAGCCCTTTCTTACCTTCAGAAAGACTTCATTACTCGATCTTCAGCCCAGAGCCTGCAGAGATCCTGCTGGCGTTTTCTTCCCCCTAAGCTGGATTTTTCTTTTTCAGAAGCCTTAAGGCAGTGCATGTGATATATTTTACTCACGGGCCAGCTCCTGCTCAGCTAGTTTCAATCTAGGCACGTCTGGAGCTCTCATTGAAAGTCCATTGTATTTAATGGGGTGTTAACTCTGTTTATTCTCTGGGACTTCTGCAGTAATTTTATACTCTGCAAAACTAGTAACTTGAACCTGAAGTGTTGTTCCTCTTTCTCAATCCCCACCCCAGGGGGCTGCAATCCCCAGGCACCTCTGGTCCCCACTCCTTGCGTGCCTCCAGCCCACGGAGCCAGGGAAGGATTGTACATGGTTGGAGCAGGAAAACCTGGAATCCAGACCCACTGCTGCAGTTTATTAGATTTGAGGTGACTCCAGGCAAATCTCTTCATTGCTTGGAAACTTATTTTTCTCATCTGTTAAATGCGAGTTTTAATCTGCTTTATGTTCCTCCTAGGAGCCCTGATGGAGCAGTGGTTAAGAACCCAGTTGCTAATCAAAATGTTGGCTGTTCGAATCCACCAGCCACTCCTTGGAAACCCTATGGGGCATTCTACTCTGCACTATAGGGTTGCTGTGAGTCAGAATGGACTTGACTGCAATGAGTTTAGTTTTGGGGGAGGTTTATGTACCTCAAAAGGCCGCTGGCCTACAACAACCGCA
The DNA here is from genome assembly GCF_024166365.1 of Elephas maximus indicus. Taxonomy (NCBI): domain Eukaryota; kingdom Metazoa; phylum Chordata; class Mammalia; order Proboscidea; family Elephantidae; genus Elephas; species Elephas maximus. Next base: position 66,049,867 of record NC_064831.1, on the reverse strand, counting down.
TAGTGGAAACACTTTTAACTGGGTTCTACCAAGATCCCCTGTTCTGTTATCCCCAACAGAGCCTTCTGTAGAGTCTGTGGGTGGCGCAAATGGGTAAGTGCTCAACTACTAACCAAAAGATTGGTAGTTCAATCCCACCCAGAGATGGCTTGAAAGAAAGGCCTGGCAATCTGCTTCCAAAAGGCCACAGCCATGAAAACTCTATGGAACACACTTCTCCACTATACACGTGAGGTCACCATGAGTTGGAATCAACTCGATGGCAAACGGTCTGGTTTTTGGTTTGGGCCTTCTGCACTACCTAGGTAAGCCATTTAAGCTCTGCAGACTTCCATCTCTCCGCTAAAACCTGGAGGCTTTGGACTAGACCGTAAAGTTGACTGATAAAACTGTGTCTTCCCTGGGCTGTTGTGATTTTCTAATTCCACCCTTCAGTCTACAGTTATTCTACTCTGAGGAAGAGCTTTCTGTTCTCTCTGTTGATTGATCCACAGTGCCTGGCCTGAAACAGTGCTGAATAAATAAATGACTAGATGATTTCTTCTAGCTCTGAATTTCAGAGTCTGGGCCAAAAGAAAGGAAGACCATGTGGTTCCTAATAAGCCATAAAGTTCTGTGTGAACTGTCTTCAATTATTCCCATGGGATCTAAAAACAGGACTCCTAGGAACCTTCCAGAGACCCTACAGCTCAGACATCATCTGGACCTTCACATTCTTTCTCCAGAGCTAGGCTTTCCCTCCTGCGTGCACATGGCTCAGATTGGAGCCTTCAGGCCCCTCCTCCTGGAGTTTCTGATTTCTATTTCCAGCTCCCTAGGCCTTCTCCATCTGGTATTCTGCAGAGTCTTCAAACTCAATTTGTCCAAAATTAAATGCATATTCTCTAAAAACCCCTCATTTCCTCCTTTATCCACCAGCTTAGTTAAGAATGCTGCCCAGTCAAGCTAGGGAACCCAGAGTCACTCTAAACGCCTCTCCCTCATTCATGGTCCTATTCCTCCCACGTCCCCACGTCCCCTCTTTCACAGAATCCCCCCCATTTAGTCACCACAGAATCCCTCTGCGCAGCCTGCTCTCCCCACAGCCTCAGGGTAGGACTTTGTGAAAGTCTTGAGCAGTCAGAAGCCCACTGGGTTTTCTTCTACTCCTCCTTCTTCTTTATTAGCTACTTCTACAATAACATGGAGTCCCTGGGTGGTACAAAAGGTTAACGCACTTGGCTGCTAACAGAAATGTTGGTGGTTTGAGTCTACCCAGAGATACCTTGGAAGAAACGCCTGGCAATCTACTTGCAAAAAATCAGTCACTGAAACCCTATGGAGGACAGTTCTACTCTGACACACATGGATCACCACGAGTCAGTTGACAGCAACTGGTGGTGACAATAGCCTCTCAATGGCCTTCATAACTGGACTGTCTCATTTGTCACCTCTCCAATACAAGAGCTGTCTCTCTAAAATACAACTCTAAGCTTGCAAGTATCACTACACTATTTCAAAAGGGATAATAGCTGTGGTAGTTACTTTTACTTTTGTTATCTCATTTATGCCTTGTGATAATTCTATGTGATAAGCATTACCCCCATTTTACAGATGAAATTGAGACTTAGGTTAAAGGACCCGAGACCACGTAGCTTATCACACCTTGCAGAATCTGGATTTGAACCCAAGTCTGTCTTGTACCACAAAACCCATGTTCAAAAGTATATATAAGGTAGCTAGCTCAGTGTCTGGCAAACAGGAGGTGGACCAATGTTATTTTCCTTTCATCCACACACCCCGCCTTCTTTTTTTAAGCTTCAATCTCTTTAGCAAGGTACAAAGGCCTACCACCATGCACAGAGCTACATCACACCACTTGATATTCCCCAAACCTTCCCAGTTCTATCACCTGCTCTATGATGCTTTTCTGATCCCCAAACACAGAATTCATGGCTCCAACATCCCTTTTACCAATATCACTTGTTATTTACCCCTGTTTTGATACTTAACATATTGCAGTGCAATCATGCAGGCCTGCTTCTTCCCATCTCTGTACCTAGGTGCCTAACAGTGTGCCTGGAACACAGTCGGCACCCAACAAAAGTTTGCTGAATTTAGCTCAGTTCCTCATCCTTCTCTATGACTAATGCTTAACTCACCTGATTTCAAAGGTTAGACTATCTCAGGAGAATTGTTTGCGTCGCCTCCTTTCTCTCTGACTTCCACGCCTACCTCCTGGTTGATGCTGCTTTTGGCAAGGTCACCAGAGACCTCTAACCTACCGGATCCCCGAGTACTTTCTTCTCCTTCTCCGTCTCCTTCTTGTCCTCCTCCTTTTTCTCCCTCTTCCTCCTCCTTCAAATTTCTCAGCATTTAAAAAAATTTGCTTTTGGTAAAATATACATAATGATAAATTGGTCATTTTAAGCATTTTTAAGTGGACAATTTAGTAACATTAATTGCATTCACCATGTCGTGCTACCAAAACCACGATCCACTCCCAGGTGTTTTTTATCATACCAAACAGAAACTCAGTACTGCGTCTTAAGCAGTAACTCCCCGTTTCCTCCTTCCCCTAGCTCCTGGTAAACACTAATAAGATTTTGTCTATGCATTTGCCTATTCTACATATTTCATATGGGTAGGATCATATTTATCCTTTTGTGTCTGACTTATTTCACTCAGCGAAATGTTTCCAGTGTTCATCCATGAACCTTCCCGGTTTTTATTATGCCATTGACTTGTTCTGGAAACAGAGTCTGCTATCAGATGTGTAGAATGCCCCACAATCTGTATTTGTCTGTTTACTTCCTTGTGATATCATTTAACTTGTTACTTTGCCTCCTATGTTTCTAGAACAGTAGAAGTCAGCTCTAAAAACTCCATTAGAATCAGGTTCAACTTCTTTTGTTACACTTGTATATGTATATGCTTCATATTACATCACGTCAGGAGACGCCTGGTGACGAGTTGTCCCCCTCTTAGTCATGCTTAGATTACTCATTGGGCTCAGATGGTGGCAGCTTGTAAAGTTTCCCATCAACACTGCCGCTAATGTTTCATTCATTGATGATTTTTGCCTGGATCAACTATTTTGCTAGAGATGTTGCATAACAGTGGTTTTCTAATTCTATCACACCTTGCATAGTTTTTAGCCAGAATATGGTGGTGTTAGCTAACGTCGAGTCAGTCCCTGACTCATGGCAACCCATGTATGACAGGATTGGACTGTTGTGATCCATACCACTTTCACTGGCTGATTTTCAGAAATGGATTGCCAGGCCTTTCTTCCTAGTCTTTTAGTCTGGAAGCACCGCTGAAATCTGTTCAGCATCATACCAACACTCAGACCTCCACTGACAGAGGGCTGGTGGTTGTGTTTGAGGTGCATTGGCCAGGAATCGAACCCTGGTCTTCTTCATGGAAGGTTGCCCCCACTTTTCCATAAAGAAAGATTATTTGTTTACCCTGAAATCTGGTTTGTACAGGAAAATCAGGACAGTGCTTCACTTTCAATTGACAATTTTCAGAGTAAGGTGTTGGTGCCTAATTGTGACCAACGCATTACTAATTGGTTTTTATTTCTCCTGGCTTCATACACTCCATGAGTTTTAATCTATTGCTGTCGTTATTCCTTGTGATGCTGAAATTGTCCCATTGTTGGTCAGTGGGAAGTCCTTCCTCACTTTATATTTTTGTAAATCGTGGTAGCCACTCCATTCCTCTTAAGTTACTCTATTCTCTCGGCTTCTAGGCATCACAGTCTCCTGTTTTCCTCTTGTCTCTCTAAGCTCGCCCTCTGGCCCTCCTGCTGGCCCCAGAAATGGAGTGCCTCGGGCCCTGGTCTTGCCTTCATTCTCGTCTCTCTCTACATTCCTTTCCTGGATGGACTTGTCTATTCCCTTAGTTCCAAGTACCATCTTCAGCTCTCAGCCCTAGATTTAAATACTGAGTTGCCTATTTGACATCTCTCGGGGGCGGGGAGGGGGGGGCGCAGCGGTGGTTCAGTGGTCGCATTCTCGGCTTCTATGAGGGAAACCTGGGATCAATTCCCGGCCAGTGCACCTCGTACGCAGCCACCACCTGTCTGTCAGTAGAGGCTTGTGTGTTGCTATGGTGCTGAACAGCTTTCCAGTGGGGCTGCCAGACTAAGTCGGACTAGGAAGAAGGGCTTAGCAATCTACTCCCAAAAACCCTATGGGTCACAATGGTCATATCCACAACCAATCATGGGGATGGTGCAGGACCCGAGAGTGTTTCATTCAGCTGTGCATGGGGGTCATCATAAGTTGGGGGCCAACTTGATGGCAGCTAACAATAACATTCAACATCTCACTTGCATGGTTCTTACATCTCACAGGCTTTAAAATTCTAGCAACTGGCTCCTAATTTACCCCCTTCCCTTCCTCAGGCTTTCCCCTTTTAGTAAAAGGTGCAGCAATATTGGATCCCTTTCCCAGGACCTTGGGAGCCATTATGGAGGAGAAAAAGGTATCTTGGAAGAGGGGTGTCTGAATATCATGGATTCCTACAACTGACTTAGGTTTGGAAAAAGACCAAAGTCTTTAGCCTGGCAATCAATGCCCATCATAATCCAGCCCCAGCCTATCTTTCTAGCCCCGTCTTTCATCCCACCACATATCAGAAATAGGCAAACCACAGTCTGCAGGCTAAATCTGGCTCGTCACCTGTTTTTATACAGCCTGCAAACTAAGAATAAGTTTTACATAGTTAAGCAGTTAAAAAATTTTTAAAGAATATTTTGTGACACATGAAATTCAAATTTCAGTGTGTGTAAATAAAGTTTTATTGGAACACAGCCATGCGCTTTCATTTCCATGTATTCTATGGCTGCTTTCTGACTACAACAGCAGAACTGAATAGTTGTGACACAGGCTGTGTGACCTGCAAAGCCTAAATATTTACTATGTGGACCTGTATAGGAAACCCTGGTGGCGTAGTGGTTAAGTGCTACGGCTGCTAACCAAAGGATCAGCAGTTTGAATCCGCCAGACGCTCCTTGGAAACTCTTTGGGGCAGTTCTACTCTGTCCTATAGGGTTGCTATGAATAGGAACTGACTCCATGGCAGTGGGTTTTGGTTTGGTTTGGACCTGTACAGAAAAAGTTGGCCGGCCTATACTCTAGATGAAATCAAGCCAGTCCCCTGTCCCCTAAACATACCTTACCACCTTCCCATTTTGCATCCACTGCTCTCTGTTCCTTTCTATCTAAATGTTTATGCCTTCAGGCTTCACCAATCCAAGCTCTTCTGGAATATTCCATATCTGCCCCAGCCAACAGTTTCTCTTCCTTGTCTGAACTGCTCTAGTAAATCATACCTGGGGCCTGGTACAGACCATTAGATTTTCTGGTGCATTACTTCACGTCTCCTTTCCAGATTGGAAGCAAAATGAGGCCAGGGACAGTATCTTGTTCATCTTGTATCCCAGGGCTCCCCACAATACCTAGCAACACTGTAAGTGCTTAGAAAGTGGGCGTTGATATACTCCTTCCTGAGTGGTCTCATCTTTCTTGACAGTCCCCTATTTAAGTCCGAGAAAGAGCTATCCATATATTAGCTGTCCTGTTTTAGAGAGCCCCTAAAACCCACTGCCATAGAGTTGATTGCAACTCACAGAGACCCTAAAAGACAGAACAGAACTGCCCCATAGGGTTTCCAAGGCTATAAATCTTTACAGAAGCAGACTGCCACATCTTTCTCCCATGGAGCGGCTGGTGGGTTTGAACTGATGACCTTTAGGTTAGCAGCAGAGCACTTTAATAGCTGTGCCACCAGAGCTCCTAGAGAGTTCCTAGATGGTGCAAATAATTCATGTGCTCAGCAATAACCAAAAGGTTGGAGGCTCAAGTCTACCCCGAGGTGCCTGAAGAGGAAGGCCTGGCAGTCTACTTCTGAAGGATCAGCCATTGAAAACTCTATGGAGCACAGTTCTACTCTGACACACATGGGGTCACAATGAGTCAGAACTGACTCAAAGGCAACAGATTTATCCTATTTTAAGGAGACTGCAAATTGTATGTGAGTTTTTTCTAGTTTTTCTCCATGAGATGCTAAAGACAGGACAGAGAGAGACAAATTGCCAGAACAGTTTGAGATGGCCTGGGTTTAGTGAGCTGGAAAGGGCCCCAGCTCGGCCACGGACATCCAGCCGTCTCACTTGTCTTGTTTCATCTGTCCTTCCTCAGTTTCATCATCTATAGAATTATTGACTGAAAATTTCACATCTGCCTGAGCAAGGGATTTCCTAAAATCCTTTCCAAAACCTAATGATCCTGTTTTTCCTAAAATCCCCCAGTGGAAGGACGTTCCCAAGTTCACCTCCCAGGAGAAGCAGCCTTGTCAACCCAAGCCAGCCCTCCTTGAGCATCTGCCTCGTGAGAGGCCCTCTATGTTCATTCCTCATTTAAGCAGCACAGCCACCCGCGGGAGAGGCATCACTCTCTCCATTTGGTGGAAGAGGAGAATGAAAGCCAAAGAGAAGTGATCTTCCTGAGCAGGTCCAGCAAGCTGCATGACTCCAGAGACACCACTCACCCCATAGCCTGCAGTAGGACTGTAGTACACCAGTGATTCTCAAACTTGGATGTTTGCATCACCCAGGGATCTTGTTAAAACAGGTTTTGATTCAGCCACTCTAGGATGGGGCCCAAGATTCTGTATTTCTAACAAGCTCCCAGGTGATATGGCTACTAAGGGTCTCTGGACCACACTTTGAATAGCAAGGTAGCATACTACCTGTGCAGTTGTACAGGGCAGCCCTGCCAAGCACACTGCTCAAAAGCAGCAGTGTTAGGACTTCCGTTTAGGTCTTTTGACTCAAAAACCCATGAAACCAAACTCATTACCGTTGAGTCAGTTCTGACTCTTGGCGGCCCCATGTGTCACAGAATAGAACTGCTCCATAAAGTTTTCTTCGCTGTAAATCTTTATAGAAGCAGATCACCAGGCCTTTCTTCTGTGGCACCACCGAGCAAGTTTGAACCGCCAACCTTTAGGTTAGTATTCAAGCACAAACTGTACCACCCAGGGACATTTTGACTCAAAATTCAGTGCTTTCTATGCTAAGCCAGGACTCAGAAGCATCTCTACTCTGGGAGGGCCCTGGGAATCTGGAGAATGTTCGATGAGGAAAGACTTGTTAAAGAGAAACTAAGTCCTGCCCTGCAACCCAGGAGTCCTCAGCCAGGGCGCTTTGGAGCAGGCATGGGTATGGAACCCTGTGGCAATAAGAGGGAGCCCAGAGACTGTGCGCCTAGCCTAAGGGTGACCTGGGACGCGGAGGAAGGAAGAAAGGCAGCTGGGCTCCTGGCCTGCACCTCCCAGGGTGGTTAATGAATGGGGCGTTCTTCCTTGCAGGTGCAGAGAAGTGGGATGATGCTTGCAAGGAGAGAGGTGCTGAGCTGCTGCCTGGGAGGCCTTAATTCCTGGGATCCTCCCTGTGCAGCTGAGCTGGCTCAGGGCCTGTTTCTGCTTGCTTGGAATAGTCTGACATTTTGCAAGGAACCCTTTACGCACGGGTGCTCCTTCTGGCCTCTCAAGGGTAATTGCCCAAGAGATGCAGGTGCTCCCTGCTAGGGCTGGAGTCTCAGTTGGAGAAATTGACATGATATAATATCCTGGAAAAGCTTTGTAAACGATAAAGAGCTGTGCAAATGCCAGGAGTCACCAGTGTGAATGCAGTGCTTGAGGGGTTTTAGAAGGGCAAGGGCAAAAGGAAGCCTCAGTTGGAGAAGCCTAGGGGACCTTGGGAGAAACTGGCAGCAGAGAGTTGGGTGTTGCAGACAGAGGGGTTGACAGGAAGAGCAACAAACTTACAAGTAGGGAACTGGGGTTAAATACTAGCCTTGCCACTCACCAGCTTTAGGCAAGGTTCTGAAGCTCTCTGAGCCTCTTTTCCTCATGTGCATGTCAGGCAATGAAACAAGAAGGCCCAGGACATTCTGCTGGGTTATTGTGGGGCTCAAATGCCTAGTATATACGGTACCTAGCACAGTATATGTGAGTTGACTGTCTTAGACCTGAGGTCATGCATGGCAGCCCCTGAGCACTGAGGAGGGTATGATCCCTGCTTGGCATGGAGTCCTGGACTGACCTTGATCGAATGCTTTCCTCTCTTGGGGCCTTGATTTTCCCGTGTGAAATTGTGGGGAGGAGTTTGAGTGGATGGTCCAAAAGTGCCCTTCTGCAAGGCCTGAGTTGGGATGGAAGAAACTTTGGCTATGGGAAGTGGAGTCGGGGTCTATAAGAGTGGGGATATGGGAGCTGTGTGAGCAGGGCTCTGAGGCCCCTGGAGCCCCTCTCAGGGGATTTGCCCCAGTCGACAGGGCCAAAACAGCAAAACCTTGCAGGACCGAGGTGCAAGACCTCATTCTCTGTGTTATGGATTGAATTGTATTCCCCAAAAAATATTTGTTATAAACCCTAATCCTTATACATGTGGATAGAATTCCATCTGGGAATAGGGTTTTGTCATGTTAATGAGTTCATATCAATGTAGGGTGTGTCTTAAGCCAATCACTTTTTTAAAAAATAATTTTTATTGTGTTTTAAGTAAAAGTTTACAAATCAAGTCAGTCTCTCACACAAAAACCCATATACACCTTGCTACACACTCCCAATTACTCTCCCCCTAATGAGACAGCCCACTCTCTCCTTCTACTCTGTCTTTTCGTGTCCATTTCACCAGCTTCTAACCCCCTCCACCCACTCACCTCCCCTCCAGGCAGGAGATGCCAACATAGTCTCAAGTGTCCACCTGATCCAAGAAGCTCACTCCTCACCAGCCTCCCTCTCCAACCCATTGTCCAGTCCAATCCATGTCTGAAGAGTTGGCTTCAGGAATGGTTCCTGTCCTGGGCCTACAGAGGGTCTGGGGGCCATGACCACCGGGGTCCTTCCAGTCTCAGTCAGACCATTAAGTCTGGTCTTATTTGGGGTCTGCATCCCACTGGTCTCCTGCTTCCTCAGGGGTTGTCTATTGTGTTCCCTGTCAGGGCAGTCATTGGATGTAGCCGGGCACCATCTAGTTCTTCTGGTCTCAGGATGATGTAGTTGCTGGTTCATGTTTAAGCCAATCACTTTTAAGATACAAAACGAGCAGCTTAGGCACAGAAGCAAACAAGTGGAGATGGGGGAAGATAGATGCCACACCACATGAAGACCACCAAGGAATGGAGGAACAGAAGCTGAAGACAGACAGGTCCCCAGAACCAAGAGAAAGAGAGCCTTCCCCTAGGGCCAATGCCTGACTTCAAACTTCTTTCCTCCTAAACTCTGAGAAAATAAGTTTCTGTTTGTTAAAGCCGCCCACTTGTGGTAGTTCTGTCGAGGGTTCCCGAAGTCAGTGGCCCCTCAGATGCATCTTCCCTCCAGGTATCTCCTGCAGCCCAGGGGCCTTGGAGCTGCCCCAACATCAGATGCCCAGCTGGGTGGAGGAAGGGCCTTGTGGGACCATGTCTGAACATCAGGGTGAGCCCAGTGGGCTTTGCTCAAAGGACTCTGCCTCACTCTCCCAGCTCCTACAGGCCCAGCTGGGACAACCAGTGAGATAAGCTGGCACCACATCCCCACTTGACCAACACCTGCTCCTTTGCATGTTCCAGACACTCAAGGCAGTCACGCTGGATTTACCCAGCTGGGGCGATGAGATGGGAGTAAGGATATAAACTAGGCTGGTATGGGCTACAGGGGCTGCGGGGCACAGGGCATATCCATGGAGAATGCCCATGCTTTGCAGATGGGGAGACAAAGTCTCAGAGGCGGAACTGGCTCAGGGTTGTTGCATGTGGCAGGGCCAGGTGGAACCTGGCACGGTATCTTCTTTCTACCATGCCATGTGCTTCTTGAACAGACCACTTAGCTGCTTTTTCAAAACGAATAGTTTCCATCTTCTGCTTCTAATTCTGTCCCAGGACAGCCCTTCTGAGTTGGGAAGTCAATGTCCCTGTCCCCCGGAGCCTACCAACTGCTGAGCTAAACACTTTCTTCAGCCATTTCTCCCATACAGGGTTATGCCCCCTACCTAGAGTTGCTAGATTTAGCAAATAATAATACAGGGTAAAAAACAAAACAAAAAAAACTCTGCTCCTGTCCAGTGGAAACTCTGGTGGTGTAGTGGTTAAGAGCTATGGCTGCTAGCCAAAAGATCAGCAGTTCAAATCCACCAGGCACTCCTTGGAAACTCTATGGGGTAGTTCTATTTCATCCTATAGGGTCACCATGAGTTGGAATCCACAGGACAGCCAAAAAAAAAACAAACCAAACCTGTTGCCGTCAAGTGGATTCCGACTCATAATGACCCTATAGGACGTGAGCGACGGAGTAGAACTGCTCCAGGTTTTCTTGGCTGTAATCTTAACGGAAGCAGATAGATATCCAGGCGGTTCTTCCACAGTTCGGGTGGGTTCGAACTGCCAAGTTTAGATTAGTAGTTGAGCAAAAACCATTTCACCATATAGGGACCCTACAGAATACCCCATTAAATTTGAATTTCAGATTAAAAAAAGAATAATTTGAGTGTAGTGTAATTTTCTAGCATAAGCATGTTCCCAGTATTGCATAGGATATACTTATACTATACTTACACTAAAAGATTATTCATTGCTTATCTGAAAATCAAATTTCACCGGGTGGCCTGTATTTTATCTAGCAACCCTACCTGAATCCCACCCCCAAGCCTAGCCAAATGCTCTCTGGGAAGCCTCAGGAAGCGCTGGAGAAGGTTAAAACTCGAGAAAGTCATAGCGTCTTGCGTTCGGGTTATCACGTCTTTAATGGGCAGCCCCCAATGATACTTACACCCTTGCTCACAAGCTCCCTTGCTCCCTTTTGGTTAGTTGTTGGTTTGTAGGTGATACAGCAATGTTTGCCTCTCCAGCCAGCTTCAGGCTGGCAGCAGGTTCTCCCTGCGCAGCGATTGTGTTTATAGTCTCTGCACTTCCATTCCAGCTCTGGGTGTACGCCTGCCCTCTTGACTCCATGTTCTTGCTATTCATTACGGCCACTCAGCCACTTTGCCTTTGTTGCTGAGCACCTAGAACACAATTTATTCTTCCCTTCCCCCGAAAGTGGGGGTTCTGGGCAGAGAGCCAAGGATTTGGAAAGCACCTTTGAAAGATGAAGCCTTGCATCTGAGTACTCCTGCCTGCCAAAGCTGCAGCCCCAGCCCATGTGCTGATTTTCACACCTGTAGAATGGATGTGACCTGCTTGATGCCATAGGCAATGGTTCCCAGACTCTGGAAGAAGCATTCTAGAAGAAAATGTTCTAGAACGTTCCTCTGAGGTACAATTCCAGCCTTGGCCCCTGTGGGCATTTGTTCAGTGCCTACTTTATGCCAGTGGTGACAGCGAAGAGCAAAAATATTCACTCCAGTGTTGCAGAGGAGGCAAAGATGTATGGGGCCCCTTCTTCTTCCCACCCCCTTACTCTGTAAGAGGGCTCCTGGAAGTCAATCAAATGACAGATCTCTTCCAGACCCCTCCTTCTGCTGTTCCCTGTCCTGCAATTAGGGACTGTCCTAGGCTGGGTTCTCCTGAAGCCAACTGAATCAAGGACTCATGTGAAAGTGACTTTTAGGAAGCTATCCCAAGGGGAAAAACCATAGAGGAATAGGAAAGTGGACCAGGGAAATCTACTAGACAGGCCAAAATGTGCTTTGCCATCACCAAAGTAGGGGCACATTCCACCTGAGAAATTCTGGAGAAATAATTCATTTTTACAAATCACTGCAGTCATCATAAAATGAGAGACTAGGTTGTTGGGAATCTTAGAACTCAAATGGGTGTGAGTAACCTGGCCCATAACCAAAGCTTAAAATATCTTTCTCCTGAAGGGAAAGAAACCAAGCAAGGGTGTGGCAGCAAGCACAGTCCCATCGAGGGTGACCTTGGCCCAACCCCACAGGGAGCTCTGGGGACACCTCAGAGTTGTCCCAGTCAGGAGCAAGAGAGCTGGGTATTTATACCTCCTCACTCCCAGTTATCCCGTGCCTGGTGAGTGCAGGCAGAGGAGTTCTGGCAGAGAGAGGCAGGTGCCAACTTTTGGCAGTGATGGCCCATGGTGGGCAAAGGCAGAGGGAGAAATGAGGAGGGGTGGTGTGGGAATAGGCTTGGTGTAGGCAAGAGAGTAAGATAGGGGCAGATTGGGGATTAGAGACCAGCTGCTAACCAAAAGGTCTGCATCTGGAAAACTTCCCTAATATTGTGAAAGATGAGAAGATATCTATCCAAGATGCTCATCGAACTCCACATACGGTAGATCTTAAAAGAAAGTCACCAAGACATATTATAATCAAACTTGTCAAAACCAAAGATAAAGAGACAATTATAAGAGCAGCGAGGGATAAACGAAAACTCACCTACAAAGGAGCGCCAATAAGAATAAGCTCGGACTACTTGGCAGGAACCATGCAGGCAAGAAGGCAATGGGATGACATATTTAAAAAATTGAAGGAAAAAAATTGCCTCCCAAGAATCATATATCCATCAAAACTGTCTCTTAAATACGAAGGTGAAATTAAGACATTTCCAGATAAACACAAGTTGAGGGAATTTGTAAAAACCAAACCAAAACTACAAGAAATGCTAAAGGGAGTTCTTTGGTTAGAAAATCAATAATATCAGACTAGAACAACCCAAGACTAGAACACTGGGCAGAGGAACCAGAAGTCAACCCAGACAGGCAAATCCACAAAAACAAAGCAAGATTAAAAAAAAAAAAAAGCCCAACACAAGGTAATGGTGATGTTATTATATAAAAGAAGACAACATTAAAATAATAAAGAGGGACTAAGAAATGTAATCATACACCTTCCATATGGAGAGGAAGATACGGCAATACAAAGAAATAAAAGTTAGTTTTAAATTTAGAAAAATAGGGGTAAATAATAAGGTAACCACAAAGGAGACAAACTATCCTACTCATCAAAATAATATACAGGGGAAAAATACAGAGTCAGCAGAAACAAAATCAACAACAACAAATATGAGGAAAGGATAATACATAAAGAAAATCTACTCAGCACATAAAATCAAGTGGGAAAAAGAAGCTGTCAACACACAATAAAGACATCAAAATGATAGCACTAAATTCATACCTATCCATAATTACCCTGAATGTAAATGGACTAAAGGTACCAATGAAGAGACAGAGAGTGGCAGAATGGGTTAAAAAACAAGATCCATCTATATGCTGCCTACAAGAGACACACCTAAGACTTAGAGACACAAACTAAAACTCAAAGGATGTAAAAAATATATTAACCAAACAACAATCAAAAAAGAGCATGAGTGGCAATATTAATTTCTGACAAAATAGACTTTAAAGTTAAATCCATCAGAAAGGATAAGGAAGGACACTATATAATGATTAAAGGGACAATACACCAAGAAGATATAACCGTATTAAATATTTATGCACCCAATGACAGAGCTGCAAGATACATAAAACAAGCTCTATCAGCATTGAAAAGTGAGACAGCTCTATAATAATAGTAGGAGGCTTCAACACATCTCTTTTGGTAAAGGACACAACATCCAGAAAAAAGCTCAATAAAGACACAGAAGATCTAAATGCCACAATCAACCAACTTCACCTCATAGACATACAGAACACTCCACCCAACAGAAACCAAGTATACTTTCTTTTCTAGTGCACATGGAACATTCTCTAGAATAGACCACATATTAGGTCATAAAGCAAGCCTTAGCAGAATCCAAAATGCTGAAATATTACAAAGCATCTTCTCTGACCATAAGGCCATAAAAGCAGAAATCAATAACAGGAAAAGCAGGGAAAAGAAATCAAACACCTGGAAACTGAGTAATGCCCTGCTCAAAAAAGACTGGATTATAGAAGACATTAAGGATGGAATAAAGAAATTCATAGAATGCAATGAGAATGAAAACACTTCCTATCAGAACCTTTGGGACACAGCAAAAGCGGTGCTCAGAGGCCAGTTTATATCAATAAATGCACACATCCAAAAAAGAAGAAAGGGTCAAAATCAAAGAATTATCCCTACAACTTGAACAAATAGAAAGAGAGCAACAAAAGAAACCCACAGTCACCAGAAGAAAACAAATAATAAAAATTAGAGCTGAACTAAATGAAACAGAAAACAGAAAAACAATTGAAAGAATTAACGAGACCAAAAGCTGGTTTTTTGAAAAAAATCAACAAAATTGATAAACCACTGGCCAAACTGACAAAAGAAGAACAGGAGAGGAAGCAAATAACTCGAATAAGAGATGAGAGGGGCGATATTACAACAGACCCAACTGAAATTAAAAGAATCATATCAGATTACTATGAAAAACTATACTCAAATTTGAAAACCTAGAAGAAATGGATGAATTCCTAGAAACACACTACCTACCTAAACTAACACAATCAGAAATAGAACAAATAAATAGACCCATAACAAAAGAAGAGATTGAAAAGGTAATCAAAAAACTCCCAACAAAAAAAACCCTGGTCCAGACGGCTTCACTGCAGAGTTCTACCAAACTTTCAGAGAAGAGTTAACACCACTACTACTAAAGGTATTTCAGAGCATAGAAAAGGACAGAATACTACCAAACTCATTCTATGAAGCCACCATATCCCTGATACCAAAACCAGGTAAAGACACCACAAGAAAAGAAAATTATAGACGTATATCCCTCATGAATGCAGATGCAAAAATCCTCAACAAAATTCTAGTCAAGAGAATTCAACAACATATCAAAAAAAAAAATTCACCATGACCAAGTGGGATTCATACCAGGTACCTTTATGCAGGGATGGTTCAACAATAGAAAAACAATTAATGTAATCCACCATATAAATAAAACAAACGACAAGAATCACATGATTTTATCAATTGATGCAGAAAAGGCATTTGACAAAGTTCAACACTCATTCATGATAAAAACTCTCAGCAAAATAGGAAAATTCCTCAACATAATAAAGGGCATTTATACAAAGCCAACAGCCAACATCACCCTAAATGGAGAGAGCCTGACAACATTCCCATTGAAATCAGGAACCAGACAAGGATGCCCTTTATCATCACTCTTATTCAACATTGTGCTGGAAGTCCTAGCCAGAGCAATTAGGCTAGATAAAGAAATAAAGGGCATCCAGATTGGCAAGGAAGAAGTCAAAGTATCTCTATTTGCATTTGACATGATCTCATACACAGGAAACCCTAGGGAATCCTCCAGAAAACTACTGAAACTAATAGAAGAGTTCAGCAGAGTATCAGGATACAAGATAAACATACAAAAATCAGGTGGATTCCTCTACACCAACAAAAAGAACATTGAAGAGGAAATCACCAAATCAATGCCATTTACAGTAGCCCCCAAGAAGATAAAATACTTAGGAATAAATCTTACCGGAGATGTAAAAGACTTATACAAAGAAAACTACAGGACACTTCTGCAAGAAACCAAAAGAGACTTATGTAAGTGGAAGAACATACCTTTCTCATGGATAGGAAGACTTAGCATTATAAAAATGTCTGTTCTACCAAAAGCGATCTATACGTTTAATGCAATTCCGATCCAAATCCCAAGGACATTCTTTAATGAGATGGAGAAACAAATCACCAACTTCGTATGGAAGGGAAAGAGGCCCCGGATAAATAAGGCATTACTGAAAAAGAAGAACAAAGTACGAGGCCTTACTTTACCTGATTTTAGAACCTATTATACCGCCACAGTAGTCAAAGCAGCCTGGTACTGGTACAACGACAGATACATGGACCAATGCAACAGAATTGAGAATCCAGACATAAATCCATCCACATACGAGCAGTTGATAGTTGACAAAGACCCCAAAACAGTTAAATGGGGGAAAAGACAGTCTTTTTAACAAATGGTGCTGGCATAACTGGATATCTATCTGCAAAAAAATGAAACGAGACCCATACCTCACTCCGTGCACAAAAACTAACTCAAAATGGATCAAAGACCTAAATATAAAATCTAAAACAATAAAGATCATGGAAGAAAAAATAGGGACAACTTCAGGAGCCCTAATACATGGCATAAACAGTATACAAAACATTACAAAGAATGTAGAAGAAAAACCAAATAACTGGGAGCTCCTAAAAATCAAACACGTATGCTCACCCAAAGACTTCGAAAAAGGAGTAAAAAGACTACCTACAGACTGGGAAAAAGTTTTTAGCTATGACATTTCTGATCAGCGCCTGATCTCTAAAATCTACATGATACTGCCAAAACTCAACTGCAAAAAGACAAATAACCCAATTAAAAAATGGGCAAAGATATGAATAGACACTTCACTGAAGACGACATTCAGGTAGTTAAGAGATATATGCGGAAACGTTCACGATCATTAGCCGTTAGAGAAACGCAGATCAAAACTACAATGAGATTTCGTCTCACTCCAATGAGGCTGGCGTTAATCCAAAAAACACAAAATAATAAATGCTAGAGAGGCTGTGGAGAGATTGGAACACTTATACACTGGTGGTGGGAATGTCAAATGGTACGACCACTCTGGAAATCGATTTGGCACTTCCTTAAAAAGCTAGAAATAGAACTACCATACAATCCAGCAATCCCACTCCTTGGAATATATCCTAGAGAAATAAGAGCCTTTACACAAAGAGATATATGCACACCCATGTTTACTGCAGCACTGTTTACAATAGGAAAAAGATGGAAGCCACCAAGGTGCCCATCAATGGATGAATGGATAAATAAATTATGGTATATTCACACAATGGAATACTACGCATCGATAAAGAACAGTGAGGAATCTGTGAAACATTTCATAACATGGAAGAACCTGGAAGGCATCATGCTAAGTGAAATTGGTCAGTTGCAAAAGGACAAATACTGTATAAGACCACTATTATAAGAACTTGAGAAATAGTTTAAACTGAGAAGAAAACATTCTTTTATCGTTGCGAGAGGAGGGAGGGAGGGAGGGTGGGAGAGGGGCATTCACTTATTAGATAGTAGGTAAGAACTACTTTCGGTGAAGGGAAAGACAGCATACAATACAGGGGAGGTCAGCACAATAGGACTAAACCAAAAGCAAAGAAGTTTCCTGAATAAACTGAATGCTTCGAAGGCCAGCGTAGCAGGGGCAGGGGTCTGGGGACCATGGTTTCAGGGGACATCTAAGTCAATTGGCATAATAAAATCTATTAAGAAAACATTCTGCATCCCACTTTGAAGAGTGGTGTCTGGGGCCTTAAATGCTAGCAAGCAGCCATCTAAGATGCATCAGTGGGTCTCAACCCACCTGGATCAAAGGAAAATGAAGAACACCAAGGACACAAGGTAATTACGAGCCCAAGAGACAGAAAGGGCCACATGAACCAGCGACTACATCATTCTGAGACCAGAAGAACTAGATGGTGCCTGGCTACAACCAGTGACTGCCCTGACAGGGAACACAAGAGACAACCCCTGAGGAAGCAGGAGACCAGTGGGATGCAGACCCCAAATTCTCATAAGACCACGCCTAATGGTCTGACTGAGACTGGAAGGACCCCGGTGGTCATGGCCCCCAGACCCTCTGTAGGCCCAGGACAGGAACCATTCCTGAAGCCAACTCTTCAGACGTGGATTGGACTGGACAATGGGTTGGAGAGGGAGGCTGGTGAGGAGTGAGCTTCTTGGATCAGGTGGACACTTGAGACTATGTTGACTTCTCCTGCCTGGAGGGGAGATGAGTGGGTGGAGGGGGTTAGAAGCTGGTGAAATGGACACGAAAAGAGAGAGTGGAGGGAGAGAGCGGGCTGTCTCATTAGGGGGAGAGTAATTGGGAGTGTGTAGCAAGGTGTATATGGGTTTTTGTGTGAGAGACTGACTTGCTTTGTAAACTTTCACTTAAAGCACAATAAAAATTACTTAAAAAAAAAAAAGGTCTGCGTTTGATCTCATTAGCCACTCCGTAGGAGAAAGATGTGACTCTGACAGTCTGCTTCCGGAAAGATTACAGCTTTAGAAACCCTATGGGGCAGTTCCTATAGGATTGCTATGTATCGGAATGGACTTCACTGCAACGGACTTAGTTTTTGGCTTTTACCTTTGAGTGGCCCACCCAAAGTGCACCTCTGAGCTTCCCTCGTTAAAAAGACTTTGCACTTGACCTCAGGCCCCACCCTTGCAGACTCCAATTCCAAAGCTATTTTTGTTTCACTCTAATAACAATAAGCCCATTGTAGGTACTTCCGGACTAATCCATACAGTGTGGCCAGGAGGGGTCAGGGGCACATCCAGGGAACAAGGGCCTATCTTCAGTTGAGAATACAGGATGAGTCACCTGGCTGAGTCAGGTGTGGGGCAGACCCGACTCCCAGACCCAGCCGCTGCCTCCCCACTTCTCACTCAGCGCCCTCCTGTCTTGAGCTCAGATGTCCGCAGGGTTCTCTCCCGTCACAGCCAACACCCCTTTCAAGGCTAGAAACAGAAAGCGAAGGACCTGCCAGGTTGCTTCATAGATTTGTTTCAGACAGCAAACACTTCCTGAGCACGCACGGTGAGCCAGATGCCAGGCTCGGCCCTTGACCTGCCTTCATTTCCCTTCATGTTCTAACCCCATGATGTAGCCATCCTGAGCCCTTTTTTTTTCATACAATGAAACTGAGCCTCAGAGAGACTAAGCAGCCAGTCCAAATGTACATGCTTGTAAGTACCAGCTGCCCTCAAGTCGGTTCCAAGTCATGGTGACCCCACGTGTATCAAAGTAGAAGTGTGCTCCAGAGGGTCTTCAGTGGCTGATTGTCGGAAGCAGATAGCAAGGCCATTCTTCTAACGCACCTCTGGGTGGACTCCAACCTCCAGTCTTTTGTTTAGCAGCTGAATGTGTTAACTGTTTGCATACCCAGGGACTCCTCTATGGGCTTAAAATCCCAAAACCCACTGCCATCAAGTCGATCCCGACTCACAGCAACCCTATAGGACAGAGTAGAACTGCCCCCAAAGGGTTTCCAAGGCTGTAAATCTTTACAGAAGCAGGCTGCCTCATCTTTCTCCCCAGGAGTGGTTGGTGGGTTTGAACTACCAAGCTTTCAGTTAGCAGCAGAGCACTTTAACCACTGTGCCACCAGGTCCCCTTAGCTTTATGGGCTTAGGGGCCCTAAATAAATAGCTTCATCTGGCCCTGCCCAGCAGCACTGGCTCACAGGGCCCTGCCGAGAGGAGCTGCTTTCCCTGACCTTTTGGGCCCTTAGTTAACTCTACAAAGATGAACGGTGAACCGTCTGCCTGGCCCCGTGCTAGATGTGGAGGAAACGCAATTTCAGCCTCCTGACTATCTGCTCTTGAAGACGGGATTCTCCAGGTGAGGATGGGGTTGTGGAGAGAAAGAGGTTTCCAAGTCAGCTAGTGCAGCTTAGGCTGCAGAACATCTTCTAAGGCTCTGTACCTAATTTTATATATTTTTTCTTACAGAAGCCCTCAAATTATATACCTGAAATTATCTAAGAAGCCTGCCAGAGCACCTGGCCTACCTTCCTGGGGGCTTTCTGCCAGGGTTTTCCCTCATCTTTATCTTCCCTGTTGCCATTACCCTCAGGGTACCTGTTCCCTCAGTTCTAGCCCCCGACAGGGGCATCTGCTCCCACACTGGGTGGAGATCTGAGGGTGAGGTTCTTCCAAACCCCTCCGCCAAGGCCCTGCACAGTGACCTTCGAGGCTGGTGGCCCCCAGGGCTGGGAGGCAGGCTGGCCACAGGGGTCAGCCTGGCTGCCCAGCAATGGCTGAGACTTGGCAGTGGGCCTGAGCCAGCACTTCTGGGTAGACATGCTCTCCTCCACCCAGGTGTCCCTGTTGTGGTGGAGAGGGTGCTGGAAGCAGCAGTGGTGGGCAGAAGGTTCCAATGGCCGCAATAAAAGGGAAACCCTTAACTGTTTGGATTTGTAAAATGCAGCTTAAATGTCCTGGGGGTAAGGAGTTGTACTCAGTTAAGAGCGTCTGCATCAGCTATGAATCTCTCCAAATTTCCAGCCTGACCTCCTGGGATGGGACTGCTCAGGTGTCCCCCTGACCGGCTGGGGGAGGTCCAGGTCCCCACACTATGCCTGACCCTGCCATATCTAGGGTTTTGGGGCAAGGTTCAAGTGCTGGGCAGGTCCAGGGCAGCATCATAGTCCAAGCTTGTAAGTGTGGAGTGGAGCAGACAGGCTCATTATGGTCTGGTGGGCATGCCTGGGCCAGGGGCCAGCCCAGGAGCTTCCCATGAACACTGAAGCAGAGGCTGCAATCCCAGCCCTTGGGGGCTGTTAGAAACAAGTCTGTGCACTTTCAGCCCAATTACATGGGGCAAGACGTGCAGAAGCTGCCTGCAAACTGCTTCGCAACCCAGAACTATACTTACTTTCTTGTTTGCTTCCTTCCTTCCTTCCTGAATAATTGAATAATTTAGTCAAAAAGGACCCATTTCAATCCCCCAATACTTGTTGAAAGCAAGGTAAAGGAGATGGCCAATGAGGCAGTAGCCAGTGGGGTGGGGAGAGTGGTTACATACAAGGGGGTTGAACAAAAAGTAAATGCATTGAGGATGATGGGAGCTGGGTTTTTTGCTGTTGGAAAAGGAAGTTGCATTTACGGAAGGGGGCAAAGCTAGAATGAATTGTGTGGTGGTGCATTGGAAATAGAGCTCTGGATGTGAACTCACGATTTTCAACATATAAATATAGAAGTAAATACAGATACAAGTATATGTGAGTACACACGCACACATATCCCCTATTTCTGATCACTGAGAGGGTCTGGGAGCAACAACCTCCCACCCTCCAACAGCAACGAGCACACCCAGTGCCCAAAGCTGTTTCTAAGTACCATTCTCCACTAAAAGAAACCAGGGGTCCTTGGAGAAATGGCTGGTTCCAAGCCTGGGGCTGGGCAGGTCGAACATCTGATATGTTTTATTGTTCTAGAAAGTTAGGAAGTGCTCAAGGAATGATGGGCACAGGTCAAAAGGACACAGGAGCCAGTTTAAAGGTGCTCCCAAATCCGGGACAATTTGGACATCAAAATAAATGATGATAGAACCTGTGAATCCATATTAATATTAATAAATAAATGAATAAATAAGTGGGGAGAAGAGAAAGTTCTTCCTTAGGTTACAATGCCTACAATAAATGTAGAAGGGATGATGGAATTAGAAAATCACTATTTTGTAGCCATCATAGAAATAATTGGTTCAGGCAAGAGTCATCAACGGATGCTAAAACTATTGGGTAAAATTTTGATGAGGAATAGGATATTTATATAGTCGCAAATTTCCTGCCCACAAAATATTTGTTAATTACTTATACGTTGATAAGTGCAATGTACTTATTAATTAATTTTACAGTGGAGAAATCTGGCAGGCACCATCTTAACCAAGTGGTATAAGTTAATTTCTTGGTAATGGAAAAAATTAACCATGTACAACCTGTTAAGATGCAATGAGAAGAACACAGCATCACCTCTGTGATATTCCTGCCAAAAATGCATGACATCAGGTAAACTCACATCAAGGGGTGTTCTACAAAAGAACCAACCTGTAATCTTGAAAAGTGTCAAGGTGGCAAAAGTAAAGATTGAGGAACTATCACAGACTGAAGGAGACTAAGGAGACTTGACAATTTTATGCAACATATGATTGTAGATTGGATCCTTTTGATAGAAAGGACATTATTGGGATAATTGGTGATAGTAATATGTCAATGTTAATGTCCTGATTTCCATAGGAGCCCTGGTGGCACAGTGGTTAAGTGCTCAGCTGCTAACAGAAAGGTCTCAGTTTGAGCTCACCAATCAGCCACTCTGCTGGAGAAAGATGTGGCAGTCTGCTTTTGTAAAGGTTACAACCTTGGAAACCCTATGCGGCTGGTCTACTCCGTCCTATAGGGTCGCTATGAGTTGGAATCCTCTCGAATGCATGGCGTTAAAGGGAAAGACACCAAGCAAGAGTGTGGCAGCAAGCAAAGTCCCATGGAGGGTGACCTTGGCTCAACCCCACAGGGAGCTCTGGGGACACCTCCAAGTTGTCCCAAACAGGAGCAAGAGGGCTGGGGTATTTATACTTCCTCACTTCCAGTCATCCTGTGCCCCGTGAGCGCAGGCAGAGGGGTTCTGGCAGAGATAGGCAGGTGCCAACTGTTGGCAGTGAAGGCCTATGGTGGGCAAAGGCAGAGGAAGAAATGAGGAGGGGCTGTGTGGAGACAGGCTGGGTGTAGGCAAGAGTGTAAGGGAGGGGCAGATTGGGGATTAGTGCTCTGGTGCTAACTGAGAAGTCGGTGGTTCAAACCCACCAGCTGCTCCACGGAAGAAAAATGTGGCAGTCTGCTTCCGTAAAGATTACAGCCTTGGAAACCCTATGGGGCAGTTCTACTCTGTCCTATAGGATCTCTATGAGACAGAATTAACACGACATCAACAAGTTTGGTTTGGTTTAATGTGGTTTTTGGGAGAATGTATCTGCTTCAACTTACTCTTAAGTGGCTCAAAAAAAAATTCTATCTATCTATTTATTGTCTATCGATGCACCTACTCACCTACCCAGTGAACAACTCCTGGGCACATACCCAGCAGAAATGAGTGCTTATGTCCACCAAAACTCATGTAGAAGAATATAGCCGCTTTATCTGTATTATAATAGCTTCCAATTGGAAACTACCCAGATGCCCATCAACAGTAAAGTGTGGTAGAATTATGTAATGGAATAGTATATAACAATGAGAATAAACAAAATACTAATACACACAGTAACATGGATAAATTTCACAGAAGTGATGTTGAGCAAAAAAAGCTAGACACAAAAGAACGCATACAATATGATTTCCTTTATATGAAGGTCAAGGAGCCCAAGTGGTGCACTGGTTAAGCTCTCGGCTGCTGACCGAAAGATTGGCAGTTCAAATCCACCAGCCACTTCACAGAAGAAAGATTTATAGCCTTGGAAACCCTTTGGGGAAGTTTTATTCTGCCCTACAGTGTCACCATGCGTCAGAATCGACTTGACGACAATGGGTTATATGAAGGTCAAGAACAGGCAAAACCTGTAATGAGTATCGTGTGGGTCCAGTCTGGGTTTTCCTTTTTTTTTTTTTTATGTCCCCAGCATCCAGCTCAGTGCTCAGCATGTACCAGATATCTAGGGAGTGTTTGTTGAATGAATCCAGCCCTTTGCACAAAATGGCATTCAATGTCCGTGTCTTAGAGATGGTGACAAGAATATTGTTCCACAAAGTTGGTGGTTTGAGAAATTATATGGGAGCATATTTTTTAAACCACAAAGGTTGCAGAATGGACTCAGCCCTTGTCTTCCCTTAGGGGGAGGAATCCAGAGGCTTGGAGAAAATTGCGTCTAATTTGAGCACAATTACCCTCTTCCTATTGACATCATCTCATGCACTTTCAAAAGACCACAACCCTCACCTTCAGCTGGAAACACCCAGTTGGGGAGGTGGCCTGAGCAGCTCTGTGGCGGAGGGCATTGAGAGGGCCGAGCCTCAGTCGCAGTCAAGGGCCAAGTGGGTACTGGGCCCAGAAGACCCTTTCCCTCTCACTTGGGCTTCTGGAGATACTTCACACACACTCGGTCCGGGGAGATGGCCTGAGACAGCAAAAGAGGCTCAGGCTTTGCAGACAGACTGGCTATGTGTAGATAATCTTTAACTTAGCCTGCACAAACCTCAGTTTCTTCCGCTGTAAAACGGGGCTAACACCTTCCTAATACAGTTGTTAAAAACAGTGATATTGAAAGTAGAGCACTTGGCATAATGTCTGGCACATAGTAGATATTTAACAGACATTTCCTTCATGCCCATCCTGGCCTACCCTGCCTCTGAAATCAGACCAGCCTAAGGATCTTGGACGGAGTCCCTGGGTGGGAGGTGCAAACAGTTAATATGCTTGACTGCTGCTAACTGAAACGTTGGAGGTTTGAGTCCACCCAGAGGCACCTCAGAAGAAAGGCCTGGTGATCCACTTCTGAAAAATCAGCTACACAGCTCTACTCTGACACGCGTGGGACTGCCATGAGTCAGAATCAGCTCATGGCAGCTGGTTTAAAGATCTTGGACTGAGCAGCTAATCCTGTCAAGGTTTGAGCCGACACCCCTGGTTTTCACCTTGGCAGGGCCTCATGGAGCTGAAACAGTCACTGGTTCCCTAAAGAAGGGAGTGTGCATGGTGGAAATCAGATGGGGAGAATCTCTGGGCCTCATGCAGGTGAACATCTGTGATCGGCTCTGATCATATCATCCCTGCTTCAACCCCTCTCAAAAGCACCATTCATTCATTCATTCCGTGGTCATGCCCCAGGCCCCCATCTCTGTGTCTGTGTCAGGCAGTCACCTGAGCTTGGAACACCTTCCCTCATCTTCAGCTTAGCCACACTACTTAGCAGCCTCTAGTTGGAGGCCATCTGTGCCTCTCCCAGAACACACATTAATTATTTCTGTGTTTTAGCTTCCCCACAGGCTCTGGGTGTCTGGAGTGCAGGGTCCACCCCGAGCCATTTCCAGGACAAGCACAGCAGGACCCCAGCCAGCAGACTGCACAGCCACAGGGCTCCATGGCTCCTTAGAATGAATGAGGGGCTGGGCTTCTAAGTCCAAGCCACAGCTAGTTCAGAACAGTGCCAATGCACTGTGGGGTGCAAAGATGGGAGCACACTCCTCCCTCCTCTGCCTAGGCCTCTGAGGGGATTCAAGAGTCCTGTTTGGGGTGCTGTGCTTTTTTCATTGGAACACTGACATGGGGCAGTTGTTTGCATGTCTATCTGACCATTCTATGTACACAAAGAGAGTCTCTCTCCCACCTGCTAAAAGCTCAGTGACCTCCTATATCTAGCACGGCACGCCAGAGCACTAGAGCAACAGTTTACCAAAGTATCCAAGAGAGACTGCAGGCAGTGCTCATGCCCACTTCCTTCCAGAAACCAGCCCCAGTTCATTAGGTGAAGGAGCAAGCCAAATGCAAGTTGTCCTGGGTCTATTCATTGCCCTTTCTGGTCTAGGCCCAGCCTTAGGGATGTAGAAGAAAAGTAGGGCTGATCAGGGAAATCTTCCTGGTGGGGGAAGACTTGAGATGCTATGAAGGAGGAAAAGGATCAGAAGACAGCGGGTGAGTGAGTTTGTGTCTGTCTTAGGTACAGGCCTGTGCCCAGAAAGTGAGGAGAGAGGCCCAGAAGGAAGAGGCCTAGGGACTCCACCACCCGCAATGCCACTGTGTGCCTGCTGCAAAAGCAGGACAGGGGTTTATTATTCCCATTATACAGATGATGAATTAACTGAGGCTTAGATAGGTCAAGGTCATGCAACTCAGCCAGTCACGATGAGCAGAGCCAGGTCTTCTGATTCCAAGAACAGAGCCCTTTCATTATACCAGGCTGTTTCTCATAAGGAGCTAGTTTGGTGTGGATGTTAAGGAAAAGTGCTTTTTGCTCATCAAGGAAATGTAGATTAAAACCCCAGTGCAACACACACACACATACCCTATCATGGCTAAAATGAATAAGATAGGCAAGATCCAGAGTTGGTGAAGGTGTGGAGCAACTGGAACTCTTATACACAGCTGGTGGGAATGTAAATTGGCATAAAGCTTTAGTGAAGTGTTCGGCAGCACCTACTAAAGCTGGATGTGTGTATACCCTGTGACCCAGCATTCCACTCTTAGGCACCAAAAACATTCTAGGCACTAGAACGTTCATGCTAGAACTAGCCATAGAGCCAAAAAACTGGAAATACCCAAATGCCCATTGACAATATAATGGATAACGGCATTATGATATATTTATGCAATGGAATACTGACCAGCAGTAAGAATGAACAAACTAAAACTACACCTACCCACGTAAGTAAATGCAACAAACATAATGCTAAGCCAAAGAAGCCAGATACCAAAGAGTGCATGCTTTATGAACCCATTTATAAAAGTTAAATCCATTTATAAAACCAGGCAAAACTAATCAACAGTGTTAGAAGTCAGGATAGAAGTTCCGTTAGTGGGAGTAGCGTCTGAAAGAGGACAAGAAAGGAGCTAGTTTGGTGGTGATACTGTAGAAAAGTGCTATTTGCTCATCAAGGAAATGTAGATTAAAACCCCAATGCAAACCCCAATGCAATACACATACACGCACATATACCCCAGGATGGCTAAAAAGAAAGGGTCTTCCAGGATGCTGGTCATCTTCTATTTCTTGATCAGGGTGCTGGTTACACAGGTGTGTTCACTTTATGAAAATTCATCAAATGCACAAATACATTGATGATTTGTGCACTTTTCTGTGTGTATGTTAATTCTTCAGTAAAAACATAAACTTGACAAAATGAGAAAAATCTCTGTCAACTGATATAGAGTGATTTCCAGGGTGTATTGTTAAACAAAACAAACAAAAAAACAAAAGTGTGTCTATAGCACACTACTTTTTGTAAGAAAGACAGAAATAACAAAGTATACATATATCTGATTACTTTTACAAAAAGACACATGGGAAAGATAAACCAGATACTAAAGAAATCAGTTACCTAGAGCCATTGGGTAGGAACAGGGTGGAAGGGATGTGAAAGGAGAGGCATGTCTTTGTGTGTAACTTTTTTGTAGAGTATTGACTTTTGGAGCCTTGTCAATGCGTTATACACTGAAATAATAATGGTAAAAATAACAACAACAATAATAATAAAGTGATGGGAGAAACCCCTAAAATGCAATACAAACAGAAAATAAAAAGCCTAACTATATTTCAAATGAATAACATAACCACACTAAAAAAGAAAAACCTAACCCAAAGAAATTTTGAACACAGTATTTTGCCTATATACCCCTGCAAAAATATTGAACTCTAGTTAGTGGTTGGGCTTTTCAGAAAGGTATGGTTTAGCAATTTTGAAACTACTTGTGTGTTCTTGGATTGAGCAAATGAGTGAATAGAATGAAAATAATGGGATCCTATTTTTTCACTGTTGGAGAAGTGAATAGCAAATGCAGAAAGAGGTAAGACAAAAATGTACCCTTAGGTATTGGCCTGGGATTGGAGATAATAGTATGAGCTCATGGTTTCATGTATAGATATTAATATAGATATGGTTGTAGATATTCTACCTCCCAGATCATTCTCCACTAAAATAAACAAAAGCTCCTTGGAGAAATCGCTGATTTCAGGGCAAGTGACAAGATGAACCTGGAACATCTTGTGCCAGAAAGTAAGGAAGTGCTCCAAGAATGACGGTGTCATGTCAAAGGGCACAGGGACAAGCCTGAAGGGGCAAATCTGGGACAATAGGAGCATCAAAGTAAATAATGACAGTGATTAGAATCAATGAGTCTATACAGTTATAATGCATATAAATAAACACATAAAAGAAAGAAAAAAAAAAGCTCTTCCTTACAGTAGAATGCCAACTAATAAAGTGGGAAAGATGAAGTTAGAAAATCACATTTGGCCGCCATTGTAGTAATAACTGGCCAGAATCATTAATGGGTGAAAAATTTGATGAACAGAATATTCATATAGTCTTAAGGTGGCTTCCCAGAAAATACTAAATACAAAGAGGAAAACAGTGTAACTTTACAGTGGAGAAGCTTGGTAGGGCCCACCTTAACCAGTGACCCAATTTAATATCACTAGTAATGGGATAAATAGACATCATGTACCTCCTGATATGATGCACGAAGAAGGATGTATCATTGTGATAATCCTGCCCAAAATCAATAACCTAAATCAAATAATGAAGAAACATCAAGCCCAAACTGAAGAACACTCAGTAACGTAACTGACCTGAACAATTTCAAATTAAGTAAGACTAAAAAGACATGGCAACCAAGTGCAACTTGGGATCCTGGATTGAATCCTGGACCAGAAAACAATTATTTTTTCTATAAAGTGTGTTATTGGAACAATTGGCAAAATTTGAATAAGGTCTATAGATTAGATAGTATTTTGTTAATGTTAATATCCTGATTTTGATAACAAGAACAAGAAAATACCCTCATTCTTAGGAAATACACGTGGCATATTTTGGGGTAAAGAGGTGTGACATCTGCAACTTACTCCCAAATGGCTCAGGAAAAATTATACACGTATTTATGTATAAATACACAAAAACATACATGCAGAAAAAAAAAAACAATTTTTTTTAAATGTGGTAAAACATTAATAGTCGGGGAATCTGGGTAAAGGGTAAACAAGAGCTCTTTGTATTGGTCTTGCAACTTTTCTGTAAGTTTGAAATTATTTGAAAATAAAGACATAACTACTCAAATAAATGCTAGTCGTCATGCTTATATATTTATTATTCACATATTTACATATTGAGGTAAAATTTATATACAATCTTAAGCATACAGTTAAATGGGTTTTGACAGTTGTCCAGGTACCCAAATCAAGATATATAATATTTCTTTGTAACATTCCAGAAAGTTCTATCATGCCTCCTTCCTGTCATCTCCTCCTCCCATCCCGAGGCAATCACTGTTCAGCTTTCTATCACTAATATTAGTTTTGTCTGTTCTAGATTTTCACATAAGTGGAATCATACAGTACGTTCTCTTTTTTGACTGGCTTCTTTCAGTCAGCATAATTATTTTGAGGTTCATTCATGTAGTTTACATGTATCAATAGT
The DNA here is from genome assembly GCF_024166365.1 of Elephas maximus indicus. Taxonomy (NCBI): domain Eukaryota; kingdom Metazoa; phylum Chordata; class Mammalia; order Proboscidea; family Elephantidae; genus Elephas; species Elephas maximus. The sequence goes on along the minus strand of NC_064831.1, from coordinate 66,021,276 downwards.
TCGTACCTTTTTATGGACGTATAGTAGTATTCTATTGTATGGACATAACAAGTTTATTCAGTCACCTGTTAATGAACTTTGGGATGTTCAGGTTTTGGGTTACTATGAATAAGTCTGCTATTTTTACACAAGACTTTGTGTGGATCTGTGATGGTGCAATCTTTCAGCGCTCAGCTGCTAACTATAACTGTTAGAACACACCAGCGGCTCCTTGGGAGAAAGACCTGGCAATCCGTTTTCATAAAAATTATTACAACTTATGTAAAAATGTCAGGACGGAGGCATCTGACCTCCTTTAAGTTCATAAAGGGGGAGAACCATCATTAGCATCAACAGACCAAAGCTGATTCCCATGAAGCAGAGGTCAGACATACTTCCTCTTTTCAAACTTTTACCAATTCTGACGCCAGCAGCTCCTCCTACGGCACTCTCAGCACTCTCTACTTCCCTGCTGTGTTCGATAACTTGTTGCAATGGCCACACAGAACTCACAGACCATACCCACAGGTATGGGGTTTATTAGGGAGGTAACAGGCTACAATTCAGGATCAGGAAGGACTCAGGATACAGTTCTTCAATCAGGACAGCCTCTTCTCAGCTGTGCCTGTAGGCAGGCTTTTCTCTGGCCCTCAGCCCCTCGGCCTATCCTCTGCCCTGTTCTGGCAAGTGTGACGAAGCTCTTTAGCTCTGCCAATAAGTGCCCAGGGACATCCCGCTCCACCAGTAAGCCTTGGTCCAAAGCACTCAACTCTCACTCTGAGGGTCAGCATACCCACTGTAACCATCCTGCTCTGAGGGCTGGAAAGCTCACCACACCATCTCCTGGTTCTGCTGCCAAAGTTTCTCTGCCACCGCTGCTTGCCATCTTGTGCTGTCTCTGATGTTACAGCTCTGTCTCCTGGGTCTAGGAGGTTCTCAGTACAAAGACCCAGGGTCCAAAGGATGCACTCCACTTCTAGCTCTTCTTTCTTGGTGGCAGTGAGGTCCCTTCCTTCTGCCTCTGGGATGGCTCACTTTAAGCTTAGCAGAATGGCAAAACTGACCAATCCCCTTGTAAGGGTTCCATACATATTATTTGCATGGTCTCACCCCCTACAAGGGTGTCATGCACTTTATTTGTATTATTAGCAAGCTGTCCAATCCCTTTGGTGGGCCACAAACACCTTATTTGCATAGCCCCACCCAGTCATTTGGTGGGAATTACAAGACTATGGCAAGAAAGGACATATAAAAATGATTCATTGCACCACAGCCTAGGAAACCAATGCAACAGTTCTACTCTATCACATGGGGTCACTATGAGTCAAAAATCTACCTGACAGCACCCAATAGCAACATTTTTTATTGCACCACCTGCCTTCTTCTGGAGATACCAGCTCTGCCCTTGACCTCATTCACATACATGAGTGAACACCTAGCCATGGGCTTTTGTGGAGACAAGAAAAGCCTCCTGACCCAAATTATTTCTTCTGTGAATGCCTAAGGTCTACCATTAGCTGTCTCTTCATTTAAGGATATCCTAGCTCTCTCTGGCTTGTCTGACATTTGGTAGGAAGGAAGTTCACTAGATATTTATTTTCTGGCCAAGGGGGTTCTGGAAACAGTTACTGAGGGGATACAAAGGAAATACAGAGAAACTCCCCCATTTCGCCATTTTCTGGGTGGTGTATGCTCCCTTACCCTTTCTGACTGAGACTTCCTTAGTTCATACCTGGGGTCAAAAACCCCATTGTTGTTGTGTGCCATTGAGTTGATGCTGACTCATAGCAATCCTACAGGACAGAGTAGAACTGCTCCATAGGGTTTCCTAGCCTGTAAATCTTTACAGGAACAGATCACCAGGTGTTTTCTCCCATGGAGATGCTGGTGGGTTCGAACCATCAACCTTTAGGTTAACAGCCGAGCACTTAACCATTCCACCACCAAGGCTCCTTTCAGATACCCCATCACCAGGCTAAACCACCAGGTGAATTTGGGAATTGGCATCCCAGGCCTGTCCTGTCCATGCCTGGCAGTCAGCACATCTCCAAGAAGCCATCCACAGAGGAAGAAGGGAGGGAGGACCAGGGGGAATCTCCATAACCTGAATCTGCAAGAATCTCTGGAGGCCTGGGTATGGGTGGGAGCGCGGGGTGTTCCTGTTGGTAAGAGCAAGTCGGCAGCCGTGTGTACATGGAACTGCCAGTCTTCACGGGAGCAAGCCTCTCTCTGGATCAGTGGAATAAGCCAATTAGTGCCATCATTGCCTTCCCTCCAGGGAAGGATTCAGTGGGTTTTTCATAAGGGGATTAAGGCTTTAGTCTGCTCGGCAGCGAGAAGGCCTCTCAGCTCTGAGTTCTGTGGCAGTGTGGCCACGAGTCCATGTGGCCACGTCGGGTTCTGTAGGCCCTGACTTACAGGTAGCAGGGCTGTGGCTGGAGAGAAGAGCTGCTGCTGGCAGCCTCTTGGGAGGTGGGTGCATGGGCCATGCTGCCTGTGTCCACTGAGGGTCTCAAGAAGAAGTGTCCCGGGGCGAGGAGTGGGGTGGGCAAGGAGAAATGCCAAGGTAAGATCTGGTGGTGGGGTCTGGTGGTGATCCTGAGACCAAGGGTGGACCAGTTCACATCCCCATTTTACAGATAAGGAGCATAAAGCTCAGAGAAGAGATGCGTCTTGCCTTCTGCCACACAGCAAGTCAACAGCATAGCTGAGGCTAGAACCTAGCCTCCTGGTCCAGCGCCCAACCACTGGCAGCTCCGCCAAGCCTGGTTAGTGGCAGGGGCCTGGCTGGTCCACTCTGGCAGTGCCTCTTGCTCCTCTTGCCTGCCAACCTATAAGAGTGTCCTGCTGGAAAATGGACACGAAAAGAGAGAGTGGAAGGAGGGAGCGGGCTGGCTCATGGCGGGGAGAGTAATTGGGAATATGTGGCAAGGTGTATATAAGTTTTTATGTGAGAGACTGACTTGATTTGTAAACTTTCACTTAAAGCACAACAAAAATTATTAAAAAAAAAAAAAAAAGAGTGTCCTGCTGGGAGGGAGCCTTTCACATTTGGACAGGGATGAGTGGAGGTAGGTCTCACTGGAGCCCAAAGGAGAATTTTTACAGGTCCTGCCATTTGTCATGGTCCATCAGGAGTCTCTTTGCACAAGGGTCTTTTGCTAGAGGAGAAGTGGGATGGCTTTTACAGGCCCTCAGAGACCAACCTGTCATGGGGGGTTGTCTGGGTCTCTCTGGGGTATGATTGGCCTTTGACCAGTCTTGGGGACATGTGTCCAAGCTCTGTGCAGAGAGGAGCCACAGGCAGAGGGGCAGGAGCTTTGGGGACTAGCCAGTGTGCCTGGGAGTCCTGAGTGGAATAGAGGTACTGGTGGGAGATAGGCCTCACCCTCTTCTCAATACCCAGCATAGCTTCCACATGATGGAGGTGGCAGGGAACCTGTCCTCACTTGGTAACTTTGGGAGTGGGGAAATTTGATGGGCAGCAGGAAGCAAGTCCCCTTGGGGAAGGTCTCGTAAGGGGGCCAGAGAAGGAGAGGAAGAACGTGGTGCCGGTGGCAAGCACATGCTGGAACACTCGCAGGGGCTCTCGGCACAACTGGAAGTCCTATGCTGGCCGTTTGGGTTATCAGCACTGATGCCACCTCTGCAGATGGGCAAGGTCCAGGGAAACCTCAACAAGTTTCCTGAGCACATGCTGTGTTTCTGCTGGGCCTGGCTGAGTGCTGGGGTACAAAGCTAAAGCATACACGCCGCACCCTAAGAAGCTGGAAGAGGGGAATGCTTAACCCTCCAAGATAAGCTGCTAATGGAGGGAGTTCGGGAGCAGACATGCACGGAGGGAAGAGGAGGCATTCTGGGTAAGATTTCTCATTCTGAACTTGGGGTCAGAAAGCCCAAGTCTGCTCTAAAAAATGGGTTTTCCTGAGGTCAAGTGGCAATGATTGTCCTACGCAACAAGGCGGCTGGGAAATGAGAATGCTGGGAGGTGCTGTCCACTTGAGGGACTGTGGCTAGGGCGGAGTTGCTCACAAGGCTCTCCTGGTATGAGGAGGGAGGACCAGGACAGACAGAAGCAGTCCCAAGGGAAGGGGGTGTGGTATGGGCGTGAGAAGGTGGGGACAGGACTATGGGCTCACCTCTGCATGTAAGGGGGAGCCCTGCCCCCATAACCCTGCTTCCCCCTTCTCCATCCCTGGGGAACAAGTCCTACAGGTCTGTCTGCTCCCTGTACCTCTTTACTTCTTCCTCCACCAGACAGAAGTCACAAGCCAGGGGTGGGGGGAACTATTCATTAGAAAGCAGCTGATGCAACACACCCATTGTTCAGATGGGGACACTGAGGCCCAGGAGCATCCATTGAGTTAGCAGTAGGGCTAAGACCAAGGCTCCATCCCCTGGTGCCCAGCCCACTGTCATCTGTCCCTTGGCACTTCTTGGCAGGGGGGCAGGGCAGTGGCTGGCCTGTCCCTTGGGCCCATAGGCCAGTCCAGAAGGCTCTGCAGGAATCCACTCTGGCTGTCCTGCCGTCTTCCGGAGGGCTGCCCCTGGCTGGGCCCAGGGCCTCTAGGTCCTGGGGACATTGCTTTCTGTTTACTTTCCGCCTTGCTTCCACATGCACTGTGGTTTCCACTTGGAAGGGCTGCAGTGGGAACTGAGGGGCCTACTCGGGCCCAGGCTGCATGTCTGTGGGAAAGTTTGGGCTCTGCAGACAGCTTGCAGCCGCTGCCAAGACCCTGGTCCCTGTATTCCCACGACTCGGGCCGGGGGCTCAGCTCTGGCTCCCCCTGCCACTGCCTTTACCTGGTCTGGTTTAGAGGGAGTGGGTGGCTAGATCCTCCAGGGTGAGAACCGGAGTGACCTTCTAGTCCAGACTCCTCACCCTCTATTTCACAGATGGGAAACTGGGGCCAGAGAGGGGCAGAAATGTATCCAAGGCCAATCCTAGCCCATGGCAGAGCTGGGATGGAACGAGGCCCCCTGATTCCCAGCTCAGGGAGGGGCCCATGGGACCTGGAATTTCCTCATGCCTTTGGGCTCCATTGGGGTGGAGTGGAGTGGCCACTCAGGGACTCTGGAAGCCCTGGGTTTCCCATGACTTCTGTCTGGGACAGGCCAGGGTGTGTGGGCTGGAAGGGGCCTGGCCCTCCTTTCCTGCTGTGGGCTGGCCATGGCCCTAGCTCTGGGCAGAGGGAGGCTGAGAGGGGGCTGCTCCCTGCTCTTCTTCCTGGGGTCCACTTAGTGGCCTCACTGCTGGGGAAGCCCATCCAGTCCCTGAGAACCTGACTTGATTGCTGAGTGGGCCCCTCCCCCACCTCCCACCACACAGTCTCTCCTGTGCCCAAGTCTGGGAACCAGCACTTGGTTTTGAGCTCCAGCTCCACTGCCTATGGGCTGAGCAACCTTAGGCAAGTCACCCCAGCTCTCTGTGTCTCAGTTTCCTTGTCTATAAAATGGGCTTTTAATACTCCCCACCTTACCTTACAGAGGGTAATGGGAGTAGAAGTGTGTAGTAAATTGTAAAGTGCTCAGCGCGCGCACACACACACACGCGCACGCACACACACACACACACACACACACACACACACACACACACGGGCACTGAGGCTGTGCTGCGGCTTCAGGGCTGTGACAGGGGCCCTGGGCAGAGTGATTTGGGCTCTAAACACTCCCTGGACAGCCTTGCCTTCTCTAGAGGGCGTTGGGGAGTGTGGGGTGGACTGGTTGGTGGCCCCACTTCGCAAGCCCCGCCCAATTCCTACCCACAAGCCCTGCGCTCTTGGGGGAGTTTGAAAATTGAGCCATCTCTCAGGGAGACGACCCTGATTTTTATTAATCTGCAGGACAAAGGAAGCAGCGCTGTCCTGCTGAGGAGCTGTGAGAAGGAGATGAGATGAAGGGGGAAGTCGTTTATCTCCCCAGTCGCTCTGCTTGGGGGATTTTTTTGGCCTGTGGTGGAAAAGAGGAAACTGACAGTACAGTGCCGTGGAGGAGGCGATCTCTGCTGCTCCTGTCCCTGGCACGGCTTTGCCTCTCATCCCATCCGGCCGCCTGCCTTTTTAATCTATTTAACACCTCTTCAACGCTGTTTTTTTTTTTTTTTTAAATACTTTCCCTCAGCTCAGGCCTCTGGGGCCTCCTTGAAGGGCAAATGAGACAGGCTGTCCCCCAGTCCCTTCTCCCAGCCCCTGCCTTAGCTGCTCCTGGCTTGGGCTGGGCTGCTCCCTGGGAGGGAGCAATGCTCAAGGTCAGGCTGATGCTGGCTGACACTGAAAGCTTCCCCTGGCCACCCCTGGCATGCCTCCACTCTCTAAGCTCAGTGAGTTCCATCACATTAAAAAGCTGTTAAAAGTGCCTGTCTGGTTCACCGCCACTGCTGCTCTGCAATCAATGGGCCAGGAGGGCAGCTCCAGTTTGGGAATAAGCCCTCCCTCTGAGAGGCACCGGTTGGTCCTGGGAGCCCAGGTCGAGGGGCAGCCTAGCAGCTTTCAACCCACCCACTTGCGCTTGAGGGACACCAGTGGGAGGAAGACAAAACAGCCAGGGAGGTGGTGTACAGCAGGAAGGCTGTACACTACACATCACATCTATGTGAAAGCGCCTCCTGGAGTTGTTCTGTGATCAAGCTGCACAGTAATAGTCAACATGTACCCCAGGCCAGGCACTAAGGTTCCTGGGTGGCGCAGATGTTTTGTGCTCAACTACTAACCTAAGCTTGGCAGTTTGAACCCACTCAGCAGCGCCACGGAAGAAGAGTCTGGCCGTTTGCTTCTGTAAAGATTACAGCCGAGAAAATCCTATGGTGCACAGCTCTCTGTAGCATATGGGGTCGCCATGAGTTGGAATTGATCGACAGCAACGGGTCAGGTCAGCTGGGCATTAACCAAAGTGCTTTAGGTATTAATCCCATTTCTTATCTGGGTAAACAAGGTACAGAGAGGTTAAGTAACTTACCTAAGGCCACACAGCTGTTAAGTGGCAGGGCCAGGATGGGAACCCAGGAATTCTGGCTTCAGAACTCCTTGCAGCATCTGGCCCTGGCTGGGCTGCTCCCTGAAAGGAGACAAGGCTATACTCTTTCCCTAATATCCTCCCAGCAACACTGGGAAAGAGGTGTAATCATGCTAGCATTACAAATAAAAGAACTGGGGCTCAGGAGTGTTAAGACACTTCTCCAGAGTCACACAGCTAAGAAGTGGATGAGGAGAAACTCAATTTCAGAACTAACTCTCTGGCTCCAACCTCACCTGCAGGAGTTTCTGATGTCCATCTTCCCACTCTACACATTGTCTATTGTCTGAGTCCGAGTAGCAGCTTCCTGTGGGCTACGGTTTGGCCCCCTCCTGGGTCCAGAGCCTTTCTCCTGTTTGGAGATTGATTTTGAGCCTGAGCTGGGGATTTGACTCTAGTTGCTGTCTGGAGAGAAACCAGAGCTTTCCCTCCCTGGACCTGCATTTCCTCAGGTGAGAGTGGTGAGTCAGGCTTGGGGAGGGAGACTGGGGGAGGGCAGGAGGTGCACAGAGGGAGGGAGCAGACTTGGGCTTTGGGCCCTTTATTAAATTCCGAAGAAACCTAGCTGCAGGCTGTAATGATGGGATCTATCCACAGCACTGGCTTTGGCTTTATGGGCCTTCCTGGCCTTTTGTCTGCCTGCTAATGGTTTTTAGCACTCCCGCAGGGCCTGGCAGCTTCATGCAGCAGAGACTCGGAGCCAATGGCTCCTCGGCTAGGCTCTGAAAAGCCTGGCCTCCCTGGGGACACATCACAAGCAGAAACAGGGTGGGGGCAGCTTGGGGAGGGCTCTGTGGGCAGATGAGAGCCCATGCCCCACACTCTGCTCAATACCTTCACTCCCACTCTGGTCCCAACGGCTCGCCACATCTCGCTGTGACTTCGGATTCACCCACGAAGGGCCACGTTCCAACGGCAATTTTAATGCCAAGGCCTCCGTGATCCACTCCTTTCATCACCTTTCCCAACTCATGGCCTCTTACCCTCCCTCCCTCTCCTCTGTTCACTCAGCTTCAGCTACACTGACCTTCCTGCTGTCCTGAGGAGCAGTACCTGGCCCCTTCTGACCTCAGGCCCTTTGCACTGGCGGCCCCTTCTGCTGCCTGCTCTTCCCCCAGGGTCCACATGGCTAACTTCTCCAACTCCTTCAAGTCTCTGCTTGTTTTCCACCTTCTCTCCGAGGCCTGCCCTGACCACTGGCCTTTACACAGCCTCCTCACGGCCTTTCCCATCCCCTAACCCTGCTCTGTTGCCTTCCACAGATGTATCACTTCTGAACCCTCACAATGGGCTTATTTATGTTGGTTTTTTCTCTTTCTCCTCCACTACAGTATGAGCTCCAGGAGGAAAAGAGTAGTTATTTAAGAGAAGCTAGAGCAAGACCTGGAGATAAGACTACATGTTTGGTGTGCTCGAGTAACTCAGTGTGGCTGGAACATAGGTTGTACCCAGGGGTCTTAATTATCTAGAGCTGCCAGAACAGATACCACAAGTGGGTGGCTTTAACAAACAGACATTTATTTTCTCACAGTTTGGGAGGCTAGAGGTGTCGGCTCTAGAGGAAGGCTTTCTCTCTCTGTCAGCTCTGGAGGAAGGTCCTTGCCTCTTTGAGCTGCTCCTGGGCATTCTTCATGTGGCTTGGCATCTCTCTTCCCCCATCTCAACTTGCCTAAACTGCTACTGTTATATTTTGTAAGATATTGACTCAAAACACACCCTACCCTAATCCTGCCTCATTAACATAGCCAGATAGCCCATTCCCAAATGGGATTATAACCACAGGCATAGAGGTTAGGGTTTACAACTCATATCTTTGGGGGACACAATTCAATCCATAAAAGTGCCTAAACACCCCCAGTACCCCATTGCTGTCAAGTCAGTTCTGACTCATAGCAACCCTACAGGACAGAGTAGAACTGTTCCACAGGGTTTCCAAGGAGCACCTGGTGGATTCAAACTGCTGACCTTTTGGTTAGCAGCTATAGCACTTAACCACTACCCCACCAGGGTTTCCACCTGAACAGTGTACCAAAAAACCCTAACCCGTTGTCATAGACTTGACTCTGACTCATAGCAATCCATGTGTTACAGAGTAGAACTGCTCCATGGGGTTTTCTTGGCCGTATAATCTTTATAGAAGCAGATGGCCAGGCCTTTCTTCCGTGGCATTGCTGAGTGCATTCAAAATGCCAACCTTTAGATTAATTGTTGTGAGGTGCCATCGAGTCAATTTCCGACTCATAGAGACTTCATGTGAAAGAGTAGAGATACCCCTTAGAGTTTACTAAGCTATAATCTTTACGGGGGCAGATTGTCAGGTCTTTCTCTTGTGGAGATGTTAAAAAAAAAAGGGTGGGTTTAAACCACCAACTTTTCGGTTAGCAAGTGAGCATTTAATCGTTGTGCTACCAGGGCTCCTATTCAGTTAGTAGCCTAGAGCAAACTGCACCACCCAGGTGATGCTAAACACAGGGCAGATGCTCAAGAAATATTTGTTGGATGAATGGTGGACGGGTGGATTCTAGTGCATCTCAAATCATGTAACCATAACATTTGCTTGTTTAGGGCCCAGGGGATGGAAGACATAGACCTGAGCCTCCCCCTGCCCTGTCCTTGCTGTGTGACCTTGAGCAGGTCACTCTGACCCTTGGAGTCTCAGTGTCCTACCTGTATCCCTGTCCTGTCTCCACCACGGGAGAGCAGCATGGGAAGAGATGATTTCTGGGAAAATGCTTGGCAGATGGCACACCCATAGGGCCCCCTTACCACTCTCAGCCCCATTTAGCCTGGCCACACCCTGGCTCTGTGACCCTGATGCTTGGTGGAGTCACTCTATCTCTCTGAGGCTTATTTTCCCCATCTCTGAAATGGAGGAGTAAGCAGAATAATCCCTGTGAGCAGGTGCCAGTGTGTTTGCAACATGCTGAGTGCTCAGGAAAGGCTGACCTGACTCATATGTTACTGGGTCAATGGGAGGGAACAACCTTCAGCCTTCACGCTTCAGCTTCGAGTCATCAGGCTGTTTTTGTCCCTCCCTACCAAAGGAGGAAGGGGCCCACCCAGGAGGGGCCCGCCCAGAGGCAGAGGACAGCAGAGCTGGCATGGATCTTGGGGGTCAGCAAGTGGCCACCTGCAGTGAAGACCAGGCCCTGAGGCCCAGAGAGGGACAGGAGCTTGTCCGAGGGCATGTTCACTCAGAGCCAGCCCTTTACTGAGCACTACTGTGGGTCTGGGGTTGTGCTAGGTGGTCTCACCAGCATGGGTTCATTCATCTCCTGGGAGGGCCCTGTCAGCAGGCCCCACTAACCTGCCCAAGGTCTGTCCAAGTGTGGTGCAATGGGATGCTTTTCTATGGCCTTTCTCATCATGGTCTTACAACTCCCACCAAATGATTGCTATGCAAATAAGGTGCTTGTGGCCCACCAAGGATTATACAGCTTGCTAACAATACAAATAAGGCACACGACACCCTTGGGGTGGGGCTATGCAAATTAGGTGTGTGGAACCCTAACGAGGGAATTGGTCAATTCTATCATCCCACTAGATTCAAAGGGAGACATGGAGAGAGGGGAGAAATTTAACACAGAAGACAGCAAGAGATGGTGTCGCATCAGTAGCAACAGTGATAGGGATGTGAGACGGCTGCGGTGGGGTTTGCTGACCATGGAGCTAGGACCTTTGCACACCTGCCTAAGCAGGGCAGAGCCAAGGCCAAGAGGCCTGAGAGAGGCCTGCCTGCGGGTACAGCTGAGAAGACGCTGTTCTGATAAAAGAACTGTATCCTGAGTCGTTTCTGATGGAGAGTTGTACTGTTACTGCCTAATAAGCCACTTAACTGTAAATACGGTTCATGAGTTCTCTGAGACATTGCAACAAACTACGGAGGGAGAGTAGTTGATGATAGAGATGATGGGGTGATACAGCAATTTGGAAAAGTTGGACATCTTTAACCTCTGCCTCATAGGAACCAGCTTTGTTCTGATTCTTATAAAAGAAATTATTCGTTGACCGAGGGGCAGTGTACAGGAGGCTTTAGACGTGTGTGCACTCTTCCTACATCTATTCACCTTCGGGTGAGGCTTGTGCATGAGTGGAGAGCTGAGCTCCTGTTTCTGATTATGTTTAGAGGATGGAAGCCCTTTAAGAAGCTGATGAAAGCTATAGGCCTTCTCCCCAAAGAGACACATCCAGAGACAGAAACCACTGTCCCCAAAGAAACCCACTGCCATTGAGTTGATTCCACCTCATGGTGACCCAATGTGTTACAGAATAGGACCGCTCTGTGGGGTTTTCTTGGCTGTAATCTTTATGGAAGCAGATTGCCAAGGCTTTCTTCCATGGCCTTGCTGGGTGGGTTCAGACTGCTAACCGTCAAGTTAATAGTGGGGCTGAAATCATTTGCACTACTCAGGGATCTCCGCCCTCCCCAGGACCCTGTAAATGAGACAGTCATCATCTGGTGGTGTTGTGGCTGGGGCTGGGCTGAACTGAATCCCTGTTACTTCACTCTGTGTGTCCCATATTGTCCAGATGCACTATCAGATCTCCAGGGCTGGCATCCTGTGTAAGACCAGAATGATCAATGCCATGACTATGTCCATAGGTCGGTCCACTTTCAGTAGCAGGCCCTGGAGGGCAGCACACAGCTGCCTGGACATTCATGATTGAGTTGGAAATGGGGGAGGCAGGGGCAGATGGTGAAAGCCATCCACAGCCCAGCTTCTCTCAAGGCCCTCCTAGGGCTCAGGCAAGGGGGGCCACTGAGAAAGATCTGGCTAGCAGCGTTGGGAGTTTGAGGCATAGGGAGGAGGAAGCAGGAAAAGTGCGATTTAAGAAAGGGTTCTCGAGCTCTGGTCTTTGAAACAGCCATGAAAGGAAGGCAGGGAAGGGATTGTTCACCGATTTCAGAGAAGAGGAAACTGAGGCTCAGAAAGGCCACAGAGCACGCAAAGCAAGGAAGTGAAAGCCAGGGTTTGACCTGCTCTGATTGCCTCAGAGTCCGTGTCTTATTCTGATGGATGGGAAATCCTCAGCTATTTTTCCTCATCATTGAGCAGCTATTGTCTACAGAGCCCTGTGTCAGAATATCTGGGAGGACACAGACTACAGAGCCATGGGGAGGCATAGAACCTGCTGGAAGTATCCAGAGTGGTAACAATAACCATCCTAACAAAGGAATAATAATAACTAATATTTTGGAGTACATACTGGGGGCCAGGCATTAGGCTAAAAAGACTTTCATGGACTATCTCATTTAAGCTCTCAAATATTTCGGGGTATAAGTAACAGTATACCATTTTTTTTGGCTTGCTTTTGGTATCCAGAAGTGTATACCCACTTTTGAGAAGAGGAATGGAGGCTCAGAGAGATTAGGTGGTTCGACCTCCACAAAGGTGATATTATTCCTGAGGTCTCATCCCCTATCACCTGGGCTTCCTTCAGACCTGGGCGGGTGCCACCTAGACCTAGCTGAAGTTGGCTGGGGTGGGGTGAGTGGGAAGGGTTTGAGTAGGCATCACCCCCGGATTGTTCTAGAAGAATCGTACCCACCGTCCATGTGCTCTTTCAGGGCCTCGGTTTCCTCACCTTTGGATCCTCTCAGCTCTAATGTCCCTGAGCCGGTGATCTGAACTATTCTCGGGTTCCAGACACTTGAGGCTGAGTGAATGGTTGTGGTATCCGTGGGAGTGAACGATGATGTGATCAAGGAGAGAAGGACTGCTGTGATATGGGGGAGAAGGATGGGGCAGGCATGGGAAGTAAGGAAAATGCCCAGAGTGGGGAAGGTGCATCCTTATACAGGGGAGGGTCTTGGCTGAGGAGGGCTAGCCTTCCCCTGCAGCCACGCCCTCAACAAGCACCTTGCAGCTGCAGCACCCCCCAAAAGCCAGCATAATATCAAATCAAGATGGCACAGAAGGCAATGATGGAGGAAAAGGGACCAGTGCTCTGGCCACAGCACCCGCCCTGCCTTTGTGAATAGAGGGAGTTGGCCCCTTAGTCACCAGCCAGATTTTCATCCCAGCTTGGCCGCAGGTGCAGGAGAGGTGAGGGTCACCCCTCCCTTCCCTGCCCTGGTGTCTGTGATTGGTGGAGCTCCTCCCTCCCTCCCCTCCTTTTACCTCCCACCCTTTCACAGCCCCCAGCGTGCTGAGCAGTTATTAGTTTAGGTTCATTTAGAATCGGCTTAGCAACCCCACACCCCTGGAACCTGGAAGCTTAAAGCGCAAGATGTCTGGCAAATGGAAATTCAATTGCTTTAATATAGAGAGTATTTTGCTGCAGTCAAACTGGAGCCTCTTATTAAGAATGTGATGGAATTTCTAAACAGGGAGAGAAGCCCCAAGGAGGGGGCATCGCCCATCGCACACCAACATTGCTCTTGACATATTTATGGCTCCAATAAAATCTCCCATCTGGTATATTTTAAAATAAAATTGAAAATTTATCACTATCCCTGAGTCGGTTTGTCGTTCTCCCCAGGAGGAGATAGCCAGCCTGAGATTACAGGCGCAGCAGCAGTGGGCAGGCGGGGCGGGCAGGGAGGTTAGGCTGGGCTCTGATTTAAATTTCAATACCTTCCCCATTACAGCTGTCTGGGCTTGGAAAATTACTAGGGGGAAGCCAGCCATGTGCTTCTCTTACTTCTCTGGACAACCGCTTGGCTTTCTTGGCTTGGGCCCACAGGGCTGGTTTGCTCTGTCCCCTGCTTTGCAAGGTCTGGATGAACCACAAACATGAGAGATCTGGGGGAAGGTCCCACCCTCTGGGGTGACGGTGCTCTTGGCCTGAGAATCAGCATCATCCATACTCACCCCTCTGGAGCCCAGTGGACACCTTTGGGGGGTTTCTGGGTGGTACAAGAGAGCCCATCTCTCTATCAGGGCTTTTAGACTCAGGTAAGGATCAAAGCTCAGCCTATAACCAAGGTCAGGACTCAGACTCAGGCCGGGATCAAGGTTCAGTCCATCACTAAGTACTGAGCTCAGCTTCATCATTAGAGAAATCAATTCATATCTCCGAGCCTTAGTTTCCTTTTCAGTCAGGGAGATGGGTATTGCTCTTACCTGCTTCCCAAGGCTATATTGGAGGAACAAATGAAAACAAGAATTCCTACCATTTCTATAGCATTTTACACTTTATGAAATGCTTTACATATTTTATCTCATTTGGTTCTCATAATAATCCCTATTTTAAAGACAGGAACACAGACTCAGAGAAGTTAAGAAACTTACCTAAGGTGACGCTGTCCATAAACACAGGTAGTGAGTAGGAATTGGGCCCACTCCTCCTGGCCCCGCCAGTTCCTAGAATACAATAACACAAACAAGCAGCGACTGAGACTGCATTTGTGTACCCAATTCTCATTTTTCCCTTTTTCCTTGGTAACAAAATCTTTATTCTATTTTCCAGGGCAATATGTTCACCTAAAAGACTACATTTCCCATCTTCCCTTGCAGCTAATGAGCTATCAGCAATGAGAATTGTTGGTGGGGCCCCTGGGAAAGTTCAGTAAGGGGGAGACAGATAGCAAGCATGTGCCCTTTCCCGTGTCCCTCTTACTCCTGCTTCCTGCCTGGAATGCAGACATGATGGAGGCCAGCACCCATCTTGGACTATGAGGTAACATTGAAGATAGACATAAGTGCTGAGGATGATGGAGCCAAAAGAGAGAAGGAGCCTGGGATGTTGATGACATGGCGGAGCCACCACACCAGCCCTGGACTACCAGCCTCCAGATATGAGAGAGAAAAACACACGATGAGTTTGTTTAGGCCACTATGGTTGGGTCTCTGTTACGAGCAGGCAAATGTCATTTCTGATTCAAAGGTGTACCCTGAAAACGAAGTCTATATTCAGATAAGCCTGGGAAATGCCAAGTTAAACAATATCTTCTTTGCTGGACTTCCCAGAGCCTTTAATTGTTAACCAGTTTTGGGAATTACCAAGTGGGAGATGCAGTATGCCGCATTTTCCAAGCTGCTTGTCATGGAACCCTTTCGTCACAGCACATTGTGTGTGTTCGTGAGTGTGATTTGATTACATGGAACTGTGTTAGTGTGTGTATGTATGACAGTGAGTCTGAATGCTAGGAGGCCATCTCCTGAATGTAACAGCCTGGGGGGTACTTTGCCCAACGCTTTCTTATTAAAACAAACGAAGACATTGGCCCCTTCTTTTGTGATTTTCTTGAGCTTCAACTGACATTTATGATTTCAGTTCTTAAGTGTCTCAGGGATTTGGGCCAAACAGGACAGAGCTAATTTGGAGTCGAGGCTAGGAGAGCTGTTTGGGGCAAGTCTCCTTGTGGCTGCTGGAGCCTTCATGGATTGGGGCTTTGGCCCACAGATTTGGGGGCTGGTGCAAGGAGAAGAGGACCCTGGGCACCCTTCATGTGATATGTAGGACATTAGCAGCCCTCTTCTCCCTCCTGCCTCCCCAAGGCAAAGAGGGAAATAGAGGCATGGAGAGTGGAAGAGACTGGTCCAGGTTCACAGAAAGAGTGGGTGACCAACTGGGATTTGTCCTAGCTCCTGGTCCAGGCCTCTGGCCACGCTCCCTGTGCTGCCCCCCATCTCTACCCTCACCCCTACCCACTAGTTGTCCATCTGGCCAGGGAAGGCTCTGGCTGAGTCATATACCTGAAGCCTCTCTCTCTCTGCACAGTGGCTGCTCTCACTCCTCTGTGGGGGTCCCCATTGTGAGTTGCAAGATTTCAACACGCCCTTTCAATGTCATTTAAGAGACTCAGAACACAATAGCAGTAATAGAGGCACCTGCTGCCTGGCCTGGTAATTATCCCATTCCCTGTTTATTGCCTTGCAAAGGAGTGGAGTCCCCCATTATTTTTTAAATAAGTGTCCTCCTTGGGAAGTGGGGCCTTAGCCTGTGCCACAGAGGGAGGCCAGGGAGTCCCAGGGTGGCAGCCCAAATGGAAGAGACAGAGCAGGGTGCGGAGGGGACGTGGGTTGGGGCACATGGTGTCCAGGTCCCAGACTGGGGACACAGGGCTCAGGGCCCTCCCTCCCTCCCCTACTGTGCTATGGCTGAGTTCAGCCCATTCCCCAGACCTCAGTCTCTTCATCCGTGCAATGGGGAATTGGACAAGATCTCTGTGAACTCCAGAATTCTAAGGTTCTGCTTTTTAAGGAGATTATAGGGAGTTGACAGCAGAGCAGGAAGACAACCATCTCCCCCTCATAACAGGGAACTCCTCGAGGACAGGTATCACGCTTGCTTGCTCTCCCTACCCCCAGAACCTGGCACTGACATGTTGAGTGGAAGAAGCCACTTCAGACAGCGGGACCTAGAGGAGGGTGAGGAGCCAGACCAGGGTGAGTGGGGAGCCAGACCAGAGGGGAGGAGGGACAAGGGGTGAAGAAAAATGGAAGCCTGAAGTCCCTTCTGAAGAAAACCCAATATCAAAACTCTTAACGAGAGCCCCATAAGCCAGGAAACAGATCTTTGACTCAGGAGGTGAAGGATTAGTTAAATGGTAAATTCCCCTTGTGTCTTCAAGGGCTTGTTTATAGAATATGGAGCTTGAGCGTGCAGGTGGTCCCACACAGAAAACTAGAAGCTTTTCTTTTTAAACTCCCCAAAGATTCATCTGCAATGCAGATGAAGCATCTTAGAAACAAGAATGAAAACAGGGTTTGATTTTCACAAAGGCCGATTCAGAGGCAAGCTTCCTGTCCAGCCAAGAGAGCCAGCATCTGTGTGCGAGACATCTGTCCCCAGTCGGGTGGGGGCCTGCAGAGGTTCTTCCAAGGTCGGGGGGGTCTGCACACTCACCGCACACACATTCAGACCTACCTCAGAGCCATTTTAGATTTGGCCTTTACAGTGTGTTCGGTCTGTCCCAGGCCTCGGTCCAGGACATTTATTTAACCTGTATAGCTATTGAGCACCCACCAAGAGCCAGGCCTGAGCCTGGAGCTGGGGATATCATGATGAAAAAGCCACAGCCCCTCAAAGAACTCCAGGTCAGTTGGGGAGACAGATAAATAGATAATAACCTTAGAGAACAGGGCACTATGGGAGCACAGAAGAGGCTTCATCTAGCCGAGGCTTGAGAGGTCAGGGAGGGCTTCCTGGAAGAGATGGCATCTTGGAGTTATGCTATCCAATAGTGGGTAGTCACTAACCACATGTAACTATTTACATTTAAATTAAAAGTGAACAAAACAAAAAATTCAGTTCTTCAGTCCCACTAGCGGTATATCAAGTGGCTAGTAGCTACCTTATTGGACAGTGCAGAAAGGACATTTCCATCACCAGAGAAATTTCCGCTGGACAGCACTGAGGATGAACAGGTCCTTCTCGGTGAGGGTCATGGAAAGGTGTTCCAACCCAAGGGAGCAGCCTGTGCAAAGGCCCGGAACTGAAATGCAGCATGTTTGGGGGGCTGGAGCCCCGAGCACAGGTGTGGGGAGGAGGGAGAAAGGTGACAACTGAAGGCAGAGGGGAGGGAAGAACTCAGACGGTACCCAAAGGCTCTGTACACCCTGGCAAAAGGCTGAGATTTTTACCTGAGAGCTATGGAAGGTTTTTCAGTAGGGAGTGGCAATTGACTCGATGGCAGTGGGTTTGGTTTTTTTGGCTTGTACTCCAATAATATTTGCAAAGACCTTATTTCCAAATGAGGTCACATTCACAGGTACTTGAACATATTCTTTTGGGGGACACCAATCAAACTTAACACTCAGTTTGGGCTGTGCTGAGTGTAAGGGAAAGGTGGAGGTGCACCTGGTCCACTGGGGGAAAGTCAAGGTTGGAGCTACTGACTGGGAGTGGATCAGCAAAGGGATAGGGGCGCGAGTCCTGCAAGAGTGTAAGGTCCCAGGATAGACCTCCGTAAGACAATAGTGGAGCCCTAGGAAGCAAAGGTGAGTTAGCAGCCAAGAGAGAAGGAGCAGGAAAGAGAGTGTACCAGAGGGACAGTGAAGGAGACCAGGTGTCTAGTAGGAGGTGCACATATGGTTGTGATTCCATCCCGTGGGGTGTGGGAGCTGGACCTCTAAATCTAGGCAGGCTTCCTGAAAGAGACAGTATCTGGACACTGAAGGGGCAGGGCTTAGAGAAGAAGGGTAGCTTTCATTAGTGCAATGACAGGGTAGCAACAATCTCCCATCCCCTGGGCTCTTCTACCGTGTGAACTGCCATCTGCTTCTGCAGAAGTGAGTCTGTGCCCTCCTTTTAAACCTGGCCAGGCTGTGACTGCTTTGACAGATTGTGTATGGCAGAAGTGACGTTCTGTGACTTCCAAGGAAAGGTCATAAAATGCAATGCAGCTCTCACTTTGTCTGCAGGGGCACTCACTCTTGGAGTCCTGAACCACCGTGTAACAAGTCCTGCCAGGATCCAGGCCACCGTGCTGTGAAGGAGCCCATGTGAATGGCCTCATGTAGGTGCGCTGGTCAATAGCCCTGGCTGATATTGCAGCCAGCAGTCAGCATTAATCTCTGGGATTGTGAGTGGACAAGCCTCGGATGATTCCAGAACTCAGACATCGAGTCACCCCCCAGCCATTGAGGCCCCAGACATCTAGAAACAGATACAAACTGTCCCCTCTGTGTCCCTCTCTGAACGCCTGACCCACAGAATCTGTGAGCATAATGAAATGGTCATTGTTTAATGCCACTCAATTTTGTTGCAAAACAATGGTAGTAACTGGACCAGGCAGGAAGCAAGCAGGCCACGCTGTGGGCGGCGGGTCACAGCAACTGGGCTGACTGGGCCAGGCGATGACTGGAAGGGTGGGGCAGGGCCTCAGATGCCCTGAGGGAGGTGTGAGCTTTACCCTGCAGGCGGGTTAGGCAGCAGAGGTTGAGTAGGTTGGCAGGGGCTGATGTTACGAAAAAAGCAGGGATTTGGGGAGGAGACAGTGAATGTCAGAGATAGTCCCAACCCTGGGGGGTAACCCCAAAGGCAAACTGGAAGGTAGAGAGGGCTTTAGAGTCTCAGAGTTTTGTATCTAATTCCCAGCGCTTTCACTAACTAGCTCTCTCTGAGCCTCAGTTTTCTGATCTGGAAAATGGGAGCACAAATCCCTCCCTGGCACACAGTGAAGGTAAGGGGAACATGACTTCCCTTTATCAATTGTTCCCTTCTTCATGTCTTATTTTAACAAAGGACCCTCACACATGTATAGACTTAACTGCTGATAATACATTCAAGGGCAACGTATCCCAGAAACCCAGTGCCATCGAGTCGATTCCGACTCATAGCGACTCCATAGAACAGAGTAGAACTGCCCTATAGAGTTTCCAAGGAGCACCTGGCGGATTCAAACTGCCAACCCTTTGGTTAGCAGCCGTAGCACTTAACCGCTACGCCACCAGGGTTTCCAGGGCAATGTGTGTATATATATATATACATATATGTGTGTAACCCACTGCCATAGAGTCGATTTTGACTCATAGCGACCCTATATATATATACACACATAAGATTTTATACAAAACAGTTTCTTTAGCGTTGAATGTGACTCATGGTGACCCCATGTGTGTCAGAGTAGAACTGTGCTCCATAGGATTTTCAGTGACTGACTTTTTGGAAGTGGGCTGCCAGGCCTTTCTTCCAAGGTGTCTCTGGGTTGACTTGAAACTTCAACCACCCAAAGACTCCTCTGAGGGGATATGGCTGTCCCAAGGCCTCAGAGGATTCGAGCTTTCAGCTTATACTTTTTCTGCAACTCCCTGTTGTTCCCCCTGGATAAAGGCAGGGAAGAGGGAGGGCTGGCTGGTGCCCCAGCAGACCCTGGGGAGCCTGGGCGCGGCTGCCGATGCTTGACTAAGTGTCCTCCCCAGTCCTGCTCCAGCCCAAGCTTTGGCATCTGCTTGAACCCTGGAGTCCCAGACAAACTGTAGCCCTGTAAGCTGCTGTGGGGAGCTTACAAATGCAGCAGGCCCACCCCTTCTTGCTTGCCCCTGTTGCCATTCAAGATGCCTCCTCTGGGCACTGGGGTCAGGACAGCCACCCAAAGCTGCCACTGAGGAGCTCCCACCAGGGCCTCAGCACTCCCCCGGCCTCTTGGTCTCCTTGCTGTATGGGCACCGCCCCACCCACACCGAGGCCCTCAGACCCCTAGCTCTGCTGCCTGGATCCCAGTTCCCCCCCACCCCTCCCCACCCTCCTCAGCATCTGGTTCCTCCTCAGAATGTATTGCCGTTGCCCATAGCAACTGTGCTCTAGGCCCCCATCCGGATCCTCCTCCCGCTTCCCTCCCTTCTTTTCCTCTTCCTCCTCCTCCTCCTGCTTCCCCTTTCTCATCCTTTCTTCCCTTGCCCACCTGCGGAGACTGTGCCCAGGGCTTAGCAGGCTCCCTCAGCCAGTGCTGAGCCCCCCCCCCCATCGCCCCACCAGCCTCTCTGGATTGCTCACGGGCCAATGAGCACAGTCAGAACTCTGTGTCTGCCTGAGGGACTGGGTACTGCAGTCCCTCAGGCAGACACAGAAGGTGCACTCAAGGGCCTCTAGTCACAGCCAGTGTCTGTGCAGAAGATAGGAACTTAGACGGCTACAGGAATTTCTCCCCATCAGAGATGTTGGAGGTTGTAAGCCCCCCAGAACTGGAGGCATGCAAGCAGAAGCCTTTACAGTGATGATGGCGCTAGGGCTGGTATGGCACAATGCAGTGAGGGAGCTGGGTGTGGTCCTGACCCGGGTAGGCTTGAGAAGAAAGCCAGTGAGGTTTCTGTCTCTGCTTTCCCTCAGTCCCATTTATCCTCTGCTCCTTTTCCCCAACCCCTGAGTTAATAGAACCCCTAAGCATCACCCCTTTCTCCACCCTCCCAGAGGCTCCACATTTCTCACCTGGACCATGGAGGGGGCAGTACTAATGAGGGGCATTCAGGTGCGGTGACATCATCCACCCATAGATGGATGATGAAACAGCTGAGTGTCAGCACAGCTATTTCAGAGTGGACATAAATAGGGGCCTAGCAGGGCAGGGCAACAGGCATCCCGACCATCCCAACACCTCACAGGCCTTTAAGGTCCAACGTCCCTTCCAGACTCCTCAGCTCATACTCATGGCTGACCCTCCAGGCCCTGGCCCCCTTATCGCTTCCTGGCCTCCTGCCATGGCCTGTATGTCCTGTGGGCCAGCCATGCCAAATCCCTACCTACCCAACCTACTCCCACTCTTCTTTGCATGGCTGTCCCTCTCTGCTTGGAGTGTTTTTCCCCACCTCTTCCTTCTGATTCGGTTCAGAGGTTACCTCCTTCAGGAAGCCTTCCCTGACTGCCCAGGCTGTGTCTGGTGCCTCTGCTGGGCTCCTCCAGCCCCTATGCTTGCCTTTTATAGCTCTCTTATCCCACTGAGAGGTCACTGTGAGGTCTTCAGGGACAGGGATTCTGTGACCCTCATTTGTCAACAAATAATGTAGAGCAACACCCCTGCCCCTCTCTGAGCCTCAGTTTCCTCCATCTATAACTTGAGGGGGGAAGGCCAGTGGCCATCGAGGGCCCTTTTGTTTGGTGAGGGGGACTAAGTCTGGGTTGTTTGGACAAGACAAAGGACAGGCTCATCACTGCCCATCTTGCCCCACGATGGGCCCCCTCTGAGTTTCAGGACTGAGTCTTAGGGACCTGGTTGTGAGGGCCAAACACTCGCCATGTGGCCCTGGGTAGGTCCTGACTTTCTGGGCTTCTATGGGTCCTGACTCTATGGGTTTCTCATCTGCTAAATGGGGAGAATAATTGCTGCCACCTGCCTCTCAGCCTGCGGTGAGGCCTCAGAGACTTCTCCATCAGAAACTGCCGGAACCCAGGCCTCCAGTAGAACAGCTCCTGCTCAGTCCCTGCCCCCTTCTGGACAGCCTGGCTTTTGGGACTGGGGTCCCTGGGGCTCTGCTGCCCTCCAGTGGCCGGAAGCCCCTGGGCACTTAGAATCATTCAAACCTGTTGCCATTGAGCGGATTCTGACTCACAGCGACCCTGCAGGACAGAGTAGAACTGCCTCATGGGGTTGGCAAGGAGCAGCGGGTAGATTCAAACTGCTGGCCTCTTAGTCAGCAGCTGAGCTCTTAACCAATGCGCCACCAGGGGTGCTAGAACCAGCCAGTCTCCAGCTAACTCAACCCTCATGAAGACACTGAGGCCCAGAAGGTAAGGGGACTTGTTGGGGCGGGGGATCACACAGCAAGTCGGGGCAGTGCCTGGACCAGAACCCTGGCCTTCTGGCCCACAGCACTTCCAGGCCCATGGTGGGGCTCTTCTGCTTGCTTCAGCTGCGTGAGAGGGGGCTGTTCCCTCACTTGCCCCACCCTCTCGCCTGGGAGCCCCTGTGCCAACAGGCCAGCCCTGCCAGCCACTCTCAGCATTGGCCTAGGCTGCCCCTCAGAAAAGTGTTCCTCGTGTCTGCCCAGGGGTCATCTCCAATTTACCCACCAGTAATGGGACTGGGGGATGTCTTAACCCCCTCCCTCCTTCTTTAATCAAATACTTAAAATAATGGCATCAGTCATGATTGATGGACAGAGCATAGCTAATTACCCTGGAGATTAAAATGACTGTTCCTGTTTAAAAAGGCTGCAATGAGTTAATTATTTCCTTTGCTCACCTCTCTAACCTCGTTACACATCGAAATGAATAGCAATATTGATCTTGGAACTGGTTTGGTGTTACACCGCCTGAGCGAGTTTAATTGGGGTTTGAAAACCCTGCAGTGCCTCCTACTTCTGACCAAGGAAATTAGCCTTGGGTTTTACTTACATTTCACTGCCATGTCCTCCATACAGGCAGGCAGGGCTGGAACATGGCGGGCATCAAGGCCCACCAACTCTGGCCCTGCCCTGGCTCCCTCCTCCACTGCCTGCCTCCCAACCCTCAGCATCCTGGAAGATGTGGGCAGGGTGGCCATTGGAGGCACCTCGTGTAACTTCCTCTGGTCACACTTGGGGGTTTGGAGGCTGGGATAGGTTGGGGAAGGGCCCAATACCACTTGACAAGACAAGGGCAGAAGATGGTATGCATTCCAAGCTCTGAGCCTTGATGGCTCTCTGGCTGAATAAATAACACCTGTCTCTGCTCAGAGCCCTGGTAGTGCAGTGGTTAAGCGCTTAGCTGCTAACCAAAAAGTAAGCAATTCAAATCCACCAGCTGCTCCTTGGAAACCCTATGGGGTAGTTCTACTCTGTCGTATAGTGTCGCTATGAGTCAGAACCGACAATGGCAAAAGGTTGGTCCCTGGTCAGGTCTTCTCCAGATCCCTAAGGGGCCCTGCCCTCCACTTCGATTTCTAGCTCCTTTCTGCCTCTCCTCAACTTCTTAAGGCTGGATGAGCAAAGGCTACCTGCTCACATGAAGCATGAAATGGGGGTCTCTCAGAGTGGGGAACAAAAAGGGGATCAGGAGGCAGGAGGCCAGGATCCCTACCCTGCTTCTGTTGCCACTGTATGGGTGACCTTGAGCTAGTGTCTGCCTTTCTCTGGGACTGTTTCCTTCTCTAACGTGACAATCCATTCTATGCCACCATCCACCTCCCCTTCATTCACGGGCAAGTGGGTGGGAGCCGGGCGGGGTGCAGAGACATAGGGTGGGGAGAGTGGGCACGGCATGTATAATCCCAGGACCCAGGACTGAGGGGAGGTCGGCTCCTTCCCTTGACCTGGGCTCCCCGCTGCCATGACCAGACCTGCCCCCAATCCAGCTTCTCAAAAGGATTGTCTACACTCATCTCTCCTCTGTCCTCTGCATTTGATTTCTCCCCCATAAGATGAATTGTGAGACACAGAGAGCACTGTTCATGGCTCAGGCCTTGCTCCTTCTATTCCCTCGGCCTCCATGATGCCACACTCTCCTGGCTGTCCTCCTACCTTCTGGCTGTCTCTCTTCGCTCTTCTTAGCAGGTGCCTCCCCTCCTGTCCATTACATGTCTCAAGGTCTGGCCTTAAGTCGACTTCTCTCTTTTCTTCTCTCCTCGCTTTGCATCCCCCGCCCTGGTGAGCCCACCTTGCTCATGGTTTTAAAGCAGATGTAACCCAAATCACAGTCTCAGCTCAGACCTCTCCCCTGAGCTCCATTAGATCCATCCAGGCAGTGACACAGCCAGGTTCACACTTTAAAAAGTTCATCTAGTTATAGTTTGGAGAATGGTGGGAGAGGACAATAGTGGAGACGAGGGAACCGGTGAGGTGGCTGTTGTAAGTCTAAGCAAGAACAAATTCAGACACTTCTACACTGCTGGTGGGAATGTAAAATGGTACAACCACTTTGGAAATCGATTTGGCGCTTCCTTTAAAAAGCTAGAAATAGAACCACCATGCGATCCAGAAATCCCACTCCTTGGAATATATATCCTAGAGAAATAAGAGCCTTTACACAAACAGATGTATGCACACCCATGTTCATGGAAGCACTGTTTGCAATAGCAAAAAGATGGAAGCAAACAAGGTGCCCATCAATGGATGAATGGATAAATAAATTATGGTATATTCACACAATGGAATACTACGAATCGATAAAGAACAGTGATGAATCTGAAACATTTCATAACATGGAGGAATCTGGAAGGCATTACGCTGAGTGAAATGTGAAATTAGTCAGGTGCAAAAGGACAAATATTGTATAAGACCACTATTATAAGAGCTCGAGAAATAGTTTAAACAGAGAAAATATTCTTTGATGGTTATGAGATGGGGAGGGAGGAAGGTTGGGAAAGGGGTATTCACTAATTAGACAGTAGATAAGAACTACTTTAGGTGATGGAAAAGACAACACACAGTACAGGGGAGGTCAGCACAACTGGACTAAACCAAAAGCAAAGAAGTTTCCTAAATAAACTGAATGCTTCGAAGGCCAGCGTAGCAGGGGTGGGGGTTTGGGGACCATGGTTTCAGGGGACATCTAAGTCAATTGGCATAATAAAATCTATTAAGAAAACATTCTGCATCCCACTTTGGAGAGTGGCGTCTGGGGTCTTAAACACTAGCAAGTGGCCATCTAAGATGCATCAATTGGTCTCAACCCACCTGGAACAAAGGAGAATGAAGA
Source organism: Elephas maximus indicus (assembly GCF_024166365.1). Taxonomy (NCBI): domain Eukaryota; kingdom Metazoa; phylum Chordata; class Mammalia; order Proboscidea; family Elephantidae; genus Elephas; species Elephas maximus. The sequence continues at coordinate 65,996,283 of NC_064831.1, read as the reverse complement.
ACACCAAGGACAGTAGGTAACTACAAGCCCAAGAGACAGAAAGGGCCACATAAACCAGAGACTACATCAGCCTGAGACCAGAAGAACTAGATGGTGCCCGGCTACAAACCGATGACTGCCCTGACAGGGAAAACAGCAGAGAACCCCTGAGGCAGCAGGAGAGCAGTGGGATGCAGATCCCAAATTCTCGTAAAAAGACCAGACTTAATGGCCTGACTGAGACTAGAAGGACCCTGGTGGTCGTGGTCCCCAGACCTTCTGTTGGCCCAGGACAGGAATCGTTCCCGAAGCCAACTCTTCAGACATGGATTGGACTGACAATGGGTTGGAGAGGGATGCTGGTGAGGAGTGAGCTTCTTGGATCCCGTGGACACTTGAGACTATGTTGGCATCTCCTCCCTGGAGTGGAGATGAGAGGGTAGAGGGGGTTAGAAGCTGGCGAAGTAGACACACAAAGAGAGAGTGGAGGGAGGGAGCCAGCTGTCTCATTAGGGGAAGAGCAATTGGGAGTATGTAGCAAGGTGTATATAAATTTTTGTATGAGAGACTGACTTGCTTTGTAAACGTTCACTTAAAGCACAATAAAAATTATTTAAAAAAAAAAAAAGAACATATTCAGGCCTGAACTGCGGTAGAGGGGATTGGAAGGAGGGGGTGATCCATGGGATGGTAGGCTTTGGGAATTGATTTCCCAGGAGGATTCCAGGCCACTGGGTGTCACTGGCCAATACTGACAATATCAGGAAGAAGCAGGCTTGCAGGGGTATTCAATTTGTAGGGCTGAGCTTGAGGTGCCTACAGGGATGCCCAGAAGGAGAAGGTGAGACTCATGGAAGGTTGGTGACTTACCCAAATTCCTATCACCACTTTGCGGTATTGGGAGCCCAACAATTTATCAGCCAGTGAAATCTGTCTGGGAACCAGGCCATATTCCTGCCTTAGCAAACAAGGGAAGAAGTATGGAGATGGGGGATCAGAGAGCCTAGACTGAACCCCAGCTTTGATAATAGTCTGAGTCCTCAGTTGGGTCACAGACTGAGCCCTGACCCTGGTCACACACTGAGCTCTGATCTTGTTTACATATTGAGCTCTGACCCTGGTTAGATGAAGTCCTGAAACCGATCACAAGATGAGCCCTGACCCTGGTCACACACTGAGTCCTGATCCTTTTTATTTTATTGTGGTGGAAATATGCATAACAAAACATAAGTCACCTCAACAATTGCTACATGTACAATTCAGTAACATTAATTACATTCTTCAAGCTGTGCAACCGTTCTCACTATCCCCTTTTCCAAATCACTCCATTAACATAACCTTAATACCCCCTAAGCAAAAACTCCCTCTAGTCCCCTCTTTCTCACTGCTGATAACCACTAATAATCTCCAGTTTCTATTCTATATATTTGCTTATTTCATGTAAGTGAGATCATACAATATTTATCCTTTTCCAATTGACTTATTTTACTCAGCGTGTTGCTTTCAAGGTTCATTCATGCTGTGGCATGCATCAGGGCTCCGTTTCTCTTTACGGTTGAGTAGCATCCATCGTGTGTATAGACTACATTTTGTTTATCCAGTCATCTCTTTGAGTCCTGATTCTGGTGTCACACAGCTGGAGGCTCTGAAGTAAGGCCTTCTTCTCATTCTCTGTCCTGGGATGGGGATGAAGGAGTGGGATCTCAGTAAAGCCAAGAAGAGAAGGCCTGGAGCAAGGAAGACAGGAAAACCACTTCTGGTGTGCAGGCCCAGGGATTCTCAGCTTTTTAGGTGTTCGTGGCTTACCTGGGAATTCTAGAATTTTGGGTAGCATAATTGAAGAAGCTGACAGACTCAAGACCACCCTAAAGGAGACAGCAGTAATCATCAGTGTGGTATCAGGGGCCTCACATGCCTGCAAAACTTCCCAGTTACCACTGGGTTCTCTGGGTCCTCAGCACAAAGTGGCCTTTGAGTGTAGTTGTTCACTGTCCCGTCTACACTGATGTTCCCCCGTCTTACTATGTCCTGAGACCTGTTCAGCTCAACTTGGTTTACTGGACATAGTTGTAACATTATACACCTTTGGTGAGCCCAGTGTGGTAGTTAAGACTCTGCACTCTGGAGCCTGACTGCCTGGGCTTCAAATCTGGGTCTATCACATCCCAGCTGTGTGACCCTGGGCAATTTATTTCACTTCTCTGTGCCTTAGTTTTTTCAACTGTAAAATGGGGGTGATAGTAGAACTTATCCCATAGGGTTGTTGTAAGAATTGTTGTTGTTGTTAGGTGCCATTGAGTCAATTTTGACTCGTAATGACTCCATGCGACAGAGTAGAGCTGCCCCCTAGGGTTTTCTAGGCTGTAATTTTAATGTTTATGGGAACAGATTGCCAGGACTTTCTTTCATGGAGCCAGTGGGTTAAAACCACCAACCTTTTGGTCAGCAGATGGCACTTACCCATTGTGCCACCAGAGCTTTTTGTTGTAAGGATTAACACGAGTTAATTTATATTAAGTGCTTAGTGTCTGGCGTGTGGTAAGTGCTCTATTTGGATTAGCTATTGCTATCATTTTGCTCATTGATGCACACTTGGCTGACACTGTGAGAAGATCACAACACTCCAGGGAGACCTATATTCTGGCCCTGGAGAATCAGTTTGGTTCCACAATTAATTGGCACCTACTCAGGCCAATCTGTGCTGGGCACTGGTGACACAGGTGGAAAAGTCCCACGATCCTGCCCTCAGGGGGTTTACCGTCTGTGGATGCTATGTGTACTATGTAGGAGAGATGTGGGTGAGATGAGCTCATTGGAGAGCTGGTGGATGTTCCAAACAGCTACTGTTTATTGAGCACCAACTCTGTACCAGGCCCTGATCTGCGAGCTTTATGCACATTATGTCATTTTATCCTCCTAAGAGCCACATAACAATTATGTCCATTTTATAGATGACAACTCTAAGACTCAGAGAGGATGGGATAGGAAGGTCTGAGACTTTTCTGTGCCAGTGAATGGTGTGAGCCAGGGTGTGACTGAGCCCCAGGGGTCCAGGGAACAAGGGTGCTCCCTGACTGAGGGGGCTTGAGAGAGGTATGGGTGTGGGGAAGCACCTTGATAGAGGCCTTGAAGGCCAGGCTGAGAAGCTCCACTCAGTGACCACTCTGCATTTGAACGAAGCACGATCCCAGCATGGGAGAGCAGGGTGAGACCCCATCACCCTCACCATGCCCAGCTCTGTGCACCAGGACCAATTGTGTGTCCTACCGCCCAGAAAGCTCTGTGATAGGTGTACACACCTGCATGTCCACAGGTGTGCTAGTAGCAGAGGAGGCCTCTTTGTCTCCTCAGGGGTCCTGCTCCCAGGCTGTACCCAGAGGTCCCTCTCCATAGACCCAGACAGGGCAGGGATCAGAAAGGAGGGCACCGCTGGCTGGGAGGGGCAGCCCCAGCTCCACAGGACTGGGCAGGGGCTGAGGAACGGGGTGGGATGGAGGTGCTGGCACACTGGTGGTGACAGCTTCCTTGATAAAGGGACCCAGAAACTGGGCTGTGGGTGGGCCTAGGAGGCCAGCAGCCAGTGGGGCTGAGGGACCTCCCATTTAGCTCTCTGACCTGGCCAGGGGACAAGCCTATTCCGCAGCACCATGGTCTGAGGACCCTGACAACTTCCACCACAGACTGCGGAAGAGAGGCTGATTAGAGACCACCAGGCAGACATTGGGGGCGTGGGGCGTCTGTACTTCCGTTTACCTCCTGCCCCTGACTTGCCTCCTCCACATAATTAGCAGCTCTTGTCTCTAATTGATTCCTCTGGTGCTCACAGGACAATTAGAATTTAAATTGCCTTTTACAAAGGTCACAAAAACATGATCAAAGAGGAATCTATTAGAGGGCCAGGGTGGTCCCTCCTTCCCTGCCTCCCAGAGTTGAGTGGGCAGGAGGCTGGCAGTGCAGAGCCATTGCCACCTATACAGGGCCTTTTCTGTCACCCCAAAGTCTTTCCCAAGGCATTCTGGGGCCTCCCTATGTAAAGGATGGGGGAAAGACAAATCCATACTCTTTTGCCTCATGTTCGAGGCCTTCCCTCATCTCTGTTCCCTCCCTCAATACTTTCTTCCCTGCACGGCCCCTTCCTCAGCCTGCGCCCTGCTTTTCCCCAACATGTCAGTCCTAGCCTGTTTGGCACCACCTGTGCTTCGGATGGTCTAATCCTGCCCCCCACCAGCTGTGTGATCTTAAGTAAGCTACTTTGCCTTCTCTGAATCTCAGCGGCCTCAGCCAGGAAGCAGAGCTGGTGCTTTTTGCTTCCTAAAGCAGGAGTCTCCATAGGAAGAACTCCTGGAGTGCTGGCTATCAGATCTTTGCTTCTCTGAGCCCACTTATTCTATCTGCCTCCACCAGCAAGCTGCCTCTGGGACTCATCCTCTGGCTCCTCCAGCCCCGACTGTGGTCCACCCTTGGCCATGCTCCTCGTGTTGCCCAGGGGTGTGGTAGCCTCTCCCCACCTCGGGGGTCCAGAGCAGAGACACCGTCTACATCTTCCTCTGCTCCCACAGAGCTGCACAGGCCTGGGCACATGGGGAGAGTTCAGGGCCTCGACTTCCCCATCCATGCAATAGGGGCTGAGTTGGGAGGCCTGTGACAACCCTGTTAACTCAAGTTCTTAGTCTCAGGCTGACTCGGAGTTGTTAGGGCTAGGGCTCGGGGCCTGGTAGAGGCTGGGTGGGGTGGGCTTGGAAGTGTCAAGAGGCCTCCTTTGCACCTGGCCTAGCAGCTAGGGTTAGGGGGGAGGGTGGACAATGACAGCCAGGGAAGGGCTTGACTTCCAGGAGGCCTCTAGAACCTGACCCCACCCAGCTGGGTCTGAGAGGGGAACCCTGTCACCTAAGCTGGGAGGGCTGCCTCTGGAGAGCAAGTGGCACTTCCCAACCTGCCAGCCTGGGTCCAAGAGGGAAATGGGGACAAGATGTGGCTGCTTTCCCCTGCCCTGGTGACTCACCACTGGGAGGCAGTCAATCTGGCATCTCCATCAAACTTCAGACAGGAGTGATGTTCACTGAGCACCTGCTATGTGTCAGCCCCTGGGTTGAATGCTTTAAATGTCTTTTCTCACAACATCTTCTCAGTAGTACTATAAGTCACCGTTTCACAAATGAGAAAACAGGCCACATGGCAAAGAACTGTCAGAGCCGAGATTTGAACCCAGGCTTGCTTGGTACCAAAATAGAAGCCCTGCATGGCTCAGCCCCCGGCTGGTACTGGCTGTAAGGGATTCCAATAATTTGGGACACAAAACCAGCATTAGGGGCACCACAGGCAATAGGATGTCACCTGGCTCCATCTGAGGGGTAGGGGTGAGGGACAGGGAGTCCGTGTGGTCTCAGGGGAAGATGCGTATGGTAGCAGTATTCCTGTTCACTCTGCTCTGTCCCCAAGGTCGGGGACATCATCATTCCTCATTTAGACTCAAGCACAGAGCCATGGGGCAGGGAGATTGCTCAGTAATCCAGCCTGATTACCAGGCCCGGCAGAACTTCATTTGGATGCCAAAGGAGGCAGCTTTGGGGCCCAGGCCTACAGTGCAGTCAATGAACTTACTGGCCCCTGACCTGGGGTGAGCCAGGTCTGCTGCCCGCCTCTGAGGAGGGTCCATAATAAAGGGGAAAGTCAGGGGGGACAGGGGAGAACGAGCCCACTCAGGACCCTCGGAGGATGAGGGAGGAACCATGCACTCTGGGCAGGAACCTGGCAAGGCCATACTGCCCATGCCCTTGTCCTGAAGATGGCCAGGCCCTCAGTCTCACCATGTCAGCAGAAGGGATATGTCTAGGAGTGGGGTGGGAGGCTGGGGTGCCCAGGGAGAGGATGGAGGGGCTGCCCTTGTCAGGAACATCCTCACGGGCAGGAGGTCCTGTTCTGACCCTGGGTCTGGTCAGGGCTGGGTGGGGCCAGGCATTCAGCCAGTGATTGAAGCACAAGATGGCCTCGCAGGGGCCATAAATTCCAGGGGCCCAGGTGAGCAGGCCCACAAAACTGTTGTGACAGCAGTGGTTAAATTAAGTGGCCGTTGTGGAGCCAGGAGGGGCTGGCTTCCTGAAACGGGATTTATGGCCTCCCTGCCCCATTTCCTGCCCAGTCAGCCTGGGCCCTCTCCAGCCCCCTGAGGGAGGCCTGCAGCCAGAGGCCCATTCTCAGAGCCCTTGGAGCTCCTGCTGTGTAGGGAAGCCAGTTGGGGATGCTGTGCCTGGGCCACCAGGAACTGCCGTCCCCCTGGTCTGGGATCCTGGAGCCACAGTGCTGCCTGCCTTGGTCCTCAGCCAGGAGCACTAAGGCCCAGAGAAGACATGAGACACTTGAGGCCACAAGGGCCTGGTCCTATCTCTGGCTCCCAGATCATTCACCCATATTCCCTCAGTTGAGGGGTGCATGAGCTGCTCAGGTCTGCTCAGGCTTGATGCCTCTGAGGCCCTGGCTGGCCACCGATATTATTCTCTTAAAACCAGTTGCCATCAGGTAAACCCCCACTCACGGCAACCCCATATATATCAAAGTAGAACTGCGTTCCAGGAGCTTTTCAACGGATGATTTTCTGGAAGTGATCACCAAGCCTTTCTTCTGAAGCCCCTCTGGGTGGTGGACTCAAACCTCCAAACTGTTGGTTATCAGCCACTCACGATAATTGTTTGCACCACCCAGGGACTTCACCACATCCTCTTCGTCTCTCCCAAGATGCTTGGGACAGGTGGGGTCCTTTCCTTCTCTTCTGGAGCCCAGCCAGTGGTGACAGAACAGGAGGTAGAGTGCTGGCCCCACCTTGCTCATTCTCACACACACACACATACTTGAATCCACACATGCAGACACGCGTGTCAGGTAACAACATAAATGGGCGAACATTTTGGGTCGTTTTAGGGTGAAACGTTGGGCCTGGAGTATTTCATCTACAGAATCCACTGACCTGGACATTGTCAGATGTTTACTTGGAACAAATGAAACATCAACAATCAACAACATGGAAGCGATACACAGAACATAAAACACAGGGGACCTGTAGTCTCCAAAAGCACCCTTAGTCCAACTGATTCCTTGGAATGGTCTGGCCTTGGACCTCCAGGCCCGCAAGAGAGCTCAGCCAATCAGAGTCCAGAAAGGCCCACGCCATCGTGGCCACCCCCTCCCCCCACCACCACCCTGAGCCCTCAACAGGTCTATGTCCGAGCCAGAGAGCAGGACCTGCTCCTTTCTGGGGTGCTCATTGCTGGGGCCCTCCAAAGTCACATTAACCAATGGAAAAAGTGAATTTTGGCTGGCCAGTGACCAACATGCAAATAATAAGGACATATCCAGCTTAAAAATGTCCTTGAGCAGAAGCAGGTGGTGGTTCTGTGGAATGCCACCTATCTCAGCTGGGCTTCCTGCATGGGACTTACCTGCAGGGGGCAGCCTCTAGAACCCAAGTGGCCCTACCCACCAGGAGTGGCCCAAACTTGGAGCTTTGCCCTGAGCCATACCTGCTCTGGGTAGGTTCCCACTCCCAGGGACTTGGCTCTCTGAGGCCTTGAGGCTGCAGGTTCTCAGTCAGATTATCTCCTGGAGATTGAGGCTGTCAGGAAGGCTGGGACGGGCTGCCTGTTACAAAAACAAGGCCTTAGCCTGGCAAGTCCCTGAAGACTCCTGCTTTGGCCAGCCTCTCCAGACCCTTCTCCCTCTGAGTATGCTGTTGTCCTTTTGTACCATGCCCTTTCTTACCTCCTATCTTTGTTCAAGCTGTTACTTCCTCCTGGAGGAAGAGCCCCCTCCATGCCCACCTTTTCTGATCCTGTCCATTCACTAAGGCCCAGATCAGATGAGGCTGCACACATTTCTCCCTGGAGGGGCTCTGGCCCTCACACTGCTGGATTTAGGGGTCCTGGGCTTTCCCTTCAGTTAAAAGAAGCCTGACCTGGGATGAGAATAGATAAGAGGCCCATTTTGCCTTCTTGGATCCTCAATAGCCTCATGTGTAAAATGGGAAGAACAGTCCTGCCTAGTCCCCGCCCCCCCATGCCTTGCCCCTGTCCACCGTGATCCTTAGGCTCAGAAAAGGAGTCAGCATTGGAGGATGGGGCAGCCTGGAGCAGAGCTCATGCCTAGCGTGAGTATGGAATTTAGATAGGAGGGGCTGCCGAGTCAGGACCAGCTTGTGAGCAACCTGGAGGAGCTAAAGTGGCTTTAGGACCCGTGCAGCCAGGCCACAGAGAATGGTGAGGGTTTGTAGGCAAAGGCCAGGAGGTGCAAGTCCTGCAGACTGAGCCTGGGGGAGCAGGCAGGGAGGCGCATGTGTGCATGCCGTGTGTCTGTGTGTACATTTGTGTATGCATAGTGTATTCTGTTGTGGCGTGTGATATGCAAAATACGAGTGTACCTATTTACCCATGTATACATGTGACTATGTGAGTGTGTATGTGTCTACGTGCATGTATGTGGCATGTTTGTGTGTATCCTATTGTATGCATGTATGTATGATGTGTGTATATGTGCAACAAGTGTGTATGTGAGACTTGTATGTGTATTGTGCAGCATATGTGTGATGTATATCCTTGCATCTGGGAACACCAAGACCCCTTGCCCAGTCCTGGACCTGCCCCCGTAATCTGCCCCGGGCATGTGCAGAGAGAGGCCACCCACTGGCCCCAACCAGGCCACTTTTCTTCAGGAAGGCATCCCCAGCTCCTCCTGCCATCCCTCTTAGGCTGGCCCTGAATGAGCCCAGGCCCGGAGTGTGAGCTGGGCAGAGTAGAGCAGGACCATCACCTCCCCTTTCTCTCCCTCTCTGGATGCCCCACTTCTCTTACTGAAGCTGAAATCTCCAGAGCACAGGCCATGGGGGTGGCCCTCCCTTCTCCCATCTCTGCCTGCCTCCCCAGACCCTGTACAACTCTCCTACTCCAACCTCTTACCTCACTGGAAGGGGCTGGGTCCCTTTGCTCAGAAGGAGAGACAGAGGCACAAGGGAGAGCGGTTTAGAAGGTGATCCAGAGGCCAAAAAGGGCGTCCAGGGAAGCACCCGCCCCGCGACTTGGTGTGGAACTAGTCCCAGGCCCTTCTCAGGGAGTCTGCTTCTGTCCTCCTGGGGCCCCTTGCTCTTCAAATGACTACCTGTCCCCTCCAGCTCCTCTGCCAGCTATGTGAAAGGCCCTGCGTGCTGCCAGCCTCATGGGTAAGATGATGAACGAGCCACAGATAGGACTTCAGCTCACACCTTCTGCCCACCCCTCATCCCTCACCTCTCACTACACTGGTGGGCCAGCCACCTGTACTCCAGGAACATCCTTGGGCCTGCACTAAGAAGCAGGGTGGCTGTGGCACCCTCGGTATTCTGTCCCATGTCTGGGGTCCCACCCCTGGCCTTTAGGGGCTCTACTTGGCTATAATATTCTTTTCCTCCACCTGCTTCTGGGGGTTCTGAGAGTTCTTGAGGTTCCATCACCCATTATTCATTCATTGGTGCCTTCATCCTACCCCATCCCACCTGGGGGCGCAGCAATAAAGCAAATGAGCTTTACACTGTGGGTACCTGTCTGAGGGGCAGAGGAGGGAAGACCAGGCCCTGACATTGGGGAGGTTCCCCTCCACACACATATATATGACACAGTGAGATGATGGGGAAATGGGAAATGGGACTGGTGGGGTCTTGGGAATGGATTCAGCCCCTGGGAAGCAGAAACACAGGATTAGAGTACCCTGGACACCCCTTGTCCAGATCAAGGGGGAGCAGGGCAGAGGTGGAAAGTCCTGGCCCAGAGCTGAGCCTGTGCAAGTGCTGAGGAGGGAGGAGAGCTGGGCAGATGCAGAGAGGGAGAAGGCTCAGAGGGGAGAGGACGAGGGAGAGATGCAGGGAGAGGGGAGGAGGGGCTGCTGCTGGCTGGGCCAAGTCAGCTGAGGCTGGGCCAGACATCAAAGCCCAGAGCATGTTCTGAGGCTGCTGGTCTCTCCCTCCCATGGAGAAACAGATGTCCCTTTGATGGTGAGAAGAAAAGATGCACAGGGAGGGCAGGGGAGCGGGGGAAGGGGGAGACAAAGTCTCCTCCCTGTGGCCACGTCTCCTCCTCGTGGCCACCCAGGGAATGGGAGAGACCATCACAAGTGCCACCTCCTCCACCTCCAGTGGGCTGTGATGTCAGACCCATCACTGGGGCCTTCATCTACCAGGGGCTGGGCAGCTACCCTGGGGCTTCCTGGGAAGCCAGGGCTGTGGGGTGTCAGCAGTGGACCGAGCACCAACTCAGTGGTGTGAGGAGACGTCCAGGCTGATGCTCTAGCCCAGTGAACCCCAGGTGTCCCGGTGGCCAGGGGTGAGAATGGATGCCCACTCATCCCAGCTGCCCAAGCCCCTCACAGCCCCCAGAGTCGCACCTAGCACTCAGCTCAATGGAAGCAGCTGAGTCTCAGGGCCTGGCGTGCTGCCCAAGGCTGGGCCAGCATCAGCCCCCTTGCCAGCCTGCCCGTGATGGGGACGCTTTGAAGGCCAGTGTTGCTGTAGAGGGATCACTCAGGAACCCATCAGGGGTGTACCATTGGCCATTTCCAGGCGCCCGAGGGGCAACTGTCCTGCTGGCTGAGTGGTGGGACAGCTGTGTACTGTGAGAGCTGGAGCGGAGGAGGCTGGATGCCCACTCTCACCACTTCACATCCCCCTGTAGTCGCCTCTGCTCAGCGTCTCACCTGTGCTGACGTGTGCACACCTTTGTCGGACTCTAGAGCCTACATGCTCTGTGCAGCGCTTGCCCCTTTATCCGCACTGGCCTTCTCACCCCAGAAAGAATGAGGCACACTCCCCTTACAGTCTCTGGACTTCTCTGAGTCCCACCTCCACACCCAGCTCCCACGGTTTCCCAGCCACAGGACGCCTTTGTGAGAGTTAACAAAAGCCACTCCTTCCTCCACATGCTTCTCTGCCATCTGCCGGACATTGTCCCCCTAAATATACACACCTGTGATGTCCACAGAGTCCGCGGGCGGTACAAACGGCAAATGCGCTCAGCTGCTAACTGAAGGATTGGAAGTTTGGTTTCCCCCAGGACACCTTGGAAGAAAGGCCTGGTGATCTACTTATGAAAAATCAGCCACTGGAAAGCCTACGGAGCACAGTTCTACTCTGACACACATGGGGGTGTCAGAGTCGACTTAATGGCAACTGGTTTTATGATGACTACGTGTGAATAACACCCTCTAGAGTCGTGAGGTGAGGGGCTTGAATACTCTGCATGGCCCTCCTTTTGCTGGTCCAAATCCACCATATTCTGCAAGGCCTAGCTTGAGCCTCCTTCTTCCAGGAAGCCCTCGCTGATTACCTCAGTCCTGGAGTCTCCAGAGTCCCTGGCATGAAGCCAGAAACCAGCTCTGGTGAGAGCACTGCTGGCCTTGGGAGTCCTTGGCAGGAAGAGCCTTCTCTTGGCCAGCCATCTAGCCAGGAGAAGGGCTTGGCTTGTGATCCCAGCTCTAAGACCAGGAGGAAATGTCTTAGCTAGGCCTCTAGTGTAGCTGGATTATCTCTGAAAGCCACAGGGCTCCTGCCAGCCTTCTTAATCCAGACTCTCTGAAAATGACCCTTTTGTATGGAACACAAGCTCCCCAGCCAGACCCCCACCCTATCAGCCTGTGGGTGACACTGTAAAGGGAATAACTTCGTTTCTCTGCCCAGCAGGAGCACTAGCTTTTCAGCCCCTTCCAGTAATTTCTGATCGCTCCTGGGGTTGTCTGGCAAGCCCTCACAGTCCTCTCACAGTCTCTTCACAGGGCAGCCTGCAGAGCCACTGGAGGGGAAGGCCTCACTGTACCCTGTTCCCTCAAGGGAAGACAGATCCTGTGCCAGGGCCTGGTCTCCTGTTGTCCACAGCTGTCCTCCCCACCCAGTGCAAAAGCAATGGGTAGATCTATGGGGACCCTGTGGTCCTTTACCCCAGTTCTGCCATGCTTTGACACCTGCTCCTTGTCACAGCCTTTGTGACATAAGCCCCTCCAGGCTCTGCCCACAGCCTCTCCCCCATGCATCCATGGGACCAGGCTGTTCCAAAGACCCTTGGCTGCCCTTCCGATCTCCTCACATAAACAGATGCTTGCAGACAGCAGCATCCACACCTGCTTATCAGAGGTGTCCAGACTCGGTGGGGCAGAATCTCACCAGAGCTCCTTCCTCTTGCCTGTGGACAGTCCACACTATCCTCCACTGGGTCCAGGCACCATCATCAACTTGGCAACTGGAAAAACCCAGCTGGCCCTCCGTGGACCCGGCTCTGACCCTTTGGGAAGGAAGGTGGAAAGTAAAACGGAGGTGGAAACATACTAGAAAATAAGTTTCCAAACCCTGTATGCAGTGGTGACATCCCAACAGCTGCTGCTGATGTGGAAAAATAAAAGTTGCCAGCTTGGTTTTTTTTGCCCTTTCTTTCTAAATGATTTGACGTTTTATTCCCCAACCTCCTCGCCACCCCATCAAACTCTCTATTCTCTGCTAATAGCAGAATAATAAAAAATTATCCTTCAAAGCCTGTGAGTGAGAGGCCGAGATGGGAGCCCAGGAGAGGGAGGAAGGAGAGGAAGAAAAAGGTTATTATAAATGTGTCAGCCTTGTTTATGGCCCTTTATCAGCGAGGGAGAGACGGGGAGGGAAAGGCACTGTCAGCGCACACTTTAAAGCGGCCTGCCAGCTTGGCTGGGGAGTGTAAATAATTTTTATTTTCAGCTGCATTTAGATATTTAAAAAAATATATACCCGCCAGCAGTCGTGGGGAGCCTGCCGAGCCTGCTGGGGCAGTGCAGGCTGGGGGTGGCTTGCCTTTTGGTCCCTTTGACGGGACTGTGCTTGACAATTAGGGCATTCAAAACCAGCATTTGCTGATAAAGGCCTCCTTCCCAAGGAGCGTGGGGAGATAGTGAAGCTAGGCACAGCAGCTGCCAAGCTTCCTGGCTGGCTGGCCAGGGGCTAACCTGACAGGGCAAGATTTAGGAAGACATACAGGTAACTGGTGTCCATCCTGATAAGGCCAGCGAGGGCACAGGCCACTCCCTGCATGGCTGGATGTCACATCTCCATCCTGGGCTTGAGAATGAGTAGTCTCAGACCCTCATGTTTCATTCACTAGCACCTACTATGTGCCAGGATTATAGGGCTTCAAGGGCAGTGGAATGTAAAGATTGTTTCACCTTTGATCCCTCCTCTTAGAGTACTGCCCCAGACCAGTCCTTCACCTCCCAGGCCAGTCTTTCACCTCCCTAGTCCAGTCCTTCACCTCCCAGGCCAGTCCTTCACCTCCAGTCCAGTACTTCACCTCCCAGACCAGCCTTTCACCTCCTGAGACAAGTTTTTCACCTCCCTAGCCCAGTCCTTCACCTCCCAGACCAGACCTTCATCTCCCCAGACCAGTCCTTCACCTCCCTAGACCAGTCTTTTACCTCCAGACCAGTCCTTCACCTCCCAGACCAGCCTTTCACCTCCTGAGACAAGTTTTTCACCTCCCTAGCCCTGTCCTTCACCTCCCAGACCAGACCTTCATCTCCCCAGACCAGTCCTTCACCTCCCCAGACCAGTCCTTCACCTCCCAGACCAGTCTTTAACCTCCTGAGACAAGTTTTTTACCTCCCTAGACCAGTCCTTTACCTTCCAGACCAGACCTTCACCTCCCAGACCAGTCCTTCAACTCCCAGGCCAGAACTTTACCTCCCAAGGCTAGTCTTTCATCTTCTGAGGCCAGTCTTTCACCTCCTGAGACAAGTCTTTTACCTCGTAGACCATTCCATCACCTCCTAGACCAGTCCTTCACCTCCCAAGAACAGTTCCCCACCACCCAGACCAGTCCTTCACCACCCAAGACCAGTCCTTCACCACCCAAGACCAGTCCTTCACCTCTCAAGACCAGTCCTTTTCTCCCAGACCAGTCCTTTACCTCCTAGACCAGTCCTTCTTGACCTCTAGAGTAGCCCATTGCATTCTGGGTGCCTCCTAAGGCAGTGTTGCACAATGGTTAGAAGCATGGGCTCCCCAGGTAGACAGACGGGGCATTTGAGTCCTGGCTGTGAGTACTCAGGTAAATGACCTCTAAGGTCTAAGCCTCCATTTCTTCTTCTGTCAAATGAGGATAGTAATGGCACTAATCCAATGTAGTCGTGGGGATAAAGTGAGATGATAAGTGTACTTAGCCTTCTGACACACAGGGAGGGCACCGTGAACAATGCCTTTCATCGTTGTTGTTTGCTGTGTTCAGAGAAGGGCATAATAAATCCTTCATATAATTCCTTAATGTACAAGCTCTGAGCCCAGGATCAAGGTCAGGCTGAGAGGCGTTGAACCCGGTCTTCTGGAAGGTCATGTACTAGGCTGGACAGAGGGGCTATGCGTGGACAAGTCAGGCAGACTTCCTGGAGGGAAGTCCCCAAGGGAGTGGCAGCATGAGGAGGGGTTGAGGAGGAGCTTAGCCTGGCTGGAGAAGAGGGAGGTGAACTCATACCCTCCCTGGGTGATTCCCAAACCAGTTCAGAGAGATGACTTGGCGCTAATAACCCGTGAGGGTTGCGTATGAGGTATGCGGCCAGCACGTTACCTGTCTTCTATCCTGGGGCTTCTCTGGCTGGGGTTCCCTGAATGCTCCCTCTGCATGATGGATATGGGGACACCTCGCCATTCCATAAGTGTCCCTCAAGGCTCTCAGGACTGGACAAGGCTGGCACTGGCAGGCAGTGGGCATGGGCAGACTCAGAGAAGCAAAGGAGGACAGAACCAAATTCCCAGGTCTGTGACTTTGTTGGTCATGGGAGAACAAGCCCCTTGAGCCCTCCCAGTAAGTTACTGCTGTGGTTGAGCTAGGGGTGGCTGGAAGGACAGGTGGCATCAGACCAGAGTGTAGCTGGATGTTTGGCCCTGAGTACAGATTTGAACAAGGGCGCTGAGCTGGGCAGGGCCAGACCCAGGACTGTACTAGGTCCTGAGTGGGGTCTGTGGGCTGAGAGAAAGCCAGGAAGCAAGGGAGGCAGGAGGGAGAGCAAGCAGACAGGGGCTCTGCACCAGCCTTTTACCTCTTGTCATTCCTTCAGTCAATTTTTCATGCTACAAACACACTCCTGCCTGCTCTGAGCCTGGCCCTCAAGGCACTCATGCCCTGAGAGGGAGACAAATGTGTGAACAGACAAGGACAAGTCAACGTGCAGAGTGGTAGTATGCTGTGGCCCAAGAGTGGGGAGGGGAGGTGGGCTTCAGGGCAGGAGGCACAGAGCAGGAAACACTTGAATGGACTCCAAAATTAGATGTAGGAGTTTTCCAAGCAGACATGGCCAGGGAGAGCATTCCTAGCAGAAGGCACAGCACCAAGAAAAGCCTGAAATACATGGCAACAGGATCACTGGGGAAAGTACAAGTTAATTGTGTGGTGCTGGATTAGTGTTTCCCAACGTGCCCTGGGGAACATTACTTCTGGGAGATGTTAATGTTACTTGAAGTAAGTGCCCTCCTGGTCAGGTATATCTGGGAAACATTGGGCTAACAGATGAAAGGCAGAGGGTATAAGATTGATAAAATCAATTCAATTTATATGCACCGTAGGTCACTGGAAACCCTGGTGGAGCAGTGGTTAAGTGCTATGGCTGCTAACCAAAAGATCTGTAGTTTCAAATCCACCAGGTGCTCCTTGGAAACTCTATGGGGCAGTTCTACTCTGTCCTATAGGACCTCTATGAGTCAGAATCAACTCAATGGCAATGGGTTTATTTTTTTTGGTAGCAACAAGCAATCTAAAAATTAAATCAAGAAAAAAATTCCTACAACAGTATCAGAAAAAAAATAAAATATATAGGAATAAGTTTAGGAAAAGAATAAATTTCAGAATAAATTCTGAAAACTATAAAATATTGTTGAAAGAAATGAAAAAAAACCTAAATAAATGGAAAGACATCCCATGTTCATGAATTGGAAGACTTAATATCGTTAAGGTGGCAGTACTCCTCATATTGATCTACAGATTCAACACGATCTCTATCAAAATATCCCTGGATTTTTTGCAGAAATTGACAAGCTGATTCTAAAATTCATTTGAAAATGCAAGGAATCCAGAATAACCAAAAGAATTTTGAAAAAGAATCAAGTTGGAGGACTCATACTTCCCAACTTCAAAACTTACTACAAAGCTACAGTAATCAAGATAGTGTGGTACTGGCATAAGAACAGACATATAGATCAATGGAATAGAATTGGGAGTCCAGAAAGAAACCCTCACATTTATGGTCAATGGATTTTTATTATTATTATTATTATTATTGTGCTTTATGTGAAAGTTTACAGAGCAAATTAGTTTTTCATTAAACAGTCGTCTTGGCCATCTAGTGCTGCTATAACAGAAATACTACAAGTGGGTGGCTTTAACAAACAGAAATTTATTTTCTCACAGTCTAGTAGGTTAAAAGTCCAAATTCAGGGCATCAGCCCCAGAGAAGCCTTTCTGTCTCTGTCAGGTCTGGAGGAAGGTCCTTGTCATCAATCTTCCCTTTGTCTAGGAGCTTCTCTGCACAAGAATCGCAGGTCCAAAGATGCGCTCTGCTCCCAGCACTGCTTTCTTGGTGGTATGAGTCCTCCTGTCTCTCTGCTCGCCTCTCTCTTTTATATTTCAAGAGAATGGTTTCAGACACTATCTAATCTTGTAGATCTCATCAATATAACTGCCACTAATCCATCCATTAACATCATAGTGATAGGATTTACAACACATATGAAAATCACATCAGAAGACAAAATGGTAGACAACCACACAATACTGGGAATCATGACCTACCCGAGTTGACAGAAGTTTTTGGGGGACACAATTCCATACATGACAACAGTTAATACACAAATTGTTTTGTGATACTGGTTGCCAACTCCACGATGTGTCAATACTCCTTCTCCATCCTGGGTTCCCTGTTTCCATTCATCCAGTATTCTTGTGTCTTCCTGCCCCCTCGTATTTTCTTTTGGGCTGGTGTGAATATATGAATTGAACTACGAAGCATGTTCCTCACGTGTGCTATGGTTGGCTCTATAGACCTGTCCGATCTTCGGCCGAAGGGTGAACCTCGCGAATGACTTCCATTAAAACCCTTTGCTGTCGAGTCAATTCTGACTCATAGCAACCCTACAGTACAGAGTAGAAACCACTACATCACCAGTGTTTCCAGGAGTGACTTCAGTACTGAGTTAAAAAGATGTCCAGGGGCCATACTCTCGGAGTTATGGTCAATTGATTTTTGACAAGGCTGCCAAGACAGTTCAATGAGGGAAAGAATAGGCTTTTCAGTGAATGGTACTGGGACAAGTGGATATCCACATGCAAAAGAATGAAACTGGACCTCTGTTGTTGTATGCTGTCAAGTCAATTTTGACTCACAGTGACCCTATAGGACAGGCTAGAACAGCAGCTTAGGGTTTCCTAGCCTATAATCTTTAAGGGGAGCCCTGGTGGTACAGTAGTTAAGGGCTGTAGCTGCTAACCAAAAGGTTGGCAGTTCAAATCCACCAGCCAATCCTTGGAAACCCTATGGGGCAGTTCTACTCTGTCCTATAGGGTGGCTGTAAGTCAGAATTGGCTCAATGGCAATGACTTTGGGTTTTTTTTTTTTTTAAATAATCTTTAAGGGAGTGGATTGCCATGTCTTTCCTTCTGTGGAGCTGCTGGTGGATTCGAACTGCCAGCCTCTTGGTAGGAGCGAAGTGCTTAACCATTGCGCCACCAGGGCTTCTTAGACTACTACTTCACATAGAAAAATGAAGTAAAAATGGAATGTAAGGACTCAGTCTGGGAAAGGCTGGGATGTTGGGGCCAGAGGTGGGAAAACTGGATTACTGCCCATTCAAGCCCTCCGGGTCTTCTACAATTATCATCATTATTATTTTTTCCCTGGACTTTTGAGATTGGCAACTGTCAGACAGATCCTGGAGTAAAGCAGTTGAGCCAGGAAGGCTCTATAAATATTTGTCATCTCTCCCTCAATCTATCTGCTGTGAAAGCTGGTGGGAGTGGACGTTGGTAACAACCTCTTGGAGGACAATTTTGCAGTTAATAACCTTCCCCTCCCCCAAGAATGCAAGAGCCTTACACCAAAAAATCCACTGCCATCGAGTTGATCCCAACTCGTAGAGATGCTGTAGGACAGAGTAGAATTGCCTCATAGGGTTTCCAAGGCTGTAATCTTTATGGAATCAGACTGCCACATCTTTCTCCCATAGAACGACTGGTGGGTTTGAACTGCAGACCTTTCAGTTAGCAGCAAAGCAAGTAACCACTGTCCCACTAGGGCTCCTTGCAAGAGCCTTAGGAGCCCGTAGTCTCCCTCTTTGGCATCTCCCTGCAGAAATACCAGTCCAAAGGAGTAAACAGAAATAGGTACAAACGTATTCATGGCAGCATTGTTTTTAACAGTCCCTTTAGTTTTAGTTTTTTAGTAGATGGATTACAAAAATCGGCCCCAATTCTCCACTCCTCCCTGTATCCTCACCTTTGCAATGTCACTTTGCAGTACCTTCTATCAAGAAGTCGGTTTCCCCACACCAGCTGGCCTCCTGACTAGTTTTGACCAATGGAACCTGGAAGTGGAAGTGACTGTGTGCCTACTCCGAGCCTGTTTTTGTTAACTGCCATTGAGTCGACCCCTGATTCATGGTGACCCCGCACACAATAGAATGAAACGCTGCCCAGTCATAGCAACACACAGGGCTCCACTGACAGACAAGTGGTGGCTATGCACAAAGTGTGTTGGTTGGAGATCAAACCCGGGTCTCTCACATGGAAGGCTAGAATTCTACCACTGAACCACCAACGCCCCGTAACTCCAAGCCTGGGAAAAAAAAAACCAAACCCATTGCCTCCAAGTCGATTCCGGCTCATTGTGACCCTATAGGACAGAGTAGAACTGCCGCATAGGGTTTCCAAGGAGCGCCTGGTGGATTCAAACTGCCGATCTTTTGGTTAGCAGTTGTCACCCTTAACCACACACAAAAAAAAAAAAAAAAACCACTATACCACCAGGGTTTTCAGCTCCAAGCCTATAGTCCTTGTTTTCTTGAAAACTTGCTACTACCATGAGAGACCAGGTAAAAGAGAACGTAGCCATTACAGGCGAGGCCATGCTAGACCACCCAGCCCCTAGCTGATCCACCCAATTATAGACGGATGAGTGAGCCCCTCTGGGAATCAGCCGAGCTGGCCCAGACCGGAACTGCCCAGCTAACTTGCAGAATCATTCATGAGCACCATACATGCTTAAGCCACTAAGCTTTGGGGTTGTTTTTCAGGTAAGCATTATTTATATGCTAAAAAACTGATACTGTCCCAAACTGGAGACAATCCAGATGCCCACTGACCTGAAACTGGAGGTATATAAACAGTGGTACAGCTGTACAAGGGAATATCCCGTGACCATTGAAAAATAAGGTCGATCCATGCATACTGGCCTGGAAGATGCCCATGATATATTGGTGAAGGAAAAAAGCAAGCACTGATCGATATGCAAGCCATAACCCCATTTTTGTTTTTTAAAAAAATCTGTGTTAAGAATGTATAGAATAGATAGATATACTCGGGAAAAGTACATAGCAAACTGCTAATAGGGGCAGCCTGTAGGGGACACAAGGAGGAAGAGGTTTCACACTTTCAAAATTTCTTTCTTGTAATTTTTTAAAAATAAATTTTATTTGGAAGAAAAGCAAAGTTGATGTTTTCAATGACGGGGTTTGCTGAAATTGAGGCCCAGCTGTTCTCACATGGATTCTCCAGCTGTCTCCCTTCAGCCCTGGCTCCCTGGGTCTGCCTCTACTCTCGGCCCAAGCCCAGACCCTCCTGCAGCAAAATCTCACCCCCTGAACTCCTCCCTGAACCCACACATGTTCCTCCATCAGCCTGGCATTCCCTATATATCCCTCACCCCTTTAGGCATTTACCTTTGAATATTAGAGCAGGAAAGGCCTTTCTATTAGAGCAGGAAAGGCCTTTGAAGCTCACGGCACAGATATAGGGAAGCTGAGGCACAGGGCAGGGCAAGTTGGAGGGCATGTTGAAGGGCTCTCCATGAGGCTGCAGCTGAGCTGGTGGAAAACACAGTGTCCTGAGGATCCGGCCACTTCAGGGAGCCCAGGAAAGTCCACTCCCTGCCCTGCTCTGACCTCTGCTGTGTTCCATTTCTCTTGGAGGGGGCCCCAGAGATCAGGGACAAGCTTTGCCCTTCTCGGGAGATGAAGGAGGGGCCATGAGGAAGAGTAAGAGGGACAGAGTGAAAGAGGAGGAGGGATAAGATGGGGGTGGGCCTCAACGCCAGCCTCAGCCTAGAGCCTCCGGCAGCAGCCAGATAATAAGCAAGAATAATAGAGGAAAGAGAACGAAATGTCACACACGCTCTGGTGCCATTAGCCACTAGAGAAGGAAAATATCACATAATTAGGCCGGGTCTTTGTTTGCCTTTGTGAAGGGGGGAGCATGAGAGGGGACCTGGTTGTGGGGGCCTGTGCCTCTGGGAATGGACCTGTTTACCCAGGGCCAGAGGAGGGGGTGATGAGATGAAGATTTCAGGACTAGAGCTCCAGGACCCTTGGGTCTCCCACTCCCCAGCCCCTGGGCCTGATGTGCCTGGGGGTGGGGAGTAGGAATGGGATGGGGAAAAGATGGGACTTGTCCCATCTGGAAACTGAGACATAGAGCTCAGAGGCCTCCTTGTCTTTGCTGTTGTTTGTTTATATTTCCCTGGTTATTACCCAAGTCACAGAAACACCCGAGTAATAGCTGTAAAATTACACACTCGCAGCTAATTCGGGTACCACTCTTGGCATAGCAGCCACGTTTTAAGGAGAAATAAACAAGGCCTGAAATAAAAGTCGGCAGGAATACAAATCTGCAGCAATGAGGCTGACTCCCCCCTTCCCCATACAACAGCCAGCATGTTCATCACTCTCTCTCTGCACACATGCACACTCACACACAGGCAGCCTTTCCCTTTTCCTCTCCAAGTTGTCCCTGTGGTACATAGGGCCCACTGAGGGGGCTCTTTGATCACTGCTCTTTTCTTCCTGAGATGGTTAATGTTGTGTGTCAACTTGGCTGAGCCATGATTCTCAGTCATTTGACAGTTATGTAATGATGCTGTTATCCTCCATTTTATAATATAATGTAATCACGTCCATGATGTGATCTGATGTGATCAGCCAATCAGTTGTATGGGGAGTTTCCTTGGGGGTGTGGCCTGCATCGGATATGTATCGACCTTCTGGCAAAGCTTGTTGGCTTTTGCTTTCTCTGGATCCCGCATCTGGCTCGACATCATCTGACCTCCGGTTCTTGGGACTTCAGCCAGCAGCCTGCCATCTGACTGCTGATCTTGAGTACATCAGCCCTTGCAGATATGTGAGTCAGGAGAAGCCTCCAGCCTGATGCCTGACCTACAGACTTGGCACTTGCCAGCCTCCACAACCACCTGAACCATTTCCTTGAGATAAATCTCTCTCTCTATATATATACATACACACTTCACTGGTTTTGCTTCTCTAGAGAACCCAGCCTAAGACACCCCCTCTGACCTAGATCCAGGTTCTGTGCCTGGGCCAGGGTCTTTGTCTTCACAGATCCAGGCTGCTTTCCCTATTCTGTCTCCCTTCTTTTCTGAGAAACTTGCATTCCCCTTTCCCAAAGCCAAGGAGGCTCTAACCACCATTCATTCAACAAGTTTTTCTTGAGCATCTACTTTATGCTAGGCACTGCTCTATTGGTGAGTAAAACACAGGCACTGGTTCTTTCATTGAGCTAATGTCTGGTGCAAGAGACAGATATAAGATAAATAAGTGCATGAATAAACATAGATACAGTTGGCCTTCCGTATCAGTGGGTTTCACATCCGTGGATTTAACCAGCTGGGGATCAAAAATATTCGGGAAAAAAAATAGTTCCAAAAAACAAAACTTGAATTTGTCGCACACCGAGCCCTATGCTGAATCCACACAAATGAAATTAAGTGTCGGCATCTGTTGCTGTAGCCTCCCTCCATTTCACAGCTCCGCAGTCTCTCTCCAGCACTCGTTTGAGCATTGTTCACCTCCCATCTCTTTCCTTTGCTACTTGTGTTGTGTGCACCCTATGTTTCTGTGAAAAAATGGCTCCTGAAAAGCAATCAAGTGGCCAAAGCAATTCCTCAAAGGCTAAGAGGGGGTGTAAAATGCTATCTCTTGATGAGAAAATAAAAATCTTAAATCTTTTGAAAAGTGGCACGTCGGTTGCTGAAGTGGGCCGTAAGGCCAGTAAGAATGAATCGAGAGTTCATACAATAAAGCAGAAAGAAGCTGAAATTCGTGCAAGCGTTAATGCTGCCTCTACAACGGTACAAATTGTCTCTCTGGTTCGTGATACAGTGCTTGCAAAGACCGGGAAAGCATTAAGTGTTAAGTGCCTTCCAACCTGGGGGGCTCATCTTCCAGCACTATATCAGACAATGTTCCGCTGCTATTCATAAGGTTTTCACTGGCTAATGCTTTTCAGAAGTAGACTGCCAGGTCCTTCTTCCTAGTCTGTCTTAGTATGGAAGCTCAGCTGTCCTCCACGGGTGACCCTGCTGATATCTGAATACCGGTGGCATAGCTTCCAGCATCACAGCAACATACAAGCCCCCACAGTATGACAAACTGACAGACACATGGGGGAAGTGTAAGCATTAACTACTATTTATATAGCATTTACTTTGTATTAGGTACTACAGGTAATCTAGAGATGATTTGAAGTGTATGGAAGGATATGCGGAAACCCCGGTGGCATAGGGGTTAAGTGCTACAGCTGCTAACCAAAGGGTCAGCAGTCGGAATCCGCCAGGTGCTCCTTGGAAACTCTATGGGGCAGTTCTACTCTGTCCTATAGGGTTGCTATGAGTCGGAATCGACTCAACGGCAGTGGGTTTGGTTTTGGGTTTTTTGGAAGGATATGCATAGGTTATATTCAAATACTACGGTATTTTATATAAGGGACTTTAACGTCCTTGGATTTTGGTATCCACAGTGGGTCCTGGAATCAACCCCCAACGGATGCCGAGGGACGACTATAGTAACAAGGTAGGATAAGCTTCAGATTGGAGGCTTGGGAAACTTCTCTTCTGGGGGAAAGAAAGGGACTGAGCTGAGCCCTGAGTGGGAGTTTGCCGCTTGCAGAGTGGGGAAGCAGAGAATTCCAGATGGAGGGAAGAGCCTGTGCTAAGGTGAGCAGGCTAGCATGGCTGGGGTGCAGGGAGCCAGGGGAATGTGGTGTGAGGCAGCCTGGAGGGCCCTCCTAGGTGCTGTTGGCCATGCTAGGAAGCCAGAAAGGCTCCTAAGGGTGCTGAGGAAGGGAGGAACAGGGTCTGATTTATGCTTTTGAAAGATCTCCCTGTTCAGCTGGGAGAGGCCTCAGAGAAGTGAGAGGAGAGACGGTGGCCAGGGAGGCTGTTGCAATCATCTTGGTGAGAGATGACAGTGGCTTGAGAAAGGACAGTGGCAGCACAGAGAGGGAGACGGGGAGTTGTTGAAAAAGACGTAGAAGGCAGAGAGAACGTAGACTTCAGCAGTGAGGAGGAGGAGTCAAGAGGACTGGTGGATGGAGGTACACTTCCTGAGTTGGGGATACTGCAGGAGGAACTGATTCGGAACATCCATAGAGATGGCATCTAAGGCCATGGGGATGGGCAAGATTGCCAAAGGAGACAGAGAGTGTGAAGAGAAGATGTGACCAAATGCCCCTCCATCCTCATTGCTGATAAAATAACAGTTCCAACCTCATTAATTTGTTGGGAGGATGAACCACAGCAGAATGTCACATGTCAGCCTGGATGCATCCCACTGGAATCTCCCTGGTAGGCCATGACGTGGGTGGGCCGTGATTGGATTCCTCAAGGGTTCCACCTACCTGATACCATCCTAATCTGCTCAAAGCCAAGTGTGTGCAGAGCCTGGGAGAATTCTAGGGGAATGGGGGGTGCTCCACATGGCAGATGGAGACCCAGGAGCACCAGTTCCCAACATGGAGCACCCCCCAGGGATGAGTTGGAGGTTGAAAGGGGAGGAGAGGTGGGGGGACAGAGAAGATGGAGGGCTGGGTGGGGAGAACAGACAGAGACAGAAGCAGGGAGTTGGCTCAGGGCAGCAAGAGGGTCTCTATCTCTACCAGACAGGCCTGGGCTGCAGGAACTAATTAGCACAGAATGATGTCCGAACAGGGCCCTCTGACTCTGGCTCCCCCCACACCATGTAATGAAGGGGAGAGTGAGCACGTGAGCGTGGGCTGGAGGCTTTCTCTCCCCCTTCTCCCACTCTTCTCTTCAGAAACCTGGGAGAAGAGCGGGGACCCTGAGCTGTGAGGTGAGAGGCCTTTGTTTGCCCCCAGCCTCCAGCCCTCTGTGACTCCAGGCAGTCCTCTGACTCTGCATTGGCCCCTGACTCCCTGTCTGAGGATTCCAGGACCCTGTGAGGAGGCTGACAGGGGTCCTACCTGGCCATTTGGGCCCCAACTCACCCTTGGCCTAGTCCCCAGTTTCTTCCACCTCCAAAGTTCACTACACCCCTGGTGGGGAACTGTTTGTCCACCTGTGTTCGTGTGTGTGGGGTGTATGCTCATGTGCACATGTCTTCCATGTTCCTGTATGTATTTAAGTGCATTTAAAAACACGCATAATATGTGCATGCTCATGTGTGCATGTGTGTTATGCAGGCTTGCATGTATTTGCACACGTGTGTGCATGTACAGTTGCAAAAGCATGAAAGGAGAGACTGGACCCAGAGCTGAAGTAGTGCGTAGTGGTCTCAGGCAGCCCGCACTCATGGGACTGTATCCACTGCCCTGGGTTGAGCCATAGACACTCTCTGGGGGCCTCAGACTGATCATCAGCTGCTCTGGAAGATGTGGGGGCTCCCCCTTGACTTGTCTGGCTAGGGCCTAGGAAGGCTGCTGTACCCAGCAGGGGTTAGGAAGCTGGGTTATCTGGGGTGGAGGCCTGAGGGTTCCAGGACCCCCTGAGGGGAAGCTCTGGGACTTGTGTCCATGCTGGCCTGGGGCTGCTGAGGGAGTTGGGGGCTTTGGTGACACCTCGCTGGACCCTAGGGACCTTGACAAGGTCCACTTCAGTCTCCTTGCCTTTTGGCAGAGTTCTGTGAGGGAGAGGCAGCAGGCTGAGTTACCTCCGGAAACCCAGGGACTCCAGATAAACAAGGTCTTGCCGTACATTGTTGAGTGAGTTTGGCTTAGACATTATAAATTGGTCTGGGTTCCAGGTCCAGCCCTGCTGCTGACATGCCTTTTGATGCTGAATAATGCTCTTCTCTCAGGGCCTCAGCTTGCTCATCTATAAAATGGGGGCAGATGGAGCAGACTGGTCTGGATGACCCCTGAGGGTCTGTCCAGCTCTAATGATTTGTCGCATAATCGAAGCTAAGGCAAGCAGCCCTTGGCCATTGAAGACCACCCCAACAGCATGGGTGGGGATAAATCCGGGGACCATAGTGGCAGGGAGCAGGCCTAGACTCTGACCCGTCATCAAACCAAAACAAACAAACCCGTTACCATCGAGTCAATTCTGACTCATAGTGACCCCAAAGGGCAAAGTAGAACTGCCCCACAGTGTTCCCAAGGATTGGCTGGTAGATTCGAACTGCCAACCTTTTGGTTAAGCAACCAAGCTCTTAACCATTACGCCACAAGGGCTCCTGACCTACCACCAGAGGTGGATTAACCAGTAAACAAGGTACACACAGGCTTAATTGTAAAAAAAAGAAAAAAAAATTTTTTTTTTTTTTTTTTTACTAACCTACAGGGCAGTTTCACATGGGTTTCATCACACCTTTGATGTGGTGAAAAATAGGTAAAATTGTGCACTCCAGATTAGTAAGAAGCACAAGTCAGCCTGTGCTTACCTTGCTTATTGGGTAATTGGTCCTTGTCTGCCACCCACACGCTTGTCTGACCCTGTCTCTGCCACCTGCCTGCTGCTCCTTAAACATCCCACATCACCTGACAACTATGCACTCATCCGAGCACGATGCCTTCCAGAGCCCGCAGGCCCCGGGGAGATAGATGGGTAAGCAAGCACAAGAGCGGTTATAGAAGTTGACATGGATGAGTTCTCTCTGCCCCCAGCTGGTTGCCTCCAGGCAGGGTCCAAACTTCCACTGTCCCCATCTTCCCTCACTTCATCTAAACAGGACTTGAGTGACACTGGTCCCAGGAGCAGCTTTAAAAAATTATTATCTTGCAAAGGGAATACATTCATATGTTTCAAAAATCAAAAACAATCATATGGAGTGAAAAGTTTCCCCCTCCCTCCACGCTGCAAGCCCAGCTTTTAGTGTGTGTTCCTTCAGTTGCCTCTGCTTTCAGAAACAAATAGCAATATGAGTGGCTTCTGAATGGACAACTAAAAAATGACTTTGAGGCTTTCGTGGTATGGTGAGGGCAGCCATCACAGGGCGATAATCAATCGGACACTTTCAAGTATTTATGAAACACTGATGGATTGTTCTCAGTCTGCAGTTGTAGCTTTCATGGAATTCGGCTTTGTTAGCCAAAAAGTCAATATTTTCCCTGGGCCACTGCCGAGATGCCCGCTCTCCTGTCCTGCCCCTGGTCCTGTGGACCTGGCTGCTCCTGCAGTGTCAGCTTCTCCCTGGCGGCTCAAGGCTGCTCTGCCGTTGGGTGGGGAAGGACACATAGCCACCAAACCTCCGAGCAGTGGCTGGAGCTGGAGGCTGGGTAGATGCTCTGTGCAGACTCACCCTGGGGCCTTGGTAAGTCAGTTTCCCTCCCTGAGCCTGTTACACAATCTGTAAAACGGGAGGTTTGACCTGTCATTGAGTTCCATTGCTGCTTGCTGTTCAGGGAGAGTCTCTGACGCCTCCCAGGCTGGGGGGTCCCTAAGTTCAGGGCTGAGTCTTCTCTTCCTCCTTTATTCCCCTCAATATCACCAGACAGAGGGGAGAGGTTCGGTTCTGGCTTTCTCTCCCTCACAGTACGGCAGAATCAGGGCTCCATTATTCTGGAAAGAGGCTGTTTCCGTGGGATCTAAGGGGCTGTGGTCTGGGATCCAGGACCCCAGGACCTCATCCCATCTTGTCCCTAGCTCATAGCTTCTTCTGCTTGCCTGAGGGAGCAGCAGTTATAAGCCTGATGGGTTCCGAGTCTGATAGGGGTGGGGATGGCCACAGAACATGGCTGATGGATGGTTCTGAAAACAGAGCTGACATTTCCACAATCCTGAGGCCAGAACCAGGGGCAGCAGTGAGAGCTAATGAGCTTGACTGGGATGAGGTGGAGGAGGGAAAGTTGAGACCACAGAGGGTAGGGGGCAGCCAGAGAAAAGCCAGGTAGGGATGCCTACTGGGCAGGAGGGGAGCTATGCCCAGGTCTCCTGCATCCTTACCCACATCCAGCCTTTTGAAACACGCACCACACACACACACACACCCCTATGTAGTATATGTGCATATATTTAATTTTATTATTTTAAGTCATTTACACATGTATTCAAGTAATATATAAGTACATTTTCACCATAAAAACTCAAATATACAAGTATATCACATAGATTTCATTTCCTTACCTAGTATCCCCCACTGTTAACCATCTTAAACAGTTCGATATGTACCTTGCAGACTTTTCTCCACATATGTACATACAAAACATCTACGGGTGCAGATACAGTGTTTTCTAGTAATATGAATAGGACACTATTAGATATATCTTGGGGCAGTAGTGGTTCAGTGGTAGAATTCTCATCTTCCACATGGGAGACCCACGTTCCATTCCCGTCAACATACCTCATGTGCAGCCACCACCCATCTGTCAGAGGCTTGCAAGTTGCCATGAAGTTGAACAGGTCTCAGCAGAGCTTCCAGACTTAAACAGACTAGGAAGAAAGGCCTGGCAACCTATTTCTGAAAATCAGTTTGTGAAAACCCTATGGATCACAACGGTCCATTTCTCAACTGATCATGGAGATGGTGCAGGACTGGACAGCATTTCATTCCATTGTGCATGGGGTTGCCATGAGTTGGAAGCCTAACAACAACATGATATATCTTGTTCTGGAATTTTCTTTTCCCCCCATAAGTTTGGGGGGATCTCTCCATGTTATTATATGTAGATCTGCCTTACTCATAACTGCTTCAAGGTATTTCTTACACAGGATGGGCCTTCGTTCTTTTAACAATTCCCCTGTTGATGGGCATTGGGATAATTTCGGTTTTTTGGTATTGCAAACAGAGCTACCAGGAACATCCTTGATGATCCCACCCTCTTGGCCCAGCTCAAAAGTCCCTAAGTCACAGGTGTGCTGGACCCACCTGGTTAAAGGAAAGTATCTGATCCACAGTGGCCCTCTGAGTAGGTAGGGGCTGAAGCCATGCTCCCTGCTCCTGTCCGGTGGGAGAAGCAGAATGCTGAGCCCAAGGGTGGAGTGTATAAATGGGGGCGCTTCAGGCAGTGGTGGCAGGGGTGGGGTTGGTCTTGCTGCCCTTCATGTCATGCCATGTCTCTTACTACCAGCTATCTCTGGTTCTTGCCCAAGGCAGCCTCAGAGGAAGAAACTTAAAGGATCTATGGGTGGGGGCTGGGAGTGGGGATGTCACTGATGGTTGCAGACTAAAATGATCAGAGGGGTGTTTAGGGCCTGAGTGGGACTCGATGAGTGCACCATTCAAGGTCAGAGCTGAGGATAAGGCGCCGGGCATTTACTTTCTGCGAGTGCTTACTATAGGCCAGGCACTGTGCTAGGGGATACAGACTATCTTATTTCAATCCCGTATGGTAGTGATTATTCCCATTTACAGACATTGATCTTGTGGCCCAGAGAGGTGAAGTGAATTGCCCCGGGTCACACAACTGGACACACAGCTGCTTGATGGACTGCACAGTCCAATTTCTTCTATTTTTCCTGGAATTTGCTGTCTCCCTTTGGCCTCTGGCAGAGGGCAGACATGCTCTGTGTCCAAGGAAGCCAGGTCTAGAGCCCCACAGACCTTCTGCCACCCTGGGGCTGTCAGGGAAGTGGTTAGTGGTGACAGACGGCCTAGTGGTCTCTCAGGCTGCTCAAGCTCATCTGGTCATGGTGTCACTTGGCTCAGCGAGAAGCTAGCCCTGGGATCTGGTGTGGCTCTGGACTGGAAGTGGGGGGAGTAAGGTAGAATTCAGGCATGCTTGGACTAGCCTGTCCGAGGCGGGGTTGGGGTCAAGAGGCAAGTGGTCTGGCCTAGGTTCTGTTGGCTGGAGCTGAGGCGTTCCTTCCTTGCTCCCCTCATCCCTCTACGTTAGGATGAGATTTAGGGCTTTCTTCAGATTCTCAAAAGCATCTGTGGTCCCAAAGGAGGTTCTAATTCTGGACTCAGGCACAGCTTCCAGAGGGCCCCAGATGCAGGGGGAAGAAGGGCAGAAAAGGTAGAGAAAGGAGAGGCAGTCATCCAGGTGGCTTCCAGGTGGAGCAAGAGCACCGAGGCTAAAATACATGTGGAGGTGGCTCCATCTTTCCTGACCACGCAGAAGGCTGGAAACAAGGGGTCTAGCAATACTTACAAACTGCAGGATTGTCTAGTGCCCAGGCTGCAGGACTCCTACTCTAGGGACCCAAATTTGCCAGCTTTCAGCAATAAGCTCTAGAATGATGACCCCATCTCAAAGATTCAAAGCACAAATGGAAGAATTCTAGGCACAGTGATGGGACTAGGAAAATTATTTCCAGTCCAGACTGGGGTAGGAAGTAAGCGGATGGCTGCTGTTTTAGGCTGGGTTCTCTAGCGAAGCAAAACCAGTGAAGCGTGTATGTGTATGTGTATGTGTATGTGTATGTGTATGTGTATGTGTATGTGTATGTGTATGTGTATGTGTATGTGTATGTGTATGTGTATGTGTATGTGTATGTGTATGTGTATGTGTATGTGTATGTGTATGTGTATATGTGTGTGTGTATATGTACACACACATACATATACACATGTATATGTATATACAGAGAGAGAAAGAGAGATTTATATCAAGGAAGTGGTTCACGTGGTTGTAGAGGCTGGATCACACTGGAGGCTTCTCCTGACTCATGTAGGTGCTGGAGCTGGCGAACTAAGATTGGCAGGTCAGACAACAGGCCACTGGCTCACAGGCTGTGGATGCTGATGAATCCCAAGAAGTGCAGGTAAGCTGCTAGCTCAAATCCCAAGAACCGGAGGTCAGATGAGGATCCAGAGCGAGCAAAAGCCAGCTAGCTTTGCCAGGAACTTCACATACATTGGACGCAGGCCATACCCCCAAGGAAACTCCCTTTCAACTGACTGCCTGCTCATAACAGATCTCATCATGGAGGTGATTACATTATATCAGATATCATTATGAAGGTGATTACATCATTACATAGCTGCCAAACTACATAAAAACTGTCAAGCCACTGAAAATCATGGCCCAGCCAAGTTGACAGACAACCTTAACCATCACAGCTGCCTACTTTGACCATGCAGGAGGCCAACACTTCTGGGAAGTGGTGGGTGGATCAGACTGCATCAATCAACAGATACTTAGGGGACAGGCCAGGTCCCTTCCCAGGTCTAAGCCTCAATCTCATCTGTATGTACAGTGGGAAGAGGTGGGATGGCTGGGCCATGTGACCAGAAAAGCCCAGCTGCAAGTAGCTGTCTCTGAGCCAGCAGTCCAGGCCCGAGCCAGGAGTGGAGGAGATGTGGGGGGCTTGGGGAGGGAAGGGTGGCAGGAGGCTGGGACAGGACAGACCCCTGTTCCTCCTTTCTACTGCCTGGTGGGTGACAGCTTTGCCAGTCCCTGAATGAGGTTGAGGCTGACTGGTGAGAAGACTCCAGAGCCAGGCTGTCAGCAAGTGCCCCCTGCCACCTTTGCATGGCTAATTTGCATAAAATTTGCACAAATCTGCATAATTTAGGAAGCAGCCTGTGCTCATCTTGGGCAGCCGAATTTGCTGTGATTTTACGAGCTTTGAAGTAGCCCTTTCTTCTCCTGCCCACTCCCCTCCTGCTTTCCTTTCCTTCTCCTCTGGCCTGTCAGATCTGGTGGGCTTTAGCCGTCTTTCTGGGCTGGAGGATGGGCTTTCTTGGGTCCCCAGAGAAAGCCCATGTGCAGCTACTGGGTGGAGTTGCCTGTGAGGCTGACATCGATCCTGGCCCAACCATCCAAGAGGAATTCACAAAGAAAGGTTTAAAAAAAGAAAGGTTTGCAGACCCTAAAAAAGCTCTAGGTGCTAGGGAGGGTTCACTAAGAATGGGTCAGACCAAAGTGACAATCCCCTTTTCTGGCAGGGCACTGGGCAAAAGCTATGTCTGGGTTACTTCAAGGCTTTGCACCTGATGTTGCTGATGCTGGGCTGGTGCCCTGAGGCTCAAGAGGACAGGGCATGAGTTATGACTGACTGATCAAACAACTGTTCCCAGGGGAAGACTCATGAATCACTGCCAGCCTAGATGGATGTCTCTGCAGCTGTGCCACAGGTTCTGTCTCTGGCCCTTTCAATATTTTTATTCATGGGTCAGTCAAGGCTCTTTTGGGTATGAGTGACACTAATTCAACTCCAAGTAGCTTAAGCAAAAGAAAAAAAAAGACTACTTACTGGCTAATATAACTGAGACATTTGGAGATATATTAGCTTCAGGCACAGCTGGATCTAAAGGCTCAAAAGCTATCATGAGGACATTATTTCTCTCCATCTCTCTGCTCTGGTTCCCTTGGTGGTGACTTAAACTGGCTCCCTTGCTGTCATGGCCCCTGGACGCTCCAGTGCTGTACTGTTCTGGCTCCAAGCCCAGGAGAATCAGAGCTGCTTCTTATCATTTCCAGCTTAAGTCCAGAAAGCAGTCTCATTGGCTTAGTTTGGGTCATGTGCCCAAGGCTGAACCAATCACTGAGTAAAACATGTGGCTCTCTCGTTGGCCAGGCCCAGGTCACATGTCTACCCCCTAGAGACAGGAGAAGGGTCAGCCCCATCACAAGGATTGAGAGTGGGGAAAACAGAGGCTCCTGGCGGAGAAGATAAGGGACCATTCCCAGAGAGCAGGGAGGGTGGGGATACTGGGCAGGCTGCCTCCATCTGGGCATGAATGAATACGCAGATGCCAACCCAAAGTTTAGGAGCTGGAGATTGGGAAGGGGGATGCTCATAAAGACTAAATGAGGTCATGGATGGGGAGGCATTTTCTTTCCTTCTTGACTAAGGCGGGGTAAGGGTTATCAGGACTTATGCATGACTTGAACCTTGCCCTACTAGTACTAGATACTTGGTGGGGTACAGGGCCATGACCCCCATGATTCCAGAGCCATGAGCCACCTGGCCTCTAAGAAACAAAGACAATGAGGAACATAGAGCAGAGGACTGTGGAGGTCATCTGGCCTCCCCGGGCAGAGGTGGTAGATAAGGAACGGGAGGCACTGCCATTTAGTCCTAAAGGAAGGTAGGTGGAGAGAACTCTAGATTTCTTCCCAACATATGCTGAGCAAGCCCTGACCCTTTAATACTAGGGATGGTGAGAGGAAGGGAGTAATTACAGACATCAGAAACCCCCATTATAAAACAATCCCTCATCAACTGCCCAGTTCTCCATCCCATACCTAGGCCAGAACTGCTGAGTCTGCCCTCCTGCCTCCCACCTTAGACAAGCTCAGCACTTTCCCTGCTCACTCAGGTCCCTGGGCTGCCCTGGCCGGGGTGGAGGCTATAGCTCAGACCCAGAACTCCTGCCCTGCCCGCTCCCTGGGCTGCCTGGACCAGTGCAGTGGGGGCAGAACCTGCCAGCTTTGCTGGGGTCTGGCAGGCCTCAGGTCCCCCCCATCACTGAGACTCTGCCCTCGAGAAAGGGCCAACACTTACCAAGTCTTCATGATGGCCAAAGCACTTTATGTGCATTGTTCATTTAATTCTCAATAACCCCTCAAGAGAGATACTATTATTATCATCAGCTTCCTCTTCATTTTGCAAATGAGGAGCCTGAGACCAAGAGAGGTTAAACAATTTGCTCAAGGTGGCACAACTTGCAAATAGCAGTGGGATTTGAACCCTGCAGACCCTGGTTTCTTCATGTTTTACTGTGTCGCGTCTCTCTGTGCCTCAGTCCCACCATCTGGACAATGGGGAGAATATCACCTGTAGCAGAGACCCATGCTGCTAGGGGTATGGGGAGGATCAAAGAAGATTTTAAAGGCAGGAACTGAGAAGGCATTATCTAAGCCAGAGTCCTTGTCGTCACTGCCTTAGGGGAGCCGGGAGACTGTAGCCCCAAAAGACCTGGGTGGAAGGAATGTGTGAGGGGAGATGGTCAGCTGTGCCTCAGGCTGCAGAGATGGCGGAGGGCGAGGAAAATGAAGACGGGCCTTTGGGGAGGGAATTGGGGCCTCAACTGAGTGTTGGAGGTGGGTGGAAGGCAGAGGAGCCAGATCACACCAGCCACTTGTGGAGGATTTTAGCGGAAGGAAGGAAGGAGGAGAGTGGCAACTATGAGAGGGCTTTCTGAGGCCGGGGGGGGTAGGGCACGCTTGGGCCAGACCAGGAGCTGCCTGGAGAAGGAAAGGGGACAACCGCCTTCTCTTCTGATTACACAGCTGCTGCTGGAGGGTCTGTGGCCATTAACCATGGCCTCCTCATCACAGTCCCCTGCACTACTGATACTGTACCCATTTTACAGAGGAGGAAACAGAGGCTCAGAGAAATGAGGCCACTGATGGGGCCTCCCAGCTGCAGGTGCAGGGTCCAGAGTTCACACAGGATAGAGCTGGGCTCCGGTCCCACTTGTTCTCTATCATTAGGGTTTGGTAAATAAGGACCTTTATTTTTGCACACGTGCTGTATTTAAGGAGCCCTGGTGGCACAGTGGTTAAGTATTCAGCTGCTAACCAAAAAGTCGGCAGTTTGAATTCACCAGCCACAGCTTGAAAACACTATGGGGCAGTTCTACTTTGTCCTATAGGGTCAATATGGGTCAGAATCAACATGATGGTGGGTTTTAATGGTTTGGTTGCACAGTGGTTAAAGCACTCAGCTGCTAACCGAAAGGTAAGGGATTCAAGCCCGCCAGCTGCCCCACAGAAGAAAGATGAGGCAGTCTGCTTCTGTAAAGATTTCCAGCCTTGGAAGCCCTATGGAGCAGTTCTCCTCTGCCCTTCTTCAGAGAGGCTCCCAGGGTGAAGGGAAGCTCAGGGCTGGGGGAGGGGGTGGTTATCAGAGCCCACATGTGACCCAGAGTTCTTTCCCACAGCTCCTGCCTTCTCCCAGAGGGAGAGCCCAGGTCCAGGTTCAGGAACTTCCTACCAGTCACTGCTGTCTCCAAGATGACAAACTGCTTCTGGAGGTGGTGAGCTCTCCATTTCTCAGGGTGTGCAAGCAGAGGCTGGATGCTGTGTGGGTCTGGGGTACTGCAGTTGGGATTGTCACCTTGCATCTAAGGTGTCCTGGCCCACCTCGAATGTCCTTCCCAACTCTTAGGGAAGTCCCATACTTAATGGTGGAATTTCTGGCAGGCCAGCTGGACTTGAGGGTAGGGAGATGTCTTCCCAGGGCCCCCTCCCCCAACCTCATGGTGAAGGAGGTGGCCTCCTCTGTCTTTGTGTACACCTGTCCCTGCCCCAGGTTTTCCCTGGACGTGGGGTAGGCAGATCCTCATAGAAACAACCAATACTCCCTGTGGGCCACGTGGCAGCTGCCCAGAGCAGGAGAGGGAGAGGGAGGCCAGGACTTGGCTGGATCGGAGCAGGGAGCCATACCCACCCCCTACCATGCCACCCAGCTGCAACCACGTGACACTCATTTCTGAGCTGGCTCACTCCGCCTGGGTCTCCCTGGAAAGCTGCTAATCCCATCTCATGCCTCCTGTCTCCTGGGGGGGGCAGCTTCTAGAGGATTGGTGGCTGCCACCTACACAGGAGACATTTGGGACACTTCCCAACATCGCGGGGTGGTTTCTGATTCCAGGCCCTGAGCGACTGTGTGAATTTCCTTCCAAGTCTTCGGTTCCACAGATGCCAGCTTGTGGGCCCAACTGTGGTTACCCAGCAACAAGGCAAATATCTGCAGCAGCCAGGCTGGACCATGTCCCCATCCTCAATTTACTGGGACCCTGGATGGCACATGTCCCTGTGGGTTTTGCCTATATTTTTAATATCTGGGCACTTAGTAAAAGTAACTCTACTTGGCAGAAACATTTCTGCTGGCTCCTTCTCCAGGGGTTTTCTATTTGGGGACCTGGTCGCTCTGAGTAAGAATTGACTCGACAGCAATGGATTTTTGGGTGGGTAAGTGCGGGGACTGGCAGAGATAAGGAGGGGGAACGAGAAGGCAGCAGGGTGCAGTGGAAAGAAAAAGCAAGGGCTTTGGGATGAGGAGTTCCAGGTTTAAATCTGGGCCCCAGATCCTTTGGTGGGGGAATGAGTGGACCCCACAGATTCTTCAGATGCCACATACTCAAACCCGACCCCTCATTTCCCCTCACCTTGA
Organism: Elephas maximus indicus; assembly: GCF_024166365.1. Classification (NCBI taxonomy): domain Eukaryota; kingdom Metazoa; phylum Chordata; class Mammalia; order Proboscidea; family Elephantidae; genus Elephas; species Elephas maximus. Next base: position 65,960,832 of record NC_064831.1, on the reverse strand, counting down.
AATCTGCTCTGTGCACCCCCCTTCCCCATCTGGGTCACAGGCCAGCAGCACACCTGGCTTCTGCCTACCACCCACAGCCAATTGGTCTCTAGCCCGTGCCTTCTGCTTCGCAGCGGCTCTCACTCTGTGCCACCCTCTTCACCCCATCCGGCCCCATCTCTTTTCTAGATGCCTCATTGGTCCTTGGTTTCCTCTGGGTCCCTCCAATTCATCCTCCACATTGCAGCCTGAGAGCCCGCTCTAAAATGCAAACCTGATTCCCTCTTAAGATCTTGCTTAAAACCTCCCTGCACCTGCAAACTCCTCAGCTGAGGCCCCTTTGCCCTCCAGGCTCCTAGCTTCCTCTCCCCTTTCCCCGGCAAGTCCCTCTGTTCCAGCCATTGCCATTCTCCAAACCATGATTCCTCCAGCCTCCAGGCCCTTTTCCTGGCTGTTCCCTGGGTACCACCTCTCTCACCGCTCCCCACCCTCCCAGTGTCCCTCTGGCTGCTCCCTGTGCCTTCTTGAGGATAGTCCGGTTGGGTTTGCTCCTCTGGCCTTCCTGCCCCGACTCCTAACACTCACCCAACACTGAGCAGCATTCTTCTCTTTACTAATTTGTCTCACCTCATTCCTGCCCCACCCTGGCCCCTGGTCCCTGCCCACCACCATATGGGGAGCTCCGTGGGGCAAGAACCATGGCAGAGCCTCTGCCAGCCCCTATGTTGCCTTTATGTGAATTAGAAAGAGATTCCCTTCGTGGGGTGGACACAGCCCCCATGCCAGGGTGCAGGGCTTGGCTAGTGGACCATGGGCTGGACTTTACTCGTCCTTGTCCCCTTGCTGCGTGCAGTGACCCTGCACCTAACTTGCCTTGGCTGCACCCCAGGGCTGGCACTGTGCTTGGCACAGAGTGGGCACTCCCAAGCAGTAGGCTGCATTATGGTGGACTGGGCCGTGTCCCTCACAGGGCCCTGTGTCTCTGGCCTTCCTGCCCATCCAATCATGTCTCCCATAGCTGGGTTTAGGTTTTTTTCTTGGCAAAGCGTGTTTTCTGCTGTGTCTGCAGCAGTGGGGCTCTCACCTCAGTGTGGCTCCCAATCTGGCATCTGGTCGGGCTCCGTCTGGCACTCTGTCCATCTTTGCATGTACTGTATGCTCATTTCCCATGGATTATATCGATTTCGCTCCTGTTCTTGTTGAGATTTTATGAACAAAAATACAGTTGGAATTGACAGTGTGGGGGTGTTCAGGAAGGGACTGAAATTCAAGACAGGAGGAATAGCTGGAACCCAGGACAGGGAGGGGCAGACCGGGGGCCTGGCCACTGCAACCCAGCTCTCTAGTCCTGTCCTGGGGCAGAGGCGCCTCCAGAGTGTCACTTAGCCTCACCCACACCCCAGAACTTCCCTGCCACAGGCTGCTGCTGCCTCCAGGGGAATTTTCTGGGAAGAGTAAACAACTCTGGCATGTCTACCCTGTCTCGTGTGGGGAGCAGGGCCCGGCCTCCCACTCACTCCTCAAACATTGGATGGGGAGAAGGATCACCTTGCAATGGCCCCTGTCACACTCGAGGAAAAAACCAAAGTCCTCACAATGGTCTTATTGATTTGGCCAGTCCCCTCCCTGACCCAGGTTTTACACTCCCCCCACCCCCACCCCATGCCCGCTGCCCATCCCACTCAGCTTCCGCCATGCTGGCCTCTTTGATGGCCTCCAACATGCCTGACATGCCCCCAGCCACAGGGCCTTTGCACTTGGTGTTCCCTTGACCTCGGATTCTCTTAGCTCAGAACCCACGTGGCTCACTGCCTCACTCCCTTTGCATCTTTACTCAAGGGCCAGCTTCTCAGTGCAGTCTTCCCTTGTTTAAATTGCCACCGCTCCCCAGAGTCCCCAAGCCCCTGCTTTGTTTTTCTCCATAGCACCTATTACCACCTAAAATGCTTTTTATTTTACTTTCTTATTTTTTTGGGTGTTAGTTTCCCCTCTAGAATGTCAGCTCCATGAGGTCAGGACCTGTTCACTGCTCTGCTCCCAGTGCCTAAAAGAATGTCTGGCAGAGAACAGGTTTTCAGCAACAATTCATAGAAAGAAGGAAAGGCTGGATGAATTACAATAGTGATAAAAAGTAGCAGCTGCCGTATGTGGAGTCCCTATCTGTGACTTTTACCTGTGCCAGACCTGCACACAGCCCTTTGCATCATCTCATTGAGTCCTCCCAACACCCCTGTGCCTCATATAGTGAGAACACTGTGAGGTTCACGAGTTTTAATGGCTTCCCCAAGGTCACTCAGCCAGTAGGTGACCAAGCCAGGTTATTTGGACCCCAGGTTCCTACACATACCTACAGTGTGGCCCCTACAGTGGGAAGGGGGCCACCCCAGTCCTGTCCTTGGCCATTGCCATCTGGAGCTCACTTGGCTTTGGCCCTGGGACCCCAGCATCTCTGCAGACCCTGACATTCCTGATGCAGCAATGCGCCAGAGCCTTGGGCTAGGGTAGGAAGGGACAGGGACATGAGAATATCTGTCTTCTGCTCCTGCAGCCTCTGGGCCCCTCTCGCCCTCTACCTCCCACAGGCCTTTTGGTGGTCTGGGACCAGCTGACTGGCCTGCGTCAATTTTCCCACTTGCAGCTTCCCAGAAGCACGACTTAAAGGGCACAGCTTTTAATCTCCCTTCTGCCTAGCCTTCCCCCCACCAGTCATTTCAGCAGCACATGAAATATTTTCCGACTCAACCTCTTTCTAAGCCTACTTGTCACTCCCTCTTCTCACATTAGCCCCTCTACACTTCCCCATGCCCTGCCATCCTCTGCCATCCGCCTCCTCCAACAGGCCCCCAGGGAATGTTGTGTATGAAATTATGTTGTGAAATCCAATAAAAATTTTAATCAGGTCAACATCATTACAGGGAAAGGAAATGATGGATCTTCCCTGATGCAGAAAAAATATGGAAAGGGAAAAAAAAAAAGAATCTACCAATCCATGCACTTGTGTATACTCACGCCCACGTGTACATGGATTGCACACAGGTGCCTGTACTTGCACACACTCGCATCTATGCATACATGTACCCCCAGAGACGCACACGGGCACCCTGCACTCATACACACCCGTGCATGTATACATGCGTACATACAGTGGCGTGGACGTGCGCACAGGGCCTGTGTACACAATTAGGCAAGTCCCTGCCACCCTCGAGGCCTCAGTTTTGCCAATGAGGACTTGATTGTCTGAACTCTAATCCCTACCACCTGGGAGACTCCACAGTCTGGTGCCCACTGGCAGCTGTGCCATAGTCACATCCCTGGTAGGGGTGCCTCTCTGACCTGAACTGCTGAGATGCTGGGAAATTGAGTCTAACATCCCAGCCCCCCACTTTAGGCCCACCCCTAACATTTGGGAGGCCCAGGGCAGGAGTACAAATGGAAGCCTATGTGCCATATGTTTAGATACTTAAAAGTTATAAATCAAGTTTACAAACTCTTAACCTCCTATGCTGACAAATATACCTTCGTAACAACCTGAAAGGCCAGGTTCAAATACAGAATTCTTGGGAAGAGCTGGTCCCCAGATTTTAGCCCCAGCCACTGGCCTGTACCCCTTTCCCCACGTTGACTCTGTCGCATCTGCATGGGGCCTTGTGCATACACATGGGGACAGACACCCCAGCCTGCAAGGCCAAAATCTGTTCACACCCCAGCTGCTGCACACAGGGCTTGGGCATGCTAGGGATGGTGCTCTCCTAGAAGGGTAGATCCAGGGAAGAAGCCCATTTTGGCAGAGAACTCAAGGCCAGAGCGGGGTCTCTAAGTGCAGAGCTCAGGGCAGGAGCCCCTCTTCCTGGGTTTAGGGTGGCACTGACCTCCCTCCCTCGTGGGGGAAGCAGGAGGAGGTGGTTGTAGCCCAGCAGTCCGACCCTAGTCCCCTCCTTCCCCACACTCCCCCAGAGTATCCCTCCAAGCTCTGGTGCAGCATTTAAGGGGTGCATGCCAGGGAGCCCCGGGCAGCACAGACTGTCCCCAAGTGGGCAGGAAGGTTCTCGGCCTCTGCCCAGTGCTGTGAGCATCCTCACTCTGGACGTGAGTAGAAGCTGGCCATGGGAAGCATATGGAGAAGGACACCAGCTGGGGTGCCCACAATGGGGGAGAGGTCAGATGAGGCTGGCTTTCTGAGAGGGAAGGCGGGACAACTGGACCCATGGCAGGAGCGATGGCTGCTTTCCTCTGTGATTTCGGCTGCTTTTAGAGCCCTGCGCCCAGGAATGCCCCAGGCTGCCAGAAACCCGCCATTAGTGTCACTTTGTGTCTAAGACTCTGGAGACAAATCCGTTAACCCATTAGTGTCCACTGCCCTATCATAAGGAAGAGCGTCCCGAACTCAATGGAGACAAGACACAGCCTTGCTCGAACCCATGTTCCCATCCATAAGACGGGGTAGTGACCCTGGCTGTTCCATTGTCTCTGAGATGTCAATAGGGTGGGGACTGCCCCTGGCTCCCTTCTCCAGTCCTGCCCCCACGCTTCCCTGACTGGGATCCAGGAGGCTGAGTAAACTCCAGGCTCCTGGCTTCCACCCTTCCATTTACAGAATCACTGGATTCTCTTCCTCCACTCCTTCCCCATGACAGGTGAGCCTCCACCTGGGCCAGCAGGATGGTCTTAAGGCACTGGAGGGAGGCTGCTTGGCCTGATCCTCTCCTCAGGGGCCCTCCTCCAGACTGATGAGAGGGTGGGTGCAGGGAGGGGAATGGAATAGAATCAGAGGAATTAGGGGGAGGCCCCCACTCTGTGGGCCTGTCCTCTCCCCACAGCCTTCTCCAGGACTCCTCCCCAGCCTTCCAGGGCAAGGAGGCACTGGCCGCTCAGCAGACCCGTGGTAATCTCCTCTGCTTCCCTCCAAGCTGTTTATTTTGTCATCAGGGTTCAGGATGGCTTGATGTCCTTGACAATCCATCTCACCTTCTCCCTGGCCTTCTCGGCCCTGGCCCTGTGACCTCCCCAGTGATCAGTGTCTGGGATGGGGAAGGGGTAGAACTTGCTCACTGTGGGCCCCCAGGCCTCTGGGCAGCACCCTGTAGACCTCTCTGCCCATATATGACCAGTCGCATCAGGCTAATGGCACTACATTAGCTAATGGGACAGAGAGAGGCACAGGAGGGGCCACACCTTCTAAGGCTGTTAGTGCTGATAATGGCCTTGGCTGTGACCATCTTAGTACTTTGGCCACTTGAAGGGCAACAACTCATACCTCTGTTTGCGGGTCTGATAGGGCAATCATCAATGACCCTCCGTAATAGGCTTTCCATCCCCACAGCTCAAAAACAGTCTTTGGATAGTCATTGATGTTACCAAAGAAAGAAATCTTTATTGAGCACCTACTATATGCTGGATACTGTGCTATTATTATTTCATTTAAAGTTCAAAATAACCCTGTAGGAGAGTTGGTATTATCCTGCATTTTACAGGTGAGGAAATTAAGGTTCAGAAGTTAAGTGACTTTCCAAAGTGCACTGTAGCAGATGCTGCTGGGGCCCTGCCCATTTCCCCTCAGGACTCACCAGTCCCACCATACCTACCCCACAGCTTTCCACTGCAAGCATCTGCACATCTTTGTGGAGGGCTTTCTCTGCCTCAGCAGCTAGCTCAGCCCATGGAAAGGCAGGCCAGCAATGCCAGGAGCTGTTGCTCCTGAAGGCAGGAATGGGGTAGATAAACAAATGCCCCAGGTTCCTCACCCTCCAGGTAGGACAACTTTGAGGTGTGCTCTATGCAGTCCCTCAGTGGTTCCCAGCAGGATGAAAGCCTGGTGGCCCACAGCAGTAAAGTGCTCATTATGCACACTGCATGGGCTTCCTGCCCTGCCCTGTCCCACTTCCCTATTCCCCTCCTGGTGCTTCCTGGGATCACGTCCCAAATAAACTACTTGAACCGAAGTCCTTGTCTCAGGCTCTGCTTTTGGGGAAACCCAGCCTAAGACAGTCATGCATTGGTGGGTGCCAGCTGGGACTGGATCCCTGGAGGGAAGAGGACATTTCCAGTCCCACAAAAGCAAAGCTCATGTTTCAGTTTCATCCCTTCCTGCAGGGCTCCCCATTTCTCTCCGATAAAGTCCACAGTCCTGAGTAGGGGGCCTCCTCTGGCTCCCACATCTTCTGTGGCGGCATGGGAGCCCTTGCCTGGCTGTTTGTTCCCTCCCCTGTTCCCCACTAGGCTGTGACCGCCCCTCCCCCCTCCCCGGGGAGGGGAACTGTAGCACCCAGTACTGCTCGGGACTAGCTCCTGGGGAATGTGGCTGCTGGTGAAGGTCCCTGAGTGGCACAACTGGTTTGCACTCATCTACTAACCTAAAGGTTGGCTGTTCCAACTCACCCAGAGGTGCTTTGGACGAAAGGCCTGGTAATATGCTTTCATAAAGATTACAGCCAAGAAAATCCTATGGAACAGTTCTATTCTGTAACATATGGGCTTGTCATGAGTTGCAATTGACTCATTGGCAATGGGTTTAGTTTTTTGGTTCTGGGGAGGGGAGGCTTCCCCCATTACCAGCCCAAGGAAGCTGCTTCCTGCAGGCTGAGATGAGAAGATTTGAATCATAGAAAGAGTGATTTCCTGCTTACTGTGATTATTGAAGTGTCAATGTCTCCTTCACAATTTCAGTGAAGAAGACTTGGGGCAGGCCTCCCCTAAGGACCTCAGGGGACCCCCTCTTCATGTCTGCCTCCTCACCCTTCTCAGAGAAGGAAGTCTTCCAACCCCGGGACAAAGCAGCCTTGGGGTCTTCTGGGGCCACCCCTTCTCTAATTGGCAGAGCCTTGGGGAGGTAGATCCAGGTATGCAGGATGTAGGGGCAGACTGGGACAGACAGTAGGGAGCCTGCAGGGGTGGAGCTGCCGGGGTGAGGGAGTAGACATGAAAAGGGGGACCCCCAATGTCCTTAGGGGAAGTCTGCCCCAAAGTGAGGGCTGGGGAGGGAGGAGACTCGGGGCCTGGCACCCACAGAGTGGGGTATGCATCAAGTCTGTGATTTCTTTCAGATGCAGAACTGAAGGCTCCAGTGGGGTCATGCTGGCAATGAGTAGGCTGGGAAGGAAGGAGTGGGGGGAGGGAGGAGACATTAAGAGGATGGGGTTGGAGAAGTAATGGGGACCTTACCATCATGGGAGGATTCTGGCTTTTACTCTGTGAGGTGGGGAACCACTTGGGGCTCTGGGGACAGGAGAGACAGGATCCAACTTATGTTCCAACAGGATCACTCTGGCTACCATGTGGGAAGGAGGCAACGATGGGAGCAGGAAGTCCATTAGGGGCTGTTACAATCATCTTTTTTTTTTTCTAAATTTTATTTATTTTGTTGTTGTTGAGAATATACATCGTGAAACATACACCAATTCAATAATTTCTGCATGTACAATTCAGTGACATTGATTATGTCCTTCAAGTTGTACAACCATTTTCACCCTCCTTTTCTGAGTTGTTCCTCCCTCATTAACATAAACTCACTGCCCCCTAAGGTTCCTATCTAATCTTTCGAGTTGCTGTTGTCACTTTGATCCTATATAGGTAGTTCTTAAAAGAACATAATGCTCAAGGCAGACATTTTTTACTAGTTAAGCTAAACTATAGATGACTTCAGGGGAATATTTTTGGTTTAAGGTTTAAAGATTATCTCAGGGCAATAGTTTCAGGGGTTCATCTACCTTCTCTGGCTCCAGAAAGTCTGGAATCTATGAAAATTTGAAGTTCTGTTCTGTATCTCCCCTTTTTGATCAGGATTCTTCTATAGAATCTTTGATCAAAATGTTCAGTAATGCTGGCTGGGCACCATCCAGTTCTTCTGGTCTCATGGCAGAGGAGGCAGCTGTTCATAGAGACAACTAGCCACACATTCCATATCCTCCTCCTATTCCTGACTTTCCTTCTTCCTGCGTTGCTCCAGGTGAATAGAGACCAATTGTTGTGCCTTGGATGGTCACTTGCAAACTTTTAAGATCCCATGAAACCATGACCCTAAACCTCTGTCATGGATTGAATTGTGCCCCCCCAAAATATGTGTCAACTTGGCTAGACCATGATTCCCAGAATTGTGTGGTTGTCCTCCATTTTGTGATCGTAATTTTATGGTAAAGAGGATTAGGGTGGGATCGTAACACTCTTACTAAAGTCACACCCCTTATCAAATGTAAAGGAAGTTTCCCTGGAGTGTGGCCTGCACCACCTTTTATCTTACAAGAGATAAAAGGAAAGGGAATCGAACAGGGGGCGGGGGGGGGGGGGGTGGGTGGAGAGGTGACCTTATACCACCAAGAAAGAAGCACCAGGACAGAGCACATCCTTTGGACCTGGGGTCCCTGTCCAGAGAAGCTCTCAGTTCAGAGGAAGATTGATGACAAGGACCTTCCCCCAGAACTGACAGAGATAGAAAGCCTCCCTCTGGAGCTGACACCCTGGATTTGGACTTGTAGACTACTAGATTGTGAGAAAATAAATTTCTCTTTGTTAAAGCCATCCACTGTGGTATTTCTGTTACAGCAGCACTAGATGACTAAGACAACCTCCATTCCAAACTAAGGAACCAAATTCCATGAAGTGTTTCATTGTACATAAGCAGCCTTGGCAGCTACTCCTTTTTTTTTTTTTTTTGGTCTTTGTTGTAAACATATCTATCACACAACTTTTACCAATTCAGCGTTTTGTAGTATACAACTATTGACAGCAATTATAATAATTTCCTGTGCAACCCTACTCTTAATCCATGTGATTCTTCCCTCACTGTTATCCCCCGTTTTCCCCCTCCCTCCCACTCTTGGTAAAACATCAATAACCTTTGGTCTCTATACATTTGCCTTTTCTTGTCTGTTTATATAAATGAGATGTTGCAATCATCTTAGTGAGAGATCAGATCAACTAATGCAGAGGGACCATAAGATGACAGGTGATATGGGAGATGATTTTAGGTCATACATGGACATGCCATTACATCATTAAATTGTCATTGGTAAGAAAGTTATTCTGCTTTCAATTAGTTTCAAGCTTTCTGAAAATATCAAGAAAGTCTACGGTTGGTGCTGGTATACCTTCAAAACCTCTAACTCTTGCAAATTTCCTTCCCTGAAACCAAAAGTGACAGACTCAGGGACTCCTGGCTTCTGGGTCTAGTTAATATTTTACAGGGTCGTTTTCTTTTTACTGCTTCCATTGCACTTGGTTTTACGTTTACCTTCCATATTAGTTTCTTAGGGCTGCCGTAATAGTACCATAAACTGGGTGGCTGAGAACAGCAGAAAAGTATTGTCTCACAGTTCTGGAAGTTACAAACACAAAATCGACCATGTTGATTCCTGCTAAGGGAGAATCTGTTTCATGCCTCTCTCTAGCTTCCGGTGGACGGTGTCCCTTGGCTTGCAGCTGCATCATTCTAATCTCTGCCCCCGTCAGGGCATGGCCATCTGCCCTCTGTGTTTTTCTGTCTCTTCGCCTCTTTTCTAAGGACACCAACCCTATTGGATTAGAACCACCTGCTCCAGTGTGACCCCATGTTAATTTAACTGATAACATCTTCAAAGGCCCCATTTCCAAACAAGGTCAAGCTCACAGGTATGTGGGCTAGGACATCGACATATCTTTTTGAGGGACGCAATTCAACCCATAATACCCTCTATTAATGAAAATTGAGACTGGGTTTTCTCTTACACTACTTTTAAGTGCTAAAAGAAAGGATTCTTTTTTAAAAAAATTTATTGTGGTAACACACTGTCTTAGTTATCTAGTACTGCTCTAACAGAAATACCACAAGTGGATGGCTTTAACAAAGAGAAATTTATTTTCTCACAGTCTAGTAGGTTACAAGTCCAAATTCAAGGCATCGGCTCCAGGGCGAGGCTTTCTTTCTCTGTCAGCTCTGGAGGAAGGTTCTTGTCCTCATTCGTTCCCTGGTTGGAGAACTTCTCAGGCGCAGGGACCCCAGGTCCAAAGTGCTCTTGTGCTGCTGTCTTGGTGGTATGAGGTCCCCAACTCTCTGTTTGCTTCCCTTTCCTTTTATCTCTTGAGAGGTAAAAGGTGGTGGCGGCCACACCCCAGGGAAACTCCCTTTACACTGGATCAGGGAGGTGACCTGAGAAAGAGTGGTGTTACAATCCCACCCTAATCCTCTTAACATAAAATTACAATCACAAAATGGGGGACAACCACACATGGCCTAACCAAGTTGATATACAGATTTTTAGGGGGCATAATTCAATCCATGACAAATAATAACCAAAAATTTGCCATTTTAACCATTCCTTTTTTTAGCCATTCTTAAGTGTACAAATCAGTGACATTACATTTGCATACTGTGCTACCATCACTGCTATTTCCAAAAGTTTTACATCATCCCAAACAGAAACTCAGTACAGAAATAAATTATCAAAATAAAAAAAGTAAGTTGATTTAAAGCACAGTAGGATAATATTTTTTTTTTTTTTATGAGGAGTCAGCAAAAATTGTGATGCGGACCCTGAATAACTTCAGTTTGAAAACCTCTGACCTGAGGCTTAGCACTCCCAGGACAGGGCCTGGTTTTCAGCTGTGTACTACCCTTCCCCACCCCTCCTCAGACACTGACTGACGTGCTGAGGCCCTGTGGCTCCAAGCCATACTTTGTACTTCCCAGTGTCTCCCAGACCCTGCCAGCCCCCAAACTCAACATTCCCTCTACTGACCAATCCCGCTCTGTCCACTTCTTCTCCTACCCTGTCTGTTGTGGTAAGGGCAGAATTGGGGGCAGCAGAAGGGTGGCTGGCGCTGTGGGTTAAGGGCTGAGGGATGGAGCGCCAGGCAGGACAGAGCCGGATTGGGTCAGGAAGCAGAGCCTGAAGCCTCCCACTCTCTCTTTGTGATGTGAGGGTAATAGCCTTTGCCACCCCCTCCAGAGGAGGGTCTTGAGAGTGGGGGAGAAGGCTTTGGCATGAGGTTTAGTGGACCAGAGCGGGAGACCTGGGAGGGCTTTAATTACCATGACTGTCATTCCCCTGAACCAGCCTCCTGCTCTTGCCTGCCCCAGGGAGCTGAACCAGCCTCATATTTTCTTAGCCAAACTCAACTTGCCCTTTCTCCACATGCAGCCTGTAGATCATCCTTAAAAGTTGGCACAAACTAGAAGGGAGGGAAGCAACGAGGGGAGCAGCCTGCAGGGTGCGTCCCCAGGAAGGTTTGTTTTGGCTCCAGTGCAGCTGTCTTGCGGCTCCAATCAAGAATAACGGGCCTGGACAGCCACCCACCGGACCTCAGGGCTGGCTGGAGTCCTCTCACTCCACCCAGGATGGTATGGTCCAGACCAGGCCAGTTTAGCCTGGGGCTGGTCATTTTGAGTGGGGCCATTGTCACGGCTTCTGACCCCAGTGCCCTTCCCATCTACCTGCACACCTGGCTTGCTGGGCCCGCATTCTGGCCACTGTCCAGCTCACGCACTTGCACAGGATCCCTGCAGCCTGCAGATTTTAGATTGAGGACCTCCCATGCACCAAGCAAGATTCTGGTGCTTCCATAGATAGCACCCTTTGGGAAAGACTCTTCCAGAATTCCAAGGCTGTCTTGGCATCTCCACTGGAGTTTTGGCCAGAAGACTGAAGTGGCCTGGACAACCCACCACTGTTGGCCTACTCTTGCTGGTCTGGCTATTGTCCCTGGACCCAGCCCCCAGCCTCCCTCATGGTCAAAGTTCCAGTGGGGCATTTGGGCTCTGGTCCTGGATGTCCATGCCCAGAAAGACCAGGAGGACAGAGGACATCCAGCCTTTCCATACACCTTTACCTGGCACTTGGGCCTCCCAGCATCCTGCCCAGGTGCATCCTTTTGGCTCTGAGATTCTATAGGCTGCCCTTCTTCAGATGTGTGAGTTTCTTCCACACCTTTCCTTCCAGCCAGGACCCATTCCTGCCCTATCTCTACCACTGACTTGCTACATTAATTGGTGTGAGGGAAGTGGAGACAGACATTAGACAGATGTGCCTGCTCAGGAACCCCAGGATTGGCTGGACTGGCCTAATCTACCTTGTTCCTTTGTCAGCAGCCCCAGCCTCTACAGACCTTTCCCTGAGGCCTCACAGGATAACATCTCTGTTACTCAAGGCCTAGGGCCATCTCAGGATAGTTATTGAGGTCCTAGATGGCTACTGGAGGGCTTCTTATCCAGATTTTGGCAGAGTAAGTTGGGGAGCAGCACTGTCCCTTCATGACTCTAGAACTTGACCTAGGAAGCTGAGTTGGCAGAGAGCAGAGTAAATCAGACAGGCTGTCCTTCCAGCTGTGTCCCTTCTCTCTTGGAGAGCTGGTCACCTGGTTACTAGCTTCTTCTAGGGACTGACTGAAGGGCCTCCCTGTTCTCAGGCCTTCTTCCCCTGGTATACACGGAAGAGTCTATCCACTTTCTGGGGTGTCCTGGAGCAGCCCTGCCTGAACATCAGGAATAACAAGGAGAATTCTCAGGAGCCTTCCTGCCCTAAGGAATTGGGGTACACCAAGGATCCGAAATCAAAGGTCAAGATGCTCTATACCTAGCCTGAGGGGCAGGCGAAAGGCGTGGTGGCATGAGGGTGGGGAGACAAGGCAGCAAGCCCAGGATGCTGGAAGCAGGTCTAGTGTCATGCAGGAGCTGGTCTGTGAAGCAGCCGAGTTTTACCAGAACATTCTAGGTCACCAGAGTCAAGGGTTTAGGCATTCACAAAAGTGTATGTCAAGGGCATCCAAAGGAAACAGGTCCAGCTACAGTCTAATGACAGATAGTTCTGGAATGTCCATAAGTCAGGAGCAAAGTACTTCAGGCAAAGCTCTGCCCACAGCATTGATAAGAGGTAGAAGTGGGAGTTAGGACACCATCTTAGTTAAGAGCTGATTCTCAAACCAATTACTTCTAATCTAACAGAACAATGTTCTTATATACTTCAGCCCCAAAGATCTCTGCAACACCCAAGGTGGAGTGAAAGATTCCAAGAACAGATTCTAAGAATGCAAAGCATGGAGCTTCCCACCTCTTGAGGCCCCCAGCTTCACTACCTTGTGGTGTGTGTTTGGGGACCATTCCTTCCTGGGTTTGAGTCACGGATGGGATGCTATCATAGCATATTTATGGTGCTGGCTTTGAGTTTCCAACGTTTCTGAAGGCAAAGCACCAATCTGTCCAGAAAATATGGCCTCTGCTTTTTGAATGGACAGGGCCGCCTTCCTTCTTCTCTGGGGCAGGCTGGACCTTTTGGAGAGTGGCCTGAGGGATTGCTCCTCTAAGAGAGATAATGGCAGCAGCACATTTGTCACAAGGAACAAGGAAAAAGATAAGACTCCATGCCGCTTGCCCAGTCTGCAGAGGGAAAAAGGGCCAGAGGAGTGAGATGGGCCTGGATCTGTGGGACACCAACTCTCTGCTTTCAAGGGTCTCAAGCTTCCACCCTTTGGGGAGACAGGGCTGGCTCTGGCTCAGCTCTTTCTTCTCCCTCCCCCAGAGACCCCCAAAGTCTCCCAGCGACATCTGTTAAAGGTGGGGGTAGGGGTGAGCAGGAGGTGGGGATGGGGCTGGGGCAGAGTCTCCCTCTTCTGCCTGGCAATGCTCCCACCCCCTTTGCCTTTGTGCCCAGACCCCCAAGGTCCAACTTTCCAGGGTCTGACTCTCATGGGGTAGTTTCAGGGGTACTGCTGGGCTTCTCTCCTCCCCAATCCCCATATAACCCCTATGGTGAGGCATGTACCTGCTCCTTTATATTCCTGTCTGAGATGTTCTCCCATAATTCCCCTGCTTGAGTGAGTTCAGGATGCCCCAGAGCAGAAATCCCATCCTGTCCTTTCTTACAGCATTTTAACAGAACAGATGGCTGTGTTGTCCAGTACGGGAGCCACCAGTCACCTGCAGCTACTGAGCGCGTGAAACGTGACTTACCCGAGCTGAGATGAGCTGTACGTGTAAAATATACACCGGATTTCCAAGACTTAAAATGATATAAGAATGTAAAATATCTCATTAATAATTTTTAATACGTATTGAAATGATAGTACTTTGGATGCTTTGGATTAAATAAAATATATTTTTTAATTCATTTGATCTATTTCTTTTTTTAAGATGGCTACTAGAAATAGTTTGGGTACTAGAAAATTTAAATTACATGTGCAGCTTGTATTTGTGGCTCACATTGTATTTCTGTTGGAGAGCCTTGGTCTAAAGGCAGGACTTCAGATGTCCCTGAACACAAAGCTGGCCATGCAGGAGGACTGGGGGCTCCTGGGTGTTGGTTGTATGCTTGCAGAAATGAGTTTCAGGCCCTTTCCTGAGAACAAGCTATGGAGTCTGTGAAGGGACATGTGAGAAGCTGTTGTGGCAGGTGTTGGTTCTCCCTGAGGAAGAGCCCTAAAAGGACATGGCAAGCATGGGCCTGCTCCTGGGGCTTGGGCATTGTGGGAGTCTGTGCCCTTCAAGGTAGCCCTTAGCATGAGGTCCCAACACCAGGGGCCGGTTATGGATTGAATTGTGCTCCTGAAAAAGATATGTTAAAGTCCCGCCCCCCAGTTCCTGTGACCTTGTTTGGAAATAAGGTCTCTGAAGACATCATCAGTTAATTAACACAAGGCAGTACTGGAGTAAGGTGGGTCTTAATCCAATCTGAGTGGTGTCCTTATAAAAAAGAGACGCAGAGAGATGAGAGAGGAAGGTCCACCATGTGATAATGCATCTACACGTCAAGGAACACCAGGGGCTTCCAGAAACGGACAGAAACGAGAAAGGATCTTCTCCTAGAGCTGTCAGAGAGAATATGGTCTTGCCCACATCCTGAATTTGGACCTTTAGCCTGCAAGACTGTGTGACAGAGTACATTTCTGTTACTTAAAGTCACGTACTTTGTGGTACTTTGTTACTGCAGCCCTAAGAAACTTACACTGGCCCTTAGTGCTTAATGGCTCTGAGGTGACAACTGCATGGGTCAAATCCCAGCTCCACTATCAACCAGCTGGGTGACACTGGGTCCTTTGTGCCTCAGTTTCTTCACCTTAAAGCCCACGGACTTGGGCTTTCCAGTCTCTGCGATCTCTCTATATATTTATAGGCTTTACTGATTTTGCTTCTCTAGAGAACCCAGCCTAAGACACACACTTAGCTGCTAACTGAAAGGCTGGAGGTTTGAATCCACCCAGAGGTGCCTTGGAAGAAAGGCCTGGCAATCTACTGTCAAAAAATCAGCCATTGAAAACTGTGGAGCACAGTTCTACTCTGGCACACATGGGGTTGCCATGAGTCGGAATCAGCTCATGGCAAGTGGTTTGGCTATAGGGTTATTTTAAGGATTAAATGGGTTAAACCATGTGAAGAAGTCAGAATAGCATATGGCGTATACATTGTACCTTGGTTTCCTCATCTTAAAACAGGGTTAATGATAGTCCCTCCCTATAGGGTTGTTTGGAAAGCCTGGTGGCATTGTGGTGAAGTGCTACAGCTGCTAACCAAGAGGTCGGAGTTCAAATCCACTAGGCCCTCCTTGGAAACTCTATGGGGCAGTTCTACTCTGTCCTATAGAGTCACTGTGAGTCGGAATCGACTCGACGGCAGTGGGTTTGGTTTGGTTTTTTATAGGGTTGTTTTGAGGATTAAGCGGTTAATGCATGTAAAGAAGTCAGATTGGCTTAGGGCACGTTGAAGAGCTCAGCGCCCAGCAGCCAGTGGTGTCCACGCCCTCGTCTGGGTCACTTAGAGGAACAGGAGACACGAAGTAGGTGGATGAGCAGGTCAGGCTTAAGTCCCTGTTCTGCCATGGCCTCACTCTCGGTTTTCCCCATCACCTGAAGGAAATCAGAACCCAGTGGCCCAAGTGGTGACGGGGGTCCAGTAAGCACGTGCCTTCCTCTGGATTCTCAAGCCCCTTGGAGCCCTGCCACCTCTTCTAGAAGGCTGCATGGAAGACTGGTGTCCCACCTGGCCTGGCTGGCTGAGGAAGGTGACCTTGAGGCCCAGTAGGGTGGGGGCAGGTCAGGCTGGTGAGGGGCTAATAGCTGGAGGACTCAGGAGCCTTGACTCTGCCAGCCCTTCAGAAAGCCTGGACTTAGCACCGCTGGAAATTCTTAAGCTGGGATTTCGGTTTAATTACATATTGATTAAATGGAACAAAGGCACGGGGGCTCCAGGGAGCAGGCTCTGTGAGCGTCTGATGGAATTTCAATCCTGCTTTTTCCTTGCCTCCCACTCTCTCTGAGCCTCGCGGCTCTCCCCGCTGAGGAGATTCGGCTCTAAATGAGCTCGGCGGGCATCACAGGGCCTGCCTTGAACAGAGAGTCAGCAGGCAGCCTTGGCCACACAGCACTGGGTTTTCTTCCCTGCCCCAGCCCCCAGCGCTCCGATCCACCTGCCATTCCAAGACCCTGGTCAGGCTCAGAGAAGTGCTGAGAACTGCTCAAGGTCATTCCCAAGGTCAGAGGCAAATCCAGGACTTGATGGCCCTGGGCTGCATGGGGACCCTGCTCTGTCTACCAGGCTCACGCCCATCCCGCAGACCACAGCTTCGAAGGACTTCTCAAAGACAATCCTAGTCAACTAATATTTATTGAGCACCGACTCTGTGCTGGCTAGCTGTGCTAGGCATTGGGAGGTGAGTCTACTGTGGTTCCTGTCCTTCATGGAGCCCTTGACCTGATCTGGGGGACCAGACATGGTCTTCCTGAGAGGATGGCATTTGGCTTGAGGCTTAAAGGACAACAGGAAGTAGTCAGGCATAGATGGGGATAGAGGCAGAAAGTGGGAAAGGCATTCCAAGGAGAAGGAACAGCATGTGTGAAGACTCAGAGTCCAAGGGGGCCATTTTGGTGGGCTTGATGAGGCTGGAGCCTGAGTGTGGGGCAGGGTGTGGCAGGGGATGGAGCTGGAGGCATGAGCTGGACCCATCGTGGGAGGTCTGTGGTAGACACAATGCCAGGCATCAAAACATCCTCCTCACTCTTTCCTCAGCAGTACAGGTGACCTCAGCTCAAGGGGCTCCAGTTGTCAATTGGCAATTCCATTCTCTTATTAGTGACTGGAAACCAGGACTTGATCATCATAATTTCATGCTTAACAACAACAACAAAAAGTTGTTGTTATTGGTTTTGCCCCTTTGGACTTAGCTTTTACATCCCTTGCTATAAAATTCCTCTGACCAGCCCCACCCATCCAGCATGCTGTGCAGTGAAGAAAGGGGAAAAAATTTTGGAGGCTCTGTCAAGGTCCCTGAGTAGTGTAAACGGTTTGCGCTTGGCTAATAACCAAAAGTTGGTAGTTTGAACCCACCCAGCAGCAGCACAGAAGAAAGGACTAGTGATCTGTTTCTGTAAAGACTACAACCAAGAAAACCCTATGGAGCTCAATTCTACTCTGTAACGCATGGGGTCACCATGAGTTGGAATCAACTAGATGGCAGTGTTTGGTTTTTTTTTTTTTTGGTTTGACTTGTCCATCCACAGTCCAGACAGAAAAAAGAAGGAAATATGTTCCCCTCGCTAGGGCAGCAGGCTGGATGGTACAAAAGCCCCAAGAGATGCTCAAACCAAGGGTGTGGTGTTAATCCCTCAAGGGGGGGGGGGGTGGGCTTGTTCTGTGGGAGGCAGGGTGGCTTATTGGAAAGTGTAGAGTTCGAAATCAGGCCCACTTCCTAGCCTGAGGACCACTTAATCTTTCTGCGCCTCGGTTCCCTCCTCTGTAGAATGGCTTATGGTGAGGGTTGTTGTGAAGATCAGGTGTGATGGTTGAGCAGACTGCCTGGCATGTGCAAGGTCCTCAATAAATGGCAGTTGTAAATGATTATCTTTATTTAGGAGACAATCCCCTCACCAGGGGCCAGAGAAAGGAGAGGTCTAGGTAGCTCCTATTTGCCTGGTGTGGCCAAGAGGGTCTCTGGGGCCCTGAGAGGCTCCATACTGAGAAGTTGGGAGGGGGAGTGTCACTGAGCAGCTTGGAGGCCTCCCTTCCTCCCATCCACCCACCACCTTTGTCCTGACTCAGAACTCCCTGAAATGTTGCAGCAAGAGATTGGCAGCTTCCGTGCTTTCTCTCCTTCCCTCCCTTTCTCATTTATTTCATATTTGTTACATGGGCTGTAATTAAAGAGGAAAAATCTGTAAAAATTAAGTAATTCTGAAGGTGTCGGCCAGGGACCAGGTGGGGGGTGGGGAGAGGATTGGAAGGAGGCCATGTTCTTCCTTCTTTCAGGAGCTCTTTGGAGAAAGGGTGCTGGAGGGAGAAATCTCATTGTGTCCTCTGGAAATGTAACTGAGAAAAGCACCTACTGTGCACCAAGGCCTGTGGTGAGACAGATCCGGACCCCTGTCCACACTTGAGAAGATGGTAGCCTAGGGAAGGAGACAGGCATCCAAATAGACAACTCCACTCCAGATGACAGACAGAAGCTGGGCCCCGGTCCAGGCCCTTGCTCTCTTCTCATCTTGCGAGGAATAAGCCTTCCAGGGCAATTCTCCAACAGGGAAAGACAGGCTTCTTTTAAATTTCTCCAAAACATAACCTCCTTTATGCTGGTTCCCACAGATGACTCCCTTAAGGGATCCCAGAGAGGGAGACCGCCTAATGTAGCCTGGGGCAGGGATTGAGACAGGGGAGCCTTCCTGGTGGAGGTAACATTGGCACAGGGTTTTGAGGGATGCTCAGGAGTTTAGCAGTCTGGGTGGGGTGAGGGAGAGAGCTGAGCTGCATTCCTAGTCAAAGATGGGAAAGTGTAAAGGCTAGGACACACCAGTGCTTGGTGTGTGATTGGAACACAGGTATCCTGCTCTGTGTGAGTACATGAATCTGAAGGTGGGGAGGGAGGAAGGAGCCAGGTCAGGAGGCCTTGAATGTCAGCCTCAAGAGCTTGAGCATCTTGGCCTCTAGGTGATGGGGAGCCACATGATGGGAGGGACATTTTTGTGGGTGGAGGCCTTGAGGCTCAGAGAGCTGAAGGCCTTGCCCAAGTTCCCCAGAGTGTGGGCTGGGACTAAAGGGCAGGCACCGACCTCTGGCAGTCTCTGATAGCAGTGCTAATGACTCTAATTCACTTTAGCCCATTAACAAGTCTTTACTGGGCAGAAGCAGGCACCAGAAGTGCGTGGATGTAAGCTCCGTGTAGAGGCCCAGAGCTCTTCCCCCGAGAAGACTGCCATCCGAGCCTCACTGGACAGTGATCTGGGAGGCTGAGATATCACCCCCTGCTTCCATCACCACCCCTGAGCTGCAGCGCACCCAGATGTCCCCTCAGTAGTGACACCTTCTTCCGGGAATAGAGGGCAGATGAGGAGGTGGGCAGATGAGGAGGTGGGCATTCACTGCAGCCGCTTGTGCCCTAGCCTCAGCTGGCCCCTTGTGGGGTCCAACCCAGGCCTTGGGGATGTGGGGGGAGAATGTACAGCACAGCAGGCCCAGCTGAGACCAGTGTCACTTCCCACCTGGTAGAAGTGACAGCAGCA
Organism: Elephas maximus indicus; assembly: GCF_024166365.1. NCBI lineage: Eukaryota > Metazoa > Chordata > Mammalia > Proboscidea > Elephantidae > Elephas > Elephas maximus. The sequence continues at coordinate 65,941,410 of NC_064831.1, read as the reverse complement.
GCCCCAGGAAGGGGGGAGTCCGACCAGCATCCAGAAGGAGCTCTCGGCAGCCACTCCCAGTGCAGGTGACATGGGAGGGGCTGTCAGTGGTCTGCTGGTAAGAGGAGAGAGGTCGAGGCCCAGGAAACAGGGGCTGACAACAAGGGTCATAGGGCACAGAAGGACCCCTGTGCTGAGGAGGGGCTAGCTGGAAAATGCCACCTCAACTCAGTTTAGAATAGGAAGAAATCATGCATATGCATGAGACCTCATGACTATGCATATCAGGAAGAAGCCTAACCGCTCCAAGGGGCCGGCTCAGCCGGGCTTGGGACAAGGCAGGGGTCCCCGACCCCACCATTCCTATGGCAGTAGGACCCTGGCTTATGCCGTTAACAGCTGTTCCTGTCTCCTGCTGTGCCACTGAGCAAATCACTGCCCTGCATCAGGCCTCAGCTTTCCCATCTGCACATTGGGGGTGACAGTCCCTGCTCAAACCACCTCCAGAGGCTGTGCTGAAAGTCAAAGTCAGGCAGTAGCCCTAGAAGCTTAGGAAGGGGCTGTAAGAGGCAAAGGTTGCCTAGAACTCTCAGTCAGTGCTGCAATATCAATCCCATTGCACAGATGTGAAAACTGTAGCCCCAAAAGATAGAGACTTGACCAAGTTCACATAGCCAGTTGCCAATTATCAGTTGCCGTCAAGTTGGCTCCTACTCATGGTGACCCTCTGCGCACCAGAGCAGAACTGTGCTCCATAGGGTTTGGCTAATTTTTCAGAAGTAGATTGCCAGGCCTTGGCCTCTGGGTTGGACTCAAACTTCCAACCTTAGCAGCAAAGCTACCACCCTGGGATTCACACTAGTGGGTTCTAAAGCCTGAGGCCTGGTTCCCTGCCTTGGTTGACTTCAGGACCACAGGTAGGGCTGGGGTCTCCAACCTAGGCATCCATGTTGTTTGCTGTCACTTCACCAGGGCTTTCTGAGCCATTTGTTTTTACGTCTGTACGTCGGGCAGCCTTTGAGAGGGGCTGGCGGCGGCCTGTGAGTATAAAACTGACAAGAGGCACTGGCGGAGTGTGGAAACTGTCAGCAGAGCAGCCGCCCGTGAAATTAACATGATATCGAAAGCGTCAATGTTTATTTACTGGAAATATCTGGACAGGATGCAAAACAGGCTTGCAGCTGCTACCTCTAGGGTAAGGGTCACCCCTGCCCACCAGCTACGTACGAGGGCCATCCCTGCTTAAAGATTCAGCGGAGCCCCTGATCCAGACCCCTGCTGTCTTCTTGACCTGGTGAAGAACAAGATCTCCAGGGCAATTCCCCACGGGGATAGTGGGGCTTCTTTTCTATTTGTCCAAAATTAACCTCCCTCACATCCTGGGTCCCAGTGATGGCGCCCACGATTTGATGAACACGTGAAGGTTCTTTCTGAGACCCCTGCTCTCTAGGGCCCCTACAGGGTAGAAGTAGACCCCTCCGGAACTCTACTGGCTATGTTGATCATTTCTTCCCCTCCCCGCTAAACCAGGAAGGGGCAGGTTATTCTCCACTTGGCAGCCCTCCCCTGGCCCCAGCTGATTGGGCCAGGCTGAGGCCACCTGACTCAAACTCAGCCAATCAGAGTGTCTCATGGGAATTTGAAATCAGGGCACAGAGATAAGGCTAGCTGCAGGGAACTGAGATACAGATTATGTTGGTTTCCTGCAGGGGCTGCCATCTTGGGTGGTCAAGCCCAGCCATGTGCACATTGATAAGTGAGGGGAAAGGCTTGGTTGGCAGAGAGAACGGAGCAGATGTGCAGAGGGCAGGAGAGATGAGAGACCTCACTCCAGGTATGGAGAGACACAGACAGGTGGTTTCCCACTTTGGGAGAGGGAGGCCTGGCAGTTCTTTCTGTGGTTGTGTTTCTTAAAATTTCATTGTAAACTTTCATTCAGAGGGCACTTTGAAAAGAGCAGAAATCCACTGAAACTAGCCCTAAGACAGAGGCAAACACAGCAGTGAGGGACAAGAAACAGACCCTTAGATAAAATGTGGAATTAGCTGGGAAGGGCCTGTGAAGGGCGGAGTCAGTGGCCCATGGTATGTGGTGGCAAAGCTGCTAACTATGCTGTGCCCTATAGTTGTTGGGACCCAGACCTCGGGCCCACCAAGAACCAGGGCTCCAGGGACTGCAGACAGAAGCAGACCCAGGGACTTTTTTTCCTGCTAGGAAAAACCCCGTAGTTTGCCTCTCCTTCTCCATCCTTCCTCTAAGAATGGGAAACATGGTTTTTGGTGGCCTCCAGGCTCACAATTTCCAGCTTCTGCTCCAGAGAAAAACCAATATTGGCATTTTTGCTCCCAAGTTCAAATATTCTAGGAGAGGGTTCTGATTAGTTGTAGTTTGGGCATGTCTTAGTCACTGAGTGCTGCTGTAACAGAAATACCACAAATGGATAGCTTCAACAAAGAGAAATTTATTCTCTCAGAGTCTAGTAGGCTAGAAGTCCAAATTCAAGGTATCAGCTCCAGGGGAAGGCTTTCCCTGTCGGCTCTGGAGGAAGGTTCTTGTCATCAATCTTCCCCTGGACTAGGACCTTCTCTGCGAAGGAACCGCAGGTCTGAAGGACATGCTCTGTTCCTGACACCACTTTCTTGGTGTTATTAGGTCCCCATGTCTCTCTGTTTGCTTCTCTCTTGGCTTAAGACACTATTCAATCTTGCAGATCTCATCAGTATAACTGTCACTAATCCATCTCATTACATCATAGTGATGGAATTTATAACACATAGGAAAATCACATCAGATGACAAAATGATAGACAGTCTGAGAATCATGACTTAGCCAAGTTGTCAGATATTTTGGGGGGATACGATTCAATCCATGACAGGACAGGTGCCAATTCCTTGTTCAGTCACAGCAGCAAGAAGATGTGGGTACGACTGGTCCAGGTTGGGTCAGGTCATGGGTAGGGTGGTGGGTCCCATTAGAGAGTGTGGCGGTTCTTATTCACATCACATGGTTACAATGGGGTGACTGCCAGGGGCAGGGGAACACCTCAAATAAAGAGGGGACCCTTTTGAGCAGACAGAATAGATGACACTCTGTACTTCAGGCTGGGAGATCTGGGGGAGTCAGGCCTGCCCCCATGTTTTACTCCTCTCACGAGAAGCAGTGGGGACCAGTTGACGTTGACTGATGACAGCTGTGTGGTGCTGGGTTGAGAGCTTCTTTCTTTCCCCTTTCCTATATAGAAGTTCTTAGTGCACTTGGGATGATTTCCACCACGATTGCATGTCAGGTGTATTGATAGTGGGTAAAGTTATCACTTAGCCCCATGTCCCCCAACTTGCTTAGTGATAAGAATCACCAGGGCTCCTCCCAGACATTTGGATTCAGTAGGATGGGATCAGACCCAGGAATTAGCATTTTGATCTTATTTTCTCTTGGGACCTGCTTGGGAAACATTAATTTAGACCATGGAGGATGAACCTCTCACTTGGCCTTAAATGAGACCAAACTAGAGAAATGGATGACACCTGAGCGTGAATTCGGCACCAGGAAGTCTTCACAGAAGTAATCTGCTCCGTGACTGCACTTTAGAATCACCTGGGGGACTCCTGAAAATCCTATTATACAGGCAGCACCCCAGAGTAATGAAATCAGTCTCTCTGGCAATGAGAGTTAGGTATCAGTATTTTTTAAAGCTCCCCTGGTAATTTCTATGTGCAGTCAGGGCTGAGAACCACTGGTCTAGGGAAAACCATCATTCTTGCTTCACTCATACTCCTTATAAGGACCCTGCCCCTCCCACAGCCTGAAAGAGGCAAGCTTCCCTACTTTCTGGCCCTGCCTGAATGGACCAAGGGTAGGCACCTGACCTAATCTGGGCCAATCATAGTTTCTCTTGGGAATTTGGCGTTGAACACAGAGGCTGAGTGGGTTGGCTGTGGGAGCTGAGGCTGCCATCTTAGGGTAGCTGTGATGAGTCAGGTGCCCCTTGATTGGGCAGCAGAGGAAGCCACACCCTCTACAGTGGGGGACTGCTTCCTAAGCCGCTGTGTAGCCAGAAGCTGAGCCTAGAGGAGACAGGAAGTGAATCCCTACCCTCTGAGACTAGCCTGGGCTTCCTGGGATGGGCTTCCTGAGTCTCTCCATATCTTTACAGAAATCCTCTTTGTTAGAGGGCATCTTTAAATGGCCTTGTGTTCTTTGCACTCACAGCAGCTGTGGATACAGGCAGCACTGAAAGCTAAAACTTATGGAAGCCGGAGAGCCCCACACTCGCTTGTAGTCCCCATTGATCTATACTGGAGGGCCCAGCCGTGACGCAGCTGGCACCTATTGGAACCATCCCATGAGCCGGGAACCTCCATAGGCATTGTGTCCAAGCTTCCCAACAACCCTGTCAGGTGGGAATGACTATCACTGTTTTAGAGAAGTGCAGTAACATGCCCCGGGGCACCTGGCTGATTAGTAGAGAGCAGAGACATAAACCTGGGTGTGCCAAATCACTTCTAATGGAATCTCACAGGAAGCCAATTATGCTAAGCAGGGCAGAGTGGAAGTCCTGCAGTGATAAGAGGGTCGGGGGCTGCTGCCACTTGCCTGCCTGCCCCCTCCACAGTAGGGACAGGGTGTGAGAGGAAGGCGGGGCTGACCATTCAAGGACAACTCCACTTCGGCCCAGGCCTTGAGAGAAATACTGTGGCAGAGCCCAGGGCCCAGGGTCCACACACAGGGCATGACTGAAAAATGAGCATTACAAATACTCTCATCATCATAGTCGCTGCTGTTGTACAGGCTACAGGGTGCTTCATGGACCACAGAGCCTGCTCCTATCCCATCCTGTGTGATCATTCATAACCCCTGGTACTCCCAGCTCTGATCACAATTGTTAACTGTGAATTGAGCGATTCACCGGTGGAGTCTGTCTCTCCCAGTCAGACTCTAAGCTCCGTGGGGGCAGGAAGTTTGCCAGCCTTGTTCCTCCTAATATTTCTGATGCCTAGTGCAATGACTGGGGCAGAGTTGGTACTCAGTGAATATGTGGGAAGGGGGGAGGGGCAGAGGAAAGCAGGGAGTGTTCAAGGACAAGAATTATCTCATTCTATAGATTAAAAAAAAAAAAAATTTTTTTTTTTTTTTTTTTTTACAGATTGAGAAAGTGAGGCCCAGGGTGAGGAACCCAATTGACTAAGGTCACCAAGCTGAGCTGGGCTAGAACCTGAGCCAGAGTAAGGAAGGAGGCCTCAAGGAGACAGAGTAGAAGCGAGATTTCAGGGTGGATCTAGGTGTAGGGAATCCTGGATAAACGTATATTTACAAAATTGAGTTACACTCAGTGGGATGAAAGAATGGCAGAAAGACCCTAAGCAAAGCCCCTTCCTGGGTCTGAGGCTCCCTTCCTCTGCCAGGGAACAACTTCCCCTTCCTGAGGGAGAAGGTGGACAGAACAGTGGTGGCTGTCTCCAAGGCTGAGAACCAGAGGCCCTTTCCTCAGACCAGCAGTAGATGGGCCATGACTGGGGAGAACATGAATGGCCTGCAGAACCTCACTATAGAGTCTGCTAAGATATCATGCTGGTTTGTAATGCTTCTAAAAGAGGGGAGAGGGGAGAGAGAAAGAAGCTTTTCTATCAAACAGGGTAAAAGAGAATTACAATTGGTTGTCACCATGGGCTCTTAGTTTATATCCTGATGGGACAAGTCTCCCTCTTAGACAGGATGCCTGGTGTTGAGATGGGCCTGGCTGTATGGTCGGGGCCAACACTTTGTTGCCTACCACCTGTGAGTCGCTGCCTCGGGGGCCCGGTGATTGTTCTGAAGGTTGATGACTGGAAGGTGTGTATATAATGGCGGATCCATAAGGACCATAATAGTAGAAGCAAGCATTTACTGGTCACTTACTCTGTGCCAGACACTGTTCTAAGTGCTTTTCAGGCATTATCTAATGTAATCCTCACAACCACCCCTGGAGGTGGGTACTACTGCATTCTGAACACAAAATGGCTAAATAACTCATTCAGAATCACACAGCCAGCATGTAGCAGAGCCAGGATTTGGACCTAGGTAGTCTGGCTCCAGGAGCCCTGGTGGCACAATGGTTAAGCACTCGGCTGCCAACGCAAAGGTCAGTGGTTCATTCCACAGGAGAAAAGACCTGGTGATCTGCTCCCATAAAGATTACAGCCTAGGAAACCCCATGGGCCAGTTCTACTCTGTCATATAGGGTCACTATGAGTCAGAATTGACTGTGGCACAGGACAGCAATGATCTGGCTCCAAACCCCAGGTTCTTAAACTTCAACCCTCTGCCCTGTTGACCAGATTCCACCTCTTGGCATGCTTTTTGTGTCAGCGTGATTCAAACAACCATGATGTGGTCTTGCCTAGTCCCAATTGTGGCAGACTCTAAACCAGAGGATTCAGAGGGTAGTGGTGTTTCAGCAGTAGCATTCTCACCTTCCATGTGGGACCTGGGTTCAATTCCCGGTCAACGCAGTTCATGCACAGCCACCACCCAGCTGTCGGTGGAGGCTTGCATGTTGCTATGACGCTGAACAGGTTTCAGTGGAACTTTTAGACCAAGATGGATGAGGAAGATCTACTTCCAAAAATCAGCCAATGAAAGCCCTATGGATCATAATTATCCTACCCACAAATAATCATGAGGATGGCAAAGGAGCTGGCAGCATTTTGTGCCATCATGCATGGGGTTGGCATGAGTTGGGGGCCAACTGGATGGCAACAACAACAACAAACCAGGGGATCAATTTAGAATGGAAAGAGGCGGTAGCCGAGGAAGTGATCTATACCATGAGCTGAAGTTTGCCAGGCAAAAAGAAGTGTGTGTGTGTGTGTGTGTGTGTGTGTGTGTGTGTGTAGTTGTTTGGGAGGTGGGCTGGAGGGAAGGGAGAGAGAACATCTGAAGCAGAAGAACATGTGAGGAGGTCTGGAGGGGAGGAGCTTGGGGCACCTGAGGAAGAGAAAGGAGGCCAGTGCAATCTCTTTAGAATTCTCTACACAGAGGCGACCTGACCGGGTCATAGACTGTCCCCTGGTGCAGAACACTTGAGCCAGGTACCCTCGCAGACGTTTGGCCAGGATCCTCAGCTGTTCCCGGCCCATCCAGAGGGACCAGCGACACTGGGATTCATTTCAGTCCCAGTATCTGGGTGCCTCTGAGGCACTTCACCACTCCTGCCCTTAGCCTTTAAGGATCCTTTAAGGATCAAGTCCCTGCCAAGGACACAAGGGTCCGATGTGAGGCGGAGTCCCCGTGGCCACTCCCACCCTGGCCCCTCCCAGCCCGTAACCAGGCAGCTCTAGCTGGTCACCTAGGAGACAGAGGCCAGTGCTCTCTCACTGGCTGGCCTCGGCTCCGGGCGGGCGCGGTAGCAAGGCTCCAGGCTGCTGTCCCCGTGTACACGTGTGTGTGCAGGGTACGTGAACATTGGGCACACGGGCAGGCCTGGCCGCCCTGTGACCCCAAGGAGGAGAGAGGCCACGGTGTGGGGGTGGGGCATGGAACACTGGGAGAACCCCAGTGGCCGGAGCTTGGGTGGGACTCGGCTCACCCAGGGTGCACCTGGCGGTTTAAGTGTCCCCTCTGTGAGTGCAGGAGGGGGGCTGTTCTGTGGGTCTGCGCATTAGTGTGAACGCAGGGGTCAGAGTGTGAGTGTGGGTGTACCAATGTGAAGATATTATCTGGTGTGCACACTGCTGCTGTGTGCTCATGGGTGCATGTGAAAAGGTTTGTGTGTGGACACACAAACTGCTGAGTGTGTGAGTGAATGTGTGCATGTATATGCCTGCTGGGGTAGGGGTGTGTGTGTGTGTGTAGAGAGGTGTGCGTACTCACCCAGAGAAGGGCTCTTCCTCTGTGTCCACTGCTCCCACGCCTCAAGTTTTTCCTCCTTAGACTCTAGATGTGCTCCTCTCCTGTTCAAGCACCCACCATAGCTCCCCATTGCCCAGGTGGTGCTTCACAGAACATCCGCCTCAGCTTCCCCAGCTACCCCCGCCACACCCAATCTACCCTCCTGCAGGAGCGCTGAGAGCCACCAGGAGGGGAATCCTCTCCCTGGCACAAATGAACTTTGAGGGTAGGCATGAAGCATTCAAAGCAGATTTTTGCCATCCTTGGCCAGGGGAAATGGAGCTGAGGGTCTGGGGACCCTTGAAAAGCTGGTACTTGCCTTTGATCCCCCCTCTCTGCTCTCTTGACATGAATAGCGACTGTTCCCTTAGCCATCCACTGCCTCAGAGGTGTCTGAGACACTGAGCCCCACAGCTACAGGGAACTCACCAGAGATTGATCCCTCATCTACTTCTCCACTCCCCTGTACATATTATAGAATTGGGAACAAATAAATGATTGTTGTTATTTTAAACTACTATGTTTTAGGGTGGTTGTTAAACAGCACTAGATAATTGATACAGTCCCCTAGTCCTTGGAAAGCTTGGAAAAACTTTCTTTAGTGGTGGTGGGAGGTGGGGGGATGGACTGAAGGTCAGTTGGAGGGCCCAGCTGGGACCTGGAAACCCCTTGTGGGCTGCCCCAGCCTCTCCAGCTCTGCCTCAGCTCAGAGTAATGCCCCCTACCTACTCGGCACTTCCAGCTGTCATTCCTGCCTCTGGGCAACCGAAGGGGCCCATCAACCTTGCAGTGTCCCTGTCGCTTCCAGCTGCCCAGCAAGAGAAAGGGAACAGCTGTCCTCCTGGCTCCTGGCCAGCCAGGTGCCAGCCACTGGTTGGGCAGTCCTCAGTGTTTCTGGCTGCAGGGGCTTCCAACAGTCCCTACTTCCCTCCTGGTGGCCCCTTGCACTTACCGTGGGGCAGAGGCTCTTGTCCCATTCTTCACGGGCCTTTCTGGATGGCTGGGCACTGGGAGCTTCACCTGGACTAACCCCTGCTATACCAGAGAGGGAAAGTGAGGCAGAGGGCAGGGACTTGTCTCAGGTGGCAGGCTGGCAGAATCCTTAAGGAGGCAAGCCTGATAGGAGTGACCCTAAGGCAGGGATGAGGGCTGGAGAGCAGGACAGAGAGACCCTGGGCCCCTTCTCCTTCTACCACTGTTTAGCAGGACGCAAGAAGACTCCAGAAAGGTGACCTCCAGGGTGTGCGCGTTGAAGGAAGGGCTGCTCTGATGGCTGGGGATCTGTGGGCTTTGGCTGTCCTGGATCCAGACTGAGCAACTCCTGACAAATGTTGGAGGGAATGGGCAAGAGGTGGTCCTGAGGTGGCCAGGGTAGGCAGATGGTCCACAGGCCCCTTGCCCTCTGTTCCAAGCGACTGCTTGGTTGGGTATGGAGCATTTCGAGGGGAATTTATGTGCCCAGTCACAGGGCCAGGCTGTAAATGTCGTTGTGCTAGAGCAGCTGTAACTCCACCTCACTCCTGCAGCAGTGACGGGGTGGGGAAGTGAGATGGGGGCACCACATAGGGCTGGGGTGAACCCTGAAGCACATAAAGCAGGCAGACCCAATCGGTGCAGTGCCCTCTCAGGACTTGGGAGCAGTTGGCCCAGAGAGGCACAGGCCATTGCGCAAGGTCAGGAGGAAGTGTCTCCACCTCCAGGTGCTGGGCTCTTGATAGCCCAGGAGAGACACACACTCAGAATGCTTCTCCCTGACCCAGCTCTGGGTGCTGTCGAGAGGGTAGTCATAACCCCTTGCACCCCAATATACCCCCTGTGCCCTTGGAGTGTCCTGAGAGAGGCTCCAGGGGCTGACAGGCGGTGAAAGGGACGAACTTTACTGTGCCTGCGTCTCTCCTTTTTACGACACCATATTTTTTAACGAGCTATGTAAATGCGACCAAGAGGCAGTTGTTCGAACAGAACAAGGAGATACTGCATGGTTTAAAATCAGGAGAGGTGTGTGTCAGGGATGTATTCTTTCACCATACTTATTCCATCTGTGTGCTGAGCAAATAATCCGAGAAGCTGGACTATATGAAGAACGCAGCATCAGGATTAGAGAAGACTCATTAAAACCTGCAATGTGCAGATGACACAACCACGCTTGCTGAAAATGAAGAGGACTTGAAGCACTTACTGATGAAGATCAAAGACTACACCCTTCAGTATGGATTACACCTCAACAGAAAACAAAAATCCTCACAACTGGACCAATAAACAACATCATGATAAATGGAGAAAAGATTGAGTTGTCAAGGATTTCATTTAACCCGGATCCAAAATCAACGCCCATGGAAACAGCAGTCAAGAAATCAAATGACATATTGCCTTCAGCAAATCTGCTGCAAAAGATCTCTTTAAAGTGTTCAAAAGCAAAGATGTCACTTTGAGGACTCTCAGGCTTAATGCCCAAGCCATGGTATTTTCAATCTCTTCATACGCATGTGAAATCTGGGCGATGAATAAGGAAGACTGAAGAAGAATTGATGCATTTGAATTATGGTGTTGGTGAAGAATATTAAATATACCGTGGACTGACAGAAGAATGAACAAATCTGTCTTGGAGGAAGTACAGTCAGAATGCTCCTTAGAGGAAAAAATGGCGAGACTTCATCTCTCATACTTTGGACGTGTTATCAGGAGAGACCAGCCCCTGGAAAAGGACATCATGCTTAGTAAGTAGAGAGTCATCAAAAAAGAGGACAGTCCTTGATGAAATGGATTGACACAGTGCCTGCAACAATGGGCTCAAACATAGCAACGATTGTGAGGATGATGCAGGACGGGGCAGTGTTGCATTCTGTTGTACATGTGTCACTATGAGTTGGAACCAACTTGATGGCACCTAACAATAGCATGTAAATGTCTGCTAGTCAGAGCAAAGTTAGGCCTCCAGCTGCACCCCTCCTCTGGGGCTGGGTGTCCCCCTCAAGCCAACCTGACATTGTGTTTCCCACAGAAAGTTTTTCTGGATGCCACAGGTGGTTGCCTCCCTGTGGCCCCGAGTCCAGCTGAGTCAGAGGTGGGGCCACCACTGACTGACTCATTTGATAACCTTGGACCTGTCATTTCCCTTCCCTGTACCTCAGTTTCCTCATCTGCAAAATGGGAGCACAGGAGTTGCATTTTGTGCTTTTGAGGTATCACCACTTAGCCCCAAGCAATGGCTCAGCCTCCACTGGGAGACAGTCACGCTTATCACTATCCTTGGCCTGCACTCAGGACCTCAGGCATTGGGATCCCTTTCTCCTGCCTGGCTTTGTCTTTCTTCTGCCTCTAGTTTCCTCCTTCTCCTCGTGTGCTCCAGGACATCCTGCTGCTCTATCCCCAGGATTGGCCATCTCCATGGCAGTGTGTCACACCCCAGAACAGGCGTGAAGGGGTGGGAGGGTGGGGCCAGTGGGGGTGCAGGGAGAGCCAGACCCTGGTCCCTGCTGGGGCCACATCTAGGGAGTGAAAATGCCTCCTGGGTTGGCTGAGAGCTGGGGTGTAAACGGGCTGGGGCTGGATACACTGCGGGTCTTTCCTCAGTCTCTGTGGCCAGGTCTCCCAAAGACACCCCCAGCCTTCCCAGACACCAGCACCATCATTTGGCATGATGACAAAGCTTGGGCTGTGGATACAGAATGAGCTGTGATAGGTTTATGAGGCGGCTGTAAAGCCCTTTACAGGCCAAGCAATCGGCTCCTTCAGGACAGTCAGAGGCCCAAACTCCCAGGGGAGGGCCCTGTCCTCCCAGGCTGCACTGCATGGCCACTGGTCTACTATAGACCCCTGCACAGTAGTCCCCAGTTGTCCAGCGGTGCCAAGGTCAGGCTGCCAGGTCCTCAGAACAGGCAGCAGAGCCTTGTGTATGGTTTTCTGGTCTCGGTGATGCTAGATGGACTAGGAGCTGGCAAGCAAGAATTGACTGGCAGAAGCCTTGTTCATGATCCCTGCCTCTCTACCCACTCACTCACCTGTACCATAGCACAGTCTCCACTTCCAACTCATCCCATCCCACAAAGGAAGGAAGCCACAGGTGGTGATGTGGCTGTGCCCACTTCACAGGTGAGAAGCCTGAGTCCAGAGTGATTAAAGAGGAGGGGACCAGTCTGGCGTTTTTTCTGCAGTGAGGATGCGTGAGTATGACTCCTGGCTTTATCACCTACCAGCTGAAACCACAGGCAGTCACTTCTCCCTGAGCTCAGTGTTCCATCGAACGTGAGTATATTAGGAACCGCTCATGGCAGGATTAAATAGGTAATGTAGGTGAAGTGCTGGTGCCTGGTACAAGCCCTTGATAAATAATAGCTGTTATTTTTATCATTGCTGTATTTTCTCCTGTATCCACTGCCTCCCGCTTCTGCCCACTGTGGGAAGAACCCTGGACCAGGGGGCAACAAATGTGGGTTCAACTCCCGGCTCCTTACTTACCAGCTCTAGATGTGTGGGCCAGTCACCGGTGCTCCGGAAGCCACCTACTGCTGGGTGGGTAAACCATAGACTTCTGGGCACCAAGGAGTGGTTCCTAAAAGCAAGGAGCAGGAAAAAGGCACCACCAAGGTCCCTGTGGAGGGTTATTTCCAAAGGTGGCTGCAACAACCTGTTCCATCCTGCAGGACCTTTTGCCACGTGACTTTGCAGCCCCTCCCGCCAGGAAGTGGGTCCATCCTCCCGCCTCGTGATTCTGGGTGGGCCTGTGACTCGCCTCGACCAATAGAATGCTACGAAAGTGATGCCATGTGACTTCCTGGCCGAGGTCTCAAGAGACATGGCAGCTTCCATTTCCACCATCTTGGAGCCCTGAGCCACCATGAAGAAGTCAGCTAGCCTGCTGGAGAGAGCAGCGGCAAGAGAGAAGCCACCCAGCCTCCAGCTATTCCAACCACCCTAGCTGAGGCGACAGACATGGCCGGATGCTACTTTGGATCTTTCAGTCCTGACAAGCCACCCTAGCTGGCACCACACAGACAGAGATCAGCTGTCCTAACCTAGCCCCATCCAATTGCAGAACTGAGAACAAATAAATGATTGCTGTTGTTTTAAACTGCCAAATTTCGGGGTACTTGTTATGCAGTAGTATACAATTGATACAGTCCCCGCGTCCTTCCTGCACCATCTTTACCCAAATTTGGCTTGCACAAGATTGAGCTCCATGGCCACAGTTGACTGGACAGGAGGATGGGCACCTGACTTAGAAGCAGCTAAACCATTGGCTGGTAGGTGTCCAATCAGCTTCTTTTTCTGGAGAACCGGAATGAAGAGATCAGAGATCCTAGGAGGCCAAATTATGAAGGGATCTGGGAGTGAGTTTCAGTCTTGGTCAGGCTGTCATGTCATCAGAGGACACGGAGCTGGGGCAAAAAGAAGCAAGGGTGATAGACCCTGCTCAGACCCAATAAATTAACTCCAACCGGTCTGTGTGGTCCCTGCTCCTTGTACTTATGAACCCTGATCTCAGGCACTAAGAGGCCCAAGGCTTCTTGGCCTGCTGGTGGCAGAACTTCCCTTGGATCTTGGGACTGCTGATACCAGCCAGTGGTCTACACTGCTTCTCTGACCCCTTCTCCCTGTGCCCTGTGCCCTCCAAACACACACACACACGCACGCATGCACTCACGCACACACTCACACACACGTTCTAGCCCTGTCCTCCAGGGCCCTGGGCATGGCTCCTCTCTGTTCTGGGCATACAGGGTTGTCAGCCCTATGGCTTACATTCATCTACTCCACACAACCCGGAGAGGCCTTCAGCAGCCAACCAGAGGGCATAACCCAGGCTTTGTTTTCACCCCACCCCCATTTGGAGTTCCAGCTCTTTGGGGTCCCCATTGTGTCCCTCATACAGTCCCTTGACTCTAACTACCACCCTGCTTGTCCATATGATGTCATGATAATAACAGTGGTCATTAGTATACCCCATCCAGTGCCAGACACTGTAGGTAAGCACTTAACACTGTCTTTAATCCTCCCAACCCTGTAACATAGGATTTCTTAACCCCATTTTCCAGATGGGACTCATGGTGGACATGAGATTTTAACTGAGGTATGCCTGACTCAGGAGCCCATGCCCCATCTGCCACTTTGCTGTGTGACCCTAGGCAGATCACTTCACCTCTCCGAGCCTCATATTCTCACTTGTGAGGGGTAAGCCAAAGCAGGATTCTGGTGCTCGGTGCTCCTCTTTGATACTCACCCTCTTGGGTGCCATCCATGGCTGGGTCCACTTGTTCATCCAGGGTGGGCTCCCAGTCTTATCACCCTTTCTCTTTAAGGCATGCTTGTCTCCTTGAGGAGCAGGCCTAGAGGCTGCCTCTGGTCTTGGTCTCCTGGAAAGCAGGCTGGGCTCTCAGAATACAACATCTTGCTTTTTCCCCAATAGCTTGGCTCCAACCTCACCTCCTTGGACCCAGGCTGAAGGTGGTCACAGCAGCAACTCCCTAAGGGATTTGAGGTGGTGGGACATCTTGACTTCACAAACTCATTGGTTCTGAGGTAGACTGGGGCTACTAAGACCAGGAGTGTGGTGGCCTAGGAAGACTCTGTCCCCAGACCACCTGTAGGTTCTGGCTCTTGGTTGCACAGGTGATGGGATGGGGGCATCTGGTCCTTCTCTCTCCCTTTCAGAGGCTGTAGCCTCTTCAGCCTGACCTTCCAGGGTATCTCCTCTTAAATCTGCCAGGGCTCTTAGCAGCAGTTGAGTTCATTGTCCCCTTCTACAGATGGGGAGACTGAGGCCAGAATGCCTTGTCAAGGCCCCACAACTAGGAAGGGCAGCACCAGAACTAGAACCCAGGGCTTCTGGCTCTCAGCCTGGGCCCTGCCCAGCCCTCGGGCTCCTCTGCTTGGACCAACCCATTCCCTGACCCTGGCCGCTCACATTGCCCCCGCCCCACAACTGCTTCTCTCCCCAGTCTGAAAACAATTTAACGATTTTCTTGTGTTCTTGGGTTTCTCAGAGGCCCAGTTCCTTACCAGTAGCCAGGAATGAATTGGCCCTGAGTCCCCTGCTCTTGCCAGAACTTCATGAAGCCCCAAGGATCCAGGTGACCCAAAGGAGTTAAGTAACAACCCCGTGGGCTGCCTCTTGTGAGTGACCAACAGGGCAGACCAGGCCTTCCAGGGCTGGGAAGATGGAATGTGTGTGTTCTGTTTTCCCTCCACAGGTGGGCAGGCCTAGTGGCTTCTTGAAGCTGCACATGATGCCACTGGCCTCTTGTTGCATACAGGTCACCCACACCTGAGGATTCTTCTCCTTGCTCCTGTGCTCCCCAAAGTGGTCTCCTGTTTGGTGGGGTCCCCAGGCCTGGCTCTGAGAAGCCCTGAGCCAGGCTTAGGCTACGGCCACGGGTGTCCAGAATCAGGCCCTGGTTCTGTCGCTTAGAAGCTGTGTAACTTTGGATAAGCCATCACCTTCTCTCGTCTTCAGTCTTGGCATCTGTATGAGAATTGGACTTGACAATAATCATTACCACATTTGTAGAGACCAAGAAATAAATGCTATGCTCCCTCATTTAATCCTAACAACCAAAACTAGTAGGATCATCTTTATTTTACAGATGAGAAGACCGAGGCTCAGAAGGGTTAATAATAATATCACACAGCTAATCACTCCTAGAGCAGGAACTCAAACTTGGACCTGACCTCAAACCTCAGGTCCTTATCATCACCCACGCAAGCTTCCCCCAGGGACACTTGACCTTTCCCACACCAATATCTCAGGATCTTAATGGGGAGAGGATCCTGTTTCTTCCTTGGGGATAAAACCACAGTTCAGAGGGTTTGAACCTTCCCCAGAGCTAGTGAGAGTTCTAAGGTGGTGGCTGGGAGACAGGGGTGAGGGCAGCCTGGTGTCAACCAGGGGCCAGGAGCAGAGCAGGCTCTCAGGTAAATCTGTAGGCTGAATGAATGAATGGGTTGATGAACGAATGAGTAAGTAACTGGATGCTAACTCCATGCCAGACTCTGCTCTTCATGCAGTCCCGCCAGAGGCTGAGTTTAGAAGATGCCAGGTGCTGCAGTCCCTGGGTGGTGCAAATGGTTAAGATGCTCCACTGCTAACTGAAAGGTTGGCAGTTCAAGTTCACCCAAAGGCACCCTGGAAGAAAAGCCTGGCAATCTACTTCCAAAAATCAGCTACTGAAAACCCTATAGAGCTCTGTTCTACTCTGACACACATGGAGTCGCCACGAGTCAGAGTCAACTGGAAAGCAACTAGTTCAACTGGTTAGGTAAGCAGCTACCTAGTTTATGCTGCTTGGGTGGGGCATGAAAGCCCAGGAAGAGCCCTGATTGGGATTCTGGAAGCTTCTTGTTGCTGAGGGCCAACTTCCCTATTGCTCCCCTTCCACAGTCAACTGAGTCTTTGCCCATTGGTTCCTGCATTTCTGGAGCTGTCCCCTAGCCTGAGGGTTAGTGGGCAGCAATGCCACCCTGGGGCCCACCAGGGGGCTGAATCCAAGGAGTCTCCCAGGAGAAACAGGAATCTTGGCAGGGAGAGGCCAGGTGCCCCTGACCCTAGTGCCCCTCCCTGTCCAACAGAGATGTGGAGGTGGAGTGGGCACATGATCACTGGCTGAGCTGCTGGCCCAGCTTGAGTTAAGGCCTATGGATTCTGGGAAAAGCTAGGAAGTGACCACTGCCATCTGGGCCACCCCTTCCCAGGGTTGTTCTCGAGCATCCAGGTTTGGTTTGACTTGTGGGGAATGGTGAGAGGTGGTGTGTTATCTGACCCTCCTGGTCACCTCATATCCATGTGGGCACCAGCCCCAAACCCAGAGCATTTAAGAGCCCAGGAGAGGCTCAGAGTATGGCCTGGTGGAAGGAAGATAGGGCAAAGCTGGGGTGGTGAGCTGGATCTGCCAGTCCCAAGAGAAGGGCCCAAACTGCTTCCCCAACCCCCTCCCCCCCTAGACTGGGCACTCGTATGGGATGTAGTATACAGTAGGTGCTCAATAAATGCTTGTGGAAAGAACAGTTGGAGAGAGCTGGTACTCTCAATCCCTGGATAGGTCCAGGCAGGCCCAAGCTGACGGGGGCTTCTTCCCCCAGACCAGGGATGGCAGAATCTCTGATGCCTTAGATCCACAGTGGGTCTACAGCCCTATCTCTCAGACCAAGGCTGCTGGCCACAGACCAGGCTGCTGTCCTAGGAGGGTCCTCTGGAAGCTCCCTAGGCCTCCCCTCCTCTGGCACCCCTCAGCCCTGCCCCCATGGAGGGCCCTTCCGCAGCCCCACCCCCGCAGTGAGATAATAATGACCATAATGAGAACAGTCACCCACACATGTGCACAGCGCTTTACAGGTTACAAAGTGTTTCACATACATCATCTCATCAATTCCTCACAACAGCCCTGTGAGGTAGGCAGGGCAGGGAGTCATGTTCCCTTTTGTACAGATGTGAA
This sequence comes from Elephas maximus indicus, assembly GCF_024166365.1. Taxonomy (NCBI): domain Eukaryota; kingdom Metazoa; phylum Chordata; class Mammalia; order Proboscidea; family Elephantidae; genus Elephas; species Elephas maximus. Next base: position 65,924,137 of record NC_064831.1, on the reverse strand, counting down.
AACTGAGGCCCAGAGAGGGCCAGTGACCTGCTTGAGGCCACTCAGCATGTCCGCAGCAGAGCTGGGACCAGAAGGTAGGCCTTAGTCCGCCTCCAGCCCCTGGCCCTCTCCACAGACATGCTGTCCTCCAGGAGGACCCCAGCACCTGTCCAGTCTCAGCCATGCCTGACCCAGGCCCCTGCCATGGCAACAGTGCTGCCTGGCAGCCCTCAGACAGGCCCCCCGACCCCATTGGGCAGCCCATCCCTCCACCTGCTCCCTGCAAACAGCCAACTGGGAGCTGGGCCCTGACCCGCCACTCAGCCTGCTTCTGTGCCTGCCCTGGCAGGGTGGGTGGGCAGGTGGGGCTGGAACCTCCTTTCCTGTTTTCCTGAGTGGTCCCTTCCCACAGGGGAAGAGAAGAGAAAGGAGGAAGGGGGAGTGGGGGAGGAAGAGAAAAACAAGGAACTGAGTTGGAAGAAGGCCCTGGAGCAATCAGGACGTCAAAAGTTTGCATTCCGACTAGCTATAGGAAATAGTGTTTTTTTTTTCTCTTTTTATTATTTCAAGTTTTCATAAAAATCCATAATTATTGAAACCCAAGTTACAGAGGAAGTTCGTAACTTTTTTTTTTTTTATTGAATTATTGACTGTGCCTCATGTCGGTTCGTTGGCCTCCGACTCCAGTCTGTCAGCGCGTGCCCGTGAGGTGGGGTCCCCAGGCCTAAACTTCTGAGGTCCTAGTAGAAAGAGGGCAGGCGGTGAGGGCTGGCGGGGGCCGCAGGGGCAGGGGTAGGAGGGAGAAAAAGTGTGTGTGAAGGGGCAGGAAGGGGATGGGAAGGGCTGGGTAGTGAGTGGGCAGCAGCCAGGCCCCTTCCCCTGCCTGGTGTGCCCGGGGGTCCCTGCCCCCCGCCCCGTCCTCATATCATCTTCATGTTGAACTTGCGGGGTGCATCGGCGGAGCTAATGCCCGCGTCTGACTTGCGGGGCACGTACTCGATCTCGATGTTGTGCTTCGTGTTGCCCTTGCCCCGGCTCCAGAGAAACAGCAGCACCAGGCAGAAGAGCACGACCCCCAGGAAAGAAATGAAGCCCATGGTGGTGGCGATGATGAGGGTCTTGATGTCAAAGGGGAAAGGCACAGTGGCGCGGGTGCTGTTGGCCTCTCCCTCGCCCGGCTGGTTGGAGATGAAGGCGAAGGTCTTGTTGGGCTGATGGGGCCAGTCCGGCGAGTAGCTGCGCACGTGCAGGTGGGCAGGCATGGAGTCGTTGCCGCCCGCGTTGGCTGCGATGCACAGGTATGTGCCGTTGTCCTGTACCTGGGCGTAGCGCACCTCCAGAGTGCCATCGGGGAAGACTGTGAGCCGCCCATTGCTCTTGGCTGAGACCAGGTGCTTGCGTGGTGAGAGCCAGAGGATGGCAGGTGGCGGGTCGCCGTCTGCCCGGCACACAAACTGTACCGTGTGGCCCTCATCCACAAACACCTGCTGGGCCTTGCGGTCCCGGATGCGGGCGCGGCGGCAGGTGAAGTAGTTGGGCAGCAGCACATCGGGGAAGTCCTTGAACTCCTTGCCCTGGACAAACTCGGGCGTGGCACATGTGGGCTGCTGCCGGTTGAAGTTGAGCCGCCAGCGGCGCCGGAACACCCACAGGAGACGGCAGTCGCAGGCCAGCGGGTTGGAGTCCAGGATGAGCGTCTCCAGGTTGCCCACTGAGTGGAAGGCCGACTCCTCCAGTGTGGTCAACTGGTTGCCAGAGACATTGAGCACGCGCAGGTAGTTGAGGCCGCGGAAGGCATAGGGCTCCACCACAGCCAGCTGCCCACCCACCAGCTGGATCTCCTGCAGCCGCAGCAGCTCATGCAACATGGAGCCCTCGATGGTACTGATGGGGTTGTAGGAGAGGTTGAGGAAGCGGAGATAGACCAGGTGGCGCACGGCCAGGTAGGGCACGGCGGTCAGATTGCAATGCGTGATGGACAGGGATGTTAGGTTGAGGCCATAGAGGCAGTTGGGGGTCATGGTGTCCAAGTAGGGCCAATGGGAGATCTCTAAAACCTTAAGCCGGTACAATCTCTTGAAGGAGTAGTCCCGGATGGCATTGATGTTGAGGTGCCGGAGCCTCAGGACAATGAGGCCGTGCAGATGGGACAGCGCCTCGGTGGGGATGGAGGTCAGGTTGCATTTCTCCAGCGTCAGCTGCTCCAGGCTGTTGAGGCCGCTGAAGGCGCGGTGGGAGATGTAGACTAGGTCATTGTCGCCAACCTCCAGCGACTTGAGGTTGTACAAATCCTGGAACATGTAGTCCAGCAGGATGACGATCTTGTTCTCACTGATGTCCAGCTTGGTCAGGTTACTGAGGCCGGTGAAGACGCCCAGTGGGATGAGCTTCAGGCGATTGCTGCGGAGCCCCAGCGTCCGCAGGTTGAAGAGGTTGTTGAAGGCGCCGGGCTCCACGGCACTCACGATGTTCTCGTTGAGCTCCAGCTCCTCCAGGTGCGGGAAGCTGACAAATTCGTCCTGGTTGAGCGTCTTGATGCGGTTCTTGCCCAAGTCCAGCAGGCGAGTCTCGGTGGGGATGCCTTCGGGCACCGCCACGAAGCGCTTGCGGTGGCAGAGCACAGCGCGGTCCTGGGCGGAGCACTCACAGCGGGGAGGGCAGCCTGTGGCCGAGCCTGACAACACCGAGCCCAGCACCAGCAGGAGGATGGGCTGCCAGCAGGCCAGTAGGGGGCTGGGGATGCTCCTCGCGCCCCCCGCCAGCATCCTCTCGCTCACCTGCAGCCGGGGGGCAAGCACAGGACAGACGTTTGGTTAGAGGGCAGTGTTTGGCTGGACCCCACTGGAGCCCTCGGTGCCCTGTGCCCTGCACCCTGCTGCCCCGTCAGAATATCCCTGACACCGATAGGGAGGCCAGGGTTCACATATGTTTCCTGCTTGGGACCCCATGGCGAGGTTCAGATGCCCAGGCCAAAGGCCCTCCACACCCCATGCTGCTTCCTCCTTTCTTCTTTCTTCACAGTGCTCAGCAGGGATAAAGCCAGACCTGCCGAGCCGCCCTTGGGGCTCACGGAGGGGATCAAAGACTGAGGTCTCTGGGAACCACCCTGGAAACCAGTGTATCTGGCCCCTGACAGGCCAGGCAGGGGCTCTGGGGCTGCTGGGCCCCTACCTTTAGCCCCAAGATTCCCCAGTCACAGATGTCATGGCCCCCTCCCCACCAGCACTGCTGCTGAGCCCCCAGACCCAAGAGTCCTGGGCAGCCGGCAAACCCAACAGACCCCCAGTGGTACCTGGCATTGTTCATGAATCTGCTCCTTGATGGGTTCCTAGATCAGTGGAGGGCACTCCCATCTATAAAGTGGGGCCCAGTCCCTCCCCCAGCACCTGTAAACCCTAGCAGGCCTCCGTGTAGAATCTCTCTCTGATGCTTCCCTTCCTCTGCGTCCCAGCTCAGCAGCTCAGGGCCTTGAGAAGGCATTTTCCAGCCTCTAGGCCTTTGCTCCTGCAGTCTCTGCCTTCCAGAATGGCCTTTCTCTGCCCAGTGAAATCCCACCTTAAAGGCCAAACTGAATGTCCACTGCTGTGAGAAACTTTTTCTGACCCCAAACAGGAAGTGTGCCTCCTAAAAGCCCCCCAGCTTTCATCTGTCTCTCAGGGTTCCAATCATCTTCCTCCTAGTATCAGGGCTCTGGGAGGCTGCCAGGGGTGCAAGTCCACACTGCAGAGCCAGGAGCAAGGCTGGCGAAAACCCTGCAGAATATACAGGACTTGGTGGTGGTGACAAGGGAGATGAGCTTAGGGAGGGGCATCCTGCTTGAGGACAGGCTGGAAGGTGGAGTAAGCAAGTGGTATATGGAAGCTGGCTCTCTGTTACGCTTTCCCATCTCTTATTCAGAGGCCACTTGCTCCCACTTGTGCCCCAAACGGCCTCCCACTTTTCCTCCCTCCTCTATCCCTGTGTCCCTTCTGCTCTGTGTTCTGCAGAAAAATTGGCCCCCAGCATGCAGAGTAGGTAGAGGCTGGGGGATAGACAAGATGGTCTCTGGGGGCCAAGCTGCAGCCCTGCTCCTCCACTCTCGCTTCTCACACCTAGGTGCCCTGCTGCGGTGTCCATCCCCTTATACTCATGGTCCTGTGGGGGTCTCATTTCTGGAAGGGGTGAGAGGGCCCCACTTCTCCCCCACAGCTCAGGCCCTTCTCCCGCCCCTGCCACCCCCTTCCCACACCATCACAAGTTGAATCCACACTTCAACCCTTGAGGCAACTAAGGTGCAGAGAGGGTGTGGCCATCAAAGGTCACCCAGGCAATAGATGGGGCCGACTGGGAAAGGAGCCCTGTCTGTCAGGCCCCAAAGCCACATACTTTCCAATGCTCTGCCTGTCTTCCAGGACTGACAGGCACTCCTGTTTGTTGATCGGCTAAGTGACCGATTAGCTAGAGAGGTCTCTGGATATCACAGACATGTTATGGAATCTACAAGGTTTTCCTATCCTCTAGGGCTGCTCTGCACCCCCCACCGCCTGCACCCCATCCCTCTCCTCTCTCCAGCCTCCTCTGTGGCTTGGCCTCCCCCACCCCACCCCCACCAGGCCATTTCCACAGTCACATTCGCTCCAGTGACCCACCAGAAAAGCAAACATCCTGACAGGCGATCAATAAGTAACTGGGCTGGCGGCTGGGGCCAGCACGAGTGTGAAGCTGGGGACCTCAAGAGGTAAATAGGACTTTTAGCACCCAGCTCGGGGACTGAAGGGTGGGATAGGGCTGCTGGCTAGGAGGCCAAATACTAGGCTGGGGTGCTGGTGGGATGAGGTGGGGGGACCGAGGGCACAGGGCACTCTAAGATGTTGGTAAACCCCTCAAACACTAATTTGGCATTTGAAGCCGCCACCACCTTGCTTCAACCTACGCATCTACCTCCTGTCCCACCACTCCCCCCAGCAAAGCCACCCAGGTGTCCCCACATTGCCCTGCACATTCCAGCCACTAAGCTATTGCTCATGCAGTTCTCTCTTTTGCAGAACTGTCCCAGCCTCCTGTCCCAGCAGCCCTTGTGGCCTTCCACTCCAAAGGCTGTCTCCTCCACGAAGCCATCCCTGACCTCTTGAATCAGAAATCATCTCTTGCCTATAACAGAGGCACTTTATTCATATTAATAGTAATTTCATGTAATTGATGTATAAATTATGTTAAAATTATGCCACAGACGATAAAGAAATAAAGTTCAAGAGAGGAAGCCAGGCGGGAAAGAATACTGCAAAGTCTTGCATAATGACTAAAGGTGAGAGCTTCCTAGTGACCCCAGCAAAGAGGGAAACATGATCCAAAGTCTCAGCACTTGGCACCTCTCCTGTAATGTCTGTTTAATCCTGGGTCAGTCATGTGTGCATCTGCCTCACCTGCAGTGAGTTCTCTGAGGGCAGAAGGCATGTCTGCAGCCTCGGCCCAAAGCGTGACACAGAATGAATGTTCTTTGAAAGGAAGCGTGTGTGCGTGGATGAGATTGTACAGGGGTTGCAGCCCCTCTAATGGGGTTGACCCTGGGGCAGGCCCACTGAGCAATGGGATACCCAGGGAACTCAAGCACGTTGATGGAAAAGCTGGTCAGCCTTGCCCTGTACAACTGCAACCCCCAGTCCTGGCAGTAGCCCCACAGGGCAATGGGCTGTGCTCCATAGGATCAGAATAGCTCCAGGACAGTGCGCCCTCTGAATTGCCTCATTCCTCACCCATCACATGTGGTTTCCCTGAAGGGTGGGGAAACTGAGAGTTTAAGGTGCCTGCCTAAGCTGGCACAGCAAGAATACGGCAGCTAGTGTCCTGATCTAATACCCCCACCAGGGCTCTGTCATCTAGGAATGCTGGCGGGGGTGTGTCTGAATGGGTAACGTGCCACTTGCTATCCCGGCACTATCAATCCTGCTGGTTACTCCTGCAATTGCCAAGGACAGGTGTTTTATGCATTTTAATCAGTGTTTTATTTTGGATTCTTGCCCCTGAAGGCTTCCCGCAAGGGCAAGACTTTAGAAATTGAACCAATAAATACCAAAGAAATAAACATCACAGGCAGGCAGGTGGGCAGGCAGTGGCAAGCCATGCCTGGAGGATGACACACAGACCCCACAGGAGCCTGGGTCCTCCCCAACCCCACAGCAGCACGGGGAAGCTGGGCCATCAGACCTGCCGCTGCAGAGAGCAAGACCCGGGCTCTGAGCTGCCCCCACAGTGGGGAGGGACAGGCCGCCTGCCACCATGCACCCCCTTCCCCCAACTCACGTCCCAGGGCAGACATGGCCTGGCTCAGGCATCGATCCCGACGCTGGCCGCATGCAGTTCTCGGCTGCCAGCCCACTGTATGACTTTGGGCAAGTGCCTGCCCTCTGTGGCCTACTTCCCCCCATGCAGTGAGGGGGTGGATTCCAGGATCCCCTATGAAGTCAACAGAAACCCAACTTTCTTCAGCTGGAAAGTCAACATCCTCAAACCTGGTTAGAGAATGATGGGAGTACGGGGCCCAGGCCCCAAACTGCCGTTCCACTGGGGCTGGAAGGATATATTTGAAGGTGGCCCCAAGCTGGCTGGCTTCCCTGATTGGGGTATCACACCAGGCTGCCTCCTCAGGGGCTCAGGGTAGGGGAGGGTGACTGGTGGAGACAGAAGGAGCAGGGGTACCGGTGGGAGGTCATGGGTCAATCTTGTCCAGTAAGGCCCCTGGAGCAGATGGGGGTGTCTCCTCCACAAAGGCAGCCAGACACCCCCTTTAGAAAAAAGGCGGGACTAACACTTGCAGAGCACCTGCGACGGGCTGGACTTTGGGCTTTATATACACTCTCAGGAATCCTCACACCAGCACTCAAAAAAGGTATTCCTTCTCATTTTACAGATGAGGAAAACTGAGGTTCCCAAAAAAAGAATTTACTCGCTCTAGGCCCAAAGCTAGAAGGCAATAGAGCTCTGTTCCTGCAGGCCAACCTGCCTGTCCCAGAGCTGCCTGGCATGAAGAGGGGCTTCTCTCCGACCCCTGCAGGCCGATCCAGGAGATGGGTTGTCGTGCCAGGGCTTGCTAGGGCAAGGCCCTCAGGGCTGAAGGAAGGCACTAGTCCTCAGACAGCTGCATTCAGGCGTCCTGCCCCCCAAATCCAGCAAAGCCTTTCCTCAACTGTCAGAAACTGGTACGCCAAACTCACTAGATTTTTGCAGTGTTTTTCCACCCTACCTTTCTCTTGCGCCTGCTGCAGCTGTCTGTGTTAGATTCACACCTAATTTGGGGCTGTTGCAGCACAGGATGGGAGGTTTAGTTATTTTAGGTTTACAGTATCAATATTTCATGGTGCTCCCACTCAGCGTTTCTCGGGGATCTCAGGGATCCCCAGCACACACAGCATGCGATCCCTGGCGTGGAGGCATCCGCCTTCATGGCTGCACCCGGGACCCTGTGGATGCCAGGGCCTCTGGGTTCGTGGCCTGGCTGTGTGACCCAGGACAGCTGCGTTGGACTGTCGTCATGGGGAAATGAAGCAGGTGTGCACGGTCTCATCTCACCCTGACATCCCACATCCCTATGACTGGGTCTGCAGCAGGAAGAGTGGGTGGTGAAGTGGTACGGGCGAGGAGGTGGGGGAGGTGGCAGATGTGGGAAGGGTGGCTGGAGTGCTTTAGACAGAAAACGACTGGAAAAGCAGGAGAGGGGAAAGGTGACAGAAACAGAAAGCCATAGACACAAGAGGGAAACACAGGACAGGATGGGCAATAAAATGGGAGAGAAAGGGAAGGGAAGAGAGGCAGAGAGGAGAGAGGAGGTGGGAGGCAAGAGAAAGGGGGTGCAGGGGGCTGGGCCAGGGTAAGGGTGGAGGAGTCAGAAGACAGAGTAGTTGCCCCACAGACTCAACTCCTGTCCCCTGAGCTCCTTTTGCCCTGGGAGAGCCTAGAGTCTATGAGTGAGTCCGGTCCTCACCACGCCCCGCCTAGGGTGGGTTTTACTACCTGCATTTCTACATGAGAAGGCTGAGACTCAAAAAGGTGTTGGGGCTTGTGCTCCATCACAGAAGAAGGGAGGCAGGATGAGGCATGGATTCCCCATGATCTGCTCTGTGCTGCTGCTGCTCGACTGAGGCCCCTCTTTCGCTGTCAGCTCCAGGGCGTGCAGTTGCTAGAGCCATTTCGTGGGACAATAAAGTGTGGTAGCTGGAAGCACACCAGCTTGGGCAGTGGGCCGTGTGGTTGGGGTGGGGTGAGGGGCAGGGATAGGTGTTGTGGATGGAGGGAAGAGTATCAGCAGAGGTGTGGAGGTTGGAGGTAACGTGCCCTGGTCAGTTTGAGAGCATGCCCATGGGCACCCCAGCTGGGCCCTTTCTTTCTCCCACAGCAGTGGATGACCATCCTCCGCTCCATGCCTGGACACCTGCTCCTCACCTGGCCTTCAGCACCCTGTTCAAGGGGCTCTTCTCCCACGTGCTTTTCTCGAGCTCCCAGGAAGGAGAGATTCTCCTCCTGTGGGTCCCGTCAGGATCTCAGGTGACCCTCAGCCTAACACTGTCTGGGTGTCTGTCTCCCTCTTTCCCTCATCCTTTCCTGCACCCTAGATTGAGAGCTCCCAGCACAGAGCTCAGTCTGATTGAGCTCAGCACCCCCAGGTCCAGCCCAGGTCTTGGGCAAACAATCCCTAGGGTAGGGCCAGGCTGAGAGGGACACACCCCAACAACCCCTGACCTGGGGCACACAAAACTGTGCCCCTCAGGTGTGTCTCCAGTCACTGCGGCCTGACCTGTCTCCAAAGGGGCAGAGACAGCCTCTCACAGCCCATCCCAGCTCACAAGAACACTGGAGGCGGACTCCACTCTGGTCTCTGACTCTTAATAAAGGCTTTACAGTGACGGAGGAGGAAATACAAATCGGTTTTCCACAGGCCAAGCGAGAGCAGAGTATCAGCAAACGTGTGGAGGTTGGAGGTAACGTGCCCTGGTCAACCTGAGAGCGCTCAAACAAAAAAAAACCCAAACCTGTTACCATGGAGTCGAGGCTCCTAATTGCTTCTCTTCTGCCCCATATCCTGACCCAGGTCCCTAGACTCCTTTTAAAGACACTCCATTCGGACTTTCCAGGGCTAAGCCCTGCTGAGGTGTGAATGGCTGATAATGGCTTAAGGTGTGAGCTGCTAATGGGGAGACTCAGAGCCCAGGGGTAGGAAGGGTTGCCTCCTTGCACATGGGGAGGGATGTGGGTGGGCAGCGACTCTGATGGGAGGGGTACAGCACCCAAGCTGAGCTCCTGGCAGGAGAAATCCCTTAGGTGGGCAGTGGGGCAGCGTCTGTCTGTCTCCTCCTGGGCTGGACTGCCTGCCCTCCCTCTCCTCCTCTTTCTCTTCAGCCACCTGCCACGGGGAGAGAAAAATCTACCTGGAAGAAAATTGAGGTTATATCCTTTGTCGTGCATGTTTCTTTATTTTTCTCCTGCTCTTGGTTCTGGCGAAGAGTTCCTGGGCCCCTGGGGTGTGTGTGTGTGTATGTGTATGTGCTTGTGTGTGTGGTGAGCTTGGGCACTGTGTGTGTGGCTTGTGTAGGTGTATGCACCCATGCGCCCCTGCTCCTGCCACTCCTCAGCCCTCTGGCCCAGCGCCAGCCCCATCTCTCAGGTATACTTGGAAACTCAAATCTTCTCCCAAAGGCGCTTACCTGGGCTGTTAGCCACGGTAGGCTGGGGGGAGGGGAGCAGAGGGGCTGGAGGGAGCTGACTGGGCACATTGCTGCCGGCCTGCCTGCTAGGACAGGTGGAGCTCTGGCAGTCACCAGACACCTCTTGGTGCCCGAGTACCTGCCCTCCACTCCTTGCTTGAGGGAGGAATGCCCCTGCCCACCCTACCACCCACCCCATCAGAGCATGGCTGATCTCAGGAGCTGCCAGCCTTCTAGCCAGCCTCCAGCCCCAGGCCATTTGTGGGATAAATTATAAATTTTAATTGTCAAAGCATCTTAGTGTTTAAAGGCTTCTATATATAGGTTCTCCCTCCAGGAGTGGATGGCTTGGTAGGAAGGAGCAGGGGTGGGGCAGGGCCTAGAGGAGATGGCTTCTGGTAAGCAGAGGGCCTGGGCTCACGAGCCCAGGCCTGGCTCCATCCAGTGCACCCCTGCCCCATTCTGTGATCCTGGGTGAGTCGTGGACCACTCCGGGCTGTACTAAGGAGAGAGGACAGCTGGGGAGCTTAGAGCAGGCCTGGGGAGCCTGAAGAGCCACTGGTTCTAGGGAGCTTCTGGACAGGTGGCTCCCCACTTGGACTGAGGCTGCCCCAGAGATGGCAAGAGGTAGGTAGCTGCCCATTTGGGGTGACCTGAGGGGCCCAAGGAAAACTCAGGTCCTGCACCCACATATCTCCCTCCCCATCTCTCCCTAGGTCTTAGATGCCAGCCAGGCTCTCCAGGGCAGGAAGGACTCTGAAGGACTCTGGCCCCATCCCCTAGCCAGGCCAATGGCCCCTTGGCAGGTGCCTGGCAGACACCCCTGCCTTTCCCCCACTTACAGAGGTGCTTCCTCAACCCCTCAGCCCCCTCCAAGTGTTCCTGATGCCCCATGGGACCCCTCCCAGCTCTGCCTTGAGAACAGCTCAGGCTGGCCCACCCTCAGGGTTCAGAGGCCTAGAAACCTGCCAACCCCACCCTGGGAGGGTGGGCTTGGGAAAGTGGCTGGTCACAGCCACATAGGCCAGGGGCAGGGAAGAGGGAGCGTAGAGGACGGAGTGGAACCAGCATGAGATTTGAAGACCAGGGACCTAATAAATACGGTGATGATGATGATTAGAAAAACCCCTATAGAAGCCTTTGGTATGTCAGACTCCATTCTAAGGACTTTACATATAATAATTCATTTAGGCCCACAACAATCTATTGAGGTAGCTACTATTATTAGCCCCATTTTACAAATGTAAAAACCAAAAACACAGAGAAGGTATGTAACTTGCCAAGTTCACACAGCTAGCATGACTTGAAGTTGCTGGGTTCCAAAGTCTATGCTCTCAGTCATGTCCTTACAGTGCCTTGTAAAAAACCAGCTGAACAACTAACACTCTCAAAGCACTGATTATGTGCCAGGCACAAACATGCTTAATCCTTTCATTCTTCAACAATGCTGTGAGGTAGGTATTATTATCTCATTTTACAGATTAGAAAACTGAGGCCCAGGGAGGTGAAGCAACTTGCCCAAAGTTAGACAGTGATAAGTGGCAGAGCTAGGATCTGACACAGATCAGCTGGGATTAGACCCCAGGTAATCTTGACCTTCTTGCATGCTGTCTCTCTATGATTCGGGTTCAAGGCATGAACTTGGCCAAGTGGCTTTACATTTACAGGCCCTAAATTCTGGAAAACAGGGTGGTAGACTTCATGCTGCCCTCACAGGGCTATGAGCAGAAAGTCTAGGAGGAGGGAAAGGAAGATATTTATATCAAACCATGTACTAAGTGCTTTGCAAAGGAGATCCCACCAACCCTCACCATACACCCTGTGAGGAAGGTATCATTAACCCACTTTTTTTTACTGATGAGGAAACTGAGGCTCTGAGCCATTAGTTCATCTGCCCAAGGTCACTGAACTTGTCTGACTCCAGAGGCATGATCACCTTAGAGACCACCACACAGGTGGGGAACCTGAGGCCAAGAGCACCAGGGACTTGTCCAAGCCCCCACAGCATCTCAGGGCTAAGGCCTAGAAAGAACCCCAACCTCCCAATTTTGTAGCCACCTTCTCTCCCCAACAACATGCCAACAACATGGTCCTATGGCCACTCCACATGTGAAGGTTTGGGTTATTTCTGCCTCAAAAAGGTGAAAGGATTTAAAAACAACCCCCCAATACCTCACAAACAAGCAAGTTATTTATAACATGGACAGGCAAACTATAAATAAAATCTCTTGCCTTTCTCCTGGCACTGGCCGTTCAAACCCCTCTGCTCAGTTGAATTTTGGCCAACCCCTTGCCAAAGCCCATTTCTCCAGTCTAGTAAACTGAGCTGAGTATCAGGAAGGGGATGGTCTCCTCTGGGCAGACAGATACAGGTGCTGTGCTCAGCTCAGGTGCAACCAATGGCATCACTGGTGCTCCTGGTCAAGAGAAGCCCAGACCCGGGGGCGGGGGGCAGTGGCCTCTCTGCAAATTCCTAAGGGATGTCCCAAGGCAAAGGGTGCAACAGACCAGTGCAGGCCCAGAGGGTAGGGTGGCCTCTCTGCAAATTCCTAAAGGGATGTCCCAAGGCAAAGGGTGCGATGGGCCAGTGCAGGCCCAGAGGGTAGGGTGGCCTCTCTGCAAATTCCTAAGGGATGTCCCAAGGCAAAGGGTGCAACAGGCCAGTGCAGGCCCAGAGGGTAGAGTGGCCTCTCTGCAAATTCCTAAGGGATGTCCCAAGGCAAAGGGTGCGATGGGCCAGTGCAGGCCCAGAGGGTAGAGTGGCCTCTCTGCAAATCCCTAAGGGATGTCCCAAGGCAAAGGGTGCAACGGGCCAGTGCAGGCCCAGAGGGTGGAGCCAAGAGACCTAGTTCAGCTCAGTGCAAGGAATCAGATGGAAGATCATATGGCTCACGATGGAAGATCAGCCTTAAGACAGTGAATGAGCTGCCTGTCAAGAGAGGTATGCAAACAGAGGCCATGGATCAGGGACACTGCTGGAAGATTCCTCTACCGGGGTCTACTCTACAGCAGCCCCTCTCAGTTCTGAGATGTCCCCATCTTGCACCCAAATAAAAGGACTTGAGGATGGTCAGTTCCCCAGCTGCATCTGCAGCCCTGCCCTGGGCCAGGAGGGGGAAGCAGTGCTGGCGGCCCCCACCCCCTTCCCGGAGCGCCTCGAACAGGTTCTCTGCAGAGGGAAGCAGAGGAGGCGGCAGAGAGAGATTAATTCCCTGAAATGGGAAAAAATAGAAAAACACACACACACCACACACCCTAATAACATGTAATAAGAGGTTGGGGACGAGGAACAATGCCCTGGTAATGTCACCCTGGCGGCAATCAATTTGGGTGTCACATGAAATAGGCATAATTATTCCGCCAGCCCCAGCTCTCGTCGCTAACCAGCTCCAGGGCCCAGGCCCGCGTGGAGAGGGCAGCATAGAATCACTGGTTAGTGCACCAGCCTGGCAGAGGGAGCCAGCTCCAAATCAGCCTGCCAGCACCCGGCTGCTCAGTCCCTCTGGGCAGGCAAGAGGCTGGGGGGCTTCACGGGGGGCCCTCCAGATTCCCAGAAGCCTCTTTGCTCAGCTACTCCTCACTCACTCGATCACACGTTTGTTTTATTCGGTGCTCATTCCCTAAGTCATCAAACTCTTATCAAGCACTTATCAATGTCAGGCCCCGTGCCAGGGTGTAGACATGGGGTTTTCAGGGAGCTGGCGGGGGGGGGGGGCGGTGGTGGGCATTAAAATATCGAAGCACATGCTCCCTCCACCTCCCAAGCTAGGACCGCCCCTTCCCATCCTGGGGGTAAATACAGAACCACTAAGGTTCCTAGACTTCGCTTTAAAGGTACAGGGACTGAAATCTTCCTTGTCCTCCTTCATTCTCCCTTCTTTGGGGAGTCCTCTCTGATTGCAGCTTGTTGAGACTGCTTCTCCACAATTGGGGAAACTGAGCTAGGGTGAAAATGATTGCTGAGTGAACATCTACGACATGCTGGCTGCTGCCCATCTCAACCCCCATTTTATATACCAGAAACCCTGAACTCCAGAAATGCAAATCAAGGCCATAATGAAATATCATTTTACACTCATTCTATCAGCAAAAATCAAGACATCTGACAATACTCAGGTTGGCGAGGGGTCGGGGGAGCACTGGGAACACTCATCTCCTGCTGAGAGCAGTGTAAATTGGCCAACCCATTTGAAAAACACTTTGGTGTTTCCTAGTGAAGCTGAACACAAACACGCCCTATGGCCCAGCAATTCCGCTCCTAGCCGTGTGCCCCAGAGACACTCCGCCCATTGCCCTAGGAGACAGGACACACAGGTCTGCAGCAGCTTCTTTGTAAGAGCAAAAAAGGGAAACAACTCAAATGCCCATCAACAAGAGAACAATAAATACACTGTGCTATAGGACATTATACATCAGCAAAAATGAATTAACTACATCCACCATCATTTTCAGCAATACAGATGAAGGTTAATCATATAACGTTGACCAAAAGAAGCAAGTTCTAGAGAAATGCATACATCTTTTCAGCTCTTTTTATAAAGTTCAAAAACAACTAAAATTGAACAATTTATATATATTTAAATACACTAGTTTTAAATGGCAAAACCAAAAACCAAACCTGGGGCTGTCAAGGTGATTCCGACTGATAACGACCCTACGGGACAGAGTAGAACTGCCCCATAAGGTTTCCACAGCTGGAATCTTTATGGAAGCAGACTGCCACATCTTTCCCCTGCGGAGTGGCTGGGGGGTTCAAACGGGCCGACCTTTCAGTTAGCATAGCAGCTGAGGGCTTCACTAGGGCTCCACTAGGGCTCCTTTTTAAAAGGCAGGAGAATGCTAAATACTAATTCAGGGTCGTGGTTGCCTCAGAAAAGGAGGCCAAGGGGTGGGATCAAGCAGCACTCACGGGAAGACGTGCATCATTGTTGAAGTGCTAGTGTCAGGTTGGGGAGTGGGTTCCCGGTGTTCACTATATTATTCATTATGTCATTATATATAATCCCAAATAAATTGATTAATTAACTAGCAGGCCATGCCTGGACCAGTGAGCAAGAGTCCTAGACCAGAGGTCAAGATGAAGGCATTCTAGATGGATCCCCATGCTTATTAGCTGGGAAGTTGGGACAAGTCATTCCCCCTCTCTGGCTGTTAGTTTTCTCGCCTATAAAATCGATTTTCTGTACCACCTAGAAGAATAAGACAGAGGGCACATCCCTGATATAAACTCATAATAGCTAGCGTTCCTTGAGAGCTTACTTTGTAACAGACGCCGTTCTACACGAAAATGCTTTGCATATATTAATGCATCTAACCCTCACGACCACCCTAGAAGTAGACAGTGTTATCCTCATTTTACGGATGAGGCGACTGAGGCCCAGAGAGATTAAGTAGTTCGCCCAAAGTCACAGAGTTAGGCAGTGGTGAAGCTGAGGTTTGGATCCCAGTAGCTGGATCCAGGGTTCACACTCTTAACAACTTCACTACAAAATAACATTAAAAAAACTGAATACCCATGAGGAGTATACTGTTGTCAGGACAGCTCTACTGGGCCCACTGCATCCAAGGATGTTCATCCATTCATTCAACACATAAACAAAGGCCAACATCAAGAATGTGGCAAAGACATTTGGAAATGAACTTGCCTTCTCATTCTTTCTACAAAGAACCCTCCCCAGTTTAGGAATTCTGGAGTCCCTTCTCTGTGTTTCTGCGAAGTCTGCTGCTAACTTAGGGCCCAGCCCAGCTCCTCTCTCTTCCTGGAGGCCCCCTGACAGTCTCAGCAGCCACAGAGAAGTCCCACCCTACCCTGTGTGTGCTATTGGGTACCCTGCATGACCCTTGGCTCTAAGAGTTGAAGTCTCCATTTTCCCATCTGCACAATCAGGCAATTGAACCAGGGTAATCTTCGAGGGTCCACCAGCCAGTGCCAGTCTCTCCGTAACCTCTGCCTTGGGCATCCTTAATGCTACCTAACTCCATCCGTCCGTACAGGCTAGGGACACCATGTCCCCTCCAGGTAGTCCTTGACGATGACAGCTGCTCCCTGGTGCCTCCCAGTTCTGCCCAATCCCAGGGATGGTTACAAGGATTGCCCAGGTGTTCAAGGCAACCCATGGAAGCCATGGGAGGGCCTAGCCCAGAGCCAAGCAGACAGCTCAGCCAGGATACAAAGAAGGGACATGTGAATGAATGGGTTGGTACAAGCGCAAACTAGTGTGGTTCTATGCTGTGGGTGTCTGGAGAAGGAGTGTCAGTGATTTGGAGCAGTCACTGGGGCAGGGGCCAGGGGATGGAGAGGAGAAGCCCTTCTGGGTAGGGATGCTGGACCAAACCAGGTGAGGATGGAGGGATATGTGGAGGGACTGGTGGGAACAGAAGAGAAAGCCATCAGTGGGTAGCCTAGCGGGTATGGGGGTATGGGGAAGGGACTAGGAGGTGTGGCCCCAGGCCCCTTCTCCAGAGTGCCCCACACAGGACAGCTAAACCAAGAGACCCCTGCCATCAAACCAAGGCCTGACTCTGATACCGCCACCACCTATTGCCTCCCCGTCCCCACCTTCCCTTGTCCCCACAGGACCCACTTCCTCAGCCCTCCAGCAGACACACTGCCCTGCCTCCCTGGGGCCCCGCACCATCACCACACGGCCTACTTCCCCCGCCCAGCCGGAATGCCTGCGCCACCCCCATGGTGCTCCTCCAGCCATTTGCTTTGTTAGGATCCCGAAGAGCAGCACCAGAGGCACCAGGGATCCATCTGGCTACTCACCTTCACAAGAGTTTTTTGGGGGGAGTCCCTCTGGAATTCTGGGTTTTAGAAACGATACCTAATATGGGAGGGCTTGGTGCTCAGAGGCTGGACTGGAAATGACCCCTAGGATGAAAGAAGACTATAAGGGGTAGAGGAGTCTCGCCACCTGGTCACGCAGCATCCCTCAGCCCACAAGTGATGGTACCTCAGCCCTGAGCACACACACATCCCCTTACAACCTGGCCCCTTGGTTCCGAGCCCCACTCTAACTCCAGGCCCTGGGGGGCACTGCAGCCTTAACCAAACCCTACCCAGGGCCTGTCTCACATTTAAATGGCAGGGGTGGGGGCGGGGCAGAGACAACAAGAGCACTGAAAGGGGCCTGCCCCTTCCCCTTTGCGGAGTCCCTCCTTCAGGAGGGGCAGCTGGGTGACGCTGGGAACTCCTATCTTAGACTGTGCCCTCTTTCAGCATGGTTCCGAGGAGTTCTTGGTCTCTCCCTCTCCCCTCCAGCCTGCCTCAGGCCACTGGTAGAAGGCAGTGAAGGACAGGCAGGCTGCCTCAGCAGACCAGATGCTGGCCCCTCCTCAGAGGTGTGGGGACTCTGAACCCCTCCTGGCCAACATGAAGACAAAGGGCTTGGGAGAAGCTGGCCCCCTCTTCCCTCACTGGCACCGCTCTCTGGATCTGGGGAAACCCCAGGCCTTCTGCCAGCTGGGAGCCCAGTTCACTGCTCCCAGGCCTGGGAGGCACCGGTGCTGAAGCCGCTGGCATAATGACCAGCAGGGCTGAGCCTGGAGCCGCGGGGCGGCTGGGCTGCACGCCCTGTGGCTGCCAAAGCACAGCAGAAGAGGACGGAAGGAGGGCTGGGCTGACAGGGAAGGGGCTTGCCCACTTGGTACCTTTCCCCCATCTCAGGGCCTCCAGCCCACCAGGGCAGAGCTGGTCAAAACCTCTCAGGTGCTCCTTCTCCCCTGCCCCAGACCAGAGGACCTCTGAGAACAAAGAAGAGGTGCCCGCACAACCAGGGCTGGGTTGGGACCCAGGGCAAGAGCTGGAGGAGACTGCCCACTGGGCTTGGCCCCACCCCTCCTCCTCAAAGTAGGATCCACTTGGAGGGACACGTCTCCAGGGGGCGCCGTGAGGAGCAGGAAGCCCACCCCACAGAGGGTGCCCAAGGTGGGGGAGGCAGAGCACGAGGCTCCCTCCTTACCTTCCTCTTCTCAGCTGGTTCCCACCTCCCACCCGCTTCAGCCTCAGCATGAAAAGTGGGGCACAAGAGGTGAGAGGCTCTGGCTGAAGGCAGACAAAGGAGAGGCCCGCAAAGGGTCCCTGGATCCTCCTTGATCCCAACTCCCTCTTCTCCACTTTCTCTACCCCGTCCCCCATCTGCCCTTTATTCCCCTTCACTGGGCAGGAGCTGAAAAGGACTCCCCTTGTGTAGGGAGGGAACTGCTGCCCAGGCCGAGGCCCGTGGAGAAACCCAGGCTGGTCCCTGCCCTGCGTGGCCGGCTTGGGGGTGACTGATGCCTGCGGGGGCTGCCTGGGGGTATCTGGGGTCTATGAAGAGAGGTGCACACTCAGCGCCGGGCAGGGGACTTACCCTCCAGGGTAATCAGTGCTCAGAATGGAGGGGGGTCAAAGGGGTCGGGGCAGAATTAGGACGCCGGTGGGAGCCCCTCTAGAGCTCCGGATTTCCAGCTTGCCACCCTGGAATTTGTTAGGGTGGGGACAACGGAAGAGTCTTCATTTCTCAGGTGTGAGGAGGTCAGGTCTCGGCGCCCAAAGGGAGGTTTGGGTGGCGCTAGGGCGTCCGGCAGCCCCAGTACGGCGCAGCTCGGGCCGACGGCGGCCCCCAGGGACGCTCGCCGCTAGGCTGCGGGTGCAGGGCTTGGCCGCGGCCGCCGGGCTTACCTGCATCTCGGGCGCGCCGTCCGTCCGCTCGGCTCGGTCGCCAATCGCATGTCTCCCCCGCCGGCCCGGCCCGGCCCCAGCCCCTGCCCAGCCTCCTCCTCCGTCTCCTCCTCCTCCGACACCTCCGCCCGGCTGTCCGCGAGCCCTCGCGGGGCCGGCCGGCCGTCTGTCTGCCTCACGCGGGCAGGAGCCAAGCCGGAGCCGGGGCAAAGGCCCGGGAGTGGGGAAGCGAGAGGCCGCGGCCCCGGCGGGCGGAGGGGCAGGCGCGCTCAGGACGCGCGACGCGGACTCCTGGAGCCGGATTCTGTGCGCCGGACCGGCCCAGAACCGCCGCCACCGCCTCTGCCGCTGGGGCCGGGGTCGAGGCCGGGCGCGCTCTGCCGCGGGGCGGGGGCCAGGGCTGGTGCCGGCGCGCAGCGGCCGCGCATTCTGCTCGGAGCCCCGCGACGGGAGAGGGGCCGGAGCGGCGCGGGTGGGGACCCCGCGCGCTCCGGGTCTGGGACCGGGATCCGGCGCCGCCGCCACCTGCGCTGTCGCCGGCCGCCCGCTCCGGCTCCCGCGCCGGCTCCCGCCCGGGCTCCCGCCCGGGCTCCCGCTCGGCTCCGCGTTCTGCCGCGGCGCGGGGAGGGAGCGCGAGGAGCGAGCCAGGGATGGAGGAGGGACCGAGGGAGGGAGCGAGCGAGCGAGCTAGCGGCGGGAGCCGGGCGGGGGAGGAGAAGGCGCGGCCACAAAACCAAGGGCGGTGGGGGTGGGGTGGGGCGGGGGGGGCTCGTCTTCTTCCAGAGAAAGGGGCGGAAAGCAATCAGTGTCCCCAGCCTCTGCCCTGAACAGCTGGGACAACGAAACTGTCAGAGAGTGGAGGGCGCGCCAGCCTCGCGCCTGAGTCGGCGCCCACGTGCTCCAACCTGGCGCACCGCCGCGCCCCTCGGGTCCCGGCCTCGGAGCTAGTCCCGGGCCAGCCTGGCCTGCGGTCCTCCTTGGACGTGTGCGCGCACCTAGAGTGTGATTGTGTGTAGCTACAGGCGTGTGAATGTGAGGACCTGAGTGTGTTCACACCTGTAACTGGGGTCACTGCACAACGTACGTGAACCGGCTGGACTCTCCACCTGCCAGGGTTGTTTGGAGGACGGCGTGGGAAGGGTCAGGCCGGGAGCCTTGGTCCTGCACCTCGTCCCCTCCTCTCGGAAACGTCCGCGAACACCTGGAGTGCCCATATCCTGACGGCCTTAGGGCGGGGCGGGCAGAGCGGGAAGCTCCAGGGGACTCAAGGAAGGAGCGCTGGCTCCGCGGTTCTACCTGGACCCGGATCTTGCGCCCCGCCTTTGCGGCCCGGGTCACCGCCCAGTCGGGCTTCTTGTCCAGCAGAGGGCAGCAGATGTCTCTGGCTAGCTCCGGCCGCGGGTACTGCACGCAGCCACCAGCAGAGGGCAGCGCGGTGCCTCGGTCTGGGCTAGGCAGCCTCCACCCCGTGCCCCAAAGGTACCGGCGATCCGGGGATGGATCCACATCCTCAGAAGCGCCCAAGGGATGGGACCTCTTCTGAGAGATCCAGACCCTCCTTGCCCCCCAGATACGGAGAATTGGCTGCTGGGAATGTCTTGATAAAGGCTGCAGAGTGGGCTACAACCTTTGGGACCCCGCCTCCTTCCACGGTACACCCCCTTCCATCTCCTTGAAGCCAGATGCCCTTTAACACCAAGCTAGTTAGAATACAAATAGCCACTAATGCTGAGACCAGCGAGTACACTCGCCCGTTCACTTTGGAAGCATCCCTATTAGCACATCAGTGCTCCTGTCACCTCCAGCCCACAGGCCTAGGGATTCCAGCAGGCAGAGAAGGAAGATGAGGCTGGAAAGGACAGGACTGACCCAAGGCCTCTTAGTCTCTGGGGCAGACCCAGGAGTTCTGCTCCCAGGGCCCCATGCCACACGGAGCCTGTCTGATATTCATTGCAGAGATGCCTGGTGGCATGGCCGGGCCACCAGCCACCCCCCACCCCCAGCGCCATCTTGCTTCTCCACTGTTAGCCTCACACACCCCCCTCAAAGAGCTGCACCAGCCTTCTGTTCCAGCTGAACAATTCTGGGGCATTTCCCAGTCTCACCGCCTCATGCTTTCTCTGTACAGTCCTGCTGGGAGATTAGTCTCTTGTCTTCTGTGTCTTAGACCCCCACCATCATCCTAAGCCCACCCCCTAGCAGGTGTCGATGCACTGCACTCTACAGGCATTCTCCAACAACCCTGAGAGGAGGCGCTATTGTTTCTCTTGTGACCAAGATCAAAACCAAACCGGTTGCCGTCGAGTGGATTCCGACTCATAGCAACCTTACAGGACAGAGTAGAGCTGCCCCATAGAGTTTCCAAGGAGCACCTGGTGGATTCGAACTGCCGACCTTTCCGTTAGTAGCTATATCTCTTAGCCACTACGCCACAAGGATTTCCCGCCTTGTGACAGAGAGAAGGAAATCCAGGCTCAGAGAAGTTAAGTGACTTGCCGGTCGTCACACAGCCAATAAGGCCTAGAAAGGGAACTGAGTCGCTGACCTAAACCAGCAGGACGCAGGCGTGGCAGAAGGATTTACAGGTGGGAAGGGGGGAAGTGGGAAGGAGGGCACAGAAGCCACCCTCCCTTCAAAAGCCCAGCACAGGCGGCTCCTTGGCCCCCCAACTCTGTGCTTCTTAGACCCCCTTCCCAGACTCCCCAGCTTCCCCACCTCGGCTGTTTGTGAGTTACCCGTGAGCTCCTGCCCTCCCGCGCCGCCTCCTCCCACCAGCCCGACAGGAATAGACGCTCTGTAGCTCCTGCGTAAAGGCTCCGCCAAGCACCCGGCGGGCTCGCAGACCTGCTGTGGGGGGAGGGGGCGGGGGCGGGGGCTATTCCGGGTGCGGCGACTGACGCAGGCACCGCGCGCGGCCACCGCATCTCCACCCCCGACTCACCTGCTCCTTGCCTCAGTGATTTCGACGGAGAAATGGGGGAGAGCCCCACTGCTCCCACCCTCAGATGTTGGCTGAGGAAACTAGAGTCTGGGGTGGGGTCGTCTGGGGCCCCCGCAATGATTCTTCGGCACCTCAAAGGCAGCAGGCAAGATCACAGAGCTGTGTCTGGGAGGAATTGCTTGGCAGCCTTAGTTCACTATAAACCGTGTACAAGCCATTTCCCTATACCTGCTCCTCTAAAAGAAAAGACTCCCAGCACCCCCTGTCTGATTTCATCAATGGACATAATGGGGATAGGGAGGCTTTGGGAGAAGAATTTGGAGGAGAGACCTTTTGACGGTCCATTCTGGGTCTGGTGAGAGTACAGCCCATGACCTTGCCACCCAGAGACCTCAGAAAAGGAGGGCCTATCCCTGGGTCCCCACCCAGTCAGAGCCCTCTGCTTAAACTGCCAAACAGGCATGTCTCCTCTCTTGCCTTCCTCTGGTGAGGTAGCCCCCAGCAGAGCCCCCTCAGTGTCCCCAGGGGCTACGGAGCATGTGAAACATCAGGGTGGCCCAGACCAAGGCTTCCCTGGCACGACTTGTCCTTGCTGGTCCACCTGCTTGGCATGCCCTCTCTCTGGTTTCCACCTGTGTTCCAAGATCAAACCCGGATTTGAAACCAGGATCAAATCTCTCCTATCCCTGTCTCCCCACCCCAGATGCAAGGCCCTAGTCTCCTCTCTATCTGTCCTCAGACTTGGGGCTCCAAGAGCAGCCCTGAGACTTCGTGCCTTGCAGGTGGGCACACAGCAGAACCTGGCTTCGGGATGAGAACTTAGCAAGTCTCAACAAAGCAGTAGCGATTGCTGGAAGGAGCCAGCCTGCAGCAGCCTGAGTGCTCCCAGCAGAGCAGAGGAAGCTGGGATGGGTTGTGTAGGGAATTCTGGAGGAGGGGACAGGGCCCTCTAACATTTATTCAGTTCCTACTGTCAGCCAAGCTGAGAGCTACGCTTTACAGGCTCATCTCACTTCACGGTTGGCATTGCTGTTCCCATTGTATAGGTGAGAAAACTGAGACTCTGGAAGGGTGGGTGACTTGCTCAAGGTCACTCAGTGCATAAGAGGCAGAGCTGGCCCTTGAAGCCCTGTGTGCGTCTGTTGTCAGATTCCAAGTCCCGTTCTGTTTTCTCCCCACCCTCGGAGGCTGAGGATGCAAGCAAAGGGGGAGGAGACCAAGAGTCCCCAGGGTACAGGAAGGAGAAGGCACACACAGGCCTGCCTGCCTGCCTGCTCTGTGCTCTGCCTGCCACTTGTATCCCAGCAGCTCACGGGCTTTTACGATGATGATTATTTCTGAAGGCACTTGAAATTAATGACAGCTCTAAAATGGCCAGGACAGTGGAGTCATTGCTGAGACCTCTAATTAGCAAGAAAAACGGAGACCAGGAGCAGGGGAGGCAGGTGGGGGCTGGGCAAGCAGCACTGGGCATGAAGTAGGGTTGGGGGAGTAGGATGGAGCTAGCGTCCTGCTGGAGGCCCTCCCCTCCCCGCATGGACTGGGACACCCAGGGTGGACCCTGTGTCTCATTTTACACCACAGATCTGATTCTGAACTCTTGTTAACGCAATGTGTGACCTTGAGGGGGGTCACTCCTTCCCTGAGCCTCAGTTTCTCCAGCTGTGGAATGGGGTTCTTGTGGGTTGGCCTGGTGGGGGTCTCTAGGCTCCAGGGCTCTGTAGCCTGTGCCAGATGGAGGGGCAGGGAGAGTGGGATAAGACCTGAAGTGGAGGCTCCTTGCAAGACCCTGAGTCCCTGGAAAGTTGACGCCCAGAAGCTGGGGGCTCCACAGCCTCCAGGAGCCCCAGCACACGCCCCCACACTCACCCACACTCTCAAGCCCTCCATGCTGGGGTTGCTGAGGCTGCTGGTGTAATGAAGTCCTAGCGACTGGAGCTGGAGTGAAGTGGATCAGGAAGTGGCAGAAAATCTATAGGTCAGAGCCCTGTGCTGGAGCAGCTGTGGAGGTGGGTGAGGGATGAGGGGCACTGGGTGGGGGGGTTGGCAGGAAAGTCCCTTCTAAGAGGTAGGCCTGGGGCTGTGGCTGTCCCCTTCCAAACCCCTCCCTAAGACCCAGGAGGGACTCAGAGACGCCAGGGTCCCACCTAGGCCGAGGTGCCCCCAAGGAGAGAGGACTTCCTGGTCACTCCTGTGGGTGCTCCCCCAGCTGCTTGTCCTCCATGCTGTCTGTGGGGCAGCCAGCACAGGGAAGGGCACTGGGGCTCAGCTGAAGGGGACTTCTCTGCACAATGGGTGGCCCAACTGGACATGGAATGTGCTGGTTGACACAATGGGACATTCGGTAGGTACAGGCTGAGGCCAAGACCCTGAGGGCAGAAGTGTGAAAAGTCCACTCCCCACTTAATTGGGGCACCCTCTTCCCTGGCTGCGCCAACGACAGGCTTGTCTTGTCTTCAGTTGCTTTCTCAGATACCACTTCCTCAAATCCTCTCGGATACACTTTCTCTCTGCCCCCTCCATTTCAGGGCCCTGTGTGGACCCCTCCTGCCACAAGCCTGCTCTGAGCAGCATAGTCTCTCCCTCTGATCTGGACTTTGTGTCCTTGGGCACCTCTCTGAGCCTCAGCTTCCTCCCCTGTGTAATGGGAATATCAGTAGAACCCATTTCACTGGGTTGGCGTGAAGATCACATGATGCTAAGCTTGGCATATAGTGGGCTTGATAAATGGTAGGTTTTTTTATCTTTATGGTTATTGTAATTACTGCTGTGGTTGCTTTCTGGCCCCTGCCCCTGCAGCCTCGCCTCTGTAAAATCCCAAGATTCCTTTCAGCATTCCCACTTGGAGGGGCCTGGATTCTGAAAACCAAGAACACCCTGAGGGCATGGATTGATCTTGTGTCTCCTCCGGCTTCCTTAGTGAGGCCAGAGCCCTGCTTCCAGAGGGTCTGCTGTGTGCAAATCAAACCTAACTAAAATCCATTAACCCGGAAGGAGCAACTGACGCCCCTGAAGGAGGGGCCAGGACATGAGGAGCAGGGATCCTCTTGAACTGCTCAACTGTTGCTTCCCTCGCCTGGGGTGTTGGTCACCCACCCCTCCATCTGCACTTGTCTAGCATCAGTGACACCTCACTTATCTAGAAGCAGTGTAGCCAGCAGCCTCCCTGTTTGGAATCCCAGTGGGAAGGGGCAGGAGGAGGCCAGAGGCTCTTGGAGGAGGCCAGGCCGAAGGGCTGGTAGAGAGGCGAGGCCCCAAGGCTGGCCCTTACTCAGCCTTGCCATGCAGCCCATCTGAGCGTGGTGGCCTGATTGCTGTGGCCATAGTGGCTCTGAAGCAGGAAATTCATGTGGGGCCATTCAGGGAAAGAGCAGCCAGCCCTGACCACTGCGCAGCCCCTCTGGGGATTCCCAATGTCCCTGACCTTGAGTTTTCATAAGACACAGTCACCTCTCCTTAAGAAGACACAGAAGTGTGCACTCCATTAAAAGAAAAATACCCCAAATGATGAAAATGGGAGTAAAAACAAACAAACAAAAAACCAAATAGAAAAGTCTGTTTGTATAAAGAGACCACTCCCTGGCTCTTTGGGAATCTGGGCTCCAGGCTTGGCAGAGCTGCCTCTCCCGAGAGCCTGGGCTAGGCTGTCCCCACGGATCATGTCAGGGGGAACTTGAGCTAATGTGTGCAAACAGGCAGCACTATTAGCAAATCCATTCATTAAGCACTTGTTTTGAGTTCTGTTATGCAGAAGACTTGTTTATTAACTTAAGTCAGAACCTATTATTAACTTAAGTCAAAGGCAGTGTACCAGCTCAGGAAGTGTCCAACTTCAGAGCCAAGCAGTCTTGAATTCCAGTCCTGGCTCTGTCTCTAACCGCTGTGTGACCCTGGGCAAGTCACTTCACCTCTCTGAGCATCAGTTACCCTGTGATTGGCAGCCTTTAAACTGGTCTGCAATGATATCCACCTCCTGATATTCACCTCTTTGTGTAATTCCCTCCCCCTGAGTGTGGATTGGACAAACTGACTCGCTTCTGATGAATAAAATATGGCAGAAATGTTGAGATGTCACTTTGAGATTAGGTTTCAAAAGACTGTGGCTTCTGTCTTGGGAATCTCTCCTCTTGCTTGCTTACTCACTATGAGGAAGGCAAGCTGCCATGCTGTGAGCTGCCCTGCGGGAAGGCCAACGTGGAAAGGAACTGAAGTCGCTAGCCAACAGTCCGCAAGTCCTAAGGCTAGCCAGTAGTCACGTGAGCGAGCTTGGAAGCACAGCCTCCCTGAGGTGAGCTTTGAGATAACCACATCTCTGGCTGACACCTTGATTGCAGCCTCGTGAGAGACCCCGAGCCGGAGCCCCCAAGCTAAGCTGAATGTGGAATCCAGCCTATGGAAACTGTGAGGTAATCACTATTTGTTGTTTTAAGCTACTGAGTTTTGGGGTGATTTGTTATGCAGCAATAGGTAACTAATCCATGCCCATCTGTAAAATGGGGATAACAATTCCTTTCAGCATGGTTATGAGCATTGAAATAACGTAGGCAGTGGTGGGTGGGTGGGGTACCTTGGACAGCTACTTGGTGTTTTGTGTGTGTGTGTGTGTTTTTTTTTTTTTTTAGTAAACTTGACTCTTGTTTTAATGTGCTTGGAGTGGATTCCAACTCATCACGACCCTATAGGACAGGGTAGAAATGTCCAACGGGCTTTCTAGGCTGTAAATCTTTACAGAAGCAGATCTCCAGGTCTTTTTTCCCTCATAGCCTCTGCTGGGTTCGAAATGCTGACCTTTCAGTTAGCAGTCAAGCACTTAACCATTGTACCACTGACCAAAACCAAACCCATTGCCATGAGTTGATCCCGACTCATATCAACCCTATAGGACAGAGCAGAACTGCCCCCTAGGGTTTCCAAGGAGCAGCTGGTGGATTCGAACTACTGAGCTTTTGGTTAGCAGCCAAGCTCTTTAACCATTGTACCACCAGGGCTCTATCGTGACCCCAAGACTCCTTAAAGTTAACTCTAGGAGACCCAACAATTCCCCACCCAGGGCATATACCCTGGAGAAACATGTGCATCAGAAGGCATGTACAAGACGGCCAGAGCAGTATTATTTGTGATCATGAACAATTGGAAATGCTCTAAATGCCCATTGGGGAAGAAGGTGCAAACAGGATGCAGTATAATCATACAACAGAATACTACACAAAGGCTATGGCAGAGCTTCACACAGCAGCATGGGTGATCTCACAAACACAATGTTGAGGAAAAACCAAAGATATATACGAGGTAGTATCACTTATATATTAAAACTAAGCAAAAAAAAACCTATCGACTGTATATGGACAGCCACATATATAGGAAAAGTATAAAAACACACATGAGGCATCTCTTCTAGACCAAATGGCCAAAAATTACTCTAAAGCAAAGATGAGAAGATAAAGGAGCAGGGAAACTTAAAAAAAAAAAAGGGAAATTAGAGTACTGGAAATGGCACAACCAGAATGGAATGAATGAGAATGATGACACATTGTGGCAAATGTAACCAATATCACCAAATAATTTGTTTAGAAACAGTTAAATGGGAACCTAATCTGCTGCATAAACTTTCACCTTAAATACAAAAAAAATTATTTAAAAAATGCATGAGAATGATCAACACCAATTCCTGGGGAGCGTTAACTTTGTGGGGAGAGGGAGGTGAGGTGGCAGAGTCAGGTCTACCTCGAACCCCATACTCTGGGATGTTCACCACGAGCAGGCCTGGCTCTCCATAAGTAGCAACTCATTTAATCCTTTTAACAGTCCCATGGGGTCCCTTCTATTATTATCTTCTTTTACAGATGAGAAAACTGAGCCATGAGGCCTCCAGGAAGATGTCCCTGGGCTTTCGAGCCCAGCAGGAGGCCAGGGCTTAGCTCCTTACTCACCCACTAACATGCCGCGTGACCGGGGGGAGGACACATTACTTTCCTGGCCTCGGTTCATTTTTTGGCAGCATGAGAGAAGCTCACCATCGCTCCCCTTTTCATAGGTGTGGACTGAGGTGCTGGGATGCCCTTGATCAGTCAATCTGGGATATTTGCAAAACCCTCCATGAAGCAACCCTGGTACCAGCTACATCGTAGTGGAGATGAAAAACAAGGATATGTGGACAAGAGACGGTGTAACTAAGATGATTCAATTCAACCCAATCCAGTTTTGTTCAATTTGACATGGACTCAGTCCACAGACAACAGTTGAGGTTAAGGAATATCATTTGAGTCCGTACATGTTGGGCCCTGTATCAGGTGCTTTTATAAATGATCTCACAGAAGCCTCAAGTACAACCCAGTAAAGTAGGGATTGTTATTATCCCCATTTTGCCAAAGAGGAAACAGGATCAGGGAGGGTGAGCAACTTCCCCACGTCACACAGCAGAGCTAGGATTGTCAGAATGTATCCTCTTTCTATCCTGACCTGCCCTCTGCTTGGTGCTCAGCCAAGATGGAGCATCGAGATGAACAGATGGGAGGGCCCAGGGACTGTCACTCATTGGTGGATCCCAACTCAGACCACGAGGGTCTGAAGAAATTGGGATGAGGGGGCTGGAGCAATCAGGACAGGCTTCCTGGAGGAGGAGGGCAGGTGCTTCAGTGAGTTTGCTGGTGCTGAAGCAAGTGAAGGCATCCGTCATCTATCTATCCATTCATTCATTCAATCATTCACTCAACGAACACGCATTATTTTTTTTTTTTTATGCCCCAAAGAGCCCATGGTCTAATGTGTAAGATTCCACCCAGTATGATCCAGGCTGAGGTGAGGGAAGTGTGGGGTGTGCACAACCGGGGCAGGCACCAGGGAGTCAGGATAGATAGCCAGGAGGTAGTGATGGCTGAGCTGACACCTGAAGGTGAGTAGGAGTCAGTCAGAGCCAGATGGACAGGAGGCAGGGATAGGAAGGTTGAGAAGACTGTGCTCTGAGCAGAGAGACTCGCAGGGCAAAGGCCTAGCCCTGGGATAGGGGAGCGAGATGGCTGGCCAGAGGAAAGCCAAGCTGACTAAGGTGGTTCCAGTCTGCTGCGAGGAGGATGTGGGCTGAGGCTGCCACTCTCTCTCTCCCGAGAAACGAGAACCGTGTCCTGGCCCAGTAGGGTGGCTCCTGGCTTCATTCTCCGCCTGGCTGGGTCCCCACGCCAGTTCAGCCCTGTTGGGCAGGCTGGGCCCCTCTCCAGAGGGATTAAGAGCAGGGGAGTTGGAACCATAACAGCGCGTGTAATTATGTGCAGAAACGAAGGAGGGCTCCTTAATAATTGATGGTGGGAGAAAGTAAATATCGGCAGAGGCACCCGGCTGCATCGCCCCGTCCTGTCTGGCTGGGACCCAGGGCAGCCTCCTGGCTGCTAATATGCCCATAAATTATTTAAGTTATAAAGAAGAAAGCAGGTGTCATGTCGCACCCATAAACAGCTTGTTAGCTAGGACTAACGAAGGGGCGGCGGGCCGCTTGGCATCACATCGGCACCCTCCACACCCTCCCTGATTACAGATTGAGATGGATGAGGGTTGGGCTTGGAAAGAGACTGGCTGGCCCCTCTACCCGCACCATCTTGACCCACCCTAGATTCAAATCGTGCTGGGAGAGAGAAGAGACCCAGAGACAGAAAGAGCCCTGGGTCAGGGCTGCCCAGAAATGCGGCAGTGAGCTCCCCTCACTGTGGTGTGCAAGCAGAGGCTGGACAAGCCCATGACAAGGAGGTTATAGGAGCCTGGAGAGCTCAGAGGTTCTGCCCAGTCTGATATGCTGAGACCATTTCTGGGGCTGGAACACTGGGTCAGACACACAGGGTGCACATCCCAGTGTAGCCACTTGCTGGCTGTGTGACCTTGGGCAAATTACCTACCCTCTCTGAGCTGCTTTTCCTTCACATTATCTGGGGGTAGTCATGCCTACCTTGGACGGTTGTGGGGAGGGTCCTAGGAGCATGTGTGTAACATGGCTGTGCACAGTAGGCTGTCAGGAACGGGGCACACCCTCCGCCTCCTCTGTCTATCCCCAATCTCACAGGGGCTCCTAATTAGATCAGGCCTAATGAGGCTTCCCTGTGCCAGGCTCTGTTTACGCTCCATTAAGGCCTGAGCCCAGGACATTTAGTGGGAAGAAGGGAGGGCAGTAGCTGAGAGGGAGAAGGTGTCCGGCTGCCAGGGCTGGGGGAGCCATGGCCATTCCAGGTTCCATCATGCACAGGACACCTCCACCCCCAGGGAGTGGAGGTGAAGAGCTTGGAGCCCGCTATCTCTTAGGCTGTGGGTCTGTAGTCCTGAAACGCCCCTGTAAGGAGGTGATCTGGGCACTTGTGGGCCCATGGTGTGCTCAGCTCTGCCAAGAGCCACACAAGGCAAAGGCGCAGGGGCAGGGGGGCAGGCTGAGCCTAGGGCAGGTGCTCCTGTTCCAAGCTTGACCCTGGGCAGGTGGCCAGATCCCCTTCCATAACCTGCCCAGCACCACCCAGGGAGCAGCGCTGGTCTCCTCTCCCCAGTCCTGAAATGCCTCCGTTAGAGCATTGTTTGTCCAAGTGACTTCCTTCTCCCAGAGGAGACAAGGAAACCCCGGAAGTTCTTATTAGCTACACTTTGGGCTGGGGCTCCTCTCCTGGGGTTCCTCTCTGCACCCTTTGTGCAGCCCTCGTCTGTCCCACTGGGGCCTGTGTTGCGGATCCACAGGGAGACCCTGTAGCTGCATGAGGCCACATGCAAGTCAGAGCTGAAGCGCCTGGAGCCGAGGTCTCCTGCCTCTCCCCAGGCCCCACTGGATTCAGCCCCAAAGGAGGCAGGAGGTTCTCACACACACACCCGTGGTACTGTGATGTGATGGCTGGGGCGAGCTCACTGACAGAGCGGTGGTGTGGCATTCCCAGGAGTCCCTTCCTGCCCAAGAGCTTTGGGCGCCCTGGGCGCTGCCCTGTTCATCACCTGCTTGGCGAGGTGGGGTTACTGGGGCAAGTGTCTGTAGCGACAGCCAGGGTGGCCTGCTCAGAGAGGGGATGGAGGCATCCTGAAGGGACAGCTCTTGGGACTGGGTGTCTACTCTGGTCACTTGAGACCCCCTTCAGAGAGAGGCCATCTTCGCCCAGGGTCACAAAGGTCATGTGTAGGGGAGCAGCAACATGTCCATGGGGTTCCAAAGCCCCTGAATGGAGGGGCATGCTGAAGGCGCAGGGATGTGGCCACCGGCTGCCACAAAGAACTGTGTGGGGTGTGCACTCATGGGGGTGGGCTAGCCAGGTTAGGACACAGCCCCTCATGGCCCCAAAGATCAGCCTCAGCCCCTCTCTGAGCCCTCGAGGGTCTGTTTCTCCCCTCTCCCTCTGACTTACTCTCCTCTCTCACAGAGGGCTGGGGGAGTCAGGGCAGGTGATAGGTGGGCCTGGCCATCCCCCTGGACAGTGATAGGAGCTGAGAAGGAAAGGGGAGCCATAATGCTGGCTGGGCTGGACCAGGCAGGAGAGAAGGGCTGTCCACAGGCCAGGGGAGGCCAGGGGAGGCCCATGGCCCTGGGGGTAAGACTGGAGAGCAAGGCAACCCTCAGGAGTGGGGTGAGACCCCTCCCTCTACTCTCCAAGGCCCATCACTTCACAGTCAAAACCCAAGCCCCTCTTTAGGACTTCCTGCCTGTGCTGGAAAGGATGCAGCTGTGATCTGTACCTGGGTAGTGCCCTCCCACTCCACCCCTTCTCTGCCCAGGTTGTCCTGGGAGCCCAACCCTCACAACATGGCTGACCAGAGCCTGAGGACAGGTGGGCGAAGGGGTTACTCTGGTTCCAGGGGCACCAACGGCAGACGCGAGCCTCCACCTGCCTGTGGTGCTTCTGTTACCTCTAGGAAACAAGGTTGGCATTGGTGGAGGTACAAGTAACACTAGGAAGGCAAGAGAAGACCCAGCACCTGGGCCCTGGAGATGACAGAAAACAGGCCCCAGAGCAGGCTGAGCCATGGCTGGCCCTCACTGACCACTCCTGGAGCTGATGAACACAGCAATGGGCTGGCTTCCTTGATTCGTCCAGCAACAACATGCAGGAGGGGCTGGTGTGCTCATTTCACAGATGAGAAAATGGGGGCTTAGAGAGGTGAGGTCATTTGCCCTGGTGGAGCCAGAACTAGCAGCCGGGCAGTCACAATGGGGTTGGATGGAGGCCTCCAGGTGGGATCCTCCCCAGGGACTAAATGATGTGGTTCAGGCTGGCGGCCCAAGGCGGAGAGATCTAGAAGGCTCCAGACAGCGGGAGGGCCCCCCACTCTCTCCAACCACAACATGGGCATGCACACTCAGATACAGTGTATTCACACCACCTGCTGGGGTGTGAAAACAGCCATAAATACCTGCACCGTTGAGGTGGCTCATCAGGTGAGGGGGAGGGGGAGGCCTGGTGTGCCCTCAGGAAATTTCCCAGAGACTTGAAGACTTGTGGACCCCTCCCACACACACACCCAGACAACCTTCTCTCATACACCAAACCCAAATTGGCTTGTCCAGGCTCCAACTCTCCCCCATACAGAGCAGGGTAGAAAGGACTGCCTGCCTACTCCCCAAGTCAAGAGCCAGGGGCCTGGAAGAAGGGACCTGGGGCAGCCAGCTTGCAAGGATGTCAAACATCACAGCCTGGGAAGCTGAGGCCAGGGAGGAGCCCTAGGCACTGAGCGAGAAGTGGAGAGCGGGGTGCTGAGGCCCATTCCTCATCACTGTCTCTCTCCCAAGATCAGTCTACACAGCAGGCAGAGGGCGGGCCTCAGCACCACACAGCCCACCAGTACCCAGCTCGACTTCCCTCTTGAACCTGGTGGGGACCTTCTCACATTTACTCAAAGTGCCGGAGGTAGAGAGGCGTATGTGCATGTGTCATGGCTAAAGACAAATGCCAGCTCGTGTCTGAAGTGCGGCAGAGCCTCAGAACAAACTCACGGCTACTTCTGTCCATCCTCCCTCCCCAAGCCAGCTGATCCCTGACGACGCAGGGCCACCGCCTGACTGGCCATCACTTGCGTGCCTGCACTCACCCTGCGTCCAGCACGTGTCCTGTCAGTCCCACAAGACTCCACTTCAGAACGGCTGGCGGCCTTTCCTTAAGCTAGCAGTCAGCTTTGGGAGTGGAAGAATAAACAGAAGCAAAGTTAAAGACCTTGCTGAGAATTCTCCCCTTGTGGTGGACATCAGCCAGCCTTACTTGGGGGTGGAGGAGGAGAAAGCCCAGGAGGATAAGATCCCAAATGCCCCTCAGGCACCTCCACTGCCTGGTGGGACCCCAGACTGGAGCCAGGAGGTCTCAGCAGAACCTCAGCTTGGCTGGCAGCCCGGGGGGAGCCCAGTGAATGAGCGAGTGCATGAGGAAGCCTCAGTTTCCACATCTGAAAAGTGGGGATGGCACTGCCTATCCTGTCTGCCTCAGGGTGGGGTGACATAAGACAGTGTGGTGAAGGGGTTTTTGCATGAGCCTGGTGGGGTGTGATGGGACCCACCCCATACTTCCAGCCACCTGACTGAACGGTGTTCTAGCTTCATGTTGAGGGACTGTGCGTGGTCCAGGCATCCCTACCGGAAGGGACCTCTCCCTCACACGCAACCTCCCCCGACCCATCAGCAGGACTGCACATGCACACGGAGGCTCCCCCCACATGTGCCCTGGGGGACAAGCACACACACAGGGATACTCTGGTTCCGGCCCTACATGGAATCCCGCTTCCCTGTACCCTGCTGTCATGGCAATGGGGGGTGGGGGGGTGGGGAAACGAGGAAAGGATGAGGGGACTGGGCTGTGGCTCACAGTACAGTGCTCACAGTTCATGGAGGGGGCGCTGAGCTCGCCTCGCCTCCTCTCTGAGCCTGAATATAGGTCACAAATTCGTGAGCAGGGGAAGCACAGGCAGAAACCTGGGGTGTCCCCTACTCCAGGACAGTCAAGAGGCCAGCCAGCCCTCTCTCCTGGAAGCAGAAGGGGTACAGTATGAACCTGTATCTGGGGCAGGGTTTGAGGGCAGCCCCTGGCCCAGACATCCCACGCCTTCCCCCACTCAAGGTTCTGCCACGAGTGCCTGAAGCTGCACTGTCAGAGAGTTCCTCATTGAGCCTCTGAGACTCCTCTGTCCCCAGAGCACCCCGGAAGGGCAGGCGTTTTGATGATCATGAGTGACAGCCAGAGAGAGGAAGCAGACCTCCGCCCCAGACCCTGGGGAAAAATAGTAAGACTTGCCACTGAGCCAGGCACCGGGAGCCTCCTGGAACTGAGGCATTAACTGGTTTCATACTCAGAACAACCCTTTGAGGAAGGCTCTATTAGTATTCCCATTTCACAGATGAGGAAAGAGAGGCTAAGTAACTTACCCAAGGTCATAGAGAAGTAAGCGGCAGAGTTGGGACTTGAACGCAGTCTACCCTCTAGCTGACGTGATTCTACACGAGAGAACCTGAAGAGTGCAGAGGCACTGGGGAGGGCCCAGGGCTGGTTGCGGGCATGGGCAGAGGGAATTTAGCACTTATTTGGTCTAACCGCCTATTTAGCCTGAAGTTGAGTGGATGTTTCTCCAGTGGCTCACAGGTGGGAGTCTAGGGAGCAGCCAGCTGAGAACCCAAGAGCCATGAGGTTCTCAGGCTGGGTCCTGCTATGTGCCCCCCATCCCAAGGGCTGTCCTAGTGCTGCAGACACACTGGGAAGCTAGAGCTGAAGGGACTCCAGTCCCTGTCTGTCAGAGCAAAGGCCAGGGGAGGAGAGATGAAGGCCAGGGGAAGGAGGTCTGAAGGCATGGAGGCTGGGCAGGGTAAGATATGTATGAGGCTCATTGAGTGGTCCCAATTGTCCAGTGTGGGGTCAGAGGCAGAATATGGCCAGAGGCCAAGCAGGAGCCTGGAAATTTCTCTCCAGGGTCTCCCTCCCCAGCACACAGACTGTTTTTAACTCATTGATGAGAAGCCATCATTTCTAAAAGGCCAAGGGACCGGAAGGGCCTCCCAGAAGTGGAGCAGGGAGACTCACAAAAACAATTACAATGCTAATGATCACAGCTGTCTTCTTTCATTAGTGCTGCCTTTGAACCCAGGTTCCGGTGGGCGTGGGGGTGGCTGGCCGCTCAGAGGAGGTGCTGCTGGGTCCATGCAGAGTGCTGTTCCAGGCGGCCCTGGGAAAGGCCAGGTCAAAACCCTGCAGCCGTCTCTCCTACCCCGCCCCACACCCTTCTCTTCCTGGTCGGTTTTGTCCTTCCCTCCCTCCCCCTCCCTCTCTTCTTTCCTTGTGTCTTTCTATCATTGTTCCTTTATATTATTTTGAGCCCTCAGCACTTTTCCTGAAAGAGAACAGCTGGGCTGCTGAAGTCACAGAGGAAATATTTTTTTGACTACTTTGCAGATTCCCCTTCTCTATGAAAACTGACGCCATCATCGCTTACTGACGGAGGGACAGCAAGGTATTTATTTCCTTGCACGTTCCTTCCTCTCTCTGGGCTGTGTTCTGGAGCATCTAGGAAAGACAGGGCAGTCAGATGGCAGCCAGGGGGAAGGTGGTAAATGGGGGCACTTTGGCACCAGATGTGCCCAGCTGGGGCCTCAGTATCATCGTTAACTCCACTTTACAGATGAGGAGACTGTGCCCCAAGGTCGCCCAGATGTAATGATAATAACGTTAACATTAACCATAAAAACGAGGATTTAAGGAGCATTTACTGCATGCCAGGCACTGTACTAGACACTTCCCATGCACTATTTCACCTAATCCTTGCAATGGGGCAGATAGCCCCACTCTGTCATTCCAGAGGCTGCCCACAGAAAAGCAGAACAGGATACCAGGAAGCCCGAGTTTCAGTTCTACTCGGACACCAGGTGATCCTCGTCAACTCGCCTAAAATCCCAAGACTCAGTTTTGTCACATGAAAAATGGAAAGGGTGATAATACCACACAGGTGGTTCCCACATGAGATCGGATGTGCAAGAGCTTTGCAAACTGTAAAGTGCTTTGCAAACTGTAATGTGATGGGCAATGTGAGGTGGAGGAGTGCTGGTCCCAGTCTGTGGTGTGGTGGGTAAGCATGGTATGTGTATGATTTTAAGACCCAAGGCTCTCAGATGCTCACCACAGAGGCTTGAAGTGAGGGGGAAGAAGAGGAAGTGAGATTTCAGGTTAATCTTAAAAGCAAAAAAAAAAAAAAATTATTACGTGTCAAAAGAAGTTGGGAGGCTTAAATGGCTCCCAGGTGGGACAAAGAATAAAACAGTGTTCATGTTATTTTTCTATTGTCTCCATCCAGGGAAGACTGGCAGAGGGTTGCTATAGCAACCCTGGGCATCCAGCAGGGGGCGGCCTGGACCCCACAGGTTTGTCTGGATTGAGCAGTGTGAGTCAGACTCCAGAGGCCCAGTTGGTTCCAGTCCAGGCAGGACCCTTGTCCCAGACTCCCAGGTTCCTACTGTTCCAAAAGCCATTCCCAGGATGGGAACTGGGTAGACTGAAGTTTCCTAGAGGAGGGGCCAGGCCAGGTTGGTCTGGGAGCTGCAGCCAAAGAGAAAGAAGTCTCAGGCCCAGGATGGGTTGAAGGTGGGGGGCAGAAAGTTTGTCAGAGGCAGCAAGGAAGTCCTGCAGGGTGGCCACAAAGGGAATAGGCCACACACTGGCTAATAGAGATGATAGGACAAGGATTGGGAGATGGGGCGAGGGGTGGGGAGAGTGGGAAAATCTGGGTGCTGGAGTGGACAGGAGAAGAACGGGCATGGTATGGAAGCTGGGTTCATTGGCTTTCCCAAGCCACCACTGAGCCTGTGCAAATGGAGGGCAAGTAGGTATTTTATTTTTTATAATTTTTATTGTGCTTTAAGTGAAAGTTTACTAATCAAGTCAGTCTCTCACATAAAAACTTACATACACCTTGCTACATACTCCCAGTTACCCTCCCCCTAATGAGATAGCCCGCTCTCTCCCCCACTCTCTCTTTTCGTGTCCATTTCACCAGCTTCTAACCCCCTCTACCCTCTCATCTCCCCTCCAGGCAGGAGATGTCAACATAGTCTCAAGTGTCCACCTGATCCAAGAAGCTCACTCCTCACCAGCATCCCTCTCCAACCCATTGTCCAGTCCAATCCACGTCTGAAGAGTTGGCTTCGGGAATGGTTCCTGTCCTGGGCCAACAGAAGGTCTGGGGGCCATGACCACTGGGGTCCTTCTGGTCTCAGTCAGACCATTAAGTCTGGTCTTTTTATGAGAATTTGGGGTCTGTCTCCCACTGCTCTCCTGCTGCCTCAGGGGTTCTCTGTTGTGTTCCCTGTCAGGGCAGTCATCGGTTGTAGGCGGGCACCATCTGGTTCTTCTGGTCTCAGGATGATGTAGTCTCTGGTTCATGTGGCCCTTTCTGCCTCTTGGGCTCATAATTACCTTGTGTCCTTGGTGTTGTCATTCTCCTTTGATCCAGGTGGGTTGAGACCCATTGATGCATCTTAGATGGCTGCTTGCTAGCGTTTAAGACCCCAGGCGCCACTCTTCAAAGTGGGATGCAGAATGTTTTCTTAATAGATTTTATTATGCCAATTGACTTAGATGTCCCCTGAAATCATGGACCCCAAACCCCTGCCCCTGCTACGCTGGCCTTCGAAGCATTCAGTTTATTCAGGAAACTTCTTTGCTTTTGGTTTTGTCCAGTTGTGCTGACCTCCCCTGTATTGTGTGCTGTCTTTCCCTTCACCTAAAGTAGTTCTTATCTACCAACTAATTAGTGAATACCCATCTCCCACCCTTCCACCCTCCCTCATCTCGTAACCACAAAAGAATGTTTTCTTCTCAGTTTAAACTATTTCTCAAGTTCTTATAATAGTGGTCTTATACAACATTTGTCCTTTTGCAACTGACTAATTTCACTCAGCATAATGCCTTCCAGGTTCCTCCACGTTATGAAATGTTTCACAGATTCCTCACTGTTCTTTATCGATGCATAGTATTCCATTGTGTGAATATACCATAATTTATTTATCCATTCATCCATTGATGGGCACCTTGGTGGCTTCCATCTTTTTCCTATTGTAAACAGTGCTGCAGTAAACACAGGTGCAAGTAGGTATTTTAGAGGTTGGACCTGGAGTGGATTTGGCCTTAGTGGTGGGCTTCCAAGGCAGGGGTCAGGCTGGAGAGGAATGTGGAGAAGTAAAGCTTGCCCTGATTGGAAAAAGGTAGCTATGGCAGTCACACCGTCTGGTGCTTACCAAGAGGAAACTTATCATGGAAAGCTGAATTGGATGGAAGAGAGTTCTCCATGTGTGGAAAGGTAGCTGTGTATTCCTGCCTCTTTTGATGCTGTATCCCCAGTGTCTGACACTCATAAATATATATATTTTTTAATAAATCAGTGAATGCCAGAAGACTGAATGAATAGTGTTCAGAAAGCTACATAAAAGTTCTAAGGAGGCAGTTAACACCTTCTCTTTGATAAGTCACAGGATGGTACTGAAAGAGCCAAGCACCTAAAGACACCAAACTGACCTAACAATGGCAAAAGATGAAGCCACTGGACTGGGAGGCCCAAGGAATTTTAACATCAAGGTGCCCAAGTCATACCCAAGGCTTCTGGCAACCAAAATCTGGGAAAAGTGCTTACATTTCCTTCTTAAGGACAAACGACAAAAGCCTGAATTTGTATAAAGTAGTAAGTGATAACAGTAAGTGATAACAGTTAAGTTCTATGGAGCAGGGACCACATTGTGACCAGGTGTTTAGATTTCTTTAAGTCATGTTCCAAATTAATAGGCAATGATTCTGAAGTATTTGCTGACCTCACAGTTTGAAATCTCTGAGGTCACACCTTCCAAACAGCTTCTTATTAAGAATAAACAAATATAAACTCAAGAGTCCTTGATTGATGAGTAATGCCATTAAGTTGAAACATCTTAGATTCTGGGGCAGTGTTGTAGCTGACCTCTTTACCTGATGAACTGACTACTGCTTCCATAGACTTATTTTGGGGGAAATGGGCCCTGTAGTAATTGGGAGTTTGGAGTTTTGGGGTTTGGAGTCTTTGGGTCTCTGGGTCTGGCCAGGCCTTCAGGGACTTTGGGCTGAGGGTTGAGCAAGGATAGTCTTGGGATACCTCTCAAACTCTGGAGAAGTCAAGGAAAGTCACAGAGTAGGAACTCCATTCGCCCATCAAGGAGATGTCTTCCATGATGAAGGCTCATGTGACTCCTGAAAGCAGACACAAATAGACCATGGAGTCAAATGCCTGAGATTAGGCCTTGGACCCACTGACTTTGGGCAAATCTTTTGCCTTCACGGTGAATCAGGAATCAATGGAACAGAGCCTCCCTCACAGGGCCATTGTGAGAATCGAGTAAGACAACAGATACCTAAGTGGTTCATTAACGGTGAAGTGCCAAAAAGAGTTACTGCTATTCTTGCTGCTATTATTGATTCATTGGGTAGAAAGGGGTCCCTTCCCAGAATCCCTGTGGGGACTCAGAAGCCTCTCTGGGCCTTCCAGTGGAATTCCTTCTCTGCCTATGAAATCTTGGCTGACAGCTCTTCCATCTTCCTGAACAACCCCAACATCTTTTGCCTGCGGCTGCAGCTGGGGAATGTGTATATGTGTGTGTGTGTTGCTAGAACACGGAAATCACGTTTCCCCATGTCAATATATCCTCCAGGTGATGTCTGTCACTCACACCTACTCTAGATGCACTCTGCCTCCAAGCCTTTGCTCCTCCTGTTCTCCTCCTGGAACCCGCTTCCGCTTTGCCTAGCTAAGTGGTTCAGGGTCCAGCTCCAATTCCTCTTTCACCAGGGAGTCCTCCTGGATTTCTCCAGACCAGTGGTGGTCAATGACAGGACCAGTAGGCGAGAGGGCAGGGAATTGGGATCAACCTACAGCCTGTCTGGTCTGTGCCATGGCTGGTAACCACTGGGCATTCTTGACAGGAGTGTGCCTCTGTCGCACCACCTGATCTTTGCCTGGTTGCCTGTCTGTCTCCTCCCCGGACTGTGAGCTACTGTAGGGGAGGCAGGGTTTGACCCATAGGGCCTGGGTCAGGGAGTGTTTGTGAGGTAAAGGATACGGTGAGGCCCTACCTCCCTCTCTAGCTACTTCACTTTAAGTAGGCGCAAATGCTAGTTGGTAAAGAAGCTCTCAGAACCAGGATGTCAGAGGTGAGGGTGGGGACCTTGGCTAATCCCTGGACTGTGGGAAACTGAGGCCCAGAGAGGGAAAGAAACCTGCCTAAGGTCACACAGCCAAGGTGGCTCTGGATTCCAGGTGTCCTGGGCCCAGGCTGATGCTCTAGCTGCCCACTCCCTGCTTCATACTCCTCCCCCCAACATGCCCCCAGGCCGGGGTGACTTGTTTTGGACCCAAAGGCACTCCTGGGGCCTCTAGGGTAGACCTCTAGAGCATCTTCCTGAGGGATGAAGAAAGTTGCTGAGTGAGAGGCAGGGTGCTCAGTCTGGAAGGTCACCCAGATCACCCCAGGCCCTCCTGGTGTTGAATGGAACATTTGTTGAACGGAATTGAATTTAGTGTTCGATTGCAGGAGATGTAATTTGATCTGGGTCTTATGAAGCCCTTAATAAAGTCAAGGTATTACTGGTATCTGATGCTTTTTCATCTGTTAAAAGAGGCATTGGGGGCTTATTCAGATGGGAGTAAGGATGTCTGTCTGCTAGTCCCAGCTCAGCTGCCACCATGCCATGTGGGGAAGTCACCATCCCTCTCTGTCCCAGAAGCAAAGGTTTTCATCCTCAAGGTAGGGATTGTCCATTAACCCTGATGACCCACCTGGGGAAGGTGGCCAGGAAAGGACATGGGGGTTGGGAGTGAAGGGAAAAAGAGTTAACTTTTATTAGGCACCTTCTGTATGCCAGGGTTCCCACTTCCTTTAGCTCATTGAGAGCCCAGGGCATACCAGTATGGGCGGTACCTTTGACTGTCACTAAGCAATGTTTAGTACTATCCCAGTTTTCCCCCTTTCAGGCACATGGTACAAAACTGCACTTCAGGATCCCTTTTAAAGTTAGGCATGACCACGTGACTTCGGCCAAAGAAATGTTTGTGGAAGTGGCATATGCCACTTACGAGAGGAAGCTATAAGAGCCAGTGTGTGTTTCACCATGTCCCCTCCCGCGACCATGGTACTTATGGACGTACACGTTGGATGGCGGCAGCTCCATCAGCACGGAGTTCCAAGTGCCAATGAGGAGCAGACATCCCCTGAATGTAATGGAGGTAAGAAATGAACCCGAACTGTTTTAAGTCTCTGAGATTCTGAGCTTATTACTGCGGCAAAACCTAGCCTATTGTGACTGATACAGTGCCATGATGTTCCCCATTTTCCAGATGAGGAAAGGGAGGGTCAGAGAGGTTCAGTAAAGTGAATAAGAGGCAAAGTCAGTCTCAATCCAACTGATGCCACGACCACATTCTTCCCCAGGGTGGGGGTCCTGTGGCTGGTGAGGTATGGTCAGACCCCAGTCAGCTGGGGGTTGAGGCTTGGTGCTCAGCATCCGTTTCTCTTCATTTTTCATTCCTTGCTGAGCACAGCACCCTGACGACCCCCACAGTGGCCCATTGGAGATGCTAAACTGGGATCTTCAGTCTGTAAGGGCTGGATGAGGTCCTAGGAGAGATGCCTGGAGGGGTTATGGAAAGAGTTCCAGAACCAGACAGACCTAGGTTCAAATCCTGCCTCTGCTACTTCTAGCTGGGTGACCTCAGGCAAGTTACTGCCCTTCTCTGATTCTCAATGTTCCCAAGTGTAAAATGGGAATAATGTTACTTTCCTGATTATTATACAAATAAAATGAGACATAAAGAGCTTGGGACATGCTAGGGCCTGATACTTGTTATTATTAGAGGCAACACAGAGCTGAGGTGGCCCCATTGTCTGCCCCACCCCTCCCCTATCCCACTTGCTCAGTGGGAATAAAGCCAGACTTCCCTCCTCTGTTTCTCTCGACACATCCTAAAGGAGGCTTACCCCATCACCCCATGGGGTCCTACTCAGCTCCTGGAGGAGGGAAGGACAGTAGTCAGTGATGTCATCTATAGCTGAGAAACAGCAGTCTAGAGGGTAGGGGGCTTCTCAGGACCACACATCAAGGACATTCTCATGGGGCTCGTGTCACATGATGGCCTCCTTGCTTTGCCAAGGGCCTGAGGATGACTTCCCTAAAAGGAAGGCTGGGTGCCCAGATACAATAGGCGAGGTTTTTTGGGAAGTGGAGGTAGGAAAAGCTGGAGGTTGAATGGAGCAGCAGGCCTGCTTTATGGCACCCACAAAGGCCTGGGCCTGGTTCTGCCCACAGACTCCATGCCCTCTACGTGTCACCCACAGCCTTCTTCCTACCATCCTACCCTTCTTCTCTCTACAATGCCGCCTCTCCACAACATGGTCACGCTCAGGGTGGTGCCTCCTCCAGGATCCGAACCATGTCTGTTTATCCCTTTATCCCCAGCTAACACCCAGCTGTGTGAAGACTCCAGGCCCTTGTCCTGATGATCAGACTAACAGCAACTGCCATTTAATGAGATCTACTCTGGCCCCT
Organism: Elephas maximus indicus; assembly: GCF_024166365.1. Lineage (NCBI taxonomy): Eukaryota > Metazoa > Chordata > Mammalia > Proboscidea > Elephantidae > Elephas > Elephas maximus. The sequence goes on along the minus strand of NC_064831.1, from coordinate 65,882,347 downwards.
CCACTGTGAGCACACCACAAGAAACCTACAAGGCAGGTGTTATCATCCCCATTTTACAGAACGAAGAAACTGAGGCTTGAGGAGGTTCATTTGCCTGAGGTGCCACAGGTATGAAGAGAGGGAATGGGATTCACGCCCAGGTCTGTCTGCTTGTGTGGTAGGGTTACCTTATATGCAGGGAAAAAAGTCTTTGCAGATGTGATTAAGGTGAAGATGTTGAGATAGGGAGATTATCCTGGATTATCCAAGTGGGCCCTAAATGCTGTCACAAGTGTCCTTTAAAGAGGGAAGCAGAGGGAGATTGTAACCATACAGGAGAAGGTGACATGAAGAAGAAGCAGAGAGAGGTTGCAGGATGCTATGCTGCTAGCCTTGAAGATGGAAGAAGAGGCCATGAACCATGAAATGCAAGGAACATAGCTCTTGAAACTGGAACAAGCAAGGAAATGGGTTCTTCCCTAGACCCTCCGGAGGGAACGCAACCCTGCCAACACCTTGGTTTCAGTCCGTTGAAACCCACTTCGGACTTTCGAGCTCCAGAACAGTAAGAGAATAAATGTGTCTTGTTTTAAGTCACCAAATGTGTGGTGATTTGTTACAGCAGCAACAGAAACTCATACAGACTCGAAAGTGCATGTTCTTACACATTTACACCCCCCCACCTCCAGTCCTTGACCAGATGGATAGGTGGAAGAAGTCCTCTCCTATCAGCTCACCTCCCAAGCCTCACCTCCCCAACTCTCGCCCCAGTGTGTTTCTCCCTCCTCCAGGCAGCCTTCTAGGTCTGCCCTGCTCAGGCCACGAACTTCTACTGCCAAGCTACTAAAGCTCCAAGTCTGCCATGTACCCGGCTTAGTATAGATGCTGTCCCTGGCTGAGGGCCCCTGGGAGCAGGGTCTGGATCTGCTGTTCTCTTCAGCCCCCAGTGTCACTGTCCACAGAGCTGGGCTCTCAGGGGACAAGGATGAGGGGGAGGGCCCAAGGAAGGAAAAAAGAGTTGACCTGAAACTTTCAGGGTGAAGGGTTGTGTATTTTTGTTGTTGTTGAAAATATACACAGCAAAATGTATACCAATTCAACCATTGGGTTACATATTTTTAAGGGAAAGTTTTACCCAAGGCCTGGACAAGCAGTCAGAGCAGACGCCAGGCTCCACTCTGGCCCTGGGCTGAGACCTGGAGAGCACGGGTCCCTGATCAGCCCTCAGTAGCTCCAGATCCTCCTCTGCTCCCTCCTGGCTGACTGACTCCATCTCTCTCCCTCCTTGCCTTTTCCCACCCCCTCCCCCTGCCCTTTTTCCCTTCCTAAAAAACACAGAGAAATAGGATTCAGAAGCCTACACTGCCTGTGAAGTATGGTGCAGCCTCCCCAAAAGAGGAAATGCCAGCGTACGAGTTCTCATGGCAACCCCAGCTCCTCCCCCCTGCAGCCACCCTACGCCCATATGGTGAGACTCAGCTGGCACTGACTCCACTGGGGCCCAAGGGTCCTAAGCCTGCATCGTTGGCCCTCTTGCTGGCCTGGCCAGGGCCTGCCCTCCTGGGCAAATGAGCCCCCCTCCTGCAGGGGGCTCCTGGGCTCATCCTAAGTGCTATCCAGGGCTCAGGGGTGTGGGGTGATAGTCAGGAGCTGCCTCTGCCCTGAGTGGGGTTTCTGTGGTCAGCAGCTATTGATGCCGCATCTGAGCTCAGCTGCTAGCTCCCAAAGGTGGTGGTGGGGAGGACACCCTGCCTCCCCCTTCCTTCTCCCTTTGCTCCCGATACATGTCCTGGGCTTTGGGGGTTCCATGTTAGGTGTGGAGGGATGTGGGGAGCAGAAGTGGAGAAGCAGCTGGTTCTTTGCCTCTGGAGGAGGCTTACCACCTCCCTACCCTACTCTTGCCCCAAGCCACCACCCAGGTGTCCAGCAGTGTGGATCTCAGTTGCGGGATGAGCAGCAAGGCTTGAGTCCCTGCCTTGACTGAGCTGCCCTGGGGCACTGAGCCTCCATGTCCCTAACCCCTCCCTATGCCCAGGGCAGCTCCTACCAGCCTGCCATGTGGACTCCTTGTTTTCCAGGCCAGTTGGCATTTCCATGACTGATGAAGTGGAAGCTAGTGCCAGGCAGGCTTGGGGACAGCAGGGCTGGCATCTGAGAAGCGCATCTCCTAGGGCCTGACACCCACTCTGCCTCCTTCCCCAGTGCCCTGCAGGGACAGACAAGGAGCCAGGGCAGTGAGGGATGCCTGGGTCCTTGGCACTGTCTGGCTCCTCTTCCCTCCACCTGACCCCAGAGCAGCTGCCCCAGACCTCAGCCAGCCCCGGGGCATCTCCAGAGAACCATTCTGGGTAAGGAGCCAAGGGGGTTGGGGAAGTAGGCCTAGAACCCAAAAGAAGTGGAGGCTGGGACCCACTCAGCCTGGCGTCGTAGATGCAGCTTCCTCTGCTACCCTGGGGCTTTCTCCTGGATGCTCCGGACCCCAAAGATTGCCCTTCTGGATTTCTCCTGCATTTTCCCCACTTCCAGTCCTCACCCTGGACATTCCTCTGAATGTCAGAGCTGGGGAACCCCAGAGGCGGTGGGTCTGACCACCCCCAGGGGCACAGAGCTGCGGCCCAGAGAGGGTCAGGAACTGTGCCAGGCCACGCAGTGAGTCCAGGGTTCAGCTGGGCCCAGAACCAAGCCCCCTGCCTCCCTGCCTAGGGTCCTCTTGGATCCCCCGTGCTGCTTCCTCTGACTAGCTCTCTCCCACAATGGAAGGATGGCTGGATGGACAGACGGATGGATGGATGTGGTAGTAGGGACTGGAACAGATGGGCTCTGAGGCTCCACAGCGGGGGCTTGGGGGAGAGGGAGGAGGCCTGGAGAAACTGGAACTGTTACAAAGTTGCGAATTAAAACATTCTTCACACTCCCGCCTCCTTTACTGTTCTGATGCACCAAGACGTGACAAAAATGTGTCAGATTTTTAAAAAACCACACACATACACAAATGCCAGTCCCTGTCTCTGCCGCCCGCCTGAGCTTGGGCCATCTGTTTCCTGGGGGCGGGAGGGGAGTGGGGTTTGGCAGTCGGCGCCATCACTCTCATCACCCCAACCCTGGGTCTGGACCCACAGCCTGGCCCAGAAACGGCTCCCAGGGGATAAGACGCCTAGAAAGGTAGGCATTCTCCTTCCATGGCACTGCCCTGCTGCAAGAGCACTGCCAGCTTTTCCTACCCTGGAGGCCAGCACACACCCCACCCCACCCTTCACACTGAGGAGGGCACTGCCCTTCTCTCCAGCTTGTCACAGTGAGAACGCTGGGGCTGGAAGATCCCTCCCTGAGATGCCCAGAGTTCACCCTCATAGTACAGATGGGAAACTGAGGTCCAGAGAGGAGAAAGGACTTGGCCAGCCCCACCAAAACAGAATTTGAGTCTGTGCCTCATTGATTCATTCAACGCACGTTGAGCATGTTTTTGCACCAGGCACTGTTCTGGGCAGGGAGATTCAGTGCTGAACAAGACAGTCAGGTTCTGCTCTCCAGTAGCTCACAGGCCAGTGGTGGAGACAGACGCACACCAAGTAACACATGGATAAACTGGGACTTCCAACAGAACGGAGTCCGTGTGTGGTGCAAAACGTTAATGCACTTGGTTGCTAACTGAAAGGTTGGAGGCTCGAGTCCACCCAGAGGTGCCTCAGAACAAAGTCCTGGAGATGTACTTCTGAAAAGTCACCCATCGATAATCCCATGGAGCACAGCACAGCTCTACTCGGGCACTCGTGCAGTCGTCACGACTCGGAATCGACTTGACGGCAACTGGTTAGGTGTTTGGGTTTTCTAACAAAAGAGCGATGAGGAAGAGAAAACAGGAGGGCCAGAGAGCAGGGACTGGAGGGAAATTAGGTGTCCAACCATCTTGATTTGTTCAGGATTGCCCTAGTTACGGCACTAAAACTTTCACATTTTAGGAAGCTCCTCAGTTATCCAGGTCACACAGCAGTTGGTGGTTGAGTTCAGTTCAGAACGACATCAGGTCTGAGTTCAGGTAGTGGGGGAGACAGGGAGTGGCCAGGCCACCTTCCCATGGTGGGAGAAAGGAGTGGTCATTATCAGGGTAGGCTGGATGGATTGGGCTGTGAGGCGTGGCGGCTGGCCACCGCTGGGAGGTTTATAATGGAAGTCTCGCTGATCAATTACTGAATTACCCAGCAGCCTGACCTCGAAAGCTGGAGGGTGGGTGAGGCTGAGGTGGTGTGGGGTGGGGGCACCTAGGGGCAGCTGCTCAGCCTCCTCCAGCAGGGGGCGTTCTGTGGGAACCAGAGGATTTCTCTAGGGAAAAAGGAGCAGGACCTGAAATCCCACAATTTTGCACGTTCACCCTGTTTGAAGTGGTGAAAGTCCCTGTTACGCTCCTCCCACTTTAGGAAGACTTCATCAGGCTATTCTTCTGGATGGAAAGAGTCGGCATAAGTTACTTCTCTCTGAGGCTCTGTGTGCCCATCTGCAAAATGGGGGTCCTCAACCCAGCTCCACTCATTCTACACACTCACATGATATGGGGTTTCTAGATGAGCTGTGCGGTGTGTCCAGCCTGGAGTGGTGCCAAGGGTATGGGCAGTTGCTCAGCCTCAATGGGAATTGGACGTACCATGTGGGACATTGCCTCTGACCTCTCAGGTGGTTTGTGTGATGACCCTCAATACCCAGGGACTTTCCAAGGGGGGCTCGGGGATCTTGGGGGGGTGACTATCTTGGAGTCCCAGGCATCTCCTGGGAGGACTGTGAGCCTTCAGGGTGGAGCGCAGGCTTCCTTGCCCTCCCAAGGTGACCTCAAGTAAATGCCTGACGTGATTTGAGGTGCAAACAACTGGGCTCACCTCTCTGTACCATGTGAGAATTAGGGGGGAGGCTCAGACGAAGGAGAAGTTTGTTGCCTGCTCCCTCATTTTCCTCCTATCCCTCAACATTCTTCCCTTATCTTTCTACCAATTAGAAATTCATTTGGGTTAATGAATTAAATGGCTTAACACATGCATAGTGTCTAGAGCAGTGCCTGACACAGTACGAACTGGTGTTAGTTATTTTCACTGTTATTATTAATACTATTACTATAATGATTACAATTAGCTCCTCTGTTCAAACACAAATACCATCAAACCAAAACCAAACCCAGTGCCGTCAATTCCGACTCATAGCGACCCTATAGGACAGAGTAGAACTGCCCCATAGTTTCCAAGGATCGCCTGGAGGATTCAAACTGCTGACCCTTTGGTTAGCAGCCGTAGCACTTAACAAATACCACAGGCAGGATAAAAGGCTATCAGTCACTCCCACTTTAGTATGAATTAGTTAAAAACCCCACCTTACTTTCCTGCTCACCCTGATCTGAGGTCAGCTACTTTGGGGAGGAGGGTAATTTTGAGGTTTTGGAGGGGGGGATAGAAGGCATAATAAGTGAGACCTGAGCCTCTGAGTGTTGGTTTTAGGGTAATCCCTAGCCTGGGTAGGAAAGGTAAGGAACATGGGAAGAAGGAGAAGCCTTCAGGGGATTCAGAGTCTGCCCCAGTTTTCTGGGTGTCTAGTTTGGGAAAAGGAAAACCCCCAGTGCCAGGGACTACATCCTGCCTGGAGCACAGACCTCTTCCCAAGGACTTCCTATTTCCCTCTGATGGGCAAGGAGGAGGAAGGACTTTGGGCCGCACCTGAGCCTAGCTGCCTGCTCACTACAGTGCTGGGCACTGTGGGGAGAGGCTGGGGAGATGGGGAAGGGGTGAGGGGCGATTATGGGCAAACAGTGTGGAAAATGAATCCCTTCGGATGGCAAATGAGTTTAATAAAAGTGGAGATGGACAGAGGCTGTGATGAGAATGGCAATGCTGGGCCAAGGAGCGCCAATTTTCAAACAGGCCTGGGCAGGAGGGTTGGGGTGAGTCAGTTTCACTTCTGGTCTTCATGGGCTGGCCAGGCTCCTGGGGGCCAGTGCCCAAGCCCCAGGCCCACCCAGAACCACGGTGGCGGAGGAACAGAGGAGAGGCCAGTGAGATCTTTGGATTGACAAGATCCCACAAGAGTGGTGGCTGGAGTTAAAGCATGAGGGACTATGGTCAGACTGGCACAACAAATTCTTGGACAGCAAGGGGAACAAACAGGGAAGGTAGGCAAGAGGGAGCTAGTCCCAGGTCAGCCTCAAGGCAGCAAGTGAAGCCCCATTGCTAAGGATGTTCAGCTGTGGAAGGCCCCCCTTTCACCAGGAGCAGTCACTGCCTCTCCCTAGCTGTATTCCTTGGGAAGGTCTCCTTTGGGCCTCAGTTTTGTGCATCTATGAAATGGGGATAACAGTGCCTACTTTGCAGGGCCCATACCCACTGAGTGCCGTCAAGTCGATTCCGACTCAGCGACCCTATAGGACAGAGTAGAACTGCCCCATAGAGTTTCCAAGGAGTGCCTGGGGGATTCGAACTGCCGACCCTTTGGTTAGCAGCCGTAGAACTTAACCACTACGCCACCAGGGTTTCCCATATGAGACACCAAATGAGCCACACTGTGAGTCACTGTCCATTCCCTAGCAGAGTCACCATTCCCGAGGGCATGGGCAGAGGGCAAGCTTTTTCTGGCTCAGGAGCTCAAACATTGGTGGGTGACCAGTCGACCATATGCCTCACAATACCCTAGATCCTTCCTCTTTTCCTTGTTGATCTCCCCACTCTCTGCTCCTTTTTTCCTCTTGCACTTCCCAGAGGGGACTGAACAAGAATACAATGGGACAAGGTTGCCCTCACCACACACAGGCACAGGCCATCTTCTCTGGAACTCAGTTTCCCGGTCTAAACAATGGCTGTGCTGACCCAAAGGGTCTTGGAGACTGTCGCAGGGCTAATGCTCTAGAGGTGGTGATGATCTCAGATTTGGCCCCCAACTTGTTGGTCTGCCCAAACTCCCCTGCCCAGTTCCCCTTCCAGTCCAGATGCTGCAGAGCCTGCTAGATACAGGCGAGAGGAAAAGGTAGGGGCGGGCAGGAGACACCTCCAGCACAGTAGCTAATAACCGGGCTGACAAATTGGATTATACCTTTTCCAGTTCCTTACCCTATTGATTAGGGAGGATGCACATATGAGAGTGTGCGCGTGTCTCCGGCCAGCAGGGTCCCGGGGGTTCCCAACGCATGCGCTGACTAAGGCTGGCTTAGCAGTGGGACGACATTGTGCTGGCAGCTGCCTCCCATCCTTCCCCAGGAAGCTAGCCTGCATCAGCCGTCCCAGTCCTGCCCGAGGCCTTCCAGGATGGAAGGGGCCCCTGGGCTCTGGGTCACAGCTTGGCCGCAGCTTGGTCTGGCTGGGGCTGCAGGGAATGAGAGGAGGATGTACTTGCTGGAGAAGGGGAGGAGAAGGGTTTTGGTCAGAAGTGAGGAAGGCTGAGGCTGGCTGGGGGCCTTGAGGAGGAGGGGACAGGAAGCTGCTTTCCACAGGTTGTCAAGGAGGAGGCAGGCTGCCCAGGGGCACAGATAGTGCCCACAGGGGCCCAGTCTGAAGGGGGAGACCCAACCCTGCTCCAGGGTTCCCCATCTGAGAACATGATCCTGCCCAACACCCTCCACTCTCTACAAAGCCTTCCCTGACCCTCCTTAGCTCTCTCTCAGAGCCCCAGTTCTCAAGATCAGGGACCAGCTTGCCTCACCCCCATGTTTCTTTGAATGTCCCAGCTTGGCAGTCTCCACTCCTAAGTGGCTAGTGAGTGAAGGGAGGCCTGCCTGCCTCTCTACAACTTAAAAAACGATCCCTTAGGCCCGTTCTAAAGCTGGACTGTCTCGAGCTCCATATTTTATTTTTACTGTACTTTAGATGAAGGTTTACAGAACAAACTGGTTTCTCAGTAAACAGTACACATATTATTTTATGACACTGGTTAACAACCCCACGACATGTCAACACTCTCCCTTCTCAACCTTGGGTTCCCTATTACCAGCTTTCCTGTCCCTTCCTGCTTTCTAGTCCTTGCCCCTGGGCTGCTGTGCCCCTTTAGTCTCATTTTGTTTTATGCGCCTGTCCAATCTTTGGTTGAAGGGTGAACCTCAGGAGTAACTTCATTACTGAGCTGAAGGAGTGTCTGGGGGCCATAGTCTCAGGGTTTCTCCAGTCTCTGTCAGGCCAGCAAGTCTGGTCTTCCTTTTTGAGTTGGAATTTTGTTCTGCATTTTTCTCCAGCTCTGTCTGGGACCCTCTATTGTGATCCCTGTCAGTGGCTCCACATTTTAAAAGAAAACAAAATGACCTGGGTCCATCATATGCACACGTACCCTCACCCCTCATGTGCATGTACTCATGCAGCACACATGTGTACCGACATGTACATACAGATGATGCAAGTACTTCACCAGCCAACTCACCATGCAGGACATACACACCTTATGCTTGAAAAGAGATGGGCACTTACTTTTTAAACATGCATCCCAGAGTGCTCTGGGCATGCAGTTAGGGGACATGCTGAAGTCCCTAGGAACAGCCTGGTGCCTCCCCACACTTGGAAGGCAGGACCCTGGCCACTGGAGAGGTCACCTCTGCCCTAGGCCTTTTCAGGACCTGTCACATCTCCATAACCATCAAGTCCTGGAGTTCAGGCTGCCCCAGTAGCATCAGGAAGTCCTTCCTTATATCTAGCTTAAATCAAATTAATTATCTATTCTTTCACTCAACCAACATTCTTAAGCAGGCACAGAAGGCACCGCTGGTCATTGTCCTGGTGGAAGGAAGGAGAGATTTGATCGGTCCCCTGAGAACTCTGTGCCATGCAGCAGCAGAAGGAATTGGCTTTGGTGACTCCCTGGGTGCTTGAACCTTGGCAATTCCCTACGATCCCATTTTCCCAGACAGGAAGCCCCACCTCCTCTACCACCCAGCCCAGTGCATGCCTCCTTGAACCACTCCGGCAAATTCTTTCCTTGTTGGACTTAAACCACCCACTCTGCAAACAGACCACACCCCCAGCCCTCTGCTCCTCTCCCTCATTGGGGCGTTAGTGGAAGTGGAGGCCGGTGTGAGGTGCTCCAGCCTGGGCTTTGGTCCTATTTCAGCCACTTACTCAGGAACCAACTTAACCACTCAGGGCGTTAGTGAAGTCTATGACCCTAACTCCATCCTGAAATGGCAGTCAAGTCTGAGCTGTTTCTCTGCCCTCCATCTCTCAGAAACCCTTTCTCACCCTAGGATACCCTACCCAGGCGCCACCCCCACTCACTCCTCTGCCCCCCAAGCCCAGTCCCTCCTGCCCGCCATTTGCCCCCACCTCACCCCTGGCCTCTGCTCAGCTCCAGAGACAGCCAGGGGCACACAGGTACACACCAATACATACATGTGCATACACAGAGCACCTTAGGTGTACACATGCACACCAAGCCATACATATACAAATGCACCCATGCACGCCAGGGCTTCCTGCCTGCCACCCTATCAATTTTGTTCTACCTTTCCAGTCCTGAGTGTGATGGGCAGTATGGCACAAGAGTTGTCCACCCATCTCTGCTGGATACCCAGCTCATATTGGAGATTCAGAGCAGGCTCTGCTCATTAGCAACGACCAGGGGATTTCAACTGAGTGACATTCTGAGAGGGGGTAACAGGGACAGGGACAGCAATGGGTTGGGAGAGGCTAGGGTACAGTCTTTCCAGCTGCTGGTTTGGCTGCCCTGGCCGTTGGGTACCCCGTCCCAAAGAGCATCCCAGGCAGCCCCTTCCTTCCGAAGAAGCCATGGGGCAGGGGTGGGGGTAGAGTGATGGAGACCCAGAGCTGGGGGTCCTGGGAATGCAGCAAAGGGAAGGAAAGGGGAGGGAGGAGAGAGTCTGCAGCCCAGGACTGCAGCACCAGAGCTAGGTGCTGCCAGGCCTGCCCCTTGCTGGGCCTCAGTCTCTCCAGCTGTCCAGTTGGAACATGGAATGGATGTCTGGCCATCTCATCTCTAGTCTCCTCCAACCCCAGTTCATCAGGGTCCCCAGATTCCATCTCCTAGTGCGCAGGACCCCTTGTAGTCAGATTATACATATACACGGGCTGGCCATACCCACAGCTTTAAACTCAAAACCAAACCCACTGTTGTAGAGTCGATTCTGACTCATAACAACCCTGTAGGACAGCACAGAACTGTCCCATGGTGTTTCCAAGGCCATAAATCTTTATGGAAGCAAACTGCCACATCTTTCTCCCACGGAGTGGCTGGTGGGTTTGAACTGCCAACCTTTCAGTTAGCAGCTAAGTGCTTAACCACTGCACCACCATGGCTCTAGGGGACCCCAGGTCTAACTGACAAGCATCCTCCCCTCCAATCTTCCTCAGTGGCCTGCTGTACTGCCTGGAGTTATACCACTAGGGGGCCGCTCCTCTATGTTGAGGTATTCTCTTCACGTGGCTGCTATTACATGGTCCCCAGCTCCATAGCTGCAGGCCTCCTCAAGTCACCCCTCCCCTCATCCTGCAAACCTCAGGGGCTGAAGCTGAGGGCCCACTGGGTGCAGGGAGAGCCATCTCACCCTCCATGCGATCAGCTGAGTGTGGTGAAAACACCTTCCTGGCACCTTGCCTGAGTGAGGTCACCTGGACAGGGAGCCCCGGAAGGGTGCCGTGTTGGTGAGCCTGGAGGATATCCCTGGCAGGGCTGGGGCAAGCCTCAGCTTCTGACTGCAGCCCTTGTTTACAACACAGAGCATCTGCTGGGGAAGGTGAGGAGACGCCACAGAGCCTTTCCCTGGGAGATTGACCCAGATTTTTCTCTCTCTCGCTCTCTGCCAAACAGGAGCACTGAGGCCGTGTGTGTGCGTGCGTGCGTGCTTGTGTTCTCAGCCCTAGCGGGCTGAGGGCTGGGGAGGGAGGAGGCTTGCTGAAAGCCCTGGGATATGAGAAAGCAATCCCCCCCAAACCCTGGCTGCTGTCACTAATTGCTGAAATATGCTCTTGACAACAAGGTAGAAGGCCCTGAATCCCTGGGCCTGACCTTTCTTCCAGGAGGTGGAGCCCCAGGCCTGGCTGTCAGGGAGGGCCAGGCCTTGGGTGGCCAGGGGCTCCATAGCCCAGTCCTAACCACCTCCCTCACCCCCCGCTGGCCTTCCTGACACCTTTCTGGGTGTGTCCCACAGGGGACTGCACTGCCCTGGGAGGCCAGGATCGCCCTGGCATGGGGCTGTACAAGTGGCCGGGGAGGCCACCTCCCTGTCAGAACTCTACCTCAGCCACTTAGGATGGGCAAAGAGGGGCACAGGGGACAAAAAAAGAGCTAGTGGGCCCTCCCAGCCTGAGTTGTCCCTTCTACCGACAGTGCCTGCCACCAGGATGTGCCCCCCACACCCTATGAGTTGACTAGGCCTATCCCCAGGAAGCCAGACCTCAGGGTTCAGGGGAGGGCCTTGAGAGAGGCAGGGCAGAACTGGGCCAAGTCTCAGAACAGGAGGTTCTGGAGCTTTCTGGCTAGGGTGAGAGGAGAAGGCGTGTCTTGTGGGGCTGTTGACTGTGTCTAAGGGGTTCTTATACACACATGCAGACACAGCATTGTATTCTCAGGGACACGCTCCTGTAGGCATGTACACACACAGCTGTACACACAAGGATGTGTACATGACCAACACACAGAGACTTGCGTGTAAAAACAGGAGCTCATCTGTACACACATGAGCATGACTTGTACACACGTGGGCACACAACAGAGGGCAGACACATTGTGTACACACTTGTGTGCAAAAGAACATGGCTGGACAGTGTCTGACTGCCTCGTGGGCTGCTCTGGGCTCAGTCAGGTTAGCAAGAGAAATTTTCCCCAGAGACTGGCCACTGGGATTTTAACCTAGACCCTCAAAGCCCTTTCAGAGGGGAGACTCCAGGGGAAACTCCCTCCTCTGCCTGACCCTCTGCCCTTGGGTGGGCCCTGCAGCTCCTCCTCTCCAGCCAGGCCTTTTCTGCACCGGTCCATGCAGAGCAGCCATGCTGCCTCTGCCCTGGACCCTGAGAGCTGGAGGCCTGGTCCTTGCTGGCTATTCCAGCTGTCCGCTAAAGGGTGGAGGAACACTGTGCTCACCCACTGCTTGTGTGTGGCCCTGCCCCTGTCTGGGCCTCAGTCTCCCTTCTGCCCAGTGGGGATGACCCCACTGGAGCTGTTGCTGTGAGGGCTGGTGAGAAAACACAGCTCTGAGAGCTGGGAGGGGCAGCACAGATGGATGAAGCTGTGGTCACGGGAGCCCCGCAGGCCAGCCACTACCCAGAGTATCCATTTCCCCAGCCCTAGGCAGCCTCCCAGCACCCTCACACACCCCCTCCTCACCTGGCTGGCTCAGTCACCTGCTGGGGAACACCACCCACCCACGGACACTGACCTGCACACAACTCACACTACATGGGGTGGGAAAGGAGAAATGCTGAGCTGACCATCCCCAGCCTTCTCTGCACCTGCCTAGCCTGTGGCCATTTGCAGAAGCCCTGGCCTCTAGGAACTGTCCCAAATAGGCCCCCCACCCCCGCAATGGTCCCTAGCATCAACAAGGGAGAGGAGGTGTACCTGTCCTTCCAGCAGCTTCCACAGCCACCCCACCCTATCTCTATAACCAGGGCCACCCACCTGGGTCTTTTGCAATTGACCTCAGAGCCTTTGCACAGGCTGCTCCCTTTGCCTGTAGTGCCCTTCCCTCTGTCAGCCTGAAAAGCCTTCTCTTTTCTTAATGAGCCTGTTTACATGTTTCCTTCTCTGTGTGGTCTTCCTCCCCCACCCCCTCCCTAGCAAGAGTCATTCAGCCCCACCATTCTCACCCCACATGACACTCTGGTACTTTCCACACTTGGCAAGGTTTATCCTGAACTGATCATGTCTGGTTATGGGTTTGTTCTGACTAGACTGTGGGGTCCCCCAGGGCAGGACCAAGACCTGCCCATCTCAGCAGCCTTAAGACCCACCACAGGGCCTAGCACCAAGCCCACCGCATCCAGCAAGGGTTTGTGAGTCAATGAATGAATGAATGAGTGAATTGAACATGTGAATAGTCTTGCAATCCCAGCGAAGTTTCCCAGGTCGAGACACAAACTGTCAAGGTCTGCTCACTGAGGGGGCTGCTTGTGTGTGTGTGGAGTGGGGGGCTGCCTCTCTGTGCCTTGGGAAGCCTTGCAGTCAGACACTGGCCCACTCTTTATCAAACACCTGCCACAGGTGAGACCCCTGGCCTCAGGGAGCAGTGCTCCTGGGGTGTCTGGCACACCAAGGAACCCACTGAGGGGGGCCACCAGGTCTGCATCAGAGCACAGCCACGAAGAGTGTGTTGTTACCACCATGACCCTTGCGTGCCTATTAATGTTGGGGTGCCTGCTTCAGGGCTAGTGCTGGGCTGGGGGCTGGGGCCAAGAAAGACACAGCTCCTGCCTGCCCTGGGAGCTCATGGGTAAGAGATGCAGGTGGAGTAAATGGCTGTATGTACTACAGCTGGAGGCAGACTAAGGTTTTAGCTCAGCAGGAGGGTTTGGGAGCCACATGGCCTGCTTCACACTGCCTACCACGTAATAGCCCTGTGATCCTGGGCAGTTAACTTAATTTTCCTGTACCTCAGTTTTCCTCATCTGTAAAATGGGGATGATAAGTACATTTAACACAAAAGGTGGTTATGAGGCTCAAATGCTTGTTAAGATGCTCTGAACAGTGCCTGGCACATAATAAGCACTCAATAAACAAGAGCTGCCGCTATGATTTTTTTATCATGAGTTTGGAGCAGCCTTGGATTAGGCATGCAGCAAACTGGCAGGCTGACAGCAAAGGAGGCCAGGAAGATGTCAAGGGCTGAGTAACTCTGCCTCTCCAGGTGATGGTTGGCTCAGCTTCGCCTGCTCAAGGAAGGGAAGAGATCTAAAGAGACATGCCTGGTGGAGGGGCACTGAGGCAAGCAATATGGTTGGGGAGGGGAAGGGAAATACTGGCCCAAGATTTCCCTGGGGGAGAAAGGAAGCCTGAAGTGGGTGGACCAGGAAGGACCCAGGAGGTCCCAATCTCAGCATCCTTAGGACTGCTAAGGGGGCTGGCACCAAGCACCCAGCACCAAGCACACAGCATACAGCAAATGTTTGTGAATGAATGCATGGATGAATTGAATGTGTGGGTACCCTTGTAGTCCCAGAGAAGTCGCCTAGGCTGAGACACAAGCTCTGGAGGTTGAAACAGTACATGGCTGAGAGGACATAGGCAGGGACCCCCAGATAGAGCTGTGGAGGCCACCAGTGGGTGTGGGGATCTGAGTGTGGGGAGCCTGCACGGGGGCATTGTCCCTGCTGAAGGTGAAGGGCAGAGGGCTGGGGGAGCTGCCCTTTCACCTCCAGCTATCGAGGAGGACATGGAGCCTCTGGGGCTGGTGTCTTGGGCTTTCCCAAGGACATAGGGGCTGTTATCTAAGCAGAATAAGGAGGACATGGGACCAAGGGTAAGGGAGGCAGCCTGGGCAGGGAACTCTGTTGGGGCTATACGGGGTGAGGGGTACTCCCAGTGGGCTGTGCCCAAGGAAGTAAGTGCCTGGAAGGGAGGTGGCTGGATGAAGGGGGGGCAGTTGACCTTGTTCTCTTGCTCAGCCCCCTGCTTCTCCCGCTCCCTCCCACCATCAGCCTTGTCAGTGTGACATTAACAGGCTGACATTAATAAGCCGGAGCTCCTCCACTTGTCTGCCTGATCAGGCCTCAACCGTGCAAGAATTGCTAATTACAGCCACAATAAGGAAATATCAATGATGGACATCAATATTATTGCCTCCTGTGGCCCTGACTGTTTATCTGGAGATGAAAGGCGCCTGGGCCATCTCTTCAGGACAATGCTAAGTGATGGCAGACGGGAGGAGAGCTCCCTGTGGAGAAGGGGACACCCTCCAGCTGGATTCATTCATTAAACAGGGCCTTTTTCCTCACAGCAGGCTCCCCTCCACTCAGGGCCCAGGGCTGGAGCTGGAGGCACATGGCTTGTACACAGGCAGGAAGCCCCAGTGATCTTATTCCTAGCCTGGCTTATCAAATGACTTCAGGCAGGTCTCTTCTCTCCAGGCCTTAGTTTCCTTATCTGTCAAATGGGTACGACAATTTCAGCCCAGCCTACCTTGTGAAATGTGGCTGAGTGAATGAGGTTCAAATGCAAGGCTTTGGAAGGGTGACCTCGGGACAAATGCAGGGGCTTCATGGCCAGGAAGAGACAGGTGGGGCGCTGGAGGGGCTGGGGGCAGCCACACAGGGACACACGTGTCCCAGGTCAATGAGCTCTCAGAAACAAACACCCTCCCCTCTCTGACCCCCTTCTCAAATCCTCAAGACTTTGTGAAAATTAAAAACAAAAGCCAGAGAGAAGACTTAAATATGCAGCAGGCCAGCTGCCGCCTGGCATGCCTGAGGCCCTGAGCTTGTGATACTTGCAAGCCTATTCAAACCCCATCTAAAACCCTGCGTGCAATGCCCGGGACAGGTTGAACCCACACACAGTGGCAGCCTATCTTCCACTGAGAGAAACTCACACCACCCCTCACCCCCATCAGAGAGACAAGGGTGTAGTCGAGAAGCTTCACGGACAACCCACGGAGCCAGGAGCAACATGCTACACACGGCGGTGCGTCCTCACAGAAGCAGGCACACACATTCAGGGACCTATACACAGGAATTAAGGTACACAGGCTAGCCATAAGCAAGTATACACACACCCAGAAACACACCCTCAAACACACACACACACATGAAAATACACATACAAGGTATGGTGTCTAACACTCACACACACACACAAACACAGGCATACAGTGTCTTAGGCTCAAAGTTGGTTTTTCGAGCCCATGAAAACCTCTCCCCATTGAGAAGAAAAAAGTCCCCCTGTAGCCACCCAGGCACACGTGGCCTCTCCAGCAGTAGCCAAGCCAAGCAGCAAAGATTAGGCCAGCCAGGAAGTGAAGCCCAGCATGGCCTGAATATTTCACGGGAGATTTTGCTTCACAGAAAATCCCTTCCTCACCTCCGTGCATGTCAGGGTGTAATTAGCAGAGCAGAAACCTGGGAGGCTGTGTGTGCAGCGGCTGGTCTGGCCCGGTTGCTCTAGGCGAGCCTGGAGGGTGAGGCCCTTCCTGCCTCTCACCTGCCCCTTCAGGGAGGAAATCCAAATGCCACTTTGGGATATGGAGTGTCCTGGCTTAGGGTCATATCTCCCCTAGCTCCTCGGACTCTGCCAGCCCCAGCTGAGGCAGGGCCATAGACTCTCCTCTTTTTGCCCCCACATCCACATCCCTCTCTCAGCTCTCTTTATTAGAGCTTAAAACCACTCCCTCATCTTCCTCTTCTCGCAAGCCACATTAAGCTGTTTGCAGTTCCCTGAGCAAAAGGCAGGCAGACACAGACAAAGGGAAGGTAAGCACAGATGAAGGGAGAAAGGGCATCTCAGGCTGGTCCCTGGATCCCTCCCCCGACCCACACCCCACCCCCTCCGGTGGGCTCGATCACCAGGGTGGAGAAGGGAGAGGTGGTTTCACAACTGCCTGCCTTTGCCCTCCACAGGAGCACTCTCCCTTACCACTTTTGCCTTAGAAAATGTCCACTCAGCCTAAGCTAAGCTCAGGTGGTATCTCCTCCAGGAAGGCCCCTGGGGCTCCTCCTCGGCTCCCTTAGCCTTAGTGTTTCCCTCCCTCACTGTTTTGTAACCAAAGGCTGAAAATTTAGATGTCTACAGGACCAGGGAGGAAAGGAAAGTGAGTGAAGGGGTCAAAGGTACTGCAATAGGGACCAGCCAGGAAGGAGGAGAACTGGAGAGCACAGGCATTTAAAACCAAACTGGTTGATGACCCAGCAATTCCGCTCCTAGGTATGGACCCAAGAGAATTGAAAACACATGTTCACACAAAGACCTGTACACAAATGTTCATAGGGCATCATTCCTAATAGCCAAAAAGTGGAAACGACCCAAATATGCATCAACTGGTGAATGGATAAACAAAATGTGGTACATACACACAATGGAATATTATTCTGCCCTAAAAAGGAATGGAGAACTGATCCATGTACAACATCGATGAACCCTGAAAACATGCCAAGTGAAAGAAGTCGGACAACAAAAGGCCACTTAATGTATGACTCAATTTATACAAAATATCCAAAATAGGCAAATCAAATCCACGGAGACCAAAAGTGGTCGCCAGGGCCTGGGGGGAGGGTGGAATAAAGAGTGATTGCTAATGAGTATGGGGTTTCTTTTTGGGGTGCTAAAATGTTCTGGAATTAGATAGCGGTAGTGGTTGCACAATCTTGTTAATACACTAAAAACCACTGACTTATATATTTTAAACCACCACCTGTCTGTCAGTTTGTCCTACTGTGGTGGCTGCATGTTGCTATGAAGCTCTGCACTGGTATTTCAAATACCAGCAGGATCATCCATGGTGGACAGGTTTCACTGAAGCTTTCAGACTAAGACTGGGAAGAAAGGCCTGCTGATCTACTCCCCCAAATTAGCCAGTGAAAACCCTATGGATCCCCCAATGGAATCTTGGATATAGTGCTGGAAGATGAGCCCCTTAGGTTGGGAGGCACTCAGAGGACACAGTGGCTGCAACAACGGACTTGAGCATACCAATGATCGTGAAGATGGCACAGGACCGGACAACATTTCATTCTGTTGTACTGGGGTCGTCAAGAGTTGGAGCCAACTCGACAGCAACTAGCAACAACAAACACTTTAAAATAGTAAATTCTATGGTATGTAAATTAATTTTTACATACTGAAATTGTTTTAATTTTTTAAAAGCCCAAATTGTTCTAAAATGCAACAAAACACATCCACAAGCCACATCCCTGACTGGGGCTGACAATTTCAACCTCTAGTTTATACAACTGTCTCCCCAGTAAGAGCAGAAGCTCCTGAGGGCGAGGTCCTACCTGTCCAGCCCAATGCTGGCACTCCAAGGGCAGGTGCCCAAGCCACCACAGTGACTACAGCAACCTGTTAACCTAGGCCACATCTCATGTTCTACAAAACTCCCCAGGCCAACTCTGGTCCTGAGCAATGGAGATATATCAGGCAAGGCCAATGAGGTCTATGTTCAAGGCCACCTCTCCCAGCAACATATGGCAAGCTGAAGGCAGAACCAGGGAGAGGAGCCAGGTGTCCTGACCAGGTGCAGCCTATGGGGTTGGGCCATAGCCCCTCACTTGTCTTCAGCATTCCCTCAGGGAGCCCCAGTGGCTTTCCATCAACCCTGGGCACGGTGGTGCAAAGATCTGGCCAGCCAGTTTCTCAGAGGCCTGAGTACAGCCTGGCTGGATGCTCTAGGTTGGCCAGGGGCAGAGGTTATGCCTCAAGGTCACAGAGGCCTGCGAGTAGGTTGGCCAACCATCCTGGGACTGAGAGGTTTCCTGGAACATAGAACTTTTTTGTGCTAAAAGTGGGACAGTTGGTCACCATACCTGTGAGGGATCCATCCCCTTTCTCCACCAGGTGGGGGAGTCCACAGAAGGTGGGCTTCTTCTCTTCCCTGAGACACTGTCTCTCCCTTCCTGTCAGGTTTACCTCTTCTCTGTCTTAGTTTCCCTCAGGGTCCTGCCCATCTTAGGGCTGCCTGTCTGCAGAAAGGAATCCTCTCTTTCAGTTTCTCCTTTGGTTTTCTTGAGGGACAGTAGGTTTCCAGAACCAGCCTGTGAACCCTTGTGTTTGTGGAGATGCCTGTGGGCCACCAGGCAGAAGGAGTGAGAAGGGTGGAGGCAGCGGGCAAGGCCCTTCACCCTGCTGCCTTCAGCCACACCTCCCCATAGACCATTAGCTCCCTGAGGGCAGGCACTATTTTCTGTTTTGTTCACAGCTATACCTCTGGGCCTGGAAGACTTGTTGTGTTGTTGTAAGGTGCCTCGAGTCAGCTCTGACTCATAGTGACCCTACATACAACAGACTGAAACACTGCCCAGTCCTGCCCCATACTCATGAACGTTGTTATGCTTGAGCCCATCATTGCAGCTACTGTGTCAATCCATCTTGCTGAGAGTCTTCCTCTTCTTCACTGTCCCTCTACTTTACCAGGGACTGGTCCCTCCTGATAACATGTCCAAAGTACGTGAGTCAAAGTCTCACAATCCTTGCTTCTAAGGAGCATTCTGACTGTACTTCCTCTAAGACAGATTTGTTCGTTCTGCTCGCAGTCCTTGGTATATTCAATATTCTTCACCAACATCATAATTGGAAGAGTAGGAGTCCAGTAAATATTTGCTGAATGAATGATTGAGCCTATTTTCCACTCTAGGATCCCCTGGGAGATGTCTGAACTGCTGAAGAAAAAAGAGTTTGGAAACTACTGGCCTCTGGAATAAATTCTGGAGTCTTCAGAGTGCATCTGGGTACCTCAGGGTCTGACTGCCAGAGACTGGGTGTAAGGCCAGAGAAGGAGCAGGGTGGGCATAGGGAGAGGACAGAGGAGGTAGAGAATGGAGGGAGGAGGAGGACATGGGGAGGAGAGGGAGGAGGTAGAAAGAGGAGGGAGGAACTGCTTTTAGCCCTAGGGTCCTAGGAAGGCAAAGCCCAAGTCAGAAGACCTGATGAAGGAACTGGGAAGCCAATCACTTTAAGACACATGATGGCCGCCAAAGCAGCTTGGTCTTTCCTGGGCAGAGTGAGGTGAAGGGGGAAGGAAGTCCCTCTGGAAAGGAACCCCAGCTTTAGAGAAGCAGTCACAGGCCCTTTCTACCCTCCCAACGTCAGCCCCAATGTGCTAGCCCCAAGCAGCAGTACAGTGGGCAGAAACAATACCCACCTGGGACATACCTGGGCCTCCTATTATGTCCTAGTTCAGGCTAAGGAGTTCAGCCAATCTTGGAGTTCTAAGTTTCCTCTTCCCCAGGGCCAAAGACAGTCCTGACCCTCCTGACCCTGGTTACAGACTGAGCCCTGACCCCTGCCCTACACTGAGCCCGGACCCTGGTCACAGGCTGAGTTCCGACCTGGTCATACCCTGAGTCTTGACCCTGGACATACACTGAGGCCTGATCCTGACCACGCACTGAGCCCTGACCCTGAGCACACACAGAGCCTTGACTCTGGTTACACACTGAGCCCTGATCCTGGTCACACACTAAGCCCTGATCCTGGTCACACACTGAACCCTGATCCTGGGCACACACTGAGCCCTGATCTTAGTCACACACTGAGCTCTGATCCTGGCAGGGTAGACTGGCCCTCAAAGAACTAGAGGAGGCTCCAGGTGCCTTGACCTCTTTTCCTACTACTTCTCAGGCCTGGGTGACAGATCAGGTCTGTGGGTGTCAGAGATGAGTCCCACGTCTGAATGACTGCTGGCAGCTGGTGCTCGAAGTGGCTCATGGGCTGCTGATTTCCCAATTTTCCTGAAATTGAGCACGTGACAAGCCTCCTCTGGTAGGGGGACACAGCAGGTGTCTAATAGATGCCAGCTCCCTCTGTGAGCCCCAACTTCAGGTTTCTGCAGAAAAGCTGACACTCCCCTCCCGCTCTGTAGCGCTGGCCCCCTCAGCTCTCCTCCTGCCATCTCACCCACAGGGATGGCTCCACCTCTCTTTCTTTCCCACCCAGGCCCCGGACAGAGCTGTGAATTGCTGGGTACCTGCCCCCTCCCCTCTAGCTCCCCCTCCCTCCTGGCCTTTCCCAACCCAGATACACATCACATGGGCCCCCATTCAGTGCCCTCAGCTGGCTGTCAGCTAATCCCTGCAGAGGTGTTAACTGATAATTAAGATGTTAGCTGTAAACTTAACGTGTGATTCTCTGCCAGGAGTATTTTGGTTTTAACAGGTTGTTCTTGGAAATGGGTAAACCTTCAAGACCTGGCCAAATGGCAAGGGAGGATGCAAAGTGGAGTAGGTAGGGCTGTATTTTGTACCTGGAGCCCTGCCAACCTTCCTGAAATGGACGGAAGGCTGGGAGCCACAGAACCAGGGACAGAACCAGGGCATAAGAGCTGGGGAGAGCTGCCTTCCGGTCTCAGTCCCACCACCTAGGAGCTGATGACACTGGACACGTGATGAAACCCCTCTGAACCTCAGTTTCTTCATCTGCAAATGGGAAGATAGAATACCAGCCTTGCAGAACTGTGGTACAAGCTGACAGTTCCCACACCCAGCACATAAGAGGCCCTCAGGACATGAGAGCCCCTGTCCCTAAGTGCCTTTTGCCTTTTCCCCCTTCCCCCATTGAAGGTAAATTTGTGTCATCTCCACTCCTTCTACCTCCTCCGTCTCTACCCCTAGTCAATCACTAAGTCAATTCTCTAGACTTCCTAAATCTCTTCCCAGGCAAAGATCAACAGCAAGACCTGGACAGACACAAGACTATGGGGACATTTAGCAGATGACAGGAGTGGAGCTTCAGAGCAGTGGGGAGAGGAAAGCTTACTCAATAAACAGTGCTGAAAGAACTGGTTAGCCATTTGGAGAAAACACTTAGATCCCTACCTCAAGCCACACACTCAAATGCATTCCAGATGAACTACAGATTTAAGCATTTTAAAATATCACAAACAACTAGAAAACAATGTAGGAGAATCGTTTGAAAAATTTTCAGTGAGTAAGACCAGAAACTCTAAGGAAAAAGGTTGACTGGTTGGACCACGGGGCAAGTTTAACCCTTTGAGGGGTTAAAAAAAAAAAACAGAAAAAAAAAAAAAAACTGAAAAATTATTTGCAACACATGACAGCTAAAAGGTTAAATTCCTTAATCCCCTAATCAATCAATTTGCTCTTGCAAATCAATAAGATGCATTTTACTCTCCTTCGTCCCCTCTGGCCCCCCAACATCACTGAAACCATTCTCACCAATGTCACCCACGACCTCGCAATTGCTAATGCAATGATCAGTTCTCAGTCCCATCTTACTTGACCTCTTAGCAGGATTTGACACATGCTTGAAACAGATCTTATCCTTGGCTTCCAGGACACCTTATCTGCCTGTTTCTCCTTCAGCTCACTGGTTGGTCCTCCTCAGTTGCCAGAAAAGTTCCTCTTCAGCTCCCCAAGCTCTAACTGATGGAGGTCCCACGGCTCGGTCTTTGGACCTCTTCCCTTTTCTACCTATACTCACTGCTTTGCTGACTGGATTTAAATACTGGCTTTATACTGATGACCCCAAATTTCTATCTTCAGCCAGACTACTCCCCTGAACCGAGTCCCATGTATCCAACTGTCCACTCTCCATCTCTACTTGGATGTCAACTGGCATCTCATGTGACATGTCCACAGCCAGGGCTGGCTTCAAGGCATGTGATCTGTGGACCTGGGGGTCAGAAGGGCCCCACACTTATTTATTTTTTCATTTTTTTTGACAAGGGGCCCCACATTTTAGTTTTGCACCTGTTATGTAGCTGATCCTGTCCACAGCTGAGCTCCTGCTCTGCCCTGTGCCAAACCTGCTCCTCCTCACTCTTCCTCATCTCTGTTGATGGTAACCCCATCCTAACAGTTAACTTGGGCCAAAACCCTTGGAACGGTCCTTGGTTCCTTTCTCTCTACCACTGACACCATCACAATCTGTCAGACAGGGCTAGATTGAGGCAAGTGAGGGCCCTAAAACTGATGATCTGTGCTGCCCTCTCCTCTGCTTATTCATGCATTTGAACAGAATATGTGAGTTACAAATAATCCGAGAAGCTGGACTGTATGTAGAAGAACGTGGCATCAGGATTGGAGGGAGACTCATTAACAACCTGCGACACGCAGACAACACAACTTGTGGAAAGCAAAGAGGACTTAAAGTAGTTACTGATGAAGATCAAAGACTACAGCCTTCAGTATGGAGTGCACCTCAACATAAAGAAAACAAAAATCCTCACATCTGAACCAATAAGCAACATCATGATAAATGGAGAAAATACTGAATTTGTCAAGGGTCTGTTTCACTTGCATCTACAACACCACAGAAGCAGCAGTCAAGAAATCAAACAATGCATTGCATTGGGCAAAACTGCTGCAAAAGACCTCTTTAAAGTGTTAAAAAGCAAAGATGTCACTTTAAGGACTAAGGTCTGTCTGACCCAAGCCCTGGTGTTTTCAATAGCCTCATATACATTTGAAAGCTGGACAGTGAATAAGAAAGACGGAAGAAAAATTGATGCCTTTGAATTATGGTGTCCACAAAGAATATTGAATACACCACAGACTGCAAGAAGGACAAACAAATCTGTCTTGGAAGAAGTACAGCCAGAATGCCCCTTAGAGGTGAGAATGACAAGACTTCATCTCACATATTTTGGACATGTTATTAGGAGGAAGCAGCCCCTGGAAAAGGACATCATGCTTAGTAAAGTAGAGGGTCAATGAAATAGAGGAAGACACTCAGTGAGATAGATTGACACAGTGGCTGCAATGATGGGCTCAAATATAACAACAATTATGAGGATAGCACAGGATGGGGAAGTGTTTCATTCTGTTGTACACAGGGTTGCTCTGAGTCAGAACCAACTCGAAAGCACCTAAAAACAACAAGAACAATATGTGTGCGCGTGTCTTAGTTATCCATGATGTAATTTCTTTTTAAATGCAACTATGATACTAGCATGAATGAAAAAGTGGCATATGTCATTTTAATGGAATGAGATGAACTGGATTATAAAATTTTTAGTGGATGCAGGTACTAATATTTTTACTATATCCCACATATTCTGCAACAAAGAAAATGAGTCAGTGAACTTAGTTGTTTCAACAATCAATGTAAAACTCTGTTGACCTCCCACAACAAAAAACTGACTTCCTCCAATTTTGCTTTAAATGGTTCATACTTCAATTTTGATGCTTTGGACAACTGGTGCCCCTGTTTTGTTGATGCCCAAAGCACGTGCTTACCTTGCTTATGGGGTAATCCATCCCTGCTGTCAGTAAATTCTATCAGCTCTACCTTTAACACACATCTGTAATCTACCCACTCTTCACCACCTCCACCGGGATCCCCTAGTCCAAGCCCCCCACCTCTTCTCTAGATCTTTTTGTCAGCCTCTTGACTGGTCTCTCTGCTTCCACTCTAGCCCCTCTTCGCAGAAGCCACAGTGGTCTGGTTAAAATGGATTTTAGTTCTTATAAAAAGACCAGACTTAATGGTCTGACTAAGACTAGAAGGACCCCAGAGGCCATGGTCCCCAGAACTTCTGTTAGCCCAAGACAGGAACCATTCCCAAAGTCAACTCTTCAGACAGGGATTGGACTGGACTATGGGATAGAAAATGATACTGGTGAAGAGTGAGCTCCTTGGATCAAGTAGACACATGAGACTATGTTTGCAGCTCCGGTCTGGAGAACACATGAGTGGGCAGAGGGGAGCAGAAGCTGGCCAAATGGACACGAAAAGAGAGAGTGGAGGGAAGGAGTGTGCTGTCTCATTAGAGGGAGAGCAACTAGGAGTATATAGCAAGGAGTTGATAAGTTTTTGTATGAGAGACTGACTTGGTTTGTAAACTTTCACCTAAAGCACAATAAAATCTTTTCTTAAAACGCATTTTCGATGACATCATATCAGTAATGAGAATCTTCCATGGGTCCACATTTCATTTTGAGTAAAAGCAAAGTCCTTATGGTGGCCCACAAGGCCCTGCATGATCTGGCTCTTCATTCCCTCCCTGGCCTCATCCCCACCCTCTACCGCCCCAGCCACCCTGGCTTTCTCAGTGTGCCTTCAACAGGCCAGGCCTGCTGGTGACTCAGGGCCCTTTTACTTGCTACTCCCTCTGTCTGGAACACGCTTCCCCCAGACATCCACAGGACTCACTTTCGCTTCCTGCAGGTCTTTACTTAAATGTCACCTCTCAGCCAGGCCTGGCCACCACCTCTAAATTTGCCCAGCACTTCTCATTCCCTTTCCTTAGCACTTAACATTCCCATACACACTACATTTCACTATTTTTGTTTCTTCTTAGCCGTCCCTCCTCCACTAGAGCATACATTCCACAGAGCAGGTATTTTTTTGTCAGTGTCGTTTGTTGTTAGGTCCCTAACCAAAACAGTGCCCAGTACATAGTAGGTGCTCAGGAAGTACTGAATGAATGGATAGTAGAATATACCAATAGAAAAACGAAGAAGTAGAAATGGCTGACAAGCATATGCAAATATGCCCAATCTCATGAATGAACAAAGAAATGTAAAACAAAGTCATTTTCACCTATCAGGTTGACAGGCATTTAAGTGATTGATGATGTGCACAGTCACCCGCTTTGTGTGAGTGGGAACCAGCACCACCTTTCTGGAGGTCCATCTGACTGCATGGACAGTATGCTAAAATGGGCGTGCCCTCTCGCCCAGGCTGTCCACTTCCAGAAACATCCCTGAAGAACCCATAACACAAGTACACACAGATGTATGCACGGGGAGGTTCCTTGAGTGATGTTTATAAATATTCAAATGCCAGAAACAACTTAAATGGCCACTGACAGGATTAATAATTGATAAATAATTTACAGACCATTCATACAACGGATGTAAGAGGATGGGGAATAAGTCTGCGGAAGAACCTGGAATGATCCACATGCTATATTGTTAAGTGAAAATCAAATGACAGAGCATTATAACTAGTATGATCCCATTTTTTTTTTAGATATATTTATAAGTGCATAGAAAAAAAGTCTGGAAGGATATACATGGAACTGTTAGCAGTGGTTAGCCCTGGGGAGGAAGAGAGCATGCAAAGGGCTCAAACTTCATGCTTTAAATACTTTTAGATAGATAGATAGACAGACAGACAGATAGATAGATGATAGATGACAGACAGATGATAGCGAGATAGATGACAGACGGACAGACAGATAGATAGATAACCTATAGAAAATATACTACCTTAATAATCAGAAAATTATTTCACTTAGGGAGAAAACATCTCCTGTGGCTCCCTGATGTTAAAGGATGCAGAAACAGGACATTCCAAGCCCTCCATTGTCCATCCTTGCCTCATCCCGTTACCCATGCCCTGCCCCTCACACCTTCAAGCTCTCCGAGTTCCAAGCTCATGAAACAATTTTCTATTCCTGGAACAGACCGATTCCTTTCACAGCTCCACGCCTGTCTCACAGCTCTGTTCACAGGTGCGAAGCCCCAGCCCACCCCACCCCGTGACCTCCTCAGCCTGGACTCTGCTGACAGAGAGCCAGAGGGTGAAAGAAGAGAAACCCTTCTGTGTCCCATCCCAACAGCCAGAACTGCTGCTCTCACCTCTGGCCCAGAACTCCCAGGTCTCAGCCCCAGAGATGGCCTGAGGGACCTGGGGGTGAAAAAGTGCCCACTGATCGTGGCCTGAGCAGGCCGGACCACCCCTGGCTCCAGGACGCCTGCCATCGGCACTGGAGGCACTGGTCAGAAGAGGCCGAATGGCCAGAAGAGGAGGCTCGGCTAGAGTTGCTATATTTAGCAATTAAAATGGTATGTCTCATAAAATATTCAGGACATACTTATACTAAAAAATTATTTGTTGTTTGTCTGACATTCAGATTTAACTGAGTGGCCTGTATTTTATCTGGCAACTCTAGTCCTCACCCATCCAGCCGTAAAGGAGCCTGGCACCAAGCAGAAAGCCTCCACCTTGGACTCCCGGGAGCCTCTGAGAAATGCTGCCTGCCAGGGGCGCATTCCTGGGCTGGGAGGAGCCTCTCCTCTGGAGGAGTCCCTCAGCGAGCTGGGAACTTTCCAAGTAAGAGCCGCCATTCATGGAAACACACAGAGCAAGGCTGCACATACAGCAACGCATGGCAGCAAAAATCCAGGGCGATAGCAAGGGGAGTGGAGCCACAGATGCAAAACCTCCTACAGCCACAGCACTCGGCAGGTGTGTACAGCCAAACCGCAGGCAGTGGGCAAGTGACAGCGAAACCGGGGTTGGAGAAATTATGTGTTCTATGAGTCGGAACCAACTTGACACAACCAACAACAACACGGTCTTTCAGCCCCGAAGGACACAGCCTGGTGAGGAAGGGCGGCTGCTGGGGTGGCCAGCCTTCTCAGGTTTAGGAACTTCACTATAGGAGAGCTACTGCTGCTGGGGCCTTCAAACCTCACATGTGTCCCCCACACCCTGCCATTGCCCCTGGCAGGGGCTCATTAATCGAGAGCCAGGCTGGGTTAGGGGCCCAAGGATGAGTCAGCCTAGCCCTCACACCCAAAGCATTCCCCCTTCGGCGCAGAGCCATGAGGCAGGGACATGAGCCCACCTCTCTCCCCTTACCTGGGTCAGACGGCAGCGGGAGGCAAACAGATGGGCCTCTGGGGGCCCGGGGAGCGGCAGTCTGTCTGTCTTGGTTCCAGCATGCACTGTGGAGGAAGAACAGGCAGGTAAATGCAGGCAAAGATGGAGCCTCCCGCCTCAGCACAGGTTCCCGAGAGCAGATCAGGATCCCCCAGCCCAGCTTGGGTTCAATGGTGCCTCCTGCCTCAGGTATGGGCCTCAAGGCACCAGCCTCCCTCCGTACCCCACACCCCTTCAGTGGCCAGCCCTTGACTGATCACAGCCCCAGAGGCATAAACTCCCTGGCCTGGCATTCAAGTCCAGGTCCTCCTCTCCATCTCCCAATGTCCCCCACAGGCCAGCCCCACCTCTGCGCTCCTGTTCACACTGCTCTCCTGACATACTCACACACGCAAATGTACAAATGGGCTAACTCCACCCCATTCTCTCTGAGGTTCCCATCGCTCCCCGTCAGGTCTGTCCCACTACCTCTCAGAACTATCACTTACATGTTCTCGCCATTGGTACTCCTCAACCCAGGTGTCTGGCATCCACCCCCCTACCTGCACAATACCCTTGGCAAGGTCCCCAGGACCCCATCTGCCCATGCTAGGCACACACACCAGCCCCCTGCCTCAGGCTGGCTGACTGACCACCCCCTCCTGTGGGAAGCATTTTCTCTTGCCTTGGCTTCCTGACCCGGCCTTCCTCGCTTTTTCCTCACACTCCTCCACACTCCTAGACACCTTCATAAGCTTCTGTGTCCCACCCTTCCCTCTGCTCTCCTCCCTTGGCCATCTTGCCTATACTCATGCTTCAGTCACCCTCTCCCTGTACCCCCCAGTGGCCCCATCACATCCGGAGGAGACTCGAAGCCCCCTAGCCTGGCCTACAAGGAGGTATCCAATCCTCCCCAACCTGTCCCTCTCACTCCTCCTTGCTCACTGGGCTCACTCCAGCCACACTGGCCGCCTTGCTACTCTCTCTGCCTCCTCCGGATCTGCACCTGCTAGGCTCCTCCTCCTCATCCAGGTCTCAACTCAGAAAGCCTTCCCTGACCTGACCACCCCCTCCCCCACAACATCTCCCCCACCCCCGTCTGAGGGAGCTCCCCTCACCCCAAGGCCACACCACCCCGACTGATTTATTTATAAATTTGGTTTTCCCTGATTCAATAATCCCACAGTGAACTTTTTAAAGTCAGGTTTATTGAGGTATAATTTACATACAGTAAAATCTGCCCATTTTAGAGAACAGTTCTGAGAGTTTTGACAATCGTGTATATAGCTGTGCAACTACTACCACCACAAACAAAATAAAGAACAATTCTCTCACCCTCAAAATTTCACTCTTGCTGTCCCTTTGAAGTCAACCCCATCCGCACTCCCAGCTCCTGGCAACCACTGATCTGTTTTCCATCCTTGTGGTTTTATCTTTTCCAAAATGTCATGTAAATGGAATCATCTATATGTAGCCCTTTCAGTCTGGCTTTGTTCACTTAGATAATGCATTTGAGATTTATTTGTACTGTTGCTTGTTCAGAATTTTTTTGTTTTCATTGCTGAGTAGTAGACCATTATTAGTTCATTCACCAATTGAAGGACATTTGGTTGGTTGGTTGGTTATGGTGAGTGTATTTTTAACTTTATAAGAAACTGCCAAATTGTTTTCCAAAGTGGTTGTACCACCAGCATTCCTATTAGCAATATATGAGAGTTCTAGTTGCTCTGTATCCTTGTCAACACTTGGTATTGTCAGGTTTTGTTTTTTAAGTCATTGTAATAGAAGTGTAGTGGTATCTCATTATGGCCTTAATTTGCATTTCCCTAATGACTAATGATGTTGAACACCTTTTTGTGTGCCTGATTTATATTTTACAGTACATCATTATTTGTAATTATCATCTCAACTCATTCATTTGCTTGTTTATTTTCCATTTCCCCTCTCATTTGTGAGAGCAAAGACCTTGACATCTACTCCAACAGCACCTAGATCAGCACCTGGCACTTGATGGTGATGATGAAGATGATGATGATAGCTAACAGTTAAAGAGCCCTTACTGTGAGCCTAGCACTGTTTGAGCACTTCACATATATTAACCAATTTAATCCACACAACTACCCAAGGAGATAAAGGCTATAAGTATTCCCATTTTACAGAGGAGAAAATAGGCAGAGGGGAGAAGTAACTAGCCCAACGTCACAGCACTAATAAGGTGCTGATCCAACCTTCAATCCCAGGTGTTCTGGTGTCAGAATCTACATTTGTAATCAGTACGTTACATGGCCCATAGTGGTCACTCAATAGGTATTTGTTGAAAGAACAAAAGCATGGAAGAAAGCCAACAACTTCCAATTTTCTCTCCAGACTAGTGTTCTCCTGGGTTTGAGACCCTTAGATACAGTGGCTTCTGAATATCTCTTCCTGGTTTTTCTCCCTCCAAAACTGAACTCATTCTCACTACCAATCCTGCTTCCCCTCCAGGGAAGTTCACCTTAGGGGATGGTGTTGGTACTGAAAGTGATCAATGGGGTAGGAGAGAGAGTCAACCCCAGGCCTGGACCACAGCACAGGGTGGTGGATGCAGGAGCTGGGCCTACCATGGGCTCGTTTATCCATGGGGGACTCCTCCACAAAGATTTTCCCATCAGGACCCTCTGAGTCACTGTAGGCCTCCCTGGCCTCAGTCACCCCAGGTGGAGGGACCGAACAGGAAGTCATAGTCTTGGCTCTCCTGAAGCCCATGCTCTGAGAGTGGTCCCATAACACCCCTCATACCAGAGAAGTTTACTGTTCACTGAGTGTCTGAGGGCTCCCACCATTTCCTCTGTCCCCTTACAGTTAGTGGGGGCCATATGAGAAGTTCTGGCCAATGGGCTGTGAGCAAAAGTGATACGTGTCACTGCTGGGTCAAAGCATTTAAGAACCAGAGTGTGACTCTATAATTCTCTTCTCTGCCACAGTGACTGAAGGAGGCCACATGTTCCAGATGGGGCAGCTACTAGATGGCAGAGTTTCTATCAGCCTGGGTGCTTGAGTTACTGTGTGGACCAGAGCTCCACCACGCCCCTCTCCCCACTGGACATGTCATGTGAGGTCAGAGGGCAGAGGAGGAAAGCAGGGAACTTTGTTGCATTAAATCACTGAGAGTTCAGGGAGTACTTGTCAGTGCAGCACAACTTTGCCTATCCCAGTACATCCCCACTGGCCAGCAGGGGAGCAGAGCCTACCCTACTTGGTTTGAGATCACATTTGGATGGCTTTCTGGATAAGAGAACTCAGGTCCTTTTGGGAGTGAGGATGGCGAGATTTTGTCTTGCTTCCTTTGGACACATCATTAGAAAAGGACATACATAGTGTCTGGTAAAGTTGAGTGTCAGCAAAAACGAGGGAAACCCTCAGCAAGATGGACTGACGCAACAGCCACTACAATGAGCTGAGACATCAAAAATCAGGGAGACGGGGCAGGACCAGGCACTGCTTCCTTCTGTTATACGTGAGGTTGCCACGAGCTGGTGCCAACCCCACAGCAACTAACAACCCTTTCTTTCTTCCGGGTCGCCCACCCAGGAGAAAGACAGGGAGCTCCCAGGCCCTGGTGAGGATCTGCCAACAGGACAACCCTACATGAAGAAGCGAGGTGTGAGCTGAGGGGGGCTGTGGCATCTCTGCAACAGGTGGGGCCTTGGCCCACATTCAAAAGCCCTGGACTTGACTTTAGAACAAAGGCTGGGTGTGTTCAGAGCTTCATCCCTGACTCAGGTCTGGGACCAGCTCTCAGAATGGCCCTGGGGCCCCCAACTCAGAAGAACCTTGGCCCTGGATGGAAAACTTAGGGGAAAAAGGAAGATTCCAACAGGGCCTTGGAGCTGCAAATGAGGACAATGAGATGACAGCTTAATTGTAGATTCATAGTTGGAACTTGCGGTGCTTCACTTGGGCAATTATCACCTTAAATGTTGTATGCTCCTGTGGGGCACCAAGGGGCCAGGGAGAAGAAGAAGCAACCCCTCAAGATAAAAACGGGGCTGACAGGTGATCCATGTGAGAGCCTCAAGTTGAAAGTTCTTAATGTCTAGAAGCACCCTTCTCCAAGAAGGAAGGCTTGGCTGCAGTGTAATACACTGTTCCCCCCACCAGTGGGTACCAGATAGCTTCTTTGAGGCCATTAGAAAAGACTTTCATTGTGAGGATTTTTCCAGCAAACTTGAAGTTTCTGGCATGTGAGCACTAGATGCTGGGAAGATTGGCGGTTCAAACCCACCCAGAGGTGCCCTGGAAGAAAGGGCTAGAAATCTGCTTCTGAAAAGTCACAGTCTTGAAAACTCTATGGAGTGCATTTCTACTCGGCAACATATGGGGTTGGCATGGGTCAGAATCGATTCAACTGCAGGTGGTTTTTTGGTTTGCTGGAGGGTACTGAGAGTGTTCTGCCATCCTTTTGGTTAAGAATAAAAAGGATGTGACTGATAGAGTGTAACTGAAAAAAGAAAAAATCACACAAGGAAATGGGCAATAACCGTGGCTAGATTAACAGAATTCTAATTGGATCCATTCTTTGCCATGAGGACTTATTTACTTGGAAGTTTATCTTGATAATGAGATATCCATAGTGGTGAATTTGGTGATTTTCTGTAAATTTTTTTGGCAGAGGACAAATTTAAATTGGGTGCAGGCTTGGCTTTTAACCCAGTTTGGACACCTAGCACCCCCTCCATGGCCGCAAGATTTGCTCAGATATGCTCACAATAAGGAATTGTGCTCTGGAATTTGCTGTGCTTCCTGCTTTTGTTTCCTGTGGACAAGTTTCCCGAGCCATGATGGCTGAGAATTACTTGTCCTGGAATCGAGGATCCAGTGACAGTTTGTGGCTAGACTAGAAACTCAGCTGGGCTGGGGTCAGCTCAGATCCCCGGCTCAAAAGTCCACTGGAGCATCCTCACTCAGGGAGGAAGGGGCTTTTAACACTTGGACTTGTGCGATCTGGTTCTCAGAAACTGGGCAATGTTGGGATGAATGCACAGGCCCATGGAAAATGCCTGACCAGAACAGCTTGGGTGAGGATTACCTAAGTGCGACATCAATCGTTTTTCCAAGAATGGTTTTGCTGATTGTTGGGCTTTAATTCATTGTCTGCCAAGGGTTTGGGGGCTGAAAACAGAAGACAGAGGTTCAAAGGTAAATGTTGAATGAAGTTCCTATGGGGAACTGAGGAAGAGCCAGCACAAGAATGAAGTGACAGGGGGAGGGAGGGTAGAGGGAGAAAAGGAGAAGGTGCAGCAGCATAGACACTGAGGTGAAGGGTGGGCACCATCACCATTGTCATTGTCATCAGAGATGGCATCCAATGATCCCTCAGTGCACTAAGCCCTTGACAAGCACTATCTCATTTAATTCCTGCAGCCACCCTATGTGGTGAGTACTATTATTATCCCCATTTTTGGGATGGGCAAACTGAGGCACAGAGAAATGAAGTAACTTGCCCAGTAAGTGATGATGCCATGTTTCAAACCCAGGCAATCTGGCTCTAGTGCTCACGCCAGGAGCCCCTGATGAAACTGGGTTGGTCAGGTTAGAAATGAATTAATGGCTCCTCCGTGCCCTGGCAAGAATTCTGTCTGTGGATGGTTGGATCTAGATTAATGAAAAAACCCTCTTTCTGCCACTTATTAGCTTTGTGACCTTAAGTAAATTAGTTAACCTCTCTGAATCTGATTCTTTGTCTCTAAAGCTATACTTCATACGGGAGTGGAGATTGAAGAGTGTGTGCAAGTGTGTGTGTAGTGCCTTGTACAGTACTTGGTAAAGAGTAAAAAGTAGACACTCCATAAAAGTAGACACCCGGCAGGGAACCAGAGCATATGCGCCCATCTCCAGAACTTCCAAACCCACAATGTGTCTTGCTTCGGTGGGTGGAGGTGGAGCACGTACACGTGTGTACATATATGTGCTCATATAGACACTTGATGGCATCAGCCACACAGTCCCCCAAGCCAAACACCCAGGCTTCATGTCAAAGTCATCTTCTCTCTTTCCCTGTTGCTCACACAGCCTATCACCATGGTCAGCCAATTCCTGGGTATTTCTCAAACTCATCCCCTTCTCAACTCTCCCCACCCCCACCCACTACAGTGGTCTCAGCTGCCACATGTCCTCTTGCTTTTGTTCCCCCTTCACCAGTGGCAATCAGGGTTACCTTTCCCAGTTACAAATCCGACCTCATTCCAGCTCCACTTCAAACCCTTACGGGGAACCTTGCCAAGCAAGACGTGAAACTCGAGCCCTGAGGAGAAGTCTGACAGATTTGACTAAACAGAGATCTAAAGCTTCTACTATATATGGCCAAAGATATCATAAACAAAAGTTAAAAAAGACAAATGGCAGACTAGGGAGAATATTTCCAACACACATAACAGACAGAAGTTTTAAAATCCCTAATATACTAAAAGCTCCTTTACATCAATAAGAAAAAGGCCAAAAGAAAAGAAAAACGAGCAAAGGATATGAATGGTCAATTCACAGAGGAAGAAACACAAATGGTCAATAACCACATGAAAACTTACTCTGCCTTGCTGGGGAGAAGGAAAGTAAGTGTTGAAACCACAGGAAGCTATTTTCTAGGATTGGCAAAAATTAAAAGGATTGATAATGTGCAGTGCTGGGGATGGTATGGGGAGATGGTCACTCTCATATACCAAGGGTGGGAGCTTAAACAGGCCCAAATTTTGAAGAGCCATACAGCAGCACCTATCAAAATTTAATAAGCATACTCTTCACCTCATCAATTTCACATCTAGAAGTCTATCTTACAGAAATGCTTACACGTATCAGCAAGATATATATAGACATGGATATTCACAGAGCCATTATTTGTAACAGTGAAAAATTGAAGACAACCTAAATATCCATCAACCCGGGATTAGTTACGTAAATTACGTGACATCCAAACAATGGAACATTAGGTAACGATTAAAAAGAGCACACCGGGTCTGTATGCCCTGACGCTGACAGATGCTTCCAATACGTTGTCCAGTGGAAAATGGAAGTTGCAGAGGAATGTGCATAAGATGATTCCATTTAAAAAAAAATAAATACACAGTAAATATGTTTGCAGAGGCACAGAAAAAGTTCACACCAGACCAACAACAGTGTGACCCTGGCAGAGTGAGATTTAAGGGCAGAGAAGGAACTTTCCTACTTTACAGGATATACTTCTATATTATCTTATTTGTTTGCAATGAATAAATATTGCTTTTATGGTTAAAAAAAAAAAAAACGGTAAACAAAAATACCCCATTCCATGGCCCCTCACAGCCTGTAAGACAGAATTCTAGAACAAAGCCCTCGTGCACCACCTAGCCTCAGCTCTCCCCTCATCCCATTCTTACCTTAAATCTAGACACCCCCCCCCCCCAGTTACCTTGGATGTCCCCAAACTGCCTACAGGCCTTTGCCTGTGTGATTCCCTCTTCCCGAAATGTCCTCTCCTGCCTTGTGAGCCTCATCTTTCAAGTTTCCATTCACGTGTCACTACCTTCTGGTAACTTCCTCCGAACACTGCCTATACACCTTGCCTTCACAGGTCAATGGCTCTGGGTAACCACAGTGACAGCCAACACTTAAGAAGCACACACTGTGTGTCAGGACCTGTGCTATGCACTTTATGTCTTATTAACACCTTTAATCCTCATAGCAACCCTATGAGGTAGGCTTTGTTATTGCCTCATTTTACAGATGAGGAAACTGAGACACAGAGAGGTTGTGCAACTTGCTCAAGGTCACACAGCCAGTCATTAGCAGAGCCAGTGAGTAGACTCACACAGAGCACCCTGTGCAGGCCTGCATGAGCGCTCAGCACACCAGTCTGGAAACTCTTACTCTTGATACTTTCTGGGCTCCAAGACTTGCCTGTGAGCCCTAAGGGTGGTGTTTGCCTTGTTCCTGCCCCCAGAGCCTAGGCCAGTGCCCTGTGAATGGCAGGAGTGTGCCCAGGGAAGTTGGCTGGGGCTAGAAGGGAGCCTCCACCCCCATCCCACCCAGCCAGGCCTAAAACAGATGGCCTGGGCTTGTCTCCTCAGGGGCCTGGGGCAGGTAGGTGTGGTGGCTGGGACCAGCCCTGTGAGGGGACCAGTTGGCCCAGGACTGTGAGAAGAAGCAGCAGGAGAGGAAAGGGATGGATTTGAGGAGGTACGGCCCCTTCTCAGATAAGCGCCCAACCACCTCCTGTGTGCCATGCCCTCCTGGAAACCAGCTGGGGAAGTTGGGGGTGAAGAGACAACCCTAGCCTCCACAGAGCTGTCAAGTCAGACACAGAGAAGCCAGGAACCCATGAGAGGGACAGGCAAAGAGCTCAGAGGAGGGAGGCCCCGCCTCTGTTGGCTGAGGGCAGACAGGGGGTCAGGGGGTCTTCATGAAGGAAGTAGCATTGGGGATGAGCCCAGGAGGATGAAGAGGATTTGGGCAGGTAGAGTTGGAGAACAGGAACTCCAGGGGGTGGGACCAGCTTGAGCAAGGGCCTGGAGGTGGAGATGTGTGGGGAGTATGAGGGGAAGAGTCATTGGCTTTAGCTGGGGAATAAGACAAGTAGGGAAGCAGCAGGGGTACAGCAGGGAGGGCATGCTGGGGCCCTGGAGAGAGAAGAAGGGAGAAGGAGCCGTCTGCAGGCAAGAAGGGGTGATCGTGTAGGGGTGGCTAGGGCCAAGGAACTGGGTTTAGCAGGCCCAGCAGCAGAACCTTGGTTCCCTCACCTGCAGATAATAACTCAACTTCCTAGACTGTTGAGAGGATTAAACTTGAAAGTGGTTATACAATGCCTGGAATGAGGAAGGGGTGGACATGTCTAGGGAGGCTCTCCGGGGTTGTCTGCGGGTGTAGTGTGAGCCTGTGTGTGCATAGGCTCCTCAAAACCACTCATCCCAGGGAAAGGATGCAAACAAACACAATCCTTGTGCTTACAGTACAAACTCAAGGTAATGTGATTTCAGACTCTTCACCTAAAGAGACATGGAAGAGAGGGCCCCCATGATCTTGCCCCCCTCAGGGCCTCAGTTGCCCCATTTGGGCAATGAGCAGCTGGCTGGGTAGCCTTTCCAACCTAGTTATTCAGAAAGGGCTGGGCCATGGAAGAGGGAAATGGGGTGGGGTCCGGAGAAGAAGGGGAATGGGTGGGATGAAGGAAGTGGAAGACCCTCCTTCCTGGGGCTGGCTCCAATCCCTGAGCCCCTCAGGCCCCTGGAACTGGCCTGTGGGCAGAGGCCTCGGCCCCATACCCCATTCCCTGCCTGGTCAAGGCCCTCTTTACTCCCCCACTCCTAGGACCCCAGCTGCAGCTCTCGCCCCCGCCCCCACCCCTGGATGCCAGCCTCAGCCCCCAGGCTGTGTTCACTGGATGGGGGTGGAGGAGTGGTAGGAAGAGAAGCCCCACCACCCAGAACAAGCTGCCTTCCAGAAGCATCAGTGTGCAGACCTGGCGGCTGGCAAGGCCAAAAGCACATCCAGTCCGGCTACCGCAAGCTGAGCAGCAGGAGGCAGATCCCTGTACCTCTCCCTTGAAATGGATAAAAATGCCTTCCTTGTAAGTTATCATTATCAGCCCAGTGCCCGTGACATGACCAACCCTCCAGACATGTGAGTCCCTTGGGGGGTCACAGCCAGTTCTTAGGGGGGACACACTCACCCGAGGTCCCCTGTGTCCTCCCATCGTTGCCATCCTCCCCATCTCTTACTGGGACCCCACCTGGGCTTCTTCACTGGCACCCTGCCTCCAGCGCCACCCACTCCCACCTGTGACCAGAGGAACATGCTAATGTAGCTCCACGGGCTCCCCCAGCCCCTGGTCCCCCCACCTCCACTCTGATCACTTAGTACATGTTTGCTCATTGCCTCCCTCAACAGCTCCACAGGCAGACCATGTCTGGTTCATCTCAGCCATTCCAGAGCCTAGCTCGGAGCCTGACACAGGAGTCCTGCCCACAGGCAGCAGAGCTGGCACGGGCCGAATCTAAAGTAGCAGAGATGGGCAAAGGGAGCCATTCACCTCTCCCACCCTGGTACCTGTTTCTTTGTTGGCATAGCCATGACAAGGCTGGCTCAGTGTGGGTCCAGGGTCAGGGCTCACTGTGGGGCTGGGATCGAGGGTCAGCTTGTCCAGGATTAGGGCGCAGTGTGGGGCTAGGATCAGGGCTCAGTGTAGGAGCTTCTCTAGCCCCGACCATGAAGGGCTCAGGCCCCTCCTCTCCTTATCCACTGCCTTGAAGGCAACAGATCCTACCCCTGGGGTGCTGAGTCCTGTCTTCAGGGTCCCCACTATGCCCAAGTTCTACCCTGGAAGGCCAGTTCTATGCTCCACCCCAGACAGCTTTCCGGGGATTCCAGATTGCTATTGGCCCAGCCACTGTTATTGGCCCAGCCACCGCTTGATCCCTGCAGAGGTAGCTCGGGGGGGAGCTGTTTTCTTGCATCTCCACCTGGCCTTAGGGAACACAGCAAGGACAGCCAGGCTTCTGGAGTGGATACTTTCCCAAGCCAAAGACAAGAAGTGGTTCGTGGATTATTTCAGATTTTTCGATTATCTACTCCACTGCCCCCATTCCATTAGCTCAAATGATGCAGTGCCAATGGCGGTAAACCCAGGTCTGGCTGAACATGTAGGTGAAGGTGTTGGCTGGCCCTCTGCAGTGAGATGTGCTACCCAAAATACCTCCTCCTGTCACAGGGCCTGAAGACCATCCTTTGGTGCTCCTTGCCTATAAATCACCCTTTGTTGACCCTCCTCTCTGAAGCCCCCATCCTGGCCTGTCACAGCTCCCCCTCCCCTCCCAGGGAGTTTGCACAGTGATTCACCCACCCTCACCTCACCCCCCTTCAGTTTTCAGCTCCCTGAAGGGGGGACTTCTGGATGCCTGGGCCACTGGTAACTCAGGTCACCCAGGCCTGGCACTCGCAGGGGCTCAGAACAGGAGCTGAATCAGAGATTGGCCTGAGCGGGCATCAGATATAAGCTTACTTCTGCAGAGGGCAG
Source organism: Elephas maximus indicus (assembly GCF_024166365.1). Lineage (NCBI taxonomy): Eukaryota > Metazoa > Chordata > Mammalia > Proboscidea > Elephantidae > Elephas > Elephas maximus. Next base: position 65,844,195 of record NC_064831.1, on the reverse strand, counting down.
GGCCAAGGCAGGAGACTGCGCTGCCCCTCCAGCCCCCTTCCCCTGCCAGGCCCTCACTGTCTCCACCCGCTACTCTCAAGCACAGGGTCAAGTTGGTTTGCTGGCAATACACATGGTTCTCATTTTAATTAATTAAAGAAAAATCTAATCACTGCATTAAACTTCTCATTACTCCACTTGAATACCCGTTAAGTAAATTTAATTACCAGAGGATTGGGTTTCCCAGCCTCTTTCATTAGCTTCTGATAAGATGGGGAGGGGAGGGAAGGCGTGGAAAGCAGAACAATGCCACTTCAGCCCAAGGAGGGCACGGCAGGCCTGTACCTGGGCCACCATGGTCAGCCTTTGGCATCTGCCCAGGGACAGGCTCAGCCCGGGGCCTGGGAGGCACCCTTCTACCTGAGCTGCTCATAGGAAGGGGGAGGCCTAGCATTTGGCTGCAGTCAGCACTGACTGCTTCATTTACCGCCACTCTTGGTTATTCACACTCTGTCTCCTTCCAAGAGTTTGAGGCTGCTGACAGTAATACAAGCAGCACAAACTGAAAAAATAAGAGAAGGAATCAGGACAAGGAGAAAATGAGGGAGAAGAAGATGAAGCCAGAGGCAAGGCTATCAAGAAACTGCATGCTACAGCATCCTGAGTACTCCTCAGAAATGGGTCATAAACTGGTTATGAGTTTCCAAGCAGCCAAGGCAAAGAGGGCAACACACTTTGGCACTGACACAGTAACCAACAGAGTGGTCATAAGGAAATGCAGAAGGAGGACTGGACAGGGAGCAAGAGACTGGGTTCTAGTCCTGGCTTTGCCTGACTGGGGCAGGTCTTTACTGCACACTGGGCCTTGGTCTTTCCACATGTAAAGAGTAGAGCTGGAGGATGGACCAAGGGAGATAACCACTGGCTGGAGCAGTCAAGAGAGGCTCACTGGAGGAGGGAGCTAAACTGTGCCTTGATAAACAGGATGGGCATCACAAGTAGGGAGAACTACATGGCTAAGGCTTAGGTGAGAGAAGAGGAACCACTACAGGGAGAAGAAGCAGTGGGCAGGGGGCAGGTGAGGGGCAATGAATAGTGATGTTCAGACATGGCTGAGAGCAGTGTAGGCCCTCCAAGGGCCCTCACATCTGAGCAGTCAGGAGACCATCTACTCTGCCTTCACACCAGGCCCCCATAGGTACCGTCCTTGGCTGGGGCCACCCCTTTCAGAGCCCACACTCTTCCCCCAGCCTCTCTCCTAGGCCAAGCTGGAACATTTGGGAGGGAAGAAGTCTTGCCTGAAGTTGATCCAAAGGAGGGGACCAAGAGTCCACCCAGCCACCAAACCCCAGGCTGGGTGACCCAGCTCCCCACGGCAGAGGCTACTGGCACTGTTGGTGGGGGCAGGAGGAGTAAAAGCCAGAAGAGGCAGCAGAAGTAAACCCGGGGCCTCCACCTCCCTGTACTGATTGGTGCCTCGCCCAGATGCCCGGTACAACCAGTGCACCCAGCATCCTCCACTGCTGCAGCTCATTGCTGCCCTCTTCTCCAAAGAATTGCCCTCTGCAAATGGGGACTCCCTTGCCTGAGCAGTATAGGTCCCCCAGTAGCTGACTGATACAGGAGTACAAAAGCCCGGGCCCTTGTCTGGGCGGATAATTCTGTGGTATGAATGTTGCTCCAGAGCCCCCTGGGCCAGGCCAAGGCTAGACTGTATCTGAGGCCATGTCCTCACTGGGCTCTCGTTCCAGCCTATCCTCTCCTTCTGAGAGTCCACACTCAATAAATCACAGGTACTCAAATCCCTGCCTCAGGCTCTGCTTCTAGGGAACCCGACCTCTGATACACCCTCTGCAGCTCCTTCCAGGACTGGAGGGCATGGGGGTGCCCCAAACGCCCTGGGAAGGGAAGCAGGAAGGGGAAGAGAACAAGGGTTCACTGAACACCTGCTAGACAGAGTGCTCTCCATACATCATCTCAGGTAGTTCTTATAGCACCCTACCAGGCGAGGTTCATTATCAGGTAAGGAAACTAAGGCTCAGAGATGCATAGGGATTTGCCCAAGGACACACAGCCCATCCATATCCATCGGGGGCTGGTCTCAAGCTGTCCAACCCGGGCAGACACCATCTATAATGACTATTTGTTATTTGCCTCCCCCAGTTGGAAGGGGTGTCTCATTTCTCCTGCCAGTAGGATTCTAAGCTTCCACGGGGAAGCACCTTCTCTCACTCCCAGTCTCACGGGAAATAGCTCATCTGTGTTTCCAAGCCTTTGGGTAGACTCAGTGAAAGGTTCAGGATGTTCCAAATCCTGCCAATAGGGCCAAGAGACTCAAATCTATAACTTTTATTTGTTCTATCAGGAAAGCAGATTTTGTCTCCCCTCATCCCTGGATTTGAACCTGGAAGCACGGTGCCCCGGAAACTGCTCATAGCTGTCTTGTGACCATGTTGTCAGGGATATCTACTTGCTGTGGAGCCATCATCAAAGAAGAGAAAGGAATACAGGCAGAAACCAAGTCCTGGCCACAATGGACCGCTGGATTGAGCCTCACCTTAAGTCAATACTACCCCTGGACCTTTCAGCTAGATGAGCCGAAAACTTCATTCTATTGAAATAGGTCTTCTACTACCTGCAATCAAAAGATCCGACAGATACAGTGCCCAGAAAGGTATTCTTCCTGTTCCCAGAGACCAAAAAGGCTCGGGCATCTCCAGGAGCCAGAAGTAGGCAGGGTGGGGATGCCACCTACCGTGACTGCTGCTGTTCTCCACTGAGTCTCAATGCTTGAGGAGTGCCCTCAGCCAGGTCAACGTGAAGAGCAGGCTTGGGAGCTGGTGAGGGTGGGCTGGACAGGGCCAGAGCCCTGGAGATGCAGGTGGAGGCTGTATGGCCCCTCAGACTCAAGGTAGGCAGGACATGGCTCCAGGATCCCTAGAAAACGGAAGAGATGAGAGTCAGCAGTGGAGTTCTTATGGGGGAAGAGGGGCACTTGGGCATAGGAGGTAGGGTAGACACCTCGGGAAAGGCGAGGTCAAAGTCAGCCAAGTTTTCCCATTCTTAGGCATATACCCAAACAATTTAAAAGCTGGGATTCAAACAGATAGATATGTACTAATGTTTATTACAGCACTATTCACAATAGCCAAAAGGTAGAAACAACCCAAGTGGCCATCCACACATGAATGGATCAACAAAATGTGATACAGCCATAGAATGGAATAAAAAATGGAATATTCCTCAGTAGTAGAGAAAAACGAAATTCTAATACCTGCTACGACATGGATGAACCTTGAAAACATTTTGCTGAGTTAAATAAGTCAGACCAAAAAAGGTAAATATTGTAGGATTCCATTTACATGAAAGATCTAGAACATGCAAATGCATAGAGATGAAAGTTGATTAGTGGCTACCAGGTGCTGGGGGGAGGGGAAATGGTGAGTGCTGAGCTTCTGTTTAGGGGTGAAAACGTTTCAAAGTGGACAGTAGTGATGGGTGCACCACACGGTCAATGTTATTAACCGCTCTGAGTTGTACACTTAAAAATGGTTAAAATAGCCAATGTTTTGTTTTATATGTTTTATCACAATACAATAAAATTTAAAGGTCAGGGAAGTTTCTCTTTGCTTCTCCATACCTTGAGTCTTGTATCTCCCACTTACTGGCCCCTGTCTCAGGCACCTCCAGGTACAGGAAAGCATCTGCAGGCTGTCCTCCCTCAGAGAGCTCAGAGAGAAGGGGAGAGCTCAGGGGACGAGTATAGCCAGAAGGTGTGTGCTGCCCCAGGGTGGGCAGGGCCAGCTGTATGGGCAAGTACAGTGGACTCATTTCTCAGGATTCCTCTCCCAGAACTAGACTTGGGGCCTGAGGCAGCCAGAGCAGCGCAAAGTTGAGCAAGACAGACACCTCCGTTGAGCTCTAGTTTAGACTTCTAAAAAAATTCCTAAGAAGGACAATCCTCAACCCAGCAGGAATGAACGGTGGTGTTCAGACAGGGGCTGAGATCAGCGAAGGCCCTCCAGGTGCCCTCACATCTGAGAAATCAGGAGACTACCTGCTCTGCCTTCACACCAGGCCTCCAGGGGCACCGTCCTTGCAGGGCCACCCCTTGCAGAGCCCACATCCTTCCTCCAGCCTGTCTCCTAGGCCAAGCTGGAACATTTGGGAGGGAAACCAGGAGGAGATATTTCAGACTCAGGATACTTTCAGAGGTCCTGGCCTTTTGAAAGTCACTAAACCTCTTTAGGCTTCTAATTAATCCTCTGAGCTAAGGGCTATGTGCTATCCTGGCTTCATAAAACAGCACAGTGACAGAGATCCTGAATCGGAGTACACCAGGATCTAGAAATGCCTCTAGGACACTGCTGTCCAACTGAACTTTCTGCAATGATGGAAATGCTCTATATCTGTATTGTCCAATATGGTAGCCACATGTGGATACTGCAATGTAGATAGTATGACTGTTTTATATAATGTTAATTTAAATTTAAATCTAAATAGCTACACATGGCTAGTGGCTACCATGTTAGACAGCACAGCTCTGGACCAACCCCTGCCCACCCCACGGCCACAGTACACAAAGAAAACTGAGGTCCAGAGAGGAGAAGGGACTTGTCCAAGGTCACACAACAGGAGAGTAAGAAAGACAAAACCAGAGCCCAGTTCCTCCAACTCCTAGTCCTAACCCTCAAGGCACCCACTGCCTTTCCCATGCTGGCCTGATTTTCCCCATCATGCTTGGCAGTGTCACACAAATGCCCTGCCTTCCCATCATGCTCAGCACTGCCACACAGATGCCCTGCTTTCCCACCATGCTTAGCACTGCCACACTGAGTGTCCTGTTGCCCAGCTACCAATGCTGCCACTCATGATGGAGGGTGTCAGGTAGTCCGTGAAGGGAGCTACCTTTCCCAGTCACTGCTGCTGGCCCATCCCTCAGCCTCTTTGGCAAAGCAGCCTCAACGAATGTCCCTGAGATTGCCTGGGGAAATCATAGATCAGAGGGAAAGCACTCTGAGCACAGAGCTGTTCCCTGCAGGGTTATTTATTACAGCCAGACTCCGGAAGCTCCCTAAATGTTGCACAGCAGAGATGACAGAATGAATCATGGCATCTCTGCTCAATGGAATAGTACGTAGCCTTTAAAAATGATAAACACAGAGATTAGGTAGCAATGTGGAACCATGTTTACCTAACAATATTGAGTAAGAAAACAGATGAGGGTGCAGGCTGGATTGCAGGGTGTCCAGGGCTCTGTGCTCATTGTGCCCATTAATATCCATTACCTGACCTGCACTGCAGCATCGTCAGTTCCAGATGACACCCTCATTTGACAGATGGAGGAGCTGAGGCTTAGCAAGGCCACGTACACACTCCTGGTTACATGGGGAGTAAGGGCAGAGCCAGGACTTGAACTCTTGATTTTCAACTCTAAGGGCATTTAAGGGCAGACTTTCACAGCTGCCTCTTTGTGCCCCAGTGGTGGCATTTTGGGTGCCCTTTCCTTTCTATTTATTTATTCATTTTATTTAACAAACACATAGCGCTAACTAAATGCCAGGCAGCATTGCAAGTGCTTTACAAACATGAACTCATATAATCTACACAACTCTGTGGGGGAGAGATTATTGTTACCCTTATTTTTCAGATGAGGAACCTGAGGCACAGCTCTCACCTGAGGGCAAGAGCTACATCTATTGGCCCAGTGTTCCACAAGGTTCTAGTATTGTTTCCACAGGAAAAGGGCAAGGGCGCAGGAAGGGAGCAGTTCATGGGTGTGTCGTTTTTCTTTTTTTTAATTTCAGGGAAATGTTTTTATAGCGATGGAAAGAAAAAGTTCAAGAAATAAATTAAATGTATCAAAGAAAAGTTCTTGAAAACAGAAACATCAGGGAAAAAAAAAAAAGAAAAAAACCTGTTGCCATCGAGCCTATTCCGACACTATAGGACAGAGTAGAACTGTCCCTTGGGGTTTCCAAGGAGCAGACGGTGGATTCAAATTGCTGACCTTTTGGCTAGCAGTTGAGTGCTTGACCCCTGCACCACCAGGGCTCCACATACACACACACACAAATTAAAGCTTATCGAATTGAAGCTACTGATGCATCCAAGAGACTGAGAGTGTAACCCACCTCCCAGCAGCAAAGTTCATGTCTCCGGCTTTTCTACCAATTTCCTGATCCCAAACCACTCTCTCCTGCCTGGGTGAGATCCTCACCTCCAAGGGCAGCAGGGGATCGGCCCAGTGTGGAGGAAGATTTCAATAAACACCTCCCACTCTCCTGGCACAGCGCAGCAGGCCGGCGGGCAGGCTACAGAGCCCCCTGCTGCCTGCTGTGCTCCGGCCCTTGACAAGAGCCACGGCGGTATCCTCTGCCTCCAGACCCAGTTGGCTCCATTCCACAGGTGGAGCAACTGAGGCCCAAAAGGTGACCTCACCAGAGGTCACACTGCTACTGAACAGGGAAATGTATGTTGTGCGCACACATGTGCACACGCATGCCCACCTGTACACACTTCTCCAAGCATGAAATACTCCAGGTCCAGGAACCTCCCCTGCAAACCTACCATTAGTAAAAGGACAGGTGAGCCCCAGTTTACATTTGGTCTTTTCCCTTCTGATTTATTTTTCACACAAACACACACACACAGACACATTATTATATCACAAACTGCTGCTACACTCCCAGTTGTATAATCCGCTATTTCTTCTTTACATGTTTCTGTGTTATCATTCATTCATTCACCAAAATACATATCAAGCACTTACTATACACCAGGCATGCTCCAGGTGGGGCAGATTCAGTGGGGAACAAGACAGACAAGATGGGTGCTCTCATGGGAACAGGGGACAGATAATAAGCAAATAAATAAGCAAGATAATTCCAGAGAGTGACAAGTGCTCCAGCCTGGGGTAGGGCTGGAGGGTTACTCTAGCTAGGGCATCAGGGAAGGTCCTTCTGAAGAGGCCATGCCAGGATTTACATCTGAATGGTAAGAAATCAGTCACTCTGAGAGCAGAAGGAGAAGAGCCTAGAGCAGAGGTGGAAAGACCTGATGGTTCTGAGGAGCAGCAGGCAGGCCTGGCACCCAGTATGAGGTGAGCCAGGTGGCAGCAAGGGTGGCGAACGAGACTGCAGAGGGAGTCTAGGCCTCTGGGCCACGACACGGATTTGCATTCCATCCCACAATGAACAAACAAAAAACCCAAACCAGCTGCCGTCAGGTCACTTCCAATTCATGGTGACCCCACGTGCTTCAGAGTAGAATTGCGCACCATAGGATTTTCTTGGCTGTAATCTTTGTGGAAACAGATCACCAGGCCTTTCTTCCACAGCACTGTTGGATGGGTTCCAACCACCAACCTTTGGTCAGTAGTCGAGTTCTTAACCATTTGCACCACCTAGGGACTCCCTCCCAAGCACCATGGAAAGTTACAGAGGGTTTTAACCCAGGAAGAGGTAGGATGTTTTCTTCATTGTTATAAGTTCCTTCGGGCTGTAGGCTGCAGTGTGGAAACTGGACTGAAAGGGAGCAGGCAAAGAAGTAGGAAGACCAGTGAGTCTGTTGTCACAGTTGCCCAAGGACAAGGAGATGGGGGCTCAGTCAGGGTGACGGCACAGAGATGGAGGGAATGGACAGATTCAGGGTATAGGTTGTAGCAGAACCAGCAGCACTTGGCTGATGAGTTGGATGTGAGGGGGTGGAGGGAGGAAAGAGAAGGGAATCGAGGATGAGTCCTAGATCTTCTAACCAGACGTGCACTGCCTTTACAACCAGACCAAAAAAGATGAATTAAAAATAACTATTAAAAAACAACACAGCAGATGAGCCACCCATGGAGACTCCCACTCCGTCTGATTGAGTCTCACATCTCCTGGGGGTGCAGCTTGCTTCCTGGCACCCCTGCTCTGTGCCCTGGTCCTGTGCCTGGCATGAAGGGGAGGGGCAGAAATTGGGTCTTGCTGTCAGGTTGATGGAGATAAGACTGTCCAAAAAGACAGAACGGGAGAGGGTGCAGGAGGGCTGGCCCCCAGTGCACACTTGTTGAAGGAATGTGCTGGCTCAAGTGTGAGAAGTTACGGAAAGGAGCAAGGGGCCGGGGTAAGGGAGAAGCAGCTAGGAAAAGCATGAGTTTGGTGGTGAGAACATCTGGGGTTTGAGTCACAGCTCTGCCCCTTGCTAGGTGTGGGACCCCCAGGTAAGTTATTTCACTCCCCAAGCCTCAGTTTCCTCATCTTTAAAGTGGCAAGCACAATCCCTCCCACACAGATTCAATGAAATGGTGTCAAGAATTGGCATTTATAAATATTAGTACTCTTCTTCTGTTGCTTTCAAAAAGTAGCTTAAGAAGGCAATTTGGCCTTAGGCTGGTAAGCTTCATATCCAATGTAATCAAAATTCTAGAAGAAATACAGAACAATATGAAAGACTCTGGTGAGCTTAAGGAACTCACATGGGCTCACTGCCAATGAATCTGACAGGAATAACTGATGCCCTCTCCTGGCTATCCAAGAATGACATGCACTCCAGATAGCCACAAGGCAAAGCACTTATGACATTCTTGTAAACCAGACAGAAAACTAAGGGCTGGGTGGTTCAATCATTAGCTAATTAGCTATGCCAAAGAAAGTGACAAGTGGATCAGATCGGCCCCTCTGGGGTGGATTCTCACTGGCACTGGGGAGGCCTGATCCTTAGCCCTGCCCAGCACAACATTTCTGGTGGAGACTAGGATAGAGCCTTGAAGGTAGGTCCAGCCTGGGAGGGGTCAATTAGCAAGGCAGGGTGCTCTGTACAAAGCCCTCCAATTGCCCAATGAATCAATCAAAACAGACAAGAGAGAATTACTAGAACATGGGTGAGTCTTGCGTATAACTCCAAGAATAGCCACGGTCTCTGTGGAAGCTTTGAGAATCACCTGGTGGCCCTGAACCCACCTGGAGCCAGCCACTCCAGCCCTTGAGAAGGCACGGTCACCTCCCGAGAGTCATGTCCTGTCACCAATGTCAGAAGGTCTTGGATAGGGTGGGCTCCACTTAGAGGGGCCTCATCAGGAAGAGGCAGGCCTGAGACCCATGTCCCCTGGAGAAGCCTCAGAGGACTGGTCAGGTCTTCAGGTCCCTGACAAAAAGGCTTGGCATTTATGGCCCCAGAAATCAGAGCTACTCCCAGTGAGTAAAGATTTCAGGGAGCTAGGTCTCTGTTCATAATGATGAGTAGTGAGGTCCCTGACTCTGGAGGCATGCAAGCAGAGGTCTGGAGACCATGTATGTTGGGCAGGGATTTGCACTAAATGGAGAGGTTGCTTTCTGCTATGGGTTTCTTTAATTCCATCAATACAAACTGGGCTAGATTGTGTGGGTCAAAGTCAGTGTTACAGGGAGTCAAGAAAAGGCAAGGTAAGACCTTAACAATAGTTACCCTTACACTGTGGATTACAGAATGTTCCCATCAATTCTCTCACCCGGTCCTCGGCCCATCCTGTGAGTCAGATAGGGCAGAATGATTAACGCCATTGAGCAGGTGGGCAAACTGGGTCCCAGAGAGGGGAACGGATCAGCCTAAGGTCCCACAGCACATCAGCCTCAGACTTCTCCATGGTCTCGCACCACAGGACCTTCCCCCAGAGGTCATCCCTATGACCCCTGCTCCAGAAGGAACAGAAATCCCTCCCCCACCCCTAGGCTTTCCAGAGCCTCCCTCCATTCTTCCAGTCTCGGTGCCTCCCTCCACCCCAAGATTCCCCACCCCTGTGTACCACTGGTCCATTAGCCCATCCCCCCTGGAAATCCAGGAGGGGGATCCCAGGCCAGAGGCTTCTCTTTTCAGGTTACACAGCCCAGCTCTTCCACCTCTCCCTCCTTCCCCTGGTAGTCTCAACACACTCCCTCAGTCAGTCCCTTCAAACCAAACACGGAAGCCAACACTAGGCATTGCCCCAGAAATGGGCTCAATGAGAAGGGTCCGCCACTCCCTATCTGATTGCTGCCCCTCATGCCTACACAGGCAGCTTGTGCCCAGCACCACCCCTGACCATCTTTTCTCTTCCTGGCCAGAGGAAGGTGGAGAAAGGGCACTGGGCAGGGGCAGTAGGTCTCCCTTCGGGGCCTGGGACTTTGAGGTGGGGATGCTGCGTTCACTGGCCCCACCACACACCGCCTCACACACATTGAGCCCTCAGAAAAACCTTGGGAGCGGAGTGGCAGCATCCTCACTTTACAGGTAAAGAAATGAAGGCTTGGAGAGATTAAGGAACTGGACCAAATTCAAAACATAAAATTGAACAGAAACAGCTTATAAGTGCTGGAGCTGGGATTCGAACCCAGGACTGACTGATTCCAAATATCCAGTGCTTTCCAATGTTCCCTGTTGCCTCCAGAGAAGTGCAAGGAAGCTCAAATGGTAGCCTGGTGAGCAGATGAAAAGATGGGGGCAGGGGGAGGGGGAGAGAAAGGAAGGACAAAGAAATAGAGCAGCAAGGACAGACAAACAGACAAGTGTACCCTCAAAGGGGCCAGAAGGAGGCAGCTCTGAAAGCTGCCCTCTAGATCAATGAAAGGTCCTCAAGTGTCACCCCTGCAGCCACCTGCTCCTGAGATCTGGCCACACACCAGCAAATGTTCCCTGGGTCCATCCCTCAGGTGAAGCCACCTGCCCTGGTGAGGGTGCCAGGCTGGCCTGGGGCAGAGAGGTAGGCAAAGAGAGTATAGGGGCCAGCTCTGACCATGGGCAAGGCCATCTGCCCAGCCTTCAACTGCTCAGGCTCGGTCAGAGGACCCAGCAGCCAGGCTGCCCCAGGCGGGACGCACAGCCAACCCTGCGCCGAGCAAGTGGTCTGGGTGCGCCGGGCGTTCCCACGCCTGGCTGGCAGTGGAGCATAAACAGCCCGTCCCCGGAGCATGCTGGGTTTAAGCAACTGCCTCTCGACTGAATATTTAAGAAGTATCTTTTTTTTTTTTTTTTTTTTAAAGAAAGAGAGAAGGAGGGAGGAAGCTAGCCAAGCAGGAGGAGGGACAGAGGGAAGGAGAAACCTACCCCATCGTTGCTGTCAAGGTCAAGGTCACGGGCACCGGCACCGGCACAGGACGAGTGCACACAAGGAGCCTTTAATCTGGAAGTTCAGGCCAGGAAACTAAACGCTTGAAGCAGGAGTACATTACTGCCCTGAATGATTTGTCGGCTTCTATTAGGCTAAATATCTCTGTATAAAGGGGAATTATCCTCTGAAAAGGCAAACTGCCGCCCTCTCCAGGGAGGGGGGACGGCGGGAACCTCTCATCATGAGTGCTCTCCCACAGGGTGGGGGGGGCTGGGAGAGAACACGACCAACTTGGAAAGCCAGCCCCCCATCCCACACCCCTCCCAGCAAAGTCATAGTCAGCAGCTGCTGTGAGGCTGTGGTGGGTGCCAGCCTCCCTCCTCCTCCCAGCCCCCCAAGACTCTCCCCCAACTCCCTTCTCTTAGGAGTCTGAAAAGACGCCAGATCTGAGGTCAAGGCCTGACAGTGCCACTGGCCAGCTGGATGACCCTGAGCAAGTCCCTGAGCCTCTTCCAGCCTCTGTTTCCCCATCTTTTGGATGGAGCTAATAACACCCACAGAAGGCTGGTTGAGACGGAGTGCGGGAGAGACTGGCACAGAGCCCAGCACAGAGTGGGTGCCCAGGACGACTTTGCTCACACCACTCTGCCCACTGGTGAGGACCTCTCCCATCCTCCTCCTCCTCACTGGCCCACCCAGGGCACTCCACCTCCTCCAGGAAACACTCCTTGATGCTCACCCATGAGTATCTCCCATCTTGGACACCTACACCCCAAACTCCACCTTCTGGGCCCTCCCCTATCTCTAGTAGTATGTGTGTTCCAGCCTTAGGAGCTCCCTGTGAACGCACCTCATCCCCTCCCTGACCCTCCCCACCCACTCACCCAGGACTGGGCACCCAGGAATCCCTGCATAGAGTTGCTGATGGGAAGGCAGGGGCTGAGATGGTCGCACTTTAAGCACCAGTTGGGTCCACTGAGGGCGACACTCTTGGAAGGCAGTCAGCACCAGGGAAGCCAGGCCAGGTAGCCAGAGATCCCAGGACACAGATCTGTGAGAGCAGGGTGGCAGTCAGATCATCAACAGGACTGGCCAGGGCACAGGCAGGGCTGGGGCCAGTTCAGAGGAACACAGAGCTGGGCCTTAGTGCTGAGTCCCTGGCATAGGGCAGGGCAGGGCTAGAGCTGCTCAGGCCTGGAGTGTCCTGGGTCAGGAGTGGGCAGTGCTGACTTGTGTGTGGGGGGCAGAGTTAGACAGCTCTGGTTAGAGCAGGAAGAGGGCAGCTGGGCTAAGAGGCAGGTGGGGAGGTTCTGCAGACCCCAGTCTCTGCCCCTCGGGGCTCCCATGCCCTAGAACCTTACACAAGAATGGGGGCAGCAAGAAGGTAGCTCACATGCCTCCAGCTTGTAGTAAATCCCTGGACAGCTCAGGACCCCTCACTGCAGAGGCAGATTCTGGGCCAGGAGGGTCCTTCAGGGGGCAAGTCCAGGGCAAGATGCTTATAGCCCAGTGGGTCACACAGACAGAAGGCCATCCCAGTGCAGGTAGAGGTATGCTGAGCTACCCACCCCCCACAGTAGGCCCAATGGTCCAGGCTGGAGCTCTCACAGCCTGGGGGGCTGCCAGTTCATTCATTCATTCAGCAAATGCCCTCCAATGCTTTCTGTGAACCAGGCTTTGTTGTGGTTGTTGTTAGTTGCTACTCATGGCAACTCATGTGTGTTACAGTAGAACTGTTCCATAGGGTTTTCAAAGCTATGACCTTTTGGAAGTAGATCATCAGGTCTGTCTTCCGATGTGTCTCTGGGTGGTTTCGAACCGTCAACTTTTCGGCTAGTAGTTGAGTGTTTAACTGTTTGCATCACCCAGGTACTCTGAACCAGGCATTAATGGTACAAAAATGCTCAAGGCCCTGCCTCAGGGAGCTCACAGTCTAGTGAGGAGAGGGCGAGGGGTGGGGATGCGAGGGAGATAAGAGACAACAACAACCCAGGGGTTGTACGAGAGCAGGAAGCCCAAGGGGCTGTGGAAACATGGTGGGGGGCTTCTAACCCAGGGCTGTGGATCAGGAGAGGGGATTTTTGAAGGAGGTCTTGAAGGGAAAGAAGGAATGGGTTTGTGAGTAGTGCAGAAGGGCACTGCAGGCAGTGGGGGCTGCCTGTGCCATGGCCCAGTGGCACAGGTAACAGGGCCGGAGAGGCAAACAGTCTCGTTCCCTGGTGAGGGCCTGGTGTGTGCCACTTATCCCAAGAGCCATCAAGAACCTGGACAGTTTTAAATGGGAGTAACAGGGTCCAATTTGTGCTTTAGAAAGATCATTCCGGCTGCCACTGGGTAGAGGATGCCACCTGGGAGAAGACGAGAGGCAGTGAGCCAGGAGACTGAGGCCATGTCCAGGGGGAAGACACTGGGGCTTGGGGGGTGAGCAGAGGGATGGAGAGGAGGGAGCAGGTGCTAGAGTTATCTGGGAGGCAGAGTATATAGAGCGAGGGCAGCAGTTTAATACCTGCTGAGCACCATCAATGCCTATGTCTAAACAACACTGTCAAGCTTTTCAAAGCCCTTTAAAATCCATTATTGACTTTGATCTTCACAACACTCAGGTGAGGCAGGCAGGCCAGGAATTAGTTACCTACTTAGTTAATTAATTCAACATGCATTTGTGGAGGGCTCACTACGTTCCAGGCAGAGACCCATACAACAGAAGGGGAAACTGAGACCCAGAGATGCTGCCCAATTGTTCCACAGCCCCTGGGGCTGCACTGGGGCTGCTGTCGTCGCTATTTGTGAGAGGTGACACGGGGCATCTGCTGCAGCCCAAGAGACCATGGGTGACCTGGGAATGGCCACTGCTTTGGGGGACCTAGATGTCCTCAAGGGTGAGTAGGGATGGAAGCCAAACTACAGGGTGATATGGAGGTGAGGAGGGGTGGTGAGAGGACAGAGAACTTGGGGAGTTTGGTGGTAAAAGGAGGGGGAGGCTGAAGCTGGCAGGACCCTCAGGAAGGAGCTGAGGAAGGGAATACCTAATGACGATGGGAATGGAGTGAGCCTCTGCCCAGAGTGGATGCACCTCTTTTTCAAGGTCGCGGGGAGGGGAGCAGAGTGGGGCCACAGAGAAACTGTGAGGTGGAAGGTGGCCCATGCTTGGCTGAGGGCAATGGGCTACCCTATTGGCTGGAGGCTGGAAAGGGGTCAGGATGGGACGGGCACAGGTCAGAATGAGCAGGCCCAGCTGAGGGCATTTGGCAGGGCCAAGAGCTGGAGGGGTCAGGGTGGACAGGTCAGAAGGACCAGGAGTAGGGCTGGGCCCCTAAAGTGGCCCCTAAAGAAGCAGAGGTTGTGCAAGGGCTACAGAAGCTCAGTTTGCCCGCGCCCCAGTGGTTTAGAACACTGGTGCCAGGTACAGCCTACTACCTGCAGCTCTCCCTCCCTGTCTTCCATGGGCCAACCTCACCCACATGCCAGGCTCCAGAAGTTCTTGGGCTCTAAACAGGCAGGGTGGGTGGGAGGTCTGCGTCATCATGGAGGAGGGAAGAGAGGAGGGAGAAAAGCAGCACTGGTCATCTGCTGTGTCTCCTACACTGAAACTTCACAACAACACTGCGGGGTTATTATTCCCACTAGACAAATGAGGAGACTGAGGCTCCAGGGGATTATGTCCCTTGCCCAAGTTTACAGCTGGGAAATGGGGGAGCCAGGATTCACACCAAAGCTTGTCTGGCTCTCATTGACAAGGAGGTGCCGAAGGCTGAAAGGGCTCATGGGGCTGGAGTTGGGGGTGCATTTCAGTCACAATCAACAGGCCCAGGAAGGGTGTTTTGGGTGACCTCTGACTTCTCCCAGTGGCTGCTGATTGTCACGAGCCTAAGGTGGTTAGGGAGGGGGCATGTTGAAAAGATGAGGAGATGACCCTAAGAAGAAGTGGGAGACGATGGGGAGAGCTCTCCTTTTGTTTCCAGAGCCCTCTGCCACTCTTACTGTCCCACAAGCACCCACCTCCCTGGTGGGGTGGGGCACCCAGGAAATTTGATGTTGCCAACAGAGCCTGAGAAGAACCCCTACATGGGTGGGGGCGAGGGAGGTTAAAGAGAGACAAAAGCTCACCCTAGAGCCTGAACCTGGGCCACCTGTGGGCTGAAACTAGTGGAGGGTGCCAGGAAGGCCTGAGAGAACAGAGGTCACAGTGCCTGGAATCCTACCATTAGAACACCATGCCTTGGAGTCCTCATAGATGTTCACTTTCTATAAGGCTTTTGAGCCTGGAAGAGGCAATGCCTAGGAGTATTGGCAGTGGAGGCAGGACTCCAGCGTTCTGGTGCCTCTCCTCTAATAACACACTGTGTGCCTTGGCACATGTGTATCCTCCCTCTCTGGCCTTCAGTCACCCCATCTGAAACACGAGATGTCCAGGCCTACAGGTTGGGTAGAGATCCCTCAGATAAGCCACCTCTCCCAGTAGTGCCAAGGGGGCACGCCATGCTTCTGAGATTGGGCACCACGGATGACCTCAGGCCCCAGTCACCACCCTCCACACCAGGGTTTGGAGGGTTTCCCTCCTTCTGGTGCTGCTCCCATTTGAGGAGCTTCTCCTGTATGAGGCTGTGTGCTCAGCATGACCCTCCAGGCCTTACTTACTTCACCCTCTTAACAAGGCTGTGATACAGGCATCAAATGTTCCAATTTGTCAGGTGAGGAAACAGGCTCAGATACAAGAAGGGACATGCCAAGGCATCCAGGAGGAGCTAAGGACAAGCTCCATGGGAGGGGTTTGGTTCAGCACCCTGGACAGCTCCCCACCCCCACGCTGTGACCTGACCCCCGTTCTCAGAGAAGCCCTGGCTGCATCCTCTGACCACCACTCAACTGGCACCCTCCTCTTCCCCACGCCCTTAGTTATGCTTTTGCTATTTAAACCTCACCTGCTGGGCTCCTGGAATTCCTGTGATTCGTGCCACGCAGTACTGAGACCTGAACAAGGTCAGGTTTGCTCCCTTTTATTTCAGACTGAAATCTCATTCTCCCAACAGTTCCTTGAGGGTAGGGAACTCTCTCTCTCTCTCCCCCTTCTCTTTCTGCCACGATCCGGGCACACGGGCAGCAGATGGGGAGGTAGGGGTAGGGGTGGGGGTGAGGAGTGGGTGGGGGCAACCAGTGGAAACCCACTGGCTTTGGAATCAGACAGATGTGGGTGGGAATTGATCTGGGAAGCCCTAAACCATCACTTTACCTCCTTGAGCTTCTTATTTCTTGCCAGGGAAATGAGATAATCCTGTCCACCTCACAGGCCCGCTGGGATTTACATAACAGTGCAGACAAGCCATGGCAAGGAGCTGCTTTCTCTTCCTCATGCCCCTCCATGGCTACTGACCAGTCCTCAGTCCTCACTTCCTGGGACCTCACTCAAATTCTGAACCATTTCTTCCCATGAAATCTTCTAAATGACTCACAAATGGGATTCTTGCCACTGAGAAATGTCTCCAGTTGGGTGGAGGGTGGCCTTCTTCCCACCACTTCCTGGAAGTAAAGGAGGAAAATGCTTATAAGGGTGATAGCACGGGTGCTGGTAAGCACTCCGCAAGCCTCTCAAATCCGGGTCCACGATACCCGAAATGCCCACATTGGTGCTGCCACATTCCTTTACCTTGTAACAAAGGACAAAGCCCCATCCCTGGCCTTTTACAGGGCCCTGTAGACAGGCTCTGCCCTTTTCCCAGCCGTTTAAGGGCTGGACCTGCCTGCATTCCTTGGAACTTGGAGGAGGGGGCTCCTAGTCCATCCTCATTGCCAACTGGCACTCCCAGGGAGCTTCAGCCTGAGGGAGGCTGAACTCACAGCCCCCAATCTAGATGAAAAAGAGGAAAGAGGCTTCCATGGGGGGATCTAGGCGGGAAGAGAGCTCTGCAGAGGGCTCCTCTCTGCCACAAGGAAGAACACTGAGGGAGCCCAGAAAGGGAGAAAGGGTCAGAGTTTGAATCCTGTCTCCACCACTCAACTAGCTGGTGACTTCAGAAAGCCACTTTACCTGTCTGAGTTCTAGTTTCCTCATCTGTAAAATGGGGACAATAATACCCCCACCTCTCAGATGCCTGGTAGATAGCAAGCGCTAAAGAAACTGTAGATGTTATGATCAGGCTCCTGGCTAGGGATTTGGGCTTTTTCATGTCAAAGCCCAGAGTGAGTCACATCAGCCCTGGGCACTGGACAATCAGGGCCCATGGGGGAGATGAGCATGGGGAACTCAGAGAGATAGGAATGAGGCAGGGTCCCAGATCCGCCCAGCAGGCTCCACCTGAGAACCATGCTGAGCCCTGGCCCTGGTCACAGATTGAGCCCTGACCCTGGTCACAGGGCTCTGTCCCTGTACACACTGAGCCCTGACTCTAGTCACAGATTTAGTCCTGACCCTGTTCACACACTGAGCCCTGAACCTGGGCACACATTGAGCCCTGACCCTGGTCACACACTGAGTCCTGGCCCTGGTCACACATTGAGCCTTGACCTTAGTTACGGACTAACCCAGTCACCAGCCACTGTGACCAGCCCCCACAAGAGACAGATATCACAGTCTAGGCCCAAAGGGGGGCTACTGGGCTCCCATCTTCTTGTAGAAAAGCTGCTAGATTAACCTTCTATCATATGAACTGACTCATCCCTGTGGGCGGGGGCGGGAGCCTGTGGGTTCAGTGTGCTTTCCTCACCCCCTCGTCCCTCCTGTTCGCCAGTCCACACTCTCCCCACACCTCCTCCCTGTGCCACTGGCCTCTACCTGAAGATGCCCCACCACCCCATTTCACGTGCATCAGCCCAGCCTTGTGTTTTCTAAGCCTCTGACCAGTTTTGTTCACCAACCACAGCCCCCTAACTGGAGCTGTTGGGATGTTTTACCATTCCCGCCTCAGAAACTCAGAAAGGTAGAGAGTCTGGAATTCCTGAGGGGAAAAGACTTTAGGACTCATCCACTCCCAGAGTTTTCTGTCCAGATGGGGACACTGAGGTCCCTGGGAGATTAATGGCAGCCCCAAGACCCCTACCCTGGTCCAGGGCTCTTACTACCCAGCCCTATGGCTGCCCTCCTCCCAGTCTTCCACCCAGCCAGCAGAGGAGGGGCCCCTGTGGGTGGCAGAAGATCTCCACACCCCCCTCCCAAGTCCAGGAAGGCAGCAGGGGTGGCAGACCCACACACAGCCACCCTGTCCTGAGGCTCCTCTGCCCTCGGGAAGTCTCGACTTGGGGCTAATTTTAGACCTCTTCTCAGGCTGAATAATTGGAAAACATTTCTAGATCCTCCCTGGCATAATGGGGCCACGGGGCTGAGCTGTCCCCACCTCTTCAGGGCAATTAAGGCCTCCTGGTCAAGGGGCACTCCTGGCCCCGAGTAAAGATCAGGCTGGTGACAGTGGGAAAAGGACTTACCCACCCACGTCTGAAATCCCACCATTGATTTTCCCGTTGGGTAAAGCACTGTTTTTTCAAACATCAGACGGGGGGGAGTGGTCACCTCTGGAGACCAACAACTCTAGGTTCAGTCCTGGCTCTGAACACGGCCAGCTGTATGGATAGGAGCTTCAGATCCCTCATCTGTCAAATGCAGGTAATAACATGTCAACCATATGCTGGTTAGGTTATGACTAAGATCCTGATGCCCTTGCCACCTCCCCCGATGTGTCCCACAAACACTTCATCCTTCATGTTCCCCCCAAACCTGCTCCTCCTCCAGTGCTCCCTCCTCTGTGAAAGTCTCCACACCTACCCAAATGCCTAAGCCTGAAGATTGTGAGTCCCCATTACCTGCCCTCCCTCCCCCTCCCCCATCCAACCCAGCACAAATCCTAATCCTAATCCTAATCCTAATCCCAGTCTCCAATCCAACCTCCTCTCTTCACCTCTATCCCGGCCAGGCCCACCACTGCCCACTGGACCACCATGGAGCCACCCACCTCCCCTCCCAGCATTCTCGTGCCTCTTTACTCTCTTCTCCATATGGCATCCAGGGCAGTATTGTTGAGCCTCAATTAGGTTAGGTCACCTCCCTGCTTAAAATCCCCAGCAACCCACCCACCCTCCTCCCCACAGCCATAAGGCACTGCCTCGTCCAGCTCTGCCCACCTCCTCAGCCCCCACCTCCTCCATTCTCTTCCTCCCACCCTGTGAGTTTCCTTCCAACTCCTCCACACACCAAGGCTCCCTCAGGTGTGGAATGTTCTTCCCTCCTCCTTGCACACAGCTGGCTCTTCCTCGTCCATCTGATTATGGGATAAAAGTCACCTCCTCAGTGAAGCCCTCCCAGACTGCCCTGTCCCAGCAGGCCAGGAGCTTCTTCCCCCATCTCCACATTCTCTATTGTTCCTTTGAAGCACTTGTCACAATTTGCGATTATATGTTTTTTTGTTTGCTTACTTGTTTATTATATGTCTCCACCCTCACCTCAACAAAAACTGTGAGCTTCCCAAAGCAAAAGGCCACAGGTGCCTTGCTCACAGCTGTGTCCCCAGTGTGGAGCACAGTAACCTGGAACATAGTATGTACTCAATAAACAGGAACCCCACCCACCATGATATTCGTCGCTTAAGGGTACAACACAGCGCCCACCCTCCCTGTTTTCTCCATCCAGTCCCAGAAGCCATATCCGGAGTCCCAGGGAAGGCCTTGGCAGGCACAGACATGGCTCTGCCTGCCTGGCCAGTGTCCACGGCTGTGGCTATGCCAGAAAGCTACATAGATCTCCTGCAGGGGACGCTGCAGTGAGGGACTGAGCGGGGCAGGACCTGTGGCTGCTGGGACAGTGCCAGGCTCTGGGTGTTCTCACAGCAAATGGCCTCAGCAGGAAGTGGGCAGCGGGGATACTAGGAGGAACAGGATGTGCCCACGCCTTCTGATGCTCTAGAAAAAAAGAGACAGAGAGAAGAAGAAAACACCCAAGCTCACGCTCGGATTGTGCCCTCTTCAGAGCCCACTCCCTACAGCAGGCCTGCCTCAGGACAACTTGGCCTCAGGGCCAGGGAGTTGGCTGAGCAGGGCTGGCCTCACACTCGGTCAGGGCTTCTGGAATTGAATCATGGAAATGAACCACCATAACTTCTCATACAGGAGCCCTGGTGGCACAGTGATTAAGTGCTTGGCTGCTAACTGAAAGGTTGGTTGTTCAAACCCACAAGCCACTCTGTGGGATAAAGATGTGGCAGTCTGCTTCTGTAAAGATCACAGCCTTGGAAACCCTATGAGGCAGTTCTACTCTGCCCTGTAGGGTTGCTATGAGTCAGAATTGCCTCAATGGCAATGGATTGTTTTGTTTTGTTTTGCCTCTCATAGAAGCGCTGGCAGACCCAGCATTCAGGGTCCTCTGTATATCTCCTGGTCTGACCCATCCAACCTTCTGCCCCAGTGCTCCCTCGAAGGAACCCTCCAGTCCCACCCCTGCACTTCTGCTCACACTGTGTCTTCCGTCTGGAATGCTCTTCCTTGCCATCCTCTTTGTTATTGTTGTTAGGTGCCATCGAGTCAATTCTGACTCATAGCGACCCTATGCACAACAGAACGAAACACTGCCTGGTCCTGAGCCATTCTTACAATTGTTGTTATGCTTGAGTTCATTGTTGCAGCCACTGCGTCAGTCCACCTCATTGAGGGTCATCCTCTTTTCCGCTGACCTTGTACTCTGCCAAGCATGATGTCCTTCTCCAGGGACTGATCCCTTCTGACACAGTCTTGCCATCCTTGCTTCTAAGGAGCATTCTGGTTGTACTTCTTTCAAGGCAGATTTGTTCATTCTCTCGGTAGTCCATGGTATATTCAATATTCTTTGCCAACACCACAATTCAAAGGCGTCAACTCTTCTCTGGTCTTCCTTATTCATTGTCCAGCTTTCACACGCATATGATGCGATTGAAAATATCATGGCTTGGGTCAGGCGCACCTTAGTCTTTAAGGTGACATCTTTGTTCTTCAACACTTTAAAGAGGTCCTTTGCAGCAGATTTACCCAATGCAATGTGTCTTTTGATTTCTTGACTGCTGCTTCCATGGCTGTTGATTGTGGATCCAAATAAAATGAAATCCTTGACAGCTTCAATCTTTTCTCTGTTTATCATGATGTTGCTCATTCGTCCAGTTGTGAAGATTTTTGTTTTCTTTACGTTGAGGTGCAACCCATACCGAAAGCTGTGGTCTTTGATTTTCATTAGTAAGTGCTTCAAGTCCTCTTCACTTTCAGCAAGCAAGGTTGTGTCATCTGCATAACGCAGGTTGTTAATGAATCTTCCTCCAATCCTGATGCCCCATTCTTCTTCATATAGTCCAGCGTCTCGTATTATTTGCTCAGCATACAGATTGAACAGGTATGGTGAAAGAATACAACCCTGACACACACCTTTCCTGACTTTAAACCAATCAGTATCCCCTTGTTCTGTCCGAATAACTGCTGTTCTGGAATTTCCATTCTTCACATGCCATCCTCTGTCTACCTAAATTTCACTCTCATTAAGTCCCACTTGAAGGAACATTCTTGGATGCCCCAGGCCCATGCAGCCTGCCCTCCTGCCTGGCCCTGCATAAGCAGGACTGTCCTCCCTCCTGCCTAGCCCTACAGAAGCAGGACTGCGTTTCCATCAGCATCTCCCAGTTGGTGGTCAGCACCTCTGGGAGATGGGCCAGAGACCTGCCAAGTGGAACTGGGGCGGGGGGGTGAAAACTACATTTCAGAGGTGGTGGCAGCCAACCATGGCTGTGTGCATGGTGAGAGCTGGCGCCGCCTGCCCCTCGGCAAGCCTGTGCCCACCCTTAGCCAGGACAGGCAGACAGACTTCAGGAAGGAGATGGGGGGAGGAGGAGACACCTTCTGCCCTCATCAAGCTGTAGTCTTGGAGTCAGTTGGCATCCCTGCCCCTAGAAGTTGCTGGTCTGATTGAAGAAGACCTAGCCATGAAGCACAACCCTCCCATTCACTTATTCATTCATTCATTCATTCATTCATTCATTTAACAGATCTGTTGTAGCTGCCAGGCATTGCTGAGAATAAGACCAGCATGGCTCCCTCTGGGACTACTGAGAGAGAGCTGAGACAACTAGACAAATATAAATCCTTCAAGCTGGCATATCCTGTGCCTCCTAGGTCCTAGACTGCATGCACGGTAAGTTGGGGGAGAGCTTTAGTGGTGGTCCAGGGGCCTGGGGGAGGGTTCAGGGATCCCTGAGAAAGGGTGTCTGCTCTCAGATCCAGTGTGCTAAAAGAGGCTCAGGACGTCTGTGGGTGGCACAGTGGGTCCAAATGGAAGTGGTCCTAAACCCCAGGCCCCCTGCCCTCCTACCAGTGGCCTCCTCACACAGACCCTCCTCCAACCCCTGTTCCATCAGGCTTGTAGGCAGCTAGAAACATGGTCTTCTCATAGCTGTCCTATAGCACAGCCACCCTCTCCCAAGGAAACCACTTTGCCAGGCTCCAAGGACATCATTGACATGTCCTCATCTTGCTGGCGCTGGCTGAGACCCACCTAACCAGTCGGTGGGGACCAATACAGTCCTAGGAGCCTATCAGGTTGCAGAAAACTGAACAAGTGAGGATGGCAAAAAGCAGAGGGGGTATCTCCAGTGAGGGGACGTTGTGATGGCCTCCCTTCTCCTCCCACTGCAGCCCCCACCCCAGGTGGGGACCTCAGGGGCGGTCAGGACTTGAGGAGTGGCCTGGGCCATGCCCATAGCTCTGACCTGGGCACAGCTGGGATGGGGGCCAAGGAAAGGGAAGCAGCTATTTCTGCAACTGCGCCCCCACCTCCACACAAGACCTCTGGGCTGAGGGCGGGGGAGAGAAGGGACATGGAGAAGAACCACAATCCCACAGTGCCAGTGAGGGACTTTGAGGAGCCAGTTCTCCACTGAACACGGTCTACTCAGTGGCTCTCCACTCCACACTGTGGGAAGAGCACCGAAAGAGGCCTCCACACTCAACCTCTCACGGGGGAAGGAAAGCAATGTAGATTCACTGCCTACCGTGTGCCCAGCACCAGGCACTTGACATCCACTGTCACAGCCCATGCTCACCATGACCCTTCAAGCAGAAATTATCCTGAGCGTTCTGAAGATGAGGAAACCGGCTCAGAAAGGTCATGTGTCTTGCCGGAGATGGCACAGCCAAGGAGAGATAGAGCTTGAGATCAAGTCCACACTGGGGCAGCAGGGATACTGGGAAAAACACCACCTAAGAGGGTGCCATCAAGTAGATCCCGACTCAGGGTTGCCCTACGTGCGTCATGGAACTGAGCTCTTTCAGCAGCAGGTCACCAGGGCTTTCTTCTGAGGCTCCTCTGGGTGGGTTCGAACCACCAACATTTCAGTTAGTAGTGAAGCACTTAACCATTTGCACCACCCAGGAACTCTCACAGGAATGTTAGCCCGACACAACAGAAGTCCCCCATAGAGGTGGGAGAGAAACCATGGCCCCGGATGGGCTGGGGCCCCAAAGTGAGAGGCTGCTGGGAAAAAGGACCGGGCAAGTGGCTGAGGGTAGACAGCTGGGCCTACTGACCTCCCGAGTCCCATCTATCTGTGATTTTCTGGGCCTCTGGACAAGCTCCACCAGCCGGCAGGAGGGTGGATTTGGCAGAGAGGCTGGGCAGCCCCTGAAGATGGCTCAGGAGGCTCTGACCAGGATGACAGGCAGCGGCAAGGGCACCCACCAGTGATGGCCACCACCCGCCCTTCGTTGCTCTGCAGTTCTTCACTGCCTATGGAAGACTCCGACCTCCTGGGGTTACCAAGGAGATAAGGGTCCCAGATCCCTGGAGAAGAGGCCAGGGAGGACTGGTGGAGGGAGAGCAGGCGCTTTGCCTCAGCGGCCCACCCAGCCAGCACCAAGCCCCGTCCCACTGTTCTGACAGCGCTGCACACCCACTCGTCCAGAACCTTGGTCTTTCGCAAGGTAATTACAATTCTTCCTGTGTAATGAGATGGTTTTTAAAGGCCATTCAAAAGAAATTTCCTATAATGAGGTGAAAGGGTTTATAGTGTTATACATCAAGGCAGCTGGTAATTGGTGGGATCTGGGCTGCGTCCTGCAATGGAGCGATGGGAGTTTCCACATCTGAAAGGTGAGGAGAGCAGGAGGATGGACGCCAAATCCTGGGAGGGAGGAAGGCAAGTCTGCCAGAAAAGTTTCTGTGACAGCAGCAGGCTGGCGCATGCCCTGAAGAGCAGACTAGGGCATGAGGCAGCTGGAGCCCTGTCAGGGCAAGGAGGTGACTGGAGCTAGAAAAGGGCAGGGGCAAAGGGAGAACCCATGGGTGTGAAGCCACAGGAAGAAAGTCTGAGTTCAAGAGAAGAAAAATGGCCACTTTAACAATTACAACTACCCAGTGCTGGAAAAGGCAGCCTCGCAAGTTGGTGAGCCTCCCATCCCTGGAGCTGTGCAAGCAAAGCTGGAGTGTCCCAATTCCCCTCAGTACTCTGAACAGCTTCCAGCGGAGGCTCACATTTAGTCTCCCATTTGACCTTGCTTTATGCACCCCAGGGAACTGCACAGGACAAGGTTATCATTCCCATTCCACAGATTTGGAAACTGAGGCCCAGAGAAGACAAATGAGATCACAAGGCTCAAGATCACAGGGGGGCCAGTCAGTGCCAGCAGCAGGCCTGGAATCCAGAATCCCAGCTGCTAGTCTTGGGCTCTTTCAGGCTACTTATCTTGAGTCTCCCTCTTGTGCCTTCCTTGTCTCTAGACTCAACTGTAGTTCAATGTCCTGGAAGGCAGAAAAAAGTCCACAGTCTCCGTGGACCCAGCTGTCCTAGCATTGAAGATGACATGACAGCTGAAAGGCCCTTCCCAACTCTCGCCTGAATATCTCAAGCAGCACTGTTGGCCCACTGCCTCTGACGTACATGTCCTGAGCATCAGTCTCTCAGACAGCATTCAGCTAAGGGAGAAGCTGCACTGGCCAACAGACCCTTTCTGAGCAGCTACTGTGTGCAAAGCCCTAGGCACAGTGGGCTGGGGGATAAAAACCTCACAGGATGTCCCAGACCAACCTGACCCCTGGTTTGGCATCCTAGGCCTTCTCCCAGGGTCCCTTCCTGAGGATGGGGAAGTCGGCAAGGATGTAAGAGAGTTGTTGTTAGAAAGGTGCTCAGTGCTGGGGCAGCCAGGGGTCTGGTCTTGAAGTAGAAGGAAGGGAGAAAAGTGAGTGTAGTGGAAGCGGAGGTTGTGGGGGCAGGGGGTAGCAGCTCTTCCGGCTTCTCCTGCTCACTCCAGGCCTCTGGGCCCCACGGCGGGCAGTGCTGCCTGGGACCATCCCTCACTCCCGCTGTGCCTGGCACTCAGCTCCTCCCTCCTCACCCAGCCTGAGGAGCTGGAGAACCACAAGGAGGCTCCTGAGCCCTGGCAGCAGACCCAGCGAGAGCATGAGCCAAGCTCGCCAGCCCAGGTGGGCCCTTGCTCTAAATGCTGGTTAATTGGCATTGTACGGCTCAGGGGCTGAGGAACGGGCTTTGAAGTCACCTGGTGTGACTTGTCCAGCAGGAACAATGGGCCACCCAGCCAGTAGAGGGTCATGGCTCCTTCTAATTAGGTGCCGCTTTGAACAGGGAGGCATCAGATTAATGAGATTTACACTGCTCGATTTCACCGTGTGGCGGGCTGCCTCTGTTCTCTGATCGCAGTTTGATGCCAAAACCTTGTTC
Source organism: Elephas maximus indicus (assembly GCF_024166365.1). Lineage (NCBI taxonomy): Eukaryota > Metazoa > Chordata > Mammalia > Proboscidea > Elephantidae > Elephas > Elephas maximus. The sequence continues at coordinate 65,818,506 of NC_064831.1, read as the reverse complement.
TCTAAATCAAAGGTTCTCCCCAAACTCCTCTTTCTGACGCGCCTTGTGTTTCTGCTGGGCGTCTCTGCCAGAGAGCTAAAAGCCTTCAACTCCATTCCCCTCCTCTCAGCCAGCTCTTGTTTCACTGCAGAACACTTCACAGGGTTGTGACACCTCACGCAGCCCACCTAGAGGGTTAGTGGAAGGGGTGGCCTGGATACCCCATTTTGCAAAGTGAGCCAGCTCAAGGTCACCCGGCAGGCAAGCTGGCCAATTGCCACCAGAGCCGCTGGTACCCCCTCCTCCCCTCCACCTCCAGGCCCCTCCACTGCTGCTCCTGGCGGCTTCATCACGCTGGGCCACAGAGAACCCACTGGCCAATTTCGCACTGTTGGCATCTGTGCACAAGCCTTAGGGGCATCTGGCTCACCGATCTTTAGAGAAGATTGAGACATCGCAGGAGCCAGGCTGCATGGCCCTGCCTTCCCACCTCTCCTGCTCTAGCGGGAGGCCCTCCTCCCAGCCCCCTGTGCTCACACAGCTCCTCCCTCCCCTAGAATGTCATTCCCTCCCCTCCATTTCTCGAAACTCAAACCATCCTTCAAAACCCAGCTCAATGCCTGTTCCTCCTTCGCCACCACGGTCCCCCCATCTCTCTCCTCTGAGACCTTCCAGCCCCAAATCCCCGTCTCCTTGAAAGATTGCTTCTTGTCCCATATTCCATTGTTTAACGTTATTATCTTTGCTTGTTCTTTTGTCCTGTTTCCCCTATGAGACTGTGGCACCGTAAAGTAACAGCATCTGTGTCACCTCTGCGTCCCCTACAGTAAAGACTGGCTGATAGCAATGAGTCCGCCCTTCCTTGCTGAGGTTGGCACTGTGGGGAGGAAGGGGAGAGGACACTATCCCTGCCTTCACTTTTCCCATTTGCCAGACAGGGATGAGGCTCCATTCTGCATCCCCCATGGGGCTGCTAGCGTGTCCCGGATACCACTAGGCAGGACCAAGTGTTTCTCGGGTAGGTGAGCCAGTGCTGTGGGGTACTAGCTAGGCACCCCGGAGGAGAGGATGGGAGAAGGTAGCAGCCTTGGGGCAGGCAGATGGGTCCTAGCAGGAGGCTGGGGGCCAATGGGGCCCAAGTCAATTTTCTTCCCTGAGCCTCAGTTTCCCTATATGTAAACAGGGTTGGCTCCAGGACTCACAGGGTGGATGCATTAACTCATTTAATACTCAAGATCACCTTTGGAGTATGTACTATTATAAACACCATTTTACAAATGAAGAAAGGCCCAGAAAGGTTTAAAACACAGCCAGTAGGCAGAGGAGCAGGACTCCAGTCCAGGCAAGGCGCTGGATCCAGAACCCACCCTCTTCACTACTCCACTGACTTTCAAGCAGGGTCTCGATAAGCTTGTGCCAAGCCTGTTGTGTCCGAAACTTGCTTAACCTCTCTAGGCCTCTGTTTTCCCATTAGAGGGATGGGCACGTAGTAACACTTTATAAATGATTTCTTCCAGAACAGAGCAGGCTGGTGCGCTCTTACTCCTCCAGGCCCCTTTCAGATCTCAGCTCCAAATCTCTCCCTCCTGGAGTTTTCCCTCCCCTTTGATGCTCACCCACTGGGCTGAGCCTCCCTCATCTCTTCCTGCCAATTTTCTGGCCACTTTCCCTCATGCATAGAAGACTGGACGCCCATCTCCCTCTGCATCTTCACTCTTGGCATCCTTCTAGGTGACTTCACCATGCTGGGGATGACCTGCTCAGCCCTGAGTCTCTCTGTTCCCTGACCACCTGCCTCCAGTGACCTTTGCTTCCATTCCCTCCAGCCTTTCATCCCAGGCCATGCCCTGGCCCGTGTCATCACCACAACCCAACTACCTCTCAAAGCTCCCAGTCAAACCTCTGGCCCAGCCCACCAGCTCCTCTCCTTAGCCTTCTTGCTCCAGGGCTCCCCCCACCTACCTTGTCACAATTCTTTCATCTCATTGAGACCTTCGCACCTCACCTCTCTCCCTCCCCATCCATCTTCACTCCCCTTGGCCCAGTGTGGGCTCCACAGTCCATCAGTATAATCAATCCCTCAAACACCTTGTCCCCTCCCCGCTTGACAGCACTTGTCAGAAAACCCCAACCTGGATGAACTCAACTCTCACCTCTTGGCACCTATACCTGGGAAGCTAAATGTTGTTGGAGAAAAATGGCCCCACCATGAAGGCTGTGCCGTCTGTAAGGTCAAAACCTCAACCCTCGAGTGGCCCCAGCATTGCCCAGCAACCCCACCTCATGTCACTTGCAGCTCACTTCTCTGCTCTCCAAGATGGCAACTCCTCCTACTCTCATCCTACCTCCTACCCTCTGTCTGACTTGCCACGCTCAAAGGAGACCTCACTGCATTCTCACTGAGGAAGCAGAAGCCAGCAGACGTGAACTCCCTCATCAGCCCTCTGCGGATTCTAGAAGCCCACTGCTTCTGCCCACACCCCTTCTTCCTGAGCTCCACTTGGGCTCTAAGCCCATCCCCCGGGGCCCCAGGAATTTGGTACCCATGGTGATCTTGTCTTTCTGCATCACCCAGTTCTACCCATCCTTCATCCTTCCCACCAGCAATCACGTTCCAGGATCTCACATCCTTTAAAAAATCACTCTTTTAATTATGCTGAACTAAAAAGAAATTTAAAAATCTCAGAACATTCCATTCCACTCATAGAGAAGACCAATTCCTATCAAGCTGACTCCAACTCATGGAGACCTCAAATATGTCCATACAGTTTTCAATGGCTGATTTTTGGAAAGTAAATCTCAGGCCTTTCTTCTGAGGCGCCTCTGGGTGGACTTGAACCTCCAACCTTTGGGTTAGTAGCTGAGTGTGTTAAGCATCTGCACCACCCAGTGTCACCTCCATTTATATAAGACTCATGAAATAACAAAATTAGAGAGATGGAAAACAGACTAGTAGTTACCAGGGGTTAGAGGCAGAGGAGGCATGGCTACAGAGAGGTAGCACAAGAGAGCTTTGTGGTGATGTTTGGTTCTGTATCTTGATTGTGGTGGTGGTACACAAAGCTACACATGTGATAAAATTGCATAGAATTATACACACACACAAGTGAGTGCATGTATATCTGGTAAAATCTGAATAAGTTCTGTGGCTTGTATCAATGTCAATTACCTGGTTTTGATATTGTACTTTAGTTACGCAAGATGCTAACACTGGGGGAGGCTGGGTGAAGGGTGTACAAGATCACCCTGTACATTCCTTTGCAACTTCCTGTGAATTTTTTTCCTCCAGCTACCACTCCATTGCTCTTCTCTTCACTGCAAAATTTCCAGGAAGAGTTGATGAGTCTCAATCTTCTTTTCCTCACCTCCTATTACCCTCAGCCCCTTCTAAACTTGATTCCACCCATCCCTTCACAACACTTCTCTTGTCAAAGTTACCAGTAGACTCCAGGTTGACAAATGCAATGGTGGCTTTTGTGTCTTCCTGTTACTCATCCTCATAGCACCTGACCACAGCTGACTTTGCCCTTCTCTTTGGCTTCTGGGATACCACACCATCCTAGCTTTCCTCCCTCTCTCTGGGTCTGCCTTCTCAGCCTCTTGTGCTGGCTCTTTCTCCTCCATCAACTCTCTATGTTGGTAAGCCCAGGGTCCACCATCTACACCTCTTCCGAGGTGGTCTTAGCTATCCCTAAATCTTTAAGCATCTACAGCTGTTGTCTCCCACATCTCCAGCTTCTCCCCCTGGCTTCCAGGCTTGTGAACTCAGCTTCCAACAGGGCACTCCTGCTTGAGAAGATATTCAAAAACAAACTCCTGTCTGACTCCCAATCCAGATCCTCTCTTGGCCTTCCCCAACTCAAAAAATGACCCCACCATCCATCCGGTGGCTCAGACCAGGAATTGAGGGTTCCTCCTTGCCTCCTCCACAACTCTCCCTCCTCTCCAAGCCCAGTCAGTTTCACTTCCATGACAGGTCTGGAATTGTCCACCTCTCTCCATCCCCATGGCTACCATTGTGGTCCAGGATTCCATCACCTCTATCTTACCCCGTTTCCCCTTTTGATCCCTCCAACCTATCCTCCATGCAGTATTCAGAGAAATCTTTTAAAAACATAAATCAGACCACAGTGAGAAGCCACTCTACCCCTACTAGGATGGCTATTACCAGAAAAACAGAAAATAACAAGTGCTGGCGAGGATGTGGAGAAATTGGAACTCTTGCCCATTGCTGGTGGGAATGTAAAATGGCACAGCCACTGTGGAAAATAGTATGATGGCTCCTCAAAAAGTTAAACATAACTACTTTATGACCCAGCAATTTTACTTCTAGGTATGTACTCAAAAGACTTGAAAGCAGAAACTGAAACAGATCCTTGTACACCAATGTTCGCTGTAGTATCATTCACAATAGCAAAAAGGTGGAAAAAGGCGGAAACCACCTGAGTGGCCATCAGCAGATGAATGGATAAACAAAATGTGGTATATTCACCAATCGACTATTGTTCAGCCTTAAAGGGAAATAAAGTTCTGATACATGCTATGACATGGATGAACCTTGAAAACATGCTGAGTGAAATAAGTCAGACACAAAAGAACAGATCTTGTATGATACCACCGATATGAAATATCCAGAAGAGGCAAAAGCATGAAGGTCAAAGTTCATTTGTGGTTATCAGAGGCAGGCGGGAGAGAAAAAGGCAAGTATTGCTAAGGAGTACAGAGTTTTTGCTAAGAGTGATGAAAAAATCAGAAACACACAGCCGTTATGGTTGGTTGCATGACATGGCGAGTGCGATTAATGCCACTGAATCGTATACGTAAAAAATGGCTGAAATGGCAATGTCTTGTTATGTATATTTCACCACAATAAAAATTAAAAAAAAAAAAAGGAACATAAATCAGATCAGTCACCCTCCTGATTAACCTATCAGTAGCTCCTCACTGCCCCTCAGAAAACACCTCGGCTCCGCCCCATGGCCCCAGAGCTCCATGCAGATGTCCTTCCTGGGGTCCCTCTCCTCCCTGCCACCGCTCTCCGGTCTCATAACCTCCTCACTGCTCTTACCCACTTGGGACCCTCCACAGGCGCTTGCTTCCTCACCTGAGAGGCCTGCCCTGGCCACCTCATCTCACAAGGTGCCCTGTTCAGCCCTACCACTGCACCCTTATCAGTTTCCAACTTCCTGTTTGCTCATTCTTTTTAGCGTCTGCCTTCCCCACTAGCCTGAGGAGCTTGCACAGTGAGTGCCTGGCACCCAGTAGGTGCTCAGTGATGCTTGTTGAGGGAAGGGATGAGCCCACCTGGCCCCCTCCCTGCCAGCAGCATCCCCTCTCCCCTCCCCAGATGTGGCTGGTAGCCTGTGCACAGGGGAGGGCGCACACGTCTATAAACACCCACACGCTCCACTCTCCCCCAAACAATAACTGATACACAGATGACGCGATGACATGATAATTTCCCCATGTCTTGGCTGGGAGCTGCTTCCAGCGGTAAAAGTTTCCTGTTTTATGGCCCCAAGAAGACATCAGCCGTAACATGCTAAAATTATAACCTAGTGGAGTCATCTGTTTAAATACTCTGGAAACCAGCATCTGGGGCTCAGCACGATTCCCCACTTGTCCTGGATGCCAACAGAGGACGCAGCCCCAGCCCTCTGGCTCTCTGGGCCACAGGGAGCCCCTCGGACCCCAACCCCATTCCCAGGGCTGGACCTACCAGCCTATTCCACACCAGGTGTCCGGGTAGAGTAAGACATGGTAGGGGATGGTTTGGACTGGCTGCCCTTCTCCAGCCCTGAAATGTGGGGAAACAGACATCAATCAGCAGCGGAGAGGAGTGGAGCTCTAGGGTCAAACAAACGCATATCCCAATCCACCATGCCACTGTCAGCTTGGGTGGCCCTGGGCAAGTCACGTAACAGTGCTCAGATGCAGCTTCCTCATCTCTACAAAGAGGTAGAGTATGTATGATATTTAGTGTGGCATCTGCATGCCGTAGACACCTACTAAACAATAGCCCCATCTCTTTCCCATGCTGGGATCTGCCATGATTCCCTACTTCCCTACAAATCAGTGTAAACACCTCCAGCTGGGCCTTGACATGCCCCCAGATATCCCTCCTACCTGTCTCCAACAGGTGCCTGCATCCACCCTCCTCTCCACCCATCCGAGGCCAAGTGTTAGCGCCACCTCCTCCAGGAAGTCGCTCCTGGCTGCTCTGATGGGGCTCAGCTCCTCCTTGCCTGCAGGCTATGGTGAGGTGTACCTAGCACATCTCTGGTGACTCATGGTCAGTGATTAGGGAGGAGACAGCACTGTGTGAGTGTGTGTGTCCTACAACAATGACAGCAAATACTTACATTGCACTGACTATATGCCAGACAAACTTTACAGGCAAACCTATGAGGGAGGCTGTATTCTTATCTCAGGTTTCCAGATGGGGGAACTGAGGCACAGAGAAGTTAAGCAGCTTGCCCAAGGTCACACAGCAGTAAATGGCAAAACTAGACTTGCACGCAGGCAGTGCGGCCCCAGTCTGTGCTCGTAGCCCCTCTCAGCCTCTCAATGCAGATGCAGCTACCCACTCTGGGCCCTTTCACAAATCCTGCGGAAGGTCAAGAGTCATTCTAGGTGGACGGTGCTGGTGCTCCATGATCTTGGAGGGCAAGATACATGCAGAAATGCACACACACGGCCACCAGGCACGAGTGTACACACAGACTCATGCATGCACACACAAGAGGAGAGCCACTCACTACCAGTTCCACAGCCCAAGTGGTCTTCACCTCTTCCCTTCCCCAAGCCACTATGGGTAGGGGAGTGAATGGGGGAAACTCAGGCACTGCCCACCTCTGCTGTCAAGTCTGTCTCAGATGGTGTGATCCAATCCTGGGCCACCCATGCAGGAAGATCCCTTTGTGTAGATGGTGACCTTGAGGCTCAGAGAGGGTTGGACACTCTCCTTAGCACACACAGCAAGTCAGGGCAAATGTCGACAGAAGCCTCCCTACGCCATCTCAGAGCCCCACTCAGAATCCCAAATTCCAGGCATCTCCCCTATTCCTACTTGTTTTGAGCAGGACAGAAACGAAAAGCTAGAGATGGAGCAAAAACAAGAGGAGAAAGAGGGAACCCCTGAGGGAGCAGGAGAGCAGTGGGATGCAGACTGCAAGTTCTCGTAAAAAGACCAGACTTAATGGTCTGACTGAGACTAGAAGGACCCCGGTGGTCATGGCCCCCAGGCCTTCTGTTAGCCCAGGACAGGAACCATTCCCAAAGCCAACTCTTCAGACAAGGATTGGACTGGACAATGGGATAGAAAATGATACTGGTGAAGAATGAGCTTCTTGGATCAAGTAGACACTTGAGGCTATGTTGGTATCTCCTATCTGGAGGGGAGATGAGAGGGCAGAGGGGGTTAGAAGCTGGCAGAACACGTGGAGGGAAAGAGCGGGCTGTCTCATTAGGGGGAGAGCAATTAGGAGTATATAGCAAGGTGTATATAAATTTTGTATGAGAGACTGACTTGATTTGTAAACTTTCACTTAAAGCACAATAAAAATTTAAAGGAAAACAAAAAAGAGAAAGAGGGAAAACAAAGGAAAGAAGGAGAGAGATCCAGGAGAAAGGAGAGGAGGTGATCAGGAGGGAGACAGGCTGTGCCAGCTCCCCCCTTGCCTGAGGCTGGTGGCTGCCGCCAGGAGGAGTGCAGCAAGGCGCGGGTTAACTCTCTGCCGTGAAGCAGAAAATGAGGTTCCAGTTATTAGTTGATTTATTGCCCTGTCCTCAATCTGCGCTCAGGTCCTGGAAGGAGATGTTCCACTCGAAAGCATTAAGCGTCTTCAAAGAGCAGGGGCATTAAAAATTGAAATCATAAAATAGACGCGTAAATACAGTGGAGGTGAGGGGGGGCAGCCCCCTAGGCGGGCGGAGGTGGGGGTGGCAGGCCCAGGCCTCAGCCAGCCTATGGGGGCCGCCACCTGCATGGAGGAGCCACCAGCATCTGCTGAGACAGGGCTGTTCCTGTCCAGAAGTGGCGCCCCAGCGTCAATCACAGTACCTGAAATCCCTCCATTACCACAGTATGTCTGAAGGGGCCAGAATTACCCTGACTTTGAAAACATGACTCCCTCTGGGAAGAGGGTCAGGAGCTCAGCCCAAGAGCCTGTCAGATGATGGGGGGGTGGGCGGGGAGGGGAGGCAGATGGGATAGGAGGGCTCAACTGACCTCTCTCAGCCAGTGTGCTGGTGGAAGAGGAAGGGGCAGCCCTGGGCGCCTGGGGCGGGGCAGTTCCTCCTGCGCTGGGGCTTGGGCTGCTCTGCAGGGGAGGGAGCCCAGCAGACCCTCTGCAAGGTCCCACCTAGGTCATCAGCACATCTGGGCAGGTGGGGGGAGGGGGCAAGGTATACAAGTCATGCTCACTCCCCTCAGGCCAGGCAGGACTTCCCCAGGGCTGCGGGCTCAGTAAACTGGGAGTGAGGCCCAAAGCCTGCCTGGAAGCTGGCATGGAAAAGGACACTCCCAACTAGAAGAGATGGGCCAAGCTCACAACTCTGACTTGTCACCACCCAACTAGAGCTGCCTTCTTCCAAAGTCTAAGAAGGGGCCTGGCCACATCCCTCAGGGGCACACACACACTGACAGGGGAAGACACACACGTGTGGACGTGCAGGGGCAGACCTGCAGGAGTGCAGTGCCCACAACCAAACATGTGTTCACATGTCCACACATGTGTGTACACCTTTGTGCACACACATATATGCATGTACACACTCACATAAATGTACAGGTGTACGAGCCCACAACTATGTACACAGGCAAGTCTCTAGACCTCAAGATCAGGCCCCAGAGATGTGGACCAGGAGCCAGTCCAAAGGGTCTCACCAGAGAGGAACAGGGGTCTAGGGACCCACTAGCATCATTTCCCCAGGCAAGGAGGAGCCTTCAGCCTTAGCCCCTTGGCCTTGGCCAACCTCGTAATCTGGGACCAGGCGGCCTGGGCTCTGGGCCTTCCCCAGACCCTGGCTCCAGGCTGTGTGACTTTGGACAACCCCCTGCTCCCTTGGTCCACGTGCTCCATGGGCTCCAGGGGCCACCCTGGTCGCAACAGCCTCTTCTCCAACCAAGCACTGTATTTGCGAAGAGTCCCCTGACCATATTCCTCATTCTGGCAGTGAGAGAGGCCAGGGCCAGGCTGGGAGCAGGGGAGAGCCAGTGGGGGTGGACAAGGCCCCAGTGTGTGTTGGGGGATACAGGGTGTGGGTTGGCATGAGCAGAGCAGTAACCAAAGTGGGGGTGAATAAGGAGCATGGCCAGGAAGGTGGCCATGACAGCAACCTGGGGAGGGGTGTCTAGCAGAGAGCTGGGCCTCAGGGAGGGAGAAAGGGAGTCAATGCCCCTCAGGAGAGCTCCCCAGGACTTGAATGGTCTGGTGTGCATATAGTAGGAGATCCTACAAAGTCCCCTCCCCACCTCGTGGTCCCATCACCACTCACCCTGTCAAGAGACGGGGATGGCGGGTCACCTGAGAAGTTGTCCCACCCTCCTTCGGGGCCTTAACACCCTTCTCCATACAAGACCCTGTCTGGCCTCAGCAGACCAGAGTCACACAGCACAAACCCCAGCAGTCCTCTGAGACCAGGGGCTGAAAACTCAAATGTCTCCCAGGTCAGCTGGTCTTGGAAACGGGGAGGTGTGTGATGCGAGATAAATGGGGCCCCCACTGACCCATGGCTCCTTGAGGGCACAGGGTTGCAAGGTTTTCTGACTTTTCAAGAGACTCAAGAAAGCCTGAGCTTGATGGGAAATCTCCCAATCTTACACAGATCTGAGGGCTGAGATTTTCACCACACTCTGTGGCTGGACTATTCATACACACATGCATTCACACACACACATACACACATGCATTCACACATGAACCGCACACTCTCTCACACACGTAAACACACATGCACACCCATACATACACTTATACACATACATATTCACATACATAAACACTATCACACACTCATACAAAAAACACACACAGACATATGCTTTCACACCCTCACGTACACTCACACACACTCTCACACACTCACACACACAAACGTACTCACACAGACATATTTATACACATTCACACACTCACACAGCCTCTGCCTCTGAGCTACTATCTGTGACCTCTGACCTAGGCAAAAGGGACAACCCGGGGCTGAGAGACAGCAAGGATGGCTCAGGCCGCACAGCGGGTCTAGTGAGTAAAGGAGCTAGCCCAGAACTCAAACTTTGGCAGGGAGGCCACGGCCCTTCCTCGCCCTTCCCACCTGTCTTCCTTCCCCGCCCCTCCCTCACTCCATCTCTTGTTCCCGCACATGGACAACCACCTCCACTTTATTAAGGACCCCACCTCACCTTCTGTCTTCCCAACCGGCTTCAGCCTCCTCCTTCCCCCACACCCCACCCCACCCACCAGGCCCAGGGGAGGACCCGTCCCCTCCTCTACCACCCTCCCCTCAAGACCTACTCCTGGCACAGCCACCTCTTTCCCCCACATGCAATTTTCTTAATTGGGAGCTCGTTAATTATCCCATGCTTTCCAGAGGAAATAAACAGCAATTAGAGAAATAAGTGGTATTTTTATTCTCCAGCAGACTCAGCAGAGTGGGCACCCCATCCCACCCCTGTCCCTGACGGCCGGTCCAGCCGCCTGCCAGGGCTGTCACCGCCCTCTCTCCCTGCGTCGGTCCCCACATGGATGCGCTCAAAGTGCCTGCCACCAGACCACCCCGGCAGCAGGTCGCTACTTGGAATCTGCGTGAAGAACCATAAATTGCTGAGAAAGGGCCTCCTTCCCCATGCAACAGAAGGTTAGAGTGTTTAAAGAGAGCAGTGGAACTGTTTTTATTAATCGGAACTGCTATAAAGAAAGCATTTTAATTAACATAATTATCCCGATTGAGAAAGGCAGTCCTTACCCCATAGATACTTTTCAGACTAAAGATGCAAGCTGTCACAATCAGTCATAATTAAGTAAAGTGAGCCATTTTTTTTTTCTCTTGCTCCCTTACCCTCTCGGGCTCAGGCTCCTCCCTGAGTTAGATCTGAGGTTAGAGCCAAGGCAGACGTCACACCCTCCTGGCACCCACGCTCTCACACCCCAGCTGCCTCTTCAGATGCATTTCTGGAGAGGGAGCCACCCACAGGCGGGGACCCTACACCATGACCCCCTCCCATGTTGCCTCAGCATCGCCTCCCCCCTCTCAAAGGCACCCACCTCACCAGGGATGTACCCCACTGGATGACATGAGTGCCAGAGCACTGTCCCTCCCCAACACTGCAGGAGCTTTCCTGGGCCCACCAACCCAGAAGGAATCACGGAGAGCAGAGAGCCAGTGGGCACCCCAGGACCCTCACCCTGGTCCAAGCCACCAGCCCCTCCCCCTGGATGCTCACATTCATCCCCTTGCCCCCTCCCCAGTCCCACTCTTGACTCAGATCCAGGCCATTAACTCACACAACAGCCAGAAACCTGTCCATATCACACATCTTAAACCACCCCAGCTTAAACCCCCTGGCCCTTAGGAGGAAGGTACAGCTCCTCACCCAGGCCTGGCCCCAGGCCGCTCCAGCCACATCTCCCACCACATGTCCCCTGGATTGGTCTACTCCAGCCACACTGGCCTTTCTCCATCCCTTCGAGCTGCTGCCACAGGGCCTTTGCACATGCTATTTCCTCCACCTGCTCCCTTATACCTCCAGCCATAGCCTCCCTCTCTTACAGCCTTCAGCACTCAGCTCAGGTGTCACCTCAGGGAAGCGTTCCCTGACCTCCTCGACCTGGTAGACCCCTTGACAAATCCTCTCACAAGACCCCATACACAGACCTTGGTAGTGTGTACACAGTAGCCTGACTACATTTCTGTGATTATTTAGCTTTAGTCTCCTCATTCAACTATTAGCTTGGTGAAGCAGACAGACATTTTTTTTGTCATTTGATTGTATTTTTTGCTTGCTCACTGCTGTATCCCCACTGCCTGCCACTGTGCTTGGCTCCTGGTAAGCACTTAAGAAATATTTGCGGAAAGAAAGAAGGAAGAGAGGGTTAGAGGGAGGGAGAAGGGAGCCCTAGCCAGGGACTTCTCATGGAGATTGTCACAGAGCCCAGTGTCTTCTGAGTGCCTTTCAGGGAGGAAGTCAGAAAGGCCCTGTGGAGCCAACCTGGGCCAGGGGAGATGCCCCAATAAGCCTTGCAACTCTTCGCTCCCATCCTACCCTAACCCACGTGGGGTTCACCGTTGTTGTTGACTCATGGCTCGGACTCATGACAACCTTATGTATAATAGAATGAAATATTGACCGGCCCCGTGCCATCTTCATGATCACATATTTGACTCCATTGTTTTGGCTATTGTGTTGATCTATCTCATTGAGGGTTTCCCTTGTTTTTGCTGACTCTGGGGTTCATTGTTGTTGTTAGCTGTCGAATCGGCCCCCGACTCTTGGCGACCTTATGCACAGCAGGATGGAACAGTGTCATCCATAGGGTTTTCACTGGCTGATTTTTAGAAGTAGATCACCAGGCCTTTCTTCCTAGGCCATCTTAGTCTAGAAGCTCCACGAAAACCTGTTCAGCAACATAGTAACACGCAAACTTCCACTGAGAGACAGGTGGTGACTACACTTGAGGTACACTGCCCAGGAATCAAACCTGGGTCTCCCGCATGTTGTTGTTGTTGTTGTTAGGTGCTGTTGAGTCGGTTCCGACTCATAACGACCCTACTATGCACGACAGAACGAAAACACTGCCCGGTCCTGCACCATCCTTACAGTTGTTGTTATGCTTGAGCCCACTGTTGCAGCCACTGTGTCAATCTACCTCGTTGAGGGTCTTCCTCTTTTCTGCTGACCCTGTACTTTGCCAAGCATGATGTCCTTCTCCAGAAACTGATCAGCTTCAATCTTTTCTCCCTTTATCATGATATTGCTCATTGGTCCAGTTGTGAGGATTTTTGTTTTCTTTATGTTGAGGTGCAATCCATACTGAAGGCTGTGGTCTTTGATCTTCATTAGTAAGTGCTTCAAGTCCTCTTCACTTTCAGCAAGCAAGGTTGTGTCATCTGCATAACACAGGTTGTTAACGGGTCTTCCTCCAATCCTGATGCCCCGTTCTTCTTCATATAGTCCAGCTTCTCGGATTTATTTGTTCAGCATACAGATTGAATAGTTATGGTGAAAGAATACAACCCTGGCGCACACCTTTCCTGACTTTAAACCAATCAGTATCCCCTTGTTCTGTCCGAACAACTGCCTCTTGATCTATGTAAAGGTTCCTCATGAGCACAATTAAGTGTTCTGGAATTCCCATTCTTCGCAATGTCATCCATAATTTGTTATGACCCACACAGTCAAATGCCTTTGCATAGAAGGTGAGAATTCTACCACTGAACCACCATTGCTCTCTTGGGGTTCATCACTCCCCCCATTTTACAGATATGGACACTAAGGCCCAGAAAGAGGCAGGACATGCCTAAGGTTACAGTGATTCCATGGACAGTCAGGCCCCACCCTAGGGCCTGAGAATGTCTGACTCCAGGGAGGATAAGGAAGGAGGAAAGAAATACTCAGGATCTGTGAGTACAGTGTCCCCCTTGGGCTTGGGGGGCCTGAAGGTCAGAGGCAGCTCTCAGGATGTGTGACCTTGGGCCTTTCAACCCCCTCTGGGCCCCAGCTTCTTCATCTGTGAAATAAGCAGCCTGGAGCAGGTATCTTCTTCTGTCCCAATGTCTTCAGCCCACCCAGACATCTAACTCCTCCCCTCCAAAAGCTTCAGCCTTCCCTCTTCCTCTCCCTGCCGATCCAGAGATGCTGACAGGCCCACCTGCTTGCCGAGCACCTGCTGCCCACCAAGGCCGCCCAGGGAGGGTGAGGCTAGATGCCTGCCATTCCTTCTCCAGCACCTGCAGGGTGACACGTGCGTAGGTGACACCACGGACATATTTTACCCCGACATGCTGCAGTTTCCTCTCTGAAAAGGTGCTTAATTTTTAGTACATCTTAAATAGGAGCCTCGCAAACTGTGCTGTCAGCGCTTTTTAAACGGCTTGTTAATGCCCCCGTAAAGCACAACGTGCTGGCCGAGGAGACAGCTCACTCCTGGCCCAGTGTGGCCCTGGACATCCTTGCAGCTTACTCTGAGCACAGCCAGGCTGAAACTCCAGACTGGAAGCTGGGGTTTCCAGGACACCCAGGAACTAGACTTTCTCTCAAAAAATTATTGCTGGAAGCCCTACCATGGCCCCAGGGCTTGGAACTCTTTGGAGATGGCAGGGGGTAGGGGGGGCAGACTTGGGCCCTGGCTGGTAGAGGAAAGAGGAATAAGCACTGGCTTTGTAGTCAGGTGTCCTGTGTTCAAAACCCTGCTTGGCCACTTACCAGCTGTGTGACCTTGGGCCAGCAACCAAACCTCTCTGGGGCTGTTTCTTCACCTATAAAATAGCAAGGCTAACTCCTACTTCAAGGCTATTTTGAAGAGTGAATGAGGTAGTGGATACAAAAATGCCAGGCAATATTTTATTTTTAAGGGGTGGTAATGGTATTATCAAAGAGCCCTGGTAGTGCAATGGTTAAACATTCCGCTACTAACCAAAAGGTCGGTGGTTCGAACCTGCCCAGAAGCTCTGCAGGAGGAAAGGCCTTGCAATCTGCTCCTGTAAAGATTACATTCTTAGGAAACCCCATGGGGCAGTTCTACTCTGTTACATGGGGTTGCTATGAGTTGAAATACATTTGATGGCAACTAACAACAATAGTATCATGGTTATGTTTTTTAAAGGGTCCCTGGTGGTACAGTAGTTAAAGCTCTCGGCTGCTATCCTAAAGGTCAGTGGTTCGAACCCACCAGCTGTTCAGTGGGAGAAAGATGTGGCAGTCTGCTTCTGTAAAGTTTACAGCCTTGGAAACCCTATGGGACAGCTCTACTCTGTTCTGTTAGGGTCACTGAGTCAGAATCGACTCAACGGCAGTGGGTTTGGTTTTTTTGGTTTAACAACAACAATGGTATTATGGTTATGTTTTTTAAAGGATCCTCATCTTACAGAGATCACACTGAAATATTGATGGAGAAAATTATACAATGTCAAAATAACCTGTGGGGATAGATAGAATAAGTTTGGCCATGAGTTGACACTCGCTGATGGGAACATGGGGGTTCAACAGACTAGTCTCTCCATTCTTGTGTAGATACTGAGCCACTGCCAACCAGGGACTCGATAAACCCGGGGTGCACCTTCCCAGCCTCAGAAGCCTCAACTCCCTCAAACAACGAGACTCAGGTGGGCAGCAGCAAGACAAGGTACCCCAGACACAAGCACTCTGGGAGCAGCAGGAAGGGGGGTCTCCAGAGGCTGAGTTTTCACCAAGACCCCCTGGAGGTACCCACAGTCCAGAGAAGGGAAAGCAACAGGTGAGTGGCCCAGGGACTTTGGGAGCCCAGGCACTCCCCAGCCCAGGACACAGGTGCACACATAGACACACATGTTGCTGAAAACGTCCTGCGCTCACCCAGAATCCTCAGGCCCAGACATGGGAGCCCAGAGGAGTTAGGTGGTCTTGGGTTCAGATTTTGACTCCATGATCCCATTATGGGAACTGGGAACCACTGTTTCCCCTCCCTGAGCTTCAGGTCCCCATCATCAAAGTGGGGGTGCTAATATCCCCCACAGGGCTGCCTAGGGGATTTAGTGTGAGGGCCCAGATGGCAGGCGGGCCTGTGTTGTCTTATGCCATCAAGGCCGTTCCGCCTCATGGCGACCCCTGTAGCAGTATTTAATCATCACTAGACCTCACCTCCAGCCCTGTCTTCTTCAGCAAATTCAAATACAGCCCTTGTCTACCAAATGCTGTGGTGGGCCAGGGCCTCCTAGTGGCACCTGGATGCAGACGGCCCTGCCCTTAAGAAGCTCCCAGGGGCAAGGTCATTTTTTACCTACACGGTAGCCAGCGAAGCCTCAGGAAATGGGCCTGAGAGGATGGTGGCCCCAGGAATGAGGGGGCTGAGGGGGCAGCTTAGCCTGGCACTCATGGCCAGAGCCACCAGGAGCAGCAGTGATGATAATAACCACCACCACCACAACAAGGGCTGATGACTACTGAGCACCTTTGGTGTGCCTGGCACTGTGCCACAGCTTTACTGCACCTCTCCTTCAATCCTCACCACCACCTAGGAGGCAATCTCCCCTTTAGTTGAGGAAACTGAGGCTCAGAGAGAGGATATTGAAGTAAGGGTGCAGAGTCAAGTCTGGAACCTGGACCAGCCAAGTCGAAGGCCCAGGAGGCTTGGTGAGGTGGGGGCCCACACGTGGACACCCAGGAGGCACCAGCAGCTGAAACTGCCCAGCCTGGGAGCCTGTGGCCCTGTTGAAGGAAACCCTTTCCAAGCCTCAGTTTCTTCATCTGTGAAATGGGGGTGGGGGAACTCTGGCCCCGCCCAGTAAGCACGAAGGGAAGGTGGCAAGGGTGGAGAAGGAGGGCAATACCACTGCTGTTTCCAAACGGCACCGAGGCGGCTGTGAGGTAAGTCGGGGCGTGGGGGCGGGAGGCGAGAGAACGAGACAGATCTCTCAGGCGCGGGCGCTGTGATATTTTTCCCTGGGGTTATATTTTTAGATGGACTACTTTCTCTCCCTTCCCCCTGCCTCAGTAGGAGGAGGAACATAGAAATAGCCGCTGTGCGTGTCTGAGCAGGGCTATATATAGTGGGCACAAACCCAGCCACCCAGGGTTTCTCCCACTCCCTGCCCCCCTTGAAGAAGGCATCGAAAGGGGGCAGGAGGGGCCTCTTCCTCTCCTACCATTGCCACAGGGTCTACTAAGTTCCATTAGCTTCTTCCAGGCATCCCCTCAGCATATGCGTGAGCATACACCTGAGCACACAGGTGCACGGACAGACACACGTTGCCATAACACCCTGCACTGACCCAGAGTGGGGAGGGGGCACTTGAGAGGGCCCAGAGCAAGGAACAAGTCCTTACCCAGGGAGAGTGGGGTGGGGTTTTGTGGGGAAGGAGGTGATCTGCAATGTTAATTCTCTTGGCCTCAGTTTGCTGGTCTGTTAAGTGGGGTCCAGGCCCTTCCTCACACTTGGGGGCTTTGTCAAGCCTGTGGCTACTTTGACACTTCTGTGGATACTTTTAGCAGGAGATATCACTAATGTCAAACATATTCCTCTCAAACGTGTCTGAGTCCCCATTGTTCACCTGGGGAAACCAAGAGCAAGGGCAGGTTGAAGGTCACAAGCAAATCTGTGGCAGCCACTCTAGCTTCAACATCATTTCTCTGAGCTCAGTTCCTCTCTGTGAAGCAGGCTGCTAGGAGGATTTAGACAAAGCATACTGTTACCACCTTAGGAAGAAGACCCATGGTCTTCAAGTGGGCAGTGAGTCCCCAGAGTCCCTGCTGCCTCCCTTGGCCAGGGCCCCTCACTGGGCCAGAGCTCCCCTTAACACCAGACCTGCTGGCAGGTCTCTGAGTAGCCCACAGCCAGAACACCCACACCCAGCCTGTGGGCAGGTACAGCAGCTGCTTCCTGGGTGGTGGGTGGACTGTCACCACCCACCCCAGGACAGCGTGAGATGAAGGCCTGGCCTCCTCCCAGCCAGCCCTGTTGGTCACACAAGCTGTGCTGATGTACCAGGGCCAAAGGGTTTAAGCCACACATCTACCCCCTCCAAACAGTGGGGGTTCCTTCTTGGGTGTCCAAAGCTGGTTTGGGTATGCTGTGTCCAGAGACAGGCCTAAGTGACCTTTGCTGATTCCAGCCCCAGGGTCTGAATAGGACAAAGAGCCCTGGATCGGGAATTCTGACACTGGAATCTGAGTGCTGGATCAGCCCGGGAGCCTGGGGGTATCAGTTTCCCCATTTGCACGGTGACAGCAATGGACTCAGTAGTCTTGAGGGCCCTACCGGCTCACGGTCCAGGACTCTGACCATGAATGACCCCTCACAGAGGGCTTTACACCTGTTATCTTGTTCACGCCTCACAATTAACCTCACAATGGCCATTTTACAGATGAAGAAACTGAGGCCCAGGGAGGGGGAAAGGCCTGCCCAACTTACACACACAAAAAAGAGGCAAGGCCTGTTAAACCCCCAGCACCATGGCAGCCCCCATCAGAGGTGGAGACACTGCCCTCCATGCGTCCACTAGACCTGGGCCAGCCAGGACATGAGCTTGGAATCTGGGATGGCTGTCCTGAACAGTTGGCTCACACAATTCCTGAGAATTTGTCAGTCTACTGGAGGGAGTACTAGCTGGTTCCAGCACCCCGAGGCCAAGGAGGGTGTGCAGGTGCCTAGTCCCACTCCTGTGCCCGTCCTCGGGCTATGGAGGCTCTGAACCTCAGTGCAGACTTCATGTTTCCAGCTGAAAAATCCCATTTGGTTTGGTGGGTTTTAGCCCAGAGCTTCCATAGTCTGAGCACCCAAGGTGAAAGCCACCCCTTGCTGGCCAACGTGGGTCCAGGCCTCTGCACTGTCATCTGAGTGATGAGATTTGGGCAGGATGGGGCCAGAGCCCTAAGTGCCCCACTGGAGACCCTTTTCCCCCAAACCAAAGTCTAGTGTTGACTTTTTGGGCTGATGTCTACCAAGTCCCCCTGAGCGGACCACCCCTGAGCACCCATGTCTCTGCCGCATCATGGATCTCCTGACTCTACCCTAAGGCCCTCAGCAACCCTTAGGATGGGTCAGGAGAAGCCTGTAACTCTGCAGTGGTTTACTCCACCCCTGAGGCTCCAACCCTCCAGCCCTGTCTGGCCCAGGCTGGGCGCAAAGAGGGAGGAGGAAGGATTCAGGGCCAGGGCAACAGCCATCACCCAGTCCTAGTGCTAGGACAAGGAAGGAAGGGACATGGGTCTTGTCCCCAGCAAGGCCAGGATATAGACACTGTATGCAAAAGAATGAGCTTCGTCTCCATCTCATAGATGAGGAAACCACGCTCAGAGAGGTGAAGTAACTTCCCCAAAGTCACACAGCTGGTAGGTGGCAGCTCAGCATTTGAAGCCATTTAGTCTGGCCCCTGAGACCACTGAGCATTCCTTCAAGGAAATGGCCAGGGTGACCCATGGGCGCTCAAAGAGGGCTTTTGGAGGAGATAAGTCTCAGCATGTCTTAAAACAGGATAAGTGACTTTGCAGCAAACTAAGGGGCAGCCCCTCTTGGGGCAGGAGGAGCCCTTCAAACTGGGCCTTTTCAGAGAGGACCCCCAGGTCAGGACAGGCCTCCTCCCTCAGACCAGGCCTCCTTCCTGATCGACTGCCTGGCAGAATGGCCCTTTGGCGGCTGCTGCAGCCTTTCAGTCCAGCCAGGCCTAGTTGTGATGGATTCTGGCTGGGTGCAGGTTTCGGGTAGCTGCTTCTTCCACTAGCCCAGCAGTGTGATTAGTAGTCGCAGGGAGCCCATTCATCAGGGCTACACCACGTGCCTGCCAGCACAGGGCAGGTGGGCTGCACCAGCCCTGTCTGAGTCCTGGGTCCCAGGGCCTGCCGAGTTCCCAACCAGGCCAGAGGCTTGAGGTTAGAGACCAATGCCTCATTTCAGCTGCTGGGAGTGGGCTGCTGGGGCTGGGACGGTCCTGAGTGATGGCCACACCTGCAAGAGGGCTTTCTGCAGCCCTTGCTACCTCACTTCTGCCCCTTCCTCCCAGCTTCCAAGGAGGGGCCTCGGGGGGCAGCTCCATCTTTGGGAGCAGGCAGAAAATAATGGGAGCCTACTTTGTCCACTCTGTCCCAGCTGTGTGACCTCAGGCAGACCTCGTCCTCTCTGAACCTCTGTTTTTTCATCTGTAATATGGGTGTCACAACACTCCCTCGAGGAGCTCTGGTGGTATAGTAGTTAAGCGCTCAGCTGCTAATCTGAAGGTCGAAGGCTGGAACGCACCAGCCACTCCATGGGAGAAGAGACCTGGTAATCTGCTCTCATAAAGATGACAGCCTAGAAAACCCTCTGGGGCAGTTCTACTCTGCCATATAGGGATGCTATGAGACGAAAATCGACTCAACGGCACCTAACAAAGCAACAGCCTCTCCCGCACCAGCTCCCAGGAGGAACCAAGATAGCAAGCGCCAAATGCTTGGGACTTAAAGGAAGCATAATAAGTGGTGAGTCCCTTCCCTTCCTACTGGGATACTATTCAAATTGCCGCTTTGCCTGCCACTTATGGGCTGTGCTATTTAGGGCAAGTTACTTAACCCCTCTGTGCTTGAGTTTCTCCTGTGAAAACAACCCATACCTCATTTATATAATCCTCATCACAACCCATGAAGTACAAAATAAATATCCGTAAAGGGCTTAGAGCAGCGCCTGGCAGGTAGCAGGCACTACAGAAGGCTTCACTGTTATTCCTGTTGTTATGCTGTTGATATCCAATTTCACAGGGTTGTTTAGAGGTCTGGACTTAGCCAAGTGTATGCATGATTGCTGAATGTATTCTCTTTAACCCTCCTTCTCTGCCAGTGAGCCAGCACTGAGAGGGAGGCAGGGAAGACTCCACCCTGCCTGTGAGCAGCTCGGGTGCCAGTGGGGAGATGAGGCTGGCACACATCGTTCAGCAAACACCTGCAGAGTTGGGCCAGGATGGGTTCCAGGACAGACCCAGAGGCTGAGCTCAACTCAATGCTGAGAGCTGGGACGCCAGGATCAGGAAGCTGAAGCCAGTGCCTCAGCAACGGGGAGACACTAAGGGTTCTCTAGGAGGGGACAGAACTGGCTCCAGGGCCTGCTCCACAGTGGGCAGGCCCAGCTGGACAGGGAGAGTCCAGAGCTGGGGTTCTGGGGAGCACTGAGGTGTGTTGACCTACTTCCTCACCACGTGGTCCTTGCCCTGGGCCCCAGGCTGCCCTTGTGCAGGGAGAGGGTCTTCCTACCTGAAGCTGACCAGCGCCCCCACTGACCCAGGCCCTGCCCCCAGATCAAGCATTTGACCATCCATAGATCCACTTCCACTCCCCAAGCCCTGAGCTGCTATGAGGGTGTGAGATGGCTGGGCAGATGCAGCTCTCTGCCTCAGGCTGGTTAAGGTCTTGAGGAGAGACAACACCAGCAGGTTTCGTCCTGTCTCCTGAAGCCAGACAGGCCTGGGTTCTAGCCTGGTTCCTCAGTCTCCCAGATGTGTGGCCCTGGGCTAGTTACTTAACCCTGCTGTGCTCTGGCTTCCTCATGTGTAAAGTGGGGAGGATCACACCTGGCACACAGGAGGTACTCCAAACACCCCTCTGGGCCTCAGTTTCCCCATCTGTAAGATAAAAGCATTGAAAGAGGTGGCCTGTGAAGGCCCCTCTACAGCAGACCATGCCTCTGGAATGACCCCAGTCCTGCCCCAGGGATGGGGGGCAGTAGGACCAGGCCCCAGCTGTGATGCCCTCTGCCACTGATCTCCAGTCCTGCCTCTCAGAGCCCAGATGCCCAGTGCAAATGATGAGATGACACTGCACCCATCTGTAGAGTCCCTGCTCAGTCCCAGCAAGGACCCTGGGCTCTCTGTCCCCACCCAGAGGCTGCAATATGAAGCTCCAGTCTCCACCCACCAGGCTGCCAGAGGGCAGGGTGGTCAGGAGGACACTGGCTGGTTTGGACCAACCCAACTAGTCAGGGGAAGCCTGCCATGTCCCATCCCCCCAAACCACCTCCTTCTCAGGACCCTTTGCTGCTTTGCTCCTGTGGACAATGCGAACCTCACAACTGATGGCTGCCCTGGCCCAGGCTCTCCCCCTCTCTCCAGCTATCAGGCCTTGGGGCAAGGTGTGACAAATGTACTCAGCAACCAGCAATGGGGGATGGGGCACAGGCAGGCCGAGGGGGTGACCAGAAGGTCTGGGGCATGGAGTAGCAACGCAGGGGCATAAACTCCAGGCTCTGGTGTCAGAGTGGCCTGGGACCCTTCTGAGCCACATCTGTAACATGGTAACAGTGAGAACCTGCTGGTAGGTTCAGCTGAGGTGATGTGATCGAGCACCTCCTCGGGCCTGGTCACAGCAGGTGAAAATGGTGGCCATGAGGACTGCTTGGGGCAGGGTCCAGGCTCCTTGGGGCCCGGAGGAACTCTCCCAGGACCACCCACTGAGAGAAACCAGAGCTGGGCCCCACCGGGTCCCTTCCCACTGCCTGGGTCCGAATCCTGCCCCCTCAACTGCCTAGCAGGGTGACCTTAGGCAGGTCACTACACCCCTCTGGCTTCAATTTCCTCAGCTACACAATGGGGATAACAGAATAATTATCACTGACCCATGCTTGGCATGCAATGTCTTAGCCATTCACTATTTTTATTATCCGGGTGCACCTTTCAGCCCCTCCTGGGACCCCTCCTTCCCAGCAGGCAGGTGGGGGTGGAACACTGGGCAGAGTCATGAGAGAAGCCATGGGCAGGAGAACAGGCTCCACCGTGGAAGCCGCCCCAGGTGTCAATACTGTAGGAGGTGGTGGCAAGCCGCCCCACTGCCCTTGTTTCCCAGAGATCTTCCTGCTGAAGGGCATGTGAGGGTGGGGCAGAGCATCAGCACACAGACATACGTGTACATGGCACATGTACATCCAGGTACATGCATGTCACTGCCCAGGACAGCAGAGCTTGCACTGCTTGGCTAATGTGCCCATTCCTGGGTACTCCGCCTCCCGTGCTTCCCGCTTTCTGCAGGGCGCAGGGCACAGGAGGGCTCAATCCCAGCTCTGCCTCTCCTGTGACTTGGGTCAGCTCCCTACCCTGCACAAGCCTCAGTTTTTCACCTGGAAACAGAGATAATCACACCATGCTCCTTCATATCATGTATGTGAAGAGCCCAGTATGGTGCCTGGCTCGGGCACCTGCCAGTCCCTCCTCCTTCTCCTCTCTCTCCTCCTTGCTCCCCAATCTAAGTGCCCAGGCTTTCAGCACCAGCATCACCCCTGCCGCCTCCCTGTCCCTCAATAAAGCAGCCTCACTCTTTCCTCACGGCCCAGAGATTTCTTCCCTCCGTGCCCACCCCCACCCTATGGCTGAAACCATACGTGGCAGTGCCCATCACTGAAGCAAGAACAAACTCTGCCCCAACCTTACACCCAGCTTCCACCTGCCCCTGCCCCCTGCAGCAGTCCTCAGTAATCAATAGCCGGAGAAAGGCAGCAGAACAGAAACCTGAGCCCCTCCCCACCAGAAACCAGAGTATCAGCCTGAAGTGGCTCTGGGCCCCCACCTTCCACTGAAGAGAACAACAGGCCGCCAAGCCTGGAAACAAGAAGAGTTCCATGGACAGGACCCCCATCCCACACCAGGCTGTGCTTAAGGGCTTCTCATGCATCCTTTCCTCTAATCTTCCCATCATCCCCAGGAGGTAGCAGCTGCTGTGCCCATTTTACAGAAGAGACTAAAGCACAGAGAGGTTAGGAAACTTGCTCAAAGTTACACAGCTCATGACGAGGTATGGACTCAGGCAGTCTAGCTCAGAATTTGAGCTCTTAACTCTACACTTTGCTAAGTCCTTCCCCCAACACCTCAGAACCATCCTGGGGCAGAGGTCTGCTTGGGAGAGGACAACAGAGTCTTCCTTCAGTGCTGGGCCAACTGAGATCCAAAGAAACAGAGACACCCTGAGCTCTTAAAGCTGAAAATAAGTCCCCAAGTACAGGATGTCATTTAGGACACTTACCTGACGCCCACTCATTGTTCCCCTGTGGATGAGGTGGCAGTCCTAGCTTGGGTCAACATCAGGCCCAGGGGTGGATTATCCAATAGGCAAGGTAAGCATGGTGCTTACCTTGCTTACCAAATCATCTGTTGTGAATATTTCTTCACCACATCAAAGACTCTACTTCTAGGTACGGCTGGCATCTGTCTCTCTCCCAACCCGACAGCACCTTCCTACAAAATCAGAGCCTCTTCTCAAATTTAAAATCCTGATGGGCTACAGATGATCTGGTAAGCAAGGTAAGCGCCGTGCTTACCTCGCCTATTAGATAACCTGCCCCTAGTCAGGCCCACACACAAAGTCAGGCCAATGAACTCTGGCAATGACAGTGGGGTGGAGGTGGATACCAGAAAACCCACCTATCCAGGCAAGACCCTTTTCCCAGCATTCCTGGGCAGCGCTGGGTAGACCAGGCACCTTCTGGAATGGTCCTCACACTTCTGGTCTCCGAAGATGGGTGTCCACTCCTTGGTGCCCATGTGTGGCTTCCCCTGAGAAAGAACATCCGACCGAGGCTGGCCATGACCCACTCTAGCCTTGACTGCTGATGGAGCCGTGCGCCCTGGTGTGACCTGCTGCTCCTCCTTCCTCCCTCTGACAGATGCTGTTATTGTAACCGTGGCTCTCAGATTTGCATAATACCTCCTCCCAGGCTCCCCAGTCCCCCCCCACCACACACACACTCGGGCTCTGATCCAGCCACACAGGTTTCTTCTATTCCAAAGATTTCACGGGGGCATCCCGCAAGTCAAATAATCAAACGCGTGTCAGATGCCACATCCAGGTGTGCTGGTTTGACAGCCCTTCCTGCCCGCCACGGTCAGCCTAGCTGATTTGAACCTGCCCCTCACCAGCTCTACCCCTGAACAGCTCTTGGCCACTGAATCCTGTGTCTGGGGCTCCCCCAAGGTACCTGCCCACCCTCCTGTCCATTTCCAGGCCCTCCTAGTCTGCAGTGGCCCTCTAGGGCCGGAACAGGCCTGGTGCTGGATTGCTGAATCCATGGGGCTGGACCCACTCAGTGCCCCAAGGGATGGCGAGACAGTGAGTGGGCAGCTGAGGGCTAGCTTCTCAGGGGAGGCACACTCTGAGCAGAGGGGCTGTCTGTGTGCAGGAATGTCCAGAAAGGGACGGATGTGCCTGAGAGAGGGAATCAAAGAGGCTGGGTTCAGGGGTTCCATCTCATGGCCCTACCCACCATGGCCTTCTCGTCCCCACTGACTTATTAACACCCCTGTACCATGGCTTCTCCAGAGGATAGATTCTAGCTCCTGGGGACCTGGGCCTTGGGACATGGTGGCCAAGGGCATGGCCTTAACCATGCCCCTCCCTTTAGGAGGCTCAAAACTGGGAGCCACCCACAGATGTGGCAGAGCAGTGGGGACTGATGGGTAAACTATGGGTGCTGGGCAGAATCCTGCCTCTCAGCACCAGCTTTCCCACCTCTAAGAAGGGAACAAACTGCTACCTCTCATGGGTTTTTGTTAAGATTAATGAGCTAATTAAAGTATGAAAAAGGTTTTTGAAGACTTAAAAGAGGTGATCAAGCATGGCAAATTAATAACAATTAACACCCCTCCTCCAGGCAGTCTGCTTGGATTGGGTCCACTGAGCCCGGTTTCTCTAATCCTGTCACTGAACAGTTCTGGAGAATGGCAGGAAGGCTGCACTTGCCTTTGTGGGGTGACTGAGCTTTAAGGGTTACAGATCTCTGTTCCCTGGAGTCCTTCATATTCCTCCCAGTAACCCTTCCTGCCCCATGCCCAGCCCAAGGCCCTGCAAATAGGGGACAAGGTCAATGCTGCAGGATAACTGTGTGTTTAACATTATTGAGCACTAACTGTGGGCCAGGCTTCTACACACAACACAACAGCCCGTGAGAATGCACTGTGGGGAGCCCCGTTTTACAGATGAAGAAACAGGACCACGTAGAGGTGGAGCTGGAATTTGAACTTATGGTCTCCGTAAACCCCTGCCTTGTGCTGTGCAGCCAGGCTAGGGCAGACAAGGGGAAGGTTAGTAGCCCTGCCCGGAAGCCCCCCACTCCTTCTCACCCACTGCTGCCTCAAAGGCTTGGGGAATGGTACCACCTCCCCCACTTCACACCCCCTTGGCTCCCTCCTGTGTGAAGAGGCGAGGCTGACTCTGCAGACACACTTGGACCCCCCATGCACACACCAATTTAAAATCAGAAACCCTCCCAGGAATCCTGTGCTCAGCAAATCCTCCCTGGAAGTGAAGTCAGAGGGGACACAAGAAGCTGGGGGCAGGGAAAAGTGGACACAGAGCAATGATGGGTGCCTGCATGGAAGACCTGACAGTGTTGGCCACACACAGGAATCGTGTCCCCAAAATGCTCACTCATCACAGAACACAACTAGAACCCCCAAGGCCAGAGCCGACACCCAGAGCACCCCCAGCCTTGAGTGATGCCCTGGCCTGTCCCCCACAGGCAGGCCCATCTCACCTGAATGGCCTACAGCTCTGCTCCCTCCCTTAATGAGGGGCTCCCAGGAGTCCCAAACCTCACTCTTGGCTGGTGCTTGGGCCAGGCACCCACACCCCGCACAGCCACAGCAGCTGTTCCCCAAGGGCTCCCTAGCACCTGTAATCCTGGCCCCATCAAGGAGCAAACTTTCTCTCCATTTCTTCACCCAGTGACTCAACAGCACCCCCCAGCAGGGCCAGAGGGTGGAAGAGACAAAAGGGGGTGGAGTGAGAAGGCTGAGCAGAGAAACCTGGGCCCTGCCCTGCACACACATGCGCACCCTCACCCCGGCCTCATCCTCCAACACAGACAGGAAGTGCTTACCTCAGGGGGCTCAAACAGGCTCAGGGCTCCTCAGCTGGACGCCTGCAGAGAGAGGTTGGGGAAGGGGTGAAAGAAGAGTCAGCTGGGGACCCTCACTCAGACTCCTCACCCACAAGACCAGTCCTGCAACCAACCACACCCAGTCTCTGCTCAGTCTGGGCTCCTTGTGCCCTGGTCAAACGGAACAGGAGGACCCCCCGGGCCTTCCCTCCAGGAGCTCCCCGGCAGCTCAAGGATGCCAGCTGCACTCCCAGAGTCAGGTCCACTTTCTGTAAGCAAGTGCTGGGGCTGCAGCCAACTGGGAAGGGGCCACAGGAGGGCCAGCTTATCCCAGAGGCTCCCTCCACAGGCCCAGCTCCACAGACAGGGCGAGCCTACCCACGGCAGGAGTGATAGTGATGATAGGCGTAATAGTGATGATAGGCGTGATGGTGATGATAGGAGTGATAGTGATGATAGGAGTGATGGTGATGATAGGAGTGATGGTGATGATAGGAGTGATGGTGATGATAGGAGTGATGGTGATGATAGGAGTGATGGTGATGATAGGTGTGATGGTGATGATAGGAGTGATGGTGATGATAGGTGTGATGGTGATGATAGGTGTGATGGTGATGATAGGTGTGATGGTGATGATAGGTGTGATGGTGATGATAGGAGTGATGGTGATGATAGGTGTGATAGTGATGATAGGAGTGACAGTGATAGGAGTGATAGTGATGATAGGAGTGACAGTGATGATAGGAGTGATGGTGATGATAGGAGTGATAGTGATGATAGGAGTGATGGTGATGATAGGAGTGATGGTGATGATAGGTGTGATGGTGATGATAGGTGTGATAGTGATGACAGGTGTGATAGTGATGATAGGAGTGACAGTGATAGGAGTGATAGTGATGATAGGAGTGACAGTGATGATAGGAGTGATGGTGATGATAGGAGTGATAGTGATGATAGGAGTGATGGTGATGATAGGAGTGATGGTGATGATAGGTGTGATGGTGATGATAGGAGTGATGGTGATGATAGGTGTGATGGTGATGATAGGTGTGATGGTGATGATAGGTGTGATGGTGATGATAGGTGTGATGGTGATGACAGGTGTGATAGTGATGATAGGAGTGACAGTGATAGGAGTAATAGTGATGATAGGAGTGACAGTGATGATAGGAGTGATGACAGGAGTGATAGTCATGATAGGAGTGATGATAGTGATAGGAGTGACAGTGACGGGAGTGATAGTGACAGGAGTGACAGTGAACGTGCATCAGAACCCCCAGGAGTGTTCATGAAAACATGGCTTCCTGGGCCCCATCCATGGAGCTTCTGATTTAGAAGGTCTGGGGTGGGGCCTGAGAATCTGCATTTCTAACAAGCTCCCCAGTGATGCTGGTGCTGCTCCTCTCAGGAATCACACTTTGAAAACCACTGGTGAGATGTGTCCAGCCTACAAAGTACCTAGTCCGCACCCTCGAGAAGGTAGCGGGCTAATTAGAGAGGCCACACACACGCATACACATCTGACTCCGAGTAGCCACAGCAGGAAATGTGGCTTTAAACCACAGACAAGATCTGACAGGGATGGGCTGGGAGCTGGTGCAGTCAGGGAAGGCTTCCTGGAGGAGGTGGAGGCCTAAGTTACCATTTTTACATACTATAGTCTTTTTTTTATAGTTTAATTTTTTTATTATGGTAATATATATATATATATAACAAAACATTTGCCATTTCAACACTTTTCATGTGTGCAAGGCAGTAACATTATGTTCATCATGTTGCACAACCATCACCGCTATCCATTCCAAGTTCTTTACCACCCTTAATAGAAATCCATGGCAATAACTTAAGCAATAACTCCTCCTTTCTGCCTCCTTCCAGCCCCCAGTAACCACTAATAAACTTGGGTCTCTATGCATTTGCCTGTTCCAGATATTTCATATAAATGGGATCATACAACATCTGTCCTTTTGTGTCTGACTTATTTCACTCAGCAGAATGTTTTCAAGGCTCATTCATATCACAGCCTGTATCAGAACTTCATTTCTGTTTATGGCTAAGTAATATTCTATTGTATGTATACACCACCTAGAGTTTTATTGTGTAAGTAATACATGACCGTGTTCTCTTTGCCACAAATACAGACATCTGTAGACACACTCCCGTTTCTAGTGTCCTCTCCAGAGATAATGACTACCATCCTTTCAATGTGAAACTTTTGCTACATATTTGCAGACATGTACAGAGAGGCACACATGGGGTTCTGCATACCAGGGATCACAGTCTCTGTGCTGGTTCATAACTTAACAGTAGATCCTGGAGACTTTTCCACATCCCACCATGAAGATAACTAATCCCTGCTAGTGCTCACTGATCGTTTACTATGTGCCAGAAGCTGGGTGGAGTTACTGTTGGGTGCCATCAAGTCGATTTTGATTCATGGTGACCCCATGTGACAGAGTAGAACTGCCCCATAGGGTTTTCTTGGCTGTAAACTTTAGAGAAACAGATTGCCGGGTCTTTCTCCCACAAAAAACAACGGGTGGGTTCAAAACACCAACCTTTCAGTTAGCAGCTGAGCACTTAACTGTTTGCACCACCAGGGCTCCTCTGGTAGTTTTACGTATTAACCCCTTTGATCTTCATAACGACCCCATCGTGCTGTTGTTATCCCAATTTGGCAGACGAGAAAACCAAAGCGCAGAATAATGGCTGGTAACCTGCCCAAGGACATCCAGTGTGTTTCTACACTGTTGGGCACCACGATAGTGGAGCAGAAACTCGAACTCCTGGTCTCGGTTAGGGAGTGCTCCTAGGCAGTGAAGGTCCTGCGTCTGCACTCACAACACAAGAGTGCTACAGTTTAGTACTCTACAGTGCTCCTTCCTACATCAAGGTACCCTCACCTGTCTAAGCAGGCCCCCAAGGAGGAGTGTTTAGGCGTTTTCTTTTTTTTATTGCAAACATTTCTGGGGCGAGGGGCGGGAAACCTGCCTTTTTGTGCACATGTACAAATGTTTCTCTGGGATGGATTCCTAAAGGGTAGGTCAAAGAGTATACACATTTTAAATTTAGATACTCACTGCCAAACTGCCCTTCAAAAACATATGTACTGCATTGGACTGGACTATGGGATAGAAAATAATGCTGGTGAAGAGTGAGCTTCTTGGATCAAATAGACACATGAGACTATGTGGGCAGCTCCTGTCTGGAGGGGAGATGAGAGGGCAGAGGGAGTTAGAAGCTGGCTGAATGGACATGAAAATGGAGAGTAGAGGGAAGGAGTGTGCTGTCTCATGAGAGGGAGAGCAATTAGGAGTATATATAAAAAAAAAAAAAAAAATTTTTTTTTTTTTTATAGAAAGGTGTATATAAATTTTTGTATGAGAGACTGACTTCATTGGTAAACTTTCACTTAAATCACAATAAAAATTAAAAAAAAAAAAACACCTATACTGGTGTATGACAAATCCAGTAACATTTGGGCCGCCATCTCCATTTCACAGACGACGAAACTAAAGCTCAGATAGGTTCAGCTACTTGCCAGAGGTCACACCGTTAGTGAAGGGCAAATAAATTTGTCCCAATATTCTGAAGAAGTGGAACAAAAGGAAGGAGGGAGGGAGGGAAGGAAGGACAGAGGGAAGGAAGGAGGGAAGGAGGGAGGAAGAGAGGGAAGGAAGGAGGGAAGATGGGAGGGAGGAGGGAGGGAGGAGGGAGGAGGGAGGAAGGAAGGAGGGAAGGAGGGAAGGAAGGAGGGAAGGAGGGAGGGAAGTAAGGAAGGAAGGAGGGAAGGAGGGAAGTAAGGAAAGAAGGGAGGGAGGGAGGAAGGAAAGAAGGGAGGGAGGGAGGGAAGGAAGGAAGGAAGGAAAGAAGGGAGGGAGGGAGGGAGGAGGGAGGGAAGGGGGAGGGAAGGGGGAGGGAAGGAGGGAGGGAAGGGGAGGGAGGAAGGGGGAGGGAAAGGGGAGGGAAGGGGAGGGAAGGGGGAGGGAAGGAGAGAAGGAAGGATGGAAGGAAGGAAGGAGGGAGGGAGGGAGGGAAGGAGGGAGGGTAGGAGGGAAGGAAGGAAGGAAGGGAGAAAATTCCTTGACCCTACATGCCTTTCCATTTGTCTGCTCCCCTGTATAACAAAACTCAGGAGCTGTCTCTGCTCGCCATCTCTGCTCCCTCACCTCCCATTTTCCCTCATTCCTCTCCAGTTGGAATCTTGTCCCCACTACTCCACAAAACTGCTCTTATCAAGGTCCCCAGAAACCTCAGTTTTGCCAAACCCAGTGGTTGTTCTCTGTCCCCCTTGTCCCCGAGCTCTCAGCTGCATCTGACACAGCCGACTGCTCCCTCCATCAGCCTCCTAGGACTTGGAGTCTCCTGGTTGTCTTCCCACGCCTTCCTCCCAGTTGCCTTTGCGGGGCCCCTCTTACCCAACCTCCCTCCAAACATCTGTGGCCCCAGGACTCACAGAGCTGTCTTCTCTCCTGTGTATATACATTCACTGCCTGGTCTCATACTGTCCCCCTGGCTTTAAACTTCAGCTACTCCCCGGTGACTCCCAGACCTCCCTCTCCGGCCCCAGCCCTCTCCTGCACAGGCCACGTGCATCCAGGGGCCTGCTGGTCATCTCAGCTGATGGTCTAACAACCAGGTCCAAATCAGAGCTCTTAATTTTCATTCCTCAGATTACTTCACCCAGGTCTTCCCCTGCTTGGCTGTTCAGGCCAAGCCTGTGTCAGCCTTGATTGGCGCCCCTCTTTCTCTCTCATTCACGTTCAAGCCATCATCAGACCCTCTCATTCTACCTCCAGAATAGGTACAGAACTGACTACTTCTCCCAGTTCCTCTGCCCACCTGGTCAGCTCCTGCCTGGCTGAGCTCCCTGCCTCCACCCCTGGCCCCAAACTATCCCAGGAGCAAGATGACAGCACACGTCGGACCCTGCCACACCCCTGCCATAGACAAGGGTTTTCCACAGCAGCTTGGAGAATCAAGTCTTCTCAGTGTCTGAAAAGCCTTCCCCGGGCCAGCCCTGCCTGCCACTCAGAATTCACCTTCCTCT
Organism: Elephas maximus indicus; assembly: GCF_024166365.1. NCBI lineage: Eukaryota > Metazoa > Chordata > Mammalia > Proboscidea > Elephantidae > Elephas > Elephas maximus. The sequence goes on along the minus strand of NC_064831.1, from coordinate 65,786,961 downwards.
CTAATCCACCTCCCTCCCACACTGGCCATTTTTCTGTCCCTAGAACTCAGCTTGTTCCGGGCACAGCCTTTTCGCTTTTGCTCTTCTCCCAGACTTTCTTACCATCCTGTTCAAATGGGTCCTCCTTAGAGAGGCCTTCTCTGACCACCCATGTACCCCAACCTCTCCCATTTTTCATGGTATTTATCCCCACCTGACATTTTCTTGCTGATTTATTTGTGTCCTTCATTCTTGTCTATCTCTTCATCATAACAGAAACTTGTAAGGCCAGAGTGGGAGGGGGAACCATATCCATCTCATTTACCTCTATACCCCCAGTGAGTATAGGGCCTGGCACATAGTAGATGCTCAGGAAACAGTTTTCAATAAATGTATGGATGGATGGATGGGTGTGTGGGTGGGTGGATGGACAGACGGACGGACGGATGGATGGATGGGTGGATGGACGGATGGATAGATGGATGAATGAATGAATAGGCTCTATCTGGCTCCAAAGCCTATGCTCTTATTCCCCATACAAATTGCCTCTCATCTGAAGAAGTGGGAAGGAGTCGAGGGCTTCCCCAGCAGGAAAGGATTTCTTGAGCAAAGGCAGGTACGTGGGAACAGGGCTGAGACCAGGCCACCTGGAGCAGCAGATACACATTGGGGAGCAGTGGGGCCTGAGGCCTCCCTGGGAAGCCACACCTAGAAGCCACCACCCTAGAGGGGTCTGGGGCTCTCATATCTGACAATTGTCCCATTCGATTGGGAGCCTTGGGGCACAGGCAAGCAGCTGAGCACGACTGGCGGGGGTCCAGGATGCCTGCCAACAGCTGGTGATGCTGCAAGCAGCCAAGTAATCCTGTTAGCCAGCGGAAATTGGTCCAGGGAGTTTTGTCCCTTCACCTCCCATTTTCTTTCTCTTCCCTTCCCCCCTCAGAGCTGCAAGACTCGGAAGATTGATCTTTGCCTGAAACGGAGGAGATAACTCGATATAATGAACTTCACCGTTCCTCTTGCTGTTTGGAGCTTTTAAAAAATTTAAAAGGGCTGGGGACAAAAGAACTTGTCCTCAGGGCTCTCCAGGGTCGCTTCTCCCGTTGAAACCCCCAGCCCTGCTCGTGCCCTCTCCCAAGCCTCCATCTGCTTCCTTCCCCCTTCCATTTCCCTTGGGATGCCTGATGGAACAAAGATTAAAAATATCCCCTTTCTCCTGCAGGTTTTAAAAATAATTTCGGTGTGGTCAGGGCTAGATCCACCAATCACCCTGCCCCCACTCCTCAGAGTCACCAGCCAGCCTGGGGGTGACAAGTTGGCTGAGTCCACCTGTTCCCAAAGCATTTCCAAAGGGAGCGTGCCAGGCCAGCCCGCCCAGCGAGGTGCTGCCAGAGACAGCTTTTGTTCCTGCAAACAGCTCTTTAAAGAGTTGTCTAATAACACACAAAGGGAGCACAGCTCAGCTGGGAGTCCGAGGTTCTGCCCCTACCTCATTGGAGGTCCGCCCAACCCTTCCACCCCATCAGCACTGCTCCCCCAGCTCGGTAGCCCCTCTAGTCTGGTGCTCATGGGCTTCCTGCCCTGCATGTATGCACACATTCAATCACCGCTTAAGGAGCAAATACTGTGGGCCAGGCACTGGGCCGGAGCTGAGGAGCCAGGGGAGAACCAAACTCGTCCCATTCCTGACCTCAGTGGCCTTCAAGCCTGGTGGCAGAGGGAGCCATCAAGCAGTGGTCACATTTGAGGCAGGGGACACATTGGGAGGGAAATTTAAAGGAAAAGCCCAGGCATTCTGAGAGCATCGGTGGGCAGTGGTCAGGGAGGGCTTCCCCCAGGAAGTGTCCTTGGAACAGAGATTTGAAGGACAAATAGGAGACCACCAGGCAGAGGAGATGAACGGTGGCTCAAGGCATTACAAGGAAGTGTGACCCCAAGAGCGCACCACCCAATCTGGGGCCCTCCCCGGCATGCTCTCTGCCTGCACAGAGAGGCCAGATTCTAAGACTCCTTAGCTAGAATTCAAGGCCCTTGCCAGCCTGACCTCTGCCCCCAACTCCTCTCATCTTTCAAGGTACAGTTCAATATAGTGCTTCATCAGCCCTGGGGCCAGAGGGGCGACTCCCTCTAGGCTCCTGTACTGCTGTGCTGCTTCCCACCCAGTGCTGACCACACTGGCCCATTGCTGGATGTGACGAACTTGCTGCCCACACCGGCCATACTGAGCAGTCCCTGTGTGCCCAGTGCCCATGCAGGGCCAGAGCTGTGCCAAAGAGAAGAAAGCAACTAGAGGGCACCATAGGGCAGGTTCTGATTCAGATCCATGAGGGCTGGGAGCATCAGGGAGAGCTTCCTGGAGACGATGGGTCAGGGGCTTTGCATAGTGAGCATTTAGACAATGGGATGGGGAGCCCAGCACAGTGGGGACAGAGGTTCAGGAAGGGTACCCAAGGACTGTGGCCTGCCTAGGCTGATCTCTAACTTACAGCCTCTGAAAAGTCAAGTCGGAGATGTGGAAACTGAGCCTCAGGGGGGCAGCTGCTTCTGCCAGGCTATACAACCTGATAGCAGATGCTGTCCAAAGAGGCTTTCCTCATGCCCTCAAGCAGTCATTGTCCCCCTACACCCATTTCCTAGGTCTCTGGTGCTTCCAGGCACCCTACACCAGACATTGGGCAGCCATGACACCAAGTGACTGGCAGCAGGGGGCAGGCACAGGAGCCCAGAGAAGGGCCCAATCCTGGACTGGGAGGCACAAGACACCTGCTTCTCCAAGAAGACATTTGCTGGGCTAGGTAAGGCATTCTAGGCCCAGAGGACGTCCTGGAAAAACCACAAGAAGAGGGCCCCCCACCTGGCCCCTAGATTCACTTCTCTGCCCTCCAAGGCTTCCAGCCTGGCTGAGCTTCTGGGAACATGGCCCACCCAAGTCTGAGCCTTTAAAGAAACTACCCCCACCCCCACCTACCCTGCATAGTCCTGACAGGCTGTTCTGGGAAACCCCCAGGCCACAGTCTCAGGTTTTTGATTTGGGGCCTGGGGACCTGCCCCATCCCATTTCCCTTGGGTCAAGGATACAATAGAGGCTAAGGGCTCTTGCCCCGGAGAGGCCCCTTGCTACCCCAGCTAAGGTCCTCATCCTAACCCCACAATCCCTAGAGCGGCCCAAAAAAGGGGTCTAGCTATTCAGGAGGGGCGGCTGCAGGCCCCACAGACTCCACTGTGGCCGGCCTCTCTCCCTAGGCCCCACTACCACCAGTGAGAAATGAAAAGACCCAGCCTGACCTTGTGGTTCTACAGCCAAGTAGCTTCCCACCTCAGTTTCCCTGATGTGGCCTCCCTGGGGCTGTAGGCTCTGCAGGTATCAGGTATGGCTGGAGGTACAGGAAGCATAACGTAACCAGACTCTGCCTGGCCCCCATACCATTCTGGGGGCCAAAGCCCTGGTCCCCGCACAGACCCAGGAAGCGTCACCTGGAATGTCCAGACACAAGGCTTCCCAAGACCTTGGCAGAACCCAGAGAGGAGAGGGCTCCAAAGGGAACGGCATTCAGGTGGAAAAGAGAGAGCCTGGCAGGGGAAACAGGTAGATAGCGGCTTGGGGCATGCCCAGTGGCAGGGCCTCGAGTGTCAGGTGGACAGAAGTGTTGGGCGTCACACTCTGTACCCAGTAGCTTCATGGGCCAATCCAAGCAGAAGAGTGGGGCCTTCACACAGTTATTGGCAAATGGGATGCTGAGTAGAGGGGATGATCCCGGGGAGCTGACCAGCCTGGCTGAGCCCCAAACAAGGCAGTTAAGGCCAGGCCAGAGAAATGGCTGTGGGCATGTGTGGAGCTGATCATTCTTTCCTAAGCCTCTGAGGGGCGAGAAGGCCCAGGCTGGCCCCTACCCAGTCCTCCCAGTTCAGCCAGAGCTGCCCTGCTCAGCACTGCCCCCCCTCCCCACAGGCTCTGAGAGGCAAGGACATGGCAGAGAGGGCACCACAGTGCCACCATTACTGAGTGCTTGTAGATACCAGTGGAGCAGCTCACCCATCCTCCCAGAGGTTCTCTGCATGGGTAGCAGCATTCCCACTTTCCCTGGAGTGGGGGTGGGGGAACCAAGGCTCAAAGAAAGGGCATGACTTGCCCCAGACACACAACTAGCACATGATGGAGGCAGAATTTGAACCCAGGTCTGTGTGAATCCAAAGCTGTTAACCATTAGAGTCAAACAGAGATAAAGGCATCCACTTCTCTCTAAAGTATAGAAGCCACAAGAGAACATCACTCCCAGCCCAAAGACAAGAAAAAAACAGGTAATCCACAAAACCATAGCTTTTGTTCAGCCCGTCAGAAAGCTGAGGTCACAAGGCTATCCCAAACCCAACAAGGCTTTATCAGGGGAACCAAATTCCAAGGATGACAAGCTCCTCCAAGGACAGCGGGACACAGGACCCTGCACCTTTGTCAGAGCACCAGAGGAAAGGGCAGCTGCGGAAGGAAACAGCAGGAAGTATTAGAATTCTGAAAGGCCGGGTGCAGGCTATGCAACAGTTTAGAATTCCCAGGGGTCCCAGATACAAGGAATCTGCCCTCACCGCCAACTCCCCAGGCAATCAGGAGAAAGCTTGGGGGCCTGGTGGGGGCTGGAGAACGCCGGGTCGGTGGTGCAGGCACCACACCAGTCCACTGCCCAGACCCTTCTTTCTAAGAAGTAGCAGGAGCAAGCTGCTGGGGAAACATGGGAGAGATGAGGCACCTGACTGGAAGAAGAGTGGGAGGGTGGGCAAGCAGATCCCACCCCACTGCTACCAGTGGCCCCTCTTCTACCTCTCAGGCCAGGTGGAGACAGAAGGGGCCCCTGCCTCCCTGGGGGGATTTGGGCAACCCCTCCTCCTCTCTGAAGGAGCTCTGGTGGTGCAATGGCTAACCAAAAGGCAGCTGGAACCCATCAGCCATTGAATGGGAAAAAAGACCTGCTGACCCACTCCGATAAAGGTTACAGCCTAGGAAACCCTATGCGGCAGTTCTACTCTGTCATATAGGGCCGCTAGGAGTCAGAATCCACTCGAAGGCACACAACAACCTCCTCTCTGGGCTCCTTCCCTCCTTTCTTCCTTCTGTTCATGTCCAGATCTAGCAAGCCTTTACTGAGGGCACCCTCTGGCCTGGACTCAGCACAAGCTCCCGGAGTTCCCACAGGGCAGTGGGAGTGGGCGAGAGGGGAACCTGGAGCAGGATGGAGGGCCTACCACCTCCTCTGTAAAAGGAGGAGCACAGCTCCTATTCCCCCATCAGGGTGGAGCTGAGAGGCAGAGAGGGCACTGGTGGTGGTCACAGCCCAGGCATCCTGGCCACAGGCCTTCTTAAAGGGACAGGCAGGCTCCAAAGAGCCCCATCCTAAGGAGGGTTTGGGACATCTCTTTGAAGACAGAATCTACTCTGGGCACCACATAGCATATGATTTTGCTTTTCTCTCTTCTCTAAGGACTTTTAGGTAACCAGAATATAGTTCAATATAAAAGCAGAGGCAAAGACATCAAGTTTGGGGAATGCCAGGCATGCAGGCTGGAGGCTGAAGATTTGCCTGGGAGGTGGGCAGAGTTGAACAAAATGCCCCCAGGCTGAGGCCTACTCCTGGGGAGAAAGGAGCAGCAAGGGCCAGGGTGCTCTGGGGGCCAGGATGGGGGACTCCCAGTGAGCACGGGAAGCATCTGAGTGACCCTCCTCACCTTCATTTATCAATCCACCCAGGCAATCAACAAGCATTTACTGAGCACCTACTGTAAGCCAGGCCCCGCGGGTCCTCAGCACAACCGGTGGTGAATGAGACAGACAGGGCTCTGCCCACTGAGAGCCTTGGTAGAGAGCTCGTCATGAACAAAGCCTGGTCCAACACCACCACAAGAGGGGCCTCCACACTGGTTGTGCCTCGGGCAGCTCTGCCAGACACCAGAGCTGCCCAGAGTAAAGAGCAGAGCTTTGAAATTAAACTGGTCATGGCCTAGATCCTGACCTTCATCACAAGCTGTGTGCATGGGCAAGTCCCCTAGCCTCTCTGAGCCTCTGTTTCTTCATATGAGGTAATAACAATAACAATCCAAACTAAAAAAAACAAACCCATTGCCATCAAGTCGATTTTGACTCATAGTTACCCTACAGGACAGAGTAGAACTGCCCCATAGGGTTTCCAAGGAGCAGCTGGTGGATTTGAACTGCTGATCTTCTGGTTAGCAGCTGAGCTCTTAACCACTGCACCACTAGGGCTCCAACAATAACAATAGCAGCTAATTTTTTTTTTTTTTACTGAGCAGTTACTACGTACTCAGTCTTGTTCTAGAACTTTACATGTATAAACTCATTTAATGGACACAAGAACACTATGTGATAGGTACTGTCAGTATCCTCCTTTCAGAGAAGGAAGCCAAGACACAGAGAGGTTTAGCGCCTCGCCCAAGGTCACACAACTAGTGAGCAGGGCAGCCAAAATCCACAGCCAGGCAGCCTGGCTCCAGGGCTTATGCCTTTAACCACTGCATCACAGCCAAGAAGCCATGCCCAGCAAGGGCCCTCAGCATCATTCCAGGCAACTCCTTGACATCCAGCATCACTTGTACTCCAACCCATCTTTGCCCATTGAATTCCTATTCATTCTCTGGAACCCAGCTCAAATGCCCTGTGTTGAAACCACGGATCCCTCTCAGAGTGAAGGAGAAGGAGACTCACGTGCATTGGGCCCCTGCTGTGCACCAGGCCCCATGCCCATAACCACAGACACAACAGCTCATTTATTCCTCCCAACCCTCAGAGGCAAGATCAACCATCTTTATCTCACAAATGCGGAAACAGGCTCAAAGAGACCAAGTGGTTTTTCCAAGTTCACTTAGCTGGTTGGGGACAGAACTTGCCATACATAATAGGCCTCCAGCAGGGATGGACTTGGGGGATTGTGTGAGAGGAGGCCAGTGTGGGGTCAGCTGATCATTCCTGGGCCACTTGGGTAGAGTGTAGACCGCTTGCCCCTGAAAGAGCACGACATCGTAAGAATTGGGGATAGGATCAGTCAGTCAGTCAACAGACACTGCCTGAGTACACTCTATAAGTAACATGGGTAGGAGTGAGGGACCTCCCCGACTCTGTTCCTTGGTCCTCCTCCATCTCTCCCTCAACTCCAATGCTGAAAGTACCTACTCCCATGCCCACCTGCCCAATGCCTGCCCAGCTATTCTTTTATGTCCAGAGATAATACTGCCACCTCCTCCAAGAAGCCAGCCTGATTATTCCAACACCCCTTAGAACACCCTGGACATGCAGTCTGGCTAAGGACTGGAGCAGATCTGGAAGGCAGAATCGCTCCCCCTCCATGGTCCGTGGAGTGAAGGTTACTCAGGTACAAGAACATGGTTGGGGCACAGGGAGCCCTGCCTCGGAGGTTAACAAGGCACCCTACCCTCCAGGAGGCTCAGGCAGGAGCCAGCTGCACCTGCTGGCAACAAAACTAGCATGATGGATGGTACCATTCAGAAAGAAATAAATCCCAAAGCTCATGCGCTAGGTGAGCTGGGGGGTGTATCCATCTTAGAGATGCTTAATGAATGTGCTGGCGGGTCCCTGGTCTCTGGGGACCTCTCCCACCCCCCCACCCCAGGCTCAGTCCCTCCCCCAAGCTTTCTTAGAATCAGGGATGCAGGGTGCTGAAGAGATGTGGAGATTAGCTAGTCCAGACCCAAAACCCCATTGTATAGATGAGGATGCTGAGGCCCAGAAAGGATTAGCACCCAAAGTCACACAGGAAGTCAGCTACAGAACCTGGACTAGAGCCCAGGCCTCCAGCCCCAGCCTACTTGGCCTCTCACTCAGGCTGCCCTCTCTTCTGGAACCTCTTCAGCCCCTCCCTGGCTTTAAGCCCTGCTGAGTCCCCTAAGAAGAGTCCCTGACCACCTCCTGCCAATCCTAGATCCCTGGTGGAGACCTCTGTCCCCTGACCAGGTCAAGTGTGAAGCCACGTCTCCTCCTCCTCTACCTTGAAAACATGGCCAAGGCATAGTGGGCACCCAGGGCTCAGGGGCACTTTTGGTGGACTGGGTGGAAGAGGGATCACTGTCATGGATTGAATTGTGTCCCCCAAAAATGTGTCAACTTGGTTAGGCCATGATTCTCAGTATTGTGTGGTTGTCTTCCATTTTGTGATTGTAATTTTATGTTAAAGAGGATTAGGGGGGATCGTGACACCCTTACTAAAGTCACATCCCTGATCCAATGTAAAGGGAGTTTCCCTGGGTGTGACCTGAACCACCTTTTATCTTGCAAGAGATAAAAGGAAAGGGAAGCTAGCAGAGAGTAGAGGACCTCATACCACCAAGAAAGCAGTGCAGGGAGCAGAGTGTGCCCTTTGGATCTGGGGCTCCTGCACGGAGAAGCCCCTAGTCCAGGGGAAGATTGATGAGAAGGCTGACAGAGAGCGAAAGCCTTTCCCTGGAGCTGACGCCCTGAATTTGGACTTCTGGCCTAATAGACTGTAAGAAAATAAATTTCTCTTTGTTAAAGCCATCCACTTGTGATATTTGTGTTACAGCAGCACTAGATGACTAAGACAAATACAAAGTGTCCAGGGCCAGGATGGCCAGTGTGGAGCTGCAGACAGGTCCTTGGGGATCTGACAATGACCAGATAAGAATGGTCATGCTCGGCTAGTCATCCCCAGAAGCTGTTCCCAAGCCTGGACCCCCATGTTCCCTCCCACGGGTTAATCACACCTCCTGAGTACCTGATAATTATTCTTTGTAGGGTAGCCCCTCACTTCCTAGAAGAAGCAGAGGACAGGCCAGCTTTGCCTGCATCAGAATGCCCCACCAATTCCCAGGGAACAACTCCCTCAATCAAATTAACGAAACACTGAACTGCCTGTGTACAGAGTGGTGGGCGCCTGGGGGGCAGGGGAGCGGGAGAAGGGCCAGAAAACGCGGCTGCCCCACCCCCAGCATCTCCCCCACGGCTGTCACCCTGCCTGAAATGTCACCATGAAAGGGAAACATCGTTCCATTGGGGCTCAGAGGCATTCAAGTCTCCTATTAAAGTGAAAATATCCCTGAGAAAAATCATACCCTCAGTCATTATCCACCTCCATACATTGGCAGAGGAAGTGGGGTGGGGGGTGGGAGGAGGAAGTTGAGTGACAGGGAGCACCTACTATGTGCCAGAGGTCAGTGACAACACTGAGGCTCAGAGGGTCTCGTGGCTAGCCCAATATCACACAGCTGGTCAGTGGCAGAGCTGGGATTTGAATACAGGTGCAGCCGAGTCCAAAGTCAAGCTCTCTCCTTCCAGACAGGTCCGGTGGCTTCCTCTCCAGCTCCCTCTGACAGGGTGAGCCGCTGGCCACCACCATCAGCCGGCCAGGGCCCTGGTGCTGGAAAACCCAAGACACCTTCCTCAGCTGAGGCCTACTGGGTTCTCTGAGCTAGTTTTAATGAGGTAGCATTTTCACACCAACCCCACTGGATATTCCTGCCAGGCTGCCAGAGTTACCACTGAGGAAAAAGAACTGTCTCTGGAATCAGATGACCCAAATTCTAATCATGTCCCTTAACCTCTCTGGGCCTCAGTTTCCCCATCTGTAAAATGGGGAGAGTAACACCCACCTTGCAGTATCGCCACAGGGAGTCCCGAAGGAAGATGTGAAAGAAGCCCAGCACAGATCGTGGCTCAGGGTCAGCCCTCAGGGTAGCCCCCTCCATCTCTCGGTATGGCCAGTCCCCCCTGATGTCCCCAAGAGCCCAGCCAAGCCCTCCGAGAGGACCTGGAACCTGAGGCGGCTGCCATCAGAGGAGGGCTCGGGCAGTGAGCAGAACCACCAGGAAGCAGCTAAAGAAGCGACAGGTGGAAAACCGTCGGGTCCCTGCCTGATCCTCCCACCAGTCCTGCTGCAGAATGAGATCGGGCCCCCAGTCCAAGCCCAATTTCTACTTTGGAGCCCCGGACAGAGGTCTGGGCCCAGCATCACCTGCCTGCCCCATTCCAGGGTCATGCTTGAGGCCTCTGCCTGTAGCCCTAGGAGGCACCACCAAAAAACAAGGACAATGCCATCCTGTGGTGGGCCCCAGTAGACCCCAGAACCCCACCACAACCCTGACTCCTGGGCCTTACATCGTCTGCGGCTTTTCCCCAGGTTTTCTCACTCAATCCTGCACACCTAGCCTCACGGCCAGATGAGAAAACAGAGGTTCAGTGAGGGCTGCTGACTTGTCCAGAGTCTCCCAGCAGAGTGGGGCCTGGAACAGAGGTCTCTAACCCTGACCTTGTTCCTTTAAAGCTACCTGTTTACTGAGCACCTATGTGGGCCAGGTCTATAGTCTCTCCTTAGAAATGGCTCCCCTTTGCCCACTTTCTGGCAGCTGCATAGACCTCCTCACTGCTGTCCGGGGGTGCTCTCCAGTACCTCACTAGGGTCCCGCCAACAGCCACCCTCCAACCCACTCCACACCTACAGCCTCCCCCCTTCCCAGACATCACCAAGGACTCATCCTGAAAAAAGAGGCAGAACTCAAGTCATTTATTGGCTGTCATGTTAGTCAATCTCCTTCTCTCTGCCAATGAGCCGAGGCCTTGCTGGGAGCATCCAGAGAGGTTGAAACCCAGATAAGTGGCCAGCCTGGGCCTTGGTAAGGCGAGTAATGAGGATGTAGGAACATGCATTTAGTGACAGCCGGCTATGGGGCAGGCCCCACCCTCTCATTTAATCTTCCCAACAGCCCTGCAGGGGGTGGTTCACATTATACCCACTTTACAGATGGAGAGAGGGCAGTGATGGTTCTGCGGTAGAATTCTTGCCTTCCATGTGGAAAACCTGGGTTCGATTCCTGGCCAATGCACCTCAAGCACAGCCACCACCCATCTGTCATTGGAGACTTGCGTGTTGTTATGAAGCTGAACAGGTTTCAGTGGAGCTTCCAGACTAAGACTAGAAAGAAAAGCCTGGCAATCTACTTCCAAAATCAGCCTGCTGAAAGCCCTATGGATCACAACAGTCTGACTGGCAACCGATCATGGGGATGGTGGAGGACCAGGCACGGTCGTCATGAGTCAGGGACCAACCTGACCACAGCTAACAACAGCAGGGACACATAGCTTAACTTGGATTTGAACTCAGGTCTGCCTGACTCTGAGGCTGGGCTCTCTGTTTCTTCCCCTACCCTCACCCCTGCTGCTGAGAAAACACAAGCAGGTTCATGCCCTGAAGACAGAGCTGAGACTCAGCTTCCCAGAGCCCCCTTTCTCCACGCCTTCAGGTCAGCAGCTGGCCCAGGCTGGCCCAGGGTGGGAAGGCGCCTGCTGCCTTCCTGTGGGGCTGCCTCACTTTCCCCTCTCCCTCCCACTCTGGCTAGCAAATGAGTAAGAAGAATAGAATTACAGTCTGGCTACACAAGACACAGAATTAGCAGGATTAAATATAAATAGCTATTAAAAGTGCCTTATAATTAAATTCATTTTCCAGTTATTTGTTTTACACACACACACCCGCCCACACACATGCGCACACTCCCATCACAGCTCCACACAGAGTGGGTGTCAGAGCCCCCAGCTGCTAACCAGCCTCCTCCTCCCCTCAGTTCCCGCCTCCTTGGAAGCTCTGGTACCAGCTTCTCTTCCACTCCTCTCTGGCCCTGCTTCCCGTTCATCTACCAGGCACTTTCCAGAAGAACGGACGACTACCACTGCTGCTGATCACTTGTACTGGGCACCTCTTATAAGCCAGGCACTTGACACTCATCATCTCCTTTATTCCACCCAGAGATGTTTTTCATTTATTAAACATGTGTTTAGTGCCAAGTACTTAACATCCATGAGCTCATTTAATCCACACAATGCCACTCACTCCTCCATTAAACAAGTATTGGTTGAGCATCTACTACATGCCAGGGCTTGGTAAGTGCTAGAAATACTTCATTCAGCCAACAAGACCCAAACCTCTGCCCTGTGGAGCCCACCGTGAAGAAAGCCCAGTGCCAGAGACTGGCCAGGCCACGGGAAAGACGTATGCTGGGGAGGGTTCTGCTGGCTGTAAGCTCCTTGAGGATCTGGCCTGTTCCTACATCTCTGTGTCCAGGGTGGGGTGCAAAGAGGACGTGTCATTCATGAGCGTCAGCCTGAACACCTCAGGCCAGGTGTGAGCCCCATCCCTGCCATTCCTCACACTGTGCCCTTGGGCAGCCCCTTCTTCCCATCAGGCCTCCACTTCCTTCTCTGTAAAATGGGCATCATTCTAATCCTGCCTACCAAAAGTAAAGGAGTTAATACTTGCAGAGTGCTTTGAATGGCGACTGGCACATAGTAAGTGCTCAGTAAGGGTTGTTGTTAGTTGTCATCAAGTCAGTTCCAATTCATGGTGACCTTACTAACAATAGAACAAAATGCTGTCCAATCCTGTGCCATCTTCATGATGGTTGATATGTTTGAGTCCATTGTTGTTACTATTGTGTAGTGCCTCCCAACCTAGAGGTTCATCTTCCAGCACTACATTGGACCATATTCTGTGATCCATAGAGTTTTCATTCACTACTTTTTAGAAGTAGATTGCCAGGCCTTTCTTCCTAATCTTAGTCTGAAAGCTCAGCTGAAACCCATCCACCATAGGTTGCCCTGCTAGTATTTGAAATACCAGTGGCATGCATAGCTTCTAGCATCACAGCAACATGCAAGCCACCACAGTATGACAAACTGACAGGTGGCACAATAAGGGTTAGCTGCCATTGCTATTATTAGCATTATTACTACAACTATTGCTATTGCTATCATCTGCCTCACTTGTAGAGTCAGGGAGTCATGGACAGGAGAGAAGGTAGAACACTGTAAAGTCTCATAGAGATGGAAGGACTATAAGGCCTGTAATAGTGGGAGGAAATGCCCTGGGAGGGGTGCACTGAAAGTCTATGCAGAGGGTAGGTTAAGTGGGAGAGGGACCACCTCCAGCTGGTGCCCTGGAGGGCTTCCTGGAGGAGGGGTCATGCTTCAGGCCTCTCCACAAAGGCCCTCTTCCCTTTGCTCACTTAGCCTGATCTCCAACCCACCCATGAGGCTATGGGAAGTCCTCAGCCCCAGAGCCTGGACTGTAGGGGGCGCACATCAAGAGCTTTAGCCTTTGAATCCAGCCATTCATTCAACTGGCCCCACTGCCTCTTAAAAAAAAAAAAAAAAAATTTTTTTTTTTTTTTCCTCTTAAGCCCCTAGGAAAGGCAGGAGAAGAAGAAAATCCTGCTCTTCTAGCGGCAGATGATTGGGAGGTAGAGCACAGATGCCAAGATGAACAAGGCCTGAGACAATACGGAGGCAAGAGCATGACCCCAGGCAGCGCACTGTGAGGCTGCAGGTGTTTTCTAACTCCCTACTGTGCATTATCCTGCCCCATTACCTCACTTACACTGAGCTGTCACCTCTCTGTGGCAGGCAGAATCACGCCCTCTTTCTCCAGAGGAGGTGACTCAAAACCCAGAGAGGTCAGCTGTGGCTTGCCCAAGGTCACAAGGCCAGCAAGTAGCAGGACTGGGGACAGAACCCACGTCTATCTGACTCAAAGCCTTTCCTTAGCCCATGCTGTCACTGAATCAGGAAGACCCTCCTGGGGGACATAAAGCCAGGGAGACAATGTCCCTGGAAAGCTTTCCCTGTGCTGTCCCTGCCTGCCTGGCCCCTCTCATCCCCCTCTGTCACCTCCCCAAGGTGGACTGACTGTCCACCCCCTCTCACTGCCTGCAGAGCCCAACACCCAGCCGGCCCGGGAGCCCATCGGTAAAGACTTCAGTCCTAAAAGTAGGCAGCTGAGCTAATTAGCACAGGCTCCATTCTCTTTTCTCAGGGAGGACATTATTTCATTATTCAAAGCCAAACACAGCCCAGTGGTGTCTGGCAAACCCAAACAGGCAGCTGGCAAAGGCAGTGCAAATCGACAGGCAGCAAGAGACCTGCTCTGCCCCTACCTCCCCATGGGGCTTTGGGGCTCCGTCCCATTTTTTGACAAATGCCTGGGGAGAGAAAGGAGCCTGTGTTGTATGGGAAAGATCACGGGCTGAGAGATAAGATACAAAGACCCCATAGACAACCCACGGCCATTGTCACGTCCAGATGACATCGGCCAACCCCAGGTAAAGGAGAGAGGGAGGGAGGGAAAGAGAAGTGTTCGTGTGTGGTAGTAGGGGGAATATTCTGGTACCAGGCCAGGCTGCAGCACTGGAGGGCAGCGTGAGAGTCCTGCCATGTCCATGATGATGGACAGCCTTCCTGCTGCCCACAGGACAGAGACCAGCCCTCAACAGGAGTCCTGCCTACCTTCCCAGCTCATCGCCGCCAGCTGCCTTAAGCCCATTGGATGGGCTTCTTGCCATCACCCACACACAACTGGCTGGGCTCATTCCAGCCTCCTCTTTGGTGACCATGCTGCTTCCCCTCTTTCTGCCTCTCCAGGCTTGGCACCACCTCCTCCAGGGGCCTTCCTGGCTGCTCCATTCTACGCTCTGCCTCAGGTCCCTGGAGCATTTGCCATTGGCACCACAAAATCAAGCATATGGCAATGCAGTGTCTGCCTTGCCGGGCACTCTTGTTGTGGCTGTTGTGGTTGTTGTTTTGTGGGTCCTGTGTGCTGGAGAGAACAGAGATCTGGCCCCCTATACCTCCGAGGAGTTTGGAATAGAGACAGGCACACCAAACCAAAAACCCAAACCCACTGCCATCAAGTCGATTCCAAGTCATAGCGACCCTATAGGACAGAGTAGAACTGCCCCACAGTTTCCAAGGAGCGCCTGGTGGATTCAAACTGCTGACCTTTTGGTTAGCAGCCATGGCACTTAACCACTGCGCCACCAGGGTTTCCAGACAGGCACACAGTAGGTGCTTAATAAGTGTTTGCTGACTGAACACTAGAAAGTCCTTCCAGAGACTCCATGTGGCGCAATGGGGAAGCCCCTGGCTGGTTCAAAGACCAGAGTTGTAGTTCAGCTCTAAAGCTAAGCTTCCATATGTCCTTGCATCGGTCGCTGGATTCTCTTGGCCTTAGTGTCTCCGTCTGTTAGAGCAGGGCTTGAGTCAGAATGACCTCTGGAGCTGTGTCCAGGTGGGAGGAGACTGCAGGCTTCAGGCTGAGCCATGGTGCCGAATCAGGCGGCCCTTTCTGGGTGCGGTGGGCACAAAAGATGAACCCAGCCCTGAAGACAGTGGGCTGGGGCTAGGGGACAAAAGGAGGATGCAGCTGAGAAAGGCCATTTATTTGGGTTGTTGGTTCTGGGCACTGCCAGGGGCTGTCGGTATAGGGGCTGCCTGCTCAGTCTGGTGAAAGAGGCTCAGGCCTAGCCACACTGAGAACATGGTCTGATGGAGGAGGGGGTTGGACACAGGGACTGTACGGAAGGGCCCAGACTTCCCACCCCCTACACACACATACACACACACACACACACACACTTAGCTTCCAGAGTGTGAGCAGCTACTGTCCAATCCCCTCCTCCAAACTGTGCCAGGTACCTGCCTTCATGAGAGATGAGACAAAGAAACCATTTGCTGTGGGAAAGCAGGCAACAGGCCCAGAGCTGGGAGGGATGGAAGGGAAGGCATACAGAAGAAGGTAGAGGGAAAAGAAGGAAGGATGGATGGGAAGGAGGGAGGGAGGGAAGGAGGAAGGAGGGAAGGAAGAAGGGAGCTAAGGAAGATTCTAGCACTATCAAGCAGATCTTGGCAGGGCCCTGTAATGGCCCAGCCACCATCCGCTTCTGAATAATTTCTCCAGCAGAAACTCCATAATTATGGGTAACAACAATCCCTCTGATTTGCATGTATTGAGCACCTTTCAGCCCGAGATCTCCAAGTGCTTTGCCAACATTAATTAATTCATTAGCACACCTGCCTCCCCGGGACAGGGCGGGACGACACTCCGCCCAGCGTAGCAGGGCTGGATCCGGGTGCACAGTGGGTACCAGCCCATGCAAGGGCGTGTGTTGGTGTCCTGGGAGGCAGGATCTAGACAGGAAGCGCCCACAGAGCAGCCCCCGAGGCCCAGGACCGCACCTCCAGCTGCCCCCTCAGAAGTCAGGGCTGTCCTCTCCATGCCCTAGGGCCTGGTCTCCCTGCCCTAGCCCGTTAGAGGGCCCGACCCAGGGATTCTGGTGGTCAGGTGGGCAGAATGTGATCTAGCCCCAGCTCTGTCCTCAGTCACCAGGGAGCTTGGGAAATTCACCAACCAAAAACCGACTGCCATGGAATCAACTCCAACACCTGGTGCCCCATGTGTGTCAGAATAGAACTATGCTCCATAGGGTTTTCAATGCCTGATCTTTCAGAAGTAGATTGTCAGGCCTTTCTTCTGAGGCACCTCTGGGTGGACTCAACCTCCAATCTTTCAGTTAGCAGCCAAGCAAGTTAACCACTGGCACCACTCAGGGACTCCACGAAATGCAGCTTCTTCACCAGTATAATGCGACCTCAGGCTCTCCAGCTTCCGAGGTGCTTGGGAAGCTCACGGCAGACAATGTAGGTGCGACATGTTTAGATCTGTCCAGAGCTGTGCACAAGAGGATATCAGGAAAAGGGACCAGAAGGCTATAGGCTGATGCAGGCCCCTCCTTCCAGGGCCGGGCCTGGCTACAGCCAGGTCTCCATGGGGCTCTAGGTCCTACCCCCTCAACCCTGCCCTCAGCTTCACCCCCACTCCCATTGCCCATCCTGGCCTCAGGAAGAGGCAGAGGCCCCAGGGACCCAAAGCAAGGCAGTCCCCAAACTCACATTCCAGGTCAGCCTAGAGACCCTCAAGGTGCAGATGGGGAAACAAGCACAGAAAGGGGAGGCGCACAGCTTTGACGTCAGACCTGGAATCAAATCCTGGTACCACCACTTATTTGCGTACCTTGAGCAAGTCACTTTACCTCCCCAAGCCTCCGTTTCCTTATCTGTAAAATGAAATAACAATACCCTGAGATAATGTAGATGCTTAATAAATGGATCCGTTATATTTATACTTTCTATTTCGCACCTTCCCAAAGGTCACATAGAAAACTCCATAATTGGGCTCAGCCATCATGTCACAAATATTTACTGAGCATCTGCTATGTGCCAGGCAGTCTGCTGCCTACCTCTGTTTCTACCTTCCCTCTTCAAAGCATCCTCTGCCCAGCTGGCTGGCTTCCTCACTATCTGTCCCATACCCCTGCCTCCTTCATGATGCCAAGCATTCGCCCTTGCTGTTTCCTCCACCTAGAGTGCCCTCCCTCCCCCACTCTGCAAAGCTAAATTTCCCTTCAGTCTTTAAGGTCTGATTAGCCCTGTCTCCTCCAGAAAGCCTTCCCTGATTTCTCCAATATGGTTTACACCTAGCTGCTTCCCAGTTCCTCATCCTGTCTCCTGGGCAGGACTCCTTCCAGGTTAGGATTAGATCTTCTCTTCATCCTGTCCCCACAGTGTGGCTGACCAGATGCTCAGTAGGAGGGCTGTGGGCTAGTCTGCAACAGGGCAAGGGAGGCAGAGCCTCGGCTATAAGGAGCATGAGAGGCCATGTATACTCATAAGCGCAGGGGAGGCCCCAGGCTAGAAGCTGCCCAGTCGAGCCCACCTGCTTCCCTGAAAGGTCCTGATCTCTGTGTCCCTCCAGGCATGATGACAGTGGGAGATAACCCCTTGCGTGTTGACAGCCCTTTATAGTTACGGCCCACAATCTCATTGGGGTCCATGAGGAGTTCAGGGCCCAAAGATCATCCAGTCATGCTCAGGCACTCACACTCATAAATCTAGATGAACACGTGTGACATAGTCATGCACCCATTCTCCCACACATGTTCACGTGAAATACAGTGACACACACTCATAGACATATGTGCTATGATACAGGGATGGATAAGCCCCTTTCTCCAAGGGGCATAGTTGCACAATACATACACTAACACAATGACAACCACACACCCACAAACACATACACACACTCCTGCACACAGCCTAGCACATCAACACACACACACACACACACACGCAGTCACACTGACACACACATATACCAAAGGTGTAGCCAGTTCTAACACTAAGGGAAGTCCAGGCCGGGGGTGAGGCCCAGGGTCACCACTCTGGTTAGTGGGGTAGTGAATATGTGACCATTTACCTCCAACTGGGCATCTTACCATCCGGCTTTCACCTATTTCTTCTGCATGTTTTCATCACAGTTTTGAGCACACTAATGTCAGCATACTAACTTGAAAGACAATCTCAAAGATGCCACGTTAGGAGAACATGCTCAGGAGGGCGGCCCTCCCTTGCCTAGACATCCCCATTCATGTGCACCACACCCAGTCCACTCTCCAGCCACAAGCACGTGCACTAACACACGCACTCAGGCATGCTCACACACTCAGCCCTCAGGCAGGCCTCGGCACCCAGCCCTGGGGAATGGCTACCCACCTCTACACTACTGGCCTCCCCATCCACACCTCCAGTCCTTGCTGCCTGGGGATGGAGGTGAGAAAATGATAGGAAATTAAACTCAAGCCTAGGAAAGATTGCCATGGTCTTCTCTCTCCCCAATCAGTATCCCTGTCTCAAAGGTCACCTCCTCCAGGAGGCCTCCCTTATTCCTCAGAAACCATCTTGGCTTGATATTTGAGACTATGTCATTGAGAAGTGTCCCCGTGGGTAGTCTGCCTATGGGACCCTGGCTCTGACCTGACAGGGCACTGGCCATAGGTGCGGGTTCACCCAGGAACCCAGCATCACCGTGGGGTGGGGGGAATCCAGTCAGCCAGAGCAGAACTGAGTCGAGGCTGAGGTACCCCATAGGTGGAGGCTAGGCCCCTCTGGGCTTATGGGGATCACTTTTCCTCTTTTTGCCTCAGTTTCCTCACCTGCCAGTGGGAGTGTTGTGAAGACCAAGTTCAAGGTGCTTTTTGAGCTAAAAACGCCATGTAGGTGCAAGGTCTCATTTTTTTTGTTTGTTTGTTTTTTCTTTGCAGAGTGTTCTCAAGGAATTCTTCTCTCCCCCCAACAACTTGGGGTTCTCAATGGACCCTGAGCTGCAGAAATGAAACTTCAAGGCCGCAGAGGAGAAGAGAGAAAGTGTCAAGACAGGGCAAAGAACCAGAGACAGATCAAGGAGGAAAAGGAGAAGGCAGGCAGCCATAGGTCTCCTACAAGCAGGCAAGGGCTGGTTGAAATTCCCCAGAACCTGGGGGCTCAGCCTCCCACCCTGGCACAAGCCTCAGCCCAGGCCTCGGAGCACAGAGCCCTGGTAAGGGGCCCAACCTCCAGCTCGTTAGCCAAGACCTGCTCGTTAATCACCACCAACCGCCTTTCTCTGCCTTGGCTGTGTCAGGTCATAATAATATATGAAGAACATTCATTTATTCACCAACTTCCCACTCAGGAAAAGATATATGACATTGTAGGAATGGATTTATCCTGACACCCAGCTTTCAGCAAAGTGAAGCTAATTTAAACATTTAAGTCAACAGCTGGCCCCTCCTCTCGCCTCTTTTTTTTTTTTTTAATGGTGGGAAGGTGAAGGATGGGAGGGAGGCTGAAAATGTACAAGCCTGCACAGTTGGAGGGCTAGTAGCAACAGAGAGGACCAGGGGGCTCAGCTGACCCCCTCTGGCCTCACCCGCACCACACATATGGCTCCAAATCTGAAATAAAATCAATGCAACAAGTGGGGGCAGAAGAAAGAGCACCGTAGTGGGGGGTCTGGACTCCTGCGGCGCCACTAACTGACCACACAGACCTGGACAAGTCTCTCCTCTCTGGGCAACAAGTTACTTGTCTGTAGCAGGAGAGGGTGGGGCAAACTCACCACTATTTAGACACTGGTCCTCTTTAGCTTCCCAAACTGGCTTCTCCTGCCCTCTCCTGGGTATCTCCTCCACCCCTGGGACCCATCTGTATGCTCTGGGGGAGAAGAGCCCTCAGGAATGGCCAGGAGGACCTCCCTGCATGGAGAAACAGCTGAACCAGGGGTTTCAGAGCAGGCTGGTGCAGTCAGAGTGTGCTGCATGGAGGAGGCAAGGCTTGAGACTAGGCAAGGGGAGCAGCTGAGCCTTGCATTTAAGAGCACAGCCTCTGGAGCTAGATGCCTGCACTCAAATCCCTGCTTTCCCGTTTGGTACTCTGACTTCAGGCAAGGTGGTTACCCTTTCTGTGCCTCAGTTTCCTCAACTGAAAAAAGATGATGATGAGTGTGCCTACCCCATAGGGTTCTTGGGAGGATCAGGTAGGGCCACTATCCAGGAAAGCCCCTGGCACCATGCTTGACACACAGAAAGAACTCAGCAATGTCAGTGTCATGGAGATATTTGGGTAAGGCTGGTCTGATCCAAGTCTCCCTAGTGCCTGTCCCACTCCAGCCCGGGGCCTGACTGGGTGTTCCAGGGTGGGGTTTGCTCAGCTCAGCCCACAGGGAGCCCACCAGGCCCCCTGACCAAGGCAGGAAGATTTTTCTTTGCTACTGGCTAAGACCAAACTAGCCCACCCTCAATGAGTAAAGAAGACCTAGAAAGCTCTTACCAGCAGGGCAGGTGAGTAAGCAGCAGGCCCTCAGGGGCTGGGCATGCAATCTGTGTAAATGCAACACTTGAGCATGCACACCCACATATATATGTGCACACACACACTTCCCACACTGCCCTTCCCACAGCTCCCCCTCCTTCACTGGCCTTTGGCCTGAGATTGTAGAGTGCCCAGCTGCCCCCCAGCACCCTTGGCCCTGAGAGTGGTTTGGCACAGAGAAGGAGTATAAATGGAAGGAACCTGCCCAGATCACAGGCTGGAGGGAAACAGGGGAGGGAGGACAGGGACCTGCAAGGCCTGCTAACCCCCAGACCCCCACAGCCCACTCAGCCCAGGTGGCAGGGACAGCGTGCCATGGGTAGGTTACTCTCGGAGCCTCAGTTTTCTCACCTGAAAAAATGGAGCCAATTATGCCAACCTCCCAAGGGGGTTGCAAGGGTTTAAGTAAGACATCCACTGAAGCACCAAGCTCAGGGCCTGGCCCACAGAAGGTGCTGCCCCTCTCGGTGCCCCTCCCCTAATTTCAGAGGTGCAGAACGAGGCAAGGGAAGCATTTGTCTCATGCCCAACTGGGGAGGGGAGCCCACGTTAGACAGTGGCGGATGGAAGCCGGCGCCTGGGGAGAAAAGTGCAGCTTACGTGGGGGTGTCTGCGTCTCTGTAAACGGGGTTCTAATTGAGTGCCCTATTAAAACGTGTCAATCGCTAACACAGCTGTTTTAATAAAGGAGTTCCTGTGTTATTTTTAAAAGGTATAACTGAACAGAAAACATGCTGAGCCCTTTCTCCTGGCCACACCTGAAGAGAGCCTGGCATTGGAGCCACACCTGTACCAGGACACCGTCGCCCACCTGTGCTAGCCAGTGCCTGTCCTGGACCAGGGCCAGAGGGCAGCCATGCCCCAGAAAGTGACTGCCAGGTCTCAGAGGCCCCTTCCCTCCCTATGTGGGCTTGGGTGACAATTCTAAGAAGGCAGCTTTTTTTTTTTTCCCTCCTTAAAAGGGAGCTTGACGGTGACTCACACCTGTTTTTCCCACAGCCTTCCTGCTTCTGCTGTGTTGTCACTGAGGCACACCTGACACCTTCCTCCTCTGCAGGGAGGGGGGAGGGGGATAAGGAACAGCCAGACTGCTCAAGGGGAGGGGGAGACCAGGGTACCTCTGGGGTAAGTCTAGCCACCGAGGGCATCCCAGGCCCAGCCCCGTGGCCCCTATCCCAGGACCCTCAGCCAGGCCCAACCCCACCAGGCTCCAGTGCCCGTTTGTAACAGCAGGTGCTGGACCAGACACAGGGGTTGCAAACTGGGCAGCAGAATATTTTGTGTGGCCTGCTCAGTGGTTTTTAAAAGCTCAGAACCGGCTGCCAATGCTTACGAATCGCATAGAAATCTGGATTTCTGGTTTCTCTTTGAAAAATCTGATCTGGCCACAGAGGACCTGCATTTCCATGTGGCAACAGCCACATGGCTGAGGTGTAGGCCTCCAGCTCCCCACGGTCCCCACCCACATTCTGTGCCTGGCCCCGGGGGTATTTGAATTTGAGACCCTTGAGCAAGAGGCTCGCTAAGGGCCAGCCTCCAGTTCTGTGGTTCCAAATCAAAACCATTATTGAGGTCCCTGTGCCCTCCCTGGGGGTGGGGGGATTAGAGCATAGGAGGAGAAGGAGGAGGTGAGTACACGGGGCGGGCGGGGTGACAGAACTCATTACCCATTGCCATCGATTCCGGCTCATAGCGATCTTATAGGACAGAACGGAACTCATAAAAAAAAAAAAAAAATTTTTTTTTTTTTTTATGAGTTCCAGACCCAAATTGGGAATACAATCCAGGAACATACCCAAACCCACTAAACCCACTGCCGTCGAGTCAACTAAAAGGTTTTATTTTGTTGTTACGGTTAACAAGTATCCATTTTCTAATTCACGCCATTCTATTATACCAAAAAACTGCTCCAGTATATGGGATGGGACAATGCTGGGACCTGCCACCAAACTGTGAGGGTTGAGGTCACGGCAGCTGAGCACACAGAGCAGGGCACGCAGGTGTGGCCTGACACAACCAAGCACTGTCCCAGCGGTCTCAGGGAGAAAGTCAAGCAGGAGCGGGTGCTCTCTGCATTCATATTTGGGGATGTAACCACCAGTTGAAAGGGTTGAGTTGTAATTGTGCAAATACACATAATAGGCTAAAAGCTTCTTTTGCTATGATTGTGCTCCTTTGAGTTAAGATGTCTAGACTTTAGAAATACCATTATCCTGGACCAGGGCAGGTACAGGACTTTCCAGGTAAACAATCTCACTGTTATCAAGTGCTCAATGGAGGGATTCAGACAGAAAAAGCTCCCAGAAGGAAGAGCACCAGGAGCTGGAGAGCCCACGAAGTTCCCTGACCTCGAGGGCATGGCCTCCTGACCAGCCACCTACAATCCTCTTGCCCAAGATTTTCCCTCAGATGATTGGCCCCTGAAATCCTGGACCACATAGGGCCATGAATAGCCTCCTGGGTGCCCCCTCTCTCTTTCTTGCTGGCAGGGAAATGACAGTCTGGGAGCTGATCCAAAGGAGCTCAGAGAGGCCCTGCCACACGCCCAGCCCGTAGAGCTTCCATCCCCAGAACATGATCTCTTTGAGCCTCTGTTTTCCCATCTGAAAAGCGGACACGAATAATGGAGGCCTGGCTAAGCAACAATGTTCAGTGTGCAGACCTCTGCTTCCATTTCCCTCATTCCCCCAAGTAAAAGCCCACAGGCCACCTAAGACCCGGTTCTAAGCTGGGCTGTGCCACTAACTTGTGGCTGTATGACCCCAGACAAGTCCTAACCCTCCCTAACCTCATGCTCCCATCTGTAAAATGGGGTTTTATGCCCTCTTGGGTCTTTCAAGCCCTAGAACTTGATCCAGCCCTGAAGTCCCCAGGCAAGCTTGGCCTGCAGCTGCACCCAGGCGTGTGAGACGACAAGGGGAGAGGCTGAGGCAGCACTACGAGGCTCCTGCTGGGTGAGGGCAGGGTGAGCTGAGGGTCTGGTGGAGGCTGGAGATATGAGGACAGTGAGGGCAAGCCAGTCTTTTAGGACCCTTTTAGGCCTGGACAGGACGTGAGCCCACAGCACGAAGAAAGCACATCCTGTGCTCAAAGACCCAAGTTAAAGGGTAAGATATAGTCTCCAAGCTCCAGAGGAGCAGGCCTTGGGCAAGCTCCTCACTCTTCTTGCTCCACCCAGTGGACCCTAATCCTGCCCCTACACCCCACCTCCTCCAGGAAGCCTACACTGACCACCTTCCTCCTTGGCACCTTCCCCCCACAGACCAGACCTTCTGGGTACAGATGGAGCAAGTGGGGCTTGAGAGGAGCAGATGCAAGCCAGGGCCGCACAGAAGTCCTGGGTGAACCAAGACTTCTGCACTGAACCTTGCAGCTTCCTGTGCTTCAGCCAGCCCTTCCGTGTCAGCTCTAGGAGATCGGGGTTGGAGGCTGGGAAAGCAGGACCAAGAGGGCAAGCTCACTGGTAAAGCCACACAGGAATGCAGCTTCACACCACCAGGTCTTTGCCCAAGCTGAACACCTTTCCACGGTTAATACTCGTTCACGGGTCCCCTCCTCCATGAAGGCTTCCCTGATAAGACATCCCACTCCCTGGACCACCCCTCCCCGCACGCAGCCCGCGTATCTCTACTCTGCACCCAGGAGCCTTCCTTGTACCACCTATTTACAAACCAGCCTCCCCACAGGGTTGGGTGCTTCCTTAGGGAGGGACCGGGTCTGAGTGCTGTCACCCCAGCAGCAGCTCCAGGACTGTGCCTGGCACATAAAACCCAACCCATTGCTGTCAAGTCAATTCCAACTCAGAGTGACCCTATAAGACAGAGCAGAACTGCCCCATAGGGTTTCCAAGGTTGTAATTGTTACGGAAGCAGACTGTCACGTCTTTCTCCCTCACAGTGGCTGGTGGGTTGAAACTGCCGATCTTTGGGTTAGCAGCCAAGCTCTTAACCACTGCGCCACCAGGGCTCCTTGCCTGGCACGTGGTAGGTGCTGAACAGACATCTGGGGAATGACTGTGAGACCAAAGGGAAGGAGGCATGTGAGAACTGCTCAGAAAAGAAGGTGCCCACCACAGCCCCCATCTCCCAGGCGGGCATGCCCCACCCCACCCCGCCCTCGCCTGGCTGGAGAAAGCTGCAGAATTAAGCACAAGTTATAATTAAGATGGGATGTTTGAAGAGAAACATAATCTCCGTTTCCGTGGGATCCGCGGGCACAACAGTAATTAACGTCTCATTAACATTCGCCCAATTAAGCAGTTTATGAAAGTGTATGGATTTGCATACTGCCAAGCCAGGCTCGCTCAAGCAGGCGTCAAAGTTAACCCCTGCAGCCCCAGGCTGGAAGGCGATAAGGCTGGGCAAGGCCTGGGGAGGAGGAGGGGTGGAGGTGTCACCAAGTCAGCAGAGGCTGTGGGGAGGGGCCACAGCCCCTGGCACCTCCCCCAGGCCCACCTCACGGTTCCCCCCACCCCCCCTCCCCTGGCCTAGGAGTGGACCATTCCCTACTTGCAAGGTCAAGGTCAGAGTTTCTCAAAAGGAACTTTTACAAGGAAACGTAGGTCACTGGTGCCACTCACCACTACCACCCCAGGCTTTTCCCACCCCCTATTAACCCACCCTTGAATGTCTCCCTGCACAGCCCACTAGTCTGTCATGGTCTCCACTGCCCACTCTTCTTCGCTGGCTCTCCACGGGGAACAGGTCTTCCACCTGGGAGCGCCTTTTTAGCTTCAGGTGTTTTACCTGCATTACCTCATCCAGCCCTCCCAGCTCCCTGAGGGCTTTGTTAGCATCATCCCTATTCTATCCAAGAAGAAAGAGGCTCAGAGAGGTTCAGCAACCTGTCCAAGTTCACAGAGATGGTAAGTGACCCCAAAGCCCCTCCCACTTCCCCAGGCTGCACGATTCTGGAGGCACAAACACTCCAGAGCCAGCGACAACACATGTGGCTGCCACCAGGGGAAAAGGCCAGCTGTTCCTTCTAGCCTTGCCCTGGATGCTAATTAACCGCCCTCCCCAGAGCCTCCTCAACTCCCAGCCCAGCCACAACTCCTGGATCTGAGCTTGAATCAAAGTCTCCTATGACCGGGCCACAGAGGGAGGCCTCAGTTCTCCAAAGGAGAACAAAGAAAGGGGCCTTTTTGGGTGGTGTCAAGACCAAATGGCGCATTTTCCTCTAAAGCACTTTGAAGCCTTGAGCACTGTACTCGCATTAGTTGCCCATTCATTGTCTTACTCCTTGATCCCACTCACGCTGCATTCATGCCCAGCTCTGTGCCCCCAGGAGCCTGTCAACCCTCTGCCCATTCCAAGGCCAAATTAGGACAGCTTTTCTCAGTGATAACAATACGTATCAAGAGCCTTAAAAATGCTCATTCCCAACAAGCTATAAAAAGCATAAACCATAAAGGTGAGGAATTTGACTTTGTTACAATTTAAATCATCTGTGCCACAAAAGACACCACAAAGGGAAAAGACAAGCCACAGACACACCAGAAGGATATACCTGGAACACACATAGTTGACAAAAATTTCATTTCCAGGCTATATAAAGAACTCTGCAAATCAATAAGAAAAAGACGAATCACCCAATTTTCTTAAAAGGCAAGAAATAGGATCAGGCAACTGGCAGATGAAGAGACCTAAAGGGCCAATAAACGCATGAGAAGGCTTGCATGTGCTCTGCAGAGTTCCGGAAAATGCAAGAAAAATGACCAGATACAATTCTGTACCGTTACGTCGGTGGACATTTAAGAAGTCAGACAGCACCAAGTGTCATTGAGGCCGTGGAGCAACGGGACCTTTCATCATTGCTAGTGGAAGT
This sequence comes from Elephas maximus indicus, assembly GCF_024166365.1. Taxonomy (NCBI): domain Eukaryota; kingdom Metazoa; phylum Chordata; class Mammalia; order Proboscidea; family Elephantidae; genus Elephas; species Elephas maximus. The sequence continues at coordinate 65,760,614 of NC_064831.1, read as the reverse complement.
GGAAGTTGCTACAACTATTTTGGAAAACAATTTGGCCTTGTCTTGTAAAGTGCCAGATGTATACAGACTCCCACCAACCAATTCTACTCTGAGAAAAACCCTCCCACGTGTGCACAGGGAAGCTGAACAGCAATGCTCTCACGAAGCCCTGTTTGTAAGAGTGAAAGGGGAAACCATCTAATGCCCACCGGCAGGAGGATGGATCAACTGTGGGCTGTACAGAGTAACTACAGCAGATTGAACACATGACTTTACCTACACTCCCTTCCAAAACCCCATTACAACAATAAAGGATCTTTTTGTATGGAAATCCACAAGGACAAAAAATGGAAGAAGAGGAAACAGCTACGTAATTTTGGAAGCTGGAAAGCAGATGGGTGAGTGGTAATTGATTTGGCAGAGCTAAGAAAATAGAGTCCTAAGTCCCTGTCCTATTACCCCACAGAACCCATCAAAATCTCAGCAAACTGGTAGCTCCAAGCAGCCCTAGACATAGGAATGAAGGGCTGGCTGGAAGACTGAGTAAGAAGCAGGTAGACCCCAAGAAAATCCCTTTCCCAGCTCTGCCTAGGAGACTTTTCCCCACCTCTGCCCTCCCCCGCAAGGGTCAAGTAGAGTGCCTCTGGGCTGGGAAATACCGTACTGAAAACTAAAGGGGTAAATATAAGTTTATCTCCTAAATTTCAGGTTGCAACCCAGTCTTTCCCCCTACTTAGCTCCCAGGAGATTCCAAGTCCTCTCTAGAGACTCTGCGATCAGGGACTGCCTGATGAATCGATCCAAGCGGGGCTGCCTCAGAGAAGCCACACAGATGACGAGCCCAGCCAGGCACAAAGGATGCCAATCAGTACGGCCCCCAGACACCCTTTCAGCTCAGTAATGAAGTTACTCCTGAGGTTCACCCTTCAGCCAAAAATTGGACAGGCCCATAAAACAAAACAAGACTAAAGGGGCACACCAGCCCAAGGGCAAGGACTAGAAGGCAGGAGTTAACAGGAGAGCTGGTAATAGGGAACCCAAGGTTGAGAAGGGAAAGTATTGACATGTCGTGGGGTTGTTAACCAATGTCATAAAACAATATGTGTACTGTTTACTGAGAAACTAGTTTGTTCTGTAAACCTTTATCTAAAGTATAACTAAAAAAAAAAAAAAGGATGCCAATCACATGACCCCAACCACACACAAGGGATGTCAATCAGTTTTTGTGCCCCACTCCTAAATAGGGCCACCCAACCAAGCATCACCAGATACTGAAGGTCAGGGACTTCTATCTTGTCCACTACTGTAGAATAGGGCTGGCACACAGGGGGCAGTCCATAAACTTCCACTAAGTGAATTAATTGAGGCAAACCTCTAACATCAAGACAGAGTCCTAAACAAGCAAGCAAACAGAAAAAATGCAACTTGATGGAAAAAGGCAAAACAGATAAAAAGAAACTTAGAAAAAAGGGGGAGGGGGGCTGTGCTTTATTATCCTCAAAGAAATAAAATACAGCATCCATTAAATAAGAAATGGATGCAAGATATTTTAAAAGAGAGCATTCAGCAAATAATGAGGAATTTTTGAAATTTAAAAATAATAAAGCAGAAATGAAAAACTCAATAGAAGGGTAGAATGATAAAGTCTAGGAAATCTCCTGGAAAGAGGAGCAGAAAAATAAACAGATATGATAAGGGAGGGAAAAGGTAAGGAAATCACGAGTCCCTCCTGGAAGCACAATATCTGATTAACTGAGGTTCCAGAAAGAGAGAAAATAGAGGTCAGAAAATCATGAAAACCTTTTCCAGGGCTGAAGAACATGAATGTCCAATTTGAAAGGCTCACTGGGAACCCAGCACAGTGGATAAAATGGATCCTCACCAAGGCACAAACCAAAAAACAAAACCCACTGCCATCAAGCCGATTCCGACTCATAGTGACCCCGTGGGGTTTCCGAGGCTGTAAATCTCTACAGAGGCAGACCGCCACGTCTTTCTCCCAAAGAGCCACTCATGGTTTCGAACTGCTGACCCTTCCATTGCTTTAACCACTGCACCACCAGGGCTCCATCATCAAGGCACCAAACCCATTGCCATGGAGTCAATTCCAACTCACAACAACGCTATAGGAGAGGGTATAACTGCCTCACAGGGTTTCCAAGAAGCGGCTGGTGGATTCGAACTGACAACTTTTTGGTTAGCCGCCGAGCTCCTAACTATTGAGCCACCAGGGCTCCGCACCAAGGCACAGCACGGTGAATTATCAAAACATGGGAGAAACAGAGGAAGCCCTGATGGCACAGTGGTTAAGTCCTATGGCTGCTAACCAAAAGGTTGGCATTTCAAATCCACCAGGTGCTCCTTGGAAACTCTATGGGGCAGTTCTACTCTGTCCTACAGGGCCGTTATGAGTTGGAATCGACTCAATAGCAGTGGGTTTGGTTTTTTTGTTTTGGCCACATGACATTATACATTTGTCAAAATTCATAGGACTGTACAACACAAAGAAGGAACCCTAATGTAAACTATGGACTTTAATAATAATATATCAGTATTAATTCATCAACTGTAACAAATATACCACAGGAACGCAAGGTGTTAACAACAGGAGAAACTGTGTGTGGGAACTCTGTACTTCCTGCACAATTGTTCTGTAAGCCTAAAACTGCCTTGGAAAACAAAAGTCCATTAAAAAAAAAAAAAGGCAACTATTAACTCCAGGGAAAACACAGTCGTCAAGAAAGGAAGAGTAATCAGAGTACACTATATGGCTCGAGGAGCCCTGATGGTGTGCCACTTGAGCACTCAGCTGCTAACCAAGAGGCTGATGGCATGAACCCAGCAGCGGATCTGTGGGAAGAAGAACTGGCTATCTGCTCCCATAAAGATTACAGCTGAGAAAACCCTATGGGGCTGTTCTACCCTGTCACACAGGATCACTATGAGTCGAAATCGACTCAACAGCACCTAACGACAACTATATGACTCAGCTGGGAAGTTCACCCAACCATAAATGTGGGTGAGTGGGGTGGAAGGGGGGAATGGTGGTCAAATAGAGCCAAATCCTCAGCTTCCATAGTAAAAGTCAATAGTTAATGCCTGAAACTGGAAAATAAAGAAGCAGCAATACAACCCAGTTAACTTAGAAGTAGGGGAGTAAACACACAAACAATCCACAAAAACGGTTAAAGAAGCAGTTCCAAAGGAAAGACAAATGGGCCAGGAAGGGCAGAGGACTGCAGAGTTTGTAACAAAGCAATGGAGGGGCCTCACCTCCCCTCAACGGGCCACCTCCAGCCCCTGCCCCAAGCTGTGAGTGTCCGTTGGTCCTGTGCACCCCCATCTACCAGGGCCCCCTCCCCCCGCAACAGAGGCCAACATGAGAAGGCTGGGAACCTGTTGTTCACCTTCTCCTGAAATCAGCTTAGGCCGCACAGAGTGATCACAGAGTGGTTAGCAGGGCAGCCCTGCCTCCTGGCCAGCTCCTGCCTCCACCCACAGCCCTTCACTCCCTGCTGGTCTCAAGGGGAAACCTGGCCCCCCTCCCCTTCCAACAAAGGGGCCAGAAGCAAGATCTCCTGGGCATCAAGGAGGCCCCAGGCTTCCTCTTCCTCCTCCTCTGCTCCCTGGCTGGCGGCTTCTGGCAGGTGGGGGCCTGCCCAAGCCAGAAGCTGACTGAGCTTTTCTATCTTTCATTTAATAAATATTTATTGAGTGCCTCCTCTATCCCAGGCACTGAGGACAAGGCTGCAAACAAGGCAGCCATGGCCTCTATCCTCATATTAAACAAATGAAGCAGTAAATACACATTGTGAGGAGAGCGCTAAAGGAAGTGAACCAGAAAACCCTGAGAAAGGAGAACCCTGATTTATCTGTGGGGCCACTGAGGGGTAGGCTGGGACAAAGACGGGGACCCAGGGATCTGGGCTTAGAGGAAAGAGGAAAGGAATAGATGGTGTAGGGGGTGGGAATCAAGAGACCGCCTCTTCTCGCTGAAGCTCTGTCTCCCTTTCCTCCTTGCCCACCGCCTGTTATTCCCCCATCCGCCCACTTAGAATGCCCTCCTGGCCAAATGGGTTGGGGAGGTGGGTGTGGGAGGCACCTTTATCTCACACCCATCACACCCGCCAAGCCCGGGGCCAGGCTTGTCAGAAGGACAGCAGGAAGAGAAATTCATAGCCCAACCCTTTACCAGAAATCAATGCCCACCTTGCTGTGGTTATCTACACCCTCAGTTCATTCCCCAATCAGGTCAGATGAGGCGCTACCACAGTGGGGGGGCAGGCGGGGCAGCAGGGGTGTGGGGCACAGGTTCCTGGGGCCCTGATACCCTCCTGCCCCAGATCCTCCATGGGGCTGGATCCAGACCCCAGCTGGCAAAGGAGCCTTGGCTTGACAGTGGAGGTGCCCCCTCCGCCCAGAGATTTCTCTCTGCCTCCTGGTGGGTATCTTCCTGTCCTGTTCCTCTCCATGTTTATGCTTCTGCTTTGGTTAAGGCCGCTCCTGCTCAAGATCCTTCAATGGCTCCCATTGCTTTCGGGCACTATTTCGAGGCCCTGGTGTGCAGCCCCTATTTGAGTCTCTGGCCTTACTGTCCCAGGCCCCGGCTATAGACAGACCCAGGCTAGGCTCAGGGCCACGGAGCTGAACCAGGGGCTGATGGCCACTCGGTACCATCCTCACTGGAACAGAGGAGGCTGTCCACAGCAAGTGGGACCAGGGATCAGCAAAGACCTCCAGAAGACAGTGCTGAAGCTGGGCCTTGGATTGAGTGGAAATTCACCAAGAGCTCTAGGAGAGGAAGAAACCCCACTTGGCCCATTCCCACCTTCAGACCTTTGTTCTTGCTAAGACACCTGCCTAAAGAGTTCTCCCTCCACCTACTCATGTTCACCCACTTCAAGTTCTCCTGAGAGCCCTCCTTCAAGCAGCCTTCCATGCCCTCACTCCAGTCTCCTCCATGACCTGGGCCTCTCTCTTGCCTCCCCGTAGCATGTAGCTGGTGCCCTGGGAGATCTGTTGTCCAATAGATCATCCAGGATCAGCAAGGGTATGAGGAGGGCACATTCCCATGGGAAGAGCTGCCAGGGTCAGTCTCTCCCCACTACCCTGCAATACCCCAGGTTGGAGTGGACAATGTCAAAGCCAACTAGAGCCAAGGATGGAGGCAAGGGGGATTGCCATGGGGAGAGGATGCCGGGAGGGAACCAAGCCCCTCAGCTCCTTCACATACACCCCTGGTAGACAGAGACTCATTTCTGACAGTGCCAACATCCCCTCTCCCACACCTGTCATGATCCACAGCTGCTCTCCACTCCACTGGTACCCTCACCCCACCCCATTCCATGAGCAGAGATGTCCCCTGGGAAGGAGGTGCCAGGGAATGCCTGAAATAGCCACCATTCCTGGGCACCTCCTACCTGCCAGGCCCCTCACGTAAGTCTCCGTTCCTTAAGGCCTCGCTCTGTGTTAAGTGGAGCCCTGGTGATGCAGTGGTTAAGAGCTTGGCTGCTAACCAAAAGGTAGGCAGTTTGAACCCACCAGCTACTCCTTGGAAACCCTATGGAGCAGTTTTACTCTGTCTTATAGGGTCGCAATTCATAAGGTTTTCACTGGCTAATGCTTTTCAGAAGCAGGCTGCCGGATCCTTCTTCCTAGTCTGTCTTAGTCCGGAAGCCCAGCTGAAACCTGTCCTCCATGGGTTACCCTGCTGGTATCTGAATACCGGTGGCATAGCTTCCAGCATCACAGCAACACACAAGCCCCCACAGTACGACAAACTGACAGACACGTGGGGGAATGGAAAGAGATGATGGAAAAGCTCAATATCATCAGTCAGAACAAGGCCAGGGGCCAACTGTGGAAAAGACCATCAATCGCTCATACGCAAGTTCAAGCTGAAACTGAAGAAAATCAGAACAAGTCCACGAGAGCCAAGATATGACCTTGAGTATATCCCACCTGAATTTAGAGACCATCTGAAGAACACATTTAATGCACTGAACACTAGTGACCGAAGGCCAGACGAGTTGTGGAATGACATCAAGGACATCATCCATGAAGAAAACAAGAGGTCACTGAAAAGACGGGAAAGAAAGAAAAGACCAAGGTGGATGTCAGAAGAGACTCTGAAACTTGCTCTTGAGCGTCGAGCAGCTAAAGCAAAAGGATTAAAGCAAAAGGAAGAACTGATGAAATAAAAGAAGTGAACAGAAGATTTCAAAGGGCCTCTCGAGAAGACAAAGTAAAGCATGATAATGACATGTGCAAAGAGCTGGAGATGGAAAACCAAAACGGAAGAACACACTTGGCGTTTCTCAAGCTGAAAGAACTGAAGAAAAAATTCAAGCCTCAAGTTGCAATAGTGAAGGATTCCATGGGGAAAATATTAAACAACACAGGAACAATCAAAAGAAGATGGAAGGAATACACAGAGTCATTATACCAAAAAGAATTAGTCGATGTTCAACCATTTCAAGAGGTGGCATATGATCAGGAACCGATGGTACTGAAGGAAGAAGTCCAAGCTGCTCTGAAGGCATTGGCAAAAAACAAGGCTCCAGGAATTGATGGAATATCAATTGAGGTATTTCAACAAACAGATGCAGCACTGGAGGTGCTTACTCATCTATGCCAAGAAATATGGAAGACAGCTTCCTGGCCAACTGACTGGAAGAGATCCATATTTATGCCTATTCCCAAGAAATGTGATCCAACCGAATGTGGATATTATAGAACAATATCATTAATATCACACACAAGCAAAATTTTGCTGAAGATCATTCAAAAACGGCTGCAGCAGTATATCGACAGGGAACTGCCAGAAATTCAGGCCGGTTTCAGAAGAGGACGTGGAACCAGGGATATCATTGCTGATGTCAGATGGATCCTGGCTGAAAGCAGAGAATACCAGAAGGATGTTTACCTGTGTTTTATTGACTATGCAAAGGCATTCAACTGTGTGGGTCATAACAAATTATGGATAACATTGCGAAGAATGGGAATTCCAGAACACTTAATTGTGCTCACGAGGAACCTTTACATAGATCAAGAGGCAGTTGTTTGGACAGAACAAGGGGATACTGACTGGTTTAAAGTCAGGAAAGGTGTGCGTCAGGGTTGTATTCTTTCACCATGCCTATTCGATCTGTATGCTGAGCAAATAACCCGAGAAGCTGGACTATATGAAGAAGAACGGGGCATCAGGATTGGAGGAAGACTCATTAACGACCTGTGTTATGCAGATGACACAACCTTGCTTGCTGAAAGTGAAGAGGACTTGAAGCACTTACTAATGAAGATCAAAGACCACCGCCTTCAGCATGGATTGCACCTCAACATAAAGAAAACAAAAATCCTCACAACTGGACTAATGAGCAATATCATGATAAACGGAGAAAAGATTGAAGTTGTCAAGGATTTCATTTTACTTGGATCCACAATCAACAGCCACGGAAGCAGCAGTCAAGAAATCAAAAGATGCATTGCATTGGGCAAATCTGCTGCAAAGGACCTCTTCAAAGTGTTGAGGAGCAAAGATGTCATCCTGAAGACTAAGGTGCGCCTGACCCAAGCCATGGTATTTTCAATCGTATCATATGCATGTGAAAGCTGGACAGTGAATAAGGAAGACCGAAGAAGAGTTGACGCCTTTGAATTGTGGTGTTGGCGAAGAATATTGAATTTACCATGGACTGCCAAAAGAACGAACACATCTGTCTTGGAAGAAGTGCGGCCAGAATGCTCCTTAGAGGCAAGGATGGCGAGACTGCGTCTTACATACTTTGGACATGTTGTCAGGAGGGATCAGTCCCTGGAGAAGGACATCATGCTTGGCAGAGTACAGGGTCAGTGGAAAAGAGGAAGACCCTCAACGAGGTGGACTGACACAGTGGTTGCAACAATGAGCTCAAGCATAACGATTATAAGGATGGTGCAGGACCGGGCAGTGTTTCGTTCTGTTGTACATAGGGTCGCTATGAGTCAGAACCAACTCGACGGCACCTAACAACAACAACAATAGGGCCGCTATGAGTCAGAATTGGCTTGATGGCAAAGGGTTTAGTTTTTTTTTTTTTCCTGTGTTAAGTGCTTGACACATATGAGCTAGTTTAATTCTCGGACACTGATCAGCCCCATTTTTCATTCGAAGAAATGGAGGTTCAGAAAGGTTGAGTAACTTACCCAAAGTCACACTGTGCTAAGTGGTAGGGCTAGAATCTGGAGTCAAATATGCCCACTGGGGAGCCTGGTTCTTCTCTGAGGTGGGATCCCGGGGGAAATGGGGAGACATGTGATTTGGGGCCTGAGTCCCGAGAGCAAATAACCCTTCCTGCAGCTGAAGTGGGGGACCCATGGGTACCTCCTCTATGCTCACCTCCAGAGAGGCAGGCCCTGAACCAACACCTCTCCAAGGAAAGAACCTACTAAGTGCTGGGCATTTGGTGGGGATTACCAATATCATCTGCGCCCAGAGGTACAGAGCACTTCCGCCACTTAAAGATGAGGAAACTGAGTCTCTGAGAGGTTAAGAAGCTCACCCAGGTCACACAGTAGGAAGAGTGAGATTCAAATGGGGCCTGATTCCCGATGCAGGAGGTCACTCAGGAAGGGGTGCAAAGACAGGGATCTGGCCTCAGCTGGCCATCCTCGGTGCAGGGTACCTGCTCCCAGTCCCAGTTCTGGCCCTGCAAAGCTGGCTGAGTGGAACGGGGCAGATCATTTGCCCTCTCTGGCCTCGAGTTTTTCTTTCTGTTCAGTGGGGTGGATCATTCCCTCCAGCCAGGGTCCCAAGCCTGCCTTAGGATCAATCCTCAGTGTGGTCCGCTGCCCATTTAGAGGCCATGGGAGAGATGGGGCACACTTTTTCTGTGTACCCCCCTTTAGGCCTGCAATGAACGCCTTCCTCCCTACAGAAAGAGGAGACCCAGGGCCTTCCTCCTGGGCCAATGCAACACATGTGCTCTGGAGCCAGGGCCTGGCCAGTGGCTGGGAGGCTCTACCTGGCTTCTCTAACCTAACTTCCCTCTGAGAGTGACCTGTGTGGACAGCCCCCTCTGGCTGGACTCCCGACACCTCAGGTTTGAGCAGTGTGACAAAATGGTAACAGTGTAGGGTTTGGTATCAGGCAGTTCAAATCCCACCCCACCAACCCCTAAAACTACACAGCAATTTGGGGCAAGCCCTTTACCCTCCCTGGACCTCGCTTTCCTCATCTATAAATGGAGGCGGTTAGTGCTTACCTCTCAGAATTCCACAGGGTGTGAACTGAGGGGTGTACATGGGCAGGCAGGAAACGGTGATGCTGAGGGTGAGAATTCTGACCAGCCTCCTTGAGCCAGCCTACCTGCCCCCAGGTCATGCCAACCTGACACCTCAGCTTCCACTTTCAATAACCAAAATCCACAGTCAAGGGAAAAAAATCTGTAGTTTAAAAATAAAGTGGAATCTGCCTCTCATTAAAATGAAGTTTGTCACCTCTATCATAAATTGTCCTCTCAGCTGCAGAAAAAGGTCCATTAACACTTTTTTTCCTTCTCCAAATGAGGCGAGAGTGGGTAGGTTTGAAAATCCCTGTGGACACTGAAAAAGCCAGAAAACCCCCTTCCTCTCCCACCTCCAGGTGCCCCCCGACCGGGCCAAAAAATCATTGTAATTATCTGTCTGAGACCAAGCTGGGGAGAGTGCCTTAGCATGGTTCGTCAAGGTGCTAATTAGCAGGAACCCGCTTCCGCTCTGGGGGCTGGGGGTGGAGGGTGGGCTCCAGTGTCTCCCTCCCCTCCTACCATCCCCCAACTGTCTACCCACTCAGCTTCACCTGGTTCATAGGTATTTGCTCTCAGGTAACACCTGGTGAGATGCAAGGAGAACCCCCAAGGCTAACTTAAGCCTGTGGGGTGAGGAGAGGTGTGATGTGGTGAGGCCGGGAAAGAGGGACTGAAGAGGCTGCACTTCAACTGGAGGAGGAGTAGCCCTACCCCTTGAGGCCTCAGTCTCCACATCTGAGCAATGGGGGAACTGGACTATGTGACTGCTAAGGGACCGCAGAGACCCAGACACTGTCCCTGGGAGTCTTTGGCACAGACCAAAGGGAAAGTGGAGGAAGGGTGGATGGAGCCTGGAATTCTGAGCACTTTCAATTCCAATTATTTATGACAATGATAGCCAACATTTAAGGAATACCTACTATGTGCCAGTGCCAGACTTGGTTCAAACTGACTGACTTTGTCTTCACACAACAGCCCCAGGAAGTAGGCACAGTCCACACTTTACAGAGGCGGAAGGAAGCTGGTTGCAGGGAGATTAACTGACAGTTTGTTGATGAGATGTGAACCTAACCAGGCTGGCTTCAGAGTCCATGCTCTTAACCTCTGAGCCAAACTGAGCCCCACCCCCTGCACTGTCCACCCTGAAGCCCCACCCTGAAGCCTGTCCCAGCCCCTGACTCCTCCCTCCTGCTACCTGCCCAGACCCCTCCTACACAGAAAGGAAATGCTTGATTCTGTAGCTCTGAGCACCTTTGAGCCACCCTACAAAACAGGAACTATTATTATCTTCAGTATACAGTGATACCCACTGTACAGCCTAGAAAACCCTATGGGGGCAGTTCTACTCTGTCACATGGGGTCGCTAAGAGTCGAAAACTGACCCAATGGCACCTACCAACAGCAACAGTGATACACAGGGGTGAAGGCACCTGCCAGGGGTCACAGAGCTTGGAGAACAGAGTGAGGCTTTTAAGAACATGGGCTCTCCCCACCACCCATGAGGTCCTTACCCAGCCTCCACTTCAAGCCCTGGACACTCACTCCAGGGCCAACCAGCTCCCCAGAGGCCTCTCCCAGAGCAGAGCTTCTCCTTCAAGCCTCTCAGGCCCAGGAGCCCTGAGTACCTCCACAAGGTGCAGCTGTCCCCCTGCCCCATGCCCAGAGGCCCACTCTGCCTGCTCACTCAGGGTCTCTGGGCCCCACTCGCCCCTCCTCTCGCTCCCCTCCCTGACTATCAGGAGTCTCTGGGCCCTACCTGCTCCCTCCCTTAAATCCTGAGAGTATCCATGAAACTCCCACCAGCCCTAGCAAACAGCATCCTTCCTCAACCTCTACCTCCACGGTGCCAAAGGGGACACTGAGCCAGGAGTCCTGGGAGGGGGCCCCTCTTGAGGGTCTACCCACTGGAGCAGCAGTCATAAGACCCAAAACGGGGAGTCCCACCCTCCTCAGCTACACAACTCCCAAGACGGAGGTCCAGCTCTGACTCCTGCCCTACTGGGCAACCACGGATCAGCCTATGCCCTCTCTGGCTCTGAGGGACAGTCTAGAGGGTGGTGAGAGTGTGCAGGGAACTTCACTGGAAAAGCATGCCTGGGATCCTCAAGTGGGCAGCGGGTGTGCGCTCTTCACTCACGTGAAATGCTCAGCTGCCACTGGCCTCATCTGACAGGTCTATAGCCCTGCCCACTGCCCACTCTGTCCCCAGCCAGGCTCTGCCAATGGCCTCCAGTCCCTTAACTGCCTCACCCAGGGCTCATTGTTCCCGAAGCCAAAGCATCTTCCAGTTTAGACCCCACCTCAGAATCAAGGAGCAGCCCCACCCAATTCCACTCACATACCCCCAGACGGCAGAGATAGTGGGGAGTCCAGCAGGAGCCCTGACCCAACCTTCACAGATCTGGGCAAGGTTTCTCCAGTGAACACACACAGCCCACCTGCATGCCCAAAAAAAAAAAAATTGGGCCAAAACATCAGTAATGGAGCAGCAGGCTAATGAGGTCAGGGGGTTGATCACCACTCAGCAGGGGTAGATTAAAAAAGGCTTCCTGAGCCCATGATGAGCCCTGATGATCATCATAAACTGAGCCCTAAACTCGAAGTAGGCTGAGCCCTGACCCAGGCTGCACGCTGAGCCCTGACCTGGTCACAGGATCATGGAGGAGAGCTTCTGGGTTTCTAGCCTCCTCTCTTACCTGGATCTAACTGTCCAAAGAGGAAAGGGTCCAGAGGGCCTGGAATCAGTTCCCCAGCCTCAGTGCCTTAAGCTTCCTCGCTGGGAATTCCCCAACCCTTCACAACCTCAGTGCTCCTGGGTCCTGCCCAGAGAGGCCCAGGCTCCAGTAGAAGTCACCCAGCAAGTGCCAACCAGGGGTGGAGCCACAGACCCAATGCTCACATCATGATCTGTCTTCTCTCCTGGAACCAGGATGGCAGGGCCACAGGCCAAGAAAGGCGGGCCTCTGAATCATCTGGTACTCCCACCCCACCACACACCAACCCACCCTACTCACCATCAGGAATTCCTTCCCCAGCTTCCTTGGTCCTGGGTCATCCAGCCCATTTGTACACTTCTGATGACAGCCAGCTCATCACCACCCAAGGCAGCCTGTCCATTTGTAGCTCTAACTGGGACCCCCTCCTGGTCCTGGCTTGGCCCTCGGGCAGAGGGTACAGGGACAGGTCAGGTTGCAGGGGTAGGGTTTGGGCCTCTCTGAGATTTCTGGACAGCAAGGGCAGACTCTGAGCCTACCATCCTCCAGGCTGCAGGTCCCAGGTACCCCCCTCCTTCCACGTCCTGTTAGCGTCCCTGTGGGCCTGGGTAGGGTCCAGGCTGGAGCACAGACTGACTAGGTGGCTAAAGACCAGTCCCTCGCTTTCTCTGAAATAAAACAACTTAGGAAAGCCCTGGCCTGGATGGTTCTGTGTGTCTCCTTCCTGTGCACATAACGCCTAGTCCTGGGCAGGGCCTAGCACCCCAGGCATGACTGAGCTGCTCCAGCCATCTCCTCCTTCATATCAGACTCAGGGCTTCTTGTGATACAACCCCGCACAGTCTGCGCCAAGGCTCTCTAGAAGCCCCTCCCTATATCTGTGCCTCTCCAGGCCTAAGACAACATTGTAGTGGTGGGTCTCCTAGGTGCCCACTACTGAAGACTTAGGGAAAGGCCCCTAACTCTGAAAATCTCCCCCTGCCGGCTTGGCCTGTCCCTGAAGTTGGACCAGGGCCAGAGGCCAGAGGCTATTGGGTCTCTCCAAACCCCAACTTGCAGCGGGTACTCCCTACCCTGGCAGATGCCCAGTTCCAGGCCTCTGTCCCTCCATCAGCACCCTCGCCATGCCCTCATTAGTACAGCCGACTGTCCCCAAGCCCCAGGCCTGGTGAGTTACAGCCCATCCATCCCTCCCAATGTCCTCGCCTTCACCACCATGGGCTCATATTATGGCATGCACATCTGTCAGCCTGTGGCCGCCACTGCCACCACTGTTTCCAGGGAGACAGACTCCATTTATGACATTATCAAAAAGCCCAGCCCCTACCCCCACCTCCCTTTATGGGGATGGGGATTTGGGCTGTAAATACCACGTGCCTTCTCTGAAGATTCTATCTAGCACGGCCTGAATACATAGCTGCTGCTGAGGGCGCAGCAACTACACACAGCCGTAACAGCTTGGGCGCAACATGGCCTCACTTCATGCCACCCTGCCTGCCATGCCAGGCCACGCCCACCCATGTGGCCCCTGCTGTCCTCCAGGCCCTAAGACAGATACTCACAAGAGGTGGCCTGGGGGGTCGGGGGGTGAGTCACCTGCTGGGGCTTTGGCAGGAAGGAGGTGTGAGAGTTGACCCTGGCTGAGCCTCCAATTTGAGGCCCCCTTACACGACAGGCCCTTTATACATCAGCCACCAAGTCCTTCTCCCAACAGTCCCACAGGAAGCTACTGCTATAGAGGGGAAAATCAAGCCTCAGTGGAGGGAAATTATTTGTCCAAGTTCACACAGTTGGTCTGTGGGGGAGCTGGAGTTCGAACCCAGACCCATGGGCTGCAAGGAGCCTTCCATCACAGTCCTGGCTCCTGTGGCCTGAGGGCTCAATCGCTGACTTGTAGAGACTGCTCAAAACAGTGTTTTACAGTTTCAACTAATCTAAGCTTCACAAGTACCCCATGAGTTTGGCTCTGCTAATATGTCCATTTTACAAACAGGACGCTGAGGCGTAGCCAAGGCCACACAACTTGTAGGTGGAGGAGCCAGTATTCATAGCCAGGCCGGCTGGCCCCAGGGCCCAGCTCTAAATGGATCTGCTTAGAGCAGCCTGTTAGCCTGGTCAAGGGAGGGGTTCCCACAGCCTCGGCACCACTCGGCCCCTTCCTCACTCCACCCCAAAGAAATGTCCCTGGTCGCTGAGAAAACAGAAGGGGAGGGGAGCCTGGGTGCTGGGCCTGACACACAGTAGGTGCTCACCGGAGTGTTCCCCAACCCCTAGCCTTAATTAAAAAAAAACAAACAGGCCGATAAAACCAAAACCAAACCCACTGCTGTCGAGTCGATTCTGACTCATAGTGACCCTATAGGACAGAGCAGAACAGCGCCATAGGGTTTCCAAGGCTGTACTCTTTATGGAAGTAGGCTGCCACATCTTTTTCCCATGGAGCAGCTGGTGAGTTCAAACCGCTGACCTTTCAGTCAGCAACCGAGCACTCTAAGCACTGTGCCATCAGTGGTCCTTTACAGGTAGGTAGGGAGGATCAAATGTTCAGGAGTTTAGTCAACCATCAAGTGGGGAACAAGTGGTATATGGGGGAATTATGATCATTGCCATCGTTGTCATCATCGTGGGGTGATCACATAATTTTAGGCACTCTGGCCTCACAGGACAGGCACCACGCACCCTCCCCTCTCTTTCTCTCCAGGTCTGTATCACTGTATTGGTGTCCTGTGGCTGCTATACAAATTACTACAAACTAAGTGGCTTAAAACAGTAGAAAGTTCTCTTGCAGCTCTGGAAATTAGGCGTCTGAAATCAGTTTCACTAGGCCAAAATCAAGGTGTCACTGGCAGGGTCAACTCCCTCTGGAAGCTCCAGGAGTGAATCCATTCCTTGCCTCTTCCAGCTTTGGGTGGCTGCCAGTATTCCATGGCTTATGGCTCCATTGCTCCAATCTCTGCCTCCTTGGTCACATGGTCTTTTGCAATCAAATCTTCCTCCACCCACTCTTACAAAGACACTTGTGATTACATTTAGTGTCCACCCAGATAGTCCAGTATAATTTCCCCATGTCAAGGTCCTTAACGTAGTCACATCTGCAAAGACCCTTTTTCCGCAGATGGTACCCTTCACATGTTCCAACGGTTAGGACCTGGACATATAAGGGGGCCATAATTAAGCCTGCCACACGGTCACCAACTGCCTACTCAACACCTTCTCCTGGACAACTAATAGGCACATCAAACTTCACATGTTCCCAGCTGAGGGCTTCATCTTCCCCCAGGGCTGATCCTGCTGGCTTCCCATCTCAGGTGGTACCAGGCACCCCCATCTTCCCAGCTGCTCAGACCAAAATCCATGGGGTCAACTCTTAACTCCTCTTTCTCTCACTCCCACAGCTGATCTACCACCAGCGAATCTTGTTGACTCTACCTTCAAAATCTATCCAGAATCTGACCACTTCTCACCACCTCATGGCCACCTCCCTGGTCCAAGCCATGGTCTCTCTGTCTCTTCTGGGTTACTGCAACAGCTTCCTCCCTGGGCTACAGCTTTTGCCTCTGGCCCCACAGTGATCTCTACGTAACACCCAAGTCAGTGCAGGATGCTCCCCCATCGAAGCCCCGCCGAGGCTTCTGTCTCACTCAGAGAAAAGGCTCAAGTCCTTACAACGGCCTACAGGTTCTGGCCCCTTTTGCTCCCTGACATCAATTCCTACCCCTCTCCTTCCTGCCCCCTGCTCCAGCCACCCGCCTCCTCGCTGTTCCATGTACTCACCTCAGGGCCTTAGTTCCCTCTGCCAGGAATGTTCTCCCCATGTATCCGTGTGGCTCCTTCACCTCCTTCAGGTCTTCACCTTCTCCATGAGGCACCTCCATTCCTGGCATTTCTTTTCTCCCTTTCCCACTTTATTTCTCTTTGACATTTAGCACTACGTTTTTTAACACAATACGTATTTTGCTTACTTATCTTCTCTAATGTCTGTTTCCCCTACTAGATTGTAAGATCCATGATGACTGCCTCCTAGATCCTACCTGGACTAGTAGGCGCTCAAAACATATTCATCCACCCACCCATTTACTCCACAGACATTTATGGAGCCAGGCACTGAGGAGGTGCTGGAAACCGGCAGTGAGCCAGACAGAGCTATTGACAAGGACCATCCAGGGTGTTAAGCTCAGTGACAGGGAAGCCCAGAGTACCAGGGGAGCTCACAGGATAGAATAACCTACTCAGCCCAGGCAGGCGGGGAAAGCCATGCTGAAAAGGGCTTTGTAGCATAAACAGGAGTTCACTGAATAGATGAGGTGACTTTGTCATACCTGGCAGGAGGAGCAGCAGATGGAAAAACTAGGACCAAAATAGCCAAGAAGTTCTCAGGACATGGGAGAGGGTGGAAAGTGAGGCTAAAGGAGACAAACAGGGGCCAAGGTGTGAATAGTCTTGAAGACCAGACCAAGGAGGTTGAACTTTTCCCCATTGGCTGTGGTGGACCACTGAAGGGGAGAGCATGGCAGGTGTGTGAGTCTGGAGGCTCTCCCATCTCAAACGGCCAACAGGCAGCCTGGATGCAGGGAGAGATTGGGATATGCATTAGGATAAGGGGTTGGGAACTCCCCCAAATAGCAGCCAGAGCCAGGAGGCAACTCAAGCCACAGTGTGGTCATGGAGCCCCCAGTATAACCAGCACTGTGTTAGGAGGAGAACTTGCGGGGGGGAATTAAACCAAAGAGTTTACAACAAAATGCCAGGTTGTGTACTTCAGTGAAGTCAAGGTAGAGGAGTTCATGATGGTGAAGTCAAGGAGAACTTCCTGGAGGAGCCAAGATTTGGGCTGTCCTAGGGATGGAGACAGGCCTGTTCCAGGCAAACTGAACCTCACGGCACGAGAGTGGGTTCTGGCCCATCCTTCATTTTGGCCTGCAAAGCCTCAGCAATTTCTCTCGGGTTTAATTTCTCTGCTGAGAAGCAAAATTCATGGAACTTTGGATCTTCCCTAAAATCCAGCAAGATCCCTTGAGGCAAGGGTTGTTGTTCTTAGTTTCGTTCAGCTGATTTCAATTCTTGGCAACCCCATGTGTAACAGAGTAGAACTGCTCCATAGGGTTTGCCTGGCTGTAATCTTAACAGAAGCAGATTGCCAAGCATTTATTTCCATGGCACTACTGGGTGGGTTTGAACTGTCAACTTTTAGATTAGCAGTCGAGCACAAACCATTTATGCCACCTAGGCAGCCTAGGAGTTGTTGTTGTTGTTAGGTGCCTTCAGGTCAATTCCAACTCATAGTGACCCCAGGTGACAGAGTAGAATTGTCCAATAGGATTTTCTAGGCTGTAATGTTTCTCCTGAGGAGCTGCTGGATGGGTTCGAACCACCGATCTTTCAGCTAGCAGCCAAACACTGAACCGTTTGCACCACCAGGGTGGTTGGGAAGCTAGAGCTTCCCGGTGCCTGAACACTGGGTTCCAGCTTCTCCCCTTCTGCCTGGGTCAAACTTAAATAGCCAGGTGGGAGCCAGCCACGAAATCAATGTGCAAAGGCCTTCTCCTACCCCAGGCTCCCACCCCGAAGGAGGCTGCCTGGAAGTGGGGACCTAAGGTGAGCTCCAAATGACAGAAATGATCAGGGTACATAGAGAGAAGCTCTATAAATAAATATACATTTTATAAGACACATTTAATTAAAGTAGATTAAAATTAATTTGCTTTAAGAAAATTAGAAGTGCCCTTGAGGATTTCAGAAGCAGGGCAAGAGTCCCTGAATCCGAAGTCTCCATGGAAGGGTGGAGCAAGGGGGGCCTTCCCCAAACGTGCAGTCCTCAGAAGGACAGCTCACATTTACAGTGCTCCCTACACCTGTCCACACAGCGAAGGCAGACATAATCAGTCCCGCTTTGCAAGGGGGAAACTAAAGCCCAGAGCGGGCAGTGACTTGCCCAAGGTCACAGAGCAAGTCTGTGGCAGAGTCCAGGCGAAAGCTGTTGGCCCTCTCTGCCAGCCCTGAGCAGACCACTCATGCTCAACACATCAAAAGCCCCTCCCCTTCTGTGCCCCCTGCCTGAGTTTTTGCCCCCCCTCCAGGTTCCACCCATCTGCAGGGAGGGGGGCCCTTCACTGTGACAATCTGGCTCCTCTGTGGCCCCTGCATGGGGAAGATGGAGGGAAGCAGCGTGGGGGTTGGGGACAGGAGGCAGTAAGGGAAGAGACCCGAAATCAACAAGCGTTCCAGAATTTTAAGCAGTTTTTGGAGGAAAACGAGGAGCAGGTTCAGCTGTAGCAATTTGCTCCAGGGGAAAATTATGTTCCCGTGCTCTATTATACAGAACAGAAGGAACATTTGGTGGGTTGAATACTTGTTAATTTATTTCTCTGTTTGTTAATGGGCCGACACACACGCATGCTCACACGTGCACTTGTGCATGCTCTCACACGCACACACACACACACCCCCCACACGCCAGCAGAAACCAGTGCTGGGTTCCCTGAGTTTTCCTGCCACCTTCCTATCAAGTATCACTCCATTTCCTGCTTCCTTTCAACACCAGGGTCTAGAGGAAGGCCATGGACAGTGCTGTGACTGAGGTGAGCCCCTCAGTTTCCTCATTTGAAAAATGGACTTGGCAATGAGCTGGCCCAAGGTGTTAGGACAAAGCCCTGGGCCTTGGAACAAGTGTGACCAGCTGTGAGAGGTCATTTTGCAATATCTGCAGCATGCAGTAACCAGCTGCTGTCGCGTCCACTCATGGCAAGCCCACGCGTGTTAGAGCAGAACTGTGCTCCACAGGGTTTTCAGTGGCTGTGTCTTAGTCATCTAGTGCTGCTATGACAGAAATACCACAAGTGGACGACCTCTAACAAAGAGAAATCTGCTCTCTCACAGTCCAGGAGGCAAAAAGTCTGAATTCAGGGCACCAGCTCCAGGGGAAGGCTTTCTCTCTCTGACGGTTCTGGAGGAAGGCCCTTGACGTCAATCTTCTTCTGGTTGTGAAGCTTCTCAGTGCAGGGACCATGGGTTCAAAGGATGCGCTATGCTTCCGGTGCTTCTTTCTTGGTGGTATGAGGTCCCAGTGCCTCTCTGCTCACTTCTCTCCGTTATATCTCAGAAGACACAATCTAATCTTGTAGATTGAGTACTGACTCATTAACATAACTGCTTCTAATCCTGCCTCATTAACATCATAGAGGTTAGGATTTATAACACACAGAAAAATCACATCAGATGACAAAATGGTGGATAACAACACAATACTAGGAATCATGGCCTAGCCAAGTTGACTCTCACTTTGGGGGGGATATAATTCAATCCATAACAGGCTGATTTTTCAGAAATAGATCACCAGGCCTTTCTTCCAAGATGCCTCAGGTGGACTTGAACCTCCAACCCTTTAGTTAGCTGCTAAGGGACTCCACAGCATGCAGTAGGACCCCAATATGGACCAAAGGAATGATGCTCTCCTCGGATGGCTCACTGGCACCTCATACCAAGCAAGTCCAAATCAGGATTCTCATTCTCCTCATTACAGAAAACAGTGCCACCAATCACGCAGCCACTCTAGGCAAATTGGCCTCACTCCCGACCTGACACTCCCAACCCTCCCACCCCACAGCCTACCCCCAGCTTCTCGCCGGGTTTGTCCATTTCTCACCATCTCTGTGGCCACACTGTGGCCACGACCCCACCGCTCGCATCCGGACCCTGTGCCCGCCCCCCCACCAAGCTTGCTGCTCTCACTGCCACTGCCTCTAATCCATTCTCTCCACACGGCAGCCAGAACAGAATTTGAAGAGCAGAAATCAGATCCTGTCATTTTCCTGCTTAACGCTCTCCAGAGCTTCCCAGCCCGCTCCAAGTAAAATCTGCTCCCCAGTGGGGCCGCCAAGGCCTCCGCTTCCCACCTCCTCCTCCCTCCAGCCACACTGTCTTACTCCTAGTCTGCAAAGGCACCTAGCTCCCTCCCACCCCCAGCCTTGGCCTTACTCAGCCCCCCAGAATGCCCTCCTATGACTGTTTCTTCTTGTCTTGAGGGCTTAGTTTCAATGTCACCTCTCCCAAAAGGCCCACCTGCACTACCCTCCAAAGACGCTCACCCCACCTCAGCCGCTGTTTCAGGGCTTTGCTTACTTGCTTCCCAGGTTCATCACAATTTGAGGATACCCAAATTATTTGTCATTTTTCTCGTGACGTGTGACTCTCACAAGAAAGGAAACTACCCGAGTGCAGGAACTGTGTCTGTCACATGCTGGGTGCTATATCCCCAGCACCTGGCACTTAGTAGGTGTTTCAGAAACACACAATGAGTGAATGAATGGAAGAAAGGGCAGGTCAGCTCCAGGCCAGAGTAGGGTGGTGGGAAGGGACCCAAACATTTCTGCCCCAGCTTCTGTAGGGCCTCAGCACCTCTTCTGCTCAGGGAAGGGAGCAGGTGGGAATTAGGTTTACGGAGCAGCACCTATGATCTAGGCCTTGTCACTAACCAACTTCATGAAGCAATTCAGGGACCAGACAGACTCAAGTCTGTGCAACTTACTTGACCTCTCTGAGCCTCAGTTTCCTCATCTATAAAAGAGAGATAATAACAGTACCCACCTCAGAGGGCTGTTGTGTGGGTGAACGGGATTGCGCATGAGAGGTATTGACACCTTGCCTGGCACGTGTACTACTCAGAAATGTGAGCCGATGATAACGAGGATCCCATCTCTCACAGGCAAGGAAGCGCGAAAGATGGTGGGAGGTGCCCAGGGTTCCACAGTTGGAAAGTGGGAGAAGTTGGAATCCAAATTCAGGCTTGTCTGACTTGGGATCCAGTGCTCTTTTCTCTGTGCTGGACGCAACCCAGCCGAGGGTGAGAAGTGAAATAGAGGAAGCCTTTCTCAGTCATCTGAACCTTAATAGTATTCCTGGGTGGTGTAAATGGTTAAGTATTTGACTACTGGCCGAAAGGTTGGCAGTTCGAACCCACCCACAGGCACCTCAGAAGTCAGGCCTAGTGGTCTGCTTCCGAAAGGTCACAGCCTTGAAAACCCTATGGAGCAGTTCTGCTCTGCACACTTCAGGTTGCCATGAGTCGAAATTGACTCAAGAGTGGCAACTAGCAACAACAACACTATTTGTTTAAGGTCCCTGGCTGGCACAAGCGGTTTGTGATAGGCTACCAACCTAAATGGTTGGCAGTTCGAACCCACCCAGCGACACCATGGAAGAAAGGCCTGGAGATCCGCTTCCGTAAGTATTATAGCCAAGAAAACCCTACAGAGTAGTTCTGCTCGGTAACACATGGACTTGCCATGGTCGAAATCGACTTCACAGCCACAGGTTTTGGGGGTTATTTTTAGTATTCATTTTTATTCTTGAGCATGAACCGGCTTAGCCTCCCCTTTCCGCCAGCTATGGCACAAAGACATTTTAAGAAGTTGGAAGAGCTGGTCAGGGAGGACAGCATCTCCCCCAGGCATCCACACCTAAGGCAAGGGATCTGGGAGAGAGGAGGTCACCCAAGCCCCAGACAGGTAAACTGAAACAAGCTAAGAGCAAGTCTGCTAGGAGTCTCCCTTGGGTGGTCTAGAGTGGAGGGATCAGCATCAGGCCGAGTCCCCAGAAGGCTCAAGAGGAAGAGCTGACCCATGAAGCAGACAATGGAAAGATTACTATTTATTAAGCACAAGCCGCCCCATCCTGGAACAGGTAGGAAGCCCAGGACTCTGAAGGCCCTGGGAGAAGAGACTGCAAGAATGGATTCAGGCCCATCCAATCCCACTCAAGCTGGCTTATGGGGTTGGAAGGTTGTCACTGAAGGTTCGTAGGCCTCTAGGGAAGGCCACCCTAGCAGAGACCCTGCTCAGGGCCTACCCAGCTGATGAGGGATCAAGGCTGCCAGGAGCCAAGGTGCCTTCCCCTTGAGGCTTGTGCACGTTAAGAATTATTCCTCTGGTGAGCAAACGATTTGTTACAATATCCACCGAGCACTTTTCACCGGCTGGGCACCCTCCCATACATCCTAGATTAATCCCAGAAGTCCCTCCATTCATTTAGGACATGCCTGAGTGTGCCGCCTCTTTTATGAGGAAAATCTTTCATTGTTTTGAGGAGCTCAGAGGCTTTAATTTGGAGCTGAGATTTTAAAGCCTCCCTCAGTGCCCCCGAGGCACGAGCAGACTTGGGGCTGGGAAGACTCCCCTCAGTCTCTAGGCCTGGTACGGCCTGGCGGGGGTCACAGACCCCCATGGAGGTGGGGAGGATGGGACATCCCCTCCAAAGAGACTGCAGACTCCATGTTGTGTGGCATTGGGCCACACCTTCAACCTCTCCGAGCCTCCCCAAGAGAAGCAAAGCCCAGGAAGTCTGCATACTTGGGTGCAGCTCTACTGAGCCTCCCCAGGGATGTCTAGGGGGTCATCACCTCTAAAAACCGTAGCCTTGGAGAGTAGCAGAGGTCGTTCAAAAAACATGGTGTTGGGAGTTCAGATTTTGAAACAGGGCCCGAGCAGGTCATTAGCCTCTCTAAGCCTAGTTTCCAGCTCTTTAGGATGAGACTAAAGGCCCTGCTCTCTCTAGGCCACTGTGTGATTAAACATGCAGGACCTGGCACACAGCACAGAACCCTCCCACTTCTCTTCTCTGGGCCTTGGGGAAGCCACAACTCCTAGTTCCTTAACTCTGGCCAGGGGTTGCCCTCCCCACAGCCCCATCCCGCCAGTCTGGGTCACCTCCAGCCTCCTCCCTGGCCTTGTACAATGCCTTTGTATCTGCCCGGGACTTATCGGGCCCTGTCCATGAACCTATGCTGAACCCTTATCCCTCCCCGCAGCCACCATGCCAGGGCTCTATACTGGGATCCAGGCTGCATGTTTGCTGTTCCCCTGCCCTTTGTCAGGAGACACCTGTCCCACCCCAAATCCTAGTCCTCCACCTCCACCAGGGCCCCAAGGCTGGAATCTCTCTGGGCTCTAGTGTCTGAACCCCTCCCAGCCCTGCCCACCACCCTCTCTCAGGCAGCTCACACCCCACCCTGTGCTTGCCCCTCTTGCCTGGTCTTTGCTCACACTAGTCCCCTCTCCAGGAGTATCCTCTCCCCTCCTCTCACCTTCCCCAAATCTTCCTGGACCCTACAGACCAGCATCCTCCAGGAAGCCCTCCTTGACCTCTCCAGCCCTTTCCTCCTTTCCTTTCCTGAGGCTCACAGCATTCTTCCCTGGTCCTTCTAAGTTCATGTTGCTACACAAAAGCTCGGACCATGTCTCCTACTCATCTTGTGGCCACTGAGCCCAGGCAAGGCCCGCAGGTCTCAGGAAGGATGGGCTCATTAAATGATTCAGGGGGAAAGTGTAGAGGACTCCCAATGATGAAGTGCAATATCTGCATGAGATGGGTATTTTTACACCCATTTCACAGATGGTAAAACTGAAGTTAAGAGGTGAATCATCTGCCCAAGTGGCAGGGCTGGGATGTGAACTAGCTCATCAAACAGTGCTGTTCAGATACAGTCCAGAAATCCATGCTGTGCATACACGACCCACCAATCCGGGCCGGCACGTTCACACGCTATCCCATCTGATCCTCACTGCCCCGCAGGAAGGGCAGCAACACTGTTATCTGTGCCACCCAGGAGGAAACTGAGGTCCAGAGAGACTGGGCCACTTGCTCAAGGCCACACAAGCAGTAAGTGGCAGGGCTGGGACTTGAATCCAAGTCTCTCAGCCTCTAGCCTGATCAGAGCGTCTGAACAAGACAACTTCGGTCTGCAAACCCAGAACACCACCCTCCCTCCCTGGTGGCCTGCTCCCCCAGGCGGCTGGATGGCTCCCTGTCCCCAGCCAGTACATCACCCTCTCCCAATTATCACTCCAACCTCAGGACTACTCTGGAGAGCCGTCGTTGTTGCACGGTCGGTTGACCTTTCAGAGGGGCCTGGCTCTCACAGTTCTGGGTATTTACACAGACAGCCACGGCTGCAAAGGCTCCCAGAAAGTAGGACACTGGGGAGTGCAGGGGGGTTGAGGGTGGACATCAGGTATGGGCTCCAATCACTCCCTGAGCCATCCTCCCCACTGCTTGGACAGAGGAGCTACCCGAAGCAGTCTCCTCAAATGACCTTGGCAGCTCCTGGAACTGGGACCCCATGGGGCTGCCCAGTGAAGGCAGGGGGCTTGGATGATTTCTCCTTCAGCTCCTCTCTGCCCAGTGACTTGCAGGGCCCCCAGGGAGATGGGAAGAGAGCGGTTCTGGCAAGAACCCCTCTCAGAGGGGTCAGGCCACTGCACTGAGCCTCCACTCCCCCATCTGTAAACAGGGACAGTAACGGCTACCTCCCAGATCCTGGGCAAAGGAGAAAGCATAGCCCACTGCCTGGCACATTCTAGGCCCCAGTAGATGTTGGTTTACCCCAACAGGATCTGAGGATGCACCTCTCCTGGGACACCCCACAGGTGCCTAGCTCCAAATGGGACAGATTTTATATCTCAAGAAGCCATCCAGATAGCACTGGGTTGGGGTGCCAGGCTGGAAGATAGGTAGACACACTCATCAAGCAGCAAAAAAAAACACACCCAGGATGTCACCATGACAGCTGGGTCAGGGTATTTGGCATGGCACAGGCCAGGGTACCTGGGAGCCTGGGGTCTCAGAAGCCAAAAGGACACTGCCCCCTTCCAGATAGGTTGCTCTTGAGTACAAGGTCCAGGTGACATCTGACATTACACACACTGTCACTAGCACAGCCCCAGCCTCCTCCCAACTCCATCTGGGACAGAATGGGAAGAGTCAGAGGAGTCCTACAGGAGTGCCCCCCAGAGTAGACATGCTCCTCATGGAGTTCAGGAGGGTGTCAGAACATGGTCTGACCAGAAGGACTCCCAAAACCAACGAACGCATTGCCATCCAGTCAATTCTGCCTTACAGCGACCCTATAAGACAGACTAGAACTGCCCCATAGGGTTTCCAAGGAATGGCTGGTGGATTCGAACTGCCAACCTTTATGGTTAGGCCATAGCTTTTAACCACAGTGCCACCAGGACTCCAGAATCCACAAAACCAAGAGCCAAGCAGCCTGCAGCAGGGAGGAGCCAGGGAGGGGCATGCAGGCTCTGTCCAGAAGGGCTGCTGTGCAGGACGGAGGGGTCACCGTGGAGGTCATGGCTGTAGGCACTTCAGGCTGGGGGCCAGGCAGCCCTGGTGACTTAAGGGCTGCGCAGGGTGGAGGTGGGGACAGTTCTCTCCTCTTTAGCCTCTCCATGACAGTCCCCACCTCCACCACTAGGCTGAAAGAAGTTGCAGCTCCACCCCCACCCCCGACTGCTCCCCAGGCTGTGGTGCCCATCTTCTGCATCCCCACACCCCACACTCTAGTCTGCAGCTCCAGCTCCACTGTCTCTCCAACCCCAGCTCAGCCCTTTTATTATTCAGAAGAGTCTCTTGTTTGAAAAGGCCTCTAAGGCATCTCACAAATAAGAATCCTTTAATTGGGAAGTTGTTAACTTCTCAAAGAGGAATTTTAATTTTGTTTCCCCACTACCTCCTCTCCCCAAAACCTGCGTACTCAATGCAAAAGGCTAACAAAGCCAGGTACCCAGGCACCACTGGTGCCTATTCTCTAAATGTGGCACTGGCCCCGGGGGCAGAGGTGGGGGTGGCTGCATGCTGCCCCAACCCCCGCCCCACCTCTCTGCACAGACACCCAGACCCCCACCCACTGACTGCAAGGAGGCTCGCTTCCCTCCCTGTGGATGTCTGCTCCATACCCCTCCTCTCCACCCACACCCATAGCACACGCCCAGAGCAAAGGGTGGAAAAAGGGTTAAAATGATAACAATCCCACCCAAATAGGCAGGAACCACACCTGCTGGGTCCCAGAGACTAACCAAACCAAACCAAGGCCATTGCTGTTGAATAGATTCAAACCAAACCAAGGCCATTGCTGTTGAATAGATTCCAACCGAGCTCCATGTGTTACAGAGTAGAACCGTGCTCCATAGGGTTTTCTCAGCAGTAATCTTTAGGGAAACAAATCACCTGGCCTTTCTTCCATGGTACTGCTGAGTGGGTTCAACTGACCAATCTTAAAGTTAGTAGTCAAGAGCCAACCATTTGCGCCACCCAAAGCCTAACATCCAATGAATAAATAAAAATTAAAAAATCCGTTGCCATCCAGTCAATTCCGACTCATAGTGACCCTATAGGACAGAGCAGAACGGCCCCATATCAGCTGGTGGATTCAAATGGCTGACCTTTTGGTTAGGAAGTCAAGCTCTTAACCACTGTGCGACCAGGGCTCAGCCTAGCATACAGCCGCACTTCATAATTGTTTGCAGAATGAATAAATGAAAGATGAACAAAACAAAGTGCCTTCCTGTTCATTCTCTCCTTTGAGAAAATAAGAAAATCAGGTGGGCAGGATGATCCCCAGTTCACAGCCAGGGAGACTGTGGCCCAGAGAGCGAAAGCAACTGCCCCAGGTCATCCAGTGAGGTGGGCAGAAACTGTGGGAGGACCTCCGCCTGGGCCTGGGTGACCTGGGGCAGTTGCTTTCACTCTAAACCTTGATGTGCTCACGTTACACTGCTTGGCACACAGTAAGCACTCAATAAATGCTTGTTGGAGGAATGAACAGAGATAACAGCGCCTATCTTCTTTCACTGAAAAGCAAAGATGTCACCTGCTTCAGCCCTGGATTTTTAATTCCCTCTTTTGAGAAAATAAGAAAATCTGGTCGGCAGGACGGTTCCCAGTTTAACAACAGGGAGACTGAGCCCCAGAGAGTGAAAGCAACTACCCCAGGTCACCCAAGCCTGGGTGGAGGTGCTCCCACAGGTTCTGTGCACCCTCACTGGGGTAAATCCAGAGACTTTTATCTGCAAGGCTAGAGTAACAGGCCCACCCCCACTGGCAGCAAGCCCCAACAGCTGGATCTGCCCTAAACAGGGAGGCCAGGATTCCTTCTCTACATGCTCTTGTCCAACTCAAAGGCTTTCAAAACCAATCAGATGCTGGTGACTCCCACATTGATCGATGTAGCCCAGCCTCGACCCGCAGCTGTAGACTGATATATATTGCACTGTCTGTGCAACCTCACCACGTGGCGTCTCACACATAACACTTCCAAACAGGACTCTGCCTTTTCTGCTGCAAACCCCTCACCTCAGCCCCCTATTCCTCGGCTCAAAGGTACCACTGTCCACCCCATTCTCAGACTACAACCTGGCTCTGTTCTCTCATAGCCACAGCCTGCCCTTCAGCTGCCCCTTCCAAGTCTCCAGCCCTACCCACTCCTCCCACCCAGGCTGGACTGTTGTGGAGGATCTCCTAACCCGCTCTGCAGCCTCTCCTCTTGCCCACCCCCGCCCATAGTCTTTCTCGCTGTGGCCTGGGAGCCAAGAATCACCTGCATTCACACTCAAACTCCTGTGCTCCTCAGCCCCTTTTTCCCACCACTGCTCTCCAGCTGCACTAACCTCCATGCTGGTCCCAGCTCAGGGCCCACCCAGACCTCCACATGGCCTGTTCCCCGTCCTTGAGTCTCTGCTCAGACAGCCCTTCTCAGAGGCCTGTCCTGACCGCTCTGTAGAGAACAGCTCCCCCTCACACCAGCTCTCTTTTCCAGCCTTATTTTTCTCCACAGTGCTTATTACTCCCTAACATTGTACAGTGAAAACTGTGAGAGCCAGAACTCGACAGGGACTGCCTTCTTTGTCCAGGTTTCACAAGTTTCCCGCCTTTGACAGGGTGCAACTTACCACTTTTCCATTGCCCTCTATTAGAGGAAAATATTCAAGTTTTTCTTATAGGTTTCTGCCTTACACATGCCCCGGCTTTCACAGGTTTTACCGTGTCATGAATGTACTTATCTGGGTTTTCTGCTATTAATTATATTAGTAATTATTTTAGCTGTATTAATATAAAAATAATAACATATTGATATGATATATACATGTACTATATATAAATATAGGAGCCTTGGTGATGCAGTGGTCAAGTGCACAGCTACTAACGGAAAGGTCGGCAGTTTGAACTCATCAGTGGCTCCACAGGAGAAAAGACCTGGCAGTCTGCTCCTGTAAAGATTACAGCCTTGGAAACCCTATGGGGCAGTTCTACTCTGTCGTATAGGGTCGCTATGAGTCAGAATAGACTTGATGGCAAAGGGTACGAGTTGAATTGACTCACTGTCATACAACAATAACATATGTAAATAAATAAACAAACATATATAAAACGAAAAAATAAAAAATATATATATACTATATTAATCCTGTTAGAATCTAAGCTCCATGAGGGCAATGGCCTGGTCTAACCTAGTCACCCACAGATGCTGGAACACAGAAGACTGACATATAGCAGGTTGTGATTGTTAAGGTTGTGTGTCAACTTGGCTGGGCCATGGTTCTCAGCAGTTTGGCAGTTATGATTTAGTTTGGCAGTCGTATAATGATGCAATCACCTCCATGACGAGATCTGATATAACGTGATCACCTTCATGATGGGATCTGCTGTGAGCGGCCAATGAATTGAAAGGGAGTTTCCTTGGGGGTGTGGCCTGCATCCAATATAGGTAAACTTTCTGGCAAGGCTCCTGGGCTTTTGCTTGCTTTTTAGATGCTGCAGCTGGCTTCTGTTCGTCGGCCCTCCGGTTCTTGTGACTCAAGCTAGCAGCCTACCTACTGGCTTGCCTGCTGATCTTGGGATTTGGTGGCCTCCAAAGCCTGTGAGCCAGAGGCCTTTGTCTGACCTGCTAATCTTGGGTTAGCTAGCCCCTGCAACTAAGTGAGTAAGGAGAAGCCTCCAACCTAACCCACTGACCTGGGACTTTCCAGCCTCTACAACTGCGTGAGCCATTTCCTTGATATAAATCTCTCCATATATATTTATACACTTTACTGATTTTGCTTCTCTAGAGAACCCAGCCTAAGACACAGGTGTTCAATAACTACGTGTTGAATGAAGGATGAATTAATGATGGAATGAATGAATGACTTCAGGAAGCACTTGTGCAGCACCCAGCGTATGCCCCAAGGGCACACAGGGGCATATCAGGCTAGAGCCTGCGCCAGAATCCCCAGAATCTGTTGAGAAACAGACCCACACCCACAGGTAATTTCAACCCAGGTGTCAGCATGAGGGAGGGGCACTGGGGAGAGGGGCCAGCCCCACCCAGAGGTCAGGGAAGCCTTCCTGGAAGAGATCACACCCCCCTACCCTCCCACCCTGGTTCTCCAGAGTCCCATCATGGGCCACCTCCCACCCCACCAAGGGGACGAAGGGGCCATCTGACCAACCAGGCTGATTCAGGAGTCACATGTTCAGAGCAGATAAAAGGGCTTGATTTAAAGGCCCTTGGAATGAAATGGAATGCAAAAACATCAATATCCTAGGCATTAGTGAGCTGAAATGGACTGGTATTGGCCATTTGGAATCAGACAATCATATAGTCTACTATGCTGGCAATGACAATTCGAAGAGGAATGGTGTTGCATTCATCATCAAAAAGAACGTTTCAAGATCTATCCTGAAGTACAACGCTGTCAGTGACCTGAAATACAACGCTATCAGTGATAGGATAATATCCATACACCTACAAGAAAGACCAGTTAATACGACTATTATTCAAATTTACGCACCAACCACTAGGGCCAAAGATGAAGAAATAGAAGATTTTTATCAGCTGCCGCAGTCTGAAATTGATCAAACACGCAATCAAGATGCATTGATAAATTACTGGCAATTGGAATGCGAAAGTTGGAAACAAAGAAGGATCAGTAGTTGGAAAATATGGCCTTGGTGATAGAAACAATGCCGGAGATTGAATGATAGAATTTTGCAAGACCAACGACTTCTTCATTGCAAATACCTTCTTTCACCAACATAAACGGCAACTGTACACATGGACCTCGCCAGATGGAACACATAGAAATCAAATTGACTACATCTGTGGAAAGAGACGATGGAAAAGCTCAATATCATCAATCAAAACAAGGCCAGGGGCCAACTGTGGAAAAGATCATCAATTGCTCATACGCAAGTTCAAGCTGAAACTGAAGAAAATCAGAACAAGTCCACGAGAGCCAAGATATGACCTTGAGTATATCCCACCTGAATTTAGAGACCATCTGAAGAACACATTTGATGCACTGAACACTAGTGACCGAAGGCCAGACGAGTTGTGGAATGACATCAAGGACATCATCCATGAAGAAAACAAGAGGTCACTGAAAAGACGGGAAAGAAAGAAAAGACCAAGATGGATTTCAGAAGAGACTCTGAAACTTGCTCTTGAGCGTCGAGCAGCTAAAGCAAAAGGATTAAAGCAAAAGGAAGAACTGATGAAATAAAAGAAGTGAACAGAAGATTTCAAAGGGCCTCTCGAGAAGACAAAGTAAAGCATGATAATGACATGTGCAAAGAGCTGGAGATGGAAAACCAAAACGGAAGAACACACTTGGCGTTTCTCAAGCTGAAAGAACTGAAGAAAAAATTCAAGCCTCAAGTTGCAATAGTGAAGGATTCCATGGGGAAAATATTAAACGACACAGGAACAATCAAAAGAAGATGGAAGGAATACACAGAGTCATTATACCAAAAAGAATTAGTCGATGTTCAACCATTTCAAGAGGTGGCATATGATCAGGAACCGATGGTACTGAAGGAAGAAGTCCAAGCTGCTCTGAAGGCATTGGCAAAAAACAAGGCTCCAGGAATTGATGGACTATCAACTGAGATGTTTCAACAAACAGATGCAGCACTGGAGGTGTTCACTCGTCTATGCCAAGAAATATGGAAGACAGCTTCCTGGCCAACTGACTGGAAGAGATCCATATTTACGCCTATTCCCAAGAAATGTGATCCAACCGAATGTGGAAATTATAGAACAATATCATTAATATCACATGCAAGCAAAATTTTGCTGAAGATCATTCAAAAACGGCTGCAGCAGTATATCGACAGGGAACTGCCAGAAATTCAGGCCGGTTTCAGAAGAGGACGTGGAACCAGGGATATCATTGCTGATGTCAGATGGATCCTGGCTGAAAGCAGAGAATACCAGAAGGATGTTTACCTGTGTTTTATTGACTATGCAAAGGCATTCAACTGTGTGGGTCATAACAAAACTACGGATAAAGTTGCGAAGAACGGGAATTCCAGAACACTTAATTGTGCTCATGAGGAACTATTTACATAGATCAAGAGGCAGTTGTTTGGACAAAACAAGGGGATACTGATTGGTTTAAAGTGAGGAAAGGTGTGCGTCAGGGTTGTATTCTTTCACCATAGCTATTTAATCTGTATGCTGAACAAATAATACAAGAAGCTGGACTATATGAAGAAGAACGGGGCATCAGGATTGGAGGAAGACTCATTAACGACCTGCGTTATGCAGATGACACAACCTTGCTTGCTGAAAGTGAAGAGGACTTGAAGCACTTACTAATGAAGATCAAAGACCACCGCCTTCAGCATGGATTGCACCTCAACATAAAGAAAACAAAAATCCTCACAACTGGACCAACGAGCAACATCATGATAAACGGAGAAAAGACTGAAGTTGTCAAGGATTTCATTTTACTTGGATCCACAATCAACAGCCACGGAAGCAGCAGTCAAGAAATCAAAAGATGCATTACATTGGGCAAATCTGCTGCAAAGGACCTCTTCAAAGTGTTGAAGACCAAAGATGTCACCTTGAAGACTAAGGCGCGCCTGACCCAAGCCATGGTATTTTCAGTCACATCATATGCATGTGAAAGCTGGATAACGAATAAGGAAGACCAAAGAGTTGATGCTTTTGAATTGTGGTGTTGGTGAAGAATATTGAATATACCATGGACTGCCAAAAGAACGAACAAATCTCTCTTAGAAGAAGTACAACCAGAATGATCTTTAGAAGCAAGGACGGCGAGACTGCGTCTTACATACTTTGGACACGTTGTCGGGGGGATCAGTCTCTGGAGAAGAACATCATGCTTGGCAAAGTACAGGGTCAGCGGAAAAGAGGAAGACCGTCGACAAGGTGGATTGACACAGTGGTTGCAACAATGAGCTCAAGCACAACAACGATTGTAAGGATGGCGCAGGACCAGGCAGTGTTTTGTTCTGTTGTGCATAGGGTCACTGTGAGTCGGAACCGACTTGACGGCACCTAACAACAACAACAACAATCTCACCGTGGCATCTGGGACCCCCAGCCTCACCTGCCTTTCCCCCA
This sequence comes from Elephas maximus indicus, assembly GCF_024166365.1. Lineage (NCBI taxonomy): Eukaryota > Metazoa > Chordata > Mammalia > Proboscidea > Elephantidae > Elephas > Elephas maximus. The sequence goes on along the minus strand of NC_064831.1, from coordinate 65,728,470 downwards.
TCCATCAGCCTGTCCCCTCCCCTTCCACCATAGGAGCTTTGGAGGAGTGGGTGGTTGCAAGGAGGTAGGAGACTGGCAGGGGAGGTCGAGGAAAAACCTGGGCTTCCTCCAGGAGTTCAGAGCTTGGCTGAGTCACGCCCCAAATCCACACCACAGCCTCCAAGGCTCTCCATGACCAGATCGTGGGCACCCCACTCCCCAACCCACTCCCAACTTCCCTGCCTCCGCCCCTTTGTATATGTTGGGCCTTCCTCCCTCGCAAAGCTTTTCTGCCCTTCATATCCCTACGTATATCATTTTGTTCATCCCAGCATTATTTATAATGACAAAACACTGGAAATAATCAAAATACACAAGGGAGAATTGGTTAAACATGCTAGGGTGCACACAGGCTGAACCATTACGCAGCCATTAAAAGTCCTGTTATAGAAGAGTATTTAATGACGGGAAAACGATGCTGGTCTAGTATTAAGTGCAAAAGGCAGGTTAGGAAACAGTAAGTACAGTTTGATCCCAATTATGTCATAAATACTTATTTTGTAAAAGACTGACGGGCAAAACACCCAAGCATGCACATTTTTCTATACAGAACATGCATTATTTTTATAACCAGAAAAACAGAATGTCTTAAAAGACAAATCTCCCTGATCAGAGCCATAGCGAAGGGGAGGCTGGAGGGGAGCATTTGCCCCCGGTCACAAGTCCAAAGGGGCGCCTGATGAGGCCAGCCAGCAATCACCTCCGCCACAAAATGGGGCCAAGGTTAGAGGCTGCCCCTGGGAACTCGTTACCCTCACAATGCCTCTGTCCCTGACCCCCCAGCTGAGAGATGTCTCCCGACTGTGCCCCGCCCCATGAGTCTGCAGTAGGCCCCTCCTCTCTGTCTCCCTGTCCCCTGGGCTCCCCTGGGCCACAGTGCCTCCTGTGGGTGCCGCTGTTTGCCTGGACATCAGAATGCAGCTGCAGCCTTCCTGGCAAGGGTGGGGGCAGGGCTACCACTCTGCCTCCCTCGCATCCCTGCCCCCGCCCCTTCATCGCCCCGATGGCCTCACCTCGAGGACAACCCTGACCACATCCTCTCTCTCCATTTCCCAGCAGCAATTACAGGTTAAGCTGGAGAGGCTAATTAGCTGCTCATTCCACCCAGGACTGACTAATTAGCAAGAATATTCCTCTGGAGATAAGTGGACTTCAACTCAAGGCATAGGGTGCCCAGGAAGGGAACAGGGGCGTCTGCTCCCTGCTATACCCCGCCAGCTTCCAAGCGGAAGGACAGTGCTGGCGAAGCCTGTCACCACTCTTCAGGAGAAGGGGTCCGAGGCCCACTCCTCAAGGAGCACCAGGCCTTCTTCCTTGAAAATGCGAATAACATTCAGTCCTGCCTGCTGCCCAGAGCCTTGCCCCACTGTACCTTCTGATTAGCAAAGTCCCTCTGTAGCTTTCTAATGAGTCACAGAGGCCTGTCAAGAACATGGGACTGACCCAGACACAGGGTAGAAGTGACTTGTCCAAGGTCACACAGCAAGCCAGGGGTCAAGCCAGGGCAGTGACCCAGGTCCCCCTCCTTCCCCATCTCCTGCCTCTTCTGGATATGCTGCAGTTTGTCCACATTCCCTCACATGGGCCACAGAATGGAGGGCTTGTCACCTCCCACATTCTGGGAGTCCTGCTCCTCATGATACAGCCAAAAGGCCATCTGCTCTGCTCACACAGAGCCAAGGTCATTTGGCTGCCAGTCAGTGCCTGTTACACACACACACGGGGTTTGAGCCTCATCCTGCCCTGAAGGTGTCTGGATCCACACGCTGACTCTGGCGTGGAGCCCTGTTAAACTCCACACGTTGGAGGCAGTGCCAACCTCTTGACAGTTTCTTGGACCCCGAATGTCTCCCTTCTGACATGGAGTCACACACACATTTAGTCAACAATGTGACAGAACCAAGAACAGAGCCCTTCAGCTCAAATTTAGAGACATCCCACACCACCCAGGACCCCATCAGCCAGCACTGCCACGGAGCCATGTCACTTGGAAGACAGCCCCAGGCTCTGGAGCAGGTGGCCCAAATCCACCACAGCAAGGGCCACAGGTGGCTACACCGCCTGACCAAGCCTCCTGGGCTTGACTGTGTGTAGGCGGGGAGGTAAGGGGACCCCCAGAAAGAGGCCCTGAGACAGCCTCCAACAGCCACTCCCTGGGGCCAACCACACCCCACTCTGCCCCAGTAGCCTAGAGTGGCCTCTTACCTCAGATTGGGCGGGCGTTTGGGAAGTGCAGCTGCTGGGGGGAAGCCCGGTCTTGACTCAATCGCCCTCTTTGCTCGCGGGCACTGGGGGCCTCAGGGCCTGTGGGCACAGGAGGCTGTGGGGAGAAAGAGGAGACAAGCCATCAGACACAGCAGGGTAGTGGGGGGACAGGAGGGGCCCTGCAGACAGGTTTGATTTTGATTCCAGCCAGCCGGACAATAAATACGCACACATTGCACACTCTCACAAGTTCACACACACATGCATGTTCTCACTCACTGACACACTCACACCCACACACACATTCACATGCTCTCACACACATGGGCCCTCACTCACACTCACACATCACTCATACTTACACACGCCCACACACATGCTCACATGTTCACACATGCACACACACGCTGTCAGTCACTGACATGCTCACACGAATACCCACACACATGCTCACACATGCACACACGTTCTCAGTCACTGACACACACACATTCACATGTTCTCACACAAGCTCTCAGTCCCTGACAGTCACACATGTGCTCACATGTTCTCACACATGGGCTTTCACACATCACACACATACATGTTCACGTGCTCTCACACACATGGGCTCTCACTCACTGACACACACACATGTTCACACACACACAGGCTCTTACACTCACACATTACACACATCTTCACACCCTCATATACAATGTATGTTCGCACTCACTGACACACACATCACTCACACTTATACACACATGGGCTCTCATTCACACTCACACATCACTCACACTCAATCCATACACATGCTCACACATGTGCTCTCGTTCACTGACACTCACACTAACACACGTGTTCACATGCTCTCACATACACATGCATGTTCTCACTGACACACTCACACTTACACAGGTCTCACTCACACATCACTCACGCTTAAACACACATACTTGCAATCCCAAACACATGTGTGCTCACACACTCACGCATGCTCACACACACATTCATGTTCTCACACATGCTTACACACTCACACATGTGCTCACACATATGTGTGCTCACACATATATGACACATTCACACATTGCTCACACACCACCAGCTGGGGCAGGCAGGGCTACGGGAGCAGCAGGGGCTCCAGCCCTAGGCAGGGCCAGGTTTGACTGTGCCTCCCTACCCACTGGCTCTGTGACATCAGGGAAGTTAAGTCTCTGAGCCTCACTTCCCCCATTTGTAAAATGGGGATATGGTCCCTTCTGCCAGTACTGCTGGGAGGATAAAGAGAGGGAAGGGACATACTGCCTTGCACACAGCCACTGTCTAGCCAGTGGCTTCTTGCCTTCCCCGCCAGGCCCAAGGAGCAGGACCCAGGCTGTCCCCTGAGAGGGGGTGGTGGGCAGAGCACCAGGGGCGCCTCTCCCTCACCCTCTCAGTTCTCAAGGATCCCTCAGCTCCCACCCACCCATTCCTTCCTGCCCCAGCCTCTCCTGGTTTATTCCTTCATCAAACATTCTCAAAGGCAGCTCTGGACCAGACTCCCCACCCACCATGAGTGGGGGAGAACACTATGGACAAAGTTATAGTCCTCACCTAGCCTGAAGTCCTCTGGCCCCAACCCCTGCGCCTTCTTCTTCACTTCACCCCAACAACCCTCCCCACAAACGCAACGCACATACTCAGCTCCATCCACAAACACACCAAGCATGTTTCTGCCTCAGGGCCTTTGCACTTGCAGTGCCTTCTATCTGGAAAACTCTCCCTTCAGAAGTCCATGTGGCTCAATCTGTTACTCCCTTCAGGTCCCTGCTCCAATGTCACCTCCTCAGAGAGGCCTTCCCTGACTGCCCTGTACAAAATAACAACACTCCCAGCCCTTCCCCACACCACCTACCCTGCTTTGTTCTCTCTCATACGGCTCATTTATTTATTATCTGACCCCCTAACCCCACTCAGATGTAAACTTCCTGACTGGGGATGTCCTCTGTTCAACTCAGGGCTGTATCCCCAAAGCCCTGAACAGTACCTGACACACAGTAGGTGCTTATTCAGCCTTACTGGATAAACAAATGCACAAAGTTAATCACATTACAGTGACCTGGGGCATACCCAGGCTTCCCAGAGGGGGTGACACCTGAGCTGAAACAAAGCAAAAAGAGTGAGAGTGGAGCGAGCATTACAGAAAGTTAGCACAGCCTGTGCAGAGGCAAGAGAGACCACAAGGCAGTCAGGGAACTACCTGGGGTACAGAGGAGCTGGGTCTTTTTCCAGGAAAGGGTGAAGCACGAATGAAGACTGGGGTGGCTGGCAATCCAGGATGAGAGGTGGCTTGTGTCAAGTAGCACTGGCTTGATCCTGGGGGTACAGAGTAGCCACTGAAGTTCAAAAGGGGGTGACACCCTCCAAATGGGGTTTAGTAATCATCTCTTTGGCCACTATGTGAAATGGGCTGGGAAAGGCAGGAGGCCCTTATGGTACCCCAAGTGAAAGAGGACAGGGCCTGGGCAAGTTGGCAATAGTGAAGAGGGTCAAATCAGAAATGTAGATCGTGGAATCAAAAGGCTTGCTGAGGAAGGGGTCACAGGGACCTCCTAGCTTGGACAGCACTAGGTGGCAGGGGAAGGAAAGATATTGGCAGAAACACAGCTTTCCTAATGGCCCCTCGCCACTCAGATACCGCCCATGGCTTCCCACTGCCCAGCCCTTCAATGTCCTCTCACCTGGCCCCACTCAACACCTCCCCCAGCGCTCCCAGCCAGGCCCAGCTCTTCCCTGCCCCAGGACTTCCCTCCCCAAGCCTTTGCTCCCTCTGTTCTTTCCACCTTATTTGGAAGGAGCAGTCTCTCCCCTCCTTCCAAATAAGGCTAAACCCCAGCCTCCTTTAAGGCCCAAGTGAGTCCTGCCCCTAAAGCCTCAATAGTGCAGGACAAAAACCCCAGGGTTGGAAGTCCAAGGACACAGGCAGACGCCCAGTTCTCCCACTTTCTGGACACGTGGCCCTAGGCAAAAGCTTCCACCCCTGAGCCTCAGTTTCCTCAACCTCTCAAAGACTCGAACCCCTTTCTGAGCTACTGCCATGAAGATCAAATCAGATCAGTGTTTCTCAAAGTGTGAGACACACCCCTGGGGGTGGGAGTGGACAAGGGGCATTTAGGTGGTACACAGACCAATGTTCTTATTTTCATAGTTATGTATTTACTTTTCTGCATATTAGAGAAGTCATGACAGGCACATGCACCCGTGATTTCACAGATGTGTGGCTTGGGGAGTGCCGTGGTAACCTATCCTCAAAAGTGAGGCAATGCAAAAACAACGAGTAAGAAAGTGCAGGTGCAGGTGGTGCCCAGGGGTGGCTACAACCATGATGGTGAATGGGAAATGCTGAAAGCTGGCATCTGACTTGGCGCCTGGCCCCCAGCAGCCCTCATGAGGGTTAGAAGCTCCCTCTTTCCTTGGAGGGACAGGTCAGTCCCTCCTTTCTCTTTTGCTTCTCCATATGGCACCATCTGTCAGAGACCTAGGTCCCCAGGGAAACTCGGAAGGGACTTTCAGAATGGACGAATAGAAGGATGGATGGATAGGTGAATGGAAGGAAGGATAGATGGATGGATGGGTAGATGGAAAGATGGGTGGTTGGAAGGGTAGATGGAAGGATGGATGGAAGGATGGGTGGATGGATGGGTGGATGAGTGGACAGAAGGATGGATGGGTGAATGGAAGTGTAGATGGAAGGATGAATGGGTGGATGGAAAGATGGAAGGATGGATGGGAGGATGGAAGGATGGGTGGGTGGATGGAAGGATGGATGGAAGGATGGGTAGGTGGATGGAAGGGTAGATAGGTGAATGGAAGGGTGGATGAAAGGATGGATGGGTGGATGGGGCTTGGGGACAGCTGCCATAATACGGGCAGAAGAGGGCAAAGTCCTCTGTGTCCCTCCTGGCATCAACATTCTATCAAGATGCTAATGGTGAATTTTTTGGCCACATGGTAGGTGAAGATGGAGGAATCTTTGAGGCAAGGGTCTTTCCACTTCATGCTACAGACTTCTACAAGAAGGAGGCAGGAAAATGGGCACTGGGACCACCTTGGCTTTTCCATCCCGATAACAGAGCCACAAAGCACTGCAGACATGGGTAAGAAAGGGCCTGACCAGCCCCATAGTTCCCCAGCCCCAAACTATGGCCCCTGCTGCCAGCTGGCCCTGGGGCATGCCTCCCACTGGGTGCTGATCCTGGAAGCCAGAACAAGACACAGTGGTGCCAGCCTGGCTCAGAGTGGTGGCCAGAGGCTGGGCAGTTCCTCAGGCCTGGGTTCCCAAGCCAGGCCCAACCAAACAGGGGTGACCTTCATGGCCACCCAAGTTGGCTCCCAGTAGGCTGGCACAAGCCAGACAGGCCCAGACCAACATGGGCAGCCCTATCCCTGGCAAGCCTCCAGGCCACCTGGCTGGCAGCCCTGAGCCCAATTCCACCTGGGCTAGCAGGGCACACCATCCCCACAGTAGTTCCAAGCCCCCAGTTGCCATGTTCCAAGACAATGAATAGACCTCTTGTTCCCTTCCCCCCAAAACCTTCCTGAAGCTCCCACCCTCCTCTGTGGCATCACAAGGAGTTGCTATGGAAATAGGACCACAGGCAGAACATGACAATGATTTGGGGCAGGGCAGGAGACGCAGTGGGAGCCAGGGAGCTGTCGTGGACACAGGCCTGTGTGTGTGTAAGAGTCCCAGGAAGGACGGGAAATCCCAGCTGCAGAGCCCTGCAGCCCAGGGGTCACAGCAGGGGTGGGGGCCTCCTGCCTGCCCTCCTGGCTCCTCATCTACTCGGTGACACCTGAGGGAGCTCTGGGAATCAAATGCCTGTGTGTTCAGCAGAATTAACAAGAACCCCAGGAATGTGAGGCTGCCAAGGAAACAGCTACTTGAGGATGCTTCCAACATGGGTGCAGTACTGTGCAGGGCTGGCACCTAGTAGATGATCAAAGAAGATGGCCCAGGCAAGTGCGTGTGTGTCCCCCGTGTGCCTACTCTGGGCAACATGGTCACAGAATCACAGAACTTGAGAGGCCCACATCCATGTATAGATGGGGAAACTGAGGCCCAAAGAGGGGCTGGTGTTACACAGCAAGTTGGTGGAAAAGCCAAGCCCAGAAGCCTGGTCTCCTCTTCCCCAGACCTGACCCTATGCCCAACACCCTGGGCTTTTCATGTATTCATTCATTCACTCTACTTTTGGTAAGTGCCTACTATGTGCTTGTGATTGGGATAGACAGAAGAAAAGGACACTACAGCTGCTCACCAGGAGCTCAGTGAGAGGACAGGCCATCATGGTGAGAGGGAGGGTGCTGGGACAGAAGTCCTGGGACCACAGGAGCCGGGAAAGGTTACCTGGAGTTTTAGCTTAGGAGCTTCTGAGCCACACTTTAAGAGACATCCATCTGGGGTTTCCCTGACTGGTCTCCCACTGCTCCCTCACCCGAAGGCCCCATCCCACCTCCATGTGGTGACGTCCCCAAGCTGGGGCAGTGCTGAGCCCACCTGGAGCCCTTACCTCTAGGATATAATGGAGTGTTCCCATTAGCACCTCAGCCCCCGGAAATAGGGGCCTTGAGGAGGCTGCCTTGCGTCATCGCAGGGGCTCAGAGAATGTTAGTGCTCTGCCTTCCCTCTTCCTCCCCCAGGTTCAGCACATTCTGCACTGTTCACTTCTTCCTCCTCCATTCTTCCTTTCCTGCACCTCCCATGAGCCAGGCACTGTGCCCAGCTGGGATAGGGCAGACAACAAGTGACCCCTAGTCACTAATCATCAGGGTCACTGAACTCAAGTCCCTGTGTCTTCCTCCCAATATGGAAATTTTGTCAAGTTTTTTGGGGGAGGAAGGGAAGGGCAGTATTGGACAGCAAGAGGGGACACCTTCTAGAAGTTGGCTTGGTTCTGGGAAGACGCTCCAGCTCTGCTGTATCCATATGGGCCATGCCTCCCAGCAGCCAGGCTTGGCCTCCCAGGGCCTATTCTACACACATGGAAGCTAAAGGCCTGAAAGGTGGCCAAATGGATCCCAGGGAGCTCAGTGCTAAGAAGGCTGGACAGGGAATGACCAGAGAGGACAGAAGGGAGGGGCCGGGGCTGTGGGAAGGGGAGGAAAGAGGCATTGGCCTTAGCTGTCTGGGAAGGCTTCCTGGTGGAGAAAGGACTCAGACTGGCTGGGAGCCTGCCCTCAGGCTGCCAACAGGAAGTGAGTTTCTCTGAGAGAAGTAGGCCAGGCCTGCACTGCAGTCCACGTGACTTAGGGCTAGGCTGGCAGGTGGGGGGGAGGTGGCACATACCCTGGTAGCTGCCATCCCACCCCACCCCACTGAGGGCTGCCACCATTGCCATTTCACGTCCCTGATTACCACTGCCCAATGGGAACCCAAAGAGCCCTGGTGATGCAAACAGTTAAATACTCAGCTGCTAATTGAAAAGTTGGTTCGAACTCATCCAGCAGCTCCATGGGAGAAAGATCTGGCAATCTGTTTCCATAAAGATTACAGACAAGAAAACCCTATGTGGCACTTCTACTCTGTCACACGGGGCTGCCATGAGTCAGAATCAACTCCACAGCACCTAACGACAACAATGAAAATCAGCTGGGCTCAAGAAAATGGCAGACGGAGAACGGGGGACAGAGCATACGAGAGGCGGAAGCCCAAAGAGAGACAGGGCGACAGAGACCCACAAGGCCAGACGGACAGAGGGAGAGGCAGAGAGGTGAAGATGGACGGATAGACAGGGCCATTCCTCCCACCCCCAGAGCCAGTGCTGCAGCTGCTGAGAGAAGCAGGCACACAGCTGGGAAGAAGCCTACAAATCAGGGCTTTGTAAAGATTTCTCAGCAATAAAACTCTTATTTGAAATGAAATCTTACGCAGTGGGGGAAGCCTTCCTACGCCAGACATTAAATCCAGACACCATAAAGTGAAAATTTGACAAATTCGACTACATAAACATGCAGAACATCTGTACAGCAAAAAACACCATAAACAAAGTTAAAAGACAAGTGAGACACTGGGAAAAAAAGTGTCACTAATATACAAAGAGCCTCTACAAATAAATAAGAAAAAAGACAAAAGAAGAGAAATTGGCAGTGAGTTAGAAATCCTCAGAGGAAGAACTAAATTGGCCAATAAACATATGAAAAGACGTTCTATCTCACCAGCAAACAGGAAAATGCAGATGAAAACGACAAGATACCACTTTTTGCCCATCAGATTGGGAAAAATTAAAATGATTGATAACAACCAGTGCTGGCAAGGATGTGGGGAAATGAGCGCTCATAAACCAATGGAGGGAGGGTGAACTGACTCAACCTCTGGAAGGGTAATTTGGCAATATTAATTAACATTTTAAACACCTACACCCTACAACCTCATAATCCCACTTCTAGGAGCCTGTCCTGCAGAAATGAGAGTACAAGCGCTCACACATAAATATTCAAGGATGCTCATAGCGGCATCGCTGGTAAGAGTAAAAAAGAAATTGGAAATGGCCTAAACGTTTATCAATAAGGAAACGCTCAAATAAAATATAGCACGTCCGTACCATGGAACATTCTACAGCCTTTCAACAGAATGAAGCACATTTATGTAGAACAATATGCAAAAATCAAACCGTAAAACGCTGTTGCAGGATAAGCCCGTTTTCGTAAATAACAATTTATCTGTATGTGCCCCAAAAGGCTAGAGGACAATGCAACAAACGTGACAGTGATCACCTCCAAGGGGTGGGACGAGGGGGATTGTCATGATCTCCGTTATCCGCAAATGTATTGTTGGACTTTCTTTTGTAATCAGGAAAAAAAATCGATAAAGAGTTAATGGATTTTTTAATCCTTCCTGGAATTCCAATATAAAGTGTGATCTAAGCAGCAATGCTCTCGTTGAAAGGGAGGGGACCAGCAACCACTCATCCAGTATCCCCTCTCCTCCTGTCCATACCCACAGGCCCCTTCCAGGAACGTCAGGGCTCCAGGACCAGTATGAGAACCTTGGCTGGAGAATGGGGAGTCTGTACCTCCACTCCCCCAAACCAAGGCCAGACAGAGGCAGATGTTCACCCAAGATTCCATGGCAGCCGGTCCAGACTGGCTGGGGCCAAAGCCAGGGCCTCTGACTCCTTGGCAGGGCCCCGGCCCTCCCTGGGCTGGGGTCAGAGAACCCAGGATGGTTACAGCCTTGGGGAAGCCTGGGCTGCGGCTGAGCTGGGTCCCTGGAAATGAGGGGAACACGGGAGGAGTCTTTGCAGAAAAATTAGGTGAGGGGGGCTTAGCTGCAGGCTCTAATAGGGCTCCAGTGGTGATGGGAGACGTGGATGAAGGGAGGGAGGGAGGGGAGGACAGAAGGAAAAGTAACAGAGAAACTAGGTGTGTGTTTCTCTGTATATGTACAAAGAGGGAGGGTTGGCGACCCCATGGGCACAAATAGAGGTGACTGGTGTGTGCAGGTGTGTGGTACTCACAGACAGGGCCCATGTGGGTCTGTAGAGTGGACCATGGGGGTGTGCGGGCTCCCAGAGGCATGTCTGTGTACGCGTGTATGTGGTCACTCCCAGGAATGACAGCAGAGAGGAGGTGTGTCTGGAAAGGAGACCCAGCAGGACCCAGTGTGTATATGTGTGTCTGTCTGTCTGCCTAGCTATTGTGTTCCCATCAGGTAGACTCCGTGTGCGTGTGTGTGTGTGTGTGTGTGTTAGGACCTGTGGGCAGCCAGCAGGCATGTGGAGAGGACAGGAGCAGGTGGCAAACCCTAGAGCCTAGGCCTGCAGACCGTCTCCAGAGACCAGGCCTGCCCGGAAATGTCTCTCAACAGAATCAGTGAAAACTGTGCTCGGAAGGAGCCTGAGGTCTCCCCCAGCTCCAGAAGGTTCCCCTTCCTTAGGCGTTTGTTTGCAGAGCTAACGTCTCACTGCAGGAGGCAGGCGGACCCACTGGAGCAGGACAGAAGAGACAACAAACACCTCCTGGTGGGTGGTGAATGGCAATCTCTACCTGGGTCCAGGCCCAACCAGCAGGGCTTCCTCAGGGTCTCCCTTCTCCACCCTGGCACTCCCTGCCCTGCCCCCTACTCCATCTGCAGCAGCCAGGGGGCACATTCCAAAACACACATCTCTGCCTGCTCCACAGTTTTCCATGGCTCCCAACTGCTGCTTGCCCACATGCATTACCAGGCCCCTGAGACCTGTCCCTGACTGGACATCAGCCTCATTCCTGACCCCAAACTCCCAATACCACCTCCAGGCAGACTGTGCTTTCTGTACGTGACAGCAAGGCCTCCAGGCCTTTCTACTTGCTGTTCCCTCTGCCAGGGATGTCCCTCCCCCAACCAGTTCCCAAGGTCCTTCAGCTTCCACTCCAAGCAGCCTCTCAGTCTCCCTGACTCCCCAGTCTCTCTCTCCAGGCTGGGGTGGGATCCCCTCTGGTATCCCCACCCAGTGCTCACCTCTGTCCTACCCTGATCCCCCAAGATGTGACTGTCAAGAGGTCTGGCTTCCCTAGGGCCAGGCAGTGGGTCTTGTTCTTCTCTGCATGGCTCAGCCCAGCCCAGAGCCCAGCACAGAGGAGGCACCAAGGACTAAGGTTTGTGGAATGAATGAATGAGTTATCACAGCATTAGGCCCCAAGCCAGGCACACAACGGGACCTTCATGGGGCAGTAGGATAGAGCAGAAAGCATGGCCTGGCGACTGGGACGCCTAGATTCCCCTCCCAGGTCAGCATAACAGGGGACATTGGCTGTGTCACCTGAGGAATGATTAAAGCCAGTGTTCCTAACCAGGGTCCCCAAAGAAAGAGGGGCCTTGGGAGGTCTGTAAGCACTGAACTGTGCACAAAACTGGACATAAATATATGCGTGCGGGGTGGGGGGTAGAGAAGGAGTCAAGGATGCACCTATGTCAGGTACAGGGCTGTGGCTTTCAGCAGACTCCCAGGGTGCCCAGAGCCCAAAACGATTCAGAACCACTGAGCAGGCATGGAGTGAGGCTGGCCCACCATAAGAATGAAGCCTTGGGCTGGAAACTCACCTGCACATCAGGAGGAGCTGTGTGGGGCATGGGTACAGTACAGGCCCTGTGGCCCCAGGCCCCAAGCGGGACCCCAAGCAGTCACCGGAAGCAGAGAAGAGGATTATCCAAGATGAGCTGGACTGCTTGATGGGGGTGAGCACCCCATCAGTGGGAGGGTGAGAGTGTGGGCTGAATGGAACAAAGGTCAGAGTGAGTGACTCAGACTCTCTGGGCCTGTTTCACCATCTTAAGTCCCAGGGCTGGACAAGGTGGCCCCTGTGAGTCCATTCAGAGTGGGACTGGCTCTGCAGGGCTGTGCAGGGGTATGGCTGGCGGGGCCCCGGCTCCAGGCTGTAGGGCTGAGTGTACAGTTCTGCGTCTGGGCTGTCTGCCCACCTGACATTGGCCTGAGTCCCTCTTCCCTCTGCCTTCCCTCCCCCACTGGGGGCAGGGTGAGGAGGACAAGCTGCCCAGCTGATGTGCACTGCTAACTGAGCCTGCAGAGCCGCAGGTCCCTCTTGGGCCACAGTCACCACCACTCACATACAGGGACCACAGAGAGGACAGGAGCCAGAGGTTCGATTATGAGCCTGGGGAGCCCAGGGACTGAATGGGAGCCCTGAATAGGGGTGACAGCCAGGCCCAGGCCACATGGGCTCGGTAGGGGCTCCCGACTCCCCGTGACCCCGCCAGGGGTCTCCCTCAGCCTGGCCTGGGGAAACCTAGGCACAGAGCGAGATCCCTCTGCCCTGGGTCACACGGGGAGTTGGTGGCAGATCTGCGCTGAGATTCCAGGCCTCCTGCCCCTTGCTGGATTACTTAGGGCACAAATGCACACGAATGCACCTCACCTTCCTTGTGTGACCTCAGCACCCCCTAATCCTGCCAGAGAGAGGCAGTTGACACTGGGGCTCCCTCAGACTGATTCAAACACAGGCCTGTAGTGTCACCCTGGATCCAGCCACCCTGACCCTCAGTTTCCTCCTCTCTAGAACAGCGGTACAAAAACCACCCTTCTAGTCCTACTGAGATCCTTGGATGGCATGAACGGTTTGGACTCGGCTATTAACATTTTTTAAGATTAGTGGTTCAAACCCACCCAGCTGTGCTGCAGAAGAAAGGCTTGACAACCTGCTTCCATAAATACTAGAGCCAAGAAAACTCTATGGAGCACAGTTCTGCTCTGCAACACGTGGGGTTGCCACGAGTTGGAATTGACTCAATGGCAATGGGTCTGGTTTTCGGTCAGTCCTGTCGTGAGAATTAATAAGGGAATGGATACGCAGTCTGTTTAGAGGGGTCCCTTCCATCTTCCCCTCAGTTTCTCCAACTCTAAGCAAGAGGGTTGCCCTGAGTGATTCCCCAGGTCCCCTAAGCCTCCAGCGCTTTATGAGAACCCTGCCCAGGTGCCCAGCCATGCCCAGTTGAACGTGCCATGGGGAGACAGGTTGCAGTGGCAGAGACCAGGGCCTGCCCTTCGGGAGCCCCCTGTTATTTAGCGTATGAGAACTGTTGCTGTAGAGCAGGGTGTGGCTAATTAGCAGAGCTGTGTGGGTCTCCCAAATTGGTAGCCCCTGTACCTCCACATTGCCCTAGTCCCCACCTCTCCCTATTGCCTCACGCTCAGCCCGCTCCACTCGTTGCCTTCCTGTCCCTTAAAACACTAGGTTTGCAGTCCCTGGTACAAGGGCGACAAGAGGCTTGAAAATGAAAAAACCCAGTGTAAGCTTGGCAGTGATCAAGGAAGGCTTCCTGGAGGAGACAGGACAAGAGGGTCAAGTTCACACAGCAGAGGCACGCCTACAGAAGACATCCTGGATGGGCAGAGTGGTTCACTCAAAGGCGTGAAGGCTGGAAACTCAAATGATGGGAGGTGGGGCGTAGCCTGGATGAGCTTTGGGAAGAGGGCTAGAAAAATTGTGTGGGGTCTAATTCTGAGGGCCCTGAATGCCCAGATGAGAAGCCCAGACCCCAAAGAGGTGCTGGGGGTTTCAGATGTGCCTCCCCTCCCCGGTCCGCACTCCAGGCCAGGATGCCTGACCCCACCAGGGCCTGCCTCAGAGCTGCATCCTCCACAAGGGACCTGGGCGGAGATCCCGGGCCTCCTCCAGGCCCAGAGCACAAGGCTCCCTCCGCCCCTCCTCCGCAGCCATGGACTGCGACTCCACCCCAGAGAAATTAGTCCTCGTGGTGATGCCCAGCGGCCACTGAGGCCTCATTGCAAACAGCTTTGCTGCCGGTGAGTGCCATCTGGCCGGGGAGGGCTCCCGACAGATTAAGAGCAATGCCGGCCCCAGACTCATTCATATTCCGGTCCGGCTGCCGGCTTCAATATGGCTGAGAAGGCAAGGGCAGAGGCGGCCCTCCGAGAATGCCCAGCGATGATTCCTCTCCGATTCCAATTTATTTCCTATCATTAATGCTTTTGAAAAGCCCCACAAGCTCTGCAAACAGGAAAAGAGCACCAGGTTCAGGAGGCGGGGAGAGGAGAGGGCCAGGGGCAGAGTCGGGCTCAGCAGAGGCGGCGTGGGAAGCAGGCTGATGGCCTTGAGGTCTGGGTTCGAATCCCCACACCATCTCTCCCTCCTGCAGGCCTGAAGCAAACCTGGCCTGACCTATCAAATAGAGGGATGGTCCCTACTCTGATCACCTCAGGGGACAGGTTCCAAGATCTATGGAGGTGGCATGGATTGAACTTTGTCCCCCAAATATATGTGTCAACTTGCTTAGGCCATGATTCTCAGTATTGTGTGGTTGTCCTCCATTTTGTGATTGTATTTTTATGTTAAAGAGGATTAAGGTGGGATTATAACACCCTTACTCAGGTCACATCTCTGATCTAATGTAAAGGGAGTTTCCCTGGGGTGTGGTCTGTACCACCTTTTATTTTACCAGAGATAAAAGAAAAGGGAAGCAAGCGGTGTGGGAGACCTCTTACCACTAAGAAAGCAGTGCCAGTTGCAGAGCAGATCCTTTGGACCCGGGGTTCCTGCGCAGAGAAGCTCCAAGACCAGGGGAAGATCAATGACAAGGACCTTCCTCCAGAACCAACAGAGCTGACACCCTGAATTTGGACTTCTAGCGTCCTAGACTATGAGAAAATAAATTTCTCTTTGTTAAAGCCATCCACTTGTGGTATTTCTGTTACAGCAGCACAAGATGACTAAGGCAGGAGGGGTCGGGGTGAGTAGGCTTTATAAGCTGTAAAGAGCTGTACACCTTGAGGACCCAAGAGTGAAGCCAACCTGGCTGCCTCTGCAGCAGAGGCCTATGAACTGGATGCCTTGCCCCTCAGCCACCTAGGATCTGGGGAAGACCTGGAACATCTCTCACCTCAGCGCAGAGGAAGTGAACCCAGATTTTGTGTCACTTGTCACAAATTCACACAGCCACTATTTATATGGGATCAACTTGACAACAACAACTCAAAAACTTCCATAGGAACCTTGGAGGGAGGGCAATGAGTTAATGTTAATGAGGGAAGAACAACTCAGAAAAGGATGGTGAGGACGGTTGCACAACTCGAAGAATGTAATCAGTCACTGAATTGTACACGTGGAAACGGTTGAATTGGTGTATGTTTTGCTGTGTATATTCTCAATAACAAAATAAACAAAATGAATTAAAAAAAAATTCACACTGCCATCCTCCCTCCCACCTGGACCAGCCACCCAGCCAGCATCCCTCCTCCTCCATCACCCCCACTGTGGTTCCAGAGGGATCTTCGCAAATAGGTTCCCTGATCAGAGCTCCTTCCAGGCTCCCCATGACCCTTGGGATCAAGTACAAACTCCCCACCTGCCACACAAAGCTCTCCCTAACAGGGCACCTGGGCAGCCTCGCCTCCTCCCTGCCCAAACTCACCCTCAACTTCAGCTGCACCTAACTTCTCTGAGCCCCAGAGCCCACTTCCCCTTGTCACCCCTGCCTTTGCACATGCTGTTTCCTGTCTGGAATTCCTGCCTCCTCAGGCCCTGTCAGACTCCTACCTCCTCTCCAAGATGCAGCCCAAACATTCCCCCCTTTAGGCAGCTTTCCCTGACTCCCCTGGCAGGGTTGGCCATGCCCTGCTGTGTGCTCCAATTGCACCCCGTACCACCTGTACTTTGACTCAGTAATGCTGTAATTATGTTCGTGTGGCAGCTCCTCCTCCAATCCAGGAGCTCTCGTGGGCGGGGGCTGCATCTGATTCATCCAGTGCATTCCCCGTGCTTGGCAAAGGGTCTGGCACACCGTAGAGTAATTCATCCAACCAACTCATGATAAGTGAACACCTACTAGGTGTGTCAGGCTCTGTGCCGGGTACCGGGAATACAGCAGTAAGCAAGATGGAGCTGGTCCCTGCCCTCAAGTTGCCCCCAGTGGATGTGCTCAGGAAATGCCTATCAAATGAAGGAATGGACATATAACTGCTTTATAAATGGGGAAACTGAGGCCCAGAGAGGCAAAATGCCCTGTCCAAGGGTGCTCCTGTCTTCCTGCCCAAATCTCTTTCTATTCTATTTTTCTCTAAGGACCTTAGCAGCTGTGAGGCGGAACTCAAAACAACAGGTTAGAATCAGGAAAGAAAAAAAAAAAAAAGGGAAGGAGAAAATATGGTGGATTTTTTTCTCCCTTTTCTCCATAATGTAAAGAAAATTGATCTAGCCAACTATCGCAGCTTAAAAGCAATTAGAGTTTTTGGAGGGGACTCTGGGCACAAGCAGAAGCGACAGAGTGAGCACTGGGCACGGAATTTTTCCAGCATTCGTTTGTATCAAGCAAAAGAAAAAAGGTGTTAAAAGCAGCCATTTCCAGCAGCAGAAATGGTGGAGATAAAATATTTACAGTCTCCAAAGTAAGGGCCTAGAAGGAGCCAGGCACCCCCTACTCCCCACTCCCATCTACCTCCCAAGAGGCAGGGAAAGAGAGGTCAAAGAATGGGGCCAAGGAAGAGATCAGCCACCCCCTCAGCCTCCGTGGACAGGGGCTTGGGGCAAGGAGGGGAGAAGCCCCCTGCTGCCCACTGCTCCCTCACCCCTTCCCGATGGCCCATGGCCCCCAGCCACTGACCAGCCCCAGTCACTAGGGATCCATCCCTCTAAACCGCAGCCCAACTCTCACCTGCTCAAAATTTGGAGAACATCTACCCGCAGCGGGCTGGCATTCCAGGCCTGCACGGCCCAGGTCCCTCTCGAGCCTCATCCCTGTGTGCCCCCCAATATGGCACAATGGAGCCCTGGCTGTCTTGAGGAGCCATGCTCACTCCCACCTCCAGGCCTCCCCAGGCTCACATCCTAGCTCCTCCATTCACTAACTTTGTGACCTTGGCAAGTCCTTCAATCTCAGTTTTCTCATCTGTTAAACGGGAATAGTAAGGGTACACAACTCATGGGCTGCTGAGGATTTAGTGAGGTAAAATACGTAAATCCCCTGGCACTGTGCCTAACACTTAGAAGGTGTTCAATAAACTCACCCCACCCCACTTCTTGCTAAACTCCCTTCCCGGTGTGACTCTCGAGGCCTCAGGAATGGCTGCACCCACAGGTGCCCCACGTATGTGTGCACAGGCTCACATGCTGCCACACACTCACCCAACAAATGGTCACACAGAAGGCACCCACAAGCTGGGAGCAAAGGACACAGGAAGCTCTGGAGGGCTTTGCGGCACACGGAAGCTCAATCCCAGAGTGCAGGGCCAGAGAGCCTCTCATTTTGCTTGGCTTACAAAGAATTCCTCCAAGAACAGCAGTAAGCTTCAGCCAGAGCCCTGAAAACCTGCCAGGCCAGGCGGAGACGAATGGAGGCAAACCTCCCCCCACCTGTGGCCGGCAGCTCTCCCCATCCTCCGAGCCCCGTTGGACAGAGGTAAACATTGAAGCCCAGCAGAAACCAAGCCTCCAAGGCAGCATGGTCCAGCGAAGCCAGTCAGCCCTGGGCTCAAATCTCAGCCCCATCACTGACCAGCTGGGTGAGATCTCCGAGCCTCCGTTTCCTCATCTATAAAATGGAGTCGACAGTGTCTACCTTGCAAGGCAGCTGTGCGCACTGATGAGAGGGCGTTCTTCCAGAGCCCTGACTGGGCTCCAGCAGTGATTCTGTTGTATGGTGGTTCTGTCCCACCTGCCCTCTGGACTTCAGGCCTGGTGCTCCCTCCCCTACCCCAGCAGCACTGGGAGAACAAAGAAAGTGCCTAGCAGGGGGGACAAGAAGACCTGCCCTCTTCCCTGTCACCCTCCCCAACCCACTTCTCACCCAGCAGGGGAATGAAGGATACCCCAACAGACCCACTGACGGTCCAGGGCCCAGTCCTCATTGCCTCACTCTCAGACTGAAGAGACCATCCCATCCCATGCCTCATTCCACCAGGGAGGAAATAGCTGCCCAGAGAGGGGTGGCAATGTACAAAGGTCACACAGCCCCCACCAGCCACTCCCTTGAGGTTTGGTTGTTTTCCTTTCCTTCTCCGACTGCAGAAAGTATACAGTCTTGACGTAGCATCCAGTGGCCACAGAGCCCAAGAGCAGACATTGATACTATTTTGAATGTCTCTGCCTCTTGCTCTCCTCTGGGCAACTTTTACACTAGACTCTCTCACCTCCCCACTCTCCACAAGATATTAACCCAATAGTAGGCCTGGCACTAAACAGGGCTCTCCTCATTGTAGGGGGCCTGCACCTGTTGTTAGGAGGGATCCAAGTGGCCAGGAACTCCGGCATGGAAATCCCTCTGCACCCCGTAACTACACACACACACACACAAACACACACACACACACACGCAGGGGAGGGTGGCACTAATGGGAGAGCCCTGGGTACCATCCGCAGGGATGGCTGACAGCCCTTCCACAGCCAGGCCAGCCTCCGCCCCTTTGTCAGCTGGGGGAGCACTGGCCTGTCCTGAACCACTAGCCCACATGGCCCAGAAGTAGAGGATCCTGGGACTGGGAAGTCTGATGCCTAAGTTATTACCAAGGTTCTGCAATGCCTCACCATGTGACCGGAAACAGGCTCGGCCACTCCCTCTGCCTCAGTTTCCCTATCTGGACCCTATAGGAGGAATAAGATCATCTCGGAGATGACCTTCTAGTTCCAACGGTCTCTAATTCCAGATCTGTGACCTCCACGACTCCCTCGGGCCGTCTTTTCCCCCTTTGCTCTCACAATCAAAAGGTGCTCTGGAGTCACCAAGAGAAGAATAGAGTTCTGAGCATGTGTAGGTGCTGGGGGGCAAGAGCACCCTGACTTTCAGGGAGGCCTATGCCTGCCTCAGGCTGGCAGGGGCCACTGTCCTGTTGAAGTCTCCCCAGGAAGGAGACTGGAACCCTGGCAGGAAGACATTTCCTCAGTATTGCCCAAGGCAACAGAGCCTCCCTCCCTTCCTGCCCGAACTCTAAAACTCATCCCCTCTGTGTCTTCACGTCCCATCTGCTCCAAGGCTACACAGTCTTTGCTCAGCCCAAATCCTGGGCTCAGCCTCAAGCCCCCAAAACACACACCGAGTTCCCACAGACTCGCTGCCTATTCAGACATGTATCCTGTGGTCCCCAACAGGCCAGCCCTCCTCCTGCCTTCCCCGTAGTCTCCAAGGTGGCTGGTGAGGGGCAGCCCTGCCTCTGGCCAGCAGAGGCTCTCCTAGCTCAGCGTGGCCCAATCCCGATAACAGTCTCCTAAATTAAACAATAAACAAGAAGTTGTAGATTTTCCTGACGCTGCAATTCCTGATCAATCCCCACAGCAAACAAAAGGAAGAGAGACAACCTGAGGTCCACCTCCTGTTTCCAAACGGAACCTCGAGCCTAAGCCAGGAGGACCTACCCTGAGGAACTCCAGCTGCAGCCACCTGCCCAGTTCTGTGTGGCTAGACCACCCGTGCCCCCCTCCACACACATACACATCACCCCCTCTTGTCTTGACCCAGTCTCAGGCCAGCCTTCTAGAACCCACCCCGTCCTCCCCTCTCCTTTTCCGCCGTGAGACCTTGTGCAGGCCAGGTCACCTCTGAGGCCTCAGTTTGCTCATGTGTCAGCATTCTCATCTCTCAAGGATACAATGAAAAGAAAAATAGACCACTTGAGGTAAGACAGAAATTTTCCCTTATTTTTAGAGATACATGCTGAAGTATTAGAGGTGAAATGTCATAATGTGTATAATCTACTCCCAAACAGAATGGGAGAAAAATGTAGAACAGAACTCAAATTCACGAAAAAAGACCAGACTTACTGGTCTGACAGAGACTGGAGGAACCCTCGAAACTATGGCCCCTGCACACTCTGCTAACTCTGAACTGAAACCATTCCCGAAGTCCACTTTTCAGACAAAGATTAGACAGGACTATGAGACAAAAAATAATACACGTGAGGAATGTGCTTCTTAGTTCAATCAAATATACAAACCCAAATGGGCAACTGCTGTCCGAAAGCAAGACAAGAAGGCAGGAAGGGACAGAAACTGGACGAATAGACACCGGGAACCCAGGGTGCAAAGGGGGAGCATGCTGTCACATTGTGGGGATTTCAATCAATGTCACAAAACAACATGTGTACAAACTTTTGAATCAGAAATTAACTTGAGCTGTAAACTTTGACCAAAAGCACAATTAAAAAAAAAAATACTTCAGAGAAAAATAAAGATAAAGCACAATGGGGCAAAACGTCAACAGTTGTTCAGTCTAGGTGAGGGGTATACGGGAGTTTCCCTGTACTAGCCTCTCTACCTTTCTGTATGTTTGAAAATGTTCCTAACAAAAAGTTAAAAAAAAAAAGCAAAACAAAAAAACAAACACCCACCACATGAGCCAGAAGCCCAACAAACAACACCCTGTGCTCCCGGAGTGCCTGAAAGGCAACTGGGTCCCTTAAGTAGGTTAAACAGCCCTCCTGCCATCTCCTTTATGTGGTTTCCCTACAAATTGCTTTTTCCTAAATTCCGCTGAGCCCGGACTCCACAGTTAGAAGCCTGAGCACATTCAGAAGCCAGACAGCGTTTTATTGAGGCAATTACTGTCTTCTGAACACTCCCCTCCCACCCTGTCCTCTCTGCAGAGCAGCCCTGGACTGGGAATTAAGACACTGCTGCCACCCATGAGTGGTCATCCACCCTCTCTGACCCTCAGGATGTCCCCAACCTTTAAGCAGAAATGAGTCAGTGACTATCCAGCCATCTTATTCAAAGGCAAAGTGTTACCCCCTGATGGAGACCAAAAGCTCCATTTAACAGATGGGAAAGCTGAGACCCAGAGCCAAGAAAGACTGGAAGTAAAAGAAGGAAGATGAGGACCAGGGGAAGGTGGGGGTGAGTAAAAGCCCCCCAGCTGCCTCAATCCCTCCTCTCCCCAACTCTCTATTGCAACCCTGACATTTCAGATCAGAGAGAGGGTGGTCCGCACCTCCTTTTCTCTGTTCTTGTTTATCGAGCTTCCTGGTTAGGAATAAACGGCCATGACTGCAGTCTCCCAGCCAGGCCCAGCTAACCCATACCCCCGCTGGCCAGACCTGCCTCCGCCAATCAATAACGGAAGAGTTATCAGTACCCCCAAATAATCAATCGCTAATTGCCGAATGCCATGCAATTCATCAGAGAGAATTATGTGTGGCCAGTGACTGGGCACCCCCGCCCAGTGCAGCCTCCAGGGTGGGAAGGGCTGTGTCTGTGATGAGCACCTCAGCAGAAAAGCTGCCCATCACTTCTCCAATGGATATCCTGGGTCCAGCCAGCATCTTCAGGCCCAAGGGGCCACTCTGGAGAGCAGCAGCAGAGGCCACAGAGGCCCCGAGGGCAGCACTGCAAGCCCTGGTCAGCCCATCTGGCCTCAGGCCCCTGGACGTACCAGGTGCCCAGGATGGATAAGCCCAGTCCATGCCACCAAGGTGCTCCCAGGTCGTGAAGAGAGACAAATCGCCACATGACAACGTGTCACAGGCCTTGCACACAGTAGATGCGCAATAAATGTTTGCTAAATGTAAAGCACATAAACTGGCTCGGGGTTCTGAGGAAGGAATTAGGGTGACCAGGAGGGGATTTTTTTAAATGTGGCGTTTGGGTTGGGTCTTGAAAGATGGGTGGGATCTACATGGGCAGAGGTGGGGAAGGGAATCTCAGGAGCGAAAGCCACAGCAAGTGTCCAGTGAAGAGTGAGTGGTACTTGGTGAGAGCTAGGGTGCACAAGGAGTACCGGTGGGAGGTGGTTGTTTCGCAGGGTCCATTGTGCCGGGACACCAGCCTGGAGGCCACAGAGAGCCCCAGAAGGGTGTAGAGCCGGAGTGTGACAGCCAGGGTGTGCTTAAGAAGGCAGTGTGAAAAACTATGGAATCCACAGCTACCGCCAGGCTGCACACCCCAGGAAGGCAGGAGCTGGGTCTTATTCATCTGTCCCCATAGCACCCAGCACAGCTGGGCCCCGAGGAAGCACCCCAACAAGTGAATCACTGGATGACTGTACCAAAACCAAACTGGTTGCCATCCAGTTGATTCCGACTCATAGCGACCCTATAGGGCAGATTAGAACTGTCCCATAGGGTTTCCATGGAGCAGCTGGTGGATTTGAACTGCCAGCCTTTTGGTTAGCAGCCAAGCTCTTAACCACTGCACCACCAGGGCTCCCTGGGTAACTATAGGATCATCAAATTGTAGGAGAGGGGACTCCTGGAATGATCACCATGGAATAGCACATTTTTACTCATCCCTCCTGTATATATAAAAAGACATTATAGTAGAGCCTCAAAAACAGCTTCGTGAAGACAGGCAAGAGGATAACTATCTCCCATTTACTAAAAGGGAAACAGAGGCTCAAAGAGAAACAGTGACACAGGTCACAGAGCAGGTCAGCACCCTCCCCACTCCAGATCCTGCCTCAGGATGGGGTTATACCTCTCACTCCTCTCTGGCCTCTCCCGCCCCCAAGGAGCCCACCCAGTCTGACGTATCCACTTCTTGGGCTGGGGCAGATGGAGAAATCCTGTACGAAGTGCAACGCCATGGGCATTACCCCCAACACACCGACCCTAGCTGGGATCGGCTGCTTGTCGCCATGACATCCTCTCCCCCCTGCAAAGGGGTTAGGCCCTGGGGCACAGGCCTTGCTGAAACAGACCTACTTCTCCCCAGTCTCCACCCCAGGAGTTTGGGAAGCCTAATCACAGAGCCCTGATGGTGCCGTGGTTAAGAGCTTGGTTGCTAACCCAAAGGTCGGCAGTTGGAATCCACCAGCTGCCCCTTGGAAAGTCTATGGGGCTATTCTACTCTGTCCTACAGGTGTCTACATGAGACAGAATCGCCTCATGTCAACGGGTTTGGGTTTTATTTTATTTTGAACCAGGGAGCAAGAGGACTGGATTAAAGTCCAGAGACAGGGTCAAGCCTGATTCTGCCATCATCTTGCTGTGTGACTTCTGGACAATCACACCCCCCACTCTGGGCCTCAGTTTTCTCATCTGTAAGGGGGGACAATGATCTCTGCCCACTTTATAGAACTGCCATGAGAACTAAACAAGGAAGGAAGGTAAAAACTTATGGAAATTATAAAGCAAACTTTGCCCTGGAAAGTACTAATAAAGCTCCTCTTTACTTCAGTTGGAAACCCTGGTGGCATAGTGGTTAAGAGCTACGGCTGCTAACCTAAAGGTCGGCAGTTCAAATTTACCAGGTGCTCCTTGGAAACTCTATGGGGCAGTTCTACTCTGTCCTATAGGGTCACTATGAGTCAGAATCAACTCAACGGCAACATATTTGGTTTTGGTTTTTTTACTTTGGTCTGGACACTGAAACTCCAGCAAGACTCACTTTCCTCTCCCCACAGAGGGCAAAAACAGGAGCTAACATTTACTGAAACACTAGAAGAAATACAACCAGAATGCTCCCCAGAAGCAAGGATGGCGAGACTTTATCTTGCTTTTTTTGGACACTTCATCAGGAAAGACCAACCACTAGAAAAGGACATCATGTTTGGTAGAGGGTCATCGAAAACAAGGGAAACCTTCAATGAGATGGATTGACACAGTAGCCTCAATAATGGGCTCAAACATATCAAAAATCACGAAGATGGCGCAGGACGGGAAACATTTCGTTCTGTTATACACAAGGTGTCCATGAGTTGGAGCGGACTCAACACCCACTCACAACAACAGAGTGCATGCTTTACATGTATTATTTCAGATTGCCCTAATGGTACTCCTATAAGGTACAGATGAGGTACAGATGAGGAAACTGAGGCTCAGAAAAGTGAGGCGACTTGCCTAAGCTCACCAGGCTCAGATTCAAACCCAGGTTCATCGGACATGAAAGCCCAGGTCCTTTTGATCACACCAGGCTGCTTCAAGGAGCCCATCTCCACGCCCCAATCTCAGTGCTACAGGCTCAGCACTCAGGGCGAGGCTCCATGGCCCACACTCCACTGATGCCCAAAATCCTGGTATCAGAGGCACCATGCCACCACCCCATGGCCAGTGGACCCACAGAGTCATCAGAGTGAGATTGGGTCATGTAGGGGGCAGAGGAGTGGCTGGCACAGCTGGTCTTGAGCTAACTGGATCAGTCATGGGCATGGAGCCGCCTGTCCAGCTGTCCTGGCATATGGGTGCTGGAACTGGGCCACCTGCCAAGGCCCAACCTCCATTTCCAAGCCAACCTGGACACCGAGGTTCCATTTTGGCCCCCTCCTGCCCTGGCCCTGGTGGTTTGCGGTACCCACATGGATCCAGAAGGCCAGGGTGGCAGCAGCTATTCCTTCTCCAGCGGCCGGCACCTCCCCTGACGTGGCCATATGGCCCCATATGCTCCCTGACAGCTGGACTGCCGAAGCAACTGCCTGAGGGCATCCTCTGCAGAGGCCTGAGGCCGGGCCGTCCTACCCACCCTGCTCAGGAGGCCACAGGCACTGCCAGGAAAACCCCAGGCTGGAGGGCCACTCTGCCTCCCTTGTGCTTTATGACCTTGTGCTAGTCACCACCCACCTCCTAGATTATAAACTTCCACCCAAACCCACTCTAGTAATCCAAGGAGACAAACGAACATGTCCATTGTACAGACATAGAAACTGAGGCCCAAGAGAGGCAGAAGTTTGTGTACCCTCGGGGTACACAATGGCAGAGCCAGTATTAGAGGCTGCATCTTAGGATTCCAGGATACCTGCCACCTTTGTATGCCCAGGGGGTGGGACTGATGGTCACCAAGGCCCCACCCAAGTCTGATGGCCAAGGCTTCCCCATTCAGCTCCCGATACAGGCCAAATCTCCCCATCCTCCATTGGGTGGGGAACCACGGTGTCACTCACGCCCTTGGTTTTCCTGTCCCTGCTGTTGCCTCACCACCAGCCTGAATTACTGCAGCAGCCCCAGGACCACCTTCCTCCCTCTGGCTCCCACGGCCAAGCCTTCCCAAGACCACCAGAGGGAGCAGTTTAAATTGCAAATCTGATTGCGTCCCTCCAGAACTTCAACCCTTCGACCCCTGAATATGGAATCAGCCCACACTCCACAGTCGGGCACTCAAGATCCTCCTCCGTCTTGTGCCAACCTGCTTCATGCCTGCTGTGCCTGTGTGAACTACTCCATTGCAAGCACGTTCCAACCCGTGCCAGTGCTTCCCACCTCCATGCTTTGCTAGCGCTGGGCCCTTAGTCTGGAAAACCCCTTGCTCCTTCACGTTCGCCATTCATTCATGCAGCCAAGAAATGTTTACTGAGCATCACCAACCAAGGGCCAGAAACATCTCGGCAGGTCAAAATCCCACCAGGCCTTTCTGTCCATCTGAAATGAGCCCCACCACCGCTAGCCCAAGGGCTCTGATCCATCCCCTTCTAGGTGAGTCTGCGCAGTTGCCCAGCCCACTCAGCCTCCGGCATGGGTGTGTGGGTCTAAGTTTGTCTCCCCTTTCGGAGCCCCTCCAGTGAGGGGCACTGGCCTCAGTCATCTTGGGATCCCCAGCACTCAGTCCAGGCTTCAAACCAGGAGATGCCCCCAAATGTAGATTGAGCCCCAAGTATAGGATTTCAGGCAGTGGGAAGCAAGGGCCTCGGGGTGGTCCTGAGGAGGGGTTATCTGGGTCCCAGAAGCACAGAGAAGAGATGTCTTCTAGGCTTCCACTTGAGATGGGGAGGGTGTCCCCCAGACTCTCCAAAAATAGGACTGAACGGTTGGGGGCACTTTCCCCCATTGGAGTCACCCTGAGGTCCAGCCCCCACCCAACAATCAGGAAATTAAGGGGCCACACTAGGCACTGCCCCTTTCAGTCAGGAGGTTTGAGGGGGTGGTGTCTGTCTCCCTAGAGGGACTTGCCTGGGGGGCTGGATGTACTTGGCTGGAATTT
Source organism: Elephas maximus indicus (assembly GCF_024166365.1). Classification (NCBI taxonomy): domain Eukaryota; kingdom Metazoa; phylum Chordata; class Mammalia; order Proboscidea; family Elephantidae; genus Elephas; species Elephas maximus. The sequence continues at coordinate 65,701,917 of NC_064831.1, read as the reverse complement.
TCACCCCTGGCATCAAGGACCAGAAGACAAAGATATGCCGGCTCTCCCTGCCCCAGGGCTCTACAGTGGGGGGGCAGCCACAGAGGCTGGGGTTCGAGTAGGCCTTGGTGGTGAGGGTGGGGCCAAGTCCCCTGGCAGGGGCTTGCTGGAACCACGATTAGGGAAGGGGGTGGGAGGAAGGGGAGGGAGAGAGAGAGAGGAAAATGACAGAAGCAGATAGAGGAAAGGAGCCTGAGAAAGACCAAGCTGGTGAGAGGACAGAGAGAAGGGGGGAGAGAGAGGCTGCCAAAAAGCTGAGGGAGTAACCACCAGCATTCGGCAGGCCCAGTCCCACCCCGTCCCCACGAGACAACTTGGTTGCTCCTGGGCAACAGCTCTCACCCTCTCACCCTGGGAGCCTCCAAGGGCCTGAGTGGCCCCAGGGATGAGTCCCGGCTGCCACTGGGCCTGAGGGGTCATAGGGGCCTGCCCAGGCCTAACAGCTGCTCTGCCCTCCTCCTATGCCTCAGGTGGACCTCCTAGTGAGGAAGTGTCCCACTAGCCACCAGATACCCTCCCCCAAACACACATTTCGGCCTCCATGGGGAACCCAGTCCCAGGGAGGTGAGCTCTGTGGCCTACCAAGGGGCTCCAGGATGGAGGCTTCAGGTGAGTGGGAAGGATTCCAGGGCCCAAACAAGAGGACAGGCTTGGGGGGAGTGGGGCAGAACTCCACTGACCCCCAGGATAATGCCAACATCTGAGAACCATGCTGAGGATTACAAGTAAGGTTTGTAAACCGTCAAGCAGAACACAGACCCTGGTCCCAAATCCAGCAGGCACAAGGTTAACCAGGCTGGGGTCAAGAGGTCCCATGGGGTCAAGTCATGGACAAGTCAGCACCTTTGCTAAGTCTCCTCAGACTGAAAGCAGCTGCCCCCCTGCCCACCTCCCTGCTCCTCTGGGGAGGTTATCAATCATAGGCAGCAGCAGGCTCCCAAATCCCTGGCTGGCCCTGCTGCCAGGCTGGGGTACCCTCCTTGTTCCCTTACATCTCGCCAAGGATCAGGGTCAGAGGACGCCTTCACAGTAGAAAAGGGCTAGCCTGGGACTCAGAAGACTGGAGTTTTCCTATCTCTGCCTCACTGTGTGGCCTCAGGCAAGTGACTTCACTCTCTGAACCTTGATATCTTCCTCTGTGAAATGGAGAGGAAGTGTGTCATGGCCCTGCATTGTCACACGGTGCCTGAGAGATTCTAGTGGAATAACGGATGTGGATGTAAGGTCTAAGCCTGAAAGCTGGTCAGACACAGATATAACCATGCCCCTGAGACCCAGGTAGGTAGATACTGCTGGACCAGCCACCACATCCCAACACCCAGCACCTAGACTTCAGACAACATTTCTAACCCAATAGGCTAATAAGCTATAAGACCAGGCAAGGGGGCACATAGACAGGGGCTGCTGGGGAACCCAGTGCGTCCATCCCCGGGGAAGCCCAGGCTGGAAGGAGGGAATCAGAAGCAATCAGAGAAGCTTCCTAAAGGAGAAAGAAACTGCCCCCAGACGCTGGGAGGATTTGGCTACCGGGAGGGGTCTGCAGCGGGGCCTGACCTCATACTCTTGACCCTCTCACTTCTGGGGACACAAGGTTCTCCCCCTCTCAAGGAGCACCATCCTCGACCACATCTCCCAGTCCTACCTCCTACAGTATGTGCTGGGTTGGCATTTGAGGGGTGGGAGTCCCTACGGCAACCAGCACAGGCCCTAAATGAGCGAGGAGACTCAAGAAGGTAGGGGGAGGGGTGCACAGGTACAATCTCATCACACGGAAGTACGAAGGGGCATGGCTCCAAACAGGGATTAGGGCACCAGACCCGCGGGTCTAGAGGCGCCCTTCTCACCCCCAGCCTCCTGGGAGCTCCTGGGGGGCCATACACCTTGCGGGGCAGTTTCCTTCTTCAGGCTTCCAGTCCCACGAAGCAAAAAGAGCGGGGACACACACACAGAGACACACGGGCACGTCTCCGTACTCCCTCCCCTCAATGCCCCAAGTCCTCGCAGCCCCCAGCCCTGGGAGCTGTCGCCACACAGTCCCGCCTGACCCTGGCGGGGTCGCAGAAGGCTGGCGCCCAGAGCGGCTCCAGGGCGGCGCCGCGGGGAGTGGACGGGTGCCCAGCAGAGCCGGCGGCTGCGCTGGTGGGGTCGTGGAGGCACACCCCTCCACCCGCCCGGCGGTCCAGCCCGCGCCCCGCCCCATTCCTCTCTCCCTTGCTCTCTTAAGGAAAGAAAGGCCGGAGTTCCACCGTTAAAAAGCCCTCACCCCCCCGCCCCCGCCCGGCCCATCGCGCCCGGGAGCTCCACGAAGTTGCTCTAAGTCGTCGGGGTCTTGTCGGCAGACGAAGGTTAGGCGGGGCCGCGCGACGGGCGGGAGCGTGGGCACGGTCTGGAGTGCTGGGCTCGCCCCCCAGCTCCGCGCGTGCACGCCCCAACACCCCACCCCCACCCGCTGCCCCCGAGGCTCCCGCCCAATCAGAGGCCGCGCGCGCGCGCGGCGCCGCCAACGGTTAGACACCCCGGCTCCCCGGCCTGCGCCCCCACCGCCCCGACCCCGCTGCAGAGTCCCCGCCTGGCCACACTCACCTCCCGGGGCGCGCCATTAGCGCGCGGCTCGGCTCCTGGCCTGCATCTCCTGGTTCGCTCCGCTCCGGTTCCCGCTCCGGCTTGGGTTCTCGCTCTGCAGGGCTTGGCTCCGAGATGGTGGCAAAGGCGGCGTGCGAGGCAGGGAGGGCGTGTGCGTGTGTGTGTATGTGTGTGTGAGAGAAAGAGAGAGCGCGTCGTGTGCGTGTGCGCGGAAGGGCCCCGCACTCCCCCGCGGGCCCCGCTACTGCTCTCCACGCTGCGATGCCAGCAGAATCCCTAACGCGCGCTCCCACCCGCCCGGACGCACACACGCGCACACTCAGGCGCGCACACAGCTCCACGATCGCACACCCGACTCTCGCCCTCCTGGGGTGCTCACAAAGGTTCCCCAGCCCCGGGGTCTGTGGAGTCACCCTGCGCCCCCGCCCAGGCCGGCCCCGCCTCAGGTCCCCTGCCGCCCCGGGACAGGCCCCCGCGGGCGCCCCCGCTCCTTCACCATACCCGGCCGCGCGCTCCGAACCCGAGCCCCGGAGCCCGACTCTGGCTTCCGGCGCTACGGCTCGGAGGCGCCGACTCCCTCCTCCTCCTCCCCTGCGCCGCCGCCAGCAGCCGCGTGTTTTCTCACTCCTTTCTCTCCCGATTTTTTGTCACTGCCTCTCTGTACCTCCACTCCTTTCTCTCACCTGCCCCTCGGCCCCTGCCCTCGGTCTCTCCCGCTGTCTCTCGGTTTGTCTTTCAGCCGCCCTCTCCCGCGCTCCCTCTTCCCCACCGCCCTGCGCTGCCTCTCACATTCTCCGCATTACCTTGGGTGCCGCCCAGCGCTCGCGGGACCCAGGGTTCGAGAGCGGAATGGGAGACTAGGGGACCCGCCGTGCCCCGGACCCGCCGCCCCCTCTGCTCTCCCCTCGCTCCGCGGTTCCTCGCTCCGGCCTGGCGGGCGGCGACGTCCCGCGCTAGCCTCGGCTGCTGCTGACAGCTCCCATCTCGCCTGAGCTTAAAGGGATAGCGCACCGGGCTCAACCTGCCCCACCCGGGGGCGCCGGGGACCGCAGCTTTGCCGCGGAGGAACAGTCCGGGGCGGTGGCGCAGCCGGGGCCGTGCGGGCGGCCCCAAGTCCGCTGCCGCTGAACCCGGCCCTCCGGGGCTGGAGGTGAGTCAAGGAGGACAGTCGGAAGCTGTCCAAACCACGCCACCCAGGGGGCGCTCAGCGCTTGCTGGCTACCCTAGCCTAGGGCCAGTCTGGGGGTGTGCGGCAATGTAGGCTGGGCGCCCAGGACTGCGGTGCCGGGAGGAGAAGGGATCAGGAAGCAGCTGTCCGGATCTGAGCCGTGGGCGAGAGCAGGGGTGAGAGGACAGGACCCACAGGGTGGCCTCTTGCTCCTGCTTTGTGATCGTGGACAAGTGCCTACCCCTCTCTGGCCCTCAGTTTACCCTTCCTTGAAATACATCAACTTCCATCATCCCTGGGACCGTGCCCCAGATACAGTATTAGTTAGATCTTTCCAGAAGGCGAGTCCCAAGACAGGCCCTCAGCCCCCAGAATCCCATCCCCCTCCCTACCTCTGAGGCTGCACTCCTGCCACCACCACCCCAGGCCTGGTCTGCCCCCGCCTACTCCTAAGACCTTGTTTCTCCAGCCTCACCGGGGGAACCAGGAAACAAGGCAAAGTTGAACGGTTCAGGGTCTACCGGGCACACACAGCACTCTACAGTTCACAGAACACTTTCATGTCCATCAAACTCCTGGTCAGCCTGTTCCTGGACAGGCCTGGGGCATGAGCATTTCATGTTCAGGACACTTCACCCTTCCTCCCACCCCAAACAGGCCCTTGCTTCTCAACCTCGGCAAAGGGCTGCATTTTGTCCATTTGTTCACTAAGCATCTATTATGTGCCTCATCTTGTGCTAGGTACTGGGACACAGATGATTCAGACACCTACCTTTCTTCAGAAAAGCAGGTATGATGGAGCTGTTGGGGATGGGGAGGTTCAGGAAAGCTTCCTGGAGGAGGTGACATTCAATCTGGGTATTGAAGGATGAGTAGGAGTTAGCCAGTCAGGGGAAAAAAAAGAAAGGGCATCCAGTGCCAAGGGAAGAACACTTACAAAGACCTGGAAGTGGGAAATAGTAAACATTAGGGAATCTTGAGAAGAGGCAGTAAGAACTTCGAAGTTTTGACTTTGTTCTGGGGCAGCAGGCAGAGGCTCCCACTTGGCAAATCCAGGCAAAATTGCCCTCCCCATCTTTTAGCCATTACGGAGGCACAGCCAAGGATTTCCCAAACCCAGCAGATTTTGCGGGAGGCATCCTCTTCCTCCAGTCCTCCTCTCATCCTCCTCTCCTTTAAGCCCAGTCCCAACCTCTGCTCCCATCTCTGCAGCCAGATGCAACACAGCCTCCCCCTGGCGTCCAGAGCCGGGACTGAGAAAAGCCCAGGCTGTGTGGTGTCCAAGATGTTGAGTCCCGAAAGGCCCAGGCTCCTTTGCCCACCCAGCATCAAGGTGCCCTGCAAAGACCCCCAAACTTTGGTGTCAGGCAGACCCAGATACCATTTCCAGGTTCAGTGTTCTCTTCTGTACAATGAAAATAAAATATTTAGCCAACAATGTGGTCGGTGAAGAATTAACAAAAAATAATGCACAAGAATGGTCCAGCACAGAGTAGACAGTCACCAAATGTCTGCTTCCTTCCCAACCCTTGACCTTTGACCTTGTGGCCCATCCCAAATGCCCTTATTTCTCCCATTTTCCCTTCTTCCCTGGCCATTTTCCTTCTGCCTTCCTACCAGACTTCCCAGGCACCTCAAGGGAGATGAGCTTACGGCTGTTGCCTGCTCTGGCTCAGCACACCTCCTGAGGAGTCTTCCCAGGGCTTCTAGGTGGGCCCTAGGGAAGCCAAACAGAGACAAACAGCCTTCCCCTAGAGCCCCTGACATCAAAGCAGAGCAGTCTGCATCTTTATCCATTTCTCTATTCATGTCTCCTGTTCTAGAAGCCATATAGCCTCTGCATCTGTGCTTCGAACTTGTGCCCCCAGCTTTGCTGTGTGACCGCAGGTAGGTGGCACACTCTCTCAGAGCCATAACTTCCTGCCTAAGTATGGGGTGATAAACTTAGGTCTAGGTTATTTTTCTCAGCAGGTCCAAGCCTTGGTGCTCCAGCCAGGAGTTTTGCACAAAGGCAGGCAGGTACAGAGGCCTCTGTGGGATCCCCTTGTGTCCTGCCCTTGTGCTGGTGGCCAGGGGCTGTTGCCATCTCTGCCTCCCAGCAGACTTCACAGAGAGGCATGGCATGAATAATGAATGGGTCCACTCAGAGGAAGAATCACTCTCCACTGCCAGAGCAGCAGCAGCTGGGGACTGAAGCCTGGAGGCCAGGGCAGCTCCAGGAAGGAGCTCCTCCACCGGGAGCTGGGGGCTGGCTGCTTCCCACCACAGAGAATGTAGGTTAGGCTGAGTCAGTGCCCTCTGCAGATGCCTACCCAGGGCCCCTCTGCTATTTCCAGCCATCTCCAAAATCCAGTGGGGGAGACCTTGGCAGTGTCCCAGATACAGTCACCAAGCCAGGGCCAGCCCAAGGCTGAGAGAGTGTCCCACATGGAGTCCCAAGGAGCAGTGAGCATTTTCCGTCCACCTTCTCTACCAACCCCCTAGTTTCCTGGGTCAGGCTGAGAAATGCCCCACTCAGCCAGCCTGTCTCCTTGATGTCTCAAAACACATTCGACACCCCCCACATCCAAGCCTTTCCTACCCTGTCCCCACTACCTCTTGGCTTCCACATAACTCATCCACCTTTCAAGTTCTGTCCCTAAGAAGCCTTCCTCACCTACTCCCTGCCCACCCCATTCTCTCTCCTCCTCTTTACTGTTAGCCGACTGTGTGCCTAGAGCTTTTTGTTCATTTGCTCATCCTTACACTAATCCTGGTGTTATCATTCCCATTTCACAGAGGAGGAAACTGAGGCTCAGTGTAGTGATGCTGGGATGTGAACTGAGAGCCACTGTTCTTCATTCTCTCCATGAACATTATTGAGCACCTCCTCCTTGCCAGGCACCATGCCAGGTGTGGGGGGTACACATTAGAGATCTTAGGGCCTAGAGAAGGGGACAGACGGAAATCAAATCATCATGCAAAGATGAGACTGGTGCCATGAAGATGTCTGTATGGAGGCTGATCTGGGGAGTCAGGGGAGGTTTCCTGCAGGATGTGACATTTAACCTAGTGCTAGAAGGTTGAGTAGAATCAACTGAGAGGAGCAGGGGCTCCAGAGGGAAAGAATAGCATGTGCAAAGGCCCAGTGGTGAGAGGAAGGAGCTTGAGGAGAGGGAATTGGAGTTGGAGCTGCAGGTGAGGTGGGACCAAAGAGCACGGTCTAGTGGGCCTTGCAAGAAGTTGGATCTTTAACCCGGTGGCTCTGGGATGGCCCTTGGAGGTTTGAAGCAGAGGATGGTGCCCCCACTGCCCCTCCAGCTGCTCCCCAGCCTGCTGCACAGCACCATGCAGCCAGGGCCCACTTGTGTACTTCTCCTGATGCCCAGTCCTGGCACAAGGTGACCAAAGTGGCAGCATGGTGAGGGGTCAAGGGACCTTGGCTCGGCCTGCACTGAGACCCTAGCTGGATGACCTTGGGCAGTACCTGCCCCTCCCTGCCCCCATAACTATAAAGTCAAGGCTGAAACGATCATCTCCTGATATCTCTGGCTGAGCCTGGGTCATAGCCTGTAACAAGGAAATGGAGAAGATACAACAGTCAATATGACCCCACCAGAGCCAGATTCCAAGGCCTAGAGTTCTGTAGGGTGGTAAGGGGGCTGCCTGGAGCTGGCCTCGACCTAGTGCCTCTCACATCCCTTCTCTACCGCTGAGCCCTCCCCAAACAGGGCATGCCAAGAACCTTCCTCTTCCTCCCCCAACTTCACTACCCCCTCACCGTCTACTCCCCATTAGCCCGCTGACTGCATCAGATCCTGTGAGTCCCGCTGGGGCCTGTAAAAGCTGAGTTGGATCCCTGGACCTTTGGCTTTTCCATCTATGAAAGGGTGTAACTCTTTACTCCTTCTGCTTCCCCAGGCAAGAGGGTGAAGGACACTGGAATTCTTGTTATAACCACAAGCTGCTCTTCTCCCTTGTCAAGCACCCTCCTGGAACCCCAAAGTCGTCCCACAGAAGGGCAGCAGACATACCAGTTGACCTCATAAAACTTCCCCCTGGAAAGTCTAAGCCAGTTGGCCCTCTCCAACAACTCAGCACACCTCCCCAATAATGACGACATCACCCTCACAGGGGCCAGTGGGCAGAGACGGGCTTATGGGCCCCATTTATAGATGGGAAACTGAGGCTCCAGAGAGAAGGGGCTGGCCCCAACCACCACAACAAGCCCTCCTGCCTCGATTCATCCCAGACTGAAGCCTGCCTGGGGTGGTAGTACCACCAGGAAGCAGGACTCAGCGGGGTGCCACCTCCCCTCTCCTGGTGCTCCTATTGGTGTCCAGAAAGTGGCTGGAGGTGGAACCACTCCCAGCTGCACTGTACTCTGTCTCATGGGAGGCTTTTTTCTCACCTCCAAATGGCAATTGCCACTTCTGAGCCTGCCTTGTCTTTTTAAAAGCCTGTCCTAAGGAGGCTGCCATGGCCCGAAGGTGCTGTCCCCAGGTCAGCAGGGGGCCCTGAGCTCATGAAGCAGCTTGTTGAGAGGGCCCAGGTCAACCCACACTTCTGTCGAATCAGGCTTTTCTAGAATAATCACCATTGCCTGTAACAGGGAAAGTGCTTGGCTGGCCACAAAACTCTCATGTGTGCCTTCTCAGTGAAGGCTCCCTTAAAAGAAAACTGAGGCATGGGGTTATAGTCAGTATGAGTACTGGGACCTGTAGTCCAGCACAGTCACAGGACAGGTGGGTCAGGAAAGGGTGGTGCTAGGGGACAGCAGGAGTGGTGGGTGTCAGAGATCTGGGCAGAGAGGAGACCCTGTTGAGTCCTGAGAAGTGGGATTAAGCTGCCATTTGGAGAGGCCATGGGGTGGGGGGTGGGGGTTGGAGGTCAGGGACAGACCTGCCATTCAACTACTATTCACCAAGGGTATGCTCTGAGCCAGGCCCAGTAGGGCCCTGTCCCCAGGGAACTCACAGGCTGTGGGCTAACAGGCGCACAGACAGCCATGTCCACAGAGGAAGGCTGAGGTTCCAAGTTCTCGAGTGGGCACCATGTCTGGGTGGGGGCTTGGAGGCAGGCGGGGTCGCAGAACTGAGATTGGGAGCCCATGGAGACAGGCTCTGAGCCTCAGAGGAGAGGGGGGAGTCTGGGGCATTCATTTGTGCAGGCAGCAGCCAAATCTGGCTATCCCAAGGCCGGGGGGATGGCTGCTCTTGGAGGACACATGGGGAGGAAGGCCCTGGGGGAGGGGGCATGACTGGGTCTGGCTCGCCTCTGGATCTTCAGCACTCACCAGCCCAGGCCTGCCAACTTCAGGGGTTCAGGGAGCATGTGCCAGCCACGTGGATGATGCAAGGATGCAAGGAAAGGAGGGAGGGAGGGAGAGAGAGAGACTGCAGCAGCAAGCACAGAAATATGAGAAAGCCCCCTAGCTATTGAGGGAGTGGTAGGTTAGCAGGTGAGATGCACTGGGTTGGGGGGCGGGGGACAGGACAGGGGTCAGGGCCAGGAGAATGTTGGACTTTGAAGGTTTTAAGGGGAGAGATATGATCAGATCCAAATTTGTGGACACTCCCTCTAGCTCCTATGGGGAGGATGGGTTGGAGGGGGTGAAACTGGAGCCAGAACCTGAGGAGGAGGCTGTTGGGGGCACCCAGGTGAGAAAGGTGGGGGTGGAGCAGAGGGAGTCCAAGTGACAGGCACTTCCGAATAGAAGACTCAGGAGTGGTGAGGGTCTGGAGGTGAGGGCAGAAATGGAGGAGACCCCAAGGTCTCTTACTGTGTGCCGACTCCCTGCCAAGCTTCACAACCTTGTTCCAGGTATCCCTGACAACAGCCTTCCTCAATTGTCTGCAGTGTGCTGTGGACACCACAGTGCACTGCCCAGATCCTCCTTCAGGCTGAAGCCCTCCTCTCCCTGATGCTGGGAGTGTTGAGGCTGAGAGACCCTGGTTGACTCTCTCTCCCTTGGCCTCTCCAAGGCCTTGCCCCCTCCAAGGCCTTGCCCCTTCCAGGGGCAGCATGCATCGAAGTGTGCATTGTCAAAACAGAGCAGAAAGGCCTGGACCTCTTGTCCCAACTCAGGACAACCCTACAGGAACATTGCAGAGGCAGAGCTCCCCAAGGGCTCAGCTAAGGCCTTTGTTGTGGAAGCATGGCAGCCCAACTTCTCCCTCTGCCCCACCCTGGTTCCCTCACTTTCCCACAGGTGTCCATCCCAATAAGCCTCCTGCATGCTGGTCTCCCTCAGAGTCTGCTTCCCAGGAACAGACCTGCCATGCACTCATATTACCATCCCCACTGTATGTATAAAGAAATTGAGACTCAGATGTTAAGCGACTTGCCCAAGATTGCACAGCTGATAAGCGGCAGGCTCAGAGCCTGGCTAGGGTAAGAGGAAGCCAGGGCTCCTGGCTGATTGGGGCAGGGTTGGGGTGTGAGATCATCCCCCTGGAGGAGGCTAGACCAGCCCCCAGGCACAGGAACCAGGAGGGACTTATTTTGGCTAATCCCCTCTCCCTATTCCACAGGCAGGGAAACTGAGGTCAGAGAAGGAACAAGACTTGTCAGGCTCACGGTATCTGTTAATGATAGCCCCAGGAACATTCCCTAGGGTCTGCAACCCAGCCTAGCATGGGCCTTTCCTTTGGAGTAGAATGATGCTCTTTTTCTGCCTGCCCCCCTTTTCAAGCCCAGCACCAGGGTACAGGGGCTGGGACCTGGCTGGGTGACCTTGATCCTGTTTCTCAAGTCTGGAGTAAGGACCCTGAGGTTCCCCCAGGCCTGTCGCAGCAAACCCTGGGCATGAGGCTGGGCCACGCTGGGCTGAGTGGGCAGGTAGGCGTCTGACTGTTACAGCAGAGCAAACAGACGGAAAAGAAATCAATTTCAGTGTTTGATTAATTTTAATTTTTAATTTGCATTGAGGGTAATGCACCCCATTTGATGCTGCGCACTCACTGTGAGCGGCTGGCGTCCACCGTTGCTGCCACCACCGCAGCCCAGTATGCCCAGCAACTTCCTGCCCTGCTGCCAGGTGAGCCAGTGCCCTGCTGGCAGACTGGCCTGCTACAAATCTGGGAGGAAGGATCTCCCTCCAGGGTCCTCAGCTCCTGCTCTGGGGAAATACATCTGATAAATCCCCTCGGTGTGAAATGGGAGGAGCCAAAGACGTGCCTCCCCAGGGGAGGAGCCCAATTGAGCGAGGCTTACTCCAAAGTCAGGGGGCACTAATGGGCTCTCAGGCATGAAACAGGCCAGTTTGGGGGGTAAGAGGAATTCTGGGTGCACCTCAGCACACAGATGCTAAATAGTTACCCAGACCACCTACATCCAAAGATAACCCTATACCTAGAATCAGCTCTGTCTTAAAACTGGGACATTCCCAGGTCTTGTGTACTGTGACTTCAAGAGACAGGGTTCTGCTGTCTCTTTGCTTAGCTGGAATTTGACTGTGAATGGGGTGGGGAAAGTTGGTCTGAATTGGGAGAGACAGTCCACCCCACTCTCTGGCTCCTGGCCCTCTCCTCTGCCCCAGCCAGGTCCCACACCCTGAGAGCAGTATCTTGTGGGGTTGAGAACAAGGGCCCTGGAGTGAGGCAGACTTGGCTGCAATACTGACTCTGCTACTTATTAGCTGTGTAACCTTGGGCAAGTGACATAACCTTGCTGAGCACGACCTTCAAAGACCCACCCAACTATGCTTCTTTCCTGCCCCCAATACCCCCCTCCACATCACCCTCTGTAAATATCTACAGGGCACAATAGATGATGACCTCCTCCAGGAAGACCTCCTTGATTAAGTTTTCCTTTCTTCCAATCCCCAACATTTCTGACTGCTGGCCCCACTCTGAGCACAAATCCTATCTGACCCCTCCCTGGCCCCAGTGGCCTAACTGGTTGCCCTGCACACTTTGTGTGGGGTGGCATGTCTTTGAAGCAGACATCCCTGGTCCCAGCTCAGCTCCATGCTTACTGCTTAGACACATCTCTTAAGCACCTCACATCAATGGATCCAAAAGGGGAAATTGTCATCTCTCCCCAAACCCACTCCTGCCTCTTTCTCTTCCCCATCTCAGTAGACAATACTCCAATCCAACACTTGCCCAAGCTAGAGAGCTAGGATCCATGCCAGGCTCCTCCCTCTGCCTCATCCCCACATCCTGTCTCCCCCAGATCCTCTGTCCCCAGCCTTCACACGCCCTCTGATGGGGCAGGCAGAGGGAGGAGGGGGATTCCCTGTAGTACTTGCTCCATCCTGTGGTAGGACTGGAGAGCCCTCAGAGAGCAGCCAGTCCCACCCTTCCATTTTACAGACGAGGACTGAGGCCCAAAAAGGGACAAGAACATGCCCTGGGCCCCATGGGGAGTTGTCCATAGTAGAACTAGACTGAGCATCCAGGACACCTAGGTGGACATTTCCGGGAGGTCATGGTCAAGGCCAGGGCCTATGACAGTGGCAAAAGGGAACCCAGGTCTCCTAAAGCTCCAGCCCACTTCCCCCCACACCCCAGGCCCGGAGAGGCTGCAGAGGAGGAGTGAGGGGCTGAAGCTGTGCTCAAACTCCTGGGCAGAATGAATAACTCACTGGTAAGAGTTCACTAAAACCAGACATCACTTCATGGTGACTCCACACCCAACCCTTAGAAGTCCCACTTGGGAGTGGCCACAGGAGCAGGAGAGAAGGGAGCTTAGCCATAATTGGAGCCAGTGGTCCCCTCTTGGAGCCCTGGTGGTACAGTGTTAAAAACTCAGCTGCTAACCAAAAGGTGTGCAGTTCAAATCCACCAGCCCCTCCTTGGGAACCATTTGGGGCAGTTCTACTCTGTCCTATAGGGTCACCATGAATTGGAATCGACTCAACAGCAACAGGTTTAGTTTTGATTTGGTTGGTCCCCTCTCACAGTGCCTGAAATTCCAGCATTGTGCCTGGCTCAAATGCAAGTTCATGCATTCCCTGCATTCCCGGATAGAAGCTGGGAGAGCTGCATACACAAGGGAGAAGGGACATGAAGAGGAGTTATCCAGGCCAGGAGCCTTGCAAGGGGAACCCAGAGGGACGGGGCACTGTGCTAAGTACTTCCTAAGCTTTAGCTCAATTTTTCCGCCCTCTGGTTCCAAGGCTTAGTCCTTGAGGCTCAAGTATCACCCCACCTTACTGGCCTCCATTTCCTCTCCTGTAAATTAAAATTAGTAATAATAGCTACCATCTAGAGGCTGCTGAGGAGTTCTTGGGCGGCACAGATGGTTAACACACTCAGCTGCTAAACAAAGCGTTGAAGGTTCAAGTCCACCCAGAGGTACCTCCGAAGAAAGACCCTGGTGATCTACTTCAGAGAAAGCAACCCTTGAAAATCCTATAGAGCCCAGTTCTACTTTGACACACATGGAATTGCCATGAGTAATAACTGACTGACCAGCAACTGGTTAAAGGCTGCTGCATGATTAAACGTAAGGTATGTAAAGTGCTTCCTATATTGCTAGACAGGAAGTATATGCTAATTAAATGCTAATTATAAATGAGATAACCCATATAATAAGGCCTAGAACCCTCTCAGTTCATGCTTGTTAAATCTGAGCTGCTAATAAGGTGGCGTAGTGGTTAAGAGTTCAGCTGCTAACCAAAAGGTCAGCAGTTTGAATTCACCAGGCGCTCCTCAGAAACCCTGTGGGGCAGTTCTACTCTGTCCTCTAAGGTTGCTGTGAGTCGGAATCTACTCGATGGCAACGGGTTTGGTTTTGGTTTAATAAGGTAAATCCTTCACTACCTGCTCCTGGAGGGGCCAGAGCTGGCTATGGAGAGGGGCACCTAACCAGGGCTAAGGGACAAAGGAATTGTCTAGAAATCCAAAGCATTGATGTTAAGACAAGGCAGAGAAAAGTGGTAAGGCCATGAGAAACGGGCACAGAGGAGGGAAAGGACTTTCTCTAGGTCACACACAGAATTTTTCTGGGCTGAGAGTTGAGGCACAGGCTTCAGAGCCAGACCACTTGGGTTTGAATCTCTGCTATGTAACCTTTGGCCACTTACTTAACTTCTCTGAGCTTCAGTTCTTCAAGAGATAATAAAACTTACCCTCTTGTCTTTTAAAAGCCTCTCTCCATAAGGTTTGCACCTGGGTGGGCCAGCTCTGAAGGACCCTGAGTCCCTGGAATGGACGGAGCCTGGGAGTTAAGGAGAAGGAGCAAGAAATCCACCCTCTGGGAGGGAGTGGGGAGTGGCAGAGACCCAGAGTGAGACAGGGACATTAGGAAAACAGCCACCACTACGCAGTGCTTACCACATGTGCTCAGGCTTTGCCTACATCCTCTCATTTAATCCTCTGAGCAATCTCCTCTGAGGGTACAGTTATACCTGTTCACAGATGAGGAAGCAGGGACTCCAAGAGGCTAAGAATGACTTGCCAAGGTCATATGCCTGTAAGCTGGAGAGCCGAGATTTCAACCTGGGTCTTTTTGGCTCTAAAGACCACACTTGGAACCACTACAAAGAAGACAGAAGTAGGGAGGAAGCTGGCACCAGGATCCAGCCTCTCTTCAGGGTCCCAGAGCCCCTGGCCCAGGGCAGAAAGCCTCCCAGCTCCCAAACCAACATTTTCTCAGACAGCCTTGCAGACAATCCATCAGTTTACAAGCCCAGGGAACATCTGCCACTTCCCAGCCTTTGATCCTGGAGCAAGACCACGGCTACCGTGGGGAGAATCTAGCAATCATCAGTATTCCTCGCCTTGCCTTACAGAACTGGGCAAAAAACACTTGAATTTTTTTTTTTTTAATTACACTTTACAATACTAATTACATGCCAACCACTATTCTAAGTGCTTTATGTGTATTATGTTTAATTTCCACAACACTATGAACTAGGTGTTTTATTATCCCCATTTTATAGTTGAGGAAACTGAGACATAGAGGAGTTAAGTAATACACCCAAGATTGCACAGCCTGGGAGTAGCAGAGCCAAGATTCAAACCCAGGCAGCGAGGTTGCAAAGGCTGTGATCAAAACTATTCACCATTCTGCCTATCAAACAGTCAAGTGCTGTCCCCAAGCCCAGAGCCACCCAAGATGATTTCAGGGGCAGGATTTGATTTACAGACTTCCTATTTGCACACACTTGTTAGAGTACAGAAAGTGAGACACCTGCATATTTGTAGACATGGCACAGAGAAGCAAGCTGTACCACTCTTGCCTTTGCCTGTCCAGTAGACACAACTCCAGGACAGTCAATTGGTGGGAGGTGAACATGAGGCCACTGATTCACTGAACAACTTGGGAAAGTTATGTTTCCTCCAGGGCCTCAGGCCCCAGGTCCCATGCATACAATGATTTCTCAGGATGGCCCAGTTCTGAATCCCAGTCTCCTGGTACCACCACCTCCCAGGAGTCTGATGCACTCTCTGGGGTCCTGAAATACCTCTCCTGGCTGTGGGAGGGGATTCTGGAGACCCCAAAGCTGACCTGACGCTCCAGACTCATGCTTGAAATTCAGGCAGGTAAATCAACATTGTGGCCATGGACCATTACCTTAAACGCACACATTTTTGTTGTTAAGTGCCATCAAGTCGATTCTGACTCATAGGGCCCTAGTGTACAATCTAACGAAAACACTTATAGAGGGGCTATTTCTTAGACCGCCTCCCCCGCCAGGGTAATCCTTTTGTGAGGGTCATGAATTAATGCACCTCTCCCCCATCCCTGTCCATGGCTTCTTGCACGTCTGAATTTTCATGTAAAGGACATGTCTCAATGAGATAGGCTGTTCTGTAGCTCTGGACTGGGGCAAGTGCAGGGGGAGGTGGAGGGCCCATTCTCAGCTCTGGCATCTGCAGGTTGGCACCCAAAAGCAGAGCTCATAAAAATCCTGGCCAACAGCTGGACGGACAGCCCTCAGGTCTCAGGGAAAAGAGGCCCTTCACTGGACAGGCAATAGTCCTCAGGCACAGGTCGGGGAAAGGACTTTATCAAGGTCACACACCGTCAGGGAAGAGGCTGGGCTGGACCCAGCTCAGGAGTCAAGGCACAGGCTTCAGAGCCAGACTGCTTGGGTTTGAATCTCTGCTGTGTAACCTTAGGCCCCTTACTTAACCTCTCTGGGCTTCAGTTCTTCAATAGATAATAAAACTTACTTTGTTATATAATTATGAGAATTATCTGAGACACTGTGTGTAAAGTGATAGGATAATGGTGAGTGCTCAGTGGATGCTCCCATTGTCATTAATAATGTAAAGTATTTGAACCAGGGCTTGGCAAACAGTAGGTGCTTAGTAAATATCATCAGCTGCCATCATCACTACCATTATCGTCATCTTACCAAGGCAGCTCCCCTCCTCTGGACAACAATGGGCACCCCCAGCTCATAGTTCCAGGAGGCACATCCAGGGAGAAGACAGTGGTCTCCATTGCTGCATTGGAAAGATCTCCAGGTGATGGTATTGCAGGGAATTGGGAAAGGACCAAAGGGTCCTCCTTTCAGAGGCTGCTCAGACTCCCTCTGGCCTAAAGTTCCCCTCTCAACCTACCTGGAATATCCTTGTCCCCCGTGTGCTTTCAAGTTGAAGCTGGGTAAGGACCTGGGAGGGTCTTCACAGTTCACAGAGCCTTTACCATCCCCCTTTATCTGAGCCTCACCGATCATGGCCCCTTTTTTATGGATATGTAAACTGAGGCTCGGAGGGGGCAGAGCCCTTGGCAAAGCTGGGCCTGAAGCCCTGGTGTCCTGACCCCAGCCCAGGCCTCTTTTTGCTGTCCCAGGATTAGCTCCAGACCCAGGATTGGACTTTTAAAACTCCAAGCTCTTTGGCAGTGAGATGGCAGCCTTCAGCACCTAGCAACGGAGGAGCCAGACACAGTGTGATTGGTCAATATCTTCATAGGCGGGAAGGCGTAAGCTGATTGGTTGGAGACGGTAATAAAAAGGAGAAGCAAGCGGCCATGAAGAAATGAGCCAGTGCAGAGGGAAATGGCAGAGCTGGGCTGTCCTCAGAAAGATGTGGGAGGTGGCTCAGAAGTCCCCCAGCCAGGGCAGGCAGAGGCACTCCCATTAGGAGTATCCAGTTTCAGCCACACTCCTGGCAGATCCCAACCTTGGCCATCCCAGGAAGATGGGACCACACCCTCAGTCTGAGCTTGGAGACAGAGTTATTTGCAACAAAGCAAAAGGTTCCAGCACTCAGGGGGCTGAGCCTGAATTACCCAGAACAAAGCTGTAAACATTCTCTAGGCAGTCCCAATGCTTGTGTCCCCAGGTGAGTTCCTGAAAGGTAGAGAGGGGTTCAGCCACACCTGAGAGAAGCCACAGAGCTCCCAAGCTGGAGGGCCTATTAGAACAATGTAGCCCAGTTACTATTATACACATGGGGAAACTAAGGCCCAGAGAAGGGCCAGGGCTTGTTCTTGCTCCATCAGGTACTTAGATGCAGAGCTGGGACCAGGACTCAGGTCTACTGACTTCTGCTCTGCCCAGTACTCTTTCCTTTGCCCCACACTAGCCTCCTTCATTAGCCCAGCCCCTGCGCATCTCCAAACCTTTGCACCTGCACCTCGGATACCTTTCCCTCATCTCTACCTGGTAACCCCCACTCTTCATTCAATTTTCATCTCAGGGATCACCTTGTGTAGGCTATCTTCTCAGATGCTCTCCTGCTCATCTTTACGCTCCTGTAGCCTCCTGCGCACCATCTATCACAGTTCTGGTCACATTAGACTCTTCCTATTTGTTTACATGTCTTCTCTCCACAAGGCTGTGACCCCACAAAAGCAGAGTGTAGGGGGACCTCACTACCATCAAGAAGAAGAGATGTCCTTTGGATCTAGGGTCCCTGCACTGAGATTATCCTAGACTTAGGAGACAGAGAGAGTTTTAACACTGGAGACTACAAGACGGCAAGAAGCAGCAGCAGAGAAATAATGGCGGCAGAATCAGAAGACCAGCACGAGACAGCGCAGTGGGCTTTCTGGCCCACGGAGCAAGGCAGTCACAGTGGGTGTGCTGACCTATGGAGCAAAAGAGCTGAGTGCCTTTGGGTAGGAGGCTTCCTGGAGAAGTAGGGTGCTCCTGCGCACTTACTGGCAGAGCTAAAAGTCTTTGTAACACTTGCCAGAGCAGGGCAGAGGCTAGGCCAGGGGCTGAGGAACAGAGAGAGGCCTGCCTACGAGCATGGCTGAGAATAGGCTGTCCTGATCGAAGAACTGTATCCTGAGTCATTTCTGATCCTGAATTGTAACCTGTTACTTCCCTTATAAACCCCATAACTGTAAGTATGGTCTGTGAGTTCTGTGTGGACATTGCAATGAATTATCGAACTCAGCAGAGGAGTAAAGGGTGCCATGGGAGGGACAGCCGGTGTCAGAATTGGTAAAAAGGTTGGAGAAAGGAAGTATGTCTAACCTCCACCTCACAGGAATCAGCCTTGGGCTGCTGATCTTCATTCTCCTTCCCCCAAGCCACCATTTTTACAGTTGGCTTCAGAAGTGGGATTCTTTGGTCTTATCAGTAAGTGCTTCAAGTCCTCTTCACTTTCAACAAGCAAGGTTGTGTCGTCTACATATTGCAGGTTGTTAATGAGTCTTCCACCAACCTGATGCCCTGTTCTTCTTTATATAATAGAGCTTCTCAGATTATTTGCTCAGCATACAGACTGAATAAGTATGGTGAAAGGATACAACCTTGATGAACACCTTTCCTGATTTTAAACAAAAATCCTCACAACTAGACCAATAAGTGACATCATGATAAATGGAGAAAAGATCGAAGTTTTCAAGGATTTCATTTTACTTGAATTCACAATCAATGACCACGGAAGCAGCAGTCAAGAAATCAAACGACATATTGCATTGGGCAAATTTGCTGCAGAAGACCCCTTTAAAGTGTTAAAAAGCAAAGATGTTACTTTGAGGACTAAGGTGCGCCTGACCCAAGCCATGGTTTTTTCAATCCCCTCATACACATGAGAAAGCTGGACAATGAATAAGGAAGATCAAAGATGAATTAATGCCTTTGAATTATGGCGTCCATGAAGAACCTAGAATATACCACGGACTGCCAGAAAAACAAACAAATTTGTCTTGGGAGAAGTACAGCCAGAATGCTCTTTAGAAGCAAGGATGGCAAGACTCACCTACTTTGGACATGTTATCAGGAGGGACGAATCCCAGGAGAAGGCCATCATGCTTGATAACGTAGAGGATCAGCCAAAAAGAGGGAGACCCTGAACGAGATGGATTGATACAGTGGCTGCAACAATGGGCTCAAATATAGCAATGATTGTGAGGATGGCACAGGACCAAGCAGTGTTTCATTTTGTTGCATGTAGGGTCGCTATGAGTCAGAACCAACTCAATGGCACCTAACAACAATAACAGGACAGGCTTCTGCCCTGCCCTGGGTGCAGCAGGCGAACCCAACGAGAGTCCTGTCCACTTCCCCAGTCTTCTCAGCCAGTTGTAGAGTCCTGAGACTGCTGCCAAAAGGAGCTCTCAAGTCTCAATTGCACAACTCCAGGGGGCATTGTTCATGTTGTTTTCTGTGTGAGCGGCACCCCTGGAGCTGTGTAATGAGGAAGCCCTGGAGGCCTCAGGGCAGCTGAGCTGATGACTGTCCCCAGCAGGATTCCTTAGTCTCATCTTTGGAGGTTTTGTGACCCCACTCTCCCTAGTGGTGTTCGTGAGTGGGAGCGATTACAGATTGCCAGCTCAGATGCCCCTGGCCAGAAGAGTCTGAACACCCCTAGCCCTGAGTTTCTCTTTCCTATCTCTGCTCCTAGTCTCTTCCCTCAGCCTCTACACTTGCTGAGTTAGGGGTGATCAGTGGCCACCTAGTTGTACAGGCCCCTTAATGTCGTGTCTGTAACACCCAGATAGCAGAGCCAGGCAGTTGTTAGCTACAAGATGCCCATCTACTGCAGGGCAATAGTTACATTTTCCAATACAAGGGAAAGAGGTGCTAAAATAAGAAAAATGGGGCATTGGGGCTGTCTCCACATATTAGCAGCGCCCACTGTGTATACTACATACCACTTCCCATTGAGTCGCTTCTGACTCATGGTGACTATTACGCATTGAATTGTGTCCCCAAAAAATACGTGTTGTAAATCCTAACCTCTATGCCTGTGGTTATAATCCCATTTGAGAATGGGTTGTCTTTGTTATGTTAATGAGACAGGATTAGTATAGGGTGTGTCTGAAGTCAGTCTCCTTTGTGATATAAAAGAGATTAAACAAGCGACTGAAAGGAGCAGAGATGGAGGAAGAGAGATGCCAAACCACATGAAGATTGCCCAGGAGCAGAAGCTCAGAAGAGACAGACCTTCCTCCAGAGCCGACAGGAAGAGAAAGTCTTCCCTTGGAGCTGGCACCCTGATTCGGACTTGTAGCCTCCTAAACTGTGAGAAAATAAATGTCTATTTGTTAATGCAGTATTTCTGTTATAGTAACGTTAGATAACTAAGACTGAGACCCCACATGGTCAGGGTAGAACTGTCCTCTGTGGGGTTTCAGTAGCTGATTTCTTGGAAATAGATTGCTAGGCCTTTCTTCTGAGTCACCTCTGAGTGGGCTCGAACCTCCAACCTTTCAGTTAGCAGCTGAGCACATTGAACATCTGCGCTACTCAGATATTCCAAATAACCAGTTGTCATCAAGTGGGTTCCGACTCGTGGTGACCACACATTATCTCTAACTCTCACAAAAACCCTGGGAAAGAAGGATAATTAGTCCCATTTTGCATATGAGGACATTGAGGCTCAAAGAGGCACAGTGACTTGCCCAAGCCACACTGTGTCATGACAGAGCTGAACTGGAAAGTGTCCTGCCTGACACTGGAGCTTTCCACCTGTCCCCTACTCTCCTCCCCAAGTAGCCCTTTTTCCTCCGGGGCAATAGACAGCAATGAATTAAGTCTGGGGTAACCTTGGCCAGTCTAATGTGAGGAGAGGGCTATACAGTAACAGTCCCTCCTCAAGGCTGTGAGCTAACCTTTCCTGCAGCAGACGAGAACTGTCCTCTGCGTCTTGCATGTAAATGTGGCTGCATGTACGTGTGCTACGTAAAACAGTCATGTGTCCTGGTCCCAAACAGAATAACATAAAATCTCATTCATTCACACAGGGGCTAAGAGCATGGGTCTGGGAAGTCAGAATGCCTGGGGTCATGTCCCAGCTCTGCCACTTACCATCTGTGTGACCTTGAGTAAATTACTTAATCTCTCTGTGCCTCCAAGTCCTCATCTGTATGTACAATGTGGATAAAAATAGCACCTTCTTCATAGAGTTAAATGAGTTTATACAGTGCCTGGTGCGTGGTAGGTGCTATATGAGTGTTAGCTAGTATAATTTTCAGCAAAGACTTGTTGAGCACCTACCATGTGCCAGGGAACATGATAAGGTGTTGGGGTCCCAGATAGACATAATTCCTGGCCTCCAGGTGATCACAATCCAGTGAGGCTCCTCATGGTTGTCTCCTTCTTCATCCACAAAGACTCACTGACGGGAGGGACAAGGGAGGGATAACTGAGGCCAACACACCTGGGAGGTCAGAGGAGGGAAGAGGTAGCCTCAGGGATCCCATCCTGCCCAGTTTTCCTCCTGCCTTTCTCACTGCACCTTTTCAAGCTGCATCTTGGGCTCTCTGTCTTCTGCCGACCCCAACTGCGTGGGCTCGCCGGGGCTCCGTGCTTTCCCTCTTATCTCCCCCTGTGCACCCACACCATGCACCCATCCTCTCCCACCTCCACTGAGATGGTGCCCACATCTCTGCTCTGACCCGGCACACTGAGCTGCCTATCCAGCACCTCACCTGGATGTCCACCATGTCCAGATAACAAATCACCCACCCCCACCACAGGTCTACCTTCTGGTGTACATCTCAGAGCCTGGCACCCCCAGCTACCCCATCACCCTACAGATAACGTGGGAGTTACCTTTTCAGTCACTCGGCATCATCCCCTCATTCAGTCACTCACTTAGTCCTATCAACTCTACCTCCTAAATAGCTCTTGAATCCATGCATTTCTCGCCAGCCCCACCAGGCTCCCCCTCCAACCTACCAGTAGCAAGTGCTGTTGGGGCCTCACCCAGCCCACACACTCACCCCCAGTTGCTGTGAGAGCTCGCTGCTGACAACTCTCAGCTGCCTCTTTCTTCTCTGGAGACTGTCCTCAGCCAAGGGGAGCAGCCTTACCAGGAAAGGCCTGGGAGGTTATGTTCCCCCATCCCAGGGGCCACCCACAGCCATGACTGCCAGGGACAAAAGCCCCCCTCTTGCCTCCTGACAATTCTGCGGTGCTACTAACGCTCCACCTCTCCCCAGGTGATTAGGCTGGGACGAGACCTCAGCTAAACCCACGTCTTTGCCTACCTTCTCCCCTGTCCTACCCTGCTCCCCTCACTCCCGCCTGGGTATCACTTGTACACTCCCTCAATAAATCTCCTGAAAACAGGCTCTGCTTCTCAGAAACCCAACCTAAGACACCATCTCCCAGTTTGAAGCAGTCAGCCAGAATGACATATCCAGGCCCCTGGGGCAGACAGGGCATGGGGACCCTGGGCGTGGGGGCCCAGGGAATGCCAGAAAAGTAAGTTCAGTTCCTCCTTCCCTGTCTTGGCCCCAGCCTGGCCTGAAGGAGCCAGTACCCAGGTCCGACTGGTCTCCCAGATGATGTGATTTAAGTTTTGTGCCAGAAGGAGACTGAAAGCTTGTGCTTTCTCCCTCCCTTTTTCTTTTTACTTCCCCTTTTCTTTTTTTTTCAAAGGCTGAGCCCAAGTTAATCAGATAAATTCCTCGGCAGTCGCACCAACAATTTTTCTAAAGTTCAGTCTCCCCAGAGCAATTCATAATTACTCCAGACTGAGACATTAAAGCAATGGGGAAAGAAGAGGGGAAAAAAAGATGTTTTTAATTAAAAAATTAATTTTTCCAACAGACCCACTGATGGCTGCTTGGCTGTGAAGTTTCATTACTCAGGAGACAACCCACCTCCCTCCTCTCTTCTTCATTAAGCCTCGAGGTGCAGGGGTGGGCCTGGAGAGAGCAGCCCCCTCCCCTGAACAAAGCCTTCCTCTCCCTCCAACTGCAGCCTCCAACTCTCTGGTCTCGCTTTCCTGTTTGGATTGCAGGATTCTACATGGGGACCACACGTGCTTTGGAGTTGGACAGACGTGGGCTCCAATCCAGCCTGTTAGGACAGGTGTGATCTGACCAAGTTCCCTACTCATGCATGGTCTGCAGACAAGCAGAATTTGCTGCACTTGGGAGTCTGCTGGAAATGCAGGATCTCGGGCCTCACCCCAAGTCACCTGAAGCAGAATCTGTGTTTTAACAGGATTCCTGGTGATTCGTATGCACGATCCAGTTGAAGAAATGCTGCCTTCAAGTTCAAGTGCTGGTGAGGATGTGGGGAAACTGGAACTCTCGTCCCCGGCAGGGGGAAAGTGAAATGGTCCAGCCGCTGTGGAAAACGGTTCAGCAGTTCTGGAAAAGTTAAACACGGAATTACCATGCTGTTGTTAGGTGCTGTCAAGTCGATTCTGACTCATAGTGACCTAATATGATAGAGGAGAACTTCCCTATAGTGTTTCCTAGTGGCGCAGTGGTTAAAGCACTTGGCTGCTTATGGAAAGTTTTGTGGTTCCAACCCACCAGCTGCTCCATGGGAGAAAGATATGACACCGACTTCCACAAAGATTACAGCCTTGGAAACAGTTCTACTCTGTCCTACAGGGTTGCTATGAGTCAGGATCGACTTGATGGCCGTGGGTTTAATCTTTACAGACACAGGTCTCTGGGCCTTTCCCACTTGGAGCCACTGGATAGGTTCAAACCACGGACCTTCCAGTTAGCGCTGAGCACTTAACCATTGTGCTACCAGTACTCCTAGGATTACCATATACCCAGCAATTTCACTCCTAGGTATAGACCCAAAAGACCTGGAAGCAGGGACTCCACCAGATGCCTGTACACCAATGTTCACTGCAGCATTATTCACCATAGCCAAAAGGTGGAAATAACCCAAGTGTCCATCAACAGATGAACAGACAAACAAAATGCAGCATACACATACCACGGAATATTATTCAACCATAAAGAGAAAAACAGTTCAGACATGGATGCACCTTAAAAACATTATACGGAGTGAAATAAGTCAGACACAAAAGGACAACTATTGAATGATCCCACTTGCATGAAATATCCAGAACTGGCAAATGCACAGACCGAAGTTAATTAGCCGTTACCAGGGGCTGGAAGGACGGGGAAAGGAGGAGCTATTGCTTAAGGGGCACTGAGTTTCGGTTTGGGGTGATGAAAAACATTTGGAAATGGATGGCGGTGACGGTTGCACAATATGGTGAATGGAATTAGTGTCACTAAATTGTACACTTAAAAGTGGTTACAATGGCAAATGCTTTATTGTATGTATTTCATCACAATAATCTTTTTTTTAAAGGAAAAGCCCTGCCTTAGCTAATCTGAGCCTCAGTTGTCTGCTCTAGGATATGGGACAATAATGACATCTGCCTTGCAAAGGTTTTGGAGATGTACTAGAAAACCGTTTGTCAAACTGTAAAGCAGGAACCTCAGAAACTGTTCAGTAGCACTGCTCTGACAGGATCACTATAGAGGGTCCTGGACAGAGCTGGAGAAAAATGCAGAACAAAATTCTAACAAAAAAAGACCAGACTTACCGGTCTGACAGAGATTCAAGAAACCCCAGAGTATGGCCCCTGCACACCCTTTTAACTCAGTAATAAAGGCACTCCTGAGGTTCACCTTTCAGCCAAAGATTAGATTAGATAGGCCTATAAAAAAAAAAAATTTAAAAAAACAAGACTAAATGGACACATCAGCCCAGGGGCAAGGACAAGAAGGCAGGAGGGGACAGAAAAGCTGGTAATGGGGAACCCAAGGTGGAGAGGGGGAGAGTGTGA
This sequence comes from Elephas maximus indicus, assembly GCF_024166365.1. Classification (NCBI taxonomy): domain Eukaryota; kingdom Metazoa; phylum Chordata; class Mammalia; order Proboscidea; family Elephantidae; genus Elephas; species Elephas maximus. The sequence continues at coordinate 65,677,227 of NC_064831.1, read as the reverse complement.
CATGTTGTGGGGTTGACAAACAATGACACAAAACAGTATGTGTATTGTTTAATGAGAAACTAATTTGCTCTGTAAGCCTTCATTGAAAGCACAATTTAAAAAAAAAAAAAAAGCTCAGTAGTTACTGTCCTGAGCCATTCCATTGTTTGGTGTCAAACCTCCAATCTGGTAGCATTTTGGGAACTTGACCCCACAAGCCAGAGACCTTCCCACTCTCTCGGCAATTTGCTCCCAGTATCTGAGGTCCAGCCAGGAGCTCCCTAAAGGAACCAAAGAGTCTGTTGTAATCAAAGACAATTCTGACTGGAGGAAATAAAGTCACTCACTGCCTAAAACATTGTTTGGGTGCCTTCCCTGCTCACAGTAGGGCTTCTGGAGGTGAAGGAAGCCCAGATCCCAACATCATGGGGGTATGGGTGTCTACTCCAGACCAACACCAAAAGTCCCAATTTTGGCCCCATTATTCCCATCCGGGGTCTTTGCTAAGAACACAATCTAAAGTGTGGACAAAGCTTTATGCCCAAGGAAACTCATCAGGTTACCTTTAATTGAGAGTAACCAGAAACGACACTAAAAGAATGACTCAGTAAAAGATGGTAAAGATCTTTGAAGTGATATTAAAGAATTCACAAAGAAAGAGGAAGTATTTATGGTGTAATGTGGGATATACAACATCTATATAGCATAAACTCAACTATGTAAAATAAAATTGTATATTTAAATATATGTACATGTGTGTATATATGTGTGTCTAGGCTTCTGGCCAGGGCATACTGTAGTCCTGGTTTCCAGGGCCTCTACAAGCCCAAGTCCCCATGGCCAAGGGATCCTGTGAACAAGGCTCTGCCCCAGAAAGAGGGCTGAGGCAGGAAGGTGAGGAAGGGGAAAGATCAGGTCAGCAGCCAATAGTGCCAGGGTCCAGGGCCCAGCTCCACCACCTGCAAAGAACCACAGGGGCCAAGAGAAGGAAGGCAGGGAGAGAGGCAGGCATGGGCCACATGGTGGGGAGGTGGGTAGAAGCTGAGGCTGCAGGCAGAGCAGCTCCCAGTACACCCCAGCTCAGGCTCTCAGGGCTTAGCACCTGAGTGGGGTTGAACCTGTAGCATTAGACCTCACTGCTACATGAACCCACAGCAGGCAGGAACTGACACCATGTCATAACATCCAAAGGTCTTTGACACTGGCTGTTCAACATTAAGAAGAAAGTTGCTATAGTTGTAGTAATATTGAAGTCCCTAGAGCCAAAGCAAGTAGATCTCCAGTCAGGGCAGTTCCCTAAATTTATGTTCTAGCCCCACCATCAACCCCTACCATTTTGTTGCAAACCTGTAACAACGAAAGAAAAATGATAAAAGAGAGAGAAAATGAATAAGGTATAACCTAGGAATGCCTGGAGAAAATTGACCCAGCAAAGTTAGCACCTGGGCCTAAGCCACATGCTAGCTCAGGGACTGGATTTGCAATGCCTACAAAATCACCAAGGAATGGAGCTGCCGAGCACTATATAAAAAAGGGAATAATCAAGATTTTAGACAACCATAAAAAATGTAAGACCTGATTTAAGACTTGGTTCTGCACTGAGGGCTCCAGGGGGCTGCAAAACCACTAGTTAGAGAACTAGGAGGGCAGAGAAAAAGCTCCCCCTCAAGATGAGCTTGTAGATTTTGCAAAGAAAAATTTCAATTTTGATTGAGCATCAAGATAGAAGGGAAGCTAAAGCAAAATCAACCATTAGAAGATGAATTTATTTCAGGTAAAATGAAATAATAAAGCTATCTTAATATAGCCCTGTTTCGAAACCTTAAGAAAACCTGGTGGTGCAGTGGTTAAGAGCTTCACTGCTAAACCAAAAGGTTGGTAGTTCGAATCCACCAGCCACTCCTTGGAAACCCTATGGGGCAGTTCCATTCCATCCTATAGGGTCGCTATGAGTCAGAATCAACTCAACAGCAATGGGAGAAACCTTAAGGAACTAAAGCATCTATAAAAAGGAACAAAAAATATAAAATCAAAATAGGCAAAAATGTAACAAGAATAGGTAGATATAAAAAAAACTTGGAAACCCTGGGAATAAAAAATATATATACAGTAATTTAAAAAAACTCATTAACGAGATAAATTCTCGCCTAGATATGGCAAGAAAGAAAATTGTGTGTTGAAAGCTAGTATGAGTAATCTGCCTACATCACAGCACAGAGAGAACAAAGATAGAAAAATTGAAAGATTTATTAAGAAGAACAGAAGAAAAATTGAGAGGTTCCAACAAACACCTAACAGGAATACCAGAATAAGAAAAGCAATAGTCAAAAATATAAAGGCTAATCATTTCCCAGAATTAAAGAAAGATACAAATTTTCAAATTGAAAGTAATATAAACATTGAGTGCCTGGCATCATAAATACAGCAAAATCACATCTAGACACACCCTAGTACAACTACAGAACATCAAAGATAAAGACAAAAACTTAAAGGCTCTCTGAGAGAAAAGACCCTCCACCTACCAAAGAATGACAAGGAGACTGATGCAGCCCTCTCAGCAGCAAAGAAAAGAGGTCAGAAAACCAAGAAACATTAGCTTCAAAGTGCTGAGGGTAAAAAATAGACAACCTAAACTTCCATTTGCAGCAAAGCAATCATTCAAGATTAAAAGCAAAATAAAACCTTTTTCATACATAATGACTGAGAGAGTTTACATCCTAGAGATCTTTACTGAAAAAAGTCCTAAAGGACATACTTCAGCAAAATGAAAAGTGAACCCTAGGGGAGAAGTGGGATGTAAAAAACGAGAATGAATGCAGAAATTGGTGGGAAAAAATATATTGGTAAACTGAGCCATTGACCATAAAATAGTAATTACAATAATAATAGCTATAAATGTACTTGAAAAAAAAGGTGTAATCGAGATTTTAGACAAGTTTGTCCTTCTGGGCAAAGATGATTGAGAAACTGAATAACCTGAGATTTTTGTCAGAAGAACTTATACCTAAATGTTTATATTAAAATGTAAGAGTAACCACTAAAAAATAGAAATACAATTATAGCTTGTGAGATGTAGCTAAAGCAACATTTAGAAGTAAATGAATGGCCTTAAATGATTGTATTAAAATACAGAAAAGATTTAAAATAAATACACTGAGTAACTCAGAAAGGAAGAAAAATAATAATAATCTCAAAGAAACTATAAGGAAGAAAATGTTTTAAATGTAAAAAAAAAACTTTTAAATTGGAAATAAAAAGCAACAGAGAGGTGCCACAGTCTAATTATTTCATCTATCACATCCACTCTGCAGAGTTTCAACTTTATAAACTGTAAAAACTTTTAATTCTAATTTTGTCTATCTTTAAAAGTTACAACTTGCTGGGGTATTCCCATTCTATCTGATTTTTTGTTTCAGTAGGTTTGATGGTGGACTTTAGACACAAGCATAAATGTTTTGACCAGAGTGGGTAAGAGTAGAAATCTTTGCCAAATACTTTTAGGATTCCTACCTAATTTTTATCCTCTCAGTACCCAGTGAAGTGGGGAGGAAAGGGCTATCACCGAGGGTCAGAGAGGCATAAAGACTTGTCTACAACCCTGCAATAGTTAATGGTTATCTTAGTTTCCTAGTGCTGCTGTAACAGAAATACCGTAACTCAGAAGTGATTAGGTTTAGGACACACCTACACTGACATGGCCTCATTAACATAACAAAGAAAACTGTACTTCTAAATAAGATTATATCCACAAGTATAGTGGGGTTAGGATTCCAACACACATTTTTGGGGACACAATTCAATCCATAACAATGGCAGAGGTAAAAATAGAACCCATGTTTCCCACCCCCACCACCCCAGTTTTTCCCATGTCTACCCCAGGCCACCACACGTTGCAGGAGAATTCTGTATTATTTTCCCCTGAATCTTCTTCCGGCAGCCCGTTGTGTAGGCGACCTCATTCAACATGCCCAGGGTGAGGGAACCCAAAGCCCCTGGATATACTGCCCAGCAGTCCAACCTCACTCTCCTTAGGGAATGGGCTTTAGAACCAGGTAGAGCCGACCCATTGTCAGAGCACTGGTGTGTGAGGCTCACCTCTGCAGGCAGACAATGGGGTGGGGCTGTTGCAGAAGACCAGAGACAGATTTAGAAGATAGGCAGGAAAGAAGCTCTTGTTAAGAAAATTATCATGCATCTTTGGGTTTGCTTAAAGTGAGGCCCAGCATTCTTTAATTAATATATCCACCTACTTCAGAAGAAAGGTAAATCACTGACAACTTCCCATGAGAATGACTTGGCCCAATAGTGTGGTTATAGGCTGGTGAATTCCTTCATCTGTGAAATGTCCTTCCCCAGAGAGCTTCTAGAGCATGGCAGACATCCAGCGATCTGAGATGGGCACAATTAGAGCAGGGGGCTGGAGGGTAGGTAGCTTTTGGGGTTCTCTGCTAGGCCTGCCCTGTCACCTCTCTCCCTGGCTGGGCTAAACCCACCAGAAAACTGTCCCCCATTTATTGGGTCAAGATGGCTTGACTCCCCCATAAATTCCCCTAATGTGTTTGACTCTAAGCCAGCCTTGAAGATGGTTACCACGTGCCCTTATTGCCTGCAGTCTTGTGGAGTGGAGGGAAACCAGGCTCAGCAGCCTTTGCCCATCTCTCTCCCACCCAAGTCCTTCACACTGTCACAATCTTGGAAGAAAACACCAAGCAATTTGCACTGAAACCTTAAAAAAATAAGAAGCCAGAGCTGAACCTCAAAGCAAAACTGACTTCTGAATAACCCCTTTATTGTTCTGAGAAGGAAACTGAGGCCCAGAGAGGGTGAGCCACCTGCCCAAGGTCACACATTGAGAATACAGCAGTCCTGAGTCTAAAACCCAAGTCTGCAGCCTCCGGGGTCAGCATCAGCTCCCTGCACCTTACACTCCTGGGACCTATGTGGGATGGGGACTGAATCTCCACTGCCCAGAGGGGAAGCCTGAAGAACAGACGAGAGAGGAAGACAATGGGAACAGAACACGGGGTGGCAGGAAGCGGCGTAAATTTGCTCAGCCCAATTGTAGCTTGATCAATCGCAAGCGGGGCACAGAAGCAGGAGCGGCTGCTGGAACCACAGCTCCCCCGAGCCCCATCACTCAGCGATATGGTAATAAAGTGGCCGGGGCTGGAAAAATGCTATGAGACTCCAGAGAGCTCAGTCTCATCCCGCCGGAGTATAACCCTGTTATCGACACCCCTGGGGCTTGTTCTGCCTCCTTCAACCTGAGCTCAGGAATGAAGCCTTGTTGGGGTGCTGGGGGTGGGGGTGCTCGCTGGTGAGATGTAGCCTGACCCTCAGAAAGGCTAGGGAGAGAGGGAAGGCAGGGGCCTGCCAGGGATGTCTGGGAGTGACCCTGCTCCCTGAGCCCCGACTCCCGCATCCACTGAGGCCTCAGCCACAGACTGGGCTGCATCATGCGGAGGACAGAAGGAGGAGAAACTGGAGGCCTGGCCTGAGTGTTCCCAGAACGCTTGGGGTACAGTCCTCAAACATCAAATATGGTTCAGCTGCTGCTGCTCAGATAGAGTCCTGGTGACTTCAGAGGGGAAGGAAAGCTTCCTGGAAGAAATGAGAACACACCAGGTCTCGAAAGGTCATGATTCCATTCCGGAAACATTGCCACAGCCTCCTACTGGCCTCCACCTTCTCCCCATTGTCCTGTACACAGGGTCACAGAACATCCTAAACAGCAGGTGGCCCTCTGTTGTCCTATGTAAAATCCACCCCCAGCATGACAATGTTTCCAGGAAAACGTCAAAATGCTATCGCGTGCCATGCAAAGCCCCTGTCACCTCTCCACCTCATCACCTTCAATGTCGCTATGCCCCAGACACTGCTAACGACTTGCTGCTTCCTGCGGATACCCTATCCTATCAGGCCTCTGTGCCTTTGCACATGCTGTTCCCTTTGCCTGGAATTCTCTTCCTGGCTAACACCAGCTGGTTCTTCAAGGCTCTGCTAAAAGCTTTACCTCCTCCTTGAATTTTCCCCGGCTTAAATTTTTTTTTTTTTTATGTCCGCTACTACTTTTTTTTTTTTTTTTATGTCTGCTACTACACAAATAGAGCTAGACCCAGCTCCTCTGCGAGCCCTCGTCTTCTGGACTGCCTGCATCCACGTATCGGTACTGACATATCGTACCGCATCTGTGGGTTTTTAAGATGACGCTGAGGAGCCCTGGTGGTGCAGTGGTTAAAGCGCTAGACTGCTATCTGAAAGGTTCGCAGTTCCAACCTACCAGCCACTCTGCGGGAGGAAAATGTGGCAGTCTGTTTCTGCAAAGATTTACAGCCTTTGAAGCCCTATGGGGGCAGCTCTACTCTGTCCTATAGGGTCCTAGGAGTTGGAATCCACTTGAGAGCAATGGGTTAATGGGTTAAGATGACGCCACCTGCTGGCCAGGGCAGCCCAAGACTGCGCAGCAAAGACTCCAGTGGTACTTCCGGTTCTTAATTAAAGCAGCAACAACAACAAAGGGGTAGGCCACCGCCCTGATCAGAGGGAGAATTTGGGTTATTTCCCCAGCATTTTAGGTTTGAATGTAAGCCATGGCTCAAAAGCAGTGAAGGCATTGCTGTGACATTAGGGTCAAGTTTAATATTAACTTCCCAGGAGGATGCAGTGATATTTTGGTCCACCAGCAACAGAGAAAAAAAAAAAAGGAGACGAAGATAAGGACTTGGAGAAAATCAAAAGAGCGGCTGAAAGCTGTAGCTACCCTGTCTCTCTAGGGGAATTTTTAAATGGCCCTGATGAGAAGAATTTAAAGCACAGGTATTAGCTCAGGAACTTTACTATCCATAAAAATGATAATCCACCAATCAAGATCTGGCTTCTTATTCTATTCCAGGGTAGAAGATGCTGTATTTACATAAAGAAAATACTTAAAATTACACACACTGTGTATATAACTGAAAATACTTAAACCAAAAACCAAACCCATTGCCACTGAGTTGATTCTGATTCATAGTGACCTTAATAGGACAGAGTAGAACTGACCCATAGGGTTTCCAAGGAGGGGCTGGTGGATTTGAACTGCCGACCTTTTTTTTTTTTGGTTAGCAGCTGAGCTCTTAACCACTGCATCACCAGGGCTCCTAAATATACTTAGCTCTTTTAAATGCTTACAAAACTGTGTTGAGGCCTAATACACACCTGCACATCTTATGCATAAGCAAATACAGTAATTGTCTGCTTATGTCCCTGTGTCCCCAAGTAGACTGTGAGCTCCTTGAGCACAGTTCCTTTATCTTTGGGTGGTCCCAGCTTACCAGGGTTTGGTACATAAAAGGAAGTGAATAAATGTCTGCTGTGTAAATTAATGAGTTATTCTTTATTTCTCCAGCACCCAGCACAGTATGTGGTTCATTGTCAAGCTTATGGAAGGACTTGGGTACCAACATGCTGTCTACAGCTGTAAAATGGAGCAAGAGTCCTGCCCCGTTGAAAGGTAAGAGCTTCGAAAACAGAAGCTGTGTACACAGCTAGCTGTGTGTCTTTGCTCACTAGTCCGAGGAGGACTACGGGAAGGGGAGGAAGCATGTAGGAGTTGCTTCTATTGCTCAAGGGCCAGGCTGCCTGGGTTCTGGGGCCTGAAGGCTGAGGCAGGAACTGCACAGAATTCTTGGTGAACTGCCAGCAGCTCAAAATCTGCAGTTTAGGATGATGAAATCAAAGTGAAGTTTCAAGAAGAGAATGTTCACAGCAGCAGTGTTCATAATAGCAAAAAATTAGGAACACTCCAAATGCCTACTGAAAGGAAGGTGGATACATGGTGATAGGATCATTCAATGGAATACTGTACTGCAGTGAAATTGAACCAACAGCAGCTACGGACAGTAAATGGATGAATCTCGGCAACATAATGTTGAGTGAAAAAGTAAGTCTCAGAAGATCACAAAAGTCCTGATGCCCTTTTTATAAAGCTCATAAAACAAAAATCAAACCCGTTGCCATCGAGTCAATTCTGACTCATAGCGCAACCCTATTGGATAGAGTAGAACTGCCCCATAGAGTTTCCAAGGAGCACCTGGTGGATTCAAACTGCTGATCTTTTGGTTCGCAGAGGTAGCTCTTAACCACTATGCCACCAGGGTTTCCATATAAAGTTTATAAACAACTAAAATTAACAATATATTGCTTATACATCCATACACATGCAGCTGTAGTAATACTGCTCATGCTCAATAAGACTTCTAGTTCTTCCCTCACTCTGGGTAGACACCCTCTTGAAATGAGAGAAGTCATGGGAAGAAGTTCAGCCAATGAAATATCTGCAGAAGTGTGGAGTGTCATAAACTATGACAGGGATGAACCTTGAAAACATGCTGAGTGAAATAAGTCAGTCACAAAAGGACAAATATTGTATGATCCCGATTCTATGTAATATCTAGAATAGGCAAGTGTATAGAGACCAAAGTTTATTAGTGGTTGCCAGGGGTGGGTGAGGAGGGGGGGAAGTGTGACACAATGCTTAGGGAGCACTGAGCTTCTGTTAAGGGTGATTGAAATATTCAGGAACAGTGTCATGGATTGAATTGTGTCCCCCAAAAATATCTGTCAACTTAGCTGGGCCATGAGTTCCAGTATTGTGTGATTGTCCACCATTTTGTGTGACTTCCCTATGTGTTGTAAATCCTATCACTATGATGAAATAAGATGGATTAGTGGCAGTTATACTGATGAGACATATAAGATTAGATAGTGTCTTAAGCCAATCTCTTTGAGACATAAAAGAGAAGTGAGCAGAGAGACATGGGGACCTCATACCACCAAGAAAGCAGCACCGGGAGCAGAGTGCATCCTTTGGACCTGAGATTCCTGTGCTGAGATACATGGGAAGACTGATGACAAGAACCTTTCTCCAGAGCTGACAGAGAAAGAAAGCCTCCCCCTGGAGCCAGCGCCCTGAATTCGGACTTGTAGCCTACTGGACTGTGCGAGAATAAACTTCTCTTTGTTAAAGCCATCCACTGTAGTATTTCTGTTACAGCAGCGCTAGATGACTGAGACAGACAGTAAATGGTGATCCTGGAACAACATGATGAACATAATTAATGTCCCTGAACTGCACGTGTGAAGATTATAGAAACGGCAAATGTTCTGTTACCTGTATACTTGCCACACTAAAAAAACTATATAAATACAAATGAAGTGTCACTTCTGGGAAGAAACTTCTAAGGGCTGGTGCAGTTTCCTGTTCTCTTCCCGCACCATGGCAAATCCCAGAACTTAGCACAGGCCCCTGAGTCTCTGCAGTGAGCAGAGCCCCCTGGTCAAGCAGCAAGAGTGAGAAATGAGCCCTTGTTGTATAAAGCCACTGAGATTTGGGGGTTATTGGCAACTGCAACATAACCTACTTTATCCTGACTGATACAGTAATAAAATTATATTTTAAAAGGCAAGGGAGTGATAAACACAAAATGCCGGGTAGTGATTAGGTCTGAGGAGGAGACAGGGGTGTATGGAGGAGCACAAAGGTAAATACAAATATTGTCCAGATTCTAGACCTTGGGTTGTAGTTCTGAATTCATGGCTATTCCTTATGTGTGGTAAACAAATGTAAACAAATAACCCCCTAAAAATTAAACTAATTAATTAAAGTGGCCCTGCATGGACCAATAATGAGAGTGTGTCATAAGCAAGGATTGTGATTAATCCAATTCTGAAACCCACTTAAAAAAGAAAAGGAGAAAAGAGAGGAAGGGAGAGAAGTAAAGAAAAAGAGGTGATTCGTCCATCCAAGGCACAACAATTGGTCCCTATATCCCTGGAGCAACAGAGGAAGAAGGAGAGCCAGGAATAGGAGGATGTGAAATATGTGGCTAATTGCCTCCATGAACAACTGCCTCCTTTCCCATGAGGCCAGAAGAACTGGATGGTGCCTGGCTGCCATTACTGAACGTTTTGATCAAAGGTTCTATAGAAGTATCCTGATCAAAAGGAGGAAAATGCAGAAGAAAATGTCAAATTCTCATGGAATCCGTATTTTCTGGAGCCATCAGGGTGGATGAACCCCTAAAACTATTGCCCTGAGATAACATTTAAACCTTAAACTAAAAATATCCCCTGAAGTCTTCTTAAAACCAAACAAGAGTCTAGCTTAACTAGTAAAAAAGGTCTGCCTTGAGCATTATGTTTTTTTAAGAACTATCTTACGGGATCAAATGGACAACAGCAACTCAAAGGTTAGATGGGAACCTTAGGGGGCAGTGAGTATAGGTTAATGGGGGAAGACAACTGACAAAAGAGGGGTGAGAACGGTTGCACAACTCAGAGAATGTAATCAGTGCCACTGAATTGTACGTGTAGAAACTGTGGAATTGGTGTATGTTCTGCTGTGTATATTCTCAACAACAACAAAAGAAAATAATTTTAAAAAGTGGTTCAATTAAGCTGGAGGCTCAGTCACTGTGCCTGCCCAAGAGGAGCTCAGACCTTCTCTTTTGGGCATTGGGCACCCAGCAAAGAGTGTAAAGCAGGGCAAAGGGTGAGATCAGAGGTGGGGCCCACGGTCGGAGATTCCATTCCCCACAGCCCCTCCTCCAGGCCCCCAGAGACACTGTCACTCTAGCCAGCTGGATGCGGAGATGGGAGACAGGAGGATCACAGAGCCTTTGTTCTTGGCTGCTTGTCAAACCTACCACAAAGCTGCATTTCAATTCCTTTGTATAAAATAGTTTCATCCCAGCCACTGCCTCCTTCCCACCTCCCTTCCTCCCTCTTGTCCTGAGGCCTGGGTACAGCTCAGTGACCTCACAGGCCCCTGGACCAATCTCAGGCCCTTTTCGATGATGTCATACTTACCAAGAAGAATTCTGTCTTTTATAAACCCTGGGTGTCACGAAGTTTACACAGCATTTTCCCCATCAACCTTGCTGCTAAAATCATTGTCTTTGATGGGGTGCCGCTGTGGAGTTCAGGGTAGGAGAGGGATATGGTGGATTTGCAACTTCGAAGCTCACACTGGCCTGTGAGGGACAAGGATTAAGGCAGGGAGACCACTGAGGCAAAAAATGAAGGGCATCTGGACTGGGAGGGGCAGAGGTGATGGAGGCACCAGGGCAAGTCCAAGAGCTACCCAAGAAGGTGGAATCACAGGTCTCCGTGTGAGTCGGAGGTGGCAAAGCCCGCCTTCCCTGTCACTCAAGAGGAAACAGGAGAGGTCTTGGCCACCTGGATACCAGGCACCTCAAAGTCAAAGGCTTCAGCCACCCTCCACACGCCACACTGGCTGGAATTAAAAGGTTGACTGCCAGAGAGGGAGAAAAATATCAGGGGAAACGCCGCCAGGGTGAGGGCTGCTGCCTCTGGGGAAGACGGTGAAAGCGGCCATTTTTTATTGGACCTTTAACACTATTTGCATATATTAATTTGACAAAAAATTTCAAGTAAAAACAAAAAGAAAGCACATTAGAATCAGAATGCCTTAGTCATGGGTTCTTAATACCCAGCACAGGTGAGATTTAGGGAGTTCATGACCCCTGAAAATTGTGCGCCTCATTGAGTATGTAGGCACGGGTTTTTTTCTATATGTTTTATTGAATTCTCAGAACGGCCTGTGACCTAGTAATAATGATAATAATTAGCATTTATATAACACTATGCTTCAGGCTCTGCTTTTTTAATAGATTATATATGTTAACTCATTTAGTCCTTACAACAACCCTATGAGGAATATCCTATTGTTGTCCCCATTTTACAGATGGAAGGACTGAGGCACAAGGGGGTTAATTAACTGACCAAAGCTTGCTCAGTTAGTGGAATTTGAGTCTCCAGAGTCTGCATCCTCAACCACTATCCTACAGCTGGTCTGGTGCAATCCTGGACCAGATGGGCAAGTGAAGCCCCGGGGCTCAGAAGGGGTCACCTAAGGTCCTGTAGACAGACAGAGCTGGCCAGCCAGATCTAGTGGGCCTCCTCTGTGCTCCCAGCCCTTCTTCAGGAGTAACAGGAAATCCTGGTCCCTCACCCACACCTTGAAATTCAACCTCATTCCTGCCCATGGCAGGGAAGGCAGTTTTGTGCCAGGGAGCTCTCAGGAGCAAGCATGGGGCAGGGGAGACTTTCCCACCACCAGCACCCTATACATCACTGCAGAGGCCAGCCCAGAGAGGCAGACCCCCAGCTCGGCAGAGACCCACCTTCCTCAATAACTAAGCCCTATAGTCTCCCTGGCCTCTCCTCTGCATCTCGGCGTTCAGCGCCATCTGAGGCTAGGGAGGGACATTGGGTGGGGTGCAGCCCAGCACTTTCAGCCTCAGTTTCCCTGTAGCCCTGTCCCAGCAGGCGTTGATCCCTGCCCACTGGGATTTGTCTTCTGAGTCCTGCCCCCTCTCAAGAGTGTTTGAGCACTGAGGCCAGGCTGGAGCCCACCCCCAGTGAACCAGGCAGAGGCAGAACCCAGGAGAGGGGGCAGGGGAGGGGCTGCAGCCACCAGGCTTTGATGGCCAGTAGGGAAGGGCTGTCCTTAGAGTTTCATGAGCAGAGGCTGAACTGCCAGTTCAGGCTCGAGAGGGGGCCTAGCCCAGTGGTCATCCCCGGTCTCAGATTTTCCCCCTCTAGGACTGCATGTGGGGCCTGAGGCTCATTGGGCTATGGTGATGCTTCAGAATATCACAACAGAGGGGACAAGCTGTGTCCGGATGGGCTTCAGAGCCAGTGTCTGGATCAGACCCTTGATCACACAGAGGCCCAGAGAGGGACACGGGCTTGCTCAGATACCACAGTATATCTTGAGCTGCTCCTGAGAAGAAAACCAAGGGTCCTTGAATGGGGGGAGGGGGTCTTCCAGGAGTGCTGGAGCTCTCACCAGGGGCTGGTGCTTTGAGCAGGAAGGTCACAGGGGCTTCCTGGAAGAGGGAAGACACTCTTGAGGGGTCCTCAAGGTAGTGAGGCCTGGGGTAGGCTGAGAAGGGGAGGGACCAAGAGGAGGACAGTCCAGGCAATGGAGAAGATGGCTGGGGTCAAACATCCAGATTGGGATGGGGTCTGTGGGCCACTATCAACCTCCCCAGCCCACCCCAAGCAGGACCCTTTTCCTGGTGCCAGACTTCAGCCTCCCAGGGGAAATTCCTTGGTCATCCTCACGGTAGTGGTGGTGGGTCTGGGCCTCCTCCCGCAGACAGGGGCCCTCAAGTCGGGGCCCTGGCTCCCCCCCCAGTCTTCCCAGGTCAGCACCATGACTTCCGCCAGCCCCCGCCCGCCTCTGGGCCCTGTAGGCGGGCCCGGACACAGGAGGGGGTTGCCTGGCCGCCCTCCGGAGCCAGACTCGCCGGGCTCCAGCAGACAGCAGCCATCAGCCTGGAGCCGGCTATTTTTAGCGGGCTCTTCGCAGCAGCGGGCTGGCTCGGAAGTGCCGGCGTGGTCGGTCCCACACTGTTCTCGGCTTTTAGCTCTTGTTGGGGAGTGATTCTCGCACCCAGCACGCTCCGATTACCAGGGTGACCTGAGCAGCTGCTGCGACTCTCCTCGTGGGCTGAGCCCACAGGCGGGTGACATGAGAGAAGGCAGGCGGGCTGCCCTCCTCCGCCTCTCTCGCGGCCCTGCCACTTCCTGGGGGCTCGGGGGCTGGGGTAGACCAGTGGACTTCAGGGGCTTACTTTGTATAATGTACCTGGTGTTTCGTGGGGTGTGAGGAACATTCGGAGAGCCAGCAAGGCCCCCCCCGCCCCCCCCCCGTCCCAGCCCTTTGCCCAAGGACACGCCCTGGAGCGGGGTGGTGTGGGGCATAGGTCACCTGACTGAAGAGGAACTTGGAAGGAGAGCCCCACGCTCCACTGGACAGAGGTCAGAAACGCTAATGCTTTCAGGGGCTTAGCAGGTGTCAGGAGCAAAGCAATCTGCTTAAGGATTCCGTACTTTGCATGTAAATGGATCGTTTTGTTCTTCATTTCCACAGAGGGATGTATTATGTGTACACTGTGGTGATAGGTCTTCTGGTTTTCTAAGAGAACTTTAAAATTCAAAGTTTGCTGTGGACTCTCCCAGGTTTTAAATGTTGGCAACCAGGTCAGTTTTTTTAAAGAGCATTGTATGGTTTAAACAAAATACACCCAGGCACCACGTCTGATCTGTGGAGCAGGAGATGGAGGTGGGGTGTTAATAGTGGGGCCGGGTTTTCCAATACCTACTCTGCCCTATACCCAGATGTACCCCCATGGGAGGCTCTTCCAGGCCACAGGAGGCAGAACAGGCCTCAGGACCTCAGATCCCAAAACACAGGACACCACACTGTAGGGCCCATCCTATTGCTACTCATATTGTTAGCTGCTGTTGAGTGGGCTCCAACTCATGGTAACCCCACATGCAGTAGAACCAAACGTTGCCCAGTCCTTCTCTGTCTTCGTGATCATTGGTATGTTTGAGTCCATTGTTGCAGCCACTGGGTATTTTTTTTTCTTCAAAATTTTATTTATTTTGTCGTCATTGCTGAGAAAGGCCCAGCAAAACATAAACCCATTCAGCAGTTTCTACAAGTACAATTCAGTGACATTGATTACATTCTTCGACTTATGAGACCATTCTCTCCCTCATTAACATAAACTCAGTGCCTCCTAAGATTCCTATCTAACCTTTGAGTTGCTGTTGTCAATTTGATCCCATGTAGATGGTTCCTAAAGGAGTATGATGCTCAAACAGAAATTTTTTCACTAGTTTAAGCTAAACTATTGTTCGGTTCTAAGATGACTTCAAGGGATATTTTTGGTTTAAGGTTTAAAGATTATCTCAAGGCAATAGTTTCAGGGATTCATCCACCCTCCATGGCCCCTGGAAAGTCTACAGTCCATGAAAATTTCAAATTCTGTTCCGCATTTTGTCACTTTTGATCAGAATTCCTCTATGGAATCTTTGATCAAAATGTTCAGTAATTGCAGCCAGGCACCATCCAGTTCTTCTGGTCTCATGGCAAAGGAGACAGTTGTTCATGGAGGCAATTAGCCACACATTCCATATCCTCCTCTTATTCCTGACTCACCTTCTTCCTCTGTTCATCCAGGTGACTGGAGATCAAGCGTTGTGCAGCCAATGGGTATTTCAAGTGCTTTCCAACCTAGGGGTCTCATTTATATGTGATCCATAGGGTTTTCATTTTTTCATAAAAATTTCATAATTTTCAGTAGTAGATTGCCAGGCCTTTCTTCCTAGTCTATCTTAGCTATAAATTCTGCTGAAATCTGTGCACCATGGATGACCCTGCTGGTATTTGAAATAACGGTGACATAGTTTCCAGCATCATAGCAACATGCAAGCTATCACAGTATGACAAACTGACAGATGTATGGTGGGGAACAGCTCATAGATATTCCTTATTTATGGTCAAAATACTCTAGGACTGAAATAAGAGCCTTCACATGAACAGATATATGCACACCCATGTTTATTGCAGCTCTGTTTACAATAGCAAAAATCTGGAAGCAACCAAGGTGTCCATCAACGGATGAGTGGTTAAATAAATTGTGGTATATTCACACAGTGGAATACTACGCATCGACGAAGAACAGTGACGAATCTGTGAAACATTTCATGACGTGGAGGAACCTGGAAGGCATTAAGCTGAGTGAAATTAGTCAGAGGCAAAAGGACAAATATTGTCTGAGACCACTATTATAAGATCCTGAGAAATTGTATAAACTGAGAAGAACACATACTTTTGTGGTTACGAGGCGGGGAGGGAGGGAGGGTGGGAGAGGGTTATTTACTGATTAGTTAGTAGATAAGAACTACTTTAGGTGAATGGAAGGACAATACTCAATACACGGAAGGTCAGCTCAACTGGACTGGACCAAAAGCAAAGAAGTTTCCGGGATAAACTGAATGCTTCAAAGGTCAACGGAGCAAGGGCGGGGGTTTGGGGACTATGGCTTAAGGGGACTTCTAAGTCAATTGGCAAAATAATACTATTATGAAAACATTCTGCATCCCACTTTGAAATGTGGCGTCTGGGGCCTTAAATGCTAACAAGTGGCCATCTAAGATGCATCAATTGGTCTCAACCCACCTGGATCAAAGGAGAATGAAGAACACCAAGGTCACACGATAACTATGAGCCCAAGAGACAGAAAGGGCCACATGAACCAGAGACTTACATCATCCTGAAGAACTAGATGGTGCCCGGCCACAACCAATGACTGCCCTGACAGGGAGCACAACAGAGAACCCCTGAGAGAGCAGAAGAATAGTGGGATGCAGACCCCAAATTCTCATAAAAAGACCAGACTTAATGGTCTGACTGAGACTAGAGGAATCCCGGCGGTCATGGTCCCCAAACCTTCTGTTGGCCCAGGACAGGAACCATTCCCAAAGACAACTCATCAGACATGGAAGGGACTGGACAATGGGTTGGAGAGAGATGCTGATGAAGAGTGAGCTTACTTGTATCAGGTGGACACTTGAGACTGTGTTGGCATCTCCTGTCTGGAGGGGAGATAGGAGAGTAGAGAGGGATAGAAACTGACAAAATTGTCACGAAAGGAGAGACTGGAAGGGCTGACTCATTAGGGGGAGAGTAAGTGGCAGTATGGAGTAAGGTGTATATAAGCTTATATGTGACAGACTGACTTGATTTGTAAACGTTCACTTAAAGCCCAATAAAAATTATTAAAAACAAAAATACTCTAGGACTCCCTGGGGTGTATAAAGCAAAACAGATTTCTTCATTACGGGACTTCTCTGAGTCTT
The DNA here is from genome assembly GCF_024166365.1 of Elephas maximus indicus. Classification (NCBI taxonomy): domain Eukaryota; kingdom Metazoa; phylum Chordata; class Mammalia; order Proboscidea; family Elephantidae; genus Elephas; species Elephas maximus. Next base: position 65,660,526 of record NC_064831.1, on the reverse strand, counting down.
CAACATGTTAACAAAGTGCCTTGTGGATTTCCAGAAGGTGGAGAGTTTTAGCTCGGAAAAGACATTGCTGTCCCATAGAATGTGGTTCTGGAAGCAGCTCAACACATTAATCTACCCATTTCACAGACCCAACCCTCCTAGTGTGGCTGGAGCAGGAAGATGGGGGTGGGGAGAAGGGGCAAAGGAGAAGCTGGCCAGGAGCATGGCTTTATCCTGAGGGCAGTGGGAGGCAGATGGTGGATTGGAAGGTTAGAGAGATCACTGGCAGACTGAAGGAGTGGAGACCAGCATGGAGATTATTGTTCTCATCCAGGTGAGAGGGGCGGGGGCTGAACCGGGGCAGAAGCAGGGAAGCTGGTAGAGTGCCGTGGATCCAAGGGACATTTTGGAAGTGAGACAAATGGTCAGGACTTGGTGACTGGAAGGCTGTGGGTAGTGTGGAGAAGGGAGGAGGTATAGGTAAGGCCAGGTTTCTGCTTGGGTGATGGATAAATGGGCAGAGCCCAGACGAGGCTCTAGGCCCCAGGGAGCAGGGAGGGGTTCAGAACCCAGGCTAGGGATCCATCCCCTCCATGTCTCCCATCCCACAGCCCACCTCTTCAGGAAGCTGGGCTTGAGACAAACTTCAGCCACCTGGGGTTCCCATGGCAACTGCAGGAGAGAAGCAGCTGGGCACCTGGGTGGCAGGAGGCAGAGAAGTAGGTCAGGGGAGGGGGCTGCTCAGAACAGGGTCCTGCTGGCCTGGTCAGTGCCCTGACGCTCCAGGGGCTCAGAACCTGGCCACCCCCTCCCCCGTCAACTGAAAGTGGGCAAAGGGTGACCAGTGGAGAGAGGCAGTACCCTCTCTGCTCTTGCCCCCTAAAGCGCCTGCTCCAAGACCCAGGTTCTTGCCGCTGCGGTGAACCCCAATACCACTCTGGGCCCAGTCCTGGGCCCATTCTTTTTTGGCAGTCCTTGTCACCACTTCTGAAAGGAAAGGCGGGGGTGATTCCCATGCCTGTCTTTCCTGCTGCCCCCACAGCCACAAGACTAATTTTAGCCCTGACATGGGGCTGTACCCGGGGGGTGTTGGGTTGGAGAGGGCTGTGTGTCAGCCCAGCTTTAAATGCCAGCCCTGGGGGCCCAGAGAGATTATCTGATGACTCGTTGTCCCCACACCCCAGACGAACAGAGCAGCTTAGCCAAAGGGACCCCTACCGACACCCTCACTCCTACCACCCACCTCCCTTTGGGCCTTCATTCTCTCTCTGGGACCCACTCGCCTGCTCCCCACTCAACACCCTTCCAGGTTCCCACACTTGCCCAATAGCAGCCTCACCTTACCAAAGCACACAGCTTCCAGGAGCTGGCCCTGCCCACTTTTGGGTTAATTCTCATTGCTTTCATCAGCCAGGTCAGGCTAGTTAGTAGTCAGCACTCCTCCCCTTGCTGTGCCTTTGTTCATGCTATACCCTCTAAGCAGGATGTTTCCATGGACTCCAGAACTGCCTGTTAAAATCCCACCTAGAGGCGCAGATCAAATGCCACCTCCTCCAGGAAGCCCTTCCAGATCCTCAGTCAGGGTGAAGTTCTCATTCCTCTGTGCACCACAGCTCCTTATATTTAGTTATTTGTGGACACACAGTCTCCCCCATGAGACTCTAACTCCTCAGGACAAGGATGGAGTCCTGTCCATCTGTTTCCCCCATCATGTCCAGCACGGTGCTTGGCACACAGTAGGTATTGCTGGGGCAAGGGGGGAGGGTGGTCTCTGAGGGAGGGAACAGAGAGGCTGCTGATTCCAGCTCAGCCGCTAATTTGCCTTGTGGCTGTGGCCACCCTGCCCTAACCCCTGCTCTCTTTGAGAACTCCCCCACCCCCAGTCCCCTGGATCATTCTGGGTCACCCTAGACCAGGCATAAATGTTTGACCCTAGAGGCCAAGCCATAGGTGCTCACTGGCCTCTGACCTGGTCAAAATGGCTCAGATAACTTGAACCAAAACTTTCTAAGAGATGGAGTTAGTTCACGGCAGAGGCCAAAGCCAAAAAAGCGTGCATCTGGAGCAGCCAGGGTGTAGAGACCATAATGGGGGCCACGCACAAACCTGAGTTATGGGGGAGTAGACCCCCATGAGGAGGGAAGAGAGAGGCAAGGAGACTTCAGAGAGCAGACACTGGAGATGAGGCTCCTGTTCCGGCTGTGACAGGAGACCAGGCTATGTCCACGTTCCCTAAAGAGATCTGACTCAGGAGAGACCATTGCCTCTACCAGGCAAGGTAAGATCCTTCCCCCACAGAAAGGACAAGAGCTTTCCCTGCTGCATCCTGATGCGGGGCTAAGGTGGGGCTCTTCTCCTGGAAGCAGCAAGGAGGCAGGGGCTTTCAGAGCTGTTCTGAGGAGGCTGCGGGGAGCTCCAGGGACAACCGAGGAGCCCACAAGCCTATACACACTGCTCAGCTCCTGGAGATGCTACCGCTGATGCTGGAACCACCAAGAGGCCCTGCCCTGCAGGAGCCCGACCTGCCAGCACCACATATTGGAACAATTGAAGGCAGAAAGCAAGGAAATCTGGAAATTATGGTTGCAGGCTTCCATCCTGGTGGTTCAGAACAGCAGACAGAAGGGTGATCGTGGGGCTGAGAGCCAACAGAAAAATAATCCGTGGCCCCCGGACACCCTTTCAGCTCAGTAATGAAGTCACTCCTGGGGCTCACCCTTCAGCCAAAGATTGGACAGGCCCATAAAACAAAACGAGACTAAAGGGGCACGACAGTCCAGGGGCAAGGGCTTGAAGGCAAGAGGGGACAGGAAAGCTGGTAATAGGGAACCCAAGGTTGAGAAGGGTGAGTGTAGACATGTTGCGAGGTTGTTAACCAATGTCATAAAATAATATGCGTACTGTTTAATGAGAAACTAGTTTGTTCTGTAAACCATCTAAAAAAGAGAGAAAAAGAATCCAGACACGAATCCAGCCAGTTCACCCTGGTGTGGACCCCACATTAGAACCAGAGCCAGGACAGAGAACTTGGTGGCAGTAGAGTAGATCTTCGGAGCATTTCACTCTTTCTGGCTAATGTGACAGTAGCCAGCCAAAGTTGACACTGGCCGGGTGGTTAGCCTTCAGCTCTCTATTGGAATGCCTGGATATCCTGTAAGCCTGTCGGGGTTTCTGGCAGGATGGGGCTGGAGGTCAGGTAGCTGGAAACTGTGTAACCCACTGTGGAGATGCCACCCTCTGAGATGACAATGAAGAAGGTGATAAAGACCCATCCACTCGCCCAATCCCACCTCACCCCAAGCCCTGCTCTGCGCCAAGGCCTTGGGGCATTCTGCCTGGCACGTTTATAATGCCAGTTCAATGCCTGCATCTCCATACACATCTCCGCCATGCAGCCCAGGCAGGGGGTGACTGGCCAGCTCCCTCTCGTCCCACGTGGGCTCTTGGTCGGGGCAAGGGAGCCCAACCTCATCCCTTCTGGAAGGACAAGGCACGGGGACCCCAGAAGGGCCACAGTATTGAGTGCCCTCCCATGGAGGTTAGTGGCTTCTCTGCTGTGGAAGATGGGCCACTGAACACAGCCCCGGGCCCTGTGTCCCAGCCCAAACGAAAAGACATCTCTCAGTGTGTTCAGATGCAGGAATCAGGGTGCCCTGAGTCCACCCTCCAGCTCTGGGAGCAGAGACAGAGGTTGTCTCAGAGCCTCCACTTGCCTGCCTACAGGAGAGTGGGCTCATCCCTCAGACAAGTGGGCAGGCCTGTGAAGCCAGCACAGGACAGGGCCTGTGTCCCCTCTTGGGGGGTGCCAGAGAGCTGCCTGCCACTCACTGCCACAGCCTCCACTTCCCAGTCCTATGTGAAGACACTGCTGCGGAAACTCCCAGGCTGAGCCCTGGCCACATGTCAAGACACTTGAAGGCCACAAGTGGCCATGTGAACGCCCTTTCTGAGCCTCAGTTTCCCCATGTGTGAGCACCCAAGGACAGGACCCAGGGCGGCTTCTCTTCTGTTTCCCGGTCTGGACGCTCCCATGAACCGGTTCGGAGCTCCTCAGATTGTATCAAAGTGCACCAGGGCTGGACACCCCCGGACCTGAGGCAGACACAGTTCCCTCCCTCCTGCTCAAGGAGGCAGTAAAGGAGGGGAAGGTTGGAGAGGCCCCCAAAGGCCTGAGACAGAGCCTCTCCAGAGTGACCACTCCCCGCCTTGCTCCACCCCCATCCCAGGCAGCCAGTCCCCCAGGAACCACTTCTCCAGGAAGAGGGACCCAGGTGGCAGCCATTGGTCATAAAGCCTTCTTGAAACAGCTTCTGACAGCTGGCTGAGTGTAAGTGCCCATGCGACCCGGGGCAGCAGAGCCGGTAAATTACTGCTGAGGGCTGCACACACCCCCCTCCGTATTTATATCCGCCTTGGTGCCTGAAAATGGATATTTATGCATTTTCAATATTCAGGCCAAACGCTCCATCCCTCGGCGCTGCGTGGCTGCAGCACATTACGCTGGCCCTGCAGGGCATTCCTTTTTCCACCTGGCTCCCCAGCTCAGGGCCTTCCACAGGGGGCTCCAGCCCCTGGCAAGTCCCCCACCCCCATCTTCAGGAACCTGTGACTCAGGGGGCAGGAGAGGGAAGGAAGGGGCCAGGGCAGCTTCCCATTGGAGCCTCAGGGCCCCCTCAGAGGCAGGTCTGCACCCCGCTTTACAAACGCAACAGCCGAGGCTTGGAGAGGTTAGGTAGCCTGCACAGTGTCACCCAGCATCGTCTCTAGGCCAGGGCTCCTCCCTACTGCAACCCCTTCTTTCCATCTATGCTCCTTGTGGGGTGACGCCCCCTGACCAGCAGTGGCAGGGCAGCTTCTGTTGCCTCCTCTCTATAATGCTGTCTCTTGCTTCTTTTTTTTTTTTTTTTTTTCTCAGTTTCTCTTTGTCTCCCTGTTTCTTTAATTTCTAGATCTTTCTCTGCATCTCTTTTGCTCGGCCTTAGTCTCTGTCTCTAGATTCCTCTGTGTGTGTCTGTCTCTCTGTCTCTCCCTCAGTCTCTCTCTGTCTCTCTCATCTCTGTCCTTATATCTCTTTGTCTCACTCCCACCTCCTCTTCCATCTCCCCTCTCACTACGGTCACATCCTTTCTCTCTTTGAGCCCCTGATCTTATCCACCCCTGTCTCCCTGACTTTGTCTTGGGGCCAGGCCCCAGAGCAGGGGTCGGGGTACTGTCCTGGTGTCTGGGAGGGCCTCCTTGGGCAGTCTTATCTCCCCAACCCCAGCCTGTAAGAAGACACCACCCACAGCCCCAGACAGCAATAGCAGGACAAAGGGTGGGGGGTTCCAGGGAGCAGATTCTCATGCAGTGGAAGTGAGTGAAAGAGAGGGTGAGCTCCTCACCCCAGACCTGTGCAGAAGGGACCCTGACAAGAAGAGTTCTGCACTAGCCCAACTACTTGAACTTGAAGGGCCCATCTGGTTCTAAATTGGGGCTGAGTGATGAAATCCCTGGGCCTGCCCTGAGCCCAAAGGGTTAATGCCCCTGGTCCTGAGGGAAACCTCAGCCTCCTCGCTGCCCCCCACCTGCTGGTCCCCCCCCCTTTTGCCCCTCCTGCTGCTCCTTCTTCTCTCCCTCTCTCTGTCTCCCCCCCCCCCCCCGCTTCTTTCTTTCTCTCAGGAACCCCAAGAATTAATTAAATGTGCCCTCCTCAGCTCCTGTCTCCTCACTGCCCCCGGGAATTAACCGGTCCCTGCACCACCAGCCTTGTTAGATTCCAAGAAAGAAATAAGGCTGTGTGGTCCGTGTGCACATGTGTGCATGGAAGTGTCCCGTGCCCACAAAATGCCATGCCCACAGGCCACCCCATGTGCTTCTGCATGTTTCCCCATGTCTGGCACACAGGTTCACCGACGTGGGCATGTCTGGGTACAATTCTGCATGCCCTGCTGAGTCTGGAGACACACACCTGGATGTTTGTGTCTTTTGGTGTCTGCATTCAACATGGGTGCCTCCATTCAACATGGGTGCCTCCATGTGCGCAATGTGTGTCTTCACATTGAAGCCCACCTGCATGCATACACGTCTCTGTATTGAATCTATGTGTTTGTACAGAGTGTCTGGGTAGTACGTGTCTTACTGTGCAAGTCTGTGTTTGGCTGTAGACGTGTATGTCCCTGTGTTTTGCACGTGTGTGTGTGCATACACCTGTCTGTGTGCCTGCACCTCTAACAACACAGTATGCATGTACATGTGTATGAGCACATCTATGTGTGGGTGTGTGTGTGTGCCGTGTGCTCTGTGCCCGTGTGTCTGCATGGATGCCCTGGGCTCTCATCTCCTTCCTGGCTGCTCTGGGAACCAGCAGCCTCGTCACCAAGAGGGCCACTGTGCTGCTGTCTCTGGGGTGACAAGGTGGAGGTGGTGATAGCACAGGCGGCAGGAGCCTGGAGGTAGGAAGGTGGTAGTGGTGCAGGGGAAGGAACTCGCTAATGAGGCCAGCTTCTTGCCGGCCTGGGAGCCAGTGCCGCTAATTATCGCCTCAGTAAGCAGCTCCCCAGGGAAGGGCTGCTGCTGGAGCCCTGCTCTCTCCCTCCCCAGGGACCCCTTTCCCCACCCCTTCCCCATCCTGAGCCTCTGCAGAAGCCACGGGCACCAAGAAGAAGAGAAAGCAGAACTGGGGCCAGAGACTAGCCCAGTGGCGTCACTAGGGGGACGCGGGGGTGCGGCGCCCACCGGGTGACACTGTCAGAGGGGGTGACACCAAAATGACTGTCTATAAAATGCTTATTATGTGCTATTTAAACTTATATTATTTAAATTTATTATTTAAACCGCCTGCACCTCACACTCATTTCCTCCCCCCAAGATTCAGCCCACTGCGACCAGCAGCAGAAACAGGCTGGTCAACCCAGCCCTCGGGGAAACGTGAAGGGCTCAAGGTCGGCGCCAGGAGGGAAGCCCCCTGCCAGGCGCCTCTGGGGAGAGGGCGCAGGCCCGCGGATGGCGTCGTCTGCGCACGCGCGCGGTATCCGCGTTCCCCCACGCCCCCCAGCCCGTGACGCCCACTGGGAAAGGGGCCGCGGGCCGCCTCTCGGCGGCGGTTTTCGTCGTCCACGCCAGCTCTTCTGCACTTCCATCCCAGCCGGTGGCAGGGCGGCCACGGTAGGATGCGGGGAGAGGAGGGATCGCAGTGGGGGACGCCTCTCGTCCCGCCCCGCGCGAATCGGCCGGCGCGCTCCTGCTCCGCGGACACGCGCTCTCGGCCGACCCTGGAGCCCCCGGCCCGGACGTGCACTTCCTGACCGCGAGCCGCCTGGCGCGCGAGAGACCCGCCACCGCTCCGACGCACGCAGGGCAGGGGGCGCGGGGCGAAGGGAGGCGGCGGTGGCCCCCAGGGGAAGGAGAGCGAGAGAGACGCGCAGATTGCGAACGCGCAAGACAAACACCTGTGTTGAGGGCTGACTTTGAATAGGTCAAAGGGAGGGAGCGCCTCCGCTACATAGGAAGCCCCGACCCAGAAGCGGGCCGTCTACGAATGGCTTAAATTTATTATTCCTGTATGGTCTGGTGGGAGGAGGGCCATGGCGGGTGACACCGAGAGTTACCGCACTGGTTGACGCCAATCCTAGTGACGCCACTGCGCTAGTCCCACCAGGAGACCCAGGATGTCTGCCCCCCTACCTGTCAGTCGGCTGCCAGAAATTCCTCCATTAAATTCACTCCTCTTATTTATTTATTTTTATTAAAGCACAGTCTCCAGAAGGCCTCTGTGGAATCCAAATATGCTTCTGGGGAAGGAAGCCTACACACCTGGACCAGCCTCTCCACAAACAATGAGCGTGCGTAGGTAAAATAAGCGCTGGACTGGCAGTCAGACAGGCTGAACGCTGATCCCAGTCCTGTGTGACCTTGGGCCAGGCCCTTCACCTCTCTGGGCCTCAATTTCCTTGTTTATAAAATAGGAGAGGAGGACCAGAGACACTTTTATCAAAGGACGGTGTGTGCACCACTGGTGATACACAAGATGATTTCGACAGTATGAGGTGGGCATCTGCTGTTTTAACTATGCATTCATTGTCATGTGTATACTTTCGTGTGTGTGTGTGTGTGTGTGTATGCATGTGTATATCAAAGAAGGCTTTGAACATGTTATCAGGAAAACAAAAGGACATCATGTTTGTTAAAGTAGAGGGTCAGTGAAACAAGGAAAAGCCCTGGGGTGCATTGACACAAGAGCCACAACAATGGACTCAAACGTACCCACAATCACGAGGATGACACAGGACCGGGCAACGTTTCATTCTGTTATAGGTAAAGTCGCCATGAGTCAGAGCCGACTCAACGGCAACAACAAAATACACATGGGGGAGGGAGAGTATATGTGTATATATATAAAACCAAAACTAAACCCATTGCCATTGAGTTGATTCTGACTCATAGCGACCCTAAAGGTCAGAGTAGAACTGCCCCATAGGATTTCTAAGGAGCACCTGGTGGATCCAAACTGCTGACCTTTTGACTAGCAGCTGTAGCTCTTAACCACTACACCACCAGGGTTTCCAGGTATATATATAGGTGTATGTGTATGTATGTAATTAGCACATCCTATTGCTTTTTTTTTTTTAAGACAAAGCTAAAACACATTTAAATTTAAAATGTGAGACAGTTTAAAGAAAAATGTTAAGTAAGCAAAAATACAGCTGGCATCTGAGTATGACAGCAGCCTTGATGGAAGTTGACAAATGACTGGAGTCCCGGGCAGAGGGTCTCAGAGGCCCGTCTCTTCCCCAAGGGGCAGTGGGTTCAGGGCCCCAGAACGCCTGTGTGAGAAATGCAGAGACTGGGCTTGTGCCCACCTTGTCCTCGTGACCACCAAGATCAAATGGTGTGTGGAGGGCAGAAGGAGCTGTGGGGTAGGAGGGACGGCCCTTTCTGGGCATGGCCCCTCAAGAGACCTCAGAAGATGTAGGCAACACCCACACATGTGACCCATGAGGTGTCTCAGGCCAGCTGGGGCCAGAGCACAGGAATGGCCCAAGCCGAGCACAGAGGGAGCTAGGTCTGGGCTGAGAAGGTTCAGGCTGGGCCTGAGGCGGCCTGGGGGCTCAGCAGTGCAGGCTGCCTTTAGCAGCATCTCCCAGGGAGCCTAGGGAGGGGCCACCTGCGACCCACAGGGCCGGCAAATAGGCCACTCCATAGTACTGCCTGTTCTTTCCAGGGGAGGGCAGCCTGTCCCCAGCCCCAAACGTCTCTGTCCTCCAAGAGGCCGGGTGTGAATCACAAGAATTTACAGCCCAGCCCTGGAGTGGGATTTATGAGGCTGCTGCAAGCCCGGTGGGGAGTGGCCACCTGTCAGCCCCCCATTGCTGCTGATTGATGAGTCCGTTTCCTGCCAAGAAAAACACACCCTCTGTGGCAGGCAGCAGAGGAAAAGGCTCCAGGCCCATACCTGTCCCAGATCCAGACCCTCTCTGTTCACAGCCCACACCTCCCATGATGCTCCCAAACCCTCACAGATCACGCACAGGCAGGAGATGCACCTGAGGGGCCCAGCTCCCTGGCAGGAGCTCTGCCACCCAGACCTGCCATTTTCTCACCCCTTCTCAAGGCCCTTTAAAACCAATCTGACCAAGGTCCCAAGCACTGAGAGCTGCCCAAGGTTGGACATGCCAAATTCCAGAGCCAGAATGGGGCTCCGAGATTGTCCAGAACACACACGCACATGCACACACATTTCACAGATGAGGAACCCGAGGCCCAGAGAGGGGTGGGCCTTGCCCAAAGTCACACAGCAGCACAGTGGTGAGGCTGAGACCTGAGTTCACCCCTGGAGTAATTTCAGTGTCTGCTCACAGCTGTCATTGTTCTGTGGCCAAGGGGGTTAGTTTTCACTCCAAACACAGGCCCTCAAATGAGAGCCCTTGTTCAGAGAATGGAGAGGATAGGCCTGCGTTTGAATCCCTGCTCCACCGCTTTGTATCAAAAAGTCACAACTTCGCTGTGCTTCAATTTCTTCACCTGGAAAATGGGGTGTAAAAAATAATCCCAGCCTCTTGGGGTTCTTAAGAGGTTCAAATGGGGTAATAAGATAAAACTCCAGCACAAGGCCAGGCCCTGGTAGATATTTCCTAAGTGATGAAGATGGTCTTTAACTATATCCAATGTCTCAAGGGACATCTCTGCCTGGTTTGCTGATGGGGTGGGGTTGTCAAGTTCAGGGCAGGCAGGAGGGGCAAGGAGAGGTCATGGATGGGCTGCAGGGCAAGACTGAGGCCACTTCCTGTTGAGAGAGACTCCAGGAGGCTCCCTGGAGGAGATGGCTTCAAGCAGGGGATGCAGAGCTCCACCTCCCCGCTGGGCACCACAGATGGGGGTTGGGCAAAGAATCCCCCTTGCCTGAAAGACAGTCTCAGTCCTAGTCCAGGCTGCTGCCCTGGGTGACCTGGGAGAAAGTACCCCTCCTATCTGGGCATCTACAAAACAGGTCAGGGGCCTATCTACAGAAAATAGGGCCTATGGCAATTAGTTTTAAATTGCAGAACGATCTCTCACAGCTGGCCAATAGAAACTCCTCATTAGCATCCCTCCTCAAGCGGTGCCCAGGCATGTGCCCTACCTGAAATACCTCAGTTATGCCTCTGTGAGGCGCCTTCTAGCTCTGACCTTTGTGCAAGCTGAGGGTCTGGGAAGATCCATCCCCTGCAGTACCCAACTTTTGCCACTGGGCAGCAGCAGGGAGCAAATCAGGGGTCCAGCCATTTTCTGTCTTCTGAGGCTGCAGCAACTGCTGGCCAGTCCTTCCTTAACCACCAGTGGGTTTTGCTGCCCCATACCCAGAGCCCACTCGCCAGGGGACCAGAGCTGGATGACTACCCACATCCAGACACTTAGCTCTCCCACAGCCCTGCAGAGCAGCCAGCATTCTCCCCAGGAACAAATTAACCAGTAAGCAAGATACACCCGGGCTTACAGTAAGCAAGGTATGTGCAGGCTTAATTGTGTTTACTTACTAATCTGTACTGCATAATTTCTCATGGGTTCACTCACAAAGATGTGGTGAAAAGCAACCGAAATTGTGCACTACGGATTAATAAGTAAGCACAAGCAAGCCCGTGCATACCTTGCTTATTGGATAATCCATCCCTGATTCTCCCCGCTTTTCAGATGGGGAAATTGAGCCCAGAGAAGGGAGGACTCGTTTAAGGTCACGCAACTAGGTGTGGCAGAGCCAAGACTCCAACCCTCTTTCCCTGGCCCGGTCCCCATAGTGGAGGCTGTGTAAAATGAGGACTGGAGTCAGACAGACCTGGGCTGGAATCTGTTCCCTAGCTGTGTGTCACTAGGCAGGTCACCCACCCTTTCTGATCCTCAGCTCATGTAAGGCCCGGCAAGTGCTGAACACACCAGCTACGCTTTGTGTTTGGTGGATTTTATGTCCCATGAGAGCAGAGACCATCTCTGTCTGACCCTGGGGTCCTCAGAGCCTGGCACAGGGAGGTGCTCAGAGAATAAGGTCTCGGGATCCTGCTGGAACTTGGCATAAGGGTCTCCCTCCTCAAACCCTTGCATGCCCCTGGATCAACCCAGAGGCCTAAGCTCAACTGTTTTTCTCCTCCCCTTGTCACCCTGCCTGGTACCAAAACCCACCCAGGCCTTGAGATAGTGCCCCTGTTGACCTTTTCTCCCCACCCGCCTCTCTCCTCTCTGGCTGATTCTCACTCCCCTCTCTCTCAGCCCCCCTTCCTCTGTCCCTGCCTCTCCCTCAGTCCCTCTTTCCTGCTGAGCCCCGGCTCAACACTCCACTCTGTGTTTACAAGACAAGGATGATGACAGTTTTTTATTTTTCTCTTTTGTCTCCCTTCCTCCCCTGAAGGGAAACGTGCTCACAATCTCCCAGGAAGAGCAAACAAAGGACAGTGGGGCCGTGGGTGCCCCCCACCCCCTCCACGCCCACCCATAGGCCCACACACAAGCAAGCGCACGCACACACACACACGCCCATTCACACACACACACAATCTTCCTCTCTTCTGAGCCTCCATGAAAAGCTCTCTTAGTTGGGGGGTAATTGCAAATGTCGATCTTTATTCTAGAGGATAAACAGGGCAGAGGGATACAGAGAGCAAGAGGGCGAGAGAAAGGGGTGAGCTAGAGGTGGGGAGAAAGACCTAGAGGGAGAGAAAAGCCAGATGGGAGGACACCTAGAAAGGGAAAGGAACAGGAGAGGCCGGAACTGGAGGGGGGGCGGAGAGGGCGGACTCTCCACCCTCGGTGAGCGAGCATGGAGCTGGCCCTTCTGACTCCTACTAGGAATTAAGGGAGATGTGCCCCCAACAGGAAAGCTGGGTCGAACCTCCTATGCTAGCCCTCCTGTCCTTGGGATCTCTGAGTGCTGGGGGTGGGGGGTAGCTAACACCCTCTCAATGAAGCTCCTCATGCCCAGAGGTGGGACCTCAGACTGGAGGGCTCAGAGCCAGCCATCGGCTCCTCTGACCCAAGGGCTGGGGTGCAAATCACGCCCCAGCTCCTTCGTGAGACCCTCCGGACCATCCTTCCCACTGTACTCTGAACTCCTGGGAGGGGGGATGTTTTCACCGCTTGTACATTTCTCAGGGCAGTAGAGGCTATGGGGGGCCTGGGTGGACATGGGGATGTGCATGAGGTAAGCAGGTGCCTGGGAGAAAGTGGGAGTGTGTGTGGGTGTGTGTGGGTGTGGGTGTGTGCGCATGTAGTGTACAGTTTGTGCATCCAAGAAGAGATGGATTGAAACAGTGACCGCAACAATGGGCTTAAGCATAGCAACGATTATGAGGATGGCGCAGGACAGGGCAGTATTTTGTTCTGTTGTACGTAGCGTTGCTATGAGTCAGAACTGACTTGTCAGCACCTAACAACAACATTGTATGAAGCACGTATTTGAGTCTCTATGTGCAAAGCATCAAGTGTGTGTGTGTAGAGTAAGGTGTAGTATCTGTTTCTGTGTGTGTGTCTTGTCTCCATGTGTATGTAGGGTAAATAAGGGAAGTGTGTGAGGGGTCTATGCTTATGTACAGCCCCTATCTATATGCTTGTGTATGACATGTCCATGTGTGCCTGGGCACAGGCAGGTAGGGCCCCTCTTTTGTTCCTGCCCAGGGCCGACAGGAGGCAGCTCCAGCCTCAGTCTCTCCACTCCCCGCCACTGGGACCCACAGCAATGATTGACCTTCAGGTGGGGAACATGGGTCTGTCCAGAAGAACAGGACTGCAGAGACCAGCCCCACTTCCAGTGTCCAGGGGAGTCGTGTGACTGCACTTTTACCATCAAACCCTGGCTGCGGTGGCCCAGCCTGGAGGCCAGAGCTCTCCAGTGGCCCATTGAGAAGAAGAGAGCTCCGTGTGGGCACCGGCCATGCCCCAAGACTCATCTGACCTCCAACGTCTGCTTGTGGTTGGAGAGAGTTGTTTCCTGCCCTTCCACCCAGCCACTCTGAGCTCCTGGAGGCCAGGGCTGAGTCTCTGCCCTGACTCCTTGCCTGGGACCGGCCACAGCCTGGCATAGGGCAAGCACTCAGCAAGTGTTTGTCATATCCATGTGACCAAGTGCCAGGCTGCAGGGCCTAATTACCTGAGGGCATAGGTTTAAGCCCTGCAAGGATCAGACCAGGGCTTCCTGCCAGGTCAAGCTTGGACCTCATGAATTGTTCACAAGGGCCAGGTCAATACCTCAACCAGGCCTGGGAAGCCATCCTCCTTTGACCTTCTGCAGATCTCCTGTCCACAGGCAGCATCACAGGGGAGGCAAGGCCAAGTAACAGGGGCTGCTCTCTCAAAAGGTTGATCCCAGGCTAGATGACCCTGTCATTTTACAGGCTCAGGCACAAGGGAGACCCTATCCATCGTCCCTGGAGGCCATATTCCCTTCTTGGAGGGGCCGTCTCTCATCGGAACATCTTCATCCCCCGAAGATTCATCCTGAATCCTCCAGCCTTCCCTTGGGAACACAAAGAATGACGGGGACCACAAACTTACCCCAAGGGTTACTTCTAGCTCCAAGAATAGTTGCCAGGCCCTGCTCACATCTGGTGGCAGCTGGGGCCAGGCTGAGGGTCTGTCCCAAACGGAGCCTTGGAGAAAATTAAGATTTAGTCCTCATGTTGGTTGAGGGTCTCAACCCAGACTGAGCCCTGACCCTGATCATAGACTGAGCCCTGACGCTGGTCACATACTGACTCCTGACCCTGGTCATATACTGAGCCCCAACCCTGGTCACAGACTGAGCCCTGACCCTGGTCACAGACTAAGCCTTGACCCTGGTCAGACTGAGCTTGGACCTTTATTTAGAAACAGGCAATTAATTTATCATATGACAATGGCCAAAGTTATTTCCAGAGTCTGGGCCTCCGTTTTCTCATCTTTTCAGTGGAGGACCTTGGGACTGGGCCAAGAATGCCTCTCCCTGATCTGGTGACATGGGTAAGCATTGGTTGCTGCTGCCTGCCAGCCCCCACCCGCACCCAACACTTTCAGCCCAAGCATCACTAATTTTTGCAGCCGCTGTGATAAATGGCATTGTCGGCAAAATGACATCTTTCTAATCTGCTGCAAGACAGATGGATCCCCAAGCTCACTCACTCTCTGGAGAGCCTGCCTGGGCCAGCCTTGTTGAAGAGTGGGGAGAATAGGACAGACACAGTAGCCAAGGCCTGGGGGGGGGGGCAGGGTGGGGTGGCGGAGGGATTCCGGGCTCAGAATCAGGTATTGGAATTTACTATAAGACCCCTTTTTTAAAATACTTTGTTGTTGTTCTAATATTCCAAAGATATTCTCTGCTCCTTTCTGCCCAAAGTCAAATCATCAATCTTCAATTTCAATTAAAACCTGAATATTAAGCAAATTCATAAGAATGAGCCGTTAGACACCGTTTTAGTTCTGAGTGGCCATTCCTTCTTGTCTCTCCTCATTCTTGGGGCAGTGGCTGGGGAAGAAAGTGCCTCTGCCTGAGCCGTGGGGCCTCTGGGCTCTTCTAGTCCCCTCTTCTCCCCTCTCCCTCCTTGTTTCCCTTCTCCGTCCCAGCCTCAGATCGGTCCTCAGCTGCTGTCCCCCTTCCCTATCTCCCTCAGGCGGCCAGGTCAGGTAGAACCCTCCCCATCTACCTGTGGCCCCGGGGGGAACTTGGAGAAGGGCTGGGACCAGGGGTGGGGGGAGCCTGGAACTGGGGATACGGATGCCAAGAGTTAAGAAAGCACAAATTCCAGCCATGGAGATCCAGCCTCCCCAGAGACCCCCCCAACCTCGCCCACCCCGACCCCAGACCTGCAGGAGAGCAGGTGTCTGTCTGCCCAAAAGCTTGGAACCTGGAGGGAGACTGGGTGTGGGGGTTGTTGGAAGATTTGAACTTGACAAGTGGGGAAATGCTGCCCCCTCCTGGCTAGTCCACGAAACTGTCAGGCTAAGCCATCGAGCCAGGCAACACACAAGCGACTTTCCAAAGACAGCACGTGACGTGCAGACCCCCTTCCAGAGACCAGGTCCTGCTCCAGTGCCTTCGCCTCCTCCCTAGGTTCTGCCCCTCCTGTCCAAACGTGTCTCACTGCCCCAAACACTGAAACACTAACAACACCAGTCTTATCTAGCCCATCACCCTCAGGACAAAGCCTGTGTCCCCTCCAAGCTGCCTACCATCTGACCCCAGCTATTTACCCAGCCTCCTGCACCTCAGGCTCCTGCCACCTGAGTTTCCCCCAGTTCCCTGTCCCTGCACGCTGTGGCCCCACCTGCGTGCCTTTACTCCCCTGGTTATCTCCACCAGGAAGGACCTCCCCTACACACCACCTCCACTTATTCTTTGGTCCCTCCCCTAAGAACCACCCCCCACCCCCACAGTTCCCCATCCCCAACCAGAATGTCCCCTCTCAATTGCCCTGCTTGGACACTGACCATTGTCAAGGATCAGAGTCACACAATTCTGAGGCCAGAGAGAAAACTAGACGTTCTCCAGGCCACCATCCTCAGTGTCTGTCCAGAGGGCCACTCTGAGGCCCAGAGAGGGATGGGAGCTACAGAAGGTCACACAGAATGTTAATGGCTGGGTAGGACTAGAACTCAGCTCTCCAGAGTCCCTGCCTTGGGCTCTTTGGAGGACATATTGCTGCCTCCCCCAATGAGACCTCCTTGAGCCCAGAGACACCCCTACGATGCCTCCCAGTACCCCAACCCCTCACCCAGGGCAGAGCCCAGAAAAAACAGTCATGAGTATTTTGAAAAATAAAAGGATCCATAAATAAAAACGTTGTGGACACTCGGCAGGCTACTCAAAGCCTTGGTCGAGTGGCTCTGCTGGGGATAGGGAAATAAGCTCTGTGGGGTGGGGTGGGGTGGGGCAGGCGAGTGCACCGGGCCTTAGTCACGAATGTGGACAACCAGCGGGCACAGGTGGGGTGAGTGCTTGACGCCCATGGTGAAAGCAGGTGTGCGGGGCTTGTGCAGAGTGACCTGCTGGACATCATGGGAGGCAGGGCCAGGCCGGGGTGTGTGGTCCACGGGATAGGCGAAGCGCATGGCCATGCTGTAGATGGGGCTGCGGTGCTGGTAGACGGATGGCTCAGGCCGGGCGTGCATGGCAGGTCCTGGGCCTCCTGCCACGTCCTCTTTGTAGAACCAGTTCTTGTCTGGGGAGGCCAGGCTATAGCAGGGGGTGGCTCGGTTGGCAGGGGTGTTGGGCCCCAGCAGGAGTGGCAGCTGGTACTGATTGGGGGCCGGGTTGGGGTCCATCACTCTGTACGGGCACCGGTAGCCGAAAGTGTGCTGGGGAGCCCTGCGTTCCCCAGGTGGGTGAACCTTCTCAAAACAGTAGTGGCAGGAGGCTGGGGTGGGGCTCAGGCCTGGAACGGGCAAAGGAAGGGGTCTCAGGATGGAGGCCAGGCTACACCCCTGGTGTTCAGCTAATGGGTCCAGTCCTTACTGGGGTCTTGTTAACCTGATATGATTTCAGTATAACCACCTCGGCCCAAGGGCAGGGGCACGA
Source organism: Elephas maximus indicus (assembly GCF_024166365.1). Taxonomy (NCBI): domain Eukaryota; kingdom Metazoa; phylum Chordata; class Mammalia; order Proboscidea; family Elephantidae; genus Elephas; species Elephas maximus. The sequence goes on along the minus strand of NC_064831.1, from coordinate 65,643,560 downwards.
CTCCTGCATGAGGCCATGGAGGAGTGGAGGGGCAGCAGAGTGGTGACTGAGCCATCTTGACATCAGGATTGTGACACTGTTGTCATATATATGAACTGTAAGTGTCATCATAATACCGCTCTTGGGCTCCAGCATCCTGATTGTCCCTTCGACAGCACCACGAGAATACCCTGAGATCACTGTGCATGACAATGTCACTGCCATGGCATGAGTCCCGTGACATTTTTATCATAACATCACACTTGTGACATACCAAAAAAAAAAAAACAAATCTGTTGCCATCAAGTCGATTCTGACTCACAGCGACCCTATAGGACAGAGTAGATTAGCACTGGCTTAAGGACATAAGCACTGTGACACAGACATGGTGCCATCAGCATCATGACATCAGTGTTCCAAAAGGACATTGCAGGGAGACACCAGCATCCACAGATACACCTGGAGAGGGGATCGTGAATGACCCTGTGCCCCTCCCTCAGGTCCTAAGGGTGAACCCTGGCTCCCCATCCCCCACCTCTCTCCCCAGCCCCATCTTACGTAGGTTGGCGATGCGCTCCCCCATGGGGACTTGTGGGCAGCTGGACATTCCAAACCTGGTTATTTTGGGATCCAAGAAATGGCAAGGCCCAGGACTGCACACATCCGTGATGCCTGCAGGGAAGCCAAGGAGAGGGCTGGTCATCCCAGAGGCTGCCCCAGGGCAAGGCTGCCCTGCCTCAAGCAAGATCCCCCTTTTCCCCAAGAGAGGAGCAAGGGATTTTGGGTGTTTCCAAGACCCTTGATTTCCTCATCTGTAAAATGGGACTTTTAATACACGGCCGGCCAGTCTCAAGAACTTGTTCAAAGGAACAGATAAAGTAACAGCTGCACAGCAACTTGGGCCCCAGCATGGACTGGTGCCAAGAGGTAATAATAGCTACCATGGGTTAGTATGAAGAAGGGGCCCAGCCTTGGCCAGAGGGTTCCCCTGCTGAGGAGGGCGTGTCTCCCCAGGAAGGGGCTTGGCTGTGGCCTAAGATCTCAGACTCCCAGCTCCACAGCTCCATGCCTGGCCCAGCCTCTCCTTCTCCAGGGCTTGGCCAGCAGCCCCTGCTCCCCACCCTACACCCAGGGTTCTAGGCCACGTGGGAGCTCTGAGGGTCAGCTGCCCCCTACAACCTACAGCTATGTTTGCCCAGCCACTGTGGCAATTGAACCCAGCAGAACCTGGAGACCAGAGCTGAAGATGGTGATAGCATCCCTTCAAAGCTCTGCTGGGAGATGGCCACAGAGATGCCTTCAGAGAGGGAGGTCACTTGGGCATCTCTGCTGGTTTCCTTCTGGACCCAGAGGGCCCCCTAGGCGTCCCACATGGGGCAGGCCTCAGTTTCTGGGGCCTGTGGATACAGAGAAAGGCTCCATGCCTCTCACTGCCCCCCAGCCATCCTCCCAATCCCCCACCTCCAAGGAAAGAGTGGGTGGGCCACCACTCACGCTTCTCAGAGTGTCGGGTGTGCAGGGTATAGGCTGGTTCCTGGAACATGGAAGTGTCGTGGTCTAGGTAGCCGGTGCAGGATGGCCGGAGGTACTTAGCCGGCCCCGGACCTGGGAGGGTGGACAGGAGAGCCTTCAGCCTGGGCCTGCCAGATCAGAGGCAGGGGAAGTCCCAGACACCATGAGAAAACTGGGAGGCTTTGCTTCCATAAAGGACCCCTGGTGGTGCAGTGGTTAAGCACTTGGCTGCTAACCAAAAGATCAGCAGTTCGAACCCACCAGCAGCTCTGCAGAAGAAAGATGTGGCAGTCTGCTGCTGTAAAGATTACAGCCTTGGAGACCCTATGGGGCAGTTCTACTCTTCCCTATAGGGTCTCTATGAGTCGGAATCAACTTGATGGCAAAGGGTTTGTTTGTTTGTTTTTTTCTCCCACGAATGGCACACTGCCACAAATCCCACCTGGAGCTGCTTCATTTAGGGGAAGACTGTTCCCAGATCAAATGTGATTTCCTTTGGATAGGCAGTACATAATAATAAAGGTAATTTGGTGTCAGCTGCCATCAAGTCAACCCCTGACTCATGGAGACCCCATGCACAACAGAACAAAATGTTGCCCAGTCTTGTGCCATCCCCATGATTGGCTGGGGATCAGACAGTTGTGATCCGTAGGGCTTTTTCATTGGCTGTTTTCAAAAGTAGATCTCTAGGCCTTTGTTCCATCTCAGTCTAGAAGCTCTTCTGTAACCTGTTCAGCATCATAGCAACGCGCAAGCCTCCACTGACAGGTGGTGGCTGCGCTTGAGATGCATTGGCTGGGAATCAAACCCAGATCTCCGGCATGGAAGATGAGAATTTCACCACTGAACCACCACTGCCCCTCTAATAAAGGCAATTAAAAAAAAATTGCCATTGATTCTGATTCATGGTGATCCCATATGTTGCAAAGTAGAATTGCGCTCTATAGGGTTTTCATTTCTGTGAAATTTCAGAAGCAGGTTGCCGGCCCTTTCTTTTGAGGTGCCTCTGGTTGGGCTCAAACTGCCAACGTTTCAGTTAGTAGCCACATGCTTAAGCATTTTCACCACCCAGGGACCCCAATAAAGGTAATAGTTACAATAAAGGAAATAGAACCTACTCTGTGCCCAGCAGGCACATTTTATGGAGATTATTTCATTTAAGTCTCCCAACAACCCTTAAAGGTAGGCACTATTGTTCTTCTCACCTTACAGATGAGAAAACTGAGGCTCAGAAATATCAATTTGCCCTAAATCACACAAGCTGGTAAAGAGAAAAATCTGTGACAGTCAACAGAGCCCAAGCATTTAATCGCTATATTGTCACCTCTCACCTAGAGAAATTATCAGTCATTAACAACATAGTAGGAATGCGTTTGTCCACTCTCAGCTGAAAGTAAGATTCAAGGGAAGTGAGGAAAGTTAAAGCTAGGCTAAAGGCTCCACTGAGGTCTCTGTCCCAAAACTGGTTTCAGCATGCCCCAAGCTGCTGCTCTCCCCCACCTCCCTGAAAAATCCCAGCAGACTCTAGTGCCCCTGAGGTTCAGCTTACAGACGCAGATCTTCCGTAGGCTTCAAGGAGAGTCTGAAGGGACTTTTCAGGAGGCAGGACTGGCAGACTGAGACCCCTTGGCAGCCCTGCAGAGAGGGGAGTGAGTCCAAGCTAAGGGCAGGGTCTGCTCTCACCTTTGAGAGTGGCCATGATGACAGGAGTCTGCTTTACTTCCTGCCTTGAGGGCAACTGCACCTTCTTCTCAGGGTGCTGCCCGTAGAACACAGAGTTCCTGGCCCCCTGGGGGAGTTTCATGGCTGGGGTCAAGAAGGAGGCAACAGCAACCAATGCAGGATTCTAGCACCAGGCAAAGAGCTGGGCCTATATGGGGTCTGTGCAGAGGGCCCCCGCCTTGGGCCCCTCCATCCACTCTCTCTTCCCCTGCCAAGGACTGTGTGGGGGCTGGGAAGGAAGTCTGTCCTCTGGCTGGAGCAGCTGAGGCTTTCAGGGGTAGAGCCAGCTGTGGGGCCCAGCAGGCTGGAGCTGGGAATGACATCACACCAGAACTTGGACTGTGAAGCCCAGAGCGTTTATTTCTCCTGGTTGCCGAGGCATCTGAGCTGTGTCGTAGAAATTCTATGCTGGGAGCTCAGTAGTAGAACCCTGAGACTCGACTCAACTGCCCCCCCACCCACCTCCAGCTAGGCTAAACAGCCTGAGGGCCCCCCTGACCGTAGGACAGGAAAGGAAAAGGAGAGGTGGAGCAACAGACAGAGCCAGGCCTTCTGTGGGTGCTCTCAGGTCAGGGATATGGATGGAAAGCGGGGTAGGCCATGGGGAAAGGGTATCTGAAGCCTGCGCAGCCCCCTTGGGGGCTCTCTAGCCCTCTGTCTCTCCCTTCCATGTCCCCAGGCTCTAAATAGGCCCTCTCTTCTCTCAAAGTCTGTTTTTCCTTGCAAAAGGACAGGGCCAAGTCTTCCTCACTAAGGCGTGACTGTCTGATAGCACCTTCCCAGGCTCAGATCCATGTCTAGCTCAAAGACACTGTGCCTGCTGGTGCCATTTCAGGCAAGGAATGGAAGGCAAGTAAAGGAGAGATGGAGGGGAGTGGTACTGTGACCACAAGAGGCCACTTCCAATGCTGATGGCCAAGAGCGCCCTGTAGGGGAAGGTGAGTATGAGAGGACCAAAAATGAGGAATAAGGAAGATGCCCATCCCCTGATTGACGAATGAGCCCCAAGGCTGAGGGAATGGAGACCCCTTCATCCATTCACCAGGAGCCTTTGGGGTGCTGGAACCTGTTCACACTACACCTTCCCCCCTCCCCAACCAGTTCATAACTCCGACTGAGGATTGAATCTCAACCAGATAAGAGGGTTTTCCTTCTTAGAAAGTAGATGACTATTGGCCTTAGAGAGGAAAGCTGAGACCCAGAAAGGAGCAAGGACTTGCCCTGAGTCTCCCATTACCTCAGTAGCAGAAGTGGAACCAGGACACAAACGCCTGCTTCAATCCAGGGCAGTCTCCATAGCCTTGATCTAATGAAAACCTAACCATGCTCTGGACTCATTCCAACCAACAGGTGCCATGAGAATGCAGAGCAGTGGAGCAACCAGGGGTTGAGGGGGGAGAAGCCCTTTGGGGGATGACTAAATGGCTCAGAACAGAGGTGGAAGACCCTCCCCGCAGCCCCCACACACCCACAGGGCAGAAAAGGCTGTGATTCTGAGGAGGCCACAGAAGTGGAGGGCCTCCTGACCTGAGCCCTGATGGTCCCCCAGTGCTGACTGTGGCCAGATCTGGGGTAGGGAGCCCTGCCTTCCTGGACTGTGAGGTCTCCAAATGTTTACCCCAGGGGGCTCCCTGGCCCTCTCCCTGCACTGTCCTTGTACACAGCTCTCATGGGGATACTGAGGCACCCCCATACCTCAGCAAGTCACAAGCCTCCCCACTTATGCTCCAGATACTCCCTTCCTTCCAGCTTTAAAGGGGGACCTGGCTCACCTCTGAGGACGGCCCTCAGCCCTCGCCCAAGCTGGCTATTCTGTCACTCCCACTCCCTCACAACTCAGAGTACAAGGCTGAGTGAGTCACAGGCCCCCTTGGTACAGAGACAGTGCCCCCTCCCTACCAAAAGCACCACGTCTCTGAGAGCCCCACCATGCAGGCATGCCCTTCTTCATCTCCTTGAGGGCTACCACCTGCCCCTGACCTGAAACCCTGGAAGCCCTGACTCGTGGTCTTCTCCCATGCTTATTCTGGTGACCTAGCCTTTTCAGGAACCACCCACTGATACCCTGGCCTCCCAGTCCCCAGACTTCCTCCAGATACTTCCTCTCAGTGGTGGTTCAGTGGTAAAATTCTGGCCTTCCATGCAGAGACCCCAAATTGATTCCCAGCCAAGAGTGCACTTCACATGCAGCCTACCTGTCAGTGGAGGCTTGCGTGTTGCTCTGATGTTGAACAGGTTTCAGCAGAGCTTCCAGAATAAGACAGACTAGGAAGAAAAGCCTACTAGGCATTTTACTTCTGAAAATTAGCCAATGATTTTGGATCATAACAGTCCGATCCCATTGTGCGTGGGGTGACAATGAGCCAGGGGCAGACTCGGACAGCAGCTAACACAACGGCTTCTAACACAACAGCTTCTCAGCACACCCTGAGCTTCTCATCTACCTCCCTGGGCTCTCACCACATGCCTCCCTTTAGATCACCATTTCCTGTTCTTTCCTTCTCTTGCTGTGGTACCTGCTCTCACCAAGACCTCCATGTGCTGACACTGCACTTCCTCCTCACCCTTCAGTCCCCTCCTGCCTTCATGTCCCTCCTTGTCCAGTTTCTCTCCTGGTAAATCCCAGCCCTGAGTTACCCAGCTCTGCTTTGTCCGCCCTGCACCAGACAGCTAAAAGCTGCTGGGACAGTCACCTGGCCGAGAACCTAGACCTGCCCTGGACTTTGCCTCTGCACCACTCTGCAGCCACTTACCCATCTGATCAGCCTGCTCTCTCCCTCTCCCTGAAGATCATTTCAAACATTGCTTGGGCCCCTCTATATCTGACTGTCTCCTCAGCAGAGAAAATAGAGGCCATCACACTGAGCTCTGACTCAAACTTTCCCCACCACTTCCTCAAAGCCACCAGCATCTGCTGTCACCTGCTCCTGCTTCCTTCCAGGGGCTTGGGAGGACCCACCAAGACCTTCTCCTGCACCCTCCAACTCCTCAAGAATCTTTAACGATTGATCGATCGCTCTCCTCTTCCTAGATTTTAACCTCTCAACTGGTTCCTTTCTATTCAACTTGGATATCTTTAGATCCCTTCCAACTATGAAAACCATCTCCCTGGTCTTTCCATCTCTTTCTCTTTCCCCCAGGCCACAGACAAACGCCTCCCCAAAGAGGGGTTTTCCCTTGTTGCCTCTATTCCTCCCCTTCTCATGCTTCAACTCACTACAGGCCAGCTGCAGGCCCATTACACCCCTAAACTATTCTTGATCAGATCCCCAATGACCTGCGTGCAATGGCTGCATCCAACGGACACATTCCATCCTCTTCAAGTTGGCCTCTCAGCAGCACTGGACAGAGTGACTAACCACTCCCTCCTTCTTAAAGCAGTCTCTTTCTGGGTCGATGATCTGGTTTTCCTCCCACCTCTCTGGCTGCTCCTTCCCAGGCTTTCTCCCTGGCCGTTCTTCCTCCACCTGACCTTTAAATGTTGGCGTATGCTCATTAATGGCAAAGGGAAAAACGATAACTTTACAGTGGAGAAGGCTGGCAGCCACCACATCAACCAAGTGACACAAGTTAACAACAAAGGGGCAAATGGATTTTGTTTGCCTCCTGATAGGATGCCCTGAGGAGGGTGCAGCATCTCTCCTGGGCTGCACCTGCCAAAGATGCATTAGATGCATTAGATAACCTGAATGTAATCCCGAGGAAACTTCAGACAAATCCAAATCAAGGTTCGTACTGCAAAATAACTGACCTGTACTTACCCCAAATTGCAATATCATGAGTGACAAAGAAACACAGAAGAACTGTTCCAGATAAAAGAAACTAAAGAGGTTTGACAACTAAATGTAACGTGAGAACCAAGATTTTCTTTTGCTGTAAAGGAGATCATTGGGAAAATTGGCAAAACTTGGAAAAGGTCTGTGGCTTAGTTAAAAGTATTGACCGATGTTAATTTCCTGGTGGGTTAATAATTGCACTCTGATTATGACAGAGAAGGGGTTTGTTCTTAGGAAATCCTATTCACTTAGGAAATACACATTGAAGTATTTAGGGATAAAGGAGAATACATCTGCAACTTACTCTCAAACGGTTCAGACGTAAAAACTATAGGCATACCTCTTTTCATTGTGCTTTGCTTTATGGCACTTCTCAGATACTGCATTTTTCAGGAATTGGAGGCCTGTGGCAACCCTGCGTGGAGTGAGTCTATCGGCATCATTTTTCCAACAGCACGTGCTCACTTCATGTCTCTGTGTCACATTTTGGTAATTCTCACAATACTTCATACTTTTTCATTATTATATCTATTATGGTGATCTGTGATCAGTGATCTTGGACGTTACTATTGTAATTGTTTTGGGGTGCTATGAACCACGCCCATGTAAAACGTTGAACTTCATGGATATATGCTGTGTGTGTCCTGACTGCTGGAGCAACTGGCCATTCCACCATCTCTCTCCGTCTCCTCAGGCCTCCCTATTCCCTAAAACAAGACCATAATGAAATTAGGCTGGTTAATAACCATACAATGGCCTCTAAGTGTTCACGTGAAAGGAGGGGTTGCACATCTCTCACTTTAAATCAAAAGCTAGAAATCATTAAGCTTAGTGAAGAAGGCATGTCGAAATCCAAGATAGGGGGAAAGCTAGGCCTCTTGTGCCAAACTGTTAGCCAAGTTGTGAATGCAAAGGAGAAGTTCCTGAAGGAAATTAAAAAGCGCTACTCCAGTGAACACACGAATGACAAGAAAGCCAAACAGCCTTGTCTTAGTTAGTTAGTGCTGCCATAATAGAAATACCACAAACTGATGCCTTTAACAGTCTAGCAGCTTCTCTGTGCAGGGACCCTGGGTCTAAAGGACACGCTCTGCTCCTGGTACTGCTTTCCTGGTGGTATGAGGTTCCCCTGTGTCTCTGCTCACTTCTTTCTTTTATATCTCAAGAGATTGCCTCAAGACACAATCCAAACTTGTAGACTGAGTCCTGCCTCACTAACACAACTGCCGCCCATCCTCCCTCATTAACATCATAGAGGCAGAATTTACAACACACAGGAAAATCACACAATACCAGAAATCATGGCCCAGTCAAATTGATACACACATTTTGGGGGGGACATAATTCAATCCATGACAACCCTTATTGCTGATATGGAGGAAATTTTAATGGTCTGGATAGAAGATCAAGCCAGCCACAACATTCCCTTAAGCCAAAGCCTAATCCAGAGCAAGGCCCTAAGTCTCTTCAATTCTATAAAGACTAAGAGAGGTGAGGAAGCTGCAGAAGAAAAGTTTGAAGCTAGCAGAGGTTGGTTCACGAGGTTTGAGGAAAGATGCCATCTCCAAAAAGTAAAAGTGCAAGGTGATGTAGCAAGCACTGATGTAGAAACTGCAGCAAGTAATCCAGAAGATAACTAATAATTGATAATTAATGAGGATGGCTACACTGAACAGATTTTTAACATAGACCAAACAGCCTTATACTGGAATAAGTTGATATCTAGGACTTGCATAGCTAGAGAAGGGTCAATGCCTGCCTTCAAAGCTTCAAAGGATAGGCTGATTCTCTTGTTGGGGTTAATGCAGCTGGTGACTTTAAGCTGAAGCCAGTGCTCATTTTACCACTCTGAAACCCTAGGGCCCTTAAGAATTATGGTAAAGCTACTCTACCTGTGCTCTATAAATGGAACTACAAAGTCTGGATGACAACACATCTGTTTACAGCACGGTTTACTGAATATTTTAAGCCCGCTGTTGAGATTTACTGCTCAGAAAAAAAATTCCTTTCAAAACATTACTGGTCATTGACAATGTACCTGGTCACCTGAGAGCTCTAACAGAGATGTACAAGGAGATTAATGTTGTTTTCATGCCTGCTAACACAACATCCATTCTGCAGCCCATGGATCAAAGAGTAATTCTCGTTTCAAGTCCTCTTATTTAAGAAATACATTTTGTAAGCCTATATAGCCCTTGTGGCTCAATGGTTAAGAGCTATGGCTGCTAATCAAAAGGTCAGCAGTTCAAATCCATCAGCTCCTTGGAAACCCTATGGGGCAGTTCTACTCTGTCCTATAGGGTCGCTATGAGTTCGAACAGGCTCAACAGCCACAGGTTTGGGGTTTTTTTTTAATAGCTGCCAAAGACAGTGATTCCTCTGATAGATCTGAACAAAGTAAACTGAAAACTTTCTGGAAAGGATTTATCAGTCTAGATGCCATTAAGAATATTCATGATTCACGGGAGGAGGTCAAAATAATCAACAGTAACCGGAGTTTGGAAGAAGTTGATTCCAACCCTCATGGATGACTTTCAGGGGCTCAAGACTTCAGTGAAGGAAGTAACTGCAGATGTGGTGGAAACAGCAAAAGAACTAGAATTAGAAGTGGACCCTTAAGATGTGATTGAATTGCTCCAACTCCTGATAAAATTTTACCAGATGAGGAATTGCTTCTTATGGCTGAGCAAAGAAAGCGGTTTCTTGAGATGGAATCTACTCCTGGGAAAGAAGCTGTGAACACTGCTGAAGTGACAACAAAGGATTTAGAATATTATATAAACTTAGTTGATAAAGCAGTGGCAGGGTTTGAGAGGATTGACTCCAATTTTGAAAGAATTTCTGCTGTCGGTAAAATGCTATCAAACAGCATTGCATGCTGCAGAGAAATCTTTCGTGAAAGGAAGAGGCAATTGATCCCACATACTTCATTGTTGTCTTATTTTAAGAAATTGCCACAGCCACCCTGTCTTAGTTATTTAATGCTGTTATAATACAAATACAATAAGTGGATGGCTTTAACAAAGAAAAATTCATTCTCTCACAGTCCAGTAGGCTATAGAAGTCCAAATTCAGGGAGCCAGCTCCAGGGGAAGGTTTTTTCTCTCTCTCTGTTGGCTCTGAAGGAAAGTCCTCATCATCAATCTTCCCCCGGTTGAGGAGCTTCTCAGCGCAGGGACGTCGGGTCCAAAGGACACACTCTAGTCCTAGCACTACTTTCTTGGTAGTATGAGGTCCCCCTGTCTGTCTCCTCAATTCTCTCTTTTATATTTCAAAAGAGATTGACTCAAAATACAACCTAATCTTGTAGATTGAGTCCTGCCTCTAATCCTGCCTCATTAACATCATAGAGGTAGGATTTACAACACATAGGAAAAGCACATCAGATGACAAAATGGTAGACAATCACACAATACTGGGAATCATGGCCTAGCCAAGTTGACACACATTTTGGGGGGCCACAATTCAATCCATAACACACTCCAACCTTCAGCAACCACCACCCTGATCAGTCAGCAGCCGTCTACATTGAGGAAAGACCCTCCACCAGCAAAAAGATTACGCTTCACTGAAGGCTCAGATGATAGTTAGCATTTTTTACCAATAAAGTATTTCTTGATTAAGGTATGTACATTGTTTTTTAAGACATAATGCTATTGTACACTTAGTATACAATAGTATAGTGTTAACTTTTATATGCATGGTGAAATCAAAAAGTTTGTGTGACTCACTTTATTGCAGTGGTCTAGAAGTGAACTCGCAATATTCCGAGGTATACCTGTATGTATACCTATATACATGGAGAGAAAGAATTAAAAAAAGAGTGAAATATTAACATTTGGAGGATCTGGGTAAGAGGTTATGAGAATTACTCACAATAGTCTTGTCATTTCTCTGCAAATATGAAATTATGTCAAAATAAAAGATTAAAGAAAAATATGTTGGTGTCTTCAGGCTCATTCCTGGGCCTTCCTCTTGTCTCACATCACCCTCCTCTCTCCTGGGCAGTCTCATCTCTTCTTTTGGTTTCCATTCCATTGTCTATAAACCTTGACAATTTCCGAGTATATACTCCTCTGGCCCAGCCCTTCTTAGGAGTTTTAGACCCACATATCCAACAGCCGGAACAATGTCACTTGGGTTTCTCATAAAGGCTTCAAAATCAACATGCCCAAAGCTTTTCTTGTGAGATACCCTCCCCCACAGTCTGTCTCAAAGAATTACACCACGCCCCATTCAAGTGCCTAAGCCTGAAACCTAGGCCTGTCCTGGACACCTCCCACACCTACTCCCCACAAGCCATCAACTGAGACATTTAGGGGCTCCTTCTGTTATTCACCTGTGTCTACAATCCCCAGCATAGTGCCTGACACGTGGTATGTGCTTGTCCTAGTTTCCTAGTGCTGCTGTAATAGAAATACCACCAGAGGGGGAGTTTAATGAACAAAAGTTTATTTTCTCACAGTTTAGGAAGCTAGAAGTTTGAATTTAGGTCACCAGCTCTAGGGGAAGTCTTCAGAATGTCCTTGCCTCAGCTTCTCTAGCGTTCTTGTTGGCGTTCCCTGGAGATCTCCACTTGGCGCCTATCTTTCCCCTATTTGTGCTTGCTTCTGTACCTAATCTCTTTTATATCTCAGAAGTGACTGGCTTGCTCTTTCCTTTTGCCTTGGTGCATCTCCCAAAGCAAGATGAGTCACCAGCAGCTCTACTGGAGGCACCCATGAAAGTTTGGCCAGGGTTCCTGCTCTTGCCACATGTGCTCAAACTGGCACTGTCTGATACCTAAATATGGCTTCATTATGTGCTGCCAATGTTTCCATCAGTAAACAAACCAAAAAAACCCAAACCTGTTGCCCTCAAGACCGAATCATAGTAACCATATATGACAGAGTAGAACTGCCCCCACAGAGTTTCCAAGACTGTAAATCTTTACGGAGGCAGACTGCTGCGTCTTTCTCCCACGGAGCAACTGGTGGGTTTGGGCCACAGCAGAGTGCTTAACCACTGCGTCACCAGGGCTCCCTTAGTACTCAAAGGATATAGGCTTCATCAAGCTGGAGGCCATCATCCAAACATCATGGATTTGAATGGATTATCCAAGACATCTACCCAACAAAAGAAACAATGCAAACTTCCTACATAAAATAATCTTTGATTATGACTGTTTTACTGCAACTGGAATAATTAAAGACAAAGTGACTGGCTTAAGACACATCCTACCCTTGTTAACAGAACAAAGAAAACCTTATTCCCAAAAGGAATTCTATCCACAGGTGTAGGGATTAGGATTTACAGCACATATTTTGGGCGGACACAACTCAATCCATAACAGTGTTAAAGAAGCATATGTTGAATGAATGGATTAGTTGATTCATTGATTGAGCAAGAAAACACCACTCCTCCCCAAGGGATCAGGGTCCCAGTTGCTGAGTCCCAGACACATGCCCCGTCTGGCACACTGGACTGCCATTTACAGTTGTATAGGTTTGTATCAGTTGTGAATTGCTGCATAACAAATTGTCCTCAAAATTTAATAGTTAAAACAATAATAAACATTTATTATCTCACATAGTTTCTGTGGGTTAGGAGTTTAGAAGTGATTTTCCGTAGAGACTACAAGGTATCTGAAGGCCTTATTGGTGTTGGCAGACCCACATCCAAGGTGGCACATTCACATGGATGGTGACTTGGCGCTGGCTGTTAGTAGGAGGCCTCAGTTTCTCTACATGTAAGCTATCCACAACTGCTTCACTATTCTCACGTCACAGTGGCTGGCTTCTCCCAAAGCAAGCAATTGGTGAAAAAAAATGAGTGGGTGTGACATCATCAGAATTGTGGCGTAGGCAGATCCAAGCCCCCATCCCTCCAGGAAAACGTCAAAAAACAAGCAGAAACTGCCAGAACCAACTTTCCCAGGACTCCGGAAAATAATCAAAGGTTTAGAGCAACCAAGTGAACACTGAATCAAGAAAAGCAACCTTAAAATGCTAGGAAATCTTTGTAATATTTTTGCCTGCCCTTTCCCCACTTCCCCCTCAGCTCAGCAGTAGTCTTGAAAACGGCAGCCTGTGTTTCCTGTAAGAGATTGATCCGGGGTCTGGAGTGAACAAGGGTGGTTCATCATAAGAAAATCAATCAGTTTAATACACCACATTAATACAATGAACAAAAATCCGCATGACCACCTAAAACAATGCAGAAAAGTCATCCAATACCCTTTCATGATAAAAACACTCAGAAAACTAGGAATAGAAGGATACTTCCTCTATGTAATAAAGAGCACTAATGAAAAACCTACAGCTAATATCGTAATCAATGGTGAAAGACTGAAAGCTTTCGCCCTAAGATCGTGAATAAGACAAGGATGACTGTTTCCACCACTGCTATTCAACATTATAGTGGAAGTTCTCACCAGATTAATTAGGCAATAGATAAATAAATAAATCATCCAAATCAGAAAGGAAAAATTAAAGCCATCTCTATTCACAGATGACATGATCTCATACATATAGAAAATCCCAAAGAATCCACAAGAAAGTTGCTAGAACTAATAAATTCCGCAAAGTTACAGGATACAAGATCAACACACAGAAATCAGTTGTTTCTACACACTAGAAACAAACAATCTGGAAGGAAATTACTTCCACCTACAATAACATCAAAAAGAATAAAATACCTAGAAATAAATTTAACCAAAGCAAAAGACTTAGGAATAAATTTAACCAAAGCAAAAGGCTTGTACGCTGAAAATTATAAAACATTGCCGAAAGAAATTAAAGAAGATTTAAATAAATGGAAGGACATCCCATTTTCATAGATTGGAAGACTTAATATTTTAAGATGTCAATACTACCCAAAGGGATCTACAGATTCAATCCAATCCCTATCAAGATTCCAAAAGCCTTTTTTGCAAAAATGGAAAAGCCAATACTCGAATTCATATAGAATTGTGAGCAGCCCTAATAGCCAAAACAACCCTGAAAAAGAACAACTGGAGGATTCACATTTCCCAGTTTCAAAATTTGTGACAAAATTACAATGATCAAACAGTGTAGAACTGGCAAAAGGACAGACATACAGACCAAAGGAACAGAATTGAGAGTCCAGAAATAAACTCATCCATGTATGGCCAATTGATTGTCAACAAGGGTGTTGTCTTGGTCATCTAGTGCTGCTGTAACAGAAACACCACACATGGGTGGCATTAACAAAAAGAAATTTCTTCTCTCAGAATCTAGTAGGCTACAAGTCCAAATTCAGGGCATCAGCTCCAGGGGAAGGCTTTCTCTCTCTGTGGATTCTAGAGGGAGGTCTTTGTCATCAATCTTTCCTTGGTCTGGGAGCATCTCAGTGCAGGAACCTCAGGTCCAAAGGATACACTCTGCTCCTGGCGCTGCTTTCTTGGTGGTATGAGGTCCCCATGTCTCTCTGCTCGCTTCTCTTTTTTATATCGCAAAAGAGATTGGGTTAAGACACTATCTAATTTTGTAGATCTCATCAACATAACTGCCACAAATCCATCTCATTATATCACAGTGATAGGATTTACAACACATAGGAAAATCACATCAGATAACAACCAGAATGCTCCTTAGAAGCAAGGATGGCAAGACTACATTTCACAGACTTTGGACATGTTATCTGAAGGGATCAGTCAACATCGTGAAGAACATCATGGTTGATAAAGTAGAGGGTCAGTGAAAAAAGGGAAGATCCTCAACAAGATGGATTGACACAAGCATAGCAACAATTCTGAGGATGGCGCAGGACCAGGCAGTGTTTTGTTCTGTTGTGCATAGGGTTGCTATGAGTCAAAACCAACTTGAGGGAACCTAACAACAACAATAACAATCCATCTCATTACATCATAGTGATAGGATTTACAACACATAGGGAAATCACATCAGATGACAAAATGGTAGACAATCATACAATACTGGGACTCATGGCCTAACCAAGTTGACAGATATTTTGGGGGGACACAATTCAATCCATGACAAGTGCCAAGACCATTCAATGGGAAAAGAATAATCTCCAAAAAAAATGGTACTGGGACACTGGATTTCCAAATGCAAAAGAATAAAGTTAAACCTCTACCTCACACCATATACAAAAATTAACTCAAAATGAATCAACAGCCTAAATATAAGTGCTAAAATCATAAAACTCTTAGAAGAAAATATAGGAGTAAATCTTCATGACCTTGAATTTGGCAATGAATTCTTAGATATGACACCAAAAGCACAAGCAACATGCACACACACATACACAAATGTACAAATTGGACTTCACCAAAATTAAAAAATGTGCATCAGAGGACATTATCAAAACAGTAAAAGCCAACAGAATAGGAGAAAATATTTGCAAATCATATATCTGATAAGTGTTTGATATCCAGAATATATAAAGAATTGCTATAACTCAACAGCAAAAAGACTAACCCATTTTAAAAATGGGCAAAAGACTTGAATAAACATTTCACCAAAGAAGATAAAGAAATGGTCAATAAGCACATGAAAAGATGCTCAATACAGTTAGTCATTAGGAAAATGCAAGTCAAAACTACAACAAGTTTCCACTTCACATCTACTGGGATGGCTATATTTTTAAAAAAGCAAACGTTAACAAATGTTGATGAGGATGTGGAGAAATTGGAATTCTTATACACCGCTGGTGGAAATGTGAAATGGCACAACCACTCTGGAAAACAGCTTGGCAGTTCCTTAAAAAGTTAAATATAGAACTACCATATGATCCAGCAATTTCACTCCTAGGTACATACCCAAAAGAGTTGAAAACAGGAACTCAAACAGATACTTATACACCAATGTCCCTTGCAGCATTTTCACAATAGTCAAAAGATGTCCATCAGTAGATGAACAGACAAACAAAATGTGTTATATGCATACACTGGAATATAATTCAGCCATAAAAAAGAATGAAGTTCTTTATACATATTACAACATGGACAAACCTTGAAAACATTATGCCAAGTGAAATAAGCCGGAACAAAAGGAGAAATGTTGCCTGATTTCACTAATACGTGATATCTAATCTAGACTAGGCAAATTCACAGAGACAAAGTAGATTAGAGGTTACAAGGGACTGGAGGAGGGCTGTATGAAGATTTATTGCTCAATGAGTACTGAGTTTCTGTTTGGGGTGATGAAGACGTTTTGGAAATAGATAGTGCTAATGGTTGTACAACACTGCAAATGTAATTAAAGCCACTGAACTGTACATTTTAATACGGTTAAAATGACAACTTTGTGCTATATATATTTTACCACAATTAAAAAAAGAAATAACCTATGCTCCAGGATGAGACATGGAGGAACCTAAAATGCATGTTGTTAAGTGAAAGAAGCCAGTCTGGAAAGACTACACGTTATATGATTCCAACTATATGACCTTTCTGGAAAAGGCAAAACTATGGAGGCAGTAAAAAGATCAGTGGTCGCCAGAGGCTCAGGGGAAGGGGGAAGGGGAAAATAGGCGGAGCGCAGGACACTTTTGGGGTAGTGACACTATTCAGTATGATACTGTAATGGTGGACACGACACTATGCATTTTGTCAAAATCTTTTTTTTTTAAAGGACTGTACAACACAAAGTGTGAGCCCTAATGTATACTATAAAAACCAAAACCAAATCCATTGCGGTCGAGTCGATTTCAACTCATAGGGACCCTATAGGACAGAGTAGAACTGCCCCATAGGGTTTCTAAGGAGCCCCTGGTGGATTCAAACTGCCAACCTTTTGGTTAGCAGCTGTAGCGTTTAACCACTGGGCCACCAGGGCTCCATCGTAAACTATAACCAAAACCAAACCCAGTGCCGTCTATTCCAACTCATAGTGACCCTATAGGACAGAGCAGAACTGCCCCATAGAGTTTCCAAAGAGCGCCTGGAGGATTCGAACTGCCGACGCTTTGGTTAGCAGCAGTAGCACTTAACCACTATGCCACCAGGGTTTCCACGTAAGTTAATAGCAATGTGGTCATATTGGCTCATGGATTATAACAAATGTACCACAAGGATGCAAAATATTAAAAATTGGGGAAATTGTGAGGAAGGGGCGGGGGTATTTGAGAACTCTCTATTCTGTCTGCCAACTTTTCTGTAAACCTAAAGCTGCTCTAAAAAATAAATTCTTTTAATTAAAAAAAAAAAAAAGGTGTGGAGAGGTGAAGTGTCTTTCCTGAGGCCACACAGAAAAGGCTTGGCAGGACGGGGCTTCTGGCTCCTAACCCCACATTCTTTCCACTGCCCTGCCCTGCCACCAGCTCAGAAACCCATCTCCAGACACTCGCTGCAAGCCTCATTCCTGGTCCTGAGCAGGTGTTTCTAGTCCTTCTTTCGAGAGCCCCACCCCAGCACCCAAAGATGCCTGCCCCATGCTAGAACCTGAGCAGGTTCGCTCACCAACTTTCCACCCAGACTGTGTTCCTCCTCCCAGAGGCTCTTTCTGGGCACGGCTGGATGTTCATCAGTGGGGCAAAGCAGGGGTTAATAGCATGAACTAATATTTAGAAATAGCACAAACACAGGAGAGTCAGCTGTGGCCAGCTGGTCACAGCACTGAAGCCATGAACCTTTATGGACATGGTGTGGAAGACCAGTGCCTGCTCCAAGGCTGTCCTCCATCACCGCCAGCCCCCATCTCCCCAGCCCAGCTTGAGCGTGGCTAGAGCCTACCCTCCAGCCAGGCAAAGCCCTGCCACTGGCATCCCATCCACAGTTGGCTCCCAGGGGTAACAAACATAATTTTCAGCTCCTGAATTGTGTAATTGTTGGGAGTAGCTGCTTCCGTCCCTCCTGAGCCTGGCTGTCTGCACTTGGAGGAGCCCCACGAATGCCTCCAGCCAGAAGGAGAAGCAAGACCACTCCTAGCAGAGGTCTCTGGCCAGAGGTCCCAGAGTGGGGCCTGGACCGCGGAGCTCCTGGCCATGAGACTGCAGGGCCACAGGGCTGGGGTCTAAAGCCTATGTCCCTTCACACAGATGTGGCATGGGCTCAGTGTCCTTTATGGCAGAGGGCCAATTCACTGAGGGCAGGGCCTGGGCAGCTGGAATGCACCCCTGCTCAGGCACCCCCCACCTCAGGCACAACACGCAACATTTACCGGCAAGCTGGCTTTGGCCACAGACTTCTTGGGTGGAGCCCAGCGGTCAGGGTGCAAAACACAAAGGCACTCAGAGTGTCGAGCCCTGGCCAAGGGTAAGGCCAAGTCACACCGCTGCCAGAGCGGGTACTCTTAGTCCAAGAAGCACTGGGAGTAATAGTGATGAGAAGCACCCTGCCAGCATGCTTGGCTGAGCGCTGCTGACGGGCAAGTGAGTGTTACTGGTTCCATTGTTGGATTTTTCTACCAGAGGCAGATAACGGAGAAACTGAGGCAGCATACACCACAGGTCATTGTAGCTTCAGAGTCTTTCAAGCCCTCTTTTCATCCCCCGGAGGGGGTGGGGGGAGGCTGCATCCTTCTTTCTTTAGTTATGTTCTGAGTCTCCGTCCTCCCCCACCCTTGTGTGCCCATCCTGTGCTTTGCTGGCAAGAGCTCAGGAGTGGGTACTCCCAGGCTGGGGGCCAAGGGAGATCTCGATGCCACACCTGCAGACCAGTTAGAGTTCCCAGGGGGCCCTAGGAGTACTACAGAGATCAGTCCTTCCAGAAGTCCATGGAAGGGGAGGTCGATGTGTAGAAGGGAGGCCAAGAGGTCTTTCTAGAGAACAGTGAGATGTGATCAGGGATGCAGGGGCAGTCAAGGATGGTATCTTAGTCATTCAGTGCTGCTATAACAGAAATACCACAAGTGAATCGCTTTAACAAAGAGAAATTTATTCTCTCACAGTCTAGTAGGCTACAAGTCCAAATCCAGGGTGTCAGCTCCAGGGGAAGGCTTTCTATGTCAGTTCTGGGGGAAGGTCCTTGTCATCAATCTTCCTCTGGACTAAGAGCTTCTCTGCATAGGGACCCCAGGTCCAAAGGATGCTTCTTTCTTGGTGGTCTGAAGTCCCCCTCTCTCTGCTCGATTCCCTTTTCTTTTATCTCTTGTAAGATAAAAGGTGGTGCAGGCCATACCCCAGGGAAACTCCCTTTACATTGGATCAGGGATGTGACTTTAGTAAGGGTGTTACAATCCCACCCTAATTCTCTTTAACATAATCTAATCTTGCCTCATTAACTACAGGCAGAGATTAGGATTTACAACACGTAGGAAAATTATAATCACAAAATGGCGGCCAACCACACAATGCTGGGAATCATGGCCTAACCAAGTTGACACATATGTTGGGGAGACCCAATTCAATCCATGACAGATGGTCACCAAGGACACCCAGTCAACCCAAACCAGGGGAAGTCATGGCAAAGGTCAGAAGGCAGAAGGGACAAGGCCTGCCAGCTCTGCTCAGGACTGGGGCCTTGGGGGCCTCAGGAGAGCATGCTGAGCAGGCTGGAAAGAAACAACTGAGAAGCAGGTGCTGCTCCATTCAACGTCCTTTCTCTGAGACAGTGGCAGGCAGTCAGGGATGAGTTCCAAAACAACACCAGGCATCAATGTCTGCCGGTCGGACTGGCATGGCGCCACTCAGCATCAGGCCAGGGTTCAAGTCCTGGGCCGCAGGCTGAGCAAGGGCCAAGCCTGTGTGCACCAGGGCCCCAGCACCCCTTTTTCACTACCCCTTTTTCATTCAGAGCCTCAACTTCCTCATCTGTGGAAAAGGAACACTGTCTCCCAGCACACACCTCACAGGGTTGTCAAGAGACCAGGTGAATGTTTTGTAAACTGGGAAGCCCCAGCAGAGAAGCACGCGCCCAGTTACGACTGCTATGCTGGTTGCCATTATTTTTCTGGGCCTGTGTTTCTCTCCCCAGCTAGCAACAAGGCAGAGGGAGGCTTCCAGCTAATCCTGACTTGAATCTCAGTTGTGGGCGGGAACTCCCTGTCTGGAGGCGCTAAAGACAGACAAATGACTCCTGGAGGCAGTGGGTAGATCCGTGTGGGTGGGGATCAAGAAAGATGGGTGAAGACAGTGGGGGGAGGATCTTCACCCAAGTTTTTAATTCATGAAAAAGCAAAAGCCTCCCCCTCCCTTCTTTCTTCATTCCTAAAAAGAAAGCTATTTTCTTCCAAACACAGCCTTCTAAGCAGCGCCCCCCCGCCCCCAGCCCATGGCCCACTCTTGGCCAGTAATTAGCCCCTAAGTAGGACCAGGTGTCTTGCTGACTGAGAAGAACAAGGGACGTATGTGGAATCAATGGCTATACTGTCACTGAGGCCAACTAGGCAAAGCCCCAGACCCAAGCCTCCTGGGGGCCTGGATGGGAGTTTCTAAACCCAAAAAAACAAAAAAAAATTTTTTGTGGTCTGCCCAAATCCCCTCAGAACAGCAGCAACTGACTTCTTATTGAGCAGGCATTTATTGAGCACCCACTGTATGCAGCTGCCTCTGAAGGGGAAAGTTCAAGTTTTGACCCTCGAAGGACTGACTTTCCATCAAAAGAGGTGATGGGTATTCAGGTGTATGCAAACTGTGAAGCACTTTGAGGATGTGAGGTTGACAGAGAAGAAGGAGAAGGAACAAGCATTTGTTGAGTGCCTGCTGTATGCCAGGTCCTGGACTTGGCACTTGAGGTACAACAGGGATGAATCTGTGAAACATTTTATAACATGGAGGAATCCGGAAGGCATTACGCTGAGTGAAATTAGTCAGCTGCAAAAGGACAAATATTGTATAAGACCACTACTAGAAGAACTTGAGAAATAGTTTAAACAGAAAAGAAAATATTCTTTGATGGTCACAAGAGGGGGGAGGGAGAAAGGTATTCACTAATTAGATGGTAAATAAGAACTACTTTAGGTGAAGGAAAAGACAACACACAATACAGGCGAGGTCAGCACAACTGGACTAAACCAAAAGCAAAGAAGTTTCCTGAATAAACTCAATGCTTCGAAGGCCAGTGTAGCAGGGGCGGGAGTTTAGGGACCATGGTTTCAGGAGACATCTAAGTCAATTGACATGATAAAATCTACTAAGAAAACATTCTGCATCCCACTTTGGAGAGTGGTGTCTGGGGTCTTAAATGCTAGCAAGTGGCCACCTAAGATGCACCAATTGGTCTCAACCCACCTGGACCAAAGGAGAATGAAGAACACCAAGGACACAAGGTAATTATAAGCCCAAGAGACAAGAAGGGTCACATAAACCAGAGACTACATCAGCCTGAGACCAGAAGAACTAGATGGTGCCCAGCTACAATCAATGACTGCCCTGACAGGGAACACAACAGAGAACCCCTGAGGGAGCAGTGGAATGCAGAACCCAAATTCTCATAAAAAGACCAGACTTAATGGCCTGACTGAGATTAGAAGGACCCTGGTGGTCATGGCCCCCAGACCTCCTGTTAGCCCAGGACAGGAACCATTCCCAAAGCCAACTCTTCAGACAGCGATTGGACTGGACAATGGGATAGAAAAAGATGCTGGTGAAGAATGAGCTTCTCAGATCAAGTAGACAATTGAGACTATGTTGGCATCTCCTATCTGGAGGGGAAATGAGAGGACAGAGGAGGTTAGAAGCTGGTGGAATGGACACGAAAACAGAGAGTGGAAAGAAGGAGTGGGCGGTCTTATTAGGGGGAGAGCAATTAGGAGTATACAGCAAGGTGTATGTAAATTTTTGTATAAGAGACTGACTGGATTTGTAAACTTTCACTTAAAG
This sequence comes from Elephas maximus indicus, assembly GCF_024166365.1. Lineage (NCBI taxonomy): Eukaryota > Metazoa > Chordata > Mammalia > Proboscidea > Elephantidae > Elephas > Elephas maximus. The sequence continues at coordinate 65,621,847 of NC_064831.1, read as the reverse complement.
CACAATAAAAAAAAGAAAAACATTTAATTTTTGCAAACCCAATATTACAAATGAAGAAACTGAGCCACAGAGACATGAAGCAACTTCCTCAAGGTTGGATAGCTAAGTAGGAAATCTGGGATTTGAACCCAGGTCTGTCTGGGTTCAAGACCAGTCCTTATAACCACCACACAGACCTTGTACCATCACACCAGGCTATGGTAGTGATAGCACTGGGCTTGCAATCAAAGATCTGGCTTTACTCATTAGCAGTTGTGTAGACTTGATCCAGTCCCTTAAACTCTTTCAGCCTCAGTTTCTTCATCTGTAATATGGGGCTCAGTTTCATGGCAAACTATAAAGTGCTGTACACATTGTGGACCGGTCATCAGTCAAGGGGAGAGGCTGGAGAGAGGATGTGGGGTGGAGGATGGCCTGGAGCAGGCCAGCATTAATAGAAGGATTTAGATGGAGGAGGAGGAGGAGAGGGTGAGAGCACTCCAGGGATGTTCTTCCACCCATTCACTGGATAGAGAAACCAAGGCCAAGCAACATGGATGCTGGGCACTGGAAGCTCTGCAATAACACTGCCCTTTCTCCCTCTGTTTAGGACAAGGCTAATGTTGTTGCCTGGATGGGAGCCAAAAGAAGAAATGACCCAGTATGAGAACTGTTAGGTAGGAGCTAAATCCAGGGCCAGATTTCCAGAAGGTAGACTGGGAAGTTGAAACTCCCGAATTTGGAGTCAGGAGGCCAGGGACTCCTGGCCCCAAGTGGCCAGAGACCTACTCTCAACCTGGGGCCTTGCAAGAGCCACAGCCAGCTCTGAGCCTCAGTTTCCTCCTCCGTAAAATGGGAGGTCCTCTCCCACCTTCTAGAGTTATTTTGAGACAAATGCCACCAAGGAGTTGAAAATCCCTCCTGCCCTGTGGAGGAGTCCAGAACATCTCTCTTTGACAAAGAGGGAAACTGAGGACCTGTGGGGCAGCAGAGGTCAGGATCGCAAAGCCCCTGGGCACAGAGCTCTCCTCCCTACTGGTGCCCCTTTGCCTGAATGGAGTCCTGATGAGATCTCAGAACCAAAGCAGCCTACAGCAGCCTGGTGGGGTGGGCAGGCACCTCTCCTTGCTTCCAGGCCTACACGGTCTTCTCACCGAGGAGGCAATAAGGAGAGACGGCAGAAACCCAGCGCCATCTCAGGCCTCCTCCCAGAGGGGTCTCCAGGAGTTCCCAGGTCAGAGCTCAGGGTGTCTGGGCCTATGGTTTTCTCACTCAATTTCCTCTGGGATTTCTGCCCCAAATCTCCAGAGTGGGACCTGGGTCTGCGCAAGACGTAGGGGTCCTTTCCCCACTGCCTCGGGAGGTGCAGCCCAGCACGCGCCCTTTAAGAAGGTGGGAGGGGGCAGTGGAGGGGGGACGACGGTGGGGGGCGGCCTGAAACCCGAGCGCATGGGTCGGTGTCCGCCCCGCCCCCGGAGCTAAGTACGGCAGGACTCCCGGGAGCCCCAGCCCGCGCCCGCCGCGCCGCGCCCTCTCAACTCGCCACTTTGGTGTCCAGACTCGGCTCTGCTCCGCTCCTCGCAAGATCTGCCGCCCAGCCCGCCGCCGCGATGCGCTCCGGCCCGCGGCCCCCGCCTCCAGCCCCTGCCCTGGCCCTGGCTGTGGCCTTAGCTGTGCTGGTGGACCCTGCATCCACAGGTGAGTGAGGGGCCTGAGACCCCCCGACGCAGCCTGGCAGGAGCTGTGGGGCGTTCCTAAGGTAGAGAGAAGGGATGAGAGGCGCCCGACCGGAGACGAGGGGCAGTGCTTCTCCCACCCCAGGTTGGGGTCTCTGAGAGTTCGACCCCGGGGTGGACGCGGGACCCCACCGAAGGTGTTCGATCCCGCTTTTTCCGGACTCTGATTATCCGAGGTTGTCCAGCTCGCGTGGACAGGGACGCCCGGGTCGGACTGCCTAGGGCGTGGCTCTGTGCGCGCGGATTGTCCGTGACATCCAGCGGAGCCGCCCCAAAGCCTTCGAGGCTCCGTGCACTCCGTGCATCCGTTGGCGCCCAATGACAGCGAAGACCAAGTTCCCCAGCCTCGAATGCCTCATGCCAAGCCCGGGAGGTGCGGCAGGGCGGGAAGTGGGGAGGGGTCCGCCTGCCTCTCCGTGTCGGGCCCCATACCCACACCTCAGCCTCCACCTCTTCCAGCCTTTCCCCTGCCCTGCTCCCGCATTCCTTGTTCCCAGGTGTCTGATGTCTGGCTGGCCCGCCTCTGCTGCTGCCTTCCTCCTGCCCTCTCCCCCTCCTGTCTTCCTCTCCCTCCTCTATCCTTCCTGATTGGTGACAGACGGGACCACCCACCCTTCAGCATGTGGAGCCAGGGCTAGTGCCCCAGCAGGGGCTTGTCCTTCAGACAGCCCTTGGCAATCCCCTGCCTCCCCTCCCTGCCCTGGCATTGATGCCTCACCCCAGCGGAGACTGAAGGAAAGGGTGCCTTCTGAGGGACACTAGCTACGATGTATCCCCTCTCTGTCACAGTGCCAGAAAGCATTCTTCCTTTAGTTAAGGCATGGTCTAGTTATGCCATAAGAACCTTGGCCTCAGGGCCCGTCAGTCATTACTACCCAGTATGAATCAGTGCTTCAGCCTACATCTTTTGGGACCATTCCCAAGAGCAACGTTCAGCAGAGGAAGGGCCTGAGTCTCCCTACCAGGGGCCCGGGCCACACCCTTCTCCCCATCAGATGGAGAAGCCAGCTCTAATGGAGGGCATCACAAAGTACCCGGAAGGGAAATGAGTCAGGCGAGGACCCCCACCCCCAACCAGTGTGAGTCAGGGCTGGATCCCCAGGCTCCCAAATTCTGTCCCCAGGGACCCCACCCCCAGTAGCTCAAAAGCTGAGTAACAGGCCGGGCTTTAGAGAAGTGGGGAGGGTGCATCCAGGGTGACTGGGGAGGTCAGCTCATCCAGCCCCCAGTTCCCAGCCTCAGAAGATCCGGCACCCCCACCTCCTTGGGCTTCTACTGAGAGCTACTCTCAAATACCTTATCAGCACCAACAAGGTGCAGGCATTGTGCTAGGCAATGAGGGGTGCACAGAAACGGACAGGCTGAATGTGGACTCATTCAGGAGGCAGAAGAGCAAATTAAAACTCAAAAGCAATTCCTGGTGGGGTCTGCAAAATCCAGATCAAGAGTATAGAGGGGAGACATTCAGGGAGAAGCTGCGGCAGGGTGGCTCGGAGCTGGGGTTGGCCCTTGAACCAACCTGTGGGGGGTGCGGAGGGGGCATTGCTCCAGGTAGGTGCAGGGGCAGATTAACCAGTAAGCACGGTACGCACCAGCTTATAGTAAGAAGGTATGCATCAGCTTAATTGTGTTTACTTAGCAATCTGTAGTGCACAATTTCACATGGGTTTCACCACATTTGGAAAAAAAACAACAGTGAAATTGTGTACTACAGATTAGTAAGTACGCACAATTAAGCCCGTGTGTACCTTGCTTATTGGGTAATCTGTCCCTGGGTGGCATACCCTGAACAAAGACAAGGAGGTGGGTGTAAGCAGAGGGGTGTTGAGATAGGAAGGCTAGCAGCCTGGCTGGATGGAGTATTTTGACCCCAAGGCCAGGAGAGCCATTGGGCTGGAACACAAAAACCTTAAATGGCAGAATGAATCCCAGAGCCTATGCTCTGTTGGCAGTGAGGGGCCAACAAAGGTTTTAGGGCAGGGAAGCGGTATGGTGCCATTGCAGTGTTAGAGCATTAGGCTGATTCCTGCCTTTAGGAGGGATTTGGAAACGGGGAGGGGGTGAAGGACAGCTGGTATCCTCACCCCCTCCCAGGCAGAGCTCCCCTCCAACAACCCATCTCCATCCCTGTGCGTAACCTAGCTCCCTGCCCAGGTCTCTGCAATAGGGGCAGCTCCCACCTGAGAAAGACATCACCCCCGCCCCTCCCGACTGCCCTCGGGGCCTCTGCCCAGGAGTGGAATGATTTCCTGCTCTCATTAGCATTCCAGAGCGTCCAGGTCATGGTGCCTGGTAGTCCAGAGCCGTTGTAGGCCATCAGGGCCAACCTTCCTATTGTACAGACAGGGAAACTAAGGTCCCAGAGAAGAACCAAAGTGCTCTAACCCCGACAGAGAATCCCAGCTGTCCTGCAAGAGCCCCCAGCCCTGCTCTGAGACAGCTCTCAGCCTGCTCGGAGGGCTAGACTTAGGCCACTGTGGCAATATGGGTGATTAAGTGGGGCGTCCTGTCTGAGCCCCTATGGGAGGGCCTTCAGCAGAAAGACAACCTCTGGAGGAGCCTAGGTTTGAGCTGATCCTTAGTGGATAGGCAGAGAAGATATTCCAGGCATGGTGAATAGAGTGAGCAAAAACTGGGAGGTCAGAGTGGGCACGGAGCGTGCAGAGACAGTGGCTCCTGCACTTCTTCTCTTGCCTGGTGTCACTGACTTTGAAAGGCAAGGTGGTGAGGGGCACTGAACTGATGGGGGTGTCTTAGAGAACAGGGCGGCAGGGTCATCAGGTATAAGGAATTGAACCGGGGTTGATTCTGCTGCCTCAGAGGATGGTTTGGGGGTACCTATGGTACTGGGTCTGGGTTTTTTATGGTACTGGGGACAAACTGAGCCATATGTGTGTATGTGCGTGCATGGCGTGTTTTTCCTCAGGCCTCTGGGGCAGGACAGGGGCCGAGGCCCTTGACCCAGCCCACCCAGACTCTGGAAAAGCTGTTCCAGAACCAAGTATAACTGAGCCCCCCTCCCCAAGTCTGCCCACCCAGGCAGGACAAGAAGGGTCTTCAGTGCTGCCCCCCTGGGGGGTCGCGCCAGGTGGGCCAGGCGGCTGGCAAGGGTGGAGGGTGGGGAGTGGGGCGCGTGTGGAGCTCCCAAAGGAAATGTATAGGCTCCGTCTGGGAACTGGGCCTGCTGCCCAGGAGGGGGCAGGCAGGGGAGGGGGACTTGGAAATAGCCCTGACGAACTTGCTCACTCTCACACACACAGATGTGCACCCCGCACAAGTACGAACAGAGTACTCAAAGGGTACGCACAGCCATTCTCACAGACTGAACAAGGTAGCTGGGACCTGAAGCTGCCTTGCCCCCTTCCTGTCCAACTCCCCTGAGCTGGGTGGTTCCTGGAGGGAAGGTTAGGGCAGGATGGGGGTGAGTTGCTGTGTTCTGCTGTGGCTCCTATTCAATGCCTGGAGCAAGTGGGGGTGGGAGGCTGGGTCTGGTGGCACTTGTATTTGTTCCCTCCCTGGTCCCTCTGCCCCTTCACAACCCCTCCCCCAATTCCTGGCCCCATCCAGCTCCCCTCTTGCCTCCAACATGCCCCCTGCCCCAGCATATGGCCAATTCTGTAGAGCCTTCTAGAGTTAGGGCTCTTCCTCTAGGCGCAGGCTTAGAGTGAGTTTCAAAATGACAGTTGTTGTTAGTTACTGTCTTAGTCACCTAACGCTGCTATAACAGAAATACCACAAGCGCAGCCTTTAACTAACAGAAGTTTATCCTGTCACCACTTAGGAGGCTGGAAGTCTGAATTCAGGGTGTTGGCTCTGAAGGAAGGGCTTTTTCTGTCGGCTCTGAAGGAAGGTCTTTGTCATCAATCTTCCCCTGGTCTAGGAGTCTCAAATGTAGGGACCCCAGGTCCAAATGACCCGCTTTGTCCAAATGACCCGCTTTGCTCCCAGTGCTTCTTTCTTGGCAGTATGAGATTCCCCCGTCTCTGCTCCATTCCCTTTTATTTCTTGCAAGGTAAAAGGTGATCTTGCAGGGCATCCCCCAGGGAAACTCCCTTTATATTGGATCAGGGATGTGACCTTAGTAAGGGTGTTACAATCCCACCCTAATCCTCTAATCTTGCCTCATTAATCACAGGCAGAGATTAGGATTTATAACACGAAAATTACAATCGCAAAATGGAGGACAACCACACAATACTGGGACTCATGGCCTAACCAAGTTGACACATATTTTGGGGGGACACAATTCAATCCATGACACCATCTAAATCAATTCTGACTCACGGTGACCTAATGTCTGCAGAGTAAGAACTGCTCCATAGGGTTTTCAAGGCTGTGACCTCTCTGAAGTAGATTGCCTATCTTGCTAGGCGCCTCTGGGTGGGTTCGAACCACCAACCTTTTGGCTGGTAGTAGAGTGCTTAACCATTTGAACCATGCAGGGACTCCTTAAATTACTGTTAAAGCCTTGAAATTGCACGTGGTCCTCTCTGGGGAGGGGTTCCTGGCTCTCTCAGCTTCTCTCAAGTGGGACAGGATGGAGCTGTATTATAACTGAACTCCAGCTGCCCCCACAAGAGCCACCCCAGGGTGGGCACTACTCAGGTTGTCCTGTAGCCTCACAGCATCCCTGCAAATCAGGAAACATCCTCATCTACAGATGAAGAAACTGAGACTCAGAAAACCAGGGACTTGCTTTTGGGTTCACAGGCCATGGTGTTGTCACTCACCCAACAACAGCCGGCTTTCCTAGATCACACCCGTGGGAGCCACCCACCAGTGAGGCTTCTTCCCCCCAGCAAGACAGAGACCAGTCTGCAGGCTCCTTGGCTCCCTGAGGACTCCAGATCTGTCCTGACTCCCCATGCCTGCCCCACAGCAAGTGCCACCTCGCCTCCCCCAGCCCTCCCCACTTTTTCGCAGCATAAGCAGATCCCCTCTTCAAGAAGGCCCCCACCCCTCCTCAGACAGCTGGGAGGAAAAGGAAGCCACGTTTGTCTCCGATGTAGGGTGGTGGCTGAGCGGGCTGCTGGTGGGGAGGGTGGCTCATTGGCTTGATTCACCCACTTTCCGAAGGTGGCATAGGTGGGCCCATCCAGGGACAGTGCCTGTCCTGTTGACTATTCCTTCCTCCTGCTCAGCGCCTGCCCACACCCCAGCCGGCTTCACAACCTGTGGAGGAGCCGGCTCTGCCAACTCTGGTGTATATTAGCCGAGTCTCCAGCCTCTGTTCCAGCTTAACCATTTCAACCTGTGTCTCTCATTGCTTAACAGCTGTGGTGCATCAGCCAGGCTGCCTTCTCACTGAACCTTCCTGTAGACTCCCCACCTTAGACCAGCCTCCCATGGTTCAAAGGGAGACTGGTAGCCACTCGTACAGAATCACACAGAGAATCCTCAGCAGAATGGGGGCCAGGCCTCCCTGCCCTTTGTCCTTGTACCCCGGTTTGGGTCATGGCCTCGCCCACAGGACTAGCCACTCCCCCAGGCCAGACATCCCATCCGCTTTCTCAGGAGTCTCTACCACCCAGCTGAGCACAGGGCTAGGCCCGGAGACCGAGCCAGCATCACCGAGCCAACCAGGGGCTTTCAGACTGTGCCCTGGGGTGCCCAGGGCTTTGCACAGCTTTACACCTGGAGGCAGCTGAGATTAGAATAGGGGATGCCTACCCCACCCCAATTCATTGGGATTTTGTGTAAGATGTGGTTTTGATGAAAGGGTTCTGTTGCTTAAAAAACAAAAACTTTTGAAAACCAGGGAATTACTTTGAGTTGAAATAAATTGAGAACAGGGGAGATACAAGGATGAACTTACTGGCTTTCAAAGAATCCAAATCAAGATTGATGTCAAGGGCCCTGGAAAATGTCCTTCCCTGGACAAGGTCTGGGAGCCTGAGGGCAGGAGCAGAGCACAAGCCAGCTTCCTAATGGCCAGGCCTGGGGGCTCTATAGTCATTCCAGCCCCAGCACCCCACCTTGCCCCTCCTGGTACCAGACGGGACATTCCTGAGCATCCAGGTGGGCAAGAGCCTCATGATGCCCCCACCTGCAGGCCCAAAGGCACCTTTACTGTGCTATGCCTTTCTCTCCCCCCGGCACATCACCCTGGGCCACAAGCTGGCCATCAGGTAATCTCTAACCCTTGGCACTCTTCCACGTTTGCCTAGGCTGTTCCAGGTAACTAGCCTTCCTTCTTTCTCCCCATCCTTCAAGGTTCAGCTCCAGCATCACCTCCCTGGAGCCTCTCCCAACCACCTGGGTCTGCCTCTCTCCTGAGACCTACCTTCATCTCCGTGAGATTACAGGCCTTTCTTCCCCCGGCCTCTGTCCCCTGGTTCATGACCTTCATCATACTGACACTTAGTAGGTGTGCACACATGTACATACACACAGACACAGTGTTGCTCAGCAGCCTGGCTGTGGCCTGGCAAGAGGGGCGTCCAACTCCTGAGCCAGCAGTTCTGGGGAAAACCCCTTACTCAAAACTTAGCCTGGCACCACCAACAGAGCAGCGCCTCTGCCTGATCTCTGGAGAGATAGAGGGGGCTGGGGAGAGGAGACCAATTTCCGTTCCCACCTAAGAGTAACCCCTTCCCCTGTCCCGGAGGCCCAAGGGGGCAGCTATAAATATCAGTAGGCCCAGGATTCTAATTCCCACGACACTGGCCTCTCCCCACCCCCTTCCCTTGTGCACAACGGCTGCCGACTCTCCTGCAGCTGGAGGCTGGCCAGGGAGGCAGGCGTCAGCCTAGACACACACACACACACACACACATACACACACGCACTTTCCGCCTTCCTCAGGAAAGGAACAAATCACCCTTTTTGGGTGTCTCAGAGCAGCTAAGAGTGAGCTCCCCTCCCGCCCTTCAATCCTGACTCAGACCCCACCTCTCCCATCTCTGAGTCCTCATCTCATAGATGGGGGAGCAGGGAGGCCGGAAGTGTAGTGGTTAGGGACGTGGCGTTAGAGAGCCTGGGATTCAATTCCAGCCCCACCACTCACCAGCTGTGTGAACTTGGGCAAGTGACTTGGCCCTCCTGAGCCTCAGTTTCCTCCGCTCTAAAACCCCGCTGGCATTCAGTCAATTCCAACTTATAGCGACCCTATAAGACAGAGTAGAGCTGCCCTCCGTCGGGTTTCCAAGGCTGTAATCTTTTTTTTTTTTTTTTTTTTAATCTTTACTGAAGCAGACTGCCACATCTTTTTCCCGAGGAGTGGCTGGTGAGTTTGAACTGCCAATGTTTAGGTTAGCAGCCAAGTGCTTTAACCACTGTGCTACCAGGGCTCCTTTCCTCCCCTCTAAATTGAGGATAACTAGTACTATCTCCTGGAAACCCTGGTGGCGTAGTAGTTAAGAGCTCGGCTGCTAACCAAATGGTCTGACAGTTCAAATCTACCAGCTACTCTTTGGAAAACCTATGTGGCAGTTCTACTCTGTCCTATAGGGTTGCTATGAGTCAGAATCCACTGGACAGCAATGGTTTTTTTTTTTTTTTTTTGGTCGTATCTCCTATGTGTGTTGAGGATTAAACAAGATACTATAAAGCCCTCTGCTTGCAATAAATGCTCCGTCAGTGCTTGTCCCTGAGGCTGCTGCTATGCTATTATTGCCATCCTCTTCCTGTGGCCTGGGCAGGGCCAGCAGCATGGGACTCCCTGCACAGGAATGTTCAAGAAAGTTTCCAAGGCAGGGAATTGGGCAAGGTGGCCCTGTGAGAGGGTCCGTGTGGGAAAAAGTGATGTGGACAAGGTGTTGGCCGACCCACTACGTGGAGACCAACCAAGCCAAACCCACGGCCATCGAGTTGATTCTGACCCATATCGACCTTGTCAGACATAGTAGAACTGCCCCATAAGGTTTCCAAGGCTGTAAATCTTTACGGAAGCAGACTGCTACATCTTTCTCCTGCAGAGAGGCTGGTGGGTTCGAACTGCTGACCTTTCAGTTACCAGCCGACCACTTCAACCTCTGTGCCACCAATGCTCCTTACTATGTGGAGAAGGGGGTCTGTTTCCCCAAAGCCAAAAAGCCCCTCAGCTGGAGATCATTGAGCCTGGTGCACAGCAGGACTCAATAAATATGTGTTGAATGAATGAACAAGTGAAACTCGACCCTATCCTAAAAGCAGGTGGGTGGGAGGAAGAGAATACACAGACCCCCAGACCTTTTATGAGAAGTGGGAGACTAGAAGCCTGTCTTTCCCCAGCCCAACTTTACTGCCCACAGGCTGCCTTCTCTACCAACCCCTCAGGGGCCCTTCTCTGGAGGTAGGGCTAGAGGCCAGGACCCAGTGATATGAGATGACTCAACTGCCTGAGCTACCATGGGGCTGTATCATGAGGAGCAGAAATCCAGACTGAGGGAGATGAGGGACTCTCTCTGCCCTGGGCTACTGGACCCATCAGGCATGTTGGTGATGTCTGAGATTCACCTATGTGTGAGAGCAGGGTTGGGGAGGTGAGCGGAGCTGAGTCTGAGGAGGAGGCTGCAGAGGGGCCAAGCAACCTGCGATAGTGCCACCTGGAGGGACAATGCCACCTGAAGGGATGCTCTGAAGTAAGGGACTGACCAGAGTCTGGGTCCCCAGGCCTAGACCCCAGTGTATGGGTACCCTCTGCCTTCACCCCTGTAGTCTCAACAGACTACTGGGCAGGGTCTGGCTGGCACTCCGGATATGCACGAATAGAACTCAGGTGACTGTCCCTGTCTGGGGCGAAATCTCCCAGCATCTGGGACCCAAGCGTTTCCGGCCTTCCGTCTGGAGTCCAGCTGAGCCCCTCCAGGGATGGTATTTAGATGGGGTCCTATCCCTCCAAATGTTGACAGCCCCGAGGCAAGGGAGATGTTGTAGGGCCCTGAGCCAGCTGTGTAACAGCAGCCTTGGGGGGCACCTGACCCTGCTGTGTGGCCTTGGGCAAACCCTTGTCCCTCTCTGGGCCTCTGGGTAAGATCTTCAATCTCCGAGGTTCTAAAATTCTAAGCCCAAACCTCTTGGAGACAGGACAGGGGAGCTCTGCCTCTATCCAGAGAGCCAGTGGCTTGTCCTGGGCTACACAGCAAGGCAGGCTGGTCCTGGAGTGGGGTTGACAGGCAGCCCAGCCTGCTGGGGCTCCCTGGCACTGAAAAACCGCTTCCCTAAGTTGGCACAGAGCCCACAGCTCTCCCTGGATGAGAGTGACAACTCCTCTCCACCCCCGGTTCCCGTCTTCCACCCCCTGGCCCCAGCCCCGCCCTGCCAAAAATAAACCCAGACCACCCCATTTCGTACCAGCCAGACCCACCCAGCCCCCTCAGTGCCAGTTGAGTCACCACTTGGAGCTGATCCTTTTTTTAACCGTCTGAGTCACCAGTTGTAGCTATGGCTCCATGACACATGCCCCAGGCTGGAAGATCTGCTGGCCCACGGCTCTGCAGCCACCCCACTGCCCCAATAGACAAGACCAAAGGAAGGGTCTGAATAGAACTGGTCAAAGGTGTGAGCCCAGGCTGCAGCCTCAGCTTGTAACCCCTTCAGACCTGGGAGGCTTCACCCATAACAAGCCAGAAACCAGACCTGACCCAAGGGTCCTGGACCTGTCCCCTCCACCCAGGACAGTCCTTCAGGGATCTTGGTGATGTATCCCATCTGCATCGGCCCTGCCCCCACAGTGTTCCATTGCCTCCAAGTAGACCTGGACCCTCCGCCCTGAGATTGCCAGGATCAGAGAGGGTCTCCAGGCCCTGGGCCTGTCGAGGTACGTGAGCAAGGCCTGGCCTTCTGGAGTGAAGGCTACAGAGGTGTCTAATTCCTGCCCCTCCTCACCTGAAGCCAACTCAGACTCTGACCACTGTAACCAGAGCACCATGAAGACTTCCTATGGAACAGAAACCCCCACTTCAAATCCTCCCTTCCTCCCTCCATCTACCCCTTCACTCCAACTGTCAACTGGCTGCAGTTCTCTCTTCCCCCATCGCTGTCTCTCTCTCTCTCCGTCCCTGTCTCCCCCATCCCTGTCTCTATCTCCCCCATCCCTGTCTCTCTACCTCCACCCCTGTTTCCCTCGTCCCTGTCTCTCCGTCTCTATCTCCTTCATCCCTGTCTTTGCATCTCTGTCTTCCTTGTCCCTGTCTCTCCGGCCCTGTCTCTGCATAACTGTCTCCCCCATCCCTGTCTCTCCGTCTCTATCTCCCTCATCCCTGTCTCTCCGCCCCTGTCTCCCCCATTCCTGCCTCTCCATCCTTGTCTCTCCATCCCTGTCTCCCATCCCTGTCTCCCATCCCTGTCTCCCCATTCCTGTCTCCCCCATCCCTGTCTCTCCGTCCCTGTCTCCCACATCCCTGTCTCTCAGTCTCTATCTCCCCCATCCCTGTCTCTCTGTCCCTGTCCCCCTCACCCCTGTCTCTCCGTCCCTGTCTCCCCCATCCCTGGCTCTCTGTCCCTGTCTCCCCCATCCTTGTCTCTCTGCCCCTGTCTCCCCCATCCATGTCTCCCTCAACTCTGTCTCCCACATCCCTATCTCTCTGTCCCTGTCTCCCCCATCTTTCTGGCCTTGCTCTTTTCTCTTCCCCTCAGTCCTTTACGGTCCAAGGCGTTTCCTCCACAGCTGGGACCCCACCCTTACCCTGGGTCCTTCTCTGCCTTCTCAGTAGACATAGCAGGCTCTCACCTCCACTGGTTCCCATAAGGGACTCTGGGCCCCAAGAGACCAATCCTGGGAGAAATTTTTCCATCCCCTTTACCCAAGTCGTTCCCCCCCTCCACCCAACCGCCCCGCCAAAGCAGGCTACATCCTGTCCCAGGGAATGTCAAGATCCCACAGGCACTTCCTTGGGGGCTGAGAGAAGTTGGGGGTGGGGGGAGGCCTGGGAATGGCCCCGCCCCAGCCCCCACTGGAGCAGAGCAGGGGCCTGCACAGCCTCAGACCCCATCCATCTCCTGTCTGTGGCTGTGGCCTCCAGCTATAAATAGGGGCTCTGATTCTATTTTCTTTAAAAACAAGCTCCGTACTCTGTCACCACAGGCCCAGAAAAGCACTCCCTGGCTGGGGCAGTCTTCCACCCCACCCTTCCCTGGGCCATTGTGTCCACCCACTGCCTCTGGACTCTGGTGCCCTGGAGGGGAGAGGAGGGTCAAGCTCCTGGATGCAGTACAGCCTCCCTCAGCCAGGTCAACTAGTGAAGTGTGGCACATCCCCCAGGCCCTGCTGGCCCCTCCTCCTTTCTTCCCATCTGCCCTCACCAAGCAGAGCCGATGTGGTCCCAGAGGCTCACAGTATTAACAGAGAGAGGTGCAGTAACACAACCCTCCAAGCCACATTTGAGTGTTTCAGCACCCCAAATGCCAAGAAGGCACTTTGGGCTGCAGGAAGGGTGGGGGAAGGCATCTTTCCTGAAGGAGGATGAGGGCGTTTCACAGGCAGAAGGCCCAGCCTGAACAAAGGCCGGGGAGTGGGAATCTGTTGAGTGTGGATGGAAAACATCCCAACATCTAGTGAGACTGGCATATGGGTGTTCAAGGGAAGTGAGCAGGAAAGGCTGGCAGGGCAGAGGCAAAGTCACCCAGGGCCTTCAGGGCTGTGCTAGTGAGTGGGGCTTAATTCTGGGGCAGTGGGGAGCCATTGAAGGCTTCCAGGAAAGGCAGGATGACGCAGTGACTTTCATTTTGGAAGGTTCATTCTGTCTGCTGTTAGCAAAGGGAAACAGGGAATTCATTAAGCCAGGCAGAGGACAGTGGCGATCTGCAATGTGGGATGGCACAGAGTTGAGAGAAGTGGGGAGGCGAGTTTGAAGCATTTAGGGGTGGGATGGTTTGGACAAGGTGATTAGTTGTCTGTGAAATGAGAGGAAGAAGGGATCCAGGTTTTTGCCCAGCAGTGGGTGGGTGGTGGGGCCTTCACTGGGACTGAGGGAGGGATGACACTGAGCCTGGTTTCTAAGAGGCTGGATTAGGTAGGCTTTATGGGAACTCCCTGGAGCCCTGGTAGCACAGTGATTAAGAGCTCCATCTATAGTTTGCATCCACCAGCCACTCCTTGGAAACCCTATGGAGCAGTTCTACTCTGTCCTACTGGGCTGCTATGAGTCGGAATCAACTCTATGACAGCAGATTTGGCTTTTTTGGATGGATGTTCCTAGTGTAGATGTCCAGAAGCATTGGCAGGTTAGCCCAGAGCCCTGAAGAATTGGTGCTAAAGACAGATGTAGGTGCCATCACACAGAGGCAGTGCCTGAGGCTGAGGGAGAGAGATGCGCTGGAGAGAGTACAATGTGGAGGTCCCAGGGTCCCAGGAGTTAGCAGATGGGGGATGCTAGGCAGCAGGAACCTGTCTGAGGAGGGGCCAGGCCTGCCCACGTACGGTGGTCTCAGGCTGCAGATCTTGGAGGTCCTAGTCAAGACAGTGGGCCACTAGGAAGGACAGATGATCTCCTGTCCATCCCCCAGGCCATGCCTTTGTCTTGGTCCCTAGCTCTTGCCGGCCACAGCCAGTGCCAGGGGCTTGCTTCTCTGCTGCCTGTCTGTGATCACACAGCTCTGCCTGATGGAAAATCCCTAATATGGAGCCAAGTGCCACCACTGTTTGATCCGTTATCCTCCTAGACGTTGATGTTTTCTCCTCGAGCACTTCCAGTCTGGCCAGGACTAAAGCCTTTTAGGCCAGAGGTGGCTCTACTGTGCCCACTATACTGACCACACCCTTCCACCAGCTACTTCCTGCTGGGCTGGGTTGGCTAAGGGCCATGCATGTGTTAGTCTCCCCTTCCAGGTCCCCTTTCATAGATGGGAAAACTGAGGCCAGAGAGAGCATAAGAGCACATGGCTCAGAATGGAGTGTGTGTGTATTTGTTGGGGGAAGGTCCCTGACCCAAGCCTATCTGTGGGGTCATCCCACCCCTCTCCCCTGTGTTTCAGACAGGGGAATAGAGGCCTACAGACAGCAGAGGCTTCTCCAAGGCACACAGCCTATTGGCACAAAGCTGGGCCACAGAGCAGGCCTCTGTCCAGACCAACAGTCATTGCTTCCACTACCCTCCCCCACCCCCCAGCTCACACACTCACTGTCTCCAAGCCTAGCCTGCCAGGCTGGGGAAAGCCCTGGAACACCTCCCCAGCGGCCCTGCCCTTAGCAATTTCTCATTCCAGAACTGGGGGCAGACTTGGAGATGAGCAATGGGCTTTCCGGCTCTAGACTCTGCCCAGGAGAGGGCCTGGCCCGTCAGGCTCCTGGGAGCAGGCTTCCCCACCCTGGGCAGAGCCTGGACCCCCTCCTCTCTGCCCTGCACCCTGGCCTCCAGGCCCCTAGCCCCAGGGGCTGGCACTTATTGCTGGCTTCTAGAACATGCCATCTCCAGCCAGCCCCGGAAGAAGGTCCCTCCCCAGTCTGGCCGGCCCCAGAGCCGGACCCCATCCAGCCCCGTCCAGCCACACCGGGAGAGGCCTGGCTGCCAAACCACCCAGTGAAAGCAGATGCTTTTTCCTCCTTCCTTCACTCCCCCCCACCTCCACCCCGAGGCTGATAGAGGGAGCCCCAGGGACAAGAAAGGAAAGAGCGAGTCTTCCCTAGGCAGGAGGCCAACTCTCACACTCTCCTCCCTCTGGAGCCAGTGGCAGATGCTCCACTTCCGATTCACACGCAGCTACCAAGCCCCCCACCCGAGCTGTGTGCACACGGACTCCTGCATTGCACATGCCCCTCGCTGACGCCTGCAGCACCCAGCTCTGAGCCAGACTCATCAGGGCTTAAGTTCCAGCTCTGCTTCACCCCATGAGGCCCTAGCCCAGGGGATAGCCTTCTCTGAGCCTCAGTTTCCTCAGCTGTGAAGTGAGAGATACCTCACAGGGACCCTGCTGGGGGTGAGAGCTGGGCAGACCTACTGCCAGATGAGGCCCCCTTACTCTGCCCCTTCCCTGCTGGAAGCCTTAGCCCAGCCTGGGCCCACTGAGGTGAGAGTCCTCGTCCTCTCTAGGGCCAGGAGACCTGAGGGAGAAAAAAGGAAATCCACCCATCTCCTGCACAATAAGGAGGAAAATTATAAGGCAGGGAAAAGCCTCTTGGAATTGCTCCCCACCCTCAGCAGCCCCACCCTCCTTGCCTCGGGCCTAGGGAGCAATAGGGCTTCCACAAAGACTCCATTGAGGCCCCCCGCTTCCTCCCCCTCCTACCCCTCCAGCCTGGGTGGACTCTGTGGGCTGCCTCTTTCAGCAAAACCTCTCATTCTCCCTCCCACTTCCTCCGTGCCCCACGTGGCCGCAGGGCTGGGACACGTGGCTAGGGGGACACCAGCCCTGCCCTCTCCAGAGTCTGTGGCCCACGCTCAGCATCTCCCACCCTACTACCCCTGCTTCTTTTCCGGGGGCATCCACCTTCCAGAAACCAAAACCAAACCCAAACCCGTTGCTGTTGAGTTGATTCCAACTCATAGTGACCCTAATGGATAAAGTAGAACTGCCCCATAGTGTTTCCAAGGAGCTGCTGGTAGATTTGAACTTAGGGGCCCCTAAATCAGAAATTGTCCCCACCTCTACCACATGGGTGGCTCAGGCACTTGGTTAGAGGACCAGGAGCTGAGGCCTGTGACAGGGCCAGAGCTCAGCCAATAGCTGAGGAGGTTGTTTTCCTGTCCTGACTTCCTTGGCCTTGTGAGGGACCAGAAAGCCAACCAAACCAAACATCGCATACCCTGAGTGTGAGTCTAGTAGCTCAAAAGTTTTTGGGGTGAGAAGGGACACAGCCCTCCTGGCTCCCAGCGGAGGTTTCTGCAGAGTTTAGGTAAGGACCATCTGCCCCTAAACACTACAGTGCCTGGCATTCCCCTACTGATTACCCTACCGGGATGAGGTATCATCTCCTGAGAGGGGCAGCTGCACTTTTAAGTTCCTTGTGGCTGAGCTAATCTACTGTTGTCTGTATGGCAGCAGCTCAAGCAGGTACTCACTGGCCCGCTGGGATGGCCCTGGGGCGTGGAATCCACGTCTGGAATCAAGGAGGTAGGATAGCTAAGGAGCAGTTAAGGAGCCTGCAGGTGAGTAAGCATCTCCCAACCAGCCAGCCCCAGCAGGTTAGGAGCCATCTAGCCTTGGCTCTTGTGACCCCAGGGTCACTCCTGAGCAGGGTGTCTTGCCCCTTTGGTCTGAGCTAAAGTCTGTCCTCTGGAGACTCCCCTATAGCTAGGGCTCAAGGCTCTGGGGCTAACCATCCCTTGGCTTATCCAGTCTACTAATATTCATTGGGCATCTACTCTGGTCAGACCTTATGTTAAGCAGATATTCTCCCCCCATCCAGGGAGCTCACCATCTCCTGGAAGAGACACACACACACAAAGCCCAACAGGCAATCACAAGGCAACGTACTGCATACTTTGTCGTACTTTGGTGGGAGGCCACCAGGTTGCTATGGGAGCATGGCGGAAGTAGCCTAACACTGGCTGGCAAGGGTGGAAGTGGGACTAGAAAGAGGTGTCTAAAGTAAGAAAAAGGTGAGGTGTTGGGTGAAAGAGATGAAGGAGGATGTTCTAGGTAGTGGGAACTGTATGTGCAAAGGCTGGATGCTGGAAAACATAGCTTGTTTGGAGAAATGGTGATTATGGGAGACATGGGGTAGGGGAGATGAGGTTGGAGGAGTGGGCAGGGCAAGACAAGACCTTCCGTGCCATGTTCAAGAGCCTGGACTTTATCTTGAGAGAGTACTGGGGGTTCAAGCAGAGAGTGACAGCCTTCTGCTTGTCCCCTTCAACCACACCTCTGGCTGCCTGGTGGAGAATGAGTAGAAGAACAATTTGAGGTTGAAGATCATGATAAGGCTACTGCAAGTGCCCAGACAAGCAATGGTCATGGCCTGGAGACGAGGGTGGCCATGAGAAAAGTGGACCCCAAACCGAATGATAAGGAGGCAGGGACAGCAACCCTTGGTGACAGCCTGGCTGTGAGGAAGGGGGGAAATTGGAGACTGGCAGACGAGGCCTAGTTTCCAGCTTGGGTGGCCAGTGGATGGATGGGAATGTGACGGCTGAATGAACAGGTGAGAGGAACAGGGTTGGGGGAAAGTGATAGCTCGTTTTAGGATGGCTGAGCCTTGCAAGGGTTTGCTGGGGGAGGAGATACAAGATGGGGCAGCTTCTGCCTTGCCCAGGGAGCCCCGGGAGGCCAGGGAAACAGACATGGTGAGAAGGGGGCCTCCAGTCACAGTCCACTGTCCAGAACCAAGCTGTGGGCCCCATATACCACCTCCTCACCTGTCCACGCTCCCCACCACACCACCTCAGATGTGATACAGGTACACACATAACACTGACTCACACTTTCCATGCTCACGCACACACGCCACCTGCACACTGCTCACTGTGGCCGTGCAGGAGTCCATGGGTGCTCTCCAGGGCAAGTTCTCACATTAGCACCTTGCTCTGCTTTGCCAGCTCTAAAATGGAAGCAGGCAGCACACAAAGCTTTCATCCCACGGGCCGTGGGCTGTAGATCTGGTTCTAAATCAGAACTTTCCAACCCACCCCCGCCACCTCAAAGTGTCCCTTGCTTGGGGACAGAGCACTGGCAAAGAGAAAGTGAGTCTCTCGGAGGCACAAGGGGAGGGGGATCTGGCCTGAGGTCTGGAGGGCCTGGGTGACCTCGGGGAGGCCCGGGCTGCTGGGTGGCCACCTGGCCCCTCCTTGCTCTCACACAGGGCCGGCATTCAGCCCCTAGTGGGCCACCACACACACACCCAGGAGGGGAGACAGAGAGCCCTTCATCCCTGCCTTGGCCTTCCCAGAGCACTCCACCGCGGCCCTCCTCAGGCTCCCTGGCTGGGGGGACTCTCCCAGCCTCACCTCTGCCTACCCAGACCTGGAGCCAGGATCTGCCACCTCTGGTGCCAGACCCCCAGGGGCTATGGTGGAGAACTCCAGCCTTGCCCCAGAGCAAGACCCTTCCGCTCCCAGCTTGCTGGCTGGGTGTCCTCCTTTCCCCTCCCGTCCACAGCAGCAGGTTTGCTGCCAGCATCCCGCCTTCTCTGTCTTTTTTTATTTTTTTCCTTCTCCATCTCCTTCCTCAGGCTTGGGCTGTATCTCTGGGCTCAGTCTTTGTAGAAAAAAAAAAGGAGGACAGGGTTTTTATTTCTCATTCTTAGTTTACATATCCTTCACGGGCTGTCTGTCCCTCCCTGGTTGGTTCTTGCTTTCCATCTCTATTTCTGCATTACTGTATTTGTGACTGAAGGAAGAATGAATGAACATAGGCCCTCCCTTCTCTCCCCACCCACCTCTCGCCTCCTGCTCCGTCTTGGTAGCACTGGGTCTACCTCCCCCAAGTCTCCCACCGCAGCCCTCAGCTGTGGGATTGGGCACTCCCCAGTGGCCATCACACCCAGCGGCCCTGGCCTCCCAAACTTTCTCCCTTATAAAGTCAGGCAGCAGCCGTCACCCAGGAATGCTGCTGCTGCCCATGACGCATGCCTCCTGTGGGCCCGCCTGCCTGCCCCCAGGCAACCAGGAATGCAGCCAGAGCCGGGCACACAGCAGTGGGGTGTGGTGGGATGCCTGGGTGGATGGGGCTCAGGCAGGTGGCAGAGCCTAGGATGGCAGCTCTCTTTCTGCTTCTCTCTGTCTACTTGCTTCTCCTCAAGAATCTCAGTGTGTCTGTCTAGAAAGTGGAAGCCCAGCACCCTACTGCAGGCATGGGCTGCAGAGAATTTTGAGATTGTGGGCTCAGTGCCCAGGAGTGGGGGGCGAGGGCTAGGGAGTCGAGAGGCCCCAGGCCTGGCTGTCTGGACTATTCTAGGGCCAGGGGTGGTGCTCCCAGGAAAAGCCAGGACGGAGCAGAGGGAAGGGGGACAGTAGACAAAGACAGGGGGAGAAGGGGACAAGGGAGAAGCAGAGTCTGAGGTGGTAGGAGGACTCAGAAGGGGCAGGGCCTACAGCAGCCCCCCAGACTGGACAAGTGCCCGTGCTTGAGACCTGTCTCCGGCCAGCCTGAGAGGGGTGCGGAGGCCAATGGGTAGAGGTGCTCTCAGCACAGGGACCCCTTTCCCCAAGAATCTGCTGATGGCAGAGAGTCAGACATCATGATAGGAGCAAGCCACATGCTTGGGGCTTCCCAGGGCAGGATCCAGGTCCCTTTTGACACCCACCCTAGGAGTACACCCTGGTATCCAGGAGATGCCAGCATCACTGGTGCCCTGACAGAGGGTGGCTTGCTGGGGGACTTGCTGGGGGACCTTGGCCTAGGCTCCACCCCCTCTGGGCCCCTCTCCCCATTGGAAAACAGGATTGGCAGGAAGGATACAGGCTCTTTCTGTGCCCCCAGCCCGAGGTCTCAGGAAGAGGGATGGAGCCACCCCACCCTGGGGCTCAGACAGCAGTGCCCTGTTCGTGGGGAGGAAGGGTGGGAAGCTGGGAGGCTTCTCCACCTTCAGCAAACCTCTCAGATGGGCGTCAGGCAGGAGGGGCAGGAACCCTCCAAGAACACACAGCCCCTTTCATGGAGCCAGGCCCAGCTAAGTAACGGCAGGCAGGCACCGAGGGGCAGGACAGGCCTGGGCACAATTACTGCTCTGTCCTGGCAGCTCCCGGCCCACAAGCGCAAACACATAGCCTTACGCAAACCCAAAACACCCACCAGCCACCCACGCACTTGCACACACATGCGAATACACATGTACACAGCCCTATACACTACATACCCAGGCATGCTGGCACTCTTCCTGCCCTGCCCCAGGCCCTTGGTGCATCCAGCCCCCACCATGCCAAGGGCTTGGCCCTACCCAGGCAGCCCACACCATTTACCCTCTGCACACGCGTATCGGAGAGCAGGCTTCTGCCCTGGAAGGGAGCTCCAGGACTAATTTCCCTAGATAGGAAAAGGAAGGGGGTAGGGAAGGAGCGCCCAAGTTATAGAATGGTGACACTGAGGCCCAAACTAGTCCCCTTCTCCTGGCCCAGAGGACAGCCCACACAGCTGCTGCAGTCCTGGCCTGGTGTTGTGATGAACCATGGGTCCTCCTGACCCTGGAGAGTCAAGAACAGGTCTCTAGCCTGTACTGATCCCTACGCCACAAAAAATCAGGCCACTGACCCTGGGTTGGCCCATGCTCCTTTCCCTTTCTTCCTCTGCCTTCAAGTCATCCTGAGCCTCCAGGGGTTGAGGGGGCAGAAGCCCTCTCCTGTCCACCCAAGGGAGCCCTCTCTGTGCCTCCCTGTCAGTTTCTCACTCAGCCTTGCTGCCCTCCTCTGAGACTGCCATTCCCCTCCTTCCCTGCTCCTCTATACCACCCTTACCCACCCCAGGAAGCCCTCTAGGATTGACCCCTGGCTCATTGCTTCTCTATCCTGTACCCCCTCTATAACCACTCCCCCAGGAGAGGGATTCTGGGTTCTTGCAACCACAGCCCATCAGAGACAGAGACAGGAGTCCAGGAGGTGGGGGAGTGGCAATGGCAGTTTCCAAAGCCCTGTCTAGGGAGGCATCAGAGGCCTCTGTTGGGGCAAGGGGGCTGCCTGGCCTGCGCACTCCCAGCAACACAAGGCAGCCTGTGTGAGCCCTTCCCCACCGGCCCCACAGGAAACAGCAGGGCCCAGCCCCTCAATGGGCCATTCAGACCCCAGCTCTCTGGAAAGTACCTCTGCTTCCTGCCACCCTCCCACTTTGGCCTCGAGAACCAGGCTAAACAGGCTGCTACTCTCCTCTGTGGGGAGGGGGCTGAAGGCAGGTGGTTCAATGGTTAGGGCAGCCATCAACTTCAGTTCCTGCCTGGTCCAGAGCCCTGACCTTGACCATGCTTCGAGAGTTTACCTACAGCTTTAGTGCAAGGGAGTGTGGGTGGGTGGGTGGGGGGGTCACTCTAGTAGGGGACAGGGCAGGTAGTAAAGGTTTAACAACATGCTCTCTGGGGGAGGGCGGACCCTGATTTGTAGTGTTTACCTCTTTCCGTGGTATAGCGTTTCCACTGTGGGCAATATCACCTGGCACATAGAATTCCTGAAAATTTAACAATCAGCCCTTGCCAACTGCTGTAATCCAGCTCTAGCCCACCAGGGTGGGGGATCCATCCCGCAGGGGCCATGTGCCTCCTCTGTCCCACGGCTGCCCACAGCTTAGCGTGCTGTGGTTTGTTCTTAAGAGTCAGTGTCCTTACAGATAAGGCACCCCTGTAGGTGTCTGCCATCCACCAGTTCCTTGCTCTGTCCCTCGCTGGCACTGAGATGGTTTTGCAGTTCTCATCTGATTCCTCGAGCTTCTCAGATAGGGTCCTGGTGTTGCCAACAAGTGCTGGTGAGAGGAGATAACTGGAGGGCATTTCGGCTCAGCATTATCGGTCTTGGCCATCCCTCCCAGCAGCATTTGCTGCCCTTAGGAAATACAAGTCTCAGACTCCTGCTGCTGCTTCCTCAGGCGGATGTCAGCTGGCTCAGGCTGGCCAGGGACCAGCGCGTGTGGCTGATGCCAGAGAATCCCTATCAAAGCCATCAGCCTTTGCTTACTCACGTGAGGTTCAAGGAGAGCCTAACAAGGATGAATCACCTTTTTAACCCATTCTTGTCTGCCCCCCAGCCCTGGACATCTGGGGGGAGGCGGGCAGAATCAAAGTTATATTTGGCAAAAGAGTCCCTGGCTGGTACAAACAGTGAAGTCCTCAACTACAGACTAAAAGTTGGCTTTTTGAACCCACCCAGAGGCGTCTCGGATGACAGGCCTGGCGATCTGCTTCCAAAAGGCCACAGCCTGGAAAACTCTATGCAGCAGTTCTACCTTGCACACATGGGGTCGCCATGAGTCGGTATCGACTTGACAGCAACTAACAACAACCTCTGTAAAAGGAATAAACCAGCAAGAACTGCCTAGAGGAGGTGGCAGTTTAAAAGGAGCCAAGTGTGGGACAAAAGGGACCTACACAAAGACCACTGACCCTGGGCAAACGCAACTGTGGCCTACTGCCCTGGGAGGCCTTCTTTGCTCTATCCAGCAAACCTCCAGCCCCTCCCAGGCCCTATCTTCAGCCTCAGGCTTGGCCTGGGCAAGAGCAGGGATTCAGCTGTTCTCTCCTTGGCTCCTTGGCCAAGGTGGGAACAATGGGACCGGATCTGACCACTCACTGGAGACCAGTAATAGCTCTACAGCAGGAAGTAATATGGGCTGATAGAGGAAGTTTGGGCTCATTTTGGGTCCAGTACTGCACATGGTCTCCATCTGGCCTCAGAGCTTTTGCTCCTCGGAGGACTCAGGCCAAGCAGTTGCCACAATCACCCCCGAGGGCAGCAGAGAGCCTGGCCTGAGAGATAAGTAGGAATGGGTTGGCTGCCCATCTCAGCATAACCACTGGGCACCAGCCATGGCTCCAGCCAGCCCAGGCAGGTGGGCATGGCAGGGCAAGTGTTGTTCAGGAGCTCCCCCACCCTTGTAAGGGCAGTTAGAAGGAATTTGAATTGGATCAGTTTGGGGTGGCAGTGCTTCTCCTAGGAGATGCCACCACCAGGCCAGGTCATCAGACCAGTGATGGTTTCCCTTTGGGCCAGGGAGGGGCCAGACCCAGGACAGAGATTCCACTGGGATCCAGGGGAGAAGAGCCAGAGCTGGCCAAGGCCTCTGGCCCCGGGAACTTCCAAGAAGAAGGCCTAAGTTGCTGGGAATTGCTGGGTTCTGGCCTCCTTCAGAGCCAAGGTTTGGTTCAGACACAAGGTGAGGCCTTCTTGTGCCAGGACCAAGGAGGTGCTGGGATCTGGTGATCCCCACAGGGGCCACATACAAGAACCAGGAAGCTGAGCCAGCATGGAGCCCCCTCCCTGCAGCCCATCCACCCCTCTCTGAGGCATCCTCCTCCTCCAGGCGAGGGTCTGAGCCTTGACCAAAGACCCCTCTCTCACATAGCCTCCTTCTTCGGTGAGAACCACCTAGAGGTGCCTGTGGCCATGGCCCTGACTGACATAGACCTACAGCTGCAGTTCTCCACATCCCAACCCGAAGCCCTACTGCTTCTGGCAGCAGGCCCGGCTGACCACCTCCTGCTGCAGCTCTACTCTGGACGCCTGCAGGTCAGTGACATCCCAGGGCCAGGGACGGGACTCCTTCTCCAGCTTTCAGTGGCTTCCAACTGGCTGTGTGACCTTGTACAAGTCACCTTCACCTTGGGGTCTCAAAGTTCTCACCTGCGAAATGGACAATACCAGCATCCCTGAAAGTGTGACTCCCTTGTGAACTGGCTCTTCCCTCCTGCTCTCTCCAACTCACTGATCACCCACAACCCCTAGTGGGTTGGCTCTAATCACACTGAACTACTTTCAGTTCCTTCTGCCTGGTGCATGCCTCACCTGTCCCCTTCACCTGCCGAACTTCAGCCTCTACTTGAAGTCTCAGCCTGGACATCCCTTCCTGCGGGAAGTGTCCCCCTGTATGGCCATTGTCTGTGATGATGGTAACTGCATCAATACCTCCACAACTTTCTTATTTTTCCATTTCATTGTTCAAGTCATTACAAGCTTTATTAGCAAGAAATCTTCTGGCTCCCTCTTGAGCCTTTTTCCTAACCATAAAGAGTTTTGAGAATTCTGGGATCATATTGTTGGTGGTTGTGGTGGTTGCTGTTGGGTCGATTCCAACTCGTGGTGACCCCATGTGTACAGAGTAGAACTGCTTCATAGAGTTTTCAAGGCTGGGACCTTTCAAGTAGATCTTCAGGCCTGTCTTTCAAGGCATCTCTGTGTGGGTTTGAACAGCCAAACTTTTGGTTAGCAGTCCAGTGCCGCCCAGACACTTCTCTGGGGTCTTACCCAGTCCAAATTTGGGGGATCCATCTACTTCCACACCCCTCTGACTGTACCCTTATCAATCTGCTGCTGCCATCGCTTCTCACTGCCACAAGGTGTCACTGTTGAAGACTGGCTGGGTACAGTCTGGCACTGATGCTGTTCCGCTCTGCCAGGTACAATGATGCCACACCCTAAGTAGAGGTGCTCGATACTGGGACTCCCAAGGTCATAGCTCTTAGTGCTCTGCTCTCTCAGTTCTCATACTCTGCCATCACCCAGGCTACCACCTGGTTGTGGGAGTGCCATGCCAGAGCTAGTTCTGGTGTCGGTGTCTTGGAGCCAGAATGATGTCCTTCTTCCCTTCCCCTACCCCGGGTCAGGAAGCTTTTCTCTACTAAACCTTCAAAGCACACAGTATCTGATTGGTCCCCCTCCCCCTGAAAGTGGTCATGGCTGCCCTCAGTGACCTACTATGGGAGCTCACCAGGGGGTTCCCAGGTGCTCATTATTCGCTGGATTCCAAAGTGATTTTCTGGTATCTCTCACCCAAGGAAAGAAGAGAAGAATAAAAAACCATGATTTGGGTCTCTAGAAGGCAACTTGCTATATGTCAGTTCCTTGTGAGCAGGGACCGCATCTGATTGACATTGGGGTCTCCAGAGCCCATCCAGGCCTGGTGCAGGTTGGCTATGGGGAGTGTTTGGGTATCAAGTAAAGGGATAGCAGAAAGGAGAAAGGGGTGCCATGAGAAGCCCTTGCCCTAGGCTCTTTGTTCTGGGGACCCCAAGTGTGGAGAACTCACTGTGCTTTTCTAGAAGTGATGGATTCAAGGTGCTGCCCTCATCCCCCACTGTCCCTGTCTCTCCCCAGGTCAGACTTGTCCTGGGCCAGGAGGAGATGAGGCTGCAGACCCCAGCAGAGACGCTGCTAAGCGACTCTGTCTCCCACACCGTGGTGCTAACTGTGACAGACAGCTGGGCCACTTTGTCAGTTGATGGGCTCCTGAACACCTCAGCCCCAGCCCCGGGAGCCCCTCTGGAGGTCCCTTATGGGGTCTTCTTGGGGGGCACTGGGAGTCTTGGCCTGCCCTACCTGAAGGGAACCAGCCACCCTCTGAGAGGTTGCCTCCACACAGCCACCCTCAATGGCCGAAGCCTCCTCCGGCCGTTGACCCCAGACGTGCATGAGGGCTGTGCTGAAGAGTTTTCTGCCGGAGACGACGTGGCTCTGGGCTTTTCTGGGCCCCACTCTCTGGCTGCCTTCCCTGCCTGGGGCACTCGGGATGAAGGCACCCTGGAGTTTACACTCACCACAAGGAGCCGGCAGGCGCCCCTGGCCTTCCAGGCAGGGGGCCGGCGTGGGGACTTCATCTATGTCGATGTATTTGAGGGTCACCTGAGGGCCATGGTGGAGAAGGGTCAGGGCACAGTATTGCTTCACAACAGCATGCCTGTGGCCGACGGGCAGCCCCATGAGGTCAGCATCCACATAGATGTTCACCGGCTGGAAATCTCCGTGGACCAGTACCCCACGCGAACTTCCAATCGAGGGGTCCTCAGCTACCTCGAGCCACATGGCAATCTCCTCCTCGGGGGCCTGGATGTGGAGGCTTCTCGCCACCTCCAGGAGCACCGCCTGGGCCTGGGCCCTGGGACTGCCAACGTCTCCCTGCTGGGCTGCATGGAGGACCTAAGTGTCAATGGCCAGAGACAGGGGCTCCGGGATGCCTTGGTGACTCGCAACATGGCAGCCGGATGCAGGCCAGAGGAAGAGGAGTATGAAGAGGATGCCTATGGCCCATATGAAGCCTTCTCCACCCTGGCACCCGAGCCTTGGCTCTCCATGGAGCTGCCTGAGCCCTGCCTGCCTGAGCCGGGGCTGCCTCCCATCTTTGCCAATTTCACCCAACTGCTGACCATCAGCCCACTGGTGGTGGCCGAAGGTGGCACAGCCTGGCTTGAGTGGCGGCATGTGCAGCCCACCATAGACCTGAGTGATGCAGAGTTACGCAAATCTCAGGTGCTGTTGAGTGTGAGCCGTGGGGCACGCCACGGTGAGCTAGAGCTGGACATTCCAGGTGCCCAGGGACGGAAAATGTTCACCCTGCTAGACGTGGTGAACCGCAAGGCCCGCTTTGTCCACGATGGCTCTGAGGACACCTCTGACCAGCTCGTACTGGAGGTGTCTGTAACAGCTCGGGGCCCAGTGCCCTCCTGCCTGCGAAGGGGCCAGACCTATATCCTGCCCATTCAGGTCAACCCTGTCAATGATCCGCCCCGAGTCATCTTCCCACACGGCAGCCTCATGGTGATCCTGGAGCACACGCAGAAGGCGCTGGGGCCCGAGGTTTTCCAGGCCTATGATCCAGACTCGGCCTGTGAGGGCCTCACCTTCCAGCTTCTCGGCAACCCTGCTGGCCTCCCTGTGGAGCGCCGAGACCAGCCTAGGCAACCAGCAGTCGAGTTCTCCTGCCGGGAGCTGGAGGCAGGAAGTCTCGTCTATATCCACCGTGGCGGCCCCGCACAGGACCTGACATTCCGGGTCAGTGACGGGCTACAGGCCAGCACCCCGGCCACCCTGAAGGTGGTGGCTGTCCGGCCAGCCATCCAGATCCGCCACAACACAGGACTCCGCCTGGCACAGGGCTCCACTGCGCCCATCATGCCTGCCAACCTGTCAGTGGAGACCAACGCAGTGGGGCAGGATGTCAGCGTGCTGTTCCGGGTCATGGGGGCCCTGAAGTTTGGGGAACTACAGAAGCAGGGGGCAGGTGGGGTGGAGGGTGCAGAGTGGCGGGCCGCACAGGCCTTCCACCAGCACGACGTGGATCAGGGCCGTGTGAGGTACCTGAGCACTGACCCGAAGCACCACACCGAGGACACCGTGGAGAACCTGGCCCTAGAGGTGCAGGTGGGCCAGGAGACCCTGAGCAACTTCTCCTTTCCCATAACCATCCAGAGAGCCACAGTGTGGCTGCTGCGGCTGGAGCCCCTGCACACTCAGAACACCCAGCAGGAGCCCCTCACCACGGCCCACATAGAGGCCACCCTGGAAGGGGCAGACCCGAGCCCCATCTCCTTCCACTATGAAGTGGTCCAGGCCCCCAGGAAGGGGAATCTTCGGCTACAAGGCACGCGGCTGTCAGATGGTCAGGGCTTCACCCAGGATGACCTGCAGGCTGGGCGGGTGACCTATGGGGCCACAACCCGGGCCTCGGAGGCAGTCGAGGACAACTTCCGCTTCCGTGTCACAGCTCCATCACACTTCTCCCCCCTCTATACCTTCCCCATCCACATCAGAGGTGACCCCGATGCTCCTGTTCTCACCAATGTCCTCCTTTCAGTGCCCGAGGGCGGCGAGGGTGTCATCTCTGCTGACCACCTCTTCGTCAAGAGTCTCAACAGTGCCAGCTACCTCTATGAGGTCATGGAGCGTCCCCGCCATGGGAGGTTGGCTTGGCGGGAGACACAAGACAAATCCACCATGGTGATGTCCTTCACCAATGAAGATCTGCTGCATAGCCGACTGGTCTACCAGCATGACAACTCTGAGACCACGGAAGATGACATTCCATTTGTGGCCACCCGCCAGGGTGAGGGCAGTGGTGGCATGGCCTGGGAGGAGGTCCGGGGTGTCTTTCGTGTGGCCATCCAGCCTGTAAATGACCATGCCCCAGTGCAGACCATCAGCCGCGTCTTCCATGTGGCCCGGGGTGGGCAGCGGCTACTGACTACAGATGACGTGGCCTTCAGCGACTCTGACTCAGGCTTTGCTGATGGTCAGCTAGTGCTGACCCGCAAGGACCTCCTCTTTGGCAGCATTGTAGCTGTGGATGAGCCCACACGGCCCATCTACCGCTTCACCCAAGAAGACCTCAGGAACAGGCGAGTCCTATTTGTGCACTCAGGGGCTGACCGCGGCTGGATCCAGCTGCAGGTGTCTGATGGGCAGCACCAGGCCACTGCCCTGCTCGAGGTGCAGGCCTCAGAGCCCTACCTCCGTGTGGCCAATGGCTCCAGCCTCGTGGTCCCTCAGGGGGGCCAGAGCACCATTGACACAGCCGTGCTCCACCTGGACACCAACCTAGACATCCGCAGCGGAGATGAGGTCCACTACTATGTCACATCTGTCCCACGCTGGGGACAGCTGCTCCGGGCTGGCCAGCCAGCCATGGCCTTCTCCCAGCAGGACCTGCTGGATGGAGCCATCCTCTACAGCCACAACGGCAGCCTCAGCCCCCGAGACACCCTGGCCTTCTCCGTGGAGGCAGGGCCTGTGCACACGGATGCCACCCTACAAGTGACCATTGCTCTAGAGGAGCCACTGCCCCCACTACGCCTGGTCCAGCACAAGAAGATCTACGTCTTCCAGGGAGAAGCAGCTGAGATCAGAAGGGACCAACTGGAGGTAAGGGGCTGGGGGTGGTAAGCAGGAGTACGAGCCTTTTCATCCCCAGCCACCATGCCTGGGCACACTTGTATGTTTTAGGATGTGACTGGCTGACATATGTCGAGTGTGTGTACATATCTTAGGTACGCACTTACATGTGTGTTGTGCGTACGAGGGCTCCTGGGGAGTTTATATGTTGTACGAGCATCTGCCTGTGAGTTGTGCATGTGTCTACCAATCATGTGCACACATTATGTGCTGTGGCAAACATGCAGATTTCTAGGCCTTCTCCAGACTCACAGAACCTCTGAAGTGATGCCTGAGAATCTGTGTTCTAATAAGCTCCCTGGGAAGTTATCATGGTTACTCAGCTTTGAGGACCACTGGCTATGGAGATGGGCTTGGCTGCCCCCCAGGTGCCCGTGTCCTCAACTCTTTTTCCTAAACCAGGACTGAGAAGGTCTGTCAGGGGCTACTGAGCACCCGGGAATCTCTACAGAGCAGTCACAGGCTTCCAGCAGCCCCAGTGACTTGCTGTGTGACTTTAGGCCAATCCCTTGCCCTCTCTGAACCTTATTATCCTACACTGCCGATTTCTGAGGCCCTTCTGGTTCTGTCTGTTTGGACTTTGGGCAAACTGCTACTAAACATGTCTGGGGTCAGAAAGTCTTTGCCCTGGTGGAGGCAGCATTGGAGGCAAGGTTTGAAGAGTCTGGGGTGTCAATAGAAGAGAATGGGAACGGTAATCCAGGCAGAGAGAATAGTCCAGGCAAAGGCACAGAATCAGGAATGTGAGTTTGGGGGTGATGCGTAACCTTTTATGGCTGGACCATCAGGTGAGGAAGCACCTACCAGCGCTTGGGCTAGCGTAGTGTAAAAGCTTGTGCAGCTAAGAAGGATAGGGCGCCCTCTGGTGGTACAGCAGAGACAGGGGCGGAAGGCTGCAAGCAAACCAGTCGCAGCCTGGACAGAGGGGCAGCCTGTGTGTGTGTGGTATGTGTGTGGATGTGTGCAGGGATGGATTACCCAATAAACAAGGTAAGCATATGCTTAGGATATCAACAAAACAGAGGCACCACTTGTCCAAGGCAAAGACCCATAGATGCCAAGCAGACAGGACACAAGGAAGTAGAAGGGAACTGGCAGAGCACTAAATGAAATTGACACCAGCTCCAGCGCGTGAGGATGCGCCGGCTGGAAATAAAATTCATGCAGGGTCACCAGGGTGCCCACATGCAAAGTTGTTTAAGCTATGAGGCCTCTACCACTTGAACACCTTCACTGACATCTGTCTCCTATGGTCCCCTCCCATGTAATTGAAATTCCTTATGTCAGCAGGTCTTGTGGGAGTATACTATTTCTTTCTAATAAACAAGAGGTGGGGCTGGGCTATCAAGCCTAACTCTTGCTGCAACCCCCCAGTAGGCAACTGGATCCAACATGAGCAGTTACTGGGCTAGGATGGATTATATTAATAGATAACAGATGTCTGATCCATTTTGAGAGAACTGTCTTGTACATGCCTATTTGCTGATCCAGCAACTCCAGCCAAGAGGGGCAACAGTGCTCTTTGCCATGATACAAACACAACGGTTTGTATCTTGCGGATGTCCTGGTAAACAACCAATGGGAATTCCAGTCCCAGACGACATGCAAAAGAGAGGGAACTCAAAAAAGTTGACCCGTTGCTATGAATTCAATCAAGTTACTTTTTAAATGCATAGCATTTACGTGCAGTTATGTCTTAACTTTTGTAAACAACAATATTTATAATTTTAACTTTAAAATATGTTTGGCATACACGTGGATGCAATCTAGCATACATTTAATATAATACTAACATGGGTAATAATATACTAACATAGCAAACATCCAAAAAATATTGGAAATATTAATATTTACCTAATATAAGAGGTTTTAATTTATGTATCAAGTGAATTTCGTTTTTTATTGTCCCATTGCATGGAACACAGTGCTTGATATTATTCTATATATGCAATAAATATGGTATTAGGCATATTAAGAGGACACAAAATTCAGTATTTACCATGCAAAATCTGTTTCTGTTTTGTAACAATGAGTGTGTTTCTAAATTCATACTCCAAGAAAGCAACAAAGCACGTTTATCAAAATATTACATTTATATTTTATCAGAATGTTTACATATCTGTATGTATGTAAGGAAATTGAATAATTCCTCAAAAAATAAATGAATACTTAGATAATAAAAATTTTATAAAAACCATTCCAACTCATAGCGACCCTGTAGAACAGACTAGAACTGCCCACATGTTTTCCAAGGAGCGCATGGTGAATTCGAACTCCCTACATTTTTATTAGCAGCTCCAGCTCTTAACCACTAAATGTATTTTATTTTCCATTTCCCTTCAGATTGACTTTCTTTAAAGAAATTGATATTGTTATGACTTGCAAAACAAACTTGCTCCTTGAGAAGTGCTGTTGTTACAACCATTATGTACGTACCTCTGAATATGGGAGTTGAACAATTCTACAAAGAAATAAAACGTACATATGATAAATTTTGTATATGGTAACAACTATATTTTCCTTTTCATTTCGGACCTATTGGGTTAACCTTACATTCAGTTCTTCCTCATGGGCCACTTAAGAATGCTCCAGCGGCTCTATAATCGCATGACTCATAAGGTAGCTGGTCCTGTCCTGTGGAAAGCAAACCAAAACTCATCTTCAGATTGAGCGCACCCTTGTATTTGTATCATACTCTTTGCGATCACTCGTCCCCATCGGGTATCAGCAGTAGTCCAACGAACTGTGAAGACACAGCATCAAAGGATGGAAAGTGAGTGCGCAAGTTTTTAAGTATTATTTCAAGATGAAAAACATTTGTGGAGATCTACCAAAGGCCTGCCAACATACATCTTACAACAAACGAATGAAATTATTTCTGACTGCCTTGTAAGTACTATTTCTTTTGACTACCTCAGACCTGAAGAACAAAATTACATGATCCAAATCAATTTTTTTACTTACTGATTTTCAAATATAAATTTTTTGTTAACATCCAAATTCTAGTATAAATTTTAATTTATAAATTTTACTTGTTTTATAAAATTTATTTATTTTCGATTATTCAAATTTATTTGCTATGGTAGAACCAAGTTTAAAGAGTGACAATTTTATATCCAGGTAAAATGAAATGACAACAACTAAGTGGACCACAAAAACGAAAGCTCAAAGAAGATAAAAAGAAAAGGATTTGAAGTCCTAAAGACAATTCCAAAATTAATTTCCTTTTTAAAACATAATGACTCAGAAGAGGCTTCTTCCACTGAACACTCAAGTTTAATGGGTGCAAATCATTGTACTAGTACCACTAGGGCTGAAATTACTAATAGCAATGTGAATATAATAGAATTTGTTCCAAACTCTGCATCCATTCCTTACTGTAGTAAAAAAATATATAATAACGATGTAGAAAGTGAAACTGTTTTAGAATCTGAAATTGTCAAACCTGTACACTCCTTAAATAATAGAAATATAGATCTTGCTTTGTGGAATAACTTTCTTTTAACACAGGAAAGAGCAACCCATCATATATGTCTAAAACAACATGTGAAGAATTAATAAACTTAGTAAGTGATAAAGTTCAATCATCTATTTTCAGTGAGGTAAGTCTAGCTCGATATTTTGGTTTCTCTGTAGATTCCACTCCTGATCTTTCATACAGATCAGCTAAGTATTGTTTTAAAATACATATCTCCAACAGACAGGAAACCTATCGAGTGGTTTATCACATTTGCTAGATTAAAAAGACATACTGGGGAAGAAATCACAAATACTTCACTATTCATGTGAAGTTTACAAAATTGATTTTTCCAAGTGCAGAAGACAGTCCTATGAGAGTGCAACAGAAAATTTTAGAACATAATGAATGTGCCATTTTCAAATGATGTGCTGTGCATTCAGTTAATCATCGCGGAAGCATTAGAAAGAAATAAGTAAAGGACGGAAGTGCTCCAGAAGTATCACGGAGGGCCGGAGACCAGTTTCAGGTAACCACACACCACACCATCATTGACACACTTGAGTCTTGCCTGAAAAGAAGGGCAAAAGCGTATGAAGTTCTTTCAAATAGCTTTTCCTTCTTAAGCAATGTGGATATACCTGATGAAGAATGCATGAAGAAGTCCAAGAAATCAGTGCAAGTTTATTTCTATGACTTAAATACAAGCTTTTATGGAGAAGTACGACAATTTCGTTCTTATATGAGAATTAAATTTACAGATTCAGGAAAGACAAATTTTACTCATGTAGGCATGTTTTTTTCATGTATGATTCCATAATAGAAGATAAAATACAATTTGTTTTTCCCAATGTTGAAATGGTTTTATGCATAACGAAAGCTCGTTTTCATCCCTAAAGAGACTCAAAAACCCTCAGTGTACAACAATGATTCAAGAAAGACTCAATTCATTATCCTTATTATGTATGGAAGTAGATACTGTTCAGCAGCTTAGCTGTAACCAAATCATTAAAGAATTTGTAAGAAATACAAATGTTTTGTATAACATGTTAGAAAGATCTATCTAAAAATAAAATGTAGTCATTTGTTGTAATATTTGTTTTCTGATCATTAAATTTTCTTTTATGACATCTTCTCATTTATAATTATAGCATTTATTACAAATCAAGCATCAAAATTGAAGTATGAGCTGTTTAAAGTAAAACCGGTGAAATTCAAATTTTCATTGTGGGAGATCAACAGAATTTTACATTGATTGTTAAAACAACTAAGGTCACTGACTCGTTTTCTTTGATATAGAATATGTGGAGTATTCTTTTTGTAGAAAGTGTGATATCTAGTAAAAACATCCACTAAAAATTTTATAATCCAGTTTATTTCATTCTGTTAAAATGGCATACGCAGCTTTTGGTTCAATTGCTAATATTATAGTCACATTTAAAAAGAAGTTAGATCATGGACAGCTAAGACACACACACACATATATATACATGTATATCCAGTTTGAATGCACGAGTAAACAGAGAAGGGGCACCACAGATAATTAATGCTTAGGGCCCTCAAGTGCCTTAATCTGACCACAAATGTGTATATGCATGTGATATACACATGTGTCCATGCTCACACGTGAGTGTGTGGTGAGATTGTATGCCTGTGTCCCTGAGTCTGGGGGTGCGTGATTGTGTACCTCACCTTTGACCAAGTGACTGTGTCGTGGTGTGGGTGTAAGCGTGTGTAAGCCCCTCTGATCAGATGCATGTCTGAATGTTGTGTAAACCTGAGTGTGAGTGTGTGTCTAAGTGAACAGAGGCGTCTAGTGTCTTAGGTGCTCCCTGGGGGACTGAGAGAGATGTGGGCATTGAGCCTGTCCTGGTCATGAGGACCCAGGACAGCCTCCATCCACGGCCCCCTCTGAGTCTGTGTGACCCTCTTTCTGTTAACCAGGCAGCCCAGGAAGCAGTGTCGCCGGCAGACATTGTGTTCTCGGTGAAGACCCCGCCCAGTGCTGGCTACCTAGTGATGCTGTCGCACGGCACCTTTGCGGACCAGCCACCCAGCCTGGACCCCGTGCAGAGCTTCTCACAGGAGGCGGTGGATGCAGGCCAGGTCCTGTACCTGCACTCCCGCCCTGAGGCCTGGACAGATGCCTTCTCGCTGGATGTGGCCTCGGGCCTGGGCGCTCCCCTCGAGGACATCCGCATGGAGCTGGAGGTGCTACCCGCTGTCATCCCCCTGGAGGCACAGAACTTCAGCGTCCCCG
The DNA here is from genome assembly GCF_024166365.1 of Elephas maximus indicus. NCBI lineage: Eukaryota > Metazoa > Chordata > Mammalia > Proboscidea > Elephantidae > Elephas > Elephas maximus. The sequence goes on along the minus strand of NC_064831.1, from coordinate 65,587,266 downwards.
AGGGTGGCATCCGCACCCTGGCCCCTCCGCTGCTCCGCATCACTGGGCCCTACTTCCCCAAGCTACTGGGCCTTGACCTGCAGGTGCTAGAGCCGCCCCAGCATGGAGCCCTGCAGAGGGAGGAAGGACCTCAAGACAGGACCCTCCAGTCCTTCTCCTGGAGAGAGGTATGGCTCTCAGGGAGGCCTGGGGTGTGTAGCCCTGCTCTGGGGCAGGGTGGGGGCAGCCCCAGGGACTCCCCATTCGGGGGCATGTACAGACGGGAAGCAGGGAGCCCACGTTTATGGAGCACCCCTGCTTTAGGCACCTTAGTTCTTCCTCTCACCCACTCTGGGAGATAGAAATTATTGTTCTCATTTCCCACCTGTGGAAACTGAAGCTCTGGAGGAGTCGGTCTTCTGCACCCAAAGGCGGGGCATGAAGGGTATGGGGCCTGAGCCCCGGGGTGGTGCCTGCCGGGGCCTGACCTCCAGCTGCCATCTTCCTGCAGGTGGAACAGCGGCTGATCCACTATGTGCATGACGGGAGCGAGACACTGACAGACACCTTCGTCCTGGTGGCCAATGCTTCAGAGATGGATCGCCAGAGCCATCCTGTGGCCTTTACTGTCACTGTCCTGCCTGTCAATGACCAACCCCCCATCCTCACCACAAACACAGGCCTGCAGGTGAGAGCATCCCTGGGACCACCCCCAATTCCCCTCCCAGACAGAAAGCCAGGACCCCTTTCTTCCCAACATAAGACTCCCCCTCTCTGAGCCTCAGTCTCCTCTTCTTTAAAATGGGACACTGTCAGATGCCTCATTGGGTTGTTGTGAGGAGAGATGAGCTGTTGCTTTGAACATGGAGCACAGGTGTAGGGCTTTGTTATTGGACACTTATAAGTGCTGTAGGCAGCCTTGTGAATGACCTTGCCTGCTGGGACCCTGCTATTTCCTGGACTTGCACCAGCAGGGGGTTTTTCCCATGGCTCAAGACTAGAACTCCTGGAGAAAGTTCTTTCAAGCCCTTGAGGGTGGGCTCAGGTGGAGAGTTATTAAACTCCCCACCTCTGCCCCAAGCAAATGAAGACCACGCCTTGGTTCCCCAAGTCTGTGGTACCCCCATTCAGCAGAGGTGCAAGCTGCAACCCAGAGAGATGATAGAATTTCTCCAGGTCACAAAAGTAGTCACTTGTGGAGCAGAAAAGTATAGCTTGACCCCATCCACACATTGCTAGCCTTTGGGGTGTGGACTCCCAGGTCTGCGGGATCCATGGAAAGTTTCAGAAGAGGACTGACTTGGGCTGTCTCTGACGTGGGGAGCTGGGAGTCTAAGATGGAATAAGATGTGCCTATGGGGAGCATCAGCAGAGTGTGGGGAGCCTGGCAGAGGGATGGAGCACAGCTAAGGGCTTCCGTGGGACTATAGACAGAGATTGCTGTGCAGCAACTCGGCCACCAGGTGGTGATGTCCACCCATGTTTGCTCCAGGAGCTCCTCACTGAAGCCCCACCCCATACTTTGTGGTCCCTCCTAGAGCTCTGCCTGGAGTCTTCCTAGGGCTGGAGAGTAAAGAGGCCCATGAATCCTATCAGGCTTAATCTTCCAGATGTGGGAACCCCTCCCCAGCCCTGGTGGTACAGTGGTTAAAGCGCTCGCCTGCTAACCGTAAAGGTCACTGGTTCAAACCCACCAGCCGTCTCACAGGAGAAAGCTGTGGCAGTCTGCTTCTGTAAAGATCTACAACCTTGGGAATCCTACACAGGAGAAAGATGTGGCAGTCTGCTTCTGTAAAGATTTACAACCTGGGAATCCTATAGGGGGGCAGCTCTCCTCTGTCCTGTAGGGTCACTATGAGTCAGAATCCTTTTGACGGTGATGGGTTTTGTCTTTTGTTTGTTTCGGTTTTGGTTTTTCCCAACACGGCCCACAAGTTGCTGATGTAACAGGATGTGTAGCAGGACCCCAGCCCTGGGAACTGGATCCTGCCCTGCTGCCAGATGGGAGGCATGAGGGGCACTCTCCACAGTGCACATGGGAAGGGGCTGACTGCACCACGGCACCCCTCTCCCACGTGCTTGGGGCCCATGACTGCACTGGGAACACCTGGGCCCTCATCCAGCTCGGCTTCAGTGCTGTGACTGGGCAGCCCCACAGCCTCCCGGCTCTCAGTGCCCCCCCTACCCCCACCCAGAATGAGAGTCCATTTCTAAGTGTCCTGTTCAGGGCAAAAATCAACATTCCCAGTGTGTGCCGGCCCATGCCCAGATATACTGTGGAGGAGTAAGGAGAGACCCCAACCCTACCAGGAAGACAACACACTAAGCAGCACTGTTGGTCAGGGCTGGGGTCTCCAGGGTGAGAACTTGGTGAGGGTAAGAAGTGGGGGCTTCTTGAGGTAGAGAAACCTAAGCTGGCCTTGAGGCACAGGCAGGATTAAAGCCAATGGTGAGGAGGTGTCTGGGGGCCCTGGGGTGACAGGAAAGGTGAATAGGATTGAGGGGAATTTCCAAATGGCAAGGGGCCCCCATGGCAGCTGGGGACATTAGCCACAGCACTATTGGAGCCCTGGTGCTGGCTCCAGGGAGGAAGTGGTGGGTGAGCGTGGGAGGCAGAACCTTCACAGGCCTGTGTCCCCAGATATGGGAAGGGGCCACTGCACCCATCACTTCGGAGGCTCTTAAGGGCACAGACAGAGACTCAGAGCCCGAGGACCTGGTGTACACCATCGAGCAGCCCAGCAATGGACGGGTCGTGTTGCGGACGGCGCCAGACACTGAGGTCCACAGCTTCACACAGGCCCAGCTAGATGGCGGGCTTGTGCTGTTCACACAGAGAGGTGGGTGCTGAGAGGGGCCTCCTGCTTGTTCCTGCAGCCCATGGGGATGCCCTTAGGAGGGGGCGCTGTCGTGGGCTTGCAGGATCCAGCTAAACCCCTGTCCTCAGGAGCCCTGGATGGAGGCTTCCACTTTGACCTTTCTGACGGTGAGCACACTTCTTCTGGACACTTCTTCTACGTGGTGGCCCGGAAGCAGCTGCTCCTGTCCCTAGAGGGCAGCCAGATGCTGACCGTCTGCCCAGGTGGGTCTGTCCTGGTGCTGCTGCATGCCAGGTGGCTGGGGGCATAGCTGACAGGTAGCACACCACCTTCTGCCATCAGCGGCCTTGCACTAGCTCCCAGTCAAAGGCTGACAGGCCCCTTTTTTCTCTCGCAGGGTCTGTCCAGCCCCTCAGCAGCCACAACCTGAAAGCCAGCTCCAGCGGAGGCACAGACCCCCACCACTTGCTCTACCGTGTGGTACAGGGCCCCCAGCTGGGCCGGCTGTTCCATGCCCAACAAGGCAGCACTGGGGAGGCCCTGGTGAACTTCACTCAGGCTGAGGTAAGGGGCCATTCTCTGCTGGGAAGGAGGAGGGTACAGAGCCAGGCCTTGTGACCCCTCCCCCACCCACAGTCCCCACATTAACTCGGAGCTTCCCCACACACCAGCAATATGAAGGACTAGGTTGACTGGCCACCAGGGGGCCAGGCTGGTAAAGCCACCCAGGGAAGCTGGGAAGAGTCTTTGTGGCAGGCACATATACCCCCACAGGGAGGGGGAAGGGCCCTGGTTGTGTCTTGGCAGCACAATTGTCCCACAGCACTGTGAGCTCAGCAGGGCAGGGATCGGTGTCCCCATTTTGCAGATAAGGAAACTGAGACTCATAGAGGTCAGGTAACTATTCAGAGAACATGGCTAGGTAGGGGCAAAACCAAGACTATGCCATCTGATTGCTAATCCAGGATTTCTCTCACCAAAGGACACTGTTTGCTCCCCCAGAGTTTCGGGGCCCCTCCCCACCTTGCCTGTGTTTGCCTCACCCCTAACCAGACACCTCCTCCTGCCTGCAGAAGCCCCTGTCCCCAGGCATCCAGCCTCCCACCCTGCTCCCAGGAGTCCTGATTTCCTTCCTGCCCACCTTCAGCCTGGGCCAAAGGTTACAAACCACTGTCCTCAAAGGCCACATCTGGTCCACAGATGTGTTTTATTTGGCCTCTACAATGCGTTTAATTTCTTAAAATTAATTGTCAGTGTATAACACTTGGGAGATTTCACATAAAAACCTGATTTCCAGTACGTAAAAGCCTGTGTTCCCTCTTACAGCAATCAGCGAAGGAACTGCCACCCCCTTTAGACCTGGCCCTGCTCCCCCTTAGACCAGGCCCTGCTCCCTCTTTAGACTGGGCCCTGCTCCGCCTTTAGACCAGGCCCCTGCTCCCCTTTTAGACTAGGCCCTGCTCCACCTATAGACCAGGTAGGGAGTGATCCCCTTTAGACCAGGCCTTGCTCCCCCTGTAGACCAGGCAGAAGTGCAGTGAGGGGGACTAGAGGGAGCATTTGCTCCAGGGCGCAAGTCAAAGGGGTGCCATGCTAGGCTGACCAGCAAATCACCACTGTTACCCCCACCACTGTTGAAGGAGGGGGTGCAAACCTAGAGATTGCCCCTGGGCACTCATTACCCTTGCTAGGCCTCTAAGACCAGGTGGGCAGTGCTTCCCCTTTAGGCCGATACTGCTCCCCTGGAGATGGACAGAGATCCCCAGCTCACCAGTCCCCACTGCTCCTGACTCCCACACACTAAGACCCCACCGGTTTCCCTCTCACTGTGTATTGCGCAAGTCATGTTTTTCTGAGAGAAGGAAAATAGTTCTCTGTGTCTCCTAAAGGGGAAAACAAAAGATAAGCCAAGAGGACATATTTTGACTAAAAGGGGCAGGAAACCTATTTCTTTATGGAGGTGAAGACTATTCCTTTCGTGTCAGTATGCCAAAGGACAGCAAGTGTGGCTGGAATAGAGTTGGCCTGGGGGACAGTGTAGGAGGGGAGCTCGGAGAGCTGACAGGGTCAGACCAGGAGTCTGTGGCCCAGAGGTGAGCCATTGCAGGAGCTTAAACAAAACAGTGACATTAGCCTCACTTACATTTTAAAAGGCTCACCCCGGCTTCTGTGTTAAGAACAAGCTGTAGTGGGAGGGGGCAGGGCCCAAGCAGGGACACAAAATAATAATCCAGGCAAGGGATGATGGCATGTGCCAGAAGAGTAGAGAATGAATCCAAGGTTTTAGCCTGAGCCACTGCAAGAATGGAGTTGCCATCAACCCAAGTGGGGAAGGTTGTGAGAAGCAGAGAAGATCAGGAATCCAGGGGGGCATGTTGAGTGTGACTATCCATAGACATTCACGCAGAGCTGTCGTGGAGGCAGGGGGATGTATGAGTGTAGATTCAGGTGAGAGCTGTCTGGGCTGGACATACAAATAAGGGGTCACTGATACAGATGGCATTTGGAGCCATGAGACTGGATGAGAATGTTTGGGGAACACCAGTATAGAGAGAAGAGCCTAAAGACTAAGTGATACGATGTTGGGGAGACCAGGAGGAACCAACAAGAGTCTGAAGGAACAACTAGCGAGGTAGGAGGAAAGCTAAGAGAGTGGAAACCCTGGAAGCCACAGAGATCTTGGGGGAATAAGTGCCCAGTCGTGTCAGACCCTGCTGAGCAAGTAAGATGACCCCTAAGAACAGACCCCTGGATCTAGTAGCTTGGTGCTACCAGATGGAGTGAGTTCAGGACAGTGTGGTGGAAGAGTATAGACTATTCTTGGGAGGAGTTTTGCTGCAGAGGAGAAAAAAAAAAAGGGTGGGGGCAATAGCTGGTGGAAAAGTAAAGTCAAAAGAAGTGTTTTCTTTAAAACGGAAGAAAGAATAACATATGTGTATACTGATCTACTGATCGGGGAGTCCTTGGGCGGTGCAAGCAGTTAACATTCTCGGCTTGGAGAAAGGGTGGAGATTCGAGTCCACCCAGACGTGCCTCAGAAGAAAGGCCTGGTGATCTACTTCCAAAAAATTAGCCACTGCGAACCCTGTGATGCACAGTTCTACACTGACACGCATGGGGTCGCCATGAGTCAGAACTGACTTGATGGCAACTGGTGTGTGTGTTATGGGAGTGATCCGTTAGAGGAGGAAATTGATACCCTAGGAGAGAAAGGAGACTGGGAGTGGCATCTTCCGTAGGCAAGAGAGGATGAGATCCAGAGAGAAAGAGGAAGGACTTGCTTTAGACAGAAACACGGAGAAATTATTGGTTTCCCAGAGGCTCAGAGAGATGAGGTGATCTACCCAAGGTGGCAGAGCTAGGATTTGAACTCTGGCAACAAGCTGCAGAGCCCAGTTCTTCTCCTCCACACAGTTGCGTAGTGGGAGCCCAGTGAGCGGTGAGGAAGAGAGCAGGTTACATAGATGGAGCTGGTCACAGCCGAGAGAGCCCAGAGGCTGGGCCCTCAGTGCTTGCCAGGAATGCCTGGGAGGAGGCTACTGGGCACCACAGGCTAGGCCTGCCTCTCGCCCCCAACAAAGATATCTCCCCTCAGGTGTCTTCTGGGAACGTTCTGTATGAACACGAGATGCCCCCGGAGCCTTTCTGGGAGGCCCGCGACACTGTGGAGCTCCTGCTGTCCTCACCCCCTGCTCCCGACTTGGCCGCCACCCTCTCTGTGACTGTGTCCTTCGAGGCTGCCTGTCCCCAGCGCCCCAGCCGCCTCTGGAGGAACAAAGGTGAACTGTGATGAGCTGACAAGATTGGGGGGACACCAGGGGAGGCCCAGAGAGGAGGGAACCAGGCGAGGGTCAGCAGCTCCTGCCTCTAACCCCTCAGGACCTGGGAAGTTCTGAGGAGGGCGGGTGGGAAGTTTGAGGGAGGGCACAGTCCTGTCCTCTTGGGAGCTTGGTATGAGGGGACACAGCCCAGCCATCCTGGGGGACCTGGTCTGCAGTGGGGAGCACAACCCTGCCCTGGGGCCTGTGTCTAAGGGTCCACAGCCCACCCTGGTGGACTGGACCTTCACAGCCCATGTCTCATCCCCAGGTCTCTGGGTCCCTGAGGGCCAGCGGGCGGAGATCACCGTTACTGCCCTGGATGCCTCCAACCTCCTGGCCAGCGTTCCGTCACCCCAGCGCCCCGAGCATGACGTGCTCTTCCAGGTCACACAGTTCCCCACCCGAGGCCAGCTGCTGGTGTCCGAGGAGCCCCTCCACGCTGGGCGGCCCCACTTCCTACAATCTGAGCTGGCCGTGGGGCAGCTGGTGTACTCCCACGGCGGAGGGGGCCTCCAACAGGATGGCTTCCGCTTCCGCGCCCACCTCCAGGGACCAGCGGGGGCCTCTGTGGTGGGGCCCCAAACCTCAGAGGCCTTTGTCATCACAGTGCGGGACGTGAATGAGCGACCCCCTCAGCCCCAGGCCTCTGTTCCACTCCGGCTGACCCGGGGCTCCCAAGCCCCAGTCTCCCGGGCCCAGCTGAGTGTAGTGGATCCAGATTCAGCCCCCGGGGAGATCGAGTACAAGGTGCAGCGGGCACCCCACAATGGCTTTCTGAGCCTGGCGGGGGGCAGCCCAGGACCCGTGACTCACTTCACCCAGGCTGACGTGGATGCAGGGCGGCTGGCCTTCATGGCCAACGGGAGCAGTGTGGCAGGCACCTTCCAGCTGAGCGTGTCAGATGGGGCAAGCCCACCCCTGCCCATGTCCCTGGCTGTGGACGTCTTGCCATCCACCATTGAGGTGCAGTTGCAGGCTCCCCTTGAGGTGCCCCAAGCCTTAGGCCGTGCCTCACTGAGCCGGCAGCAGCTTCAGGTAGTCTCTGATCGGGAGGAACCTGACGCAGCTTACCGCCTCACCCAGGGTCCCCAGTATGGGCATCTCTTGGTGGGCGGGAAGCCCGCCTCAGCTTTCACCCAGCTCCAGATCGACCAGGGGCAGGTGGTCTTTGCTTTCACCAACTTCTCCTCAGCTCACGACTTCTTCAGTGTCCTGGCACTGGCCCGGGGTGCCAATGCGTCGGCCACAGTGAATGTCACCGTGAGGGCTCTGCTGCATGTCTGGGCAGGTGGGCCATGGCCCCAGGGTGCCACTCTGCGCCTGGACCCTGCAGTCCTAGATGCAGGTGAGCTGGCCAACCTCACAGGCAGCGTGCCCCGCTTCCGCCTCCTGGCGGGCCCCCAACACAGCCGTGTGGTCCGCGTGCCCCGGGCCAGGACGGAGCCCAGAGACGGCCAGCTTGTGGAGCAGTTCACCCAGCAGGACCTTGAGGACGGGAGGCTAGGGCTGGAGGTGGGCAGGCCAGAGGGTCGGCCCCCTGGCCCCGCAGGTGACAGCCTCACTCTGGAGCTGTGGGCACAGGGCGTCCCGCCTGCTGTGGCTTCATTGGATTTTGCCACTGAGCCTTACAACGCAGCCAGGCCCTACAGGGTGGCCCTGCTCAGTCTCCCTGAGGCTGCTCGAACAGAAGCAGGGAAGCCAGAGAGTGGCACACCAACAAGTGAGCCGGGCCCAGCAGCATCCAGCCCCACGTACACTGTGGCCAGGGGAGGCTTCCTGGGCTTCCTTGAGGCCAACATGTTCAGCGTCATCATCCCCGTGTGCCTGGTCCTCCTGCTCCTGGCGCTCATTTTGCCCCTGCTCTTCTACCTCCGCAAACGCAACAAGACAGGCAAGCACAACGTCCAGATCCTGACTGCCAAGCCCCGCAACGGCCTAACCAGTGACACTGAGACCTTCCGCAAGGTAGAGCCAGGCCAGGCCATCCCACTGACGGCAGTGCCTGGCCAGAGTCCCCCGCTGGGCAGCCAACCTGACCCAGAGCTGCTACAGTTCTGCCGGACACCCAACCCCGCCCTCAAAAATGGCCAGTACTGGGTGTGAGGCCTGGCCTGGGCCCAGAAGCTAACCGGGCCAGGACAGCCTTGCCTGGGCCCCGGGTTCCACTACTCCCAGACCCTGGGAGGAAAAGACCCGGAGACACTGGGGGCGGAAGGTGCCTGGACATAGTCCCAGGGGTCCATGATGGAGTGGAGTAAAGAGATGGAGCCTCCCCCAGCTCACTCCATGAACTGCAAAGGGCTTAGGTGGCAGGCAGGCTCGAGATCGGCACACTTGCCCTGGAGCCAGTTTGGGTACCTCCTACATGGATCAGGGCCTTTGGTGAGTCACATTCAGGCTGCCAAGAGGGTAAGGAGAAAGTGCTCTAGGGAGGGAAGGAATAGATTTAAGGACTCCTGGCTTTCCCACCCCAACCCAGGCCTCCGCTTGTCTCTGCCCCAGGGTTGAGGGAAAAACTTGTTCCCCCTGATTTTTTAGGGAGAAAGGAGTCCCTGGAGCAGAAGGCAGGAGGAGGGAGCTCCTTCGCTCTCTAGAAGGCATTAGCCAATAAAATAATATATTCAGGGTCGGGTGGGTTGCTCTGGGGATGGGTTTATTTAAGGGTGATTGCAAAGAAGCTATTTAATATGGTGCTGAGCTAGCCGGGACTGATGGAGCCCCTAGGCGGTGGGATGATAAAGGGTCTGAGGCCAGTGCATCCCCAGGGCCCTACCTTGATGGATCGAGGGATAGGCAGCCTCAGCCAGGGGCCTCAGAGTGGGCTGGGCTGGGGCACGTGCAAGGTCTCCAGCCAAGAGCCACCACAATACCCATGCTCCCTGGGGGCTGGGGCAGCAGGCAGTCAGGGACACTCGGCCCCACGGGGCCTGGATAAATGGTGCTTCGGGCTTTGAACACTGTGTGGTTTGTGTCTGTGCGCTGGGGTCCACCTGGACCTGCCTTCTCCTCTGGCAGCCGTTCTGCCATACTTCAGCCGACAGCCTGTGTGGGCAGGTGGGCCAGTCTTTGCAGGGCCATCCAAAACCCCTTGGTTTAGTAGAGATAGGCTAGGTCCTCTACAAGGAACTTAAAAAAGTAAAACCAAGAGATGTTAAGACCTCTCAGCCCTACATTTCTTATCCCGAGTTTAGCTTCCACAGCCCTATCCCACCCTATCTCCCTTTCAAGTGGTCGGAGCAGCAAAGTGAACAGAGTCAAGGGAGTGGAGATGCTAAGGCAGAGATGAGGAGCCAGTGGGGACGAGAGGAGGTGTCAGGGGCCCTCCCATTAGCTCCCTGGAGATTTTTACAAGGGCTACTTCTGCTAAAAGAAGCCACGGTGGCACATTGGTTAATCTCTGGGCTGCTAACCGAAAGGTTGGCAGTTCAAATCCACCCTGCAGATCTGTGGGAAAAGACCTAGCAATCTACTTCCATAAAGATTACAGCCTAGAGGACTCCCTGGGGCAGTCCTCTGTCACATGCGCTCTCTCTGAGTCAAAAATTGACTCCTCAGCACCTAACAACAACAACAATTTGCCGGCCTCCCCCAAAGGGCAGCTGACCTGTGCCTGGGGCCAGAGCCACTTCTTCCCTGTGACATCTGAACTTGGAACTAGGGCAAGGGAGGAGATTCTCCTCCACTGTCCTGCCCCTGGGCAACCCCTCCCCCTGATGCCCTTCTCGTCCCAGCATTGGCCTCCTAGATCCCCCTCACTCCACTCTCTCAGGTTTGGGACAGGTAACCCTGTATATCACTGCTGGAAGGGCCCCTGCAAACCAAGGGGAGACCGAGAATCGGAGAGGGGAAGGAGGCTGCCCAGGAAGGCAGCAGTAGAGCAGATAAGGCCCCTCTTGCCACACCAAAAAGTACTAGCCCCTCAAGGAGAGTGGCCAGGGTCCCACAGGCTTCTGGAGCTCTGACCTGGGCCTTCAGAGGTCTTCCACAGCCGGAGCTCCCAATGCTGGCCCCCATTTTCTTTTTACAAGCCTGGTCTCTCCTGCACCTCCAGGTGATCCTCATACAGGGACCCTGCCAAGGGTGTCTCTGTGCCACGCCCCATGCTCTGCCCTGCCTCCATGAGGAGCCGAGGAGCCGGGGGCTAGGTCCTCAGGGCCCTGATATCTGGAACCAGTCTCCACCTAGGGCGACCGGTTTCCCTGGAAGTGTAAGTTGAGATGAAGGTGACAGACCCGCCAGGCAGGATCTGGCTTAGACTCCAGTTTCCCCCAGAGGACTAATGACACTCTCTCTGTTCACACAGCTGCCCTGCCCTGCCCTGCCCTGCCCTGCACTGGCCCCACTGCGCTGACACTAGTCAGCACAGCTGCTCGGGCTCCTTCTCTAGCCTGTTCTGGCCAGTGGGCTGGCACAGAGGGGCCTGGGGCCAGCAGCTCTCCCAAAAAAACAAAACCCATTGCTGTCAAATTGCGACCCTATAGGACAGAGTAGAACTGCCCCATGGAGTTTCCAAGGAGAGCCTGGTGGATTTGAACTGCTGACTTTTTGGTTAGCAGCCTTAGCACTAAACCACTATGCCACCAGGGTTTCCATAGCTCTCCCAGGACCTGGGAAAGGGTCTTTCACTGGCACACCAGAGCAGGGAGCCCACTCTGAATGTGGGGTCTCGGTGTGTGCAAATCCCTTGTGGCTTTCAGATCAGCTCCCAGGCTAAAGAGGGTCTGAAGGGGGTTATTCTCCACTTGACAAAATAACTCCCCATTCCGTTCCTTTAAAGAGCTGGCTCCTCCTAGATGGTGAAGATAGGAGCCAACTTGTGTACAAGTATTCAAGAATGTTTGGAAGCCTCTGGCCCTCTTCCTCACACAAACATACACTGCATAATGGGTACTTGTGCACCAGACCATGGATGTGAACACAGGCTCACACATGCCCCTCAGGCACTTGCACAACACAGAGATAACTACCTGCCTATAATATAAAAAAAAATAATATACACATGTACATACAAACTTAGGGGAGGGTGGCCCTCATCCGTGGCCCTCGCACAGTCCTAGGAGCTGGCCATGTCGAGCAAGAGCCAGGATCCCCTGCCCAGCAATGGACCCAAGCTGACATCAACAGAGTTGGAAATTGGGAGTGGACCCACATGGGGAGTGGGGGGTGTGGTTGCCAGAGGGGTACAGATATCCAGGTCCTCAGCTTGAAAGCCCTGCCCACTGCTCGAAATGGCTTAGCCTCTTAGGTACTAAAGAAGGGACTAAGAAACTAATATGTGAGCCCCTCTTCTCATTCCAAGGACCCCTGGTGGTGCAGTGGTTAAGCACTTGACTGCTAACTGAAAGGTCAGTTGTTCAAGCCCACCAGCTGCTCCGAGGGAGAAAGATGTGGCAGTCTGCTTCTATAAAGATTCCAACCTTGGGAATCCTATGGGGCAGTTCTACTCTGCCGTATGAGTCAGAGTCTAATCAACTGGATGGCAATGGGTTTGGGGTTTTTTTGTTTGTTTGTTTTTCTGTCTATCTCTATCCTAGAAGCTGGCCCTTTAGGCATGGTTGCTGTAGCAATGACAGAAGTGGAGCCATCATCCTCCAATAGGAAGTCAATGAAATGCTTCCTCCCCCACCCCCACCAACTTCTCCTGAACAATGGGAATTGCCAGGGATGCTGGCGTCTTCCTCTGGGCCCTGAAGAGGCAGATCTTAAAAGGGTGGAGGTACCTGGGCAGCGCCCCAGTGCTCTCTGTCTGCTTGGGTTTCCCAGTTCCTAGCCCTAACATGCAAGAGAGCCCTGGCTAGTGGGTGAACCTGGCTGGAAACCAAGCCCACTGGACCCCTCCACTGCCTCTGTCCATCCTTAGGTCCTGCCTAGTTAGTGCCATCCCTGGGTAGTTATATTTTGTGCCAAAAATGCTGCAAAAGATACAGATGGGAATCCACCCAGCCCTTCCTTCAGGGCCCCAGACATGCCAATGTGTAACTACAAACCATGATGTGTGCCTTAAGCCGGCGGTGTGAGCTAGCCCAGGAGGGGAAGCCCTGAGCTGGAGGGCTGGCTGGCTCTGCCTACTTGCTTCTCTCCTTGCGGAGGGCTGAGCCTTTCTGTGGAATGGATAGCCAGTGCAGCAGCTGAAGCTGAGCATGCTCCTGGTTACATTTCCATCCTCTGTGTAATGAGTTTCAGTATTTAACCAATAGCTGCTGTCCTCATTAAGTGCGTTAGCACCTCCGATAACTGGTGGGTTATACCATGTTCCTTCACACTTTAGGTATCTTAAGAGCCCCTGAAGATAGAAGCAGCCCTTGGTTAAGGTGACCAGTAGCCAAGAAGGAACTTTTCTGCCCAAACACAAACATAGCCTCAATTGGCGGCTGAAGGAGTTCTCCCCCTCCCTCACTACCCAGCAACTGCTACCTCTGTTAGCCCAGAGCCCGGAACTAATCCCAAGGCTTCCTTCTGATGCCTTGTGGGGTCACAAAGTGCTCGAGTGACCCAGTCTCTGAGTCTCCAGGGTCCAACTTAGATGCTTGTCTAAGTTCTCGCTACTCAAAGTGGAGTCTGTAGACCAGCAGCACCAGCATCACTTGGGCGCTTGTTAGTAATGCAGGCTCTTTGGCCCCATCCCACACCTGCTGAATAAGACCCTGCATTTTCAGCAAGGGCCCCAGGTGATTGGTAGACCCGGTAAAGTCCATGAAGCACTGATTAAAGTAATCCCCCTCAAGCTCTAACTGGGAAAACTGAGACTAGGAGAGGCAGGGACCAGGCCAAGACCCCACAGCTGGAGGAGGTCAGACTCCTGACCCTGTTACAGGGTTTTGTTTTCCATATCACACTGTCTGCCCTTCCCCACACTCTTGTGAAACTGCCCACATCCCCCTCAAACTCATGGGATAGGGGACTTTGTTGGTTTTTGTTTTGTTTTTGTGTGAAAATATACACAACAAAACATATGGCAATTTAACATCTCTACATGTATAATCCAGTGATGTTGATTGCATTCTTCAAGTTGTGCACCCATTCTCACTGTCCTTTTCCAGATTATTTCACCACCATTAACATAAATTCAATGCCCTGGAAGCAAAAGGTGATAGGGTTCTGATGGTGGGGCTCCTGCTCCAGGGTCCTTCAGAGGACAAGAGAGGGAAGTGGAGGAGGGCAAAGGCGGCAGCCAGGTCTGGTCGGGTGGGAGGGGCTGCAGGAGGAGCCCACTCCCATCCTTACCTCCCAGAGACAAAAAAAAAAAAAAAAAAAGCCCCTGGAAACTGAAGCAGCCCCTAACACCCTGCCTTCTGCAACCCAGTTGGTCCTTCCTTCTCTGTCCCCTCCCTACTATCTGAGTCCCAACTGGCAGAGGGAGGGAGGAAGGGAGATGTCACCAAGGTCACCAGTCAGTGCCTACGTCAAGTGTGGAGCCTTCCCATAGGAAGGACGTGAGAAAGCCACCTGACAGGAAGGAGGGATGAGTCTCCCAGAGCTCTCCACCTTGCAGAGAGTGAGGAGCAAGAGGGGCTGGATGGAGGCCCCCACACTAACTGTCCCTTCTACCCCCTCCCTCATCTCCCTAGCAGCTGGGAAGCAACACCAGGCAGTGGCTCCCAGCCTGTGGGCTTCCCTGGTGCTGGGAATCCCTCCGGAGCCCCCAACTCGCCTTCCCTCCCAGGGCAGCTCTCTGTACCTGTAACACTGTTCAGTGCTGTGCACTTCATCAGGGCAGCGTCCAGCCCCTGCTGTGCCCTGTACTGTGTACATAGTAGATGCTCAATAAACATCTATTGCCAGGATACAGCCCCACCCCTCCCACAGAGACGCCCTTATGCTAGGAGGCCTCTGTCCACTTGCGCCATACAGTTCCCTGTCCTGGACTCCCACTCTGGCTCCACTGGCTTCCCCCCTACCCATCCCAACTGATCTCCCAACTGCCGCTTTGGCTCCCAGGCCCTGAGTCTCTAAGGAGCAGGTTTCATCTGTCATTCCCAAACTCTTCAGAGCTCACGTCTATCTTCCTCCATACTCAATCACGGCTCCCTCCCTCCCCAACACCTAAAGTGTGCCAGCCCAGAACCCTATGGGCACCCTTTCACCCAAACGTACATGGAAACCCATCACAGGTAAAGTCATAGTTGATTCAATGCAGCAGGAGGAAGCAAGAACCCAGGATCCCCTACCCTCCGTAGCGCCTCCTTGGAGCCTCCAGGCTCCACTGACCTCCGTGCCAGCTGATCTGTCCACTTGCAGTGAGTGCTACCTGATTCCAACCTTCAGAGGCAGGGAGCAGAGCAGAATCCTACCTCTCCCCTACCCAGGGGTCCTGCATTAGACCAGGGGGCTCAGAGTCCCAGCATCAGGCCAGAGAAGAAGGATGACCTGCCCAGTTAGCCATTCATTGACAAACCTGGGTCTCATGGAGGCTCAAAAACATTCCAGATGACAAGGATCTCAGCAGAGGGATTGCAGGCACCTCGAGAGGCATAAGGACAAGTGGGGGTGGGTCGGGGACTCCAGACATTCTGGCCAGGCTAGAGACCACCAAGGTCCAGAGGGTAATGGGGGAGCCCTGTTGGGTCTTGCCAGGGAAGGAGGTACCTGTGCTAGCGGATCCCTAAAGGGCTTTTGGATAGACAGGCAGGCAGGTGGGTGGGTGAGACTGGTAGAGCCTGGGCACTCTCAGAGGACGGGTGGCTCAGGGTGGAAGGGCTCCCTCTGAGTCAGGCCTGCTAAAAGGTTGCCTTGTGCATAGACCCCCTGGAGAGGCTGCTGGGGCAGGACCCTATGACCCCAAGAAGGTTCTGGGCCCCAGGACCTCAGCCCCTCTGCCCCCTCATCTGCCCTGAGATCCTCAGAGTCTGGGGACTGAAGGAGGGAGGGCAGGAATGATACCTGTGTCTGCCCCATGAAGTACCTACCTGTTATAACTCAAAATGGGATAACTGGCCCCAGAGACTATGGAGCTGGGACAGGGGGACTCAGTGCCTGCTTTGAGCCTAGAGCCCTGCCTTCTGTCTTCATCTCTGCTTCATTTCCCATCCCCAGTCAGTATTCATGGTATGGAACTTGCTGTCCAGAGGTCCCCAGCCCAGCTCCCACCCCTTCATGACCTATCAAAACTGTGCAAGGCTTCTTTTCAAAGGGTCAGTGTTGTGGCAAAGCTCCTAGAACAGCACCCAGCACATAGTAAAACCAAAACCAAAACCAAACCCAGTGCCGTCAAGTCGTTTCCCACTCATAGCGACCCTATAGCACAGAGTAGAACTGCCCCATAGAGTTTCCAAGGAGCGCCTGGAGGATTCAAACTGCCGACCCTTTGGTTAGCAGCCATAGCACTTAACCACTATGCTACCAGGGTTTCCTCATTAAATGTTGACTATTATTATTAAACTGTTAAAATGGTTATTATTATTAACTGCCTAGCATACGGGGCTGGCATATTGTAGATGCTTAATAAATGTTAGAAGTTCACGTTATTGTTAAATTTTATTATAGTCATCATAATGCCTGGCGCGTAGTAGGTACTGAACTAATATTCTGTCCTTCTCTTAGAGGGCCAAATGTATGCATTCCCTATCTGGAAAAGATGAACATTAGGGTGCTCCTCTTTGCTGAGCTTTGGTGGGGAGAGTGCAGTGTACGGCAAGGAGTCAAGATCTGGCCTGAGTAGGAAGAGCTGATAGCCCTACTCTGACCTTCCCTTCACCACCCTCACCCCAATGATTCTGAGGAGGGTTGCCCCCGAGGTTGGAGGGGGAGCGGGGGAACATCTGGCCTACCTTAGAGGAGGCTTGGCTACAAGGGACCCAAGAGGGAAAAATCCCACTGGAACCTGCCTGCCCAGGTGCAGGAGGGCTGGATGGCAGGGGTAGGCAGGAACACAGGGGCTTCCTGGAGGAGGAACCCTGAGCTGGGCCTGAAGAATGGGCAGAGCTGAGCTTAAGGCAGAGCAGGAGGGTGGGGGGAAGATGGAGCAAAACCAGAGAGATGAGGATACTGGCACCCTGGAGTCAATAGCGGCCTGGGCATCAGGCTGAGAGAAGCTACTATGGAGCCCCTGGTCTGACAGGGAGTAGACGCAGAACTGGGGCAGGAATAGGGGCTGCTGAGCCTCTGGGCTGGAACTCTGTGTCCAGTTACCCCCAGCTTGAGTGACCTCAACTCATTGTGCAAGGAAAGGAATAGTGGAGGCTGCTGCCGCCAAGGCTACTCAGCGAGGGCAAGAGGGCAGGTTACTATTACGGAGTTTACAAGCAGGAAGTTCATACAAGTTACATCGGCAACATTCTTAATCATATTACACAGGCACAGTGGGGTTTACGTATAACTTCATGAATCCCATGTTCGGAATATGGCCGTTAAATTCCACCCAGAGGCAGAGAAGTTACTTAATGAGATAAAAGGTTATCCAGAATGTCAACATGGCTCCGAAACCAGTTTCCACCAATTTCCTCTAGCTTTTTGGGCAGCAGTTAAGGAAAAGGGAACCAGGATGTTAATGTAAAGCTTTTGCACACCTCAAGCTAACTGCTTGAGGCAGTGGAATTTTCCTCAGCCTAGAGCCCTCTGTCTTACTGGGAGAGAGCATTCCAAACAGCAGGAACAGCAAATGCAAAGGCCCTGAGGTTCTGAGGAAGAACAAACAGGTCTGGTGTTCAGTGACCAAAGAAGACAATGGTCCAAGGTAAGATCAAAGAGGTCAACAAGGGCCTGACCTTGCAAGGCCCTGTGGGCTGTGGTAAGAGTTTGGAATCTATTCTAAGCATGGCAGAAGCCCTGGAGTTTGAAAGTAGGGGAGGGACATGATTTGATTTAGAATGTGTTTTTAAAAGATTAATATGGCCCCTGTTAGGCTACCAGGGAGTAGGAGAAAGAGCAGAAAAGCATGGAGACTACTGCAATAGTTCAAGCAAGCATGCTGGTGGCTTAGACCCACGTAGTAGGGTAACTAGAGGGGTCAGATTTGGTCTGTCTCTCTTTCCTTCTTTTTTATGTTGCCTTAGCTAACTTCTTTTTATTATTGTCGTCAAACATATACAACAACAATTTGCCATTTTAACCATTCTTAAGTGTACGATTCAGTGATACTAATCACATTCACCATGTGGTGCTACCATCGCCACTATCCATTTCCTAAAGCTTTACATCACCCCAAATAGAAACTCAGTATCCCTTTGGCAACAGTTCCCATCCCTTCTCCCCCAGCTCCCAGCAGCCACTAATAAACTTTGGTCTCTATGCATTTGTCTATTCTAGAGTGGGATCATATGTGTCCTATTGGGTCTACCTTATTTCACTTAGCATAATGTTTTCAAATGCATCCATTGTAATAGCATGTACCATGACTCCATTTCTCTCTATGGCTAAATGATATTCCCATTGTATGTATGTACCATATTTTGTTTATCCATTCACTCGTTGATGGGTACTTGGGTTGTTTCTATCTTTTGGCTATTGTAAATAGTGCTGCAATGAACATTGGTGTATAAGTATCTGAGTCTGTTTTCAATTTGTTTGGGTACTTAGATAGCAGTGAAATTGCCGGATCATATTGTAATTCTAGGTTTAACTTTTTGAGGAACTGCCAAAATGTTTTCCACAGCTGCTGGACCATTTTACATTCCCACCAGCAATGGAAGAGGGTTCCAGTCTCCCATTTCCTCAACACCACCAGTCGGAGGAGCCCTGGTGGTACAGTGGTTAAGGGCTACGCTGCTAACCAAAAGGTCAGCAGTTCGAATCCACCAGGTGCTCCTTGGAAACCTTGCAATTGACTCAGTGGCAAAGGCAATGGTTTGGTTTGGTTTTTTAGTGGATGTGAAGTGGTATGTCGTTGTGGTGGTAATTTTCATTTCTCGAATGACTAATGACTGGAGTCTTTTTCGTTGTTGTCGTCAGTTGACTTAGTATTTTTATTTAAAAAAATTTTTTTTTTTTTTTAATGAGCAAACAGCAAAATTAACACAACGTTCAGCAACCCCAGGTCGGCTTTACACACACAATGAAGAGTGATGAATTTCACAGGAGCACAAATTTAAGGGCTCCTGATCTCTCACCTGGCACCGGTGTTCATGCAGATACCCAGGTCTCAACACCAGAAAAGTGGGCCTCTCTGAAAGATTCGTTGATGCTTTGCTCTACTGCTTTAAAAAAACAAACAAAAAAAAAGCCATTGCCATCAAGTCGATTCCAATTCGTATCGACCCTACAAGACAGAGTAGAACTGTCGCACAGGATTTCCAAGGAGCAGCTGGTGGATTCAAACCGCCGACCTTTTGGTTAGGAGCCTGAGCTCTTAACCACTGCACTACCAGAGCCCCAGTAGACTTCCTCTTTTTATCTGGATTTTTTTCATCTTTAAATTCTGGGTTGCTATTTTTATAGTGATAATTTGATGGTCCCATCACAGTACCAAAACCTCCACCAAAATGGAGTTCAAATTTTATCAAAACATAAAAGGGAGTGTGTGACCTTCTAGAAAAAGATAAAGGATAGGCAGCCGGAAAAGTCATCCTAAGCCGCTGACCTCTCAAGTCTCACCTGTGGCAACGGAAGCCGGGAAGAAGAGAAAGCTGCGTACATCACTGAACTCGAGAACACTGCCTGGGGCCTCTGGAACAGTTCTGTTTCTCAGCTTTTCCCAATTTCCCTAACAGCTGCTCGTAGGATTTGGGCACATAGTTGTCCCATTCAGCCTGGTAACACGTGCCAGCAATCAGGGGCCCGAGCTTGCACTTTTTGTGGAAAGATGCTACCTTGAATTTGCCCCGGTGGTCTCCAGATTCGTTGTTAAGAGTGGGCTCATCATACTTCAGTGGTCTGTCCTGCTTGTAAACTAGCCAGTCAGTGGTGGAGGCCTGTGCCCTTGGGAGGCCCAGAGCCTGATGTTGTTGCCTTTTATGTCGACTACCAGAAATGGTGCCATTCCCTGTATTTGGGAGCACCTGTGTCTGTCAGGATCAAGGTGCAGAGTTTACCTGAATCCAGCCCGTTCCATGCAATGGTGGTAGGGCAGTTCTCAACCTGGGTGGATGTCAGCACTTTGCCCTTCAACTGTTGCCCCACCGTATTTGACCTGCAACAGGTGCTGCGGCCGCTCATCCACTTCCTGCAGGCTCAAGGGCCTGGACCACCTCCTGAGGTCCACCAGCAGCGAGGAACCGAGCAGAGTGGGCAGCCGGGGAGTGGAGCAGCAGGTGATGCACACGACAGCCCAGCAGCACCAACTCGGAGTGGCCCACCCAGCGACGACCTGGACTCTCTTTTGAAGGGCCAACAAGGCTAGCTCGTGGGTGGGATGTAGAGTGTGAGAGAAAGAGATGAGCTAAGTATGATTCCAAGGCTGTGCCTGAGCTTTGGGGCAAGAGGACCAGAGGGGAAAATGTGTGGCAGAGGGCTGCCCCCACAGAGGGACCCTTAGACACCTCTGCTAGGACTGACACACAGGCCCAGGGCACACACTGACAGGCACCCAGCTACCACACAGGTGAATATGCACAATCTGGGACACAGATGCAGGTACAGACCCCATCACTCCATTCTTCCTGTCCCACCCTACAAAAGGGCTAGAGCCCCTCTGCCCTCTGCAGATCAGCCTCAATAGTGCCAGACTTAATTTCCTCTCAGGGAACAGAGTCCTGACCCCAGCTACCTGCTCCTGGCCTCACCTGTCCAGTCCCCTCCTCCATGCCCAGATCCTGCTTCCATACCCCAACAAATATTTGCTTGGTGCTCTCTGTGGGCCAAACCCTCTGCCCTTCCACCTTCCACTGGAAGGCACACAGCTACCTCCATCCACTACCTGCCGCCTGACCCCCACCTCCCATATGGTCTGCTTACCTCTCTCCTTCCCCACTCCCCCCAATTCTCAACACTCCTCTATCCACTCTGCAGCAGGACACTTGCCCCAGCCCTGCCCAGCTGGCCAGACCTCAGCCAGTCAGGCCACTGAGCAGCTGCACCTTTACAAGTGACTCAATGCCTCTGAGTCTCTGGCTACTGCAAAATGTTGACATTCAGAGTTCTTACCTTCCAGATGGTTGTGGGCAGTGAGATAACTCATGGGCGGCACTTAACCCAATGCCTGGCACGTAGTAGAGCTTAAAAATGGTAGTTGTATTACTAAACATTTTGATCAAAGATTCTATTGAAGAATCCTGATCTAAAGGAGGAAAACGCAGAACAGATTTTCAAATCTCACGGACTCTAGACTCGCTAGAGCTGTAGTGGTTGAATGAACCCCTGAAACTATTGCCCTGAGATAACCTTTAAACCCGAAACCAAGAAAATATCCCCTGAAGTCTTCTTAAAACCAAACAACAGTTTAGCTTAACTAGAAAAAAAAACAAAATTTGCCTCGAGCATAAAGTTCTTTTAATTATCTATACGAGATCAAAGTGACAATAGCAACTCTAAAGATTAGATAGGAAACTTAAGGGGGGGAGGAACCACTCAGAAAAGGAGGGTGAGAATGGTTGTACAACTCAAAGAATGTAATCAAATATCACTAAATTGCACATGTAGAAACTGTGGAATTGGTGTGTTTTGCTGTGTATATTTCCAACAAGAACAACGAAATATTTTTAAATTTAAAAATTTTAACCCATCTTGCTGGCCTGTGTGGCATGTGGACACGGCACACCTGGGTAGTGACAAGGCCCGCACCTAAGAGCTCGGGCTCTGGTGTAATCAGATAACCATGATATGGGTGATGTGGGAAACTGAGACTAGGACAGTGACCTTCCCTGAGGGCAACAGCAGCCTGGGATGTGAGCCTGGGTCTCTTAACTCTCAGGCCATATGACCCTGTGTGCTCAGTGGATTCCTCCTGCCCCGGACTGACAGATACCACGACAGCCTAGGATCCCCAAGGACTCTGCTCGCCATGGAGACAGCGTGGTAACATGGGGCAAGGCTCAATGTCTGGGGCCATCAGGAGCCTGGTCCCAGGTGCAGCTGTGCAATCTACCCACCGTGTGGCCTTGAGAGCCTGCCCCAACTGACGGCTCAGGCTTCTCACCTATAAGTTGAGTATCAATGTTTTTGGCCCTGCCTCTCTTGAGGGCTGGTCTCAGGCTCTGCTCTGCTCAAAGGCTTGGAATCCCAGTACACTTTGCTGAGCACTTGCTATGGGCAGGCGCTGCCTGGCTGATGTGCTGTGCTTGTGGAACGCTGGTCACAGCCATATGGGAGTGCATGCTGTCAGTAGAGAAACTGATGGAAGGAGCAGCTAAGAAACATCCCTGCAGCAAGGATGTGCTGAGCAGGTTTTCGCACAAGGGCTTGGCCACTCTGCAGTCCTGCCCCTGGTAGTGGACAGACAGGAACCGGGGTCTTAGACCTCTGAGGGCAGCAGGGTTGTCTGGTGGAGCCCTCATCCCTCTTGAGGAGTCCTGCCAAAATGGCAGTAAGGGGTTCAGGTCAGCCCAGAAGAGGTTCCAGGTGTCTTAGGAGATGCCAGCAAGGCTGGGTCAGCTGAGGCCGCAGACCCCATCTATCTCCTACCCAGGCATTGGCCACTTGCCTCTCAGCACAGGTACCCCAAGCCGGGTACCGCTTCATTCACACGCTCATGCACAAAGATCCTGGCTGGTTCGGCTACCCAGTACCTCCCTCCCTGGGCCCCAGTTTCCTCATGTGTAAAATGACGTTGATCACCTCTTGGACACAGAGTGGTTATAGAGTATTGACTATCCAATGCCCTTTACATGGAGCCCTGGTGGCGTAGTGGTTAAGAGCTATGGCTGCTAACAAAAAGGTCAGCAGTTTGAGTCCACCAGGAGCTCCTTGGAAACCCAGTGGGGCAGTTCTACTCTGTCCTCTAGGGTTGCTATGTGTTGGAATCAACTCGATGGGAATGGTTTTTCATTTTTATTTTTTAAATGCCCTTCACCATGCTGCTTTGCACTGGTTGGGTGGGGGGAGCCCCAGCAAGGTTGGGAGACCCAGGAGCCATGGAGACATGTAGTCCCTTCCCAGGTAGAACCCCAAGGAGGCAGTCAGATCCCAGATGACAAAGAGCGGCACAGGGCCCCTTGTGTGTGAGTGTGGGGTGGAAGCTGTGGGGTAATGCCCATGTGCCCAGGAGGGACCTTTGCTAGCCCCTCGAGGTTCCCTGGGGCGCATGAGGTATAGGGACGATGGAGGGAGCCCTGATGCCCAAGGTGAACAGGGATAGAGCCAGACCCAGAGGCCTCAGGATGGGGATCAAGGGACCAGGTGGTGGGAAGGCAGGGGCCAAGGGGTGAGGGGACAGTGACCAGAGGGCTCAATGCTGACCCAGGACCATGATGGGCATCAGGGGCCCAGTGCCAAGGACCAGGGGCTCCGCAAGGGCCCACAACAATGCTTCCACCCAGGAAAAAAGAAACGTAGCAGCACCAACATACTAAAAGGAAAAGGCAAAATTAAAGTTTAATCAAATTATACCTACAAGAGACATTGTCAAGTGGTCAACTGAACTCAAATCAAATAGTTATGTATGAATTACCTTTAATGCAGAATGCAGGCAAATTTTAATATGTTTGATGAGGTGTGGGGTTCAGCCTCTAAAATTCACAGTGCCAGAGGGGAGCCTAAGGTCTTCAAATGTGCCATCCCCAAGACTTACGTGCATCCCCAGGGAAAGAAACCCCCCCCACCAGAAAAAAGCCAAACCCATTGCTGTCAAGTCAATTCAGACCTGTAGTGACAGGGAAAGGAGAGGTCCCCAAATTTATTTGAGATTATTTTCTACCATGTGGAGGAGCGAGGGAGCAAAAGAGAAATTCGGGGCAGTTATAGGAAAATGGGAGCCTCGGTGGCGAAGTGGTGAAATGGTCGGCTGCTAACCGAAAGGTCGGTGGTTTGAACTCACCAGCCGCTCTGTAGGAGAATGATGTGGCAGTCTGCTTCTGTAAAGATTTATAGCCTTGGAAACCTTATGGGGCAGTTCTACTCTGTCCTACAGGGTCACTATGAGTTGGAATCGGGTTTACAGGAAAATGAATTTATATTCCTCACACATGTTTATTTGTGAATGGAGACCCTGAGTCCTGCAGATGTCACCATGCAATGCTGTCACCAGCATTCCTGGGAGACTGGTGGGACTCCCCCACTCTCAAACCCCCTCACATTTCAGCTCATTGGTTTGCCATCCTCAAATTCTTTGACAGCCCTAGTGGTGCAGTGGTTAAGAGCTACGACTGCTAGCCAAAGGGTAGGCAGTTCAAATCTGCCAGCTGCTCCTTGGAAACCCTATGGAACAGTTCTACTCTGGTGTATAGGCTCACTATGAGTCAGAATCGACTTGACAGGAATGAGTTTGGTTTTGGTTTAGAGCAGAGATCTGCCGCCTCCTGTCCCCTTGGGCCTAAATGAGTTAATGTGATTCTAAGGAATGGAGCCAACAGTTAGATCTTGGCTGAAAGCAGAAAATACCAGAAAGATGTTGTCTTAGTCATCTAGTGCTGCTATAACAGAAATAACACCAGTAGATGGCTTTAACAAAGAGAAATTTATTCTCTCACAGTCTAGTTGGCTACATGCCAAAATCAGGACAGTAGCTTCAGGGGAAGGCTTTCTATCTCTGTCCGTTCTGGCGGAAAGTCCTTGTCATCAATCTTCCCCTGGTCAAGGATCTTCTTAGGCACAGGAGAATGCGCTCTGCTTCCGGTGCTGCTTTCTTGGTGGTATAAAGTCCCCCCCATCTCTGCTCACTTCCCTTTCCTTTTATCTCTTGTAAGATAAAAGGTGGTGCAGGCCACACCCCAGGGAAACTCCCTTTAAATTGGATCATGGATGTGATCTGAGCAAGGGTGTTACATCCCACCCTAATCCTCTTCAACATAATCCAATCTTGCCTCATTAACTACAGGCAGAGATTAGAATTTACAACATACAGGAAAATTATATCAATCACAAAATGGAGGGCAACCACCCAGTACTGGAAATCATGGCCTAACCAAGTTGGCACAGATTTTGGGGGGACACAGTTCAATCCATGACAGATGTTTACCTGTGTTTTATTGTTTATGCAAAGGCATTTGACTGAGTGGATCATAACAAGTCATGGGTAACATTTTGAAGAATGGGAATTCTAGAACATTTCATTGTGCTTATGAAGAACCTGTACATAGACTAAGAGGCAGTCATTTGAACAGAACAAGGGAATACTTCATGGTTTAAAATCAGGAAAGGTGTGCATCAGGGTTGTATCCTTTCACTATACTTATTCAATCTGTATCCTGAGCAAATAATCCAAGAAAAATATGATGAACAGCGTGGCATCAGGATTGAAGGAAGACTCATTAACACCTGCCATATGCAGATGACACAACCTTGCTTGCTGAAAGTGAGGAGGGCATGAAGCACTTACTGATGAAGATCAAAGACGACAGCCTTCAGTATGGATTACACCTCAACATAAAGAAAACAAAAATCCTCACAACTGGACCAATAAGCAACATCATGATAAATGGAGAAAAGACTGAAGTTGTCAGGGATTTCGTTTTACTTGGATTCACAGTCAACACCCATGGACACAGCAGTCAAGAAATCAAATGACATATTGCATGAGCAAATGTGCTGCAAAAGACCTTTTTAAAGTGTTAAAAAGCAAAGATGTCACCTTGAGGACTAAAGTGCACCTGACCCAAGCCATGGTATTTTTAATTGCTTCGTATGCACGTGAAAGCTGGACAATGAGTAAGGAAGACTGAAGAAGAATTGATGCATTTGAATTATGGTGTTGGCAAAGAATATCGAATATACCCTGGACCGCCAGAAGAACAAACAAATCTGCCTTGGAAGAAGTACGGCCAGAATGTTCCTTAGGAGGGAGGATGGTGAGACTTCATTTTACGTGCTTTGGACATGTTGTCAGGAGGGACCAGTCCCTGGAGCAGGACATCATGCTTGGAGAAGTAGAGGGTCAGTGAAAAAGAAGAAGTCCCTCAACAAGATGGATTGACACAGTGGCTCCAACAAGCTGAAACAATGGGCTCAAACAGAGCAAGGATTGTGAGGATGGCACAGGACCGGGCAGTGTTTCATTCTGTTGTACACAGGGTTGCTATGAGTTGGAACCAACTCGAAGGCACCTAACAATGATAACAACAAGGAATGGAGCCAGAGAGCTGGGTTCGAGTCCAGCCTCGCCATGGCCTTGCTGCGTAATCATAGGCAGGTCCCAGCCTCTCCCTGGGTAACTCTCGGTCTCTGAGTCTGCGAAATGCAACCATGATGTCCACTAGGGCTGCGGTGAGGCCTGAGGGGGCCACAATTCTGTGAGGCACTGCCTCCTAAACAGACAGGACTGTGCTGGGACTTGACTAACAAAACAGAACTAAAAGGAAAAGGTTTCTGTTAAACTATGTTGAACCCTGGAGCTAAATTTCACAATCGGCCCTCTAAGCTGTCTAGGGGAGGTGGATTTTGATTTCTCCCCATGGTCTTCTTGTTAGGACTCACCGTCTCCTCTAGCCCAGGCAGTGCAGAGAGGTGCCAGGGCCAAGCTGGTGAGGAAGCAGGTTGGGGTGGGTGGGGGAGCTAAGCAGGCTTGGCTCCTGGAGGCCTGAGTCAGCGGGGCGGGGCGGGTGAGTGGGCAGGACGGGCTCAGTCCTCACATGCTTGGGGAGGAGATGGTGCAGGAATGTTGCTCCTGCCTGGGCTTGGGCCCTGCCCACCGCATCCTGGCTCCTGCTCTAGTGGACGCTGCAGCCTCAGCTCTGGCTCGAGATGGAAGATGCCTGGAGCTTGGTTGGGTGGGTTCAGCCAGGGGCCTTCACAGTACGGCCCAGGCCACAGAGCCTGCCGGGAACTGGACTCTGACCTAGAGTACCTCCCAACCTGCTGAGTGCCTCTGGAGAGCTGCCACTCCTCACTAGCCCTGGTCCCATGTCTGTGGAATGAGTTGAACTAGGTGCTGTCAGATCATCCCAGTTCCCCACCTCCCCCCTGCCACGGACCGCCCCACCAAGCACTGACTGCACCCCCAGACCTCTTGGGGCATCTACCTGGATGTGGTGCTTGTGACTTGTTCTACTCTGCCTCAGAGACAGTCCTCCTGGGGTTGCTTGTCCCTCAAAGCTCTCCTCCAAAACTTCTGATGAGCTGGGCTTCGGAGCTGGGGGACCAGGAGGTCACCCAGACACCTTTGTGTGATGCATGCATTATGTGCTTGTGTGACTTTGTGGTGAAGAAACCTTACCCCTGCGGTCTGTGCCCCACAGTTGGTGTGTGGGACTGTGTGAGGGGGATGGCTGTGGGTGACCATGTGGCTGCAACTCTGATGCTGTGAGCCAACGACGAGGCACGTGTGCCTGGGCAGAGTGTGTGGCTGGGAGTGCAACAGAGTGAGCAAAGGACTGTGCATGTGCACACCTGGCCGGGTGCCAGGTGCAGCCCGTGTGCCTCTGTGTGGTGTGTCTGCTTGAGGCTGGCTGTCTGAGGCTCCGAGTGGCTGCCTCTGGGAATATGAGGCCATGTGGGTGATTGTGTGGTTGTGTGACGGGATGGAGGGGGCAGTGCTGGGCTGGGGCTGGGGCCAGCCATGGCATAGTGGCTCACAACCATCCTACGTCCCCTACAGGACAGGATGCAGGATCTGAGGTTTGGCTCCACCCCCACCCCCCACATGTGACTGTGTAAGACAAAGCAGGCTCCCTTTCCTGGGATGGACAAGATTGGGGATCAGGGATCCCCCACCCCCACCCTCAGGTCCTGGTAACTGCCCAGGGTAGAAAGAGAGGCCTTGTTTTCTACCCCACTCAGAGCAAAGTGAGGGAGGGAACTGGAGGCAGCTGGGCCCAGCTCTGGCCAGAACATCTGCCTGGCATGTGACTGAGGCCAGCCAGCAGGCCCTGCCACCACCAGGATGCCCCCCACCCCCCTGCTGAGAGGGGACCTGGCCAGCTCAGCTTGATGCCAAATCTCTCCAACACCCCAACCCACACAGAGGTAGAAACCAGAGAGGGAAGCCTTGACATCCTCACTTCCCACCACACACACACATACACACACACAAAACGTCCCAGCCTGGAGACCTCAGGGGGACTGGAGCGGGCCTGGCTCATTCTGAGACTCCACTTTCTGATTCTCCTCCTAGGTCTAAAGCCCTCATGAGAATACACTCAGACTGACTCCCCCACCCTGAGGATGGGAAGTGTGGGAGGGGCCCCCACTGAAGGAAGGGGGGGCCCTCTGAAGGAAGGGACACAAAGAGGCAACCCTTATCCCAGGGCAGGAAGCACCAATGCGGGGACTGCCAAGCACTGTGGTTAGGAAGAACACTCCCACCACCTCTACCCAGATTGGCCTCAGGAGGGGACCTCACCCCTGAGGTCAGAGCCCCCTCTGCAGAAGGCCACGTTGGGGCCAAAGCCAAGAAGAGGTTAAGCGCAGGAAGTTCCTTGTAAGGGCTGGAAAAATGAAGAAAAAAATGGGAGGGAGGTGGGAGGGAAAAATTCCCCAGAAAGTCCCAAATCTGACCTAATTTTGACCCAGGGCCAAGGACACCCATTCCAGAAGTTCCTCTGAGGACACTCTGCCCTGAACGTGGAGACCTGCCCGCCCCTTTCCCCTGGCACCTGCTGACCCTTACCCCAGCTCACCCCCATGAGCTCCCTGTGCCTCCGGCCTGCCCAAAGCCCTCTCTGACTGCCTTGACCCTTGATGCCCTCCCTCCACCAGATCCCCATTGGCCCTGCAGGAGAACCATAGTGTTAACGATGTCATTTTTCTCCTATGTATGAACTCCTGATTATCCAGCCTGGGGCACCACCAAGGGCACAACTGGGGGGTTCTCCTCAGTCTCCCCAACATGGGAGCCACTACAGGGCTAGGCACCCAGGACTGCTTGCACAGGGACACAGTCTCTATCCTTCCCTGTCTCCTCCTTGGACAGGGACTTTCCTGGGCAAGGCCAGGACTTGCTTCCCTAGAGACAGGAACCACTCATCCATTAGACTGTCTAGGGGCACAATGTCCCATCCCTTCTATAAGTGGCCTAGATCACAGCCAAGGCGCTGGGCAGGACTCTACCCATTTTAGAGAGAAGAGGGAGGTCTGGCATCCAGCCAGGACCTCTACCACCTTCAGTTCCCCAGCCCAACACCTCCCACCAGCACAGGCCTCCTCCAACTTTTGAGGTAAATTTTGTGCCAAACCTCACCTCAGAATCTGGTCCCCTGGGTTCTATCCTTCCCCACACCCTCATCCCCTCCAGAATCCACAGAGAAGAAGGCACGCTTTTGTTATTTTAATTGTAAAAGGTTTATCAAGAAAAAAGAAAGAAAAAAGATTCAAGCAGCAGCAGCCAAGGGCAGGCCACAAACTTCTGGGGGGCCAGCTCCCCCTATCCCACTGCTGATCACAGCCTGGTCTGAGGGTAGAGGAGGCAGCAGCCCCCTGAGGATGTAAACATAGGTCAGAGAACAGCACAGCCTGACCCAGGAGCAAGGATTCGTGTCACAGGGAGGCTGGCCATGAGCAGGTGGGCCCAGGAACTCTGGGGAGGGTGGGCAGGCAGGCCTTGTGCCCTGTCTTTTTTCCCTTTGGTTTCCCATTATACAACAGGAAGGAGTCAGGGAAGATGGTATGGGGGCAGAGGCCCCTGAGAGCCTGAGGTCCAGGGTCTGCTCTGGAGTATGCGGAGTTATCGCTGGTGAACTCAAATATCAGACAGCTTCTGAGGGTCCCCTCCAGGAAGGTGCCATCAGGGCCCTGGGGTCCATGGCTCATCTCAGCACCTCGAGCCCAGGGCTGGGATGGATGCTGCATGGTTCCTTAGCCAAGGGAAGATGGGGCTCAGTAGGTGGAGGAGAGTCAGAGGCCTGCAGGAGGGGGTTGGCCTGCAGCCTCTCCTGGAGAGGACTTAGGGTGAGGCAGGGGAGCAAGGGAGGGACGTGGAGAACAAGGAATATCCCTCCCCTCCATCACGTGGGCTAGAATTGCCACCAAGAGGGCACCAAACTTGAGTGGGAAAGGTCAGGGGGAAAAGAGGAGACGTTTTCATGCCTCCATCCATTGCCCATGCTGCTCTTCTCCCTCGAAAGTCCTTCCCCTCATTTTCTGTCTGGCAGGCTCCTTGTCATTCCTCAAGACACTGCTAAAATGTCACCTACTCTGTGGAGTCTCTCCTGACTGGCAGAATGCAGTAGTCCCTTCTTTGAGCTTCCAAACGCAAAACCTGTTGCTGTCAAGTCAATTCCAACTCATAGGGACCCTACAGGACAGAGTACAACTGCCCCATAGAGTTTTCAAGGAGTGGCTGGTAGATTCCAACTGCCAACATGTTGGGCAGCAGCCTGAGCTCTTAACCACTGCACCACCAGGGCTCCTTTGAGTTTCCAGGAACCCTTTATTTAACCATCGGTTGTACTGCCTTGCCTTTGTCTGTTTCCATGTCTGACCTACTCAACTGAGGATTCTTTGGGGGCAGAGGCACGCATGTGGCAGCCCTGTGTGTCCAGCATAGACCCAGGGCCTGGCACACGCAGCCCTCAGTGTCTGCTGAATTGATGAGAAGGTGGTAGCCGAGTGAGGAGGCACCACGGGCTCTAGGGGAAGCTGAGACCCTGGCCTGGCCTCGAGTGACTGACCAGTAGTCAGGCCTTGGCCTGGAGGGTTCCTGGCCCCATTCCCACCCCTGCTGTGCCCCATCTCTGAGGCATGGGGGACTTCCCCCAGGGATGCCCAAGACTCCTCCAAAGCCCCTTCTCAGGGAGGAGGGGCAGGCTGCTAACCTCACCACTGTTGGCCCCCAGGCACTGCTAGTGCAGAGAGAGAGGTCTAGAGAGCAGGGCGTGCTGTAGCGACCAGGCCTGGGGGCACAGTGGCGGCCAGCTGCACGTGGTCAGAGGTGGTCATACATGCGCAGCGTCTTCTCCAGCTGCTGACCTACCCGCTGGTAGAAGAGGATCTGCTGACGCAGGTAGCTCTGCATCATGTGCTTGAAGTCGAGCTCACGGCGCTGGTGGAAATGGTTCATCTCTGCCTGCAGGGCGAAGCCCACCACACGGCAGCGCCTGCGAATGCCATCCGCTTCCTCCTGCACCATGCGGCCCTCGTCGCTCATGCGCTGGCTCTCCTTCACCTTGGCGAAGGCACCTGGAAATGCAGAGCAGAAGACAAGGCAGGTTAGGGCCCAGATCTCCTTCATTCGTGCCCTACACCCTCCTTGAGCCCCCTCAAGGGCTCAACTGAGACCTCGCTCCTGAACTGCAGACCCCAGAGTCCAGTCATCTGGATGTCTCCACCAGCATGCCCCTCAAACTCCCACCCTCAGCCCTTCCTAAAGTGAACACACCACCTTCCCCCCAAACCTGCGCCATCGTCAGCAGCCCCCACCCGACAAGCCCTGACCAGGGAGTCCCTACCCACCACAGGCCTCATCATCTTTCATGTCAACCTCAGACATCACCTCCCCAGGAAGCCCTCTCTGCACTTTCGCTGGCGCAGATGCCTCCCTGATACCCTGAGGTGCCCCCTACCACAGGCTCCTGTGGCTGACTCCCCTACTGGGCTGCAAGCTCAGTGAGGTCAGGGCCTGTCCTCGTCCTTTCTGTGTCTCCAGCACGCAGAACAAGGCCTGGCCCACAGAGATCCTGATCACTGTCTGCTGAACCAATTCAACCCTGTTCCTCATGGGACTGCTGCCACAGTCACCCGTGGGTCTCCGTGGCCTCCGTCCCAGCCTCAGATAGGTGCTCCACAGCACCTGAGGAGCAGGTCAGCTGGGCATCCTGCTCCAAATGTTCCTTGGCTCCCTACTACTTGCAGATCAAGGTCATGGCCATCTGCCTGCACATGAGGCCCTCTGGGAATTAGCCCCTGCACACAATTCTACACTAACTCCATATCAGGTGAATTTCTGCTCATCAGAGGCACCCTGCTCTTTCCTACCTCCATACCTCTGCCTGCTGGCTCCCTATTCATAATTCAAGGCCCCGATCAGGTGCCACTTCTACACTGAAGCCGCCCCAGTGCCCCCATGCAGAACGCCTCCCCCATCTGACCTCTCCCTACCCCTCAACCCCATCACACAAGGGTAGCAGATAGAGGGCAGTGGCTGAACCTAGGCAGGGGGCCTAATATGAAGAATCTGAATGAATCAACAAGCAATTGGTGGATGAATTTAAGTTCTGAATTAAAAGGTATTTGAATAATTTGAAAAAGGCACCCTAGTGGTGCAGTGATTAAGCACTCGGCTACTAACTGAAAGGTCAGCAGTTTGAACCCACCAGCCACTATGCGGAAGAAAGATGTGGCAGTCTGCTCCCATTAGAAATTACAGCCTTGGAAACCCTGTAGGACAGTTCTACTCTGTCCTATAGGGTCGCTAAGAGTTGGAATCCACTCGAAGGCAATGGGTTGATTAATTCTGCATTTAAGTTGCTGCATTTAAGGGGCAGTTGCTGGGGAGAGGAGCAGTCTGCCTGTGCCTGGTACTCACTCCTCACAGGCTGTAGAAAATACACAGTGCAAAGATTAAGGAGGTGGGGAGGGTCTGGAGGGCAGCACGGTCTCTGAGCACTTCAAAAGCACCCACTACATACAAACGGCATACTTGTCTCTGTGCTTGTCCCCTTCCCCCTTGAAAGAGGGCTTTCAAGGGCCTTCTAGACGTATTCCTTTTACCCTTACTCAAGTTGTCTGATGCACTGAATGTACATTTATTGAGCACTTACTGTATGCCAGGCCCCGGGCTCTACATGCTGGAAATAACTCTGGAGGCCTTTAGCAGGGGCCTCAGTTTTGCAATCAGTATGTCCTCCTACCAGATCTGCAATGGTGCCCTGGTGTGGCTACTGGTGGTTTGAGCCATGTAAAAAGAGCAATAGAGCAGGGCTGTGGGAAGAAGGCAGGCTTTGGGTTCAGACAGACCCTGGCTTAAACACCGGCTCTGCCATATACCCATTGTGTGACCTTGAGCCAGTCACCCATCTTGTCTGGGCCTTTGTTTCCTCGTCATGAATGGAGTGAGATAATGCACAGGAGGTCATTACCTGGCACCTGGCATGTAACTAAAATGCAGTCGAAGGCACTTCCCTTCCCTACAGCAGCAAGTGAGCCCTGACTGCTCCCCAAACAGGGAGGGGGACCCTGGTACTCCACCTGCTCTGCCCCAGGCCCCCAGATACTCCAGAGTGATTGGGGTGGGGGGCTGACTGCTTTTGCACCACACTGTTTTCTTGGGTAGTTTGAGTTGATCATTTCTACAATTATGATGATGATGATGTTTGGTCCTATGAAGAGTATGACTTGGGCCATTATGTCACCTCCACACTCATCATCTCACACAATCTGTCCAACAGTCCCATGAAAGGGGTTGTTCATTCCTCTTTCAGATGAGTAAAACATAGAGAAACCCACAGAAAGGTGAGACAACCTACCCAAAATTAGCCAGTTGGGAAGTAGGTGTGCCTGGACCCCAACCTGGGCTGATGGGACTGAAGCAATGTCCGTATTTCAATCTTCTACATACCCAGCCTGGCCGGCCTTTCTCATCCACTGCAGACACCAGGGCTCCCGAGGGCATGGTCAGGCCTTCTCCAGTGCTCCCCAACCCTGCTTCTAGGACTGGGCACACCCTCAGCCCACATTTTCCCATCACCTACTAACTAGGCGAGGCTAACCTGGCCCTCGAGGAGCTTAAAATCCAGAGACCCAGGGAGACAGAAGAATTAGGAAATTGAAGCCAGCCAGGGAAGCTCAGGACCAAGCAGTGAGTAGGTTGGTCTGCCAAGACATGACCCAAGGAGAAAGAAGACAATCTGGAAGGCTTCCTGGAAGAGGAGTGACTTGAAGACAAGAAAGACTTAGAGGCAGAGAAGAGGGGGCACTCCAGGTTGGGGGACTAGCACCAGCAAAGCCAGGGCAGAGTGAGAAGGAGCCCAGGGGCCACTGTGGATACTGGCCAGGAGTGGGAAGAGACAAGTAGGGGCCTTGAATGACAGTCTGAGTCTGGACTTTATCCCGCAGGCAGTGGGATATGGAGTGTTCCAAGAGTGGCCTGGGCTTGCCCAATTGCCTGCCCCTGCCAGCACATGAGGCCTGGCCCTGAGGGATTAGGGAGATCAATTTAGGAAGTTACACTGGCCCCATTCTCCACATGACCCTACCTTGAGGGCCACCCAGGACAGCTCCTCACCTGGCACACGGCCTCAACTTGCCTCCATCTTCTCTATCCCCTCAGGCTCACTGTGGAATGGCACAAGCTCTGCCTTCCCTTCCAAGGCATCTGCATGTCACCTTACCTCCCAGCCTCACTTTTCTCATCTGTGGTATAGGAACAGTAGTCTGGCCCAACCCTTTGAGGCCCAGCTCCAGGCCTCCTCTGCTCTCCAAGCGTTCTGGGTGGGAGGGCCTCATTTTCCTAAAGGGCCACAAGGGTACACTCCCCAAGTGCAGCACCCATATTAGCTGGCAAGTACAAGGCTAATCACCTAATAGCACCATTTTGGACAGACTCAAATTTGGAGTCCCCAGGGCTACTCACACAGACCCAAAAGCAATATGCAGTCCCCAGCCCCAAACCCACTCAGTCTTTCCACCACCTTCCCTGGACCACCTCATATCTCTTGCTCCATCCCTAGTGCCCAGCCCTGGGCAGCAGAAGGGGGGATCACCCCAAAGTCCAATGCCCAAGGCCGAGGATGGAGACCCAATAAGAGGTTTCAGAGCTGGAGAGGCTATTGTCTAACCCCTACCTCCACCACACCCCACTACTATTCAGAGGAAACTGAGGCCCTAAGAGGGCAGGGTCTTGCCTAGGGGCTTCCAGCCTCCTTTTGGTCCCACAAGTGGGGAATGCCTGGCCCAGAGGAACTCCTCCACAGCTGGGAAACGGACACCACTTCCGCTGCAGGGAGCCGTGCTGGGTCCTCCTGGCATATGTGTCAGGTCCCAGACGATGAACTCAGGCATTCACGAAAGTCCCAAGGGGCAGGAAGACCATAAGGAGAAAGGTGGAAAACAGCAAGACAAAGAAACTGGAGTAATGTTTCAGTAAGAGGGACCTACCTGAAAAGAAGACACTGAATTTGCCTGAATTCCACCTGCCTGCCTAAGTCTGGGTACAGTGGGGTGAGGCAGACCTGCATTCAGGAGTTTCTCCTGCCCCTGTCCTTGGAGGAAAAAAAGGACTCTTTTGTCGATGAGGATACGGAGGCTGAAGAGTAGAAACGAACATACTGCAATTCCTAGGCATCTACCTATAGGCAGAGGGGTGGGGGTAGAGGGCAGAAGCCTAGGGAGGTCCCACCCTACTCTCTGTCACCCCTCCACCCTGTGACTCAGTTCTGGGACTGCAAGCAGCTGATGTGCCCCACCCTATAGGCTGGGGGTCAGAGAGGGAGGGCCTGGGGGCTCAGGCCTGTGTGGCATCCCTCACCCCCCTACATTCTTCTTAGGACTTAACCTGAGAGCTGAAGCACTAGGGCAGGATAGCCTCCTGCCCTGGGAGTTCTCCTGTAGGGGGGCCTGGGTACAGGGAAAGGAAGCTGGAGGCAGAGCCCTAGGAACCCAGGCATATTCCCTAAGCTGCCCCAACTCTTGGAGGTATAGTTATCACCCATCCCGAGTTGGTCGGCAGGAGATTGTCTCAGTCCTAGTCCCAGCTGTGTCGATTCCAGCAAACAACTGATCTTGCCTAGGTCACAGTTTTCACAGCTGTCAAATGGGCTGAGAGGTTGAACCAGATGTGTTATGCTGCTGACAACCGCTCACAATGGTATAGGGTTTTGGAGTGTTCATATCTGTCAAATGGGATAATGATACCCACCCTACAATATAACTCAGGTTTTACTGAACTAATATGTATAAAGTGCTTAGGACCACACTTGACATAGGGTAAGAGCTCAAGATGCTATGTGCAACTGTGTGCAAACTGCTTTACTGTCCATAAGCTCACAGCAAGCACCAGCTGGTGATGGCTCATGGTGGTATTAACCTCTGTGGTTTATGAAGGACTAGAAAGGGAGGGAGAGGGAGTTAGACGATGGCCCAGAACACACAGAGGCGGAAGGGTTAGCTGCACCCAGCTGTCTCCCAGGCAAGGTCTTGTCCCCCTTGTTCCCTTTTCCTTGACCAACCTTCAAGCTTCATGGTCCCTCCATGGATGCTCTGTGGTCCTGGGCCTGCCTTCAGCCCACTAGGACACCAGCTGAGTTACTATTGCACGCCCATGTCTCCCTGCCTCCTCCTTCCCCTCTGTCTCATCTACTCCAGGCTCCCATCCCTTGGGAAGCTCCTTGCCCTGCTGTCTGGCTCAATGGAAACAGTCAAGGCTGTGAAGTCAGACACACCTGGGCTCCAGTTCCTGCTCTGCGTATCATCTCACCTCACTGCACCTCAGTTTCCTCACCTGTAAAATACAGGTGATCACACCAACCTCCCTGACTTGTGAGGACACAGGGCGGGGGCCAAGACCCAAGCCTTGCCCTTACTGGGCAGGGGTGCTCAGGTAGGGGACCATAGGTCCCAGCTTGCCTGGACAGGCACTGTTTCCCCTTGTTGTCCCTGGGTAATTATTAGGGCCCCCTTCACTCACAAAACTGCCCCAGTATAGACAGTTAATTATATGGTTGCCCTTGTCTCAGGAGACCCCATAGGCTGGGCCAGAGGGAAGTCCAGGCTGGTAGGCCTCATCCTAGCCCCAACCAGGCTCTGCATTCCATTTTACTAATGGGGAGACTGAGGGGAAAAATTCTCTAAAGATCACTTCAGGGGCCTCACCTATCCAAATCCTGGTCTCCCAACAACCTGCCTGGGTCTCCCACCTCCTTCCTTCCACTGCCTTTCCTCCTACACACACTCCATCTGTTCACAGGCTAGATGGACTCCTGGGACCCAGGGCCCAACCATCCTGCTCCTTCCTCTAAGGAAGGGCTCCACCCACAGGGCCAGTGTGGGACCTGCCCCCCCCGCCCCCACAGGGAGTCTGTGGTACCTGAAACCTGCTCGGTTCTGTCTCAGCCAGGTTCCAAGTCTCCTCCCTAACTCACTCCAGGCCACAGGCCTGGAGACAGGGGTAGGGGGGAACATGCAGAGCCCAGGAGGGCTCAGCCTGGTGGGTAGGAGTCTTCCAGATGAGGGAAAGTGGGTCAGCCTCTACCTGAGGCTGAATGCATCACCCCAGAGAACTGGTAGCCCCTTACTCTTAGAAACAACTCAAGTGGAGACTCAAAAATGGCCTCTCTCAGCTCTGTCTCCCTGCCCCAGGGTCTGAAAAGCCAGTCTGGTCTCATACCCTTCTGCTTCAATCCAAGCCTGGGAGCTCTGGTATGAGGTTGCCTTCCTGCCTCCAGCCCTGACCTGGATGAGGGTTCCCAACCACTGCATGGGGCAGCTGTTGAATCCCTGTGCCCTTGCCTCCCAATGCCCACACAGGAATATGTCATCCAAGAAGCTGGCTGAACCAGCTTTCCCAGGCCCTAGTGTGGCGGAGTGCGTGTCTCCACCTCTGCACAGGGAGACACCTGCACCAGTGGTCCCCCAGTTGGCCCCTGCCACCTCCCCTGCCCTAGCCCTTCCCCTGGAGCTCAGAACCAGCTCTCTGCCATTGCTCTATTTTTGGCCAGACCCTCCCCAGGAATCCTAACCCTACCCACTTGAAGGCCTGTGAGCTTACTGGGCCCACCTGCCTTCATTTCCCCAGGAAACTAAGGCCCAGAGAGGAGGAGGCACTTCCCAGGAACACACTGCAAATTGGGGACAGAGCCAAACTGGGGCCTCACATCTCCTGGAGCTGAAAGGAGAGAGAATAAGGAGAAGGTGAAGGTGGATAGTAGAGAAAAGGGCTGAGAAGAGAGGAAGAGGAGGAGAAAGTGAGGGGAGGAAGGAAGCTGGGAGCTGGAGAAGTTCCAGAAGTCATCTTCCTGGTCAGGGACAGTAGGGCTGGCTGCTCCAGACTCTCTTGAGTGTTGGGGTGGGGGGGACTTTGCTGTCCCCAGAGTTGATCTAGAGGCCTGCCTCCTGGCCCCACCCACAAAAAACTCCCCAACAAGCCAGACCTGACCTCAGGGCCTAGGGGCCAGGGAGCCGGCCCCACGCCCTGCAGACGTTCTTCCTGAGTTACCAAGCAGCCCCAGGGAGGGCCACACCTCTCGCTGACATTTGCCCTCCCTGTTGTCCCCAGGACTCAGCCACCTGCCAGGTCAGTCCCAACTCACTCCTCAGACGAGAAGCAGACTCCAGAAGAGGGAGTTGGATGGGGGTATGTGGGCAGTACCCTGGCCCCCTGGTTCCGCTCCCCTGGCCCGGCCTGGCGCCCCTGTGTGACCCGGGATGAGTCATTTCCCTGGCAGTTCCTTGACAGCCCCAGCAGTAACAGGCGGGGGCCCATCCTGTCCTCTCCTATAGAGGGGGCATGAGAACTGAAAACAAGGCTGGGCTTGAGAGGCAGCCAACACAGACATGTCCTTGGGGAGGTGGTGGGAGGAAGGGACAGACCCAGCTGGGCTTCTGACTCCCAGTGCAACTGTCCATCTCTGGATACCAGTTTCTTCATCTGCAAAATGGGGGCAGCAATCCCCCTGCACACAGATAGGGAGCTCACAAGATAGGCAGAGGATGAGAACAGGCTCTGAAGCTACAGACAGGGCAAGGGAGCTTGTGAGGAGTGGGAATGTAGGCCTGCACTCTGTGCTCTCATTATCAGGTTCTGTGTGTGTCAACATGAGCCCGTGGGCTCTTCAGTGGTGAGGCCTGGGGCCTGATCATTTCTATGTTACCTTGAAAGGCCTCAGTGCATGGTGGTTAAATGATCAAGTCAGACAGAAACAGAGGAAACAAATGAATGAACACTGTCAACAATAAGGTAAACAGTGTGCTCCGTGAGGACAGGGACCAGGCCTGTCCACAACAATATCCCTGCGCCTAGAATAGCACCTGGCACATGGTAAGGTCTCAACACATTTGTTGAATGAATAAGTAAGACAACAGAAAGACGAGATAAGCTGCTCTGTTCTGCCTAGATCATCCCAGTTTCCCCAGTGCCCAGCAAGCAGAGTGCCAGAGTCCGTAAGGGTTTCCTGCCTGCACAGGGTCTTACCTTTCTGCAGGTGGATGATGTCCGGGAAGTTGGAGAGCAGGCCCTGGTAGAGAGACAGCATGTCAAGCATCTGGAAGAGGTCGTTCTTGGGCTGCTCAGCGAACATCTCACCGACAGCTTCGTAGGTGCGGCCCGTGTGAGAAATGGCATTGTTGAGGGCCTCAGAGCCAAAGGGGGGGTCCATCTGGAAGGAATGACTGATGGCCTGGAAGGCACTGCCCAGCTTCTGGAATTCCTTGCGGAAGCCCCCCACATGCTTACGCACCAGCTCTGATGCCACAGTGCTGAGCTGCAGGACGCTGTCATCCATCTTCTTGCTGAAGGCCTTGAAGGTGTCCACACGGTCCTCCACATCCTGCAGGTCCTGGTGCTCTGTGGGAATCTGGAAGGTGAGCAAGAAGCTGGCACCCACCATCTCGTCCCTCTCCGCCCGGCGTTTGCCCATCTTCCACTGCCTGTTATCCAGGCAGCTGAGGAAATGCTGGAAGCCTTCATACTGAGAGAGCACAGGGTGGCTGGTCATGTGGTCCATCCAGAGGATAAGCCGCCGCTTCCGCTTCTCAATGAAGTCTTCCTCAAAACGGCCTGTGGCCTGCTTCTCAGGCAGGTGGGGCACTGAGATGACAGTGAACTTGTGCAGCAGGCGGTTGTAGAGCCAATCGAAGTGTTTATAGCGCCGGTAGACAGGTGAGCCAACGTGGCTGGGTGTAACCTTGTAGGAAATGTAGCTTTTGATGCCCTTGAATTTGGTCTGTTTGGTGGGATCCTCCACGGTGCAAGCAAATGGGTGGGGGTTGGCCTTCCACTGGGGGCCACGAGGGCCCATTTCAATGGAATATGTCTCAATGATCTTGGTCATCATGGGCACATCACCCAGGATAAAGGCCTCCACTCCAGAGCGCACAAAGCATGAGAAACGGTTGAGGTTGCGCCCCACCATGCTGCCTCGCTTGGCTAACGCCAGGCTATCCTGCCGCTCTAGGGTTGGCTTGGGCCGGAAATCCATGTGCTGGCTGGGGTAGGCACCTGGGTAGGAGAGGTTGAGTGGGGGGTGCCCATTGGTGCCCAGCCCACCAGCTGGCGGTTCCTCCACCACTGTGCAGCTGTCATCCCAGTCATCCCAGTCATCTTCATCATCCTCCTCAAAGCTGCCCTGGTTAGAGAGGAAACCACTGCCCCCAGCGGTACTGGCTGAGTTGGCCACACTGGGGCTGTCGTGCAAGCTCACCTGGGTGCCCAGAGAGGCTGCAGGGCTGATGGAGTAGTAGGCATGGTTGGAGCTGGCATCAGAACGGATGATCTCCACATAAGAGGCGGGAAAGAGCCCGGTCTCACCGCGGCTATTCTGGCCCTGCAGCCAGCCGTCCAGCGAGGTTTCACTAAAGATGACCAGGTCCTCATCCTGCTGGATGCTGATTTCCTCCTTGTTCTCGCTGCGGAAGTCATAGAGAGCCCGGCCTTTCAGTGCCATCGTGAGCTGGGTGGTAGAGACGGGAAGGAGAGGGTGCTGCCAGAACCCCAGATGCTCACTAAGCTGTCCAAGAATACACTAGCTGCTCGGAGCCTGTCTCTGCAGCCTGGTCCCTCAGCCCCTAAGGCAGGGTCTCAGCACCCATGGATGCTGTCCAGCCTCCCTCTCTTCAGAGCAATGTCCATGGCTCAGAAACTGCCCTATCCAGTCTCCAGGCACAGGACCGTGAGCAGGGAGGGCTCATGTCCACAGTCTTCCTTCCTGCCCTCAGCAGACCCTGAGGGGTATGTGCGGGAGGACTCCCCCTCCTCCTACTCCCAGAAGAAAAGCCAAGTGACTTAGTGAAACCAGCCCTTCCAGGGCAAGAGTTCCACACTTTCCACTGGAATAATGTTCTGAAATAGAAGAGAATCACTAGGAAACCACGGTTCCTGAAACCCAAGCAGGGCCCTGCCGTCCCTCTGGCTCCCAGCTTCTTCTGGCTGCTCTGCCCTCGGGAGGCTCTCGCATTCCTTCGCGGATCGGCTCCTTCCTCCTTCCTCCTCCTCCTGGGCCACCGGGTTTTCAAAAATCCAGAAAATCCAAGAGGGGCAAGGAGAAAGCACAGCCG
This sequence comes from Elephas maximus indicus, assembly GCF_024166365.1. Classification (NCBI taxonomy): domain Eukaryota; kingdom Metazoa; phylum Chordata; class Mammalia; order Proboscidea; family Elephantidae; genus Elephas; species Elephas maximus. Next base: position 65,546,546 of record NC_064831.1, on the reverse strand, counting down.
CCTGAATCGAGTCCAAGGGTGGATGTGTCCGGCTTCACAACGAGCCAGGCCGGGAAAACAAGGACTGAGGCTTACACAACAGGCCGCCAACTCCCGACCCCGGCGGCGCAGCAGGCAGGCCCCAGGCCGGCTCGAGGTGCCCTCTCCCCGCCCCCCGAGAGGCCAGCCCCGACTCCGGGGAAGGAGGGAGCGCGACGAGCCTGTCTAGCGACTTCTGGCCACTAGCTGCGTGGACTCCTGTTTGCTTAATTCCTCAGCAGTTTCTCAGCCTGAAGCTGACCCTGATGTAAGGACCCGTCCAAAGGTAACCAGTCCCGGCGCGCGCGCGACGTCCAGACCCCCACCCCCTCGCCCCTGGCGCGCAAGCACACACTCAACAGTAGTTTGGAGAGTAAGCTCGGTGGAGCAGATGGCGCGGTCGTCTGTCTGTGGGTTCGTCCTCCTGCTCTGCCCTACCGGGCACGGCCGGTGGGCAGCGGGCTGCGCCCCCAGCCCGCCTTCTCCTCCTGTACTCGCAGCCCCTCTCCACTGCCTGCGAGAAGCCAGCTCCAAAACAAAACAAAACAAAACAAAGGCGATTCTGGGAGGTGGCGTCCCGAGGAAGGAGGGAATAGCCGAAAGCGGGGGGAGGTGAGGGTGAGGAGAGGGAGGGAGGAAAAGCAGGCTAGGGAATTGGGCGAACTCCACAGCACTTCCGTGCGTCGGGACTGGGCAGGCACGGCCCGGCTCCGCCTTCCCGCGGGCCTGGGGCGCTGGGGCCGGCCCCCGCCAACTCCGCCTAGCTTCTTCCCACCTCGCGGTCGCCCTCACTTCTTTGCTCTCCGTCCTGGATGGGAGACAGAGGGAAGAGAGGACCCAGGAAAAGGGGGGACGATGCACCGACCCCCAGCCCGTCCTCCCTCACCGGGAGACACCTCTCGCCCCCGGGGTCTGAGCGTCGCGCTGGGGAGTTCGCCAGCCTCCGCCGCCTGGTTCCGGGGCTCCGTCACCCTCTAGTCTTTTCCGTGACGCAAGTGGAGGAAAACTCCGAAAGTTTGCAAAGCTCGGGGCTGCAAGGAGGGTGCCAGAGCCGGAACCTGGGGGAAGAAGAGAGCGTGGAGAAACGCGAGATTCCCAGGGGAACAGGGCCAAGGACGTCGCCCTGCCCTGGTGGGAACGGGCAGTGGCGCAGCTCAGCGATTGTTCCCCGGAGCGGGCCCCACAGGCTTCCTCACCCAGGGCGAGCACTGTCCTCACGGAAGCAACCTGCGCTTCCCCTGCATCTGACCTGGGATCCCGGCCGCTGCGGGTACCCCTCGCCAACTAGAGTCTGGAGCACTCCTGCCCTTGGTGACTTTCTTCAGGGGGAAGGACAAGACCCCATATCTGCAGTGACAGAGATCAAGCCAGACACCACCCGTGGTGCTTTGTGCGGGCAGTGGGTATGCTGTCCTTGCCAGAAGCAGTGAGGAGGGAGGGGTGGTGTTGGTAGGATTCTGGGAGGGGGCTAGCCCAGATTTGGCCCTTAGTGAGCCAGTCAGCCCATACAGAGGACTTTGGGCAGTGACTCTGCCAAGCACTGCGCTGGGCACTGGGGGTTACCACACAAGGCAGGCAGTCGGGGCTCCTGCCCTGGGGGGCTTACAGTCCACCCTCTTGTGTTTAATTCATCCATTCAGTCTGTCTCATTCATTCAATCACGCAGTCAAGAAAAATTGAGTGCCTACTGTGTACCAGGCACCCTGGAATACAAAGATGAGTAAGACATTGTCCTTACCTTCCAGTTCAGATGTGTCATGACAAGCAGATAGATAGATAAACCCGTTCGCTTTGACCAGTAGTACCGTGATAAGTACGTAGGAGGGTACCTACCCCAACTGGGTAGAGTAAGGACCAGGGCGGCTTTCCCAAGGAGGAGGTATCTAAGGTGAGGCAAAGGTTTTGGCATCCTTCTTTTACTGGCTATGCCCTGGAGCCTTGTCTACCCCCTCTAATAAGAACTTCCTTCCCCCTCATTCTCGCCCTTTCCACTTGTTGCAGATTGAGTCGCACCAGGGAGTGCTCCTAAAGGTGGCCACCTTTGCCTGTTGTGAAGGGTGTGATTCCCAAGTCTCTGGCTCCAAAACCCACTTTCATTGGCACAATGAGTGGAGCAAGCTCCCTGTGCAGAGCTGGCATTTGGCCAGAATAAAGGCTGATGTATGAAGCCCAGGTATTAATTTGCACAGAGAAATACAACTGTCAAGAGAGACCTGCATTTCTGTGTCAAGGGATCAAAGCAGTTTGGGCTGCTCCTTGGGAAGCCCAGTTACCAAGAAGTTTGCCCAGTGAGCTTGGGACCTCCTGTGAGGAGAAGAAGGTGATGGTATGACACATTCTCAGCCAAGGAAGCCTGATATCTTGTCCCCCACCATAGGGGTGGCCTTGATTCTAAGGACTCTGTTTAGCCCAGTATCTCCAAGGCCAAATTCCCTCAACTGCTTCTGGGACCTCACTTTCCTGTGATCTCTCTTCTGTTTGCATTGCCGCTCTCCAAGCTGGGTATAATAATAACAACTACTTCCTTAGTGCTTGCTAAGTGATAAACCAAAAAAAAAACCAAACCCATTGCCATCGAGTCAATTCTGACTCATAGCGACCCTATAGGACAGAGTAGAACTCCCCCATGGGGTTTCCAAGGACTGCCTGGTGGACTCGAACTGCCAACCTTTTGGTTAACAGCCGTAGCTCTTAACCACTATGCCACCAGGGTTTCCTGCTGAGTGATTAAAAAAAAAAAATTTTTTTTTTTTTAGACACTTGTAAATAAATACTTTACCTTTATTAGCTCACTTAATACCACTGATGAGTTTCTGCTCACCCAACTACCATCCCAGTCCAGCCCAACTCCCCTGAGGGACTCCCAGGTCCCAACTTGCCGACCTTTAGTTGGTTTCCAAACACTTCAGTCACACATTTACAGACCAACCATCTTGTGATTAATTTCATATCTGTTCCAGATGGGTTTTTCTAACTCTCAGGGGCCACTCTTATTTCCAGACTCTGGAGAAGAACTCACTCTTCAGCCTCACAGAGATTTCTAGAACCTGTATCTTCTACTCCCTCCCCTCCAGGGCCCCACTTCAGGCCTAGGGTAACAACCCCAGGGTTACTAGTCTCAGGAAACTGCACCAATCTTTGTGGTTCGTTTCCACATACGCTGCCTGTTCCTTTGGAAAAAGAGTCCTTTTATTAAATTCTCCTCAAAGTATTCTAGTTGGAGTAAGTTCTGTCCTGCTGGGACCCGGAACCCTAACTGATTCAGATGCATACGTAAGAAACTTCAGCCAGCCAGCCAGCCAGCCATTCAATTTCCATTCTGTAGGAAAGGAGGAGTCATCAGTGCAGAACTGTGGCCAGTGGCTTCCAGGCAGACCCTAGGACACTGGTGGCTGGTGGTGCCTAGAGGACACATGTTGGACTATTACTGTAGTACCACAGACGAGAGGTGATGAGGGCCTACGGTAAGGCAGGGGTAATGGGGCTGAGAAGTAAATCTGGGAGAAGTTTTGGAGGTATTATAAACTGGATTGATGACCAACAAGATGTGAGTGTTGAGGGAAGAGTCAACCCATATTTTAAAAAATTTCTCCTCTTGACTCCACTTCCCCCCACCAGCGACCACTCCCATTTCTCCGCTTGCCTTTGCAGCAAAATTCCTCAAATTAGCCATCTATACTCATTGACTCCAATTCCTTTCCTCCCTTTCTCTTCTAAACTCCTCTAGCCAGGCTTTCACTCCCATGTTCCACTGAAACTATTATTGTCAAGATCATCAAAAACCTCCATTTTGCTGGATCCCAGTGGTCACTTTTCAGTCCTCATCTTACTCAACCTCTTAGCAGCATTTGACCTATTTGTCACTCCTTCCTCCTGAATACACTTTCTTTACTTCGCACTGGGGAGACCACACTGTCCTGGTTTTCTTTCTACCTCACTCTTCTCTCCAATATAGTGTTAACAGTAGAGTGACCACAGTAGAGTGTCCTCTTGTCTTTTCTATCGACGCTCACTCCTTTGATAATTTCATCCAGTCTCATGGCTTCAAACATCACCTACATGCTGATAATGCACAAATTATTTTACCTCTGAAACTCCAAACTCATATATACTTTTACTCGATTTCTCCCCTTGGATGTTTTAGAGACATCTCTAACATGTCCAAAATTGAATTTCTGATTTTCCCCATCTCAGGTGATGGCAAGTAAATTCTTCTAGTTGCTTAGGCCAAAAACCTGGAGTCATTCTTGACTCCTCAGCATTCACTACTGTTCTCCTGGTCCCAGCCACCATCCTTCTCACCTGGTTCACTGCAACGGCTTCCTAATGGTCTCTCCACTTCCACCCTGACCTCCCCAAAGTCTATTGTCAACACAGCAGTCAGAGTGATCCTTTTAAAACCTAAGTCAAATCATGTCAGTCCATCCTGACAGGGAACACAACAAAGAACCCCTGAGGGAGCAGGAGAGCAGTGGGATGCAGACCCCAAATTCTCATAAAAAGACCAGACTTAATGGTCTGACTGAGACTAGAATGACCCCGGAGGTCATGGTCCCCAGACCTTCTGTTAGCCCAAGACAGGAACCATTCCCAAAGCCAACTCTTCAGACAGAGTTTGGACTGGACTATGGGATAGACAATGATACTGGTGAAGAATGAGCTTCTTGGATCAAGTAGACGCACGAGACTATGTTGGCATCTCCTGTCTGAAGGGAAGATGAGAGGGGTAGAGGAGGTTAGAAGCTGGCTGAATAGACACGAAAAGAGAGAGTGGAGGGAAGGAGTGTGCTGTGTGCTGTCTCATTAGGGGGAGAGCAATTAGGAGTATATAGCAAGGTGTTTATCAATTTTTGTATGAGAGTCCAACTTGATTTGTATACTTTCACTTAAAACACAATAAAAATTAAAAAAAAAAAAATCACGTTGGTCCTCTGCTTAGAATCCAGGCATTTTGGTCTAATTGCCTCCATGAACTACTATTTCCATTGCCATGAGACCAGAAGAACAGGATGGTGTCCGGCTACCATCAGTGAACGTTTTGATCAAGGACCCAATAGCTGGATCCTGATCAAAAATAGGAAAAATGTGGAACAAATTTTCAAATTCTTATAGAAACCAGACTTACTGGACCCATTGAGACTGGGGGGACCCCTGAATCTATTGTTCTGAGATAATCTTGAAGTCTTGAACCCAAATTATCCCATAAAGCCATCTTTAAACTAAACAACAATTTAGGTCAACTAGTAGAGAATGTTCACCTTGAGCAGTGTGCTCTTCTAAAGAATGACTATATGAGATCAAACAGACAACAGTAATTCTAAAACACAGAGAAGTTTAGGGAACAGAGAGCCTAAGTTAATGGTGGTGAAACAATATGGGTAGAGATATCGAGAATGGTGACACAATGCGAACAATGTAACCAATATCTTGAACTGTACATGTAGAAAATGTTCAGTGAATGCATGTTTTATTATGTATATTTTCACCAAAAATTAAGACAAAAAACTTGCAATGTCCCCATCTCAATCAACATAAAGTCAAAGTCCTACAAGGGCCTATAAGTCTTTATGTTACCTGATTTCCCTTTAATCTCTTCCTTTCCTCCCTGCCCACTCTGCTCTAGCCAAAATAGCTTTCTTGCTCTTCTGACATGCCAGCCACATTCCTGCCTTAAGGCATTGGTGCTGACTGTTCCTCTTCCCAAAATGCTCTTCCCCTAGATATCTACCTATAAAATATCACCTTCTCAAAAAGACTTACCCTGACCTACCCTATTTAAAATTCTATCCCACCCTCACCTCAGGCCCTCCTTATTTTCTATATCCTGCTCAATTTTGCTTCATAGCACATACCATCTGTTAACATAAAATTTTTATATATACATAAAATATAACATATAGTTTATTTATTTATTATGTTTATCATCTGTCTCTCTCCCCTCACTGGAATGTAAGCTTCACAAGGCAGCACTTTTTGTCTGTTTTATTCCCTAATGGATCCCAAGTACCTCGAACAGAATCTGTTATATAGCAAGTCTCAGTAAATATTTGTTGAATGAATTGAATGAAATTCATAGCTAAAAAAAAATCGGATTTTTTTAAAAAAGGAAAAAGAGTAAGTCTGCGGAAAAGACGGTTTCCCTTTTGTACTTGCAGACTTCTAAGTGCCTGTAGGAAATTCAAGTTAAAAAAAAAAAAAGAAAAAGTTAAGAGCTCAAGCTCTGGAATTGGGCAGGCACTCATTGCTTATCAGCTTTCACACTTAGCAGCTGTATGACCTTAGGCAAAATACTAACCCCTCTGAGCCTCAGTTTCCTCACCTATAAAATGGGGGTGATGACAGTACATATTTTACAGGGGTTTTGTGAGGATTAAATGAGATAATTCATTGAAGCTCCCAGAAAGTTCTGGCTATTAGGAAGTGGACTAAGTGGTTGGGAATATGGATCTGCAGCTTAAGAGAAAGAATGACTTTCTAGTTAGTCTTGAAAGGCCTGGACTAATAGATTTGAGAATTGTGAATTTTCATTTCCACTCCAGATATACTGAATCAGAATCTACATTTTTACTAAGATCTCCAGGTGAGTCTCAGCAGGGAGCCAAACCAGAAAGAACCAGTTTGAAGCCCTGTTTGCAACACAGAGAAGTGGTTAAGGATTAATATCCAGAATATATAAAGAACACCTTCAAATCAATGAGGGGGAAAAAAAAAGCAAACAACCTGTATTAGATTCCTGTTGCTGCTGTAACAAATTACCACAGATTTAGTGGCTTAAAGGAGCCCTGGTGGCACAGTGGTAAAGAGCTCAGCTGCTAACCAGAAGGTCAGCAGTTCAAATCCACCAGCTGCTCCTTGGAAACCCTCTGGGGCAGTTCTTTTCTGGCCTATAGGGTAGCTATGAGTTGGAATTGATTCGATGGCAACAGGTTTGTTTTTTTTGGTTTTATAGTGGCTTAGAACAACACAAGTTTATTACCTTACAGTTCTGGAGACCAGAAATCCAAAATAGGTCTCACTGGGCTAAAACCAAGGTGTCAACAGGGATGTGTACTTGCTGGAGTCTCTCAGGGAGAATGTGTTTCCTTGCCTTTTCCAGCTTTTAGAGGTTGCCCACATTCCTTTCATCTTCAAAGCCAGCAATCCCATCACTCAGACTTCTGCTCCTACTATAGTCACATTTCCTTTTCTGACTCTCCTGCCTTCCTCTTTCACTTACAAAGATCCTCATGATTATACTGGGCCCACCCAGATAATCCAGGATAATCTCCTTGTCTCAAAATCCTTAATTTAATCACATCTGCAAAATCTCTTTTGTCATGTAAGGTAACACCTGGGATTAGGACATGAACATCTTTGGGGGGAGGGGTCATTATTCTGCCTGCTATACAATCCAACAGAAAAATAGACAAAAGACTTAAACAGGTATTTTGTAGAGGAGCAAACAAATTATCAGGGAAATGCAAATCAAATCACAAATAAATGTCATCTCCCACTTACCAGATTGACAAAAAATTTTTTAAATGGCAACAAAGCATTGGCAAGAATGAGGTGCAAAAGGAATTTTCATAGGCATATAAATTGGTATAACCCCTTTGGAAAACAATTTGGTAATATCCAGTAATATTGACAGGAGTCCTAGTGGCACAGTGGTTAAAACTTGGCTGCTAACTGAAAGGTCAGCGGTTGAACCTCCAGCTGCTCTTTCGGGGAAAGATGTGGCAGGCAGTCTGCTACCATAAAGATTCCAGTCCTGGAAACCCTATGAGGCAGATCTACCCTGTCCCATATCGCCGCTATGAGTCAAAATTCACTCGACAGCACACAACAAAGATTGAACATGTACATATTTTACAACTTAGAAATTCCACTCCAGGATATATACTAAAAACTTGCATAACAACAACAAAAACCTAACCCATTGCCATTGAGTTGATTCCAAAAAGCCTAACCCATTGCCATCGAGGTGATTTCAACTCACAGCGACCCTATAGGAGAAGTACTGCGGACCTCTTGGTTAGCAGCTGTAGCACTTAACCACACACCATCAGGGTTTCTAACATTAATGGTGGTCCCTCCAGAAACTCCAACAGGAAAATGGGCTAATAAATTAGATAGGGCGAAACAACAGGATATCATGCAGCAGTAAAACGAAACACTTATAGCTATATATAGCAAACATCATGTCCTTTGTGTGTTGTCCCTGTCTTCTAGGCAGCACTTCTCAAGCTGCAGCGTGTATACTAATTACCTCGGGTTTTTGTTAAAATGTAGGTTCTGATTCTATATATCAGGGATAGGCCCTGAGGGTCTGCATTTCCAACAAGCTCTCTGCTGGCCCACGGGCTACACATAGAATAAGAAGGTTCAACAGTATATTCAGATATGCATGTATAGTGATAAAACTATTTTTCTTTTTGAACAAAAATGTGGAATAAACACAACATTCAGGAGACTAGATATCTTCACCTGTGGGGGGAGACAAGGGCTGGAATGGTCCTGGTGATGTTTTCTTAAACTGGCTGTTGGGTTCATGAGTTTTCACTATATTTTATAACTTATATATGTTACATATGGATTATTTTCCATATATAAAATACTATATTTTAAAAAATAAAGAAAAGCGTACAAAATAAAAGAATGATCAGCGGAGAAGCTAGGTGGCGTCAAAAGCCTGGGCAAATAAAGGAGAGAGTCCCGCAGCGCTACACTCTGAGAGATGTCATGTACAGCTTTAGCCGAACTGCATTAAATTTAACTCAATACGCGGTGAGCAGAGATTCACTGGCAGGCTACTTCGTTTGAGCTCAGACTAAAGGTTCAGGACTTGTACTTACAGTCCAAGTTTCTCAAACTTACTGGGTTGTAAAAATCACCTAAGACTCGTGTTGACAATACAGATTCCCAGGCGGCTCCCATGTAGATCTCGGTTCTGTGTGTCTTGGAAGCGGCCGGGGAATCAGTATTTAATCTGGGAGAAGGACCTGATGCTGGCGGGCCGGGGCGGCCGGCTCCGGGAAGCTCCTCCACAGGTTGCGAGGAACCCAATAGTCAATTAGCACAGTAAACTCAATGAAACAAGCCAGCGGTCACCCATCTTGCCTGGAACCAGACCCTACAGCTTTTGCGGGGAAGACTCTCCCGACCACCCAGGAGAAGCTAAAGTCATAATGGTCGGAAATGAGCACGGCTCTGGGGATTGCACTGGGCTGCTCCAACCTCCGGGACTCGCCTCAGGCCCCGCCCCCGGCCTCTCTCCAATTCTTCTTCCCTCTCCCTCGGAGAACGAAAACCCAAAAAACGGAGAACGGGATGCTGAGAAAAAACGCGAGATACAAAGGTGGAGGCGTGGTTCCACTCTGACCAATGGTGAATGAGGGCGTGGCTCTGAGCCGTTCTTTCATTGGCTCAGGATCCCCAGGGCGGCCCAAACTTCGTGCGCGGAGGCGGAAGTCGCCCGGATGCCGGAACGTGCCTCTTAGCAACTAAGCCCAGCCGCTCCTGCTGCCGCCATCATGGTTCGGAAGTTTAAGTTCCACGAGCAGAAGCTGCTGAAACAGGTGGACTTCCTGAATTGGGAGGTCACTGACCACAACCTGCACGAGTTGCGCGTGCTGCGGCGTTATCGGCTGCAGCGGCGCGAGGACTACACGCGTTACAACCAGCTGAGCCGTGCCGTGCGCGAGCTAGCGCGGCGACTACGCGACCTGCCCGAGAACGACCCGTTTCGCGTGCGTTCCTCGGCTGCGCTGCTGGATAAGCTGTATGCGCTAGGCCTGGTGCCCACGCGCGGCTCGCTCGAGCTGTGCGATTTCGTAACGGCCTCGTCCTTCTGCCGCCGCCGCCTGCCCACCGTACTCCTCAAGCTGCGCATGGCGCAGCACCTCCAAGCCGCCGTGGCTTTCGTGGAGCAGGGCCACGTGCGCGTAGGGCCGGACGTGGTAACCGACCCCGCGTTCCTTGTCACGCGCAGCATGGAGGACTTTGTCACCTGGGTGGATTCGTCCAAGATCAAGCGGCACGTGCTGGAGTACAATGAGGAGCGCGATGACTTCGATCTGGAAGGCTAGCGGGACTATCGTTTTATACGGCTGCATTTTACAGATGGGAAAACTGAGGCCTGATGCTAGCAGCTTCTCTGAGGAAGCTGTCCTCACGAATGTAAGCGGGTCGTCGGTTCCCTCCCGCTGTTCTTAGGGAACTTGGCTCCTCAGCTGCAGGCCACGCGCAGAGCTAGGGGTTGAGGGTGCGCCCCTGTTTTCCAAGACAGTTTCCGAAAACTTGGACTACTGAGAATTAAATAGGAGACACTGCCTTAGGAAACAGTGGGAAGCGGATTTGTGCTGCTCTGGGGAATTAACTTCTTGTGCCCGAAAAATTGTAGCATGAAAGGAAGAACGTCACTCTCTTACCACCACTCCCACCCCGGTGCCCAAACTCTCCGTTTTTCCTCTTGTAGCGGGACTGTTTGGTTCGGTTTATTTAAGTTTTTGCGCCTGTTCATGCTTAAACTGTGTTCCGGCTTTGGAGTTTGGTCCCAAGTTTTCAAAAAACGGGTGAGACTTAAACGTTCAGACTCCTCTCCCTTGTTTAAAGGAACGCTTTCCTAATGCCAATAAATGGCCCAATTGCGTTTTAAGTGCAACATTTTGTCTGTCTGGTTTTCTTACATAGAGTTTTATATGTAGGTCTCCCTAGCTCAGGAACCCAAAGAAGAGAAATGGGGTCAATAGCATCCTGCCTCTGGGGGAGGCCTGCAGCAGGGGTGGCATGTGGGAGCTGCAGGGTGTTGCTCAGGGCTGAGCAAATTTGACAGTTTACCAAGGCCTCCCAAATCCCTTCCTTGGAATGAATGTTTTAGCAGAGCTCTTCCCCGCAGGACTTCCTGTTGATATTCCAGCCCCAGGAAATACCACATTAGTGGGCCAAGTGTTTGCTTGCCTAAGGAAATCATCACCCTGTAGTTTGGCCATCTAGTGGTTAGAAGTGGCCCAGGAGGTTCCTGGAAGTTTAGATGGTCTTAGGTATAGGAGGAAGAGCAGGGAGACTACTTCATTTTACACAAGACTTCTAGAAAAAGAAAAAAATAGAATGCTGAGTCCAACGGCTTGGCTTTTAGATGTGCCATCCCGGCTTACCCAGGTGGGAGGCAGCTTCTGATAAAGGAACCATGAAGAGAGGGTGGCACTGGGGATAAGAGCAAACGTTCTGTGTATCGGGAACGGTTTTAAGTGCGTTACATTCATTAGTTTATTTAATCCAACAAACCTGTGGAGTGGGGAATCCAATTATTCCCCCTTTTCAGATGAGAGAACGTAGGCAGAGACCAGTTGAATTACCCAAGATCACATAGCCAGAAGTGGTGGAGCCAGTATGCTATGCTCTCTTTGAGAAACTGTCAGCGTCAGCACAGCCAGCCGTTGAGGTGTGTCAGGGTTTAGAGAGTCTCTGAACTTGAGTTTCCAGGCCAACAGAGAAAAGTAGCAGCGTTAGGCGGTGTGATTAGTCCCAATAGATGCTGCATGAAGGTTTGAGTAGAGAACAGGCATTGTGCTGGGAAGGCTTCAGGGAGCAGGTGAGGCGATAATTCGAGTTGGAGAAGGAAACTAATACTTCTTGAGGCCTTGCCTGTGCTAGGCTGCCGTTTACTCTTCCCAACAACCCTGCAATATAGGTGGTGTTATCCCTGCCTTTCAGATTGGGAAATTGAGAATTGAGACGTAAACTTGTCCAAATCTTCAGTTCTAGTCTAGTTTCAAAGTTCCCTTGAAGGAAGCTCTTTTAGGGGTAAAATACAAGATTCTTGAGAAAAGTCTTCTCTTTCCCTTTAATGGCTTATCAGAACCTATAACCGGAAGTATTGGAGCTTAAAAAAAAATCTGTTCGAGTCGATGCAGAGGACGGGCACTGGAGCCAGACTGCTTGGTCTAAATCCTGTCTCCTGTGCATAACTAGCTGCGTAACATTGATCATTTTACCTAGCCTCTCAGTGCCGCCATTTTCCTCATCAGAAAAATGGGGTAATAATGGTACTGATTTTTAAAATTGTAGGAAGGATTAAATGATTTGATTCCTACAAAGTCCTTAGAATTGCTCCTGGCATGTGGTAAGCACTTAAAGGTTAGTGCCTCCATCCCCTGTCCCCAACAAAGGAAATACGCAGGGAATTAGACGTGTTACAAAAAGCCTGAAAGATTTAAAAACAACAACTACATATACATACACACGTAGATATGCGCACAGCCTCTCAGGAGGGCGATTTTGCAGTTATGTATCAAGACCCTAAAAAATATGTGTTACACACGCTCTGACCTAGAAATTCCACTTTGAAGAATTAGCATAAGTAAATTGGATTTTGCAAAAGTTTGCTATAGGGACCTTCATCATAGTGATTATAACAGGGAAAAATTGGAAATGTTTCCCAACTGGATATTCTTATAATGAAATACTATGCAACCGTTAAAAATAATTGTAGCAAGATATTTAAGGACTCAATGAAAGTTAACACTTAAAAGTTATAAAATGGTACCAAGAGTATTCCATTTTTCTAAAGAAAAATGTAAACAGAAAAAAGCTAATAGTGTCTCTCTGGGTGGGGGTATTACTAGTGATTTTAATCTACGCTTTTTCGGTATCCAATTTTTCTATAAAGACTAATGCGTTAATATGATTGTGTGATCTCGATTTATCTGAAGCTCATACATGTGATAAGTTTTGGCAAAAGAAACATTTGATTTTCTAAAGCAGTGTCCTTGATCAAAGAGCAATTGAAATGGTCTCATTAAAGGAGAAAGGATTGATGCTAAGCTGGCTGCCCTCAGAAAAATGCTTGGACAAAGCCCCATGAGCCAAGGGTCATTTCTTCCCCAAATCCAGTGCGTCAGAAAGGTTTGCTTTCCTTGGCCTCTGGGAGCCTGGTGGGCCATCCTAGCTTAGGTCAGCTTCCTGTAAGGGTTATGTGTATATCCAACTGAAACAGAAGTTTTATGAAACTGTAGGATGCCCTCTGGTGTTTTCCATTTTTTAATATTGATCCTAACCCACTAAATTCATTTTACAATCTGCTAATGGGTCAGACAAGTCCTGGTGGCATAGTGATTAAGAGCAACAGCTGCTAACCAAAAGGTCGACAGTTCAAAACCACCAGCTGCTCCTTGGAAACCCTATGAGGCAGTCCTATAGGGTCTCTATGAGTTGGAATCGATGCGACAGCAACTAGTTTGGTTTGAATGGGTCAAAAACTTTGATTGGCGTTTGAGAGTTGAAGTTTGAAAAAGAGCCCTTGAAGACACTTCAACCTTTTCCAAATTAAAGGGAGATTTTAACTTGGAATATTTAAGAAATTGCTGTGTTCAGCTGTTGTGGTCAGAGCATTGGCTCCATCTTTTATTAACTGTTTGACCTCGAAAAAGTTATCTCCCATCACAGAGTGTGTTTGTTCATTTGTGAAATGGGGGTAATAATGTGAAGATCAAATAACAAAAAATACTGGGCAGCGTGTGTTTTAACTCAGAAGGTGCTCCATAAGTATTGATCAAACCAAACCCAAAGCAAGCCTTGTGAGACCAGTGCTTCTCTGTGAGCACGCTTTGGGACATGGTGGTCAGATAATAGAGACCTGATTCCTCGGCGTGGCATTCCAGGGCCTCTGAGATCCTGCCTGCCCCATGCCTCATCCCCAGGGACCTTCACTCCCTACCCTACACCCCTTCGTCTCCCAGCCTGGCCTTTCTCCCTGTGCTTTGTCATTCTGGCCAGTCTTCAGGCCAGCGTTGCCACCTCCTCTGAAGCCTCTCTTGCTCTTTGTAACACTGCATCCTATATATGCCCTGTTTATAGAACACGCCTCCTGGGTCTGTGATAGTTTGCCTCATCCCAAGGCTATAAGCTTCTCCAAGGCCAGTGTCCTAAAGATCACATCTGACTCATTTTGAGACTTGCAGGGTACCTGGCTCATCATTCATTCCCTAGTGTTTAGTGAGTGCCTGCCGGTGCTCACCATCCAGCATTAAACAAAATAGACATTGTCCCTGAAGTATAACTTAGGGTCTATGCTATGGAGGTAAAATGCAGAGTGGTATAAGCACGGGGCTGGGGGTGGGGGGTCGGCTGTAGCTGAGAAAGTGACATCTGAAATGATACCTGACCGACTACTAGGCAGAGATTTTAGAAGTCAGGGAGAAGTCCTGGAGAAAATGAAATTTAAGACCTGAAAAATACAAATCAGGAAGATAGCAAACAGCATGCACAAAAGTCCTGAGGTAGGAAAGATGTGTGCATTCTAGAAACAGAAAACTAGTGTGGCTGAGGACCAATGGCCTAAGGTAAGCAATAGCCAAATCCCGCAGCACTTTATAGGCAGGGCAACGATTTAGGATTTTATTCTCATTGCAGGGCACGGGCAATGGAAGGGTTTGAAGCATGGGGATGGCTCAGTAATACTAGTATCTTTTGGAGTAATCAGTCTGCCTGTTACTTAAAGACTGAGTTAGATGTGGACAGGCATGGACATGTGGGGGGCAATGAGATGTCTTTTGAGTCTTCCAGGTGAGAGGTTGGTAGCTTAGACCAGGGTGGTGGCACAGAGGCTGCAAAGTAACTGGATTTGAGGTCTGTTTTGGAGACTAGTAGATGCTGTTGGTACCCTACCCAGATCCCCTTTACGTGACCAGGGCACCCTCCCCCCAGCTGCTGTGCCTGGTTGGCTGCCTCCCTTCTCTGGAGAATTGCCTCAGCTGACTTGAGACATCTCACCTGGGAGGTCTCACCTTCTCCATCACTATCCTCACCACACGTCTGCAGCCACTGACTGGCTGATATGAGGAACAAAAGGCCAAGCCTCTTGAATCTGGCCTTGTGATCTGCTTTGGTCATTAACATGTGACAAAACTAACTGCGTGTCAGTTCTGAACCTAGGCCTTAAGAGCTTTCAGTCTCAGAACACTGCCATCTCCATGAGAATAACCCTGGTAGAGCCTGCTGGAAGGTAAGAGACCATGTAGAGGAGAGATGAGGTAATACAGCAAACAGCCTGCCAACCCCATTGGCAGAACTGTGTAATCAACATGCAGCTGACTACGGAGGCCTGAGAGAGTCCAGTCAAGACCAGAGGAATTGTCCTGCTGATGCCAGTCTAAATTGCCAACCTGTAGAATCATGAGCTAAATAATGTTTAGTTTTTTGTTGTTGATGTTACTGTATTTAAAGGTAGAGCCCCTTGCCTCCAGGCAGGACAGCCCTGAGGGGTCAGACCAAGCCTAAACTTTACCTGAGTCCACATCCTTGCTTTGTTCTTTCCTCTTCCCTCTCCTGCTTCACTCACCCCCTCAAGTGTTTTTTCTTAAGAGCACCCTCTCGACAAATCCCATGCACTTAAATCCCTGTTCCAGGGTCTGTTTCTAGGGTACCCAAACAAATACAGAGGAGGAAGGGAGAAAGTGATAGAACACGTGGTCAGTGGGGTGTGAGGGCTGAAGCAGGTAACAAGCATGTCTTCCTCTCTCCAGTTGCTCAAGGTATACGTAGCACATGCTCAACAAAAGTGGAGGTACCCGTAATGGTATCAGAGAGCCCTCTGATGAGTTTCTGTGGCCAAGTGGACTGCCAGGCAGGCCTCCTTGTTTAATGAGGTTCAAGTGACTCTGGCTGGGTCTGAAGAATTACAGGCTGGATGTCTTCCAGCCAATCAGGCCTGGGAGCATTGCGGGTGAAAGCAAGTCCCAGGCTGCCATCCTGCCTGGGGTCTGCTGCTTCCCTCACCAGTCTCCATGGGATTTTGCATGTGAGCTGTGTCAAGGTAAAAATCTCTCTGACTCCAGCATCACCGGCAGCTGGAGCTGAGCAAGCCACAGGAGCAGCCAGCAGAAGGCAGGAGGGGAGCTCAGGCCTCAGCCCAGAGGAATGATGGCACAGACTTTGGCCATGCCCAGCCCCCTGCCCACCCACTCACCTGCATCTAGTCTGGCCAACTTCTGTATCGGTGATTGTGGTGCAATGAATTACTTCATGTGGCCCTTCTAGCCATAGTCTTTGTGACTCCTATACAATAATTGGGTGGGACTATGCAAATAAGATGTTTCTGGCCCACCAAGGGGATTGGACAGCTTGCAGTTAATGCAGATAAGATCCAGGGAACTCTTGTGGGAATGGGACAATGCAAATGAGGTATATGGAATCCTAATGCAGGGACTGGTCGGTTTTGCCATTTGCTAGGCTTAAAAGAGAGCCAATCCCAGAGCAGAGAGGGGACTTTACTACCACCAAGAAGAAGAGACAGGAGTGGAGTACATCCTTTGGACCTGGGCCCCCTGCACTGAGAACCTCCTAGACCCAGAGACAGCTATAACACCAGAGATGGCACAAGACTGTGAGAAGCAGTAGCAAGCATGGCAGAAAACCGGCAGCAGCAGAATCAGGAGACCAGCAGTTGATGTGGTGGGCTTCCCAGCCCACAGAGCGAGAAGGCTGAGTGCCTTCGGGCAGGAGCCTTGCTGACAGAGCAGGGTGTCTCAGGACACTTGGAGGTAGGCTCACCCACCCACGGAGTGAGTAAGCACAAGGCTTACTGGTAGAGTGGGGTACCTCTGGGCAGTTATCAGTGGAACTTAAAGAGCTTTTTAACACTTGCGGAAGCAGATCAGAGAGACTAGGCTGGCCCAAGGGGTCCGAGTGGCCAAGAGGCCAAGGGCAGAGAGGCCGAGGGCCAGAGAGAGGCCTGCCTGTGGGCATGGCTGAGAAGCTATCCTGACCAAAGAACTGCATCCTGAGTCGTTCCTGATCCTGAATTGTAACTTGTTACCAAACCAAACCAAACCTGTTGCTGTCAATTTCAACTCATAGCGATCCTATAGGACAGAGTAGAACTGCCCCATAGAGCTTCCAAGGGGCACCTGGTGGATTCAAACCACCAATCTGTTGGTTAGCAGCTGTAGCACTTAACCACTACTCCACCAGGGTTTCCTATAACCTGTTACTTCCCTAATAAATCCCATAATTGTGAGTATGGTCTGTGAGTTCTGTGTGGGCATTGCAACGAATTATTGAACCCAGCAGAGAAGTAGAGAGTGCCGTGGGAGAGACGGCTGGTGTCAGAATTGGTAAAAAAGTTGGCGAGAGGAGGTCTGTCTGACCTTTGCTTCATAGGAACCAGCTTTGGGCTGATGCTGATGGTGATTCTCTCTCCCCTTCATGGAGTTCGAGGAGGTCGGGTGGCCCCACTATGCCATTTTGGCAGTGATCTGTTGCCTCAATAGACCCTATAGGGTTGCTATGAATCAGAATTGACTTGACGGCAGTGGATTTGGTTTGGTTTTTATTGCTTCAATAATGCTGTGTAACAAACCACCGTGAAACAATGCTAAAATAATAAGCATTTATTTAGGTCACAAGTCTGCAGTTCAGCTGGGCAGTTCCAGTGTCTGCTGGGCTCACTTACAATTTTATGGTCAAATGCATGTTGGATAAATGGCTCTGCTGGTCTTGACTGGGCTCTCTCCTAAGACTAGGGGTGGACTGGTTGGCTGGCTGTCAGCTGGTCTAGGACATCTTGGCTGGGACAAATGTAGTCACTTGGTTCTCATGCATATGTCTCATCCTTCAGCAGCAGTGATTTGTTATCTAGGGCTACTATAACAGAAACACAAGTGGATAGCTTTAACAAACAAATTTATTCTCTCACAGTTTACCAAAAAAAAAAAAAAAACCCAAAACCAAACCCATTGCTGTCGAGTCAGTTCCGACTCATAGTGACCCTATAGGACACGGTAGAACTGCCCCATCGAGTTTCCAAGGAGCACCTGGTGGATTTAAACTGCCGACCTTTTCGTTAGCAGCCGTAGCACTTAACCACTATACCACCAGGGTTTCCTCTCACAGTTTAGGAGGCTAGAAATCTGAATTCAGGATGCCAACTCTAGGAGAAGGCTTTATTTCTGTCTACTCTATGGGAAGGTCCTTGTCTCCTCTCAACATCTGTGGGCCTAGAATTCCTTGTAAATCTCCCTGTGTCTTGGCATCAATCTTCCCCTGGGTCAAGGAGGTTCTCAGTGCAGGGAACCTGGGTCCTTTAGAATGCACTCCTCTCCCGGCTCTTCTGTCTTGGTGGTAAGAGGTCCCTCCTGTCTGCTCACTTCTCTCTCCTTTTATCTCATAAAAGGTTATGCAGGCCACACCCCAGAGAAACTCCCCGTATATCAGATCAGGGTTGTGGCCTGAGTAAGGATGTTGCATTCAACCCTAATCCTGTTTAACATAGCCCAATCTTGCATCATTAACCACAGGCAGAGATTAGGGTTTACAACATATGGAACAATTACATCAGATCACAAAATAGAGGACAACCATACAATACTGGGAATCATGGCCTAGCCAAGTAGACACGTATTTTCGGGGGGCATAATTCAATCCATGACAAGCGGTTACTTAATATAAATGCCACTTTAATATTACTGTCAAGGGCTCAGGTGAGATGGGAATCCAGCTGTGTCCTCACCATGGCCTCCAGGATGAGGCCTTGTATACAGCAGGCTCTTAATAACTGCTTCAAATTCAGCCTTCTTTGATTGTGCCAGGCAGGGCTGGAACTAAGGCAAGGCAAACGAGGCACTTAGGGCATTTCATGACCCTGAGAGTGAGTGCCTCCTTAACTCTTGTATCCTAGACCCAGCCGTAGTTCTAGGCACAGTGCTATCAACTCTAGAGAGTATGAGCACAGAGAAGGCACAGTCTCTGTCTTGAAAGGACAGGGACTAAAGTGGCCAGATGCCTACAGATAATGGTCTCTGGGTCCCTCCTCTGTTATAGACTAAATTGTGTCCCCCCAAAATACCTGTTGTAAATCCTAACTATGAGTCAGATTCCACTCAACAGCAGTGGGTCTGGTTTTTTGGATTACACCTGTGGTTGTAATCCCATTTGGGAATAGGGTTTTCTTTGTTATGTTAATGCACCTGTGTCTGTAGGGTGTGTTATAAGCCAATTGCTTTTGCAATATAAAAGAGTTGATTAGGCATAGAGACGAGCAAGCACACATAGGGGAAAATAGATGCCACACCACACGAAGATTGCCAAGGAACATTGGAACAGAAGCTGAGACAAGGATTTTCCCCCAGAGTAGAGAGACAAAGCTGTCCCCTAGAGCTATGCCCTGAATTTAGACTTCTAGCCTCCTAAATTGTGAGAAAATAAGTTTCTGTTTGTTAAAGCCACCCACTTGTGGTATTTCTACTATAGCAGCACTAAGAACTAAGACACCCTCTTTCTCAACTCCATCCTTCCTTCATGTGGCATCTCTCTACATCCGGTCATTCCTAACCATTATCACAGTCTTTGCCGTAGTCACTTACTACTTGCACTGTTACTGTCTTAATATTTTTCTTTAAATCACCTCACATTTCTTTCTACTTATTTTAAAAGAAACTGCTCAAGGAAAACCTTTAAAGATATTAATCTTTTAGAGTCACACTAAGTCAGATCTGAGAGAGAAGGTAAGACAAGTTGCCTTGATGCCTGCAGTGTAGTGAATTACTGTTATATGGCCTTTTAGCCATGGTCTCCGAACTCCCACAAAATGATTGGGATTATGTAAATGAGGTGCTCTGGCCCATCGAGGGGATCAGACAGTTTTTCTAATGCAAATAAGATACATGGAACCCTTGTAGGAGATTGGTTAGTTCATAGTCTTGCTTGGGGTGAGGGAGGGAGCATGCCTTGAAATTGTTTAGGAGCTTGCTATATAGCTAGCTTCCCTGACAGAGGTTTTAGGGAGAGACATGGAGAGAAAGAGAAGAAGGGGATGTAACACTGAAGACCATGAAAGACGGCACAGCAAGAGTGGTGAGAACCAAGAGACTGTTGTGAGACAGCTGCAGTGGACTTTCCAGCCCCCAAAGTAAGGCAGCAGCAAGGCCCAACCAGGGTCCAGTGGCAGCAGGCCAAGAAGTTGTCCTGACTGAAGAACTGTGTTCCGAGTTGTTCCTGTTACTTCCAAGTTGATTCTGAATCTGAATGGTAACCTGTTACTTCCCTAATAAGCCCCATAATCCTAAGTATGGTTCATGAGTTCTGTGAGATGTTGCAGCAAATTACTGAACCCAAAGGTGGGAGGAAGAGTACTGAGGGGAGAGGGAGTGGTTGGTTTTAGAGATGATGGAGTGGTACGGCGGTTTGGGAAGTTGGACATTTGAGACATCTTTAACTGTGGCTTCACAGAAACCAGCTTTGTGCCAATTCTTATAAAAGAAATTATTCATTTAAATGCCTTTGGCCTAAAAAGTGAATCTAAGACATTCTGTACCAGTGGGATTGCAGAATAAAGCCACTGAAGTCAGAGTGGTGTATTTACGTATTTTCCCACAACAGACACCTAGTTATAGGTGCTTGAGATGAAGGACACATTCCACAGGAGATAAGTACAAGCTTTTAAAGTTGTCTTCAAGGAACATACATCTAATAGGAAGAGACTTTCAAGGTAACATTATTTTTTATTATAATCAAAGTAAGATATAATTTAAGCATTTTCTAGTTTTTTTAAGTTGACCTTTTACTTCAGAATAGTTTTAGATTCACAGAAAAATTAAGATAAAACAGTGTTCCCATATACCTGACACGCAATTTCCCTTATTAGTACAGTATTAACATCTCAGATCAGTGTGGTACATTTATCACAACTAATGAACCAATACTGATACGTTGTCATTAACTCAAGTCTACACTGTATTCAGATTTCCTTAGTTTTTACCTACTGTCCTTTTTCGGTTCCAGGATCGCATCCAGGAAACCACATTACTTTTAGTTGTCATGTCTCCTTAGGCTCCTCTTGGCTGCGACAGTTTCTAAATTTTCCTTGTTTTTGATGACCTTGACAGTCTTCAGGAGTACTGCTCAGCATTTTGTAGAATGTCCCTCAATTAGGATTTGGCATTTTCTGGTTTTTATCCTAATCTAACTGGATGTAGCTGATCAGCTCAGGGCCTGGCCTCCTTACTGCATCTGTGTCAAGGTCAACACTGCCCTGTCTCTCAAGGTTTCTTCGTTGGAGCTGCTCTCTAGGGCTCATGGTCCCTGGCTCTGCTCTGATCTCCAGCCAGGGCTGAATTGAAAACTATAGGGATTATCATTTTCTCTTTTACAAAACTTTCTATCACTACTGTAATGGAAAAGCAGTTACAGTTGGCACAAATAAGTAAAAATAAATACAAAGAAACCAGCACAATGTTATTCAGTGTTAACTGGCTACAGTTGCCGGTTGCTGACAATGTTGAACCGGAGGTCTGCTGTCTTTGTTGAAAGGGGGTTAGTCAGCATTAGAGGGGTCTTACGGTTAATGCACTCGGCTGCTAACTGAAAGGTTGAAGGTTTGAGTCCACCCAGAGGCACCTCAGAAGAACGGCCTGGTGATCTATTTCTGAAACATCAGCCACTGAAGACCCTGTGGAGCACAGTTCTACTATGACAGACATGGCGTCACCATGAGTAGGAGTCAACTCAATGCCAATTTCTTTTTTATTATTTATTGTACTTTAGGTGAAAGTTTACAAATCAAGTCAGTCTCTCATACAAAAAGTTATACACACCTTGCTGTGTACTCCTAGCTGCCCACCTCCTGATGAGACAGCACACTCCTCCTCTCCACCCTGTATTCCCTGCATTCCCTGCGTCCGTTCAGCCAGCTCCTGTCCCCCTCTTCTTTCTTATCTCGCCACCAGACAGGGAATTGGACAACGGTTTTTTAGAAAGTTTTGAGGACTCAGCACCAACCCAAGACTCTTCTTCACGTGCAATTGGACTAGAAGAAAATAAAACTTCCTCACTTTGCCCTTCAGCATTCTTTAATTCCACATTCCTGCACCAGCTACCATCATATATGCTTCATCCTTAGGGAAGCACTGGGCTACTGGAACTAGTGTAGAACTAGGTCCTGGCAGGGACGGGTTACCCAGTAAGGTATACATGGGCTTACTTGAGCTTACTTGCTAATCTGTAGTGCACAATTTCAGAACTGTGCCCTACACATTAGTTGTTGTTGTTGGGTGCTGTCAAGTTGGTTCTGACTCGAGGCAACCCTAATGTACGACAGGACAAAACACTGCCTGGCCCCGCGCCAGTCTCACAGTTGTTGCTATGCTTGAGCCTATTGTTGCAGCCACTCTGTCAGCGTCTTCTTCTTTTTCGCTGACTCTCTACCAAGCATGATGTCCTTCTCCAGGGACTGGTTCCTCCTGATAACATGTCCAAAGTAAGTCAACACAATTAAGCCTGTGGTTACCTTGCTTACTGTAAGCCCATGCATACCTCACTTACTGGTTAACCCACCCCTGGCTCCTGGTCTTTGGAAAGAGAGCTGTTGAGAAATCAGCAGAGACTCAAGAGCAAAACTGAGCAGAGGAGAATAGAAAGTGTAAATGGCACTGTCAGCCCTGTGGCTCTCTCTTGGTCCCCAAGAGGCACAGGTTCTGTGGGCACTGTTCACCAGGATGCGCAGCAGCCCTGTCGCTTCTAATAAGGAAGCTGAGCCAGCATCTGAGATCTGTGGGCACACAACCCATCTGTCTGATTCTGGTTGGGGCACAAGTCTCAGTGCTAGTCTTTCCTTCCCGACCAGGCTTCTTCCCCTTAGATTCACCTCCTCTCTGCTGCTCCATCCTGGGTCCTTCAGGGCTGGCTATGGTCACACCTCCTCCAGGA
Organism: Elephas maximus indicus; assembly: GCF_024166365.1. Lineage (NCBI taxonomy): Eukaryota > Metazoa > Chordata > Mammalia > Proboscidea > Elephantidae > Elephas > Elephas maximus. The sequence goes on along the minus strand of NC_064831.1, from coordinate 65,523,848 downwards.
ACAGCCAATGCCTTCACTGAAGTAAGTGTAACCCAAACTCTGTTATCCAGTTCTCGCTATTCCGACATTCGTTGCATAATTAACAGGAAGTCCGTGGTGCCATGAGGTCTTAATCAATATCCTGAGCAGATGCTACAATGGACCATTCACCCAAGTTACATGGTACAAGGCCACTGGTGGTGTTTGACAATCAGATAACAACTTTAACCGCCATCTATGACTTCTTGCACAACACAGACTCACATCTGATCTTTTTGCCTATAGTGATGAAGGAGATCGTTGGATTCCTTGAAGCATACGAAAACGGTTTCAGTATGCTAAAGTGATCCACTATTCTGATGCTGTAACTGTAGTATCTTCAGCCTACTCTAAGCTTGCATCAACAGCCTTGTTCTACGCTGCTGAAATGAATACAACCATGAAGAGTTACTGGTTCGGGAAACCACTGGCTGGAAGAATACCAGAGCATGAGCTTCACGCGGCAGCCAAGAGGAAGTTTCATAATGGTGGAATCCTGTCCATAACACCAGCCATAATAGGAAGATTTGGCAAGAATCAGAATAACCAAAGAAGCCACGGAGAGAGCCATGAGGTGTTCATGGAGAAAGCTGCATGTTGCACATGATGAATCTGTTGAGAGCAACAGCTAAAGTACCTTTAAAAAAGGAAAGCCTGGCAGCAACCACGTTGGGGAGATCAGAGACCAACAGTGAGGGGTCCACCGATTTCTCATCTAATATTCTAAGTGTTGCAAGATCTACCTTTGATGAAATGCTGACAGGGCCAAAGGCGAAGCTTCCAGGTTGATCTCCAGTCAGAACTCACCATGCGGCTATTGTGCCTGCCATTGTAGAGGACGTAGATAGCAACTGGAAGAGCAAATCACAAAGAAGCTTCAGACAAGGAAGAAGACGACTGGGACCAAAACAACTGTCACCAAGGCCTTTGAGAGTGAGCCCTCCACAAGCCAGGACCCGTTGCCAACGTGTTTTGACACCATAGAGGAAAGTGTAGCCAAGATACACAATGACATCACCAATATGTCAAACTCTTCACCAATGTCTAACTGAAGTTCAGACTGACCTGGTCTTCTTGTCAACCAGCATGGCTCAACTCAGCCAGCCATGATGGCACCCTGGGACCCGCCTACCACTCCTTCTTCTGTTAAGGAGCAGATCACCAAGGCCCCAACTGTGCCAACAGCCAAAATAAAGAAGTCTGCTTTAGCCAAGCTCTACTGAGTTACTCTATTTCTAGGTAGGCCATAGCTTTGAAAAGATCTTAAAAAAAAAAAAAAAAAAGGATACCTTCCACAAATCAGACTAGAAGAGAACTTTGGTTCAAGATACCACTTCTCCCCCACTAGAATGACTATAATAAAAAAGACACAGAATAACAAGTGTTGGTGAGGATGTGGAAAAAGTGAAACCCTCAGACAGTGCTGGTTGGAAATTTAAAATGGTGTAGCTGCTGGGGAAAACTGTTTGGTTGTTCCTCAAAATCAAAATGCTAAACATGAAATTACCATGTGACCCAGCAATTCTACTCCTAGGTATCTACCCAAGAAAACTGAAAACAAATATCCACTCAAAACTTGTACACAAATATTCCACTTCACAAATTAGGTGGAAACAACCCAAATATCCATCAATTGATGAATATATAAGTAAAATATGGTACATACCAATCGTGTTGCCGTCAAGTCGATTACAATGCATAGCAACCCTATAGGACAGAATAGAACTGTCCCATGCGGTTTCCAGGGAGCAGCTGGTGGATTTGAACTTCCGATCTTTCGGTTAGCAACCGAGTTCTTAACCACTGTGACACCAGGGCTCCTTGTTATATACACGCAATGAAATATTATTCAGCACTAGAAGAAATGAAAGTGATACATGCTATAACATGGATGAAACTTGAAAACATTATGCTAAGTGAAAGAAGCCAGAAACAAAAAAAATCACATATTGTCTGATTCCACTTATTTAAAATGTCTACAACAGGCAAATCCATAGAGACAGAAAGGAGATTAGTGGTTGACATGGGACAGCCAGAGGGAGAGGTGGGGAGTGATAGCTAATGAGCATGAGGTTTTTTTGAGGGGTGATGAAAATGTTCTAATTGAGTGGCGATGGTTACACAACTCTGTGAATGTACTAAAAGCCACTGAATTAAACACTTTAAATGCAAGGTTTGCATGATATGTGAGTTTTATCTCAATAAAGCTGTTTTGTTTTTAAAAAACAAAGGAAGTAGGGATACTGGGCCCACCCCACCAAACCAAAACCAAACCCACTGCTGTTGAGTAGATTCGGACTCATAGCGACCCTATAGGACAGAGTAGAACTGCCCCATAGGGTTTCCAGGGCTGTAATCTTCATGGAAGCAAATCGCCACATCTTTCTCCTGCGAAGCGGCTGCTGGGTTCAAACTGCCGACCTTTCGATTAGCAGCCCAGAGCTTTAACCACTGCACCACCAGGGCTCCTGGGCCCACCCTAGACCTCCCAGATCCGAGCAAGGTACAGGCATCTGAATTCTGAAAGAGCCCCACGGACGACTGTGGTGGGAATCGCTGACTTAGCAGTTTGTGGGTGCTTGTTGGCTTAGGCTTCCGCAGAGGAGGGACTATGGAATTCAGCTATGTCTTTCCTTTGCTTAAAACCCTCATCTGCAGTGGAGGAAAATCTAAACTCTCCGCATGGCCTACAAGGCCTTACCTTCCATCTGTCTCTATGACCTCATCTCCTTCTGCTTCCCCCAGCCCCAGTTCTACCACTCATACAGAGCAAGAGTGGTCCTGTCTCCAGCCTCTCTGTACCCACTGTGCCTTCTGCTAGAAATACTTGGTGTTCCTGTCCTCATGGCTGGCTCCTTCTCATCATTCAGGTCTTGACTCACATGTCATCTCTTCAGAGAGAAATTCCCTGAACACCCTCACCCAGCAGCCCCACTGCACTCACTCACTACCCAGCCACCTGATCTCTTTGGTACTATGGTATTTATTATTGGTCTTCTGTATCTCCTGGGCCTGGCACAATGTCTGACAAACTGGAGGTATTAAATACACAGTTGTTAATTGACTGACAGAGTGAACTTGGGCCCCCTGGTGGGAGCCCCCTCTGTTGAAAGGGCTGGACACCTTCCTGCCCTCAACCTCCCTTTTTCCAGGTCAGGGTTCTCAGCATATGCATGCTTACCAGAAAACTTTACAGGGTGCACAGATTCCATCCTAAATAACACTGAATCATAACATCAAAGTGGATCTTCCGTCTTCTGTTCTCTTTGATTTTTTCTGATTACATCAAAGAAAATATTTGTTGAGTGTTACTCCTTGTCACTTCTCCAGCACTTGCTAATCTTTGATTTTTACAGAGAATTCACTAGTGTCAGAGCTTTTTGCTGACATCAGTCTCTAGTTTCGATTTTAACAATATTGTTTTCACCGTATTTATTTTATTTTATAGATACCATTAAAGTGGGAAATGATTTAAGGTAATGATGCCCTTTTAAATAAATTTAGTCTTTTTTTTTTTTAAGCGAATTGATGTAAAGACATTAAGTATAGGCCCACATGTATGTGGCCAACTTTGTGAAGGTGAAGTGCTAAAGGATAACAGTTGGTGGAGTTTTTTTTGTGTGTGTATGTGTGATGGAAACCCTGGTGGTGTAGCAGTTAAGAGCTACAACTGCTACCCAAAAGGTTGGCAGTTTGAACCCACCAGGTGCTCCTTGGAAACTCAACGGGGCAGTTCTACTCTGTCCTATAGGGTCGCTGTGAGTTGGAATCGATTTGATGGCAACGGGTTTGGGTTTCTGGTGGTATGTATGATATTCACCTGGGTATCAGTGAGAGGCTGGAACCTCTCTCTTGGACCTCTGTATGTGAATTTGGGGACCTCTTTCTCAATACAACATTTGGGGCTATTGCTCTTTTCTGTGCAGTTCTGACCACTAGGTGTGACCTCCATGGTTGCAGGCAGGGAGTGGTGGTGCTGGGACACAAATAACCTAATTTTGCTATGTCAAAGTTCCCTAGATGCACTCCCTGGGCTTTCCTTTTTTGGGCAGTCTTCAGAAATTAGGCAAACATGTGCTTTTATTTGTGGACACACTAAACAACCTAGTGCACAGCTTTGCTCAGCCTGGCTATTGGAAAACAGATCCCACTTACATAAATTCTAAGGTGCCAAAAATTGATCTTCCAGGGCCTCCCGCACTCTTTATCCTCCTTGTCAGTTTAATTCCCTGTTCTTTTTAGACTAAATAGTGTGATGTCCACATTTTCATATCCCTTGGACTAAAAATGTGCCAAGTCTGAATATTTCGTTTTTTTGTAATAAAGTAATATCCAATTTCTCTATAACTCGAACACTGAGCAAATTCAAACATCTGACTCAAACGCTATGTGACTGTGGCCAAGTTACTTCTCTGAGCTTCAGTCTCCCTACTTCGTGTAATTTGAAGATTGAGATAATGCACGTGAAGCAGTGTTTGGCTCAACACAAAATAAATACATAAATAAGCATTCAATAAATGGCTATTCATGTTTTTATTTTGCATCTCATCCGTCCTGCCCTGGTTTGATTAGACTCCTAAATCTCTGCTGCTACCCCCCACCCCTTGCACCAATTCATCATTCCTTCATCCAGGGTCTACTGCGTGCGGCATCTTATACTGCATGCTGACTGCTTAAGCAGGAATCAAACCTGTCCCTGCCACGGCAAAGCCCACAGCGGCTGAGTGGTTAAGAGTAACTCCCAAATGGAACAAATGGACTGCACCCGAGGTGTGTTTCTTGGTTGCGGGTAAGGCAAATGAGGACGGAACATCGGAAAGACTTGGGGCTGTGAGGAGTGGGGGCAGTCATTCAGGCAACTGGCACTGCCCGTACAAAAAGCAGGGGCACAGGAGAGGGCGCGGGCTGTTGGTGTGCCCCTAAGATTTGGACGGATCTCGGGGAGGCGGCAGGACCCAGGGCCTGGCAGGCCTTAAACGCCCAGCTACTAGGTGTAGTATTGGCAAAAGGAACCACCGAGGTGCGTGGACCTAGGAGTGCGGCCTCGGCCGGGCCAAGCCACCTTGCAGGAGGTGTCCGCAACAGCGCGTCGCAGAAGCCCTAGTAGCTCCCCCGCCAGGCCAAATGGAGAAGTCCCGGCCGTTGTGGGCGGAGGTAACGGCCCGCCCGCAGGCGCCGAAGCGCCGGCGTCTGCAAGGCGGGAGGAGCCAGAAACTCCGGGCGCGTGGCTGGTGGACCCAGTGGCGCGGCCGCGGCCGAGGGGGCGGGCCTGGCTCTCCCAGCGCAGGTGATTGGTCGGCCCCCGGCGGCGGCGGTGCGTGGAACTGTCGCCTTGGACCGGTGAGTCCTAGGTTCGAGCCCGGACCCTACGGCTCCCGAGGTGCCCTTCAGCGCCCGGCGGTGATTGCCTCCGGCCGTACCCGCACTCCTGGCCTCCTGGGGCGTCACCTGGAAGGGCAGAGCCAGGCTGAGGCCTTCTGTCGGGCGCTCATCCGCTCTTCTGTTCCTAGCCACCTGGCCAGGACCCCTCAGGGAATTTTGGTGGCGGGGGGAGGGGAGTGAGAATGCAAAGTATGCAAAGTCTAGCTAACCTGTTCCCTAGAGATAGTTCAGGGCCGTGGCCAGGAGCACGGCCGGCCGAGCGGAGCAGGTAGTTCCGGGTTGGAGCCTGGTGGGTGAGGGGGAGGAAGCGCCGAGCGCCTTGAGCCGGGCTGGGGGTTTGGAGGCGGGGGTGCCGGAGGAGGAGCAGTCAGGGGACAACGGAGGGGCCTGGGCAGGTCGGATATTTGGGAGCTGGAGGGGTGCCTACGCGTGGAGGAAAAACCTCCAGGTGTGGAGGATAGGAATACCTAGGGTTAAGACCAGAATCCTTGGAGACAGCACCATCCAAGGATTATGTTGGAAGAGCAAGAGTTCGCCTATAACAGGCATAAAGAAAGATACAGGGAGCCACTCCAGTATCCAGGGCATCAGTTTTACGCATATGCAGTTCTTAGCTGAGAGAAGTCCACACCCACATAGAGCGAGATAAGGTCTGAGAATAGTGCTTTGGATACAGTGACTACGTTGGTAAGCATAGTGGCGTAGTGGTTAAGTATTAGGGCTGCTAACCAAAAGGTTGGCAGTTTGAATCCACCAGGCACTCCTTGGAAGCTCTGGGGCAGTTCTAGTCTGTCCTATAGGACCGGTATGAGTCGGAATCCACTCGACGGTGATGAGTTTGGTGAGCCTAAGACATAATTAATTAAAAGCTTGTTTTATTATGAAAGTTTTTTTAACGGACCCCAAACAAGTACTCATCACCAGGGTCTTATACTGCAAATTAAGAAAAAAATAAATCTGACTTAAAGGGTGCAATGGAAAGTAACTCACTGGCCAAGTTGAGTCCCATGGCGTTTTGTTTTTAACTGTGGTGGGTCTGGAATGAACCGTTTGATTTAGGTGCTCAGAGCACTGGAACATGGCCTGTGATGGGGTTTAAGCATTGGCCATGGCTTCTGGTTTATACAAGAGCTGAAGAGTCAGATTTCTCCCAAATGTTCCTGTTACGGTCTGAGGCACACTTTTAACCCTTGAGTGAGTGCCTCTGCCACCTCACCTTCATTCAGGGAGTGTGAATGAAGTGTGAATTCACCTTTAGTAGTAATCCCATTCACTACCAGGGCCCACCCTGGGTAGTCTGTCTCCAATGTGACATCTACTCTCTGTCTCCCAAATGTACCCATATAAGTTCTTCATACTCCTGGAACAGCTGGTGTTAGCTTTTAGGCAGCCTTCCACATTCTTGTGCTTTTCCAAGTGAGTCCCACGTAGGTAACCCTGAAAACTCCCCACTTCCCCTCTTAAAAAAAAAAAAAAAACTACTAAATGAGAAAGTAACTGCCCAGATTTGAATCTTTGACTCCTTTTTGTCTCCCTCCAGGGGCTTCAGAACCAGTATTTCTTCTGGAGCTAAATTTTCTTAGTATGAGTTGGCATTTACTAGGAAACTAAACAGAGCCCTGGTGGCGAAGTGGTTAAGTATTCGGCTGCTAGCCAAAAGGTTGTTAGTTCGAATCCACCAGCCACTCCTTAGAAACCCTAAGGGTAATTCTACTCTGTCCTATAGGGCCATTGTGAGTCGGAATCCACCGATGGTAATGGGTTTAGAGAGCTGAACAACCAATTGGATAAAATTTGCATCAGTAAGTTATTAGTTATTGATGGCTATTTAGGACTACTCAAGAAAAAATTAGATGCTTAATCACATTGCTGGATGTCAACGGTGGTAAGAAGGAACTAATAACAGGGTTCATGGCGATGAGTGAGAAAGAGCAAAAGTTGGATTCAACCATGGGGTGAGTTTGTTTAGTGATTGATGTTCCTATCTATATGCTTAGACCTATGAAAATGACCATTATTGAAATATTTGCAGGATACAAAATACCGTTATTGCTAATTTGTAGCTCATTTACCCCTCAACTTCCTCTTTTCCCACGGAAATAATTGTGACTTGATTAAGTGGCGTTTCTTAGAAATGTAGCCATCATGTTACGTCATAACTGCCTGTATACAGGAGATGATCTGGACTGATTTAACCATTTTTTTACACTTTCTTTCATAGGAAAGATGGAAGAGCTGAGTCAAGCCCTGGCTAGTAGCTTTTCAGTGTCCCAAGATTTGAATAGCACAGCAGCCCCGCACCCCCGCCTGTCCCAGTACAAGTCCAAGTACAGTTCCTTGGAGCAGAGTGAGCGGCGCCGTCGGTTACTGGAACTGCAGAAAACGTAAGGGATGTGATGCTTTAGCTCCTTCGCTTCTTTCTTGGAGCTGGGAGCCAATCAGGAGGCTCTAGGTTTGTCTCAGTAGACCCTTTGTAGGTGGATCTTTCTGCCCATGAGATTGGGAGGGATAAATCCTGGCAGAGGTAAACATCCCTTATGCCCAGAGCTTAGGAAAAGATGAGGAAGTAGGGAAAGACTGAAGCTTGAAAGCAGAAGCTCAATTATTTGGTTAAATTTTTATTTTTTTCCTGGCAGCAGTACTGAGCTTTGCGATGTAGGGACTTGTGAAAGCCACACCCATAGTTCCACTCCCCACATTCCCTGTGTTGTTTGTGTGTGGGTTCGCCTGCACTCTGAATCCTGGCATTGGTGTGGTCTTCCCGTTCGCCTTCAGCCAAATGTTTCTACTGAGCCCTTGGGAGTTCAAAACAAATAATTCCACAGGGAGCCTGAGGAAACGTCTTCCACACACTTAATTCTAAGTGCCAAGATGCGCAAACAGCCAGAGAGCAGGATAGGAGTGTTTGAGGCTAGATTGCTCTGAAGACAGGGCTTGTCCTTTTATCCTCAGCGCAGTCTGGGCCTTGTCTGGGTAATAAATCAAGGAATTGAGGATTAGGAGAAAATATTAACAGCTGCACAGTTTCCATCCGGTCTGTATTTTTGCCCAGTACTGTGTCACTGGATGTGTTTAGCGTGGATGGTTCCCTGTGGCCTCTGGGATTGCTTGCAGATTACATTCCCAGATCAGTCCTCTTGCTCTCTCTGTCCTTCTTTTGAATAGTAATTAATTATTTTGGAATAGGTAGTACATTCATATGGTTCAAAATTCAAACTGTCCCCCAGCCATCCATTTCCTCTCTTGTGTATCCTTCCAAAGATATTCTAGGCAGATATAAGCAACTGTGTACGGTTGTGTGTGTATGCAACAGTTTTTTTTTTTTTAATAACACAAGCAGTAGCTTATTATATACTGTTCTATACATTTATTTAATAGTGTTTCTGCGAGTGCTTCCATGTAAGTTCATAAGTGCTACCTTATTTTTTTTTTTTTATGGTACCAGGTATTCCATTGAATGGATAGTTGGTAGTCCCCTACTGATAGGCATCTGGGTCATTCTTGTCTCTGTGATTCCAAGCAATGCCTGGGAAATAACCGTGGGCCTGCCTCCTTTTGCACATGTATAAGTGCACCAGCTCACGCATTCTTGAAATAAAAGGCCATCCTGCTTACATGTGCTCTTTCTGGTGTGTACTTTCATGTGAATATGCAAGTACATATGTGTATATTTGAGAAAAAAACAACTCTCTTGGTCTCACTGCCTCATTTGGCTGAACTCTTGGCTTGACATTGCCATTAACATAGGAGGTTACATGGTATCTCCAGATCACTGTGGAATAATCAGGTTCCAAAAGGCACAAAATGAAAATTAAAGATTTTTCTTCCTTCTCAATTTCCTGAACTTTCTAGAATATGTAGCTAAAAAAAAAAAAAAAGGAAGCAGCAGCATAATGATGAAGGTAAGCAAATAAGTAAAAGGATATTAAATCATAAAATTTAAGTGGTCTTTTTTGAAAATCAGGTAGGAACTGACAAAGGGTCTGGCTTCTTCCCCAGAAAGCTGTATAAAATGGAAAGCCCCAGAAGCTGTCCTTGTTTTAGAGTCCTCACTGCATCTCAGTGTTTCCTCTCTCCCATTCCCAGGGCCTTTGGGACTAGGTGTCTGCCAGGCAGGGGAAGTGTCACTTCTAAACTAAGCCAGGGTGGGGGCGGGAGGTGGAAGGGAAGCTCAGCCTTTTCAGCTAGTGAACCTTGGAAATTCCTTTAAAAATATTGCTTTGCCCATTTTTAGCAAATTGAGAGGAAGGTTGAATGTGTTCCAATGGGGGTTCCCTATTTAGGATCTGTGAGGAGGTGGTCACAAGTTTAGCCTCATGAAGGAAACTCTGTCATTTCTTACTCTTACCAGAACCCCCAAGTTACTCCCAAATATGGAGCCTTTAAAATTAAGTCTGTCACATTGCAGAGTGTCTTCCTGCAGAATGTAAAGCCCAGTCTTTATACCTTTTCTTTCTCTAGCAAGCGACTGGATTATGTGAACCATGCCAGAAGACTGGCTGAAGATGACTGGACAGGGATGGAGAGTGAGGAGGACGAAGATAAGAAAGATGATGAAGAAATGGACATTGACATTGGCAAGAAGTTACCAAAACGCTATGCTAATCAAGTGAGTGGTTCAGAGAGAAGGCTCAGTTGATGCCACTCCCTTTGCTGTGCTGTGCAGTCAGCCACTGAAGTACACGTGGCCAGAAAGAGAGGATGTGGCCTCATCAGAAGAATGAGGTAGAGCAAAGGAATAGGAACTGCAGAGAAAATGCTGCTGTCCATAAAGGTTATGGGATGATGAGAACAGATGGCTTACGGTGCTGCATACTGACTGGCAGTCACCAGTGGAGTCTCTGGGTAGTGGGCTCAGGAGTCTTTATCCCAGGCTGTTACCAGAGGCTGCCAGCCCCCTGCTAAAGCCCCAAGCTATTGACATACTATCAGACTCTAAGTGCTTGTCATTGCTTTAGTAATCAGTGCACAGCTGCTCTTGATTAAGCCTGCCCAGCTCAGCATGCCCCAAGTTGGTGGCCTTTCCCAAGTAGTGTACTAAGATCCCAGTCCTGGACCTTCACACTCAGGTGGTGGAAGGTGGGAAGTACAGCTGCCCTTGAGTAAGGGCAGTCTGGCCAGCCACCCCAGGCCAAGGTGAGATTGAGGCTATGAAACAGCATATCACTGTAACAAACTTGACTGAGTGCTCTGTTGGATTCAGAGAGGAAACCAGTATGGCTTGTGCCATAGGGAAAGCAGGTATGGAGATTGTCCTGGGCTCCAGGCAGTCCAGGCCAGAAGGCCGAGTGTGGATCAGAATGGGGGCAGGGGAATGTCCTGCTGTTATATACTTTACATACTCCTCTCTTTAACCCAGGTGTCTTGTCACCTCAGAATCATCTGCCACCTTTAGAATATGGTCCCTGGGTCCACACCTCTCTATCCCCTTTCTCTGCTCCAAATACAGCACAAATAACAGCCTCTGTGACAAAGTACAGTTCAGTTCTGGTCAGCAAGCATTGTTCAGGGACCTGCTCTATGCTAAATTAGGCTATGCTGTGGGGAAGATACACCTGGGCAAGAAATAGCCCTGCACTTGGGGAATAAGTATGGAAGTGAGTTGTGCTATAAGGGAGTGAGATTCCTTCTGACAGGGGAGAGGGCAGCAGTGTAGAATCAGGGAATGGTTCATGAAGGAAGAGGCAGCCTTGAAGAGTGGAAGGAGATTGGCAGACAGAGGTGTCAGGGGCAGTCCAGGCAGCAGGAGCAGACTGAGCAGGAGCCCAGAGGTGGGACAGGAGTATGTGGTGTGCTCAGGAGCAGTGTATAGGCCAGTGAGGGTGGAGCAGCAGAGGGTTGTGTTAGGGGAAGAGAGGTAAAGGGCCTCAAAAGTGTGTGCAGGGCTTTAGACTGTTTTAGATTGTGGGGAACTGCTGAGAAATTTTGAGCCAGGGACAGAGTGTGACTTCATATGTTGACTCCCACTACTGTGTGCAGAAGGGGCTGGAGGCGAAAGAGACTGCTGGCGGAGGAGAGGGGGAGAGTTAGGGGTTTGCTAAATCCTGATCTGATGACAGGTGCAAAAGGCGTTGACGGTGGGTAAGAAAAGAGACCATGACTATGAGAAGTATGGCCAGGTACAGTGGACATAATTTAGCAGTGGATAGGATGGGAGAGACAGTATGAGAAATGGTAAGCTCTGAGGTCACATAGACTTTGACCTCAAAACCATGCTCTGTGTTGAGCCTAAGCAAGTTGCTTACCTACTGAGTCTGGTTCCTCATTTATAAAATGGGGGATAGTAATAATACAGTACCTGTGTTATAGTACGTGTCTTTATGCCATTGAAGAATTAAATGAGATAATGTACCTTAAATACCTAGCCTGGAGCCCATAATAAGTGCCCCAGAAATATTAGCTGCTGCTACTGTTTTGTTTTTTTTTTTTAAACAGCTGTATTGAGATATAATTTACATGCTATACAACTTACCCATTTGTACTGTAAAATGTAGTGCTTTTTTGTATATTTGCAGGACTGTGCAACCACTGCCACTATCCAATTCCAGAATGTTTCATCGCCCTAAAAAGCCCCACGCCCATTAGCACTCACTCCCTGTTCCTTCCTCCACTTGGCACCTGGCGATAGCTAATTTACTTTCTGTCTCAGGATTGGCCTATTTTGGATGTTTCATAAAAATGGGATCATACAATATGTGGTCTTCTGTGTCTCCTTACACATGGCATGTTTTCAAGATTCATCCGTGTTGTGGCATGTATTAGTACTGCATTCCTTTTTATTGCTGAATAACATCCTGTCCTATCGATGTACTGTATTTTGATGGACTTCTGAGTTGTTTCCACTATTTGGCTATAATGAAGAATGGCTGGTAACAACACTCTTGTTCAGGTTTTTGTTTGGAAATCTGCTTCATTTCTCTGGGGTATATATCTTGGGTATATTGCTGGGTCGTATGGTAACGCTGTGGTTAACCTTTTGAGGAACTGCCAGACCGTTTTCCAAAGTGGCTGCACCATTTTGCTTTCTCACCAGCAGCATGTAAAGTTTCAATTTCTTTACATCCTTATCAACACTTATATTATCTGTCTTTTTTATTATGTCCACCCTAGCTGATTGTAACTAATTATGGTTTTGATTTGCATTTCCCTAATGGCTGATGATGTCAAGTATCTTTTCGTCTGCTTATTGACCATTCGTATATCTTCTTTGGAGAAATGTCCATTCAAATCTCTTACTCATTTTTAAAATGGGTTGTCTTTTTATTGAGTTGTATAAGTTCTTTATATACAAGTGCCTTGTCAGATACATGATTTACAGATACTTTCTCCCACTCTGTGTGTTGTCTTTTCACTTTCTTGATGGTATCATTTGCAGCACAAGAGTTTTCCATTCTAATGTAGTCCATTTTATCTATTTTTTATTTTATTGCTTGTGCTTTTGGTGTTATATTACTATTTTTTAGGGGAGGGTTGATTATGCCATGTTTTTAAGATTTATTAACAGAATGGTGATGCTGTTGGCAGAGTTACAAAATGCAGAAGGGGAAGGGTGGGTTGTGAGGGATGGGAAGTACTTGGGGAACAGAAGGCAGTGAATTCTGTTCTGGATATGCTGAGTTTAAGGTACAAAGAGGAGAAGCAGAGAAGCAGATGCCACGTAAACAGCTCAAATATAGATCTGGAGGAAAGGAGAGGAAAGGAGCCTGGAGATGAAGGAGGAGGATGGGGAGGCATGCTTGTAGAAGTGACAAGTGAAGCCGTAGGAATGGATGAGATCCACCCCCGGGGGCCTGAGACAGCACCCTGAAGATCATCTACATGTTTTTTGGGAGTGTGTGGAGGAACGTTTGGAGGACAAACAGAATAGGACTGTGTCGCAGGCCCAGGGGAACATGTGTCAAGGCAGGGGGTGTGACTGGCAGCATCACATGCAGTGAGGAGTAGGGAGGACGAGGACGAGGAGGAGGAGAGATGTGGCCTTTGTCAGGGTGGGGAGATAGCAAATCTGGATTGAGGATGTCAATGGGTGGAAAGGAAGCATCAAGAAATATTAAATAATTAAAAAAAAATAGGAGAACGTGGAGTAGCTTGACAGAAATGTAGTGTGATGAAGGTTTTTATCTTTTAAGATTGGAGACGAGTATTTGTGGGCCAAGGGAAAGGAGGGGAGGTGAAATATTCCAGTGGGAGGGGACAGCCTTTGTATAGAGGAGAGGAGCTATGAGTGGAAGAGTTAGTCTTCCCCAACTTGTTTCACCACAGCACTTTTTTTTAAAGGCAGATTTCCCAACACCCTACAGTCTGGTTTTGGGGATGCCATTGTGGGAAATGATGATCTTGCCTAAGAGCACCTCAAGGCCAGGGCCCGTTATTCGTCTCTGAGGGGTAACTCCTGGAACATAGCAGTTAGGATAATGGTAGGTGGATGGATAAAGGAAGGAAAGGATGCAGGTCCCATCACCCCAATACAGGAAGTGAGGTAGTAAGGATGGGTGTAGTCACGAAGGTGAGTCCACGTGAGTGGCCTCCATCCTCTCAGCCTGCAGGAAACAAGCTCAACTACTGAGCAGGTGGGGTCGAGGCCCACTGCAGCCTTTTCTCCCCTCCGTTTATGGGAATTGTTAGCACATGCGCAGGATGTAGATGCTTTGTCACTGTCCACATTTGAGCAACACAGCCCTGCCGATCTTTTAACACAATTTTTTTGTGTTCCCAGTTGATGCTGTCTGAGTGGTTAATTGATGTCCCTTCAGATTTGGGGCAGGAATGGATTGTGGTCGTGTGCCCCGTTGGAAAAAGAGCCCTAATCGTGGCCTCCAGGGTGAGTAGCTGCCCTTGCCCCAGGCCAGCATGCCTGGTCTGTGCGTTGCCCTTGCCCAGGCTGTGCCTTCGTGGTTCTGTGCCCAGCCTTGGAGTTGTAAGAGGGACTCTTTGCACTCCATATTCCTGTCTGCCGCAGCCGCCGTGCCTGGAGTGGGGATAAAACTCTCTTCCTGCAGGAGGGATTCGTGGAGAGCCATGTTTAGGCGATGATACCCTGCAGAATGAGAGAGCAGGAGGGTGAGGAGACCTAGGTGCCTGACGAGAATGGTAGCTTTCTCTTCACACAGGGTTCTACCAGTGCCTACACCAAGAGTGGCTACTGTGTCAACCGGTTTTCTTCCCTTCTGCCAGGAGGCAACAGGCGAAACTCAACAACAGCAAAAGGTACCTGCATAAAATGTCTACTTATTAAGCTTTATAATCAGTAAAAGACAGTGTAAGTTGTGTTGCGAGTCATTTTTAAGACCTACTTTGAGAGCACACCTTTGAAACTGCACACCTTAGACACTGTCCTGGCCACTGGACTCTGACTCTCCCCTTCAAGGACAGGCCTCCTTAGTAGTAGAAAGAGGCTGTGACGCTACTGGGCAATAAATTCCTAATTAAGGTCACATTTCTTTCCTGTGGACTTGAGTTTCGACATGACAGATGCAGCTCCTTGAGGAAAGGCCCCTCAGAGTCCTTAGTCCTTTCCCCAGTGGGGACCCGAGTGCTGGTGATTGCTGTAAGCACTGAGGACTGTTGCAATGTGAGGTGGGGCTCCCTGGATTGTGGCAGAAGGTGCCCTGAATGGAAGGGGATCCTCTACTGACTTTCTGCCTTGTGCCCCCAGACTACACCATCCTGGACTGCATTTACAGTGAGGTGAACCAGACCTACTACGTTCTGGACGTGATGTGCTGGCGGGGACACCCTTTTTATGACTGCCAGGTAAGGGTGGGTACTCCAGTCTTGTCTTTTCCTGTCTCTTCTCCTGGGAAAGAGCTCAGCCCATGGGTTTGGTATGTGACCAACTTCTTGGTGTGTACAGGATGTGGATGTGGTATATCAAGAACATGTTATACTCCTTGCATCTTAATCTTTGAGTGTGTTTAAATTAGCTTTAAAAAAAAGAAAGGGCTAAGAGAAGTATAGCAATTCTTGAAGGGAGGAAAGAGAGAAACAGAGCAGGGAGTGGGCTGGGACTTTGTAGCAGCTGCAACCGCCCTCGCCTCGCTCCTGGATGTGGGAGGATTGCAGGCACAGAAGATGGTGGGGTGAGGAGGGGGATGCCACCTTGTGCAGATGAGCATGGGGAAAAGAAGGTGGAGTATAAGGCACCATCAAATAGACTCCTGCACCCTCCACTCCTTCACCAACTAAATCCTGACCCTGAAAGTGGCAGGGCCTCCTGGGTGGGACACAAAGCCTAGAATCTCTGAGGGGCTGGCTCTGGAAGGAGACTTTCCAAGTGAGGAGAGGTCCCAATATCCTACCTGCAGGTTTCACCTTCCCTCGGTTTTTCTCGTATTGGTGACTCTTAGAATTGACAGCAGCAGTCATCAGGATGAGGCCAGGTCAGCCCTGCAGACCTCCTCTGTTAGCAGCAGTCTCGCCGTCACGGTCTCTGTCTCATGTCATGGTGGTGGTTTCTTATACTCTCTTTTGCTCTTTGTCAATTATTTTATCATAGTCATTCTTAGTAGGTGGTCCCTGGACCAGGAATGAGGAACCCTGATGGTGCAGTGGTTAAGCACTTGGCTGCTAACTGAAAGGTCAGCCGTTTGAACCCACTAGCTGCTGCAAGGGAGAAAGATGTGGCAGCCTGCTTCTGTAAAGATTACAGCCTTGGAAACCCTATGGGGCAGTTCTACTCTGTCCTATATGGTCACTGTTAGTTGGAATCAACTCGACAGCAGTGGATTTAGTTTTGTTTGGACCAGGAGTATCAGAAAGTTGTTAGAAATGGAGATTCTCACACCTACTGAACCAGAAACTCTGGGGCTGGGGCTTATGTTGTAACAAGCCTCCAGGTGATTCTGTTGCAGGCTCAAGTGTAAGAATCATGGGTTATCACCATAACCAGCTTCATTACATAGCTGTTACCTCAAGCTGAGTTTCCAAATCATGTCAGGTGGTGGTATTTCAGAATTCTAAGGTGCAGCTCGGAAACCCTTGTGGCGTAGTGGTTAAAAGCTGCGGCTGCTAACCAAAAGGTTGGCAGTTTGAATCCACCAGGTGCTCCTTGGAAACTCTATGGGGCAGTTCTACTCTGTTTATACGGTCGCTATGAGTCGGAATCGACTTGACAGCAGTGGGTTAGGTTTTGGTTTTAAGGCGCAGTTCATTCGAATAGTAACAGCCAAGATTTGCATTGCTAAGCAGTTGGTGGTTATTATCTAATTGCATCCCTTACAATGATCATATAAGGCAAGTACCGTTATTATCTTCTTCATATAGATATGGAAGCTGAGAGCCTGGTGTTAAGTATTGCCCAAATGCAGAGCCAGGCCTGAAACCCAGAACTCATAAATTCAATCCAGAACTGCTAAATCCTATTTTCCTCTAGTTCTGTTGAAGGATATCTTGTAACTTCGAATAAGTTTGATAATTAAAGCCACCTACGTTTTTATGATATGAAGACTGTATATGTAAAATATTTCAAAAAGTAAAATAATTAAAAAAAATGCAAGGCCCTAAAATAACTACAAAATGGTACACATCAAAAACTCAGAGAATAAAGTAGGTTATGAGACGTTACAACTGTACAATAATTTCAAGTCCTCAGGATTGAATAAAACAAAGGCTAACACAATGTGCTTTGGAGCTGGAGAGTCTTGGGTCCTCGCAGCGCTTTGTGTGTGCCCTTGGACAAGTGACTTCACCTCCCTCAGCCTCAGAGTCCTCACCTGTAAAATGGGGATAATGACTGTGCAACCCTTAGAGGGCAGTTTTGAGGATTACCAATATTATGTGTGTAAAGCCCCTAGCATGGAGCCGGATACCTAGGAGGCCTTGAATAATAACTACTGGCTTTAGTGCTACCAATAGTCCAACTGGATTTTCAGGTAAAAAACTTCAAAGATTTTATAAGCGTCTTCCTGACCTTATGGCAGTTTTATAAGAGAAATGAGGGTAACAACAGAAGGGCTTAGGTCTTTGTAAATCCGGTGGCTGTTTGCAGTGCGGTGTCTTTATGTTAGAGTTTGAGATGAGCAGTGTTCCTTCTTTCTCCCTCCCGTCCCTATGGCAGACTGATTTCCGATTCTACTGGATGCATGCAAAGTTACCAGAAGAAGAAGGACTGGGAGAGAAAACCAAGCTCAATCCTGTAAGACCTGGGGTTAGGATCATAAAGTTCTTTACGGGGATTGATTTGGATTGGTCTGTTATCTAAGTATAATCATTCTGAATGATATTATCTCTTTTGAGGCAGCATGGCATCCTGGAAAAGAGTATGGCCTTAGCAGTCATCCAGATCTGAGTTCTACTTCTAGATTTGAGGATTAGTAGGTTAAGTTAATAACCTCACTTGGCCTTAGGTTCCTCATCTGTAAAATAGAGTTAATAATATCTACTCCATAGGATTGTTATGAGAACCAAATGATACAATATCTGCACAATACTTACAGTAGGCACACAGTAAATAGTGGTTAATCTAAAATAATGACTGCTTTTATTAATTATGCTGCTTAGACATTATGATGAGTGAAATAAGTCAGTCACAAAAGGACAAGTATTGTATGACCTCACTTATATGAAAAGACAAGAAAAGGCAGATGTGTAGAGAACAAAGTTTATTAGTGGTTACCAGGGACAGGAGGGAGGGGACAAGGGGGGATTAATGGTAATGGAAATACCGTATTGATTAAGGATAGAGTTGCATTAGCTGATTATTGTCAGTAAGTTATACACCTGCAAAAAGTTGAATAGGCAAAAGTTGTGTGATAGATATATATGTACAATAATGACAGAAAAAAAAAGAGCAGCTGCTGCACTTGTATACAACCAAAAACATCCTTGGATTTGGTTTCTTGGTTTGGAGCTTTAGGGTCATGGTTTCATGAGGCATCCCAAGTTAAGACCTAATAACATGTTTAGTACTTCTGTTCTGCCCTCTAGTTTGTTGCGTAGAGCCTGGGGTCTTAAAAGCTTGCAAGCAGCCATCCAAGGCATAACAATTGGTCTCTTTTTTTCCTGGAACAACAGAGGAAGGAGAGTCAGGAATAGGAGGAGGATATGGAATGTGTGGCTAATTGCCTCCAAGAGCAACTGCCTCCTCTGCAATGAGACTAGAAGAACTGGATGGTACTCAGCTACCATTGCTGAACATTTTGATCAGAGATTCCATAGAAGAATCCTGATCAAAAGGGGGGAAAATATAGAACAGAGATAGAATTTTCATGGACTCCAGATTCCCTAGAGCCATGAAGGTTGGAGGAACCCCTGAAACTATTGCCCTGAGATAATCTTTAAACCTTAAACTGAAAATATGCCTTTAAGTCATCTTAAAACCACGTTATATAAGTTTAGTTTCGCTAGTAAGAAAAGCCCTGAGCACTGTGCTTTTTTAAGAACTATCTATATGGAATCAAATTGACAACAGCAACTGCAATGAGTTTATCTTAATGGGTGAGGAACTACTTAGAAAAGGAAGGTGAGAGTGGTTGTACAACTCGAAGAGTGTAATCAGTGTCACTGAATGGTATGTGTAGAAACTGTTGTGTGTCTTGCTGTGTATATTCTCAACAAGAACAACACAATAAGTAAAATTAATAATAATGCTATTTGGAATTCTAGTACAGTGGTTCTCAAACTTCAGTATGCATCAGCATCACCCAGAAGATTGTTAAAATGTAGATTCCTGGGCTTCACCCGTAGAGTTTGTAATTCAGTAGGTCTGTGGTGGTTTTGAAATTTTGCATTTCTAACGCAGTCCCTGGTGATGCTGGTGCTGTTGGCCCACTGACCACGCTTTGTGAACTGCTGCGCTTGTATCTGAACTGATAGTGCCCTCAGTCAGTCTCCTTATTTTACAGATGAGAATATAGGCTCAGAGAAGGGACTTCTTACCCAAAGCCCCCTGGTCTAGGATGATAACCCAGGTGTCTTGGCTATCTGCTCAATGTTAAATCATATTTAAATATATGTGACAGCTATTTTTAGGGCATTTTATTAGCTAAGCTCAGCAGCTTGGCATTTGCTTGGAATGCTTACAACCAGTTACTGGAGAATAAATGGACTCAGTACTTTCAGTGATGTTATCAGTTAGGTCCTGGAAGGACATGTGAATTGAAGAAGGGGAACGTGGGAAGCTGCTGTCTCTATGCTACCCTAAGCGTTCTGTATGTATTCTCTCATCGACTGTGCATAACAGCCGTATCGAGCAGTTACTTTTTTAAATTGTGCTTTAAGTAAAAGTTTACAGCTCAAGTTAGTTTCTCATGTAAAAATTTATACACACATTGTTTTGTGGCCCGAGTTGCTATCCCTATGTCAACACACCCCTCCTTTCCACCCCGGATTTCCCATGTCCATTTGACCATCTCCTGTCCCTTTCTGCCTTCTCATCTTGCCTCTGGACAGGAGCTGCTCATTTACTCTCATGTATCTACTTGAACTAAGAAGCACACTCTTCACGAGTATCATTTTATGCCTTATAGTTCAGTCTAATTTTTGTCTGAAGAGTTGGCTTCGGGAACGGTTTTAGTTCTGGGTTAACAGAGAGTCTGGGGGCCATGTCCTCCAGTCTCAGTCACACCATTAAGTCTGGTCTTTTTATTAGAATTTGAGGTCTGCACCCCACTTTTCCCCTGCCCCATTGGGAACTGTCTGTTGTGTCACCTGTCAGGGTGGTCATTGGTGGTAGCTGGGCACCATCTAGTTCTGATCTCAGGCTGATGGAGTCTCTGGTTTATGTGGCCCTTCTATCCCTTGGGCTCATATTTTCCTTGTGTCTTTGGTGTTCTTCATTCCCCTTTGCTCCAGGTGGGTTGAGACCAATTGATGCATCTTAGATGGCCGGTTGCTAACGTTTAAGACCTCAGATGCCACTCACCAAAGTGCAATGCAGAACATTTTCTTATTTAACTTTGTTATGCCAATTGACCTAGATGTCCCCTGAAACCATGATCCCCCAACCCCCCCGCCCCTGCTACTCTGTCCCTCAAAGTGTTTGGTTGTGTTCAGGAAACTTAGATTTTGGTTTAGTCCAGTTGTGCTGACTTCAGCTGTATTGTGTGTTGTCTTTCCCTTCATCTATGATAATTCTTGTCTACTTTCTGGTTAGTGAATAACCCTCTCCCTCGCTTCCTCCCTGCCTCCCCACCCTTATAACAATCAAAGAATGTTTTCTTCTGTGTTTAAACCTTTTCTTGAATTCTTATAATAACGGTCTCATACAATATTTGTCCTTTTGCGATTGACTAATTTCACTCAGCATGCCTTCCAGATTCATCCATGTTGTGAGATGTTTTGCGGATTCATCATCGTTCTTTATCCTTGCATAGTATTCCATTGTGTGACTATACCATAATTTGATTAACCATTTGTCCGTCGATAGGCATTTAGGTTGTTTCTATCTTTTTGTTACTGTTAACAGTGCTGCAGTAGACATGGATGGGCGTATATCTATTTGTGTGATGGCTCTTATTTCTCTAGGATATATTCCAAGGAGAGAGATTGCTGGATTTTATGGTCCATCTATATCTAGCTTTTTAAGGAAGCGCCAAATCGATTTCCAAAGTGGTTGCACCATTCTACATTCCCACCAGCAGTGTTCAAGCGGTTACTTTTATTATCCCATATTATAGGTGGAAAAGCCTAGGCATATGGAGATTAAATGATTGGTGGAGTAGGGCTTCAAACCCAGGCATTCTGACTTTAGAGTTTGTAGCCCTAAACATATTGCTCCACTGCTTCAGTCTAAAAGTCCTTCCTTGTATGGAAAGGACTTCACTAGCCCTTCCTTAGGGGCAGTTGTTATAGGGCCAGGAGAGTGAGACCAGTCTCTCCTAGTAATAGTACAGTGCTTTTCATTCCTCACTGCATGTTTAAATAACTGTTGTTGTGTGCCATCTTGTCATTCTGACTCATGACCCAATAGGACAGAGGAGAACTGCCTCGCAGGGTTTCTTAGGCTGTAATTTTTTTTTTTTTTCAATTGTGCTTTAAGTGAAAGTTTATAAACCAAATCAGCCTCCCATGCAAAAACTTATATACACCTTGCTATATACTCCTAGTTGCTCTCCCTCTAATGAGACAGCATACTCCATCCCTCCACTTTCTATTTTTGTGTCCATTCAGCCAGCTTCTGACCCCCCTCTGCCCTCTCATCTCTTCTCCAGACAGGAGCTGCTCACATAGTCTCATGTGTCTACTTGATCCAAGAAGCTCACTCTTCACCACTATCATTTTCTATCCCATAGTCCAGCCCAATCCGTGTATGAAGAGCTGGCTTTGGGAATGGTTCCTGTCTTGGGTTAACAGAAGGTCTGGGGACCATGACCTCTGGGGTCCTTCTAGTCTCAGTCAGAGCATTAAGTCTGGTCTTTTTATAAGAATTTGGGGTCAGCATCCCACTGCTCTCCTGCTCCCTCAGGGGTTCTCTGTTGTGTTCCCTGTCAGGGCAGTCATCGGTTGTAGCCAGGCACCATCTAGTTCTTCTGGTCT
The DNA here is from genome assembly GCF_024166365.1 of Elephas maximus indicus. Classification (NCBI taxonomy): domain Eukaryota; kingdom Metazoa; phylum Chordata; class Mammalia; order Proboscidea; family Elephantidae; genus Elephas; species Elephas maximus. The sequence goes on along the minus strand of NC_064831.1, from coordinate 65,501,975 downwards.
CAGGCTGATGTAGTCTCTGGTTTATGTGGCCATTGCTGTCTCTTGGGCTCACAATTACCTTGTGTCCTTGGTGTTCTTCATTCTCCTTTGCTCCAGGTGGGTTGAGACCAGTTGATGCATCTTAGATAGCCTCTTGGTAGTGTTTAAGACCCCAGATGCCACTCTCCAAAGTGGGATGCAGACTGTTTTCTTAATAGGTTATGCCAATTGACATAGATGTCCCCTGAAACCATGGTCCCCAAACCCCTGCCCCTGCTGCACTGGACTTCAAAGCGTTCAGTTTATTCAGGAAACTTCTTTGCTTCTGGTTTAGTCCAGTTGTGCTGACCTCTCCTGTATTGTGTGTTGTCTTTCCCTTCACCTAAAATAGTTCTTATTTACGACCTGATTAGTGAAAACCCCTCTCCCTCCCTGCTCTCGTAAGCATCAAAGAATATTTTCTTCTGTTTAAACTATTTTTCGAGTTCTTATAATAGTGGTCTCATACAATATTTGTCCTTCTGCAACTAATTTCACTCAGCATAATGCCTTCCAGATTCCTCCATGTTAGGAAATGTTTCACGGATTCATCATTGTTCTTTATTGATGTGTAGTATTCCATTGTGTGAATATACCATAATTTACCCATTCATCCATTGATGGGCACCTTGGTTGCTTCCGTCCTAGGCTGTGATTTTTATGGGAGCAGATTACCAGGTCTTTTTCCTGCAGTGCTGCTGGTAAGTTCAAACCACCAGCCTTATGGTTAGCAGTCGAGCACTTAACCATTGTGCCACCAGGGCTCCTTTAAAATCAGCGGGAGAGCTTTAAAAAAAAAAACAAACCTGGGCCCTACCCTAGACCAGTTGAATCAGAATCTCTGGGATGGGGCCTAACTCAAAAAACCCAAACCCACTACTACGGAGTTAATTCTGACTCATAGTGACCCTATAGGACAGAGTAGAGCTGCCCCATAGGGTTTCCAAGGCTGTAAATCCCTTATGGAAGCAGACTGCCACATCTTCCTGGGATGGGGCCTGTTGTTGTTAGGTGCTATCGAGTCAGTTCTGACTCATAGTTACCCTTTGGACAATAGAACAATACACTGCCCAGTCCTGTGCCATCCTCACATTCGTTGCTATGTTTGAGCCCATTGCTGCATCCACTGTGTCAATCCATTTTATAAAGGGTCTTCCACTTTTTTTGCTGACCCTCTACTTTACCAAGCATGATACCCTTCTCCAGGGACTGGTCCCTACTGGTAATGTGTCCTAAGTACGTGAGAGGAAGTCTCACCATCCTCGCTTCTAAGGAGTATTCTGGCTGTACTTCTTCCAAAACAGATTTGTTCGTTCTTCTGGCAGTCCGAGGTATATTCAACATTCTTCGCCAGCACCGTAATTCAAGTGCATCAATTCTTCTTTGGTCTTCCGTATTCATTGCCCAGCTTTCACATGCATATGAGGCAATTGAAAATACCATGGCTTCTGCCAGGCACACCTTAGTCCTCAAAGTGACATCTTTGCTTTCGAACATCTTAAAGAGGTCTTTTGCAGCGGATTTGCCCAATGTAATATGTCGTTTGATTTTTGAATTGCTATTTCCATGGGTGTTGATTGTGGATCTAAGATGAAATCCTTGACAACATCATTCTTTTCTCCATTTATCATGATGTTGGCCCAGTTGTGAGGATTTTTGTTTTCTTTATGTTGAGGTGTAACCCATACTAAAAGCTGTAGTCTTTGATCTTCATCAGTAAGTGCTTCAAGTCCTCTTCAATTTTAGCAAGCAAGATTGTGTCATCTGTATATTATAGGTTATTAATGAGTCTTCCTTCAATCCTGATGCTGCATTCTTCTTCATGTCGTCCATCTTCTCAGGTTATTTGCTCAGCATACAGACTGAATATCATGAGAGGATACAACCCTGATGCACACCTTTCCTGATTTTAAACCTTGCTCTGTTCAAAAGACTCCCTCTTGGTCTTTGCAAAGGTTCCTCATGAACACAATTAAGTGTTCTGGAATTCCCTTTCTTCATAATATTGTCCATAATTTGTTACGATCCACACAGTCGAATGCCTTTGCATAGTCCATAAAACATAGGTAAACATTTAACTGGTATACCGTGCTTTCAGCCAAGATCCATATGTTATCATTAGTGATATCCCTCATTCCACATCCTCTTCTGAATCTGGCTTGAATTTCTGGAAGTTCCCCTGTTGATGTATTGCTGTAACTGTTTTTGAATTATCTTTGGCAGAATTTTACTTGCATGTGATATTAATGATCTTGTTCGATAATTTCTGCATTCTCTTAGATCACTTCTCTTTGGAATGGGTGCAAATATGGATCTCTTCCACTTGGTTGGCCAGGTAGCTAGACATCAGTAATTTTTAAAATGTCATGGATAAGGAGGAGAAAATGGAACATGTGGCTAATTGCCTCCATGAACAACTGACTCCTTTGCTATGAGACCAGAAGAACTGGATGGTGCCTGGCTACCATTACTGAACATTTTGATCAACTATAGAAGAATCCTGATCAAAAGGAGGAAAATGCAGGACAGAATTTCACATTCTGATGGAATCCAGTTTTTCTGGAGTCATGGAGGGAGGCTGGATGAACCCCTGAAACAGGGCCCTGAGTTAATATTTGAACCTTAAACCAAAAATATCCCCTGAAATATTCTTAAAACCAAACAGTAATTTAGCTTAACTAGTAAAGAATTTCTGCCTTGAACATTGTGCTCTTTTAAGATCTAACTATATGGCATTACGTTGACAACAGCAATTCAAAAGACTAGATAGGAATCTTAGGGAGCAGCGAGTCTGTGTTAATCGGGGGAGAATAACTCAGAAAAGGAAGTTGAGAATGGTTGCGCAACTTGAATGTAATCAATGTTACTGAATTGTACGTGTGGAAACTTGAATTGGTGTACGTTTTTGCTGTATATATTCTCAAAAACAACAACAAAATAAAATAAATTATTAAAAAAAAAAAGCTCATGTATAAGTAGGATTGAGAATCACTGACCTAATATTTGGAGGAGAGGTAGGTGGAGGAGAGAGGGTGTGGAAGGATCAGATTGAAAACTTTATTTGATAAAGGCGTTCATTACCTGGAACCATTAGTAACATGTACTAATGATTTTGTTTGAATTTATATTTCAGTTTAAATTTGTGGGACTCAAGAATTTCCCATGTACCCCTGAGAGCCTGTGTAAGGTGCTGTCCATGGATTTCCCTTTTGAGGTAACAGAACCATTGTCTTTATTGTTTGGATGTGACTAGGATACAGGAAACTTAGTTACATGGAGTCTTAAGACCCCCTCTGACTCTGCTATGTAAAAGCATCAGCAAAAGGCTGGAAGCCAGTTCCTGGGAAAGGATGTACTTGCTGCCCTTCATAGCCTCTCAGCTGCACCCTGCTGGGTCAGTCACCCTGTGTCTTCACACCAGCAGTGCACCTAGTGGTTTGGGTTAAGTCAGAATGCCAGAGCTGGCAAGGCCCTTAAACAGTTCATCCAACTCCCTCATTTTACAGATGGAGAAGCTGAGGCTTAGAGAGGGTCAGGGAGTTCCATTGCCTGGTCCTTCTTATGTGCCTCTTCCTGCTACATGTGTGATGACTAGGCTCTGTGTTTGACTGCCACAGCTGGTTATAAAGTGGGACTTCTGTGACCGACAGGCTCCAGGGGCATGAACCCCTAACCCTTTCTTCCTCCAAAGAGTAAATGGTCCTTGGGGGGTGGCACTACTTACTGAGCAATGGGATGGAGGTAGGTGACCAACTCATTCTGGTTTGCCCGGGACTTTCCCAGTTTTAGCACTGAAAGTCCTGCATTTCCAGAAGCCCCTGAGTCCTGGGTAGCCTTTTGTCATCCTCCGAACCTGTAGTTGCCTTCTCCTGGCTCAACAGTCAGCCTTTCCTTTGGCCATCATACCCTTTAAAATTCTGCCTAGTCACCCTCAGATATTTGTTCAAACTGTTGTTAAAAGAATCACAGCTTCCCGAATGAGGAAGTGGCAAAGGCTGAGTTGCCTTCATTTCTGGGAGTCAATTAAGAAGGTGGTAAGAACACCATCTTTATTTATAACCCTTATGCCCCAGTGACAATAAGTGCTTTTTAGAGATGAGTCACAGAATTGCAGAAAAGAAAATGTGGGACTGTAGGAGGTCTTCCCGTTGAGAAAAACTGAGCTTCAGAGAACATAGCTTGCAAACAATTTAGGGGGAGGTTCAGGTAGCCACAAATGGCTTGGGGAGCAGAGCTTCTCTGGACGATCTGTTTGCCCTGTGCTCAGCCATCTAGCACTACTCCAGGGGGTCTGTCCATTTCGCCTGCTTTATTCCATGCATGGAACACATCCATTGCTAGAGACCTGTAGGGTATAGAAAGTACATGGAACCTGGGGACAGAAGACCTGGGTTCAAGTTCAATAACCAAAGACTCACAGTGTCTTTAGGGAGGCCCCCAAAACTCCCTGAGCCCTAGCAGCCCCATCTCAAACACCCTCATGGTGGGTGAGAGGGTAAAATGTAATAGTGAATATGAAAGTACCCTGTAAACAGGAAAATACTGTTTATGTTTTATTTTCTAAAGTTTCCTTTTGTAGACATTTTTTCATTTAGAGGAATTGCATGTGTGAGAAAGGAGGAATCTTTTTCCTCTGACAGGGACCCAAAGAAGGGAGTTGGGCCACAAGAACTGTTCCTGTGTGTAGACTGTCCTTGAAACACGTAGTCCCAGAAGTCATTTTGATCCCTGATTTCCCTTCTTATAGGTGGATGGGCTTCTCTTCTACCATAAGCAGACCCACTACAGCCCTGGAAGCACTCCCCTGGTGGGCTGGCTCCGCCCCTACATGGTGTCAGATGTTCTTGGTGTAGCTGTGCCAGCTGGTCCACTGACCACCAAGCCAGAATATGCTGGGCACCAGCTCCAGCAGATTATTGCGCACAAGAGGAGCCAGAAGGAGGGCACGAAGGAGAAACTCACACACAAGGCCTCTGAGACTGGACACTATGAGTTAGAGCACCTATCTACCCCCAAGTTGAAGAGCCTTCCCCGTAGCCCAGACCACCCTGGAAGTCTCATGGAGAACTAAAGAGAGCAGCCTCCTTTGGGAGTCATGGGACAGTGCCTGACCCCAGAAGGAAGCTGGGGACAAGGACAGTGACTACAACAGGTGACTTCATTTTAGAGTGGATTTTCCAAAGCCACTCCAGCTGGAAACCAACTTACCTCCTATCTAAAATGACGGCTCAAACAGTTGGAGGGTTGGTTCCCAAACTGGGTAGTATTCAGATTGAGTTGAGTAGCTCCTACTATGGAAAGCATATCCCACATCCCCAGTGTAAATATATATGGTTCTTAAGAAAGAAGTTGTTTGTGATTCTTGAGGTTTAGACAGCTGTGAGTCCCCCCCACCTCGGCCCCAGCCTGCCTAAACCATGATTGTTCAAGTCTTGGCCCATTGCACTCTGTTTTTAGCAATCAAGCACTCTGCTGAGTTTCCAGTTACTGCTGTTGGTAACGTCATTTTTCTGAAAGATCTTACCAGGAACTGCAGTTCTTGGTATTTGAATACGTTCCCTCTTCTAAGAAGACAAGTGTGATTTTCTTTGGTTTAGACATTGTTAGAGATAAAACGCAGATGAAGTTCATTCACTGATTCAACAAATGGTTGAGCACCTACCTGGAGATAAGCATTGTGCTAGGCCCCTGAGCCATAGAGTGGGTTGGTGGAGTGGGTCATGGCAATGGACATTGAGGAATTCACAGTCTAGTGAGACTATAAACCCACCAGTGTATAGGCACATCAACATGGCGAGATGATTGCTTTAGTGCAGAAAGGTGCATAGAGCATGGAGACCAGGAGAAGAGCAGAGGGAGGCTTCTCGGGGAGGTTACAGAAGTGTGCTCTGCAGACAAGGTGGGGAGAAGTTCCCACAGAGTTAGTAGGGTATGCAGCTGCACCCCTCCAGAGCAGGGTGGGACTTGCTTTGGGAACTGAAGTTGGTTCAGCATGGCTTGAGTACAAAGTAGGATTGGAAAACTGTTGAGAGAGGAGGCTGGAGAGATGGGCTGATGGTGCAGGGCCTGGTGTGTTGTGCAGGTGTTGATTTTATGGCGTGGATGAGAAGGAGTCAGTGTGGAGTCTTGAGCAGATGGATGCCGTTCAGATTTGTGTCTTAGAGCTCTTTGGCAGCACTAACCAATTAGTTTCTGCTCCGGGTGTTAAGGAAATGTGGTCCATTTTCCATGGCCTCACTCTGCTCTCTACACTGCTCCCCACCTTTCTAGGACTTCTGTTGGACAAAGAGATTCCACCATTCCAGGTCAACAGTACTAATGTCCTGTGGACAGAAATTTAGTGGGATCAAGGTTAGAGCTTGTCTCTTAAGATACACAGCTGTCCCTTTGTGTTGATTAGTTTGGAGGACAGATCCGGACAGAAGTAGTGGTTAAGTGGAGCCTGAGTACACAAATTCAGCACGTCCTGTGGAACCAGCCTCAGCGTCTGGCTCTTAGAGAGCTGCTCCAGCTGACTCTGTCAAATAGAAGGGAGAAGGAAGAAGACCCGCCTGCCCGCCCACCCACCACCGATGATCCTGCTGGCTGCAGACTCGACATTTGCCTACATCAGTAAGCTCCTCCCTGAATTTAGGTCAGTTGTGCAATAAGAACATCGTGTTCCTCTTGCCAAGGAGCATATTGTGTGCTGCCTGGACGTTTAGTCTCCATTTAATGATCTGCTAGTCTGTGCCCTCAGCAGACAACCGCATCATCTCAGGGGCTGTGCATGTGCGAATCCGTGGTGACTTGTCCAGGCTCTGCCCAGAAAGAATCAGGTCTAGGACTACTTCCCCCAAAGGACACTCTGGGGACTGATGCATGAGTCAAAGAACATATCAGCCAAATTTATCACCCAAGCACAACTCGATATTGTAGAATGGTAGCTTAAAGGATGTGTGTAGGCAGAGTGCCCCCTTGGACTTTCAGTTGAGGAGCCAGTATTATAGATTACGGAATAGCAATGTGTCTCCTGGTCATATTTCTTTGTGAATTAAAAAATCACCTCCTGACACCTGTTGCAAAGGTGGTTGTGTTATAGATTGCTGTGATTATGTATTAGCTTTTTGGCCAGTCTTCCGAACAACAACTAGTTTCTTTTTTGTGGAATCATCCCTTTCCTATGCAATATGGTTGGGTAGGATGAACCCAGGGGCACTGCTCTCCCTCAACCAAAGGTCAGGCTCATGATTCAAGATGGGCCAGTCACATGCTTCCCACCAAGAATATGTGTCTTGAGCAGAGGAACAAAGAGTGAATCAGTTGGAATCCATTTCTTTTGCCAGCGGGGGTGAGGGGGTGTTTCTTGCTCTTGCTAGGAAACCTGTGAGCATCCAGTAAATTCCATCTTGCTTAAATTAGCCAGAGCTCGTTTCTGGGCTTGCCATCAAAGAATTCTAGCTGGTATCATAGCCCAGTGTGGCCTAGCCTGCCTGCCTTGGCTGGAAGGCCAGCTTGGCATGAGTTAGCAAGGAACTACTATTTGAGATCATGTATCACACATTTCATCTCCAGCCCATGCACCTAGAAAAGACCAGAAGACTTTTCAGCCAGTGGGTGCAGGATAAGTAATCTTGGCTGTTTTAATGTTAGCCCCAAAAAGTCATGCCGGGTGCCAGTGCCTGCATGGAAGAGTTTGTGTTAACCAAATCCAGTTGCGTTAGACTGTAATTTGTCTATGTTCGTTATTTCTCCACTTGCTTACTTCTCACTCATGTCTCAACACATTGAAAACCTGACTTCTGTTACCACCACTTAAAGTGCTCTCTTAAAGGGACCAGTGGTCTCCTGTTTTACAAATCTGAGGGACCCTTCTCAGGCTTTCTCTTACCTGACTTCAGCTACCACCTATGTACCAATGCCCTTCCTAGCTTTATTTTCAGCCCTGAGCTCTTCACCTGTACACACGTACATGTGTATGCATGTGTGTGTATATGCGCATGTATCTTATCAGTCATCTCACAGTCACCTCAAACTCAGCATGTCCCAAACTGAAATCATTATCTTTCCTCCTCAGTTCCCTTCAGTTATGCTCTTCCTGGGATTCTTGTCCTTGTTAATGGCACTTAGTCACCTACTCCAAGAACCTAGGAATCATTCTGATGATTCCTGTCCATTTCTTACCTTTCACAGCTAATGAGTCACCATGTCCTTTAAATCCCACCTCTCTCAACTCCATTTCGTTTACCACCTAAGGCCTTAATTCAGGCCTTCATCATCTCTGTCCTGGAGTACTGCCAGTCTCCTACCTAGTTTCTCTGCCACTCGCGTCCCCTCCTCTAATCCATCCCTCTCTGCCATAACTACTGGCAGAGTGATCCTTTCTAAAAATGCAAATCTGATCGGGGTACTTCATGGACTTCCCATTGCCTACAAGGTACGTGTGAAGTTTCTCAGCCTGCCATCCAACTTTCTTTGTGACCTGGGTTTAGCCTGTCTCTTCAGCCTCATAAATTACCTTGCCTCCTTTTCTGCCTGTTCTCCAGAAATTCTGCTTTACTGTTCCCTGTACACATACATCAATTTCATTCTTTTTTCCCTCACACTGTCCCTCCTCAGACTCCATTTATCTGGTGAATATACTTACTCATCTTTGAAAAACTCCATTCAAGAGACACCTGTTTGAATTTTTGCCTCTCAGGCAGAATTAGCTCCTCTCATCTTTGTGCCCTCCCCATCTCACAGAGCTAAAGCTCATGGTTGATTATAATATTTGATCTCACTGATTCTGACTCACAGTGACCCTATAGAACAGAGTAACCGTCATGTAGGGTTTCCGAGGAGTGGCTGGTCAATTTAAACTGCTGATCTTTTTGGTTAGTAGCTGACCTTTTGCTCTTAAACATAGCTCTTAACCACTGCGCCACCAGGGGTCCAGATCTCTTTTGGGCAAGGTTAAATTCTGTACTATGCATTGTCTATTAGGTTGCAGGCTCTCTGAGGTCAAGGACTTGGTCTTAATCATCTTTAGATCCCCAGTGCCTGGCACTTGCTGCATCAGTAAATGTTTAGCGAACGAAGAAGAAATGATGAGCTGGGATGAGAATGCAGCCTAGAGGTGACCTCCCCTCCCCCTGCACAGAGAAGGGACCCTGGAGAGAAGGCTGGCTGAACGGAGGTGTGTGACTGGCTGCTAACAGGTGGTTGGACGTGCTGCTGACTTCTAAGAACAAGAACTGTTTTTAGTTCTGTGAATGCAACTAAAAGGAATAGTCTAGAAACTTTTCACCACATACATTGGAGGAGAGAAAGAGATGATCTTCCTAGCTACAGACTTCCTTTCTAATAAGGAAATGAGTAAAAGGCCACACAATATTGTTTGTAAGCAAATGTGGTCTTTCGTTTTATGTTTTCTGATAGATAGCGCAGGAAAAGTAGATAAAAGCCTTGAGATTTTAGCCTGAGTATGACTGCTTTCTTTGGTAAGATGAGCTGAATTTTGAGTCCTACGTGTCTTGGGATTCTGTGATTATGCTCTGTCTTTACATTAAAGAAGGAGTCCTTGGGTGGTGCAGATGTTAACACGCTCGGCTGCTAACCAGAAAGCTGGAGGTTTGAGTCTACCCAGACATGCCTTAGAAGAAAGGCCTGGTGATCTAGTCTGAAGAAACCCGCCATTGAAAACCCTGCAGAGCAGTTACACTCCGACACACGTGAGGCCGCTGTGAATTGGAACCGACGTGGTGGCAACTGGTTAACTAGTTTTACATCAAAGAAGAGCCAGATTAGTTTTATTTTTTTCCTCCACTAACAGCTGCGAAGTTTGGTCTTGGGCCTTGGTTGTGACTCACTCCCTGAGAGGGTCCACCATCCAGTGACAAGGCAGAGGTGCAGAAGGCGTGGGAGAGCTGGGGAGGCGGGCAGCGGGCCCGGTGAATTAGGAGCAGCCTCAGGCAGTAGACGTCTGAGGAAGGAGTCAGAGTTCCCTAATGCAGAATGTGTGCGTTTGTTTCTCACATACATTCCAAGAGATGGTGATTTTTTTTTTAAGGTTGATTTTTATGTCTGTTTCGCTCTTTTTGAAGCAGCAGAAAAATGGCCAGAGGCAGGCTGGGAAACTGGGAAGTGAGCAAGGGTCAAACTAACTGCCTCACAATTGGTCCTAGCCCATCTCCCCATTTTGAGGGACATTGAGGAATCCTAAGAGGCAAATTTTGAAACCTAGAGAGCCCTTCTCCGTAGGGCCTTACGCAGACCCATTAGCATTTGTAGCAAACTTCCTCCCTCTCTCCCAACAGGCTGGCAAGCTTTCAAGCCTTCTGTCTGCTCCTCTGCTTTTGGCGGTCAGGTTTTCTCTGCAGTCGGGCTGGGGAGATGAAAGACAGAACTCAAATTTGTCAGATTTGCTTCTCACTGGCAACTTTAACTGGAGCTTTTATAAGAGAGGAAGTTGAAACTGGCTCAAATAAAGTTCTGTGGACTTAATTTATCCATTCTGCTCTGGTCTCCCCCTTGACACAGATAAGTCAAAGTGAGTGAGAGCAATGTAACTCAGATGGTACCTCTCTCTTATATTGAATGTTTTCTCTCAAGCAACTAAGTATCCAAGATATCCAACCCTGTTTGGTATTCTTTGGCAAGAATTAGACCTCGACTGATAGAAAAGGACCAATGTGTTCATTCAGCAAACATTGATTGAGCAGCACCTACTGTGTACTGTATATGGTGCTAAGTTCTGAAGAGAGAACAATGAATAAGACCTAGTCCCTGCCCTCAAGGAGCACATGGTCTAGTGGGAGAGATGCACAACGCCATTACAGTGAATTAATATGGCCCTTCTAACCATTAGTCTTTGTGACTCCCATATCATGGTTGGGTGGGACTATGCAAATGAGGTGTTTATGTCCCACCAAAGGGATTGTATAGCCTGCTAAGAATCCAGATAAGATGCATGAACCAGTGGGGAGAGTGGGGGGTGGAACCATGCAAATCAGGTATATGGAACCTGGGGATTGGTCAGTTTTGCCATCCCACTAAGCTTAAAAGAGAGCCAGTCCCAGAGCAGAGGGGGACCTAACTACGACCAAGGAGAAGAGATGGTAGTAGAGCGCCCTTTTGACTTGGGATCCCTGCACTGAGACTCTCCTAGACACAAGAGACAGAGCTGTAACACCAGAGATGGCGAGAGACAGCTAGAAGCAGTGGTAGGGAAACAGCAGTAGCAGAGGCAATAGAACCAGGAGATGAGCAGGACTTCCCCTCCCACGGAGCGAGAAAACTGAGTGTGTTGGAGCAAGAGGTTTACTGGTGGAGTGGGGTGCCTCGGGCACTTGGCAGAGCCAGGCTTATGGACCCATGAAGTGAGTAGAGCTGATCACCTTCGGGCCTTGGCTTATTGGCAGAGTGGGGTGCCCCTGGGCACTTATTGGTGGAGCTAAAGAGTTTAGTGACACCTGCCCTAGCAAGGCAGAGGCCAGGCTGAGGGGTTGACGGCACGGCTGAGAAGATGTCCTGATTGAAGAACTGTATCCTCGGTCATTTTTGATCCTGAATTGTAACCTATTACTTCCCTGATAAACCCCATAATCATGAGTGTTGTCTGTGAGTTCTGTAGGGCCATTGCAATGAATTATTGAGCCCAACAGAGAAGTAGAGAATACAGTGGGAGGGTTGGTTTGTGTCAGAATTGGTAAAAAAGTTGGAGAGAGGAGGTATGTCTGACCTCAGCTTCATAGGAATCTGCCTCAGGCTGGTGGTGATTCTCTCCCACCCTACTGAAGTTAGAGAAGGTCAGACGCAGCCTCCATGCCATTTTTACTCACAAGGAAGCAAATAAGTATAATTCAGAGTGTTAGGTACATTCTAGACACAGCTACCAGGTACAGAAGTTATGTACAACAGTGAGCGATATTAACCTGTGATCTGAGAGTGGTGGATAGGGGTGTCAGATGAGAAAATTGTTTTTGTGTGAGCAAAGAACCAGATTACATATTTAAAAAATAAATTGAAGCAGAGACTAGTAATAAGAATGTTCCCTAGAATATTGGATAATGGGGGAATTATAATCTCTGTGGGGTTAAGATTTTCCACCTTCCCTGCAGAGTTCACCTTCAGCCATCCTAGTGATGATAGATTTGGCCTATGAGTAAACAAAAAAATTTCTCACCCTAGACGGTGATTAGCAGTATGACCTTATTTGCTGTTTCTCTTTTAGAAAAATGGCAGTAAGAATTTCTGTTTTGGGCGGGGGGAATCTTTTATAGCCAATGCATGTCTACAGTACAACACACATCTGTTTCACAGGCAGTATATATTTTGTAGCAACGCCTGAGAGAAGCTTTGGGTTTTAGAAGTGACAGTGTTTTGGAGGAAAGGTTATAAAATCACCACAGTCACAGTGTGGAAGTATCTTTATTCTTCCACACTTTATTCTTAGTGCTGAACAAATACAAAAAAGGCAGCGAGAGGAGGTCTCATGGTAAGATAGAGGCCTATGCGTTAAGTGGCTGTCTTCATTGATTCAACACATTTTTTAAGTGCCTGCCTCTTATGTGCTAGGCTCTAAACACTGAGGTACAGGGGCCAACACAACTATGTGGTCCTTGCCTTCCTAGAGCTTACAGTCTCGTAAGGCAGACAGACACTAAGCTGGTGGACGTAGAAACAAGTACACAGTTATAAATTCTGATCCTCTTATAAAAACAAGAGGGTGCTGCAAGCGAGAGTAACAGGGGGCCTAATTCAGCTTGGTGAGTAGTCAAGGAAGATCTTGCTGAGGAAGTGACTTTTGAGCTGAGACCTTAAGGATGAGTCAGACTTTTCTAGTGAAAGAGGTGGGGGGAAGGGGAGGATAAACTTTCTAGACAGAGACCTGAAACCTGTGCTTTAAAAGCAAAAAAAAGAAACAAAGAAAATGCAAAAACAAAAGTACAACTCATGATACCTCTCCACCCTGGGGTTCCGTCTTTGTAGTTTATTTTCCACTTTCGGATTGTGGCCCTTACTGTTCACGTTCATTTAATAAAGATGTATTGTCTGCAGCTAAGCATTCAAAAATGCAAGGAGGCCCTGTCAGTGCGTGTGGAACTACCTAATTTATTTTTGGTAAAATTAGGATCATGATTTCACCTATATCAAACTGTTATGGTGAGATGAAAGGGTTGAAAGTCATTTAGAAGAGCGTTTGGCAGATGGTAAAGACACATTCAGTGTCAACTTATTTCAGTGTACACACGTGCTCTAACTTACTGAGGCTTCCTATTGATGGAGCATTATGTTGTTGTTTCCACTACAAACTAAAAAAAACGGTTGGGGTTACTACAAACTGCTTCAGGCTCTAAGATTCCACTGAGTAGGATGACAGTACCATGCTGGATTTCATTGGCTCCAGACTGCAGTTAAGGGCAAGCCAGGGGGCTTCCTTTGTTCTCTGGTTCTCCTAAAATTTGTCTCTCAGAGTGGATCCAGCCAGCCAGTTTTGCCTTGGACTTAGTTTTGTTACCCATGTCTTTGCTCAGAAACTTCCAAGCATTGTCCTGTTAGGGCTGTGATAGGCAACAGTTCCGGAAAATTGTTCCCTTACACACCCACACGCCCACACACAGCTGTGCCTCTGAAAACACTTGAGTTCTCTCTCCTGGCTTACTCAATAAACCTCTCCCTTTATTAGTTCTCCTTACTGATCCTTGGGCTAAGAGAATGCCTGGGTTCAAGTTCTAGCTCAATACTAATTAATTAGCTGTGTGCTTTTGGATAAGTCACTCTCCCTTGGTGTCCTGAGGATCGATCATTGGGCAAAAATATGTAAAAGTGTCAGTTATACTTTGAGACATTCCCTATCCTTTCCTGTACCCCACTCAGTGGTTTGCACTACTCAGGTTCTGCCATTTCTTACTCCAGCTTAGTTCTAGAGCCATTTGCTTGCCTACTTAAGGAGAAAAACTGTATTTCCTTAAGTTAAAATTAAAAAAAAAAAAAAAATTTTTTTTTTTTAAAGATTATTCATCCACATTCAAAGTCTTAAAATTTTGTATTTAAAATACACACACGTCAAACTATTCTATGCTTTTAGAAACCAAGATGGTGGTTACCTTTGAGGAGGGTTGGGGGGATGAGGAGGACTTTGGCAAATTGAAAACATTCTATTTCTTGATCTGGGTGCTGATTACAGGGGTGTGTTCAGTTCATGAAAATTTATCAAGGTATATATTTATTATATTTGCACTTTTTGGTAGGTATGTTATGCTTCAATAAAAAGTAAAAAAAAAAAAATTGTACAAAAGACTATAGAGGGATGAGTCTCCTTCTCACTTATGTTTCCCAGACAACCAGTTCCCCCTTGGGAGGCAACCACTATTTGTGTTGTATCCTTCCAAAGCTCTTCTATGTATAAATAAGTTTATAAATATTCATTTTTTTCTTTATACACATGACAGCATATTATGCACACTGTTCCAAATCTTGCTTTTTTTCACTGGTGATATATAGGTCAGGGGTCATTCCATACCCTTACATGTATATGGAAGAGAACATGGTCATCTTCATTGTTGCAACCCCAGTGCATAACCCAATGCTTAGCATATAAGTATACTTTATTCAATAAACTGGCTTCTAAATGAGAGTCTGTTTGCAATACTGAAACTGTAACTCCTGCAGGTGGTGATGAACTCAACCAGAGTCAGCTTTATTGATTAAAAAAAAGGATAAAATACCGGATCCAAGCACCAGGGGTTTCTTTTCTCACTGATTCGCAGTTCACCCAGGGCAACCTGAAGGCCTTCTGCATAATTGCAGAAATGAAGGGAAGTCAGGGGTTGCTTTTAAAGTACTGTACTAGAATGAGCATCAGAACTAAGAGCACCCTCAGTTGTCTGAAGATCCCTCCCCTTTGGGTCTCTCTCATTGGGCTCCAGAGACCCAAGACCTGAGATAGCAGTGCTGGGTGGTTTCAAGCCTTGGGACCAACTGCGGCACTCGCTTGTTCATTGGACTGCTTTTGGAATATTTATCTTTGGCCTGAAATGATGCAAAAACATCCCAGACTCAGCCCTGTCTTCCCTGTGTCTCCCCAACTGATCCCAAAACTGTGTATCTTGAACCCAGTAAAACCCCCAACCTCTTTGCTGCGCTTGCCTGAGTGCAAATCAAAGGCTTTCAAAGGCTTCGTGATTCCTGAATGAGGTTCACAATCGGATGTTGTTTTTGCGAAGGACTAAAATTAGCTAAACTGCTGATGGATTACAGGATACAGCTGGCAAGGAGAGAGAGCGAGATGGAGCCGCGATTAGCTGCCTCTCCTTTCCACCTGAGCATCCTAGACCTCGCAGGCAACCTTTCCAGGAGCTTTTAGTCAGCAAGTGGCATGGAAACAGACGAGCATTGTGTCCCCTCAACATATAGGTGGTTGCCGCAAATCAAACCTAGCCGATTTGCCCTTCAGACAGTTTTCAAACTCTTCTTCCTACAAGGAGCTTAGTTTAACCTCTTAGGAAAACCACACTCTTTTCTTCCCTTTTCTCCCTCCTGCAGCCCGGAGTCTCCTTCTGTACAGCTCCGCAGCCACCCCTCCTCCGTCTCCCCCACCCCGCGGGCTCCTCTCTCCTCCCCTGTACCGCCCTCTGGGGGCCCCTCTCCGTCTCCCCCTCCTCTCTCCTCCCCTGTACCCCCCCCGAAGGCCCCTCTCCGTCTCCCCTTCCTCTCCCCTCCCCTGTATCCCCCCCCAGGGCCCCTCTCCGTCTCCCCCTCCTCTCTCCTCCCCTGTACCCCCCCCGAGGGCCCCTCTCCGTCTCCCCCTCCTCTCCCCTCCCCTGTATCCCCCCCGAGGGCCCCTCTCCGTCTCCCCCTCCTCTCTCCTCCCCTGTACCCCCTCCGGGGGCCCCTCTCTGTCTCCTCTTCCTCTTCCCCCCGCCCGCTCCGCCCCCCAGGGCCCCTCTCCGTCTCCCCCTCCTCTCCCCTCCCCTGTGCCCCCCGCCCCGCGGGCCCCTCTCTGTCTCCCCCTCCCGGACGACGTCCTCGCTCTGCCGGGCCCTCCTCGCCGCCTGTTTGTGAATGAGACGCTCAGTTTCTCAATGGAGCCGCGGAGGGCTTGGGCGGCCGCAGCTTTGGCCCTGAGCCGGCAGGGGGGCGCCTTCTCCTCGTTCCCTCCCTCCTTCCCTCCCTCTCCCCGCCGCCGCTTTTGAGGAACGAGGCGGAGAGGCGGCCGCGCAGGTCGCCGGGGCCCGCAGCCCGAGCACGGCCCGAGCGGCGGCCTGGAGGCTCCGTCACGTCTGCGGGCGCCGGAGAACCGAGAAGGCCGGTGGCTTTCGGGAAGTTTCCACGCCGTCCTTTGGCTCCGGCCTTGAAAACTTCTTTATTTAATAGCTCCGTTTCTAATCCCGGTTGGCTGTTAGCTCCTCGCCTGCATTTTTTTTTTTTTTCCGGGAGAGGAGGGAGAGTGTGAGGGAAAGAGAGAAGAAAATAAAAAAGGATTTCCGCCCAGAAGGGAGCCGCAGTTCGGAGAGGGTTTTGTGCGCAGACGGGAGCGGGTCTGCGGCCGCCGCGGGCGCCGGGCCCCGCCGGCCGGACCATGCGCGAGCCGGCCTCGGGCTGCTGAGCGCGGGACGCGGAAGCGGAGGCCACAGTCCGGGCTCCCCGGCTCCCGGGCGACTGTGTCCGCGGGGCGGCGGCGGGATGGAGCCCGCGACCGCGCCCCGGCCCGACATGGCGCCGGAGCTGACCCCGGAGGAGGAGCAGGTAAGCGGGGCCGCGGCGGCTGCGGTGGGTGTGTCGGGCCCCCGAGGCCTAGGCCAGCTTCTGCCTCCTCCCCAGGCCGCGCTCCCGGGCCGCGCCCCGCGCCCAGGCCCCGCGCCCAGGCCCCGCAGCGTCCCCGCTCCAGCGCCCCGCACCCCGCGCCCAGGCCCCTAAGCGTCCCCGTTCCAGCGCTCCGCGCCCCGCACCCCGCGCCCAGGCCCCGCAGCGTCCCCGCTTCAGCGCCCCGCGCCCCGCAGCGTCCCCGCTCCAGCGCCCCGCACCCCGCGCCCAGGCCCCGCAGCGTCCCCGTTCCAGCGCCCCGCGCCCCGAGCCCAGGCCCCGCAGCGTCCCCGCTCCAGCGCCCCACGCCCCGCAGCGTCCCCGTTCCAGCGCCCCGCACCCCGCGCCCAGGCCCCGCAGCGTCCCCGCTCCAGCGCCGGGCAGCTGGGCGGCCTCTCCCCCTCCCCCGCCCGGCGGCCGCGCCCAGGGTCGTCGTCCCCCGAGACGGGGGGGCGCCGCTGGACCCTGCCCCTTGCCTCTTTTATCCCCGAGGCTTATAGGTCTTATTTTGCCCCTCACTGTGCCGGGTTTAATTAAAGTTCCTCGAATTGGGGGGTCTCTTTTTCCCTCCCCTCCACCTCCGCGTTTGCAGAACACACACTTGCCCCGGCGGCCCTTTCAAAGCCCATAAATGTATTGCTGCTTTCTGTGAGGGGTTGTGGTTTTTTAAGGGCAGGAAAAGCCCCAGATTTGGGCGAGTGTGATAGGCACTGGGTGCATAGATGCCCTGGGTTTTCACAGGAGCCCCGCAAGCTTCTCAAAGGGCTGTGGCAGGGTTGTCTTGGAATATGCAGACCAGGCCTTCTCATGCTGCCGAAGTCCCTGGCCTTGGCGTCCCTACTCACCCATCCCAGTCTGAGCGCATCCCCTCGCCCTCACTCCCTACCCCAATCTCTTCTGACTGCCTCCATCTTTCTGAAGCCTCCATTGAGTTCCATTGTCCCTTAAAGCTTATGATCTTCAATCCCCAGTAGGAAGTGGTTTGCGGTATCAGTTTGGGGCTTGGGGAAGGGAGAAGGCAGAGGCCATTATGACTTTCCCTCCCCCACATTCCAGCTCTGGAGACACAGATCACTCCATCTGAGGAAGACAGGAAAGTCGGCTGGGTCAGATTGGGAACCTTGAAGGCTTTTCGCTGTATCTTCCTTGGTACTGCCCATACCCAGCCTTAGCTATGCTCAGATATAGCTATAGTCTGATTCCGTTTTTTTTTTAAGACCTGAAAAAAGAAAAAGGTGAACATTTAAAGCTGTCCAGCCCTTGTTTCCAAGGACCACATTTTTTACCATAATCTCTAGCGTGGAGACAATTTAGGTTTACAAAATAATATTGGCTCATAGGCTTAAAACCTGATTAAAAAAAAAAAATCCCTTGACTTTTCTCCTCATTTGTGGAGATGACATTTTTCATGTTGGCCTCAGATCACAGTCTTGTCTTTTGATGCCTTGAGATAAAATCAGCATGGGAAAAAAAAATAGAATTCTGCTGCGTACAAGAAGTGGTAACATCCTGGTAACTGCAGTTGAGTGTTAATGAAACACTAAAAAGAGGGCCTAATGCAAGCAGATGGCCTTGGAGCCCATCCTGTCAGAATTAGTGCAATACCTCAGTACTAAGGTGAGATGTGTTATGTTGATTTTAAAGGAGGAAATCTCTTTCATCTCTTTTTCCTTGGGTTAGTCAGATTTGAAGTTTCTATGTTTCTAGACTTAAAGGCAGCAGTATGCCTACTATGAAAGCGCCATTAGGTTGCAAATTAAAAAATGAAACCAGGGAAAGTGAATATTGAAGCATCGGTAATGGTAATAATTTTATTCTGTATATAGTTTGTATACATACAGGTGTGTTATTTTTTTTTTTTTTTACATTAGAATGAACGCAATGGACAGTAAAGAGGACCGGATAGAAATAGTAAAATGTTTATATGTTAAGGTCAAGAGATTATATGTTATTTTTTCAATCATACCTTTTGTTTTCTACAAAATGCTAAGTTTCCTATATACATCTCAAAATGTTGAAACACTGAAACACGAACATGAAAGCAGAATAGTTATGGTAATGCCTGATGTTCTCATCTTTTAGTTTAATATCACATAAGGAAGAGTACTCTTAACGGTTAAGGTTTCTTTAAAATATTTAACAGGAGCAAATGCATGTTAACCTCATTGAAGTAGCTGTAATGGGAAATGACACACTCATTCCATAATGTTGTCCCATTGCTCAAACCAGTTTTGGAACTCATTTGTAATCGATTTCAAAACTGTGGCAGAATCTTTGAAGTATCTTCTATGTTGGAAAATCCTTGTACTTTTAAAAATCAATTTGATTTCGGGAAGTAGCAAAAAAAACAAATCTGTTGGAGCCCCATTTCATAGGTAAGATAGGGGATCAAACTGGGTTAACACAGTTTCAGGCAAAGTGAAATGCAGTTAAGTCCTCTTTG
Source organism: Elephas maximus indicus (assembly GCF_024166365.1). Classification (NCBI taxonomy): domain Eukaryota; kingdom Metazoa; phylum Chordata; class Mammalia; order Proboscidea; family Elephantidae; genus Elephas; species Elephas maximus. The sequence goes on along the minus strand of NC_064831.1, from coordinate 65,482,747 downwards.
GGCTTTAAAGACTTTTCTGGGGCAGATTTCCTCCTGAATGATACCTCCTTCCATCCAGTTATGCAAGTCAGAAACCTTTAGCTCTTATTCAAGAAGCCAGAGTCAAATTGCAGATCACAAACCTGATTGCATCTTCCCCTAAACCTGAGCATTCATAAAATCTTCAGGGCTTTCAGTTGCTCTTGGGATCAAGTTTCAACTCTTTAATATGGTCTGTAACGTCTAGGTCCTTAGGCCGCCCAGTACCCTAGCTAATTTGCACACTTCATCTCTGCTCCAGGCTTACTGACCTCTAGGTCCTGCATTCTTGCCGTGTTCCCTCCTTCTGTAGGGTCTTGACACAAGTGGTTTCCCTCTGGAAATATCTCCCACTGTTAACTACCTTATCATCTTCCGGCTCTCAGCAGTTACTTCCTCAGGAGGCCCTTCCTTGTTCTCACCATCTAGGTTAGATCCCTTGCCACTGGCTCTGAGAGAACCATGTACCTGCCCTTGATGGCACTTATCACAGCTGAACGTTTACACTTCCTTGTGGAATTACATGACTGTAAGCTCCGTGAGGACTGAGACTGTGTTCTAGTTAAGAGGACATTGCACATTGCCTCACATAATGACTGGCACTTAATGGGCATTCTGGAAATACTTGAGGAATGAAGAGTGGTTTTGCATGTAATTTGTGCAAAGGCAGCATCATCTCTTGTAGTGACTAATTTATTTTTTTTAGTTGTGCTTTAGGTGAAAGTTTACAGCTAAAGTTAATTTCTCATACAAAAATTTATACACATATTGTTATGTGACCCTAGTTCCAATCCCTATAATGTGATGGCACACGCCCCCTTTTCACCCCAGGTTTCCCGTGTCCGTTCAACCAGCTCCTATCCCTTCCTGCCTTCTCATTCCACCTCCGGACAGGAACCGCCCATTTAGTCTTGTATATCCACTTGAATTAAGAAGCATACTTTTCATGAGTATTATTTTATGTTTTATAGTCTAGTCTCATCTTTGAAGAATTGGCTTCGGGAACTGTTTTAGTTCTTAGTTAACAGAGAGTCCAGGGGCCATGTCTTCTGGGGTTCCTCTAGTCTCAGTCAGACCATTAAGTCTGGTCTGGTCTTTTTAATTCTGCACCACACTTTTCTGCTGTCAGGGACTCTCTGTTGTGTTCCCTGTGACAGTTGTCATTGGTGGTAGCTGGGCACCATCTAGTTCTTCTGATCTCAGGCTGGTGGAGTCTCTGGTTTATGTGGCCCTTGTCTCTTGGGCTAATATTTTCCTTGTGTCTTTGGTGTTCTTTATTCTCCTTTGCTTCAGGTGGGTTGAGACCAATTGATGCATCTTAGATGGCCACTCACAAGCTTTTAAGAGCCCACATGCCTCATAGCCCACCACTGCTGTCGAGTCGATTACTCATAGTGGCTAATTTTTAAGGACATTGCTCACTTTCATATATGATTTGTTATTTTTTTAGCGAGTCATCATTGTTACTTCATAGTCTCATTTCCTGTCTGTGCTTGCATTGAGCTGATACATTAAATCCTCATTTGTAACATTGATTTTTTTTTTTTTAATTGTGCTTCAGGTGAAAGTTTACAGAGCAAATTAGATTCCCATTCGATAGATTGTATATGAAGTGTTTCATGGCCTTGGTTTCATGACTTTGATGTTTCTTCACTTTATAGTTTTCAGTTCTCAATAATTATAGAGCCTGCAATTGGCTTACAAGAAAACATGTGCTCCGCCCTTAAGGAGCATACATGAATAACAGTAACTGTTTTCTGGGCGCTTGCCTCCAGTCAAGCTCTGGGCATTTCACATACAGTTAATCCTCACAAGATTAGAGATAGTACCCTCATTTTGCAAACAAGAAAACCCAGACTGCAAAAAAGAAATTGCCCACGTGTTTGCCATTGTCTAGGTCATCCTGCCTCCACTGCTGATGGACCTCTATATAGGACATTATTTCCCATGAAGCAATTAGCCAATTTACTTAGATGTCTAAGTGGGTAGTATACAATAGCTAATTTTGTGTGTCTGAGTATTGATATATGTGTTTGCTTTTGGTGGTGCTTCTTAAAGTATGATTTGAAAGATGCAGAAGGGGGAAAAATTGGAAGACCTTTACCCAAAACCATGTGTTGCCAGCAGATGCACATCATACAATCCATGCAAGAAATTGTGATGAAATTACTCTTGAGAAGAGTATTCTTTATGATAGTGTTGGCAGCTCTCCATTTTGAGGTGTGGTCACCATCAGAATTTTATTTTCTTTGTATCTTCTTTTTATTTTGCACCAGAGAAATAAGTATTCTTGCAGCCACATATGAAGAATATTATCTCTCCAAACTGTAAAATAAAATCGAGATTTTTTGTGTCACTAATACATTCTGGTTTTGATATGTTAGTGTGTAAATAGAAGTTATGAATTTGGCAGTGTGAAGGGTAGTTGCTACACAGCAGTACTAACCTTCATTCTCATTGTTACTAATTAATTTTTTATTTCACTTTTCCAAAACATGCATTCACATATGTAACTTGACCTGAAATGGGTAATTTCATTGAATATGCTAGATTATAACTAATTTGACCCTAGGGAGTAGTCAGAGTATTTTATCCTACTGTTCTATATCTGTGTAATCCAGAGGAAATTTGGTAAGGCTCCTTGGGTTACATTTTTGTCTTTTTGAATATAAATGGTGAAGAGAACTTTGTCCTTGAAATAAATCATAAAGTGAAGTCTCTTAACTAGAGCTCTGAGGACATTTGAATTTAGTAATTTGAACGTTCTAGGGTCTTTGATGGTGCATGTATATCACAGTAGCGATTGATAGGGAAATAGAGTAGTTTTCTAGAGTATTCATACGTTATTCATATTTTTATTTTAAACCCGAAGTGGTTTTAATAACTCATATAGTGCTTCTCACACAGAGGAAAAAAATTTCTAAAAATAATTAATGATTTTGTTTCCTTAACTGTGACACTAATTTACTAAGATTTATTTTTAAAGCCTCTGAAAGAAATTCTCTTTAGAGTTAATGTTAGGGTTTATAGTCTTGTTGTGAGGATTAGTAAACTAATGTTTATAGAGCACTTGGTCCAGTGCTAACATAGTAAGCCGTTAGTAAAGTTAGCTATTGTGAATTCCTTTTTTTTTTGAAAAGTGAAAAATTTTAGAGCAAAGTTAGCTTAAACCAATCTCAAGGGGAACAAATATTTACCCTGGGGATAGATACCTAGCATGGACTCTTAGGAGTGCTAAAAAAATACTCATCTTGCATCTGTATAGGGTAGCTTTCAAAAACCTATTCTAATTCCATGCCATGGTTTGTATTCTTATAATGGAATCTTTTAAAGCTAAAAACTTAACTGCCCTACAGTGGACTTTAGAGATTTTTGGCACTTTTCCCAAGGGCAGGGGTTTTGTCCTACTTCTTGCAGCCAAGAACTTCCCTTTTCCCACAGCCTCACATGTCCTGTGCTAAATGTCATCTGTCCCCCCGGAAGTAACCATGCGTCAAAGGACCAAATGATTCATAATGTTAAATTGAGGTCTTCCAGAGAGGAAAAGGAGAGAAGGTGAAGAGTTGTCATTATTTTCATTATTGCCAATAACTAAAAATTAGGTAAAATCCCATTTAGATGTGAGAATTTTAGTCTCCTAAAACTTCTGAGGAAACCCTGGTGGCATAGTGGTTAAGTGCTACGGCTGCTAACCAAAAGATCAGCAGTTCGAATCTACTAGGCTCTCCTTGGAAACTCAACGGGCCAATTCTACTCTGTCCTGTAGAGTTGCTATGAGTCGGAATTGATTCAATGGCAATGGGTAAAATTTCTGAGCTTTTCAAGGGTCTTGGACTTTAGTTTTGTGAATATGAAGGAACCCGGTACTTTCCTTGCAGGAATCTTAGCTCTGGTACTTATTAATGAATTGAAAAGTTAGATAGACCCTCTTTTACAAAGGAGCAAAACTGTTTAATTTGAAACTGTTGTTGTTAAATCTGTTCCAAGTCGTGATGACCCCATGTGCTTCAGAGTAGAGCTGCACTCCATAGGATTTTCAAGGCTGTGATCTTTCAGAAGCAGGTTGCCAGACTTGTCTTCCAAGGTGTCTCCGGGTTTGAACCACCAACCTTTTGGCTAGTAGTCAAGAACGTAACCATTTGGACCACCCAGTGCACCACTCCTGACCTGAACTGCTTTTAAAAGTTAAAACTCATTGTTGGTCGGTAGTTTTGAGTCTCATTTTCTGAGTTGGGCCTTTATTGTCTTGGAAAAGACCTGGTAGCGTTGGGTGTTTCAGCTTTGTTTTCTAAATATAAAATTCCATTTTCTATCTGAATGATTGGTCCAATACAGTGCTAAGATTTGAAGTTGCCTGTAATCCTGATTATTTGTTCACATACTAAAACCTCCAGTGCAATTTCAGTCATTTCACCCTTTCTGTTCTGCCATCCTGCCTTGATAGCTTGCATAATCAGAGGCATTCTCTTTGTCCAAATTTATAACTATAACACTTTCCCCCTGTACATTCCTCTACACAACAGCTCCTTGGTTGCCCTTCCTAGTCACTGGACTGTTGTTAGTTTCCATTGAGTAGATTCTGACTCATGTAGACCCCATGTGTGCAGAGTAGAAATGTGCTCCAGAGAGTGTTCAAGGCTGTGACCTTTCAGTAGCAGATCCCTAGGCCTGTCTTTTGAGGCACCTCTAGGTGGGTTCGACCCGCCAGCTTTTTGGCTAGTAATTGAGTGCTTAACCTTTGCGCCTCCCAGATTCTCCCAGCCACTAGAATAGTTACTTTGGGGGGCTTGTGCCTGCTGGAATCAGCATTTTTCAAATCTGATTTTAAGAAAGGCCTCTTAAGAACCTAACAGAGATGGTATTGTAGATTGTGGGGTCAGGGATAGGGGAGTGCCGAAAAGCTCCAGAATCCATGGGAAGCGTTTATTAAGAATTGGTTATCTCTGAGGCTCAGACTAGAAAATGATGAGACCAGAACAGTAGATTAGAAGGGACAGTTGCTTTGGTTTCTGCTTCAGAGAAAAGCATTCCATTCTCTGGCAAAGGCGGTTTCTGCTGTAGGTACCAATTTCCTCTGAGATGCCAGACACCTCTCTCTGTCACACACACACACACACACACACACACACACACACACACACACACACAGTTCTTATTTATTTATTTTTTAATCCAGCACAGGTGGCACAGATCAAACTAAACTTATGGGATTATTCAGAAACCAGAATTTATTCCCAGAATTGGTAGGTAGGTTCTAAAGAGAGCCACCTATGACATTAGGACTGAAATGTCTGGGGACATTAATCTATTAATTACTTGAACAACTGGCTAATTTGGTGTTGAGGCTGTCTAGTTTCTTTACCTTTACATATGTTTTTATATACCTCATTATTGCATGACTATTTTATCTTTTTAAAAATAGGCTTTTTAGCTTAAAAAAACAAAAAAACAGCAGCCATCAAGTTACTTCCGACTCACGGCACCCTCATGTGAGTCAGAGTAGAATTGTGTTCCGTGGAGATCACCAGGCCTTTCTTCCGGCTGCTGCTGGGTAGACTCCAACCACTACCCTTTTGGTTAGCAGCTGAGTGCATTAAGCATTTGCACCATCCTGGTACTCCTTAGAATCTCTACAATGACCGTATGCTTCTTTTATAATTAAAAACAATAACATTTTATAAAAAGACTGCAGTCTACCCTATGTAGTTTAGGATTATGGTATTAAGTGCTGAAATCCCAGTATTTAAAATTACTGCAAACCGGGCCTTTTTCTAAACAGAAGGATTTGCAAGTGGAACCTGGGCCTTTTGGGAGGTGATAATGATGAGTAGGTAGACCTCAGGAATCTGCAGCTTCCTTTGTGGCTCCAGGCATTTTATTTCTGAGTCTGAGTCTGTTTTGTTCTTTCCTCAATGAACGTTTGGGAGACCTGCTTAATTTAAGTAAAGTATAATCCTTGTAGTTACAAATTTGCTCAATAAATAGTATAACAGTATTCTTGTAGTGACAGTAATATTTTTGCCCTCTGCGCTATAAGAAACAATTTTTTTCCAGATAAGACTGGAGAGAAAAATTAAGACTATTACTCTGTAGCAATAGTAATAGAGAAGCTATCTGTAGCTTATTTCATCCCATTATCACTTTTTGCACCATCCTCTGGTTCATTGGCTTATTTTTTCTTTCTAGGTTGTAGATTATCTTTAGACATACTGATCTTTTTTTTTTTTCCCAGATAAAACTTTGAAAGGTCATCTGATGATCTAAAAATGATTCATATTTACAGTGCAAAGAATGACAGTTTGTATCCTGTTCCATTTCTTATTTTAACAATCTTTGTGAAAAAATTCTGATTCCATTGTTTTATCTCAGTGGTTCTCAACCAGGGTGGTTTTACCCCCAAGGAACATTTGTCAGTGTCTAGAGACATTTGCTTGTCACGACTAGGTAGAGGCCAGAGAAGTATTCTACAATGCATAGGATAGCCCCCCACAACAAAGTATTATTTGGCCCAAAGTGTCAAGAGTGCCAAGATCACCAGGGGGGACTTTATTCCAAGGGGACTCTGGATAGACTTCAGGCAGTTAGCAGTGAGCGCGTTACCGTTTGCACCAACTAGGGACTCCTGCAAGTTTAACTTTTAAGTTAAAGATAAATCTTTGCTTAACACGTTTAGTATTTGTTTAATTATGTGTTCCCAAATACTTCAGTGATTGACTTCATAAATGGAAAAACTTTAGTCTAAAACAATTATTTTGCAGCATAACCATCACGGAGGATAAAATGCACTCTTTTCCACAGCCCTTGTGGGGGTGTTCAGAGATGGAGGGATTTTCTGTGAGCAGCAGAATGCTACTGAGCCCTGCCCTGGAATGATAGTAATGTGAAGTGTCATTTTTCTTCCTCCTCCAAATGTTTCTGGGTGTTTCTCTGAAGTGTCTGTTCCTCCAGGGAGTGAGGTGATTATTATGTATCAGTTCCTTTGCTTTTCATGTCGTTGTCAACTGAGAGCAAGATTTTTAAGATCCTAAGCAGAAATACAGTTTGTTCCTTCATTCAGCATCATTTACTGTCTGTTGCCATGTGGCACGTCTTTGTTTAGCATGGGTTGAGGCTCTCTCTCATTCAGGAATTTGCTGTTTAGTTCTAAGCAATTTTTGAATTGTAGGGTATCCAAGAAGGAAGAGGAACTACTATGCACCATGAGGCAGGGATTCGATCTTCTCTGCATCCTTAATGTACATTCTGAAGGTTCAAAGTATGTTTGCTGAAGAATGTATAAAAAAACCAAAAACCTGTTGCCATCAAGTCGATTGACACATAGCGACCCTATAGGACAGAGTAGAACTGCCTCATAGCGTTTCCAAGGAGCCGTTGGTAGATTTGAACTGCCAGCGTTTTTCGTTAACAGTGAAGCTCTTAACCACTGTGCCACCGGGGCTCCGAAGAATGTACAGAAATCATTTATTCCTCACAGCAGCCCATAAAGCAAGTACAGCATTGTTTTGCTTAAGATAATTATCTTTTAAGAGGTAGAGATGACGTTCAGGGGCTTTCAGTGGTGCTGGTACTCAAACCCCTCTCTTCCGGTTCGAAGCGCAGCGCTGTCTCCAGTGAACTTCAGCTGTCTTACCGTGAGCTTCTCTGTATGACCCACCTATATACATACGCACCAGGAAAAGCTTCCTTTGGCATTTGTGAATTCGACATGCCTGGTTTCAGCCATTCACGTTTCCCCCACAGAAGCGGGGCTGTATTGTTCTTTGCTGCTTAAACAAATAAACAAAATAAAAAAGTCTTAAGTTTTCTATATGTAGGGTTTAATCTTCAAATATTATCAGCATATTGGGGAAGTATTATGGTCTGTCTACCAATACTGGGATGAAACTATAGCTGTTTTCATTTTTTTTTAATATCACCTTCGCTTTGCCCATGTTTTTGTCTATACGTAAGCTACCAGATTTTCTTTTTTAACTCTTGTCAAATGTAAAAGTTGATGTGAGCGGCCATCTAAGGTACAACTGTTGATCTCTTCTAGTCTGGAGCAAAGGAGAAGGGAAAAGAACTAAAGACTCAAGGGAGCAAATAATCCAAAGGACTAATGGACCACGTGAACCACAGACAACACGACTTGAGGCCAGAAGAACTAGATGGTGCCCAGCTGCCACTACCGACCGCCTGACTGGAATTACAACAGAGAGTCCTAGACAGAGCTGGAGAAAAATGTAGAACAGATTAGCAAATTCACAGAAAAGACCAGACTTACTAGTCTGACAGAGACTGGAGGAACCCTCGAGGCTATGGCCCTAGACACCCTTCTAACTCAGAATTAAAGCCACTCTCGAAGTTCGCCTTTCAGCCAAAAATTAGGCAGGCCTATAAGACAAACAGTAACATGCATGAGGAACATGCTTCTTAGATCAGTTAGGTACACAAAATCAAATGGGCGACACCTACCCAGGAACAAAAAGGACAGAAAAACTGGATGAATGGACACAGTGAACCTGGGGTGGAAAGGGAAAGGGGGAGAGTGCTGACACAATGTGGGATTGCAGCCAATGCCACGAAACAATCTGTGTAAATTTTTGAATGAGAAACTAAGTTGCTCTGTAAACTTTCACCGAAATCACACACACACATACACACACACACACACACTCACACAAAAATAACAGTGGAAGAGGAAGACAATTTTCCAAGAAAAGGAGTGTTGGAATTTTCTGCATTTTTCTACACTTTCTACATTTTCTTTCTTTGACTTATAAGGGAAGAAGAAGAGTTCCTCAGAGAAAGGCCCGAAACCTTGAATATGGTACATGAGCACGAGGAAACAGGTGTTTTTGGAATGACCGTTTGCCTCACTAAGGAGATCCTAGCTCTTCATACCTAGAAAAGCCCAAAAGTCAGAGAAACTGATACTACTAGCTAGCTCCCAGAATTAAAAGTGATCTAGCTAGCAAGATTAAGATACACAGGATTTTCCAGTATACTTTTTTTTATTTTAAGAAATAATTCTCTTTACGTTAGGATTCTAAATGTTTTAGAGAAGCCGTCTGACGTTTCTGGAATGAATGCCAGTGTGCCATTTTGATTATGGGTTGAACTCAGCATTATATAGAAATTAGGTTATCAGAGACATTAAAAAAAAAAGGAAAACTACCCATCCCTTTTTGTGCTTAGCCATCCAAAGCCTCATTTTCTTTCTTAGTTGACATTAAACTGGGGAAATGTTAGTCTTGGAGGTGATTTTGTGAGAATCTTAGAAGCAACTGGAAACTTGTGTTTTGAATGGAACTGCTAGAACCACTTGAACTTGGAAAGGAGTTGAAACCCGTAATTGTTGTCCTGCTATCCTTCCAGTGCTACGGATACTGGTACAAAGCCTACATCAAAACTTGTGATAATAATAATGGTAAATATTTAATGAATGCTCACTGTGTGCCAAACACTGTTCTAACTGCTTTACAGATTTTAATAACGCAGCTGGTGAGGCAAAGGAAAGAAAAGAGAACAGATGTTACTCCCACATCTAGTTAGACTGCCGCTCTTCAGCCTAGAATCTCCTACATAAGTACCATTTCTTGGTTACAGAATGTATCTCCGGTAATTTGTTAAAATGTGAATTGTCATGTTTTAAACTCCTGAGTACTTAACCTGTGAGATCCAATTGAAGTTTACTCTATGAGAATAAGGAGTTTTCTGTGTAGGACAACACACTGAATGTTATGATGCATATAAACCCAAATATATAGCATCTTCTTCTTCCCCCAGCTTCTCCTAGTATAGTTCTGGGAATGACTTGAAATGTTGTTGACCTAGAGCAGTGATCCCCACACCAGCGATATCAGCATCCCCTAAGAACGCATTAAAAATGCAGATTTTTGAGTCCTACCAGACCTACTGAATCAGAAACTCTGCAGGTGGCATCCAGCAATCTGTGTTTTAACAAACCTCCAAGTGATCCTGGTGCATGCTCAGGTATGAGAACTACTGACCCAGCGTCCCCACGGTGCTGTTATGTTGGTTGGGGAACCATCTAGAAGTGGATTTAGACATCCAGGTCCACTTCAGGAAGGGAAGAGCTGAATTTACAAATTGACCCTGGAACTAGGTGTAGAGGTATTCTGATCTGGATGAAAGTTCAAGGAAGCATCTAATTCTGAACTAGAAGTGTATTGTTCCCTGGGAGAGGAGCAGCAGTAAGGCAGAGTTCTCAAAGACTAGCATTTACCATGGTTTCTCTCATCCAAAGAAAGAGCAGAGCCTCATCCACTTGAGAAATAGAAATGGAACCAGGATGTCTGCATGGTTAAAAAGAGGGCATTGAGTCCCCAAACCTTCTGTTGGCCCAGGACAGGAACCATTCCTGAAGACATGGAAGGGACTGGACAATGGGTTGGAGAGAGATGCTGATGAAGAGTGAGCTACTTGTATCAGGTGGACACTTGAGACTGTGTTGGCATCTCCTGTCTGGAGGGGAGATGGGAGGATAGAGAGGGTTAGAAACTGGCAAAACAGTCACGAAAGGAGAGACTGGACGGAGGGAGCGGGCTGACTCATTGGGGGAGAGTAAATGGGAGTATGTAGTAAGCTTATATGTGACAGACTGACTTGATTTGTAAACTTTCACTTAAAGCGCAATAAAAATTATCTTAAAAAAAGGGCATTGAGACACCTGATGTCCACTGCAGTGGCATTCCCTGGAGAGATGCTTGTGTTCCAAGAGAGTATTGAGTGAAATGAGACACAGCCTGTTCTGATTCAGCCAGGAAAACCTGCCAACTTTGGCAAGGCTATTCCATAGGGAAGCTCATGTTAGTCCACCGTGGGCTGCCATGAGAATCTGGACCCAGGAGTTACCAGATTTTACTGTCTGGGTCCTTCCAGGGACTTGAACTCCATTCTTACTGGAATTGAAAATGGGGCACTGCAGTGAGGATGGCCAGATTGCAGGCAGCTTTTCCCAGGTTCATTCTTTGCAGGTTGGCAAATGGCCTTTTATGTACAGTGAGCTGATCGACTTGTAGTATTTTGTGAGCATGTGTGAATTTATCTGAGAGCCTCCTTGGATTTGGAAGTATTGATCCAGTGGGTTTGAAATGGCTGACATCTGAGAATAGTTTCTGAGATGACTATCATTTCCTGATTGCAGAGTCTCTCCTAGCCAGCTGTATTCCCTTGAGGGAGTAATGGAGCTGGGGATCAAGGAGACATTCAGAAGCCCAGTTTCTTGAGTATGTGACTATGACTCAGGATTCAGTTACCCAGGGCACATGATGGGGCTGGATCTCAGGAAGGAAGAAGGACCAGTTGTTCAACTTGGTACACAAGCCCAGGGCCAGATAAGATAAGCCGAAGGTCTGACATTCTGAATCCTGGAATTTTGAACTAGAAGTGCTCAATTCGCTCCTGTCAGGTCCATTTGTGGCTTTGGGACTGGGACAAAGCTAAATCTGAAGTGTGTGTGTGTTGCGAGAGAGTATGTGTTCGTTTTTTTGGGATGGGCACAATTGTAAAGTAGCTTCAGTTGTATGGAGTGAAAAGAAGGTAGAACCAGGAAGGAAGGGACTAATTACTATGTTTTCAAGCTTCTTACCATTCTGATCTTTTTCTGGACTGATTGTAATTTACCAGTGGCCCTCTTCAAGTTTACTACTCAGAACTGAAGACAGTGTTACAAATGAAGTCTGATAGGCCTCCTTGTTTTGAGCCTCCTTGTCTTGGAACTCTGTGTTTCTGTAATGTGCTCCAAATTCACAATAATTTTTGGCAGTCTTAGCAAATTGTCGACTCATAGATTCAAGTCAGTTAAGATCCTTATGTCTTTTCTCATGTGGTTCTGTTAAGCCTCATCTGGTGCTTCTAAAATTTATTTTCTGCATTTATCCTTCTGAAATTTCAATTTGTTAGATTTAGTGTAGTTGTTCACGACCTTTTGTTGAGCGTTGTATACTAAGAGCCTTACAGATATTACCTCCCCCCACAGCAATTCTGTGATACATTATTCCTGTTTTACATATGTAGAAATTAAGGCTCAAAGAAGTTAAGCAACTTGCCTGGATTCCAAACAGTAAGTGATAGAACCTGGTATTCAAACGCTTGTCTGTCTGATCCAAAGCCTGTTGCTGTTGAATACCATTCTCCTAGCCCCGTGCTCCATCCTGTTTGGCCTTTTGGATCTGTGCTCTGTTTTACCATACATTTATTCTCTTAGTTAATGGTCCTCCTCTATGTGGTCAACATGTCCCAATGCCCTTATCTGAGTCATTTATAGAAACGATACTGGGCCAAGGATGGATTCAGTACAGATCATGGAGCATGGGCTTTAGAGTCAGACCTCGTTTGGAATCTGGATTGTGCCATGTGATTTGGCAAGGTCTTTACTTCTCAGGGCCTACATTTCCTCATATCTTAACAATACCTACAGATGGGCCCATTGAAAAGGTTGGATTAAAAAAAACATGGGTATAAAGTGCCTGACTCTTGCCCTAGCATACTGTATGCCCTCAGTAAATATTAGTCTATTACCTCCCCCCTTTTAGGGCATCCTTTTAAAATCTTTAAGACCCTTTTCCCCCTTCCCTAGGTCCTAGTGATTTTTTTCAGTTGGCTGTTTTGGGTACGATTGTTTATTTCAGTTAGAACTATAATATGCCCCACTATGGCAACATACTTGGCCATAGAAAGTACTGGTTTAGAACTGTACCACATTACTGTGTGATTAGTGGCCAGTTGTGTAACCTTTCTCTACCTCAGTTTCATCATATGTAAAATGTGGGTAATGATAGTACCTACCATAAAGGGTTTTTATGAGGATTAAATAACATATATAAAGTCCTTTGTACCAGGCAGATAGTAAGTGCTACATAGTTTTGCTACTATTGTTATTGTTAGGTGCTGTTGAGTCAATTTTGACTCATAGTGACCCCATGTGACAGAGTAGAACTGCCCCATGGGGTTTTCTAGGCTGTCGTCTTTATGGGAGCAGTCACCAGGCCTTTCCTCCCACTGAGCTGCTAGGTGGTTTGAACCTCCAGCCTTTTGGTTAGCAGCCAAACGTTCAACCATTGTACCACCAGGACTCCTTTTGCTACTATTGTTATCTGTTAAATGCGAATAATGCCTACTTTGTAGGTTTACTTTGATAATTAAATGAGATAAGTGTATCAGCTGCTTAGCATTTTTGCCTGGCATGTATAACTTAATGGAGCCCTGGTGGCTTAGTGGTTAAGAGATTAGCTGCTGACTAAAAGGTCAGCAGTTTGAATCTACCAGCTGCTCTTTGGAAACTTTAAGGGGCAGTTCTACTGTGTCCTATAGCTTGGCAATGAATTGAAATCAACTTGACGGCAGCCCTTTTTTTTTTTTTTTCAATATAACTTAATAGAAACAAATTTTAACCTCTACAAGATAACATGGAAGACTCATTAACTGCCTTGTTAAATATAAATGTGTCCTCTTTATCAGTGGAAGCCCTGGTGGCACAGTGGTTAAGAGCTCAGCTGCTAACCAAAAGGCCAGCAGTTTGAATCCACCAGCTGCTCCTTGGAAAAACCTTGTGGAGCAGTTCTACTCTGTCCTATAGGGCCACTATGAGTTGGAATCAACTCAATAGTATCAGGTTGTTGTTTTTTTTTTTTAATCAGTGCTTTTCAAACTAACATGGACAAGAATCACCTGGGGACCTGGTTAAAATGCAGATTCCGATTCAGCAGGTTTGTGATGCTGCCTGAGATTCAGCATTTCTGACAAAGGTCTAGGTGATGCCAGTGTTGCTGCTCTCCAGACTACACTTTAGCGCTGCTATCTATTACATGTCTTAATTTCTCTGTCTCGTTGTATTCTTTCTTGAAAGACTTGTGAAATCACTTCTAGAGACTACTACTCCCCTTTTTAAAAGCTTAAAACCCACCTTTGTAAGAATCCATTGGCTAGGGCTAGGTGTGTATGTATGTAAAACATCAGTTGTGCAGTTTACCCAGGACTGATGTCAAGGTCATCAGGGACTGGAAACCTTTGTAGGCCTCAGTAGATGTCCCCTCCTTGAAATCAGAACCACATTTCCTCATCCCCAGACCATGACACTTTGCTCATCTTTAAAGATAACTGGCAGAAGTTAATCAGGCTTCCCTGGAGTTCTCAGGATTGTCAGGTTCTGCAGGTTTGGAGGCTTGAACTGATTTGGAGTAATTAGGGGCTCCACTCTTTTGAGCTTCAGTTCTCTCCACAAGGCTTGTTCTTCCCCTCTTCAAGTGGAAGACGGTGCTTGACAGAGAAATGGAAGAAGTAGGGTTGGTCTAGACAGTTCTCACAAAGCCCTTTTGTTATCTTAGCTTTATTAACAGGTCTTGGCTCGTTCTGTCCTGACTTCTCCCAGCATTTTTCCTTCAGGTTTGAACCACCGTTCTTTTATCTTTAATGCGCCCATCTTTCTTTCTACAGGAGTATGTTTGTCAGCACCCTTTTAACATCTGTGCCCACTGGCAAACACCCTCCAACCATACCAGTTCCTTCAGGTTGTGTTTTTTGTCATTCGAAGTTGGTGTAGTTTATAGTTAATTGCATAATTGATTGTCAGAATCTTGCTTTTGAGCATTTCTTTAAAAAATACCACCATCTGTCTCCTCTTTAAAGTTTTAGATAATGAGATTTTAATTTTGCTAAATCTGCATTTTTAAAACATTATAACAAAATGGATAAAAATGTGGTCTCTCCCGAGTCAGAAAACCTGGGTTCTGATTTAGGCTCTGCTGCTTTCTTGCTCTGGGACCTTAGGCAAGTTACTTAAAAAAAAAGAAAACCAAAAAGTTAGAAATCTTAGTTTTCTCATCTGTGACGTGGGGATAATAGTACCATACCTACTTCCTAGGGCCATTGAGAGAACTTGTTAGTCCATGTAAAGCCCAGTGTCTGATTTGTGGTTAGAACTGGACATCCAGTAAATAATAGCTATTGTTAAGATCTAGTGTTGGCTAAATCAGGATGGTAAGGTTTACATAGTGCCTTCACAGACAGCAAATCATATGACTCTATGAAGTAGGCAGGTATTAACGCTTTTTTGGATGAGGAAACTATGGCACAGAAGGTTTTGATTTGCCTGAGGGCACACGGCCGCGCAGAACTGGGTATGTAGTCCAGGATTACGGGTTCCACAGGTAGGACTTGCTGTCTTAACTGCCTCCTTCTGACAATGCCTAGGTGTTGCCTGTCACACCTGAGGATTACAGTTGTCCCTCAGTATCTGAGGGGGTCAGGTTCCAGGATCCCCCGTGGATATCAGAATCTAAGAATGCTCAAATCCCTTGTATAAAAGGGAGTAGTATTTGCATATAACCTATGCACATTCTCCTGTATACTTTAAATCATCTCTAAATTACTTACAATACCTAATACAGTGTGACAATAGTTACAATAACAATAGTTGTTATCCTGTGTTGTTTAGGGAATGATGACAAGAAAAAAAAGTCTGTAAATGTTTGGTACAGATGCAACCATCATAGGCCTAACTACATAGTACACGTCAGCAACAACGTATCGTTGCTTTCCTTTAACGACCTGAAAGAGAAATGCGTAGAATAAAACACAGAATATTTAAAATACATGTATATGTAGAAAATATAATTATGAAGAGAAAATACAAATCATTCTCTTATGCACACACACACACACACACACACACACACAGAGTATTAACATTCACCAAAACCCTGGTTCTTCTCTCTTGGGGACCCTCATATGATGATGATGATGACGACTACTGTATGGTACCCACACGCCGATGTGGTGAGGAGACGAGATGTGTGGCGCTGTAGGTAAGCGGCGAGACATCAGACTAACTTGAACTTCTGACAAGATGCCAGAAGGATCATCTACACCGGAAGAACCAGGTTCCAGTTTCGGACGTTGACACTTCGGAGGAGGCTCAATAATGTGAATTTCAGGATCTGGGGAGGTTGAAGCCTGAGGATCTTCAAGTGTTGAAGGTCAAGGCTTCGCAATTTCAGATGCCTTAGTTAGAAACGTTGTTACAGGAAGCTGTTTATTCTCTTCCTTTGCATCATCAAACGAATCTTGCAGTGGTCGTAGGCATGT
This sequence comes from Elephas maximus indicus, assembly GCF_024166365.1. Lineage (NCBI taxonomy): Eukaryota > Metazoa > Chordata > Mammalia > Proboscidea > Elephantidae > Elephas > Elephas maximus. The sequence goes on along the minus strand of NC_064831.1, from coordinate 65,466,640 downwards.
CAGTATCCCTTGGGTGACGTGGAGGCTTCGTTCCCTCAAAGGACCACACTTGAGGATCATATCCGTCAACACTTGCGCCTGCCGAAAAACTACTGTAACATTTTCAAGTGTCCAAACTGATGGCTCTCCCTCCTCTGAATTTTCTGCATCGTCGTCTTCTATGGAGGATTTCAGCAGATCTTTGAGTTCCTCGTTGGTAGGGGTTTCTCTATTCTGCGTGTTCCTCAACATTGTCCTCGATTGTGTCAGAGAAGCCTTCCCCACCAACTTCCCTTGCAGCATTCAGAATACTCCTGGCTTCTGCATCAATAGTGGGGAAGCCCCTGAAATCATTGACTGCCTCACTCCATAGTGACTCTCAACATGTATTGACTGTCTGGGGCTTGAGGGCATCTACAGCTTCTGCAGTGAGCACAGTTGCATCCGTAATTGTGAAGCTCGTCCGTAAATCTATGATACTGCAGTCAGGGTTAGTATCAAGGGCAGCACGAACCCTCCCGAAGGTGAGGTGGGTATAAGTCGCCTTAATGCACTTGATGACGCTTTGATCAAGTGGCTGCAGCAGTGACATAGTGTTAGGAGGCAGGAGTATCACTTCCACGTTCTAGTCGGTGAAGCAGAGCGATCAGGGATGACTGAGAGCGCTGTCAGTTATGAGGAGGACCTTGAATGACAGCCCTTTCTCTTCGAGGTATTTCTTCACTACAGGAATGAAGCACTGGTGGAACCATTCCAAAAACAAGGTGGTTGTCACTCAAGCCTCCTTGTTGTGTTGCCAGAACACGGGCAGGCAATTTTTGTTTTTGTTCTTAAGGCCTGGGGATTGTTTGCTTGGTAGACAAGGCCTGGTTTGATCATGTGACCTGCTGCATTGTCACATAGCACCAGAGTAAAGGTGATCTATCCAGGCCATGTACCCTGGGGCCAGCTTGGCACTCTTATGGATGTAGGTACAATTGGGCATCTTCTTTCAGAACAAGCCCATTTCGTCACAACTGAAGACTTGCTCTGGAAGGTCGTCTTTCCCTTCTGTGAGTTTCTCAAGCTCTTCTGGGAATGTCGATGCTGCCTTGGCATCAGCTGTTGCCAGTTCACCATGATCTTGAAGTTCTTGAGGTTGTAGAGTGTTAAATAGCTAGCCAACCATCTGTACTTACCTTAGACTCCTTCCTCTCGTTCTCCTCGCCCCCTCACCCAGTAGGCTCACAGACGCTGAGTGTTTTTCACACATAATTTTGCCATCAACAGGGGTATGTTCCTGTGACGTGTCCCCTAGCCACACACTTAATACTTTCTCAGTTTTTGCAAGCACTTTATCATGAACCAGAGAGACCATTTTTGTTGTTGTAGAGGCAGCACTAACACTTCCATGAATTTCAGCTGCTTTTTGCTTTATTCTGCGAATTCTCGATTCAGTCTTAAAGCCCACTTTGGCAAGCGACGTGCCACTTTTCAAAAGATCTAAAATTTCCATTTTCTTGAGGGAGAGAGACCACTTTATGCTCTCCTTTAGCCTTTGAGGGATTGCTTTGACCATTTAATTGCTTTTTAGGAACCATTTTTTCACAGAAACAAAGGGCACATGCAACACACAGTGAACAAAGGAGACACAAGGCAAACAATGCTCAAACAGTGAGTGCTGGAGAGACTGAGGGTTTGCAAAATGGCAGGAAGCTACAGCAGGGTATGCCTGCACTTCATTTCATTTGCGTAGATTCTGCATAGTGCTCCGAGCCTGGCAAATTCAAGTTTCACTTTTTGGAACTTTCTTTTTTGGAATATTTTCGATATTTTATTTGACTCTGCAGACGCGGAACACGCAGATACAGAGGGCCGACTGTATGTACATGGTTACTTTCTCTCTGAAACCCTTTCAGTTTTTCAACTAGTCTTTCTCCTTGGTCTGGATTAAGTCCAGTGTAGTAGTACCCATATCCTTTTAGGATGAAAGTGTCAGCAAGAATTTATCACATTTTCTGCCCCTCTCCCCTTTAAGGTAAATGTGATTTCCAGCAAATGTCCAGGTGTTTGAAGTATCCTTTCTCCATAACATCATTAGCACCCTGCCAATTTTGGGATCTTAGTCAGGAAAACAACGCATAGTCTGCATTATTGAGCAGGTTGAGGGGTATTCCAGCTCTGTCATGTCCATGCCTCCCTTTATCCTCATTCAGAAATTTTCTAGTGTGATGTGTGGATTTCTGTGAAATATCATTTTGAAATGAATTGCTATTCTATTTCCTTTCTTATGATTTGAACAAGATTTGCTCATGCATTGGCATATTGCATTCACAAATCCACTTAACTCAGATTTTCATGGGCAAGGATCATATCTTATTCATCTATTTTATAACATTCATAAATTTAAATTATTTTATTTTAGACATCTCTGTTATAAATATCTGGCATTAAGGTATTGGCAACTTAATTCCCAGATATTTTCTTCTGTGAATTAGTAGTCACCTCTTCTGTTGCTTTTTTCTCACGTCTTTCCTGATATTCTTTTGCCGTTTTATCCAGGAATTTTTCTTTACCCTCTTCTGTTTTCAGTTTTAAGCTCTCCTAATCAGATTGGCAGGTGTTTAGACAAACATGTACTTCTTATTCCCTGTGAACAGTGTACTGTTAGCAGCCCAAGAACTCATCATTCATTCATCTACTCATCAGAATGGTGCCAGGCACTATGCTTGGGTGTTGGGTATGCAGTTGTGAGCACCAAAGACCATGGCATATTCTCGCTCCCACCCACCACAAGCTTACAGTCTAGTGGTAGCAGATAGACAGTAATGTACATTTTTATAATACTGTGTGGTAAGTGCCTGGCTGGAGGTAGTGAAAACTTTGAGGGTAAAGAAGGGAGATTTAGGCTGACCCTTGAAATGTGAATAGAAGTAAGCCAGGTTTGAGGGTAGGGGAAGAATATTCCAGTATGATCTGGAAAACCAACTCCGTTTTTCTGACAGGTATTCACATTTCTATTTTCTAAAGTCTCAGCCATCGATTAGGAGATGAAGATGTTACTAATGGCCTCCCCAACTCCCTAGATTCGCTAAATCCTTTAGATTTTTTTTCACCAGAAAGACTGAGATTTCTTCCGGTTGTGTGGTTTACCCCCTTATAAACCAGCTGAAATGGGTAGCAGTTGATAAACTGCCTTCAGTTTCTTCCTTATGGAGAGCGATCAACTACTGTCATTTTCTTCTGGGAACCTGGATGACTTGCACTTGGTGAGGAGCTTCCTGTTTATTCCTTGCATTTCTGTTTTTTTGTTTTAATGTTCCTCTTCTGTGTTATATTCTTCTGTCCCTCAGCCTCTTGACATGAATTTTCTCCTATGACAGTTTAGAAATGTTTAGTTCCTGTTTTCTTGTTGAATTATTTCCTCCACTGTCTCTGGGAGTTTTTCCTCCTCTTTGCTAGCCTTTGCCTAGAGGGTGGTTTTAAACCTGAGAACAGAGATGCCAACTTGTGTTTAGTAAACACATGCTACTGACAAATGTCTCCAGCAGGAAAACTAGTGGCACATTTCCTGCAGCACCTTGGAGCATTGAGGGCGACGGGTTTGTAAAAGCAGCTATAATTCTTTGTTTACCCCTTTGTAGAGCTCCCTAACTCATTCGTTTGGCCCTCAAGTGAAGACTGTCAATCTTTTTGTGGTATAGTTTAAAATACTTTTTAAAATATGATGTTTAGAAATTGCTCTATTTTAGAGGCTATAATGTTAATACATTTTTAAAAATCGATAATACAGTCACATGATTCAAACTTAAATAGGTACAGAAAGGGATATGGTAAGTATTCTTCCTCTGATCTTGTCTCCCAGCCACCTAGTTCTCCTTCCCTAAGACAACCAATGTTACCAGTTTTCTGTGTATCCTTTGAGAGTAAATTTGTGCGTAGAAAAACACACACATGACGTCTGTATTATCTGATAAGATGAGTGATATGTGTCTTGTATTTCTCAAGGCCATTCAGTGGAGTGGAAAGAATATTGGATTTGAAAAGACTTGGATTCAAACCTCAAAACCTCAGCCTGCCATTTATTATCTGAGAGACCTGGAGCAGCTTGCTCAGGCTCTGTGCCTTGATTTCTTTACGTGGTTAATAATACTTAGCTTGTCAAGGCTGTTGAGTATGATGTATGTACAGTACCTTCTTTGGTGCATGTTAAATGCTTTACAAATGGCTGCCACCATTGTTATTTCTTGCTGGACCATACTCTTACCCACATGAACTGGGAGAGGCAAGTCTTGATATAAATGAATGGATTGAATTGCTTTCTTTATTGCAATATGTGACTAATGCTGTCTTATGTATGAAAGAGAACCATGAGCCAAGAGAGAGAGAAATAGCATTTTGAAAGAAGTAGAACATTTTCTGCCCGTCAGGTATTGGAAGACAGGCTATTCCTGGACTTGGACCGTCACACTTTGTTGGAGAGTGCTGATAAACCCTAGCCTTTCCCTTCCGCTGGTAGGAAGTCATTAACACTGACGAGCTTTTCATGTTTAAGAGCTTTTCATGTTTAATAGCTCAATTAATTCCAGCCCTTCAGTGTCGCCTGAAGCTTTGGACTTTTGTGTAAAGCTTCACTGGGTCAGCCCTGGCTTTGGATTCCCTGTTTGTTCAGTTCCCAGTGTGATGTTAATCCTTTAATAGCAGCTAGCTTTTTTCTTCTTTGGTCCTTGTACAAAGTAACAGATGGAAAAGTCCCAAATTTCGAAACTATTCCTATTTGGTTTCATCAGGAGAGTGGGTATGAGGCCTTTCATTACGGTTACCTGGGATGGTTATGGTTAGCGTTTTTGAGGAGATTTGTAGAGCTTTGAGTTTGAAGTTTACTTGGTCTCTTTACGGTCAAAAAAGTTTTTAACCCTTGGAATGCATGAATACCAGAATAAAATAAAAAGACATAATAGCGTGATTATGGAGGTTTCCTTTAAACATTTTTTGTGCATGGTAAGTGTATATATGACAAAAAATGGCCATTTCCACATTTTTTTTTACGTATACAATTCAGCGACATTAATTAGTTTATCATATTGTGCACCTGTCACCACTGTTTGCAGTTTTTTTTTCCATCACCTTAAAGTAAGAACGTTTTTGAATCCCCAGTGTGCAAAGTTCTGTGCTGGATGTTGTTTTAAGCAGTTGGTGGTGAGTCCCAAATACTGCTGTCCAGACTGCTGGGAGGAGTCCTTTTAAGAATTTATCTTTCGTATACAAATTACGGAAGCCCTGGCGGCATTAAAAAAAAAAAAAAAAAAAAATTTTTATTTATTTATTTTTTTTGAGGAGTCCTTTTAAGAATTTATCTTTCGTATACAAATTACGGAAGCCCTGGCGGCATAGTGAGTGGTTAAGTGCTATGGCTGCCAAACAAGAGATCGGCAGTTTGAATTCACCAGGCGCTCCTTGGAAACTGTGGGGTAGTTCTGTTCTGTCCTATAGAGTCGCTATGAGTGGGAATCGACTCGATGGCAACAGCTTTGGGTTTTTATACAAATTGCATTTAGTATATCCTCTCGGATGTGGTATTTAACGTATTGGTAGAGAAGACTTAATTGGGGAACCACTGGAAGATAGAAATGTTTACCGATTTGAGTATGTCAGTTTATGAATTGCACATCATATTTTATTTATTAGAAAGTATGAAATATAGAATTTCTTACAGGTAAGGCCTGCACAAGCAATCAGAAACATTTTATGTCTGCCTTGCTAGTCTGTTAAATTGACGTATAAACTATTTAATGTCTTATTATCTGGGAAGCCTAAGGTTGGTAGTTGCCTTCAAGTTGATTCTGACTCATGGTGACCCCATGTGTGCAAATAGAACTACTCCATGGGGAGTTCAAGGCTGTGACCTTTTGGAAGCAGATCACCAGGACTGTCTTCCAAGGTTCCCCTAGGTAGGTCTGAACTACCACCTTTCAGCTAGTGGTCAAGTGCTTAACCATTGGTGCCACTCCAGAATCAGAAACATTTTAGAAATGTTAAAATACCCCATAGTTTCTGTGGCTTTTTTAAGGAAAGCATTAGAAATAAACCAATAAAAGTGAAACTCACTTTTTAAAATTTTGGCTTATAGAAACAGAGCAAATAAATAGGGACAATGAAGGGAAAGTGAGTAGAAATCAGCTAGACTTGAGTGCACTGTACTTTTTAAAAAATAATGTGAAGCAGGTCTGGTTGCAAACACTAATTCTACTGTCTTCCTGCTATAAGAATGATTCAGGAACTCATCACAGCTGCACTGCATTCTGGTTGTTCCATTTCCAGTACTCTGTTTTCCCTGCCTCCTTATCTCCTCATCTTTGCTTTTAGAGTAGGTTACTGTCTGAAAGTAAATTTTAAAAAGTCCTTGTTTCTTCCTTTTCTGTCTATCCTTTAAATGTTAATATACTGTAGAGTCTGTCATTCATTCATTCACTTGTCACAGATACTTATTAGATGACTACTTTGTGTCAGGCACTGTGGTAGGAACTGGGTGAATAAGAGAGATGTGATCGCTGCCCTCAGGGAACTTAACTTAGCTCCCTGTTGCTAGATGTTTTCCTTCCAGTTTGCTTTCCCCACCATTAACAGTTATTTTTCAGGGTGGGGAGGATACCATTATCTCATCCTTTTGCCTAGAGCTCTGTTGACACCTTCATGTCTATAGGATCCTATCGGGAATCTGGAACGTGGCATACAATACCCCACCCAGTCTGGCTTAGCCTCTCAGTAGACTCATCTTTAACCATTCCCTGTTACACACGCTAGACACACCAGCTCCACTGTCTCTCCAGTAAGCCCTTTGCACATTTTGCTTTCTCTGACTGGAATGCTTTTCTCTGCCTGGCAAATTCCTACTCATTCTTTTAGGTACTTCCCTAAAAAGATATTTTTTATTGCCCTAGAATGAGTTAGTGTGAAAGTGTCCCTGCTTGGTGCAAATGGTTAAGGCATTCAGCTGCCAACCAAAAGGTTGGAGGTTCCAGTCTACCCACACACACTTTGGAAGAAAGGCCTAGTGATCTCTTTCTGAAGAATCAGCCACTGACGATCCTGTGGAGCACAGTTCTGCTCTGACATAGTGGAGTCGCTATGAGTTGGAATCAACAACAACTGTTGTGTTTGCTTGTTTTTTAGCGAGTTAGAATCCCATAGTACTCTGTTCATAGACCTGTTACTTTTGGTTGCAGTCGAGTTCATTTGACATAGGTTACTGTCATGGATTGAATTGTGTCCCCCAAAAATATGTGTATCAATTTGGCTAGGCCATGATTCCCAGTATTTTATGATTGTCCACCATGTTGTCATCTGATGTGATTTTTCTGTGTTATAAATCCTGTCTATGATGTTAATGACATGGGATTAGTGGCAGTTATGTTAATGGGGTGGGACTCAATCTACAAGATTAGACTGTGTCTTAAAACAATCTCTTTTGAGATATAAAAGAGAGAAGTGAGCAGAGAGACAGGGGACCTCATACCACCAAGAAAGAAGCGGTGGGGGCATAGCGTGTCCTTTGGACCCAGGGTCCCCGTGTTGAGGAGCTCCTCAGCAGGGGAAGGTTGATGACAAGGATCTTCCTCCAGAGCCGACAAAGAGAGACAGCCTTCTCCTGGAGCTGGCACCCTGAATTTGGACTTCCAGCCTCCTAGGCTGTGAGAGAATAAATTTCTCTTTGTTAAACCCATCCACTTGTAGTATTTCTGTTACAGCAACACTAGATGACCAAGACAGTGACCCCATGTGTGCAGACAACTGTGCTCCATGGGGTTTTCAAGGTTGTGAATATCAGAAACAGGTCGCCCTTCCTGTCTTCCGAGGAGCCTCTGGATGGGCTTGAACTGCCAACCTTTCGGCTAGTAGTCCAGTACTTAACTAACTGTGACACCCAGTAACTTCAGATCTGTTCTGGAACTTATAGAATTTTATGGTGGTGATCTATTTATATGTTAGTTTCCCTGCCTTAAATGGCTGTAAACTGCTCAAAATAGGGCCTTTGTCTCTCTAGATTGTCTCATCCACAGCCTCTATAGTGTGTAGCACACAGTAGGCTCTCAGCAAGTCTTGGTTGTGAATGCTTGACTGACTACATGAGTGTATGCCGGAAACAGCTTTACTGTTCATTGCCTTGAGGAGGATACTACTGTTGCTAGTTGTGGAAGATTGCCAGAGGGAATTATTCTCTGAACTAGAACAGTATATGCTTGAATTAATTTGTCCCTCTTCTCCCTTCCTCCCAAGTTAGTACTGTTGTTGGTGTTTTGTTAGTATTTTTCTGTTGAATTTAAATTTAAAGTCATGAAAATAGCTGTGCAGGACGATGGGATTATACGTGTCCCTCCCTTTTGGATGAATTTTCTTTATTGTTTCATAACCTGATAAAATTAGAAATTTTTCTTAAAACTTTTCCTTCTCAGATGCGATAGAACCTTGCTTGAGAAAGCAATGGCTCATTGAAAAATCACGTTTTAAAAGCATTATTTTCCTGATTAAATGAAATGTTTGAAATAAACCAGAAAGTATTAATTCAAAGTGACTAGATTTATCTTCAAGTTTGGCACAATTACCAAAGGCTAATGGAAAAATTGTAGTTTTAATTTGAAAATTCACCAAACCTCTCCTTGCTGCCTTAGAGCGAGCTCGTGTGTCCTTGCTCAGATTCTGTTCCCTAGCAGATTGATACGGGCTGAAGGAATGAATACACATACCAAGGCAGCAGTTCACAATGCTGGGAAAGTGGGAGAACAAGCATGAGGGGAAGAAGGTAGTTTACTAACACGTCTGTCACTGAAATGATGGGAAAAGGGCACGTTTGCTGAAATAGAGAGAGAACCTCAAATCAGACGAAAGCACTACATCGAGTCTTGTGATGGAATCATGTTCCTTATTTAGGCATTCAGTGCGGGATGACTTCTGCGTTTTTTGCATGATGTTTGTCCTGTACAGAGTTGTTGCGTTTTTATATAGTCATGTGCTGCATAACGTCCCTTTGGGCAAGGGCGGACCGCATATACGTCCATGGTCCCATAAAGTTGTACAGGCAGACCCTGGGTTATGAATGCGTTTCATTCCTAAACTCGTCTATAAGTCGAATCTGTACATAAGCTGGAACAGCTTGGTACCGTTCCTATCTAACGTCAGTTAGATGTTTGTCTTAGTATATGGTGTACCTTTCTCTGCATAAAAAATGTTAAAGAAACATTTCCAGATATGCTAAAACATCTTTAACATAATACAGTAATAATAAAATTAATGCTTTTGCAAAGTAGCCCCTGGTTGTTATTATGAATTTTTAATATAATAGGCTTTATGGGGTTGGTTCCTAACTACGGTTGTATGTGTAGGTCGGAGGACATTTGTAACTCGGGGACCGCCTGTATATAATATAGTCTTTGCATGATGTCCAAATCACATAATGTCCTACTTCACAGAATTTATCGTGAATGTTAAGTGGCATATGACTGTAATGAACAGTCATGTGAGAAATAGCTCCTATCCAGTTTCATGCTGTTAAAAAGAACTTGTGCTCAGGACAGCAGTGTACATCTCTAGAGCTATCTGTGTAGTCTGTTCCCGGAAAGTAGGAACAAAAGGATTTAGAGATGGAAGGAGAAGTATAAATACTTCTGGACGCAGCTTCTTCTGTGTCACCATAGAGCCCTGAATAAGGAGTTGCTCCTTTAATGACTGGTTTTTCTTGCAGTTGAACACATATTGCAGGTTTCTAATTTAGATTTATGCTTTTAGATAAAATGGATTAGGGAGACTGAATTGATACAGGCTAAAAAAAAAAAAAATTTTTTTTTTTTTAAAGGGAAACAACAAAGGCCATGTGATTCTAAGGAACTATGTCTCTGTTGAAAGAAGTGTTAGTGTGAAATGACTGGAGTAAAAAAAAAAACATTTCATCCATTTAGAGATGTGGCGGGTGCTTTTATATCAGTTGTCTCATTCAGTCTGTATCTTTTTAGATTAGGAAACTGATGCTCAGAGAGATTAAATGACTTGCCCAAATATCACTCAGCAGTAAGTGGCAGATGGGTTCTTTCTGACTCCAAACACTCTAAACCACTAGACTTGTTCCCTGGTGGTTAGGTGACTGATATCCCAAGAGACAGACGTTTTCTGTTATTTCAAGAGCAGGTTCTTATAGGTCTGGCTCTTTGCTCTCACTCAGGTCATCTTGGAGCACATGATTTAAGGCACTACCTCTGGAACTGAGAAAAAAATTAAAACTGAGAGGGCCAGCATATTTTTCCTGACCCACTGGGTGAGACTACCCCTTGTCCAAAGCTCATATTGAAATTGTAGCTGCTCTTGCAAGTTTGATGTAACAGGAAGACTATGTTCTTGGTTTTTTTCTCTCCAGTACCATGATTTCAACACCAGTGGATGGTGTCCAAGGTGTGCCCTGCTTAATCGACAGATTTCTCAGCCATTTTGTAGCAGGTTCTCTAGAATCTCTATCTTCATGGCCATAGTTAAAGAAACTTGTTTCTATCTATTTAAACATGATTGTGGGAGAAGTATGTAACTACAGTAAGCCTTTTGACTCTGCAGGAAAAAATCTTATCCTCACCTGAAAAGATAATTGAGGATGGTTGTATGTGGTAATGTTAGTTTTTCTGTATATCAATTCAGACCTTTCCCCAAAGGAATACCAGAGCTATTTAAACTGTGACCACTCCTTAGCTGCCAGGTATTAACAACTTGTGGTTATTCATAAAACTAGACCAGATTCAGACCACTGGTGTTGAATTGAAATATCTTGTAAGCTGTGACTCATCTTTTGGTTCATTCTTTCTTCCACCAGAAAATACACTGAATATTAATTTCAGTTATCCCTGAAGAGTGTATTGCTCATTGAAGTTGCTTGGACTTGTTTTTCTGGTAGTCAGCAAGGCCACAAATCAGTCTCTACTCAGTGATTGTGCTGGATCCATGTGTAAACAGAGGGTGAAATCTGATTAACTGTCCAGAGAAAGGCTGTGAAAATGAGACTATCCTTTCTTGACACCTTTTAGAGGTTCATCTCTTCACCAGGGATGGGGATGCAGGAGGGTGAATCTGAGGCTGAACAGAGCAGGTGGCATGTGTGTGCTTGTGCCTGTAAATATCATATCACTGTTTACAGTACACTGAACTTTCTTCATGGTCAGGCCAAACAGGAGGAATTGTTCCCGTGCATAAAGCCAAGAATAACATCCTGACCAGCAGGGAGACAGAGGTCAGCTCAAGGCAGCAGCTCTTGGGAGCTATGGAACATCAAGAACCATGGAGGAACTGAGTTTAGTAAGAAGGAAGGCGAGATAATACTTTGAAGGAAGTGTGTGAAACGTAGGTATCTCATATTGGGGCATAGTTTATTGATGAAAAATTATCTTAACAGTTGGTTATGTGATAAATTCACATCACCTCCTGGTCATTTAACTGGCTTTTCCGCTCATACCTAAACATTAAGGAGCGCTGGTTGTGCAATTGTTAAGCGCTCGGCTGCTACTGAAAGGTCAGTGGTTTGACCCCACCAGCTGCTTGGTGGGAGAAAAGACCCGGTAATCTGCTCCGGTAAAGGTTACAGCCCAGGAAACCCTATGGGACAGTTCTACTCTGCCCTATAGAGTTGTTGAAAGTCAGAATCGACAGCACACAACAATGACAACCTACACATTAGTTTGTTGGTTCATTATTTTTATTAGAAATAGCATATATCAGCCAAGCAGTGGGGAAAAGACATTCTACTCTTCTGGTGTTTTATTCTGGAATCAATTTCACAGTAGCCCAGGAGAGGGTTGGATTTAGAAGAAAATATATTAACTTAAAAAACAAACACCACTTACAGAAGTCTCCTGGAGGCCTTCTGGACTGGCTAGAGTTTTGTTTCTGGAATCTTTCTTTGCCCACATCTCTTCTCTTCCCTTCCGTCTTTCCTCGTTCTGATGCCAGCCACTCACCCCACTGCTGCAGCTCAAACCGTTTTCTTGTGGAGCATTCTAAGTTTGTCCTGTTGTCTTCTCTGGGACTCACTTCTCTGGTCTGGCTTCAGCTGGTTCTGGGCCAAAGTGATCGTCTGAAAGCTTTTCTTCATTGGGCTTTATTTCTTGGCTGTTTTCATGCACTTTGCCTGATTAGTTTTGCTGGTTCTCTCCTTTTCCAGTGGTGTAAGTTATATTGCCTCAGTTGGAAGGCTTGACAGCTTAGGTGCAGCCTCAGTCCTCTTAGACTTTTCTCTCGTTTATAAAGTGCCTTTTTTCTTTCCTAGAAACTGGGGTGAATCAGGTGCTCTGTTGTGAAATATTGCTGACACTCCCGGGATTCTAGTTTGGTAGTTATTTAAACATGTATGTAGCAATTTAGATTGTATTTGCTAGGGTAGGACTTGTTGCCAAGACTCTAAAGTAGGTCATCGCTGTTGTTCTTTCCCCCCTTATTTTTCAAGTGTAAAATTAGAATTAAAGAGTGAATTACCTTGCCGTGGTCACGCAGCAAGTTGGCCTTATACCTTTTGATGTAAACTTTATTTTTGTATTCCTTATACTTCTTAGCACAGGTATTAGCTTAACAAATAGTAGGTATTGAATAAATATGAATAAGTACATCTTAACTGTGGGTTGATTGGTAATAGGGGTATGACTAAAATTCAGAGTTCTTGTCAGGTTGATCACATGTTAAACCAACAGCTGAAAAATGTAGAAAGGGAAAGGACAGAGTAGCCATGCAGAAAGCTTTTAGCAATTCAGAATATACGTGCAGAACATCCCGTTTTTAATCATATTCTAAAGCGAAGTTTGGCTGGAGCAGAAATTGGCTATGATGTAAGGCGGAATAGGGCAAGAGAGGATAAAAGAACATGATTTAATCTAGAGGAAGGAACAGTTCTAGCAACAGACACCTTGTCAGCTTGAGAGTGTAAATTTCCTACCCCTTTTCCAGTACTAGGGACCCTCCTCAATCAAGCCACTATCTGTTGTGTGCTGTTGAGTTGATTCTGACTCATAGCAACCCTGTGTGGCAGAGTAGAACTGTTCCATAGTGTTGCCTAGGCTGTAATTTTTATGGAAGCAGATCGCCAGGTCTTTTTTCCTGTGGAGGTACCGAGTGGCTGGTGCATTTGAACTGCTGGCCTTTCTATTAGCAGCTGAGCACATAACCATTGCGCCACCAGGGCTGCTTCAGCCACTCTCTAGAGGAGCTGTTGATGCCTCTCTGGGGCCTAGTAGCATGGCTACCATGTGAAGCATGAACAGGCCCAGTGGGGCCAGTGAGGGTAAAGAACAGTTGACCTTTTCTCTTCAGACAAAGATTAGACGGGACTATGAAACATAAAAAAATACTCATGAAGGCTGTGCTTCTTAGTTCAAGCAGAAACACAAGGCCAAATGGGCAGCTCCTGTCTGGAGACAGGATGAGAAGGCAGGAAGGGACATGAGCTGGTTGGATGGACACAGGAAACTTGGGGTGGAAAGGTGGAGTATGCTGTCACATTATAGGGTTTGCAACCAGTGTCACATAACAATATGTATATCAATTTTTGTATGAGAAATTAACTTGACCTGTAAACTTTCACCTAAAGCACAATTAAAAAAAAAAAAAAAACTGACCTTTTGATTTGTTAAATTCTTCCTAATAGTTTTGCTGCTCTCAAATAGTCCTGCCAGTTCCAAAGCCAAAGCCATTTTGATTATTTTGCTGTCTCCAGTTGGCTTGTGGGGCCAAAACAGCAGCTAAGACTGCTGTACTACATGATGCGTTATTCAGTAACTCTTCAGAGGATCCAACAGTACTAACAACAACAAACGGTCTGCCTGTTTCTCCATTTGGGGGCCAGTAATTTGCACCTCATTTGGGTATTCTGGACTTCCTCCTTATTGTTTTCTCATGCATCCTTGTGGTAGACCCTGCTCTCTGAACCTGGGCTCTGGCTTCTGGCCTCACTGCGTTGTACTCATTTTAACTATTTCTGGTTTCAGAACTGCTTCCGCCTTTTGTCTTTTCCTGTTTCCCTGTGGTAAACTTTGGGTTCAGACTTGCTCAGGGAAAGGGTGATAGTTTTTGTTTGTTTTTTTGGTTCCATAGATATGTTCTCTTCTTACTAATTATTCTTTCTTTCTCATACAGGCCACCAAGCAGTTTCTTGAAGAGATCAACAAGTGGACAGTTCAGTACAACGTTTCTCCGCTCTCTTGGAATGTGGCTGTCAAGTTCCTCATGGCCAGGAAGTTTGATGTGCTCCGTGCCATAGAGTTATTTCACTCCTACAGAGTACGTTGCTCAGGGGTGGACCAGACCTGTGGCAGTTATTATGGTTCTCTCAGTGCCATCCCCCTCCCATGAAAAGATCATCAGTCTCACAAAGGTTTTTGGATAGTTGAGGCTGAGCCCAGCAGCTCCTAGAAGGCAGAACTAATATGTCTAAGTCATGATTGTAGAGCAGGATACCACCTCTGATGATGGAGATTAAGGAGGTAGCCTGACGTCATCTTGATGGCAGGATAAACAGTTCACATTTCCCGGAACCTTGAGTCCTAGCTCTCCTCACTGGTCTCTGGCCACATGCCGCTTTTACTCCACTGGTTTCCAGCATCTCTGGGTTTTTTAGAAACCTGCCATTCAGGTGAATGTTTAGTGGGCAGTTTGGTTCAGGAAGGGAGGTTTATCACTGGACAAAAAGCAGTTGTATTACCTAGGTCCATTGTCTTAACATTAACTTTGTGCAAATATAGTTGTACAGCGTGTTACTTTGTTTTTTGAGGGGACATTGACTTTGGTTCTGTTTACTTTCTTAGTTGGCAGCATCCTTGATATAACATTATATGACGTGTTACGTCTTCTGAAGAGACACAAAAATTCCCTAGATTTAAAAAAAAAAAAAAAAATTGGGATAACAAACTCTAAGATTAGTTTAGGTCCAACACTCACTTACGCCTATCTTGTGGGTAAGCATATTCAGTATTCCTTCATTTATTCAACAGATATTTACAGTATTCCTACTATGTTCCAGGTATAGAGATTACTATTTAAAAAGACAGATTAAAACAAACATTTGTAGAACAACCAAAATAAAACCCACTGTCGTAGAGTTGATTCCTGTAGCGACCCTATAGGACAAAAAAGAACTGCCCCATAGTGTTTCCAAGGCTGTAAATCTTTATGGAAGCAGACTGCCCCATCTTTCTCCTGCAGAGCTCCTGGTGAGTTTGAACCACCAGCCTTTTGGTTTGCAGCCTTTTGGTTAACCACTGTGCCAACAGGGCTCCTCCAAATTTTAGAACAGTGTTTGATAAATGTTATGATAGGGCAGTACTAGGTTCTCTGGAAGCACATCTAGTTAGGAGGGTCAAGGAAGCCTTCCTGAGGAAATGACTTCTAAATTAAGATCTGAAGGATGAGTAGGAAACAGGTTGGGGAGTGTGACAGAGAGAAGAGAAGTTCAGATGCCTAATGGTGAGAGAGAAATTCATCTGGGCAGGAATGTTGATGGGAATGGGGGCATGGCAAGAGACTGGGCAGCAGAGGTAAACAAGGCCAGATCAGGGAGTATCTGCTTTTTCTTTCATTGACGATATAAATGGGATTGACTAGATCATGTTTGCATTCTGGAAGGTTTATTTTGTGCTCTAGAAAATGAATAAGAAGGGCTAGACTGGAAGCAGAAAGACCAATTACAAGGCTCTTGCACTTACCTGAGAGAGAGGTGATTGTAGTGTCATTAAGAATAGTGTCAGGAGATGGCGAGAGATTCTAGAGAGGTAAAATCAATAGGACAGTGTTGCTTAAATTGGTGTGTGAGGAGAGAAGAGTCAAGGATTCCAGGTTTCTCCTGACTTGGCTGGCAGGGTAAATGGTGGTGGCATTCACTAGTTCAGGAGACACTGTGAAGGTATGTGGAGAGACAAGGTCATGAGTTCTGTTTTAGCCATTGTAAGTTTGAAGTAGCTTTGGGATATCCGAGTAGACATGTTCTCTGAGCAGTTATCAGATACATGAACCTAGGGTTCAGGAAAGAAATTTGAGCTGGAAATAGAGATTTAGGAGTCACCAAAGTAGAGCTGAATATTGAAGCCATGAGGATGGATGAGATCATTCAGGGAGAGTGTGAGGAATAGGAAGATGTGTAGGGTAGAACGTTACCTCAGACATTTTTCTTTCTTTGGTCTAGTATTGTTTTAAAAGTTGAATTCAAATGCTTTAGGAGGATCCCACCACTAATACTGCCTTTACTTACATATCTTGCTGTCTTGTCTCTGAAGGCATTTAGAATTCGATTTTAGGGATGGATTAGGGAAGATGTAAACAAAGACCTAGTTTTATTCTCTAGGGTACTCCTAGCACTTAGCTTAGTACCTGGCAAATCATAGGTACTCTACAAATATTTATGAATGAATTGAGGGGCAAATGAGTGGAAAAAAAGGGCCTACAAAAGAGACTTAGGAGAAACCATTTAAGAAATAGGAAAACTAAGAGTATTTTTTTGTCCTCATGGTATTCAGAGGTAGAGAATGTTTTGTGAAGAAGGGAATGTGAGTGGTCAACCTTGTCATGTAAAAGGACTGAAAATGTTCACTGAACTCAGTGACAGGGGTCTCAAGACAAAGGTCCTGGACAAAGCTTTCAGTGGAGTAGCTTGGGACGAAACCAGAATACAGTGGACAGAGGAGGGGGGAACTAAGGATGAGTTTAAAGAATCTGGCCAAAGAGGTGAGGAAAATGAAGCTGTAGTAGCTGTTGCTGGAGAGGACACGGAGTAGAGGGAAAAGCCCGTATTTAAGATAGAAGAGGTCTGATCCTGGAGGTGTGTGAGGATGTGGACTTCCAGACAGTTTTTAGGTCTGTATTTCAGTATCCTGGTGCAAAATTGAAGGCGCCCTGGTGGTGCAGGGGTTGAAGCTATCGACTGCTAATCGAAAGGTCGGTGTTTTGAAACCACGAGTGGCTCCAAGGGAGAAAGATGTGGCAGCCTGCTTTAGTAGAAATTTACAGCCTCGGAAACTCTATCGGGTCACCATGAGTCATAACCGACTTGATGGCAATGGGCTTGGCTTGGTCTGGTTCTGCTGCAAAGTCAGCACTGCTGCACGTTCAGGATTTTGGTCTATACCCTAATAGTATATATTGGTTGGCTGTCTGGGTCAGGATTCTCACTGAGTCAGAAAAATACCCTATCTAGGGGCTAATAAGGTAGCATTGGGCAGGAATTCTAATTGCACTCAGCTGGGGCCTGGAAGGGGCTTTACCAAGGAATTCATGGTTTACTTAGCTGACTTCTTCTAAAATCCCTTACCTCTGAGGTCTCGCGATTTCATGAAGCTGTCTTGGATATACAGTATTTTCACAGTAATGATTCTTGCTGCACCTCATTTTTAGGAAACACGAAGGAAGGAAGGCATCGTGAAGCTGAAACCTCATGAGGAACCTCTCCGTTCTGAGATCCTCAGTGGAAAGTTCACCATCTTAGTGAGTCTTTATGGTCCCCTATTGTAGTACCTCATCACTTCCTTTTATAGCTGTTGTCTTGTTTTGACGTTGTTCCTCGATACCTTATCCCAAATCTAGAAAGTCTCAACAGTCAGTAATAGGTAAGAAGCAGCTGTGCAGTGTGGCACAAAACTGTTCTAGTAATAATTGTCATTATGGAGAATTAGTTGTACAGTAGACTTAGAAAAGTTACTTCATTGGTCCATTAAGGTTAATCCAGGCCTTTGAGATGGGTGTACAGTATGTCAGAGACCTGTCCTTCCTTACTTAACTAAAGCTTTCCACTTAAGAGTACTCAGCCTTTTAGGTAAGTATACGATGATACTTCTGAGGCAGAGCGTGGTAACTATGGTCCTGTTCTGTGGTTCTCCGCAGCTCCTTCTTTCATTTGCCATCTTACCTGGGAAGTTAGGAAGGCAGCCAGTGTAGAACCATTTTTTGATCTCTCTATAGTTGAAGGGCAAAGAGAATGTAGTTTTTTCCTACCACAGGAATATGGTCCAGGGGGATGCTCAGAGAATCCATCATGGGATGGTACAAACTTTCTAGAGAAATTGATGCAGGTCAGGGACTGTTGTGGTTTCCTATTCTGATTTCTAAATGTTTCTTGTTTACTTTGCTCTAGAATGTTCGGGACCCAACAGGAGCCTCCATTGCCCTCTTCACTGCCAGGTTGCATCATCCTCACAAGTCAGTCCAACATGTGGTACTTCAGGCTCTGTTTTACTTGCTAGACAGAGCTGTAGATAGGTGAGTATAGAGATTCTTTTTTAGGTGGCCTACATCCAGATAGGAAAGTGATAGTCCTTGGCTCAATTAAACTCAACAGTGCCTTCACCATGCTCCTAGGATGTACCGGGGCAGTGCTATGAATAGAAAACAGTCCCTGTCCTTAAGAGCTTGGCATGTTTCCAGGTACTATCAAGATGGTGGATATTTCTGTATCTTTACCTGTTTGGCTCAGTTTCAGGATAACAGAAGCTGAGAAGGCCAATTATTAGCAATCCGCAGTGTATTGAGGATTACTTACTAGAAGGGAGTGAGAAGGAGGTGACCTGTGCTGGTTCTTGTTGCTCATTTTCTCCTGAATGTTGACTATCAAAACCTTCCAGGGCCTCAGTTTCTTTGTCTGTAAATGGGAATAATGCCATTTAGTTCAGAGGATTTTGATAATCACCATTCAGGGGAGAAGAGTCCAAAAACAAAATTAAGGAAAATCATCTTTATAAATAACGGCTTAAGCAAAAAGAACCAGCTCAGGATATCTCTCCATGTCCCTCTAAGGTAAATGGTATTCCTAGTCTACAAACAAACTAAAGCCCCAAGAAGTTATGTGACTCCTACAGTTATAACATATTGGTCCAACTGAGTCTAAGATCCTGGTGTCTTGGCTCCTGGCCAGAGCTCTTTGTACTTTACTACACTCCTTTTCTGCCATGCTTTCTTTTTCCCTGGTGCTTATCATTTTTATAGTTTGTTACTGCTCTTCATGTCATTGGCTAGTCCTCTGGGTGAGAAACATTATAGTGAGGGCTGACGCCTGAGGTAGTGAGAGACAGCTGTGTACAGTTTTAGTCATAATGTAGACTTACAGGATGAGAAAAGCTGAGGGACTGTCCAAAGTAAGGCTCTCTGACCAGTTCACCTGATTACTTCCTAGTTTATGTTATTTTCATAGTACTTAGCTTCTGCTGTTGAAGCTCAGTGTGAGATATATCCAAATCACAGACATCTCTGTAAAAGAGAAGTTGCTAAAGGATGAGGACTACAGGTCTCAATGGCCTAATACTCCCCAAGCAGAAGTGTGGTTATTTCTCAGCTCTTCTTCCCTGTGACTGGTCACTGGTGTAATTTCCAGAATATGGGTTCCTTTCAACACTTCTTTAGCTCAGGGGAATGAACGAAAGGCTTCTTTCCCAGAAAGTCTGGGATTGGCCTTCCTCCTTGGGATGCTGAGAGAGTTGGAGTTCTCATGTAGGCATGGGAGGAGGAGCCTTCAGTGGCCAAAGCTGCTCTCTCCAGTGTGAGTATAGTGTCCCACAGGAGGATCACGCAGTTAAACATTGGTAAAACTTTGCTTTTATGATGGCTGTTCCTTTCTTAAAAACTCTCAGTGGCTCCTCAAGAGTGCAGAAAGCTAAATAAGTGTGAACCCTTTCTTCAAGCAAAAAATTCTCACTGCTTCCCCAGGGAGTAGAAGTTCTTGTTTTCTTGAGCCAGAATGGTCTTCCTTCTCCCTTCCTGTTCACTAAATCCTGCCCTTTCTTTAAGGCCCAACTTCTGAAACGCCCTCCCTCCTCACTCCAACCTGTCATAAATAAAATTCTTTTTACTTTGACCCTATGGTTATTATCGGTCATAATTATACAGGACCTTATGACGTTGTTTATCTTATACTGTTACTTGGTTCTTCATATACCAGTAGATTTTAAGTCCCTTGAAGGCAGAGACCTGTTTTTTAATATATAATGGAAAATTTCATACATACGTAGATGGAGATAGAATAGTATGATAAAAGTCCATGTGTGCATCATCCAGCTTATTCATCAGTGATTTATAACCAATCTTGTTTCATTGATGGCCCCTACCCTACCCTTGATTATTTTGAACATAATGTCAGGGACTGTGTTTTAAATGTTTTGGTGTTTTCCTGGAGCATCTAGCTCAGTAATCAAACTCAGTAGAGAAGTGATCAGCTGTCATTGCAAACCTCATATTTCTGTGCCCAGAAAGGCGAAAATCTTGTTGCATCTGTATATATTTCCTGTGTCTTCACAGGATGAGCAGTTTCAGGCCTGGGAATGTTGACTCTGAATGATTATGCATCAGAGCTTCTTTTTATTAAACTCTCTTTCCCGTGGCACTGACTTGCCATAGGCTGGCACTCTGAGGAGAAAATGTATAATTCTTTGAATTTGGTCCTTGATGAGCTCAAGGAGAAATAGAAATTCTCGAGACCCAGATAGTCTACCCAATAATTGTGCTATACGTTTAACAGCATCTTTGATCTTGATAAATCATAGTCGCCCTGGAGTTGTGAAAAAGGAGTCAAGATTTAGGATTAGCTATAAGACACTGGGGCTGTTTGAAACTAAGTCTGCTGGAGAAACTCTTATTACCTCAGAATCGGAGTTTTTTAAATGTAACATCATGGGTGGGTACCTCTGCCTTGGATGCTGTTAAGGGATGAAGGTATGAGACTTCCAGGAGATGATGCAAAAAATCAGGACACAAAATAACAATTGAGGTTCCTGATTTCAGGAATGTGTTTTGTGTCAAACAGTTTTCTCATTGTAAATAGATGTGAAAACCGTTGCTATCAACCATAAGTAGTCTAACAAAATTATTCCTAATGACCATTTGGGTATACAGATAAGAAGAAGGTAGGAATCTGGCTTGGTGGAGGAGTACAACTTTGAGATAGGGCTAAGGAGGAGTACTTTTTGTATTTTCACACATTCTTCAGCTCCTCAACTCAATCTGGGAAGAGGCTCACCACCTCTTAATCTGTTTTTTACGATGCTTTGCAAAGCTCATAGGTGGGTTTGTTTTCTTCCTCTACTGAAGTCAGACAAATTCACCATCAGTGAGCTAAAGGAAAGTTTGTCCTATAGAGTTTCCCACAGGTCTAAAATATTATCTTAGTGTTGGGCTTCCAGCCCACTGAGCTGCAGTTCACTGACCATTTATTATGTACCTATTTGCAAGGGCTGTGCTAGGGAGTGTTGGGGGTAATTAGTTCAACAGAACAGGTTTCTGCCCTCTAGGGGAGAATCAAATGGTTACACAAAGTTGGAGTATGTTAAGGCCACAAGAAAAATCTGTAGGAAGATTTACGGGACTTAACGGAGTAAAAAATGTACATTTGATTAGTTAGTTACCAGGGACACCTTTATGGACGAGAAAACTTTTGAGTTGAACTGTGGAAAATGTATGGAATTGGGCTAGGCAATCTTAGAAGAGCGGGGAAGAAAATGTTCAAATTTTGATTACTTAGTCGCTCTGGAGCATTCTTAACCTTGAAGCTCAGCACTTGGTAAGTCTGGATAAGTCTGCACTGGTAAGCATAGCATGGACATCTTTTTTGTAAAACCAGCATTCAAGGAGGCAGCTATTTTGGTTTCGATGTGTCCCATGTGTGTTATTGCCCCGGGCTTTCAACCTGCCTCATCCATCTTATTACTTACAAATGTTTTTGTTCAATCATTGGCTCACAGCTTTGAAACTCAGAGGAATGGACTGGTGTTTATCTATGACATGGGCGGTTCTAATTATGCCAACTTTGAGCTCGATCTTGGCAAGAAAGTCCTAAACCTGCTGAAGGTAAGATTGTGGAAAGGCCCTCTCAACTCTTTCTTCAATGATTAGGATGCTTTTTTTTCTCCCAGGTCTTTGGGAAGGACATTTGGGAATGGTGTAAACTTCAGACATTATGTTCATTTGAAAGGTAACTTGGAATGACTAATATCTGCTTCCTCAGAACAAGAAGTGGTCTTAAAAGTGAAGCAGAGTACAACACAAAGGGTGGACCCTAATATAAACAATGGACTCTAGTTAATAACTGTGTATCAGTATTGGTTTATCAGTTGGAACAAATACCACACAAATGCAAGATATTAATAATAGAACTTGAGTGCAGTGGAGGGGGAATATTTGGGAACTGTGTACTTTCTAAGGAGCTCTGGTGGTGCACTGGTTAAGCACTAGGCTGCTAACCAAAAGGTCAGCAGTTCAAAACCACCAGCCGCTGTGTGGGAGAAAGATGTGACAGTCTGCTTCTGTAAATATTACAGTTCTACCTTGTTCTGTAGGGTTGCTGTGAGTTGAAATTGACTGGACAGCAACAGTTACGTACTTGCTATTCAATTTTTCCGTAAACCTAAAACTGCTAAAAACATATAGCCTATTAATTAAAAAAAGTAAAAAACCGAGTGGGAGGAATTAAAATTGAAAAAGCATAGGAAAATTCTGAGACATAGAGGTGGGATCCCCTTGCCATTAAGAATTAATGAAGGCCTAGTGACTTGTAGATGTTTTTGTCTCAGTCTAGTCAGAAATGTGTTTTCCATCGTGACCTAGTACAGAAATGCATATATAGGAAGTGTGTAGTTATATATGAAGGTCCATAATCCTTTATCCCAAACTCTCAGGTCCAGAGGTGATTTTTTAATTTTTTGGACTTAAAAAATAATATGGAATGTATGCCACTGTATAATCAAATGCATTAATATTTTAAATACATTGTTATGCTTTATACAGTATTACTGTATTGTATCCACTGGCTGTTTTTCTCCATAATGAGTAGGGAAAAATAAAGGCTATAAATAGCCTTTGACATTTCAGGTCAGATTTTGCTGCCCACTGAGTTTTGACACCAAACTTACAAAAGAAACTTGAGGTTTTCAGAGCTGTTTGGATTTCAGAATTGAGAACGAGGATGTGTAGATCTGTGTGTACATATTTATAAAACAAAACAGAACAGTTTTACACAACACGTTTTATCCTTACTATGTACAATCACTTTCATTAATCTCTCCTCTTTCATATTTTAAAAATGTTAGTCTTGACCTACTTAATTGATTTCAGGACTTACTGACTTGCAGTTTGAAAAACCCTGGTCTAGGAGTCTATGCAGTCTTTATTCCAGGATCTCACTTGCGAGTACTGTTGAACTAGATTTTTAGAAGTGTTAATTTACAGATTACAACTTTGCAACAGAAACTGCAATCATCACTTAAATATAACTCTTTACATTTTGCTGTACCCTTTTATTATTTATTAATATTATAAACCCATTGCCTTCAAATTGATTCCGACTCGTAGTGGCCCTATAGGACAGAGTAGGACTGCCCCATAGGGTTTCCAAGGAGTGGCTGGTAGATTCCAACTGCAGACCTTTTGGTTAGCAGTTGAGCTCTTAACCACTTTTAGGTTGTAGATATAATTGTTACAATTGTAGATATAATTGTTAATGCTAGTATGTAAAAGTAATACTTGTTTTTATTTTATATAAGATTTTCCATGCACCAGTATAGCCTTTTTGTTTTTTAGACCTCAAGTGCATAGAATATGATTAGTCATACATGACATGCTGTCATCATTGGCCCTTGCAAGGCAATCTTATTTTAAATAATTAACTTAAAGAATAATTCGAGCACCCATGAATCCACCACCCAAACTGAGAACTAGAGCGTGATTAGTAACTTACCTCTACCTGTGTGCTCCTCTCTACCTGTCCCTTTTCTCTTCCCTTCCAGAGGTGACTCTTGTCCTGAATTCTGTTTATCATCCCTTGTTTTTTTAAAAATAGTTTTATCAGATATGTATGTATGTCCAGAAATTTTGTTTGTTTTTTTTTATGTATGTCTAAATAATGTTTGGTTCTTTTTGAGCTTTAGAAAGAGGGTGTTATCCTGTTTTTTTGTTTTCTGGGACTTATTTTTTCACTCAACATTATATTACTGAAACTCATGCATGCAGCTGTGATTCATTCCTTTTCATGACTGTATAATGTTCCATTGATGACAGGGCCACAGCTTATTCATCCACTCTTCTGCTGATGGCTCCTTGGATTGTTCTATGATTTTTGTGACCATGAACAGTGCTGCTATGAATGTTGTTATTGATGTCTTCTCTTGCACGTGTGCAAGAGTACCTCTCTGGAGTGTTTCCCAACCTCTCTTCTTTATTGCCTTACTAAGAATTCTTAGTTTCTTAATGCTGCTGTAACAGAAATAACACAAGTGGGTGGCTTTAATGAACAGAAATTTATTTTCTCACTATTAGGAGGCTAGGAGTCTGTCAACTCTAGGGGAAGGTCCTTGTGTCTTTTCAGTTTCCATTCCTTGATTCCTTGGAGATCTTCATGTGAGGTGGCCTCTACCCTGTCTGTGCTTCCTTGCTTCCATTCCTAACCTGCTCTTTTTATATCTCAAAATCGATTGGCTTATGACACCCTCTATACTGAGAAGGCCTTATTAACATAACAAAGAAAACCTGATTCCCAAATGGGATTATGTCCACAGGTATAAGGGTTAGGATTTACAACACATATTTTTGGAGAACACAGTTCAGTCCAAAACAGCGCCTTTTAAGACATTCTTTTCTCTAATCATTCCTTTCTCAATGAATTTTTAATAAGATATTCGGTGCCAAAACCAGATCAAACCCATTATCGTCGAGTTGATTCCTTCTCATAGCGACCCATGCTTTACACATAACATGAGTACAATTTTTTGCCTGTTCCCCTCGCCCAAGAACCGACTATCACCCCCTGTGAGAATGCATGCTATATACACCTAGGAATGGAATTGCTGGGTCATAAGTTCTGTGAAGATTCAACTTTGAAAGTCTTTTAAGATAGTGCCTGTCGTGGATTAAATTATGTCTCCCCTAAAATGTGTGTATCAATTTGGCTAGGCCATGATTTCCGGTATTGTGTGATTTATGTTGTAAATCCTATGTCTATGATGTTAATGAGGGAGGATGGGTGGCAGTTGTGTTAATGAGGCAGGACTCAATCTACACGATTGGATTGTATATTGAAGCAATCTCTTGAGATAAAAAAGAAGCAAGCAGAGAGACAGGGGGACCTCATACCTCCAAGAAAGCAGTGCCAGGAGCAGAGTGCGTCCTTTTGACCCGGGGTCTCTGCGCTGAGAAGCCTCCTAGTCTGGGGGAGGATTGTTGAGAAGGCGAACAGAGAGAGGAAGCTTTCCCCTGGAGGTGACACCCTGAATTTGGACTTTTAACCTACTTTACTGTGAGAAAATAAACTTCCCTTTGTTAAAGCTATCCACTTGTGGTATTTCTGTTATAGCAGCACTAGAAAACTAAGACAGTGCCAAATGTTTCCAGAGCGGTTGTTCCTACCTGCCATGTGTAATTATAGACATTTCCATTGATCCACATCCTCTTTAAACCCTTACTAATGTCAGACTTCTTATTTTGTTCCCACTAACATGAATATAAAATGGTATTTTGTGGTATAACTCGCCTTTCTCTTATTAATGAAATTAAGCATCTCTTCCTATGTTTATTAGTCATGTATGTTTCTTCTTCTGTGAAATGCCTGCTTATGGCTTTTACTCATTTTCCTATTGGTTTGCCCATTTACAGACTTGTAGTTTTGTTTTTTAATGTATCAATAATATATAAAAAGCTACAAATCCATTAATCAGTAAACTAGTGGGAAAATGAGTAAAAGCTATCATTGGTACCAATTAATTGTTAGATATCAATATCCATGTAGATATTGGTGTCAATATACTGTCTTCTAGCTTGTAGGTTGTTTTTTCTCTTTTTATAGAGTCCTTTTGACTAATGATTAAAAAAAAGAACTGTTGTTGTCGAGTCGATTCTGACTCATTGCCACCCTATAGCACAGAGTAGAACTGCTCCATAGAGTTTCCAAGGAGCGCCTGGTGGATTCGAACTGCCAACCTTCTGGTTAGCAACCGTAGTGCATAACTGCTGCGCCACCAGGGTTTCCTTTGACTAACAGAAGTTCTCAATTCTAATATGGTTAAATGTGCTGTATTTCTTTTTTGTTTAGTGTGTTCTGTGCCTTAAGTTCTTTCGTACTCTAAAGTCAGAAAAAAACATATTCATTGCTATTTTCTTTTAAGAGTTTAAAATTTTGTTTTTGTCATTTAAGGTCTTGAACCATCTGGAGTTGATTTTTGAGTATGGTAGGAGATGTAGGAATCTGACTTTTTTCTCCATATGGCTAACATTTTTTTTCTTTTGAGTTTAACATATGGAATAGTCCCTCCTTTTCCCCAGCTTCTCAGGACTTCTGGTGGTGCAGTGGTTAAAGCGCTCAGCTGCTTATCCAAAGATTGGGAGTTTGAACCCATCCGTAGCTCCTTGGGAGAAATATATGGCAGCCTGCTTTTGTAAAGATCTACAGCCTTGGAAACCCTGTGGGGCAGTTCTGCTCTGCCCTGTAGGGTTGCCATGAGTCAGAATTGACTTGATGGCAGTGGGTTTCTTTCAGCAACTTAAACTTTGTTTGTCATTTATAACAAAGTTACAATATCTTGATAAGTTAATATACCATGTTGTTGTTGTGGCTGTATGCCATCTGACTCATAGTGACTCCATATTGACAGAGTAGAGGTATTCTTTTTTTTTCAAATATGCTTTTACTATTTTTGTGTCCTTCTTTGTAAGTCAACTGTTTGGTTCAAAACAATGAAATATAAAAATCGATTGCCCTCGAGTCGATTCCGGCTCATAGTGACCCTACAGGACAAGAGTAGAGCTGCCCCATAGTTTCCAAGGAGTGGCTGGTGGATTCGAACTGCCGTTTTGATTCGCAGCCAGGCTCTTAACTACTGCATCACCAGAGCTCCGAAATCCACTATAGATTTTTGTTGTTGTTTTTGTTATGTAAATTCAAAGAAACAGTCCTGTCACCCTAATGTTATTAGTGACTTAGTTGCTCTGTTGTTGGGAAGAGAGGAAATTTTGAACACAGGCACCCACCATCTACGTTTTGATGAATGCACAGTCTCACACTCCAGGCTTTTGTTTAGTGTGAATTAACTTGCAGCGGCTACTGTATTGAGGCTATGAATCAAAATATAGCATGCGCATAAAAATATTAATCTTTGACTCCTTAAATTGCCCCGAATAGATTTCCCCCATCTTGGTGAATTTTCTAGAATTCTAGCTTTAAACTTAAAAAATGTTATATTTTAGTTGCCACCATATGGATTCTTAACTGTTTAATTATTGCTTTAGTTGAACTGTTTAAACCAGACATTGTGAAACTTACCTTTATTAGCCAATATGGAATTTACCCTGAATGATAAATGTCTGTTTTTCTGATTATGAAATACATGCTTCTTGGTTTAAAAAAAAAAAAATTATTAATGCAGACACTTGTAATCATTACTAACAGTTATTGAATGCCTTTTTTTTGTATACTATTCTAAGTGCTTTTCATTCATTAATTCAGTTAATCCTGACATCACACCTATGAGGTAGTACTATTACTACCCCCATTTTAAAGATGTAGAAGCTTAGGGCTAGAGAATTTAAGAACTTGCCTAAGGTGATACAACTAGTAAGTGACACAGAGCTAAGACGTCACTTGTAGTCTCATCCCTTGGATATTATTGCTGTAAAGAGCTTGGGGTATGTATGTCCAGCCTTCTTAAATGTATGTGGATTATATATACATGTGTGTATATGTGTTTGTATACACACACACGGGATGAGGATAATTTTATTTTTTTCTTTATAAAAAAGGAGTTGTACTGTATCCACTGATGGTAACTTGTTGCTGTGAGTCGGAATTGACTCAACAGCAATGAGTTTAGGCTTTTTTTTGGTTGTGTTTAACAATGTATCTTCATCATCTTTCTATGTCAATATTCATTTTTCCCTCACTTTTTTAATGGCTGTATTAAAAAAGGAAATGGATATACCAAGTAGGAAAAAATTTAGGTTTATGCCATTTTTTGTGTTGTAAAGACTTCGGTGAATATCATTTTACGTACATATATTTTTGCATATTTGACCAATTATTTCCTCAGGATAAATTACTGTAAGTGAACTTGTAGGACCAAAGACTGCACATTTAAATCTTTGACACATACTGCCAAATGACCCTCTAAAAGGGTAGTTCAAATTCACACTCCTCTCAACAGCATGTTTCAACAGAGTCTCATCACCGTTGATTTATCATTCATGTGTTTTAGTCGATGTTTTCCTTATTACTGATGACGAGCCTGAGCATATTTTCATGTTTATTGGCAATTTGTATTTCTTTTTAAATTTTTATTTTGTATTGAAGTTTTTTTTCTCATTGACTTGTAGGACTTGTTATTAAGATTATTAAAAATATTATTAAGATATATTAAGAGCATTTTTCCCAGTTTATAATTTACCTAACTTTACGGTGTCTTTTGTCATGTCGCTGTGCTTTTATATTTTTCACTGAAATCTTTATAGAGGATGTCATATTATATACTGTATGTAATATTATCAGTCAGATAATTTGTTTTCAAATAGCTGTTTGTCTTGACAACATTTACTAACTAATCCATTCTTCCCCACCGATTTAGGACAACACTTTTTATCTTATACTAAATGTCCATATTTTGGTGGACTTCCTGTTCTGTTCTGTTGATTGACCCACCTAGAGCAACACATACCCAGTTTTATTTATAGCCTCATATTTGCAGCCTTATAATGGTGTTAATATATGGTAGGATAAGCTTCCCTACATTCACTATTTTCAAAACTTGTCTTGACTATTTTTGCACTTCTGTTCTTCTGCATGCACATTTGTGTGTTTTTATGTAAATTTTTTACTGATACATAACGTGCATCCTGAAAATGAACTTTATAATTTTTTTTTTAATTATAAATGTAAATTAAAAACCAATTCAAAGGAAGAGTCTCTCACCCCACCCTCAGGCACCCCAGTGTCATTCCCTGGAGGTAACCTTTTTTTTTCTAAATCATAAATATGGTGAGAAGATTTTTTTAAAAAGAACCATCTTCATCTTTTCATTAGATGAACTTTTAGAGTCGTTTTGTCAAGTTCTGGAAATTAAACATTCTGGGATTTTATTTAGATATACTGAATTTTTAAGTTAATTTAGGAAGAATTGAGGTCTTCACAGTGTTATCTTTTACCATCTAGGAATGCTTTGCCTCTCTATTATTTTTAAGTATTTTTTTATGTCTTTCAATTAAGTTTTTCATTTTTCTTCATTTATCATGTTTCTTATGAAGTGGTGAAAAAAGAAACAGTGTGTGTGCTTGTGTGCAAGCACTATTACAAATCAGATTGTGTACTTGTATGCCGATTATTATCTGTAGGGTAGCTAATCTTTTTCATATTTATCTTTCGTATTTTAAAATCTGGAGCCCTGGTAGCACATTGATTGAGCGCTCGGCTACTAATTGAAAGGTTGGCGGTACTGTTATAACGAAAAAAATTGTTGTAGAAAATTTTGGACAACTCAGACCAGTGCACATTAAAAATATATATATTGCCTTTAATATTATCATCCAGAAATAACTACTGTTAACATTTAAGTGTGTGACATTCTAGATGCTCTTCAGTGTGATCTTAACTCTTTGTGATTTTAACATGAACAAGCTCCAACAACTTTTGTTTTATGAACACTTGTAATTGCTGAATAATAACTCTATCCTGTATTCACCATAACTTATTTAGTTTCTATGTTATTGGATATTTGCTTTTTCCCCATTCATTATAATAAGCAGTTTTCAGTAAACATCTTTATTTCCAAATCTTTGTTTACATATCGAAAAATTTGCTTGAGGTAGAATTACTGGAACAAAAGGTATAAACATTTTAAATAAGTTTATAAAAATAAAAACAATACAAAGTATTGTAGAAAATAAAATATAAAGAAAATTAGAATGACTCATAATTCCACTTATCAGAGATAAACTATTGAACTTTTGATATAATTCTTACACTTTTTTCTGTGTACAAGTATATATGTGTGTGTATAGCTTTTTAAATGAAACTAAGATTATAGTTTTGATTCTGTGTAGTTTAAGATTATATTGTAAGCATTTTCCAAAGTTATAAAAATTCTTTAAAATCTTCATTTTGAAAGTCATACAATAGTCTATTCTAAAATACACTGTTTTTCTTAACCACTACCCACTTTTATATGTACATGTGCTTCCCAGTTTTGAATATTTTGAACTATCAAAAATAAAGGCACAGTAAACATTTTTGTTCGATTCTTTGTTCGTCCCTGTTTATTTCCTTAAGATAGTCTCAGAAATAGAATTACCTGATCAAAGAGTATGCACGTTTTTAAGGATAAATAATGCCAGATGCCCTCTAGAAGGCCTTACCGGTTTGCGGTTGCAGCGTTAGTCTGAGAGTGCTGTGCAGTCATTTAAGTGGACTGGGCCTGCATCTCTAGCTCTTTGCACGGAGGATGCAGATGTAATGGCTTCTACCTTCTATTTATCATTTTATATTTCCTATAAAAGGAGAAATACACTTACTTCTAAAGACTGGATTTTGATCTGGCAGTTAAAGGGGCCTTGGCCCTGAAATAAATTGGTATATCTTTGTGGGGAGAGATGAAAATTAGTTTCTCAGACTTAAGAGACCTTTAGAGAATTTTCTTTAGATACCATGTATTCTCTATACAGAGTACTGTGGACCTTAAAATTAGAACTGAAGAATAGCCAGAGAGTGACATGTCACATTGGGAATCAGTCTTTTGAAAGGGGTAAAAAAAAAATATATATATATATATACACACATTTTTTTAAACATATATATATATATAGTGAGAGAGAGAGAGGTTGAAGGTATTTAGCTAGAATTTCCTCTGCCTTTTTTTTATTTCTTGAGAATGATTTCTTCCCAGTCAGAATGCCAAGATTACATGGTAAGTCTGCCCATGGGAAGGGCTCAAACATTTAAAACCAGAATGAAAGCAAACACTATGGACCAAGAGTGCATGATATTTTGTCCTATGCCATGTGTAGATCAGGATTCTCATTTCTCTCAGGCCTCATGTGCCCTAGTGCCCCCAGGATCATGCTTATTAATTGACTAAATGAATACATAGATGAACAGATGGTTTAAAAAATGGTATAGATAAACAGATATCAGAGTAAAAGAAAGGTTATGAAAAAGAAATGTTTCATGTTCAAACTTATGCATGTTATATTACCAAAACAGGAAAAAAAAAATCCACTGCTCACAAGTTGATTTCGACTCACAGCAACCCTATAGGACAGAGTAGAACTGCCCTATGGGGTTTCCAAGGCTGTGATCTTTATGGAAGCAGATCGCCACATCTTTTTCCCACTGAACGGCTGGTGGGTATGACCTTCTGGTTAGCAGCCGAGCACTTAACTGTTATGCCACCAGGGCTCCCTCATACTATACTAGGATGGTCTAATTTTTTCTTTAAAAAGTTGGAATAAGCAGAACTTTTCTAGGATACATATATGTGTGCTTTTGTTGGCTAGCTGTTGATAAAAGTAGTTTTGCTCCATAAAGCTTTTGTTGACAAGAACATAACATCATTACTTTTAAAAGTAAGTCAATTTCTAATTTTTTAATTTCTTTTTAATTACCTTTTCTCTGGCTACTGCAGTAAAACCTGAATTAGGCCATAAACTCCCTATGCTAGGTAAGAATGGGGAGAAGGGCAGAAAACCTCAAATTTGGGCTTGAACAGTCGCAGGTCCCGTTAGGGTACTATTACAGCTAAAGTAATTGGCACCGTTAAATCCTCACGTGTGTTCTCCACAGGGAGCATTCCCGGCTCGTTTGAAGAAGGTGCTGATTGTGGGAGCACCCATCTGGTTCCGAGTGCCCTATTCCATCATCAGCCTCCTGTTGAAGGATAAAGTCCGGGAGAGGGTAAGGCAAGCTAAGCTAGCTTTGTCTTATTGGAAGGTGGAGAGATACATCCCCATCCCTACTGTCAAAATTCTGCCAAGTAATTTTCTGTCTTCAAAAACTCTCCTAGCTTCTCCTCTAGAGCACTTTCTGCTTCCTTTAGTGTATTCACTCACATTCTCTGCTTTACTCATTAGCTCAGTACATGCTCCCTTGCGCACGGTACTAGAAACTCCTTGAAGTTAGGAACTGGATGTGGTTTCCTTGGCTCTTGCCCTCCACAGCATCTTGCATAAAGACAGTACTGAAGTAATGTGACCCATAGGTATCTTTGGGATGGTTATTACTTCCAAAATTTAGCCTAGTGCTACACAGGCCTTTAACATTTAACAACTTTTAATATAGTTGTATTTGTTGAACTGGCCTATCAGTTTGTCAACTGGAAATAACTTTCAGTTCCTTTGGCAACCAGGGTTGAGGAGGAGAGTTTCTCCCTCTGTCTCTTTCTCCTTTTTCCCTGGCATTTTCCCTTAAGATAGCCATTTGCTTCTCATCTTCAGAAAATGTTGTCCCAAATGATCTTAATTCTGTCATAATCCCTTGAGAGTTTCAGGTCTGAAGGATTATGGCCTCACTTACTGATTGGAGCCTTTAAAAGAAAGGGTGTACAAAACATTGTAAGATAATGATGTTGTTCTTTTGATTATTATCAGAGATTTTTGTGATAGGGAATTAGGAGGTTATGTGAATCATAATGCAGATCGTAAAAGCTGAGGCGACTTGGCTTGGAAAATGTTTAGTTCTTTGGAAGCTACTGAGGGTCCTCGTGATTCAGAGGGAGAGAAAGATCTTTCCTACAATAGCTCTGAGAGGGCTCCTTAGGCGGTTCTCGCACCTGAATTACAGGTAGTGTACATGCGTGTATAAACTCAGAATACATTGAGTATCTTCTACAGTCCAGGCACCTGAGCCCTGGGAATTGAAAATTGAGTAAGACGGTTCTTACCCTTGAGGAGCTCATGGTCCTGATAGGGTGCACAGAGATTGATACGTGCAAAGGAGGCCACAATTTATAAAAACACATAGAGGAGGGGACTGCCTTGGGCAGTCAGGAAGGGCTTTACACAAGAGGTGAACTGTGAGCTGGTCCTGGAAGAGGCATATAAGGAAAGGAGGACATTCTAGGAAGAGGTAACAGTGAAAGAGACAAGCTTTTAGGAGGAGCAGCATTTCATTCCACACTGGAGAGAACAGATTCCAAGGAGAACCGATTAGGCTAATTTGGTATACATGGCTGTGTCCGAGCAGAAGCAGAATTTAGGTGTTATGATTACTTACCTAGCATTTTTCTTGGGCTACCCTGCCTCTGGGTGGCTTGTCTTGTCTTACTTTCATAGAAAACTATTTTTTGAGAACATGCATATTGAGCTGTGAGTAAAAGCACAAGATAAGTGGCCTAAAATTGGTTGCATTAGTGTGAGGTTGACAAACAATAGCCACTACTTATGTGTTTATAGCGGTCAAAAGCAGAGTATCAGCATGAGATGTACTGGGAAGCCTTGTTAATAGTATAAAAGCTTTTGTTCACTATGCCTTCCTTGCAGAAGGTATATAACAAATTCCAGGAGTGAATCTGATGCACATACTAGAAAATCAGACCTTTGGCTGGGAAATCCCTAGTGCTTTGTCTTAGGCTGGGTTCTCTAGAGATGGAAAACCAGTGTAGCATATATATAAATATATAGAGAGAGGCTTATTTCAAAGAAATGGCTCACACAATTATAATGGCTGGCAAGTCCCAAATCCGTGAGTTAGGCATCAGGCTGGAGGCTCTTCCTGACTCATATGGTTGCAGGGGCTGACAAACCCAAAATTGACAGGTCATGTGGAAGGCTGCTGGCTCACAGGGTTGCAGGAGCTGGCAACTGCCAAATTCTGCAGGTCAGGTGGCAGTCTGCTGGCTCATGTCCTAAGAACCAGAGGTCAGAGGATGACAAGTCAGATGCAGGATCCAGAGAGAGTGAGGTTTGCCAGAACATCCATATGTATTGGATATAGGCCACACCTACAAGGAAACTCCCCTTTCAACTGATTGGCTGCTTGCATCAGGTCACAAAATGGAGGATGATTACATAATATCTAACAAATCACTGAGAATCATGCCCTAGCCAAGTTAACACGTAACATTAACCCTTTCAAGACCTAATTATTTTCTGCTTTGAATCTTTTGTTGATACCATGTGTTTTCAGTAATGGAATGAATGCTAAGTCATTGAGTGTGTTTTAATTTTTGGTTGGTAATATAGGTTTTGAGAAACATTATGTGAAAATGCATGATTTGTGGAAACCTCTCTGGCCCACCAGTCTTGAGTAGCAGGCTTTATTGCAGGGCAGTTTCTATTTGGGTACATGGGGCACCTCTGATTTTGCCTAACACCCCAGCTATTTTGCTTCAGTGACTGTTT
The DNA here is from genome assembly GCF_024166365.1 of Elephas maximus indicus. Classification (NCBI taxonomy): domain Eukaryota; kingdom Metazoa; phylum Chordata; class Mammalia; order Proboscidea; family Elephantidae; genus Elephas; species Elephas maximus. The sequence continues at coordinate 65,432,338 of NC_064831.1, read as the reverse complement.
CTTTCATCTTATACCCTTACACACGTCCCCGTTGGAGGGAAGCCAATACTTTCAATGGGAAAAGTATACTCCCAAAGAACTCCAGAGGCATAAAAAGTGGGTGGATTACTGTATGTTCCACGAGTCACAAAAGGTTTTAACCATCACAGGCTTCAATCCCAGAGAGATGAAATGCAGTCTGCTTCTTTTACAAGCATACTTAGTATTTCAAGAAAATTTCATCCTGCTCCTCATACCTAATATAATCACAGTTATTCTTTATCTTGAGGGGGGGTGTTGCCCTCCCCCCCTCCACATATTCACATGGTTCTTTCTGGCCTTCCAGATTCAGATATTGAAGACATCTGAGGTCACCCAGCACCTACCCAGGGAGTGCCTTCCTGAAAACCTGGGTGGGTACGTCAAAATTGACCTCGCCAGTTGGAATTTCCAGTTCCTACCCCAGGTGAACGGCCACCCAGACCCCTTCGATGAGATCATCCTGTTCTCCCTCCCTCCTGCCTTAGACTGGGACTCGGTGCATGTTCCAGGTCCCCATGCCATGACCATCCAAGAGTTGGTGGACTATGTTAACACCAGGCAAAAGCGGGGGATATATGAGGAGTACGAAGACATCCGCCGTGAGAACCCTGTTGGCACTTTCCACTGTTCCATGTAAGTAGGAAAGGTTTGGGCTATGGATCAGTTACCACGGTGCCTCTAGCAGGCACTGACTGGCAACAGCTCCTTCCACATCTCACTTAAAGGAGGCTCTTCCTTGTGTTAAGAAGCATCATTCTCACTTAGGTAATGGTTTCTGTCATCCAGATAGAGGTACCTCCTGTTTTGGTGGTTCTTGCCAACATCTAATGCTCTGAAATTTCTGAAGGTTTTTGGTACCAACAGGTGAACCCTGTAAGAACAGACACATTTTTGGATATTTCCTGAAATGCAAGTGTTCAAAAAAAAAAAAAAAAACAGTAGGTTTTAAATAGGCTGCGCTCTATTTCCATCCTCAGTGTGTGCTCTGGTCTGATCACTTGGGCAATGTCTCCCTAGAGCATTGTAGTGTAACACTGCAGCCTGTGGAGAAGTGCTGGTGCATTTAAAATAATCCACAATGAGTAAGAGAGAAGAGTTGCCTCTTAGGAATTTTGCCTCTTGGGATTTTCTTTCTACTGAAATCCTACTACAAAACCACCTGGCTAGTTTATAACTTTGGTTCATAACTACCTGAAATCTCTTGTGGGCGATGGACTATAGATAATTTCTCTTACCCTGTCGTCATCGGGTTTTAATTGGCTGAGGTGGAAATCTGTTTTCAGCTTGTGGGCTTGTGTTCAAAAAGGGACGATAATGGAAGCTGTCCCAGTGGGTCCCAGGCTCAAGTTCCAGCTCAGCCAGAAATCCCCTCTGTAATTTATACAAGTTATTTCCCTTCTCTCCACCTTAATATTCCCATGTGTAACATGTGACTGCTGGACTTTGCTATCTGCCTACCTTTGTAGGTTAAATGTTTTAGGAATCCATGATTCAGTGAGTATCTCCTCCCTCTGTGATTCCTCTCCAGCTTATTTAGTGTGCTCTAAAAAGGATGGAGGGAGAGAGCCTCTTCGCAAAAGGAGAGAATGGGCAAAGAGTGAGTTAGGAAACTGAGATAAGGGAAGTAAATGAGAAGAAGCAATTAAGAAGCCAATAAGCAGAGAAATAATGCAAAGGAAAGTCAGAGAGAGAGAAAAAAAGGGAGGAGGGATGTAGAACATATAAATGAGAAGAAATATTCTTTTCTGCCCTGCCATCTTAAGACCCTTATTTGCATCTAATCTGTCCCCAACCAGAGCAGTAGTTCCCTCTGTAGCCTTTTTTTTTTTTCAGTTGTGCTTTAGATGAAAGTTTACAGCTCAAGTTAATTTCTCATACGAAAATTTATATACATATTGTTATGTGGCCCTAATTGCAATCCCTATAATGTGACAGCACACTCCCCGTTTCCACCCCAGGTTTCCCATGTCCATTCAACGAGCTCCTATCCTTTTCTACCTTCTCATTCTACCTCTGGACAGGAACTGCCCATTTAGTCTCTTGTATCTACTTGAACTAAGTATTATTTTATGTTGTATAGTCCAGTCTAATCTTTGTCTGAAGAGTTGGCTTCAGGAATGGTTATAGTTCTGGGTTAACAGAGAGTCCGGGAGTCATGTCCTCAGGGGTTCCTCTAGTCTCAGTCACACCATTAAGTCTGGTCTTTTCACATGAATTTGGGTTCTGCAGCACACTTCTCTCCTGCTCCCTCAGGGACTCTCCGGTTTGTTTCCTGTCGGGGCAGTCATTAGTGGTAGCCAGGCACCATCTAGTTCTTCTGGCCTCAAGCTGATGAAGTCTCTGGTTTTACTGGCCCTTTTGTCTCTTAGGCTGGTATTGTCCTTGTGTCTTAGGTGTTCTTCATTCTCCTTTGCTCCAGGTGGGTTGGGACCAATTCATGCATCTTAGATGGTCGCTCACAAGCTTTTAAGATCCCAGACGCCACTCACCAAAGTGGGATGCAGAACATTTTCTTGATAAACTTTGTTACGCCAGTTGACCTAGATGTCCCCCAAAACCGTGGTCCCCAAATCCCTGCCTCTGCTATTGTCCCTCAGAGTGTTTGATTACGTTCAGGAAACTTCTTAGCTTTTGGTTTAGTCCAGTTGTGTATTGTGTATTGTCCTTTCCTTCACCTAAGATAATTCTTGTCTACTATCTAGTTAGTGAATTCCCCTCTCCCTTCCTTCCCACCCCTGTAACCATCAAAGGATGGCTTTCTTGAATTCTTATAATAGTGGTCTCATACAATATTTGTCCTTTTGCGATTGACTAATTTCACTCGGCATAATGCTTTCCGGATTCATCCATGTTGCGTGATGCTTCATAGATTCATCGTTGTTCTTTATCCTTGTGTAATATTCCATTGTGTCAATATACCATAATTTGTTTATCCATTTGTCTATTCATGGGCACCTAGGTTGTTTGTATCTTTTTATTGTGAACAGTGCTGCAGTGAACATGGGTGTGCATATATCTGTTCCTGTGATGGCTTTTTATTTCTCTAGGATATATTCCAAGAAGTGGGATTGCTGGATTGTATGGTACATCTATTTTTAGCTTTTTAAGGAAGCACCAAATCAATTTCTAAAGTGGTTGTACCATTTTACATTCCCATCAGCAGTGTATAAGTGTTGCAGTCTCTCTACAACCTCTCCAACATTTATTATTTTGTGTTTTTTGGATTAATGCCAGCCTTGTTGGGGTGAGATGATATCTCATTGTAGTTTTGATTTGCATTTCTCTAATGGCTAATGATGGTGAGCATTTCCTCATGTATCTGTTAGCTGCCTGAATGTCTTCTTTGGTGAAGTGCCTGTTCATATCCTTTGCCCATTTTTTAATTGGGTCATTTGTTTTTTTGTTGTTGAGGTTTTGTAGTATCTTGTAGATTTTAGAGATTAGACCCTGATCGAATTTGTCATAGTCAAAATTTTTTCCCCAGTCTGTAGGTTGTCCTTTTACTCTTTTGGTGAAATCTTTTGGTGAGCATAAGTGTTTAATTTTTAGGGGCTCCTATTTACCTACTTTCTCTTCTCTTTTGGTGTTTGTGCATTGTTAGTAACGTTTTGTATACTGTTTATGTCATGTATTAGGGCTCCTAGCCTTGTCCCAATTTTTTTTCTATGATCTTTATCATTTTAGATTTTATATTTAGGTCTTTGATCCATTTTGAGTTAGTTTTTGTGCATGGTGTGAGGTATGGGTCTTGTTTCATTTTTTTGGCAGATGGATATCCAGTTATGCCAGTACCATTTGTTAAAGAGACTGTCTTTTCTCCGTTTAACAGACTTTGGGCCTTTGTCAAATGCTACCTGCTCATAGATGGATGAATTTACGTCTGAATTCTCAATTCTGTCCCCTTGGTCTGTGTATCTGTTGTACCAATACCAGGCTGCTTTGACTACCTTGGCAGTATAATATGTTCTAGAATCAGGTAGTGTGAAGCCTCCCACTTTGTTGTCTTCAGTAATGCTTTACTTATCCGGGGCCTCTTCCCTTTCCGTATAAAGTTGGTGATTTGTTTCTCTATCTCATTAAAAAATGCCGTTGGAATTTGGGTCAGGATTGCTTTGTATCTGTAGATCCCTTTGGGTAGAATGGACGTTTTCACGATATCGAATCTTCCTATCCATGGTCAAGGTATGTTTTTCCACTTAGGTAGGTCTCTCTTGGTTTCTTGCAGTAGTGTCTTGTAGTTTTCTTTTATAGGTCTTTTATGTCTCTGGTTAGATTTATTCCTAAGTATTTTATCTTTTTGAGGGCTATTGTAAATGGTATTGATCTGGCGATTTCCTCTTCGATGTTCTCTTTGGTGGTATAGAGGAATCCAACTGATTTTTGTGTGTTTATTTTGTATCCTGATATTCTGCTGAACTCTCCTATTAGTTTCAGTAGTTTTCTTGAGGATTCTGTGTTTAAGATCATGTCATCTGCAAATAGAGATACTTTTACTTCTTCCATACCAATCTGGATGCCCTTTATTTCTTTATCTAGCCTAATTGCCCTGGCTAGGACCTCCAACACAATGTCGAATAAGAGTGGCAATAAATGGCATTCTTGTCTGGTTCACATTCTCAAGGGGAATGCTTTCAGACTCTCTCCATCTAGGATGATGTTGGCTGTTGGTTTTGTATAAATGCCCTTTATTATCTTGAGGAGTTTTTCTTTTGTTCCTATTTTGCTGAGAGTTTTTATCATGAATGGATGTTGGACTTTGTCAGATGCCTTTTCTGCATCAATTGATAAGATCATGTGGTTCTTGTCTTTTGTTTTATTTATGTGATGGATTACATTAATTGTTTTTCTAACGTTGAACCATCCCTGCATACCTGGTATGAATCCCACTTGGTCATGGTGACTTATTTTTTTGATATGTTGTTGAATTCTGTTGGATGGAATTTTCTTGAGGATTTTTGTGTCTATGTTCATGAGGGATATTGGTTTGTAATTTTCTTTTTTTTGTCATTACCTTGTTTTGGTATCAGGGTTATGCTGGCTTCACAGTATGAGTTCAGGAGTATTCCATCCTTTTCTGTGCTCTGAAATACCTTTAGTAGTAGTGGTATTAACTCTTCTCTGAAGGTTTGGTAGAATTCTCCAATGAAGCCATCAAGGCCAGGGTTTTTTTTTTGTTGGATTTTTTAATTACCTTTTCAATCACTTCTTTTACTGTAGGTTTATTTAGTTATTCTGCCTCTGTTTGTGTTTGTTTAGGTAGGCAGTGTGTTTCTAGAAATTTGTCCATTTCCTCTAGGTTTTCAGATTTGTTGGAGTATAATATTTCATAGTATTCTGTTAATGCTTCTTTTAACTTCATTTGGGTCTGTTGTGATATCGCTCATCTCATTTCTTATTCGGGTTATTTGCATCCTCTCCTGTTTTTCTTTTGTCAGTTTGGCCAGTGGCTTATCGATTTTGTTGATCTTTTCAAAGAACCAGCTTTTGGTCTTCTTAACTCTTTAAATTGTTTTTCTATTCTCTATTTCATTTATTTCTGCTCTAATTTTTATTATTTCCTTTCTTCTTATGCTCGTGGGCTTCTTTTGTTGCTCTCTGTTTGTTCGAGTTGTAGGGTTAATGTTTTGCTTTTGACCCTTTCTTCTTTTTGGATGTGTGCATTTATTACTATAAATTGACCTCTGAGCACTGCTTTTACTGTATCCCAAAGGTTCTGATAGGGTGTGTTTTCATTCTCATTTGATTTTGTGAATTTCTTTATTCTGTCCTTGATTTCTTCTATATCTCCATAGTTTTTCAGCAAGGTGTTGTTCAGTTGCCATGTGTTTGATTTTTTTTCCTTTTTCTGTTATTGATTTCTACTTTTATAGATTTATGGTCAGAAGAGATGCTTCATAATATGTTGATGCTTTGGATTCTGTTAAGGCTTGCTTTATGGCCTAATATGTGGTCTGTTCTGGAGAATGTTCCATGTGATTGGAAAAGAAAGTATACTTGGCTGCTGTTGGGTGGAGTGTTCTATGTATGTCTGTGAGATCAAGTCGGTTGACAATGGCATTTATATCTTCCGTGTCTTTATTCCGCTTCTTTCTGGATGTTCTGTCCTTCACCAGAAGTGGTGGGTTGAAGTCTCCTACTATTGTGGAGTTGTCTATTTCTCTTTTCAATGCTGTTAGAGTTTGTTTTATGTATTTTGGAGTCCTGTTGTTAGGTGTGTAAATATTTATTATGGTTATGTCCTTCTGGTGTATTGACCCTTTAATCATTATATAGTGTTCTTCCTTAATCTTTGTGATGTATTTTGCTTTAAAGTCTTATTTTGTCAGAGATTAATATTGCCACTCCTCCTCTTTTCTGATTGTTGTTTACTTGATATATTTTTTTCCATCCTTTGAGTTTTAGTTTGTGTCTCTGAGTCTAAGGTGTGTCTTTTGTAGGCAGCATATAGACGGATCGTGGTTTTTTAATCCCCTCTGCTACTCAGTCTCTTTATTGGTGCATTCAGTCCATGTACATTCAGCATAATTATTGATAAGTATGAGTTTAGTGTTGTCATTTTGATGTATTTTTGTGTGTGTGTGTTGATGATGGTTTGTTTCACTTAATCTTCTGTGCTGAGTCATTTTTCTTTATGTATTTTCTTTTCATCTTTTTCATTGTTGTTGATTTTGTATTTGCTGAGTCTTCATGTTTTTCTCATTTTTTATTTTGACGTGTAAGGTTGTTAGTTTCTTTTGTGGTTACCTTAATATTTACCTCCATTTTTCTAAGTTTAAACCAATCTTTTATTTCTTGATATCGCCTTGACTTCCTCTCTGTATGAAAATTCTATGACAATTATTTAGTCCCTCTTTTTTGTTTTAATGTTGTCATCTTTTACATATTGACAACTCTGTTCTCCTATTTTCAGTGTTTTAGCTTTTTTTAAAAATAATTTTTATCGTGCTTTAAGCGAAAGCTTACAAATCAAGTCAGTCTCTCGCATATAAACTTATATACACCTTACCACATACTCTCATTTACTCTCCCCGAGTCAGCCTGCTCCCTCTTTCCAATCTCTCCTTTCATGACCACTTTGCCAGTTTCTAACCCTGTCTACCCTCCCATCTTCCCTCCAGACAGGAGATGCCAACATAGTCTCAAGTGTCCACATGGTGCAAGTAGCTCACTCCTCATCAGCATCTCTCTCCAACCCATTGTCCAGTCCAATCCATGTCTGACGAGTTGGCTTCGGGAACGGTTCCTGTCCTGGGCCAGCAGAAGGTTTAGGGACCCTGGCTGCCGGAGTCCTTCTAGTCTCAGACCGTTAAGTCTGGTCCTTTTATGAGAATTTGGGGTCTACATCCCACTGTTCTCCTGTTCCCTCAGAGGTTCTCTGTTGTGTTCCCTGTCAGGGCAGTCATTGATTGTGGCCGGGCAACATCTAGTTCTTCTGGTCTCAGGATGATGTAATCTCTAGTTCAGGTAGCCCTTTCTGTTGTTAATCTTTTGTGTATCTGTTTGTTGTCTCTCTGTGGATTCTTGCAACCTTTTAAATTTGTAATTATGCTCTTGTATAACCTTCTTAAGTTGCTCTGTTGCTTTGTCCACGTGTTCCTTGGCCTGGTCTGCGTTTTGCCTGAACTCCTTCCTGACCTCTTGAAGAGCTCTGTATAATAATTTTTTGAATTCCATCTCCCATAATTGCAAGACCTTCTCTTCCTTTGGGACATTTCTTAGTTCTTTGTTTTGGTTGGTCACTTGCTGAAGCCATCATGGTCTGCTTCTTTATGGGATTCGATATTGACTGTTGTTTCTGAGCTATCAGTAAGTTATGATATTTATATATTTTATGTTTGCTTACTGTGTCCTACATTCTCGTTTTATTTTGATATGCCCGAATAGGCTGGTAGTGTTAGCTACTTTGATTATTGGCATCTTTGAAGCTCTCGTCTCCTGTCATCAGGTACTTAGAGCTGTTACTAGGTATGTAAGCCCAGAAATCCATTTACTTTTCTTGTATGGATTCAGCTCAGGTGTCCAGGTTGTTGGTCATTGCGTGTGTGGTGCAGGCTCTCACCTACAATCCTAGATGGTCAGGGCTATGTAGGGGTGATTGGAGTAGGTACAGGTATCTGGCTGTAGTAGGAGGTTATGTGCTGAGCAAGGTAGAGGGCTGAGGGCTGCCCCTGAGTGCCTGGGTAGAAGGCGTATCCCTGTTGCCTAGAGTGTGTAGGTGAGTAGGTTTTGCAGCCAGACTTTGGGCACCCGAAGGTGTTGGCTGTAAAGACTGTGAGGCACCACTTATTCTCAGACACCTGTTGTGGGTGGGTAGGTGGAATGGGTAGAATCACCAATCCTCAGGCCCCTGATGTGGGTAGGTGGGGACTGTGCTTAATGGGCAGGACAGTGTCAGATGTCACAGATATGCCACTTCCCCTTAGCTGTTGCAGTTGAAAATAGGTTTCAGGTATATACCCTGTTGTATTATGCTAATGAAGACCTACACAGGTGAAATGGGCCCACACAGGTCTGGGCAGAGGTGAAAGGCATTCAGAGCCTTTGCCTAGATGAAGGGGCTGTGCCTGTCCTGAGTTCCCAGCTTAGGGGAGTTGGCAGGTTGTTTTTTCCTGTTTGCTAGTTTGTTCCCTCTCCAAAGCTGGGAGAATGACTTGGGTACAGCTGGGTCCTACTTCCAGCCCAGGGGGTGTGGCCGCCACTCAAACTGGACCTTGACCAGAGCAGAATAGGGAGGGGGCGAGTATATGGGAGAGAGGTACTTTCCAGAGGGGAAAAGGGTTTTTTTTGGGTAGGTTAGAGGCTTGCACTTAACTTTCATAGATTTAGCGCCGCTTCTCCCTGCTTCCAACTGCTTGTGCAGACTCTCTGCCACTTGATTTCTCCCAGAGTGGAAAATGCATCCTGAGTGCTGCTGTTTGCCTCAGCCTGTGTGCTCCAGCTGATCCAGCCTGCAGGTTGCTGGCCAGGTCAGGTCTGGCAAATCCTTCCTGCTCCTGAACTGTTTCTCCCTCCCCCTGTCACTCAGTCCGACTCCTCAACTTTGTCTTTGATGTTCAGGACTCCTAGATTGTCATATACAATTGATTCACTGGTTTTTATGGGTCTTTGTTGTAAGAGGGACCACAGGAAGTGTCTGACTACTCTGCCATCTTGGCCCGTCTCCCCCACCATGGTCTTGAAGGAGCCCTGGTGGCACAGTTAAGCAGTTGGCTGCTAACGGAAAGGTCGGCAGTTCAAACCCACCAGCCCCTGTGTGGGAGAAAGATGTTGCAGTTTGCTTCTGTAAAGATTACAGCCTTGGATACCCCACGGGGCAGTTCTTTTCTGTCCTTTAAGGTTAGAATTCACTCAACAGCAACGGGTGTTTAGTCTTGAATCAAGGAAGTTCCATGAAATAGGGAGGACTGCTAGGCTGCTCCAAGCGGCAGGCACACTTGTCCTGGGGATTCCTGATCTTGCTTTGGGTGCTTCTACAGTTACCTCCTACTGTGATGTGATGTCTTTGCAGCTCTGGTGGCACAGTGGTTAAGAACTTGGCCGCTGACCAAAAGTTTGGCAGTTCGCATCTACCAGCTGCTCCTTGGAAACCCTATGGGGCAGTTCAGCTCTGTCTTAGAGGGTTACTATGAGTCAGAATCAACTGGACAGCAGTGGGTTTTTGGTTTGTGAGGTGTTTGAGATGTAATTTCTACCATGATCCTACCCCCTTCTCCATTAAAAAGGCAGGCTTGGATTATCCTCTTGGCATCACCCAAACCACCTGTTGTGTTACAATCAGAGAACATTTCCCAGTCCTACCTCTTTATTGAATGAATGAACTTCCCCTCCCCCTTTGGAGTTAGAATCCAGAATCCTCATCAGCTCTAGGCCTCTGTCTATTACCAGGTCCCAGTAGAGCTACATACACAGAACAAACTATGTCTCCTTGGAATTCTGTATTATAAAGTGCATACCAAATATTCCCTATTGCTCAGCATTCCAATGGATCAAGACTCTTTCCTTCTTATTTTTCTTTCCCCATACCACTAAAAAAAAGGTTTTTTGTTTGTTTTTGTGTTAAATTTTTTATTTTGAGATAATTGTAGATTCACATGCACTTGTAAGAAATAATACAGAGAGATCCTGTGGTACCCTTTCTGCAGTTTCCCCCAGTGGTAACTTCCAAAACTATAGTACAGTATCACAGCCAGGATATTAACATTGATAGAGTCCACTGATCTTACTCAGATTTTCCCATTTTTGCTTTGTGTGTGTATATTTAGTTCATTGTTATTTTATCACATGCATAGGTTTTGTGTATCCGCCACCACAGTCAAAATACAGAAGAGTTCCATCACCACAAGGATTCCTTGTCTTGCCCTTTTGTAATCACATTTACCTCCCTCCCACCCTCTCCCCACCTCTAACTCCTGGCAACAATTAATCTGTTCTCTATTTCTACAATTTTGTCATGTCAAGAATGTTATATAAATGGAAGCATACACACTACCTGCTCTGACAGGGATCACAATAGGGGGTCCTGGACAGAGCTGGAGAAAAATGTAGACAAAATTCAAACTCACAAAGATAAGTCTTATTGGTCTGACAGAAACTGTAGAAACCCTGAGAGTATGGCCCCCAAACACCCTTTAACTCAGTACTGAAGTTGCTCCTGATGTTTACCCTTTAGCCAGAGATTAGACAGGCCTATAAAACGAACAACATACGTAGTTTAACCATGCATATAAGATTTAATGGGCAGAGTAGCCCAAAAGCAAAGACGAGAAGGCAGATAGGGACAGGAAAGCTGGACAAATGGAAATAGGGAAACTGAGATCGAGAAGGGGAGAGTGTTGATACATTGCAGGGTTAGCAACTAATGTCACGAAACAACTTGTGTATTGTTTAACGAGAAACTAATTTGCTGTGTAAACTTTGACCTAAAGCAAAATTAAAAAAAATCATACAATATGCAACCTTTTGGGATTGGCTTTCTTCACTCAGCATAATTTCCTGGAGATGCGTGTAAGCTTTTGTTCGTATCAATAGGTCATTTCTTTTTATTGCTGAGTAATATTCCATAGGAGCCCTGGTTAAGAGCTTGGCTGCTAACCAAAAGATCGGCAGTTCACATCTACCAGCTGCTCCTTGGAAACCATATGGGGTAGTTCTACTCTGTCCTATAGGGTTGCTGTGAGTTGGAATCCACTCTGTTGCGTCAGGTTTGTTTGTTTTTTTTTTTTTTAATGTTCCATAGTATGAGTGTACCACAGTTGAGTTAACCATTCACCTATTGAATGACATCTGGGTTGTTCCCAACTTTTTCTCTTATGAGTAAAGCTTGTATGAACATTCACGTACAGATTTTCAGTGAACATAAGTTTTTATTTCTCTGGTATAAATACACAAAAGTGCAATTGCTAGATCATATGGTAATTGCTTGTTTACTTTTCTAAGAAACTGCCTAGCTGTTTTTCAGAATGACTGTACCATTGTACATTCCCATCAGCATTTGGTGTTGCCACTAATTTTTATTTTAGCTATCCTGTTAGGAGTGTAATGGTATCTCATTATGATTTTAATTTGCATTTCCCTGGAGCCTTGGTGGCACAGTGGTTAAGAGCTCGGCTGCTAACCAAAATGTCAGCAGTTCGAGTCCACTAGCCGCTCCTTGGAAACCCTATGGGGCAGTTCCATTCTGTCCTGTAGGGTCACTGTGAGTCAAAATCAACTTGCTGGCAACGGGTTTGGCTTTTGGTTTGGTTTAATGGCTAATGATGTTGAACATCTTTTCATGTGCTTATTTGTAATCTGTATATCCTCTTTGATTAAATATCTTTTGATGTCTTTTGTCCATTTCTAATCAGTTGCTTTTCTTTTGCTTTTTACTGTTGTTTTGAGTTCTTTGTACATTCTAGATATTGGTTCTTTGTTGGATATATGATTTGTGACTATTTTCTCTCAGTCTGCAGCTTGAACAGGGTCTTTTGTGAAGCAAAAGTTTTTAATTTTGATGAAGTACAATTTATCAATTTTTCTGGATCATGTTTTTGGTGTTAAATCTAAGAACGCTTTGCCTAGCCCCAGATTCTAAAGATTTTCTCCTGTTTTTTTTTTTTAAGTTTCATAGTTTTATGCTTTACATTTAAGTACATTATCCATTTGTAATTGACTTTTGTATAAAGTGTAGGGTTTAGGTTGATATTCATTGTTTTTTTTTTTGTCTATGTAGTGCAGTGAATTACTTAATACGGCCTTTTTAGCCATGCATGGTATTGTAGCTCTCATAGTGCTTGGGTGGGACTACGCAAATAAGGTGTTTGTGGTTCACCGAGGGGATTGGACAGCCTGCTAATAATGCAAATAAGTTTCATAGAATCCTTGCAGGGGTGGGACCATGCAAATAAAGTGTATGGAACCGTAATGAGGGGATTGGTCAGTTTTGCCATCCCACTGTACTTAAAAGAGCACCAATCCCAAAGCAGAGAAGGGACCTCACTACCACCAAGAAAGAAGAGCTGGAAGTGGAGGGTGGCCTCTGAACCCAGGGTTCCTACACTGAGAACCTCCTAGACCCAGGAGACAGAGAGCTGTAACAGTGGAGACTCCACAAGACAGCGAGAAAAGCAGTGGCAGAGAAATGGTGGCAGCAGAACTAGGAGATTGGCAGGAAATGAAGCAAGGTGACTATTGTAGGTGTGCTGACCCACGGGGTGAGAGAGCTGAGCACCTTCAGGCAAGTGTCTTGCTGGCAGGATGGGGTACCTCTGGGCACTTATTGGCCGAGCTAAAGAGCTTTGTAACACTTGACCAAGCAGGGCACAGGCCAGGCCCAACAGGGTGCTGAGAGGACCGAGAGGAGTCTCCTGAGGGGACTGAGAGGAGCCCTCCATGGCCGAGAGTAGCTGAGAGAGCTGTCCTGCACTGAAGGAGGGAGATTTTGCCTACATGCTACCTGACCTTGATCCCAAGTTGTAATCTATTATTTTCCTAATAAACCCCATAACCTGTAAGTATGGTCTGTGAGTTCTTTGTGGCCATTGCAATGAATTATCGAACCCAGCAGAGAAGTAGAGTGCTGTGGGAGGGACAGCTGGTGTCAGATTGGTAAAAAGATTCGAGAGTTGGAGGTATGTTTGACCTCTACCTCATAGGAATCAGCCTTGGGCTGTTGTTGATGAGGTGTGAAGTTAGAGGAGGTTTGACGCTCCTACACCATTTTTGCAGCCTATGGATGTCCATTTTCTTTAGTACCATTTATTGAAAAGGATATCCTTCTTTTATTGAATTGGTTTGGCTCCTTTGTAAAAAATCAGCTAGGCATATTTGTGTGGGAAGGGGAAGGTTTTTAAAGTACTGAAAAGTACAGAGTATGACACAACAAAAAACTGTTTCTGTTACCAGAATTGCCATTGACAATTGTTAATTGTCAAATTTTGCCTTGTCTTTTTTTAATTATATAAAGGAAAGAATCCATTAGAAATCCCTTCTAATTCTCACCCTCAGTTCTCCCCACTCCAGAAGCAGCCTTCTAGTCAATTTTGTTTATACTTTTACGTATACAGCATTTTTATGCAAATAACACGTGCCTCCTACAATTGCAGACTCCCAGCAAGGTATTTTCATAAACACTGCTATGCCAATTTTTTTTTACATGTTGCTGAAAAAAACAAAACTAGCATAGTGTGCTTACAAAAATACCTCACAGGAGGAGGGCACGGTTTGCAAACAGTTATAGAAGGCGTACATTATTTGTGTAATATTACAGTAACAATAGAGTATTATTTTACATTGGGGAATCATTGTAAAATTTTTTTTTTTGCTTTCAGTAATATGGAAATCCTGGTGGTGTAGTGGTTAAGTGCTACAGCTGCTAACCATAAGGTCGGCAATTCAAATCTACCAGGCGCTCCTTGGAAACTTTACAGGGCAGCTCTGCTCTGTCCTATAGGGTCGCTATGAGTCAGAATCCACTCGAAGCCAGTGGGTTTGGTTCAATAATATATGCAAATACTTTAAGAAAATCAAAGAGCGCTAAAGATAAAAGCAGCAACAAAGTAAAACAGTAGTCCTGCTTCACTCCCTGTAGTTGGGGGGATTAACTAGTAAGCAAGTTATACACAGGCCTGTGGGAAACAGAGGACACACAGGTTTAATGTGTTTACTTGCTGATCACATGGGTGAAATTGTGCATTACAGATAAGTAAGTAAGCCTGTGTATATATTACTTATTGGGTAATCCGCCCCTGCCTGTTTTCAACTCTTGTAGCTGTTCTGGTATTTCTTTCACAACTCTAAATAAAATGCTTATACTAATCTTTACTGATTTGTCTACTATAAACATTTATTGATCTGTTATGATAAGTGAGCATTTGGCTCTTATACCAAGTCTCCATGTTCCTTTTGACTATCTTTCCAACAAAATTAAATCACAATTTTCTATTCTATTAGAAGTCGGAGTTTATATTATTATGGCTATATAAGAATTTTTTTGCTGCAGAGCTAAGTGAGGTTCTGTAAAATGATCAAATATATTTAATAATGTTATCAATTCCCTTTTTATTTCTTCTGGTGTAACCTAATATTTTTCATTTGCTTTTAATTTTTTACATACCTATTCGTATTTTTTCCTATATGCTTTATTGGATTTATTTTATACTGTCATTATTATTTTCCAAGTGGTTAAATATATCAGATAATCTATCAATTTCCTTTTTTTTTTTTTGGTCTGGAGACCTCACTTTAGAACTTTTTGGTCTTTTATTCCAGTATAAACTGTAGTTGTAGTTGAATGAAAACTCCTCAGCTTTCATTCTGCAATTTCACCTCCTCACTTTCCTTTGTTGAATCCTGTTTCCTGGATCTTGTATCTTTTTCATTCTTTTAATAAATTTCTCTTTTGCTAGAACATAGAATTCTACGTTAGAAATAATTTTACCTCAGAAGTTTTAAGGCAACACCTTTCAAATTACTATCAGTGCTACTAAATAATCTGATGTTATTTTTTTTCCTCAAGCTTTGCTAATCTATATTTCCCCCTTCTCTGGAAATCTCTTTCTCTTTCTGTTCAAAAATTTCACATTGATGTGGGTCCATTTTTCATTCATTATGTTGGATGCTTGTTGCTTTTTTTAATCTGAAGACATGTTTTTCAATTCTAAGAAAATTTTTACTTTTTTTTTCATACTTTATTTTTTTACATTATGTCATTTCTTTCTCTCTGGAATTTCTGTCAGTCTGGTTGGATCTCCTAGAGCAGTTTTCCTAAGGGGTGAGGTAGCAAATATTTTAGGTTTGTGGACCTTACAGTTTCTGTTGCATGTACTCAACTCACCTATCATATTGTGAAAGCAGCCATGTACAGTATGTAAACAAATGAACTTAGCTATGTTTCAGTAAAACTTTAAAAAAACAGGTAGCCAGGGTGTAGTTTGCTGACTCCTGTTGTTGAACAACTGTTATATTTTCTTAACTTTTCTCATATTTTTTTTTATCACTTTGACTTTTTGTCTCATGTGGTGGGAAATTTCCTTAACCTTTTATCTCCTCTACTCAAGTTCTGGAAACCCTGGTGGTGTAGAGGTTAAGTGCTGCGGCTGCAATTAAAAGAGGTCGGCAATTCAGATCCACCAGGCACTCCTTGGAAACTCAGTGGGACAGTTCTACTCTGTCCTATAGGGTCGCTATGAGTCAGAATTGACTTGTATTCAAGTTGTTTAAGATATCATTTTCAATTTCCAAGAGCCTTTTCTTGATTGTTCATTTTTCTGTAGCATCTGTATTAATTATCTAGTGCTGCTATAACAGAAATACCACAAGTGGATGGCTTTAACAAACAAACTTATTTTCTCACAGCTAGGAGGCTATCGTTGTGTGCCATCTAGTCAATTCTGACTCATGGCAATCCTATAGGACATAGTAGAACTGCCCCACAGGGTTTCCAAGACTGTAATCTCTATAGAAGCAGATTGCCACATCTTTCTCCTGCTGAGTGGCTGGTGGATTCAAACTGCCGAACTTTAGTTAGCAGCCTAGCGCTTAACTACTGTACCACCAAGGCTGCTGGGCTCCAGCACCGGGGGAAGGCGCTCTCTGTCTGCTCTGGGAGAAAATCCTTGTCTTAGCTTCTGTAACCCTGGCATTCCTCCATTCCTTGGTGATCTCCACATGGCATCTGTCTTTCCCTCCTTTCTGGTTGCTTCTCTGTGCCTAATCTGTTCTTTCTGTATCTCAAAAGTGATTAGAGAGGCTGTGGAGAGATTGGAACACTTGTACACTGCTGGTGGGAATGTAAAATGGTACAACCACTTTGAAAATCGATTTGGTGCTTCCTTAAAAAGCTAGAAATAGAACTACCATACGATCCAGCAATCCCACTCCTTGGAATATATCCTAGAGAAAAAAGAGCCTTTATACGAACAGATATATGCACACCCATGTTCACTGCAGCACTGCTTACAATAGCAAAAAGATGGAAGCAACCAAGGTGCCCATCAGCGGATGAATGGATAAACAAATTATGGTATATTCACACAATGGAATACTACATATCGATAACGAACAATGATGAATCTGTGAAACATTTCATAACGTGGAGGAATCTTATGCTGAGTGAAATTAGCTGCAAAAGGACAAATATTGTATAAGACCACTATTATAAGAACTCGAGAAATAGTTTAAACAGGGAAGAAAATATTCTTTGATGGTTATGAGATAGGGGAGGGAGGGAGGATGGGAGAAGGGTATTCGCTAATTAGATAGTAGATAAGAACTACTTTAGGTGACTGGAAAGATAACACACAGTACAGGCGAGGTCAGCACAACTGGACTAAACCAAAAGCAAAGAAGTTTCCTGAATGAACTGAATGTTTCAAAGGCCAGCGTAGCAGGGGCGGGGGTTTGGGGACCATGGTCTCAGGGGATATCTAAGTCAATTGGCATAATAAAATCTATTAAGAAAACATTCTGCATTCCACTTTGAAACGTGGCGTCTGGGGTCTCAAACGCTCTCAAGTGGCCATCTAAGATACGTCAATTGGTCTCAACCCCCATGGAGCAAAGGAGAATGAAGAACACCAAGGACACAAGGTAATTACAAGCCCAAGAGACAGAAAGGGCCACATAAACCAGAGACTACATCATCCTGAGACCAGAAGAACTAGATGGTGCCTGCCTACAACTGATGACTGCCCTGACAGGGAACACAACAGAGAACCCCTGAGGGAGCAGGAGAGCAGTGGGATGCAGACCCCAAATTCTTGTAAAAAGACCAGACTTAATGGTCTGACTGAGACTAGAAGGACCCCGGTGGTCATGGCCCCCAGACCTTCTGTTGGCCCAGGACAGGAACCATTCCCGAAGTCAACTCTTCAGACATGGTTTGGACTGGACAATGGGTTGGAGAGGGATGCTGGTGAGGAGTGAGCTTCTTGGATCAGGTAGACACTTGAGACTATGTTGACATCTGCCTGGAGGGGAGATGAGAGGGTAGAGGGGGTTAGAAGCTGGTGAAATGGACATGAAAAGAGAGAGTGGAGGGAGGGAGCAGGCTATCTCATTAGCGGGAGAGCAATTGGGAGTATGTAGCAAGGTATATGTAAGTTTTTGTGTGAGAGACTGACTTGATTTGTAAACTTTCAGTTAAAAGCACAATAAAAATTTTAAAAAAGTGATTAGGTCTAAGACCTACCCTGCAAGGTGTGACCTCATTAACATAACAAAGAAAACCCTATTCCTAAAGGAATTATATCCACAGGTGTAGGGGTTAGAATTCCAATACATATTTTGGGGAGGACACAATTCAGTCCTTAACAGTAGCCTATTCTTGTTTTATATATAAGGTGCCTCTCTTTTCTCATGGAGGATATTAGTTATAGCCTTTTTAGAAGTCCTTTTCACTTACTCTCTTCTGTTTTTTTTTTTCCTGTGCATTTGTCTTTTACTTCTGTGCTGGGAGCTTGCTTTAACTATCTGGAAATCCTTGGCTATCAGTTCACACTTAAGAGATAGGCCCTTAAAAACTACTGGGAAGCTCTATTTGTATGGCTGATTAAAATTGGGATGATAAAACAGCTACCTAATCTTGCTGATGTACTGTTGCAAATGACAGAATTGTTTTGTCTTGGGCTATTCACTTTCTCCAAAGAATTCTGTCTCCTTCCTGGTGTGGTCCAAACGTGGATTAGAGTGTAATAGGAGCAGAATGGGGAAAGGGGCAGGAGTCTCACTGTTTGTCATGCAGATTTTACGTATCTCCCTGTGTTTAGCCTTGTGCCTCATCAGCCTTCCAGTCTGCGGGAGTTCTCCAGCTGAGTCAGTGTACTTCTCTGCAAGTATCTCCCTGGGTCCTAGCTTCCTGTGCTTAGCCGAGTCAGCCAACCCTATCCTCTGCTTTCTCTTTGTCAAATATGAGTTGAAACCTCTGTCTGCTGATGTCTCTGCTGTTACTTTCTTTGTACTTTTGGGTTTATACCGATTAGTTCCTTTATTGTCATTGTAGTGAGGCTACTGGATAGATTGAAGTAAAACATTTGCCAACCCACCATGTTAAACTGGAACCTGAGATTTATCTTTATTGTCTTCGGAGAAATGAGTAGTAGAAAAACTTATTGGCAGCTAGATTTATTTATTTATTTTGGGGTGCTATACTTCATTTCTCTCTTTTCTTTGGAAGGGAAAGATCTTTATTTTCTCTGATTATAATAGTAATAAGGAGCCCTGGTGGCACAGTGGTTAAAGTGACCAACTGTTAACGGAAAGGTCAGCGTTTGGAAACCTCCAATGGCTCCACAGGAGAAAGATGTGGCAATCTGCATCCGTAGAGATTTACAGCCTTGGAAACCCTATTGGGAAATATCTTTATTTTATCTGATTATAAAAGTAATACATACCTGTTATAGAAAATATTAAATGATACGGAACTACGAACGGCAACAGGTTTGGTTTTGGTGTTTGCACTGCCAGACTTTGTACATCTGCAGACACACTGCACCCACTCTTTATTCTAGCTTGTCTGTTTCCTTTCCTTCAGGTCACCAGGAAACCTAGAGAAGAACCGCTATGGGGATGTACCCTGCCTGGACCAAACTAGAGTGAAGTTGACAAAACGAAGCGGTCATACTCAGGTAGATGAATGCCATCTTTTCAGGTATACCATTCCAAAGTGAAGCTTACTAATACAGCAGAAGAAAGAATACAGGCCAAAAAGATAAGGTTTGAGTTTTGATTTTGCTGTGTACTAGTCTGTCACCATAGGCAAAACCCTAACCATCCATCTCACAGCACTATAAAAAAAAACCCTATATATATACAGCAGTATAGTGGGAATTAAATGAAAGACTGTATGTGAATGCTGATCGCACAAGGTGTGGAATATTGTAGGTGCTCAGTAAATGTTAAATTATTTCTCCTTATGGTCCTTAGTTGTAAAATGATAGCCATCTAGTCCAGCTCAGTTGGTGAGTGTGTATGTGTATCAGTACAAGGCAATTCTGACTATAAGTGACCTCTCATTTTCCCATCTAGAAGACCTGAAAAAAATTTTAGCTAGCTGGTGTATAATAAATGTCTAGGGACAGAAATGAAATGGTTAAATGAGTTTTATATTATTTAATGTATTAATTTGATTTTATTCAAACTGTTCACATGCACCTTTAACATCTGCGTCTTTGTCATCGTTTGAAACACTTTTGAGTCAATCTAATACAGTTCTCCAGAGCACATCATTCTTAATTTCTTTTTAAGAATATGGTATTGTCCCTGGAAAGTTTATTCCAAACCAAAAAAATCTATTAGCATAACTAATTTTAGGATAATTTTTTTCGTTTAATTTGTCATGCATTTTATGCATCCTTTATAGTGTAATCATTTACTTATTCCTTTATAAAGTGCTCTTTAATGTAATTTATTTATAACAACATCTAATACTTGGAATTTTGAGGTCAATGGTATTAAAGAAATAGGTATTAAATTTCTTTTCCTTCTGGTATACCAGTTCTGTATGGTTACTTCTATAAGCACACACACACACACACACAAAAAAAAAAACCACCATCAATTGAGGTTCCTGTTCAAGAAAAGAAAAATTCGGAAATGCACCTTTAATGTGACACACATTGTATTGTTGTTGTTATATGCCCTCGAATCAGTTCCTGCTCATAGCGACCCTGTTTACAACAAAATGAAACACTGCCTGATCCTGCGCCATTCTTACAATCATTGCTGTGTTGGAGTCCATTGTTGTAGCCACTGTGTCGATCCATCTCGTTGAGGGCCTTCCTCTTTTTCACTGACTTTACCAAGCATGGCGTCCTTCTCCAGGGACTGGTCCCTCATGATACCATGTCCAAAGTACATAAGACAAAGTCTCGCCATCCTCACTTCTAAAGGGCATTCTGGCTGTACTTCTTCCAAGACGGTTTTGTTCATTCTTCTGGCAGTCCCTGATAAATTCAATATTCTTCACCAACACCATAATTCAAAGGCATCAATTCTTCTTCGGTAGTCCATTGTCCAGCTTTTACATGCATATGAGGCAATTGAAAATACCATGGCTTGGGTCAGGCGCATCTTAGTCCTCAAGATAACATCTTTGTTTTTTAACACTCTAAAGAGGTCTTTTGGAGCAGATTTGCCCAGTGCAATATGTCCTTTGATTTCTCGACTGCTGCTTCCATGGGTGTTGATTGTGGGTCCAAGTAAAATGAAATCCTTGACAGCTTCAGTATTTTCTCTCTTTATCTTGATGTTGCTTATTGATCCAGTTGTGAGGAATTTTGTTTTCTTTATGTTGAAGTGTAATCCATACTGAAGGCTGTAGTCTTTGATCTTCATCAGTAAGTGCTTCAATTCCTCTTCACTTTCAGCAAGCGAGGTTGTGTCATCTGCATATCGCAGGTTGTTAATAAGTCCTTCTCTAATCCTGATGCTTCATTCTTCTTCATATGGTCCAGCTTTTCGAATTATTTGTTCAGCATACAGATTGAGTAAGTGTGGTGAAAGGATACAACCCTGACACACATCTTTCCTGATTTTAAACCATGCCATATCCCCTCTTTCTATTTAAACAATTCCTCTTTGTCTGTGTATAGGTTCTGCATGAGCACAACTGAGTTTTGTGGAATCCCCATTCCTCACAATGTTATCCGTCGTTTTTTATGATCCACACAGTCAAATGCCTTCCTGTAGTCAATAAAACACAGGTAAATGTCTTTCTGGTATTCTCTACTTTCATATCCCTCATTCCACATCCTCTTTTGAATCCAGCTTGAATTTCTGGCAGCTCCCCATCAGTGTACTGGTGTAACCACTTTTGAATGATCTTCAGTAAAATTTTACTTGTGTGTGATATTGCTGATATTGTTTAAAAATTGCCACATTCTGTTGGATCACCTTTTTTTGGAATGGACACAAATATGAATCTCTTCCAGTCAGTTGGCTAAGTAACTGTCTCTCAAATTTCTTGGCATAGACGAATGAGTGCTTCCAGCGTTGCATCCATTTGTTGAAACATCTCAGCTGACATTCTGTCAATTCCTGGAGCCTTGTTTTTTGCAAATGCCTTCAGCACAGCTTTGATTTCTTACTTCCATACCATTGGCTCTTGAGCATATGCTACCTGCTGAAATGGTTGAATATCAATGTCATAGGTTGAATTGTGTCCCCAAAAAATATGTGTCAACTTGGTTAGGCCATGATTCCCAGTATTGTGTGATTGTCCTCCATTTTGTGATTATAATTTTATGTTAAAGAGGATTAGGGTGGGATTGTAGCACCCTTACCCAGGTCACATCCCTAATCCAATGTAAAGGGAGTTTCCCTGAGATGCAGCCTGTACCACCTTTTATCTCTCAAGAGATAAAAAGGAAAGGGAAGTGAACAGAGAGCGGGGGGGGGGGGGGGGGGGGGGGGACCTCATACCACCAAGAAAGCAGTGCCGGGAGCAGAGCTTGTCCTTTGGACCTGGGGTCCCTGTGGGGAGAAACTCTTAGTCTGGGGGAACATTGATGAGAAGGCCAGCAGAAAGAGAAAGCCTTCCCTGGAGCTGATACCCTGAATTTGGACTTTTAGCCTATGTTACTGTAAAAAAAAAAAATTTTTTTTTTTTTTACTGTGAGGAAATAAATTTCTCTTTGTTAAAGCCATCCACTTGTGGTATTTCTGTTTTAGCAGCACTAGGTAACTAAGACAGTCGACCAAGTGCTTCTCCCCCCACCCCCCCAACCCCCCGCAGGAACTAGGATGGAGCAACTTGCTTTTTTTTTTTTTTCTTTAGTGTCCTTTAGGTGAAGGTTTGCAGAACAAATTAGTTTCTCATTCAGTAATTTACACACAAATTGTGCCACGACATTGACTGCAGTCCCTGCAATGTATCAGTACTCTCTCCATTATAATTCTGAATTCCTCATTTCCATTCATCTTACTTCTCAGTCTTCCCTTGCCTTGGTCATTTGTGTTAACTTCCTCCATATTGTGTATTGCTTTTCATTTCACCAAAGTTAACACTATTAGTGATTTTCCTTCCCTCCTCCTCCCCTCCCTGGTAACTATCAAAGAATATTTCTTTCAGTGTGTAAACCTTTTCTTGACTTCTATAATAACGGTCTCCTACAATACTTGTCCTTTTGTAATTGACATATTTCATTTCAGCATGATGTCCTCCAGATTCATCCATGTTGTGAGATGTTTTATAGATTCATCATTATTATTTATCGTTGCATAGTATTCCATTGTGTGTATATACCACGGTTTGTTTATTCATTCATCCGTTGATAGGCATTTAAGTTGTTCGACCAGTTCTTTTTGGTATAATGGCTCTGTGTATTCCTTCGATCTTAACTTTTGACGCTTCCTGCATCATTCAATATTTTGCTCCTAGAACCCTTCAACATTGCAGCTCGAGGCGTGAATTTTTTCCTCAGTCAGCTTGAGAAATGTTGAGCGGGTTCTTTCCTTTTAGTTTTCTAAACCCAGGTCTTTTAACATTCACTATAATACACTTTGTCTTCTCGAGCTGCCCTTTGAAATCTTCTGCTCAGCTCTTTTACTTCATCATTTCTTGCGTTCATTTTAGGTATTCTGTGTTCAAGAGCAAGTTTCAGAGTCTCTTCTGACATCCATTTTGGTCTTTTCTGTTCTGTCTTTCTGATGATCTTTTGCTTTCTTCATGTATGATGTCCTTGATGTCAGTCTATACCTCATCTGGTCTTTGGTCATTAGTGTTCAATGCGTCATATCTGTCCTCCAGATGGTCTCTAAATTCAGGTGTGATATTCTCAGGGTTGCACTTTGGCTCTTGTGGACTTGTTTTAATTTTCTTCATCTTCAACTTGAACTTGCATATGAGCAATTGATGATCTGTCCGCAGTTGGCCCCTGGCCTTGTTCTGCCTGGTGATGTCAAGCTTCTCCATCATGTCCTTCCACAGATATAGTCAGTTCGATTCTTGTGTATTCCATCTGGTGAGGTCCACGTGTATAGTTGCTGTTTGTGTTGTTGAAAAAAGGTATTTCCAACGAATAGGTCATTGGTCTCGCCAGATTCTACCATGTGATGTCTAGTGTCATTTCTCTCACCAAGGCCATATTTTCCAACTACTGAACCTTCTTCTTTGTTTGCAACTTTTGCATTCCAATCACTAATAATTATCAATGCATCTTGATTGCATGTTTGATCAATTTCAGACTGCAGAAGTTGGTAAAAATCTTCAGTTTCTTCATTATAGGGACTTGTTATAAAAGGTTATCTCTCTTTTTTGTAGGATAATTTCTGGAAAATATTTTTGCCTTGTATTTGGGCATATATGGTACATGAGTCGGAACTCTAGGATCATGGTTTCAATTTCTCTGGACCCTACCATTTCAAGCCCCTAAATTGAATTCATAGACCTTCCCAGGACTCTTGGCGCAGAGGGTTTTCCTGCAGGAACACTGGCTAAGAGTCTGGATAAGGGCAAATTCATCGGCATTACTGAAATGGTCTGAGCTAGTATATGCTCTTGATTGGAGTATAGTAGTTGAGGTTGAGTTCTGGAGTCAGAGATCGCTGGGTTTCATTGCTTTGTTCACTTTTTTTGTCTCTAATATCTAGAGTAGTACCTGGCATATATCAGTCAGTAAATATTTGGAATGAATGAGTGAATCCCAGTGTACCAGGATATTGTTCTAGTCAACCTATAGCTTATCTGAAGATTACTGCCTAAGTTGTAGTCCCTTTCATTACTGCAAATATTGGCAGAGTCTTTATTTCCACAATAAGTGAAGGATCTGTCTTGGAAGAGTACAGCCAGAATGCTCCTTAGAAGAAAGAATGGCGAGGCTTCGTCTTACGTACTTTTGACATGTGATCAGAAGGGACCAGTTCTTGGAGAAGGACTTCATGCTTGGCAGGGTAGAGGGTCAGCAAAAGAGAAGACAACGCTCAACGAGATGAATTGACACAGTGGCTGCAACACTGAACTCAAACATAGCAATGATTGTAAGGATGGCACAAAACCAGGCATCGTTTCATTCTGTTGTACCTAGGGTCGCTATGAGTTAGAACTGACTCAATGGCACCTATAACAACAATAAGTGAAGGATTTAGGTTTGCTAGTGAATTGTTCTCAGATTTACTTCTTGAATTTTAGAGCTGTTAGTCACAGTTTCTATTAGCCACGACCCATACCATAGTATACTTATTTGTTTCACCCAGCTATTTCAATTTGCCCCAAGTCTCAACTTTATTTCTGAGGTCATTTTCAGTTTTAATATTTGACGATTCTTGTGAAATTGCTGATTTTAATTCAAAGTGTTCTCAGAGACAAGGATGCTGACAGCTGGCATTCTTAGTTATAAAGAAATAAATCATCTCCTTTAAGGAGGTCACATTTCTTTTCAAAGCATGAAGATAGCTCCTGGGGTAACAGCATATTTATCACATATATAGTAGTGTTGGAAACCTTGGGGGCGTAGTGGTTAAGCGCTACGGCTGCTAACCAAAAGGTTGGCAGTTCAAATCTGCCAGGTGCTCCCTGGAAACTCTATGGGGCAGTTCTGCTCTGTCCTGTAGGGTCGCTATGAGTTGGAATCGACTCGACAGCAATGGGTTTTTATAGTAGTGTTGATCGGCTTGTACTAGTAAATCCTTAGTACTTTTTTATGCCATCTCTCCTCAGTCCTGGGAGGATATCCTATGTGAGTGTGCCAGACTGAGCACAGGATGGGCTTTGGCTAGCCACGAGAGGACCCTGGATGGAGAAGCTTGGCTGGGAGTGAGTGAGGCTTTTAGCTTGCTGCGTCAGTTGCAGGTGGTCCAATGGTTCATTAGCTCAGTGAGGCTTTCTGAGTCAGAGTAGAGCACTAGTAGTACAAGGTCAATACTAGCTATTGTGGGAGGAGGGAAGAGCAGGAAATTCTTGACTAAAAAATTAGTGTACTGATAAATTGGTAGACTGACTGGCTAATGGACACATATCCAAGTAACATGGGTTTGTCCATGAGATGGAGGTATCTTCTAAGAGTGGCTCTGAAGTGCTGAACGTTCAGACAGACCTTTCTTGAGTGGAGTGAAGGATGGCTTTTCCCCAGTGTGCCGACCTCCCACCTCCCTGCCCACTTTGCTTTTCAGACTGTTTTTCTGTCTGTCCTCCCACTATCCTCTACACCCATCTCTATTTGTCCTAGCTGATGGATACGATCAGGTAGTTGCACTATGTCTTAAAACCGTAGCTACATCAGTGTTTCACTCTTACCAGCCTGGATTAAAGGATGCTGGCAGAGATCTTGTGAGTAGGTATAATAAAAAAATGTTGTTGAAGTAAGACTAAAGACACTGGGAGCTAGAAGGAGACCTCCAGAAGATAGGGAGTCAGCAGCTGATCAATGAGATGCCTCTGAATTTGGCTGGATGTTGCTTTGAGTTAATTCAGGAGGTAATGGAGCCTGGGTGCTCGGCCCATCCTGTTGATGGTTCTAGGTATGAGATATAGCTTGCTTCCTGTTCAAGTCACACTTTGCCTTTTGTGTGTGGCAGGATAGACGGTGTGTTCCTGCTCAGGTTGTCTCGCTTGCCTCCCTTTCCTCCCTGTGCTACTGTGCTGAAAGTTCTAATGGACTCCTTTTTTTTCTTTCTTCCTTTTTTTAGTTGTGGTAAATATATATGTAACAGAACATTTGACATTTCAACAGTCTTCCCATGTACATTTCAGTGACATGAATTATGTCCCTCATGTTGTTCATCCATCCTGCTTACCTGTCCCAAATTACACCATCACCCTTAACAGAAGCTCAGTGTCCCCTAAGCACTGAGTCCTCCTTTTCTCTCTTTCTTGCCCTTTTGCCCCTGGTAACCACTAATAAACTTTGGTCTCTATACACTTGGCTATTGTAGGTATTTCATGTAAGTGGACTCCTTTATATATGTATATTTAATAGCTTATTAAGATACAATTCACATATCCATTTAAAGTTTTAATACATTCACAGAGTTGTGTAACCATCACCACAATCAACTTTAGAACATTTTCAGAACTCCAAAAAGAAAACCCCGTACCCTTGGCAGTTATTCCCCATTTCTCTTCCAACACCCCCGCCCTCAGCCCTAGGAAACCCAAGAACTTATTTTCTATCTCTATAGATGTGCCTCTTCTGGACATTTCATATAAATCATATAATATGTAGCCTTTTATGTCTGGCTTCTTTCATTTAGCATAACGTTTTCAAGGTTCACTCATATTGTAGTGTGTATCAGTTTTTTATTACTTTTTATTGCCGAATAACATGCCATTGTAATGGTATACCATTTTTTTTTTAAGTCCATTCACCAGTTGAAGTGTTTGGAGTGTTGCTACTTTTTGGCTACTATGAATATTGCTGCTGGGAACATTGGTGTACAATTTTTTGTATGGACATATGTTTTCAGTTCTCTTGGATATATAGGAGTAGAATTTCCGGGTCATATAATAACTGTTTAGCTTTTTGAAAGCTGCCAGACTATTTTTCAAAGTGGCCACACCATTTTACACAACGACCTACAGTATATATGGGTTCCAATTTCTCTACATCCTTGCCAACACTTGTTATTATCTGTCATATTGATTGTAGCCATCCTAGTGGGTGTGAAGGGAGCCCTGGTGGCACAGTGGTTAAAGCACCAGGTTGCTAACCAAAAGGTTGGTGGCTCAAACCCACCAGCTGTATCCAAAAAACACAAAATAATAAATGTTGGAGAGGCTGTGGAGAGATTGGAACACTTGTACACTGCTAGTGGGAATGTCAAATGGTACAACCACTTTGGAAATCAATTTGGCACTTCCTTAAAAAGCTAGAAATAGAACTACCATACGACCCAGTAATCCCATTCCTCGGAATATATCTTAGAGAAATAAGAGCCTTTACATGAACAGGTACATGCGCACCCATGTTTACTGCAGCACTGTTTACAACAGCAAAAACATGGAAGCAACCAAGGTGCCCATCAACAGATGAATGGACAAATAAATTATGGTATATCGACACAATGGAATATTGCGCATCAATAAAGAACAGTGATGAATCGGTGAAACATTTCATAACGTGGAGAAACCTGGAAGGCATTATGCTGAGTGAAAGTAGTCAGTTGCAAAAGGACGAATATTGTATAAGACCACTATTATAAGATCTTGAGAAACAGTTTAAACTGAGAAGAACATACTCTTTTGTGGTTACGAGGCGGGGGAGGTGGGAGAGGGGTATTTACTAAATAGTAGACAAGAACTACTTTGGGTGGAGGGAAGGACAACACTCAACACAGTGGAGGTCAGCACAACTGAACTAAACCAAAGCAAAGGAGTTTCCTGAATAAACTGAATGCTTCTAAGGTCAGTGAAACAGGGGCAGGGGTTTGGGGACCATGGTTTCAGGGGACCTCTAAGTCAATTGGCATAATAAAATCTATTAAGAAAACATTCTGCATCCCGCTTTGAAGAGTGGTGCCTGGGGTCTTAAATGCTAGCAAGCGGCCATCTAAGATGCATCAATGAGTCTCAACCCACCTGGGTCAAAGGAGAATGAAGAACGCCAAGAACACAAGGTAATAACAAGCCCAAGAGACAGAAAGGGCTACATGAACCAGAGACTACATCATTCTGAGACCAGAAGAACGAGATGGTGCCCGGCCATAACCGATGACTGCCCTGACAGGGAACACAACAGAGAACCCCTGAGGGAGCAGGAGAACAGTGGGATGCAGACCCCAAATTGTCATAAAAAGACCAGACTTAATGGTCTGACTGAGACTGGAAGGATCCCAGTGATCATCGCCCCCAGACCTTCTGTTGGCCTGCTACAGGAACCATCCCCGAAGCCAGCTCGTCAGACATGGCCTGGACTGGACAGTGGGTTGGAGAGGGATGCCGGTGAGGTGTGAGATACTTGGTTTGGGTGGACACTTGAGACAGTGTTGGCATCTACTGCCTGGAGGGGAGATTCGAGGGTAGAGGGGCTTAGAAGCTGGCAAAATGGTCACGAAGAGAGAGTGGAAGGAGGGACCGGGCTGTCTCATTGGGGGGAAGGTAATTGGGAGTATGTAGCAAGTTGTGTATGGGTTTTTGTGTGATAGACTGACTTGATTTGTGAACTTTCACTTAAAGCACAATAAAAATTATTTAAAAAAAAAAAAAAAACCACCCGCTGTGAGAAAAAGATGTGGCAGTCTACTGCTGTAAGTCTTTACAGAAGATTAAAAATTTATAGCCTTGGAAACCCTATAGGGCAGCTCTACTCTGCTGTATAGAACTGCCCTATAGGGTCACCATGGTTTGGAGAATTGACTGGATGGCAATGGATTTGGATTTGGTTTTAGTAGGTGTGAAGTGGTATCTCATTTGATTTACATTTCCTTGGTGGCTAATGATGTTGAGAATGTTTTCATGTGCTTATTGGTCATTTGTATATCTTCTTTAGAGAAATGTCTTTTCAGACCCTTTGCTCATTTTTAAATTGGGTTATTTGTCATTTTATTATTGTAAAAAGGGTATGGGGGCAGTGTCTGACCTCCTTCAACTTCATAATGGGGAAGGAGACTCAAGATCAACAGCGCAAGGCTTGATCTATGAAGCAGGGTCAGACATGCCTCCTCTATCCGCTGTCTTTACCAATTCTGACACCACCCATCCATCCCACTCTCTTATTTCTCTGGTGGGTTCAGTAATTCATTGCAGTGGCCACACAGAGCTCACAGACAATACTCACAATTATGGGGTTTATTAGGGAAGTAACAGGTTAATTCAGACTCAGGAACACTCAAGGATACAGTTCTTCCATCAGGACAGCTTCTTTGCAGTGGTGCCCGAAGGCATGCCTCTCCCTGGCCCTAGGCTTCTGCCCAAAGGCACTCGGCTTTCTCCCTCCTGGGGGAGGTGGGGGTAAAAAAAAAAAAAACACACTGCAAGTCTCTCCTGCCACTGCTTCTCTGCCACCTTCCGGGTAACAGCTTGCTCTCTGTCTCCTGGGTCTAGAAGCTTCTTAACACAGGGATCCCAGGTCCAAGGGCATGCTGGCTCCTAGCCGTTCTTCCTTGGTGGTAGTGGGGTCTTCTTTCTCCCACCTCTGGGGTGGCTCATTCCAGAAGCCCAGCAGGATGGAAAAACTGAGAAGTCCTTTTAGTGGGCCACAATTATCATATCTGCATAGTCCAGCCCAATCACTTGGGTGGGAGTTACAAGGCCATGGTTAGAAAGGCCACATAAAAGTGATCCATCACTCTGCAACTATTGAGCTGTAAGAGTTCCTTATATAGTCTGGTTAACAAGACCCTTATCAAATATGTTGTTTGCTGTTGAGTTGAATCCAACTCATGGCAACCCAATGTATTACAGAGTAGAACTGCTGCTCCATAGAGTTTTCTTGGCTGAAATTTTTATGGAAGCAGGTTGCCAAGCCATACACTTTGCAAATATTGGTTACCTTTTCACTCTTTTAAAAATTTTGTTGTTGTTAAAAATATACACAGCAAAACATACACCAATTCATGATTTTTCATTTTCTTGATGGTGTTCTTTGAAGCACAAAAACTTAATCGTAAGGAATCCAGTTTATCCATTTTTTCGTTCCTCACTTGTGCTTTTGGTGTCATATCTAAGAGAGCTTTGCGTAAACCAAGGTCACAAAGATTTACTCCTGTATTTTCTTCTAAGAGTTTTGTAGTTTTAGCTCTTAATATTTAGGTCTGTGATCCATTTTGAGTTAAATTTTGTTTATGGTGTGAGGAAGGGATCAAGCTTTATTATTCTGCATGTGGACATCTGGTTGTCCCAGTACTATTTGCTGAAGTGAGGTTTTGAATTGCTCTTTTTACCCATTTTTTGCTTGACAAGAAGAGACTATCCACACCTTGGATTGTATTTACACAGTACATCATTTTCTTATCCAAATGGTATAGTCCATGCAGCTGCAATGATGTCTCCTTTTTATCATTAGACAGATTACATCAATGCCAGTTACATGGACGGGTACAAGCAGAAGAATGCTTACATTGGTACACAAGGTAAGCTGATTTACCCCTCACAGATTGGTTTAATGCCACTACCTGTGATTCCTTGCACCAGATGAAGGCATAGTTTTTAAAGGAAATGGTAACTTGAAGTGATCTTGTGATTGGGGGTTATTGAGGAAGGCAGATGAGAGTATAGGGTTTCTGTACCAGGTATACCTGGAAATTGACTGCATAGAGATAAACTGGAGATTTGGACACACAACATTATTGTCTGCAAGTTTTTGGACTGTGTCTGAGTATTGTCAATACAAGGGAGTAGAGCATCATAACTCACTGGTCAGTGATAACATTCTTCATGTTTAGTGTAGGAGGCCAAGTGTGGCAGTGGGACCTCCCAGATAAAATCGGGATGCTACCTTCTTCTCTGCATGCTCCCACTCCCCTCCAATAATTCCTTTTGAGTCCAGTGAATGAATGGGTGTTGCTGTCCTAAGAGGCCTTTGTTGGTCCCTTTACCATCACAGAGCATGGCTAGCAGTGTTCTGATGTGGATAGTCTGTGCTCATCTGACACTGAAGTGTACTAGACCAGGAGGGTTTCAGATGGAGTTTCTGTAAGGGCTCCTTTGGACCTCAGCGCCCTTCCTAACTCAGCCTTTGCCCACTTCAAGGAGAATACCAGTTCACCCCAAAGGGAGAAGAAAGAAATCAACACAGGAGGACAAAATGGGCCCACCATATGGGCATAAAGCCCTCTGACCATTATGTCAAGCATGGCCAGTAAGAACTCTGGCATATACCTCCTTAACCAAGTGATCAAACTTAGTATCACCAATAATGGGACAGACTGACATTATATGACTCCAAATGCGACACAGTGGGAAGTGCACAACATCACCTGTGTCTTATGCTGCCAGTTTTAAAATCTGAATCTAATCACGAGAGACAAACCAGATAAATCCAGATTGTAGGACATACTATAAGAAAACCGGCCTGGACACCCCAAAGTTAATGCCATGAAGGACAAAAAAAAAAACAAAAGACGGGCATTACTTTAGATTGAAGAAGACTAAAGAGACACGACAGCCAAATTCAGTGTGTGTAATTGTGATTGGATCCTCAGTTGGGAGGAAGAAAACTAGGACAAACAGTTGGGATAATTGGAAGCTGTGTATTAGATATTATTACATCAGTGTTTAATTGCTTAGGTGGGACAACAGTATTGTTATACAGGAGAATGTCCTTGATCTCCTAATATATGTTCAAATATTTAGGAAAGAAATGTCATGTGCAACTTAAAATTAAATGGGTTCATAGAAAAGAATGTGTGTGTGTGTATGTATATATAGAAAGAAGCAAAGATTGTAAAATGGTAGCTAAAAATGATAGCTTTCTAGCTAAAGAATGTATGGGTACATCGTACTATTTTTTCAACTCTTCTGTGTATGAAATTTTTCAAAATAGAAGTTGGGAAAAAATAGAAAAGGGAAAAGAGCCTTTGGATTCTTGGTACCTTATTAACTGGACTGATGGTCACAGGTTTTTTTTTTTTTTTCCTCCTGGGAGGGGACCACTCTCTCCAAAAGGAGTCCTGTAGAGACCCTAAGAACAAACAAGAGAGCTGTCAGGAAAGATTTTTGGAAGGTACAGGATATGACGTCATCTGCCTGAGATTAGGGGTTACATTGAGAAGGGTGGCCTCAGCATGGATGGGCTTTTGGAGGCCAAGGGTTGCTTCAGAATGCTTTCTCCTGATATAGAAGGAAGGTGCATTGCCTAGAGTTGTTACTTATGCAGGGATTGAATCTTTTAGGCTGGCTCTGATGGCCCTGTCCAGAAAAAAAATTCCTCTAGTAGTATCAGAGATGGGGGCTCAGTACTCTATCAGGACCAGAAAATGAAGTGTATATATAGTTCCAGCTAAAGCTGGAAGTGGTGGTGTAGCCTGTAACATTGAGAAGGCTGGATTGGTTTGCTGGGCTTACCTCCTTGCCTATATTCAGGATTCTGATTCTTATTCACGATAATATTTCTACTAACAATATCGGTCATCTTTTGAGAGTTCCTATTATGTGTTGGGGTACATAATCCCTAATCGTTATAGAAACTCTGCAAGGAGGGTTTTATTATTCTGTTTTATAAACGAGCAAACTGAAGCCTAAGGAGGTCAAGTGACTTTGGATCATACAGTTAGTGAGTGGCAGAGCCAGGATTTGAAGCCATGTCTATTTGGTTCAGAAGTCCTTGCAAGCCAGGTCAGTGGATTGTTTCACCTATGCCAGCATAAACCTCTGGCATTGTTTCTTCGGAGGAGTCCATTTAAAGGGCTTAATCTGCATTTGGCTGCTGACCAAGGTGTCAGCAGTTTGAATCCACCAGCCACTCCTTGGAAATCCTAATGGGGTAGTTCTGTTCTGTTCTGTAGGGTCAACTGTACAGCAACAGATTTTTTTTTTTAATCTAGGAAGTACAACCTTCCCTTCTAAGTCACCCAGTTGTGCCTTACAGGAAGTTACGGCCCTTTGCCTAGGCTGAGTCTGAGTTGTATCTGGGTTATCAGGTGCTCTGACTGCTCATCAACCCCCAATTCTGCCAGTGGTTTGGATGTGGAATATAAAGTATAAGAGAGCTGCTGTGGTGCAAGATAGTGGAATAAGGACTGGGTTGGGAGTCTGAGATGACAAAAAGTTATTTTCTTAACATGCATACGAGGCTAATGCATGTCCATTATAGAAAATTTAGAAAATGAAGATTAAAATCACCATACTCTAGGGCACAGAGATAATACTGTAAACATTTTGTAGAATCTCTTCCTAGATCTTTTTCTATGCATACATACAAATAGATATATACATAAAAAAAAAAAAAAATCCGTTGCCGTCAAGTCGACTCCGACTCATAGTGACCCTATAGGACGAGATAGAACTGCCCCATACAATTCCCAAGGAGCGCCTGGTGGATCTGAACTGCTGACCTTTTGGTTAGCAGCTGTAGCTCTTAACCACGATGCCACCAGGGCTTCCATACATATACATGGATATATAAATATGTACATACACATAAAATATTTAATAAAATGGGTTGTTTCTATACATTACCTTTTTGATGTAATGGTATCTTGTGAATACCTTTCCATAGCAGAAAATACAGATCTTGCAACACCTCTTTAATGGACTGTTTAAATTATGGATATGGCATAATTTAATTAATCCTGTCTTGTTGAATATTTTAGTTTGTTTCCAAGACCTCACATAGTTCTACAAAGGGGGAGTTCCAGTATCATACGATACTAGTGCTTGCTAAAGGACTTTAGCAAAAATGGTAGTGGGACCAGTAGGTGAACCCCAGCCGATTTCCAGGCAAAATCAACCCTTGGTACTGCCCTACTTCCTTGAAAGCAGAGGGGAAAAAAAGCATTGGAAAAGCACACGGAATTATCCAGAGTTGTTACTCTCTTGATTGAGAGGAAAGCTTCCTGGGTAGCACAAACAGTTTGTGCTTGACTACTAACCCACCCCGTGCACCACGGAAGAAAGTCCCGGTAATCTGCTCCCATAAAGATTAGAGCTAAGAGAACCCTATGGGACAGTTCCGCTCTGTAACACATGGGGTCACCATGAGTTGGAATCGACTTGATGGCAACGGGTTATGGTGTTTTTGATTGAAAGGGAGTTGGTGGCCCACAAGTATCTTCAAAGTTCCTACTGAGTACCCAGCTCTGTGCAGGTTCTGATCTACCAAGGGGAACTCAACAGCATAGCCCCTGCCCTCAGGACCATGTTTGCTGAGACATTAATGCCCAAAAAGTAAAATGACTGATAATAAGACCATATAAATTAAATGGTTAAGCTGTTTGGATCCAGCTGTGCCATTAAGACCTCAGAGGTGAGGGAGCCACATAAGGAGTGTGGTGGTCAGAGAAAACTTCAAGGAAGAGCCAGCAGCTGAAAGTGAACAGCCTTGGAAAAGGGAGACAGTCTGAGCAAAGGAATAGAGGGTGAAGTAAGCATGGTGTGTCTATCTATACTCTGATGGAGCAGTTTTTCTTTAAAGATTAAACTGGTTGGGGCATCCAGAATAGACTGGAAGGGAAAGAGACCTTTTCAGACAGTAAACTAAGATGGTGTTAAAAAAAAAACTAAGATGGTGTTAGAGTAGCTTAGACAAAAAGGTGATGTGGTCCTGGACTCGAGGTGGCAGTGAAATTGAGGAGGGGCAAAAGGATGAAAACCTAAAAACATTTCAAAGGCAAGAACTCTCTGGGATTTGGTGACAGAGATGGAACATGAAAGATAAAGCTAATTTTGAAGAAGGAGGCTGAATTGCGTACATGTTGGATCTGAGGAAATGATGGAATATGGAGGGGAAATGGTTTAATAAGCAACTAGTGATTATGACCAGGCAGTGTTCTTGTTCTGTTGTACATAGGGTTGTTACCAGTCAGAACCAACTCAGTGGCACCTAACAACAGCAAGTGATTATGAGGCTGAAGCTTAAGTAAGATGAAAACAGATAGGGACATGTACACTCTCAGCCTGGCTGTGATAGCTGAAGCCCTAATGATAAGGCTCTGAGAGGGTACACATCAGTGCCTCTTAAACTAAAGTGGCAACTCACATGGGGATCTTGTTAAAATGCAGGTTCTGCATTTCTAATACTCTCCCATATGATGCCAGTGCTCTTGGTCTAAGGATCACAATGAATAGCAGGGATGTAGAGAGAAGAATAGGGAGCCAACATTTGTGCTTTGGGGTTAGTAGTAGGGGGAACAAAAGAAGATCCTAAGAAGGAAAGAGGTACTTCCCAGTGTCATGTTCCTTGTCTTCTGCTTTCATTCCAGGTCCTTTGGAGAATACCTATCGTGATTTCTGGCTAATGGTATGGGAGCAAAAAGTCTTGGTGATTGTCATGACCACCCGGTAAGTTAATCCCTTTTCTTCCCACTGCTCCCACCCCTAACCTGTCCCCAAGCATGGGTGATTCAACAGGAGAGTTTAGCTTTAGTCTTCTGAGAAACAATGAGGATTAGGAAAGCCATGGCAAAGAATTTGAGATGTCTTAGCTTTTTCTTAGCTGACCCAGGGTTAACACAGCCAGGACATGGTGGAGATTGATAAATCTAACTTGTCAAAGCTTTAATCCATGGCTCTGGTGACCTCTGTGCCATTTAAAACCTATTCTGAGGTTCTGGCCTTACGCATTGAAGGATATACTAGAAAACATAGGGACAGTTCACCTGTAATCTGGCCCCTATTTCCAGAGCGCAGCTGTTTTCCTGGCTTCTGGGTTACCAATTCCTCCTCTGTTGTCCTTACACCTTTCAGCCATTCATATTTCTACTTGTAGGAGAACTTCACAAAGGAAAGGTGAAACGTAATGGATCAGGAAGGAGGCTATTGATGAGAGGAATATTTTTGAAATTTTGGTCTATATATCTGCCAAAACTTCAAGAATTACCTATTTCATTAGTATTATTATTACACCCTGTTTCAGATGAGAAGGAAAAACATTAGTGACAATGTTTGCTCAGTTCCCTTCCCATGGCATTGTTACAGCTACCTCTGATTTTGGAGAGGAGATAGTGGGAGAAGTACCACCTTGGAGTACCTGGGAACCACTGAAAAGTGGTGAGGTGAACTTAGGCCTTTATAAAAACCTCCCACTGGCATCCCAGGAGCCATGGCTTTCCCCTTCCTCTGTCAGCCAAGGGCCCTTATTAGGGAAGAAAATGGACAGTAGCTGAGGTTCAGGCCAGAGAGTCTCTCTGACCCACCACATTTTCTCTGTCCTTTCTTTATTCTCCAAGTATTTATCCCAGATACGTGAGGAGTACCATGAGATATCAGGAAAGGGACCAAATGATACACATATTAAATGCTCAATAAATATCTGCTAAACGAGTAATGCAGAAACTATAGTTATTGTTACATCTGCTTAGAAAGGTTTCCTTTCTTTTCTGCCAAGAAGCAAGTGTGTAAGCCAGCCAGAAGCAATGAAAGAAATGACCTTGCTGCCTAAGGGTACAACAGGTTGTAGGGGGAGCGGAGTTACTACTGTGGAGAGGAAGGATGGAAGGCTTACCTTGCTCTGTGTGTCTTCAGCTTTGAGGAGGGCGGCAGGAGGAAGTGTGGCCAGTACTGGCCACTAGAAAAAGACTCTCGGATCCGATTTGGCTTCCTCACAGTGACCAACCTAGGCGTGGAAAACATGAACCATTATAAGAAAACCATCCTAGAAATTCACAACGCAGAGGTAAATCCAGGTTTCTGTTTTCTTGCTTTTTTGAAGGTGGAGGAGAAACTTCTACTGTAAAGAAAATCTCCACAGGGAATAGGCAGGCTTCCAGGGAGATTATGATAAATTACTTCCATTTTTCTGGGAACAGAGTCAGGATATTCAACTCAGAGCCAATTAGCCATGTTGTCTCAACATCACAGTGGTATTACTTAGGAGTAAAGCTTGTAACAGAAGAAATCTGGATCTTACAGTATAGTAATTCTGCCCTCTCCAGGTATTTAACCCTTAAAAAAAAAAAAAAAATTTTTTTTTTTTTTGTTTGTAGTAGGGAAGCAGTTGTAGAGAAAAGTTAAGGGTGGTACTGATAGGTAGAAACCTTGGTGTGGTGGGGGGAGTACCAGGGTGTTGAGAATCTGGGAAAGCCAATGTCAGGGGCAAGCAGAAATGAGCTCATTAACTTTTGCCTTTTTTTCCTCCAAGGAGCGGCAAAAACGCCAGGTGACCCACTTCCAGTTCCTGAGCTGGCCAGATTATGGTGTCCCTTCCTCGGCAGCTTCCCTCATTGACTTCTTGAGAGTGGTCAGGAACCAGCAGAGGCTGGCCGTCAGCAGCATGGGGGCACGCGCCAAAGGGCAATCCCCGGAGCCACCCATTGTGGTCCACTGCAGTGCAGGCATTGGCAGGACAGGTAACTCACCTGACACAGCTCCCGGTGCAGCCAGAGGCAGTAGAGGTGGGCGAGGAATATCAAAGCTCTTCGACCACATCTGTGAAAGTTGCCAGTACTCATTTGATCCATGGGTGGTGAATTGCTGTGAAAAAAATCTCTCTTTAATGTCCTTTAGGTATCCCTATTGCTAGGTGCTGGCCAGAATATAACATTTCCCAAGCCAGACCCTCTAGGGGTGTTAATGCTTTGTCCATCCCAGCAGCATGGTCGTTGTCTGACCCAGGTCACTCTGAGTGTCTGAGAGAGCTCAGCTGGGCTTCCTGTCCTCCCTCCTCCCCACAGAGGGATCCCTTCCCTGTGCTGCGCTTTCCTTCTGGGGCCAGTTAGCAGCCTTTGCCTTAAGAGGATGCGCATTGCAGGGACCGCTGTCCTCAGTTCCAAGGTCCCCCTGGGAGAAAGTCAGGAAGAATGGGTTTGTGTTAGGCCTCCAGGGGCAAGTTGTAGAGTCTCTGGCAATTAGGGCCTGGGTGTGGGAGTGCTGTCTGTCTCTGTATCTGGGATTGAAGCAGGAAGTTCTTCTATGCCACCTTCCCACTTACTCTACCTGTACCCCCATGTGTGTCCTGGGAGACAAGAGGCTTTCCCATTTCTCTAGCCTCTAACACTTCCTGTGACCTTCTCCTTCCTTTCAGGCCTAAGGCCAGCTGGCCTTCTGCCATGAGGCAACTTGCCTTTGAATTCATTCATCCAGTCCTACTAGATTTATTTGGTAGAGGGGAGGGAGAGAGGAGAGGTAAACCAGGTGTGACCACTTCCTTCCTTCCTTCAGGTACCTTCTGCTCACTGGACATCTGCCTGGCACAGCTGGAGGAGCTTGGCACCCTTAATGTGTTCCAGACTGTGTCCCGCATGAGGACCCAGAGGGCCTTCAGCATCCAGACCCCTGAGCAGTACTATTTTTGCTACAAGGCCATCCTGGAGTTCGCAGAGAGGGAGGGCATGGTGCCCTCCAGCCACAACCTGCTGGCCGTGGAGGGTCAGTAATTGCCTCACAAGCCTCCTACCTGCTGGCCAGCCTTCCATAAACTACCCTGGACACTGCTGAACCTATAGGTTGCCATCAGTTACGCTGAAGCCATGGACCAACCTCTTTCTCGTGACTCCCGGCGCACATGTGCACGCAAGGCAACCTTTCCCTTTGTCTAGATAGATGTGGT
This sequence comes from Elephas maximus indicus, assembly GCF_024166365.1. NCBI lineage: Eukaryota > Metazoa > Chordata > Mammalia > Proboscidea > Elephantidae > Elephas > Elephas maximus. The sequence continues at coordinate 65,393,765 of NC_064831.1, read as the reverse complement.
AAAATTGCCACTAGAAAGGTCCAGCAGCAATGTGTTCTTAATTCCTAGCACCTGCTATCGAACTGTGCCTTATTAAAACCAAATTGTGGCTATCGATTTTTGCCAGGGGCCCCGAGGTAAGTGGGGAAGGAACCTCCCTCCCCCTCTTCCCAATGCTATTCTCCTTCTTAAAGTCTCCTCTCTCCCTCCCTCTAGCTAGGATTTGGTGGGGAGGTTAGATGAGCATCCTCCTTCCTCTCAAGAGAGCTTGACCAAGTTATTCTAGAGACCATCCCGAGTGCCAAGCACGTTTATACTTAGGGCGTGTATTCCAGTCTTTCTGTCATTCTGTGTGTGTGCGTGTGTGTATGTGCACTTATGTGTATGGGTCCATGTGTACGTGTGTGTATATAATATATATTGTATGTGATAATATGATCGTATTCTATAAATACATATACACACAGATACTCCTTTGTAGAAGTTCATGGGGCTTTGTGTTGCAGTTCAGGCCTCCTTGCTTCCTGGACTCTACTATTATCCTGGAGTAGCTGGGGTTGGGGATCATGTCTCCCGTTGTCAGACGACAGAGTGGTGGAAGAGGACACACACATCCCCTCTTCATGCTCCTGCCACAGAACCTTGTCCTTAAGTAATGACTTACCTCCCTCTGGAGTCCCTGGGTGGTGCAAATGGTTAACACACTCAGCTAACCAAAAGGTTGGAGGTTCAAGTTCACCCAGAGGCGCCTTGGAAGAAAGGCCTGGCGATCTACTTCTGAAAAATCAGCCATTGAGAACCCTATGTAGTGCAGCTCTGCTCTGACACACATGGGGTTGCCATGAGTTGGAATTGACTCAGTGGCAACTGGTTTTTCTGTCCTTTAGGATGCTGCCTGTTGAAGCCAAGAATACTGGTTTGTGGTAACACTGGCATAATTCAGCATGGGTTGCTCTCATCTAATGATTTTTCTGTTTACTTTGCCAATTTTGGGAACAGACCTCCACTGTGATTCCAGACCCTCTCCTCCCTCTCACTGTCCCTCAGAGGTGGGGGTCTGGAGATAGAGCTGAACTCACTGAGCAGCCAGAGCCAAAAGCAATCGGTACGAAGTCTTAGAAGTAAAAAGGGGGAGCCCAGGCCTGAGAGAGGGGAAACTACTATGAGAATCCGAGCTGGGGCCTCTTTTTCTTTTGCTGGAGGGTTCCTTTCCTTATGCAACTTGCCCCATCTCTCCCTGCCTACTAGCCTGCCAAACCTTTGAGCTTGAGCTGGGTGGGTTCTGTGCCAATGAAAAGCTTAACCCCTGGCTGGGTGAGGCGGTCCCCTGTAATCACTGTTTGCTCCCTACCGACCCAACCCACCCTGCTTGCTCCCAGCCCACCCAGCCTGATGTGCCTGGGGTGGAATCAAGAGTCCCCAGCACTCCACATTACCAAGGAAATGCCAGGAACCCCTAAACCTTCTTCCCCCATCACAGAAGATGAGGTTGGCAGCTTATCAGACCTCAATAATTTTATACTGTAATAAGCTCTTTGAATGTGTATATTCTTATTTTTACAATCTTTTCATTTTGTATTTAACATCAATGGACTGAGTCAGATGCAGAAATAATTGTAAATGTTCATATTCAATATCTTACAGCGATACAGTTTTGTATTTACATATAAATATACCGACGTGATCAAACCCTTTTAGCTTCATCAATTTAGCAGTCTGGGGCTGGGAAGGTGAGGAGGGGATCCAGGAGGTGGTCCGGGAGGGTTGGGGTGGTAGGGAGGGGCCCAAGGTTTCAGTATTCTAGATTTTCAGTTCTGAGGGCCACCCACTTTGTCAGTAGGCCATGGCCTTGGCTCTGGGAGAACAAAGGGAACCAGCATTAGCTGAGTGCTTGCTGGGTGCCTGGCTCTATGTACTTTCTTTCCCATTACCCCCTTCACACCTCACAACAATCCAGTGAGATGTTATTCTCTTCCCTTTTCCCATCTACCCTTCCCCCATTTTTATATAGCTGCTCTAGAACTAGAGCTCAAGTTGGTCTGCTTAGAAAATCTTTTTTCTTTCCATTATATCACCTGTCTCTCAAAGATCAGGACAGTGCTTTGTCTTTTGAGGCCAGAATATTTTTTTAGTTTCCTTCAGAGTATAAACAGTTCTTAGATTCCAGCCATATCGGTTGGCTAGATCTTGAGCCCATGTTGCTTGTAGTAGACTAGAAGGGTGACTTAGGGTTGGTGGTTGGTTCTCCCAGATAGGACCTCCTGGTGTAGGGGCGTCAGGACTGCAGAGTACCAAAGGGGTCATACTCCCTGGGAAACTCCTATACATATGAGTACTTTGGTCTTTGGTGCTGTGGGAAAATCTTCAGTCATTTGCATCTCTCTCAGAATGGAACCAAAAGGTTTTCCCCAGTAGATCGCTCCCCACACCATGTAACTACTCTTTACCATGTTGGCCAGTGACAGCCTGCCCTGTGGGGCTGTTCTGGCCTAGAGAATGTGCAAATATTGGGGTGTTCTGAGTAATAAGGGTAGGAGCTAACACTTTCTAAGTGCTTACTCTATTCTAGGCACTGTTCAAGGTGCTTTCTAGGTATTATCTCATTCATCCTCAAAACAACCTTTTGAGGTAGGTATTGACAGAAGAAAAAACTGAGGCATAGGAAATCCATTTGCCACAAACAAGAATCTGAACCATCTGTCTGCTCTTAACTCTCAAACTAGACTGTCTCTAAGGATCAATCTCCTGGTCTGCTAACAAATTTTTCTTCAGTTTCTTAATCAGGAGCGAAGTGTGGAGCAAAGTATTAAGCCAGTCCTTGCCCCAGATTAGCCTCCATTCTTTTGGGAGGAAGCCTAAGAGGTGAACAGAGATTCTCTGAAATCTGGGAAATCAGAGAGGTTAGGGGTTCAGTGGAATAGGTAGGGAATGAATGTAATAATAAAAGGTCTGGAGGAGGTAGACTTGAACTGTCACTTATTTGAAGAGGCTATAACCCAACTGCTCTGTAAATTCAGAAGTTACGCAGGGCTCCTCCTTGCGTATCAGGATTGGCGAGGAGGTTATCACTTGCAGAGCTTCATTCAACTGCAGATGCCTGAGTCCCATTCAATGGGTGGTCGAGGGACTGAGGATGAGCCACGTTTGGGAATCACTGAGTCCATGTCTCTGACTCAAACTGATGTCTCCTGAATTTTCTGGCCAACCATGAAAAGGATCAAGAGTTTTCCGCCCACTGCCATAGTTTGCTTGTAGCTTTTACCACTGGGAAGATAATCAATCTTCAGTGTGAGCCTATCTATTCTAGGTGTATTAGAGGAGGTAAAGGAAGGGGAAAGCAGAGAAGGAACCCAGAATCTGTTAGGGGAGTCAAGACTCTCATGCTGGTGACTTAGTGAACAAAACAAGAGAACCCACAATCAAATGCTGGATTGTGTAGTTGACATAAAGAGTTCAAGGGGGAAAGGGCATTGCAAGCTAAAAGCAAGCATCTGCTTCTGATCTGATTGCTGTTTTTTGCTTTACTCCCTCTAGCACTCCCAGAGTATATAATTCTTCAAACACAGGAGATAATCCCACTTTCCTCTCATGTGCCTGTTGCTCCGTTCGTTTTGCCCAGCCCTGTCAGCTCGTTTAAGGAGCCCTGGTGGTGCAGTGTTTAAAGTGATTAACTGCTAACTGAAAGGTCAGTGGTTTGAAACCACCAGTGACTCTGTGGGAAAAAGATGTGGCAGTCGGCTTCCATGGAGAGTTACAGCTTTGGAAACCCTGTGGGGTGGCTATGAGTCGGAATCAACTTGACAGCAACAGGTTTTTTTTTTTTTTGTCAGCTGGTATGGGACCTTTGCAGTGAAGGGTGCCTTAGCAGCCTCAGCCTAGGGGGTCCACCATTGTCAGCTTCCATGTGATGGTATGTAAATGACAGTGGGACTGGTTCTAGGAGAACTGGACTATTTTAGTATCTAGACACAAGGGAGATGTGGCTCTTGCCCTCAAAGTCTTCCAACCACACAAACACACACCCCTCTCACAAATCAGAGAGACCTGGAGAGAGGTGGGCCAAGAGGCATTGACCAGGCAGAAAAGCCTTCCCTGGAGTGAGACAACTTTTTAGTAGTTCTGAGGTCTCATCACACAACCCATGCCAAATCCCAGAAGGGGCTGCACTAGGTGATCCTCCTAAGAGCTCTCTGATGCTGAGGGTCTAGCTCTTTGTTGGGCAGTGGGAAGGCACACAGAGGAACTATCAGGCCTTTACTTCTCTACTTGGGCAGATTCCTACTTTAGCTTATTTTCAAAGTCTCTTCTTTCAAGCTGCCGCCACTTCCCTGCGTTGCCTCAGTTCCCTTCCCACTAGGTCCCGTATTTGGATAGAAAGCAAATTGAGTCTCCCTGCCTTTCTCAAGATCAGCCCATAGGCCTTCAGCCTTTAAGGCTTCCTTACTGCTCCATGTAGGGCAGACAGGGTGACTTAGAGCCAAGGAATGAACTGACCAAGGTCCCAGAGCTCCTAGTCCACATCTTGGCTCAGATTTGTCTCAGGCCTTGGTCACTACCCACAGACCATGGTTAACTTACCTAGGACTGGAGCTGAAGCTCCCACAAGGGAACCTCTTGAGAGCAAGGGAACCAGATTTTCTCTTGGCAGGTATGCACTGCATACTTACCATCACACAGCAGTTACTCGGTGAATATCAAGTGTTCTGGGATGTATTGCTCTTGACTGACCACAGGGAAGACGGGGGTCTTCTCCACAAGTAAAAATTCTAGCATTCTCTAAAACCTGTTGCAGTGTTTGATCTTTATCCACCGCTTTACCATAAAAAAGAAAGTTGCTGTCATAAAATCCTTCCTCCTGTTTAAGGAAAAGCTGACATGATGCAGTCTTAAATACCCAGTATTTTCTGGCTGAGACCAAGCTAACTATTCTAAGATCCTAACTGGGAGTGTTGGACAGAGGCTGAGAATGTGGTTCCTTTTCAGGAATTTAGGGTAATATATTCATGATAGTTGTTAAGATGATAACTATGGCAGTAGGAAAGGAAGACTGAGATTTAAACAGTAGTATATATTTATATAAAAAAAAGAATAAAAAGGCACAGTGTCCCCTCCCCCATTCCAGGCTCACTCTCTTCTACTCCTCCCCCACCTTAGAACCTGTCTGCCTCTCTAAGCCACAATATAGTTTGAAAGCCTCAGGACTGCGCAGATGTGCAACGGAGCAGAGGTCAGCCCCTTCATCTTGTGGGGTCTCTGTTTTACCTCCTTGACCTTTAATGACTACCTGTGTCCAGGAGCCAGTTGAAGTCCGAGTCTAACGTTCAGGACAGATACTAGACAGGAAATACCAATTTGGGACTTTGTCTACATAGAAGCAATGAGCATTGGTAGTGGGTGGGATCAGCCAAGACTGAGGAGGGCAAGATGAGAGGAGAGACCTGTGGGGGCCACCGACATTTAGAAGATGGGTAGAGGAAGAAAAGCCCCTCAGTGATACTGAGCAATAGGCAGAGGTAACCTGAGGCTAAGCCAGGCTGGCTTGTCACAGGCTGTTGAGAGGTGGGGAATGGTTGGGATGAATGAACAAGATTTGGAAAAACGGGTTCGCTAGCTGTCTTCCTGGGGCAGGGGCTGTCAGAAGGAGGAGGCACAAGTGGAAGGCAAAGTAGAAACTAGAGTGCTCTGACTGCCACTTCAACCAAAGCAAGCCCCACTTTTTGTCTCTTACATATTAGCCCTCCCAAGATTTCATTTGAACAAGGGCATCTGCCACTTAAAGAAAATAATTACCAAACAACTGATATACGAAGGAAACACTTTTAAAGCATAAATCCAGGTAACCTGGGGAAACAGACAGTTATATTGATTTTCCAGATTTGGGCTGGAAGCAACCCAGAGGGGTAAACTCACACTGAGGGGAAGGTACTTGAAGACACAGAATGGCAGTCTAACACCTACTCAAAATTCCCAAGCCTCCAAGGCCACCCAGGAATCAGAATATGGAATATAAACAACTTACTACACCACCTGGTTGCTAGAGAAATGGAGTTTCTTCACATAGTAGAGTTGTTTGGTCCTTTAGGCCAGCTCCTGGACTCACTGCTAGGACTCCAACTTCAGGGACTTTGCATTTGAATGACCAGGAGAAGAGGGGGTGAGGATGGGATGACGAAAAAAGTTGGAGAAGTCTTAACGAAATGCTAGGCATACTTTAATGTTACAACAGCCCACCGAAGTAGATATTCTTAGTTTACAGATAAAGATAAAGCCATCCAGCTGGGAAGTGGCTGAACCAGAATCCTGACCAATAGCTTGAGCTTCTCCCCTTGAAGCTATAGGGTGCTTGGGGTGGGGGTAGGGACCTAGCCTCCGATTCCAAAGTAAAGCCTCAAATGCTCCTCACATGGATATTCCCCAGCAGGCTGTGGCTGCCTTCTACAGCTGCCAGAGGTTCTGGCAGCAGGGCACTGCAGTGCAGGCTCTAAATTTCTCTAATCACCATAAGCACCCTAAAGAACTGTGAATGAGTTCTTTTTGTGAATGAGGGTGTTTGTGTGTGTGAGTTTTCTGTGAAATTGTGGATGTCAGAAGGTGTGATAGTTTTGAGTATGTGTATTGTGAGTTGACATATGATGTGTGTGACTGCAAGACAAATCTTGCTTCTTTGAGGAGGATAATTTTTTTGAAAAAGCTAGAAATGAACTCTCTGGGGACAAACTGCTGTTACATTTATGGAGGTGAGAAGTGTGGAGCAAGAGGGGAGACTTTTCTGTAGGGGTCCCAACCTGGAGCTCATCTCAGGCACCAGTGTGTACGGAGACAGCATGTGGGGACACAGCTCAGGCTTTGGGCATGGATAGACTTGGCTACTCAGGCTATGAGCCCGGATAGACTTGGCCACCTGACACGGGAAAGTCACTCTACTGCTCTGAGCCTCAGAGTTTACTCATCTGGAAAATAAGGTTAAGAATCCCTAACTCAAAAAACTTGTGGGATGTTTCACACAAAAGAGGCCTCCTGGGAATCAGAACCTGGCATCCCAACATGACTTCTCCAAGAAGGGCTCTCACCCAGGTATATTCACTGTTCTGTCATCACTGGCATGGAGAGGGGGATGTGGATGCAACCCTCAGTGTAGCTGGAGGGCCAGTGTCACCAAATCAACTATTCTCACAGAGGCTGGGGTTGGCTGTGCAGGCATCAGTGTACTGAGTCAGAAACAATCACTGGAGCCCTTCCAAGGTAACTCCTGAGGTCAGTTTAGGGGTGTTGAGGGGGGAGTCCGCAACAAGGTGGTACACTTAAAGCTGGGAGTGTCAGGGAAACCTGGTTCTCTGGGGTGGGGGGCAGCTGTTCTAGTTGCAAATGCTCTGTAAGTAATTTCATCCACAGCACACTACTTGCTTCCCAGGCTCAATCAAATGCTTGGGTCCTTGGTCTCCACAGAAGCACAGAAACTCAGGTGTATTAAAGAGCATTTTATCATCATATTTTATCCCCATAACAAGCCTGAGAACAGCAAGGCAAGGATTATAATGTTATCCTCTTTTACAAGAGGGGAGGCTGATCCACAGATAATAAGGGACTGAGTGGGGACCAGGGGGCTCAACTTCCAAGCTAGCGTCCTTACTGCTCTAGCACTCTGCTTCATCCCACACTGACTCGGTTGGTATCTGCTATGCCTTCCGTGAGGGCAGAGCCCCTTGGTAATACAGCAGGAATCTGAGATGGGGGCTCCAGACATCAGGGGGTCTCTGGTCTGAGAGTGAAGCTTGACCTCCATGGCCTGCCATTAAACACACAGTCCTCATCTCCTGGCCTTTCCCCTCAATGATCTCATCAGCGGAGACTCCTGGGGTGACCCACTACATTTCCCAAATCACCTTCCTACCTGCCCTTTCTCTTAGTGGAAGGATCCCCCGGACCCCAACACACACGCACCTGGGGCAGGTACATGAACTCAGAGGGAAGGGTTTTTAGAGGATGTCTTTCTACTCCAATTTCCACCCCTATTTCACAGGGGGAAAATGGGTCCAGAGGGAGAAAGGGATTTGCCTAAGGATATGTCACCAGTCACTGGCTTAGAACCCAGATGACCCAACCACTAGCCACAAATTCTTCATACACCTCCTCACACAGCATGCTACTGGTTACTTCCTTCCCTCCACTACCTACACTGAACCAGTCACCCGCTCCCCTTGAGTCTTTCTCAAAACACATCTCTCTCCTATTCCTTCCCCACTCTCATTGCCCCAGTCAGGTCCTCATTACAGCTCACCTGAACTATTGAGGCAGCCTCCTAAACAGCAGCAAGCCCCCATTTTGCCCACAGGCCTCTAAGGCCCATCATACTCTGCACATCCCACCTCATCCACACCAGTTTCCTTTCCTCACTGCCCCAATGCGGGTAGGGCTGCCTCAATTAACAGGTCTTTCTTGCTCACACATTTTGGACCTCGAACACAGGCTCAGTTCTATTAAGCACAGGCCTGTGGGGTGCCTCCTACTCCCCCCCACCAGAAATCCTTTTGGTTGGGAGTTATGACAAATTCGGCAAATGATGCAGGGAAGAATCTGTAGCGCTTTGACTCGAGCGCTACAATGTGCCTCTTGTACTTTCCAACCAGTCATTGCAACAGCCTAGGCACTCCTCACTCAGCCCACCCTCAGAACCCATCCAGCCGCTGGGATGCTGAGCATCTTAGACCAGAATTCTGGGCCTTTTTGTGTGGCCCTGTGACCACCCTGTTCAAACACATTCAGCTGTGTAGGTCCAAGCATTTTAACCAAATATTATAAGCCTTCCTCTGGTCCCATCTTTCCAACCTTAATTTTCATTAACTATCCCAGCTGCACTTGAAGGGCCTTAACAATGTTTCACACCTACCCCTTTGTGCCCTTTGCTGAAAAATGACTTGCCCTTCCATTTCTGCCTGGTGAAATCTCCTTCGAGACCCAACTTGAATGCCTCTATGAAACCTTTCCTAATTTTCCTTCAGCTGGAAGGAATCTCCCTTCCCTGAGCTCCTAGAGATGTCTATTTATGTACACATTCCTGCCTTGAGTTAGCTTTTTCTGTATCATCTTTTCGGCTGGACCGGGAGTCCCTGGACGGTGTGGAGTGAGCCTCTCATCCGGCCTCTGTGAACGGACCCAGCAGCAGGCGCGGTATTAACGTGTCTGCCTCACCCGAAGGTGCTCAGACAAGTGCCTGTTGTCCTGGACGCAGGGATTCCCACTTGCATCACTCACTTTTAGGCGATAACAGAGGGCACCGGACACGGTTAGGTCACAGCCAGATATTCCAGCCAGGCGCTAGGGTGCCCTTTCCCGCCTCTCCGTCCAGCTCTGAAGGGTGTGTATGTGTGTGTGTGAAGGAAGTGGGGGCCGCGCAGCCCAGCTCCCTCTTCCTCCGGGTCCACCTGCGGATCCTCAAGTCCCAGAAGGCCTCCCTCCGGCTCGAGGGCCTCAAACTCCAAGACTGAGAAGACAGGGACCTCTGCCACAGTTGTGCCGCCCACTCGCGGAGAGTTTATTTATATTTTTTTTGGAGGGAGGGGGCGTGCAATGAAGGGGAAGAGGCGGGGCAAGGAGAGAAGGCGGGCCCAGGATGACTGACGTTAGAAGCGGGGAGCCAATGGCCCGTGGGGGGCGTTCCCCCCCATTCAGGACTCCTCGCCTGGCTCGGAAGGTATGTTAAACAGCTGCTTTTAATTTGGTCCCCCCAATCTCCGGCGTTTGGGGGGCTAGTCCATGGCCGCTCGCTTTGGCCAGCCCGCGGCGGTGCGGGCGCCACGGGCCCCGGGACGGAGCCAGGGGGAGGCTCGGAGTCCGGCCGCTGAGGGAGGCGAGGGGCAGGCCAGGAAGGAGAGCTCTTGGCGCCGCCCGCTTGCCAGTGTGTTTCCAAGCCGGGCGGGAGCTGTGGGGAGGGGGCCGGCCCGGCCTGGGGTCGCCAGGGCGCCAGCCGTGCTCCCTAGTTTATTTCACCGAGCAGTCGGTTTCGGTAGGTTTCGGCGGCGGAATGGGCAAGGGGTAGGCAGAAGGAGATTCCCCGCTCCTGGAATGTCCCTCCCTTTTGAAAAAATTTGTAAAGAAAAATGGGGGATTCCGTACACCGACTGGAACCAGGCCCGGGCTGCGGCGCGCGGGATCGGCAGGGGGCGGCGGCCCGAGCCGGGTTGGCCGGGCCCACTGAGCTCGCGGTGCCTGGAGTTGGTCGAGAGCTGGAGTTAGCAAGCGAGCCGAGGCCCGCGGCTTTCCCCGCTAACCACGCTGCACGAAGGCGGCAGCCACCCCAGGGGTTTTGTTTCTGCCCGCAAACTTGTCGGAGGGGCCGGTGGGCGCGCCCCCGGGAGGCGCGGGCGCCGAGGGCCAGCGGTTGTTAGGGACTCTGGGGGCGGGGGCAACGCCGGACTTGCGAGAGGGGCGGCCGGCGGCGGGAGAGGCCACCGGAAAGAGTCCCCGCGCTTCGGCAACAGCCCCATGCGCCGGCCGGAGCTCTCCGAACTCCCGGGCTGTGGCGGTGGAGTCGGCATTCGGCGCCGGAACCCGCCAGGCCGCGAACCGGCGCTGAGCTCGGCCCGGGGGTCTGGAAAACCTCCAGGAACTCGGCGGTTCCGACCCGCAGCCCCAGCTGATCCCCTTGCAAACATGGAGCTCCCTCCTTTCCCTCCCACCCCGCGGCGGCGGCGGCGGCGGCGGGGCTGCTCCCTCCCCCTCCCCCGGCCGTGCCGCTGCCGGGCTCCCCCTTCCCGCGAGGTGCCGCTGCGGGCCGCTCGGCCTCGAATCGGGCGCGGGCGTATTTGCGCGCGCCCCCGAGGGGGTGGCCTGAAAGGGGCAGTGAAGGTCGGAAACAGGGAAAACAGACTCCACGCTTGGAATCGGGAAAAGGAAATGCATCAGCGGGCGGGGAGGGGCGCAGGGAGCGCGCCTGTCAGTCGGGATGGCGGCCTCCGGCAGGCTGCAAGCGGGGAAGCAGGCGCCGGCGCGAACTGCGGGGGTCGGGCGGGGACGCCGGCTGAGGAGGCAGAGGGGACCGGACCCCTGGAGCACCGGGATTGCCCCTGCCTCCACTCATTGGCCCAGCCTGTTTACTATACTCCGGCGGAGCCTTGTGCAACCGGCCAGGAGGGTAGCTGAGGGCGGGGCCGTCTCTTCCACCCACCTCGGGCTCCTCCAGAGGCTCCGCCTCCTCTTGTTTTCTACTGGCTGGGCGAGACTCCCTTTTTCTCTTCTTGGTTACCAATTGGGTGACATTCTCCCGAGCTCCGCCTATCGGGAGGCCGGGCCGGAGTTTAAGTTGCTAGGATTTTTTTCCTAGAAGGGCGGAGGGAGGATTCCTGCGGCTTACGTGAGGCGCAAGGTCCCGCCCCTATTTCTAATTGGTGAAATGAATAGTTCCGCCTCCTCCGGCGGAGCGAGCTGGGAGGAGGAAAAAGCCAACCACTCGTCCCTGCCCCCTCCCTTCGCTCGTGTGCGCGCTTCGCACATGTATGGGGCCCGCCCCGCTCCTTCGAACTGCCCTCCCGCCCGGAAGTCCTGAGCTCGGCGCCCTTGGCGTGGGGGGCGGGGGCGAGAGGGGGCGGGGGGGCGCGAGCAGAGCAGGCACACAAAGATCCCTCCAAGGATCGAAGTCTGCTGGCCTTCGTGGTCCAACTAGGGGATGACCGTGTGGAGTGGATTTTGAGGGATTCTGCAGGAGCTGAGAGGGTGAAATCTGCCCTTCCCGGCTGGGGCTGCGTATTAAAGTTCTGACCGCTGCCTGGCTATTCTCGCACACCGGCGGCCCCTGACTTCCAGGGGATTGCCATTAGCTTAAGCTAGAGATCGCTGCGCACGCTGGCAGTGTTTTTTCTTCACAGGGCAAGGTGGCTGGCGTTGTTGGCTGTCTCGGGTTCGCCTGGGAGTCTTAGGCATGACCCAGGACAGCTCATCTCCCTGTAGGGCAGTCCACTTTTGGCTCGGGTTCGGAGTGGTTCTCCGTGTCTAGGTGGGAGCGACTTACGGCATCCAGTCCTGGGAAGAGGGGCCGGTCCAGGGTTAAAGGCACCTCTTGATATGTTCTGCCAAAATGCCTTTTCTTTGTAACCTCAGAGACGTTTGGCCCGGGGGTTGCTTTCGTAGACCTGACTTATTTTTAGAGCTCCGTCTGGGGGCAAGGCTTCACTCCTGGCGAGGCTGCTCCCACCTGTCGTGGAGTTCACAATTCGCCGCCGTGGCACCGCGGCTCAGAACCATCCTGGGAGTCAGGCCCACCTGTTGCCAGAGCTCGTTTCTGGCCGTCTCCGCTGGATTGCGGGGGACAGGGTAGGAGGATCTAGGAGCAGATTCCCTGCGGCCTGCCACTTCGGGACCCACCCGCCTCTCTGTGGGGAGTAGCCTTTTTGCTGGAGTGAGCGGGAAGGCTCTAGTTCCGCCCCCTTTCCTGGTGCTGCGAGAGCGCCCCCAAAACCATGGCCAGCGTCAGTTCTTAACTCTTTTGGTGAATGAATAAAAGCAAGGTAGCTATCGCAAGCACTTTGTCTCCCTGTGTGTTCGAGGCACTATTACCTACACCGAAAGGGTCAGAAGATTGCTATTAACACACTTTAGCCGAGGAAGAAAACAACAATTGTTATCTTTTGCCCCCAACTGATTTTTATCCTATCTCAAGTGTGGATATATCTTCAAGGTTCTTTTCTGCCATGGTCTGTTTTGGTCTTTTCCTCTCCTTCCTCAGTTCTTGAGTCTGAGAACGCCTTCAGACCTACCCGGGAGATCGCGAATGTCTTACATCTCACGCTCCTCCTTCCGGAGGCTTGCCAGGGCGGTGGCTGCTAGGGCCCTGCCTTTCTTTTGGTTATCTCCTCCCTCTTAGAACTGCCTACTTAGGTTTACGGAGTGTCGGAGTTAGGAGTGAGCAGCCAACCCTAGTGGCGGACTCGGAATCCCTGGGGCTCTTTTCAGGATTTAGGTTTCCAGCCCTTAATTGTGTACTCTACTGGCTGAAAGGAGCTGCCGGCTGCTCCAGTTATATATTTGCTTTTTCTAGGAGGCAGCATGCGGAAGTGTAAAGTGTAAAGAGAGAACTGGATGAGAAAGATGAGGTTCTCTTTTAAATTATTTGGTTAGTTGGTCCTCCAGGGTGATAACGTGCTGCCTTTCCTCTTCAAATCCCAGGGCGTGGGATCTCAGCTGCTGGCCTCCGCGCCATCCACTGTCTCGGGCCCTGGAACTCTGAGCTTCGGTCTCTAGTGTAAACATTCCACAAAAGGACTGCTAAGGTTCAGCCTCCTCGCGCAGGGCGGAGTCAGCTCCTTCCTAGACGGGCGTCCTGACCAATGACGGCTCCTACCGCGCCGAACTATCGAATCCGAGAGTTAGGGGCGGGGCCTGGCCCGGCAGTGGGGTAGGAGGAGCCTATTTCACTTACGGACATTTTACCCCACATCGGTTACTTACCTTCTTGGGGCGGTGGGAGAGCCCGGGGTAGCCGCCTTCCAATGCTGTGACCGGCGGGGGCGGGAGCCGACTTGTTGGGCCTGTGAGTGAGATAGTACGGGGCGTGATATGTAGTGTTCTCCAATGAGACGTGAAGAGCTTCCCTGCTTCCTCCAATAAGGTTGCGGCTTGGGGGTGGGATTCAGCAATCCCTCTCCAATAGGCGGGGTTGAGCTGGGGAAGCTCCCCGCCAATAGGGGCGTGGAGAAGGTGAGCGGCTCCCCCTCCCCTTCCAGCCGGGGGGAAGGGGCGGGGAGTCGGCAGGCGGGGCGGAGCGATTGGCTGAATCTTTGACGGGCGGATATTACGGCCTGTGGCGGAACGAGGTTGAGTCTTCCCTCTGCGGGGCGGGCCCGGAGAGTGGGCGGGATTTCCCGGGTAACAGAGAAGCGGCCGCGGCGGTAGAGGCGGCGGAGACGGTTTCTCCATCTTCCCCCCCTCCCCTTCCCCCCTCGGAGTTTCCCTCCCTCCCTCCCTCCCTCCCTCTTCCCCAGGCTGGGCACCGGGGCCTGTGGCCGCCTCGTTAGTGGAGAGGAGACTGCCAGTCCGCTTCGGCGGGCCTGCGCGCCGCGCCGTTCTCAGGGCCTCCCTGCTGAGCCCCGAGACTCACGCCGAGAGGGACACGCAGTGACGAGCGGCTGAAGCAGCTTTGCGGTGAGAGCATGCCGGGCCGGGGTCTGGGCGGAGAGCGTAGGTGGCGGGTAACGCCGGACTCGAGGGTGTGTGTTTTTAAGGGGGGCTGACCTCCCCGGCTTCCCGTAGAGAAGGTGGCCGGGAGGTGTGTGGATGTGTGAGGGGGGGTGGGGGGCGGAGCGGGGTAGCTCTCCGTGCGGGAGGGGGAGGAGAGCGTAGTCCCGGTGCGCGCGGAGGGGGCGGGCTCTCGCGCCGCCGCTCAGGGGCGGGGCCGGCGCGCGCGTGCGATTGTGGAGGAAGGGGCGGGGCCGGCCTCGCGCTAAGTGCTGTTTGCGGCAGACCACCCCCTGTCTGCCTGATGTGGGCGGGCCTCGGGCGGGTGGCGGCTCACTGGGCTGCTGCGGTGGGGGCCGGTAGGGGGTCTCCCGCGTGTGGTTTCAGGGCGCGGCAGGGAGGGGGCGTGAAGTCCGCGTTCCTCCGCCTTCTCGAATCCGGTTGGTCGGAGGGACCGTACAGAGTGGCCATGCCACTCCCCTTGGCCGCCCCTCTTCCCGAGTTTCCGCCTCCTTGGCAAGTGAGGCGGGGCTCGGGAAAGCCCGCTGTCCGGTTTGGCTGGGAGTCGCGGCCTCCAGATCTGCCCCGCCCTGTGTCTCCGTGGGGTGGGAGGAGCCCCGCTGACTGGGAGCTGTGGAGGTGTCAGGACTTACTCTTGTGGCTCGGCCATGCCTTCTGCCTGGGGCAGTAGGGCTGGGTGCCAGAGCTGTTGTCTCGGCTTTACTCCAGGCAGCGTGGACGGCACCGTGCAGCCAGGAAAGTCGGAGCATGGTCACCGCTATTCCTCTCTAGGCTGTAATTATTGGCGCGAGGTTGCTCGAGGTCTTTTCGGAAGATTCCAGGCTTGGTCGAGTGTGACTCGTGCTCTTGACCGTGCTTCCGCGGTGGCGATGGTGGGGGGAGGGGCGGAGAGTCATCAGAGACTAGAAATGTGGCCGAGGACAACCTTTCCTGGAGTTCCTTTCGTGTTCAGTTACCGGGGCTGTACGAGGCGGGGCTTCCTTTGAGCCAATGGGATGGTGCGTAGTTAGCTAGATTTGGCGACTGTTCAGGTGCCCTCGGACTTCAAACCCAGTTAGCCACGGAGAGGCAAATGGAAGCTCCTACTCTTCAGGAGGCTGAGATTTATAAAAGGAGGGGTTGGATTTATGTTCTCCTCTCAAAACGGATCTGCTTACAAAATATGGTGACTCTTAGAAAAACTCAAGAGACTGGATAAAATACAGATTCTTTCGATTCGTGTGTTTTTGAATGTTTTCGTTGTGCAGATGGTTCTGCTATATAAGATCGATTTCACAAAGAAATAAGTTGCAATTTAAGTAACTACAGGTGTTCTTGAAAAGTTTTCCTCTTCTGATTTTATGTAATTCTGTTAGACGATCTAGACCACTTTCTATTCTATAAAACATAGTGCTCTCGCCCTTTTTTATCCCAGAGAGTAGGGGAAAGTTGGGACCCCTGGTGGCACAGTGGTCAAGAGCTCGGGTGCTAACCAAAAGGTTCGGAGTTCGAATCCACCAACTCCTTCTTGGAAACCACACTGTGGGGCAGTTCTCTGCCCTGTAGGGTCTCTTTGAATTGGAATGGACTCAAAGGCGAAGGGGTTGGTTTTCCGGGGTGAAGTTGAGTAGTCGTCTAGCCTTTTTTGTGACTTCTGTAGCATTGTTCTCCAACCTGTATTGGAGAGTTGTGCTTAGAGCGTTTCAGGTTTAATGTATGCAGAACCACATTAAATTAGGTTGCTGGCTTGGTAACTCCTTATTAAGGGAAATTACTTAATCTCAGGTGTTTTTGACATTTTTCATGCGCTGTTAAAAGGAAGTAAACAAGGATCGAATGCTTGTTTATGCGCTAACGTCTGAGTAAGCCCTGTATGGTCAGCTGTCTGCGATGAAGTTAAATTTTCAGGTAGGGCTGAGAGTTTGGTGCCCTGTGCTCCGCTCAGGTAAATAGGGAAAGTACCACCTCTTTTTCAGCCAAAGGAAGTCGCAATGGCGGCACTTGCATTTTAGTTTGATTAATGGTGACTGTAATGGCATTGGTGGAGACAAAACCTGGGGTTTTTTTTGTGATGCTGTAAACTGTCAAAGATGGTGGAGGACAGTTTACTATTGTGGAAAATTTGGTTACTGCATAGTTGTTCCCGGTTGCAGTGCTGCGTGCTGGGAAGGATGTGTTGTCTAGTTAGTGAACCAAGGTTACAAGTCCCACATAGACTTTAAGGATTCAAGTAAGGACCTGGTTGTGCTGTTTCAGGCATTTCATAAATTCTTGTCTCTGTAAACGTCAATATCATGTTAGTTTTGCTCAGAGTTAAAGACTGTGGATAGATTGGCGTTTTGTAATTAAGAAGGTTTGAGTAGTTTACGTAAAGAGTAAGATTTTTTTCTTAAGGAGGGGAATGTGTAGTAATTTGATAAGATTGCTGGCAAAGCATAGTTCCATTTGTTTCTTGAGTGCATATAGATAAGACACCAGAGAGCTGTGCGGGCCAGATGTTACTGCTTGTGAATTTTAGTTGGAATTAAAAGGTTATGTCCATGGCGTTCAGTACTCAAGCAGTGCTTTTCAAAGCTTTCTAACTCTTCTCGGTAACTCACCAGGCACAAGTTTGTTATGCTTTACTTGCTGTAGATTCTTATGAAGATAATAGTAATGGTTTTTCAAAGTACACTCTGCTTCTTCCGCTTGGAATAAGCTTATATTTATTGAGCCCTTACTATATCCCAGGCAGTGTTATGCACTATACATTTATTATCCCATTTCATCTTTATGACAGGTATGAAATTCATACTTTAAAGATGAGGAAACAGTGGCACAGAGAAGGTAGACATATAGTAAACAGCAAGGCCAGGATCTGAATCCAGGCAGTCTGGTTCCAGAGCCCATGCTCCTAACCTACACTTCGACTGCCTCTAGTATGAGAACAGTGACAGGGTAATGGGAAGGAGCAGTGTGCTTTTGAAAGTGGGTTTGAGGGAAAAGATTGAGAAGCAGACACTAAAGGTGAATTGAGTCTCTGTGCATTTATTGACCACCTGCTTAAATGGCTCTGGCCTGGCGCCAGAAGAGCCTTTGTCCCCAAGAAGCTTAAGTTCTTAAAGGAAAGGCAAGTTATACACATGATGATTTTACTGTAAATAAGTGTAGGTCAAGTGCCATAAAAGTACAAAGTGCTGTAAGGAATTCAAAGGATAGCCCACCTCTGGGTGGAGAAAGGGGGCACTGAATGAGAAACAGGAGGGAGAAATCTGAAATCATAGATCCAGTTGGAGTGAGTTGTTAAATGTTTCTAGACAGCTCACTCAAAGTCCTCCCAGAAATACTTGCTTTGGAATGTTTGTTAGAATGGGTGACATCATGTTGAAATTGGCATGTGAATTGAAGTCTCTCTTCCCGAGTGTTTGAATTGTATTCTCTTCAGTTTGTAGACCTGATCCCTTGTACTACTTCAGAAGGTATTTAAGAATCACGGAGAAGAAATTGTGGATTTGGCATATATGTTATTGTTACTCTCTCGGACTCAAGGTGTATCATTAATATTGTCAGTTGCCGTTCCCTAATACTGCTGTTTCTTCATATACCTTCCTATTTCTGCTATTTAAAAAAATTGAGTAGAAGTAGTATCTTAGGATTTTTGTCTTTTTCTTGTTGCAGTTTAGGTAAATAATTCTGGATATTTGGGTTTTGTTGAGGTTAGAGTCAGATAACGTAGTAACCCATCTGGCCACATGCGTGGGTAGTGGGTGAATCAGGGTTCTGCCAGTTTTGTTATATTCTTACCAAATAGTTTAAGAAATTTTATTTTCCTGAATTTTTTTTTTAAGGTGAATTCTAATTGTCTTTCAGTTTTAAAAACATTAAAAAAAAAAAAACTTGGTTTCTTTTAATTATGTAAATTTTTCTTTGGGTCTCTTTCTTCAAAAAACATGCCCAGTGGGGGGCCTTAAATGCTAGCAAGCAGCCATCTAAGGTACATCAATTGGTCTCAACTGACGTGGTTCAAAGGAGAATGAAGAACACCAAGGACACAAGGTAATTACAAGCCCAAGAGACAGAAAGGGCCACATGAACCAGAGACTACATCATCCTGAGACCAGAAGAACTAGATGGTGCCCGCCTACAACCGATGACTGCACTGACAGGGAACACAACAGAGAACCCCTGAGGGACCGAGAGAGCAGTGGGATGCAGACCCCAAATTCTCATAAAAAGACCAGACTTAATGGTCTGACTGAGACTAGAAGAACCCCAGTGGTCATGGCTCCCAGACCTTCTGTTGGCCCAGGACAGGAACCATTCCCGAAGCCAACTCTTCAGACATGATTTGGACTGGACAGTGGGTTGGAGAGGGATGCTGGTGAGGAGTGAGCTTCTCGGATCAGGTAGACACTTGAGACTATGTTGACATCTCCTGCCTGGAGGGTAGATGAGAGGGTAGAGGGGGTTAGAAGCTGGCGAAATGGACATGAAAAGAGAGAGTGGAGGGAGAGAGCGGGCTGTCTCATTAGGGGGAGAGTAATTGGGACTATGTACCAAGGTGTATTTAAGTTCTTATGTGAGAGACTGACAATTTGTCAACTTTCACTTAAAACACAATAAAAATTATTAAAAAAAAAAAAAATGCCCAGTGGGATTTGTTGTCTGTCTGTTACAACCAAATAGAGGTTTTTGTCCTCACACATTTGCAGGGCAATTACCAGATATTAATGTTCTTCAGGAAGAGTTGCAGCAATGGAGCACAATCCATCTAGATTGGGATTTAACTTTCTTGATAACCTCAGTGTCCAGGACAGTGTTGACAAACTGTAGGTCATAAATAGATTGCAAACAGAACTCTGATGGCATTTTAAAGTTTGCTAACCATAGACTATCTGTTAGTTACCTTGGCTTTGAAGGTAGTTAGGCATTTATTGGTGGCAGTTTCCAGCTGATACACCTTTTTTTTTACCCCTCCGTTTTTTTCCTCTTTCATTCCCTAACCCCTTTCCTTCTTCTGTGTCTGAGTGTTACTAATCGTGTTTACCAGCAATGTTTAACTGTGGACCCTTCCTCAATCCTGGTATCCACTGGCTAGGCTTGCTGATTGCTGTTGAAGGATCTGCAGGTCTATAATGCCTTACTTGAAATTCTAAAATGTGAGAGGCTTTTTCAGGGTTTTTTTTTTTTTTTTTTTTGATATGTTTGGTTCCACAGTCAATTTAGGGGCGAGATCTGATTTAGGCTGTCCCACTTGGTGCAGCTCTTCGGGTGTTTTGCTTCAGAAATATGAATGGTCTCGGGAAGCTGCCATAAGATGCACTATATTACCTTTCTAAAATCCATGCAGTGCTGAATTCTGACATCTGTGGGTTCGTACCTGCATTAAACTCCTAGGTGGTGTGGACGGGTTTATATACTTGGTTCCTATATTTTATGAGGCTCAAGAAGGGGAATTTGTTGTTGTAACAATTTAATTGTCAGGCTTTTGTTATGAAAAAGTTCCTGTGCTTTAAATCTCTTTCCTTGCGTTTGTCACTCTGCAACACTACTTTCAGGAAGATTTGGTTCTTTTTTTTTTTTAAAGAATACTGCTTAATGTCTCATTGCTTTTTAGTCAGACTTATTTAAAAATAAGTTAAAGGGTGACTTCCTCATGACAGCATTTATTTGTGATTATTATGTTAATTTTGCTTTCATCCTTTGCTTGATGGATGTCTTGGCAAACTTCAAAACCCAGTTTAATGTACATTTTCTCAAATAAACGTTTTGTCATTCCAACTCAAGAATCTTTGTCAAGGACCTGCACCTGGCATACCTTCTATTTTATTCAAGTTGTTTTATACAATTAATACTTAGGGAATAACTGTTACGTCTCCTGTAGGGATACAAAGCGGATTAAAATAACTGCTCCTGTTCTCAAGAAACATATAATAGTGGAGGTAATACTTGCACAGGAATGTCAAGTTTTGCTATATGTTAATCCCAGCAAGTGAAGTACACTGTGTGATGTAAAAAGGCAGGAAGACATGACTCCTGATGGAGGAATTTGGGGTTTGAAGGAGGAGTAAAAATTCAGTAGTCAGATATGGGTGATACGAGTAGCAGTTTCAGACTTGAGGGGATGAGTGCCAAGGAAGGGCCATTAAATACTATACAATTTTGTGTCATCACTCACGTGAACTTTTTCATCATACTCTCACAGGTGACTTTTAAGCTTCTTGAGAATATCATACAACAGGATAGTTTTGCTCACATTAACTCTTTGCTTGGAGCCCTGGTGGTGCAGTGGTTAACCAAAAGGTCAGCAGTTCGAATCCGCCGGGCGCTCCTTGGAAACTCTGTGGGGCAGTTCTACTCTGTCCTATAGGGTTGCTATGAGTTGGAATCGACTCGACGGCACTGGGTTTGGTTTTTTCGTTTTGATGAATGTTAAGGGAAATCAGGACTTCGTGGACCACATGAACTTTTTAGAAACTAGCTTTTGTTTGTTTGCTTTCAAAATGTACTGTAAATAATTAAAACCATGCAAAAAAGTAAAAAGAAAAAGTGAAAAATTCCTCAGCATTCTTACCACCTGGAGATATAGTGTTGACATTTTGGCGAGCATCCTTTTAAACGTCTCTCTGTACACTTACCTTGGCATATACAGAAAATACACATGGGAAAGCTGTGTAATGAATAAGGAAGGTTAAAGAATTACACCTTTGAGTTGTGGTATTGGCAAAGAATATTGAATATACCATGGACTGCCAAAAGAATGAACAAATCTAGGAAGAAGTACTGCCAGAATTCTCCTTAGAAGCAAGGATGGTGAGATTTTGCCTTCACATACTTTGGACATGTTATCAGGAGGGACCAGTCCCTGAAGAAGGACATCATGCTGGGTAAAGTAGAGAGGGTCAGCAAAAAAGAGGAAGACCCTCAATGAGATGGGTTGACACAGTGGCTGTAACAGTGGGCTCAAGCATAGAAAAGATCATGAGGATGGGGTAGGACCGGGCGGTGTTTCATGTTGTTGTACGTAAGGTTACTGTGAGTCAGAACTGAATCGGTGACACCTGATGACAATAACAAACAGAAAAGAGTTTTATAAATGTAATCGTACTCTACCTGATTCTGTGCCATGCTTTTCATACTCAACAATAAATCACGATAACATCTTTCTGTTTTTGTGCAGCTCTATGCTATCACTTTTCATGGCTGCATAGCATTCTGTAGTTTGGGTTACATTTGCCAATATGGATTCTGCTTTCTCCCTCCTTTCAGAAAGCTGAAAACTGGTAAGTAGGCTCCATATTACCTGAACACTGAGAGTTGATGCCTGTTCCTTGCTGATAAATCAAAATGTGCAGATATAGCTTGTACAAATGCTCTTAGGCACTCCAGAACCCTTCTGTTTTCTTTAAGTTTCACTTAGGTGTAAATTGGTGGCCCCTGGGACTCTCCTGTGAATCTGAGGTAATTCAAGTCATGAAGCTGTACCCTAAGGGAAATGGTCAAATGAATTTGGGAAATACTGTATATTGTAATAACTCGTTCTTCCAGATTCACAAAGTTCACTAGCATGTTAAAAGTTCTGAGAATTTCTGCAACAAAGAAACTTCTTAACACTGTATTTTCCAAATTTATTTGCCCTTAGAACATTTCCCCACTATCCTCAGTACGTTAGCATCCTACTACACTAGTGTTGCAAAGTCTACTTTGTGATATGATATTCTGCTGATTATATTGTGGTTTCACTAGTTGCCACAAATTCACAGTGAAAGGAGGACATGGATTTTCTGATAATGTTTTACTCCAAAGATCTGTTAGAAGAAGATAGCGGACATATAAATTAACTCTTAAGGCTTGAAAGATGATGATAAGTTCTCAAAAAAAGTCTAAGTGTAAATGACTACTTATATCGTTTCAGAGCTGTTTTACATAGTTTATCTTATTTACTGCATCACTGTAAGAATTCATAATTTCCCTTAAGATCTCAGTGATGATCTTGGATTAATACATTTTTCCAACTAACCTATTCTAACTACCAGTTTTCAGTCTACTACTTTGATATAAAAAGGAAAAAACCTCCAGAACTCAGTGGGACTCTTGATTGATCCACTGATGCAGAGTCACAGCAAGCAGCGGCCCCTGATGATTTCCGGCAACACTCTAGGGATGAGTGGGGCTTGTAGCCTTAAGGAGGCAGTGCATTACGGGGAGCAGGTTCTTAGCCCCAGAGTCAGAAGACTTGGGTTCTGTATTTTACCCTTCCACTGAATCACTTTGTGGTCTTGGCCAAGTTGCTTAACCCCACTCTGTACTTTACAAAACTCCACTGTTAGAAAGAGCTGGAGTTAAAGGACTCAAAATTTTATGGTCCTGTGGAATTGGAGACTCATATTCATCATGGCCAGGAGTCCTTTGGATTCATTGATGTTTGACACAAGCTAATGTCCAAATAACCTAGAAACCAAAGACCATGTGATTATAAGGCCAAACCAGATAAAATACAAAACCCACAGTAACCAGCATGGCAGTAATGATAGGTCTTTTTTGCAGAGTATGTAGGGGCCTCTCCATTCCAAATGAGGCTCTTGTGACCATTCATGACATCTTTGGGATATAGTTTCCTCATTTAAAAAAAAAAAAAAAGGTAGTGGACTAGTGAGCTCTCTGTCTCATCCTGCCTAAATGTTTTTGATTTTTAAATTCTGAATGAGCAGAGTGAATCAAATTTTTGGGGGAAAGAGTAGATACTCTGCTTGAAAGCTTGCACCACAGACATTGAGCTTCCACTGTACATGCAAAGCAACGCTCTAGCATTTTTAGATGCAAAAAAGGTTACGTTATGATCCCTGCCCTCTGGAGCTTACATAGTGGTTATAATCGCATATACAGTAGGGAAATAATTCTTGTAAGGAAACATGCTGAAGGTATGGAAGGAAATACAGCTCTGGACTGGTAGATGATTCTGCAATTCAGAGGTGGCGGTCAGTTTCTATCGAGAATCATAACTAAAAATGTGAACTGTAGAGTGTCAACTTTGTAATCTTTAAATTCAGAAACATCCTTAAAATATTATTAATGGGCCAGAATGAATCTGACCTTCCTCGAGCCCTAAGGTCTACTGACTTACCTAAGTCTCTCTGATTTCCATAGGAAGGACAGATAGTTTTACCACAGCACTGTTTTTGGTTCGCTAAATACAGTGTCCCTGTTAACTTCCTTAGATTGGTGGTGATTCTTCTCATTTAATCCTTTCATCAAGCATCATGATAATCACAGTAGCTACCATTTATTGAGTGTACACTGCAGAGTACTTTACATACATTATTTCTTCCGATCCTTGTACGGTGAAACCAATGGGAGCTGGAACTTGACAGGACTGCCTTGTTTTTCCCTGTCTCGCAAGTTTTCCGTCTTTGATAGGGTGTAGTCTTACCACTTTTCTGCCCCTCTGTGTCAGCAGAAAATATTTTGAGTTTTCCTTCTCTGACAGGTTTCTGCCTTACACAGGTTCCAGCTTTCGAAGGTTTTACTGTAATGACTTTCTGAGGTAGGTGTTTGTGATCTTGTTTTACAGATAAGAAAGATGAAATGGCTTACTCACGTTCACCTAGTAAATGACAGGACAGGGACTCCAACTCAGAATGTCTGACTGCAAAGTTTTTAGTCTGATACTGCCTGCCATCAATAATAGCTTCCGGAGTGTTAGGAATTAAACATTGTGCTAAGTACTCATGTTTAAAAAAAAAAAAAGTACTCATGTTACCTCATATATTGTGTAATTGGAATTATTCCTATTTTACGAACACCCCAACAGGCCAGGAGAAGGTGATTGATTTACTGGAAGCATTTATCTGAGTACCTTTCAGAGCTGGAATTTGAATCCAAGGCTTCGAAGCCTGTGCTCTTCTCTGTTGCACTTGCCTGTGAATATCAGTTGGTGACATGCACTTTAGAAGATGAAACTTCAGTGCATTTATCATTGCTGTACTTGCGAATTTTACTCATTCTTCTAAACATGTAGTTGACTTTGGGTTTTAGGGACTAGGATGATCTGCGTATAATTATTTTTCACTCTATCTCACCTGACAGGCCCTATGTGACTTTTGACCTTAAGAAGAAGCTAGTTTATAAGTCCTCAGTGAAGCATGGCTAATTCATTCATGTTGGGGATTAAAACAAAACAAAACTCATAGGGCTAGACTATGAATGAAGAAAGTCAAGATTATAAAATAGCATTCCTTTTCTTCAGAGTTACTTTTCAGGATTGTGATTCCTTCAAATATTTATTAATTACGGGAATGAAAATTCTTAACCCAGAATAAACTTACAACATCTTAAATCTCTTTTGCAGACTAGAATGAGACTCAGTAAGGCTAAATAACATGTTCAAAGTCACCCTACCAAGTCTTCTCTTTGCAGGTTCATTGCTTTCTCTATAATTCCTTACCATTCATTCCAAAAACATAATCTTCGTTTTACTTCAAATTTTCCACAGCAGTTGGCACAGTTGTCCACACTTTTACTTGAAACGTTACCTTACTTTCAGAATTTCATATTTCCCTCCTTTGCCTCTTACATTGCCAGCTCCTTAGCTGTTAGTCTTCATTTCCCTGGCTTCTAAATGTTTGAGGGCTTCAGGGCACAGCCCTTGAATTTCTTCTTTCTATACTCACTCCCTGAGTGATCTCATTCAGTCTTATGGCTTTGAATAGCAGCTATATGCTGATGACTCTCATATCTGTCTCTAGCCGGGATTTCTCCTGTGTACTGTACAGCAGTATACCTAACTGAAAAAAACCAAACTCATTGCAGGTGACTCATAGTGATGCTATGGGACAGAGTAGAACTGCTCCATAGAGTTTTCAAGGCTGTAAATCTTTTCTTTGTGGAAGCAGACTGCTACATTGGCTAGTGGGTTTGAACCACCAGCCTTTCAGTTAGCAGTTGAGTGCTTTAACCACTGTGCCACCGGGGCCCCTTATACCTACTCGTTGCTGTTGAATTGATTCTGACTCATAGCAACCCTATAGAACAGAGTAAAACTGCCCCATAGGGTTTCCAGGGAGCGCCTGGTGGATTCGAACTGCCAGCCTTTTGGTTAGCAGCTGTAACTCTTAACCACTGCGCCACCAGGGTTTCCCATTTATACTTAAACCAAAAAAAAAAAAAAAAGCGTACCTGTTGCCATCGAGTCGGTTCTCACTCATAGCGATCCTGTAGGATACCGTAGAATTGCCCCATAGGGTTTCCAAGGGGCACCTGGTGGATTTGAAGTGCCATTCTTTTGGTTAGCAGCTGTAGCACTTAACCACTATGCCACCAGGGTTTCCCCCTTATACCTAGAAGCCCCTTAATATCTCCTCTTGGTTATCAAACAAGCATTCTTGACTCCTCTCTTTCTCTTTTTCACACGTGGTCCACAGCAAATCCTCTTTGCTCTGTATTCAGTGTACTAGCCAGAACTTGACCACTTCCTACTACCCCTGTTTTTACTACCCGAGTCAATATCACCAACATCTCTAGCCTGGATTATTTCAGTAGCTTCTAACAGTTCCTCTCTGCTTTATTATTGCTCCCTCTTCAGTCCGTTTCCAACTCAGTAACTCTAGTGATTTTTTTAAAACGTAAGTCAGTTACAGAAATCCTGGTGGCATAGTGGTTAAGAGCTTTGGCTGCTGACCAAAAAGTTGACAGTTTGAATCTACCAGGCGCTTCTTGAAAACCTACAGGGCAGTTGTACTCTGTCTCATAGGGTTGTTATGAGTCGGAATCGACTTGATGGCAATGAGTTTGGTTTGGTTTTGGGTTTAAGTCGGTTACCACAATAATAAAACAAAAGCAAACAGGCAAGAAAACCTGTCAGGCCGTGCCACTTCTCTGCTTAAAACCCTCTATTGGCTTCTCATTTAATAGTCCAGGTCCTAATTATGACCTGCAAGAACCAGCCATTATGTTCTACAAGAAGCTCTCTGACTTCATTTCCTACTATCCTCTCTTCACTCTGCTCCAGCTACACAGCGTTCTTGCATTTTTGGAAAATACCTTTTGCATTTTCTGTCCCCTTTGCCTGGAATGACTCCACCACTGATTTCCACATGGCTGGCTCCTTCACTTTACCCAAAAGTGATCTTCTCAGATATTTTTTGGCCAGTCTTACCTAAATTCAAAAATCCTTTTCTTTTTTCTTCTTAGCCCTTAATACTGTTTAATATTCTAAATACTGTTTATTTACACTAAAATGTAAGCTTCACGAAGGAAGGTTTTTTGTTCACTGTTATATTTTTTTTATATCCCCAGTTCCTAGAATAACACCTGGTTCATACTAAGTGCTCAGTAAATATTAGAGGATGCATGCCTGAGTGAATGACTTGGTTTCCACCGCAAAGTAGTATGCTAAGCCCGGTAGAGGATACAAAGATAGTTAAAGGTGTGTGTGCCTATTTTTGTATGGGGCAGCAGTATATGCGAATTGAGGAGAAAGAGGTGCTTGCTGATACCTGTCATCTTGGGATCCGTCTCAACTCCTATTCTTTGTAATGATTTCTCTGTAGCTTTAGCTGGTGCATCTCCTGTTACACTTAGTCTGTTGTTTTGTTCCATTCTCAGTTAACTTTCGGAAACCTTGTCACCCGCGCTAAATGTTAATATCCTTGAGAATAAGGATACATGTTCTTTTAGTTTTATCCCCCTACTGTTAAAACTTTAATATTTTTTAACTTTTCATTTTGAAATAATTTTAGACTTTAAAAAAATTGCAAAAGTAATACAAAGAATTGCCATATACCCTTTACCCAGATTCCTTAAACCCAAACCTATTGCCATCGAGTCGATTCCGACTCATAGTGACCCTATAGGACAGGGTAGACCTACCCCATAGGGTTTCCAAGGAGTGCCTGGTGGATTTGAACTGCCGACCTTTGGTTAGCAATCGTAGCACTTAACCACTGCGCCACCAGGGTTTCCCAGATTCCTTAAATGCATCTGTAAAAGTGGCATGAGGTATCTGAGGGGGAGCGAGAATCACCATCAGCTTCAACAGCTCAAGGCTGAATGCTGCGAAGTACAGGTCAGTCATACCTCTATCCTCCGACCTTTTTACGAATTCTGCACCCATCCTTCCCACAGCACTCTCTACTTCAGTGCTGAGTTAGGTAATTCATTGCAGTAGCCACACAGAACTCACAAACCATACTTAGAGTTATGGGATTTATTAGGGAAGTAACAGGTTACAATTAAGAATCAGAAATGACTCAGAGTACAGTTCTTTCATCAGGACAACTTCTCAGTCGTGCCCCCAGCCAGGCCTCTCTCTGGCCCTTGGCCCCTCACCCCAGACTCTGCTCGAGCAAGTGTTACACAGCTCTTTAGTGCCACTGATAAGTGCCCAGAGGCACTGCACTCAGACAAGAAGCCTTGACCCGAAGGCACTCATATGTCTAGCTCCTTAGGTCGGCAAGCCTAGCTCTACTGACAAGTGCCTGGAGGCACTCCATTCTGCCAGCAAGCCTCCTGCTTAAAGGCACTAAGCTGTCATGCTCTGTGGGCTAAGACAACCATCAGTCTCACACCAGCCTCCTGGTTCTGCTGTCACCGTTTCTTTGCCACCATCTCTCGTCATCTTCCGCCACCTCTGGTGTTGCAACTCTCTATCTCTGTGTCTCCTGGGTCTAGGAGGTTCACAGTGCAGGGACCCTGGGCCCAAAAGGTGTGCTCTGTTCCCGTCTCTTCTTGGTGGCATTGAGGGCCCCCCTTCTGCTTCTGAGATGGCTCATTTTAAGCCTAGCGGGATGACAAAACTGACTGATCCCCTCATTGGGGTGCCGAGTACCCTATTTGCATTATTAGCAAGCTGACCGATCCCCTTGGTGTGCCACAAACACCTTATTTGCATAGTCCCATCTAATCGTTTGGTGGGAATTATAAGATCATGACTAGAAAGGCCAGATAAAAGTGATGCATTGCACCACAGCATCTTGTATAAGCAGAGCGTAAAACAAACAGTTGCCACAGAGTTGATTCCAACTCATGGCAACCCCGTGTGTATCAGAATAGAACTGTGTCCCGTATGATTTTCGATGGCTGATTTTTAGGAAGTAGATCACCAGGCCTTTCTTCCGAGGTACCTCTGGGTAGACTCAAACCTCCACTCTTTCAGTTAGCAGCCAACCATGTTAACTGCTTGCAGCACCCGGGGACTCCCATAAGCATAGTACAATGATCTAAATCAGAAAATCAATATTGATACAGTTATTAATACCTTTTTAATTGAACTAAATAGTTTCCGGTTCGTTTTCTTCCTGCAACAATAGGAAGATGGTGGGAAAATAGTTTTCTTAACTGTGTAACATCAGTGTCCATTGCACCCAGTTTTACAGGGTCCAATATTTTAGTTTCTTTTTGAGTAATGTTTGTAAGGATTTATGTTTCATGATTTGTATTCTTTGTTGGAAGTTGTCTTGGTCATCCAGTGCTGCTGTAACTGAAATACTGCAAGTGGATGGCTTTAACAAAGAGAAGTTTGTTCTTTCCCCTACCGATCTAGGGGAAGTCTTTTTCTTTCAGCTCTGGAGGAAGGTTCTTATCATCAGTCTCCCCTTAGTCTGGGAGCATCTCAGCTCAGGAACCTCAGGTCCAAAGGACGGACTGTGCTCCTGGCACTGCTTTCTTGGTGATAAGAGGTTCCCCTGTCTCTTTTATATCTCAAAAAGATTGGCTTAAGACATTATTTAATCTTGTATATCTCATCAACATAACTGCAACTAATCCATCTCATTTCATCATAGCAATGGGATGTACAAAACAGGGAAATCACTTAAAATGGTGGAGAGTCATACAATACTGGGACTCATGGCCCAGCTAAGTTGACAGATATTTTTGGGGGACACAATTCAACCCATGACAGAAGTCTTCAAGAGAACGAAAAGAAAAAATTTTTTAATTGAATAAAACTCATTAGTTTTCTTATTTCTTACTTCTTTGCCCAAAGCATTGCAGTGTTTTTAGAAAAAATTTTATTGTGCTTTAAGTGAAAGTTTACAAACCAAGTCATAGAAAAACTTACATACACCTTGCTACATACTCCTAGTTGCTCTCACTCTAATGAGACAGCACACTACTTCCCTCCACTCTGTATTTTTTTTGTCCATTTGGCCAGCTTCTGACCCCTTCTGCCCGTCGTCTCTTCTCCAGACAGGAGCTGCCCACATAGTCTTATGTGTCTGCTTGATCCAAGAAGCTAGCTCTTCACCGGTATCATTTTCTATCCCATAGTCCACTCCAATCCCTGTCTGAAGAGTTGGCTTTGGGAATGGTTCTTGTCTTGGGCTAACAGAAGGTCTCGGGACCATGACCTCTGGTGCAGCTTTTTTTAAGAAGGTATAAAAAAAAAAAGTCGGGAGACACAGCCTTGGCAATTGTTCGTACTATTTTTATGACTTTTTTGTTTTTTTTTCGGCTTTCATTGAACACAGCTGAGAATTCAGAATTTTTCATTTTCCTCCTATAATGGCCAAGACAAGAAAACTGACAGGGGAAGATGTTTCACAGTTACTAGTGTAACTGGTAGATGAATGTAATGTGACAGATAGCAGCACTCTAGACTGTAATGATGATGGTAAAATTGATTGTATAAGCCATGTTGCAGACTGTGAATGTTCAGATGATGATATCCTAGATGAATCTTCTCAAATTCAGAAGTTTGAGTGAACAGTGTATTTCTGAGGGGAAAAAGAATATGTCCTCATCCAGTTAGTCATTCAGCAGGAAAGACTTCAAAATGATATGTTTTTCAACAAGAATTGAAATTACTCTGTTTTGCTAAAGGATGTATGACACTATTCTTTCATCTTTTAGGATGTTTGTGCACCAAAGCTTACTTGATATGGTTTGTAAGTGGACAGATGCTGGAGATAGATGTGTACAGAGGTGATTGAAAGAAAACAGATGATGTAGAAGTTAAAAAAGTTTATAGGATATTTATCATTCTGTTGTTGTTGTTAGGTGCTATTGAGTCAGTTCACACTCATAGTGACCCTACAGGACAAAATCAAACTGCCCCATAGGATTTCCAAGGAGTGGCTGGTGGATTTGAACTGGCGACCTTTTGGTTAGCAGCTAAGCTCTTAACCACTATGCCACCGGGACTCCTTGATCATTCTAAGTTGCTATTAATCTAAAAATGAGAATGCTTTCAACTGTGGAGCAAAAAGAAGGCTGTCATATCTTTAACAAAATTATGAACTGTCAGAGTTTGCAGAGTGTTGGCATTTGACAGTGCAAGGGCAAGAAGAAGACCCAGAATTGACAGGAAGCTAGAACCTTATTGGAGATGTACCTGAAATTTGGAATCAGTATTCACAGAATGACACTGTGTTCTCGGTTCATACATGATGGTTGCATTTTAAAGGATGTTTCCCATTTTGGGTATTTAAATTTTCAAACTCAGGAAAATATGGAATACCAATTTAGGGTAGCTACTTAAATCCTCATTAAAATTTCTGGTAAGTTTTTTTTTCCCGAATGGGAAATGATTACAGGTGTTCCTGGTATATTGAGGGTTAAAGGTGACTTACATGCCGTAATGAAAGCAGCTACATCTTCTGTATAACCAAGGTGACAGTGCTAAGCTACCTTGTTAAAAATCGTCAGGTGTGACATAATACCACCAGAGCTCACAAAAGGTATTTGCCAAATAGGGTTATCATTGAAATCAGGGTTTCTCCACCTTGACATTGGGGGCTGAATAAATCTTTGTCGTGTGGGGCTGTCCTGTGGTGTAGGGTGTTTGGCAGCATTCGTGTTTTCTATCCTTGAGATGCCAGTAACACCTCTTCCCCCACTTGTGACATCCAAAAATGTCTCCAGACATTGCCAAATGTCTCCCAGCTGGGGGCGA
Source organism: Elephas maximus indicus (assembly GCF_024166365.1). Taxonomy (NCBI): domain Eukaryota; kingdom Metazoa; phylum Chordata; class Mammalia; order Proboscidea; family Elephantidae; genus Elephas; species Elephas maximus. The sequence goes on along the minus strand of NC_064831.1, from coordinate 65,362,750 downwards.
GGGGGCTCTTCCCTAGTTGAGGACTACTGCATTAGATGAATATAAAGTTCAGTTCAGAGGAGGCTTGGGTGTTTGATCTTGTGGTGTATTTTGAGAAGAATGGGTTGTTAATTTTGCTGAGCCCTAATTCTGAGTGATATCAAGCTTAAATAAAGTGCTTCTTTTACTCTGAAATACTCTGTTTTTTAGCAGATTTAAATCCAGAGGTGGATTTTTGGACAGGTTTTGCAGTAGACTGTTACTGTGGGCAGTTGCACTTGGTTGAAGTATTTACATTCATTTAATGCTTTGATAAAAATTTCTTTGCTACTGAAGAGAAATTTTCTATTTTTCAGAAATATTCATTTAAGTGAAGGACAAGGACACATTTTGTGATTTTATGTGATCCTGGCAACCAGTAAGTTAGGATAACTTCAGAGGATATTTTTAAAAATGACATAAATAAACTTTAAAAATTGTCTGATTCAAGATTATATCAGTGTAAAGCTAAAGAAAAAAAAAAAAAACCCATTGCCATCAAGTCGATTCCGACTCATAGCGACCCTATAGAGCAGAGTGGAATTGCTCCATAGAGTTTCCAAGGAGCGCCTGGTGGATTTGAACTGCCAACCTTTTGGTTAGCAGCTGTAGCTCTTAACTACTACGCCACCAGGGTTTCCCAGTATAAAGCTAGAGGCGCTAAAAGGTCAGTCATAAAGTTCATTTCGAACAATGAAGTATTACGAACTTAAGTTGTCTTAAAAGCCTCCAGAACAGGTACCTTCAGAATGTTTGTTCCATATACTCTATTACTTTGAGCTTAATCTTGCCTAAAATAATTTCATTATCTCCATTTATACCAGTTATTTGTGAAAATTTAGTCTAAGTGAAAAGATACTCTTTAAAGTTGGGTTTTCCGTTTGCATTTTAATAAAAAAAAAAAAAAAAAGCCAAAGGAAACCCTGGTGGCGTAGTGGTTAAATGCTATGGCTGCTAACCAAAGGGTCGGCAGTTCGAATCCGCCAGGCGTTCCTTGGAAACTCTATGGGGGCAGTTCTGCTCTGTCCTATAGGGTCGCTATATAATCATGGAGAAATGTCTGGACTTCAAAGAGGCCAACTCTCGTTGATTAAAGGCATTTTAGGTAGAACTAGTGGGTCTTTATTTTTCTTGTTCTGAAAGCTTTTACCTCTGTCCTTCTAGTATTTGTCTGAAATGTGTCAGGTTCGCCCCGTAGTTGTTCCAGCCTTCTGCAGAAGACTCCGGTGCAATATCGGAATCACTCTGCTCTGCTTGCTTTATTTGGGAGTTATGATCTCTGCGTTACTATTACTTTTCTCGATGATGGGGATCTGTTTCCTGCTTTGTATTATAACACATAGCCAGATGACTTTTTAGTGTTCTGCCATTATTCGTTCGTTATGGTCTTCTCCCTTTAGCTTCCATTCCTCAACTTTTTTGTTTAAATTTTTTGCTTTTTATTATTCTGGTGTCATAGAGTTCTGGGAATAGTGTCAGCTCCAAATCTGAAACACTTGGGGATCATAGTGGCAGGTGAAAATCATGTCAGCTGAAGCAGGGCTTGAGAGTACCTTTATGTTCAACTCTGGCTCCATCATTTGGCATTTGAATACTTTGTAGTCTGTCCAGTGTTCCTACACCAGATAGGTCATGTTGTTAAGGACAAAGTCTAGCCTTTTGCACCTTTGACCAGCTGTGTGACCTTGAACAAGTCACTTAATTTATCAGTTTCTCTCATAAAAAAGGGGAGTCTCCCATCTAACAGGATTGTTGTGAGGAACACATCTACTGATAGCTGTCATATATGGAAGACTTGGCTTTTGGGGGCCAAGTCTGTCTGTTCAGTGCTGTTGCCCCAACACTAAGCATAGTGTGCGGCACATGGTGGGAGTGCAGGAATTATGAATGAATGAATTGGTAAAGATTATAAATAGCTGTTCGTAAGTCTTAAGTTACTATAACATTTGAATTTCATGATGGATGCCCCCATGTCCTAATTTGTCCCTTTTTTCCAAAATGTAACTGAGTACTTCTCCCCCCATCCTTCCCTAATATACACGTCTCTACCCTTTTCTAAATTTATAGTATTTATTTGTAACACTCCTGAACTGGTTTATAGTGTTAGCTTTCCCTTCCAAGATTTTATTTAAAAAATTTTCAAATTGATAGAATTTTATATTGAACACCCATATACCCACCACATAGATTTTAAAGTTAACATTTTTACAGTACTGCTTTATCATATATCTATCCATTCCTCCATCCATTAATTCAAAGCAATTTCTTGGTGCATTTCAAAGTATATTACAGACATTAACACACTTTCCCAAGTACTTCAGCATGTATATTATTAGCTGGAGTTTAATATTTGTTTACAGCCCTTTTTTCTTTTTGATGCAAAATGTACATACAATGCACAAGCCTTAAGAGTACATTGCGTGTATGTTTATATAAATTCATATTGTATATATTCTGTAGCTTGCTCTTTTCACTTAATAGTGTGTTTTGGAGCTCTTTCCTTGTACAGTAGATAAACCCTAGTCTTTCGATTGCTGCATACTTTTCCGTAATAAGGACATACGTGTTTATTTAGCTATTAGTAGACATTTAGATTTTTCATACTTGGCTGCCTTAAATTTACTTGGTAGATGTGTAAGATAAAGACCTAGAAGTGGAATTACTAGGTTGGAGGATATGCATACTTTAAGTATTAATAAATGCTTGTAAATTGCCAATCAAATAGGCCCTATCAATTTAACCTTCCACCAATATTGTTTTCCAGTACTCTCACCCACAGTGAATATCATCATTATCTTTTAATTTTTATGAGTTATTTTGGGGTAAATCTCATTTTAATTTGCATTTCTGTGATTGCTAATGAGGCTGTATATGGTCTTCCCAACAAGTTTTTTAAACTTTCAGAAGGCCAGGGCCAGAAACATTTACTACCTTCATATTCGCTCACTGAACATTTGCTGATTGAATGAATGAATGCTGGGTTTTGGGGTTGAGACTGAGAAAGGATGAATGAACTAAATGTAGAGAGGTTAAAGAAAACTAAAGGTGCTCAGTGCACGTGTGTCTTAAATAATAAAGAGATTTTTCCCTTCTCTCCCCTCTACTCTTCCCTTCTCTCCATCTGTGAGAGGTAGGATAGTGTCTTACTTGTCTAGTGCTGCTATAACAGAAATACCACAGGTGGATGGCTTTAACAGAGAGAAATTTATCCTCTCAAAGTCTAATAGGCTAGAAGTCCAAATTCAGAGTGCCAGCTCCAGGGGAAGGCTTTCTCTCTCTTGTTGTCTCTGAGGAAGGTCCTAGTCATCAATCTTCCCCTGGTCTTGGAGCTTCTCCGCGCAGGAAGCCTGGGTCCAAAGGATGCACTGTGTTCCTGGTGCTGCTTTATTAGTGGTATGAGGTCCCTAATGTCTCTCTGCGCCCTTCTCTTTTATGTCTGAAAAAAGAGATTGACTTAAGACACAACCTAATCTTGTAGATTGAGTCCTGTCTTATTAACATAACTGCTGCTAGGAGTGGTTAAGTGCTACAGCTGCTAAGCAAAAGGTGAGCAGTTCGAATCCGCCAGGCGCTCCTTGGAAACTCTACGGGGCAGTTATACTCTGTCCTATAGGGTCACTATGAATTGGAATCGACTCGATGGCAGTGGGTGGTTTTGGGCTGCTAATCCCACCTTATTAACATCATAGAGACAGGATTTACAACATATAGGAAAATCACATCAGATGACAAAATAGTGGACAGTAACACGATACTGGGAATCGTGGCCTAGCCAAGTCGACACACATTTATTTTGGGGAGGCACAGTTCAATCCATAACAGATGGTGAGGTGGTTAAGAGTCCAGGCTGTGGAGTCAGGTTTTGTGGATTCATATCCCAGCTTGTCTCTTATTAGCTGTGTAAACTTGAATAGTTTATTTAATCTGTGTGTCTCAGTTTCCTCATTTATAAAATAGGGAATATCAGTGCCTTGCTTTTAGGGCTGTTGTAAGAATTAAATTAATATTTGTAAATTGTAGACAATGGTGTTTGTCACTTGGTATGTGCTAATTATTATTTAACGATTGTTATTCTTCCCTTCTGCATATACAGTTTTTGGTTGTCTGTAATGTGTTAGGTCTGTGGGGAATATAAGCAAAGTTGAAAAGAACCCTACCTTGAAGAAGCTTACAGACTTGAGACTAGTTTAAGAAAATGTTAAGACATTTGGCAGGTCTGGATAACAGGGTGGGGACTGGGAAGAGATAATTGGCAGGTTAAATTCATCCCTCCATCAGTAAGGAAGAATTTCATAGGCTAAACTAAGGGATTTGGGTTATATTTTTAAGTGATGGGAAACCCAGTGTGGATTTACAGCTGAATCAGATTTGCATTTCAGCAGATCATTTTGAAAGAGGCTCTGCTGGAGGAGCGGAAGACCAGAGGGTGTTGGCGACAAGCTAGGGGAGGTATGATGAGGGCCTGAAATAAGGGAGTGACATTATGAATACAGATGAACCGATCAATTTGAGAGGAAATAGAATTATAGGCACTGATTGTTAAAGAAGTATGATTCAAAGAATGTACAGACCCTGGGCAGCATCTTCAGTATCATAGAGGTGGTCTGAAAAGACAGCTGGAGGCAACTGAAGTTAAATACTTTTAGAAATCACAATCATTCTATAAAAGAAATGATATTGTAATAATGACTTGTCAGGTATTAATGACATGCATAAAGCTGTATTTCCAATCTCTTACTGTGTTGTTAGGTGCCGTCGAGTCGGTACTGACTCATAGCGACCCTATGCTTGAGCTCATTGTTGCAGCCACTATGTCAATCCACCTCGTTGAGGGCCTCCCTCTTTTCCGCTGACCCTGTACTCTGCCAAGCATGATGTCCTTCTCCAGGGACTGATCCCTCCTGACAACATGTCCAAAGTATGTAAGACGCAGTCTCGCCATCCTTGCTTCTAAAGATCATTCTGGTTGTACTTCTTCTAAGAGAGATTTGTTCGTTCTTTTGGCAGTCCATGGTATATTCAATATTCTTCACCAACACCACAATTCAAAAGTGTCAACTCATGTTCGGTCTTCCTTATTCATTGTCCAGCTTTCCCATGCATATGATGTGATTGAAAATACCATGGTTTGGGTCAGGGGCACCTTAGTCTTCAAGGTGACATCTTTGGTCTTCAACACTTTAAAGAGGTCCTTTGCAGCAGATTTACCCAGTGCAATGCATCTTTCGATTTCTTGACTGCTGCTTCCATGGTGGTTGATTGTGGATCCAAGTAAAATGAAATCCTTGACAACTTCAATCTTTTCTCCGTTTATCATGATGTTGCTCATTGGTCCAGTTGTGAGGATTTTTGTTTTCTTTATGTTGAGGTGCAATCCATACTGAAGGCTGTGGCCTTTGATCTTCATTAGTAAGTGCTTCAAGTCCTCTTCCCTTTCAGCAAGCAAGGTTGTGTCATCTGCATAACTTTGTGAAGAATGGGAATTCCAGAACACTTAATTGTGCTCAAGAGGAACCTTTACGTGGATCAAGAGGCAGTTCAGACAGAACAAGGGGATACTGATTGGTTTAAAGTCAGGAAAGGCGTGCGTCAGGGTTGTATTCTTTCACCGTACCTATTCAGTCTGTATGCTGAGCAAATAATCCGAGAAGCTGGACTGTATGAAGAAGGACGGGGCATCAGGATTGGAGGAAGACTCTCACTGTATCTGAGAAGCTTAGAAATACTGAGCTACATATGCTACTTGATAATAGAAAAGCCTAGGAGAACATAACCAGTTAAGACATTTTAAATTACTTGCTGTCAGCAGCATGTTTTCAACTCTAGTTAACTAAGTTCAACATCTTATCGTTACAAACTTGAGAAACTTAGTCCTTTGATCTAAAGTTGTAGCGATAAACCAAAAAACCAAACCCAGTGCCGTCAAGTCGATTCCTACTCATAGCGACCCTATAGGACAGAGTAGAACTGCCCCATAGAGTTTCCAAGGAGCACCTGGTGGATTCGAACTGCTGACCTTTTGGTAAGCAGCCATAGCACTTAACCACTATGCCACCAGGGTTTCCATTGTAGCAATAGAGAGAACATATTTGTGGCTTGAGGTTTACAAAAAGATATTAAAAATGGCCTGACTTGGAAATTAACCAGTTGTGTTGCTGTGTCAGGGTCTCACTACAGGGTCTAACAAACTTAGGTTTGTGAAATGTGAGAAAAACCTGAGTGAGTCACACTGTATTTCAAGGCTGAGGATTAGAGCAGCAGTCAGGTTGAGGACAATGCTGAGGACAGAGAAGAGTGAAGCAGCCTTGGGGAGTCCTTATGAGAACTTCTTCCCCCTCGTGGTTTGTGTACTGTAGAGTGAAGAAAAGAGGGGTGGGTGGACTTAAAAATTAGGGGAAAGGTTTTTTTGGCATTTACAAGAAGGCTGTACTTCAGATGAGGTGGTGGCTTGCTAGATTTCGATCTCCCACTGTTGCTGTATTCTTTATTTTCTTACCATAGGAGTGGTGTCTTATTTAAGAGATTTTTTTTGTGACTGGAGAAGTGGTAAGGCTTAGTCTTGTTTAGTCTTTGGGTGGCTGAAGCATTCTTTCTTACTGATGGTGCATTATGCTTGTGTTGGTGATACTGGCATTGCAAAAGCTCTGAAAAGACCCGAGTAAATTCCTGACCATAGTGTTATTAGACTTTTTGTGTCTTTCAGGAAGGGGAGTCCTCCACAGAGGGCGGATTATTAAAACTAAGGTATTCTGGAATCTCCTTGGTGTTCAAGAGTGTTAAAGCCAGAAAAAAACCTAAGAAATTATTCCATCCTTCTTATTTTATAGTTGGGGAAAGGAAAGCTCACACAGGATGAGGAATTTATTAAAATGTACATAGCTTCTTAAGGTGTCAAGTCTAGAGCTGTTGTCCTGTTACTCCTGGCGCAGTGCTCTTTCTACCGCACCATTTAGCTGTTGAAACAATTGAGACTTTTAAATTTAGACCACAATCACAGTACAGAGTTTTGAGAGGAGTTAGGAAGAAGCACTTGAGTATTTTTGTAGCATGTGAATACGTAATTAATATTAGGGGGGATAGCATTTGGGGAGAATACTTAAGAGACTAAAGAAAAAGATTGTGTCTTTAAATTGGAGGTTATTTTTCAGTTCTGTAGTACCAAATTTGTTAAAAATGTTACTTAAAATTTTGTCTTTTTCAATTATGATAACTTCACTCTGTGTGTGTGTTTATGTACTTCAACTACCCAGTGATTGTATCTAAGATGAAGTAAATAATCAGTCTGGGAGTTAAGCTTATACTTGGGTGGCTGGTCCTAAATTGTACTCATCGTACGGGAGTGGGAATTGATTTGGATGCTATTGTTTTTGGCTCCTGCAGGTTTTGTAGTGCATTCCTGAGCATGAGTGCAGAATGAAGCGACGTTTGGATGACCAGGAGTCACCGGTATATGCGGCCCAGCAGCGTCGGATCACTGGCAGCACAGAGGCTTTCCCTCACCAGCACCGGGTACTTGCCCCTGCCCCTCCCGTGTATGAAGCCGTGTCTGACACCATGCAGTCAGCCACGGGGATTCAGTACTCTGTGACACCCAGCTATCAGGTAAGCTGGAGCCAACCATGTAGATGAGGTAAGGGAGGAGGGATAGTGATTTCACCCAATTAAAAATTTTTTTATTAAGCACTGAGTTAGACATTTAAAAAATGCAGTGTGTGTAAGGTATAGAAAGTAACAAAAACAACGTACACATGTGTACCCACTATACAGGTTAAAAAAAAAAGAATGTCATCATAACCTTTAAAGTTTACTGTGCATTCCTGCCTGATCCCTCTTCGGGTTTCCTCCTCTCAGACATAGCCACTAATTGGAACTTGGTGTTTATTATTCTCTTTTCTTTAGTTTTTATTATTTTTGTTTTTGTCTCTAAGCACTATTGTTGTTTAGTTTGGATGTTGTTGAACTTCTATATAAATAGAAACCTGTTTATTTTCTTCTTGGACTCATTTTGTTTTCTCTCAGTGTGGTTCCTAGGCTAACCCGTATTTTTATGTGTAGCTGTAATTGAGTCATTTTCACTCTGGTATAAACTATATGACTATACCAAATTTATTTGTTCAGTTGATGGACAGTTGGGCTGTTTCTAGTTTTTCACTCTTATAGAAGTGTTGCTGTGAGCATTTGTGTGCACTTCTTATAGTGCAGCACTGCCCACTGTGGCAGTCTACAACAAGACAAGCTTGAACCAGAATGTAAGTCAGTGCACTGCTTCTTTTATCAGGAGTGTCTTGCTAACAAAAAGCAGCTGAATTGAGCAGAGTGCTTATTAATGAAGTTGTTGATTTTCATTCAGGAGCAAGCCCCTTATCTGGTTGTAGACCACTCAGCAGGTTTGGTGGCACATGAGGAAGAGTTTCTCAATTATCTGGGAGAGTGTGTGCATCTCAGCTTTAGTCAGTAATGCCAAGTTGTTTTCAAAGTTGTGCCAACTTGCATTCCCATCAGCACTGTATGTGATTATTTCTGTCGTTCCACATCCTGACCGACACTGACCGCACATCTCATCTGCTTATTCTGTTTTGTACAAATGGAAGAAATTTGTTTATTGTCCTTCTTAATTATGAAAGTAATATGCTATTTATGGTTTTAAAAAAAAGGATATAAAATGATTTCTTCCTCGGACCCCTGAGACTACCTCCCACTGGTGCATTCTTTTGGAATATCTAAAATTTTTTTTATCAGATGCAAGAATATCTGTATTTACCTATCTAGATACACTTTTTACACAAATTGGATCATACAATACATACTGTTCTGCAGTTTGCTCTTTTCACTTAATATATAATATATAGTGGACAAACTTGCCACTTGAATATATATGGATAGCCCCCGTTGCCATTGAGTCAATTCCGACTCATAGCAACCCTATAGGACAGAGCAGAACTGTCCCATAGAGTTTCCAAGGGAAGCAGACTGCCACATCTTTTTCCCATCGAGCGGCTGGTGGGTTCAAACCACTAACCTTTCGATTAGTAGCCGAGCACTTAACCACTGCACCACCAGGGCTCCTTTGAATGTATTTGGATTAAAAAAATATATATTGGACAGATCCCAGTAATTCGCTTTTTAAAATTAAATACTGTAATTGCATTATTTTTAAGGGTTGCATACATAATATTCCATTCCAGGTCAGTATGAACTGTTATTTATTTAACTGGCCTGGAGAAACCTCCTTTGACCTAACTTGATGTAGTGACTTAAAAAAAGCCAACACTGGGAGTATCAATCGGTGTAATCTTGAAAGCAGTTTGGCAGTTTGTGTCAGATTCTTTGGATATCTTTTGACCTAGCAGTTCCATTTCTAGGAATTTATTCTGAGAAAACAATTGATGAAATTAGAAAATGATGATTTATTGTCATTCTTTCTGAAGAGTCCCCCTTGAAACAGTGTACTGCCTTACTGTGGGGCTGGGGCAGCAGCCAGAGGACTGACTGCAGAGAACTGCTGCAGATCCTCAGTAACCTTTAAGATTAGGGCTCAGAAGAAAGATAGGCTGCTTGTTTTCCTTTGGCGATGACTTTTATTATCTGAACAGGTTGACAAGTTTTTCCTACGCTTGGGGTAGTTACATTTGTTCCTGTAGAAACTATAACATGCCCGTATAAAACCAGCCATCTTAAATATTTGTAAACTTCAGTTAATCTTTTAGAAACTTGTTCAGCACATACGTGTTGGAATATCACAGCTCAGAATAATAACCCTTCTTGTGAGAGAGCTATTAGAGCTTTTAGAATTGTATAAATAGCTTTCCTTTTACTCCTAATGTGTCTTCTATTGTTTTTGTGGTTTTAGAAGTAGTTTCTTTCCTCTCAGGGTAATATTTATAAATTTTTGCAATTTTGAAATTTTTTCATTCTCTTTGTTTAGAAAAAGAAAAATTTCGTGTTAGTCTCCTTATTTAGAAGTTAAATCATGTTAAAATATATGCATCTATGTGAGTCCTATTTGAGTGTGGTCCACAGAAAGCGGATCTGTATACTTTATTAGTCTGTTGTAAGATAAGTACAGAAATTGAGAGTGTTTAGGAACTTCTATTGCAATTGCATCTAATAGAATGTAATAATAAAAATTATGGGCTTATTTGTCTTTTTTTTCTCACTTTTTAAAACGGCTTTATTGAGATATAATTCATATGCTGTATAATTCATCCATTTAAAGTATACAGTTCAGTGATTGTTTAGTATATTCACAGACATGTGCCACCAATCACAAAGGTCAGTTTTCATCACCTCAAGAAGAAACTCTCTGTCCTTAAGCTATCCATCCCCCCCACCCCTCCATATCCTTCTAGTCCTAAACAACCACTAACTTTACTTTCTGTCTCGATAGATTACTCTGGACTTCCATATGAATGGAATCATAGTATATGGCTAGGTATCTTTAATTCCACTTTTCTTAAAAAAAAAAAAAAAAAAGCAATTGCCATCAAGTCGATCCCAACTCATGTTGTTAGATGCCGTTGAGTCAGTTCCAACTCATAGCAACCCTATAGGACAGAGTAGAACTGCCCTGTAGGGTTTCCAAGGAACAGCTGGTGGATTTGAACTGCTGACTTTTTGGTTAGCAGCTGAGCTCTTAGCCACTACGCAAATAGGGCGACAGACTAGAGCTGCCCTATAGGGTTCCCAAGGTTATAATCTTTATAGAAGGAGACTGCCACATCTTTCTCCCACGAAGGGGCTGGTGAGTTCAAACTGCCAACCTTTTGGTTAGCAGCCAGGTGCTTACTGCTGTGCCACCAAGGCTCGTTTCCACTTTTCTGGTAATTCATTTTTATTGTATTTTGTAAGCATTGGCCCGTGATGCGTTAGGATTTTTTTTTCTTTTTTTTTTAGTTATTTTGCTGTTGAGACTATACACAGCAAAACATACACCAATTCTACAATTTCTGCATGTACCATTTAGTGACATTGACTGTATTCTTCAAATTGTAAAACCATTCTCACACTCCTTTTCTGGGTTGTTCCTCTTCCATTAACATAACCTCACTGCCCCCTAAGGTTGGTATCTAGTTTTTCAAGTAGGATTTTTTCAAAAGCAGAAAAACTGGTCCTTTACCACAAATAGTTTGAGAAGTACTTGTCTATATAGTTTTTAACAGCTGCAGAGAATTCTTTTATATGGTTCGGCTGTAATTTATTTCATCAGTCCCCTTTTGTGGGAAATTTGGATTGTTTCTTAAAGAATGTCTTTGTGCATGTACCTTTTTGCATTTGTGACTAATTATCTCTCTGGGACACATTTGGGGAAGAATGTATAAGCCTTGACATTCCCTGTCTGTGTTTTGTCCACTTAGGTTTCAGCTGTGCCACAGAGCTCCAGTAGTCACGGGCCCACCATAGCAGCAGTTCACAGCAGCCATCATCACCCCACAGCTGTGCAGCCCCACGGGGGCCAGGTGGTCCAGAGTCATGCTCATCCTGCCCCACCAGTTGCACCAGTGCAGGGACAGCAGCAGTTTCAGAGGCTCAAGGTGCTATTCCGCTCCTTTTCTTTAGTCTGTTTTTATTTTAGTAGGAAACATTCGTTTCGGCCTACTAGTGGTGATTTTCCAACTTCTAACGTTCTAGACTAAATGGTTGAGTCACAAGTTTTTGTTTTGAAACCTATGTATATTTCTCATCTTAGCACCAATGTCTGATCCAGAGAAGAAAACACTCAAGAAATGTTTGTGGAATGTACGAATGCATGGCACTGACACACACCAGAGTGAAGAGGTTATTTTCATACAAAATGAACCTTAAAGTTCATTATTTTGGATACCTCATTTTGAACTCTTAGTCCTTAGCATAAGGTTTTATTGAATGCACACACAGTGGGCAGTAGGCCTCAACCGTAAGTCTTATTGCCCAGTAATATCTTACAGTGTCATCTTTTTATTCTTGTTTACAAATAGGCTGGCACCTTCCAGGTCCATTCTTAGTGAGACACATGCTCTGTTTAAAGTTTGGGGAAAACTACGATTGTGAATGAGGTGTCAGTGTTTTCCTCTGTCTGCTGAGTACGTGCTGTAGCTTTTCAGTGCTTTGAAATTCATGAGGCATCTGTGGAGAAGTGAAGCTTGTGTTCCTAGCTAACCTTGTCGCTCTGCTTGCGTGAGTCTTGTCTTTTCAGAATGTGTGATTGTTGCAGCCAGTGTTCCAGGTTTCAGTTTTTCTAATTTTACATTTATATAAAATTTGAAATTGAGTACAGGAAATATAAATTAAAGAACTAGAAAGAGATAAGATGTTAGAGCTTAATTTAGTCATATCAGCCTAATTACATCACATCGCTTGAAGATAGGAATGAACAGTGTTCCCTTGAAGGATATGTCCATGCATAGCACATAGTTCAGTGTTTTGTTCTCCTCATTGGTTTGGTTCTCAGGAACTTGTTTAATACCGGCCTAAGGAAGTTAAAATGCTATTACATAAATATCATAAAGCATACCAAAGCCAAACTATGTAGAAGAATTTTATAGAAATTAATTTCTCTACATTAGCTTTACAAAGTAGAGGGTCAGTGAAAAACGGGAAGACCCTCGGAGATGGATTGGCACAGTGGCTGCAACAATAGGCTCAAGCATAGCAATGATTGTGAATATGGCACAGACCGGGCAGTGTCTCCTTATGTTGTACATAGGGTCGCTATGAGTTGGAACCAACTCGACGTTACCTAACAACAACATTATCTTAGGCAATTAAGAGTTGACTCTACCTGAGCGTAGTCTTTAAATAGACAGAGTAGAACTGCCCCGTAGGGTTTCCAAGGAGCAGCTGGTGGGTTCCAGGTGCTGACCTTTTGGTTAGCAACCATAGCGCTTAACCAGTGCTCCACCAGGGCTCTTGAACCTTCACTCTAGGCTCTGTCTTTGGGACATTTTTTATCAGCTGTACTGATGTTTTTCTTCAAATGGTTTTACTTTCTGCTTGTCGAGTGATACCTGTGTGCCAGAATGTATTATTGTTGTGGACTTAGCACGTTACCAAGTCCTGAAAATATTTTTTAAAATTTGGTTTGATGTGATTTAATTCTATATTAATAGTGTATTCAACAGTTAATACCTTAAGTTGCAAAAGATCTTATAAATTTCCTGTTAAACTAACAAAAAATATATTTCTATAGCCTTTCAGCCACTTCTGTCAAAGCATAGCACATATTTTACTCACTTTCCTCACAGGAGTCTTAGGCATAAGTATAAGGATTGTAATTTGTTTTATAGAGGCTGACAAAGAAACAAGAAAGGGTTTTGGAGTCAGGGTTATAGAGTGAGTCACAGGTGGAGTTAGGATTTCACGCTCTGTTCTTTTAGTTACAAGCTCTTGAATGTGATTCCTAAACACAGTTAACTTGTTGAATTCCCTTTCTAATGAGGAGAGGTAAAATGCTTTCTTGTGCCTCCATGAAATTTAATTCAATATTCCCACATTGCCTGCTATATTTGGATCAGTCTTAAAATGCTTTATAAGAATTTGAATCAATTTCAGTAAACCATTTACAATATTCTATAATAAGGGAGTATTCAGTGGGAACACTTAGGTTATTTCAAGCATCAAATTGTCTGTATTTTCTTTTTGTCTTTGGCAGATTGGTGACAAAGAGAATTTGAGTAATTTGAGGCATGTTTGGTGTGATTTAGTTTTTTGTTGAACGCCAGCACTATAGGTATTTGGCACGTATATAGCAAGTTCTCTTTACAGTTGTTTGTATTGGGCTCTCTAACAAGATTCAGGTGGTTAAGGACCTTTACTACCTGCATGTTGAAGTGATCCAGGGAAATTCATCAGCAAAGCCTAAGATTCTCCTCAGGTGCCCCCTTAAATCTCTAGCTGTTAAATAAATTACTACTTACAAGGTTTTTGGGTTGTTGTTAAGTTGTAGTCTTTAGAACTGTACACATGCTTTTATAAGTTGTACTTTAAGCAATGTGAGAATTTCTTCGCTATTCTTAGATGCAGGTATCTCATTTATAATGTGGGCGTCATGCTGGGTTTTTTAAGCATAGTGTTATTTTATAAATAATTATTAAACAGTGGCTCACTATGACCCTCAAATAACCTTTTTCTTCCAAACATACACATATCACACATAACATTTATTCTTTCAGGTTTCTGCACTTTTTTGCTCACTGTAGTAATTATTTCACATCATGTTTATTTATTTACCTTCCTTTGTCATGTGATCGTGAATGCCATTCTTAAATCTCTTCTAACTGCAAAATTAATAGGTTTTCTGTTCCATCAACTTGGTCATTAATGAAAAATTTCAATATGGAGAGTTGTGAATATGAATTAAAGTCCATTAATTTCAACAGAAATGGTCATTTTATTTGTGAAGTAGAAAAATAAACCATCAAAGGAGTGGGTATTGACCAAGTATGCAATCTATGCTCTAGCAACAATGAAATACTCTTGATTAACCATGGAAATAATGAATTTTGGGCAGCTCTTGAGATGTCATTTTGTAGTTTATTTCAACATAAATGTTACATTTCATAACATATGGTAAAAGTAGGGCTCGTAAGAAATCAGATGTTTATTTCTGAAACTTCCTTCAACTTGATATTTTGTGTAATATAAAGTATCTGTCCCAAAGATTATAGGCAACGCCTAGTGTGCATTTTCCTTAGATGTCTCAGAGTAACTAAAAATTAAGTTGTCCTAAATCAGACTCATAACTTTCTGGCCCTTCAGCCTATTCTTCTGTGGCTAATCACCCTTGAATGCTTGCTCTCCTTTATCTCTCATATCCTGTCAGTCTCCGAATCCTATTACTTTTACCTCCTGTCTTGTTTTCTTAGTGCTGCCATAACAGAGATCACAAGTGGGTGGCTTTAATGAACAGGAATTTGTTTTCTTACAGTTTAGAAGGCTAGAAGTCTGAATGTAGGGAACTGACTCTAGGGGAAGGTCCTTTTCTTATCTATTTCAGCTTCTAGTAGCTGGCAATCCTTAAAGTTCCTGGGCTTGTAGACTCACCTGTCTCCATCATCTTTCAATAATGTCTTCTTCCCCCCTGTGTCTGTGTTCTATGCTTAATCTGCTCTTTTATAGCTCAAAAGTGATTGGCTTAAGACACACCCTCCACTGATATAGTCTCGTTAGCGTAAGAAAAACTCTATTCCCAAATGGGATTACATCCACTGGTAAAAGCCCATTTAAATTGAGCCAATTCCTGACTTATAGCAACCCTCTAGGACAGAGGTCACATAATAAATAATATGTGACCACATAATAAATGATAGTCATAATTGTATTGTAAAAAAACATAAACAAAAACACTATAGTAGCCAATCTAAAGGACTGCTGGCAAAGTGGACAGACTCTGACAGCAGGGAGACCAGCTGGGACTCAGTTGCAATTCACCCCAGTGCTGTCTTGATTATGGGAGCCCTGACCTTATCCTAAAGAGCTCTGGTAGTGCAATGGTTAAGTGCTCAGTTGCTAACTGAAAGGTTGGCAGTTCAAACCCACCTGGCCTACCAGAGGAAGATGTGGCGGTCTGCTTCCATAAAGATTTACAACCTTAGAAACCCTATAGGGCAGTTCTACGCTGTCCTATAGGGTCGCTATGAGTTGGAATCGACTTTGACAGCATTGGGTTTTGGTTTAATCTTTACAGAGACAGACTTCCTTATCTTTCTTCCTCAGAGCTGCTGGTGGGCTCAAACCGTTGACCTTTTAGTCAGCCACTGGATGCTTAACCACTGTGCAACCTGAGCCCCCCCCCCCACCATAGGTGTAAGGGTTAGGATTTGCAACCTGTTTTGGGGGAACACAGTTAAATCCATAACACCTTCTAAAAAGCTTTTGAATCAGTCTAGTTATTTCTCTTCCTTTGGCCAGTATTGTAATTCAGGCTACTATTGTTCTTACAAGAGCTAGCCCGATAGCATAACTGGTCTTCCTTCCTTCTTCCAATCTGCCCTGCCCTTGGCCAATTCTTTCCCAACACTACAGCTAGCTTGAGTACATGAAAGTGCAGATGATAACATCTAAATAGATGTTAACAAGATTTACAAGGTCTTCCAGGGTCTAGATCCTGTTTGCTCTCTTTTCTCATCTCTTGCCACTCTTCCTACTGCCACTCCACCCCCCCACCACCAATCCTCCAGCCAAACTAGACTGTTTTCCGTTTTCCCAACATACCATGTGGTGTCCTGCCTGAGATTCTGCCCGTGCTTGTTTGTCTGACTCTTCACAGGTCTTCACTTTTGCTAACTTGTACTCATCCTTGGAACTCAGTTTAGACCCCCTCCTAGGGAGGCCTTCCCTAACGGGGTACCCTTTCTGTGTGCTCTCAGGACATTCAGGATTACCTACTCACCCACTGTGTTGTGATTCCCAACTAGATGTGAACAAACTTGTACAGAGCAGGGACTGTGGCTTATTTGTCAAAATATGTGTATTTACTGTATATTTCTATTTATTTACTACATTAAGTTTCATTTTTATATAAGTTGTTTCTTTATAATTCTTGGCTTATTTTCTTTTTATAACCTTGAGGTTTCTCCCTATCTCAGGTGGAGGATGCGCTGTCCTATCTTGACCAGGTGAAGCTGCAGTTTGGTAGTCAGCCTCAGGTCTACAATGATTTCCTTGACATCATGAAGGAATTTAAATCTCAGAGGTAAATGACATACATGGTTGTACTCAAACTTTGTGCTTGGAATGTTGATTTTGAGGGGAGGGATAGTGCTTACTTTCATCTACTAGAAGATACAGGATTCCCCATTGTGGGGATTTAACTTTCAGGGTCATCCTTTATTTTATGTATTGCTATATTGATTGAAATTACAGGAACTAGACCTTTGTTTTTTCCCTGTTGGCAAATTTTTCTTAGTGCATCATCTGTGTCGTGGAGGTAGCACTGGTGGTGATGTAGGCTACTTGACTTTTGAATTCGTTGGAGACACACTGGTATTTTGGCATGATTCACAAATACAGGAGAGCAGTTCGTGTGAGCAGTGTAGACACATGCTCAGTAAATAGTTGATACAAGTGTATAGAAAGCTTGATCTTGCTTGGGAAGTACAGCTTTGGATTTACTGTCTGAATATCTGTTTGACAGGACCGTTACCATGAACGTATATTCTTTTCAAAATTGTGACTAAGCCTCTTTGAATCTAAAGTTAAATGGCTTTGGAATTTTAGAGTTCTTTATGTGTTAATTTTGTATGATGCAGGTTGATTTTTATCTGTTGTTTAGAGAACCTAGTGGAAAGTGAATTTTTTTGTTACCAAAGTATTTTTCAAGCTTTGTCATCACTTTCTTTTTATTTTTCTGTCAGCATTGACACACCGGGAGTGATTAGTCGGGTGTCCCAGCTGTTCAAAGGCCACCCTGACCTGATCATGGGCTTCAACACCTTCTTGCCCCCTGGCTACAAAATTGAGGTGCAAACCAATGACATGGTGAATGTCACAACTCCTGGCCAGGTTCATCAGATCCCCACCCATGGCATCCAGCCCCAGCCTCAACCACCACCCCAGCATTCTTCCCAACCTTCAGCCCAGTCAGCCCCAGCTCCTGCCCAGCCTGCTCCTCAGCCCCCACCTGCCAAAGTCAGCAAGGTGAGCTCTTGGAAAGTTCTGCATCATATGAATTACATCCCCAGAAAGCACCTCTTTGACATTTCCCTTTTATATAATACTTGGTTAACCCAGTGCCATCGAGTCGATTCCGACTCATAGCGACCCTATAGGCCAGAGTAGAACGGCCCCATAGAATTTCCAAGGAGCGCCTGGCGGATTCAAACTGCAGACCCTTTGGTTAGCAGCCGTAGCACTTAACCACTACGCCACCAGGGTTCCCAATACTTGGGTAGATACATTAATACAAGTTACAATGATTTTGTCATAGAGGATACAGTAATCACATAGCTATAAAATAGTTCACATTTACACACCAGATATTTAGGTATCTATTTAAATCAATGGAGTCCCTGGGTGACGCATATGGTTAAGCACTTGATTACTAGCTGAAAGATTGGTTTGAACCCACCAAGAGGCACCTGGGAAGGCAAGCCTGGCAACCTGCTTTCGAGAAGTCCTAGCCTTGAAAACCCTAAGGAGCACAGTTCGGCTGAGTACCCAGGGTATCGTCATGAGCTGGAATCAACTCGACAGCAACTAACAACAACATTTTAGATCAACATTAACAGTCCACAAAGACTCTTTTGTGCCTAATTGCTGCTTATTGAACCCCTGAGTATCCCAGTAGTTGGTGACTTTGTATGATAGTCCTTTGACAATACAGGCAGAAATGATCATCTTATCATGATCAAATTAGGCTACCTCCCACATGGTCATCATCTTCCTAAAACTTCCTCCTTTTACCAGATTAGATCAGTTCAAGCCAAGCAAAAGATCCCGTTGATGATGATGGTGGTGGTGGTGGCGGCGGTGGCGGCCTGTTCTTAGTCTAGAACTGCACTTTCCCAATAAGGAAACCACCAGTCACATACGACTGTATTTAAATTAGTTAAAATATATTCAGTTTTTCATTTGCAGGAGCCACGTGTGGCTAGTGGTTACCGTACAGAACAGTGCAAATAAAGAACATTTCCATCCAGGAGAGTCTTATTGGACAGCGAGGGTGTAAAACACTTCCTGTGTGGAATTATATAGCAATTGACATGTTACCTTTTCTGATGTAGAAGATGTACATAGAAAGAGTTCCTTTCTACTCACACCTGATCAGCTAGTGTACTTAAAAATTACACATGAAAAATTCTTCCCTGTAGTTGGAGATGTCTCCAGTTTTAAGACTGTAGTTAGAAAATTTGAAAACTGAAATATTTGTAGTAGAATGTGTAAGCCCTTGATAGCTCTCACTCCCTCTCATGATCTGAATTGAGTTAAAATGGCCTGGTCCCTGAATAAATAAAGGATATAAATTAATCAGACATGCTTTTTCTCTTTAGTTTTAACATTCTTTCGTGTGTCCACATCTGTGTTCCTGAGAAATTTTTTTTTTTTTTTTTTTTTTAGCCTTCCCAACTACAAGCACATACTCCAGCCAGTCAGCAGACTCCCCCGCTCCCACCATACGCATCACCACGTTCCCCACCGGTCCAACCTCACACACCAGTGACAATCTCCTTGGGAACGGCCCCATCCTTGCAGAACAATCAGCCTGTGGAGTTTAATCATGCCATTAACTATGTTAATAAGATCAAGAACAGGTTCCAGGGCCAACCAGACATCTACAAAGCATTCCTGGAGATTTTGCACACGTATCAGGTAAGAGAATTGCCCTTTCAGCCTGTCTTAACCAGTCACTCTCTAAGGGCATCTGGCTTAAGAAGAAGTTGAATAGCTATTGTTGTTCACTAGTTCTTATGGAAATTAACCAGCTAGAAAGTGTGAATGTATATAAAGCCAATTTGATTTGCCTAACTGAATTGCCCTGCAGCAAGCAGCTAGTCAAGATTTTTTAAAGTTAGTGCCCTGTGAAACAAAAGCTTGTTTACCTGGGAAATTTGGAGGATGATTTGCACAATATAATTAATGTACAGTAGAAGGAGAAATTTCTCTAGTGCTTTGTGTTTTATCAGTTGGGAGTAGTCCCTGGGCATTCACAGTTACTGTCCTAGTTTTAAAAGGAATTGTCAGCCACCATCTACTCCTTTCTCAAATGCCTGCAGTCAAAACAGGTGCTAAGAATGGGAACCTAGACTTTCTTCTTAAGGGCATCCTCAGTAGATAACATACAGAGCTCCTACCAGATACCCCAGGAAGTATGCAAGGTGAGTCATTCAAAACAGTGGCCCTTGAATATGATATTTCCCCATTTGTAATTTTCTATCAGAAAGAGCAGCGAAATGCCAAGGAAGCCGGAGGAAACTACACCCCAGCCTTGACTGAGCAGGAGGTGTATGCCCAGGTGGCTCGGCTCTTTAAAAATCAGGAAGATTTGCTGTCAGAGTTTGGACAGTTCCTACCAGATGCCAACAGCTCTGTGGTAAGTTTGGTTTAGAAAAACTACACTACTTATGATTATTATCTCCTTAGGAAGCTGGAATCAGAAGGGGACTTTCCCTAGATGATGCTCATTTGCTTTGATAAGAGTATTAATCTCTTTCATGTGTCTTGATCAGCTTTTAAGCAAAACAACCGCCGAGAAGGTTGATTCTGTGAGAAATGACCATGGAGGCACTGTGAAGAAGCCCCAACTGAACAACAAGCCACAGAGGCCTAGCCAGAACGGCTGCCAGATCCGCCGGCACTCGGGAACGGGAACTACCCCTCCAGTGAAGGTGGGAATTAGGAGCACTTGCTCATTTTGACTTGGGGGAGCAATTTTGGTGGCTAAGGACTCTGGGGGTGGTCATGTGTTCTTATCCAAAGCATGTTTACGGCTGGATTCTGGATATTTGGAATGAGTTGGTATATGTCACGAAAACTCAGTGCAAAGTTTCTTATCTGGCTTTGCAAAAGAACGTTAGACTAACTCTAATTGCTTAGATTACTGTACTTTTTTTAGTTCCTCCTGGTTTTCTCTGTATTTTCCTTTTTTGTTACTAGCTGTCATTTATTTTTTTTCCTTGCTGCCAAGAGTTTCCAAGACTTACTCAATTTTCCCCTCTTGTGATTTGATGTTTTAAATCTGCCTTGTCCAAAGATTGGAAACCCTGGTGGTGTAGTGGGTAAGAGCTATGGCTGCTAACCAAAAGGTCAGCAGTTCAGATCTACCAGGTCCTCCTTGGAAATTGTATGGGGCCGTTCTGCTCTGTTCTGTAGGGTTGCTAGGAGTGGGAATCGACTCGATGGCAGTGGGTTTGGGTTTTTTTTTGTGTGTGCTAAGATTATTGAGCAAGTCAGTGATCTCTCGAGGTTCTCCTGTGCTTTGTGAGATCTCTTTGGTCTAGAGGCTTCTTCTGCCCAAGGTTCCTTGTTGAGTTGCCAGATCTTATATCATCTTAATCTCCATGGCAGGACCTTTTGGCTATAGCAGAGGGGGAGGTCTTAAACTGCCACCAGTGAGGTATGGCGTGTTTATTTTTAAGAGCAAACACTGGTGATCTACCGCAGAAAGCTAAGCTTCCTGTCCTTTTTGAAATAGTGCATCTGTGATAGGAGAGAGCTAGGTGTATGGACTGAACACTGCTTCGGTGCATTCTAAATTAGTATGTAATGTGGAAGAGATAGACAAGTCTGCGGAATTTAAAGATAACAAAAGCAAGTGGGATTTTCTAACAGTAAGAGATAAATGGTGAAGAAGTGAATAACTACAAAGACTGACATGTTAGGCATTACTGGCACTTTTGAAGGACCCTGCTTTTTAGTGTTTGTGTAAAGGTTTCTCCTTTTGAAATCACATTGAACATGGGTAATGGTTGATATTTTTTCACGTTAGTAGTAAAAATCAGTTCCACAGATATGCTCCACCCTTGAATTGGCCTCGTCCACACTTGATTACCCACAGGTGGAAGCCCTATCTTGGGGGCATGCGGTGCCTCACCTACTTTCTCCTCAGGCAGTGTAAGCAGAGGCTGTGGCTCCTAAGAGAGTGTACTCTGAGATCCCAAAGGTAACTGTGCTGGTTCTCACGGTGCTTGTGTGTTCCTTCACAGATAGTTGAGAAGTGGTTTTTTAAAAAAGTAAAATCTTGCTTGTCAGGGTTCAGTCATGGTCTGGTCATTTCCTTTAAAAGAGCAGTCTTAATTAGTCTGAATGGATGTTGCTGACACGACAGGAATAACTGTTCTTTCTGTTAGAATAGGAAAATAAACTGCTTTTCTCCCCCATGAAAATTTTTAATTGAATTACTGGCAGAGTTTAAAAATTGATTTATATACACTCCAGGCAGCGTACTCCAGCTCTTTTTTTTTTTTTTTTTTTAATTCAGATTACATTTATTTATTTTTGGATATTGTGGTTTGGGTGAAAGTTTACAGAGTAGATGAGTTTCCCATTCAACAATTTATACACATATTTATTTTGTGTAATTAGTTGCAATCCCTCAATGCGACAGCGTTCTGTCCCCTTTCTCCCTGGGTTCCCTGTTTTCATTCACTTATCTTTCCTGCCTTAGGAACTTAGTTTTTGGGCACAGGCTGCCCTTTTGGCCTCGTATGGTTACCAATACTTTTTCTGTCTCTACCAGCTAGGAAAACAAAGTAGTGGCATTAGGTTCCAGAAAAAGCTGTTTTTGGCCCACAGAAAAAGTAAGGAAGGACATTAATTCTAAAAGTTTTTGACCGGTAATGCTGTGAGCATTTGTGTAGAGAACATATCGGGAGTAGAATGGCGAGCCTCTGCTGGAGAAAGAAACTGTGACAGGCAAATTGAAATAGAGAAGAAGCGTGGAAGTCTTTCAGGGTGTAGATTGAGTTAGTTGCATGAATTCTCTCATTTGCTCCACATTATCAGTCAGCAGTGGTCAGCGATGGAACCATTGAATACAGATGAAAATGAAATGTTGAGAAGCCCACTGTCTGAATCTTACGTGTTTGTATTTTTCCTTTTTTGTAGAAGAAACCCAAATTGCTCAGCCTAAAGGATTCCTCTATGGCAGATGCCAGCAAGCATGGTGTAGGAACTGAATCTTTATTTTTTGATAAGGTGAGTCATGGGTGAATTAGATTTGATATCAGCCATCATTTTCTTTTAAAAAGAAAATCACCTCCACCCCCAAGAAGGGTTTATTTTAGAAGCGTGAAACCGATTAGGACTTTGTACTTTCTAGCATAGTTTCCAAATTGTAAATTCTTTCAATCTTCTAGAACTGTAAGCAAAACTAGAGGCATGGTAGCATTCTCCTTTGCTTTGGGTGGTAGTTTGTAGCAAAATACAGCCTTTCCCGCTTTTTTGAAAAGATGTGTGATGTTCCTCTGGAATGATGTTTGGAGTTCTCTGTTGTAGATATCCAGGTCTGTACAATGGAGAGTGTTGGTGCTTACACCAGTTGTTGGGGACTTAAAATGGCTTGTAATCTTCTAATTGCTGTGATACATAATTTGCAGTATGCACAGGTAGGATTCGTGGGGGTTCTGATTTGTATGTTTTCGAAGCTCCCCAGGTGATTCTAACGAGCACAGGAGTTGAAACTGCTGGTGTAAACGGTGTTGTGCGGTATTAGGTTGGCTCTCCACCTGTGTCTGAAGGCAACGTGGCCATTAGCAGGCTACTTTCATCAGGGTAGCTGGCAACTGTTGGGCTTCTCCTGAACCCATGAATCAGCCCGGATTGATCTGGCGGTGATTGACCTGCTCTTGCACCTCTGGCTTTTTGCAGGACAAGTGATTTAACATCTCTATGATTGTTTATCATGCCTCCAAAAGACAGGCTGCCCTGATCTCTCTGCCTGCTGTGCCTGTGTGAGCTATCCTGAGAAAATAGTCACAGTCCCTGATTCTGACTTGAACCATTTCTAAGGGCTGCCTGGGCACTTGGTATTTTAAGGCAAATGTATAAGTCAAGGTCACAACCATCAAATGGCAAGAAAAGAGTGGAAGAGGGGCACTGTTAAAATTAAAAAAGAATTAAGAAATATATTAGCCAAATGCAACATGCAGACCTTGTATGGATCCTGATTTTGAAAACCAATTTTTAGAAGATGTTTATTAGATAACTCAGGAAATTTGAACAGATTCAATATTAGATCCTATTAAGGAATTAAAAATATATATATTAGTAATTTTAAGAGTAATGGTTTTTTTTAAAGAGTGCTTATTTGTTAGAGATACATACTGAGGTCTATATAGGTGAAATGTCTGGGATTTGCTTTAAAATTCAGTGGTGGAGGAAATGGGTAGAGAGGAAACAAAATTTACTATGTATTCATCACTGAGGTTGAGTAGTACATGGGATTCATTAGACTGTCTACTTTTATGTATGTTTAAAAGCTAATAAAAAAATTAAAAGTAAATAAATATGGTTTATAGTACAAAAAGTACAAGTGCTCTTTCATCTTTAGCTTTAAAAGGACATATGCCAGTATCTAGAATAAGCAAATGTATAGAAACAAAAATTCAAATTCATTAGTGATTACCAGGGGCTGGGGGAGGGGATAATGGTGGGAGTTCTTTAAGGGGAACCGAGCTTCTGTTTGAGGGGATCCAGAAACATTTGGAAATGGATAGTGGTGATAGTAGTACAACCTGGGGAGTATAATTAACGTCACTGAATTATGCTCTAAAAATGATTAAGTGGCAGACTTTCTGTTTTACATGTATATTACCACCATAATATTCTTTTTAAGTGTGTATTCCATGTGGTATCTACCAGTTGATAGTTAGGAAAAGTATTCTAGAGCCTGGAGTGGGAGTTGTTGATTTGGTGAGAGCCTTCAATCCCTACTACAGTACCACAATGCTAAAGATTTGTGAAACTGAAGCTCCAGATTGGTCATCTATCCAGGCTAGTTGTATTTTGTTTACGGCATTGAACATTTAAAAATTTTTTGATGCTAAAGTGATCAATATTGTAAATGGAGGAAGGGAAAGATCATTGTGAGGGGACAGAAATATTTTAAAAGATTTATTATTCGAGATTACCAGAGTTTGGAAACATTGTTAACCAAGATCCTTGCTGTAAATACCTGTTAAGAGAGGCAACAAAACTTGGGTAACTCTGATATGGTTTGGAGAATAAAGCATGTGAGATGGTAAGAGTCTTACCTACTCTAGGATCTCACTGTTTAAATTTTTATTATGGAAAATTTTAAACGTATAGAAGAGAATAATCGAATGACCCCTTATCCAGCTTCAGTATTTCCAGGCTCCTAGCCAGTCTCTTTGTTCATGTGTACTCCCACCTACCACAGATGCTTGGGAGACAGTCTGAGATATTACTACCTCCGTAAATATTGTAGTAGTTTTCTCTTTAAAATGACTCTTTTTTTTCAGATATAGTCATTATCACACCTGAAAAAATTTACTCTGATTCTTTAGTATCCTCACATATGTCAGTTCGTGTTTCCCAGTTTTTTTTAAAGCAACGCAGGATCTCTTGATTCTTCCACTTAACTGTTTTATTTTTCGGTTGTTTCCATAAGGTCCGAAAAGCTTTGCGAAGTGCAGAGGCTTATGAAAATTTCCTGCGCTGTCTTGTTATCTTTAACCAGGAGGTGATCTCTCGATCTGAGCTAGTACAGCTAGTCTCTCCCTTCCTAGGGTAAGTGGAATGAGGGGCTTAGCCCTGTTATAGGATATGGAGGCGAGGGAAAACCCACTTGGTTTGTGAGTGTATGAGAAGCAAAGTTAATTGAATTGGGTCCACCGACTTGTAAAATGTCAGTGTTAAAAGAGTCCTCCTAGAAGTCTTCTAGTCCAACTCTGGAGATAAGAAAATAGAAAGGGATTAAAGTTCCTGTTGACTGCTGGCCAGGACTAGTGGTGTCCTCATCTGCTGACCAGTGCTTCCTGTATCCCAAGATTCTAGAATCTTGACTGTATTTCACAACCTAAGAATTAACTGAACACTGAAGCAGTGTTCTCGATCAGAAGTATGGCTGGTTATTGCAGCTCTTCCATCACCATCATAATTGATCTGAGAGCATTCTATAGGAAAAGGGGAAACCAAATGTTCAGAGGCGGTGCTTTGAACTGCTTTGGCAGGAAATAATAACTGTCATTAGAACTTGCCCCTGGTAGCAGAGTTCCGACCCAGCACCAAGTGGTGGTGGGCATATCTCGGGACAACTGCCTCGTGCTTCTCATTGCTTACCAGTTTTTGGTTTGATTCTTTAGGAAATTCCCTGAGTTGTTTAATTGGTTTAAAAACTTTCTGGGCTATAAGGAGTCTGTACATCTGGAAACCTTTCCAAAGGAACGAGCTACGGAGGGCATTGCCATGGAGATAGATTATGCCTCCTGTAAACGGTTGGGCTCCAGCTATCGAGCCCTCCCAAAGAGCTACCAGCAGCCCAAGTGCACAGGACGGACTCCTCTCTGTAAAGAGGTAAGGCCTTCCCTGGTAAGGATCAGCCCTGAATCCTCAGATTCCTCCAGAAGGGAGCAGTATGGGGATTTTATGTGAATGGGTGGAGAATTTATGTAATGAGATCAAGACTCCTCTCTTTTTTCAAAAGAAAATGTCACCTATGTTCCTGAACCTTTTTCTTACCAATACCCTTTTGTAAACTTGCTGAAGGTGAAACTTAGAGTGATGTTAGCTGCAGAGCAATGTTTCTCCCACCCTCTAGACCTTTGTTTTGTCTTTTTATTGAGAATGCTTTTCAGTCTCTTCTTCTCCCCACAGGTTTTAAATGATACCTGGGTTTCCTTCCCTTCATGGTCTGAGGACTCTACCTTTGTTAGTTCCAAGAAGACACAGTACGAAGAACATATCTATCGTTGCGAAGATGAGCGCTTTGAGGTACAAGCTCCTTTTTCTTTAGACCCAAACCCAAAAACCCAGTGGAAAATAGATGCCAAATGAGAAGGTATCTCAGATATCTCTCTGTGAGGGTTGTCTTTTTAAGACTGAAGAGCTCTTGACATTTATAGGATCACTTCCTCTTGTGATATATGCCTGTTGTATTTAACATGCTTTACAAATTTGTTGAATGTATTAGTAATTTTATAACAACTGTGATTTATCTAGGCCACTTGAACAGAAATTGTCCATTGATAACTGAATAATAATCCTTTGAATTTTTAAAGATTTTTGTGCTCAAGCTTTATGTGATGTATAAAACTATACCTATAAGGTTTTCTTGAAGCTAGTTTTAATTATTTTAAGGTCTGTGTGTATTGTTGTTCTTAGTGCAGGTATCGTAGTTAGCAAACCAGGTCTGTGAGAACTGGACTTTTTCTCTCATATTTCTGTATTGATTTGGCTTCTTTTGAAGAAAGTTAGATTAGGGACTTTATTTTAAAGTAGTTGGGAAGGGAAAAGCTGGAGTGAATAAATGAGTTGGTAGAGGTTTTTTTTTTGTTTGAGGATGCACTTATATCAGGAGGGGAATTAAACTGAACAGTTGGCTCAAAATCCCCAGTGAGTATGAGTGACTAATTCGTTGATATCATCAACAAAAAGGGAATACTAAGTGTATCCAAAGAAGTAAAATGATGTGTGTCCTATTTAATGTATTTACTATATTAAACTGGCTGTGTTTCATATGGATGCGAGACATCTTAAACTCTTTTTTTTTTTTTTTTTTAATTCATACTGATTTAGTTCTCAGCAAGTTTACCCCTTTCACACATCCTTCAGCTGTTTCTAGTTTTGAATGAAGAGCCACTTGCTACGTAGCTACTGGCTATTAATTGGCCATCTCTGCCCCAGTGTTTGAGGAGTTGCAACCATTTGCAGAAAATGAAATCATGGCAAATGTTAACTCCCATGGGAAGTTTGATCAGGCTAAAGGAAGCATTTCGTTTTTACCTGTGTTTAGTAATGTTAGATAGATGAGCTTGGCATCTTGTCTTGACCCAATGGCCCTGTTCTCTCTCAGCTGTTACACCTGCAAATGGGAGGCAACACCCTCATTTACCAGTTGTGACTACAAAAGTAAAGATGAAAGAAGTGTGTGTCTGTGTGTGTATGCTTAGAAATTGGTGGGATGGGCTCCTTCAAATGGGTTTTAGCTTAGGTAATGCTGCAGTACAGAAAATCCCTAAATCTCAGTGGCTTGAAAAAAGAAAAGTTTATTGTTTGGCCATACTGCATGTGCCCTGCTGTTTGACAGAGGACTCTGCTCATCAGGATTACTTGGGGACCCAGGCTGACAGAGTGCCACCATCTTGCACATTGTCAGTAATTAGAGGGAAGAAAAAGCTCAGAAGGGTCTCACACCCTTAAATGTTCCAGCTTAGAAGTAACATACAGTGTCTACTCACCTCTTCACAACTCATTTGCCAGAACTAGTTACATGGCCCTCTCTAATCACAAGGAGCCAGGAAGTTCAGTCCGTCATTTGTCCATAACTGCGGGAAGAGGGGGAAGACCAGAAATATTTTACAAAACATTATGACTGTCAACAGTCCCAAAGCTAGAAAACCTAGGGAACGCTGTTTTGCAGACGTTTGGTCATTGGTCTTTGAGACTGCTCATTTGTATCATTTTTTGTATCTTAGAGAATCTTGTCAGTGTTAAGGCTAGGGGAAGAATTATGGACTCAAAGTCATGTCCTTAACCAGGTCAGAAAATTAGTGCCAGTAGTTCAGTAAGAATTTAAATGGTTACCCACAGGACATTGAACTCCTTAGGACTGATGGTCACTGCTCTTACTACTATTGGATGTGGGACCAGGCTATTGAAGGTTTTGAATAGCTTCAGCTACCCAAAAAAAACTTACCCACAAGGCTTATTTATCCTTTTAAGTGTTTTGTTATTGTTTGTAACAGAGCTTAGCAGTCAGGAGAATTCAGGGAAAAGGGTCATTAAGGTTACCTCCTATTAGGCCCCTCTGGCAGTCCTAGCCAAAGCACACCGTGGTAGTGGTTGAGATAATAACTACCATTTAGCCATCATTTATCGGATGTTTGTTACGTGCTAGGCATTGTGCTGTACACTTTATGTGGATTATATCATTAAATCTGTAGAACACCTTATGTGAGGGTAGGTGTTGCGATCCTTGTTGTACTGATAAGGAAACGGTCTTACATGGCTAGTAAGGCAGAGCCAGGATTCAAATCCAGGGAGTTTGACTCCCGAACTTCTCCTGCTGACCACTGTGGTAGTCTCCTTTGGAGGCCTAAGCGTGCTTCTTGTCTTCCTCTTTAGCTTGATGTAGTTTTAGAGACCAATCTGGCAACAATCCGGGTTCTGGAAGCAATACAGAAGAAGCTTTCCCGCTTATCTGCTGAGGAACAAGCCAAATTTCGCTTGGACAACACCCTTGGGGGCACGTCGGAAGTCATCCATCGAAAAGCACTCCAGAGGATATATGCCGATAAAGCAGCTGACATCATCGATGGTCTGAGGAAAAACCCCTCCATTGCCGTCCCAATTGTCCTTAAAAGGTACGTGAGTGAGTGTGTCCGCAGTGCTTTAGTGTGCTTTGTGACAGATTCAGTGTCCTTTTGAACAAGGCTCTCATTTTCGATCTAGTTGTCCAAAGAGACCTTCGTTTCTTCCCTACCCTGGTTGTTGGAAATCAGGTGCAGAGTGGGATAGTGGAGCTTCATGATGGACTTCTGTGTAGCCAGCCATTGAGAGTAGACCTTGAGAAGTCCATACTGTCAGACCTGGTATGAACCATGACCCAAGAAGGTAGACACTTCTGAATTTGTAACACATTAAATCTGTAGCGTGTCCTGTGTGTTTGAAGGGGAGGGTAGTTTTAAATATAAAAAAAGAACAGACAGCCCCCCCCCCGCCATGTTCCTGCCACTGGGCACAATTGTTAACATCTTAGTTTGTTTTTTAATAAGAAAAATTACTGTCTTTGTAAAACTGATACATACTCACTATAAAAGAGTTCTGCATTACCAGTTTTACCAGCAATATCTTACTTCTTTCTCCTAACAACGCTTTATGTCAATCTGAGGGGTAGAGGGGCGTTTGTACCCACCTAGAGCCAGGAAATCCTGTTGGGGTAGCGATTAAGTGCTACAGCTGCTAACCAAGAGTTCAGCAGTTCAAATCCGCCAGGTGCTCCTTGGAAACTCTATGAGGCAGTTCTACTCTGACCTATGTGGTCTCTATGAGTTGGAATCGACTCGATGGCAGTGTGTTTGGTTTTTTTGTTTTTTTTTTTTTTGGTAAGGCCAGGCATCAAGTAGATAGGAGGCCAGAAACCAGACTGAGCCCCAGTGTTACTCTAAGTCCACGGTGCCGTTAACTGCACTGTGAACTCTTGCTGAGAGCTGGGTCTTCTCTCATTTCATCTGGCAAAAATGTTTTACTGTTTGCTGCACAGTTCCACAAATGCTGAGATTTTATTGTTCCTCCCAGTAGTATTTAACTTTTAACCTTTGAAATGTAGACTCTTTTTTAGTTCTGGTGCTGTTTTTTATTTTTACTCTAATATTCTCTCCTGGGACATCAAGATCAATTCTTATCTGAACTTCTCAAACCGTGTCCAAAGGAACATCACCGTGCAAATTCTCTGCTCTTGGCCTTTTGCGTTCACATTAGCATAGTACATGTTCTGAGAAGTCCTAAACCCACCACCAACGACTTAACTTTGTTTTAGCTGGCCAAGGAAGAGAACCCTTTTTTCAAGGAGTACTTATATCTAAAGGGTATACTGTGGAATGCTGTTTGAGAAATAATTCTAGGTAAGATTTCTGACTTGGGACAAATTATGTCCTGAATGAGCAACTTTGCATGTATAAAAGTTCAGTACAGATTTGGTAACGTTTATCCCAAGTGGTCAATAATTTCGACAGGCCTTGTGTATCTTTTGACTTTTGAAATAAAGTAGCCTGGCTTATATCTCACTTCTAAACCCCCTGAATCTCCCGATGTTGTTGTTTCTGTCCCTCTCCTCACCTCACTAGGTTGAAGATGAAAGAGGAAGAGTGGCGAGAAGCTCAGAGAGGCTTTAACAAGGTGTGGAGGGAACAAAATGAGAAATATTATTTGAAGTCTCTGGACCACCAGGGCATCAACTTTAAACAGAACGACACCAAGGTCCTGAGGTCTAAGAGCTTACTCAACGAGATTGAAAGTATCTATGACGAGGTGAGCTGGGGGTTTCTACATCTGGGAGAGAACTCTGTCACCTTTATGTTCAGCATAGCTTTGATTCTTGGGAATTCCCTTTATCATATGAAGATGAGACCCTCTAAGACCTGTTGATTCTTGCTTCATAACTGTTATAACCTTTTCTATTCTTGATCCTGCCATCTCCTTTATACCTAAGCTGTTAGACTAGTCTAATTTATCAT
This sequence comes from Elephas maximus indicus, assembly GCF_024166365.1. Classification (NCBI taxonomy): domain Eukaryota; kingdom Metazoa; phylum Chordata; class Mammalia; order Proboscidea; family Elephantidae; genus Elephas; species Elephas maximus. The sequence goes on along the minus strand of NC_064831.1, from coordinate 65,331,905 downwards.
CCTAGTTTCAGTTTACACCGCCTGCCTCCCTCCCCACCCACCCCCCCAATTTAGTTCCCTTGAACAATACCTTGTCTTCATATTTACCGTCTCAGCTTTCTGCAACTTAAAAATTGTCATTGATTCCCAAACTCACTCTAATCTTTGTTTATTCAGCACACTTACCAGGACTATATAAAGAAACTAATTCTGTTTTCTGTGAGCTCACAGTCTTAGAGAGGGGATGGGTAGAAATATAAATACAGTGCAATTGAGAATTCCCAGAAGTGGTGTGATCCTGAATTTCAGACATACAAAAGGAGAGAGAATAGTAAACCAAGCTCTCATGTAAACTTAAATAATCATCCATGTTTTGTCAATTTTGCTGTATTTGTCAACACCCACACTCTACCCTGGAAGTATTTTAAAGTAAATCTCAGACTTCATATCATATCCTCTGTAAGGAATTTTTAAAGATGATCTCAATTCTGTCCCATTGTTCCTATCAGCCGCCAGAGTCTGGTGCCAATATTTTGGCATCAGACCGATCTCTTACATTACTATTGTGTTAACTGGAAGAGGCACCAAAATTATGAAGATCAGGTCCTAATTTTTGGATTGGAAAAAATCCATCACTGTGGTTAATAATGGTGTGTACTGCTGGTGTCGCGTCGCAGTCTGTGTGTCGTTGCCCTAAACATGTCCAGTGATACTTTGCCGTCTCTCTCTCCCATCAGAGGCAAGAGCAGGCTACAGAAGAGAATGCTGGTGTACCAGTTGGCCCCCACCTCTCACTTGTCTATGAGGACAAACAGATACTGGAGGATGCCGCTGCCCTGATTATCCACCATGTGAAGAGGCAGACAGGCATTCAGAAGGAGGACAAGTATAAAATCAAGCAGATCATGCATCATTTCATTCCTGACCTGCTCTTTGCTCAAAGAGGCGATCTCTCAGATGTGGAGGAAGAAGAAGAAGAAGAGATGGATGTAGATGAAGCCACAGGGGCAGCTAAGAAGCACAACGGTGTTGGGGGCAGCCCCCCTAAGTCCAAGCTACTGTTTAGTAACACAGCAGCTCAAAAGTTAAAAGGGATGGATGAAGTGTACAACCTCTTCTATGTCAATAACAATTGGTATATCTTTATGCGACTGCACCAGATCCTCTGCCTGAGGCTGATGCGGATTTGTTCCCAAGCTGAACGGCAAATTGAAGAAGAAAACCGAGAGAGAGTGTGGGAGCATGATATGCCAGGCGTACGGCGAGACAAGAGTGACAGCCCTGCTATCCAGCTACGTCTCAAAGAACCTAGTGAGTGCCTAGGTTGACTTAGAGAGGGTGTGTGGGGTTGAGGACTTCAGGGCCTAGTTAGACTTAGGGTGGTTTTTTTTGTGCATAGAGTACAGACTGTAGAGCCAGACCAGGGTTCAAGTCCTGACTCTGAAATTTACTGGTTGTATGAGCTTATTTAAACTCTGAACTTGTTTACCTGTAAAATGGAGGTACTGGTTGTTAGCTTGTGGGGTTATTAGGAGAATTACAGAAAATATGTAAGGCACCTTACTCAGTGCTTCGAATACAGATGCCCACTCAGTGGTCGGTACTGTGAGCACCAGGGAGGCAAGTATCAGTTGCTGTCAGTTTCCCAAATGACAGTTGTCTAGGTTATTGTGGTGTTTCCAATAACAGAGAAGGGCTAAAATGTCACAGTCGATTCCACTTGGTGGCAGACCATAAATTCCTAGTTTTTCATGCCTAAGACATGTGAATTTTCTCAGGTATGTTTGGTCAGGACTTCTCTTGAACCAAGAGGGTTCATGGCTCATTCCTAATAAATAGAAAAAATTATGGAAGGGAGATTGGAATTCAAGAGGTGGTGTGCAAGATGAGTGTGTAAGAACAAGTTATGAAGAGAACATGTGAGTGAGACACAACAGAATGAAGATAGAGAACTGAGGAAAACAAAAATAAGTGAGATGAAAGTTAAAGGAAGCTACTATATATACTTTAAGTAATTCCGTGCTTCCAGATGAGTTAAATTCATAATTAGTAGTTGAGCTGCGAGTGAAATGGTTTTTCATAAAACCTTTCTTCTAGGCTTTTGAGAAAATAGCCAATCTGTGAAGTGAATTCTTTTTTTTTTTTGAAGTGAAGCTTATGTAGGAAGCCCAGTGTGGCCCTAGCTTGCGTTCTGTATGTTGAAGAGCTAATGACTCTGGGAGTAAATTTTAAAAGCCTTTGTTTATATTGGAAACCGTGGTGGCATAGTGGTTAAGTGCTACGACTGCTAACCAAAAGGTTGGCAGTTTAAATCCACCAGGCAGTCCTTGGAAACTATGGGGCAGTTCTGCTCTGTCCTATAGGGTCACTATGAGTCATAATCAACTCGACGGCAGCGGGTTTGGTTACAGGTTTGCCTATATTAGCCCTAGCTTGAGAACACGAATTCTGGACCTCAGTGTGATAATTCCATCTGCTTGGGTAGAAATTAGAGATAATTAATTAGATAATGTCCTAATCCTGGCTTAACCACTGACTTAACTTGGTTTGACACTACATAGTTTGGTCTTCAATGATAAAGCCAACTCACATACTGATGAGAACTCATGTGGACAAGTCTGTGGTTTGGGCTTATAACTTTATTTTGGCATAAAGGCAGTTTCATGATGACATATTTCTGAGACCCACATCTGTGCTGTGGCCTGAACAAGGCGATACTATGTGATGAAACTCAAGCCAGTTGCTTATTTTACACAATAACTGCCCTGTTTGACCTGTCTTTAATGAGTTCATCACACTTCAGATAAACGGACTTGGGTTTTGCTCTTTTTTTCTTTAGTACAAACCCTACAAATAGGGTAGCCAATTAGTTAATGAAGAAGCATTCTCTTTGTAATTTTTTTTGTCATTTTAGTGAATTTTTTACTGAAATGTAACATACGTACAGAAAAGCATACAATTCAGAATTGTATAGCTCAGCAAACTTTTACAAAGCGAACACACCTCTGTAACAAGAACTCAGGTCAAGAAATAGAACATAATGGCCACCCCCAATAGCCCCCCATCCCACCCTGTGTCCCTTTCCAGCCCCTAATGCTCCAAGGATAACCACTGCCTTGATTTCCAACACTGAAGAGATTGGATTTGCCTGTTTTTGAGCTTTACGTAAATGGGTGTTATTTTTATTAAGCTAAAGGCAGTCCTTTCACCACTAGTTGCCAGATGTCTCTTTATCAACTAATAAGATTCACTCTAGCTGGTGATTGAAGTGATTCATGTGCAGCAGGCACCGATCATTTTATGCAATTTGTGAGGTACAATGTTGAGAATCCATTTTTAAACAAAAGGACTTTGACAAATGCAGATTACTTCATTATTCATAGGGGATTTAATTTGCCCTCCTAGTTTTTGTTCCCAAGCAGTTTCCCTGTGCTAGACTATGGCTGTCTGCTTTTCCTCATCTGCACTTTACGCTGCGTTAAAATAGCTTCATGAGCAAGTGATCCATGTGTGCAGGCGGAGAGATTAGGTTCCTCTCTCAGCCAGGGAGCCGACAACTTTCTGAAGGACTTTTTTCTTCCCTGGGATATTTTGCCCTCCTTCTGTGCAGAGCCCAGCAGCACTGTAAGTAAGTGTCTCCGTAGCCTGGTCAGGCAGCGTGTTAGAGGCTGCTGTCAAAGTTGCAGAGTCAGTCTTCCCTGATAGACGGGGCTGGTGGTTGTAGCCACCTGTCAGATTTCATCTCTGTCTGCAGTGGATTGAGTGGGTATGTTTTGAATATCGAGTGTTCATCTTTCAAGTGCTGGTTAGGCCAGCTGTGGGATTTGCCCTGCCCTCTGTCCCGACCTTTTTTTTTTTTTTTTGAGCAGAGTAAGGCCTCACCTTTCCAATCTCTCCCACAGTGGATGTTGAGGTAGAAGATTATTACCCAGCTTTCCTGGACATGGTGCGGAGCCTGCTGGATGGCAACATAGACTCATCACAGTATGAAGATTCGTTGAGAGAGATGTTCACCATTCACGCCTACATTGCTTTTACCATGGACAAACTGATCCAGAGCATTGTCAGACAGGTGAGGGGGATGGTAGAGGCTAGGGCTGTTGAGGGAAGAACTCCTTACCTAGACATTTGGGTCAGGCGAAGAGAACGGGCAAGATTCCTGTGGGAAAAGGAAAGGCAGTTTTCTTATATAAAAATGTTTATGAACATATAGTTCTGTGGATGTGGGGAGGGCCTCATGAAATGTCTGATTTTCCATGTTGACCAACTAGGAGTATTTCAGCTACGAAATTGGCTTTTTTTTTTTTTTTTTTTCCCCCTCTATCAGTATGTCCTCACAGCAGTATGAGCCTACCTGAGACCCAATGTTTTCCCCCTTTCTTGCTGGCTGCCTATAGAGAGAGCCATGGTCCTGGCTCCAACTCCCTGCCCTACTGGCCCTTAACTGTCCTCAGGGAACATAAACTGGCCCACTCTTATCTGCCAGGAACAAGCACACTGTGCAGAACATTTCCTCTTCTGTAGCTGCTGGTAATTCCGTATACATTCCTTGTTTGATACCTGAAGCTCTTTGTATGGAAGGATTTTGTATAACATCTTTTACAATGCTTTGCCCACCTCACTCATCTGAGTTAAAGTTCTGATTGGTTTTATGGCTTGTTCTCTGGCACCCTGGGAGTTTGTAAATATGTTGTTTATATAACAGCTCTGATATTATTTATTAACAGTAATAGCTTGTAGCAAAGAGGTTTGTACTCCTTTGCCTTGAGTTCTGAACTCCAACAGGAATCAGAGGTGTTAGTGCACTACTTCTTTAAAGTGAGAATTTGTAAAAAGAAAAGTCTTAATTCTAGAGTCCACACTGCCACTTGGAAGGAAAAGGCTTGTTGCTTGGTGCCTTCCTGGGCTGACATAGTGAATTCTTTGCATAGTACCTATGCTTTGGCCTTGGATTTGGAGCGGTGCATGCCTCTGCCTCCCTCTGTGTCTACTCAGGAATGAGGGAGAGCTGTTCACACAACAGGCAGATAGTTGCCCTGAAAGTCAGGGACGCTCTCAGACCTCCCTGGAAAGGTCTCAGTGGGACGGACAGAAGTTGTTATACGGATACAAGCAGTTATAGTCATAATTGTTGAGAGACTGATCCCTGCTAACGTACCCTATATGTATGTAAAATACAGACTCCAGCTATCTCATGCTTATGGTTCAGCTTACAAGTTTGACTGCTGCTGCTGTGGTAGGAGCAGGCTTTCACATCACCAGCATGACAACAGTAAACCTAGCTTACTGTTTATAAGCCTGATATTGGTTTTTGAAACAATAAGTATAGTCTCTCTTTGATTCATAATATATACTGTCCCAATTTTTTTTTTTTTTTTTTAATGGAAATAGAGGTTCGATTCAGACAGCCCAAACCCAGTGAGTTTTTAAAACATGCCCAGGCTTCCACTGGAGGCATAGCTTCTTTTATTCTCATCTCATTTGGTGTCTCACCCCCCACCCTCCCCAGCTCATTGGTGGCCCTTCTCATCATGGTCTTCTAACTCCCACCAAATGGCTGGGTAGGGCTATGCAAATGAGGTGCTTGTGGCCCACCAAGGGCATTGAAAAGTTTGCTAATAATGCAAATAAAGGTACATAGCACTGTTGTGGGGTGGGGACCATGCAAATAAGGTGTTTGGAACCCTGAGTAGGGGATTGGTCAGTTTTGCCATCCTATTAGGCTTAAAATGAGCCATCCCAAAAGCGGACAGGGGGGACCTCATTACCACCAAGAAAGAAAAGCTAGGAGTGGAGTGCATCCTTTGGAACCAAGATCCCCTGTGCTGAGAACCTACTGGACCTGGGAGACAGAGCTGTAACAATGGAAGCAGTGGCAGAGAAACAGTGGCAGCAGAACAAGGAGATTACGAGGTGGGCTTCCTGGCCCACAGAGCGAGAAAGCTGAGTACCATCAGGCAGGAGGCTTGCTGGCCAAGTGGGCTGTCTCCAGGCACTTGGTGGAGCAAGGCTTGCCAACCCTCAGAGCTGGAGAGCTGAGTGCCTTTGGGCGGAGGCTTGATGGTGGGCACTTACCCATGGAGCTAAAGAGCTTCGTAACACTTAATCCAAGCAGAGCAGAGGCTGGGTTGGCCCAAACGGCTGAGGGCCAAGGGCCAGGGAGAGGCCTTGGGCACAGCCAAGATCCTGTCCTGACCGAAGAAGTTTATACTGAGTTGTTCCATATCCAGAATACCTGTTACTTTCCTGATAAATGCATAGTTGTGAGTATTGTCTGTGAGGCCACTACAGTGAACTATCAAACCCAGCAGAGAAGCAGAGACTGCCAAGAGAGAGATGGCTGGTGTCAGAATTGGTAAAAAGCTTGGAGAGAGGAGGTATGTCTGACCTCTGCTTCACAGGAATCAGCCTTGGGCTGATGCTGTTGGTAATTCTCTCTCCCCTTTGTGAAGTTAGAAGAGGTCTGATGTCCCTGCCACGCCATTTTTTTTTTCTTTTAATAATTTTTATTGTGCTTTAAGTGAAAGCTTACAAGTTAGTCTCTCACACAAAAACCCATATATACCTTGCTACACACTCCAATTACTCTCCCACTAATGAGACAGCCTGCTCTCTCTCTCCACTCTCTCTTTTCGTCTCCATTTCACCAGCTTCTAACCCTCTCCACCCTCTCATCTCCCCTCCAGGCAGGAGATGCCAACATAGTCTCAAGTGTCCACCTGATCTAGGAAGCTCACTCCTCACCAGCATCCCTCTCCAAGCCATTGCCCAGTCCAATCCATGTCTGAAGAGTTGGCTTTGGGAATGGGTCCTGTCCTGGGCCAACAGAACACCATGACCGCTGGGGTCCTTCTAGTCTCAGTCAGACCATTAAGTCTGGTCTTATGAGAATTTGGGGTCTGCATCCCACTGCTCTCCTGCTCCCTCAGGGGTTCTCTGTTGTGTTCCCTCTCAGTGCAGTCATCGGTTGTAGGCGGGCACCATCTGGTTCTTCTGGTCTCAGGATGATGTAGTCTCTGGTTCATGTGGCCCTTTCTGTCTCCTGGGCTCGTAATCGCCTTGTGTCCTTGGTGTTCTTCACTCTCTTTTGATCCAGGTGGGTTGAGACCAATTGATGCATCTTAGATGGCTGCTTGCTAGCGTTTAAGACCCCAGACGCCACTCTTCAAAGTGGGATGCAGAATGTTTTCTTAATAGATTTTGTTATGCCAGTTGACTTAGACGTCCCCTGAAACCATGGTCCCCAGGACCTCTGCCCCTGCTACACTGGCCTTCGATGCATTGAGTTTATTCAGGAAACTTCTTTGCTTTTGGTTTTGTCCAGTTGTGCTGACCTCCCCTGTATTGTGTGCTGTCTTTCCCTTCACCTAAAGTAGTTCTTATCTACTATCTAATTAGTGGGTACCCCTCTGCCACTGTCCATCCCTCCCTGCTCTCATAACCGCAAAAGAATGTATTCTTCTCAGGTTAAACTATTTCTCAAGTTCTTACAATAGTGGTCTTATACAATATTTGTCCTTTTGCAGCCGACTAATTTCACTCAGCATAATGCCCTCCAGGTTCCTCCATGTTATGAAATGTTTCACAGATTCCTCACTGTTCCTCACTGTTCTTTATCGATGCGTAGTATTCCATTGTGTGAATATACCATCATTTATTTATCCATTCATCCGTTGATGGGCACCTTGGTTGCTTCCATCTTTTTGCTATTGTAGACAGTGCTGCAGTAAACATGGGTGTGCATATATCTGTTTGTGTAAAGGCTCTTAATTCTCTAGGATATATTCCAGGGAGTGGGATTGCTGGATCGTATAGTAGTTGTATTTCTAGCTTTTTAAGGAAGTGCCAAATCGATTTCCAAAGTGGTTGTACCATTTGACATTCCCACTAGCAGTGTAGAAGTGTTCCAATCTCGCCACAGCCTCTCCAACATTTATTCTTTTGTGTTTTTTGGATTAATGCCAGCCTTGTTGCAGTGAGATGAAATCTCGTTGTAGTTTTGATTCGCATTTCTCTAATCTGCCACTCCATTTTTACAAACATACATTTCAAAATTAAGCCATACAGTTATCTGACCCTTTTCAGGCTAATTTAACCGGGATTTATTATGTTTTAAGAATACAGTAGACATCCAAGCATAACACTCAGAAAGTGGCCAGACATCCAGGGACTGGACTGGAAGGTTTTTTTCCTCTCCTGCATACCCTCTTTCTAGACATCTGCTCCATTCTTATGCTTCTGTGCGGACAGACATCTGCACTCAAGGCTTCTCCAGCCCCCTGAGGCTTTAGTGTGCCGTGGGCAGCGCCAGTGTTACCTGACTTTTCCATCCAGATGCTGCTCCTTAAAAAACCGACCCCACTCAGTGTGTCATTTCAGATTACCAGATGTTAGAACCTGATCAGCCTAATTCGGGGGTGTCCCTGGACATGAGTGCTGCTGTCGCCCTTTCCAGAGGCTTTGGATGGGGAGTCAATGATAATGGTCTGCTTTAACAGAAAGTATAAAGCTCTATGGTAGAGACCATGCTTTGGATATATTTTTTTGCCCACCTTTTTCTCCTTTATTTAAGCATCTCCAGCTGCTAAAGATACTAGTTTTTCCACCACCTTCAAATTACTCATCCTTCTGACTTTGTGCTATATCTGATTATCTACAAATAAACATACTTGTCATTTAAGACTTTTTTAATGTTAAAAATAAGTAGTTGTCATAGTTACTAGCACTTCAAAAAGAATATCTTCCTAAAAATAGGATGCTTTAGTGGTTATGAGAATTTTAAAGTAAGATAGACAATTGATAACAAAATTGATGTTTTACTTTCTACTTGTATCTGCGCATTCTGTGGCATTTTGGTGAATAAAGTTTCGTTTGAGAGAATTTTTCACGACCTATGAGAATGGAAACTCTGAAAGGTTCAACTTTGTAGTCATCAGGTAGTTTAATATAGTCACAAAAGTTACCATTAGTCAGTCACAGTTGACCTGTGTTGAAAATGAGTTAAAGTTTATATAATTCAAGTACTGTCTATCAGGTGTAGGAAAATAAGTATACGTTGGAAAGAGTATAGGGGCTTAGGCATCGGGAAGGTTGAATATTAGTGTCAGTTCTGCTTCTTCAGCTGAGGGCCTCTGGGAAGTTAATTCAACAACTGTTTCTTAAATGAGTTTCGGTCTTTGTACTGGGGCTGGGGGTAGTGATGAGGAGCTTGCTTTCAAGATTGTCCAAGGCCCTGTTCTCACCTCAGTTCGCCTAAAATGTAGGTTTGTTTCATAAGTGTACACCCTCTCCTGCCTCCTTCTCCTAGGGTAGTTGTGAGAATCAAATGAGAATATGTGTAAAAACATTGAAATGGTTATGTATATATATGAGCCATGCAAATATATTGAAACAAAAGTAGATTATGCTTACCAGGGGCTGGGGAGGGAGTTAGAAGATACATAAAAGAGCCATGGAAATTTTCTTTCATGAGAAATACCTTTTAAAAGTTTTTTAGATCCATAATGCAATTGGGAATTAGTGAACATTTGTATTTTTCCTTTAAATAAACACATTGACCTGAGTTTTTTAATAAATATGAAAGTTTCACTCATGGGCTAGTGGTACCGTTGAAGATCTTGGCTAAGTTATTCTCCAAGAAAATAAAATAGTGGTTTTCTAAAATTTCCAGCCAGAAAAACCCTTTTGGAGGCAAGTGACTGGACAATCAAAGGGAGGTTGAGTGTAGGACAGGGAGAAGTAGGTATTTTCTTGGTTCACTGACGACTGGCCCTTGTTTTATTTCAGCTGCAGCACATCGTGAGTGATGAGATCTGTGTGCAGGTGACTGACCTCTACCTGTCAGAAAACAATAATGGGGCCACTGGAGGCCAGCTGAACACACAGACTTCAAGGAGCCTCCTAGAGTCAACGTATCAGAGAAAGGCAGAGCAGCTCATGTCAGATGAGAATTGCTTTAAGGTGAGAGTTGCTGGTGACAATGTAAGTTGTTAGAACTGTCTTGGCGAGAAGTCAAAAACTGTACATACCAGGGTACTTTGACCCAGTGGTCCCATTCCTAGAACTCCTTAGAGGTTCTAATGAGCCCATTAGAGGAAATGCAAAAACATGAAAGTGGAAGTGAAGCCCCCCCAACCCCGACCCCACCGTGAACATTCCACTTTGTTTCTTTCCTGCTATTTTTTTTATGCCTTTAAAAAAAACTTAGTTGTATGATTTTTTACAGTTTTATTTTCTGCTTTTTTCTCTAAACGTTATTCCATATTATATATAACACTTTGTAAACATGGTTTAAAAACATTTATGCGTGTAATCCATGATCATTGTAGTAAAGATAGAAAATGCAGACAAAAGAAAAAATAATCACTTAATACTTCTTCCCAGAAATAGTCACCGATGACATTTCTAGACTTTTCTGTGCTTGAATATATATTTTGAAAGAGATTGTACTGATGCAGTGTTCTGTAACCTATTTTGCTCAATTAGCAATGCATTGGGGTTTTCAGCATCTTTTTTTATACCTATTTAATATCTTATTTTCTAGAGAATCATGACTGTCTTACTGGACATGTAGGTTGTTTCCAGTTTATTATAAAAGCAAACAGAAACAACCTAAATGTCCAAACCAGCGTGGGAATGGTTAACGGCAGCCTATCATGCAAATACAGGGTGACATACTTGCAGTCACTAAAAATTATAAATTGTAAAAATGCTGAAACAAAGAAATGGATACGAAAGTATATGTACTATGACTGCAGCTATGTCATAAATGGGCACAGTTGGTCAGAGCCTGTATAAAGGGCAGGGGCAAGTAGCCCAGAACAAGGTTTGTAGTTGGCAGAGCAGAGAGATCTAAGCTAAATACCTTGTTGGATCTGTTCGATGTAGTTTAATGATCTGATCCCATATTGTTCACATAGTTGTCTGGTTGTGCTTTCATCAATTTTTAACCCGTCACCTCTGTCTTTTCCTAATTTAGAATCAGAGAACTGGAAATGAGTTTTCTAGTTCAGTCTCAGATCTAATTTTCAAATATCAGTCACCGAGGATTTTCCCATTCCAAAAAATACTTCCTAAGCTCTTCAGGGTTTAAATCTTTAAATGTTTGTTTTGAGTTTACTGGAGTTTACTGTGTGTTTAGTTTTCATGGTGAACGAAATTACAATCCTCACCCACAAGGAGTTAATGTAATTGAATTGTGCAGATAAGGGGCTATGAAGGAATGGATAGAACCACCGTGTAGGCAAAAATGTTTATCAGAGTGCAGAGGGAATAGCAGGAACAAAGGCTTAGGAACCAGCAAAGTTCTGCCGCCCAAGTGATCCTTCTTTAAAACGTTTGGCATAGAGAGTAAACTTCGGTAGTCTCAGTTTGGCGTAAGCAGCCCTCCAGATTCTCTAGTCCTCCCCTCTTCCCTTTCCAGCCTCATCTCCCTTCATTTATTCTGTGCACATGCTACACTGCTTGGCGCTGTCAAGCATGTTTCTCTCTCTGATGCACATATATCCAGACCTTGCCTGTGCATTTACATATACGTGTGTGTATGTAGAAATAAATAGTGTTAGACTATGCATATTCTACATCTTTTTTTCACTTAATGTGTCTTAGAATTTGTTGTAATTTGATTTATATATAGACTTACATCATTTTTTAACTGCTGTGATGTATTTGATAGTATGGATGTACGGTGGTTTTAGAGACTCCTTCCCTTATTTATTTTTTTTCTTTTCCTTATAGATGAACGTTAAACTCTTTCCACTTTTTACTGTCCTGCATACTGCTGCATTGAATAGCCTTTCAGTCTGTGTATCCTTGTGTGCATGTGTTAGTATTTGTCTAGGTTCAAGACAGAAAAATGAAGTGACTGGGTCAAAGGCTGTGCATAGTTTAAAATTTAAATTGTAATGGATATTACCATTTCACCTATTAAAGTGGCAGTCTGTACCAGTGTACACTTTCATAAGAACACTTATTTCCTCATCCCTTGGTCGACACCTGGTGTTACCAAATGTTTTTATTTTTGCTGGTCACGTGGACAGAAAATCGTATTATTTTAACTCACGTTTTCCTGTTTCCTACTGTTACCCATTTCTTTTTCCTCTTTGTATTGCTTGTTCATATCCTTCCCCTTCTTTTTGTGAAGTGTAGTGTTTGTTTGTTTGTTTTTTTAATGTGCTTATATCAAAATGGTTTTCTCTGCCTGAAATTGGTCTTCCCCTGTATCCGTCAGTGCCACTTTAGGGAAATAAAGCCTTTCTCAGCTTGCTGAGGAGGAATGATTTACTCTCACAGCACATTGGGCATGTCTTTAGAATAATACTTTCCTGGTTACTTAGTTGTAGGTACGGCCGTTTATATTCCTACTTCCTTTAGTAAACTGAGCTCCTTCAAGCAAAAACCGTGTTCTTTTCTGAATGTGTCCCCTGCCCTGATGGATTGTAGACATTCAGGGACTGTATTGAACGAATCAAGTATGGGATGTTGGTGAAGGAGGTCTAAATGGTAGAGGATCTTTATAAGCATACAAAGTATTAGGTATGGATTTTCTTGTGGTTGGTGAGCTGTGAAGCATTTTAAGGACTAAATACCCCGTTGGAGTTGAGCTTTCAGAAGTACCAGTTTGGCATCATTGAGTAAGGAGGAGTGAAGATACTGGAGACATGCTTGCAATGGGAGGGCTATTGAACCGGGGTGAGGGCCGTGAACAATGTAATAATGACGCTAGTCAGTAAGACCTGGACGCTGCCTACAGAGGTGAGAGAGCTGGCAGGAAAACATGGTATAAGGCCTCCCAAGACAGCCGACATAGGTGGAGGAGCTGCTTGGGGTGAAGTTGAGTTTAGTTTTAGACAAGTGGGGAGGAGGTCGGATCTTCTCCATGTGATTCCAGTAGTGATCGTGTCTGCAGCAAGCCCTTAGGGTGACCGCAGCAAGCCCTTAGGGTGACCGCACCAACCGTCCCCGTAGCGATCGTGTCTGCAGCGAGCCCTTAGGGTGACAGCACCGATCATCCCCATAGTGATCGTGTCTGCAGCGAGCCCTTAGGGTAACAGCACCGATCGTCCCCATAGTGATAGTGATCGTGTCTGCAGCGAGCCCTTAGGGTGACAGCACCGATCGTCCCCGTAGTGATCGTGTCTGCAGCGAGCCCTTAGGGTAACAGCACCGATCATCCCCATAGTGATAGTGATCGTGTCTGCAGCGAGCCCTTAGGGTGACAGCACCGATCGTCCCCGTAGTGATCGTGTCTGCGCGAGCCCTTAGGGTGACAGCACCGATTGTCCCCGTAGTGATCGTGTCTGCAGCGAGCCCTTAGGGTGACAACACCGATCGTCCCCGTAGTGATCGTGTCTGCAGCGAGCCCTTAGGGTAACAGCACCCACTGTCCCTGTAGTGATACTGATCGTGTCTGCAGCGAGCCCTTAGGGTGACAGCACCGATAGTCCCCGTAGTGATCGTGTCTGCAGCGAGCCCTTAGGGTGACAGCAGCGATCTTCCCCGGGTTCTGAACGGAGGGGCACGTGTGTCCTCATTTTAGTGTTCTTTTATGTCAGACAGGGTTGACTTTGCCTCTATGTGTTGCTTTTATATATTACATATTTTTAAATTACACAAATAATCTGAGCACAATGCAGAATTCCAAGTTTCAAATACAGTCGATAGCACTGCAGTAAATCTTAATGCGTTCATATTTTGGGGTCCTTGTTTTGTTTCAAGCCCTGTTTCATATCTTGTGTAGTCTTTATTACAGTGTACGTGCAGTTGTTCTTGGTTGTTGATATTTTCCACATAATGTTGGTATGAATTTTTTTGTTTTTTTCTGTAGTACGTCTTAGAAATGGGATTATCAAGTGAGGGGGCACTGACTTTTTATGGTTCTGACTACATATGCCTTCTTTTCTTTCTGAGAACAAAATAATTGCTTTTTAAAGAACTCTTAATGGCACTGATTATTTTAGCTAATCTTTAGGAGATAAGAAATAGTACTTTTTTTTTTTTACTTTTATTGAGCTTCAAGTGAACGTTTACAAATCAAGTCAGTCTGTCACATATAAGTTTACATACATCTTACTCCGTACTCCCACTTGCTCTCCCCCTAATGAGTCAGCCCTTCCAGTCTCTCCTTTCGTGACAATTTTGCCAGCTTCCCACTCTCTCTATCCTCCCATCCCCCCTCCAGACAGGAGATGCCAACACAGTCTCAAGTGTCCACCTGATACAAGTAGCTCACTCTTCATTAGCATCTCTCTCCTACCCACTGTCCAGTCCCTTTCATGTCTGCTGAGTTGTCTTCGGGGATGGTTCCTGTCCTGTGCCAACAGAAGGTTTGGGGACCATGACCGCTGGGATTCCTCTAGTCTCAGTCAGACCATTAAGTCTGGTCTTTTTATGAGAATTTGGAGTCTGCATCCCACTGCTCTCCTGCTCCCTCAGGGGTTCTCTGTTGTGCTCCCTGTCAGGGCAGTCATCGATTGTGGCCGGGCACCATCTAGTTCTTCTGGTCTCAGGATGATGTAGGTCTCTGGTTCATGTGGCCCTCTCTGTCTCTTGGGCTCTTAGTTGTCGTATGACCTTGGTGTTCTTCATTCTCCTTTGCTCCAGGTGGGTTGAGACCAATTGATGCATCTTAGATGGCTGCTTGTTAGCATTTAAGACCCCAGACACCACAAGAAATAGTACTTTTTGTCTTAACATACTTCATTTTGCTGGTTGTGAGATTGGATTTTTGACTTTCTTGTCATTGTCCTCTCAAGCTTTTGAATGTTTTCCTCATCTCTTCAACTGTAACAAAGAGGAAAAGAAATTTTTTTTTTAACTTTTGAACTCTTAGCTCCCCACACCCAACCCTTCAGAAGGTAGTTTATAATTTTAGAGATGTATTTTATTTACACTTAGCATTTATTTGCAGCTTATGTTCATTCAGAGCCAAGACAAGGTTCAGCTGACCATTGAGCTTCTGGACACGGAAGAGGAGAACTCGGATGACCCCGTGGAAGCAGAGGTAGGGCCAAGCATATTGCAGAAACCATGTGCTGAACCGAGCTGTCATGTCCTGAGAGTCTGCCCAGCTGACCATCTTCTAGAAGGATAGGGCAGCCTTTTTATTGGGCTAGATGAAGCCAGAAGTTCGCAGCCTCATAGAGTAGACAGCGTGAAGGGGCTTTCATAGTTGGGTCTGTCAGGTAATATAAATGAGAGATGCAGGCTGAATGTATGACAGTGGGGAATACAGGGGAAAGACTTGCTTAGTGGGAATATTGGCTCGTGGCTGCCATGTCTTTTAATTTTTTTTTCCCCAAGATATGCCAGAAATCCAGGTTTTAATGTGAAAAGGTACTGATTTTCAAACATTTGCCACTGTACTTTTTTTTTTTTTTTCCCAACAAAACCCCCTGGAGAAGTAAAACTTGTAAGTCAGCTTCTATTCATTCATGACTTCTGATAAGAGGAGAAACTTCAGGTCTTGTTAGCTAATAAAATTTTTAATCTTTATGCTAATACCAAGTAACAAATATTGTGGAGATTTTTTTCTTGAAATTTAGGGATTTTGGAAATTTTAGCATAGAATTTGCTAGACTTCCTGATGAAGATGGAGTTCTGTTTTTGTGATCTCCTCCTGCTCTCATTTTGTGTTTATAATCCTAGCGCTGGTCAGACTACGTGGAGCGTTACATGAATTCCGATACTACCTCTCCTGAGCTCCGTGAGCATCTGGCACAGAAACCAGTGTTTCTCCCGAGGTAAGTGAGCCAGGTCACCTTTCAGCAGTGTACACTTGTGTGCAGTTGAGGAATGGGGAGTTACGTGACTCTCAGATTATTGGTTTTCACTTGGTAATTATTCGCCCGGCCTTCTGAGGATGCTAATTGAAGATTTGTATGGCTACTACAGCATGCGCTCAGGTGGGGCATATGTCAGAGCATCGTAGAACAGTATATATGGTATGATCCTGTTTTGTCCAGAAAAAATGCCAAAGCAGAATTACATCTGGCAAGTACATATGTAAATAGAGGGCTGGAAAATTTTACTCAAAGCTGTTAACAGTGGCTACCTCTGCTAAGGCAAATGGAATTGGGAGAGTTGAAAGTAGAGCATGATTCAGGGTTTCTACTTTTGTTTTTCTGTATTCAGTTTTTTTTTTTTTTTTTTTAAAACAGTGAAACCATTGAACATTGTTTGCATGTATATAATTAAAATTGTGATAAGTACCGTGAAGACGTATAATAATGACAACAAATTCAGGGGGAGTTATGGGAGTGTACAGCTGGACAGTCTCTCATTCGGCTTTGTAGGAACCTGCGGCGCATCCGGAAGTGCCAGCGTGGTCGAGAACAGCAGGAAAAGGAAGGGAAGGAAGGAAACAGTAAGAAGACCATGGAGAATGTGGATAGCCTGGATAAGCTGGAGTGTAGATTCAAGCTGAATTCCTACAAGATGGTATATGTGATCAAGTCGGAGGACTACATGTATCGGAGGACTGCCTTGCTCCGGGCTCATCAGGTGAGAGCTTGTAACTGGCACTCCTCTGCACATCGCTCTCCTCAACCAGACCCACCCAGAGTCCTTTGACTGTTTTTCTTCTTTCATGAAAACCTGCTCTTAGAGCTGAGAATTGTTCAGTAAGCAGTTAAGTTTACCTGGTGCAGTTATGTGCCAGACACTCTGGCAGCCCCAGGACTATGACACTGAAGTAGAGCAAATAAGGTCGTGTGATAAGCACTACCAAGGGAACAGCTCAGGCGAAGTGATCAAGGGGTAACAAGCCTTGCAGGCCCTGCTTTCATGGGGGAAGTCTCTGAGGAGGTGACGCTTGAGGCCTGCATAATGACAGGGAGCCAGCCTCTGAAGAGCTGAGGGGGGGAGGTGCTTTCCAGGCATAGAAAACAGCAAATGCAGGGGCTAGGAGGAAGAAAAGGACTTGGCATGTTGGAGAAACTAATAAAGCCAAGTGTAGAGCTACGGGGAAACCTGGGATGAGTGAGGATAGAAAGGTGGGCAAAGGCCACATCCCTTGGCCTTGTAGGCTGTGGCTTGGATTTTGTTTGAGGTACATTGTTGATAAAGATGGCTTGCACTGCTCTAAGGAAAGTAGGTGTGAGGGATGCAAAGTTGGAAGAGCAGAGATGAGAGGTGATGGTGACCTGGACTACCGTGGTAGCATGGAATTGTAGAGTTGAACAGACTGTAGATATGATGTAGAGATGTAATTGACAGGCTATGGCGATAGATCTGATGTGGGGAGGTAAGAGAAAGCGCATCAAAGATGATGCCTAGGTTTGTGTTTTGTTTTTGCTTTAGTAAATGGAAGTTTGAGGGTACATCTGTTGATAGGAAGGGCCAGGTTCGGGGGGCAGATCAAGAACTGTTTTGAACTGGTTTCGTTGGAAAGGCCTGTAAAACATTCAAGTAGGAGATGCTGGGTGGGCAGTTCAGTGCACTTCTCTCACGGCACTGAAAGCAACTGCTGGGTGTTATTGTATGTCCGCATTCTCTGGTTCACATTCTTTGGGGACCTGGACCTCACCTAGTTCCTACCTTGTGTGTGGGCACCAATAAACATTTACTGGTGCATAGGTGGGAATGGAAACGTCCGTTGGAGATCTGCTGTGCCCGGCACTCTGCTGAGCCGAGCGAGGTACTGTGGTGAAAGGGACAGTAAATTTTGAAGCCCTTTCTTTGCACTTTCTTACCGATAACTAGATCTCCACGCTGACAGAAATGACCAACAGCTGTGGCTTGTTGTGTCACTCTGTGGGGTGCATTAGAATCAGCTTGGGTCACCAATGTAAAATGCCGATTGGTGGGATCTGGTGATTCTGCTGCCTGCCAAAATTGAACAGCACTGTGCTAGTTTGCACAGAGCCTGTTTTGGCCTTTGGTTTGGGGTGTTGCAGCTTTCCATCTCCTCACGTTTCATATTCTTAACGCTTTCAATTCTCCTCTTTAAACAGAGACTCCCTGTTGCCTTTTTCTACTGCCTAGTGGTATCTGAAACTTGAGCCCACATCTTTCCTCCTTTAGGAGAAAATTGGACTTTGTATTTGAAGGCTTTTTGGGTCCTAGTTCAAGTTGTATTTTCTTTTTCTGTTTTGCAGTCCCATGAGCGGGTAAGCAAGCGGTTACATCAGAGGTTCCAGGCCTGGGTAGATAAATGGACCAAGGAGCACGTGCCCCGTGAAATGGCAGCGGAGACCAGCAAGTGGCTCATGGGTGAGGGGCTGGAGGGCCTGGTGCCCTGTACCACCACCTGTGACACAGAGACCCTGCACTTTGTGAGCATTAACAAGTACCGTGTCAAATACGGCACAGTATTCAAAGCCCCGTAACTGCAAAGCCAGAGCAGATAACCTGAGGGGGGAGTGTGTGTGTGGGCATGTGCACTCACTCACACTGGAGAAACAAGGAAGATGCCTTTCAAGCCTCACTGGGCCTCTCTGGGACATGGCCACCTGATCTTTGTGTGGCTGGTGCAACCTGGTACCAAGTGGGCTACATATGAGGAACGTGGATACCTTACAAAGCCAGAGCTGGAACTTTTCCTGAGGGGTTTTGGGCACTCGCCTGCCCTGGAGGGGAAGGAGGTCCCTGCAAGCACAGAGACATGCTGCTTGCTTGCACACACTAGCAGAGCTGAGACTGGAGTCTCCTGTGGCCTGACCTTCAGTGAGGGAACCGGCTGCTGTTCACACTTTGACCGGATGAGAGTGCATTTACAAAGACTGGGGAAGGATTTGAAGCGCAAATGGATTGTAACTCCTGATGGTCACTGCGCCTTCCCCTTCCCCTCAAAAGGAAAAAACAAACTGGATTTTTAATTTTTTTTTTTTTTTTCTGGTCACTCAAGCACACCTAGATCACCCATTAGGTTTTATCTGGGACCTGCAGTTTGGCTCTGGGATTGATCATCTTGTGGATTTGATTCCTGACGAATCTTTTGCTGACCACCCTTTTCTCTCTCTGGTTCTCAACCTCGACAAGTTCAACTCAGTCGTCCTTTTTAGCTCCCGTGGAACTGTTTTGTACCTGCTTCTTTACTAGTCTACCCTAGTGCCATCCACCAGCTTTACTCTCTGACCTGCACACACACACACACAATTTTAACTTTTTTTTTGTAAATAATGTACATACTGTCAATTTTTTATTAAAAGAAATATGATTTGATGTGCTAGCATAACTGCTCTAGCTTCTTGTGTACCATAGTACTATGTGGCTTCAGATTTAGTACCTATGAACAGATGTACAAGACATTTATTACACTTTTTACCAAAGGGAGTTACCGTTGTAGTACTTTTGTGTAAAACTTGTCTTCTTCCTTCTCACCCTCAACTTTTTTTTTTTTTTGTAAATAAATAAAGCTTGGTTCTTACTTAAGGAATAACTTCTCAGCCCAAGTCCCTTGTCCTCACCAGAGAACTATCATGAAGCAGGGATTTGGGGCTTCAACTCCTTATCCAGGATACAAACAGGAGTTTACTTTAAGTGGTTAACTGTTACTTGCACTTGTCCCAAATCAAGGTACTCCAGATTTTAAAAACAGAATACATCATTCTTTTAGTACATGTTTTTTTTTCCTTGTTTAACTGTTTTGAAAATCCTTTATATTTGGGTAAGTTGTCAAGCTACATAGTTTGTATTTCTATATATTTTTTCTTACCCTTATTGGGAATAGGAGTGAACATCTTAAATACCAAACCAGTATTTGAAACAAGTGTGTATAAGGTGTATGGTATAAATGGGGTTGGGAGGGAGAGGATTTGATACATTTCATTAGCAACTGCAAATGAGATATATATACATATATATTTTTAACTACATAAATTTAAACTGGCAGGCATTTAATACAAATGGTGAGGATGTGTGTATGTGGTCAGCCCAGACTTTCTGAGCAAAGACCAACTGGAACCCCTCCCAGCACTCTGGTGGACTTCTCTCCAGCAACAGTTGCCCTAGTCAGAGTTGTAAAGTAACCAATGGTGTTTTCTGTTTGTTTGCTTTTTAATTAAAAATTACCACCACCACCAAAAAGAAAAAAATTGGCACCTGGATTCTCAAAACACATGGTAGACAGCTCTGTGATCTTAGGCTTTTTTCTTCTTTTTCATGTAGGACAGAAGACTCATGTAGGAAAAGAGTGTAGGGTGGCAAGAAGAGCCAGCCAGATGGGAGGAGGAGATTACAGGGCAAAGCCGGGGAGGTGCCCAACCTGGGGGTGGAGTGATGAGTACTGATCCTCAGATGTTCTAGCAATAACTCATCTACACTCCTCTGATCCCTCTAGAAGGATCATGTTGACCTGGAGCCATGTGGGAAGTTGATGGGGCCTGGCCAGGGGCAAGCCAGCTATTGCTGCCCTGGCAGTATTACGTCCAGAGCGTTTGTTTGCCAAGTCAGGATGGGGTTTCAGGGCAGTTCAAAACCCCAACCCACCAGTGCAACCAACAGAAGGGGGAGCTTCATCAGCAGCTAGGGTTTTCATAGGTAGCATTTTTCATCCTTCCTGCTGTCTGACATCTGAGCTCCAAGCTCTAATAAACCCAGCCTGTATTATAGCAGAAAGTTATCTTTATTTTAAATCACGTTTTGTATTCTGTACTTAACCTTCCTGTGTGATTTGCATTTGAAATGTTGTAAACTTGGTCAGTATTTCCATTAAAATATCAGGGCTTATGTTGTGTATATTTTTCTTCCTAATGATTTTAAACAAGGACTCCCTAGCAGGCCGAGGAGGAAGAGCACAGAGCTGCTAATGAACTATTGGGGTAACTTCCGGTTGAAACTGGAGGTCTGTTTCTACCATTATGATTTCCCTGGAGGCTTATCTTCAGGGCTCTGTGGTGAAGTACATTCTACTGGGATCCTAAGTGCTGTGACTGATCTGCCTTCTCAAATCAAAGTCTTTCCAGAGTTTATGGTGAGGAACAAGTTAAGGATATACTTAACATACAACATGTCATAGAGAAAGCCGGGATCACCTGGTGGCAGATCTGATCAGCGTGAGAGCACCCCCCGACCCGGACCGCCCAGCCCTCCTCGCTTTAAGCAGACGCCAGTTTCTGTGTCCACGGAGATGGCCAGAGCCAGGGCTCAGGCTGGGCTGAGGGGAAGGGGCTTCCCGCTTGCTGCTGCAGATGCCGGGCATGAGCTGGTGCTGCCGCAGCCAAAACTCCCCCTAATAGGTCCCATGCTGCTGTCCTGAGACCTTCGGGAATCTGAACGCCAACTTCCCGTTTCAATGACAGCGGCCCACTAGCTCGGACGTGGCAGAGGAGAACCTCGAAACCGCGCCCTTTACCTTTCAGCTAGCCCCCTCCCCGCCCCTGCTCAGCTCAGAGCAGCTGTGCTTCCGAGAGTCGTCGGTGTTCCAAGAAAAGGTGCCTGGGGCGGAAGGCGCTCTGCGGACGCCGGAACCTTTGGTTGAGGACGGTAGACCGCGCCGGCCGCGCAAAGGGGACTTCCGGGGAGAGGAGTGGCCGCGCGGCGATGGCGGCGGCGCCGGCTCTCAAGCACTGGCGCACCACGCTGGAACGGGTGGAGAAGTTCGTGTCGCCTCTCTACTTTACCGACTGTAACCTCCGCGGCAGGTGCGCCCCCTCTCCCGGGGAGCCGCCCGACCGCATCCGCACACCTCAGCCTTCTCTTCCGGGGGGAAACCCAAGCCACGGCCACCGGGGCCACGGTGTAAAGTGCCCGCCGGGGACAGGGCAGGGGCCTCGGAGGGCAGGGGAAGGGTGTGCTGCGCTGCGGGACTGCTGGGCACCTCTCTGGCCGCTGGATCGAGGGAACGCATGTCCTCTCCCACCGGCCGGCCCGCGGGTGGAAAGGGGGCAGCCTCGAGCGCACGCCCACCGGCCCTTCCCCGCAGACTCTACAGGGACAGCTGTCCCGTGGCAGCACTCTCCAGCTTCCTGACGCCTGAGAGGCTTCCCTACCAGCAGGCTGTCCAGCAGGACTTCCGCCCGGCGCAGGTCGGCGACCGCTTCGGACCCACGTGGGTAACGCCCAGAGGGAGGGCGGGCACGGTGGACCAAAGGGAAGGGCCCCCACCAGGCTTGCTAACCTGCAGAAGCACTGGGAACTCACCACCTCTGAGGGCCAAACCTCCATTGTCCGCCTTCTGCCCTAGAGTCACACGGAACAGAGCCGCACCCTCTGCTGGGACTAGCTCCCCAGTCCCTCAGCCTTCATGGTAGTTTTCATCTTCCTCATTTCCCCAGTCTCTGTCCTTTAGAACAAGCACCCTAGGTGTCCCTGACACCTCTGCCTCTTGACCTCATTTGGCAGCAACCACCCCATTGCTCCTTTCTTGTGGCTCAGAGCCTGGAGCACCTTGTTTTGCAGATGCTTGGGAGAAGGTCCCAAGCTCGTTGCTGACACTTAATTCAAGGAAGTGTGTCAACACCACTGGGAAACAGCCTTGACCTCCAGGCACATCTCCATCACTCTCTTGCAGGTGGTGGACCTCTTGGTTCCGGGTGGAACTGACCATTCCGGAGGCATGGGTGGGTCAGGAAGTTCACCTTCGCTGGGAAAGTAATGGAGAAGGCCTGGTATGGCGTGATGGAGAACCTGTCCAGGTGAGAATCCCTGCCTCAGGGGCAGGTATGGCCACATTTTAGCCCTGGTCTCTGGAGAAGCCACAGCTGAGTGACCCTGCTTACAGGGCGGTATCAGAATTTCAGGACTGGGGAAGTTGCCACTTGAACACCTGGGTAACTTGTTCCTCCCACACTCGGAAGTTGGATGGGAGGTTATGGATCTCAACATAATTTGTGCTAAACCAGCTCTTCCCCAGACTGACCACCTTCCTAATCTGGATTGAAAATAGTGACTGATCAAGTACAGTAATACAAGTACAAATCCATTTATCAACCCTCTATTAGGTGCCAAGTGCACCGCTAAGGGCGTTGCAGACCATATCACTTTTTATTTTTAGTTTTTAATAAGCTAGTTTTTATTGTATATAATACTTATAGGGGAAATTTTTCAAACAACTCTGGATGGTATGAAGTGAAAATTGAAGTCCTCTTCTCCTAAAGTAATGAATCTCTTCTCATCACCTTGTCCCATTCCCCAGCTATGACCACTATTACCTGTCTTGTTTATACATCCAACCATATCAGATTTAATCTTGATAACTGATAATCTTTATGCCCATTTACAGATTAAGAATCCCAAATATATAGAGGTTAGTTTACTTGCCCAGATTGACACAGCTTCCATTCCATGTGAGACCAACTCCCAAGCTTAACTCATCACCGTTTGGCACTTCTCATCAACCACTGGGTTAAGGCTGTTGTTCTTCTTGTGAAAGAAGGCAGAGCCCCTCCCTTCTTCCTTCCATGGGCTGGGCAGATGTCTCCTGGGTCAGGCCCTGGGCCAAGCAATGGGGATGTAGTAGAGAATGAGGCAAACCTGGCCCTGACTTCATGGAACTGTCCTTTAGGTATTTATTCAGGAGCTCAGAGGCCACTGGAAGCCCATGTCCAGGGATCCTGACCCCTGCCCAGGACACCCATAAGACCGGGGGGATTTTGCTGGTAAACAGGTATCATTTAGTAGGCATGGCGGCATTGATTGCCAGCAGGGGGTACCTGCTACCAAAGGTCCCTGATTTGTCAACCTTGGCCCTGCCTAGGGAGAAGACCCAGAGCTAAGTACTGGGTAGAGGGGCCTGGCCTCCTTCAGCTTTTGTCTGAACAGTTGAGAGGCCTCACACCCTGACTCTCACTCCACTCCCCACCAGGGTTTGACCACGGAAGGGGAGAAGACCAGCTATATCCTGACTGACAGGCTTGGGGAAGGAGACCCCCGGAAGTGAGTGAGCCACTGTGCCTTGGTGGGTCAGTGCTGTGGGGAATGGGGCAGCAGTGGACCAGGAGGAGTGAGGTCCAGGGTGATCTCAGCAACCTCCCACCCCGCCCTCCAGCACAGCCGTCCTCAAATCCCATAATTTATTTTTTAAAAGAATTTTTTTTCTGACTATAAAAATAATGTTTCCCTTCTTGTGGTAAATGCAGAAAAGCACAAAATAAATAACTGCCATTATTCCACCACCTAAAGGTGACATCATTAAGATCCCAGCATTCATCTTGGTGTTTCTTCCACGTGTGGTTTTTATTAGTTTAAATGGTATTTCTTTGATATTTTGCATCATGTTTTTTTTTCATTCCATATTACAACATGGGCATTTTATGACACCATTAAAGCTCTTCTTAGACACTATTATTGCATTTTATAGTATTTATTAAACATTGTATGGTAGATGCTTCTAGAAATTAAGAATATGATGGTGAATAACATAGTCCTGGATAACAGGATGCAGACATACTCATTACAAAATTGATGAAGGCTCTGAAAGAAAATAAAAAACCAAACCAAACCTGTTGCCACTGAGTTGATTCTGACTCATAGCGACCCTGAAGGACAGAGTAGAACGGTATACCCCATACGGTTTCCAAGGAGCAACTGGTGGATTCAAACTGCCAACCTTTGGGTTAGCAGTGAGCTCTGAACCATGGTACCACCAGGGCTCCATACTGGGAGCTTGATATAGGACTTAGGACACTTGAGAGAGGGGTCAGGAGAAGAAAAGGAAGGGCCAGGGAAGGCTTCCCTAAGAAAGTCATGCTTGTTCTCGGAAGACTAAGTAGAACAGCACCACAGCCCCCCATGCCCTTGAGCACCTTGAACATAACTTACGGCTCCCAGGAATGGCCTCCTCTGCAGTGGTTGATGAGTCTGAGTGCTGGTGGTCTCTGGTCTGATGGGTTGGACCTCTGAGATCCAGACATGCTTTTACTGTGCAAAAAGGTTCAGAGATTAAGGCCTGTAAAAACCTGTTGCCGTCAAGTCAATTCTGACTCCTGGTGACTCTATAGGACTGAGTGGAATTGCCCCCTAGGGTTTCCAATGCTGTAATCTTTACAAGAGCAGACTGCCACATCTTTCTCCTGAAGAGCAGCTGGTGGGTTCAAACCCACCAGCCTTTCGGTTAGCACCTGAGCGCTTAATCACTGCACTACCAGGGCTCCTTAAGACCAAGGCAGTGCTTTGCCAAGACAGCTTTGGAAATAAAAGGCTAAACAGCAGGACTATTCACATGGTTCCATACATGGCTACTTATTCTCCCTGGCTGAGGCAGAACCCTCATCAGCACAACATGGTTTGATCTGGTCTTTCCACCATGAACCACACTGACCTTCTCACACATACATGACACACTTGAGGTTCTCTGGGTGGCAAATCCTGGAGGTGAATGGGGAAGGGTCAGCTGGATACCTTCTGAATTTTCATTCCTCAAGCCACCAGGGTCTTGGCTGGTCCCTTGGCCTGAGGATGCCTCTCACCCTTACAGCCTGACCCTCTATGTGGAAGTAGCCTGCAATGGGCTCCTGGGGGCCGGGAAGGGGAGCATGATTGCAGCCCCTGACCCTGAGAAGATGTTCCAGGTGAGCCGGGCTGAGCTGGCTGTGTTCCACCGGGATGTGTACAAGCTCCTGGTGGATCTGGAGCTGCTGCTGGGCATTGCCAAGGTACCTGCCACCTCATCCCCACCACCTCCAGAGCCCTGCTCAAGGCTGGTTTTTTCTGGGGCCACATAGTTGGAACGCAGGAAATTTAGAATAGGGAGAGTGTTGAGAGATTTCCCTATGTACAGGGGAGCGTGGGGAGACAGTGCTAAGCGGGGGACTAGTGGGAGCAAAGGCTTGGTGGCGGGAATGGAGGTGAGACTTCTTGGGATATCAGCTGGGGCGTGGTTTTGGAGGCTCAGCTAGCTTGAGAAGGGCATTAAAGAGGAACCCTGCTGCAGGGCCTCGGGGAGGACAACCAACGCAGCTTCCAGGCCCTGTACACAGCCAACCAGATGGTGAATATGTGTGACCCCGCCCAGCCTGAGACCTTCCCAGTGGCCCAGGCCCTGGCCTCCAGGTTCTTTGGCCAGCGTGGAGGTGAAAGCCAACACACCATCCATGCCATAGGGCACTGCCACATTGATACAGGTAGGGCAGCTGGCTTAGCTGGCTGTGGGAAGCAGGAGTGCCCTGATTAAAGCCCTGGCTCTGCCCTAGAAGCACTACGTGATCCTCAGCAACTTCTTGTCCCTTTTGGACCTCAGTTTTCCCCATCTGTAAAATGGGGCAGGGGACTGGACTGTGGGCTCACTTATTCTTTCAACAAAATCTGACACCTCATGAGACCCCATGCCAGATACTGGGAATAGGATTATAGAGACTGATGATCACAAATGAGGCCCCTACAATTGGTGCTGTGATGGAAGTAAGTATGAAGAGCTGGGAACCCAGAGGAGACACTTAATCTAGCTAGGTTGGGGGGGATTCAAGAGAGGCTTCCTAGAGGAGGTGACTTTTGAACTAAGTGAGAATGAATAAGAGTTTGACAAGGGTACCCAAGTCCTCAGAGAAGAGCGATGTGGAGTTAATTGAGTTGGGGGCTCAAGAGCAGGGGAGGTTTCCTGGGGAGGATTGAGAGTTCATTTGAACCTAATGACTTCGTGGTATCTGTGAGGCTTATGGGAAATTCAGTTTTAACAAGCTCCCCAAGGTACTGATTCTGAGGCAGCTAAAGCTTCAGACCATGGAACACGGGCTTTCTCTGCTATGCCAAGGTGTTAGTAGTCTGTAGGGGATCTGGGCTGGTAAGGAAGGAATGAGGGCTAGACGTCAGGAGAGGCTGTAGTGCCTCACGCAGGACAACTCACCCAGGCAGGTCCATCTTGGTGAGCTCTGCCCGCTGTTATGGGAAATTCGTCAGCATGTGGGCAGGGGAAGGGTTGATTACTGCTGCCTCTCACAGGATCTTCTCTGGGGGTGTCTAAGCCTTTGATGCAGGCTGTCCCAGGGGCTGGGGTCTCCATTTCCTGACCTGTAAAGTTGAACTGATAGCCCTGCTGCCCCTCCCCCATCCTCTCCTTCCACATTGCAGGAGTGATTCGAGGTGACAGCTCAGGACGGTACCACGGGGCTGTGCAGGACAAAGGGTCTGGGATGGAAAGAGGGCTGGGGTGACTCTCTGGAGGCCCAGGTTGGGCTGGTTGGGCTGCCGGGGCAGGGGTGGGGCTGGGGCTCTGTGAGAAGCTTCGGGTTTTCCTGCTCTCCCTCCACCCCGACCCCTTCCTGTCTAGCCTGGCTGTGGCCCTTCAAGGAGACTGTGCGGAAATGTGCCCGGAGCTGGGTGACAGCTGTGCAGCTCATGGAGCGGAACCCTTCCTTCATCTTCGCCTGCTCCCAGGTCAGGTCAGACAGACAGCCGTGGGGGTCAGGGCAGGCACTTGGAGCCCCCTGGAGCTCAGGTCAGAAGGTGAATCTCTGAGGGCTTCTTAGGCCTGAGGTCAGGGCCCCTCCTCACCCTCAGCCACCCACTGGGCCTCAGAGGCTTGGTCCTGGGTGAGGCCCCTGTTGCTCCTGGCCCAGCTCCTGCCCCCTCTGGCCCACAGGCGCAGCAGCTTGAATGGGTGAAGAACCACTACCCTGGCCTCTATACCCGGCTGCAGGAGTGCGCTTGCCGCGGGCAGTTTGTGCCCGTGGGGGGCACCTGGGTGGAGATGGTGAGTCATTCCGCAGCCCTCAGCCCCAGGCTGTGCTGTCATGGCGCTTCATCTTTGTGGCCTAGGCCCGCCTCAGCTTTGCTGGTGGCTTTCTGCAGGCCATTCCCACCCGCTCTGTGACAAAGCTCGTTACCCCTGGAATTCCCAAGGGCTGGGACTCCCAAGGGGAGGGCTTTTCAAGCACTCATGTCTGCTGACCCAGTCCCGGGAACCCCCCCTGGCCAGGTGGACAGTCAGGCCTCAAGCAGGGAGATGGAACCCCTATGTCAGCTGCAACTGGCTTCTGCATGGTGTGGGCTTGCTGCTGCCTGCTTCCCTCCCGTCACTGACCCGGCTTTCCCTCTTCCCTTATGGCCAGGATGGGAACCTTCCCAGTGGAGAGGCCATGGTGAGGCAGTTCCTGCAGGGCCAGAGCTTCTTTCTGCAGGAGTTTGGGAAGATGTGCTCCGAGGTAGGCTGGAGCTGCCATGCCTGTGGGCCTGGGAGGGGAGCTGGGCCGGGAGCGAGGAGGGACTGAGGTGGGGCCGCCCCGCCAGGAGCCGTGTCTCGTGTTCCAGAGGCCCTTTCCCCGCAGTTCTGGCTGCCAGACACATTCGGCTACTCAGCACAGCTCCCCCAGATCATGCGTGGCTGTGGCATCAGACGCTTCCTGACCCAGAAGTTGAGCTGGAACCTGGTGAATACCTTTCCGGTGAGCAGGCCTCAAGGGGTTTGGGGTCAGAGTGGGCCTGGGTTTCCCTGGCAGAGACAGGACCAGGTCAGGAAGGCCTAGCTCTTCCACTGCCCTGATCCTGGTCTCTCACTCCTCTGCCCTTTCTTCTCTGCCGGCAGCACCACACCTTTCTCTGGGAGGGGCTGGATGGCTCCCGTGTGCTGGCCCACTTCCCACCTGGTGACTCATATGGGATGCAGGGCAGCGTGGAGGAGGTGAGGGGGTACCCGGTGGCCAGGGTAGAGGGAGGACAGGTTGGAGAGGGCCGAGTGTCCCTCCTAGGCTGACCACACTGGCCTGCCCCTACCTGTCCAGGTGCTGAAGACGGTGACCAACAACCGGGACAAGGGACGGACCAACCACAGTGCCTTCCTGTTTGGCTTCGGGGATGGGGGTGGTGGCCCCACGCAGACCATGCTGGACCGCTTGAAGCGGCTGTGCAATACAGACGGGCTGCCCAGGTCAGCCAGTAACTCAGCTCATGTTCAGCGACCCCTGACCCTCGACTTGAGCCCTTCCTCCTGCTCATGTACGGGGCCTGACCCTCCCACTGGGCCATATCCTGCTCCATAGCTGGACCATTGGCTTCTCCAAACTTCTACCCTGGGGGCAACGTGGGGGACAAAGCTGAGGGTGGGAAGGGGCTTCCAGACCTGGCTTCATGTACACGGGAGCTCTGTGTCTGGGGAGCCCCCTGAAGAGGGAGAGTTCCTCTCTCTCGGGGCTGGATTTCTTGTCTGTGCTGCATAGAGCAGGGGAGACCCAGGCCCATGACCTCCTCAGGGTACAGCTGTCTTCTCCGGGGCGGCTCTTCTCAGAGCTGGAGAGTGATCAGGGCCAGCTGTGCACATGGGTCGGGGAGCTCTTCTTGGAACTGCACAATGGCACCTACACCACCCACGCCCAGGTCAGGGGCCAGACGCAGAGGCTGAGGTGGGGACACATGGGGTGTGGACGGAGCCCAGCCCAGACCCAGGGGAAGAGGCTTGTGTTCCCAAGGCTGCAGAAGTGCCGGAGTTGGGTCAGGCAGGAAAGCTGCTTGGAGGAGACAGGACTGAGGGAAGAGGGGGGACGGCATATGGGGCGGGTCACCCACAGAGGCTTTATTCAGGAAGGCCTGGGAAGCCATCAAGGGTTCTGAGCATGGAGGGGGGCTTTGGAAGGTGTCTTGGAACACTTGAACAAGACTCCAAACTGGTCGCTCCACCTGGGACCCAGATCAAGAAGGGCAACCGAGAGTGTGAGCGGATCCTGCACGACGCAGAACTGCTCAGCAGCCTGGCCCTGGTCCGGTGCACCCAGTTCCTGTACCCAGCAGTCCAGCTGCAGTACCTTTGGAGGTCAGCTCTCCTCTGCCCCTGCTGCCCACCTGACGACCTCTCCCCTCTGACACCTCTGTGGCTGCCCCTCCCACCTTCATTTCTCCTGCTTCCCCTCCTTGCCCCCACACCCTAGGGCCTCTGTCATCCCTGCTTGTGCCCCCGGCAGGCTTCTGCTCCTGAACCAGTTCCATGACGTGGTGCCTGGAAGCTGCATCCAGGCGGTGGTGGAGGATGCCATGAGCCACTACGAAGGTGAGGCTGACTACAGGCCTGCCATGTTCTCTAACACCCAGGGCAGAGCCAGGGCGTCCCCTATGGGACACCTAGGTCATCCCAGACCCGTGGCCCCCACCCCTAACCAGCCAGTCTCTCCTCAGACATCCGTTCCCATGGCAATGGACTGCTCAGTGCGGCAGCCGCGGCCCTGTGTGCCGGAGAGCCAGGTCCCGAGGGCCTCCTTATTGTCAACACGCTACCCTGGAAGCGCACGGAAGTGTTGGCCCTACCCAGGCCTGGCGGGGCCCACACCCTAGGTATGAGCCGAGGGGAGGGCTGCTATTGCGGCAGACCAAGAGGAGGGAAGTCACCCAGGCTAGAGGGCCCACATCTTCCCACCCCCACCCCACCCTGAGCAAGGTTCCTGTGAGGTCAGGGAGGCTGCGCTGATGCCCAGGCCTCATCTCCAGCGCTGGTGACAGTGCCCAGCATGGGCTATGCTCCTGCTCCTGCCCCCACTTCCCAGCAGCCCCTGCTGCCCCAGCAGCCTGTGTTCGTAGTGCAAGAGGTGAGTCCTGCAGGGCCCATTGGGGCGAGGGCTGTCCTGGGCTGTTCCCTAACAACATGGGGATTCTGGGCCCCCCAGCCTATAGGGCTGGTGGGGAGGCGTTGGGGGTGGGGTGAGGGGTACTGGTTGTGAGAAGCCCCTGCAGACTCATTCTCAAGGCTTCCCTCTCCCACCAAGACTGATGGTTCCGTGACTCTGGACAACGGCATCCTCCGAGTGAGGCTGGACCCGACTGGCCGCCTGACGTCCCTGGTCTTGGTAGCCTCTGGCAGGTGCCAACCCCTCAGTACCCTCTCCCAATGCCTGGCAGGTGGATCCCAGACCCCATTCTCTGTCCTCTGGCCACAACACTGCCCACAGCAGCACACCAGTGGCTCTAGGCTGGGACCCACACATGGAGGGCAGGCTGTGCTAGGAGTCCCCTGTTTCCTGGGCCTAGTCACCCTGCCCTACCCCTTCTCAAGCAGCCAGGGACGTCGAGGTCATCTAGTTGTAAAACACAATCCCCATGTCCTTGCAGGGAGGCCATTGCTGAGGGTGCCACAGGGAACCAGTTTGTGCTATTTGACGACGTTCCCCTGTACTGGGATGCGTGGGATGTCATGGACTACCACCTAGAGACACGGTGCGGGGTGGGGAGCAGAAGTGGGGGTGGGGTGGGAATGCAGGCCTATCAGGCCCCACCCAAGACCCTCTCCAGCCTGCCCTGGCTCAGTGCCTCCCACCCCTCCCACAGGAAGCCAGTGCTGGGCCAGCCAGGGACCCTGGCAGTGGGAACTGAGGGTGGCCTGCGGGGCAGTGCCTGGTTCCTGCTGCAGCTCAGCCCCAACAGCCGGCTCAGCCAGGAGGTGGTGCTGGATGTTGGGTGCCCCTATGTCCGCTTCCACACCGAGGTAGCAGCGGGGCAGGGTCGTGGTACCTTCCTCAGATGCAGCTGGTGGGGAGGTGGCCGGCACCAGGCCTGTGTGACTCTCCCTTCTCTTCCCCCCGCACCCTCCACCCCGCCTGCAGGTACACTGGCAGGAGACCCACAAGTTCCTGAAGGTGGAGTTCCCTGCCCGTGTTCGGAGCCCCCAGGCCACCTATGAGATCCAGTTTGGGCACCTGCAGCGGCCCACCCACTACAACACCTCTTGGGACTGGGCTCGCTTTGAGGTCTGACGTGGGTGAGGGAGGTGGACTTATCCCTTGCTGGGGAGAGACAAGTTGTGTGGTGTGGGTTGAGAATGATGATGATAACAATGACCAACATTTGCTAGTTCCTAACATGTGTGCCAGACATTGTGCTAAATGCTTTGTTTAGTTTAATACTCATGACTTGGTGGGGTGAGTACTATTAATCCCTATTCTACCGATGTGTAAACTGAGGCATAGAGGCTAGGCTAGGTGCCCAGGGTCTCCTGTAGAGTGTGGTCCCAGAGCTTGCTCTCACCCCAGTGAGAAGCACTTTGGAGACTGGGAGCACAGGAAGGGGTGTAGGCCACCAAGTGGGTCTTGGGTCTGTCCTTCAGGTGTGGGCCCACCGCTGGATGGATCTGTCAGAGTGTGGCTTTGGGCTGGCCCTGCTCAATGACTGCAAGTACGGTGCCTCCGTGCATGGCAACGTCCTCAGTCTCTCGCTGTGAGTGGGGTGCCTGGGAGCCCTGGGGCTGGCACAGGGGCATGGATCTTCCCAAGCCAGAACTCCAGCAGCTCCAACCCATCCCCTCCTCAGCTTGAGAGCTCCTAAGGCCCCCGATGCCACTGCTGATATGGGGCGCCACGAGTTCACCTACGCTTTGATGCCGCACAAGGGTGAGTGAGGGGGATGGTGGGGCCCTCCTGCGGCCTGGGCTCCTTTCTGTCCTTCTCCGAGCGTCCGTTTTTCTCCGACGGTCAGTAGGGAAAGCCTCAGCATCACACCTCCCTGCCCCTTTAGGGGCGTGGGAGGGAAGCCCCCATTTTACGGTCCACACCCCAGGCTCCTTCCAGGATGCTGGCGTCATCCGTGCTGCCTACAGCCTCAACTTCCCCCTGCTGGCACTGCCCGCCCCTGGCCCGGCGCCCGCGGCCTCCTGGAGCGCCTTCTCCCTGTCCACGCCGGCTGTGGTGCTGGAGACAGTCAAGCAGGCAAGGGACAGGGCAGGGGCGGGGGTGGGGCGTGGCCCCGAGAATGGCCCGCCCCGGCCCCGCCCACCGCCCGCCTCCCTCCCCAGGCTGAAGCCAACCCCCTGAGCCGCACCCTGGTCCTGAGGTTGTATGAGGCCCACGGCAGCCACGTTGACTGCTGGCTGCACACGTCACTGCCGGTTCAGGAGGCTGTACTGTAAGTAGAGCACCGAGCAGGGGTGGGGGGTTGGACCTGGTCCTTTGTGGGACCCTCATGGCCCCATCTGTTCTCCAGCTGCGACCTCCTGGAGAAGCGCGACCCAGCTGGCCACCTGCCCCTGCGCGACAACCGCCTGAAGCTCACCTTTTCTCCCTTCCAAGTGCGGTCCCTGCTGCTTGTGCTGCAGCCCCCACTGGACTGAGCCCCTGGCGGCTTTGATTGTAGAAGGGTTTGGAAGCTCCTGGTTTCTGCCTCCCAGCCCCCCTCTGCCCCCCAGCCAATGTACAATAAATCTTCGGATTATGAGCCCCGCTGGCAGCCCCCGAGGGGCCTGTCCTCAAGCTTTGAGGGGGGAGGGTTTTCTCCCAGGCATTTGAGGGCAGGGGCGAGGTCGAAGTCTACCTGTGAAGGCAGAGTCTGGGTTGCAGCCCCTGTGAGAGAGACTGGGGGTCTCAGGTGACCACAAGTTAAGAGACCATGAGAGAGGCAGCTCCTCACCTGTGTCAGCAGGTACAGAGGGCCTGGGGTGGGGTGGAGACCAGGAGTGTGGGTTCTGGCTGCCTGCACTAGACTTGGGGGACTGACTAGTAAAGGCCAGGCATGGCGGCAGCCACCAGCCCTGAGAAATCCAGGACCAGAGGAGCAGTGGGGCCTGCCCTGCCTGGGCCAGGGTGTCTGCACCACCTCCCAGGGGCTGTCCCTGGCAGCAGCAGACGATCCTCTGCAAGCCAGGGCCTTGAGGACTGGGACCGGGGCTCAGTTTGCCCTGTTGAGGTGGCCTCCCATCTTCAGGGCTGGGCAGCAGGCCCTCCCAACGTGGCCTTCCCAGGCCTGCAGCCCGCCCAATACGTTCCTAGAAGTTCAACTTTATAAGTTTATTTTTAAAAAGCAGGATTTTCCACATGGGCTTTAGAAATGGGGAAGGGGGGTGGTGCACTTAAAAGCATCATGGTTGTGCAGAGGACAGCCACAGGGCCTGTTTCTAGGAAGCCGGACAGATCCAGGGCAAGGCAGCAGGAAGGGGTGGGTGCAATCAAGGCGGCCATCCTGCTAAGAGGCTGAGGTCCCTTCTTGCTCTAAGGATGGGGTGTTAGTTCTGGTCTTCTGGGGTCTGCGCCGGCCTGGGGGGAGGACAGAGGTGAGATGGCTAGCTCAGGGGCACCCAGCTGAGGACTGCCTGGACAACCTTCCTTCCCCTCAGCTCACATCCTCCTCCCACCCACACTGCCTTCCCATCCTCTCCTGAAGAGCCAGTGTTAGAGGGGCCCCTCCCCACCCAGAGGAGGATGCTGAGGAAAGCCCACCTGAGGTTGCTGGTCGCCCCCTCCTCTTCCCTTTCTTAGGGACTGTGGGGGTGCTGGGGTCCTGTTGGAGGCTGGTCTGCTCGGGCTTCTGGGCTGCAGGCTGCTTGGGAAGGTCCATGCGTGCTTTTCGTGCCTTGGAAGGGGCCTTGCTTGGAGGGGGAGGGTCCTGCGTGGAAGAGACAGGTCTCCAAGGGGCTCAGAAAGCTTAGAGGTTGGTTAGGACCCACCACCCCGTCTCTGTCTGTGGAAAGCAGCTGCCCAAAAGCATGGCGGGGAGACTGCAGGGGAGAGAGTGGAAGCAGGGGACACACCTCCTTTCCATCCTCACGGCCTGGCTGCATTTCCTTAGATTTCTTCTTGCGGGACTTGCCCCCTGCGGGATAGTTACGCTGGGGTTGGAGGGGCCTATGGTGTCAGCCCCCTTTCTCCAGACTCACTCTGCCAGGGTGAGTGACTCTAGGGTTGGGGTGGGGATGGGGATGGGGATGGAGAAGGGTGCTGTGGCCCTTGCAGGCAAAAAGTCCTTTCTGCTCCTAGCCTTTTACATTAGGGGTAGCTTACCTTTGGGTACCAGGGGTCCAGGATCCCCCTAAAGTGGGATGGGGAGAATTGAGGCATCAACCGGGGGTGGGGCAGGACTCACACCTATCCTCCAGATCCATGTAGCCCCTCCCCAGGAGGCCTCTGGTCTCCTCCAGGTCAGCACAGACATCCCTGGGCCGCTCTACAGCTGGAACTCAGGAGGGGTGTAGCATGGGGGAGTCTAGACTCCTAGGAATAGCAGGACCCTTGGCCTAGGCAGGCCCTGGGCATCCCCACCTGGGGGAGACCCCAGCTCTTGCCCTGATGTGACCCCAGGTTTCCCCACCCACCAGTTTTCCTGGGGGCTCTCAGGTCTGCCTGTGTGAGCAGTAGGGCCCCCACCTGGAACCAGATGGTGCGGCCATGCCGGTCACGCAGGGAACTCATGCCTGAAACGCCATAGCACTGCAGCCAGGCTTGAAAAGCAGCAAAGTCCTCCTCCCCGCTCTCCGTCCCGTAGCCTTTGCCCCCTGTTGGACAGAGGAAGCAGGCGGAGGACAAGGAACAGGCTCAGATTGGGAGGAGGGGGAGCCTGGCTAGACCTGGCCCAGACCTCAGCTATATAAGCTGATGAACTGAGTCAGGGAGCCAAGGCTCTCCCTCCCCCAGCTGTGTGACCTTGGGCTAGTGTCTTCCCCACTCTGGGCCATGGCTTTCCCATCCTGGAGTAGGGCTAAGACTCCTTGCCCTGCCTACCTCATGGGCAGCTTGGGGGACACCCACAAACCTGGGAAGTGAGGCGGCCTAGTCCACTTTAACAACTGGGACTACAACCTCCCATTTCCCAGGCAGGGAGCAGAGAGGGGCAGCCACTGCCCACATACCAGGTCACACAGCATGCCAGGCCAGATGTAGTTGGCCATCTTTGCCCTGCCCAGCCCTCACCCAGCTGGACCACTTCCTTGGGCACTGAGTGGCACAGCTCCAGCAGGTCCGGGTTCTGCAGCTTGGCCTTGATCTTCTGGCTCAGGGTCAGCTCCGGGCTCTAAGAGGCGGGACCTGGCTGTCAGCACAGGTAGAGGTACTTGGCCATCCAGCAGCAGACTTCCCTCTGAGTTCAGCAGGACCTCAGGCAGTTCATACACCCCCCACCACCACAAACACATTGTAAAGAAGGGGAAACTGAGGCCCAAAGTGAAAAACCGACCTGCCTGAGGCCACATAGGTGGTCCATGGCAGAGCAAAGCTGGAGACACCTGACTCGGCCCATGCCCTGGCAGCCCCCGTTCTGATAGGCCTGGGCCAGCACACATGGTCTGCGTGTGAACCTTGTTGTACCCACCGGCCTGTGCTGCTGCAGGGCCTCCAGCACCGTGCGGGCCTTCTCAAAGGGGGGAATCCTCAGCCTGGAGTAGGATAGGGGAGAGGGAGCTACGCTGAGCAGGGGAGATGTGAGTACACCCTGACCTACCCCGGTGTTCCTGCCCACAGCCCGCCCTGCTGACCGATGCAGGATCTCTGCCCGCAGGTAGTTGCCAATGCCATTGAAGAATCTCTGGTCCAGGAGGGCCTCACAAATGGGCCGGTCAAAGGCTCTGTCTGCTAGGTTTCGCAGCACATTCTCCCTGAAGGGACACAGCTCAGGTGTAGGAGACCTGCTCCCCACTCTGGTTTGTTCCACTCCTCCCCATGCCTGTGTGCCTGTAGGAGCAACAACTGACCCTACAATGTTACTAACTCCCAGATGCCTCCAGGGCAGGTGATGTGATGACAAGATAGAAGAGGGAGCTTGGGGAGACCAGCTCCTGGTTACAAGGGGATGGAAACTGAGGAGTGCTGTTTTGGCCAACTAGAATCTCAGTTTTCATACCTATCAAATGGGAACAACAATATGGGATTTTAATTCATCGGGAAGGGTGAAAAATACCAGTCAAAAGCAGTGTGTTCAAGGGAACCCTCATAAGTCTATGTTGTGTGTGTATCCCCAAAGTGCCTCAGGCTCCCCAGGACACTTGAGAACAAGATGATTGCAGGACCTCAGGGGTGCCCACAGCCTGGAACTCCCTGTTTAAGAACCCTGGTGGGCTAGAGAGCATCTGTGGATTTGACATTAGTGGGTTCAACTCTCCTCAAGACCTTGAAGACTGGCTTCGAGGAGGCTGGCATGACCACTGCACAGCAGGAGTGCGGGTCATGTCCTGGCTAGTGAGAGAAGCCCCACAAACACCTCCAAGTGTCACGGGTCTCTCCTTGGCCCCCGGTAGAGGAGGTGCACCTCATTTCTTTGTGAAGGCCTGGGCGTGAGGAGAGTATGAAGGGGTGCCAGAAGACAGAGTTTTGGGGTAAAGGTATGGGTGGAGGGTTAGCCTGAGGTGGCTCAGATCCCTGAGGGAAGCAGATCTCCAGGGGCTCCCAGCTGTAGCACCAAGAATACCTGCTTCCACTTGGGCCAAATGTTCACTGAGAGAAACTTCAGAGTCAGCTGGCAAGGATTTAACTTGTGACGTGACTCTCCAGGAAACCCGAGCCATGGACACAGGTTCCCCAGGGGATGCACTTAGGGTTCAAGCCCAGGAAGGCCAGGAGGCAACCAGAGATGCCCTGGCCCATCCCGAGGGGTAAGTGAGTCTCCTAAGGGCCAATCGAAGGCAGAACGTTGCGAGCAAGGAAGAACCGGCCAAGCCCACTTCCAGGCCTTTGCAGTTGCAATTCTTGCCAGTTTGAATGTTTTTCCTCTACAGCTTCATGTGGCTGGCTTCTTCTCATGAGTCAGGCCTCAGCTCAGATGTCCCCTTCCACCCCAAAGTCGTTCTCCACTCAGACATGGGTCTGTTTGAGCTCACCTTGTTTGTTTCCTTGTCCTTGCCCCTTCCCCCATGTGACCATCATCTCTGGGAGCAGAGACCAGCCCGAAGTGGAGACTGGTGCATGTCTCCTCTTTAGAGGAGAGGAAGTGGCTGATGCTGTGCTATCTTATGTGACTGCATCACACCCCAGGAGGGCCTATTACCCCTCCTGCAAGCAGGAGACAGAGGAGCCACAGGACACAGACCAGTGGGCAGGTGAATGTGGGAGACCACAAAACCCGATTCAGAAACCATGTCACTAGGCAGTCCCCTCCCACCCCCTTGAAACAATTCCTTCCTGCTCAGCTTCACTTCTCAGCATGTTGTAAGCCCTTCCGCCTTTCTTCCTAGCCTCTTGGGGGAACCAAGAAGAAGTGAGGGGTTCTGGGTCCAAGCTCCAGCTCTGAGACTCACTGGCCATCCTCTTCTTGGCTCCCCCCTCGCCTCCCATAGCAGTTTTGCTTGTGGGTTTACACAAGCTTTAGCCCAGGAGCTGTCTCCAGGGCAGAGGACACTGTCTTGGTCTATAGGTAAAGGGACTGAGGCTCGAAGAGGGCTGGGACTTGCCCTTGCTTGTCCCACAAGGTACTGACAGAGCCAGGCCTGCAGCCTAGGACTGTGTTCATTGCACCTGGTGCTGGCCCTACCTGAACTGCTCATACTCCAGCAAGACACAGGGCCCTCGGCCCGGCTGCCACTTGCCCCCGAGGTCCCAGTGGCCAAAGCGGCGGATGTCCACGAAGCAGAGGGCGAGCTGGGGGCCAGGTGAAACTGTGTAGAAGCGCAGATGGGCATGGGGTGGCAGCGTGTCCCTGGGCACCAGCTGGAAGGAGCCAGACATGCCGAAGCGGAAGACAAGGGCCAGTGGCTCCTGTGGGGGCTGGGCCCCAGGCAGGGGGCTCAGGGTCAGACGCAGCTCCTTGCCTCGGGCTGTGGCTGAGATGCAATAGGCACTGCTCTCAAAGGGCACCTCAGGATTCCGGCTGACAGATGACTTCTCCACACACCCACCAAACACCAGCCCCCTGCATGCCTCATTCACAAAGAGGCTGGCCAAGTGCAGTTCAGGGCCCTCGGGCATCCTGTGGGAGGGGTGGCCAGGACCTGTGGGGGAAGCAGGCAGCAGGCTGGGCCAGGTGTTACCCTGGGAGGCAGGAATTATTATCCCCATTTTACAAAGAAGCCTAAGGGTCAGGCTTGGCCACAGCCCCTGGTCCCCATTTGAAAGTCCTGGGGAAGCCATGGGCTGAGGGGAGCAAAGTCTGGGGAAGGAAGCATGGCTCTTAGCACCTCCCACAAGCTAGAATAAAGTCCAAATCCTTACTAGGCCCACCTCCAACAGCTCATTTCCTCCCAGGCTCTCCTCACTCACTGGCTCCAGGCACCCTGTTTTTATCATATCTCTACGCCTTTACCCTGCTGTCCCCTCAGGCTGGAACACTTCCCTCGGCTCAAAAAAGTCACCTTCTAAGAGTGGCCTCCCCACTACCCTATCCAAGGTAACCCTTAACCTCCCCCCAACACACACGTCTTCTTTTCTTGGGGGCACCTACCACAATCTGAAACTGTCTTACTGTGTTACTGCATGCCTGTCCCGCTCCAGAGCGTATGCTCTGCTTGCCCCTGACGCCCACCGCTTAGGACAGTGCCTGCGTCTGCTGACCCCACGGAGTGAAGGAACCCAACGCTGCCTGCGCGATAGGGTGCCGGGAAAACGCGCCCAGCCCGGCAGCGAGCACCACCCTCCGGCAGGAGCGAGGGCATTAAAGTGTCTCCAGAAACCTCTGCGCTCCAGCCAGGTTCACAAAGCGCCGAGTGAGGAGGTGACGGCGTCAGGAAGGAAAGGCTCCAGAGCTCAGAGTCGGGGTTCACGGAGGAATCTGAAGCTCCCACGTTAGCGCCTCGGTCCACTTCCCACCTTCGCCCTCTCCCACCTGACTGAGGGAGAGGAGGAGTCTGTCACTCTTCTCTTCCCCAAGGCGTTTCGGGATCAAAGGCGGCGTGTGTCGGGTGGAGGGGGGCATTTAACCGGGACAGGCTTCTTTACCGCCCCTCCCCGCACCGCGGCCCCGCCCCGGGCCTGGCACCGAAAGGTTTCGTTTTGCCGGAAAAGGTGAACTTCCAGATTCCTAGTTTTTGAAAGGGTTGAGCCTTATCTCCTGTCTGCCTCATCCCCTCCACCCGCCACTGCGACCCTACCCACGGTTAATCCTGGCTCCCTTCCTCCCCAAATCCCCTCCTCGTCTCTGCTCAGCTGCACACATCGCCATCCCTCCTCATCGCCGCGGTACCTGCGCTCTGCGCCTCTCCCAGCCCATCTGCGGCCACTATGGGGTTAATGCCAGGGGCGGAGCCGCGCCTAAGAGCATGCTGGGGGCTGTGGTCGCTGATCCAGCGCCTGCTGGGAAGTGTAGTTCTGCAAGGAGGTGGCAGAGGCCGAAGTAGCTTGGATTTGGGTCTCCCGGACGTGGCCAAGGTTTGGGGGCAGTCATCTGGCTGGGAGGTGGCGGAGGAGTCTGGCATCCCGCTTCCCAGCGCGGACGGGGTCTGCGGTCTGAAGTTCCGGGTTGCAGCTGCCTCCGCGGTTGGGGGGGTCACCGGCTGGTGCGGGACCGGGTGGGCACCTCCAGCAGGAAACGGCAGCAGCGTCCCAATGCCGAGGCACCTGCAGCTGGGCGCACGCAGGTGGTGATAAACGCGGGCCCTGGGGACCTGGTGGTGGCCCTAAGTATCACCGCAATCAGATGGCACGTAAACATCACCACGGTCTGCCCATTGAGAAGTGCAGCCAAGCAGCGAAAACCAGAGGCCCAGGAGAACCGACTTCAGATGGTTCAGTGGGGGAGGGCCTCTCTGCGGAGTCATTTAGACCAGAACTCAAAAAGGAGCCAGCAGCAGAGTAGGGGCAAGCAGTACGCCAGGCAGGACGAACGTCCGTGCGAAAGCCAGGAGTCGGGAAAGAGTTGACCAGCTGAAGACCCGTGTGGCTGGAGTGCAGCGTGGGGGCAGCACTGCGGTGAGGCCAGAATAGCCAGCAGGATCCAGGGGTTATGGGACAGGGCCTCGGAGGCTAGGGAGTTTACCCTGTATTCTCGGTGTGATGGGACATGTAGCAGAAACTCCCACAGACACGATCTGTGCCCCCTTTCCTACTACTCCCCCCCGCCATCTATTTATTCATTTATTTGGGCAGAAATACTTTAAAGTAAATCAGACAAATTATGACACTTCATCCCTAAACACTTTTGTATGCATCTGTAAAAAACAATTTCCTACAAACCCACAATACCTTACCGTACCTAGTAAACAATATCATCTAATGCTTAGTTCACATTCAAATTTCCCCAGTTGTCACCAAATTCTTCTCCAGCTTGTTTATTCCGGGTTGATTCTAATGTAGGATTATGTTTAATCATTTTTAATTTAGATGGAATCACTCCACCTCCTACCCACTTTTTTTTTTTTTTTTTTGGTCTTTCAGGATACTGACATTTCTGAAGATTAAGGAGAGGTAATCCTTGGTTAGACTCTGACACGGTATCAGAGGAGGCCTGCTAAAAGAGTAGATTTAAATAAGATTCAGAGTCTCATAATACCCAAAACATCCAGGATCCAATTTGGAAAAAAAAGAACACTCATTAGAAAGTGCATTTCAGGGCCTAATTTGAAATAAATGTGCAGTGTGACCTGCTGGACTAGGAAGGTGTGTGAATAGAGCCCTGGGCCTCTACTGTTTGTGAGTAAGATGTATTCTGTGTTTCTTTTTACAGTGTTACCTACTCCCACCTTTCCCCACTCCCTCCCCTCCATGCTTTTCCAGTTAACTTCATGGAGAATTCAAAAAGAAAAGTACATTTAACACAACACTGTGGATGTCAGCACAGCCGGACCAAGGGAAAGTCATAGAAGCTTCATGGACGCGTCCAAACTCCCTGAAGCATCGAGTTACTGGGCTGAGAGCTGGAGACCATAGTCTTGGGGAATATCTACCTCAACTGGCATAACATAGTTTATAAAGAAAATATTCTACATCCTACTTTGGTGAGTAGTGTCTGGGGTCTTAAAAGCTTGTAAGTGGCCATCTAAGATACATCTACCAGTCCCACCCCATCTGGAACAAAGGAATGTGAAGAAAACAAAAGACAGAAGGGAAATATTAGTCCAAAGGACTAATGGACCACAACTACCACAGCCTCCACCAGCCTGAGTCCAGCACAACTAGATGGTGCCCTGGCTACCACCACTGACTGCTCTGACAGGGATCACAGTAGAAGATCCTGGACACGGAAGGAGAAAAACGTAGAACAAAATTCAAACTCACAAAAAAAGACCAGACTTACTGGTCTGACAAAGACTGGAAAAACCCCAAGAGTACGGCCCCTGAAGTCACTCCTGAAATTTACCCTTCAGCCAGAGATTGGACAGACTTATCAAACAAACAATAACACATGCAGTTCAACCTTGTATACAAGAGTAAATTGGCACACCAGCCTGGGAGCAGGTACAAGAGGGCACGAAGGGATAGGAGGGCTGGATGAATGGAAATGGGGAACCCAAGTTCAAAAAGGGAGAGTGTTGACACATCACAGGGTTGGCAACCAATGTCGCAAAACCATCTGTGTATTGTTTAATGAGAAGCTGATTTACTCTGTAGACTTTCACCAAAAGCACAATTGCAAAACCACAAAAACCATCTACACATCTTTCTGAAACCAGAAGTCAGGAGCTGAGCCAGTCCTTATCTTTTTTCATGCTCAAATCGCCTCATCTTTGGCCAGTGGGACACGCTGGCTCTTTCGGCATGTCACGTTATTGCCTGATGGCCTCCTTGCACAAGATGTTCCAGGCCCATCTTGTACTCTCCCGCCCCAGTCCTGGAGTCAGCCTTTTCTACCAGGAGCCCAGGTTGGCCTGAGCTGTTCCAGGGAGCTCTGAATCACGGTCAATGCAACAGACCTTCCTTTTTTTGAGCATTTTAAATCGTTTGGCAGTTGAAGCAAAAATCATTATAACACTCGCAGGTGCTTCTCAATGTGTGTGGAAGAAATATTCAAGACTATTAAAAATGGAACCAGTGTCCCTGAATAATTTATGTAGACATTGTTCAATGGGAACCTATTTGCTGTGTAAACTTCCACTAACCTAGGAAACCTAATGCCATCGAGTCGATTCCAACTCATAGTGACCCTATAGGACAGGGCAGAACTGCCCCACAGAGTTTCCAAGGAGCACCTGGCAGATTCAAACTGCTGATCCTTTGGTTAGCAGCCACAGCACTTAACCACTAAGCCACCAGGGTTTCCAAACTTCCACTACAAATACAATAAAATATTATTTAAAAAATAAAGAGTATTATAAATGGAAGGAGCCCTAGTGGTGCAATGGTTAGGTGGCTGGCTGCTAACTGAATGGCTGGTGGTTAGAACCCACCCAGCTGCTCTGTGGGAGAAAGACCTGGCAATCTGCTCCAATTACATCCAAGAATCATTCTCACAATCAGGGTAGTAATTCTGACCTGGGCTTGGTGCTCAGTAACAGGAGCTACCCTGTCACACGGGGCCGCTGTGATTCAAAACCAATGCACCTAACAACAACATTATAAATGGCAGAGATGGTAAAGAGTTCAGGCATGGGCCCTTCTTCCTTGGTAAAGAAGATGGCAAGAGAGAAGAGCTCTTTCCTTTCTGTATGTGGGCATCTGGCACTGGGGCTACCACTTGCTGCCAGCCTGAGGCCACCACAGGGAGTGGAGAGCCAAGAGCATCACAGGGCTGTGGAGCTAGAAACTGATCGTCCGAGCTATGGACAAGCTGTTTCTTTTCGGTCCTCAGTTCACCTCACCAGCAGCTGAGAAGAGAAAATGAGTGATGGGCCAGGTGGTCTACATGTCACTTGGTTTCTTTCACAGAAACCCAAAAGAAACCCACGCACACACTCCTTTACACTTATTTATTCCTCCGTCCCATGGAAACAGGTGACAGGTGCCTTTGATGGGGCGGAAATGCAATGGTGGAAAAAGGGCCTGAGGATCCCTATGCTGAACTCTCAAATGAGGACCTAGGAAGCCAGGGACCCAGGAGGCCAGGCACCCAGCATCTTGGGGCTGGGACCACTGCCCAAGGAGAAGTTCCAAGGGCAGCCACTTGACACGGGTAGGGCAGCTCTGCTTGGGCCCTCAACACCGTTCTCCTCAGCCCAGGGAGCTCATCAGGGTCTGTGCCTGCTTCAGTTCTGCAAGGGGAAGAGGTGGGTGTGCCGGCACGCAGTCAGGCGGGAGCTGGGAGGGTCTCCTCTCACCCCTCCGGGCCTGGCTGAGTCTCACCTGCCAGTAGGACCTGGAACTTTTCTGCTGAGAGGGACATAGCGACAGGCTGGGCCTTGGCACCCGGGGCGGATGCCACCTCCAGCCGCAGGTGCACCATGGGCTCCTCCACGGACCGCAGGAGGCTGGAGCTCAGTGTGTAGTCCACCCGCCAGCCCACGCCTGCCAGCCTGTTCACTGCAAGATGGTGTGGAGTGCTCTCGGGATCCTGGCCCTTCAAGGCAGTGTGGCCTTTGAAAAGCTCTCCTCCCTCTGGGCCTGTTTCCTCATTCTCACAATCAGGGCAATAATCCTGACCTGGGCTTGGTGCTCACAGGACAGGTGCTCACTAAACAGGAGCTCAGATGGTCCATAGCAGGTCTCCAAGGAAAGAAACCTGGACTGGGGTCAGAGACCCAGGGGTGACCACGGCTAGGTCTCCCTCTGAGGACTGGCACCTTGGGTGCTGCATACATCTTCTAGAATGGACCCTGGGCCCCACCCTGGCCCACGCCACACTCACCGCGCAGGCTGCAGGCCCGCAAGTGCTCCTGCAGGAGACTTTGCTTCTCCTCGTAGCAACGGCACAGGCTGGCTGCATGCTCTGGGGAAAGAATGAAGGTCCCCTGAAGTACAAGCAGGGGCTAGGCTGGGGCTGCTCAGTGGACAGCTCGCAGGT
Source organism: Elephas maximus indicus (assembly GCF_024166365.1). Lineage (NCBI taxonomy): Eukaryota > Metazoa > Chordata > Mammalia > Proboscidea > Elephantidae > Elephas > Elephas maximus. The sequence goes on along the minus strand of NC_064831.1, from coordinate 65,287,583 downwards.
TCCTGGCCCAGAGACGGCAGTGTACTTCTTAGGGTCACACAGCCTGGCCAGCTGTTCAGCAGCCCTTGGCCCACAGGGTACCTACCTGCCCGCCACATCCCTGTACCTTTAGGCAGCCCCAGCTGCTGCAGTTCACTGGACAAGGACTCGCCATCCACGCTATGCTTGGCTGCACTGGAGAGGATAAAACTCAGCACCGCCACCGTGGCCTTCACATCGCCTGACTCTGGAGGGGGGACCGGTAGGTGGGGTGAGAGTGTCACTGTGGTCCCAGCTGCCTCCCCGTTGCCCCACCATCTTCAGCTCACAGCCCCAAGCCTCCTCCAACCACAGCCACTGCGACTGCTCCCCAAGAGCTGTTAGAGGGCACTGAGGGCAGGACTGTCAGCTCCTTTCTTCCCTCACACTTCTCTGCTATGGCATGTGGTCAGGGAAGGCTGCTGGGAGGAGGGAGCCTCTGTGCCAGGCACCAGGCCGAGTCCTAGGGTCACCCAAAGGCCTGTGGACTCAGTGGGGTACTCACCAAACTTGGCATCAGCTGTGAGCTTCAGGATCTTCTCATACTATGGGGAAAGGAGGCCCTCAGGGGTGCCGACCCCTCCTCACCAGCCCCTCGCCGCCCCCTCCCACCGGGTCCCCTGTAGGGAACAGGCTGGGGCTAGATGGAGGGATGGGAGGTACCCAGGGAGGTCTAGAGGCTGTACCACCCACCTCCCTGGGCCTGGTGCAGTTTTAGGGGGGTCATAAGGCCATGCTGGTCCCTGTACTCACGTCAATCCCCTGTCCCAGAAGCTCTTTCAGCACCTGGCTACACAGCAACCGCAGCTTCACGGAGGACTGGAAGAGACAGCCTCACGTCAGCCATTCTGGCCACCTTACCCCTCACTGCTGGCGCATTGGCTCAAAGAGGGCTGACATGATTGAGGTCACACAGCATGCTAGACAGGCTGAGAACACTGAGACCCCAACCCAAGTGACCTCGCCATCCTCCACCCCCAAAGCCCCAGCCCCCCCCCACCCCCGCCCACCAACCAGGTAGAGCCCGTGTACTCAACAATCTTAGCCAGAGTGCTGATCTCTGCCAGGACCCAGTCAGGACAGTCCAGATCACCACAGAAGCGGAACCTCTGCAAGGGAGCAAAGCAGGTGGTCACGCTGCAGGGAGGGGTGGGGTGTGGCCAGGCTCTGTGTGTGACTCCCGCACAACTGCTCATCAGTGACCCTCGGTCCCTGTCCCAGGTAGATGCCCTCTGGCCACTTGTTCCCCCCGTCACCAGGCTGTTTAGAGAATCCTCTCCCTGACCCACCGCCTTTGGCCACCACAGGCACGACTGCCCAACTGGCCGCTTAGTTCCTGAACAGTTACCTCCAACCACCCACTCCCACAGACACACCCAAGGTCTTGTCCACAGACCAAACTGCTCCATCCCTGATGTCGGCAGTGAAGGCTGTCCACAGCTGCTACTTCTCCCCAAACTGCTTCAAACTCAATGAGCCCCCTACTCCCAGGAGCCTCTCCACCTCCCCAGTGCTCTCCTCTCTCTACAACCTTCACAGGCCAACTTGGATTCCCAGCCCGATCTGTCAACCACATTCTTGCCAATACCCTCCATTCCCTGACCACTGCCCTTTGTCCTGTCTGCCTGGTGAAGCTCCAATGCACATCGATACGCAAGTCCCTCTTCCACGCCTCTACCCGGGTTGCTTGCAGATGCTGGAACAAAGGCCCACAAACCGAGGCCACACAAATCCACGCTCTGCGGTTTCTGCTGGGCCTTCAATGCACCTGGCAATCCCATTTCTCTACTCGGAGCCACCAGTCACCAGATCAGCCACTTCCCACCTGATCTGCTCCCCTGAAACCTCCAACCCATCACCTGCCACAGCTCCACACCTCCTTATCGCTCCTGGACCACCTGCACTGGGACTTGTACAGGGGACTCCAATGATGTCCTCTAGCCATGGCCACAAATGACTTTCTTGTCACTAAACCCAGCCCAGGTCTTCCTTAACTGCTCAGCAGCTTCTGACACGACCCCATCCTCCTTCTCGAAGCACCACACACTTCTGGGTTTCTCCCTCAGGCCTGGCCTGAGTCTCCTTTGCTGGCTCATCCTCCTTTCCCCGGCCCCCAAATGGGGATGTGGGGTGGGAAATTGGGACTGGTGATGAGGTGATGGAGTGTTAAGGATGGTCTTGAACTACTTACTCTATTTCAAGGCGTCTTAACCTTTTTATGCTAAGGAATCCTTTGGCATCTGGTGAAACCTACGAGACCCTTCTCAGAATAACATTTTTATATGTATAAACAGGATGGTAAAGAAAACTAATTATATCAAAGTACAGATATCAAAATATTTAAAACACACTGCTGATACGGTATTATACGTGCTTCTTTATTAAATCGATGAACAAGATATAGCAGAGTGTCTAATAATCACTGTAATTTAGAAACGATGAGCATAAACAGTATTCTGAGATATCTGCCAAGAGCTGTAACGTGATATGAAAATATCCAGATTTCTATTAGTGACAAAGTCATAGCTGCTGCTAATACTGGGGCTTTTAAGGAACATTTGTACTAGAAATAATACTAAATTTCAGTGTGAAGTTAGTGAAAATAAAGATTTATGATTTTCCCTAAGTTCATGGACCCCTGAATTCTATCCACAGAGTTCTATATACCTCTGTGTTGTTTGAATTTTTCCACAGGAATGTCTTCCCTGTGTAATTTTTTAGAATGCTAGCATTCTCTAGGCTCTGTCCTAGGCCCTCTCTCCTCAATTCAATAAGACAGTTTTCACATTCTTAGGGTTCAGTTATCATCTTTGTGCTGGTGACTCCCAAATTCACCAATGCCATCGCAGATTCTCTTCTGAGCTCCAGACCCTTAAATCCAAACCGTCCCCTGGCCAGCTGCACCTAGATGCTCACAGACAGCACGCACTCAGCATGTCCTCAGGTGATAGTACTCTTCCCACTGAAACCTGCTCCTCCTCCTGGCTTCCCCGTCCTATCACCTGGGGGCCAAGCCTGGTTCCTCCCGAGTCTTTTTCCCTCATGCGTTTAGTCTCTGAGACCTGCTGATTTCTATCTCCACTCCCTCACCCCAGTTCAGGTCACCACCACCATCTTCTGGGCGTCTGCTGCCCTAGCTTGCACTCCTTGCTCCCCTCTTGATCCCTCCACAAGAAAGCCAGAAGCATCTGTTTGGCTTGCCAGGGCCCTCTGTTTAAAGTCCAAACTTCTTTTTTTTTTTTTTTTATTGTGCTTTAAGTGAAAGTTTACAAATCAAGTCAGACTCTCACACAAAAATTTATAAACATCTTACTATATACTCCTAATTGCTCTCCCCCAACGAGACAGCACACTCCTTTCCTCCACTCTCTCTCTTCCTGTCCATCAAACTTCTTTAAGTGGCTTTCAAGATCCAGGAAAGCTTGGTCTTTGTTTACTTGTCTCCTCATCTTTCACTAAGCTCCAGACTGTACTCTTCCACTGAACGGCATTCATTCCTAGGGAGCCACGGTCCCTCTCTCACCTGAAGTCTCTGCACATGCTGTTCCCTGTCTGAAGACGCAGCAGCCCATCCCCAAATCTCCCAGTTCCTGCTACACAAACTGCACTTCACACGGCCAGTTTTTTTCCTGGTTCCTCAGGCTGATGGAATCCTCAGGGCAGCCTTCCTAACACTAGGCACGAGCCCCTTCCTCTCCACCTTAACTATGATGCCTACGCAAGCCTCTGACTTTCCCTAACCCCCTGCGGCTGAAGTCCCAGTACAAGGTATAGAAAAACAAACCCGCTGCCATCAGAGAAGACACTCAAAAAATATATGCTGAGTGAACGAATGAACTGAAGGAATGGATGGATGGATTGGGAAGTCACAGCCCCAAAACTACTCCTTTCTAGCTGTGGAAAGAGTGAAGGAGCTTCTTAACAGTGTAGAAGATTGAGCCCAATTCTAATCAAGCTTTTCTCCAAGCCCTACAGGTGGACTGGGGATGTAGGCACGTTTAGGAGGTCTTCCTCGAGCCGGGGCCCTTTCTTTCCGCCATGGGAGCACCCGGGACTCCAGCCAGGCCGGCCTGACTTGCTGAGGAGCAATGCGGGGCTGCGGCAGGGGGGACGTTTTTTAACACGACCCGCCGCCCTCCCTCACGGCTGTACCCAAAGTGTCATGAAGAGACCAGCGCAGACTCGCCCACTCCTCGCTCCCGGGTGCCCCACCCTTCCCCCTGCGTTAGCAATATGGGACTTCTGGGGACCCTATCCGGCCCGCCTCCCACCTCCCCCTGCCTCGCATCACTCCCTCACCCGTCACTCCCTCACCCCTCACCATCTCGCCAAGCGGTCTGTGGCCAGTTGTTTCTCCTTCCGGTCCCGCCTGGTCAGCTGATCCGGCGGTCACGTGACTCGGGAGTCGCTGCGTCTGGGAGGGAGGGGCCCCTCGGTGAGGGTCTCAGCGGATGTCCACGCGCTTGAGAGGTGACGGAGGAGGATGCGCGCGCTTAGTCCTCTCCAGAGCTCTTCCCCGGAGATAGCCGGCGCCAGTCCCCGGTTCGGCTGAGGACAGAATCAAGGCAGTAAAAAAGACTGAGCGGAAGCCATTTAATTTGTTCAGTTTAAGGGGGCGGGACTCCAGGAGCCGGGTCCGGTATGCAGGATAATTCGGAAGGGATATTCATGTCATTTCCATGTTTTCCACCATTAAACAATACTATTGTGTGTGTGTATATATAAATATATATATATATTAAAAAAAAATTAGGCTGTAGTAAAAGACATATCTTTTAAGAAAACTTTATTGAATTGTAATACATACACAGTAAAGTGTACATACTGCAGGTGTTAAGCTAAATGAATTTTCACAAACTCTACGCCCCTTCTAACCAGCTCCCAGATAAAGAAACACAACATTACCTGTGCCCCAGATGTCCCCTTCAAGGGCATGGGGATTTTATTTCATTTTGATGAATGCCCCTTAGCTGCTTAGCAACAAGGTCTCTAACAATGTAAGTGTCCAGGAGTACTGTTTCCCTGCAGCCTTCCCCAACGCTAAACCAGTTGCCATGAAGTCAACTGTGACTCATGGAGACCCCCTATGTCCAACACTAGATGCCATCTTAATTTTTGCTAAGCTTTTGAGAGTTTAAAATTGCCAGAGAAGTTTTAAAATTCAAGAGAAGCACCTGAAGAACAATTACAAGTCAAAATTAGTAAGGTCAGTGAGGAAGCTAGATGCAAGGGGACCCAAAACAATTTTGTCACCACTGACTCAGTCTCAGGGCCCCTCTGGGGCCTGTTGCCACAGGCTCTGCCCAAGGAACTATAGCTGTCTTCAGTGTTACAGCCCTTGACCATTTACAGCTCTTTTAAAAAAGTTTCTTTCTCCTCTTTCTCTCTGCTGCTTCTCTCTTCTTTCTTCCTGTTGCTTCTTTTCCTGCTTTTTTTTCTGTCTGAAAAATCTCTGTGGTGTTGGCTGCATATATACACAAACTCTTTGTAAATTTTAAGGCATGGTCCTTCCACCAAAGGTCACAAACTGACCAATTCCCTGTCAGTTGGCCACAGACGCTTCTTTTGCATAGTAAGCTACAGACACTTCATTTGCCTGGTCTGTTGACCACCCCTCAAGGTGCTTACCAATCACAGAGCAAGCTGTAGCCTCAAACTGACCAATCCCCTATCAGTTGGCCACAGACGCTTCTTTTGCACAGTAAGCTACAGACACTTCATTTGCATGGTCTTTTTTTTTATTGACCACCCCGCAAGGTGCTTACCAATCACAGAGCAAGCTGCAGCCTGTTGTTGTTGTTAGGCGCTGTCAAGTCGGTTCCGACTCATAGTGACCCTACGCACAACAGAACTAAACCCTGCCCGGTCTTGCGCCATCCTTACAATTGTTGTTATGCTCGAGCTCACTGTTGCAGCCGCTGTGTCAATCCACCTCGCTGAGGGTCCTCCTCTTTTCCACTGACCCTGTACTCTGCCAAGCATGATGTCCTTCTCCAAGGACTGATCCCTCCTGACAATATGTCCAAAGTATGTAAGACGCAGTCTTGCCATCCTTGCCTCTAAGGAGCATTCTGGCCGCACTTCTTCCGAGACAGATTTGTTCGTTCTTTTGGCAGTCCATGGTATATTCAATATTCTTCGCCAACACCTCAATTCAAAGGTGTCAACTCTTCTTCGGTCTTCCTTATTCATTGTCCAGCTTTCACATGCATATGACACGATTGAAAGTACCATGGCTTGGGTCAGGTGCACCTTAGTCTTCAGGGTGACATCTTTGCTCTTCAACACTTTGAAGAGGTCCTTTGCAGCAGATTTGCCCAATGCAATGCGTCTTTTGATTTTTTGACTGCTGCTTCCATGGCTGTTGATTGTGGATCCAAGTAAAATGAAATCCTTGACAACTTCAGTCTTTTCTCCGTTTATCATGATGTTGCTCATTGGTCCAGTTGTGAGGATTTTTGTTTTCTTTATGTTGAAGTGCAATCCATACTGAAGGCTGTGGCCTTTGATCTTCATTAGTAAGTGCTTCAAGTCCTCTTGCCTTTCAGCAAGCAAGGTTGTGTCACCTGCATAACGCAGGTTGTTAATGAGTCTTCCTCCAATCCTGATGTCCCATTCTTCTTCATATAGTCCAGCTTCTTGGAGTATTTGTTCAGCATACAGATTAAATTAAAAAAAAAATTGTTAGGTATGGTGAAAGAATACAACCGTGACACACACCTTTCCTGACTTTAAACCAATCAGTATCCCCTTGTTCTGTCCGAACAACTGCCTCTTGATCTATGTAAAGGTTCCTCATGAGCACAATTAAGTGTTCTGGAATTCCCATTCTTTGCAATGTTATCCATAGTTTGTTATGATCCACACAGTTGAATGCCTTTCCATAGTCAATAAAACACAGGTAAACATCCTTCTGGTATTCTCTGCTTTCAGCCAGGATCCATCTGACATCAGCGGTGATCTATCCCTGGTTCCACATCCTCTTCTGAAACCGGCCTGAATTTCTGACAGTTCCCTGTTGATATACTGCTGCAGCCTGTTTTTGAATGACCAGACAAAAAGCATCAAATTACAAGTTATTTACAGCTTACCCAGAAAATGTCAATTAACCTGGACAAAAGTAATAAATCCTCTAGAGTAGAAAACCAGGGGGAAGGTAACTCCTCAGGGCTTAAGGGAAAAGTATCTCAAGCTGTGTTTCCAAAGACCTAAGGCAAAAGGCCGCATAAAGGAGTTCATTTCACCACACTCTGTGTTTCAGGGACACATGGAAAAAGACTTCTGTCCAGTCTTTTGGCTATTTGCCGCATTTCCTTATTCCCATAAGGAAATAAACTGCAATTAACTGAGTGGGGTGGGAGTGCCTGATCTGGAAGGAGGGAATAACCTAAACTCTTGGGTTCTGTATTCTTGGCAGTATCTGATACCCATCCTCTTTTGCCATGTAACCCCCCTGTAGGTGGGCCTGATCAACAATCATTGTGGGGTTGAGGTCAGGGTCCCTGGTGGCAAGCCTGGGGTAGAAAGGATAACTTGAGCGAGGTGAGGGGCCTCTCTCCAGCACTTTCCTACCCTGGCATTGTTGCCCCTTAGACAGCCGAGACTAGCCCTGGACGGCAGACTCATAGGCCAGGAAGAGTAAGAATGGACTAAGGGCCAGACCCCCCCCCACTCCCTCTTCTCAGTCCTACTTCATCTGTGGGATTTGGGGGGAGTGAGCCCAAAAGCCTTGATATGACATCCTGTCCAATCGAACGTTTAATTTTATTTAGAAAGCTAAAGGGAGACATTTCTTGGGTGTGACGTGTGGAGCAAAGTTATCCCACTACAGCAGCAAGCCAAGCAACAAATCAGAATACCTGTGTTCCATAATCTCTGAAGGAAAAACCCAAATTGTCAAGACACCAGTTGAAAGGAAGTAAGGTCTTTGCAGATGTAATCAAGTGAAGATGAGGTCATACTGGAGTAGAGTGGGACCCAGTCCCATATGACTGGTGTCCTTAGAAGAAGAGAAGAGACACACAGACCACAGGGAGAATACCATGTGACAATGAAGGCAGAAATTGAAGTGATGTGTCTACAAGCCAAGAAACACCAAGGATTGCTGGCAACCACCAGAAGCTAGGAAGAGGCGAGGATAACCCACCATTAGAGCCTTCAGAGAGAGCTGACATCTCGATTTTGGACTTCTAGTCTCCAGATCTGTGAGAGAACAAATATCTGTTGTTTCAAACCACCAAGTTTGTGGTACTTTGTTATGGCAGCCCAGGGAAACACAGACACCAAGTGTTATAGATTGGATCAAATTCCCCAGAAATACGTGTTGTAAAACTTAACCCCTATACCTGTGGTTGGAAACCCTGGTGGCATAGTGGTTAAGAGCTACAGCTGCTAACCAAAAGGTTGGCAATTCGAATCCACCAGGTGCTCCTTGGAAACCCTGTGGGGGAAATTCTACTCTGTCCTTCGGGGTTGTTATGAGCCGCAATCGACTTGACGACACTGGGTTTTTAATGTGTTATACTTGTGGTTATAGTCCCATTTAGGAATGGGTTTTCTTTGCTATGTTTATGAGGCAGTATTAGTGTGGGATGTTTTACGTCAATCTCTTGAGATATAAAAGAGCAGATTAAGCAAGCAAGCAAAACGGAGGGGAATATGCATGCCACATACCGCCAAGGAACCTGGGAATAAAAGCTGAAAACCGACAAGGACCTTCCCCCAGAGCCTACACAGACTGAAAGCCTTCCCCTAGAGCCGGTGCCCTGAACTCAGGCTTCTAGTCTCCTAAATTGTGAGAAAATAAATTAATTTTGTTAGAGCCACCCACTTGTGGTGTTTCTATTATAGCAGCACTAGATACAGCCTTGGAAAGAAACCTTATGGGGCAGTTCTACTCTTTCCTATAGGGTTGCTATGAGTTGGAATCAACTCAACAGCAATGGGCTTGGTTTTCTTTAGTTTAGATAACTAAGACACCAAATGATATTCAGAGGCCAGATTTTGAGAACATTTGCCCTAGAGCTACTGCATAAGCCAGTGTTTCCCCTTCCACCTGTACCACATCTCAGTCTATCATAGGTGAGTATCTTAATGATTATGATGCTGCCGCACACCAGGGCTTATCACTACCCCACTTACCACTAGCAATGGGTCTTCGTTGCCATCTGACCAGTGAGTTCCAGAATCCCATCCTAAGGGTCTACTCTCTAGGGGACAAGTCTCTACTGTATTAGTTTGGGTTCCCCCTAAACAGAGCCTGAGTCACAAATTAAGAATCTGAGTAGTTTTTTAAAGGTGCAATCCCAGGAGGCCAGAGTGAGGACAGGGAAAAGTAAGACAGGAAGAGGGAAACCAACCAAAGGTGTGTTCTTGAGCTGCTTATGGCTGTTGGCCCTTGGTGCTCAATCCTGATGGAAAGTCTCTGAGGAGCCATGTAAATTATACTTCAGACTTTCCCTCTGAAGGCAGGGAGGCTGGGGTATATTCTACTCATGGTGTCCAACTCATGTTCTAAAATGGCTGCTTGAGCTCCACATTCAAGTCAGCAGGAAGAAGAACAGCAAAGGGTAGGGGTCTATCTACAGGAAATAGTGCCTATGGCAATTAGTTTTAAATTGCTGAATGGTCTCTCAGAACTGACGATGGAAACTATGATGGCTAATAGATACTGCTCATCAGTGCCCCTCAAGTGGCACCCAGGGCACGCACCCTACTTGCCATACCTTAGATAAGCCTCTATGAGAGTAATACTTTTTCGTTTTTGGGACTCTTACTCTAAGTCCCTCATGATATTTACATCTTTTAGGCAAGAAATGAGTCACATAATCACACCCACCTGCAAAGGAGGCTGGAAAGTAGAGTCTTTATTCTGTACCACCACAGGCCTGGTTAAAAATCAGAGTTAATCATTAGAGAAATGCGAATCAAAACCACAATGAGATACCATCTCACCCCTCATTACTGGCACGAATCAAAAAAACAGAAAATAGCAAATGTTGGAGAGGCTGTGGGGAGATCGGAACTCTTCTGCACTGCTGGTGGGAATGCAAAATGATACAACCATTTTGGAAAACAATATGGCGCTTCCTTAGAAAGCTAGAGATAGAAATACAATATGGTCTAGCAATCCCACTTGTAGGAATAGATCCTAGAGAAATATAAGCCATCACATGAATAGGCATATGCACACCCAAGTTCACTGCAGCATTGTTCACGATAGCAAAAAGATGGAAACAACCTAGATGCCCATCAACAGATGAATGGATAAACAAATTATGGTACACACACGCAATGGAGTATTATGCGATGATAAAGAACAATGATGAATCTGTGAAACATCTCGTAACATGGATGAATCTGGAGGGCATTATGCTGAGTGAAATAAGTCAATCACGAAAGGACGAATATTGTATGAGACCATTACTGTAAAAACTCACGAAAAGGTTTATGCACAAAAAGAAACAATCTTTGATGGTTACAAGGGAGGGCAGGGGTGGGGATTGAAAAATACTAAATAAGACAATAGATAAGTGGTAACTTTGGTGAAGGGTAAGACAGTACACAATTCTGGGAAAGCCAGTACTACTTGTACAAGGCAAGGTCATAGAAGCTCCATAGACACATCTGGACTCCCTGAGGGACCGAATTGCTGGGCTGAGGGCTCTGGGGACCACGGTCTTGGGAGAACATCTAGCTTAATTGGCATAACACAGTTTAGAAAGAAAATGTTCTACATTCTACTTTGGTGAGTAGCGTCTGGGGTCTTAAAAGCCTGTGAGCAGCCACCTAAGATATCCCACTGGTCTCACCCCTTCGGGAGCAAGGGAGAATTGAGAAAACTAAAGACACAAGGGAAAGATTAGTCCAAAGGACAAATGGACCACAACTACCACGGCATCCACCAGACTGAGTCCAGTACAATGAGATGGTATCCAGCTACCACCAGTGACTGCTCTGACAGGGATCACAATAGAGGGTCCTGGACAGAGCTGGGGAAAAATGTAGAACAAAACTCTAACTCACACACACAAACAAAAAAGACCAGAATTACTGGCCTGACAGACCCCGAGAGTATGGCCCCCGGTCACCCTTTTAGCTCAAAAATGAAGTCACTTCCAAGGTTTACCCTGCAGCCAAAGATTAGACAGGCTCATAAAACAAAACAAGACTAAAGGGGCATAGCAGCCCAGGGGCAAGGACTAGACGGTGAAGGGGACAGGAAAGCTGGTAGTAGAGAACCCAAGATTGAGAAGGGAGACTGTTGACATGTCGTGGGGTTGTTAACCAATGTCGTAAAACAATATGTGTACTGTTTAATGAGAAGCTAGTTTGTTCTGTAAACCTTCATCTAAAGTACAATTAAAAAAAGAAAAACTACTGAGATTAAAAAAAAAGACCAGGCTTACTATTATTAATGAGGAATGGAGGAAGGAGTATTGAGGAACAACTAGCGGTCTCTGCTGGTGTCCTTCTGCCTCCTATATAGTCCTTCCCTCCTCCAGGAAGTCTTCTCTGACATCTCTGGTCTTGCTAAGTCCCTCTTCCTCTGTCCCACAGCTCAGAGAGTCTGACTATTATACAAAAATTTGGAATAAGCAAAAAAAAAAAAAAAAAAAAAAAAAATTACCGGGTGTCTGCAATAGATAACTATGCATTGTTTTGACTACAGCACACACTTTTGGGTTATATGATTCTAGCCTTTCATTTCCTTTGAGCTATTTAAAAATTTTAAATTGCATATGATCACAAGGTAAAATAATTATTGTCTATGTTTTTGTTGTTGTTAGGTGCCATTGAGTCGATTCCGACTCATAGCGCCAACATATGTACAACAGAATGAAACATTGCCCGGTCCTGAGCCATCCTCACAATTGTCGTTGTGCTTAAGCCCCTTGTTGCAGCCACTATGTCAACCCATCTCATTGAAAGTCTTCCTCTCTTCCTCTGGCCCTCCACTTTGCCAAACACGATGTCCTTCTCCAGTGACTGATACTTCCCGACAACATGTCCAAAGTACGTAAGATGCAGTCTCACCAACCTTGCTTCTAAGGAGCATTCTGGTCATACTTCTTCCAAGATAGATTTGTTCATTCTTTTGGCAGTCCATGGTATAGTTAATATTCTTCTGCAACACCACCATTCAAAGGCATCAATTCTTCTTTGGTCTTCCTCATTCATCGTCCAGCTTTCACGTGCACATAATAAGATGATCAAAAATACCATGGCTTGGGTCAGGTGCACCTTAGTCTTTGAGGTGATATCTTTGCTTTTCAACACTTCAAAGAGGTCTTTTGTAGCAGATTTGCCCAGTGTAATACGTCTTGATTTTTTGACTCCTGCTCCCATGAGTGCTGATTGTGGAGCAAAGTAAAATGAAACCCTTCACAACTTCAATCTTTTTCCCATTTAGCATGATGTTGTTTATTGGTCCAGTTGTGAGGATTTTTGTTTTCTTTATGTTGAGGTGTAATCCATACTGAAGGCTGTGGTCTTTGATCTTCGTTGGTTAAGCGCTTTAAGTCCTCTTCACTTTCAGCAAGTAAGGTTGTGTCATCTGCATATCGCAGGTTGTTAATGAGTCTTCCTCCAATCCTGATGCCCCGTTCTTCTTCATATAGTCCAGTTTCTGGGATTATTTGCTCAGCATATAGATTGAATAGGTGTGGTGAAAGAATACAACCCTGACACACACCGTTCCTGACTTTAAACCACGAAGTATCTGCTTGTACTGTTCAAACGACTGCCTCTTGATCTATGTACTGGTTCCTCACGAGCACAATTAAGTGTTCTGGAATTCCCATTTGTCACAATGTTATTCATAATTTGCTATGATCCACACAGTTGAATGCCTTTACATAGTCAATAAAACACAGGTAAAAATCTTTCTGGTGTTATCTGTTTTCAGCCAGGGTCCATCTTACATCAGCAGTTATATTCCTGATTCCATGTCTTCTGAATTCGGCTTGAATTTCTGGCAGTTCCCTGTTGATACTGCTGCAGAAGCTTTTGAATGATTTTTAGCAAAATTTTACTTGCATGTTATATTAATGATTTTGTTCAATAATTTCCATGTTCAGTGGGATCACCTTTCTTGGGAATAGGCATAAATATGAATCTCTTCCAGTTGGTTGACCAGGTAGCTGTCTTCCAAATTTCTTGGCATAGACGAGTGAGTACTTCCAGCACTGCATCCATTTGTTGAAACATCTCAACTGGTATTCCATCAGTTCCTAGAGCCTTTTTTGCCAATGCCTTCAGTGCAGCTGGGACTTCTTCCTTCAGTATCATCAGTTTCTCGTCATATGCTACTTCCCGAAATGTTGAACATTGACCAATTCTTTTTGATATAGTTACTGTGTGTATTCCTTCCATCTTCTTTTGATGCTCCCTGCATCGTTTAATATTTTTCCCATAGATCCTTCAAAGCTGCAACTCAAGGTTTGAATTTTTTCTTCAGTTCTTTCAGTTTGAGAAATGATGAATGTGTTCTTCCGTTTTGGTTTTCCGTCTCCAGGTCACTGCACAAGTCATTATAACAATTACTTTGTCTTGTCAAGCCGCCCTTTGAAATCTTCTGTTCAACTCTTTAATGTCATCATTTCTTCCATTCGCTTTAGCTACTTTACATTCAAGAGCAAGTTTCAGAGGCTCTTCTGACACCCATTTTGATCCTTTTTTTCTTTCTTGTCTTTTTAATGACCTCTTGCTTTCTTCATGTATGATGTCCTTCCACAACTCATTTGGTCTTTGGTCATTAGTGTTCAATGCATCAAATCTATTCTTGAGATGGTATCTAAATTCAGGTGGGATATACTCATGGTCATACTTTGGCTCTCATGAACTTGTTCTAATTTTCTTCAGTTTCAACTTGAAGTTGCATATGAGCAATTGATGGTCTGTTTCACAGTCAGCTCCTGGCCTTGCCCTGACTGATGATATTGAACTTTTCCATTGTCTCTTTCCTCAGATATAGTCGATTTGATTTCTGTGTATTCCATCTGGTGGGGCCCATGTGTATAGTTGCCATTTATGTTGGTGCAAAAAGGTATTTGCAATGAATTTGTTGGTCTTGGAAAATTCTATCATGTGATCTCCGGCATCGTTTCTATCACCAAGGCCGTATTTTCCAACCACCAATCCCTCTTCGTTTTCAACTTTTATATTCCAATCACCTGTAATTATCAATGCATCCTGACTGCATGTTCCATCAATTTCAGACTGCACAAATTTTTAATTTCTTCATCTTTGCCTTAGTGGTTGGTGAGTAAATTTGAATAATAGTTGTATTTAACTGGTCTTCCTTGTAGGCGTATGGATATTATCCTACCACTGACAGCGTTATACTTCAAGATAGATCTTGAAATTTCTTTTTGACAAGGAATGCAATGCCATTCCTCTTCCAGTTGTCGTTTCTGGCATAGTAGACCATATGATTGTTCAATTCAAAATGGCCAATACCAGTCCATTTCAGCTCACTAATGCCTAGGATATAGATGTTTATGCGTTCCATTTCATTTTTGATGATTTCCAGTTTTCTCAGATTCATATTTTGTACATTCTACCTTCTAATTATTAATGGATGTTTGCAGCTGTTTCTTCTCATTTTGAGTCATGGTACATCAGCAAATGAAGGTCCTGAAAGCTTGACTCCACCCATGTCATTAAGGTCAACTCTACTTTGAGGAGGCAGCTCTTTCCCAGTCTTATTTTGAGTGCCTTCCAACCTGAGGGGCTCATCTTCTGGCACTATGTCAGACAATGTTCCACTGCTATTCATAAGGTTTTCACTGGCTAATTCTTTTCAGAAGTAGACTGCCAGGTCTTTCTTCCTACTCTGTCTTAGCCTGGAAGCTCAGCTGAAACCTGTCTGCCATGAGTGACCCTGCTGGTATTTGGCTACAATGGCATAGCTTTCAGCATCAGAGCAACATGCAAGCCCCCACAGTACATGGAACTGACAGACACAGTGGGGGAATTCTTGTCTACAGTCATGCAAATAAATTGTCCAGTGAGGGCTCAGTTGACTTCACCCACACACACACCATGAGAAAACCCACTTTTGCGTCTCTTTGTAAATTTATTTCAACATTCCTTTAAAAAAACAAACAAACCTATTGCCGTGGAGTCGACTCTGACTCATAGTGACCATACAGGACAGAGTAGAACTGCCCCAGAGGGTTTCCAAGGAGCAGATGGTGGATTTAAACTGCCAACATTTTGGTAAGCAGCCAAATGCTTAACTACTGTGCCACTAGGGCTCCACATTCCTTTATGACATACAAATTTATGCGTCCTTGACATCTCCTTTGAACTGGTTGTAACATCTGCCTGGCTTCCTCATTAATAATAAGTAAAATAAAATCTTTAACATTTATTCATTTTTTATGTATATGAGAGTCATAATTTTTTTTTTTTTTTTTTTTTTTTTTACCACCACACACAGCCTAGCTTGGTGAGGGGAAGATTAAGCCAGAGGCTCCACAGAACAGATTCCAGCCTGGGCAGAAAAGTGCAGGGAGGAGTGGCATTTGGTGTCAGGAGTGTGCCAGGGAGGAAACACCTGTGGAGACAAAAGGCATATCTTGGGCTTGGGGCCAGGCTTCCTGCTTGGGACACCATTATTCCCAGGCAGTAGGTGGGGCTAAGACTAGGACAGGGGAGAGGCTTGGTGGGAGCCAGGACAAGAGTGTGAGGAAGCAGCAGAGAGTGCCAACTAACTCAGCTCGAACCCTCCTGCACTTGATCCAGACAGGGGTTCACAGAACGATTCTGACCCAGTCAACCCTGCCTGGAAGGTGTGGGATACCCCAGTTATCAGGAAATAGGCAGGTCTAAAAAAAAAAAAAAAAATTTTTTTTTTATAACCTAGGACTTTTTTTTTAGGACCCTTCCCAGACCCAGGGGTAGAGGAAAGCCTTGGCAGGGTCCCTGAAATAGAGCTGGAGGACTCCAGAAGGTAGCTGGAGGGTAGGGGGAGGGCATGGGATGCGAGCACTTCTGGCCAGGTCAGCCTTCCCCGGGCCTCCGCAGCACCTGCACCTCTGAGGAGCATGCCCTGACTCACCTGTGGACCTTTGCTTAGTCTGTTCTCTCTGCGTGGAACATCCTTGTCATCAGAAACCCAATGAGGCGGGAAGGGCTTTGTCTCCTCACTCTGCCTGTCCAGTCACTCTTCAGGGCCAGCGTGTGGCCACCTCAGTGAGCATGGCAGGACATGGGGGAGAAGTAGGAGCTAGGACAAAGGCCTCAAATGGCAGAGAACGTTCAGGGGCCCAGGCTCCCCCAACCCTCTTCTTCCTGGGTCTCCTGTGAGTCCCTAGTTCTGTCCTTGCCCAGCTAGCTGGAACCCTCAGACAATTACTGCAACTCCTTTCTGACGAGCAAGGCATCAATGTCCCTGTTTAACAGGCGGAAGGGGAGATGAAGGCCTGGAGCTGGCAGGGACTTGCCAAGGGTCACGTGGGGATGGTGGTGTAAGCCTGCATTCCACCCCCTCCACCAGAGCCTGGGTTGGGAGGGGTGGGGGCCAGGAAGAGAGTGCCAGGAAGGGACAGGGCCAGCTTTGCTCCCTATCCCTGCAACGGAGAGGCCTTACCTCTGGAAGGTACCTAGGCAAAGCTGAGCATCCTCTGATCCCACTACCGTGTATCTAGGCAAATGTCTGCCGGCTCAGCCCAGGAGTGACCTGTCTCTTTCCTTCTCCTCTCCTTGTGTCTTCTACCACCCTGCTCTCCAGGACCCTCTGGGTCAGCCCACAGCCTCTCCTCTGGCAGTAGACAAGGGGCAAGTGTGACCCCCAGGGCAGCCTCTCTCCTCCTGCCTCAGGAAGCCAAGCAGAGTGAAGCTGTGAAGGAGCAGGGAAGCCACCGTCCTCAATGATTAAACAATGAAAGTCTGCTTAACCCCCACTCCAACACCTATGCTTCCCTCTTTGTTCGGCTGTGTAGAGAGGGGGTGTCCAAGAGGAGTCCCAGCCCTGTCAGAGGGGACCTCCCTGCCTCTACTAAGCCATGGGCATAATTCTAACCCAGAGGGTCAGGGAAGGTCCCCACTCATCTCTAGTTCTTGAATGAGCTTTCTCTGTAAAATTGTTCTTGATCAAGAGGGGTTTGGTCGGTAGAGTAAGCATGTGCATGGCTCCCTGCAATGTCTCCCCAGGGCCCCGTGCCTGATGGTGTGGAGTGACCCTCACCTTTCATGTCCCAGGTAGCCCTGCGAGCCTGGCTTCAGCATAGAGGGAACCCATGGTCTAAGTCTGCTAAAGCCCTGCCTCCAGCTTTGGCTCCAGCCCAGCCTTGCCTGGAGGGGCCCTGCGGGGCCAGAGATGAGAACCCAGTGTCCTAGGGTGCAGGCAGCCTTCTCTCTTGGACCAGAGGCATCAGAAACCAGATCTTCTCGCCCTGAGGGTGCCTAGGAGGGGGGTGGCTCTGTCAAACTGGGCGGGGGTGGGGCAGAGGTGCTGCTGCTGCTGCTGTCACCTCCTCCTCCTGGGACATCAACACCCCTGGAGCCAGTGGCTTCTTGGCAGTAACAGGTCCAACAGGTAAGACCTGGGCATCCTGGAATACAGGCAAGGGAGGCAGAATGGGGACACCACAATGGAAGGCTGGAATGGGGGTCGGGGTACAGACCCCCAGGTGGGGGAGCTTGTGGGAGAATGGGGGTGGTGGAGCCAGGAAAGGAGGTAGCTGAGGCCGAAGAAGCCAAAGCCTCCCCTCCCTGCCTTTGGGAGGGCATCCCTCCCTCACCCTACCTGGCCTGGGCTGCACCTTTAACCTCTTCACCCAGAAGGGGGTAGGAGGGGACCGTCTTGCAGAATCACACAGAGACAGCCTCTGGGTTTGCAGACAGAAAGTTGCAGCGTTAGAGAAGATGGAGTCGGGGGTCTTTCCACTGGCTGAGGTGGGAGGTTTCCATAATCCTGGGATATGCGTGTTGAGGGGGTCGTAGAGGATTTTGTTTTTCTTAGAAAACATCTAAATATCTCCAACTAGGAAAGGGGTAGGCTGGGGGAGAGAGGTGTTATATCCAGATGGAAGGAGGTGGGTCATGTGAAGGGGCTGGTGTAGGAAGGGCAGGTGGCTGGCTGAGGCCGATGTCTTGCTGTGAAGGGTCCCAGGGATTATTTCCTCAGTAGAAGGGCTCTGGGGCTTGCCCAACCTTGAGTGATCTAAAGCAAGTCTCCAACCCTCATGAGGGGTCATATAGAGGGCAGGAGCCTTGGTGGGAGAGGCTTTGGATGAGCTGGTAATTTCCTCTGGCCCCCGGAGGTGAGGGAGTGAAGCTGGGTGTTAGCCCTGAACCCAGCTCCTCAGATGAAGGCTCCAGTGAAGGCATCAGCCTCCCGCCCCTCCAACCCCTGAGCAGCTCTAAGCTTCTCAGAGCTGCCTCAGCCCTTCTCCTGTGTCTGCAGCAGGGGTGGGGAGACGGGCAAGAAGGGTGAGAGGCAAGAGGAATGGGAGGGACTGCTGCTGCTGGCTTCACTAAGAACCAAGAGGAGGCTCTGGGGCAGCTCCCTTCTGGCAGGGTGGAGGAATCTGGGAAGGAAGCCTCTACTCAAAGCCCACCACTGCCATGCTCACCCGCACCAGCCACGTCTCTGACCAGAATCTGACATGGGCTCAGGGTATGTGTGTGGGGAGAGGGCTGCTCTGTCTGATGTGCCCCCTCCAAACTCCCCACCCAGCCTAATGGACCAAAACCTAATGGGTTGGGGCAGGGGGTGGAGTGTAGTTGTTAATATCACCCTCCCCCCCAACAAAGCCCCATTCCACCTGGACCCAAACAGAACTCCTGCCATGGTTAGCACCTCCACCATCATCACAACTTTACCATGACTACCATGTCATCACAACTACCTCACCATCACCACCACTAACACCACTACCATCACCATCACTAACACCCTCACCATTACCACTAACACCCTCCCCATCACTAACACACCCACCATCACCACTAACATCCCCACCATCACCACCACTAACATCCCCACCATCACCATCACTAACACCCTCACCTTTACCACTAACGCCCCCACCATCACCATCACTAATACCTCCACCATCACCACTACTAACACCCCCGCCATCACCAATACTCCCACCCTCACGATCACCACCACTAACACTCCTATCCCTGCCGTCACCATCACTAACAGCCCCACCATCACCACCACTAATATGGACCATCAGGACGATCGAGACCTCCACCACCCCCTTGAAGAGTACCCCATCTCACATTTGAAGACTGAACAGGCCTTTTAATTCTTCCTTAATATGTTTTCAGGCTCATTACCTCCAGAGCTGTGGGGCAGGTACGTAACGTCCCTTTTCACAATGTTTGGAGCCCCGAGAGGAGGAGGGCTTTGCTGGAGGCCACTTGGCAAGTCAGGGCAGCTAAGGCTTACACTTGAGTTGCAGTGGCAGAAATGTGCAGAGGGGGTGGGCAGAAGCAGCTCAGGGAGTAGCTGGAGGCTGTCATCTCACCACTACTCACGGCCTGACAATGAGTCCTTTCTCAAAGGGGGATCTGAGCAGGCATCTTCGTGTCTATCACCTGATTCTGCCTTGGAAGCCTCAGCAGGAACCTTCAGCATGAGCAAGCAATGGTTTCCATCTGCTAGATGTCTTCTGGCTGGTAAGGAAGGTAGCATGCGGCTGCCTGCCCTGGAGACCCTGTCCCAGAGCCTACCAGCTCACCTGGGGGTGGGGGTCCTCCTTCTCACTGAACTCCCATGGCTTCCACATCAGGGTTGACCTCCCTTGTCTTTGTGTGAGTCAGTATCAGCCAGTCTGGGCCAGCCAGAGGCAGGGCCAGGATCCCCTCCTCAGTTCCCCAGGCTTGGGGCTCCATAAGGGCAGTCATTGCCTTCCTTCAGGATCACCCACTTGGAGTAGACTGGCATAGAGCAGGCATCCCATGGCGCTCAGAGTACACTGTAGATAGGTGTGGTATTAACCCCCCTGAGACGGTCAAACACACATGCCCCCACACACACTCTGGTCCTGCCCTCAGGAAGCATCTGGTGTTCTGGGATGTGCTAAGGTAACAGCTTTTTTCCCTGATGAAGAATCCAGCAGTATTTTCTACCCCCCTTAGGAAGGCAAGTCCAGGGCCCCAGGCCTAGAGATAGCATCTCCCCGTGAGCTCTCAGGGCTAAGGAAACTTCCTGTGGGAGGGGACCCTGCAGTGGGGTGGGAGGAGAAAAGGGGGATCCCTAAGGTATGACCCTTTATTCTCCCAGGACCTCTTCCTGGGAGGCAGGGCGAGGCTGCCTTCTCTCTGGTGGAGCAGAGAGAGGAGGTGACTTACCTGGCTTAGCTCAGTGGTTTGGGGGCAGACCTGGGGCCAGAGTTTGGTTCTCCTCAGGCCCCTTCAATGAGGGAGGTGGCAGGGAAGGCCAAGCATCTGTCTGAGGGGTTGTGGGGCAATCCCACACCTCTGGGCAGCTGGCAGAACAGGCCTCTTCTGGTTTGCAGTTTTGCTGGTGGTCTCAGCTTCTGTCCTGGCCCTTCCTCTTATTCACAAAGACCCTGGCTGGTCTTCCATGGCCCCTGGTGTATCTGCTGGGCAAAGCAGCAGCAAGAAGGAGCTCCTGTCAGCAAAGCCCTGGATGGTGACCTCTGCTGGACCTTCAGTCTCCACTGAGAGGGCAGAAGCCCTTCCCCCAGAGGCATTTGAAGACTATGACCTATTCTCAGATGCCCTCCCGAACCATCCTGTCCCTTTGGGGACTCCTGGGGCCTCAGGCAGGGTCACATCTGGACCAGCCCCATCAGCACAGGCCAAGCCTGAAGCCCTCAGGACCCCCAAGTCCCAGCCAGCATCCTCTATGGCTGGGCCTGGGCCCAGTGGCCTTTTAGCATTGTCATTGTCCTCAACAGCATCATCCTCACAGTTGTCATCACTATCCCCACCCCCCTCGTCACCATCTTTATCCCCACCCCCCTCACCAGCATTGCCCCCATCGTCCTCCCCATCTCCAGCACCATCTGCATCACTACGTTCATCATCACCAGCTTCCCCCACACCAGCTTCCTCATTCTCCCCCCACACAGCATCTCCACCAGTGTCGCTGCCAAGACAGTTACCATCACCACCACTGTCACCACCTTCATTATCCCCATTACCGCTTTCCTCATCAATGTCATCATTGGCATCAAGCCCATCCTCCTCCCCATCACCCTCACCTCCATCTTTGTTACTGTCACCATCACCTTCTCCATCGCCACTACAGTCACCATTGCAGGGGCCACCAACATCACCATCACAAGTTCTGGCCCCAGTTTCCCCTTTAACTATGACAGCTGGAATGTCTGCAGACCCTTTTGCGTCCATGTTCCCACCCACAACCACAGACTCTCTGACCGGTGTCTCCAGCCTCCCACCTGCAGGTCTTAAACCAACCCCGCTGGTTACAGAGCCAGCCACAACTCACCGGACAGTCCAGCCAAGGCCAGTCCTCCCTCCCAGCCCAGCCCCGACAGCTGCCCTCTCCCTCGGATGCACCTCCAGCCTTCCTTCTGCCCTGCCTACCTCTGGCTCCCTGAGGGTCCCAGAGTCCCCCAGCCAGGCCGTCTCACTGCAGGACTCAGCCTCCTCCTCCCCAGGACTCCGTCATGTGTTCCACTCCGTGACATTTGGAATCACCAGTGTAACCTTCTCATCCGCACTCTGGAACCCTGCTTCCCTGGAACACCACCTGCTGAGTGAGAAGGTCCGAGACCAGGTGAGGGCACCTTCCCCCACCCACTCAGGTGGTCAGTGGACAACTCTGACCCCAGCCTACCCCCTGGTCCTTTTGGAGTATGCCAGGCCCTGTCACACCTCTGTGCCTTGTACATGCTGTTTTTCACCCTGGGCCACTAGACTCTTCACTGCCTTTTCTGCCTTCAGGAGATTGCCTCCTTGGAGAGGCCTGCCCTGATGACTCAGACCCGGCCTCCCCTCAGCAGAGTCAGCATCCCTGCCACTGTCAGCTGCCTCTTCTGCTCTATCCTATAGAAGCTAGCCATTCCCACCAGACCAAGTACTCCCTGAGGGCAGCTAGGTAGAGCTGATTCCAGGTCTTCAAGGCTCCAGGAGTGTGAAAGGAAGGAAGGAAAGAAGGAAGAAAGCAGGGAGGGAGGGAGAAAGGAAGCAGGGAGGGAAGGAGGAAGGAAAGGAGGGAGGGGGGAGGAAGGGAGGGAGGGAGGGAGGAAGGAAGGGAGGGAGGAAGGGAGGGAGGGAGGAAGGAAGGGAGGAAGGGGGGAGGGAGGGAGGAAGGAAGGGAGGGAGGAAGGAAGGGAGGAAGGGGGGGAGGGAGGGAGGAAGGAAGGGATCACCCACTCAATGATTCTCCTCGGGAGATGGAAACCTAAGAACTAGGAAACTGAGACCCTGTCCCTTAAGAAGAATTTCTGGGTGGGGCAAACAGTTAACATTCTCAACTGCTAACCTAAAGGTTGGAGGTTCAAGCCTACCCAGAGATGCCTCAGAAGAAAGGCCTGGCAACCTACTTCTGAAATATCAGCCATTGAAAACCCTATGGGGAAGAGTTCTACTCTGACACAGGTGGGATCGCCATGAGTTGGCGTCGACTCAGTAGCAACTGTTTTTTCACTGGTCCCTTGAACAGCTTCCAGGAGGAAGGGAGGGACAGCCCAGGCAGAAATATGTCTGGGGAGCAGATGTGGAAAGAAAACACTTCTAGAGGTGAAGCCCTCATCAACCAGTCAGCTAGAGGAGAATCTCAACCGTGTGACTGGGTGGTATTTTCTCTGCTCAAAGCATTGCCGGGGACCAACAGGGCCTCACCCCCAGCAAAGCGAGGCAGTCAGTGGGCAGAGATCCTGCCACCAAATCCAAACCCGGCTCCTGCCTCGGTCTGGAGCCTCAGACAGAAGAGGTGTCCTGGCCAGGAAGTGCCATTCCTTGCCTGTTTTCATCCAGGGGGTACTACACCTGAGTGTCGTTAGTTCATTTATTCATTTGTTCATACAACCAATTGCAGGGCTACTGCATGAGGCCTGTGCCAAGTGCTGGGGTACCACAGGGAACAAAAACAAAGCTCCTGCCCTCAGGGAGTTCACAGTCTGGAGGAGGAGACAGACATAGAATGAAAGATCCAACAAATCCAGATGTAATTATAATGCTGGTAAACCATGGAAAGGAGAAGCAGAGAGAACAAGAGGAGGACAGAGTTTAGATTGCCAGGGGCAGGAAAGTCACTCAGAGATCGCCTGTCCGAAAAAGAATTAGAATGGGGAATAGGGAGGGGGTAGCCAGATGAAAGGTGGAGGAGGGGTGTGCTTTCTAGGCAGAGGGAACATCATGTGTGAGGACCCTGAGGTGGAAAGGTGGTCAGAGGAGGTAGAGGTAGAGGAGCACAGGGGAGAGGGGCTGTGTGGGGACGGACTGGGGGAGAGGGCAACAGGGGAAGAGGGGAGACCATTTGGGAGGAAGAGGCTGCCATCCAGGTGAGAGAGGTTGAGGTCTGGACCCGGATAGCGGCTGTGGGGTACAGAGCAGAGGATAACTGTAGAGCAGTTTTCAAGGGAACAGCAGAGAGAGGAAGCCTAGGAAGGCTGTGTGCTTGCCTTTTCCTGGATAGTGGGGTTGGAGCTACGCTCCCGGTTTTCAGTAGAAGTTGATTGTCAGGTTATCTCTGGCTGCTGAGTGGGGAATGATTTGGGTGGGGTTGAGACAGTCCAAGTGGTCGGTGAGCAAGGCATTGCAGGGGGCCAAGCCAGAGATGATGGAGGGGTGGGCTGCAGAGAGGAGTGGGTTAGGGCACAAGGAGCTGGTGCTGAAAGAAGTGCTGGGTGGTGCCATGACAGCCCTCACTTGCCTCCTCTTCAGCTGGAGCCTGTCTATCACGAAGCCTTCCCCAGCTTTGAGGGCATCAGTGTCCTGGTCTTCAGGTGAGTAGGCGTGGTGCTCAGGGTCTGCCACCTGCCTGTCAGCCAGTCTGTGCCTTCTTGGGCCACGAGGGGACTCTTCCAGGATCCCCAGCTCTGCCCTGTCCCTCATCATGTCCAGGAGCACTTGGGGGCAGGACGAGTCCTGGACGGCAGACAGGTGGCCCATGTCTGGTTCTGCTACTGGCCTGTGCTGTGCAACCTCAAGTGACTGTCTGCCTGCTCTGAGCCCCAATTCTGGCTGCAGGATTTTTGCAGCGATGCCAGGCATTGTTTGCATACAGTGGGGCAAGAAGAGGTAGCAAGAACATCTGGGCACTTCCTTAGGGACAGGAGCATGTAAATGGCATGTAAATAGTTGCAAATCCCCTTGGGGTGGGCCGTTTCTGGTTCTGAGCCTCTAGAGGAAGAGGATGCTGTGGGAGACCCCAGCCAGACTTGCCAGTGTATACCAGCCTCGCAGTCTGACAAGGATGAGAAGGTCCATATGATCGCAGTTCCACTTGAGTTGTGAGCTCAGTGAGGACCTTGAGTCCTATAGACAAATCCCTCCAAGTGTACAAATTTAGAAGCTTGAATACTCCCAGTGATGGGGAACTCACTATCTCTTCAGGCCATTCTCTGTAGTTGGTTAGAAAGCTTTCCCTTCTAATGAACTGAAATCTCCCTCTAAGACTTCTCTGTCCTGGCCCTGAACACAAGTTTTGTCTCCCCATCCCGGGATAAAACAGCACAAAACAGGCACTTGAGGGAAGGACAACGAAAAGTGATCTTGGATTCTGAAGCTGCTTATTTCTAGGTGTCTCCCCACAAGCTCCTTTAGCCCCCTGCAGCAGCCAGGGTGCCTCCTCAGGACCTGGCCATTGTTCCATCTCCCACACTTGCAGGAATTCCCCAGGCCTGTCACCTCTCTTTTTCCAGAGCCCCTGCTCCTCGTGATGCAGCCAAGAATGTTTTTTTCAGTCTGGCCCAGGCCGGCTTCCTGAGCTAGCCAGCTGCAGCCTGGTTGGGTAACCCCTGCCCCTGGGCAGGCCTTGCAGTGTTCACATTACAGCTGACTTGTTGGGGTGTCCATGGGAACTCGCTTTCACTGAGAGCCTACTTTGTGTTCTGCTGACTGTGTCATCAGTCCTCATGCTATCCTGCAAGAAAGGGGTCATTATCCCCATTTTACCCAGGGGGCATCTGAGGCCCAGAGAGGTGACGTGACCAGCCCTGAGTCAGGCTCCACTCTGTGCCTCCACTGTTCAGCCCAAGGCTTCCCCTGGCCCCTCAGGTCTCCTGCTGAGGACATGACTGTGTTCACAGGCCCAGCGCTGTCCACAGGCCCGGCTCCATGGCTGTGAATGCCTCCCTTGTGTTTGGGGACCATGCCCCAGGCCCCACACCCTGCCAAGTCCTCTGGACTTTGTACCGCAAGGTGAAGGCCGCAAGGCAGATGCTGGGGAACCTGTCCCTGGCTGAGAACAGCCTGGCCTCTGATGGTGAGTCCCAGCCCTTGCTTGGCCCCCTGCCTTAATGCCTCCCTGCCTGCCCACAGGTCCAACTCCTGCTCTGGCCCTGAAGCAGGTTGTGGTGGTTGAGGAGGTCCCTGGGGTCTCCTGAACTCCTACCCTGGCTCTGCAGGGTCCACCCTGACTGACCTGGCCCTGGAGACAGTCAGCATCCGCTTCACGGCCATGCAGCCCTTCCTGTCCCAATTCCTTGTGCCTGGCTCTGCTGCCTTTGCCCTGCTGGAAGAGCGGACCCTCCGACAGGTGAGGTGGCCTCTTGTCTCCCCCCTTGGCCTGGAACACTCACCTCCCTTGACTGCAGGCCTTCAGGGCTTGGGGTAGGGGTGGGGCAACACCCAGCCATGGCACTGTGGGGTGAGGCACACACCCTGCCTCATGGGCCCCCATTTGAAGGGGTGATGCACTGCCCTTGAGAAGGGGCTTGCCTGAGGATACCAGGCATTGCCCCAGGGAATTTCTTTCCCAGGGGAACACAACCAAGCTCTGTAACCTTCGTTGAACTCAGGAGTCCAGACATCTCTACCTAGGGCACAAAATTTAAGGAGGCGCTCACTTTCAGAGCATGTAAATGCAGGGTAGGCACTTGAGAGTGAGTGCCTCCTTAAATATTGAGCCCTAGGCACCTTACCTGCTGTCCCTCCTCCCCTCACTGTGACCCTGCTGTCCCTCCTCCCCTCACTGGATGAAATACACAGGAATCAAATCCACTACATCTGGAAAAGAGACAATAGAGAAGCTCAGTATCATCAGTCAGAACAAGGCCAGGGTCTGACTGTGGAACAGACCATCAATTGCTCATATGCCAGTTCAAGTTCAAGCTGAAGAAAATTAAAACAAATCCACCGGAACCAAAATATGACCTTGAATATATCCCACCTGAATTTGGAGACCATCTTAAAAACAGATTTGACGTATTGAACACTAATGGCCAAAGACCAGACCAATTGTAGGATGACATCAAGGATATCATACCTGAAGAAAGCAAAAAAAGAGGTCATTAAAAAGACAGGAAAGAAAGAAAAGACCAAAATGGATGTCAGAGGAGATTCTGAAACTTACTCTTGAACACAGAGTAGCTAAAGCAAAAGTAAGAAATGGTGAAGTAAAAGAGCTGAACAGAAGATTTGG
The DNA here is from genome assembly GCF_024166365.1 of Elephas maximus indicus. Lineage (NCBI taxonomy): Eukaryota > Metazoa > Chordata > Mammalia > Proboscidea > Elephantidae > Elephas > Elephas maximus. Next base: position 65,261,020 of record NC_064831.1, on the reverse strand, counting down.
AAGGGTGGCTCCAGAAGACAAAGTAAAGACCTAGAGTTAGAAAACTGAAAGGGAAGAACACGCTTGGCATTTCTTAAGCTGAAAGAACTGAAGAAAAAATTCAAGGCCTCAATATTAAAGTATTGTATAGGCAAAATATTGAATGAAGCATGAAAATAAGAGGGAAGGAATACACAGAGTCACTGTACCAAAAAGAATTGGTCAATGTTCAACATCTTCCCATCTCCCGCCTCATGCTGGGTCTCCGGAGAGCTGGCTCCCATGCCTGCTCTGACCTCCAGGACTATCCACAGGTCACACCCGTGGTGTCAGGATTCTATAAGGTGCACCCCCAGGAAGGCCCTCTGCTCCTCTTCAGGTGGGTCATGTTCTGCCTGTTGCCTACCTGGCCTGCCCTGCTCCTCCTCTGCGGGCTGTCCAGGGGGAGAGAGGGGGCAGCTCTGTCGGTGACCCAGAGCCAAAACATGAGATAGGCATAGATTTGGGGCCATCCAGGGGAGGACTTTGTCCCATATGATGCTCTACCCTGGGAGGGAGCCCCTGTGCCTGAGGGTGTGGAAGTGGGGGCCGGAGAGCTCTTCTAGAGACAGGCCCCGCTGGCTAGGACCTAGAAACCATGCATTCTCCCTTTTACTTGCCATAGTAATGCAGACCAGTGGGTGGATGTTTACATCGAATACAAGTTCCAGGACCCTGTCCCCACCCACCTCCAAGGCCTGGCCAATCACCTAGCTTGGAATGTGCTGGACCCCACCCTCCAGAAATCCAGCATCTTGGCCAATGGTGAGTCAAGGCTGGGATTCTAGTGTGTCTTTGGGCCAGCAGCCTCTTAACCTCTCTAGGCCTCAATGTTCCCTTCTGGAGAATGGGCAGAATTCCATTTTGACAACAAATACTCCTGTGCTGGGGCTACAGAGAGGAATCAATTATGCAGTCTTGCATGGGGAGTTGAATAGAGGTGAGAAACTGGGATCAGAGAGACAAGACAGTCCAGTAACCCTCTACTGCCCAGGCCCTCGTTTAATCCTCGTAATATCTGTCCCACTAAGTCAGGAGGAAGAGCATTCAGCTCAATCCCCAATGTCAGAGCTGCGGGAAGCCTGGTCTCTCCTCTTGGGGCCGCCCCCCAATATGAAGAATTACGCAGGTTTGTGCAATCCAAAAAGAGGCAACAGTTCAGCACCCAAGTTAGGAGCGTTCTGCATCCAACTCATCCCCTCCAGCCGCTGCTGCACTTGCCTGGAGCTGCTTGTGGGAGCCCCCTGGGTGGCAGAATGTGCTGGTCCACCCACAGTGTGGCCTCCAGCTGTGCCCGGCCCTTGCCGCCTCTTTGGGGGGGTCAGTGCTGCCCTCTGGTGGACTCTCCCGACAGTGCCAGCAGCCCCCCAAGTGCAGAGTCCCGACTAGTTTGGGCACCAGCCTCCGCAGGCTGGAATCACTGCCCCCTTCCCTTCCCCAGGTTGCCAGCCCCTAAAAGATGGGGCAGCATTCCCTTCTCAGCCTTCAGAACACAAGTGCTGGCCACACCCTCTCAGCAGACAATAGCACCCCCACCCATCCTCTTCCGGGGGGGCTCCAGGGTTGATGCCCACCAGCCCCTACCGTTACCACCTACTTGGGGGTGATTTTCTTACTCTTCTCATGACAGAGCAGGGACAGAGAAAAAATAAAACCCCAAAAAGTGTAAGTTAAATTATCAGCAGGGCCTCCTATATACTTCAGTCCGCTCTTAGAGTGAGCAGGGAAGGTATGTGATTCCACTAGACACCTTAGAGCTAAAGCAGTAAACTTTCTCCGTAAATGGCCAAAGAAATAGTTTAGGCTTTGCAGGCTAGGGTGTCTCCACTACTCAACTCTGCCTGTGTAGCACAAAAGCTAACACAGACAACAGGTAAACAGATGGGCTATATTCCAATAAAATTTTATTTATGGACACTGAAATATGTAAATCATAGAACTTTCGTGTGTCACAAAATATATATATTTTTTATGTTTTCCAACCATTTAGAAACACAAAAACCATTCTTAGGTGGTGGGCCAGATTTGGCCCGCTAACTAGTTTGCTGACCTCTGGATTGCAGCGTTATAGCTTGGGGGATGTAGCCCTGGGGTAGGGCTGTAGGTTCTATTCCAGGGCTCCCAGGAGGAGGGACCCAGGCTGATCCCACCACCCACCCTTACAATCCTAGGAGAAAAGGCACAGCTGGTGCTGTATGAAGTGTGGCTGCAGATCCTGGGCCGACCCTTCACCAAGGCCTTGAAGGACAAAACCAGTGCTGAGTCCCAGGAGCTTCGGGACCAGCTGACAAGAGGGGTGAAGTAGTGGGATGGAGCGGGGAGGAACAGAGGCTCAGGCCTCAGGGAGAGGGCTGGGACAAACTTTGGGAGCATCATGACTGCCTCTATCCTCTCCTGACCCCCCAGCTGACCACCGTCCTCAGACATCTGCAGAACTTGGTCCAAGTAGTGGTAGAGGAGTTCCAGTGAGTCCGTGGTGGCTCTGGGTGACTGGGGCACAGGGGCAGGGGTAGGGAGGTGGTTGCTGGGACAGGAGGCCGGAGGGTAACCTCAGCAAGTACCCTCAGGCTGCCCAGCCTCTGAGGCCCATGGTGATCCTCCTGCCAGGCCTGACCCGTTGACTGCCAGAGTGGCTGCCACCTTCTTCAGGGCCGCACCAGCGGAAGCCCTTGTGCAGGACTGCGTGCGCCAGGGTCTGCACACCCTGTGGGAGGCTGAGGGCCTCTCAGTAGAGATGGTCATTCCAGACCTCGGTCAGTCTCTCTCCATCCACGTCCGTCTGTCTGTCCTCCCACTGTTGGCCCCTTCCCTCAGACTTGCTACCTTGCTGTTCCAGGCTCACCCTGCTTCTGAAGCCTGCCTTGCCTGCCTTCCCCCCCCTTTCTCCTGGACCTTTGCCCCACTGACTGCCCTTCAGGGCCCAGCTCTGGCCCTGACTCCTCCTGGAAGCCCCTCAAGGTTCAGCGCCTCTCTGTTCTTGCAGCACCTTCTGGGCCTGCACCCTGAGCCTGGGAGTTCTCCACTCTGGGAGGTCTGTGATCTGTGGACTATGGTCTGGGAGGATGGGGACCACCTTGGCCATAGTCCTCCTCCTCTCTGCCCCAGACACCCCCAGCTCTGGAGCTCCAGGCCAGTCTAGCACCTCCATCCCCAGCTATGCTGTGGCTCTCATGGTGCTGAGTCTGCTCATTACACTTGCCCTTGTCCTGGTAAGTGGCTGGCTAGGCCAGGGCCTCCTTCCTGGGTGTATGTTGGGACAGGGGGAAGGCAGGCTGCGCCCCTGACAGCCTGTGTCAAGCTGAGGGGTCAGCTGGTCCCTTTACCACTTCCTCCCACTTGAGCCCAGGGTATCTACCCTCCTACTGGCACTGAGGCTTTTCCAGTCAGTGGATCTGGCCTGACTCCAGTGGCCCACCCCTCTTGCCCCAGGTGCTGAAGCAGAGGGCCTGCTGCAGGGTGTTCAGCCTCGGGAACCGGAAACCCCACCCCGAGAGTAGCAGGGTGCAGTGAAGCACAGGGACCTTCTCCAGACTGGTAGGTGCACGTCATCCTCCTTGACCCCTTGGGACATAGACTGTGCATGTGGGGTGGGCCCCCCAGAGGCCAAGCCCTCTTGCAAATATTTCCCAGTAGGAGCTCATGGCAGAGCCTGGGTGGGGAGGTCAATATGCTGAAAAGCTCACCCCCTCTGCCATGAGTGTGACCCAGGAGTGGGTAAGTAGAATCCTCCCAACAGACCTCTGAGGTCCCCAGCCATTCCCAGCTGTCCTCCCTTCACCCCCAGAAATGGGCCTGGGGAAAGACAGGCTGAAGGTAGGATCCCACGTGGCTGGATGAGTGGGACAGAGAAGCAGGAACATGGGCAAGGGGTCTTGCTTCACCCACAAGGACCCAGTCAGTGGCACCTGCAGGCCCTGAAAGAGGTGTGGGACACACCTGGACCCAAATCAAGTTTCTCTTCGGACTTCCTTCCTCTTTGACCCCTGTGCCAGGTGGATGTGGGGTGGTGGGCACAACACTTCGGGGTGCACTCAGTTATTCCTGACTCTTGGCTTTTGCTGCCTTCTCTCTACCCCAGCTGACCCCTCGTGCTGCTCCTCCCTTCACTGGACTCCAGACGCCAAACCTCTCCTCCTCCCCAGCTCCCTCCAGGTCTCAGACAGCACCTCAAGCCTGAGAAGTGAATCCAGAGCCCCAGCACCTGAATTTCCCAGGAGCCTAGAACCAGAACCAGAGAGGATAAGGCACTAGTTCAAGGTCACACAGCAAGAGGGAACTTCTTCCATCCCAGGACACTCAAGGACTGTACTCTCAGGGCCAGAACAGAGGTGGGGTGGGGAAAGAAAGACCTTGTTAACTACACTTTGAAGACCAGCTGAGCTTTAACCCCCAGCCCCCAAAGGTGCATAAAGTCTGGGAAAACCCTTGTTACCACTTCCATGCTCACTGGGGACCAGGCCGTTCCAATGCTTCCCATTATCGCACAAGCTCCCGCTACCCTGAGAGACAAGTATGTGTTACAGACGAGGAAACAGGCCAAGAGCCCCGCCAGTATGTACAACTAGAAAGTGAGAGCAAGAGGATTTAGTCTCCAGTGAGGGTCCCTATTCTCTGCTTCTGCTCTGCCCCATACTGCCTTCTCATCTTACAGGGATAGGGGCCATGCTGTGGGAAAAGGGAGGAATGAGACCCAGGGGCTCAGGTGGGGCACAGAAGGGACAGCCAGGGGAGGAAGGGGCAAGGGTCCATCCTGTACCTACGTGTCCACAGAGATGTAGAGGGTTCTTAGATCAGGCCCAAGGTATTGCCCAGCACCATGGGAAGGGCACCGGGGATCCTGCCACAATGATTTGCGGGGGACCTTCATCCCGCCAGAGGGGTTTCTCTCCCTCCCTGGACTGTGGGCTCAGCTACAGAGGAGGCAGGAAGGGGCACGGAGCTTTCTCCCTCAGAGGACTGGGGTAGAGGCACCCAGATGCTGGCCTCATGCAGTAGGGCTGGAGGCTCTAGTCTCAAGAGGAGAAACGCTGGTCCTTTTGGGGTATGGAGAAGTTAAGGGTATGGAAAAGTTAAGGGACAAGAAGCAATCATAGGTTTGTATAAAAAATTGCTTTTATTTCTAGAAAGTCATTCAGGGAGAGGGAGTGGAGATAGAGACTGAGTAGAGCAGACAGGAGGAGGAGGTAGGGCCAGAGGCTGATCAGAAATCAGGGGTGGGGATGGGGACAGCTGGGGGCAAGGCCGGGCTCCAGCCCAGGTCAGTATCAGACCAGTGTGTTAGGGGCTGTTGGCCACGCCAGGCCTGGCGGCCACTCAGTGACCCAGAGCCTCTTGGGGTATGGGATCTACCAGGGAAGGTGTGGGGCCGCTGGGGCAAGGCAGGCACTGGGACCTGGCTTCCCTGGCTGGGGAGGTCTGGGACTGAGGACAACAGTTGCCTCTCGCTGGCCTGGGGCTGGGGAGGGTGAGGCAGGATGGTGGCTCTCCTGGAGGACCCCAGAGCAGAAAAAGGCCTTGACCCAGAAAGCTCCAGCATCTCCTGGGAAATATGGTGGTGGCCAAACCAGGGGATGGTCTTTGAAGTCATGTCCTGGAAGGGAATGAGAGTCAAAGATAGTATTTCCCTGAAGGCTCTGCCACCTGCAGAAGGGCTCCAGGCCCAGTGAGGTCAGCCCTGCAGGGACCATGAACGTACCAGACCAAAGGTGGTGGCCAGCACCAAGATGCCAAAGAGGGTGGGCAGGAAGACCACCAGGTAGGAGCTGACCGTGGCTGGTGGTGTGGTCTTCTGTATTTCTGGAATATACAGCCTTCTCAGTCATACACCTGAAAGACCCCTGCCTTACCCCACGGCTCCACCCCAGCACCCCAAAGACCAGCCTGATACAGTCACATATCCTGTGTCAGCCCCCACCCTCAAAGCACCCATGCCTTCTGACTAAAGGGCCAGGGCAGGTCAAGGTGTGAGAGGGGTCCCTGGAAGACTCCCCAGCAAACCGTCATGATGCTCAAGATGTCCCCATTAATGCTTCTTATCTTAGGTAGGTGGGGTTTTTCAGCCTTGCTCTCTCTATTGAGTACCTCCAATGGCACTTCCATTACCCCAGGAGCCCTCATAAGTGTGAGGGGAGAGGATGAGGTGGCATGCATGTGGACCGCGCCCTACGACTGAGGCTACTCGGTGACCTCTGGAAGGCTTTGGTTTTGCAGACCAGGCTGTTGGGAGCCTCGCATGAGGCCTTGCATGAAGATATTGCTCAAACACACCCAGCGAACATTGTGGTTTTTAGGGAGGTGGCACATGTCCTTAGGGGAGAGGGAGGGCACAAAGGTAGAGAACCCATGGGCATAGCACAGCCTCTCCGGAGGTGGTACCATGGTTACCTGCAACATGTAAGGAGAGAGGGTCCACCTGGAAAGGAGAGCTAGCCAGTTGCCTACCAGGCTGGATGGTCACCACCAGGGTCTGCAGGATGGTAGAGGGGGCTGGCCCAGGAGCTGGGAATACTAGCTCCCCAATACAGATAAGTGAGTCTTTCCTGAGCAAGTCTTCCCTGTGGGCGGGATGGGGAGTTAAGGACATGGAACCATGACCCATCTCAAACCCACCCACCCCACAGCATTGTACAGACTTGATTGTCACAGCAACCCTAGAGACAAGCAGCCTCATTCTTCAGATGAATAAACAGAGGCCCAGGGAGATGAATATCCTACAGCTGAAACCTGGGACTCAGACCCAGGTCTCGCTGGAATGCTGCCTTGATTGCTCCACCTGCCATGTCCTCCATTTCATGCTAACAACTGAGCATTCATTAAACCAAAAAAAAAACAATTGTCATTGAGTTGGTTCTAACTCATGGCAACCCCATACGTGTCAGAGTAGAACTGAGCTCCATGGAGTTTTCAATGTTTATGATCTTTTGGAAGTAGATTGCCAGACCTTCCTTCCGAGGTGCCTCTGGGTAATTTAAACTGCCAATTTTCAGTTAGTAACTGAGAACTTAACCATTTGTACTACCCAGGGACTTCAAGCACTCATTAGGTACCTGTGACATAGATGCTATTATCCTCATTTTACAGCCAGGAAAGTCAGGCACAGAAGTTAAATGACTTGCCCAAGTTCACAAAGTGACAGGGTTGGGGCTCACACCTCAGCTGTCAGACTCTTGAGTGTGTGTTCTCAACCACCACTTCCCCTTGGCGGGGTCTTTGCTAGAATACACAAGGCGTGAATGAACCTGGGCGGGTAGGGGCTCTGTTTCTTCCTTGGCTGTACCCTGTCTGCACTGGGGCATACAGTCCTGTGTTTTAGAAGTGGAAGTGGTCAACCCAGCCCAAGCTAAGGCTGCACTGGGCCAGTGGTTCTCCAGGGCCAGACGGTTCATCCCCAAGACACTCCCTGGACGCCTCGAACCAGCACCTGCAGGAGGTCTGGGAAAGGGCTCAATACACCCTGCACCTATGGAAGGGAGAGGCCGCACAGATGGATGAGCTGGAGGGAAGGGGGCCCCTGCCCCCAACTACCCTGGGGTAGGAGAAGCAGGAAGCAGATCTCTTGTCTGACCTTCCTCCCCACACCCCCGCGCCTCCCTGCATACCAGGAGGAGAGAAGGGGCAGCCCTATACCAGACCGTTCCCCGGTGGAATAGAAAGACTGATGGGAGCCACCTGGGTAGGTTCTGGCAAGCAAGAATGACCCCTGAGTACCCTAAGCCAAACTCCAGGCCTACCAAAGCAGCTGTGTCTCTGGCAAGGTCCTGGTAGACAGGGGATGAGATGTCCTCAGGTGGCTCTATAAACCTCTTGTTGAGGATACTCAAGGAGATGGGCAAGATAGTCAGGTTCAGCTGACAGCCTGGCAGGCACAGGAGGGGACCAGTATCAAGCAAAGGTCTGCTGGGGCCCAGGCCTGGCCCCAGGAAAAAGGGAGATGGAGGGGGCATACTTGTCACTCACCAGCCACAGTGAGGGTGCTTAGGTCCATAGACAGGCTGACCAGACCCGTCAGCACCTGCAGCACCTGGGGAATGTCTTCCCAGGCCTGGCTCTACACTTGGGCTTCTGCCAGGAACCACAGATTCCACACTGGCCTGAAGAAGGGATGGTGGGAGGGGAGGCACCTGTGGTCACATGGGGCATCTAAGCACTGCAGCGGGTAGGGGCAGGGGAGGGTTGTGCCCAAGAAAAACCACAGAAGCCAAGAATTAAACAGATGTGACACCATTGGCTAGCCCTCTTGTCCTGGGGCTGATCCTTGGACACATAAGTCAGACCCTATTCCTGCCCTGGAGCAGAAGCCCAGAGCCTGATTGAGGAGTGGCAAACATGACAGTGCTGGGGGAGGGGGCCTAGCCAGCCTAGGACATCCAGCTAGGCTGTGTCTTGGAGAAGACTCTGCCAAGGAGCTTTATCCAGGACAGAAAGACTCACATGCCCAGGGACCAGGAGTTGCAAGGCAGGTGGCCCATCCAGGGGCTGGAAGAAGCAGGCAGGGCAGCAGCCCAGGGCTCCAGGGAGAAAATGGAGGTGGTTAAAGCCGGTCTTTGTGTGGACAGCCACAGGGATGGCAAGAGAGACAGAAGGAAGGAAGGAAGGACTGGGAGTGGGGGGAATGGGGGGAATGGGTGGGGAGTGGGGGGAATGGGTGGGGAGTGGTAGAGAATGGGTGAGGAGTGGGGAGGATGGGTGGGCAGGACAGGGAGTGGGGGGAATGGGTGGGGAGGATAGGGGAACGGGGGGAATGGGTGGGGAGGATGGGGGGTGGGGGGAATGGGCAGGGAGGACGGGGGCATGAGGAATGGGTGGGCAGGACAGGGAGTGGGGGGAATGGGCGGGGAGTGGGTGGAATTGGCGGGGAGGACAGGCAGGATGGGGAGTGGGGGGGCATGGGTGGGGAGGATGGGGGAGTGGGGGGGAATGGGCAGGCAGGACAGGGAGTTGGGGGGGAATGGGCCGGGAGCAGGGGGAATAGGCTGGGAGAACAAGGGAGTGGGGGGTACGGGCAGTGAGAGTGGGCAGGATGGGGAGTGGGGGGGCATGGGTGGGGAGGAAGGGGAGTAGGGGGGAATGGGTGGGTAGGATGGGGGAGTGAGGGGAATGCATGGCCAGGACAGGAAGTGGGGAAGAATGGGCAGGTAGGAAGGGGAGTAGGGGGGAGTGGGTGGGGAGGGGCTGGGGAGGATGGGGTGGGGAGGACGGGGCGGGAGTGGGGTGTATGGGTGGAGAGTGGGGGGGAATGCTGAGGGAAGGCAGGTTCGGGAGACCCCCAGGCCCCTAATCTCCTCCTCTCCACACTGATTTGCCATCCTTTAACAGATATGAATGAAGTTGAAGTCTTCTACAGGATACAGCTTGCCCGGGTACTCTATCACCTAGCAGAGGGGTGGAGCAGGGGAGGGAAAGCTGCAGCTTACTGGGTAAGGAGGAGCCCAGCTTCCACTCTGCCCCTGCCTGGACAGTGACCTTGGGCAAGCTGCCTTCCTTCTCTGGGAGTCAAGAAGACTCACTGGGCCTGACCCAGAGTCCAGAGGTATCCGAGGAGAGGACCAGAGAGGATGGCCCATGTGGCCTTGATGTTAGGCTTCCCTGTTCTCCCAACTCTGCTCTGGCCCTGTGCCACTGGGAATGACATCCTTGCCACCCCAGAGGCTGTAGGAGGCAGAGGAGCTGCACCTCCTTTTTCAGGTTGTTCAGTAGGTTTAAGACAGCCTTCTCCATGGTTAGAGAGCTGATCCTGGGGATCACACTGGTGATGGGCAACTTCTCAGGCTCCAGGTGCTCCAAGGTATACCCTGCAGGGCCAGGAGGGGTGTCAGGGAGGACCTAGAATGGGACCCCAAGCCACCCTGAGCCTCATTTGGCCATGGCAAGTCTGACCTGGGCAAGTCCTGTGCTAGGCCTCAGTCTTGTCCTCTATCTCACAGGGATGTCAATACCGCCTTGAAAGTCCAATTAGGTAAGCAAAGGCAACCATCGCTCCTGCCAGAGCCCAAGACTAAAGGAAGCAGGGCTCTGGTCTGTTCTGGTCGGGGGCTGTATGAGCTGGGGGCAGATGAAGGCCTTGCCCTCCAGGAATTACAGCTTTCTCTTTCTGGGTCTTAGCCTAGACCTTCATATGCCATCCGCTGAGTCCCGAACCTAGAGACTGTTCCTGCCAGGCCAGCAGTACAGACTTAACTTTTATCCCATCTCCCACCAAAAGCTCTGAAGTGAGGGGCCTACGAGTGGGGGAGATCCCTCAGGAAAAGATTCTTGGGGGCAGGGAAGGTTTGAGCTGGGCAGCCAGAGGGGTAGGTAAAAGGCATTCTCATGTGGCCTGCCAAGGAAACCAAAGGTGTGGTGGAGGTGGTGGGAATGTCCTGGAGGACAGCAGGTGCCTTCACACTCACCATTGGAGCTGAGTGAGGCCAGGTCCACATGCCAGGAGAAGTAGGTATCCATGTGTTGGTGCACCTTGGCTGCCACTGTGCACAGTGGGTTGGAGCTGGTGGGCAGAAGCTGCCCCTGGACCTCCACCTTGCTCTGTACCCAGACTGACCCCTGGCTGCAGGAAGTGCTTGTGTGGATAGCCTCAGCCAGTGCTCCAGCCCATGCAGGCCTGGCCCCTCCCCAGCCTGGAAAAGGCTTGAAGCAGGCAGGGACGAAGATGGACAGGTCCCCAACCTTAGGACCAACAGCCTCACCCAACCCCATGGGGCCACAACAACTTACTAGAAAGAAACCATGTGAATTTCTTGGAAGCCAGGCATGGAAGACAGCACACGCCTGAACTGAGAAAAGACCCTGTTCAGAGGGAGCATCTAAGTTTGGCATCCCCTGGGGCTGGTCTTGGCTCTGCCATTAGGATCTGGGGCTGAGGCTGAACCGTTGCACCTCTCTGCCTCAGTTTGCCCTTTCTGTTACGCAGGGCAGGGATAATTGCATCTCAAATGGGCCAAAAAAAAAAAAAGCTCTCAGTTCCACAGAAAGGGAGATGGGCTAGTCCTAGGGAAGGAAGACCAGGGACTGTTGTATGTACTTGGGGCAGAGGTGGAGACATGGAGAAAGCTGCCTTCTTTGAGGGTGAAGGAAAGGGAGGATACCCAGAGGCAGGAGCCCTTGGACATTCTGCCTTACGTCCTCTTCCACCCACCCCCGAGCTAGCCTTCTCCGTCCTGAGCCCATAACTCCAGCGGTGTGACTTATTCTCCTCACTGTCAGTAAGACTTCCTGTCGGAGCTGGAGGAAGCTGATGGACCTGGGGTTCATCAGGAGGAGCGAGTAGGTGATGTGGATGAGACAGAACTGGAGAGGGAGCACAGGTGCTGTGTTGGGAGCCTCTGATGCGGTCCCTGCCCTGCAGTATGGGGCCTCCAGCTCCAAGGTATTCAAATTCCAGGCTGGGGTTGGAGCTGGATTCCCCTCAGGAGCAGGGGACACGGTTGGGTGGCACACAGACCACCCAGGCATTTCTGGGGCTTTGGACATGCTGGGCTGCTGGAAAGGTGAACCCTGTGGGCCTGGACTGCTCAGACCTGCCTGCGATAGGAGTGGTCCAATCCTGCTGGTCAGACTCCTGAGCTGGGAGTCCAGTCATGCAGGGAGCAGGGAAGGAGGGGCCTGTAGGCTCCTCTGAGTCCACGACCCCTCCCACCCAAGTGGGCACCAGAAAAAAAGGTGAAGAAACACCGGGCACTCCCCACTGCTGGCTGAGGCCTCCTGGGATGGTCTCCATGACCCCTGGGTGAGTTGGAATGAGGGTCCCAGCAGCTAGCAGCAGAGAGCTAAGCCCCTGGGGTGGGACACACAGCAGTAACGTGGCAGGGGTTGTGAGCACCAGCTCCTCAGGACTGATGCCTTTGGTGACACTTCTGCCCCCCAGCTCAACCTGGGGAGCCAAGGCCTGGTGCCAAGCAGCCTCTCTGCTTGAGAGGAGTGTCCTGGGGGTTATTATGCATCTGTCCAGAACAGGGAAGAGCCACCAGTCATAAAGGAGGCCATGGAGCAGGGCTGGTCTGAGGTCTTGGCATGGGTCTCCCAGCAGTCAGGGGACTTGGCAGACACAGAGACCCCCGTGGATATACGGGGGACAGGGGAGTAGGTTGTGTTCCCCTGAGGTCCATGGCACCAGGCTCCCGACAGGTCCCTGGGAGGGAGAGCAGTGCTGGAGGAAGTGCTGCAGAATCCTTGGGCCCCTTCTCTGCAGGGGCAGGTCCAGCTGGAGGTTTGGGGCCCACATCAAGGGGATGGGGCTGGGAGCCACAACGGACGAGGCTCCCTGGTGGGCCTGCATGGAAAGCAAATCTGGTGTAGCGAGCATGGCTTCAGCTGGACTAGGAGAGGCCTCCCTGCCAGTCTTGAGGAACGCTGGAGGAAACCAGGCTGCCCAAGGCTCAGGGCCAGAAGTGCCCATGAGACCAGGAGGGGGACCTAAGCTGGCTCCAGATGGAACAGGTGGTAGTAGGCAAGGGCCCGAGGCACTCACAGGTATGGAAGCAGGCGCCAAGCAGGCAACAGCTGGAAGCTGGAAGCTACCAGAAGCTGGACACCTGGAACGCTCACTGGGATGGAAGGCAGCTTTGGGGAAGCACCAAGCAGATCTGCCAAGGAGGACCAGTTCTTCCGTAGCTGGGGACCCTTGCTGCCTGCTGGGTTTGGAAGAGCTGCCAGGGTGGTAGTGGGCAGGGCTGGAGAAGACCTGGCCTCTGGAAGCTGGCATCTGTGTCTGTAGTGCCAGGAGGTGGCAAGTTGGGCAGTGGCACTGGAGGCTGGATAGGGCTACCCTGACTCTCCCACACAGGGGGAATTTTGAGCCTTGTGAAGAGGAAGGCAGTGAGCCTAGGGTCTGTTGGGGAACCCAAGCCTCCCTAATTAGGGGCTGTCTCCAAGGTCTCCTGGCTACTGAAGGCAGGAGGGAGCTCAGACCTCACTGAGGCTGCAGCATACAAGAGGTTGGCAGAAGCCCTGACCTTCTGAGCTGTGGGGCCCCAAGCACAGCCCTCAGCCCCTCTGAGAGGGAGGTCTTGGGTCTGGGAGGCTTGTAGGGTTTGAGGAGGAACAGCTGCCAAGCTTGAGGGCCCAGGCTCTGAACTATAGGTTGGAGAGGAGCTTGGGGAATCAGTCAGGGCTTGGAGAGGGGCCTGCCCCAGCAACATCGCCCCATCAGAGGAGAGGGGGCTGCAGGTGCCTTCATGCAGAGGCTGGTGGGAAGAGAAGCAGAGTGCCACAGGAGGGGCCGCAGGAGGTCCTTCCAAGGGGTTCAGGGGCTCAGTGACCCCTTCCCAGGAGCCCAGGTTCTCACTGCCCTGAGGAGACACAGGGACATGGGAGTTGGGCCCCCTAGGAGCAGGGCTGGGGCACTGGAGGCATGGGGACCAGAGCAGGCTGGGGCTGGGGGTTCTGTGTCAGGTGGTGTGGATGGTAGCGTAGATAGCTCCACCGACTCAGAAACCTGAGTGGGCAGTGGTCGGAAGGTCTGGGGTTGGGGTCCCCGTAGAGGCAACAGGCAGTGTGCATGAGGAGCCCTCCACCTGCCTGCTAGCCTCAGTTCAGTCCAGGGGCTCATATCTAAACAAGGAGGAGAGATTGGAGGGGCTCTGCTGCTCCTTCCCCTGTCCCAGGCCATTCTTTTTTCTGAAAGCAGACGGGGGCCAGGAAAGGCTGCACTAGGCTGGGCTGGGGGCTCCTGTTTGGAGGGCACCAGGGGATGGGGGATGGAGGAGCTGCCAAGGAAGAGGTCCAGAGAGCACAGAGGGCAACAGCCAGCAGCAGGACCCAGAGCCCACTGGCTGGAGCACCCCTGTGGGTTTCCTCACACTCACACCCGCCCAAGGCCTCCTCAGCTGGGTCTGAAGAGGCAGCAGGCTGGGCTAGGGGGCTGGCCCTGTGGGCTAGAGGTACCCTTCCCATCTCCAGCAGGGGAGCTGTGTGATAAGATGCAGTCAGGTCAGGCTGGGCCTAGCTCCCAGTTTTCCCTTAGGGAGTTAGGGGAGACCTGGCCCTTTCAGCCGAACCCTCTTAGGGAGAACAAGCAGGGAAGGAAGCACCACAGGTTACCAAGTGGAGGGCAGTCTTCACTCCTCACCCAAATATTGCCCTGCTCAGGGGCCAACTCTTCCCTCCCCTCCCCTCTAGGACACCAACTCACAAGACAGAGCCGTCCCCTCCCAGCTCACTCACCTCCTCACAGGCTTAATTTCTGTCAGCGAAGCTAGCCAGTTGGGCCCCTCGGTCTTTTGTACTGAGCTAGGGTGCCAGGTGGGGCATTAAGGAGGCAGGGCCTTGCCTGAGCTAGGCGCCTCACCTGAGCAGCACCCCCCTTATTAGCTTATGGCAAGAGACAGGGATGGTGTTCCAGCAACACCATGTGGGCAGAGTGAAGCCCAGCTGAAGACAGATTGGGGCTAGACCAAGAGGGCCGAGTAGGACTAGGTACAGAAGGTCATGGCCTGCCTGGATCTTGACTCCCTCTGACTTGATGTGATCCGATAGCAAGTTCCTGGGTCTTGGTTTCCCCATCTGTAACCTAAGGGCGGGGACATGTGGATGGTTAGTGTTACTCAAAGCATGATTCCTGGACACTTAGAATCCTTGCAAGCCTGGTGGGGCCCAGGAAAGCTTACCAGGTGATTCTGCTTGAGAAGCCCCTCTTGAACCTGGCCCAGAAGCCTCAGATGGTTATAGAAGATTGTGGGGCCAGAAGTCGCCGTCAACCAAGGTAGAGGCGAGCCCTGCTCTAGTTTCCTTGAGGAGAGGGTTGGACCTTGGACATTTAGCCCTCCACCCCAACACCTTCCTTTCTCAGCTCCTAGCCATCAACACTCCTACCAAAGGACTGAACAGGCTTTGTGAAAAGTGGTGTGAGGGGTGGTAGACAGGCTCGGGGTCCTGGGGTGGATTCTATTTCTGCTCTGGCCCAGGCTGGGGCTCCCTGGGACAGCCACATCTTCTGCCTTAGACTAGGGCTTTCCCCTCAGACTGCCCTCTGATTGGGGCTCCCAGGACAGTGCCTTCTCAAGGAGAGCAGCTACCTCCAAGTGGAACCTGCCCGACACCATTCCCACCTGGCCTCTGCTGTTATGGGTCCTCTGGGGCTACAACTGGACTGTCAGACTCGGGTGCTGAGCAGCCCTTAGGCCAGGCCCTGTAATCATGGTCAAGATGAGTGGCTGGCATGTATGTGTGGAAGGCAGGCCCAGTGTCTGGGGAAGCCCAGGGCTCAGAGGCACTCCACCCTCCCTACAGAGAAGCTTTAGGTGATTGAAATTTGCTCACTTCAGTTTTCCGTAAAATAAATGGACCACCCCCGCCCCTACAACTCATCACGTGGGATTTAATGAGTTGATGTAATATAATAAATCAGTTGGATTTCAAGCTAGATTTCCTACCCTGTCCTCTTTTCTTTTCTTGTTCCTTGCATTCCAGACATACCCAGGTTTATTTCCATTTTCCTGATACACCTCAGTCTTTGCCTAGACCACATTTCACACTTTTTACTTCCTGTCTTCAAGGCCCAGTTTAGGCATCACTTCTGGGACTCAAAGACACCCTCACCCCACTCCAGGATAGGCTCCTCCCCTGGGCTTCCACAGTACCCCTTCCCCAGGTTCTGTCAATGTCATTACAGCAGCCCATCCCATCCACGGGTCAGGGAACCCCTCTCAGGTGTGTATGATCAGGGTGGAGGGGTGGTGGCTGCTACCCCAAATCCTGGCCTAGTACAGACCCAGTGGTTGGTCGAGTGGCGAGGGAAGGCTTGATTAGCAAGGCTCAGTGAGGACCCACAGAGACTAGGACAAGCTGACTGGCTCCTGGCCCAGGTGGAGTGGCTACCAGGTGGAAAACCACCTCCACAATCCTGACAACAAACTTCTAGGGTAATGGAGGCCAGCAGGGGCAGGGTCTTGGGAGGGTGGGCCCAGTCACCAACCCTTCCTGCTAAGCTGGGGGAAGGGCTGTCCTTCAGTGGGTTGCAGTGACCAGCACAGGAAGGGTGGTGACAATTCTGTTCTAGACCTTGGTGGGCATCATCCTTGGTCTTGGAAGAGGGGCACGTTTTGGTGTCTGGTTACCAGCATTTCTCACTGGGCTGCAGACCGACCGTCCGCTGGGACCCACAGTAGTCTCAAGATGGAGGGGCTTTCTCTGAGCAGGGAAGCTGCTGTCCAGTGGGTGTGTGAGAAGGGCCTGCATGCCGAGAGCTAGCCACAGTGCCTTCCAGGGTGGGCACAGGGGGAGCTGCCACCTGTGAGCAAGGGGCCAGGTACACTGGGATGTAGTATGAAACCCACAACCCAAAGCCCCCCACCAACAAACACACAGCCAAGCCCCAGTTCCAAAAACAACCAAAATTCTTTAATGGCCTGCCTCCAGGGCCCACAGCCTTATATAAAACATTAACTAGGCCAAGGGCCCCTGCTTGCCAGCCTCTGGCTCAGCTCAGCAGACTTCTGGGAGGGAGCCCACAGCAGGCCTGGCTGATGGAGCCCTGGCATCAGGGGGCAGGGGGGGCCGTGTCCCCAGTCCCTATCTTCAGAGACCTCCTAGGACTAAGCTACCAATCAGCCTGTCCCCTCTAGTCCCTGAGTCCCCGCAGCTGCTTGGCTTCCTGAAAACACAACTTTCATGGGATAATGCACAGGGTGGGGGTGGGCACAGCTCAGGGAAATCACTGCTGTCAATGCAGGGCAGGCCTGGGAGCAGACGGCCCAGAACAAGGATGCCAGCCCCAGGCACCATAGTGGGGACAGAGAGGGGCAGGCTCCCTCAGGACTGGGGGTTAGGGCCCAACTCCAAACACAGGGCCTATAAGCCCCAAGCCTTCCTGGGGGATGACTTCAGGGGTGTGTGTGTGTGTGTCATATACACCGTACAATGTACCACTACTGGAGAACAAGTCCTATGACACACAGGCTTTCTACAGGAAGGTTCTGCTCGCCTCAGCTATCCCAAGCCCTGGCAGAGAGAAAGATCTGCCCCAGGGGGTAGCAGAGCCTGAACCGTACTGGGTGTGTGTCAGGCGCTGTCCCCACAACAACCCTGTGAGGTAGGTTGCGTTGTTTTATTTTACAAATGGGGAATCAGGGGCAGTGACTTGCCCAGGTCACAGCAAGGGGCAGAGGAGCCAGGACTCAAGCCCAAGCCTGTTGGGCTCCAAAGCCCATACTTTCTCTTAGGAAGAAATAAGTGGTCCTTTCTAATATAGAGCCTTAAGTTAAAGGTAAGTAGCTCTCAGCTCAGCCTGGAAGGGGGTTGGAGAAACTCCAACAGCATGTCTACCTCTGACCCTGGGGAGCTAGGCAGACAGAGGGAGGGGTGCAGACAGTGACCCCCAGACAGCAAACAATGCTACAGGTGGTGGCTCTGGCCCCCCAACAGCTGTGGGCGGGGCGAGGGCCGATCCTGTCCTGAGGCCTTGTGGCCCCAAGTGGGTAGTGCCAGGCCATTGAGCCAGGCAGTCTCCAGCAGATTGCGGAAGCGGGCCCTCAGTGTGGGGCTGGGTGGGCTGGCACTAGCAGCTGGCGTAGGTGAGGTACCACGGGACCCTCCTTCAATGGCTGCCTCTGCCTTCTCCACACCAGGAGTTGGTGATTTCCTCCCCGGCTTCCTGGCCTTGGGGGCTGGTGACTTCTGAGCCAGGGCTAGGCTCTCTGGCTCATCTCTGGCCATGGTGGTTTCTGAGGGGGGCACAGCTCTAGCCTCAGTGTCAATGCCACCTGAAAAATGAACACATAGTCAGGCTACAGACCCCACACACCCTCAGTTCCATCTCCTGGTTCTGCCATCCAGACTTCTGGTTCTGTCTGCCCCAGGCCAGCATGGTGCCAGCAGGGTCACAGCCACCATGACCCTTCCCCACCTGCACTCCCTGGACAGACTGTCCAAGCCAATAGGATGTGCTGATACCAGAGCTCTATCTGATGACGACAGGTAGGGAAGGAATCACTCTCAGGAGAGGAAAGGGGCCCAACAGGCCAGGAGCCATTAAAACCAGGTGCTGCTGAGTCGATTCTGACTCATGGTGACCCTGTGTGTGTGTGGAACTGTACTCCATAGGGTTTTCAATGGCTGATTTTTTGGAGGTAGACCGCCATGCCTTTCTTCTAAGGAGCCTCTGGGTGGCTTCAAACCTCCAACTTTTCGGTTAGCAGTCAAGCGTGTTAACCATCTGCACCACACAGAGACTTCCAGGAACCACTGGCCTAGTCCAAAGCCCTACTGTACAGATGGGGGAAATGGAGGTATAGAGCTAGAGGACCCCATCACACATGAGGCAGCCCTCCCCAGAGCTGGATCAAGAGTAGGGTCTGGCCAGAGATGCCCAGAGGGAGGACAGAGGAAGCAGCCGAGGAGAGGGGAAGGGAGCCCTGACAACAGCACACCTACTTAGAAAGGAAGTGGCCAAGGGGAGCACAGGAACCTGTCAGGAACAAAGGGGGGAATAAGTGTATGGGGTCACCTGCAACTCAGTGAGGGAATGGGGACGGGCACTCAAATCTAACCAGTGGCAGACAGCCTGGCCCCAGTCATTTCCTTACCAGGCCCCAGACCCCTACAGTTCCAATGAGAGCAACGGCTGGGCTGGGGGCTTCTGATGATGCCTGATACCCCCTGCATACGGTTTCTCACTCAAGAACACAACAGCAGCATCTGCATTCTCTTTGTACCCTAAAAAGGCATCTGCCCCAACTTCTTAAGCAATCAGCATTCAGGCATGCTGGTCACCCAGAGCCCAAGCTCCACACCTGCATCTACTGTCTTGGGACCCTTCTCTACCCTGACCTGGAGCCTTGAGCAGGTAGGTGCCCAGGGCAAGACCACCAGGATGGAGAAGGAACGAGGAACAGTTCCAGCCAAGAAATGACTTGGGCAAGGGGAGAAAGACAGCAAGGGGGCTCCAGGGTTTCAGTGCCAGGAGTATTGAAGTGGGAGAGGCAATAAGAGAAACCACCTGGTAACCATCACAAAGTCCTGGCTAGGAAGTATGGCTCACACATACCACAAAATGCTATGTGGCAGTTCCCAAGAGCAAGGCCAAGCTATCTGAACTGATGCCCAATATTCTCCAGGATATCAAAAAAAACCACATTGGAAAATAATATGGACATGACATCAGGGCAGAGGAAGAGAAAT
The DNA here is from genome assembly GCF_024166365.1 of Elephas maximus indicus. NCBI lineage: Eukaryota > Metazoa > Chordata > Mammalia > Proboscidea > Elephantidae > Elephas > Elephas maximus. Next base: position 65,241,892 of record NC_064831.1, on the reverse strand, counting down.
GCTCTGATTTATGGGCTTTTTTTTTCCTGTTAGGGACTGGATTGTATCCCCCAAAAATGCATTGGAATCCTAAACCCTCTACCTGGAATGCAATCCTGTTTGGAAATAAGGTTTTGTTATGTTAATATGCCCATTATCAGTGTAGGCTACGTCCTCAATCTAATCACTTTTGAGTTATAAGGAGCAGCATAGACACAGAAACAAGCAAGCATACATACTGGGGAAGACAGATGTCACGTGAGGGTCACCAAGCCACCAAGGAACACCGACTGGGGTTACAGATACTGAAAGGGACAAGGATCTTCCCCCAGAGCCAATAGATAGAGAGCCTTCCCCTAGAGCCGGTGCCCTGAAATCTGGACTTCTAGGCTCCTGAACTGTGAGAAATAAATTTCTGTTCTTTAAAGCCGCCCACTTGTGGTACAGGTTTCCCTCGCTATCTGAAAGTGGAGCGTTCCTATGAAACATTTTGTAAGCCTAGAAGGCATAAAGCGAAGGAGCAATTACCGTTAATTTATACGGGTAAAATTTTTGAGTGTTTCCAGACCCAAAAAATAATCTACATCCTGCTTTAAGCTAAGGATAACAATGAGCTCTCAGGCTTTTCTGATACCTTAGGACACATCTTGTTAACGTATGCACAAAATAAATTGAGATAAAGCATGGAGGCTCACAGACACAATTCAAGGCTATGGCGGCTTCATGCTGAGATGCTGAGTGTAGTTCCTGGGGCAAGTGCTAGGTGGCACCATTCTAACTGCTCCGGGAGCTTGTAAGGGTGTTAACATTTAGCATAAAACTGGACATAGGTTTAGGTGAAGGGAAAGACAACACTCAATACAGGGGAGGTCAGCACAACTGGACTAAACCAAAAGCAAAGAAGTTTCCTGAATAAACTGAATGCTTCGAAGGTCAGCAAAGCAGAGGCAGGGGTTTGGGGACCATGGTTTCAGGGGACATCTAAGTCAGTCGGCAAAATAAAGTCTATTAAGAAAAGATTCTGCATCCCACTTTGAAGAATGGCATCTGGGGTCTTAAACACCAGCAAGTGGCCATCTAAGATGCATCAATGAGCCTCAACCCACCTGGATCAAAGGAGAATGAAGAACACCAAGGACACAAAGTAATTAGAAGCCAAGAGACAGAAAGGACTACATGAACCAGGGACTACATCATCCTGAGGCCAGAAGAACTAGATGGTGCCCGGCCACAACCGATGACTGCCCTGACAGGGAACACAACAGAGAACCCCTGAAGGAGCAGGAGAGCAGTGGGATGCATACCCCAAATTCTCATAAAAAGACCAGACTTAATAGTCTGACGGAGACTAAAAAGACCCCGGCAGTCATGGTCCCCAAACCTTCTGTTGGCCCAGGACAGGAACCATTCCCAAAGCAAACTCGTCAGACATGGATTGGACTGCACAATGGGTTGGAGAGAGATGCTGATGAGGAGTGAGCTACTTGCATCAGGTGGACACTTAAGACTATGTTGGCATCTTCTGTCTGGAGGGGAGATGAGAGGGTGGAGGGGGTTAGAAGCTGGCAAAATGGTCATGAAAAGAGAGACTGGAAGGAGGGAGCGGGCTGTCTCATTGGGGCGAGAGTAATTGGGAGTATGTAGTTAAGGTGTATATAGGTTTTTACGTGAGTTTACAAATGAAAGTTTCCATTTGTAAACTTTCACTTAAAGCACAATAAAAATTATTTAAAAAAAACTGGACATAGGTTTTTATTTTTAACCTCTTGCTGCAAAACAAACTCTGAATGCAATTTCCACTTTGTACCTTTTTTCGTAAAAGCAAAATCCTCTTTAGATTTCTTTCTGTTAGTGAAAACAAGTACTAATGTGGGTTTTCTATAAAAGCGAAGTGGCATAAAGCAAACTTGAAAAGCAGGGGATACTTTATTTCTGTTACAGCAGCACTAGCAAACTAACACACCTTCAGTGATGTAAATGTCTGTTGTCGTTACGTGCCATGGAGTCGGTTCCAACTTATAGTGACCCTGAGTACAACAGAGTGAAACACTGCCCAGTCGTGCGCCATCCTCACAATCGTTATGCTTGTGTCCACTGCTGCACCCACCATGTCAATCCATCTTGTTGAGGGTCCCCTCCTCTTTTTTACTGACCCTCTACCAAGCATGATGTCCTTCTCCAGGGACTGGTCCTTCCTGATAATATGTCCAAGGTATGTGACACAAAGTCTTGCCATTCTCGTATCTAAGGAGCATTCTGGCTGTACTTCTTCCAAGACAGATTTGTTCATTCTTTTGGCAGTCTATGGTATATTCAACATTCTTTGCCAACACTGTTAACTCAAAGGCATCAATTCTCTGGTCTTCTTTTTCACCGTCCAGCTTTCGCATGTGTATCAGGCAACTGAAAACACCAGGGCTTGGGTCAGGCGCACCATAGTCCTTAAAGTGACATTTTTGCTTTTTAACACTTCAAAGAGTTCTTTTGCAGCAGATTTACCCAATACAATGTATCATTTGATTTCCTGACTGCTGCTTTCATGGGTGTTGATCGTGGATCCAAGTAAAATGAAATCCTTGACAAATTCAATCTTTTCTCTATCATGATGTTGGTTATTGGTCCAGTTGTGAGATTTTTGTTTTATGTTAAGGTGTAACCCATACCGAAGGCTGAGGTCTTTGATTTTCATCAGTAAGTACTTCAAGTCCTCTTCATTTTCAGCAAGCAAGGTTGTGTCATCTGCATATTGCAGGTTGTTAGTGAGTCTTCAATCCTGAAGCCCTGTTCTTCTTCATATAGTCCGGCTTCTCAGATTATCTGCTCAGCATACAGATTGAATAGGTATGGTGAAAGGATATAGCCTCTACCCACACACCTTTTCCGACTTTAAACCACACAGTATCCTCCTTGTTCTATTTGAACGACTGTCTCTTGATCTATATACAGGTTCTTCATGAGCACAATTAAGTGTCGTGGAATCCCCATTCTTCACAATGTTATCCATAATTTGTTATGATTCACACAGTTGAATGCCTTTGAAGAGTCAATAAAGCACAGTAAACATCTTTCTGGTATTCTCTGCTTTCAGCCAGGATCCATCTGACGTTAGCAAGATATCCCTGGTTCCTTGTCCTCTTTTGAATCTGGCTTGAGTTTCTGGCAATTCCCTGTTGATGTACTGCTGCAACTGCTTTCTTCAGCAAAATTTTGCTTACGTGTAATATTAATAATATTGTTTCATAATTTCCACATTTGGTGGGATGACCTCTCTTTGAAATAGGCATATATATCTCTATTCGGTTGCCCAGGTACCTGTCTTCTGAATTTCTTGGCATAGATGAGTGAGCACTTCCAGTGCTGCACCTGTTTGCTGAAACATCTCAATTGGTATTCCATTGATTACTGAAGCGTTGTTTTTTGCCAGTGTCTTCAGTGCAGCTTAGACTTCTTCCTTCAGTACCATCGGTTCCTGATCATATGCTACCTCCTGAAATGACTGAATGTTGACCAATCTTTTTGGTACAGTGGCTCTGTGTATTCCTTCCACCTTCTTTTGATGCTTCCTGAGTTGTGCAGTATTTTGCCCACAGAATCCTTCAATATTGCAACTCCAGGCTTGAATTTTTGTTTCGGTTCTTCCAGCTTGAGAAATGCCAAGTGTGTTCTTCCCTTATGGTTTTCTAATGCCAGGTCTTTGCACATGTCATTATATAATCCTTTGCCTTCTTGAGCCGCCCTTTGAAATCTTCCAATCAGCTCTTTCACTTCATCATTTCTTCTGTTTGCTTTAGCTACTCGTCGTTCAGAAGCAAGTTTCAGAGTCTCTTCTGACATCCATTTTGGTCTTTTCTTTCTTTCCTGTCTTTTTAATGGTGTTAAATGTCTAGGAAGGTTGAAAAATACACACTCAGAGGCAAGAGTGTTTGGGATGGGAGGCTGGGGCCCCAGCAGGTTTCAGGTATGAGGAGCTGGGGGAATGGTGGTGCCGTCACTGGATGGCAAGGACTGGGGTGTGAAGTGGGCTTATGGAAAGCTCAGGAGTATGGTTTAGGAAGAGTCTGAATGGCCCCCAGATGCAAAAGTCCAGCAGGTAGTTGGTTTTGGGGGTTAGCTCAGGAGAGGGGAGGCTGGGCTGGATACAGACAGAAACCAGGGCCTGGCCAGAGTCACAGAAAGATCAAAGGAGAAGCTCACTCCAAAGGTGGAGAGAGCATAAGCAGAGAAGAGAATCCAAGGCAGGCCAGGAAAGTTTTCACAGAGACTGAGGAGTCAAGCATGCTCAGAGGCCTACAATGGAGGTTGTCTTAGTCATCAGGCGCTGCTGTAACAGAAATACCACAAGTGGACGGCTTTAACAAAGAGAAATTTACTCTCACAGCCTAGTATGCTACAAGTCCAAATTCAGGGCACTGGCTCCAGGGGAAGGCTTTCTCTTTTGGCTCTGGAGGAAGGTCCTGGTCATCAGTCTTCCCTTGGTCTGGGAGCATCTCAGCGCAGGAACCTCACGTCCAAAGGACGTGCTCTGCTCTCAGCACTGCTTTCTTGGTGGTATGAGGTTCCCCCTTTCTCTCTGCTCGCTTCTCTGGGGTACACAATTCAATCCCTGACAGAGGTCTATACCCTGGAAATCAGCCCTCCACCCTGGCATGAGTTCTTGAGCCTCCTGCCCTTCCAGGCAGCCCAGGACCCCAGGTGTGACCCATTCACGCAACTCACACACCTGTCACTCACACAGCTCTGGTGGTTACTGGGGTTGCCCCATGCTCACCCAGCTGGCGGCGTACGCAGTCACGCCACTGCAGGTCCAGTAGGTCAGGGTAGATGTCGGGCAGCTGGCGCAGGGCCAGCAGCTTCAGCATGCGCAAGGTACAGCCGTGCAGGGCACGGTCCCGTAGCGCCCGCTCTTCCGACAGCGTGGTGGGTCGCAGTTCCACACGGTGCTCCTGCAGCACATGGTCCACAGAAGCAGGGGGCAGCTGTGGGAAGAGCCGCTCCTTCACCAGGTGGATGGGCACGAAGATGGCGCCAGCTCGTACCACATGGGGGAAGGGGCACTGATGCGTGCACACGAAGCTCTGGAGCTGTGAGAGTAGCTTGCGCAGCAGCCCCTGTACACCCTGGCAGTCCTGCCATGCCGCCCGGCCCCAAGGCCCATCTGTCTCAAGCCACTCGCGCAGCTTCTCAGGTGGGGAGTGGGCCACTGAGCCCGAAATGGCATCACACAGGGATGCGTGCAACCCTGCAAAGCGTTGCTCTGCGGAGTCCACTGTGGCTGGGGCTAGGGTAGAAGCGGGAGCAGGGCCTGGAACAGGAGTCAGAGCTGGGGCAGGAGCAGGTGATGGAGCTGCAGCAGGAGCTGGAGCATCGGCAGGAGCCGGAGCTGGAGTCGGGGCCGGAGCAGGTGACGGAGCAGGAGCCGGAGCTGGGGACGCCACAGCTAAGGCTGGAGGGCTAGGCAGTGCCAGGTTGAAGCAGGCCACAGGCAAGGGCTGGGTGAGAATCTGCAGTCCAATGGGCACCGATGTGGGGGTCAGTGCTGGTGGTGCTGGGGTGGGGGCTGAAGTGGGCACAGATGGGACCACGGCTGTAGGCAAGGGTGCTGGCCGGAGGATCTTGAATTTTCGGAACATGAAGGCCACAGAGCTTTGGAAGTTGGTCCTTGGTGTGGCCTCGGTGGTCACTGGTACCCCAGGCAGCCCTGGTGCTTCTGTGACTAGATTTTTTAGACCCGGCACATCCGAGATTGTGTTCCTCCCACCCAGCACATCCGAGACTGTACTCTCTGGACCTGGCAGATCCAAGACTGTGTTTCCCACACCTGGCATGTCTGTGACCGTGTTCCCAATGTGCAATGCGCCCGTGGGCTTGGCATGCGCTGGCCTAGAGACCTTGATAGGGGACGTCTCTGTCACAGGCTTCTTCACGCTTAGGTCCAGTGCCACTTCCTCCCTAAGTGAGCAGTGTGTCCCTAAGGTAGGCTGCTGAGCTGACAGAGTCCTCTTGCAGTCTGTGTCATGGCTCTTGTTGGTGGCTGAGACTTGCTCAGGCTCAGATGTGGCCTCAGGCGCCTGCACATCCAGGTAGTCACGGTAGGGGGCCAGGCTGAAGACGTTGTCAATAACAGGCATGGGTGGAGAACTGGGTGGACTTGAGCCCTCATTCCGCGGGAGGGATTGACGCTCCTGGGCACAGGGAGGCAGTGCTGGTGGGGTACGAGGAACTGGACTGTCTCGGATGACGATAGGTGCCCTGGGGTGCTCATCGAACCGGGGCTGGAGCTGCTCTTTCCTGCAGCTAGGCGGCCATGTCTTCTCCTCAGCTGCCTGCACAGGTTTCTCCGTGGGCCCCATGGGTTCTAAGCGTGGCTGGCTGGCAGGTACTGGCTGGCATGCCCGCTGGAAGGCACTGGGTTGAGGCACAGCCCGCACAGTGTCCTGGGAAGGTGGTGTCCCTCCAAGCCCCGGGGATGCCCCATAGAGAGAGAGGTCATCCCGGGCGTGAGGAAAGCCCAGCGTTTGGGGAGGAAAGTCAAGTGGGCACCGTGGTGTGAGAGGTGGCTCCAGCCTGAAGCCTGGTGAGGGTGCTGGGAGGGGAGCAGAGGGGTAGGAATAGGTGTCCAGCCCCACTGGGGGCACATAGGGTGCCTGGGCTGCCTGCTGCCTCAGGTAGGGGCTACCCAGGCCACCAGGTGGGTACCCAGCCCCCTTGTGGGCTCCCAGAGGCTGCAACGGGGGCACTGAGCTGTAGCTACTCTGCTTCTCTGGGTGGCGGCAGGCTGGAGGGCAAGGCAGGGCCTGTGCAGTGTGGGGCAGCGGGTAGTGGGTGGGCACTGCATCCTGGCAGGCTGGTCCCAGAGGTTGGGCCAGCTGGGTCCAAGGACTGGGGGGGCCCTCAGGCACTGCCTGCTTGGGGTCCCCAGAGTACGGACCTGCATACTTGGAGGCCTGGAAGCCTGTACTGTGGATGGTCCGATACTTGTCCAGGAATGCCTGGCATGGAGAGAAGCTCACGGAGTCTTTGCCAGCCCCCCCAGCTGGCACTCCATGCAAGAAGGTAGCATCCAGAGGCTGGCCTTTGCCAGGTGCTGGGGCCAAAGAACAGGGTGGATCAGCAGGGGGCAGCAGGGACCCAGTCACCACTGTCCAGTCAACATCCAGTGGCCTCTTGGCTGCCCCTTCCCCCAGGCAAGTCGAAAGCCCATAACACAGAGGGTTGCGGTAGATGGGTTTTGGTGCCGCCAGCGGTGGGCCTGGGTAGGAGTGAGCCCGGGGACCGTATGGCAGGAGCCCAATGGGGCTGGAGTCCTGTCCCTTCTCAGAGCCCTCTGCCAGTGGGCGGTAGAGCAGGCAGTTAGGCAACAGACTGTCTGCCCGAAGTGGGGGTCCTGCCATGCTGGTGGGGTACAAGGGTGGGTAAGGGGTCCAGGATGCCAGGCGCTCAGACCCAGCCTTGGGGGCACCCCCCATGGGGCAAGAAAAATAGGCACCCTTGTAGCTGCAGGGGTCCTGACTGCCAGCAGAGGCGGGTAGGCTATGCCCAGGCCCTGAGTCATCCTCTAGGCGGGGCAGCTTGCCATACATCACAGGGCCCAGGGTCCCCAGTGGCCGCTTCTCTGCCATCACTGAGAAGGCTTCTGGGCCTCCTGGCCCCTGCTATTGCACTGCTGACCTGGGAGAGAGAGGGAGAGAGGCAGGTGTTGTCAGAAAAATGCCATGGGCATGCAAGAGAGGGCTGCTACTCTTGCTGGCTCCCTGCCACACCCAAGAAGCTGGCACTCAGGAGGTGCACCATGAAGACTGTACGAATGGGTGAATGAATGCACGCACGCCTGAATCATATAGTACAGAAGGTCCCAACGATTTCTGCTGTTAAGCTGCAGAACCCTTTGTTTAATGAGTTCCTGTGCAGCAGCCCTACACATAACCCACCCTCACTCCGGAAGCCCCTTGGGTTCAGTTTTCCTCCACACAACCCAAGACCCTTTCCTTGGGGTTTCAGACTTTGCAGGGTGCAGTCTAAAGATCACTTAGCCTGGCTACCCACCCTTCTCCCCATTTTACAGATGAGGAGACCCACTTGAGGTCTCCAAGTCACCGAGGAAAGATAGTATGAGAAGCAGGCCTCCTGCCTCCCACTACAGGCTCCTATTCCACGACACCAGTGATCTCAAGATGCCCACTGCAGCCACAACACAGAATCCAGGCACTGTTTACAGATTTCCTGTGACACTCTCTGACCCACCTGTCCAATAAAAAATGGTAGATCGAGGCCTGGAACCCAGAGCCTAGGCCCAGAGCCAGTGCTGAGCTCTTGGGCTTGGGTCTGGAAAGCAGTCTCCAGGAGGGCGATATCTACCTATACAGTTCATGCCACCTTCTACCCCAGCTCAGCCTCCCAGCAGGAAGGTCAAGGCTGTCCAGCAGATGGTGCTGTGGCACCAGCAAGAAGGTCCCAGAAGCTAGGAGAGCCCTGACCATCTCCGGCCTTCAAGCTGCAGGTGGTTGGCTACTCCGTGGCACACGGGGGCAGCACAGCACCAGAGACATGGAGAGGTGAGGGATAGAGATGTGAAAATCCAGGAGTGGGGGGCCCAAGGGGCCAGAGTGCTAGAAAGCAACCATCTCCACTGCACGACTGCACTGACGGAGAAGCTGAGTGCCAGAAAAAGACTAAGACCCTGAAGCAAGGTAAAACCAGGACTGAGACCCAGGCCCAGAGAGGTCAAGTGTGGGTATCCTTGATGCAACAACAAAAAAACAAACAACAACCCAGTGAGTCAATTCCGACTCATTGCGACCCCATAGGACAGAGTAAGGCTGTTCCATAGAGTTTCCAAGGAATGCCTAGTGGATTAAAACCACGGACCTTTTGGTTAGCAACCATTGCTCTTAACCACTATGCCACGAGGGGCTCCATCCTTGATCTGGTAGGTATCCATGATCCATGATGGGCTCCAGCAGAGGCCCATCCCCTGGGCCCACACTAGCCTGCCTCTACCTCTTTCAGCAGCTGGCTCCTGAAACCCCAGGTGGCTCAGGAAGGATGAATCATCTCAGTCTTGCTGTGCTTTAGGCCATGGGCCAGGCGTCACAGATTCTCTTCACCAACAAGCGAAGACCAGTCCCCTCCTCCCTTTTGGCTGGTGGTCAATGCCAGAATGACAGCCACAGGTTGAGAGTTGGACCAGCACATTTTGGGGACGGGGAACGTCTAAAGTAGCATGGGGGACAATGCCCATCCCCCCACCTCAGCCTGAATGCAACAAGGCAGGACACTTAAGAAAGTTGGCCCATCTCGTGGCCAGAATTTGCCACCTAAGGCCAGCCTGGAGTAGAAGATGCTTCAAGGACGACAGTAAGGTACAGGCAACAGTACCATTAGCAATGTGCCATGACAGGAACCTGCATCTGGGGGGGAGGGGCAAGGGGGAGCCCCCGCCCAGCTCCACAGCAGCTTTGCAAGAAGGGGCTGTATGGCTTTTGGAGCGTTGAGCTCCTCTGCTGCCCTTGAGGAGCAGTGGATTAATTAAATGCTGACTCTAGTCTCACTTCCCCCAACAAGCTCCCTGGTGCCTGCTCCATACCACCCCCCGCCCAAGCCCCAGGAGTCCTTCCCGCCTGGGCCCTGCCCCTCTCATGCCCTTTGCCCTGGAGACTTCCTGAGACCCTGCCAGGGACCCAGCCAATAGAGGTGAGGTCACCTGGGACCTTCAGGAGTCTTTGTGGGAGGGATGGGAGCTCCAGGAGGACAGTAGGAGACTGTGAGGGGCACGGAGTGACCTTATCTCCTGCGCGTAGATGATGGAGAGCCCAGAATGCAATCCTCCAAGCAAGGACCCTCCCCATTCAAGACAGTAACCAAGATGTACATATCTCCTTCCCTGGCACACACATAAAGAAGGCCATCGAGAGCTTGCACCCAGACCCCAGGCAACAGGGTCACATCACCCTTTGAGAGGGAGGCAGCTCTGTCGGTCCTCCCTGCCCAGCTCCTACTCCAGATAGGGCCCAGGAGAACAGCCACCACCCCGTGCCATACACGCCCTACCTAGCTGAGAAGCAAACAGCTCTGTGGCCCAATTCCCGCTTCCACCGCCTAAAAGCCTCCGGATAGACGCGGAAAGAGCAGAGAGCTCCCCAGCTGTGGCCAGCAACGTTTGGCCTTTCTCAGAGGGCTGCATTAAGCCCCCTCCCCCGGCTGAGGCTCTGGGCCCTCCCGAAGCTACAGCTCAACCTGGGGCAGCTCAGCCTCCAGTGGAGTGGGAAGAGTCGGGGGATCGGCCTTCCCCTCCCCCATCACGGCCCGGCAACTCTGCTCCTTGGGTCCCACAGCCGACCTCATTTTGGGGCTGCCGCCGTATTCGACCTAACCCGCTTCCGGATGCCCCCACGCCCCGCCCGGCGGCGCTGGGGCGCACGTGCACCCCCGCAGGCTGACACACAGGCCGCCGCCGCCACGCATGCAAACTCGTGCCTGCACGTACGTGCATGGCCCACATCTGCACAAACTCCCCTTCGGAACTGCGCTTTTCACTCGGGCGGGCCCCGCGCACACGTGTGCACGCGGGACTGGCCCGCGCACCGAGCCCCGCGGACCGACGCCCTCAGGCCGGCGGGAGGTCCCGGAGCAGGGGCGGCGCGGCCTCCGAGTTCGGGCAGCCACCGCCTCGGGGCGATCCCGCCAGCCTGGGCTGCGGCCAGAGGGTGAGTCAAGCGGCGGCGAGGAAACCGCAGGGCCGTCCCGTCCCCAGCAGGGCGCGCCCAGGGCCCCGCGGGACCTCAGCGCCCACCGCCCCCCAGGCACGGCCCCCAGCCGCCCCCATCTCCGCCGCGGCTGTCCGCGTGAGCCGGACCCCGCGGGAGGCCTGGGGGCTCGGCCTGAGCTGCTTCTCGCCAGGCCCGCCTGCGCCGGATCAGGCGCCCGGGCCCGCCGGAACCCCGAGCTCTGTCAGGCCCGGAGAGCCTCGAAGTCCAGGGAAGGTCGGAGCAGCGGCGCGATCCGTGCGCGGTAGCCTACCCGCCGGGGGGCCCGGACAGCTAGAAGCCGCACCACCTCGGCCCAGGCCCGGCGCGCTCCATCCCCAAGCCGGCCAGTAGGGGCGCCCTGGGGCAGCGCCACCCGCCCCTTCCCCACGAGCCGCCCGCAAACTCGGCCCAAGTTTCCGCGCCCGCGGAGCTGGAGAGCTCCTACCTGCAGGGCGCCCGGCTTCCCAGTGCTGCTACCCGGGGCCGCGGCCGCATCCTCCAACGCCGCCGAGGCCGCGGGTCATCGTCGGGCCGGGCCCTGCGCGGGAAGTCGCGGAGAGCTCCAAGCCGGGAGCCACCCTGCTCGCAGCCGTACGCGCCGCCGCCGGGCGCCGTCTGCGGTCCCGGGAGGGGCGGGCTGGGGGCGGAGCGGGGGCGGGGCGGGCCGCAGGGTGGGGGCAGAGCCCGGCCGCGCCTCTGGGAACCTGCCCTCCCTAGGGCTCCGGGGTGCAGCAGGCCTGCATGGGGCCTGCCTTCGGGGACTTGGCCGCGGGCGCCGCACACTGTCAGTACCCGCCGCACCCAGCGAACCGGTGTCGGGCGACCGTTCACGCGCCGTCATTCAGTCACTCCGTTAGATCTTGTACGTATTCCTTGCCATTTCCTAGCTATGTGACCCTGTGCATACCACTTAACCTCGCTGAACTTCGGTTTCCTTGTTTGCAAAGCTGAATTATAACTCCCTCAACAGCCGCGGTGTCTCGGGCTTAGAAGAGATTGTATTAAAATATCTGGCGCACAGTAGGTGCTTTCTCTCCCTGGGCCTGTACTAATTGCATTGTTTTTATTGTTGTTAGGTGCCCTCGAGTGGATTCTCGACTCCTAGCGACCTCATGTGACTGAGTAGAACTGCCCTGTAGGGTTTTTTAGGCTGTAATCTTTACCGGAGCAGATTGCCAGGCTTTTCCCCCACAGAGCCACTGGGTAGGTTCCAATCACAGTTAGCAGCTGTCATGGATTGTGTCCCCCCAAAACATGTCAACTTGGTTAGGCCATGATTCCCAATATTGTGTGGTTGTCCGACATTTTGTGATTTTCCTATGTGTTATAATCTCTGCCTGTGGTTGAAGAGGATTAGGGTGGGATGTAACCCCCTTGCTCAGGTCACATCCCTGACCCAATGTCCAGGGAGTTTCCCTGGCGTGTGGCCTACACCACCTTTTATCTTACAAGACCTAAAAGGAAAGGGAAGTAAGCACAGAGTTGGTGACTTCATACCACCAAAAAAGCAGTGCCAGGAGCAGAGCCTGTCCTTTGGACCCAGGGTTTCTGTTCCGAGAAGCTTCTAGTCCAGGGGAAGATTGATGACAAGGACCTTCCTCCAGAGCTAACAGAGAAAGCCATCCACTTGTGGTATTTCTGTTATAGCAGTACTAGATGACTAAGACAGCAGCTGAGGGCATAAGCATTATGCAGAACTCCTTGCTTGCATTAGGGGAAGGGAGAAGGACCAGTTTTGTCGCCTCGTTGGGTGTAACCAGTCAGGGCAAATTTCAGACAAGTGTAACTCAAGTCCTCTTAGGGCTCCAAAGCTGTCTGAGGAAGCTATGATCTCCTCATCTCTGGAGTGGGCCAGGAAATGAGGATGCTGGAAGGTTTGGTTAAGTGGCCTCAATGGGTGTCATGGATTGAATTGCATTCCCCCAAAATATGTGTCAACTTGGCTAGGCCATGATTCTAAGTATGGTGTGGTTGTCCTCCATTTTGTGATCTGATGTAATCGTCCTCCATTTTTGTATGTATTACAAATCCTAACCTCTACTTGTTAATTAGGCAACACCAGTGTTGGGTGTATCTTGAATCACAACCTTACAAGAGGGTATGACTCAAGTCACACCCTTGCTTGAGATAAAGGGAGAGAGAAGCAAGCAGAGAAGGGAAGGACTTCATTACCATCAAGAAAGAAGAGCTGGGAGTAGAGCGTGTCCTCTGGACCTGGGGTTCCTGTGCTGAGAACCTCCTAGACCCAGGGGAAGATTGATGGCTAGACCTATGGACTTCTCCATGAACGCCAGACCCACAGATGTTGAAAGGAGACAAGGACTTTCCTCTAGAGCTGACAGAGAAAGCCTTCCCCTAGGGGCAGCACCCTGAACTCTGACTTCTAGCCTCCTAAACTATGAGAAAATAAATTTCTGTTTGTTAAAGCCATCCACTTGTGGTATTTGTGTTATAGCAGGACTGAATAAATAAGACAGTGGGTATCGCAACCTTTTTGGCAAGTCTGTCTCAATAAGACAGGCCTGGACAGGTGCGGCCTGGGAGGCAGCTGGGAGTGGAGCATTACCAGACAGTAACAAATGTGTTGCAGGGAGAGAGGGCTGGAGAGGTGGAGGGGCTGCCTCCATTTGCCCTGACCATTTTGGATGAGAGTCTCTTTGGAGGTGCTACCTTCTCTGAAGAAATGTGGTCCCTTACAGTCCCCAGACTAAGGACTGTAAGTCCCCAAGGGTTGGGGACAGGTATGTGCAGTGGGAGTGGGGGACAGGTGGACATGCCAAAGATCAGAGCAAGTTCATGGGGCAAAACCACCCAAGCCAGCTAGCGTACCCATCTGTTCAGATGCCAAAGGTCAGGGCTCCCTGGTTCAGAGAGCAGAGCAGGCCTGAGGCCACAGTTTCCAAGAGCCAGGAAGCATCTAGAGCTGAGGGGGAGGGGCCAGAGGCCAGACCAGTTGCCCTGGAGTCGATTTTGACTCCTGGCCGCCCCATGTGTTGCAGAATAGAACTGCGCTCCATAGGATTTTCATGGCTGTGACCTTACGGGAGCAAATTGCCAAGCCTTTCTTCCAAGATGCCTCTGGGTAGGTTCAGACTGCTAACCTTTCAGTTTATAGTAGAGTGCTGAATGGAGGTCACCTGGTGGAAAGGGAGCTTGCATGGGGGAGGATGTTCCCTGGTTTAGAGCTCGGATGACCTTAGAAATGGAGTCTGGAGAGATCTGGGGAGCAGAAACTCAGAGAGGGCTGGGGCTTCTCCATGGTCACACAGCAGGCTGAGGCAAAGACCCAGGTCTCCTGCTCCAGCCCGGGGATCTTCCTGCTGCCACACCTTCAAGAAAGTGGATCCCCACAATGAATACAGAAGCTAAAGGTGTTCCAACAGCTAGGGTTCATGGCCCAGCCTTGTAACTTTGACCCCTAGCCTGTAGCTCCCTCAGGTCACAAGTAGTGATGCACTCTCACCCCTCTCCAACTATGCCCTCCTCTTCTTCCTACTCAGCACCCACCGCCCCCCCCCAACCCTGCCCTGCTATTGCGGGTGGGGGTAGGGTGGATGGAAGGCAGTGTTCTCAGGTCTTGGGGTCTAGGACTCTCAAGTGGTATGCTCAGGTTGCCTGGTGATCCCTCCAATCTCTCTGAGGTGCACTCAGGTCTGGACACCCCCAAGATGAGATCCTAGGGGCCAGTTACTATTCTGTGGCCCCACTGAGTCTTGTCTTAATTCAAGAAACTAACTGTCCCAGCAGGACACTAAGGGTTAGGTTGTAAACTGATACACAGTCCTTTATAATCCTACCTTCCACTGGCGCAAGTACATGAATAGTATTCATCCTGGAAATATTTTTCACTTCAGTTAGATGTTTGCTCCACAAATTTCCTTTATACCTACATTCAGTATGGGCCTTCCTCTGGGGGGAAAAGAATGTCATTTTCTTGAACCTTATCTACACCTGAGGACCCTTCATGGAGCAAGACAATGTAACTAGTAAATGGCTAAAAGGCCCTTCATCAGTGTCTTGTCCATTCTCCTTCCAGCGTCACTCAAACACCCTGGACTACAAAAAAAAAAAAAAAAAAAAAGACACAGGATGTGGGGACTTGAGAGCCACTTTGTAACTCTCTGAGCCTCAATTTTCTCATCTGCAAAATGGGAAATGTAAGATCTATCTTGTAGACTATGGTGAGTGTCAGGCAAAATCTGTGCAGTAAACTGTCAAAAGCTCTGTACAGTGTCAAACGTCTGTGAGCTCCTGAAGGCCTTGACCTTGTCCTTTCCCTCTTTAACCCAAGGATCTCAGAAAGAGCCTGTGGAGAAAGGTGGCTATCGGTAAGGTGAGGGAAGGTAATCGATACAAGGTGGCAGCCTAGTGACATCACTAGCGTTAGTGTCACCGCCCCCCGTGGACCTCCTCCTGTGCCAGGCCAAACAGAATCCTTAGTAATGTTTTTTATACTAATGTTGCTCATAAATCGTAATTCCCATACATCACTCCTTCTTTTCCTTTAATTACCACTTCATTCTCAAAACAGTTATTCATACAGGTTCACAAATACTAATGACCACAATAGTGTAGCTAAAACACCAGAAAATTTGACAAATTCAGTGACTATAAAACCCCCAGCAGCAACAAGAACAACAGCAAGTGATTGGAGCGTGTGCAGACGAAACCACGTGATTAGAAGGTCATTGTAGGTAATAATGACAGCTCTGACTGGAGGGCTTCAGAAGGTTCAAAAAGTAAGTCAGCATAGAGCTTTAGCCTTGTAGGTATATCAATACAGGTCAGTTGGGCTTACGAAAAATGTTTTTGTTGTTTTAACTAACTACAGGTATATTTTTTATAGACAATCATTTTAGTGTCACCCCCTCTGATAGTGTCACCGGATGCGGTTTGCACCCCCTGCAGCCCACTGTGCCAGCCTTGGGAGTCCCGTGTGTTTTTATCGGCACCTGTATTCTTGGAGAGGAGGCAGGGTGTTGCAGCGAGAAGGAACAGTGTGAACAGGGGGAGAGCATGTCTGTTCTTCTGTGGGCTTCCTCGGTGGAGTTAACAAAGTAGCGGTAGAAAAGCCTGGAAGGGAGGTTTCACATTCGCACATACACACCACACCCACTCACCTCACTAGGTTCACCTAAGCTCCACATGGGAACATGCACTCCTCCTCTGCCCCACTCCAGGCACTGATTGCCTCTCCTGACTCCCTGGGAAGGTGGGGTAAAAGGTTAGGCCCTGAACCTCAGCTCGTTACAGTCATGGTTATTAATAACGATGTCGCTCCCTCTAATGAAGCCACACCTGCTATTTACAAATCTCTTTCCTTCCTCGGAGGAGCCTCCTCTCACCCCAGAGGAGACAGAGGTGGCACTGGCAGTTGCCTTACAGTGAGAGGAACAGAGAAGTGTGTGCCTTTCCCTAAGACACACAGCAGTGTTCTCCCACAACCCTTTCGGATCCAGGTATAGGCGCCACCTCTACCAGGGAGTTCCCCGGACTGCTGCTGCTGTTCTCTCTGCCCTTTCCACATTTTCACACATACCCAGCCCATGCACACACACCTAACACAGCAGACTATCTCAGTGTTGGTGGGTGGGCGGGGCAAGGAATCAGTGCTTCTGGAGCTCCTACTTGGTAAACATTATCCCATCTAATTCTTACAACATCCTTATGAGGCAGGTGTTTGAGAAACAAGCAAACTGAGGTCTGACCTACTGAGCTGTGTGACCTTAGGCAAACCCCTTAACCTCTCAGCTTGCTCATCAGTCAAATGGGCGTGATTAGAATATGGCACAGAGTTCGTGTGAGGATTCAGTGAGTTAGATATGTCAGTCACCCAGCTCACAGCTTGGTATATAGTAAGCCCTCAACCAATGGTAGCTGTAGAGGAGAAGGGGAAGTGACTTGTCCACATAGCCAAAAAATACAGGCTCTGGCATGGCAGATTTCCCCCAGAACTACGTGTCTCCCTAAGTCCTTCCAAAGGGAGGCTCAGCACAGCTGGCATCAGGAGCTCTCCGCTACCCCAAAAGCAGAGCCTGAGAACCTTGGAGGCTGCAGCATGGACCATCCCTGGGCTCACATTTCCTGGCTGGATAGGATGTGGGGAGTGGAGTGAGGTGGGCCACTTTCTAAAGGCGTGCAGGCAATCTGGAGCCTGCTGCCCTGCCAAGGTGAGCAGGGAGTGGGGAGCCTCCTCAGCCTCAGGTGGGATTCAGGAGGGGCCCCACCCCCACTGCCAGAGGCCATCAGAGTCACTGGAGGGGAATCCTCCTCTAGATGACAGTATCTGCCAGCAGAGGGCTAGACACAAAGCCCTGGCACAGCAATTGGGCACCTTGCTGTGGGGGGTGGAGGATGGGGGTGGGGGGGTGGGGGGATGGGAGGTGCATTCTGAGCATTAACAGCCAGGAGGGCTTGACTTTCCTGCCCTCCTTCCCATTCTTCCTTAAAGGAAACATTGAGGACCCCCCAGGCTTTATGCTGGCACTGGGGTATACAATGGCGAATGGGACTAGGCGCTGTCCCATGCAATCCAATGTGATAAGTCCGTGTGTGTGTGTGTGTGTGTGTGTGTGTGTGTAGTGGGGCTGCTGGGGCCAGAGACAGGCCTAAGGATAGGGCTCCTGGGCCTTGGGTCGGGGGCAGGACTTAATGTCCCCTCTCTGGCTGTGTCAGAGCCCAGGCACTCGAGGGTCTGACTTGGTACTGGAAGCAATGGGGGACATTCCCTCCTTACTTCCAGAGAAGTCTCTCTAACGTCCACATCTGATCCCATCACCCCCAGCTTAGAGCCTCCTGTGGCTCCCCAGTCCCTCAGATTCCTCTTTCTCACTCCTCCAGAGCCTGGCCCTCCCCAGCTCGCCTGCCACTGCAGCCCCCAGAGCTGGCTGAAGCTCCTTCAGCCCTGGCTGCTTGTCTGGCTCCTTCTTTCCTGAGTCCTGTTGGCCTTTAAGGCTCAGCTCAGGCCACCTCCTCCAAGAAGCCTTCTCTGACCTCTGGGGTGGGTTTGGTCATCTCTTCTGAGGTGCCATAGCATTCCGAATGCACCTCCATTCTAGCCTCAGCTCCCTGTGCTGTAACTGCTTGGTCACAAGCCTGGTTCTCCCATTGGGTGGGGGAGGGCCCTCCTCCAGCACAGGTCCTGGGTTGGCCTGAGTGCTGGGACTCAGTGCTCAGTGCCCAGCACAGGCCTGAGCCTAGTCTGTGGGTATAGAGTGAAGATAATGATGGTGGAAAAACCCAGCCGGGCCCAGAGAAGAGCTCCTGAAAGGAGCCTCTGCTGCTGGAAGCTTCTCTTAAACCCCTTTACTCCCCCTCTCAGCCCCTTCGGAGCCATGACACCAAACCCCAGATCAGCAACAGCCTGCTTCCAGCCCCCAATTCAATGTGGAAAAACCAAGGGCCAGAGAGGGGCAGCCATATTCCCAGAGTCTGAGGTGGGCGAGTCTAGAACCCAAGTCTCCCAAAGGCGGGTCCAGCCTGTACTCCAGGCTTCCTTTTTGTTCTGATACTGTCTCTCCTGCCCCCAGCCCAGTCTGCCCCCCCAGCTCTAGGATGGAAAATCACCTGGCTGAGCTCCACCTGTGTGCCTCATGCTGCCTGTAACCCCCTCTGTGGAGGCCCCAGCCTGGGGCTGGGGTTGAGAAGAGGAGGGGGAACACTGCAAAAGGGGAGAAGTTGATGTATTTCCCCCTCAGTGTTGCACAAGGCTGCCCCCCTGCCCAGAGCCTGGATGTCTGCCAGCCTCCCTAATCACCTCCTTTCCTCTCCCCATCCAGGGCCTCTCTCCGGGGATCCCCTCCCCCAGTCTCTGTGCCCTGGGCGGAGCAGTCACAGCTGTTTCCAGAATGGTGGTTTGGGCCTGGGCGGGTTGTGCCCACAGTCCTAACTCCAGCCCAGTGCCTGCTGCCTCTTGCTTTGGTCAGGCCTCGGGCTTTGGTCTCCATCGGAAAGCACCTTCCTCCAGCTCCTCAGTTCAAAGGTCTTGGTGGGTGGCCAGCTCAGTTCCTCCCCTCTCTGCCCATGCCCCCTGCCAAGTGCTGAGGGCATCCTTCCCTCCTACCGTGGGCAAGCCAGGTGGACTATTCCTCGAAGCCTTTCCAGGGCCGTCTGGGGTCATGGGGTCTGGGCCAGGTGGTTGGCCTGCCCTCCTTATTAGCGGTGTGCTGGGTTTCCTTCACTTAGGGCTGGTTACCAGGCAACCGCGTCCAAGGAGGGCTTGGCTCTGGCTTGGGGCTGGCATGTCTGCGGGCTGCAGAGGGGGGTGCACATCCAAGCCAAAGGAGGCCAGGGTCATGGTCAGGAGGCCCTGGGAGGGATGAGGACTGTGCTCAGCTCTGCAGCCTCAGAAACCCCCTGTATCATCTCAGCGGAGATTCAGAGCCCTGCCCTGGGAAAGCAGTCTCTGGGGTCCCGGACACAAACACCTAAACTCAGATTCCTCAGATTTCTGGGAGGCTGGGAGGAGGCTGAGGGAGAGCAGAGAGGGCCATTCTTCCCCTTTGGGGACTGAAGTGGGAGACGCGAAGAGTCAGCTGTCCCAGCGTATAGTTCCACACAATCCTAGATTAAGTCCCGCTCTGCCTCTTTGAAGAGCTCAGCTGCTAACCAAAAAAGTTTGGCAATTTGACTCTACCAGCCATTCCTTGGAAACCCTATGGGGCAATTCTACTTTGTCCTATTGGGTGACTATGAGTCAGAATCAACTCAGTGGCAATGGATTTTGTTTTTGGGGGGGTTGCCTCTTTGAGATCTCGGACACATCGATTGCTTCTCTGAGCCTCAGTTGCCTCATCTGTAGAATGGAATGATGACCCTGCCTCAGTGTCCAAAATGCTTGGTGCAGCACCTGGCACACAGCCCCCTCTCCGTACCTGCTCACGCCTCCTCCCAGCCCCCTGTGTACTCAGCATCAAGCTCGACAGCACTGCAAGGGGGCAGGAATGCAAGTATGGTAGATGCCGACAGCCCACACACGGGCCACCAGACAGGCAATGTGTGCTCCATCTTCATGCCCAAGAATAGTCCTGTGCCCCACCCTGCCCCTTGTGCTCCCATCCTTGCTGACTTGATGGTTTTTTAAATTTAACAAATGGTCATATAGCCTTTGCTATGTACCAGACACTGTTTTAAATGCTTTGCAAATATTAACTCGTTCAATTTATTTAATCCATTTAGTAGATTAAGTCACTTAATCTGTTTATTTTATTAATCCATTTAATGGATTAACTGAAGTCATGCTGAAGTGGACCCAGGGAGCTCTGGTGGGACAGAGGCCCAGCATCATCTCCCTCCTAGCTGGTGTGGTTCTGTCTGTGCTGGCCGGTGGCCGCCAGTCCTGCCTCCTGCCACAGAGCCAGCCAGGGCTGCTGTAGCCTCTGGCAGATCAGAGTTTCAGGAAGAGCAGTGATGGCTAATTAAAACTTTGGCTCAGGGAGGCCCCCTTGGGGCAGGGATTGCCTCAGTCTGCTCCCTTGTGGAAGTCCCCTAATTGGACCCCTGGGCCCTAGTGATGCAAACTCACCAGGCAGAAGATAACAGGCAGGCAGGGAGGGGAAAGGGAGCAGGAAACAGGTTGGCAAAAAAATAACAACGCCCCTCCCATCATCGGAGTTAGTGACTTTAGAGTCCTCAGCCTGCCCCTTTAGAGCTGTGTGACCTTGGATAAGTTGCTTGGCCTCGCTGAGCCTCGGTTTCCACATTGAAAAGTGAGGATAATAAAACTTCTAAACCTGGGGGGTGAGAAGAGATGCATGGGAAATACCTAGCACAATGCTTGACTCGGAAATAGGGACTCATAAAATTGGAGCAATTATTATCCCAGTTATTAAACTACTATTACTTCTGTACCAAAGTCCTTTCATACTCACAATCTCATTTATTTCTCAGAGTAGACTGGGAGGGAGGAGAGTGGGAACAGGTGTTCAGTGAGTGTGTGTGTGTGTGTGTGTGTGTGTGTGCGCGGGTGGGTAACACTCCCAGCTTTCTCTCCAGATAACCAACAATAATGGGTCCTGGGCTTCATGAATGTGGGGTCTTGGGGATTGGGTGCAGGGGTAGCAGTGTGGGATGCTATAGGAAGTCACTGACTCTGGGATGCAGATGGAACAGAGACTGAGAGTGGTGAGGACTTGACTGGGGCAGAAAGGAACAGAGGGTATTCTTGGTCGGGGAATACCCTAAATAAGGGCCCAGAGACCTAAGAGTGTAGACTGTGGGCAGGAGCCATGGGAAGCTGCCAGGGCTGGAGTTGGAGTGGACCCCAGACACCCAGGCAACTGCCTGTGGCCAGTGTGAATGGCAGCCACATGCTGCTCTGCTGAGGGCTGGGGTCTGACCCTAGGTGGACAAAGTCTCCCCTAGCTGCAGAGCACTGAGAGTTATTTGTGCCAGAAGAGTGGCTTGTGGAGAGTGTGTCTGGGGAGGGAAGAGGGAGCTAGCCCTTTCCTGGCTGCAGCAAGGTGGGCTCACGCCCGGCCTGCCCTCCTTGGGGGTGTGGGGGAGGGCAGAACTTCCCATTCTGGTCTGTGAGGCCTCTGTAACTCAGAGCACAAGTCCATCTCCCTGGGCTCTCCAGCCTCTCAGGAGGCCACGCAGCACCTGTTCTTAGAGGGATGAGGCCCAGCTCAAAGTCCAGAAAGAGCCAGGGCTGGCAGGGGTGTGAGCCCAGACCCCTCCAAGATGACCCAGTTCAGCAAAGTCCCCTCTGCTCATACAGGCTGTCTCAGCACCTGGCCCGGTGTTCCCTGGAGTCCCCAGGACAGGGCTGTGGGCCTCCCTCCTCGGTTACTCCCGTAGAGCAGAGCACCCTGCCTCCCAAGTGCTCCTGGCAAGCAGTAGGCTCAGAACACAAGCCTTTTCACAGAGAAAACCAAGGCCAGGACAGAGGTGTGGAGGAGACCAGGAACCATTTCAAGGTAGCTGGTCAGCACTAATACAGTCACAATTCCTGAACAAACACACCCACTCTGAGCCAGACCTGGGCCCTGGCCTCTCTCCTTAGCTCTTGCCAGCAGCCCCCCTCCCTACTACAGCCACCCCATTCCCACCCCCACCCCACCCCCCTGCCACCCCAAACCCGTGTCAGCCAGGCCATCTGTAGCTCACTCAGGCTCCAATTAGCTCAGTAATTAGCACCTCATCGGGCCTGTCTGGCTTTGAGCAGCTCCCTGGGGAGGAGTTTAGGCGGGCTTCATGACCTCTGGGCCCAGTGCTGGGCACGTCCAGGCAGGCCAAGGGTCTAGGCTGTCCTGCAGCCAGTCTCCCTGCACCCACAGGTGCCTCCCCACACTCACTGATGTGGGTTCCCAACAGGGCAGTGGGACTGAGGAATTCCTCAGGGAACAGGGCAGGAAGATGGGGGGCAGAGGAGCCCCGCCCAGGGCAAGGCTTTCCCCAGCAATCCCTGGGCCCCCTGTAGCAGCGCTACTCACACCTTCCTCAACCGGCTGTTTTTATGCAGTGACCCCTGGCTGCAGTGTCAGGGAGGAGCTGGGCAGGGCTCGGGGAAGGGTAGGAGGGTGGACAAGTCCCAAGTTCTCCTAGGGAAGGAGCAAAACCCAGTCAACCCAGCATGGGGAAGGCGAGTGCACCCTGATTCCCCACAGGTGGCCTCGGGGAGGGAGTCAGGGGTTTAGAAAGGAGGTCAGCTCATCCCTTCAGGCCTCGGTCAGGGCCTCCCAGCTTAGTGCCACAGTCAGGGTCATCCCGTTTCTGCCCTAGACTCTCTCCAGCTTCGCCCCCTGATGACCCCTCAGTCTCCAGGATTGATCTCTCACCTGCATACCCCTCGAAGTGGGTAGAGTGCCCCCCAACCCTAGCCCCCATGGGCAGGCTGAAGGCAGCTCTGATTGGTGCCCTGGCTGGGGAGGCTCCTGGTGGGAGTGGGGGGGGCGGGCAGTGGCTGGTGGGTGAGAGGGCCTTCTGGAAGAGATAGAAAAGAGGCAGGAGCAGTACGGTGCTGCCAGGGAGCACGTGACCCCCACCCCACATACACACAGTAGAGAGGCTCTGGGGTTAAAAAAAAAAAAAAGTTTCTTTTTTTTTTTTTTAACCCCTTGCGGCAGGCCAAGTCTTGCACTCACTGGTCCCTTCCCTTACTAAGCTCAGCTTCCCCATCTTTAATATAGGGACAATCACAGCAACAGCCCCCAGGTTCCCAGAAAGATTACAGTCAGTGCTATGGGCACCTGGCCACCAGCACACCAGCAGGATGGGGGCATCCGAGGGAAACCACCTCTTGCCTCCTTCCCCCAGATGCAGGGCAGCAGTGGTCCAGGGGGAGGGGCCTGGGGGCGTGGGAGTCCCACAAGGTGCTGCTCAGGCTTGGGGGAGGGAATGTATGCCAGGCAGGCCTGGGTAACTGTGTGAGCGGCGGGTGCAGGGTGAGAGGTACAGGGAACAGGCAGGAAGCCAGCCCCACCCCCAAGCCCAGGCCCACACCACAGACAGAGCCGACCTGGGGCTGACCTTGAGTTGTGGTCAATCGGGAGATTAGGAGCCCCAGAAGCAGAAGAGAGGCGAAGGCCTCGGCTGGCTTGGCTAGGGCAGGGCTTGACCCCCAGTGAGTCTCTAGCTCAGTTGAGAAAAGTCCCCTGCTTAGAAACTGCTCCCTGTCTGTTCTGGCACCTGAAGCCCTCTCTTAGTGATTCCTGCCTTAGGCTAAGTGTTACGGGAGAATGGCCTCAGTTCTTGTCTTCAGTGTAGGAAAGGATTCAAACACTGAGACAAATAGTCCCAAGCGAGCAGAGGTCTATTAGCAGAGGGTTAGTAGTAAAAGTACACTTGACTAGGAAACGTCAAGCAGGCTACTCAGGTAGAGGATCTGAGTGCTTTCTACCCTTTTTGTCTCTTTATCTGTCTCTATTAACATTTAAAAGCCAGGACAAGACCCCCCTATGAAGACTATTTCCTTGGCTTAACGTTTAATTGCCAAGTTGGAGATTTTATCAAGTTAGGGACTTTATCAAGTTAAGGACTTTATAAAAAAAAAAAAAAAAAAAAAACCCTGTAAAGATCATTTCCTTGGCTTAAAGTTTAACTATGTAGGGACCATCTTATTAAGGAATGTCACCACCCCCATCTCTTCCTTTGTAGGGACTGTCTTATTGAGGAGTGTCACCACCCCCTGCCTCTTCCTCTTCCTGAGTGCAAGCTCTCCTTCTCTCCCTTACATAAGCATTGCCTTCTTAGAGATGCTCTGGAGAAAAAATAAAGCACACCAGCCCCTAACCCAGGCCCAGACCCCAACTTGCTGCTCATGGCTGTGGGACCTCAGGCAAGCCCCTCAACCACTCTGTGCTCCAGAGGCCTGGACTGTGGTCCTGGCCTGAGGTTTGTGGTGGGGGTCAATACAGAGAGTTCTCGAGCCCCTGGATCAGGCCTGGTGAGCAGTGAGTTCAGTGAACTTGTATTCTTCCTTAGGCCAGTGCCTGAGAAGCAGGCAGGACCCCAAGAAGGTGCCAGGTCCAAGTCGGCTTTCTCTTCTCTAGAAAGAAGTCCTGTGAGTCATGGTAAGAGAGACCAGGAAGTTACAACCACCTCTCCGGTCTTCCCCTCCCTCCCAAGGGCTCAATCCTAGGGTGGGGGCAGGGGGTGGGGAGGACAGGCAAGGCCTTCCAATAACACCCTACTGCTTTCAAGCCTCCTACCCTATCCCTAGCTGCACCCCAACCCATCCCATCCCATTTTCAACCCAATCCTAGTCTATTCGAATCCCAACTCCCAGTCCCAATCCTATCCCAATTCTGCTGTTGATTTGTGACTTAGGAGACCCCACGTGTTACAGAGTAGAAGTGGTCCATAGGGTTTTCTTGGCTGTAATCTTTATGGAGGCACATTGCCAGGCCTTTCTCCCATGGAGCAGCTGGGTGGGTTCAAACCACAAACCTTTTGACCAAACCAACCAAACTCACTGCTACCTAGTCAATTCTGACTCATAGCCAGCCTACAGGACAGAGTAGAACTGCCTCATAGGGTTTCCAAGGCTATAAATCTGTTTGGAAGCAGACTCCCATGTCTTTCTCCTGAGGAGTGGCTGGTGGGTTCAAACTTCTGACTTTTCAGTTAGCAACTGAGCACTTACCCACTATGCCACCAGGGTTCCTTTCACTTACCAGCTGAGCACAAACCGTTTGTACCACCCAGGGACTTTACTATGTCCTAATTCTTAGGCAGCAACCAGGAAACACCCCAGGACAATCCAAACAGGGATGAAAGGCTTTGAGATGGGGTCATTCAGTCTGGAGGGAGGGACTCAGAAATGCCTGTGGCTCCTTGTCACCAGTAGGTACTCAAAGGTGTGGCCGCTGCCCCTGGCATGGTCCTCCTTGCACATGATGAGCTCTTCTGAATCCACAGGGCTTCCTGTGACTCGCCCACTGGCGCTGTGTACTAAAGGAGATGCTAACTGCAGCCACGTGAACACCGGAAACATTAGACTGCGTCTGCCTGAGCCCGCCTGCGAAGGCGGTCCCTGTTTGTTTCCAGAAGGGGCAGCATGAAGCCCTTGAGGGCAAAGGGGTCCATTGAGGCATCTTGGGGCAACTATACCCACTGCTGGGCTGTGGGGCTGTGGGAGGCAGTGAGTCTACACCAGGGACATGGAAAGCTTACACAGTTTCCCTGGGACCTGTGTCCATAGCCCACATCTGCACTCTGTTAACAACCCTCTTTCTCAGCTAGGGTCTGTCTGTCGAGGGCCTAGGTCACCTCTCATCTACTCCTGCAGCTCCCCCTCCCCCCGCCTCGTCCCAGGGCCCCAGCACCCTATAGACTTAAAGGAGTTCCCTGAGTGGCTGACCCTATGTTCCAGAGTCAATGAAATAGAGTGCTACCCTCACCTCCCAGGGCTCTGGCTGGGAGCCAGTCCTTGGGGAGGCAGGATTGTCATTGTGACCTGATACGCTTTCACCAGGGCACTGGGCTCCCCACCCTGTGACAAGTCATGACAGGCCTCACAGAGCAGCATGAGGGACCTTCCTGAGCCTGGGAATGTGTTCTTGGGCCCAGAGGGGTGGGTGGAAGTGAGGGGGCCATGCGCGGGCATGGAGTGGCTGAGGCTGAAGACAGGAGCCCTGCTCTGCTGGGTTCAAATCCTGCCTCTGCAACTTCTTAGGTATGCTGCCTTTGGCAAGTCACTTCATGTCTTGGTCATCATCTAGTGCTGCTATAACAGAAATAACACAAGTGGATGGCTTTAACAAACAGAAATTAATTTTCTCACAGTGTAGTAGGCTACAAGTCGAAATTCAGGGCACCAGCTCCAGGGGAAGGCTTTCTCTGTCAGCTCTGGAGGGAGGTCCTTACTATCAATCTTCTCTTGGCGTAGGAGCTTCTCTGTGCAGGAACCCCAGGTCCAAAGGACAAGCAGAGAGACAACACATAGGGAAATCGCATCAGATTCCAAAACAGTAGACAGTCATACAATACTGGGAATCATGACTTAGCCAAGTTGACAGATATTTTTGGGGGGACACAATTCAATCCATGACACTTCGCCTCCCTGAAACTCAGTTTATACATGTATAAAATCATGATAATGAGTGCCCATCTTACGAGATAATCAGGCAGATATGTGAGATTGTGACTGTGAAGAAGCCAGCACCGAGCTGGGCACAGTAATGCTCCGTGCTGGCCTGTAGGAGAGGAACCTGTGGGGTGAGGAGGGGCTTGAGCTGGTCTGTGCACCTGGGCAATGGGCATATGTGATAGAGACTCTCTGGCCTGGGACAGCCAAAAGAGCCCTCCCCCAGCCCCGGCCAACAACATAGGCCAGCCTGGGATGTGTACTGCCTCTCCCAGCCAGCACTAGGCCTGAAAACTTTGCCCCCTTGACCCCTCCCCATTTTCATTTCAGCTGTCCTGCGCCTGTCTCCCCTGTGTCTGCTGACTCTGTCCCGGGCTGTTGACTTTTCTTACAATGAGGATGGCATCAGCTCAGAGCTGTACAGTTTATAAAGCACCAGAGCTCAGGCCTGTTTACAGAGAAGGAAACTGAGGTAAGTGACTTGCTGATCCGATGGCCAGGCAGCAGCAGATCCAGGAGTCAAGCAAGCCCAGGATTCCTCACTCCGAACCCTGAGCTCCTGATACCACACCCTGAATGGTCAGGTAGGACACACAGGAGCTTAGAGGACCCAGGAGAAAAAAGATGCTGTGCCCACCAGGAACACATATGCACACAGATGGACACAGACCCCTGAAGACAGACCAGACAGGCATGACCATCCGAACATGGCTTTTACTGCTACCCCATTTATTCATGCATTCATTTATTCATTCAATTGTTCTCTCATTCTTAATGCCCTGTGCTGTGCCAGTCTTCTATGCCAGGGTGTGTGTAACCTCTGTGCATGACCACAGGACCTCCTAGTTACCTAAGCCACTCCTTCCTGGCCCAGAATAAGGAGGTACTAGAACGATGGGTTTTGGGGTGGGGGTGTCTAATCACCCATTGCTTACCTTCCCCACCCCCCCATTTGATTCTCCTATCACATCCCCCAACCCTGTCCTTGGTAACCACTGCTTTGGGGTTTATAAGTTTCTCCACCAGACTAGGTGAGTTTATATCCTGGTGGTGCTCCAGTCTATGTGATGTTAGGCAGGTCACTCAGCATGGCTTGCCCCAATCTTCTCACTTCTAAAATGGGGTGGTATACCTTCCTTACTGGGTGCAGAAGGAGATCTGAATGAAAAGCAACTAGAACAGCACCACTCCCACTGGCCCAGGGACAGGGCTGGCCCTCTGCTCCAAACCACTGTCCCTGGATAGCCCCTGGGATGGGCGAATGCCCAGTCCATCAAGCTGGACTCCCTCCCTCCTCCTCAGCCCAGAGGAGATGGAAGAGATGTGGAGCCCACCATAGTGTCAAGGTAGTCTCATCACTTCTGCCTGGGACCTCCCCTGCAGGGTGATCTCTGCCACCCGCCACCCCAGTCTGGTCTCTACCTGTCCAGCCTCCTACTTCTGCAAGGCCTGGAGGGTACCCTGTCCCCTCCCTCCCTATCTCCCACCTTTGATCTGAGCTCCACTTGCCTTATCTTTCACAGTCCCCTCTCCTGCTGCTGGGGTGTGGCTCCTGAGAGTCTCAGGCCACAGGCCCACTGGCTCCCCTCTCCCCCACCTGCACCCCAAGGTCCACCCAGAGCTGCCACGGCCCCACCCCTACCAAGCTGGAAGCTCAGTATAGTCCAGACAGGGGTTAAGACCCTGCCACCCCTTGCCCCTGACTTTCCTCATCTGTAATTTAGGAATAGAAATACCTAAAGGTATATTGTGAGAACTGAATTAGAAAATCAATGTGTCTGTATACAAGTCAATAAGCAGTAGGAAAGAATGGATGCATAAATGAATGAAACCTTGCATTGGCTCCAATTTCTAAAATTTAAAAAGAAAAAAAAAAAAAGAAAAATCAGGTGTTCTATTGTTTGTAACGCATTCTTTTGGACCCCCACCATGGGCTCCTGAATGGATAGCTGCTCCTTTCTGTGCCTTTGA
Source organism: Elephas maximus indicus (assembly GCF_024166365.1). Lineage (NCBI taxonomy): Eukaryota > Metazoa > Chordata > Mammalia > Proboscidea > Elephantidae > Elephas > Elephas maximus. The sequence goes on along the minus strand of NC_064831.1, from coordinate 65,213,671 downwards.
GATCCCACAGACTGGATGCACTGATGGGGACAAGCTGTGCAGAGGAGGTCACCTAGGGTGGCACCAGAGAGAGGCAGGAGACTGAGCTGTCAGGATGCAGGATGGAGAAGCCCAGGGAGGCTTTCTGTCTTTCAGGAGGGTTGAGAGTGGCAGCCTGGGCCTCCCCTGTGACTGGGACCCAAGTGGCTGCTGCCTGTAGAACCTCAAGTCTTTAGCTTCCAGCGGAGGCTCCTCAGAGGGTCGCTGCCAGCCCATGTGCTGGGAAAAGACACCTGCCTGCACCAGGACACCTGACCTGGGTGCAGGACACGGGCTGGATTTCAGGCAGTAGGTGCCCCCTTGGCCAGACACCCTTGTGCATTGGCCAGCCTGCGACTGGCAGAAGCCCAGTGTTCCCCAGTAACTCTGAGGATGACAAAAAGGCTCATGTTTCTCTAGGCAGGTGGCGCTCCAACTCCTACCCATCACCTCACCCTATGCCCAGACCTCCAGGCCCATGCCGCCCCTCACTGGAGGCCCCTGGCTCTTAGCCCCTAGGCACTGACTGGCACAAAGCAGCTTTGATGTTAGGTTTTGACTGAAGGTCGGGGTGATGAACAGGGATTACATCCTAGCTCCCCTCAGCCCCACAAGCACCGCATGCAATTAAATGTCGACAGACAATCTTGTTTTAAAACCCATCATCTGTTTCCTGTCCTGCCACACTCCCTCAGGTCACCATGCTGCGTTCTCTCTCTCTTGAAACCACTCTCCCGTCCTGTCTGAAATGTTCCTTCTGCCATTCTCACTCTTAGCTAGTTCATCCTCTACCCTCATCCCTGCAAACCAAATATGTCTCTACATTTCTGAAACTGTCCAGGTGGCTTAAGAAATTTTTTTTTTTTATCAACCCAGGTCTCAATCTTCAGCTGCAGTTTATCTTTTAACAGGCTACACCCAGTTAGACCAGGCTCTCTTGCCCACCCACGTAGACAAATGGAAAAAGAAGGGTAGATTTATTTTTTTGTGATTTTTTTTAATCTTCCCGATGAGTTTGGTCACTTTCCAACCTGGTCATTTTTGATCTGTTAACGCCAATCTCAGGGAACTCTGTGGCACAGTGGTTACGCACTCAGTTGCAAACCAAAAGGTCAGCCGTTTGAACCCACCAGCTGCTGCTTGGGAGAAAGATGTGGCAGACTGCTTCTGTACAGATTTACAGCCTTGGAAAATCCTATGAGCCAGTTCTACTCTGTCCTATAGGGTCTCTGTGAGTTGGAACTGACTCAATGGCAACAGTCGGGTTTAATGCCGATCTCAAATTGTGAGCACATGTCACAGGGTTATCACAGCCTGGTTAGCAAGAGAACTGGTCAAGGAAATAAAAACACAATTCTTCCAGGACTGTGTGAGAAGCAGCGTAACATAGCGATCTGAGGCACAGACACTAAAGTCAGATTGCCTGGGTTTCGATTCCAGTTTTGCTACTTTCTGGCTATGTGATTTTGAGCAAGTTTACTTAACCCCTCTGTGCCTCAGTTTCCTCATCCATGAACAGTGGAGAGTAATAGTACCTACCTTATAGGGTTGTTGTGAGGACTAAACGAATTAGTACACGTAAGTTCCTAGCACAGTACCCAGCACACAATAAGGGTGATGTGAGTGTTAGCTAATTATTATTACGAGTGAGAGAGTTTATATAGGAAAAAAAAAGGAATGTTAGATAAGGTTGTTTAACTATGTACAGATCTGGTTAGCTTTACAGGGCTGTAAAGCTGTCACAGTCATATCAGCTGCATGGGTTAAGCCTGGGTCACTCCAACCCAACCAACCAGGACCATCTCTCTCAACTGCCAGGTGTGGGCAGTTAATCGGAAATACCAGCCAAGAAGGTTTGTTGTTTTGTTTTTCCTGGAGTCTGGGATATTTTTGATTATCTAAAATAATATCACGGCAACATACATCAATATACAAAACTATTGAGGTGTTTTATGTTCTTTTACTCTTTTAATCAAATAGGGCCTGGGGGTGGGGGGTGGCAGAGGGGATGGGCAAGCTGGAGAGGCTGGCCAACCCACAGCCAGGTGGTGCTGGCAGGGAGCTCTGCTGCTGCCACCGAGGGACAGGTGGGAGGTGCTGGGCAGTGAAGCCTGGGACTGGGCAGCTGTAAAGCTCCTCTGTGGTCCTGGCCATGGGAACAGCTCTCAATGGCCAGCCGTGGTCCCTGGCCACTGGCCACACTGTCTTCTGAACCCTTGGCCTGCATGGAGTTCCTCCCCCACGTTACCAGAGTCCTGGCAGGCCCCAAAACCCTCTGCCCAGCCTTCTGCTGGCCTCACTGTCCTATGGAGGAGGGGTGGTAGGACTGCAGGCAGACCCAGCCAGGCTGAGTTGGCAGCTCCCTGAGGGCTGGCACTGTGCCTCCTCCTCCTCCGCCCCCTAAGAGGCTCAGGACCTGACACAAAGCATTCAGTTAATAGAGATGTGTTGATGTTACTTGGTAAAAGCAAGCTCAAAGGTACAAGGTCACCTGATACGTAGCAGTCCTGTCCAAAAGAAATATAATATGAGCCACATATGTCATTTTAAATTTTCTAGTAGCCACATTAAAAGAAGTAGAAAGAAACCAGTGAAATTACTTTTAATAATATACTCATTTAATCCAATTTATCAAAAATCGTACCATGTCGACATGCAGTCAATATATAAAATTACTAAGATATTTTATGTTCTTTTGTTTTATGTTGTCGTCACAATCCTGTGTGTTCTTTATGCTACTGCACATCTCAGTGTGGATGAGTCACATTTCAAGTGCTCAATAACCACAAGTGTTTAGTGGTTACCATGACAGAGCAGGCAGAGAATGCTAGAACCTTCAACTCACAGAGCCCTGGACTGGGTCAGTCCTTGGAGGTCTGGGCAAGGATCCCTTCTGCTGCCTCCCTGACTGGTCCCTGTCCAGACTACTTGAATATCTCCCAAGGGCGGGGAGCTTCCTACCTCCTGTTTCACGCCTACCTATCAGGCTCCGGGATGGAAGCTGCTGATATTAAACGAAAATCTGCCTCCTGGTTGTGCAACTCAGTGCCTTTTCAAAGTGCTGGCAGAACCCCGCAGTGAGAGGAGCAAGCAAGTACTATTATTATTTTTCATTTTACTTAGAAGGTCAAACCTCCTCAGCAAGTCCAGGAGAAAGGGATGCTAGGATTCTACAAGGTTGTCCTTTGCTGACTAGGTCTCCAATGGCCCTCGCGGGGGAGTCTGCGTTCCAGGACCCACGGTTTCGCCAGCACCCACTTAACTGCTGAAAGCCCACCTCTGAGTCACAGCCCAATAGCCCATCTCAGGGACCCCGCCCTCCCCGCCCAACGCCCTGAGCTCAGGGTGCATTTCTCCTTCCCCCAGGTGGGAGGAAGAAGATCCTAAGACAGATAGGAAAACTGAGACGCATCTCTTGCGCGTCTACTGCAAAGTCCCAGGGGCCTCCCGAGAAAACCTACGGGCCTTCCCCGCCCTCGAGGCGCCTCTCCAGCTCTCTGCTCCTCGGACACAGGCGGCGGGCGGGCGGGCGAGGGCCGTTGGGACCTGGCCGCTGGGGCGGGAAGCTCCCGGGAACCGTGATGTAACTCCGGGCCGGGCTTGCAGGAGACGCCTCCAGGCGCAGACTGGCGCTTGTTTACCTGAGCGCCCGGGACAGGAAGCGCGGGGAGGAGCCACGGCATCCTCGGCCCCGCCCCCAGAGCGCCCCGCCCCCGTGAAGCCCTCCCGCTCCTTACCCTGGGATCCCCCGGACGGAGTTCCAGGTTGTCGCTCCCTTTCCGCGAGGCTGGTCCTGTTTCGGCCTTAGAAGTTTTAAGACCTGGAGCAGTAGGGGTGCCAAAGGGTGATTTCGAAGGGGTCTGAGCCCCTATAGGAGCCCTGGTGGTGCAGTGGTTAAGAGCTCGACTGCTAACCGAAAAGTTGGCAGTTCGAATCCAACAGGCACTCCTTGGAAACCTTATGGGGCAGATCTACTCTGTCGAATAGAGTCGCTATGAGTCGGAATCTACTCCACGACAAAAGGATTTTTTTTTCTTCTGAGCCTCTATGAGAAGCTTTGGTGGAGCAAGTGATTTGCGATGGGCTGCTAACCTTTAGTTGGCAGTTCCAACTCACCCAGCACCTTCCGAAGAAAGCCCTGGAGAACTTTCTCCCTAAAGATTACTGCCAAGAAAAGGCTTTGGAGCAGTTCTACTTTGTAATACATGGGGTCACCGTGAGTCAGAATCCACTCAAGGCAAACAGGTTTGGTCTTTGGTTTGAGTCCTCATTGTCTGTATCAGAGCCCCCAAAGCAACTCAGAAATAACATTCAAAGTAAAACCTGAAGCTTGCTATGCTCATTCAGCTTCACAAGGGCCCTTCTATCTGAACATTCTGGCCTCTCCACTGCCAGAGGTGGCAAGACCATACACCCCTCTGGGTCTCAGTTTCCTTATCTGTACTATGGGGAGAGGGGTTTCTATAAGATGGATTACTATGACAGTCTGATTCTACACATTGTAGGGGCACGTTTTTGGATCCCCAAAAGCCTGCCTCAGGGGAAAAAAAACAGCATTTCCCAGGGATGCCAGGAGCATCCCTTTCTAATTATGCTAGCGTGGAAAGAGAGTTTGCAATTGATTGGGAAAAGTTGTTAATACCCTAGAAGGTTGAAGGGGCTAGGGGCTGGGGTGGCCTCCAAACATCCTGTTACTGTAGCCCTTACCGGCCCCAGCGCCCTTTCCAGCCCCATACACAGACCGGGGACCCAGCATTCCTGCAGCCCCAAGACCAGCTCCACTCTGTCCCCCTGAGGAGTGGTGGAGACCAGGAGTTCCTGTGGTCACAATGCCCACCCCAGCTGAGCTTTCAGGCCACACACAGGCCTCTCTCATCCCCAGGGGAGAGTGTGGCTGGCTGAGAAAATGTCTGGATGGAGCCCAAGCTCAGAGTGAAGCTGATGCCAACAAGAACCCCAGCAGTTGTGATCAGTGCCCACTGCCAGGGTTTCCCACCCAGGCTCTCAGGGGATACTCACAATCCCTGGTGAGGCAGGCAAACTGAATACAGATGAAGGACCTGAGGCCCAGAGAATGTTGGGGAGATGGGGGTTGGCAGACCAGATGCAGAATTGTAGGCTATCATTCTTGGGAGCAGGGCGTCCAATCCTGCATCACACTTCATTGATGTTGTGTGCTATCAATTCCAACTCACAGCAACACTACAGGACAGAGTATAGCTGCCCTGCAGGGTTTCCTAAGCTGTAACCGTCACAGGAACAGATTGCCAGGTTTTTTTTTTTTTTTTTTTTTTCTCCTGTGGAGCTGCCGGTGGGTTGGAACCACTGACTTTTCAGTTAGCATCCGAGTGCTTAATCATTGCACCACCAGCGCTCCTTGTCCCACTTTAGGCTGTGCCATTTCCCAACCCTCTGACTTTGGGCATGTTCCCTTCCCTCTATGGGCCTCGGTTTCCTCATCTGCAAGATGGGGGTCAACTCCCTGTTCTCCCCATGCCTGAGCAGTTGCTTTGTGACTGGGCTTTATATACTTGAGGGTGTGAGGGGCTCATATACTCTCTTAGGCTGGGTTCTCTAGAGGAGCAAATATATAAATACATATAAATTTATTTCAAGGAAATGGTTCACTCAATTGTGGATGCTGGCAAGTTCCAAATCTGCAGGTCAGGCCTCAGGCTTCTGGTTCACGGGGCTGCAGAAGCTGTCAAACCCCAGAATCTACAGGTCATAGGGCAGGCTGCTGGCTCACATCCCAAGAACCAGAGAATGATGAATCAGATGCAGGATCGAGACAGAGCAAGCTTTGCCAGAACATCCACTTATATTGGATGCAGGCCACACCCCCAAGGAAACTCCTTTTAACTGATTTGCTGCTGACATCAGATCACAAAATGGAAGATGATTAGATAATATCTGCCAAACCACTGAGAATCATGGCCTAGCCAAGATGACACATAACCTTAAACATCGCAGTCCATTCCTTGTCAATTTGGCACCTGTACACATCTCCTTAAACCATCCATAATCTCTAAATGAAGAAAATTAAGAAGTCATACTTGTGCGTAACATGATAGAACTAACATGCATGCAACCGAAAATGCACTAGCCCCATTTACATCTTGTATTTTTTAATAAATAATGGAAAAAGAGGGAACAAAACAAAGATATTGGCCATATGTATACATATATATACACACACATATAAGAAAACAAGGAAGAAATACTGTCTTAGGTTGTGTTCTCTAGAGAAGCTAAATCAAAAAAGCACATAAGTATATACATAAAACCAAAAAACCAAAATCGTTGCCATCAATTTCAACTCATAGCCATCCTATAGGACAGAGTACAACTGCCCCATAGGGTTTCCAAGGGGTGCCTTGTGGACTCAAATTAGCAGCTGTAGCTCTTAACCACTAGGCCACCAGGGTTTCCAAGTACATATAGACAGAGAAGTTTATATCAAAGAAATGGCTCATGTGGTTATAGAGGCTGGAAAGACCCAAGTCTCTGGGTCCGGCTGGAGGCTTCTCCTGACTTGCACAGCTGCAGGGGCTGGCAAACCCAAGATCAGCAGGTCAGACAGCAGGCCTCTGGCTCACAGGCAGCAGAGACTGACAAATCCCAAGATCAGCAGGCAAGATGGCAGCTAATCTACTAGTTTAAGTCCCAAGAGCCAGAGGTCAGATGAACAGGAGCCAGCTGCAGGATCCAGAGTGAGCAAAATCCCATGAGCCTTGCCAGAAAGTCCCCCTATATTAGTATATTGGATGCAGACCACACCCCCAAGGAAAGTCCCTTTCAACTAATTGAGTATTCACAACAGATGCCATCATGGACGTGATTACATCATTATACGACTGCCAGACTACTTCATAACTGCCAAACCACCAAAAATCATGACCTGGCCAAGTTGACACACAACCTTAATGATCACAAATACTAACAACAATTATAGTCCTGGTTTCTGCAACTGGTCACGTGGTGATAATTGGCATTTGGAACTACCTTCTTCCACCACCCATTCTGTATTCCCTTTACCCTCAGCAAGCACCTCAGTTGGTCGTGGTTCTTTGTCTGGTGGGGTGACCAAATCTTCATTCCTGAAGGGTCTGGGCCATTAGTAGTCATGTCGGAATTGGGTTGCTGTAGTTTTCCATTGACTTTAATCACAGGGCATGGTCATACTAAGAGACATCCTAAATGACCTCCTGTATTCCACACATACTCTACCTCCATTATGCAACACCAATTGAATTTCCACTTGGTAGTCTGGATCAATCACAACAGCCAATATGGTAACTCCCTACTTTACCTATTGATCCAGAGGAATGAGGAGCCCAAAGAGGCAAGGTAGAATTCTTAACTTCCAGTTCAATGGAATCCGTGTTGTGTCCCCAGGTGAGAGCGTTCCTCCCCTTGGAACTAAGACTTCTAGACCCTCAGAGTATAGTGTCAGGGGACAGGAAGCAAAAGTTTTGTGAGTGGGTCACTAGGAGTAATAGTGAGTGTGCCACTCCCATTTCAACCCCTTGATTTCTGGACCCATGAATTCTGGCTATGGGAGAAACAGCACCATATGCTGGATGCTGGTTTAGAGCATACACAGCCTCCTGCAGAACACTGCCCCAGCCTTGCAAAGTATTACCACCTAGCTGGCACTGTAATTGTGTCTTTAGAAGGCTACTCCATCATTCTGTCAAGCCAGCTGCTTCAGGATGATGGGGAACATGGTAAAACTAGTGAATTCCATGAGCATGGGCTCATTGCCACACTTCACTTGATATGAAGAGAGTGTCTTGATCCAAAGTGATGCTGTGTGGGACACCATGACAGTGGATAAGGCATTCTGTGAGTCCATGGATGGTAATTTTGGCGAAAGCATTGCATGCAGGGAGGGCAAATCCATAACCAGAGCAAGTGTCTGTCCCAGTAAGAACAAAATGCTGCACTTTCCATGATGGAGGTGGTCTAATGTAATCAGCCTGCCACCAGGTTGCTGGCTGATCATGTCAAGCAATGGTGCCATAGTGGGAACCCAGTGTTGGTCTCTGCCGCTGGCAGATTGGGCACTCAGCAGTGGCTGTAGCCAAATCTGTCTTGGTGAGTGGAAGTCCATGTTGCTGAGCCCATGCATAACCTCCATCCCTGCCACCATGGCCAGTTTGTTCATGAGCCCATTGGGCAATGACAGGAATGGCTGGGGAAAGAGGTTGACTGGTATCCACAAAATAGGTCAACCTATCTACTTTTTTTTTTTTACTTATCTACTTGATGTTAAAATTCTCCTCTGCAAAGGTCATCCTTTGGTGAGGATTCTTTGGCCCGTTCAGAGAGGTCTTTCCACATGCCTCTTCTCCATACCTCCTTGTCAACAATCTTCCAGTCATAGTCCTCCTAACTCCCTAACCATTCAGCCAAGTCATTGGCCACAGCCCATGAATCTGTATACAATCATACATCTGGCTATCTCTTCTTCCAAGCAAAATGAATAACCAGGTGCACTGCTTGAAATTCTGCCCACCAGGAGAATTTCCCTTCACTGCTGTCCTTCAGGAAGGTCCCATAAAGGGGCTGCAGTGGTGTCATTGTCCACCTCTAAGTGGTTCCTGCATATCGTGCAGGACAAACCAGCCACAAATTTTCTCTTCCTAGGTCAACTTGTTGTAAGGAACTCCCAATGAAGCCATAGGTGCAGACTGGGAGGAAGAAGGTAATGTGATAGGAGTAGGGACTGTGGGCATTTGGGCCTCTCCGTCGTGTAACTTACTTGTGCTTTCAGGTTCTGCTTGAGGCCGAGCTCGTATATACCACTTCCATTTAATGATGGAGTGCTGCTGTGTATTTCTGACTTTATGACTTTGTGGGTCAGACAACGCCCAATTCATGATGGGCAGCTCAGGCCACATAATAACTTGGTGGCCCATGGTTAAGCACTCAATCTGTACTAAGGCCCAGCAACAAGCCATAAGCTATTTCTCAAAAGGAGAGTAGTTATCTGCAGAGGATGGCAGAGCTTTGCTCCAAAATCCTGAGTCTGCACTGCGATTCACCAATTGGGGCTTGCCAAAGACTCCAAACAGCATCTCTATCTGCCACTGACACTTCAAGCACCATTGGATCAGCTGGATCATATGGCAAGAGTGGCAGAGCCCTTGCATGACAGACTGAATCTGGTGCAGAGCCTTCTCTTGTTCTGGGTCTCACTTAAAACTAGCAGCTTCTGGAGTCATGTGTTAAATAGCCCAGAGTAGCACACCCAAATGAGAGATATGTTGTCTCCAAAATCCTAGGAGGCCCAGTAGGCATTGCGCCTCCTTTTTCATTGTAGGAGAGGCCAGGTGTAACAACTTATCCTTCACTATAGAAAGAATATCTTGATATGCACAAAACCACTAGACTCCGAGAAATTTCACTGAAGTGGAAGGCACCTGAATTTTTGTCAGATTAACTTCCCACCTTCTATCACACAAATGTTTTACCAATAAGTTCAGAGTCATTGACAGTTCTTTCTTACAAGGTCCAATTGGAATAATGCCATCAATGTAATGGACTATTGTGACGTGTTGTGGAAGGGAAAGGTGATCAAGGTCCCTGTGGACTAAATTATGACATAGGGCTGGAGAGTTGATATACCTCTGATGTAAGACAGTGAAAGTGTATTGCTGGCCTTGTAGACTGAAGGCAAACTACTTCTAATGTTTCTTTGAAACCAGAATTAAGAAAAAGGCTTTGGCCAGATCAACAGCTACATACCAAGCACCAGGAGATGTATTAACTTGCTCAATGAAACCATATCTGGCACAGCAGCTGCAATTGGAGTCACCACTTGGTTAAATTTATAATAATCCACTGTCATTCTCCGAGATCCATCTGTGTTTTTCAAAGGCAAAATAGAAGAGTTGAATGGGGATGTGGTGGGAATCACCTCTCCTGCATCCTTCAAGTCCTTGATGGTAGCACTAAGCTCTGTAATCCCTCCAGCAATGTGGTATTGCTTTTGGTCTACTATTTTCCTAGGTAAAGGCAATTCTAATGGCTTCCCCTTGGCTTTTCCTACCATCCTAGCACTTACTCCATATGTCAGAGATCCAGTGTGGGAGTCCTACCAGCTGCTGTGTATGTGTATTCCAGTTATGAGGTCTGGAACTGCGGAAATCACTACAGGATTGGTTCAGGGACCCACTTCACCCACTGTGTGATGGACCTGAGCTCCACACACCCCTCCTCCAGCTGGTGGGAACAGCGACGTTTTGTGTCTCCTGGAATTAATGTCAGTTCATAGCCAGTGTCCAGTAATGTCCAGAAAGTCTGAATGAACAGTCAGTCTTGTAAAAGGCTGTAGATTCCTTTGAGTATGGCTGGGAGAAAGATCAACAGTATAAATTTTTGGCAGTGCAGTGCGGTCCCTCCTCAAGGGCACCTGGCCTCTTCTTCATTCAAGGGGTTGTGCTCTGTAAGCTTGCTTAAGTCTGGGAATTGATTGAGGGACCGTGACTCTCTATTCTGGCGATTCTAGTTAGACTGCCATTCACTTGACCTAGAATTCTTCTGCTTGTACAAATCAAGTAAGTATTTAGTAGATTTCCCATCTATTTCACTCCTAGTGACACCATGACTAAGTAGCCAATGCAGTAAGTTTTCTGATTACCACTTTGACTTTCTGTCCATTATGGTAATCATGCCCACCTTGTCTTTGTTGATCAAGTGCTGTCACTTGGCCCCTACCACATGGGGTCCAATCATTCCCATTGTAGTTAGGTGTCTTAATTCATTTAGGGCAGTTCCCACTGTCAGTCTTCAAGGATGCTGGGGCTCTCTTTGCAAATTTGTTCCTTGCTGTTATGATAAAAGGTGTCATCTCTGGGCACTCCATATGTGGGTATGTGGGTCTAACCTGATAAATCCCACTAACATGACAATTTCCCTAAGCCTTTGGGTACCTTCTTCTACAGTATACCGAGACAGGTCAGGTACTTCAACATTAGTGTAGGCCACCATGTAACCTATGCTTCTGTGAACCAACCAAATAAATGATTAGATCCTTTCCTAGCCTCTTCAGTTGAAACGCTGAATGAAGAATCTGTGTTTACTGGGCCCATAGCGTTACGAATTGCCAATATGACACAAAGTGTCCATGTCTTTTCCCCAGTAAGAATACATGCGAAAGACAAACTTTATCTCCAGCAAGCTTTATTTTGCTTGAGTCAAGCAAAAGGAGTCAGCGGGGATCTAAGCCTCTCCAAAAGACTGGCTAGAAAAGGGAAGCAAGGCTAGGGCTTATATGGGTTCGGTGGTGACAACAGAGTAATGAATATTTAGCGGGCTTCTTTAAAGGGGCGGGTACATCTCAGAATGGCGGTGTATGTTAATTAGGTTGTGCACACATCTGGAATCTAAGATGGAACCTGCTGATATTCAAGATGGAGTCCTCTCAGCAGCCCTTGGCATCACTTATTATGGGATGTAGTATAGTGCAAGTGTAGTTGATCTTCGGCACTACATTGCCATCTTTCGGAGGGCTAAGGAAGGTCAAACAGCAGTCATACTCTGCTCCTCTGCACATACAGAGCCTGCAAAGGAGGAGGGGACTAGAAAGACACTAAGAAGGAGATAGTAATTCACGGGGCTGCCCCAATCTTATCTCATGTTGACAGGGTGGGTTCTTGTTGACCCAACTTCTAGATGGCAATCTTTTTAAAAGCTCTTTTGTTCCACCAGCACAGTTAACCCTATCTATCTCATGATAGGGTGTGGTTCCTGTTTACCCAACTTCTAGACAACCTTTTTTTTTTAATAATTTTTATTGTGCTTTAAGTGGAAGTTTACAAATCAAGTCAGTCTCTTACATATAAACTTATATACACCTTACTACATACTCCCATTTACTCTCCCCCTAATGAGTCAGCCCGCTCCCTCCTTCCAGCCTCTCCTTTCGTGACCATTTTGCCAGTTTCTAATCCCCTCTACTCTCCCATCTCCCCTCCAGACAGGAGATGCCAACATAGTCTCAAGTGTCCACCTGATACAAGTAGCTCACTCCTCATCAGCATCTCTCTCCAACCCATTATCCAGTCCAATCCATGTCTGGCAAGTTGGCTTCGGGAATGGTTTCTGTCCTGGGCCAACAGAGGGTTTGGGGATGCTGACTGCCGGGGTCCTTCTAGTCTCAGTTAGACCATTAAGTCTGGCCTTTTTATGAGAATCTGGGATCTGCATCCCACTGTTCTCCTGCTCCTTCAGGGGTTCTCTGTTGTGTTCCCTGTCAGGGCAGTCATTGGTTGTGGCTGGGCACCATCTAGTTCTTCTGGTCTCAGGACGATGTAGTCTCTAGCTCATGTAGCCCTTTCTGTCTCTTGGGCTCATAATTACCTTGTAAGCTTGGTGTTCTTCATTCTCCTTTGATCCAGGTGGGTTGAGACTCACTGATGCATCTTAGACGGCAGCTTGCTAGCGTTTAAGACCCCAGCCGCCACACTTCAAAGTGGGATGCAGAATGTTTTCTTAACAGATTTTATTTTGCCAATTGACGTAGATGTCCCCTGAAGCCATAGTCCCCCAACCCCTGCCCCTGCTTTGCTGACCGTAGATGATAATCTTTTAAAAGCCCTTTTGTTCAACCACAGTTAACCGTATCTGTCTCAATATCAATAAACTCAGACTGATTCAACTTTACCTTCCTTGCACCATTATCCCACAGCCTTAATAGCCATTCTCACACATATTCCCCAGGTTTTTGTTTGTACATATTAGAAAAGTCAAGCAGTTCTTTTGGAGTGCAGTGTACCTCCTTCTGAGTCACACTTTGTACTTCATCTTTTGGGGTTCAATGGGACTTTAGTTATAGGTCTAGAAGCAAAAATGGGCAGCGGAGGTGAGTCCTGGGAACATTCAACAATGTCTTGTAAGGCATATGCCCCAGGCAATGACTCAAATGCTGCCTCAGGCTATGACTCAGACAAAGGCTCTTCAGACACTGTTGGGTTAATCTCCTCAGATGAGGGTGGAAGGGATAATGGTTTTACTTGGGAGGGTGCGTTAGAGACAGATGGAGTAATTTTTTCAGATGGGAGTAAGACAACTGGTTCTGTTGGCGTGAATGATTCAATGGAATTTAGGGTCTCAGTGTCCCCAGCTTCCTGATTATCTGTCTATATGTCCTCATCCTAAGTTTCAGGATCCCATTTCTTTCCAATCAATGCCCTCACTTTAACTTCAGACACCATTCAATGTTGGGAATTCAGTTGGCATTGTAAATTAGCCACTCTTACAGTAAGGCTTTGGGTTTTGTTTTTGGGAATATTAGCTCTGTTACTACAAGAAATAAGGCTTTCTTTCAGGCCACAAGTGGAAACTTTGAGATTTTTATACAGTGCTTGAGCTGTTTCCCTGAAGCCCTGAGCTCATCTCTTTCTTTCACCATTTTGTCTAGCAAAAGTAGGACCAACCAACCAGCTTCCCTATACTTTCATTCTGACAAAATTGTAGAAAAGTATTAAACATACGATCACCCAGAGCCTTGCTTCTCACCAATACTTGATGTATTGGTGGTGATATTTTACTTATTAATATTGCCACCTCAAGCCATGGATTAACAGCACCCTTTTTACTACTGAAGGCAGAGTTATCAGTGCCATTAATATTAGTCAGACTTGAGAACAAATTTAGAAAAACCATCCTCATGATTTTTTTTTTTCGTAGAACTACTCTTGGTACCAAATATCTTAGGCTTGGTTCTCTAGTGAAGCATATATAAATATATAGAGAGATTTATCTCAAGGAAATGACTCATACAGTTGTAAATGCTGGCATGTCCCAAGTCTGTGGGTCAGGTGTCAGGCTGGAGGCTTCTCCTTACTAAAGTAGCTGTAGGGGCTGATGAACTCCAGATTAATAGGTCAGAAGGCAGGCTACTGGCTTACAAACTGTGAAGGCTGATGAATCCAGGAACAGCACGTAAGGTGGCAGGCTGCTGCCTCATAGGCTGCGGAAGTAGATGAACCCAAGATTGGCAGGGAATACGGCTGGCCACCAGTTCAAGTCCCAAGAACTGGAGGTCAGATGATGATGAGCTAGATGCAGAATCCAGAGGAACTGAGCAAGCTTCACCAGAATGTCCACGTATACATTGGGTGTTACACCCTTGAGGAAACTCCCCTTACAACTGATTGGGTGATCATATCAGATTACATCATGGAGGATGACTATGCCATTACATAACTTCCCAATTACATCATTACATACCTGCCAAACTACAACTTTACATAACTGACAAACTACGTCATTACATAACTGCTAAACCACTAAGAGTTGTGGCCTAGCCATACTGACACACAACCTTAACCATCAGACTATCTAAACTTCTGAGTTGTCAATTTGATCCCATATACATAGTTCTTTAAAAGGCACAATGCTCCAGGCAGTCTTTACTCATTAAGTTAAACTATTGTTTGGTTTAAAGAAGACTTCAGGGGATATTTTTGGTTTAATGTTTAAAGATTGCCTCATGGCAATAGTTTCAGGGGTTCATCCAGCCTCCATGGCTCTAGAAAGTCTGCAGTACATGATAATTTTAAATTCTCTTCCACATATTTCCCTTTTGATCAGGATTCTTTTGTAGTATCTTTGATTAAAATGTTCAGCAATGGTAGCCAGGCACCATCCAGTTCTTCTGGTCTCAGGCAGTTGTTTGTGGAGGCAATTAGCCACATATTCTATTTCCTCCTCCTACTCCTGACTCTCCTTCTTCCTCTGTTGCTCTAGGTAAATAGACACTAATTGCTGTACCTTGGATGGCCGCTTGCAAGCTTTTAAGACCACAGGCACTATGAAACTAACTAGAAGGTAGAAGAGAAGTTTTCATTTACTGTGATGAAAAGTTTGCATTGATTAACAGTAAGGGTTACACAGACCATTAATGCAATTTATGTCAATAAGCTGTACACCTGTAAAAAGTTGAATTGGCAAATGTTGTGTGATAGATATTTTTACAAGAGCAAAAAAAAAAAAAAAAAAAAGAAAAGAAATGAGCGGCTGCTTATGTACAGCAAAACACCTCATGGGACTTGGTTTCTTGGTTTGGAGGATCAGGGTCATTGTTTCAGGGGACATCTCAGTTAATTGGCCTAATATCATGTTTATATTTGCTTTTTAATGTCTTGCTCCCTGTAGTGCGGGGATACTCAAGGCGATGCAGACCCTCACAGGTGCTGGGGACCAAGCCCCAAGACTTAGCACACAAAGGAGGGGTCCATCAGGGCTTCCTTCCCACCAGCCATCAGAAGTCCAACCAGGCATCTTCCCTTTCCACAGGCCTGCTGTTCCAAACCATGTCCCAGCCTCTGAGCCAGGATGCACCAGATACTGATGGGAGGAGGCGGGAAGCTTGCCCTTGCCAAGTCACCCTGCTGAACATGCGGTAACAGTGCCAGCTGGGACAGGAAGGCCACACCATGCCTTGACCTGACAACATGGTTGTGCCCTTGACCCTGACAATCCCCACCCACCTCCCTGAGGAGGGGTGGGGGGATGGAGGACGGCAGTGGTCACAGGGCAGAGGCAGGGAAGGGGAGGCCAGATGGGGCCCAGTCTGGCAGCAAAGAACTCTTCTGGAGAGGCGGCAGGAGGCAGGACTTCACTGAGAGCCAAGGCTCCAAGTCCCCGGTACATGACCCATTACACCACTTACAAAACAGAGATTCAAAGAAAAAATTATGACAAATTTGAAGACACTGATTACGGAGTACTAAAAACCAATAGAAAGGCATTAATCCAAAAGCAGGTCCTTCTGAGCCTGGGGCCCTTTGTGACTGCACTGGTCACACACCTACGAAGCTGCCCTGACTGTGTCACCCAAGTGAGAGGGCGAATGGCCCCACAGAACCCTTCTCCAGGAGCTTCAGTCCCCGCATCAGATACACATGGAGAGATTCACAGACCTCCCTCCACGGAGAGAAATACCTTGGGCAATACATTCACAGGGCATTGCAACTTGACAAGAATTTGTTAAACAACAACAATAACAAAAAAATACAGCCTTGATATGGAGCATCTGTCATCAACTTTAGGCATCATCTCTTCCGTTTTACATTTGCATTGTGCTACTTTTTTCCTTTTGAAACCAGAAGTTTATCTTTTGCTCCCAAACAAGTGCAAGATGACATTTTCAAACACCCCATTCCTTGCCCTGCATCCATTGGTCTGTGGAGTACCCACAACAGCAAATGTTTTCTCCGTGCTGGTATTTGTCCTGGGGACTGAAGCCAAATATTGACCCAGTTTTAGCAAATTTAGAGCAGAGGCTTAAAAAATACCTTCACTTATTGAGAGTGGTTATTTGTTCCCTTCAGGGGAATGACCCTCGTGTCCCAGGCATTGACTTCCTAGGAAAAAGAATTTGGAGGGGGCATTTGTCATACCACCCCAGTCCCAGACCAGGGTGGTATTGACTCAAGAGGGCAATTTCTCAGGTGCTCGGGGCCAGTGGCTGGAGGGGTTGTCTCATGCGGGAGGAGGGCTATAAAATGTGGGCAAAGGGTAAGAGGACCCCACAGCCTATTAATGAAAATCACTGTGTGCCCCTGAGTTCTGTTCAGGTGAGAGACCCTCTGCTGGGAGTCCCGGCTCAGTCTGTGGGCTCTCAGGGCTGTGCTGCATTGCAGAAGGGAGAAGGGAGAAAGGCGCTTCACTGCCCCAGGTGAGCACTCACATGCACACGTGAATATCCAGATGGGAAGCAGCACAGGAGACATGGCCAGAGGTGTGCGCGGATGTGCTGGAGGCAAACTACTTTAAAGCGTATTGATAAAAACCGTCTGATTAAGGAGCAGTGGGTATCCCTCCTAGCACTTTCTTCACTTGGTTTCCTAACAGAAATTCAAACCCTAGACAGTGTGAGTCAAAACCAGGCCCTTTGTACTCCTGAGTGATCTTGGGCAAGTCTCAGAGTATATCTGAGCCTCAGTTTCTCCATCTGTAAAGTGGGAAGGTGATGCATACCATCAAGGTTGTGGTGAAGATTAAACAAGATGCATGTGTATATGTATATGCATATATGCCACAGACAAAGCAGGTGCTCAATAAAAGATGGTGACAGCCAGTTGCTGTTGAGTCAAGTGACTCACGGTGACCCCATGTGTGTCAGAGTAAAACTATGCTCCATAGGTTTTTTTTTTAAATAATTTATTTTATCTTTGTTGTTGTTGAGCATATACACAACAAAACATACCTTAATTCAACATTTTCTACATGTACAATTACACGATTGTGACACTGATTACATTCTTTGAGTTGTGTAACCATTCTCACCCTCCTTTTCTGAGTTGTTCCTCCCCCATTAATATAAACTCACTGCTCCCTAAAGTTCCCATCTAATCTTTGGAGTTGCTGTTGTCAATCTGATCCATAATAGATAGATCTTTTTTTTTTTTTTAACTGTATTTAAATGAAGGTTTACAGAGCAAACTAGCTTCTCATCAAACAATTAATACACGTATTGTTTTGTGACATTGGTTGCCAACCCCACAACACGTCAACACTCTCCCTCTCCACCTTAGGTTCTCCATTACCAGCTTTCCTGTCCCCTCCTGCCTTCTTGTCCTTGCCCCTGGGCTCGTGTGCTCATTTTGTTTTATGGGCCTGCCTAATCTTTGGCTGAAGGGTGAACCTCAGGAGTGACTTCATTACTAAATGGGTGTCCAGAGGCCATACTCCCAGGGCCATATAGATAGATCTTAAAAGAGCATAATGCTCAAGGCAGACATTCTTTACTAGTTAAGCTAAACTATTGTTTGATTTTAACAGGGCTCAGGGGATATTTTTGGCTTAAGGTTTAAAGAATATCTCAGGGCAATAGTTTGGGGGATGTATCCAACCTCCATAAGTCCAGAAAGCCTGGATTCCATAAGATTTTGAAATTCTGTTCTGCATTTTCCCCCTTTTGATCAAGATGCACCATGGGGTTTTCAATGCTGATTTTTTAGAAGCAGATTGCCAGGCCTTCCTTCCAAGGCACCTCTAGGTGGACTTGAACCTCCAACTTTTTGGTTAGCAGTGAAGGTGTTAATTGTTTGCACCACCCATGGGCTCCAAAAGATGGCAATAGGGCTGACTATTATAATTTTCATTGTGAAAAATCAAATAGTAGGGACAGGGTCTGATCCTGTTGTGCACGGGGCAGCCATGAGTTGGGGGCCAACTCCAGGGCAGCTAACAGAAACAAAGCTTCTTCTGGGGTGAAACCTTACCAGTGGGAAATAGGAGATGGGAAGGAGCTGGACAGATACATTCTCCCTTCTTTCTGTCTCCTTGAATTTCTCCAAGGTGCAGTTCTCTTTGGAGGCTTCCTGAACACATCCCTGTGCGGAGCGACATGCCTGCTGAGTGACTTGCTGTGTCTTATCACAGCTTGTCACAAAGCTACAGCCAGCACAGTACCACGTCACACCACATCGCATTGCGTCTTTCCTTGTCTTACTTCCTTTTTCTTCACCCTCACTGCCCTGGGCTTGTGCCTCCCAAATAAAGTGTAAGTTAGCACTTTAATCCTTGCATCAAACTCTGTTTTCTAGAGGATCCAGACTAAATAGGTAGCATTTCCAAATTACTCATACTTATTGTAGGATTATTCAACATAAAAGTAACCAACGTAGAATTATTCAATCTATTTAGATAGAAGTTTCTAATACATACATAACACATACACATTCCTTGGGAGGCAGGAGTAAAAGAAACAGATTCCTGGTGATCCAGTCATTCCCTTGCTCACGTGGATGCCTTTTCTCTTCCCATCAGTGAGGCTGCCTAGAATAATTTTCTGTATCACATCTCTTCAGAGTGATGCCCAGAACCCTATGCCAGAGATTTGCTCTTTAATTCTACACTTAGGGTTGTAGAGGAACAGAAGGCATTCTAACATGGGAACAAGTGCCACCTAGGGAAGAAAGCTCACGGCTCTTATACTTTCTTTTTCTGGCTGGCTCCCATAGCGTGGTTGCCATTCATTTCTTCACTATGATTGACTATTGCGAATTAGCTAAACTTCAGGTATTGTTCTTAATAGGTTTGGTGCATTTGCTGGCTCCCCAACAGTGTCCTATAACTGAAAATCATCAGAGCTGGGAAGGCTCTTACCATCCCACTGTGAAGATAGGGAAACTGAGGCCCGAGGTTACACAGCAAGTGGTGGCAGAGCCAGAACCAGGACTCACAGCACCTGTGGTCTAGCCTAAACTCAAAGGCTTGCACTCCAGGTATGACTAGGTTCAAATTCCAGCTTCACCACTTACTCTCTCTGCCTTGGGAAAGTTACTTAACCTTTTTATGCCTCAATTTTTGCATTTATGAAGTGAGAATAATACCCAATTCTGTCTTAGCCTTCTAGTGCTGCTATAACAGAAATAACACAAATGGATGGCTTTAACAGAGCTAAGTTTATTTTCTCACAGTAAAGTAGGCTAAAAGTCCAAATTCAGGGTGTCAGCTCCAGGGGAAGGCCTTCTCTCTCTGTCGGACTTTTCATCAGTCTTCTCCCAGACTAGGAGCTTCTTTGCTCAGGAACCCCGGGTCCAAAGGACGTGCTCTGCTCCTGGCACTGCTTTCTTGTTAGTATGAGGTCCCCAACTCTCTCCTTGCTTCCCTTCCCTAAAAGGTGGTGCTGCCCCCCCCACCAGGGAAACTCCCTTTACACTGGGTCAGAAAGGTGGCCTGAGTAAGGGTGTTACAATCCCACCCTAATCCTCTTTAACATAAAATTACAATCACAAAATGGAGGACAACCACACAGTACTGGGAATTATGGCCTAATCAAGTTGACACATATTTTTGGGGAGACACAATTCAATCCATGACACCACCCCAGAGTGTTGTTGGGAGGATTAAATTAGATAATGTATATAAAGGTTTAGAACAGGGCCTGGCACTTGGGATACATTTGATAAACATTACTTAAGATTGTTTTTTATTATAATCATTGCAGAGGAGGGGGCAGGTAGGATGAGAGACGGCAGGCCAGATGGAGGCACCTGTCAGTTCTCTACCACCTTGCAGGCTCCCCTCTGTTCCTTAGCGTAGCTTGCTCAGGGGTAATCTAGAGCCATTCAGCTTGGTGAAATTGGGAGGCTGCAGGCTACCACTGGAGGAACCTCATCTAGGTGAATTAAGCTGGAATTGGGGGAGCTACTGCTAGGCTGGGAAAGCCTAGGGTTGGTTGGGGGTCCAGCCCACTGTTCCTCTGTCCAGGGAGGCTGACCACTTTCCTTGCCTTCCCCGTGGAGTCTACTTCACTGTTATGGATTGAATTGTGTCCCCCCAAAATATCTGTTGTAAATCCTAACCTCTGCTGTGGTTATAATCCCATCTGTGCGTGGGCTGTGTTTGTTATGTTAATGAGGCATGATTAGGTTATGTCAATGCGGATTAGGTTATGTTTATTATGTACTAGATAGCTAAGACAGAATTTGGTACTGGAAGAATGGAGTGCTACTCTAACAGATACCTAAAATGTGGAAGTGGTTTTGGAATTGGGTAACGCTATAAGGCTAGAAGAGTTTTAAGGTGCCTAATGGTAAAAGGCTATTGGCTAGGTTGCCTTGAAAAGACTGTTAGAATTATGGACATCAAAGATGGTTCTGATGAGGGCTCAGGAGGAAGTGAAGAGACCTACAGATAAAGTCTCTATCGTCTTGGAGAACACATATGGCACCAGCAACAGAATGTTGCTAGAAATGGGGACACTAAATGTGCTTCCGGTGAGGTTTTAAAAGAAAATGATGAACATGTGACTGAACAATGGAAGAAAGAATGTTTTTTATACGGTGGCAAAGAACTTGTCTGAATCATATTCAAATGTTTGGTAGCAGGTAGAACTTGTAAGTGATGAACTTGGGTATCTGGCTGATGAGATTTCTAAACCAGATTATAAAGGCACCGCGTGGTTTCTCCTTTCTGCTAATAGTAAAATGCGAGAGGAAAGAGATGGACTTAAAAACGAACTGTGCAAAATGGAAACCAAACTTAAAGATTTGGAAAATTCTGTTGTACAAACTAAGGACATGTGTCCTAAAATTTTCACCAAGGACCTGACTACGCAATCTTTTTTTAAAGAGATTAAGCCTGTGACTAATGGATCTAACCAACTACCACAGCAGAAAACCCATCAGCTCAGACTGAAGGGGACAGAGAACAAATGAAAGGAAAGAATGCTGTTTGCCTCTTAGAATTCTACAAGTAGGAAACAGGCCAAAGGAGTTACATCTGTTGTCCTCCAAGAAAAGAAAAGGACCACCCCAGAAGCAGCCTGGAGATCAGCAGAATTGTTGGAAGGAGCACAAGAAGCAGGGCCATCTCGCTTTCAGAATGGGGCCACAGTCTCTTGGATCTCAAAGGGTTGGGCCACAGTCCCCTAGGTTTCAAAAGGTTGGATCTTTGCCAATTTGGTTCCAGAGTGTGGAGCTGCCATTAAGGTGTGCCAGGGGCATGGGGCTGCTGCCCAAAGGGGCAGAAGATCAGGGCCTGCCGGGGCAGTAGGGGTGGGGTTGCCACTCAGATGGACTAGGAGAATGGGGCCTCCCAAAACAAAGGGAGCAGAGTTGCTGCCCCAGTGGGCCTGGAAGGTGGAGCTGAAGAAGCCCAGGGCTAAGGGGCCTCCACCCAGAATCCAGAGGGCACGGCCAATACTCAGAGTCTGGAGGGCAGGACCATTGCCTAGATGGTATCAGAGAACAGATGATTGTTTTCAAGCCTTAAGAGCTAATGTAAATTGTTCTGCTGGGTTTTGGACTTGCTTGTTGCCTGTTATCACTTCTTTCTTTCCAGTTTCTTCTGTCTCTAATGGATATGTCTATCTGGTGCCTGTTTACCATTGTACTTTGAAAACAGCCAACTTGTAGTCTAGATTTCACAGTGCCTTAGTCATCTAGTGCTGCTATAACAGAAATACCACAAGTAGATGACTTTAACAAAGAGAAATTTATTTTCTCTCAGTCTAGTAGGCTAGAAGTCCAAATTCAGGGTTTCAGCTCCAGGGGAAGGCTTTCTCTCTTTGTGGGCTTTGGAAAAAGCTCCTTCTATCAATCTTCCCCTGGACTAGGAGCTTCTCTGCACTGGAATCCCGGGCCCAAAGGATGCAATCCGCTCTCAGTGCTGCTTTATGGTGGTATGAGGTCCCCAACTCTCTGCTTGCTTTTTTAAGATCACAAAAGAAACTGGCTCAAGACATAATCCAATCTTGTAGATTGAGTCCTACCTCATTAACATAACTGCCACCTATCCCCCTTCATTAACATCATAGAGGCAGAATTTACAACACATAGGAAAGTCACATCAGATGAAAAAATGGTGGACAATCATACAATAGTGGGAATCATGGCCCAGCCAAATTGATGCACACATTTTTGGGGGACACAGTTCAATCCATGACACACAGGTTCACAGATGAAGAGGAATTTTGCCCCAGGAATACACCTAATGTCTCACCTATATTTGATTTAGAAGATGAGATTTTAGACTTGGAGTTGATTTAAGACTTTTGGGATGATGCAATAGGATGAATGTGTTTTATATGTGGCAAGGACATGTATTTTGGGGGGGGTCAAAGGGTGGAATGTTATGAATTGAATTGTATCCCCAAAAATATGTGTTGTAAATCCTAACCTCTGCCTGTGGTTATAATCTCATTTGTAGATGGGTTGCATGTGTTATGTTAATGAGACAGGGTTACGGTGTATCTTGAGTCAATCTCTTTTGAGATATAAAATAAATCAATCAAGCAAGAGAAGCAGAGATGGGGGAAGAGAGATGACAAGCCACATGAAGACTGCCAAGGAGTAGAAGCTCAAAGAGACAAGGACCTTCCTCTGAGCGGACAGGGACAGAAAGACTTCCCCTAGAGCCAGCATCCTGAATTCAGACTTCTAGCCTCTCAAACTGTGAGAAAATAAATTTCTGTTTGTTAAAGCCACACACTTGTGGTATTTCTGTTACAGCAGCACAAGATAACTAAAAGAGCCTGCCAGCATGGGGGGAAGGCCAGGTCCCCTTCCACTGAGTTGCACAAGCCAGTGACACACCTAGCATGTTTGGCACTCAGAGTGGATCATTCCTTCACACATTCCTCCTCTACGTGATTACTCAGTAAAGATCATGAAATGACATGAATATACTTCATTATGTATTCTTTATATAAACTCGTTGCCATCAGTTCTGACTCATAGTGACCCTATAGTACATTATATAATGATTATACATAATGAATAACTATTAACAGTTGCCATTTTGTTGACTCTGACTCATAGCTACCCCATGTGTGTCAGAGTACAACTGTGTTCCATAGGGTTTTCAGTGGCTGATTTTTTGGAAGCAGATCACCGTGCCTTTCTTCCAAGGCACCTCTGGGTGGACTTACCTCAATCTTTTGGCTAACCAATCGCATTTGCGCCACCCAGGGATTCCTATAGTAAGTATAGTTTGTTGACTAAAAAGTGCATTTACCAAACACAAATATTACACTTCCTGGTTGGCACTGTTTGATTGCTTTAAATTTCAAACAGAAAACCGCCAAGCTGTCACACAGAATGACAAAATGGGAGAAACACTCTGCTTTCATTGTTTATGTAGAAACCACGGTCTAAACACAGGAATTGGCACCACAGGGACTGGAGAGAGGAGTAGCACCTAAAGCAAGGGAACAGTTAGTGATATCAAATGAAACAAATGTTCATAGCTCAGTCAGCACGTGTTGGGGTTGACTGTATAACTGGGACTTCTCTGAATTAACTTTCATCTAGAATGCTATATTTATTAAAGAATAAGCAATAAAGAGCTAATCGAAAGCTTATTTTATATGTTATTATAATACAACAGTAGTTGTAGCAATTGCTTAGAATTTTGACTGATAAAAAACTTTTCTCCCCCGGGGGGTATGTTATCACTGACATCGTTTGGAATTGTCAGCAATGGATGAGAATAAAAAGCAAATAGACTTTTAGTGTTTTGGGGGGGGGGGTACACATCCTTTTTTTAAAATTGAGCTTTAGGTGAAAGTTTACAGAGCAATAGTTTCTCATTCAAAAATTTATACACAAATTGTTTCATGACATCAGTTGCAATCCCCTCAATATGTCAGCACTCTTCCCCTTTCTATTCCATGTTCTCCATTTCCATTCATCCAGTTTTCCTGTCCCTTCCTGCCTTCTTGTCTTCGTTTTGGGTAGGTGTTGCCCATTTGGTCTCATATACTTGACTGATCTAAGAAGCAGATTCCTCACACGTGTTATTGTTTGTTTTATACGCCTGTCTGATCTTTGGCTGAAAGGTGAATTTCGGGAGTGGCTTCAGTTCTGAGTCAGAAGGGTGTCTGGGGCCATAGTCTCGGGAGTTCCTCCCAGTCTCGGTCAGACCAGTAAGTCTGGTCTTTTTTTGTGAATTTGAATTTTCTACATTTTTCTCCTGCTCTGTCCAGGACCCTCTGTTGTGATCCCTGTCAGAATGGTTGTTGGTGGTAACCAGGCACCATCTGGTTCTTCTGGACTCAGGCTGTGGTTGGAGGCTGTGGTTCATGTGGTTCATTTGTCTTTTGAACTAATATTTCCCTTTGGTTTTCTTCATCCTCTTTTGCTCCAGATGGGATGGAGTCAATAGATGTATCTTAGATGGCTGCTCACAATCTTTTAAGACCCTAGACACTATACCAAAGTAGGATGTAGGTCATTTTCTTTATGAACTATGTTATGCCAATTGACCTAGATGTCCCTCAAAACTATGGTCCTCAGCCCTTATAGTATATTTTATAATTATTTTTAAATTCTCATAAACAATGCATCTGCATTGCCTGCACTTGGGGCATACAGCTCCCAACATCCTGCTGTTTATTTGCTGCTAGTACAAGCTCCTCACACCTTGACATCTACCCCTGGCCCATCAACTATCACTGGCTGGCCACGAGGCCAACATGCCAGGCCCTGGCACTGAGACTGTTTCCTTCTTTCTCTAGCCTCCAAGACCCTCCCTCCACCTCCTATCCCCTACTCCCTAACCCCAGGCCCGGGAGGAAAGCCTCCTAGACCTCAGTTCTGTAAACGGAAAATTTTCAAACTGTAGGCACTCATGTTAGACATAAGAATGATGGGGCCAACATGCATTTCCAGGAAACAAAAGATCAGGATGTAAACCATTTGGCAAGGCTGTGTCAAGATTAAACAACTTGTTCCTGGAAAAAAAAAATTTCATGACTACAATTGTGTTTAACTGACTACAGTCATATATAACTGAACCAGCTGGCATCACTCACCTAGGTGGTAACTCACTCCTTCTTAGCCAAGTGACTGACCTTTACATTTTAAATGACTTCAAGCTGAAGCTGACCTTATCTACAATCATTAACCCCTGAACTTTTCTTTGTTCTCTATGTATATAGACCCCTCTCTCTGCTTGAAAGATGGAGTGTTTTGTATTTTTACTTAGTGCTGCCCAGTTTCAGCTGTATTATTCCTCATTAAAACTCCTTTTCTTTCACTCCTAACAGAGTACAAAATTTTCTTCTTTGACATTTGTCTTGTCAGAAGTGGGATTTTGAAGGTGTATTATCTTTCATGATCCCCAGGGCATCAGGACATGGGCACAGTGCCTGCTGAGCCACTGTGGGCTCCTTGCTTCCACAAATTCTCAGGAATCACTTTAGAAAACCTCTTGAATCTGAGCTCTGTTCCCTTGCACTGATAATGTTTCAAGTTTTATTTTGGATTTGTTTTGGGTCTTGCAAATAAAAGTTTATTTTGCTGTAACTGTCATTATAAAATGGGGAATGCCTTGTCTAAAAGAGTTTTGGAACCACCTTCTGGAACTTCTGCTTACTACACTAACAAGCATAATGGTCCCTATCTTGCATGTTTTTGTTTGTCTGGCATAACTTCACTCGAGACAGTTTGGAAAATCAGTGGTTACTTTGGGTTCTTTTGATCTCTCTAAGTTATCTTTCATGATTAGTAAGTTAGAGAACTGAGGCTTCCGGGTTAAACAGTCCCAGTGGGATGCCTATTTTGACTGGTATATTGAGGTATTTAAAAGACATAAAGACAGTAAAATTGCTTCCTTGCAGGACACCGTATCTAAATTAACTAAGCAGAAAAATTACAGTGTCAAATTTCAGCTCTCACCCTTTTTGTTCCCCAGCTGGCTACAACCTCTTCATACCCATCTTTGCCTTCATACTCCTGTGGTAACACTTTATCTGAACACTCATTTTCCCCTAAAAAACCAACAAATAAACCCTTGCCTGAAATGCCCTTTAAAGTTCACCCCAGCAGAGATGCTGAAGATTCCCCTTGTATCACTTTTACCCCGTGGGAATACTCAGAATTACGTAGCATTGTCAAAGATTTTCCTAAATGTCACGAGGATCCCTACAAGTTTTCCGAAGAATTAAAAATCCTTCCTGAAGCCTACCAGCCTGGACTCCCCAACTTATACCAGTTTGTTTACAGGATTACCGGCCCAGGAGAAGCCCAGTTATGGCTAGAACAGGCAGAATGGGAAAACCCCAAGGACAGTTTAACCCTAAGTATTGATAAAATGATCACCAACCTGTTGGAAGACTCTCGGGTCCTGAGTAAAAAATTGCTAGCGGCTGTTCCAAAGGCCTTTCCTCCATTAATTGATTGGACTAAAATTCACTCTTGTAAACAAAATAAAGATTAAAATGTTTATGATAATCAGACTCAGATGCTCCAAAAGTTTTCCAAGTGCTCTGGACTTACTTTGACTGCATCTGGTGCTTCTGGAGCTTTCAATGCTGTTTTCATATCTGGTTTTAAATCTGAGATCTCAGCCTTAGTAAAGCAACATTGATTAGACTGAGAGACAGCTCCTATTGTTGAATTAACTAACTTAGCTTACAAACTTTCCCAGACTCTTGAAGCCAAAAGTGTTTCTAAGGCTAATAAACTAATGGTCCTTCAGCTGCAACAATTACTATCTCCCAGTCAAAAGAAAAATGCTAAACCTTCCAATGGCACAAAGGCAGGTATTTGTCACTATTGTAAAAAACCTGGCCATTGGAAAAATGGATGCTATAAATTAAAAAATAAACGAAAGGTGGACATAGCCTCCCTTTAAAAAACCCTATGATCTAATTCAGAATGAAGGGGCTCCAGGGACTTTTCCTGTGGTGGCTCTTAATTCATAAGGAGAAACTACTTTATTTATTAATGGAGAACCTTGCCAATTTTTCATTGACACTGAAGCCACCTTGTCTGCTATTAACCCCATCTGTTTATAAAAGCCTCTGCCCCGGAGCACTAAAACTTCAAAAGTAGTGGGGGGTCACCAATCAGGAACAAATGTTGATTCATTCCCAACCTGTCCTGATATCTCTTGCTCCTATTGAAGATTTATACCCCTTTTTTGCTCAATTCTGATACCCCTGTCAATCTATTGGATAAAAGAGGTCTTTTATCCAAATGAAATTGCCATTTACAATTTAACGAAAAGGTGGAAATTTTATTGAGCCTGCGTGATACCACTAAGTCAACAGATACAGGCTGTGAATTAGACAGTATTCAGGAAGAAGTCATATGCTATGTGCAAGTGCTTGTCACGCCTCTTCAAAATTCAATTCAGCCTAGTCCTCATTCTTCTGACATCTTTTCTCTAGTTCCTGAAACCATAGGGCCAACACATCCACAGATGTAGGTCAAGTTTTGTCAGCTGACCCAATTAAACAGATTTATCTAAACCTTTGCCAAAAATTCCCCAGTATCCACTCAAATGAGAAGCAAAAGGACTAGCTCCCATCATACAAGATTTCTTTTCTAAAGGTTTAATTGTCCCTTGTACCAGCCTTTGTAATATTCTTGTTCTTGCAGTAAAAATAATAATAATAATAGGGGCTGGAGATTTATTCAAGATTTAGATGCAATCAACCGTATTGATATTCATAGATTCCCAGTAGTCCCTAATCCCCATTTATTACTTTCCAATGCCCCTTCAGATGGAATTCACTTTACAGTTGTGGACATTTGAAGTGCCTTTTTCAGTATGGCTGTGCATTCTGAAAGTCAATATTTGTTTGATTTTACCTGGGAAAATCAACAGTTTACCTGGACTATAATGTCCTAAGGATTTACTGAGTCTCCCACCAATTTTTCTCAGATGCCACATGTGGATTTGCATCCTTTACAGTTCACAAACAAATCCACATTACTGCAATATGTTGATGATTTGCCAGTTTGCTCAACCTCCCAGCAGGCCTGCCT
Organism: Elephas maximus indicus; assembly: GCF_024166365.1. Taxonomy (NCBI): domain Eukaryota; kingdom Metazoa; phylum Chordata; class Mammalia; order Proboscidea; family Elephantidae; genus Elephas; species Elephas maximus. The sequence continues at coordinate 65,185,409 of NC_064831.1, read as the reverse complement.
TGATGACAGTGTAGTTTTATTAAAACATCTGGCTGATGGTGGACGTAAGATTTCTAAAGAAAAATTACAACTAGCTTGGCCTTTGGTTAAATATTTGGGCCACCTAATTTCTGCAGAAGCCATCTCTATTGATCCTAAATGTAAAGAAGCTATTCTTGCTTTTCACAACCCCCCCCCCCCAAAAAAAAGACAGCTACAGGGGTTTCTAGGACTCTGCGGCTATTGTCAAACCAGGATTCCCAATTTTTTCCTTTGTTGGCTCAATCTTTATACAAATATTTAACAGTCTCTGAGCCGGATTCATTCCAAATTGCACCAGAAGATCGAGAGGCCATAGTTCAATTAAAAGAAGCTTTAATGAACATGCCTGCTGTAGGTTTTCTTAATCACTACCTAGATTTTACCTTATTTGTACACGAAGTATCTGGAAATGTTTTAGGCGTACTCATTCAAAACCATGGAGGGCAACGCAGACCTATAGGTTATTACATCCTGCAGCTTGACCTGTAGCCAGAGGATACCTTCCCTGCCTTAGGGCTGTGTTTGCTACTGACAAACCAGCGGAAGCCATATCAGATGTGGTGCTGGGAAACTTTTTAGATGTCTATGTTCCCCATGGAAGCCCTGGTGGCATAGTGGTTAAGAGCTACAGGTGCTAACCAAAAGGTTGGCAGCTCAAATCCACCAGGCGCTCCTTGGAAGCTCTATGGAGCGGTTCTACTCCGTCCCATAGGGTTCCTAGGAGTTGGAATCAAATCGACAGCAGCGGATTTTTAAAATATTTTTTTTGGTTTATGTGCCCCATACTGTGTCTGCCTTGCTTAATTCTGCCTTGACACATCTTTCTGCCAGTGGGCTCACGTCCTTTAAAGTTCTCCTCCTTGCTGCATCTAACATTAGACTACACTGTGTAGCCTGTTTAAATCCAGCTACTTTTCTCTCCACAACTAATGAGAATAACTATCCTACACATTATTGTCTACACTTGACTGAGCAACTTTTAACCACCCGGGAAGACTTAAAAAAGGAGACCCCTTTAACTAATGCTGATTTAGTTTTATTTGTGTATAGTTCCTATTTAAAACATAATCACACTAGTCCTCACTATCAAGCTGGATACACTGTTATGACTTCTACTGAAGTCCTTGAAAGTCACATTCTCCCTGAAGCCACTTCAACCCAACTAGCCGAATTAATTGCCCTCACTAGAGCTTGTAGAATTGCTTCAGACAAATCTGTTAATATTTCTAAAGACAGTAGATATAGCCTTGGAATTGTACATGATTACATCACTCTATGAAAACAAAGAATTTTTAACCTCTTCTGGACATGCCATTAAAAAATGGAGCTTTAGTAGTGGACCTTCTAGAAACTCTATTACTCTCCTTTGAAACTGCTGTGATAGGTAGATAGGTAGATTAGATAGATAGATAGACAGACAGACAGACAGATAAACAGATAGATATAACCAAACCCATTGCCGTCGAGTCGATTCCAACTCATTGCAACCCTATAGGACAGAGCAGAACTGCCCCATAGGGTTTCCAAGAAGGACCTGGTGGATTAGAACTGCAAACCTTCTGGTTAGCAGTCAAACTCTTAACCACTACACCACCAGGGTTTCCACATATGTACATAGAGAGAGAGAGAGCACAAGAGAGATATATCTCAAGGAAATGGCTCACACTTTGTAGAGGCTGGTAAGTCCCAAGTCTGTGAGTCAGGCATCAGACTGGAGGTTTCTCCTGACTCATACAGCTGTAGGGTCTGAAGAACCCAAGATCAGCGGGTTAGGGGTAGGCTGCTGGTTCACAGGCTGCAGAGGATGACGAATCCCATGTTCAGCAGACAATACAGTTGGTTGCTGACTCAAGTCCCCAAAACCAGAGATCAGATAATGAACTGAATGCAGGATCCAGAGAAAGCAAGCAAACTTTTTCAGAACGTCCATATATATATTCGGTGCAGGCCACACCCCCGAGGAAACTTCCCTTACAACTAATTGGCTGATCATATCAGATTACAGCATGGAGGTGATTACATTATGTTACTCATAGTAGATTACAAAACAGATAATTACATCAGATCACAAAATGGAGGATAATTACATAATACCAAGAATGTGGCCTAGCCAAGTTGACACATAACATTAACTATCACAGTCTAGCCCTTGTCAACTTGGCACCTGTACACATCTCTTTAAACCACACATAATCTCTAAATAAAGATAAATTCATTCCCCCACGTCTGTCATAATGCTCCTTAGAAGCAAGGATGGCGAGACTGCGTCTTACATACTTCGGACATGTTGTCAGGAGGGATCAGTCCCTGGAAAAGAAGATTATGCTTGGTAAAGTATCGGGCCAGCAGAAAAGAGTAAGACCCTCTATGAGGTGGATTGACACAGTGGCTGCAACGATAAGCTCAAGCATAACAACGACTGTAATAATGGCGCAGGACCGGGCAGTGTTTTGTTCTGTTGTGCATGGGGTCACTATGAGTTGGAGCTGACTCAGTGGCACCTAACAACATAAGTTCATACTTCCACCTAACATGACACAATTAGCATGCGTAAAACTGAACATGCACTAGCCCCATTTACATCTTATACAGAGGGAAAGAAACAAAAAATATTTGAGCTATGTATACACACACACTATATATAATTATAGGCACACATACATGTATAAAAAATAATGAAGAAAGACTCATAACAATTACAGTCCTCCTTTCTCCAACATGGTCATAGCTGGTATTTAGAACTACCTTCTTCCACCACCCATTCTGTATTTCCTTTACCTTTAGCAAGCACCTCAGCTGGTTGTGGTTCTTTGCTTGGTGGAATAACCAAAACCTTAATTCCTGAAGGGTCTGGGCCATTAGTATTCATGTCAGAATTGGATTGCTGTAGTTTTCCACTGACTTTAATCACAGGTCATGGTAGTACTAGAAACATCCTTAGTGATCTCCTGTATTCCAGACATACTCTTCTTTACCTCCATTACGCAACACCAACCAGATTTCCCCTTGGTAATCAAGATCAATCACAATGGGCAATATGGTAACTCCCTTCTTTGCCTGTTGATCCAGAGGCATGAGGAGCTGAAAGTAGCCGGGAAGCATTATTAACCTCCAGTGCAATGAAATCCACATTGTGTCTCCAGGTAGAAGCATTCCTCCCTTTGGAACTAAGATCTCTAGACTCACAGAGCATTGGGTCGTGGAGATAGGATACAAAAATTTTGCAAGTGAGTCACTAGGGGTAATAGTGAGCGGTGCCACTCCTAATTCCACCCCTTGTTTCCTGGAACCATGAATTCTGGATATAGTAGAAACAGTACAATACATTAGACACTGGTTTAGAGCATATAGAGCCTCCTGGAGAACACGGCCACAACCCTGCAAAGTATTGACACCTAGTTGGTGCCACAATTGTGTCTTTAGAAGGCCAACGCATTGTTTTATCAAGCCAGCTGCTTCAGGATGATGGGGAACATGGTAAGACCACTGAATTAGATGACCATGGGCCCATTACCACATTTCATTTGCTGTGAAGTGAGTTCCTTTGTTGAGGCAGTGCTGTGTGGGATGCCATGAGGGTGGATAAAGGATTCTCTAAGTTCGCAGATGGTAGTTTGGCAGAACATTGCCTTCACGGAAGGTAAATCCATATCCCATATCCAAAATTGCTCTCCCAGTAAGAACAAAAAGCTGCACTTTCCATGATGGAAGTGGTCCAATGTAATCAACCTGCCACCAGGTTGTGGCTGAATGCCTTCAGGAATGGTGCCATATCAGGGAATCAGTGTTGGTCTCTGCCGCGGGCAGATTGGGCACTCAGCAGTGGCTGTAGCCAAGTCACCTTGGTGAGTGGGAGTCCATGTTGCCCAGTCCATGCATAATCTCCATCCCTGCCACCACAGCCACTTTGTCCTTGAGACTTCTACTTTACCAAGCATGATATCCTTCTCCAGGAACTGTACCTCCTGGTAACATGTCCAAAGTATGTGAGACAATGTCTTGCCATCCTTGCTTCAAGGAACACTCTGGCGGTATTTCTTTGAAGGCAGACTTGTTTCTTCTGGCAGCCCATGGTATATTCAATATTCTTCGCCAACACCGTGATTCAAAGGCATCAATTTTTCTTTGGTCTTCCTTATCCATTGTCCAGCTTTTGCATGCATATAAGGCAAGTAAAAATACCATAGCTTGGGTCAGGCACACCCTAGTCCTCGAAGTGACATCTTTGCTTTTTAACAGATTAAAAGCAATGTGTTGTTTGATTTCTTGAATGCTGCTTCCATAGGCATTGATTGTGGATCCAAGTGAAATGAAATCCTTGACAACTTCAATATTTTCTCCATTAATCATGATGCTGCTTATTGGTCCAGCAGTGAAGATTTTTGTTTTCTTTATGTTGAGGTATAATCCATAGTGGAGGCTGTGGTCTTGGATCTTCATCAGTAAGTGCTTCAAGTCCTCTTCAATTTCAGCAGGCAAGGTTGTGTCATCTGCATATCGCAGGTTGTTAATGAGTCTCCCACCAGTCCTGATGCCACATTCTTCTTCATATAGTCCAGCTTCTCAGATTATTTGCTTAGCATACAGACTGAATAGGTACTGAAAGGATACAATCCTGATGCATACTGTCTTAGTTATCTAGTGCTGCTATAACAGCAAAATCACAAGTGGATGGCTTTAACAATGAGAAATTTATTTTCTCACAGTCTAGTAGGTTACAAGTCCAAATTCAGGGTGTCAACTCCAGGGGACGGCTTTTTCTCTCTGTCAGCTCTGGAGGAAGATTCCTTGTCATCAATCTTCCCCTGGTCAAGGAGCTTCTCAGGCACAGGGACCCCAGATCCAAAGGACGCGCTCTGCTCCCCATGTTGCTTTCTTGGTGTTATGAGGTCCCCAACTCTCTGCTTGTTTCTCTTTCCCTTTATCTCTTGAGAGATAAAAGGTGATGCAGGCCACACCCCAGGGAAACTCCCTTTATGCTGGATCAGGGATGTGGCCTGAGCAAGGGTGCTACATCCCACCTTAATCCTCTTTAACCACAGGCAGAGGTTATGATTTAAAATCACAAAATGGAGGACAACCACAGAATACTGGGAATCATGGCCTAACCAAGTTGACACACATTTTTGGGGGGACATAATTCAATCCATGACACACACCTTTCTTGATTTTAAACCATGCAGTATCCTCTTGCTCTGTCCAAGTGACTGCCTCTTGGTGTGCACACAGGTTCTGCATGAGAACAATTCAGTGTTCTGGAATTTCCATTCTTTGCAATGTTATCTATAATTTGTTATGATCCACACAGTTGAATGCCTTTGCATAGTCAATAAAACACAGATAAACATCTTTCTGGTATTCTCTGCTTTCAGCCAGGACCCATCTGACATCAGCAACGATATCCCTCATTCCGCGCCCTCTTCCGAACCTGGCTTGAATTTCTGGCAGTTCCCTGTCAATGTACTGTTGAAGCTTCTTTTGAATGATCTTCAGCAAAATTTTACTTGATATTAATGATATTGTTTGATAATTTCCACACTCTGTTGGATCACTTTTCTTTGGAATGGGTATAAATATGGATTTCTTCCAGTTGGTTGGGCAAGTAGCTGTCTTCCAAATTTCTTCGTATACACGAGTGAGCACCTCCAGCACTACATCCACTTGTTTAAACATCTCAATTGCTATTCCATCAATTCCTGAAGCCTAGTTTTTCACCAATGCCTTCAGTGCAGGTTGGACTTCTTCCTTCATCTTGATCATATGCTACCTCCTGAAATGGTTGAACATCAACCAATGTTTTTTGGTATAGTGACTCTGTGTATTCCTTTGGTATGTATGTATGTGTGTATGTATGTATATATATATATATATATATAAACCCACTGCAATATATGTATATGTACATGTACATGTATATGTATATATAAAACCCATTGCCAAAAAGTTGATCCTGACTCATAGCGACCCTATAGGACAAGAGTAGAACTGCCCCATAGAGTTTCCAAGGAGCGGCTGGTGGATTCAAACCGCCAACCCTTTGGTTAGCAGCTGAGCTCTTAATCACTGCACCACCAGGACTCCATGTATATATATAGAGAGAGACAAAGGGAGGGAAGAAAATGGCTTATGAGGTTGTAGAGTCTGGCAAGTCCCAAGTCCTTGGGTCAGGTCAAGATTGAGACTTCTGACTCACATGGCTGCAGGGACTGACGAATCCAAAATCAGCAGGTAAAGACGGCAGACTGCTGGCTCACAGGCTGTGGGGGCTGATGAATCCCAAGATCAACAGACAATATGGCAGTCTGCCAGCTCAAATCCCAAGAACTGGAGGTCAGATGATGACGAGCTGGATGCAGCGAGCTCTTCCAGAACGTATATATAGATAGATACATACATACACATGCATACACACATAGTGGGTACAGGCCACACCCCTGAGGAAACTCCCCTTACAACTGATTGGCTGATCAAATCAGATGACATCATGGAGGTGATTACATTATGTTACTTATACAAACAAAAACAAAAAAACAAACCTATTGCTGTTGAGTCGATTTCGACTCATAGCAACCCTATAGGACAGAGTGGAACTTCCCTATAGGGTTTCCAAGGAGGAGCTGGTAGGTGGGCTCGAATTGTTCATCTTTTGGTTAGCAGCTGTAGCTCTTAACCACTGCGCCACCAGGGTTTCCCAAAGTTACTTACAGGAGATCACAAAATGGAGGATAATTACATAATACTGACAATCATGGCCTACCCAACATTAACCATCACACCAACCAAAAGGAGTATCCCAAACTGGAAAAATTTGGGGAAATAATCTTGCTGATAAAGCAGTCAAAGAAGCTCTTAAGTTATTTCTGCACTTACCATAAATAAAGGGTCTCCCCAAATTTGTCTATTGATAACTCTAACCTTCATGAGTTAAGAAAAACTTTTAAAACACCAACAATTAGCCCAAAGAGACAAAATTAAGGATGGAAAAAGGCCATCTGTTACCAAGGTTCTACCACTAAATTGTGGACTGGGCCTAAAAGGAAAACTGCCTTACCCAATTTCCTGCATGTTCCTATGATATGAGCCTTACATGAAGATTCCCATATGGGGCAAGATAAAATGATTGAGATCTTAAAAAGTCTTCGTGGAGAAAATTTTTCAAGGCTGCTGAACTTGTCACCTTTTGCCCTATTTGTCCTCACTACAATCCTGGAAAATACCTTAAAGTCCTACCTGGACAATACACTTTACCTTCTGAGCCTGTGCTTGAATGGCAGCTAGATTTTATTCAGCTTCCACCCTCGAATGGTTATATACATGTATTAGTAACGATTTGTAGATTTTCACATTGGGTACAAGAAGCCTTCCCCTGCCATTGTGCTACTGCAGCCTTTGTAGCAAAGAAACTTTTTGAAAAAAATCATACCCACCTGGGGAGCACCAAAAACTCTCTGTAGTGATCGGGGGATTCATTTCATCAGTCAAGTCATCCAAGAACTGTGTCGAGTTTTTCTCATTTATCAAAGACTACATTGTCCCTATCATCCTCAGTCTTCTTATCTAGTAGAAAGAACTAATGGAATAAAAAAAGACCCAAATAGCAAAGCTTTGTGAAACTTTAAATTTACCCTAGACTAAGGTTCTTCCCTTAGCTCTTTTAAATCTGAGGACCACACCATTTGGATCTCACAAACATATCCCTAGGAAATAATTACTGGAAGACCCATGGTCCTTCCTTATGTTACCTGCACTGACCCTAACATTGTTCAACCTGAATTACTGAAGTATTTGCTAGTCCTCAACCCAATATCCTAAAGAATATCTTTCACACGTTAGAGAAGCCTTTGATGAGCAGAAATTAGACTCCTGAAGTCTGCCTAAAATTGCCCCAAGAGAATATGTATATTGAAAGAGACATCAAATAAAAGACTCATTAGAACCTCACTGGAAGGGACTATACTTTGTCCTCCTCATCAATCCGCGTGCAGCCAAATTAGAGGGAATAAAACTTTGGATCCATCTGTCACAGTTAAAAAAGGCTAAGACTCCCCTCTGGATTAGCCAACCAACTGGAGAACTGAAGTTTACATTTAAACGTCCCTGTCTTTTAGTGGCTAGGAGCAGATGACATTTGAGGAAGATGGCTGACCCAAGACCCTGGACTAGGTCTGAAAATGTATTTCTTTATCTTTTTTTTTTTCTTTTTACCTTTGCTACAGTCATGCCTTTACTAATGTTTTCCTAGATTAGGCAGATGTTTATGGTCACCATTTCAAAAGGTTTAATCTTTTGACATGTGGTGCCCTCTCAACCTCAGACAGTCTAGCCTCTGGTGATGGGTCTCTCCACTACACGGATCTGATTGGATTGCTCTTGATCTATAGATACCAGAACAGAGAAATAGTTCAATTAGGAAATCACTATTACTAGATTTTCCACTGATAAATGGCCTCTTTTCAGATCGGAACAAAACCTAGGCCGTAACTTAACCTTCAGTCTTAACACAACCCTTACTTTACACTAAATAAAATAACCCAAGAAGAACTAGCTAAAAAAAAAAAAAAAAAAGGATCTTCCAAATCCACAAACAATACTCCTCATATTGTAGGTCCGTATCAATAAATGTGACACAGATTTATCTGGTTAACTCCCTAAGTGGGGAAGCTAAGTCAGGTTGCTCCCTTTTTGTGGGAACAATCTAACCACACCCATATGAATAACCCAGCTGAACCCAGCTGTCACAAGACCTATGGGATGGCTTCCAGTGTCTGAATGTGCATCAATTATAACCTTATAAGCTACTGACTGGTTTACCACCAACTGGATACGATGCTCAGGTATCTATTGGGTAGCCCCTACTGGCATTTTTTAGGTATGTGGAACCAACCTTTGACCCTGGCTCCTGCCAGGTTGGACTGGAAGATACACTCTTGGCCTGAGCTAGACTTAAGGTCGTATTTTAACAGAACTCCCTTTACTAGATAATGTACCCATATACTAAGAGCTTGATGGTCTCAATCAGTGTTTCACTGGCTTGATCATTTAGTGGCTGTATTTGTACCTCACTGTTGGAGCTGTGGTGAATGGTGGGGGTCCTTCCCATCAGTTCTGATTTATGATCAAGTCCCTCCAGCTTCTCCAGACCACCTTCTCTTAGCCCTTCTCCAGAGTCTGTTCTGTCTGTTTCACCTCATACTCTCTGGGAGGCAGCGAGCTCCCCACTACAGGAAGGGTACAAGCCAAAGCTAGAGGCCTGCCTATCAGGGGCACAGTAAGTGTAGGGGTGGAAGCAGTCCTAGAAGAGGTGGGAGGATAGATGGGGGAGGCAGCAGTTTGGGACCACCCCAAAGCCTGGGAGGTGAGGCTTGGAACCATCAGCCATGCTCTGTTGTCTGCTTTGTTTTTACCCTCTTCTGAAAAGAACTAAGGAAATGCTTCTTGAAAGTAATGTCCCGCCTGCCAGCTGCCAGAGTGGTATTTGCCCAGTAAGCTCAGTCCTCCCAGATATGCAGGGATGCGGAAGGCCTAGCCTAGCCTAGAATAATTGGAGAGTACCCCCCACAACACACACACACCCCAGTTCCGGTCCAGCATCATCCCAAACACACTTGATTTATCCCCCTCCTATCTACAATGACCTACACACGTACCTTCTCCCCCACTATCCCCACCCAATCTCTATAAGATATCAGTGGGCAGGGGCACGTTCTCCTTCAGCTAGACTTCCTGAGGACCACAAATAGTGACGGAGGCTGTCCAAGGATCAAGCATTGTCTTAGGCTAGGTTCTCTAGAGAAGCAAAATCACTAAAGTGTATAAATATAGATAGAGAGAGATTTACATCACGGAAATGGCTCATGCAGTTGTAGAGACTGGGATGTCCCAAGTCCATGGGTCAGGATAAAGGTGTCTCCTGATGCACGTAGCTGCAGTGGCTGATGAACCCAAGATCAGCAGGCTCTTGCTCATAGGCTGCAAAGATCGACAAATCCCAAGATAGGCAGGCAGGACCGCAGGTAAGCTGCTAGCTCAAGTCCCGAGAACCAAAGGTCAGATGAACAGGAGCCAGCTGCAGGATGTCAGAGTCAGCAAAAGCCCAGGAGCCTGGCCGGAATGTCCACTTACATTTGATACAAGCCACACACCCAAGGAAACTTCCTTGCAACTGACTGGCTACTCACAGCAGATCCCGTGGCAGAGGTGATCACATTATACCAAATCTCATTATGGCAGTGATCACAACATCATACTACTGCCAAACCACTGAGAATCATGGCCCAGCCAAGTTGACACACAACCTTAACCATCACAGGCATGATGAAGCTATCTGTAGAGTGAAGGGGCAGGCAGAGAGGACCCAAGACACAGGTTTAGATGGCTGAGATAAGGGGAAGGTCACTCCAGGCCCTACCAGGTACTGAAGCCTGATGCATGGAGATGGCAGAAAGAGGGCTCACTACCCCTCAACCCCTCAATACGTACACACACAGACACACAGATACACGCAGCTGCAGGGTCCTTTATCTGCTTTGTTTCTCTTGGTGCTCACAATAGCCTGTGAAGCAGGGATCATTGTTCCCTTTCATGACTAATTCCTATCAGAGCCTGGGGTTTAACTGCCCTGCCTTAGCCTGGTGTTTTATAGCCACCCAGAGTTCTCTGAGAAAGGCCAGGTAATTCCCCAGGGAGGCCATGGTGGGATGGAGTTCAACTCAGAATTATGAGTTTCACACTCTCATTTGGTCCCAATCATTTGATTTCTGTGGGAAGGCTACTCTGGGGTTCACCCAGAATGGCTTTCAGTTCCTCTGGAGAGCGAGGATCTCCAATTCTCATTCTGAGGGGTCAAAGGCCAGGGCAGGGGTAAGGCAGACATGGACCTGGCTTCCCAAGCTAGCTCAAGGATAGACTCAGGACCCATAGCTTTTGCGACATATTTGGTGAGATTTCAGACCCTGGAGGCCAGAACACCCCCAGTAGGGTTGGGGCTAGGATGAGGCCAGCCAGAGGCCTAGGGTGCAAACTTTAATGAGGCACTTACCCTCAGGGTCATGCAAGTGTATAGCTGGCACCTGACGGTGAGTGCCTTCTTAAACATTTTCCGCCCTGGGCCCCTTGCTGGCCTCAGCCTAGCCCTGTCCCTGTCCCTGGCTTCCCTGGAGAAACATTGAGGAAGCCAGTCCTCCCCTCCTGGCAGGCCTGCTGGAGTAGTGCTCCTTGGAGGCAGAATTCAGGAGTTCCCAATTGACCTAGTACAGAGAGGGGAGGCACCAAGCAAACACAAGCAAAATGTTATGCAAATCAGGCTGCGTGGGGTTTGCATGGGGTGTGGGTAGGGAAAGGAGCCCTGGTGGCGCAGTGGTTAAGTGTTTGGCTACTAAACCAGAGGCTGGTGATTCAAATCCACCATTGGCTCCAAAGGAGAAAGATGTGGCAGTCTGTTTTTCATAAAGATTACAGCCTTGGAAACTCTATGGGGTAGTTCTGCTCTCTCGTATAGGGTCACTACGAGTTGGAATCAACTAGACAGCAACGAGTTTTTTGGTTTTGGGGGTAGACAGGCAGCCAGACTGCAGGGTGGGGCACTCTGCACCCACTGACCTGCTGCACAAAGGGAAAACTGACTGTGGAAACTGCATGTATGTGTGTGTGTGTGTCCCAAAATGGACAGAGGATCCAGAACCTTCTGAGCAGGCTGATTTTGCTGATTGCTTGGGCCACCCACAGTGCCCCCTCCTGCCCTCCTTCCAGGCCAACCTAGTTTCTCTTTCAAGAAGCCCACAGTACTTTCCTCTCAAGTGATCTCTTGCCTTGGTCTCCACCATCAGAGGGGACTTTGGGGAACAGGATTGGGAGAAGTCAGAGAGGGGAGAGCTGTGTTGTCTTCTGCAATTCCTTTACCCCACGTGCTGGGAGTAATGTGGGCAAGACAGAGAAGCACTCTGGCCCCCAAGCCTCACTTCCAAAGGAAGTCTTCCCCGACTTACCCTCTCCATCCCCACCCCAACCCACCTAGATACTTAGCACATGCCCAGGGAAGATGGACCTGACTGGGTGTGGCCTGGGGCCTCCAGAGCTGTTTCTCTGGGTGATCCTAGCTGTCCTGCCTCTCCTATCAGAATGTCTCCCTAATCAGTGGCGATACCTTAGAATGTGTCCCCCATCAATCAGTGGCCCCCTCTAACCAGCCCTGAGAGACCAGGGCTGAGTCTCCCTCTCAGGCTGGGGCCCCAGGCCAGGGCTGAGGATCCTCTTTAGACCGGGTCCCCCTGCCCTCGCCCCCACCAGCCTGGGAGGAAGTTCATAGGGACCACATTAAGGGGGCCCACAGAAGACCTGTGGAGATATAACCCCACACACATACTCAAGTCTCCTCAGCCACAGCCACTCCCCACCCCGCCCCGCCCCCTCAGGACACCACAGGGGAAAGAAGAGTTAAGCATTTTTAAGAAGTATCCAGGAGGCCCTGAGAAAGACGATGGCCCGGTAGCTGTTGTCAGGGGCTCCAGGGAGCCTGGCCCAGACCTGTGGAGGGGGTGGGGGAGAAGCAGTACCAGTGACTGTCTCACAGGCCTCTGGGTCACGTGCTCTGAGTGCGAGTCCCCTTTCTTGAGGACATATATCTGAAACAAGGAAGCGGAATTCATTACTTGCACGAAAAAGGGAACTCTACTTACAGAGACGGAATCTGAGCAGCAGAAGTGGCTTATATAGGGCACGGAGAGCATGTGTTCAGCAATTGGCTGATTTTCAAAGTCGGCCTGATTGCAGATTGGCTGACTTTCAGAAGTGGAATCACTGGCGTAAGACTGATGCTGATTGGCTGACTTTCAGAAGCATGGTCACTTGGAATGAGGCGGTTGCTGATTGGCTAGCTTTCAGAAGTTGAGGGTACTGAAAGAAAGCTGCCAGTAGGCCAGGTTTCAACTATGTGCGTTAGTAACTTGTTCATGGCTTGGGATTTGGCCCTGAACAGTCTCTTCCTTTTTTGAATTTAGAGAATAGAAACGTTTTATTTCCACCTTCCCCCACCACGTCTGACCTCTTCCCCTCTCTGACCAACCAGGCACTGACCATCTGTGCCCTAACTCCAGTTCTGAATTGTCCAAAAGTCAGTCTGCCCCACCCTGGTCATTTGTTCCTTCAACCCTTTCTTGGGTGTCCACTATGGAGATCAAAACTCTGGAAGACAGAGCAGGGCCTTCCCTTCTGAGGCTGGACACAGCCTCCTCGGGTAACTCAGCCCAGAGCTGGAAACCCAGAGAATGTTCCAGAAATATGTGTTGGGGTCAGTGGTCCATTGTACCTCACACTGGTAGCTCCAAGGCACCCCAGCTGTGGATCTGACTTCCATTAGTGACTGGTCATGTGGAGCCCCAGACCCTGCTGCGTGAGCATTCAGCTGAGGAAGGAGAGATTTGAGGAGCCCTGGTGGTGCAATGGCTAAGCATTCGGCTGCTAACTGAAAGGTCAACGGTTCAAACCCACCAGCCACTATGTGGGAGAAAGATGTGGCAGTCTGCTTCCATATAGATTATGGCATTGGAAACCCTATGGGGCAGTTCTATTCTGTCCTATAGGGTCGCTATGAATCAGAATCGACTTGGCAGCAACGGGTTTGATTTGGTTGGGCCCCTGTAGGAGGGGTGACAGTTCACAGCACAGCACAGTATTACCTGTTGCACCCTCAGATCAACCAGTGGCCCTGAGGCCTGGGTCCCAGAGCCAATGAGGCGGCTGTCCAGAGGGTGCTCCTTTGGAATCTCAGTCTGACGCAGGAATCCAGGTGGGCACCAATGGTTTGCTTCCCCTGAATTTTTTATGGACTCTTTGCTTCATTCCAAAGAGGATTGGAACATAAGCATTATTGAAACATAAGACTGGAACCATGTCAGTCCTCCTCACGACCACATCTGCTGCTTGAATGGATGAATGAATGAGTGAATGAAAGGCTGTAAGAGATTGCATGGTGCATTTGACAGAACTGGTATAAGCTATACCCTGCCTTTCCTGGCCTCTGTAAAATCTGTCCTCAACACACACTCCTCAGGGTGTGGACTGCCCACAGCTCACCAGTCCCTCACCTCTGGGACCCACATGGCACTTGGTTGTTGTTGTGTGCCCTTGAGTTAATTCCAACGCACAGCGACCCTATATGACAGAGTAGAACTGCCCCATGGAGTCTCCTAGGCTGTAATCTTTATGGTAGTAGACTGCCAGGTCTTTTCTCCTGAGGAGCAACTGGTGGGCTCAAACCGCCAAACTTTCAGTTAGCAGCTGAGCGCTTAACCAGTTGTGCCACCTGTAAAAAAAACCCATTACCATGGAGTCCATTCTGACTCATAACGACCCTACAGGACAGAGTAGAACTGCCCCATAGGGTTTCCACAGAGCGGCTGATGAATTCGAACTGCCAACCTTTTGGCTAGCAGTCAAGCTCTTTAACCGCTGCGCCACCAGGGTTCCTTAAGACCCATTGCCATTGAGTTGATGCTGGCTTATAGTGACCCATAGGACAGAGTAAAACTGCCCCATAGGGTTTCCAAAGAGCAGCTGGTGGATTCAAACTGCCAACCTTTTGGCTAGCAGTCAAGCTCTTTAACTGCTGCGCCACCAGGGTTCCTTAAGACCCATTGCCATCGAGTTGATGCCGACTTATAGTGACCCACAGGACAGAGTAGAACTGCCCCATAGGGTTTCCACAGAGTGGCTGGTGAATTCGAACTGCCAACCTTTTGGCTAGCAGTCAAGCTCTTTAACCGCTGCGCCACCAGGGTTCCTTAAGACCCATTGCCATTGAGTTGATGCCGACTTATAGCGACCCACGGGACAGAGTAGAACTGCCCCATAGGGTTTCCAAGGGGGTAATCTTTACAGAAGTAGACTGCCACATCTTTCTTCTGCACCACCAGTGGCTAAGAGATCTGCTGCTAACTGAAAGGTCAGCGGTTTGAACCCACCCAGCAGCTCCACAGGAGAAAAGATCTGGTGACCTGCTCCAGTAAAGGTTTACAGCCTAGAAAACCCTATGGAGCAGTTGTACTCTGTTACATGGGGTACCTATGAGTCGAAAATAGACTCGATGGTACCCAACAATAACAACCTTTGGGAAAAACAAAATACATTGGTTTGGGCCTTAAGTCAGATAAACATATTTATATTTGGCTTTGGTCAGGCTGGTTTTGGCCTTTGGCCACTGGTCAGGAGAGTGGGGGTGGGGATGGAGAGACTGTCTTGGTCCCAAAGCATGAGAAATGGGTTGGAGCCCAGCTCTGGCCAGGATCATGTAGAGAATTGGGTCAGGCCTTCCTCCATCTGGCTGTTTATTTCAACACAGTTACTAGGCACCTGCTATGTGCTAAGCCCAGTCCTCAAGAGGCTCAGAGTCAAGTGGGGAGACAGATAAATGGGTAAACGCCCACAGTATCAAGTGATTAGGGATGTTAGGGAGGGAAGCACAGTGAGAGCCCAGGGTAGGCACCAGACTCAGCTTAGGGTGGAGGGTGACTTGGGGACAGGATTGGCTACTAAATTTGTACGGCCCAGTGCAAAATGAAAATGCAAGACCTCTTATTCAAATTTCAAGGCAGCAACAGCACAGCATTAAACCAAGGGCAGGGCCTTTCAGAGCACAGGGCCTATGGGACCACACAGGTCTCACACCAAGCTTGCCCTGTTGAAGGAGGCATGCCTGTGCTGAGTCTGAGGGCTGAGTGTGACTGTGCAGGGGAAGAGAAAGGGGAAATGGCCCGATGTGCGTGAGGACCTGGCAGCCCTGTGGAAGTCCCAGAGTCTCGGTTTCCTCAAGTTGGGGTCTTAATACCTGCCCAGGGGCTGATGCACCCAGGACGAAGTTGTCCCCAGTCCTCAGGGATCACAAGAAGCTGCCAACTCTCCTTTCTTGGCAGAGGGTAGGGGCAGGAATAGGGGCACACAATCATTTAAATCTGACCTTATAGCCTTCATACAGTCCTTGGGTGGTGCACTTAATGCACTTGGCTGCAAACTGAAAGGCTGAAGGTTTGAGTCCACCTAGAGGCACCTCGGAAGAAAGACCTGGCAACCTACTTCCCCAAAATCAGCCACTGAAAACCCTATGGAGCACAGTTCTACTCTGACACACATGCGGTCACCATGAGTCAGAGTCAACTTGATGGTAAATGCTTTGGTTTTCTGGTATAGCCTTCGTACTCATTGGGAGCCTAAACACCCTCTCTTTTTAAGAGATATGGAAGTTGCTTTTTTGTGATATAAATGGCAAAAAAAATAAACATAAAAGTGAGTGAATTGTACATTTTAAAACAGTAAATTTTATGTCATGTATGTTTCATCATAATTTATTTAAAAAAAAAGTTTATCATGGTTAAAAACAAAAAGTCTATGTTGGTTTTCCTGATTAAAAAGAAGAAAGTGGCTGCTCCATGAACTCCCCAAATCTAGGCTCCATAGGCCCTCCATGTTGATGTTATATGTCCCTGGAGAAGCCACGAGTGACACCCAGCCAGTCTGGCTGAGAGCCGAGGTGGGCACAGGGCAGGCAAGTTCCAGGACTTGGAAGGCCAAGGCCCTGTCTCAGCCTCTTTCCCCCTCCAGCTCTCTGGTCTCTGCAGGATGGGAGCCCCTGAACGGGCAGCTTTGAAACCCAGCAAGAAGATAACAGGAGACAGAGAAACTAAAGACTCCCTTGATAACCCACCGGGAAGCCAACACAGAACAAAACAGAGAGATAAGGAGCAGGCTGCCTCTCTCAAGGCCAGACAGTTTTAAAAGAGACTACTTGGGGTAGACATTGGGCTTAAAGACTGCGCAGCAGATAAAGAGATCCCTCGATGGGGAGCTAGAGAGATAAATGAGGCTCAGCAAGTTGGTTTGGTGGTCTCCAGCCAGACGGGGCTCCCAGGCTGGACACCTCCTGCCGTCTGAGTTCTGGCTCCATTTGTAGGGCCAAGGCTAGGCTCTCTTGTCTTCTGGCTCCCTGGGCTTGTGTCTGCTTCCCCAGTTAGCCTAAGAACTGGCTAAAGGACCAGGTTCACCATACAGCTTTATTTTAAATAAAGCTGTTTCACTTTTTTTTTTTTTTCCAACAAAGGTAAGCAGGCTATGTTTCTAGGAAACTCCCAATCATGTGTCTTTGAGCCAAGAAGGGCCTTTGAAGCAGTGTGGTATAACGGAAGCAGCCTGGCCTTGGCTTCAGATGACACTGGGCACAAATGTCAGCCATGGAACCCTGGCCAAGTGACTTACCTTCTGTGAGCCTCAGTGTTCTCATCTGGGCAATGAAGATAAAGAGCAGGGCTGGGTGAGGACCAAGAGATAATGGATATAAAGGGCTCAGCCTGTACCACCCTTAAACTGTGGCAACAGGGCCCCTGCCTGGGCCCTGATGCTGTAGAGAGGCTCACTCTGGTCGGCCTCTACCTGCTCCTCACCCCACTGGGTGAGGAGCCTACAGGACCAAGGGTTGAGCCCACTTGGAACCCATGCCCCCCTTCTAGACTACACTCTGGGTCCCTTGCCCACAAGGCCCTATGCCCACTTCCCCAACCTGAGATGGCCTCTGCCCCAAATTGTCTTCCTGAGGGCAGCAGGATGTGCACTTCTAGGTTCAAGGGGTGGCTGATGATGGTACTTTGTACAAGAGGACATGGTGACAATAGAGAGAGTTTGGACAGATGATCTGGGGTCTAGTCCACATGCATAAACACAAGGCCGCGTGTAGTGCAGAATGGAGCCCATGGCGGGAAAGGTTCCAGTTACCATTGCATAACAAACCACCTCAAAACTCAGTGGTGTAAAACAACAATTATTTTATTACTATCTCTCATAGTTTTGAGGATTGACTGAGATCAGCTGGGTGATTGTCTTTTGGAGTCTCGTACGTGGTTGTTGGAGCCTTGGCGGCGCAGTGGCTAAAAGCTTAGCTACTAACCAAAGCGTCGGCAGTTTGAATCCACCAGGCATTCCCTGGAAACCCTGTGGGACAGCTCTACTCTGTCCTATAGGGTTGCTATACATCAGAATCAACTCAACAGCAAGAGTTTTTGTTTTTTTTTTTCTTATGTGGTTGTAGTCAGATGGTGGTTAGGGTTAAAGTCAATCCGAAAGTTCCTCACCAAATGCCCTCTATGGACAGAACACTTCCACCTATGCTGCTGTCTTCGTGTGGCCTGGGATTTCTCATAGCATGGAGGCTGGGTTTCCAAGAGCAAGAGTGCCAAAAAGAATCAGGCAGAAGCTGCATTGCCTACTGAGACCCAGTCTCAGAAGTCATGTATCATCATTTCTGCTGTAGCCACAAAAAAAAAAAAAAAAAAAACCCACTGCCGTCGAGTCAATTCCAACTTATAGCGACCCTACAGGACAGAGTAGAACTGCCCGGTAGAGTTTCCAAGGAGCGGCTGGCCTGCCCAAATTAAAGGGAAGGCAACATAGACTCCAACCCTCAATGGAAAAGTGTGAACGTACATTGTAAGAAGAGTATCAAAAAACAAAACCAAACCCATTGCTGTCAAGTTGATCCCAACTCATAACAACCCTACAGATCAGAGTAGGGCAGCCCCATAGGGTTTCCAAGGAACGGCTGGTGGATTCAAACTTCTGACCTTTCGGTTAGCAGTCAAGCTCTTAAGCACTGTGCCACAGAAGGGTATAGGAGATGAGATATATTGTGGGGAAATATACAATCTGCCACAGAAGAGAAGGGGAGACCGCACATATGCATCCTTCTGAAGTCCTGCAAATGATAGGGGTATTAGTGGTCTTGTGACACCCAGTCCCCTCTAAGTATTCACACTGATGGGAAATCCTTCTGCTTAAAGCAGACGTCCAGCCCAGGAGGCTGTAGCCAGCCTCTGAACTGACCTAATAGCAAGGGCTAGAGCATGGGCTAGGATCACAGTGAGTAAGCCTGAGAGGGAAGGGATGTTTGAATTACCCCTGAGAGCTTTTTCTGGCACAGGGCTCACCAGGAAGCCCCAGTGTTTCCCCCTCCAGGGGGGAAATCTGCCACGTGGCCACAAGGCCTCCTTTCCTAATGGGGGCCCAAAGCTCTAGGTTCTACACTTGACTCAGTCATCGTGTGATCTTGGGAAAGTCACCTCTCTCTGGGTCTTAGTTTATCTGTGAATTGGGAGGATGGGGCTAGAAGGATTGGTCCTAAAACCTCTGCCTACTCCCCTATACCCAGCAAGAATAATTGCATTGCCTCAGATAAGCCCCAGCTCTCCAGTTACCTTCCTGGGAACACAGGGCCATTTTCAAATACTCCCATCCCTACCTCGCCTGGTCTGTATGCTTGATGGGGGCAAATTGGTTCTGGTTTTGATCTCCACTGTTTCCCCCAATGAAGGCCCAATAATGGGAGATGTTCAGGGCACCTGATTTCACAGTCTGGGATGGGGGACTAGGGAGGTTTTACCTGGGTCTTAGGTCTATCTCTACCCAGCCTCCCCTAGGGACTGCCCGACAGCTGGGGCCACCTCATCCAAACTGTCTCCCCTGTAGCCCCTTTCTCAGGGAGAAACCTGGGGTGTGGAGAAGGGGAGAGTAGATCTGACTCATTCAACCAGATGGTTCAGAAAGCGGCATCTTCAGTTTATGTGGGAATGCTGGGAATGCCAGCTGCGAAGGAGGGAAAGGTACCCAAAGTTATGGATAGTCAGCCTTGAAGTTGACTTTGCCTGGTATCCATCCCAGCCCAGTTTGTCTTTTCCCACTGACTCTATGTATGCAGCTTTGGTCTCCAGAGTCATTTCAGTGAGCTGTTTATGCTTCCCTGGAGGTAGTAAGGACTGGATCCACATAAGAAGCGAAAAGGGGCTTCCCTTGCTTAAGGCTGTAAATAGTAATGGCCTGCCTAGGGTTACTAGATTTAGCAAATGAAAATACAAGATTACCGGTTAAGTTTGAATTTCAGAATAAACAATGAATAGTTTTTTTAGTATAGTACTTCCCATGCAATATTTGGGGCATACCTACATAAAAAATTACTTGTTGTTTATCTGAAATTCAATTTTAACTAATCATCCTGTATTTTATCTGGCACCCCTAGGCCTACCCTATTACAGGACCAACCCCTGATTCCCCTACCCCAAAGTATAGAGAAAGCCAGGACCTTGGTAACAGAAGGGACTGGTATTCCTCTGTGTTACCTTCTTTCTCCCCAGTGCCTGCCTCCCATCCTCACTGCGACTGCTACCTGGAAATCCTATGGCAAATTCAGCCCCAGGAGGATGCTTGGCTGATTGTACCACATCCTATTTCACTTGTCAATCCTACAGCCAATCACTGAACACTGTGGTGCCAGCCTTGTCTTGGGAGTAGTCAGGGGAGATGACTGTGGGTCTGGGGCTTAAAGGAAGGGATGATTTAAAAGGATTTATTTGTTGGAGTAGATAAACAAAGAAGCAATACAGTACAGAAGATCAGCTGGTCTCAAAGGGTGGTCCATAGACCCTGGAAGCCCTCAAGATCCTTTCAGGAGATATGTGAGGTCAAAACTATTTTCACATTAACACAGACATTATTGGCCTTTTTTACTGTGTTACAATTTGACCAATTCTTCATAAGCAATGGTGGGTACAACTGTTGGTGTCTTAGCACAAATTAAGGCAATAACACCAAACTGTATGATCGTCATTGTAGTCTTCACTGCCGTGTACTTGCGGTTTAAAAAAATGTGACTTGAAAGTTGAAAATTTCTGAACTTAAAAATAGAAAAACAACCTTGAAGTTAACTTTGACCTTGTATGCCATCATTAAAAAAAATATTTACTTAATCTTTGTAAGCTAGCCTTGAGACATAAATCATAAATAATCTCCCTAATCTCTAACCTTGAATATGCACCATTCGACTAATCTCTAACCCTGGAGAGAAGATGTAACATACTAGTCTTTGATGTCACACTGGCCCTTATTGTGTGAGGCCAAGGTGAAAAATTCATATATGAGCATGGGCTGTCTACTCATTCGATGATTGAAGGCAGAAACAGAGTATGCGTGATTGCAAAAACTGGGGAAAAGGGAGTCTTGATGCCAAAAAGCTTGAGAATCACTGCAAAACAAAGTGCAAAGTAAGTCTCCATCCCACCCAAGAACCCTAGCCTATAGTTTGTTTCTCTCTAAAGACAACCACTGTGGCCAATGTCTTAACCTATCCTTCCAGAGCTATGCTACGCCTTTATACCCAAAAAGTATTAACTAGTCTGTATCTGTTTGTTTTTTTTTTTTCAGGTAATGCATCTTTTTTTTTTTTTTAATGCATCTTGGGAAATGGTCCATATTAGCACATATACAGCTGCTGCATTCTTTTTAATGGTTGCACTGTACGCCCACTATATGCATGCAATGTAACTTATTAAACCATTCCTCTTTTGCTGAACATTTGGGTCATTTCTAATTTTTTACTAATTCAAACAGCGATGTACTAAACATCCCTGAAAGAGTTTTAAGCAGGTAAATGATATAACCAGTTCTGCTTGTTCAACAAATCACTCTGACAACACTAAAAGCACAAAGACAAAATAGATAAATTGAACTTCATCAAAATAAAAAAACTTTGTTCAGCAAAGGGCTTTAACAGCAAAGTGAAGAGACAACCTACAGACTGGGAAAAAATTGGGGAACCATATATCAGACAAGGGTTTAATATCCAGAATATATAAAGAACTCCTACAACTTAACAACAAGAAGAAAAATAATTCAATCAAAAACTGGGCAAAGTATCTGAATATATATTTCACCAAAGATATCCAAATGACCAATAAGCACATGAAAAGGTGCTCAACATCATTAGCCATTTCCAAAACCAAAAAACCAAACCCATTGTCATCAAGTTGATTTTGAATCATAACGACTCTATAGGACAGAGTAGAACCGTCCCATAGGATTTCCAAGGCTGTAATCTTTACGGAAGCAGACTGCCACATCTGTCTCCCTTAGAGTAGTTGGTGGGTTGAAACCACTGACCTTTCAGTTAGAAGCCGAGCACTTAATCACTGCACCACTAGGGCTCCTTTCATTAGCCATTAAACCAAAAAAAAAAAACCAAACCCATTGCCATCGAGTGAATTCTGACTCATAGTGACCTTATAGGAAAAAGTAGAACTGCCCCATAGGGTTTCCAAGGTGTACCTGGTGGATTCGAACTGCCAACCTTTTGGTTAGCAGCTGTAGCTCTTAACCACTATGCCACCAGGGAGATACAAATCAAAAACACAATGAAATGCCAATTCATATTCACTAGGATGACAATTATGGTTTGAATTTTGTCCCCCCAA
Organism: Elephas maximus indicus; assembly: GCF_024166365.1. Classification (NCBI taxonomy): domain Eukaryota; kingdom Metazoa; phylum Chordata; class Mammalia; order Proboscidea; family Elephantidae; genus Elephas; species Elephas maximus. Next base: position 65,163,114 of record NC_064831.1, on the reverse strand, counting down.
AATATGTGTTGGATTCTTAACCCCCATACATGTAGATAGGAGCCCTGGTGGCCCAATGGGTAAACGCTTGGCTGCTAACTGATAGGTTGATGGTTTGAACCCACCCAGTGGCTCTGAGGGAGAAAGACTTGGAGATCTGCTTCTGTAAAGATTACAGCCAAGAAAATCTTATGGGGGCAGTTCCAAGCTGTCAAATGTGGTCACTATGAGCCAAAATCTACTCAGCACCTAAAAACAATAACAACATACATTCGCTGTGATCCTATTTGAGAATAAGATTTTCTTTGTTATGTTAACAAGGCCATATCAGTACAGAGTAGGTCTTAAGCCAACCACTTTTGAGATATAAAAGGAGCATATTAGGCACAGAAGCAAGGACAAATGGGGGAAGATTGATGCCAGTAGACATCACCAAGGACCAGAGATAAGGGAAGCTGAAAAGAGACAAGATCTTCTCCCAGAGCCAACAGACAGAGAAAGCCTTCACCTAAAGCTGGAGCCCTGAATTTGGACTTCTAGCCTCCTAAACTGTGAGGAAATAAATTTTCTGTTGCTAAAGCCACCCACTTGTGGTATTACTATAAGTATGTCTGCTATAGCAGCACTAAGAAACTAAAGCAATGACTAAGATAAAAAACAAAACGAAACTGAAAACAACAAATGTTGGCAAGGATGTGGAGAAATTGGAACTGTTTTCCATCGCTGTTGGAAATGCAAAATGGTACAGTCAGTTTCCCCAGAAGTTAAACATGGAGTTACCACATGACAGAGCAATTCCACTCCTAGGTATACAGCCAAGAAGCTTGAAAGCAACAACATAAATAGGCACATACACACCAGTGTTCACTGCAGCACTATTAGCAATAACCAAAAGGTGGAAAAGACGGATAAACAAAATGTGGAACACTACTCAGCCAGAAAGAGAAGTGAAGCCCTGATACATGCTACAACATGGATGAAACCTGAAAACATTATACTGAGACAATCAATCACAAAAGGACATATGTTGTATGATTTCACTTATACGATATACAGTACCTAAGTTTTCCACTTTGATGAAGTCCAATTTGTCTATTTTCTCTTCTGTTACTTTGTGCTTTTGATGTCATATCTAAGAATCCATTGTCAAAAACAAGGTCTGTATGTTTTTTTCTAAGAGTTTTATAGGTTTAGTTCTTATATTTAGGTTATTGATCTATTTTGAGTTAATTTTTGTATATGGTGTGAGGTACAGCTCCAGCTTCATTCTTTTGCATGTAGACATAGAGCTGCTCTAGAACTATTTGTTAAAGAGGCTATTCTTTCCTCCACTGAATGGACTTGGTACCCTTGTCAAAAGTTAATTGGCCATGGATGTATGAGTTTATCTCTGGATTCTGAATTCTACTCCATTAGTCTATACATTTAACTTTATACCAGTACCAGACTGTGTTGATTATTGTAGCTTTATAGTACTTTTTAAAACCAGGAAGTGTGAGTCCTCCTACTTTGTTCTTTTTCAAGATTGTTTTGGCTGTTTGGGTTCCCTTGCAATTCCATATGAATTTAAGGATCGGCTTTTCTATTTCTGCAAACAAGGCTGTGGGAACTTCGGTAGGGGCTGCGTTGAATTTGTAGATTGCTTTTTTGGGTAGTTCCTGAGTCCTTTGACACAACCCTGGTAGTGTCTCATGGCATCCTGTTTTATGGTATAACAGGATGTTTTAGGACTCATCCACTATATTTTCTGTCCCAGACCTTGAGTTATACACTTTCCAGAGGCATTTTTGCATTAACAGCGCATGGTGGTGAATCGAATGTCATGGGTGGTGGGAGGTAGGGTGACTCCCAGTTTTATGACTTGCAGAGCCATTTGCTGAGAGAGAAGGAGCAGGTTTGGTGTTGACACTGAGGCTGAGACACCTGGTGAAGAGGCTCTGTAGTGCCACTTGTGACTCCTCCCCTCCATCCTGCTTTAGTTACACATTTATTGGTCTGTGATCATTAAAATGCCAGATCTGTAGGGGCCACAAGAGAAGTGATTCTTGCTTCTGAGAGCTCAAGGTCCAGGTGGAGAGATAAGCTTCCTTTTCCCTAAATGACAACGGCATGTTCCTGGAAGAACGAAGTGGTCACAAAAGACTTGGACAGTGCTAGGGTAGGATAGACGCCTCTGGCCATCCTGTGGTGCCTTGGGAATATTAGCGATTCAGCCCCAGTACACAGGAAGGATGGTGGTTGTCACTGCAGGTGGCCGTGGAGCAGCTGGGGGCAATGGTACTACCAAGGCCCCAGCCATATGGGTCAACACAAGTCAGCACATGGTTGACAACACAAGTCAACACAGCTATATGGGCCAATAAAGCCAGGGTCACTTTCCTCCCTTGGTGCCTGTGCATGAGAAAGCGCCTGCCTTTTCCAAACACAGGTTGGGCCTAAAGAGGAATGTGTGTCCTCTTGCTGTAGTCTGCTCGACCTGGTGATTTACCGCACTCCCCGCCACCCTCCTCCCCAGACATACACCTGTACATTCACTGAGGGAACACAAAGCACGTGTACTCAAATTAATAAACACATTTATACACATGATCATGCACAGGTGCCCATTAACATACACACACAGAAGTAGTGCAGAAGAGGAGAATTAGTCCCACACTGAGGGGGAGACCTCTGTTTGAATCTGGAGCCTTTTACTAGGCCACTGGTCTTTGGACCTTAATTCACTATCTGTTAAACAAGATGTTGGCTTTAATACCCCTGACTCCAAGGGCCTCGCCCACGATGTCAATAAGGGTCTATGGTTTTAAATGTACACACACACTCATAGGAACTCTGGGGACCTCTCCCCAAAAGCCAGAGGATTGTTCTAGCCATCCTCTAACTTCCCCAGAGTCTTCAAGGGCTTTACATTTTCCCCTGCACACATATTTCACCTAGATGGATGAATCCCCAACCCTCAGGTAGAAACTTGCTTTTTACCTTGACTATATCAGCTCAAGGGGGGCACTGGTGGTTCAGTGGTAGAATTCTCACCTTCCACGTGGGAGGCCCAGGTTCAATTTCCAGCCAATGAACCTCATGCGTGGCCACCACCTGTTAGTGGAGGCTTGTATGTTGTTATGATGCTGAACAGGTTCTGCTGGAGCTTCTAGACGAAGATGGATTAGGAAGAAAAGCCAGGAGATCTACTTCTGAAAATCAGCCAATGAAAATCCTATGGATCACAATGGTCCTATCCCCAACTGATCGTGGGGACGGTGCAAGTTGGGTAGCATTTCCTTCCATTGTGTATGGGGTCACCATGAGCTGGGGGTCTACTCACTGCAGCTACCAACAATATCAGCCCAAAGAGAGTGAAATGTTTACCGATGTGGGCCCTCAAGTGGGGTGTAGGGGCAGCTGGCTCTGTAACTCTTCCCCTAGGCCTGGATTCCCCACCACTTCTGCAGAGCTCCAGCATGGACAGTAACCAGTCTACAAGGCTGGTGGATTCACGATTTGCCTGTGGATTTGGGATTTTCCAGCCCTGGTCTTCAAAGGCGCATACAAGTTTCTTAGGTGGATAAGAATGGTCTGGGGTGCCATCTGGCTCCCTTGAGTTTAGCTTGCCTACACCCAGTCAGCTACCAAGGGACCTTGAAGCTTCTAGGGGCTAAGCTGTCCTCTAGCTTGAATGTATATTTTAGGAGAAGTACTAAAGGGAGAAGAAGAGGCTTTTTCATAGAGACACTGTGTAGCAAAGTTGGGGACTTATGGACTAAATCCTGGCTCAACAACTTTAATACCATGTGACTTTGGGCAACCTCTCTAGGCCTCAGTTTCCTCATCTGTAAAATGGGAACCAGAGTGACTACCCTTAGGATGGTTGTGAGGATTCACTGAGATAATGCCTATAAAGCACTCAGCACACTGCCTGATGCACAGTAGATACCTTAGTTTCCTAGTGCTACTCTAACAGAAATACCATAAGTGGGTAGCTTTAAAGAACAAAAAATTATTTTCTCACTGTTCAGGAGGCTAGAAATACGAATTCAGGATACCGGCTATAGGGGAAGACTCTCTCTGTTGGCTCTGAGGAAAGATTCTTGTCTCTTTCAGCTTCTGTTGCCTTGGCATTCCTTGGTGATCTTCAGGTGGCATCTGTCTCACCCCACCCCAGATCTGTTTGTGCTTGCCCCTGTGTGTCTAATCTGCTCTTTTTATAACCCAGAGGTGATTAGGTTTAGGACACACCCTACACTGATATGGCCTCATTAACATAACTAAGAAAACCCTACTCCCAAACAGGACTATATCCACAAGCACTAAAAAAAAACAAGCCAAACCCATTGCAGTCTAGTAGATTCCAACTCATAGAGACTCTAAAGGACAGAGTAGAACTGTTCCATAGGGTTTCCAAGGAGTAGGTGGTGGATTCTAACTGACGACCTTTTGGTTAGCAGCTGAACGATTATCCACTCCTCCACAGGTGTAGTGGTTGGGATTTCAACGTATATTTTGGAGGGACACGATTCAGTCCATAACGGTAGGTGTTCGAAAACTCATAGCTGTTGTTATTAACATCCTTGACTGAAAAGTTTTTCAAAATAGGGCACAAAGGTGAATTCTGGAAACTCCAGAATGGTATGCAACACTCAGCAAATTTTGAAAGTAACATTAAGTACACATATAAGCATTTTGAAAATAATGATCATTTACTTCTGTTTCTGGCAGTATGCAAACTAGTTGAGTAAAGAAATCCCTGCCAGTAGAGAGTACTTAAATGCTGAATAAAATATCAAAAACTTGTATATTAAAGTACAGGTGAGCTGGGGATAAGTAAGGGAAAGAGTCAGAAGCCAGAATAACAAGAGATCCCACTGAGTTAAGTCTGCCTTAGAGCTCACATTCCCCTGAGGGCCTGGGTTATAAAGGGTCAGGATGTCACATACCTCCTGGGCACCACTTCAGTCCTTTCAGCCCCACTTCTGATTTCAGTCACTGCTGAGATGACTGGTTTCCTGTGAACTTCAACCAGCCTCATGCAGATGCTTCCTTGTCTTGGACACCTCTTATTTCCTGTCTGAGAGATGGGATGCTCTCAGGAACTTCTTGAACCTTCACACGTATGTAATCCATAAGTTTAAGGGAGTCAATGTTTGTGTGACCACTCTTTTTTAAAAAAAAAAAATTATTTTATTTAAGAATATACAAATCGTATTTTTGAACAGGGTTTTCTTTGTTATGCTAATGAAGCCATGTCAGTGTATGGCGTGTCCTAAACCTAATCACCTCTGAGTTATAAAAAGAACAGATTAGACACAGGAGCAAGCACAAATGGGGGCCGGGGTGGAGTGAGATAGACGCCATGTGAAGATCACCACGTTGTATATTCTCAATATACAATATATTCTCAACAAGTTGTTGAGAATAGACACAACAGAACATACACCAATTGAACAATTTCTACACGTACAATTCAGTGACATCAATTACCATCTTCAAATTGTGCAACCCTTCTCACCCTCTTTTTCTGAATTGTTCCTCCCCCATTAATATAAACTCTTCGTCCTCTAAGTTCCCTATCTACTCTTGTGAGTTACTGTTGTCAATTTGATCCCAATATGGATAGTTATTTAAAAGAGCATCATGCTCAAGGGAGACATTATTTACTAATTAAGTTAAATTATTGTTTGATTTAAAAGACTTCAGGGGATAGTTTTGATTTAAGATTTAAAGATTATCTCAGGGCAATAGTTTCAGGGGTTCATCCAGCCTCAATGGCTCCAGAAAGTATGAATTCCATGAGAACTTAAAATTCTCTTCCCCATTTTCTGTGGGACCACTCTTGACCAACAAGTGACAGAAGAAAATAAATGCTTCTCCCTTTCATTTCCCAGCTTATAAGCCTCCTTAGAAAATCCTGTGAGAATCAGGCAACTATCAGACTTTCCCTTGATAAGGCAACTTTGTACTGGCTTTTCCTCTTTCTTTGTTTCACCCTTTGCATTCCTCAACACTGCTCCCTGGGATCACTTCCCAAATTAACTACTTACACATAACCCTTTCCAGAAGCTCTGCCTTTAGAGGAACCAAGACAAAACAAGAAAGAGGATAAAATGCCTGACACTTGGGCCTGGGAGGGAGGTTATAAACGAGATCCCATCACAGATCTGAGATTCCCCAAAAGGCAATACCCTAGGGAAGAAATTGGGCAGGGGGGGCGAACATCCTGCAGAAGACTTTCTTATATTAACTTAGCTGTTGGTGGAGTAGGAACACAGGAAAAAAGAAATCTCTGCTCGGATTCCTAACACAAGTCAATATTTATGCAGAGGAAAGCCCAAAATCATTGGAATTGAAAAAAACCTCAAGCCCAAATTTCATTTAAAAGTGGTTCTGAGTTTGAAGCGCCCCTAGGCACCTGACAGAGTAAAAGATAAATCTCTGGAAAAACATATACATATATATATTATTCATTTATTGAGCTTTAAATGAAAGTTTACAAATTGAGTCAGTCTCTCACACATAAATTTATATACACCTTGGTATATACTCCTAGTTGCTTTCCCCCTAATTAGACAGCACACTCCTCTCTGCTCTCTATTTTCGTGTCCATTCGGCCAGCTTCTGACCCCCTCTGCCCTCTCATTTCCCCTCCAGACAGGAGCTGCCCACATAGTCTCATGTGTCTGCTTGATCCAAGAAACTCACTTCTCACCAGTATCATTTTCTATCCCATAGTCCAATCCCTGTCTGAAGAGTTAACTTTGGGAACGGTTCCTGTCTTGGGCTAACAGAAGGTCTGGGAACCATGACCTCTGGGGTCCTTCCGGTCTCAGTCAGACCATTAAGTCTGGTGTTTTTACGAGAATCTGGGGTCTGCATCCCACTGCTCTCCTGCTCCCTTAGCGGTTCTCTGTTGTGTTTCCTGTCAGGGCAGTCATCAGTTGTAGCCAGGCACCATCTAGTTCTTATGGTCTCAGGATGATGCAGACTCTGGTTTATGTGGCCCTTTCTGTCTCTTGGGCTCATAATTACCTGGTGTCTTTGGTGTTCTTCATTCTCCTTTGCTCCAGGTGGGTTAAGACAAATTGATGCATCTTAGATGGCTGCTTGCTAGCATTTAAGACCCCAGACACCACTCTCCAAAGTGGGATGCAGAATCTTATTAGATTTTATTATGCCAATTGACCTAGATGTCCCCTGAAACCAAGGTCCCCAAACTCCCGCCCCTGCTACTCTGGGCTTCGAAGTGTTTGGTTTATTCAGGAAACTTCTTTGCTTTTGGTTTAGTCCAGTTGTGTGGAAGAACATATTTTAAACACAAATCTCAAAAGAATTCCCACAAAGAATTCCAAAGAACATGAGCTCCTAATAAAAAACAATGAGGACACAAACCACATATAGCATATGTTTACATATACCACAATCCATAAAAAAAAATCCCACAGACTCATGAGAACACAAACCACAATGAGCAAGAGTCAGTAGAAACAACAAATTGCAGGGTGAGACCCACAAATACTGCATAAAATGGAATTTTAAGACACAGAATAGGAAATGAGCATTTTATTATGTTTAAAGAAGTTAAGAAAAATATTGAAAACATGTTGACAGATTAAGAAACTAACAAAATGAACTAGACATATTTGAAGATGAACAAGCTAAAATTTCTAGAAAGTAAAACTGTAGTAATTAAAATTGAAAACTCAAAGGACAAGTTAAAAGGCAGAATAGACAAAGTTGAAGAAAGAATTAGTAAACTGAAATATAAAGTTTAAGAAATTACCAATAATTCAACAGAGTGTTAAAAGGATGTAAAATATGAAAGAAAAGTTAAGAGACATGAAAGAAATTCAACATTCATTTGTGATAAAACTCAGCAAATGAAGAATTAGAGGGGCTCCCTCAGTCCAATGGAGGACATCCACACCTACACAAAAAAACCTATAACTACTCTCATACTTTATGTAAAAGACGGTATGCTTTCCCTCTGAGTTCAGGAACAAGAAAGAACGGCTCCTGCTGCTCCTATTCAACATTTTACTGGAGGTCCTAACCAGTGCAATAAGTCAAGAAAAAGAAATAGAAGGCATACAGATTGCAAAGGAAGAAGTAAAATTGTTTCTATTAGGAGACAATATGTTTATGAAGAAAATTGCAAAGAATCTACAAAAAATGATATAAGTGAGGCCAAACAATATTATATATATTTCACTTATATAAAGAGAAAAAGGCAAAAAAAAAAAAAGATACTATATCTAATAACTGAGTTTAACATGGTTACAGGATACTAGGTCAATATACAAAAATAAATTGTATGCCTATATATTAGCAATGAACAATTATAATGTAAATTTAAAAAGTAGCACCACTTAAAATAGCATAAAAAACATGAAATACTTAGGTATAAATCTAACAAAATATGTGCAAGATAGGTATGCTGAAAACAACAAAACTTTGATGAGAAAAATCAAAGGCGAGCTAAAAAAATGTTTATGGATTTTAAAAATCAATATCATTAAGAGGTCAATTCTCCTCAAGTGGAGCTATGGATTTAATGCAATCCCAATCAAAATCCCAGAAGGATTTTCACAGAAATTAATAAACTGATTCTAAAATATTTACAGAAATGCAAAGGAACTCGAGTATCCAAAACAATTTTGGAAAAAAAAGAACAAAGTTGGAAAACTCACACTGTTTGATTTCAAGATTTACCACAAAGTTACAATATTCAAAGACAGTATAGTATTGACAAAAGGAGAGACATACAGATTATTAAAAGAACTGAGAGTCCAGAATTAGGCCCACACATTTTTTATTGATTTTTGACAAAGATGTCGAGTCAGCTCAATGAAGCAATAGTGTTTTCAACAAATTGTGCTGGAAAAATTGGACATTCATATTCAAAAAATGAACCTCAATCCATGTGTCACAACATATTAAAAAATTACCTCAAAATGGATCATAAGCAGAATTGTAAAAGCTAAAACTATAAAACTTCCAAAAGGAAACACAGGAGCAATATATTTTTTTTTTTATATTTATTTATTGTGCTTTAGGTGAAAGTTTACAAATCAAGTCAGTCTCCCATACAAAAAGCCATACACACCCTGCCGCACACTCCCAGATGCTCTCCCCTTAACAAGAAAGCAAATTCCTCCTCTCCACCCTGTATTCCCCATGTCCATTCAGCCAGCTCCTGTACCCCTCTTCCTTCACATCTTGCCACCAGACAGGAGTCGCCCGCATAGTCTCATGTGTCTACTTGAGCCATGAAGTTCACTCCTCACCAGCATCGTCTATCTTATAGGCCAGGTCAATCCCTGTCTGTAGAGTTGGTTTCAGGAATGGTTCCAATCTTGGGCTATCCAAGGGTTCGGGGGCCATGACTATCAGGGTCCCTCCAGTCTCAGTCAGACCATTAAGCCTGGTCTTTTTCCGAGAATTTAAGATCTGCATCCCACTGTTCTCCTGCTCCATCAGGGATTCTCTGTTGTGTTTCCTGTCAGGGCAGTGATCGGTGGTAGCCAGGCACCATCTAGTTCTTCGGGTCTCAGGCTGATGGAGTCTGTGGTTTATGTGGCCCTTTCTGTCTCTTGGGCTCGTATTTACCTTATGTCTTTGGTCTTCTTCATTTTCCTTTGCTCTAGGTGGGTTGAGTCCAATTGATGCATCTTAGATGGCTGCTTGCTAGTGTTTAAGACCCCAGATCCTGCTTACCAAAGTGGAATGCAGACCGTTTTCTTAACACATTTTGTTATGCCAATTGACCTAGATGTTCCCTGAAACCATGGTCTCCAGACCCCCATCCCTGTTACTCCGGCCTTCGAAGCTTTTGATTGTATTGAGGAAATTGCTTTTGGTTTAGTCCAGGTGTACTGACTATCCCTGTGTTATGTGTTGCCCTTCCCTGTACCTAAAAAAGTTTTTGTCTACTATCTAGCTAGTACATATCCCTCTCCCTCCCCCCCAACCCTCATAACATCAAAGAATATTTTCTTCTGCGTTTAAACTTATAATAGTGTCTTATAACAGTGTTATAATAGTTCTTATAATAGTGGTCTCATACAATATTTGTCCTTTTGCAATTGACTAATTTCACTCAGCATAATGCCTTCCAGATTCCATCATGTTATGAAATGTTTCACAGATTCATCATTGTTCTTAATCATTGTGTAGTATTCCATTGAGTGAACATACCATAATTTATTTATCCATTCATCTATTGATGGGCACCTTGGTTGCTTCCAACTTTTTGCTATTGTAAACAGTGCTGCAATGAACACGGGTGTGTGTATATCTATCTGTTCATGTGAAGGCTCTTATTTCTTTAGGGTATATTCCAAGGAGTGGAATTTCTGGGTCATATGCTACGGCTGCTAACCAAAAGGTTGGCAGTTCAAATTCACCAGGTGCTTCTTGGAAACTCTGTGGGGCAGTTCTACTCTGTCCTGTAGGGTCACTATGAGTCGAAATCAACTCGATGGCAGTGGATTTTTGGTTTTTTTGGTATGATGGTTCTATTTCTAGCTTTTTAGGGAAGCACCAAATCGATTTCCAAAGTGGCTGTGCTATTTTACATTCCCACCATCAGTGTATAAGTGTTCCAGTCTCTCCACAATCTTTCTAACATTTATTATTTTGTGCTTTTTGGATTAATGCCAGCCAGCCTTGTTGGGGTGAGATGGAATTTCATTGTAGGTTTGATTTGCATTTCTCTAATAGCTAATGATCGTTAGCCTGTTAGCAGCCTGAATGGCCTCTTTGGTAAAGTGTCCGTTCATATCCTTTGCCCACTTTTTAATTGGGTTATTTGCCTTTTGGTTGTTGAGTTTTTGCAGTATCATATAGATTTTAGAGATCAGACTCTGATCAGAAATGTCATAGCTAAAAACTGTTTCCCAATCTGTAGGTAATCTTTTTACTCTTTTGGTGAAGTCTTTGGATGAGCATAGGTGAGAAAAATCTTTTTCACTTGGAATTAGGCAAAGATTTTTTACATACAGCACAATCCATAAAAGAAAAAACCCATAAACTGTATTTTATAAAAATTTAAAAGTTTTATTCTTCAAAAGATTTACAAAACCAGTTCAGTTCTTCTGACCCAAACTACACAGAGTTAGATCAAGTTTCACAGATTAAGGGCACAAACCTCTACAGAACTATCCCCACTTCAAACACCAGACACAAGTTTGGGAGTTCCGAGCCCATCCATACTTCTGACCAATCTGGCTACAAATTTAGGGGTTCCTGCTACTCCTGCAGGTTCAATAATTTACTAGAACAACTCACAGAACTCAGGAGAGTGATAGATTTATAATCACAGTGGCATGGCAAAAGAGGATACAAATTAGAAGAGACATATAAGGCAAGGCCTGAGAGAATCCCAGACTCAAAGCTTCCAAGTCTTCTTCCTGTGAAGTCAGGATGGGTCACTCTCCTGGCACATCAATGTACTGTCAATCAAGGAAGCTCACTGGAGCTTCAGGGTCTAGAGTTTTTTTAGGATTTCATTATGTAGGCATAATTGATTGAATTATTGGCCACATGATTGAACTCAATCTCCAGCTACCTTCCCTCCTTAGAAATCAGGCTGATATCATGTAGTGGGGCTTTCTGGCATGGCCAGCCCCTACTCTGAGTCATACTGTTATGGATTAAATTATGTTCTTCAAAAAGACATGCTGAAGCTCTAACTCCTGTGCTTGTGAATGTGACCCTCTTTGGAAATACGGTATTTGAAGATGTTATCAGTAAGGTTAACACAAGGTCATACTGGAGTAGGGTGGGTCTTAATTGTTTATGATTGGTGTCCTTATAAAAGAGAAGATATAGAGAGAAGGAGACAGAGGAAGGATGTCATGTGACACTGTCACTGCAAGTCAAGGAGTGCCTGGAGATAAAAGAAGCTAGGAGAGCAGTATGGAACAGTTTCTCTCTCAGAGTCCTCAGCAGGAATCAACACAGCTGATACCCTGATTTGGACTTCTAGCCTCCGGACTGTGAGATAATAAATTCCTGTTCTTATAAGCCACCCCATGCGTGGAGTTTTGTTACACCAGTCCTAGAAAACTAATACATACCTCATTAGCATAAATTATCAGATGCGGTCTGGTGCATTCCATGAATAACAAAGATGCTCCAATCACTTGGGAAATTCCAAGGGTTTAGAGGGTACATTCCAGGAACCAGGCACAAAGGCCAAATTCTTTGAGTAAAGCTAATTCTTTCTCCTACAACACTGTTAAGGAGATGAAAAGGTAAGCCACAGCCTGGGAGAAAATATTTGCAATACAGGCAGTACTTGGTTAGGAACCAAATCTGTTCCTAAGTCCATCTTTAAGTCCAATTTGTAGGTAAATCAGAACAGGTACATACGGTTCTTATTTAGGATCAGTTGGTCAAATGTTTATCTTAGTATGTAGTATATATTTTACCTCTCTATGCATATAAAACATAGAAAATTCTTTTTTATGCATATAAAACACTTAAGAAACACTTCCAAATACACTAAAATATCTTAAACATAATAAAGTACATAATAATAATACAGTAATAATAAAAGTAAGCACATACGGTACTGTACTGAAGAGAATTTGTATGTGTATGTGTGTGGGTATACAGTACTGTAAAAAAAATAAACAGCCTTGAAAACAGTTTAGATAGAAAAAATAAAGACAAAAGATCATGATTAAATGTTAACACTCTTGTTCCACTGACGTCACCTTAAAAGGACTGAACCAACACCTACTCACAACAAATTCTTCATCACAATCACCTTCATTTGCTGCACATGCAGCTTTTAAATCAATGAAAAGCCTCCAATCCAAGTCTTTTCTTGCACTAAAGTAAGGCTAATAGTCATATTATGCTGATTTTGATCGTCTAACCAAATTATCAAGAGCCTTTCCATTTCAGTAATTAAACCACTGCATTGTTTAGTAATAATTGTTCAGTAATAATTGTAGCTTTCATGGCGGCAGAGCCTTTCACCTGCTCCATTATTCTCACTTTATCCTTTAAAACTGTCCCGAATGGTGTTGGACTGCAGCCTAAGGCTTTTCTAATGACTGATGGCGTTTCACCTCTTTCCGACTGCTTTATTATTTCCATTTTATTTTCAATCGTGATTGTTTTCCTTTTCTTGGATGAATCACCAGCACTTACATCAGACCTACACTTTAGAGCATGGTTACAATGGAAAATTTAAGCCAAATTCGAAGTGACACACTGAACACAGTGTTAATAGCAACGTGATCGGACTTAAAAGGCAGATGGTGTTGTTTCTTGAGATGAACCGCTGAAGCTGAGCAGTAATTTCATGAGCATCACAAAGTAGTGCATGCGTTCATTATTAAAAACCATTGTATTTAACTCAAAATTTTTATACAATGAGCTTTATGGCAGTCCATTCTTCGAGTCGCCTGTAAGTCGGATGTTCTTAACCCAGGGACTTACTGTACACATATCTGACAAAAGACTGGTATCCAGAATACATAAAGAGCTTTCAAAACAATAAGAGGAGGGGGGATCTCTGGCTGTAGTGGCATGAAGACATTGGTAAATTCTCTCCCCGAAAAATAAATTTTTCAAAAAACAACCTTTGTAGGGCTCTGGAAATTAACCAAAAGCAAACAACAAATTGAGAAGAATTTATTCGTGAAAAATGTCTAGAATTTCAGGTAAGAAAAGCGGAATTCTGCAGCCTTATTTACTAGGGCTGTACCCATTGACCCCAGCATGGTCATTGAGAATGACAGTTTTACCAAGGTTGGGGGCAGATGGCCATGAATAACAGAAGATTTGCTTCTAGAGGGGACATATTTGAATTGAGGTAGAGAGAGAAAATTTAAGCAGGCAGCATTGTCAGTAAAATTAGGAAACAAACAGGGAAAACCTGCAGCTTTGCTAGCATGGTTGGGTGAGCAGAATACCAGCTAGAAATATAATGGGGAAGAGTCAGGAAATTAGAGAATAATACAAGGGCTAGATCAGCTCTCCATACATGCCTGACTGACTAAGAAAGTATGCACATGCACAGGGGAGAGCCTGAGTGGAAAGTGAAAGCCAAGGTGGTCATGAGAACTAGATGAACTTTCAACGTGTGCTACAACACACATACACACACACATAAACACGTCAATCAAAACAGAGTGGAAACCTTCTTCACAAGTTCAAGGTGTTTGAGCACAACCTTCGTCCAAATCATTGGCTGACACTAAGCTATGCAGACTCAGGGGCAATCCTAGGAAGCCAGGATAAAAAATAAAAATAAGAAAAGAAGGAAGGGAGAAAGAAAAGAAGGAGGAGAGGGAGGAAAGAGCAGAGATCTCAGTGGATGTACGTCACAGGGGAGACAGAATCTGCAGTTTAAGTCCAGGCAAATTATAAAAATATAACAAAACAACAAAACTTCAGGAAAAATAAAATCAGAACCCAGAGTTTCTATAAATTATTATCAATTAAAAATTGTGAGATATCCAAACAAATAAGAAAGTGTGACCCATACTCAGAAAAAAAAAAAAAAAGAGTCAATCTATAGGCACTAGCTGATTTGGTGCAGACATTGGGTTTAAGCAGACAACAATTCAAAGCTGCTATTGTGAATATATTCAAATACTTAAAGGAAAATATGGCAATGATTCAACGGATAGAGAATGTCAATAGAGAAATAGAAATTAACAAAGAGAATGAAATGGAAAATCTAGAGTTGAATAGTACAATAACTGAAATGAAAATTCCACTACAAAGGCTTAACAGCAGATTTGAGATAGAAGAAGAAACAGTGAGCTTGAAAATAAATCAATAAATTATCCTATCTGAAAGACAGGAAAAAAAATTGAAGAAAAATGAATAGCTTCAGTGACTATGGGACATTCAGTGTATCAACATACATATAATGGAAGTTCCAGAAGGAAAGGAGTGACAGAAAGGGATAGAAAAAAATGCTTAAAGAAATAATGGCTTAAAATTTACTAAACTGGTCCTCATCTCACTGTGCCCACCTATCCAGAGCCATTATGTCATAAACCCTGACCAGTTCCAGCCCTTCCCCCACCTTCTAAGACCTACTTTATAACCTTCCAGCCCAGACCTGGTTGTTGTCAGGTGCCTTTGAGTCAATTTCAACTCATAGCAGCCCTATAGTAGAACTGCTCCATAGTGTTTCCTAGGCTGTAATCATATAGGAACAGATCGCCAGATCTTTTCTCCCACAGAGCTACTGGGTAGGTTCAAACTGCCAATCTTTCAGTTAGCAGCCGAGTACTTAAACATTGCACCACTTAAAACCTTATAAATATCAAAGGAGAATGAAGAAAACCAAAGACTAAGAAAGCGATTAATCCAAAGGACTAATGGCCCACATGAACCACAGCCTCCTCTAACCTGAAACTAGAAGAACTAGATGGTGCTTGGCTATCACTAGTGACTGCTCTGACCAGAAACACAATAGAAGGTTCCAGTTAGAGTGGGTGAAAAATGTAGAACAAAATTTTTTTTTTTAATAATTTTTATTAAGCTTTAAGTGAACGTTTACAAATCAAGTCAGTCTGCCACATGTAAGCTTATATACACCTTACTCCATACTCCCACTTACTCTCCCCCTAATGAGTCAACCCTTCCAGTCTCTCCTTTCGTGACAATTTTGCCAGTTTCTAACCCTCTCTATCCTCCCATCTCCCCTCCAGACAGGAGATGCCAACACAGTCTCAAGTGTTCACCTGATACAAGTAGCTCACTCAGAACAAAATTTAAATTCATAAAAAAAAAAAAAAAAGACCAGACTTACTGGCCTGATAGAGACTGGAGGAACCTCCGAGACTATTGCTCTAAGACAATCTTCTAACTTGGAACTGAAGCCATTCCCAGAGACTGCCTTTCAGCCAAATAAGAGACTGGCCTACTAAATAAACAATAACACCGTGACGAATGTGTTTCTTAGAACAATCAACTATATGAGACCAAAAGGGCAACAGTTGCCCAAAAGCAAAGATGAGAAGGCAGGGGTGGGCAAGGAAACCAGATGAATGGAAATGGGGAACTGAGGGTGGAAATGCGGAGAGTACCGACACATTGTGGGAAAAATTTTTATGAATTATTGAATGGAAAACTAATTTGCTGTGTAAACTTTCACCCAAAGCACAATAAAATGTTGGGGTGGGGGGGGGGGGACTTACCAAATTGGATAAAACACATTAATCTACAAATCCAAGAACTCAACAAACCCCAAGTAGGATAAACAGACAGAGATTCACACCAAGACACATCATAGTCAAACTGCTGAAAGCAGAAAATCTTAAAAGCAAGAAGAGAAAATGACTCATAGTGTACAGGAAAACAATACAAATAATGGGTGGCTTCTCAGAAACAATGGCGGTCAGAAGGTAGTGAGATGACATACTCAAAGTGCTGAGAGGGAAAAAATATCAATAAAAAATTCTATATCCAGCAAAATTTTTCTTAAAAAATGAAGCAAAAATATACATTCCGAGATAAACAACACACAGAGTTCATTGCTGGTAGCCCCAGCCTATAAAAAAGTCCTTCAGGCTAAAAGGAAATGACAGCAGATGGTAACTCATCCACAGGAAGAAATAAATAGCATTAAAAATACTGAATATTTTATTAAATATGACTGTAGTTATATTTTTCTTCTCTTCATTTCTTTTAAAAAGCAAAAAATTATATGAATCAATAATTATAACATATTGTTAGATTTATAATATCTATAAATGCAATATATATGATAATAACAGCACAAAAGAGGAAAGAGTAAATGGAGCTATATTGGCACAAATTTGCTATATTTTACCAGAATTTTTAGCATAAAAATAGACAGTAATTTAAAAAAAAAAAAAAAACCATTGCCATCAAGTCATAGCGATCCTATAGGACAGAGTAGAACTGCCCCACAGGGTTTCCAAAGAGCCTAGTGGATTTGAACTGCTGACCTTTTGGTTAGCAGCCAAACTCTTAACCACTGCAACACCAGGGTTTCCAGATACTAGTAAGTTAGGATTTTAATCCTTAAGCAACTGCTAAGAAGATAACTTTTGAAAAAATTTAAATAGAAGGTACAAATAAAAATGATTGAAATGACAAAGTTTTGTTTTATATAATTCACCACAATAAAAAAATTTTTTTTAAATCAATAGAGGAATTGAAATAGTTGTTATGAACTGAATTGCATCCAAAAATACTTATTGAAGTCCTGGCCCCTGTAATCTTGTTTGGAAATGGAGTTTTTCTTTTGTTATATTAATGAGGTCTGTCTTAGTTATCTAGTGCTGCTATAAAAAAAAATACCACAAGTTGACGGCCTTAACAAAGGGAAATTTATTCTCTCACAGTCCAGGAGGCTAGAAGTCAGAATTCAGAGTGCCAGCTCCAGAAGGCTTTCTCTCTCTGTCAGCTCTGGGGGAAGGGCCTTGTCATCAATCTTCCCCTGGTCTAGAAGCTTCACAGCACAGGAACCCCAAGTTCAAAGGACACGCTCCTCTCCTGGTTCTTCATTCTTTGTGGCATGAGGTCCCCTTGTCTCTCTGCTCACTTCTCTCTTAAATATTTCAAAAGAGATCAACTGAAGACACAATCTAATCTTGTAGATTGAGTTCTGCCTCATCAACATAACTGCCTCTACTCCTGCCTCATTAACATCATAGAGGTAGGATTTACAACACATAGGAAAATTACATCAGATGGCAAAATGGTGGACAATTACACAATACGGGAATCATGGTCTAGCCAAGTTGATACACATTTTTGGCAGACACAATTCAATACATAACAAGGTCATACCAGAGTAGGTGGGTCCTAAACCTAAATTACTTCTGAATTATAAAAAGAGCAGAATAGGCCCAGCGTGATGGTTATGTGTCAATTTGGCTAGGCCATCATTCTCAGTGGTTTAGCAGATATTATGTAATCATCCTGCATTTTGTAATCTGATGTGAG
This sequence comes from Elephas maximus indicus, assembly GCF_024166365.1. NCBI lineage: Eukaryota > Metazoa > Chordata > Mammalia > Proboscidea > Elephantidae > Elephas > Elephas maximus. The sequence goes on along the minus strand of NC_064831.1, from coordinate 65,145,195 downwards.
CAGCCAATCAGTTGAAAGTCTAATCAACTGAAAGCCAATCAGCTTCCTTGGGCGTGTGGCCTGCATCCAATGCCAGAATATGAATATTCTGGCAAAGCCCTCTCCAGATCCAACTCATCATCCTCTGGCCTCTGGTTCTTGGGACCTGAGCCAGCAGCCTGCCTCCTGACCTGCTGATTTTGGATTTCTCAGCCCCTGCAACCACATGAGTCAGGAGAAGCCTCCAGCCTGATCTATGGATTTGGGACTTGCCAGCCTTCACAACTGTATGAGACATTTCCTTGAGATAAATCTCTCTCTCTCTATTTATATACATACACTACACTGGTTTTGCTCCTCAGAACCCAGCCTACGACACCCACAGACACACACAGGGGGAAGACAGATACCATGTGAGGATCATCTACAAGCAAAGGAATGCCAAGAATTGCCAGCAGTCACCAGAAACTAAGAAAGAGGCCCATAGAAGGAATCAACACAGCTAAGATGCTGATTTGGACTTTTAGCCTCCAGAACTGTGAGAAAATAAATTTCTGTTCTTTAAAGCCACCAACTTGACCTAACTGACTTTCATAGAATACTTAATACAATAACAGCAGAATACATATTTTTCTAGACCGTATAGTAGGCCATACAATTAAAAGCATTCCAATCATACAAAGTATGTTCTCTCCATAGAGTCCCCGGGTAGTGCAAATGGTTAACACGTTTGGCTGCAAAGGCTGGTTGTTTGAGTGGATCCAGAGGCATCTTGGAAGAAAGGTCTGGTTATCTACTTCCAAAAAATCAGCTATAGAGCACAGTTCTACTCTGACATACATGGGGTCATCATGAATCAGAATCAACTCAATGCAACTGATAAACTGGTAAGGTTCTTCATATACAACAGAATACAATTAGAAATCAACAAGAGAAGAAAACTGGGAGATCTTCAAATACTTTCCAGGCACTTCTAAATAACCCATGTTGTTTTTGTTCTTGAGTCGGTTCTGACTCATAGGGACCCTATGAACAACAGAACGAAACACCACCTGGTCCTGCTTCATTCTCACAATTGTTGTCATGTTGAGCCCATTGCTGCAGTCACTGGGTTAATCCATCTCATCGAGGGTTTCCTCTTTTTCGATGACCCTCTACTTTACCAAGCATAATACCCTTCTCCAGGGACTGGTCCCTCCTATAACATGTCCAAAGTATGTGAGACGAAGTCTCACCATCCTTGCTTCTAAGGAGCATTCTGGCTGTACTTCTTCCAAGACAGTTTCCTTCATTCTTCTGGTAGTCCATGGTATGTTCAATATTGTTCGCCAACACCATAATTCAAAGGCGTCAACTGTTCTTCAGTCTTCCTTACTAACTGTCTAGCTTTCACTTGCATATGAAGCCACTGAAAACACTATGGCTTGGATCAGGCACACCTTATTCCTCAAACTGACATCTTTGCTTTTCAACACTTTAAAGAGGTCTTTTGCAGCAGATTTGCCCAATGCAATACATCATTTGATTCCTCGACTGCTGCTTCCACGAGCGTTGATTGTAGATCCAAGTAAAATGAAATTCTTGATAACTTCAGTATTTTCTCCGTTTATCATGATGTTGCTTATTGGTCCAGCTGTGAGGATTTTTGTTTTATGTTGAGGTACAATTCATACTGAAGGCTGCAATCTTTGATCTTCATCTGTAAGTGCTTCAAGTCCTCTACACTTTCGGCAACCAAGGCTGTGTTATCTGCATATTGCAGGTTGTTAATGAGTTTTCCTCCAATCCTGATAAGTATAAAATAACCTCTAAGTCCAAGAAATGGAAATTAGAGATAAACTTTCACCAAATGAATATTAAAACACAGCATATCAAAATGTACTGAATGCCATTAAAGCAATGCTTAGAGTGAAAATTATAGCTTTAAATGCTAACATTAGAATGTGAGAAAAATCTAAAATCAATAATCTATAGTTCCATCTCAAAGAGTTAGAAAAAGAAACAGAAATCAAACCCCAAGTAAGAAGGAGGAGAAAAAGAACAGAAATCAATGATCTAGGCAACAGAAAAACAATAGAGAAAATCAGTGAAACCAAAAGCTGGTTCTTTAAAAAGCTCAACAAAATTGAGAAAGCTAGCCAGGCCAAGGACAAAAGAAAGAAAGAAAGAATACACAAATTACCAAAATCAGGATGAAAAAGGGTACATCATGACAGGAATTAAAAGGACTGTGATACTATGAACAACTTATGCCAACAAATTAGGCAATATGGATAAGACAATTTGGAAAGTCCTAGAAAGGCATACACTACCAAAACAAACTCAAGAAGAAATAGAAAATCTGAACAGATCTATAACCAGTAATTTAGTAACTAATTAAAAATCTTCCCTACAAAGAGAGTCCAGCTCAGATAGCTTCTGTTATAAAGCCAACTGATGGCTTATATAATTTGCTGCCTGGGCATCTGTCACGGATTGAATTATGTCCCCCCAAAAATGTGTGTATCAGTTTGGCTGGGCCATGATTCCAGGTATTGTGTGATTTTCCTATATGTTGTAAATCCTGCCTCTATGATGTTAATGAGGGAGGATGGGTGACAGTTGTGTTAGTGAGGCAGGACTCAATCTAAAAGTTGGATCATGTCTTGAGGCAATCTCTTGGGATATAAAAGAGAGAAGCTAGCAGAAAGAGAGGGGGACCTCATACCACCAAGAAAGCAGTGCTGGGAGCAGAGTGCGTCCTTTGGACCCAGGGTCCCTGTGCAGAGAAGCTCCTAGTCTGGGGGAAGATTGATGAGAAGGCCGACAGAGCGTCTTCCCCTGGAGCTGACACCCTGAATTTGGACTTTTAGCATACTTTACTGTGCGAAAATAAACCTCTCTTTGTGAAAGCCATCCACTTGTGGTGTTTCTGTTATAGCAGCACTAGATGACTAAGACGGCATCCATCTTATTTCCTCTCTTCAGCTCCTTTTCTGCCCCGTCCTACACAAATAACTCCCTCTTCCAGCCACCCTTGCCCACAGTGGCTCGCTGAGATAACATGTTCCTCACACTATCCCTCAGTTTCCCAAGCCCCCAGAAAATTTGCACCATGCATGCTTCAAACCAACCATTCCCACACACTCGTGGGAAATGTACTGTGCAACACCCTAAATCCCAATAAAGGCTGTGGACCCTGGGTTACTCCTTGGCTTACTCCCCAACTGCTGGTTGAGCTCGCCCTCCTGGACAGCCTTCCCACTGGCCCTTGTCAGCACCCCTTTCTACTCATGAGCCTGGGAGTTATAAATCTCTGAGTGTTATTTATGCATCTCTTTGTCATTCTCTTCTGTGTCTAACCTGATCTACACTCCTGTATATGAACCTTTAATTTACTAAAGAACTGTGGTCATATATATACAAATAACATTAACATAGTGGGCAGGAGTCAGGCACTTAAGAGCCATCGGGCTGCCACTATAAATAAAAGTCTTCTCACAAGAGGATAAACTGGTCACTGGCTGAGCACAGATGACCTTAGGTCACTCACCAGCACAAACAAATACCCTGTGAAAGGCACACTGTAAAACAAAAGAGGACCCCAAACCCATCAAAATCCCTGCGGAATATAACGTGTATATTGACCAAAGACTCCTAACCTGCTAACCAAATTTACAACTTCAACGGTAAATTCTACAAATACTTAAAGAAGAAGTAATACCAAAGTTATTCAAACATTTTCAGAAAATAGAAGAGGGAATATTTCTCAGCTCATTTTATGAGTGCAGTACTATCCTTATACCAAAGTCAGACAAAGACATCACAAGAAAACTAAAGAGCAATGTCCTTACTAAATATAAAAAGTAAAATCCATTAAAAAAGTTGGCAAGCCAATTGTAACAAATGTATCACACTAATTCAAGCTGAGAATAAATAATAGGGGAAACTCTGCAGAGGGAGAGGAGATATGTGGAAACTCTCTGTACTTTCTGCTCAATTTTTCTGTAAACCTAAAGCTGCTCTAAAATAAAGTCTAATTTAAAAAATTAGCAAACCATATTCAAAACGATGTAAAAACAACTATATACCATCACCAAGTGGGATTTATCCCAGAATTCCAAGGTCAGTTTGTCATTTGAAAATCAGTTAACACACCATATTAATAGGATAAAGGACAAAACTACATGATAACCTCAATCAAAAAAAAGCATTTATCATAAAGCATTTGACAAAATTCAACATTTATTGATGACAAAGACATTCAGCGAAAAGGGAAAGCAGTGTCATCAATCTGATAAAGGACATCTACAAAAAACCTTACAGCTAACACGATAATGAAGAAAAAATTCAAGCCTCGAGCTGCAATAGTGAAGGATTCTATGGGGAAAATATTAAATGATGCAGGAAGCATCAAAAGAAGATGGAAGGAATACAGAGTCATTATACCAAAAAGAATTAGTCGATGTTCAACCGTTTCAAGAGGTAGCATATGATCAGGAACCGATGGTACTGAAGAAGAAGTCCAAGCTGCTCTGAAGGCATTGGCAAAAAACAAGGCTCCAGGAATTGATGGAATATCAATTGAGATGTTTCAACAAACAGATGCAGCACTGGAGGTTCTCACTCATCTACGCCAAGAAATACGGAAGACAGCTTCCTGGCCAACTGACTGGAAGAGATCCATATTTATTCCTATTCCCAAGAAAGGTGATCCAGCCGAATGTGGAAATTATAGAACAATATCATTAATATCACACGCAAGCAAAATTTTGCTGAAGATCATTCAAAAATGCCTGCAGCAGTATATGGACAGGAAACTGCCAGAAATTCAGGCTGGTTTTAGAAGAGGACGTAGAACCAGGAATATCATTGCTGATGTCAGATGGATCCTGGCTGAAAGCAGAGAATACCAGAAGGATGTTTACCTGTGTTTTATTGACTATGCAAAGGCATTCGACTGTGTGGATCATAACAAATTATGGATAACATTGCAAAGAATGGGAATTCCAGAACACTTAATTGTGCTCATGAGGAACCTTTACATAGATCAAGAGGCAGTTGTTCGGACAGAACAAGGGGATAGTGATTGGTTTAAAGTCAAGAAAGGTGTGCACCAGGGTTGTATTCTTTCACCATACCTATTTAGTCTGTATGCTGAGCAAATAATCCGAGAAGCTGGGCTGTATGAAGAAGAACAGGGCATCAGGATTGGAGGAAGACTCATTAACAACCTGTGTTATGCAGATCACACAACCTTGCTTGCTGAAAGTGAAGAGGACCTGAGGCACTTACTAATGAAGATCAAAAACACAGCCTTCAATATGGATTGCACCTCAACATAAAAAAAACAAAAATCCTCACAACTGGACCAATGAGCAACATCATGATAAACGGAGAAAAGACTGAAGTTGTCAAGGATTTCATTTTACTTGGATCCACAATCAACAGCCATGGAAGCAGCAGCCAAGAAATCAAAAGACACATTGCATTGGGCAAATCTGCTGCAAAGGACCTCTTCAAAGTGTTGAAGAGCAGAGATGTCACCTTGAAGACTAAGGTGTGCCTGACCCAAGCCATGGTACTTTCAATTGCATCATATGCATGTGAAAGCTGGACAATGAATAAGGAAGACTGAAGAAGAACTGATGCCTTTGAATTGTGGTGCTGGCAAAGAATATTGAATATACCATGGACTGCCAGAAGAACGAATAAATCTGTCTTGGAAGAAGTACAACCAGAATGCTCCTTAGAAGCAAGGATGGCGAGACTGTGTCTTACGTACTTTGGACATGTTGTCAGGAGGGATCAGTCTCTGGAGAAGGACATCATGCTTGGCAGAGGACAGGGTCAGCGAAAAAGAGGAAGACCCTCAACAAGGTGGATTGACACAGTGGCTGCAACAATGGGCTCAAGCATAACAATGATTGTAAGGATGGCACAGGACCGGGCAGTATTTCCTTCTGTTGTGCATGGGGTCGCTACGAGTTGGAACCCACTTGGCGGCACCTAACAACAACAACAACATGATAATGGTGAAGACTGAATGTTTTCCCCCTAAGATCAGGAAAAAGGCAAGGGATATTCTCTCTCCCTACTTCAATTCAACATTGTACTGGAGGTTCTGGCAAGTGCAATAAAGGAAAAAAAAAAAAAAAAGAAATAAATTAATGGCATAAAGATTGGAAGGTAAAAATTAAAACTGCCTTTAATTGCAGCAAACACAAGAACTAAAAATCAAGTTTAGCAAGGTCAACATATATAATAAAAAATTTTCCACAAAGAAAAGTCTAGACACAGATGGCTTCACTAGTGAATTCTATAAAATCACTTGAGGAATTAACACCAATTCTTCACGAATTCTCCCCCCAAAATAGAAAAGTAGCAGACACCCTCCAATTCATTCTATAAAGTCAGAATCATCCCATTACCAAAATCAGACAAAGGCATTACAAGACAAAAAAAAAAAACAAAAACCTACAAACCAATATCTCTTAAGAATATAGATGTAAAAATCCTCAACATTAAGCACACTTAATCCAGCAATATATTAAAAAGGATTATACACTATCATCAAGTGGGTTTTTTCCCAGGAATGCAAGGTTGGCCCCACATAGGAAAAACAATCAATGCAATATACCATATTAATAGAATAAAAAAAAACCACATGATAATCTTAATTGATACAGTTGACAAAATCCAAAACACTTACATGATTAAAAACACTCAGAAATCTTCCTCAACTTGATAAAATAGCTAATATCATACTAAAGGCAAAACACTAAAAATTTTCCCTAAGATCAGGAACAAGACAAGGATGTTTGCTCTCACTACTCATATTCAACACAGTAGTTTAGGTTCTATCCAGCAATTATGTAAGAAAAAGAAATATAAGGCAACCAAATTGGAAGAAAGAAGTAAAACTATCTCTGTTCTCAAGATACCACAATAACATGATCTTATATATATAACATCCTATGGAACACGTAGGAGCCCTGGTGCCACAGTAGTTAAAAGCTCTGCTGCTAACCACAAGATTGGCAGTTTGAATCCACCAGCTGTTCCTTGGAAACCCTATGGGGCAGTGCTATTCTGTCTTATATGGTCACTATGATTCGGAATTGACTCAACAGCAATGGTTTGGTATGGAACACACACAAAAAAAACTATTAAAGGTAATAAATGAGTCCAGCAACTTTGCAGGATACAAGATCAACATACAAAAATCAAATGTATTTCTATACACTAGCAATGAACAATTCAAAAATGAAATTAAGAAAACAATTCTTTACAAGGGTGCCAAGTCCATTCAATGGGGAAAGAGTAGTCTCTTCAACAAATTGTACTGGGACAACGGGATTTCTACAGGTAAAAGAATGAAGTTGGATCCCTACCTCTCTCCATACACAAAAAATTAACTCAAAACGAACCACAGGCCTAAACATAAGAGCTGAAACTATAAAATTTTTAGAAGAAAATATTTGCATAAATCTTCATGACCTTGGGTTAGGAAAAGCCTTCTTAGATCCAACACCAACACAAGCAACAAAAGAAAAATATATGTAAATTGGATTTCATCAAAATTAAAACTTCTGTGCTTCAAAGGACACCATAGTATCAAGAAGTTGAAATGAATGGTGCCTGGCTACCATTACTGAACAATTTGATCAAAGATTCCGTAGAAGAATCCTGATCAAAAGGGGAAATATGCAGAACAGAATTTCAAATTCTCTTGGACTTTAGACTTTCTGGAGCCATAGATGGTGGATGAGCCCCTGAAACTATTGCCCTGAGATAATCTTTAAACTGTAAACCAAAAATATTGGCATAATGTAGTTAATAAAGAAAATATTCTACATACTACTTTGATGAGTAGTGTCTGGGGTCTTAAAAGCTTGTGAGCAGCCATCTAAGACTTTCCACTGATCCCATTCTGTCTGGAGCGAGGGAGAATGAAGAAAACCAAAGGTACAAGGGAAAGATTAATCCAAAGGACTAATAGACCACAACTACCACAGACTCCACAAGATTGAGTCCAGCACAACTAGATGGTGCCCTGCTATCACCACCAACTACTCTGACAGGGATCACAATAGAGGGTCCTGGACAGAGCTGGTGAAAAATGTAGAACAAAATTCTAACTCACAAAAAAAAAGACCAAACTTACTGGTCTGACAGAGACTGGAGAAACCCTAAGAGTATGGCCCCTGTACATCCTTTTAACTCAGTACTGAAGTCACTCTTGAGGTTCACCCTTCAGCCAAAGATTAGACAGGCCCATAAAACAAAACAAGACTAAACGGGCACACGAGACAAGGTGCGAGGACGAGAAAGCTGGAGGGGACAGGAACGCTGGTAATGGGGACCCCAAGGTTGAGAAGGGGAGAGGGCTGACATGTTGTGGGGTTGGCAACCAATGTCAAAAAACAATATGTGTATTAATTGTTTAATGAGAAACTAATTTCCTCAGTAAACCTTATCTAAAGCACACACACACACAAAAGTCCCCTGAAGTCATCTTAAAACTGAAAAATAGCTTATCTAATAAAAAAGGTCTGTCTTAAGTATTATTCTCTTTTAAGAACTACCAATATGGGATCGAACTGACAATAACAACTGGAAAAATTAGATAGGAACCTCAGGGGACAGTGAGTTTGTATTAATGAGAAAGGAACAACTCAGAAAAGGAAGGTAAGAATGGTTGCACAACTCAAAAAATGAAAATCAATGTCACTAAACTGTACATATAGAAACTGAATTGGTGTATATTTTGCTGCACATATTCTCAACAACGACAAAAAGAAATTGAAAAGATAACCCAGACAACGGGAGAATATATTTGCAAATCATGTATCTGATAAGGGACTAGGAAGAAAGGTCTGGCAATCTATTTCTAAAAAATCAGCCAGTGAAAGCTGTATGGATCACAATGGCTGGATCCCATTGTTTATGGGGTTGCTATGAGCTGGGGGCCAACTCTACAGTAGCTAACAACAAAAACAACATCCAGAATATATAAAGAATTATTGCAACTGAAAAATAAAAAGACAAATTGCTCATTAAAAAAAAAAAAGGGCAAGGAATTTGAATAGACATTAATCCAAAGAGGAAACACAGGTGGCCAATAAGCACGTGAAAGATGTTCAACAGCATTAGTCATTAGGGAAATGCAAATCAAAACCATAATGAAATACCCCGCTAGGATGGCATAATAAAAAAGACGGACGATAACAAGTGTTGGTGAGGAGATGGGGAAATCTGAATCCTCACACATTGCCTGTAGAAATGTAAAATATAAAATTTAAACCATGCAAGAACCTTCCAACAGTTTAACTCCATTTAGTTCCCTCCCATCTTTGGTGCATAGTTGTCATGTATTTTATTTTTATACATGTTAGAAATCCTGTGAGACATTATTGTTTTAAATAATCAATATTCATTTATAATCATATACATTTTTACCCTTTCCTGTGCTCTTCATTTCTTCCTGCAATTCCATCAGGGATAATTTTCCTTCAAACTAAAGAACTCCCTTAAATATTTCTTGTAATGCAGAAGTACCAATGACAAATCAAATTCTTTCAGCAGCTTTTGTCTCTCTGAAACCATACTTATCTTGCCTTCATTTCTGAAGAATTTTTTGCTGGGCACAGAATTCCAGATGGTGGGCTTGTTGTGTTTTTTTTTTTTTTCTTTTAGCATTTTAAAGATGCGATTTCGTTGTCTTTTGGCTTCCCTATTCAGCCATCAACTATATCATTAGTTCTCTCTCTCTTTAATGGCGGCTTTCAGATTTTCTGTCTTTAATCTTCAGCAATTTAACTACAACGTGCCCAGGTACATTTTTCCTTACACTTATCCTCTTGCAGCTCATTAATACTGAATCTGCGGTTTGATAACTTCCTTCATATACGGCAAATTCTAAGCCACTATTTCTTCAAATATTGTTCTTGTTCTAGTATCTCTCTTCTCAACACGTAAGATTCCAAACATAGGTTAGACCTTTTTAGCGTGTCCCGTGTGTCTTTTATGCTTACTTTGGGGTTCTTTTTTTTTTCTATTCCTTTTCACTTCATGCTTCTATTTGGATAGTTCCTATTGACTGGTCTTTAAATTCACTAATCCTGTCTTCTGCTGTATCCAACTTTCTGTTAAATCCATCCAGTGAGTTCCTAATTTCAGATATCGTATTTTGCATTCTAGAATGCCAAATTTACTCATTTTTATAGATTCAAATTTTCTATTTAAATACTCAGTCTTTTCACCTGTTTTAGCCTTCTTTAGCTCTACTATCTTTAACACATAAATCTTACTTATTTTTACATCCTTGTTTTTGATAAATCCAATATCTCAGCATGTCTGAGTCCGCTTCTATTGTATCTATTTTTTTCATTGTCACTTTTTCCTGCTCTTCACTATTTAGTAATTTATTGTTATTAGGTAATATATTCTAGAGTCTCTGAATCATATTCTCTTCCTCTAAAGAGTGTTAGATTTTGTTCTGGTACACATTTAAATTACCAGCGGATCACCTTTATCTGTAGACACTTGGGTTTCAGCTTTGTTAGGATGGGTCATTTCAGTTTTGCCCTTTCTCCTAGAGTATAGTCTTTACTCCTAGGGTGTGGCCTTTCTGAAGTCCTGCCTGAAGGCTTGAGCTGTTCACCAAGATCTCTCCGCTCTGCCTGGACCCGAATTCCAAAGTCTCTTCAGCACTGTGTGGCCTTTGAAATCTCTGCCCAGCTCTCCAGTTTCTTAATGACTGTTCTCTGCTGGGCCTCCTGGAGTCTCACTCTGAACATGCTCAGGTTAGGAGTCAGCCAAGAGCCCAAGGGGAATTTTTACACAGATTTTTGTGTCCTGCCCTCCAAGGCCAATTGCAGATGTCTATTTCCTTGGCCCAGTGAGACTGTCACTCGCTTCTTGATTCAGCTCCACATCTCAGTTTGGAAAATGGCCTCAGGAACAAAGTTGAAGTAAATGTGGGTTTCTCCTCAAGTGTGTTCCTTCTCCTGATGTTCATAGCCCTACACTGGTTGCTGTCCAATGCCTGAAAATGGCTGTATGGGTAGTTCCTGACTTAGGACGGGGCTCCGTTCCCAAGACTCCGTTGTAAATTGTTTCTGACGTAAGTCGAATACCTCATTTTTTCTTTTAGTTTTCATTATTATTGCCTTTTATTATCAGTATCTTTATAAATCCAATCTTTATTTGTCTTTGAGGGTTGGAAATGTTACATATAAACTTACAGATATATTTTGATACATGCATACACACATTAAAAAAAATACACAAATCATAAAAATTTACTCCAAGGAATGAAGAAGAGCTGGATGACACTGGCATTTTGTCAGTTGTGGTAATAACTCCATTTGCGGAAGGTTCTGGATCATCTGGATTATCCCTGGGAATGAGGACGGCATTTGTAGTCAGAAAATTAATGACAGTCGTTTGTACGGTCATTTGCTTTTTTTCTTCATATATTTCACTGTAACATCTCACTGCTTCCCGAATTTGCCTGTTGACATTAGCAAATTGATCAGCATCTGGGTCCATGTTTTCTAGCAACAGAAGCCCCTGATTTAGTTTAGAAAAAAACTCCAGCTAATCTTTTCACTGTAAAAATTTTTTTTGACAACTTCTCTCCTTCTCCCTCCTCATTATTTCTTTCTTCTCCAACATCCATTAAGTCCTGATCTGTCAATTCCTCTTCTTTGTGACCATCAGCAATATCAAGTTCTCAATTCAGTGTTCTTGACATGTGGCCAATTTTTCCACCCATGTCTTCCATCATATTATCCTGATCAAATGCCTGAAGCATGTTCACATAACTCAGCAATTTTTTCCATATCTTCTGCATGCATTTTCCTGTAACTTCCTTCCAGGAAAACGTACTAATGATAAGATATACAAAAAAAAAAAAAAAAAAAAAAGGATGGTTATTAGTTTCTCGTAACTCAAATACATTATAAGTAAGGGACTATTTGTAAGAATCAATATTTTGTCCAGCATTTATGCTTGTTCACTATAGAAGGGGAGTCCCGAGGTGGTACAAATGGTTAACACACTCAGTTGCTAACCAAAAAGTTGAAGGTTTGAGTCCACCTAGAGGCACATCAGAAGAAAAGCCATTTGAAAAATCAGCCATTGAAAATCCTATTGAGCACAATTTTACTCTGATATGTGAGAGGTCACCATGAGTTGGATTTGACTCGACAGTAACTGGTTTACCATGGAAGATTAAGTCCAAAACCAATGACTCTGTCATGGCTGGAATCAGAAGTTCTTCCTGTAGGGATTTGAGAAGTTGGGATGGTTCTACCAAGGTGAATAGCCAGAAGGTCCCTTGCCTGCAGCAGGGATAGCAGAGTGGTCAGGCAGAGAGAAGGTCCTGCAGTGCCGAGCCTCAGGTCTCCAGTGGGCAAAAGGAGCCTCTGTAGGTGGTGGGAGAGGGAGCAAGGAAGGAAGAATAGCCTTTGGGCCTGGGTGGGCCATCTGTTAACAACAGGGGCTATGGGAGAGACCCTGGGAGAATAGGGCATCTCTCTCGGGACCACTCTTCACTCAGAAGGAGCCAGTATCCCCTGCCTACGAGGAACACCAGGACCCTCAGTGATGTCTGCACTTATGTTTATTTGCATCTTTTTTGCATGTCATTTGTCATTTGCATTGGGTCTCGTTTTACGTCAGTTTCACAGTCTCTAGTTATTCCTCCCCATTTGGGTTGGGGGAGAGATGGATCTTCAGCTACGCCCTCCTTGGGGAATTACATTTTAATTCTTGATATATCCTCAGGGTCCATTAGACTCAATTTAAATTTTTGAATTTCTGTTCGGAGCAGTTCTACTTATTGGTAAGAATCGATATGACTTTTATTCTTTCATAGAGAAGCCCTGGTGGCACAGTGCTTAAGTGCTCAGCTGCTAACCGAAAGGTTGACGGAAGTTCAAACCCACAAGCTGCTCTACGGGAGAAAAATGTGACAGTCTGCTTCCGTAAAGATTAAATTTTTTTTTTTTTAACCTTGGAAACCCCATAAAAAAAGAAAATAGGGCAGTTTTATTCTGTCCATAAGTGTCGCTACAAGCCAGAATCAACTCAACGGCAATGGGATTCTTTCATAGAGATCTCCCAAAAACCAAAGAGAAATTTTATTTATTATTATTGTTTTTTAATAGAATAAAGCTCATTTAGTCTCGCAACTACCATATGCATCCACTTTTATAAACTAAAATGCGTTATGGAATCTTAGTGATCTTATTTTTCCTATATGTTGAAACATTTTGCTATTTCATAATTGTTATGGATAGAATTGCGTCCCCCAAAGATATGTGTTGTTTAAATCCTAACCTGTGCCTGTGGTTATAATCCCATTTGTGAACGGGTTGTGTTCATTATGTTAATTAGGCAAGATTAGAGTGAATCTTGAGTCAGTCTCTTTTGAGATATAAAAGAGATTAAACAAGCAAGCGAGGCAAATAGAGAAGGAGGAAGAGAGATGCCAAGCCACATGAAGATCGCCCAGGAGCAGAAGCTCAGAAGAGACAAGGACCTTCCCCTAGAGCTGTCGCCCTAAATTCAGACTTGTAGCCTCCTAAACCGTGAGAGAACAAATTTCTGTTTGCTAAAGCCACCCACTTACTTCTGTCATAGCAGCACATCATTTGTTCTTGTGTTGTTAGGTGCTGTCGAGTCAGCTCCGACTCATAGTGACCCCGTGCACAACAAAACAAAACACCACCTGGTCCTGTGGCATCCCCACAATCATTGCCACGTTTGAGTCCACTGTTGCAGCCACTATGTCAACCTGTCTCGTTGAGGGGCTTCTTCTTTTTCACTGACCTTGTAATTTACCAAGCTTGATGCCCTGCTCCAGGGACTGGTCCCTCCTGATAACATATCCAAAGTAAGTGAGACAAAGTCTCTCTATCCTCACATCTAAAGAACATTCTGGCTATACTTTTTCCATGACTCTGGCTGTACTTCTTCCAGTGATTTCATCATTACTCTTCAATTACTCCCAGCCATGCTAAGAGAAAAAAAAAAAGACTAAAAAATAAGAAATGATGGAATCACCTAGAAGGATGATGCAATAGTGAGATGAATCATCACGATTACACCATCCTTTGGTTTTCTTATTGCTTTGTCCAAAGCATTAGAGTACTTTCCAAGAAGGCATAAAAGAAGTCTGGAGACATTATCCCTGTGCCTGTAATTTTTTTTTTTTTTTTTAGCTTTCACTGCACACAGTTGAAAATTCAGATGTTTTTCATATTCTTCTGATAATGGCAAAGAGAAGAAAACTGACAGAAGAAGACAATTCGTGGTTATTAGAGGAAACAGTGGATGAATAAAATGAAACAGCAGAACTCTAGACTCTGCTGATGATGCTTAAATTGATCATATAAGCAAAGTCAAACCCTGGTGGCATAGTGGTTAAGTGCTACGGCTGCTAACCAAAGGGTTGGCAGTTTGAGTCCGCCAGGCGCTCCCTGGAAACTCTATGGGGGCAGTTCTACTCTGTCCTATAGGGTCGCTATGAGTCGGAATTGACTCGACGGCACTGGGTTTGTTTTTTTTTTTTTTTGGTTTATGAGCAAAGTTACAAACTATGAGTCTTCAGATGATATCATAGATGGATTTTCTCAAACTCAAATTGTCCCCATTTCACTGGGGGCAGAGGGAGGAGAAAAGCCAGAGAAGAGTGGTTCCTTATTCAGGGCTTCCCAGCTGTTGCACAAAAATTTGTGACTGAGCCAGCATTTTCTGTGATATACAGTAGGCACTGCCCCGTGGGATGGGAGAGGGCTGGACCTTGAGGTGAGGAGGCTGTCAAATCCCCCCTCCTGAGTGCTATCTCTCAACCCAGCCTACCTGCCCCCCTTGCCTGGGTTATAGGGCACCCATAGCTGTGGTTTTCCTCTGGGTGGTGACTCAGTGACCATGGCCCACCCAGCATACAAACTTCCCCTCCCTGGGCGTCACTGACAGCCCTGAGCAAGAGGTGGCTGCGGTTTCCCCTCAAAGCAGCAGCCACGAACTGCCAAGCCCACCCCACCTACCCTCAGGTCCCCGCCCCACCCCCAGTGCCCTAACCCCAACCTCAGAGAGTCAACTGAAGGAGAACTGAGGAGGCTCCATGAACCTGATGTTTACAAGCTTTGCCTTCCGCAGCACCATTTAATAGATGGGGAGAGTGAGGTCAATACGTTTTAGGGGCCGCTAGCAAGCAGCCATCTAAGATGCAACAATTGGGCTCAACCCACATGGAGCAAAGAAGAATGAAAAACACTGAAGACACAAGAGTCAGAATGGGCCACATAAATCAGAGACTGCATCAGCCTGAGACCAGAAGAACCAGATGGTGCCCGGCTACAACTGATGACTGCCCTGAAAGGGAGCACAACAGAGAATCCCTGAAGGAGCAGAAGAGCAGTGGGATGCAGACTCCAAATTCTCATAAAAACACCCGACTTAATGGTCTGACTGAGACTAGAGGGACCCTGGAGGTGACCCAGACCTTCTGTTAGACCAAGACAGGAACCATTCCCAAAGCCAACTCTTTAGGCAGGGATTGGACTGGACCATAAGACAGAAAATGACACGGGTGAGCAGTGGGCTCCTTGGATCAAGTAGACACATGAGACTACAGGTGCAGCTCCTGTCTGGAGGGGAGATGTGACGGCCAAGGGAGACAGAAGCTGGCTCAATGGACACAGAAACACAGGGTGGAGAGAAGGAATGTGCTGTCTCATTAGGGGGAGGGCAACTAGGAGTATACAGCAAGGTGTATATAAGGTTTTGTATGAGAGACTGACTTGATTCGTAAACTTTCACTTAAAGCACAATAAAAATATAAAAAGAAAAAAATGTTTTAGGGGCTTCTTCAAGGTAATTTATTCTATTCTATTCATTCATTCATTCAACAAGCATTCCTCAAAAGCCCATTAAAACCCAGTACAGTAGACATAAGCCCAGATCTCCCCTTAAGGGAGGACTTGTTACTCTGCTTCGGGGAGTGCTGTGGGCACTCAACCTTCCCTCTCAGCCCCTCCAGGGACTGCCTCAGCTGCAGTGACTTGCCTTGCCCAAGGTCATGCCCTTCTCTTGGTGGTCTATATCCAAGGGCTAATCCACTTGGTGGCATAGAGGCCCAGATATTTCAGCCCAGTGCAGGGCTGCCATGGGCCATTCCTGCTCCAGAACTCCCAATGAGACAACTGAGGCTAGGGTTGGGCCTGCATTGCTCTACTTCTCCCTCTTCCCCTTCTGTTTCCTTTCACTCCCTTCTACTGGCATAGATCTCAAGAATTCTCCCTCAGAAACATTCTGCACCCTAAACTTAAGAGTCAGAGTCTGCTTCTCAGAGCACACATCCTGAGACACTCCACGCTCAGCTTTCAAAGAGCTGCCAGCTGAGTAGCAAAGAGACTGTAAACAACCACACTATTGTGGTTTTAATTTGCATTTTCTTAATGGCTGATGATGTTGAGCATCTTTTCCGTGTTTATTGGATATTTGTATATCTTCTTTGGAAAAATATTTGTTCAGATACTTTGACCATTTTTTAATTGGGTTATTTGTCTTTTTACTATTAAGAGTTCTTTATATATTTTACAAATACCTTATCAAATATGTGATTTACAAGTGCTTTCTCTCATTCTGTGGGTTGTTTTTTAATGTTCTTGATAGTGTTCATTGAAGCAAAAAGGCTTCTAATTTTGATGAAGTCCAATTTATCTATTACTTCTTTTGTTTCTTGTATTTTTGGTGTTATCTAAGAAGGCTTTGCTCGATTCAAGGTCATAAAGATTTACTCTTATATTTTCTCCTAAGAGTTTTATAGTTTTAGGTCTCTGATCCATTCTGAGTTAACTTTTGCACCTGGTATGAGATGTTGTTAGGTGCTATACAGTTGGATCTGACTCACAGAGACCCTATGGACAACAGAATGAAACACTGCCCAGTCCTGCACCATCTTCGGGACTGCTGCTATGTTTGAGTCCATTGTTGTAGCTACTGTGCCAGTCCATTTCATTGAGGGTCTTCCTGTTCGTCAATGACCCTCTGTTACCAATTGCCAATCTGACACAAAGGGTCCTTGTCTTTTCTTGAGTAAGAATACACGCAAAAGACAAACTTTATCTTCAGCAAGCTTTATTTTGCTTGAGTCAAGCAAAAGGAGTCAGCGAGGATCTAAGCCTCTCCAAAAGACTGACTGGAAAAGGGAAGCAAGGCTAGGGCTTATATGGGTTCAGTGGAGACAACAGAGTAATGAATATTTAGTGGGCTTCTTTCAAGGGGCAGGTACTTCTCAGAATGGCAGTGTATGCTAATTAAGTTGCGCACGCATCTGGAATCTAAGATGCAACCCATTGATATTCAAGATGGAGTCCTCTTGGTAGCCCTTGGCATCATTTATTATGGGATATAGCGCAAGCACACTTGATCTTCGGCACTACATCAACATCTTCAGAGGGCTAAGGAAAGTTAAACAGTGGTCACACTTTGTTTTGCGCATGCAGAGCCTGTAAAGGAGGAGGGGACTAGAAAAACACTAAGAAGGAGATAGTAATTCATGGGTTGTTTCAATCTTATTTCATGTTGACAGGGGGGTTCCTGTTCACCCAACTTCTAGATGGTAATCTTTTTACACCTCTTTTGTTCCGCCAGCACAGTTAACCCGATTTGTCTCACCTCTACTTTACCAAGCATGATGTCCTTCTCCAGTGACTCGTCCCTCCTCGTAACTTGTCCAAATTACATGAGACAAAGTCTCACCATCTTTGCTTCTGATTTAGAAAATAATATTGGAATCATTATTCCCTGTCCTTGAACATAGAGAATGTGACCCAGCTGGAGCTGAGCTCACAAGGGCTCACAAGAACTCACAAGGACTCATCAACTGGGCCCTGAAAAGACAATAGCTAGGATAATCTTGGAAAATATCTTTTAGGAAACCTTTCACATAAGCCAATCAAACAGAACACAAAATACTTTCCACTCTTACCTTTTTCTATTAGCATTTAGTCAATAGAAAATTTGCTGGACCAGTGAAGACTCTCCCTCTTGACTCTTACTGAAACCTGTACCAATGATTGTTAAGAAAGACGACTTAAAACATAGGATCAGTTTCTAGCCAATCTGTGAAAAGGTGAAGCTTTCAATGGTTTTGTCCATTTTGTAATGTTAATATGTGCTGATCATTTTGTAATAGTTCCTTGGATTGGGGCAGATATGGCTGTGGCAGCATGCTTGTCCTTTTTCCCATTCTTGCCTATTCTGTAACACTCCTCGAACTTGAGCAGACATGGCTCTGGCACCATGGTTGTCCGTTTTCCCATTCTTGCCTATTCTGTAATACCTGCTTAGGCTAGGGCAGACATGGCTGTGGCAGCATACTTAGCCGTTTTCCCACTCTTGCTTATTCTGTAATTCTTGGATTTGGGCAGACATTAGCTCTAGCAGCATTCCTGTCCACTTCTCACTTTTGCCTTTTTGAATATATGCCAAATAAAGCTTTATTTTTGCTTTATTAAACTTTGTGATGTCTTTACCCTACAATACTTCTGAGAAACATTCTCGCTGTACTTCCAAGACAGTTTTGTTCATTTTGACCTAAAAAATAATATTGGAATCATTATTCCATGTCCTTGACCATAAAGGATGTGACCCAGCTGAAGCTGGGCTCATCAGGACTCACAAGGAGACATCAACTGGGCCCTGAGGTATAAAGACAATAGTTAGGATAATCTTGGAAAATATCTTTTAGGGAACATTTCACATGAACCATTCAAAGAGAACACAAAAGACTTTCCACTCTTATCATTTTGTATTAGCGTTTAGTGAATAGAAAATTTGCTGGACCAATGAAGACCCTCCTGACTGTCATTACTGAAGCTGGTATCAATTATTGTTAAGAAAGACGATTCAAAACGTAGGATTAGTTTCCAGCCAATCTGTGAAAAGGTGAAGCTTTTAATGATTTTGCCCCTTTGTAATGTTGATATATATACTGGTGATTCTGTAACATTCCTAGGACTCAAACATGGCTGTGGCAGCACACTTGTCCGTTTTCTCACTCTTGCCTCTTCTGTAATATTCCTTGGACTTGGGCTGACACGGCTGTAGCAGCATGCTTGTCTGTCTTTCCACTTTTGTCTGTTCTATAGTATGTCCTTGGATTTGGGCAGACATTAGCTCTGGCAACATGCTTGTCCTCTTCCCACTTTTGCCTTTTTGAATATATGCTGAGTAAAATTTTCTTTTTGCTTTACTAAACTTTGTAGTACAACAATTCTTCCGACAGTCCATGGTATATTCAATATTCTTCACCAACATCGTAATTCAAAGGCATTAATTCTCCTTCAGTCTTCCTTATTCATTGTCCAGCTTTCACATGCATGTAAGGCAACTGAAAATACCATGGCTTTGGTCAGGCACACCTTAGTCCTCAAAGTGACATCTTTGCTTTTTAACATGTAAAAGAGGTCTTTTGGAGCAGATTCACTCAATGCAATACATTGTTGCATTTCTTGACTGCTGCTTCCATGGGTGTTGATTGTAGATCCAAGTAAAATGAAATCCTTGACAACTTCAATATTTTCTCCGTTTATCACGATGTTGTTTATTGGTCCAGTTGTGAGGATTTTTTAATTTATGTTGAGGTATAACCCATACTGAAGGCTGTAGACTTTGATCTTCATCAGTAAATGCTTCAAAACCTCTGCTTTCAGCAAGCAAAGTTGTGTCATCTGCATACTGCAGGTTGTTAATGAATCTTCCTTCGATCCTGATACCTTGTTCTTCCTCATATAGTCCAGCTTCTCAGATTATTTGCTCAGCATACAGATTGAAAGGATATAATCCTGACACACACTTTTCCTGATTTTAAACCATTCAGTATCCCCTTGTTCTGTTCAAACAACTGCCTCATTGGTTTCTGTACAGGTTCCGCGTGAGTACAATTAATTGTTCTGGAATTCCCATTTTTCCCAATGTCATCCATAATTTGTTATGATCCACACAGTTAAATACCTTTGCATAGTCAATAAAATAGAGGTAAACATCTTTCTGGTTTTCTCTGCTTTCAGCCAAGATCCATCTGACTTCAGCAATGCTATATCCCTTGTTCAACATCTTCTTCTGAAACCAGCTTGAATTTCTATAATCAAGATCATCAGTCTATGGCTGATTCCAATGAAGTTGGGGTCAAACATGCCTTCACCATCTAACCTTTTTACTAATTCTGACACCAACCATTCCTCCCACAGCACACTTTACTTCTCCATGGGGTTCGATAATTTGTTGCAATTGCCACACAGAACTCACAGACAATACTCATGATTATGGTGTTTATTAGAGAAGCAACAGGTTAAAATTCAAAATACAGTTCTTCAGTCAGAACAGCTTCTCAGCCATGCTAGCAAGCAGACCTCTCTCTCTCTCTCTCGGCCCCTTGGCCTGGCCTCTGCCCTGCTCATGCAAGTGTTACAATTAAGTGTCTGGAGGCACCCCACTCCACCAGAAAGCTTCCTGCCCAAAAGCTCTCCACTCTCTTGGTCCATGGGTCGGCACACCCACTGTAGCTGCCTTACTTCGTGGACCGGGGAGCTCACCTTGTCATCTCAAGCTGGTCTCCTGGTTCTGATGTTGTTTCTCTGCCAGTGCTTCTCACCATCTTGTGCTGCCCCTGGTGTTACAGTTCTCTCTGTCTCTTGGGTCTAGGAGGTTCTCAGCTCGGGGTCAAATTACGTGCTCTACTCCTGGCTCTTCTTTCTCGGTAGTAGTGAGGTCCCTTCTTTCTGCCTCTTGGATGGTTCATTTGAAGCCTAGCAGGATGGCAAAACTGACCAATCCCCTCATTAGAGTTCCATACACCTTGTTTGCATGGTCCCACACCCACAAGGGTGCCATGCATCTTGTTTGCATTATTAGCAAGCTGTCCAATCCCCCTGGTGGGCCACAAGCACCTTATTTGCATAGTCCCATTAATCATTTGGTGGGAGCTGCAAGATCATGTCAAGAAAAGCCACACAGAAGCAATCCACCCCATTGCAGGGTCCAACTTAATTTCTTTGCATGTGGACTTAGTAGTCTCAGCACCAGTTTTTGAAAGGCTATTTCTTTCCCTCATTGTTTTGACACCCTTGTTGAAAATCAATTGACCATAGATGTATGAGTTTATTTCTGCGCTCTCAATTCTATTCATTGATCTATATGTTTATCCTTATGCCAGTAGCACACAGTCTTGATTATTTTAGCTTTGTAGTAAGTTTTGAAATCAAGAAGTATGAGTCCTCCAACTTTGTTCTTCTTTTTCAAGTTTGTTTTGGCTATTCTGGATTCCTTAAATTTCCATATGAATTTTAGGATCAGCTTGTCAAGTCATGCAAAGAATTCAGCTGCAGTTTTGATAAGGATTGCACTGAATATATAGATTTGTTTCAGAAGTACTTCTATTTTAACAATATTAAGTGTTCTGATGTATAAACACGGGATGTCTTTCTATTTATTTAGGTCTTTTAATTTCTTTCAACAATGTTTGAGTTTTCAGAATATAAGTCTTGTACTTCTATTTAAAAATTTATCACTAAGATTTTATTCTTTTGATGTTATTGTAAATAGAATTTTCTTAATATAATTTTAGGATTACTCAATGCAAGTGTACAGAAATACAGTTAATTTTTGTATATTGATCTTGTACCCTGAAACCTTCCTTACCTTGTTTATTAATTCTAACATTTTCTGGCAAAGAACTTGTCTGAATTATGTTCAAATGTTTAGTGGAAAGAACTTGTAAGTGATGAACTTGGATATCTCGCTGATGAGATTTCTAAGCAAGATCTTCAACGAGCCGTGTCGTTTTTCCTTGCTGCTTATAGTAAAATGCAAGAGGAAAGAGATGGACTTAAAAATGAACTGTGCAAAATGAAAACATATCTTAAGATTGGGAAAAACATCTGTCCTAGAATTCTCACCAAGGATGTAGCTACACAACCTTTTGTTAAAGAGATTAAGCCTGTAACTGATGGATCTAACCAACTACCATAGCAGAAAACCCATCAGTTTAGACTAAAGGGAACAGAGAAAGACCCAAAGGAGAGAATGCTGCCTGCCTCTTGGAATTCCACAGGCAGGAAATAGGCCAAAGGAGCTACATCTGTTGTCTTTCAAGAAAAGAAAAAAAACATCCCTGGAGCAGCTTGGAGATCAGCAGAACTGTTGGAAGGAGCAAAGGAAGCTGGGCCTTCTTCGTTTCAAAGGGGGGGGGGGGCCTGGTGTCCTGGATCTCAAAGGGTGGGCCCACAGTCTCCTAGGTTTCAGAGTTGGATCTTTGCCAACTCAGTTCCAGAGTGTGGGGCTGGCATTAAGGTATCTCAAGGGGATAGGGCCACCACCCAAAACTTAGGAGTGTGGCTGCCACGTCCAAGGGGCAGAAGGGGTGGGGTCACCACTAAGATGGACTAGAAGAATGTGGCGGACCAAAGCCAAGGGAGCAGAGTGCCCATCCCAGTGGGCCTGGAAGGCAGAGCTAAAGTCCAGGGCCAAGGGGCTTCCACCCAGAATCCAGAGACCATGGCCAACACCCAGAGTCTGGAGGGCTGGGCCATTGCCTAGAGAGTCCCGAAGAACAGAGGATTATTTTCAAGCCTTGAGAGCTAATGTAAACTGTTATGCTGGGTTTTAGACTTGCTTGCTGCTCATTAACCCTTCTTTCCTCCAATTTCTCCCATTTGTAATGGAAATATCTAGTTTGTGCCTGTTCACCATTGTACTTTGGAAACAGATAACTTGTATTCTAGATTTCACAGGTTCACAGATGAAGAGGGAGTTTGCCCCAGGATGGAATATGCCTAACGTCTCACTCATATTTGATTTAGATGACTCAGGAGATGAAATTTTGGACTTGGAGTTGACTTAAGACTTCTGGGATGATGTGATGGGGTGAATGTATTTTGAACGTAGCAAGAACACGAATTTTGGGGGCCGAGGGCTAGAATGTCATGGAGTGAATTGTGCCCCCCAGAAATATGTGTTGTAAAACCTAACCTCCATGCCTGTGATTATAATCTCGTTTGAGGATGGGCTGTCTTTGTTATGTTAATGAGGTGGGATTAGTGTATGGTATATCCTGAGTCAATCTCTTTTGAGATATAAAACAGATTAAAGCAAGCAAGCAGGCAAGCAGAGTTGGGGAAAGAGAGATGCCAAACCACATGAAGACTGCCCAGGAGCAGACACTAAAAGAGTCAAGGACTTTCCTCCATAGCCAACAGAGAGTGAAAGCCTTCCACTACAGCCAGCACTCTGAATTCAGACTTCTCACCTCCTAAACTGAGAAAATAAATTTGTTTGTTAAAGCCAGCCATTTGTGGTATTTCTGTTACAGCAGGTTGAAATAACTAAGACAAATATGTTGGTGTACTTAATGGTGTCCCATATTTCTCTAAGATTCATTTATTTTTCATTCTTTTTCCTCTGTGTTTCAGATTGCATAATCCCTACCAATCTATCTTCAAGTTTGCTGATTCTTTCTTCTGCCAACTCAAATCTACTGTTGAACCCCTCTAATGAAATTTTCATTTCATTCGGTTCTTTTTTAAAATAATTTTTATCTCTTTATTGATTTTTTATCAGACATTGTCATAATTCCTTTGCTTACTTCTTTAAGCATGATTTTCTTTGGTTCCTTATGTATTTTGGACCCCTGTTGTTGAGTGTGTAAATGTTTATTATGGTTATGTCCTCCTGGTGTATTGACCCTTTAATCATTATTATAGTGTCCTTCCTTATTCCTTGTAGTGGATTTTGTTTTAAAGTCTATTTTGTCAGAGATTAATATTGCCACTCCTGCTGTTTTTTGATTGTTGTTTGCTTGATTTTTTCTATCCTTTGAGTTTTAGTCTGTGTCTTTAAGTCTGAAGTGTGTCTCTTGTAGGCAGCACATAGATGAATCTTTGTGTTTTTATTGGTTTTAGTCCATTTACATTCAGCATAATTATTGATATGTATGAGTTTAGTGCTGTCATTCTGATGTATTTTTTTGTGTTGGCAGTTTGTTTCACTTAATTTTCTGTGCTGAGTTGCTTTCCTTTATATATTTTCGTTTCATCTTTTTTCAATTGTTGATTTTGTACTTGCTGAGTTTTCATGTTTTTTATTTTGACTTGTAGGATTTTTAGTTTCCATTGTGGTTACCTTAACATTTACCTCTATTTTTCTAAGTTCAAACCAATCTTTTATTTCTTTATATCGCCTTGGCTTCCTCTCCATATGAAGGATCTATGACTACATTATTTAGTCCCTCTTTTTTGATTTGATGCTGTCATCTTTTACATATTGACATCTCTGTTTCTCTATTTTCAGCGTTTTAGCTTTGATTTATTTTTATGACTTCCCTATCTGGGTTGATATCTGATTGTTCTGTCCTGTGTTCTAGTCTTGGGCTGTTATCTGATGTTATTGATTTTCTAACCGGAGGACTCCCTTTAAGATCTCTTGTTGTTTTGATTTAGTTTTTAAAAATCCCCTTAACTTCTGTTTATCTGGAAATACCCTAACTTTGCCATCATATTTGAGAGACAGTTTTGCTGTTTGATTATTGGTACCTTGGAAGTTCTCACGTCCTCTCACCACGTGGTTAGAGCTGTTACTGGGTGTGTGAGCCTGGGAGTCCACTTACTTTTCTTGTGTGGGTTCAGCTCAGGTGTCCAGGTCCTTGGTCACCAAGTGTGTGGTGCAGGCTCCCACCCACAGTCCTAGATGGGTAAGGGTACATGGAGCAGGTACAGGGATCTGGCTGCAGTAGGGGGTCATGTGCTGAGCAAGGCAGGGGTTTGACAGCTGCCCCTGAGTATCTGGGTGGAAGGTGTGTTCCTGTTCCCTAGAGCGAGTAGGTGGGTGGGTTTTGCAGTTGGATTACGGGCACCCAGTGCTGTTGGCTGGAAGGACTGAGAGGCACCACTTATTCTTAGACCCATCTTGCAGGTGGTTAGGTGAAGTGGGTGGAGCCACCAGTCCTCAGGCACCTGATGTAGGTAGGTAGGTAAGGACCCTGCTTAATAGGCAGGGTGGTGTCAAATGTCATGAATCTGCCATTCCCCCTTATAGCCAATGCAGTTGAAAGCAGGCTTCATGTATATAGATAGCCATTGTACTCTGTTAATGAGGGTCTATGCTGTTGAAATGAGCCCACACAGGTCTATGCAGGGGTGAAAGGCATTCAAAGTTTGTGGACCCCTTATGCCTGTGCCTAGGCAAAAGGGCTGTGCTTGCCCTGAGTTCCTGGCTTAAGGGAGCTGGCAGATTATTTTTTCCTCTTTGTTCATTTGTTCCCTCTCCAAAGCTGGGAGAATGGCTCAGGGCATGTGCAAGGAGACCTACTTCAGCCCAGGGGTAACAATCACTTAAGCCAGACTGGGACCTGGAGCAGAGTAGGGAGGGGGAAAGTAAATGGGAGAGAGTTACTTCCCAAAGTTGGGGGGGGGGTTGATCTTTGTGGTAGGTTAGACAGCTGTACTTATCTTTCACCGACTTAGCGCTGCTTCTCACTGGCTCTGGAGGTTTGAGCAGACTCTGTGCCGCTTATTCTCTCCCGATGTGGAAAACGTGTCCCGAGTGCCACTCCTTCCCTCACCCCACACACACCACCCGATCCAGCCTGTAGGGTGCCGGTGCCAGCCAGGTCAGTTCTGGTAACTCCTCACTGCTTCTGAACCGTCTCTCCCACCCCCTACCACTCAGTCCGATTCCTCAATTTTGTCTTTGATGTTCAGGGCTCCTAGGTTGTCATATATAGTCGATTCACTTCTTTTTTCAGGTCTTTGTTGTAAAAGGGACCACAGGAAGCATATGACTACTCTCCCATCTTGGCCCCATCTCTCCTTTGGTTCTTTGAACATATTTATAACATGACTTTGAAGGCTTTGTTGGCTAAGTTTGACATCTGGGCCCTCTCAAAGGCAGCTCTGTTGCCTGCTTTTTTCCCCTGGGTATGGGTCACACTTTCCTATTTCTTTGCATGTAATTTTTTTCTCTTTTTAATTTTAGATAATATATTGTAGCAGCTGTGGAGCATTCTAAGCTCCCCATTGCCATAGCTTCTTGCTGTTGTTGTTTGCTTCTTTATTTATTTAGTGACTTGGATGGTCTATTTTAGTGCAGGATATTTCGCTTCCAGTGTGCAGTCTCTGCTGTCACTCCTAATAAGGCATAGCCTTAGACAGTGCGCTGTTATCCTGGGATGGCAGTGGTTTTAGCAGGGCTCTTTTTATCTATTTCCCTGATCTCTGTTACCTGTCTGTTGGTATCACAGCCAGCTCTTGTTGTTGGTGTTGTTAGGTGCCATTGAGTCGGTCCCAGCTCATAGCAACCCTATGCACAATAGAATGAAACACTGCCCGGTCCTGCGCCATCCTTACAATCATTGTTATGCTTGAGCCCATTGTTGCAGTCACTGTATCAATCTATCTCGTTGAGGGTCTTCCTCTTTTCCTCTGACCATGTACTTTACCAAGCATGATGTCCTACTCCAGAGACTGATCCCTCCTGACAACATGCCCAAAATATGTAAGACGCAGTCTCACCATCCTTGCTTCTAAGGTACATTCTGGTTGTGCTTCTTCCAAGACAGATCTGTTCGTTCTTTAGCAGTCCATGGTATATTCAGTATTCTTCACCAACACCTCAGTTCAAAGGTGTCAATTCTTCTTGGGTCTTCCTTATTCATTGTCCAGCTTTCACATGCATATGATGCGATTGTAAATACCATGGCTTGGGTCAGGCGCACCTTAGTCTTCAAGGTGACATCTTTGCTCTTCAACACTTAAAGAGGTCCTTTGCAGCAGATTTGCCCAATGCAACGCATCTTTTGACTTCTGGACTGCTGCTTCCATGCATGTTGATTGTGGATCCAAGTAAAATGAAATCCTTGACAATTTCAATCTTTTCTCCGCTTATCATGATGTTGCTTATTGGTCCAGTTGTGAGGGTTTTTGTTTTCTTTATGTTGAGGGGCAATCCATACTGAAGGCTGGGGTCTTTGATCTTCATTAGTAAGTGCTTCAAGTTTTCTTCTTTTTCAGCAAGTCCTCTTCACTTTCAGGTCTTAGCCTCCACTAATTGCCAATTGATTGTTCTATTGTTTTCAAGAGTGTCCCGGGCATAAGTTGCTCCACAGTCTGATCGTAAAAATGACATGGCAGGGGCATCTGACCTCCTCTAACTTCACAAGGAGGAAGGAGGATCAAGACCAACAGCCCAAGGCTGATTCCTATGCGGTCGAGGTCAGACATGCCTCCATCCTCCAACCTTTTTACCAGTTCTGACATCAACCATCCCTCCCATAACACTCTCTACTTCTCTGCTGAGTTTGAAAATTTGTTGCAATGGCCACACAAACTCACAGACAATACTTATGCTTATGGGTCAGACTTTGAGGTTTCTTCTTAGGGAAGCAACAGGTTATAATTCAGGTTCAGGAACACTCAGAATAGTTCTTCGATCAGGACAGCTTCTTTTCAGCTGTGCCTGCAGGCACATCTCTCTCTGGCCCCTCAGCCTCTGCCCTACTCGGGTAAAAAAATAAAGTAAGTGTTACAAAGTTCTTTCAGCTCTGCTGGTAAGTGCGCGGAGGCACCCCACACTGCTAGTAAGGTATTCAGCTCTCTCACTCCATGGGTCAGTGAGCCTAGCTCTGCCACCAAGTGCCCACAGGCATCCCACTGCACCCGGAAGCCTCCTGCCTGAAGGCACTCAGCTCTCTTGCTCCATGGATCGGCACACCCAGTGTGACCGCCTTGCTCCATGGAAATCCATCGTGTCATCTCCTGCCAGTGTCCTGGTTCGGCTGCCTCTGCTGCCGCCATTTCTCTGCCACCTCTTGCTGTCTCCAGTGTTACAGCTCTGTCTCTGTCTCCTTGATCTAGAAGGTCTCAGCACAGGAATCCTAGGTGCAATGGACATGCTCCACTCCTAGCTCTTCTTTCTTGGTGGTAGTAGGTACCCCTCTGCTCTGGGATTGACTGCTCTTTTAAGCCTCGCAGGATGGCAAAACCAGCCAATCCCATTGTTAGGGTTCCATACACCATATTTGCATGGTTCCAGCTCCACAAGAGTGCCATGCACCTTATTCACATAATTAGTAAGCTATTCAATCCATTTGGTGGGCTACAAGCATCTCATGTGCATAGTCCTCACCCAGTCACTTGGTGGGAGTTACAAAGACTATGGCTAGAAGGGCCATGTTAAGTAATTCACCGTACCACACTGATCCAATTAAATTCCAGTCCCTTTTCAGGAGAGTCTTTGAGGCCAGCCTTTGAGGTTTCTTCCAACTCAGCAGGGTTCTTATTTGCTGTCTCTTTCTCTGGTTTTCTCTGCTAAGCTTCTAGCTAGTTTAGCGTGTTGCTTTCATGGAACCACCAGTCTTCTCATAATTGTTCCATTAAATATTCCATTGTTTTTGAGAGCATTCTTAGACTTAAATTTCCCCATACACTATTTCAAATAAAGTCATTTCCTTTGGGGAGAGCTTTAGAGCTGTCTGTTCTAACGGCCTGTCTTCTCCCTTGACAAAACCTCTGTGCCACGTCTCTGAAGCTCTGGGGAGCCTGCTTCACTCAGAGTGACACCTCTCCCTTACAAGAGTGTTGGGTGGGGGCAGTAGCTTCTAGTCTTCTCAACTGGCCTCTCCTAGTGGGGAACTTTTTTTTTTTTTTAATTTTTATTGTGCTTTAAGTGAAAGTTTACAAATCAAGTCAGTCTGCCACATGTAAGCTTACATACACCTTACTACATACTCCCATTTACTCTCCCCCTAATGAGTCAGCCTGCTCCCTTCTTCCAGTCTCTCCTTTCATGACCCTTTTGCCAGTTTCTAACCCTCTCTACCCTCCTATCTCCCCTCCAGACAGGAGATGCAAATACAGTCTCAAGTGTCCACCTGATACAAGTAGCTCACTCTTCATCAGCATCTCTCTCCAGCCCATTGTCCAGTCCCTTCCATGTCTGATGAGTAGTCTTCGGGAATGGTTCCTGTCCTGGGCCAACAGAAGGTTTGGGGACCATGACTGCCGGGATTCTTCTAGTCTCAGTCAGACTGTTAAGTCTATTCTTTTTATGAGAATTTGGGGTCTGCATCCCACTGTTCTCCTGCTCCCTTGGGAGTTCTCTGTTGTGTTCCCTGGCAAGGCAGTCATCAGTTGTGGCCGGGCACCATCTAGTTCTTCTGGTCTCAGGATGATGTAAGTCTCTAGTTCATGTGGCCCTTTCTGTCTCGGGCTCATAGTTACCGTGTGACCTTGGTGTTCTTCATTCTCCTTTGATCCAGATGGATTGAGACCAATTGATGCATCTTAGATGGTCGCTTGTTAGCATTTAAGACCCCAGATGCCACACTTCTAAGTGGGATGCAGAATGTTATCATAACAGATTTTATTACGCCAATTGACTTAGAAGTCTCAGTGGGGAACTTTTGCCCTAAGATCAAACTAGGGCAATATCAATTAGGGCCCCAATAGTCTCAGCCTACTGCATCTGGGGAAGAACTTGCACCATATGAGTTGGGGCTGGGTGGAGAAAGAGAGCTCCAGGCCTCTCAGCCTGTCTTGTCTAAAATAGAACTTCTGCAACACAGCTGGGGGTGGACGGTGAGAAATGCTGGTGGCCTGCCCCTCCTGGAGAAGTACTGTAGCCCTTGACCAAGAGTCATGGAGGAGAGAAAACACTTTTCTTAACGTGGAGTTGGGAGCTTCTGCCACGCTGAGCTAGCAGAGAAAAGAGAAGGTGGAGGTCATAGCTCAAATGCGATAGACTCGCACT
Organism: Elephas maximus indicus; assembly: GCF_024166365.1. NCBI lineage: Eukaryota > Metazoa > Chordata > Mammalia > Proboscidea > Elephantidae > Elephas > Elephas maximus. Next base: position 65,115,414 of record NC_064831.1, on the reverse strand, counting down.
ATTCTGAGATTTAGTAGATTTTCTTGAATGAATCTCTCTTCATTTTCTGTATGCCCTTTGGACAATTTCCAAAGGTTTTAAATCATTGAGTTCTTAAAATAATTTTCACCAGTTATGGTCGTTTTGCTGGGGAAAGAGTCTTCAGATCTCCTTACACCACTGTTCCAGAAGTCATCCACCTAGAATCTTCTCTTCAATTCTATTCTAACATTTTACATTTATGATCCTTGGTGGAAGGTTTTGCTTTGTTTTGTGTTCATTCACTTGTACTGGGCACTCAATGGACTTTTAATTAGATACTTTTGTCTTTCAGTTATGAAAAAATTTATTGTGTTATTTTAATAACCTTTTCCAAACTTTTGTCTCTGTTCTCTCAGGAAATTCAATCAGTCAGATGTGGAGTCTCAGATTGATCTTCTAATTTTCTTATCTTTTTAATCCTATTATCCATCTCCACGTTTTTCTGTTTAACTTTCTGGAAGGTTTCTTTTACTTTATCTTTATACCATCTTGTTATCACGCTTTTAATTTCCAGGAGTTCTTACTTGTTTTCCGACTGTTGTCCTTTTTATGGCATCTTGTTTCATGAATGCAATAACTCTTCCAAACTCTGAGACTGACAATCACAGTTTCTTTGACGCTTTCTTCTGCTCCTTGCATCATCTTTGTTTCCTCTGAGGTCCTTTTTTTTTTCTGTTGTGCTCCTGGCACTTGAAGAATACTCTTTGTCTTAGTCATCTAGTGCTGCTGTACAGAAATACCACAAGTGGATGGCTTTAACAAAGAGAAATTTATTTCCTCACAGTAAAGTAGGCTAAAAGTCCAATTTCAGGGTGTCAGCTGCAGGGGAAGGCTTTCTCTCTCTGTCGGCCTTCTCATCAATCCTTCCCCGGACCAGGAGCTTCTTTGCACAGGAACTCCAGGTCCAAAGAACACGCTCCGCTCCTGGCACTGCTTACTTGGTGGTATGTCTCTCTGCTCGATTCTTTTTTTTTATAGCTCAAGAGATTGCCTCAAGACACAAGCCAGTCTTGTAGATTGACACAACTGCTGCCCATCCTCCCTCATTAACATCATAGAGGAAGGATTTACAACATATAGGAAAATACACAATACCAGGAATCATGGCCCAGCCCAACAGATACACACATTTTTGGGGGGGGGGTCATAATTCAATCCCTGACACTTTTCATGGAGGAGAAAGAGATCCAGCCTTTGAGTCAGACACACTTAGCTCAAAACCCAGCTCTGCATCTTCCTGCTTTGTGACCCTGATTAAATAAATCTCCTGAGTGTAAGTTTCCTTCTTAGTAAAATGAGGACAATAACACAACCTTGAAGACCACACCTGGACAAGTGGTTGGCACAGAGTAGACGCTTGGGGATGTTAAAATCCCCATCTTCTGCTTTCAGAAGTTGATCTAAATACCTGAGTCCATGCTTGTCATCTGCATTGACCATTACTGATGTGCACTTCTCTTCCTTCTCCCTTTCCTTCCCTATTTTAGCTTCATGTGCTCACAGTCATGCTTCTACCTATCATGGAGGGAGAGGCCATCATTGACAATAAGACTTTGCCACCGTAGTGCCTTAAGCTGAGTGACTAACAAGACGTATTTTGGTGTCAGGTGGACCTGGGTTCTGAGATAACAGATATAATGTAAAAGTAAAGATTCACCCAGTTGCCTGGTATGAGAACTGTACTTACTATAATCAAAGAGATGAGAAGAGACAGGAATAATATGGTCTGAGAAACTCAGGGCACATCCAAAGGGAAGAACCCCCATGATAATTGGCATCTGGCCCCCCCCCCCAAAAAGGGTCCCTATTTGCTTCTCAAGAAGCTAGAGGGTTATGTCTTAGAGCAAACAGAACATTTTCAAGTCCTCCAATAGCCTGGAGACACAGTTTTCCAGGACAGGTGTTGGACTCTATGTACCACACACCCACACTGCCCTGCCTCCCTACCTCCCTCCAACTCCTACCTGCTGCCCTTATATTGCCGTCCAAGCCAGGTTGAGGCTCTGTTCCCTTGGGAGTACTATCACCCAGGCTGAGCCATGAACAAAGGCAAGGCAAGGGACAGGATCTCCCAGGTGGGGGCAGCCAGTGGGAGAGGTCTTGACCTCCAAGCTAGAATCTGTGCATTCTAGCCTCCCTCAGAGCATTCTGTACCAGGCACCTAACTTCAAAGGCTCTCTTGAGCCCAGCTTGTCCCTATTCTTTTAACTGTCTGAGCTTGCAGTGGTGGGCACACTCAAACCAAGTGTCTCTGGGCCTAGGATGGGAGCTCACCAAGCCCCACGCTACAGCTACAGCCAGTGCCCTCTGGGAACGGCGTCCATACACGAAGTTCCACATGCCTGAGCCTTCTGCTGAGAATGTCTGCCTCCAGGCCTACGCACAACATCCCAGGGATGGCAGGTCACTTGAGTAGAACCAGAAAACTCTGTGCTCAAGGCTCCTCTTGCACTCCAGTGACACCATCCTTTGTCATTGTCACCTCTCCCACATTCCTGAGGAGCAACAGGGCACATATTCTGGGACACACTCGGCAATCTCCACACCCCTCCATCTAATGGGATTCAAGGGCCTCTAATGGATGTTGCCCTGTGCTAGGTCAGGTGGGGCAAGGAAAAAACAGCAAGCGAGATGGGTCTCTGCCCTCCAACTAGTTGAAATGAAAGGCAACGCCTGCTAAATGCCCAATAATAAAGCTGTGGGAACTTAGAAGATGGAGCTATTTGAGAATGGACCTGGAAATGTTCTCTACTTTGATCTGGGTAGTGGTTACACAGGTGTATGCACATGCAAAAATCCATCAAGCTGTACACTTAAGATGTCTGCACTTTACTACATACATGTCATATTTTAATTAAAAAACAAAAACATGTGACTGGCCCTGGCCCCATAACTTAGCAGAGAGTAGACAGGCCAAGTGGAAAGCAGAGGCAAGTGGCAGGACCACTAGGGAGGCCAGGTATAGTGGTGGCAGTAGAAAGGAGTCAAGGGGACTAACAGAACATCAGAGATGGATGGGATCAAGAGTGAAAGTTCTGGGGTATGAGAACCAGGGAATCCCTGTGTAGGGAATAACCAGGGAGGACTGACACTCTCATGAGAAGTCCCTGTGTACATACACTTGATGGCAAAGCAGGGAAGGAATTTATTGGCTTCTCTTAGGTTCTGACCGGCTGGGGACTGACAGCTGGAGGGTCCAGGGTCCCAGGAAACACTCAAGATTCTGAAAGGCGTGCCCTGGTAAATGACCTCAGAGGGTGACCAACACCATCCAGCTCACGGGTCTGAGACTACCACCAGCCCTAATACCTGGTTTTCCCCAGGGCTGTCTGAGCAGAACAAACTCAGAGCCTGCCCCAGTCTAGACAGAGTAAGCCCAGCAATTTATGTGGCCCAAGGCCCTGTCTTTTGGGAGTATCTATGGTGAGTCTCCAGCTCAGAGTTGGAAGGGAGGGGGCGCAGAGTAGATGCTCAACCAATGGTGAGGACTAAATCTAGGCTACCCATTAAGCTAAGCAAGGGACCTTTCCATAACATCTCTAATAAGTGGCTCTCCAGCATCTGCTCAAACATCCCCAGGGCAGGAGGCTCACTACCTCACAATAGCTCACCCCATTTTCATGAGTCCTAGTGCCTCTTTTTTTTTTTTTTAGTGCCAGGATGTTTTTCCTTCTATGGGGTTGAACATTGTCTCTCTTGCTCAAGGACATTCCTCAGAAGTCTAGGACACACTCTTGTCTCCCAAAGCTGCTCGTCCCTGCTCATCCAGCCTGTTTTTAGTGCATACCTTCACCATGCTGGCTCTTCTCCTAAAGATAGATGCTGGCAGTGAGGGTCCAGAAAGAATCACAACCCCTTAGGGTATATAGCAAGGTGTATATAAATTTTTGTAGGAGAGACTGGCTTGATTTGTAAACTTTCACTTAAAGCACAATAAAAATTAAAAAAAAAAAAAAACTATCCATTGACACGTTTTGGTTTATTATCAAAGCAGAATATCCACAATTATTCAAAAAGGCTATTAAAATAACCTCTCTTTTCCAACTATGATACAAAAAAAAAAAAATCAAAACCTTTCAGGTGCAGTCTGAGCCAGAAGGAGGACCAGTCACCTCCTTTGACCTGTGTCCTGTGCCATTATTAATGCAGCCCAAACTTCTGGAGAAGCTACATGCATTGTTGCGGGTTTTCGTTTAGTTCTTGGGGAAGAGCTCATGGGGTGCTCTCATTTCACAGGCACCTGCCTTGGCTTCACAAAGCCACTTGCCAAGGTTCCCCAGGCCCTGCCCTGTCAGGTCCATGCCTATCTCTTCCTTGACCCATCACACTCTGACCCGCTCATGACCCTTCTTTCAGTACTCCCAGTCAGCCCTCCAATTCCCACCTCAGGGCCTTTGCACTTGCAGTAAACTCAGCCTGGAATGCTCTTGAGTAGAATAGCACTATAGGGTTTTACTGGACGTAATCTTTACAGAAGCAGATCACCTGTTTCTTTCGCAGTGCTGCTGAGTGGGTTTGAACTGCCAACCTTTTCGTTACCAGCCAAATACAAACTGTTTGGGCCACCCAGGGACCTTTACTCTTCTGTGTATTTGAGTAATTAGCTGATCAAAGCCCATCTCTCCAACTAGATGGTTGATTCCATGAGAGCAGGGAACATGACTGGTTCTGCTCATTGTACTCCCAGCACCAAGCACAGTGCCTGGTACACAGTATATGTACAGTGAAGATATTTTGAGTGAATAAATGAATGAAGCATCCTTGTTTATCTTATCTGGTCAGGCCTTGTTGGCAAGGCTGGGCTTTAGACCAGGACAGTGTCTGGAACATAGGTATTCTGGAAATGTATGCTGGAATCCTAACCCCTATAAAAAAAAAAAAAAAAATTTTTTTTTTTTTTTTTACCTGAGGATTATTCCCGTTTGGAAATAGGGATTTCTCTGTTATGTTAATGAGTCATAATCACTTCTGAGTCATAAAAAGAGCAAAGTAGACATAGGAGCAAGCACAAACGGTGGAAGATAGATGCCACATAAAGATAGCCAAGCTGAGAGAGACAAGGATCCTTCCCTGGAGTCAACAGAGAGAGAAAGCCTTCCCCTACAGCCAGTGCTCTGAATTCAGACTTCTAACTCCTAAACTGTGAGAAAATAAATCTCTGTTCTTTAAAGCCACCCACTTGTGGTATTTCTGTTACAGCAGCACTAGGAGAATAAGGCAACAGGGATTGAAAAAGTGAAAGAATGAACTAACAAATGAAGAAATAGAAATCAGCCCTCGATTATTGAGCAACAGTTCTCAGAGGCCTCAGGCTATTGTACTTGTATGAGGCACCCCCCTCTGCACCGCCCCCAGGCCGACTAGTCATCCTGAGGGCAGGGACTTCCCTTTACTTGTTGGCTTTGTCAGCCTTCGGCCTGCCCGGGACTGAGTGCACGTAGGTGGTACCATCCACCTGTCTGGCTGACCCGAGGCCAATTTCCTGCCCATCCCACCTTGTGATGCAATAGTCAAGAGGACTTCAAAGGCTGCCTGAGCCCTCCATTGTCTGTGCTGTGGCCGCTGAGTCACCCTGGAAGGTCAGGCTGACTGGTGAGCCTAGAAGAGACGAGCTGCGCATCAGGTTCTTCAAGGCTCACAAACTCTCCACATGTGGGTACTCGTGCATACTTTCTGCCCCAACCTGGATTATCCCCGCATCCCAGACCACCTTGGCCCTTTCTGGGGACCAGAAGGTTGGAGCTAGGACCATAGCAGGATCTGTAGGCCAGAGGGAACAGTCCTGGCTCCAGGATGGCAGCCATCCAATTTATCACTGTTCCTCTTCACCAATCTTAGAAATGGGGCGACTCACTGAATGACTTTTTCTTCTTAGAAAAACCCCAACCAAGCCTCAACCTTGGCCACCACCCTGCTGGAAGCCAAGGAAGATCAGAGAAGCCTGTAGAAGCCTTCAGGGTAGGTGGGGCCTCCACCTTGCCCCAGCCCCTCCACCTCACACCCACTTGCCTTCCCCAGACACTGATTGCATGCCAGTCCTAGGAGAGGCCACACAGACACTGCAGGGACAGTCTGGTAAATGGTCTGTCACACTCCAAGAACCAAGTCCTGTAGCCCCATTTTCTTCAGTTAACCTCATTCCTTCCAAAGGCCCTGGGCCCTAGGAGATGGCATGACCCCTAGAAAGAGCAAGGGCTTCGAGCCAGTCAGAGCTTCCCCTCCTACTAACTGTGCGACCTCGAGAAAATTAAATAGCTTCTTTGAGCCTCAGTTTCCTCATCTGTCAAATGGGGATAATAATAACCACCTAAGCGTTGCTGTGAGGATTCTGTTATAAATGGTGGCTGTTCCTTCACAGGGCATGGCTTCTGAGCAGTAACCCCCTCTAGGGTCCTGTATGTAGGGTGGCCATACATCCTGGCTTGCCAGAGACAGTCCCGATTGACGCCTGTTGCCCTGCGAGTTTATTAATAGTGTGACCTTCATTCTCAGAAGTGCCCAGTTTAGACAATAAAATACACGGTCAGCCTACCTGTAGCCTTTTCTACTCCCAGTTCAGGTCTAGCCTGTGTGAGCAGCACCACCCATTTTGACTCTCCTCTCTAAGAGGCCATGTCTTGGTTTGTGGTTTGGAGAATTTTTATACCCTTCTCTCCAAGCCTCAGGATCTCAGCTTTTAAATGAGGATAATAATACTTATCTTGAAGGATAGTTAGGAAGATTAAATGAGGTAAGGTGTGCAAAGCACAGTGTCCGGAACAGGCCAGATGTCAGATAAACATGAGCTCTCTCCCATGGCCTTCTCTTCCTTTCCCATCATGCCAATTTTCCCAGATAACCCCCACCTGAGAGTGTTACTCTGGAGCTCAACTTCACCCCTACTAGGAAAGCGATTTTCAGAAGTCAAGGGGACACAGCGGGGTTCCAGGTAATATATGAGCTCCCAAGCCAGGGCCTGCCCATGATCTCTCCTGAGAGCAAGAAATAATCTTCACCCCAACTCCCCAACTTCTACTGCAGGCCCTGAGGGGCATCTCAGCTCTCCTTGCCTGTTTACATCCATGAGTTTCTGTCTGTGCTGGATGCTTCCAAGTCCATCACTAGAGCTGGACACCCTTCAGCCCACACCTATTTTCCCAGACAAACAGAAGTCATCTTTGAGCTCTGCTTCATCTTCTAGGAATTCAGAGGCCTGAAAGGGAGTCTCCTGGGCCTCCAATCCTCAAGGACCTACTATCTGGGCCAGCAGGCAACGGGTAACCATGTATAGTAATCTCAGCAGATAAAGCCACCATGAGACTAGCCCACTGGAGCAACAAGACAACATGCTCACAGATCACACCTGAGTTAGCATCATGACCTCCAAAGGCCCCAAAGTTCAAATCTCCCATCTGCCTTGGGCCCTCTGCCCACCTACTCCTGACACTGCTTTGCTATTAGACAACTGGCAGCTCTTCTGGCCTGATCCTTCCCATTGTCTTGCCCCAGGTCATATCAAACCTGGCTTCTGTGTATGCTGTAGAATATTTGGTTCCACCAGGAAGCTCTTGGTGTAAACAACCTGTCCATCACTGGGTTCTGACTCCAGGGCTCTTTGTTCAGAAGCAGTTGCGTGACATTTCTGATTTTCGTGCTGCCCTAGAAACCACAATACATGTACGAAGGAAGCTATGGGAGGAAAAAGGTAATGAAGCAACTACTAAATGAGACTGAAAATACAGGTATCTGGTGGTGGTGGTGTGTGGGAGGAGGTGTTTCACTCAACTGATCACAGAGAGGTAAAGGCTAGTGAGGGTGGGGCCCTGACTTTGTGGTGGCAACAGCTTGTCTGGAGGTAGCTGTAGAGCAGAGAGAAAAGAGAAAACCCTGGCTCCAGGGTTGACACTGCACTGGTACATGGCACTCAATATTCCAGCCATAAAATAGAATTAAATATATTAGTCAACTCTGTCATGAAGCTGTTGTGGTAGGAGGGTAAAATGAGATCAAGGAAATAAAAACTCTTAGCAACATAGAGAACACGTATCACATACCCCTTTCCCAAATTTAATCTGGGGCTCCATGTGGCTCAATCTTGCAGTCATGCTCGGAGAAGTACACACTGGCAAACAAAAGGAATTTAAAAGGAACTCCAATCTTTACTTGGGTCTCTTGAAGAATATTAAAGTGTGTCTAGCCCACAACTCTAGGTAACATTCCTCAAGGCTCTTTATTTCCCACCCCAACCCCTGCCTGCCCACCATCTTATACGCTTAGCCCATCTAGAATCTCTATTAAGTCAACTCCCAAACTATACCCCAACTCCTGGCCAGTCCACAGGGCTTTGCTCCAGCCTCTCCACTCAGGCCACTGTCAGCTCCTTATTACGTAGTTGACCAAACCTCTTTGCTCCTTGCTTTAGTTTCTCTCCCACGTTACTCATTATTAGAATTTACCACAACAAAGAAAACTCTGGGACCAACCCAAAATATAAGACTCTTTCCCCCTTTCTTTCCATCTTCCCAGTTCTGAATCTCTATTCGTTTTTCTAATTCCACACCACAAAATGCCCAGGAACCATGAGGTCACACTGAACAATCCTACAAGGTCAGGAGAGAAAAGTTTGTGGTAAGCAAAGCAAAATTCTTTTTAGTGGGTTGGTCTGGGGACTGTTAATCTTGTGCCAACAAGCAGACAATTGTCAGTAAATTTCCCTTCCCCCATGAGCTATACAGACAGTGGCTTTTATAGTTTCCAATCATGCTGATTTTTCTTCAAACCGGTATTCACTTTCATAGCTCACCTCCCTTCCCAGGACCCGCCCCCCTCCCCCCCCAAGCAACAGAGGTTTCCCACCTCTGCATCCTGGCTTCCTCCCTGACTCCAGCCTCTCAATTCTCTGATCTGTCCTGCATATACCACCCAGCTAATGTGCACCACAGCCCACATTTACCACATGCTTCCTCTGCTCAAGCACCTTCAATAGCTCCCAACTTTTATAGCACATGGGAAACCCCATAGTGCCTATCTTAGGTATCCTGTATCAACCCCATGATACACCCTATATCATTCTTCATATCCAGTTTTAACTATATTGGTCCCCCGTAAACACCAACCTGAGTTCTGCTCCCTCCAAGAAGCCCACCCTGACTGCTTTTCACTTCTGAAGTATGGCACTTAAAGAGTCAATGCCACATAGTCATACCTTTGTTTTTGCTGTCAGTTGATGATCTTAATTGCTTTATATTCTTGAGTCTCTTTCCCATAAGACTGTAAGCTCCTTAAGGTCAGGGACCTCAAAGGCTTATAAGAAGCACATAAACCAAAATTAAAAACCAACTGCTGTCTAGTTGATTCTGACTCATGGCCACCTCATGTGTTTCACAGTAGAACTGTGCTCCAGGGTTTTCAATGGCTGTGATCCTTCAGAAGGAGATCTCCAGGACTTTCTTCCAAGGCACCTCTGAGTGGATTTAAACCACCAACCTTTTGGTTAATAACTGAGCCCTTAACCGTTTGTGCCACCCAGGGACACCAAGGAGCACACCAAACACCTGTTGCTGTAGAGTCAATTCCAACTCATATAGGACAGAGGAGAACTGCCCCGTAGGGTTCTAAGGCTGTAATCTTTAGAGAAGCAGAATGCCACATCTTCTCCTGGGTCCAACCGCCAACCTTTCAGTTAGCAGCCGAGCACTTAACCACTGCGCCACCAAGGATCCCTAAAGGAGTACACAGGGGCCCTCAAAAGTTATCTTCCTCTATTAACTCATGACAGGAAAAACAAGAGTTTCAACTCCACAGACCTTGATGACAATCTCTGGATGCCCCTGTCAAGTCATTTTTATGAACTTCTGGTTAAAAGGCAGACGGAATCCTTTTTAAAATTTATGTACTTATTTATTTCGTGGTAGATAACATATTCATCTGATTCAAAACTTAAAATGAAAAGTCTGCCCTACCTTTGTTCTTCGACCACTTAGTTCCCCTGCCAAGAGGCAAATAATGGACACTGTTGTTAGATGCCATCAAGTTGGTTCCGACTCATAGTGACCCTATGTACAAGAGAACGAAACAGTGCCCGATCTTGTGCCATCCTCACAGATGTTGCTTTGTTTGAGCCCACTGTTGCAGCCACTGTATCAGTCCATCTCGTTGAGGGTCTTTCTTTTTTTCACTGACCCTCCACTTTACCAAGCATGATGTCCTTACCCAGGGACTGGTTCCTCCTGGTAACATGTCCAAGGTATGTGAGACGAAGCCTTGCCATCCTCGCTTCTAAGAAGCATTCTGGCTGTACTTCTTCCAAGACAAATTTGTTCATTCTTCTGGCAGTCTATGGGTATATTCAATATTCTTTGCCAACAACATAATTCAAAGGCATCAATTCTTCTTCGGTCTTCCTTATTCATTGTCCAGCCTTTGCATGTATATGTGGTGACTGAAGATACCATGGCTTGGGTCAGGCACACCTTAGTCCTCAAGGTGACATCTTTGTTTTTTTTAACACTTTAAAAAATCAAACCGAACTCATTGCTGTCAAGTCAATTCAAACTCCCCGTGACCCTACAGAACAGAGTAGAACTACCCTGTAGTGTTTCCAAGGAGTGGCTGGGGGATTCAAAAAGCCTACCTTTTGGTTAGCAACCAAACTCTTAACCACTGTGCTACCAAGGCTCTTTTAATACTTTAAAGAGGTCTTTTGCAGCAGATTTGCCCAATGCAATATGTCATTCAATTTCCTGACTGCTGCTTCCATGGGCATTGATTGTGGATCCAAGTGAAATGAAATCCATGACAAATTCGATCTTTACTCCATTTATCATGAGGTTGATTATTGGCTCAGTTGTGAGGATTTCCATTTTCTTTATGTTGAGGTATAATCCATACTGAAGGCTATAGTCTTTGATCTTCATCAGTAAGTTCTTCAAGTCCTATTTGCTTTCAGCAAGTAAGGTTGTGTCATCGGCATATTGTAGGTTGTTAATGAGTCTTCCTTCAATCCTGATGTGCATTCTTCTTCATACAGTCCAGCTTCTCAGATTATTTGCTCAGCATACAGATTGAATAAATATGGTAAAAGAATACAACCCAGACGCACACCTTTCCTGATTTTAAACCATCCAGTATCTGCTTGTTCTGTCCAAACAACTGCCTCTTGATCTATACACAGGTTCTGAATTTCTCAAGCTGAAAGAACTGAAGAAAAAATTCAAGCTTCAAGTTGCAATACTGAAGGATGTTGTGGGCAAAAAATTGAACAATGCAGGAAGCATCAAAAGAAGATGGAAGAAATACACAGAGTCAACGTACCAAAAAAAATTGGCTGACATTCAATCATTTCAGGAGGTAGCACATATGATCAAGAAGGTATTGAAGGAAGAAGTCCAAGCTGCACTAAAGGCACTGGAAAAAAACAAGGTCCCAGGAATTGACAGAACAGCAATTGTCTTAGTTATCTAGTGCTGCTATAAAAGAAATACTACAGATGGATGGCTTTAACAAACAAATTTATTTTCTCACAGTTTAGAGTCTAGAAGTTTGCATTCAGGGCATCAGTCTTTGTCTCTTCCGCTTCTGTTTTCTGGTTCCTTGGAGATCTGCATGTGGCTTGGCATCAGTCTTCCCACATCTCTGCTTGCTTAATTTCCTCAATTTACATTTTGTAAGAGATTGACTCAAAACACACCCTACACTAATCCTGCCTCCTTAACATACCAAAGACAACCCATTCCCAAATAGGATTATAAACACAGGCATAGAGGTTAGGACTTACAACACGTATTTTTGGGGGGACACAATTCAATCCATCTAACACCAATTGAGATGTTTCAACAAATGGATATGACACTGGAAGCGCTCACTTGTCTATGCCAAGAAGTCTGGAAACAGCTACCTGGCCAACCGACTGGAAGAGATTCATACATGTGCCTATTCCAAAGGAAGGTGATCCAATGAAACATGGAAATTATCAAACAATATCATTAATATCACATGCAAGTAAAATTATGCTGAAGATAATTCAAAAATGGGTGCAGCAGTACATCGACAAGGAACTGCCAGAAATTCAAGCTGGATTCAGAAGAGGACGTAGAACCAGGAATATCACTGCTGATGTCAGATGGATCCTGGCTGAAAGCAGAGAACACCAGAAAGATGTTTACTTGTGTTTTATTGACTCTGCAAAGGCATTCAACTGTGTGGGTCACAACAAATTATGGATGACAATACAAAGAATGGAATTCCAGAACACTTAATTGTGTTTATGTGGAAACAATGGACTAGTTCCATGTTTATTTTTCAATAGATATTTGATGCACAAACAAGCCAGTAAGAATATATTCTTTTCTCCCCCTCCCCGCACCTTTTCTTTTAATACACAAGCTAACACACAATACATTGTTCTGCACCTGGGTTTTTTTTTTTCTTTTTGTTTTGTTTTTACCAATTTATCTCACTAATCATCTCATATCAGCATAGAAAGCTTCCTCATACTTTGTTTTGTGGCTGTGTAGTAGTCCAGTATATGAATGAATAGTAACTTACTTAACCAATCCCGTTGTCAGACAGTGAGGGCGTTTCCAGGTTTTTACTACCAGATACAGTGCTGCAATAAATAGTCTTGCTCATACACAATAGTGTCATACAGTGAGAATATTTGTGGGACAAATTTCCTAGAAGTAGAATTGCTGTTGTTGTTGTTGTTAGGTGTTGTCAATTCTGATTCATAGAAACCCCATGTGACACAGTAGAACTGCCCCACAGGGTTTTCTAAGTTGTAATCTTTACAAGAACAGATGGCCAGGTATCATAGATTGAATTGTGTCCCCCCAAAATATGTGTGAATTTGGCTAGGTCATGATTCCGAGTATTGTGTGGCGGTCTTCCATTTTGTAATTGTCTCATGTAATCATCCTATGTGTTGTAAATCCTAATCTCTGCCTGTGACTGATGAGGCGAGATTAGACTTTGTTAAAGAGGATTAGGGTGGGATACGACACCCTTAATCAGGTCACAGCTCTGATCTGATGTAAGGGGAGTTTCTCTGGGGTGTGACCTGCATCACCTTTTATCTTATAAGAGATAAAAGGAGAGAGAAGCGAGGGGGACCTCATACCACCAAGAAAAAAGAGCAGAGCACGTCCTTTGGATCCAGGGTCCTTGCGCTGAGAAACTCCTGGACCCTAGACCCAGGGGAAGATTGATGACAAGAACTTTCCCCCAGAGCAGAGAGAGAGAGAAAGCCTTCCCCTGAAGCTGGTGCCTGAATTTGGACTTCAACCCTCCTCAACTGTGAGAGAATACATTTCTGTTCGTTAAAGCTATCCACTTGAGGTATTTCTGTTACAGCAATACTAGACAACTAAGATACCACATCTTTCTACTGTGGAACCACTGGGTGAGTTTAAACCACCAACCTTTCAGTTAGCAGCCAAGCACTAACCATTGTACAACCAAATAGAATTGTTGAGTCAAACATGTAAGTTTGATGGATATTTCCAGATTGTTCTCCAAAGAGGTCATTATATCAATTTACACTCCTACCAGCAATGTAGGAGGAGCCCTAGTGGCACAGTGGTTAACAGCTCGGCAGCAAACAGAAAGGTCAGCAGTTCGAACCCACCAGTGGCTCCTCGGGAGAAGTATGTGGCAGTTTGCTTCCACAAAGATTGCAGGCTTGGAAATCCTATAGTTCTATTCTGTCCTACCAGGGTAATTATGAGTCAAAATCGACTTGGCGCCTATAGGCACCAGCAATGCATGACACAGCCAGTTCCCCACACCCTCAGCAATCTGATAGGTGAAGGCTTTCATTTCAGTACTTTGGCTTGCATTGCTCTCCTCATGAATGTGGCTGAGTGGCTTTTTAAGTTTTTTTTAATCTGTGAACTCTGTTTTTATCCTCTGCTCACTTTTCTTCTGTGTTCTTAAGTCTTTTTCTAATCAATATAGTAAAAAAAAATAACCCGATGCCACTGATTCCGACTCACAGCAACCCTGTTAAGACAGAGTAGAACTGCCCCACAGGGTTTCCAAGGAGCAGCTGGTGGTTTCAAAGTGCCAGCCTTTCTGGTTAGCAGCCAAACACTTAACCACTGTGCCATCAGGGCTCCTATCAATAATATAGGAGCTCTTTACATATTCAGGGAATTAGTCCTTTGCTATGCGGTGAAGATGTTGTCTCCAGTCTGTTTGTCTTTTGACCTTGTTTGTGAGCTACTGCTAGGCAGAACTGTTCATTTTTTGCGGCCAAATTTATCAATCTTTGCTTTCATGGCTCCTAGGTTTTGTGTTTTGCTCAGAAAGGAACAGGACACCCTGACACCCATTTTTGTCAGTACAACAAGCTTGGAATGGCTCGCTGGGTTGTGACAGGCACAGAGAGGAACAGAACAACTCCCGGCCTCCAGTAGATCCCAATTTTAGGGGGACACAAAGTAAACTGCCAATTACAATTCCATGTTATAATAAATAGCAGGAGGTACAATGGGAACCTGGCCAAGGGCCATCTAATCCAGCCAGAGGAGGCTTCCCACAGGCGGCAACACCCAGGTACATTAGGAGGCTGTGTGGAATCAGCCATGTGTCACCCTCCAGTAAAGGCAGCAGCATGTGCAGAGGCAGGAAGCAAGAAGTAATGTGGCTTCTTCAAGGCCGTTCAGTCTGGCAAGGGGAGGGAGCCCTGCAGGGTCAGCATCTGATAAAGGGAGGGGGAGCTTGAAAGGTAGGCCAGGGGCAGTGGCGGTTCAGCGGTAGAATTCTTGCCTTCTGTGGGGAAGACCCAGTTTTGATTCCCGGCCAGTGCACCTCAAGCGCAGCCACCACCCGTCTGTGGATAGAGGCTCACACGTTGCTATGGTGCTGAACAGGTTTCAGTGGAGCTTCCAGACCAAGACAGACTACAAGAAAGGCCTGGTGATCTACTTCCAAAAATTAGTCAGCGTAACCCTTTGGATCACAACAGTCAAATCCACGATTGATCGCGAGGATGGTGCAGGACTGGGCAGTGTTCGTTCTGTTGTACATGGGGTCACTATGAATTGGAAGCGGACTCAATAGCAGCTAACAACAGAAAGGTAGGAAACAGCCAGATCACAAAGGGCCTAGTGAGTACTGCCCAGGAGTTAGGACCTTACCCTGAGCTAGTGGGGAGGCAGCAAAGGGACATGGTGGGTCATGTGGAGGAAGAGTTGGAGGAGACAGCCTGGTGTGGAGGCAGGGCACCAGGTTGGGGGCATTCGCCAGCAGCCATGGCTGAAGAGAGATGCTCCAGGCTGCCAAACAAAAGGAACTACAGACTTCCTATTTTGTCAAAATGTCCTATTGTGTCATACTTTCAGAATTCCATAAAAATTGTCAGGGAAGCTAGTGCCTGAGAAACACGTCTATTCAAGATGATGACAACTTCAAAAGCTTTGACTCCTAGTGGGAACAGCCACGGTTAGCACCCCACCCCAGCACTCCATTAGCAAACGGGGCCAGGGAAATACAGTTCAGACTCTAGCAGCCATGTCCTCTTAGCTTCTGTCTGGCTCAGGGAACACCTGGGCTCTTCAGCCCTAGCCTATGTCTATTTACCCAACCCTTCCCCTACCATTCAAGGTGGGCAACACAGATGCAGGACCACGTGAGTGGGAGACACAGTGACAGACCCCCAGGGTTGGAGCCTCCAGCTCTAGAGACATTTTTCCTTCTAGCCAAGAGCCTCTATGTTGCTCTGAGTAGTACAGCTGTTTTCAAAGGTACCAACCTAGGGCCTGCAAATGTCTCTGTTCCCATGGCCCACCGAAGCCTTTTAAAATAAGAATCTTATAGCTGATCTCCCTGGGCAACTGTCCTCCCTAAAGTGCCCAGCAAAGAGCCTCGCCTGCAGAAAGCAACCAGGAAATGGTCACCCCACCATTCGTTAGCAGGTTGCTGAAGGACAGGAAGGGCAAAGAAGAGAGACGGCAAGTTTGAAACAATTTAAATGGAATTTGGGATTGTCTCTGGACTTCAGTTATCCAGACTCTCCCCATGCCCTCAACCCCCAAACCAGCCAGAGGTTGTTTTTTTTTTTTAA
Source organism: Elephas maximus indicus (assembly GCF_024166365.1). NCBI lineage: Eukaryota > Metazoa > Chordata > Mammalia > Proboscidea > Elephantidae > Elephas > Elephas maximus. The sequence goes on along the minus strand of NC_064831.1, from coordinate 65,099,351 downwards.
ATTGTGCTTTAGGTGAAAGTTTACAAATCAAGTCAGTCTCTCATACAAAAAGTTATACATACCCCACTGTGTACTCCTAGCTGCTCTGCCTTAATGAGGCAACACATTCCTCCTCTCCACCCTGTATTTCCCGCGTCCATTTAACCAGCTCCTGTCCCCCTCTTTCTTCTCCTCTCACCACCAGACAGGAGTTGCCCACATAGTCTCAAGTGTCTACTTGTGCCAAGAAGCTCACTCCTCACCAGTATCATTGTCTATCTTATAGTCCAGGCCAATCCCGGTCAGTAGAGTTGGCTTCAGGAATGGTTCCAATCTTTGGCTAACAAAGGGTCCAGAGACCATGACTGTCAGGGTCCCTCCAGTCTCAGTCAGACCATATAGGCTGGTCTTTTTAAGAGAATTTGAGATCTGCATTCCACTGTTCTCCTGCTTCATCAGGGATTCTCTGTTGTGTTCCCAGAGGTTGGCTCTCGATGCTTCCATTTTAGTTGTAACTTCTTCAGTGTCCTAAGACAATTTTATCCCCAAAGGTCACTTGGTTAAGTCAAGTGCAGTTGAAATAAAGGTTCTTGGAGGCTGACAGGAGGCCTTGGTTCCAGCCAACACTGGTTCCCTCGAGGACACCTCTACTCAGTTCTCTCAGGGCATGTAAGGTGCCCACCAGGCCTACAAGGCAAGAGGGCAGGAAGCTAGCCCCAACCTCAGCTCCAAAATAGGCAAACAAGCCCCTCCCCACTGAGGCCACACCAAAAAGCCATTAGGCCAGAGGCAGGGCAGCTGCAGGGTTTCTAGGCCAGACAGCATGATCTCCCTGGAATCCTGATGGAGTCTACTTCCCCTGCTCTTGTGTGTTGTTAAAGGGGGTGGGGAATGCAGACACCCAGGGCCAGCCTCAGGCACAGCAAAGCAGGAAGGACAATGGAAGAAAACTGGAAAGAAAGGAGCCTGGACTCCAGGGTAGGGCCAGCCCCGCTGGCTCTGAGTATGTGTGCCTGTTACTCGTATCAAGGGCCATGTCGACTTAGGTCAAGGATTTTATTTGATTGTGGCTATAGCTCCCTGGTCTATACACATGTTCAACTTTAACTTCTATTTAACATTTATTAGGAAACCCTGGTGGAGTAATGGTTAAGAGCTACAGCTGCTAACCAAAAGGTCTGCAGTGCGAATCCACCAGGAGCTCCTTGGAAACGCTATGGGACAGTTCTACTCTGTCCCATAGGGTCGCTATGAGTCGGAATTGACTAGACGGCAATGGATTTGGTTTTTGGTTTATGGTGGCACAATGGTTAAAAGCTTGGCTGCTAACCAAAAGGTCAGCAGAATTTACCAGCTGCTCCTTAGAAACCCTATGGGGCAGTTCTACTCTGTCCTATAGGGTCATTATGAGTCAGAATCAACTAGATGGCAATGACTTTGGTTGGTTTATGTACGGTGGGTATTTTGCACACATTACCTCATTTAAAATCGCAGAAACTTAATGGGGGAAAGATTACAATGCAGATAAGAAAAAGTAAGGGTCAGAAAGGCTAAACCCAGAGCCAAAGCTCATACTGCTAGTAAGTGGCAGAGCTGGGATTTGAACTTGAGGCTGTCTGGCTTCAAAGCTCTGTGCCCTTAACCACCATGTTCTATGGGGACTAAGGGGTGCCAGCCAGTCATCAGCCCAGACCCTTCCCCAGCCACACTTAGCATTGGCCCTGATCTCTGAGACCACAGACAGGCTATAAAAGAAAGACAGAGTCTCCTAGAAGGTCATTTATTTCCCCAAGCCCCGATCTCATAGTCTGGTCTGTGGAAATCTCGCAGGCTTCCCTGACTACATGGCACCAAAGAGCTGAGGCTCCAAAGGCCCAGCCACGGGCCCACCATGTTGGGGAGCTCTAGCTGTGGCTGTTTATAAACGGGGTTCCTGGGCAAGGGGAAGCATCAAGGTTCCTCAGTCACTCAGTCGTCCTCCCAGGAGCACCAGGCCATGCCCAAGCACCCCGAAGTTTGCTCCCCCAGCTAGCTGCACTCACCCTAGGAGGTGGGGTAGGGCTCCAGACAGCAGGTGTCTTTTGGTTGAAAGAAGCTGGGACTTAGGTCTTCAATCCAGTTTAACCTGGGGCAGGCGAGACCCCGGGAGGCTCTGGAGCAGGTCCAGGTCAGAACCCTCCTCAGCAAACTAGGGCGTCTTCACTGTATCATGCCAACCTTCTTCACCAACATTGACTGCAAAGGGACACACGTGCCAGAAATCCTGGTTCAACTCTGCTGGAAGCCATCGTGCTGAGAGAGGATTTCTTTCACTTTGTCCACAATGGTTCCAACCTCAGCCATGGCCCCCAGACCTGGGGAGAAAGTTCTGCTGTGGCAGACAGCCCGCCAGAGGAGCAAACAGTACCTGCAGCCCCCAGAATGCTCCTCCAAGTGCTCCACCCAGAGCCATGGCATGAGACAGCCAGGACCATCTCTGCCTGACCCAGACCCATCAAACCCCTTCTGAGACACCCCCAGCACAGGCCCAGGGAAGAAGAGGTTGCCACCACAACTGTGTACAGCTGTGTGCAAGGGACTATGCCAAGTGCTTTACATAGTTACCGCATTTAATCCTAACAACTCTGAGAGGGAGGACTTATGAGTTCCATTTTCCAGATAAGAAAGCTGAGCTCAGAACCCTTTTGCCCAAGGTCACTACAGACCAGGATGGCAATGCAGATCTGACTCCAAAGCCAAGTACCCCCTCAGCCCTGGGCTGTGAGGATGGCCTGTGAGCCTGGCAAGGCACTCACCTTGGTCTCCACACACCAGCGTCTTGGCAACACAGGGGATCTCGACATAGCCGAAGGCCTTGAGCTGGCCCACCTGCTGTGCAGTGATGGGGTGCTCCCACATGGCGGTGTTCATGGCAGGACAGAAGAGCAGGGGCTTGCTGCGATCCCAGGCCCGGATGACACAGGTCTGTGAAGGAGGGCCAAGGCAGGTGTCCTGTGCTCTCTGCCAGCCACCCCATACCAGCCCTTCCAAATCCTACTCACCGCCCTGGGCCCCACAGCCAGCAGCCCCAGCCATGAACCTGGAATGCGGGAGCTGCCTCACATTCCCCTGGAGGTGGAGGCAGTGTCCCCTCGCCCCTCTCCACCTCCCCACAGGCACCACAGGAGATGGTCAACCAATACTGAATTATCCCCCTCTAAGAAGATCTTCCTCCTGGGCTGATAGGTCTCCTACTCCACAGTAGGCTTACACCTCTCGGGTAGAAGCAACCCTGGGGAGCAGAAGGTAGGCTCTGTGGTTCACCGAAACTAATAAAGAACCAGACTGTTCATCACCTGGGGGCCCATCTACCCAAACACCAGCTCTACTTCTAGGCCAAACAAGGCCTGACAATGACAACAACCGTTTCACATATATTACCTCATAAGCCCTCACTGGGACCCTGTAAAGAAGGTACTGTTCCCATGTCACAAATGGGGAAGCTGCAGCTCACCCAAGAGGCAAGTAGGTATCCAAGGTCACAGACAGACAATGGCGTAAGGCTGTGCTGGCTCCCTCCACCACACAGGCAGTCTCACTGCCTCCAGCTCTCCACATCATCACTCTGAGTCACAAATCAGAAAAGGGACTGACCATCCCACGGTCCTTGGTGCCATGGTTAAGAACCCAGGGCCCTGAAATCACACAGACTTGGGTTCAAACTCTGGCTGTGCTTTTTCTTACTAGTTGTGAGAACTTGGACAAGGTACTTAATGCCTGAAGCCTCGGCTTTCTCGCTGCACAAAACCCTCTCATGAGGTGGTTGTGAGAATGGGGGGAAAATGTTCATAAAGCCCTTAGCACAGGGCCTGGCAGAGAGTACTGGCTCAAGAAACGGTTGCTCTGGCTATTACTACAGGCATGAGCTCTCTGGGCTGGGGGCTGCCTGGGAAGAAATAAACTCTGGGCCCACGGGGGTAAGCACCCTGGGCTCTGCTGCTCCAGGCACCTCCTCCTGGGCCGTGAGTCCCTTGGGGAGGCAGGGGTTAGCACACCCTTCCTCTGAAGTGGAGCCCATCTGGGAAAAGACAGAGGGTGAATCCAGAGAACAATGCCACCAGCAGGCCAGAGCCAATACCTGCCACCCTCGGTGCTCCTGCCCTCTCTTTGGGACAGGAAGTGGGACAGCAAAGAGCCTCAGGATCTGGCTGCTTGCATCATCTCAGACACCAGCGCTTGTTTCCCACCAAGTCCTCTCAATACTGCAACCAGGCTATGAGTGTACGGTTTCAGTCACACTTCCTCTTGGCCACGTGTCACCTGCTGCTTCTGCAGAACTTATAAGCATACCTAGACGGCGTGTGGGGTTTCTAAGTACCCAGAGAGCAAAGCACATCAGCCAGACCAGAAACCCCAGCACCTCGCATCCCACAAAGATCAAGCTTTCCCCACCTCATCTCAGAGCTCAGGGCTTCCCGGCCTGACAATAGCCCCTTGGAACTGACCAGAAGCAGGAGGGATAAAGGAGGGTATTAGTTCCCATGGTCAGTTCTGTTTGGCCAATGCTGGGTCCAGTGCCTTAGGCTCTGCCCCTGGGAATCCACTTGGGCAGGGAAGAAGGCCTGGCTCCCTGTCAGGAGCCCAGCTTCCAGCCAGCCTGGGACCCAGGATAATCATCTCTTCTTTCTGGATCTGATTCCTATCTAGCCTATCAGGGCCAGGGCCTGAATGGGCCCAAGTGCACACAGAGATGGGCCTCACCCAGGCCAAGGGCCTGCAGGCCCACACCTAGCACACTGCTCTAATGCACCCCCAGTTCTGAGTACTGGAAAGGAAGACCTGAGGGAGGGAGGGAGGGAAGAAGCAGGGTGGCACCCTTTCAGGGATACAGGAACACACATCTACTGAGAGAGGACACAGCCACAGACCAAGGGTGACAGCAGTACAAACTTTATACAATTTGAGATTCCCTGAAACACTTGTGTCTTCAAATAAAACCCTTGAAGGCAAATGGCCTGTTGCTTGTCTTGGGAACATATCCCTCAGTCAACTCAGAGGAAGGAGCCCCAAAGGTTACAGGAAGTGGTGGCAGCTTTGAAGAACAAAGGGGAGCAGAGATTTTGGAAGAAAGGAAGGAGCCCTTGGAGAACTGGCCCAGATAGGGGCTCACCTCCCAGAGGTCCTGACCAGCCCATGGGAAGCCGGGAGATTTGGCAAGATGATGCTGGTCACACACAGCTCTGGCCCACGCAGATGACAGTGGCAAGGAGCCTCATCTGTTCCAGCCACCCTGTCAGGCTTGGCACAGCCCCACTGGGAAGCCCATCTCGATAACTCTGCCCTCCAGGCTCTCCCTCCTCTGCACTCCTGTAACACCCGCTCCTGGACTCACGACCTGTGTCTGGCTCTTCTTCTGGTCAAATGACGTGCACTTATTCAAATGATGCTCAAATCACTGTCAGGTTTTTGGAGAAGTGCCTTAAGAGCCCATTAACAAGCATATGAGGAGACTAATGTTTCAGGAGCCCTGGTAGCACAATGGTTAAATACTCAGCTGCTAACAAAAATGTTGGCGGTTCAAGTCTACCAGTGGCTCTGCAGGAAAAAAGACCTGGAGATCTGCTCCCATAAAGATTACAGCCTAGGAAACCTGATGGGGCGTTCTTCTCTGTTCTGTAGGGTCACTATGAGTCTGAATCAACTTGACGGCACCCAACAACAACAAATCTCATGTCTGACACCCCCAAAATATCCTGACCCAGTTTTTCATTATTCACCTTCTTCACCATATTAAACTCTGAAGAACTCCTGGCTGTTTGCAAAAGTAAAATTACTAATGACCTCATATATACAATATGGATTTGTTGAATGGCTATACCGTGCTTAGCACTGTATGAGGCACTAACTCCACTGCCAAAGGACCAAGAGGGCCTGCTCACTGTGGGCATTAAGACTGTATCACACACTAGAGCATATTCCTTTTCCGTAGTGCTTCCTGCCTGCACAGGTGATCTAACCTCTTTCCTTCCAGACTGAACAGCTCCCTGTGTGGGTATGTCCCTCAGTATGGGGCCCGGCACACAGTAGGTAAGAGTTTACCATATGGGGGACAGGGAGGGGAAGGAGGGATGAGAGCAATCCTGCCCAAAGCATCCCAGGATGATTATATAAATAAAGGTGGCTCCCCTGTAAGTGCAGCAGCTCCCTGAGGTCCCTTAGGCCTAAGACAATCCCCATTTTGCACAGCTGGACTTCTCCTTCTCTCCTCCACCATCATCAGCTCTCATCTCTCACCCTTTCTTTCTCCTCCAAGTTTTCCCTTAATCAAGGAGAACTGCATCTCAGCCTTGTGCCTAAAACTATGAGAGAGACACCTGTGGAGAAGGTTACTTCCTCAAGGAAGTAACACCCTTACCAGATTTCCCATGAGTATATCCAGACTCTGGGGAAAAGGCAGAGCTGCAGAGAGGGGAGACCATGGGGCCAGGCAGGGAGATCAGTGAAGGAAGGCAAAGGGAGAGGAGCAAGGGGCTCAGGGTGGGCATCTGGCTGAGCACTAAGGGGTAGGCAAGAAGTGGGTGCTCCCCAGACAGCACCGGCAGGTCAAGTCAACCCATCAGTACCAGGTATGTCGACCGTCTTGCCAAAGAACAGGTAAGGCTGGGTCTGGGAGAGGGGGATCAAAGGGAAACTGCCGCTCTCCCTGAGCAAAGCTGGGCCCCACTGTTATAGGTTTCCAAGGCAAGAACCCTGTCCAAGGAATTCAGCAGCCCAGCAAACTGGGAGTGAGGCCCAGGGAGGGATGAGGACACCAGGGAGTCACTCACAAGCAAGTTGTCACAGATACCACTGGCCACCTTCCCGAGAGTGTTGGCATCCAGAGGTGCTACTAGCATGAGGTCTGCCCACCTGCGCAGGTCAATGTGGAGAACTGGGTCAGAGCGGCACTTCCACATCTGGCAGAGGGAAGAAAACGGGGTCACAGTGTGGAGGAAAGAAGGGGAGGAGATAGGAGGGGCAAAGCAGACAAGGTACAATGAGTCAAGTACTCAAGGGAGAAACCACCTGACCTGCACCACTGCCCAAGTCCACTGCCATTCCCTCTCAAAGTGGAGCAGGCAGGCATTGGCTGCGGAGCCAACGGCCTGAGAGAAACCAGGCCTGAGGAAACAAACGGCCCTTGTCTCTCCACGCTATTCCCTTTATGGTTCAGTTTTCAAGAGAACTGACATCTGGCAGCAAGCTCCTGGCCTGTCTGCTTGGGGCGGATGCTTGGGTTGTCTAAGCCAATGGAAGCACTCGTGGTGGTGAGAAATGGAGGGGGTGGGGTGGGGAAGAGAGCCCAGCCAGAAATGTTCTAGGGCTGAGAATGTTTAAAAATGCCTGGCAGGGTACCCCTGTGAGGCCCACACTCAACGTCTGGTGAACTGGCTGGTGCCCGCCCCTCTGCGGGAGACCAGATGCAGAGCCGGGCGGCGTGGGAAGTGAGGCACTCCTGACAGCCCTGACACTGGGAGCCACGTGGACAAGGGTGGTGGGAACAGAGCTCCTCTGTGGTTTCATCAGCCCAGATAAGTACAAGGACATTCAACTTTGGGCATGGGGCCAAAGCTAAGTTCTGCCTCAGGTGGGAGGAGACTGTGGGACTCCCACAGGCCAGAAGCTAGACAGATGTTTTCCTCATTGCCTCTGGCCAAAGGGCCTTGACCGCTGACTTGAGCCCAGCCTGTCTGCTCTGGCCGTCAGAACCCTAGGCTGCAGGAAGGACAGTCCTGGCGGTAGAAATACAATGAACTCAGCCCTCGGGCCCCCAGCACTGACCTCCCATTCATCAGCGTCGCTGTAGAGGGTGACAGGAACATCCTGGGGGCTGTAGAAATGTTTGGCTCTCTCAGTTGTGACCACTGCTACTTCCAGCTGTCACCAAGAAAAGGCAGAAACTGTCACCATAGCCACAGGCGGGGAGACCACACGAGGGCCGGGTCAAGCCAGCGCTTGCTTCATGCTTGCTTCATCGCTGGCTGTGGAGAGGACTTCCCCCTCCTTGGCAGCAGCGAGCCCCACGTTTGCATAGCTACTTCCGCTGTCACCCAAAGTCAGGCCCTACCAGGTGCTGCGGTTTCACTTCCCCATCTACAAGGGACTGCTGGGGAATGAGTCACCAACTGCCCAGGGTATATAAAGCTGCAGGCTCCTGCACTCGGGCAGAGTGAGGCCGGAGGCAGAGGCAGGCAGTGACAGGAAGGGCCTCAAGGCAACAGGGCCGAAGAGGGCATGGCAGGCAGGAGGGGGCTTGGGGCTCAGGCCCACCCCAAGAGGCTCACAGGTCCTGAGCTCTGGGCCATACCACAGTCCTGCCCTCTGCAGGCCAAGGCACTGGGGGGCTAGGGCCTGTCACGTGTTGTCTGAGTCCATGCCTGGTGAGAAAGCAGAGACCCTTTGCTGAGTACTTCTAGGAACACAGCCTGTGGCCTCAGGCTGTAGATACATGCCAGGAAAACCAAATCTGTGTGCCCTATGTTCATGGGGTGAGAATAAAGTTTACCTTCACACCACTCGTGAGAGGTTTTACTTAGTAAATGAGTTACACAAACAAGGGGGATGTTTAACTTGCTGAGCAGAACAGACTGTGAGAAACAGCACCCTGCGTTGTGAAAGGTACTCAATGGCTTACTATCATTTCTAAAGCAAGATGTCGGACTAACATGCTGGCAAACTAAAGGGGCCCAGAAGAGGATAGCCAGGAGGAGAAGCATGTAGGAAATCACATCTTTGGGGGAACCGCTGAGTCAGAGGAGGACGTTAATCCAGGAGGGAAGGAAAGTCAGGGTGACAAGGACAGAATTGTAGAATAACCAGTGCAGAGGTCATGAGTGGCAGCGTTTGGGCCAGATCCAGCCTGCAGACATGCTTGGTTTGCCTGCATGGGGTTATAAACATTATTGAGCCAACATAGACAAATTGAGAGATTTCACACTAAAAAGCAGAAAATTCCTGCCTTCTTTTGCAAAACTGAAAGTTCAGGGGATGCTGGACCTACTTGACAAGGACTTGCTGGGGCCTGTCCATGCCATCTCAGCCCAGTGCCCACCCACCCAACTGTCTCACCAAGGCCCCCCTCCTCCTTTCTTTCCTGCCTATTGTGGGATGGTGTGGCAGTGGTGGTCTACACAGCACCTGAGAACAAAGCTGGGACCAGGGAGTAGGGAAAAAGGCCAACCAAGGAAGAATATTTTCTCAATTACAGCTCTCCTGGGAGATGTGTCAGAAGGTCTGGGGTCCCCAACTCTACTGGAGACATCTCTACTTGTCTATTCACCCTCTACCCTCCCCAAAATTTGCACAAAACCTAGGGATACTGGACTCAAGAAACCTGGAACATCACGTCCCTGACACTGAGTATCTTTCAGTGGAAACTGAGCCCACACCAGCTCTTCTGGCAGCCACATCCCCCTACTGATGTATGTGGGGTTTGCAATCAGCAAAAACTCAGAGAAGTCCTTTCCACCTATGCAGCTACTAAGCCACAAGCCCCGAGACTGTATCAGAGCAGTTACTTTTCTGGTCCCAAATGCAGTCCCTCACATTTCCCTGGTAAATTCCACCAGAGTTGGCCCATTGTTTGCTCAGTCTACAGAGAGCTCCTGAGGATCTCAACCCCATTATACTTCCTGGCCTGCTCTCAGCCCGTACCACCATCAATTGGCCCCTGAGACACTAGTCCAAATCACTAACAGAACAAGGTCAAGGGCAGAGGCCTTCCACGAGGCTGGGGGAGAGGGAAGAATGAACCCTTTCCAAGTAGGTTGTTCACAGGTTATAAACATACTGACATCATCAGCTGGTCCCCAAGGATATCCTAACATCTCATCAAAGCCTTTACCTAAATCCTCATATGCTTTTGTCTAATATCCAAACAATAAACTAAACTTGCCATGTCTTGTTCCTAATGAACCCAGTCTAATCCCAGTGACGAACGTTTTCGAAGAGTTCACGAGCCTTGTCTGTAGTAATTTGTGAAGCCCACCTTCTTCCCCTTTTGATAAAGGGATAATACTTAGCCCTCCAGCCCCAGCCCCTCTGCTGTTTGCCACGCCTCCTGGAAGGTCACCAACCAAAACTCACTGACCTCAGCACCCCAAGACAGAACTTGTCCAGATAAGGAGATGAATTACCTACCCTGGGTTCAAGTCCCTCCAACCACCGTTTGTCCTACTTTTTCAAGCTCAAAAGCGAAGTCGGAAACAAAATGAGGCTCAAGGAGTTCCCTCCCATTGCTCTTTATCCCCTGCTAACATCATACCACTGGCCTCCAGCGCCAGACAGTTTCATTTTTCTTTTTCCAAATACATGTACCAACTTTCTTGGTCATCCTGAGTTTTATCACAAGCTTCAGCTCACTCTGGGGATCTCTGGCCCATACTCTTGCTCTTTGGTTACATGAGCTCCTTGCATATAACTGCCTTCTAATCTTCCTTCTGAGCCCTGGTGGCACAGTGATTAAAAGCTCAGGCTGCTATCTAAAACTGTGGCAGTTCAAATCCTCAAGCTTGTTCCTTGGAAACCCTATGGGGTAGTTTTACTCTATCCTATAGGGTCGCTATGAGTTGGAATAGACTCAATGGCAAGAGGTTTGTTTTTTTTTTTTTAAATCTCCCTTCAGTAGAGGGCTTCCCAGGCAACCGTGTCAGTCTCTGGACACATACTGACTTCTTTTCCTCTGGGGCCATGTTCTTGCATTTCTAAGAGCTTCCCAGGCACCCTGAATTATTTTTAAGAACATCCTAGGTCAACCTCTCTATTCTGAAATTTAGAAAGCTGCTTCCCAAAGACCCTGTTCTTCCACTCCCTCCAACTCCCAAGCCTCTGCCAGTTCTCAAAGTGGAGGACAGTGCCTCCTGCCAGACCTCAGAAACAGTCTCAGTCCGTAATGGTCCTGTGCAGGGACTCTTCCTCCCTCTCAGCTCTACCCTTTCTTTCCCTTCCACCTAAGATCGCAGTGCCTTCTTACTGCCTCCCACCCCACTGGGCCCTAGGGACCTCTACCTGGGGGCCTCCCATTGTTGTCAATCATGCACTTGAGTCTCCCCTCCCATCTCTTCCCCAGCCTCTGGGTTGATCTTGCTCTCAGTCACCCTCCCAGGCTCACAGAGGCACATTGCCAGAGAACCTCCGAGGGCCAATGTCTTCACCTAAAGAGTGATGTGAAGAGTGTGTGATGGGCAGTCCTTGCTGGTGCTCCTCCCCTGAGCACACTGAAGCAACTACCTCTCCTTACAGGTGACCCTGACCCCAGTGCTGCCCGGCAGGCAGGCCCAGGCCAGTTTTTCTGGTTTTAGAGGATGTCACTTGCTCTGATTCATCAGCCTTCTGGGCTTTGTTCTTTCATTTTCATTCACTCAGCCAAAAAGGTCTTGGGAGCCCTGGGTTTCTACACGTAATAAAAAGAATGTTGTGTTACCTTCTGAGGTACTAAGCAATTCAGAACATTCACTCATTGGCCCTGACCTTGTCCCAGCAAATGCCAAGGAGCCCTGGCACGGCAGGAATCTTCTTGAGGTCAGGAACCTCCTAGGGTTTCTCTTATACCCTCCTGAGTCCTAGAAGAAGTAGGCTTGGCGTTAAAACAGCACTTCCCACATTACGGGATTCTTGAAAGGAACTCTGTGCACGGTCTTCTGCCCAGGTTCCTGTGAACAGTTTTTATATCAAGTATTTTTAACCTGAATATCCTCGTGCAATGGGACTGAGGCCTCGCCAGGCCCCATCACATGAGCTGCCTGCACTTTGTCCCGCATTTAGAGACTCCTTCCTCAAACCTCCAGGCAAGTCTGATTTCCTTTTCTCTGCTGAAGAGACATCGGCAACCCCGATCTGGAAACAGGGGCTCCTGGAGAGTCAGGAAGAGGAACTGGAAATAGAATTTGGGGTGATACTTTCACTGTTATTTTTAGGCCCTTGTCTGGGCCATGCTACTTCGGGGCAGACTATTAAAGAAAACTGTGGGGAAGCATTTTGCAGCCACAGGACAGACAAAGCCCTTGTCCTGAGCTTCCATCTGAAAGCCTGTCATGCAGCAGCTTTCCCATTCTCTCTTAGGAACCCTCTGTCCCCCTTCTCACGAGGCTCTGGGGGAGCACCTGCTCTCTCATCTCCTCCAGACAGGCCTCCTGGGCGGGGGGCTGTTATTTTGTCAGCTCCTCCTGCCATTCAAGCACAACCATGCTGTCAATCCTCTGTGCCCTTTCTCAGCTTGAGAAAATTCTCAAGAAAGGAGCCAGAGAGAGGCAATCTATAGACGCTCATCACGGAGATGAGGTTCTAGGGTAGCAGTGAAGGGCCCGGCGGGGGCAGGAACTCTAAGCCTGGGGCTGGGGGCTGGCTGCTTCTGACCAGCAACCTAGAGAAGCAGGTGAACGAGCTGCAAGAGAGGAAGGGGCCAGCCAAGCCTGGCAGAGGCATAAATAGACACCTCAGAGCCCTCTGGTCCCGAACAGACAGTTTCCACAGCCAGACCACAGAGCAGACAGGTGGCCCCGCCCAGAAAGAAATGAGAACCTCAAACCAGGTCCTTGTTTCTTCTGCTGTCTTCTTTCCTCAATGAGCACTTAAGAAAAAGCATAAAGTTACAAAGAAAACAAAAAGTAGGCCAGAATCTCCCTACCAAAAGCCTCACTGACTTTTAGAAAATAAATATACACATAAGGTTGCCGCTGCTGCTGCTGCTGTTAGCTGCCCTCGAATTGGCCTCTAATCACAGAGACCCCATGAGACTGGGCCGCTGTGCTGCTGCTGCTGCTGTTGGCTGCCCTCGAATTGGCCTCTAATTCACGGAGACCCCATGAGACTGGGCCGCTGTGATCCACAGAGTTCTCACCGGCTGAGTTTTGGAAGGAGATCACCAGGGCTTTCTTCCGACTGCATCTTAGTCTGGAAGCTCCACTGAAACCTGTTCGGCATCACAGCAACACGTGAGCCTCCACTGATAGATGGGTGGTGGCTGTGCACGAAGTGCCCTGGCCGGGAATTGAACCGGGGTCTCCCACATGAAAGGGGAGAGTCCTACCACTAAACTACCAATGCCTCATACCTATCAGGCTTTAAAAAAAAAATTCCTTTGCCATAGAGCCAATTCCAACTCATAGCAACCCTGCAGGACAGGGTAGAATGGCCCCATATGGTTTCCAAGGAGTGGCTAGTGGCTTCGAACTGTGACCTTTTGGTTAGCAGTCGAGCTCTTAACCACTGGGCCACCAGGGCTCCACCTATAAGTCTAGATACTTAAAACTGAACGGAATGATCCAAAGTTTAAAACAAAAGCCTCTCTTCCTGCCCGCATCTCCCTCCACAAAGGCAACTACTTCCAGGGGACAAAAACTGTAGGCACTAACTCAGATAGTGAACAGATAGATGTTATACAAAAGTAGTTGCCAAACTTGTCCTATAAAAGACCAGTTAGTAAATATTTCAGGCTTTGTCACAACTACTCAACTCCGTAGTAGCACAAACACAGACACAGACAGTATGTAAATGAGTAAGTGTGGCTGTTTTCCAATAAAACATGGACACTGAAATTCAAATTTTGTGTAATTTTTGTGTCACAAAATATTCTTCTCTTAATTTTAACTATTTTAAAATATAAAAATCTGGAGTCCCAGGGTGATGCAGAGTGTTAAGAACTAGACTCCTAACCAAAAGGTTGGTCATTTAAACCACCAGGGATGCCTTGGAAGTAAGGCCTGGCAATCTACTTCCAAAAGGTCACAGCCTTGAAAACTCTGTGAAGTGCGGTTGTACTCTGCATACTTGGGGTCACCATGAGTCAGAATAGACTCGACAGCAACTAACAACAACAACAATACTGATTACAGGGGGCCTAAGTCTTTTCATTGCTTACAGCTTTAATTTGCTGTTGTTGCCTATCAAGAAAAGAGCCCTGATGGTGCAATGGTTAAGCGGTTGGCTGCTAACCGAAAAGTTGGCAGTTTGAACCCACTCAGCAGCTCTGAGGAAAAAGACCTAGCGATCTGCTTCTCTAAAGATTACGGCCAAGAAAACCCTATGGCAGTTCTCTCCTGTCACATGGGGTCACTATGAGTTGGAATTGACCTGACAGCACTCAACAACAATAAGCCTATCAAGAAGGTCCTTCTTCCCTCTCCTCTCACCTGGTCCACTTCCCTTAGGTTTCTCTTTCAGTGATGGTAAACAATTACAATTCTTGGAAAGATACATTTATAAAAATATAAAAACCACTGTTAGCTTGCAGGCCACACAAAAACAGGCAACAGACCAGATTTGGCCCGTGGGCCATGGTCTGCCAGCCCCTGCTATATACAATAAATAGTTCTGCACCTGCTTTTTTCACTTGTATCTTAAGGACCATCGCACATCAGCACACAAATCCACCACTGGTCTAGTAATCCAAACTGCATTTAACCTACTCTCTACTGTTGGACATTTTGATTATTTCCAGTTATGTTTTTGTTTTGAAATTATAAACAATGCTATAGTCAACATCCTTATACATATGACGAGCTTTGTAAATATACCCTACAGCATTCAAGCCTACGGGTGAATTAAGGGCTGTGCACATTTTCAAGTTCTCTAGATACTGCCAAATGGTCCTCTAGAAAAGGAGAGTTTACTTCATACTGTGTTACAGGTTGAAACGTGTCTCCCCAAAAGTTGAAGTCCTAACCCATGTACCTGTAAATATAAACCTATTTGGCAATAGGGTGTTGTGGATTGAATTATGTCCCCCCAAAATATGTGTTGTAAATCCTAACCTCTATGATAGAAACCCTGGTGGCGTAGTGGTTATGTGCTTATAGCTGCTAACCAAAAGGTCGGCAGTCGGAATCCACCAGGTGCTCCTTGGAAACTCTATGGGGCAGTTCTACCCTGTCCTATAGGTCTCTATGAGTCGGAATCAACTGACAGCAATGGGTTTAGGTTTTATTTTATGCCTGTGGTTATAATCCCATTTGGGAATGGATTGCCTTTGTTATGTTAATGGACAAGATTAGTGTAGGGTGTATCTTGAGTCAATCTCTTTTGAGGTGTGTAAAAAGAGATACCAGCAAGCAGAGAGATGGGGTAAGAGAGATGCCAAGACACATAGAGATCTATAAGGAACCAGGAAGCAGAAACTGAAGAAACGAGGACCTTCCTCCACAGCAGATAGACAGAGAAAGCCTTCCCCTAGAGCAGTCACCCCGAATTTAGACTTCTAGCCTCCTAAACAGTGAGAAAACAAGCTTCTGTTTGTTAAAGCCATCCACTTATGGTATTTCTATTACAGCAGCACTAGATAACTAAGATACAGGGGATGTATTCTGTTATGATACTGAAATCATAGAATAAGGTGGGTCCTAAACCTAATCCCTTCTGAGTGGTATCTTACAAAAAGGGAAAACAGACACAGAGGAAGAGACCATGTGAGGAACCACCGCAAGCCAAAGAATGCCAAAGAACACCCGATGCTACCAACAAGGAAGGACTCTCCCCTAGAGCCGATGCCCTGATTTCTATTTTCTAGCCTCCAAAACTGTGAGACAATAAATTTCCGTTCTTTAAAACCACCCGCTTTGTGGCATTTTTACAGCAACCAATCTGTTGCCTGTTTTTGTGTGGCCTTCTTGTTACATTTTTAAGTTTGGCCTGTTGTATCTGGTTTCTGAAAACAGCTGGGCAATTAAGGTGCTCTTTGTCTTTCTAAAACAGCTAGGCAAGTAGGGGCTACACCAGCCCCACACTGGTGCACTAACTTCAGGAAGGGAGGGGGCATGAAGCAGTCATGCATATTCATTGATTGGGTCAATCCTAACTAAGCAGAAGGCCTCAGTCCAATGACTAGGGGACTTTGGACCTTGGAGCTTCCTCTTTGGAGCTTCCAGGATTGGTGAGAACATCCATGCATGGAAGAGGAAGCAGCAGTCCCTGGGGACAATGGAAACCTCATGTTGGGACCTCACCCAGAGCTTGCCTGATACATCTCTTCACTTGTATCCTTTCTGATTATGATAAATGGATAACAGTAAGTATAGGTGATAGTTTCTGTGAGTTCTGTAAGCCATTCCAGCGAATTATCAAATATACCGGGAGCAGTGAGAGCCAGCAGAGAGGCTAGTGTTTGCCTATTTGGCAGAGGCTGAAAGGACAGAGTCCTAACTTGTAGAGACCCAATTCTGGGTGATAAAGCACCACATGGGTGGCTGGTGTCAGGAAGATGAAGTGGGAAAGTGGGGATACGCGTTATTGTCACGTTTTGGAAATGAGCCTTATGTTGGCTATTATTCACACGCTGACATACGTTTATGAGCGAAGCCCTCTTTCCCTCACCCCTGACAGCACTGGAGGTCCTGAAAGGCATTTCAGAAACTCATCCTTCTTTAAACCCAAGGCCTGCCAACTCCCTGAGTGGGAGATTTTCTCCACCTCTAGAAATTCCCTTCCTGGCTCTCAGCCCTGCTGACACCTGTCCTGGCCAAGCTAGAGGGGTATCTTCTCCTCAAGTTAGAAGGGTGCCAGGCAAAGGGCAGAAACTGCCTGAGCTGACAGCTCAGACGTGACAGCTACCTAATAACATGACAATTACGGGGCTGCAAAACACTCTGAAGCTCTCTTGGAACCCATAACCTTCTCTCGGATTATCTTCCAGTCCTAGTCCTTTTTCTTCTCACACCTAATACCAGTGCCAAAAGAGCCCATGGATATAGTTCATTTGAGTTTCACTCCCCTCATTGTGGAGATAAGAAAACTAAGGCCATAAAGAAGAAATGACTCGCCCAAAGGTCCAGTCTCAAAATCCTCTACGCTCAGCTGCCTTTCTTAAGGTAAGGCTGTTCTCCGCTGTCCAACTCCTCTGACTCCACATAAAGGCTTGAGCCTTCTTTGCTGGTGGCTCTTCGCCCCACTGCTGGTATGTAAGTCTTCAGGCTAAGTCTACCCCTCTCCGTCACCCTCTCACAGGCTCCCTGTCTGGCTGTGGGTACCAGCACAGTGGCCTCTAGCTCTGTGGCTCTCAGGGACACACTGGGAGTCAGGGCTAGTTGGGAGCCAGGCGTGTAGAACTGCCCAGCTCCCCGCAGCCTATACCCAATTGCTAGTTTGACAGTCAAAATCTGGATATGCCTATGGGAGCTCAGGGAACTCAAGACTCAGGGACAAAGCACTGAGAATGACTGCTCCGAGGGACAAAGACTGTTCTGGCGGATGATCTAGAAAGCGGGCCATAGAGAGAGGGGTGCCATCACGGAGTACGGGGGAGTACTGAGGCAAGGCTGTTACCTCAACTACCTCAGGTCAACACAGGGCAAGCCATAGCTCACCTTTGGTTACCAACACCTCACAAGGACTCCACCAAACAAAGCCAGGCTCTTCAGGGAGCTACCTCCCTGCAGGGTGTCAGGGATGAGGGTGAGAGGGATGGGAGCACCTCCACATGTACAGATGGAAACTGGCTCCCATGGCTCTTCCTACATGAGGCTGTCTCACCAACTCCAACACTCCCACCACGTGGAGGGCCCAGAGGACATGATGACAAGGGGAAAGGAAGGGGTGAGGGCCAGGAAGCAAACGCTGCTGAGTGCTTCCTTGTGCCAAGTACCGCTCCTAGTTGTTGGCACATGATGACAAACGGTTTCATCTGTGTCCTCCTCCCCAGCCAACATCTCATGGAGCCTGACCAGAGGGGAGGGATGGGTGGCAGTAATCATCCCCATTTTAAAATGAGAAAGGCAGGCTACCAGAGCCTGTCAGTGGAGTCTTCCCTCCATTCAGTGCCCCCTGGCTGCCCAGCTTTGGCTTCAATTACAGCCAGAAGAGGGGGAGCCAAGTCCTATTCCAAACATGGTCTGGCCCCTCAGCAGGTCCAAGCTAAAGGCTTAGGGTAGGCTGAGAACCTTCCTGCTGTAGGCAACCCTTTTCTCACACCCCCATAAACACTGGCTGCATGGGACGGGAGGAAGCGGAGGAGTTACCATTTCCCTCCGCTCTGAGGCTGCCCATCTGTTTCCTGGGATAGGCTCCCCACCCCCATCCACCCCCAGTCCGGAAACTCACTTGCTCTGGGGCTATGGGAAAAGGGAACTACAGGGCTCCCTCCCTCTCCAGGGGGCAGAGGCTCTGGCTGCTTCAACCCCTTCCAGGCCTCCCGCCCCCACAGCTCTATCTGGCCAGCTCCCACCATCAGTTCTAGACACCAGGGGGAGGCAGGCCCCAGGTGGGTACTGCCCCAGCAGCACAATGCCCACCCTTAGAGGGGCCAAGAGACTGTCCTTCCTACCCCCTTCTGGCCTGGCTGGCATCCCGGCCTGGGGAACGGGTGGGGGAGGGACTCTGGGTAGAAGTTTGTGGAAAGTAAAAAAAAGTGAAACAAGCCTTTGCCTAGATCCCCACAGGATCATCGGTGGGTGAGCACCGCCCCCTGCTGGACAGGCTGGATACAGCACCTGTTCCATCCCGTGTTGGGTCCTGGGTGGGCATAGGAGCAAGGAAAAAGCACTACCTGGGCTCTAAGACTTCATGTCCCACAAAAACTAGTGTTTAGTAATGTAGACATCGTCAAAGGCAACCTATGGTTCTATGTCAAATGAGGAATTTAAAAGAAGAGAAGCAAAGTCACACAGGCTGGGGCTGACAGGGGAGGTTTTGGAGTGAAGGGTTTGCACAGAACTTGGAAAAGCAGAGAAGCAGGGAGAGCGGTACAGCCTGGCAGGGGCCTGGCCTAAGCAAAGGCCATCAGGTTAGGGTATGGGGGTGGCGGGAGATGAACCAGACCAACCAAGGGCCTTGATGCCACACTAGGAAGTGGGCCACCTGTTGGCTTTCACACTATTTAGAGCCATGGACCTTTTCCCTCAAAAGATTCTGCCCCAGAACCCCCACATACAACACTGATAAAAGCTGAGGTGGTCTGGCCAAGGGGAGGAGGCTGGAGCTCCCACTACCCACTCCACCAAACGCACTGTGGTGGCCCTGGGTATCCCTGAAAACCTAAAGAAGCGAAGTTTGAGACCACAGCTGAGGGCAATGGGGAGTCACTGAGGTTTCTGTGCACCTGACTGACAGGTCAGCCATGGTGTCTAACAAGGAGGGAGAACAGTGCCACCGTGCTCAGGACAGAGTAAAAGCAGGGCTGGGGGAGCCCAAGGCAGCAAAGGGGGGTTAAGAACTGGCTGCATTTCTCAAGTCAGCCCTCCTCCCACCCCAGGGAGCCTCAGGGTCAGTGTACGGAAACCGAAACCCTCCCTTCACCAACACGTCCTCGTCCACCTCCCCTCATGCTACCCACTGTCTAATCCAGCTGCTGGTTATCCTGTGACTCTGGTCTGTCTCCTGTGTCCTCTACATACCAACACACACAGAGGACTTGCACAAACACCATGATGAAGAAAAAAACCCCAGCCACTGCAAACAAGTGAGCATATCCCAGGGCAGAGGCTAAACCTAGATTACCTGGCCTGTCTATTGAGGATACTCACCCCAGGAATCTCCAAAAGGCCTGACACCAGAAGGGGCAACTTCAGGGCCGCGACACTCCCGGTGACACCCACAAGAACATGGAATTTCCTCTCCACCAATGGTGCAGCAGCTTGACATGAGGCTCCTGGCTCCATGTGGCTTCCAGTGGCTTTGAGTCCTGGGAGCCCACCAGTCCTAGCCTCTGTCAGGTTCTGTCAGGATTTAGCACCTAGAAGTAGAACAAGGGGTACCTCCATCATTCATACATTCAACCAAAGCACACTGCATCACGTGTCAGATCCTAGGCCAAATACCACTATCCTTGAGGTGTCCCTGGGTGGTGCAAACAGTTAACGCACTTGGCTGCTAACCAAAAAGGTTAGAGGTTTGAGTTCACCCAGAGACACTTCAGAAGGCCTGGCTGTTTCTGAAAATCAGCCACTGAAAACCCTATGGGGCACAGTTCTACTCTGACACACACGTGCTTGCCAGGAGTTGGAGTCGACTGGACAGCAAGTGCCTGGCTGAGCGGATCAGCAGTCCCAGCTTCTAGGAGCACAGTTTGATAAGAACATCAGACACCCCCTGACCACTCCGCACCCACAAGAACATGGAATTTCCTCTCCACCAATGGTGCAGCAGCTTGACATGAGGCTCCTGGCTCCATGTGGCTTCCAGTGGCTTTGAGTCCTGGGAGCCCACCAGATGTTACAACGTAATGTGACAAGAGCTGTGAGAAAGGCCTATCCAGGTCCTGTGGCTGCCCAGGAAGTGACAGTCTGAGGAATTCAGAGACCATTTCACAAAACAGATGACATTCAAGTTGAGTCCTCAAGGACGAGCAAAAGGAAATAACTCTGAAAGAAGGAAATAATTTTGAACGAAGGAGCAACTTTGTAAAGGCCTGAAACCCGGGGCGGGGGGTGGGGGTGTAAAAGGTAAGGTTTGAACATCAGGGCAAGGCCAGAGTGTGAAGTATGGTGAGGACCAGGGTAAGAGTTTTCATTTTAGCTAGACAGTGCTAGCCAGACCGAGTCCAGTACAACTAGATGGTGCCCAGCTACCACCACTGATGCTCTGATAGAGATCACAATAGAGGGTCCCAGTCAGAGCTGGAGAAAAATGTAGAACAAAATTCTAACTCAAAAGGAAAGACCAGACTTACTGGCCTGACAGAGACTGGAGAAACCCTGAGAGTATGGCCCCAGACACTGTTTCAGCTCAGCAATGAAGTCACTGCTGAGGTTCACCCTTCAACCAAAGACTGAACAGGCCCATAAAACAAAACGAGACTAAAGGGGCACACCAGCCCGGGGGCAAGGACTAGATGCCAGGAGGGGACAGGTAAGCTGGTAATAGGGAACCCAAGGCTGAGAAGGGAGACATGTCGTGGGGTTGTTAACCAATGTCATAAAACAATATGCGTACTGTTTAATGAGAAACTAGTTTGTTCTATAAACCTTCATCTAAAATACAATTAAAAAAAAAAAGGTGGTGCTGGTATTAGTGACAGCATGGAGGGGCCCTGATGGCAGAGGCTGGAGAGGGGACAGGAGCTACTGCAGAGGGCCTGCTGGCTGAACAAATGGCATGGCAGAAGATAAATTCCAAAGATGCTTGTGAGGTGGAACTCTAGGTAACAAGGGTTTCGGTGCTCCAGGGAGCTAAAGGATTTGCCTCTCTATCCAAGGGTAGATAAGACTGGACACCACCCTACAAATCAAAGTCCAGGAAGAACCAGGCATAAAGGGAATGTAGGCTACCCAGGAGACCAGCTGGTTGGTTCTTTTCTTTCCTCTCAGATGTTGCTAGAAGTGAACGACCACGACAAACGGTGGACACACCAAGACCTACACTCTGGCAGGCTGGGCCATGAAAATGCACTCACTCCATCAGCAACAGTCACTGAGAACCAATTATACCTAGAACTGGGCAAGGAATTGTGGAAGACACAGTTGCTGCCTTCAGGGAACCTGCAGATGTGTTGAGAAGCCAGGAGTCACCCCTGAAGCCATCTGAGATGGTCCTTCTCTGGGGTACGCCTTGTTTGTGATCACTGACTCCATTTGTACATCAGTTCCCTTATCTCACCCCCGCAAGCTCCTTGCAGTTGTAACTAGGCTAATCACCAACCCCCCACCCAGTTCAGCATCAGCCACATGGTGGGTCCTCAACATCTGCTGAGTGAGCAATAAATTGTATTCTCTGAGGCAGAGTAGGGCAGAGAACAGAAGCCTGGCCTACGAATCAGGAGCCCTGGGCCTTGTCCATGGCTGTGCTCCTGACTTGATGGGTGGCTTCATCTGAAATTGCAGAGGTAGAGCCTGGTGATCTCTGAAGCTCCTACCAGCAGAAACCTTCTAAGTCCATGCATGAAAGACAGCAGCAGTAAGGGGCTCTCTGTACAAGACAGGAAGTCCTGGAAGATATACTCAAAAGGGCAGAATCAGCAGGGAGAGGGAAGACCAAAGACCCCTAGGAAGAAGTGCCATGAGTCCCCCAGTGGCTACTTCCTTGGCTGGGCACCCACAGGGGCCACCTCTTCACCCCACAGGCCCTTTGGCTCCCTAGGGCCTCTCTGCCCCTCCAACACTCAGACACACACCCACATGAGCTGAGGATCATATTTGGGCTCTGTTATCTCCCTCCTACCTGGATGGGCCTCCCAGAGCTTTCTCAGCACGGGTTAAGCACAGGTGGGTTCCCTAGAGCAAGACTCCGCAAAGTTCCACTTGCCAGTGATCTCAATCTCTACTCTGCTTCAGGGCCTCAGCTAGGGCCACGTTTGTCCAGAGCTATAGAACTGATTTTACCTTAGGACCTACGGAGCCGTTAGCAAATGGCAAATTCCAGGGACCTACCTGCCAGCTTCTTCCCAGAACTACTAAACAGCACGCCGACCCACATTATGTGACAAAGGCGCATTCTTGGTTCTCCAGGGAAACCACCTGCCAGATCTCAAACCCTGACCCTGTCCTATACTAGGCAACACCTGCAACACCACAGAAGCTGAATTTCACTCTGCAGCCCCCTGGACTTCCTCCACATCAAGCTGATTCTCATTCCTAGGGAACATGTTACTGAAAGTAATCAGTTGAACTTGGGGCAGGAATCCACATTGGTGACTTCAACTGCCTCCCACAGCAAATAGTGAAGTCCAAGATGTACTTTGCCTACTGAGCAAGCTTTGCTGAGAACCAAAGCCTACCTAGCTTTCTAGAAAGTCCAGGCCAGGGTGGGGGTGGTGTTGGGGGGGAGGGGATAATACTCGAAAAACAGAAATCGGGTAATTTAAACATTTAGAGGCAAGGTCAAATCAGTTTAGCCTGACAGTCCCAGGGAAGGTGAGAGCTGGCAGGAGCCCTTTATGTTTACTCTCAAAGAGAAGCAAGTCCCAAACCAGTAAATCTGTTACTCCATCTAGATTCTGTTGGAGTCATCTATGTGCATAGCCAGAGCAGCTACAGACAGCATCTCACTGCCCTGGGCTCTGCTGGCCTCACAGGAACTCCTGAGCTGGCAGGCAGGCAGGAGGGCTATAGGGCTGGAGGCTGTTTATTGAACCTCAAACTCCCAGGGCACCAGCCATGCAGCTAGGCCACAGCCAGAAAGATGGAAGCGTTTCTGTTCTTTAGAGAGACAGAGCCAGAGAGAGTAAGGAGCTTTGCCTTGTGGCAGGCTTATGATATGTAAGAATCCTTCTCTGGATTAATTAATTACAGACAGAGTTTAGGTAAAGATTTCAGGGATACCTACCAATCACAATATGAGCAAGTATGGAGTCAGGGCAGAGCCAAAGCTAATAAAGGGAGCAAGGTAAGCAACGCCAGACAAATAGTGAGCCCTGACCAACACAAGGGTCTGGGGCCTAGGACAAAGCAGGACCAAACGTGGAGGGAGGTGGAGAGGGGGCAGGTGGTAACAGTCCCCCACCCAGGGACTCCAAGGTAAAGATGGCAGAGATCTCTGGCAGGATACAGCCTGAATCCTTTAGCCTAACATCAAACTGCTGGCTTCTGCTCTGGACTCATTTCCCACCACTCCTCAACACCTTGCCCCTCAAACCAAAGACATTTAAAAGGAATCCTGTGGCCACAGGAGCACTTTAAACCCCTTCTCCCCATCCAAGAAAAGGCAAAGGAACTCTTCAGGGAGAGCTCAAAGTACTGGAATTTTGCTAAGAACGAGCTTTCAAACCAGAAGCAGGCATGCTTGACTCTGCTGCTCCTGGAATCACGAGTAAACCACCTCCTCCTCAAGAGAGAGATATGTAATACATATACACATACATACTGCGCACATATATACATTATATATGTCTAAGCATTATGTATCTATATACCCCAACATATATATATATATATATATACACACGCACATACTATAGTAGAAACTGAGTACTGCCACCTCCCAGCCACTGAGAAAGATGTGGAAAATCCCTACTTACAAGACACCCATCGCTTCCTCAACTTGGGAATCTCTCCTGGCCATTATCGGACACAGGCCTCCGAATATTTCAAAGGACAGCAGGAAGTCTTTTCTAATAATATTTGGACTCACTTTAACTTAAATGACATTCATCACTTTTAGGTGGGTCTAGGGGATCCCTGGTGGCACAGTGGTTGAAAGCTAGGGGAGCTACAGCTGCTAATCAAAAGAGGGGTAATTCAAATCTAGCAGCTCCTTGGAAACCCTATGGGGGCAGTTCTACTCTGTCCTATAGGGTCACTGTGAGTCAGAATCAAATCCACGGCAACAGGTTTGGGTTTTTGTTTTTTTGGTTTAGGGGATAATGCCAACTTCTCATGGCTTTCTTTTTTATATTTTTACTAACTTTTAGAATACAGTTTGTACTAGGTCAGTCCCTAATCCTTTCTGGAAATAGGCTCATGATTTAAAAAGAAAAAAAACACACTGTAAGCCTGAGAAAATTGATAACCAGGTGTTATGGCGCCAATTCTGACTGACTCATGACCCAGCTACCTGTGTCAGAGTAGAACTGTGTTTCAAAGATTTTTCAATGGTTGATTTCACAGAAGTGGACTGCAAGATTTTTCTTTCGAGGCACCTCTGCGTGGACGTGAACATCCAACCTTTAGGTTAGCAGCCCAGAGTGTTAACCGTTTGCACCACCTAGGGACTTAAAGGAATTAATAGGGCCACTTTTTAAAGGCGATAAACTCCACTAAAAAATAACCACCGAGCAGCACAAAGCTGGAAAGGGAGGGCACAGATACACACACACACACACACACACACACACTAACACAAACACAGAGAGACACACAGAGACACACACACACACACGCACACGCCGCAAAGTCACTGCCGCCAGCAGAGCTCCACCCTCCCGCCAGCCCAGCAGCGAGATCCCAGCCTCGGAATCCCCTTAAGCGCCTCACCCGCGCCACGCTCGTCTCGAGGTAGCTCCCAAGTCTCGCGATATTTTAGCAGTCCCTCCTTGTACTTTTGGCTGGCGCGCAGCATCACGAGAGCACCTAGCGTGGTCGCGCTGCCTTCTGGGAGTTGTAGTCCACTTGTTTCCATTTGTTTCCTGGGAGTTGTAGTCCACATGAAGGAATCCTGAGGTGAAACTTGTCTCCCTGTGTTTTGGCATTTCTGATGCTCCCACCAGAGCCTGGCCTAATTGTCTGGCCTTCCCAACCACCTGAACCCCTCCCAC
Organism: Elephas maximus indicus; assembly: GCF_024166365.1. Classification (NCBI taxonomy): domain Eukaryota; kingdom Metazoa; phylum Chordata; class Mammalia; order Proboscidea; family Elephantidae; genus Elephas; species Elephas maximus. The sequence goes on along the minus strand of NC_064831.1, from coordinate 65,074,243 downwards.
ACATACACACTGCTCATCACTGGGTCATTTAACACTGAATATTTACCAAGCCTCTTCCGTGCTCTAGGTGCACGGGACACATATAAATCAGGCGTGTCCCAGCTATCCAAACAAAGATACAGAAAATTACAGTTAAGGCCCTGAGTGGGGAAGGCAGGGAACTTGTAGACGCAACAACTCAGGGTAAAAGCCCTCTCAAAGGAGGAGTCACTTGAGGTGAATCTTGAAGGATGGCCAGTACATAGAAAGGGGGCCAGGGCAGCATTCCAAGTGGAGGGCACAACGCTGGCAAAGGGAACACACAGGAGAAAGCATGTTGGGAACACTTCCCCCTGCTTTCTTCATTCTCCAGCATTCACAGGCTCCCAGGGTCCCTTGTGTTTACTGAGGCTGCTCAACCAGCCACCTGTCTCCCAGGGTAAGAGCTGAGGTGGGGCCGTGTGCTCTACCCCTGCCCTTGCCCACAGTGAACCATCTGAACCACGGTACCCCAACCCACTAATCCAGCCTATTCCTTCTACTTCCTCCTCAGGGCTCTTGGGGAACACAGAACTTCCTCCAAACCAGCAGGAGGGGCTTTGTGGCAATTTCGAGGCCTACTCAAAGCCCCCCTGGAGAAAGAACCACACAAGGGAGTATGGATTTTGGCCCCAGGGAATGACAGGCCAGAGACTCATCCGACCCACCATACATCCATGTCCCACACCCAATAGTGAGGCTCCACACAGCTACTATGCAGACTCAGGTGAAAACACATGACACAGCAAGACACACAGGGTCAAATGTTCCCCTTTATTAAGGTTCACTCAGTTACCACAGACAGACACACTGGCTCAGGCAGGTCAGCTGCCAGCTAGGGAGTAGTCTGTCTCCCAGAAACAAGGGAGGCAGTGGACACCAGGAGAATGCAAAAGCAGGTCACTGGCTGGCCACAGACTTCAGGATCCTCAGAATGACCTGGGCCCTTCCCCACCCAACCCCACCCCCTAAGCCAGGCCATCCAGCAGTTGTGAATCTGTGCCCAGCCCTCATTTCTCATACTAGTCCCCTCCCCAGGAAAGTGCATAGTTGCCTGGAGATGCAGCACCCAGGGCCTGGGTAAGCTGGGCCACACACAGGTAATAGGCCTTCTCAAGGGCAGAGCCAGGCCATGGCCATACAGGTCTGAGCCAAGGCAAGAGGAAAGGCAGGTAGGACAGGAAATCAACTGGAGGTACCACCAAACAGGTCATGGATATCAGGCAGGCAGCTGGATCGCAGGCTTCCTGGGTCCACCAGAGAGACTTAGGGAAAAGGGAGTCAGAGGTTTGGAGTGGGGGAAAGGGAAAGGAAGAAAGGACCTGGACCTAGGGCCCCTTTTCAGGTACCAGGAGCTGTGACAGCTCCTTTCCAGAGAGAAAGTGGAAGTGGAAAGAACCAATCACACACTTTATGGCCCAAGCCCAAGGGACCACTAGGAAGAGAACTTTCCAGGGTCCCTGGCTTCCCTTACAGAGACCTGAAATACCAGAAGCTCAAAGGTCAGAGTGGCACCGGGAAGCCCAGGTATTGGGTTCTAAGCTGGAGTCAGCCCAGAGTAGCCAAGTGGGGTTTGGTTTTTCAGACCAAACATCCCAGGTGGGCTTCTGTTAGAAGGGGGCAGTGGGAAATGGGCAACTGCTCCTTGCATGAGAACCCACTCTCCTCCAGGTCTCAGACAAAGCCGGGGCCTCCACCAACAATGTTCTCACACTGTTTGGAACAGAACAGCCCCATGGGCCTGAATGGCTCTCCTGGAAGGGGAAGCAGATTCTGACAGGGTGAGGAAGAGCCAAGAACCAAGTTCAGGAGGCAGAGGGGAGCGAGTTATCTTGATTTAAAAAACAAACAAACATAGCCTCTCCCTCACCCCCACCTACCCTGAAATCCCATTCAGGCCATTGTGCTTACAGCTAGGATTGGGCCTGTGCTTCCTCCTGGGCCCTGAGTTCAAGTGTCCAAAACTGTCTTGCAACCAAGAGCAAGCTGGGGTGAGAGAGGCACGCTCCCGCTCACTGGGCCCTGCCTGCCTTCTCCTCTGACCTTCTCTTGAAGCCTAACCCTCTGAGCCCTGTTCCTTCTAACAGACCCAAGCAGACCACTGCTGCTCCCAGGAATCCAGTGGTCACTCAGATACCTAGAACCTGACCAGTGGGCTTGGGCCAGCCACAGGGACCAATAATTATTTACATGCCCTCTGCTTCAGCCGCATCTTTACGCCTAACAACTGCCTGGATGTGACCCAACCTTCAGGGAAGGCAGTGGAATCTGTTCTCATGGATGGCAATGCTACCTGGCACATGGCGGGGTAGGATAGAGCGATCTGGCCACAGCAGCTGGGGCGATGGGGAGGAAGGAGAGGAGCACATGTGAGGAGGGGCCCAAGGAGGCTCTAGGAAGAGAAGAAGAATAAGACAGGGGAGGAAAAAGAAGAGCCCGCCTGTGCAGGCCAAGCTCTCAGAGTTAAGGAGACTGAGCCTACATTTCCATTCCCTGGGAGTCAGGTGCCAGGTGGGCTCTTATCTCTAGCTGTGTGCCCCTGCCACACCAGAGCTAAGGTTCAGCTCCCATCAGCTTCCTTGATCTGGGAATGGGCTCAATCTCAGAAGCAGATACAACTGAGACACTCAGCCTTGGAGAAGAAAAAGAAAAGCTATGTGGGGAAAAGACAGACCCTGGGCAAGGGGAGATACCACAGGGAATTGGACAGCACGGAAGAGAGGAGGGGAGGAGGTTGAAGTGGGAAGAGACCCAACCCAGATGGATCAGAGGGAACATGGGAAGATCCCCTGCCTTTCCCCACCCTCCCACCTACCACCACCATGAATGCTAAATACTGTTGCTTTCCAGTAAGACCCAAAGTGGAAATAGTTTCAGCTCATAACCCTGGGAATGGGCTCTGGCTCTCTGCCATGCCTTCTCCTACCCCACACAGTCCTTGGGTCAGGGTCGAAGGGGGCAGCCTGGTAGAGGGCGGGGGGCTGGTTTAGTTCTAAACACACATCTAGCACCACAACAACAGAGACCTCCACTGCACATGATTTCACAAGGGAGTACATACACAGCTACCACTGCATGGACAGCTCCACGTGCAGTCCACAACTCTCATCATGTGAGAGCAGAATCCGAAGTAGGGAGAAAGGGACAGGCATATATATTCATATACATACATATATACATACGTGTATATATGTATATATATAATTCTGATTCTTTGTACAAAGTGGTGGAGAAGGAGAAAAGGGAAGGGGAAACCCTGCTTGGACACCACAATGATGTGGCTTGAGTCCCCTGTCCTCCTGGCCCCCAGCCCTGCCTCCCAGTAGGCTTGGCTGGCTCACATCTCATTCGAGTATGTGTAGTTGGGGGTGGCAGAATACTGGGTCTGCGGTTGATTCATGGCACCCTGGGCCGCCCCCATGGCTGCATTCTGGGCTGCCTGCTGGACGTGCGGGTTCTTCCATGCCCCTGTGGTCCACTCTTCCTGGGCTTTGCTGAAACTGCCCCCGCTGCCCCGGTAGAATTTATGAACCTGCAGGAGGAGGAGCATAAGCAAGGGTTAATCAGAGGGAAGAGGCAGTCCTCCAGGGAACAGATGGGGCCAAGGGCAAGTCACAATGAAAAAACAGTCTTCCCTCTCCACCCATGACCTATGCACTAGTGGGAAAATCCACCAGTTATTTCCAGAGTGAGTCCCTTAGAGGACCTCTGGATCCTCCTATAACTTGGAGGAGGGGTTGTCACAGATCACAGTCCTTCCCAAAGCTACCCTCTTGCCCTTGAGGTGGCCACATACCATGCTGAGGGCAATGAAGGAAAAGACGGCCATGACTGTGAACATGATGGTGGGAATGAGCATCACCACTGCTGAACCAACGTTTGTTCCGAAGAAGGAGATGGTGGCAATCCAGCCGCTAGAGGAAGAGGTAAACTGTGGGAGTGCCCAGGCATGGTGAGGGGTACCCAGGAGCCACCCTACTGGAGCAATGGACCACCTCACTGCCACATGTCAGTGACACGGAGGGGCCACGTTATTGGATGTAGAGGGATCATCTTACTGATAACCAACATCAGTAGTTCAGGAAGAATCCTTCCCCCATGGCTTGAGAGACATGTTCCTCAGACACAAGGCTTCCTTCCTCCAGCCTCTCCCACAATGCTGGGCACTCCCCTCTCCCCCGTCAAACTCCTCCCCACCCACCACAACCAATGCCAGGTTCTCATTCTCCTCTGATGCTATGGTTGTGTCTACCGCACTATCCCAAATCTCTCACTATTCCAATAACCAGTCACAAACTAGGCAACTTAGTACACAGAGGCCAGCAAAAGATACCCCTACCAACCCCAGGCGAGTCCCTTGCCTCTTACCAGACACCCCAGCCTGGGATGCCCACAGCCTGGATGATGCTGATGACCAGCTGGGCCATAAAGGTGAAGAAGAATGCCATGAAGCTGAAGGAACTGTCAGTCCTGCAACAGAGGAGATGGCTCCTATCACCTAGGCAGAGGGTCACGGCTTCCCTTCCTTCAAGGCCCTCAAGTCCTTCCAGGTCTAACTGAGGGTACAATGGACAGAAGGCACTTAAAGGTCTTCAATGAAGATCCAGGATGGGATATATTTTATCCATGGATCCTTGCAAATTTCCATGTGTTGGGCCTGCATTACAAAGGGAGGGATTTTCTCATGAATGGACCACCCACTACCACAGGGATGGATGGCCCCACTGGCACAGAAATACATGACTCCAACGTGGCAGGAACAAACAACCCATTGCCAAAGGTACGTACCGCCTCATTGGCACCAAGACAGCAAACTCTACTGGTATATGAGTGGATGGTCCCATAGACTCAGAGACTGAAGGCCCCGTTGGCATTAGGCTAGATACCCTATTGGCATCAAGATAGGGTCAGGTCCTAACGGGCACATAGATAGATGGTCCTATTAGCAAAGAGATTTAAGGCCCCATTGGCACTGAAATGGACATCCTATGAAATGGAGACAGCCTTGTTGATACATGGATGAACGGTTCCATTGGCACAAAGACTGAAAAACCCATTTGGCACAAGGAAGGATACTGATTGGCACCAGGACAGCTAGATCCACTGATACATGGATGGGTGGTCCCTTTGGCATAGAGTTGGATGACCTCATTAGCACATGAATAGTGTCAGTGGTATGTGGCAATTCCATTGACACATGGATAGATGCTCTCTTGGCACCAAATCAGCTAGCCCCATTGGTACAAGGATGGGCTTCAGGGCAGGTGGCCATTGTCAAAATTCAATATGCAGCTGCCTAGGGAAGATGATGGCAGAAGGCAAAAATAGGCCTCATCTCTATGCTGCCCCCAGCTAAAGGTAGGGTGAGGATAGAAAGCACTAAGAGGAAGACTTTGACTCCCAGCCCTCTCACCCCAGCCTGGAGGCCCCAGGAAACCCAAGCCCTTGGCAGTCTGAGCCAAGGGTGACCAAAAGAAAATGAGTTTGAAGGTGGCCAAAAAAAAAAAGGGTGAGAAAAATGTGGAGAAGGGACAGGGGAAATGGGCAAAGAGACAAGGCTAGGAGCTGGGGTCAGTGCCAACTACTTACTTGAAGGCCTTGTAAATGGGCCGAAACCAGCAGACGTAGGAGCAGGGTGTGAAGAGGATGAGCCAGAGAAAGGCGAGGCCAAAGTTGGTGGCTCCCCCGCCTCCGATCAGCCACGCGAGACAGCCCACCAGGTTCACGGCCAGCGTGACGCTGTTCACTGCAGACCCAGGAGCACATGCACACACACAGACAGACACCAGACACACACACAGACAGCCAGACCCATACAGAGATACAAGAACAGCCAGACATGGACACACACATCCATAAGTCAACACAGACCCACAATCAAACACACGCAAATAGACGCAGACAAGCGCAGAGAGGTAGACAGACATGAATAGACACACATAATCACAAATACACACCCACATGCCAACCACAACACGGATTCATATCCATACAGAAGACCCGCAAACCCACATCAATGAATACACACACAGTCCCATGCGTACACACACAGACACATGGGATACACACACAGACATACACACACAGGGAGTACAAATTGTAAGAGAGAAAGCCCCTGGCCCTCCCAGACCCATATCAATCACCAGGCCCAAGACACAGAAAACCACTCTTAGACCTTCTCTTGACAGGCAGGGGCATAAGAAGGGGGAAATAAAAGGCCTTATGGAAACATCTCTTCAAGCATTGTACCATCTGCCCTGCACTTAAATGGGGCAGGTGGTGCTGGCTGGGATCTCAGTCCTCATCTAATCCATTTCTTAGATACCTGTAATACCACCTCCTCCAGGAAGCCTTCCTTCACTACTGTAGCCATATTCACCTCCCATTCTTCTGACCCCCTGCAGACCTGGACTGCTCCCCTGGTTCCCTGAGTACAAATCCCAGCCCATCAACCAGACTAGAAGCTCCCCAAGAGCTGGATCTAGGCTCCACCTCCTCTGATCTCACATAATCTAGCTGAACCTAGGAATCAAAATATCACTGAGTCACAGCCAGCAAGGACATTCCAAGGCTCCTCATTTTACAGATGAGAAACCTGATCCTGGTACTAACACACACCCAGGTCACTGATACCAGGGAACTCCCTTCCTCAAACATTAGGCTGAGTCCTTTTCAGGCTCCACAAAGAACTGCGGGACAAATACATAAAGGAAGGCAGGCTCAATCTAGGCCTCAAATAGCCAAGCATTTATGGTCCTAGCTTCTGAATTGAACCTTTAAGCATCTCAAGAGCTTTATACATTTCCTTGGGAGCAAAGTATCTGGCTGGTGCCTGGTGAGGACTTAGGGAGATATTAATAGTCCTTAAATCCAGCTTCTGGATAAGAGCTTCTGCTCTCAGAGGCAGAGTTCCTGGAGCCCAGGGTCAGGCATAATGCTCCCCAAGTCTGACTGAACCTGACAACCCTGTCACCTGTGCAGGTAAACCCATCTCAGGGCCCCTCATAATGAGAGTGGGCATTTCTTCATTTGCGTTCCAAGTGTATTTCCTCCTCTGTGACTCATCTATCCCTGCTCATTGCTCCTAAAATTCCTGGAGCCTTGGTATTGTCACTGATTTTAGCTCTTTACATAGAAAAGGCATTAGCCCTTTATTATATTGGTGAACATCTCTCTTACCAGTCACACTTCTCTCTAGCTTACTTGCTCAGTGCCCTCTTCCTCCATCCATTACCTTTTTTTCTATCTTCACTTCTTGTCCAGCTTAGATTTCAAAATTCCTTACAATCATTTTTTTATTCCCTCATACCCTTTACTCTGGTCACACAAGCCCTGCATGAGCTCAACTCCCATCTATGCCTGAGCTGAGTGCTGCTAAATAAAAATGACACAACAGGAAAGCCTGGTAGAACTATGAAATCATGGCAGCCAATCTCACCTGGACCCAGATGAGGCCCAGTGTATCGCCCTGAAGTCTTACTAGGTTTCTCTGGAGGATTGTGTCTTAACCCTCTTCCACAAACATAATCTCATTCTAATCCCACTCTCTTCAAACCTCCCACTCCCACTTCTACATCATATTTGACGGAGAAAAATGGAAGCCATCAGAGGTAACCTCATTTTCTTCCTAACATCTATAGACCTACCCATACCTTCCCATTCCTTTCTCCTTCTCTCATGTTACCATGGGAGAGAGATTCCTTCTCTGCCCAAAGGCCAAGCCAGGCTTGAAGTCCAGTCTTTCTGTCTTCTGAGCCCATTTCTTCTACCAATGCATGAAGGACCCAGCTACAAAGACAGCATTCTTGACCACCTTCCTATATAATCAAATCCCTGGGTAAGCCACTATCTGCAGGCCTGACTCAAGACAACATTGCACACAGCAGACCCTGGCTGTGGTCATGCTACAGGTGTCTGGGGCTGCCTAGGGAAGGTACCCAGCACAAGACAGCCAGCCTGCCCTCCCTTTCTGTGCCCAAGAGGTACCTTCTGACAAGTCTGGGCACAGCCAAGTCCCATCTCCCCAAGATGACACCTTTCCCACCAACCTGCCACAGACCATCAGAACCTGAGAACTTTAAACTTTCCACTTCAAAACCTTAGAACGTTAAAACCCTAGACACCTAAAAGAATGGACCACATAACACTGAGCTACATGGAACCACAGAGATCACTGAGTCAATATTCCCTTTCTACAAATGAGGAACCTACTATCCTCACAGCAAAGTGGACTGTGGAGCGACCAGTCGAGCTTCACTCTATATCTCCCAATTCCCACTTGAACATTCTTCTTTTTGAGCAACTTTCTAGAGGAAACAAGAAAAATGGGGCTTTAAGGGAGGGATTACTCTCCAAAGCGGGAGTCCTGAAGTCGGGAGCTCACCAGAGGTTCCTGGAAAACTGGCCCAGTGGGAAAGGGAGTAGGGAGCAAGAAGAGAGGAATTGTGCTGCAAAAAGAGATCCCCATCCAGATATTCTGTGAATGGGAAATAGGGGAGGGAGGGGAGGTAAGACCTAGAAGGGGGGTTGAAAAAAACTGAGGCCTAGCTGGGGAGTTGGCCCATGCAGATGCTGCAAGCCGGGTTGAAGGATTGCTGGCCCTGCAGCCATTCCACCTCAATGCCTAGCACCCACAGTCTCCCTCCCTTCTGTGCCCTGCCCTGGCCCACTCCCATCCCCACAGCACTCACACATCCAGAGGTAGTAGAGGCGCTTGGTCATGCTGAGATGCTGGGGAGGGATGTCTGCCTCAAAGTCTTGGTAGAAACACGGCTTCAGTGGGATGAATTTGGGCAACGGAGGGAAGTTGTTCACTTTCCCTGTGGGAGAGGCGCATCACGTCAAAAACTACCAAACCCGCTGCCATCGAGTCGATTCTGACAAATGGCTACCCTATAGGACAGAGTAGAACTGACCTAAAGGGTTTCCAAGGAGCAGCTGGTAGATTCGAACTGCTGACCTTTTGGTTAGCAGCCGAACTCTTAACCACTGCACCACCAATATTCTCCTTCCCAACAATCCATGGACCTAATATGATTACCCTTTCCCTGGCCTGAGCTGCCCCCATGGCCCCTGTGGCCACAGGTCACCTTGCTATCCCTACCATTTGCTACCTGCCATGACAATTCCAAAGTAACCAAAGACCCTGATTCAGGGTCACTGTCCCTTAGAAAATTAAAAAATAATAATAAATGCTGTCTATCAGGGGTGCAGCACCCTCTTCAGTGGGGAGCCAGTTCCAGGCACAGAAGTGGGATGAGTGAGAGTCTGGAGACCTGGGCTTCAACCTCCACTCCAGTATTCATGCTCTTGGGCAAGTCATGGCGCCTCTCTAAACCTTAGTTTATACAGTGGGGAGGGGCGCCTGGGCTAGGTGGTCCTTAAACGTCCCTCCAGCTCTTACATTCTATACCTCTGAGCCTTTGGAAGCCAAAGGAAACTCAGAAACCAGAATGAAAAGGTCTCAAGAGTATTGGAAAGCAATGATGACAAGGGGGACAGGGGCTGAGCCACTCATGCCAGGCTAATCAATCAGATGAACAGTAAAACAAGGACACCAAGATACTCAATCCCTGGTTTCCAGGGCCAGAGATCTGGCAGAGGGCTAGATAGTGTCATGTTAGAGTTCTTGAATAGACAGGCCTCAGTTGGGGGGTGGGGGGGGCAGCTAGGAAAAATCTGGGAACAAGGTGGGGGAGCTAAGGGAACAAGGAAGAGGGCCTTTGTCATGGATTGAATTGTGTTCCCCCCAGAAATGTATCAACTGGGTTAGGCCATGATTCCCAGTATTCTGTGGTTGTCCTCCATTTTGTGATTGTTATTTTTTGTTAAAGAGGATTAGGGTGGGATTGTAATACCACCCTTACCCAGGTCATCTCCCTGATCCAAGGTATGGAGAGTTTTCCTGGGGTGTGGCCTTCACCACCTTTTATCTCTCAAGAAATAAAAGGAAAGGGAAGCAAGCAGAGAATAGGGACCTCATACCACCAAGAAAGCAATGCTGGGAGCAGAGTGTGTCATTTAGACCCAGGGTCCCTATGCGAAGAAGCTCCTAGTACGGGGGAACATTGATGAGAAGGTAGACAGAGAAAGCCTTCCCCTAGAGCTGACGCCCTGAATTTAGACTTTTAGCCTACTTTACTGTGAGAAAATAAACTTCTCTTTGTTAAAGCCATCCACTTGTGGTATCTCTGTTATAGCAGCACTAGATGACTAAGACAGCCATCCCGCCCTTTGCTCACCTTCGTGCCCTGCCCACAGGCCCAGCCCCATGCCTTACCCTCCATGATGGCACCAGCCAGCCCAGCAGCCTGCCCACACTTCTTTGTCCTGACCTGGGAAGAAGAGAAGCCAGAGAAGGATAAGGATCAGAGCCCTGCACATCCCAGTCCCTTTTTCATCTCCAGCTGGGCTGGATGCTTCCTGGGACAGGACCATGTTCAGACTTTGCTGGCTCCCCCAGTGAATTGAACTCATGGGGCAGCTTCTCACCTCAGAGCCACTATCCCGCCAGCCCCATCCTTCCAGGCACTCCTGCCCTTTACCTCAAAGTTTATCCTCAGAAAACCCCATCCAAGAGCAGGAAAGGAACCTGGGAGGGAACTATGTGGGGAAAGTCAAGTGACAGAAAAGGGCTGAGGGGACCAGAGACCTCTGAAAGAGGAAATTCTATTACCTGACCCCAGGACAAGTTGAACCCTGGCCTCGGTCACAGGCTGGGCTCCCCTCCTCCTGCTGTCCTGCCTTGGGTCATTCATTCATTTGTTGAGAGCTTATCACTTGCCAGGCACTGGGAAGCTATGAGTCGGAATCAACTCGACGGCCAACAGATTAGGGGAAACAGCAAACATAGACATGGTCCTTGCCCTCTGCATGCGACAGCCAATAACCTCTATAGAAAGTTCGACAAAAGGGAAGTATGGCTACTATAAAAACATACAAAGCACCTACCAAGGTGATCTAACCTGGTCTAGGGAGTCTGGGAAATTAAATGTAAGTGGAGACCTGAAGAATGAAGAGGAGTTACCCGGGGCAGGACAGACTTCTGAGCAGAAGCAAAAGCACTGCACAGACCCTGATGCAGGAAGGAGCTTAGTGCTTTTAAGTGAGGGAAAGAAGCCAATGTGGTTAACGCAAACTGGAAAGCAGCAGATAAGGCTGGAGAGGTGAAGTGGGCAGGGTGTGGGTCTTGAGACCCCTAAGAGGCAGAGACCGGGAGGTCACTGGATTTGAGGGTGGGGGAGAGGGAGGGAATCAGGAAAATCACCTGCCAACTGAAGCCACTGACTGGATAGGTGATGGGGCTGTTTCCTGAGATGGGAACAGGCATGAGAAGGGGCACAAGGTCCAGGGGAAGACGAAACACTGTGTTGTGAGCGTGCTGAGTATGTGGTGCCTGTGAGACTCCCACACAGGGATGTCTTGCAGACATTTGGATCACACAGGCCAAGAACTCAGCAGGAAGCCTGGGCTAAAACATACATTAAAAGATCACAGGTGAAACAGAACAGCCAGAAGGGAAATAACGAGTGTTCACATGTCGTAAAGGATGTAACCAATGTCACTGAACAAATTGTGTAGAATTGTTGAACAGGAATATAAACTGCAGTGCTAAGCTCTGAAAACACAATAAAATATTATTTAAAAAAAAAGTCATTGGCCAGTTAAGGTCAAGGAAGTAAATGAGCAATCACGTTGGAAGAATGATAACTTCAGTGGCATATAACCAAAAACACAAAATGGTCTACGACCAAGTGCTAAATCAGCGTAACACCGGGCAGAGTTATATCAAGTTTAAAAACAAGCAAAGCTAATGGATGGTGTTAGAAGTCAAGATAGTATATTAACCTTGAGGAGACAGTAAGATGCTGGTAATGGTCTGTTTCCTAATCTGGGTGCTGGTTACACAGATATGTTTGAAACTCTTCGATCGTACAACTACCACTTGTGCATTTTTCTGTGTTGCTGCTGTTGTTAGCTGCCATCAAGTCAACCCCCAACTCATGATGAGCCCATGAGCAACTGAACAAAACCCTTCCCCATCCTGTGCCAACTTCCCTTGATCAGTTGGGGATAAGACCGTTGTGCTTCATAGGGCTTTCACTGGCTGATATTTGAAAGTAGATTGCCAGGCTTTTTTCCTATTCTGTCTTAGTACAGAAGCTCCGCTGAAGTATGTTGAGCATCATGGTATGCAAGTCACCACTGACGATAGGCGGTGGCCACACATGAGGTGTACTGGCTGGAACTGAGCAGGCCTCCTACTTGGAAGGCAAGAATTCTACTACTGAGCCACCAAGGCCCCCCTTTCTGTGTGTTATATATACTTCAATAAAAAGTGTTCTTAAGAAAAAAAAACCCAAGACTATGGCTCCTGGATGCCCTACTGACTCAGAACTGAAGCCACCCGGAAGTCTACCTTTCAGCCAAAGATTAGACAAGCCTATAAGACAAACATTAACACACGTGAGGAATGTGCTTCTTAGTTCAATGGGGTATTGGAGACCTAATGGGTAACACCTGCCCAAAAGCAAATACAAAAAGGCACAAAGGCACAGGAAAACTGGACGAATGGACATGGGGAACCCGGGGTGTAAAGGAAAAGAGGGAAAGTGCTGACACATCGAGGTGATTGCAACCGATGTCACAAAACAATGTGTATAAATTTTTGAATGAGAAACTAATTTGCAACGTAAGCTTTCACCTAAAGCACAATTTAAAAAAGAAAAGCTGCTAGAATTCTAGTCAAATCCCTCTGGATCCAATTAAAAGTTTGGGCAATTATAATCTTTTGTATCCCTATATGATACGGAACCAAATACAGATCTAAAAACCTAATAAAAAAAATAGCACTTCCCAAAAAAGAAAGACAGGCTTGACAGAGATAGGCATAAACAATACCCATAGATAGTTGCATTAATTGTAGCATTGTTTTCAATAACAAGATTGAAAACAATCTCCATGCCCATCAATAGGAGACTGATTAAATAAATGGTACAGTCATAAAATGGACTACTCCGCAGCTATTTTTAAAAATGCTCTGTAGCTCTGAAAAAAAAAAAAGAAGTTATCTATGTGCTGATACGGAAAGATCTTAACGGTACTAAAAGTTAAAAAAAAAAAAAGCGAAGGACAGGAAAACTAGGTGAATAGAAACAGGGAAACCGGGGTGCAGAAGGGGAAGCGTTGACACATTGTGGGGTTGGCAACCAATGTCACAAAGCAATTTGTGTATTAATCATATTAATTGTTTCATGAAAAACGAATTTACTCTGCAAACTTTCACCTAAAGCATAATTAAAAAAAAAAAGCCCCCCCAAAAACAAGATGTAGAACATTCCATATATTATGTTACTTGTTTTTAATACATTTATTTTATCAAAGAACTCATTCAAGTTCACAAGGAAATTGATTAAGCCTGATATTAAACAAAATAAATACAAACACTCAACCTTGTTATGATAAAATAATTCAAAATAAAACAATGCATTGTCCTTATTAGTCTATAAAAATTACCAAAAAATTTGATGAACTAATGCCAGTGAAGGCAGAGTGAAGCAGGTGCTTTTGTAGGTTGCTAACGGTCAAATAAACCAGTAAAACCACTTTGGAAATCAATTTAGCAATATGAATCATGGCAAAAACATTCATTTCCTTTGACCCTGTCATCTCACTTCTAAGAAATAATTCAAAGTATAGAAAGGCTATGTGTAAGATGTTTGCATTATAGTGTTACCTATAGTGTTGATAAACTGAGAGGAACTTTAGATTCAACGGCAGATAATTCAACAAAATAAATTAAATCTACTGGATGAAATATTACGTAGTCGTTAAAAATGGCAGTTACACTAGAGAGTGATTATAAAACAATTAAATACTTTAATTTTTCAAAAGAAAATATTACAATTATATGAAGTAGCTGAATTCTTCAATATAGTTCAACATTTAGTGACAAGTTCTACCACACTGCCTAAGAAAAGGTTGAAGGTAAAAGTCTAAAAACCTAATAAAAGTATTTATAAAGCTGGGATATATTTTGCTTAATTATAGCTAAATGCCTTTTAAAAAGAAGAAAATGCTGTACTTATATTAAAATAGCCTGGTTTTTTAAATAATATTTTATTGCATTTTAGCTGAAAGTTTACACAGCAAATCAGGTTTCCATTTAACAATTTTTATACAAATTATTCCATGCCATTGGTTACAATGTTTACAATGTGCCAGCATTCTTATTATGTCCATTCTGTTTGTTCTGTTGCCACTTATCTAGCTTCCTTCTCCCCTCCTTGCCTTCTCATCTTTACTTTTTGGTAAATGTTGACCGTTTGGTCTCATATAGCTAATTGTTTAAGGGAACACATTACTCACAAGTGATATTGTTTATTTTATAAGCCAATCTATCGTTTGGCTGAAAGGTGACCTGCAGAAATAGCTTCAAATCCAAGTTCAAAGGTTATCTTAGGGTGATAGTCTTGCAGATTGCTCTACTTTCTATCTGTCTAGCAAGTCTGGCCTTTTTTAGGAATTTCAGTTTTGGAAACCCTGATGGCACAGTGGTTAAGTGCTATGGCTGCTAACCAAAAGGTCGGCAGTTTGAATCCGCCAGGTGCTCCTTGGAAACTCTATGCGGCAGTTCTACTCTGTCCTACAGGGTCGCTATGAGTTAGAATCAACTCGACGGCACTGGGTTTGGTTTTGGGGTTTTTTTTTTTAACTTTGTTCTACATTTTTCTCCCATTCTATCCGAGACCTTCCTTGTGTCCCTGGTCAGAACAGTCAGTAGTGGTAGCAGGGCACCATCTAGTTCTTCTGGTCTCAGGTTAGAGGAGACTGTGGTTTGTATGAGCTATTAGTCCCAGGGACTCGTTTCTTCTTTGAGCCTTTGATTTCCTTCATTCTATTTTGCTCCATACAAGCAGAGACCAGTAGTTGTATCTTAGATGGCCATTCTCAGGCTTTTAAGACCCCGGACGCTATTCACCAATCTAGGATATGAAACATTATCTTCGTGAACTGTTACGCCAATTGCCTAAGCTGTCCCCGGAGACTATGGTCCTAAGCCTTCTAACCCAGTAAACCAATCCCATGAGTTGTTTGGTTATGTCTAGGAAGCCTCTGTAACTGTGCCACCTGTGTGGTTATTTACGTTGGGGTATATATGCAGCACACACAAACGTGTATATACAGATACAACTAGATATGCACATGCATTTACTCACCTGTATCTTTCTATACTCATATATGCATCCATACCTACCCATGTAACCACAAACATATTTTTGGGATGTTTCTACTGTTGCTGTAAAATTGGGTATGTTATAGCATTTACTAAAATTGTCCCTTTTTCTTGTGTATTTCTTAGTGTCTTTATTTACCTTGGTCACGTTGTGCGGACTTCACCCATATTTGGTCTTGTCCTTCTCATTACCAAAAGTATCAAGTGTCTACTATCCAGAAAGTGATTCCCTCTCCCTCTCCCTCCCATCCCTGGTAACCATCAAAGAACTTTGTTTTCTGTGTGTATATCCATTCTTGATTTTTTATAATAGTGGGACCATATATTCATCTTTTTGTGATTGAATTATTTCATTCAGCATAATGTCCTCCAGATTCATCCATGTTAAAAGATGTTTCTCAGATTCTTTATTATTCTTTACAGTTCCATAGTATTCCATTGTATGTATGTACCACAGTTTGTTAATCCATTCATCTGCTGATGGGCACTTAGGTTGTTTCCATCTTTTTGCTATTGTGAATAATGCAACAACGAACATAAGTGTGCACATGTCTATTTGTGTCACTGCTCTAATATCTCTAGGATATACACCTAGGTGTGGGATTGTTGATCATAAGGTATTTCTATTTCTTGCTTTTTGAGGAGGTGCCATATTCTTTTCCATAGTGGCTGTACTATTTTACAAAAAAAAAAATTTTTTTACAATCCCACCAGAAATGTAAAAGAGTTCCAGCCCCCCATGACCTCACCAGCATTTGATGTTTTCTGTTTTTCTGGTCACTGCCATTTTTGCAGGCATAAGATGTTATCTCACTGTAGTTTTGATTTGCATCTGTCTAATGGCTAAAACCCTGGTGGCGTAGTGGTTAAGTGCTATGGCTGCTAACCAAAGGGTCGGCAGTTCGAATCTACCAGGTGCTCCTTGGAACCTCTATGGCGTAGTTCTACTCTGTCCTATAGGGTCGCTATGAGTTGGAATCGACTCAACAGCACTGGGGTTTTTTGGAAATGGCTAATGATCATAAGCATCTTTTCATGTATTTGTTGGCTGCCTGAATGTCCTCTTTGGTGAAGTGTCTATTCATGTCCTTTGCCCATTTTTTTACTAGATTATCTGTCTTTTTGTTGGAGAGTTGTTGAAGTTTTCTGTATATTTTAGAGATTAGACCCTTATCAGATGTGTTGTTACCAAAGATTTTTTCCCAGTCTGTAGGTTCTCTTTTACTCTCTTGGTAAAGTCTTTTGATGACCACAAGTATTTAATTGTTAGGAAGTCTCAGTCATCTAATTTATCTTCAGTTGTTCATGCATTTTTAGTTTTGTTTGATAGGCCATTTATGCCGAAAATTAGGTCCCCTACTTTTAAGCCTATGTTATCTTCCAGGAACTTTATAGTTTTAGCTTTAACATTTAGGTCTTTGATTCCTTTTGAGTTAGTTTCTGTGTATCGTGTGAGGTTCCTCCTGTTACATTTTTTTTGCATATGGCTATCCAATTTTGCCAGCACCATTTGTCAGAGAGACTGCTTCTTCCCCAATGAATGGACTTTGACCCTTTGCCAAAGATCAGCTGCCCATACATGGATGGATTTACTTCTGGGTTCTCAATTCTATCCCATTGATCTATGTGTCTGTCATTGAACCCAGGCTATTTTGATTACTATGGCTGTATAGTAAGTTTTGAGATCAGGAAGTGTAAGGCTTCCTACTTTGTTCTTCTTGAATATTGCTTTAGCTATTTGGGGACTTCTTCCCTTCCATATAAAGTTGGAAGTTAGATTTTCCATTTCATTAAAGAATGTTGTTGAGATTTGGATTGGGATCACATTATATCTATACATTGCTTTTGGTAGTATTGACATTTTCACAATATTAAGTCTTCCAATTCACAAGTATGGAATATTTTTCCATTTATGTAGATCTCTTTTAGTTGCTTGCAGTAGTGTTTTATAGTTTTCTTTGTATAAGTCTTTTATATCCCTAGGTGTTTTATCTTTTTGGAGGCTATTATAAACAGTATTGTTTTCTTGATTTCCTTTTCAGGATCCTCCTTGTTAGTGTAGAGGAACCCAACTGATTTTTGCGTGTTGATCTCGTACCCTGCCACTCTGCTGAATCCTTCTATTAGTTCCAGTAATTTTCTTGTTGAGTCTCTGGGATTTTCTATGTATAGGATCAAGTCATCTGTGAATAGAGATAGTTTTGCCTCCTCTTTTCCTATTTGGATTCCCTTTATTTCCCTTTCTAGCCTCATTGCTCTAGCTAGGACTTCCAGTACAACATTAAATAAGAGTAGTGATAAAGGGCATACTTGTCTTGTTTCCCATTCTCAGAAGGAATTGTCTCAATCCTTCTCTGTTGAGAATATTATGCTACTCTTTATATTTAAGAAAAAAGGATGGGAGAAAACAGAATAAAAATATATTTTCCTTTTTGACCCAACAATCCTACTTTTTTATTTACCCAAAATAGAAAGCAAGAAATACATATTATTCAACACGACACTATCTTGCAATAGTGACTATTTGAAAAAACTATGGTATACAATACAACAAAGTACTACACAGATATAAAAAAGAATGAGGAAGATATCTATGAACCGCTATGGAATAATTTCCAGGATATATTGTTAAGTGAAAAAAACAAAGTACAAAGATTATAGTATTCTTACCTTTTATGTAAGAAAGGGAAAATAAGACTATGCATATGAAACTACTTATTTTTACAAAAAGAAACACAGGAAGGATAAAACCAGAAGCATGATTACCTCCAGGGAATGGATGAGAATAGGATGGAAGGGCTAGGATGAATAGTGAGACTTCTCTGGGTATAGCCTTTTATATACTTTTGTACATATAATGTTTTACACATTCAAAAAACTTAAGCCAGAAAGAAAAGCAAACCCTAAAGTTGAAACAAACAAGAACAAATGAAGATAACAGTGCATTATATTGATAACTCAACCACACAGAAAAAAAAAAAAAAAAAAGAATTAGCCCAAGTAACTTTCGATCACAGTACTCTGTTCTCTTAAAAGGTTATATCTCAAGGACAAAAATAACTGGAAAGAAACCTTGAATTTTAGCAGGCTTACAGCTGGTGGGGATACTGGTGTGGTGATTCTAAAACTTTGTTGTATGTACTGTAGGAAAGAGCAAATGAGTAATGTGTTGATGTTGTTGGGAACCTCGGTTCTTACTGTTAAGAGTAGGGAAAATATGGCATGTGAGAAGGTGAGAAAGAGCCTTGTGATGTTGGGTTTAAATTGGAGGTTATCAGTATGAACTGATATGATTTGACAAATACAAATGGCCGGTTCTAACCTAGGGCAAGAGAACGCAAAGTTAGCCTGAAACATCTTTTGGTGCCAGAAACAAGCAAGTACTCAAGGACTCAAAGACTCAAAGGGGGACATGTCAAAAGGCCATGGGAACCAGTGTGAAGGAACAAATTTGAGACAATTAGAGTATCAAAAATAATAATCATGGTAATGGATTACAACCCATTGAATTTTTTTAAACTGATAAGCTCATAGTGATACTATTATTACTTTTAAAAAAGAGGGAGGAAAGAAGGAAAATCTCTTCTTTGCAGAAGAATGCTAGTTATAAATAGAGAAATGATAGAAAATCTTCTAATTTTGCAATTACTGACTGTTATGGATTGAATCATATCTCCCAAAAAATAGTCCTGATTGTTGGTCCCTGTGAACATGATCATGTTTGGAAATAGGATCTTTAAAGATATTATTAGTTAACATAAGGTCATATTGGATATACAGATACCAGCATGAGTGGTATCCTTATAAAAGAGAAGAGACACACAGAAGGAAGAATACCATGTGACAACTGAGTCAGAGAATATGGCAGCTGCAAGCCAAGAAATGCCTGGGGCTACAAGAGCTGGGAAAGGCAAGAAAGGATCTTCCCCTAGAGTTCAGAAATAGCGTGACCCAGCCAACACCCTGAATTTGAACTTCTAGCTTTCCAAACTGTGAGACAATAAATTTCTGTTGTTTTAAGCCATACACTTTGTGATATTTTGCTATGGCAGTCTTGGGAAACTAATGTACTGATATAATTGCTGATTCAGGCAAGGACCATGGGAAAAAAAAAAAGAAAACCCATTGCCATCTAGTCGATTCTGACTCATCATTGTGACCTCATAGGGTTTCCAAGGCTGTAAATCTCTACAGAAGCAGACTGCCACATCTTTCTCCCGCGGAGCCGCTAGTAGTTTCAAACCACCAACCTTGCAGTTAGTAGTCAATCATTTTAACCACTGGACCACCAGGGCTCCTAAAACCACTGAGTGAAAGATTGTTGGGGAAAGGGAGAGTTAGAAAGTCTTAAAGTACCAGCCCAAAGATGATTTAGTAATTGCAAAGGGGAAAAGGCGCTCTTATGGTAGAGAAATCTGGCAGATGCCAACTTAACCAAGCAAACTTAATGTTATGGATTAAATTATGTCTCCCCAAAATATGTGTTGGAATCTTAATCCTTATACCTGTGAATGTGATCCTGTTTGGAAATAGAGTTTTCTCTGTTATGTTAACTAGATCATACCCTAGTAGGCTGGGTTCTAAATCTAATCACATCAGATTTATAAAAACAGCAGATTAGACACAAAGATAGGAATACACAGGGAGGCGGGGTGAGGACGCCATGTGAGGATCCTCTACAAGCCAAGGGATCAAGGAACGCCCAGGACTACCTACAAGAAAGGAATTGGCATGACCAAGACCTTGATTTGAACTTTTGGTCTCCAGAACTGTGAGAAAACAAATTTCTGTTCTTTAAAGCCACCCCACTGTGGTATTTGTTACAGCCGTACTAGAAAACGAAGACACTTAACTTCATCAATAATGGGATAGACTGATATTATGGCCTCCCGACGTGACACACCAAGAAGGGTACAACATCACTGTGTAACATTCCTGCCAAAGAATGTTTAACCTGATTCTCGTAATGAGAAACAATCAAACAAATCCAAACTGTGAGGTGCTCTAAAAACAAAACTGGCCTGCAATATAAAAAATGCCAACATTCTAAAAGTCAAAAGACAGGGGACTTCTCTAAAGAAGACTAAAGACATATGACAATGAAAATGAATGTCTAAACCTTGATTGGATCCTGGTTCAGGAGGAAAAAAAAGCTATAAAGGACAGCACTGGGGTAATTGGGGAAACCTGAGTGGACTCTAAACTAGGTAATATTGTGTCAGTGCTACATTTCTTGGGTCTGATAATGGCATTGACGTCATGTAGGAAAATGTCCTTGTTCTTAGGAATGAATATGTCCTTAAGTATTTAGGGGTAAAGAGTCACTATGTCTGAAACTTATTCCAAATGATCCAGAAAAAAAGAAATGATGAATGCATACATAAAGATATAAACAAAGCAAATGTGACAAAATGTTAAAAATTGGTGAATCTCAGCGAAAACAGTATTCACTGTATTACTCTTTCAACTTTAGTGTAGGTATGAAATTTTCAAAACAAAAAGTCCTAGAAAATATGAATCGTGTCAGTGATGAATTATAATACACTGTGTGAAAAGAATGCACAAGTTTACAATGATACACAAAAGAAAGGGAGGGAAAGAAAGTTCTAAGCATTGTAGAAGAAATGACAGACTTTTTTAGAATTACCATTTTGAATCCCTACATAAGAATTGATATAGGCAAGGATCATCGATGGCTGCTAAAATCATTGGGTAAAAGGTTGTTGGGGAGAGGACAGTCACAGAGTCTGAGTGTCACCCCATTATTTTTACTAATCACAACAGAGAAAAAATACTTCTATAATGAGAGGATCTGGGAGACCAACTGATCAAACTTAACATTTCTGATAATGGGACAAAAAGACATTATGTGCCTCCTAAAGTGATGCACAGGAGTCCCTGGATGGCATAAATAGTTAAGCACTTGGCTACTAACAGAAACGCTGGTGGTTTGAATCCACCCATAGGTGCCTCAGAAGAAAGGTGTAGCAATCTACTTCCAAAAGGTCACAGCCATTGAAAACCCTATGGAACACAGTTCTATTCTGCAACCCATGGGGTCACCATTGACTTAGAATTGACCACAGCAACTGGTCTGGTTTGGTTTTAATGTGATACACGCAGGACACAAGATCATCTATACAGTATTGTTGCCAAAAGTGTTTAATCTGAAAATAATTATGACAAAACAACCTGACAAACTCAGACTATGGAACATTCTATAAGACAAATGTCAATGTCATGAAAGACAAAAATAGGTAAAGAAACAGATTTAAATTAAAAGAGATTAATGAGACATGAACCGAATGCAATGGGTGATCCCTTAGTGAATCCTGGATCTTAAAATCACATCTGTGAAGGAGATTTTTAGGAAAAATGGAGAAATTTGAATATAGACTGCAGAATAGATAACATCGTGGTACAATGAATCACTTTTACATGGCCTTTCTAGCCCTGGTCTTGTAACTTCCATGAAATGATTGGGTGGAACTACGCAAATAAAGTGCATGGAACCCTTGCAGGGATCGGACAGTCTGCTAATGTAAATTAGGAACATGGAACCCCTGTTAGGTGTTGGTCAGTTTTGGCACCCCACTAGGCTTAAAAAGAGTCAATCCCAGCGAGCCTCACTACCACCAAGAAGAAGAGCCAGGAGCAGCTTATGTCCTTTGGACCTGCTGTCCCTGTGCTGAGAACCTCCTAGACCCAGAAGACAGACAGAGCTGTAATGCTAAAGACAGCACCAGATGGCAAGAAGTGGTGACAAACGTATCAGAGTCCAGTGGCAGAGAAATGGCAGCAGAAGAACCAGGAGACTGGCACAAGACAGCACAGTGGGCTTTCTAGCCCACAGAGTGAGGCAGATACCGTGTGCTTGATGACCCATGGAGCAAGAAAGCTGAGTGCCTTCCAGCAGAAGGCTTGCTGGTGGAGTGGGGTACCTCTGGGCATTTATCAGCAGAGCTAAAGAGTTCTAACATTTGCCCAACAGGGCAGAGGCCAAGTTCATGCAGAGCCCAGAGGCACAGGCTTACCTGCAGGCACGGCTGAGAAGAAGCTGTCCTGATCAAAGAAGTGTATCCTCAGTTGTTACTGTTACCTGCAAGTTGATCTTGATCTTGAATTGTAACCTATTACTTCCCTAATAAATCCCATAATTGTGAGTATGGTCTGTGAGTTCTGTGTGGTCATTGCAATGAATTATCGAACTCAACAGAAAAGTAGAGAGTGCCATGAGAGGGATGGCTGGTTTCGGAATTGGTAAAAAGGCTGGAGAGTGGAGGTATGTCTGACCTCCACTCCAAAGGAATCAGCTTTGGGCTGATGCTGATCTTGATTCTCCTTCCCACCCCCTTGAAGTGAGATTAGGTCTGACATCACCATTTTACACATCATTGTTCAAGGTTAAATTTTGTGGGTATTGTGGTTTTGTTCTGAGGAGATATATAAGCAAATAATACAAAATGTTTAACAACTGGTGAAACTAGGTGAAGAGTATACAGGTGTTCTTTAAACTTCTTATGGCATCGAAAATTTTTTAAATAAGAAGTTGGGGAAATATATATATAAATATAATTTGTATTTGCTAATATATGCACAAAGAATCACTAGTAGAATATGAAGGAAAAAAAAAATTGTGGCTCCCTGGGAGGACCAAGGAACTGAATGGATATGGAGCAGGTGGGAGGGAGAATTTTTACTATATATCTTTATAACATTTTCATCTAATCTAAGACACATCAATTTTAAGATAGATCATTATTTTATCTACCCAAAGAACACCACCAAATTACAATCATAAAATCCCCAAAATTTTAAGACACAGACATTAAAATGTTTTCAGAAATATCAAAATGTTTATCTTAGAATTGATGAAATTTGGGACTTTTTTTGAATTTTGAATCTCATAAATGTGTAACCTGTTCAAAAAATGAAAAAGAAAAGTCAAGTAGAAGAACATGAGTTGACAAAGAATAAGAGGGAAGAGCCAATGAGGCAGAAGGAAAACCAGCAGGTGAGGGCGGAGTCTCTGAAGCCAAGAGTAGAGACTGTTTCAAGGACAGAGTGGACAAATATAACAAAGCCACTGAGAGGACCAGCATGAAAAAGACTGGCCTGAGAAGTGTTTATTACACTCAGCAACAGCAAGTCATCTGTGATCCCAGCAGGAGCTGTTTTGGTTGGGGGGGGGGCAATGGGGGTAACACACAAATTAGATCAAGCTAAACAGGTAAGCTCAGAGGAGGAGGTGTAAACAGCTTTTTGAAGAAGTCTTGCTAGGAAGAAAACAGAGATAGGGTGCTACCTGAGTGGGATATGGGATCCAGAGAGGGCTGGGGTTGAGGGTTGTTTAATAAATAAGCTGGAGATATGAAGGCTCTAGATAAAAGTTGCAATCGCAGTCGAGACAGAGGTTTACTGCAAGAGAAAGGCCTTGGACAAGGCTCTGTCATAACAGGTGAGAAGGAAAACAGGATGGAAGCAGATGTAGGCAGGTTTGAGGCCTTGGAAGGGACGCTGCGGGAGTTCCCGTATATAGGCTTCAATTTTCTCTGCAATACAGGAAACAAGTTGAGTGTTGAGAGGGAGGAGGAAAGAGTAGAGGATCCGGCCAAGTCAGTGGGCAATGACAATACAGCCTGAGAAGCACTCTAGGAGAGCAGGTACAGAAAGTTGTGGGAACACAGAAGGATACCACCCGGGTCTGTACCGGAGGACCCAGGGAGGGCTTCATGGAAGAGGTAATTTTGGAGCTGAGTCCTAAAGGATAAATAGGAGCTGTCCAGGGAAAGAGGGAGTCAGGGAAACATATGTGAAGTTCAGAAGAGGAACAGTATGGCACACTGAAAGAACAGAAAGAGGTGGAATGAGGGTTAAGCTCAAATATGTATAAAAATAATATCTGTAATTTTTTTTAATTCAAAGTGCATAATGTAGAAAGTGAAAGTCCTTCCAAAATCCACCTCAGAAGCCACCCCTTTAACAGAGAGAGAGAGGCAAATATAGGATTGAAAGGCGGGAAGCAGCTGGGTCATCCTGCCCTTCAAGGCTGTGGGCACAATTTGGGCTCTCTCCTCAGAGTAACAGAAGCCATTGAAGGATTCTATTCTTCTTCTTTTAAAAAATATAGCCTCTACTAAATGCCACTGAATTGTACAATTTAAATGGTTAAAATGGTAAATTTTTAGAAACAATCTAAATGTCCATCATTAAATGAATGGATAAACAAAATGTGGTACATACATACCATGGAATAGTATGTAGCCATAAAGAGAAATGAACTGAATACATGCTACAACATGGATAAACCTTGAAAATATTGTGCTGAGTGAAATAAGTCAGTCACAAAAGGACAAATATTATATGATCCCACTTATATAAAATAGCTAGCATACGCAAATACATACAGACCAAAGTTTACTAGTGGTTACAGAGATGGGAGGGAGGGGGAAGATGGCAGGGAAGTCATTAAAAAAGAAAAAAAAAGGCAATTTTATGTTTTGTTCATTTTACCACAATAATATATACATATGGAGTCCTAGTGGCACAGCGGTTAAAGCGCCTGATTGCTAACCGAAAGGTCAGCAGTTTGAAATCACCAGAGGCTCCAGTGGAGAACAATGTGGCAGTCTGCTTCTGTAGAGATTTACTGCCTTGGAAACTGCATGGGGTCGCTATGAGTCAGAACTGACCTCATGGTTTATATATATACATATGTACACACACACATATATACATATATGTATAGCCTCAATTTTTTCATAACATAAATGTCGCTTTTTACCTATGCATAAAAATAATGTCTGCAATTTTTTTTTTTTTTTAATTAAAACTGCATAGTGTAGAAAGTAAAAGTCCTTCCAAAATCCACCTTCTCAGAAGCCACCCTTGTAACAGTTTGGCATTTAGGGTTTTTTGTGGGGAGGCTGGAGAGCATTTGTTTTTTTGGTGTATATGAAAGTGCATACAACAAAAATGAGATCATTCTATGTGTGCTCTTTTGTAACTTATTTTTTTCCACAGAACAATATCTCATGAAAATTTTTCATGTCAGTGAATACAGATCTATCTCAATCTTTCTAATGACTGGTCAACTGTGTCAACAATCTCAGTGGCCATCAATGAAGCAGTCAGGTGTGACCCAGGCTGGTTCAGCAATGAGGAGACCACACATTCAGGGGAATGGTGGGGTAGAGGCCAGGCTGCCAAAAAATGAGGAAGAGGAAGAAGAGACAAACCTAATAGACTAGTCTTTCAAGAAGCTTGGCTGAAATTTAATACACACACAGAGAATATCAGTGATAACACTGAAATACTATATGCCAAAAGATTAACGGTAGTCATCTTCTCTTGACAGTGAGATTATAAATTATTTGTTTTCTTTTTATCTTTATATTCTAAAATTTCTCTAATGGACAAATACCACCTTTGTAATAAGACAAAGTCATAGGTTTAAAATGGCAGCAGCTAGAGGAGGACATAGGGTTAGAAAGATTTTTCCAGGTTAGGAGATTTGAGCATATTTATATACTAGGAAGAAGGTATTAAGGAAAACAAGGACAGGCTGAAGATACAGTAGATGAGGAAATAACCAATGGTCAAGGGTACCTCAGGGGACAGGAAGGGCTGGCATTCATAGCACTGAGTGGGGGGGTATTAGACTAGGAAAACTCCTCCTACTGGAATGTGAGAAAAGTGGGGAAATATGGGTGTAACCCACTTTCCCATACACATACACCAACTACCCTCTAAGGGGGTAAAAGGCTTTGGGAGGGTGGTCCAGTTCGGAATACCCCTGTTTATGGAATGAAATGGGGAGCTGGGTGGGAACACAGGGAAGGGTTTCTAGAAGTGATGGAGGTTAGAGACCAGCATGGAAGCAGAAGTCTGCCTTGGTATGTGATGGTCTCCCAAAGCTCTGCACACTCCAAGTGTAGAATTCAGAGCTGGGGGTCTGCTGCTGATGTAGGACACATAGGCCAAGTGACAAGGTAGCTGAGAGTACAGGCCAGAGAATAGTTAAAATCCTAGATCATGGGGTCCAAGAAGGACTGGGAAGGGGTGGCAATCCATGGAATAGAAAAAACGGAAGTGTCAGAGAACCAGAGGTCTCCCAGAGGAAAAGTATAAGTTAACTGTGATCGGAAAAGGGTCCTGGAGTTTACAATTTCGGAGGTGGCCACATGACAATGATGACCAGATGCAGGTGAGGCTGGTAGAAAGGGTGACTGAAGGAGGCACTGCCTCCCATGAGACAACGGGACCTAAAGAGGGAGACTATGGCCCAGCACAAAAGTTCTCCAGGAAAACAAGACAGGAGGGAGGGGAGTAATAACAGGAGTGCAGGAAGCTCAAAGGAGGGGGTTCCTTCCTAACCCTGGCTCCATCTTGACCCCTGCCCCTGGTCCCGCAGTTTCTGAAAGATGTGCCCATGGTTACAGAGAAGTCAGTGTAGCAAAGTATGGATGACTCATTGCAGGAGAAGCCAGAGCTCAGAGCCAAGGCTTCAAGCCAGTTTGTTCTGGTTCCAACCCCTGCTGAGAATTTTCATATCTAACAAGTTCCTGGGTGATGCTAATGCAGCTGGGTATGGACCAGTTCTGAGAACCCCCAGTAGAGCAGTGGTTCTCAAAATTTATTATATATAAAAATCACCTGAGGACCTTGTTAAAAATGTAGATTCTGATTCAGTATGTCTATGGGAGAAATACGAATTCTCAGAAGGGGTTTAAACCAGACTGAAGCCCTAGTATAAAGAATAGGGCTTGGGAGGTCCACAAGAGGCTGGGGACACGGTGATGGAAGGCCCCAGGCTCTTCTCTTATTTCAGGGCTAGGCTTTGTACTTCAGCATATGTGTTATATATCTGTATGTACGTGCATGTGTGCCTGTGTGAGTATGTGTGTGTGCACCTCAGGGAGGCAGCAATCACTGAGGAGAAGTAGCAGTTTGCTCCTCAATCAAGTCTTTCATAAGGTGAGGGGAGTCAGGGGCTACATCTGCCCCCAGAGGTGCAGACTTAAGGAAAACCAAACCAAATCCGTTGCCACTGAGTTGATTCCAACTCATAGACTTAAGGAAACACCTCCTTATTTATCAATAAGATAATAAACACCACCTGAATTTTGTTCAAGAAACTCAGACTGTAATTTATTCTATTTCTTGTGAAGCTAGGAGGACAGAAACTCCCATAATGGGGAAGAGAGGTTCACGGCAGAGAGAAGAAAGCCAAGATCACGCCAGAGACATGGGGCCAGTTCCAGGGCTCCCTGCTCACCAAGTCCTCCCTCCTCCAACCAGGAGCCCATCACCCTTAGCATAGAAATGGACATTTTCTTCCCGCCTACCCAGAGCCTATCTGCTAAGACGGAAGTTTCCCCCTCCTGGTCTACCTCTGGTTCCCTCATCCCACCCACTGCCCATATCCCCATCCCTGAAGTCCCAGAACTATGAATCATCCTCAGAAAATGGCAGTCTCCTGGCCATATCATCACTGTCTTACTGATGACTCTTCAGTAGCCCCCTACAGATCCTGTGCCTGGCATTCAGCTATAAACCACCCACCCCACCACCCTTTGTTTCTCTGCCACAGGCTGACCTTTTTCTTACACAATCCAGCTTCAGGCAGGTCATATCTAGCTACACTTTCTGCTTCAGGTGCCCCCAAACCGGCGGCCCTTTCAGCTCCTCTAAGGCCCATCATTTCCTCACATCCCACCTCTTCTGGAAAGCCTTTCCGGACATCACTGCTCTACAGCCCACTGCTTAAATACCGAGCCAGTGATTGGGTACTACGTGTTCACTCATTCTCATCCAATCTCTTCCTCACCCCCTCACTGCTGGTGGACTCAACACAGGGCCGGACTCAGAGCTCAGTCAATCCATATTGTTGACAAAGATTTGGACACACTCCCTAAGTGTGGGAGTGGGGCAACTGATGCCCTCCCCCTATCAGGCTAAGCCCAGGGCATGCTTTTATCCAGTTGCACCACACTTCTTCAGGAAACCTTCAGAGACTCCAGCTTGGCAGCAGGGAAGGAAGTGCAGCCTGTAGGGGAAATGCTGTGGGGGGAGGGGGGAGCAGGGAGAGTGAAGCAGGGGGAGGGGGGAGGAAAGGGAAAGGAAGAGGGAGAAGATCTGGAAGGGAAGCTCTAAATTAGAACAAGCAGCTTCCTCAAGGGAGGTCAGTACTTAGACCTATTATTTCATCCCTAGAGGAAGGTGCTGGCAAGGACACCCAGAGAGGGGAAGCAACTTGTTCAGAGGTGCCCAGGTAGCCAGAGAAAGGTTAAAGAAAGAGCCACAGATCCCAAGGCCTCAATCCAGAACACCCCTTCTAGGGCCTCACTAACTCTCCATGGGGTTTGCTAGACCTAAGACCCTCTTTCTGTAACCCATTCACAGAGAGAGCGCTTTTCTCAACTCTGAAGGCTTTACCCTCAGGATCATCTGCCCCAATGGCTAGCCCTAAACTAGCAAGACCTGTGTAGCTCCAGACAAAACTTCTCTCTGCCAATCATGCCCCTGCAAAAACCATCTCCTGCTTTCAGGGCACTGCACTGTGGAAGCAGAACGGGTAGGGCACAAGTTGCAAAATTCTCCATACTTCCCCATACCTGATACCTCGGCACAGTCACAGGCTAGGCTCACAGACCTGGCTCTTCCAAAGCAGTGCTTCATTCCCACCTTTATACCTTTCCCCTTATCATTACCCTGGAATGTCCTCTCTTGCCTCTTCTCTCATCCAAGTCTCATCTTCCTCCAGAAAGTCTCCTCTTTGGCTCTTGCCTCCCTTTATTCCTGTGTCCGTGGGCAAGTCGGCCTGGCCCTCGCGGATCTCCCCATCCAAAAGCTGGGGTATTACCGGTTTGAACCGCCTGAGATGGCAAGTACTCAACTCGAGTCTCTTCTCGGTTCCCCCAACCCCCAAACCAGAACTTCCTAGAGGCAGGGACAGGCGTCGGTTCCCAAACATCTCACCCCCATCCTCAAGACTGGCTCCTGCCAGCGCTAGAATGAGCTACATCCGGCGCCTCCAACTCACCACCCCGAAGCCCTGGTGGAGGCCAGGCTCAAGGCCAGTGTACCCATCCCCCCGCAACGCTGAGGTGGCTCAGACTCGGCGTCCAAAGGTCGTTCACTCCGGCGGGGGCGGGGGGGGGGGTGAGGATACAACCTGGGTCCACCTGCAGGCGTTTCTTGTGCGGAAGGGCCCAAAGAGGGTCACAGTTCCCCCCACCCCCATTCGCCCCCATTCCCAGCCGCGTGCGCCATCCCCAGGAGGAGGAGGCCAGTTTCCAGAGAACACCAGGTGGGGCTGGGAGGGATGGAGGGCCCGAGGCCCAGGCTCCAGAATCCAGAGGTCTGACGTCACCCAAGACCCCGGTTCCCTCTGAGGGATCTAGGGGTGAGAGAGTCTGGGGGCGCCGCAGGTGATCTTTCCCGGCCCCAGACAGGAAAGGTCACCCCGACTTCCCACCTCTCCAGCAGCGGAGCTTGCCCCCTGCATCCAAAGGTGGAGCGTAGTGGGTACAAGGCTGGAGCCAGCGATCCCTCTCGCCCCGCGCCCAGCTTACCTGCAAAACCCTCCTCCGGATTCCCAGGCCCGGGACTCACCCGCCGCGGCCGCTCGGCTGCCAAAAGGCCGCGGCACTGCGCTACCAGGCGGTGCACCGAACGATGCGGCGCGGAGCCGGCCGCGAGCCGCTCGGGGCTGGGGCCGGAGAGCGCGCGCGCGCCTCCGGCGGCCTCCTCGCGCACCCGCGCCGCCGCGGCCTGCCGCAGACGCTCTCGCGATACTCCTGCTGCAGCCATAGGGCCGCTCCTCTGGAGCTCGCGAGAAGGCCCCGCCGCCCCTACCTATCCCGGGAGCTGTCCGAAGTGCTAGTTCCCGGCCAGCGGCGGGATCAGGTGATCGGCAAGCACAACCTGGCCCGGAACACGGCGAGTGTGTGCAAGGAAGATACCCAGAGACGAGGGCCTGGCACCAGCAGCCGGCGCTTCAGCTTCCACATCTGTATACTGGGGAGTAAAACCCCACATGCCAACCCCAGGAGCCTCTGGGACGTACCGGAAAGGAAGGAGAAAGAGCTTTGCGAGCAGGAGAACCTGGTATGAGGAGGCTTATAATCCACAGGTCTAGGGTAAGGGAGAGGACAGAGGACGGAAGGTCAGAGATAAGACCTGGAGAGACAGAAGCGAGACTTAAAGAGATATGGACACACAGATCTATGGAAAGACAGACAGACAGACAAGAGAGAAGAGCCATGAACATAGAGACATAGGAACATGGAGAGACAAAGATAGAGAGGTATGGATACATCGAGACTTGAAGAGAAAAAAAAAAGACATGAGAAGAGTGTGATGAAGTGAGAAAGAGACAAAAATAGGGATAGACATGCTACACAAAGGAGTAGAAAGAAATAGGCTTAGAAAGAGACACAGAAAAAAAGAATGGAAGAGAGTGATATGCAGAGATAAAGATCTAAAGAGAACAGAGACCAGGGTAAATATTTAAAAATCCAGAATTATGGCGTGCTGAAAGAAATCCACTAGGAGAGATGGGGGTTGGGATGGAAGGCAGGTTTTTACTATGAGTGATGTTTACGTAGTAAACTGCCTTTGGGATTTCCACAGTCAGAGTCACTCTGTCCTGCCCACCAATGGCTTCTGCCCTCCACAGTGCCCCCCAACACAAGCACACCAATCTGGGCCTGGAAAGGGGCATCAGTGGGTGAGAGACACTGCAGGGATTCTTTGCCCAGAATAAGGGCTCATTGTCTGGCTCCGGCCTGCGCAGAGTGGGGCCTCACTCTCACAGCTGGGACAGAAAGGGGACAAGGGGTGAAGAAAGGCAGACAAGAACAAGTTCAGAGAGGGAGGGAGTCTCAGGGGCTTTGGGGAGCTTAGTAGAAAGCATAACCTGGCTGCCAGCCAACCACCCTGGAGGAAACAGTCCTGGGCTACAGGGCAGGACAACTGGATTCTGCTGTTGGCTCTGCCCCTGATTCACCCACATGCTTGCAAATAGTCATTGCAGGCCACCCTCATGGTAATGCAGGCCATGGCTGAATTACACAGCTGTGAGGAGGAGCCAATGAGATGACTAATGGGAAAGTCCTGTGGAGGTTATCAAGCATGGAGCCTATAGGAGAAATGTTGGGGTACATATGGGAAAGATATAGGGGTTCACATGGGGCCTTCAGAAGAGTGTCTGAAGTCCATGTAATGTTGGAGGTTCATGTGAAGATTCTGGGGAAATACAGGAATTTGCATGGGCCTTCAGGAGAGTGGTCTGAGGCCCCCATTGAGGACTACAGAGGAAATGTCTGGGATCCACATGGAATATAAAGAAATACCTTGTGGTTTGGGGACCATGGTTTCAGGGGACATCTAAGTCAACTGGCATAATAAAATCTGTTAAGAAAACGTTCTGCATCCCACTTTGAAAAGTTGCATCTGGGGTCTTAAATGCTACCGAGTAGAATCTAAGATGCACCGATGAGTCTCAACCCACCTGGATCAAAGGAGAATGAAGAGCACCAAGAACACAAGATAATAACGAGCCCAAGAGACAGAAAGGGCTACATGAACCAGAGACTACATCATCCTGAGACCAGAAGAAGTATATGGTGCCTGGCCACAACCGATGACTGCCCTGACAGGGAACACAACTGAGAACCCCTGAGGAAGCAGGAGAACAGTGGGATGCAGACCCCAAATTGTCATAAAAAGACCAGACTTAATGGCCTGACTGAGACTAGAAGGACCCCGGTTATCATGGCCCCCAGACCTTCTGTTGGCCCAAGACAGGAACCATTCCCGAAGCCTACTCATCAGACATGGGTTGGACTGGACAATAGGTTGGAAGGGATGCTGCTGAGGCATGAGCTACTTGGTTCAGGTGGACACTTGAGACTATGTTGGCATCTCCTGCCTGGAGGGGAGATGGGAGGGTAGAGAGGCTTAGAAGCTGGCAAAATGGTCACGAAAAGAGAGAAGTGGAAGGAGGGAGTGGGCTGTCTCGTGGGGGGGGGAAGAAATTGGGAATATGTAGCAAGGTGTATATAAGTTTTTATGTGAGAGACTGACTTGATTTTTAAACTTTCACTTAAAGCACAATAAAAATTATTTAAAAAAAAAAGAAATACTTTGTGGTTCATGTGGGTTGTTATTGTTAGGTGCCATCGAGTCTGTCCCAACTCATAGTGACCCAGTGTACAACAGAATGAAACACTACCCAGTCCTGTACCATCCACACAATTGTTGCTATGTTTAAGCCCATTGTTGCAGCCACTGTGTCAACCCATCTCATTGAGGGTCCTCCTCTTTTTTGCTGACCCTCTACATTACCAAGCATGATGTCCTTCTCCAGGGACTGGTCCCTCCTGACAACACGTCCGAAGTACATGAAGCGAAGTCTTGCCATCCTCGCTTCCAAGGAGCACTCTGGCTGTACTTCTTCCGAGACAGACATCTTCATTCTTCTGGCAGTCTATGGTATATGTAATGTTCTTTGCCAACACCGTAATTCCAAGGCATCAATTCTTCTTTGGTCTTCCTTATTCATTGTCCAGCTTTCACATGCAAAAGAGGCAATTGAGAATATCACAGCTCGAGCCAGGTGACATCTTTGCTTTTCAACACTTTAAAGAGGTCTTTTGCACAGATTTACCCAATGCAATATGTTATTTGATTTCACATGGGTACTACAGGAGAAATGTTCGAATTCCCATCTGATGACCACAAACCATTTTCCCCAGTCAAGAGAATCAGCAAGGCCTCCTATTTGGCAAACAACTGAGTCAGAGTGAGTGCTCAAGTCCAAAGCCACAAGCCTAGTTTTGTCCCAGTGAATTGGGCCTACTGTATTTAGCTAAATGGAAGGTGAACAATGCTGTCAGTAGTGACAACCATCCAGACAAACTCATATTCAACAAGTATTTCTGATTACCTACTACTGGGTTATTTTTTTTTTTTTACTATGAGATGTAGCATAGCGCTGTGGTTAAAAACATGGACCTAGAAGGCAGACTGCCTGAGTTCAAATTCCAGTCTCTGCCTCTTCCCAGCTATATAAGCTTGAGCAAAGTACTCATCCTCACTGAACTTAGTTTTCCACATATATAAAATGAGGACGATGATAAAAGCACCTGTGTCTTAGGGTTCCTGTAAGGATGAAATGACTTAACACATATAAAGCATTTGGGACAGTTCCCAACATATAGCAAGTATTTAATAAGTGCTAACTCACACTGTGTGCCAGGCACTGGGGACATGTCTTTCCCAAGGTGGATGGAAGGAGTAAGAGAGCCTGAACCAAAGTATGCAATAATATTCAAAACTTTTTCTCAGATGGGCTGTTACCCAAAGCATGTCACATGGTGTCTTAGTCATGTAGTGCTGTTATAACAGAAATACCACAAGTGGATGGCTTTAACAAGGGGAAATTTATTTTCTCACTGACTGGTAGGCTAGAAGTCCAAATTCAGGGTGTCAGCTCCAGGGGAAGGCCTTCTTCCTCCATCAGCTCTGGAGGAAGGTCCCTGTCATAAATCTTCCGCTGTACTACGAGCTTTTCCAAACAGGTACCCACGGTCCAAAGGACACACTGTGCTCCCAGCACTGCTTTCTTGGTGGTATGAGGGCACCCTTCTTTGCTTGCTTCCCTTTCCTTTTATCTCTTGTAAGATAAAAGGTGGTGCAGGCCACACCCCAGGGAAACTCCCTACACATTGGATCAGGGATGTGACCTGAGCAAGGGTGTTACATCCCACCTTAATCCTCTTTAACCACAAGCAGAGATTATGATTTATAACGCATAGGAAAATCACAAAATGGAGGACAACTGCACAATACTGGAAATTATAGCCTAACCAAATTGACACATATTTTTGAGTGACACAATTCAATCCATAACACATGGCTAAGCCCAAAGTTAATGTACAGGGCACTGAGAGGTATGTTCCCTTACAGGATGCAAGGGGAAGTCACATGACATGACGGGAAGGTTTAATTCTACATATTACAGGGACGAAGCAAGGAGCTGGGAACAATAATCCAATTACCTACAGGGCCAGCTTGAGGATGCCTGTCTTTTCCTGCCCAGCTAAGGCTAAATGAGGTATGTCTATCCCAGGGACTCTTGGAGGATACCTATGTTACAGGCCAGTAAACAGCTCAAAAGAAAAAAGAACCAACATTTATTGAACCCTTATTATGTCTGAGTGAAATACTAAGCCTTGTGACTATCCTATGATGTAACTGCTATTATCCCCATTTTATAGATGAAAGTGAGGTTAAAAGAGGTAAAGAGACCTGACCAAGGAAATAGAATAGATGGATCTAAGAAATGAAAGGTCCAGACTTAGGCTGGGCTTCCCTAGAAGCAGATACTAAGATAAGAAGGTGAGTACAAATGGTCTATTTGAGACATCATCCCAGGAAGTATTAGTAGGGAAGGTGAAAGGTGAATCAAAGAGCTGAAGGAAACCAATACAAATGCAATAATGAGCAGCTTACCAGTGTTGGGAACTGCAGCATGACCCTACCAGGACCTTTGGGACACTGTGCAGAATACAACCCACTGTCCCATCAAAGGAATGAAGAAACTGGGGATTTCTTCAGTGGTTGAAGGCTGCTTGCTCCTGGCACTTTCTAGTCTGGTCCTGTACAGAGAAAGCCCTCAGGTAGAAGATCCCAGGGGCTTGCATTAAGAAGCCACCAGGAATGGCTAAGGAGGTATGGGGAAGGCACCGTGTAGTAACATCTACTACAATCAGAATCTAAATCCAGGTCTGTCTGGCTTTCAAGCCACATAATGCTGCCCCTATCCAGAATAACTGTGGAAGTTTGTAAGGTGGAGAGTCTTTTCTTAAAGGGGATCTTCCTGCTCCCTCACTCCCTCCCTTGCTGCTGGTCTTGTGAAATTCCAAGTCCCTGATACTTGCACTTAAGTATCCAGTGACATACATTCTTGTCTGCCAAGCCATGGCAATGTCAGATCAGCTTGTCCTGTCCCCTCACTGCCCAGGTGGGCAATCTGTGGCTCAGCGAACTAACCCTAGAGCTCCCCATTCTGTGTACCGTGCCTTTCCAATCCCCAATCACTGTGTGAGTCTCCTCTCCCTAACCAGACTGGAACCTCTGCAAAGGCAGTAAGGATGTCATCTGTGGCTGAGCATCCATTCCCTTTCACTCCAGATGAGGCACACCCTGCTCTTTAGAAACACAGCTTTTTTTCCCCCAAAACTCCAGATGGATTAAGGACTTAAATTCAAAATAACATTTTAAATCTCATGATAGAAATATTAAAAGTTAAGTTAGAAAAACAGTTTTTTAAATCAAAGACATGGAGTATAAATTTAAATTAATAAACATTTATTTTTTAATATAAGAATTTTTGTTCATCAAAACACCTCTTAAATAAAGTATAAAGACATGGTAATACTAGGAGAATATATTCACATTACACACATCTGATAGATAATTAGATTCAAGAATATATAAAGAACTCCTACAAATCACTAAGAAGAACAAAAACAACCTGATAGAAAAATGACCAGTGGATATGAACTCAAATTTCACAGTACAGGAAATGTACATGCTATGGTAGACTGATAAAAAAAAAAAAGACTGATAGTGGCCCCCAAAAGGTATCCATGTCCTAATCCCAAGAATCTGTGAATGCTACCTTATATGGCAAAAGGGACTTTTCAGATATGATCAGGTTAAGGATCTTGAATGGGGAGATTGCCCTGGATTAACCAGATGGGCCCAATATAATCACAAAGGTCCTTATAAGAAGGACGCAAGAGGAGTTAGAATTAGAAAGTAGAAGATGTGATGATGGAAGCAAGAGGTCTGAGTGATGTGAGGAAGAGGCCATGAGCCAAGGGAGGCAGGCAGCCTCTAGAAATTGGAATAGGCAAGGGAACATATTCTTTCTGAAGTCTTCAGAAGGAATATAGTCCTGACAACACCTTGATTTTAGACTTTCAACCTCCAGAATTGTAGAGAATAAATTTGTGTTGTTTTAAGCCACTGAGTTTATGGTAATTTGTTACAGCAGCAATAAATCAAACCAAACCCATTGCCGTCCAGTCGATTCTGACTCATAGTGACCCTATAGGACAGAGTAGAGCTGCCCCATAGGGTTTCCAAGGAACAGCTGGTGGATTCAAACTGTTGACTTTTTGGTTAGCAGCCTGCGCTCTTAACCACTGCACAGACAGGGCTCCACAACAGCAATAGGAAACTAATATAAATATGTTTAAACATATAAAGAAATGTTCAATATCATTGGTAATCAGGGAAAGCAAATCACCTATTTGACTGATAAAAATGTAAAAATTTGACAATATCAAGTATTGGACAAGATGTGGATCTGTGGACCTGTAATGTATTTCAGGTGGGAATGTAAATTAGTAATCATTTTGGCACTATGATAGCTAGTCTTCAAAGGTAACCCTCAATGCACCACATCTAATATTCATCCCTTCTATAGTCCCCTGGGGAAACCCTGGTGGTGTAGTGGTTAAGAGCTTTTTTATCACTCCAAAGAAAAACCACATACACATTGGCAGTCACATCCCATTTTCTAACAGCACCTCCACACTTAGGTAACCACTAATTTACTTACTGTCTCTATGGATTTGCCTACTCTGGACATTTCGTATAAGTGGAATCATACACTGTGTGGTCTTTTGTGACTGACATCTTTCACTTAGTGTAATGTTTGCAAGGTTCATCCATATTATAGTGTGTATCAGCACTTCATTCCTTTTTATGACCAAATAATATTCCATCTTTCTTGGAAGAAGTACAGCCAGATGCTCCTTAGAACCAAGGATGGCGAGACTTCATCTCATGTACTTTGGACATGTTATCAGGAGGAACCAGTCACTGGAGAAAGACATCATGCTTGGTAAAGCAGAAGGTCAGCAAAAAAGAGGAAGACCCTCAACGAGGGTCCTAACCTCTGCCTGTGGTTATAATCCCATTTGTGAATGGATTGTGTTTGTTATGTTAATTAGGTTATGCTCATGAGGATTCAGTTATGTTTGTTATGTCAATGAGACAGGATTAGGGTGTATTTTGAATCAATCTCTTTTGAGAGATAAAAGAGATTAAACAAGCAAGTGAGAGAGAGCGGAGATGGGGGAAGAGAGATGCCAAGACACATGAAGATCATCCAGGAGCAGAAGCTCAAAGAGACAAGGACTTTCCTCCAGAGCCAACAGAGAGAGAAACCCTTCTCCTAGAACTAGGACCTTGAATTCGGACTTCTAGACTCCTAAACTGTGAGAGAATGAATTTTGGTCTGTTAAGGCCACCACTTGCGGTATTTCTGTTATAGCAACACTAGCTAACTAAGACAGTCACTATGAACCACCTCGAAGACACCTAATGACAATATTCCATGGTATAAATATACTACATTTTATCTATTTATTCATCAGTTAATGGACATTTGGGTTGTTTCCACTTTGTAGCTATTAGGAATAATTCTACTATCAACATTCATGCATGAATTTTTGTGTAGACATATGTTTTCATTTCTCTTGGGAACATATACTTAGGGGTGGAATTGCTGGGTCATATGGTAACTCTAGGTTTAGCCTTTTGAGAAACTGTCAGAAACAATTTCCAAAGTGCCTGCACCATTTTATATTCACAGCCTAATGTATGAGGGTTCCAGTTTCTCCACATCCTCATCAACACTTGTCATTATCTATCTTTTTTATTACAGCTATCTATTATGGATTGAATTGTGTCCCCCCAAAATATGTGTGGTAAATCCTAACTTGTGCCTGTGGTTATAATGCCATTTGTGAATGGGTTGTGTTTGTTATGTCAATGAGGCAGGATTAGGTTGTCAATGAAGAGATGGGGAAAGATAGATGCCAAGACCCATGGAGATCTCCAAGGAACCAGGAAGCAGAAGTTGAAGAGATAAGGACCTTCCTCCAGAACTGACAGAGAAAAAAAGTCTTCCCCTAGAGCCAATACCCTGAATTTGGGCTTCTAGCCTCCTAAACTGAGAGAAAAAAAAAAAAAACTCCATTTGTTAAAGCCACCCACTTGTGGTATTTCTGTTATAGCAGCACTAGATAACTAAGACACCATCCTAGTAGGTGTGAAGCGGTATCTCACCGTTTTGATTTGCATTTCCATGACTAATAATGTTGCTCTTTTCATGAGCTTATTGGCAATTTATACAGCTTCCTTTGAAAAATGTCTATTTGAATCCCTTGCCTGTTTTTTAATTGGGTAATCTGTGTTTTTAATTATTGAGTTGTAAGGTATATATCCTGTACACTAGTCCCTTATCAAATACATGTATATTTGCATAAAAGCTTTTAATTTTAACGAAGTCTAGTTTATCTATTTTTTCTTTTGTTGCTTGTACTTTTGGTGTCACCTCTTAGAAACCATTGCCTAATCAAAGGTCAGGAAGATTTACATCTATGTTTTCTACTAAGAGTTTTATAGTTTTAGCTCTTACATTTAGACCTTTGATCAAGTTTTAGTTATTTCTTGTATATGGTATGACATATGGCCCAGCCTCAGTCTTTTCTATGTATATACCCAGTTGTTCCAGTAAAGATGCAGTTTTAGACATGCCACCCAGTTGTTCTTCCAGGTTACTCAAATTCTAGTCTCTACCTGGCTACAAAAGTGTAAGAGACTCCAACACTCAACTGAGCCCTGTCTACCCACATAAACATGAAAGACAATATATTCTTCTAAGCCACTGCATTTTGGGCGTTTGTTGTTCAGCAATAGATAACCAAAGCAGGCACTAGCTTGTAAAGTTAAACATTCGTGTGCCCTATTATCCAGCAATTCCACTCCTAGGCATACGCAAGAGAAACTCCCGCACAATTACAATGGGAAACACGTAGATGAATGCTCACTACAGCACTGCTCACAATGGCAGACACCTGGAAATAACCCAAATGCCCATTAAGAGGAAAGTGAAAGAATAAACGACAGTCTATTTACACAGTGGAATATTATTCAGCAGTCAAAACAAATGAACCATAATGAAACATGAAAATATGCTTACATTATTATGAAGAGTCCATAATATTATATTTTTAGCAGTATACCTTAGGTGAAAAAGTACATTCTAATGATTACTTAGAGAGTTTTTATTAAAAAAAATCAAAAACATATATAAAGGGGAAGCAGAGGGGATGGGTTGATGGAGAATCACTGGTGAGATGTAGGTTATTATTAAGATTTTGGACTTTGTTTTGCGTAGTAGTTTTGTTGATGGTTATTACAATTTTAAATAAATAATTAACTAAATAAATGTGAATCAACCAAACATAGACCAATGATGAGAATGTGTTGTGAATCAAGGATTATAATTAATCCAACCCTGCCATCAAGGATTCCACAAAAAGAATCTTAGAGTATTCCTTTGGGGACATCCAATCAGTAAGCAAATATTATCAGCTCTACCTTCAAGATATACTCAGAATCTGAGACTCTGACCACTTCTTACCATCTCCACTGCTAAGACCCAGGTCCAAGTCACCATCTCCTAACCAGTCTTCCTGCTTCCAGCATTGCTTCTCTAGTCAAAGTGAGTCTGTTAAACATAAGTCAGATGATGTCAGTCCTCTTTTCAAAACCCTCCAATGACTTTCCATCCCACTCAGAGTAAAAATCTCACATCTTTTCTTTGGCCAAGAAGGCCCTACATAAACTGCCCCAAATACTTTCTCTGGCACCTACTCCCTCTCCTGCTCTCACTATTCCAGCCAGAGTGACCTCCTTGCTGTCTTCCAACATGACAACCATATTTTCACCTCAGAGCCTTTGCTCTTGCCATTATTCCCTCCCTGGAATGCTCTTCCCTCATTCAAGTCCTTATGACTCACTCCTTTGCTTCCTTTAGGCCACTTTATCAGTAAGACCTTCTTTAACCAGTCTTTTAAAACTAGCAACTCTCTAAGAAACAACCTCACTGAAGGGCACGGGGGGAAAAACATGCTGACCTCATTATTTTGGAAATGAGGAGAGTCTGTAAGATTAAAGGCAAAAGAAAATGTACATAAGCACTGTGCCCTAACTGATAAAGTAGTTTTCCATGGAGGTTTTGGTTAAAATTTCTGACACTATATATACCGAAAATGAACGACTAAATAAATGGATAGCAGGTGGTGGGGGACAAGTTCCTCATTGTTAAAGTGGGAGTTTACAGATAAGCAAGAAGAGGAGGCTAGAACGATCCATGTGGTAATGGATTAGAGTTGGAGACATCAGTATGAACCCGTGTTTAGCTTAATATAGGTACAAATAGTTACATATAGAAATATTTAGAGATATGTGTATATACCTAGGTCAGTATACATTACACATATTTCCTTGCTCTGGCAGCTGAGGGGCTTTAGAAGCAATGGCACTCTGGTAGCAACGAGCACACCTAGCACCCAGATCTTGGTTTCTAATACTCTTCTCCAATAAAAGGAACTAGGCCTCCTTGAAAAAATGGCTAATTCTAAGACTGGAGTAGGAGATATACAAGATGAACCTGAAGCATCTTATAACGCCAAAAAATAAGAAAGTACTCAAAAAAATAAAACTCCGTAATAATGGGTTTATGTCAAAGTAACACAAGATCTGAGCCCTAGTCGCGCAGTGCTTAGTGGAAAGATGGGCAGTTTGAACCCACCAGCCGCTCAGTGGGAGAAAGATGTGGCAGTCTGCTTCTGTAAAGATTACAGCCTTGGAAACCCAATGGGGCAGTTCTACTCAGTCCTATAGGGTTGCTATGAGTCAGAATCGACTCAATGGCAATGGGCTAACACAAGATCCAACTGAAGACCTCCCAGTGGCCAACGCTGGAACAATCTGAGCAACAAAATAAAGTAGTAATGGATTATAACCCAAAGCACAAAATAAATACCCATGAGCCCATCAAAAACAAAAACCCATTGCCATCGAGTCAATTCCAACTCATAGCGAGCCTATAGGACAGAGTAGAACTGCCCCATAGAGTTTCCAAGGAGCGCCTGATGGATTCGAACTGCCAGTCTTTTGGTTAGCAGCCGTAGCTCTTAACCACTGCTCCACCAGGGTTTCCCCATGAGTCTATGCTGATATAAATAAATGATTAAACAAATAAATGGAGAAGAGCCAGATCTCTCATGCAGAAGGGTTCCAAATAGATTATGTAGATACTCCACTCTCAAGGAGGGGAAATGTCTGGAGTGACAGAAATATTCTATGTTTTAAGCGGTAGTTACAAGGTATATCAAATAGTGAGAATCTGTGCATTTTATTGAATGTAAAGTATAACTCAATAAAATACTTTTACCATTAAAAAAAAAAAAAACCCTATGGAGATCCCTGGAGCAGCTTGTGTCTAGGGAAGCAGGACAATCCTCCACCTCCAACCCTTTGCCGGTATATGAAGCCCCAGACAACGGCCCCTCTCACTGCTTCCCTTCTCCTGGCAGTGGCTTAAATAGACCACTTGGGGGCACCCACCCCTGCACTGTACAGTAATTCACTAGCTTCGCTCTGCAGGCAGCTAGAAGAAATGCTGGGCACTGGGTAGACTGCTGGCTGGCTACACATAACCCGTCTTTACCACTGCCTCTTGCAGTCTAGCCAGTGGCTCTGAACACAGAATCCACACTGTCTACTGCTCACTCGTCAGGTTAGAACAAGAATAGTGCAGCCAGGAGTGCCCATCCAAACCTGCTCCCAATAACTGTTCAGACAGAAAAAATACTGCTCACCAGTCCCAGTGTGGGCCTGGCCTTGGTGGGCACAGACCCTGAGCACCAACCAAGCACCTGGATGCCAAATGCACAGGAAACAGTCCAGTCCTTACCTGCCTGACCCCTAGCTACATTGCATGGCCAGTTTAGCTTTTACCTCCGCCATTTCCCTTCTTCCCCTGCTACCCTCTCCCCTGGCAACCTTGGCAGTCCTCAACTACCACCAAGATGCCAAGTGTTCCCAGAGCTCTGTCTCTGCTCTGAATTCTCTCTAGCACCCCAGCTCCATCCCAAGCCATAATACCAGGTCTTTTCTCTGTATTCGTTCCCCCCACTGTGATCCTGCTTCCAAAAATGATCCCATCACCATTAATAAGACATGTTGATGTCATGTACCTCCTGATATGATTCTCTGACTTTTGTTTTATTCTTGCAAAAAAAAATGCATAACTTCAATCTAACCATAAGAAGATGGCAAACAAACCCAAATTTAGGGACTTTCTGCAAAGATAACTGACTAGTACTCTTCAA
The DNA here is from genome assembly GCF_024166365.1 of Elephas maximus indicus. NCBI lineage: Eukaryota > Metazoa > Chordata > Mammalia > Proboscidea > Elephantidae > Elephas > Elephas maximus. The sequence goes on along the minus strand of NC_064831.1, from coordinate 65,031,718 downwards.
AAACTGACTGCAACAACCCTCAGCTACGCAAAACAGATTCCTGGGAGTTAAGTCCTATCAATTCTCCTCCCCCATACCTTCGGACCACCGCCCATCTGCCAGTTCGTCATACTATGGTGACTTGTGTGTTGCTATGATGTGGAATGCTATGCCACTGATATTTCAAATACCATCAGGGTCACGCATGGTGGATTAATTTAAGCAGAGCATCCAGATTAAGACAGACCAGCGATCTACTTCTGAAAATTAACCATGAAAATCCTATGGATCACAAAATAACTTCCCAATATATGCTGGAAGATGAGCTCCCTAGGTTGGAAGGCACTCAAAATACACAGTGGTCACAACAATGGACTCTAGCATATCAACAATCGTGAAGATGGCACAGGACCAGGCAGCACTGTACGTGGGGTACATGGGGTTGCCATGAGTTGGCGCCAACTCAACGGCAACTAAAAACAACGTATCTTTAGAATCAGTTCTCCTTTTTGCATCCGCACATCCACTACACTATCCCATCATCTCTCCCCTAATTTACTGCAACAGACTGTCCAAAAGTGTCGCATCCTCCTGTCTTTCCCCATCCCACGCTCACCCAGGCCATCCTCCTCTGAGCAGACGCAGGATCTTAATTATGTCACTCCTCTACTTAGGAGGCTCCTGAGGCTCCCTACTGCTCCTGTGGACATATCCCCCATCCATGGCTTGGCTCCCAGGCCCTCCTGACCTCACTTCTGGAGGCTTCTCCAGCCTCACCTCTTACGCCCCCTCCCTAGTCACTCCAACTACAGTTCTAAGGTGCAGTTCTGAGGATCAGATTCTCTTTCACCTCCCAGCTTTTGCACATGCTACTCCTTCTACACAGAACACCTTCTCTTCCCTCACCCAACTCCTGTCCCTGACTCTGCCCAGGAATTTCTACTCTTCTTAGGACTGGGGTCCAGAGAGCCCTGCTTCCCTTGCCAACTCTGAAGTAGAAGAAGCTGCTCATTCTTCACCCTCCAGGTACCACAGGGCCAGAGGGAGCATCCCATGGCCACTGCTAGCTCGTTTCTCTCCTGCCTTCAGGCATGCTGCTTCCTCTAACTCCTACACCTCCACTTCCCACCTCTGTCCCTCATTGTTTCTGGCAACAGCTGGGCTTTTGCTCATAGTACTGATACACCCAGCTGGTTCATACTCATCCTTTGAGTGTCCACGTAAATCTCACTCCTCTGGACGCCTCCTTGGACTAGTTAGGTGCCTCTGCTAGGTGCTCAGCCCCTCTCTCTCTGGGAAGGTGCTATGTTGTTATCCAGGTGCCTAACTCCCCATGAAACAGTGAGTCGAGGGGAGCGTGAAGGGGCAGGTTCACATCTGTATTGCTCCCCATCACCCTACTGCCAATCACCAGGAAAGGAGACCTGGCCCGGTGGTATGTTGGTAAATGTTCAACAAGAAGCTCTCGGGAGGAAAGTGGATGCAAACACATATATGTTGTGGTGGTGATTGTTACTAGTTGCCATGGTGTTGATTCCAACTCATGGAGGCCCCATGTGTGCAGAGTAGAGCTGTGCTCCATAGGGTTTTCAAGGCTGTCACTTTTTGGAAACAAATCTTCCAAACATATATATATACATACATTTATTATAAATCTTACTCATATAAAGTATGTGTAATGTATAATTTACACACGATAAAATATATAATAGTCTTTATTATAAATTCCATACAGCCAACTGATTCTCACAGAAGACTTTCACTGATTTTTGCTGAACTCTCGAAGCCATAGCCGACTGTGGTTGCACATGATGAATGAGTGTACTTCCTTCATGAATGATATTTTTGTTTACACTAGGAGTAAGCAAAAGTGAAACAATGAAGACGTGTCAGAACTTCACTAGCTCTGCAATGACATGAATGATGCCTTTGCTGAACTGGATAATAGTTTTTGAATACTGGAAGAATAAACCAAAACCAAAACCAAACCCAGTGCCGTCGAGTTGATTCTGACTCATAGCAACATTATAGGACAGAGTAGAACTGCCCCATAGAGTTTCCAAGGAGCGCCTGGCGGATTCAAACTGCCGTCCCTTTGGTTAGCAGCCGTAGCACTTAACCACTACGCCACCAGGGTTTCCATACCGGAAGAATACTTTCTCAGTTCTTTGTGCTGTTCACAATGTAATGGCTTCCAAAATGAAATACCTTTAGGTTTAATTTGCATTATTAACATTTTCTCCATCACTTTCTTAAGTCTAGATAATTAACAAAACAATAAATAAATCAAGCTCTTATAATTAGCAAAACAAGAAATAAATGAAGTTTGTAGTGTTTGCCAGTTTCAGTGGTGTAAAAACTTCCACCGTGGCTGATTTCAAGCTACCAACATGATGTCTCTAAACGTGGCGTTGGACAGAGTTGGACTATTGTACACCCTTATATAGTATTTCCACTATAAGGATAAAAGAAACATGAAAACCTCAAAGTCATAGATCATAGTAAAATAATCAGGAAATGATGAGTTTTGAATATTTGTTACCTTCATTTTAATATAATTTATTTAAATGTTAAAAAACCAAAACCAAACCCTTTGCCGTCGAGTTGATTCCGACTCATAGTGACCCTCTAGAACAGAGTAGAACTGCCCCATAGAGTTTCCAAGGAGTGGATTCGAACTGCAGACCTTTTTGTTAGTAGCCATAGCACTTAACTGCTATGCCACCAGGGTTTCCTATTTGAGTGGAAGTTTATATAATAAATTTTTTATAATGGTTGTGTTTAAAAACCAGCTTGTACTCAACAACAATAATAAATAAATAAATAAATAAAATAATGAATAAAGAAAAGATCTTCCCCTGGAGTATTCGGAGAGAATATGGCCCTGTCAATACCCTAAATTTGGGCTATTGGCCTCTAGAACTGTGGGAGAATAAATTTCTGCTGTTCAAAAAACAAACAAAGAGCTTGTAAAGTTTAACAATTGGCTCTCATGAACCAGTAGGAGTTGACTCTAGCACACCACTGCTCTAGCCCCTGGCCTACAATTTCCTCTCCAGCCCCGATCTTGCTTGCCAATGTAGGAGCCTTCTGAGTTCATTGAATGACCCATCCAACACCTTGGGCTTATGATTCCTCTTCAACTCCAGTAACGTTTTTCTCCCCTTCACTACCCACCTGCTCCCACAGCCTCACCATAGGTGTTGCCATCATCTGGATTCACCCAAGAATTGTACCCTACTCTCCTCTCTCACTTCTGGACTGCAGCCTTCCCTGCTTCCAGCCCTCTCATATGTCCTTCACCCTAGAGGGACATCCTTTCCTGAGCCCTCACTTGGTCTCTGTTTATCAGCCTCCTCCTGCTTCCTGGAACATCCTTCTTCCTTTCCCACACCTCTGCTGTATCTGTACTCAAGCCTTTCATCCCTAGGTATACGCACAATAAAACTATTCACACTTAATATTACTATTTCAATAGAAGCCCTCTTATCTGATGCAATTGAGACCAGAAGTTGGTCAATTAAACAACAACAAAATCAGTTTAAAAGGAGAATCATGATACACATTTGGACATTTTAACTTAAAACATGAAAGTATATTCATTTGACAATCTTTCGACTCAACGGTAAGGCTTTTTCTTTGAGTATGGGTCTGCTAATTGGAATTTCACATTTTTTTCTTGCATAATAATATCTATAAAAAATTGTCAAGACTTCCAGTTTCTACACAGTGAATAAGAACTTTAAGACACTTGCAAAGTAACCCGAGTCCAGACTGGAGTTTCTAGAGCTCCCCAATCTTTTACGGAGGTTTCTCTAGGCCAAAATTAACAGCAATTTTTTTCTTTTAGCAACTACATTTTTCAAAATTTTCCCAAGTAGTCAACTTAGTTTTCATGGAAATAACAACTTACTTTCCTTTTCTGTGGTTTAGCTGTGTTTAACAAGTACGACAGGCATAAAGAGGTTTGGGAATGTGTTGTGTCCAGGTCCTCAGAGAAGCTAACACCAAGATGGGATTAAATATGCAAGGCATTTATTAGGGGAAACATCTTTTAGAGAAAACGGGGAGGGAGCTAGAAAAGGCTGGGAGAGCTATCAGACCATGCTGCAAGTCTGACCAAGAATGAAGGAGAGAGGGAAGAAAGTCGGGAAAAGCATCTTAGACTGTGCGACAGTTCTAAAGGAAAGTTCAGCAAGGCCATTGGCGAATCCTCTAGCCAAAGTCACTGCTCTCCCACCCATCTCTCACCTACCTCCCAGGAAAAGACCTACCTTAGTATCCTGACCATGCTAAATCATTGGTTGGCAGCAGCCCATGAGAAACTTGGCTTTGGCGCAAATGCAGCGATGGATTTCAGAGTGCAGCAGCTGGGACACTTGTTCGATTATACTCTTTGCAGTCAGAGGTCTGAGAAGCCATTCTCATGGTCACTACAGGTAACAAACACAGCTGATTCTTGGTGTATCAGATATGGATTTAGCTTGGTTGCATGGAACAGTGGCTTAAACAAGACAGGTCTTCTTTTTCTCGCATAAGGAGATGTCCAGGAGCAGATGGTTACCAGAGTTGCCTCATTGCCTCTAAAATCTGGCATAGAAATCTCTGCAATTCTCTTGGCCTTTCCCTCAGAGTTGTAAGATGGCTTCTTAACACCGGCCGTCATGGCTATATTCCAGGCAGTTGGAAGGAGGAAGAGCAAAGGGCAAAGGGCATGCCAGCTAAATCAGCTCCCTCGCTCCCATTTAATCAGCTTTCCAGAAAGCCCTAACTAGCAATTTCCATTATCTCTCATCAGCCAGAACTATCACATAGCCTCTTCTATTTTGCAAGGAAGGCTGGGAAATACATTTTACTGGGTGTATTGCCTCTGCCAATAAAATCAGGGTTGTAGTAGTAAGCAAGAAGGGGAGAGTGGATCCCGAGGAGCCTACCAGCAGTGTCTGCCACACTTGGTAAACAGTAGCACACTACAGAGTGGTCAGCTACCAGCCAAGTGCACTCAGGATGCCGCTGGCTTCGTTCTGTGTGTTGTTCTGCAGCCACAACGGGGACCGTCAGCTCATCTGATGACTCAGTGTCATGGAGGTGATGATGAGCACATCTACTGGGTTACTTTTACTCACTAACTTTCGAGCCCCACTGAGTAGGAACTGTTCTTGTTTTGTTCACGGCCATATTCCCAGAGCCTACAATGGTGTCTGCCACGTAATAGATACCCAGTAAGTATTCGAATGATACCCAGCAAGTATTCTGAATGTTGCTTCCTTCCCTGGGTATCCTTTTGATAAACTCCCATCACCTGATGTCCTTGAGTTTGGATAATTCCTCCCCAATACTACCCATTCACTTTGAGAAGGTGTAGTAGTCTCTGAGGGCTGCCTGAACAAAGTACCACAAACTGGGTAGCTTAAAACAAAGGAAATTTATTCTCTCACTGTTCTAGAGGCTAGAAGTTTGAAATCAATACATTGGCAGGCTCCCTCCAAAGACTCTAAAGAAGAATCTTTGCTTGTTAATTTCAGCTGCGGGTAGACCCAGGCTCTTTGGTTTATGGCAGCATAACTCCAAACTCTGCCTCCCTCTTTCCATGATCATTTTCCCCTCGTGTGTGCATCTCTCTCTGTGTCTGCATCTCTGTTTTACTCTTTCTGTAAGGACACCAGTCATAAAGAGACTAGGGCCTGCCTTACTCCATTATGACCTCATATTAACTAATTACATCTCCAAAGACTCTATTTCCAAATCAGGTCCCATTCTGAGGTTCCAGGGGTTAAGACTTCAACTTATCGTCTTTAGGGGCACAATCCAAACCCTAACAGCAAATAACCTCAACTCCTTCAGAAGCATAAATTTACTAATATGCCCTGCATCCTTTCTCCTTCCTACCAGTCTCAGAAGAGAAGATATCTCTCCCATCCCCTTCCAGGCTGAGGCCAGTTTTCCTAACTATTCTTCTATTCTCATCCTTTCTTATCTCCTCAGGGATTTTGATCCATTTATTGTCCTCTTTCCCTGGTGCTTTCATCTTTGCCTTCTCTTTCTTCTATTTTACCTTATCTCTCCCAACAGAAAACAAAAGCAGTCAACAGACCAGTCAAGCTATTGTTTAACTCCTATCCTTGGATGACTTCAGCCATCCCAAGACAGTAAGCACCCCAGTGTGCTGAAGACTTCTTGACCAGCTAGAGTTCTTGGCTATAAGTGCAAAGAAGCCAACTCTGATTAATGAAGGCAGAAAAAAAAATTTATTGGAAAGGTGTCATGTAGCTCATGAAACTATCTTTGCTCTGACTTAAGGCCCATCATTTGTAACCCTGGTGGTTACTTGGTCTTCCATGGAGCTTTGCTAGTAGTGTGATGACTCAGAGGATGTGACTACCAGGCCCTTTGGCAATTTGCCTGGTTTATTCGTCAGTCTTTTATGAGTTAGTTTGCTGTAAGTCAGCTTCCCCTTTCTTGAATTGGTAATTTTGTGACCATTCATTACTTAATAACAACAAAATACTACTTTCCCTGCTTGACTTTTATTTTTAGAAACTAAATCTAATTCACACCAGTGTTAAGCTTTTTTCACTTTTGATCTAAAAGATCTGGCTACTTTATTCTTTTGTTATTACATGCAATTTACTATGAAAATGAAAACATTGTTATGCATATTCCTCCAAACAAAGAAAATCTATTTGAACCAATTAAAACAATAAACAGTAACTATCATATATATGTTCCTGGAACATATTTGGTCATCCCTGAATTTAGAGAATGTTGCACTAGCTTTGTTCCCCATGGGTGTGTGGACCACTGTGTTGCTGCACCCCTTTGCACACCTCAGCTCTTCCTGGTCCAGGCCTCTCAGCCTCCTCCCCACCCCCACCTCTCTGGAAGTTGATCAGCTCCAAATTCCCCAATTCTGTAGCATGAAGAGCACTTTAGCCTCTCTATTTCTTCTTCTTCTCCTTCTCCTCCTTCTTCTTTATAAATATGTTACTGTGCTTTAGGTGAAGGTTTACAGAGCAAAATAGATTCCCACTCAACGATTTGTACACAGCATGTTCCAAGACATTGGTCACAGCCCCCTCAATATGTTAGAACTCTCCCCCATTTCCTCTCTGGGTTCCCCATCACCTTTAGTGTGGTTTTCCTATCCCTTCCTGCCTTCTTGTCTTTGCTCTTGGGCAGATGCTGGCCTTTTGGTCTCATATAATTAACAGTTCTAAGGATCTCGTTCCTCTAGGGTGTTACTGTTTATTTTATAGGCCTGTCTATCGTTTGGCTGAAAGGTGGTCTCCAGGTATGGCTTCAGTTCTATGTTAGAAAGGTGTCTTAGGACCATAGTCTGAGGGGTTCCTCCAGTCTTTATCAGACCAGTGAATATGGTATTTTTTATGGATTTGATTTTTGTTCTACATTTTTCTCCCACTCTGACCAGGGCTCTCTCTTGTGATCCTGGTCAGAGTGGCCTGTAGTGGTAGCCGGGCACCATCTGGTTCTTCTGGTCGTGGGGTAACGTACACTGTTGTTCATGTGGTCCATTAGACCTGTAGACTGATGGCTCCCTTCTGTGGTCGGTTTTTCTTTACTCTCCTTCGCTCTGGACTGGATGAGACCAATAGTTGTATCTTAGATCGCTGCTCGCAAGCTTTTAAGAGCCCAGACAGTTACCAATCACCATGCTGACACAAAGGGTCCTTGACTTTTACCGAGTAAGAATACATGCGAAAGACAAACTTAATCTTCAGCATGCTGTATTTTGCTTGAGTCAAGCGGGGATCTAAGCCTCTCCAAAAGGCTGACTCGAAAAGGGAAACAACCCAGAAACCAACAAGGCTAGGGCTTATATGGGTTCGGTGGAGACAATGTTGTTGTTGTTGTGGTTGTTGTTAGGTGCCGTCAAGTCGGTTCTGACTCATAGCAACTCTATGCACAACAGAACGAAACACCGCCTGGTCCTGAGCCATCCTTACAATTGTTGTTATGCTTGAGCTGATTGTTGCAGCCACTGTGCCAATCCACCTCGTTGAGGGTCTTCCTCTTTTCTGCTGACCCTGTCCTCTGTCAAGCATGATGTCCTTCTCCAGGGACTGATCCCTCCTGACAACATGTCCAAAGTATGTAAGATGCCGTCTCGCCATCCTTGCTTCTAAGGAGCATTCTGGTTGTACTTCTTCTAAGACAGATTTGTTCATTCTTTTGGCAGTCCAACATTCTTCGCCAACACCACAATTCAAAGGCGTCAACTCTTCTTCGGTCTTCCTTATTCATTGTCCAGCTTTCACATGCATATGATGTGATTGAAAATACCATGGCTTGGGTCAGGCGCACCTTAGTCTTCAAGGTGACATCTTTGCTCTTCGACTCTTTAAAGAGGTCTTTTGCAGCAGATTTACCCAGTATAAACCCTGGTGGCATAGTGGTTAAGTGCTATGGCTGCTAACCATAAGGGTGAGCAGTTCGAATCCACCAGGCACTCCTTGGAAACTCTATGGGGCAGTTCAACTCTGTCCTTTAGGGTTGCTATGAGTTGGAATCAACTCAACGGCACTGGGTTTAGTTTTGGTTTTTACCCAATAAAATGCATCTTTTGATTTCTCGTCTGCTGCTTCCATGGCTGTTGATTGTGGATCCAAGTAAAATGAAATCCTTGACAACTTCAATCTTTTCTCCGTTTATCATGATGTTGCTCATTGGTCCAGTTGTGAGGATTTTTGTTTTCTTTATGTTGAGGTGTGATCCATACTGAAGGTTGTCATCTTTGATCTTCATTAGTAAGTGCTTCAAGTCCTCTTCACTTTCAGCAAGCAAGGTTGTGTCATCTGCATAATGCAGGTTGTTAATGAGTCTTCCTCCAATCCTGATGCCCTGTTCTTCTTCATACAGTCCAGCTTCTCAGATTATTTGCTCAGCATACAGACTGAATAGGTATGGTGAAAGAATATAACCCTGACGCACACCTTTCCTGTCTTTAAACCAATCAGTATCCCCTTGTTCTGTCCAAACAACTGCCTCTTGATCTATGTAAAGGTTCCTCATGAGCACAATTAAGTGTTCTGGAATTACCATTCTTCACAATGTTATCTGTAGTTTGTTATGATCCACTCAGTCGAATGCCTTTGCATTGTCTATTGGAGACAATAGAGTAGTGAATATTTAGTGGTCTTTTTCAAGGGGCAGGTACTTCTAAGAATGGCGTTCCATGTTAATTAGGTTGCACATGCATCTAGAACCCAAGACGGAACCTGCTGATATCCAAGATGGAGTCCTCTTGGGACCCCTTGGCATCATTTATTATGGGATATAGCGCAAGCACACTGATCTTTGGCACTACATTGCGATCTTCAGAAGGCTAAAGGTTAAACAGTGGTCACACTTTGTTCTTCTGCGCATGCGGGGAGCCTGCAAAGGAGGAAGGGACTAGAAAAACACAAAGAAGGTTGTTTCGTCCTTATCTCGTGTTGACAGGGTGTGGTTCCTGTTTACCCAACTTCTAGATGGCAATCTTTTAACAGCTCTTTTGTTCCACCAGCATGGTTAACCCTATCCATCTCAACACTACTCACTAAAGTAGGATGTAGAACGTTGTCTTTATGAACTATGTTATGCCAATTGATGTAGATGTCCCCTGAGTCTATGATCCTTAATCTTCAAGCCTAGTAACTGCCGCCCCCCCCCCCCCGCCGCCCCACAAGGTGTTTGGTTATATCTGGGAAATTTCCATGGCTATGCTCCTTATGGGAAACCCTGGTGGCGTAATGGTTAAGTGCTATGGCAGCTAACCAAAGGGTCAGCAGTTCAAATCCGCCAGGCACTCCTTGGAAACTCTATGGGGCAGTTCTACTCTGTCCTATAGGGTTGCTATGAGTCGGAATCGACTCGACGGCACTGGGTTTTGGGTATGCTCCTTTTGCGTTCTATTGTCTGTATTAATACACATGCAACATCTACTAATATGTGTATAGTAATATTCACAACCAAATCTATATCTGCAGGTAGGTGTGCTCCTTTGCACCCTCCCAATCCTCTTCAGCATACCTTTCTACCTATATATCCATTCATAGGTTATTATTTGTTAATACTATGGTTGTGGGTTGTCTATGTTATAATTCCATCTAACCCACTGCCATGGTTCCGTCTATGTTATGGTAATTACTGTGATTGCCCTTTATTCTTGCTTTCCTCTCAGTGCTCCCTTTGCCTTGGTCCTGTTGTGCTGACTTCTTCCCAGTTGTGTAAGGTCTCCAACTCTCTGCTTCCTTCCCTTTCCTTTTTATCTCTTCAGAGAGAAAAGGTTGTGTAGGCCGCTCCCCAGGGAAACTCTCTTTACATTGGATCAGGGATGTGATCTGGGTAAGGGTGGCATTACAATCCCACCCTAATCCTTTTTAACATAAAATTACAATCACAAAAATGGAGGACCATCACACAATGCTGGAAATCACAGCCCAGCCAAATTGATACACACATTTTTGGGGGGGACATAATTCAATCCATGACAGAAAATAAGAATGAAAAAGGTAAATAATGTCTTAATATTGTTATAAAAATAGTTCTGATCTCACAGATACCCCTAAGAAATGATCTTAGGGGCCCCCAGAAGTCCCTGGATCACACTTTAAAAGACCACATTTTTAAGAACCATCGTTCTAGGCTATGTCTTGAGGATGGTTTACTGACCTACCACACCCAAAGACACCCTTCATTCATTCACTCAACAAGTATTTGTTGAGGAACTACTGAGTGTCAAGCACCACTCTAGATGCTGGAGATGCAGCCAGAAACAAAAGAAAGTCCACACCTTCACAGGGTCCACAGTCTAGTGGAAGGAGACAAGCAATAAACAAATATAGATATGTCATGAGATAATAAGTGCTTATGAAGAAAAATAAAGGAGGAGGACTGTTACATTAGGGTAGTCAGGGAGGCCTCTCTGAAGAGGTGACATTTGAGCAGAGACTTAACACAGGAGGGACAAGCATTCCATGAGGAAGGAGCAGAAAGTGTAAAGCCCTGATGTGGAAATGTATTCCTCAGGCTGGAGGAAAAGCAAGGAAGCTGGTGGGCTTGAATGGAATGAGTGAGTGGACGGTGGTAGGATGTGGTCAGAGGGAGAGGGGTACTCAGATTCTGGGTATTCTTTGAAGGGATAATCGCGACTTAATTGAATGAACGTCTCTCTTTGAGGCTGCAGCAGATCAAGTTCTCCAAAAACCGACCCCAGCAATATTCCGGGTCCCACATGGTCTTCCACAGCCTTGCCATTCTCCATACAGAGATTGAGTCTACTTCCTTTCCCTTAAGCCTGAGCTGAGCTCTTTGACTTCCTTGATGAACAGAATGTGCCAAAAGTGACACCCAAGGTGAGGTCATAAAATACAATACGGTTTCTGCCTGGCTCTCTGTGTGTCACAGGATGCTTGTCTTTGGAATCCAGCCACCATGATGTGAGGAAACCCAAATGAGCGCAAGCAGACAGACTACATGGAGAGGACCACATGGAGCTCTGAGCCTTTCAGCTGACAACCAGCAACAACCACCAGACATGTGAGTGAACACGCTTTCAGATTATTCCAGCCCCCAACCTTCAAGAGTCTTCCAGCAGAAACTCCAGCCATCTTGGAGCAGAGACAAGCAACCTTCATTGTACCCTGTTTAAATTCCTAACCCACAGAAACTGTGAGCATAATAAATGGTTGTTTTACACAACTAAATTTTGGATAGGAGCCCTCGAAGCACAGTGATTAAGAGCTCAGCTGGTAACCAAAAGATTAGCAGTTCAAATCTGCCAGCTGCTCCTTAGGAACCCTATGGGGGCAGTTCTACTCTGTCCTATAGGTTTGCTATGAGTTGGAACAAACTCGATGGCACCTAACAACAACAATAACAAGTTTTGGATAATTTGTTATACAGCAGTTGGTAACTGGAACAGAGGCATCTTAGAATCCTATGTGAACTTTCCAATGTATAAATCTAATCAAGAAAGGCCTGGTTAAAATCCTGCCGTGATTCCTTAGGCTAAAGTCAAAGCTGGTGAGAGATCTCAGTAATCACCTGGCCTTCTTCCCTCCAGGGAATGAACTGGGTAGCTTTGGGTTCAGGCTGATGGATGGAAGCAGTCCCAGAAAACGTTAGTAAGAAGGTACAAAACAGTGCAAACCGATAAGTACTCAGCTGCTAACCAGAGTGCTGGCGGTTCGAACCCACTCAGATGCTCCATGATGGAAGGACCTGGCGATCTACTTCTGTAAAGATTACATCCAAGAAAACCCTATGCGGCAGTTCTATTCTGTCACATGAGGTTGCCATGAGTCAAAAAATGCCATAAAGGCACCTAAGAACAACATGGAGTTGCCATGACTTGACAGCAACTAACAACAATAATAGTCAGACATAGGCAATGCTTAGTCACTGTCATTCTTCTCCTCAAATGCACAGAGGCCACAAAAAAACCCAAGGTCTCCTTCCCCTGTCACTCCCCACCCCTACGCCTAACCATGAAAGGCCTCTGGTCATGAAGGATTTCCAGGTGAATTCCTTAAAATTTTAAAATCGAAGTTGCAACCGTGGACCAAACTGACCTATCACCATATTAGTTTAAAATACATAAATTAGTTGATGTGGTAGTGTGAAAACAGCATGGGAGCAGCATCTGACCTCCTCTCATTCCAGAAGGGGAAGGAGAATCAAGATCAACAGCCCAAGGCTGATTCCTATGAGGTGGAAGTCAGACATGCCTCCTCTCTCCTCCGTCTTTACCAGTTCGGACACCAACCATCCCTCCCACTGTATTCTCTACTTCTCTGCTGGGTTCAGTAATTCATTGCAATGGCCACACAGAACTCACAGACCATACTCATAGTTATGGGGTTTATTAGGGAAGTAACAGGTTATAATTCAGGTTCAGGATTGCTCAGGTACAGTTCTTCTATCAGGATAACCTCTTTCCAGCTGTGCTTATAGGTAGGCCTCTCCCTGGCCCTAGGTCTCTGCCTTGCTCAGGCAAGTGTTACAAAACTCTTCTAGTTCTGCCAATAAGTACTCCGAGGCACCCCACTCCACCAGTAAGCTTGGCTCCCAGGCACTCGGCTTTCTTGTTTTCCATCTAATACCCAGATTCTCTGGCTCTTCAGTGTTAAAGCTGTCTCTCTCTCTCTCTTTCTCTCTGTCTCCTGGTTCCAGGAGCTTCTCAGCACAGGGATCCTGGGTCCAAAGGATGTGCTGGCTTGTCTTCATTGGTGGTGGTGGAATCCTCTCCTTCCTGCCTCTAGGATGGTTCATCTTAAGCTCAGCGGGATGTCAAAACTAATCAATCCCTTTGACAGACCACAATTATCCTGTTTGCACAGTCACACCCAATCACTTGGGTAGTAGGTACAAGACCATGGCAAGAATGGCCACACAAAAGCAATCCATCACACTATAGGTAGGTTGGTCATAGAAATGGCTGCCAACAATTCCTCCCACCCCTTCACATGTGTGCTAAGCCTCCCACCAAGAGGTGGTATCTATTTCCCCACACCTTTATCTGTACAGGCTGGACCTGTATCTTGGTTTGGTCAATAGAATGCAGAGGAAATGATAGTGTGTGACTTCCAGGTCTAGACTTTAAGAGGCCTTGCAGCCTCCATTTTCAAGCCACTCAGGAAATGACCGTGTGCAGACCACGTGGAGGAAGAGGCCCAGCCAGCCCTGCCAGCCATTCCAGCCAGCCATTCCAGCTGCCCCAACTGAGGCTCCAGACACATGAGTGAAGCCATCTTGGGTATTCCAGTCCAAGTCAAGCTCCTAGCTGAATGACCCCAATAAGGGACCAAGTAAAGCAGAAGAACCATCAGCTGAGCCCAGGCAACCCACAGGGAGTTACAGAAACAACAAAACATTGTTATTTTTAACCACTAAGTTTTAAGATGATTTGTTACCCAGCAAGATTTACCTGCAACATTTGAAAAACTGTCACATAAAAACCTTAAGTTTTTAATGGAATACTACTACTCAGCCATAAAGAGAAATGAAGTTCTGGTACATGTTATGACATGGCTGAAACTTGAAAGTGTTAGGTGAAATAAGTCAGTCACAAAACCACATATTGTATAATCTCATTTTATGAAATACCTAGTCTAGGCAATTGTATAGAGACCAAAGTACAGAGGGAGAAGAGGAGGGAGGGAAGGGGAAAGAGTTATTGCTTAAGGGGCACTAAGTTTCTGTTAATGGTGATGGAAAATTGTGGAAACAGATAGTGGTGAAGGTTGCACAGTATGGTGAAACATAATTAAAGCCACTGAATTGTACATACAAAAAATGTTGAGATGGCAAATGTTTTTCTTGCCACAATTTTAAAAAGTATGAAATTTTTTTTTTTTTTGGCTTTTTTTTTTTGAAAACGCTGGAGCTGCATAGCTCACTTGGACTTTAGGGCAGAATCCAAAAGGTTTGTCCACAACCCACAGTGAAGACCTATGGGTACAACAAGGTAACTGCTTCATGGAGCGGAGGAGTCCTGCCCGTTTCTCTGACTTCTCCTGAGGCAGAAATGACAGGAGCTGGTGACATCCAATCATAACTTGACTATCTCTCCCGAGGCAGATTCACTGGGCAGGTCATTAATCAGCCAAGTACACATAATTTTCAGGCAGAGAGAGAGAGAGCGTCCTCACAGGAACTTTGCAAACAAAATACATTCTTTTCCCTTGTTGAAATAAATAACATTTATCTTCCAAGAAAGCATGTACAGGGTGCCTTGTGATTTACTTCAGAACAATAGATGGCAGGCATACTCGGTTAACTTCATCTTTTGCTCAAGAGAGGGGAAGACATAGTTAATTACCTGATGTCAGTTCTCATGGCCATAAAGGGGAATCTCTGACCAAGTGTCTCCCTGAACCTGGAGGAACGATAAGCCATCCAGCTTGATTTGGCAGTTCTGTCCTTCTGCTCCTAGGCTATGGGGAATGGGGGTGTCAGGGTGGTATGTGAATAGAGCTGCTTCCACGCTTACCATGAAGAGGTGGGGAAGAGACAATTGCTGGAAAAGAGGTGATGGAGGAAAGAAGAAACTATTTCTTGCCTTCTTCCTGGTACTTCAGACCCTAGGGGTTTTTTTAACAGCAAAAACATTATATTGTTTATCATAAGCCTTATTCCACAGGATGTGATGGGAGAAGAGCTCTGTGTATGTGAAATTCAGAAAAGCTGACACAGCCACCCCCCATTGAAATGAAGCAGAAAATGTTAAATCACACACAATCAAAACCAAACCACCGTGCCCGCATGCCTGCCTGGCAACAAACAGCTGGGCCAAACAGCTCTGGGGGCCCTATGGGGATTGTCAACCCCTCTCTGTCTCCCTATTCTTTTTACCCTCCACTGCCCTCTTGCCTTCTCCCAGAGCTTTACTGCTTTGAGGGCAGCGGTGTTTCAGTGGTAGAAGTCTCATCTTCCATGCAGGAGACCCGGGAATGGTCAATACACCTCATGCACAGCCAGTCACATGTGTGTCAGTGGAGGCTTGCATGTTGCTGTGATACCGAACAGGTTTCAGCCAAGCTTCCAGGCTATAATGGACAGTTGAATCTTTCTTTGGGCAAGGGATTTATCCTGTCTCTGAAAAGTGGGGGTGATGATCCTATTGGGGAGATAAACCGAGACAATTCATGTTTCTGTTTTTCAAGGGAGGAGGCTGAGCCACAGAGAGGTTCCATGGCTTAACCATAGCTAGCAAGTGTCAAGCTGGGAATCAAGTCCAGGCAGTTGGGCTCCAGAGTCAGTACAGTACTGTTAACCACGCCACTAACTGCTTCTTTGGTGTTAGATGGGAAAGCATTTTGTAAGTTGTAAAACTCAGTGTCCCAATGAAGGATGGTTGTGGTCCACGGATTTCTTTTATATGGCCTTTCTTGCCATGGTCTTATAACTCCCGCTCGAGTGATTGGGTGGTACCATGTAAATAAGGTCTACGGAACCCTAACAGAGGGATTGGTCAGTTTTGCCATCCCACTAGGCTTAAAATGAGCCAGCCCAAAGGCAGGAGGAGAGCATCTCACCACCACCAAGGAAGAAGAGGCAGGAGTCGAGTGTATCCTTTGGACCTGGGATCCCTGTGCCGAGAGACTACTGGAACCAGGAGCCCGAGAGAGAGAGCTTGACACTGAAGACGGCGAGAAGCAGAAGCAGCAGGACCAGGAGAGACTGCACAGTGGGCTTCCTGGCCTACGGACCAAGAAAGCTGAGTGTCTTCGGACGGGAGGCTTGCTGGTGGAGTAGGGTGCTTCTGGGCACTTGGTGGAGCTAGGTTTGCTGACCCATGGAGCTAGAGATGAGCACCTTTGGGCCCAGGCTTATGGGCAGAGTAGTGTGCCCTGGAGGCATTTCTCAGCAGAGCTAAAAGAGCTTCCCAACACTTGCCCAAGCAGTGCAGAGGCCAGGGAGCCAGAGAAAGGCGTGCCTGTGGGCACAGCTGAGGAGAGGCTGTCCTGATGGAAGATCTGTATCCCGAGTGTTTCTGAACCTTAACTGTAACTTGTTACTTCCCTAATAAACCCCATAATCATAAGTGTTGCCAGTGAGTTCTATGTGGCCATTGCAATGAATTAGCGAACTCAGCAGAGAAGTAGAAAGTGTCGTGGGAGGGACGGTTGGTGTCAGATTTGGTAAAGATGACAGAAGGAGGAGCCATGTCTGACCTCTGCCTCATAGGAATCAGCCTGGGGCTATTGATTTTGATTCTCCTTCCCCCTTGTGAAGTTAGAGGTCAGATGCTGCCCCCCATGCCATTTTTACAATGGTAATGCTGTAATTCTGGGAAGGCATAAACCAAGCAACCTACCTGTGCCCTAGGTCAAAACTGGAAACAGAAGCCAGCCCTGGTGCCCTCCACCCCTAGCAAGCATCTGGCACAGCAAAACACACCACCCTAGAGTTCTGGAGTCTTCATTATGGATCGATGGGGTGGTGTGGGGGGGTGGGCTTGGCTTTCTGCCCTGCTATCCCTTCTTCCTTCAGGTCATCTAGCGCCATGGTTAAGAACAGAGGCTCTGGAGCCAGTCTGTCTAACTTTGGATCTGGCTCTACTTGTGAAATGGGTAGCAGCTACCTCATAGTGTTTGTTGCATTAGATGAATTAAAACATGTGAAGTGCTTAGTACAGTGCCTGGCAAACAGTAAATGGTAACTAAACTACTCCCTTATATTATCAGCTCTATACCTTTCTCCCACCCCAAGGCTCTCAGACAGCACAATTCTTTTGTTTATTTTTGATCAATTCTCCCCTTGGAGTTGAGCGGAGCTGAAAGAGTGGCCTCAAAATTTCAGGAAGATCCAAAGGTTGGAAGTAGTAATGAAAGATTTCAGGCATCACAGGAGGCTCTTAGGAAGTCTTTTGGGGACAGGTGCTCCTCTGGGAACTCTCACTTTGCCCAGGTAAGTGGCTTTTTACTCCACTTGCCTCTGGAGTCTGGAAGGAAGATGGTGGACCTGTACGGAATGGTGGCATCCAACTTTTAGGAGATGGGGAAGGAGCTCCAAGGCCTGCTTTTGCCTTTCCCTCTTCCTCCCCAAGATCTCTCAGTACATTCATTCGGGGCTCCACACATCCCCTTTCCTCCTTCTTCTTCCAGGACTCAGGTGACTTGGCCTGTCTGCAAGGACAGTAATTGAATTTCATGCAAGATTAATGGCTCTTGTCCCCAAATGGCACTGTTCACTGGGTCTTCAGTACAAACCCCTGTCTCCCATCTGTGGGGCCAGGGCCTGCACAAGAGGACGAGTGACCTGAAGGCTAGCGGCTTGTTGGTGGCAGGACTCCTGGGTCCCGTCCTGGCTGGCCCAAGGAGAACATCAAGGGCTGGAGGTGAGACGTTTTGAGAGGCTGGACCAAGAGAGATGCGGAGACAAAATCAGAGTGCTGCCCCAGGGCCTGTGACTCAGAGGAACAGGAGAGGTGCCCAACCCTCTGGCCTCTCCCAGATGTAAGCCTACAGGCATTATTTGCCTCCATAAAAACCAGGCAAATGAGTTGACTGTGACTCATAGCAACTAACTCTATAAGACAGAGTAGAACTGCTCCATAGTATTTCCAAGGCTGTAATCTTTTTTTTTTTAATCTTTAGTGAAGCTGACTGCCACATCTTTCTCCTCATGGAGCAGCTGGTAGGTTCAAACTCCCGACTTTTTGGATAGCAGCTGAGTGTTTAACCACTGTGCCACCAGGACTCCTTATTATTTCCCTTTACCCACCCCAGTGCCATCGAGTCGATTCTGACTCATAGCAACCCTATAGGACAGAGTAGAACTGCCCCATAGAGTTCCCAAGGAGTGCCTGACGATTCGAACTGCCGGCCCTTTGGTTAGCAGCCGTAGCACCTAACCACTATGACACCAGGGTTTCCATTATTTGCCTAGCAGTGTTAAATCACACACCCATAATTCCACATAACCCTCAGAAGAGCTGTTTAAGGTGGTGACTGCTTATATGCCCATGACTAAAGAGTTAAAAACAATCTTAGGGAAGTTGTCCTTCATACATTCATTTAACAAACATTTATTAAGTGCTTGCTGTGTGCCAGGAAATAAATACAGCTCTCTTGATCCAAGGTCAGTGCTCTTTCTACATATGTGCTTCAATATGTTAATTCCTGCTTCCCTCTCCTTCTAAATTTGCCCCCCAAACACTCCCCTTCTGTTGTGGCTTTGAAATATCTACAAGTTCTTTGACACTCCCTCCCTTCAAGAAGTGGAACTTGTCGAAAACTAATAATTGGGAACCCAAGGTTGAGAAGGGAGAGCGTTGACATATCGTGGGGTTGGAAATCAACGTCACAAAACAATATGTGTACTAATTATTTAATGAGAAGCTAGTTTGTTCTGTAAAACTTCATCTAAAGCACAATTAAAAAAAAAAGGCAGAACCTGTCTTAGTTATTAAGAGCTGCTACAACAGAAATATCACAAGTGGCTTTAATGAACAGAAATTTATTTCCTCACAGTTTAGGAGACCAAAGTCCTAATTGAGGGCACCAGCTCTAAGGGAAGCATTTCTCTGTCAGTTCTGGGAGAAGGTCCTTGTCTCTCTTCAGCTTCTGTTCCTTGGCTGCTTGACAGTCTTCATGTGGCGTGGCATCTATCTTTCCCCAACTATGCTTCCTTGCTTCTGTGCCTAATCTGCTCTTTTTATATCTCAGAAGTAATTGGCTTAAGGCACACCCTACTCTGATATAGCTTCAACAACATAACAAAGAAAACTCTGTTCCCAAATGGGATTACATCCACAAGTACAGAGATTAGGATTCCAACACATATTTTGGGAGGACACAATTCAATCCATAACAGGGCCCAATTCCCCTCCCCTTGAATATGGGCTGGGCTTGCTTCCAATGAATAGAATAAAGCGGAAGTGATGATGTACAACTACAGAAGCGGAGTCATAAAAGGGACTGCGTCTTCCTGCTTGTTCTCTGACTCTGTCTCTTGGATTACTTGCCCTGAGCAGAGCTATAGGGAGGCCCTTGTGTTGAAGAACTGAGGCCTTTGACCAACAGACATGTGAGTGAGCTTAGAAGCAGATTCTTCAGCCCCAGTCAAGCCTACAGATGACTGCAGCCCAGCCAGCATCTTATCTGTATCCTCATGAGAGACTCTGAGCTAGAATCACTCTTATAAGCTGTTCTCGGATTTCCACCCTTTGGAAATAAATGTTTCTTGTTTTAAGCTGCTGCTTGTTACGCAGCAATAGATAACTAATACATATTCCCCACTAGACACACCCCCTCTGCCCCCAAAGCCAATCCATAGCTTTGTTGGGCAGCTCTAGTCATTTAAAGGTTTTTCTCTTATACTAAGCTGAGGTAGTAAAGAGTCAGAGTGCTTGGGTTCAAATACTCATGGTTGCTGCTTTCTAGCTGTGCTACACTGGGCAAGTTACTCTCTCTGGGCCTCAGTTTCCACATAGGTCAAACAATGATACCTTCCTGGAAAGGAAGATTGAAAAGATTAAATCAGGGAATAGACCTGTGAGAGTACCTGGTCCTATGCTGGGTGCTGGTGGGTCCATGAAAAATCTGAGTTCCCTCTGGCCCTCTGTAACTTTCCAGGGGACTACAGCAGGAGTCCTAGGACCATGGAACTGGGTTCCTGGCTGTACTTGGAAGGCCCCCAAGGCCCCTTTGAGACTAGGACCTATAGCTTTAGGGGCTCCACATCTTCTTCCTGCTATAGGAGACAGAGAAGACCTTCCTTGTCTCAGGGATTTCTCTGGGGGTGGGGGGAGCACGGTGAGAGGAGACTTGTCCATAGGAGGTAGGTGTGTACTGCAAAAAATAGGAAAGAACCTTTGCAGAGGAGGGGCTGCTGCCACACTGGCTAGCCTTCAGCTTTAACTGCCACTCTACAGGCCTCTTTGGAGAGTGTAAGGAGTCTAATCTGCCACTTAACCATCCCTAAAAAATTAGGAAAATTCTATGTCCCTGGCTTTCCCATTTCCTTTCCTTTTCATTAGTCTTTCTTTCCCCTCATCTCCCTTTTTATTTTACTTATTTTAATCACACAAATAATATATGGAAAATAATAACAGGCAACATTTCCTGAAAACTTACTAAGGTTCTAAGGGTGTTATATGTCTGTACACCTCACAACCACTCTATGAGGCAGGTTACTACCGCTAGTTCCATTTTACAGATAAGAAAACCAAGGCACAGAGGTAAATTGCCCAAGGTCACACAGGCAGAATGAAGCTGAGGTTTCAGGGTTAGTCTGTCACTCACACAGGCTGTTCCAAGATCCTGCACTTAATTTTGTATTCATATTTAGCATTTCTTTTCTTAAAGAGGCCCCCCCAAAAAACTGGATCCAGCCTCAAAAGTGGTAAGATGTCCAAATGCTGTTGTCTTGCAGATATTTTAACAATATACTTACATCCGTATGGAAACAACCCAAATGTCCATCAGCAGATGAATAAACAAAATGTGGCATATACATATAATGCAATACATATTTTCAGCCATAAAGAGAAATGAAGTTCTGATACACACTACGACATGAGTGACCCTTGAAAACATTAGGCCGAGTGAAATATATCAGATGCCAAAGGACAAATATTGTATGTTTCCACTTACATGAAATATCTAGAATAGGCAAACGCATAGAGACAAAAATTGATTAGTCTTCCGGGGAGGAAGGAATGAGCATTATTACTGAATGGTTACTGAGTTTCTGTTCGTGGTGATGGAAAACTTTTGGAAATGGATAGTGGTGATGGTATCACAACATGGTGAGAGTAATTAATGTCACCGAATGGTGCATTTAAAAAAAAAATAGCTAAAATGGCAACCTTTTTTTAATATACTCTTTTACCACAATAAAATTTAAAAATACATTTACATCCATAAACAAAGAAATAGATCCCTTTAAAAAAATTAGCTAGAGTCCTACTGAGTGTATGGCTGGCATTTGGCTCTTTTCATTGAACGTCTCTTTAGTCGTTCTACATTTCTAACCCCCTTTTCTAACCCCGGTAGGAAGCGCCGCAAAGACGGGCACTTTTATTTTCCAAGAGTTTAACCCTCTACTATCCCCCTTTAGAGGGTCTTTCTCCCTTCCACGAGTTTTCTCCCTTCACCCTAACCCCCACCCATCTCCCTCTCACACCGCCCTCTTCTCCAAATCCTCCCCACCTCTCCTTCCCTCTTTTCCCCACCCACCCACCCCCGCGTTTCTGCACTCTTCTTGCCCACCCCGGTTTTTCACCCTCATTCACTGCCCCCTCTCCCGACCCCGCTCAGGCTTCCTCCTGCCAAGCGCGTTACCCCTACTCACAGTTACTCCCCATCCTCGGATCTTTCTGTCCCTCCGCTTTATTCTCCCCTTTCTCCCGCCTCCCGCGGCCGGCTGGAGCGCACAGCCGGCGGGCTAAGACGAAAGCTGACAGTGTAATGAATGGCTTCAGCAATAATTAGTGACCCTGCGGCTAATCACCATGTACATTTACATTTTAAGTGCTGCAGAGGGAGCGGGAAGGGAGGGGACCAGCGGGGGTGGGGGGGCTGCGGGCCCTTTCGGAGCTCTCCCTTCTGACTGGGGAGTGTAGCCTGCGAGGGTCCTCCACAGCAGGCTGCAATGCAGGAGGTGGGGAAGGCAGCGCCCGCGAAAACCAGTCTGGGCGAACACTGAACAGCCCTAGAGCTCCCAGGCTCCTTTCCCCAAATTGCAGACCCCCGCCTACATCTCCTTCAAGTGAGCGTTCAACCCGGGGTTGCATAACCCCCGGGGACGGAGAGCTCGCTGCGTCCCGTAACCAGTCCATTCCAACTCGGGGTACAGCCGTCGGGGGCTTTTCCTTAGGCCTAACCGAAACTGCTGCCCTGAAAATCCCACAGCCGCCCCGGCCTTGCCCAGCCCGCGGTTCCCGCCATGAGCTGCTGCAGACAGTCTTCCCGAGGCCACTGGGCCTCCGGCTCCTAGGGCTGTTCTTCTTGGGGTTCGCGGGGGCTGGGGCTTGGCCTAAGTCCAAGTTCCGAGCAGAAGGCGACCCCGAGGGCCACTGGTCTCGGGGAGGGCGTCAGTCACGCTGGCGTCAGTGCGCAGAGGTCCAGTGGCTCCAGCCATCCCCAAGGGGTGGTGATGGTGTCGGCCCCAGGTTCTGCGCAGCAAGGCCCAGAGTAGTTACTGGATGTCAAGGAGGGGAGAACAGCCTTGAGGAGGGAGAGGAGCGCCCAGCGGCCCCTTCTCAGGACTGGGTGCCTGCTCCAGCAGGCACCGTCACTCCCCCATCATTTTCTAGTTTACCCGCCCGCCCCACCTCTCGGTCTCCCCCAACACCACGCCCTGGCCTAGCCCAACAGGCGCTCTGCTGTCACCCCCACCCGGCCAAGGTCGGCCCCATTCCCTCAGTTCAGACGGTCTGCGTGAGAAGAGTGACAGGATGAAGGGCAAGGTTTTGGGGCAGTTGGGGGGGGCGGGTCCAGCTCCTCCTTAAACCTTCCCTCCCACCAGCAATCTTTCCATCCCAGGCTCACCTTTCTCACCTGGCAGGAGACACCGGCCCACCCCCTTGGTCCGGTGGAGTTCCAGGAGGAGGGCATCCAGTAGCTTCATAACGCCCCATGGCTTCAACTCCCGACCTTCCTCTCCAAACCTGCCCTCACCCAGACTCCTCTTTGAAAAAGGGCCCCATTGGGTCTCAGGGTGGCGGCCAAGGTTGACTGACAACAAATTCCACCTGAGAGGCACAGGGATCCACTGAAACAGGAAGCAATGTCTGCTCTGAGAGAGGACTCTCAGGCATGGGTGGGAGAAGCCTAACTCCGCTGGAGAAAGGCGTCTCTCTCTGCTCCCTTCGCCATTCACCTCTGACAGCTGCCTGGCCCAGAGGCTCATTCCCCGCGCCCCAGGGGAGCACGGAGGTCCGGAAGCCTTGAGCTCCAGTCAGGCGTGGCCAGGCTGAGACCTCGGTGTCCCGCCGCCCCTCGAAGGCCCCTCCGCGGCGCAGCCATTCGAGGGGACTTGCGGCGTGGAGCAGGAGCCGGCGCTTCCTGCACTCTGCTGACGGCGCAGAGGCTATCCTTGAGGCGAGAAAGCCGGCTCGGGAGCCGAAGAGACGAGGGAGGTGAACCTCTGGGGAATGGGAGGGCAGCAGCCCTGCAAGGCCGCTCAGAAATCTCTTCCCCGGAGCCGGCTTGAAGCGGCGTTTGCACCGCAAGCGCTTTTGATTTTGGTTGCCCGTTTATGAGGCTCGGGGTGGGCAGATGGCCATTACAGGGGAACTTCGCCTCTCCAGTCACCCGTTGGCGCCGCCGCTGCGCCCTACAGCGCGCCACGCTCCCACGCCGGGGTAGCCGAGGACCCCGACTTGGGCAGAGAGGCTGGTAATGCTGGGACTGGGCGGGGCGGGCCCGAGTTAGGGGCGGGGTCAGGGGCGGGGCCTCCCAGGCTGCTAAAGGCGCGGAGCGCTGGGCGCAGAGCGCGCAGAGTGGAGCGGCGCCCACCGGAGACACATAGGGGCCGAGGGTCGCGCCGTCCCAGCCCGCCTGTCGACGTCTACGTCCCCCTCGCACCCTTACCCCTGCTGCCGTTGCCGGGCGCGGCCGGCGGCCATGCAGTCCCGGGGCTGAAGGCGGCCCCATGGCGAAGCCCGCGTCCCCGAGGCCCCGGCGACGACGGCGCATGGAGAACTTCCGTAAGGTGCGCTCCGAGGAGGCGTCGGCGGGGGGCGGGGCCGAGGGGGGCGGCCCGGGATCCAGCCCTTTCGCGGACCTGGCACCCGGCGCCGTGCACATGCGGGTCAAAGAGGGCAGCAAGATCCGGAATCTGCTGGCCTTCGCCACCGCCAGCATGGCGCAGCCGGCCACACGCGCCATCGTCTTCAGCGGCTGCGGTCGGGCCACCACCAAGACCGTCACGTGCGCTGAGATCCTCAAGCGCCGCCTGGCGGGCCTGCACCAGGTCACGCGGCTGCGCTACCGGAGCGTGCGCGAGGTGTGGCAGAGCGTCCCGCCCGAGCCCACTCCGGATCATCCACCAGGAGAGCCGCCGGCTAGTCTCAGTGTGCTCAAGAATGTGCCGGCGCTCGCCATCCTACTTTCCAAAGACGCGCTAGATCCGCGTCAACCTGGCTACCAGCCCCCGGACCCGCATCCTGGTCCCTCGTCCCAGTTAGATGCGCCAACGCTCAAGAGGAGCCTAGGGGAGCCCGCAACTGGAGAAGGTTCCGCGAAGAGGTCACAGCCCGAGCCAGGGGCTGCGCACGAGGACCGGACAGCCTGAGAACTGCGGGATCACGGTCACCTAGACGGGCTGGATTCCATCCCAGCGCCTTCGCTTTCAGACGTTCCTCCAGCCTTTCACGCGTCGGTCCTCTGGAGCCCATAACCTGGACAGCTTGGACCGCTAAGGCAGCGGTAGAGGGACCCTTGGAGTGACAGGAGAGGATCCCCCAACGACCCCAGGGAAGCTTCGTGGGTTGGTTGCCCCTTGCTTGTGTTGCCTGAAAACACAAGACTCCACTTTCAGCTTTTCTGGACCACACTGGAACCTCTTCAGGGAGGGAATGGTGGGCAGTTAGACTGGAGCTTTGGTCGAGATCCTCGAGGGTTAAAGGCACCTAGCATTCCTGAGGAGCCTGAGTCCATGAGCCATGAAGAGTTCTTGGAGTCACCCCACCCTGCACATCAGAGGGCGAGGGGTAAGAAACTGCTTGAGAGTAGAAGAGTGTGGAGTTGTGGGGGTCTGCTATTCTGGCCCCCCTCCAGGACACAGTTTCCCTTATAATTTTCCTTTCCTTGCTTCAGAGGAGTGTACTGATATCATGGTGGCAGGGGTGGGTGTTTCTATGGGCTCTTAACATCCACGCTTTGCCATGTTGGCCCAGAGAGAGAGACTGAGGACCGAACTTTGCGTGCCTCCTCCCCTGAGCCCCACAGCTGGAATCTTGCTTTCAATAAAACAAACAAAAATGGCACTGTCCCCAGGTTTTTTCCTAATCACCTGCCTTTGCAGAGCAGCTCTGGCCTGCCCCCTTGTGTCTCAGTCCCTCTGGCCAGGTATCCTTGACCTTTGGAGTCTTCAGGATCTGGCACAGAGACTGGACAGCCTCGGAAGAGTGCAAGGGGCACATTGCTCAGTCCCTGGCTGGCTCTGGCCTCAGAGACTTGTGGCTGGAAGGGGGCCTGTATCCCGCTGTGATCACACTAGAGAAAGGGAGCAGCACATTGCTTGTCTAGGGGGAGAAGTAAGGAGTGCAATGGTGAACTCTCCCGAGGGTCATCCCCAAGAATGGCAGCCACTGCTGGGGTCCCTAGGTCTGCAGCCTTCTGCCAGCAAACTGAGCTATAAGCAGAAGATGGCACAAGGCACCCCATTCCCATGGGTGAGCTCTCCCCTTCACTGCCCTCTCTCCCTGAGAAAGGACAGCACACCCTTGGGGGAGGGGGAGGAGAGAGACTGAGCACAAATCCACTGCTGGAAATTACTATTCAGCAGAGAAGCTGGGACTCGGACTGTGAATCACTGCAGGCTTCCTGATAAGCTGATGCTTCCAGCGCCACACAGCTGACTGCTGAGAGATAACAGTCTCATAAGCCTTTCTGCCCAGCTCCAAGTCAGCTGGGGGAGTGGTTTCTGGAAGAGCTCTGATGAGTAAGGGGGGCATATATCCCCAGGATGTCATAAGCAGACCCCACCCCATGCAATTCAGCAGCCCCCTGGAAGGAAGGAGATGGGGAAGAAGGTATTTCTAAGTCAGTTTGCTGGCAGAACCCTGAAACAAGTCCTGCTGGTGACAAGAGGTAGATTCTGCAGCTGACAGGAGGGGCTCTTCAAGGACCCCCCCCCCCAGTACCTCTGCTTGAGCTTTGAGGCAGGGAGGTCTGTTGTTATTGGACCCTGCCACTGGTTGCCCTCCCCAAGTTCCTGTTCTTCATGAGTCCCTGGGAAGGGCTGGGGGCTTGGATGTGCTTGTCTGACTCCTCTCAGGGGTGCCCATGAAGGGGGGAAAGAATGTAAACTATCCTGACAACTAAGATGCCCTGGGCTCATCCTGGACTTAAGCATATAAAATAAATGATAAAACCTGGAAGAGGTGCTGCAGGGTAGAAGTTTAAAATAAGGGAGACTGGTCTTGGTTCTGGAAAAGGAACAACCTTCCAAGATCACTAGTGGTCTGAAGTACTGAGTGCTCCGTCACCAGGAGTGTGCAACCAAGAGGCTGCCACTGTCATGTCATGGAGGGGAGGTTGCAGAGGCTTCCTGTTTGGAAAGGAGGTTGGGTCAGGTAAGTCTCCCAACCTAGAAACTCATCTGGGAGCAGGGAGAGAAGAGAGGGAACCCATTGTTTCCCATTTCCTCAGCTTCAGAGCATTAGCAAGGCCCTATGGTGGGCCAAGGAGCCCTGGTGGCTCAGTGGTTAAGTGCTTGGTTGCTAACAGAAAGGTAGGCCGTTCAAATTCACCAGTCACTCTGTGGGAGAAAGATGTAGCAGTCTGCTTCAGTAAAGATTTATAGCCTTTGGAGCCCTAGGGGCAGTTCTACCCTGCCCTCCAAGGTTGCGTGAATCAGAATTAATGGCAATGGGTTTTGGTAACAACAACATGGTGGGCTGAGTTTCTACTTCAGATGCCAGAAAGCGAGTCATGAAACTGGCTTTCTTTTCTGCACCCCTCAGCAGGTTCAGTTCCCAGGCTTCTGATAGGCGTGCTAACTTCCCACTGGGACCCAGCACCTTTGAGCTCCCCAACCCTGCCTCACTGATCCTCTGGCCCTGCTGACCTAGGAGCAGGGTCCAAAGGAAAGTGACAGATGTTCCCATACCACCCTTTCAAGGCTGAGGCAGGAAGCGGGTGAAGCCTGAGAAGATCTGGAACGCGGGAGGAACGGGGGTTAGGGGAGCACCTCAGAGACAGGACCCACTTCAGGAACTGACTAATGAGTAGGAGTGGGAAGCCCCCCTTGTAAGACCCCATCTTCCCAATACTGACCTTTATCCTGGAGCCCAGGCTGTCCATCTTTGCCTACTGGGCCCAATCTGGTGCTTGCCTGGACCCTGCCTTGGAGCACTTCCAGGGTAGAGGTGGCAGTGAAGGTTCTCACCCAGATAACTGTTGGGTGTGTTCTCTATTTGAGAAAGTAAACTATGTAATCCAAGACCAGAACCTGTGGTCAGATGGGTGGAAGAACTCCAGCTGGGCCTTGAGGGACTTCACTCAACAAGCATTTTTTTGTTACGCCAGGTCTAGGCATGGGGGTAGGGGTAAAATCAGACATGGCTCCTGCCTCGAGGAGGTCCCAGCCTAGTGGGGACAAAGAAAAGTAGGAAGTGACAGCACAGTGTGATGATAACAGGAGAAGATGGGTGCTCTGAGAAGGGGCACTTACATAATTCACCCAGAAGTGCTGATGGAGCGTGTTCTCCAAGGACCAGAAGGAGTTAGCCAGCTGGACAGGACAGGGAAAGAAATTCCAGGCAGAGCACAAGGATGTGATGGTGTGTTCAAGCAGCTGCATGTGGTTGAAGGATAGCGTGTCTATGGTGAGAGGCAGGTGGGACTGGAGTAGCAGGTAGGAGCCAGGTCACAGGGAGCCTCCCTGAAGGAAGTGGGCAGTCAGTGGAAGCCAGGGAATACCCTGGTCCAATTCGTGTTTGAGAACTCTCTCTCTGACACCTCTGTATGTGGGAGGTGGACTGGAGGGGCCCTGAGTGGGTCCAGGAAGCTCCAGGGAGCTAAGAGATGAGGAAGTGGCAGTGGGGATGGAGATAGGGACAGATTTGAGAGCTACCCTATCTTACTAAGATTTCACTGCCATTACAGCCCTGATAGTGCAAAGTTAAACACTTGGCTGCTAATGGAAAGGTTGGCGGTTTGAACCCACCCAGCAGCTCTGCGGGAGAAAGACCTGGCTAGTGATCTGCTCCTGTAAAGATTACAGTCTAGGAAACCCTATGGGGCAATTCTGCTCAGTCACATGGGTTCACTATGAGTCAAAATCTACTCAATAGCACCTAACAAAAACAGCCAGGGAAGAGGAGGGCTTCTCCTTGTGGCATTAACCCTCGTCTGGACAGGACTTGACCTACCTTCTTGGCATCCCAAGGGACTTGCCGTGTAAGAGCCAAACAATAGAGATTTTTGTTGTGCGAGCTGGGGCTGCTGTCCTAGAGGTCTGTTTGCAGGGGTCCACTGTGTGGCCTTGGTTTCCACAGATTCAAATTGGTTAAAACTTTGGGAACTGTCATCCACTGGCCCTGAATCTGCAGGGCTGTGTTCACTGCACAGCATCCAGAAGACCTGAGCTAGACCAGGCTCTTCCATCTCTCAGCCCCCTTCCTCAGCGTAGCCATTTTGGTCATCGCTATGCCCACACTGGCCACTAGGGACATTCTGTGTGTCTTTGATTCCGACTCATAGTGACCCTAAGTGACAGAGTAGAGCTGCCCCATAGGGCTTCCAAGGAGTGGCTGGTGGATTTGAACTGTCAACCTTTCAGTTAGCAACCTGAGCTCTTAACCACTTTGCCACCAGGGCTCCAGGGACACTCTAGTTCCCTCTGTTTCACTGAGATGAATTCAGCCACAGGAAGGTCTCCTTGGTGAGACCAGGTTTATTCCTCTGTGGGCACCCATCTCACTTTGTAATTGTGCCCTCATTAGTGTGGTCCTTTGATTGTCAGTCATCCCATTAAACCATAAGCCCATGATTGGAAAGGTCCTGTCTGCCTTGCTCCCTGCCCAGCTCCTGGCATATAGGACGCCCTCAGACTGAATGAATGATTTGCTGAGCCAGGTTTCTGAACTGTTCTGATGCCACACCAAAGTCCTTAGCTGTCCAACCCTGTGGACAGTGGCCGAAGTTGCCCCTATCCCCACTATGGCTTCTCTCCCCATTTGAGCCCTTGGATCCCCTGCCCCACACTCCCACCTTTTGGAGAAGCTAAAGTCATCATGGGGGTTGGGTTTGTATACCTGGCTTGGGGATTCTGGTGTTGTTTATGACACCTCCCAACTATCATAGGTATTCTCTCTACCTTTGGTGGAAATTGGGAAGATGAATGAGGGATATTTGCCAAGGCCCCTATTATCAGAATTTCCAGTCCTCCATGGAAGGTCTCTACTCCGCAGGTTTGTGCTAGCAAATGTAATGCCCGCTCTTGTATTGACAAGATCATAGGCTTGGGAGGGAGTCATGCTGACTGTGACTTTGGACAAGTTACTTCTCTGAGTCTCAGCTTTCTCATCTGCAAAATGGGGCAAGATTGCTGTCGGGATAAGGAAATAATACTAGGCTTCTCAACCGTAGCTCATCATCAGAATCACCCAGGGCACTTGTTAAACACGCAGATTGCCTGGGGTGAACTACAAACCAACAGGATCAGACTATCCAACCAGGGACCTGGGAATATGCCTTTTAATATAATCTTCAGGTGATTTTGACAACTAGTGAAGGTTTTTATTCTCTGCGATAATATAGTCAACACTCCAACTGGTACGAGAGACACAAAATTAAATCCCCTTCTCTTCACGTTCAGAAATTATTTGAACACATTTCTGGAGAGAAACTCACTAGTAAAGAATGCTATGAGCTGCCCCCTAGAGGTGGTGCTGGGAAAGCAGTGCGAGAGGTCCCACAGGACAGCAGCTGATGAATTCCGAACACAGAATTCCCCTACCCTGGGTCATTTCCTGACAGGAAACCTGAGCGCATAGGACGCAGCTCAGACAGCTACAAGGACCCAGATTTCTTTGTATAAAAAAGAAAAAATTATAAGGTTGTGAAAAAATTGGAGCCTTCATACATTGCTGGTGGGAATGTAAAATAGTGTGGCCACTTTGGAAAATTGTTTGGCAGTTCCTCCAAAAGTTAAACACAGTTACCATATGACATTCTTACGTATATGTCAAAAGAATTTAAAACATCTATCTACGTAAAAACTTGGACATGAATGTTCATAGCAGCACTATTCGTGACAGCCAAAAAGTGGAAACCACCGAAATGTCCATCAACTGGTGAATGAGTAACAAAATGTGGTATATCTATACAATGAAATTGTATTCTACCATAAGTAGGCATGTAACCACATAAATGAACCTTGAAAACATTATGCTAAGTGAAAGAATCCAGACACAAAGGGCTAAATATTGTATCATTCCACTTATATGAAATGTCCATAAGGACAGAAAGTAGATGAGTGATTGCCGAGGACTGGTGGTATTGGGGGAATGGGGAGTGGCTGCTAGTGGGTATGGTGTTTCTGTTTGGGGCGATGAAATTGTCTGGAATTAGATAATGGTGAAGGTTGCACAACATATACTAAAAACCACTGCATCGTACACTTTAAAAAGCACACTGAATTTTACGGTATATGAATTATAGCTCAATAAAAAAATTATATTCTTTAATGATTTTCTGATCATAAAAGTATTAATTTAGAAAATACAAAAAACTGAGTCATCCGTGCTATAATACCTTAAATCTTGCTAAAAACAAAAACACTGTTAATGTGATTTGTATCTCTCCAGACTTTTTTTCTGTGCACGGATAAAGTGTATTTAAAAAATAAAATGGATTCTTACTGTTTTGTAAAGTGCCTTTTTCACTTAATACTACATCCTGGGCATCTTCTAACAGTGCATCAGCTCTGCATCATTTTTTTGACAGCTGCCCTCTGGTGGCGCAATGGTTAAGCTTACCACTGCTAAGCGAGAAGTCAGCGGTTTGAACCCACCAGCGGCTCTGTGGAAGAAAAGACCTGGGGATCTGCTCCTGTAAAGATTCTAGCCTAAAAGGGTATGAACAGGCACTTCACTAAAGAAGACATTCAGGTAGGTAACAGAAACATGAAGGAATGCTCACGATCATTAGCCATTAGAGAAATGCAAATCAAAACTACTATGAGATTCCATCTCACTCCAACAACCAAAAAAAGCCAAACCCAGTGCCGTCGAGTCGATTCCAACTCATAGCAACCCTATAGGACAGAGTAGAACTGCCCCATGGAGTTCCCAAGGAGGGCCTGGCGGATTCGAACTGCCGACCGTTTGGTTAGCAGCTGTAGCACTCAACCACTATGCCACCAGGGTTTCCAACAAGGCTGGCATTAATCCAAAAAACACAAAATAATAAATGTTGCAGAGATTGTAGAGAGACTGGAACACTTACACACTGCTGGTGGGAATGTAAAATGGTATGACGACTTTGGAAATTGATTTGGCGCTTCCTTGAAAAACTAGAAATAGAATTACCATACAATCCAGCAATCCCACTCCTTGGAATATATCCTAGAGAATTAAGAGCCTTTACACATTGCAGCACTGTTTACAATAGCAAAAAGATGGAAGCAACCATGGTGCCCATCAACAGATGAATGGATAAATTATGGTATATTCACAAAATGGAATACTACGCATTGATAAAGAACAGTGAGGAATCTGTGAAACATTTCATAACGTGGAGGAATCTGGAAGGCATTATGCTGAGTGAAATTAGTTGCAAAAGGACAAATATTATTTAAGACCACTATTATAAGAACTGGAGAAATAGTTTAAAAAGAGAAGAAAATATTCTTTGATGGTTACGAGAGGTGGGATGGAGGAAGGGAGGGAGAAGGGTTTTCACACAGGAATTATTTTAGGTGAAGGAAAAGACAATACAATACAGGTGAGGTCAGCACAACTGGACTAAACCAAAAGTAAAGAAGTTTCCTGAATAAACTGAACGCTTCGAAGGCCAGCATAGCAGGGGCAGGGGTTTGGGGACCATGGTTTCAGGGGACATCTAAGTCAACTGGCATAATAAAATCTATTAAGAAAACATTCTGCATCCCACTTTGGAGAGTGGCATCTGGGGTCTTAAACGCTAGCAAGTGGCCATCTAAGATGCATCAATGGGTCTCAACCCACCTGGAGCAAAGGAGAATGAAGAACACCAAAGACACAAGGTAATGATGAGCCCAAGAGACAAAAAAGACCACATAAACCAGAGACTATATCAGCCTGAGACCAGAAAAACTAGAAGGTGCGTGCCTACAACACAACAGAGAACCCCTGAGGGGGCAGGACAGCAGTGGGATGCAGACTCCAAATTCTCATAAAAAGACCAGACTCAATGGTCTGACTGAGACTAGAAGGACCCCAGAGGTTATGGTCCCCAGACCTTATGTTAGCCCAAGACAGGAACCATTCCCAAAGCCAACTCTTCAGACAGGGATTGGACTGTGGGATAGAAAATGATACTGGTGAAGAGTGAGCTTCTTGGATCAAGTAGACAGGAGACTATGTTGGCATCTCCTGTTTGGAGGGGAGATGAGAGGGCAGAGGGGTCAGAAGCTGGGTGAATGGACACGAAAACAGATAGTGGAAGGAAGGAGTGTACCGTCTCATTAGAGGGAGAGCAATTAGGAGTATATGGCAAGGTGTATATACGTTTTTGTATGAGAGACTGACTTGATTTGTAAACTTTCACTTAAAGCACAATAAATTTTTTTTTTTAAAGCTTTCAGCCTAGGAAACTTTATGTAGCAGTTCTACTCTGTTCTATAGGGTCACTATGAGTTGGAACTGACTTGAGGGCATACAACAAGAAGTGTTCCGTTGTTCAGGTTAAGCTCATTATTTTGAACAATGTTACAATCAACATCCTTACACATTGATATAGTGGGTGTGGGAAGGGGGAGGAAAAAGTGCCGTTAGAGCCCTCATACCCCTATTTGATGGCCTCCCCACAGGACTGCCTTCAAGGGCTGTTTCCTCCTCCCACCCCTCTTCCCAGACTCCCAGGTGATCCATACTGTGTTTGCCCACCTCCATGCTTTGTCCTCCATCTCACAACCTGCCCTGCCCTGGGAAAAGAACTTCCTACAATTTTCAACAGGAAAACACTATCTAGAGAACAACAGTTACTGTTTTTGAGCCCTTACTGGGTGCCGTCCAGGACATAGTGTTTTATGTACATTATTTCATGTAACCTTCCCAGCAACCTATTAGCTAGGTTCCATTATTATTCTCATTTTATAGACGAGAAAATCGAGGTTCAAGGAATTGGAGTAACTTTCCAAAGGCATATGACTAATGGAAGCAGTGCTATAGTTCAACAGCAGTAAGACTGTCATTCTCTCGGGTGCCTTCTCTTGTTCATCTCCATTTTCAGAGCAGTCTAGTAGTGAGATCCCATCACTGGAAGTGCTCAAGTAAAGGCCTGAGGAGATAAAAGCAATGTAAGATCAGTCAGACTAATGGTCTCAGGGGCCATTTCCAGCCTTGAAATGGCAGGATTCTTCTCCCCACCCCCCGTCCTGACCTCATGTATGCTTAATTTCTACCAGAGAAGACAGCTTTTCTTGCATGTGAACTTCCCTTTATTAGAAATTCAGGTGGTGGAGCAGTGTCTTTGTCCTCACAAGCTCCTCAATAATGTCATCCCTCCCTCCTGCACACATCAAGAGAAATGCCTCATCACAAGTCTTCCAGGATGAAGGCTCTGGGCTGCAGCAGGAAGCTGACAGGCTGCTCAACTGGTTAGGATGACATCCCCGAGGTATTAGGAGTCCAGCTACTGCTTCTCCAGAGGAACAGGAAAGAATTTCAGGGTAGGAGGTGGCAAGAAGAGACAAAAGACCCTGATGGCCTTGGGCAAGGGCCAGGAGGTGGCTCTAAAACCATCAGGGAAGGAACCCCCCCAGAAGCAGCAGAATTGCTGGGACCTGGGAACACAACTGAGGGCAGACTTGGCAACTGGCAGGGGCTGCCCTACTTAAGTGTACTAGGTTTAAGTCTAAGGTGACCCCTAAGATTTACTTACCCTGGTATACATACCTTGAATAATTCCCTCCTCTTGAGTGGGAGGCAGAACCTATGAATTTGATGGGATATCATTCCTGAGATTAGGGTACTCATCAGTTGACTTTGAGTTAATCAAAAGGGAGATTATCCTTGGTAGACCTGATCTAATCTTGTGAAGTCTTTCATAGCAGGTGAAGTGTCAGAGAAATACTCTTCTGCTGACTTGAAGAAAGAAGCTGCAGTGTTGTGAGAGGGCCTATGGAGGAGGACATGTGTCAAGGATCTTAAGACGGCCTTTAAGAGCTGTGAGTGGTTCTCAGCTGACCACTAGTAAGAAAAAATGGGGACTCGGTCCTCAACTACAAGGAATTGGTTTCTGCCAAAAACTTGAATGAGCTTGGAAGAGAACCTCAGCCTCCAGACCTGGCTGATATCTCGATTTCAGCCTTGTGAGATCCCGAGCAGAGAACCCACTTATGCCTAGACTTCTGACCTGCAGAAATTGGGAGATAATATATGCGTGTTGTTTTAAGCTGCTAAGTTTGTGGTATGGTGTTTCCAACCACCTCATATGCACATGAAAGCTGGACAATGCATAAGGAAGAACGAAGAATTGATGCCTTTGAATTATGGTGTTGGGGAACAATGCTGAATATACAGTGGACTGCCAGAAGGATGAACAAATCTGTCTTGGAAGAAGTACAGCCAGGATGCTCTTCAGAAACAACGATGGCGAGACTTCGTCTCACATACTTTGAACATGTTATCAGGAGGGACCAGTCCCTGGAGAAGGGCATCATGCTTGGTAGAGGGTCAGCAAAAAAGAGGAAGACCCTCAACGATGGACTGACACAGTGGCTGCAACAGTGGGCTCAAGTGTGGCAGGTGTTGTGAGGATGGCACAAGACCAGGCAGTGTTTTGTTCTGTTGTTCATGGGGTTTCTATGAGCTGGAACCCACTTGACAGCACCTAACAAGAAGTTTGTGGTGAATTGTTATACAGCAATAGCAAATACAGGTGATGAAGACCGAGAACTTCCCTGAAGGTAACGGGGTTCGCATTCACTGAGAGGTTAGCAAAAGCTACTTTCAGTGGTGGTGGAGAAAGAAAACAGTTCTGGAGTCAGACAAGTTTGGGTTCAACTCTAAGGACCACTGTTTATTAGCTGTATGATTCTACAGGGTTGCTAGGAGTTGGAATTGACTCAATGGCAATGGGTTTTTGATTCTTGGGCAAGTATCCTTTGAGTATATTCCTTCACCCATAAAATAGGAATACTTATCTCAGGGCTGTTAAGAGGCTTAGATGGGATAATAAATAGTTGATGAAATACAGTGGCCACATAAAAATTATAGTCATAATTGTACATTTAAACAAAAACACTCTGGTAGCCAATCTAAAGGACTACTGGCGAAATGGAGAGACTCTGACAGCAGGGAGACCAGCTGGAACTCAGTTGCAATTGAGCCTGGTGATTTCTCGATTATGGGAGCCCTGACCTTATCCTAAGGTGCTCTTTTGGTGCAGTGGTTAAGTGCTCAGCTGCTAACCAAAAGGATGGCAGTTTGAACCTAACAGCTGCTCCATGGGAGAAAGGTGTGGCAATCTGCTTTCATAAAGACTACCCACTGCCATTGAGTTGATTTTGGCTCATAGCAACCCTACAGGACAGACTAGAACTGTCCACAGGTTTTCCAAGGAGAAGCTGGTGGATTCAAACTGCCCACCTTTTGGTTAGCACACAAGCTCTTAACCACTACACTACCAGGGCTCTTTCATAAAATTTACAGCCTTGAAAATCCTATGGGGCAGTTCACTGTCCTATAAGGTCACTATGGGTCGGAATCGACTTGATGGCAGTGGGTCTGGGTTTTGGACCTCATCCTGAGCTTCCAGTGTTGGGAGATTTGAGGAATATCAATTGAACTGCAAAGAGGTCAAAGCTTCTGCAGATGTCCTTTGGTTAGGTTGGTGGGAGGGGGTGAGGGCAGGTACTTTGAAAAGCTTTTTTATCCTTTTCCCAGCCAGGTTCCTATCTCCTAAAGCCACACTGCTAGGGATGAAAAAGTGGGCAGCTGCTGATGCCCTATGGAGTGGGCAAGGAGTGAGGAACCCCAGAAAAAAAAAAAAAAAAAAACCTGTTGCATCCAGTCAATTCGGACTCATAGTGACCCTATAGGACAGAGCAGAACTGCCCCCATAGGGTTTCCAAGGAGTGGCTGGTTTCAAACTGCCAAACTTTTGGTTAGCAACGGAGCTCTTAACCACTGCACTACCAGGGCTCTGGAGTGAGGAAGAGGGGCCTGAATGTCCATCTCTTTTTTCTTCAATGGTCCCAGGATTAGAGAATGAGCGATACCAAGGCAAATGAGACCATCTCTTCAACTCTGAGTGGTGCCGAGATAATTCAGGCCTCGGAAAGGTGCCGTACTGCCTGCCCTGGGGCTCAAAATCAGGATCCAGTTAATGAGCTCAGATTAGATATAAGAAGGTTGGCACTTGAACAACCCCATTTCAGAGTGGTTTGCCGTAGATCCAGCACCCTTCTGCAGGGAGTGGGGGCTGGTGTTTGACCATAAACATCCAGGTGAAAATCCTTGGAACTGGGGATGTGGTTTAAAGAGCCTTGATTACGAGCTAACTTCTGAGCCTATCTCCTCTGTGAAGTGAAATGGTTGGACTCATTTTTTAATGCTTGCCGGTTTGTGATATAAGAATAAACTCCAAAACCCAGTGCCATCCAGTCGATTTCGACTCACACTGGCCCTTCGGGAGAGAACAGAACTGCCCCATAGGGTTTCCAAGGAGAGGCTGGTGGATTCCAATTGCCAACCTTTTGGTTAGCTGACAAAGCTCTTAACCATTGCGCTGCCTGTGCTCTGATAAAGTATAGTTCATTGTAAACTCCCTTATATTAAGCAGACTTTTTCCATTCATTCTGATTGTTGGCTCAAACCTTCGTGGTAAGCAAAGAATTCTTATTATAATTTATGCTTATTATTACTGTTATCGTTCCCATTTTGAAGAGATGGACTCGCCTCCTGAGCCGCACTAGGACCACAGACACTGCCCTCTTTTCCCTCCCTTTCCTTCCATCCTCGCTCGATGATGGCGGCTACAGGTCACGCGACCAGTAGCGTTGGTGCACGGCGGCACCCTGGTTTGTCCCCAGCGCGCCGCCGTAGCCAGCCCGCAGCGGGAGCGCCGCAGTGGGCGGGTCCACACGCTCCGCCTACCGTGCGTCGGTGCGTGAGTCCGGCCCCCGCGAGCTCCGGAGGTGCCCGCGCGCTCACACCCGGCTTCGCTTCAGCCTTAGCCTGCGAGCCGCCATCGCCGTCATGCTGGGCGCCGCTCTCCGCCGCTGCGCCGCAGCTGCAGCCTCCCGGGCCGGCCCTCGAGGTCTTAGGCACTCCGGCCCAGCCCCCAGCCCCGCCGCCGGTAAGGCACCCGCCTGCCACTGCCCGCTCCCGCGTGTCCTTGCGGTGACCTGGGTCCCCGCCGCCAC
The DNA here is from genome assembly GCF_024166365.1 of Elephas maximus indicus. Classification (NCBI taxonomy): domain Eukaryota; kingdom Metazoa; phylum Chordata; class Mammalia; order Proboscidea; family Elephantidae; genus Elephas; species Elephas maximus. The sequence goes on along the minus strand of NC_064831.1, from coordinate 64,993,984 downwards.
TCGAGGGCAGGCTCCCCCCGCGGCCTAGCCTCTGCCCTGCGGGCCGGCGGCCGTACCCGGTAACTGTAGGGCCGCTCTGGCAGCCGTTTTGACTTGTGGAGGACTCAGGGACGTACCCGCGTGGTCTCCCTCAGCGCGACTTTATGGCGCGGGCACCACGGACGGAGCAGGTTCGGGCGGACAGAGCAGCGGGTGCAGCGCTTCCGGGCACCGCGGCTTCTTCCGCTCCCACCGGGCCCTTTCGGTTTCGGGCCGTGACAGTGTCCTGGCGCTGGCCCCGCCGTCACCTGGCCGGGAGCGGCCGCCGCCGGCCTGCAGCGCCTCGGCGAAGGTGACATTGAGCCCCTGGGCGCCTCGTTCCGGGTGGGGGCGGGGTGGCCCCTCCAAGACCCGGGCACCGTCGTCCCCAGCGTTTTCCGAGGACACAGTATGCTTCCGTGTGAACACAGTATATGCGTATATTTTAATCCGGCGTTTCTTTCGGTTAGCGTTTTGTGTGTCCACAGCCCGTTCTGTCAATTTTAGGGACTGCTCTTTTGGGGCTCTCGGAATCGGCTCCACGGCAGTGGGTTTGGTTGTTTGGTGTTTATGCCACGTTCTTATTCTTCCACGTTTAAAATGGATTTACATGTTTCCTGAGGTCGAGAGAGCCTGAATGCTGGTAGGTCTCATGGTAAGAATGTATTATTGTTTGGAAAATTGAGTACCACAGGTTTAGGGATACTGGGTTCTACAAACATGGGGAAGCTTCGTTTTTGTCTTCGAATGAGAAGTCTGGTTGCTGGAATATGGCACGTGCTGCTAATTCTTGTCTTCTGTTTTTACCTTATATGTGTTCTGAGCGATGTTCTGTCCACATATAGTTACAGTCACTGCACTTTATTTTGGTCCATGAGGGTAGTATATGTTACGTTGTGAAATTCAGCCCCTAAGCAAACATTTCAGAAACTCAAAGCTAGTAACGTCCTTCTCTTGACTATTTTGGGTGTTTTAGCTAGACATTTCAGAACCCATAGAATACATCTTGCTTCATTAAATTTAGACTTTGTGTTCTCTAATTTATTATAGAACGTTAAGGCTAGAGTGCACTTTAAGAGACCATGGAGGCCATCTAGTTTTACAGAAGAGGAAACTGAGGCCTGCCTTGGAAAATTGACTGCTTTACTGGTGATGCGACTATTTTCTGTTCTTAGCCCTAGTTAGGTTTAGCCCATCCTGCTATTTGTCAGATTTTGTTTTTTGTTTCTTCTCTAACGGGTAAAGTATCGCATACTATTCAAGTTTTTCGTGTAGATGGGTTTTGGGGAAGATTTCTTACATTGTTGTGGTGGGTCGGGAAAATATCAGAAGTTTTTGGCAAATTATAGTTTCACTGAATTCCGCTTTTCTTAGTGTTAACACAGATTTATCTTGTAGGTGTTATATTCCCCAACCTAAGTGTAATCCCTAACAAAATCTTTGTGTTTCTGTCCCAAGGCTCCTTGTTTCTCCCATACACCTTAGTATTTACTACAAGGAGGCAGTATTGGTTACAAGTAGTATCAGCTACTTTCAGGCACTACTTGTGTGACCTTGGGCATATTATTTAGCCTTCGTAAGCCTCAGCTGCCTAATCTTTAAACTTCCTATAATACTTGGTAGCTGTGAGATTTAAATAAGATAATGTAACCCTTGGCACATAGAAAATGCCTAAAGACAGTACATATTTGCTTTATTAGAGTTCGTTGCATTTTTTCGCATATTACAGATTGGGATTAGTTATCAGTATAGGAGTGAAGAGATTTTATGCAATTGAAAAGTCTAAAGAATTAAGGTTCTTGGATGAAGGTAACCCAGTAACAAACCCCAGTGCCGTCGAGTTGATTCCGACTCATAGCGACCCTATAGATCCTAGCTCAAATAGTAGTGTGCTTGAAAGAGAGCTCTAGAGGAATTGACCTGAGGGGTCAAGTTCGCTCTAATTAAGTCGCAACCCAAATTCCCCTCTGGTCCGTGAAGAAGCCCCAAGTTGAAATTGAATTGTTTTCCAATAACTGCTCAACAAGAAGATTCCATTTTAAATAACAGGTTCTTTAGTCAATCATTAAAACCTATGCATCTGGCTCCTACAGCCCTACCCTGAGTGCCAGGAACACCTGAAAGAGTGGGAGGAGTTTTTAAGCCAAGCGCCTTAGTAACCTTGCCTTGGAACCTGTTAATGTGCCCTTCCCACTGTTTGCTTCCTTCTCTCACTCCTAGAATTACCACCTCCAAAATATGCATTCTTCAAGGCTTTTCCAAGCTGATTAGTTACTAAATGGAAAGCTATCTGATTTAACTATATTTAAAACCAAGGAATTAATGAGTCCCTTAGTTTTTCTAAATCTATTAATTAGCTTTTTTTTTTTTTTAAATGAGTGCTTGACTGAATGCCAAAAAGCAGTACTAGAAATACTTTTTTAAATTGAGGCCCTAGCACTGGTCAGTTACTTTAAATTGTCCTCATGTTTCACAGCTGCTTCCCTTTTCCTACTCTGGAACCGTTAGGTTGTACAAAAGCACTGACTATTGTCCAAAATAGCTTACCTTAGAAGCCTCAAAACTAAGTGGAAATGCTGTACGGAAGTGGGGCTGGTGTGTTTGTGTTTAAATGCCTGTATAACCCGTTGTCATTGAGTCATTTCCGAGTCATGGCAACTTCATGTGTCCTAGAATAGAACTCCTTCATAGGGTTTTCTTGGCTGTAGTTTTTACAGAAGCAGATCCCCAGGCCTTTCTTAACGGTGCTGCTGGGTGGGTTTCAACTGCCAACCTTTAGGCTAGTAGTTGAGCACAAACTGCTTGCACCACCCAGGGTCCTAATGCCTATAAGTTGTTGTTAGGTGCCGTCAGGTCTTTTGACTCATAGCAACCCCACGTGACAGAGGAGTTGTTGTTAAGTGTCATTGAAGTCAGTTCCAACTCATAGCGACTCTATCGGACAGAGTAGAGCTGCCCCATAGGGTTTCCAAGGAGCAGCTGGTGGATTTGAACTGCTGACTTTTTGGTTAGCAGCCGAGTCACACAGCCAGTAAATTATGGAGCCAGGATTAACACCCCTGTTAGTCTTCCCCTAAAGCATGAGCACTTTCCACCCTACCCCTTCTCCCTCCCAGGGAGGAAGCTCAAATCTTAAAGAATGTTCATGTATTGCACATCAGCTCAACAGTAATTTACTGAGAGTGACCAAGTTGGAAGTATTTAATTATCTAATGTATTTAAATATCATGAAAATATCACCCACAGAGGGCTTTTTTTTTTTTTTAACCTTTATAATGAGGGACTTTAATTATACTGATGACTCAAAACTACATTCTTCAAAGGTGAGAGTATTAGGGGCCTTTTTTCCTTAGTATACCTAGTATACTGCAGTTGATAAAGTACAGTGTATAGATGATTTATAATATGAGAAAGTTTTAAGTGGCTATGCTTTGGTAACCTAATTTGAAGAATATCAACAAAAGAGGTGACAAAGAAGAGCTATGCTATGTGACTCAGTTGATCCTAAATCAGAATGAACCACACCAGCCTGACCAAACCATGTAAGTACAGTATTTTTTTTTTTTAATGCTAAACAACTATATACTAAGGATGGAGTCCCTGAGAATGCAAACAGTTAACGTGCTCAGCTACTAACTGAAAGGTTGGAGGTTCAGATCCCCCCAGAAGCACCTTGGAAGAAAGGCTTAGTGAAAAATCAGCCATTGAAAACCCTGTGGAGCACGGTTGCCATAATTATAATGGCCTCAAATGTCAACTGGTATGATATGGCAAGAATTTTTTCCTTAAAACCAGGTGCTAGTGAATTGGTTGGAAATAGACAAAAATCTGTTTAATATTCAAACTGGTTTGGTGCTTTATTTGGTGGACCAGTATTTCATTTTAAAAGGCTAAGGATGAGAGAATCGGTTAAGTTAGGGAGCATGAGAGGTTCAGTATGAGGAGAAGGAACCACCAGGGGTTAAACCTATTCTTCATGTCAGTGCCTCCTATGACTTTGTAAAGAAGGGAAACCCTGTTCTGATGAAAACCATTGTTCAGGTCTCAGGTTCTCAAACCATTTTTCATACAGAAGCAAATTAGGTTATTAGCTGTTAGTCATTGGGAGAAAACCATCGTGAAGATAGCCATTGGGTCTGCGTGAAGCCCTGTGTCCCGAACATGGCAGATCCAGGTGCCAGACCAGCAGCATTTCAGTCTTTGGGGCTGACGTTTCTATAGGCAACTCAGTTTATAAACACCGAATGGGGCCCCCTCCTGAATTCCAGGCAAGTGTCCCAGTGAATATATTAAATGTTTCAGTGGCCTATTCTTCAAGGCTCTAGCAGCTTTTATCAAAGTTATACCCAAGGTCTGGGGTGCTAATTAGGGAGATCTCATGTGGATAAATTAAACCTCTTAAGTTATACAGTAATGTTTTATGAAAGAAAGGTTATATAGCTATGACTTGACTTCTCAGTAGAACAGTTAGGGAAAACTGTAGCCAGTGACCATAAAACGTATTTTCATATTTTCCCAGATGCATCTGTTTATCGTAAAGCAAAATTGATCTGAAGTGATTTCACTCGAGAAATCATGTTCTAGGAGTCTCTTCTAAGGAAAGTATTTCTGTTCAAATCTGCCACACAAAGGGCAGTTGTTTCTTCACTTTTTCTCAATGTGTTCTTAATCAGCTTCACTGGAAGTATGATGTACATAAAATAAACTACTATTTTTAAGTGTATAGTTTGAGTTTTGACAAAAACTTGTTGTATGACCACCATAACGTATTGCCGTCAAGTCGATTTCGACTCGTAGCCACCGTAGGGGACAGAGTAGAATGGCCCCATAGGGTTTCCGAGGATGTAGTCTTTGTGGAAGCAGACTGCTGCATCTTTCTCCTATGGAACGTCTGGTGGGTTCAAACCACAGACCTCTCTGTTAGTAGCCAGGCACTTAACCACTGCTCCACCAGGACACCTCTGTGACCACTATCACAAAAAAAGATACAAAATAGTTCCATCCCCTCAAAACCGTCCCTTGTGTCTCTCAGTACACCTGCCTTCTACCCTCCATCCCAAGCAACCACCGATCTACTTTTTGGCACTATAGTTGGTGTTTTCTAGAATTTCATGTAAATGGAATTCTACGTTATGGACTCTTTTGTGTCTGGCTTCTTTCAGCTAATGGTTTTGAGATTTATCCATGTTATTGGCTTGTATCTAGGTTGTTTTTCAGTTGCTGAGTAGTGTTTAATTTGTTTATCCATTCATCTGTTGATGGGCATTGGGTTGTTTCTGGGTTTGTTTGTTTTTTTTTTTTTTTTTTGCTATTATAAATAAAGCTGGTATATGCACATTTTTGTGTGGACATATGTTTTCATTTTCTTGGGTAAGTACGTAGGAATGGACTTACTGAGCTATATGGTAAGTGTCAACTTGATGAAAAACTGCATTTTCCAAAGTGGATACAGCATTTTACCCTTGCACTTTAAGTATTACATTAAAGACAGCTCTAGTTTTTGAAAAAGCAGGTTTTAAAGTCTTGAAAACAGTGGTTTAGAGAGCTGTCGTAATCTTTGCTTCCTGATATTTTAACTATTTTGTGGGATTTATTAAATATTCATGTAGTTTTGATTAAATATTTTCACTTATCAAACACATTTAGGTCTAGAGATCCATTCTTTTTTCTTGTGGAAATTAAAACATGTCTGATACCAGTCGATTTATATACATGTCCTACTTCATTCTGGCCTTGGGTTGTGGAGATAATGTAGGTCTTTGGAAAGATTGGGGCTTATGCCGTGATCCTGCAGGACTAATTTCCTATTAAAAAAAAAAAAAAAAAAACTTTTTTTTTTTTTCCCTATAGCCTCGTGGTAATTTAAGTATAACAGGAAATACAATTGGGGAATTTTTATTTCTACAAATAATTATTGCTATAAATAGAAGATCAGTTAAGATATTTTTAGATACAGATTAATTTATAGCTACCATTTATTGAATACCTACCAGGTGACAAGCCCTTTGTAATGTTTTACCTGCTTTTATATTTAATCCTCATAATCTGCTAAGGTATTGGTATTCCCATTTTTCACATAGGAGACAAACTTAAGCTAATTTTCCCAAGATTAAACAGTGGGAGAGTAAAGCCAGAGCCTCCTCCTAAGACCCAAAGGTAAAATTTCCTTTTCCCCTATACCATTAGTGACTGTCGAGAAGGAATCCAGCTCCCAATTCAATGTCAGTTTGACAGGCAAAAAGAAAAATGGAAAAGCTTTTCTTAAGGTACCACAAAGGGTATGCTGATTGACAGCAGAATGCTAAAGGCAAGAAAAAGCCTGTTTTCCTCATCGTGTGATACTCAAATATCTCACTTCTTAGAAATCCTATAAAACAATCTTTTTTCAGTGGGAGTAGGTCAGAGGGCACGTTTCCCTTTAGAGGGTTTATCAGAATCTGTAGTTTGATAAAGCAGTATCTAAAATTATCATTGCTTTGTTGTGATATATAATTTATTTTGAATATAATTTAATGGAGAGTATAAGGTTTTTAAAAATTATCAAGAAAGTATTATAAATTTGTTTAAAAGCTGAATTGGACATTATTTTTAATTAGTAATTAATACTCTGCTTGTAAAAATTCGAACAGTATGGAGGTTCTTCTCTCTCAAAGTTGACCACTGTTAATAATTGAAACAAAAACTCCTCCCATGTGGAACCATTGTTAACAATTTTAAGCTAGCATTAGACTCTAGGGGAAAAAAAACATAAATATGCATATATATTACTTTGTTCTACTTGATTTTTGCTTAATTTTTTAAGATATATTTCCGTATCAATACAGAAGATTTATCTCATTTAACCTGCTGAATACTTTCCCTGCCAGAATGTACATATTTAATGCATTAAATAAAATAAGTACTATTTTGTACATTGAAGTTATTGGTTTTTCTCCGTTGTAGCTATTCAGTCATTTCGCTGCTACTCCCATGGGTCTCATGAGACAGATGAGGAGTTTGATGCTCGCTGGGTGACATACTTCAACAAGCCAAATATCGATGCCTGGGAATTGCGTAAAGGTAATTGGAACATGGGCATATTTGTGTATTTGGGCATGGAAATATGAACTGCTGTGTAATATTCCACTACTTTGTCAAAAGCAACTATTTTAAAAGCATTACATCATGTAAACTGGTTATCATCATGCACCTTACAGTTAGGAAAGTTTGTGGCTTCTCCAGTGAGTATATTTCCTATACAGCAGGGTTTTGAAGCAGGTATTATTGATGTTTTGGGCCAGATAATTCTTTGTGAGAGGGAGGACTGTCCTGTGCGTTGTCGGATGTTTAGCAGCATCTGACCTCTACCCACTAGATGCCGGTAGCATCCCCTGCCCCACTTGGGACAACCAAAAATGTCTCCAGACATTGCCAAATGTCCCCTGGGGGACAGAATCACCTCTGGCCAAGAACCATTGCTGTAATGATACATCAAAGTGAGCAAGAGTTAACATTTTTATACCTTGCAAATGACTTACATAGTGGTCACTTGGTTCTCTACCCCTCTGGGTAATGGTTTGAGTTGTTTGTTATTTCTATTCTCAGGTAAGGTTTGTCTTGCCCTGAATAAATGTCCAGTCTAAGTAAGCTAGGAACTTATTTTTCCTAAATTGTAAATGCCCTCTTAAAATGGGTAAATAGTATGAATGATAACTAGTCACTAATTTTAAGTGGAGAGTAATTCAGTCTTCGTGACTGTACTCTAGCATTTTGTTCACTGGCGTCCTTTGTTTAAATATTTTTAAATAAATAAAAGCAAGAAACCTAAGTGCTTCAAGCTTCCCTGCAGGAAATGTGATGACTCCATTTTGCTGCAGCCAGGGAAATTCGTATTGCACAATCTCGAGTAGAAGTAATGAAAAGAACGGCAATTCTGCATTCCCATTAAGAGAATCTTAAATGTTATGATGTGTCATTTTGTGCAGAGCTGAAAGTAATCACACCCAGACATTTTCTGGTTGAATGTTTCTGCGTCTGCACTAATGTTTCTCTATAATACATCCTTAATGTCCTCATTTGGGCTTCATTAACTCTCCTTAAGCATTTTTTTTGTGGCTTTAGATTCTTTTCCTGTCAGATCTGTTTTAAAGCAATTGAAGTATATACATTGCACTAAGAGTTAAAGATGTGAGTTGAAAATGGCCCTCTTGCTTGAATAGATACCAGCTAATTATTGTGGAAATGGTGTTTGCACATGTGTTCTTCCATTTCCATGCTGTTGCATAATTCTTTCTATTAAGTCACTGTGATCTTATCATCTAGACTTTCCTAAAGGTCCTTATAGATAAGAGAATGGAAGCCCTAACAGATAACATGGGCATGGTTCAGGGAAAAGATTACTAAATTGTGGTTTTCCAGGTGTGATGTTCCAGGTTGACATGGCCCTCTTTTAATTTGATAGGGATGAACACACTTGTTGGTTATGATCTGGTTCCGGAACCCAAAATCATCGATGCTGCTTTACGGGCATGCAGACGGTTAAATGATTTTGCTAGTGCTGTTCGCATCCTAGAGGTTGTTAAGGTCAGTGAAATAACTATGTTAAAGTTGTTCTGGAAGTGGGTGGGTTGTCGATAGGTATCAGCATATTCTGTGGTTTTGCATATGTTAAAATTCCTAAAATTAGTTGTCATATAGCTAGAGGAAGGAGCCCTGGTGGTATGATGGTTCAGTGACCTGGTTAAGTGATCAGCTGCTAACAGAAAGGTTGGTGGTTTGAACCTACCCAGTGGCTCCTTGAGAGAAGGCCCTGGTGATCTGCTTCTGTAAAAATTACAGTTAGGAAAACCCTCTGGGGCAGTTGCACTCTTTCACATGGCGTCCCTATGAGTCTGGATCTACTTCGCAACACCCAACAGCAATAACATAGCCAGAGGGAATGTACATTGCAGTTGTAGTCTTTCTGGAGGGCAGTTTGGCAGCATTTATCAAAGGCCTTAAAAATTGTGCATGATACCATTTTGCTCAGCAGTTCTATTTGAGAATTTATCTTAAGGAAATAATTAAGGATGTACAGTGGTTTAAAAGGGTATTCATCTTTCTGCTATATTAGATATGAAGAAATTAAATGGAGTGGTTTCTTAAGATGGAACTTCCCAGAACAGTTTATTATTACACAACTATTAATTTTGTAGAAATGTGTTTGGCATTGAGAATGTTCATGGTATAATATAATTGGTGAAGTTTCGAAACATTTATTTGTGGTATGACCTCATTTTATTTAAAAAGATAACATATATGAAAACGTAGGAAGATATATACCAATTCCCTGTCTCCTTGCTTGATTGTAATTTCTGACTTTTCTGTAATGAATAAAGAGATTGCATTTTAAATAAAAAAAAAAAATTCAATTAAAGGAAACCTAGAGTTTGCTAAAGGCAGTATAACAGCTTGGCACTTTCTTAGTCCATTTGCCTTTTTAACAGTTACGGCTGAGAAACCTTGTGACACTACATATATAACTACATGTTCTGGTGAGTTTTCTTCAAAACCCTCCTGCCCTGAAAATAAGTAGTCTCCAGGTGCAGCTCTCCATGGAAAGATACAGCATAGTGAGAGAAGCTCAAGGTCTGTAAGGGGGCAAGTGTGACATTACTTTATCTACAAAGGGTAAGACAGCTAAGGGCTCTGGAGGCTATCAATCCATTCAACACTGGAAGTTAATTCAGTTAGGGTCTCAAATTGGAGACAAATTAAAAAACTTTTCCTGTGTTAACTGAATTATTCCTGTAGCGTGCTGGGCACATTTAATTACCTTCACAAAATTCTGTCATCACCACCTTCTTTTCCAGTAGCTCAAAGCTTTAAAATGGTTTTCTAGATTTAATCTAATTATCTTACAATGACTTATTCTCAAAGTGTATTGAAAACCTACCTTGAATAGTACCTAAATAAGGTGCTGTCTTTATTGAACAAATGTTTAACTTACAAGTAGGTGACCTATATTAATTCTACGCTACAAATTTCTGTATATGTGATTAAAAACATTTTCAAGTTCATTTTGTTAATGGAGAGCTAAATGTGATTTTTCTCTTTTCCATCAGGACAAAGCAGGACCTCATAAGGAAATATACCCCTATGTCATCCAGGAACTTAGACCAACTTTAAATGAATTGGGAATCTCCACTCCAGAAGAACTGGGCCTTGACAAAGTGTAACCTCCTGTGGGTAAGGAAGCAATACCACTGACACACCACTAAACAAGGCAGGAGAAGAATGGCTGAGGGGTGGGGGGGGTTCCAGTGCTCTCAGACCCAGAGTCTAGGACCTTTTTAATGTCTTTGTTAGAGTAGTGGCCATGAGTGTAGTACCAGCAGTGATAAATTTAAGGAGCTAGAGTTGTTTTGTTTAGTTGTGGTTGTTGTATGAAGGCAAATAAGAGCCTCCTTAATTAAAAACAAAAACAAAGAATCGCATAGAGAGTGGTATAGTGAACCTATATACCCACACTCAGATTTTGAGATGATATTTTGCCATAATTGCTTTAGTTTCTTTTTCTTTTTTTCTCTCCAAGAAATGACTCATTTCATACAGAATTGAAGCCCTCTGCATACCCTTCTCTAATTCCAGTTCCTTAACCTCCCACAAACCAAAGGTATATGAAGGGTTCATCGTGAATGTTTTTTGTTTATTTTTAACAGCAAGTGTACATTAATGCAATGCTGTTGTTTTTGTATACCCGTGTTAGATTTTAACAGTCACTGTTCTACAATAAAAGGAGGCTTGGTGGTGCTGTGTCAGCAGGTGCTGTGTCAGACGCTCTGCGGGAGAAAGATATGGCAGCCTGCTTCCATAAAGTTTGCAGCCTCAGAGACTCTATGGAGCAGTTCTGCTGTGTCCTGCAGGGTCGCTATGAGTGGGAATCTAGTCAACCACAGTGGGTTTGGTTTGGTTTATTCTATAATAAAAACTTACTTGATAACCTTGTTCTCTATGGAAAGACAAATTAGGTAATGAAAACAGTCACAGGATTGCCTAGGGCAGGCAGTGAGTAGGATGCAGAAAATCCTCTAAGAAAATATGTAAGCAATAGCTCATAGATTTTATTTAACAAACACACAGTTTATCTAACCCTTACTAGGTGTCAGACACTGTTCTAAGTGCTTTGTACGTATTACCTCATTTAACCCTTACAACAGTCATGTGAGGTGGCTATTATGATTGTGATTGGTCCCGTTTTACTGATGAGGAAACTAAAGCACCTTGTCCAGTGTCACATACCAAAAAAACCCACTGCTGTCAAGTCCAACTCAAAGTGACCCTACAGGACAGAGGAGAACTGCCCCATAGGGTTTCCAAGGCGGTACGTCTTTACGGAAGCAGGCTGCCATGTAGCTAGTGGTGAAATCTGCATTTGAACCTGGGCAGTCTGGCTCCAGAGTCAGCTGCTGTTAATGTGCTGTGCGTCCTGTGCGGGCATTAGTTGATGAGGCTTGAATAGAGGATTTGCTCTCTGGGCTAAGAGGAAGTTTATTTTTAAACTAACTTATAAAAGTTTCAATAAAAGTGAGTCCAGAATTATTTTAAGTTGCTAATATCAGGTCCCTCACAAGATGAAGCAGTGAGCCTTGTTAGGTTAGTTAGTGTATACGTGTTGAAACACTTAAAAAACCTAAAATTCAAAGAATCTCTATCCTCAGTCTTCCTACTTGTGTTAGACTAAGCAGAAAATACGCGAGTTTTTGTAATCGACTTTTGGAATGCATTTTTTAAAGTTTGCCTGGAGTTAGGAGTCTTTCCATTTTTATCTTTATACACCACCACGCCACTACCACCTCCCCACAGTCAGGTAGCTCATCTTTGTAATAAATGGAAAGGTCTTTGTATGTGTGTGTATTATTAATGATTTCTCTAGTTATATTATTTAAGCTCATGTCTGTGGTTCATATTCCAAAATGAACTCTTAACGGGTTGTCTAAACTCTTGGACTTAATTTTCATTTTATCAAGTACGCCGGGGGTTCAGAAGGTCTTTGTTATACCTGCAATTAATTTTCTTTAAAACAAAACAGAAAAGCAACTGCCTAATATTTCTCAGATTGGAAAAGAATACCCCAGTAAGTACCAGTGGTATAAATTAAAAGGTCACAAAGCCAATGCCCTGTGCATTGGCTATAGCCAAGAATGAGTACGAGCAAAAAAGGCTGTGAACAGGCAAGGGGCCTCCCGCCCCGCCCAGACTGTAAGCTCCAAAGAAGGTTATTGTTAGCAGCACTTCTGCCTTTTCTTTATTCTTTCCTGACCAATGCTTCGTGTTTTTTCTTACAGATGGGCTTCCTAAGGATGTATTGGTGTTGCTACTTGATTGTAAAAGTCACCTGGAAATACTGATGATAACATATTACCTTATTTGAACAAGTTTTCCTTTATTGAATACCAAACCATGTAATGGTAACTTGGATGTTAATAAAAGGGAAACGAGTTTGAACTGAAAATAGGTATTGTTCCATGTGTTTGAATTGAGAAGCAGAAAATGAAATGCCATAGGGCCCATCAGTTTCATGGTTTTGTTGCCTTGTGTACTGAGAGAACTGCTGCTTTAATTCTCTGGAAATCATCTGACATGAAAGTCAGGTACAAAAACATCTTTGGGTGCTCTGGTTAGCTGAAGAGTAAAAGTGATTTATATAGTATTTCGTTATTGCCAGTGCCAGCATGCACCCTAGACTTAGAGGACTAGTTGTCTGGGGACAGATCAAATTGTGTACCTTTAGATGTCCCCTTTCCTAAAATCATGTCACAAATTGTTAGTAAAAACAATCTCAGTAAGGTTTTACTGCTCATGACTTTTTATAAAACACTGATCCGCTACCCAAAAAGCTCCTTGCATCTGTTCCTTTTTTAAGAAGTGGGAGTGTTAAACAGCCACGCATGCGTATTTAATGTATAGTCGGTAGGCCATAGTTCTTCGATTCATCCCTCTGTGAGCCAGCGCTTTCTCCTTTATCCCGTGTGTTACAGCTCCCCAGCCACCACTGCTCTTCCTTTTTTTCCTCCAGAGCCGTTTCATGTTGTCCCCTGTCTCCCCTTGCCCCCCCGTCCCAGGATGAACACCAACGTCATCTTGCCCTCACAGATCCTAGAGGCTGGAGAGGGAGATGTTAAACAGATGTTAGTATGTATTATATATAAATATGTTATGGTAGATTTTTAAAGTTCACTGAACAGACGTAGGTATGGTGAGAACAGAAGGCTTCTGAGGAAATGACACTGAAGGTGAAGCTTAGAGGGTTGGGAGTGGGGTGCTACCATGGGACTTATCAAAAAGCTGATTTATTGTATGACATATCTGGCCTTTGCACCAGTGGGGTGTGGAGGAGGGATTTTATTTACAGCTCTTATATTACATACGTACATAATCGCATTTAAATCTTACTTACCAAGATCTTAAAAAATTCCTAAAACTAGCTGAAAGAAGACCATGTTGGTGTCACGGGCTCTTAACATAAAGGAGGAAGGCAACATGAATAAAATGTTCTCTGTTCTCAAGGTCATAGAGGGTAAAGAGGGTACACAGGCTCACAGTTGTCTAAAACGGCAGAATAAGTGCTGTGATGGTCCTCGTGTCATAAACGTTTATTCAGCACCTACTATATACCAAGCATTGTACCAGTCACTGAAGTTAAAGCAGTGAACAATGGACATACAGCTGGAGCCAGGAGAAGCTAAAGGTAAGGATCCAAGTTAGGCAGTTGTAGAGTGTAAACCAGTTGCCATCAAGTCGATTTGGAGTCATGGTGATCCCATGTGTGTTGTTAGAGTAGAACTGTGCTCCATAGCATTTTCAGGGACTGATTTTTTGGAAGTAGATCATCACGTCTTTTTGTCGAGGTGCCTCTGGGTGGACTCAAGCCTCTAACCTGCCTCAGCAGCGGAAAGCATTAACCATTTGCACTGCCCAGGGACTGAGTGAGGATTTTGAATGAAAGTGGTAGCAGTAGAAATGGAAAGAGGAGATGAATTTTGAGAATCACAGTATGAGGTATACGGTAGCTTATTAGGTGTGTGGGAATGCAAACTCTGGAAAGACTCACCTTACATATTTTAGTGATGGTGCCATTCATAGGCAAATAGGAGCCAGCAAGAACAGGAGCTTGATGCTGGGTGGAAAAGGTCTGCATTTGATTCTGCACCTGTTAAATTTCAGGCATCAGTGGGGAGGGTAGGCCTAGAGCTCTGAAAAGAGATTGAGACTAGAGAGAAGAATTAAGGTTTGAGACAGCAAAAGCTGAGATTTCCAAGAAATGACATTTGAAGGCAGAAGTAGGCTGAAGGCCGAAATGGTGGGAGCAGGTACATTTAGAGGCAAAGAGGAAAGCTCTAGGAGAACATTAAGTTGATGACAACTGAGGAAAGGCTTTCATTTTTGTTCATTCAATTTATTGTTTTTTAACTTCTTACTATAGAAAATACCGAGCATTTACCAAAGCAGAGACAATAGCATCTATAAATCCCTATGTAGCATCACTTTACTTTCATACTCAGTGATTCATGGCCAATCATTTTTCACCTGTAGTCCCACTCACCAGATATTTTGAATCAAATCTTAGGTATCCTGTCATTTCATCTGTAAGTAAATATATTAGTATATCTCAAAGTTTATCTTTCTTTGTTGTTTTTAGGCACAATCATAATAAGGAAGGACTGTTCGTGTTTTTTTTTTTGGTTTATGTTTTTAAAGAAAGTTTTGGTGGTGGCCTTTTTTCCTCAAATAAAAATCCTCTACTGGTTTTCCTGATTATAAAGCTAATACATGCCCATGAAACAATACAGAGAAGTATAAACCCATTGGTGTCAAGTTGATTTCGCTTACAGCAACTCTGTAGGACAGTAGAACTGCCCCATAGGGTTTCCAAGGCTGTAATTTTTACAGAAGCAGACTGCCAAATCATTTTCCCACAGAGCGGCTGGTGAATTTCAACCACCAACCTTTCGGTTAGCAGCTGAGCACTAAAGCACTGCACCACCAAAGATTAAAAAATACTCAAAATTCCACCACCCAGTTAAATCCATGACTAGTGTTTTGGTGACCATCCTTGCAAACTTTTCTCTGTTAATATAAATATACACGTGTACATGCATGTGTACTTTCCCCCATTTGCTAGGTCAAGATCATTAGATAACTTTTTATATAGGTAAATGTTCACCTGTCTCCTGCTTTTTAATGGGGCATGATATTCCATTGTGTGGGTGCTTCAGCTTGGGTGATAGCTGTTAAAATTTTGTTATTAAGGCATATCTTATATACAGTTAAGTGTGCAAATCTTAAAATGTACAGCCATTGTTGTGAGGATTAAATGAGATTACATGAAGTGGTTAGCAGTGGAATTAAGGAAAGTCAAGGCCAAATGGAGGGGGTTAAGGAGTGAGTGGACATAATGAGGGAGGAGTCCTGAGGAATGATGAAGTCCCATGAGGGTGACTTGAAGGGTGGTGATGGCTGAAGAGGGCATTGGCATTGCTCTGACATGCTGGAAATTTAGAACATAACTAGATAGAACTGGTAGCTGGAAAATGGTTGTTACTGTTTCCTTGGCATCTTAAATTCTGTTGAGATTTCTAAATTTTATTTTTTGCCTCAGTCATCGAGCTATTAGAAACAAGTGAGTATTGTGATTATGCTTTTTAATCTCCTTTTTCTCTAAGACTCGTCAGCAAACTGGTCTGTGGGCCAAATTCACCCCACCCCCTCTTTTTGTACATCCCACTAGTTAAGAATTGTTTTTGTGTTTGTAACGGGTTAAAAAATTAATAAAAGAATAACTTCTTGTGACACATGAAAATAAATTAAAATGTCATTGTCCATAAATAAGATTTTAGTGGAACTCAGCCACACTTACTCATTTATGTATTGTCTATGGCTGCTTTTGCACTACACTGACAGTTGAGTAGTTGAGACAAAGGCTGCACGGTCCACAAAGTAAAAAGAAAACTGACTCTTTACAGAAAAGGTTTGCCAACCCCTACTCTAAAATAATAGGAATCATTTTCAAAACAAGCAGACCTCTAAATCATAAGGCTTGTTAACAAGAGGCAAAGATGGTAGGTAAATAAATCTACTGATAAATTTCTTGTCTCCATTAAATGTCTGTGTCCCCCATACATATACCAACTAGTCAAATTGGATAGACTCCTTTCCTGTGCTAAAGCAGGTACATCTTTAGCTTGGTGGATCTTAATATCCAATCAAAGTATCCTAAAGGAAGTAGATGGCAAATGTTATTCATAGCTTAAAGAAGAGGATCTTTTCACAGCTTAACTAGGGGTGGGTGGGGCTTCTACTCTAACAGCATAGGGTCTCTAGCTTTTTCTTTCTCTACTTTATTGTGCAAAATTTCAAACCAATTAGTGGTTTGCCGCTTTTGCTTTATGCATAGTATATATATATACTTTTTTTGGCTCAACCCTTTGAAAATAAGTTACAGGCATGATGTTTCACCCTTAAATATTTTAGCATACATCACCTAAGGAAAAGGACTTTCTCCTTACATAACCATAAGAAGTTTGGCATAAAATATATAGTATGTATTCATATTTCCCCCAATTAAACAATGATGGCCTTTAAACTTTTTATCCAGCGTGCTATCAAGGATTAAATACTCCAGTCCAGAATAGGCCCCTCCTCCCCAACTTCAATCTCATGCTACTGACGTTTTTGAAGAGTCCATAACAGTTGTAAACCAAAAAAAAAAAAAAAAAAAGAACCCATTGCCGTCAAGTCTATTCCGACTCATGGGACCCTATAGGACAGGGTAGAACTGCCTCATAGAGTTTCCAAGGAGTGCCTGGTGGATTCAAACTGCTGGCCTTTTGGTTAGCAGCCATAGCTCTTAACCACTACGCCACCCGGGTTTCTGGTTGTGTTGCACGATGCCCTAAATCTTGATTGTTTCCTCACTGTTGTTACTTCCAGCTGCCATCAAGCCTGCCTCGCATCTACCACATGTACAACGGAACAAAACTGCCTAGTCCAGCGCCATTCGCCTGGTCAGTTGGGGATTGTTCCATTGTGATCCACGGGGCTTCTATTGGTTGATTTTAGGAAGTAGGTCACCAGGCCTTTCTTCCTAGTCCATCTTAGTCTGGAAACTCCACTGTCGGACAGGTGGTGGCTGAACATGAGGTGCGTTGGCTGGGAAATGAACCCTGTTCTCCTGCATGCAGGGTGAAATCTACCACAGAACCACCAGTGTCCTCTCTTTAGAACCTGGTTAAACGTTTTGGCAAGGATACTGCACAGATGATGTGAGCTTCCAATTATATCCCCTCAAAATCCAAACCAAACCCATTGTTGAGTCGATTCCAACTCATAGCAACCCTATAGAACAGAGTAGGACTGCCCCATAGGGTTTCCAAGGAGCACCAGGTGGATTCAAACTGCCAGCCTTTTGGTTAGCAGCTGTAGCTTTTAACCACTACGCCACCAGGATTTCCATATGCCCTCAAGAGGCACATAAATGTCAGTTCTAGCTTTTTATTACATCTACCCACCAGCTGATGAAACACAGCGTAAAGTAGCAATAAGGTGGGAAAAATGGGGTTTGTGTTCAGACCTTCATTCAAATCTGACTTATATGTTGTAGCTGTGATTGTGGATAAGTTACCCATCCTTCCTATGCTGCAGTTTTCTTATCTGAAAACGGGAGCTACTTTACAGGGCTATGAGAGTGAAAAATTGGTGAGATTGTGTCTTATGTTTATGATTGTGCTTGGGAAAATGGTATAGGCCTAGCCATCCTCCTAAGCCCTGCAGGTTTTCTTCACTGTTTACCTGGGAAGCTTGTCCTTACCAGCACAAGTTTGCAGAGGCATTGTTCAGGTTGCCCAGTTTCATTTCATTTACCGACATTGGGAAGTTCAGTTGAACACAAAGACACAAGTGAGATGCTTCTGTGCAGCTCCTGGCTCTTCACAGCTGTAGCCATCCCTTTGTATCTGACGATTACTCCCCAGTATTTTGATTTTAGAATTACCTTGTTTGAGCAAGTCTATGCTCTAAGATTAGATTCTGCACATTTCTCTGAAAACATGGAGAATGTCATTTAAGATACACACTTGCCTGGTATAAACGAGGACAGGCTTTTGAGGCAGATGTGGACTCAACAGTGCAACTTTGTGACCTTAGGCACATTAGTTAACCCGTGAGCCTCAGTTTCCTCATCTGTGAAGTGAGTATGACAGTACCAGATAAGGATGTGATGATTGGGAAGTAATCTCTTCCCAAAGAGAGAGGTGACATGAATTACTGTGGGGACAAAGGGGGGGGGCTAGCTGGTGACCTGGGAGCCCAGGAGGTCCTGCTGGTTCATGGGCTCCATTGGTCTATTATCTGTGGAATGTAATGGGAAAAGTTGAAGGTTCTTTGGGCAGTAATCTGAAACCTGGTGAAACAAGGACTTCTGAGATGGGAAGAAAGCCTCAGGGAAGTGGCAAGGTAACAAAATCACCACCGTCCCTCTCCATCCCTTTCCATGTCTAACCCCAGATACTTCCTGATGAAAGAATTTGGCTCCAGTGGATGGAAAAACGAGAATTCTCAACTGATGATGGACAGAGAACAGTTAGGGAATTGGGATTCCCAAGAGCCGGAGCCCAGGAAGGTAAAGGATGTGACTACCCAATGGGACAGGAGGGCCCAAAAGCTAGGGTGGGAGTCTTTACTACTAACAGCCAATAGTCCCCACCATCACTGTCGCAGTCATCTCATGCTGCTATAATAGAAATACCACAAGTGAATGGCTTTAACAAAGAGAAATTTATTTTCTTCACAGTAAAGTAGGCTAAAAGTCCAAATTTAGGGCATCAGCTCCAGGGGAGGGCTCGCTCTCTCTGTTGGCCTTCTCATCAATCTTCCCCTGAACTAGGAGCTTCTCCGCTCGGGGACCCGGCATCCAAAGGACACGCTTTGCTCCCAGCACTGCTTTCTTGGTGGTATGAGGTCCCCAACTCTGCTTGTTTCCCTTTCATCTAAGATAAAAGGTGGTGCAGGCCACAACCAAGGGAAACTCCCTTTACGTTGGATCAGGGATGTGACCTGAGCAAGGGTGTTACGATCCCACCTTAATCCTCTTTAACGTAAAGTTGCAATCACAAAATGGAGGACAACCATGCAATATTGGGAACCATGGCCCAGCCAAATTGATATATTTTTTGGGGGAGATACTTAAAGCCATGACAACCACCAAGAACCTACCATCCCTACTAAAAAATAAGAAACAAGACTGAGAACCGTGGCCTGGGAGGTACTTTGCTGGGGACAAATTACCTAATAAGCAAGGTATGCATGGGCTTACTTGTGTTGCTTACTAATCTGTAGTGCACAATTTCACCTGTTTTTCAACACATCAAAGAGTAGGACATAAATAAGTCGTGTGTACCTTGCTTACTGATTAGTCTGCCCCTGTAATTGTCCTGTTCATCATTAGGTCCCCGGGACTTAGTACAGGACCTGCCACACAATTTGAGATGAGTAAAACTTTTATAAAGTGGCAGCGCTGAGGCTCCCCAGACCCAGCAAAGGAGCCAGCACAGTCACTCGGTTAAGGTCTGAGTAGCAGGAGTGAGAAAGAGGAGTTTGTGCCCTGTGTGCTGTGTCAATTCTTGCCCTAGAGCTTCATTCTCTTACAACCTGTTTTGTTGTTTGGGGCCCCAGGTGTAATTTGTTTTTCATAGATTCCTGGTGAACATAGTAAGTGGAAAAAAAAACTATCCTATAGGATAGTTGGGTGATCACAGTTTCTTCATTAATAGAAAATTTAGACTATATAGGTAATTTCTGAGATCCCTCTCAGCCCCAAAGCTTTGTGATTTTAGTTTAAAAGTTTTAAGGGGGAGAGGGCATTCATTCAATAAATATTACTGTGACCTTGTGCTAGAAACAAGGGATACAAAATGAATAGGTTAGTCTACCCTTGGGTGGTGCAAAGTCAAGTGAGAATTTAGTGCCACTAAATACTTAGAACACTGTGTAAGGTTTGTAGTAGGGTTCATTTCTTCAACACATATTGTATGCCAGGCACCATTCTAAGCACTTTACAATTTATTTAACCTCACGATAGTTCCACTAAATTAAAAACCAGATGCTATCGAGTAGACTCTGACTCATGGCGACCCCATGTGTGTTAGGGCTGTGCTGATTATCAGCCTTCAGAATACAAATAGCTGATTATTCCTAAGTAGATGGCCAGGCCTTTCTTCTGATGCACTCCCGAGTGGACTCAAACCTCCGCACGTTCATTTAGCAGCAGAGCCTGTTAACCCGTTGTACCACCTGAGGACTCCCCATTTCTTAGCTAAAGAAACTGAGACATAAAGAGCTTAACAAACTTGCCAGTAAGTGGCAAAGATTCAAACCTAGACAATCTGGCTTTAGTGGCCATGTTCTATCACAGAATTAACAGTCTTCATTACTAATGAGACACCTGGGAGGGACATGTATGAAAGTGCTCAGATTCTTTATTGCTGCAAGTTCCTGGCGATTTTGTGACATCAAGTAGGTTTTGATCACATTTTCCTTGGACTTTCGTGAGGTTTCCATCAGTTTAACAGGTCGCATGGGGGGTGGGGCTTTTTTAGAGTCCACCAGGACCTGAGTTCAAATTCTAGATACACCACTTGACTGGTGAACATAACCAAGCCTGAACCTCATTTGTGTACAGGAATAACCATCTTCTTTACTGGGAGATTATGAGGATTAAGTATTAAATTGAGCTGCTTGAAATTGCTGTTTCTGGAGGTCAGAAACGGTCTAACGTTATGCGCTGGTGAAATCTATCAAAACGGTAACGATCCTTTCCTTTGCGCTCCTGATTTTTCAAAAATCCCAACCCTAAATTCTTTATCTTGCCTAAGACATTGTTCCACCCAAGGGTTTGGGTGGCCCTTGGGGCCCAGAGGTCCAAAATCTCCAGCCCTAAATTCTCCTGCCTAAGGCATATTTCTGCCCAACGCTTTGTGTGGCCCTGAGGGCTGAGAGGCTGCACACTGTTGACCTACCCTGTGGAGTCCAATAAATTAGCCACGGGACAGCCTCCTGGGATTTCGCAGTTCCTAGAAGAATCCTACAAAAAAGTTTGGCAGCCAGCCACAAGCACATCCCTTGGGGACCGAAGAAGCCAAGAGCCTTGACACAGGCTCCACGGCCGGCCACACAGACAGCGTCCTTTCGCCCACGGCCTACTTTGTCCTTGTTTGTCGCTGTAGTGCAGTGCCATTGGTCACGCTTAGGGAGCGGCATGCCTCGTACAAGGTCTCCGGCACCGCGCGGGCTCTGCCGTTAGACTGTCGACCTAGGCACTGCCTACAGGTCCCTGAACCTCTCGGGCCTGTTTCCTTTTGCGGAGAAGGGCGCTAATACCTCCCTTCTTTGTACGGCGGCTTTCAGTTCAACTCAGGTTCTGCCGGGTCGGGCCTGGGGTAGCGCCAGCTGCGGCGAGAGGTCGTCCGCGGGACACTGCAAGAGGCGCGGAGGGCGGGTGTGCGCCAAGGCGTTAAGTTCGCGAACACTCGGCGCACAGCCCCAGCCCGGCATCAATATCAATACCTAACTTCGACCGTAGACAGAACTAAACCTCGACAGCCCCAGGCTCGGACCAACGAAGACTCAGACCGTAGTGTCCCCGAAAGGAGGAACGGACACTACGCGATCCCGCGGAACACTTGGGACAAGCCCAGGGCAGGACAGGCCGGAAAGGACCCGGCGAGGACAACCCGCGCCTGCGCGCCGCCATCTTGCTAAGGCAGACTCGGCTTCCCTCCCGGGCGACCGCTCCTTAGCTATGAGGCGGGGCTGCGCGATCCGGCGGGGCGGGGCCGGGCCATGGCCGCCGCGGAGCCCACGGCGCGCGCGGCGCGGGCGTCTGCCCAGAGACCCCGGCCCACCGGGGCTCCGGGCCGCACAGCAGGGGCTGCGGGGCCGCGCTCCGGGAGAAGCGGCGGCGGCGTCCCCCAGCAGGGGGAACGGACCTCTGCGGCCGTAGAGAAGCGCGGGCCGTACGTGGTGACGCGCGCGCCCTCCATTCAGGCCAAGCTGCGTGAGTGTGGCTCGATGGGGAGCCCGGGCGGGCTGCCGCGTCCCTGGGGCGGGCTCCGGGAGCCCCGCTGGCTCTCGGCCCCGGAGGGAAGGGGTTAGGTGCAGCCCACCCCCGCCCCCGAAATCTGCCCGGAGAGAGCAGCCTCCCGGCGCTCGGGAGACACGGCGGAGTGGGAAGACCCCTCTGACCCGGGCCCTTTGACTTCCAGAGAAGCACCGGGACCTGGCCAAGGCCGTTCTGCGGAGAAAAGGCATGCTGGGGGCCTCACCGAACCCCCCCGACTCTTCAGGGAAAAGGTCTCAGCAGGCACCACCTCCTTTAAGCCGGGCAGTTCTCAGAGAAGGCCTTAGTCCTCAGGGTGGGAGACAGTGCTCATGTTTAAGGCCGAGCTGGTGTCCCTAGACGGCGGCCTGTCAGATCACTGCCTTTAAAACGGGGAGAGGAACAAGCATCTCTTCCTTTAAGGATGTGATATTAGGAAAGGGCTTTGGAATAAGGGGGTTCTGTTTAGTGCATATAGGATCATTCATGTGTCTGAATTAGGGAGGAGGATTGCGGCCGGAGACGCCAAGAGTGAGGTTAGAAAGCAGCGTGGGAACAGCCAGTGCTGTTTTTTTAACAGAATAGTAAACTCTCAGAGCTGTATAGGATCTTATCCAGTGCCTGCTTTTAAACAGATAAGAGCTGAAACTCAGAGAGGTGAAGGGATTTGCCTAAGGACTTGCTGTTTTTCTGTCTTCTAGTTAAATAAAGGGCTTAAGGTCCCTATGGGGGACTTATCCTGAGTCAGGAAAAGGGAGGTGTGCTTTTCCTGAGGAGAAGGTGGGGGCAGTGGCCTGAGTGCCTATTCAGAGGAGCAGTAGCCAGATATGAGGAGCTGCAGGCAGTGGTGGCTGTGTGATGGGCAGAAGGCAAGTCAGGAGTAGTGCAGTCAGTTCTGTTCCCATAAGGAGTGTCTATACGGCTGTCCCTGTGAAATGCTGGTGATTTCTCTTCTGTGCATGGTCTCTCCTCCTCTACCTCCCCACAGGTCAGTGAAGTTTAACAAGGGCTATACCTCTCTTAGCCAGAGTCCAGATGAAAACCTGGTGTCCCTTGACTCTGACAGGTGAGTGCTTCCTTGGAAATGCCCCTTGAAAAGTGACTTGGATACAGCTGCAGATGCGTGGTGCCTGTGCTTGTTCCCTGTCTCTACCACGGCCCTTTATGCATGTCCCAGGCCTGTCCTCTTCTGACCACTAGCCCTTCCTAGGGTGGCTTGGTTAGAGAACTCACGGGTGATGCTGCTGCTCTTGGATTTGGAGCGCCAGCGTTGTCTGGGGGACTCATCGTGCCCTGTTACGTATGTACCGTTACTGAGAATGACCTGCCCTGCCAGAGCCAAATGAGGGAGCTGTTTGTACTCATGGATTCTGGGCTTGAGTTTTATGGTGTGTGATCTTTGCTCCACAAATCTTCCAGACCCGTTTGCATGCTTTCCACCTTGCCTTTTGCAGCTGTTCTCCACAGGCATCCCCCTGAACTGACTGTCTTCCTCTTCTCCTAGTGATGGGGAGCTGGAATCCAGATACTCCTCCGGGTATTCCTCTGCAGAGGCAAGTCCAGAGCACCTTTCTGTGTGGGGCCAGGCTGCAGGCAGCATCACCGCTACTCCCAAATGCTTGTCTGGTGCCTGCCATATGCACAGCACTATGCTAGACTTCCAGTCTGTTCTCCCATCTTCCATTCTGCCCTCTTCCCCCAACAGAGGTGTAGGTGTCTGAGAAGGACTGTTGAAAGTCCAGGAGACCACAGACCCCAGAGCTGGAAATGACCTCCAAAGTTTTCTAGTCCAGGCCACCACTTAGAAAAGGAATCCTCTTGATAAATCCCAGCTAGGTGTTTACTATTCTGCTTGCTTGGATGTTTCTTATAATTGGGTACTCACTACCTCAAAGCAGCCTCCTGCCCACTCCCAACACACACACACAATTCCCTTGGAGAGCTCTTAGAAAAGACTTTAATGCTTTGAAATGTCTCCTTGGTCTGGTCCCATTGGTCCTATGCCTGTTCTCCAGTGTATAACACAATAATTCTAGTCTCCCTTCTTTTGATTGTCTTTTTTCTAAGGTCAGCATTCCTGTCCCTCCCCCACCTACCTTCCACCAAGCTTGCTTTCTTCCAGGCCAGACAACTTGTTCTTCAGTTGTTCCATCTATGGGACACAGACTGAGATACTCCTGAGCTGGCCTTGTGGACATGTGTCCAGAGTGAATATTCTGATTGTCCTAGACAGGAACACAGGGACATAAAGTTCTGCCATGTGCAGCTTATTGCCTTTGACAGAGGTAAAGTGCGGGGACATAAGTGTACACCACTGGTATTTCTTATTCTCCTGGAAACCCTTGGCTACCTTCTGAGTTTCTGCCAAAGAGAATAGGGGCAGTTTGTAAATTGTGTCCTCCTTGAATGTATGGGTGTCTAAGATTGTTAAAACTAAGAAAAATTAGCCAAGAACCAGAGGAAGTCCTACCCTGTTTCCAGCCTCATTTTCTTTCAGCTCAGCAGAACTGGTAAAGCCAGGCTGCTGATAGGTTCCACTTTGCAGGGATCCAGCCCTGCTGACATCAGAGGTTAACATGTCTCACCAGCAGTGCAAAGCTGCTCCCCACCCTGCTCCACTATAATCCCTATTCCCTACTGGTCTGTCCTATTCTGGTGTCATTGTGCCCATAGTCTTCAGACCAGTCCGGGTTCCCAGTGGGCACTGAGTTTCAAACATAATCTGGAATCTGATCTTTATGTCAGATGCTTCAGGGTTCTTTAGTGAGAACACTTCCCCTGGGGGTCAGTGATAATGCAGGCCGGGCAGTACTGGCTGTAGCTCCTAGGTACCCCTCACTGCTGGGTGAGACACAGCTAGGAAAAGGTGGCACTTCCGCCTGTAGTCCAAGGATGTTGGGGTTGGCCCATGGGGAGGTGGGGGGCACCACCGACAGGAAGCCCTGGTAAGGGAATGTAAGCCTGCCTTTTGGGCAGCAGTTATTTCTGCTTTGCAGCCTGGCTTACAGTTCCGTCCTCCCCTTCTGCTTTTAGCAGGTGAACCAGGAGGTGAGCCGGCAGCTGCTCCAGGATGGGTATCACCTGGATGAGATTCCAGATGATGAGGACTTGGACCTTATTCCCCCCAAGCCTATGACCTCCTCAACTTGCTCCTGCTGCTGGTGCTGCCTTGGGGACTCTTCCTCCTGCACCCTCCAGTAGGCATAACCTCAGGCAGACACCAGAGTTGGGCCACAAGGCCTGCAGGGCCCTGGTGGCCCTTCATAGCTCAAAGAGTGCAGTGGAAACTGCTGTTAGCCCCTGACTCATTGGGGGCACTGAGAGCCCCTGGGAAGGTCAGTAACCAACAGTTGGACCTTACCTTCTGCTTCTTGGGCCAGAAGCCCCTATCTGGGCCATGGGGTCATAGGTGGAATTCTGCAGTTTTCACTCTGCTGTTGGAGCAGTTTGGAGAAACCACTTTAATAAGAGCAGAAAATACAGGAATTTTGGTTCTTATGGTGGATGACAAAGTGGCTAAGAAAAGCACTAGAGACATCTTGACTGGTATTTGTCATCATGCTCTAAACCAAAAAAACCAAACCTGTTGCGGTCGAGTCGATTCTGACTTATAGCAAGTAGAACTGGCCCATAGTTTCCAAGGAGCGGCTGGTGGGTTGGAACTGCGGACCTTTCGGTTCGCAGCCGAGCACTTTAGCCACTGTGCCACCAGAGCTCCTGCAGGGAGTACAGCAGGTTACTTGACACAGCAGGATCATGGCTTCTAGAATCCCTGGACTTGGTGCCTCCCCCAAGTGGTCTCTCTGGGTAGGTTTAGTTAGTGGTCAGTCCTTGCTTAAGAGAAAAACCGCTCTACCACATACGTATTTAACTATACTCCTTGATTGCTATTCTCCACCTCCGTCTTGGCTAGTTTCTCCACCCAGTCTTTGAACTAAGGGTTGGGTGAGGAAATGGGCGGGCCCCAGAAGCCTGAAGTTTTTGTAGTTACCAGCAGAGGGAGCCGCAGGGAGCAGTCTGGTCCCTTATCTATACAGCTTTTTAAACTTAAGAGGTATAGCTGGTGCAGCTGTGTGTGCTCTGGCCTAGACTGAGGCTCACAGACAGGACGAGGAGGAGGGAACTAAGCCAGTTCACAAGGCCTGAGACCAATCTGCCAATGCAAGAGACCTCCCCTCACCCCAGCATGGCCCATTCCTACAGTGTGGGTCCAGCTCAGGTGCAGCAGAGCCTCTCAGCCCCCAGCCTGAACACAGCAGAGACAGCAGTTTCCCAGCGGTCCCCACTAGGCAGCATCCTTTGCTGTACTGGGCCTCTAGAATTTGCTTTTCAGTGGTTCTTTTTGCCTCACCCAGGGCTGGTCTGAACGGGAATGGACAGGGTTCCCAGCCCAAGGGGCATGACAGTCAGGATTAGACCCCACCTGCGAATGTGTGGCTTCATATATGTCCTGTGACTGCTTAGAGGCATGAGGGATGGCACTGACTTTTCTTATGCTACCATGAGGTGAGCAGAAGACTGAGAAAGATAAACAGATGAGGCCTTGTCATTGCTGGACCACCATCCCCATGAGAGCAATCCCATCAGTGCTTGATTGGCACCTGTCTTCGTATTTTTCTCAAACTGTGGAAGGTCAAGGGGGATACACAGTATCTAAGGGGCTATAGCTGACTTTTATGCTACTAGCTAGCAGCTCCACAGCAGTAGGGAGGTGGAACAGTGCCCAGAGACAGATCAGGCTGGGGTCTGGGAATAGGGAAGGCAGCTAGATGGTTATTCTGAAACGGGACTCTGCAAGCTCTGCCCAGGTGCCCAACCTTCTAAGCACTTTGTGCAAATGCTGGCAGGGAGGGAAAACATTCCATTCTGACCCCTTTGCCCATCCACAGACTGTCCAGGCCCTTCTGGCTTCTGCAGAGGTGGAGAAGTGTGCACAAGGATAGGGCTCAGGTATAGGAGTGTGTGCTGGGGGTGGGGAGAGCTCAGTGGGGGCCAGAAGGTGGCTGCGGAAGCCAAGTGTGGAGCCACATTTCTGTGGCGTAGCTGGCTAGGACTCAGTTGCCTGGGCATTTGGCATCTGCAGGGAGTGAGGGTAACAACAGGCCCCCAACACCAAGGCCCTCCGGGCGCCGTTGCTATGATCAACACTGATGTTTGGCTGCAGCTGTCCCTGGAGATGATGTCCCAGAGCTGGTTGACCCCATGTAGGAGGCATTTCCTGTGTGGAAAAACTTTAGGTCCTGAAGCAGAAGACAGTGTGCAGTAAGGCAGGGTGAAGTGGTTAGCTTTTTGGGGCCCAGCTGCCACAGGTCAAAGTATCAACAAAGGCACCAAGGTAGCCAGAGCCAAAGGCCTTAATTCAGGGTGCTGGGTGTTCTGCAGGTGACAGTCCCCTGGGGAGGGAGGGGTGTATCCAGGCTTACGTCACAGATGGGGTGGCACTATTCAGTGTTTACACAGAACTCTATGGCTTGCCCTTCTACAGCTCTGTAAGTTTGTAAGAATAAATGCCATCATGCTAATTGAGCCGTGTGTACCTGTGTTGCAATATACTTTTTGAGAAAGGCCTGCACTCCAGTCATTGCTCCTGACCTGTGGTGAATATAGCCCCTGCTGTGGTCGTTCCTCCTGGAGACCGCCACACTCACACTTTCTGCAGCTCTTCTCCACGGACATCTGTTTAGGCCTGCTTCATGGGAGACCATGAGCAGAATGGGCCCTTGCAGATCACTTTTCTCTTTAGGATACATTCCTTCTAGCAGACCCTTTCTTGCCAGGTCACCTTTTGTTTTAGCTGAAGAAATTTTGAAGGCCAAACAATCCAGAAGATTGACCAGAACTTTTTGAAGGAGATTCCGTAGAACTTCATTGTAAGGGGTGCCCAGAAAGATTCTTTTGTGCAAGTCAAAACCCCACTCCACAGGAAGGAGCCAATGGCCGCGGTCTCTTTCTGGTCTGGAGAGAAGATTACAGGTCAGAAACCTCAGCAGCAACACAGCTGTACAGCATCTTGCTGAGGTGTGTCCAATTCCTAAAAAGTAGGCACAGAAAGAGTAGACCCCTTTCTAGGCACCTCCTGCCAGCTCAGAAAAGATTGGGTTGTCCTCGTGACACAAACTGATCATCCTGTCCCCAAATCCTTATAATCTACAATGACTGAATGTGCTCTAGGGGAAAGGGTCAAATAGTCAAGTTTCAGGTTTGCAGGCCATTCGGTCTCTGGCACAACTATTCAACTTTGCCATTGTAGCCTGAAAGCCAGGCAGTACGTAAGTAAATGAGTGGGTGGGGCCAGCCTCCGTCTGCTGGCTTCAGTGTGCAGACCCTGCTGTTGAACCAAATGAAACACAGGAGAACCATCCACTGATGACTACTGTATTGCCTGCAGACCTGGAGGACCCAAGGCCTGCCTGCAAGCTCTCCACCTGAGGCTGAAGCTGGCCTCCTCCCCTCCCACTCCTTCCTAATAAAAGGATTCTGGAGTCTAGCTTGCCTGCTCTCAGGGACCTTTTTGAAGTAGGAAGAAAGCGGAAATGAAACATGCAGGGAGGGCTTTCAGCTCACTTCAGGGACTGGAATATCAGAGGCCGACAGCTCGTCACCCCGCAGCCACAACACGGGATCTTTAATTGCTTTGACACAGTAAGAGGATGAGGATGAGCAACGTCTGTCCACAGGCCTTCCTGCCTGCCTTCTCTTCCGCTGAGGAAGCAGGCAGTCCCACAGCCAGAGCCCTGCTCGCAGATAGTAATTACCTAGCCTCTTGCTCTGGGTGATGCTAATGTCGGTCATAGGCGAGCCTGGCTCAGGTGTGAGGAGCGTTGGTCCTTAGTCTTCCAAAGAGGATGGTTCAACCTGGGGTTGCTCAGAGTCATTACCTTCTAGCTCATTCCTCTGTGTGATTGTTTTCTTCCCCAGACCTTCCAGGGTGTACCTGAAGAGTCCAGAGCAAGGAAGGGGTTTAGGCTGGGCCTGAGGAGGTGAGGCTGGCCTACATCTAGGGCAACTGCAGAGGCTATAGCCTCTATAGCAAACAGCAGGCTCGGAATATCAGCAGGTCCTTAGGCACAGTAAGCTTCAGTGAGACACTCTCGTTGGCCCCAATGAAGAGCACCCCGCCACGCTGCAGGGGGATGGGTGCCTGGCCTGTGGGCGTGCTGGCTGTGACTGTCCCCTGCACCATCAGGAGGATGCTGGCAGAGTCCAATGACAAGACCTTGTATTCAGTGACAGAGCCAGGGACCTGGGCAGGAAGAAAGAATAGAATGGTGCAACACAGACTGCTCCCTTCAGCTCATAGAGGCCCAGGCCAACCCCAGGGCATTGAGCGGGACAGCTCTGCCACTCTCTCCCCCACTGCTCAGGGCCTTGGCAGCAAGGAGGCCAGGCCAGTTTCCTGATACAAAGGAGTGGGCAGACCCCCAGGGCCACCAGCTAGCACTTGAACTTGACAAAAGGGAAACCTAGCCCCAGGTGCTGCCAGCCCAGGTATACTCCACATTGTGACCTTTGCCAGGGTTCCTCGTGCCACACAAAGGCCACCTACCATGGCCACGCACTCACCTCGATCTTCATAACAGTGAAGTCTGGCACAGGGGGGTCATAGATGGAGAGGTAAGGGTCTTCCTGACTCCGTGTTGGGGGAAAGAGCCTGTCCGTGCTGGGACTGGGGGTGTAGTTGAGCATTTCACACAGAGTTGGCACATCAATGAACTTGGGTGTCAGGCCGGCACGCACTGTGTTGTCTGAACACGCCATGCACTCCACGCAGTCTGGGGACAAGCAGCTGATATGGGCTAAGCTGATAAAGTATGCCTTAGAGCTTGGCCCTCAGGGGCTGGGCCTTTTAACGTGAGCTCCATGAAGCCCCGAAGAGTTAGGTAAAAATGCTGTGTTAATTTGCATTCTTTCTGGGAAAAGAGGCCAAGAAAGATATCATACAAAAATAGGTAACAGGTTACCCGCTATAGTCAAGGGAAGTCACGTTAGCCCTTGGAACGGCCCTGTACCTTCCCAGCTCTTTCTTCTCCCACTTCTACCATGAAATACTGTGCGTGAGTACATAAGTAGCCAAGTGTCAAAATGGGACACCCTTCTATGGCAACATGCTCAGTTTAATATTAAAAATCTCTAGGTAAATGAGAGACATGCAAAGGCAGTGTAATGCAGGGAATGATCTCCAGCCTTGAACCCAGCATAGCCTGGATTCAAATTGTGATTCCTACACTTATTAGAAGGAGCCCTGGTGGCACAGTGGTTAAAGCACTCAGTTGCTAAACAAAAGGTCAGTGGTTTGAACCCAAGAGCCACTCTGCAGGAGGAAGATGTGGCAGTCTGCTTCTGTAAAGATTATAGCCTTGGAAACCCTACGGGGCGGTTCTAACTCTGTCCTATAGAGTCCCTATTAATGGGAATTGACTCAACAGCAATGGGTATGTACACTTATTAGCCTTAACATCGAGTATCGTGACCTCACTAGGTTGGCGTGAGGATTCAAGCAGTGTCCAACACCAACCTAGCATTCAGCAGCATCCTGCTGGCCATTCCCATGCTGACCCCAGGAACCCTAGGGGGTCAGAGCTGGCCGGACCCTTAGAAAACGTCTCTTCAACCACTCTTTTGTCCATATGGGGAAACAAGGCCTGAAGGGGATGTAGTGGGGCTCACCGCTGAAATGTGGCTCACCTCCTTTCAGGTAGGCATGGGGCACATTGGCCTCCAGAAACATGGCCTCCCCCGGCTTCAAGGTAAGCAGGTTCAGGAAGTAGATGGCAAAGCAACCGATATCCCCTGGGTACTGCTGGTGCAGCTCCAGCAAGAGCTCTCCATAGATGTCTTCCATGTTGTTTCCAGCAGCCACTAAGGTCACAAAGCACCCACAGGCCACTCAGGAACAGTCAGTTGTGTTCATAGTCCTGCCTTGACCAGGAGCCCTAGGGAAGAGTTCCTGCCTGCACAGATCCAGGAGCATGGTGGGCCTGTCCTAGGCACATCCCCAGCCCCATGAGGTCCAGCTTTCCTTGATATTTCAGGCCACAAAAATGCCATTCTCCCTACCACATCTTGACTGTTATGTGCCCAGGACTATACTGAGTACCAAGAGGGCCAGAGTATGGCCTTTGAGGGTTTCTCAACCTTGGCACTAATGACATTTTGGTCTGGATAATTATTGCTGGGGGCTGTTCTGGGCATTGAAGGATGTCTAGCAGCATCCCTGGCCTCTATCCGTAAGATACCAGTAGCAGCTGTAACAACCAAAAATGTCTCCAGATAATTGCCAAATGTTCCCTGGGGCCAAACTCACCTCTGGTTGAGAACCACTGTCATAGGAGCTTAAAATCTAGTTAGAGAGATAACCCAAAAGAGATACATATAGCCAACTGTCCTGGTTAGCCCAGGACTTTACTGGTTTTACCATGAAAGTCCCATGTCTCAGGAAGTTCCTCAGTCCCAGGCAAACTGGGATGTTTGGCCACCCTAGATACCACGAAGCGGAGCATGCAAAGGGCCAAAATGTGTCCTGGAGACTGCCCATGGACAGATGGGCTCTGCCTGGACTAGAGTTGGGAGGGAAGACTTCTTGGAGGAGGTAGGAGTGAGCTGGGTCTTCTGGAATGTGCAGAGAAGCAGGAAGGGTATTTGTAAGTAAAAGCAGTGTATGAGGGGTGCAATGAAGAAACCAGCTGATGGGCTGGAGGGCTGGTCTGAGTCTTCATACACAGACTTGCTGAATGCCTACTCTGCCAAGCATTGGAGACACACATAAAGACTGCGGACACAGGTCACTGGCCTGGAGAAAACCCCAGTTTAACAAGTGTAGACATCGTGACACAGACTCATAGGTGCCAAGGGCTATACCTGACCTATGAACAGGGTGTTATGGGAGCTTAGGGCAGGAGTATCAGTTCTGCCGTGAGTACAATAAGCCCTATGGGAAAGGCATGCAAGCAGAGAAATCTCCAAAATAAACATACAGGGCAAATTTGGGTAAAATAAACAGTTCCTTGTGGCTCAGAGGTGGTAGGGAAATCTCAAGATAGAACCAGAAAAGACCTGTGGGGCCATCTGGAGAAGGGGCTTGGGCTGCCAGGCTAAAGAGCTGAGACCCATCATCTGGACCACATCATCTCAAAGCTGAGAGTTGGTTCTGCCTTATGTTTCTCACTGCCTATGTTGAGCCCCCAACCCAAAGATGCCAGGACCACACCCACCATGGTCCTTAGCTAAATTCTCCTTAGCACAAGGCTGGACAAATAGTAGGTATTCAAGGAAAGATCTAATAATTGAGAACTCTGGGCATCAGGCCTTTGGAGGAGGAAGGACCTCCCTTGTTCTCTTCATGCTTTCTAGCCCCAAAACACAAGTCCATCTACTGGGTGCAGCCACAGGGCTGAGGAAGATTTCAGAATCCCTAGGTGGAAGCATCTTAACAGTCTTCTAGGCCAGGCTACCTCCAACCATCTAGAGAAAATGACCAGTTAGGAGACAGCACTCAACTTAGTGCCCTGCTCCACAAAGACTAGGAAAGAAATGCTAAGTCGCCACAGGCCATCTACATCAGGCCCAATTTAGTGTCCCACTTGGACAACAGGGTTGAGAACACTGTCTCCATAGCTTAATGTCTGTCTATACCAGGGTGCCCAGGATGGGGCTTTGCACCCCTCTTCCCCAGGCCTACAACCATGCCTACCTTGCTGGGAGATCCGCTTCACCAACAGGTTGAGCTGCTCTGCTACCACCTTCTTCTCGCTCTTCATCAAGTGGGAGAAACAGTTCTGCAGAGCGGAGGCCACAGCCCGGGAGTCATGGCTCATACTCTGCTTCAGCTCTGTCACTGCATTATCTCCAACCAGAAACTGGAACTCAGGCACCTCTGCAGGAAGGCCAGGCCCAGGCTCATATCAGGAATGGCAAGATGGAATTGGCAGAAGTGGGGAGTTGGAGGAGGCCTCTCCACCTCAACCCTAGCCCATCACAAGCCCAAGGAGCCAGGCACTGCTAATGAAACTGACGGCTCACCACTAGCCCTAGGTGACAACATCCAAGCCTGTCCCACTGGCTCTGAGAATTGCTCTGAGGCCAACCTGCCGCTCAGTTCCTGTGACATGCAGCCTGTTCTCTGCTATCATTCCCACTCCCCACATATAAGAGACCCAATAAGCACATCCTCAGCATTTTGCCCAACCTTACTCTTCAGAAAGGTCACAATCTCCTCAACTGGCCGGAAGCCACACAAGCCCTGGAAGGAGGTGAGGGCAATGGCCATCTCCGGCTTGTGGTTGGCATCGGGGTAGTGCTCTGGAGCCTGGAGGTGCAGATTCTCTGCCAGCTCCTGTGGGGTGACCAGGGGAAGAGGAGGATGGCTGGGGTGAAGCATCACCTAGCAGGAACACGAGTCCTACCCAGCCCCTGCTCACCACTCTCCCCACTCGCCAGATGGCAGTGGCTTCCTGGCCCTGGCAATGAACCCAGGCTTGGTCAAGGCATGATGGGGAAATTTGGGGTTCAGCCAACCCAGGACAGGGAGAGCTGGGGCTGACTTTAAGAGGCCTGGCCTGCGAATCAGGAAACCCAGACACCAGGCCAAGCTCTGACATAAACTGTGTGACTTTGAACAAATCTCTCCTTTCCAGGTCTTTTCCCATCTAGAAATGAGGGGTTTGGACACATAATTGCTTAGGTGGTGACTCAGTGTTTGTGCAGAAGGCTCCACAGGGATAGGGCTGAGGCAACAGCTAGGGTACCGGCACTGCCCTAGAAGGTAACTCTCACCAATAGCCAGATGGGAAGATGGCAGGTATGTATTAACAAACCTGGGTTGAGTGAGGAGAGCTCAGAACGAGCTGCCTAGGAAAGGGCTTAGAGAAGCTTCCCACGTACAGGCTGGTCAGCTGTCAACTTAGACCCAGCTGCCCAGCATATGTCACCTAGCAACTGGCCTTGTAGAGCTAAACTGGGAGTTGTCAGGTTTGGATTTAGCTTTGGGCTAGAGCCTGGCATGGGTGGTATAAAAACATCAGTGAAAGCCATGGGAGGTCCTTGACAAGCGTTTCTCTACCCTCACCTCTCTACCCTGCCCCAATCCTGTACCTTATTAGGATGTGCCTGAATGGACAGGGCCGTTTTAACGGAAAGCACTTTGAAGAGGAAGGGCAGCTGGCCATTAAAAGTGTCCTTGACTTTTGACCCCAACGAGTCCTGGTTCTCAGCAATCCACTGGCCTAGGGTCTTCTGTGAGATGTGGTTGTCAAGGATCTTGGCATCCCCCCGGGGGTGGGTTCCCATCCACAGCTGGAAAGACAGAAAACTTGGGAGGAATGCAGAAGAACCTGGCGCCACCAGGCTGCCTGCCTAATCCCAGTTACCCCCATGCTCTCCACAGGGCATTCAAGTCCTAGGACAGACCCCCAGGACTGGGTGTTTATGCTCACGCCATCATCAACTTACAGAAGGCAGTAGACCCGCAAACACGAGGAGTCAGGAAAGCCAGGCTCTAGTCCAGGCTCTGCCTCTAACCAGCTGTGGACCCTTGGGCTAGTTATTGCCCTTCTCTGGGCTTCAGTTTCCTCCTCTGTCCCATGAGGAGAATGACACCTGTACTGTCAAGGTCACTGAAGAGCTGTGACTCTCACATAGCTCTGAGAGAGGTTAACATTCATTTATTCCAGTCTCAGAAGCAGAGGCTAAAGCTTTCTTTCCCATGCCTTGGCTGTTTTCCTACTAAATGGGCAGGAGAAATACATATTTCAGATTAATAAAACTGCAAAACTTAGTCAAAGAAAACTTTTAATTGGCAAAGAGTGTGCCCCCAGGCTGAATTACAATTCAGTAAGTACTGAGAGTTCTTGGGGGAAGAAGGGTACTGGAAATCCCAACCCATTATATCAAAATCTCTCTTTTTTTGGTCCCACCATCTGGGTCCATCAACATGCACTGATTTGAAGAGCTAAGAGGGGCCCCTCCACCTTGCTGCCCTCGCAGCTGATCCATATGGCCTGCCTCAGGCTCTTTGAGCAGAAGAGTCTCTTCTGAGGGTGTGGTGGGTTGAAATACAGTCCAAGTCTCACCTCTGCATATGGCTTGTCCTCTGAGATCTGGGCCAGTGGATCACTGCTGGCCAGCAGTAGGGCCACTTCGCTGTTGGACCCCAACTTCCCCCAGGCATACTGCTGCACCACACAGGAGAGTGCAAACACTGGGGACAGACAGAGGGTCAGTTTCAACTTCACTTGTCAGGTCTAACCCTAGAGTACTGGCAATGAGCTGAGAGTTCTGGTTGGAGACCAAACCAAAACCACTGCCACTGAGTCTATTTCGACTCATAGCAACCCCGTAGGACAGAGGCGAACTGTCCCATAGCGTTTCCAAGGCTGTAAATCTTCAGGAAGCAGACTGCCACATCTTGCTCCGGCGAACCACCGATCTTTCGGTTAACCACTGAGCCACCAGGGCTCCTCTGACTGGGGACGGAGTCGTAAGTTGGTAGGTTAAGGCCTGCTCTGCAGGCCTCAATATTCCCCTCTGTAAAACGGGCAGTAAGAACCTTCTGCAGACTTGAAGCTGCCAACTACCTTGAGGTGACGGGGAGAAAACGTGAGGTACCCATCCCACGGCACCCCGTCTCGAAGTGACCCACGCGCAGACGTGCAGACAGCAGAGCCCCCTCCCCCGAGATCCTCCCTTGGGGCTGCACTAACTGCTCCATCCCCGTAGCAGGTGCTCCCACCCCTGTCTGGCACCCATTTATCTTTCAGCAGAGCCCCATGGGGTGGGTTCGACCTGGCAGATGAAGCCGGGAAGGTTCCACAGGACACCCCCACACTAGCCGGCACCTCGGCCAACAGCTCACCTCGTTGAACCGCCATCCTCGCAGCACCGGACCTGGTTTCCCACACGTACGCTCCTCCCGGCAGCACCCGCGGCCCTTCTGCGCCCAGAGCTTCACGGGAAATGTAGTTCTTGTACGCCGCCTCGGAAGTCCTTGAACTCCCTGCAGCCATCCGGGACACATGACTAGACACTCTGTGAATGGATTCCTTCTCTCACCCTCTACCTATCAGGAAGAGCCCACATCAGCCCAGGGTTTTCCAGTACACCGTCTTAAATCTCAGTATTCATTCATTCATCCCTTCATCCAACACAAACTTCGTGAGCACCTACTAAGCACCAGGCACTGTTCTAAAGACTGCAGACACGTCAGGTCAGAGAACAAGATAATGACCTGAAAGCAAGAAGCTCTGCCTTTTTAGAGATTCCATTCTACGGCTGGAAGAGAGACAAACAAGCATAATAAATAACTAAATCATAGAGTATGTTGAAAAGTAATAAGTATTGAAAGGTAAAAAAGTAAGGCAGAGTGGGAAACAGTTTGCCGAATTTAAAGGCTGTCTGTGTAAGCCTCAATGAGGTAATAAGATTTGAGAAAAGACTTGGAGGTGAGGAATGAGGGAAGAGCGTTTCAGTTTCAGGCAAAGAAAACAGCTAGAACAATGGCTGTAAGGTGGGAACACGGGAACATACCTGTCATCTGTCATGTTCAAGGAGTAAATAGCAAAAGGCTGGTGTGGCTGGAGCAGAGTGAGCAGGACGTAGAGGGGCGTGGAGTAGCGAGGTGGTCAGAGAGGACTTCGGGTTTCACCCTATCTCAGTCAGTAGAGGGTTTCAGCAAAGAACTGCTTATGATCCAAGTGGGAACTCACTGATGCTTCATGGCTGGTTGCAAATGTCATACGCAAGGCCCTTAACCTCTCTGAGTTTGTCTTTCTTCCTCTGTAAAATGGGGACCATAATGCCTGCCTTGCAGACTTGTTTGGGGGTCAGGTGGGATGATGTGGGGTGTAAAGCAGTCTGCTCCATGCTCCTCTGACCTTGCCTGCCCTAAGTGCTGCAAGAGCTCAGCACTCTGGCCCCTCCTCCAGGCTGAACTCCTCACAGTAGCACACACAGAAGTCAGGAGAGTCACCAGGAGCTCTTCAAGGGGAAGAACAGCTGGGATTGGGACTTGGCTGTGGAGTAATCTTGTTACATCCTGTGGAGAAAGGCTCTAACATCCAGAACTCCTCAGGCAACAGCCTAGGAAGAGGGCAGCCAGCTGGAGGGGCCCAGGTGCACAGCAGCCAAAGCCCCAGGAAACCTGGAGTGAGGGACTGCAGTCCTAACTCTGCCCTCCACCCGCAGCCGCCCCCCCCAACACTGATTCCCACAGCCTCTAGCACACTTGTCTCAGGAAAAGAAGGGGTGCTGTTTTCTCTGTTATGTTCTGTCCAGATGTGGACAGCAATCTCCCTTGGGGTCCTTGGCTTACTAAATCAGTCCGCATTTCAAAAGCAGCTTTACCAGATATAAAGGGATAAGAAAATGGAAAATACAAGAATCATGGAAACTGTGCAGCTCACCTATCTCTTATTTTGGAATATCCCTCCTCCTCATTCCCCATCTCCTCACCATATGAACCTTCTGTGAGAAGAAGGAGGGATTAGCTAAGGCACAAGGGGTTCTCAGAACACCCACCACTACCACCACCACCACCGAAGTCAGAACTAGGATCATTTCCTTATAGTCTCTTCACACAGAAGAAGGAATTCAGATTGACAGGGGACTAGAAACCCTACCCCTATATACACACAAAAAAATACAACCGTAAGGGAAACCAGGGTGTTTGAGAACCTAGATCCTTCCACCTTCACCTCTTGCTCCTCTAGTAGAACTAATTCCATTTTATTATCTGGTAAAGATACACTTTCATCTCTCTTTTTCCTACTACATTGTAATGTCTAATTCAGCTTCACATTTCTGCCAGTGCCTAGGCTGTAGGTCAAGCTATAACAGCAGCTAACATTTGTTACACACTGGATATTGTGCTACTAAACCTTTTCAAGAATTTTATCACATTCTTAAGGCAACCCTATGAGATTTTTTTTTTTTTTCTCATTGCCATTGAGTTGATTCCAACTCATAGTGACCCTATAGGACAGAGTAAAACTGCCCGATAGGGTTTCGAAGCAGTGGATTTGAACTGTCAAACTTTTGGTTAGCAGCCATAGCTTTTAACCACTGCAGCCACCAGAGCTCTCTATCAGATAGGTACTGTCATTAGCCCCATTTTAGAGATGAAAAAGATGAGTCTTGAAGAGGCGAAGTAACTAAGCCAAGAGTATTGGGCTCTATTCTGCTCTACCTCCTCCCGTGACGAATGAGAGAATGAGTGAATAAATGGTGTCTCTCTCATAGGGAAGTGGACAGATCCTAGGAGATCTTCAGAGATAGATGGGTGGGTGGACTCTACACTGGCAATAGTAAATCTTATTATTTATTCACCAGTCCAGCACTGGACTAGGATGGAGCAGACAAGGAGGCAGGACAGCCTCAGTTGTGGGTACCTAAGTCTGTTCTCTCAGGCTGCAGACAGAAAAGATTTCTGTATGCTGCCCTGGGAGGAGCGGCTGTAGGGACTTAGGGGTAGGTTGTTTCTAAAGAGACATTGTATTAGTTATCTGGTGCTGCTATAACAGAAATACCAAGTGGATAGCTTTAACAAAGAGAAGTTTATTCTCTCACAATCTAGTTGGCTAGAAGTTCAAATCCAGTGTGCCAGCTCCAGGGGAAGGCTTTCTCTCTCTGTCTGCTCTGGGGGACGGTCCTTGTCATCAATCTCCCCTTTGTCTAGGAGCTTCTCTAAGCAGGAACCCTGGGTCCAAAGGACATACTCTGCTCCCAGTGCTGCTTTCTTGGTGTTATGTGGTCCCCTTGTCTCTCTGCTTGCTTCTTTCTTATATCTCAAAAGAGATTGGCTCATAGTAGTCAAAACAGCCTGGTACTGGTACAACAACAGATACATGGACCAATGGACAGAATTGAGAACCCAGGCATAAATCCATCCACATATGAGCAGCTGATATTTGACAAAGGCCCCAAAACAGTTAAATGGGGAAAAGACAGTCTTTTTAACAAATGGTGCTGGCATAACTGGATATCCATCTGCAAAAAAATGAAACAAGACCCATACCTCACTCCATGCACAAAAACTAACTCAAAATGGATCAAAGACCTAAATATAAAATCTAAAATGATAAAAATCATGGAAGAAAAAATGGTGACAACGTTAGAAGCCCTAATACATGGCATAAACATTATAGAAAATATTATGAAGAACGTAGAAGAAAAACTAGATAACTGGAGCTCCTAAAAATCAAACACTTATGCTCATCCAAAGACTTCACCAAAAGAGTAAAAAAGACTACCCACAGACTGAGAAAAAGTTTTTAGCTATGACCTTTCTGATCAGCGCCTGATCTCTAAAATCTACGTAATACTTCAAAAACTCAACTGCAAAAAGACAAATGACCCAATTAAAAAATGGGCAAAAGATATGAATAGATACTCCACTAAAGAAGACATTCACGTAGCTAACAGATATATGAGGAAATGTTCACGATCATTAGCCATTAGAGAAATGCAGATCAAAACTACAATGAGATTTCATCTCACTCCAACAAGGCTGGCATTAATGCAAAGAACACGAAATAATAAATGTTGGAGAGGCTGTGGAGAGATTGGAACACTTCTACACTGCTGGTGGGAATGTCAAATGGTACAACCACTTTGGAAATCGATTTGGCACTTCCTTAAAAAGCTAGAAATAGAACTACCATATGATCCAGCAATCCCACTCCTTGGAATATATTCTAGAGAAATAAGAGCCTTTACACGAACAGATATATGCACATCCATGTTTACTGCAGCACTGTTTACAATAGCAAAAACATGGAAGCAACCAAGGTGCCCATCGACAGATGAATGGATAAATAAATTATGGTATATTCACACAATGGAATACTACGCATCGATAAAGAACAGTGAGGAATCTGTGAAACATTTCATAACATGGAGGAACCTGGAAGGCATTATGCTGAGTGAAATTAGTCAGTTGCAAAAGGACAAATATTGTATAAGACCACTATTATAAGAACTTGAGAAATAGCTTCAACTGAGAAGAAAACATTCTTTTGTGGTTAGGAGAGGGGAGAGGGAGGAAGGGTGGGAGAAGGGTATTCATTAATTAGATAGTAGATAAGAACTACTTTAGGTGAAGGGAAAGACAGCACAGAGTACAGGGGAGGTCAGCACAATTGGACTAAACCAAAAACAAAGAAGTTTCCTGAATAAACTGAATGCTTCGAAGGCCAGTGTAGCAGGGGCAGGGGTCTGGGGACCATGGTTTCAGGGGACATCTAAGTCAATTGGCATAATAAAATCTATTAACAAAACATTCTGCATCCCACTTTGAAGAGTGGCGTCTGGGGTCTTAAACGCTAGCAAGCCTCCATCTAAGATGCATCAATTGGTCTCAATCCACCTGGAGCAAAGGTCAATGAAGAACACCAAGGGCACAAGGTGATTACGAGCGCAAGAGACAGAAAGGGCCACATGAACCAGAAACTACATCATCCTGAGACCAGAAGAACTAGATGGTGCCTGGCTACAACCCTGACAGCCCTGACAGGGAACACAACAGAGAACCCCTGAGGGAGCAGAAGAGCAGTGGGATGCAGACCCCAAATTCTCATAAGGCCAGACTTAATGGTCTGAATGAGACTGGAAGGACCCCGGTGGTCATGGACCCCAGACCTTCTGTTGCCCCAGGACAAGGAACCATTCCTGAAGCCAACTCTTCAGACATGGATTGGACTGGACAATGGGTTAGAGAGGGATGCTGGTGAGGAGTGAGCTTCTTGGATCAGGTGGACACTTGAGACTATGTTGGCATCTCCTGCCTGGAGGGGAGATGAGAGGGTGGAGGGGGTTAGAAGCTGGTGAAAAGGACACAACAGAAAAGAGAGAGTGGAGGGAGAGAGCAGGCTGTCTCATTGGGGGAAGAATAATTGGGAGTGTGTAGCAAGGTGTATATGGGTTTTTGAGTGAGAGACTGACTTGATTTGTAAACTTTCACTTAAAGCACAATAAAAATTATTTAAAAAAAAAAGAGTTTGCCTCAAAACACAATCCAATCTTGTAGAATGAGTCCTGCCTCATTAATATAACTGCCGCTAATCCTATCTCATCAACATCATAAAGAAAAGATTTACAACACATAGGAAAATCACATCAATGACAAAATGGTGACAATCACACAATACTGGGAATCATGGCCTAGCCAAATTGATACACAAATTTTGGGGGGACACAATCCAATCCATGACAGACACAAACACGCCTGCCTTCCTATCCTCCCACTTGGGTATGTTTCTTAGAGAAGAGTTAAGCCAGATCCTAAAGGATAGTTGACATTTAGACAGAGTTGAGGAAGGTAAGAGAATTGGATGGGGGAAAAAGCAATTATTTACTAATGGCCTATTATGTGCTTGGCACTATGTGAGTGCCAGAAATACAATGGTGAGTGAAATAGACTTTGTCCCTGCCCTCATGAAACTTACAATTGAGGGGGGAAGTCAGACAAAAATAACCACCTATACAAGTGTGTAATTACAATCTGCAAAAATAGGCATATGAAGGAAAAGTACAGGGTAATATGAGAGCCTACAATGGGGGAGCCTGATGTAACCTAGGGAGTGAGGGGAGTCTGCCTCTGGGGAGGAGCATCTGAGTTTGGATTGTTAACTGGAGGAAGACAGGGGACATGGGCTAAAATCACAAAAAAGAACAGCAATGCTGGGGAAGGCCCTGAGACAGTAGGGAACTTGGGAAGTTTGAGGAACTGAAAAGCCACCAGGAAGGCTGGAATGCAATGGAGTGAGTAGGAGGAGAGGTGAGAAGGAGAGATAGGTGGTGGCTGATCCTGTAGGACCTTGAGGCCATATTAAGAATTTGGGCCTTTATGGAAAGCACAATAAAAGTTATATAAAAAAAAGATTACTGCCAAGAAAACGGCAATGGAGTAGTTCTACTCTCACATGGGGTCACTAGAATTGAAATCAACTCTACAGCAACAGATGTGATGTGGGGAGTCAATCAGCCATCTCCCCCAAGGCTGACAGCTCTTTTACTTCACTCCCTCATTCGTTTAATAAATGTTTGATGGCCAGGTTCAAATCCCAGCTCAGGCCTTAAACTCATCTGGGCCCAGGGATCCTCATCCCTAAATAGGGAAACTTGCTGACATCAGGGGTTTCAGCTCAGTAGGAGGCAGCTGCACGGTCCTGTGTTTTTTCTCTCAGAGCACAGCTCCTCAGGACCCTTCTGCTCAGCCCCCTCCACTAGATCCCTTTCCTAGCCCTGCGAAGGCCTCTCAGGTCGGGAACTCCATCCACCAATCCCGGGGAGGTAGGCTCAGGCTCCTGTTCCCCATGACTTCCTAAGGTTTGTCCACTTCCCAGTGAGAGAGATGCCATTTGTTTATTCACTCATTCAACAAGGGAGGAGGTTTAGCAGAGTAGAGGTCTATGCTCTTGCTCTACGGTCTTTTCCTCTGTCTAAATCTTAATTATCCTTTAGGGTCCGTAATTCTAATGGGACCAGGGCCGACTTCCGAACTTGGCCTCCAAGGAAGTGAACAGGCTAAGTATACTTAAGAAACACAAAATTTGAAGCTATAAGACAGAGACAGTTGGAATGGCTCCAGCCCCGCTTCTGGCTTCCTTGTCGCTCAGCAAGGCCCCAACCCCCAAGCACTGGGATTACAAGCAGAACACCCTGTATCCCAGGGCTGGGCCCTGCGGTGGGATGGGAGGGGCGGACCTCTGTGACGTCACAGGAACGCCCCTCTCGGGAGGACACTGCGCCTGCGCCAGAACCGCTCCCTCGCTCCCGGAAGTGAAGGGTCTACACGGAGCGCCGCTGGGTCTGGGTGCCGGGAGGCTGCAGCGCTCGCGGAGCTTGTCCGTCCGGCCCCGACCACCATGTCGGCCTTCGATACCAACCCCTTCGCGGACCCAGTGGACGTAAACCCCTTCCAGGTAGAGCCCCCAGCTGACACCTTTCTGGGGCCAAGGGCCGCCGCCCGGGCCTCCTTCGCCAGAGTCCGGAGACGTGGCGTAGGAGGCACGGGCCATCTGCCCAATGGGAAAGCGGGCTCTGAGGGCTGGCCTATGGTAGAGTTTGGGGGGCGGGACTAGCAGCAGGTGGCACTGTGGAGGGGGCGGGGCGCGGTAGCTTAGGAGGAGGTGGGATCTTTTAGCCACCAAGACGTAGCACCCCTCAGTGGGCACTATTGGGGAGGGAGACGGGAACAGGCACGGTTGGACCCTCGAGATTCCCCCAGCGTCAGGGAGAGAAGCCACCCCACCTGAGGGGGAAATGTTGCTACCACATCTTGCCGTCCAGGGGAGTCACCTGTCTTGAGTCACCTTAGGAGAGGGGGCGACAGCAACTCAATGAGGAGATGGAAGCCTCTGATGGAATGGAGAAACCTGGGAAAAGCCCAAGCCCCTCACCCCAACAGCCAAACTAGCGTAATAGCATATAGGAGAGCCCCGGAGAATTGTCAGGAAAGGAAGGCTGGGAGAAGTTGGGAAGGTAGCCCAAGCTGAAAAATGGCCTTAATAAAAATTCCACACCTTGGTCATGGGTCTAGTTTGGAGTCGGTTTTGACCAGATAGGAAGAGATCAGTTTAGGGAGGGAAGAAAAGTGTGAGGGCTCTGAGGGTCTTTAAGCACAAAGGAATGTTGGCCTGAAGTGTGTGTGGGTGGGTGGTGACAGGGTAGTTGAGACACACTGACCTATGAGTTGGCCTGACCTTTTGGGTAAACGGTCAAGGAAGAGATAGTCTTCCTACTTAAAGCCAAAACCTTTCTGCCTTTGAACTGAGAGCACAGGGATGTTCTCTTTCCATGATGAAAAGCTGGGACTCCTGTTAGCCCCAGAGCTCCTTGTGCCTTTTGTTTCATGGCTGCTCAGAACAGTTCTAGGGAAGCTTACTTGTGCTGACCAATGCTTTATGAGCCCTGATGTTTCTGCTCTGTCAGGGTGTCACCAGGCACATTATTTTGTACTTTATTTTGTTCTTTGTTACTTTGTTTTGGTCATTGGCAGCTTCAAAGTTTCCTGCAGGTTTGGGGAAGTGTTTGGTGGGTCC
The DNA here is from genome assembly GCF_024166365.1 of Elephas maximus indicus. Lineage (NCBI taxonomy): Eukaryota > Metazoa > Chordata > Mammalia > Proboscidea > Elephantidae > Elephas > Elephas maximus. Next base: position 64,949,824 of record NC_064831.1, on the reverse strand, counting down.
CTTCCTGAGACTCAAAACAGCGTGAGCTTTTCCACCTTGAATCCCTCAAAGGGTCAGAGCATAACCTTCCCAATCAAAGACAAAGAGACTTTAAATAATTACATGCTGTCAGGAGAGTGAAAGCATTTTGCTTCTTACTCGACTCAGGGTGACTTATCCAATGGGAGCCCTCAAGGCAATTTTTGGTAGCTTGTTCCTTGTAACATCCGGGAATTCTGAGCGCTTCTCTTGCAGCTTAATACTTCTTGACAGAACCTTTGGAAGGACCTTGTCTCTTATGTAAGACAGTCACCTCTAGTAGCTGTAAAGAAAGAACATTTGCATTTTATCCTGCAGTGTCTTCTGGTAACCGTTTTTGCTTTGATTACAAAATTGGTACATAATATTGGAATTTGGGTTTCAGTAAGGATCTAGGTAGCCTTTTGGTGCATGTGATACATGATGATTTACTTTTTTTTTTTTCCCCAGTCCTGTCAGAATCAGAAATAAAATGTCTGCTATCTGATAGGCAGGCAGCCAGCTGTCCAGAGATGCAGAGAGCCTGTCCCCGATGCTGGCAGTGGGCAAGATAACTGGGCTGAGTCCTGCCCTATATTAGTAGCTACTTGAAAGTCTCAGACCACATCTCCAGCCCCAGGAATGATTGCGCAGACTATAGTAGAAGTAACTTCTGCATTCAAGCTAGACAGCCTGTCTGTCAGGCAGCCCCAGGATATGGCAGGACAGGAAGCAGCTGTGGTCCTATAAACAGCAGCAGCCGGTGGGGAATCCTGTGTGGGAAGAGGAGAGCTGGCTGGCTGCCATTCTGTCCCTCCTCATCCTGGGCTGAGTTTTTCCTCTTGACACATGGTTGTATGGGGAGAAGCAACTTTGGACGTGAAGCCCCTGAGTTCCTTCTCCTGGTCAGAGCTGCTCTCCCTCTCCTTGAGATGGTAGTGTCTGTCTGCTTCCCTGACTGCTTCCCTGGGTCTTTGGGAGGGTGCAGCTCTGGGTGGCAGGGCGTGAGCCCAGCTTCATTTACCCAAGATGTTGGCACAGAGCTGAGGAGACAGCAATTAGCCAATAGGCTTAGAAAGTGTCACACTGAGTCAGCTTTCAGAGCAAAGTCATTTTTTCCTTCACACCATGAAGGTGGGTTACAGAAATAAACTTAGCATTCTAGAATCCATGGTTGACTGTTAACGCTAGAAAGGGCCCTAGAAATCTAGTCTAACCCGTACTGTTTAGAGATGAGGAAACCAAGACCCCAGGGAGGCTGGCACCTGCCAAAGTCACTAGTTAATTAGCAGCAGGAAGGGGCCCAGACTTGGGTCTCATTCTCAGGACAGACCTGTTTTAGAAGCACGTACATTGATATTAAATGCCGTGGGGTTATTTTAGGCCAGCCGAGGAAAGAATGCGACGTCACTGTCCTCACCAGTCCTGAAATGAGAGCAGTGGTAGTGGTGAGAGTAACACATTAGTATTCGCCAAGCTATTTTTCCCCCAGTGTGTGGGGATGCAGCAATAGAGGTTTTATTGTGCTTTTTAGGACAGCACTTCAAAGCAGCATGTGCCACATTATGTTCTGAGTAACACCTGTCCGGAAATGTGCTCAAGGGCCTATGGTCAGAGAAGTTTGGGAATTGCTGCCTATTCCATTTTTCTTAAAGATTGACAAGGCCCGCTAGTTTGCTAAAGGTTCTGAGAAACCCTACAATGAAGACATTTGTTCAACTTTATTTGACCCAGCATTTCTCAAAACTACTCAACCATGGAACCCTTTTTCTGCTGACTCTTGTAATATCCTGTAAAACTGTTTACCAGGATAAGGAAATCAACTTAAAGGCATCCTTGGAGTTCAAACCCACCAGCTGCTCCGCAGGAGAAAGATATGGCAGTCTGCTTCCGTAAAGATTTCAGCCTTGGAAGTCCTATTGGGGCAGTTCTGCTCTGTCCTGTAGGGTCGCTATGAGTCAGAATCAACTGGACATCAGTAGGCTTGGTTTGATTCTTTACCAGCCTCCTGCCCCATGGTGTAGGTGTGTGCTTTGATGATCTCTTCCTTAGGAATGGGTATAACTGTGACTATTCTAAAACTTTCTGCAAAGCAACGGAACTGTGAATGGAGAGTTAAGTCATGAGAGTACAGCAGAGGTTTACCAGACTCCTAGGAGGAAGCAGGAAACTGCAAGCCAAGTGTTGGAATTTCACAACCTCCCCTAGCACACCCTGATCCCTGTGTTAACTACAGCACATCTGCTTTGTACCGTGTGGATATGTGGGCCCCTGCTTTTGTCTGATTCAAGGGCTCCTCTCTCCAAACGGTTTTCATTAAGTCTTGTCAGGTGGTCAAGAGGCTAAGGGTTGCACTGTTCATTTCGTTTTTCAGCAGGCCACTAAAAATCAGAACACCTAGGGAAATGCCAGGACTGCCTTCTTACTCAGTGTTTCTGCCCAGTTATCCCAGGCAGACAGCATTGATCTTAAGGAGGGAGTGGAATAGGTGATGGTGCTGAACAGAGAAAGCCTTTCAGTGTTCTTGAGTTGCCAAATCACATGATGTCACTTTCACACATTGCCTCCTTGCAGTTAAAAGATAACCTCAATGGTGTGGCTGCTTCCCAAGGATTTAAAGCATTTTTCTCCAGTGGGAGGAGAAAGTGGTGGCAGAAACATGATTTGAGTGTGACAAAGTTACATCAAGTTGACTCAGATGCATGGCGATGCCATGTGTGTCAGAGTAGAACTGTCTCCATAGGGTTTTCAATGGCCTATTTTTCAGAAGCAGTTAGCAGTCAAGCCCTTAACCATTTGCTTTGCCCAGGGACTTCTGCACAGACATTCCAGCCTCACCATTTCCCAGAGAAGGTTGGCTCGGCCTGATTACAGCTTTGAGAATTCTCAAAATCACCAGATGGATCTGGCATAGAACTTTGCCCATGAGCAGAACGTTGTCTCAAGAAATTTGAAAATGGAAGGTTCTTATAGTTTAACTCTGACTACAGACAGCTGCCCTAATGGGGTGTTCCTGCCTTTTACCCTCTTTGGCTAGACATTAGGGTTAGCACCTGGAGCCAGGCTGAGTGTTAGGAAGCACTTGGCCAGAAACAGACCTATGACTGTACACTTCCGTTAAGTTTCCTCTGGAGCCACTTGATGTAGATAGTCCAGTATTCAGAGAAATAGTAATATTTAACTAGACAAACAAGGGGCACTGCCACCCACCCAGAGAAGGGTGCCACGTGCGTTAGCAAGGTGTGACCCTTTCAGCAAGTGCCCTTTTGAGATGCTCACACATTTAGTGCACATCACTGAGCACCTCTGCCGCAGGGGCTGTTAGGGGGCAAAAGGCGAATGGGCACAGTATGTGGTCAGTGGCCTGTCAGAGCTTCTAATCTGGCTGGAGAGCTAAGGAATGCGCACTATGTTGTGGGTAAGATAGGGGGAATCAAAAAAGTTGCCAGAAAGAACTGAGGAATATGAGGAGGAAGGGCAGAGCCCCGTGGTAGGAAGGGCTGGGGCTGAGAGAAGAAGGCCTGGCAGGTGGGAGTAGAGGCTGTTTCAGGTGAAGGAGCATCAAGAACCAAAAGTCGCTTCTGCATGTTGTCAGCCCTGCGTGCCCGTGTTCCACCTGTTGCCTCTACAGCCTTTGCTGCTGCTCGTCGCTCTCAGATCCAGCGGTCCCTTTGGGAGCCGTGGGCCTGGGGTACGTCTGCTGCTTGCAACACACACGCTTGTTTGAAATGCTCTCCATCCTTGGCTGTTTTAACATCAAGGACTCCAGCCTGTTTTCACTTCCTGTCATATATTTAAGGGTGTCCCTGAGTTCTGTCCCCTGCACTTTACTCACTTTCTACCTCTCTACTTCTCTTCCACTCCTATACCTTCAGAATATCATCTGCATATACCAGTGATCCCAAGATTTAGATCTCTAGCCCTCACCTTTCTACTGAGCTTCAAACCAGTATTTCCAACCCTCAACTAGACGTATCCAACCGGATATATTCCACAGGCACCTCCAGTCTGACTCAGTATCTCTTCAGACTCTCTCCCTACTTTCATGTACATAGAGAGCCTGAAAAAACCTGTTCTTCCCATGATCACTTACCTTGGTTAATGGTGGCATTATTCACCCATTACCCAAGCTAGCAACCCCTGTCATTCAACTTATTTCTTTCCCTCCTCTTGTCCTGCAGTCCCTCCATTTTTTTTTTTTATTTTTATTGTACTTTAAGTGAAAGTTTACAAATCGAGTCAGTCTCTCATACAAAAACTTACATACACCTTGCTGAATACTCCTAGTTGCTCTCCCCCAATGAGACAGCACACTCCTCTCCACGTTGTATTTCCGTGTCCATTCAGCCAGCTTCTGTCCCCCTCAGCCTTGACATCTCCCCTCCAGACAGGAAGTGCCCACATAGTCTCATGTGTCTACTTGATCCGAGAGGCTCACTCTTCACCAGTAGCATTTTCTGTTATAGTCCAGTCCAATCTCTGCTTGAAGAGTTAGCTTTGGGAATGGTTCCTGTCTTGGGCTAACAGGATGTCTGGGGACCATAATCTCCAGGGTCCTTCTAGTCTCAGACTATTAAGTCTGGTCTTTTTATGAGAATTTGAGGTCTGCATCCCACTATTCTGCTTCTTCAGGGATTCTCTGTTGTGTTCCCTGTCATGGCAGTCATCAGTTGTAGCCAGGCACCTTCTAGTTATTCTGGTCTTAGGCTGATGTAGTCTCTGGTTTATGTGGCCCTTTCTGTCTCTTGTGCTCATAATTAACGTTGCGTCCTTGGCGTTCTTCATTCTCCTTTGCTCCAGGTGGGTTGAGACCCATTGGTGCCTCTTAGATGGCTGTTTGCTAGCGTTTAAGGCCCCAGACGCCACTCTCCAAAATGGGATGCAGAATGTATTCTTAATAGGTTTTATTATGCCAGTTGACCTAGATGTCCCCTGAAACCATGGTCCCCAGGCCCTACCTCTGCTACACTGGTTTTCAAAGCGTTTGGTTTATTCAGGAAACTGCTTTTGGTTTAGTCCAGTCGTGCTGACCTCTCCTGTATTGTACGTTGTCTTTTCCTTCGCCTAAATTAGTTCTTGTTTACTATCTAATTAGTGCGGTCCCTCCATTTTAACAACTTAAAGAGTTGCTGTGCCTGTGGCATCTACCTGAGAAGGGTCTCGGGAGTCCATCCCTCCTTCTCCATCCCCAGCTGCCATGCCTTGCTCCTCACTGTTACCCCCATGGACTGTCTGTTGTCCTCAGCCTGTCTTCCTGCCATCATCTTTCATTTGCTCATTGCACCTTGCTCACTGCTGGCAGTGGTGATCGCAGCACTTCCTGCTTACAGTTCTCTGGTTGTTTCCCATTGTTCACAGGGCAAAGTCCAAACCCCCACAGTCCGGCCCCAACCCCTTCTTCAGGCTCCTCTCTCTCTACACACCCTCAGCTCCCCCGCCTCCATGACCTTCTCCCATTTCCTGAACACGTATAAGTCCTTTTTAAAGGTGCACACCCTCTGTTTTTCTTTGCAAGTGCCGTTCTTGTCTTTTTAAACCAAAACCAAACCAAACTTGTAGCGTTGATTCTGACTCATAGCTACCCTATAGGACAGAGTAGAACTGCCCCATAGGGTTTCCAAGGAGTGCCTGGTGGATTGCATTCAAACTGCTGATCTTTTGGTTAGCAGTCGTAGCTCTTAACCATTACGCCACCAGGATTTCCCATCTCCCTCTTTACTGCTTGCTAAATTTCCTTCATCTCTCAAGCTCCAGCTCAGATACCACCTCAGTAAAGCTGTCCCTGACTCGCCAGACAGCTTTAGTCAGTCTCTCCTCAGGGATCCTGTTGCATTTGCCCTCATGCTGTTGTCACAGCATTGATCATGTACTGTCCTGTCTTGCCCCTGGCCCAGTGTCTGGTGTGGAATGGTGGTTTGGGGAGCAAACAGACAAAAATGAGAGGAGGTGGCAAGGGGCTCAGTTCGTCTGAGGGTAGAGCATGCTTAGAAGAGTACAGGGGCCAGCCCACGAAAGACCTCCAGTGCCAGGCCAGGTAGTTTGGCATTAATTTTCTAGACAATTCTGTACGTCACTGCCTGTGGCAGGGAGAGCTGAGAGTACCCCTTGTTCCTTTGGTGGGTTCTCGCCAGCACTTTAAACCGGTTCTTTCTGGTTTAACCCCCTGCTGAAAATTTGCATTTCCACCCTAGCTATACTGAATCAGAATCTGCAGTTTAACAAGATCCCCAGGTGATTCTTAAGGGCCAGAGTCACCTGGGGGTCTTGTTAAAATGTAGGTTCTGATTCAGTACATCTCAGTCACCTGGGGATGTTGTTAAACTGTAGATTCCGATTCAGTATACCTGGGGGTAGAAAAACAAATTCTCAGCAGGGGTTCGAACCACAAGCAGTTTGAAGCCCCGGCTCTCTGTGCTCTTTTCAAAAATGTGTTTGTGTTTAAAATCTAAATACACGTACCATAATCACATGGAAAATTTGGAAAACAAAAAGTCATACGTATGTCTCTACTAGTCTTCTGTAACCGTTATTTTGATGTGTTTTCCTGCCTGTGTTTCTTTCATGTGTGTGCTTTTTACATAGGCATCGTTTGGTGTTTCTGTAGCAGAACCTTTTGGCTATTGCTGCACTGTCTTCAGAACTGTGATCTTTTTAATGGCCATATAAGCCATTGAGGGGATGTGCACTGAAGCATACTCGTGCTCTCTGTTGCTGCATATTTGTCTCCTGCTTCCCCCATTATAAGCTCTGTTGCAGTGAATACCTTTGCAGATGCTGGTTTTTACGTGTTTTTATCATATTTCCTTGGGATGTACTCTCAGGTTCTGGGTGTACCAGGGTTAATCATGGCTCTTTGTGCGCTTGGGACCCAGCCAGCCATGCTGGGGACGATTGTCCTTTCTCATTCTATGATATACAGCCTCATCTCCAAAAGTTCCAAAATATTGCTGGCTCTCTGCCTCCCACAGAGAATGACCTTGAGTTTTTCTTAGTCCATGAGGTATTGTTTGGGGCCTGAAGTAAATCCCACACTAGGAGTTTGGGTGCAGTATAAGATGGGTTAAGCAAGGGGAAGTCACAAAGAGCTCAAGCACAGCCAGAGCCTGTGAGACACATGGGAAGAGATTCTCAAACCACTTAAAAACAAGGCCCTTCAGGGCAGAGCTTCAGCCTAACTCTGCCAGCCTCTTCTCTTACCTCACACCCAGCTAGATGGAAGTGTGCCCTGGCCTAGAGCTGTGGTGGGCTTTGCTTACCTCTTCCTGCCTTCCTCCTGGTCCTCCTCAGTGTCTTCCTTTGCCCTCCTGCCATCACCCGCCTCTGGGCCCCGTGGCAGCACGCTGCACCTGTGGTCCCCAGCACAACACTCATCTCACCTACCAGATTGTGACTTCAGAGGGCAAGAGCTGTGCCCTGTTTACCTCGGTGCATCCCTCGCAACTGCTTGTAACTGTCGCTGAACGAGAAGAACTGAGTTTAGGAGCTTTTTATTTGTTATAAATCCAGTAAAGGGCATTAGCCTGTCTGCATCCTTAATGCACTGAGGGTGTTTTAAGTTCCTTCTTCATAGGTGAAACTTAGCCCTCACCATCCTTTTAAACAACTACCTGACCCACTTGAGAGCCAGTTGATGCTCGGTGAGTGAGAAGGAAGGTTGATGCTGTTGACTTCCTGTTTGTGACTTGGAGTAAAAGCTGATGGTCCTCAGCCTGACACGTCACTGTGGTCCTTATTTGCAAGACTCTCTCTGCATGTGTCTTCCCAAGGATGTTCCCAAGAACTAGCTCTTTGAAAGCCAGGAACTGGGCAGCAGCCATCATCCTGGTCACTCCCACTGCCCTGGTCAGGGTCCCCCTGGAGCAGGTGCATTCATTCAGCCACATATTTATGGAGCGCCTTCTGTTGGTCAGGCACTGGCGTAGGCTTTGGGGACGCTCTGGTGACCAAGAGAGACCTGGGCCTTACCCTCTCAGATTTGCAATTGCCTGTCTTTGGAGACAGACAAACCTGGATTCAGAATCTGGCTCAACCAGTATGCCTGAGATCTTGGGTAAACTAATTGCCTTCTCTGAGCTTGGGCTTTTTCCAGCCGCAAAGTATAAATACTCCTCCCTCACAGGGTGGTTGTGAGGGTTAAATAAGGAGACTGCCTTCTCAGCCAAATTCTTCACCTGAGCCACAGAACACAGAAACTGGAGTGATGGCTTTCTCAGCTCACTCAAGGATAGACTGGAACCAGCACCATTTTAGATGCACAAAGGAGGTGGTAATTCATTACAGACAACGAATGGTTTAGGGCAGCAAGGATTAATTCTCTTGAGGAACCAGGTTGACAGAGGTTGGTAGAACTGTCTTTTCTGGCAGCTTGACATAGCTTCCATTTCTGGGGCGACTAGGTTTTTACTGTAGTGTCAGTGTGTGGTATGCCTCGCACATAGTAAACCAAAAAACCAAACCCACTGCCTTCGAATCGATTTCGACTCATAGCGACTCTAAAGGACAGAATAGAACCACCCCGTAGGGTTTCCAAGGAGCGCCTGGGGGTTTTGAACTGCCGATCTTTTGGTTAGCAGCCATAGCTTTTAACCACTATGCCACCAGGGTTTCCTTGCACATAGTAGACACTCAGTAAATGTAAGCTCTCTTCTCCGCCCCCTTTTTCTCCCCCACTCTCTCACCAGGCCTCAGCTTCTCTTGAAGCCACCCACATCTTTTAGGAAATGTCCAAATTGCTTCAGAAGGGAAATACCCATGTCCCTTGGAGTACTCGAGGCTTCTCTTCCCAAGCAAGGTGCTTCTGGGCCTTGGGGCTGCTGCTGCAATTTCTCTGTGCCACCTAGAAAAAATAGAGGAGGGCCTGCAGCAGGCAGGCGTTTATTCTCAAGCATTTACTGAGCTGTGCTCTGCATCAGGCCCTTCACTGAGCACCAGAGAGCTACAAGTATGAGTGAGGCACCAGTGCATCTGGCTGCAAACTGTTCACAGCTTTCCAGTGGAGATGGGATTTGTCCTTCCTGAGCCTGGTGAGGGGTCCAGGGCCGAGTCTTTAAGATTTTAGAGAAAGGAGGAGGGATCAGTGTGGACAGGGTAGTCAGCCCTCCGTCTCCTCACCCCACCCCCAGAATTCCCTTCTGACCAATGTTGGTAAAGGAAATGACATCTCTTTATGGGCCTGGGGGTTGCTTATTAAACGTGTGCACCTTGGCCAGGTGTGTTTTATGGCAGCACCTGAAACTGCTACCAGAGCCATCCCTCTGCCCCCCTTCCTGTGTGACTCAGACTTGAGTAACCAGTTCCTGGGATGGCAGATGTAATTGCAGTGCCTTCAGCTCACTCACCCACCTGTGGCTTGGTGTCTTTGGAGTCTGAAGGGGAACAGATACTGAGCCCCAAATCTTCCTTGTAGGAGGCCAGCCCCGTAAATCTGGGAGAAGACTGTCAGTTTTTGAGCCAACAAATAACCCTAGGCCCAGTCCCTCCAGCTCCAGCTGGCCTCCCCAACCTCACCTTGTCACTCTGTCCAAGTTGCAGGAGCTACCAGAGCAGGGAGTGTTGTCCAACAGGAATGATATGACCGCAGTGTCTGGCAGAGGAGGTTGGTGGGGAGTAGGGTGCAGAGGATAAGACCCTGCTCCCTTCCAGAGACAGGTAGTGAGGTCAGGCTGTGTGCCCAGCTCTGGGCTAGGCTCTGGGAGTACTGGTGGCCCGGATGGGAAGATAGTGTGTGTAAAGAAGTCAGAACACATTTAGTGCTGACCCTCAGCTCTGTAGATGTTCATAATAGGAGGGAGCTCCCATTTTGTGACCTAGGACAAGTTATTTTTTCACCATGGCAAGTGCTGGTTTCCCCATCTGTAAATTGAAAGGGTTGATCTCCAAGGGTCTATCTAATTTGAATGTTGTGCCTAAGAGTTCAGACTGGGAAGGCTTCCTGGTAGAAGTGAGGATGGTCCTGAGTGACTGGATGAGTGGTGAGAGGGGCAGGGTGATAAGACCAGGGAAGCATACTCTTCCCCAGGGCTAACTGAGGCCTTGTAATAAGGGTTGGCAGTCCAGTGCAGTTTGCCTGTCCTTCGTGGCTGTTGTTCCCAAGCTAGGTGTCCCTGTCAAGCTGGACCTGAGCCCCATGCCTGTTACAGGAAAGGTTGAAGCCAGCCCCAGGCCAACAGGAAGGCCACTTGGGTAAAGAGGGTAGCAGGGAGCCCCGTGCAGGCCCTGGGCTGGAAGGCCTGGCCTCAAGTGGAGATCAGAGGGGGAGAAGGGAGGATTGAAAACTTAGGAAAAGACTGTGTTCTGAGGACAGTTTTGCAGTTTCTTTGAAAAGAATACAGGAAAAAAAAAAAAGGCACACGTTTTCCTGGATTTCCATCTGAGCCCTTCACATTTCTCCTCATGGCAAGCACTGCCTGCTTTTAGGAGGAAAGCATGGACAGCCGAAGCAGGCGCCTTTAAAAAATAAGAGGAGTAAATGCTTTCTGTCAGATAAGAAATAAAACCAGACAGAAAGGTTATAAAGTGAAAAGTCTCCACCCTCACCACCCTATTCACCCTCCCCCCAAAAAGAAAGCTCCACTCCCTGGAGGTAAATACTGTTAACAGTTTGAACTCTATAAAGGGCACTGACAAGAACTCACTAGTGTCTGTTCCCCAGCCTCCCTCCAAATACAAAGCTGGCTCTGGGTCGCTCCTGGGAAGTCACCTGGGCGGAACCCTCTTGTGTTCCAGAAAGGGTGAAGAGACTGCGGTTGTGGTATGGCTAGGGGTGGGCAGAGGTGCTGTCAGGAGAGGCTTGTCAAGACACTGGAAAGGACAGTCAACAGCCTCACTGCAGCCAGGTGTCATTGGGACTGCATGCTGGCCCTGGCAGGGCTCCAGACCTTTGAACCTGTCTGATCCAGTTCAAACCCCTGCTGCATTTCTGACATGTTCCTGGCTGATAATTTGCATTTCTAACAAGTTCCCCGGTTGTTATACATAAGAATCACCTGGGGATCTTGTTAAAATGTAGATTCTGATTCAGTATATCTGGGGTGGAAATGCAAGTTCTCAGCAGGAAACTTGTTAGAAATGCAAATTCTCAATAGGGCCTAGATCCAGAACCCAGGTTTCAGAAGCCCTCTCCTCAGGAGGGGCCAAGAGATGGTAATCCCACCCCCTCAAGGCTCTCATCTGTCCTCAGTGTCTAAATGGCTTTTGTTTTGTTTTGTTTTTTGGTCAGGATCCCTCTGTGACGCAGCTGACGAATGCCCCGCAGGGTAGCCTGGCTGAATTCAACCCCTTTTCAGAGGTTAGTGAGCATGCTATCTTTCTGAGTTCCCTGATCCTCTGGGTGGTGCTGGGGTGTCTGAGGCAAGGAATCTTGGCAGAGAAGGAGCAGCTTTGAGGAGCAGCAGCCATCAGAGTCCTAAAGTGAACTCGGGTGGGGGTAAAGGGGGGGAAATCACTAAGGGCTCTCTGAAATTCTTGCCCTGGGAGCCATGATGTGGCTTCCTCCCTGAGCAGAGCAGCCTGCCCTGAGGACGGGAGAGGAGAGTGCTCTGGGTTCAGCGAGGCATCAGATGGGGCGAGAAGTGGCACAGGAAGGCCCAGAGGGAGTGCCACACACAGGCAGGGGCCAAGGCCCAGCAACCTGTGTGCTCCTGGTCGTCAGATCTGGAACTTTGCTCAGCCTGCTGCATGTTTGCCCCACTCATCCCCCCTGTCTGTCTCTTGCAGACAAATGCAGCAACAACAGTTCCAGTCACACAGCTCCCTGGGTCCTCAGGGCCAGCAGTTCTCCAGCCCTCCGTGGAACCAGCCCAGCCAACCCCGCAGGTACTGTGGACAGAGAGTCCTTTGGCCCTTCCTCTCCTGTGCGGGAAGCACCAGACCAGCAACTGGGCCCTGAGGTTGGGGGTGGGCAGTGGACCTTAGTCTCTGGCTCCCCTTCAAGGGTCCTCTGGCTGATTTCTTTGGAGCTGGTCACTTTAATCTTTCAAGTGGAGGAACTGCCTGGCCACCTGATACCCCCTCACCCCAAATCATGTACCACCACAATAAAAAAAAAAAGCTCCACACCAGGCCGTGGTCCTTGGTATCTTAAGGAGGAGCATCTGCCTCTGCCATGCTGCTCCAGAACCGCCCTGAGCCTTTGGCTTCTTCTCTCTCGCTCAGGATGCAGCATCTCTTCCTTCCTTCCCTGATATATTCCTGCCTGCCTTCCTCTTTTCCTTTGTCCCTTCACCAAATACTGTGGATCTTGTCTCCCGTATGGCCACATTCCATCCACCGCCTCACTGCCCACCCCATGTTCATCGCTGTCCTGCGAGCGAGACCCAAAGTGGAGTTGTGTGTTGCAGCTCCTGCTTAGACAGGCCAGCAAGTTCCTGCCTACCAGGTTCCTGGCAGTGAGTGAGCGCTCAGAGAGGCAGATGCTGCTAGGAGGAGATAGTATTCTCAGAAACAGCTACATGCGAAAGCTTTCGAAGGTAGGCAAAGTGTAGATGAGCACAAGGGAGGGCAAGGCACCTGGAGCCTTCCAAACGGGGCTCGGACCCTAGCGGGCCCCAGGCTGCTCCCAGGGTCTGGCCGGGCTTGTGGTGAAGGTGCTGCCCCTCCAGTGGCCCTAGAACCTGTGGAGGTGAGGCAAGCCTTTCTTGTTTAGTTGGGTGATGGGCTGCAGGGACCTGGGTTCAACTCAACTGAAGTCATAGACCTGGGGAGAGGGGGCTAAGACCCTCAGTATGGTTCAGTGCAGTCAGTTCCCGCTCTGCTCCTGCCCCTCATGCCTGAAACTTACCTCCCAAAGGCAAGCTTAGCCTTTTGGAGACCTGCTTTTGAAGAGGTTGTATGTGTGTGTATATGCATATGCCTGGCCTGTTACTCTACAAGATGACCGGTTTGATATATGTTCCGTAAAAATAACTAGATCATTCTTCAGGATGAACCCAGTCCTAATAGGTGCCATACTCCACAGGAGCAGGGCCCTGGGCTGGAACACTCGGGCCCTGGGACCAGTTCTGCTCAGCCTCACTTACAGTTCCCTAGTGACTTCACCCAGAGGCCTTGCACAGCCTGGAGAACGGATAAAGTTTGGACTCTGCAAGTGATGAAAGCAAGGCGCAGAGCAGGGCCAAGCCTAAGGGGCTGTCCTGGGCAGTAGCCAGTCACAGCGCAGGTGATCTCCTCAGTTCAGGTAGCCCTCAGGAGGTGCTCCTGGGGGTGGCGGGGGTGTAAATCATCAAGGTTCAGGTACACACGTCCATCTTCAGGTGTCTTCTTCCCTCCCCACTCATTGTTAGCCAGCTTGCACTGCACCCCTTCACATTTGTGCCCCTCCAAGTTCTTCAAAGGAGGCTTGGGTCTTGCTTTCTGGCCATAGGCTAGCCTCTTGAGAGGTCCCTTTCCATTTGCATTACCCCCAAAGGTCACTATAACTGGATGTTGCCTGGACTCCAGTGTGGGGGAGGAGAGGGAAAGCCACTCAGGATAGTTCTCTTATCTCAAGCTCAGGGATGAAGGGGAGAGGAGAGCTCTGGTGATTCTCAGGGGCCAAAGGTGGTGTGGGGGCAGTGGGAGACAGGTCACCTTGGCCTCCCCGTGGGTGACTCTGGTGCCCAAGACACTCTTGTATGGCCTGGACTGCCTCTGGGACTCCCTGTGGCTCTCCTGCACGGGTCAAGGCCCCTCTTCCTGCCCAGGCTGACACTGTCCGTCTCTTTTGTGCCCGGCTGTGCCATCTGCCCTCGTTCCCTCCAGGCCGTAGCCTCTGCAGCCCAGGCAGGCCTGCTTCGGCAGCAGGAAGAGCTGGACAGGAAAGCTGCTGAGCTTGACCGCAAGGAGCGGGAGCTGCAGAACACTGTGGCCAACTTACGTGGTAAGGGAGGCTGCTGGGGCCCCTGGGGCCTGTGTCCTGGGGCAGGAGAGCTTCTTGAGCCCTGCAGGGAGGGCCCTCCCAGCACTCAACCCTGAACCTGCTTGTTCCTGGGGCAGCCTCACAGGTTTAGCTGAGCTCTTGACCACCTTAGAATGTGCTGGTCCTAGGGAAGAGCAGCCAGCTGGAAGTCAGAAGGCCTATAATGTAGTCTTGAAGGATGTAGATTATTTCTGAGCTTCTTCCTAGCTCTAAAATTCTTTGATGTACTGGGGGCACTGATCCCACAGCTCCTTGCTCGTGATAATGACCCCCGTTGTCATGTTCACGGGCTGGTTGTTAATAAAGGTAATCCCATATGCTGTTTTGCCCTTTGTATCTCACAGTACTTTTGGGACCATTGTCTTGGAGTGAGCGTCTCTGTCTCCTTGTGTCCCATCACCCTTTTCCTGTCCCACTCCATGCTCTGTGAAGAACCCCGAGCCATAGTTACAGGAGCCCCTCTCACAGCCCTGGTCTGGCTCATAAACTGGGTGAGTGCGTGCATGCCTCAATGCTGCTTCTGAGGCCGGGCCCTCACCTCGTCTCCACTCTCCTCTCTCCATGCAGTGCGAGAAAACAACTGGCCGCCGCTACCCTCCTGGTGCCCTGTCAAGCCCTGCTTCTACCAGGATTTCTCCACAGAGATCCCTGCTGACTACCAGCGGATATGCAAGATGCTCTACTATCTCTGGATGTGTGAGTCTGGCTGCTGCCTCTCAGAGCCCAAGGGTGAAATGGGGTGGGACTCGAGAGCCCTCAGTCTTCTGCCTGCTCCTCCCTGGTGTGGGAAACTTCCTCTCAGCTTTCTGCAGAGAGTTGGCCCTCCCAGTCTGCTCCCTGTCCTGGGAACCTTCTCCCAAGGGGCAGTCCACACCATAGATCAGGTAGGGTGGAATTAGCCAGATGAACTTCCCAGGGAGCTCATTATACTGAAGTGCCCTCCTTAGGAGAAGGCCGTCTCTTCTCCACAAGCCCCTGGGCTCCTAAGGGTGAGCAAAAAAGGCTCTTCCTGTAGTTCTGTTGTGAGCCATCCGGAGCCAGGGGAAAAGAGTTGCTGAAAGATTTTGTTCCCCAAGGATCAGAGCTGGGTCCGCACCCTTCCCTCCCTGCCAATACCTGGGCTTTCCCAGCCCTTCTTAGGAACTTAGTTTGGTCCCCAATTTTGAGATCCCAGAAAACCAGAATTTGGGAGGTGACCCTGCCTAGGGCCATCTACTATTTTTATAGCTGACCTTGCAGCAGGGACCTCATTTCCTCTCCTGGGGGTTTGACATGTTGGAAGCCCTTCTGCCAGCCATGCTGATGCAAGCTCATCTCTCTCTTCCCTCCTCCCTCCACAGTGCATTCACTGACTCTGTTTCTGAACCTGCTTGCCTGCTTGGCCTGGTTCACAGCCAACACTTCGAAGGGAGTGGAGTTTGGCCTCTCGATCTTGTGGTTTCTGATCTTCACCCCCTGTGCCTTCCTTTGTTGGTACCGACCCATCTATAAGGCCTTTAGGTGAGTGGGCTGAAGCAAGGGTAAGTGTACAGCTGACATTGCAGGTAACAAGCCTAGGGCCATAGTCCCTGGCACCCCATCCCAGTCTGGGAGCAGAACAGAACGGTGGGGAAATTCACTTTCCCATTGCCACCAATAGCCAGAGCAGATAGGGATCAGAAGCCTGTCCTGGGCCTAGGCACGGGAGACCCAGAGAGAGCGATCAGGAGCCTTACCTGCTTTCCTGCTGCTCCCGGTCTGTCTGGTGGGTGAGATTCCAGTCACAGAGAGGGTGGGGGCCCTTCTGAGGACTAAGGTGTGCTTCACTGATAGAGCTGGATAGGTGCTCTCAGTGGCTTATCTGTCCACTCTTATTGTGCGCCTTTTTCCCTCCTCTCCCCTCTCTCTGCCTCCCCACACTAATGAATCCTTACAGACCCCTAGGGGCTCTGGAACTGTACGTCAGAGCTGATGCTTGTCAGAAAGGGGTGGGGGACAACGGCTGACCTATTCCATCATCCCATGTATTCAGCAGGGAACCTGAGCCCTCACTGTGTTCTACGCCTCAAGGACACACAGATGGAGGTGCACAACCTTTTAGGAATTCTATCTGGTGTTCCCTACGTCCCCAAATACCTTTTTCCTCCACCCAGGCCTACAGTTTTATTATTAGAGATTTATGCCTTTGGCTTGGTGTTTTTTTTTTTTTTTTTAGCCTGCTATGAAACACAAGTAAATGGTCTGGGAGATGGAGGTTAAGCTCTTTATATTGTCCTCTGCCTGAGGAGTGGACTTTATCAGCTCTTTGATTGGAAGAGCTTTAAATTGGAAGGCAGTGAAAGGCAAGCCTTTCTTGACTATGGCAGTGGGTGTCTGTGTATGTCCTCCTGGACAGTGCGGCTGGTCCCCTGAGCTCTGCCCACTCCCCCATCCTGCCTCCTGGCACCTAGGTTCTGCAGCTGTCATACTAAGTGAGGAATGAGAGGTACGTGGCCCAGGCCCTTGGGTGACTTCTCATTTCCTGCTCTCTCCACAGGTCGGACAACTCTTTCAGCTTCTTCGTGTTCTTCTTTGTATTTTTTTGTCAAATAGGGGTCTACATCATCCAGATGATCGGCCTTCCCAATCTGGGGAATAGGTGAGGCCTGGGGCAGCACAGAGGGAATTATGCTTTGGACGTGGGCTCAGCCTCTCTCACCCTGTTTCCCAGCTCCCAGATGAGCCTCCTCTCACCACGGCAGGGAGAGAGGCAGGTGGACCAGCTTGGTTGTGATCCAGACTATACACTGTATGCCTTGCTCTCCACGTTTTCTGAAATGTGGGTGAACGTGGCCTAACTCCTTAGGCTACTAATGTTGTGTCTGGTACTGGATTTCTCCTACCACACCCCCTTCGAGGCTGGTGCTACTTCCACAGGCCCCACTGTGACTTTTTTCAGCAGTCCTGTGACTCAGTAGATGGGGCCTGAGCCTTCCCCAGAGAGGCACTTCCTGCCACCCTCTTTGAGCATAAGGCTGGCTCGAGTTTCTCGAGCACTGCAGTTCTTAGCTCAAAATTAGTCTCAAAAAGAAGAGCTGAGGGCTGATGTTTTCCTTTCTGCTCCAGTGCACAGGGAGCATTGCAGAAGGGTCAGGTCAGCACTTGGCTGAAAGCTTGAGCCTGGAAGGGCTGCACTATTTTTGGTCCCCTTCCTCCACCAGAGCCGCCAAGTCCAAAGTGGTGGGGAGAGGACTGTCTTGCGCTCCAAGCACATGAACACTGCCCTCCCACCAACGTCGTCTTCTCACCTTGCTCTTTCTCGCTCGGCCTCTTCTCTCTGACAGTGACCTAATTTCATTACTCACAAGATCCTGGTAGACAGGCTGTGATTAAAAACTGCTGATTGATTCACCCTCAGCTGGGAATCGGAGACTTGGGTTCTGTTCCTGGTTCTGCCCCTCCCTGCTAGACTAGGTGAGCTCTGCAGACTGGTCTCCTAATGCTTCCCTGGAGCCTTCCATGACCATTTTCTTATCTCCCCTCATGATACTAGGAAATGGATAGGTGATACTATTCCCCCTTTTTTTTGTTATTAATTCTATTTTTTATTTATTTGATTGTGGTAAAATACATATAACAGAATTGACCGTTTTAACCATGCTAAAGTGTACAGTTTGGTGGCACTTTGTACATTCACAATGTTGTACAACCACCACCTCTCTCTAGCTCTCAACAGAAACTGCTCTTATTAAGCACTCATTTCCTGTTCACTCCTTCTCAGCCTGATACTCGGCTTTTTTTTCCTATGGATTTGCTTACTTTGTATATCTCATATACATATATGGTTTTCTGTGTCTGACTTTTTTCACGTAGTATAATGTTTTCAGGGTTCCTCCATGTTGTAGCATGTGTAAATACTTCATTCCTGTTTATAACCAAATCATATTCCGTTGTATGAATACACAGCATTTTTTATCCATTCATCAGTTGTTGGACATTTGGGTTGTTTCTGCCTTTTGGCTACTGTGAATAGTGCTGATGTGAATTTTCATGTACACGTTTTTGTTTGAATACCTATTTCAATTCTTTGGGGCATATATCTAGAAATGGAATTGCTGGATCATACAATTGTGTTTAACTTTTTGAGGAGCCCGATAAACAGTTTCCCACAGTGGCTGTGCCATTTTACGTTCCCACCAGCAATGCGCAAGGGTTCCAGTTTCTCTGCATCCTCACCAACACTTATTTTCCATTTTCTTTTACTATAAAAAAAAAAAAAGCCATCCTAAAACTCACCAAAACCGAACCCACTGCTGTTGAGTCAATTCTAACTCATAGCAACCCTATTGGACAGAGTAGAACTGCCCCACAGGGTTTCCAGGGAGTGCCTGATGGATTCTGTCAGCCTTTTGGTTAGCAGCTGTAGCTCTTAACCACTGCCATCACCAGGGTTTCCATAGTCATCATGGCAGGTGGTATTTCCATGTGGTTTTGATTTGCATTTCCTGAATATCTAATAATGTGGAACATCTTCATATACTTATTGGCCATTTGTATATCTTCTTTGGAGAAATGTATATTCAAGTTCTTTGCTCATTTTTAAATTGGGTTTTTGTCTTTTTGTTGTTGAGTTGTGAGGATTTTTTATATATTCAGGATACTAACCCCTTATCAGATGTGTGATTTGCAAATACTTTCTCCTCCTCTGTGGGTTATCTTTTCACTGTCCTGATAGTATCCTTTGATACATAAGTTTTAAATTTTGATGAAGTCCAATTTTTTCTTTTGTTACTTGTGCTTTTAGTGTCATAGCTAAGAAACCGTTGTCAAATCTAGGGTCATGAGGGTTTATCCTTATATTCTCTTCTAAGTGTTCATAGTTTTAGTTCTTACTTTTAGGTCTTTGGTCTAATTTGACTTATTTTTTGTATGTGGTGTGAGGTAAGGGTCCAACTTAATTCTTTTGCATGTGGTTATGCAGTTGTCCCAACATCATTTGTTAGAGTACTCTTCCTCCACTGAATGAACTCAGCACCCTTGTCAAAAATCAGTTGTCCATAGATGTGTGGTTTATTTTTAGACTCTCAATTCTGTTGATCTATATGCCTGTCCTTATGCCAAGTACCACGCTGTTTTGATTACTGTACCTTTGTGGTAAGTTTGGAAATTGGGAAGTGTGATGATATTATTCTGTCTTACAGATGAGGACACTGGGGCTTAGGGAGTGACATGACTGACTAAAGGCAGAGCTGGGGAGGAGAGGGGCTGTCTCTGGGCTCTGTTGGGAGGAGTGAGGTGGCAGGGGGAGTGCAGCAGATTGGCTAATGGTCCTCCTTCCCAGAGGGCAGGTCCTCAGGAGTGGGTAGCCAGGCCTCTCTCCACTCCCAAGCAGCAGGAAAAGGCCCAGTCCAGTGTTCCACCTGACTCTGTGAGGGCAGCAGCCACATCTTCCCACCTGCATGGGATTCCCATGTGAATCCATCTCTGAGGCCCCATATGCTCAAAGACGCCTGGCTTCTCACAGGCCAAGGGCTTCTGGCCCACAGGGCTCAGTGCTGCCAGGAAATGTCCAGGTGGTGGGTGGACACAGCAGCCACTTCGAGAGGAGCCCACTTACGCCCCCTCTGGCCACTTCCTCCCTTTGTAGCGGTTGGATCGCAGCCCTGTCCACAACGGAGAAAGACAACTTACCCGTGTCGATCATCATGTTAGTGGTGGCTGGCTTCTTCACCCTCTGTGCTGTGCTTGCACTCGTCCTCCTGAAGCGGGTGAGTGGGGGTGCCTGCATCATGGGATGTTCTTTAGCACTGCAGTTGGGCCTCCTGGGTCCCCAAATGTCCAGTGGCCCCCAAGGCTCTGGGTGGAGGCCAGTAAGCTTGGCTTCCTGGTAGCACCTTTGGGAGTATCACCTGGATAACTGGGTACCTGGCAGTGCTTCTCACGCCCGCCTCTTTCCCCAGGTGCACTCCCTGTACCGCCGAACAGGGGCCAGCTTTCAGCAGGCCCAAGCGGAGTTTTCCCAGGGCATCTTCAGCAGCAGGACTTTCCGCAGCGCTGCCTCTTCTGCTGCCCAAGGAGCCTTCCAGGAGAATTAGCCCTCTCGGCTCTGTCCTCCTTCTGCCCCAGCTTTTTCTCTCACCTGCCTTCTGAGCTGCACTTTCCGTGGGTGCCTTATATGATGGTTATGCCCAGCACAGACCTGAAGAGGGTCTTGCCATGGCTCTTCTTCCTTCCTCAGCAGCCAGCTCTCCCTTACACCTGAGGGGAAGTGAGGGAGGAAGGGACTTATTTTTTACACAAGAGAAAAGAAAAGAAAAAAAAACAAAACTGGCTTGCTTTCTCTACAGGTGGTTTGGTAGGGCTCTGTTATCTCTTTGGAAGCAGTGGGACTAAAGCCCCCCCCCCCAACCACCATGTGGGATAACTGGCTGCCCTGGCCGACCTCAGCCCCGGAGTCTTATTTCTTCCAGAGTCCTGCCTCTCCACTTTTCCCTCTACAGGCCTAGCCTGAACCTGGCTCCACAGACCCACCCTGTGGCGTTCACAGTCCTGCTCTTCTTTACTGCCCAGGCTGGGTAGCCTCTGAAGGGTGCCATTATAGAAGAGCTGCAGGCTGGATAGGTGGTCAGCTCTGTTCCCTGGATTGCTCTAGGGTGGTCTCTGGGCTTCCAGAGCCTCTAGCCTGGCTGTCCAGCCTCACCTCTGCCCCATTTTTCTCACAGATTCATAGTCCTTTAGGCCCCTGGCACCCACCTGGTGTGGGCAACACTTTGTGCCCTAGAGTCCTCTGGAGCCCTCTCTGAGCCCTTCCTGCTTCAGACTTACTGAATATGCAATGGAGTTGAGATTTAGGGAGTGGGAACGGGAGGGATAGAGGACACTGACCCCATGATGTTCTGCCCAGGAGGGTGGGGTCTTACTGTCTTGGTGTGGTTTCTTTGGCCTCGTTTGCTTCGACTGCCTCTCCTCTGAGGGACAGCTGCCATTTGCCTTAGCGTCAGATTCTTCCCCCTCACCCACCACCATCAGCAGTATCCAGCTTGTGTGACCCTTGGGGAGGGCGGGTGAATCAGCCCATAACTGCACCCTTTAGGCTGGACTGACAAGCCACCTTTCTGAATGCTGCAGACGAATCCTCCGAGGTCCCCCCACACCTCCAGTAGAGGCTAGGTCATCTTTTACTCATTCTGGGGACTCCCCAAGAGGTGTGTCACTGTGATGCGAGCCTAGGAGCCCACGGTTAGAAGCTGCATGGTGTGTGGACTGAGGGGCTTCCCAAAAAGTTAGCCAGCCCCTGCTTCTGGGGCCCGGGGCCCACCCACCCCGAGGCAGCCCTAAGGCTCCTAGCCCACCCAGCTGCAGAGCCATTGAATGATGATGACAGTGACCAAGGTTTTGTAAACTCCTTTCTGGTATTTTTTTCTCCATGTACATAAAAATGTATATGTTTTATCTCAATTTTTTGTGCTTAAATAAAAACATTTTCAGACAAGACTGGTCTTAATGTCTGGTGGACTTGGGAGGATGGAAGTGGTCTTAAGGGTTGGGTAGGGTTTGAGGCACTTCCAGCAACAGGCCAGAGAGGGAAGTTAAGATGCTGCTGCAGCATCTAGCCCCCTGGTTCCCTGGCTGGTCTGCAACAGGAGGTCAAACCCAGAAGAGTAAATGGCAGATGGGATCCCTGGAAAAAGCAAATTGACCTCTTTGAAATGCCTTTTCTTGCCCCAGTACTAAGTTCAGAGCTGCGGGTCTTGCCCAGTGAGGGTGGAGAAGGGGGCAGGCCCCCTTGAATCTTACACCTCCACCCCACGGGATGCCATCTGTGCCTGGGTGGGATTCCCCCAGGGGCGGATGACCCAGTAAGAAGGTAAAACCAAAGCTTTTGCTGTGGAGTTAAGCAACCCTATAGGACAGAGTAGAACTGCCCCATAAGGTTTCCAAGGAGTGGCTGGTGGATTTGAACTCCGGACCTTCTGGTTAGCAGTGGAGATCTTAACCATTGCGCTTACTTGTATGTTCTTACTGTTTCACTTGGGTGCCGTTCTCAAACCCACGTGAAACTGTTCTCTACAGATTAGTAAATACAAGTGAGCCCGTATTTACCTTGCTTACTGGGTTCATCCATCCCTGTCAGGGGTTGTAAATTTGAAAAGACGCTTTGATTCTGTGGGAAGGTGCTGCGGGGTTGGGAAAGACAGACACCCGCCATACCTAGAAGCAGAATCTTTCTGATGTGGAAAAATGTGAAATTTAACACTACAGATGATCTGGTAGGCAAGGAAAACAATACTTACCTTGCCTATTGGATGAACCGCCCCTCGATTCCCCGGGTGACATCTTCTGCTATCCCCGGCTTTCCTCCGCAGGTCCTCCGTATCCCCAAATGGACATTGAGGGGGCTGGCTGGTGGCTGATTTCCAGCGACAGAGTCCGGAGAGGCGCCCTGTAGGGTGCAGGCTGGGGCGCGGGGCGGGGCCGCGGGGGCGGTGGGGAGCCGGCGCCCTGCCCGCAGCCCCGCCTCCCGCCCGCCGCGCTGCACTCCCGGCGGGCGGCGCTGGGGGCAGCATAGAGTCCAGCCGGGCCGCCGCGCTCCGCCGCTCCGCTCCCGGCCGGAACCCCGCGCCGGGAACCAGGAAGCAGCCGTGTGCGGGCGCGGGGCGGCCGGGATGGCGGGGCCCGGCTGGGGCCCCCCGAGGCTGGACGGCTTCATTCTCACCGAGCGGCTGGGCAGTGGCACGTACGCCACGGTGTACAAGGCCTACTCCAAGGTGAGGGCCGGGGGCTGGCTCCCTGTGTGAGACCGAATTGGGGAGCATGAGGAGAACTGGAGGGCCTGGCACCTAGCCCTCCAAACCCTGAATAAGCCCCGCCGGGTGGGAAACGGGGAGAGGTTAGAGACGGCATGAGAGCAGTTAGGGGCAGGCGGCCTGTCCTGCCTCCTGCTGACCGTCTATGAAGGTTGGAGCTGACCACCACCCCCAGGCCTTAAAAACAAGCACACCTACACACCCCTGTGTTGTCTGGGGAGGCAGGTGGACATCCTCCGGGGTTGGAGACCTCGATGGAGCCTCGGTGTCTGTGGCCGAAGAACAGGCTCAAAAGATTCCACCTGGGCTGGGAGGAGGCTGGGACAGGTTCTAAAAGGCTGGTCCCAGTTAGGAGAGAGAGCGGGCAGTTCTAGAGCACCCAGTCACATCCCTTCGCCGGGACCCTCTAGAGTATAGTGAAAAGAGTTATGGAGCAGAGAGTTCGACAACACCAGTCTGGGTTGGCAGACTGGGAACCCAGAATCCAGATGCCTCACTAGGCTGAAAAGGGAAAACTCTATTGTTGGCCTGGAGTGAGTGGATGGGCCCAGTGAGAGGGCGGGGGCAGAGGGAAGCAGGGCCCTTCCAGCCAGGCATGTGCTCTGGCCCCCTCAAGGCAGAGCCCCCAAATCTTCTTTCAGAAGGACACCCGTGAGGTTGTAGCCATAAAGTGTGTGGCCAAGAAAAGTCTGAACAAGGCGTCCGTGGAAAACCTCCTGACAGAGATTGAGATCCTCAAGGGCATTCGACACCCGCACATCGTACAGCTGAAAGACTTCCAGGTACAGGCCTGGGGTGGAGCCATCCCCAAAGGGCCTGGAGAAGGGACACCCTCTTTAGGCTACCTCTCTACCTCTAACCACAGTGGGACAGCGACAACATCTACCTCATCATGGAGTTCTGTGCAGGTGGTGACCTGTCTCGCTTCATCCATACCCGCAGGATTCTGCCCGAGAAGGTGGCTCGTGTCTTCATGCAGCAGTTAGGTAAAAGCCTCTGAGCCCAGCCTGACACCCCTTCCTATGTTCTCTGCTTTCCCAGCCCATCTGCCCCAGGCTTGGAGCCCTGGCACACTTTGCATTGTCTCCTGCTCCAGCTTGGATTTTCATGGCCTCAGCTTTCCCATGTGCCCAGCTCTGGCTTAAGGATGTTGTGAGAGAAACAGGGGGAGAGGAGGCCCCATCAGTGGGGGTCCAGGCTTCCACGTGTAGAGCATAATATAAGGACCTCGTAGAATAGTCCAAGGCCCAGTGGGAAGGACCCAACTGTTTTGTCAAGGAAAAGAACGAGATCCTAAAGTGCTGAAGCATCCTGGGAGGCTTCTTGGGGTGGGGGTGGGGGTTGTGAAGGGGTAGAAGAGAAGAGGGAGGACACTCTGGGAAGGGGGCAAACTCTTAGAAGTGACAGGAGCTTGGAGCATATACGTGAAGTATTCAGTGGACCAGCCAGGCCAGAAGAGGGTTGTGTGAGCTGCAGAGGCAGGTGGGGATGGGCTTCTCTAACCTCTCGCCCTGCATGGGTCCCGCCCTCCAGCCAGTGCCCTGCAGTTCCTTTATGAACGGAACATCTCTCACCTGGACCTGAAGCCACAGAACATTCTGCTGAGCTCCTTGGAGAAGCCCCACCTCAAACTGGCAGGTCTGTGTCTGGAACAGCAGAGTTGTGGCTTGGAGGGGGGCTGTGCAGAGACCTCCCTCTGCCTGGGCTCACTCAGCACCTCTATTGAGTCATCAGATAGTAGCAGGCTTGGCCAGCCAGGGCTGGGCCCCATCGTCAAAAGGTAGAACTTTTCATTGGTCATCCATACTCCTGTAGTGTAATGAGTGGGGTTAAGGCTCAGTGTGGGGTCAGGATCAGGGCTCAGCCTGTCACCAGGATTGGAGCTCAGACTGTGATTCAGTCTATAGAAGGGGTAGGAGGGTGTGAGGTTGGGGATAGGGAGGGCAGTGGTTGAGGGGACTAACAAGATTGGACAATATTTGACTCGAGGCTAGAAGCCAGAGAATGTGGTCTTGCATCATCTAAGCTTGGTGGGGCAGTGAGGGAGAGTTCTAACCCCCAGCAGGGGCTTGTCCATGTAGCTAGTGTGATCAGGTGAGCTTCCTGGGAAAAAGGTGCCTGAGGGGCTGTGCAGGGGCCAGGATTTACAACCCAGGAGGAAGATGTAGCAGGGCATTCCAGGTTAAGCAGAGAATGGGCATGAGCAAAGGCTGGGAAGTAGGATCAATCCTGGTGAGTCTGGAGGTGGGGCCCTGCAGCTGGAGCCCGGGGCAGAGGCTTCAAAGGCTGGGAGTGGAAGTGGCTGGGAATTGAGCCCTGATGCCCGATCTCTTGCCTGCAGACTTTGGCTTCGCACAACACATGTCCCCGTGGGATGAGAAGCATGTGCTCCGAGGTTCCCCCCTTTATATGGCCCCGGAGATGGTGTGTCAGCGGCAGTATGATGCCCGTGTGGACCTTTGGTCTGTGGGGGTCATCCTGTATGGTAAGAGCTTTGTCCCCTGCTCCCCTCCCCAGGGTCTGCGCTGTGTGTCCTCAGTCAGGGCCTCTCTCTGGCCCACTCCTAAAGGGCTCTAGTAAGAACTCTCACTCCACCTCCCTGGGCCCCCAGCTCTGAGGGGTGTCTGGCCCCCTCCCCAGGAGTGGGCCAGGCTAGGCTTGACCTCACCTCCTCCTGGCCTCCCCTCTGCCTCCTTCCACAGAAGCCCTTTTCGGGCAGCCCCCCTTTGCCTCCAGGTCATTCTCAGAGCTGGAAGAGAAGATCCGTAGCAACCGGGTTATTGAGGTGGGTCTGGCAACTGGGGGGATAGAGGGAGTCAGGGCCCTGAGGGTGGAGACCTCAGTCCCACCTGCCACAGACAGGAGTGTGGGCTCCAAGCCACTGGAAGTCGAGGCGCCCAGGGTCCCAGATCAACCCACAATGGGCAGCACAGGTCCTGCCCCACAGAGAACTGTGCAGGCCTCTGTGCGGAGAAAACAAAGTAGACCCGGGCCAGCCTTCCCAAGGGGCCAGTAGTCCCAGGAGCCCCCAGATTATATAACAGCTAAAGGCAGTTAAAAAAAAAAAATTTTTTTTTTTTTTTTTAAAGGCAGTGAGGGGCTTGGAGGAGCCCAAGGAAGGAGGCCTGGCTCTCTGCTGGCGCCACCACTTTGCCCCGTGACTGTTCGTCCCGGGTCTCAGATCCTCCACCTTTCAAGCGTGTACCTCTGGGGCATCCTGTAGGCCCCTGGTCTGGGGGCTGACATGCTGGAGCCCAATATGATCTGTGCCCTGGCCTTGCAGCTTCCCCTGCGACCCCTGCTCTCCCGTGACTGCCGGGACCTACTGCAGCGCCTCCTGGAGCGGGACCCCGGCCGCCGCATCTCCTTCCAGGACTTCTTTGCTCATCCCTGGGTAGACCTGGAGCACATGCCCAGCGGGGAGAGCCTGGCGCAAGCGGTAAGCTGCCCAAGGGTGGACTCAGGAGAACTGATCTTTCTCTTCTTGTGGAGCATAGGAGGGTGGGAGGTGGGCATCCCTCCTAATCCACCTGCCCCCCAGACTGCCCTGGTGGTACAGGCCGTGAAGAAGGACCAGGAGGGGGATGCGGCGGCCGCCTTATCTCTCTACTGCAAGGCCCTGGACTTCTTCGTGCCTGCCCTGCACTGTGAGTCCCAGGCCAGGCCTGGAGCCCTGGGTGCAGCAGGGGTGGGGTCAGCCATTGTGGCCAGGGATTGATTCCAGCACTTTCCATCCAGGGGGTAAACCTGGAATTTGGAGGCTTTAGGGGTCCTGGAGGGTTTGGAGTGGGGCAGGGGTCACCCCCCAGACTTCTCATATAAACCCCACCTTCTGCAGATGAAATGGATGCTCAACGGAAGGAGGCAATTAAGGCAAAGGTGGGTGAGTAGGGAGTCCCCACAAGGAAGTGGGGTGAGTGTGGGGGGAAAGTCCAGGCATCGCCAGGGCCCTGGAGGAATGGCTGTCTCAGAACTTACACTTTCTGTCCTGCAACGTAGAGCTGGGAGGGAGTCAGGCCAGCCTCAGTTGACCCCTTACGTGTGGTTACAGCTTGGGGCAGTGGCTGAGGACCCAGAGGGACGGCTTGGAGGTGGGTGCTGGCGAGTGGGGCCCATGGAGGGAGGCAGGGGTGGGGCAGCCCTCCTCAGCCCCTTGCCCTCCTACAGGTGGGGCAGTACGTGTCCCGGGCTGAGGAGCTCAAGGCCATTGTCTCCTCCTCCAATCAGGCCCTGCTAAGGCAGGGAACCTCCACTCGGGACCTGCTCAGAGGTAGGCCCTGGTCCTTGGCTGACCCACCAGGCTCCCAGCAAACCTTCTTCCAGCCTGCAGGGGAGGCAGTCTTGGGGAGGCTCAGGAGACAAGAAGTCAGGCTGCCCCTCTCACCCTGCTCACCCTGAGGCTTTGAACCCTTCTCCCAGAGATGGCCCGGGACAAGCCACGCCTCCTAGCTGCCCTGGAAGTGGCTTCAGCTGCCCTGGCCAAGGTGGGTACCCAGTGGGAGGGGCCCAGGTGGGGCAGGGGGGAATCCAGGTCATGTCTGTGACCCACCCACGTCTGTGCGGCTGCAGGAGGAGGAAGCTGGCAGGGAGCAGGATGCCCTGGACATGTACCAGGATAGCCTGGGGGAGCTGCTGCTGCTGCTGGCAGGTGAGGCCCCTCCAGCACCACACCCTGCCCAGCCCCTGACAACCCTGCCCTCACTGCATCTATCTCTTTGCAGCGGAGCCCCCAGGCCGGAGGCGGGAGCTGCTTCATGCTGAGGTGCCCGCTGGGGTTGGGAGGGTTAGGGGGGCTTCCTCTTCCCCTTTCACTCTGCTTCTCTCTGGGGACCACCTTGGTCTGTGGGGACCTCCTCAGGGTGTTCCAAGACTGGGAGTCAAACCTCCCAGACTCGGTAAGTGGGTAGCCCCACCTGCGCCATTGGGGCTGGGGTGCTCAGATCAGGGCAATAGGACTGTCACATTCTGGGAACTGGTGCCAAAAGTCTGCTGGGCTGGTGCTGTCAGGAAGGCTTCCTGGAGGAGAGAACAGGTAGCGATCTCAGAGGGGAAGCCATTCTAATGCGGTAGAGGGTTCTGGAGAGCTCCAGGGCTGAGGAGGAGGCCTATTGTCCAACACCTTTGGGCATGTCTTCCCTTGGCAGGTTCAGAATCTCATGGCTCGAGCTGAATACCTGAAGGAGCAGGTCAAGGTGGGGGCATGGGGGGGCTGCACGGGGCAAGGGTTTATGGGCTCTGCTTCTGCCTGTGGCTGTCTGTGCCCACCCCTCAGTGTGTTTCCCTCTCCAGTCTCCATCCAAAGGGCTCTCCATCCCTGTCTCTTCTTCACATTCTTGGTTGCTCAATGGCTCTTTGTTGTGGCCTCCTGTCACTGTCTCTGGCTGCCTCTCACCACTTGTGCTGCCTTATGTCCCACAGATGAGGGAGTCTCACTGGGAAGCAGAGACCCTGGACAAAGAGGGGCTGTTGGAGTCGGTTCGTAGCTGTGAGTCATTCTCTGGGGTCTGATACTTCTCCCAGGAAGGGGCGAAGGCTTGGGGGTGGCCTTAGGTTCTGCCTCTTGCCAGAGACCTGATACCAACCCACCCCCTTGCCCCTGTATGTATAGCTTGCACCCTGCAGTGACCTCAGGAGGATGACTGGACAGACCATGGGCCACCTGGAATTGAGGGGCATACCACCTCCAGGGCCTGTGGATCAATGCCCTGAGTTCCGTGGCCCTCTACAGCCCTGGGGAGCACCCTAGAGAGGGGCTTCCTGGGTGGGCAGCTCTGACACCCCCACACCCCAGGGCCTCCGGCCTCCCTGGGGATGCCTTTTATCCCCTGGAGGGTCCAGTGGCCCATCCTGTGAGCACTAGGCCTTCACCCTGGGGGTGAGGGGCCAGGACTCCTGGGAGAAGAGTATTGCTTTCATGTGATATCTACCTTGGAAGTTTAAAAAGTTGTTATAGGGTAGTTGCTGGGTTCTGAGCCTGTCTATTTCTGTGTCTGGCCCCCTACCCTGGGGGGAGGGGAGATCAAGCCTTCTAGCATTTCTGCTGTGAGAAGAGGGCAGGGGCCCTCTGCAGGATACTTCTGTGCTGGCCCCCTCCTGAACAGCAGCCAGCACCCCCTCTGCCCACCTCTGTCCTTCCTGGAGGGCCCTTATTCCAACTCACCTCCTTTCTTGTCCTGGAATGGGGCACTCAGACCCCTCAGGGACCACCCACCCCCATGGTGTCTCCTGAGCCTCACAGAACTCACCAGTCTTCCTGGGAGCTGAACCCTGCCCACCACCTCAGAATTAAAAAAAAAAAACCTTCAAGCATGAAAAGAATGTACTTTGTGTAGGGGTGGGGCAGATCTGAGAAACCCATGCTTTGTTCCTGAGGAAGGGCCCTCAGTCCTCATCCCTCCCACCTCCTTCATCACTGGGAATGCCCCCGCTGGTGCAGAGCTGGCCCTGGGCTGGATTCAGGGGCCTGGGAGGGAGAAGCATGGGGGCTGCCTGACCCATGCGCCTGCAGGGGAATCAGTTCAGTCCAGGAGACCTGGTTCTAGGCCTGACACTGCTGCTACCCTCGTGGGGGACTTGGGCAAGCCCCTTCCCCTTTCTGGGCCTTGATTACCCCAGCTCTCTAGTGGGGCTGCAAATCCCCCAGCCCACAGCATGGGCTTTCAGAGGGCAGAGTGAGTATAATCTGGAGCAAAATGTACACACCTGGGGTTAGCTGGGGCCACTTTCAAAAAATCAGAGAAGGGGCTGGTGGCTCTAACCCTTCTGTCCTTAAATGCTCCTTGGGGCAAGTCTTCTGTTGTTCTCCTTGCAGGAGGCTGGGTATAAAGAATGTAATTCATTGTCTATTAAATTATTTTCTGTACTTGTGCTTCTTTTCTTGAGCTGGGAAAGCACCACAGGTAGCCCCTGTTCATAGGTGGGGGCCAGAGGGGTCACAGAAAAAGCTGGGTAACCTGAAGGAGGGCTGGGGGAGGGTCACGGGGTGGTGAGGTGGTAGCCACAGGCCCTGGGGGATAGGGAGACTCAGGCTGACCAGCCGCCATCCCTGCCCACCATCTAAGGGACAAGGGGCAGAGGGAAAGCATGGGATTAGAAGCCTTGGCAAGGCCCTTCCCCTCTGCACCCCAGAGCTCCGTCTGCACCTTGAGAAGGACAGGCTTAGTTACAGGATGCTGTGTGCTCAGACTGCATGTTCCCTCACCCTGGACAAGGCTTGCCTAGGCTCCCACCTCTCTTATCCTGAGCTGGTGGTGAGCAGTGAGCTGGAGTAGGGAGAAAGGGCATCCTTTGGGGTCTCGTGGTTATAACCAGCCCCTAGGACCCCCAAACTGGGGTGGTTTCCAGCAGGCCCTCACACACCTCAGGTCTTGATCTGAACAGCACTTGTTGGGAGCATCCCTGGGAACTTAAGGGAGGGGTGCCCACATTTCTGGGCAGCCACCCTTTGCCCAAGGGAGCAGTTCCTTAGACTTCTCAGATGCCACCAAGATGCTCAGTCTAACAGACAGGAAAGGGCTTCTAGAAGGGAGCTAATCTCCCTGAAGATCTTGGGCTGGCCATTGGGAGGCAGTGTGAAGTAGTGGTCCAGAGGACTGGAGGAGCTGGCTGCCAGGACGAAGACCCTGGCTAGACCACATTTGGCCTTGAGGCTTGGGGCCCAGTGAATAACCCCAACTTCTTCCTCTGTAAAATGAGGATGAGGATAATAAGTACCTTGTGGGAATCTGTAAGGATTGAATGAGATACTGTACATGAGCCTGATACATAATAAGAATTCAATAAAGTGTTATTTTCAGATCTGGGGAGAGGAACGTACTTCAGATTATCTCTGGAAATAGGCTGGACACAAAAGCCTCGATAAGTAAAGTGAGGGAAAGGAAGGAGGGGGATGAATGGAGCTGGCTGTGGGGTGATGGAGAGGACTGGAGGGAGGGGGAGTGGGAACAAGGAAGGACAGGGTAGAAGACTAATTGAACAGTAAGATGGTAGGTTGGAGGCTGGCCCACAGACCCCAATTTTTTATTTGTGATACCCACATTGGCTGGCTGAGACAAGGGGCCTGAATGGAGGGATTGGGTGCAAGGAAGGCCTGGGAAGCTGGGACTGCTAGGGAGGGGCCTTCCCTGGGTAGAGTTTGAGTGGCCTCCAGGCCGGTTGAGTCCAGGTCACCTGCCAAGGATCAAGGCTGGGGGTGGGGTGGGGGCTCACTCTCAATAGAGTTCTCCTCCCCTAATGGCAGAGGCCTCTGGGACACTTGCTAGTCTGTGGGGGTTGTTTCCACCTCTCATCCTCAACACTCTGAAAGTGACCAAAGCAGGGCAGACATCCACCAGTAATGTTTTGGGTGCCCCACCCTGCCCTGTTCTCCCACCTCTACTCAAGTTTCCCAAGCCCAGAACCAGCACTGGGTCAAGCTGGGAGTGCCTGAGCCTGGGCCTTCTCTGTGTCCAAGGGGGCAGCCCTGGGTTCTAGAGCTGCCTCTGCAGCTTGGGAGAGGCAGGGGGTCTCTGGAGCCAGCTGAGGGACCCAGGTGACCCTGCGCTCAGCCTGTCTCTTGCTAATAGGGCATGGAGAAGGACACAGAGCCTTGGTTCCTCCAGGAGGCCATGGAGAAGGGCTCCTGTCCCCAGAGGCCAGTCTGCTGTCCCAGTCCTTCCTCAGAGGGAGATGGCCCAGTGCTGAGGCTGGGGACACATCAATGACCACCCTCCTTCAGGGTAACTCACAGCCACACATATACACTCGAAAACCCACAGACACTCAGATACAGACAGCAACAGGCCACAGACACACATACAAAAACATTTAAAGCCATGTATGCTGCTAACCAAAAGGTTGGCAGTGCGAACCCACCAGTCTGCTTCCTTAAAGACGTATGGCTTTGGAAACCCTATGAAGCAGTTTCACTCTGTCTTGTAGGTTCGCTATGAGTCAGAATCGACTCAGCGGCAACGAGGTTGATTTTTTTTGTTTGGGTATGAGCTTACAGATCTGTTAAGACACTCAAATGACCTCTCTCTCTCATACACACAGGCACACAGGCACAGCTCTCGCTGAATAAGGCCGAGGCAGCGCCAATGCTGCTGCTGCCCTGGACCCAGCCCATGCTCTCCCAAGCCTCTGACTCTGGGAACGGCTTTGCCTGCCAGGCACTGGGTTTGAGACAGGGCAGTCAGGTCTGTAAGGACAGAGGGCAGAAACTCTCTGCCTCACCAGGGCTGAGCATCAGCTGGGTCAGTAGGCATTGCCAGAGCTCGGGCTCAGCAAATGAACGTCACCCACATGTCCCCAGCACCTGCCTGGGGCCTTCAGTGTCTGAAGAGGAGACCATCTGGCTGTTGGGGGGAAGGGAGACCCAGCCAGCTCCCTGGTCACCCTCCCACCTCCTCCTTGTGGGGCAGCTGGCCTCAGGAAAGTCACTTGCTTTCTCTGCAGCACCCCCTCCCTCTGGGAACCAGGCCTGAGCTGGCCTTGGGTGGGTGAGGACAGGAGAAGGGGGCTGGAGGTTCCTTGGATGGGGCTGGGCTGGACAACAGTCCTCCAGAAATCCCCTGTAAGGGAGCCAGAGGCCCTGAGGGTAGGGACGGGGAAACAGGCCAGGCCATCCTTGCCCCCGAAAAGAGTGTGTGTGGGGTGGGATCCTAGGGCGTCTCTCACCTTTAGTCAACATTTACTGCATCTTCAGACTGCCTGCAAGGGAGAGAAGGAAGAAGGAACGTGGAAGGAAGAACCGGAGGGAGCAAGAAAGGAGAGGGTCTAGGGAGGTAAATGCCTTGTTCCAAACTACTTCTGTGCCCTAATGGTAGGGTTTTAGGCACTGTGGAAAGGGAAGTTTTGGTGGCTAGTGGCTTTCTACAAGGTCCTTGCATCACACCAGGGGAGTGTAAGTGGCTAGATAAACCATGAGTAGAAGCAGGAGGGAAGAGAGTAGCAGTGGACATAGAAGGCTTAGGAATGTGAGCAGGTGCAGAGAGGGCTCTCCTTTGGCCAGGTCAGCCCCCAGTGGGAGCAAGGGTGCAGTCCTAAGCCAGGAATGAGGCAGAGAATGTGGGGACTCAGAAGAGAGGGACACAGATGGACAGAAACACACTGAGTAGAAGAAAGAGGGGGTATCGCTGGAGGGAGGCAGGGCGAGGCCAGCAAGCCCAGGAACCTGCCCCTGCCCTCTCTTGCCCATCTCTGCCAGGCCCCAGGGCTGCCTCCTTCTTCCACAAAGCCTCCTCCACTCCATTCCAGGGATGGTGCACATAGGTCAGGGGCTTCTTGGGGTTCTCCTCCTGCTCCCTGACCGCAGGCACTAGCCGGCCAGATTTTGTGAGTGTTCAGTGAGTACAAGCTCCCCCAGTCTCCTCACTGCCCCTCTCCCCTGCCCTGCAAACCACTGAGAGGGAAGGAGTCTGTCTGCTCCGATTAGGCAGAAGGCCCCTGGAGGGTGGATTGCTGACGTGGGCCTCGCTGCTGATGCTACTGAGGGGGTCTACAGCTCCCCCACCCTCTTACCAGCCTGAGGCCCTGACTCGGGTCTCCTCCAGCTCCAGGAAAGTCAGGAGGCCTTTTTTTGTTGGTGGCCACCAGGCCCTTCCCAGGCAGCCTAGGAGCAGCTCAGAGGCCAGGCCTTTCCCCAGGCTGCTCAGGAGAGCGAGGCCCAGCTGACAGCCCAGCTGACAGCCGAGCAGCACTGCCCCAACCCTGGGCCTGTGTCTCTCCCTGCCTTCCCCTCCTCATCCCCTCTCTCCCTCTCCCCACCCCTCTCCACATTACCTACTAGATAGGTTTTCTGTTCCTCATTCTTAGTTTACAAAGCAGGCCGAGTGGAAAGTTTGCCCTTGAAACCAAACCTTCAGATGGCTGTTCCTGCCTTTAAATTTTGGCTGCCTTCCCCACAGGCCTAGGCCTCAGTAGCAGGCTAGGGGCCCAGACCCTAAGTGGGTGCACCTGTAGTCAGCCTTCTTCCTGCGGGCCCTGGGATGGCCTGGATTCTCCAACAGGTGAGCAGGATGAGATTTCTTCCTTGATTTTACAGAGGGAAAGCAGAGGCCCAGAGAGGGAAAGGGACCTGTTCAAAGTCAAATAACAGTGCCAAGGCTGGAACACAGTTGCTCTGCCTTCTTTTTTTACCTCAAGGTGGGAAGGTTCTGGACACAGCTACGGTTGCATGAATCCTCCTGTGGGTTCAGGTAATGCCCCAGAGGCCCCACCTCCCCCAGGTGCATCCCTAGCCAGCTAGCTGACTGCCACATCCTCCTCAAGGCCCAGACCCATTTCATGAGCTTCAGGCTGGGCCTCATGTGCTCAGTCAGGGCAGAGACCCCACCCTCCCCCAGGTCGCTGAGAAGGTAGAGTTTGAACATCTTATAGGGGCTGGCACCAGAAGGGGGTCCCACAGGAAACACTCCATACCTAGCTTCAGGTTTCTCCTCTCTCCTATGAAGCTGTGGGTGAGGAGGCAGAGGACACCCCTCCAAGCATAGGGTTGGGGGGCTGTGAACCCCAAAACTCCCGGAGGTCAGTAAGAAGTGGGAAGATAAGCACATCGTTTGAAGTTTTTATTTTTCATTGAGCTGGGAGAGGAGACTCCAGCTATGGAATCCAAGAGAGAGCTACAGGAACAGAATAGAACTGGCTGGGCCCTAGGCCCAAAGAAGGCCTGGAGCAACCGGGGCTGCTGTTCAGTGCCAGTTTCATCCCTGGCACTCTGCCCCTCACACAGCATCGCTCAACTCCCAAGAGCCAGAGCCCACAGTGGAGGCACTGGCAGCCCAGCGATGCCTGAGCTGTGGATGCAGCTGCTACCCTGCCGGAGAAAGGAGGGGTGTGGAGTTGGCTCCACGGGCTCAGAAGGCCAAGCTAGAAGGAGTCTTAGAAATCACCTAGTCCATCCCCAATTTACAGATGATGAAATGAGGCCCAGAAAGAGCAGTGGCTTTCAAGGTCAGGAAAGGTGAAGTTTGGAACTCAGAACTCCCGTCTGTTGAGGTCTGTGTCTACCCAAAGCCACCTCTGAGTGTATCTGAGTGTCATGTCTAGAGGGGCTGGGCATCCAGGGGTACTGCCCCATGTGTGTGTCTATGTCTGTGTGTGCAAGGATGCGTCTATAGCTTAGGCCTCTGCTTATGCCAGGGTTTTTTTTCTCTCTGTGTGTCTTTCTCTGGGTGGTTGTATGTGCAGGAATTTGAGGCCACAGTCAGAGAGGAATGGGCCTATTCCTACAACCTTGGGAGGCCTCCCCAGGTTGAGTGAGTGGGGTCCTGGGGGGTACAGTGAGGAATGGGGACTCTGGTCCCAGTGGAGAGGGAGAGACCAGAAGGCAAGCCTGGGGCATGGATGAGAAGGGTCCTGGGGCTAATGTGGGGCTGGGGAAACAAAGCCCAATGGGGTTTGGGTCCCTGGGATTTGAGACATGCTCTTATCCCTCATGTAGGCCCACCCCTTCAGTCACCCAGTGGATAACCCTGGGGAAGTGGTCACATGATGTGGCACTTCTCTGCTGACTGCTTAAGGTCTCCCAATGTGGTCTGGGCCTTGTCCTTGAGTGAGCCAAGGTCCAAGCCAGGGAGGCTGCCCAGCTGCCCGAGGACTGAGGCCTTCTCCTCCTCTGTGTCCTCCTCAATCATCTTGGCCAGCTCCCGGGGCAGCTCCACATCTCCACCTGCCATCTGGATCTGGCTCTCATCTGTCTCGTTCTGAAGGGAAGACGGGAGGGGCATGAGGTGGGGTGGAAGTTTGTGAGCACCGAGTGTTGGGGGGTAGGGAGGAGGCCTGGACCGCGTCCCAGGGCCCTGGATTCTTGATCTGCATGTTCCAGTGAGCTCACCTCCCACCTCCACATTCCAGGATCCAGCATTTGATACTTAAACATGGAAACCTTGTACTTTTATACCTTGCACTTTTATACCGCCTTCCTTCACTCTGAGATGCTGAAGGACTAGCATAGTGAGTAAAGACAAAATGAAAATACCTGTAAGTCACTGTCACAGTCATCTGTGCCACATGCTGACTATTCACCCTTAACTATACTGCAGGGGTCCTGGTGGCACAGTTATTAAAAGCTTGCTGCTAACTGAAAAAGGTTGGTAATTTGAACCCACCCAGTGGCTCCATGGGAGAAAGACCTGGTGATCTGCTCCTGTAAGGATTAAACCAAAAACCCATTGCCATAGAGTCAATTCTGACTCATAGCAACCCTATAGGACAGAGTAGAACTGCCCCATATGGTTTCCAAGGAGCTGCTTGTGGATTCGAACTGCAGACCTTCTGGTTAGCAGACCTTTTGGTTAGTAACCACTGCACCACCAGGGAACCCTATGGGGCAGTTCTACTCTGTCACGTGGGATCACTATGAATCAAAAATTGACTTGACAGCACCTAACAACAACAGCATTCTGCAGGAAGTAAGCAATAATAGTGATGGGTACCATTTATTGAACACCTATTATTATATGTCTGATATTGAGCTGGGTATTTTTAATTCACATAGTAATCCTGTGAGGTAGGTATTATCTCTATTTATATATAGGAAATAGAGGCTCAGATAATTTAAGTAAATAATTTGTCCAAGGTTTCACAACTAGGAATTAGGGGAGCTAGCTTTAAACTCATATCATTGATTTCAACATCTATGCTCTCTTTTCATGGCAGGGCACCTACTGATGGTTGTTCTGTTTTCTTGTCCCTGGAGGGTGGGGTGTAATGGGGCTTTCCACTCTATGCCCTACTCAGTTGGATCCAAGTCTTCTCTTTTCTACTGGACTTAGGGTGCCCCGATGGCAGGAGTTGTGTCACTTACATGCTTAGTGCAGGCATTTGAGGAGTGACTCCGTTCCTAGCTGGGTATAACTCGGTAACGTTCCAGAAAGGAAGGCTTTCTGGACCAGTTTCCCTTTGAGAGACTTCCAAAAAGACTGATGCCCTGGGGGGAGACAGAGGCAGCCAGGGGCTCAGTAAACATTTGTTGAATGAATGAATGTGATGTTCACATATCTGATCTTCCAATTCAAGTAGAAACTTCTGTTTCCCCTCAGAGTCTAGCACAGTTCTGGGCACACAGGTAATGCTCTGGAAGTTGCTGTGCCTCAGTTTCCCTCCTGAGACAATGGGAGAGGAACACTTACAAGCCTGTCTGATGCCACAGTGCCTAGGAAGCATAGAGGCCAGAGTCTCCTGACACATCCTCCCTGGCTGCTTGGCGAACCAAGGAGGTACTTTGCTCTCTGCAGGCAGACCCCATACCCTGAGAAGCAGCTTGTGGACCTGGAGCAAACGCAGGTTCAGTATGCAGAGGGGTCAGCTCCTATTCCAGCTTCACCATTCCCTGGCTGAATGAATTTAGTCAAGTCCCTTAATCTCACTGAGCCTCACTTTCCTCACTTGTTGCTGTGGGTGATATCTACCTGGCCATGTTATGGGGGGAGGGGTTAGGTGAGGGTGCGAAGGCCAAATGCCTGGCATTCAGAAGGTGCTGCCTTCTCTCCCCCGCCCTGCTCTCCTTGTGTGTTCAGAAACCTCCACTGCACTCACTCCTGGGGTAAAATCTATTGCCTTCTGCCTCCCCCACAGACCCTGGCCCCCTGGCCTTCATCTGCCCAGGCCTGGCCCGGGAGGGTGGAGGAGAGAGGGGCCTGGCCTGCCTCCAGACACACAAACCCATTGGGCTGTGGAGGCTTCCCCTGGCATCAAGCTATGGTCTGGCACCTGGCAGGCCCTGGTTAACCTTGGGTGAGTGAATGAGGGAAAACAAAAGAATGAGTGAGAGAAGGAAGGGTTGAACCCAATACCCCAGGAGACTTACAGGCTGAAAAATGCAGCCCCCAGAGTGGGGCAAAGTCCCCACCCCGGGGCTCAGGACCTCAGGCCCTGCAGCCCTGGGCCTGCTTACCTTGGGCAGTCGGTATTTGTCTCGGAAGTGGCTCCTCAGCGTGGCACGCTCTGCTTTCCTGTGAGCGAACTGAGCATCCCGCTCCATCCTGCGGGGGCACGGGGAGGGGGTGTGAAGTCATCGCCAGGGCAGCGAGAAGGGGCAGGGTCTGCAAGGAAGTGGGGGAGGAGGTCTTCGTGTCCTGACCGTGGGCAGAATCCCTCCATCCGGTGGGCCAGCGGGTCAGGAGGGGGCTCCTCCCTGGCCTACTGTGATCAGTCTGTGCTGCCTCTACCCCTATCCCAGCGCCCTTTGTGGGCCTCACACCTGCTGCTGGATGGAGCTGGCTGGGTGGGGGATGTCTGTTTATGTAGCTCTCTGCAGACCCTAATATGTGTCCCTCCTGCCCTCCGACTTGGTCTGTTTTTTCTCATCCCTGACAAGCTGTGGAGGGGAAAGTAATTGGGACAGACTTGGTTTGACGTCTGGCTCCACTACCACTTTCAGTATGTTCTTGGGTAAGTCACTTTTCTCTTCTGTAAAATGAGAATAAGATTTCACAACTCACAAGACTGTTATGATTAAGTGAAATAATAATGGCTTACAATTACTGAGGATTTGCCACGTGCCAGACATTGTGCTAAGTGCTTTACGTTCCTTAAGTCATTTAATCCTCATAACAAATATATAAAATATGTAATATGGACTTCCTTCATGGTACAAATGGTTAACAAGTTTGTCTGCTAACCGAAAGTTTGGAGTTCAAATCCACCCAGAGGCACCTCGGAAGAAAGGCTTGGTGATTTACTCAAGAAAAATCAGCTATCGAAAACTCTGTGGAGCACTCTTCTACTCTGAAGCACAGGGGGTTTTCATGAGTCAGAGTCACTCGATGGCAACTGTTTTTTCTTTTTAATTTAAATTTATGATTAAATTTAAAAAAATATGACTACCATCCTCATCTTACAGAAGAGGAAACTGAGGCACAGAAAAATTAAGTAACTTGCCTAAAGTCATCCAGCTAATAAGAAGCAAAGCCAGGATTTGAACCCAAGCAGCCTAGCTCCAGTGTCCAGCCCCTAACTCACTCTGACTGCTTCTCTGTCCCAGCACAGCCAGCACCCAAGTAGGCTTAATGTCTATGAGTATCCCCATCTCAGGATCTGCCTTGGTTACTCTAAGTGCCTCTCAGCAGAACCTTTTTTCTCAGAACTCCAGGCTCAGAGGAGCCCCAGTTGGAAGACCCAGGCGGCTAGAACCAGAGGGGATTAAAGGATTACTTGTTTCATCAGAAATGCACGTGTCCCCCCCCCCCCGCTCCTTACCCCGGCCCCTGTCGCCTCTGCCCCTGCCCCTACTCCCTCAGGGACCCATTGTGAAACTGGGGCAGGGTCTTTGGTTTGAGATGGAATTGGCGCTGGGGGCAACCTAGAGGGTACGTCCCAGTCTCTCATCCTCTTATTGAGTCTAGGAAAAGAGGGGAGAGGGGCTCGGGGCCTGAGGCTGGCCTGGGGGCGGGCCAGGAGGCTGTGGAGGAGTGTTGTTGGAGCCGGGAAGGAGCCTCACTTACTTCTCTTCTACCAGTTGCTTCTGATACTCCTCGTACTCCTCTTTGCTCATGCCCTGCGCTTCGGCCGCCGACTTTTCCCCGTCCCCCTTGTCCTCGCCGCCCCCCAGACTCCCGGTGAGGTTCTTCAGCTGGCCGCCCACCATGGTCTTCACCATGAACGCCATGGTCGTCGCCGCGCCGGGCACCGAGCACGTCCGCACCTACTTCAGCACTAGGTCTCTCGGACAGCTCCCGCCGCCGGCCAGCGCCCTTGCTCTGCTCCGCCCTCTGCCCACCCCGCCCCCTCCCCTCCCGGACCCGCCCCCACCTCCACAAACCCCTCCTTATGGGGGCGGGGGGCATGCACGGGGCTGAGAAGGCTGGACCACGTGCCGGCTCCCTACTCCCGCCTTCGCCACATGCCTCCTTTAACGCCAAGCTCCGCTGGGCACTGATGACAGCGGATTAGGGCCTGTGGAGGTGGGGTCGCTCCCCAGGGAAAGGGGCTGCGCTAATACGCGCCTAAAACCCTGCTTCCTATCCTCCTCCCTCTTCCTCCTCTCTCAGGTCCAAGATAGCCAGGATATTACCTGGGAGATCCCAATAGCAGCAAGGGGAGAAGGACCCAGCCCTGGACACTTCCCCACTCTTTCCCCCAATCTGCTGCCCCCACAGCTGTCTAAGGAGCTTGGCTCTGGGAAAGGGGGGAGACCTGAGAACGATAATCCCAATTATGGTTCCATGAGTTGCACCTTCAGGCTTCCCCCCGCCCCCCATATGCCCGCCCTGCTGACCCCTGGAGCTGCAGGGGGAGTGGGGAGGGAGAGGGCTGCTCATGGTGTTCCTGGCTGTGCCAGGAAAGGCACTGGAAGATACACCACCCTCATTTCTGGGTGAATTTAGGGACAATTTTGTACAACTGTGACCCCTCCTCCCTCCACTGCCCAGTCCCTCCATACTCCAGGGTTAAAGGACTGTAGAATGTCTGGTCTCCTGGAAGTCAGATGAGCCCTTGGCCTCCTTTCCAGCTACCTGCCCAAAGGAAGCAGAAGCCTTCAGAGAGATTAAGGTGAAGCCAAAAGGTAAATGAACATATCAAAGCACAGGGAGAGGGAAATCTACCTTTAATAAGGTGGGAGTGCGCCAAAAGCTAAGGTGCAGGTAGGAGCTAGGTACCCAGAGGGAGAGGAGTAGAGGGCACTTCGAAGGCACAACTGGCTAAGTCCTCCACCCCCCAGACACCGTCTGCTCCCCAGTGAGAAGTGGGCATCTCTCCTGGGCTCTGCAGTTGGTCATGCATGCATGCTGGGGGAGAGGGGCTGCCTCCGCTGGACTCCCAGAGCCCTGGGGATGCATGGTGCACGGTGCAGAGGAAGGCTGTTGATGGACAAACAGTCCTGAAAGCTCTTGTCCAGCTCTTGCCTGCTGTCAGGGAAAGGAGATGAAGGTTACTTGGGCCTCTCCCTTCTAGCATTTGAGGATAAGCCTCCCACACTTGTCTCCACATACTCACTGCACAACAGCCTCCCCTGCGGTGGGATTTTCTGTGGTTCCATTGGCCTGCCACATCACACCCATACGACCCCCGCCCCCCCCCCCCCACATTCAGGTTGCTGCTCTAGCTTTATTGTCTGCCTCACTTGGAAGGCCATTCCCTCTCCTTCTCTGCCTTCAATGCTCAGCACACTTCACCGCTCCTCCAGGACCATCCCAGCCCACACTGCTTCTTCTGGTTTTGAAATTCCGTCAACAAGGACTGCCAGTCTCATTTCTGATGCCTATAGCACATCCCACACCTCTATATGTTCCATTCATTCAACAAACATTCACCAAGCTAAAATGGTTATCTCCCCCACCTTTTTAATTCTCTTTGCCCAATTTCACAAACTGGTCCTACATTTGCTCCAAGAATACTGAACTTGCCACTTTTTCTCCAAAACGTTATGCTTTTTTCATGCTTCCATGCCTTTTTTCATGCCCTTGCCTCTGCATGGGTGCCTTTATCTGCCTTGTCAGGCTGGAGAACTCCTAGCTACCCTAATGACCCGTATCAAATCTCTCTTCCAGGTCGATTCCCTGATCTCCCCAAGCTGGGCCAACTGCTTTTTCCTGCACTCCTACAGCCCTTGAGCTTCCTGCCATCGTGGCACTGATCACATAGGGTGTGACTGCTGGTTACTTGTCAGTTTCTCCAACTAGAGAGTGAACTCTGTGAGAGCAGGGCCCGGATGGGGTCAGGGCTGTGCAGGTGGCCAGTCATGCCTATTGAAAAAATTGGTCTAGCCTGGGCTCTGCTCCTTGCCAGCTGGTGGACAGGGCAGGTCCTCCCTGGGCCTCAGTGCCCTCTCTCTCAAATGGGAATGGCTACAGCCCTGCCCAGAACCAGAGATGCAGAGAAGGTGTAGAAAGTACTGACCGTGGGAACGCCCACCTGAAGTGCACGTAGCTGAAGAAGCCTACTGTCTGGATGATGAGGAAGAGCAGAAAGATGCCTGACCGAAGGCATGAGGAAGCCCCTGGGGGCTGGCCTGATGGACGAGGGCCCTTGGATGACGCTTTCTGAAAGGGAAGAGTCTAAGATTCCAAGCTCAACTTCTTAGCCAGCAGTGGGGAGAGGACCTGGAATCCGGGCCATGTGTGGGCTGTGTCTCCCTCCCCCAGGCTTGAGGCTGCTGGCTCTCATCCAGGGAACTTGAAGAGGGCAGAGTAAAAAGCTGCTTCCTCCTGCCTGGCTCCCATGGCTCCATCTGTGGGGACAGCTGGGAAGGCCTGGGGCCTGGGATCATCTGGGGGTCTAAGGCTCCAGAGATGAGAGAAAGGGGTAGCGAACAAAAGGCAGGATGAGGGTGAGGGCAAGGGAAAGAGCAAGATGGGGTAGGGGCAGAGGGAAGAGCTGGCATCACCACTGAGCTCAAAAAAAGAAAAAAAACCAAACTCGTTGCTGTTGAGTTGATTCCAACCCATAGCGACCCTATAGGACACAGTAGAACTGCCTCATAGGGTTTTGAAGGAGTGGCTGGTGGATTCAAACTGCCAACCTTTTGGTTAGCAGCCGTTTTTAATCACTCTGCTACCAGGGCTCCAATCTGGGCACAGCCCACCCTATTTCCCTTCTGGTCATTGAAGTCATTGGACCAAGTAATCTCCCAGGGTCCTGCTGACACTGAGAGTCTGAACCTGGGACTCTACAGAGAACAGAGAGATAATGGAATCTGTATCCCTGTGTGTACGTACATATGCACACACAGACCCAGACACAGGCATGCCTTGCCAGGGGTCCCTGGAAGGGGAGGGCAAAGGGCAGGAGGTGCTTGGGGCTGAAAAGTGCTAGAAGAAGAGTGGCTGAGCCCAGGCCTCAAGAATGGGGTCCCTATGCTACCCCCTACTTCCCTCTCACCGCTGGGCCCCGAAGGTCCTTCTGTAGGAGGCTTAGGATCTGGTCCAGCTCCGAGAAGTGATGCTCGGTGCCCACAGGCAGGTAGAAGACCTGAGCTTTTGAGGCCATTTGGGCAGCTGCAGCCCTGGGGGCGGGGGCAAGGAAGATGATTCATTAGTCCTCTGGCTGCACTCCAATCACCTAAACATTGCCCACAGTCTGCAAGGGAAGCACATGTGTGGGAACAGGCTCCATCCATAGGGCCCCTTCTCAGGGACTAGTCTTTTCACCCTAAACCTTCTCATTGAATCCTGGGACACCTTCAGCTCAGAGAAAGTTTTCCTTAAAGTTGCCTGTCTCAACCCCAAGCTTCCCTGGGTTCTGCTTCCATCCCCAGACCCTAAGAGACTTAGCTCTACTCCCTCAACCCTTACACCACCCCCAGGCACCTAGATGTGTGTGTGGTGGTTGGGTGGGGACAGGGTGGGCTCCAGCCACAGCATCTAGCCTAAAGCCTCCTTCCCCCCCTCACAAAGGGACCCCCTGTCCCTAGTGCTCTGTGGGTAGTTCCAGAAGCCTGGGCTAGAGTGGGATGCTGGGAGGCTGGAAGGGAGCAAAAGAAAGTCCAGGGCTGCCTCCGTCTACTAGACATGATCTTGGTTTTCTTCCCTCCAAGAACCCCCATCAAAATGTCCCCTCCTCCCAGGAACTGTCACTAAAGAAAGGCTCAGATTTTCCACCCTAAGGGTGGGAATGTCTGATGGGGGCCTTCATAAGGGGCTCCTCCCAAAGAGACTTGCTTTTGAACGAAGACTTTCAAAACCTTTAACTTGATTGAGTTAAACTCAGGTTGACTCAACAAACCTAACTGTACCCTCAGCCCCTCCCTTGGTACTCAGGAAATCATGAAGGGATAAAGGGCCAATGGGGAGACAAGTTTCCTCTCCTCCAGAACCCCTTCTTCGCCCTGTGCCCTTACCTCATCTCTTGCAGGTCCTGGAGCAGAGTCTGCTGCCCACAGAGCAGGGTGCTGACCTTGGCAGAGTCCTGCAGGAGAGCCAGCCTCTTCTCTAGGGCCCAGGGCCCAGCCCCTCTTTCCTTCCCCAGCGACATTACAGCCCTCTTCCTAATAGGGAGCCTTACCAGAATACCTGGGCCCTGCCCACCTTGGGCTTATTGAGTTTATCTGACCCACATCCACCTGGCCTTCTGGATTTCTCCTCCTTGCAAACCCCCTCCCTGAGGATGGCCATTGCCCGCTTCCCCCTTGACCCACGCACACACACACAATGTCCACTCCTGCGCTTTCTCAAAACTCCTCCCCTTTCCAGAAGTGGCTTTGCCCCCTGAAGGAGGCAGAAGCCCCAGAGTGTGGCCCATACCGGGAGTCAGTGCTTCTCAACTCCCAGTGCTTGGGCCTCTGTCCTGCTGGGTGACCCAGAGGGGTAGCTGCCTCTTTCTGGGGAGGATGGAATCTGGCAGGAGGGCACCCAGGGCTTGGAGACAGAATCAGAGAGACCTGGCCTTGGAGTACGGCCCCCTCCTCCCTTCCCCACTCCAGCAGCCCAGCCTAAGCTGCTTTGGCCCGAGCACACAAGATTAAAACCTCGAGCTGTCAGAGCCCAGCAAAGCCCAGGAGAGCTACTGGTGTCCGGCATCTAACACCTTGGCTGAGGTCATGCTCAGGCCTCCAGGCTGCGTGTGTCATGGAGCATGACTCCCTGGAAGAGGACTGGAGATGGCAGCGGAGATGAAATGAGGATTCTGGTGCATCGGAGCATTAAACGAGCCATATGCAAATCACATGTGAAGCTCCATGCAAAGTAGCACCCAGCCTATTTCTGTCAGGAGCCCTGATGGCGCAGTGGTTAAAGCTCTCGGCTGTTAACCAAAAGGTCGGTGGTTTGAGCCCACCAGCTGCTTCTTGGGAGAAATATGTGGCAGTCTGCTTCTGTAAAGATTACAGACTTGGATAACCCTATGGGGCAGTTCTACTCTATCCTGTGGGGTTGCTATGAGTTGGCATCAACTCAATGGCAGTGAGTTTTGACTATATTTGTCCTTTGGAGCCCTGGTGGTGCAGTGGTTAAGAGCTCAGCTGCTAACCAAAAGTTAGAATCCATAGATGAGTCCAGATACCCAGGGTCTCCTTTCTCTACCCCAGCTGCAGTGCTTTGTAGGGATTTGCTGTGCAGAGATGCCTCCTGCCCACCCCCTTGCTTGTCAGGTCCACCACATCCTGCGACCGGCAGCTTTTCTGTCTAGTCTTCCTGTTCTTCCACACCTTGGGGAGACTAGCTCCTGAGTGTCATGCTTGCTCCTCTTTCTGGAAGGAAGGAGACTGCTGGTGCCCTCAAATCCAGTGCTGCCTCCCTAGGCCTATGGTGGGGGCTTTCGATGACCAAGGGGTCACTCACCCAGCCTCCCCCAGGTCTGGTCCCACCTAAGGACTCCGCCTGCTTCTTCCATTGCCTCTCAGCCTGGTCCAG
Source organism: Elephas maximus indicus (assembly GCF_024166365.1). Taxonomy (NCBI): domain Eukaryota; kingdom Metazoa; phylum Chordata; class Mammalia; order Proboscidea; family Elephantidae; genus Elephas; species Elephas maximus. Next base: position 64,904,900 of record NC_064831.1, on the reverse strand, counting down.
CTGCTCAGAGAGGTCCTGGAGAGCCCGTAGGGTCTGAATGTGTCTACCCAGAGTCTCCTCCAGGTCAAAGTGCTTTTCCCCTGTGGGTGTGGCAGAGCTGGGACAGGCAGTCTTCGGGGTGGGCAATGGGTGTATATTTGGGGGCTTCTTGGAGATGGGGACCGGAGAGCCATGGCTCCTGCCACCAAGCCCCTCACCTGGACAGATGTGTCTGGGTGGTGGGATGGGAATAGGATGGACACCTGGGCCCCAGGTCCTGCTCAGATATGGCCCTCTCAGGCCTCCAGCCCTGCACTGGTTAACGGATACTATTTTAAGGGAGGAGGATCCTGGGACGCTGAAATGGGCATCCTGGATCCCTACCCCATTCCTGGGCTTCAGAGTCTGGCTTCAAAATTATGTCTTCCCTGGTGCCCAGGGCCAGCCTTTCCTGCAGCCGTTCCAGCTGCCTTGCCAGGCGGAGCTGCTCCATTTCTAGGAAGGGCCGGGGGGGAGCCTGGAGGATGAAGACAAAAACTCAGGCCAAAACTTATGGGAGCAAGAGGAGCCTTCTCACAGGTCTCCCCACAAGCCCAGTCCTTTTCTCTGACCACACATTGACCCCAGCCAGGGAAAACACCTGATTTTCACCCACAGCCCAGCCACAGGCCCTGCAGATTCCAGCTCTCTGATCCCCACACCCTTCCCTGCCCACTGCAGTCCAGACCCCAATACACTCGCTCAGGCTTCAGGCTTTGTCCCTGCTGTTCCTTTGCTCAGCTAGCTCCTGCAGCACCTCCAACTCGACTCCAAGCAGCCTTCCCTGCTCCCCTGGCTGGATTAGGACCCTCTTCTGTGGCCCCTCAGCCTCCTGCACCTTTCCACATCCAGCCCTGATCACTGTGGGCTGTAACGTGACAGTCTGTACCCAGCCAGCCAGAGAGGTCCTTGTGGACAGAGCCTGGCTCTGGTACCTCTGTCCCGCAGCACTGCCCAGCACAAGGCTGGACCTGAGCAGAACTCAGAATATGGGTGGGGATAATAGATGCACCGGCAGGTCTGAGAGCACCCTGGCCTGAGCAGGCAGGGCTGAGAGGGACGGAAGGGTCCTGGGGCTGGCTCTCCCCCAGGCCTCCCTCAGGAGCGGGCCTGGGGCTGACATCACCTCTGGTCCTGGCTGCCTCAGACTGAAGGTCAGGAAGGACAGGACATCATGGTCATCTGGAGTGGGGGGCAGAGAAGGGGACATAAGACTCCTCCTCCCGCAGCCCACTCACGCAGCCTTCACCCCAGGCCCCTTCATATCTCAGGGAGATGAGAGATCAGGGTAACCTCAGGCAGCTTCGTAAGCCTTGTCTTGCTCATTTCTCAGGGAAGTTGCAAGGAGCCAGACAAGCAGATGGGTGGGCTGTGAGGGCTGACCCCCACACACAGCCAGAGGTGGGCCCCTAGTGAGTGGGAAAACTGGACAATCACTTAACATCCTGGGCTAGAGCCGTGGCAGCAGACCCAGCGACACCCTCACCCCCAGAGCATGGCTACTCCTGGCAGAAGCAACCACACAACAGCCACCTTCCCAGCATGACTCTGACCATGTAACTCTTTTCTGCAGAAGCCTTCCATGCCTCCCCATTGCCCAAATCGAAAGACCGAAGTCCTGACATTCCAGGACTACCACCTCTGGCTGCAGCCTGCTTTCGGACAGTGGGCCTCCATGGGCTCTCCATTGGATCACATTCCTCAGATCCCTTTCCCCAAATATCTCTTTTCCATCTGCCCTTCTGTCCCTCCCAGCTCCCAGCTAGGGGCACTTATGGGGCCAACACTGGCGTAAAAGCTTCTAGCATTTTATCTCATTTCATACTTTCAACAATCCTGCAAGGAAGACGTGACCTCTCCAGCAATGGTAACAGAGTCCCAGAGAGGGTTTGTGGTTTGCCCTGGTCACAGTGAGGAGTGGCTAGGTCCACACCCAGTGCTCCTTAGAAGGTGTGCTTAGGGTGATTCATGAGGCACCACCCCTCTGCTCTTACCTGCCCTGCAGGGCCCTCACCTGCCAGGGTGCTGGTGGCTGCTGAGATGCCAAAGAAACCTCCAGGGGCCAAAAGCAAGGGCCCCACATCGACACAGACCACATCTGGATCACTGGGAGTGAGACCACTGTTCAAGGATACCTGAGGGTGTAGAGAGAGTGAGCCCCTCGGAGACAGAGTGCCCTCCTCTCCCCTGACCCCAGCATGAGGGATGGTCCCCACTTCTGACTGCCTGCTCCCCTAGCCCTAAAGGAGAGCAGGCACCACAGAACCTGGTATCAGAATGGCATGGAGGGGCCTGCACACAGGGCCCCATGTCAGCCGTCTCAGGTATGTGCTGTGCGTGAGTGTGAGGATTCCGTGTACAGGTAGAGGATCCCATGAGGGCATTGACCCTATGTGGTGTGGAGACTCACATGTGTGCCAGGGGCCCCGTGTGGCGTCACAGGCACATGTCTACCAAGGTCATAGGCACACACACACCGTAATTCTGTCCCTTGGAGGCCCTGTAATCTGCCCTCCCCGTGACTCACACGCAGCCTCTGCCCCCAGTAGGTGATCCGTGCTCTGAAGGGGTATGGCCGGTTCCGGAAGTCCCGGTGGCAGGAGCCCAGCACCCGGCTGGCTCCATCCCTGTGGACACTCAGAATCCAATTGGGCCCAAGGCCTGGCCAGCAGGGGTGGGCTCAGAGGCCACTTGGCTCAGACCTGCAATGCCACTCTTTTCCCCACTGGGTGACCTGGTACAGAACATACCTCCTGTTATCTAGCTTGAGTCTCCCCTGCTGTAGTGTGTTCCCTTAGCAGAAGAAAGAACAGGAAAGCAAGCCCTGGCTGTTAGAGTCAGGGGACTTGGAGTTTAAAGATGAAGAAGGGCGCAAGGGCCTCCTTGTGGCCCTTCCCCAGGGGACAGAAGCCTGGATCAATGGTAGTGGCAGCTTCCCCCTCAATTCCCCCAGGCCTACCACCTCATCCCACTGTCTTACTCTTCCCTCCAACTCTAAGTCCCCCTGTGCCTCTGGGGTGGGCCTTTTCTTCCCTCTCCCTTCTGCCAAGGGCTCAGACTGCAGCAGGACACACGAAGGCCAAACAATGTGAGGCATGGCCAAGGATAACACAGCCAGTCCACCTCACCATGGCGCCAGTGCAGTAGGCTCTGGGTATTTGGGAGAAGAGTGTTGGGCTGAGAGGTCCTGAGGTTTTCGGGGCCCACAAGACACACCAAAGCACCTGTCACTGCCACCCTCAGCCAAGAGGGAGGCCACGCAGAGCTGGCGGAAAAGCCAGCTCCAGAGCAGCCACCTGGGTTTGCACTCCTAGCTGTGTGACCTTGGGCAGGATACCTCAGCTGCCCAAACCCCAGCTTCCCCATCTTTAAAATGAGAATAATAATCACAGCTACCTCATCATGTTGTTCTGAGGGTTAAATTAACTAAGACAATGGGCGTGAAGTGCTCGCTCTGCCTGGCACACTTCAGCTCGGCTCCATAAATGTTAGCAATTATTCTGATTGTTACGAGCTGAGGGATGTTTGCTGAGAGACACTGACAAACTGGCCCAGCTACTGAGGATGGGAAGCCACGTCATCCGAGAGAAAGGGAAGAAGCAGCAGGCAGTCTGCAGGGCAAGGGCACCGCCCCTCCACAGGCAAGCCTGGGCCCGTCTCAGCTCTGCACACAGCTGTGTGACCTCGGGCAAGCCACTTGACCTCTCTGGGCCTCGATGTCCTCATCTGCAAATAGGCACTAATAATCCCCATTTATCAAGGGTGTTGGGGATGAGATGAGCTAGTGGGAGTGAAATGACAGCCTCGGTCATTTCACTCCCTCTTTTTTTTTTTTTTTTTTTCTGACCTGGGGCTTCTGGGCCTGAATGAATTGAGGACTCAGTGGGGCAATTCCAGAGAAAAGCAAGTAAACTCAGGTCCTGGGGCCCCAGAAGCTCAGCTAAGACCAAACTGGGGGGGCCCTGGAGGGAGGAGGAGCATTAGCTCAGAGCAGGTGAGGTGGCAAGGACCTCGGCCTCCAGAGGACTCAGCTCCCTGTCTGGTTCTAGGGCAGGGGCACAGGTGGGGTGGTCAGGTAATTGCTGAACCCCTCCCAGCCCAGGTGCAGGGGTGGGGGTCAGTCCAGACAGGTCTTACCCAAGCGGCTCATAGGTGGTGTGCCCGTCACTGGCCAGCACATGGATGGCAGGGCTGTTCTGTGTGGGAGGTGACAGCACCCTGAGCCATGGGCACAGGAGGAGGGGAGAGGGCATGGGTGGGTGGGTAGGAGACCACTACTCACCTGGGTACCCTCAGCCGAGGAGTCGAATAAGACCCCGATGCCATCCCACGAGGCCAGCCCCTCCAGCACAGAGCCTCCTTGGCCCCTGCCCTGGGTGTACCACATGGCCTGCGGGTATCCAGCCCAGCAGCTCAGGGTCCCTGCAGAACCCTGGACCCCAGGGCCTGCCTGAGTGGGAGTCATCATCCACCCCCCTGACTTGCCCCTCTGCTGGGCCTTGATGGGGGCCACTCACCATGCCCTGGGCTCCCCGGCGCCCGAGCCCAGACACCCTCATCTGCATCTCCACTTCCCAGGCGGAGAAGGGGACAGAGGCCCTGCTCCACACGGCACCACTCCTGTTCCGCATGGACGGGGCCAGTCGCACTTCCTCCAGGCCTGGGATGGCATCTGTGGACCGTGGCAGCTCAGGGCCCGGCCCCCCACCCCGGGCCCCCATCATTAGCTCTCAGTGGCCTGGGCTGGGCTGCAGTAGGAGAAGCAGGTAACACCAAGGCCGGCCATTAAATCACAGGCTGGCTGGTCAGACGCAGGGATCCATTGGAGAAATGGGAATGGGAGCCCAGCATAGCTGAGGGGCCTTTGCCAGGGGAGGGCAAGGAGTTGCCAGCCCCACGCTGAGCACTTGACTTGGGTGCTCACTTAATCCTCACCACATGTCTGTGAGGTCCGCTTTTGTGAGACCCTATTTTAGAGATGAGGAAACTGAGTTCAGAAAAGTTAAGGAACAAAGTGGATTGGCACTCAGCTCCATCTGACTCCAAAGGGCCAGCTTTTTCCACATGAGAGATTTATGTCTAACTCTCTCCATTTCTCAGATGAGAAAACGGAGGCCCTCTGAGTGAGCAGGACCTGCCTGAGACCACAGAACACAAGGGAACACTTGATCAGAGAATAGCCAGGTGGTAGCTCAGGACTCCAGGCTGTGGATGCTTAAAGAGATCCTTCAGTGTGGCCAGATGAGGCTGGGGGCTGCCTGGGGGAAGGGACCTAGGGGACATTCCAAGGCAAGGAAAACATGAAAGCAAAGGTGCAGGGGGGGGATCAGGCCCCAGGCCTGGGAGGGAGGGGAGAAGAATGGGGCACACTGTGTAAGAACTATCACTGATAGGGTGGGGATAGGAAGGAAGGAGCTCTGTGTGGTAGAAGAGAGCAAAAGAGAGATAAACTGAGGCAGGCTTGCCAGGGATGGGGCAAGGGAAATCAGAGGCCCCACCCCAACTCGTTCCCCACCCCTCCAACCTGCCAGCTTGGAACTTGGCCCAGGGCCCAGGGCCCAGGGCTCTGCCAGGACTTTCCGGAGGCTGCTAATCCAGCCTGTTTGCTCTGCAAAGACCAGTGTAGGGGCAGCTATGTTGAGGCTGTAAGAAAGAAGTCCTGGGACCTCTGGAAGCCACCATTGACTCTAAAGTGACTTGCAGGAGGCAGGGGGTGCCTGACGCCTACCACACTTCTGGATTCAGCCTAGATGCAGATTTTTTGTGGGATTCTCCTCAGACTGTGGGCTCCTGGAATCTAACTCAGCCCTGTGTCCCTGGGGCCCAGACAGGGCTGAGCACAGAGCAGCAGCAGGCAGTGGGAGTTGGATAAAAGAAAGAATGAATACACAGTGAGCATATCACTGGGTGGTTTTGGAGAACGTGCCTCTGCTCCTGCATGTGGTCTATGATGACCCGGACTTGGCAAGGCCCAGAGCAACAAGTGGCAAGGCCTGGCTTGGTGCTGTGAGAAACAGTCTGGTCGTTTGTTTACCTCTTGTGCCTCTTGTGAAGGAAGACTGGGAGAAAGACCCTGCTGAAAGGGCCTATTATCTTCAAGGGGACTCTCGTGGTATTTTATTCTGGTTTCAGTCAGGAATCATGCCATTCCTCCGTGTCTTGTAGACACAGAAATGCATAACTCATCTGCTTTCTCTCTTTGCTTTGCCTGCTTGGAGGCTCTAACCCAAATTTATGGCCCAACTCTGGCAGGTAGGCAGACCTCACAGCATATGTTTTGGCAATGAGCCACATTCCTGGACTCATTTCATGCACCCTAAGCCTCATTCTTCTCACTTCTATGTTACACTCCTCTCTATTTTCTAGGTCTCATGAGTCACAAAGGAGACTTGGTGGGGCAGTGGTTAAAGCACTCAACTGCTAACCAAAAGGTCAGTGATTTAAAACTACCAGTGGCTCCATGGGAGAAAGATGTGGCAGCCTGCTTCTGTAGAGCGTTACAGTTTTTGGAAACCCTATGGGGTCGCTATGAGCTGGAATCAACTCAATGGCAGTGGTTTTTTTTTTTTTTTTTGATAAGTCACAAAATCAGGTAGAAGACAGACTCTTTGTGGGTCTGGGTTTGTAAGGTCTGGAACACAGACATGTGGGCTAAGATGCTCTCGTGCCTGTTTCCACGCCCTGCACACATACAGGGAAGGTCTGGTGCCCTCTCTGGCTAAATGGCTGGATATGAGGATGCCCCCCTCTTGGTGGTCCCCAGTTCTCTTGTACAGCCACAGGCCTAACAGGCTGCAGCCAGGAGAGTGGGAGTATGTGCTGATCCAAATTGGCTTGTTTTGTGTGTTTGGGCCTGAGCGTGAGCGTGAGTGTGTATGTGCACGCACATGTGTGTTCACAGGTCCAAGAGGCAGAGGAAGGGGTGGGGGCCCAATGCAAAACAAAAGGAGACAGAAATCCCAGGATAGAGAAGGAGAGAGGCAGAGAGGAGAAACTGAGGCTGGCAGGTGAGGGTGGACACATGGTGGTAGAGCAAGAGACAAGCCTAGGAGGGGTCCTGGTCCATCTGGGTGCTGGGGCCCCAGCACTGCGTGTCCCAGGGCCAGGCCCCACCCTGGGCACAGGCCAGCACTGGCAGGCCCACTCCCCACTAAGTCACAGCCATCCAGAGCTGGTCAGCCCCTCCAGCACTCTGAGCAACCCTGGGCATGGCCATGCCCGCCCCTGCCCCTCACCTCCGTGATGGCTCCAGAAGGGTATTCCAGCCCCAGGCAAAGCCAGCTTTGGTCCTTTGAAGCTGAACTTGTACTCAAACCTACGCTGAGGAGTGTTGCCTTCCTCAGAGCTGTCGGGGACCAGAAGCAGAAGGAGAAGGCAGAGCAAACGATCTGGACGCCCGGATCCCGTCATCGTGAAAGGATCTGATCTCCAGGGTGGATCTGAAGCTGGGAGGCCAGGGAGGGACTCCTGGGACCTAACCAGGGTGGGAGGAGCAGGGGCTGGGCCAGGAGCAGCGTTTTGGCACTGTCTGTCCCCTCTCTTCACCTCCGGCCAGCACAATATCCTATAGTTCCTTCCAGACCTGACCTCAGGCCCCGCCCCCCACACCTCCAGCCTGGTTTAGGCTGTGCCTTAGCCCTCCCTGTGCCAACCTGAGCGCGGTCCCTGCTCCTGGGCTCAGGCCATTTTTCTACTTTGTCTCCAGCAGCTGTGGGGGTCCCTGGCATGCACAGGGACAGACCCTATCCTTCAGAAACCTGGCCTCACTTCCCTGCTGGGGGACCGGCCTCTCATCCTCCCTCCTTCTCCAAAGATGGATGTTCCAACTGTGTGGCCATCATTTACCCCCCAGCCCTCCCTCTCCTCTCAGCCTGTCCTCCCTGGCGCTTCTCTCCAGCTCTGGTGCTCACCTCTCTCCCATATTCCAATTCATCCCTCCAAGTAACCTGGTTTCGTTAACAATAAATTACATTAAAAAAAAGAAAGAAATAAGAAAAGGAGTCTTAAAACATGGAACAAATAAATGGACCTTGTTTGGAGTCTAATTTTAACCAACAACTGGTCCCCCCCCCCAAAAAAAAATTGGGAGACAATAGAGGAAATTAGAGCAGTTGATGTTAAGAAAATATTGTTAAAAACTTGTAGTCCCTGCTAGTACAAACTGTTAAAAAGCTTAGCTGAAAGGTTAGAGATTCTCTGAGTCCACCCAGAGATGCCTCGGAAGGAAGACCTAGTGATCTGCTTCTGGAAGACCAGCTACTGAAAACCCCGTGGAGCACAGTTCTACTCTGATGCATGTGGGGTCACCCTGAGTTGAAGTTGACCTGACAGCAATAGTTTTGGTTAGAGATTTTTAGAGTGATGACGTTACTATGGATGTATTTTAAAAGTCTTTTGGAGAAATATACTAAGGGTTTATGGGTGAACTGATACACTATCTGCAGTTTGCCTCAGAATATTCCAGGGGTTGGCGGAGTGGGTGGGGTACTGGCCTGGAGTTGACAGCTCTTGAAGTTGGATGGTGGGTATGTGGGCATTTATTGTACTGTCCTACCTACTTTTAGATGTTTGATAATTTTTATAATAAAAAGTTTTTCAGAGATAAAAACCAAACCTGTTGCCGTCGAGTCGATTCCGACTCATAGCGACCCTATAGGACAGAGTAGAACTGCCCCGTAGAGTTTCCAAGAGGCGCCTGGTGGATTAGAACAGCCGACCTTTTGCTCAGCAGCTGTAGCACTTACCATAAGACATCTTATATTTCAAATATTTTCATCCAAATGAAGGTTGGTTTTCCAGAGTGACCCATTCAAGAATTTTGGATAACTGAAGTTTACTTCGTAAATTCTCAGAATTCAGGGTTAAAATGAAGTTGTAAGTGAAAATTTCAAAAAATAGCCAAAGAAAAAATTCATGTCTCAACAGTAAGCCCTCAACAACCTGCGCCTGCTCTCCCTCTCACCTTCACAGCTGAACTTGTGGAAAGCGGGTCTCCCTCTCTACTGGCTTCCTCACCTCCCACTCCTGTCTCTCTCCGCCCCCAGCGAAAACTGCTCTAACAGGGCCATTGGTGGTCCCTGTTCTCTGGACCCAGTGGACACTTCTCAACCCAGTTTCTGCAATGTAAACTGCTCTCCACATCCCCCTCACCCTCTCCCAGCTGTGTCCTTGAAACCTCCTGTTCTCTAGGCTCTGAGATCCATCCCCCAACACTCATCTGCTTCTCTTCCAACCCCAGCTGCTCCTCTGGCTGCTCCTTTGCCAGTTGTTCTCCCTCTACTGCTTCTCCCCTCACTCTCCCCATGTTCCCTGGCCAAGCTCGCCCATGCCCATGGTTTCAGGCACCACTGATGTGCCCGTAATTCCCATCTAACTCTCCAGGGGCCATCTCGGCTTGGCCGTCACAAAGGCCCCCAGAATCAACACATGAAACCAATCTCTTCTTCTCCAGCCCTCATCCATTCTCCTTCAGGGCTCTGGTCTCATGGATGGCGCCACCTACCTTATGATTCCAAAGGTTGGAATTCTCCCCAGGCCCCTTCCTGGGCCTCATCCCCCACATCCAACCACCAGCAAGCTCTCAAATTTGCTCTTGATGGTTCTCATGCTCTCCTACCGTTATCTGGTTCCTTATTCTCTCCTAACCTGTTTCCTTGTCTGTAAAATGGGGATGATAACAGTGGTTTGAAGATTCCATGAGATAATATGTGTAAAACGCTTAGAACAGGGCTGGGCAGACACTGAGTGCTCAGTAAAACTTCAGCCTTGCTCATCTTCCTCTCCACCCCGGCTGCTTCCCCAGTCCAGGCCACCATCAAACACCTCTTGCCTACAGCCTCCTCCCTGTCTCCCTGCCTCCCTGCCTCCACTCTTGAACCCTGTCCAGGCCAGAGGGAGCTAACATCTTTCTAAAACACAGGTCTGACTATGTCACTCCCCTGTCCTACCTTCAATTGCTTCTGGTCATCTTCCCAGAAAGTTAACACCTTGCATAATGTCAGCTGGGCTTACAAAGCCAGGTGGGGTCTGGGCCTGGCTTCCTCTACAGCTTTACTTATTCCCAAACCACACCCCTTGGCACCTTAGTCCCAGCCACAAGTAAGCCTCCACAGTTCCCTGCCCTAGCAGGCTGTGGCTGTCATGCCTCACAGCCTTTGCCCAGGCCATGGCCTCCCTTTGCCAAGAACGCCCTCGCACTGTCCCTACCCTCCGCCTGGTGCCTAAGAAGCCGCTCTGGCCCTCCTGTGCCTCAGATTCAGTGGCTCGGCGCCAGCCAGCAGGTAACACCCCACCAGATTTCTGAGCACAAAGTTGAGTCTTGAGTGGGTTCCCCCATCAGTCTGTGAACTCCTTGAGGGTGAGAGCTGTCTTGCTCTTCTGTGTGTGGCCAGTGCCATCGGCCAGCACACAACAGGAGAGAAAAGGGAGAGACGAGATGGGAGAGGGAGAAAGGGATGGGAGCAGTAGTGGGAGCTCTTGCGCCACCAGGTGGAAGGAATTGGAACAGCTCCCTGGCCCTGCACTCCCGCGGGGCCCTGTCAGCTAGACCCTGCCCCTTCACTCCCCTTTGTCTTATACCTGGTCCAATTCTTTGTTGTTACCTGTCTGGCCCCTTTTGTGAGCCCATTGGCCATGGGCACTATTGCAGGTTTCTGAGCCAGGGGTAACAAGGTTCCAAAGTGCTGTGGGCCAGCTTGGATAAAACCCCTGTCCGCCTCTGCATTCAGTGAAGCCAGGTTGGTAGCTGGAAATCAGCCAAGAGGAGAGTATTTACAGCACTAAACTTAGCAGCAAGTGCCCTGACTCCCCAGGCATGATATAAGTCAGAGCGCACTACTGCAGGACCCTCTCCTTCTCTGCAGTTGGGCCAGGATTCCAGAAAGCTCTTCAGGAGGGCTCCACCATCTACTGCTCTCACCCCTCCCCTCTGCCCCTCCTACCCCCACCTCAGTACTCAGGACCTGAAGGCATACCTTCTTCCCCTCGGCAGTCACGTTGGCTGAAGCGTCTGCCTTCTTATGAAAGCTCTCCACACCCTCCTCTAACTTACACCCTGTCTCCTGGGCTTTATAGCTAAATTTCTTAAAAGATTGTCGACCCTCCCACATTGCTCACATCGCCCTCTCACCATGGTATTCTGAATTCTTCCCCAACAACTCAGGTCTCACTGAAATCCTCCTGACCTCCTGTTGCTAAACGCAGCAGGAGACTCTGTCTCCACCTCCCATGCCTTGAAGCACTGGATGATGGTGAGTCCTCCCTCGAGAAACTCTTTCCTTGGCCTCTGTGACACCCACTCTTGGTTTCCTCCTATTCTCGGCTGCTCCCTGTCAACCTTGCCTGACCGACCTCCTCTTCTTGACCTTTGAATGCCGAGAGTTCCTCCATGCTTGGTCCTGGGTCCTTTTCTCTCCTCCATGTCCTCCCAACATGACTTGTCCTGGCCCATGGCTTCAGTTCAATCCAGACATGGATAGCTCTCAAATTGCTCTCTAGCCCCTGGGTCCCGGCAACTTAACATCTCTTAGCAGTTTCAAAGGCAGACTTAAAACCTGACATGTCCTGAACAGCTCTCATGATGTCCCCTTGCTCAGCAGGCAACCCCTGCCACCAGCCTCCCCATCCTTCCTGCTAAGTCAGAATATCACTATGGTTCCTCTCTCTTCTTCGTACCAAATCCATTACCAAGTTCAGTCAATTTTACCTCTAAATCTCTCTGGATTCCATCTACTTCCCACCATTGTCTCCCACCTGGACAAGTCCTTTCTGGCCATTCCACATCCACTGTGCTCCCTTCAAACTGTCTCCACCAGTACAGGGAGATCATTTTTAAAAATACACACCTAACCCCATCACCCTTCTGCTTAAAACTTGTCACTGGCTCCCCATGGTTCTGGTTTCATAAAAGCCATATCCTTGCCCTAGCCTTGCCTCTTAGCCCACGCTTTGTGAACATCCTCACGGGTCTCCTCTGAGACCTTGGAGCAAGCTGCCCTCCCTCTAGTCTCATTACTTCTTTCAAGAATGCTGTTACTGCATTACCTCTTATTCATCCTTCTGATGTCAGGTTAAATGCTGCTTCTTCCAGGAAGCCCTCCCTCATCTACAGTAGAGATCAGATTCCCATGTTGTTTCTTTCATAGCACTTATCAGTTTATAATTGTGTGGTTATTCGATTAATGTCTGTCTTCTCAACTGGGAACGCCACAAGGGTCTGTCTTGCTCACTGCTAAACCCCAGTGTTAGCTTATATAGTCAGTATTCACATAGGGACGGAACGGTCTGGTTTTAGAATTAGCCTGCCGTGTGCAGAGGGTGGACTGGAGGAGTTCAGGGAGTGCCTGCACGGGGCTGGGAGGGATAGAATGGCAGCTGGATGGGCACTGGGGTGAGGAAGAGCAGACACAGGCACCCTTCCAAGTCTGGACTCTGGAGTTCAGGCCCAACTGGCTGGGAGTGGAAGGGCAGTGCCCTGGCTGGACATGGACCCCTACCTGCCTGTCTAATACGCAAGTTACCCCGCCAGAGGTTCTGAGAATGTGCTGAGAGAGCCTCAGGATGGGGGAAAAATCCCACGGCTAGTCCTCATTCCCCATCTGTGTCCCCCAAGGTGGGGTGGGGGAAGGTGCCTGGGTGTAGGGCCTCAACCTCCCCTGCCCCACCCTTTTGTATCCTCAGACCCTGGCAAGTCCAGTAAGGAATAGGTGTGCGGATGGCAGCAAGCTGTTACATCTTAGGTGGCACGTAAGATCCACCAGAAACTCAGTCTCCCCTTACCCATCACCCTCCAGAATTAGCAACTCCTCTGGGACATGAGGTGTTTGTCTCCTATGAGGCCCCACTCAGCCCCCAGGCCTCTCACTATTCTTTCTCACTCTTGAACGGGGGCTTGCTTAGGGCCCATCCTCACCCGGCCAGGCCTAGGCCTCCGCCCCGCACCCTGGTTCCAGCCCTCCTTGAACTGAAGGCTTGAACAGCACAGCAAGAGAGGCAGCTAGAACCCCCAGCCAGCATCCTGTGGACTGGGCCCTGGAGCCTGAGCTGACCCAAGGGCCAGGCCTGGACGGCAGGAGAACGATGAGGGGGGGCAGGTTTACCCACGGGCAGACACAGGACACTCGCTCGTGCAGCTGACACAAAGCGGCGGCTACATCTCCCGGCCGTGCTCCCCACCCGCCCCACAAACAGGGCAAGCACAGCCCCACTCACAGAGACAGGGGGATGAACAAGATGGCACAGTGGGGCGGGCAGGGAAGGGACCGGGCAGGACAGAGGCTCGGCGGAGGAAGCGCCAAGGCTGGGCAGCGGTGTCCTCATGGAGTGGTTTATTACGATTCCATCTCACAAGGCAGGTGGGCGGCGGCAGCGGTACACGAAATCCAAGCCCCTGACAGACGTCTGCCTCGGGCGCATGCAAACAGTGCAACATGGTCAAGCGCAAACACGGGCGACCGAGGCGACATGGGACACGCAACACGGGATGGGGAACAAGGGTGGGGCGTGGGTCCCTAGAGAGGGGCCTGGCGACCCCCACCCTCACGGGCAGGACAGGAAAAATAAGATTCGTACTTCTTGTAAAATGCCCATTTGCTGGGTACTTTCTTTCTTCTTATCTTGAAAAATAATAAAAAATAAACACACAGAAAAAAATCTCAAAAAAGGAAATGAATAAAACTCTGAGAAGGCGAGAGATGGGAGGCCAGGGGAGACCTGGCCGTGGTGGGGGCATCTGCCTCCCGCTCCTCAGCCTCCTTCCTTCTTGACCTCTTTAGAGTGAGTCCATGACCCACAGGTGGGTCCATGAGAAGGTGCCAGGCCTAGGTGGGGTCCCTGGGGGGCCAGAGGGGGCACAGGCTGGAGCAGAGGAAAGAGGCCCCCGGCCCGCTGGGGCTCAGTTCAGGTTTGGGCCCAGTGAGCAGGGGCACCAGGCCCACAGTCTCTCCAGGTCCAGTCCCCACAGGCCCATGGCCTGGGCAGAGGCAGACGGTCACAGGTGCAGCTCGTGGGTTTTGATGTGCTCGAGCTGCTCACGGAGCTGCAGGAAGGAGGGCCGCATGGCAGCATCCAGGTGCCAGCAGTTCTTCATGACCTCGTAGACGGCCGGCGGACAGCCGTCGGGGGCATCCATCTTGTAGCCCTTCTCCACCCGAGGGACGACATCCTTCAGGGGCTGTGAGCAGGGGTGGTGTGAGCCTATGCAGGGCCTGAACCTAGAGGAGACCTCGGCCCACCATCCCTTCTTTGGGGATCCCCTCTCTGCTGCCTCAGACCCAGGTCGAAGAAATGGCCTGGAAGCTCCTGAAGGCACAACCTGACCAAACCCGCACCTGCTCCCAGGCCTCAGTCCCAGCCCTGCCCCTGGCCCTAGTGCCCACACTCACAATTCTTGGATAAGGCACTCGCCCAAAGGAGTAGATTTCCCAGAGAAGGATTCCAAAGCTCCACACGTCAGACTTAGTGGAGAATTTCTGCCATGTGCAGTGGGAGAAGCAGTGTTAAATGCTGGGACTCTGGGGCCAGGGTGACCCAGGACCCCCCCCCCCCCTCCCCGCTCAGGCTCTGGGGAGAGACCTGCCCACCTTCTCTCTCAGGGCCTCAGGGGCTGTCCACTTGACTGGTAGCTTGCCCGTATCCTGGGTGCTAGAGGCCTCCTTGGTGAGGCCGAAGTCGCTGACCTTGGCCACATTGTCCTCGGATACTAGCACGTTGCGGGCAGCCAAATCCCGGTGCACAAAGTTGTTGCCCTCTAGGTATTCCATGGCCCCACAGACGTCTCTGTGGGGCAGGCCAGTCACATGTTCCCTCAGACTGGGGCTCCTGCAGCCCGGAGAGCTCCCCTATCCCTCCCCCAGGGGCTGCTTCACTCACAGTGAGAACTTGAGGAGACAGTCTCCGCCCAGCACCGACCGTCCGCGCGACCGTAGGTAGTCCACCAGGCTCCCCTGCAGGACAGACAGATCGACAGCCCCACAGGTCAGACTTGCCCTCCAGCCCTCAGGAATGGTGGGGCTGGGTATGTGGTGACACCCATGGGAGGTAGGAGAAAAGGGAAGGAGCCAGGTGTGTCAGGACATCACTAAATGTGTATTAAATTGTACATGCTGGACACTATGCTCAGTATTCTTCAGGTATTATCTCATTTAATTCTCACAAATCTTGGAGGTAGTCACTGTTATCATCTCCATTTCACTGATGAGAAACTGAGGCTTGGAGAGGTGAAGTGATTTGCCCAGGGCCATAGTCAAAAAATGATGACTTAACACAAAAGCCCAGCCCTGGGTGACTTCAAAGCTTAGTTAGAGGGAGGGGACTGAGGGACAGGGGCCCGGGGCACAGTGGGGAGTCTCAGGGCAGTTGGAAAGACCGTGCCTCACGGTTTAACTCCAGGATGGGGCTGGATGGCGGGGCAGGCACCCACCTTGGCCATGTACTCAGTGACGATGTAGAGTCCGCCCTTCTCCTCCACGATCACACCCAGAAGCTGTACCAAGTTGCTATGCCGAAGTTGCCTGGGGTAGATGGTGGTGGGAAAAGCCTGTTAGCCTTCCCATCATCCCCTGCTTGGGTGACATCCCACCCACCTCTTGCCCCAACTCACGTCATGACCGAGGCTTCAGCCAAGAAGGCCTGGGCAGTGGCATCGTTCTTGATGCACTTGACGGCTACTTTGTTCCCTCGGTAATCGCCCAGCATCACATCTGCGGGGAGAGAAGGCTGGGGCTGTTCCCTGGACTCCCTACAGCACCTCGGCCCCTCCTGGGTTCCCACACCCTCCCTACTCACCTCCAAACTCCCCTTTCCCAATGGTCTGCAGCAGCTTCAGGTCCTTCATGCTCAGTGCCCAGCCACCTACACGGAGGAATCAGGGAGGGGTGATGAGGCTGGGGTGGGGATCACAGCTGGCGTGACAGGGGCAGACTGAACCTCATAATGTATGTGAGCTCCTTGGAGGTCGCCAGAGCTGCAGGCTGGGGTATAGTATTAGGCAGCCTCGGTGGGAGGAGGTGAGTGGCAATTGGGAGCTGGGGCGGGGGTGGCACTCACTTCGGAAGAACTCGTCCTGGGCTGCCACCGTGCCCTCCATGACCTTTGGTTTGATGAGTCGAGTGCAGAGCCCATCTGCATCTGAGGTGTAGTGCTGCCGAGGCGAGGGAAGGCACTCAGAAGCAGCCCCCACTCTGCTTCTACCACACAGTTGGCTCACATGCACCACCCATGTCTGACCACCAGAGGGCAGCAGAGGCTGGTCCTGCCCAGTCTGGAGTTGCTGGGAAGGGGAGGGAGGACAGGACTGCCCACTTCTGGCAGCGCAAGGGTTAGGGAGGCCCAAGACTCTGACACGTAGTCCACTTCCCATGGTACCCCACACGCAGGTGCTAGACAGACACTCGGTTGTCCTTACTACTCTGGGCCTCACCAGTGTCCTGAGGTAGCCCTGTACCCAGTCACGTCCAGGGCCCTCCCAGACCAAGTCAGGCCAGCAGGACTGGACAGTAAGGGAGGCAACTGGAGGCCTGCCTGCTGCAGCGGCTAGATGCCAAGCATGGCCTGGGCCAGTAGAACCGGCCTTAGAAGCTGGGTGGGGTGTGCTCACCTGTGGGCACATCCACAGCGGGGCAGGAGTACAGGGGGCCCTGGGCATCCAGGTGCACAGCTCCCAAGGACATGCTTATATACACACTTCTGTGGACATGTGGTTCTGTGTGCAGCTGGGGGGAGCTAGTTCCGGGATCAGACAGACTTGGAGTCTAGTCCTGGCACCCACTTTGTAGCTGTGTGACCTCAGGCAAGTCCCTAACTGCTCTGAGCCTTGTCTGCAAAATAGGGCTAAGGTCACTCTCTTTGTGGGTGGCAGTACTGTGGAGTCAGAGATCAATCCTGGCACACAGCAGATGCTCCGTCGACATATGAGGAAGGCAGGGCTCACAGAGGTTGCGCGTGCTCAAGGTCACCCAGCCAGAGTGTGGACTGGAACTAGAACCCAGGTCTATGTGCCAAATCCTGCCAGGGGGTTCAGATGTGTGGGCAAGGCCAGCACGGCAGGGAGGCCCTGCTCACCTCCACCAGCTGCATGAGGTTCTCGAAGTAGACCTCCTCGTCGATGCTGAGCTTGCTGGCATGGTACATGATGCGGTAGTGCTCCACCTTGCCGTCACAGCTCACACACAGCGTGTAGTCCCCGGGATAGTTGGTGCTCTCCCGCACCAGGAATAGGCCTGTCTCTGGCGGGTACAGAAGCCGCTCGGCCTGCTCCCGTGTGATCTTGCCATGGAACCAGCTGGTGGGGCAGGCGGCCAGGCCAGGTCATGGTGGCCCAAGGGTATTGACCCTGGTGCCTCCCATCACAGCCTCCACTTTCGGAAGGTCCTCCCTCTGTTCAGGATCCCCATGGTTTTCACTTGCTCAGTGAGGCATTCAAGGCCCTCCCCTCATCTTCTGCTTCCCTGTCCCTGGAGGCCACACATGGGGACACACACACACACACACACACACACACACACACACACACACACACACACACACACACACACACACACACACACACACACACACACACACACACACACGCCCCCCAGCCTCTGCATGTGCTGTGCCTTCCTCCCAGAATGCTCTTTCTTTCTTCGGTCCTCCTACTCCTATCCTCCTCCTATTTGAGGCCCAACATCCATGTCCTTTCCTTCGTTTCCGGAAGCCCTCACAGGTGACATGTACATTTCAGCCCCTTACTCTAGCCTGCCTGTCTTCCTCTGATTCTCTTCTAAAGAACCAGGGACTCCTCTTCCTCCTTTCACCCCAGACTGGGAGATTTGACCCTGTCTCAGAAGTACTCACGGCATGAGACTGAGTTTGGTGCCGGCTTTCACGCCCTCCCGCTTCTGGACATAGTTGGCTGGGATGATGCCCTCACGGCCCACCTTGTTCTTGGCTTTGTACCAGTTGGGGTCCTGGGGACAGGGCAGCCCATACATGTTCTTAGCCCCTACCCTCCCCTGCACAAAACCAAGCCCCAGAGGTGGGAGGGTGGGGAGTTAGGCACGTAAGGTCTCTGATTACCTTGGTGACAGCCACAATGGTGAGCACGTCTCCTTTGCAGAAGGGAAGGTCTTGCTCGGCAGTGCCGTGGAAGTTGTACTTGGCAATACATTCTGTACCGGATGGCCAAGCGGCCTGCAGGCCAGGTGACAGGTGGGTGGGTGCAGCCAGGGGCCCCTTTCCACTCGCCTGCCCACACCTTTGAGGTCACAGCCTCCCTGTGAGCCTGGGTGACACCCCTCCCCCAGAGGACTTGGGGTTCCTCCCAGCTGAGACCCCCACAGCCCCACTCCTGTGTCCACCTCTAGGGGCTTGTGTCTGATAGTGCTCCCACAATTCTACTTTGTTAAAAGCCAGGGCTGGGACAGAGGGCTAGGAAGAGTGGGAGCGGACCAATCTAAGCCCTGACTCTCCCTCCTCTGCTCAGCACCTGACGGTGTGGGGGTGCTTGACTGCTCCGGGCCCCCAGCCCTGAGGTACCTGTATTGCCGACATCTTCTCAGGAAATCTGCGTGCCTGTGTCACAGGGTGGCTAACCTGTCACTTTGGTACCATTAGAGCTGCAAGGGGGTAGGGGGAGACCAAGAAGGGGTGTGAGGAGACAGCTCCCACCCAGTCACTGAGATCCCACTCCTTCCTCAGAGGAGTATGGACAGGCGCCAAGGGCTTCCTGGAGCTGGGACTTGGGGTAGGGCCTCCCTCTCCAGCCTCAGCAGCCTGAGGGCCCTCCCAACCCTGAGCCTCCAGGCCAGGCTCAGGGTCTCTCCCAAGTGCACTGCATAGAGGAGGAAGAGGAGCATGCCGACTGAGGGACCCAGGAACACAGGAAGCCACCAGGCCCAAGTCCTTAGGGAACCTCAGAGACGTGAAAGAATGGCGGACAGGGACAAATGAGGCTTGGGGGAGGGCGGTTAGCAGCCCCTGTCCCACCTGACCCATCGGCCCCAGCTCTGGAGGCTGGCAAATGGTCTGTGGGGAAGGCCCAGAGCAGCTCTACTGTGTGACTTGGGCAAGTCACGGAGCCTCTCTGGGCCTCCCACTGCCTTACCCTCTGAACGCTTGCCCAGGCAGTTATCCCGAAAGCCTAGTGTACGCCGACCCCTGGACCAGCCATCCCACTGCTAGGCCCACACTCAAGACAGGCACGAGAACACCCGCCGCGGCACGACGCACCATAAACCTCACACTGGAAACTACCCAGACACCCACCAGGAGAAAAATGGACACGCTGTGGTATATTCACAACCAGTGGGTTACTACCAGCAGCAAATGTGAAGAAGTCAGTGAGGAAATAACACTGATACACACTAAACATAATGGAAAACAAGCAGCCAGACAGACACACAGGCTGTGTGATTTTATCTCCTAAAGTGCCAAATCTGGCCAAATGGACAAGTGCTGTCAGGACAGTGATGACTCTTGGAAGGGGGTGATGGCTGGAGGGAGTGTGAGGGGTGTCTGGGTGCAGATCACTCGGACTGTCCAAACCAGATGACTGGGCGGCTCACTTCGGGGTGACTCACTGAGTTTGTGCCCTTACAATTGTGCTCATTTAAGTGCACACGTTTACTTCAAGAGCCCTGGTGGCGCGACAGTTAAGCACTCGGCAACTAGCTCAGAGACTGGTGGTTTGAACCCATCCAGCGGTTCCCTGGGAGAAAGACCTGCTGATCTGCTCCCATAAAGATGACAGCCTAGAAAACCCTACCAGGCAGTTCTCTCTGTCAGGGAGGGACACTATAAGTTGGAATCTACTTGAGGGTACACAACAGCCATGTTTACTGAAGCAAAATTTACCTCCCAAAAAAGCTACCCCAGACAACCCCAGTTCCCAAAGCAGCACACAGCCCCCTCCCTGCACAACACACACACACGCATGCACGCACGCATGCACGCACGCAAGGACGTGCACACACACACATTGTGGGCCAGCCCGGGGCTCCTACCACCACCACCTCAGGAAACAAGGGGGACTGGGGCTACTGTTCCCTTTTTACAGATGAGCACACTGAGGCATGGACAGGGTCAGGGACTTGTCTATGGTCACAGCATGTTGGAAGAGAAATTCTTCCAGGCACCTTGTTCCCAGACTCGTTTTATAGGATGGAGAAGGTCTGGGGCTGCCTGATGGCCATAAACATTAGCCCCTGTCCCAGGCCAGGCAGTGGGAGAAGAGAGTGCCTGGGGGAGTGAGAGAGGCCTGTGGAATAAGGTGGGTTTCCCGCAGGAGGGTGCACTGGAGCTGGGCACTGAAGACCGGGGGGCTTAGACAGGTGGACGGTGGGCTGGAAGGCCCCCAGGTTGGCACATAGCCTGCGTGAAGGTGTAGGGGTAGGAGACAGGCACAGCTGGGAGAAACTGGCCTGGCTGGATACTGATGGTGAGGAAGGGTGGGAGCTCCAGGGCCCTGAGCACCCCTTGCCAGCCCCCCTGTAGGGGATGGTTTCCAGTAGGCCTGCATAAGCCTTGCTGGGCGGCAGGGGGCTTCAGATGCCAATGTGAGGAGCCGGGCTGATTTTGAGGGGCCTGAAATCTGGGGTGTTATAGAGGGGGGCATATGACCCAGAAGAGCAGGAGCTGGGGAGGCCTGGCCACTGCCCAAGCCTGGGAGACCACCCCCACTTCCAGCCCTCACACCTGGTTATAGAGCCAGGCTGATCTGGGCTCAAAACCTGGCCCTGCCGAGTGTGAGTGCACAGCTCAGGCAAATGACTGTACCCCTCCCCGCCGCACACCTCTCACCCCGGAAGGTGAGGACGTGATCTACAAGCTGGCTGTGGAGGCAGTGTGATGAGACCCTGGACTTGGAAGTGGTTGGTGCAAGGCCTGGCATGAGCCCCCTCCCCGCCTCCAGACAGAAGGGCTTCCTTTCCTCTCAGAACCCATGGCCTTCTGGTCCCCAGAGGCCAGCCCAACAGCCCCTGCTGTTTACAGACAGGGAAACTGAGGGCCAAAGAGGATGAACTGGACCTCCCCCATACACCAACACACACATGTGCACACTACTGAGTCACAAGGGTATAGGAACCATGGACTCCACGCTGTGGGGAAGCTGTGAGTTCTTCCAACCCCTCTATATGCAGAAACTGAGGCTCAGAGAGGTTGAACAACTTGTCTGAAGTCACACAGCTAGTCAGGAGAGACAGCCCAGAGTTTGATTGATTTGGGGTCCTGCTGGGGTTGGCTCGGCCCCCAACCTTCAGGCCCTTTTGAGTAGGACCCTGCCTGCTCTCCACGTCTCTGTGCCTCCCCCTGCTCCGAAAACTTGCTGCCACCGCAGGAGGGCGTGGAGGCTGTGGCACCGTTAGTCACCCTCCCAGCTGTCAGTTTGCAAACACTCCCTTCCCGGCCTGCAGCTGCTGCAGCCACCTCCCTACTGACTTGATGATAATAATAAAAATAATCACAGCCCCTGTTTTCTGAACACTTATTCTGCGCCAGGCCCTGTCCTTGGCACATATGGCTCATCAAATGCCCCACAACAACTCAGAGAGAGACTATCATCATCCCCATTTCACAGACAAGGACCCGGGTCGAGGGCCAGAGATGCAAGGTCACACTGTGAGTGAGCACCTTTTCACACTCAGGGTGTCAGACTCCTGAGCCACCCTACCCTCAGGGCCTCTCTGCAGGAGTGCCCCACAAGGTGTCCCCAAGGAGCTGCTGTCAGGTTGGGACACTGGCCTAGCATGGGAGGAGAGAGGAGAGAGAAGTACCCATGAAGGGCACAGACGGCAGAGGTGGGGTGCTCAGAGGGATGGACAGGCCTAGGGGTGGTCAGGGTGGGCTTCACTGAGAAGCTGGCCTTTGAAGAACATGGAGGATCTGGAAAGGAGAGAAAAACAAAACAACCAAACCGTCGAGCTGATTCCGACTCATAGCGACCCTAGGGTTAAGTGCTATGGCTACTAACCAAAGGGTTGGCAGTTTGAATCTTCTAGGTGCTCCTTGGAAACTCTATGGGGCAGTTCTTCTTTGTCCTATAGGGTCGCTATGAGTTGGAGAGGAGAGGGAAGCATTAAATCCACCCCCTTTGCTGTGACTCTGGGACCCAATTTCCGCATCTGAACAATGGGTTGGTGACAACCGGCAGCTCCCAGGGCTGTTCTGAGAGCTGGAGCTGTTGTCTCTCAGCACCGGGAGTAAAGCTGCCTGGATGCAGACACCCTGGAAACAGCATACATTGACCCTCTGATGGCTCCTCCCTGGTGAGGTCATGAGCCTTCCAGCCTGTGTCTTTGCAGGGCCCCCTCCCTAAGGCCTTGAGAGTCCCTCTGAGCCATGCCGAGGGGGTGACCCCCTCTCCCAACAGGTCAGAGGCCGAGCAAAAGCCAGAGTCACCGGAAGGAAAACTACAAACTTAAACCAGTTGCCACGGAGTCCATTCTGACTCGTGGCGAACCCAGGTGTGTCAGAGTAGAACTCTGCCTCATAGGGTTTTCAATGGCTGTGATCCTTTCAGGAGTAGCTGCCAGGCCTTTCTTCTGAGGCACCTCGGAATGGCTTCAAACCACCAATGTTTTTGTTAGCAGCTGAGCACCTAACCTCGTGTGCTACTCTGGGACTCCATACTATAAACTTAGGGCCTCCATAATCCTGCCTGGGTCAGGCATGCGGGAGGAGGGTTTCCTGGGCTTATGTGAACCTGGGGCCAGGCCACTTTAAGGAGGCAGTACAGGAACACTGTCCTGGGAGTCAGAGGCTCTGGGTCATGCACCTAACTCTGCCACCAACTTGCTGTGTGACCTTGGTAAAGTTGCTTGACCTCTCTGGGACTTGCTGGCTCACCCAGCACCTCATCCAGTCCTCATTTCCCACCTGCGGTTCCCAGGACACCTGTGCCCTGCCCACCTCTCTGCCTTGGCATGTCCTACCCATCCCTTTTCCTTCCCATGGAACTTCCCCATAGCCTTCCAGGAGCAGCGGACCAATCTCTTCTGTTGCACACCTGCCTAAGGAAAATGCAGCAGGGCCGTCCTGCAGTACTCTGTGTGGTAGCAAGAGAATGGGGGACAAGCTTTCTGTCTATTAATAGGGCACCAAGTAAATAAACTGCCAACCATCCCTAAGAGGCCACAGCATCCTCCAGCAGTGCTGGGGACAGCAGAGATCTGTAGGTGCCGATACAGAACATTCTCAATCACATGTTAAGTAAAACGAGCAAAAGAAAACAGCTCAAGTCGTTGAGGGAAAAGTTGTTGGGGGAATAGGACAGTAATACAGCTTCTAAATACCCCCCCACCAGTTAATCATAAAGAGGAAACGCCACCTTCACAATAAGGATCTCAGACAGACGTCTCCTTAACCAAGTAATCAAATTAAGCATTGCAAAGAATGAGACATGCAGATGCTATGTGCCTCCGGATAGGGTGCACCGAGGAGGACACACATCACCTGTGTGGTGTTCCTGCTGAGCTGTTCAGCCTGAACCCAGTCAGGAGGAAGCAATCAGACAAACCCAGAAGAGTTAGCCTGGACTCTCAAAATAAAAGACTCTCTTTCCCCACTCCAATAAAAGACAAAAAAGGCTGGGAGAAAGCAAAAATGCACTAGATTCAATAGGACATAAAGACGCTTCACTTAAGAAAGTAATTTATCCCCAAGAGACAAAGGGCCACATAAACCAGCAACTACATCAGCCTGAGACCAGAAGAGCGAGATGGTGCCTGCCTACAACGGATGACTGCCCTGACAGGGAACACAACAGAGAACCCCTGAGGGACCAGGAGAGCAGTGGGATGCAGACCCCAAATTCTCGTAAACAGACCAGACTTAATGGTCTGACTGAGACTAGAAGGACCCCGGGGGTCATGGTCCCCAGACTTTCTGTTGGCCCAGGACAGGAGCCATTCCTGAAGCCAGCTCTCAGACATGGACAAGGGGTTGGAGAGGGATGCTGGTGAGGAGTGAGCTTCTTGGATCAAGTTGACACATGAGACTATATGGGCAGCTCCTGTCTGGAGAAGAGATGAGAAGGCAGAGGGGGGCAGAAGCTGGCGGAATGGACACGAAAAGAGAGACTGGAGGGAAGGAGTGTGCTATCTCATTAGAAGGAGAGCAACTAGGAGTATATACCAAGGTGTATAAAAGTTTTTGTATGAGAGACTGACTTGGTTTGTAAATTTTCATTAAAGCAGAATAAAAATTAAAAAAAAAAAAAATCATTTGGAAAATTATTGGTCCCTTTTTTTTCCCGCCATCTAGAGCAAAGAAGAGTGAAGAAAATCAAAGTCTCAAGGAAGCAATCAGTCCAACCACAGCCTCCACTAGCCTGAGACCAGAAGAACTAGATGGTGCCCAGCTACCAATACTGACAGCTCTCATCAGGATCACAGTAGACGGTCCTGGACAGAGTGGGAGAAAAATGTAGAACAAAATTCCAATGAACAAAAAAGACCAGACTCACTGATCTGACAGAGAATGATGGAACCCTCAAGGCTATGGCCCTTAGACAACCTTCGAACCTGGAACTGAACCCACGTCTGAGGATCACCTTTCAGCCAAATAATAGACAGGCCTATGAAGAGAACACTAACACCCATGAGGGATGTGCTGCTCAGAACACTCAACCCTACAAGACCAAAAGGGAACTATTTGCCCAAAAACAAAGTTCAGAAGGCAGGAAGGGGGCAGGAAAGGCAGGCGAATGGAAACCGGGAACTCAGGGAGGAAGTGGGTAGAGTGCTGTCACATTCAGAGTATGGCAACTAATGTCATGAAACAAAATGAATATAACTTGTTGAATGGGAAACTAATTTGTTCTGTAAACTGTCACTCAAACCACAACAACATATTAAAAAGAAAAAAATCATTTGGGGATAATTGGGGAAATGTAAATAATAGATAATATGATATATAATAATTAATAAGTAAGACCAAAGAAGAATTGACACATTTGAACTACGGTATTGGTGAAGAATAACGAATATACCATGGACTGCCAGAAGAACAAACAAATCTATCTTGGAAGAAGTACTGCCTGAATGCTCCTTCGAAGTGAGAATGGAGAAGAACATCATACTTGGTAAAGTAGAGGGTCAGCAAAAAAAAAAGGCCCT
Source organism: Elephas maximus indicus (assembly GCF_024166365.1). Taxonomy (NCBI): domain Eukaryota; kingdom Metazoa; phylum Chordata; class Mammalia; order Proboscidea; family Elephantidae; genus Elephas; species Elephas maximus. The sequence continues at coordinate 64,879,791 of NC_064831.1, read as the reverse complement.
GAACAAGATGGACTGACACAGTGGCTGCAACAATGGGCTCAAACACAGCAATGATTGTGAGGAAGGCACAGGACCGGGCAGTTTCATTCTGTTGTACACAGGGTTGCTGTGAGTCGGAACCAACTTGATGGCACCTAACAACAACAAACAACATTACTTTTCTTAAGTGTGAGCATTGTGCTCCTGTAAGCGATACATGCTAAAGTACTGAACTGACGCGCAAATAAACAGCAAAAAAATACATCTACACGTGCATATGTACAAATGTCGCAAAATGTAAAGAACTGGGGAATCTGGGTGAAGGATGTGTGGGTATCATACTATTATTTCAACTCTTCTAGAGGTCTGAAATATTCAAAATAAAAGGATGGGAAAAAAGCAAGGTGCAGAACTTTATGTTATACTGTCAGTTGTGTTTTTAAAAGAGTATGTACAATACACACATAATCTCAGATATACACAGGTTATCTGTGGAAAGAGAAGAGGAAACTGAAGCGGTTGCCTCAGGGACCTAAGAAGACACTAGGAACCAGAAGTACGAGTGAAGTTTACTTTTCACTGTCTATTTGCTTTTTTGGACCTGTTTGACTTTTAACTATGTGCCTCTATTACCTTCTCCAGCAAATAAAAATAAGTAACTTTAAAAAAAAAAAAAAAAAATTAGTTCTGTCAGGGGCCTTCCTTGGTTCCCCAGCTGGGCTGGCTGCCATAGGCCTCTGCAGTCTCTCACAGCCCGCTCCCCCGCCCCGTGTGCCAATAAGAACCTCATTGGTCCTGGCCTGTGGTTTAGGCAGACCGGGAGCTCTGCAAGGGGAAAGCTGGGCCCAGAGTGGCTGCTCAGTGAATGAGTGCTGGCTGGCTGGCTGGCCGGCTGAATGAATGAATGGGAGAAGCGGGGCTGGCTGTAGCACACTGAGGTACCAGCCCCATGGTCTCATAACCAATGGAACTATACTTAACCCCCAAAGGGACAGCAGCTGTCACCTCACCCCCACATGGCTAGGGACAAGGGGCTTCGGATGTGGCAGCGCTGACTTCCTGCTCCCAACTCTGCTCCCAGCAGCCCTTGTGCTGGGGTCCCGGGAACAGGCTGGGCATTGTGCCCAAGCACTGAGGTCAGTGGCCACAGCCTCAGGCAAGCCTTTCTTGGGAGCCCAGAATGGCATGGGGGGTGGGGGAAGGGAGGGAGAATTGGGAGCCTCGACACTCCCAGGCTGCCCTCTTCCTACCCCGGCGGCAGCTGCAGACCCCAAAGCCAGGCACGTGCTGAGGGCCCGAGTAGGTCAAGGGGCTCCGGCCCTGCCCCCTCACCAAGCCTCCAGTGTCCAATGGGGCGTGGGAGCCTTCAGTAACTGTTTACACCCAGCTAAAAATACTCACTGAAAAGGGAAGTGCACAAGAGACCTGGGGGAACTCGGGGCCTTGGCCCCCAGAGACACTAGTCTTGCCACAAGCCCCAGCTGGACCCTCTGGGGGTGGGGCAGTCACTGGAGGCAACAGGCACTAGAAAGGTCCACTTTTCCATCTCATTCTTGGATCCATTGTTTTTTGAACCTTTCTACATGCCCAGCCTCAGGCTTGGTCGGCTTGGAATGGGCAGGAGATGGAGGAAAGGGCCCGGGCAGACTGCCTCTGGGGTTCCAAGAACTTCACCCATCGTGCTCTCCTGTGCCCAGCCCAGGCTGGGTATTGAGGACCCCAACAAAAAGCCGAGCTGGTTCCTGTTCTCCATCCTGGCTACTGGACAGTCCACCATTGCCTGGTGCGCTCAATGCCTCAATAGACAGAGGAGAGAAGGGGCTACGGGGGGAGGCTCCCAGGAAGAAGGGGGAGCAGAGGTGGAGCTGGCCCTGGAAGGATTTCAGGTGGAAGCACAGGGGTGGGGCACCAGGATTAAATTAAATGGTGCTACAGAGGGTAGAAGGACCCTGTGGCACAGTGGTTAAGTGCCTGGCCGCTAATCAAGAGGTCAGCGGTTCGAGTCTTCCAGCTGCTGCTCTGCGGGGGAAAGATGTAGCAGTCCGCTTCTGTAGAGATTATAGCCTAAGAAATCCAATGGGGCAGTTTGTACTCTGTCCTATAGGGTTGCTATGAGTCAGAATCGACTAGAGGGCAATGGGTTTGGTTTTTTTTGCCGGGGGGGAGGTTCACAGAGGGTGGGAGGTGCAATGGTTAAGTGCTTGGCTGCTAACTGAAAGGTCAGGGGTTCTAAGCCACAAGCCGCTCCGAGGGAGAAAAGACCTGGTGATCTGCTCCCATAAAGATACAGCCTAGGAAACCCTATGGGGTAGTTTTACTCTGTCCTGTGGGGTTGCTACGAGTTGGAATCAACTTAAGGACACACAACAACAGAGGGTGGTACAGAGGTTGCTACAGCTGAACAGGGCTCAGGGTGGGAGTCACAGGAGGCTTTGAACGCAGGCCCTGAAGTTTCCTACAGGTCACAGGATAGCTACCCACAGGATTAGATTTCAGGTTTGGGAACACCCCCGTGAAAGGGCAGTGTTCCTGAGGGCGGGGTGCCCAAGAGCAGTTGGGCTGGTTTGGCAGCAACAGACTCAGCCCCACCCCTGGTTCTGCAGCACCTTCCCTGGCAGAGGGCACTCAGGCTGCTGGCACTGGGACATCCCCAGCCACACAGCAGGCAGCACCCTTAGAGGGCTCCCACTGACCCCAGCACCCCCAGCACCTCCACCGCCCAGATGTCTCAGGGCCCGGGAGCAGCCGAATTATTTGTGAGACCCTCGGAGATGCCAAAACACCCCTAGGGGCCAGGGGAGGGCTGGAAGGAGACCCTACTTTGGCTCCTATGTGCTCCCCCGGCCGCTACCCACCTACCCCACCCCGGGCTCCCTGAGTCTCCAGCACTCCCGACCTAAGGGGAGAGGCAAATTCATTGGCTGAAAAATATTAAAAACCAAATTACGGCAACTCACTGGCTTTTCTCCTGGCCCCAATGGCTCAGTGGGACCGGAAATCCCGTCAAGCGGTTTGGGAGAGGTGGGGGCTGGGGTTAGAGGAGGTTAATGGGGGAGCCTCCTCCCCCATGAACGCTGCAGCTAGAGGCTGCTACTCCTGGCCCAGAAAGGTTTCTAATTACCGCTCAGGAACCTAATTACTGCCACGCGCTGGGCAGCGGGGACTCCAGGCCTCCCCAGGGCCCTCACCCAGGCCTCTGCTCCCTCAGCATCCCCAGGCGCAGGCTATCGCCTTTGCATATTCATTTGCATACATTTACGTGTAGCCTCACTGCACCTGAGCTCCAACAAACCCTTAAAAATCAAGTGGTGTCCTTGTCCCTCACCCTAACATCCCCTAATCACTTTATGGATGAGGAGACTGAGCCCCAGAGGCCCATGAGTGGTCTAGAACTTGGGCCCCAGACTCCTGCTCCCCATCTCCGGGCTGGGATGGGCAGAACACTCAGTTCAGAAAGTAAAAGCTACGGACTCATCAAAATGGACATACACACTTGCTCCCCACTGGAGGGACAAAGAGGGAGGGGCTTATCAGCAAGCTCCCTCAGTAGGCGGAGCTGTGAAAATGAAAGTATGGGAGTAAGCGCCCACGGAGCCAGCCCCAGCCCCGCTGTGAGGCAAGTACAGACATCCTTGTGTGATCGAGGACAAGGACAGGGTCACTCAACTTCCAAGGGGTAAAGCGGGGACTTGAGCTCAGAGCTGTCTGAACTTTGGTCAGGAGAAAACCCTCCAACCTTTCCCTGGGCCCAGCCTGAAAGTGGACAGAGATGGACGGGGGTGCTAGAGGCAAGGGTGCTGGGTAGGCACCTGAGGTGAGGTCCGCCTGGAACTTGGCCCCAGCTCTAGGAAGCATGGATTAAATCTGTGCCCACTCCTTGCTGGTCTGCTATACCCTGCGTAACACAGACAGACCAAGAGCTTGTCCAAGGCCACACAGCAACTAGAGAATAGAGAGGCCAGCAGCCCTGGAGAGGGCAGAAGCTCCAAGTAAGGACCTCGCTTCCTCAAATGCTTCTTGATTTTCATGGGCCCTCCCCCTCCAGGAAGCCCTCCTGGTTGCTCCAGCCCACGCAGATCACCAGCTTTGAACTCTTACCAGCCCTGCCGGAAGTCGGAGCCACAGGTCTTCCCTAATTGACTCCTCTGAGTCTGGTCTCTACTGGTTCTTCATTCTCCCCTATGATCTCCCTGCAGTGTGGACAGCACAGGACACAGATGCATGGGGCTGGGTGAGGACCAGGTGCTCAGCTGGCCAGGGGTCAGGTGACACCCAGGCTTTCCCTGGCCCACAGGGTTCCAACCGTGCTGGAAGCACAGGCAGGGGGGCACCACAGCCTTTCCTGCTCTTTCCTTGACTCCTCCTCCGGGCCCAGACCAGGGAAGGGGAGGGGAGAAGCAGAGGGAAGCTGCGGTCAGAGGCCTAGCCCCTGCCAAGGAGTACATAGCTCATGTGTGATGAGAAGCTGTCCCCCTCACAACACCTCAAAACCAGGAAGAGAAACCCAGTAGGCGGAAAAGGTGGGCTGGGCTGCCTGGGGTACTCCAGCCCCTGGGGACCTGCCAAGGGGTGCTCCTCAGGTATGGTGTAGACAGTCCTGGACAAACCACTTCTCCCTCTGGGCCTCAGTTTCCCCATGGGAGAAATGGGACTCTCTATTGGTCCTGCCAGTCTACCTCCAATTGGTGCAGTCTCCAACCAATGGTGCTACACAGTACCTGATAACCAAGTATTCAATGGGTGGTGCTCTTCTGATCCCCTGGTGGGCTTCAGCCCCTACCAGGGAGCAGAGACTCAGCCTAAGGCCAACCTCTCCCTGCTCGCTTCTCCCCTCAGCCATGCAGGGAGCATACTAGCTCTTTCTTCACCAGCTCTTTATTTTTAGGTTTGAATTTGACTTTAATCATTACTTAGCGGATTCTATTTCCAGCTCTCAGATGAAGGGACCCAGAGGAGAGGAAGAAGGGAGGTAGTGCTCCCTGCCTGGCATGGGGGCAGCCTGCTCCTCCACCCATCCTGTCCCCCAGCCAAGAGGGGGAGGCTGAGAAACACCCAAAGGGCTCACCCCAGCCAGACCAGTATCTTAGGGAGGACTCCACCCTGTGACCTCATCCCAGCCCAAGCTGTGAGAGAGGAGGGCAGCTGTAATGCCCACTTCCCCTGCCCCAAGAGCAGAAGGGAGGGAGCACCCCACAGCCAAAAGTCTGCAGTCACTGGCCTGAGGGGCTTCTGCAGTGAATGGGCCCCTCGGGGAGGAGGACCCTCTGCCTAGGTTAGTCCTGGGTCACTAGGAGGGTGCCAAGCTGAGAAATGATTTTCTCCCACTGCCTATGGGGCAACTCCAGGAGGCCCCTTCCAGTTACTCTGGTCACCACAGAAGGCAGAGCAAGAAGAAGCAAGGTGAGTCACAGCAGTACAGCCTCAGGTTAGACCTAGGGGACACTTGCTGAAGAGGATACTAACAAACAAAAGGTCCCCACAGACTCTGCAGACCCTCTATGTTCCCTTCTAACTCCCCACTGGAAGGCTCTAGAATCCGCCAGCTTTCTTCCCTCCTCTGGCCACTGGGAAAGGGAGGTAAGAGCTGGCGTGGCTGCCCTGGGATTGGAGCTCAGGATGCCTGGGTTCCTAGCCTAGGTTTCAGTTTTACCAGGGGGTTAAGTAGGGTTCTACGTCCACTGGGGGAAATACTGGGGTTGCCTAGGAAGTAGCCAAGCTGGGAGGCAGGAGGCAGCGGGCTCTTGGAAAAGAGGCCTAGCCCACTCAGCTGTGAGACCGGATGGGGGAAGGGTGGGGTCAGCCCCAGAAACTAACCAGCCCCATGTCCTGGGCCGGCCAATCACACTGTGATGGGGAGGGAGAGGCAGGGTGGCCCGGCAGGGCACTGGCCACAGTAGCCTAGAACCTCAGAGCCAGACGGTTTCAGAGGCCCACAGCTCTGCCCTGCTGTGTGAGCGGTCAGCCAACCTCCACCCTGTGTGGCATGTATAGTTTGTGGTGGTCATTCCTTCAATGATGCCACCTGGGGCTTATTCTTACAAAGGGATACTAGAGGCCAGGGGCTGTGCCAGGTACTTTCTAGTACCTGGTTAATTAGCTCACTCTCCCTCTGAAGCAAATATCACCATCCCTCATACATATAAAAGAATTCCAGCTCAGAGGCCAGTGACTTGCCCAAGGTCTCTCCTCCCTGGACTAAATGGAATGCTGGGCCTGGACACCATGTCTACTTGCCCACTCTCTCCAATACCCCTGGCTGCTTTTGGGACCTGCAGTAACAACTACCTCAACAGCGACAGATGGAAACAACACACAAGCTCAGCAACAGGGTTTGGCTGAAGTTGCTGAGGCAGAACTATCTGGAATATTCTGTAGGTTTTTAGAGGGAAAGTCAGACGGGGGAACAACATGAGAATGTGTCTATGGGCACAGCATTAAATGAAAACTGGTGTTAGGGCACACACCAGAGGAAGGAATAGAGTCAGGAAGAGACTGGCAGGAAACTTCAAAATGCTAGCAGTCACCCCGTCAGGTGAAGAAAGAGGGAATGATTTTTGTTTTCTAAACTTTCTGTAGTGCTATTTTGTCACTTTCTCACTTCAGGATATTAGTCCATGAGTAGTTTTCTTGTAGTGAACCTGCTTCCCTGGGACCTGCCTGCCCTCCCGCTCTGGCCTTGGTGTTTTGGACCTCGACAAATGACGCCTGCCTCTTCTGCAGTGGGACAGCCTCTGGGACGCAGAACAGCCCCCAGACAAGAAAGGAGATGACCAGTGCTCGCTCCCTACCTCCTCTTTCCCAGGCCAAATACTCTGTTCTTCGGGAACTGGGTGTCAAGCCTTCAAAATCCCTCAAAAGATGGAACCCAGAACTGGATCCAGGCCGTCCTTCCAATCAGGACACGCTGACAGGTCAGGCCACCTGGCGACTTTTGGGGCAACCACGTCACTGTGGGATCTCAGGCCTCAGCCCCTGCCGGAGCTAGTTTGGAGAAAGCTAGAACTCTGCCCCTTCCCCAACACTTGCTGTGGGACACTGTGGTGGCTCAGCCTCTCTGGGCCCAGTGCCCTTTGCAGTGGTGCTGGAGGACATCTTTCTTGTCCTCAACCCAATGCAGAGACAACAGCAGCCACTTCAGAGCGGGCAGAAGGCACCAAGTTCACCTAGAAAAAACACTTCCCTGCACACATGCTAGCCTAAAGCTAGATTCCTTTCCACAAAGGCCTTGGGTCCCTGGGCCTCATCCTCACAGCCCAGAGTAGGTAAAAAAGCGCCCAACCACATCCAGCCCCAGCCCCAGCCCCTCAGGCTGGAAAAGGAAGTCGGGTAAGCGGAGCCTCACAGGCCCAGGACAGCTGGGGCCTCTCTACTGAGCACATCAGGGCAACAGGAAAAAACTCTAAACCAAGGGCAGGGGTCTTGAGCAGGACAAAACTGTCAGCAGTCCTAAGGAGGCCCAGACACAGCTCAGCATCTTCCAGGGGACAACCCACCTCCCTCTCGGAGCAAGAGGATCAGTCCACACTCCTAACCTCACTCTCGTTGCCTCTGCCTTGTGCCTGCTGCAGATACACCACGGCAGACACTGGAACCCCCAGGGTGTGGGGGGAGCTTGGAACAGACCCTGCAGGTGTCCCTACCCTGACAATGCTCCCATGCCAAGGGTGTAGGGCACTGCCAGTGGTCACAGGGCTCCCACATTCTCCATCCTGGTCCCATTCATATTCTGAACTTGAACAAGCTCCTGTGCCAGCTGGGCTGAGGAGGAAGGGGGAGAGGGAGAGCTGGGTCTGGACTAACCACTAGGCTGCTGCAGTTCAGGGCTAGGGGCTAGAATCCAGGCATTCTCGCCTTGCCACACAGGTGCCCACCTGCATCCCCTGCATCCCACCAGTGGGACCCAGCCTCAGACACCAAGGGGAAATCCCATGGGCAGTGCTGATGGTGCCTGAGCCCAGACCCAGGCAGAACTGGGGCCGGAAGCCCTCTCCCTTCTCTTGGGCCTCTGCCAGGGAGCACATGCTCACCCCACATGGTCCCTCCTGGGCCAGGGTGGGGACCTGCATCCCTGATGCATGAAGGCATCTGCCTGACTCCCCTCCAACCCCAGCAGCCCAGCTCCACAGAACAGTGGATGAGACGACAGCTGGCCTAACTCTTCAAGAGTCCTGGGGGAGCAACCTCCCCCTTTGAGCCTCAGTTCCCTGGTCTACAAAATGGGCGGGGAACTGAACCCCCAGTTAAGCTCCAAAGATCTGGTGGCTGGACACGCCCCTTCCTGACACCTGGCCTGGGCCCTGCAGAGAATGGGCTGACCAGGCTGTCAGGAGGTAGGGGCATGGTGTCACCTTCATCCAGGAGTGAGGCCTGCCCAGTTTCCCCACCCAAGGGTCAGAGGTCCCTTGGCTTAGACACAGTCATCTGGGAGGCTGAGAGAAACAGGTTCAGTCCCAGGACCTGGGCCTCTGGCAGGGCTCAGGGGAGCTAGCAGGGCCTCAGTGAGGGAAAGGTCAGACCCAGACAGGCCAAGACACTTGCAGGGAGGTCTGGGCAGGGAAGGGGCACTTCCAGAAATGCAGCCCATTCTCCAGGCCCTGGACCACGTCGGCCCTCTCCCTCCAGGCTCCAGCCACCCCTCACTCTTGAGCTTCACACAAGGGGACCTCAGGGTGCCCTGGGGCAAGTCTGCGGGGCTTGCTGAGCAGTGCCTCCTTCGAGTATTCCCCTCCTAATCCGGTTCTGACAGTGACTCCCGGGAGAGTTCGAACTCGGGAAGGAGGGAGTAAGGCAGTGGGGGATGGGAGTGGTCACGACGGCGGTGTAAAGAGAAGCAGGACGTGCGACCTCCCTCCTCCTCCTTCCTCTGGGGGACACAGACGCTGGCCTTCTCCTGGGCTGCAGGGCACTCACCTCTCTCGGGGCACTGAAGTCCGAGCCACCTCGCCGCGGGCGGCATCAGCGGCCTGCGGGACGGTCCATGCGGCCAGAGGGGAGGGAAGGGGCGCAGGGACCCCCGGGGGGTGCGATGCAAAGAAGTATAGGTGCGGAAAGAGGGGGAGGAGGGACGGCCACACCGAGGCAGGGGGATGGCCGCGCGGCCCGGGGCGGAGAGGGAAGAAAGGCGGGGGAAGGGGGGCGGGAGGGAGTCGGGGGGAGGAAACAATGTAGCCGGCGCGGCCCCAGCAGAGTTCCGCTTCCGAACGCCGCCGCCACGGCTCGGTTTTGGAACGTCGCGCCCGCTGCCGGGGGCCGTCCCGGACACTCGATCGGGGGCCGCGGGGGCTGCCCGCGCGCGCTCCACGCCCCGGAGCCTCAGGCGGCCACAGGCTGGCTAGGCGGGAGGGACGGCTGACCAGGGGACGGCCCCGACGGTGGCGCGGCCGGGAGATCGGCCCGCTCGGGCTCCACCCCAGCAGGACCCCAGGGCAGGGCGCGGGGTGGGGCGGGAGCGGGAGGGCGGCGACGGTCTCGGTGGCGGCGCCCAAGCTCGGCTCGCCCAGGGCTCCGCTGGGAGGAAGCTCGCAGGCCTGGCGAGAGGAAGCGCGGCCCGGATCCTCCGCCCGCGGCAGCGCGCCTGCGCGAGGGGGCCTGCCCGGTGCGCGGCGGGGCGTGGGCTGGCGAGGCGGCGCCCCCTATCGGGCGCCGGGGGCACTGCGGGGGGTGTGTCTGCGCCCACGCCCTGCCCCCACCTGCCTGTCTGCGTTGGAGGCGCCTAAAGGCCCCTCCCAGAGGGCCGACCACCCGGCCTTGGAACAAGTTCTGAACCTTCTCCGGGCCTAGCTCCACCAGCGTAGAAGCGGTGGAGGCTGGGCCTGGATCCTTCTGGAGTCAGCCCGCGCAGAGTGGGCCTCATTCGCAGCAGCAAGCATTCGTTCACACGTTCACGAACGCTTCCTGGCGCCAACAACCTGCCAGGCCATTTTCAGGGGTCTAGTAAGACCCCTTCACTGCTGTCAAGGATGGAGAGACTGACAGGCCAAAAGACAATAGCAAAGAACTAATTGATAAAAGTGGGGAGGTGATGTACAAGGTCCACAGGAAGCAGACAAGAAGGGAGGGCTAATGGGGGACTTCACTGAGCCTAGGACGCCAGGCAGAGAGAACGGTGTGGACAAAGGCAGGGAGAGGTGGGAGAGTGGTGGCTTCTGGGAAATATAAATAGCTCCGTATGGCTGCAGCTTGCAGTGTGGGTTAAAGGCGGTAGTGGGAGACTAGGTCTTGGGGCAGCAGGGGCAAGAGAGATTACAGAGAGTCTTGTGGGACTTTCTGAGACTTTATTTTCAGCCTGGAGCAATGAGGAAGTTGTTAGTAGCTGTGTGACCTTAGGCAAGCTGCTTAAAGTCTCTGTGATTTCAGTTTCCCCGTTTCATCAAATGGGGAAAATAATAGCAGCAACTTCTTAGGGCTTTCTGGGGGAGGAAATGAGTTAATGCGTTTCAAGTGCTTAGTGTGCAGTTGCTGGAACATGGTGAGCCTTCAGTTAAGTGTTGGCTGTTATTATATATCACTGTTAATGAGAAGCAGGCAGGTGATCTGCTCAGAGCCACAGACCAGACAGCTTGTGCTGGGGTGAGAGGTGGTGGGGGGAGCGCAGCGATGGGGACACCAGAGATGCTAGTGTAGGTAGGAGGAGTCAGGGCACCCCTAGGGACTGGGCCATAAAGAAAGGGTCAGGCTTGGGTTGGCAGAGAAGAGGGGGCATTCCTGGGAGTAGGGGGAAGCGGTGAAGCTTGCTGGCAAATTCTTGGAATCTGAAATAAGTATGAAGGGGCAGAAAGAGTGTGAGGGACAGTAAAAGGTCCTTTGGGACAGAGAAATGGGGAGAACAGTATCTGCAGATTGCAAAGAGTCTTGAATGCCTGGAGTAGGAACGGTGTGTGCCCCTCAGATACACTACGGGTTGTCCCTCTGACCCACTGCATCCTGGGGCCAGCATCTCAGCAAGGGGCCGCCTCTATGGGGAGGAAAGCAGTAGAAACACCTTTGTGCTTTGAGGAGACATCCAGTTAGTCTGGCATAGTTGTGGTATAATGGAAAAAAGTATGAGTTTTGGGTTCAAATCTCAGGATTAAATCTTGGCTCAGCCACCTACTAGCCGTGTGACCTTGGACTAGTTACCTAAGGTCTCTGAGCTCAGTTTCCTCTTCTGTCAGACCAGGCTTAAAGTGTACCTCTCTCACATACCTCTCTTTGGAGAGATGGTGCAGATTCAGCAAGATAAAGGCCTGGGGATGGGAGGGTGGGGAGAGAGCTTAGCAGGTTGGTTTCCCTTTCTTTCCTTTGAGGTTGAGGTCTAGACGGAATGACAATGGGGGGCTGGTTGGGGTGGGTGGAGTTTCTCTCAGCCATGGACAGGAAAGCTCTTCCGCAGCTCTGCAAAAGTTTCTAGAAGGGAGAATTGAGATCTCCTTCCCCTCCTCTGGTTTAGCTACCAGGATGGGAAAGAAAGGACTGTTGGGATTTGTGGAAAATGCCCTGTTCCACACGGGCTTTGTCACTCACCCATCTCCATCCCCTGGCCCCAAACACACTTGACTCTTTTCCTTGCATGTGCTGTGGCCAAGAGTGTGGACTTTGGAGTCAAATAGACCTGCATTTGAATCCTGGCTCCAACTCTCCACAGCAGTGTGAACTAAAAATTTTAACCTCTCTGAACTCCAGGCATGGGGATAAAACCAGGAGCAAATCAGTCATGGCCTCGTCCCGCAGAGCTCCCTTTCTTTTAGTGGGAGAGTCAGACAATTAGCCTCCAACCTCGTTTCTCATCATTTATTCATTCAACAAAAATTTACTGAGCACCTACTAAGTGCTGGAACCCTGGTGGTACAGTGGTTAAGAGCTCAGCTGCTAACCAAAAGGTCGGCAGTTCGAATCCACCAACTGCTCCTTAGAAACCGTATTGGGCAGTTCTCCTGTGTCCTATAGGGTCACTCTGAGTCAGATTCAACTCTGGAGCAACAGGTTTACCAAGTGCTAGGCACTGTCCCAGATGCTGGAGATGGAGTGAACAAGACTTCCATGGTTCCTACCCTAGGGAATAAATAAATAAACAGGGTCATTTGGCCCTGTAGTATGAAGGAAGTGAGCATGTGAGGGACTATGGAGAGGTGAGGCTTTGAGCTCTGCTTTCAGACCAGGAAAGGATTGAGCCAGCCTTTTTTTTTGGGGGTGAGTGAAGGAGGGCGCTTCAGGCATAGGCAACCCAAACCCATTGTCATCGAGTTGATTCCAACTCATAGTGACCCTATGGGGTAGAGTAGAACTGTCCCATAAGGTTTCCTAGGCTGTGATCCTTATGGAAGCAAACTGCCACATCTTTCTCCCTTGGAGTGGCTAGTGGGTTAGATCTGCTGACCTTTCGGTTGGCAGCTGAGCAGACACTTAACCACTGTGCCACCGGGGCTCCTGGCAAAGGTTAAAGACCTGAGCTAGGAAAGGGCCCTGGGGCTTGAAGGACAGCCAGAGGGTGGCCTCAGATAGCAGGGGAGGATGGAAGAGAGGAAGTAAGGAAGCCGACAGGGGCCAGATCCAGAGCCTGCACTCCAGAGATTTTTTTAGGTGAGTTTGGGTTTGATTACGTGAGCAGTGCAGGAAGCTGTTGAAGGACTTTAAGCAGGGGGGTGACATAATCGGAAGCATTTTTTTTTAATTTGCATTATTTCTTAGAGATTAGATCAAATTAAAACAAAATTATTTTATTATTTTTCTTGTTGAAAATAAAAAAAATTTTTTTTTTTTTGAAAATACACACGGTAAAAATATACCAATTCTACTTACCAGGAAGAAAAAATGAAGTCTTGATATATGCTGCAATATGGATGGAGCTGGAAGACATTATGCTGAGTGAAATAAGTCAATCACAAATGACAAATATTCTATGGCCTCACTTACACAAAAAGACAAGAAAACGCAAATGTATAGAGAACAAAGTTTATTAGTGGTTACCATGGGCAGAAGGGAGGTGAAATGGGGGTCAATAGTGATGAAAAAATCACGTTGATTAAGGGTAGGGGTGCAGAGCTGACTATTATAATTGTTGTCATTAAGTTGTACACCTACAAAAAGCTGAATTGGCAAAATTTGTGTGATAGATTTATTTACAACGATGACCCAAAAATAAATAAATAAATACATAAATAAGAGTAGCTGCTGAGGCTGCTTAAGTACAACCAAAAACCTCATGGGATTTGGTTCCTTGGTTTGAAGGTTTAGTGTCACGGTTTCATGGGATATCCCAGTTAATTGGCCTAATGTGTTTAGTGCTTCTGTTCTACCTCCTAGTTTGTTGCATGGTGCCATAGGGTCTTAAAAGCTTGCAGATGGCCATCCAAGGCACAACAATTGGTTTCTATTCACCTGGAACAGCAGAGGAAAAAGGGAGTCAGGAATAGAAGGAGGATATGGAATGTGTGGCTATTTGCCTCCATGAACAACTGCCTCCTTTGCCATGAGACCAGAAGAACTAGATGGTGCCCAGCTACCATTAGTGCACATTTTGATCAAAGATTCCACAGAAGAATCCTGATCAAAAGGGGGAAAATACAGAACAGAATTTCAAAGTCTCATGGACTCCAGACTTCCTGGAGCCATGAAGGTTGGATGAACCCCTGAAACTATTGCCCTGAGATAATCTTCAAACTTTATACCGAAAATATCCCCTGAAGTCTTCTTAAAGCCAAAAAATAACCCAAACCAAACCTGCTGTTGTCAAGTCGATTCCGACTCATAACGACCCTATAGGACAGAATAGAACTGCCCCATAGAGTACCCAAGGCTGAAATCTTTACGGATTTCTCCTATAGAGTAGCTGGTGAGTTTGAACTGCTGACCTTTCGTTTAGCAGGTGAGCGCTTTAACCACTATGCCTCCAGGGCTCCTAAAAACAGTAGTTTAGCTTAACTAGTAAAGAATGTCTGCCTTGGCATTATGCTCTTTTAAGAACTATCTATATGGGATCAAACTGACAAGAGTAACTAAAAGATCAGATAGGAACCTTAGGGGCAGTGAGTTCATGTTAATGAGGGAGGAACAACTAAGAAAAGGAGTGAGAGAATTGTTGTACAACTCGGAGAATGTAATCGATGTCACTGAATTGTATATGTAGAAACTGTTGACTTGGTGTATGGTTTGCTGTGTATATCGTCCACAACGACAGCAGCCATAAAAATTCCTAAATATCCCCTACTCCCGTTACTGTTCCTGATGAAAGCTTGCTAATGTTATAAAAAATAATCACAAAGGACTTCTGGAGTGTAATCCAGTTTTCTGACCCTAAATTACCCACATCTCTAAAGTGGGAATAATTGTAGCACCTCTTTTATAGTAATATTCATGAGAATTAAAAAAAAAAAAAAAAAGAGCTATCCTATGTGGAATCGAATTGATAACAGCAACTCGAGAGATTAGGTAGGGACCTTAGGGGCCAGTGAGCTTATGTTAATGGGGGAGGGGGGACTCAGAAAAAAGAGGGTGAAAATGGTAGCACAACTCGGAGAATGTAATCGATGTCATTAAATGGTACATGTGGAAACTTTTGGCTTGGTGTGTGTTTTGCTGTGTATATTCTCAACAATAACAAAATAAGTAAAATTTTAAAAAATACACCAATTTAACAATTTCTACATGTGCAGTTCAGTGACATTGATTAAATTCTTCAAGTTGTGAAACCATTCTTGCCCTCCTTTTCTGAATTATTCCTCCTCTGTTAAAAGAAACTCACTGCCCCCTAAGCTTCCTATCTAACCTCTCAAGAGACAGTTGATCCCATGCAGATAGTTCTTCGAAAGAGCAGTGTGCAGTGGTTAAGTGCCTGGCTGCTAACCAAAAGGTTGGTGCTTTGAACCCCTAGCTGCTTTGTGGGAGAAAGATGTGGTAGTCTGCTTACAGCAGTGGGTTTGGGTCTTTTTGGTTATTGTTTGGTTTAAAGAAGACTTCGGGGGATATTTTTGGTTTAAGGTTTAAAAATTATCTCAGGCCAATAGTTTTGGGGGTATTATGGATTGAATTGTGTCCCCCCAAAATGTGTGCCGACTAGGCCGTGATTCCCCGTATTGTGTGGTTATCCTCCATTTTGTAATCTGATGTAATTATCCTATGTGTTGTAAATTCTGTGATGTTAACCTCAAGGATGTTAATGAGGCAGGATTAGAGGCAGTTATGTTAATGAGGCAGGACACAATCTACAGGATTAGGTTGTATTTTGAGTCAAACTCTTTTGAGATATAAAAAAGGGAACAGAGAGGAGAGGAACCTCATAACACCAAGAAAGAAAAGACAGGAGTAGAACGTGTCCTTTGGACCTGGGGTCCCTGTGCTGAGAAGATCCTAGACCAGGGGAAGATTGATGACAAGGACCTTCCCCCAGAGCCAACAGAGAGAGAAGTCCTTTCCCTGGGTCTGGCATCCCAAATGCAGACTTCTAGCCTCCTAAACTATGAGAGAATAAACTTCTGTTTGTTAAAGCCATCCACTTGTGATATTTCTGTTACAGCAGCACTAGATAACTAAGACGGGGATTCATCCAGCTTCAGTGGCTCCAGAAAGTCAGGATTCCGTGAAAATTTAAAATTCCGTTCTGCATTTTCTCCCCTTTGGATCAGGATTCTTCTATAGAATCTTTGATCAAAACACTGAATCATGTTTGTCAAAGGTCTCTCTGGTTGTTGTTGGGGGCAGATGGGGCGAGAGTGACACCAAGAGAGCAGTGGCCAATGATGATGGGTGTGTGCTCTGGTGGAAGCGGTGCAGACAGAGGAAAGTGGATGGATGTTGGAGAGTCAAGTGACAGCTCTTGGTGATGGGCGGTGTGTGGGGAGTGAGGCCACAGGAGAAATCAGGCTGCCCCCTTACCTGGACAAGGGTGGTGCCCTTCACTGAGATAGGGAGGACCTCTGTACAGAGGCAGACTTGGGGTGGCATCCAAGAGCTTGATTTTGGACCAACTGAGTATGAGATACCTATTAGATGTGGAAAGGTGAAGTCAGCATTTGGAACCTCATTTTATAGACACCCACTAAGTATTCAAGGCTCAGAACACAAGAAGAATTTTCCTCTAGTCCCACCACCAGGACTTGGGTCCCGGTCTGAGGACCTCCAAAGCATGAAGTACTGAGTAGCCTCCCTACCCCATTTTAGGAAAAGAAATCATCAGAAGAGGGTCTTATGGGTCTTAGGATTTTGGAGGAGGTTTTTTTTAAGAGGAGCCCTCTTGGAGCCAGGGAGGCTCAGCACGAGCTTCCCCAGGCTGGGATGCTCGCCCCTGGCCTGTTGGGGGCTGGGGGCATAAGAGCGAGGAGAGGCTGAGACTTGCTGGGTGTGGGCAATGGAGCATTTTGACCACACAGGCCAGCTGGGCTAGCTCTATGCAAAGTTGGGTTGGTTGCCGGGGGAGGTGGGGGGGGAGTTCAGAGCTTAAGCACTTCTATGGCTGGACTGGGTTCCCCAGTCCCTGGGGAAACGGAGGGCCTGCTCTCCCTTCCCAGCTTCCTCCCCTCCCCCCAACCTCTCTGCTCTGAGATGACAGTTTAGAGAAGCTGGTGTGAAATAGCTTGAAACTCAGGCCGGTTGGGCCGTCCCTCAGGGCAGAAAACAGGAAGCCAAGATTAAAGGCAGATTTTCAGCAAAGCCCCCTTCCACTTCCTGTAGAGCAGGTGCTAGGGCTGAGCTCGGGAGCTCTGAGCTCAGAGCTCGCTGCAAGCAGAGGGGTGGGCCAGCTCTGCTCTGTCAGCACATCTGTCTGAGTGGGACACAGAAGTGGCACCCGCAGCAGGCAGCAGTGGCCCTCAGCTCTGGAAGCTGTTCTTTGGCCCTGTCATCACCACTCCCACCAGGGAGCTTCTGCCCAGGCCCCTGGGAAATGAGTCTCTTCCAAAAAGAGGCAGTGGAAGGTGGAAGAAGAGGCCACTGGGAAAGAGGCCCAGTGGGGGCACAGACAGGAACCCTGGGGGCAGCCTGGAGGGAGCAGGACAAGCGGAAGGGGACCAAGTGGGGTCAGCCAGGCCTGGTGTGACTCTTACTTCCCTGCCGTGGAGTCTCACTGACCTGTGAGGGTGGGTTGAGAGGTGAAAGTGGTGAAAAGTGTGGCTTAAGGGAAGGGTGGCCAGGGGGACTAGACCAGTGCTGGAAGCTGAGGATCCCTGGAGAAGGGCAGGAGGCAGGGGAAATCGAATGCCCACAGTGGCCCCTGCTGTCTTAATGCCAGGTGTCGGCTGCTGGCTGGATGGCTGAGCTGACACTGCAGCTGTTGAAAGCCCAGGGGAACTAGGGGCTAGGACCTCTTCCCCTTCCTGACCCACAGGACAGCAGGCCCCCAGGACCCCATCAAGTCTGGAAGCTGAATCAGCCTCATGCAGAGGCAAACCTCTCCTCCCAGATAACACCTCTTCCTCTGCTTAAGGAGCCTGAACCCCTACCCGTAGAAAGCTGTCCTTGGGAGAAAGCATTGCCCTCCTGAATCCAGGGGGGCATCACATATGGAAACCCACACCCTGTCCCCTCGAGCCAGATTGATTTATCATGAGGATGAGGCGTTGGCCTGGGAGAGCCAGGCCTAGGGCTTGCTTCTGACTTTGGGCAAGTGCTCCAGCTCTGGCCTCTATTTCCTCCCCTGTGAACAGAGGGTTGCATTTCATGATTTGCAGCTCTGAGTCCTTTGTACACAAGTGGAGGGCCCTGGGCAGCTGCATGGGGGTGGGAGGCTGCCAACTGCCTCCAGCTTCTGTCTCCTTCATATCCTCACTATTCTGAGCCCCTGCTATAGACAGGCAGCCCTTGATCTAGCTCAGTTGGCACCAGGGAGCTACCGTTTACTAAGTACCTACAATGTGCCAGGTACTTTATTATTATTACTAATGATATTTCCAGTTGCCTTCTATTCCATTCTGATTCATGGTGACCCCACGTGTGTCAGAGTAGAACTGTGCTCCACAGAGTTTTCAATGGGTGATTTTCCAGAAACAGATCACCAGGCCTTTCTTGTGAGGCACCTCTGGGTGGGTTCAAACCACCAACCTAGTAGCTGAGTGCTTAACTGTGCCAGCAGGGACTCCTTCTAATGATAATAGCTAATATTTTTGACCATTTACTATGCTTGTGCACTTTTCTTGTCAGATTAGGGTCAGTTCTCTCCACTGCACCATTTTGCTCCAAGGGAATTTCCTAGAAAATTAGTCTTTGTCTCTGTTACGATGGTGGTAGAAATCCTAGTAGTTGGTGGTTTGGTGGCCTTGTGGCTTTAGCAGTGTTAGCGGTGGCGGTGACCCAATAGAGAAGCCATTGAGACTGGAGGACCTCACCCCTGCGGCCTGAGGCAGCTTGCACCTGGGGCCTCCCCTACCCAGCACTGGTGGTTAACTGGCTGATCCCCTGACCTCAAAGGTCATGGGCCTGGGCTCCCTGATTTGGTATCTTCCTCAAATGGGCAGATCCAGAGCCACGCCCATGACACAAATTGTTTGGGGTGCCAGGCATCCCTGCAAACTCTCTCAGTGCTTCCCCCATGCACATATTTCTCTCCTCGGGGTCCCTGTCTTCCTGGAAGATTCTGGGTGTTAAACAAGATGGTAAGAGTTACCAGGAGGGAGGAGCAGATGCAATGTGAATGAGGAGCAGAGCAGCCCTCCTCCTAAGTGTAAGCAGTCAGACCCTGCTGGAGGCAGACAGAAGCCACAGCAGGAGCAGGGGCCCTGTGGACAGCAGGGGTTGAGCCCAGGGAGAAGGGGAAGCAGGCCAGGATGAAGCAGGCCACGGGGAGCAGAGCCCTGTGAGCAAAAAGAGGCTAGAGCTTGTAGGGCCTCCTGGGGCCCTTGGGAGTCTTTGGAGTCCATCTTCAGGGCCAAGGAACCCCAAGAGTGAAGGATTTTACCAGTCTTGGCTGCTCAGATTTGCATTTTAAAACTATCGAGGATCCTGCTTCTGGGTGGAGAATTGACTGGCTTTTTGTCCTCCAGGAAGGTTGCGGTGGCCTCCCTCTCTTACCCGGAGGCTGGAGTGCCTCCCTCTGCCACGCTCCCTCGATGCCCACACCCCCACACACTGCGACTTTTCCTCTCCCGCTGCTGGAGGCTGAAGCCTGGTGTTCCAATGTGGGTTGAATGAATGAGTGACACGAATATCAATAAAAAATAGGCAACACTTCTATTCGAATTGCCCAAAGGTAGAAACAACCTAAATGCCCATCAACGGATGCATGGATAAAAATATGCGACATATACACGCAATGGAATATCACTCAGCCATAAAGAGAAATGAAGCCCTGATGCGTGCTACAACATGGAGGAGCCCTGAAAACACTATGCTGAGGGAAGTAAGTTGATCACAAAAGGACAAATAGTATATGAGCTCACTCATATGAAATAGCCAGAATAGGCAAATGTATAGAGAACAAAGTTGATGAGTGGTTTCTAGGAGTGGGAGGGATGCGAAGGGGGAGTCACTGTACAGGGAGCACTGAGTTTCTATTTATGGTGATGAAAATTTGGTGGCGGGTATTGGTGATGGTTGTACAACGTGACTAATGTGACTGATGTTACAAACTGTTCACGTGACAAATGTTAAATTGGCAAATGTGTTATCTATATTTTTTACAACAATTAAAAAAAGGAAGGCAACACTGGGCTTAGGTCCCCAGGTGGCACAAACGGTTTATGTTGGACTACTAACCGAAAGGTTGGTGGTTTGAACCCACCCAGTGTGCCGTGAAAGAAAGGCCTGGCAATCCGTTTCCTTAAAGATTACCGCCAAGAAATCCCTATGGAGCAGTTCTACTCTGTAACAAGTGGGGTCGCCGTGAGTCGAAATTGACTCGATGGCAATGGGTTAATATAGGGCTTACAATGTGCCAGACACTGTTCTAAGCACTTTTTATGTCTTAAGTGTCACTTAGTCCTCACAATATATTCATGAGGGAGATAGTATTATCAGGATCTCCATTTCACCAGTAAGGAAACTGGCCTGTGTCACCAGGTCCAGGGCAAGGGGGGAAGGATGAGGATGCCACCAGCCTCATTCTCACCCAAATTGTTTTAACAGCTTTGGAGTTGGAGTCCTGGCCTTACCCTGCCCAGCTGCACGCCCTTAAGCAGAAGTCCCTCAACGTTTTTGAGCCTCAATTTCCTCATCTTTAAAACGGGAATGAGAGGACCTACTTCAAAGGGTTCTTGCGATGCTCGACAGAGGTGAGGTCAAGTCAGCGGCTCAGCGCGGTGCTTTGGCACAAGGCAAACTTTTCACTTACTGGCAGTTAGAGCAGTATTTTTTCTCCAACACCTGAGACAGGCTTTGCAGTTCCAGTTCACACACTCCCCTGCCGTCCTCTAAGCGTTCAGCGAGCTCCCCCAGGGTAGGGTCAGGGCTTTTGTCTGATTCTGAGCTTACAGTTTAACAACGACTAAGGAATTGAAAACTCTCATTCATCTGTTCACCAAATATAGAGGTGTGTTTACTACACAGCTCTTGGCTTCACAGACTCGGATTGCAACTGGAGCCGCTGGGGTTGGGCAGGGCCAGAGCTACCACCACCTGTCTGTCAGTTTGTCATTCTGTAGTGGCTTTCGTGTTGCTGTGATGCCGAAAGCTATGCCACTGGGATTCCAGATACTAGCAGGGTCAGCCGTGGTGGGCAGGTTTTGGTGGAGCTTCCAGATGGAGACAGACTAGAAAGAAAGGCCTAGCAATCTACTTCTGAAAATTAGCCGGTGAAGACACCATGGATCACAACAGAATACTGTCCAATATAGTGCTGGAAGATGAGCCCCCTAGGTTGGAAGGCACTCAAAATACACAGTGGCCACAACAATGGACTCGAGCGTGGGAATGATGGTGAAGATGGCGCAGGACTGGGCAATGTTTTGTTCTGTTTTACATGGGATCACCATGAGTGGGAGCTGACTTGACAGTATCCAACAACAACGAAGCTACCCTGGCTCTCACCTGGGGTCCTGGGGTCACAAAGCACCTTATAGATTGACACTTCTCCCTCAACACTGCCCAGGGACCTTCATCTTCCAGATGTCATCATTGAGTTGGACCAATCTTGTCCTTCCAGGCTTTAACCCCTCAGCTTCTCCTCCCCTCCCCCGCCCCAGGCTCTGCCTTGCTGAGTTGAAGCCCCAGTCCTTGCTATTCTGGCTTCTTCATGGGGTCTTTTGGGGAAAAGCAATAAAAGGGGATTTGGGGGAAGAAAGGCCTGGGGATCTACTTCTGAAAATCAGCCACTGAAAACCCTATGGAGCACTGTTCTATGCTGATGCACATGGGGTCTCCATGAGTCAGAGTTGACTCAAGGGCAACTGGTGGGGGCCAGGAAGTGACATTTGAGTTGATTACATTTTCTCAGGCAGGGAAGGGAGATAAGTATTATACACTAAGGGACCAGATTAAGCAAAGCCAGAGAAGTATGATATTTTATGTCAGAACCTCCTAATTTTCCCCAAATATGCCTTCTCTTCTTCACAATCAAAACCCACAGTTTTTAGGTGGGCACATGGCAGACTAGAATAAACACTATGTTTCAAAAAACAAAACAAAACAAAACCAAAAAAGGACTGCAGGGTTCTCTGTGGTGCACAGGCTGGAAGCCTGACTCAGGGGTTGAAGGCGAGTGAGAAGAAGGAGCTGGAAGGTTTCCCCGTTGGGGCTGTGGAAGGAGAGTAACTGGGAGCTGAGGATCTTCATACCAAGCAAATCACATGCAAATCTTCCCGCCCAGGTGTTGTACCTGTGACTAACCTGTGTGTCAACACCTGTCCCTGCAGAGATCACATGAGCCTTCAAAAGATCCCCATGTCTGGTTGTGAGTGAGGTGGAGTTGACTAGGGAGGAGAATCCTTCCTGAGCTGAAGGAGGTTCTGGAAGCCACCCCTGAGTCAGGGATGAGGCCTGGAAGGCTCTCCTTCAGTGGCTCCAGGCGACTGGAGGGAAACGCTCCTTCTCTTTGGCTGTTAAGCCCCTCAGCATTTAGTTCTGGAGAGTGGGTGGCTGGGTGGGGTGAGCTCTCTGAGGACCCATACTAGCTCATTTTCCTCTGTTTCCTCGGGTGCAGCACAGAACCTGTAGCAGTAAACATTTGTTGAATGAATAAGTGAGTGACTGAATTCTCCTTGGGGTTTCCAGCCAGTTTTGTCACTGTCATCCCACAGGTCTCAGGCCTCCCATTCCAAGAAGGTTCTTGCCTGTATCTCTATTGTCCTTTCCCCTCACCCATCTCCTCAGACCTCCAGGCTTAGCCTCCAGGTCCCGAGAAGCGCCCTCCAGACATAGAGGTAGCCCCCTGGAGGTCCAGGTCACCTCTACTCCAAGCCAGGGCCAGTTCTGGCTGGACAGCTGGAACTTTTGACCCCTAAAGACTTTCCACCCCACCCCTGGGGACCTGCTTTGGTTTCTGCAGCTTGTGGTCTTCAGCTCCTTCATCCCCCAGCTGCTGTCTACCCTGTGGCCATTCAGAAGTGACCTGGGCAGCCTCAGATGGAACCCAGGCCTGCTGGAGTCTGGGAGCTAGGAACTGCCTTCCTGCCTGAGTCCTAGGTGCTTGATGCCGACAGGGACCCAGTGTTTGCTGAGTGACTAAAAGAGTGATCTTGGGGTAACAGGATCACAAGCCTGTACTCAGGAGGAGCCAGTTGCTTCCTTGAGCATGTGGTGCAGAGGGAAATGAGGCTTCAAGTCCGGGAGGGCAAGGCTGTGTGATGTAGAGGAGCAGTGCCGCAAACACAGAGGAAGACCGACCGACTGAGGGGCCAGGGCAGCATCCTGTTCAAACCAGGGCTTCAAACAGGTTTGTTCCGGTTTGAACCCCCGCTGAGAATTTGCATTTCTAACAAATTCCCAGGTGATGCTAATTCTGCTGGCTAGGGACCACTGGTAGTGGGTCTCAAAATTCATTGTACATAAGAATCATCTGGGGACCTTGTTAAAACATAGATTGTGATTCAGTATATCTGGGGTGGAAAGGCAAATTCTCAGCCCAGGTTCCAGCTGGAGTGAACCGGTTCGAAGGTGTGGTTCAAAGGCACTAGGGGTCTGATTTTAGCTGTCCTCTTGTGCCTGTCTTCCTTGGGCGCCTGCCCTTTTCTCAGCTTGGCTCTCCGTTTTCTGTCAATTTGTGAACAGTAAATCTATTTTTGCTGAAGTTAGCCAGAGGTGGCTTTCTTTTGTTTCTGACTTAAACCCTGACTGGTGCCCCTTGGCCCCACCCATGGGGGTGGGAGCGTGAGGTAAGGTCCTGCGTGGAAAGTGCCAGATTGTAGCAGCTATTAAACAAAAGCTATTGTTTTCCCCTCGAACTCCCCTTGATTACTTGCCGTCTGCCCTCTTTTAGAATTGAGTGGTGCTGGTCTGTTGGTTAGAAGCCCTGGTGGTGCGGAGGTTAAAGTACTTGGCTGCTAACCTAACCCTCCAGCCGCTCCATGGAAGAATAAAAAAAATACAGCCTTGGACACCCTATATGCACTTTCGCTCTGTCTTACAGGGTCGCTATGAATCGCAATCAGCTGCAAAGGGTTTCGTTTTGGTTTTGAAGGGGCAACAGCGCCTCCTGGCGCCCAGAACTCAGACTCCAAGGGGAAGGGGAAGCCGTGGATTTGGCGGCAGGGCAGTCACAGGGCGCTGGCAGGCAGCCCATGCCACGCCCCGAGAACAGGCGCTTGTCTTCTCTGACAAAGGTTGGCTGGCTGGAACCCGGAGAGAACCCTGTCCTGGACTCAGCCAGAGCTGACCCTCCCCGACTGGGAGCTGTGCAGGGCTAGTGCAGGACAGGGGTGGGAAGGGCTCTGCCAGCTCTGGGGTCCAAGGCAGCTGGAAGGGGAGAAGATAGGGCCACTTCCGGAAAGCGTGGACGGGTTGGTCATCCTTTCACGGCCCCCATCTGTTTCTGGAAAGACTTTTCCAGATGTGGTGTGGGTGTGTGTGGGAGCAGGCAGCCGGATCAGCACCTGGCTGCCAGGACTGCCTTCTTCCATGGCAGCTGCTCCCTGATTCCAAGGCCTCTACCACACTGGCCCCAGCATTGCGGGTACCCAGAGGAGTTTTCTGGATAAGAAAGGCAAGGTGAGGACTGGAAGGAAGCACACTTCCTTGAACACCTTCTGTGTGCTGGGTGTTTGTACATTTGATCACATTTGACCCTTATCCTTCAAAGAAAACAGTAGAGTTTAGATTTTATCTCTATGGCAAGGGAGGCCCACAGAAGGTGATTTGCCCCAGGTCTCTAGCAGAACCACCCCCAAAGCCCGGGCTTTTTTTCCTGCCCTGTGAGAGGACCCCACATCACAGCTGCAGAGGCACCAGGCACCAGATCCCAGGTACTAGGTTTGACTGGCAGTGAAGGGGCTGCCAGTGCAGGGAGATGTTTATACCCAGCCTGCCAGTCCTTTACCCAGGCATGCAGGTACCCTTGGTGCAGGACACTCTCCTGTTGGAAGCAGTAAGAGCAGGAGGGTCTGGGTGCAATGACCCTGGCCCCTGAGGTGGAGGCAGAGGGTGGGGCCCTGGGCTAGGAAGGAGACATATCAGGGGGCAGGCTGGGATCAAACTTGTGGCTTCGCAGTGTGCCTCAAGACTTCTCAGCAGGTCCTGGCTTGGGCCGGGCTCTTTGAGGGGTGGGATAGGGGCATTGGTTCCAGGTTGGGCGTCATGCATTGATGAAGGCAATTCTGCATGAACTGCAAGAGCCACCAGTAAGGCTGAGGTCAAACCCCAACTTGGCAAATGGCTATCTGTGTCATCCTGGGCAGGTGACCTCACCTCTGCACCTTGCAGTCCTCATCTGCCCAGTAGGGGCGAGCTCACTTCCCTCACAGGGTGCTGTGATGGCTAAGTGAGGGAAAAGCACCAGGAGGGACCTGGCATAGAGCAAGTGCTCAGAAAACTTCGGTTGATTCTCAGGCAGACTCAAGGGGGCAGTTGGACTCCAGACATATTTGAGAAGCTGGAAATTAATTCTTTTGAATCCAAATTCCCTGAGAAGAGGTAGGTGGGGGTGTAGATCCTTGTAGAACTGGCCATTTCCACCTCTGTGCCTGTCAGTGCATCTGTAACCCTTGCTTGTCCACCTGTCACTCTAGGAAAGCAGTCCCAGAAGGTCAGGAACAGGCTGCCCCATCAGTGTGCCGGTGCCCCAGCACAGAAAAGATGATGGGTCAGCCTTGGGGGTAGGGAGTCCCCATCCCTGGAAGTTTGAGAACAGAAGTTGAATTACTGGCAGGGAGTTCTACTTCAGGTGAGTCTATGAAGACCAAGGCAGAAGGTAGTGGGGGCTGAGGGTGATCAGTGGGGTGTTCTCTGGACACTCTTAATGACTTCTCCAGAATTTTTATATAAGAAGGACTTGAGACTTGTGTCTCGAAGCTCCGTTTGCAAAACAAATGTACTTTTCTCTAGATTATTTTTTTTGGAGGAGGGGGTTGTCCCCAGAGTGGGTCCTTGGGTGACGGGAAACGGTTTGTTCTCAACTACTAACCTAAAGGTTGGCAGTTTGATCCCACGTAGCAGCGCCATAGAAGAAAGGCCTGGAGATCTGCTTCCGTAAAGACTACAACCCGGAAAACCCTATGGGAAGTTCTACTCTGTAACACATGGGGTGATCTTGAGTCAGGATGGTAACGGGGTTTGGTCCCCAGTGCTGCGGGAGGTCGGAGGCAGAGGGAAGCGTGTGCTTCTCTAACTGGCCACAAGGGGGCAGTCCAGACTGCATTCTAGATGCTTCAGCTTCTGGCTAGGAGAGCCGGGAGCAGATCCTGGGTGAAGAAGCAGGGCTGGGGCTGGGAGGGAGGCAGAACTGGGCTGTTGGGGCAGGACAGGAGGGGTAGATCACAAGCCTGACTTTTCTGGGGGGGGCGGTTGCAAGTAAGGCGGTGAGATTTTCTTTGAACTGTGGGTCCTGCCACTGGAAAAAGGTTTGTAGAGTGTCTAGGAATCTGTCCTGCTTGGCATTTAAGGAGGTTTGTGATGTGTCCCCCCTCCTCTGGGCAGGGAAAACCTGAGAGTGTGGCCTGGGAGGAAGAGGTCTAGTGCCCAGGAACAGAGGAGACCCCTCCTGAGGGCAGTGATGACCCAAGGTGGGAGCATTAAGACAGGGAACTTCAGGCACTGTGGAGAGCAGGTGGGGGATGTTGGGACTGGGGGCTTTCTGGAGTCCCTCTCATCATTCGTTCATCCCCTCTAATCTCCATCTTGTTATAGAAGACCGTGGTGTTGGCTTCCCAGGGAAGCTGAGGACTTGCAGAGAAGGGAGTTGCCCTGGGGGCACTGGCCACGCAGTGGCGCAGCTTGTGTGAGGCAGGTACATGCTCCTGTTCATTTCTGCGGCAACCCTGGGCTCTGCACAGGACTCAGTACAGGCACAGTTATGGGACAAGCACCAAGGAGTTCCATCCCTTCCTCAGAGTGGGGGCCAGGAGCCCCTCTCTGGGTGAGGTGTTATGGGGGGCAGTAGCTTGGGGAGAAGGCACTTCCTTGCTAAACCCATCAGGCGCATCACTGGGGGTGCAGGGCAGAAAGAGCTAGGACTAACTTGGTTCCGACTGGAGGTACAGGGCAGGGGGCAGGGAGCTCAGCCAGAGCCCAGTTGATCCCAGACTGGCAAGGAGAAGAGCCTGCCCAGTCCCACCCACTAGACTTGCCCAGCTGTGTGGGAACCTGGCAGGAGCCAGAATAGGTCCCTGCAGCCCTCGCAGTGCTGGTAGCTGGGTGGGGGCCTGGCCCAGCAAGACAGAGGCTGGATTTTTATCCTCGCCCACACCTCAGCTTCTACCTATCTAGACCTCAGTTTCCCCATCTGTGTATGAGGTTTACTTGTTTATTAATTCTGCATTTATCTAGTGTTTGGTTAAGGGGAAGGGCTATGCCATTCCACGCCCCCAGGTTTGAGTCCTTCCTCTGCCATTTACTTGCTGTGCAATCCTGGGCAATTTATATGGCATCTCTGAGCCTCAGTTTCCTCATCTGTAAAATGGGGAGAATAATAGTATGTACCCTATTTTACCCTGTAGGGCTGTTGTAAGGATTACATTCTTATTCTGTAGTGAGAAAAAATGAGAACTGGTTGTGCCCTCATAGAGCAATCAGTACAGACACACTGAGGCTGTTACACACGTGAGCCTGCAGATACACAAGTCCACACATACTTCTGTGTACTGAGGTTCGTACATGAAAGAGGCAGTGTTTTAAGAAAGGCACATTTGAAACGCTGGGGCAAAGAAGAGAGGGCTGGTGGCCTGAGGTGACCATAGTAAGTTAGCAGCTTGGCTGTCTGGGGGCTGGCCTGGGTGCTCATGGCATGTGTATACATGCTTGCACACACAGGAGGGTAGCCCACTTGTTCTCTCCTTACCCCCCACACCGGTCTCTGCCGTGTTGTGAAAGGGCCCCAAACACTCGACAGGAATAGCACTAAGTTCATGGAGTTAAAACATCTAGATGCCAGTTCTGGCCCCTTTGCTTTCCTGGGGAAGCCTCCCCTCTCTGAGCTTCTATTCTGTCTTGTCTCTAAAATGGGGCTCTTTCACGGGCAAGGTCACGCCTTCCTTGAGAGGAGTGATATCTTAGTTATCTAGTCCTGCTATAACAGAAGTACCACAAGGGGGTGGCTTTAACAAAGAGATAGTTATTTTCTCACAGTTTAGGAGGCTAGGAGTCCAAATTTAGGGCACTGCTCTAGGGTAAAACTCTGTCTTTTGGCTCTGGGGAAAGGTCCTTGTCTCTTTTCAGCTGCTACTCCTAGGTTCCTTGATGATCATGTGGTGTGTCTCTTCCTCTCCATTTGTGCTTGCTTAATCTGCTCTTTTATATCTCAAAACGGATTGTTTTAAGACAGACCCTATACTATCACTGCCTCATTAACATTAAGACAAACCCATTCCCAAATGGGATTACAACCAGATGTATAATAGCCATTGAGTCAATTCTGACTCACAGAGACCGTATAGGACAGAGCAGAACTGCCTCATAGGGGTTCCCAAAGCTGTAAATCTTTGCAGAAATAGATTGCCACATTTTTCTGCCACAGAGCAACTGGTGGGTTCGAACCAAAGACCTTTCAGTTAGCACCTGAGCGCTTAACCATTTTGACACCAGGGCTCCTTTAGCCATTTTTGGGGGACACAATTCAATTCATAACAGGTGGTAGTTTGCTCAAGGGTACACAATAAGGCTTTTCCTGCCTCAGGGCCTTTGCACACACTGTTCACTCTGCCCAGAGCTCTTTTCTCCTCAGCTTCTCCTATTTAATTCTACCTCCTCTTAGAAGCCTGCCCTGATTAACCCATGTTTGTCTCTTTATCCACTCTTGCTTCTTCATTGCACTCATTACAATTCATAATTAGGTATTTATTTATATATTTACTTTTTTAGTGTCTGTCTCTTTCACTAGACCATAAACTGGTCTTGTTTATTGTCCTGTTTTCACCAGTCAGCACAATACATGGTACATAGTAGGTGTTCAGTCAATACACATTAATTTTTTTGAAATAAGAAATCTGCATGCATGGTATAAAATCCAGAAGTCACCAAAGGGTGAAATTTCCCTTAAATCCATGTTCCCTAGACTCCCTATTCCTTTCCCTAAAGAAGAAAGCTACTTTTTCTTGGACATCCTTCCAGCATATTCTATTCTCTGCATTTATTAATACATATATACCTGTGTTTAAAAACACAAGTGATAGCAAAACTAGATACTGTACCCTGTTCTCCTGGTCAGCTCACTTTTTTTTATTTATTTATTTTTACTTAATATATTTTGGAGAATTTTTCATATCATGACTGTTACTTTCATGATCTATCATGATTTATTTTGTTATTTCCCCCATAATTGGAATTAATGCAATGCCGCCACAGAAATCCTTGAGCATATTATTGTCATTTGCGAAGCTTAACTGAAAGGCAAATTTCTAGAAGTGGGATTGCTAGGTCAAAGAGTAAGTTCATTGAAAATTTTGAAAATATTGCCAAATTCATTTCCCAGAGGGTTTTTTTTAAGCCAAAATTTGCTTTCACTAATAATGAATATGGATGAGTGTCTGCTTTTCCACACCCTAGCCAACACAGTATATTATCAGACATTTTCATCTTTGCCAATCTGATGAAAGATTTTTTGTGTATCATTTTTGTTTAATTAGCGTTTCTTTTATAATAAGTAAGGTCAAGCATCTTTTGTATTTCAGAAACTCACTTATATGCTCCTGTTCTCTTAACAGTTCATGTCCTTTGTTCATTTTTAATTGGATTGTAGGATTTTTTTCTTATAGTTTTTTTTTTCCCTAAATTTTATTTATTTTGCTGTTGTTGTTCGGAATATACACAGCAAAAAATATACAAATTCAGCAGTTTTTACATGTACAGTTTAAAGACATTGACGACATTCTTCGAGTTGTATAACCATTCTCACCCTCCTTTTCTGAGTAGTTCCCTCCCTCATTAACATAAACTCCTACCCCCTAAGGTTCCTATCTGATCTTTTGAGTTGCTGTTGTCAATTTGAGCCCATATAGATAGTTCAATTCCACCTCTATGATAGCATGTATCAAGGCTTCATCTCTCTTACTGGCTGAGTAGTGTTCCATTGTATGTATGTTCCATATTTTGTTTGTTCATTCATCTGTTAATGGGCATTTAGGTTGTTTCTA
Source organism: Elephas maximus indicus (assembly GCF_024166365.1). Lineage (NCBI taxonomy): Eukaryota > Metazoa > Chordata > Mammalia > Proboscidea > Elephantidae > Elephas > Elephas maximus. The sequence continues at coordinate 64,850,197 of NC_064831.1, read as the reverse complement.
CCTTTTAAGCTATTGTGAATGGTGCTTCAATGGACATTGGTGTACAAGTCTCTGAGTTTCTGCTTTCAAGTCTTTTGGGTATTATAGTTTTGTAGGAACTCATTGCATATTAAGGATAATAGCCTTTTATTTGTGTATCATTCAGGGTTCTAGCAGGAAGCAGATGGCATGCTCAAATTAGTTTAATTTGAGGAAGGTTTAATACAGGAACTCTGTTATGGATTGAATTGTGTCTCCCAAAAATGTGTATCAAGTTATCTAGCCCATGATTCCCAGTATTGTGTGATTGCCCACCATTTTGTCATCTGATATGATTTTCCTGTGTTGTAAATCTTACCTCTGTGTTGTAAATCTTGCCTCTGTGATGTTAATGGGATGGGATTATGGCAGTTATGTTAATGCAGCAGGACTCAATCTACAAGATTAGGTTCTGTTTTAAGTCAATCTCTTTTGAGATATAAAAGAGAGACACAAGCAGAGAAACATGGGGACCTCATACCACCAAGAAAAACAAGAGCCAGGAAAATAGTGCATCCTTTGGACCCATGGTCCCTTGCTGAGAAGCTCCTTGACCAGGGGAAGACTGATGACAAGGACCTTCCCCCAGAGCTGACAGAGAGAGAAGCCTTCCCTTGGAGCTGGCACCCCTGAATTTGGACTTCTAACCTACTAGACTGTGAGAGAATAAATTTCTCTTTGTTAAAGCCATCCACTTGTGGCACGTCTGCTAGAGCGACACTAGATGATGAAGACAGACTCTTTACAAAGGTGTAGGCAGGGAATGGGGGACATCAAGGGCAATGCCGTAGCCTGAAGGATGCCAGTAGTGGAAGGAGCTGTTATTGGAATCCCAGGGGAGAGAGCTGGGAAAAGAGGGATGCTTCCAGAGGACACGGCCCCAGCAGTTGGTCTGTTACAGCATCCATCCCATAAACCCCACTACGGTCCCTGCAGGTCAGCTTCCCAGGACAGAGAACAGGGTGGATAAGGGTTGGAGGCAATCTGGAGGTACAGAGTGGGAGATACGAGCGCGTGATTTGTTGTGTGTCTTTCTCTTTGTTTATAATAATGTTTTTTTTTAATGCAGAAATAATTTATTTTATGTAGTAGAATCAATCTTTTCTTTTATAGCTTTCGGACTTGTGTCAAACTTAGGAAGTCTTTAGCCATTCTCAGATTATTAAAAAACAAAATCAATTCCATGTTTTCTTCTGGCCTTTTACGGTTTTATTTCCAACATTTAAATCTTCAATCCATTTGAGTTTATTTTGGAAATAGGAGGGAGGTAAGGATCCAATTCTTTTAAAACATTATTTCTTCAGAATCTGTTTTTTCCTCGGCAACATAGAATGCTACCTTTTAACGAAAACTTTTATGAATGAATGAATAAATTGGTAGCATTGCTGGGGACACTCACAACTGGTCATCTACTACGAAGTATTAGACCTCATTTTTCCCTCTGGGCCTTGCCTGGGGTGCAGCCTCAAAGTCTGGCTAAATCCCTAGAGTCTTCTGGCTCCCCGAAGAGGAGATGAAGTGGGGTCCACAGAGGCTGTAGCTCTGGGGGTGGTCCAGCCAAGGGTAGCAGCGGGCCTATGGGGGTGGGGGCTGGGGGGTGGGCACACCTATGGAATGCCAGTCTTGGGTATGTGTGTGTAAGTCGGCATACTCTGTGTGTGCAAGCACATGGACAAGCATGGGCCTGGAGTGGTCAGGGGTATGCGTGAGTTTGCCAGGTGTGTGTTCAGGCGGATCAGCATGCCAGCAAGGTATGTACGTGCTTAAGGCTGGGCGTGCGTTTGCAGGTGTGCCTGCCGTCTTCTGTGCCCTCCGGGCCAAGTGAGCTGTGTGCTCACGTGCCTGAGAGTCCTTGTTGCCGTGAGAACTGAGGGATCTCTCAGTCCCCAGATTAGTGCTGCCTTAGAGGTGGGGGTGGCTGTGGGGAGGCAGCAGCTGGCTGGGTGATCAGGCAGGTTTGGGAAGCATGTTTCTCCTGTTCCTGCTCACTCACAATGGTCACACCTGAGACCTGGGAGACCTGGACTTGGTGACGCCACCTTCCTGGACAGGGGGAACCAGGACACTTCCCAAGCTTCTGGGCCAGGGTTTGGAGAGTGAGTAGCTAGGCAATTGCTGGGCACAGGACCCAGGATCCAGGCAGACCTCAGAATCCACCTGCATGCCAGACAAGGCCGTGCTCTGGCCTCAACACACTCACGTCTTCTAGGTGAGGCAGCTGGAGTCCAGAGGGGGAACATGTCCTCATGAGTCTCTGGTCAGCAGCCCACCTGATGTGAGCCTTCTAGACACCCTGCTGGCTATGGATAGACATGATAGAAGAACAGCCTTCCCCCACCATCTCCCTACTCCCCACCAGAGAGGCCCTAGTCTGTTGGTGGAGGCACTGGACCCACCCGGATTGTGTGTGTGTTTGCACACAAGAGAGAGCTGGGGGTATAGGAGAAGGTACCTCTACATGGGTGAAACCCTGAGTGTTGAAAGGATTTTGGGGGATCAGTATTCTCTGGGCAGGGTGCCCTATGCTCTCTGGAGGGGTTTCTGGGGCCCTAGTCTGACATGGGTTCGAACCCACCAGCCACTCCACAGGAAAAAGATGTGGCAGCCTGCTTGCATAAAGATTACAGCCTTGGAAATCCTATGGGGCAGTTCTACTCTGTCCTATAGGGTCACTGTAAGTTGGAATCAACTTGATGGCAATGTTTTTTTTTTTTTTTTAATCTGACACCTGGAGTCCCTGAGTGGTACAAAAGGTTAATATGCTCAGCTGCTAACCGAAAGGTTGGAGGTTTGAGTCCACCTAGAGGTGCCTCTGAAGAAAGGCCTGGCAATTTACTTCCAAAAAATCAGCCATTGAAAACTCTATAGAGCATGGATAAACAAAATGTGGTACACATATCCAATGGAATACTACTTAGCCAGTGAGAAAAATGACGTCTTGATACACGCTACAATATAAATGGAGCTTGGAGACATTATGCTGAGTGAAATAAGTCAATCGCTAAAGGACAAATATTGTATGACCTTACTTATATAAAAAGGTAAGAAAAGGCAAATGTATAGAGACCAAAGATTAATAAAGATTAACAGTGGTTACCAGGAGGGAGGAAGGGAGAAAGAGAAGGTAATTGCTTAAGGAGTACTGAGTTTGGGTTTATGGTGATGGAAAAATTGCATTGATTAAGGTTACGTTGCACAGCTGATTATGGTAATTGCCATCAATAAGTTGAACACTTGCAAAAAGTTGAATTGGCAAAAGTTGTGTAATAGATATGCTTACAACAATGACAAAAAAGAAAAAAAAAGAGTAGCTGCTGAGGCTTATGAGGTACAACCAAACACCTCATGGGATCTGGGTCCTTGGTTTGGAGGTTTGGGGTCATGATTTCATGGGACATGCTGGTTAATTGACCTAATAATATGTTTAGTGCTTCTGTTCTACCTCCTAGTTTGTTGCTTAGTGTCTCGGGTCTTAAAAGCTTGCAGGTGGCCATCCAAGTCACAATTGGTCTCTGTTTGCCTCTAACAACAGAGGAAGGAGAGTCAGGAATAGGAGGAGGAAATGGACTGTGTGGCTAATTGCCTCCATGAACAACTGCCTCATTTGCCATGAGACCAGAAGAAATGGATGATGCCTGGCTACCATTATTGAACATTTTGATCAAAGATTCCATAGAAGAATCCTGATCAAAAGGGGGAAAATGAGGCACAGAATTTCAGATTCTCATTGTTGTCATTTGGTGCCGTCGAGTCGGTTCTGACTCATAGCAGCCCTGTGCACAACAGAACAAAACATTACCTAGTCCTGCACCATCCTCACAGTTGCAATGCTTGAGCCCATTGTTGAAGTCACTGTATCAATCCATCCTGTTGAGGGTTTTCCTCTTTTTCGCTGACCCTCTTTTTTACCAAGCATGATGTCCCTCTCCAGGGACTGATTCCTGCTGATAACATGTCCAAAGACTGTGAGATGTAGTCTTGTCATCCTTGCTTCTAAGAAGCATTCTGGTTGTACTTCTTCCAGGACAGATTTGTTTGTTCTTTTGTCAGTCCATGGTATATTCAGTATTTTTCGCCAACACCACAACTCAAAGGCGTCAATTCTTTTTCAGTCTTCCTTATTCATTGTTCAGCTTTTGCATGCATATGAGGCGATTGAAAGTACCATGGCTTGGGTCGGGCGCACCTTAGTCCTCAAGGTGACATCTTTGCTTTTCAACATTTTAAAGAGGTCTTTTGGAGCCAACTTGCCCGATGGAATGGATCTTTTGATTTCTTGACTGCTGCTTCCGTGGGTGTTGATTGTGGATCCAAGTAAAATGAAATCCTTGACAACCTCAATCTTTTCTCTGTTTATCATGATGTTGCTCATTGGTCCAGTTGGGAGGATTTTTTTTTTCTTTATGTTGAGGTGTAATCCATACTGAAGGCTGTGGTCCTTGGCCTTCATCAGTAAGTGCTTCAAGTTCTCTTCACTTTGAGCAAGCAAAGTTGTGTCATCTGCATGACGGAAGGTTGTTAATGAGTCTTCCTCCAATCCTGATGCCCCATTCTTCTTTGTATAGTCTAGCTTCTCGGATTATTTGCTTAGCATATAGATTGAATAGGTATGGTGAAAAGATACAACCCTGGCCGCACCTTTCCTGACTTTAAACCAATCAGTATCCCCTTGTTCTGTTCGAATGACTGCCTCTTGATCCATGTACAGATTCCTCATGAGCACAATTAAGTGCTCATTCTCCACAATGTTGTCCATAATTTGTTATGATCCATACAGTCCAAAGCCTTAGCATAGTCAATAAAACACAGGTAAACACTTTTTTGGTACTCTCTGCTTTCAGCCAGTATCCATCTGACATCAGCAATGATATCCCTGGTTCTGAGTCCTCTTCTAAATCTGGCTTGAATTTCTGGCAGTTCCCTGTCGATATACTGCTGCAGCTGCTTTTGAATGATCTTCAGCAAAATTTTACTTGCGTGTGATATTAATGATAAAAAAAAAATTGTTCGATAATTCCGCATTCAGTGGAATCACCTTTCTTGGGAATAGGCATAAATATGGATCTCCTCCAGTCCATTGGCCAGGTAGTTATCTTCCAAATTTCTTGGCATAGACAAGTGAGTGCTTCCAGGACTGCATCCGTTTGTTGAAATATCTCAAATGGTATTCTGTCAATTCCCAGATCCTTGTTTTTCGCCAATGCCTTCAGTGCAGCTTGGACTTCTTCCTTCAGTACCATCGGCTCCTGATCATATACTACCTCCTGAAATGGTTGAATGTTGACCAATTCTTTTTGTTATCGTGACTCTGTGTATTCCTTCCATCTTCTTTTGATGCTTCCTGCGTCATTTAAGATTTTCCACATAAAATCCTTCAGTATTGCAACTCGAAGCTCGAATTTTTTTTAAGTTATTTCAGCTTGAGAAATATTGAGCGTGTTCTTCCCTTTTGGTTTTCTATCTCCAGCTCTTTGCACATGTCATCATAATACTTTACTTTGTCTTCTTGAGCCGCCCTTTGAAATCTTCTGTTCAGTTCTTTTACTTCATCATTTCTTTCTTTTGCTTTAGTTGCTAGATGTTCGAGAAAAAGCTTCAGAGTCTCTTCTGACATCCATTTTGATCTTTTCTGTCTTTCCTGTCTTTTTAGTGACCTCTTGCTTTCTTCATGTATGATGTCCTTAATGTCATTCCACAACTCATCTGGTCTTTGGTCATTAGTATTCAACGCTTCAAATCTGTTCTTGAGATGGTCTCTAAATTCAGGTGGGATATGCTCAAGATCGTACTTTGGCTCTCCAGAACTTGTTCTAATTTTCTTCAGTTTCAACTTGAACCTGCATATGAGTAATTGATTGTCTGATCCACAGTTGGCCTCTGGCCTTGTCCTGACTGATGATATTGAGCTTTTCTATCATCTCTTTCCACAGATGTAATTGATTCGATTTCTGTGTGTTCCATCTGGTGAGGTCCATGTGTATAGTTGCTGTTTATGTTGGTGAAAGAAGGTATTTGCAATGAAGAAGTCATTGGTCTTGCAAAATTCAATCATGTGATCTCCAGCATCATTCCTATCACCAAGACCATATTTTCTAACTACAAATCCTTCTTCTTTGTTTCCAACTTTTGCATTCCAATCGCCAGTAATTATCAATACATTCTGATTGCATTTGATCAATTTCAGACTGTAGAAGCTGGTAAACATCTTCAATTTCCTAATCTTTGGCCTTAGTGGTTGGTGCATAAATTTTAATAATAGTTATATTAACTGGTCTTCCCTGTAGACATATGGATATTATCCTATCACTGACGGCGTTGTACTTCAGGAGAGATCTGGAAATGTTTTCTTCGACCATGAATGCAATGCCGTTCCTCCTCATGTTGTCATTCCCGTCATATTAGACCGTATGATTGTCTGATTCAAAATGGCCAATACTAGTCCATTTCAGCTCACTAATGCCTAGGATATTGATGTTTACGTGTTCCATTTCATTTTTGATGATTTCCAATTTTCCTAGATTCATACTTCATACATTCCAGGTTCTGATTATTAATGGGTGTTTGCAGCTGTTTCTTTTCATTTTGTGTCATGTCACATCAGCAAATGAAGGTCCTGAAAGCTTGACTCCATCCATGTCATTAAGGTTGACTCTACTTTGAGGGGCCAGCTCTTCCCCAGTTGTGTTTTGAATGCCTTCCAGCCTGAGGGGCTCATCTTCTGGCACTATATCAGATAATGTTCCTTTGCTATTCATAAGGTTTTCACTGGCTAATTCTTTTCATAAGTAGACCGCAGGGTCCTTCTTTTTAGTCTGTCTTAGTCTGGAAGCTCACCTGAAACCTATCTGCCATGGGTGACCCTGCTGGTATTTGAATACTGGTGGTATAGCTTCCAGCATCACAGCAACGTGCAAGCCCTCACAGTACGACAAACTGACAGATGCGTGGGGGTCAGTTTCTCATAGAATCCATATTTTCTGGAGCCATGTAGGGTGAATGAACCCCTGAAGCTATTGCTCTGAGATAACCTTTAAATCTTAAACCAAAAATATCCCCTGAAGTCTTCTTAAAACCGAATAGTTTAGCTTAACTAGTAAAAAATGTCTGCCTTGAGTATTATGCTCTTTTAAGATCTATTCATATGGGATAAGTTGACAACAAAAACCCCAAAGATTAGATAGGAACCTTAGGGGGCAGTGAATTTATGTTAATGAGGGAGGAATCACTCAGAAAAGGAGGGTGAAAATGGTTGCACAACTCGAAGAATGTAATCAATGTCACTGAATTGTACATGTAGAAACTGTTGAATTAGTGTATGTTTTGCTGTGTATATTCCAACAACAAGAGTAATAAAATAAATTACTTAAGAAAAGAGAAAGCCCTATGAAGCACAGTTCTGCTCTGATGCACATGGGTCATCAGGAGTCAGAATCAGCTGGACAGCTTTGGTTTGAACCTGACACCTGTTCTGCAGCAGCAGGAGTTGCACCTCAGCCCGGAGCTGCATCTGTCTCCCCTTTGCCCTTCCTGGCTCAGCCTTGGCACCCTGGACTGACTCCCTTCCCTCAGCCACTCATTTAGTTGGTCAGCACTCATTGACACTGGTCTGGGCCAGGCCACACACTGGGGACACAGAGACGAATGAGAAAAGGGCCCTGGGCTCTTGGTGGGAGACAGCTCAGTCCCCAGGGGAGGGTGTCAGAGATGTTTGGAAGGGAGGGATTATCTCTGGAAGAGGGGGTGGTGCGGGAAACCAGTCCAGGTGGAAGGGACAGGATGCACCAAGGGTGGGAGGCCTGGTGCACACAGAGGGCCTCCCCTTCAGCAGCATGGGGGATGGGGGAGGTCTCCAGGCCTTTCCAGGGGCAGGACAGAGGGGCGGGCCAGTCCCACTGGGAGGTGGGTTTCCTTCCGGCAACAGCTCTGTCACACGCAATGGAGCGGAAGGGGTTGGGGGACCATTGTTCCCTGGCACGCTAGCACCCCTCCACCCCTCCCCAGCTTCTGGGTGGGGGGAGCATCGGAAGGAAGTGAGCTGAGCCCAGGCCCTGGCAAGCCCCCAGCGTGAGGGCGCACTGTCCTGGGAACGCAACCCATGTGTGGGCCTGGTGTGCTCACACCTCACAAGCCACGTATGTGTCACAGGGGCCATACCACCCTGAGACCACCCTTCCCTGCTTTCCTGGTGTGTGCGTTCGTGCGTGTGTGTATGTGTGTGCTCGCGTGTACACGTGAGCATGAGTGTGTTGAGCATTGACACAGTCCCTGGCACTCACTATCTCAGCCAGCCTCCCACCGACCCTGTGGGGTAGAATTATCATCCCCAGTTGCAAGATGAGAAAATCTAGACTCAGAATGGTTATGCAAATTGCCCAGGTTTTGTGGGTGAGCAGGGATTTGGATTTAGGCATGTAAGCCAGCCTCCTGCCTTATCCTCTTTCCATTTCCCAGGCCCTGCTAATGGACTGGAATCTGCTATGGTTAATTACCAGCCCAGATGGAGTGGGGGGTGCAGAGGCAAAGGAATGGCCAGGGCAAGCGTATCAAGCGTCACCATGGGATCCCTCTAAAACCGGAAAAACCCGCTGGCACCCAGGGCCCACAGGGAGAGGGCAGATAGTCTCAGTAACAATCAGAGGCTGCAAGGGGTCTGCCCCCTGCCCCAAAGTGCCCTCTGTTGCCCTGTCTTGAGTGGCTGCCACCACACCTGCAATCTTTAAAGCAAGTCCTCAACTCCAGGGGGACCCTGCAAATCTGGTGTTGTGTCACAGTAGAGGGGTAGAGTGCATGGTCTTGGGGGGCTAGTTTTCAGGGGGATCACTGGGGAATAGGGGCTTGGCTCAGGATGTGAGTCTCTGGTGTCAGTCCACTCTCAGAGACAGGAACCAATGACAGGGATAAAGTGGAGAGTAAACTCATGGACTACTCTTTGAATCTCATAAACTTTGGGCCAGGAACATCCAGCCTTTGCTTGGTTTCCCCCACCCGATAGTGTACTCACCACTCTTCTTTCAGACAGTGGCTCCCTACTCAGAGTCCTTTGAAAATCCTTCCCTGGGGAGCAAGGTGCTAGGCTGTACCAGCTTTGGGACTGAGACCTGTCTGGGAAAATCTCAGGGAGACTCCAGTGACTGGGTTGTTTGAATAGAGACCAAGGAGTTCCAGTGAGAGAGGTCACCCTGAGGTGAAAAGGAGCCAGGCAGAGCCACTTGGCCCAGTGTCCCTGCTCCCATCAGAAAAGGGGTGAGCTAGTTTGGAGTAAGAATAACAATGGTTCTTTCTCTAATGTGTCATGAGGCCCAGTCTTGGTGTCACAGGAAAGAGTGAGACTGCTTTGCACAGGGGCTGTGGGGAGTGGTGGATGGCGCAGAAAAGTGAAAATGGAGGCTCTTACGTGGAAACGGGACCATGTTTCCTGGGACTCCCAGAGCTGAGCTGGACCTCTTTGCTTAGACTGCAGTGCCCATGACAGGGCTGTGTTCCTGTCCGTTCAGGGTTCCCATGGAAGGGCTGAGCTTCCCTCCTCAGACTGGGACCCTCAGGGCAGGGCCAGGTCTGTGTGGGCTCCCAGGGTAAGGCTTTGTCTTCCCCCTCTATGCGGTGTGCTGGCTTTCCCCTCTGCCATTGTCTGTCCTGGGCAGAGTCCACCTGCTGAGTGTGCTGTGATCCTGCTGGCTATGGCTGTTGGACCAGGAATCACACTGCTCCAAGAGGACCCAACCATTGATTGACCTGTGACCTCTGACCTGTGTCACAAAGATCCAATTACTAGGGGCGAGTGGGAGGAAGGGAGAAAGGAGGACTCAATGCTTAGAGAACTCTGAGCTTCTGTTAAGGGTAATGATAAAATTTGGGAACGGGAAAAGGGTGATGGTTGAGCAACATGATAAACATAATGTCACTGAACTTCACATGTAAAAATTGTTGAAATAGCAAATGTTTTGTTACATATTTATATATACCATAATAAAAAAATCACAGGATTGTATCTGTATAAAGTTTTTAAAAAAATTTTTTATTGAGCTTTAAGTGAAAGTTCACAAACCAAGTCAGTCTTATATACACCTTGCTGTATACTCCTAGTTGCTCTCCTTCTAATGAGACAGCACATTCCTTCCCTCCACTCTCTACTTTTGCGTCTATTCAGCTAGCTTCTGACCCCCTCTGCCCTCTCATCTCTTCTCCAGACAGGAGTTGCCCACATAGTCTTATGTGTCTACTCGATCCAAGAAACTCACTCTTCACCGGTGTCGTTTTCTATCCCATAGTCCAGTCCAACCCCTGTCCGAAAAGTTGGCTTTGGGAATGTTTCCTTTCTTGGGCTAACAGAAGGTCTGGGGACCATGACCTCTGGGGTCCTTCTAGTCTCAGTCAGACCATTAAGTCTAGTCTTTTTCTGTACAAAGTTTTAATTTGTATTTTTCATTAAGCAAATATTTATTGCATTCTTTAAAAAAAAAAAAAAAGATGAATTGAGCCAATCTAACTCCTCTCTCAAGAACCTGAGCTAAGAGATACAAAGGAAAGCCCTGGATGGTGGTGGATACTTGAGATAAAAAGAGTTGAGTTGGACAGGCTGGGAGACCTAGAGAAGGCGCTTAATTTTCCTAGGGAGATGGCTCTGGGATTTCCTTACCATTTCATCTCTGTCAGAATTACCCCTCACCATTGCACTTTGCACTGTGGACCTTCCCCATCCTTTGCCTCACTGGATTTTGCCCACAGCCCTCTAAGCCAGGCTGGCAGCTCATTGCTAGTAGCCCAATCTTCAAGTTTGTGGTGTTACAGAAGACCTCAGAGGTAGCTGAAGATGGGGTCTGAGGCCCATACAAGGGACTTGACCAAGGTCAGCCACACTTAGAACTTGAGCTCAGGTCTCCTAACCACCCAGCCAAGTCCTCTTTCTTTCCACCATTCATTGATCATGTCGTGTTTCAAAGCTGCCCTCTTTTCTCCAGACAGTCCTGGCTATGGAGGTGAGACACAGGCAGGGGAAGAGACTCTAGGTATGGTGTAGCAGAAACAGCACATCCTAAGTCTGCATCCCTCCTCCTCTGATTCCCAGCCTGTGCTTTCTGAGCCTCAGGTTTCTTATCTCTAAACTGGGTATAATGACACCAACCTCCTAGGGATGTTGTGAAAACAACCTTGAGATGATGTGTGCCCGGGGCCTGTCCAGGCCTGCCCAGGAAGGGGGTTGACAGAGCTGTTCCAGTCTGCCTCTAGCCTGCTGTGAGGGCCAGGGGTAATGAGAGGGGAGCAAAGTCTCCTTGTCATTCCCTCCTACCGTGGCTCTGGCCAGAGGGGAGCCCTAGGCCAGACCAAGTGAGTTAAAGGTTGGCCAGGTGTGCGTGAGAAGCTCAGGCCAACTCCTGACCACAGGGAGCTGGGTGGTGCAGTGACATTTGGGTGACCACTGGGCCACCTCAGGGCTGGCATAAAACTCCCCAGGGAGCTGCTTCTTGTTTGAACCTTGTATTGACAAAGTATGGCCGTATCAGCTTGTTGGGGATCTTTATATATACCACTAGGGAGCATTGGTACCCTGACAACACATTGGTTAAGCATTTGGCTGCTAACCAAAAAGTCAGCAATTTGAATCCACCAGCTGCTCCTTGGAAACCATATGGAACAGTTCCACCCTGTCCTATAGGGTCGCTATGAGTTGGAATTGACTTGACGGGAATTTTTTTTTTTTTTTTTGAGGGAGCATTGATTAACTTCCCACTAGCCCAGGGGGTCTGGAGGACAGGGTATGACCCTCTCCAACTGGATTCCCTAGGGCAATGCCATGTCTCCTCTCCCAGAGAGGACCATGTTTGCTGGGACTCTTGGGGCTGGGCTGGGACACTTTTCTTAGACGAGGATGCCCGTGGCAGGGCTGTATTCCCTTTAGTTTAGGGTTCCCATGGAAGTTCTAGAAAACCTGGTGGTGTAGTGGTTAAATGCTACGGCTGCTAACCAAAAGGTCAGCAGTTCGAATCCACCAGGCACTCCTTGGAAACTCTGTGGGGCACTTCTACTCTGTCCCATAAGGTCAATCGACTTGACAGTTTTTTTTTGGAAGGGCTAGGCCTCCTTCCTCACACTGGGACTCTCAGGGCTGGGCCAGGTCTGTGTGGGCTCCCAGGACAAGGCTGTGTCTCTTCCCTCTATGTGGTGTGCTAGTTTTCACCTCTTCCATTGTCTTTTCTGGGCAGGGTTCACCCGCTGAAGTGGCCAGGGTGCCGCATTCCTGCTCCTACTGGCTATGGCTGTTTGGACCAGGAGTGCACACTGTTCCTACAGTACCCAACCATTGACTGACCTGTGACCTCTGACCTGTGTCACAAAGACCCAATTACTAGGGATGGGTGGGAGGAGAGGGAAAGGAGGACTCAGTGCCTAGGGAACACTGAGCTTCTGTTAAGGGTGATGGTATAATTTGGGAACAGGTAAAGGTAATGGCTAAAAAACTTGATAAACATACTTGATGTCTGTTGGGCAAATGGTCTTCCTCTACGCCTCCCATCCAGGCTGCTTAAGTAAAGGCCTTGGGCCCAGGACATTCTCTGATAAGGAGCCTGAGAATTGGGTCTCCTTCTCTCTACTAGTTCCTTCTCCTTATCAGAGAAGGCTTACCCCTGTTTTGGGCACTCAGTAACTTTCTCTGTCCCTTGCACATGTGCAGGCACCGTTCAGCACCTGGCCAACACCACTTCTACATTTGTCCCCAGCCGGGAGGGAACAGGGTCTCTTGTGCTACAGCACTAGAGGGGGTATGTGCCAAATGGGGTAAAATTCAGCTTCGAGGGATGGAGTCTTTGTGAGGCCAAACATAAGCACCTTCATGTGGTCTGCTACTTCACTATAGTTTGCTAAGTCATCCTTATGTAAATCCCTGGTATAAAACTTCTGTCCCGCTGCAGGACACAGAGATCTGCTTTGGTCCTGCGAATGCCCAAGACCCATCTAATATGTAAGCCTCTCAAATAAACTCCTTTGCTGCCACAATGAAGTTGCTCGACTCTTGCTTTGGTCTCTCAAGGCCCTCCATTTTTGGAGGCAAGTTTAACATTGCTGATCCATGCTTGGACAATATCACTCAACTGTACACGAGAAGACTGGTGAAATGGCAAATGTTTTGTTACACGTGTGTGTGTGTATATATATATACATACCACATTAAAAAGAATCACAGTATTATATTTATTTGCAAAAAGTTTTAATTTGTATTTTTCATTAAAAAACTATTACATCCTTTTTTTTTTTTTTAAAAAAAAAAGATGAACCAAGCCAATCAAACTCTTTTTTCAAGAACCTGAGCTAAGAGATACAAAGGAAAGCCCTGGGTGGTGGTGGATACTTGAGATGAGAGAACTTGAAGATTTGGGCTGGACAGCCTGGGAGACTTAGAGGAGGCAGTTAATTTCCCCAGTGAGATGGCTCTAGTATTTCTCTACCATTTCATCTTTGTGGAAATTACCCCTTACCAGTGCACTGCACTTCAAAGTTTATGAGGCCCTTCCCCATGCATTGCCTCCCTGGGTTTTACCCACAGCCCTCTAAGCCAGGCTAGAAGATCAGGGCTCATTGCTAGCAGCCCAATCTTCAAGTTAATGGTGCTGGAGAAGACCTCAGAAGTGGTTGAAGACGGGAGTCTAAGGCCCATAGAGGGGAGGGGACTTGCCCAAGGTCACCCACACCAGAACCTGAGCTCAGGTCTCCTAACCATCCAGCCAAGTCTTCTTTCTTTCCACCATTCATTGATCATGTTGTGTGTCAAAGCTGCCCTCTTCTCTCCAGACAGTCCTGGCTACAGGGGTGAGACACAGGCAGGGGAAGAGACTTTGGGTATAGTGTAGGGGAAATAGTGCAGTCCTAAGTCTGCATCCCTCCTCCTCTAATTGCCAGCTTGTGCTCCCTGAGCTTCAGGTTCCTTATATCTAAAGTAGGTATGACACTCATCTCCCAGGGTGGTTGTGAGAACAACCTGAGATGGTATGTGCCTAGGGCCTGTCCAGGCCTGCCCAGGAAGGGGGTTGACAGAACTGTTCCAGTCTGCCTCTAGCCTGCTGTGAGGGGGCCAGGGGTGATGAGGAGGGGAGCAAAGTCTCCATGTCCACTCCCTCCTACCTTGGTTCTGGCCAGAGGGCAGCCCTAGGCCAGACCAAGTGAGTTAAAGCTTGGCCAGGTGTGCGTGAGAAGCTCAGGTTAACTCTTGATCACAAGGATCCAAGTGGTCCAGTGACAACTGAGTGATCGATCACTGGGCCACCTCAGGGCCAGCTGGCATGGAACTCCCCAGGGAGCTGTCCCTTGGCTGAATCTTGGATTGATAAAGTATGACTGTGTCAGCTTGTTGGCGGTCTTCACGTATACCACTAGGGAGCATTGATGAGCGTCCCACTAGCCCAGGGGCCCCGGAGGATAGGGCCACGACCCCCTTCAAGTGGATTTCCCAGGGCAACGCCAGGTCTTCTCTCCCAGAAAGGACCATATTTGCTGGGACTCCTAGGGGTGGGGTGGGACTCTTCTTAGACTGGGATGCCCATGTTGGGGCTGTGTTCCCTTCAGTTTAGGGTTCCTGTTCAAGGCCTAGGCCTCCTCCTCACACTCTCAGGGGCGGGCCAAGTCTGTGTGAGCTCCCAGGACAAAGCTGTGTCTTCTCCTGTTACAAGGTATGCTAGCTTTTCCGTCTGCCATTGTCTCTCTGGCAGGGTCCATCTGCTGAGGTGGCCAGGGTGTTGCGACCCTGCTTCTGCTGACTATGGCAGTTTGGACCAGGGGTCACACTGCTCCAAGAGGATGCAACCATTGACTGCCCTGTGACCTCTGACTCGTGTCACAAAGACCCAATTACTGGGGGCGGGTAGGAGGGAGGGCGGAAGGAAGAGTCAATGCTTAGGTAACTCTGGGTTTCTGTTAAGGGTGGTGGTTGAACAACATGATAATTAATGTCACTGAACTATACATGTGAGGATTGTTGAAATGGCAAAAGCTTTGTTACATATGTATTTATTGTTACATATATATTTATGTGGAAACCCCGGTGGTGTAGTGGTTAAGTGCTACAGCTGCTAACCAAAGGGTCGGCAGTTTGAATCCGCCAGGCGCTCCTTGGAAACTCTATGGGGCAGTTCTACTCTGTCCTATAGGGTCGCTATGAGTCGGAATCGACTCGACAACCCTGGACTTGGTTTTTTTTGGGTTTATATATTTATGTAAATATAAATATATATATACTACACTAAAAAAAAATCACATGATTATGTCTGTGTAAAACTTTAATTTGTATTTTTCACTGAACAAATATTGATCACATTCTTAAAAAAAAAAAATGAATGATTTGAGTCAATCGAACTCCTCTCTCAAGATTCTGAGCAAAGGAAAGCCCTGGTTAGTGGTGGATATTTGAAATGAGAGGAGTTGAAGATTTGGGCTGGACAGGCTGGGAGACCTAGAGAAGGCACGTAATTTTTCCAATGAGGTGGCTCTGGGATTTCCTTACCATTTCTTCTCTGTCAAAATTACCCCTCACCAGTGCACTGTGCACTGTGGGGCCCCCCCATCCGTTGCCTTCCTAGATTTTAGCCCAAGCCCTTTAAGCCAGGCTGGCAGCTCAGGGCTTACTGCTAGTAGCCCAATCTTCAAGTTTGTCGTGCTGGAGAAGACCTCAGAGGTGGCTGAAGGTGTGGGTCTGAGGCCCATAGTGGGAAGGAGACTTGCCCAAGGTCAGCTGCCCTGGAACCTAAGTTCAGGTCTCTGGCCCATCCGGCCAAGTCTTCTTTCTTTCCACCATTCATTGATGATGCTGCTTTTCAAAGCTGCCCACTTCTCTCCAGATAGTCCTGGCTACGGAGGTGAGACGTAGGCAGGGGAAGAGACTCTGGGTATGGTGTAGGGGAAGCAGTACAGTCCTAAGTCTGCATCCCTCCTCCTCTGATTCCCAGCTTATGCTTTCTGAGCCTCAGTTTCCTTATCTCTAAAGTAGGTATAATGACAATTACCTCCTAGGGTTATTGTGAGAACAGCCTGAGATGATGTGTGCCCAGGGCCTGTCCAGGCCTGCCCAGGAAGTGGGTTGATGGAACTATTCCAGTCTGCCTCCAGCCTGCTGTGAGGGCTGGGGTGATGAGGCGGGAGCAAAGTCTCCAAGTCCACTCCCTCCTACCTTGGCTCTGGCCAGAGGGGAGCCTTAGGCCAGACCAAGTGAGTTAAAGATTGGCCAGGTGTGCGTGAGACGCTCAGGCCAACTCCTGACCACAGGAAGCCGAGTGATGCAGTGTCATTTGGGTGACCACTGGGCCACCTCAGAGCTGGCATGAAACTCCCCAGGGAGCTGTCCCCTTGGCTGAACCCTGAATTGATAAAGTATGGCGGTGCCAGCTTGTTGGCGGTCTTCACGTATACCACTAGGCAACACTGATGAGCTTCCCACTAGCCCACGGGCCCTGGAGGATAGGGCCATGACACCCTCTAAGTGAAGTCCCAGGGTAATGGTATATCTCCTCTCCCAGAGAGGACCAAGTTTGCTGGGACCCCCAGGGCTGGACTCGGCTGGTTTTCTTACACTGAAATGGCCATGGCAGGGCGGTATTCCCTTCAGTTTAGGGTTCCCACGGAAGGTTTAGGCTTCCCTCCTCTAACTGGGACCCTCATGGCAAGGCCAACTCTGTGTGAGCTTCCAGGACAAGGCTGTGTCTCCTCTCTCAAATAGGGGATCACAGAATGAGACCATTTCTCCTGGGACTCCCAGGGCTTTGCTGCGTCTCCCTCCTCAGGTTGGAACTCTCTGGACGTGGTAGTTTTTCCCTCAGACTCGAGACCCCAAGCAGGGCTACATCTCCTCACTCAGTCCGTGATGTCCAAGACAAAGTCATGTTCTGCTTGTCTAGGGTTCCCAGGGCAGCACTCTGTCTCCCCTCTCAAACTGGGGTTCCCTAAGGCAGAACTGTGCTCCTGAGTCTAAGAGATGACTTGGGTCTTCTCTCAGATGGAGGTTCCTTGAGGAGTTTATTTTGGGTTTGAAGAAGGGCATGGACACAGACAGCTAGAACTTAGGTGAAGTACTTCCTTCCTGCAGGATTTTAGCACAAATCCAGATGTTTTTACTTCTTAGATTTATTATTTTCTCCAAAGCCACAGACAATCACGATATTTCCAGAACGTTGGGAAAAGTATGCATCTGGGTGAACACGTTGGAAATGAAGGTCTTGCTGATTTTCACGTCACCTCAGAGAATCATAGTTTGTAGGACAGATAAGTTGTGCCCCAATTAGTAATAAAGGAACCAAAAATAAACTGAAGACAGTCTTCCAGAACAGTGTAGATGTCATATATTAGACAGCAGCTCCTGTCTAGGGTGGTATTGCAGCCTTACTCTATCAGTATTTGCGTTTACTATTCAGACAGTAGAGTCCTGGTGGGCCAGTGGTTTAGAGCTAAGGCTCCTAACCAAAAGGTCAGCAATTCAAACCTACCAGCCGCTCCTTGGAAACCCTATGGGGCAGTTCTTCTACTCTGTCCTATAGAGTTGCTGGGAGTTGAAATCAACTCGACGGCAACTGGTTCAGTTCGATTACTCAGACAGAGGAAGCTATGGGAACTGAGGTCCTGCAGCTACGCATATGGCGGTACCAAGGGTGCTATTTAGAAAGAAATACAGGTGTCAGCACCTGTAAACTTGCTCCCTGGATTACAACGCTGAGGGGTTGGTTACCATTTAAACCATCTTCTCACTAAATTTTCAATTTGAACTAGTAGTGGTTGTTTTTCTAAAGAACATATCACTAATGCAATGATAAAAGCAATACAAAAGCAGGATTCTCACTTTCCAGAGATCCACGCTACTGCTCATGTGGCTAATGAGTCTATTGCAGAAAACAGAGGATCCTGATAGTGGGTGTGTGCAGCCATTCATTCTGTGTCATTTCATTTTACTTGGATTCACAACTGAAGCTCATGGAAGCGGCAGTCAAGAAATCAAATGACATATTGCATTGGGCAAGTCTGCTGCAAAAGACCTCTTTAAAGTGTTAAAAAGCAAAGATGTCACTTTGAGGACTAAGGTGTGTCTGACCCAAGCCGTGGTGTTTTCAATCGCCTCATGTATGCGAAAGCTGGACAGTAAATAAGGAAGGCTGAGGAAGAACTGATCCCTTTGAATTCTGTGTTGGTGAAGAATATTGAATATACCATGAACTGCCAGAACGAACAAATCTGTCTTGGAAGAAGTCCAGCCAGTATGCTCCTTAGAAGCAAGGATGGCGAGGCTTCATTTCATGTATTTGGAACATGTTATCAGGAGGGACCAGTCCTTGGAGAAGGACATCAGTAAAGTAGAGGGTCATGGGAAAAGAGGAAGATCCTCAATGAGATGGGTTGACACCGTAGCTGCAACAATGGGTTTAAGCATAACAACAATTGTGAGGATGGTACAGGACCAGGCAATGTTTCATTCTGTTATACATGGAGTTGCTATGAGTCGGAACCAACTTGAGGGCACCTAACAACAACAACAGAGCCTTTCTGAGGATTCCCCCACCATTTTCTTTTCTCTGTTCCCCACACCTGGGGATGCACCCTGGTATCACATTATATAGCTACTTGGCCCCTCCAAGCATAAAGCTACGGCCTTGGAGAGAGCCTTGTGCTGGAGGTGCACTAGAGAAAGCAAGTGGTTAGTTTTGGTCTGTGTATATGGGGGTAGGGGAGAGGAGGTCCAAATATTCAAATATCAACATCCTCAAGCTCAGTTCTGTCTGGATTTTTCAGTGGGGAGGTGTGTTGTGGGGCGAGGACTTGCTTACACATAGGAGATAAACATAACAAACAGCTCTTTCATTTTATGGAGAAAAAAACTAATCTAGTTAATCCAACGCTCTTCCTCCATTTTGTAGGTTGAGACACTGGGACTCCAGAGCAGCGAAGGGCCTTGCTTAGTGTCACACTGTGGGTCAGAAACGGGACTAGAGCCTGGGACTCATGACTTCCAGCCCAGGACTGTGTCTTCCACCGGGTAAGCCATTCCCGGGGGTGGAAAGAGTGGGGTCTGCCATAGTGGAAGTGAGCTGCGTGGGTGCTGCACCCTGGGGCCATGCAGGGAGAGGGGAAGGCCTGAGCCTTTTGTTGGTAATCCAGACATTCCTGGGGAGCTTGCCTTCTCCCAGCTGTAGGCAAACAAATCAAGACTTCATGAGAAGTCACGTGTTCTACCTTTTGAAGAAGGGATATGGTGGAACCCCATTCACTTGTTGAATTTGACCCACAAAGCTGGGTCCCTTCCTCATTGTTTCCTCCAAGTGTTCAAAGGCTTGGTTCATACAAGAAAAGAGAGAAGAGAGAGCAGTGAAAGAGTACCCATCAATGACTATGAGGGGACAGACATGGGTCTAGTCTCAGGACTCAAGAAACAAGGGCTTACTGATACAGGCTATGGCATGGATGGCCCTTGGAAACATTGTATTAAGTGAAAGAAACCAGGCAGAAAAGACTGCATGCTGTATGATTCCGTTTATATGAAATGTCCAGAATAGATAAATCTATAAAAAAAAAAACCTATAGAGACAGAAAATAGATTAGTGGTTGCCTTTTTAGGGCTGGGGTGGAAACCCTGGTGGTGTAGTGGTTAAGGGCTACGGCTGCTAAACAACAGGTTGGCAGTTCAAATCTACCAGGTGCTCCTTAGAAACTCTATGGGGCAGTTCTACTCTGTCCTACAGGGTCGATACGAGCTGGAATCGACTCAATGGCAACAGGTTTGGTTTCTTGGTAGGGCTGGGGTGAAGTCGGGAAAAGCAGGGAGAAAATAGGGAGTGACTTTTAACGGGTCCAGAGTTTCTTTCTGGGGTGATGAAAATGTTCTAAAATTTATTGTGGTGATGCTTGCATAACTTTGTGAACGTACTAGGAACCATTGAATTTTACACTTTCGATAGGTGAATTGTATAGTATGTGAATTATATTTCAATAAAAGTGGTTATATATTTAAAAAAGAAAAAAGGGCTGAGGCCAAATGGGTCCGCCTCTCCCCTGACCCAGCATGGTGGGGCTTTCATCACTTGACGGAGAAGCGCAGCTGTGCCTGGACATGCTTGCAGCGGGCGTGCTTCATGGTCAACCCGTAGTTGGGGGTCAGGTCCACTTTTATGCCTGGTGGCAAGCTGAACTCCAGCTGCTGTAGCAGGATGGCTAGGAAGAGGAAGATCTCGCACTTGGCTAGGACCTCCCCGATGCACCGGCGCTTGCCCATGCCAAAGAGCATCACCTTCTCGCTCAACGTCTTGTTGATGGTGCTGCCCTCGGCAGTGAGGAATCGCTCTGGCCGAAACTCAAATGGGTCTCCCCAAAGCTTCCTGCAAGTGGGACACAGGAAATGGAATCTGAGGGCTGGGGAGGCCCTGGGAGGAGGGGCCTGGGGGAGCTATCTGGACAAAGAAACAAGGGCTGACGCCCCCGTGGGTTGATAACACAAATATTAGCATAGATTGAGAGCTGTGAAAGATTAGGGAGAAAGGGACCAAACTGCACTTCAATGTTTATTTTGTTTACAAAGCTCAAACTAAAATAGTCAGCCTTGAAAATAGTGCTTCTTAATGTTAATTTGTTATTTTAAAGAAATAATGCTCTAACTAAAAAAATTAAAGGAAGGAAAACATGTTTATCTTTTAAAAAAAAAAATGTTTCTTTACCCTCCTCAAAATGTGATGTAAGTGGCTATTCATCGTGGTTATTGATTATTGTCTTAAAGTAATTACTAATAGCACACCCTTTCACTTTCAAAAATATCCCAGTTTTGGATGATAAATTATATGGTCTCCCTACCTATCAGACTAAAGTGGAATTTCCCAAAGAGAGATCCCAGGGCCATTGACATCAGAATCACCTGAGGTACCTACTTCAGACCTACTGAAGCAGAATCTTGGGAGATAGGGCCCCATACTCTGTAACAAACTTCCTGTTGCTTCATATGCAGATTAAAGTTTGAGAAACACACACCTAAACTTTGCCACTTACACCAGGCTAGATAGCAACTGAGGCACCATTCCTGCATTAGATCACCAGTTCTTTCTGAGGATAAACAGCCTTCCTGACTGCTGAACTTGCGGAGTGGATGTGTACTCACTGGTCATGGTTGACGTGCCACTGGTTTACAAAGACACAGCGCCCCTTAGGGATGTAGAGGCCATTCAGTGTTGTGTCCCTTGTCGTGCTAAGGAGGGAAGAGAGTTCTGTCAGGCTCAGGGGCTGGAAAGGTGGGACGTGTCCCCGGGAACTACTTGCTCCTACTTGCATCCCACCCCAATGGCCTGCCCACCGCAACACAGTCTCCACTCCCCGCACTGGCAGGGAATGTGAGGGGTGGGGAAGAGGTGAAACCATCTTTTGCTTTCCTCGGCTCTTGTTCCCCAGCTTCAACAACTGCTTATTAAACTTCCATGTTCACGTCCAGCTGTGCACTTGGCCATTCTCTGGAGCCAAGAAACAGGCACTGGGGAACTCCTTTCCTGGCTGGGAGCCAGGCCTCTTACTCTGCAAGTAACTAGGCCAAAATACGGGCAGAAGAGAATGTTCACGTTCTTGCTGCTGCTAAAATTCAGGACATAATCAAGGACAGATGGCTGTAAGTCTAGTAGAATGTCAGAGAACGAAGCTGTGTCAGCTGGGTAAGTCAATAAAGGCTCTGGGAGAGGGGAAGTGTGTGTCAGGATTGACCTTGGGTAATAGTAGGATTCTGGAAGCCAGAGAATAAGGTAGAAGGCATTCCAGGCAGAAGGTCCAGCATAAAGCAAAATTGGAGGCTGGCTGGAATATGCTTGCAAAGGATGGTGAGGCCAACCGGCTGGAGCAGAAGGTACTTGAAGGGAGGGCATGTGAGTATAGCTGAATGAGAGCTGAGGCCCCAAGTGTGGCTTTCTCCTGAGAGCCTTTGAAGGGTTTTCAGCTGGGAGGCTTGAACATGTCTGAATGGGACAGGGAAGACCAGAGCTGGGGGAGGTGGGGGGTGGAGCTGTGAGGAATCTGGTGTCATGGCCTGGAAGGAGATGCTGAGGCCCGAGTCAGGCCAGGGCTAAGAAGCTCAGAGGAGTAGACATGGCGAGGACTTCCGAGGTGGAGTCAGAATGGGCAGGCCTCACCTGTGGGGGATGGTGAAGGGGACGAAGGAAGAGTGTCGGAAGATCTCCAGGATAAAGGCCTCCATATAGGGCAGCTGGGGTCTGTCGGAGAGCCGGGGCTTCCGTGCTTTGCCAATCACTGTGTCTGCAGAGGATGGATAGGGCTTAGGGGCTGTCCTGACTGCTTCAGGCATCTGTGTCCCTATTATACCATGTGTCACTCTATACGGGAGTATACCTATTGTCTGAGACCCTACTGACCCCTCAGCAACTTCTGTGCAAAGGTGGGATGCCTATGTATACTCAGGGCTTGGCACATTGTAGGCACAGAGAAGCTTATAGGTCGAAGAAAAATGCCCTGGGACCCCAGGGCTTCTCTTGGTCAGCAGGTTCGGGGACATAGTGTACCCAGTTCCTTCTGGATCTTCTTCTGTATCCCAGGCTTTGTCATGAGGTACATAAGGCTCCACGAGATGGCTGTTGTGACCGTGTCAATCCCTGGGCAGTGCGGGGTGAGTTAAGGAAGAAAGGAAGAACAAGGAAACAGGCATTTACCAAGCACCCACCTTGTACCAGGCATTATTTTCTTTGGCCCCTGTCCGTGAACTTCCTGAGGACAGGAGCTGGGTCTCAAAACTGACCTGAGTCATTGGGTTGCTAATTAGCTGCTGGAATCACAGGGGCCTAGACTTCCAGACCAAAGAACACTTTGTTGCTCATATGGGGAAACTGAGGCCCAGAAGAGGAGAGGACCTTGGCCACATTTCCACTGGGAGCTTTTGGCATAGCCAGGGCTCAAACCTTGATCCCGGGCCAGGTCTCTGTGTCCTGTCCTGTCCTGGCGGGTGGCTGGCAGGTTATTTGATGGATTCAGGGGTTGGGCGAGGCTATGGGTGAAAGGCGGGCACAGGATGGAGGATGAAGGGGCGAGGGTCTGGCTCCTACCGGCTCCAAAGATGTCATTGACAAGGTTGATGATCTTCTTCTGGGGCATTAGGCCACCACTGGCTCTGGAGCCCTCCTCGCTGTGCTTGAACAGGGCACCTGTGATGTCCTGGACGCTGTTCTGAAGAGTCACAAGCTTAGGAGCACCTCTGACACCTCTGAGGCCAAAGGCTGGGCCCTTCACCTTGCCCACCCCACCTGGCATGTCCCTGGGGGCTGAGTACTCCCTTATGGCTTCCAGGCAGTGGGTGGGGGCCCATGGCAGAGGTCTGCAGCAGCGTTGAGTAGGGGCTGAAAGTTCCATTTCAAGCCCTGTCGACCCTTCATCCCAATAATCCCATGGATCCGATTTCAGAGGAGGAAGAGGTGGATGTGAACACAGGGACGCAAAGTGACACCCGAGTTGGGGGTTAGCCTCTGCTGGGGCTCAGGTTCCAAGCAGAACAAAGGTCTCCTTACTCGTAATAGCCCCCCATACACACACACACACACACACACACACACACACACCACACCCACACACACACACACACACACACACACTGCAGGGCTCTGCCAGGGCCCCACTCACATGCCTTTGCTAACGAAAAGGTTGGCAGTTTGAATCTACCAGGTGCTCCTTGGAAACTCTGTGGGGCGATTCTACTCTGTCCTATAGGGTTGCTACGAGTGGGAATCGACATGATGGCAATGGGTTTTTGTTTTTTTTGCTGAGAGGAAGGCCAGAGGGATTTGGAAGCTGAGGCTGAGGCAGGGGTGCGGTGGGGTGGGGGATTGGCTCCAAGTCACAGAGCTGGTCCGTGGTGACCCAAGCCTTCCTGGGTAACCTGGAGCTGGGGGAGAGAGGCCACATCCAGGCCTTGCAAGCTGTCCTCTGGCCACCTCACCGGGGCTTACCTTGTCAAAGTCCCTATAGTGCCCTTGGACTGTTTTCTGCACGAACTGCAGGAACCTCTGGTTGAAGACCTTGAACTTCTGCAGGGCAGGGCTGGGCAGGTAGCGAAGGAAGGGGAAAAAGTCCATGGGGTTCCCGGAGGTGGCAGTCTCCACAAACTCGTGGGTGTTCTCGATGAGGCTGAGCAACTCCTCACTGTGCTGGGGGAAGTGCTGCCCGAAACACATGGCACCGATGATGTTCGTCACCGACACCACCACCTGGCTGTAGGGGTCGAAGCACCCGGCTCCCGCCATCAGCTCCTGCAACCTGTGGAGGAGGGCCTCAGCCTCGTTGATCACGTGCTCCTCCAGGTAGCAGGAGGACAAGGAGGCCGGGTCTGAGGCCATGGAGAAGGTGTTGAGGGCTTTTTGGGCCAGGCGCCGGCGGGCGGCCCACACTGGTCCAGAGTCAGGGCTGAAGGTCATACTCTGGCCGTCATTGATCAGCGTGGAGCTGTAGAGGTCAGGACGGCCCTTGAAGTCATCGCCCTGCTGCACCAGGGCCTGCTGGATGGTGTCCAGGCCACTCAGCACCAGCACGGGTGTGGAGCCAATGCGCACCTGCATCACGTCTCCGTACTGTTGGCTCAGCCGTGTCAGCGGCAGGTGCGGGTTCCTCCCCAGGGTTAGCACATGCCCAATCAGGGGCCAACCCCAGGGTCCCGGGGGACTCTTTAGGCCTTTGGGGACCTGCGGTTTCCAAGCCCTGATCACCCAGAACATCAGGCAGAAGATGACAAAGGCCAGGAGGAACTCGGTGGCGGAGAAAGGAACAGACTGGGATAATACCATCTTTATCAACTACAGACAAAGAAGAAGAAGAAGCCAGGATGAGGGTGAATTTATTCGTCCATTCATTCACTCACTCACTTATTTAATAAACATAGACGCAGGTTCTGTGCTTGGCTCCCAGTTGGATACCAAAAAGACTAAGATACATCCCCCAAAGGCCCTGTGCCAAGGAGCTCACGCTTAGAGTGTCCCAGAGTCTTAGGGCCAGAAAGAAGCCTAAAGAGCCCCAACCTGAGTGTCTGAACCCCCAGCACTGACCCCACCCTCTACCCATCATCACAGTTTCAAGTTCCGAGGCTGGAGCAGATGCATGTGACCACTTCAAAAGGAAGGAGCCGAGGGTAGCGCCCCTGCCAGCCCCCAGAGAAGTCTGTACACTGGGCATTGTGCTGAAGAATCAGTGCTGGCTCCCTGTGGTCCTGCTCCTGCTGATACTTCCCACATACCCAGGGACAGGGACCTCCTCACGCCCAGCAACACTGAGGGGACCAGGGCCTCAAGGCTGATACAAATAGCCCATGAAGCCCACCTCCCCCAGGGGCTCTATCAATACGTCCACTCTGAGGACGAGTCCCCATTCCCTCACAGTCTTGGAGGCTGAGGTTGAGCTGTATGCAGGGCCAGGGTTGACCTGGTACCAGGTAGGGACGCCACCCCATCTCTCCACTCCAATCCAAGTAAGGGTCCTTAGAGATGGCCTAGTTCAAGCTGCCCGTTTAAAAACAGAAACTGAGGTTTGGAGCTGGGCAACAAAGACTCAGGCCTCCTACACCTAGCCCAGGGTCCCACCAACCTCCATCTCCATTGGCTCCTGGGATATATGGTGGGGGATTCCCAAAACTGGGAAATGGGCTCAAGGGAATACCTGTGGAGGCAGGTGCTTGAGATCAGCAGGGTTGTAGGGGGTGATCCAGAGCTTCCGGCTCTGGGTGATGGGGCCTTTTATAAACACCACCCCCGGTTAGATTGGCCCAGCTGTCCTGGTCACCTGATATCAGAAGCACCAAACAAAGGATCAGCCCTTGGCCTTGGGCCATTATTTCTCAGCTCCACCTACTACTCAGGGTCCAGGAGCAGCTCTTTGGGGATAGACCAGAGGGGTGCTAGGTCCCTTGGTCACTGAGGACGGATGTCCAGCTCCTCTCAGGGTCTAGAGTAGAGGGACCTGTTTTAGTGTGTGTGTGTGTGTGTGTGTTTTGAATCCCCTAACCCAAACACTAACCCAGACTATGGGCCCATTCATCTCTGTGCCCAGGCCTGGCAGACAGGACGGACCTTTGTGGAGACAGGCGCTGTCGGATGCACACGTGAATAGTTAGAGCTGGGATCTACTAGACATGGACCAGCTTCCAACCTGGGCATCTAATTACCTAATGCACACATCCATCCACTCAGAGGCCCCCTGCCATTGCTTCCTTAATGTGCCCACATGGGTCATGTCACCTCCCTGCTCAAACACTCCTCCCTCTGGGTCTTCACCCCAGCCATAAACCTGAGGCTCCTCCTCTCATTCACCTCCCATCGAATCCTCAAGATTCTACTGCCTAAATACCTCTTGCCCCCCAAGTACCTCTGACCCCTTCTCTCCATTACTGCGGCCACTGCCTAGCGCAGCAGGCTCTCAGCACCGCTTTCTGTCCGGATTTTTGCAAGAACCTCCTATGTGGTCTCCCTGCCTCTAGGCCAGTGCTGTCTAATAGAACTTTCTGTAATGACAGAGATATTCTATACCTGTACTATCCAACAGGGTAGTCACTAGCCAGATGCGGCTGTTGGGCGCTTGAGATGTAGCTACTTCAAATGAGGAACTGAATTGCTAATTCTATTTATTTATTTATTTATTTATTTATTTATTTATTTATTTATTTTTTATCGAGCTTTAAGTGAACGTTTACAAAGCAAGTCAGTCTGTCACATATAAGCTTATATACACCTTACTCCATACTCCCACTTAATCTCCCCCAATGAGTCAGCCCTTCCAGACTCTCCTTTCATGACAATTTTGCTAGTTTCTAACCCTCTCCACCCTCCTATCTCCCCTCCAGACAGGAGATGCCAACACAGTCTCAAGTGTCCACCTGATACAAGTAGCTCACTCTGCATCAGCATCTCTCTCCAACCCATTGTCCAGTCCCTTCCATGTCTGATGAGTTGTCTTCGGGAACGGTTCCTGTCCTGGGCCAACAGAAGGTTTGGGGACCATGACCGCCGGGATGCCTCTAGTCTCAGTCAGACCATTAAGTATGGTCTTTTTGTGCGAATTTGGGGTCTGCATCCCACTGATCTCCTGCTCCCTCAGGGGTTCTCCGTTGTGCTCCCTGTCAGGGCAGTCATCGGTTGTGGCCGGGCACCATCTAGTTCTTCTGGTCTCAGGATGATGTAAGTCTCTGGTTCACGTGGCCTTTTCTGTCTCTTGGGCTCTTAGTTATCGTGTGACCTTGGGGTTCTTCATTCTCCTTTGATCCAGATGGGTTGAGACCCATTGATGCATCTTAGATGGCCGCTTGTTAGCATTTAAGACCCCAGACGCCACATTTCAAAGTGGGATGCAGAATGTTTTCATAATAGAATTATTTTGCCAATTGACTGAGAAGTCCTCTTAAGCCATAGTCCCCAAACCCCCGCCCTTGCTCCACTGACCTTTGAAGCATTCAGTTTATCCCGGAAACTTCTTTGCTTTTGGTCCAGTCCAGTTGAGCTGACCTTCCGTGTATTGAGTATCGTCCTTCCCTTCACCTAAAGTAGTTCTTATCTACTAACTAATCGGTAAAAAACCCTCTCCCACCCTCCCTCCCTCCCCCCCTTGTAACCACAAAAGTATGTGTTCTTCTCAGTGTTATACTATTTCTCAAGATCTTATAATAGTGGTCTTATACAATATTTGTCCTTTTGCCTCTGACTAATTTCACTCAGCATAATGCCTTCCAGGTTCCTCCATGTTATGAAATGTTTCACAGATTCATCACTGTTCTTTATCGATGCGTAGTATTCCATTGTGTGAATATACCACAATTTATTTACTCATTCATCCGTTGATGGACACCTTGGTTGCTTTCATCCTTTTGCTATTGTAAACAGAGCTGCGATAAACATGGGTGTGTATATATCTGTTCTTGTGAAGGCTCTTGTTTCTCTAGGGCATATTCCGAGGAGTGGAATTTCTGGGTTGTATGGTAGTTCTATTTCTAACTTTTTAAGAAAACGCCAGATAGATTTCCAAAGTGGTTGTACCATTTTGCATTTCCACCAGCAGTGTGTAAGAGTTCCAATCTCTCCGCAGCCTCTCCAACATTTATTATTTTGCTAATTCTATTTAATTTTAATTTAGATAACCACATGAGGCTAGTAGCTACTGTTGCTCTAGGTTCCCTGCCCGTCCATCCTGCCAACCCATGGGAACCTTTACAAAACTGCAAATCTGAGCATGTCATTATTATTAGCTGCTGTGGAGTTGGTCCCCTACTCATGGTGACCCCACGCACAATGGAACGAGAACACATCATCTCCACGATTGGTTGGAGAGCGGACTGTTGTGACCCACAGGTTTTTTTTTTTCTTTTTTAAAACTGTTTTATTTTGTTGTTGTTGTTCAGAATACACACATCAAAACATACACCAGTTTGAACATTTCTACGTGTACAGTTCAGTGGCACCGATTACATTCTTCAAGTTGTGCATCCATTCTTGCCCTCCTGTTCTGAGTTGTTCCTCCCCATTAACATAAACTCACTGCCCCCTAAGTTTCCTATCTAATCTTTCGAGTTGCTGTTGTCACTTTGATTCCATATTCCTGCTGACATTGAGTCGATTCTGACTCACAGAGACCCTGTAGGAGAGAGTAGGTCTGCCCCATAGGGTTTCCAAGGCTGTAATCTTTACGGAAGCATACTGCCACATCTTTCTCCCAAGGAGCCACTGGTGAGTTCGAACTACCGACCTTTTGGTTAGCAGCTGAGTGCTTAACCAACGGACTACCAGGGCTCCCTGATCCCATACAGGTAGTTCTTCAAAGAGCATAATGCTCAAGGCAGACCTTTTTTTTTTTTTTACTAGTTAAGCTAGGCTATTGTTTGGCTTTAAGAAGACTTTAGGGGATATTTTTGGTTTAAGGTTTAAAGATTATTTCAGGGTAACTGTTCCAGGGGTTCATCCAGTTTGCATGGCTCCAGAAAGTTTAGACTTCCTGAGAATTTGAAATTCTGTTTTGCATTTTCTCCCTTTTGATCAAGATTTGTCTATTATATCTTTGATCAGAATGTTCAGTAATGATAGCTAGGCACCATCCAGTTCTTCTGGTCTCATGGCAAAGGAGGGAGTTGTTCATGGAGGCAATTACAACCCATAGGATTTTCATTGGCTGATGTTCGGAGGTAGATAGCCAGGTCTTTCTTCCTAGCATGTATTAGCCTGGAAGCTCTTCTGAAACCTGTTCAGCATCATAGCAACAGGCAAAGCCTCCATTGACAATGGCGGCTATACTTGTGGTATATCGGCTGGGGATCACACCTGGGTCTTCCACATGGACGGTGAGAATTTTACCACTGAACCACCACTGCTCCTGAGCATGTCAATCCCCTACTTACAACTTCTCAATAATTTCTTAAGGCATTAAGAATAAAATTCATACTCTTTAGCTCAGCACATGAGCTAGTTCCTACTCACTTTTCTCACCTCATTTCTCTCCTCTCTCTCCCTCTCATCATTTTTCCTACCAGTCAGAGAGAACATCTTATAATTCCTCTCATGTTTTCTGCCTCTGTGCCTTTGCATATGCTGTTCCCTCTTCGTAATCGCTTCTTCCCCATCCAACAAACCCATTAAAAAAAAAATGCATCGCTTCCAGGTTAAGAGATACCTACTTATATTGCAATACTGGGGTTCGTTTAGGACAAAGCATTCTCATCTCTCCACTAGAATAAGTCCTCCAAGACTTGGTTTCAGGCTCTTCTGAGACCATCCTGACTCCTACTCTGGTCCAGATACTTCTCCTTTGGGCATAGCTGTCTCACTTTGATTTCATTCTACCTCTCTAGACTGTGAGCAACTTGAGGCAAACTATGTTCTTACTTACTCATTTTTTGGTGCAGTGCCTGTCATATAGTGGGTGCTCAACCAGTATGAGCATTTATTATGCTGTCAACCACTGTTCTAGGAGGAAGATTACAGTAGTGAATAAGACAGACCCTGCCTTCATGGAGGAGACAAACATTAAACATGCAAATAGATAAATGAGATAATTGCAGGCCCATGTTGTGCTGAAATGGGCTCCTGGCCCTCTGGCTTCTTGTTGGGTTCAGTCAGTGGAGGAACTGGCATGAGATGGGAGGATGGGAGGTGACGGAGGTTCGGATATTGTTTTCTCCAGACCCTCTCTGCGAAGTCACCACCGTACACCACAGCTTCTGCCGGGCATCTCTCCTTTCCTTACAGCCTCTGTCTTCCGGATTATGGAAACAGCTCTTTTCCCTTGTCTTTTCAGGCCTAACTTGGTCAGGACTTCCCTCTGTTACCAGTTCAATGGTAACACACTATCCTGTGTTGGTTTCTCTACATCCTGCCCACTCCTGTGTACACAGTCCCCTGATTAAACTGTCCTAATGGCCCACATTTCTGCTCCTTGGAATGTTGGCTTTTCCCTCCAGCTGGCTCCCTATGGCCTGCTGCCATCTGGCCATCACATCCAGACATGATAAGGGCCGAGGACAAGAGTGCATCCCTTGCTGTGTGTCCATTTTAAGAGTGAGGAAACCCTTCCCAAAAGCTGTCCCCATAGATTTCTCCTACATCTCATCAGCCAGGATCATGTCATGGGTCCATGTCTAAGTCAATTGACAGCAAGGCAGCTGGGGCCACAATGACTGCTTCCGACCAGCCAGGAACCATTTCCTGAGGCTGGCTTGGGTCAGCCTCTCCTAAAGCACGCACACGTACACACACATACAAACCCAAAAACCCAGACCAGTTGCTCACAAGTGATCACCAGGACTTTCTTCTGAGGTACCTCTTGGTGGGTGGGTACCACCAAACTTTCAGTTCGTAGTCAAGTGCTTAACCCTTTGTGTCACCTGGGGACTCCCTCTAAAGCACACAGCTCCAGAAAGGGAGATGCCTGGAGGATATCTGAACAAAACTGGGAGGCGGGGTATGGTGGTGGGAAGGAGGAAAAATCAAGGTGGGGAATTGGTTATTGTGTGTCTACAAGTGGTGGAGCAGCTGGGAAAGGATTCCTGAGGAGAAGTTCTAAGTTGGCTGAATGGGAGTTGAGTCACTGGCTGGAGGGGCAGCCAGGCTGTGCTGCTCAGATGGGTCTGAAAGAGACAACCTCCTTGGCAGGACTGTGGGAGCACTTCCAGGAGTACTTGGCCAATGAGCAAGGTTCTTGGAGCCTCTGCTTTAATGCAAGGATCAGAACGTTCATTATCAGCAAACCTCTGTGTTTGTACGTAAAGAACACCTCTGACTTGGAAACAGGGTTTCTCTGAGGATGCCGTACCTGCCCTTCAGGAGGTTAAACATTCCCCATTGAAGCTGTTTTCACAATTCATTTCTTTGGCAAACACTTCCCCAACAATAAAGGAAACTGTCAACCTGAGCAGGGTTGGTCCCCTTCATCTCAGCTGCCCTCTGTCTAGGGTCAGCCCAGAACCTCTGGGCCACCCCCTTAGCCTTCTCTGGGTAGCGTCCCGGGACACTTACAGCTCTTGCCCATCCATCGAAACGTGTGGCTCTCCTGTCCCGATCCCCCAGAGCCCCCTCTATGCTGAGAGTTGCTGCGGATACTGCTGTCCCTGGATTACTGTGGTGGATCTGGAGTGTGGAGGGAGGAGCTGTGGCTTGTGTGGAGGAATCAGGAAACTTTGAAATTGGAAGAGGCTGGAGACTTCTGGTGATCACACCCACCTGGTCGGTAGTGAGGATTAACCAAGACGCTGGCCCTGGATGGGGTGAAGGTGACACAAGGCAGGGTGCCTGAGCTGGGTCAGGCTGAGGTGAGTTTCTTGAGGCAGGACTGTGCCTGATGGCAAAATGACCAATGCCCACCTAGTGGGTGCTAGAAAGCTCCTGGGCTGGAGGGTCCACGCACACTCCGCTGCCCATCTTGGGTCTGGGACCATGCCTATGAAGACCCGTAATCTCACACCAAGCCTCTGCCATTTCAAGTCTTGTGTTTTTCTATTTGGAGGGTTGACATGTTTCCATTCATTCATTTAACAAATACTTATTTAGCCTCCACTAATAGCCACAACAATGGACTCAAACATACCAAAGATCATGAAAATGGCACAGGACCAGGCAATGTTTCATTCTCTTATACAGAAGGTCATCGTGAGTCGGAGCCAACTCGATGAAAACTAACAACAACAACATGTGCCAGGTGCTATTGATAAAGCATTGATCAAAACAGACAAAAGTCCCCGCTCTCCTGAAGTTTGCATTCTAGTTGGGGGGTGGGGTGGGGTACAGACTATATTCAACATAAATAAGTGAGATATATAGTGTGCTTGATGTTTATAAGTGCTATAAATAAAAATTAAGTAGAAAAGAGAGTTAGGGACTGTATGAATCTTGGTTACAGTTTTAGATAGGATGGCTAGGGAAGGCCGAGTTGAGAAGGTGATGTTCAAAGAAGTAAGACATGAGGATTTTGGGAGAGAAGTGTTTCCAGGTGGAGGGAACCGCTAGTGCAAAGGCACTGAGGCAGAGTGCTAGGTGTCTTCCAGACCCACTCACTGTCCTTCCCTACCCTCAGTTCTGGAGGGCTGACTTATGTGGGCTGCATCAGTGGGCTCCCTTGCTCTCTGACTTCCAGTTTGGTTGAGTCAATAGGAGGTACCAGTAAGACATCACAGGATATGAATAGAGTAGGTTAGGTATTTATTCTCCTGGCTCTCTTCCTGCAGGGTCTTTGTGTGCCAGTTGGCCCACCCCCTACTGAAGGCAACAGTTCCTTTCTAAAAGCCTCTCCATAGCCACCCTCTCTGGGTCTCGTTTTCTGCTTCTTCCCTTCACCACTTCTGGCCCTGCTGTCACCAGCCCTAGAGTGCCGCATTAACCTTTACTGGCTTCCCTTAAACTTTGCCCACATCTTTGTAAACAGTTCCTTCATGAGACTCTCCTCAATGACCCAGTTTGAGGGGACCTTCTGTTTCCTGTAGGGTCTGACCCTGACAGATACAGGCAGGGATTTGCCTGGAGTGTCTTAGGAACATCAAAAAGGCTTTTGTGCCTGGAGAGGAATGAGCCAGGGGGAGGGTGAGAGACAGGTGAAGAAGTTAGAGAGGTAATAGCATCCATACCTGAAGGGCCTTGCAGGCCATTGTAAGGATTGTTTTTTCTGCTTAGCTGCCTCATCCGCTTCCTTCTGAAGATTTCAGCTTTGACTGTCCCGAACGTTGGGGAAGCTAGGAGCTAGAAGGCTAAAGGCTGAGAGAAACAGAGAGCAAATGGGGCACCTGCTGCATCTTTCCAGGGCATCCACCAGCCAAGGGGCCTTCTGTCAACATGGCAGTGAGCTCTGCCCCTAGCCTGCTGGACCGGCAAGGTGGAATATCCTCCTGATGTGGCCCAAACTCATCTGACAAACTGCCACGCTTAAAGGTTCTTCCATAGAAGAACCAACAACTCAACATAATTGTGGGTCTCCTAGAGATACAATTAGCATCTAAAATGGTTCCGATGGCGGAATGTTTGGCACAGGGGCAGGACAATGGAAAGATATTAGATAGGAGTAACTTCTTAGGGTTCTGCCCAGTTTTCTCAGGCCTTCTTGGTTCCTGCATTAAGTGCTGAGATTTAATTGCTCAGAGAGCTCTGCTGGAAAATCTTCTTGATAGGCAGGTATTTTGGTTATAATTCTTTCAATTGCAAATCCCCCAAACCCACTTCATACTAACAAGAAGGAATTGGGGAGGGAGGAAGAGGAGGAAGGAGAGAAACAGGAAGAGGTCAAAAGGGGGAAATGAGAAGGTGGTGACATTGGTTCACATAACAAAGAGGTTGTATGGGTGAATTCCATTGACTTCAGGAATCACTGGATCTAGGTGCTTAATGTCACCAACTCTTTCCCTCTCTCCTTTTCTCATCTTCCAGTCCAGTTTTCACCTGAGTGTATATTCTAAAGTAGGCTTTTGTAAAAAATGACCACTGGCAATTCCAGACATATTCTAACCAGCTTAGTTACCCCTGGCAGAAAGAGAGCTTTTCTTTTCTGATGGTTTCAACAAAACCCACGTAGGGCTTTCATTGGTCTGGCCTGGGTCTTATGCCAGTCTTGGAGTCTGGGGTGGGGACATCTCCAGCAAACCTAATGGCTGAGAGCAGGAGTGGAATGGACAGTTGAAGTCAGAAGAGAGAATGGATGCCAGGCAAGCAAAACTTTCAGATGTCCGCTATCACCACGATGCCTATATGATATATTATTCAAGCCAGGAGTCTTCTGAGAGTGAAGAAGGTCACTTTAGTAAATACACTAGGACTATGGACTAAAGGAGTCCCCGGTGGCACAAACGGCTAAGGGCTTGACTACTAGCCAAAAAGTTGGCAATTCAAACTCATCCAGAAGTGCCTTGGAAGACAGGCGTGATGACCTGATTATGAAAGGCACCCCCTTAAAAATTCTATGGGGCAGTTCTATTTGGCATACATGGAGTTGCCATGACTTGGAATAGACTTGACGGTAGCTAATGACAACAACAATAGGCTTATACAGACTGTCCCATGAAAGTATTGTCACCCTAACTATAGCAGTCAAGAGCCAGGAAGCCTGGGGCTGCCCCATTTGAGCCCTGAATCCTTCAATCTGAATCTCTGGCTCTCTCGGCATAGGCAGGAGAGGAGGAGAAGGTGCCTGGGGCTTAGATCTCAGGTGAGGTGGATGGCATGAGGAGACATTGGGAGACAAATCTCAGTTGTCCACATCCACCCAAACTCCACTCTTCCCAAACTGCCTCACCCCAACTTCCCAGTACCATGCTTTTGTTCATGCTGCGCCCCCTTCCCATGCCTGGGATTCCTTCCTGTAGTCCTCATACTCCATGACTCTTCTTCAGTTCTCTCTTCTCCAAGGGTCCCTCTAGAACCCCAGCCCACAGGGGCAGCAGCCTTCTCACAGTTCCTGGGGCATCTCCTGACTCACCCATAGGCTCTAATTGGGGCATGGTTCCTGCCTACACTGTGGGGTGGAGATTTGTTGTGGATCTTGCTTGCCTTCCCTTCCCTCTGCCACATAGCCCTCAGCATTGCTGACCAAAAGCTGTAGGTGGGATGACTCTGTTGGGCCAAGACCCTCAGCCTTCTCCAGTTCTCCAGCCCCGAGTCATCTCCCTTCCTCATTGCCCCCCTCCCTTCCTCATTGCCCCCCTGCCCCCGTGTTCCTGGTATCGATTGCTGGGAAATCCTAGCCAAAGGGCTTCTCACGCAAAGGCATGCAAACTTTGACCCAGGATTGGGTGTTAAGCTTCGGGCCAAGGTCCTCTAACCTCCTGCCTGTCTCTCTCCTTCTCTACTTAGCGCTCAGTGAGGCCCCCTTCCTCGTCATTGTGAGCTGTTAGCTGAGACAGGGCACACTCTCTTATCCAGGGGCATGGGGGGCCCTGGCCCAGAGGCTGAGTCTGTCCATGTTTGACCCATTGGGGCTTTGCTGGGAGTCTAGGACAGTAAATCATAGTGGGAAGAGCCCTGTTCTGGAAGCAGAATACCAGAGTTCTGGGCTCTGCTTTGATTTGCCTCTCCCTGACATCAGCCTCTTCAGCTGAGAAGTGGGAGAGGAGTTGGTTTAATTAGCTAATTAATTTCTTTGTGATCAAGAGCCCTTTAGATAATATGAGCAAAGTTCTGCATCCTCTACCCAGAGAAGGGCTTTCCTGGGCCCCTGGTTAGGAACCCCAACACTAGATGATCTTTATCTCTCATGACTGGGCTGAGCTGCCAGGATTCTTGAGAGCTGAGGGAGGGTTTGGGTTGCAGAGCGGGATGGGGAATGCGGAAGGGCCTTACTCCCCACTTGGCCATCGTGGCTTCCACACAGGCTTTCTCCTCTCTGTGGCTCTATCTTCAACTGGGGTTGAAGGACAGTCCTTTTCTGGGTACTGTGAGGCTTCTCGGAAACCCTGGTGCAATAGTGGTTAAGAGCTATGGCTGCTAACCAAAAGGTCGGCAGTTCAAATCCGCCAGGCAATCCTTGGAAACACTATGGGGCAGTTCTATTCTGTTCTATACAGTCGCTATGAGTCGCAATCAACTCAACGGCAACAGGTCAATGGATGTGAGGCTCCTCAGGCAGAGCCAGAAATATAGAGGACAGAATGATTGGAAGAACGCTGAGAAAGTCTGGCAATAACTCTCTCTTCTCCTGCCTGTACTGTTGCCTAAAATACCACCATTATAGCATCAGCTCTTTGGGCTCATCATCGTCCTTGCCATGTGCCCCATCTACAATATAGCTGTGCTCAGCTCCTTCATCGTCATTAATATTGCTATTAAAAGAAGCTGGTTTTATCAATTTCCCACAGGTTGGTTTCCTGTGTTAGGGTGCTGAGGAAGGAGTGGCAGTTTGGGTCAGGGTCAGAGCAGGGCTCAGATGTGCTGAGAATGTGAGAAGTGCTGAAAACATAGGCCAGGAGAAACCTAATCTGCTGGGGGCGGGGGCCCAGGAAGGCTTCCAGGAGAAAGTGGTGTTTTAGCTGAGCATTAAAGCAGAGACTTTAGAAGTAGAGATGGGCAGGCCTGATAGGAGCTGCTAAAGATTCTGGGTTCTATGCCCAGAGTGGCAGGAGCTATGGAAGGGGTCTAAGCAAAGTGGTGACAGAATAAGATTTGCATGTTTGAAAAGACCATTCTGGGTGCCACAGGATGTAAAAGGAATTAAAGTGGATGAAAGCAAGTGGGGAGGGCTGTTAAGTACTCTAGGGAGCAATGAGGGGGCCTGGACTAGGGTGTGGCAGTGGGGCTAGAGAGATGTCTGAGTGAGAACTGTATCCTTGTCCCATAGGTCTGTTTTCAGCACTGTAGCCAGAGTGATCTTGCTCTGCTCAGAGCCCACCCATGTTTCTCTGTGGGGGTGCTCCTTGCACATGGGCCAGGCTATCCCCATAGGCATCCCACCCCTCAGGCACTATATGCTGGTATTCCCCAGTCTCCATGGAAAAATGCTGCTGCACATTTTCAATTCCAACATAGCATTCCCTCCCACCCCCTGAGCCACCGTGCAGGGCTTTTGAACTTGCTGTTGTTCCCTCTGCCAAGTGCACTCTTCTCCCAGATGCCTGCACTATGCCATTCCATACTCTGTCTCTGCTCAGCATCACCTTCTCCACTAGGCCTTCTCTGACCACTCTACTTCCAACCTGGCCCAAGTAATTCTTATCCTTCCCTGTTTTATTTTTCTCTGCAGGCACTTTTCACCTTTTGTCGTTCTCCGCATTTTGCGATGTATTATTATATGTCCCTCCCATCAGAATGTAAAAGCCTTGTCAATTTTGTTCACATCTACATCTATCACCAGTGTTCCGAACAGCAGTAGGCACTTGATAGGTATTTGTGCAATACAGGAACGGGAAGTGAGGGGGAGGGATGAGGCTCTGTTTTCTGGCCCGGGGCCTTTGGCTGGGATAGGGAGCATGGTGAGGGGGTTGGTGATGGTGCTTGTTGGGGTCAGGTTGAGCTAGACATGAAATTTCTACCTCGGGAGGGTGCGACAGTGTCGGGGACAGTGTGTGAGGCAGCCAGCCAGGCGTGCCGGGCGGCGCTGGGACTGCGTGTCCTGCCACAGGCGTGGACCAAAAAACGCGAACACACACAGGCGCCCGCTTGCAAGCAGCAGCCGTGCTCTGCACGCAAGCCTGGGCCCTTTGCACCGCCTCCTCCCCCCATCCAATAGCGCACCCGCGGGGCTCCCGCCAGGCCTGGGAGCGCTGGCTCTGCGGCGGATCTCCCTTCACCCCACGGGCCTCGAGGGACTGGCCCTTTAAGAGCTCCGCCCCGACTGCCCTCCCCCTCGCGTGACTGTACCGGGACCCGCGCTGCGTTCGGGTGTTGGGCGGCCCTCTGGGCCCTTCTCACGCAACCCCCGGGCACCGCGCCCCCCTCCAGGTGGGGTGGGGGCGGGCCGCGTGACCTCGGTGCCTTGAGGGATGTGCCAGACGCACGCACGCTAGGCTAGGGATGGGATCTGCGCCATGCGCCCCCTTCCTCCGTCCCAAAGCCCCTTCCCCTGTCCGGCCGAGGGCTTCTCTCTGACCCTTTCCATTGCCACACGGAGGGAGGTAGCAGCGCAGCTCCCTGAATTCCCGATTCCTCTGCCCTGCCAAAGAGCTAGCAAGCCCGTGCGCCAAAAGGGAGCCGCGAAGTCGGGTGGGTCCGGTGGAGGTAGCCCTAGGTTACAGCAAGCCTCAGGTGGCCCTAGAGGCGGCGCTGAGCCGCTAGTGAGCGCTCAGCGGGACTGCGTGTCGGCCATGCATTCCAGCCCCTCCATCCAGGAGCGCGAGCTCCTGTCGGGCGCCCTAGCCCAGGGGGCTGAGGCCAGTCCACTGGCGCCTCTGGCCTTCCGTCCCCCGTGACCTCGGGGCTGGGGTCGCTGCGCTTCTCACGCAGGAGCCGGAATTCAGTTACCCGGGGCAAGGAGGTCATCGCCCAGCAGCCCGGTCTCTGCCTGCAGGTCTCCTGTCAGCTTTCAGGGAGGGGGCGGCACTAGTTCATCCAGAGTTCCGATGGGTGCAAAAATGAGGGAGAGACGTCTCATGCCCGGGAGTGGGATCCCCACATCCTTTTTCTCCCGGCCCTCCCGGGACTTCTCCCTTAGCCCCTGCCTGAGCTGGGTTCTGCGCTGTCCATGGCGGACCTTGGAATTTGGGAGTCCGCGGTGTCTCCAGCCTTCACCAGTTTACGTGCCTGCACCTAGATGAGGCGTCACCGGAATAGATTCTTGCCTGTTTCCCGGTCGTCCCCTGCCATCCTAGAGCTACTAACCTCCCCCACTCCCCACTCCCCCCTCCCGCTTAGGCTGCCCCTCCTCCTGTCCCATCCACGCGCTTCAGGGAAGGAGGCGTGGCCACGTGAGCCGGCGCCTATAAAGGTGGCTGTGCCTTCACCCCAAAGGTGACAGTTTCTTGGAACTTTCCCTGCTTCTCTTTGGGGTCCCTGGCTTCAGAGACCACTTTTACAGCTTAGCTCAACCCCTCCTGAAAACCACAGGTGAGTGCTCCGGGCTCCTGACTCGCCCCTTCCCCACCAATAAAAGGGAAGTTTTGATGCCTTCCAGGTCTTCCTAGGTAGCCACTGGTCAGCACCTCTGATAGAGGAGACTAAGAATGTCCTTAAAGGTCGGGCAGTCTAGTCTCCTAGTGGGGAAACTGAGGCCAGGAGAAGAGCAGGACTTGCCCAAGGTCCCAAAGCTAGTATCAGACTTTGAGATGACCCCCATCTTGGGCTCCAGCTCCACCGCCCACTGCCATCCTGGCCACCTTTGGGTTTCCCCAACAGGGTTGCCTGGGAGGCTGGAATGAGGACACAGCTTAGGGAACCTGGGAGTATGTGCAGCCCCTCCCTCAGGCTGTGTGATGAGGGAGGCTTCTCCCTGGGTGGTCAGGGTGGATAGAGAGGGCAGACTAGGTTCTTACCAAACATACCTTGCCCTATCTAAAAGCTACCCTAGGCTGGGTCTACTCTCTCAAGGGGTGGGTTGTCAGAGTTGAGATGTTCTGGCCTGGCAAGAGGGGCTGATCTGAACAGAAGCCCCAGGCACTGCCCAAGGGCTTTCCCTATCCTTTGACTGCCTTCCCTGTCCTCTATTGTGGGGCAGTCAGTGTGTGAGACTGCCAGCTGCAGGGAGCTGGAACAGAAACGTGACCCTGAGAACTCACCAGTCCCATCCTCTTAGCCTCCTACCATCTTACTATGGATGGAGATCCTTGGGGGCACCCATTATGTAGAAGAGGACACCATGCACTCTAGAGCCTGAAAGTGTTCCCAGTTCACTCAAGGAGTTGGGGCTTGAGTGTGCTTTGGAATTCACCTTCTCCAGAAAGCCTCCCAAGACTATGAAGATGGCTATAGTACTTGTGGTAGGAACCATAGAGTCTCCATGTGGTGGGACCCTTGTCTTAAGTGGTTCTTTGTGGGACAACCTTACCAGTCAGACTGTGAGGTTCCCCAGAGCAAATCTGTATCTTCTCTTCCCTGGGATCCAAGTAGGCTGATGTCGTCCTAGGTTCTCTCACAGGTAATATGACTAGAGCCCAGAAAGATAAAATGGCCAGTTCAAGGACAGTCCGTAGAGCCTAGAGCACTGGGTCTCCTGACCGCCAGTCCAGGACACCAGGCAAATGCTCAAAGCTCAATGCCTTGGTGAGAGTGGTCGAAGAATTTGCACACCTTCTCTACAGATTGCCCTAGACCAGGCCTCGAAAGTATTGTCTCACCTCCTGCTAAGTCCAGATCTGTTCCTGATTTCTTGAATTCTAGTCTGGACTTTTCTTGCAGCACTGATTAGTGGGAACCTTCCGTTTATTCTCTGCTCTCAGGGTGACTGGCAAGTGGGGGAGGCCCTGACCATTCATTCATTGAGAATCAAGCACAACAAAAAGCCTGGCATGGATTTCTGTGGCCAGGAGCCATGACCCAGCTGGTCTCAGTTACTTTCAAGCTGTGGATCAGTTGAATTTAGCCTCATGTACCTGGGGCTGAAAGCAGTGTGGCTTGAGTAGTGGCCCTCCTTGCCCCCGTCCCCTCCCCACTCTGTCCCAGGGTCTTGTGGGATTTCCTAGAGCTTGAGATTAAGTAAGCCTGAGGGTCCTCCACTCTTCAAAGGGCGGAACCTGTCACAGGAGCTGGAAGTTTCCCAGGGAACTTTTTCAAAGAGGCCTGAGCCCTAGTCCAGGCTCTGTCACTGACGGATAGATGACTGACTTTGGGCAAGCCGGTGCCTCTTCCAGAGGTCAGTTTCCCCCGACGTGAAATGAGGTTGGTGGAGCTGATGGTCTGTAATTCCTTTGATAGTAGTGTTTTCCCAAGGGAATTTTTGGTGCTACATATTGATGATGTGTTTATTTTAATGTGTATTAGGAAAAAACAAACAAACTTGTACCTTTACACAGATACTGTTATTTAGGATGATGCTAAGTGGGTGGATTTAAAGTTGATTTTAGAGAACACTGAAATAAATAATAGTAGGGGTGCTATGTGGAAATCACACTGACGTTC
The DNA here is from genome assembly GCF_024166365.1 of Elephas maximus indicus. NCBI lineage: Eukaryota > Metazoa > Chordata > Mammalia > Proboscidea > Elephantidae > Elephas > Elephas maximus. Next base: position 64,809,212 of record NC_064831.1, on the reverse strand, counting down.
AGAAAATGTTGTTTCAGATTGGTGCAGCAATTAAAAGAGTTATTGTGGAATGGGGCAATTGGGTTGGGAGCCTAGAGGCAACATTTTTGGCTGTGAGACCTTGGGCAAGTTACCCCTTCTGAGCCTCACTGCCGCCTACCTCACAGGCTTGTGAATGGGACTGAAGGAACCAATGACTGTGAAATTCTTGGCACCCAGTGGGAGCTAAACAGATTCTCCCCACCTCCTCTTCCCCTTCCTTCAGAGGGCAGTTCTGGGTGAGAGGGTTTCCACTTTCTTTGACCAACAGGCGGGCACTTTGGCTATTGGCTCTTGCCATCCTGCAGTCTGATGTCTTGCTCTTTCCTTCCTGCCCTACCTCTCAGGAGCCACCTCAAGGTCTTTGAGCTGATCATGCTTTCTGTGTTTGAACTCCCCATCTCGGCCACCGAGTTCCTCCTGGCCTCTGCCATCTTCTGCCTGATGTTCTGGGTGATCAGGGCCTGGAAACCGCAGGTCCCCAGAGGCCTAAAGAGTCCCCCGGGGCCCTGGGGCTGGCCCCTGATTGGGCACGTGCTGACCCTGGGGAAGAACCCGCACCTGGCGCTGACACGGCTGAGCCAGCAGTACGGAGACGTGATGCAGGTGCGCATTGGCTCCACACCCGTGCTGGTGCTGAGTGGCCTGGACACCATCCGGCAGGCCCTGGTGCGGCAGGGCGATGACTTCAAGGGCCGACCCGACCTCTACAGCTTCACGCTGATCATGGATGGCCAGAGTATGACCTTCAACCCTGACTCTGGACCAGTATGGGCTGCCCGCCGGCGCCTGGCCCAGAACGCCCTGAAGAACTTTTCCATGGCCTCAGACCCAGCTTCCTCATCCTCCTGCTACCTGGAGGAGCACGTGAGCAAAGAGGCTGAATACCTCATCAGCAAGTTCCAGGAGCTGATGGCAGAGGTTGGGCACTTTGACCCCTACAGGTATGTGGTGGTATCAGTGACCAATGTCATCTGTGCTGTCTGCTTTGGCCAACGCTATGACCATGACCACCAAGAACTGCTTGGCATAATCGACTTAAATAATGAGTTCGGGGAGGTGGTCGGCTCCGGAAACCCGGCTGACTTCATTCCCATCCTCCGTTACCTGCCCAACTCCACCTTGAATGACTTCAAGGAGCTGAATGAAAAGTTCTACAGTTTCACACAGAAGATAGTCAAGGAGCACTACAAAACATTTGAAAAGGTACAGGCTGGGGAGAGACAGGTGGGCTGCTGGGGCAGGTGGGTTCAGGGGCCAGGAGGTCAGAGACAGGAGCAGCATGGGGTTTGACAGGCTCTCAGGGAGCCCTCATCTGGGATTTAGAAGCTAGTAGTGGAGTGGACTCCATCCTTGGCTGGGATGTAGGACTTTTTCTTGACTAGCCCTTTCACCCATCTATCAGACAGCAATATTCACCAAATAACCACTCTGTGCAGGGCCCTGGGCTGGCTGTGTGGGGACCCGCCAAAAACCAAACCAAACCCAGTGCCGACTCATAGCAACTCTACAGGACAGAGCAGAACTGCCCCATAGCGTTTTCAAGGAGCACCTGGTGGATTCGAACTACCGTCCCTTTGGTTAGCAGCTGTAGCACTTAACCACTGTGGCACCAGGGTTTCCGTGTGGGGACCAGAAAGAGTTAAAAACTTTGTCTCCCAGCCTCAGGGAGAGGAAAGGTTAAAAGCATGACAAAATGATAATGGTACCAGATGATGTGTGTCAGGTGCCCCTTGAGTTGGGACTGCCAGTATTCAGAGGCAGAAGGAGAGAGCCTTGGAAAGGCAGAGAGTAGCTGGGATGGCAGTCGGAGAGGGGGGTCACCTCTTCAACAAAGGTGCTAGGGATGGTGAGCAACCAAGTCTAGATGGAGGGGTAGGTTTGCATTTGGAATCTTGCTTACGTGTGGACCCTCCTACCAAGGACCGTATCCGGGACATCACAGACAGCCTAATCAAGCATTGTCAGGACAAGAAGCTGGATGAGAATGCAAATATCCAGCTGCCGGACAAGAAGATTGTTAATATTGTCATGGACCTCTTTGGAGCTGGTATGAGCTACCCTATTGTGTCCTTCCTGTACCCAACTTCCCTGACTTGCCACCTGCCTAACTTTTCCCTCTTCTCTACCCGGACCAGGGTTTGACACAGTCACAACTGCCATCTCCTGGAGTCTCATGTACCTGGTAACGAACCCCAGCGTGCAGAGAAAGATCCAGGAGGAGTTGGGTAGGTGATGGCTCCCTTCAGAGGGCTCAAGGCAGGGGACCTGGTCAAGGTCTGGGCAGCCCCTTAGTGCCATCTGGTCCTTTTTGTTCTGCAGACACAGTGATTGGCAGGGCACGGCGACCCCGACTCTCTGACAGGAGCCAGCTCCCGTATCTGGAGGCCTTCATCCTGGAGACCTTCCGACATTCATCTTTCCTCCCCTTCACCATCCCCCACAGGTGAGGCCCCATTGATCCACTGCTGTCTAATGGTGTGCCTTACCCCAGTCCATGATCTGACTCAGGGTTAGTGGGAGGGACATGGCATGGGAAGCAGGGGCAATATCCTTGACCAAGCTTGACCAAGCTTCCTTCCCTCCCCAGCACCACGAGAGACACAAGTCTGAGTGGCTTTTACATCCCCAAGGGACGTTATGTCTTTGTGAACCAGTGGCAGATTAACCATGACCAGTAAGTTGAGAGGGCTGGCTGGGCCCACCCCCTCCCAGGCTTCAGACCCTCCTGTCCCTGGGCCACTTGCCCATCCCCTACCTTTTGGGGCTGGGGATCAACCCACTTGATGCTTTCTAGCCCCCAAGCTGCCACTTCAGCTGCCTCACTCTGGTTACAGGAAACTATGGGGTGACCCATCTGAGTTCCGGCCTGAAAGGTTTCTCACCAGTGATGGCGCCATCAACAGGGCACTGAGTGAGAAAGTGATTCTCTTTGGTATGGGCAAGCGGAAGTGCATCGGGGAGACCATGGGCCGCTTAGAGGTCTTCCTCTTCCTGGCCATCCTGTTGCAGCAGGTAGAGTTCAGTGTGTCGCCAGGTGTGAAGGTGGACATGACTCCCATCTATGGGCTGACCATGAAGCATGCCCGCTGTCAACACTTCCAGGTGAAGCTGCGCTCTTAAGCTGAGTGTTTTGAGGGCTAGACCCTGTTAACCTGGCCTGTCTGAGCAGCCAGGCCAGGAGGCTGGCCCAGGGGATCAGCTGAAAACCAACAGATACTGGTCTGGCTGACTTTTTGCTGTCTCTGTATGAGTGAGCCTGAGGAATCATGCCTGCTCCCTACCCTGGACTTGCCCCTCTGACTGCTGACCACAAACAGTGGGCATAGCAGAGGCCACACAAGAACTGACGGAACCTTCTGAAACGTGCTTCTGTTAGGAGGCCCGGTAGGGTCAGGAGGTCCTGAGGCCTCTGAGAACTTATGAAGAGTTCTCTGGAAGCCCTGGGGCCAGCAGCCAGCTGGCTCTCTGGGGGACTGACTGACTTTAACAATTGGGAGCCATCAAGAATGAAGGCAGCTCAAGATACTGGCACAGGGTGGGCACCCCACTTAAACAAGGGTGAGACATCTAACCACATGGGTCTGGGATACTGCCTGGGAGGACCGCCTTCCTCTACCCTCCCTACAGGCAGGAACAGGGCTGCCTTCTGGCCTTGTGAGGCTGCTGTTCCTGCCCAAGAGAGATTGGGGACTTGTGTCTCTAAGAGTTGCAGGGGGCAGAGGAAGTGCTGGTGTCCAGGCTCCAGGACCAGGGCTGTAGTGAGGAGGGGCAGGGGTTATTTCAGTCACCTTCTACTGGACTCCCTTCTCTACACCCTGTATTAAAATGTCTTTTCTTTTTTTTTAATGTTTGTATGTAGGGGCTTTTTATTTCTAGCCTACATTGTACTTGCATGTTTGCATTTATCACATTAAAGAGCTTAAGAACCAATTTATTTAATGCGGTAGAGAAAATTCTAACCCACGTATCCAGAAATGTTTGGCAAACAACTACCTAAGCTAAATAAAGATATCATTCAGAAGCCCTGCAGGTGGACAATTTTTGAATCTTGAATGAAGCCATCACTGATCCAAATGCCCAACCTAAGCCCAATCTTGTGCCAGTTTCAGTGTGGGGAGGGAGGAGAAGAGAAGGAGAAGGTGAAGCCGCTGCTCTCAGGCAGCTTGCAGCTTGGTTAGGGGACAAGACTCTGTCACCTCATGGCCTTCCTCCGTCTCTAACATATCACACATTGATGGAGAATATTCTCTGGACCAGTCACTAGGTGTATAAAATGAATAAAGCATAGTCCCTTCTTTCAAGAGCCTCCCAAATTGGTTGGGGGAACCTATACATAAACACATCATGCAATTCACTGTGATCAGGGCTCTTTCAGATAGATGTCCACCAGGCCTGGAAAGCCTACAGGAGCATGAGCCCCAGAGCTGGGGTGGGTGCTAAGCAAAGTTACCAGGTCTTGGGGATATTTGAGCTGAGCCTTCCTTAAAGGGCGAGGGGCAGTCTCACTCAGGTCTAACACATTAGATACTGAAGTCCAGGTGGGTAGGCTCCATTTACAGTACTGGCGGATGGAGGGGAGTCCTTACCTCAGCTCAGAAGTTGTGATCTGCTCTGTGCTATTCATGCCCTGGGTCAGTCCTGCACCATATTAGAACCCAAGGCTGGTCACAGACAGAGAACAGGGTCTTTGATTGTGAGGCTCCTGTAACTAGACTATGGCCCAGATTTCAATGCTGAAAGCCCATGGTCATCTGCGATGGCAGAGTGGTGGTGCCGAGTAGGGGCAGTGGCTGGACCCAAGTAGCCAGAAGCTGTTCTGACTGAGGGGTGTAGAGACACATCTTGGGAAGTGACCCTCAGCCCGGCTTTCTTCCTGAAGCATTGTGCAGTGGCCAGCAGTTGGCCAGTTATGCACAGTACTTTCTGGCAGGGGTAGATAACTCCCATCAACCAAAGGTTTTAGGCCACTCCAAGGAGCTAGCTGAAGCCAGCTGAGCAACACCCTCTTATGAGGTGATGAGAAAATTAGTGCCCAATCATTCTTGTATTTTTTACTTAAAAAAGTAACTTGTGTTGCTTTTTTCTTTTTAGAAATGTAATTGATACACGTTGCCAGTGCCCTTCAGCATAAGGCCACCAGGAACATACCTGTTGTTAGTTGGCATCAAGTAGATTCCAACTCATGGCAATCTCATGTGTGTCAGAGTAGAACTGTTCCGTAGAGTTTTCAATGGCTGATTTTTCAGAAGCAGATCACTAGGCTTTTCTTTCCAGGAGCCTCTGGGTGGTCTCAAACTTCTCACTTTTCAGGTAGCAGCTGAGCCGATGGATGTAACTGTTTGCACCACCCATTACCCACTGTAGTGAGGGAGCACACACACCATGCGGAACCACAGGGCGTCTCAATAAGAGGGTATTAAAAAGAACTTACTAGGGGATTTGGGCTTTGGTTGGGTAAATTGGGAGAAAATCTAAGGAAGAGTGAATTAGCTATAGGTTAGGTGCTGTCAGGAAGGGGGGGCAATTCCATTGGGTATTTTGTGGGCAGCACGGTGATCTTGTTTTGTCCGTGCTTAGACAAAATTATGAAGTGGCCTTGTTTTGTTTCATTTTATGATGAAGTAATAATGCTCAGAGTAACCATATCTGAGGTTGCTGTTCTGTGGACAGAGAACTTCAGAACAGGAGAACAAAAATGGTTTGTGAGCATCAGACCAGCTTGTAATAATATTGAGGTCTAGCTGTGAATGTCAGATCATTTCTGGACATAAGGGGCTATTGAAAAAAATTTAGAAAATACCCATAAAAGAAAATTAAAATCTGGCTAAATCTCAGCCTCCGCAGTTATAACAAATGATCTTTCATATGTAGCTAGATAATAGATGAACAGATATAGAGCTATATATTTACTCTTTTATACCTGCTTTTTTGCCTACTTCTAGAATTTTATCCCAAAAAAATAATTATAGCACCTACAACTCAAAAACAAAAAGACAAACAACCCAGTTTAAAAATGGGCAAAGGACTTAAATGGATATTTCTCCAAAGAAAATATATAAATGGCCAATAAGCAAATGAAAAGATGCTCAATTTCATTAGTCATCAGGGAAATGCAAATCAAAACCACAATATTGTTGCTGTTGTTAGTTGCTGTTGAGTGGACCCGACTCACGGCGACCCCATGTGTGCAGAGTAGAAGTGCACTCCATAATGCAGGTACCACAGTGAGATACTACTTTATCTCCACCAGGATTGATATTAACAGAAAAACGAAAATGACAAGTGTTGGCAAGGATGTAGAGAAGTTTTACAATCCACCATTGCTGGTGGGATTGTAAAATGGTGTAGCTTCTGTGGAAAACAGTATGATGGTTCCTCAAAAAGTCAAACATATAACTACCTTTGTTGTTGTTGTTAGATGCTGTCAAGTCGCTTTCAACTCATAATGACCCTGTGCACAACAGAATGAAACACTGGCTGGTCCCACACCATCCTCACAATCATTGCTATGTTTCAGCCCATTGTTGCAGCCACTGTGTCAATCCATCTCGTTGAAGGCCGTTATTTTTTTCACTGATCCTCTACTTTACCAAGCATGACGTCCCTCTCCACGGACTGGTCCCTCCTCATAACATGTTCAAAGTACATGAGATGAAGTCTCGCCATCCTTGCTTCTAAGGAACATTCTGGCTGTACTTCTTCCAAGACAGATTTGTTTGTTCTTCTGGAAGTCCTTGGTATATTCAATATTCTTCACCAACACCATGATTCCAAGGTGTCAAATCTTCGGTCTTTCTTACTCATTGCCTAGCTTACCCAATCATGTGAGGCTAATGAAAATACCATGGCTTGGGTCAAGCGTACCATAGTCCCCACAGTGACATCTTTGGTTTTTAACACTTTATAGAAGTCTTTTGCAGCATACAACCCTGACACACACCTTTCCTGACTTTAAGTCACACAGTATCCCCTTGTTCTGTTCAAACATATCCCTTATTTGGGTGTACTTCTCCCGCCTATTTATCGAGTGACTCAAAATGCTGCTGGTTTTGAGTGGGACCCAGAACAAGGGAAGGGTCTGAACAGGTTCAGGCTGCCATGCAAGCGGCTCTGCCACTTGGGCCATATGATCTGGGTGATCCAGTGGTTTCTGAAGTGTCAGTGGCAGATAGAGATGCTGTTTAGAGTCTTTGGCAGGCCCTTATTGGTGAATCACAGTGCAGACCCTTAGGATTTTGGAGCAAAGCCTTGCCATACTCTACAGATAACTACTCTCTTTTTGAGAAACAGTTTTTGGCTTGTTACTGGGCCTTAGTAGAGACTGAAGATTTAACCATGGGCCACCAAGTCACCATGTGGCCTGAGCTGCCCATCTTGATCTGGGTATTTTCTGACCCACAGAGTCATAAAGTTGGATGTGCACAGCAGCACTCCATCATTAAACGGAAGTGATATATACAAGATGTCTTAGGCTGGGTTCTCTAGAGAAGCAAAACCAGTAAAGCGTATATATATGTTTTATATCAAGGAAATGGTTCACATGATTGTAGAGGCTGGAACATCCCAAGTACGTGGATCAGGATAGAGGCTTCTCCCAATTCACGTAGCCACAGGGGCTGGCGAACCCAAGATTGGTATGTCAGAGAGCAGGGCTCTTGCTCATAGGCTGTGAAGATCGGCAAATCCCAAGATCAGCAAATAAGCTGATAGCTCAAGTCCCAAGAACCAGAGGTCAGATGAACAGGAGGCAGCCACAGGATCCAGAGCCTACAAAAAGCCAGAAGTTCTGCTTATATTCGGATGTAGGCCACACACCTAAGGAAACTCCCTTTTGACTGATTGGCTGCTCATAGCAGATCCCATCATGGAAGTGATCACATATAAACACTGAGAATCATGGCCCAGCCAAGCTGACACACAATTTAACCATCACATAAGATCAGGCTCAAGCAGGACTTGAAGGTACAAGTAAGTTACATGAGAAAGTGGCCCAAATGCCCATGGTCTCCAGTCCTGTCACATTATCTTCTCTCTCCCAGTCTGCACTTAATGACTCACGGGGAGTTCCTTATGGTCGGTTGACTGAGGAACAGAAAACTTGTGCCTGGTACAGATGGTTCTGCACCATATGCAGGCACCATTGGAAAATGGACAGTGGTAGCACGGCAGCTTCTTTCTAGGATCTCTTTGAAGGACGGCGGTGAAGAGAAATCCTCTCAGTGTATAGAACTTGGAGCAGTGCACCTGGTTGTTCACTTTGCTTGGAAGGAGAAATGGCTAGATGTGTGATTGTATACTGATTCATGGGCTGGCCAATGTTTTGGCTGAATGGTCAGGGACTTGGAAGGAACATGATTGAAAAATTGGTGACAAGGGGTATGGGGAAGCGGTAAGTGTGTAGACCTCTCTGAATGGGCCAAAATGAAGATATTTGTGTCTCATGTGAATCCTCACCAAAGGGTGACCTCGGCAGAGTAAGATTTTAACAATCAAGTGAAAAGAATGATATGTTCTGTAGAAACCAGTCATCCTCTTTCTCCAGCCACTGCTTTCATTGCTCAATGAGCTCATGAACAAAGTGGCCGTGGAGGCAGGGATGGAGGTTACACATGGGCTCAGCAATATGGACTTTCATTCACTGAGGTCGACTTGGCTACAGCCACTGCTGAGTGTCCAATCTGCCACCAGCAGAGATCAACAGAGTCCCCATTCCTCAAGATGATCAGCCAGCAACCTGTTGGCAGGTTGATTACATTGGACCACTTTCATCATGGAAAGGGCAGCCTTTTGTTCTTGCTGGGATAAACACTCTGGATATGGATTTGCCTTCCCAGCATGCAATGCTTTTGCAAAACTACCATCCATGGACTTACAGAATGTCTAATCCACTGTCATGATATCCCACACAGCATTGCCTTGGATCAAGGGATTCACTTCACAGCAAATGAAGTGTGGCAATCAGCCCATGCTTGTGGAATTCACTGGTCTTACCATGTTCCCCATCATCCTGAAGTAGCTGACTTGATAGAACAATGGAATGGCCTTCCAAAGACATAATTACGATGCCAGCTAGGTGGCAATACCTTGCAGGGTTGGGGCAATGTTCTCCAGGAGGCTGTATATGCTCTAAACCAGAGTCCTGTTTATGGTGCTGTTTCTCATAGCCAGGATTCATGGCTCCAGGAATCAAGGGGTGGAAATGGGAATGGCTCCACTCACTATTACCCCTAGTGACCCACTTGCAAAACTTTTGCTTCCTGTTCCCATGACTCTATGCTCTATTCCTTCCAAAGGGAGGACTGCTTCCACTTGGACACACAACACTGATTCCACTGAACTGGAAGTTAAGAATGCCACCTGGCCACTTTGGGCTCTTCATGCCTCTGGATCAACAGAAAAGAAGGAAGTTACTGTATTGGCTGGTGTGACTGATCCTGATGACCAAGGGGAAATCATACTGATATTACATAATGGAGATAAAGAAGAATATGTCTGAAATGCAGGAGATTACTTAGGATGTCTCTTAGTACCACCATAGCCTGTGATTAAAGTCAAAGTCAATGGAAAACTACAGCAACTCAATTCTAACATGACTACTAATGGCCCAGACCCTTCAGGAATGAAGGTTTGGGTCATCACATCAGACAAAGAAACACAAACGGCTGAGGTGGTTGCTGAGGGTAAAGAGAATATGGAATGGGTGGTGGAAGAAGGTAGTTCTAAATACCAGCTACAGCCACATGAGCAGCTGTAGAATACAAGTACTGTAATTGTTTTTAGCATTTCTTCCTTGTTTTTTATACATGTGTGTGTATATGGCATGTATCTTTGTTTTCTTCCCTCTCTTATTCCATTACTCCTTATAAAATACAAGACGTAAATGGGGCTAGTGCATTTTCACTTGTATGTGTGTTAGTATCATGTGAGGCAAAAGTATGACTTTATAATATTGTCTTCATTTAGAGATTATATATGGTTCAAGGATACGTGTACAGGTGCCAAGTTGACAAGGGGTGGACTATGATGGTTAAATTTATGTGTCAACTTAGCTAGGCCATGATTCACAGTGGTTTGGCAGATATTATGTAATCATCCTACATTTTGTGATCTGATGTGGGCAGCCAATCAGTTGAAAGGCCAATCAGTTTCCTTGGGGCTATGACTTACATCCGATATATATAGATGCTGTGGTAAAGCTCTCTCTGGATCCCGCATCCAATTCATCATCTTCTTACCTCTGGTTCTTGGAACATAAGCCAGCAGGCTGCCACCTGATCTACAGATCTTGGGATTTGCCAGCTCTCACAACCCTGTAAATCAGCACCCTTCCTCCTGACCTGCCGATTTTGGGTTTGTCAGCCCCTGCAGCCATAAAAGTCAGGAGAAGCCTCCAGCCTGATGCCTGACCCATGAATTTTGGACTTCAGCCGCCATAACTGCATGAGCCATTTCCTTGAGATAAATCTCTCTCTCTATATATATATATTTATATATATGCACTTCACAGGTTTTGCTCCTCTGAGAACTCAGCCTAAGACAAATGGTAATGGTTGAATAAAACTGAGTTGTATGCTTTAAAAGGATGAATTTTGTGACGTATGAATTATATCTCAATTTTTTTTTAAAGTCACATCATCACAGAATAAACCAATTTAGTAGATTCTTGAAACTACTCATATTTGGTCTAAGAGCCAATGAAATTCTTTCCTCTCTACTGCTAGCACCAATCAGAATCCTCTGTATAGTATATTTATGACTGGCTGAAGACTGTATTAGAATGCAAGTTCAATAAATTCAGCTTTTTCTTTCGGTTGGTCTCTTTAGCTACCAGTTTAGAAGCTCTACCAAGATGAAGGCTCCGCATGGTGGCAACCTTGCAGGACCCTCAATTCTTGAGTACTGTACTCAATTTTGACCGGTTGTTCCCTTCCTTGATTGTCTTCTGGTTTTGCTGCTGGGCGACTATGTATCAAGAACAATTTTGAACTTCAAGTATTTCCATTGAGTTCTCATTGCTGAACGTATCTTGTTATCCAAGAATGTTCTAGGCTCCTTTGCATTCCTTTCTTTGGTTTAGCCTTTTGGAGATCTCATTAGGCAACACTTTACATTACTAATCCTGTTTATCTTCTGTTACTTTTACTTGACTTGTTAAACAATCTTTTTTTTTTTTTCATTCCATGGTCATTTTTGTTCTGATTGCTATTAGTGAACATTCTTTAGGGAACAGGTACAGGCATAAGTCTAATAAGTCCTTGTCCAAGCTGGTCCAGAGGAGGGTAATAATTTTTTAGTTTAAGTATGCCCCATGCAATATTTGGGACATACTTGTATTAAAAAAAATCATTTATGGTTTACCTGAAGTTAAAATGTAACTGGGCATCTTGTGTTTTTATTTGCTAAGTCTAGCAACCCTAATGAAGAAGGGTGAGTGGCACAAGCAGTTTGCACTTGACCACTAACCTAAAGGATGGTGGTTGGAACTCACTTATGAAGAAGGGGCTGGAGATCTGTCCTTCCACAAAGATTACAGCTGTCTGCTTCTGTAAAGATTTACAGCCTTGGAAATCATCTGGGGGAGTTCTACTTTGTCATGTAGGGTTGCTAGAATCTACTCAACGGCAATGAACTTTTTTTTTTTGGTTTATCCTGCCTGTTACTCTGTCCTATAGGGTCGCTATGCGACCTATAGGTTAAAAAAAAAAAAAAAAAAAATTTTTTTTTTGTTTTTTTAAATAAAGTAAGAAGAATTCTTCACGTCAGGAAGGACTAAAATTCTTAATGATTATGTTAACTTTTTTTTTTTAATAACTTTTATTAAGCTTCAAGTGAACGTTTACAAATCCAATCAGTCTGTCACATATAAGTTTACATACATCTCACTCCCTACTCCCACTTGCTCTCCCCCTCTTGAGTCAGCCCTTTCAGTCTCTCCTTTCTTGACAATTTTGCCGGCTTCCCTCTCTCTCTATCCTCCCATCCCCCCTCCAGACAAGAGTTGCCAACACAATCTCAAGTGTCCACCTGATATAATTAGCTCACTCTTCATCAGCGTCTCTCTCCCACCCGCTGACCAGTCCCTTTCATTTCTGATGAGTTGTCTTCGGGGATGGTTCCTGTCCTGTGTCAACTGAAGGTCTGGGGAGCATGGCTGCCGGGATTCCTCCAGTCTCAGTCAGACCATTAAGTTTGGTCTTTTTATGAGAATTTGGGGTCTGCATCCCACTGATCTGATTATGTTAACTTTTGATATGTTTATTTGAAATATTGTTATTATCATTCAGATTAATGAGGTAGCCAAGACAACAACATAGTCCTTGTTCTTGTGATCAGTCTGGTCTGAGAATTGTTGTTAACGTTGCCTTTCCCACATTCATAAAATGTTGACTCTTTGGTCCATAAAATGACTTTGGGGTTTACCAGGTGGTCCCTGGGAAATCAAAAATTGCTTCTTCTCCTCATAAGAGGGGAGATAATGGGAATAATTAACATTTGTTGTTGTTGCTGTTGTTAATACCCAGATTTTATTTAACTCAAGACTATTGAGAAAATTCATATGTTTACCAAAACATGCATGAAAATAAATGAAATTCAATACATCAAAAGAGAAGTTCAGCCTCATTATTAATTAATACAAATGTCTTCCAGGGACTTTTTGTGCTTTTCAGTTTGAGAATAAAGATTCTCATGCTCACATATAACAATCGAAACAACTGTACACAGAGTAACAATTTTTGTTTCTAGGTTAAAGAGCCTATTCAATTGGGAAGCATCATAAAAACACTTCATGGTATAAATTACTGACTAAATCTTTATAAAATAATTTGTACTATTCTCAACAATGGATTCTACTTTCCTCATTCTAGCATTATTGATTGTTAAAATAAATGAACCAGTCTCAGTCTTATCATGAACATTTTTTTTCTTACACTTGTCTAACTGTAGAAGTGTTATAAGTTATAGATCAGAAATTGAATCTCCTTGAAGAAACATCAAAAACCTCAATAAAGAAACATAACAGATATTTCACAGACTCTATTAAGTGACCAAGTCAGGATCTCCAGGACCTTTTCAGTCCAGAAGCAAGGACTTCATTGAAGTAGACAGTTCAACCCCAGGACGTTTGAATGAAGACTGATGCCTATAAATAGGGCTACTGACTTATCTTTTAATTCTTCTGTTAACATTTTAAATAGTGACATTAAAATTTTTAATTCCTTTAATTGTTCTAATTCTAGGACAAACTATATACAGAAAACGTATTCGTTAGATTCAGTAGCTACCTCAGGAAATTTCACCTGCTGTTGGATTTGACACTTGTCTTGAGAATACTGGGGAGATTTCTTCTATTAGAGTATTATCCTAAAGATGCCACCAGCTGCAATTGTGATAAAATTCATTCATGGGCATTCATTTCTGTTTCTAGTTGTTCCACAAATAACTACTGTAAAAAACATATGTGTATCTTACAGGCTGATTATGTAGAACCAGTTTTTGAAGAAAACAAAACTAGTTGGTTATAATAGCCTAAATTTTTTTTAGATTTGTGACTTGTGTTAAGATAACTTGTATAAATGACACAAATACCTCATCTATAAAAAATTGCAGGTTTTCTGTAAAGTCATATAATATAAAATATTGCTGATTGCACAACACAGAAAATAACCAATTATACTTTTTTCTTTTAATTATTGTGCTTTAAGTGAAAGTTTACAAATCAAGTCAGTCTCTCACATAAAAACTTATGTACACCTTGCTACATACTCCCAATTACTCTCCCCCTAATGAGACAGCCGACTTTCTCCCTCCACTCTCTCTTTCCGTGTCCATTTTGCCAGCCTCTAACCCCCTCTACCCTCTCATCTCCCCTCCAGGCAGCAGATGCCAACATAGTTTCAAGTGTCCACCTGATCCAAGAAGCTCACTCCTCATCAGCATCCCTCTCCAACCCCTTGTCCATGTCTGAAAAGCTGGCTTCGGGAATGGCTCCTGTCCTGGGCCAACAGAAAGTCTGGGGGCCGTGACCACCGGGGTCCTTCCAGTCTCAGTCAGACCGTTAAGTCTGGTCTTTTTATGAGAATTTGGGGTCTGCATCCCACTGCTTTCCTGCTCCCTCAGGGGTTTTCTGTTGTGTCCCCTGTCAGGGCTGTCATTGGTTGTAGCCAGGCACCATCTAGTTCTTCTGGTCTCAGGATGATGTAGTTTCTGGTTCATGTGGCCCTTTCTGTCTCTTGGGCTCGTAATCACCTTGTGTCCTTGGTGTTCTTCATTCTCCTTTGATCCAGGTGGGTTGAGACCAGTTGGTGCATCTTAGATGGCTGCTTGCTAGTGTTTAAGACCCCAGGCGCCACTCTTCAAAGTGGGATGCAGAATGTTTTCTTAATAGATTTTATTATGCCAATTGACTTAGATGTCCCCTGAAATCATGGTCCCCAAACACCTTCCCCTGCTACACTGGCCTTCAAAGCATTCAGTTTATTCAGGAAACTTCTTTGCTTTTGGTTTAGTCCATTTGTGCTGACCTCCCCTGTATTGTGTGTCTTTCCCTTCACCTAAAGTAGTTCTTATCTACCAACTAATTAGTGAATACCCCTCTCCCACCCTCCCTCCTCTCGTAACCACAAAAGAATGTTTTCTTCTCAGTTTAAACTATTTCTCAAGTTCTTATAATAGTGGTCTTATACAATATTTGTCCTTTTGCCACTGACTAATTTCACTCAGCATAGTGCCTTCCAGGTTCCTCCAATTACACTTTTTACACTCAACTGGTCAATCAAGGAAAATGTCCTTCTGCTGGCAGGACTAATGACACACTTTTGATTGTCATCTTAGACATACTTGGCTACAGTGGTTCCCAGACATCTAGAAATACATTTAGCAAATTTATCAAAATTACAAGTTGTGTTTCATGTGTTGATGCAAAAGAATAACACAGTGGTGATCCTGAAGGGAGCCAGGAGCCTGCCACACAAGAGTGGTTTTTATGCCATTCTTGGATTTTAATATTTTTACACTCTCTGGTGGTGTCACAAGGACTTAATCTGCTGTCACTGATATGCTTGTTGAAGTGCAGGTCATTCAGGAGGAGTTCAAGATGTCTTCCACTACTTTGTGTGTTTGCATCTTGGCATGCTGTGCCTGCATATGCACTGTACACACACACACAATATGTTTTTCTTCCTATAGTAGTCATTGCTGATGCCCAACAAAATAGCCTTTATTCATTCACCACTCTGGTATTATAGAATTAGATGGGGCTACTTGTTGACTGAATTAGGTGGTATCTGTACACTGGCAAATACCTCCTCTTATATATTTGGATAAATGTTTCTGATCAGATAGAAAGGTCTTTATATAAAATCTAAAAATATGCTACATGGCTTTCCAAACTGTCCTTTTGGAACCAATGCTCATGGCTAGGTCTTGGGAAACCTTGAATTATGGTGCATAAGTGCCTTCCAAACCTTTCTTATAGTTCTAATTGGTATCTTTGCATCAGAGTCACATAATGTTTGACCTCCAGAGTCTTAAAAGCTACTGTGCAACCACTATTTTGAAAAATGGTTCATTCATCAAGTGACATTGCAGAGAAGGAAAATGGACCAATTATGGAATCAACATAATTTAAAGAACTGATGATTACCTGGACATAGCTTGAGGATCTGGGGACATGATCAGAATTTTGTGATGTCTCTTTATTTTTGATAAAAAAAAGTATCAAAAAAGGAGACTGTAGAAAGGACAAATAAAGCAATGTTTCTGATAATGACTATCAAGGGCATAATATTAGGAAATCATGTTCATTGAAATCATATCAACATCACAGACATAGTATGGAGAAATATTGTTCTTTTAAATCACGAGACTCTGAGACACTTTGCTGTTTAAAACCATATCAGAAGAAAGGAAATAAAATGAGAAAAATCATACTTCCTTACATCAACACTTAATATAAAGCTAGAGCAACCAAAACAGTGTGGTAGTGGCAATAATGATAGGCATATCCATCAGTGGAATAGAATTGCGAGTCCAGAAATAAACCATATATCTGTGGTCAATTGATTTTTGACAAGAGTGCCAACACCCTTCAGTAAGGAAAGAATAGTCTCTTTGACAAATGGTGCTGGGACAACTGGATATCCACATGCAAAAAATATGAAGTTGGACCCTTATTTCACACTGCATATAAAAATTAACTTAAATAGATCAATGACCTAAACATAAGAGCTAAAACCATAAAACTTTTAGAAGAAAATTTGGAACCAAGTCTTCATGACCTTGAAGTTGGCAATAGTTTCTTAGATATGACATCAAAAGCAAAAGCAGCAAAAGAAAAAAAAATAGATAAATTGGACTTCATCAAAATTGAAATCTTTTGTGCATTAAAGGACACTATTCAGAAAGTAAAAGACAACCACAGTCCATTAAATGGGAAAAAGACACTCTTTTTAACAAATGGTGTTGGCAAAACTGGATGTCCATCTGAAAAAAAATGAAACAGGAGCCATACCTTACACCATACACAAAAACAAATTCAAAATGGATCAAAGACCTAAATATAAAACCCAAAACTAAAAAGCTCATAGAAGAAAAAATAGGGCCAATGCTAGAGAATCCATATGCATGACATAAATAGGATACAAACCATAACTAACAATACACAGACACCAGAAGATAAGCTAGATAACCGGGATCTTCTAAAAATTAAACACTTATGTTCATCAAAAGACGTCACCAAAAGAGTAAAAAGACAACCTGCAGACTGGGAAAGAATTTTTGGCTATGACATATCCGACAAAAGTCTAATTCCTAAAATCTATAGGAAAATCTAACACCTCTACAACAAAAAGACAAACAATCCAATTAAAAAATGGGCAAATGTCATGAAGACACTTCACCAAAGAAGACATTCAGGCAGCTAACAGGCACATGAAGAAATGCTCGTGATCACTACCCATTAAAAAAAAGCAAATCAAAAACAAACAGAAAATAACAAATGTTGGAAAGGCTGTGGTGAGATTGGCACTCTTATGCACTGCTGGTAGGAATGCAAAATGGTACAAGCATTTTGAAAAATGATATGGCGGTTCCTTCAAAAGCTAGAAATAGAAATACCATATGATCCAGCAATTCCACTCCTAGGAACATATCCTAGAGAAATAAGAGCCGTCACAGGAATATACATATGCACACCCATGTTCATTGCAGCATTATTCACAACAGCAAAAAGATGGAAACAACCTAAGTGCCCATCAACAGATGAATGGGTAAACAAACTATGGTACATACACATAGTGGAGCACAACGATAAAGAACAACGATGAATCTGCAAAACATCTCACAACATGGATGAATCTGAAGGACATTATGTTGAGTGAAATAAGGTCAATCACAAAAGGACAAATGCTGTATGGGACAACTATTATAAAAACTCATGAAAAGGTTTACACAAAAAAAAGAAACAATCTTTGATTGTTAAGAGGGAGGAAAGGGGAAGTGCGGGAAAAACACTAAGTAGACAATAGATGGTGAAGGGCAAGATAGTACACAGTACTGGGAAAGTGAGCACAATTTGATCAAGGCAAAGTCATAGAAGCTTCAGAGACACATTCAAATTCCCTGAAGGACCAAATCACTGGGCTGGAGGCTGGGGACCATGGTCTCAGCAGACATCTAGCTCAACTGGCACAACATAGTTTATTAAGAAAATGTTCTACATCCTACTTCGGTGAGTAGCGTCTGGAGTCTTAAAAGCTTGTGAGCAGCCATCTGAGATCCTCCACTGGTCCCACCCCATCTGCAGCAATGGAGAATGAAGAAAACAGAAGACACACAAAGGAATGATTAGTTCAAATGACTAATGGACACATCTACCACAGCCTCCACCAGTCTGAGTCCAGCACAATTAGATGGTGCCCAGCTACCACCATCGACTGCTCTGACAGGTATCACAACAGAGGGTCCCGGACAGAGCTGGAGAAAAACGTAGACCAAAATTCTAACTCACAAAAAAGGACCAGACTTACTGGTCTGACAGAGACTGCAGAAACTTTGGAGAGTATGGCCCCTAAACATCTTTTTAATTCCTACTGAAGTCACTCCTGAGGTTCACCCTTCAGCTAAAAATTAGACAGGACCATAGAACAAACAGTAATACATGTAACTCAGCCATGTATACAAGACTAAATGGACACACCAGTCCAGAGGCAGGGACAAGAAGGCAGGAGGGGACAGGAAATTTGGATGAATGGAAATGGGGAACTCAAGGCCAAGAAGGGGAGAGTGTTGACATGCTGCGGGGTTGGCAACCAAAGTCACAAAACAATGTGTATATTAATTGTTTTAATGAGAAGCTAATTTGCTCTGTAAACCTTCATCTAAAAAAAAAAACACACAAAAAACAAAATCCTATGGAGCACAGTTCTACTCTGATATACACGGAGTCAACATTAAAAATAAATTTTAAAAAAGAAAAAAAAGTGAAAGACAACCCGCTAAACAGGAGAAAATATTTGCAAATCATATATCTGATAAGGATCCAGTACCCAGCATATATAAGGAACTCTCACAACTCAATAACAAACAGATAAACAATCAAATTAAAAAATGGGCAAAATATTTGAATAGACATTTCTCTAAAGAAGACATACAAATGGCCAAAAACCACATGAAAATGTGCTTCAAGTTGTTAGTCATTGGGGAAATGCAACCCAAAACCACAATGAGCTTTCACCTCATACCCACTAGGATGCTATTATCAGCAAAACAGAAGCAACTGTTTAGGCTGCATATACAGCTGTGGTCAATCCAGGGAATCTATAGGTCTCTACAGGTGAAGGAGAATGGGAGTATCTAAGTGGTTCCTCAGAGACCCAAAAGGAATTTGATAGCTTCCAAACAGGATCTCAGTTTTCTCATCTGGAAAACGAGGATCACAATGAGTTACTATCTAGCTCATTCAAGAAGGAGCCATGAAGGATATGCTGAACTTCAGCCCCTGCCATTCTGAGCTGGAGTTCCATGGCCTGCACCCCTGTGGGTGACCTGAGTATCTCTGGAACCACTGATCCCTAAGGGCCTTCTCTTAACTGACCTGGGGGTTCTTAGCCTGTAACAAATGTCAACTGTTCTCCAGAGAGACTAGAAGTAATGAATGGTTTTCTTCCATGACTTCTGCCAATACTGGCCTGGGTCCTGGGCCTTCTCCCCAGCAAAAAGTAGCCCTTAGCCATTTATTCTTTTGTTCTGCTCATTGTTACTTCCTGTGTGTGGTCAGCTGATTGTAGCCTAATTTTTCTTTCCTATCTATATCGACCTATGCCCTTTACAAAGTGACTTAACAGCTCCTCTCTTGAAGAGGTAGAATCTATTTCCCCACTCCTTGAATCTGGGCTGGACTTGTGACTTGCTTTAGTTAATATAATGCATTGGAATTGTGGAATGCCAGTTCTGACCTCAGGCCTCAAGAGACTTTGCACACTTCTTTCTTGGAATCCTTCCGCCACCATGAGAAGAAACCCAAGCTAGCCCTCCTCGTGTGAAGCAGAGATGTTACCCCAGCTGAAGCCACCAGAGATGAGCCAGGCCCAGCCAACCTTCCGTGAGTACATCTAGTCAAGATCAGCTCAGCCCACCCCAGACGGCAGAACTACCCAACTAATCCATAGACTAATCAGTCATTCCAAACCCAAAAACCAAACCCAGTGCCGTCGAGTCGATTCCGACTTATAGCGACCCTATAGGACAGAGTAGGATTGCCCCATAGAGTTTCCAAGGAGCGCTTGGCAGATTCGAACTGCCGACCCTTTGGTTAGCAGCCGTAGCACTTAACCGCTATGCCACCAGGGTTTCCAAATCAGTCATTACATATTTTAAGCCACTAAATTTTGGGGCAACTTGTTGCACAGCAATAGATAATTGATACACCATGTTAATTTGGTTTTCCTAGTTAAACAATAAGCTTCTCCAGGGAAGGTCTATTTCTTTGTTGCCTCCATCTCAGCATCTAGCACTGGGACTGAGCACACGGTTGGCATATCATAAATATTTGATTAATGATTCTTCACTAGATACTTTATTGGTTGGTTGGGTGACTATGAGCATTGGTTTACTTCTCTAAGCTTATTTCTCTCCTGTTCACACCTCTGTTCTTTCCAAGGAATTGGGTCATGAGTAAATAAAGACATTAAGTCTCCAAGTCAGGACGCTCCCCTACCTTCTCTTTGTGGGTCTTCCATAAGAATACTTGACCTATTAAAAAATGCAGACCCGGAGGGGGCCAAGATGGCTGACTAGGTAGATGTTACCTCAGATCCCTCTTGCAACAAAGACTCGGAAAAACAAGTGAATCGATCACATACATGACAATCTACGAACCCTGACAACAAACACAGATTTAAAGAGTTGACCTGAGTGACAGAGACAGAGAACAAACAACTACGGGGAAGCAGCGACTGTTTTCGGAGCCTGGAGCCAGCATCCCAGTCAGGTAACCTTGGCGCCGGGCTTAGGACTGGGTGCAGGAAGCTGAACACAACATCCTGTGATGGCGCAAACACGGGGCGCAGCCCTACCCCCCTGAACTGACCTTGGAGGGGGCCCAGCCGGTCAGCGCGGGCAGCACGGTGACTCAGCTGGCGGGAGGAGAAGTCCCCAGGAGGCAGTGACTGGTTTTGGAGCCGGGAGTGCAGCATCCCAGCCGGGGAACTTTGACGCTGGGCTTTGGACTGGCAGCGGAACTGACTGCGGCTTCTGCGGGCCAGACCCTTGGGGGCAATCTCTACCCAGCCAGCATGCATAGGTGACACACCCCTCAGGAATCTCAGATAAAATAGTCATCCCAAGCAAGATAAGCAACTTTGTCTATATTCCGGGGTGCTACTCTCTCCTGTTTTTCTGAACCCTCCCCTCCCTTTCCCAGGTGGCTTCATTAACATTGGAATTTCCTGAGCCAGAGGGAGAACAGCTTTTTTTTTCCCTTTTTTTTTTTTGATCTTTTCCTAACCCATTCTTCCGGCCTGAGAGAAGCAACCACAAAAAACCCAGGGACCAAAAATCCTTCCCTAATTGAACTAAAAACACAGAACCAGCTCCAGCCAAGCATATGTGATCCATATCTCATCCCTACAGGGAACAAGGTGGCTATTATAATGCAAAGGCATTTCTGATAGGGATCTGACTACATTCTTTTTAGCAGATTTACTGGAAAAACAAGTTTCCCAGGTCTGATATCTCTGCGTATTCAACAGAGCCCTCACTGACCCACAACAGGGAATTGAGGGTTGAAGCTCCCCCTAAACCACCTAGCCTCCTGCCTTAGGGGTCTAAGGAGGGTAACACCTACCAATCTGTAGAGGTACTTGCATTGGGGGCCTAAGGCACAGCTGCAGAGCCCTCCCACCAAGGTGCCTTAGGAATAGAGACACACCTACCTCACTGACACTTGGGGGAAGCCTGTCAGCATCCTACCCCCTCTGGAGTGTGAACCCAGCTGCGAATAGAATCTGGTCCACACAACTATCACCACTACTTCTCAAGGTGGATAGGTGTTAGGGTGCAGCACACACTTGATGACCCAAAATCAGATTCTACTCAAGAATAGTGAATAGACTCAGGCTTATATATCTGGCAACAGCCCAAACCAGCTGGTAATAGGTCATAAGTAAGTCAAGGGCTACAACAATCAAGACAGCACAATCTAGTAGCCCATCCACGTATATTGAAAGAAAACAAAACAAGATAAGACTCAGTGAGCAAACATAGAATAAATCACTACAATATCTTAGTGATGGCTCGGAGACAGCAGTCGATATCAAACCACATAAAGAAGCAGACCATGACAGCTTCTACAACCCCCCAAACAAAAGAATCAAAATCTTTACCAAATGAAGATACCATCCTGGAATTATCAGATACAGAATATAAAAAACTAATTTACAGAATGCTTCAAGACATCAGGGATGACCTCAGAAATGAAATAAGGCAAACTGCAGAAAAAGCCAAGGAACACACTGATAAAACAGTTGAAGAACTCAAAAAGATTATTCAAGAACATAGTGGAAAAATTAATAAGTTGCAAGAGTCCATAGAGAGACAGCATGCAGAAATCCAAAAGATTAACAATAAAATTACAGAATTAGACAACGCAATAGGAAGTCAGAGTCGCAGAATCGAACAGTTAGAATGCAGAGTGGGAAATCTGGAGGACCAGAGAATTAACACCAACATAGCTGAAAAAAAATCAGATAAAAGAATTAAAAAAAATGAAGAAACCCTAAGAATCATGTGGGACTCTATCAAGAAGGATAACTTACGTGTGATTGGAGTCCCAGAACAGGGAGGGAGGACAGAAAACACAGAGAGAATAGTTGAAGATCTGCTGACAGAAAACTTCCCTGACATCATGAAAGACGAAAGGATATCTATCCAAGATGCTCATCGAACCCCATTTAAGACTGATCCAAAAAGAAAAACACCAAGACATATTATCATCAAACTTGCCAAAACCAAAGATAAACACAAAATTTTAAAAGCAGCCAGGGATAAAAGAAAGGTCTCCTACAAGGGAGAATCAATAAGAATAAGTTCAGACTACTCAGCAGAAACCATGCAAGCAAGAAGGCAATGGGATGACATATACAGAGCACTGAAGGAGAATAACTGCCAGCCAAGGATCATATATATCCAGCAAAACTCTCTCTGAAATATGAAGGCGAAATTAAGATATTTACAGATAAACACAAGCTTAGAGAATTTGCAAAAACCAAACCAAAGCTACAAGAAATACTAAAGGAAATTGTTTGGTCGGAAAACCAATAATATCAGATACCAGCACAACACAAGGTCACAGAACAGAACATCCGGATATCAACTCAAATAGGGAAATCACAAAAACAAATTAAGATTAATTAAAAAAAAATGCTCAAAACAGGGAATCATTGAAGTCAATATGTAAAAGATCACAATAATCAAAAAGAGGGACTAAATACAGGTGGCATAGAACTGCCATATGGAGAGGGATACAAGGCGATATAGGACAATACAAGTTAGGTTTTTACTTAGAAAAATAGGGGTCAATATTAAGGTAACCACAAAGAGGTATAAAAACTCCATAACTCAAAATAAAAACCAAGAAAAACGTAACGACTCAGCAAACATAAAGTCAAATACTAGAAAAATGAGGATCACACAATTTACAAAGAAAAACATCTCAGCACAAAAAAGTAAGTGGAAAAATGAAATTGTCAACAACACACATAAAAAGGCATCAAAATGACAACACTAAACACTTAAAAAACTTATCTATAATTACACTGAATGTAAATGGACTAAATGCACCAATAAAGAGACAGAGAGTCTCAGACTGGATAAAGAAATACGATCTGTCTATATGCTGCCTACAAGAGACACACCTTAGACTCAGAGACACAAACAAACTAAAACTCAAAGGATGGAAAAAAATATACCAAGCAAACAATAAGCAAAAAAGGAGTAGCAATATTAATTTCTGACAAAATAGACTTTAAACTTAAATCCACCACAAAGGATAAAGAAGGACATTACATGATGATAAAAGGGACAATTGACCAGGAAGATATAGCCATATGAAATATTTATGCACCCAATGACAGGGCTGCAAGATACATAAATCAAAACAGAACTGAAAAGTGAGATAGACACCTCCACAATTATAGTAGGAGACTTCAACACACCACTTTCGGAGAAGGACAGGACATCCAGTAAGAAGCTCAATAGAGACACGGAAGACCTAATTACAACAATCAACCAACTTGACCTCATTGACTTATACAGAACTCTCCACTCAACTGCTGCAAAGTATACTTTTTTTTCTAGTGCACATGGAACATTCTCTAGAATAGACCACGTATTAGGTCATAAAACAAACCTTTGCAGAATCCAAAACACTGAAATATTACAAAGCATCTTCTCAGACCACAAACCCATAAAAGTGGAAATCAATAACAGAAAAATTAGGGAAAAGAAATCAAATACTTGGAAACTGAACAATACCCTGCTGAAAAAAGACTGGGTTATAGAAGACATTAAGGAGGGAATAAGGAAATTCATAGAATGCAACAAGAATGAAAATACTTCCTATCAAAACCTCTGGGACACAGCAAAAGCAGTGCCAATTTATATCAATATATATCAGAGGCCAATTTATATCGATAAATGCACACATACAAAAAGAAGAAAGAGCCAAAATCAGAGAACTGTCTCTACAACTTGAACAAATAGAAAGTGAGCAACAAAAGAATCCATCAGGCACCAGAAGAAAACAAATAATAAAAATTAGAGCTGAACTATATGAATTAGAGAACAGAAAAACAATTGAAAGAATTAACAAAGCCAAAAGCTGGTTCTTCGAAAAAATTAACAAAATTGATAAACCATTGGCCAGACTGACTAAAGAAAAACAGGAAAGGAAACAAATAACCCGAATAAGAAACGAGAAGGGCCACATCACAACAGACCCAACTGAAATTAAAAGAATCATATCAAATTATTACGAAAAATTATACTCTAACAAATTTGCAAACCTAGAAGAAATGGATGAATTCCTGGAAAAACACTACCTACCTAAACTAACACAATCAGAAGTAGAACAACTAAATAGACCCATAACAAAAAAAGAGATTGAAACGGTAATCAAAAAACTCCCAACAAAAAAAAGCCCTGGCCCGGATGGCTTTACTGCAGAGTTCTATCAAACGTTCAGAGAAGAGTTAACACCACTACTACTAAAGGTATTTCAAAGCATAGAAAATGACGGAATACTACCTAACTCATTCTATGAAGCCACCATTTCCCTGATACCAAAACCAGGTAAAGACATAACAAAAAAAGAAAATTACAGACCTATATCCCTCATGAATACAGATGCAAAAACCCTCAACAAAATTCTAGCCAATAGAATTCAACAATATATCAAAAAAATAATCCACCATGACCAAGTGGGATTTATACTAGGTATGCAAGGCTGGTTTAATATTAGAAAAACCATTAATGTAATCCACCATATAAATAAAACAAAAGACAAAAACCACATGATCTTATCAATTGATGCAGAAAAGGCATTTGACAAAGTCCAACACCCATTTATGATAAAAACTCTCAGCAAAATAGGAATTGAAGGAAAATTCCTCAACATAATAAAGGGCATCTATACAAAGCCAACAGCCAACATCACTCTAAATGGAGAGAGCCTGAAAGCATTTCCCTTAAGAACGGGAACCAGACAAGGATGCCCTTTATCACCGCTCTTATTCAACATTGTGCTAGAAGTCCTAGCCAGAGCAATTAGGCTAGACAAAGAAATAAAGGGCATCCGGATTGGCAAGGAGGAAGTAAAATTATCTCTATTTGCAGATGACATGATCTTATACACAGAAAACCCTAAGGAATCCTCCAGAAAACTACTGAAACTAATAGAAGAGTTTGGCAGACTCTCAGGTTATAAGATAAACATACGAAAATCACTTGGATTCCTCTACATGAACAAAAAGAACATCGAAGAGGAAATAACCAAATCAATACCATTCACAGTAGCCCCCAAGAAGATAAAATACTTAGGAATAAATCCTGCCAAAGATGTAAAAGACCTATACAAAGAAAACTACAAAGTACTACTACAAGAAATTAAAAAGGACATACTTAAGTGGAAAAACGTACCTTGCTCATGGATAGGAAGACTTAACATAGTAAAAATGACTATTCTACCAAAAGCCATCTATACATACAATGCATTTCCAATCCAAATTCCAATGTCATTTTTTAATTTGACAGAGAAACAAATCACCAACTTCATATGGAAGGGAAAGAAGCCTCAGATAAGCAAAGCATTACTGAAAAAGAAGAAGAAAGTGGGAGGCCTCACTCTACCTGATTTCAGAACCTATTATACAGCCACAGTAGTCAAAACAGCCTGGTACTGGTACAATAACAGACACATAGACCAATGGAACAGAATTGAGAACCCAGATATAAATCCATCCACATATGAGCAGCTGATATTTGACAAAGGCCCAGTGTCAGTTAATTGGGGAAAAGATAGTCTTTTTAACAAACGGTGCTGGCATAACTGGATATCCATTTGCAAAAAAATGAAACAGGACCCATACCTCACACCATGCACAAAAACTAACTCCAAGTGAATCAAAGACCTAAACATAAAGACTAAAACGATAAAGATCATGGAAGAAAAAATAGGGACAACCTTAGGAGCCCTAATACAAGGCATAAACAGAATACAAAACATTACCAAAAATGACGAAGAGAAACCAGACAACTGAGAGCTCCTAAAAATCAAACACCTATGCTCACCTAAAGACTTCACCGAAAGAGTAAAAAGACCACCTACAGACTGGGAAAGAATTTTCACCTATGACATCTCCGACCAGCGCCTGATCTCTAAAATCTATATGATTCTGTCAAAACTCAACCACAAAAAGACAAACAACCCAATCAAGAAGTGGGCAAAGGATATGAACACGCACTTCACTAAAGAAGATATTCAGGCAGCTAACAGATACATGAGAAAATGCTCTCGATCATCAGCCATTAGAGAAACGCAGATTAAAACTACGATGAGATTCCATCTCACTCCAGCAAGGCTGGCATTAATCCAAAAAACACAAAATAATAAATGTTGGAGAGGCTGCGGAGAGACTGGAACTCTTATACACTGCTGGTGGGAATGTAAAATGGTACAACCACTTTGGAAATCTATCTGGCATTATCTTAAACAGTTAGAAATAGAACTACCATACAACCCAGAAATCCCACTCCTCAGAATATACCCTAGAGAAATAAGAGCTTTCACACAAACAGATATATGCACACCCATGTTTATTGCAGCTCTGTTTACAATAGCAAAAAGCTGGAAGCAACCAAGGTGTCCATCAACGGATGAATGGTTAAATAAATTGTGGTATATTCACACAATGGAATACTACGCATCAATAAAGAACAGTGACGAATCTGTGAAACATTTCATAACATGGAGGAACCTGGAAGGCATTATGCTGAGTGAAATTAGTCAGAGGCAAAAGGACAAATATTGTATAAGACCACTATTATAAGATCTTGAGAAATAGTATAAACTGAGAAGAACACATACTTTTGTGGTTACGAGGGGGGCAGGGAGGGAGGGTGGGAGAGGGTTTTTTACTGATTAGTTAGTAGATAAGAACTGCTTTAGGTGAAGGGAAGGACAATACTCAATACATGGAAGGTCAGCTCAACTGGACTGGACCAAAAGCAAAGAAGTTTCCGGGATAAACTGAATGCTTCAAAGGTCAGCGGAGCAAGGGCGGGGGTTTGGGGACCGTGGTTTAAGGGGACTTCTAAGTCAATTGGCAAAATAATTCTATTATGAAAACATTCTGCATCCCACTTTGAAATGTGGCGTCTGGGGTCTTAAATGCTAACAAGCGGCCATCTAAGATGCATCAATGGGTCTCAACCCACCTGGATCAAAGGAGAATGAAGAACACCAGGGTCACACGATAACTAAGAGCCCAAGAGACAGAAAGGGCCACATGAACCAGAGACCTACATCATCCTGAGACCAGAAGAACTAGTTGGTGCCCGGCCACAACCGATGACTGCCCTGACAGGGAGCACAACGGAGAACCCCTGAGGGAGCAGGAGATCAGTGAGATGCAGACCCCAAATTCGCACAAAAAGACCATACTTAATGGTCTGACTGAGACTAGAGGCATCCCGGCGGTCATGGTCCCCAAACCTTCTGTTGGCCCAGGACAGGAACCGTTCCCGAAGACAACTCAGCAGACATGAAAGGGACTGGACAGTGGGTAGGAGAGAGATGCTGATGAAGAGTGAGCTATTTGTATCAGGTGGACACTTGAGACTGTGTTGGCATCTCCTGTCTGGAGGGGGGGTGGGAGGATAGAGAGAGTTGGAAGCTGGCAAAATTGTCATGAAAGGAGAGATGAGAGGGGCTGACTCATTAGGGGGAGAGCAAGTGGGAGTACGGAGTAAGGTGTATATAAGCTTATATGTGACAGACTGACTTGATTTGTAAACGTTCACTTGAAGCTCAATAAAAGTTAAAAATAAATAAAAGGAAGGACAATAAATAAATAAATAAATGCAGACCCGTGAGACAGGTGAAGGTATTCTTGGTTTTATCACAAAATTTGTATGAATGTAAAGCTTTTTACCATGCATACAAAATTACTTGTTTCCTTACCACTTTTTCTGGCACTCCTCCTGTAGGGGAATGTCAGTTATCTCCGGATGTGGGACCAAGATTTGTGGATGTAGAGAGGGCAGGGGTCCCCCAAAGCGCAATGGGCCAAGGAGGTATACAACTTGCAGTGTGCACCCTCTTGGGCTGTGGGAACTATGTGGACGTGTCCTGAGCTCCCAAACATTCTTCCCAGGTGTCTGGCCCTCAAGACATGCTCAGAGAGGACACCTAGCTTCCAAGTCCCCAGGAGTACAGTGAACCTAGAAGGGAGCCTATCCTCTGGGCTGTTTGCCAACATTCCCCCCAACACTCCGCACTCCCATCCCCATCATCCAAGACCAGCTCTGTGACCTCTCCTGAATATTTTAATAGCTGGGTTGCAGGTCCTGGTATCAGGAGGGACCAGTCCCCTGGAGAAGGACGTGAAGCTTGGTAAGAGTAGAGGGTCAGCAAAAAAGAGTGGATTGACTCAGTGGCTGCAACAATGGGCTCAAGCGTAACAATGATTATGAGGATGGTGCAGGACTTGGCAGTGTTTCACTCTCTTGTACACAGGGTTGCTATGAGTTGGAACTGACCTGATGGCACCTAACAACAACAACAGGTCTTGGTAAGGAAAGTCAAATCTCTCTGTGTCTACATGCAACCCCTTAGGGTGGCCTTAGACATCCTGAAAGACGTCTAAGCTGGCATTCCTGGAACTGTTTAAAGCCCCAGGCCAAAAAATAAAATCAAACCCATTGCCATGGAGTTGATTTTGACTCATAGTGACCCTATAGGACAGAGTAGAGCTACCCCATAGGGTTTCCAAGGCTCTAACCTTTATGGAAGCAGACTGCTACATCTTTCTCCCATGGAGTGGCTGGTGGGTTCAAATTGCTTTTAGATTAGCAGCCAAGAGCTTTAACCACTCTGCCACCAGGGCTCCTTAAAGCCCCTGGACCAGAGTAAAAAGTGGCAGTATCTGAAAAGACCCATTGTTGCTGAGCTGGTTTCTCTCGAAGTAAAAGTGGGCATCCCAACAGGGAAAGGGGAGAGGGAGGCTGACAGAAGCTGAGCTGCTGGAGATGGGAAGGGTTTTCTGCCTAGGGTGAGAGGAGAGGCTGCTGCCACACCAGTGATGGTTGTGGTCTATTCTTTTCTTGGATTTTTTAAAACAGGCAACACACCCTCCTCTATTACCCAGCACAGTTCTAGATTCCCCTTGTTTTTTATGTTCAATATCAATTCCTGTCCCATTTTAAGAATAAGACAATGCTCTCCAGGTTAGACATTGAGCAAGTAGCATGAGAGAGCAGGTCAAACAAGAGATGGATTACAGAGTGTCATGGGAGAGGTATAGCAGGAGAACACAGTGAGGAAGAGGCTTGTTGCTGTGGATGGGTGGAGGAAACAAACAAAAGACTCCTTGCTGTCAGACTTCCAATCCAGCCTCATCAGCTGGGACCAGGATTCCTGCTCACTGCACATGACTAATGTTTCATGCCTAAATTGGTTTCACCAAAATGAGACAGAAAGGGAAAGCAATTCTCAGATGATGTCAGCCAAAATGCAAAGTTATCCCCTCCCAAATCTGGATTCATTTATTTGAGGAGTTATTGCTTAATGGGTGAGTAAACTGTAAGAAGTTTAATGGAGATGCAAATTTCTGAGATGAATCCCATTTCGCCATGGATTTCCATGATAAAATTGATGGTGTCTAGAAGGAGCTGTGGTGGTGCAACAGTTGTTGCCTGGCTGCTAAGTGAAAGGTTGGCAGTTCAAACCCATCCAGCAGCTCTGCTCCCATAAAGGTTACAGCCTGGAAAACCCTATGGGGAGTTCTACCCTGTCACATGAGATCACTATGAATCAAAATCAACTCAATGGCACCTAGCAACAACAACAGGGACTGGTGGAGTTTCTGTCCTTGAAAGCAAAAATAATTGTGGAATAAGGTTAACAGTTAGAGAACTGATGTTTTTTTAAAGAATGGGGTATTCATTGTGCATTGCATGCATTAACCAAAACCAAACCAAACCCACTGCCGTCGAGTCGAGTCTGACTCATAGTGACCCTATAGGACAGAGTAGAACTTTCCCATAGAGTTTCCAAGGAGCACCTGGCAGATGCAGCCGTAGCACTTAACCACTATGTCACCAGGGTTTCCGTTGCATGCATTACTTTTTCAAAAATTTTTGAGATAAAATTCATATAACATAAAGTCCACCTTTTCACCATTTAAAAATGTATAATTCAATGGTTTTTAGTCTGTTCATAATGTTGTGCAACCACCACAGTTATTTAATTCCAGAGCATCTTCATCACCCCCAAAAGAAGCCCTGTACGTATTAAACAGTCATTCCCTACCACCTCTTCCTCCGATCCCTGGCAACTACTAATCTGTGTCTGCATTTGGCCTTTCTGGATATTTCATAAAAATGGCATCATACAATATGTGGCCTTTTGTGTTTGGCTCCTTTCACTTAGCATAATGTTTTCAAGGCTCATCTATGTTAGAGCATGCACCAGAACTTCATTCCTTTTTATGGCTGAATCATAGTCCATTGTATGGCTATTATGAATAATATTGCTATGAATATTCACATACAAATCTTTGTGTGAACTTGTTCTCAGTTCTCTTGGTTATATTAGGAGTAGAATTGCTAGGTCATATGGTAAGTCTATGTTTAACTTTTTGAGGAACCACCAGACTTTCCCACAGCAGCTGCACAGTTTTACCTTCTCGTAAGACTTGCACAAGCACAAGGGTTCCAATTTCTCTACATCCTCGCCAGGACTCGTCATTTTTCAGGTTTTGAATTTTTTATTAAAGTCCATTCTAGTGGGTATGAAGTGGTATCTTGTTGTGGTTTTGATTTGCATTTCCCTAAGGACTAAAATGATGTTGAGCATCTTTTTATATACTTCTTGGCCATTTGCATATCTTCTTTGGAGAAATACCTATTCAAGTCTTTTGCCCATTTTTAAATTGGGTTGTTTTTATTATTAAGTTGTGGGAGTTCTTTATATATTCTGGATACTAGATCCTTATCAGACATATGATTTGCAAATATTTTCTCCCTTTCTTTGGGTTGTCTTTCACTTTCTTGATAGTGCCCTTTGATGCTAAGGATATTTTAATTTTGATGAAGTTCAATTTATCTTTTTTTCTTCTGTTGCTTTTCATCTTATATTTAAGAAACCATTGCCTTATCCAAGGCTATTATTCTTTTTAATCCTAACCTTTGTCTGGCATTTTACAGTCTGCACCATGCTTTCATGTACCTCATTTATGAGGTGACATTTAAGACTTTAGAAAACCTTTTGAGATAACGTAAAAGAAAAATATAGTCTTAGGTTAAGAAATTAATAATGCTTACCTAGCCCCAAAGCCTATGCTATATAGTAGGGTGACTATAGAATTTATCATTTAAACCAGAACACATTTGAGAATATAATGTGATATTAATAATTATGCCACAGTAACAGGCATGAACTGTGATTTTTCCAGGTAAACTGGGATGTACATTCCTCTTACATAAACATAATGGCAACCTCAGTTCCAACGTTGGACCCACCATTAACTTGCTAAGACCATACCTACACAACAGTGTGTGTGTATGGGGGAGGGGGGAGAAGGGGAGTAGATGATTTCTAAGATTCTTTTCAGCTCTAATATTCTAGAACTCCACGGAATGTACTGTCAAGAACTGTAGATTAGTGTTGTGGTATTCTTGGCCTAAGAATTTGCTTAATTCTCTGACAGTTGATGTCCATGTGAGACTGCTAGTATGGCCCCCACCAAGGCAGAAGCAAGTTTTGTTTAAATAAACGCCACCTTCCATAAACGGGGAGAGGCTTATTAAAAAGTACGTGATTTTATTTAGTTTGTTATTATTGTTATTGAGAATATAACACCAAAACATACACCAATTCAACAGTTTCTACACGTACCATTTAGTGACATTGATTCTTCAAGATGTGTAACCATTCTTACCCTCCGTTTCTTTGTTTCTCTCCCGTTAACATAATCTCACTGTCCCCTAAGGTTCCTATCTAATCTTTCCAGTAGCTGTTGTCAATTTGATCCTATATAGATAGTTCTTAAGAGAGTTCATGGCTCAAGGAAGAACTTTTTTTTTTACTACTAGTTACACTAAACTAATTGTTTGGTTTTAAGGTGACTTCAGGGGATAATTTTGGTTTAAGGTTTAAAGATTATCTCAGGGGAATAGCTTCAGGGGTTCACCCAATCTTCATGGCTCCAGGAAATCTGGAGTCTATGAAAATTTGAAATTCTGTTCTGCATTTTCCCCCTTTTGATCAGGATTTGTCTATGAAATCTCTGATCAAAATGTTCAATAATGGTAGCCAGGCACCATCTAGTTCTTCAGGTCTCATGGCAAAGGAGGCAGTTATTAATGGAGGCAGTTAGCCACACATTCCATGTCCTCCTCTTATTCCTGACTCTCCTTCCTCTGTTGTTCGGATGAATATGGACCAATTGTTATGCCTTGGATGGTGGCCTGCAAGCTATTAAGACCCCAGGCACTATTCATTGAACTAGGAGGTAGAACAGAGGCACTAAACACTTAACTGGGATGTCCCATGAAACCATGGCCCTAAACTTAGGAATAAAATCCCATGAGGTTTTTGGTTGCACATAAGGAGCCTCAGCAGCTACTCTCTTTTTGTTGTTGTTGTTGTTGCTGGTTTTATAAATATATCTATCACACAACTTTTGCCAATTCAACTTTTACAGATGTACAACTTATTGAGAGCAATTACAATAATTGGCTGTACAACCTCATCCTTAATCAATGTCATTTTTCCCTAACGTTAACTCCCCCTTTCCTACTACTCCTGCCCTGGTAACTACTAATAAACTTTGTTCTCTAAACATTTGCCTTTTCTTATCTTTTTATATAAGTGAGGTCAGAGGATGTTTGTCTTTTTGTGATTGACTTATTTCACTCAGCATAATGTCTTCAAGCTCCATCCATATTGTAGCATGTATCAAGACTTAATTTCTCCTACCGGCTGAGTAGTATTCCATTGTATGTACATACCACATTTTGTTTATCCATTCATCTGTTGATAGGAATTCAGGTTGTTTCTACCTTTTGGCTATTGTGAACAGTGCTGCAATGAACATCAGTGTACAAGTTTCCATTTGAGTCCCTGCTTTCAAGACTTTTTGGTACATACCTAGGAGTCGAATTGCGGGGTCACATGGGAGTTTTATCTTTAGGTTTCTGAGGAATTGTCACACTGTTTTCCACAATGGCTGTACTATTTTCCATTCCCATCACAATAGGTAAGGGTTCCAATTCCCCAACATTTGTTATTTTCTATTTTTTATCTTAGCTATCCTAGTGGGAGTAAAATGGTATCTCCCCGTGGTTTTGATTTGCATCTGATAGCTAATAATATTGAGCATCTTTTCATGTGTTTGATGGCCATTTGAATGTCCTCTTTGATGAAACATCTATTCAAGTCCTTTGCCCATTTTATAATTTTGTTGCCATTGAAGTTTTAAATATATTTTGGTTATTAGATTCTTGTTGGATATACGGTTTCCAAAGATATTCTCCCAGTTGGTTTTCACTTTTTTGGTTAAGTCTTTTGATGAACAGTTTTTGGTTTTTATGAGATTCCATTTGTTTATCTGCCCGCTGGTCCTGTCTACACTGGTTCCCAGAAACTTGATTCTAGTGGTCTGGTAAGATCTACCCAGTTCAGATAACCAACAATACCTGGAAGAATTCTTTAATTTGGGACTTTAGGAAGGCTTCAAGAGGATTTGCTGAGTAGTAAACCCTGTCACAAAACTGTCATCCCATTCTACCTGCTTCTCTAGCTATTGTCTGTTGCTTCTTCCCTTTAACTTCTTCGAAGTTATATACACTTACTGCTTCTACTTTCTTACCTCCTATTCTCTCCTCAATCCACTGACATTTGATTTCTGACCCCTTTACTACATTAAAAAAATCTCTGCCAAAATCACCAGTGACCTCCTAGTTGCTCAAACCAAAGAACATTTTCAGTCCTCCTCTGATTTGAGTTCTTTGCAACATCTAGCACTGCTGGATACCATCTCTCAAAAAACTTCTCTTGTCTCTTTGGGATCACCCACTGCCGGGTTTTCTTCTGTATTCCTAGTTTTTGCTCCTCAGTTTCCTCTGAATTGTTCTCTTTCTGTGTATTGCTTAAATGCTGATGTTCATCAGGGTTCTGTCCTTAGCTCTTGATTCTTCTCATGCTATATGCTATCCCTGGACCATATTGCCCATTATTAGAACTTTAATAATTGCCTTGTTATTGATGACTTCCGAATCTCCTCTCTCCGGAACCCCAGATCCACACATCCAAATCTCCCACTTAATGCCCTACAGCAGGCCCACCTGTAACATGTGCATGGCCAGGGCAAGAGTATAAAATGAAGATTCCTGACCTGTCCCTTTTTCTTCTCACCCGTGTTCGACCCCACACTGTGAGAGACCTCTTGGATACATGTGTCAAGACCCCAGCCTGATTTCCCAAGCTCCATCCACACTCCTCCCAAGCAGACACCTTTTTGGCTACTCCTTGGGCCTAGGAACGTGCACAATGGTGGCAGTCCATCCTCAGAACAGACCTGGGGAAGAAGCTTGTCCATGAGCTGGAAGCAGGTGTGGGGACATTTAAGATGGAATTCAGGGATTTTTTTTTAGGAACCTGCAGTGTAGCAGGATCTGGAAGTGGGTGTGTGAGTTCTGGGTAGTCATGTCCTCTTTGTCCAAGAGGGAAAGAGACTTGGATAGAAGAGAAACGAAGTAGGGGCCATCTAAATTATGGGGTCTATGCAAATCTCCCCATTTCTGATGCTAACTGTCCCCACAGGTACCTCAAAATCAACACATACAGACATGAATTTACCATCTACCTTTTTACTCCTCCATTACTGCTTACCCACAACCTCTCATTTTCCATATCTGAGGAAATAGCACCACCAATCTTTTGCTTTAGCCTTAAACCTGGGAGTTGATCCTATTTTTTAAATCTCTCTATAATTTGTGTCTTCTCCTTTTTAATCCCACTTGCTACTCCCTTAGTTTGAGTTCTTATCATTTATCATTTGGTCTTATTCCCTCCAGTTGTTTTTCTCAAGTACATTCTCCACAATACAAATCTGACCAAGACATTTTCTTGCTTAAAATTCTTCATTGGTTTCCCATTGTCCTTAGGATAAAATCCAAGCTCCTTAGGGCACAGAAGGCCCTTTATTATCTGGCTCTGCTTGTCTTTCTAAATTAACCTATCTTTACTTCTTCCCTTTACATATATGCTCTATCCAAGCTGAACTACTTGCATTTCTTTGGCTATGTCGTGCATACTCACATTTCTTGGCAATAATAACACTTCATTTACAGGAATGACCGTCTTCCCTATTTCACCTGATTAATCTCTTTTCATCCTTTGAACCTCAGCCCAGATGTCACATCTGGAAAGCTCTATTCTCCCCTCTCTGCACTCCCCTCTCATTGTAGGTATATACCACATTTTATTCATCTCTTGATGGACACTTGGATTGTTTCTACCTTTTAGCTATCGTGAATAATGCTGCAATGAACATTGGCGTACATGTATATGAGTTCCCGCTTTCAAGTCTTTTAGGTATTGTCTTAGTTATCTAGTGCTGCTATAACAGAAATACCACAAATGAATGGCTTTAACAAAGTTTATTCTCTCAGCCCAGTAGGCTGGAAGTCCAAAATCAGGGTGTCAGTCCCAGGGGAAAGCTTTCTCTCTTTCTGTCGGCTCTGGAGAAAGGTCCTTGTCCTCAATCTTCCCCAGTCAAGGAACTTCTCAGCACAGGCACCCTGGGTCCAAAGGACATGCTATTCTCCTGGCTCTTGTTTCTTGGATTCCTGGATTCTACCCCAGACCTACTGAATCAGTCTCTCAGAGGGAGGACTAGAATCTGCATTTTTAACAAACTTCGTAGAATACCACTGGCTTTTGGTTTCCAAATGAACTTAACGAGAACGACTTTTCTGTGTTCAATCAGAAACAGAAACAATCCTTTTCTCAATTCTCAGAATGACTAGCCCTGGAGAATGTAGACGCAGTTTAGAGAAAGAATGTTCCCTTCCCAATTATGAAATTATTTGTCACACCCTTCAGGCCACAGTAGAAACTCAACAATGCTTTTCACACTGGGTGATTGATCTGCCCATGAATTCTAGGTCAAAATACAACATAGCATAATTCTCTAAATCAAGCAATTCTTCAGGGCTGACAGAGCAGATAGTGGATTAAGGCAGTTGCTGACTGCTTTACCAAGGTTTAATAGCTCACCAGCTGGGACTTCAGAGGTGCCTAGAACTTCTCAGTTTGAGCCTTGGGGAAAGTCTATGTAGGAAGCCTTAGGACAATTCCTTCATACATTCAACACTTATTTTAACATCTACTATGAGGCAGGAGGTCCCTAGGTGGCACAAACGGTTTGCGCTCAGTTGCTAATCAAAAGCTTGGCAGTTTAAAACCAACCAGCAGCACTGCAGAAGGAAAGCCTGGCAATCTGCTTCTGTAAAGATTACAGCTAAGAAAATCTTATGAATTTAGTTCTACTCTGTAACATACAGGGTTGACATGAGTGATGTCACGGATTGAACTGTCCCCCCAAAAATGTGTGTATCAATTGGGCTGGACCATGATTTCCAGTATTGTGTGATTTACCTATATGTTGTAAATCCTGCCTATATGATGTTAATAGGGGAAGATGGGGGCAGTTGCGTTAGTGAGGGAGGACTCAGCCTACAAGATTAGATTGTGTCTTGGGACACTCTCTTGAGACATAAAAGAAAGAAGTGAGCAGAGACACATGGGGACCTCATACCGCCAAGAAGGCAGTGCTGGGAGCAGAGTGCGGCCTTTAGACCCAGGGTCTCTGCCCAGAGAAGCTCCTAGTCTGGGGGAAGACTGATGAGAAGGCCGAGAGAGAGAAAGCCTTCCCCTGGAGCTGACACCCTGAACCTGGACTTTTAGCCTACTTTACTGTGAGAAAATAAACTTCTCTTTGTTAAAGCCATCCACTTGTTTTTCTTGTTATTTCTGTTATAGAAGCACTAGATGACTAAGACAAGTGGTATTCAATTAATGGCAATGGATTTGTTTGTTTTTATAAGGCATGCCCTGTGCAAGGCTGATGGGACTGCTGTTGTTAGATGCCATCAAGTCGGTTCCAATTCATAGTGACCATATGTACAACAGAAGAAAACAATGCCCTGTCTTGGGCCATTCTCACAATCATTGCTATTTTTGAATCCACTGTTGCAGCCACTGTGTCAATCCACCTTGTTGAGGGTCCTCCTCTGTTTCCATGACCCTCTACTCTAGCAAGCATGATGTCCTTCTCCAAGGACTGGTCCCTCCTGATAACATGTCCAAAGTACAGGAGATGAAGTCTTGCCATTCTCACTTTTAAGGAGCATTCTGGTTGTACTTCTTCCAAGACAGAGCTGTTGGTTCTTCTGGCAGTCCATGGTATATTCAATATTCTTCTCCAACACCATAATTCAAAGGCATCAATTCTGCTTCAGTCTTCCTTAGTCACTGTCCAGCTTTCACATGCATACGAGGTGACTGAAAATATCATGGCTTGGGTCAGGCACATCTTAGTCCTCGAAGCGATATCTTCACTTTTTAATAATTCAGAGAGGACTTTTGCAGCAGATGTGCCCACAATGCAATACATTGTTTGATTTCTTGACTGCCGCTTCCACGGATGTTGACTGTGGATCCAAGTAAAATGAAATCCCTGACAACTTCAGTCTTTTCTCCGTTTATCGTGATGTTGCTTATCGGTTCAGTTGAGGATTTTTGTTTTATGTTCAGGTGTAATCCATATTGAAGGCAGTAGTCTTCAATCTTTATCAGTAAGTACATCAAGTCCTCTTTCCTATCAGCAAGCAAGGCTGTGTCATCTGCATATCGCAGGTTGTTAATGAATCTTCCTACAACCCTGATGCCACGTCCTTCATATAGTCCAGCTTTTTGGATTATTTGCTCAGTATACAGATCAAGTAAGTATGGTGAAAGGATACAATCCTGACTCACACCTTTCCTGATTTTAAACCATGCAGTAACCCCTTGTTCTGTTTTTAACAATTGCCTCTTGGTTTATACAGGTTCCTCATGAACACAATTAAGCGTCCCAGAATTCCCATTCTTCGCAATGTTAATCATAACTTGATACGATCCACATAGCCAAATGCCTTTGCATAGTCAATAAAACACAGGTAAACGTCTTTCTGGTATTCTCTGTTTCAGCCAAGATCCATCTGACATTAGCAATGATATCCCTTGTTCCATGTCCTCTTCTGAATCCAGCTTGAATTTCTAGAAGTCCCTTGTTGATGTACTGCTGCTACTGTTTCTGAATTATCTTCAGCAAAATTTTATTTGCATATACTAATAATCTTGGTTGATAATTTTCACATTCTCTTGGATCACCTTTCTTTGAAATGGGCACAAATATGGGTCTCTTTCAGTTGGCTGGCCAGGTAGCTATCTTCCAAATTTACTGGCATTGCATCCGTGTGTTGAAACATCTTAACTGGTATGCCATCAATTCCTGAAGCCTTGTTTTTCGCCAATGTCTTCAGTGCAGCCTGGACTTCTTCCTTCAGTACTATTGGTTCCTGATCACATGCTACCTCCTGAAATGGTTGAACATTGACCAATTCTTTTGGTACAGTGACTCTGTGTATTCCTTCCATCTTCTTTTGATGCTTCCTATGCAGTTCAATTTTTTGCCCATAGAATCTTTCAGTATTGCAACTCGAGGCTTGAATTTTTTTCTTCAGTCCCTTCAGCTTGAGAAATGCTGAGTGTGTTCTTCCCTTCTGGTTTTCTAACTCCAGGTCTCTGCACATTTTATGATAATACTTTGTCTTCTTGAGCTGCCCGTTGAAATCTTCTGTTCAGCTCTTCTACTTCATCATTTCTTCCATTCGCTTTAGCTACTCTATGTTCAAGAGCAAGTCTCAGGGTATCTTCTGACATGTGCTTTGGTCTTTTCTTTCTCTCCTTTTTAATGACCTCTTGCTTTCTTCACATATGATATCCTTGATGCCATTCCATACTTCGTCTTGTCTTCGGTCATTAGTGTTCAATGTGTCAAATCTTTCTTGAGATGGTCTCTAAATTCTGGTGGGATATGCTCAAGGTTATTCTTTGGCTCTCGTAGACTTCTTTAGAAGTAGATTGCCAGGTGCTTCTTCCTAGTTTGTCTTAGTCTGTAAGCTCCAGTGAAACCTGTCCACCATAGGTGGCCCTGCTGGTATTTGATATACTGGTGGCATAGCTTCCAGCATTACGGTAACACAGAAGCCACCACAGTATACCAAAATGACAGACAAGTGGTGGATGGGTCTGTAATGGTGAGCATAACATAACACAACATAATAATGTAACGTAACATAACGTAACATCACATAACCAACTGACCCCTGTGGCTACAGCAATGCTTGCAGTAAAGAATAATCTCATGATTGAAGATTGGGCCTTGTGAATTTAAAAACTTGTTTGGAGTAGACTATAAAACCCTAACCAAAGGAATGTACGAGAGAATTAACCACATTTTTAGGCATATCAACTATGAGCAGGTGCACATTATTCATTCAATTTCACAGCAACTTTGTCAGCTATCATCTCCAGTTTATCTTGTGTTTCATAGGTATAGTTTGTAAAAAAAAAAAAGAGCTAGCATTCAACCCTGGGTCTGATGTAGCAATGACTCCCAAACTTGGAGTATGCACAGAATTGACTGGAGAGAACCTTTAAAAAAATAGATGCCAGCACCCTTCCAGACCTACTAAAAAGGAATCTCTTGCGATTGGGGGTGGGGGGGTGGGGCGAGGATCCCCTGCAAAATAAAAGTTTTATAAGGTTCCTCAACTGATTTTGTAGAGCCAGTTTTGGAAACCACTGCCCTAGTCCATGCAGCCTGCACAAACAGTGGTTCCCAAACCAGGCGTCAGGCTTTAAGGATGCCTTGCAAACTTTAAGGTAGAAAACTCCTCGTTACACTTAGTCTTGGCCCTAAAGCCATGTTTTTTTTCAAAGTTAATACTGCTAAGACTATGAAATGCCAAAGGCAGGAGAACGGAGGGTGACACTTTATTGTGTACCAGGACAGGCTAGAGGGGAAGGAGGAAGACAGGGACAGGCAAGCAAGCGTAGAGAGGCTGACTCCAACTCCCCAAAAGGGCTGAGCTAATAAACTCTGAGGATTAGCCGCGGAAGGAATTTCTTGTTTCCTTTAACCTGTCCTCAGGTTGACCTACTTTTTGAATCCTACAGCTGCGACAGAGCAAGGATGGGGTCCCGCGTCATCAGGCACCCCGAAAGTCCTTCGCTCAAGCTTGGCGATTGGCGCAAGCGGTGGGTGAGGAAGCCCAAGTTTTTCTTAGAGCCTACAAAGGAAAACGGAGTTTCCCAGGCGTCGGGGCTGGGGAAGGGAGAACCAGGACCCCGACTCCAGCGAGGGTTCCACCCGATGTAAGTAAGTACGTGGAGCACGCAAAATGGCCGCCCAGGCGCGACTTCGGGAGGCCGCATGGCCAGCCCTTGCCGCGGTCTCCCCAGCTCTCAAGTTTCCCGGGCGCTCACCCTCAACCGCCCGCCCCCCAGTTCCAAGGCGTCGCGCCGGAAGTGACCTCACGCTGTTGGCGTGTAGACGCCCGGGCGGTTCCGGTGGCGGCGGCGGATGCCGTGGCTCTGGGGGTCGGTGCGGAGAAGAAGCCCCTCAGTCTTTGGGTCCCTCCCGCGTTGCGCCGTCGGCTCAGTGTGAAGTGAGGAGGAAGCGCGGCTGGACGGCGCGGAGGTGGGAGCGAGGGGAGGCGGCCGGTTTGTGAGCGCCCGTGGTCGGGGGCTTCCGTGGTTGGCCAGCAGTGTTTGCCTTCAGGCTTCGGGGTTCCAGGCCTTATAGAGCTTTACTGGG
Organism: Elephas maximus indicus; assembly: GCF_024166365.1. NCBI lineage: Eukaryota > Metazoa > Chordata > Mammalia > Proboscidea > Elephantidae > Elephas > Elephas maximus. Next base: position 64,767,987 of record NC_064831.1, on the reverse strand, counting down.
GTGGGTGGGAGCTGGAGGCCGCATCGGTATGAATGATATGGAGGCCAGGTACTAGGAGTTGCCCATGGGGTTTGGTTTAAGGTGGGTGGCCGAGGACAGCGGATTCTAAATAGCCTGGGAATGGCTTGCATGAGGTAGGAGGCGTTAGCGGCCTGAGGTCCTAGTCCAGCCTTGTTGGTGGCTGCTGCAGCTCACTCGTTGCTCCGTGCTTCAGTTTCCTTTTGCACAGTGGGATAGGGGAGCAGGGAAGAGCAGAGTGCCATACCCATGAACTGATGGCTTGAGGACAGAGGTGAGCCGGGGTCTGGGAGACAAGGATGGCTGAGAAGTTAATGATACACGCTACGGCGCATCCTCTGCTGAATCTCAGGAACTTCCCTCTCGATTTTTTCCTGCCCTTGGTGTAAGTTCGCGGTTCTTGTTACCAGTACTTGTTGTGATATTGATTGTGCTTATCAATAATTGACATGTTAAGTAGTTAAATTGCTGTGATGTGTGAGAGGCAGAGTCCTTGCTGATTTGGCCGCTTGCTTTTGAATTATCTTCCAATTCTAGGCCTAGAAGGAGTTTTAGCAGTCTTCTCCTCTGCTTACAGATGAGGAACTTAAGAACCAGAGTGGTTTTCGTTCTTTTCCCTAGCCACAGACTAAACTAACTTCATTTGGATGTCTGCCAAGTATAGGTTTTAATCCCACCAAAACGTAAGTGTCTCTGAGCAGATCAGTGTTTCAAACGGAAACTTCTAAGGGATCTTAATCTTTATATATGAAAGACAAATTAGGTGTACTGAGCACAGAACTCTTTCCCAGTTGCTGGTTTCTCTGTATGAAGTGAAAATAGTTGCAAAGAACATGCCCTTTTGATTACTAAGAGTATTTTGGTGGAGTCTCCTTGTAGGGGTAGGGCTGTGAGGCTAGAAAAGTATCTCTCAAACTTTGTTAACCTGTGACCCACAACTAGATACATTTTACATCATGACTCAGTGTGCCCCCTGCTCACAGGAGCAGGAACACACACACACAGACACACACACAACAAAAGTTTATTTATCCTTTCTACAGGTGATGCCTTTTGACATTTTTTATTTCATTAAAAGGAAAAAAAAAGTTGCAAGTCGCTGAATTGACTCTAACCTCTAATAGATCATGAACTGTAATTTGAATAACACGGGACTAGAAAATATTTTAGATCCTTGTCATTCGTGAGATCCTGTAATTAATGCAAAGTGGAAGATGTGTCATATTTCTGTTCGTATCAACCAGACGAGCAGTGTTACTAGATGTTAAGCCAACCTTCCATTCCTGAAATGAACCCCACTTAGTCATGGTGTATAATACTTTTCATATGTTGCTGAGTTAGATTTACTAATATTTTGTTAAGAATTTTTGTGTCTATGTTCGTGAGGGATATTGGTCTGACTTTTTTTTTTTTTTTTTAATTGTACTTTAGATGACATTTTCTTTTCTAATGATGTCTTTGTCTGGTCTCAATATCAGAATAAAACTACTCTCATAAAGGAAGTTGGGAAGCGTTCCCTCCTGCTCTGTTTTCTGAAAGAGTTTGTGTAGGATTGGTACTATTTCTTTCTCAAATGTTTGATATAATTTACCAGCGAAGTCCTCTGGACCTGGCCTTTTCTTTCTGGGAAGATTTGTAATTGCTAATTCAGTTTCTTTACTTGATAGAGTTCTATTTAGGTTTTCTTTGAGTCAATTTTGGTAATTTGTATCATTCTGGGAATTTGTCCATTTTATATTTTTCCTTTTTCTTTTGAACTTGTACCCATTCCACTTTTCCCAAAAAGTTTTGGGAATACGATGTTTTAAAAATATACAAATAAGCTTTTTTAAAACTATAAGGTATGTATGAAATGGCGTACATTATTTTTAAATGTTAGACCAACCTCGCATTTCTGAAATTCCTTCATTCCTGAAATGAATAAAGCAGGGATCTGTGTGCTTTTTCTGTAAAGGGCCAGATGGTAGAATTTGTGGGCCATATTGTCTCTTTTTTTTTTTTTTTTTTTTATTGTCTCTGTCACAACTACTCAGCTCTCCCATTGTAGTGTGAAAACAGCCATAGAGAAAACACAAATGAATGAGCATGGGTGTGTTCCAATAAAACTTTAGGGACAGTCGGCCAAATTTGGCCCACAGGTTGTAGTTTACTGACCCCTTTTCTGTGGAGGGAAACTCTGGTGGTGTAATGTAAGAGCTATGGCTGCTAACCAAGAGGTGGACAGTTTGAGTCCATCAAGCACTCCTTGGAAACCATATGAGGCATTTTTACTCTCTCCTGTAGGGTTGATAGAGCATTGCTATGAGTAAAAAAAGTTTTTTTTTTTTTATGAGTTGGAATAGACTCGACGGCAACGGATTTTAATGGGCTTCCTATGGAAGTTGACTCCCGTGCTTTCGTATCTCTTGGAAAACTTTGTTTACCCCCAGAGATATGCATATTCTAGTTTGAAAACTGGGACTTCTTTCCAGGATATTGGAGAGTGAATTCAGACATTTTTGTATTTTTGTTTGGTTGAGAAAAGAGGTGGCCCTCACAGTATGATTTTCAAGGGCCGTAATGCCAGTCCTCTGTCTAGTCAGTATTTTTTCTGATAAAAGGAGACATTTGAACCAAAAAAAAAAATTTTTTTTATTGCGCTTTAGGTGGAAGTTTACATAGCAAATTAATTTTCCTTTCATCAATTCATATACATATGGTTTCATGACATTGGTTACTATCGCTGCAATGTGTCAGCACTCTCCCTGTTTCCACCCTGCCTTCCACATTTCCATCCCTCCAATTTTCCGTGTCCCTCCTTGCCTTTTCATCTTTGCTTTTGGGCAGATGTTGCCTGTTTGTTCTCATTTAGTTGATTGTTCTAAGGAGCACAGTTTAGTTGATTGCTCTGAGGAGCGCATTCCTCATGGATGTTATTGTTTATTTTATAGCCCTATGTATTGTTTGGCTGAAAGGTGACCTCAGGGAGTGGCTTCAGTTCCAGTTTGAAAGGGTGTTTTAGGGTGATGGTCTCCGCAGTTCCTCCAGTCTCTTGTCATTCCAGTAAGTCTGGTCTTTTTTATGAATTTGAGTTTTGTTCTACATTTTCCTTCCATTCTAACCGCGACGTTCTATTATGTCCTTGGTCAGAGTGGTCAGTAGTGGTAGCCGGGCACCATCTAGTTCTCCTGGTCTCAGGATAGAGGAGGCCGTGGTTTGTGTAGGCCATTAGTCTTTTGGACTAATTTCTTCCTTGAGTCTTTGCTTTTCTTCGCTCTCTTTTGCTACAAATGGGAAGAGACCAATAGTTGTATCTAAGCTGTCTGGTGGCTCGCAAGCTTTTAAGACACTAGACACTACTTACCAAACTGAGATGGAGAACATTATTTTTATGAACTATGTTATGCCAATTGAGCTAGATGTCACCTGAGACTATGGTCTTTAGCCTTCAAGCCCAGTAACTCAGTCCTGTGAGGTGTTTGGCTATGCCTGAGAAGCTCCCATAACAGTGCCTCTTATGTGTTCTATTATATATATGGATACACATGCAGCACATACAAATATGTGTATATAATTACCCACAACTATACCCATAGATGAGGCCCTGGTGATGCAGTGATTAAGAGCTCAGCTGCCAACCAAAAGGTCAGCAGTCTGAATCCACCAGCTGCTCCCTGGAAACCCTATGGGGCAGTTCTACATTGTCCCATGGGGTCGCTGTGAGTCGGAATCAACTTGGCAGCAACAGGTTGTTTCCATATTTACACGCGCACGCACGCCCATGTGCCGTCCAACATCTGTATAACATGTATATCTACCTAGGTAACTATTCACAGGTTTTAGGTTAGTATTACTATTGTTGCAGAATTGTATATGGTATATAGTATAGGTGTTACTGTAGTTGTCCTTTATTCTCGCATACATCTCAGTGTCTTCCTTTGCGTTGGTCACATTGTGCTGACTTCCTTCTCCATCACCATAATTAACATGTGTCTATTATCTAGACAGTGATTCTCCCTCCTTTTCCCTCCCATTCCTGGTAACCATCAAAGAATGTTGCTTTCTGTGAGTAAACTTTATTCTAAACTTTTTATAAAAGTGGTATCATACAGTATTTATCCTTTCGTGATTGATTTATTTCACTCAGCATAATGTCCTCCAGATTCATGCATGTTGTAAAGTGTTCGACAGACTTATTATCCTTTATTGTTGCACTGTATTCCATTGTATTATGTACCACAATTTATACATTCATCCGTTGATGGACTCTTAGGTTGTTTCCATTTTTTTGCTATTGTGAATAATGCTGCAGTGAACGTGAGTGTGCATATGTCTGTTCGTGTCACAGCTCTTATTTCTCTAGGGTAAATACCTTATAGTGGGATTGCTGGATCATATGTGTTTCTATTTCTAGCTTTTTGAGGAAGTGCCTTACCGTCTTCCATAGTGGTTGTACCATTTTACAGTCCCACCATCAGTGTATGAGTTTCAGTCTCCCCATAACCTCACCGGCGTTTGTGGTTTTCTGTTTTTTTGATCAGTGCCATTTTTTTTTTGCTGGGGTGAGATGGTATCTCATTGTGGTTTTGATTTTCATCTATCTGATGCCTAATGGGAACCCTCGAGGCACAGTGGTTAAGAGCTCGGCTGCTAACTAAAAGGTCGGTAGTTCGAATCTGCCAGCTGCTCCTTGGAAGCCCAGCGCGGCTGTTTTACTGTGTCTTATAGGGAATCGACTCTACGGTATGAGTTGGAATCGACTCTACGGTAATGGGTTTTCTAATGGCTAATGATCTCAAGCATCTCTTCATGTTTTTGTTGGCTACCTGAATATCTTCTTCGGTGAAGTGTCTGCGCATGTCCTTTGCCTGTTTTTTGATTGGCTTGGCTTTTTGTTGTTAAGGCATTGAAGTTTTCTGTAAATTTTAAAGATTAGACACTTGTCAGATATGTCATTGCCAAGAATTTTTCCCCTGTCTCTAGGTTCTCTTTTTACTCTTCTGATGAAGTTTTTTGATGTGCTTAAGTATTTAATTTTTAGGAGGCCCCAGTTATCTAGTTTATCTTCTGGCGTTTGTGAATTTTTAGTTATGTATGATAGTCTTATTTATGCCATAAATTAGAACCCCTAGCTTTGTCCCTGTGTTATCTTTTAGGAACTTTATAGTTTTAGGTTTAACATTTAGGTCTTTGATCCATTTTGAGTTAGTTTTTATGTATGGTGTGAGATATGGGTCCTGTTTTGTTTTTCTTCAAATAGATATCCAGTTTCGCCAGCACCATTTGTTAAAGAAGCTATCTCTTCCCCATTGAATGGACTTCAACCCTTTGTCAAAGATCAGCTGTCCGTAGCTGAATGGATTTACTTCTGGGTTCTCAGTTCTGGTCCATTGGTATGTGTCAGTTGTTGTACCAGACTGTTTTGACTACCGTGGCCGTATAGTAAGTTTTGAGATCAGGGAATGAACTAGAATTTGATACGTGGTACACACTGTATAGGTTATCACATTTAATCTTCACAATGATTCTATGAGGTAGGTGGTATAATTGGTATAATTCTCATTTTATATATGAGAGAATTAAGGTTCATATTAGGTTATTTGCCCAGGTCATAGGGCTGGAAGGGGTTGAATCTCAGAAGTAAACTGAGCTGGTGATGTCAGACTTCAAAAGTTCATGTCCTGTCCAACATGCCACCTTCCGTGGAAGGCCTGTGAGTCGGAATCAACTCTACGGCACACAATGACATAGACTCAGTACTAGGATTGTACTGGATATTTTTTTTTAAGGTTCCTGCCATTCCTAAGATGTTGATTCTACAAACATAAACACCTTTCCAGATGCATGGAAAACACCTAGTTTTTCAGAAGCCTCTCTAACCAACCACTTGCCCACCCACAGCTGTTGATTGTAACTGTCTTTAGCAGGCCAAGGGTACTCGTCCTGCCTGAATGCTGTGAGTTGTCTGATGTGGCAGTTCAAATGAAGTAGCCAGGTCTGTGGTTCACAAGTTGGGTATTTGTAGTTTATGGACTGTTTTGGCAACTGCTTCAGTTGCATAATGGGTGGAAGTCTGTTTAGGGCTACCCAACTTTGTTATCTACAGGCCTCTCACAAGAGAAGTGATATAGTAAAGTCCCGTTCTAAGTCTGGCATTCAGTAGTCTGGAAGTCCTCATAGTTCAGCGTTTGACCAAAATTGTTCCATATTAAAAAAAAAATCACCTGGAAAATCCTGGTGAACTGACATCTCTGCTCCTCTTCTAGCTACACAAACAGATTGTTAGGATAAATTTTAGTAGCAAATTGGCAGAATGGCGTTGGCTGGCTAGCTGTACCAACATAGCGTTTTTGTAAAACGTCTTATTAAATGATAGGCATCAGGATAATGGTTACATTTGGGAGGACACAACGAAGCCTTTATCTTGATTGGGCTGGTAGTTACATGGATGAATAATATGTAAAAATTCATTGAGCTGTATACTCAAGATATGTACATGTACTATGTATTTTATATGCTGTATATGTTACAGTTGATAAAGTAGAAAATAAAAGCCATCAGGAGATTGGTCCTTTTGTAGCTACTGTATCTCTTGCTGCCTCCGTTGTAGTTCTTTTTGACATGAAGATGTTAGCCCAGTAACTGGTGCAGCCCACTCCCTTATGATGGAGTATAAATAGTAGGAAAGGAAATCCATGCTTTAAGTGACGTTAAGTAGGCAAAGGCTGATCAGGAAGAGGTAAGCCTAAAGCGTGTGCCTTTCTATCATCGCCATTGTTTTGGAAATTGTGTTGCATTGGAAATTCATCAGATCTCTTAAATTCTTAAGGCTACCTCGATAATTGTAAAGTGATGTGTATGTGAGGCTCGTCATGCTGCTCTCTACTTTTCTGTGTGATTGAAAATTTCCGTAGTAAAATGTAAAAGATAAAAAAAAAAAAATTTATGATGAGCCTACATTGTTTCTTTTATTTTCTGTTCTGTCAGCATAGTTTTGTGATACTTGCTTAGTTAGTTAGATCACTAGAGAAGAGCCTAGTGTTTGATTTAATCCCTAGAGCCGAGCTCTTTAATGCTTTGTGTTTCTGGTGGGACATACTCTGTTTAGCAGTGGAATGCCTTTTATTGCTTCTTTATATGCTTTTTGGCACTTTTTTTTCTTCTTTTATACTCTACATTTTATGTAGATAAACATCCGAAATTAATATTTGAAAACTACTTAAAATGCTATTCCATTTCTTTTCTATATTTGATGGAAAACTGAGCCACTGTTTCATTTGGTGTTTAATATTGAATGTTATGTTCCTATTCATCTGCCAGCTATTTCCTGAGTTCCTTCTGTGTGGAGGGCAGTGTTATATCTCATACCTTCTGCAGGATTTTGCAGAGAGTATGCTTTAAGGATATTGTATATTTTTAGAACTATTTTCAAAAAGAGCCAAGGCATTTAGATAGAAATATTTAGATACTTCAGACTTCGAGTGATTAACTTCTGTCAGATTTATTATGTCTAGTTCATTCATCAGTTAAAAAATATGTATTGAATTCCTGTTCCATTTTAGGCACTCACTGGCTGAACAAGACTGTCAAGGTCCCTTGCCCTTGTGGAGCTTACATTCTAGTGGGGTGAAGCAGACAATATAAACACGAATAAAATAACTCGTATAGTTGTTCATTTGAGATCATAACAGAGGATGATGTGTTAGAGAGTAATGAGGGATAGTGATCGGTGGCCAGGAAAGATCCCTTTCAGGCAGTGACATTTTAAGACTTAGCAGAAAGACATGGTGGAGCTAGCCATTCAAAGAGCTGGGGAAGCAGTATTCCGGGAATAGCTGGTGCAGAGTTCTGGAGGAAACAAACTTGCTATGTTTGAGGAACAGTAAGAAGGCCAGTGTGTCTGGACAATAGTGGGAGGGGAGTAGGAAGAGATGAAGTCGTAGAGGTTAGCAGAGATCAGATCCTTTGGGGCCTATAGTCCATGGAAAGGAAGTTGGACTCGACTGTTATGGTTGGAAGCCTCTGAAAGGTTTTATTCAGGAGAATGACAACTGATTTGCATTTTAGAATTTTCTCTGGTTGCTGTGCAGAGAACAGATAGAAGAAGAAACAAGAGTGTAAGCAGAGAGACCAGTTAGAGACCTCCTGCAATGATGAAATGATGGCGGCTTACACTAGGAAGGTGGTAATAGAGATGGAGATAAATGGATATATTTTTGAGGTGATGGCAATAGGACTTGCTGATGGATTGAATGTGTGGGATGAAGGATAGTAAGGAATCAAGGATGACTCCTTGTGCGAATGCTGGTGCCATTTATTGAGATAGGTGAGGCTTAGGAACAAACAAATGGGGGGGTGTGGAGTATGGGGGTTAGGGAAATCAAGAATTCTTTTGGACATTTATGAGATGCCTAATAGACATCTGGGTAGACACTGTCCTATATGTGGGCTTTTTATTTTTATTTTTTTTTTTTTTGTGGAAAATCTTGCTTAGGAAGTTACTGTTTTCTTATATTTATGGAAAGGCTAAATATTCTATGGTGTTATATAGTGGGTACGTTGGATACATACACTTTTTCTCTTTTATTGAGGTATAATTTACATACAGTAAAACGCACAGATGTTAAGTGCACAATTCAATGAGTTTTGGTAAATGTATATGTGTACCTACTGTATCAGTGAAGATACAGAACAATTTTATCACACCAGAATCCCATTAGCTCCTTTCCAGTCATTCCTTCTACCCTAGAGGCAATCACTGTTCTGATCATTCTCATCATATAGTAGCTTTGCCTATTCTAGAAATTCTTATGAATAGGCTCATATGTACTCATCTTTGTGACTTCTTTCACTCGGTTTTTAAAACTCATCCATGTTTTTTGCTTAAAATAGCTTATTCCTTTTTATTGTAGCGATGTGTTTCATTGTTTGATTATACCACAATTTGTTGATCTCTTCTCCTCTTGATAGACATTTGTACGGTTTTTGGCTATTGTGACTAAAGTTCTGCATATATTTGTGTACAGGCCTTTTTGAATATATGCTTTAATTTATTTTGGGTAGATTCTAGGAATGAAATTTTGGATCATAGGGAAATATGTATTTAACATTATAAGAAACTGCCAAACTGTTTTCCAAACTGATTTGTATCATTTTCATTCTTACCAGCAATGTAAGGGAGTTCCAGTTGTTCCATACCCCTACTCAAATTTGATATTACAAGTCCTTTTAAGCCATGGTACTACTACTACCCATTGCCCTTAAGTGGATTCCAACTCATAGCGACCCTAGTGGGTATAAAATGGTATCTTATTGTGTCTTAATTTGCATTTCTCTGATAACTAATGATCTTGAGCACCTTTTCATGTGCATATTGGCCTTTTGAGGGGCAGCCTTTATTCAGGGTTAGAAATCTCCCATTCTGTGTGGGAAACTCAATGCACTTTAGCACAGCTGCCACCCCTCTCATCGGAGGCTTGCATGTTCTATGATGCTGGACAGGTTTTTCCAGAGCTTCTAGACTAAGACAGACTAGGAGGAAAGTCCTGGTGATATAATTCTAAAAAATCAGCCAGTGAAAACCCTATGGATCACAACAGTCTGATCCTCTTGTACATGGGGTCACCGTAAGTTGGGGGTAGCTCGAAGGCAGCTCACAACAATAACATTGACTAGATTTAATTTGCTCTTTTTTCCTGAGCTTCTTAAGATAGAAGCTTAGGTCATTGGTTTAAAAACCTTTCTTCTTTTCTAATATAAGCACTTAAAGCTATAAATTTCCATGGAAGTTTTAAGTGCATCCCACAATTTTTTTTTTATTGTGCTTTAGGTGAAAGTTTATAGCTCAAGTTAATTTCTTATACAAAAATTTATACACATACCGTTATATGACAATTTGTTGCAATCCCTGTAATATGACAGCACACTCCCCCTTTCCACCCTGGGTTTCTGTGTCCATTCAGCCAGTTCCTGTCCCCTCCTGCCTTCTCATCTACCTGTGCACAGGAGCTGTCCATTTGGTTTCTTGTGCCTGTTTGAACTAAGAAGCAACTCTTCATGAGTATTATTTTATGATTTATACTCCAGTCTAATCTTTGAAGAATGGGCTTCAGGAATGGTTTTAGTTCTGGGTTAATAGAGCACCTGGGGGCCATGTCTTTGGGGGTTCCTCCAGCCTCAGTCAGACCATGAAGTCTGGTCTTTTTATGCAAATTTGAGCTCTGCTCCATACTTCTCTCCCGCTCCATCAGGGATTCTCTGTTGTGTGCCCTGTCAGGGCAGTCATGCATACCACAAATTTTCCATGCTGCGCTTTCATTATCATTGAGTCCAAACTATTTTTTAAATTCCCTTGTGATTTCTTCTTTGACCCATAGGTATTTAGAAATGTCTTGCTTAATTTACAAATATTTGGGGGATATTCTAAATACCTTATTGTTTTTTTTTTAATTGTGCTTTAAGTGAAAGTTTACAAATCAAGTCAGTCTCTCATATAAAAATTTGTATACACCTTGCTGTACTCCTAGTTGCTCTCCCCCTAATGAGATAGCACACTCCTTCCTCCACTCTCTTTGTGTCCATTCGGCCAGCTTCTAACCCCTCTGCCCTCTCCTCTCTCCTCCACTCAGGAGATGCCAACATAGTCTTATGTGTCGGCTTGATCCAAGAAGCTCATCCTTTGCCAGTATCATTTTCTATCCCATTGTCCAGTCCAACTCCTATCTGAAGAGTTGGCTTTGGGAATGGTTCCTGTCTTGGGCTAACACAACATCTGGGGGACCATGACCACTGGGGTCCCTCTAGTCTCAGTTATACCATTAAGTCTGGTCTTTGTATGTGAATTTGGGGTCTGCTTATCCCATTGCTCTCCTGCTCCCTCTGGGGTTCTCTGTTGTGTTCCCTGTCAGGGCAGTCATTAGTTGTAGCTGGGCACCATCTAGTCCTTCTGGTCTCAGAATGATGTAGTCTCTGGTTTATGTGGACCCTTCTGTCTCTTGGACTCGTAATTACCTTGTGTCTTTGGGGTTCTTCATTCTCCTTTGCTCCATGTGGGTTGAGACCAGTTGGTGCATCTTAGATGGCTGCTTGCTAGCGTTTAAGACCCCAGACGCCACTCTCCAAAGTGGGATACAAAATGTCTTCTTAATAGATTTTATTATGCCAATTGACTTAGATGTCCCCTGAAACCATGGTCCCCAAACCCCCGGCCCTGCTGTGCTGTCCTCCGAGGCATTCAGTTTATTCAGGAAACTTCTTTGCTTTTGGTTTAGTCCAGTTTTGCTGACTTCTCATGTACTGTGTGTTGTCTTTTCCTTCACCTAAAATAGTTCTTACCTACTGTCTAATTAGTGAATACCCCTCTCGCTTCCTCCCTCCCTCCCCCCTCTTGTAACCATCAAAGAATATTTTCTTCTCTGTTTAAACTGTTTCCTGAGTTCTTATAATAGTGGTCTTACACAATATTTGTCCTTTTGCAACTGACTAATTTCACTCAGCATAATGCCTTCCAGATTCCTCCATTTTATGAAATGTTTCACAGATTCATCACTGTTCTTTATTGATGCATAGTATTCCATTATGTGAATATACCATAATTTGTTTATCCATTCATCCTTTGATGGGGACTGTGGCTGCTTCCGTCTTTTTGTTATTGTAGACAGTGCTGCAGTGAACATGGGTGTGCATATATTTGTTCGTGTAAAGGCTCTTAATTCTCTAGGATATATTCCAGGGAGTGGGATTGCTAGATCGTATGGTAATTCTATTTCTGGTTTTAAGGAAGCGCCAAATCGATTTCCAAAGTGGCTGTACCATTTTACATTCCCACCAGCAGTGTAGAAGTATTCCAGTCTCTCCACAACCTTTGCAAAATTTATTATTTTGTGTTTTTTGGATTAATGCCAGCCTAGTTGCAGTTTTGATTTGCAGGTGACGTAGTGGTTAAGTGGTACGCAGTCCCAAAGGCTCTGATAGGAAGTGTTTTCATTCTCATTGGATTCTATGAATTTCTTTATCCCATCCTTAATGTCTTCTGTAATCCAGTCTTTTTTGAGCAGGGTACTGTTCAGTTTCCAAGTGTTTGATTTCTTTTCCCTGCTTTTTCTGTTATTGATATCTACTTTTATGGCCTTATGGTGAGAGAAGATGCTTTGTAATATTTCAGTGTTCTGGATTCTGCTAAGGCTTGCGTTATGACCTAATATGTAGCCTATTCTAGAGAATGTTCCGTATGCACTAGAAAAGAAAGTATACTTGATTGTTCTTGGGTGGAGTGTTCTGTATATGTCTATGAGGTCAAGTTGGTTTATTGTGGCATTTAGATCTTCTGTGTCTTTATTGAGCTGCTTTCTGGATGTCCTGTCCTTCACTGAAAGTGGTATGTTGACGTCTCCTACTACAGTTGTGGAGCTGTGTGTCTCACTTTTCAGTGCTGATAGAGTTTGTTTTATGTATCCTGCAGCCCTGTCATTGGGTGCATAAATATTTAATATGGTTATATCCTCCTGGTATGTTGTCCTTTTAATCATTATATAGTGTTCTTCCTTATCCTTCGTGGTGGATTTAACTTTAAAGTCTATTTTTTCAGAAATTCATATTGCCATTCCTGCTCTTCTTTGATTGTCGTTTGTTTGATATATATTTTTCCATCCTTTGAGTTTTAGTTTGTGTCTCTAAGTCTAAGGTGTGTATCTTGTAGGCAGCATATAGACGGATTGTGTTTTTTAACCCGTTCTGCCACTCTCTGTCTCTTTCTTGGTGCATTTAGTCCATTTAGATTCAGCGTAATTATGGATAGGTATGAGTTTAGTGCTGTCATTTTGATGTCTGTTTTGTGTGTGTTGTTGACAGTTTCTGTTTACCACTTAATTTTTTGTGCTGAGTAGTTTATATATTGTTTTTCCTCTTATTTGTTGTTGTTGATTTTGTTCCTGCTGAGTCTCTATTATTTTCTTGTATTTTATTTTGAAGTGTAGGATAGTTTGTCTCCTTTGTGGTTACCTTAATATTTACTAAATTTAAACCTAGCTTTTATTTCTTTATATTGCCTTGTCTTCCTCTCCATTTGCAAGATCTGTGACTACATTTCGTAGTCCTTCTTTCTTGTTTTAATGTTGTCTTCTTTTACATAATAACATTGCTGTTTCCCATTGTGAGCTTTTTTAATCTTGATTTATTTTTGTGATTTCCCTGTCTGGGTTGACATCTGATTGCTCTGTCCAGTGTTCTAGTCTTGGGTTGATACCTGATATTATTGATTTTCAAATCAAACAACTCCCTTTAGTATCTCTTGTAGTTTTGGTTTGGTTTTTACAAATTCCCTAAACTTCATTTTATCTGGAAGTATCTTCATTTCACCTTCATATTTGAGAGACAGTTTTGATGGATATATGATTCTTGGCTGGCAATTTTTTTCCTTCAATGCTTTATGTTAGTCATCCCATTGCCTTCTTGCCTGCCTGGTTTCTTATTGACTTACTGACTCTCCTTTGTAGGTGACTTTTTGTTTACCCCTAGCTGCTCTTAAAATTCTCTTTTTATCTTTAGTTTTGGCAAGTTTGATTAATATGTCTTGGTTACTTTCTTTTAAAATCTATCTTATGTGGAGTTCGATGAGCATCTTGGGTGGATATCTTCTCATTTTTCACGATATCAGAGAAGTTTTCTGCCAACAAATCTTCAACATTTCTCTGTATTGTCTGTTATCCCTCCCTGTTCTGGTACTCCAATCACTCATAGGTTATTTCTCTTGATAGAATCCCACATGATTCTTAAGGTTTCTTCATTTTTTTTAATTCTTTTATCTGATTTGTCTTCAAATATATCGGTGCCACGTGCTTTATCTTTTAGCTCACCAATTCTGTCTTATGCTTGCTTGCTCAGTTCTGCCCCTCTGACTGTCTACCGAGTTGTCTCATTCTGCAGTTTTATTGTTAGTCTTCTGAATTTCTGATTGCTGTCTGTCTATGGATTCTTCCAGCTTATTAAATTTTTCATTATGTTCCTGAGTAACCTTTTTAATTTCTTTAGCTGCTTTATCTATGTGTCCCTTGGCTTGTTCTGCGTATTGCCTGATCTCCTTCCTGATGTCTTGAAGGGTTCTGTATATTAATCTTTTGTATTCTGCATCTGGTAATTCCAGGAAGGCACTTTCATGTAGAAGATCCCTTGATTCTTTGTTTTGAGAGCTTATTGAAGCGATCATGGTCTGTTTCTTTATGTAATTTGATATCGACTGTTGTCTCCAGGCCATCTATAAGTTATTATTTTATGTTTGCTTACTGTATTCTAGCTCCTTGCTTTGTTTTGAAATGCCCAAATGGGTTGCTTGAGTGAGCGAGGTTGATTATTTTCACCTTTGAAGGTCTGACGTCCTGTCACCAGATGGCTAGAGCAGTTATCGGGTATATCAGTCTAGGAGTCCATTTACTTTTCTTGTATGAATTCAGCTCAGGTGTCCAGGTAGCTGCTCATCAAGTGTGTGGTACAGGCTGTGTCCTACAGCCTTAGAAGGGCAGGAGCGGTTTGTGTAGATACCGGTATCTGGTTGCAGTAGGGGGTCACGCTCTGAATAAGGCAGGTGGCTGAGAATCGTCCCCCAAGTGTCTCTGAGGAAAGTGCATCCCTCTTCCCTAGAGCGTACAGGTGGGTGGGTTCTGCAGACGGACCATGAGCACCCAAAGTTTTTGGTTATAAGGACTGGGAGGTAGCGGTTATCCTCGGACCCCTGTCGCAGGTGGCTGGGTGACCTGAGTGGACTCACTAGTCCTTAGGCCCATGATGTGGGTAGGTGAGAACCCTATTTAATAGGCAAGGTGGTGTCAAACATCAAAACACCCACCTTTCCACCACACAGCTGAAACAGTTGTAGTCTGCCAACAAGGGCCTGTTCTCCTGAAATAGGCCCACACAGGTCCATACAGGGGGGAAACATACTCAAAGTCCAGGGACCGTTTATGCCTGGACAGGAGTTGCTTCTGTCCTGAGCTCCCCAGGTTAGTGGAGCTGGCAAATTATCTTTCCCCCAATTGCGAGTTTATGCTTTCTTCAAGGCTGGGAGGATGGCTCTAGGTGCTGAACAGGGCCTATCTCAGGCCCAGGGAGATCAACAGCCACTGAAGCCAGCTTGTTGCGGGGGCGGGGGGGGGGGGCACAGTAAAACGTACACAAGTACTTAGCTTTTGCCAAGAGTGCTGTTCTTCTCTGGCCCCGGAGGTGTGAGTAGGCTGTGTGGCTGGCTGCTTCTCCCTGAGGAAACTGCCGCCGAATGCTAGTACCAGCCTGCCGCAGCTGCTCCTGGGAATGGTGCCTGAGGGCTCCCCGCGACTCAGGTCCAGTAACTCCTCTCCACTTCTGAACCGTCTCTTCCTCCCCCTGCCACTCAGTCCATTTTCTAACTTTGCCTTTGATGTTCAGGGCTCCTAGGTTGTCATAAATATAGTCATCTCACTTGTTTTTTCAGGTCTGGGTTGTAAGAGGGCTCGCCGGAAGCGTCTGTCTATTCCGCCATCTTGGCCCTGCCCGTCTGGTACTCTGTCTTATTGGTTTTGATTTCAAATTTAATTCTTTTGTAGCCAGAGAATATATTCAGTGATTTTAGTTCTTTGAAATTTTTTCATATCAGTTTAAGGCCCAGCATATGTTGGTGAACATTCCATGTGGACTTGGAAAGAATAGTGTTCTGTAGTACCTTCAGTTTTTTTTTTTTTTTAAATATTGTCCAGAATTTATCACTATCATTAGTAAGAGAGTTAGTCTGATACAAGCTATTCTGGCATCACCATTTTTTTTTTTTTCCATATATCATTTCTTGGGAAAATATTCTCTTTGAAAGTATTCTAGTGGCAGATACATTAAAATACTCCTGGGTATAAACAGGTTATAATTTATGTGATTTGATGTGTAGCAAAGCATTATCTTTACCCAATGCATGTGTTTTAAAGCATCTATAAGATCTTTACGTATATTGAATGATATTGCTTACTCATTAATACATGCACTCCTACTGAAAAAAGTTATTTTCTGTGCTTTATTACCTCAGTTAAGAAAGTGACAGAAAATATATTATTAAGCAACACCTGGTACAGAGCCTGACACAGAGTAGGACTGAGTTAATAATAGCTGAGTTTAATTAAAGATCCATATGTTTCTCAAGGTGCACTGAATGGTTTCTTCTCTTCACGGTGGTCTCACGTCTGAAACATGGCTATGGAGTGGCTGGGCAGTATTGTTTCCATCAACTGTGGCGATAGCTTGGGTGTCTATCAGGGAAGAGTGTCAGCGGTGGATCAGGTCAGCCAGACCATTTCTCTGACCCGGCCTTTCCACAATGGAGTGAAGTGCCTTGTGCCAGAAGTCACCTTCAGGTGGGTGTCCTGACTGAGTCTTCCATATCCAGCCTGGTGGTCTCGGGAGTTTGAGCCTAGGTTTGGTTGCCAGTATTCTCTTCTACAGGGCTGCTTTTGACTGGAGTCTTGTCATGGGTGAGATTCTACACTCCAGCTGCTGTTCTTAGCAGAGACATAGTGTCATAAATAGCTTTCGGCTAATGATTCAGGGTTTTATGAAACCTTTTTCTTACGTTTGTCAAGCACATAGTAGTATTTAAATAAGTCAATTTGAGGGTAACCCTTTTTTTTCTATGATACTTTCAGGTTTTCTTTCTCAGTTTTATATTATTTGTACTTTCTCCGAATAATGGCCTTACTGATTTTTTTCCCCTACATAAATGTACCTCCTCGTAGATTTATAAAATAATTTATCCACAGCAGTGCGCTATAGCCAGTAGCTAAAGTCCTTAGTTACCAAAAAGTAGTTTTCTTAGTATTTGTCAACAGATCTCAAGTTCAGTTGTCCTTACATCCCGCTTTTCTCCGGTTTGGCAGACAATCTACCTTTCTTTTGTAGGAAAAAAAAAAGGTAGCAAGAGCTTCCATGACTCTCTGAGCAATTCCGTCCATACATACACACAGCCTTTTCTGTAGGTGCACCCATTCTTACACTGTACTCCCCCTGCAGTCTCAATGGAAGAAGCACCCTTTGTATTCACGACTAGTTTGTCACCTGCACTTTCTAGATTACCCCTTTCTACCTCATTTGGGACCCTACTCCATCTTCAGTCTCAACTCTTACACTGCCCCTTTCCTCGTCTAACATTCTCAGGCCAATTCCATATTAAAACACCCACCCCTGACCTTAATTTGTTATTAGATAAATTGCCTTGTCATCTCCCTTCTCTTTATACCTACAATTCTTTACAGAGCAAAACAGCCTTCCTTTACTCCTTTTGTGATCTTATTCTGTATTCTCTCCTTAGC
This sequence comes from Elephas maximus indicus, assembly GCF_024166365.1. Taxonomy (NCBI): domain Eukaryota; kingdom Metazoa; phylum Chordata; class Mammalia; order Proboscidea; family Elephantidae; genus Elephas; species Elephas maximus. The sequence goes on along the minus strand of NC_064831.1, from coordinate 64,750,675 downwards.
CCAATCTCTGTTCCCTTCTTAACCCACCATTGTCTTTTTTTCCATCTTGCTAAACTACCTCTTGATGATGTTACAAATGACCTAATTGCCAAATTACAACCTTTTCTGAATGCTCCCGAACTCTTGTTTATTAATATTTTATTGTGTTTAGGTGAAAGTTTACAGCGCAAATTAGTTCCCGTTCAACAAATTGTACAGAAAATGTTCCAGGACATTGGTTGTAGTCCCCACACTGTGTCAGCACTCTCCGCATTTCCTTCTGGGTTCCCTGTTTCCATTCATCTGGTTTTCCTACCTCTTCTTGCCTTTCATCTTTACTTTTAGGCAGATGTTGCCATTTTGGTCTCATATAATTGTTTGTTCTATGGATGTTCTTTTTGTGTATTGTTTATTTTATAGGCCTGTCTGTTGCTCGGCTGGAAGGTGATTTCAAAGAATGGCTGCAATTCCAAGTCAGAGGGGTGTCTTAGGGCTGTAGTCTCGGGGGTTCCTCTAGCCTCTATCAGGCCAGAAAGTCTGGTCTTTTTTCATGAACTTGATTTTTTGTTCTACATTTTTCTACTGCTCTGTCCGGGACCCTCTACTGTGATCCTGGTCACAGCGGTGTATAGTGGTAATAAGGCACCATCTAGTTCTTCTGGCCTCAAGGTCATGTAGGCTGTGGTGCATGTGGTACTTCAGTCCTTTGGACTAATTTCTCCCTTGAGTCTTTGGTTTTGTTCACTCTCCCTTACTTTGAACGGGAAGACACCACTAGTTGTATCTTAGATGGTCGCTTGCAAGCTTTTAAGACCCCAGACGCTATTCACCAAAGTAAGATAGAGAACATTGTTTTCATGTACTATGTTATGCCAGCTGACGTAGATGTCCGCCGAGTCTGGGGTCCTTAGCCTTCAACCCTAACTCTGAAAGTACCTTCTTCTCTTAGTTTCTCTGTCACCAGTTTGACTTTTCTTTCTACCTATTTTTCTCCATTCCATCTTTTGTTTTGTTTTGTTTTTGCTGGTTCCTTTTTTTTTCTACTAACCTTTTAAGACTCAGGATTCTATCTTTAGTTCTTTCCTCAATCTGGATTCTCTGTAGACAATCTCATGTGTACCTTCCTGTGCATTGAGACCCTCCCCGAAATCTTCATATTTAATTATGTTTGCCTGCAGATTTTTTCTTCTAACAGTCTACTCATTAATTGGTAAGCAATAACACATCTCACCCAAAATAGAAACTTGGGAATCATCATACACTCTCTCTTTAAGTCTCACGTTCAGTTAGTTACCAGATCTCATGGATTCTAAATGCCTTTGGACTCCATTTTCATCTCTCCCTTTGTATTATTACATTCCTGGCTCATTCCCTCTTAATTTCTTACCTGGTCTTCTGACTGCTACCCCTGCCTCTAGTTTCTCTACCTTCCCTACAACCATCAGAAATTGTCAGAATGATTAAATCTGACCCCTGGTTACCTCTGCAGCCTTACCTGCTGATGGCCTTCTGCAAGCATCCATCCCCGTATACAGCATAGTGCTTGCAGCCCCTCAGATTGACCACATTTTCCACATTTTTTCCATCTCCGAGTTTCTGCCTGAGATTCCCTTTCCCTACCATTCTGTTTGGCTAACTCATTCCTCCTCCCTATCTAGTTTAAATATTGCATCCACCTTCACCATGGTGAAGTAACTTAGGTGTTCTGCTTCTGGGCTCTCTAGTCCCCTGTGTACACTTCTGTTGCAGCATTTAACACTTTTAATTATCTACTTGTCTTTTCCCCTGACCAGACTGCAAGTTCCTTGTGGATATGTATTGGTTTTCATCTCTATATATCCCATTCCTAGCTCAGGACTTAGAACATAGTAAGTGCTCTATCTATGCCTGTTGAGTGAGTGAGTGAATGAGTGAAAAAAAAGAAAAAGCCATAAAATATTCTGGAAATCTAAGATGATAATGATAGTTTTGTTATTAACTATGGGCCAGGGCCATGTCAGCTGAATATAGGTATCTGAGCCCTGTCTCTGAGTGCTCTGGCATCCTACCTAGGTTCTGTCTCTGATATTCATTGACATACATCCCTGCAGAAGTGTTTCTGGTTGCTGTTGATCCAGTTTCATCACTTTTATCGCTGTTGTTTTGAAATTTGGACTCTTTTATGTATTTCAGGGCAGCTGACATTACGGAATTAAAAATCCTGGAGATACCAGGTCCTGGAGACAGCCAACATTTTGGAGATCTTCATCAGACAGAAGTAGGCTCCTCTGGTGTTGGGTATCAAGTGGGTATCAACCAGAATGGCATGGGCAAGTTGATCAAGAAGCCAGCCTCCTCCAGTGCCCCTCAGAACATCCCTAAGAGGACAGATATGAAGGGCCAAGATGTTGCCATCTCCCCACAGCAGCAACAGTGCTCAAAAAGCTGTGTGGACAGGCACATGGAATCCTTGAGTCAATCCAAAGGTTTCCGTCGTCGGCACAACTCTTGTAAGTAGGATCATGTTGGTATTTTTCTTTACAGATGTTTCAGGGCTTTATGCTCTTTTCCACTACTGCTCTTTAGACGAGTGCTTTATTATTCTAATAAAAAGGACGCTGACAGAACTTCACAATTATATAGCATGATTTTCTTACCCCAGCTCTATTCCTTCAAGGTATTAGGGGAAAGGATATAAACTGTTCAAGACACATGCCGATTCCCTGCCCTCTCATACCACTTTCCTTCCTTCTTTTATTGTTCAAAAAAACTGCTGTATAGCAGGAAATAATGAAAACCAAAAAAAGAGGTATTTGACTTATGTCAGAACCGGCTTATGAGAGAGTTGCCGAAATGGAACCCTACCATAAGCCAGGGACTACCTGTATTATTTTTCTGTGTGTTTCCATTTGTGTACTAATATCATTTATGAAAATGGGGTGAATTATAATATTGTCCATGTACTCCACACCCAGTTTCCCCTGTTACTAGCATCTTACATTAGTATGGTTGATCAGTATAAATACAAATTATTGGTAATTAAAGTCTGTATTTTATTTATATTTTCTAAGTTTTTACCTAATGTTCTTTTTCTGTCCCAGGATCCCATCCAGCACACTACATTACATTTAGTAGTCTCTGACAGTTTTTTTTAGTGTTTCCTAGTTTTTGATGACAGATTTGCGGAGTACTGGTTAGGTATTTTGTAGAATGTCCCTCAGTTGGTATTTGTCTGATGTTTTTCTTATAACCAGACTGGGGTTATGTGTTATGGGCAAGAAGACCTCAGAGGTAAAGCATCATTTTCACCCCATTGTACCACCATGGGATGGGTGAATACCATCAACATGATTTATGACTTAATGTTGACCTGGATCACCTACTGAGGTGTAGGTATAAAGTTATTCTTTTTTCTCTTTTCCATATTATACTCTTTCTTAAATTTTTCTTAAAATGTATTTCTTTAATTTATTGAGGTAAAATTTATATAACAAAATATTTGTCATTTTAACCATTTTTAAGTGTACCTATTAATTACATTCACCATGTTGTGCAACCATCACCATACTATGTATGCTACTTGGAAGGAAGTCACTATGTGCAGTCCACACTTACAGAGTGGGGAGTTGTGGTCCCCCTCCTTGAGTGGGGAGTATCTATGTGATTTATTTGGATTCTTCTGCATCAGAGATTTGTGTCTTGTCTCACATTTATTTATATGTATATATGTGTGTATGTATATATGTATATTTATTTATATCTGTGTAGACTCATGGGTGTTTATTTTATACTTTGGGTAATTCATACTACTTTATTTCGTTGCCCGAATTGTTCTAGTTTTGGACATCTGGAGATCTTTCAGTTGGCTCCTATGTCACTTTGACATTCCTTCATTATTGTGCACCCCCCACCACCACCCCAGTACTGCTTTACTTTATGGTCCTACAAGATATTCCGGCCTTATCTTATATATTTCCTGCCCCAGCCCTAGAATCAGCCATTTCTCCAAGGAGCTCTGGTTCCTTTCATTGGAGAATGGTGTTTGTCTGGTGGCGGCCATGGTAGATGTGATCCGTTAGTCCTTTGGACTAACCTTTCCCTTGTATCTTTTGTTTTCTTCATTCTCCCTTGCCCCTGAAGGGGTGAGACGAGTAGAGTATCTTAGATGGCCACTTGCAGGCTTTTAAGACCCCAGACGCTACTCCCTAAAGTAGAATGTAGAACATTTTCTTTACTCATCATTATTATTTATCATTGCATAGTGTTCCATTGGAGCCCTGTTGCACAGTGGTTAAGAGCTTGGCTGCTCACCAGAAGGTGTGCAGTTCGAATCCATCAGCCACTCCTTGGAAACCCTATGGGGCATTTCTCCTCTGTCCTATAGGGTTACTATGAGTCGGAGTTGACTTTTGGGCAACTGGTTAATATTCCATTGTTTGTATGTATGAACCACAATTTGTTTATCCATTTATTCATTGATGGACATTTAGGTTGTTTCCATCTTTTTGCTATTGTGAATAATGCTGCAATGAACATAGGTATGCATATGTCTATTTGTGTCGCAGCTCTTATTTCTCTAGGATGTGTGGGATTGCTAGATCATATGGTATTTCTATTTCTAGCTTTTTAAGGAAGTGCCATACCATTTCCCATAGTGATTATACCACCTTACAGGCCTACCAGCAGTACAGAAGAGTTACAGTCTCCCCATAACCTCACCAGCATTTGTTGGGGTTTTTTTTTTTTTGTTTTTTGATCAGTGCCATTTTTGCCTGGGTGAGATTGCATCTCATTGCAGTTTTGATTTGCATCTCTTAATGGCTGATGATCGCAGGCATCTTTTCATGTGCTTCTTAGCTATCTGAATGTCTTCTTTGGTGAAGTGTCTGTAAATGTCCTTAGCCCATTTTTTGATTGGGTTGTTGAGGTGTTGAAATTTTCTATAAATTTTAGAGATTAGACCCTTGTTGTTGCCAAAAAATTTTTCCCAGTCTGTAGGTTCTCTTTTTACTCTTTCGATGAAGTCTTTTGATGAGCATAAATATTTAATTTTTAGGAGGCCCCAGTTATCTAGTTTATCTTCTACTGTTTGTGCATTTTTAGTTACATTTGATAGTCTATTTATGCCATAAATTAGGGCCCCTACCTTTGTCCCTATGTCTTCTTCCATGAACTTTATAGTTTTAGGTTTTTCAACCATTTTGAGTTAGTTTTTATATGTGGTGTGAGGTATGGGTCCTGTTTCATTTTTCTGCAAATGGATATCCAGTTTTACCAACATCATTTGTTAAAGAGACTACTTCTTCCCCCATTTAATGGACTTCGACCCTTTGTCGAAGATCAGTTGTCCATAGCTGAATGGATTTATTTCTGAATTCTCAGCTCTGTTCCACTAGTCTGTGTGTCTGTCGTAAGGCAGTACCAGGCTGTTTTAACTGCCATGTGCCTGTATAGTAGGTTCTGAGGTTGGGAAGTGTGGGGGTTCCTAATTTGTTCATCTTTGATAATGCTTTAGCTATATGGGGCCATCCATGTCTTTTTGTGACTTGATCATTTCTTTTTATCACTGAATAACACTCCATTGTATGGAGGTACCGCAGTTTATCTATTTGCCTATTGAAGGACCTCTTGGTTGCCTCTATCTCTTGGCAATTATGGATAAAACTGCCATAAACATTTTTGTGTAGGTTTTTGTGTGGACACAAGTTTTCAGATCAGTTGGGTGAATATCTAGGAGCGCAGTTGCTAGATGTTATGGTAAGACTGTCAGTTTTCTGTTGGTGGTTATTTGGGTCATTCCTTTTTTTTTTTTCTTCCATTACTGATAATTATAACAAGTCTCTTGAAAGAGTCCTTTAACTTTAAAACATGTAATCTATTTGACCTTTAACAAGTTGTCCTGAAATACCAAAAAGTGGAGTCACTTTGAGAAGTACACTTGGTGGTGCTTATTCAGTTTTTGCTGTTTGGTCCATTCCTTTTTCTTAGTTTGTTGATTGTATATAAATAGGGTGAAGAGATCATGGGGCAGTAAATTGTTATTCTCTTTTAGGGAGCTTCTTTTTGAATCCAGAGGGTGTGGAAATGTCTGGCCTGGGAATTTGATGATGAGATGTGGCTGTTTTTCTCATTGATGAAAGAAGAAATGGAGATTAAGTGTTTTTCTCATTAAATATAAACATATAGAATTTTCTCTGGTGTATGTACATTGATACTGTGATTAGTAGATTGATGAAACTATAGAGATAACCTCCCTGCAGCTTTGAGTTTTAAGTGTTCTTTCAGGATTAGCAATGAAGAGTTGAGGGATTTCTTGGTTCTAGTTACCTAACCCAACAATGATGAGAGATTTAGCACAAGCAAATTTTAATATCTCCCCTTGGTGGTAGGTCCAAGGGATAGTTCCTTATGACCTTGGTCATTGAACAGACCATTCAGAATATTTGTGAAATGAATGAAAGGAATATTAGTCACAGCGAACAGAGGGAAACTCCTTGAGGCCTGTTATGAGTGCAAATTATGTTTATCAAGTCCCATGGCAGAAGGAAAAATGGTGACCACTAAGAGTAGATTCAGAGTATAGCCCTCTGAAACCTCAGTCTAACTGTGGGCTTGAGTAATCATTGACTACATACAATTAAATAAAAATTTAAGGGTTGAGTTAGGGCTCTTTTGCATGTGGAACATGGAAGTAGATAGAGGGCCTTTGTATTTAGGCAGAGGTGGTTCCATAGGCCTGACATTGTCTCTACTTGGCACTGATTTCCCTTCTTCCCTTCGTTTATGGAAGTGGGGAGAAATGAGGAAATGGAATTGAACCTTTTCAATGGAAAGATGTTGTATATTGTTGCTTTAATGGTCTGTTTATTGTAACAGTAATCCCATCATCTGAGATCAGAAGTTATTATTTGCAAAGTTTTCATTATCCTACTGAAGTCCTAAGGAGCCCAGTGGCGCAAACAGTTAAGTGCTCAGCTGCTAACCGAAAGATTGGTGGTCCGGAACCTTCTGTAAAGATTTACAGCGAAGAAAACCCTATGGGGCTGTTCTACTCTGTTATATGGGGTCACTGTGAGTCGAAATCAGCTTGACAGAACCTAACAACAACAACTGAAGTCCTTTTGACTTCTTAACCTCCTTGGATGTGTTTCATATGTCCAATAGAATTAAAAACCCTGGTAGTCGCCCTTACAGGGAATACAACAGAGAGTCTGTGACAGAGCAGGAGAGGAGTGGGGTGCAGAACTCAAATTCTAGTAAAAAGACCAGACTTAATGGTCTGAGACTGGAGAGACCATAGAAGACATGGCCCCCAGACTCTGTGTTAGCCCAGAACTGAAACCATTCCCAAAGCCAACTCTTCAGACAAAGATTAGACTGGACTATAAGACATAAAATTATACTCATGAAGAGAGTACTTCTTAGCTCAAGTAGATACATGAGACTAAACGGGCAGCTCCTATGCAGAGGCAAGATGAGAAGGCAAAAAGGGACAGGAGCTGGTTGAATGGACACGGGAAATCCGGGGTGGAAAGGAGGAGTGTACTGTCTGTCACATTATAGGGAGAGCAACAAGGGTCACATAACAATGTGTGTATAAATTTTTGTATGAGAAACTAACTTTAACTGTAAACTTTCACTTAAAGCACAATAAAAATAAATTAAAAACAAAAAACCCTGGTACTGGTGCTGGAGCCCAAGGGGTTGACTGATTACCAGGGCCTAGAATTTGGGAGTTAAAAAGAAGGTCCCAGATACTCTCGGGCACCTTCTCATGAAGCCCATTGAATCTGGCACCAAAACATTTGCAGTTTGACCTTCAGATGCCCTTTAGCGTGCTAAGTGCAGGGCAGAGTTCCCCCTTTACAATGTGTGTGTGACAAAAACCAATAAACAAGTGGCACTGAGGGTTACACAACAATGCATTCTTTACAGGGTATCCTGGCCAAAGGGCCTTTGTGCCAAACACTGGCAGCAAAATGGCACAGGAAGGCAGCCAACCTCCAGTTTTAACACATGTCTGGCCCTCGTAATTGAATGGTGAAGAAATCTGGAAAGCATTGTTTGTCTTTTCCAAGGGAAGTGCATTTCTCTCCCAGTGGTCAAAGGTCAGTTTAATGTAGAGCCAGGGCCTTTGGGCTGAGTAAGCCAAATGCTGAAGCATCTTACTCACCCAGGACTTCCCAATATTTATGTTGAAATATGAGAAGAGGGAACAATAAGAAACAACTGTGCATGCTAGCCTGTTTTTCTCTCATTTACTTTATATTCTCTTATCTTTCTCTTGCTGACAATATGATGTCAGTATTTCCTTTTGGCTTAATGAACATTTTTCAGACTCTGTTTTCCTGACAGTGTTTGGAACATGCAGGTGCTTAGTATATATTTATCAAATGAATGACTGGAAGATCCTGCATTCAGAGGAAGCACAATACCCAGTGCCCTCTAAAGACACGGTGCTGGGTTTGGTTGGGAATTATGCTTGTATAGCCAAAAATGGTGACCAGTGGAGACAGCTTCATTAGGGGCAAATTTAAGGCATTTCCTTCTGTAAACCTTGTTAATCTTTCCAGTGGGGAAACTGTGTCAACATGTTGGGAGAGAGCCTTACAGCTTGCCATAGTTGTTTGCTTTTTTATCTGGTATATTTCATCAGGTCTTCATCATGTGGCATGATATAAAGTGGGTACTGCTTATTAGCTGTTTTTTGCTTTCTTTTTTAACCTGAGGAGGAGATTTTGTTTCCACACTGCATTGTCACCCTCCCTCCCACTCTCATGCTTCTGAATAGTTGCACATTGGTGTTAGCCCAGCGTTTAAGTCAGAGGAGCAGCTGATGATCCTCTGTGAAGCCAGCTTTAGCACCGCTGTGACTGGTCTTTCACCAGTGTCATTTGGGAAGTGTGAGCTGCTCTGTTTCCTCCTGCAGCTGTTTTTGCACCTCTACTTACTCCTCTTTAGTAATATCTGTATCCTTTTCCTCTGAGCATTTTTCAAGAAAAAATCTTTTCACCTTCTCTGGAGCTTGGGGTTTCATCTGAATGGGGATCCTTTCCCATTTTGCGATATTTATCCTGTCTTCTCCCCCCTTGATTAATCTCTTACCTTCATCTGTTATTGTGATAGATCCAGGATAGTTCATGGCCAGTTCATGCTGGACATGACTGAACTCCTTTTCTTTGAAGCCCTTGTCTCTTACTTCCTCTCGTATTACTGTTGACAACTTTATCTTCCTGTCTTTTTTAGTCATGAAATAAGCTTGGCATTATTTCTGATGGCTCCCTTTCTTTCACACAGTTAATTTCAAGTTGCCGTTTCTTTTATAACCTCTTTATTCTCTTTTGTCTGTTTTTTTTTTTTTTTTTAATATGGCTGTTTTTATTTCTTCATTCAACTGAGTTTATGTACTTGTGGTGGGCCAGGCATAGTACTGGGTGACAGATGTGAATGACATGGTCCTTGCCCTCTGTTAGCTTACAAGCTCCTTAGGGAGTTAGAGCAAGAACACAGATAAATACAGAACAGAGGCGGTAGTATAGGTAAGTGCTAGATGAGTAGTACCCACCTGCTCTAAGTGGGCACGTGGGAGTGATTTCTCAACTGGAGTCAATCATCAAAGACACTGTGTTTGGGCTGAATCCATAACAGTGAGAGTGAGAAGTAGCTAAAAGCTCACCAATAGGGAATGGTTAAGTGTATGACATATCTATAACTTATACAGCCATAAAATATAAAATATTGGAAAAATTATTTTATGGAGCAGGAAAATTCTCCTAAGAAAAAAAGCAGGATATAGAACTTCAGAAGCATGGTTGCACATTTTTTACTAAAAGGAAATAACATCAGAATATTAAGTAATTATCTGCAATTTTCTATATGTTTTATGCTTTATCTACAGTGAGCATTAATTAACAAAAAGTTATTTTTAAAAAGCAATACTTGTATTCTGTTGCCTTTGAATCCCTTCTTTTTCCATTATGCTGCACTGAATATGTTTTTTGCTTTTGCCTTATATGCCCATTTTCTAGAAATGATCTTCGCTCTTAATTCTTATAACTTTGCCTAGGTCTGCTAGAGTTACATTGGAAACCATGTAATGTTTCCTCATTTTTATATGTGGAAATAGTGTGGAATTTGGAGTTTGTCAGATCAAACTCCCATTCCTAACTCAGACATTTATTAGCTTTGTAAATTTGGAGCAGGGCACTTAACCTCTCACTCTTAGTTTCCTCATTTGTCAAATGATAGCTTTAATCAGGTTGTTTTGAAGACAGACTGAAATAATGTGTATATTAAAGCCTAAGATGGTGCCAGGCACATAGGTTCTGCAGGACGACAAATGGTGGAGTCTTTAGTGTCTCTTCCTTCCCTTAGGCTAGTAGGTGACAGTAGACAATAATAACCACCTTAAAATATTTCTGTGCTTCTATAATGCCTTATAATAACTTAGAATATTATAAAAATTAATGGTGTAATCTTCGTGAAAAAGCTCACGGTAAATATTAAAGCACTAGATAAATTATATCAGGATGCTCTGGCTGTGAGTAATAAAAAAAACCTTAGTGACTTAAACGGTAAAGAAATTACATCACGGCAAGTCCAGAATTTGGGCATTTAAAGTACAGCACATCAGTGCCTCAGCCTTGTTTCACTCATACTCTTTTGTGTATTGGCTTTGTCCTCAGATTGATACTAGCTGGCTCTAGCAGGTCCATGTGTCTCATCCAGATATAAAATCCTTCAGAAGGAGAAAAGAGACCATCTCTTCTAGTGCATCATCTTTAGCAGGGTTTCTCAACCCTGTACTATTGACATTTTGGACCAGATAATTCTTTGTTGTGGGGGACTGTTTTGTAGGTACATTGTAGGATGTTTAGCAGCATCCCTGGTCTAGGCTAAGGAATCCTGGTGACTCAGTGCTTAAAACACTCCGTTGCTAACTGAGAGATTGATGGTTTGAACCCACCAGCGACTACTCGGGAGAAAGATGTGACACTGTTTCTGTAAAGATTTTCAGCCTTGGAAACCCTATGGGGCAGCTCTACTAAGTTCTTTAGGGTTGCTATGAGTCAGAATCAATTGAACAGCACTGGGTTTTTGGTTTGGTTTGGCCTATACCCACTTGATGCCAGTAGCACCTCCCCACCAGTTGTGACAAACAAAAATATCTCTAGACATTGTCAGATGTTCTGGGGGGTGGGGGAGGGGGAATCTCCCCTGGTTAAGAAACACTGGTTTTCAGGAGTGAGGAAACTTTCATTAGAAGCCACTGTGAGATCTCCTTCCCCAGACCCACCCCATCGTGTCTTGGTCAGTATTACTTCACATGCCCATGTTTAAATCAGTTATTGGCATGAGCACCACTGTGATTGTTTTAGGAATTAATCAGGTCCCTTAGCTGGAGTACAGCCAGCCTCCCCAGATACATGGCAGAGAGAGGCGGATATCTATCTGAACAAAAATGGTGTTTTGTTCTGAGGGTGGAGAGATCTGGATATTGGGTAGGCTACAAAGAGAAAGACTCGCTCTAAAATTGCTTATCTGTAACAAGGGTCTGTTGAAAGTCTCATGTTGGAAAAGGCAGGCAACTTGACTATTAGCCCTGCAGAAATGATCTAGAATGATGGTAGGGTTGAGTGTAACATTAGGTTATATTGTTCACCATTGAATCTCTAGCACCTAGCACAGATCACAGTGTATAGCAGATGCTTAAAAAATACTTTTTGAATGAAGGAATATAAAAATATGTGCAGATGAGGATACTCTCATGGATGAAATAGTATTTTGGATTCAGTGAGCGGTTGGTGTGATTATAAATGCAGTTGATGAAATGAAGAGACTCATGTATATGACCGCAATTCTTTTCTTCCAAATACGTTTCAAAGGGATTATACTTTGGCCTAAATAGTCCCTTTAAATAAGAATTAAGTATTTGGTTCATAATACTGATAATATTTTATTAGATTTCTTGTATTTTCCCCTTCAGAACTAATTACTATGACATTGATAAGAATTCTTGATTAACTTACCAGCCAGCCATTGCCTATCATCCCCAGAAAAGGATGTCAGACTAGGCTCACTTCTCTTCCCATGGGCTCACTATGCCTCCTTCACACCATCTCTAAGGCCTGAGTTGGAAAATCAGACAGTTAAACCTTAAGCCTGGGATGAGCTAGCTACTTGAATTTCTGGATGGAAAAAAGAATAGGGATTTCCTGTCCAGAAAACTAGGCTTCTCTAGTACCTAAAACAGTCCCTGTTATGTTAATGTTTTTATAGTCAGTATTACATGTGTACTAATTTCTTTGTTTACCGTTGCTTCTTATGTTCCATTTCTTTCTAATAGGTTCTGAAGTCTATACTTTAATTCTTTGTCAGTAATAAATGAGTGTTAAATTTACTTTTTTTTTTTTTTGCCTAAAAATGTTTACTGCCCTCACTTTTGAATGGTTAAACCAGTTGCCATCAAGTGGATTCCAACTCATGGCGACCTCATGTGTGTCAGAGTAGAATTGTGCTTTGTAGGGTTTTCAGTGGCTAATTTTTCAGGAGTAGATTGCCAGAAGTAAAATTGTAAGTTGATAGTTGTTTTCACTCATCACTTTGAAGATATTTTGATGTTATGGTTTGGTCTCCATTATTGCTTAAGGGAGCCCTGATGGCACAATGGTTAAGCACTTGACTGCTAACCAAAAGGCCAGCAGTTCAAACCTACCAGCGGCTCTGTGGGAAAAAGACCTGGCAATCTGCTCCTATAAAGATTACTCATTGTCATCGAGTTGATTCCAACTCACAGCAACCTTCTACCAAACCAACCAGACCTGTTGCTGTCGAGTCAATTCGAACTCTTAGGGACCCCACAGGACAGAGTAAAACTGCCCTGTAGGGTTTCTAAGACTGGAAATCTTTACGGGAGCAGAGTACCACATCTTTCTCCCACGGAGCAGCTGGTAGGTTTGAACCATCGACCTTTCAGTTAGCAGCCGAGCACTGCACCATCAGGGCTCCTTCCCATAAAGATTGCAGCCTAGGAAACCCTAAGATATGTTTAGTAGCAAAGGAAGGAGAACTGGGAGAGGCTTCCGTGTCATCAGAAACTTGCCAGTTCCCTCTTGGTTTAATACCTGATGATATCCCTGACTTTTGAGATCAACTATACATTAAATTTTTCTATGCTTGTATTTTATTCAGCATTTCAAAGTATTTGGAGTATTGATGGGTGAGGACAGGGTTCTGTGTTAGCTGAGTCAATCCTGCTCAAGCTCTGTATTGCCACGTAACCACTTTGTACATTTCAAGAACTGTTGAGAATGTCAGGGTAAAATGAATCACTTTCTCTAACAATTCTTAACTAGGTTTCCTTTAAGAGAAGAGTTGATCTTTGAGATTTTAAATGGTACCTTTGTTTTGTCACTTTTCTAAAATCAACTGTGTTCTGTTTAGTATTTTAGTACTCTCCTAGGACACAATTTTCCTATTCACCTTGATGTTTGTGTTCCTTCTTTACTGGGACAGTTGTTCAGCATATATGATTCTATGGCCTAAAGCCTTTTATAGTTGGGGTGACATTGTTTGAATTGGTTTTCTATATTGAACTATTGTAGTTTTTAGAAGCAAACAGAATCTTAATATATACGTTTCTTTAAAAAAAAAAAAACGTATTTTTCTTTGCTTTTTTTAAAAAAAAATTTATTGTGCTTTAAGTGAAAAGGTTACAAATCAAGTCAGTCTCTCATACAAAAATTTATATACACCTTGCTGTATACTCCTAGTTGCTCTCCCCGTGATGAGACAGCACACTCCTTCTCTCCACTCTCTATTTATTTTCATGTCCATTTGGCCAGCCTTTGACCCCCTTTGCCCTCTCATCTCCCCTCCAGACGGGAGCTGCGCACATAGTGTCATGTGTCTTCTTGATCCAAGAAGCTCACTCCTCACCAGTATCATTTTCTATCCCTTAGCCCAGTCCAATCCCTGTCCGAAGAGTTAGCTTTGGGAATGGTTCCAGTCTTGGGCTAACAGAAGGTCTGGAGACTGTAACCTCCAGGGTCCTTCTAGTCTCAGTCATATCATTAAGTCTGGTCTTTTTATGAGAATTTGAGGTCTGCATCCCACTGCTCTCCTGCTCCCTCAGGGGTTCTCTGTTGTGTTCCCTGTCAGGGCAGCCATTGGTTGTATCTGGGCACCATCTAGTTCTTCTGGTCTCAGGCTGATGTAGTTGCTGATTTATGTGGCCCTTTCTGTCTCTTGGGCTCACCTTGTGTCTTTGGGGTTCTTCATGCTCCTTTGCTCCAGGTGGGTTGAGACCAATTGATGCATCTTAGACAGCTGCTTGCTAACATTTAAGACCCCAGATGCCACTCTCCAAAATGGGATGCAAAATGTTTTCTTAATAGATTTTATTATGCCAGTTGACTTAGATGTTCCCTGAAACCGTGGTCCCCAAACCCCCACCCCTGCTGCGCAGGCCTTCGAAGCGTTCAGTTTATTCAGGAAACTTCTTTGCTTTTGGTTTAGTCCAGTTGTACTGACCTCTCCTGTATTGTGAAAATCGCCATATTTTGTAAGCCCTTTCCTGGTATGCAAATCCTTCTGTGATACTGCTACAGAGTTCCTCATCTTGAAGTACTGGAAACAAGTGTGAAATAGCTTGGTCTGGGCAGTACAAATTTTGTTTAAAAATTAATGTTTACAGAAGTATTAGCTGAGAGCATACAAACAAAACTTGAGATGTTTTTGCCACGTATTTTCTGTTTAGAGGCATATAATCTTGAATCTACTGAGCATTTGCCCTAGGGCGGACAAGGATACAGACTTTTTCACAGTTGGAAGGATTATTGGAGAAGCCACAGAAGTATTAGCAAATTTGCCTCTCTCGTGGCCAACCACTTGGCAACATTCAGCTGAGGGTCTCCTCTTGAGAATGTTTTCTTGGTTGTTGCCCTAGAATCCCGAGCTTAAGATTCTTTTAGATCATTTTAATACCAAAACAGTTTTAAGGTTCTCTACCAACAGGGCAGTATAGGTGTCTTTTTGATCATCCACTTGGTAAAAACAATTTAGCCAACTTCCCAGTAATACTTTTTTACACATAATTTGTTGGCTTCTACTACCATACCTTGTTGTTAGTTGCTGTCGATCAGTTCTGACCCATGACAACCGTGTGTGTGCAGAACAGAACTGCTCCATAGCGTTTTTAAGGATATGACCTTTTGGAAGCAGATCACCAGGGCTGTCTTCCAAGGCATCTCTGGGTGAGTTCAAATCACCAACCTTTCGGCTAGTAGTCAAGCTTTTTAAACTGTTTGTACTACCCAGGGACCATCTCTACCATACTTATATATCATATACATTAGATATGAGACATAAAAGTACAGATTTTAAAGATTAGATAAACATTAAATGAATTATTTTTCACAGTAATAGTTTATTAATGGGTCAAAATATTTTTTGCTTATTAAAAATTTAATATTTGGCTAGAACCAAACCAAACCAAACCCACTGCTATCAAGGTGATTCCAACTCATGGGGATCCTGTAGGACAGAGTGGAACTGCCCATAGGGTTTCCAAGGCTGTAAATCTTTACAGAAGCAGACTGTCATATCTTTCTCTCATTGGGTAGAACAGGGGAATTAATTGAGTCATTGATTTGTAAAATCTTGTTATACCGTACTAGGAAGGAAGAGTGACCACACTAATTACTTCAGAGAGAATTTAATATAGGAAATTAGTTAAGTAGGTGTTAGATGACTCAAAAAGTAGAAAAGGGACCTTGAGGAAGGGAAAACAAAAGGAAGAGGCTCCGGGTTATCAGATCCTCAAAGCTCAGAGAAAGGGCTTCATGGATCTGGTGCCCGTACTTCTGAGGGA
This sequence comes from Elephas maximus indicus, assembly GCF_024166365.1. Taxonomy (NCBI): domain Eukaryota; kingdom Metazoa; phylum Chordata; class Mammalia; order Proboscidea; family Elephantidae; genus Elephas; species Elephas maximus. Next base: position 64,734,846 of record NC_064831.1, on the reverse strand, counting down.
GTATGATGAAGTGAGCTCTGTCTGGGCATAGCAGAAAGAAAGGCTGGAGACTGGAACCAGCTGGCAGTAAAGGGCAATTGCTTAGGAATGCTGACAGGAACAGCTGGCAAACAGGAAGGAGAAAGTTCCTTCTCTTTCCTCCTTCCCGCCAGTACTGCCTATTGGTGGAACCTAACAGGAAGCCAGCTAACAAAGGAGAAATGGAGTGCATAGAGTTCCAGCCCCAGTATCACCAGGAGTGGTTGTAGACTTGAAAGACAGTAGCTTAATAAATGACACAATTGACTTAACACTTTGAGTGAAACAGATTCAAAGAACTCATCCAGGCTCAGCTTTTTTTTTTTTTAATTTTAATGGTAGTCATAGCTGGAAAGAATATCTCAGAGAGGCATGATGTAGAGCAGGAGTTAACGAACTTATTTTGTAAAGGGCCCCAAACCCACTGCCATCGAGTTGATTCCGACTCATAGTGACCCCATAGGGTTTCCAAGGCTGTAAGTCTCTATGGAAAGTCTGTCTTGGATGAAGTCCAGCCAGAGTGCTCCTTAGAAGCAAGGATGGTGAAACTTCACCCCACCTACTTCAGACATGTTATCAGGAGGGACTGGTCCCTGGAGAAGGACATCATGCTTGGTAAAGTAGAGGGTCAGCGAAAAAGAGGAAGACCCTCAATGAGATGGATTGACACAGTGGCTGCAACAATGGGTCCAGGCATAACCACCATCATGAGGATGGCGCAGGACTGGGCAGTGTTTCATTCTATTGTATGTAGGGTCACTATGAGTTGGAACCGACTTGAAAACACCAAACACGAACAGCAAGTCTCGACAGAAGGAACCGTCACATCTTTCTCCCGTGGAGCTGCTGGTGGTTTCGGACCACCAACCTTTTAGTTAGCAGTTGATCGCTTTAACTACTTTGCCACCCGGGCTCCTTTTGTAAAAGGACCAGGTGGTAAATATTTTAGGCTTTGTGGGTCGTAAGGTCCCTGTCTCAATTACTTAACTCTGCCTTTGTAGCATGAAATCAACCATAGACAGTAATATAAACCAATGAATGCGACTGTGTTCCAATAAAACTTTATTTACAGAAACAGGCAATGGATTAGATTTGGCTGGTAAGCTATAGTTTACAGACTCCTGATGTAGAGTAGTATACACTTATGATGAAGTTAATCAGTAATAAAACCCACTGCTGTCGAGTCAATTCCGACTCATTGATAAAAAGGTGGATGTGAATTCATGTTTCAAATAACCTTCTTGATAATTTTTAATTTGAGAGGCTGCCGTTCTCTTACTTATGATTGTTTTATTAGTATTATCTTTAATACACAGTTTCTTTAAAGGAATCTTTTTAAGCCACTTAATTTATTTTTGCGATCTTCAGGTAAAAATTGACATGAATCCGCTTGCATCGACACACTTCTCCTTGTTATGGAACTTCACTGTTATCTCAGATATTTCACACTGGCAGCTGTTGGCTGCCATGTAACCCCATAAGAGTGTCAGTTTTTATCAGTACATACAATTAATAAAGCTTAATTTCTTACTGTTTTTAGTTAAAAGAAAAAGTAAATAGAATATGTAACCTCTCTTTCTGCATTCCAGTGGATCGTCCCGCACACCCCCGGGGATGCACAGACACCGCTGGGAGAGACTTGTTCCCCACAGGACGATTTGATAGAGTACTGAGGCAGTGCATTGATAATCCTGCAGCTGGACTCTTACCCTTCCCCTTCCTGCATGTATTGCCGATGGTGTTATCCTGACTTTGTATTTTCATGCCTGCTTTCCCATTCCTAATCCAGCTCTGCTTTCTCATCCATATTTCCATGGTACTTTCTAAAAACATTATATTTTAGTTATTTGCATATATATACATTTAAGCCACGTGTTTTGGTTATATTACTGTATTCCTAGCACCTAGCTGTGGCATTCAGCATGGTATCGCTAAATGTTTTATCAAATTGTTGGAAATAGTATTTAAGAACCCAGACTTTGGCTAGCTTCGTAGTGGTTCATAATCTGAGTTGCTTATAATGTCTAAACTGCTCTTCTGCCCTTCATAATTTTGGTCAGTGTTGTTTTTTGAAACCTAAACCTTATTTTCACTCAACCATCATCGGTACAACCCTTTTCCATACCAGTATTTTCAGTTGAGAAGATGTCTTAGTTATCTAGTGCTGCTATAACAGAAATGCCGCAAGTGGGTGGCTTTAATAAACAATTTATTTTCTGACAGTTTAGGAGGCTAGTAAAGTCCGAATTCAGGGTGCCAACTCTAGGGGAAAGCTTTCTGTTTCTGTCGGCTCTGGAGGAATGTCCTTGTCTCTTCCGAGCTTCTGTCCCTGGGCAGTTTCATGTGGCTTGGCATTTCTTTTCCCCTATATCTGCTCTGCTTGCTTGTTTAAGGTCTTTTATAACTCAAAAAAGATTGACTTAGAAGATACCCTACACTAATCCTGCCTCATTAACAAATGGGATTATAACTGCAAGCACAGAATTTAGGATTTAAAACACATATTTTGGGGGACACAATTCAATCTGTAACAGAAGGCTCGAGCATGAATTATATTTGCATAGTGCACCTTTCAGAATAATTTTTGTAATTGATTTTGCTGCCATTGGTGAATTTGTTAAATACTTGTTGACCACCTACTATGTGCTAGAAACTGTTGGGGATACCCCATGGAACATTTTACACACAAGAAAATTGAGACCCTGAGAAGCTGGATGACAGGTGTAAGATTATATAACATATTAATGACAGAACTGCAGCTAGATCCTAGGTCTCCTCATGGTCCATTGCTCTTTCCCTGTGTTAAGCAGCATTAGGAATGTAACACTGTCTTTCCACCCTGTTTCCCTCAGTGGGCTGGGACTAGTAGATATGTTTACGTATGTATGCCATTAGATGGCGGGGGGAAGGGTGCTGATCTGCTTAAATACCACTTTCTTATTCTATTGGACAAGTATCATTAGGGACACTGGGGAATGACAGAGTGAATGCGATGAGCAGATGGATGTTTTGAAATTTGCTTTCCAGTAATAAGTAGATGAACAACTAATAGATGACAGTCAGGGAGACATGTTATCAGGGAGCAAAATTTCACAATAGGAGCAAAAAGACCCAGAAATTCCCTCGAGTATTCTGTTTTCTTATCTCTGTAACACAATTGGTGTTTAAGCAAGACTCATCTGGGTCCTTGAGGTTTTGGGGACTTACCAATAACCAGCCTTTACTTTAGTGGTAGGTAGACCTTTCAATTCCTTAATTTCATTATGATGTATAAGTCTCTTTCTCCTTATGTGGTATTTTTGTTGGATAAAAGGGGGTTGCAAAATTAGCCCGCTATGATTTACTAGTTGTATAGCCATTTAATAAAAAAAGATTGGCCAGTAAAAAGACCAAAGTTTAAATAAATGTTACCAGAGGCCCAAGATAGTAAAAGATTTTATCATTTCAAATGTGTAACACAAATTAGTTTTCAAGTTGGTAATTGTAAAAGTATTTAACATTTTTCTTGTACAACAAGTTATGATAGTTTGGGAAATTGGAGGCCCTGGGTAGCAAGAAGCATGTGCACTCTAGGAACAAAGAAAAGGCCAGTGAAGTTAGAAACAGTGAGTGAAGGGGAAGGGGGCTATGCTAGGCTCATGGGTCATGGTGAAGTTATTGGTTTATATCCTAAGTACAGTGAAGAGCCATTGAAGGGTTGTAAGCAAGGGAGTAACTGAATCCTATTTGATTTTTTTTTAAAGGGCACTCTGTCATGTAGAGAATGGATAGGAAGAATGACTGTTAGGATGCTATTATGACAGTCATGGAGAGAGAGATAGTGGCTAGTAGTGGTATTAGAGATGAGAAAAAACTATTTGGAAGATATTTAGGAAGTAGAATTATTAGGACTTGAGGATAAGATTGGGTGTGTGGGGTATTAAAGATTCTCAGGTTCCTGGCATGAGTGGCTGCGTGTTTTTTACTGAACACTAGAGAAGTAACACATTTGGAGGTGGGGAGAGGCAAGAGTTAAGTTTGGATATGTTGAGTTTGAGATGCCGGTGAGAGACATCTAAGGAATCATTTGGATATCTGGATCTGATGCCCAGAGGTCCAATCTAAGAATACAAATTTTGGAGTCACTGGCCATTATAGAGAGTATTTAAAACTATGGGAGTGAACAGCATTGACAAAGGAGTGAGGGTAGAGTGAAAAAGGGTTAAGTTCCAAACAACGGAAGAACTGCAACATTTAGAGGCTGGGCAGGGGAGTAGGAGTGATTAGAGAGGCTAAGAGGAAAATGAGGACTACTCCGAGAGAGGAGTGTGTCAAGCAGGGAGTGGTCAGTTCTCCTCATTGCTCCTGAGAAGCCAAGTAAAATGAGCATTCCTGAAGAGTGTTAAGTGGATTTAGTGACAAGGTTGTCATTGGTGGATCTTGACAAGAATGGTGCGTTGAAAGGTATTGCTTGTGAAAAGAGAAAAATCTAGTTGGGATGGTATGGGTATGAGGGTTTACTCATGATCATTCTAACCTCCACTTGAGGATTTTCAGTAACTGGGGAGCTCATTATCTCAGATTTATTTAGACCACGTTAAAGATTCACTGGCATGTCATTCACTTGGTCTACCCTTCCAGGGTGGCCCCATGGGGACCACAGTGAAAATTCAATTTGGGATTCTCAGGAATGGGTGGATTAGAAAATTCTGTGGGATCTCTGCCTTGACTGCTGGAGGGGTAGTCGGTTGATGTGTGGTGGCCAAACAGGGTCTCAGAGGCTGGCTGGCTTCTTGTGTTGATGCACATTTTGGTGTGCCCTCTACGAGAACTGCTTGATATGATTCATCACTTGATGGTTCAGAAGCTGGAATATTACCAGCTTATGCAGGAGTGATAAAATTCTGAGAAAAGAGATTAACCAAAAAGTCTGAAGACAAGTTTATAAGCCAAAATGCCAATATTTAGTAACAGATTCATCTCTGGCTCAAGATTTGGAATCTTTTGTCTATACCAGGAATTCTCTTCTGCTGGGGTCTAGCCTGAGACCAAATTAAAAAATCTGAAGGTTGCTTGCTTGGTAAGTGTAGGTTTAAGAGCTAGTTGAATAGTATCTTTTTATGGGCTTCAAGTTATGACGACTTGGCATTCTTTTACTCTGGGGATATTTCTTTCTTAAATAGTTGCCAGACCATTCAGAATCAAACCTCCCTGAACTGTGGGAAGAAACTGCTATATTCTTGCCCTTCCACTTTTTTTCTGATACTAATTTGTAAAAAAAAGCTGCTTTCATTACTACATTTCCTTACAAAGGGCAGAACTGGTTAAGATTTCCAGGGTACTGCTTATTATGTTCACTAACTAGTTACTTGGCAATATTTGAAATCTGTTATTCCAAAGGAGGTTTGTAGTAGTTTGTGCATGTAATGATTTAGAAATAGCTCACCTTTACCGTCTTCACTTTTGTTCATGTAACAAGCTCTGCAAAGGGCGTTAGTGTACTGTATTTTCCACTTCCACTGAACACTTTACACGGACACACTGACTTTAGTCCCTCTTTCTTTCCAGGGTCATCTAGTAGCAGGCACCCAAATCAGGCAACTCCAAAGAAAAGTGGCATAAAGAATGGCCAAATGAAGAATAAAGATGACGAGTGCTTCGGGGATGATATTGAGGAGATCCCAGACACAGATTTCGATTTCGAAGGGAACCTGGCCCTTTTTGACAAGGCAGCTGTGTTTGAGGAGATTGACACCTATGAGAGGAGAAGTGGTACCCGTTCCCGGGGCATCCCAAATGAAAAGCCTACTCGGTACCGCCATGATGAGAACATCCTGGAGTCGGAGCCCATTGTTTATCGAAGGATCACAGTGCCTCACAACGTGAGCAAGGAGTTCTGCACGGGTGAGTTGCACCAGGTCCCACAGTGCCCTGGCTACTCTTCCTTTTCTATGCTGTTTGGAACAGAGAGACCCAGATTCTGAGTTAGAGTTTTGTACCAGGAATCACGTGGCTTGGTGGTTGGCCCGTTATTATTGCCTTTTGGGGATTGCAGACAATACAGTATCCTGTCACTATGGAGAGGCTAATTTCTCCACATGTCCATTTATATCCAGCATCTGGCAGGATCTGGCCTGCTATTTAGTATGTTATGAGTAACAGTTAAAGGCATAACCAGTACCAAAAACCAGTCACCCTTGGATGAATTCTGACTCATGGTTACCCATGTGTTTCAGAGTAGAACTGCTCCTTGGGGTTTTTTCATGGCTGTGACCTTTCAGAAGCAGATCACTAGGCCTTTCTTTCGAGGTGCCTCTGGTTGGATCAAGGCTCCAGCGTTTCAGTTAGTAGCCCAGTGCTTAACTATTTTCACCACTCGGGGACTCCTGTTAGTCATAAGGGAAATGCAAATCAAAATCATAATAAGATAGACCTCACACTCACTGGGATGGCTATTATCAGAAAAACCGAAATTAACAATCTGAGGTCAGGCAGTGTTTGCAGCTGTGATTAATCCAGAAAATCTGTAGGCCTCCACAGGTGATGGGGAATGGGAGTATCTAAGTGGTTCCCAGAGACCTAAGAGGAGTTGGCAGCTTCCATGCAGGGTCTCAGTTTTCTCACCTGGAAAATGAGGATCACAATGAGTTACTGTCTAGCTCATTCAAGAAGGAACCAAAGGAGCAGAGCCCAGAAGGATACGCTGAACTTAAGCCCCTGCCATCCTGAGCTGGAGTTCCATGGCCTGCACCTGTGTGGATGGCCTGAGCAATTAAAGGCATAGAGGCTGACAATCTGGATTCAAATAATTAATATCTGTTTTCACTTTGGCTTTCCTGTTACTGCCTGTACATCTGACTAGAAGTTCAGCTGCGTTACTAGGTACTTGGAGCTGCAAGACAAAAGAAGACAGTTGAAGATGCATGTTTGAAACCATTGGCTACAGTTAGAATTGATATCTACACTATTCTAGTCTCCTGCTAGCCCTGGTCACTGAGAATTGGCTAGCTCTAATTCTCATGTAACAAAGTGATGGCTTGGTAGTTATGTAGGTCACTGTACGTGTGATAGTCCAGCTCTATTATCTTGGTGATTTTTAAGTTCCTTTTTTTAAGCAGTAGAACCTTTTCTCCAAATAAAATCTTAAGTACAAACCCTTGGCATATGAAATAGATACAGGTGGTGGGAAAGGTGACCTACCATGTCCCTGCCCTCATCCCTTCATCCCAGAACCACATTATTAACTGGGTCTCTTGGAATAGTTTGACAACCATTGTTATTGTATGATATTAAGAGCTTAAGAAAGAATCACAATTATTTTAATAAGTACAGAAGGAACTGGGTATACTATTTTCATTTTGGTTTGCAGTATGGAATTAAGGGAATGTAAATCTCGAGTGCTAGTAGCAATTATAGGGAAAATTATGGAAACAGCTTAAATGGCCTTTGGAGGAAAGTCAGAGACATGGCTTTTTGTTGTCAACAATGGGGCTCCATTATATTTGCTTTTGCTGAGTATAGAGGCTTGTGTGTGCTTTTCTGTGTGAAAAACATAGGCAGGGTGTCAGGCTAAGAGAGACTGCTAGCTTGTTCTAGTCTTTTACCAGCAGACGCTTGCAGGCATGCCTCTTTACTAATTCTTAAGTGGCACTGACAGACTTGCTGAACTCCTTTGATTCTTACTACCTGTATGAAGGCAAACAGCCTAACTCAGAATCAGGCTTAATTTAAATGGCCAGTTTTTACGCTTTTCAAAGGCAGCTATCATCCAGCAAGTCTGGTACTACACCCAGATCCTGCCCACCACTCCCTCCTACTGCTCCCTTTTTTACTGTCCTCAGTTGCAGGCCGCTCCTACTGGTAGCTCTATATCTGTAGTCTAGGTGGTGGTGTTGGGGTATGCAGTGTATAATTTCCCTGAAACTTTTTACATTGTAGAAATTCCTGGGGTTGGGAAGATTGTAGTCTGCCTTGGAGTGAATTGGCTAAAAGGGTAAGATTAAGAGTGAGAATCAGGAAAGAGTCTCAGATCTGAAAGAGTCTGAGAAAATATTTGCCAAGGGAGACAGAGGGAGAGGTGGAAATTTTCTCCTCTACACACTCTACCTCCCCAGCTTGATCAATGACAGAAGTGAAAAGTTCTTTCCTCTCATATGAAACTATTTTCCCAGAACTGCCATCAGCAAACATTCTACAAACCACATGTGCTGATACTTGGCCAAGTAATCAGGTACGGCAGCTTGTTGGTGAGTAGGGACCAGGTGCACCGCACTGGTGCATGACAGTGAAGGGCACGAGAGCCCCAGCAGCCTCATCCCATGTGATTTTTCTCTTTGTTCTCAACAGTGATATGAGTAGAAAGAAAGCTTTTTTGCCAAGCAGTGTCTAATGCTGGAAATAGAGCAGACAAATTGTTAATTTTGCTGAGTAGCTTCTTCTGTAGGTGGTTTTTATCTCTGCTCCAGCTTCAAGGCACAAGCCTCAACACGGGTTTTTACTGCGTGGTATTCAAATAGCTTAGAGTTGGGGACACTTTTCTAGTTGGGTCTATTATCCAGGTGTTATGATCAGAATAAACTGTCGGGAATATTTGGAGAAATAATCTAGGTTCATAAAATATTGGCTTTAGGTCACTCAATCACCTAGTATAATCTCATTTTCCAGGTGGGAACATTGAGGCCCAGAGAGGTGAAGGCTCTTACCAACCTTATCCATCATACCTCCTTTCCTCTTCTGAATGCAGATAAGTTAAAGAAGAAGAATATAGTGGAAGAAAAGGCCAGAATAGACTATAGTCTTTTCTCTTCTCTTTAGTATTTTTGCAGAAACAGGCCAGCTTGGTTCAGCAGTTTTGGGGATTTGCCTGGAGAGTTCCCCAATCTAAACTAGTTGCTGTAGAATCACTGCCAACTCATAGTGACTCTGTGGGTGTCAGAGTTAGAACTGGGCTTCATGGGGTTTTCAGTGGCTGATTTTTTTGGAAGGAGATCACCAGGCTTTTCTTCTGAAGAGCTTTGAACCTCTAACCTCTCAGCACTTGAGCGTGTTAACCATTTGCAGCACCCGAGGACTCTGCTCTCCAGCCTAACCTTGTGTTATTCGTGTCTTCAAATCCCAAACACCTTATTTTTCACTGATCTCCAGAGGAGCAAAAGAAAGAAGAACAGTGTATTTATTACCCATTTGGTGATGGCTTGAGTTTTGGGACCCTGATTGTGGCAGTTTGCTGTGGTGTCCTGCATAATAACTGCACGCCAAGCGGTGTCAGCAGTATATAAGCCGTTCTGTAATTGCTCTCACTTGATCTCTTGGCAGTGCTCTTTGCCAGGTGTGCTAGTGGTTGGGTGAGGGGGAGATGTTATACTAGGTCCGTTGATTGCAAAAACACATTTAGGAAGCAACTAGATTTAGTCCTTTGTTTAACCCAAATTTTTCTCTCTGGAACCCAAGCCCTGCGGGGTCCTTTGGCAATGCTGCTCTCTCCGGCAGTCATGGATCGTCAGACATCCCTCCAGCCTTGGCCTGCCCTGTTGAATAATGGTATCCAGTGGTCACTCCTGGATTGGTCAGGGTCTTTCTGGACCAGACTTGTAATTTGAAAGCTCTTTGAACAGAGATTCTTTGATTCTGTGTGCATGTGTACGTGTGCATGTATGTGTTAGGTTTAGCTATAAAATGCTAGATATGTTGTGAGCACTCTTTATTGGTGAGAAGTCCTCCAAAAAACACTGCTTAGAAGAATGGTAAGGCTTCAGAGAAAAATCTTTACTCAACATTCATAATATTCTCAAAGAAATATTTAAGACAGTTTGGGTCGTCAAAATGTTGTGCTTATTACACCTAAGTCACTCTAAGATAGTCCTTGCTTTCAAGTTATTAAAATGAGATAGGAAATGGAAAGATACTGTATGTGCCCAGATCCAGTGAGGGTGTGGATATGAAGTGGACAAGGAGCTGAGAGGCAGGAGAGGTCTTAAAGGCTGGGCTGGTCAGGGAATGCTTCACAAGGGAGCAGGACAGTAGCCTGGAAGCGTGGGCATGTTTTAACCAGGCAGAGAGGAAGAGGAGGATATTCATTGGTTGGCTGGGCAGGTGCCAGTGAATAATGTGGGTAAAGGGCTGTGTGAGAAATTGGTCTCTGGGAGGTTTGGCCAGAGCAGAGAGTTTGTGTGGGGGAGCAGAAGGAATTAAAAATAGCTTTGGACCAAAGCACAGAGTGCATTCTGTGCCAGTGCTGTCCTTGTCCTGTAGCTGTGGGCAACAACTGAAGGGTTTTGGATGGGGAAATGACATGATCCAAATCGGTTTTAGGAAGACTGGACATATGCTAGGATTCAAGGTAGAATGAGAGGGGAGAGGAGACTAGAACCAGAGCGGGAAGACCAGCTAGGCTCATGATGTAATCCAAGAAGCAGGTAGTCAGGATGCACATCAGGGGTTTGGATCTCTGAATGGAAAGGAAGACAAGATGTGAGGTGACAGAGGGGGATATGATAGGATTTCATGATTGAAAATATGTGGGAAAAGGTTGAGTGAGCAAGAGGATTTGGAACATTGAACTTTTGGGGGCAGGAAGAATGGCAGCAAGGGTCTGGTTGAAGTCAGATTACATGAATTTATAGTGAGCCAAGTCTATATGGTTTTGTGATTCTCCTGCAGTGCTTTATGGCTGAACCTAGAGAAAGCAGAATAGAGTTGCTGCAACTGAGGGGTAGAGAGTTGAGGGAGTTATTAGCTCTTAAGGGCTTCAATTAAGGGGCTTTTGTAGAGTCGAGAAATTGAGTTACATAGCTGAAGGGAGGCTATTGAGCCTGTTTTCTCATCTGTAAAGTGAGATTACTTATTACATGCGGCTGCTGTTGGAGTGAAATGAGATTATGTGGGAAAGCAGCTAGCACAATACCTAGCTTGTAAAATTGTTACTCAATAAATGATTGACTTCAAGTGTGAATTGCAAAGATTTGCCGCAGTAAGGTTATTTCAAAGCATCAAAATTTACAGCGTCTGAGATACATCTGTTGATCTCTACTCGTCTGGAGCAAAAGAGATAGGAGGAAATCAAAGACTCAAAGAAGACATTAGTCTACAGGACTAATAGTCTACATGAACCACAGCCTCATCTACCCTGAGACCAGAAGAACTAGATGGTGCCCAGCTACCACTGCTGACCATTCTGATCAGGGCCACAATAGATGGATGCTGATAAAATGGCAGAAAAATGTGGGACAGAACCTCAGATTCAAAAAAAAAAAAAAAAAAAAATTAAAAAACCATGCTTACTGGCCCAGTTGAGACTGGAGGACTCCCTGAGACTATTGCTCTGAGGTACTCTTTAAGCCTTGAACCAAAACTAGCCCCTGGGGCTACCTTTTAGTGAAATAACAGATTGGCTCACAAAATAAAGAATATCACCCGTGAGTACTGTGCTTCTTTAAAAAATCATCTATATGAGACCAAACCAAAAAAAACAAACTCATTTCGACTCATAGTGACCCTATAGGACAGAGTAGAACTGCCCCATAGAGTTTCCAAGGAGCGCCTGGCGGATTTGAACTGCCTACCTCTTGGTTAGCAGCTGTAGCACTTAACCACTATGCCACCAGGGTTTCCTATGTGAGACCAAAGGTCAACAATTACTTTAAAACAAAGATGAAAGTGTAAGGGGACAGGGAAACTCACTAATGGAAGCAGAACAACCAGAATGGAAATAATGAGAATATTTATGCATTGTGAAGAATGTAGCCAATGTCATGAAACAGTTTGTGTAGAGATTGTTGAGTGGGAACCTAAATTGCTGTGTAAACCTGCATAGTAAAATATTATTTAAGAAAAAAAATTTTTTTTTTTTTTTTTAAACAGCATACCTACTATGTGCCAGGCACTGTTCTAGATACAATAGGTAAGATACTGTCTTTCATCTCAGGGAGCCTTGGAGTATAAAACCAGTTGCCAGTTGAGTTGATTCTGACTCATGGTGAACCCATGTGTGTTGGAGTAGAACTGTGCTGCGTAGGGTTTTCAGTGGCTGAGTTTTTTATAAGTAGATTTTCAGGCCTTTCTTCTGAGGTGCCTCTGGGTGGACTTGAATTGCCAGCCTTTTGGTTAGCAGCCAGGTGTATAAACAGACAAATAATAGAAGTGAGTATAAGGTTTTGAGATGGCAGAAAGGGAAGAGTGGGGGCCTGGTTCAGGAAATGGAACATCATTATAGCTAACCTTCACTGGGTATTGACTATGCTCCAGGCACCATTCTAAGCACTTCATGTGGATTGCCTCGCTTAATCATAGCAGCTCTGTGAGGTGGTACTGTTACTCCCCATTTTGCTAGAAGTAGGCATTTTGGTAAACCTTTGTTCAGGAATGACTTATTAAGTGACTTGATTCTTCAGCCTCTAGTTTCTAGAAAATTCTTCTCAGGTATATTTATTCATTAGCACTCCATTTTGGGTAGACTCCTTATTTAACCCCTACCATTTGTTTTCCACTGTGTAGCTGTTCTCTGTCTCAGAGTATGTAGAGGCGCTGGCAGGAGGCAGTGGGGTGCGGTTGGTTCAGGTAGTGTCTCCGCAGTTGCCCCATCTGCTCTGACCGAAGGATGCTGCTTTACCTCCACAGTGTGTCTGCTGTGCTTTGCAGAGCAGCATGTGTATGAGGATGACCTCCATTAGAGTTGCTGTTTACTGTTTTGCAAAGGGCACAGCTTGAGTGACCTTAGGTCTGAGCTCCCTCTTAGTCCAGCACCACTTCCCCATACCAGATTTGCTTGGTAAAAGCAGTTCTGGTTTCTTCATTGAAGGGGAGCAGCTGGTAGAACCACAGTTGTTTGTCCCTGTTGCTTTGTGGCTTGCCTCCCTTGCACTTCCCACCTTGGCTAGCTAAATCTTTGAGCCTCAGTGGGAATGTCTTGCTCTCAGGATGAGTTTGGCTTTCACTGTTTCAGGCTGACAGTTATCTTCCACAGCTGGCATTCCATTTCTTCATCTGAGCCCTGGCTGCTTTCCTCTGCCTCTTATCATCAAGAGTCCCTCAAGAAGTTTTCTGATGCTTTCAAGGCCAGCAGTGTCTTTATCTCCTCAAGAATAGGTAGCCAGGAAATCTGCTTTGGCTGTTTTGTGTATGTGTGTGTAGGGAAATCAGGAAGAAATAAATCTTTGAGTTTAGACGTGGCCATTGAAGAGTTTCACCCTGAGGGTAGTAAGGCCTCCTTCGTTCAGCAGCTCTTGTGCTGCTGAAGAGAATCCTTCTCACTCAGAGAATCCAGTATCTGCTGCAGTGGAGTTGGCCATGGTTTCACTGCCCTCTTAGACATAGCCCCAGCCCACACAGTTCCTACCTTAGTCTCCCCACAGCCGCTTCCCCCACCCCATTCCGTATCCTGTTTACAGGTTAGGTCAGGTGCTACAGAGATGTCATTCTGAGGGAGGCATCTCTTCTACATTACTTACCTTAAGAGAGGCACAGGGACACACCAAGAGGTAAATTCTAGAAGTTTGTTCTAGACCAAAACATTTACATGGATACACTTACGCTCTTGCCCTTTGCAACCGGCAGAACTAATGAGCCTGGTTTCTGAAACTGTGTCTCTGTAGGCCGACTTTCCTTGACAGCGACTTCGTTGATTTGGGGAAACTTGGATTCTAGCAGACTCTCCAGTGCCAGGAGTAGATGGAGTGGTCAGTCCCTTTAATGTGGAATCCTTCAGAGTTCCTGGGCCCAGAGAATCAGGTGGAGGGTTGTCACAGGCCTGAAAAGCTTGATTGTGGGCATTGGCACTCTCATGAGGTTTTAGATCAATAGTGTTCAGACAGGTGTCTTGGCTAGACTCCTGCCCCAGTAAAACCCGTGTGCTTCCTACAGTCCTGCCCCTAGAAAAGGCCTCATGGCAGCTTATTGCCAGAGTTTTAATTTAAGAGTTTAAGCTCAAACTAAAGGCTGGAGGATCTGGAGGCTAGTACCTTATGGCCTGACACCTGCCAATTGGTCATTTCAGAAACTGAGTTGGTCTCAGCTAATGTGGCCGCTTTGCCAATATGCTGCCCACTTGCAGTTTCAGAGCCACAGGTGTCTATACAGAGTGAGAAAGGAGTTTGACTTCAGTGTATTCCCCATCCTCCTTAAATTTACCGTATCAGAGCTGAGTCGTTTTCCACCACCCACATCCATGACTCCTCGGCATTCCCATTTCTTTCAATGGAATCACCATTTTTCAATTGTCCAGATTGAAACTTTGGGGCTATCTTTGGACTGTTCTTTCTCATAAAAATTTAAGGCTGGAAGGGACCCTAGAGGCCATTTTTTCTAATTTAATAGCAGCCACAGTGATTACTTCTGTAGTAACCGTGGCAGGCAGTCTGCCTTTATCCCCGGTGTTCATTCTGGCTCCAGATTCTCTTTCTTCAATATCTTCCTTGAAATTGTCATGACCTTTTAGTTTCTTCTGCTACTGGCTAGGCTCCCCATGGCCCTTGAAATCAACTTTGTTTGGTCATTGTGCCCTCACTTTCTACCCCGTCAACTTCGTCTTGCATAAAAAGACTTGCCTTCTAAGCCCTCTGATGTCTGGCCCTGCCCACTGCTCTAAGCTGACTTCTTCCTAACACCAGCCTCTGGGTTCCAGGCAGGAAGGTTTTCATCTGCACAGGTCACATCCATTCTGGCCTGGGGAACTTCTTTCATGGTTCCTCCCCATCTTCTCTTCATTGTGACTGCAGTCCTACCTGTCTTTCAAGACCTACTTCCAAATGAGGATTTGACACCTACTGACAGCAGCTTCTGGCTTGAAATCCTTACTTTGCACTTGTGCTCAGAATAACAGTTTAGGACTATTGTGTATTCTCTTTTCACAAGTATATTTTTTGTTTCCAGCTAGATTGTAGGACGTCAGGAACAGGGTCTGTTTTCGTACTCTTTTTTATTTTCTCCATCTCCTGCCACTCCCCAAGCCCCCCATTGACTTGATATGTGGTTACTCTGCAGACACTTGTTGACCATATTTGGAAGCACTTAGTTCTTGTTTCTTGTTTTTAATTTTATTTTGATAAAAATTTCAAACCTCCAGAAAAGTTGCCGGAATAGTATAATGAATAACCATGCACCTTTCGTTTAGATTGATCAATTGATAATGTTTTGCCACATTGGCTTTATGTCTATAAATAACTGTGTGTATGTGTGCATATATACCCATATTCTGAACCATTTGTGATTTAATTGCACTCATCACTATATTTTACACTAAATACTTCTGCATGTGTTCAGTGAGACATGCCTCTACCTACCACAGTTCAAGATTGCTCTCAGGAAATTTAACACTAATAGAATAACACTATCCACGTATGATCCATACGCAGAATTTTCCGCTTGTCCCAATTATGTCCTTTATAGCTATATTTTTAAATCAAGCATTGCGTATTATATTTAGTTGTTATAGCTCCTTAGTTTCCTTTAACCTAGAAGAGTTCCCACAACTTTGATTGTTTTTCATGATACTGACGTATTTGAAGAGGGTAGGTTAGTTGCTTTGCAGAGTGTCCCTCAGTTTTGTTTCCTTATGATTTGATTCATGTTAAGCAGTTTTTCCAGAATTTTGGTGGGCTGTGTCATTATATCAAGGGGTCCATGATGTCATTTTGTCCTGTGATTGGTGCTCTTAAGTTGGATCACTTGGTTGAGGTGTTGTCCACTAGATTTCTGTATTGTAAAGGTACTTTTTCCCATTTGTAGTGAATTAGTAATCTTGTTGGGAAAGCTTTTTACCTCTTCAGTCCAAAGCATGGGCCAGAGCAAGTCTACCTAAAAGCAGAAGAGAATGTGACCTGGAGCAGACTGAGGGGCTGCTATGTAAACTTGTTCCAGTGAAGCTGTAACTTGGAGGAGTAAGGTCCAGCATGGGGAGGAGGATTGGTCTAGTTGTTGTAAATGTTGTAAAGGGGAAAGTGAGTGATGTCTTACCTACACTTGCCTTTGGTTACAGCTGGCCCCTAATTCACCTGCGTAACCAGCCCTAAGGCTGACCTCAAGTCTGTTGTATACAGGTCTCCTTGTCATGCATTCATTAATTCAGTTAATATTTATGAGGCCCCTTCACCAGGCACCATGTACCAGCAGGCAGTGTGCTAGCACTGAGGGCCCAGTGGAGAACCAGGGGATATCGCAGTGAATAAGACAGGCACAGTTGCTGCCCCCATGTAGCTTACAGTCTAGTGAGGGAGACAGGCAAAAAAATAAAGTTATCTACAAATTGTATTAACCACAATGAAGGAAGTAACCTGCATGCTGAGACCAAGAAATATTTAAGCTGAGGCCTGAAGGAGGAGGTTCCAGCCAGGGGTATGTAGGCAGCACTGGAAGAGTGAAGAGAGTGCCAGAAGAGGGACAGCATGGGAAAGGACATGTTTCCTGAGGCCAGAAGGAATTTAGAGTGTTTAGGAACCAGAAGGCAGCCAAGGTGCCTAGAGCATGCCAGGGGTCAGGGTGTAAGGTCAAGGTGGTGAGGTAGGCAGGACCAGATCGTGGTAGGCCTTGTGGACCAAAATAAAGAGTATTAGAAGTATTTAGGCTTCTTGTAACCAGTCCTTCTTGCAAATATAACACTGGACACCAAATTGTGTTTCGTGGTGGCTTTAATTTAGATCCACAGGGGCTGCCTGTACACTGTTGGTCTGTCTGGGGGTGTGAATTTAATGGTGGTTTTATATCCCTGAAAGAACTTACGTGTTATTGCCAATTTTATGACCACCCCAGAATGGAGTCACAATTTGTAGTCCTGGAGAGATCCCTATGCCCATTAGTGTGCTGTGCTCTTTACTGATAAGACATGAGGCACATGCAACCCTTCCAACCAAAGGACCGTGTCAGTGTGAGGATCCACTTTATATATGAGATGACACTTTCTTGTTGGAACCTTGTTATGCAACAGAAACACTGGAGAGGCTTGAAGGATGAGAGGGAAGGCTGTACGTGCAGAAGTTGCCGGGGAAGGCTTGGACATGGTGGTGGAGGGTGTGAGGGTAGAGGAATGACATGGAAGGTGTGAGAACATGCATATGTCATAAGGGAGGGGAAAGCCTGAGATGGTACGTACTGGTACAAGCAATATGGAAGTGATGAAGACGTGAAGAAGTGTGGACTACAGCAGGCCTGGAAAGATGACCCTGGCTTCCTCCTGTGGAAATGAGCTGTGCAGAGAAGACTCCTATTCTGGCCTGTTCCGAGTGTGTTTAATGCCTTTTTCTTGATATCCTAAGGTTAATCAGATCCTATGAAGTACTCTGCTTGTCACGAACTAGTTATAATATCTCCCTTTCTTGTTTCACAGACAGCTGTAAAATACACATTAATATTAAGGGAACCCTACCAACTGACTTTACTGCCTTGATTCCTGAACAATAAAGATCCACCTTCCAACCCAAACATAATTAAGCTTGGCTCATGTTCAGGCTTTGGCAGTGTTATTGTTTGCAATTTACACGCTATGTTCTTGGTTCCCTTCCTTTGGATTTTTTTTTCCTCCCTCTGCCTGTTCTGATAAGCCAGTCAGACTGGTTGGACTTTGTGTAAATGTTAAAAAGGATTATTGTGTGGTGCTCTCACGTTTCCTTCTGAAGAGCAATTGGAGTAGAGGACAGTGGAGCCCTAGACCCTGCAACTGGCAGACTGTGAGCAGAAAGGGCTCTTTGCCTTTCTCCCCCAGGCTACAAAAATAAACCAATTCATCGATAACATCCCTTCCCCCAGCACAGTGAGGGTGGGGCAGGCAGGCTAGTTTGCAGCTGCAGGCTCTAGCCAGCCAGGGTGGGGTGAGTGTGCCTTTCCCTGTACCCTAAGGACTGTAAGGAGAAAGCCAGCAAAGAATGCTTCCGCTGCCCTCAGAGAGCCCTCAAAGCCCTCAGACAGGAAGATGGGGGTGCCTGTCCACACTGCACAAGAGCTGGCCCCAGAAAGACTCACTGCCCTGAGCAGTCTCAAATTCAGAAAGAACTGATAAATAGGTGAAGAAATGCATAAACTTGAGTGAAAGCTCTACCTCGCGTGACTTTGCAGGTAAAGAGGTTGTGTGAAGGAGGCAGGTGCGTGACTTGTCTGACTGGCTTAGAGGTTGTTAGTGGTTTAGGACTCATTCAGCTTCTTTACATTGCTATCCTAATTAGTTCTGATAATATGTGCGTGTCTGAAGCAGGCCATAAAAATGGCTGTTTTAATCAGCTGTTGACATGCAAGGTCAGGCTGCAGCCTCCAGCACTGGCACCTGGAGGACCAGTGACTGACATTTCAGAAAGGAGTGGGAGGGCAGACTCAGTGCTCCCAATGGCATTGTTTGTGGCCTCTGCCCAAGATGGGAATAGGACTCTGGCAAGTAGACGGCTACAGTGAACTGACAGGATAGTATTTATTTTGATGGGTAGATACTTTTTATTATCATTGTTATATTAAATTTTTGTTATTCTCCCATACCCTGAGAGAGGAGGATCCAGGCCTGGGGGGTGGAGGGTCAGTCTTTGTACGTGGGTTCCTGCTGTTAAAATGCATGGCCGTACCCTCATCCCGTATGCTTTTAAGGATATGTGTAGGTAGGACTGGACATCTGACAGAATCTCAAGAAATTCCTTCTGAAATGACCAGGCAGGAGGACACATTTTTCTCTACAGGGCTCGGAAACTGCAGTGAGATAATGAGTTAGCCCTCTGAGTTAGGCCAGAGCAGAAATCTCACTAGATTCGCATCCTTTGTATGTTTGAGTACTTGATGGAAGCTCTCCTCTATTAAAGTAGAGAAGAAAGTGTAAAGTAGCCAGGATAAGTTGAGAAGGGTGGGGGCTGATGGAAGTAAAAGGCTTATTCCCCAACACTGAGGAGTTCACAGTTCAATGTAGTTGAGGAAACAGGATTTAAAAAGGCATCTGATCCAGTCAGACAAAACTAGTTACATGCATTTGCACGATAACTTGCTAATTGCAATTTGTGTTTATTGGTCCATCAGCCAGTGAGACCCAATGGGCTCCTTGGCAAAAGGTCCGCTCCCCTGGAGCCAGCCCAGTGGCTTTCCCATTGGTAAGATGACATTGGCATCTTGGAGAAATGGGGAGCCAGTGATGTAGGCAAGAGCTGGCTCTTAGAGATCACAGTTTTTGAGCTTACCATTTTCTTATCTGTCCTGGCTTTCTGTGCTCTGAAACAGGACCTCATACATTGATACTGAAGCATATAATACTATAGATTCCTTGAAGCATACAAGCTGCTGTAGACTTTGGCTTTGAGCCTAGAAAAACCAGGCATTTTCCATACTGTACTTATTTTTGTTTGTTTATTTTTATCATGCTTTCAGTGAAAGTTTATAAATCAAGTCAGTCTCCCATACAAAAATTTATATACACCTTGCTCCCACTGCCGTTGAGTCAATTCTGACTCATAGCGACCCTATAGGACAGAGTAGAACTGCCCCTTAGAGTTTCCAAGGAGCGCCTGGTAGATTTGAACTGCCAGCCTCTTGGATAGCAGCCATAGCTCTTAACCACTATGCCACCAGGGCTTCCTACACCTTGCTGTATACTCCTGATTGCTTTCCCCCTAATGAGATAGCATACTCCTTCCCTCCACTCTTTTCATGTCCATTCTGGCCATATTGTACTTTTAATGACTACAGTTCTCCCCAACCTTTATAAAGTTCTTATTATTTATGGTGAATAAAAAGCATTCGGTATTCTTCTGAGTATCTTATTAAAACATGCTATAGGTTACTTTACATATAATCTTTTCCTGTGGTACAAATGTTGAGTTACGTCCTACCCAAATTGGGAGAAAATAACAAATTATTTGAGTAATTAAGCTGTTAGCTGAATTTCTTAAAGAGGAAGGGCTAAGTAGAAAGGAAAAGAAAGAGGAAGTAGGAAACAGATGTGATGAACAAGTCATTCTGCCTCAAAATTGAGAACAGAAGGGACTAGAGGGTCAGGAGAGTTAGCTAGTGTCTGTTTCACTTGTGGGAAAGGCTAGGGGCCTGCTTGTGAGGGAAGCTTTGCAGCTAGGGATGGCATTTTCCCCTTCGTGGGAAAAGCATCTTCTCCTGTAATGTGGCTGATGGGCTGCTGTTACATACACCATGCCGGCCTTTTTTTGGTGGTACCAGATACTTCCTGGTAGATTTGGCCTCCATTGTGTGACATTGACTGCTAAGGGAACTGAAGTTCGCCCATGCTCTATGGTAACTGGAACAAGTTGTCACTCAGGTCACCATCCACTGCTTGAGCTTGGGAGGGCTGCAGAGAATACTCATCCCAGATTAGGAGGATGGGCTAGGTGAGGATCTGTCTTCAAGTCTTGGCTTTTACAGAATGCTGAATAGAGCACATCTGTTTCTGGACCTGATTTCCTGTAGTCACTTACCCTTTCTTACCTTTTGACTTGCAGATTCTGGCTTGGTTGTCCCAAGTATTTCCTATGAGCTGCATAAAAAGCTGTTGTCTGTGGCTGAGAAACATGGGCTGACTCTGGAGCG
The DNA here is from genome assembly GCF_024166365.1 of Elephas maximus indicus. Taxonomy (NCBI): domain Eukaryota; kingdom Metazoa; phylum Chordata; class Mammalia; order Proboscidea; family Elephantidae; genus Elephas; species Elephas maximus. The sequence goes on along the minus strand of NC_064831.1, from coordinate 64,714,359 downwards.
AAGACTGGAGATGACAGGTGTCTGTGCCAGTCAGATGGCACTGACCCTACTCGGAGGACCCAACAGGTAAATGCCCAGCAGGAGCTGAATGTGAGTGATAATGCTCTACCTAGTCACCACTGCGGTGTCTCTACCACAGAAGAGTTCATCAGACAGTTGCTGCCCACCGAACATGATCATCGCTGTGATATTGCTGTCCTGGATGTTACTTGGTTTCTTTCTTTGCCCCTCCTCTTACCTATCTTCTGGAAGTCCTCATTCTTCTCTTAGCTAGCCAGCCTTTGACTCTTCCTTCATCCATAGCAGCTGTCTGGCCTTGCAACTCCTGCTAACTACCAGAGGCCTGCCTGCTAGAAACCTTTAGAAACCCTGCTCTTTGTTCTGGTCTTGTCAGTTCATTCCAGGTGGCAGGGATGCAAATCAGTCCTGAGCTTCATATCTGAGAACTTCTAGAAGTACCCTGACAACTGGGTGGGGGAGCTGGGGTTTGGTACGTTCCTACCTGCCCCTTGGGCTTATATTATCAGGAACAGATGTGCCAATATTTTTTTTGTTGACACTTCTGACACCCACTGTGTTCCAGACCTCATGCAGTAGGCACTCAAGATACAACAAAGAATAAGATCTTGCTCCTGCCCTCACGTAACCTAGTGAGGTCTCCACAAATTACAGTGTTGTAGTAGAGGAGACAGAAAATTCTCCAGGAAGCCACACTTCTACTCCAGACCAGGGAAGTCAGTTAGACTTCCCAGAGTGATGACATTCAAGCTGAGTCCTGAAGAACAAGGGGGTATTAGCAGGGGGCAAGCAGGAAGAAGGAGATGTGTGACAGGTATAGGGAGTACCACATGCTAAGGGCAGAGAGAATTGAGAGAGCATGGCACTGTTGGGGAACCACAGAGCATTCTGTGTGGGTGGAATCTGGGGGCTTGGTACAGCTGAGCAGTAGGTTGCTGCTAAAGGCTTTCAGTAGGGCTGCGGCATGATTGGTCTTGTGTTTTCAAAAGATGACTTCGGCTGTAGTATGGACAACAGATTGAATAGAGGCAAGACTGGTGGCAGAGAGATCAGTTAGAAAATTAACAATAAGCCAGAGGACAGATGGTGGTGGCCCCAACTGGGGAAGCAGGGATCAGAAAAGTGGGTAGATGAGAGATTTTTTTTAATAAAGGTAAGACCAACAGGGCAAGATAATTGGATGTTGGAGGTGAGGGAAAATGCAGTATAGATGATTACTGAACTTTAATTTTTCTAGCTTTTTAACACCTCGTTGGATGGTGATAATAACATTTTCTGTGTCAGACAACATGGGAAGAGAAACAGGTTTGGGGGAGATGGTGGGTTTTGTTTTAGATATGTTGACTTTGGGATGCCTGTGAGATATCCAAGTAGACTGTTGGCAATGTGGATCTGAAGTTTTAGAAAAAGGTCTGGGCCATATATAGAGATCTAGGAGTCATCAGTTTGTAGATAGTGTAAAAATAGTCTCCTTAGGGGATGTGAAGAAAAGGTATACAGAGAGGAAAGGGCATAGGGTGGAATTCTGGGGAACATCAGTTAGGAGGATGAGGAGCCTTCTAAAATAGGCTGAGAGAGAAAGCCAGAGATGTAAGAAAACCAAGAGGGTAGAGTTGAAGAACCAACGAAGCAGTGTTTTAAGAAGAAAGGAATGGTCAGCAGCGGTACTACCAAGGAAAAAAAAAAAAAAAACCAAGAGGTCGAGGAAAATTAGAGTTGACAAGTGTTTGTTGGATTTGTCAGTAAAGAGGAAGACATTGGCTCACTTGTGGGAGAGTGGTGTCTAGAGTGGGGAAGGTGGTTTCCAAGGAACAGGGAGACCTGCAATCAGCAGGGCAGGAAAGCCTGTTTTCCTGGAGCAGCACTCAACAGACCTGGAGCCCAACAGAGCTTCGTAAGACCCACTGCTGCCCCATTCCTGTTTGTGACATGGAACCCGGTCCTCAACTGTGCTTCCAGCCCTGGTATTTGAGGGTCCTTGCCAGAATACTGACATTGCAGGTAGACCCTGCATTTCTGCCCTCCAGCCTCTTTCCATCTCTTGTGTCCTAGTGTTGCTGTGTTTGGATGAAAGGTGTCTCCTGATCCTGAAGTCGCCCTGATACACATGGCTTAGTCCAGGCTGAATGTGATGTGAGGTTCCCCCTCCTTCCCCCTCCCCCTCATAGAGTTGTGGGGTGTTCACTCCTCCTCGTCCCTTGATTTAGATCTGCTTCCCACCTCTGCTGAATCCCTGGCCTCGCCTGTGCCCGAGAATTGCCAACAGGGACTCCCAAAGGAGGAAGTAGTGTGGCATGCCCTCTAAAGGAGCATTAAGCCCTTGATCTGGTGGTTGTTGCACCTCAACCCATAGCAGCCACTGGGGGCAGCTCCTGAAATAAGCTCTGCCCAGGGGCATTTGAGGCCATTAAGTGGCTTCCCAGAAATAGCAGCTCTTGGGCAGGAGCTGAATGTCCCATTCCTGCCTCGCCAGCTTCTTGGGGCTGGCCAATCTTGTGCCTGTTTCTTTCTCTTCAGTGCCTCAGCGCTCAGAAGGGCCATTCCTCATCCCTCATGGCAGTTGTTGGTTTTTCTGTGAGAAATCAAACCCACAGTTAATAATCTAGAATTTTAGTGTATATCAAGCACTATGCAGTTTTCCGCAGTGCTTTCACAACACAATTTGACTTGATCCTCATAAGTTCACCTCGAAGGTAAATAGTAGCCCCATTGTTTTAAGATGAGTGAGTGGAGGCTCCGAGAGGCGCAGGACTAGCCTGAGGTGACACTGCTTGTAGGTGGTAGAACGAGGTACAGTGCCTGTCCTCTGCCCCCTGCTGCTGGATGTGTGACTGCCATGCTCTGCTCTGATTCTTGATGGGGGGTTTCCTTCATGAGAGGGAGAACCTATTTCGGGAACAGACAGGTGGGTCAGATGCCAGAACTCTGCAGCGTTTGTTTGAAGGGAAGTTCTCATATTTTCTCAAGATTCATAAATAGTGAAGAAAATAATAGTTTGGTGTATATGTACATTGTTAAATTTCCCCAAAATTTATTGGGGGCGGATATTTATGAGGTTTCTCCTTGGCTTGACTGCATCTGTCATCTTCCTACCCTTGGGTGACTAGTAAGTGACACTGCTTTGCCCCTAAGCAGGGACTTAAGCCCTGTTTCTTGCTGTCCATCTCCCCTACCTTCCTGCCCGGTGGGCAGACTGCACTACCGATGAGTTGGGCACAGCTCCAGGGCTTATCCTCTGATCCTTCTTACTTGTGGCTTCTTTAAGACCAGTGGAGTTTCAGCTTTGAATGGCCAGAAAGCTGGAAGTGACTGTTCTATCAGGAAGTGGGTATCCAAGTTAGCTGCCAACTGGGAAGGCTAGGCATCCCTAGCCTGCTGCCTTCTTTGTGACCAGTACCCATAGCAATGGCCAGCACTGAAGGAGCGCTACTTGTGCGCGGCAGGCACTGTGCTCAGGGCATCCATCCGTTCATTATCGCATTTAATTCACACAGCATCCTATGAGGTAGATACTATTAGTTTCTGCAGTGTTACCCTTACTAGCTTACTGGCAGCTCAGTAAAGAGAACTTGGACTGCAATTGAGGACAATTTAGAACTAAACTAGTTTGGTACCTGCTATAGTTTGTTAGAGGAGTTGAAAAAAGGTAAAAATTAGAGTGAGCCAGAGTAATCAGGGCAGGCTTCCTAGAAGAAGTGGGCCTTGAGCTGGATCTCAAAGAAAAAGTGGGGTCAGAGTTTGACAAGCAGAGGGCTTTCTGAGCAGTGGCCATAGTTTGAGCACAAGCAAGAAAGAACCTTCCAAGTGCAGGAGAGAAAGGTGAGAGCAGCCTCGCTGGAGTGGAGCAGGCATGTTGGGGAAGAAGCGCAGAGAAGGCTGCAGAAGTGGTAAGCCCTCTTGGCAGGGCAGGGTTTGGGCCTAGTAGGCCCCACAGTGAGAAATTGTTAAGTGTTCTTGGGCCAGAAAGCAGTGTTCTGGCCACAGTGGTGTATGAACAAGACCCGAGTAGATACCCGGAGAGAGGGCCCAGCAGATGAAGTGGTGCAGGGGTGTGGGGCAATGGGAACACCACTCTGTAGACCTGGCCTGCAGCGGATTTTGGCCCTGGGAGTCTGGGCCTTGGTGAGCAGGGGGAGAAAGCTCTGAGAGCAGCAGAGGCCTTCAGGCACTTGTCTGGTATGAGCTGCTAGGGATTGGCAAGTCTATTGCTGATACTGCACTTTACCACCTTCTGTTCCAGATTGAATCCCAAAAATGTTCACCAGAGGCCTACAGTGGCCCTGCTATGTGGACCCCATGCAAAGGGGGCTCAGGGTATCAGCTGTGGAAGGCACCTAGCTAACCACGATGTCCAGGTCATCCTCTTCCTGCCCAATTTTGTCAAGATGCTGGAGTCCATCACCAACGAGCTCTCTCTCTTCAGCAAGACCCAAGGCCAACAAGTATCTAGCCTCAAAGGTGAGTACTTTATGCTGGCAGGGCTTGGGTCTTCTCCCTCTGGGGTTGTTTGGTGGTTTGGTAGTGCCACCCAGTGGCAACTAGTGGAAAGGTATCATATGTTCCTAGAAGGATCTTAGAGCAGCAGAAAGGAAATACCCTTGGTGTCAAGTTGCCTACTTGCTAACCCTTCACCCTCCTTTCTCCCACACCACTAAGATGTAGAGCTGGGGCACGTTTATTCATTTCAGAAGTATTTATGGAGCAGGCCCTGTTCCTGGTGCTGGAGTATGGCCATAGATTACAAACCCATGCCTCCACGGAGCTCATGTCCTAGTGAGGAAAGACAGAGGGATGACTAAGTAATGTTTCTATTAGCTTAGATGGTAATAAGTGTCATGGAGGAAAATAAAGCAGGGCGTGTTGGGGGGTTGGCTGGGAGAGAGATGTGATTAGACAGGCATTTCAGGGTTAGGTCATGAAGGGCCTTACGGATCACTGCAAGGGTTTGGGCTTTCACTCTGGGTAGTGAGATGACGAGGTATTGGAGGATTAAGTAGAGGACTGACTTAACCTGACTCAAGTTTCAAATGATCATTCTGGATGCTGAGAGTAGACTGTAGCAGTACAGAGGATGGATTAAGAGGCTATTATCATAATCTGAGAGAGTGACAATGGCTAAGACAAGATGGTAGTTTGGAGAGGTGGTGAAAAGGAGTCAATTTCTGAATCAGCTTTGGAGATACCAAGTCAACAGATAGGATGTGGGGGTGAGAGAACAAGAGAGTTAAGGACTTCAAGGTTGTTGGCCTGAGGAACTGGAAGGATGGAGGTGCCATTCCCTGAGATGGGAAGACTGGGAAGAGGGAAAGGTTTGGGGAGAAAGAGCAGAGGCTCAGTTTGAGGTACCTGAGGAGCACTGGTGGTGCAACAGTTAAGTGCTCAGCTGCCAACCAAAGGGTTGGCAGTTTGAACTCACCCAGCAGCTCCACGGGCAAAAGACCTGGCAACCTCCTTCTGTAAAGATTGCAGCCAAGAAAACCTGTGGAGCACTTCTTTCGACTCCTGTTTCCTGGGGTCGCTGTGAATTGAAATTGACTCAGCGGCAGCTAGCAACCACACCGCCGACCATGCAGGCGGGAGTGTTCATGGTGCAGTAGGGTACGTGAGCCTGGAGCTACGAGTGTGTAGATACATTTAAAGCTATGAAGAGCCTGGATAAGATCACCTAGTAAGAGAGAGAAGCACATAGAGAATAGATAGAGAAGTCCAAAGACTGAGCTCTTTGTTTAGAAGTCAGAGAGTTGAGGAGAAACCAGCTAAGCAGACATGGATGGAGTGGCCAGTGAGGGGAGGAGAAGGCTGGTACCTGAAAGCCAAGTGAAGAAAGGAGGGTGTGAGCTGCTGTGGTAGCAGGCCACTCCGGGTGAGTTCAGATGAAGACTGAGAATTGGCCACTAGATTGAGCAGTGTGTGTGGGGGGTCCCTGTTTCAAATGGAGTGGTGGAGCTCAAGTCTGATTGGAGTGTGAAGAGAAAACAGGGAGCAGAATTGGAAGAAGCAAATACAGCCCAGAGAAGGGGCCTTGCCAGAAGTCAGATGGCGAGTTGAGGGCAGAGCCTGACCTAGAACATCAATCTAGTTCTCAGGCCAGGCTCCTGTGGACACTCAAAAAATAACATGCCGCTCTCCCTCTTGAACCTCATGGCCCACAGAGGACTCCCCATGGTGGCATTTTTAGTACGAGAACTATGTGACTCTAGGAAGTGTCACTACTTCAGGCAGAGAGCTGGGAAAGAGGCCTGGTGTGGGTTCCCCTTCTTCAGTTATATAACACACCTCGGTTGCAGGCAGTTCTTCCTCTGGTTGCTCACAAGGCCACATATCCCAAACACCCCAGGAGGCAAGTATGATGATAATGACTCTTGAGTTTGGACTGGTCTCTATTATTCTCTAAGTTGCCAATCTCTTGGTTAGCAGCCAATCTCCTAACCACTGTGCCACCAGAGCTCTGTTTAACCTCTTAGGCTGGTCCAAGACTTACATACTTGTTGAGACATGATGTTCTTAGTGTACTGTCCCAGAGGCCTGTCACTGCCGAGGAGCCTTTGAAAAACACCTGGGGAGAACAGTGATAGAGTCTGTTTCCGTTACGAAGGTTGGGCTGTGTGGGAGACCCGTTGCCATGAGATAATGAAGGGGCCAGAGAGGAGGGCAGGCTGGCTCAAGCAGAGTAGGCGAGCCCAGATAGAATGAGCAAGAATGCTCTCACCCGCTCACCCGTCTTGGACCGATCGTTAATCAGCAGTCTGGTCCTATTTCTGCTGGGCCCTGGGCAGGGCTTCCCTGTGGAGGCTGACTCGGGAGTGAACCCAGCCTTCCAGAACTCATAATGCACCCAGGGAGTGAGTAGTATGTATAGAGGCTTGCCTGCAAGGCAGAGGAGGGACGAGGGCCTGAGCAGCCTTGCATACCTCAGCGGGACAGCACTTCAGCCTGGGAGTGACTCAAGGCTAATGCAGGCTAATGCTCCATCAGGCCTACATGCCCCTGGGCTCTAGCACCCTCCCCAGCCAGGCTAGAGTCCTGGCCCAGGCAGCAGGGCAGTATCTGGAGAACAGGACACTCTTAGGGCCACCTGGGCTCTAGTCCCAGCCTGGGTTACTCTCTGCTTATAGGAGTTTTCAGATGGCACTGTTTCCACCTGCAGACCTGCCCACCAGCCCTGTGGACCTGGTGATCAATTGCCTGGATTGCCCTGAGAACGCCTTCTTGCGGGATCAGCCCTGGTACAAGGCAGCCGTGGCCTGGGCCAACCAGAACCGGGCACCGGTGCTCAGCATAGACCCTCCTGTGCACGAAGGTGAACAGGGCATCGATGCCAAATGGTCACTAGCGCTGGGCCTGCCTCTGCCGTTGGGGGAGCACGCAGGCCGCGTCTATCTGTGTGACATCGGCATTCCCCAGCAGGTGTTCCAGGAGGTGGGCATCAACTACCACTCGCCCTTTGGCTGCAAGTTTGTCATCCCACTGCACTCTGCCTAGAGAGGCTTGGGGCAGGCTGGACCCGGCAGTCCCCTGCGGCCTCTGACACTGAACTTGACAACGAACGCCTTAAGGATGTGAAGCATCATGGACCTTGTTGTTAAATTTTTTTCTTTTGGATATGTTTCTTCTGTGAGAGAACACACAGATTTAAAACTGATCTGTCACCTGCCCGTAGCCTGGGAAGGCTTCCCCCCTGGGTGCGTGGGTGGGTGGCAAGCTGAGTACGCAGTGGCTGCGTGTCTGCCCTTGGCCCATGGCAGGTCAGGCTTTGTTTACAGACAAAGGCAGCTCTCAGGCAGTGTTTCAGGTTTACAGCCACTGGGCCTGGGTGAGCGCCTGAGGGTGGGGCAGGGCCCAGGTGAGGGCCTGCACCTGCTGTGTTGTAGAGCTTGCAGCTTTGTCTCCTGGCTTCTTCACCCAGCCTGGGCAGCCCTTCCTCTAATCATATAGAACCAGCCATGCTGCAGCTGTCCACTAGAGGGCAGACTTTCCATCATTCATTTTGAGGGTGTGACTAGGTCTTCTCTAGCACCACCCCCCTGCCCCCCACAGGTTGATTAGGGGTCTTTTGCCCCTTTCTCCAGAGTTGATCCAAGTTTATGCTGGAGTTTTTCCAAGGACCCTTCCTTCCTTTCCACTCCATTTGTCTGAGAGGCAGGGAAGGGGGTGGCATCAGGCTGGTGATATACTCTGTTGGGATTTTCTTGTTTTTCTGTCGTTTTCAGCATCAGTAGTATGATGTTATGTTACTGTAGAAGCACCATGTCCATCCTGCCAGCAGGGCCCCTGCCTGTACCCGACGCCCTGTAGCCGGGGGCCAAGCCTTTGCCTAGTCTTGGGCCACAGGATGCAGCTTTAATGTTCAGTATTGGGGAGGCCCCTAGGGGAGCCTGGTGCTGAGCCAGAAGAGGCTCCCTGGTGCTTCTGTCCTGGGCCACCCCCGCTCTGTTCTGCCCCCTCTGCCCTTCACCTGAAATGGCCCTCTGTAGCTGTCACCCCGGCAGGGTGCATACCCTTCCCCTGTGTGGGCTTTGAACCCTCATCCGGTGTCCACACTAGATGAGTAGGCTTGGGGGCCAGTACCCTAGCTCAGATGCCAAAACGAGGCTAGTTCTGGATGAACTAGCTGAGGGGCTCAGCCATAGAACACACACACTGCTGCTCAGATCCAAAGGACTGAGCCCTGGCACCATCACAGGCCTCGGCCCTCAAGGCTGGCGGGACAGGAGCCATGCCGTGGGAACCATCCTCCACAAGGGTTTGTGCTTTAAAGCCTTTTCCAGGGCTTCAGATTGCCTTCTGCCCTGAGCCCACCCACTCTGGCTAACGGGGGAGGGCTTACCAAGGATCGTGGACACAGGGTGGACCCGGTATCACGGGTTTCAGGCTGTCACTTTTCTTACAGGAGCATAGCCAGGAGCAAATGAGGAAGGGCAGGGAGGGCTGGTCCCTCCTTTCCTCCCATCCTCCCTTAAACGTTAAACTGTCTCCAGCAGTGGGAGGAGGACAGGGACTATGGGCCCTGTGCTGGGCATCCCCCATGAGCCTCTGCTCATTCTCAGGGCCAACAAGCCCGAATGATGGAGCCCTGTGTGTAGAGGCAGGGCCACAGTCCAAGGAACACAGCTGGATAGCAGGCATCTTGATAGGCAACAGTGAAACAGCTCTGGCTGCCCAACAGTTAGGCCCCCCGATTGGGTACATTGGAAAACGAGCAGGAAGAAACCCTGCCCAGAAGACTCTGCTTGCTTTAGTAAGCTGCAGTGGACCTCGGGGTGATGGCCCAGTTGAAGGGCCAGTGGGAGTTTGTGCCCAAGCCTCTCCCTCTTCTTTTTCCCCAGGTGGCAGAGGGGCTTCCCCCTGCCCTCAGCCTCGGCCTTCTCCAGTGGTATTAAAGATAAGCACGACTCCTCTACCTTCGCTCTTTTTAGAGGCATCCTGCCCACAGTGCCCAGTCCCCCAGGGGCCCCAGTCAGGTGGTCAAGACTATTTCGTGTGGCTCTTGGGGAACCAAAAACCAGCACTAAAATAAAGCAGAACGACTCAGTCCTGTGACGTGTGCTGAATTGCTCTGTAGGCTGAGATGAGGCACTGACTCCCCCAGCCAGCGAAGGGGAGGGCAGGCAAAGCCCAGCCCTGCATAGCCAGCCAGGCTGTTTTCCCTTAAAGTACCTGGAGACAACAGGGGAGCAGATCCAGGACAGCAGCCAGCAGGCCTGCGACCTAAGCTCCACCTCAGGGCAGGGACTACTCCCCCTGGGCCCAGATGGATGTCCCAGCTTCTGGTCTTTTTTCTGGCTAGCCCTTCTGTGCCTGGCCCAGTTCACACTTAGCTCTCCACAAGGTGAACTGCTAAGAAAGACTTTATTAATAAGGTCGGGGGGAGGGAGGAGAGAAGGCAAGGAGCCTGGAGACGGACACACCGGTACCAGGGGTTACAAACAGTAAGAAACACTTTATTATAACTTTACAACATATAAATAGCTTGGGTCAAATCTGTGCTTTCTGGCAGCTGGGCACCAAGTCTCCTCCCCTGCAGGCTCCTGCCTTCCTTCACATTGCACTGTTCAATGGGTGGCTCTGGCCCTGGGGCGCGGCGGTAGAGGGTGGAGAAGGGCCAGTGGCCCCGCCCCAACCTCCATCTCTGGGCAGGGGCCTGTGCCTGTCATCTGCTTGGGTTGCGGCTGTTGTGGAAGGACCGCTCCTCAGGGGTCAGGCCAGCAAAGAAGGGGTGCAGCAGGGCCTCCGCCAGTGTGATGCGCTGGGCAGGGTCAAACTCTAACATCCTCCTCATCAGGTCAAACAGCTGCACGTGCTCCAGGGAGTCTTGGAGCATGTAACTCTGCTCAGGGACACAAGGTGCCTCAATGTGACTGACGGCAGGGTCTTGGGAAGCCACAGCAGGTCCCTTTGCCTCTGGGAAGCCTTGCTGGACTAGCAGAGGGGGCAGTAATGCATCCTGGCAGGACAGTACTTTCGCCCTCCTGGACAAAAAATGAGCTGCTCCTTTTCATTTGTGCCTGTTTAACACCCTGGCCTGAACTTGTCGGGCTTTGGCTATCTTGCTGGGCTGGTGCCTCTGGCCCCACATGCAAAGTCCTGACAGGTGATAGAAATCCCCTCTGCAAAATACACTTGGCCAAGCAGCAGTGCCATCGACAGAGGCCTTCTGGCCATGTCTAGGTGTTCCGTCCCCTTCACCTCAGTTCTGCCTAGTTCTTCCCAAAACTGAGAGGGGACGAGGGGGCAGGAAATACCAGGGTCTCGGACACCTGGCTCTGCTGGTGTTCCCCAGTTACATTCATGGCCACCCTGTGGGGAGAGGCTGGGGCTAAGGGCCCCTCTGGGGCAGTTTGCCAGAAGCCCCACTGCCAGCACCCAGCAGTCCCAGGCACAGCCTCCCACAGAACTGGAAGGAGGACTGCCTGTCCTGTCTCTGTTGTATGTCTGCCCAGTGCCTGGGGTCTCCTGGGCATGAGTTTGAGCTAGGGGAAGCCAGAAACTGACCTTCAGAGGTTTGCAGTTCTCCTTCACATACCGGCCGTCAGAGCTGTTCTCATCCCAAACCAGGCCCCCTTTGTAGAAATATTTCTGCTTCCTAGAAATGAAGGGAAGGGGAATGTTTCTCAAGTGTTGGGAGTATCCAGGGACAAAGCTCTGGTGGGAGGTGGGAAAGAGCAGCTCTGGCCAGACCCAGCAGGGGAGGAAGGTCAGGGCAGTGGGTTTGCCAGGTCATCCAGAGGGGGTACAGGGAGCCTGGAAGAGCCACAGATGTCCAGCAAAGACCATCCAGTACCCCACTGGCCCAGCCAAGAAGGGAAAAGCCCCTAGGCCAGCCCTGAGGGGGCTACTGTGCCCCTCACCTGGTGCGGTGGATCATGTGTGAAGGGATGGGACCTAGGATCTTCTCCATCATCACCAAGTGTTCTCGGTTTTCATGGGTCTGTGGAAGGTCAAGGACAGAGCAGGGGTCAGTACTAGCCTCAGTCCCCTCATAGAGAAAAAAGGAACCGAAAGATGACCAAGTGTCCTCCCTGCCCCGCGAGATGCAAACCCACCAAAGGAACATGTCCACTCCTTTTCCCCCAAGCATCTCCACCGAGTCTCACAACATAGATGGCTGGTGGCGGGTGGCAGACACCTCTCTCCTAAGGCACATGGACTTCCCACCCAGTGCCCTGCGGCTTGTCAGGACAGAGGTCAGGGGAGTGGAATGTGTAGGGGTGGCCATACCTGGAAGAGAGTGAAGCCCCGGTAGTACTCAAAGAGAATGCAGCCAATGCTCCAGACGTCACAGGGCTGTGCCCAGCCCAGCTCTGAAAGCCAAGATGGAGACTATGAGGTCCTGCTCCCTGCTCCCAGCCTAGAAGGTCACAGGGCACCTGCCACTCTGGCTAGCGGGACTCTTGCTCAAACCCCAGTGCAAGTGCCTCTCTTGGTGCCAAGTCAGCAACCACACTGACTCATGATACTGTCCCCATGCTCCTCAGACCTGGTCTGCAAGGTCTAGGGGCTTGCTACACAGTCACTCACCAAGGATCACCTCAGGTGGACGATAGTGACGGGTGGCCACAATGGTCGTGTGATGTTCATGGTCAAAGGTGGCACTGCCGAAATCAGCCACTCGGATGCTGGTGTTCTTCACCGACTTCTCCTCACAGCTCTGAAGGGCAAGGTGGGCCAGGTCAGGATTCGGCAGCCAGTGGGGGCTCCCCACCATCAAGCAGGGCTTCGCCCTCTCCCCTCCCCAATACCTTGTGTTCATTGTAGAGGGTTTCAAACTCGGAATTCACGAATAGGATGTTCTCTGGCTTCAAGTCTGTGTGGGTCAGTTGGTTCTCATGTAGGACTAGGGAAGTGGGGATGGGGGAAGCAGGCACTGAGAGACTGGGCTTCTGCTCTGGCTCTCTTGCCAGCTCAAACCCAGACCCCTCCTCCAAAGCCAGGGGCTGCCAGAGCCCCTCGCACCCCTACCCTTGGCAGGGGGCCCAGAAAACGAGCTTACTCTGCCTCTCCACTGGCTTCCCTCTTAAGGCCTCTCCATGCTTGGGCCCTGGGAGCGTCTGAGACTTTAGAAATGCGGGTGGGAAGGGGGAGCTTCTTCTATTAAGAAAAACCCTCTCCACCTCTCCGCAGGGGCCAGGCCTCCTCACCTTGTCTCACACCAAAGCTGCCACAACACTCAGGGTGCTTCCCCTTCCTAGCACGGGATACGTAAATTTGTGGGGCCCAGTGCAAAACAAAAACGCAGGGCCCCTTGTTCAACTATTAACAATGTCAAGATAGTGGCAGCAAAGCACCGAACCAAGCACAGGGCCGTGTGCAACTGCACAGGCCACACCCATGAGGTGGTCCCCTGAGCGGGGAAGCCTGCCTTTCCCTCCAGCCCTCGCCCACTCATCACATTCAAGCGCCAGTCTCCCATCTGGCACTGAAGCCCCACACAAAGCTGTGGCCACCCCTCTGCAACTGAGCTCCCTCTCCTAGTGTCTCCACACACACCAGGCCCTTGGCCTGCACATAGCTGTTCACCTGGTTGGAACGCTCTTCCCCATCTCCTCCACTTAGCCAGAGCCTGCAGAGTCTAGCTCCAGGCCTATCTACCTCCTCTCCGAAGAGCCCTTCTGTACTGTTCCAACCATGGCAAATTCTACAACAAGTGCTGGCACCACCGAGCACATTCTAACATTGCAGACAGATGAGTAGTGACAGTTACAGAGGCTATCAGTGTGGGCAGTGCCCGGGGTGGGATCTGCCAGGTCAGCCTTCTTACCCTATGCAGGAAGGTTGGTAGCTGGGCTAATTCTACCACAGCTTTTATTTTTTTTCCCTTCCTGGGTACCTGGGGGCAGAGGCTGGCTCAGGAGGTAGGTCCCTGGAGGGGACTCCAGCCCTTCCATCCTCACACTGAGATTCCTACCTGAGACAGAAGGCCATTCAGCCAGAGGGGCCCTGGTGTCTCTCAGGCCCAGCAGAAAGGTTAGCAATGTGCTAGAGGGCATGGGGGAGAACGAGACAACCAGGTAGCTTTGCTGCAAGTGTGTGGCTGGCCTGTGCTCCATCTGAGGGTGGACACTCACATCTAAGGGCATGGCAGAGCTGGTAGGCCATATGCCGGACATGTGGCAGAGGGTAAGGCTGGAAGTTATTCTCCTTCAGGAACTCAAAGGTGTTCTTGCCCAGGAGCTCAAAGGCGATGCACATGTGACCGTGGAAGTTGAACCAGTCAGACATCAAGACGCACAGGCTGGGGAGAAGGATGGGTGGGGCTCAGGCTCTGTGCTGAGGGCTGCCCCGCCCCCGTCTCAAGATGCAGCCAGTCCCCACTCCCTCCTAGGCCACTGGGTCACACGCCAGGAGGGAGATACACAGAAGAAAGAGAATCAGTTAACAGAGCTAAAGCACATCTCCCCACCAGCCACCACAGATCAGCTGGGCAAGGACAACCTCCTGCGGGGGCAGGGGAGCGCTGGCCCCCAGGGAAGGCCAGGGTCTGGTCCGAGGTCTCCCCCTCACTTATGGGTGACATGGGGATAAGCCCTGCCTCAGAGCTGCTCTGAGAAGAGATGGAATGCTGCCTCCCCACTCAGCGGTGCTTCCTGAGGGGGGCTGGATTCACCATGTGCCCAGGGCTTAGCACACTTGCTTGGAGGAGAGGGAGAGCTGAGCGTCTGTTTGCCAAAGACAGGCTTTCCTCTGGGTGCCTCCTCCTGCAGGAGAGCCCCACATAGCTTCCTGTGGACATCCTGACCTCCGCCCACCACAACCCAGTGAAGTCCCAGTTCACAACGGCAGAGCGGGGGGCCGCCTTGGAACACCAAGCCGGATGGGTGGAGTCTGGACTAAAGTCCAAAGGCTCCTTCCAGCAAGACTCCCTTGCCAAGCTCCCGGGTGCTGAGTGTGGGAAGAAGGCACAGGCCAGACACTGGATGGGACAGTGTGCCCAGACCTAGGGGTTCAGGCAGTAGGGGCTAAAGTGGACTCTGTCCCCACTGAAGGCTTCCCTCCCATTCCCTGCCAACACTCACAACTTGTTCTCTTTGTCCTTCTCCTTAATTTTTTTGAGAACGTTGATTTCTAGCCGGGCGGCCTCCCGGTACTTGCCCACGTTGCGGATGATCTTCAGGGCAACCTGAGCCTTTCCTCTGGGACCAGGAAGGAAACGGGCCCTCATCAGCAGCTGTCCAGCCCCACCCCTGCCCCTCTGCCTCAACCCAGCAACTCCCAGCAAACACCACTCACCAGGAACAGGCCTGCTCTGAAGAGAGCAGGTACTTTGATGCCCAGCCTGCCCATGCAACCCAGACCTCTATGCTCCTAACAGCAAGCTCCTTTGGCATCTGTGTGTGAATGCTCTTGGCATCCATGCCAGCCTTAGCCTTTTATGAAATCAGCCACTGCCAGCTCCCAGGGGAGAGTGTGGGTAGGAGTAGAGGCCAATCCCACTAACCAGTGCCAGCCTGAGCCCGTGCAGTAACCCAGCCTCTAGGTCAGTCAGTGCGGACCCTGGCCAGGCCGTCCCACCCAAAGCCCTCTTTTGTAAACAGCTGTCCCTGGGGTGGGGGCTTCCAGGATGGAGAAGAAGGGTGCCAGAAATGGGGTCTTCTCCCTAAGGCCCAGGACCACTCCCTCTACCACAACCCTTTCCGTGCCTACTCACCTGCCTGCCTCCCACCACAAGCATTTACCAGTTACCACTTGGTGCCAGGCACCCTGGCTAAGCATCTACTGAGGATCTCAATAATTCCTGCTCTGCACTTCCTGCCCCAAACCCAGCCACCAGAGGCCATTTCCAGGATGTCAGCAGAGAAGGCATCCTGCTGAGGTTCAGCTGCCAGGCCCCATCAGGAAGGGATGGCCGTGGTTCGAAAACGAGTGAGAGCAGCACCAGCTCACAAGGGTGCATCTTCTGGGGCCTCAGGGAGGTTAGGCAGGCTGGGCCTTGGTGCCCAGGCAAAGGCTCCCAGGCCCCAGGGCAGAGGCATCCTCTGGAGAATACCCTGTTCTCTTCTTTCCCTGCCTCATTTCCCCAGAATTACAGATTGTCAGGGCAGGGAAGGACCTCAGAGGAAAGGCCACTCACTCCAGGCTCCACCTGGAACAGAATTCCTCTGTGGCATGTCAGTCCTTAGGTCAGGGAGCTCATCACTTCCAAAGGGAGCCCCTGCCAGGGCTAGGTGAGTCGGAGGATAAGGCCCTTGCTTTGGCTGAGTGGCACTCTGCTTCCTCACAATAATCCCCACTGCTCCTGACTCTCCCTTTGGGTCCCAAAGGTTCCCTACCCCTGCGCTGCCCCTTGGTGGCTTCTGAGGCTTATTTTCCCCTCCAGCTCTTTAGAGTGGCACAGTATGGAGAGCTTAGCTGCCCTCACGAGTCACAGCTCTTGGTGCTGCCACATGTCTATGTGGTCACGTGCTCTGGGCACGGTGTAGTCCCTACACTCACTGGTCCCAGTCCGGCCCTCCTGAGCCATACTGGGCCTGAGGGATGTTTAAATGGGACTGGGAGCAAAGGGCAGGTTCCTCAGTCACTGCCACTACCTCATCTTGGGGCCACAGGGATGGCTGGGCTCCTGGGTCTAACGGTCCGTTCTGAGCACCCCTACTGTGGATGCACTGTGGAACTGCGAGTTCGCCTCCACTACTCACTAGCTGTGGGAAAGGTGGCAAACCCTGAACGTGCTTCTTCACCTCTAAGATCGTGGGAAGGTCACCCACGGACAGCGAGTGGGTCAATGAGATAAAGAACACATAAGCTTGTAGCTGAAGTGCCAAACCAATCAGAGGGCCAGGAAGGCACGGAGGCAATGCCCCTACTCTACACACAGTGCTCCCCTGCCCAGAGCTAGGGGAGGAAGGCAGCAAGGCAGGAAGCTCCTATCTTGAGGAAAGTGTTTTGCTCTTAAGCATGGAACAGAGAGTGTGCCCTCAACACACACGGGATAGCACAGCTCTCTTTGAGCATGCTCGGTGAAGACCCCACTTCACCCTTGCCACACTGCAGCAGGCAGCTGCCTACTTGGGAGAACATCCCAGTCTTGTTTCTCCCAACAGGGACCTGGCACGGCCCCTCAGGCAGATGCCCAGGGTAGGGTAGGGTAGTAGCACTCCCAGTCCCCTGCCAGGCCAAGACCTTCCAAGAGATCCCAGGGAGCAGGTGCCAGGCCACATGGCCCTGCCCTGAGAACCACCACCACAGCCCTGGGAAGGGGAAATCAGGGCAGAACTAGTCACTGCCCAGCAATTCTTGGGCATGCCTGCAGACCCCCAAGAATTTCTCAGGGGGTCCGCAGAACACCAACATGTACAGGTCAGACCCTGCTTTGGTGCTACCCTTCAGAAAGAAAAAGGCTCAGATAACCACAACCCACAAGCCTCCCAAACAGGCTCTTCCCAGGCAGTCACCTCCAGAGCTGGTTGGGGCTGCCCCGGTGCCCTCACCTGGCATGGTCCAAGCACTCCACCACCTTGCCAAAGGTACCTTCGCCCAGGTTCCCCACGATCTCATCTAGGAGAAAGAAGAAACAGGGCGTGAGGGTCTGCAAGGCAAAGGGCCGGCAGCTCCTGTAAGTTCACAGCATTCAAATTCTCAAAAACAAAAAAGGCTTCTCTCACTGCCACACTCTTAAAAACAGAAGTTGCTAGTGTCTGTGTCATTCAGGCAATTACTGGTGGCCCCGCTAAGGCGCCACGCGCACTAGAGGCCCCTCCAGGCAGGAGAGGTCTCGTCTAACAAGGGGGGTAGAAAGTAGAGAGGTAAAGTTTTACGAAAGGTGGCTGTACATCGCTCTTGGAGCCAATCGCCGATCCGGCACACCAGGTGGCCCTCCTTGTCATCTTCCACACTCCGGCTGCTGCGCTTACTGCTCTGTTGGCTTCTCTGCATGCACCGCCCCCCGAAACGCCATCCGACCAATCGCATGGTAGGCGGTTCCGATTGACAGATTGAGGTGTCAGTCAAAGGCAGAGGTGGAGACGGTGAGGAGCCGGTGGGTTGGTTGGTTGGATTTTCCAGATGCCAGCATTTCATAAGGCACACAGCATATATAACGATAGGGATATTGCAAGGGACACGTCAAGACACAAACTGACTTCAAAAACAGAAAAGTAAAAACAGCTACAGGTATGTAAAGAAAACTCGGACATTATCTACAAGGAGGGGCGCCGCAAACGCTCGGAAAGACGACCAGCCTCTGCGGCTGAGGGGCCAGGCCATGAAGAGAGCCACATCCCTGACGCCCTCCTCCAGCGAGTCTCCCCCTCCCAGGCCCTCCCGTGGGGGCTTCGTGGTGGCTTCGGCCAGAGCTGAAGACGCAGAGAGAACGGCGCAAGAAGGCAGCCAGCCCTGCCTGGGTCTGACCGTCGGACTGGTGAGAGGGCCATCTCGGTTTTCCTGCGAAATGCCCAGCCTGTCCTTGCCTGCTTACTGTCCACACGGCCTTGCACATGCCCGATAGCTGCCATTCAGAGCCAAACTGCTACCTGTCCCCAGACGGCATCCTTGGCCAGACTTGAGCACCACTACCAGAAACGGCCTGCCAGCAGCCCTCCTGCCACCAGCCTCGAGCAGGGAAGGGGCCGGTCCTCTGGGCCAGTCGGCCTGCAGGCCTCCTTCCACCACGGCCACACAGGCCCCAAGCCAGCTCCTGCCCTGGCCTTGGCACCGTGCCGCCCACAGGCCAGGCCCATCCCAAGCCTCACAACGACAGAGGGCACCAAAAAGAGAAGCAGTGGAGCCACTGACCTGCACTGCCATCCTGTGACAGTGTGCCAAGAGGCCACCAGGCCGTGCTGGGCTCACCCAGTCTCCCCTCAACTTGCCATGGCCGCTCAGAGAAGTCACAGGGAGAACTGGGCAGAGAAGAAGCTGGACCCCTCCACTGACCCTGCCCCTACCCCTCAGGGGCCTCATGGCCGGCAGGAGGGTGGGGAGGGGGGCGGGAGGAGAAGAGAAGGCAGCACATAGCCTCAGAGATACACAACTGGCTTTTCTTTCCTGGGGGCCTGGGTGCAGTGTAGGGTCTACACGATCCTCCACACCAGGAACACCGGCCAGGCTCTGCCTTTGGGGCTGCCTGGGGCTGAAGGCTTTCTGCCATTCTTCACATACCCCAGCACACAGACAGCTCCCACCCCTCGCCTGGACTGCCCCTCACATGAAGAGGCGAGACTGCAGAAGGCCTGGCTGGAAGTCAGCAGGAAAGCTCCCAATCTGCACCGGGCTGACGGGCAAATCCTCTCCAGCCTCGGGGGAGGGTGTGTGGAGATGGGACTGGAAGGTGGGTGCCGGCCACACCAGTCAAAGCTCTCAGCTACTGGGGCAACCTCTGGGAGGGAAGGACCAGACCATATAGACCACATAGCGGCAACCCTACTGGATCCCCAAGAAGGCTCCCCAAGAAGGCTCCCTGGCCACCGGTGCCATGCGGTTGGTGTCTGGAGCAGCCTGGAGACACAGAAAAGCTGGGAGCCAGCCAGCGCCGGAATCAGGGCCCCTATAGTTGCCGTTGCCAAGGGGGCAAGAAGGCAGAGGGGCCGGGCCACCCAGCTCAGCTCTGTACCTGGACCAGACAACACATACACACACACATGCACGCACACCAGTGTGTGTGCCCAGCTGGCAGTACTCACCACGACCAACCAGCCTGAGAGAAGGCTAGAAAGAGATGAGGCCTGGAAGGCCCAGCCAGCACACTCTGGCCACCACTCACCGAGGAGGCGCTGCTACAAGACCTGGTGCGGCGTTTGTGGCAGTGGTGGGCGTGCTTGCGGGTTCGATATGGCTCCCTCTCCCGTGACCGCCGACGATGGTGTGAACGTGATGATCCGTAGCAGTCCTCGCCAAAGGATGGGCTCCGCTCTTCACAACGGTACGTGTCGCTGTCTCGGCGCTCCCGGTATCTCCTCTGGTAGGGCAGGCGGTCATGGCTGCCAAGAAGGGTGGGGGAGACTGGTCAGCAGGGTCCTTCCTCCCACCAGCCAGGTCCCTGCTACCAGGCAAGAAGCCTGTGTAGACCCTCAAAGAGCTCACAGACACCCAGACTGGCGGGAAGAGAGCAAGGGAGGGAAGGTGTGAAGGTGCTGAGCCCACCTGTCCTCCAGAACCTTGGCTAAAGATAGGCACCCCTCCAGTGCCCCAGGAGGCAGAGCAGTGGGGAAGGGGAGCAGGTGGAGGGCCTCTGAGGGCTCAGACACTCAGGCTCCCTGTGGCCTTCTGGAGACTTTAACCTTGGCCTGAGGCTAAGATACGACCAGGGACCAACCGCTAGAAAGGGCTGGGGTCCCCCCAATCCCCACCGAGGAAGGCTCAGGAGGTTAGTAGAGGAGGAGCCACAGACCTGCACTGCCATCCTGGAAAAATGGGGAATGTTCTGGGAGAAGGAAGAAGAGGAAGGGGCACTCAGGGACAGAGGATGAAGGGGAGGCAAGGCTTGCAGCTAACGCAAAGGCCAGGGAATGCAGGTGAGATTTGGGGAGGTCCCCCAAGAGGACAGGGTGGGTCCTAGGAGCAGCAGGCAGAGATGGCAGCCATTTCGAGGAGATGTGAGACTGCCCCAAGCCCCAAAACCATCTCACTAGCCCAGCCAAGGGCAGGAGTCCTTCCTGCCTACCCAGTTCCCTCTCACCTTCTGGACCGAGACCTGCGAGGCGGAGGCTCCCTTCGGGACAGGTAGCGCAGTCTCCCTTCGTGCTCCCGACTGTAAGACCTCCTCCTCTTCCATCGGTAGCTCAGGTACGGGTCTGGCTCAGGGGAGCGGTATCGCTTACAGTGATGCATCTAGGCCACGAGAGAAAGTGCCCTACTCAACATGCAGCCAGCCACCTCCAGCCACAGGGCTGCCGGGGCAGCCCAGACGTGCCTAAAGAGGAGGCCCATTATTCTGTTTGGGGGCAGCCCCTCCCAGGGTTTTATGAAGTGAAGAAGAACTCTGAGGTCATACTGGCCGAACAACAGACAATGGGTAACACCCTCTCTGCCAGCGAACTAATAGCTGCCTCCCCAGCAGAGCATCACTGGCCTAGTGGCCTGAGCACTTGGGGAAATGGGTGAGCTGGGACCAGGTGCTGAGGCAGGAAGGCAGGAGGGAATGGTGAGTATGGTCACCAAGGCCAGGGAGAAAGAGGAGCCTACTGGGCTTAGTCCCCTACTTACTGGGTGGTCCTATGAAGTGACCATGCTGTAAAGCCAGAGGCCAGAGTCAAAGGGCTGTTGGCATGAAGCCAACAACATGGGCGCAAGCGGGGAAACACCTTCAGCCTAAAGTCTCCTGGCTGAGGCCCTGAAGTGGACCCTACTCAAGGGAGTAAGGATCGCAAGTCAATGTGAGGAGCCACAGATGAGAGGACAAGCCCTCGGAAAAAGAGGCATACAGGGTCTCACAAATATTCCCCAGCTTACCCCAGAGTCTGACCAGCCCTTACTGGTCATCACTTGGTCTCAGTATCCCTTGGGATGCCAGGGTCCTCCGAGCACCCAAGTTTCTTGCCAGAGGCCCACTTAGCACCCTTCAGACCACCTGCAGTGCCATGCTGGGCAGTGCCTCACCTCTCTCCAACATCACCTTTGCTGTCCCCTTTTCTCTTTCCCCTGCTCCAGTACTGGCTCCTGTTCCCATCTCAGGAAGAGCAGAGGGGTTGGCTGCCTGCACAGGCAGGCAGGCCAAAGGGCCCCACCCCACTCTCCCTGTTAAGCAAAGACTTATATCCGCCACGGGAAATCGCCAGGCTGGACCAGTACCAGCTGAGAAAAGTGGCTATGTGAGGCCAGCCCCCATTTCCACCTACATCCAAAACCCTGATGCTGCCTCCATGGGAAGGCTAGGCCAATCCTTCACTTGGCCACAGCCAGCCTCTGGTCATGGTCAGTCCTGGGCTCACCTGACCAGCACATTTCGGACAAACCCACTGAGGCTGCACCATCAAGGCAGAAAGGTCTGTCAAGAGGAGAGCAGCATGGAATGGCTCCCCCTGGGGTAAGCAGGGCAAAGAGGCCAATCTGACCAAACTCCTGGGAGCTCCTCGGTGATCCTGACAAAGTCACTGCCCTCCATTTCCCCAGTAGCTGATGTCCCCTCTCTATCTGGGAAGTCCAGGAAGTGGTACTGGCCCAGCCCTCAGCAATCCTTGGAGATAAACATACAGAAAATCACTGACAGATCCCTAAGACCTGGATTGCTGTTCTGTTTTGTTGATTAGGTGACTAATGTTTCACTGTTTTCCTGCCATTACCCTGGGGCAGGTGCCCAAGCTGTGGAATGAAAGCTCCAGTGGCCTGGCATGGGCCCTCCTTGCTTAGGAGACAAAGCATCAGGAGGACTTGGTCTAGTCCACACCAGGCCAAAGCCTCCCTCCCAGGACCTGGAAGATACACATGTCCACACACTTCATGTTAGTGGAAAGAGCCCAGGCTTCAGAGGCAGACAGATGTCAGTCTGAAGCCTGGCACTGCCACTTCTAGCTGTGTGCCTTTGGGCGAGTTACTCAACTGCTCTATCCTTCAGCTTCCTCTTGCAATAACAGGATAACAATCTCTTACAAGTGTTTGTGAGGATTTAATGTGTCTCCTCTAAACCAACTGCCTAGCATAGGCCTGGGCCCACAAGTGGTACTACAGGCAACTTTTCATTAACAAAATGAAAAACATTCCGGGTAACAACTTGGACCTCTGTTAAATGCCTTAAGAGCACTAAGAACACTTTATAAGTCCCTTCCTGGGAACCTGGGGGAAGACAGTTCTGGGCAGAAAACCCTGACCTAATTCTCAGTGCTGTCACTTACTGTCCTCGTGAATTTATACAAGTCACTCTAGGCCTCGGCTACCATACCTGGAAAGTAGAGATAACACTACCTCCCAGCCAACTTGGCAAAGGAGATGACAAGCATGAGAGCTATAAAGTACTACACGCAAGGCAAGACTAATAGGAGAAATCATCTCTCCTTTACCGCATTTTAGGCAGGTGAGCTACTGGACCTACCAGACCCCCTCCTCAGCCTCCCACCAACAGCACAAGAGCCCATTTCTCATCCATTGCCTCAGATCCACTGAGACCCCAGCAAACAGGTTATTTTAGGAAGCTAAGGTCACGATCATGCTTTAGGAGGCTCTGCTCTACACAATGGGAAAAAAAAAAAGGTAATGTGAAGGAAACCAGGCCGAGGATGCCAGCTCTTCTCCTCGGAGCACAGGCCTAGTCGGCTTCTCATTTGCTGTTCCTGGCCAGAGAACTGGGCTGACAAGAAGTGCAGCCAGCCGGGTCAGCGACTGCCCTCCCGGAGCCCTGCCACCCCAGCGCCCCACGGTTATTTTTGGCTGGCACTGCCCCGCCACTGCAACCTCAAGCTTGCCACCTCGCAAGCCGCCACAACGGGGTGAAACGCTCCTCCTTTTCAAGGGCACGGAGGAGGGAAGCTGGAAGCCCGCCAACTCCGCCTCGACCGGGGCCTGGCTCGGGCAATTCCCACACCGGCTCCACACCAGGGCACTCGCACCCGGAACTAAAAGCACAGAGGCTACCGGGCTGAGGAGCAGCCGGGCATTTGGGCTGTCAGCTTGGCCGGGCCCCTCCCCCGGGGCTGGAGCGGCTCCATCATCACAACAAAACACACACAGGCGCCTGCGGCCTTCGCTCGGGTCCCTTCGGGCGCCCCAGGTCTTGGGTATCTAGGAGCCCCGTGCCCCCCGAACCACCGTCAATGGCGGAGGAGGGACCCAGGTGGTGGGGGCAGGTCGGTGTGAGCCAGAATCCAACTCCAGGCCACGCGGGGAGGAGGGACCTACGGACCAAGGCTCGAGCCAAGGAGTCTGAAGGAGTCTCCAGGCTATCCCAGGTCGGACCCCGACCCCATTCCTCGGGCAGGCGCAGTGCCGAAACTGGGTCCCTGCAGGGGCTGACAGAGGGGGCCTCAGAGGCTGCTCTGGCTCCCACTCCGACACCACGGGATCGAGAGCTCGAGGTCCGCCGTGCTCGCCCTCGGGGCGACAAGCAGCGGGTCAGGGGTGAGGGGTCGGGGCTGCGGCCTGAGGTTGGTAAAGGAAGAGAAAGGGCGCGGACCGAGCCCAAACCGGGACACCCGAAACCCGCACCCGGCGAGGCCGCCCCGCCCGACTCACCTCCCGCAGCCGTCGTCGCGGGCCGAGGCCCACACTCACCGTCTCCCAGGCTCCGGCTGCGGCTAGGCCCCACTCCCCGCTCCGAGCACCTCTTCCGCTTCCGGCTCCGGCCTCCGCCCGTGGCGTCCCCGCCCCCCGGGTGACGCAGGCGTCGCCAGCCCCGGGTCGGCTCGGCTCGGTGGCCGGGACGCTCTAGCCCCTGACTCGAAGGCTCTGGGGGACTGGCCTTCCACGCTCCGGTCGGTGCCGCAGAGTAGTCGAGACTAGCTCCGGGAGGGCCGAGGGGTGGCTCCGGCGGCGGCGGCGGCTCGCCCCGCCCCCTGTCGTGTCTCGACGCACGTAAACCCTCCAGACCTGACAGGTGCCTGGTCCCCGAGCCTCTCCATGCCCGGCGGGGGTGCTCGGAGCCGAAAGGCGGAGCTTCGCCCGTGTCCGCCAACCCCTTTTCTGTGCGCGGAGGGGACGGTCGTTGTTTCCCTGTTACGACAGTGAAAACGGGGGTTACTGCGGTCCACCTGGCCACGGGGCCCAAGAGGGAACTAAAGACGGCGGAGACCTGGGCCCAGAGGCTCACGAAGGCGGTGGTGACAACGGTTGTGTGAAAAAAGCAAATGAAATGTGTGTTTGTGTGTTTATCCAAAACAGTTTTTGGGAATATACCCGAGAGCCACAATGGTGGGGCATCTTGGAGGGGTCGGGGTCAGGTGGCAGGGGGTCTTCTTCCCCCTTGAGTACCTTTAGAGCGTCTTAGTGCGGCCAGCATTGTTTCTCAGTAAGCCCCAGCCAAACAAAAGCCTCGCGCCATGCAGGGCCCCCGAGCATGGCATCACCATAACGCCTCCCTCCTATCTGTCTAGAGCGGGATTACGAAGCCTCATTTCCCAAATGAGGAAACTGAGGTCCGGGGCCCTTTGGGAGACCTCACATTTTGTGGCGCGCACGCCCCGCCCGATCCGGGAGTGGCGTCCCCGCCCCCGGGCTCTCCCGGGCGTCGCGCAGCTAAACGAGCGGGAGCGGCCCCTAATTGCCCCCAAGCCAAGCGAGCGCTGGAAACCCGCAGCCTCTCCCGGCCGGAGTGAGCGGGGCTGGGCATCTCCCCAGGCACCGCCCCCTCCCCTGGACAGCCAGCTCTTGCCATCCACCAATGGGCGGCCTGGGTTTCTCCAACACCTCACGGGGCAGGGCGGAGGCGGGCCGCCCGCCTGCCTCTCTTCCCCGGCCCCGCCCAGTTCCCGCCCCCTCCCCAATGAGAACTGGCCACGCCCCTGACTTGGGGGCGCGGTCTCCAAGCCCCGGCTGCCTGGTCAGAGGCGACCATTCCCCCTATAGTACTTCGCTTCTGGCGCCCCCTTAAACTGGAGTCTTACGACGTGGCTTGAGGGATGCTTACATCCCCCAAATCTCGGTTTCCTCCACCACTCCCACCCAAAATAAACACAGAAGCTACCTAAAACTTGGGTGCTTGCTACGCTAATGCCCCCTCAAGACCATGCCCGAGTCCTCCTGCCAATCAAATGCTGCCCCCAATATAGAAATTCTAGAGCCACTTCAAGTGTGCAGTGGGTGACCCAGAACCTGGCTATTGCCGCCCTCAGATCTCGCCCCCTCAGGATCTTGCCTCAGGGGCCAGGGGGTTAAAAAATGGCAGGCACCTGAGGTGCCACAACCCCTACCCACCCCTATGCCCGGGCTCCAAATGCTTCAATGCTTCGTTGGTCTAGGCCGTGGACACACCAACCAGGTTTCTTCCTAGGGGTTTCATCCACTCATACGAGGTGGGAGGGCTCTGGTGGCTCCTCCTCCCACCACCTAGTGTTGCCCGCGGTTTCCATGGCTCCTTGGAGCCAGGATTGTGGCGGGCAGCTGAGAGGCGCCAAGGCCCTCAGAGAGGCTCCTGTCCCCAGCTCTGCTCTGGGCACCAGGCTCTGAGGAGGTAAGTTAGGCCCATCTTCCCCCAAGCCCTCTACCCCCAGGAAACCAGGAGTCCCTACCTCCCAGTGAGGAAGCAGCTCTCTCTTTTTCTGAAGAGAAATAGGAGCCATCTCCCAGCTCCTTAACTCTCCAAAATCTGGAGTCAGGCAGCCATTGGGCTTGAGATTCTACCAGTAAGTCTTCTTTCTTTTGTCTCTTTCTTCCTAAAAGAACTCACACCTGAGCAGAATGTGAAACAGGGTATCAAATAACCTACCAACCAACCCACTGCAACTGAGCGGATTCCGATTCACAGCCACCCCACAGGGCTTCCGAGGCTGTAAATCTCTAAGGAAGCAGACTGCCACAACTTTCTCCCGTGGAGCTGCTGGTGGTTTCTAACCACTGATCTTTCGGTTAGCAGTCCATCATTTTAACCACTGTGCCACCAGGGCACCAAATAGGCACTTGGAAAAAGATCTACCCTGATGTGATGTATGTGGAACTGCCCTTGCACCACTCTCATACTCCCGTGCTGCCTGGCAATAAGTCCCTGGTAACCCCTGGCCCGGGAGCTCAGGGGGTGGACCAACTCCAGAGGTTTGCTCCACAGCCCTGCCCTGAAGACCCAAGCTCTTTTCCCAGTCGCCCGCCCCTGCCCGCACCAGGTCCTTTCTGTTGAGGTCCAAAGCATGACTCAAGAGCACCGAGGTCTTGCCTCCGCCCTGTGCCCGGCTCCTAGCCACTTGGCCCCACAGTTCCTCTTTAGGGCCAGCCTTGCCCCTCTTGGTTTTTCACTTGGCCACCCTCAACGCAGACTCAGCTTACTGCCCCTCCAGGCCCCAGCTGTTCTGATCCCCCTCTTGTCCTGCTGCTCATGCTCTCTCCTCTGTCTGCCACATCCATTTTTCTCTTCTCTAGGGGTAGTTAATTCACCTTCAAGCCTCAGCCCCAGGGTTACCTCCCCTGGAAAACCTTCCTGGGAGCCCCTAGGAGAGTCAGGTTCCCATTTCCTGGGCTGCAGGGACCTGGGCCTGGAGGGAGGGGAGAGTAGTCAAGGTGTCTAGAGGCGAGAGGGCCTGGTGGATGGCAGTGCCATCCTGAGGTGGGAGCAGGTCTGGGTATATGAGGAATGGGCACATCAGGGCGAGGGGAGGGGAGGTTCAGCCTAGTTCTTCTTTCTCCTCAGGTGGAGACAGCCTTCCAGGACTGGGCCACACACCCTCCATGCCATCACGGAGCCTGGGCCTGGGTACCTGGCGCTCAGGCTTGGGAGGAAGGAGACAGTGGTAGGACTCTGAGGCCCTGGAGGTAAGAAGAGTGGGGATAGGAGGAGTGTGAGGGGATAATACCCACCGAGTAGTCCTTGTCTGCCTCATGAGTTACCACAAGCTGGTGGGGAATGGGTGTCAGGGCCCCTGTGTTACAGCTGCAGTTATGGAAACTGAAGAGGTATCAGAGCAAGGAGTTTGGGGGCTTCTGACCCCCACATCACAGCTAAACTATGTTGTTGTTGTCGTTAGGTGCCATTGAGTTGACTTCTACTCATAGCTACCCCACGTGACAGAGTAGAACTGCCCCGTTGGGTTTTCTAGGCTGCGATGGCAGTGGGTGGGTAATCTTTTTTTTTAATTTTATTGTATTTTAGGTGAAAGTTTACAGTGCAAGTTAGCTTTTCACTCAAAAATTTATACACAAACCGTTTTGTGATATTGGTCGCAACCCCTGCAATGTGTCAGCACTGTCCCCCTTTCCCTTTCCACCCAGGGTTCTCCATGTCCATTCCTCCAGTTTTCCTGTCCCTTCCTGCCTTCTTGTCTTTGCATTTGAGTAGGTGTTGCCCATTTGGTCTTGAATACTTGATTGAACTAAAACAGCACGTTCCTCTCCTGTGTTATTATTTGTTTTAAAGGCCTGTCTAATCGTTGCCTGAAAGGTGGACTTCACGAGTGGCTTCAATTCTGAGTTACCAGGGTATCCGGAGGGCATAGTGTCAGGGGCTCCTCCAGTCTCTGTCAGACTCATAAGCCTGGTCTTTTTCTGTGAATTTGAATTTTGTTCTACTTTTTTTTCTCCTGCTCTGTCCGCGACCCTCTATTGTGATCTCTGTCAGAGCAATCATAGGCTGGAATCTTTACGGGAGCAGATCGCCAGGTCTTTCTCCTGCAGAGCTGCTGGGTGGGTTCAAACCCCATACCTTTTTCTTAGCAGCCAAGCACTTAACCGTTGTGCCACCAGGGCTCCTTTAGCTAAATTGTGCTGGCCCTGAAATGTTCCCCTGGCCCCTACTGTTTCCTAACCACTGCCCACCAGACTCACACACCTGGAAGGGGAGCGCTGCAGGGCAGCAGGGTGGGTGAGTGTGCGCTCTAGTGCCTGACAGCGCTGGGTGGGAATCCCCATTCTGCAGGGACTCCCTGCAGCAGGGGCGGATTAACCAGCAAGCAAGGTAGGCACGGGCTTAATTGTGTTTACTTATCATCTGTAGTGCACAGTTTCATATGGGTCTCAGAACATCTTTAACACGGTAAGGAACAGGTGAAATTGTGCTCTACAGATGAGTAAGCAAGAAGAAGTAATCCTGTGCCTACCTTGCTTACTGGGCCGTTCTTCCCTGCCCTGCAGTGACCAGGGGCAACTGAATGCCCCCTCTGAGCTTCAGCGGCACAGCCCCCAGCCGGGTACCCGTGAGTGTGAAATGAGGTGGTGTTTATTCAGTAGGTGGCCTGGCTGGCGGTCAGCACCCACAGCACACGGGAACTGTTAGAACTGAGAACTGTTTAGTGGTGCCGAGGCTGGGGTTTATCTGAAACTGGAATAACCAGAGAGAACCCTGGGCCAAGGGGGTGGGGCTGAGTGCATGCTCACCCCAGGGACTCAGTTTCTGCATCTGAGGAGGGGGCTCAAAGGTGGGTGTTCTAGGAGGAAGGGACTGCTCCAGCTTTAGACTCCAGTCTGTTCTGTACTCAGGGCCCACTGAGGCAGAGCCCATGGATCTCATGTCTGGCCCCACATGCTGTCCCCGGCACTCCTGTAACCTCTGGCCACTGGACCAAGACTGCCCACGGAGCCCCACCGAGGGGTGCAGGTGAGCCTGGGGATGGCAGGCACGGCAGCCCTCTGGTACCCTGCTGGCAGTCTGACTCCTCTCTCCCTGGCAGGTGCCCAGACAGAGCCCCTGAGAGGGACCAGTGGCAGTCAGAGAAGGACCTGCGGGTGTGGCTTGCGGAGAGCAGGTGGCAGCGGGCAGGGCTGGCCGGCCGTCTGCGGGCAGCGCTGGAGGCCCTGTCAGAGCAGGCCCGGGTGCTGCAGAGGCGGGAATGCCAGCTGGACCGAGGCCGGGCCCTGTGTGAGCTGCTGACTCTGAAGCAGAAGGTGAGGCTCCCAGCCTCTTCCTCCCACCTTCCTTGTTGTCCGAGGCCCCAGGGAGGCCCCTTGGGCTAGCCAGGTCCTCTTACCAGCCTGAAAGCTCCAGAACGCTCAGGGCTGGTGTTCACCAGTGCCGCGTTCTCAGGAAGGTCTGTCAGGGTCTGGAGCATCCAGAGGAGAGAGAGGGAAGTAGAGGTGCCAACGGGGTTGCTGTGTTGAACAGTGTTGTATCCGTGCCTGGCGCCGCTGCCTGGAGACGGGCAGCGCTTTCCTGTGAGGGGTATGCAGGGCAGGGCCGGGAATGCTGCTAGAGGCAAAGGGAGGGCTTGTGGCCCATGGAGGGAGAGTAGGGAGGGTCTGGTTTTAGCTCGGTGGACAGAACAGCATCCTTAGAAGTCCAGCCTCCCCTGGTGGAAAAGGTGATCCCCAGAAGGAGAGAGAGCTCTGCAAGCTGAGGCTTCTTGGGGAGGCTACCAGCATCCCTGCCCCATGTGGAGGTAAGGACTGGACTGCCCCCTGACGGCCTAGAAGCCCAAGCTTTTAATGACTCAGATGTCTTAGCCCACAGTCGACCCTCGTGGAACCACTGCTCCTTACCAGGCCTGGGGTGACCCTCAGGACCCAGTTGACTGTCTTCTCATGCCTCTCTAGCATTACATGACAGTGTCCCTGGTCCTTCTGCAGGCCTAAGCTCTGAAGCTATCAGCAGGTGGGGTCAAGAGGTGATGCATCTCAGGCCCAGATGAAGGCAGAGGGCTGCACATCTGGAAGCTATAGTGATAACAGCTGGGTAGCTCTCCGAGCCATGGAGTGCAGGTCTCCCCTGGGCTGTCAGCTGGACCCCTGACTGGGCTTATCTCAGCTGGTGGAGCAGGCAGAGGCTGTAGGTTCTGCCTGCTTTATCAGAGGCCGCAGACACTCCTTGCCTGGTGGGGTGGGGGGACTGGCCCAGCCCTCCCCAGGGGCTTGGTGCTGCCTGCAGCCCTCCCCCAGCAGGCAGAATGCTTCCTGGCCCGCCTAGAGCAGGAGAGACACCAGCTGCGAGGAACCCAGGGGCAGGAGGACTGGAGGAAGCCACACTTGGACATAGAAGACAAGTGAGGGGGTTGGGAGATGGGGGAGGCGCAGAGTGGTAGAGGATGGGCAGACAGCCCCCTCTGCCCCCAGGATCCTGCTACTGCAAATGGAAGTGGAAAAGGCCCAGCAGCGTTTGGACCAGATGAGCCAGCAGCCCCTTGGCCCAGAGCCCAGCCTGGAAGCTCCTGCGGTAGGGATGACACAGAGCCCCCCTCCAAGTGGGTGTGGGCAGGCCCTGAACATGGCCCTGCCACACCTTCCGCCCTGCCCTATGTATGCTTCATTCCCTGGTCTTCATTCTTGGAGCAGTAGCTGAGAGAGGGGGGTGGGTGGCATAGGGGGCTTCTGTGCAGCCCAGAGAGGGATCAAGTCCCACCCAATGTTTGGAAAGGCCCTGGGATCATCCAGCCCACCCCCCTCCTGTTACAGATGGGAAAACTGAGGCCAGAGGGTGGGGAAGAGCTTGCTCAGGGTCATAGCGCAAGTTGGAACCAGGCCCCAGGGGCTGCTGGCCCCTGCCACAACATGCCCCTTGAGGCACAAAGGGTCTGTCAAGAACACCCCAGAGTGGTCTGGAGGCTGGGAGGAGACCCCAGGATCCTGGACTGAGTTTGTCTGCAGGAGATGCTGGTGCCAGGCCAGCAGGCGCAGGAGCAGAGCGAGGCCAGGGCCCAGGCCCTTCAGGGCCTAGGTGGAGTCTCGATGGGGGCGGCCAAAGCCCCTGCGCAGCCCCAGGACATAACTCTCCTGCAGGAGTGGCTGGTGATGTTCACCCAGGTGGGTCAAGGCCATTGTCAAGGTTCAACCTGCAGAACGCCCCAAGTCCCAGCTGAGCCAGGCTGTTCCCACCTGTACCGGGGGCAGAGAAGCAGAGGAACCTGGGCCTTGCCCTTGGGAGATTCCAAGACAGGATGAGAGGCTGTAGGGAGACTTTGGAAAAGAGAATGACTGGGAGGACAGATCTGAGCAGGGTATCCACACAGCACAACTCCAGAGAGCACCCTTCACATTGCAGTCCACATAAATGGCACCCTCTGGTGGTGTGCAGCCAGGAACTGGTCCAGCCCTCAATCATTGGTCCAGAGTCAAAGCCTGGAGTTGAGAGAAGCCTCTGTTTTTTTTTTTTTTTTTTTTTCTGTGGGCTGGAGTGGTCAGAGGAGCCTTCTAGAGGGGTAGAGCCCCAGAGGATGAGAATGGAGGAGGGGATGGGATGGGTAAAGGCTTGGGCTTGAGCAGGTTCCCTCCAGGGGAGTCCCACAACCCTGGTAGAGGCTGAGCCACAACTCTGGGTGGGACTTGGGACCTTCCCAGGTGAACAAGAGACTCTCAGAAGAGCTGGGCCAGAGCCACCAGCAACTAGGGGCCTGCTTGGAGCAGCTGCAGCAGCTACAGGGAGAGCTGACAGTGTTGGAGGGCCGTGTGCAGGCCCTGGAGGCAGAGCGAGCCCGGCTGCTTGGGGAGAACTCAGTGCTGCTAGTAGCCCTGGGGTTGGCCCCAGGCCAGGAGGCCTGGTAGGTGGCTGCTCAGGGCCGTTCCTCAGAGCATCCAAGGAAGGCTGGGAGAGTGCCCTGTTCTCACACATGAGATGGCCCTGCCAGCAAGGGGCAAGCCTGGCTCTTTCACCCACTGGGTGAGGGGGAATGACCCAGATCCTAACTCCCATGGCTGAAGCCAGACTCCCTTCCCCAGGTGTCAGCCTTCCTGGTTGTCATATTTTGGCTCTTTTAGGGGGGTATATGGGAAATCTTTTAGCTTCAAGAAATCCTATCTCCCCTACACATGGCTGAGCCCTGCCTAGTAGGCCAGGAGAGGCTGGAGTAGGCAAGATGACCTCCCTTCTGGTCCCATGTCAGGATGCTTGGGAGTGGACATGCCCAGGACAGAGAGGCTCTGTGTGCAGGGAGCTGTGAAGGCCGTGTCTCTGCCTCACCCCCTTCCTGTCTATAAGAAGACGTAGCGAGGACATCTATGCAACTTGGAACAAAATCATTTGAAAAGGGTGGGTGGGGGCAATCTGGAGTCCGTGCTGTGTCTGACTGCCCCCATTTTTATCAGCACACCCCAGGTCCAGGAGGTACCAGTGCCCCTTGGGAAAGAGCTAGAGGAGAAGTCACACCCTAAGCTTCATGAGGCTGAGTACTGGAAGGCGTGCTGGCACCAGGTGGTTGTTGCCCTGAAATTTAAAGAGGAGGAGCTGCAGAGAGTCCAGAGGCAGAGCGGGGCCTGGCCTCCCCAGGTGGGTGCTCTCTGTCCACCCCCTTTCTCTCTGAAACACAATGCCGTCCTCCTCATTGTCTACCCCACTGCCCTGTCTTTCCCACTGCAAGCCAACTGGGCTCTTCCCCCTTCTTAGCAGGGCCCCTAGCTTTATTCTACACTTCTCTCTTCATTTGCCTCCTCGTCGTCATGCTCCATCCTTCATTCATTCATGCAGCACATATTTATTGAGCATCTGCTCTATGCCTGGCCTGCTTCTGTGCACAGGAGAACCCAAGTTGAATCAGCCCAGTCCTTGTCCCCCTGAATCTTCTGGTTGGGGGGCACACAGTCACTGAGCAGTCAATTACAATGTAATGTGCCGTGGGAGGGAAGAGGCACCATGGGAGCTGAGGTGAGGAAGCAGTGGTCAGGAAAAGACTCACCGTCAGTGAAGGGTGAACAGGTGTTTACCTGGAGGAGTGAGGAAGCGAAGGTCCTTTCAGTAAGAGGAAACAGCACATGAAAGCCCCAGAGAGGAGAGAGATGGGAAGGGGGAACGTATATAAACAGTTGACAAGTGGAGGGTTGGTTACTTGAGATGTGGGATAGGGGCCAGATCAAGGAATTAAATGTCCCAGGCCCTGTCCACTAAGACTCAACTCCAGCTTGGTGACTGCCTCCTCCTGGTCTCCTGGACAAAGGTGTGTGTGCCCATGCAAACAGACACACGCAGACACACATATAGATACTCAAACCTGGGCACACACACAGACATGCACAGACACTTGCATAAAGACACACCCAGGCATGTGTATGCACACACTAAGATACTCATCTAGACACACACCTAGAGGCACAGTGCACACACAGAGACACACTCCCACAGACACCAAGGGGTAGGAATGTAGTGTTAGCAGGACGGAGATCGAATCCCTCCTCTGCCATGGGACTCCCTACAAGAGCTGATCTGTTGGTCTGGCTAGAAGGAATGGGCGAGAAGGTCTCGGCAGCAGTACTTGGCTGACTGAGGGCCTCAGCTGCCCATCTATAAAAAGGCAGCCTTGGACTAAATCAGCATATTCAAACTGGGATCCAGAGCTGTGCTCTAAAGGAACTCTTAGTTCCTCAAGGAAGCAAATTTACAATGATGATCTGTAGCTGTATGACGTTTATATGGAATAAAGTCTCAGTTTTTGTCTGTTTCTCAGACCAGACCCTCAAGGATCAGAGGATAGAGTCTCAGGCCCTGGGACAGCTATATATTCTTTAAAAGGGTGTGAGTGTGAGTCAAGCTGGAGGACCTGGAGTGGACAATGTCAGTGAGAAGGCAGGGCACAGAGTGACCAAGGGCTGGGCCCACTGGCTAGTTCAGGCTGGAACAGGAAGCAACACCCTGGGAACCATATACGGACAACATGCATATAACATGAAAACCTGCTCGCATTTGGGCCCCTGGCTCTAGGGCTTCCCAGCCCCTTGCCCTTCAGGGCCTACCCAGGCCATTTATCCTCTTTTCCCAGACCCCAGTGTCGGCCCAGGACTCAGCTTCAGTGAGCAGGTGGGTGCCCCAGGCCCTGGACCTGCCCAGTGAGGGTGGTGGAGAGTGCAGGCCCTGGGTCATGAGCAGGAGTCCTGTGGGGAGTGGCAATGGGCCGCACTCACAGCAGCGCTCTTTCAGCAGGGCGGAGGCTCTCAGGGAGATGGGACAGCAGCTGGATAGAGTTCCAACGAAGCCCACACTGCATCCACATCTGGCTGGCCAAGGGGTGAGAGAGCCTGTGTCTCCAGAGCTCTGCAGCTCCACTGCCATCCCTGACTGCCAGCTCCTTCCACCCCTACCCTCTCTACCTCAATCTGTCTGTCTTCCTTTTCAATCCCAGGATTTAGTGGTCTTCTAAACCCAGAAACTCATTGCCATCTAGTCAATTCTGAGTCACAGTAATGCTAAAGGGCAGAACAGAACTGCCCTATAGGGTTTCCACGGCTGTACTCTTTGTGGAAGCAAACTGCCATATATTTCTCCTGCAGAGCGGCTGGTGGGTTCAAACTGCTGACCTTTCAGTTAGCAGCTGAGTGCTTAACTACTGTGCTACTAAGGCTCCTTCACTGTCCACACATTAGTGGTTAAGACTGTGGGCTCAGAACCCTGAATACTGTGTTTAGATCCCAGCTCCACAACATACTAGCTGTGTGACTCTAGGTCTCATCTGTAGAAAGGAGAACAATAACAGTTCCCTGCCCTGCATTGGGTGGCCCTGAGGATTAAACGCACCAAAGAACAGAGCCCTGGTGGTGTAGTAGTTAACATCTTGGCTGCTAACCAAAAGGTCGGCAGTTTAAATCCTCCAGCTGCTCCTTGGATACCTTATGGGGCAGTTCTACTCTGTCCTGTAGGATCGCTTTGAGCAGGAACTGACTTGACGGCACCTAACAGCAACAGTAGACACTTGGTCCGCATTCACGAAACGTTAGCTGCTGTTATGACCCCCCTCGTGCTGCTGTAGTGTGGCTGCTTGGAGGGGAAAGTTCCCTTTAAAATCAGAGTCCTTTTGGAGCCAGAGAGGTGCCATGTGGGGTTTGATCCCTTCACTTGCTTCCTGCCACCTTCCCTGTTGGATAGTTTTGGTGTGACCTGGAATCTCAGGGGACCTGGCTGCTCCCTATCTTGGGTTTGTCCTCGTTTGACCCCAGGACCTTGACACAGCTGCGGAGAGGCTGGAGTGTCCACAGGAGGAACTGCCGTGAGTGGGGCAAGTGCCACTCAGTGAGCCCCCAGCGCCTTGTCCACATCCAGGAAAGGGAGGGCAGGCCTGCGCCCAGGCTGAAGACCAGGCTCTTTTATGCAGGCCGGAACCTGCCCAGAGCCAAGAGCCTGTGTGTGGGTGGGGCATCTGCAGGCATGAGAGGATGGGGTGGGCGTCCCCTCAGATGGGGATGTAATCCACCCCCTCACTGCCCCTCCCTGGCCAGGAGTGGGAGCAGGGTGCAGGCTCGGGAGAAGGAAAATGACCCAGTGGCCGCTGAGATCCAGAGGAGGAAGGTAGGGAGGAGTTGGGGGCTGCCTGGGTGGGGTAGGGCCCACTTAGGGTCAGGGTCCCTCAGGAGCCCTTCTTGCTGACCTTAGAGCCCTTCCCAGACCTGAAACTAGGGACCTAGTGCAAAAGTACTGGAGGCTGGGGCTCTGCCAGTCTCTAGCCCCTTTTCCTCATGGGGTCTCAGGTTCCCTGTCAGTATAATGGGCCCCCAACTCCCTGCCCTGGTGCCTGCAGTCTCTGGGGCCCAAGCCCAGGCCCAGGCCCAGGGGTGTGTCCACAAACAGATGAAGACCTTACAGTCCAGGGTGAGCTGGATGCCTGCTGCCAGGGGCTGGCCTTTGAGTGCAGCTGGCACTGGAACCTGTAGCACCAGCTGCTAGGGTTGAGGGTTGGGTGCCCCAGGCCAGTGTGACCATCCGGCCTAGCCCCAGAAGGGAGGGTGGCAGCCCCTGGAGCAGACCAGGTGCCTGAGCCACAGCCACGCGGCCTCTCCCCACAGGCACAGGTCCTAGCAGAGACCCCAGGCCAGCTCCCAGAGTCTACGAGGGGAAGGTGGGCTCCATCCCCACCCCAACCTATGCAGCCCCTGTGGACGTGTGACCCAGCTTGGCTTTTCTCTGGGCAATGGACTGGCATTCCCCCTGAGTGGGCACTGGCCAAGCACCAGTGCCCTCGGCCTGCAGCCCCACAGCCTGTGATGTGGCTGCTGTGAACTCCTCCCTGGGCCCGTCAGGACACAGTGTTTCCAAGAGCACAGATTCTGGTCCCAACTCTGCACCACTGGCAGAGCCATCTTGGTCAAGATCCTTCTGTCTCTGGGACTCAGGTTCCCATCTGCACGTAGGAGTGGTGTTGGATGGACTCTGACGAGTTCTGACAATCAGGGATCCTATGACCCTATTCAATTTATCCACCGGGTCACTGTCCCTGGGCCACAGGCTCACGAGCTCTGGGTTTGTAGAGAATTCTAGAGAAGCCAGCCAGTGCCCCAGCTGAGTGACCCTCAAAATGGGGTGGGGTGGGGTCAGGGTCCAGTGGCTTCTCTACCTCCCAGACCCCAGGAGCTGCCAGAGCTGAGGCCTGCAGAGCAGCCAGAGCATCCAGGGTGGGTGCGGTCAGAGACAGAGAGAAGAGCTCAGGAGCAGGTGGGGGCGGAGCTGCTGCAGCCCCTGCCACAGGTGAGAGCTGGGCAGGGCCAGCCCTGTGGCCCTCCCTGAGATCAGCTGGAAACTGGCTGGAGATGGGACCTTCTTGGCAGAGGACATGGCTCTGGTCACCCTTTGCTGTGTGGATCAGGCACTCCAAGACCACGCTGGGCCCTTGTTTGCAGGGCTGGAGGAGCTGAGCCTGAGGCCACCTGAGAAGGGAAGATGGGCCTAAGCCTGGGAGGCAGGGGGTGGGGTGGGGTTCAGACCAGCCCAGTGCTTGAACCAGTGAGTCAGGAGGGTCCTCTCCACTGAGTGTCAAGAGCTGAGGGTCAGGCTGCCCTGCACTTGCCCAGTCTCTGCGGTGGCCCTAGGGGGGTCAGGCATTCCCCCCTTGGCAGGGTGGCCCCACCATCACCTCCAAACAAGTGTGTTGGAGACCAGGGACCCTGTGCAGGGAGGCAGAGGGGAGGAGGAGACCATCCTGGTCGAGGTAGAGGGAGATGCAGGGCCCTGAGTCTGCCCTTGGGGAGCCCTCAGGCTGGGCAGTACCAGACACCCAGGGAGCATTGAGGGAATGCCACCCTTCAGTATTTTTGGAGTCGGGGAAAAGGAAAGAGGTAGGGGAGGAATGGAGGATTCGGAGAAAGTGTCCTGGGTGTTTAGTCACCTGTACAATTTGGAGAGAAGGGATGAGGCCTTGCCCAACCTCCCCATGCCCAGTGCTATTCTATCAGCCTCTCCCAGAGCCCAGCGTTCCCCATTACAACCCCTTCTTTGGGATAAGACATAGTTCCAGGAAGGCCCCTGTGGGAATGGAGCTCTGAGACCTGGGTAGGGATGTCCTTGGGGAAGGACCAGAGCGAGATAGGAGCTACCCCCCTCCCACCCCAGACTTCCCTGCAGGAGGTGGGCTCGGAGCTGGTCCAGATGCGGTCTGAGCTCCAGAAGGTCTGGGACCTGCTGAAAGCTCAGAACTTGGAGCTGGAGGCTCAGCAGCGGGCCCTGGAGGCTGCCCAGAACCAGGTGCTATGTACCCCCCACCCCAGCCTGTGCCTCTGTCAGTCTCCCTCATGCCCAATCCCACATGGCATTCAATCTTCCCTTCCCGAGATTTGGTCCCTCGATGCCCCCTGGGGAGGGCTCAGGCCCCGGAATATGTTCACTGTCCCATCCTCCCCTCCCACTCCCAGGTGGCCATGAGCTGTGCTGAGAAGCGTAGGCTGGAGCAGCAGCTGAGGTCTCTGGAGCAGGAGCTCATGGAAAAGTGAGGACCACAGGGCGAGGGGGCACCTGGGCCTGAGGGGCTCTGGGAGAAGCAGAAAGCCCACTTTCCTTCACAGAGATGCTCACCAGGCCCCAAGGCTCTAACCCTTCTCCTGAGGCTCTGGGGCCAGCGGGAGGGGGCATTTTGGGAAACACTGGTGAGAGAGCTTTCTCATTCCTTTGGTGGGGCGGAGAATGGGGGTGGGGACACTGCCAGGCCTGAGCTGGATGTATCTCCTGATCTGTCTTTTCCTCTCTTAAGTGGGGAGAGGGGGACAAGGAACTGGGGTAGCAGGGCACAGGGAATCAAGACATCTAGGCTCTGGGTTCCGGGCCTAGGGTGATGAGTGAGAAGAGAGTGGCCTTCAGAGCTGAGAAGCCCTGGGCTTATGTCAGCTCCACCACTGACCAGCTCAGTGAACAAGCCTTTACTTCTCTAAGCCTCAGTTTTCTCATGTGTAAAATGGACACAATAATAGCACCTACCTCCTGGGGTTAGTGTGAGGGTAAGGATCACAGGAGGTAATGCACCTGGCACAGGGCTAGTTTCCCTGTCCCCTCAGCCTCACGCATATGTGGATCTAGTTGGGCTGAGTCATTACTTCTGTACATTCTGAACCAGGTCTTCATCTTTGAGATGCTGCTTGGAGAGTTGGATGGGGTGGGGGCTCCCATCCTTTGCCTCAGCTGCTCTTCGGGGACCCTAGGGAAGGGGGTCAGAGCCGCTAGGGGGGCCTGGGAGACTCCCAGAGTTCTGACCGTCAGGCTGAGCACTGTGTCCCCAGGGAGCAGGAGCTGGTGCAGTTCCGAGCCTCACGGAATCCAGCACTGAGAGGACAGGAGCCTCTAAAGGTAGTGTCTGGGGGTTCTCCAAAGGGGCAGGAGGGGTGGCCTCTGCCTTCCTGTGGGACCCAGCTTCATTCCTTCTCTTGGTCTTCCCATCTGCAGGTGGGAGGGGTAGAAACAGAAGGCTCAAAGGGTCCTTCCAGCCTTGGCTGGTTTCTAAATGGATTCTTGAGCTGGCCTCCTTCCCCGGGCAGAACTGGAGCTACCCCATGCCTGGGAACCTAGGCCTGCCACTCTGGCCCCTCTGTGGTGTCAGCCTCTGCCTCATCTGCCCCCAGATTGCAGCCACAGCCTTGGAGTCACAGAGGACAGGAGCATCTGAGAAAAGCCAGAAGCCAGGGGCAGTGCCCAGGCTGGGGAGGGAAGGCAGTGGGGAGCCTGTGGCCCAGGGTCACCAGGGAACAGCCTCACGCTGTAGCACAAGAGACTGAGGTCAGCCCCTTGCCCACCCCCTGAGCTGGGTGGTCCTGGCACAGAGGGGCTGGATTGGGCAAAGACTCCTTGGGAGAGGGGAGGCCCTTGTGGCTATGCTTTCAGCCCCCCAAGGCCAGGGTCTCTGTTAGATCTGGGGCACAGGACCTGTCATAGGCAGCTACAGTCAGAAGCCTCCCTGGCAGAAACCTCTCCTTGTCCCCTGACTGCCATGGGGCCTGAAATGCCCCTCTTGGCACAATACTGCTGACAAGTTTCCTGATTCTTGGTGGATGAGGCCACGTGGCCCTTCCCTGAGGACCTTGCTGCTAGGAACAGAGCTGGGTGGGGAGTGGCTAGTAGGGGTGCTAGGGTCCTTGCAGAGCTTGAGTGGGCTATTGTCAGCAGAACACCTACCAGGCACCCTCTGTCTTACTGGTGAAGGCCTTGGGCACTGGGCTTTAGGCTTTTCCAAGTGAGTTCTCATTTACTTGTGCCTCAAATCACACTATAGTCCTTGTTTCACAGACAGGGCAACTGCCCAGAGCAGGGAAGTAACTTGCCTAAGTCACACAGCAAACAGCAGCCAAGGCCTTGGTCCCTCAACCTGGCCCCAAAAGGCGGTATCTCATTTCACACTATCCTAAGCTTGAGCTTATGGGTGGTGCAAACGTTAAGTGCTTTGCTACTAACTGAAAGGCTGGCGGTTCGAATCCACCCAGAGTCGCTTTGGAAGAAGGACCTGCTGATCTGCTTCTGAAAGGTCACAGACATTAAAAACCTGTGGAACACAGTTCTACTCGGACACACATGGGGTTGCCATTAGTTGGAATTGACTCAATGGGCAGCTGGTTTTATTCTGAACCTGACCATCCTCTGTAGCCACAGGCCAACTTAGGGTGGCATCCCCCTCCAGGTCATCTGGCCATTCTTTTTCTGATGGTGTTTTGGTTATTGTTGTTGAAAATATACACAGAAATATACCACTTCAACAATTTTAACATTTACAATTCGGTGACACTGATTACATTCTTCCAGTTGCGTAACCACTCTCACCCTCCCTTCCGGAATTGTTCTTCCACCATTAACATAAACTCACTGCCCCCTCAGCTTCCAAACTAATCTTTTGAGTTGCTGTTGTCAGTTTGATTCCACATAGATAGTTCTTTAAAAGAGTACAATGCTCAAGGCAAACATTCTTTACTAATTAGCTAATCTATTGTTTGGTTTAAAGAAGACTTCAGGGGATATTTTTGGCTTAGGGTTTAAAGATTATCTCAGGGCAATAGTTTTGGGAGTTTATCCAGCCTTAATGGCTCCAGAAAACCTGGATTCCATGAGAATCTGAAATTCTGCTCTGCAGTTTTATCCCTTTTGATTAGGATTCTTCCATACGATCTTTTAAAATAAAATTTTAAATACAATTCAGTAACACTGATTACATTCTTTGAATTGTGCAACCATTCTCACCCTTCTTTTCTGGGTTGTTCCTCCGCCATTAACATAAACTCACTGCTCCCTAAGGTTCCTGTCTAATCTTTCAAATTACTCTTGTCAATTTCATCCCATATTGGTAGTTCTTAAAAGAGCTCAGTGCTCAAGGTAAACATTCCTTATTAGTTAAGCTAAACTATTATTTGGTTTTGAGAAGACTTCAGGAGATGTTTTTGGCTTAAGGTTTAAAGATTATCTCAGGGCAGTAGTTTCAGGGGTTCATCCAGCCTCCGTGGCTCCAGAAAGTCTGAATTCTGTGAGAATTTTTTTCTTCACAAGATTTTTTTTTTTTAATTTAAATATTGTACATGTCACATTTTACCACAGAGAAGTATTACAGGATGATCTATAAAAGACTTTCACATATAAAATTCTGCAGAGTAAGTGGAATGAAAATGGAAGTAAAAGCACAAGAAAAAAAGGGAATAATGTAAAATTTTCAATAGCTAAAGAAGAGTTTACTCACGTTTTGTTCTGGTTTGCCTTTTTTGTTAAATGATTTATTGTTGTTGAGAATATACACAGCAAAAACACACACCAATTCAAGTTTCTACATGTATAATTCAGTTACACTAATTACATTCTTCAAGTTGTGCAACCAACCTCCTTTTCTAAGATGTTCTTCCCCCATTAACATAAACTCGTTGCCACCTAAGGTTTGGATTCCATGAGAATTTTAAATTCTGTTCTGCATTTTCTCCCTTTTGATCAGAATTCTATAGTCTTTTGGATGAAAACGTTCAGTAATGGTAGCTAGGCACCATCCAGTTCTTCTGGTCTCATGGCAAACAGGGCCATTATTCATGGAAGCAATTAGCCTCACATTCCATTTCCTCCTCCTACTCCTGACTCTCCTGCTTCTTCTGTTGCTCCAGGTGAATAGAGACCAATTGTTATGCTTTGAATTTCTTTTTCTGATCTTCCATCCTCTCCCTGCTATGTGCTTCCTCCCTCTACAGAGCTGTGTCCACCAGGCCATGCGCTCCCAGAACCCTGCTCAACTCCGTCACTAAACAGCCCACCTTCTGCTTTGATTGAGGCAGTTTCGTAGAGGCGCTGTTGTGCCGTGGAGGGAACGAGATTCTCAGGGTTGGTTCACCATTCCGGGTGCCCACCATGGCCTTCTGCAAGATGTCCTCTGCCCTCCCCTGCCATCCACAGGCTGCTGTGGGGGCTGCCAACTTCTTACAAGGCTTCACCCCCACCCTCAGTTGATTGAACCAGGGCTAGGTACCTGAGCCAAATGGCCAGCGGGCCCCTTCCTGGGACCACTGGATTTGGGACAAGAGTGCAGTGTTAGCCAGGGCTGAAGACTGGACACACAAGACTGGGGAAATGTCCACTGGCCTGTTTTTCACCGCGTGGAAAAAGCTGGATTTCAGTGAGAGGGAGTCTGACAATTCTCAAAGTGGAATTGGGATGGGAGACTTCAGTTCAACCCAGGGATCTTGCATGGCGTAGACATAAACTTGACCTTTGGGGTGGCCATCTTACCTTGCCCTGTGGTCTGGGCAGCAGCGTAAGCAGGTCTTCAGAAGGAGAGGAATTGCTTCCATGGGCAGAGCTTTCTGGGTTCCTGAGGCCAGTACAGGGGCCCAGCTGTCCTTGGGCTCCTCCAGACACTCAGATGTTCCAGAATAAACCCCTCTCATTTTTACTTCAGCTTACAGTGGTCTGAGTGGTTCTTGTTACTTGCTAACAAAGGGAGAAACATTCCCAATGCTGCTCCAGACCAGACTCCTGGCCCTCCTGGATGCCCCTCCCTTGAGGCAAGGCCATCCATCCTCAATCAGGTGTCACTGTTGGGAACCCTGCAGTTGCTTCCCCCAAAGCTCCTGTTTGTCTTCCTGGCACTCAGACAGCCCATCGCAGCCCAAAGAGGGGAACTCAAGCAGCTAGTCAGAGCCGCCCTCTCCAGTGCCCCCCGGCCTTCGTGTCTGGCCCCGTATCCAGTCTGCCCATGGGAGTTTACACCTCACAGTCTCCAAGCTCTGCTGGACCCCCAACTGTTCCAGTTCCTGCAACCTGTCCCTGGGCAGTCTTGTTCCCCTGCCCTTCGGTGGTGATTTCAGACCTCCACAGCCCCTCTGCCACCACTTCCACGTTCTTTCTGTTCCAGAGACCCGCTGGCCTCTTTCCCTGAGGGCAAAGTGCCATCAGGTTTGGGGTCCTCTCTTCCCTTCCGCCCATCACTATTAGTCCAAGGTCATTCACAGTCGTCCCGATCCCCATTCCCATTGGTTTAGGGGAGGGCGCATGACCCAGTCCTGGCCAATAAGGTGGGAGGGGAGGTCTGCTGCATGCCCCGGGGAAGCTTTCCTTCACTGTCAGCGATGTTTGGAGCAGCTAAGGGCAGCCTGGTGACTGGGTTCAGGGTGGTAGAGCAGATGGGGGAGAACCACCCTGTCGCTCCTCTGCCTCCCTTTGATCACCGTGTTGGGCCGCCCCTTCCCCTCACTGAAAGCAGGTTCAGGGCAGCAGCTTTCTAGTCCAATCCCAGCCTTGTCATTCACCAGATAGGTGACCTTGAGCAAGTTTCCCAACCTTTCTGTTCTTCAGTTACTTCATCTGTAAAGTGAACAAAATAATTACCTCCTAGGACTGTGAGGGCATAGTGGTTAAGTGCTACGGCTGCTAACCAAAAGGTCGGCATTTCAAATCCACCAGGTGCTCCTTGGAAACCCTACACTGTCCTGTAGGCTCGCTATGAGTCAGAATTGACTCGACGACAATGGGTTTTTTGTTTTTTGGAGGGCTGTGAGTGGAATATTAAATGAGTCCATGTATATGGAGTTCATAGCACTTGTAGTTGGGAACACAGGCTCCGGGCTCTGCAGCCACTGAATTAGAATCCCAGCTCTTCTGCTGTGGGACCTCAGGCTAGTTACCTGTCCCTTGTGCCTCAGTTCCCGCATTTGCAAAATGGAGAGAATAGAGCTATGTCATTAACGTGTAGATGATTAAGTGAGCTAATTCAAGTAAAGAACTTAGAACAGTACCTGGTACACATCAGTGTTCTGTAATTGGTTGTTTCATAGTCAAGTTATGACCACCAGTGCTGCCGTGAACCTTCTTATCCCTGGCGCAATGCCTAGGAACGGAATTGCTGGACCCTAGTGGTTAAGAGCTTGGCTGCTAACCAAAAGGCCGGCAGTTTGAATCCATCAGCCGCTCCCTGGAAGTCCTACGGGGCAGATCTAC
Organism: Elephas maximus indicus; assembly: GCF_024166365.1. Classification (NCBI taxonomy): domain Eukaryota; kingdom Metazoa; phylum Chordata; class Mammalia; order Proboscidea; family Elephantidae; genus Elephas; species Elephas maximus. The sequence goes on along the minus strand of NC_064831.1, from coordinate 64,670,792 downwards.
TCTGTCCTATAGGGTCTCTGTAAGTTGGAATCAACTCGATGGCAACGGGTTGATTGCTTTTGTTAGTTAAGGCTCATGCATAAAGAGCCCTGGTAGCACAATAGTTAAGCACTTGGCTGTTAACCAAAAGGCCCACGGTTTGAACCCACCAGCCGCTCTGTGGGAGAAAAGACCTGTCGATCTACTACTCCCATAAAGATTTCAGCCTAGGAAACCCTATGGGGGAGTTCTACTCTGTCCTATAGGGTCACTACGAGTTGGAATGGACGCAATGGCACACAACAGGGCACATGCTTGCTTAACTTTACTGACTAATCCCAAAGTGTTTTCCAAACTGGTTGGATCGATTTACATCACCCGCCCCGCCCCCCCCCCCAGCAGTATGTAAGAATGTTCCCATCTCCTGTATTTTCTTCTGTTAATTTGAAATGGGATGGAATTGGAGTGGGCTAGTGCCTTGCTCCTCCTGGGGTCTTCATCTCGGATCAGCAGTCTTACTCAGCTGCCACTTCTCCCTCAGCAGTGGCCCCCATCCGTCCCTCCCCTCCTTCGCCCCCCAAGTCACTCAGCACTGTTTCCATCTTGGACGTCTCAGGACCCTGGATCCTCTTCATCCTCTCAGATCCCTCCCAGACAACGCCCGGACTCTTAACCTCCATGTAAGCCCCTGGCGTGTCACAGGAAGTTGTGAGGTGTGATACCAACCATTGGTTACTAGTAATTAAAGTACTGAAGGGTTAGTTATTCCTTTCAAAAGATTTAAAAAATAAGTGAGAGAGGCTCAAAACTGTCCCAACATCACCCTCATTCTCTAGTACTTCCATAAGGTAGAGAAAGGTGTCCCACTAGCCTGCCTCAGTGGATTGCACAGAAATGCCAGCCCATCTGACTGAAATCAAGCTTACCTCACTCCTGGGTAGACACTGTTAATGGAAGGCAATTACAGATTGACCTAATGCTTTACCTCTCTCAACGTTCCTTTTGGTTCTGCCAAAACCCAGGTTGTATCCATGGGAGTGTGCGCTATGGCAGAGAAACAGGCTGCAAACTCTGGGTCTAGGACTGAGTTCCAGTGGCAGTGTCCCCAGGGGCTCCATGCTCAGCATATCTCCCGGCTTGTCACAGACGCTTTCTAGAAAAGCCCCTTTTAAGCCAATGCCCAGGTTAAAACATACTGGCAGTGTCCTGATGCTCAGAGGATGATGCTCAAATCCCAGAGCCTAGCATCCCCTCTGACTTTGCCCCAATCCTCCCCACCCCACTGACCCTGGGCACTGGCCACGGTTCCCTGGAACCAGGCCCTTTGATGCTGTCTTTCCATATCCATCAGTCCCTCTGCCAGGACTACTCTTCCTTTACTTGCCCATTTGGCAAACTAATTCTTCCAGCTTCAATGTTACCACCTCCGGGAAGCCTTCCAGAGATTCTGGAGAGAGCTGCTGCAGCTTATGTCTGCCCAAGTAGCCTACTCTTCAGAGTCCCAGCATGCTGCATTTGAAATAACTGGTTTTGTCTAGATAATGGTGTCTATCTCCTAGACAGGGCTGTGAGCTTCATAAGTGCAGGGAATACGGCTTATTCTTAGCGTCTGACATGGCAGGAGCTCAAAAAGGGCTTGCTAAATGGAAGAAGGGATCTCCTGGCCCTGTGCCTGCCAGGACAGTGATGCACACCACTGGAGTTAGTTCTGGTACCCAGGCAATGTCTGAGTCCCCTGCTAATACAGAAGATACACCCAGCATCGGAGTGAGTGCTCTGGGCAAAGAATGGGTAAGCAGTGAAGGGGAGAAAGGTTCAGGAAAATCTGGGTATCAGAGGAGCTGTTCACCCAGTCCCTTTTTATTCAGAAGGCTCCACCTCTCCCGTTACTGCCCAATGGAAGACTCCTGCAGTGCAACCAAGGGAGACCTGCTTGTGTGAAGAGGTAGAGGTTTATTGAAATATAAACATTTGAGAACATGTAGGATAGAAAATAACCACAACATATACAGACACTTGCTGTAAGAAGATATCTGAGGTATTTATCCACTGCCTAGGCTACCCATGTGCTATCACATTTTCCTGGTGAGAATACATATACGATGGGGACAGGGAGAGACAGAGCTGCCCAGGCTGCCTGCCTACCATGTGGTCTTCAGGACTGCACCTCAGGGAAAGCACCTCCTGGATCAGGGGCCCACTCCTGGGGCACCTACTGGTACCCCCATTCTCAGGCCTTCTGAGACTCTGCTGTTGTCCTTGAGGGCAGCGAGGGTTTGCTCAGAGGGTGACGCCAGGCAAGCTGCCTGGGGGACGGGAAGGACCCAATGACCAGAGAGATGGTACACTGTCCCTGTGTCCTCTGGATGGGAAGAGTGCATCCGTCGTGACCAAACCCGAGAAAGACGCACTGGCCAAAGGTCTGAGACACCTTCAAGTGGACCAGGGCCAACCAAGTGGGTGCTCCCCCTGGCGCCAAATCCCAGGTGCCCTTCCTCACCCACACCCTTCCGACGCCAGCAGAGGGTCCGTCTCAATGCGCGGGGCTGTGAGGGTGTGTGTGCGAAGGTTTGGGGATGGGAGAGAATATGCAGTCCAGCAGAGGCACTGCTTAACAGGCTGAGGTATCTGTTTTGTGCTCAAGCTTTTGATTTTCCTTTCCTTTCCCAAAACAGGTTTAAATGTGAGTTCTGCCATGGGCTTGAGCTGGTGTGGTCTACCACCACAGCCCTATGACGTCACAGTGGATGGTGCTCTACTGAACAAATCAGGGCCTAGATGATTGAGAGGTGAGCCTTGTGCAGGAAACGGCCTTTTCTCCATAACAAAAGAGCAACCTGCCGCACCCCAGGGTCCAGGAGGAGAGACTGAGCCCTCGGCATCTCCTTATTCCCTGGGCAGCCTGACCTCTGGCAAGGCCACCAAGGGCCTCGGCTTCCATGGCCTGTCCATGTCCTGAGGTGGCAATGTTGAGTAAGGGGAGACATCCTACCCCGACACAGGTGAGCTGGGGCAAGGGTCCAAGACAAGCCCTGCTTGGGCAGGAAACGAATTAAGGACTGTCTTCATAAATGGCGTGAGAGTGGGACCTCTATCCCACCTCCTTCCCCACCACCATGATCCCTGAGTCACCTCCTCTCTGGGCTCTTAGGGAAGGCCAAAGCATTTGTTTGGCTTTGGGGGTGCTCTGCTTTCAATTCTTTGGTGCTACAACAAGAACAATAATAAAAAATTAAAAAAATAAAAAAAACAAAGTCAGTAAAACACATATAAAAAAGATTTCAGAGATGCAAATACTTCCTGAAGATCCAAACATCAACAATTACAAATCTGAGGTATTTCAATGAACCTGACATCAGCAGGTTTGGGGGAGGTGGGGGCTGAGATGGCCCCAGGAGGAGAAGGGTGGCCCAAGGGACAAGCGGGCTGCTCTTGGGAAAGCTGGCCAACAAGGGGAAGGGGGAGCAGGAGGTTGGGGAGGTTCAGAGAAGGGTCAGTGTAAGGTGGGTGCCAGGGCCCGGGCAGCCCCGAGCTCTGCCTTCCCCTCCGCAATGGACTAGGACCTGAAAACTGCCCTCATGTGCCCTTCCTTGGGACCGTTAAAAGGGAGATATAGGACCCTAGGGACTGATTCAAGACTTGGATTTGAGGGAAGCACTCAGGAGCCAAGCCCAGTAGGCAAGGTGGGCTGGGAGGGCCCCCTCCCATGCTCAGCAGAGAAGGACCATGGAGGCAGGCTCTTGGCTCCTAGCAGCCCCACATGAGAGTTAAAAAGTAGGGGACTGAGCAAGGGAGAGGTCAGTGACCCTGGGGTCACGGCAGAAGGCAGGGAAGGGAAATAAATTAAGGGGAAGGGTCATAGAGGGCCTCTAGCCCTGTGTTGGCTTACGGATTGTCAATACACTGTGCCCTGGGATGGGAGGTGACCTGAGAGCCCTGGAGGGAGCTGGCCATCCACAGACCCCTGCCCAGTTCTCCAGGACAATCCCTGATTGGACAACGCCTGCCTTGTCCTGCCCCTCCGGCCTCTCCCTGCCCCCAGGGTACAGCAGGACCTGAATGGAGCCTGGACAAATCCTCAACGTCTGGCCAAACGGTGTTCGACGCGGGGTCCGTGAGATGAGGTAAATCCTGTGCATCAAAGTCCTTCACTCTCGACAGGACAGCGGGAGTAGGAAGCTGGCTCTGCCCATCAGAGGGACCAGCTGGTGGAGGGCTCTGCACTGGGGGTGCCCCGGGATGAGGTAGGACTTGGTGAGCAGTGAGAACTGCTGCTGCTGCTGCTGGCGCTGCTGCCGACGCTCTGGGGAGCAGATCCTGCGATGAGGTGGACCACAGGTTTCTGGGCAAACAGCACACCTGGGGCAGGGTGGGAGAGAAGCAAGTGTGAGCGGATGGGAGAGAAGGGCCAGGTCCAGCTCATTTTCACAAGGACTTACTGTTCGCCTCGCTCTATGCAAGCTGTGTTCTAGAACCCATGCTGGGCACTGAGAGGAGGGCTCCCAGACACTCTCCTGCCTTCAGATGCCTACAGCCCGGCAAGGGGGCAGAGAGGCAAACAGAGGAACTTTGTTGCAATGTCATGAACACTTTGAGGAAGGGCAGCCAGGTGCTGTGGGAACAGAGGCTCTGGAGGGCACAGGAAGGCTGGTCCAGAAAGGCTCCAGGGGAGAGACTGTCTGGGCTGCAGAAGGAAAAGTAGCCAATGCAGAAGAGGGGGAGTGGTGTGCCAGGCAGAGGAAATCCGGGGAACACAGACATAGCAGGGAAAGGCAGCAAAGGCACGGAGGCTGACAGTATTTGGTGTGACCACGGAATGATGAAGGCCGGAGTGGCAACAGACGAGACTGGGAAGGTGGAGAGGACAAGGTGATGGAGGCCTTGCTCAGTCCTAAAGCAGGTTTGACCCAGCAGGGGTTGTGGAGCCCCTAAGAGTTTAAAGTAGGTATGGGGCATCACAAGATCTGAGTTTCAGAACCCTCTATCTGGGGTTGGGAGGGCTAGGGCCAAGGAAGCTACTGTCACAGGAAGAGAGGGAGCTGTTAGGAAGGACTCCTGGGTTCCTGGCCTTGGCAACTGCATACCCACTGTTCTGGGCTGAATTGTGTCCCTTCAAAATATGTGTCGTAAATCCTAACCTCTATGCCTGTGGTTATAAACCCATTTGGGAATGGCTGTCTCTCTTATGTTAATGAGACAAGAATGGTGTAGGGTATGTCTTAAGTCAATCTCTTTTGAGATATAAAAGAGATTAAATAAGCAAGTGACAGAAGCTGAGATGGAGGAAGAGAGATGCCAAGCCACATGAACAATGCCCAAAAGCAGAAACTCAGAAAAGGCAAGGACCTTCCTCCAGAGCTGACAGAGAGACAGCCTTCCCCTAGAGCTCGCACCCTGAATTTGGACTTCTAGCCTCCTAAACTGAGAGAAAATACATTTCTGTTTGTTAATGCCACCCACCTGTGGTATTGTTATAGCAGCACTAGATGATTAAGACACCCACTGAGAAAAGCACAGGGGGGACAGAGGGATGAAGGCAGAGGGGGCAGGTGGCAGCTCTTCCCTCTTCAGAAGCCTTAAACCCTCTTCAGACCTCCTCCTCCCCATTCTAAGAGGGAAGGTGAAGTCATCTCTGCCTTTCTCAGGGACAGTGATGAGAGGATAAAAGGGTCCAGGCACTGATCTCCTTCCTCCTTCTTCTCTCCACGAATGCACACCCAACCCCCAAATCTCCCAGACCACCACAGCACCACAAGGTGACAGGCACTCAGGCCTACCTGCTGGCTTGCCCAGCCAGAGCAGACCTGGGTCTCCTCCAGGGGCCTCCTGTGTCAGGCAGAGACACCTGAACGTGGCCTGTAGATTGTGCGCCCACTATTCCGGTAACTAGCAAGTCAACTTGATACCACAGCTTCTCTGGGAGCTGCTTCCAGGAACTTCTGTCCCCTTCCCTAACTCCCACCCTGATGCCCAAGGGAGATCCAGCACATGAAGGGGCCTCCACAAGGCCTGGAAGGTGGTGCTTTGAGGGTGCTTTTTTGTTGTTGTGTCTGTTGCGTTGATTCCATGTGTGAAGAGCAGAACTCCTCCACAGGGTCTTCAGGGTGGTGACATTTTGGAAGCAGGTTGCCAGGCCTTACTTCCAAGGTGCCTCTGAGTGGACTCAAACCACCAAACTTTTGGTTAGTAGTCCAGTGCTTAATGATTTGCACCACCCAGGGCCTCCCCTAGGGGGCTTAGCTCCCGGAAAAATTCAAAAGACAGGAGCGTGCCCCTGAGGAAATGCTCTCAGTTTTGATGGAAGATGCAGTAGAAGATTTTGGCCATTTCCACTGGGCACCTCCCAGACTGGCCAACACACCCCACGCACCAATGGCAGGAGGCCACTCCCTAGTGTGCTGGGGCCCTTGGGCTCCTACTCATCAAGCTATGCTTAATGAATCAGCTGGTTTGTTTCCCAGCTCACACCTACACCCATGAAATAAACACGGGAAGAGGACTGCTGTTTCTATGAGAACTAAATTGAAGGCTGTAGAAAGACTTGGTAAAGGTGCTCAACAATCAACCAACCAACCAAAAACTGTACCAAATTAGGTTTGGGGAGAAACAACTGTCAAAGACTGGGGGAAAAAATGAAGACTGTGGAATGATTCTCTTGCGCTCAGATTGCTTTGCATCTTAGTGCTTAGTTCATTTTAAAGAGAGAGAAATGACAGATGATGTAATGTAAGTATGCTTTATGAAAGAGAACAGCTGACCCACAAAGAAAGGGCCGTGGCCTCGCATCGGGTCTGTGAGTGGTGGACATGGATGTAAATAAGAACGCGACGTGGAAGGAACTGCTTATGACTCCCCTGCATGTTAAATGACTATTTCAGTGAATGAACTGAAAGCTGGTCCAACAGGGCTAGACAAGGGTGTCTATCCTTCTGCCAGGGGTCAGGGGATCTGCCATCCCCGTTAACAATTCTCAGCCTCCAACAGTCCAGAGGATGCACTCTACCTCTGGAACCCCGAGACTACATAAAGGAAGCCACCCTGGGGGCGGTCACACAGAGGAGACAAGCAGGGTCAGCTGCAAGTGCACTGGGGCTGGCCACTGAGGCCTGGGCCTCCCCCAGGGCTCAAGAACCTCACCTGCGTAGGTGGTGCCGTCGATGTCCACAGACATGTTGATGCTCCCAATGCTGCTCGTAGTCAAGTTCAGGGCTGCAGCTGAGGCCTCTGATCTGTCTTCTGCTGGGGACAAGGGAGAAGCTGGGCCTGGTCAAACCGCCCACAGCACTTCCATGGTCCTCTTCAACACACTCCACTTTCCTTGCCTGGCTGCACCAGGTCAAGGCCTCGTGTTGTTAGAAAGCACCTGTATTGCCTTCTCCTGACCTTAAGGTCTGGCAGGAGAACCCAGGCTTGTCAACTTCCTGTCACTTGCCTTCTCTGGTAAGCCAGTTCATTTCCCAAGTCCTCTGCTCTCACAAGGGAACTGCACACAGCAAGAAGGCTGACTTCAGCTCAGCCGCTGTGCACTAACGCCACTGCAATTCAGCAGACTCTCACCGAGCACCTGCTGGCATCAGGCCCCAGGAAATCAGAGGTCAGTGAGAGCCAGTCCCTGTATTTATGGACTCCTTTGCCTCCTCCTGCCAGTGACAAGAGATTCCGTAGCTAGGCTGTGAGTTCCTCCAGAAGGTGGTTCTACCTCCCCAGCAGCTGGCCCAGCCTGGGCACTGCATCTAAACCCAAGCAGCTGGTGTTTCTGGAAGGCTGCAGGTGCTGCACGGGCAGCCAGGGCCTCTGCCTGGTTCACCCCAGGCCCTGCTCTTTTCAGCACAGGGAGACTCTTCCAGGTGAGCTGCCTCTGGCTCTGTATAGGACCAAGAGCACCTGAACAGGTAATGGAGGACAGAGTCCAGCTCTAGGGTCTGTTACCTCCCAGCTTCTTCAGGCTCCTCACCCGGGTCGGGGAAAACGGAACAGGTAGGGCCCTAGCTCCCTTCACCCTCAATTTCTTCCCAACACATGCTGATTCCTATTTGTTCTGATAGAGTCCAGGGCAAGAATGGCAAAGAAATGCGTGTGGGGGGTAAATGGAGAAAGAGGAACAAGGGAGACGGAGCGTGTGGTTCAGGGAAGAGAGGGTGAGGCAGTAGAAAAATGTAGAGGGGAAGGGGAAAGATGTCAATTATGCTGCCAAACTTGTATTTCCTCCTTCCCTGCTATTCCTGAGGGTCACCAGCACACACACCAACGTGAGGCCAGCCTGAGGCAGCTCTGGCCCCTCAGTGAGGCTCAGGAGCGACAGCTGTGCCCTGCTCTCGCCTCCATCTGGTGAGGTGCTGGGGTGAAGGCTGAGCCCTCTAATTTAATTTAGACACATCAAAAGGCTGGTGGGAGGGAGAAACAGGAGCTGTCTCTGAAGATCTCTGGCTCCTCCTCCTTGAATAACTAGAGAACAGGGCACTGCCTGAGGCCATTTCTGGTCCCCTAGAAAAGGACCTCAGCTTGGAACTGAGATCTTAGCGACCACTGAGGCCCTCAAGGGCAGAACTGGAGGGGTTCCTTCTAGTCAGGAGTATGACCTTTCTACGTCAGCCTTACCACCCTGCCCCAGTCCCGGGGGACATGAGTGGGCACCCAGTGGAGCTGGGGTCTGGCACCACTTGAGAAGGGAGGCACTTGCCCGGAGCCTGGGGCTTACCTCTGCCGTTGATCCTGATCTTCATGGGGAGCTGCCGCGCCATGCTGAAAAAGTTGCGCTGGAAGGCCTGCTGCACCAGGCGCTGCTCCTCCTCTGACAGCCTTGACACCTTCTTCTCAGGAGGCTCCCCTGACTCCAGCCGCTCCCGCAGCTGCTCCAGTGTGGCAGTCCGGGTACTGGCCTGCTGGCCTGCCAACGGCACAGCTAGGCGATTTGGCACGGGCACCGTTGTCACGGGGACTCCGTCACCTGTGAAGGAACCAGAGCTGGACCAATCCATCCTCCCACCCAACAAATCCAATTGTGGGCCTGGGGAGACTCGGCGTACCACCTCCCTTCCCTTCCTCCTCCCCCAAGGGCCCTGCTAACCTTTCCTGAGAGTGGTTGCTGGGGACAGCCGAGGGCTACTGGCACTGGTGCCACTGCTGGAGCCAAGCCCAAGGATAGGGAAGCGGATCTTGGGTGGGGAGAGAAGGGCAGGGGCCCCGGCAGCCGCAGCAGAAGCAGCAGTGGGTGAGTAGCCAAACAGCGAGGAACTGTAGCTAGGCCGTCTCCCCTCCCTCCGGTTACCATCGATGGCCGCCTGGAGCTCAGCTGGGGAGCTCAAGGCTTTTTTCTCACACTCGTAGGCATATAGATACTTCATGTACCTGAAAGGAAGGAAGGAAGGAAGAATGATCCAAAACACGGCACCAGAGACTGCTCAGTTTACATTGCTGGCTCTCTGGAAGCAACCTGTCAGACAGGCCTCTGGGGTAGAGGATGGCAGCCTCGGTGCACTTGGTGGAGGTGAGGCTCCTCTACCTGCTTCTCAATTCCGAACACTGCTCAAATTTGAGGCATCTTTCCTTGAGGGAAATAAATAACGTATAATGTTTTCACGTTTGTTTTGGTGCCTTTTTTAGTGCTGACAGAAATCGGGCCCATGTTTTGCAATGTCTCTCTGGCTCCTTGATCTCCTAACCACTCTGGGTTAGGCTGGTCAGAAGGGAACAATTCTTCCCATTGTGTGTGGAACATGGCAGTGCTGTCCTTCTTGTGTCAGATGCCCCAAGATGCAACTCTCTACCCAAAGGTCTTGAAAGAGGGTGGAAAAGGAGACTGCTGTTCCCGTCATAGCTCTGTCCCCAGCTTCTCAACTTCTGCTGGGACAACTGCAATAGATACAACCCCTGCGCTTCTCATGTAGGCCACGACAGGCTGCCCCAACTGGTACGTCAGCTGTGCCTTCCATGTTCTTCACACAGCAACTTCCAGTGTGATCCAAAGAACAGAATCCCCTCAGCCCCTCATTCTCTAATGGTACTTTTGGTTTCACTGTTTCTATCCAGCTTTGTAATTAATTCAAATGGTTATAAAAATAGGTTGCCAATCCTGACGGGGTCTGACTGCCTGTTTTCTTCCCGCCCCCTATTGCTGGGCAAGCTGAATGTCCGGTTAAGGAGGTCCAGGCTTAGGGTGGAAGTGCTATTTGGGAGATGGTGTCCTGGAAAGAGTGTGGATTCCAGAGGCAGAGGACAGGTTTGAATCTCAGCTCTGCCACTTACTGGCTGGTATGCCTTGGCCAAATTATTGAACATCTGGGTTTTGTAAGCTGGAAAGTGGGGCTAACACCTGCTTTATGGGATTGATTGTGAAGTTTAAAATGAAACAATACGGTAAAATATTGCCACACAGGAGACCCTTGGTAAGTGGTGGTAGTTGTTATCATTTAGGTTTAATGACGGGTTCACCTCAGAAAGCTCCCGACTGTCACTTCAGGAATTCCACTCATCTTGCTGACTGTACAGTGGAACTTCCTTCCTTTACTCTAGGTTAGAACATCTCCCTTTCTCCACCTCTAGCTTCCTTCCCCCAGGCCCTGGCCACTCACTGGGTCCTAAGGGTGAAGGCGGCGCTGGTAATGGACGTGGGCAGGTTGAGGCCTTTGGTGACCTCCCTCCAGATCTTCTTGTTGATGATTTCCACCAGGCCGCCCTTCTCCGTCACCAGCTTGTACAGCATGTACAGGTCCAGGATCTGCTTGGCCATGATGGGTATTCGGTTGATAGGGGTCCCTGTGATTGCCCAAAGAGAAAAAGAGAGAGTTGTGTCATCGCCAAGCAGAGAAAGAAGACATCTGTGTCTGCCCACTTTTTTTTTATTGTACTTTAGGTGAAAGTTTACAGCTCAAATTAATTTCTCATATAAAAATTTATACACACATTGTTAGTGACCCTAGTTGCTATCCCCATAATGTGACAGCGCATTCCCCCTTTCTACCCCAGGTTTCCCATGTCCAGTCAGCCAGCTCCGATCCTTTTCTGCCTTCTCACCCCACCTCTGGACAGAAGCTGCCCATTTGGTCCTGTGTATCTACATGAACTAAGAAGCACATTCTTCACGAGTATCCTTTATGTCTTGTAGTCCAGTCTAATCTTCGTCTGAAGAGTTGGCTTCGGGAATGGTTTTAGCTCTGGGTTAACAGGAAGTCCAAGGGCCATGTCTTCGGGGCTCCCTGCAGCCTCAGTCGGACCATTAAGTCTGGTCTCCTCATGAAAATCTGAGTTCTGCTCCACACTCTTCTCTTGCTTCATTAGGGACTCTCTGTTGTGTTCCCCGTCAGTGTGTCTGCCTACTTTTTGCTGAGTTGAAAATAAGGTTCATGAACTTGCTTAAAGTGTAATTTTAATTTGACTCAAGTCTCCAAAAGTCTGAAAACTATCAGACTATCACTTTTGTTTGGGATGCACAGGACTGGTCAAATTCACTGTGTGGCCTTGGGCAAAACACTTAACCTCTCTGGATCTGCTTTCCCATTGTTAAATAAGAGGGCTGGACTAGATGATTTCTAGGATCTTTTTCCTGGAAACTTATATCAGTCCAGACTGTTTCCTGATGATGTGGCAACTCAAACTCCTCTGAAGCCTTCCGCCTCCATTCACTCGTCGCCTCCTCAGGGAAGCCTTGTCCTAACTGCCTGCACGGGGGAGGTCTTGTCGCAATCATCTGCAGGTGCAGCTCCCTGGGCACCTTTTGTAGCACTCAGTGCAGCCTGTCAGTGTGTTGATTTGCGTGTTGTCGTTAGCCACCTCGGAATCTATTCAGACTCATGGCGACCCCATGTGTGCAAAGCCCAACTGCCCCACAGGGTTTTCTTGGCTGTCATCTTTGCGGAAGCAGATAGCCAAGCCTTGCTTCTGCAGAGCCGCTGGGTGGGTTCCAACCACCAACCTTTAGGTTAGCAGTGCATTGCAAACTGCTTTCTTCACCCTGGCTCCTATTTATCTGCTATACCGCCTGCTTTCTCTTCTTTTACTGCTGACACTTGCGGCCACTGGCCCTGCTGCAGGATGGAGAGATTGCTTTTTCTCTCGTGTGTGCCTTGCCACGTCAAAGGAGCCGCTGGATACGCAGGTCTCCAAGGGGATGAAAAGCCACTCAACAATGCTCTCCTCACTCCTTCCCTGGCCTTTGAAAGAGGGAGGGTCAGAGTAGCTTCCGCCCGCTGGCCCCCGAAGGGAAGTGAGCGGAGCCAGGGACTTGATTAGGAAACCTGGCACCGAGCAGGAAGGGCTACTAATGAGCACCAGGGGACAGCAAGGAGGGTGGGGCCAGGGTCCTTTCACAGCCGGCTGGGATGCTCGTCAGGAGGCGTGATGGATGACTGTCATTTGGCAGCCTCGGGATTAATGATCTGGAGGTCAGAGGCGAGAATTCCACAGGGAAGGGTCACCGTCCAGGGCAGGGCCTGAGACTTGTTGCCTTTTGATGGCAAACCCTTTTACTGTATACAGGCTGCTCCTCCTCTGTCCTGCCCTCTTCCCACTGGTCCTGATCTTGGCGAGGGCTCACTGAGCTGCCTGGCACATTTGAGGCCAGCTTGACCAGAGAAGGGCTGCTTGCTTCTGCTCCTACTGCTTCTTTCCCCTAAGGAACAGCTGTTTTCTTCTCAGCCCTGGAATGTCAGCCTCACCATCCCAGGACAACTCTTCTACAGGTTAATTCAAGCCAAAGAATGGAGGGAAGGGTCCCACATTTATGAAAAGGAAGCAGCGCGAGCAAAGACAGGTGGACTGTGCTGAGGGTCAGGCCTCTTATCTAAACATGGGGGCTACAGATCTCTAAGACCTCAGTCTTGATCAGCTGTTCTTTGGAGGGCCAAGGACAAAAGGGTCATAGACTTAGACTACTCCCTCCAGGTAGTTTTCTACCTATTCCAGTTCACAAGTAAACTATCAGAAGATTACTGGTATACTCTTAAGACTCACAGCTCATGTGCTGGTTAGTTTTTCTCCCAACTGCTCCAGGCAGTAAACCTTAGTCCTACCTAAAGACAAAAGCCTGATGCAGCAGAACTGGTTCCTGCCAGAAGAGGGCTAGAGTCCACCTCCACGTGGAGGCCTGTCTACTCAAGCACTTATGGCCCTGGCGAGTTCACATTTTCCATGGCATCACCTGGATACTCTAGGGGGGGTCCTTCCAAGGCCCCCTCGCATAAGCCCCCAAAGCTCGCATTTCCACAATCTTCCTGTGTGTAACCTATGAACTTCCAACTCAGACTGTTCACACTGAACTTACCTTCACGCCCCTAAACTATTACATGCCCCTTTTCCGTTACTCCTTTTTTCCCCCAGCGGCACCATCATTCTTTGAGGTCTGAGGGCACCAGCTTCTCTTCTCTCATTTATCATTCACTCTTAGGTTGTTAGGATGCCCCATGGATTCTTCCTCTGAGATACCTTTCAAAAGTACCTTCCTTTCCAATCTGCAGCCACCACCCTGACCAGGCCCTTGTTGCTTCATACTTAGATGCCTGTAGCAGCCTTTTATCCATACACTCAACTTACACACTGCCACCAGACAATCTTATTAAAATACCACTTTCACCATGTCACTTGCTTCCTTGTTTCAAAGCCTACAAAGACTCCTATTGCCTATTCATCCCAACCCACATGTCCAACCTCGTGAACCATGTTCCCCAACACTCTCTTAAGAATTATTTAGGCCCTGAGATGATCTTTAAACCTTAAACCAAAATTATCCCTTGAAGTTATCTTAAAACCGAACAAGACTTTAGCTTAACTAGTAAAAGATACCAGCTTTGAGCATTCTGCTCTTTTAAGAGCTATCTATATGGGATCAAATTGACAACTGCAACTTGGAAGATTAGATAGGAACCTTAGGGGGCAATGAGTTTGTTAATGGGGGAGGAACAACTCAGAAAAGGGTGAGAATCGTGAATGGTTGCACAACTCGAAGAATGTAATCAACGTCCCTAAACCATACATGTAGAAACTGTTGAATTGGTCTATGTTTTGCTGTGTATATTCTCAACAACAACAAAATAAACAAAATTTAGAAGAAAAAAATTTACGTAGGAAATGTTTCAAGCATATCCCAACAACTCACTCTCGCTCTTGTTAGTTGGGTCTTCTCACTATCCCCTCCGCAAGCTCACTTCTGCTACTCCATAAACCTAAAATGACCTGACTCCACAATATCCTTCAATGTCTACTTCCTCCAGGTAGTTTTCTACCCATCCCAGTTCACAAGGATTTCTTCCTTTCCAGAATTTCTATTGCAACTCTATTACAAGTTCAGCAAATAATTATTCTCTAATTGTTTCACCTACGTTTGCCTGGCTTCCCAGCAGGACTGAACACTCTGAAGGCAGGGATTGTCTTTCCTTCACCATGCCTTGAACATTCAAGTGTTTAATCAATTAATTTACCATGGAAATAAAAAGAAATGCTTCTCAGAGTCAAAGCAACCAGCTCCGTGGTAACCCACCTGGGAATCTTAAGCACATTTTCCTTATACTTCTGGTGTGCCTGCTGTGGTGTGAACTTTAAGTCAGCTGATAGTCCTGAACAGAAGCCACCTTGTCCTCTCAGGGCCTAGCATGGCTCATTGGGATTGCTACTATCCTTATTAAACGAACAGGGAATAGGGGTCCAGAGTGGTTTAGCTCCTTGTTTTCCAGGTCCCACAGTAAGAGGACTTGCAAGTGATTCCATCGGGGGAAGGACAAAAGAATGGACAGTGAGTTAGGAAAAGCCATGACTTCACACAGCGGTGCCAGAGGGAAGGGGAAACAGGTGTTAGAAGGGGAAGGCAGCGTACAAAGAACAGATGCTCCTGAGTGTTTAAACCAACACAGCAAAGCTTACAGACAAGGGCTGGCTGGCCTTCTCAACTGTCACCTTGAGAGTCAGACACCACACGTTTTTGGAACTCCATTTGTGAACAGCTTTCAGAGTTGGCACGATTTTCTTTTAAATCTCTTCAATGATGGTCAATTTTCAAACGCGGAGGGTGAACTTTACGTTAGAAATGCACATCATTCATTTGGAGGGAAGCCAGGTAAACAGGATGAGTGACCAGGCTGTTTACTGTCTCTGATTGACAATGGGGTGTGGCCACAAACCATGATGGTTTTCTAGTGTGGCTTAAACTGCCGCTGAAGGCAACTCCCAGTGAGGAATCACGAATTCTGAGTAGTCACTGACCTAATGTCGAGACGTTTGAAATGGTTTCTTTGAAGAACAACACTGTTATGGATGCAGAAATTTCTTTAAAAATTAGCCTCTTTGTGGTCACACATCATGTGCCTGAATTAGACTGAGAATTGCTTAGGGGCAAGAGTAACAGTGGCAGATACAGGACTCGGGAAGACAAGGCAGGGTCAAAGCAGCACATGGAATCAAGGCTGTAAACCTAGCCAGTAAGTGACCTCGTCCCTGTACCACAAGGGGGAGGGACAGGCCACCCTGGGAACTGTCTCCCCACACCAGAGAGAAACCGCAGTCAAGGGGTGTGCTGCAGCCCTGCTCCGTGGCTCAGCCCCACTCTGGGTGTATCAGGGACCCAGACTGCATGCTCCTCACCGGGATCCCTGTGCCTTGGTCAGGCACCCTGCATCTAGAAATCAAGTGATAAGGGACATCGGTGCTTTCTTCCCGTGGCTGGCCAGCTGTAAAGTTGCCAAGAGCGCCCAGTGCAGGCAGGCCCCCCCGTATTGTCAGAAGCCAGACATATGCTAATCCGAGTGCTAGTTCTAGATGACGGTATGGTTTTCTCACTGTTAGGTTTGGACAATTACCCAGATAATTTAAACACAAAATCCTGCTTTGGATTTGATCCTTCTGAAAACTTAAGGGGGAGGCCGAATTCTCAGCGTGGTCTGTCTCTGCAGCTTGGACCTGGTAGCCAGGCCCTTGTCCAAAGCAGGTTTAACTATGAAGAAAGAAGGGGTGGGTGAAGGCCTCTTAGCTGAGTTTACCTCCCTGAACGAGGAAGAAACCAATACATAATGCTGGAGGACAACAGGTAGGGTGGGGAGACAGGTATATTCAAGCCTCAGTTTCCCCATCTGTGAAATGAAGAGTTTGGCTAGATGATGTTTACTTCTAAAGTCCTATGAGTCTATGAATAAAAACTGAAATAAATTTGATACCCACTGCCGTCAAGTTGGTTCCAACTCACAGTGTCCCTATAGGACAGAGTAGAATTGCCCCACAAGCTTTCCAAGGAGCAGCTGGAGGATTTGAACTGCCGACTTTTTGGTTAGCAGCTGAGCTCTTAACCACTGTGCCACCAGGGCTCCTTTAAAAATTTGATAGTTGTTATTATTACCAAAGGGAGGGTGACTTACGTTTTAGGAGCTTGCTTAAATTATGGAATAATATTGCCAGGTGACTTTGACACAGATGATTTGGGATCCTCTCCTGTGGAGGGGGCCTGTGTGGCTTAGTGCCAGATCTGTGAAGTTGAAGTCCACAAGTAACGGCTCCAGTGAGAAGTCTTTTGGGGAAGGTGGGGAGGGAGGCAGATCTCTAGCCTGCTCTCTGACCTGTATTGTATTTTCCCTTAACGAAGCCCTTCACTTGAGAGAAGACAAGCTCCTGCCCACAGTAAGTGCAAAAGCAAGCTGCAGAGGGCCAGGGGAGAGGCAAACTACCCACTGAAGGGAGGCTGTTTGTGGCCACCAGGGTTGGCCCTGTTGGAGGCCGAATCTCTGCCCCCAGAGGGAGTGTGAGCACCTGATGGGGAAGCATGTAGCCTGTCAGTCACTGCTGTCATAGCAGGAGCTAGGATTGAGGGTAATTAATCATGGGCTCCCTGACAGGAATCCTGAGCCTTATCTGTACCCCAAGAAATGCCACTGGTCTCCAGTTCCCTCCTCAATAAAGGAGACTGACAGTTCCAACAAAGAGGCCCCTTATCAGATTTCAGCCAGGGAACCTGAGGCAGCCTGAGGGTGTAGTGAAAGGCTTTTATGAGGGCCAAGGACCCAGTGAAGCTGCTGGGTTCCCAGGCTTTAACTCTCGTGGGTAGGAACGCTGCCAGGCACCCGCACTAGCAGGCCAAAGCTGCACGAGCTGTGGTCAGGAGCTTCCGGCACTGACCCGTGGCTAAACAAAAGCTGCTCCCTGGCATTCAGACAGCTGGGGAAGTAGCTGGGGCTATAGGTGAGGAGAGCGGGAGAAGAGATGGCCTCCTCTGGCTCTAGAGACAAAGGTGGGAGACGGCAAGAGTGTTGGAGGGAAAGTCACTCCTTCCCCACCACAGAGAACAGGGACATTCCAGTGAAGACCAGGAGCAACTGGAAGCAGGGACCCCAGACAGACCCACATGGCTGCCTTCCTGCCTCTTGGTCAGGGGTGAGGGCCCAAGACCCAGGGCGTGGCCCTGCCAGGGACCCTCGATGCTTTTTCCTGGCTTTGAAAATGGTCATTAATCACTGCCATAGCAAGACTGTCAAGAGAGCTGGGCTGCCAGCCAGGGAGCCTCGCAGAGTTAAGACCCAGGTTAAGGAGGGAATGTGTGCAGGCAGAAAGGCAGGCGGGGCTCCTTCCGCTCCTCTGCATGTTGATTCTCACCCTGCTCCAGCCCTGCTCTCCAGAACCCGGCAGAGAAGTGACTGGGGATTTTCTTCCCTGACTTGTTTATGCAGAAAATACCTTCCACCGGGGGAACTGGGCAGCAGTGCCTGGCAGTATGCAGCACAGCCTGTAGGCAGACTGTTCCACTCAACAGGGCAAAGGCGAAAGACACGCAAACATCCTCCTACTGGACTGATGGGCACCCATAAGCCCTCTACCTCAAATCACCCTCAAACTGGGCCCACTTTTTTGTCTTGAAATGTGTGTGTGCGTATGCATGTATATATATATGTGTATATATATAATTAGGAAACCCTGGTGGCATAGTGGTTAAGTGCTACGGCTGCTAACCAAAGGGTCGGCAGTTCGAATCCGCCAGGCGCTCCTTGGAAACTCTATGGGACAGTTCTACTCTGTCCTATAGGGTTGCTATGAGTCGGAATTGACTCGACGGCACTGGGTTTACTGGGTTTACACATAATTGAAATATAACTTATATATAGTGTAGTGCACTAATCTAAAGTAGATAGCTAAACAAATTCTTACATCCATATAACCCATGGGACCATTACTCGGAGCTGTGGTGGCACAGTGGTTAACAGCTTGGCTGCTAACCAAGAGGTTGGCAGTTTGAATCCACCACTGCTCCTTAGAAACCCGATAGGGCAGTTCTACTCTGTCCTATAGTGTCACTCTGAGTTGGAATCAACTTGATGGTAACAGGTAATCATTACTCAGATCAAAATACGGAACTTTTCTAGTGCCTTGGAAAACTCTCTCATGCCTCTTCCCAGTCAATATCCATCTTCCCACCCTATCCCACCCTGGAGGTAACCTCTGACATGTATCACCACATAAATAAATGGAATCATATGTATTGCTCTGTCTGGCTTTTTTTTTTTTTTTTTGCTCAACGTTAGGTCTGTGATCATCCCAGTTGTGTAAAGCAGTAGTTCATTCTTTTTTTATTGGTGCGTAGTACTCCACTATACAACTTTGCTACCATTTATTTATCCACGCTATTGCTGATGGACATTTGTTTCCACTTTTTAGTCATAATGAATGGTGCTGCTATGAATATTCTTGCCTGTGTCTTTCAGTGAACATAAGCACTCATTTCTATTGGGTATAATACCTAGCAGTGGACTTGCTGGGTAAAAGGGTCAGCACATAAATGTTTTGCTTTAGTAACTACTACCCACAGATTTCTAATGTGGCTGTATCTATTTACACTCCCACCAGCACTGTATGGGAGTTCTCATGGCTCCACAACCTGGGAGGCTAATTTTAAATTCATCACTCTTTTTGATACTCCAGCACAGGCTAATTGCTTTAGGTGAATTTCAACAGTGTACCTCATGCTGTATTCTGCTATGGCTAATAAAATTATGCGTACGGTTGTGCTGTCTCTTTCCTAAAAGAGTTTTTATCTTCTGTGTACAGAGTTAGGAGATAACAAAATGAATGCCAAGGGCCTGTCGGGTCTTCTCTGCTTTGTCTCCTGCAGGATCAATAGACCTGGCTGGTCTGTCCAGGAGAAGGGGTGGCCGGCAGCCTGTGCGAGGTGCAACCACTCAAGGGCCTTTTGGCTGGGCACTGCACAGCTGTCCGAGCTTCTATTACCAATCTGTGCCACCAGCCTCTCAAGACCCAGCAGAGTTTCCCACAGTGTAAGTGGACCAAACCCTCACTTCAACCTTCCCCTACACCAACTCTTGGACTACTCACTGAATATTCGCTCACCTTCAACAAAAGAGCTGAAACTGCCAAATAACCCAATTTTACCATGTGCTAGAAGTACCGATAAAGATTTCTAAGGAGAAAGGCTGAATTTAATGACAAAAGCAAGCTTTTCAAATTAATTGTGCCTTTCAAGAACCAACTCCCTTCCCATTACGGTGGATAACTGATAGCTAGTTATGAAGTACTAAGTGACTATTAAAAAAAAAAAAACACGATGTGTATTTATCAATAGCAGCTGTATCACCTGGGGAAAGGAAAAGACCTGCCCTCAGACAAAGGGCTAATCCTGATCCTTAAATATTAGAGTTTTAAACTTTCATTTGGGGATCAAGTTAGTCCATGAAGTCACAAGGCCTATTTCATCTAAGAAAGACAACATATTTCAACCTACCAGGAAGGGTGTCCAGAGCCACAGGCCATTTACTGCAAGATACAAAGAATACACCAGAAATTGCCTTACCACCAAAAGGCAAAGCAATATATGTCAGGAACATTTCCTTGCCTGAGATGGATAGATAAGCACACAACAGAAGGAAAAACACTCAAACTGCACTTTGAGGCAAGCCAAGCCTCTTTCCCACAGTAAATTCTTTGTATATACACATCAAAAACAGATCCAACAATCCATTTGGGAAAACCAAGGTCAGTTTGCAGCCTTGAACAGAGCTAGTGGGGGAGGGAGGGCAGCTCTACGAGTGAGGTCTGGACAAAACTTGTCTTCCACACTATCAAGTGTTTCCTTAGCTTTGCAGCCTAGTGTGCTCAGATGGGGCAGGGGCTGACAAGGAGAGCCTGGCTCGTGGGCATCCTGGGTGTGTATAAGGTGCTTCTGTCTCCGGCGTACGTCATCCCCACCCTAAACTGCCCCAACAGATGGCAGTCTCTCTGCCACTGTTGAGTTAGTCACATCTGCCCTTTCCTGAGAGGCAAGCCTTACCCTCAGATGAAGACTTCTCCTGCACACAGAACTCTATTTTGTATTAATTAGCTAGATGCAGTCAGATCCTATACTCCACAGTGGCCTGGAGAGGCAGGCCACCTCCCTCTATTGGCTTGGGATACTGAAGGAGAGACAAGGGGTTGTCCGTTGCCCCAAAGGGAGAAAGTGATGGACCTGCTGGTGTTATGGGCCAAGTTTTTCAAAGGTGTTGCCAAAGCAAGAAAGAGCACTGGCCTGGGAGTTAGAATACCAAGTTCTAATTCCGCTAGGTGGCCTTAGGTAAGTCACTTAACCTCAGAGCTGATTCTTTGTGGGTGATGATAACCTTTGCTCTGTCCTCCTACCAAGTGGAGCTGTGGGGAGTGGCAGACTAGAGAATGGGTTGAAACTGTGCGGGATGATAATAAAAAAAAATAACAGCAAAATTATCATCACAATCATCCTGGCTCTGATGAGTTCACAGTTTTGTTTCACCCTCTAGGGAACAAGCCTTTCTTCCTCACTGATGAGGGGAGAGTGGAATCATGTATGTACAGCCTTTGTTTATCAGACTTCCAAATTAATCCCCCTCTTGAGCACTGGGAGACTAAATATCTCAGAAACCACCCATAGTGAGTTACATCAGCCAGAGATTATTTACAATCATTTGGATTTATTTCAGGCAAAGAAATGTGTGCGTCTTTACACACATACACACACACACACACACAGAGCAAAAGATGAGAAAAAAGGGGCATCAGAGTTCTGAAATCTAACCAAGCCTTTCTAGAAAACATTTTGAGGGAAAACAGAATCAAGAGTAATTTGTTTAATTCAATTTGGCTTCAGTCAGTGGAAAAGGAAATACTTTATTCAGCGGGGGAATGGAAGAAGCACTTCTTGGGGTTTCTTTGTGTATCTGTTGCACAGGCAATTATTCTGACAGAAACTTGCTACTAAAGGGGCTTTTTTTTTTTTGGACATCTGACTAGGTCACTGTCTGTTGCGAGCTCAACAGACACAATCATGGACACAAAATACAGAACACACAACTTGGAAGGAACTTCTACCTAGACTACTGGAATCCTCTCATTTTATAGATAAGGAACTATGGCCCCCAGAGAGGGGTTTGCCCGAGACCATGGAGAAGGGTGGAATGTTAGCCCTGGCTTTGCACTGATCAATCCCGAGCTCGTTCCCCCACCACACGGCAGCAGCAGACAGACAGCGAGCCAGCCGATTCAGCATCTGCCTCGGCGACTCCGCTCCTTCTACATGGAAGGTTGCCCTGTGGTGGGGGAGGGGGTCACCAGGGTGCAAGTAGCCTCTGTCTAGCCTAGAAACCAAGGTGCCATGGGCTGAAAGGCCCATCTGTTGCAGTCAATTCACCCAAACATGTTAACAAGTGAGAGACCCCGCACAAAGCCTTAGTTACAGCCTTGTCCCCTGCTCCCACTGATCTGCTGTTTTATCACCTGCAGCTGCAGTCATTCAGGGCAGCCTGCTGTGTGCAGCCTCCCTCAGGGCCCTGTCTACTTCCTCTGCAGGGCAGCCTGCTGTGCCAAAGCTGCCAGTCCACTCACAGCCCCATAGGCGGCATGAGGCTCTGTACACCCGGGCCATTTTCAGTGGCTCCTGTGAAATCCACCATTTACCCTTCACGTTTGCTTTGGAGGCTGAGAAGCTGACCTGCTGCCGAGGTCTACCAGGCTTTTCCTTGGTCCCAGCTTACAAGATCTGACTCCTGAGTGACCCAGACACTCAAACTCAAGACTGACAAATAAATAACAAGCGTCCAGGGGCCCTTAGTGTCACCATTATGTGAAGAGCAAAGACACCAAGCTTCACATGATCGAAAACGCAATCCACCCCCCAGACTTTTTTTCTTTTTGTTTGTTATCAATAGAGTTTTATTGATACAGTAACACTCACTCATGTACATATTGTCTCTGGCTGCCTTGATCCAGATCTTCAGGTCCACAGAGTTGAAAATATTTCCTATCTGGCCCTTTACAGAAATTTGCTGACCCCTGGGCTAGACAGATGGGTTCCCATCTTTGTGAGCTTGCTTTCAGTTTGGAAGAGGTGGTCAGGGAATATGGTTTACAGGAGCAGACAGCCAGGTCTTTATCCCTGCTGGGTAGGTTTGAACCACCAACCCTTTGGTTAGCAGCCCAAAGCTTAACCCATTGCACCACCACGGGAAAAATATGGAATGCTTCACGAATTTGCGTGTCATCCTTGTGCAGGCGCCATGCTAATTTTCTTTGTATGTTCCAATTTTAGTATATGTGCTGCTGAAGCGAGCACCCCCAGACTTCTTTAACCATCCACTCTAACTTAAGCCTCTCAGAATGAGTTTTCCAGGGAGGAGTTTTCCACACTGGCTGTCCTGCCTCAGCCTTCCCTCTCCAACTACACGCTGCTGACTGTAAGTGTTCTGAAAGCCCGGCTCTGAAGCCACTCCCCGGGCTTCGCCTTCAATAACTCAGCTATGTCTACAGGTTGAAGTGCTAACTTCTCAGTCAAATACTGCTCTTCACAGTCTGGTGCCAGCTGACCCGTCCAGGACAGCCCCTGAACTCAGGCCTCACACAAACGTTATCCCAGCCACGCACGAATGGCATGGTGTTTTGCCTCCTCTGCGTGGTTTCCCCACTCCTGTGCCTCAGACATGCTGAAGGTGCACCTGCTCTCAGAGGCCTTCCCTGCACACCAGCCCAGGGTGAGGTCCCTGCACCCACTCAGTCACAGAGGACAGCCTGACTCAGGCCCCCCCTCCCACCCCCCAGGTACTGCTACCTGAGTGGAGGTAAGGTTATTTCCATGAAGGGTTTTTCTGCAGAGGAAATTTTAAATCTACAGGCAGTCCCTGGGTTACGAACAAGATCTGTTCTTAAGTTGGTCTTTAAGTCGAATTTGTAGGTAAGTCAGAACAGGTACATTCGGTTCTTATTTACTGTCTGTTAGTCAAATGTTTGTATTAGTATATAGTATATACATTATCTTTCTGTGCACACAAAACACTTAAGAAACACTTCATGTGTGTCACAAAGTAGTGTGTGTTCGTTATTACAAATCACTGTATTTAACTCAAATTTTTCATACAATAAGCTTTATGGCAGTCTGTAAATTGGATGTTCTTAACTCAGGGACTTCCTGTACTCCTTCTCATCCTTCTATTACAGCAGTTCTCAACAGGGGGCAAGTTTGCCCCCAGGGAGCATTTACAATATTCTAGAACATTTTGGCTGTTATGATTGAGGGGTACCACCAGCATCTAGTGGGTAGAGGCCAGGGATGATGCTAAACATCCTACAGAGCACAGGACAGTCCCCCAAAACAAAGGACTACCCAGTCTAAAAAATCAATAGCACCCAGGTTGAGAAACCCTGTATTAGGATAACTAACAAGCAGCCAGACGGACTGAATTGGTTTTCCCTCCTACTGGTGATGCCAATAGTGAATGCAAACAGTGAAACACCTAACAAAGTGCTCTGAAGACAGGAAGAAGATCTGCTCAGGGCCTGGATCACTAGAAACTGGTATTATCAAAGGGTGCCGCTCACTTCTGTTTTGGGTTCACTGAGAAATCTACTAGCTGGCAACCTGGCAGTTCCAGCTGCTGTGCAGCAGCAGGATATTCCGCAGGCTGCTTGCTGCTGCTGACCTTCGTTTACAGGGCAGCTGTCTGTCGGAAGCAAGGCTGATGCACCTGAAGTCTTGTGCAGCTCAGCCTCCCTGTGTGTGGCACACTGAGTCAGGAAAACTAACAGGATGACTCACACAGCAAACATGTGCTGAGTGGCTCCATGCCTGGCCCCATGCTAGCACTGGGGACTCGCAGGAATGACAAAGTGGCTGTCCTCGAGGAGTTCCTAGTCGAGTGGGGACATATAGTAGTAAACAAACAATTACCCATCTTCACTCTTGGCTAGACCGATATAACTTCCATTTTCCTTTAAAAATCCTTCTGGGAAAGGAGAAAAGCAATAAAGTAGAAAATAAAGCAATGGAACTACACCACTGATTAAAATCTATATTGCTATGGCAGTCCCTTTGAGACAGGATCAGCTCTTGGGTTTGCACCAGCTGGGCTTGTGAGGCTTGTAAATAATTAAAAGGTAATTGGAAGGGGAGACCAAAGTATTAAGTGGATTTCTCTCTCTCAGGGCAACCAGGGAGTTTCACTGCTGCCAGTCACATTATCTTTCAGGACTATATTCTTGTTTTTTCACTGACACAAGCAGCTCCAGATAACAGTTGGAGGAGTAAACTAATTAGGGCCTGCTTATGCTACTTTGATAAGCCTGGAGATTGGGGGAAACAAGATGGAAAACTTTCCATTGCCTTTTTAAGCAAACCAGGAGTTATAGTCATGCCACTAAGAAGGCAATAAGGCTTTGGAAGGTAAAGGGGTAGAGAGAGGTGGGTGGACACAGAGAGAGAGACAAAGAAAGAAAGAGAGTTATCTCAGGGTATTTAGCTGCTGGGGGCAGCCATTATAGCTCAGCTTAGGGTAAAGAGAAGACTTTCATTTCTAGGTCTCAGTAAAGGACTGAGAAACCAAGGATGTGTGATCAGACACAAGCAGGAGCCTGGGAAGAGCATGGTGGGAGCAGCTTCCTCTGTGGCTTTGCCCTGAGGGTGATGAAGGTAGAATCGTGCCAGCCTGGGGTTCTGGCCATGTTTCCTGAGGGCTGACAGGGCTGGTGAACCCACTGCTATGACAGGATATAAAGCCAGGAAGTTGATTCACTGGACTCAAGGCTCAGTCACGCCATGGCCCAGAGTGGAGATGGCTATGGTAGGAGGCAGAGAGACTGTGAGACGGATAGAACGAAAGAGAATCGGGAGAGTGGTTTATAAAGCAGATACCTACGCACCCACGGTTAAACTGCAGGAATGCTCCAGGCAAGTCAGAGAATGAAAGGGTCAAAAGGATAAGGAGAAACAGTTGGCCTTTGCTTTTCATGAATCATTTTAGACCCTCCAACAAACCCCTGTTATTGTTGTTAGTTGTCATGGAGTCCATTCTGACTCATGGCAACCCCATGTATGCAGAGTAGAACTGCTCCATAGGGTTTTCTTTGGAAGTAGATCACCAGGCCTGTCTTTCAAGGTGCCTCTGGGTGGGTTCGAACTGCCAACCCTTTGGCTAGCAGTCGAGTGCTTAACTATTTGCACCACCCATCTCTATTCTTCCATTTACATTGCTCAGTCTCCACGATGCTGGACGCACCAACAGGAGGCCTCCACATGCTAGTTTAAGTGAAGCCCAGGGCAGCTGTAAGGCTACGGCTCCAGAGACCAGTTAATTGCAAGAAGAGAGACAAAAACATGGCAGGGCCAAATTTGGATGATTATTCCATTCATTTTCTGCCAAGACCCTCTCTTCCCTCTTCAATCTTGTCAATTATTTGGCTAAATTCAGGTCCAACCAGCAGCAAATGCCTCTTATCCTCATAAAATGCTGGCACTTTGGGGGAAGGACGGCTAACAGCGACCTGTACACAGTAGGCATTCAGTAAATATTTACTGAATTGAAATGATGAGCAGATTGCACACTCACCCCTCTTCTGCATAAAGATGAAGAGATCATCCAGGAACTCCTTCCTTTCAGGATCACCATCCAATTCATACAGCTGCAACCCCCAACCCCCAAGAGAAAAACACAATGAGAAATTCCATCTTGCTGCAGGAAGTCTTATACCATATATACTGCAATCATCCAAATGACTAGAAATGTGACTCAGAGGCCACTCCTGTCCTTAGTCCTTGGAGATCAGAGAGAACAACCCACTGTAAAACTGCTTCTTTCTTTAGCAGAAAGGAAACACTACAGACCTTGGCAAAATCTCGAGAGATCTCTCTTCCCCGGCCTCCGTCGGCGTCATCACTCCAAGTCAAGCCACCATTCTAAAAGGAAACAAAACACAAAGTTCAGAGGGGAATAGGAAGAGTGATAGAAAGCAGGGCAAGCATTTAGGGGAAAGATAAAGACCCTCAGGAATTGTGCTATCCTGGTTCACACAGCTAAGACCACTCAGATAACCACTTCTGCCACCTTTCCAGGGGCTTTTGTTGTTTTCAGTTATGGTTCCAAAACAAGAAGTAGTTGGGTGGAGGAATCACTCCATCTGTCGGAGGAGGGTGGGTGTTACTTATTGATAATCCTCCTAGTGGGGGCCTTACAGTCCAATTTTCTGAGGACTTGCTCAACCCAGCCAGGGAGCTGATCTTCTGGAAGTCATCACTCTGAGATGCGTAACTTTTCTGCAGGCTGTGAAAATACCTCACCTGACTTCTCACACAACACTAAGGGAGGGATAAAAGGCCAAAGGAGGACGGAGATGGTGCAGTTGTGGTCTCTCAGCCACACCTCATCGAAAGAAGCCCTAAACCTAGGGATCAGGACTCCCTAGCAATATCAGGGTCACATGGCCTGAGACTGTTCCCAAAGTACAGACACTCAGCAGCCCTAGGATGAAGGTTCATTGTCATTAGAGAAATAATAAAGACCTAATATTAATTCAATTGATTAGGTTAAGTCAACACCATTCAAATGAATAGGAGGAAATGGCAAATAGGCCTTTGTTCGTGCTCTTGAAACATGCTGCCTACCTTTCTTCAACTGGGTGACTCTTATTCCTCCCTCAAGACTCAAAACAGGTATCACCTTCTCCTCACCTATGCTCCACTAAGTACACTAGAAACAACTGGTATATATTTCTATCTGAGAATTTTACAGATTATTTTGAAATATGACACAACGCTGCCTGCTGAAAACAAAGAAGACTTGAGGGACTTGCTGATGAAGATCGAAGGCTACCATCTTTAGTGTGGATTACACATCAATATAAAACAAAAATCTTCACACCTGGACCAATAAGCAACATCATGATAAATGGAGAAAGACTGACGTTATGAAGGATTTCATTTTACTTGGATCCACAATCAACGCCTGTGGAAGCAGCAGGCAAGAAATCAAACGACATATTGCACTGGGCAAATCTGCTGCAAAAGATCTCATCAAAGTGTTGAAAAGCAAAGATGTCACTTTGAGCACTAAGATGCACCTGATCTAAGCCATGATATTTTCAATCACCTCATGTGCATGTGAAAGCTGGACAATGAATAAGAAAGACTGAAGAAGAATTGATGCCTTTGAATTGTGGTTTCCAGAAGCGTGAACAAATATGTCTTGGAAGTATAGCCAGAATGCTCCTTGGAAACAAGGATGGTGAGACTTTGTCTCACGTACTTTGGACATGTTATTAGGAGAGACCAGTCCCTGGAGAATGACATCAGGCTTGGTAGAGGGTCCATGAAAAAGAAGACGACTCCCTTGTGGTTGGCAACCAATGTCACAAAACACGTATTGTTAAATGAGAAACTAATTTGCTCTGTAAACCTTCATCTAAAATACAATTAAAAAAAACAAAAAAGAAGACAACCTTCGATGAGATGGATTGACATACTGACTTCAACAACGGGCTCAAACATTCAACGATTGTGAGGATGGCGCAGGACCCGACAGTGTTTCGTTCTATTGTACACAGGATCACTGTGAGTTGGAACCGACTTGATGGCACCTAACAACACCAGCATTTTGAAATTACTAGTCATCCTCACCATACTGTATGCTTCTTTAAAGCAGGAATATCGTATTTATCTTTGTATCCCTACATGGCATAAAATAGGCCTCAATAAATGTTTGATGAACTGTAATCATCGTTAAAGGCATTAACTAGTTATTTAAAACCATTCCTCAAAAACGTGCAAACACATACATCATACTGGAGAGTCAGAATGCTAGTCTCACAGTGTAACTCCGCTGCTCACCCAGTGGATGAGAATGGACACGGACTGCCACACCCTCTCATTTCTCCCCACAACCACAGGTGCACATGCACACAAAGGTATGTGTATGTATGTAGAGGTGGGTGCACATTCGCTCCCACACCACCCAGTTGGGTGGGGTGTGTAAATGGTAGGGGAGGGGTAGCTGGGGATGGGAAGCAGGGGTTTCTTGGTAAGACATTTTTTGGACTACACAGGTGTCTCATTCTAAAACCACGTCAATAAAATGAAAGCCTGGTCTAATTCTATTCTCTCCCACCTCTCCCTTTAATAAAGCTTGCCTGAAAGCAGGGGCTATTAACTCAGTTGTATTTTGCGGGCATGCCTTGCCTCTCCTACTCACTTCAGGGGGCTCTGAGATATAGACCCACTTTCTGGTAGCAGCAATTCAGTACACAGTGAGGTGTGTATAACCAAGAAGAAGTGACACTGTCTGTTGAAATGAAACAGGCCACAGCACGTTGTTCCCCTGCTTATCTAGTAAAAGCTGTGTGCGGTGAAGTGCTCAGCAAACGCTATCTGACTGTGCACTCTTGGTCTACTGAGGCAGACCATGTTATAAACCACACCACAGCAACTCCAGCTCAGGGAAGCCAATGATCAAGAAGGAAGAACACTGTGAAAAACAGAACAAAAACTCACCCCACATTGTAATTACAGTCACCGGTGTCATTTGGTGGCAACTAGCACAATGAATAATCAGGATGAGTTATGCCTGTCAGGTCAGCAAAACCAGGCAGAGTTACACTCCCCCTTTAAAAAGGATGCAGTAGGTTGCCCTAATGCCCAGTGATTTTGTTTGAGCCAGTAATTCCTGCTGGAAAGTCAATTATCCCGGGAGCCCCATCGGCTGAAAGACATTTAATGGGGATCATTGCCGCTTCTGTTATGTCAGCTGTTTACTGTGGCAGCTCAATTCCCAACTCTCCCGTCAGAGATCTGAAGGCTGATTTTGTTCACAGGAGGATTCTTTCTCTATCGGTTACCGGTTACTGAGAGAGATGAAAACACAGATTTTTGCTAATTGCAGTAACTTCCAGGCACTCTGAATGCTCACTCAAAAACTATTTAACACTCAGCTGGGTTGAGAGAACAGAATCCACAACCCAGAATTTTGAGACAGGGCTTCCCACAGCAGGAGAGAAGTATAAAAAACAAGCTCGCCAGTGTGATCCCTGTGTGACTATGTGTGAAAACAAACACCTCAGTGCTAGCGCTGAGCTCAGGGAGCAGGGACAGAAATGCCCTGGCATGGGGGTTGGGAGCCCATAGGGCTCCTTTGGCTTTCTCCAACTCTACCCGAACTATAACAGGAGGGTCAGTCCTTGTACTAGTTATAGCGTGCTAAATGTGAGCCCCTTAGAGAGCTTAAAAATCTGCTTAGTAATAGCTCAGTGACCACAGAGGAGATGGAGACATGCTAGAACCGAACAGAAATGGGAAACTGAACTCTGAGCAATCCCACTGTTTGGCTATTCCCCAGATAGGTACTGTCAGTTACTATTTAAAGAAAATGTGGGGAAAAGAGTTGCCCAGGATTGGGGGTATTTTCCTCTGTCCATTTCCAGGGCAAGGATGGTCCATTACTTAATTTAAAATATTCCATCGGGGCTGATGGAGAAATGTCCCTGTGCATTACTTCCTTTGTCTTGTGACAGTTAAACTTTGATCAGGCCTCACAGGTTTTCTGGCTGAAGGGAGAGTCATTCCTGTACCTGCCCGCCCTTCACGGTCTAGCTGGAATGCCATTTCCTTCATGAAGTGCCCCTTACCTCTGCCCACGAGGCAGAATCAATGCCCTCCTCTGAGCTCTGTTGCCTTGTGTTCTGGTTACTTGTGCCCTGTCTATGCCCTCAGTCTGCAAGCATCCTGTGAGCACACAGAAGGCACTAAAGACATCTGCTGAAAGACAGGGATAGGTTCCCCAAGGGGACCCCCCACTCCCACAACTCCTCTGCCTTCCCTGTCCCTCTTTCATCCGGAGGATTACAGGCTTAACTGGTCTCTAACTCCGAGCAACTGCTGTAAAACATCGCCTGTGTATGCAACTCAACTTTACGTGCAGGAGGCTCCTTGGCCTATCAACAAGGTGGGGGTATGACTGCTGGAAAGTTACCAGCCCGAAATAATTTTTTCTTGGATGCTGAGTATGGCTGACTGTGACTGTGTAGTGGTGGAAGAAGGCAAGGAGTGGCAGGAGAGGGGTGGGCCTGCAGGGGAAACACACTCAAGAAGAGACAGCTCAACATTTAAGGGATCGAGACAAGTCCATGAGAAAAGCATATCCATGGAAGGGCCACTGCCTGCAAGTCTACCGCGCCCCGCCCGCCCTGGGCACAGGCTTTGTTACCCTGTCAGCAGCAGTATTAAATAGCCCCTGCGTGCTGAGACTCAACAGTAGCCGGAGTGGTCACTTACTGCTATTTACAACCTTCTCAGCCTCTCCTACTTGAGAACTCCCTTTTAACATCTTTGATCTCACCAGGAGCTCACAGGAAACTGACAGTTTGTTCCCAAATACCCACCCAAGACTAGCTTTGGCTACTATAGCCACATTCAGCTCATTTTCCCTAGGGAAGCCACAGTGTAATGCCTTTAAATACCTCAAAAATGGTAGTGAAAGAAGGCTAGGGGAAGAGAAGGGGGAGTAGGAAGCTAGTGTTTGTGTACCTTCTGCGCATCAAAGATTGGGCCAGGAGCTTTCCACACATTTTATCACTTAATTGTGAGAAATGTGGAGATGGTTATTTGAGAGCCAGGAAAACGTGGCTTGAAGACCTCAAATAACTTGCCCAGGGTTTCAACTCTGCCCAAAGTCTGGGCAATGTGAGGATTTAAACCTAGGTTTGTCTGGCTCTCTTTCTTTTACCACGCTGCCTCGTGGGTTGAAAGAACAGTAGAAAGTGTTTTGGGTGGGGAGATGAGGGAGAGAGCAAAAGAAGTGAGAATAAAATCCTCTGTCCACAGAATCCTAGGCTGTCCAAGGCATGACCCTGGGTAGCTCCTATCAATGCGTGATTCTTTCATTCCTTGATTTACCTCATCTTCACCTGGGTGGTTCAGCTGAACAGCAAGCCAGCCCTCACAGGACACTTGCCCAGGAGAGTTGTTCGAGGGTACTAAATTGTTAACCTTTTCCCACTGCCTCCAAAGCCCCCATTCTCCCCTAGGGGCCTGGGGGTCTGGAAAGAGAGCACAGAGTAACAGCTCTGAGGGCATCAGAGGAATACGGCACCCTGGCATGCACAAAGGCGGCCTTCAAAAAATACTAATGAGTCAGTCTGACCTGACTGCTGCTCAAAATTAAAATAGCACTTCCCTAGCACCTCAGCTCTGGAAGAAGGGAAATGATCCCTATCTTTGAAAATCTAAAAGATTGCTTTGTAGAAGAGGAAACAGACTTTTTTTTTCCTTCTTCTTCTCTAAAGCCCCAGAGGGCAGAACTAGGTTCACTGGGCAGAAGTTACCAGGAAGATTTCAGGTCGATAGAAAAAGGGTTTTTTTAAGAATTAGAACTGCCCAATAATGGGGTGGGCCTTCTCAGGAGGTGGGCAGCTTCCTGACCCTGGATGACCATCTGTCTAGGATGTCATGGTGTGGAATCCAACATGAGACAGGGTTGGACTAGATGGCCTCTAGGGGCCCTTTCTGCCCTGGAGAAACTAAGATCCTATGACAAATTCATTCCACACAGATTTCCTAAGAACCCACCACAGGTAGAGCATCGTGCTGAGAAGCACCCACACACCTGTGATTCTCACCACTGGGAGTTCCAGCAAGTTGAACATACATGTTACACACATTTAATAGTGCAAGGCAATAAGTACCAAAATACAAAGTGCCCAGGAGGCTGAAGAAAAAGCCAGAGTGGCTGAGAGGTGGAGATCAAGCTGGGCCTTAAAGGAGGGTGCGGGGAGATTTACAGTTCAAATAAGCATGGAGTAGGGGGTAAACAAGGCATGTTTTGGCAGGGAGGATACAGGACAGCAAGTCTGAATAGTTAAGGTGGAAACAGGCTGTGAAATGCCTTGAATACCAGGAGGAAATTTAAACTCTGAACTGGGGGAGGGGGAGCACACTGGAAGTTTTCTGAACAGAGAAAGAAATGATCAAATCAGTGCTTTGAACTGTTTCAATAACCCGTTTTTGTTGGAAAAACATATACTATACACATGTGAATGTATGCAGGCAGACACTAAATTGGATTGCAACATGGGAGACTTTCACTTGGAAATGTTTTCATTACATTCATTTATACATAAACATTTGGTCATCCAGTATATACTAGACATTATGAAAGGTTCTGAGGGAAAAAGAAAAAAATAAAAGCCTGTGACTTTATGGGGTTTAAAGTCTAATGGGAAGAAAGAGAAAAAAAAAATACTAGTTATGTTTATTTCTTCTAGATTAATTTTTGAATCATTTGTCAAGACCTATCACTTGCCCTTCCCTTCCCCTTCAACGGCGATTTGGATTGCACTGAAATGATAGGATAATTTAGACAGAACTGACACCTTCACAATAGTCTTTCAATTCAAAGAGCCACGAGACTCTTCATTTAATAAAAAAAATTTTTTAACACCCCTAAGTAATGATTTACAGTGTTAACGTACTGCTTCTGTAAACAGTACTAAAGACTTGAAAGGGAAACCGAGCACTGGCTGTGCGGCAGCCCACGCTGAGGTGGGGGTTGGGGGTGGTGGTAGGGGCAGCAGAACCAGGGAGAAATGACCGTCATATGACGCAGCCAAGAATGAGAAGGATGAATATGAATTCTTACAGTAAGGAAGGTATGTTCCTGATGGAAACAGTAACTGGGCAGGGGATGAAGCAGGAAGGCTCTGAGCACTAATGAAAACAGACCACTGTCTCTGTGGGGTGACAAGACCAATCCCACAGCCCTGGAGAAGTCAGGCATGGCAGCTGGCAGCAAAAGAAGCCAAGGCTTACTGCCCATCTTCCAGTGAGAAGAAAGGGGGCGGGGGGGAATTTAAGGAATAGCTCCTGACCCAAGAGGGCTACCTTGGGTCTTTCTTTTTACTAGGATTAAAAAAAAAAAAGAAAAACCAGACCACGCCTCTAGGATCTTAGGAGCCAGCACTGCATTCCTTAGAGCTGTACCTCCCCAGAGACAAGAGTGCCTGACTTTAAAAGCAATTAAGTATCTAGGCTATTTTAGGATTACTCCTTGACCACCTGGAATATCTTATTAAAGCACAGCTCAGATGTCCAAAGCAATTTAAGTTCCCATCCCTCACTCTTCTCCAAGGCAGAAGTTAACCCTTTCCCTAAAGTTTAAAGTACAAGGCTAAGCTACCAACTCTTCGCTTGGATTCCCCATACTCTGAAACCTTTAAGAAGCTGTCCTATTCTTAAAGCATCATTGCACGTACTAGCAACTTTTAGGGAGATTCTCGAGTGTTTGCTGAAGACAGAACAGGAATGTGTTTCCTTACTGTCTACTCTCTATAATGTAGTAGATTCTGAAACCCAAAGTCAAGGATCTGGATGAATTCCTAGGACCTGGACCTCAAAATAGTCATTAGCAAAATCACTAGCCTTCAAAGGGGCTGATATCGAGCTCATGGATACCAATTAACTGCTCTGAAATACAAAATGTAATTAAAGTATTTGGGCTGAATACTGCTGTTGTTAGTATTATTATTATTTTTTAATAAGCAACACAAACAAATGCCCTTATCTTTGGCCAGGTCTGTGGTTCTGTATTACCTGTAGCACACTTGTGACTGCTCTACTGCTGGCCTGGTCAGTGATGTTGTAATGTTAGAAGTCCAATTCCAAGATCTTGGTATGAAGAAAGGAAAAACACTCTTTGCCCTCTCTCCAGCTTTAACTGATTCCAGGTGGTAATGAGACATGTACAAGGGTAATGGGCAGGATTAAAGGAGAATGCCAGGAGGAGAGGGGAGCCCCAGGAAGTAAAACAGATACTGTTATAAGCAACACTGTTGGACTACAAAACCCTCCTGATAAGATCAGGATTACTGCTCTTAGCTAAGTCGCTCAGGCCTTAGAAGCACTAGAGTTATAATTATCAGATGCACACCTTCCGCTGGCAGGTAACTTTAGCAGGAACCAGCCAGCGCCTCCCCACCTCTTACAGCAACAGAGATCAATTCAGACTCGGTGGCTTGGAAAAAGAGTTAAGGGACACTTTCCTAATTAAGCAGTAGAATGGAGAAGGAAGAGGAAGGGGAATGAAGGGTGGCATTCATACCTGTCCATTTGGACACTCAACACTCCATGCAATAATCAAGAAGACTGTGAAGAAATGGGTGTTCCTACAAAAGGAGGAAGAAAAACTAAAATGCAATGCTGGTGGAGGACACCCCGATACCAATGGGTGAATGGGCCCAGTGAAGTCCCAGATCCTTTTCTCTTTGAGGATCCGAGTTTGCAGCACCATGACATACTCTACCCCTTGAGCTACCAACTGAAGTTCCATAATGGTTGCTGACATTCATTCATACCACAGAGTTCTACTCAGAGAGTTCCAGAAAGTCAGAGCCTAGTGGGAAAACACCTCATCTGACCTTCATCTGACAGAAGGGGAAACTGAGATGTGGAGCAGCCAAGTAACTTGTTAAAAGTCAATGCTCCAAAAAAGTTTCACAGAACTCTTTTTTCAAACCATGTATTTTAAAGGTACAGGAAGAATGCAACATTTAAAAAAATGACGTGATGAATTATTTTATAAAGGTGAAAAACAAAAACCTGCTTTCATTTTCATGTTTGGTATTTCCACAGAGCAAGTTTTCTCAGGTAGAACACAGCTGCACTTTGAGTTTAAAAGTCAGCTGCATTCACAGACTTTAAGAGCTTCTCCCAGGACTTCTTCCACCCCACTCCCTCACGGTACTATGGTGTAATGTGCTCACTCTGATACCAGGCAGAACATGGCTGTGCTTTGTGTTTGAAGTCAGCCCCGTTCACAGATTTTAAAAGCTTCTCCTAGGACTTCTCCCCACTCCATCCAACTATGGTGTACCATGCCCACTCTGATATCAGCTGTTCCTGCGCTGCCAGCCACCTCCACTCTGTGAGTCTCTCTCACACTGGAACAGGGACTTACTCCTCTGTGACACTCATACACTTGGCACGGGGCCTGGCAGATGAAGGTAATGAATTTGGGGGAGAGTCACAATACACTTAAGAAGGCGGCCCCCAAATTATAAACTACAATCCCATAAAAGGATCTAGGACGCAATATAAATCATTTCCTAAAGACAGCAATTTAATTTTAGGACCCAAGTGGTAAGCAGAAGATTACACATCAAAAACAGGAGCCCATCATTCACATGTAAAATTAGCAAATCTTAAACAAAAGACTAATATTCAACAATAACAAGGGTTGGTGCAATGGAATTCCCCATACTGCTAGTGGTAATATAAAATGGCATGACCTTTCTAGAAAGTAATTTGCCTTAAAATGCCCGTAACAGTAAAAACAACAACTGTATTAACTGAGTACTTACAACACGTCAGGCATCGTTCCGGCACTTTATATGTATTAAACATTTAATCTTCACGATACTATAAAGTAGGTGCTATTATGTGTATTATCAGCACCAGTAGGTACGATTATGAGGTACGTACTATTATGAATTGGAACTGACTCGATGGCACGTAACAACCTAACAAGGTACTATCATTATTCTACCTTTCCGATCAGAAAACTGAGGTACCAGGAAGTTGAGTCACTTGCAGGTTATGAAGCTACCGAACAGTGGCACTGACAATCCAATGCAGGCAGTGTGGCCTTAAATCCCTGCTTGTAACTGCTTCAATTTTGTAATCTCCCCCATCTCATAATCCTGCGTCTACGAATCTATCATCAGGAAATAATTAGAAATATAGTATAATTTTATTTATAAAAGCAACTTCACGTCCTTATTAATAAATGCCAGATGGAGTAAAGATCTACATAAAAGCACAACTATAAAATAGTAAGAAAAATAGGGAAGAATAGTTCTTTTATAATCCTGGGAAGGGGAAGACCCTTCTTAAGTATGATAGAAACCATAAAGGGAAAGATCAATAGACATAGCTACATCAAAATCTTAAACTCCTACCTGATTAAAAAAACAAAAAAACACAAATTAAGATAAAAGCCAACCAATCAAGGGAACTACTTGAAGCATACACAAAGACAAGGGCCTATGCACAAAAGCTACTGCAGATCAGTAAGAAAAAGATAAACAACGGAATAGAAAAATCGGCAAAGGCTACAAGCGGGCAATTTATGGAACAAATATGGAAGGCAAATAACATCTGAAAAGATAGAAATAAAAGGACTGGTAATAACCAATGCTGGCAAGGATTTGGAAAAATACATTATTGGCAGCCAAGTAAATTAATATTTTGAGAAAATGTAGCAGTTTGTATGAAAATTTTAAAGTCAAAGAGATGTAAAATAGCAGAAGAAAGAGAACAGTAGAAGATTGGTTCAAAAAGTCTAGTACCCAAATAATAAGAATTCCAGATAGGACCAAAAAAAAAAAAAAAGGAAGAAAACTATAATCAGGGATGAAAAATGTCCCCCAAATAAAGACCACATATTTCTAAGTAAAAGAGTTCACTAAATTCTCAGCAGATGGCACAGAAAAAGATCTACCTAAAGGTACATCTCTGTGAAACATCAGAGATGTGGATTAAAAGCTTCCAAAGAGAAAACCAGATTATACATAGAAATGTATAAAACTTCTCAAGAGCAACAATATAGAAAATAACAGAGCAATTTCTTCAAAAATTGTTTTCAACCTAGCATTCTATATCCAGCCAAACTATTAATAGAGTATGACAGAATAAAAGCTTTTTAAGGCATGCAAGATCCCCCAACATTTACATCCCATGCATCTTTTCTTAGGAAACTACTGGAGGATGTGCTCCACCAAAACAAGAGAAGAAACCAAAGAAGCAGAAAGGCATAAGATCCAGGCAACAGGACAACAGTTTGTGGCAGGTCCAAAGAGTCACTAGTCAAACTTGAAACAGAAGGGTGGAAACTCGTGAAGAGATAACTGCAGGAATAAACATGAAACTGCTCAACAAAGCTTATGGATTTAATGTACTGAGGGAAGATTTATAGTCTGTCAAAGAGTCTGAGGATGAAACAAAGGTAAATAGAAAACAAAATTAACTAAAAAATTAGGCAATTATTATTTCCAGAGAAAGCTAACTATATAAGGATATGTAACCATAGCTCGCTGTATGACTAGGCAGTGAAATAAATAAAACAACAGCAATAAAGCCCAAATCCATTGCCTTCAAGTCCATTCCAAATCATACCAACCCCACAGGACAGGGCAGAACTGCCCCATAGGGCTTCCAAGGCTGAAATCTTTACGGAAGCAGACTGCTACATCTTTCTCCTACAGTGGGGCTGGTGAGCTCAAAATGCTGACCCTTTGGTTAGCAGCCAAACGCTTAACCATTGTGCAGCAGAGCTCCTTTCGTCTGTGAATAATGTGTGTATAATATAATAGTGTAACCACCGGCTATTGATTTAATCAATGTCAGAAGAGTAGGGTAGGAGAAGTGTGTGTGTATGCACGTGTGCACGTGGGCAGGGGAGTTGGCGTAAGAGTTAAAGCCACATTTTCCACTGTAGGAAGTTAACAGATAATATCGAAAACTGAGAAATGAAGAAATAGTGTTATAAGCATGTTATTTAAAAATGAGGAGGTAAATACCAAAAAAAACTGCTGTAGGAGTTGAAAACCATGGCCAGGACTGGGAAGGTTGGAACCGTTTTTTTGTTATAATCCTTTAAATACTATTTGACTTTTTAAAACCACGTGTAAGTATAAAAATAAAAATCTTTGATAAAAATTAATTAGAACAATTAATATACATATACATCCTGTGATGCAACAAATTCGACCTCTTAGAATAATTACTCCTGCCACAGAAATACATACACCAGGGCTCTGTGTTACACGGCACCTAAAAAGATGTTTGTGGAAGCATTAACTGTAATAGAAAAAAATGAGCCTAAAAGTCATCAACAGAGAATAAGTTAAATAAATCATGGTAAATAACTACTGTGTAACCACTGAAAAAAATGAAATCATATATAATGACTGACATGGAAAGACTGTTAAGTAAAAAAAAAAAAAGGGCAGAACAGTTTATGTGTATGCTGGAGCTTATGCACGTGAGCACGCACGTGCACTCTTTCTCGTTCTGTGACTACACACTTACGTAGGTAGATACACAGAAACAACTCTAGAAGCTGATTCACTCCTACTTGTGGTCTCTTCTGAGGAGGGAGGTGGG
Source organism: Elephas maximus indicus (assembly GCF_024166365.1). Lineage (NCBI taxonomy): Eukaryota > Metazoa > Chordata > Mammalia > Proboscidea > Elephantidae > Elephas > Elephas maximus. Next base: position 64,632,424 of record NC_064831.1, on the reverse strand, counting down.
ATTGAAGGGAAACGGATAAGCAAAAGACATTATAATATTTCTTTAAACTGTAAGTTTTTATTCTCTATTTTTCTGTATTTTTCAAGAGCATCTATTTGCATTATTTACATAATTTTGAGATAAATGATTATAAAATCATGAATAAACAGATCTGCATGAACACATGAAAGGACAGTCATAATATGAGAAAAAAGTAAGTTGCAGAACAAGATGCAAACTTCCTGTTTCTGTTAGAAAAAACCAAATTATATTTGTGAAAAGAAAAAGCTCTGAAAAGGTAGAGGTCAAACTGTTAACAATCATTACCCCTGCAGAGTCAGGCTGACATTTATACACTTCCATATTTCTGAAATTATTTTATGAGTCAATATGGCTTCCATATATATGTAAATATTTTAAAATACCTTAAAACTTAATGATAAAAAATGCTTATAGTCTGTTAAGTGATAAAAGATGGCCACAAAATTGTATATAAAAAATTTTTAAATGTACCCATAATAGGCTTTTTTCTCCCCCAAAACATAAAGGAAATACAACAAAATGTTTACATTTGTATCTAGGTTATGTGATTGTGGTGATTATATTTTCTTACTTACAAATTTCTGTATTTTCTACAATGAGCTTGAATTACTCTGCTAATTAGAAAACAAAATAAAAGTTACTTTTACAATAATGAGAAACACTGAAAAAAGATGATCCTTTCCATGCTCCCTCTGAAATGAAGAAAGAGAGGGAGCATGGGAAGAGGTGAACCTTGAGGGCTTGAAGTCAGATGGCCTGGAAAACCTCACATAGAAATGCTAGATAAAATTCAATACCCTGCACCCCTCATATCTTGTTTTCTTGAAACCAAGAAAGAAGAGTTTGCAATGCTAGAAACAAAAAAGAAGAATCAGTAAGCAGCGAACAGGTGCTGAAGCTGAAGGGCTCAAGGGAGAATGGGACCCAGATACAGTTAAGAACCGAGGCCGATGAATGGGCATTTAAGCCCTTCCCCTCAAGGGATGGGAGTCCAGGCTCCAGGTCCTCTGCATGCCAGGAGCCAGAACTGAGATAATCACATAAAGCTAGAGGCCATGAGGGACGGAATCCCCATCCCTGCAACTGGGGCCTAGAAAAACTGCCCACCAGCCTGACGGAAGGAACTTTGCCATTTGCCAGGGGCATCATGGAAAGAGAGTGCTTTCATAAGAAATGGTAACTCAGACTCTCACCATGCACAGATATAGACTCCAAATTCACACAATCTCAAACCAGCGAGAACCTGCAAAAATTGTACTGCCCCACCAAATCAGAAAACAAAATTCCCCTAAGGAATGCTTCTACAATCCAAGGCACACGGGACTCCCCCAGAAACAAATCCCCACTCAAAATGAGCTTACATTGAAAAAAATAAAGAACAACCAACCAGGAGAGGCAATAAACCATTATAAAGAAGACGAGGACAACACAGGAAGAACTTGTGCCTCAATGAATAAGAGATAATAACAGAATAATCTAAAAGCATATTTAAAATAAGCGTGTTTAAAGAATAGATAGAATACTGGTAATTATTGAACTGGGTAACGAACATAGGTGGTTCGTTACTATTCTTGCTTCTTCTGTATGTTTGAAATTTTCCGTAATGAAGTTTTAACAATTCCATAGTATAAAGATTTTTTAAAAGGTAAAGATGGTCCAAGGACTAAAAGGAAGGAATAGAAACCGTAAGGTAAGAACAGGCAGATTTTTAAAGGCCAACAAACGTATAGAAATTAAACACAATAATAAGATGAAACAAATTTTGAAAAAGCAATAAAGTCGGATAGACAGAGCTGAAGAGAGAATTAGAAAGTGGAAAATAGGATGTGTAAATATTCCAGAGTTGCAGGAGATTGACATAATGTTTATAAAAAGAAAAGATACGTGGAAGACTGAATGAGAAGGTTCAAATACTTCTATTAGAATAATGGCCAAGAAAAATAGTGATGAAGGAAAACAGACATGAACGAATCAGGTTGAAGGTGCAGACCAAGGCCCAAGTGGGATAAATAAGTACAAACCTAGCATGCTAGTCAAAGCGCAAAAGAGCAGGGTCACAAAGAAATTCTTAAAAGTACAAGAGAAAAGGACTCAAAAGGTGACAAACTGACAATAGACTTCTCCTTAGCAAAAACAGTTGCCAGGAGCCAATGGGATCCTATCATCAAAATGATATTGTAAAATAATGGTCAGCTAGAACCTAAAGCTACAAACACTAGTTAGAACCTAAAGCTACAAACAATGATATAGGAGTGAAGGCAACAATAAAGACAAAATTTCAACTGATGGCTATCCTGTAACAATTCCTGTAAATGGTAAATTCCAAATGTGTTATTTACCTAGATGTAAAATTCCACATGTATTAAAGAGAATATACGTTTTGTTAATAAAACGTAATAATGTTAAAAAAAAAAAAGTAAAATTTCAGACCTACCAAGGCTACATACAAATCTCTGCTAAAAGAATTAGTAAAGAAGGAAAAAGGAAACTGAATCCAGCGGGGAGAGTGGCCTATAAGAAACAATGTAGATGAGAAAGCAAGGAGGGGCAGGGAAGGGAGATAAATGGAAACTGAACAAACATGATGGAAATAATGAGAATGCTGACATATTGCAAAAATTGTAACCAATGTCACAGAACAATCTGTACAAAAGCTGTTTAATGGGAACCAAATTTGCTATGTAAGCTTTAAAAACATAATATTAAAAAAAAAAAAAAAAAAGCAATGGAAAGAAAGTAAATTGATGAAGTTGTAAAATTGCTGGTAAACCTAAATAAATAAGGGGTATTGGGTGGTGGGAGGACTAATTGTGGGGGAGTTAAACAAACTAAAGATACTGGCAACAATAATCTGAAAGATGGGTGGGCAGAGACAGAAGTTAAAACTAGAATTTCTAAGATCCTAATTGGTGCAAATGGTTAAGTGCTCAGCTAACTAACCATGATGAGTAGTTTGAATCTACTGGTTTGAATCTACTCAGAGATGCTGCAGAAGAAAGGCCTGGCAATCTACTTCCAAAAGATCACAGCCATTAAAACCCTATGGAGTGCAGTTTTATTCTGAAACACATGGGGTTGCCACGAGTCAGAACTGACTCAACAGAAACTTTTTTTTTAATATTGTTTTAAACTAGTGTAAAAAGTCAAGAATGCAAGTTTAAATGTAAAAGTAACCAACAAAAGAACAGAAATAGAACATGTAACTTCTAATCCAGTAGAGGAGCCAAAGACTGAATAAAGAAAAATCAACAAAAGAAGAAAGGAGAAAACGAGAAACAAAGGAAAAGAAGTTAAATAGACAATACAAGAGGGCAGAAATACGTCCAAATGTATCATCAATCCTAATAACTAAACGGATTAATCTACCAAAAGACAGAAATAGGTCTTTTACACGTGGCCTCAAGATATAAAGACCAGAATGTCTAAGAAAAAAATGTACTCATATTAACTAAAAAAAAAAAGTCAATCTTATACTGGAATATTATAAATCACCTCTCTCTAGAACTCATCATGCAAACAAAACTTAATAAGGATAAGGATAAGGAAGATTTAAGTAATGTAACAAATTTCATCCAAAAGACATATATACAACTCTGCACTCATCAAAGAGAGAATATACATTCTTTCCAAGCACACATGGAATATTTATAGAAACTGATCACACACAAGCCCAACACAAAGGATATTATAACAGATTTCAGAGAACTGATACCATACTGACCAGTCCTCTAACTACAAAGTAATTAAGTTATAAATTAATATTAAGAAAAGGTAAACCCACATATTTGGAAACACACTTGAACAAACCATGGATTAAAGAAACAATAACAACTGAAATTACAAAATGTTTAGTATTAACCAACAATTCAAGCATTACATACCAAAACTTGTGGGATACAGTAAAAGTTAGACCTAGAGAGAAATCTACGGCCTCAAATGCATTTAAGTAACAAGAAATTCAGAAAATATGTTAAACATACAACTAAAAATTAAAATCAGAATAGATCACACACAAGTGATTGTAAGTAAAACCAGGGAAATATAAGATTGGTGGATTATATCAACGTCAACCTCTAGGTTGTGATATTGCACTAGTTTTGCAAAATGTTAGCATTCGGGGAAACTGGGCAAAGGGTACAAGGGATCACTCTATATTACTTCTTTTAAGTACGTGTGAATCTACAATTATCTTAATAAAAAGTTCAATTTTAAAAAAACCCAGTAAATTAAAACAAAATGGAAGGAACAAGTGTTTATTGAGCTCTTACTATGTGCTGTGACGGTGCTGAAGATACAATGATCAGCAAAACAAACCTTTTCCCTTTCCCCTTAGAGCTTACCATCTACGGTAGGAATCAGATATCAAACACATAAAACACACAAACATAAGATTATAATGTTCAATGACAGCATATAACAGGAGAACCAGACCTCCGCTGACAGTGAGGACAGTGCTCTTCAGGAAGTGATGTTCAAGGTGAGAACTGAAGACTGGGGAACAGTTAGGCTCGAGAAGAGAGTTCTAGGCAAAAGGACTAACATATGCAAATGCCAAGGTGGTTGGAGCGGTGACAGATCAGGAGACTGGCAAAGGTAAGGCTGGAGAAGTAGGCAGGGGTCGATTCATGCATATTTTGGCTTTTACAGTAAAAGCAACTGGACATTCTACTTGGTTGGCATCAAACGTGTAACATACTCCAATTTGATTTTTAGAAACTCACTCTACCTGTTGAGTCACAGATAGACTAGATGGTGGGGAGGGGCGCAGAAACCTGTTGAGATACAGCAGTAGGTCGGTAGCTTAGATTAGGTAGATGATGGCGAGGAAGGAGAAAAGTGATGGGACTCCAGATATTCAGATGGTAGAACTGGCTGATGGGAATTGGTGATGGACTGAAGACATTTAGTTGGTAGAACTGATAAGACTTGATGACGGACTGAATGTGAGGGTGAGAGAGTATGAATAAGTTGACAGAAATGCCATTTACTGAGAAGAAAAAGAAAGAAGGAAGTAACTGTTGAGTGGTAGGTTGGAAATCAAGAGTTCAGTTTTATATGTGGTAAGCGTGAAATGCCAGAAAGACATTTAAGTTGGAATATCAAGAAGGTAGTTGGGAATACATACATTGAACTCAGAATAGAAATGTGGGCTCAAGGAACATACGCTGGAGTCAATGACTTGTAGAGAGTATTTAAGGCCATGGGAGTAAAAGGAAATTACCCAAGCACAGCATATAGCGAAGAGGGTTTAGGACTGAACCCTGGGTAACCGATTTTTAATGGCCAGAGGAAAGAGAAAGTTAAAGAGATAAAACAAAATAAGCAGACTGTGGGGTTATAAAACCAAAAGAAGAGATGTTTCAAGGAGGGAGAGGTCTACTGTATTCAACACTGCTGCTACGTCAAATGAGGTCAGGTCTGACTGGGTTTAGTAGCATGGTGGTCATTGGCGACCTTAGCGAGAGTAACTTCAGGGACATGGAAGGGACAGTGTACAAGTTGGAGTGGGTTGAGCAGTGAACATGATGTGACAAAACAGAGGTGGGGGTGCGAACAATTCCTTTGGGAGCTTTGTTGCAGATGGGTGAGGGAGAGGAGGTGGGCAGGAATACAGAAAAAGCTAGAGGGGAAATAAGCAGTTAAAAAAAAAGGTTTTTCACAGTGTAACAATCAAATTAGGCTGATTTTATGACTAAAGGGTTTTTGTGGATGTTTTCTGATTGGGAGATCACAGAACATGCGTGGATGTGGAAAGAGCTTCAGAAGACAGAGAGTCCAAAGAGGCATGAGAGTAAGGGTTTCACTGATGGACCAAGGTCCTTGAACACCAAGGCAGGGATGGCATCCAGAACACATGTGGAGGAGGTGATCTTTGGTAAGAAAGACACTTCTTCCCTAGCAACAGGAAAGAAGGAAGCAGCAATGGGTTCAGAGTTAAATGTTTTGTATACTTGGTGGTGGGACAATAAGGGCAGTGTGTGTCTACTGGCTTTTATTTTTCTATGAAGTATCAGGCAAAGTCACAGGTGAGGGTGTCGGAGGCAGACGGAGCAATGAGAAGGTGGAAAAAACATGAAATTATTTTTTTGGTGAATGGGACTGCAAATTTATTACAGAAATATAATAGGTTGCTATTTTATATGGCACTGAGGATCCAAGTCAATGATCAATAATTTATAAGGATTTAATATAAATGCTGTTAGTTGCCATCAAGTCTGCTCTGACTCATGGCACCCTCATGTATAACAGAATGAAACGTTTGCCTGGTCCTGCACTATCTTCACAGTAGCCTTTGTTGCAGCTACTGTGTCAAACTGTCGTGTTAAGGGTTTTCCCCATTTTCACTGACCCTCAACTTTGTCAAGCATGATGTCCTTTTCTAAAGGTTGGTCTTTCCTGATGATGCAACCAAAGCAATATAAATAAAGCTTACTTCTACCTAAAAAAAAAAAAAATTTCACATATCTCTATTCTAGAAGGGAAAGGAGGTTCAAAAGTGCAATTGTTTAAGCTCACATAATCCTGAAAGGTTTCAGAGAGCCCCAGAATACTACAGTTCAGAGCTCTAGAAAACTTGAAAAGGAGTCATTTCAGAGTAATGTACAAGATTTACGGAACATTTGACCTAGGTGCTAATGACAATTCGACCTAACCTTTGTGCGGTGGTATAAATTTTACAAAGAACTTTCACACTCATATTCTTTTTTAAAATTATTTGTTTTTTATTGTGCTTTCAGTGAAAGTTTACAGTTCAAGATAGTTTCTCATACAAAAATTTATACACACATTGTTATGTGACCCTAGTTGCTCTCCCTATACTGTGACAGCACACTCCTCCTTTCCACCCCGGATTTCCTGTGCCCATTCAACCACCTCCTTCCTGTCCCTTTCTGCCTTCTCATCTTGCCTCTGGACAGGAGCTGCCCATTTAATCTCATGTATCTACTTGGGCTAAGACGCAGTCTTCACGAGTATTATTTTATGTCTTGTTGTTAAGTGCCGTCTAGTCAGTTCCGAATAGTGACCATATGCACTACAGAACGAAACACTGCCTGGTCCTGCACCATGCTCACTATTGTTATGCTTGAGTTCATTGTTGCAGCCACTGCCTCTATCCATCTTGCCGAGGATCTTCCTCTTTTTTGTTGACCCTCTTTGTTACCAAGCATGATGTCCTTCTCCAGGGACTGATCCCTCCTGACAACATATCCAAAGTATGTAAGACGCAGTCTTGCCATCTTTGCTTCTGAGGAGCATTCTGGTGGTACTTCTTCCAAGACAGATTTGTTCGTTCTTTTGGCAGTCTGTGGTATTCAATACTCTTCGATAGCACCACAATTCAAAGGCATCAATTCTTCTTCGGTCTTCCTTATTCACTGTCCAGCTTTCACATGCATATGATGTGACTGAAAATACCATGGCTTGGGTCAGGCGCACCTTAGTCTTCAAGGTGACATCTTTGCTTTTCAACACTTTAAAGAGGTCTTCTACAGCAGGTTTGCCCAACACAATGTGTCTTTTGATTTCCTGACTGCTGTTTCCATGGGTGTTGACTGTGGATCCAGGTAAAATGAAATCCATTACAACTTCAATCTTTTCTCCGTTTATCAAGATGTTGCTCATTGGTCCAGTTGTGAAAATTTTTGTTTTCTTTATGTTGAGGTGTAATCCATACTGAAGGCTGTGGTCTTTGATCTTCATCAGTAAGTGCTTCAAGTCCTCTTCACTTCCAGCAACCAAGGTCATGTTATCTGAATAACGCAGGTTGTTGGAGTCTTCCTCCAATTCTGATGCCCTATTCTTCTTCATACCGTCCAGCTTCTTGGATTATTTGCTCAGCACACAGACTGAATAGGTATGGTGAAAGGATACAACCCTGATGCATACCTTTCCTGACTTTAAGCCATGCAGTATTCCCTTGTTCTATCTGAACAACTGCCTCTTGATTTATGTACAGGTTCCAGAACAATTAAGTATTCTGGAATTTCCAATTCTTCCATAACTTGTTATGATCCACACAGTTGAATGCCTTTGCATAGTCAATAAAACACAGGTAAACATCCTTTCAGCCAGTACCCATCTGACATCAGCAATGATATCCCTGGTTCCACGTCCTCTTCTGAATTCAGCCTGAATTTCCGGCAGCTCCCTGTCAAAATACTGCTGTAGCCACTTCTGAATGATCTTCAGCAAAACTTTACTTGCTTGTGATATTAATGACATTGTTCGATAATTTCTGCATTTGGCTGAATCACCTTTCTTGGGAATAGGCATAAATGTGGATCTCTTCCAGTCAGCTGGCCAGGTAGCTGTCCTCCAAATTTCTTGGCATAGACAAGTGAGCACTTCCAGAGCTGCATCCATTTGTTGAAATATCTCAATTGACATTCCGTCAATTCCTGGAGCCTTGTTTTTTGTCAATGCCATCATTGCTGCTTGGACTTCTTCCTTCAGTACCATCGGTTCCTGATCAAATACTACCTCTCAAAACGGCTGAACGTCAACCAATTCTTTTTGGTATAGTGACTCTGTATTCCCTCCATCTTCTTTTGATGCTTTCTGGGTCATTTAGTATTTTCCCCACAGAATCCTTCGCTACTGCAACTCAAGGTCTTAATTTTTTCTTCAGTTCTTTCAGCTAGAGAAATGCCGAGCGTGTTCTCCCCTTTTGGTTTTCTATCTCCAGGTCTTTGCACATGTTATTATAACACTTTGTCTTCCTGAGCTGCCCTTTGAAATCCTCTGTTCAGTTCTTTTACTTTACCATTTTTTCCTTGGCTTTAGCTATCCGATGTCAAGAGTAAGTTTCAGAGTCTCTTCTGACAACCACTTTGGTCTTTTCTTTCTTTCTTGTCTTTTCAATGATCCCTTGCTTTCCTCATGGATGATGTCCTTGATGTCATTCCACAACTTGTCTGGTATTCAGTAATTAGTGTTGAATGCATCAAATATATTCTTGAGATGCTTTCTAAATTCAGGTGGGATATACTCAAGGTTGTACTTTGGCTCCAGTGGACTTGTTCTAATTTTCTTCAGTTTCAACTTGAACTTGCATATGAGCAATTGGTGGTCTGTTCCACAATCGGTCCCTGGTCTTCTTTTGACTGATGATATTGAGCTTTTCCATCACCTCTTTCCATAGATGTGGTCAATTTGATTCTTGTGTATTCCATCTGGCGAGGTCCACGTGTATAGACGCTGTTTATGTTGGTGAAAAAGGGTACTTGCAACGAAGAAGTTGTTGGTCTTGCAAAATTCTACCATATGATCTCTGGCATTGTTTCTATCACCAAGGCCATATTTTCCAACTACTGATCCTTCTTTGTTTCCGGCTTTCACATTCCAATCACCAATAATTATCAATGCATCCTGATTTCATGTTCGAGCAATTTCAGACTGCAGAAGCTGGTCCCCACAGTACGATAAACCGACAGAAACGTTATGTCTTATAGTCCAATCTAATCCTTGTCTGAATAATTGGCATTGGGAATGGTTTTAGTATTGGGGTAAAAGAGTTTGGGGGCCATGTCTTCCAGGGTCCCTTCAATCTCAGTCAGAGCGTTAAGTCTGGTCTTTTTAGTAGAATTTGAGTTCTGCACCCCAATTTTCTCCTGTTCCATCATGGATTCTCTGTTGTGTTCACCATCAGAGCAGTCACTCGTGGGAGCCAGGCACCATCTAGTTCTTCTGGTCTCGGGCTGTTGGAGTCTCTGGTTTATACGCCCTTTCTGTCTCTTGGGCTCATATTTGCCTTGTGTCTTTGGTGTTTTCTTCATTCTCCTTTACTCCAGGTGGGTTGAGAACAAATGATGCATCTTAGATGGCCACTCATCAGCTTTTAAGATCCCAGATGGCTCTTACCAAAGTGGGATGCAGAATATTTTCTTAATAAACTTTGTTATGCCAATTGACCTAAATGTCCCCTGAAACCATGGTCTCCAGAACCCCACGCCTGCTATTCTGTCCCTGGAAGTGTTTGGTTGTACTCAGGAAACTTCTCAGCTTTTGGTTTAGACCAGTTGTGCTGACTTTCCCTGTATTGTGTGTTGTCCTTCCCTTCACCTAAGATAATTCTTGTCTATTATCTAGTGAATACCCCTCTCCCTCCCAACCCTCGTAACCATCAAAGAATGTTTTCTTCTGAGTTTAAACCTTTTCTTGGGTCCTTATGATAGTGGTCTCATACAATATTTGTCCTTTTATGACTAATTTCACTCAGCATAATGCCTTCCAGTCACACTCATATTCTTCTTCTTCTATCTTTGCAATATCTTTAAAAGAATTCACTGAGGATGGTGGGAAAGGAGTACCATCCCCTGGAACAGACGTCTGCATGGTTCAAGATGCAGGGTAGGTCACTTGTCTGAAGTAGTGCAGGAACAAAATGGTGGAGCTAGGATCTAAATCCACATCCTCTAAAACCAATGCTGACTTAATAATTACATCTGTTACTATGTAACAAGTTTACCAAGTGTTTACTCCCATAACCTTTTGGAGCTGATGTCTTAGAAGGGCGACCAAGCTCTCTCACGAATCACCCTAGATACCACAGAAGGCTGGCCAGAAGGACTGCTGGTAGAGCCAAGTAAGAGATCTCAAGTTCTAGGTCCCAATTCTCTCCCCATTGACTGTATGTTCACTCAGACAACTATAGAAGAAGACATGAACTCAACAGATTTTGAAAACAGAAGTGAAGAAAACTCAAGGTTGCCAAACCCCTGAAGCAGTTACAGAAACCAAAGTACCAAGGGACAGATGTTGTAGAAACCCTAAGCCAGTGTCTGATTTTAACACCACAGCATATGTTCTCTTTCTAATTACAAAGTCTAGAGCAGGTTTCTCAACCTTGGCACTCTTCAATTTTGGACATGATAACTTTTTGTTTGGGGGCAGGGAAGATGTCTTAGACATTTTAGGAAGTAGAACAGCATCCCTAGCCTCTACCGACAAATGCCAGTAACACACCTCCCTTCTTCCCAGTTGTGACAACCAAAAATGTTTCCTGACATTGCAAAATGTCCCCAGTGGGGGGCAGGAATCACCCCCAGTTGAGAATCACTGAACTAGAGGTATGCCACTGTGATTACAGATGCCAAGGGCAGCAAGATATCCTTACAGAGAAAGCAGGGAAAGACTATGACCATTTTTTCCCCAGGTAACAGTTTCTACAATCTTTATAAACAGGTTCAAATGTTCCCAACCCAAGCAGTATATACCAAGAAAAACAGGCCTAATCAAGGGACTAAATCTTATTACTTAGAGGTACTCTTGGTAATAGATTCTGGAGAATAAGTAGTCAGTTATCCCTTCTTCCCACACTCAGTAACCAAACAGACTGCCAAAGTATGCAGAAAATTATTCCTCTCTTCTATGGGAGACAGTCTATGCCCTTCTGGAAGTCTGGCTCCACTAATGGGCTCAAGACAGACAAAGCCTGTACGGCCTGAACCATTCCTTTTCCCAGGGGGACGGAAAACCACCCCCTAACAGGCCAGTAGTGTCCCCCAGTTGGCTGTGTGCCGATAGGGCTCCACCCACCTCCCTGGAGAGGAGGGGCACACCACTCTTTGTTGTCTTCTTTTACAATTATTTATTCTTTACTCTGCCTTTCAAATATGATGGGCTTTAGAATGCTTGGCTCAGCGGTATTATTCATCTTCCCATCATCACTCTGGTGTCAGAGAATACTACATTCTTTCTTGTGATCAGGATTTGAGAAGTAAATATTTTCTAAGAGTTTCTTCAAGAGAATCCATGAAATAGCTTTGTCTTTACATGTTCTAAGAGATGAATTTTAGAAGCAAAAGATATTTTGCTTTTTGGTTGGCAAATGCCTTTTTTCTACACACACACGTGCGCACACGCATGCACGCACGCACGCATACAATCTCTTTTGTAAAAACTTTTGAGAATCCCCGTTGGTTTACCAAGCTACTCTATGCTGTAGACAAAATTAACTTTTGTACCTTAGTCTGAAACAAAATTCTGTTTTAAAACACCCATACCACGGCACTGACTGGGTGGTGAGCCTTCAGCAGACACGGGATAGAAGTCAAGTTACAACCCAAGACCCAATTCCCCTTGAGGTTGCCACACTGCCTCCACTAGACTAACCCGCTCCTTGAGGGAGAAGCCTGCCTTATCCATGGAGTACAGGCCTGGCACAGAGAAGTGCTCTGTAAAAGCCTGTTGTTTAAAAGAACAAAATGGACACTGTTAACATTGACAATAAGATCATTTTGTGTCAGCTGTAAAAGAGCTTTGTAATTGTTCCTGGAGCAAGGGATACTTTTACTACTCTCTAGAGGTTAACTGTATAAAAAAACTAAACAAGGCTCTGAACAAGAACAGCCAAAAAAGCCAGTTTCATGATTTGTAATGGTTTCTAGAGTCTCTTGCAGGATATACTTTTTTCTAGCCTCCATTCCAAACACAACTAAAATTCAAAATTTTAAAAATCCCACAGTGTAATATTTACCCCTTTAGAAATAGGATTTAGACAAGGGAGGAGAGCACCAATAGAACTGACTTTGAAAATTAAATTCAAAATGGGAAAAAGAAGCACACATCTAACGTCTTAAGTCATTGCTACAAAGTGATGTCCTAACCCAGTTCTTCATCTCTAAATCCAAAGAGAAAGTAAATTTAGGTGAAGCATTAGGTCTCGTCTATGTTGGCATTTAAAAGACAGTTTGCCAGGTGCTCGGACAGTCTATAATTAGTGGGTACACCTCAGAAACCTGAAGTGAACTTGAAGGGTTGCAGAGCAGGCAGCCAGGCCCGCGCAGTGAGCTGTGCAGCCATGGGGCTGCTGCTATCCAGAATGCCGCAGCGGGCGCCCGGCCACAGTGCACACGTGTGCGCATGCACACGCCAGTTCTGAGGAGCTGCGTTTTTCAAAGCCCTAATGGCTTGACCTCAACACCTGCTGCACTTCCTGAAGACAGACAGGCTCTGGAGCTCCACTTGTTCCTCGCACGCGGCTGCACTTTCTAGGAACGACCGCACACACGCAGAGGCTGGCCAGCTGCCAAGGCGGGGGCAGCCCAGCCGCCTCGGGCCTGAACTTTCCCAGTGCTGTCAGGGCGGGATGCCGCTGTGAGCTGACTCAGCAGCCGCCATGGAACTCTGCCAACCACACAGCCACGCGGGGGCTGCCGGCAACTCACAGATGTTTTGCTAAACCAAAGTAATCAGCCAGGAGGCGGCTCTGGGCTGGTGGCCAGGGTGCTGCTGTCGTGGAAGCTGGGATTCTCTGATCCTAGTCCTAGCTCTCCCTGGGTGATCAGAGGGAAAACTGCTGTGCATCTCAGCACCTCCCCTGCTGCAGAGGCATGTCTGTGTGCATGCAGAAGAGGATGGCGAGCCTGGGTGTGTGGTGGCACAGTGGTTAAGTGCTTGGCTGCTAACCAAAAAGATGGCGGTTCAAACCCCCATCCAGCGGCTCCATGGGATAAAAGACCTGGCGATCTGTTTCCGTAAAGATTTCAGCTGAGGAAACCCTACGGGGCAATTCTACTCTGTCATGTAGAGTCACCATGAGATGGAATCGACTGGACAGCACGCAAGCAGCACCACCACCACCGCCTACCATGTACCTGGATTCTGTACAAACTTTCACATGTGCTAGCTCAGTTAATCCTCACACACCCTTGGGAGGCATGTGTCATTTTTATTTCATAGGCGAGAAGACCCAGGCTCAGATCAGCTAAGAGCCCTATTAAAAGGCCACAAAGGCAGGAAATGGAAGAGTGGGGGATTTGAACCCCACTTCTCTGGCTGCAGAATCTACTGCAATTGTTGCCATAGTAAAACTCAGATCAACTCTACAGATCAACTGTACAGGTTTCCTTGGTCCAAAAATGTGGTTTCTTTAGGTACCAAAGGACCTTTCTTACATGACTCCTCAGCTCTTCAAAACTGATTTCTAAACAGCACCACGCGGCCATATGAAGACTGTGCTTACGAGCAGTACCCAGCAATTATTGCTGGCTTCACCGCAAACTCCCTGACTAAGCTCACTTAACCTGGAACAAGTTATCATCACCCCACTCTTTGAGTGAGAAAACTGTATTGCACAGCAACTAGAAAGCCTTGGTTGAGAACATCAATTCCCTAGGTTCCACTCTCTGAGACATAATTCATTAGGACCCAGGAATCTGCATTTTCTAAAAGCTCCCTCGATGACTCTGATGCTCCGTCACGTGTGGAAATCACTTAAGCTTACTTTGGACAAAAAGGGAGTTTTGAGGTCTACTTTTCTCTGTCTCAAAAGGGGTGATATAAGAGATAAGTGAAATCATGTCTAACAGGCTCTTTGTTGGAAATATACACAGTGCAAGTACTTCTCGTCCGCTATTTTAACACAAAACAACAAACTGCCTTATAGAGCAGGCTCTGGGTTAACCTGGAACCAAAAAACTTGTCTTAGGTAAGACCGTTCCCTTACGTGACTATCAAAAAAACTATTGTTAAAGGCACATCTCATTTTTAGACATTCTTCATACCATTATTGCGACAACCTCATTATCCCTTAAAAGAGAAATCGTATTGACATTCTTTCACATCAAACTTGGAATAATCTATACTAGAAGTAACATCTCATTGCTTTACTCAAAAACACAGAAGTTAGGTGAGAGAAACGTAAACATCTATTCCCGTCTTGGCTGTTGGTCACTGAAGTGGGACAGATGGCAGAGCCTGGCATAGTCACTGCCCCTGGCAGTCCCGTACCCGTCTGGCCAGCCTTTAGGAAGAACAAATGACCTCCCACGCCAGAAACACTGACCTGCTTGAGCTGCTCATCCAGATTCCAGCTCTGCTGCCCAGACGTGGAGACGGAAGGTGGGGCCTTGGAAGCATCTTTGGTATGGTCTTCTTTAGTCTGCGGTCCATGAGGTGGGAGCCCTGGTGCTGGAAGGAGACTGGACAGGGGCACTGCTCTGGAGTCTTGGTGAACTGGTTTCTGCACGTGGCAACACTTTGAAGCAGACTGTGCCTCTTTCTCAGCCACCTCTGCATCTTCCTCAACCCCATCCTCATCTTCCAAACCTCCTTCCTCTTCCTCAGGCTCTGAGTTCACGTTACTTCGTTCAAAAACTCGGGGGGCTGCTGTGGCTGGTGGAACTCTGGCTAAGGGACCCAGGGCAGAGCTGGCAGAAGGCCTTCCAGGTGTGGCAGAAAGAAGAGTGGGCTGTGTGACCAGCTTCTGGGCATACAAGAACTGGGTTTCTCTCATCTGCTGTCCCTGCTTCTCCCTGGCGTCCATCTGCAAAGAAGCCAGGTGCGGCTGCTGCTGCTGCGGCTGCTGCTGCTGCTGCTGCTGCCGGGGCTCCATGACTGCCTCAAGCTTCACCCACTGATTGGCATGGCTATGAACCTGGTCACAGCCCAGCAGGCACACTGGGTCTGGCCTTAACCACAGAGGAGGAAAAAACAAAAACTGTAAAACAAGCACAAAAAGGCTTTCTTTTCTCCAGTAAAGGGCCATAGGTATCGAACACTAGGCCTATTCTCATTCTCACTACACCTGAGTTTTCAGATGACTGAGCGGTGGGGGTTTTGGGGAGGGCGGGAAAAAAAAGGCTGTGAAGAAGAGAAACAGTATTTAACAGGAGAAATACCAGATGAAGCTCAGTCCCATTGCCGTTATGTCAATTCCGACTCATACTGACTCTACAGGACAGAGTAGAACTGTCCTATATGGTTTTCAAGGCTGTAATCTTTACGGAAGCAGAGTGCTACATGGTAGGTTCCAATCACCAACCTTTTGGTTAGCAGCAGAGTGCTTAACCACTGCACCACCAGGGCTCCTTTGAAGCTCACTAGTGGTGCACTACTAAGCATTTAAGAAGAAGTAAACCCAGAAGATACCTAGTCTGCTAACATCTAGGTTCTAATCTCTCTCCCTCAACATTCCCAGATGTTAATTTATTACTGAAATGGCAACTGGGTTTGCATTGCAGGGAGGTAGTGACTATGAAAACCACAACAATACACGGAAGGAAGGGTCTGCCTACAAAAGAGTATGCTACCCATGTTCCCAACCCCATCCCAGAAAGATATTACTATCCAGGCCAGCCAGAGCCTATGGGCAGACAGAACGACTCTTCTCACACAAAAGTGGGACCAAGCAAACTGCTCTTCAGCTTAAACTTTTCAGATTTTCCAGGTGAAACTGCTAGCCTGCTTGGTGAGTGGACTGAGCCATGCTAACTGGACCTTAAGAATCCAATTCCAACAGCATGAAAGAAAGGCACACAAGGAGGCAAGAGTCTCAAATTGCAATCCTCACACAAAAACAAACAAGCGGGAATTCCTTGAGAGATTTTCACGTTAATTAATTTGAAACAGATATCAACACTGTCTAAACAATTTAATGCTTCTTCTTTTTCTAAGCGGCCAAATAAATCTTCACATCCCCTTTCTTTCTGATTCGCTTCTACTATGATAATCTATGACCAATACAAAAAGAAAGGGCTTTCAGACCAAAAGCATTCTGGGGGCAGGTTTATCAGCATTCTTACCAATCAGTCTCGAAACACACACACCCCTTTCACACCCTCTCCTCCTCTAGCCCCCCCCCTTCCTCCTCTCCAGGCCCCCACACCCAACAAACCTCACATTTGTTACGTCTCCTCAGCATGCTGAGGGATGCATAACCAAACTGATTACTGTGCACAGGCCAATTTTAGGTGAACAGGACTTGCAACATGGTGTACAATTTTGTTATCACATGAAAGAAGAAGCCGCACTGCACAAGCTGGAACTTGATTATTTGCGCTGTTCCAGTGTTTTAGGATTGGGTAGGAAAAAACCCAAAAAACAAAACAAAAAAACCCTAAATGTCTTTAGCATGCATCTTCAAAAATCCATGGAGATGTAATCAGACCCCTAGCAATAAAAACTGCTTGGGTTTATGAACATCTTTTATGGGTTAGAGTAAAACAGGTACAGTATCTGAAGCTGGGCCAAAAAAAAAAGTAGAGATAAAAAATTCTCATTTTCTGTTTATCTCTGAAGCACTGCTTTTGCCTTTTGTATTCTGTGGATGATTCAAATTCCAATTAGCCTCTTAGAGCCTTTACTTCCTCTCTGGGCACTTTAAAAAGTGAGCTGTGCCTGTGCAATACTTTCTAATGTAGCTCTTCTTACAGTGTAACAAAGCCTGAAAAGATTTCCATCCACATAAAATCCAGGGGACAAAAGTATTCCTTTAAAATAAAAACAAGTTGGGACGAAAAAAATTAAACAATGAATAAAGCAAATAATTCGTCGGCCATTTAAAATTCCCTTATAATCATTACAGTCAATCACAAGCGGAATAATTTTTCAACCAAGTCCTTCCATTCACCGAAGAGTTGCTTCTTGTCTTGTGGCACCATCTTCTCTGTAGGCTGTCCCCAGCAGAGGGGGAGGTGTCTCACAGCCTCTGTAGTGAGACTGAGATGACTCAGTTCTACAACTCAATACACATGCCCTCCCCCAAAGAGCCCATCTCCCCCCAGTCCCTAAGCAACCAGTTGACCCAAATAATACCACCTGTCTACATTTAGAGAAGGAACTGGGGTGGCACAGTTGTTAAGCACTGGCTGCTAACCAAAAGGTAGGCGGTTCGAACCCACCAGCCGCTCCGCGGAAGAAAGATGTAGCAGTCTGCTTCTGTAAAGATTACAGCCTTGGAAACCCTGTGGGGGCAGTTCTACTCTGTCATATACGGTCGCTACGAGTCTGGATCGACTCGACGGCAACGGGTACATTCAGAGAACTTACGTCTCATAATCTCTAAACCACTTCATCCCCTCACACCGCCCCCTCCTCCATTTCCCCTAAAGTTCCCGGACCACCAAGCTCGGAGCAACGGACTGCTGGCAGCTTCAGACCTGGCCTTGCCGACCACTCCCTCTGCCTTCGCTGCCGGAGACCTCTGGCCCTAGCCTCCTTCGCGGCCCCATACCCACCTCTCCGGCCACTCCTGCCTCCTTCCCCCCATTCTTTACATCTCTCCATTCAGCCCTATCACTTTTACCTCTCCCAACCCCCCGCCCAGCCGATCCGCTGGCCTCTTCTCCGATCGCCCCAACCCCACCTATCTTTGCCCCCTCAGTTCCCGGGGCCCCTTACCCTTCCCATCCCTTTATCTCAAAAGACCCTAATGGGCACTGGCGACTCGGGGCTCCTCCCAGCACTCACTTTTCCTCCACCGCCCCCGCGGACCACCGCCCGCGCCTTCCCGTCTCCCCCTACACACCTGCCTCCCCTCCCACCTCTCCGTCCCCTCTACCTGCCACAGTCCCCGCTCCCACTGCGGCTGAGGGAGCAAGGACCCGCGCGGTTTACCTCTGCGGGGCACTCCGGCTCAGCCCACGGTAAGCAGGCAGCCGCTCAGACCCCGGCGCCGCAGCTGCGTCTCAGCCTCCTCCGCAGCCGGGGGCCACAGCCGGGGCGGGGCCCGCACCGGAAGCGGCGCCGCGGGGCCGGGCCGACAGGCGCGGGGCGGGGAGGGGGCGGGGCCACTGGGTGTGGGGCGGGGCCCGAGGCCGGAAGCGACTCCAAAGAGAGCGAGGGGCGGGGCGGGGCGGAAGTGACTCCTGGGGACGGCCTCTCGGGACTCAGTCTCGGACGGAAACGGGTTAAAGTCTTCTGCCAATGGAAAAGCGCGGACCCTGAGGATTTCCGGTGTGAGCACTTCCGCGGGGAGTTGAAAAGAAACGGGCTGGCTACAGTCTTCTCTGAACGTTTTCTGGTTGCGGAGATTGGTGTGGCGCGGGTAAGTGAAAGACAAAGGGGTGTCTGGAGCTTCCGCTGGTTCGGTCCCGTACTAACCCCCGACCTTCAAACCTCTGGGATTCCTGTTTCCAGATCAGCTTTTCCCTGAACTCCTCTTTTTGAACTGAGACCTGGCTGTTCCCTGAGGATGCTGCATTCCCGTTCCCCGAGCCCCCTCACATGTACAGGCAGCCCCGACTTAAGACGGGGTTCCATTCTAATGACTTCGTCGTAAGTGGGTCCTGACATACGTCAAATACCTTTTTTTGTGTTAGTTTTCATGATTATTTTTTTCATTATCAGTAGCTTTATAAATCTGATCTTTGTCAGCGAGTGAACATCGGCAAGTTACACGCTACAGCATTGTATGTAGTACGTATTACTAACCATAAGATATATTAAAAAAAAAAAAAAAGAACGGTGGTGAGTGAGGTTCTCCTAGCTTGAGTAAGTCAAGAGGACTACCTGTGTTAGTATTCTCACCTCTTAGATTCCAAAGATGGAGTCTGTGTGCCAAATCCTGTCACCCTCTCATAAAACTCTTGCTTTCCCAGAACTTACTTAGACTTTGCCACCCTTTTGGCTGCCTCAGTGTAGGCCATCAGATTTGTTCACCTAGTCTGTTGCAACTTTTCTCCTCTCTGACCATCTTCCTTGATGATTTCAGAGTCAATGCAGACAACCCTTTCAACATCCAGGCCACTTTCTAGTGACTCCCACATGAGCCTCCCAGTCTCACAGCCAGAACTTGGACCTTGTCACCAGTTGTCAAACATCCCTCTGTCCAACCACAGCCTGCTATTCTTTCAGTAAGGATGTTAACCATAACAGTTCTTTTACTTTATCAGAACCTTCAATTTGTTGAAAGCCTCTGTTTTATCTCTTATCCATTAACCCCTTCCACTCTTCCTTCCTGCATGTGAAAGCTGGACAATGAATAAGGAAGACCGAAGAAGAGTTGACATCTTTGAATTGTGGTGTTAGCGAAGAATATTGAATATACCATGGACTGCCAAAAGAACGAACAAATCTGTCGTAGAAGAAGTACAACCAAAAAGCTCCTTAGAAGCAAGGATGGCGAGACTGCGTCTTACATACTTTGGACATGTCGTCAGGAGGAATCAGTCCCTAGAGAAGGACATCCTGCTTGGCAGAGTACAGGGTCAGCGGAAAAGAGGAAGACCCTCAACAAGGTGGATTGACAAAGTGGCTGCAAGCTCAAGCATAACAACGTTTGTAAGGATGGCACAGGACCGGGCAGTGTTTCGTTCTGTTGTGCATAGGGTCGCTATGAGTCGGAACCGACTCAATGGCACCTAACAACAACAACAACAACACTCTTCCTTCCATCCTTATCCATCTTAGATTCAGTGGTACATCATCACAGTCCCACTCTAATTCCCCAGCACTCCGTTTTTCCCTTTTACATTTCTCCGAGTAAGTCTCCCACCTGATTGGACCTACATGCTTCTCTATGCCTGTGTGCCTGTACCTTGTCTTAGAAAATTGTCCTAGTGAACAGATTGGCATCCCTAAATTAATATTTATCAACCTTAAGTGGACTATCAAGAATATTTATTGATCCTGACAGGGAATACAACAAAGAACCCCTGAGGGAGCAAGAGAACAGTGGGATGCAGACCCTAAATTCTCATAAAAAGACCAGAGTTAATGGTCTGACTGAGACTGGAAGGACCCCAGTGGTCATGGCCCCTAGACCTTCTGTAGGCCCAGGACAGGAACCATTCCCGAAGCCAACTCTTCAGACATGGATTGGGCTGGACAGTGGGTTCGAGAGGGATGCTGGTGAGGAGTGAGCTTCTTGGATCAGGTGCACACTTGAGACTATGTTAGCATCTCCTCCCTGGAGGGGAGATGAGAGGGTGGCGGAGGTTAGAAGCTGGCGAATTGGACACGAAAAGAGAGTGGAGGGAGAGAGCGGGCTGTCTCATTGGGGGAGAGTAATTGGGAGTGTGTAGCAGGGTGTATGTGGGTTTTTGTGTGGGAGACTGGCTTGATTTGTGGAGTTTCACTTAAAGCACAATAAAAATTATAAAAAAAAAAAAAAAAGTATTTATCGAACTTCCTTTGTATTCTAGGCCAGGCACTCTTCTAGATGTTTGAATTAAACAATGAACAAAACAAATTCCTTGTCCTCAAGGATCTTTCATTCTAGTTTGGGGAGAGAGAAAAGTATACAGTGTCAGGTAGGGATATGTGCTGTGAAGAACAAAGCAGGATAAGGATTAAACAGAGGTGTCAGACAGCTGCTATTTTATATAGGTTAATCAGAGAAGAAGTCGTTGATAAGGGATAGTAAAGCAGAATCTGAAGGTTCTTAATGGAACTGGAGAAACTTGATGTGGGTGAGCCATATGGATATCTAGGGGAAGACTTCCAGACAGAGGGAATAGCAAGTTCAAATGCTCTGGGACAGAAGCACGCTTGTGCTATAGGGATAGCAAGGAAACCACCATGCCTGATACATAGTGAGTTAAGGGGAAAAGTGGAGTGGAGATGATATCAGAGAGGTAGCCAAGGGCTCAATAGACTTTGTAGACCATGATGACAACTCTGGATTGTCATCACTGAAACCACTGGAGAGTTTTGAGCCAAAGAGCGATGATCTGAATTAAGTTTCCAAGAAGATCATTCTCGCTGTTATGTGGAGAATAGATTATGGTAGTGGAGGGGTAGAGGTAAAAGCGCTAGTCCAGGCGGGAGATTATGATGGCTTGGACTAGGTGACAGCAGTGGAGGTGATGAGGAACGGTCAGATCCCAGGTGTGTTTTGAATGTAGAGCCACCAGCATTTGCTGATGGGTTGGATATGTGGATTAGAGAAGAGAGTTGAGAATGATGCCAAGGTTGTGGGCCCAAGTAACTGGTAGAATAGTGGTATCATTTGCTATCCAGGGAATACTACGAGGAGCCATCCTCAATAGGATACTACTCAGTAATAAGAAAGAATGAACTAGAGATACACGCAATTTGGCAATGTAACAACATAACAATAGAGAAATTACGCTGAGTCAAGGAAGCCAGCCTTAAAATGACAACTATTGAGAAGATTGAAACTACAGTGATGGAGAATAGATCAGTGGTTGCCAGGGAATAAGGATGGAAGGAGGGGTGAGTATAAAGGGATAGCACAAAGGAGGTTCTTGGGGTGATGGAACTCTTCTATATCTTGATTGTGGTGGTGGTTATATAAATCTATACATGCATTAAATCTGAAAAACTCTATACCGAAAATAAAAGTCAATTTTATCGTATGATTGTTTAACAAACAAAAAAGCCAAACTTTCCATGTGTGCTTAAGTTTCCGTTCTAATTTCTCAGGGATCTCCCTTTAACCTCTTGAAATATTAGGTCCTTCCATCAGTATTCAGATAAGCTCAGTTTCACCCATCTTTGTTAAAACAAAACAAAAAAATCTTTCTCTTGATCCCACATTCTGTGACTAAAGCCTTATCTCACTATCTCCCTTCCTGTCAAAGCTTCTACAGTTACTGTCTTCCCTGTAACCCAAATGATCTTATCTTTCTCCTCAAACACCACTCTATGGCTTCCCATTGCTCTTGGGATCAAGACTGAAATTCCTTTATATGGTGTATAGGGCCCTAGGATGCTCTAGCCTCTGCCCACCTCTTTGGTGTTGCCTCTTTGCCTTAACAGTCTAGGGTCCAGGAAAGCCGTTGGACTTTAGTAGTTGAAAGAGAAAAATGCCCTCCCCCCCAACTACCTCCACACGCAACATAAAAATACAATGAAACCCTGAGACATACGTCCATTAAGGTTACAAGGAATATCACTTAATATCTCTACTTTGTTTTCTAAGCCGCGGTAGATTGAACAGAATAGCCAGTCTTTTTCAGCTTCTCCCATCAAGAAGTAGAGTGTATTCCTGCATTCTTTGGATCTAGGCTTGGCTGTGTGACTTGGCATTGGATGACACAAGCAGAGACTTGCCCACTCTTGCTGCTGGTAATTCGAACTCTTCTTCCACTATATGAATAACTCCTGGCTCACCTAATGGATGGTTGTCATCGAATTTGACATCGAACCAACTGCCAGGCGTCTGAGAGTGGCTCTTCAGCCCACTCAGCCTGCCAACCACCAGATATGTGAACGAAGCTATTCTAGACCATTCAGGCCCAGCCGAGCTGGCCCAGACCAGAAGAGCTGCCCAGTGAACCCACAGACCTATGAGAAATAATAAATGTTTACCGTTTTCAAGTTACACCAAGAAGTTTAGAGGTGATTTGTTTTGCCCCAAAAGGTAACTGATAACACAAGGCATTTCTTTGTCTCTACCAAACCACTACACCAAACCAAAAAACCCATTGCCATTGAGTCAATGTCAACTCATAGCGACCTTGTAGGACAGAGTAGAACTGCCCTGTAGAGTTCCCAAGGCTGTGATCTTTACGGAAGCAGACTGCCACGTCTTTCTCCTGTCGAGCGGCTAGTGGGTTCAAACTGCCGACCTATCAGTTAGCAGCCGAGCACTTTTAACCACTGCACCACCAGGGCTCCTTTCCTTGCCTCTGTCAGGATGGATTTGGTTTGTTGTTTCCTGGAGCTGCTGAACGCCTGAAGAGGAGAGCTACTGTGCATCAACTTCACATAGTTGGCCTGTGCTACCTTAAGTTCTCCTTCAGATTTCTCATACTTTTTATTTAAACCAAAAAACCCAAACCTACTGCTGGCAAGTCAATTCCAACTCATAGCGACCCTCTGGGACCGAGTAGAACTGCCCCATAGGGTTTCCAAGGCTTTTTTTTAATCTTTAAGGAAGCAGACTGCCACATCTTTCTCCCTGGGAGTGCCTGGTGGGTTTGAACTGCTGACCTTTGGTTAGCAGCCAAGTGCTTTAACCATGTCACCACCAGGGCTCCACTGCTTGTTTATAGCAGGGATAATCCTATACATCATACATATGAACATACTTTCATTTTGTTCCGTAGGGTAATGTTTACATGGCTTTCATTTAATTACTTTTTTTTTTTAATAAAGGTTGAATTGCATAAATATTGAGTATCATTAGTATACATGTTTGTTATAAACTTACTAAGTATTTAGTGCATAAAAGCTAAGAACAGGTAAACAGCCATATTATAAAATAATAATGTAGCTAGAAAGGGACATGTTTGGTAAAATAGAGGAAAACCCTCAATAAGATGGATTGGCACAATAGCCACAACAATGGACTCAGACGTGCCAACAATGCCCTGGTATGTTTCGATCTGTTATACATACGGTCTCCATGAGTCGGACTCTGTGGTAGCTAGTAACGGCAGCGTCCATGAGTCGGACTCTGTGGTAGCTAGTAACGGCAGCGATGAAGGGAGAACACCTGTAGATTGTGTCTGTGATAGCCACTGTCAGTGACTGATACCATTGTGTTTGTTTTAATGAGATTTGGTGCTTCGGCATGAGTGGATATGAATTCCGGGACTCAGGGAACAAGTAAGTTTTTTTTTTCCCCATTGAAATTAAGAGTGATTACATTTTCAGTCTGAATTGGCCCCACCAGAAGTTTCTCAGGATTAATTAACCTAGTAAGGCAGGAGAGGGTGTACCTTTTATTGCTATGGGAAATTAAAATGTAACTGGGTGATTAGGTTTCTTCTAGTCCTGAGATCAAGGTATAGCCGCAGGAGCCTCTATTAGCATGTGTAAAGCCTCTGCTGAGTAAATGGCGTCAAGGCTTGTAAAGAAAGAATGTGACAGGAGGGCCTAAAAGGTGTATCAAGTCAACACATTCCTGAAGGGGACCTCACCTGATACCGAGGTGAATACACCAGTAATGTTAATCTGCAGCCCAGTTTGGCTTCCAGTGCGTTTTCCTACAGGACGGATTTGCCTAAGAAACGACTCTTTCACAGTCCTGTTCATCTTGTAAATCAGACAATTGGTCTTTGGTTTCCGGTGACTTTGTGATGCCTCGGCCTCCATAAGCCAGTCAAACCTGGGGAACTATCAACACCTCTTCACTGAGGCTTAAGGATGAATTTTGAAAACTTTAAAGTAATGAGGCCTCCTAGCAATAAGCAGACCAACATTCCTCTGGAGGTGGTTGCTCTCTTGCTACATTCCCTTTCCACCTGCTCTCACCAAGATCTGTTCCAAGCCTGTGCTTCTGTGATTTGCCAACATTCTGATTAATTGACTTGATTATATCGTTTTTTCCCCTCACCTGGGAATGTAGAGGTCAGACCTCTAAGACAAGCAAAAAGGCCAGTCCCAAAGTGGCTCATTCTCTTTGAAAAGAGTGAATTGCCTCACTCCCCTTGATACTTAGTAATTGAAAGCTGTCTTTGCAAAGCTCCATCCAGATTTTTCTGATGGCCCCAGCACTCCCAGCAGTCCTGCAGACTGCCAGAGCAAGAGGGAGCAGGAGGCAGTTCAAGCCATCTGTCCTAGAACAAGACACCTGGTCACAGGCCTGTGCCTCTGGCTGGGGCTCTCTGAGAGCCATCTGGCCCCCAGCCGAGAGAGCTGTCATAAGCCAGACACTGTCAAGTGCTGTCAAGAGACTTAAGAGTAGAGGGTGTCTTAGTTGAAGTCTGCCTGGGAGTGAGCTTGGTTTCTGGGAGAATTGTAGACCCAACCAATTCCTGTAAATGCACCCAAAAACGCCAGGGGCTTTATGTCGTCTTTATTTCCAAGCACCAACACCAAATGTTGGGGTGTCAAGGAGAGTAATAGACATTTTCTGTTGTCAGGGTTGGCCTGGACACTTGTCTCTGGATTAAAAAACAAACCCTGCCAATTTCATCAGGAGAAAAGCATAAAGCAGTTATAGAGGGTACTGAGCAAGTATTTAAGAAAAAAAGTCAGAGAAGGCAAGGTATTCTAGAGAAACTTCAGTGGAAAGGGAGTTTCCCAAATAAAAGGTGGGGGGCATTCGCTTTTGTTAAGTTTGAAATGTTTGGGCCCCAGGTTCAGCATGTCGTCTTTGCTGCCACATTTTTTTTTTTTTGCCACATAGCACACACCAAATATCTATGCTCCTGTTGCGAGTTACATGCTATTTTATCCCTGATACTTTACTTTGTTGTAGGAAGCTAAGCATAGTATAATGGGAGTTGTTGATCATTTTATTAAGTTGATATTTTATTCAGTGCCAGAAGGTTGAGGAGGCTGTCTGTACTCCAGGCCTTCGTTTACTGCTTTGTGACAAGGGCAAGCACATGCCCAATGCTTGGATCCATTCAAACCAAGCTCCACACAGATTTTTAACCCTGCTGCCGTTTCTGGGGATAACAGATAACCTCATTTGGGAATATGATTCAGAAAACTGAGCTGAATTTTCAGTCTCTCTAATTAGAGTGAAACTTAGATTTTATAATGCTTGTAACTGCACTATTATGTTGGAAGAAAATTGAGTGTTTATAAAGCTAACTGATTTAACATTCTCCTGACCAATTCCCTTCTACCCTCCCCCCCACCCCCTCCTAAAGAAGTCAGAATACTTGGCTTAACAGTATGGTCATCAAGCAACCAGTCATTTCCTAATATGGACAGTTCAGTCCTCCAGTTTCACTTCTGGAATTCAAGTGTGAGGAGAATGGCATTTACATTTGTGTACATTTTCTTCGGCTCCTACCCTTCTCACCACCAATAGTGATGAACCCTCTGTGTTGCTGGCTTTAATTATGGCGTCTGCAATGACTGAATATCCTGAACCCATATAAAATCAGCCCTGACCCTGATAGGTTTTTGTGTGTGTGTATGTGGTAGATATATAGATGTATGCATATATGAATGTGTGTATGTATAAAAAATATATATATTTTTTATATATGTGTATATATATAACAACTGCCATTTCAACATTTTTTTACATGTACTGTTCAGTGACATTAATTACGTTCATCACGTTGTGCAACCACCATCGCTATCCGTTTCCAGAATTTTGCATCATGCTTAACAGAAGCTCAGTGCCCCCTGAGCAATGACTTTCCCTTTCCCTCTCTCTCCTGCCCCTGGTAACTGCTAATAAACTTTGGCCTGTGTATGTTGGTCTATTCTAGGTACATGTGCGGAATCATGCAATATTTGTCCTTTGTGTCTGACTTACTTCAGATACAAAACGTTTTCAAGGTTCTTCTGTGTTGTAGCTTTTATCAGGACTTCATTTGTCTTTATGACTGAGTAATGTTCCATCGTATGTATGTACCACATTTACTTATCCATTCATCTATTGATGGATGTTTAGGTTGTTTTTACCTTTTGACTGTCCTGAATAGTGCCACAATGAACATCGGTGTACAAGTCTCTGTTTGTGTTCCCACTTGCAATTCGTTTGGGTATATACCTACTAGTGGAGTTGCTGGATCATATGGTAATTCTATGTTTTAACTTTTTGAGGAACTGCCAAACTGTTTTCTACAACAGTATCATTTTACATTCCCACCAGCAATGGACGAGGGTTCCAGTTTCTCCACATTCTCACCAATACCTGTTTTCTGTATTTTTTTGTTGTTGTTTATAGCCATCTTAATGGTAGTATGTCATGGCTTGAATCGTGTCCCCCTAAAATATGTGTCAATTTGGCTAGGCCATGATTCCCAGTATTGTGTGATTGTCCACTATTTTTGTCATCTGATATGATTTTCCTATGTGTTGTAAATCCTGCCTCTATGATATTAATGAGGCAGGATTAGAGGCAGTTATGTTAATGAGGCAGGGCTCACTCTACAAGATTAGGTTGTGTATTAAGTCAATCTTTTTTGAAATATAAAAGAGAGAAGTGAACAGAGAGACAGGGGACCTCATAGCACCGAGAAAACAGCACCAGAAGCAGAGCGCATCCTTTGGACCCAAGGCTCCTGCACTGAGAAGCTCCTTGACTAGGGGAAGATTGATGACAGGGACCTTCCGCTCAGAACCAACAGAGAGAGGAAAGCCTTCTCCTAGAGCTGGCACCCTGAATTTGGGCTTCGAGCCTCCTGAACTGTGAGAGAATAAATTTCTCTGTTAAAGCCATCCACCTGTGGTATTTCTGTTATAGCAGCACTAGATAACTGAGACAGGGTGAAATGAGATCTCATTGTGGTTTTAATTTGCATTTTCCTGATGACTGTTGAGCATCTTTTCGTGTGCTTGTTTGGTCATTTGTATTTCTTTGGCGAAATGTCTATTCAAGTCCTTTGCCCATTTTTTGACTGAGTTGTCTTTCTGTCATTAGGTTGTAGTTCTTTGTATATTCTGCATATTAAACCCTTATCAGATACAGTTCCCCAAAATTTCCTTGCAATCTGTACGTTCTCTTTACTTTCTTGGTAAAAACCTTTCGTGAACAAGTTTTAATTCTGATGAAGTCCAAGTCCAACTTGGCCGTTTAATCTTTTGTTGCTCATGCTTTTGGTGTCATATCTAAGATTCCATTGGCAAAAACTAGGTCCTGAAGCTTTACCCCTATCTTTTCTTCTAAGAGTTTTGTGATTTTAGTTCTTGAATTTAGGTCGTTGATCCACTTTGAGTTAATTTTTGTATATGGCATGAGCTATGGGTCCAGCTTCTTCTTTTGCATGTGGAAATCCAGTTGGTCCAGCACTGTTTATTGAAGAGACTGTTCTTTTCCCATCGAATGGTCTTAGGACCCTTGTCAAAAATCAATCGACCATAGATGTATGGGTTTATTTCTAGACTCCCAATTCTACTGTATAGGTCTATATGCCTATCATTGTAACAATACCAGGCTATTTTGATTACTGTAGCTTTGTAGTATGTTTTGAAATTGGTCAGTGTGAGTCCTCCTACTCTGTTCTTTTTCAAGATTGCTTTGGCTATTTGGGGTCCCTTGCAGTTCCATTTAAATTTTTCTGGTTACTCCCAGTAACCAGAGAGGAACCTTTTGGTCAATATTACATAAAGGAAAATCCCTTTGTTCTCGATATAAGTAATCAAATCTTGACATAATAGCTATGAACATAGGTGTGAATTTAACCCAGAGAACATAACCACTGAAGGAGAACTTGGAAAATATGTTCCTGCTCTCATTTTTCATCATTCCTTGTAGAAGGCACGTAAATTTGGGAGAGTTCTTCAAGATTATGGCTATACAAATGACCGAAAGCTTGACAAAGACCTCCCAAGCTTTAGGTGCAAGAAGTCACTAAACTAGGACAGGCAGTAGGCCAAAATAGGTGACCTCGTTGTTGTTGTTAGGTGCTGTCAAGTCAGTTCCGACTCTTGGCGACCGTGTATACAACAGAATGAAACACTGCTTGGTCCTGCACCAACCTTATGATGGTTGTTATGCTTGAGCCCATTGTTGCAGCCATCGTGTCAGTCCATCTCGTTGAGGTGGCCTTACACATCTTATCTCACAAGGAAGTTGTGCTGTACTAAGGGGAAAAATTCACTTATATTCCCAAAGATCTCTCAGAGAGTTTCAACATTATCAAAAAGGTTAGAGAAAATTTTTCAAAAGCTTGAAACCCGGCCGATACTCTTTTGTCTCGTTCCCATAATTCAGGCCAACAAGAGCATCTTTTCTGGCGGTGGTGCAACAGCTTTGTGCTCGGCTGCTAACCTAAAGGTTAGTAGTAGCCATGTTCTTTGCAACACTATTCATGATACCAAAAAGTTGGTAACATCAACAGATGAATGGATAAACAAACTCTGGTACATACACACAATGGAATACTACACAAGGATAAAGAACAACGATGAATCCGAGAAACATCTCGCAACATGGATGAATCTGGAGGCCATTATGCTGAGTGAAGTAAGTCAGTCACAAAAGGACAAATATTGTATGAGACCACTTTTTAAAATAAGAATTCGAGAAAAAGTTTACACACAGAAAAAAACAATCTTTGATGGTTACGGGGGTGAGGTGGGAGGGGGAGGAGAAATCACTAATTAGATAGTAGACAAGTGTCAACTTTGGAAAAGGGAAAGAGGGCACACAGTATAGGGAAGTCAGCACAACTTGACCAAGGCAAAAGCATAGAAATTTCCTAGACACATCCAAACACTTTGAAGGACCGAGTAGCAGGGGTTAGGGGCTAGGAACTATAGTCTGGGGGTGGCATCTAGGCCAATTGGCATAACATAGTTCATAAAGAAAATGTTCTATATTCCACTTTGGTGAATAGCATCTGGGGTCTTAAAAGCTTGTGAAAGGCCACTTAAGATACATCTATTGGTCCTGTCCTGCCTGGAGCAAAGGAAAATGAAGAAAACCAAAGACACAAGGAAAATATTAGCCCAAAGGACTAAAGGACCACATGAACCAGAGACATCACATCACATCAGCCTGAGCCCGGAAAAACTAGATGGTGCCTGGCTACCACCAGCCTCTCTGACAGGAATCACAGCAAAGAGTCCCAAACAGAGCAGGAGAAAAATGTAGTACAGAATTCAAATTCACAAAAAAAGACCAGACTTAGTGGTCTGACAGAGACCAGAGGAACGCCCGAGACTATGGCACCTGCACACTTTGCTAACTCAGAACTGAAACCAATCCCAAAGCCTGCTTTTTAGACAAAGATTAGACAGGCCTGTAAAACAAAAATAACACTCTTGAGGAACATGCTTCTTAGTTCAATTAAACATACAAGGCCAAATGGGCAACCGCTGTCCAAAACCAAGAAGAGAAGGCAGGGACAGAAACTGGACAAATGGACACAGGGAACCCAGGATGGAAAGGGAGAGTGTACTGTCTAATTGTGGGGATTGCAACCCATATCACGAAGCAATACGTGTATAAACTTTTAATCGAGCTGTGAACATTCACCTAAAGCACAATTTAAAAAAAAAAAAAAGGTTTGAATCTATCCAGCAGCATTGCAGAAGAAAGGTCCGGCAATCTGCTTCTGTAAAGATTACAGCCAAGAAAACCCAAAGCAGCAGTTCTACTCTGTAACATATGTGGTCATCATGAGTTGGAATTGACCCAACAGCAACTGGTTTTATTTTTTAATCTGTGAAAACTTGGATCATGGTTTTGGTTACAGTCCCCCTTTAATCTAGTGGTTGTATATTTGTTTATATTGCACTCATATACTATTTAGTTGGTGTCCAAGTTTTAAACGGTACTGTGTGGTGGCTGTCTTATCAGGTGATGCAACAGATAATCCTGAATAAAAACCCAAAGTAAGTCATAATGATCACCATAGCCATTATCTCACCCTCTAAGGAGAACCACGACAGTGGACTAGATCTAGACTTTTAGAGATCAGCAAACTACAGACCCTGGGTCAAATCTGTCTCACCACCTGTTTTTGTAAATAAAGCTTTATTAGAACACAGCTATGCCTATTTGTTTTCATATTGTCGATGGCTGCTTTCTGCTACAACAGAAGAGTTGAGCAGTTACAGGAGAGCCAATATGGCTCATAAAGCCTAAAGTATTTACTTTCTCGCCCTTTCAGAAAATGTCGATCCTTGTTCAGTACGTTATTTCTTGGCCTCTTCTGTGACCTGTCAAGGAGGGCCAAAAAGGAGAATGGAAAATTCCACTGTTGCCTGAGGCCCTTATTCATGCCCCAGTCACACAGGAAACTGTAAAACCAGTCAATATCAGTTTTATGCTGCATCACCCAGAGTCACCAAACGTTACATTAATAGATCTGCTCCTGAAACGCTTGCAATGACTAACCCTACTTCAGTCTGGGCCAATCAAATCCACTGATTTATATTTAGTCTAAACATCCCCCAAACCTTTATAAACCCCCTCTTTTACTTTGTTCAGGGAGATCGAACGTCTCCTTGAATGGCAAGAAATAAATTCTACTTTTGTTTTTCGTATTTGAAAAACTTGTGGTTATTGCCTTAACACAAACCATCCTCCCCTCCCCCAAAAAAAACATTGTCATAGAGCCAATTCCAACTCATGGCGACCCCATGTACGTCAGAGTAGAACTGCAACCCATAGTGTTTTCAATTACTATAATCTTATGGAGAAACCTGCCTGGGTGGTGCAAATGGTTTGCATTTTACTACTAAAGGTTGGCAGTTTGAACCCACCCAGTGGTGCTGGGGAGGAAAGGCCTGGTGATCTCCTTCCATAAAGTTTACACCTAAGAAAACCCTAGGGGGAGTTCTACTCTGTAACACATGGAGTTGCCATGAGTCGGAATCAGTTCGACAGCAACAGGTTAGGTTGTTTCACACCAGCTGGGCTCTTCCACGCCCCACTGGGTGGACTTGAACCATCAAACTTTAGGTTAGTAATTGAGTGCAAACTGTTTGCACCACCCAGGGACCTCCTTTAATACAAGCAAACCTAAAATGTAGTGGCTTGACAAAATTTCCTGCTTACATAGTAGCCTTCAACTGATGTTTAGCGTGGTGGGGCAATTCTCCTTGCAGATTCACGGATCCGGGTTCCTTCTCTCTGTCATCCCTTCAGCCCTTGTCATCATTTGCATTTTTTTTAGCGTATGGGGAAAGAGAAGAAAAGCTTTTCATGGAAGGCTTTTATAGGCCAGTCCTTGAAGTGGCACCTATCATATTATCCCTAGCCCATCCCACATTCCATTGGAGGGGATTTAGCCGAAAGATTATACCAAACTCCAAGAGATTGTGGGAAATATAGTGTGGTTCTGTTCCTAAAGTAGAGAATATATATTAGTAGGTAACTAAAAATTTCTACTACGGGGTGAAAATCAGAGATCAACTTAGTTTTTGTCTTCTGCCAGCCATTTAATTTATTCTCTGGGGCTAGTTTTCCCCTGCCTCGTAGATGAAACCATGGTCAAGTACCTCAACTTTTCTGGCCACATTTAAGTATTAAAAGTCCTTTTGTCATGCTAGTCTCCCAGACAGCATCAGTTAAGTATTTAAAATGCCCAGCTCCTTTTAATTAGCCACTACTCTGAAATTCCTTAAAATTGAGGCTTCTCCTTCTCTCCCAGCTTGGCCCTGAGACAGGTCACCTACTATGGAAAAGAAGTGTCTGACCAGCTTCATTCCTTTCTCATTCAGCGTGTCCACTTCTTTCCTCATCTTGCTAGCCATTGTTTCTGATTCCTTCATACTGGGTGACTGCTAATCCATATGGTGTCTTTGTGCAGATTAGAAAAAGGTGTCCCTTCAGGGTAGATGTAACCCCAGGGTGAGAGAACTGCACCTCTGTGCGAATGAGAAAAAGTCACCTCTTCTTCCAGGTAGACACAGCCCCATGAGTGGAATGCAGGCTGGATTTCAGCCCCCAGTTAAACCTTTAGCTAGGCATCCTTTTGCAGTGAGTAACTTACACACCCATAAGACCTGTGAAGATTGGAGCATATGCAAGAATTATCTTAGGTGAAGGGAAGGAGAACACACAATACAGGGCAAGTCAGCACAACTGAACTAAACCAAAAGCTAAGACGTTTCCTGAACACAACCAAACACTTCAAGGGACAGAGTAGCAGGGGTGGGGGTCTGGGGACCATGGTTTTAGGGGACATCTAGGCCAATTGGCATATAAGAAAATGTTCTGCATCCCACTTTGGTGAGTGGCATCTGGGGTCTTAAAATCTTGCAAGTGGCCATCTAAGATGCATCAGTTGGCTCCAGCCCACCTGGAGCAGAGGAGAATAAGGAACACCAAAGACACAAGGAAAATATTAGCCCAAGAGACAAAGGGGCCACATAAACCAGAGACACCAACAGCCTGAGACCAGAAGAACTAGATGGTACCCGCCTACCATCAATGACCGCCCTGACGGGGAGTGCAACAGAGAGTCCCTGATAGAACAGGAAAAAAGTGTGGAGCAGAACTCAAATTCACATAAAAAGACCAGACTTAATGGTCTGGCTGAGACTAGAGAAACCCCAGAAGACATGGCCCCGGGACTCTCTGTTAACCCAGAACTAAAACCATTCCTGAAGCCAACTCTTCAGACAAAGATTAGACTGGACTATAAAACAGAAAATGATACTCGTGAAGAGTGTGCTTCTTAGTTCAGGTAGATAAAAGAAAAAAGAAATGATGAAACTAAGTGGGCAGCTCCTTCCCGGAGGCAGAATGAGAAGGCAGGAAGGGACAGGAGCTGGGTGAATGGCCATGGGAAACCCAGGGTGGGAAGGGGGAGTGTGCTGTCACGTGGTAGGGATTGCAACTAGAATCACATAGCGATATGTACATAAATTTTTACATGAGAAATTAACATGAACTGTAAACTTTTACCTAAGAACAACGACAACAAAAAGATTGGGACATATGGAGAAAGTACTAGGAGAGACAGTAAAGTTGGTACATGATAATACTGTCCTGAGTGGCATCTGCATTCTCTGGGCATGGCAGATGTTTAAGGATGTGTCTTTTTTTTTTTTTTTAATTAAAATATTTTATTGTGTTTTTGGCGAAAGTTTACACAGCAAATTAGATTCCCATTTAACATCTTTTACATGATTTGTTCAGGGATGTTGGTTATATTTTTTTGCAGTATGTCAACTTTCTCATTATTTCCATTCTGGTGATTCAATTTCCAGTTACCTGCTTTCCCTGTCCCCTTGACTTCTCGTCTTCACTTTTGAGTAAATGTTGATCATTTGGACTCATATAGGTAATTTTTTAAAGGAGCACAGAACTCAATGGTGATCCAGCCCAGTGCCCTTGAGTCAATTCTATTGTTTATTTTATGAGCCAATTAGTTATTTAGCTGAAAGATGACCTCGTGGGGTAATCTCAGGACAATGGCCTCGGGGAGTCCTCCAGCCTCAACTGATCCAGTATAAGTCTGGACTTTTTAAAAATTTGAGTTCTGTTATTGCTCTCATTTTGCCAACATTCATCTACTGTGCTTCTGATCAGAATGGTCCATTCTTCTGGTCTCAGGGTAGATGAGGTCATGGTTCATGTAGACTGTTAGTCCTGTGGACTAGTTTCTTCTTTGCATTCTTGGTTTCCTTTTTTCTATTTTGCTGCAGACATGTAGAGCTCAATAGTTGTATCTTAGATGGCCGCTCCCAAGCTTTTAATATCCCACTTGCTACTCACCAAACTAGAAGGTAGAACATAAACTCCATGTACTATATTATTCTGCCAGTTGACTGAGTTATCCCACAAGACTATGGTCCTAAGCCTTCAGACCCTGTAAACCAATCCGATGAGGTGTTTGGTTAAATCTAAGAAGTATTTGTATTTGTGCCCCCCAGGTGCTTTATTTAATATATGAATGAGCCTTTTTTTGTGGGCCACATTCCTGAGCTCTTTTAAGTTCCCTCTTTCCATCATTGGAGACATTGGACCCTCATCAAGAATATATATGTGTATACACACATAGACACACACTACAAATCTGTAAGAAAAAAAAGAAAACAATATAAAAGGGCAAAAGACATGAATAAGCATTTCATAAAAAAGGATATTCAATTGACTGATAAATATGAAAAGTTTTTCAAACTCATTAGTCATTAGGGAAATACAAATTAAAACCACAATGAGATACCGCTTTATACTAATGAGAATGGCTAAAATTAAAATGACTGATGGTATCCAGTGTTGTGGAGAATGTGGAACACTGGAATGCTCATTCAGGGCTTCTGAGAGGGTAAATTGGCCCAGCCACTTTGGAAAACTGTAGCTGAGCATACATAACCTATAACTCAGAAATTCAGCTCCTACATATATAAAGATACATGCGTATCCAAAAGACAGGAACAAGAATGTTCATAGCAGCACGATTCATAATAGCTAAAAACTGCAAACAACCTAAATGTTCAGCAATGGCAGTATGGATAAACAAATTAGAATATGATCATACACTGGAACAATATAAACAACAAGAAAGAATAAAGTACTGCTACATGCAGCAAGTCCCTGGGTATGCAAATGGTTAAGAGCTTTACTACTAACCAAAAGATCAGTGGTTCAAACCCACCCAGAGGCACCTCAGAAGACAGGTCTGGCAGTCTGCTTCCAAGAGGTCACAGCCTTGAAAACCCTATGGAGCAGTGCTAATCTGCACTCGTGGGATGTCCATGAGTTGGGATCAACTTGACAGCAACTAACAACAACAACATGCAACAAGATAGATGAATTTCACAAACGTGTTGAGGGAAAGAAATCAGACACAAAAGAATGCACATGGTATAATTCCATCTCTATACAGTTCAAAAACAGGTAAACAAGTCTATGGTAATAGAAGACGGATAGTGTTACCTTGGGGAAAGGATATTGACTGAGAGGAGGGACAGTTGGGGTTTCTGTTTCTTGATCTGGGCGATGGCTACATGGATGAGTTCACCAAGCTGTGCACTCAGCATTTAGGCACTTTTCTGTATGTATGTTACTATGGGACATGGTGATGTGTTGCCCAGACCCCCGCCTTCATGGAAGGGTTGCTTCACAGCCACAGAGAGTGTGGTCAGCAGACTGCCTCTAGCTGTCAGTTCCTTCAGGGTCTGCCTCAGCTGCACAGCCTAGCTGGACTGAGATCACACCCTTCTGAGGGCAACCCACATCTGGTGACTGAGCAAGGTAGGGGTACAAAGGCCCAGCTGTTTAGGCCTGATGCTGGACAACTTTGATGGGCACTTCTTGCTCCAGAATGACCTACTGGTTGGCCAAGACTTTGTTGAGCCTGCAGCACAGGTTGACTTTCCCTCTACTCAATCCTGCTTCCTCTCTTCCTTTCACAGGTGGCAATCCCTAATAAACATTTCGCATCCCAAAGTCTCTCAGCACCTCCTTGAAAGCCTGACATTTGACAATTGGTACCATAAGTGGACGAGGAAGTAGGTGATAAGATGGGGTTTTGGAACTAGGGCATCACTGTCTGGCTATAAGGAACCCATTACCAGAGGTAGGTGGATTACAGACAACTAGGGAAAATTGGTTGTGGTGGTGCAGTGGTTAAGCCCTCGGCTGCTAACCAAAAGGTTGACGGTTCGAATGCACCAATAGCTCTGCAGGAGAAAGATATGTGGCCGTCTGCTTCCTTAAAGACTTACAGCCTTGGCTACTACTAAAGGTATTTCAGAGCATAGAAAAGGACGGAATACTCCCAAACTCATTCTATGAAGCCAGCATATCCCTGATACCAAAACCAGGTAAAAAAAAAAAAAAGACACCACAAAAAAAGAAAATTACAGACCTATATCCCTCATGAACTTAGATGCAAAAATCCTCAACAAAATTCTAGCCAATAGAATTCAACAACATACTGAAAAAATAATTCACCATGACCAAGTGGGATTCATACCCAGGTATGCAGGGATGGTCAACATTGGAAAAACAATTAATATAATCCATCACATAAGTAAAACAAAAGACAAGAATCACATGATTTTATCAATTGATGCAGAAAAGGCATTTGACAAAATTCAACACCCATTCACGATAAAAACTCTCATCAAAATAGGAATAGAGCAACCACGGTGCCCATCAACAGATGGATGGATAAATAAATTATGGTATATTCACACAATGGAATACTACGCATCAATAAAGAACAGTGATGAATCTGTGAAACATTTCATAACATGGAGGAACCCGGAAGGCATTATGCTGAGTGAAATTAGTCAGTTGCAAAAGGACAAATATTGTATAAGACTTACAGCCTTGCAAACCCTATGGGGCAGTTCTACTCTCTCCTACAGGGTCACTATGAGTTGGAATTTGACTTGAAGGCAATGGGTTAGTAATAGAATGGAGTGCTCGAGAGTACACAATGTATCTATCAGGTGCGGCAATGTGTGGAGGATAGTAGCTATAAGGATGATGGAATTGGATGGCTATTGCTAAGCTCTAAGGATGTGCTGTAAAGGGGTAATGAACAACTCAGGGCCAGTATCAGGCCGTTGAAAGCCATGTATGAAAGCCAGAGAGCTTCTTTGGTGCATACAAAGAAGGCTGCATCTCCTGCCGTTGGAGGGTGGAGAAAGCCAAGGACTAAGCCCAGGGTTTAGTGGTCTAAGTGACTGACTTCAAAGACAGTTAAATGCCCAAATAAGGCAGACCTGCTATGTCAAAGTCAGGGTCCCAGTTGGAAAAACCTGGGACCCTGACATATGCAATGGAGATATCAGGTGCATGCGACAGAAGATTTTGACTCCACAGATTACTCTGAATCTTCTGAGCCTGCAGAAGTGGCCCACTTGTCCACAGAGTAACAGGTACCACATCGAGATTTGCTCCACCTCCCCTCCTAGCCACTAGGCCTATACCAGCTGCAGCACAATCCAGCTGGGGACAAATGGGACCTCTGTGGTGCTGGTCATTTCTGTTTCTTGGTCTGGGTGATGATTACACAGGTAAGTTCACCAAGCTGTGCAAGGCTTGTGCAAAGAAGTTTTTTTTCCCCTGTCCATGTAAGAGTATGTTGCCGACAGTATGCCCTAATGCCCAAAAGATTGTGCAACTGCATGTATTTCCTACAAACGTTGCTTTATGTAAGTACACTACGACCATCAAAACCAGGACATTGATGTTGATATTGTACTACATCTAATCCACAGACCCCGTTCAAGTTTTGCTAATTGTCCCAGCTCTGTCTTTTGTAGCAGAAGAATCCAATCCAGGACCATACGTTGCTTTTGGGGCGGATTATCCCATCAGATAATGCTTACCAGATCATCTGTAGTGAGCATTTTTTCACCACATCAGAGATTCTGCTTCTAGTTATGGCTGACATCTGTCTCTCTCCCAGCCCCACAGCACCTTCCTTGAGAATCAAAGCCTCTTTTCAAATTTACAATTCCTGTCAGGGATGGATTATTCAGTAAGCAAGGTAAGCACGGTTTTACCTGAGCTTACTTACTAATCTGTCACTACAGATCAGTGACTAATGTGTAGTGACAGACTAGTAAGTAAGTACAAGTGAGCCTGTGCTTACCTTGCTTACTGGGTAACCTGCGTTTAGTCTGGAAGTTCCTGGATGTCCATGACCACTTTTGACAATTACAGGCCAGCTGTTTTGTAGAATGCCCCTTAGTCTGGGTTTGTCTGATGTGTCCTCATGACTTGTTTCAAGTTACACATCGTTGGCAGGAATATCAGAAGTGATGCTGTGCTCTTTCCTTTGCGTCCTGTAAGGTGCAGCACAATTTCAGTTTGTCCCGTTACTGATGATGTTAATTTTGATCACTTGTTTAAGGTGGGGTCTGCCAGGCTTCTTAGCACTCAGAATCCAAGATCTGGGTGCTGAGTGTGCTCCTTGCTTTGGGATGGCACTACTCCTTTCTCAGTGGACAGACCTACATACATATATACACTTAACATATACCAACAGCAAACCAAACCCATTGCTGTCGAGTCGATTCCGACCCATAGTGACCCTATAGGACAGAGTAGAGCTGCCGCACAGGGTTTCCAAGGAGCTCTGGTGGATTCGAACTGCTGACCTTTCGGTTAGCAGCCATAGCACTTAACCACTGGGCCACCAGGGCTCCACACTTAACACATATACTACAAAAAAAAAAATCAAACCAGTTGCCCTGAAGTCGATTCTGACTCATGGTGACCCCATATGTGTCAGAGTAGAACTGGGCTTTATAGAGTTTTCATGGCTGTGCCAAATCTTTCAGTAAGTAGCCCAGTGCTTAACGGTCTGTGTCGCCCAAGGACTCCACGCATACACTGTATCTGCTTGTATCACTCAAAAATCATGAATTCACCCCGACGCCTTCAACTCCAACCCAACACCCCATTACTTTATTTGTCCCTTCGTTTGTTGGCTCCCATTATGCTCAAAATATTTACTCATTTGCTCAATCCCTTTGTATCTTCCATTGTTGCTGCTGTCCTGCCCCTCCATTAACCCTATCTTACCCTGGCTTGGACTCTGACATTTCCTGCTGGGCTTCTGTTGCCGCCACCCCCACCCTTGTGTGGAAACCCCCCTCCTGTTCAGGTCAGGCTCCAACACCCCACTCTTGCCCACCACTGACTCTTCTCTCCCCAACACGGACTCCCTTCTCACTCTGCTTGGACTTTGATACCCTGAACCCGGTTACAAAAAGAGATTTTTTTTTTAAAGCAAAGAGATTAAGAATGTGCAATGTGAATTAACAGCTGTTATATGTTAAATCAATTATATGTCTTCAGATATGTATAAGGATCAAATTAACAATATTCTGAATTTGTTAGGATTCTAAAAGTACCAACTTTAATTAATACGGTTCAGCATTTAATCTACTTGGAGCTTATTTTTGTGTATGGCATAAAATAAGGGGAGTCCCTAGGTGGTGCAGGTGGTTAGCTCTCAGCTGCTAACTGGAAGGTTGGGGGCTTGAGTCCACCTAGAGGCACTTCGGGAGAAAAACCTGGGGATGTACTTTTGAAATATCAGCCATTGAAACCCTGTGGAGCACAGTTGTACGCTGACATGCATGGGGTCACCATGAGTTGGGATCCACTCGACAGCAACTGAATGGATAAGATGAGGGTTCGAGGCTATTTTCCAGGTAGATAATACCAACAGCATTTATTACATGATTATTCTTTTCCTACTGAATTGAAATTCTACCTTTTATGTGTTATATTTTATTCTGTTTCACAAATTTGCCTATTCCTATCCAATATCATATTGATTTTATCATATTAGCTTTATAGTATCTTCTGATATCTGGTAAGCCAAGTGCACCCTCAGTATTCTTCTTCCTACCTTTATTGGCTGTTCTCAGTACTTTGTTCTTTCCAAATGAATTTTAAAATAATTTAATCCAATTAAAAAGAAATCTATTGGGATTATAATCAGAATTATATAAATTTTATATACATTTGTGGAGACTTGGCTGTTTTGTGACATGGTCTTGATAACCAAGAATGAAATAATGAAGGCCATACAATGGCTTTTCATTGTTTAGATCTTATTTTCTTTATTTATCCAGCAAATATTTTTGAACACTTTTTTACTGCATGCTGGGCACTGTTATAGATGCTGGGGGTACAACTGTGAGCATAGTAGGCAAGGTTCCTGCCTCCTTGACGTTTACAGTCTAGTTGTGGGGTACAGGTAGTAAACAAATATATAACACATGTAACAGGTAAATATACCATGTATCCCATAAAAAAAACCTATTGCTATCGAGTTGATTGCATCTCATAGCAATCCCATAGGACAGAGTAGAACTGCCCCATAGGCTTTTCAAGGAGCGCCTGGTAGATTCGAACTGTCAGCCTTCTGGTTAGCAGCCAAGCTCTTACCCACTGCACCACCAAGGCTCCTACCATATGTCAGATGGTGTTAAATGCTATGGCAAAAAAATTAATCCAGTTGAGGGGTTATAGAATGGTGGGAGGAGGGATCTTTTACCTAAGGTGATGAGGGCAGGCCTTACTGATAAGGTGATGTGGTGACATTTGGGTACAGACCTGGAGGAATCAAGGGAGTAAGCCGTGCATTGCAGGCATAGGTGATAGTAAATACAAAGGCAGGAGCACGCTTGGCGGGTCATACTAGTAGAGGAAGGGCACGCAGCCCAGTGTGCCTAGAGTGGAGTGCATAAGGGGTGGGGAGTAAGAGCTGGGGACAGAAAGGTAGCTAAGGTGTTGGGGGACGTATCATGTGGAGCTATGTAGACCATGGTGAGGACTTTGACTTTAAGTGAGAAGGGAAGTTACTCTGGGTTTTGAGCAGAGGAGTAACATAATCTGATGAAGGTTTAAAAAGATCATTCCGTTGCTGTGGGAAAAATAAGTGGACAAGAGTGGGAGCAGGGAGACCAATTAGGAGTCTCTTATGATAATTCTTGCCTGAGATGATGGTGGTTTGGAGGAGGGTGGTGGAGGTGGTGAGAAGTGATGAGGGTCTGTTCCGCCTGGCTCCATTGCCACCGTAGACCACCAGAGGGCACTACACACGTGTCTTGGCAATACAGATCTATGGTAGACCATTCTTTCTTCACCCTCCAGTTAAGATGGGTTGTGATACCTACCTACGTAACAGCCATCCCTTCCTCCTTTGCTACAAGAACTTAGATTCTGTTCAAGACTGCGGTGAACCAATGGATGCATCATGGTGGCATAAACACCACCTCCACCATGGTGGTCATCTAATGTCTTAACCTTCGTTTGCTTCCCAGACCCACCAATCTCCACACTAGCTTCTCCTCCTGTGTACTTACATGCATCACCTAGTAGTCTAGGGGAACACGTTTGCTGAGTGTGACTGGAAACTCCCTTCATTTCCGTTATTTTTAATGGAAACGTTGCCTTTTTAAACCTGCAATGTTGAATGAAAAAAATGTTTTTTTTTTTAATTCAGTTCACATACATGGTAAAAAAAATTTGAGATGTATAAAAGAGCTTACAGCAGCGCTGTCCAATAAAACTGTAACATGAGCTGTGTATGTAACTTAAAATGACACATGCAGCAACGTTTTTTAAAAGCAAAAACAACAAAACAGGTAAACTTAATTTTAATATTTGATTAAATTCAATATGTCAAAAATATCCTTTCAAAGTGTAATCAGTGTTCAGTCATAAAAAGGAATGAAGTTCTAACACACGTGCTGTGACATAGATGAACCTCAAAAACATTATGCTAAGCGAAATAAGCCTGACACAAAAGAACAAATACTGTATGATCCCATTTATGTGAAACATCTGTAACAGACAAATGCATACAGACAGAAAGTAGATTAGTGGTTACCATGGGCTGGGAGAAAGGCGAATGGGGAGCTATTGCTTAATGGGTATGTAGCTTCTGTTTGGGTGATGAAAACGTTTTGGAAACAGGTAGCGGTGATGGTTGCACAACGCTGCGAATGTAATTAATGCCAGTGGTTAAAATGGCAGATTTTATGTTATACATATTTCACCACAATAAAAAATGTAATCAATGTGAGATATATTTAATGAGATATTTTACATCCAACTTTTCATACTAAATCTTGGCAATTCAGTGTGTATTTTACATTGCAGGGCGTGTCATTTGGACTGGCCATTTTTTAAGTGCCGCACGTACCACACGAAGCTAGCTTCCACTGTATTGGACAGTGCAGGTTCACAGTGTGCAGCAGACCATTTGTCCCCCCAGTATTCATTCTTCTTTTCATTATAGACTCCCTCTCCCAAGTTTAACAAGGTACATGAATGCCCAGC
The DNA here is from genome assembly GCF_024166365.1 of Elephas maximus indicus. Taxonomy (NCBI): domain Eukaryota; kingdom Metazoa; phylum Chordata; class Mammalia; order Proboscidea; family Elephantidae; genus Elephas; species Elephas maximus. The sequence continues at coordinate 64,589,634 of NC_064831.1, read as the reverse complement.
TTGAGACATCACGGCCTAGTCTCTCTTAAGAATCAGTTGTGGCCATGTGTATTACTTTTCTACCGCAGGGTAACAAACTTAACAGCTTAAAACAACACCCATTTACTTCTCAGTTCTGTAGGTCATAAGTCTGGGTAGGCTCAACTGGGTTCTCTGCTCATGGCCACACAGGGCTGAAATCAAGGTGTCTGCTGGGCTGAGCTCTTATCTGGAAGTTCTGAGGAACATTCCCCTTCTAAGCTTATTCAGATTGTTGGCAGAATCCAGTTCCTGTGTCTATAGCTCTGAGGTACCATTTTCTTGCTGGATGTTAGCTGGAGTCCTACTTTGTGTTTCTAAAGGCTGCCTCAACTCCTTCTCATGGGGTCCTTTCCATCCGCAAAGCAGCACTGGTATGGCAAGTCCTTCTCATGCTTTGACTCTCCATGACTTCCAGTTTTGCCCATCTGCTGGAAAAAACTCTGCTTTAAAGTCCTGGTGATTAGATTAGGCTCGCCTGGATTATTTCCCACTTGCCATAACCAGTTGCTGTCAAGTGAGTTCCAACTCATGGTGAGCCCATGTATGTCAGAGTAGATTTGTGCTCCATAGGATTTTCAGTGACTGATTCTTCAGAAGTAAATTACCAGGCCTTTCTTCCAAGGCACCTCTGGGGAGACTCGAACCTCCAACCTTTTGGTTAGCAGCTGAATGCATTAACTGTCTGAACCACCCAGAGACATATAATGTAACAAATTCCCCAGAGTGATATCATATCACAGGCTTTACCCATACTCAAACGGGAAGGGATTCTACAAGGGTGAGGGTCATTGGAGGACATTCTTAGAATTCTGCCTGCCATACCTTGTGACTAAATTCTGATCAATAGGAGTTAATGGCAACTCCATTTTTCCAGCTGATCAGGCCAAAAGTCTGAGCATCATCCCTGACTCCTCCCTTTTCTTCACATGTTACTGGTCAGTCAGCAAATTCTGTCAGCTCTGTTTTCAATATACACTCAAAATTCAACCACTTCTCATCACCTTCACTGTCCCATCTTAGGCGAGCCACCACCACCTCTCACCTGGATTATTGTGGTAACCTCTTAGCTGGTTTACTGCCCAGCAGTCTGCTCTCACCCACCAGTCAGAGTGATTCCGTACAACATGCCAGATCACATGGTTGCTCTGCCCGACACCATTCAGTGGCTCCCCATTACGGAATAGAAGCTGAAGTTCTTTTTTTTTTATTTTTTATTGTACTTTAAGTGAAAATTTACAAATCAAGTCAGACTCATACAAAAATTTATAAACACCTTGCTATATACTCCTAATTGCTGTCCCCCTAATGAGACAGCACACTCCTTCCCTCCACTCTCTCTTTTCATGTCCATTCGGCTGGCTTCTGACCCCCTCTGCCCTCTCATCTCCCCTCCAGACTAGAAGCTGAAGTTCTTAACATGGATCGTAAGATTCTACTTGATTTGGTCTCCTTATTAGCCGTGTGGCCTCAAATCCTTCCATTCTTCCCCTCAGTCACTTCACTGTAGCCTCACAGGCCTCCTTGCTGTATCGTAAACATGTCAAAACGCCCTTTAGGCTTTCCCCTTGCTATTCAATAACCATAAGGTTGGCAGTTTGAACCCACTCAGCCACTCTGCAGGAGAAAAGACCTGGTGATCTGCTTTATAAAGATTACAGCCAAGAAAACCCTATGGTACGGTTCTACTTTGTCACACAGGGTTGCTACGAGTCAAAGCAACTCAATGGCAACAACAATTCTTTTAGCCCAGAATGCTCTTCCTCAAGATATCTACGTGGCTAGCTCTCTCACTTCCTTCAGGTCTTTATTGAAAATTCTCTTTTTTTAAATTTATTGTGCTTTAAGTGAAAAAAAAATTTTTTTCTTAAGTGAAACTTTAAAAATCAAGTCAGTCTCTCATACAAAAACTTATACACTCCTTGCTATGTACTCCTAGCTGCTCTCCCCCTAATGAGATAGCACACTCCTTTCCACCCCACCCTATATCCCCCATGTCCATTCAACCAGCTCCTGTCCCCCTCTGCCTTCTCATCTCGCCTCCAGACAGGAGTTGCCCACATAGTCTCATGTGTCTGCTTGATGCAAGAAGCGTACTCTTCACCAGTATCTTTTTCTATCTTATAGTCCAGTCCAGTCCCTGTCTGAAGAGCTGGCTTCAGGAATGGTTTCAGTCTTGGGCTAACAAAGGGCCCGGGGTCCATGACCTCCAGTGTCACTCTAATCTCACTCAGACCATTAAGTCTGGTCTTTTTACGAGAATTTGAGATCTGCATTCCACTGTTCTCCTCCGTCAGGGGTTCTCTGTTGTGTTCCCTGTCAGGGCAGTCATCAGTGGTAGCTGGGCACCATCTAGTTCTTCTAGTCTCAGGCTGATGTAGTCTCTGGTTTATGTGGCCCTTTCTGTCTCTTGGGCTAATCTTTACCTTATGTCTTTGATATCTTTCATTCTCCTTTCAAAATTCACTTGTTAGTGAGGCCTTTCATGGCATGCATAGCTAATATTTTATGTACACACACACACACACACACAGCATTTCATATTCCTCTTCCCTGCTTTATTTTTTGCTCCTTAGTGCTTTTTACTATCTAACATATATTTTAATTTTGTATCTTGTTTGTCTCCCCCACTAAAATATAAATCCATTAGAACAGGGATTTCTTCCCTTCCCCCCTCCCCATTTTGTTCATTACTGTATCAGTCTGGTACATGGTAGGTACTCAAAAAGGTTTGTCGAACAAATAACATGAGAGGGAGAGGACTGGAGTTAAAGCATTCTAAGGTCCTTATATTGTTTGGAAGGGAGGTTGTGATGTTGATTAACTTTAGACTCTGCTGAGCTAGATATGGAGCCCTGGTGATGCAGTGGATAAGAGCTATGGCTGCTAACCAGAAGGTTGGTAGTTTGACTCCACCAGCCGCTCCTTGGAAACCCTATGGGCAGTTCTTCTCTATCCTATAGGGTTGTTGTTAGTCGGAATTGACTGGACAGCAACGGGTTTGGTTTGGGGTTTTTAAGCTAAATATACATGCTAAACTTCTAAGAGAAGAGAAATAGAATTGCAACTTCAATGTCAATGGGAAGAAAAGAGCATAAAGAAAATTTGATGAAGCCAATAGAAGAAAAAGAAGCAAAGCAAAGACATGATGAAAAGAAAGCACAAAACTTCCCCATTCCTGAAGAATAATGGCAGATCCTAAAACCTGATACAAGCCTCTAAGAACCATACAGATCAACAATGAAAGCAAATTAAATCACCCCAGCCCTCACCCTCCCATAGCTCCTGATATAATGCCTTGCACATAACAGTCACTTAAACATTCATGACATAAATTTTCAGACATAAAGGCTGTGATTTCTTCTTTGTGCATTTTTATTTCAGACTCCAGGAGAAGAAAGAGGCCCATATAAATAGCAAGACACATCTTTATATTTTACAGTCATTTCAGTGAGCTCACCTTCTCCATTCTTAGAATAGTCTCCAGCCAAGTGAAGAGTTGGCGAAGTTCCAGCACAGTGCTCCATGGGTGAAATCATTCCAAAAAAAAATTTTTTTTCTTTAATAGTACTTTAAGTGAAAGTTTACAGAGCAAAATTGTTTCTCATTAAATAATTAATACACATATTGTTTTGTGACATTGGTTGCCAACCCCGCTATGTGTAACACTTTCCACTTATAGACCTCGGGTTCCCCATTTCCATTTGTCCAGCTTTCCTGTTCCCTCCTGGCTTCTTGTCCCTGCCCCTGGGCTGGTGGGCCCATTTAGTTTCGTATACATGGTTGAACTATATGTGTTATTGTTTGTTTTATAGGCCTGTCTAATCTTTGGCTAAAGGGTGAACCTCAGGAGTGACTTTAGTACTGAGATAAAAGGGTGTGGGGGGCCATACTCTTGAGGTTTCTCCAGTCTCCGTCAGACCAGTAAATCTGGTCTTTTTTTGTGTGTGTGAGTTTGAATATTGTTCTACATTTTTCTCCAGTTCTGTCTGGGACCCTCTGTTGTGATCCCTGTCAGCTGTCGATGACCATCTAGTTGTGCTAGACTCAGTCTTGTGGAGACTATGGGATTTGTGGCCCATTAGTCCTTTGGACTAATCTTTCCCTTGTGTCTTTGATTTCATTCAAATTTTTGATGTGCTCCTTTTGATGTGAAAGGCAAATCCCACCCAGGCATGGAATTGTGGGATGGAAAGTGCCTCAACATTCAGTAGGAAAGTGAGGTGAACTATAGCTACATCAGAACAAAGCAGTTAAGACCTGTGGCCTAATTACCTTTGACCAGCAGTCATTTTTTATAGGAATTCTGATGATACCAGGAAAAAAGTAAGAGTTACTTTTCTGGGATATATCTGGCTGGGAACTTAGGAACAGGATGAAACATTAAGCCAAATTTTATCATTAACCCCAGGAACAACATCCATAGTGAGGCAAATACCATGATTTTAAAATTAGACTTGTGGGCAGAAGGTTATAGGTGAACTGACAGTCGGCCATTTCTAAGGCTGGTTCTGGGCCATTCCTTGCCTCCCTTGGTCCTTATTCAAGCCTGGTCTCATTGATTCTGTCCCCTTCATGGTACCAGTCCAATATATTCCTTTTCTGCTTGAGTTAACCAGAGTTAGTTTCTGTTGTTTGTAACTAAGAACACTGAATAGTAGAATGGTTTTCTCTTTGCTTGTCATTATTTTAAGACAAATTAAAATTTTTAAATAATTCATTTTTTCAAACCTATTATATAGGCATGTATTAAAGAAAGATAATAGCCTTGTTGAAAATGGTATGGAGAATAGATACTCTCATACATTGCTGATGAGTGTTTTTCTTGGAATACTATTTAAAGATCGAAAGTTTGGAGAGAAGGATTCTGGGAAGACGGTGGCAGTGGAATAGTTTTTTACTCTCTCTGAATCCCACTTAAAAACAGATCAAACAACTAGTTAGCAAAACCAAACACCCATGGGCAATGTTTATAACAAAACTAGATGACAAGGTTTCCCCATGACCTCTAAAGTACAAGGGGGTGAGGACAAACTACTGGCAACCATAAGACTTACATGATATCAGCATCTGAGCAGGAAGAAGCAGAGGGAAGTAATGAGCATGTCCAACAGACCTGAGAATAGGAATGCCTCTAAATAATCAGGTATTCACTGGAAAGCTTGGTGACTAATCTATCAAAGTTCTATCAATTCTAGACACCGGAGTTGAAACTTACCTCTGGTTTAAATTTGATGGGTCAATTTTAAGTCCCTTTTAACTCATTGTTTCCCCTCCATTCCTTTTTTTCACTTACAGTTTATCTGTTGAAGAGCCTTGGTCAAAAATTCTGTAAAACTTTTCTCAATAATTATGTTTGTGATACTATTAGTATTGTTATTCTAAGGCTGTTGTTTGAGTAATGTGGATGAAAGGATAAAGTAAATGAGTAATTATGGGATATTCAGATTGTATTGTCTCCTATGTTCTTGAGAATTAGGATTCTTCATGTAGAAGAAAGGAAATAAAGATGTAATTTGGAAAAGGTTACATTAAAAACCCTTCAGTCCTGAATCGAAGTATAAATTCATAAGATGTAACCTCTATTTCTATATCTACTAATATAGATATGCCTGTATCTATAGCTCTGTTCACTCAAAAGGCTTACAAACAATGACCAACCTGGTAGCAATAAGCGTCCCTTGTACCTAGATTGGAAACCCTGGTGGTATAGTGCTTCAGGTTTTAGTGCCTAATTTATGGTCTTAAAATACAATTCCCCACTAAAACACATATGAGCTTTCTGAAGAAATGGCTAATTCTTGTGTCTGGAGCAGGAAATATACAAGATAAGACTAGACTCTAGTCATACTAGATAGCAAGGCAATTATCAACAACTTTTAGGGTCATTATCGAAAAGATTCAGTTGAGCTTCATAGAAGATAATAATTAGAATTGATCAAGCCAAATTAAATATCATTAAATCCATGAGTTCATAATGATATTGAAAAAAAAGAGCTATAAACAGAAACCTGTACATCAGTGTTCATTGCAGCACTTTTCCTAACAGCCAAAAGGTGGAAAGAACTGAAATGTCCATCAACAGATGAATGAATAAGCAAACTGTGTGATATATACACATGAACTAATAATTTCTTTTATAAGGATCAGCACAAAGCTGGTTGCTATGAGGTGGAGGTTAAAGACTCCCAAATGTTTAACTCTTCCAAGCTGCTGTACCACTCCATAATTTCTAACATCAATTACTCCCTCTCGCCTCAGCACTCTCCCTCCTGTCTTTGGGTTCTCTAATTCCCTGCAACATCTCACAGAATTCATGAACCCATATAAAGGAAACGGCTCACGTGGTTGTGGAGGCTGGCAAGTAGACTTCTCCCTGGCCCTCAGTCTCTGCTCAAAGGCACTCATCTTTCTCACTCCGTGGGCTGGGAAGCCCACTGCGCTGTCTTCTGTGGGTTACTCCATCTTTGGTGGTGGTGGGCTTTTCCTCTTGCTCTGGAATTGGCTCTCTTTTAAGGCAAAACTGACCAATCCCCTTGGTAGGCCACAATTATCCTATCACACAGTCATCTGGGTCGGAGTTACAAGACCATGGCTAGAAAGGCCACACACAAAAGTAATTAATGCACCGCAACACACAGCAGAATACTACTTAGCCATAAAGAGAAATGAAGTCCTAATGCATGCCACAACACGGATGAACACTGAAAACATCATGCTGAGCGAAATAAGTTAGTTGCAAAGGAACAAATATTGTATGATCTCACTTATATGAAATAAAGAAATATATAGAAACCAAAAATTATTAGTGGTTACCAGGGGTGGGAGGGAGAGGGAAAGGGGGAGTTTTTGCTCAGGAGACGTTGAAGTTAATTGTGGTGGAATGATTTGGAAAAGGGTAGTGAGAATGGTTGTATAATTTGAAGAATGTAATCAGTGTCACTGAGTTATACATATAGAAATTGTTGAGATGGTATATGTTTTGTTATGTATATTTCACCACAAAAAAAAATTTTTTTAAAGGGGGGACAACAACCTAATTAGTTACCTGTGGAGAATGATAGATGGGGAGCTAATTTAGCATCTTGAGAATTGATAAATAAAAGGAAGGAATAATGCATTTAACCTGTCTTTATAAGCTGCATTTAAAAAAACAACCAGATATTAATTGCCTTCTGATGAAAGAAGATACCACCACTTAGAGTTTAGCTAATGAGATTGAACATGAGTCTGATCAAGCATCTGCATTCAGCTGCCAATTAGCAGTAAATACAAGGGACAGAGGAATACATTGAACTGCACCAAGCAGTCAGCAAAATCCAGGTTGTGGGAAACCACAGGTCAAATGACCCAGGTTCTTCAACAGATAAATTATAAGGAAAAGAAAGGGATGGAGGGGAAACAGTGAGTTAAAAGAGACTTAAAATTTAATGCATCAAATTGAGATGATAGTAAGTTTAAACTCTGGTGTCTAGAGATGCACTCAGGAAATAAAGATATAAAGAAATTCCAGAAGTAATTACTTGGTAATACCTATCAAAAGTCTTTAAATGTTTAAACATGTTAACTTCTTGGAATATAGCCTAAGAAAATAATCAGAGATGCAAACAAAGATTTATATACAGGCATGTCAATTATAGCATTTTGCATAATAGCGAACTGAAAACAACATAGCTATCTAATCCATAGAGGATTGGTTATATTATAGCATACCCATAAGATGAGATATTATTCAGTCATTAAAAATCAAGTTCTCCGAGTCGATGGTACTGGGGTGGGAGAGGGGGTGGTTCTCACAACCGTTGGGGACCCATATTAATCAGTGGCACTGGGATAGGAGGAAGTTCTTGACTAGGGCTAGCTGGTGTGGGTTAAGGGCACTGAGGTCAAGGACACAGCTGTTGTGGTTGAGAGATTGGCTACATCCCAGAAGATTGATTAAATAAAAATAAACTTATTAAGGAAAATGGAAGCCAGATTTCTTGCTGTTGAGAAGGAAGGTAAGATTATAGAGAAGGGGAAGTCTAGAAAAAAAAAGTGGCATTGGATTAGATTGTAGGTATTGGTGTGAATGCGTTTATTAATAGAAATATATGAGTGTGTGTGTGTGTAAACATTCATGTTTTCTACCTTTAACTCTATCCACCGAGAGGGACTGGAAATAATGACATCCGAGTAGTAACAAGCACACCTAGCATCCAGATTTTGATTCTAAATACTATTTTCCACTAAAAGGAACCAAGGACCTTTGGAGAAATGACTGATATAACCGACATTGTGGAAATCTCCCACTTATGAGAACAGCAGAGGGGTGATTCTGTCTCCACCTAACTGGATCAGTTGATGAAATTTGAGTGGGATCTGTAGACTAGACGGTAGTAATGTTTTAATAAGGAGCCTTGGTGGTGCAATGAGTAAGCACCTGGCTGCTAACCGAAAGGTCGGCTGTTTGAACCCACTACCTGCTCCATGGGAGAAAAGACCTGATGATCTGCTCCCATAAAGAATGTTGTTGTTAGGTACTGTCAAGTCAGTTCCGACTCGTAGTGACCCTATGTACCACAGGACGAAACACTGCCCAGTCCTGTGCCATCCTCACAATCGTTATGCTTGAGCCCATTGTTGCAGCCACTGTGTCAATCCATCGCATTGAGGGTTTTCCTTTTTTTCACTGACCCTCTACTTTGCCAAGCATGATGTCCTTCTCCCGGGACTGATCTCCTGATAATATGTCCAAAGTAGGTGAGATGAAGTCTTGCTATCCTTGCTTCTAAGGAGCATTCTGGTTGTACTTCTTCTAAGACAGATTTGTTCATTCTTTTGGCAGTCCATGGTATAGTCAATATTCTTCGCCAATACCACAATTCAAAGGTGTCAATTCTTCTTCAGTCTTCCTTAGTCATCGTCCAGCTTTCCCATGCATATGAGGTGATTGAAAACACCATGGCTTGGGTCAGGCGCACCTTAGTCTCCAAGGTGACATTTTTTATTTTCAACACTTTAAAGAGGTCTTTTGCAGATGATTTGCTCAATGCAGTGCTCTTTTGATTTCTTGACTGCTGCTTCCATGGGTGTTGATTGTGGATCCAAGTAAAATCCTTAACAACCTCAATCATTTCTCCGTTTATTGTGACGTTGCTTACTGGTCCAGCTGTGAGGATTTTTGTTTTCTTTATGTTGAGGTGTAATCCATACTGAAGGCTGTGGTCCTTGATCTTCATCAGTAAATGCTTCGAGGTCTCTTCACTTTCAGCAAGCAAGATTGTGTTAACAGCATAACACAGCAGGTTGTTAATGAGTCTTCTGCCCATCTTGTTGCCCCGTTCTTCATAGAGTGTAGCTTCTCAGCATACAGTTTGAATAGGTATGGTGAAAAGATACAAAGGATACAACACTGGTGCACATCTTTTCTAACTTTAAACCATGCAGTATGCCCTTGTTCTGCTCAAATGACTGTTTCTTGATCTACGTACAGGTTCTTCATGAGCACAATTAAGTGTTCTGGAATTCCCATTCTTCACAATATTATCCATAATTTGTTATGATCCATAAAGAATACAGCCTAGGAAACCCTGTGGGACAGTTCTCTGTCATATAGGGTTGCTATGAGCTGGAATTGGCTTGAAGGCACATATCAACAAACACTGGTTTAATAACAATGTCTTGATTCTGATGGGTTGTACTGTAGCTATGTAGGAGAGCATGTCCTTATTTTTAGGAAATACCCACTGAAATACTTAAGAGTAATGGGGCGTCGTGTCTGCAATTTACTCTTAAATAGCTCAGAAAAAAAAGAAAAGACAGTATGTGAATACAAAGAGTGAGAAGGAAAGAATGATAAGAAAAATATTGTAAAATGTTAACAATTGGGGACTCTGGGTAAGATAGGCGGGAGTTATTTTGTACTTCTGTGCAACTTTACTGTAAACTTGAAATTATTTCAAAATAAAAAGTAAAAATACCATGTTTGCAAAGAGTTTAAGCACATGGGAAAATATTCCAGCTAAGTGAAAAATGAGATGACTAAACAAATTGTGCAGTGTAATCTAAATTTTGTTGAATATGTTTGTTTTATTCAATAAAATTGTATTTTTAGAAGCATATGAGTAAAAATATCAACACCTACTGTAAAGCTACAGTAATTGAGAAGTGGGGTATTGGCATAAGGATAAAAAAATAAATAAATCATCAAATTGACAGCAGCAACTTCAAAGAGTGGATAGGAAACTTAGGGCGCAGTGAGTTTGTGTCCATGGAAGAGGAATGTCTTAGTTATCTAGTGCTGGTATAACAGAAGTAGCACAAGTGGATGGCTTTAACAAACAGAAATTTATTTTCTCACAGTCTAGGGAGCTAGAAGTCTGAATTCAGACTGCCAGCTCCAGGGGCAGTTTCTCTCTCTGCTGGTTTCTATTTTTTATATCTCAAAAGAGATTACGACACAACCTAACCTTGTAGATTTGAGTCCTGCATCATTAACAAAACTGCCTCTAATCCTGCCTTATTAACATCATAGAGGTTAAGATTGACAACATATAGGAAAATCACATCAGAGGAAAAAATGGTAGACAGATAACACGGTACTGGGAATCATGGCCTAGCCAAGTTGACACACATTTTGGGGGGACACAATTCAATCCATAACAAGGAACAGTTCAGAAAAGGAGGGTGAGAATGGTTGTACAATTTGAAGAATGTAGTCAGTGTCACTGAATTGTACATGTACAAATTGTTGAATTGGTGTATGTTCTGCTGTGTATAGTCTCAACAACAACAACAAAATTGTTATTAAAAAAAAAAAGTAGATCAGTAGGACAGAATAGAGAGTCCAGAAAATGACTCATACATACATAATACCTGATTTTATGACAAAGCTGTTGCTGAAATTCAGTGGGTATAAGGTTTTTGTTTTTTTTTTTTAATAAGTACTGCTGGATCAATTGGATATCCATATAGAAAAACGAACCTTGATCCCAACCTCGTATTATCATACACAAAAATTATTTTGAAATTAATCATAGATCTAAAAGAGAAAGACAAAAGCGGTAAACCTTGCAGAAGAAAACATAGGAAAATATCTTCATTATTAGGGTTGGCAGAGATTTCTCAAATATGACACAAAAAGCACTAAACATCAAAACAAAATTTCATAATTGGATTTCATTAAAATTAAAAAATTCTGTCTTCAAAAGATGCCATTAACAGGGTGACAAAGCAAGCCACAAACTCGGAGAAGATATTCACGAAGTATGCCTTTTACAAGGCCCTTCATCTGTTGAATTTTTAATTTTGGTGACAATACTCCTGAAAGTTCTTTTCAAATATACCTGTTCTTGTTTCATCATGTCTTATTTGTTCTTAAAAGCTTGATATCTTTAGTGTCTTTAATAAATTTTATCATGCTTTTATCTCCATTTTTTTATGCCCTGGTTGCACAGTGGTTAAGTGATACAGCTGCTAACCAAAAGGTCAACAGTTGAAATCCACCAGCTGCTCCTTGGAAACCCCATAGGGCAGTTCTACTCTGTCCTCTAGGGTCACTATGGGTTAGAATCAACGACGGCAACAGGTTTTTATTATCTGACATTCTTGGCGTTGTGGCTATCTTGTTTGTTCCTCCAATGACTGTCTCTTATAACGGATTATTTCTGTTGTTACTGGGTGGAAACTCCGGGTTCGTGCTTGGCGTGACTCATATTGGCCAGTAAATGAGAGACTGAGGTGGGAGAACAGGAAAGGCACCTTTATTTCGTTGTACAAGGGAAGGAGTCATTCAGAGCTGCTGCCACCAAGACTGCTTGGCAAGGGCAACCAGGCAAGTTACTTTTAAAGGGGTTTACAAGTAGGGAATTCATAGAAATTATGTCAGGAACATTTTTTTGTGTGTGTTTAAGTGACAGTTTACAAATCAAGTCAGTCTCTCATAGAAAAATTGATACACATCTTGCTATATACTCCTAGTTGCTCTCCCCCTAATGAGACAGCACACTCCTTCTTTCCACTCTCTGTTTTCGTGTCCATTCGGCCAGCTTCTGACCCCCTCTGCCCTCTCACTTCCCATCCAGACAGGAGCTGCCCACATAGTCTCATGTGTCTACTCGATCCAAGAAGCTCACTCCTCACCAGTATCATTTTCTATCCCACAGTCCAGTCCAATCCCTATCTGAAGAGCTGGCTTTAGGAATGATTCCTGTCTTGGGCTAACAGAACGTCTGGGGATCATGACCTCCAGGGTCCTTCTAGTCCGAGTCAGACCATTAAGTCTGGTCTTTTTTTTGAGAATTTGGGGTCTGCATCCCACAGCTCTCCTGCTTCATCAGGGATTCTCTGTTGTGTTCCCTGTCAGGTCAGTCATCAATCATAGCCGGGCACCATCTAGTTCTTCTGGTCTCAGACTGATGCAGTCTCTGATTAATGTGGCCCTTTCTGTCTCTTGGGCTCATAATTACCTTGTGTCTTTGGTGTTCTTCATTCTCCTTTGCCTTTGCTCCAGGTGGGCTGAGACCAATTGATGCATCTTAGATGGTTGCTTGCTAGCATTTAAGGTCCCAGACACCACTCACCAAAGTGGGATGCAGAATGTTTTCTTAATAGATTTTATTATGCCAATTGACCTAGATGTACCCTGAAACCATGGTCTCCAGACCCCCACCCCTGCTACTCTGGCCTTCGAAGCGTTCGGTTTATTCAGGAAACTTCTTTACTTTTGGTTTAGTCCAGTTGTCAGCAACATTCTTAATCATACTACGCAAGCACAATGGGGTTTACATAAAAGCAGAATTCAAATGCTGGGGGGAGGAAGCCAACCAATGAAAACGGGGTGTTTAATACAGCACCATGGGGGCTGTCTCACCGTGAGAATTTGCTAATTCTTTGTGTGAAGTCATCTTCAGTTTGACTTTCTTTTTTCCTGTTCAATGGCATGGGGTTTTGTAGAGTTGCTCCGAAGAGGATTTATATTTGCTTTGCCAAGAGCCCCAGGACCAATCTTGGGGGTTTCTGGACATCAGGAATTTTGACCCCAAACTTGTACAAAGCACAAGCCTGGGGTTCAGGTTCTCAGGAAAGACTATTCTTATATACACGAATTTACCTTTTCTCAGGGCCAACTGTTTTCTCTTAGTTCTGATGCATCTTTTTTTTTTTTCAGTCTGCCCTTTCACTTAAAGTACAGTTCTTTTAAGAGATCCAATTTTGTGCAGAGTTGTCAGTTTCAAACTCTGAGGGATCCAGTGTTTTGGGGTTAAAACAAAAATCCCCAAGCAAGGTTTCAGAGGACCACTAATCTCTCTGGGGAGGTGTATATCAGCTCTCAAGCTCATGTTTTCAGTTTCTCCTTCATTTCTAGCACCTAAGGATTTCCCATTTCTCCTGTGACCACAACTATGTGACTTTTTTATAAGTGTATTATTTTATATGGAGTCTCTGGGTGGTGTACATGGTTAGCATCAAAAGGCTGGAGAGTTGAGTCCACCCAGAGGCACCTCGGGAGAAAGGCCTGGTGGTCTGCCTCCAAAAACTCAGCCATTTGGAAACCCTGTGGAGCACAGTTCTACTTTTGGCGCATGTATGGTTGCTCTGAGTCGGAATTGACTCAACAGCAGCTGGCGGCAGTGTTATTTTTACCTAATGTTTGTAGGTGTTTGTAGCAAGGGTCTTTACAGATCATCTTTATTTGCTATCTTGCCAGACCTAGAAATCCCCATATTTTCATAAACAGAAAAAAAAGTTATTAAAAAAAAATACAAGTGCACATTCCTATAATTTGTTTTCCAATAGAGTTACAGGTTAGGTCAAATAATCTCTTGAAGGTTTAATGAATAAAATTATACACCATCTTTTCAGAAAGAGCTGATGAGGGTCAGTGCTTCTAAATGTAGGTTGACTGAAAGGACTGGGCCCTAACACTTCCCTTCGTCTCACTGTATATGTCTGGCCATCCATCTTTGTCTTGTGTCCAGGCTTCTAATTTTCTCCAAGATCTGACTGACCTTCGCTTCAGAGCACAGCTCCTACTTAGTGACTTGGTTCCCTAAGAATCTGTTTGGTCCTAGGTTATCTGTTCATTTGTTTGCTCATCTAATAATTATCATTGCAGTGTTTCTGAACAGGCTTACCTCCACTCCCAGCAAGACAGCCACCTTTGGTAGAAAGTTTTGGCTGGAATTACTCATTCAACACATATTGCTCACCTACTTTGTTCCAGACCCTGGTCAACTGCTGATGATAAAGTGGAGGACAAGGTGGTCTTAGTCCCTTCCCTCATGGAGCTTATAATGAAATCAATCAAAGCCAAGAATTCATAAGCACCTAGTATATTCAGCTCCTTTTTGAGGAATCAAAATGAGGATGGGGTCCCTGCCTTCTCCTGCAGACAGTTATGGCACAGTATTAAGCAAAGTTTAATAAAGCATGAAATTAGACTATATCGTGCAGTTCAGATGTCAGTACCTTAGTTGATAGAAAGGGAAGAAGCCTAGGAAGGCTGGGTAGTTAGAAAGTCTTCCTGAAAGAGGAAATATCTCTAAAGATGGTATCTTAGTTATCTCGTGCTGCTATAACAGAAGTACCACAACTGGATGGCTTTAACAAACAGAAATTTATTCTCTCACAGTCTAGGAGGCTAGGAGTCCAATTTCAGGGTGCCAGCTCCCGGGGAAGGCTTACTCTGTTGGTTCTGGGGGAAGGTCCTTGTCATCAGTCTTCCCCTGGTTTAGGAGCTTCTCAGCCCAGGAACCCTGAGTTCAAAGGACACACTCCACCCCTGGCTCAGCTTTCGTGGTGATAGGAGATCCCTCTCCTCTCTGCTAGCTTCTCTCTTCTATATCTCAAAAGAGATTGACTCAACATGCAACCTAATCCTGTAGATTGAGTACTGTGTCATTAACATAACTGCCTCTAATCCTGCCTCATCAACATCATAGAGGTTAGGATTTCTAACACATAGGAAAATCACATCAGATGATAATGTGGTGGACTGTCACACAATACTGGGAATCATGGTCCAGCCAAGTTGATGCACATTTTAGGGGGACACAATTCAGTCCATAACAGATGGGTAAATTTGAAATACACTAAAAAACCCCAACAAAAACTAGGATGGAAGAAAGCATCCCAGGAGAGGAGACCCCTTGAGGAAGGTCTGTACAGGCAAGGGCTGGGGTAGGAATGGGAGGAGAGGGAGCTTGGGAACAGTCATAAGGAACCTGGACTTCAGCCACCTGAAGATAGCTGGAGTGACAGACTTTGTAAAAACCACTCACATTGCTTATGAAAACAGCAGAGGGTGGTCAACCTCCAATTTAGGCACTCCCAGACCCTGCAGCCTGTTCTCCTCAATCAAGCTAGCCTGCTCAGTTGTTGCCCTGGTCCCAGTCTGAATATTTGGGATGTTCAAGAGTTAAGCATTTCCAGCTACAACTGATGACTGCTCTGACAGGGAACACAACAAAGAACTTCTGAGGGAGCAGGAGAGCAGTGGGATGCAGACCCCAAATTCTCATAAGACCAGACTTAATGGTCTGAGACTAGAAGGACCCCGGTGGTCATGGTCCCCAGACCTTCTGTTGGTCCAGGACAGGAACCATTCCCGAAGCCAACTCTTCAGACATGGATTGGACTGGACAAGGGGTTGGAGAGGGATGCTGGTGAGGAGTGAGCTTCTTGGATCAGGTGGACACTTGAGACTATGTTGGCATCTCCTGCCTGGAGGGGAGATGAGAGGGTAGAGGAGGTTAGAAGCTGGCAAAAATGGCCACGAAAAGAGAGTGGAGGGAGAGAGTGGAGTGTCTCATTAGGGGGAAGAGTAATTGGGAGTGTGTAGCAAGGTGTATATGGGTTTTTGGGTGAGAGACTGACTTGATTTGTAAACTTTCACTTAAAGCACAATAAAAATTAAAAAAAAAAAGTTAAGCGTTTAGCTGTTTGTGCCTTTAGCTGCTGTGATCAACCTCATTACTTTCTTATATTCACCTGCTGTATTATTATTGGAGCCCCGGTGGCACAGTGGTTAAGTGCTCAGCTGCTAACTGTAAGGTTGGGTGTTGATCCCACCAGTTGCTCGCAGTAGAAAGATGTGGTGGTCGGCTTCTGTAAAGGTTACAGCCTTGGAAACCCTATGAGGCATTCCACTCTTGTCTTATAGGGTCGTTATGAGTCGGAATCAACTGACTCAGTGGGTTTTTTATTTTATTATTTTTATTTTCCTTAGCCCTTGATTAATTACCTAAATATAACTAATCAGATGTAGCCCCTCTTCAGTATTTTAGCTAATGCTAACGTCTATGTAAATATTATCTAATTTTAACTGGGCAGAACTTTTTCAGTCATCTAAAATATGCAGTCTATGAAAGAGTTCAGGGGAAATCCCCCTCCACAAACTGATTCTATGAATGACTGTTACATAAACCCTACCATTGCTTGTCAGGTGCATGCCAGGAACCCAATTTGGGTTTCCCCTCGAAGACCGAATTTTAGTTATTTGGGGGAGAGGGGAGAGCTCATCGTTCCACGCCCCATAGGTAAGTTCGCCATCAGAAGTCAGCTGCGAGGAGCACAAAAGAGGCTGATTTCACCCCGAGGGCAGCCGTTCTCACCGTGAGAGCTACGGGGAACCGAGGCGGCGGGCGTTCGGGCGTGTGTCTATAGAGGCCGCTTGGGAAGAGACCCTCCCCGTCTGCGATCAGACCGCGGGCGTTCCCACCAGACAGCGTTGTGACAACCCGGCATAACCGATGGACTTTATATGCTTCTAAAAAGAGCGTGGGAATCACGAAGCCTCCCTCTGGCGACTAGCGCAGCGGGAGAGTAGCAGAAGACAGGTGCCCTCCCAAAAAAGCAAGAACATACCTCGCGCCAGGGATTTCAAATGGACCCCAGACCACTCCCTTCCCGGAAGCGGAAGCTCCAGAACTGGCACCCCTCGCAGTCCGGATAGTTAAAGGGGCGGGGGCCGCAGCGGGAACTGCAACTCCCAGCATGCCGTGCGGAGCTTCCGATTTCCGGCGAGGGAACCAGAGTGAGTGTTTACACCGGCGGCACTGCGGCCGGTTCCTTCCGCGGGACGGGTGAGGGCGCTGGGCCCCGGGCTGTGGGGCCTCGATTTGTATCCTGCAGTTAGAGGGGCCTACGGGAGCGGTGGGGTTGCCAGAGAGCGTGTCCATGCCTCACACCTAGCTAGCTGTGTGTCCTTGGGCCAGTGACTTCATCTTTCTGGGTCTCGGTTTCTTCTCTAAAATGTGAATGATCATTTTTGCCTCAGGGAACAGTTGTGAGGGTTAAATGACATACTGTATCTAAAAAGACCTGTTCCTTCTGTGAGTCTCTTTGAGGTGGACGCTACCCTGAGAATGCCTTGGCGTCTGCTCGGCAGCCTCACAGCCCCTTCCCCACCAGAGGTTTCTTTGGAAGCAGTAATGATGACTTAAACAAGGGCTTGTCCTGCCTTACAAGATTCTTCAACCTTCAGAGTTTCTAATGCATTTTTTGAGCATCCATTATGTGTCAGGCATTGGGACAATAAAGCGAGAAGTTGTAGTGTTTGCCCTCAGAGGTCTCCAAGAATAGTAGGGGAGGCTGAGAAGTAACAGATGTTTGTAGCCCTTTGCCCTGAGGAGGATTGTGGGAACAACAGAGGAAGTAGAGGTAGGAAAGGGAGAGGTGAAGAGGTTGTGTCTGGGTTGGTCTTGGTAGAAGTTTGCTAAGAGGCCAAGAGAGAAAAGGTGTAAAATGATCCGAGAGCATTGTTATGAATGGAAGCTTAATGGAGTGTATTTATGTTTTGGGGGTGGGGACAGGACAGGGCTCTGTCTGGGAGGAAGGTTGGCAGAGGGAGCAGAATGTGAGTGGTTTTGTAAGCCAGGCTATGGAGTTTAGAATTATTCATAGAGGTAGTTTGGAGCCATTGGAGGAGTTCTAAGCAGAAGAGTGACTCAATCAGACTGTGTTTTAAAATGAGGACTAGGACAGCAGCATGGATATTTGATAGAGGAGAAGCAAAAAGTAGGGAACTTGTTACAAACTGTTGTAAAAGTTCAAGCAACACTTGATAGAAAAAAGTCTGAAATAAGGAGGTGTACGAAGGGAGGGGGTTGGATGATCTTGTTTGAACTTGACAACATTCCTGTTAGGTTGCTTAGTGTTTTTAATATCTGCATTAAAGATGAAGAAACTGAGGCCTAGATAGCTGAAATGCCTTGCCCTCTATCACAGGATGCATAAAGAGGACCCCAGATTCAAGTTCTGGCTTTCTGGTGCTGCATCCAGTGCTTTTCTAAGAGTGTTACACTGATTATCTCTCATTCATTTCCTTGATGGGGTGTGGTGGAGTAGGGGTGCGATCTGGCCTTCAACCACTAAAGTTTTGTTCTTTTACAGGGAAAAAGAGAGAGCGTGAAAGAGAGAGAATGTCTCTCTCAGATTGGCACCTGGCGGTGAAGCTGGCTGATCAGCCACTTGCACCAAAGTCCATTCTTCGGTTGCCAGAGACAGAGCTCGGAGAATACTCACTGGGGGGCTATAGTATTTCATTTCTGAAGCAACTCATTGCTGGCAAACTCCAGGAATCTGTTCCAGACCCTGAGCTGATTGGTGAGTCTCTGTGGACGAGGGATGAGCTGCTGCTCTGATCTCTTTTTGGGCAGGAGACATCTGAAATTACAAGAATAAATAAAGATTGTAGAATTTGTTGCCTTTTTTAATGTTAAGACTTCAGGATTATGCATCATATTGAACTACTTTATATAAATTTCTTAAACTATGACAGTATTAAATTCTTTCTCTGAAGGTGCAAAAATTTGGGGTGGTAAGGAAGGAGGGGTTGGTCAGAGAAGGCTCCCTAGTATATGGCATTGAGTGTATGGTCTTAAGGAATGATTAGAAGGCTTTTTGTTTGGTTAGTTGGTTAGAGCGAAGGCAGTAAAAAAGGAAAAGAAGATGGCAAGGGCAGTCCAGGTAGAGGAGCTTGTGGTAATTTTTTTTTTTAATTTGTTGTTGAGAATATGCACAGCAAAACATATTCCAATTCAACCGTTTTTACATGTACAGCTCAGCGACACTGATTACATTCTTCAAGTTGTGCAGTCATTCTCACCCTCTTTTTCTGAGTTGTTCCCTCCCCATTAATACAAACCCACTGTCCTCTAAGGTTCCTATCTAATCTTTCGATTGCTCTTGTTAGTTTGATCCCATGTCGCTAGTTCTTAAAAGAGCATAATGCTCAAGGCAGACATTTTTTACTAGTTAAGCTAAAGTATTGTTTGATTTTAAGAGGACTTCAGGGGATATTTTGGTTTAAGTTTTAAAGATTATTTCAGGGCAGTTATTATTATTTTTTTTTATTTCAGGAGTTAATCCAGCCCTCAATTGTTGTAATTTTTAATAACTAAGCTATCCGACTGGCCAAAAGGGTTTTTTCAGGCATACTGGTACTGGGTTCATCCTTTTTTTGTTGTTGAATTTTTTTCCATTCTTTTAAATTGAGCTGTCTTCACAATTTTAAGCTCTAGGACTTTCCTGTGGACAGATTTTGTATAACTGCATTTTGTGAGTTTGTACTTGTTAACAATTGTTAAAATATATTTATTAAATAAGAGTTCTTTTGAAGCTTATATCATTCTCCACTATCTATCCAATCAAGATAAGCTTCTTTGAGGATAGAAACCAGCTATCTAAATTACTTTGAGGAACAACACATAAACAGGCTGCTTCTTTTTTAGATCTGATCTACTGTGGCCGGAAGCTAAAAGATGACCAAACCCTTGACTTCTATGGCATTCAGCCTGGGTCCACAGTCCATGTTCTGCGTAAGTCCTGGCCCGAGCCTGATCAGAAACCAGGTGAGTGAGAGGCTGGCCCTTTGATGGGCAGAACTTCTCTAATATCTATAAGGGAAGGGCCTGGTGTTCTCAAGTCACGAGCTTGGGTGGCGCAAAGGGGTGACTTACTGAGATGGCTGTAGGAGATATTGTTATTTCTTATTGGATTAGGCTTCATTGGTAAACAGAGGCCAGTTTTGACCTTCCTGCCAGCACCACTTCTCTAATTCCTAAGTTCATCACCCACTATTTTCTGTTGAGATGGGGGAGTGTGCGTGTTTATTTAAAACTCCTTTAGGTTCAGAGCTTATTTCTCAGTGAACTTTGTATCCTGTTGTTGTTACCGTTCTCATTAGAAGGAAGCTGGAAACTTCTTGCACTTCTCTAGTGCTGTAGCTTGTTCTCTTCCTACAATTGCCTCAGGTAGTGATTTGCCCAGTCAGCTCACTCCTAGTGTACTAGTCATTTATTTTCCTGAAGCTTGAGAATATTCAAACAGTGTTAAAGTAGCTCTTAGAGAAAATATACAAAGCCTCTAATGCCTTTTTGATTTGTTAATAAAAGGTGCTACTTGAAATTCATAATTTAAAATTTGCATTTTGTGTTTTAAATTACGTTGCCAAGGATAAAGCTAAGCTATGTAAAAGAGACTAGCTTTATTAAACTGGCACTTTGACATACTTTTTTATGACTGGCTATCAGCTTGAAAATTTACTGTGTTTTTCATTTTAAACAAAAAGGACAAAAACATCTTTTGTATTCTGATGGGATGTGAGAAGGAGAAAAGCAACCCCTGATGCCTGGGGGCTGGCCCCGGTACTATCAGCTAGGTCTTGGTGTACTCCTGTTGGTGATAAACAGTTTTGTAGACCATCAGCATCAGACCGGGTCACATACTCGAGACCATGGTGGATCAGAACAAAAATGAGATTCCTATCATGTCTGAACACAGACAAAAACCTGAACATTGTCCAAACTGCAAGAATGACCAAATACCACTACATCCTAGCTAGTATGAGTGACTGCTGCTGCTTTACTGGTTACAGCTTTAGCCTTGCTCTAGTTTTCCATTCTTCTAGATAGCCGATCATAAAATAACCACTTCCTGATAACACCCAATCCAGAGCAAAATCCTGCTTCCTTAAACTTCCCCCAAAATCACACAGTCAAATCCTATAATAAATCATTTCACCACCCTCATATTGAGACAATATGGTTCCCCATGGTGTGCATTCTCTCTGTCTATTAAAAAAAAAAAAAAAAACCCAAACCCATTGCTGTCAAGTCAATTCTGACTCATAACAACCCTATAGGATAGAGTAGAACTGCCCCATAGGGTTTCTAAGGAGCAGATGGATTTGAATTGCTGATCTTTTGGTTAGCAGCTGTAGCTCTTAACCACGGTGCCGCTGGGGCGGTAAGCTCAACTTGTTCAGCTACAGGTGTGCCCCTGATGGTCTTTGGCTCAAGGGTGTTGACAGAAGGAAAAAAACATTTGTTGCTTCTGCAAGCTAGGTTTTCTTTGGTGTTTCACTTAATCCATATAGTGGCTCTGCAAGGTAGATAAAAGCATTAGTAATTATTTTATAGGCGAAGAGAAAGGGTTAGAGTGGCATTTCTTTAAGGTCACCTACTTAGAAAAAGAATGCCAAAGCTGAGACACGAACCCAAGTCTTCCTGGTCCAAGAGTGTCAGTCCTTCCACTGGGCTGGCTATCTCCCACTCCCCAAGGGTGAAATTACTTCAGAAACATGATTGAGACATCCATTACACTTAGCTGATTATTGGCTTAAGACATTAAGCGTCCCTTTCCCCGCCTTCTGCCTTAGAGATTTATTTTTTTTTTTTTTTTTTTTTTTTTTATAATAACTTTTATTAAGCTTCAAGTGAACGTTTACAAATCCAATCAGTCTGTCACATATAAGTTTGAGATTTATTTTTGATGCAGGTGGACTTTTTATTGGGAGGTGAAAGTGAACATTTAGATCTGAAAAGAAACTGTTTTTGTGAAGATATTTTAGCTCTTTTATCTCTGAGCACTCCGCTTCTAAGAGCAAGTACATTCCCTGCTCTCCCACTGGGTTAGAGCCTCTAGGAGGAGATACTTGTCAGTCCCGCCCTTACCACCTGGACTCCTTTGGTGGTTCTCCACGGCCAGTCGCAATCCCATCAGGATCTTGGCCTGCCGTTGAGCAGGAGTATATACCCTGAGCTCCAGCCACATAAAACAACTCACGGCTCCTTCAAAGCACCATGTTTTTTTTATTCGTACCTGCCTTTGCACTGTTCTCACTTAGCTTGGAATGCCTTCTCCTCCCAGGAAACAGCTGCTGTACCTTAAAGACCCGCTCAAAGTGGCTCCTCTGGGAGGCAGTGCGGTGTCCTATCTCCTCTCCTCAGTGATGGTTCGCTGCCTCTGTATTCTAGTGCCTGTGATCCACACCTCTGCTGAGGCTCTCGCATGGCATTGTGTAGAGTGTGTTTGTTCTGATCTCTTTTTCTTGTATTGTTCTAAGAGTTACTTGATGGCAGACTCTTTCATTCTTTGCATTCCTGTCCCTTGCCTAAAACTAGACAAGGAGTGAACGTCTAGTACATGCTTGTTGAATGAATCCATTAGATAATTTACTTAAGATGAATATTTTTCAAGAGACAACCCTCGTGATTAGGACTATATGTAAGAACACTGCTGAGAAACCCCGGGGCTGCCATTCACCTTGTTTTGGGAGTGGTGTCCCCCAGCTTGGGCAGTACACAATCTATATAGGCACAAGTGGTGGTCCTCGGTGAAAATAACCACACTTTTAAAAGTGTGACCCAGGGAGAACTGTCCATCTCCCACCCTCCCCCGTTACCTACATTTCCTCACCTTTGAAATGGGCTGATGTCAGGTAATCAAGTATAACTACCAGAAAAACCAAACCAACTTGTAGCGACCCTATAGGACAGCGTAGAACTACCCCATAGTGTTTCCCCAGAACGGCCGGTGGATTTGAACTGCTGACCTTTTGGTTAGCAGCCGTAGCTGTTAACCACTGCCCCATCAGAGATCCAAGTATAACTATAACTATAGCAACTGCAAAACTTTCCACATATCTGAATAATAGTCGTCCAGAGACAGAAAAGGAGTTTTGGGCCCCAGGGAAACATTTGCTATCAAGCATGTCATGAAAGTTTGTTAAGAGCCTTGAAAGAACAGCGTGTTTTCTTGGTCCTTCTTGTGTTTTCTTTTGCATTCAAGGTAGTATTCTAGAAGGTTGAAAGAAAATATCAAAGAGAAACAATAACCCATGATGCTGTCGCCCCACCTAAGTGCTCTTCTTCTCCTTGTCCCCTTCCAGCCTTGGACCGTATGCATACTGCCACATTTTACATAGTTATACCAGAGAATGCACGTGCAACTTTGTTCTCTTTCTTTCTCTTAACATATCATGTCAGCGTAGCTCCAGAGGGTTAAGATGGTTTGGAACACTCCTTTAAAATGGCTACATATGAGTCTACTGAGTTGAATAGATCTTCCGCCTGTTCAAATGTAAGAAGCCTAGAATTCCTGCAGTGGGGTATCGATCAGAACATTCTCTTCCATGTGGTGACGTTCTCCTCTGCTGGAACTTGAATTTGGTTGCTTGTTTTATCTATTGAAATTTTTAAAAGGGAGTGTGGTATTCACATCTGTGGCATAATTGAGCTTTTCGGAATGGGCACTCACAAGTACAGTGGGGTGATGAGGAAGGGGAACTCATAGGCCAGGCTGCACCCAGGCACATACTGAAGTGATGTTGCAGGTTGGTGGCAGGGCCAGGGCCTGGGCTGTAGGTCGAACGTAAGTGTCTTGTCCTCAGAACCTGTGGACAAAGTGGCTGCCATGAGGGAGTTCCGGGTGCTGCACACTACCCTGCACAGCAGCTCATCCTACAGAGAGGCGGTGAGTACACCGCGGCCCCCGGCCCTAGACTCCTGCCAGGACTGCAGGAGAGGGTGTGAACACTGGCGAGTGGTGTAGAGTGGGAGCTGGAAGCCCATTGCCATGGCAACCAAGAGTTCCTTGGGGAATCTGTGGGCCTCAGTAGAGCCCTGTCTTCTCCACAGAGGCTCCCTCAGCCAGGTGTTGTTGATTCCCTCTAATGATAATGTTACAACCTGTCCTGTTAGTGGCCTCATGGAAGGAATGTGGTTGCAGCCAAAGGATCCAGCTACTGTTTCTGTGGGCTTTGTTGCTTGCCTCTGGCCAAACTGCCCGCCCGTCGCCCCTTACCTGGATTTATTCTTTAGGGGAAATGGGCTGATGCCTTTGTACAGGAGAGTTGGCAAGTAAAATTAATACAGCTGAGAAACTTCCAGTCTGTATGAGTGTGAAATGGTAGTGGCATGGAGATTGAAAGGGACTTCTGGGGCCTAGGAAAACCTTTGTTAATGGCTTGTAATGAAAGCTTTTATTTTGGAAGTATTAGAACTGTAATTGGGGGAGGAAATCAGAGACTGAAGGTTTACTGTGGTCTTGCTTTTTTTTTTTTTTTATTGTTTCTTTGCCCCCCAGTAAGCCACGCTCTCAGAACAAAAAGAGGTTCACCTGTTTCCTGCAGCAGTTGTTCCATTTTGGTGGCTTGTGTGCATACACTTGAGGAGAGAGTGGGTATTCGCAGAGTGGATCACCCTGGTTGGAATGCTTAGCCCTCCCAATTTCTCCTGCAGGTCTTTAAAATGCTCAGTAATAAGGAATCTCTGGATCAGATCATCGTGGCCACCCCAGGCCTCAGCAGTGACCCCATTGCTCTCGGTAAGTACAAGAGTGAACTTGAGAAAGTAGGAATTGTTGGCAAAAGAGAAACCAGGAGAAGGCAATTACTCTAAAGAAACTCTGACCATTGTTTTTTTTTTTTTTTTTTTTGAAGAAATCGCTGGTCTTGTGAGGAGGAGGAGTGACCAAAATGTGTTAGATATACCCAGCCCTCAAAGAGCTCATTCCCATGTAGAGATCATGGCTTAAATCATAAATGAGGGCAATAGCCCACACCACAGCCGTTAGGGAAGTGTTGCTGCCAGCCTTCATAGGTCAGGCAAGCACCCAGATGTAGGAGCAAGAAGCAGCTGGAGTGTAATTGGTACTCAGTGTGTGTCTTAAATGCAGGGGGGCGGTACTAAGTGGGAAACATCTCCACTGGAACCAGATGGAGCAATAGGATGGAGAGTGCTTGCATTGTGCTGCTTGGTGCTTTGTTTCCTTCTGCCTCTCATGTGGGCTGGCATGTCCTATGTCTTTGTCTAGCCTGTTGCTTTGAGGCCCAAAGCCTCTTCTTCCTTCTGGTTCTGGCCATAAATGCATTCTCTGAGGTGAGCCATGTTCTCTTTTAGGGGTTCTTCAAGACAAGGACCTCTTCTCTGTCTTCGCTGATCCCAACATGCTTGATACGTAAGCATAACCATCTTATTAAGGGGCACCTTATATTTCCTCCCGGAAACCCTGGTGCATAGCGGTTAAGAGCTATGGGTGCTAACCCAAAAGGTCAGCAGTTCGAATCCACCAGGCACTCCCTGGAAACTGTAT
This sequence comes from Elephas maximus indicus, assembly GCF_024166365.1. Lineage (NCBI taxonomy): Eukaryota > Metazoa > Chordata > Mammalia > Proboscidea > Elephantidae > Elephas > Elephas maximus. The sequence continues at coordinate 64,564,257 of NC_064831.1, read as the reverse complement.
GGGGCAGTTCTACTCTGTCCTATAGGGTTGCTATGAGCCGGGGTTATATTTCCTCACGTGGTTGGGCCAGAAACCTAATTGCTCTGGCCTAGGAAACCTAAACCCTAAGAGTAATGGGTTCTGCTCTTGGAGCCCATTCCCAGTCTGTCACCAAGCCTGTCTTCAAAATATGTCAGGTTGGTGTGGAGGAGAGAAAGAGCAAGGGCTCCTTGGGGGACGACAAAGCCCAAGGACAGGGAGTGTGTGGAGAGTGTGGAGCTAAAGCAGGAGTCTGAAGGAGAGGGCTTTGCGTACCTGGCTCAGTTTAGATTTCATGCAGTAGCTGTTGGGGAGCCTTTAAAGGATTTTAAGCTGGGGGGAAGGAGAAACATGCATAGGTTGATGAAATTTTAGTGCTAAAAGGGACAGTAGAGGTTATGTCCTCTTTTTTGCAAATGAAGAAGCTGAGCCCCTCCCCGGGAAGGGAGGGGGCCTGTCACAGATCGCCAGTGAAGAGTCAGACCAGAGACTGAACCTGGGCAGCCCAGAGGACTTGATTGTTGTGAGGGCCACCCAGAAGTCCTGTTCCCCTGCCGTGGCTGAGGGTGTTCTGTTCTTCCCAGTCACCCTTGGATTTCTTCCTGCCAGGTTGGTGCCTGCCCACCCGGCCCTGGTCAATGCCATCGTGCTGGTTCTGCACTCGGTGGCGGGCAGCACCCCACTGCCGGGGGCTGACTCCTCTTCCCGGAGCATGGCCTCCAGCTCCTACCGGGACATGCCAGGTGAGCCCCAGGAAAGTGTCAGGTGGGCCCTCGGCAGCCGGCAGTGCCGGGATGTGCTTTCCTCGGCAGCTATGTATAGCTCTGGCAGAGGGCGTTCCTTGGGAACTCTCGGTTTAAGTCAGGAAGTGCATCTGTCCTGTAATTTTCCAAAGGGAGAGATGAAAATAGGAATTTGTAGAGTAATTTGAGCTGAGATTTTGGAGCTGTGCCTGTGCTTTTCTGTTCTTCCTCCTGAAATCTGTTTTCCCTCCCTCAGGTGGCTTCCTGTTTGAAGGGCTCTCAGATGACGAGGACGACTTTCACCCAGTAAGTGGTCTGGCTGCCTGCCATTTGGGGGAGGTGGTGCCTGAGATGTGTGCCTGGCTGAGACCTGGCACTCCCAAGCCTGGGGTGGACATTGTCCTTGGGTTGTCAAGCCCATGTCATACTGTTCCTTTTTCTGGATTCCTTTGTGAACCTGGAAGCTTAGAGAGTCTCCCTAAGAGCTATTCCTGGAATGGGGGTGGTGGTCATCGGGGAATTCCACAGTGCCGCTTCCCTGATTCTGGGTGCCTCCCTTCTCCAGAGCGCCAGGTCCACGCCCTCTAGCAGCACACCCAGCTCTCGCCCAGCCTCCCTGGGGTACAGTGGAGCTGCTGGGCCCCGACCCATCACCCAGAGCGAGCTGGCCACCGCCCTGGCCCTGGCCAGCACTCCGGAGAGCAGCTCTCACACGCCGACTCCTGGCACCCAGGTATGGAGAGAGGGCTGGCAAGATCTCAGCCAGCCCCAGGAGAGAAGCTCCTAGTGGTTGGATGGGTTTGCCTCTGCCGACTCTGGAGTTCAGTCTGTACTGAGCTCTGCCTGGAGCCCGAGTGGGGACTTCTCACTGCACCTCCAGGGGAGTTTCCTCTCACACTTTTTTTTAGGATTGAGAAGTCTGGGGTTCAGCACAGTCCTGATTGGTTCCTTCTGGTAGTTGAAGACTCCTCACATAATATGTCCTTCCACATCTTTGCCAGGGCTCGGAAATCACCTGCTTAAGCATTCCTGGTGCCAGGTCTATCCCAGCTTCTGAGTTATCTCTCCCAGTGCTGGGGGTCCAGGCTGGATCAGAGGCTTGGATTCCAATTCCCCAGAGCAGAAGAGAGTGGAACCTGTCTTGCCTATCTGTAGAGCTTTTGGGGTCTTTTATGCGATTGTCTCATGGGCAAGCCCGTGTTGTGAGGAAGTAGTGAGGTACCTCAGGGGCACCGCAGGGTGATATCTCAGCAGTGGGTATCTGCTGTTAGACTGAGGTAGCTTGGAGGGTGGTACTGACTGCACCAATATGTCTCTAGGGCCATTCCTCAGGGACTTCACCAATGTCCTCCGGTGTCCAGTCAGGGACGCCCATCACCAACGATCTCTTCAGCCAAGCCCTACAACACGCTCTGCAGGCCTCTGGGCAGCCCAGCCTCCAGGTCAGTCTTCCCCACTTCCTGTTTCCCATGGGGCTTCATAGTTACATTGGATTCCAGGCATTTTTCCGCTCCCTGGAGGTCCTTCCCATTTGGCATGCTCCTCTCTAGGTACAGCAGGGGCATGGCAGTGTGACAGGTGAGGAGTGCACCCAGCAAGGGCTATTGTCCTCTGGCCTGCATTCTCACACCCGATGACCATGGCCTGACACCACTGACTGCCTGGCTTAGAAAACCATGGGAGTTTAGTCAAGGAGTCATTCATTGATTTATTCCGTGAGTGTTGACTGAGCATTGAACATGTACATACTAGGCCTGGGTACAGACGCTGGGGCTAGAGGTGAGACAGTCGTCTTCCCTGCCATGGAGAGCACAGGCAGTTACTGAACTGGGGGAGCAGCAAGGCAGAATCCCAGCCAGGCTGGAGGTGAGGTCTGAAGAAGGGATGTCTGAGCTGATTACCGCAGAATTAGAGGCTAGCCAGGCAGGATAGGGGATATTGGGAGTTGGAAGGATGACTTCTAGGCAGAGGCAGCTACCTCTTTGAGCAAATGCGTGGAGGTATGTGTGACATACTCAAAACCACAAGGCCTGGTGTAAAAGATCCTGAGGTGAAGCCAGAGAAACAGAGCAGGAGCCTGAGGATGAGGGGCCTTGAATGCCAAGCTGAGGAGATTAGACTTAGTCTAGCAGTCCTGTGAGACACCATTCACTCTGCTTCATAGAAACGCCCTCTGTAGCTAAGTGGAAGACCCGAGGGACAGGTATTACTGCATGTTGCCCTGCACCAGCTGGTTACTTCATGTTGGTTTCCCTTACCCCTCACAATAAGCCTGTGGCATAAGTGACATGTCTGTAACTTGCCCAGGGTCACAAAGCTATTGAGTAGTAGAGATGGTTCAAGTTTTCTTGTTGTTTCTACTACCTGCGTGGTCCTCGTGGACAGCCAGGGTAAGAGGAGCAGGCAGCTAGTCTTTTCTTGTTTCTGTACCTTCCTGAGCTGGGCACCTGCTCAATTTGCTGTCCCACTCAGGAGCTTTCCGTGGCTCTGCCTAGCCACTGAGTGGATTTGTGTGTTTTTCTAAGCAGTCTCACCCCTGCCAACCTTTCCAAATTTACATTTCATCCCCACTGCCTTCTCCTTCCCACGTGTGAACACATTTTTTTCCTGACTAAGCTGGGCACTTCCCTCCTGCTGTGAAATGTCAATGGAGCCATGAAAGTACTAGAAGAAAGTGTGGGGGAAGTTCCTTACATCTTTGTAGTAGAGAAGGCCCTTCGTAGCTGAAATGCAAAAATCCAGAAGCCATGAAACAAAAGAGTAAAAAATTTTTTTTTTGTGACTTAACACAAATTTATTCTCTTAACGTTTTGGAAGTCCAAGAGTAATAAATTTTTAGTTCACAAAAGTGAAAATTTCTGCATGGTAAGCCAAACAAAACAAGCAAAGCCTAAAGGCTAACAGCAATCTGGGAAAAAGCCTGTAGCATGTATTTGAAAAGGACAAATCTCACTGCTATGTAGAGGCTCTAGAAATTTAGGGCCAATAGCCCCATAGAAAAATGGGCACAGGTTGTGAACAGACAGTTCACTGAAATGGAAACAGAGGGCCTTAAACCTGTGAAATTCTTAGCAGCCCCATTTCCAGGAATTTACCCTAGAGATGTACGTGCCATGTAGAAATGCCATTTGTACGGTTAGTCACTGCAGCATTGTTGGTAACAGCACAAGATGGGGCATAGTGCAGTGGATACCCATAGGATGAAATACCATATATTAAAGAAAAGTTTCTTTATGTCTTGGCATGAAAAGATCTTTTAGATTGCTTATATATATATATATTTTTTTATATTAAAAAAGGAGGTGGGGAAAGGTATAGAACAGAGGTATATGAAAAGGATAAATGTATTTCCCCATAGAAACAAATCAAATTCGTTATCTAGGGTGAGGATGGGAGTGGCTGAGAGTAAGATTTTTCACTGTATTTGTGTTCAAAAATGAAATAATTTAAAGATTTATTCACCCCCGTTTATTTATAGGTATATGTGTGTGTATGTATGCCTGTCTATATTTGTGGATATATATATCAGGGGAGAAACAAGTAACTTAGTCTCTTAGAATTTAGACATTAAGTAATTTGTGCTTTCTCTCTTGATCCTTATGCTAAAATTTCCCTTTTTTCTTATAAAACTTTGGATTTGTTCTCCAAACCCTCAAGCCCATCTTCTAGCCTTCCTACAGAAACATTGCTGTAGGAATCCCATCTTCCTTTCTGGGCCCGAAATGAGTTATCCTCAGGATCCCTGCTAACAGCTTCTGCTTGTTTCTGTCTTTCCACAGAGCCAATGGCAGCCCCAGCTGCAGCAGCTGCGTGACATGGGCATCCAGGATGACGAGTTGAGCCTACGGGCCCTGCAGGCCACTGGGGGGGACATCCAAGCCGCCCTGGAGCTCATCTTTGCTGGAGGAGCCCCCTAAACTCCCAGCTCCTCCCCAGCCCTCATCAGGCTGCAAAGGCTCCTGCCCATGGGAGGCACTTGTGAAGGTGCCACCATCTGTCCTCTCCCCAATACACCTGCCTGATGGTCCACTCTCTCTGCTTTGTCCAGTGTGTGCCCTTTCTGGCTGATCTTTGCTGGCGGAGGCAGTGGGTAGCAAGGGATATAGGTCTTGGTGCTGTGGTATAAGGGGGCTTGCAGGCCCCTGGTTCTGGGCCCTGGATGGAGAATTTTAGACACAGGTCATGGGGATTACTTCACCTGTGTGATGTCCACATTCACTTTCATGAGAAGTTTCTAGCAATAGCCCTGGGATCTTTTGGTGCTTTGAGATGTGGCATTCTCAGAGTGTGCCCAAGGCTAGAACAGGGCTGCTGCCCAATCTTCAGGGTGGCTGCTGTCATGACCAGCACAGGCACATGTTTCTGAGATGGCCACAGTCTGGGGAGAGGCTGGGTAGACCTTCAGAGGAGCAGGTGAGGGCAGCGTGCCCTCCACATCACTCCCTCTCCCAAAGGCTTCCAGAAGATTCCTTGCCCTCCCTGGGCCTAGCCTCACCAAGCACTCCTTGATGTCTCTTGTAATGATGCCAGAATCCAGGCCTAAGAGCTGCGTCAGGAGGCTGGGCCCTCTTCTCTGTCCCGAAGGCATAAATACAAGAGCAGTTAAATAACAATACTAAACAACAGCACCAACACGAGCAGGGCTCAGCTTTAATATTGAAGGGAGGGCACCAACCCCCAAGCTGCTGCTCCATCTGCCTGCATTCTTATTCCCCTGGCACAGCGTTCCCTGCGCGTCACAGACACGTCCAGCTCAAGCAAGTGGGTCCCACGTGCTTTGAATACTTGTTCGGAAAAAACCCCTTCGCCTCAGGTGGCGTTCCAGTTCATTTGGGAACTAATGTAGGGATGGAAAGGAGCTCGGAGGTCTGCTCCAACCCCATGCCTTTAGCAAACATTCTACTCACAGTGTCCACAGTTGTGGCCATTCAGCTTCTGCTTGTCACTGCCTAGGACAAAAGCTTACCACTTACAAGGACAGCCTATTCTGTCCTTTAACTCTTCCCCAGAGCGTTTACCTCTCAGTCCCCTTTCTGCTCTGAGGGGCCACATAGAACAAGCCTGCTTCCTCTTCTGTATTAGCAGAACTTTAGTTACTTAAGGAGGGGCGTGGTGATTTGCCTGTCCCTTTGGCCTGTCTTCCTCCTTTTGGTCCCCAGCAGATCCAGTTCTTTTGTCTAGATGACTTCCAGTTGATCAGTGATCCTGGTAGTGAGGTACTTAGAAGGACCGACTATTCCAGGTCTGGCCCAAACAGCACATTGTTCTTTCCCTGCAGAAAATTTGATAAGCCTCTCTGCATTCCCCTCTCAACCTGGATTAATGTTGAGAGGCATTTGCATTGGCGGAAAAGGTTTGGAACTCACCAGGCTTCTTGGTGTCAGGCCTCTTTGTGCCTCAGTGGTCTGCCTGGGGCCCCACTGCCTCCTTGTGGTTGGGAACAAAGAGCAGGAAGCTCTGTCTTTGAACCCAGTGTCTCTTGCTTGCTTGTAGTGGGAATAAAGGCCAGTTGCATTCTCATGGGCCTGTCTTGGTCAAATGGGGCTGACACAGCCTTTCCTGTCCCCATGATACAGCCTGTCGAGAGCTGGTTTTCATTCTGTGGCTGCCCTCACCCTGCCCCCACAGATTGCCTTCAAAGGCACTGGGGCTTCTTAATTCCCCCTGTCCCTTATGCTGCGGAACTTTGAGTAACCCTGCCCTATCCCTGAAACTGAACCCCCAAGTACCAGTTATCCTGCTTCCCAGAATTGAGTGTCCCCACAATTTCCCTTTCCCTTCTTTTTTTTTTTTTCTTTGTCAGCCCTTTCCTCCAGGGCCTTGGCAAGTTGGATTTGTGCTTCCTGTGGCCATGTTTTAAATAGTATATGTTGGGTTTGATAAGTACCCCCACTGAGCCTGGGGCTTTCCATGGGCTGAAGAATACTTTCCTCACCATTGTCCCTTTCAACCCAAAGCCTCACTCTTCCAATAAACATTGATTGAGCCTGTACTCTGTGCCAGGTAAACATGGCAGGGTCCTTGCTTGCAGAGAGCTGTGTTTTTGATTTATAAACAGGTGTTTACAGGAAAGCCTCGTGAGAACTGTGCCAGGCCAGTACAGTGGGCTATGGGGGCTCATGGGAAGGGCAGCTAACGTGGATTGGGGGCAGGGTGGTGAGGGAAAGCTGCTTGGAGAAAGTGGCGTCCAAACTGAAACTTGAAGGATGTGGAGTGTTTCCGCAGGAAAAAGTGTATTCCAGGCAAGAGGGAATGTTTGGAGAGGATGAGAGGTGGAGGAAAACATGGCTCTTGTGGACCTGTATGTCAGGGTGGATGATAGGTAGGCAGGGGCCAGATAATTTTAAGCCATACTAAAGAGCTGGGCATGCACTGAGGACAATGGGGAGTTAGAGAAGAGTTAATCAGGGGTGAGAGTCAGATTTGTATTTTAGAAAGATGACTCTGGCTGTTGTGTGGTGAATAGGTGGAGTGGGAGTAGGTGTAAGCTTGAGGCAGGGAGATCAGTGAGAAGCTGTGACAATGATCTACTCAGGAAGGGTGATGGGCTGACCTAGCTGTGTGGCAGTGGGGATGGAGAGACTTGAGGAATTAGAATTGATATCACGTCTTCGGGAAAGGTGAGTGTACTATTCTTACCTCCATTTTACAGATGGGGAATGCCAAGGTTCTGAGAGGTGAGTTCATTTGCCCATAATCTCATGGTTAGATACTTCTTAGTAGTAGGCCTAGAAACTCAGGTCTGTCTTACTCCAAAGTTGGTGCTGTTTCTATCGCTGTTGGTGGCCTCGAAAGTGTGGAAGAGCGAGGGGCCAGATCAGGCTGCGGAGCTTTAGGCAGGACGGTGGGGACCAGATTTGTGTGTGAGATTAATCTGACAGCTGTGTGGAGGCTGGATTTGTGGGAAGTGAGACGGGGGGTTGTGAGACCAGCTAGGAGGCTCGGTTACCTCCAGATGGGACATGGTGGGGGCCTCAACTAGAGCTGCAGCAGGGGAGCTGGGCGGGGGGGACGGGGATGTGAGATGTTGAAGAAGGATTGGATCTGGGGGTGAGGGGAGGGAGGAGGCAGCCACCATGTACATGGGTAGATTGTGGCACAGCAAGAATAAGGGATTGGGCTTGGAATTTGGAATACAAGACCAGTTTTGGGCACATTGAGCATGAGGTACCGTGGGACAGCCAGGTAGAGACATAAATGTTTCTGGGCTGGAGATAATAATCAGAAAGTCTTGAGTTGAAGACCAGGCATGTGTCATATGAGAAGGCAATTCAGTTTTCCAGGGAGAGGTAGGGAAAGAGAGATACCCGCTAAGGAGTTAGACTTTATAGGAAATGGTGACTGATGGACATGGGAAATCTGAGGCGGGCCGGGGGGGGAGGGGGCAGGCAGGATCTACGGCTTCTGGGAAGGCGAGAGCAGAAGTTAACAAAAGCTGAGAGAGTGGAAGGAACTGGACAAAGAGGGCACGGTCCATGGTGTCATCTGCTATAGAGAAATCTAGTAACAGAAAGCCTGACCTTGGACTTGCTGACTTGAGCTGTTGTAACCCTGGGGAGATGTTACAGTGAAACCAAAGCCAAATTGTAGGGTTTGAGGACTGAGTAGGTGGAGGGCAGTAGAGGCAGGGAGGGCAGAGAACTCTTGGAAGAACCTTGACGGTGATGGCAAGGGAGAGGGTGGTAATTGGGGAGGAGATGGGATTGAGAGTGAACTTTTTCAGTTCAGCAGAGGTGAAGTTGGAATTGATCACAAGAACTTTTCTAGGAAGCTAAGGGAAAAAAAAGAAAGAGCCCTGAAATAGAATATGCAAATATGCAGAGATGGGTGAGTTTTCTGAACAGATCCCTTCTCCTGATATAACTCAAATTTGGCTGGGCTGGCATGGGCTGGGCTGGCACAGCTTGCTGGGCACATGGGCCCCGGTTCTGCTCCTTGCCTCAGCCCCATCTGGCCTGGGCCCCAGACCAAGCTCTCGGAGTCTTACCTCTGCCACAGGCCTTGGCAGTGAACGGTGAGGGTATTTGTGGAGGGGTGTATTCAGGCCTCCCTCTATTTGCTTGGACCTAACAGGTTGGAACACCCTCTGGCCCTGATCATCTCAGCTGTGTTCCTGGTTTCCCTGGCCTTGGCCTTGTCTGAAGCTGAATTCAAGCGCTGCAGTCACTGGAATAGAATTCAGCTTCCTCTGTGTTTTTAATGCCTTTTACAGCAACCCAGGCACTGCCTTGCTCTACCTGGAAAAACTGGCTAACAGCAGTCCAGTGCAGTAGTGCTCGTTTATCACGGCCTTCTCCGTGCCAGCCACTGAGCTGGGCACTCACATATGCCGTCTCAGTTGGTGCTCTTAAAAGCCCTGAAAAAGTAGGTATTATTATCATCCCCATTTACAGATGAGTGCTTCCTGTTAGTTGGACGTGGCTGAAGGCTGGGAAACTGGCCTTCCCAGGGCTGGTGAGGATTTTGTATCAGTGTATTCCATCAATGCACCCACCTGGAGCCAGGCACCTGCTGGGCAGGCCCGGAAGCTGTTCATCCTTCCTGGAAGTGCCAGCCTGGATCTTGGGGGCTTCCAAATCAGACTGACTGAAGTTCCGGCCTCTTCCACAGACAACCTCACCTCTAGGAGTCCCAGTTGTATCCTGTTTGACACTTTTCCTCAACTCACCTACACATTGTGTATATCAGTGATGCCTAGGTACTCAAAGCTGGGCTGGTGAATGTTCTAGATGACTGAGTCAGGACCTGGACAGGGAGTCAACCCTAACCAGAGGGATTGGAACCAGAAAATGAACGGCTCTTATGCAGGATGGGGTCTCATTTCTTCCTCTCCTGGGCTCAGATCCAAACTCACAATCTTTCTCAACACGGTGTCCCAGAAAGCCACTACTGTTTAGCTTGTTTAGCTCTGACACAAACCTTTTTCCCCTAATGACTTCCAATCGGTGATCCTAAATCTGCCCTCCAAGGCCACACAGACCACGTCTAATCCCTCATCTTTGGAACTGAGGTCTTCAGGGATGTCAAGACAAAGGTCAAACAAACAAATCCATTGCCATCGAGTCAATTCCAACTCATAGCAACCCTATAGGACAGAGAACTGCTCCATAGGGTTTCCAAGGAGCAGCTGGTGGATTCAAACTGCTGACCTTTAGGGTAGCAGCCACTACTGATAGGTGGGAATTAGCTCAAGGGTGACCCAGGGTTAAGATCAACAGGACAGGCTGGTGTTAAAATCAGGAGCGGAGGCCAGTCTTAAGCCCTTTACTGGTCAGCCTCCACCTTAGGTGTTGTATTTTGATCTGGGACCTGATCTTTTAAAAGGATGGACCCAAACTGGACTGCCTAGCACCTAGGAGGGAGTCGGTAAAAGTTTGTTAAATGACTAACCGTGTCTGGGGAAAGGGCCAGGATTAGAAAGACCAGGAAAAGGCCCTTGAGGGACCTATTTGGAATGGAGGTTATTCACCTTGAAGAAAGAGCCGATTTAGGGGGATGTGACCTCTGTCTCGTGCAGCGGTTGAGAGCTAGGGTGAGCTATGGCTGCTACCCTAAAGGTCAGCAGTTTGAATCCATCAGCCGCTCCTCGGAAACCCTATGGAGCAGTGCTCTGTCCTATAGGGTTGCTATGAGTTGGAGTCGACGTGATGTCAATGGGTTTGTTTGACCTCTGTCTTGACATCCCTGAAGACCTCAGTTCCAAAGATGAGGGATTAGACGTGGTTTGTGTGGCCTTGGAGGGCAGATTTAGGATCACCGATTGGAAGTCATTAGGGGAAAAAGGTTTGTGTCAGAGAGAAACAAGATGGACCAGGCTGTCTTGAGGCGAACTCATTGTTACTGGAGGTATGTAAGCAAAGGCTGCATGATCACTGTAAGGGCTGTTGTCAGGGCCTCCCAGGTTGGACCCAGTGACCCCTGAGAGCTCTTCGTAATTCTGACTATTGGAATTCTTAGATCATTACATCCATGAAAGAAAGTGAACTGTTTGTGAGTGGCCACATGCCTGCATGGGTATCTCCTCACTGAAGTGGCCTCAGTGGACCCAAGGACCACATCAGAGCTGGGAGGGCCCTGGGACACCATACTTCTTTGGGAGATGCTTTAAAATGCATATTTAGTTCAACCTATTCTTGGAGTACAAACAACAAGGATATGCAGAAGACAGAAGGCCATGTTTCTTCCTGGTCTAGATAGGCAATAGGCCAGGAGAAAAGCTGCTGTTTAGCCCCTCTTTTTCATTTTTTAAACAAAGAAACGGATGTCTGGCCTAGGGCAGGGCCTTGCTTAACTGGTCAGTGGCCAAGCTGGGACTTGATCTTTGATTTCCCAGCTACATCTAGTTGGGAGACGTTAATCTTGATCGGATCCACATGACTTCTACCATCTCCTGCTCTGTCTTGGGCCTTGGGAACTGAGGATGGGGACTCAGAAATAGGCTTGGGGGAGATAGAGGGGTGAACTTGTCTCAGAAAATGCTTGGGGGTAGCCCAGTTGTCACTCAGGTACATACTGCATCTTTGTTGACTCCTCTCTGGTTGTTCCAGAAGTAGCCACGAGGTGGCGCTCCAACCATGAGCCCAGTGCCTGGTTGGCAGAGTTTGGCGCAAAGGATGCAGAGCTGCCCCAGGCAACCATGGGCAAACCTAACATGTTTTTAGGTAGGCTGAGTGGCCAATCTCCTGTCCATCATTGGACGTTTGCTCTTTTTTGTCTCACTTAACTTGGGTGGCCAGACTCAGATCTTAATATATATATATATATTTTAAATCAAGTAAAAATGGATCTAGAAGACTAGGACAGAGATTCACGAAAAGGATGCCACCGAGAAGTGTTGACCCTTGGAGCTGAGAAGGGTGGTAGCAATTCCGAGTTCTCCACTGAGGGTGGGAGTGTGCTGAGCATACATCCAGGGGGTGGTGGGCTCTGAACTAGCCTGGAAGGAAAGGCAGGCTTGGCTAGGTGGGGAGAGGGCAGGCATTCAGGAGACTATAGGAACACCCTGGCAGAGGTTGGGAGATGGATGTGCGCACGGGGGTGGGGGTGGGGTGGGGAGTTTTGCTGAGACCAGGGCCTACGAAGGCCTGCTGAGGAAGGCTTCCTCTGTGCCCTTCACCTGCTCTAGGCTGGGCCTTGATGTGATCTCTGAGGGTTGGGCCAAGTACGGTGGTAGCTAAACATTCAGAAGCTGTTGTTCCCATGCCCGTGAGAGTTTTGGGCCTGCCCACAGTGAGCACACGTAAGTCAGAAGTCCCAGGTGTGGCCTACGGACCGGTTTTTATTAGACCATATACATCCTCATACTTTTGAGTTATTTGCTAATATTTTAAAAAACTCAGTTTTCTGATTCTCTTAAAAAACCAGACTGCCTGTCACTCTGGGTGCCCTTCCCCACGCCCCCCCCCACACAACAGAACCACAATAGGGTTGTCAGAAATAGATTTGGAGGAGATGAGGGGTGAGCTTGTCTCTGAACAAGCTTGGGAGTAGGTGCTGAGAAGCACCAGGGCCAAACCAAAATACCTGGCAGTGGTGGTGGGAGACGGTAATAGTTGCTGTTGTTAGTAGCCAGAAGGCCTGGGTGGGTGCCAAGCTCCAGGCCTCACAGCAGGGGTGGGGTCTAGCATGTGGAATATGTTGTGGGCTTGGGCTCCATCCTTACACCTCTCACAGGCCTCTTGTCTTGGGGCGAGTCACCCATGCCAATGCTGTGTGCAGTCACAGGGCTCAGGGCTGAGAAGGGGGTCAGAGCAACCTTGGAGAGCAGAGGGATGAGCTGAGTTGGGTCTTCAAAGATGAGGGGCTTTGGCTGGAGGGAATGGAGAGGACGGCTCCCAGAACCTCTGCTGCTGCTTAGGGGCCACGAACCTCGGGTCTGTGTGTGCCCATTTCTTTGACTCCCCAAGGGCCCTTCTTGGATTTGCCTCAGCTGCCCACAGGGTTCAGGAAATGGTACCTTCAAGGCATATTTCTGCGCCCCCCATCCTAGACAGAAGCCCCTAGATCATTTCTTTCTCCCAGGCTCCCTCCTCCACTACCCCCTCTGTGGAGTCATGGGGAGGGGGAGCCCAGGAATGTGCCTCCCCCTCAGACCTGTCAGCATCACCTGCTGCTTGCTGCTTCCTCTGCAGCTTCTCATCATTGGTTATGAGTGGGGGCTATGCCCCCATCCCTGGTCCAGGCCCAAGAGCTAGCCGTGGCCGCAGGGAAGCAGTCAGGCAACCCCATCACCACTTAATGCCATTCTGATTTGATTTCCCTGTGCTTCCTAAGGAGCCCTGGTGGAGTAGTGGTTAAGCTCTTGGCTGCTAACCGAAAGGTCAGTGGTTCAAACCCACGACCCGCTCTGTGGGAGAAAGATGTGGCAGTTCTTTTGAACTTTATGAGGCAGTTCTACTCTGTCTATAAGATCACTGTGAGTCTGGAATGAACTAAATTGAATTGAATCGACTTTACAGTAATACGTTTTTATGCTTCTTGAGGCCAGGCTCTAAAACAGATCCCATACTCTCCCCACCCTGTGTAACTGCTCCCCTCTATGCCCTATAGTTTATCTGCCCTGTCCCTCTGTGGAACTATGGCCCCAAATCATGAGTCACATCCTCACTCCCCCTGGCTGCCTACAGCTAACCAGGAGTGGGCTGCCATCCAGCCCTGGCCCTTTGCCCCCAGTTTGGCTGTCTCGGGGGTGCCTGTTGGTGGTATCCTCATCCGTGGAAGACAGGGGGATGTCAGAGCAGGTGCTGAGCTGGAAGAGTGACACAGACCCCCCCAACATGAGGTGAGGGTGGTTCTCAGCACCCCCACCCTGGAAAAAAATTCTCTGGCATCTACCCCATTTTCCATCTGCTGCCCTGTTGCTTGGGAGGCTGAGCCTGCCCCTAGCCTGCCCTACTACCCAGCACCTGGTGACCTGGACCCTGTCTGGGTTCTTCTGAGGATTGTTGAGGCCCACACACAGGAGGCAGCAATAAAACAGGGTGAAGGGTATGGGCCCTGGAGAGACCACCTGAGTTTCAGCCCTTCTAACTGGCCATGTGACCTTGGTTTTCTCATCTGTAAAGAGGAGGCAGATACTAGCACCTGCCTCATAAGTTTGGGAAGATTAAGTGAGTTAAAATGAGGCTATGAAGTGTGCATAGCACACAGTAACTTCTGTGTTAGCTATGGTTCTTTGGAGTCAGAAAACCTGGGCCCCATCTTGGCTTCACCATTTGCCACCTTGGGTGGGTCCCTGGCCCTCCATATGCCTCAGTTTCCTCATCTAAAATGGGGTTATGCTTCTCTCGCTAGGGAGAGAATGCAGGACTGACAGGGATGATGTAGGTGAAAGTGGGTTGTATGTTATGAGTTGCTGTGCATGTGGGCAATGTTATCATTAATTCCGAATCCATTTAAATTCTTAATTCTATTATTCAAATTTACGCATCAACCGCTACTGCCAAAAATGAAACTGAAGATTTTTTACCAACTTCTGCAGTCTGAAATTGATCAAACATGCAGTCAAGATGCATTGATAATTACTGGTGATTGGAACGGGAAAGTTGGAAACAAAGAAGATCAGTGGTTGGAAAATATGACCTTGGTGATAGAAACAACTCACGATAGAATTTTGCAAGACCAACAAGATGGAAGGAATACACAGAGTCACAGTACCAAAAAGAATTGGTCGAGTTCAGCCATTTCAGGAGGTACCATATGATCAAGAACTGATGATACTGAAGGAAGAAGTCCAAGCTGCACTGAAGGCATTGGTGAAAAACAAAGGTCCAGGAATTGACGGAATACCAATTGAGATGTTTCAACAAACAGATGCAGTGCTGGAAGTGCTTGCTCATCTATGCCAAGAAATTTGGAAGACAGCTTCCTGGCCAACTGACTGGAAGACAGATCCATATACGTGCCTATTCCAAAGAAAGGTGACCCAGCGGAAATTTTGAACTATATCATATGCAAGTAAAATTATGCTGAAGATAATTAAAAGATGGTTGCAGCAGTGCATCGACTGGGAATTACTAGAAATTCAAGCTGGATTCAGAAGAGGGTGTGGAAAGAGGGATATCATTGCTGATGTCAGATGGATCTTGGCTGAAAGCAGAGAATACCAGAAAGATGTTTACCTGTGTTTTATTCACTGTGCAAAATCATTCGACTGTGTGGATCATAAATTATGGATGACATTGTGAATGATGGGAAATCCAGAATACCTAATTGTGCTGATATGGAACCTGTACATGGACCAAGAGGCAGTTGTTTGAACAGAACAAGGGGGTACTGCGTGGTTTAAAATCAGGACAGATTTGTGTCAGGGTTGTATCCTTTCACCATAATTATTCAATCTGTATGTTGAGCAAGTAATCCAAGAAGCTGCATGATATGAAGAAGAACGTGGCATCAGGTGGAGGAAGACTCATTAACAACCTGCGTTATGCAGATCACAACCTTGGCTGCTGAAAGTGAAGAGGACTTGAAGCACTTACTGATGAAGATCAAAGACTACATCCTTCAATATGGGTTACACCTTAACATAAAGAAAACAAAAATCCTCACAACTGGACCATTAAGCAACATCATGATACATGGAGAAAAGATTGAAGTTGTCAAGGGTTTCATTTTACCTGGATTCACAATCAACACCCATGGAAATCAAATGACATGTTGCATTGGGCAAATCTGCTGCAAAAGACCTCTTTAAAGTGTTCAAAAGCAAAGATGTCACTTTGACCACTAAGGTGCACCTGCCCCAAGCCATGATATTTTCGGTCTCCTCATATGCATGCGAAAGCTGACCAATACATACGGAAGACCGAAGAAGAATTGTTGCCTTTGAATTATGATGTTGGTGAAGAATATTGAATATACCATGGACTATCAGAACGAACAACTCTGTCTTGGAAAAAGTACAGCCAGAATGCCCCTTAAAAGCCAGGATGGTGAGAGTTTGCCTCGTGTACTTTCGGCACGTTATCTGGAGGGACCGGTCCCTGGAGAATGACATCATGCTTGGCAAAGTAAAGGGTCAGCAAAAAACAGCAGCTGCAACAATGGGCTTAAACATAGCAAAGATTGAGAGGATGGCGCAGGACTCGCAGTGTTTTGTTCTGTTGTACATAGGGTTGGAACCAACTCAATGACACCTAACAACAACAAAGTTCTTAACTTTGCACAGAGAGGGCAGACACGGTGGGGTGGGGGGGAGGGTCACATAGCTTAGGAGGTGAGGCCTTGGGCTAGAAGCAGGGTGTCAGCCTTGGAGGCTACCCTGGGCCAGGCCTTGGTGCTGGCTTCAGGGCCACAAGCTTGGGTGCAGGTCTGGGAGAGACTCTTAGACAGTCTACACCTGCCCTCCCTCTAAGGGCACTGTACTCCTGAGCATCAGGAACTGCTGGTCTCACCCAGCTGGCTGGGAACAAAGCCCCCTCTCTGGGAGCAACTTGATTTCACCATCTTGACCTGCTAGGGTACCTTGGAGCTCTCCATGGAAGAAAGAGGGGACAGCTGGAAGCAAAGTATGGAATAGTGAGGTACAACTTCCTGGTAGCATGATTTCTCTGGCCATGGGGCAGAACAGGGACTGAGGCTGGAGCCAGGGTAGCTTTTCCACTGTCTTGGTTGTTGTCTGCAGTGTTGGAATTCGGTCTAGCTAGGTATGTGTCTGGGGCACCAGCAGAGATGGCGGGTCTGGGCCCTCTGATCTGGGGGGAGGAGGACCCCTTTACAAAGGGCAGGCAGGTGGCTCTGAGGGGATGAGCTGATGTCAGATCTCTCTGGGTTGCTCAGGTGACTGCAGAGGGACAGAGCCTGGAACCTCCCCAGAGTCACCATTGGGTCATGGGGTTGCCTGTGTCAGCTGAAGCCCAGCGCACTTCTGAGCAGAGATCCCCTAAAGCTGGGCTGACCCCTACCTCCCAGACAGTGAACTGTGGACATACTCCTCTCTCTCTCTCTCTCTCTCCCCCCTCCAGAAAGGGGCCTTCCTAATTATATCCCCCTCTGCTCACATGGAAATGAGTTTGGATTTTCTGAGCGTACACCAGCTGGCTGGGGGGGAGGCAGCCCAGAAGGCTGCTGGCTGCCGAAGGGAGGAGAAAGGAGATGAGGGAGCCAGGCCAAGATGAAACCTTCCCAGTGTTCTCACAGGCAGAGTGCATATGATAATGGGGTGCTGAGCGCCCCACAGATCGTCGTCCATACCCCCTGCGCTCTTCCAGGAAAGCATCTTGCTCTGCGGCTCAGCAGGAATCCTGTGTCCACTCACTCCAGCTCATCCTTGGAGAACCACAGCCTTCGTGCCCAAACCACTTAGCTGTCCATTAGCAAGGTGGACTGGTATTAGACTGTCTGTGCCCTCTGGCAGGTCCTTCTGCGACTTCTAGGACAATCTTTTCCTGGGGTGGGGGTAGTGGAACTGAGGCCCAGAGAGGGAACGGGACCTGCCACCGATCACTGAAGACTATAGTCCTGTCTTGCCTTCACCGGGTTTTCCCGTGGAGTTGCCGGCGACAGGATGGTGAAGGTTCCCCCGGCGCCAGCAGGGCGCCCCCCTTGGGCTGCAGAGTAGGCAG
Organism: Elephas maximus indicus; assembly: GCF_024166365.1. NCBI lineage: Eukaryota > Metazoa > Chordata > Mammalia > Proboscidea > Elephantidae > Elephas > Elephas maximus. Next base: position 64,546,931 of record NC_064831.1, on the reverse strand, counting down.
GAAAGGAGGGGGCGGGGGAGGGGCGGGGTGGGGTCAGGCTTGTGACTCCGCCCACTGAAGCCTAGGTCTGCCTGCCGCCGGGCGCTGGCTCAGTCTCGGCTGCTGGCCGCTGTCGCTCCGGGGCCACGGGATGACACCGCCCCCGCCAGGACGTGCCGCCCTCGGCGCCCCGACCGCCCGCGTCCTCGGCTCGCCGGCTCGGTCCTGGCTCCTACTGCGGCTGCTGCTGCTGCTCTGGGCGGCCACCGCCGCCGCCCAAGGCCACCCGAGGAGCGGACCTCGCATCTTCGCTGCCTGGGAAGGTAGGCTGCGCCGCGCGGCCGGCGGGGGACGGGCCGGCGAGCGGGCTGGGGCGCTGCGCCGGGCGGGTGCTGAGTGTGTGGCACCGGGAGGGAGTGCGTGCGCGCGGCTCTGCGGGTCCCAAGCTGGCCCCGCGGGAAGCGTGTGGGTCCGGGTGAGTGTGTGTGAGTGTGCGCGCCGGCACGCCGGAGTCGGCTGTAACGCTGCAGCGAGCGAGCGGCTGGGGCCAGAGGCACGGGCTAAGTCGCTCCAAGTCCTCCCGCAGCCGGAACCGCAGCGCCGGAGCGCGGAGGGAGGGGGCGGGCCCCGCTCTCGGCCCGGAGCCGCTCCGGGTCCTCCCGCACCGGGGCCTCTGCGGAGGACGCTCTCCCAGCCGGGGCCCCCAGCCGGGCCCCCTCCTCCTGAGCTGCAGGCTCCGCTGGCGCGCGGGGCGCAGATTGGGCCGGGGAGCGGGGCGCGGACCCCTTGCCGCCGCCACCACGCTCCGGCTGCGGGAACAAAGACCCCGCCGCCCGCCCCCGCCCCCGCCCTGGCCCAGAGCATGGGCCCGGGAAGGGGGTGGGCACCCTGCTTTAAGCCGGGACGGGGTGCGGTGGGGGGGGGGGTTGAGGCACCTGGGCGCTGCCTCCGCAATACCGGGACCCGCCGCTCCCCCCTTGCCCGCACGTGGCAGTTGTCACCAGGAATCGGCGCTAGCGTGGGGGGCAGTGCCCGGTGGATGGGGTGCGGCCGTTGGGACCCCCAGGTGGCGGATCTGGGGCGGGGGATGCAGCCTTTAGCCACGATTAATATATGAACTGGGTGCTCAGAGTTTACCCTAGAGGTGCCTCAGTTTAGACCCCTGTACAATGGGACAGAAAGCTGGCTAGCCGGGGGTTTGAGGCTTTCTGCCGCTAGGGACTGAACTCCCCTCCCCTGCATTGCACACAGATGCCTCCCCCACCCTCAGGCCGACTAGGCTCTGTCCCCAAATCTGGCCTTGCTGTGGCCCCCTGTGGTGCTGGGGGTGGACTCTTGACGGGGGCTGGGCTGGGCTGGCTAGTAGGTCTGGGCAGCCCCCCCCCCCCACACCCAGGAGCCCTTTGATGCCTGCAGAGGTTTGCAGGAATTGCAAGCCTTTGAGCATTATCTGGGGCAGGTATTCTTAGCAGAGGGGGGAAAAAAACCCACACACAAAATGATGGCCTGAACTGCAGCAGCAACAGAGGGAATGTGACTTGCCCAAGGTCACTGGACACCATGGGAGCTCATTGTGCAGGCGGAGACTCTGACCTGCCACAGGATCAGTCCTGGTTCTGGGTTAGGGATGGTGGTCCTCTGGCAATGAGTGAGAGGCCCAGGGATCAGCTTTGCTACCCAGATAGGGGTGTTCTTTGGGGGAGAGGATGATGGTGTGGTTGGAGCACCTACTGTCTGCTCATGGTGCACACCTGTACACCTCTCAGACCTGAGTCTATGCCAGCTCCAGACAGGCTTCCTCTGCCCCCCCACCCCCGGCCCCCCACCCCGGCTCCTTTGCCTTGTCTTCAGCACTTGGGCACTCTGGAGGGGACAAATGCTCAGGTCTGAGTGTTCTGAAATCTCCCTGTGCACCAAGCCCCTTGCATTTGGCTCTGCTCCCCTCCCCAATGTCCCTCCAAGACTTCCCCTCCCCACACATACCCACTTAATGCACACCCGCTTCTCAGCACTTACTGTGCTCATGCCCATCCTGGGCATTTAGTTCCCTAGCTTGAGGCTATTTAAAGCTGCTTTCAGCCTTCTTACCCTCTTTTTAAAGCTCCCAGCTTAGCTCCACCCCCTTTCTCCTGTATGCCACCTCTGCTGTAGCCACACTGACCTTGCCCTCAGCTTGGGGACTGCCAGCCCCTCACCAGTCTTGTCCAAGGGCAGTCTGTGGTTGCCTTCACCAGTGCCAGGCATCCACTGGCCAGGCAGGCCTTGCTGTTCACCTGTCCCCCAGGGCCACCAGCTGGTGACGGTGTGTCTGGCTGACAGCTGCCTCCTGTCTCCTGTGGGGTGACACATGGCAGTCGGGCAGGAATGGGTTTGGGCAGGGCAAACCCAGGAGTTGGGGGAGAGGGGACCCTCCTTAGGCCTTGTTTTTGGCCTAGGTCCTGGTCCTCCAGGGAGTGGAGGTAGTGGTGAGGTGGCCGCCTTCAGGTAGGACTAGTTCAAGGATGATGGTGGTTCTGGAGCTACTTCTCTATGAGACATAGATTGGGGTTGGAGGAACTTCTGAGCTAGGACAGGTAAGGGATCAGGAGTAGGCGCGAAGAGTTGTTTTCTGCTGCTAGGGAAAGATTAAAACAGAGAGCTCTGGCAGGGTCCCAGCCTGTACTTGGGGAGGTTACTGCCTTGCCAACCTCGATGAAGCTCTGGCCCCAAGCAGCTTGGGGCAGGGAGAGGGACGTGCCAGCACTGACCTGCTGGGTGCCCTTGGGATCCGAACTTGTCTCAGGAAGGGCTCTGGAGGTTGTCCCCTGAGGGCTGTCACTGATTCCTGGGCCTCTTAAGGATGTGTATGTGTGGGCATGACCCCTGCAAGCAGGAGTTGAAGGGGAGTGGGTTGCAGGTAAGGGCAGGGACTTGGCAGGAGGTTGGGATGTTTGTGTAAGCTATGCACCCTGCCCCCATTTCATTGCTGGTTAGAGATGGAGAAGCCCAGGAAGGTCCTGACCCGCAAGGCCAGAGGTGAGCCAGCTGGAATCTGAGCCCACATCTCCAGCTTCCACCTGCCCTGCCAGTTCTGTCCTCTTTCTTGTCCAGTTAAACAACAGGATGTTATTGTTGACTCGGTGGCTGCTGGGCAGCCATGATGGGCCACTCCCCAGGGCAGGGGGTTGTTGTCATCTCCTCCAGGGAATGAAGTCACAGCTGGGGCTCCCCAAGCATCAGCATTTCCAGTGGAAATCCTTGCCCCCTAGGGACTTGGTTGTGCTCGTCACCTTCAAGGTGAACTGCTGTAGAACAGAGAGGAGGGCAAGTCCCAGGAGAAGGGGGGGGGACTTTGCTAAGCTGGGAGAGATGGCTTGGTGATGTCACCAGGAACTTGCTGCCAAGCTCTGCGGCCCCTCTGCCCTGGACAGGAAAGATTTGGAGAGTAGGTAGGGGTGGAGTGGAATGGGGTGGGGAGGACGCTGGGATGGCTGCAGGATGATCACACTGTAGGAAGAAAGAGCTAGGTGCTTGGAACCCTGGGTCCTGGTCCCAGCTCCAGCCTGATTTGCTGTGTGATTTTAGGCAAGTCCTTGCCTTCCTCTGAGCCTCAGTTTCCTCAAATGCCCAAAGAGGGTGGGGGAAAGGGTTGTTCTTTTCTCAATGCATTGGAATTCCTGCCTCTCTAGGATGGGAAGGGCTGGGCAGAGGTTGTGTGGCCCGCTTGAACCTTAGCAGAGATGAGAAAATGAAAGCTGGGAGGTGAGGGGAAATCCTTGAGTTTTGTGTTTTTTCTTGTCATTTTCTCTCCTGTGCAGAAGGTCCAGAATCAGCTGGAAGAAGTGGGCTTGCAGCCTCAAGGGTGGACATATTCATTCATCAGACTTTTACTGGAGCCAGTCTTGTGCTGGTCCAGGGCTGGGCTTGGGGATGAGACATTAGATGTAGCCCAGCCCTCAGAGACTTCTCAGTGTAGACAGGAAGACCGGTAAACAGACACATACAATGGAGTGTGACGGGGTCTGTAACAGGGCAGCTGTGGGAACTGAGGAGGTATGTACTCTAGCCTATATATGTCAGAGAGGGCTTCCTGGAAGACGTGGCAAGCTGAGATGTCAGGAAGAGTGGGAGCCACTAGAGGAGAGGGACAGAGGAAGCTCCTGGCTTGACAGGATTTCAGACCCAAAACCCTGTGACTAGGACCAGAGAGAGGAGATGAGCCATGATGGGGAGGTGTTGAGTCAGCCTAGACTTGAGGACTCTGGGAAGATTTCTTTCAGAAGGGGACATCTGAGGTGGGCCACCTGTCCTTCCACAGCTCACCTCCCTGTGGGGAGAAGCTGCAGCCTCTTGAGGAAGCCTTCATGCTAGCAACACCCAGGCTCCTTACCTCCCCTTTCTGGGGGTCAATGGGTCTGTCACCAGGTCTGCTCTCAGCCCACTCAGGTTTCTGGGCCTGTGCCTAGTTGCCTATAGGAAACAGAGAAAGAGAGCCCCACCCCTGACCTGGAAGCTCCTGGGCCACCTGGGTAGCTGAACACAGCTGAAAGCTAGCCCATGTGTTAGTGGGAAGTGCAATGGCTCAGATGACCTGTTTTGAGAAATGGGGACTTGGCGAGGACCACAGCAGGCAAGAAAGGTCTCAGCAGTGCTCGCAATGCCACAGCTCTGTCACAGCTCCTTGATGGGAAGCTGGGGCTGGGGCTGGGCCTCAGCCCTCAGCTCAGTCTCCACTAGGCCTTCCTCTGTGACGGTTCCTCATGCTGGGGGCAGGGCAGAAGCCCTTCCTCTGACCGGCTTCCCCTTTCAGGAGCATTGGCCTCATTGTTGGGCTGGGCATTGTGAGTCCTGGACACTTGGGAGAAGCAGGGAGAGCTGTCCAGGGCTGAGCCAGAGTAGGCTAACTAGGTCTCCTGGAGCTCTGAGCAGCTTGGCATGGACACCCTTCCTTGAGGAAGACCATGCCAGACCCCTCCCACCACCATGTACAGGAGGGAGGCTGAGGCTCAGCCTAGGGGGCGGGTCTGGTGGCCTACAGATGCAATAGCTCAAGTTGACTGCTGTGGCCCCCAGCTGATGTCCTGTCCTCCACCCCAGCCCCATGTCCCTCATTTCAGTCACAGCTGTCTATGTCATAAGAGCCTGACCCTGCTTCCTCTTCTCTGACTGGCAGCTCTGGGCTAAGAAGTTTCCATTTTTCTTGGTTTCCTTTTTTTGGCCATGCCAGCTGCCCTAGAACCCTCCTCTCTCCTGGGAAGGGGGTAAATAACGCCCCCTTGCCCTGCTCTGCCTTCAGAAAGCCAGGGTTTCACTTGGGGCCTGTTTCCCTCCCTGGCCTGGCAAGGAGGGCTGGTCACCAGATATGGCCAGCTGTCCTTCCTCAGTGAGCCAGGCAGGCCAGAGAGTGGAAGGAAGGACCTAGAGCAGGGAGGATTGTGCCCCTTTCCCATCCAGCCTAGGCCATGGTGGACAAGGTAGAGGGAAGAGGAGATCTGTCCCCACCCTGCTCAACTGGCACAGGGTGGCTCTCTCCCCCTCCAGTCCCACCTCCATGTCTTTCCTCCATCTGGCCTTGGCCCAGGTGCTGCTGTCTCTCCATGCCTGTGGCCCTGACCTCCTCAAGACACCTCCGCCCCTCTGTGTGGCTGTGTTGCATGTTCCATCTCAAACACACGGTGGACAGAGCTGCTGCTTCCCCAGGGCCTGGCCCTACTCCCCACGTTATCTCCCACAGTTCTCTTCCCAGGGCTCATGCTTTCCTGCTCAGGGCCATTGCCTGGCTGGTCATCCCTTCCTGCACTGCGTTCTCCTTCCTCCTCCTCCTTCCTGCTGAGTAGAGCTCAGCCAGTGTTGCAGGGCCCAGACCTATCTCACTTCCCCCAAGAAACCTTCTTTGATGACTCCAACCTGCACAGCCTCCCTGGGGGCAGAGTTTCGGTCGTCACAAAAGAAATGTCACAGGTCAACTGGGCCAACCACACATTCTATGTATGGAATGGGGAAACTGATGCCCAGAGAGTGGCAAGGATTGGCCCAAGGTCACCCAGTGAGATAGCTGGTTGGTCAGCTGATTTCTGACATTTCTTTTGTGACATCTTAAACCCTGTGCCCAGCCAGGCTGTGTGGGTTGGAGTCATCCAAAAGTTTCCTTGGAGGAAGTGAGATAGGTCTGGGCCCTGCAGAGCTGGGACCAGGGCTTCGTCTTCTGTTCTGAGCCTCCTCAGGCCCTCAGGTCTCAGCCTCCTCAAGTTGTCTGCCTCCCTTCCTGGTCTGTCCCAGCGTTGGAACTCTCTGAGCCCAGCTCCTCCTGGTTCAGCTCAGTTCAGCCAGACTCTTCCTGCCCCAGTGTCACCTGCTTCCAGGAGTTGCACCAGCCAGAACCTGTCCTGTCTTTGGGACCTTAGATCTGAGCCAGCTCAGTGCACTTTGTCTGGCCCTTTCCTGGGGCAGCTGGGCCTCGGGTCTCGAGGGCAGGTTGATCTGTATCACGGCTTGGGCTAATCTGGGTTTAACCGTCACAGCAGCCTGGGATTAGGCTGATCCTGCTGAGCCTCTTGCACCCCCTGCTTCCAAGAAGGAGCCCGGGCTCTCTACCGGCACCCCCAGTGTACCCCTCATCAGGGAGGGCAGCTAGCCCCTGCCCTGTGCAGGCAGGAGGAGAAGACCTGGATTTACCCTTGGGGAGCACTCAGGTGCCAGGGAGGCAACCTACTGCCTAGAGTTTAGGGAGGGCCCCTGGGGAGAGGCTAAGGAGTGACCTGTAGGTCTAGCCTGGTCTGTGACAGGAGGTGAGAGCAGGAAAGGAGAGTGTGAAGTAGTGTCATTAGGACGGCTTCCTGGGGCAGGAGGAGAAGCAAGGCTAGAGCTGAGGGTGCGGGCTGAGAGTGGCACAGACACCGTTCATGTTTATCTTCTGGGCCCGGGGCTTGGACCAAGCCTGGTGAGGAAAGCAGGTCACCATGCTAAGCTCTGTACCCCATGGCAGCCAGGAGCCGGCACTTAGATGTCTACCCTGATGTGGGGGATCGGCTTCCCCCAGTGCTCCCACTCCTACCATCTGAACTGCCCCTGATTGTCCCACTCTGGCTTTGGCTTGGCCTGGGAACAATAGAGTGAGAGGAGGCTAGGCCACCCCTCCAGGATCCGGGTGAAATCCCACCAGACAGTCTGATCTGGGAGAAGATGATGTCTGCCAGATGGAGTATAGGCACAAGGTCAGAGGGAGGACAGAGCAGCCCAGAAGACTTCCTGGGGCAGGGGTTTAGGCTAGATCTTAATGGACAGGTGAGACCCATATGCTCAGAGAGAAGGGAGAGAGCAGTCTGGGTGAAGGGAGAATGCAGGAACAAAGATGAGGAGGTGGGAATGAGACAGGGCAGGGGCAGAATGGGTGGGCCTTGATTGCCAGGTAGAGGAGCTGGGCCGTGCTGGGATGGGCACTTCAGAGCCATGGTGGATTCTTGAATTGGGGAACCAGGGGTGGAGGCAAGTGCTTTTGGCCAGGGTTGACTGGGTGGGAACCTGGCTGGGTGACCAGTGAAGAAGGGCTCGTAAACACACCCTGCCCTTCACTACGGTCAGCCCCAGACCACACAGTATTTTTTATCCTGGGCAGAGATCTCAGAGGCTTATCTTCCAGTTAGTCATACCAGTCAGCGCTCAGGGCCAGGGTCCCTGGCTGCACCCCCAGATCCCTCCCACCCAGACTGCACACTCATGCTTCCTCACACCCACTGTCATTAGGGCGTCGTGGGTACAGGTCAGGCCTGTTACTGGCTAAGTGGCCTCTGACTGTGCCCCAGCCCTCTCTGGACCTCAGTCTCCTCATCTGCAGGAGAGGGCTGGCCTGGAAGCCTCCAAGGGCCCATCAGTGGAGCACAATATTATCAGTTCAGATTCCTGAATCAGCCTGCTTGAGTGTCAGCCTCCGGTTCGCCACTTACCAGCTGTGTGGTGCTGGGCAAGTTACTTAACATCTCTGGGCCTTGCTGCCCTCATCTGTAAAATGGAGAGAATAAGGGAGCCCACCTCCTATGAGTTTGGTGGTGATTAACTGAGTTAATGTATCTAAAAATCACATAGAATGGGGCCTGGCACATAGTAAGTGCTAATGGAATAAGGTCATTGTGAGTCAGAACCGACTCAGTGGCAGCTAACAACAACATGAAATGGTGAGGGGGTAGTGGCTTCATTCTCCTCCTCCTCCTGCTCCAGCATCTCTCTGATTGTGATGGAATGTGGCCTTGGCAGCCTGGCCCTTGCCAGTCGGGTATGCTGGCTGGCTGCCCTTGCCCTGTGTCCCCTACCATCCACCCTGCTGGTCCAGGCTAAGGCTGAGCTGGGTACCTTCTGTTTCTCAACAGTCCTCCAGACCTGCCTCCCTCCCTCTTCTTGGGGTCGTCTGGCTGTCCTCTGCCCCTCACCCTGCCCCTGCCCTGGCTCTGGGCCCAGGGCAGGCCCTGCCCCTCTGCCCATCTTCTTCTTTGACGGAGCCGCCGGCCGAAGTTGGCTCCACTCTGAGCTCCTGGAACCTGCTGGGTTGGAGAACAGGCAGAAGGCAGACAGGACATCATGTTTCATCCTGCGCTTCCTGCCTCTCCTGGGCCACCTCCCTGCTCTGGCTGCACCTCAGTGCCAGTCTTACCGCCGAGAACCCCTGAATCCAGCTTGGCTCAGGTCCTCCATGGCTTGTTCTCCACACTGCCCCTTCCCCCGGGCCTTTTGCCTCAGCAGGCCTCCCACCAGCCAAGACGTCTGGTCCTTTGGACACAGTGGTGCAGTACCCAGAGGACGCAGCTTTTGGTGGCTTGGAAGGGCCTTAGTTTTCCTTTTTGTAAATGGGGGTCCAGACCCTTGTCTTGCCTTCTTTGCAGTGTGGCTGGGGAATTGGTGGGCTAATCAGTGGCGACAAATGAGGACGTTGGCTTCTGCTGCTGCCTCCACTCCAGATCACCTCTGACATTCCCGGCACATTCAGACCCACACTTTCCCAAATCTCACCCATGAACTTAACCCTGATTTGTTCTGAGAATCACGATAGATCATAAAACTGAGACCTTAGCAAGTGCCAAGGTCCCCATCCCCAAACCACAGAGGAGGAAAATGAGCTCCAGAAGGCCTAGCCCCGTTCATGATCACAGCTAAGCAGCCGCCTGGCTGTCAGGAAAAGCATAAGGCTCCTTGAAGTCAGGGCTGAGCTCGCACGTGAGGGTTGCCTTCGCACCCACGGCTGACCTTGGTGGGCAGGAGGATGCTCTGCTCTGGCCCAGCACACAGCTCTCTGCTCCCGTGGCTGATAATAAGGGGCAGACTTCTCCTTCCTCCACTAAAATCGAGTGCTGCCCTCAGGACCCTACCACCTGCCCCAGCACATAAGCCTTGCCCGTGCCAGGCAGCTGGCTGGAACCTTGCCCTGCTGAGAATTGTCAGGACTCCAAACAGCAACCAAAACCCATATTAGCACTGGCCAGAGCCACTCTGGAAACTCTGGGTATGAGGAGTGACTTCTCACACCCTGTTCCCTGGCCACATGGGGGGAAAAAAACAATGAAATATTTCTTCCTTTGCCCCTGGAAAGGTTTTCCTCCACCACCCTGACACATTGCCTGGTGTTAGTCACTCCCAGGGGCCCCACCTGGAAGGTGGGTAGGTGAGTGATTCCCTTCGGTGATCAGATTAGTGACTTGTCACCTAGGGAGCCACTGAGCAAGGAGAAAGGAAGGGTGGAGAGCAGGGGTGACAGTGCCAAGAAGAGAAGGGTGTGTATGTAGCTCTTAGTAAATTTAGAGGATCTTTTGGAAGTCCAGAATGGAATATGGTCTTTTGAGGGATGGAGATAGGCAGTGGGTACCAGAAACCCTGAGCCCTGGCCTGTCCCTGTCCCTGCCTCCCTTGCTCTGTGCCCTTGGGCTATTGGCCCAGCCTCTCTGACCTCAGAGCCCCTCAGCTTGACCTGTGGGTGTGGAGTCCAAAGGATAGAAAGGCTGCAGGCCAATTCCTGGGCACCATCTGGGCCTTCTCTCTTCTCCCCCAACTGGGTACGAGACTGGGCAAGTGTGGGAGGTAGGTGGGGCAATGCATGGTGGGGTTCAGCTGCGGGAGGTTGCCGTGGTCCCCATTCCTTGCTCTGTGTCCCCCTGGCTGCCTGACTCAGGCATTCCCTGGTGGAGTGCCCACATTCCTCCCATTCCCAGAGCTCGTTGAGGTCAGCACTCAATGCTCCTTGGGGTCAGTGGGTCAGGTTGGAAGGCTGCTCAGGGCAGGCCTTGGGACCCACCCCTCGTGGCTGCCTTGCAGGCAATGACCCCCCCCGCCCTCATTGCGGCCCGACTCCCATCCGACGGCAGCGCTCCCCTTGGACTGTCCTCTTTTACAGCCAATGAGGGTGTGCAGCAGCAGTGACAGCACCCAAGGGGAATGAGGGCAGAGCTGTTGCCACCAGCAAGCCTGCTCTAGGAATGCCCACCCTGTGGAAGCCCAGACTTGCAGGGGCTGCTGAGACAGTGGGGTGAGTGTCGGGGGCCATGAAAGGAACCAGGCCTGACACTTCCAGCAGGATCAGAGCCCATGGACACCCTGGTTGGGGCTGTGTCTGGGGGAGACTGCCTCCTACAAGCCAACCAGCCTCTGCACCCCCATATCTGGCCGGGGCTGAGCTTGCTGGTCCTGCCCTGGGAGGAGGATGGGGAGTCAGAGGGCCATGGAGTCTTGCTGTGTCTCTCTTGGTCCAGAAAGGGTGAGATTTGCTCAGGATCACATGGAGGTGGTAGTGGGTTATCTTGTGCCTGCCCCACCGCTAGGACCATGCCCGCCCCATGCGCCCCTAGCCCCCTCCCCTGCCCAAACCCCTGGTTATTCTGGGAGCTTTTAGCTACCACTTAGTCAGCCACTAATGCGTCAGGCTGGGGAGTGAGGCGGGAGACACGGTGCCAGACGGTGCTCCTTTTAGACAGGCAGGTTGGTAAGCTGGTCAGGCAGGGAGGTGCACGGGGCAGGGGCTGTGGGGGGAGAGCAGGAAATGATGGAAGGGGGCAGAAGTCCCCAATCCTGGGCACGCTCACTGGTAGCCATGGGGGCCTGTGTGCCCTTGGGTTGGTGCCTGGCCAGTGGCTGCAGCCCGCCCCCATTACACAGAGGCCTCAGCCTACGTTTCCAATTCTTCTCTCATTAGGTCTCCCCCAGGCTGCAGCACGTGGCCTCTGTTCTCTGTCTCTCTGTCGCTTCCATCCGTCTGCCTCCCCACCTTTGCTCGGGCTGTTTCCCCGCCCAGAACTCTCTCCCCCTGTTGTTGGCCATCTAGCTTTTATCCTCCTTTCCCATCTCTTTTGACTCACAATGCAACAGAAAGAAAGCATTTAGGGATGTAACACTTGCTCTCTTGCCCCGGGCAGCCTGGGCCTTGCTCAGCGCCTGCCTGGGCAGCGCCTTGAAGGTCACCCCTGCCCTGGCCCAGCTCTCTTGGTGTAGAGACTGGGCCCTGATCCTGACCGGGATGGCTTGGTGCTGCCTTCACTTCCAGGCAGCCCTCCTTTCCCTGCGCCCCCAGCCCCCGCTCCCACCGGCTGGAACAAAGCTTCCTTTCATGTATTCATCCGCTGCTGCTGCTCCAACACTTCGGGCACAATCAGGCCTTTTGAGGGCCTCGGGCAGTGCAGGCTGGGGCTGGGGTAGAGAATGGGCCAGTCCTGGGGCCGAGCTGGTGCCATCTCCCTGCCTCCCCCCCATACATATCACCAGACCTGGGAGGGGCAGGAGCCTCGGGTCACGGGAGGCAATGCTCCTGGGCTGCTGTCTTCTGTGAAATGGAACCAGCACTCCTTGTTACCCTGCTGCCTACCCCGAGGCTACAGCTGGATTTGAGAGGACCTGCAGATCTGGGCAGGACCGTCCTGGTCCTGGAGCTGCTGCAGCCGACACCCAGCCCTCATCTGCCCTCTGTGTATCCTGTAGATACTTTGTGAGCAGCCCTGGGGGCCTTTCCAAGGAAGTTTTGCCTGAGAGCTACGCGGGCTTTCTTTGGTGGCTGCCTTACCCCTCAGACTGGTTCCCAGGGCCAGGTGTCCACCAGATCTTTGTTTCCAGGGCTAGGCCAGGTCTCCCCCATCAGACTTGGCTCTTCAGGCCAGGGCTGAGCCTCCCCTCTTTGACTGCCCTGCAGCCCCCAGACAAGGACCCTCTCCGGGGCTCCCTCCTGGTGCCTCTTTCCCCAGGGGTGGCCTCTATTCTGAGGTGCGATGTGGGGTTGAGGTGACTGCTGGAGGTTGCCAGTGTGGCCTGAGGGGTGGGCTACTCCACTCCACGCCTCTGGAGCTGTGGCTTTCAGGCCCCTGCCCAATGTCTCCAGATGCAGACTTGCAGGTTTTCCTGACGGCCAGCTGGCGTGGATTGAGTGGGAGGGAGGGGAGCTGGGGCCGCAGACTGTCTGGATCCCGGGCTGGGCTGTGGGGAGGCGGCCCTGCTCAGTCTGCGGGTGATAGGGGAGCCGTGGGAGCTGAGTCAGGAGGGCCAGGTGACTGAGGACTGCTGACCCCAGCACTCCTCTAATTTTACCCTCTCAGGAAAGGAGGGTCAGGGCAGCTGTCTGGGCTGGCATCAGAACCTGGAGCCTGGGACCTGTCCGCTCTGGGACCTGGGCTCTTAGCCCCTGCCCTGCATATCGGGGCTGGCAGGGAGCAAGCCTTGGGTCTCAGACCTCCCTTGGGCTGCCCAGAGCCCCCCAGGAGAGCCAGGTGAACCAAAGGGCAGTGAACTCAGCACTTCTGTCCAAGGCCAGAGTGCTGGCATCTCCCTGAATGTGCCTGAGAAGTGATACTCTGTCTGGAGGAGCTGATGTATCCTGCCTTGGAGTGTGACCTTGACTAGATGTACCCTCCCTGGGGACCTCTGTTTCTTCCTTTGTACCCTAAGCTAGGCTGCAGCTGAGGTGAAGAGTGAAAATATACCACCCCCTCCCCTGGCTTCTAGGGTTGTCTGTCATGCAGGGAGGTAGCACAGGAAAGGAATGGAGGTGTGGGGCCCACAGTGTGCAGTCCAGTTCACCCCCACTGAATAGGTTCAAGTGGCAGCAAGAGGGATTCAGGGCAGACTCGAGGAAATGGTACTTCTTTTCTACCTGGGCTGGAATGTGCCTTGCTTGGGTGTCACTGCCAAGCTGGCCGCCCCAGAGATTGCTGCAGCTGAAAATACAATGGGCAGGCCCAGTTCCAGGGTGAGGCCTCCAGGCTGGTCAGAGGTGGGAGGATGCTGGTTGCGGCTGATTGCTGAGGGTGTAGCCACAGGCCATCTCCTCCCTATAATTTAGTCCTGCAACCAGAACAATCTCAGCAGTGTCACTGGAGATGGAGATGAGACATCTCCCTGGAGGAGGCGGCTACAGACAGTTTCCTTTTTGGGCAAAATTGTCCCGGTCAACCCTTCTGTTTAAAGGCCCAGAATGTGCTCTGAGAAGGGCTCCCTGTCCTAGCGCTGCTGGGGAGGAAGGGTTGAGCTGATCTTTCTCCTTGGAAGGGCTGGAATCCGAGTGAACCCAGGCCAGAGCAGGCCTTGCTGCAGAGTTCAGCTGGGGGCGGTAGCATGGGCTCTGGTTCAGGCCCTACTACCGACTTGCTTCTGTGTGACCCTGGGCTGGTCCCTGCCCCTCTCTTGACCTCTGTTTTCCTTGCTGTGAAATGGGAGGGAGTGGACTTTAAGATTCCTTTCCAACTTTGACCTAGTGCTCACTGAGGGGCTCGAGGTGAGCAAGGAAGGGTCAGGGAGGGCTTCCTGAGGAGGGGATGGGGCTCTGGGCTAAGTGATTCCCGGGAACCTGGGCCTTGTGAAGTGGGATGATGAGAGGCCCCGGTGGCTGCAGGGGCTGGAGCGGGCTGCTTGCTCTGTCTTGGGGCAGCAGAGAGATTCACAGGGCCAAGATCAGGCTTTGGGCCCAGGGGCAGAGCTGAGGGGCCATGGTCCCTCCTGCCTGAGCCCAGCCCCTCAGAAACAGCAGAAGGAGGGTCTGTTCTCCCCACCAGTTGCCATTAAGTTGACTCCGGTTCATGGCGACTGTGTGTGTGTGTTGGAGTAGAACTGTGTTCCGTAAGATTTTCAGTGGGTGATTTTTTCGGAAGTAGATCTCCAGATCTTTCTTCCCAGGTGCCTCTGGGTAGATTCAAACCTCCAACCTTTTCAGTTAGCAGCCGAGCGTGTTAACCATCTGCACAAACCAGAGACTCCCTGTTCTCCCTGGGGCCCCTAAATCCTGCCCCATCCTGAAGTTACACATGTTATTGGGAAGGACGAGGCTGCCACCTAGGGGCTTGGCTCTGGGGTGGGAAAAACACCAGGGGTCCCTTCACTTCTGCTGTGAGTCCTGATGCCACAACAGCATGGCCCTTGTCTCTGAGGCCTAGCCAGTGCCCTGAGCACCCAGCATTAGTTGCCAGGGGAGCTGGTGTGCAAGGGGGATCCAGGATCTTCCCCTCAAGGCCTGGCCTCACTGGTTCTACCAATTGCTGCCTCTGCAGACCGTGAAGGACAGAAGCAGGTGGACTTCGGCCAGATTGAGCCGCACACAGTGCTTTTCCACGAGCCCGGCAGCTCCTCTGTGTGGGTGGGTGGACGTGGCAAGGTGTATCGCTTTGACTTCCCCGAGGGCAAGAACGTCTCCCTGCAAACGGTGAGCATCTCCTCTGCTGGCCTTAGGGATACAGCTGAGCCCCCTGCACCCTTACCTCCCTCTCTCTCCTTTGCTCCCCTCTGGCCTTGGGGCCCCAGGGAATCCGAGGGAGTTGGCATAACTTCCCAAACCTGTTCACCCCCGACTATATCCCATAAGTGGTCCTTGGGAGAGGTTCTCTAAAAGTTGCCCAGGTTGGCAGGGGGGTGGTGGCTGAAGAAAAGCTAGTGCTCCCGGCCAGGTGGGCAGCGCTGATGGGGGAAGCTGGGCCCACTAAGCCTGGGGCTTTGCCTCTGGGGCGTGACTGGCAGACTGAGGGGCGGTGTGATCTGGGTAAGCTACTCACCCTGTCAGAGCCCCCGTTGCTCATCTGTACCATGAGAACACTGGTGACTCCGTCGTGGGCTCGTCCTGGGGGTACATGGGAAGCACTTGGGTGGGCATCTCTCACCCCTGGCAGAGGGGACTAATGCTTCTCCCTCCCCCAGGTGAACATTAGCTCCACAAAGGGGTCCTGTCAGGACAAGCGGGTGAGTTGGGGAGAGGGAGTATGGTGGGGAGGCTGAGCCCTTAGAAAAGGAAGGAGAAACCCTGACTATCTGAGAGAAGAGGCATGACCCTGTCCTGGGAGCCCAGCCTGAAGGGGGAGGCATGGCCCTGTCCTGAGAGCCCAGACTGAAGGGGAGGTATGGCCCTGTCCTGAGAGCCCAGACTGAAGGGGAGGTATGGCCCTGTCCTGAGAGCCCAGACTGAAGGGGGAGGCATGGCCCTGTCCTGGGAGTCCAGACTGAAGGGGAGGCATGGCCCTGTCTGGGAGTCCAGGCTGCAGGGGGAGTCATGGCCCTTTCTGGGAGTCCAGACTGAAGGGGGAGGCATGGCCCTGTCCTGGGAACCCCAGTCTCAGAGCAGAGAGGCAGTCCTGCCTGAGGTTACCAGTCTGAGAGAAGAGACACCGTTTTTCTCTGGAGGCTTCTGTGTCCTTCCTTTGTTCTTGGGGGTGATGGACTCAGCTGCACCCCTCTGGCCTCCCCTTGGAAGCTGCTTACTGTACTTCAGTCCCTCTGAAGCTTTCTTTCCAAGGCTGTGTCCTGGTGCTAGGCCTGCTGTAGCCAACCACTGACTTACTTCTCTCCTTCCTCTTCTCCTCCCCGGCAGGACTGTGAGAACTACATCACCCTCCTGGAGAAGCAGGGTGAGGGACTGTTGGTCTGTGGGACCAATGCCCGGCGCCCCAGCTGCTGGAGCCTGGTGAGATGGCCTCTCCCATGTGCCTGATCAACTCTCTCTGGCCAGGGTGGTCTCTGCCCGAGAGGTGGGAAGGAGGTGGGGGGACTCCGAGGCTGGCCTCACCCTGGGCATCATCTGGGAGAATGGGGCTCCTGGTTGGAGGGGTAGTGGTCGTGGGATCACATGGCCATCTGATCCCTTCACCTCTCCCAGGTGAATGGCACTGTGAAATCCCTCGGTGAGAAGAGGGGCTATGCACCCTTCAGCCCTGATGAGAACTCCTTGGTTCTGTTTGATGGTAGGGCTGCAGCTGGGGCAGGGGGGCCTAGGGGGTCTGCCTCTCTGGGCTGGGAGAGGGGGTGGTCAGTTGGCTCCTTGTACTGTGGCACAGCCCTGGGGATGGACTTCCAGGGGCTGTCTGCCCTTAGCCATAACCTGTCTCACCGTCCCCAGGGAAGGAGGTGTACTCCACCATCCGGAAGCAGGAATACAATGGGAAGATCCCCCGGTTCCGCCGCATCGAAGGCGAGAGCGAGCTGTACACCAGTGACACTGTCATGCAGAGTGAGTCAGACCTGCCAGCTGGGCTGCAGTAGGCAAGGGGCGTGATTCTCAGGGCAGATGGGACCCTGGTGTCCTCCGGGAGGCCTTCCTGAGGGCCGCTGAGGCCAGAGATCATTCAGGAAAGCAGGAGGTTGTGGAGGCC
This sequence comes from Elephas maximus indicus, assembly GCF_024166365.1. Classification (NCBI taxonomy): domain Eukaryota; kingdom Metazoa; phylum Chordata; class Mammalia; order Proboscidea; family Elephantidae; genus Elephas; species Elephas maximus. The sequence goes on along the minus strand of NC_064831.1, from coordinate 64,530,387 downwards.
TGAGCAGCCAGAGCTGGGAGTTGAGGTTGTCAGGGAGCAAGCGAAGAGCAGAGACAGAGGTGAGGAGTCAGGATGGGCCCAACCCATTCCGGGAGCAAAAACAGAGGAAGCCCCAGACCCAGCGCGGGGTCCCTGGGAGCCAAAGTTTATCCCTCTGCTGAGCTTCTGTGGGGGCGGCCCAGCACACCTCCTCATTAGGGCACCACTAATTAGGCAGAAGTCACATAGCGGCCCTAGGAGCCTACCCCCAGTCCCCAGGCATGAGGTCATTGCTCCCTGGTCGATGACATCTTTGTGGGAAGAGGAGGAGGGCAGAATAGGCAGGGGGTGGGAGTGCAGCCTCTGGGGCCCCTTGGGGTGTTGGACCTCACGTTCTGAGTTTTATTCCAGGTCTGATTTGCCCTGGGTTTGTGCAGACCCGGTTGTGTGCGGGGTGGGGTGGGTCTCCCGAGCAGGCTCCCCAGCCTCACATCCACTCGCCTGTGTCCCTGGCAGACCCGCAGTTCATCAAGGCCACCATTGTGCACCAAGACCAGGCCTACAACGACAAGATCTACTACTTCTTCCGGGAGGACAATCCTGACAAGAACCCCGAGGCCCCGCTTAATGTGTCCCGTGTGGCCCAGCTGTGCAAGGTGAGTGGGTCTGTGAGGAGCGGGCAAAACTGTGGGTCTTAGCGTGACTGGGAGCGAGTGCAGGTGTGCATGTGTGCGTGTGTGTGTGCAAAGGAGCATGTGCAAAAGTGTGTGTGCAAAGGAGCATGTGCAAAAGTGTGTGTCTATGAGATTGTGGGAGTACACATGTGTGCGTAAGAGTGTGTGGACCTGTGAGTATATGTAGTTGACTTCATGTGCATGTGTGATAGTGTGCACGTGTGTGTCACTCAGGTGTGAGGGTGTTACAGGACAGTGCATGCATGTGAAAGTGTTTTTACATGTGTAAGCTTCACTTGTGGAATGTACTAGAATGTGTGAGTCTGTGACATGTGTGTGAGAGTGGGTAGATGAGTGTCTAAGCCTATCTACATGGTGGGGACCCAGTACCCTCACCTGCAGACTCACCACCACTGGCCCTGAGCCCTGGGTCAGGCGGGCCTACCCGTTGGATCCTGGCCTTGGAGCCAGGCCTGGGTTGGGTGGCAGCTCTGCCTCATCTCCTAGCTGGTCCCTACCTCTCCCCAAGCCTGCCTTGTCTTATCTTGGTGCTGCCATTCCTGGCAGCAGATACCTCGGGCCATGGGGCAGCCCGGGCAGGTGCTGAGGAGCCTCTTCTCTCCTCCACCCTCCCAGGGGGACCAGGGTGGTGAGAGTTCCCTGTCAGTTTCCAAATGGAACACCTTCCTGAAAGCCATGCTGGTGTGCAGTGACACCGCCACCAACAAGAACTTCAACAGGCTGCAGGATGTCTTCCTGCTCCCTGACCCCAGCGGCCAGTGGAGGGACACCAGGGTCTATGGCGTTTTCTCCAACCCCTGGTGAGTGACCCTCATCCAGGGCCCAGGGGCTGGCATTGGTTCAGTGTCCAGTAGGGATCTGCAGGCTTGGGCCCTGCTGAGAGGAGGCTGGGGTGGCATGACCAGGGACTATTGGCTCAGGGACAGGGCTGTTCCTGGGTCTGGGGATTAAATGCAGCCTGGGGAGTGGGGGCTGTGCTCAGTGAAGTGCCTGCTGTTGTGTTTGTGAGTCTGTACAACGGGTGTGTGTGCCTGTGACGATACGCACACTAGTGGCTGTGCCGGTGTCTGTGTGTCCCACCACCTATGTATGTTCAGAGCTGCGGACACCTCTCTCGGGGTGCTGGGTGTTACCACACCTGCTCGGGCACTGCCTGCGCCTGATAATTCACACTTCTTAATCACTCTCATTGATTGAAAACAAGGCGGGCAAAAGTGTTGGGTATGTGTGGGGAGCGGCGGGTGGCAGCATGGGGGCAGCTGGCCTGCTCTGTGGCTCCTGTGTGAGCAGACCCATCGGAGTTGGAAGGAGATGGGGTCTGACCCCCTTGGGCATCAGTGTCCTCCAGCTTGTGCCCAGAGAGTTTGGAGAATCAACCAACAGAGATGTCCATGTTGGGATTCCAGCAGGGATACCCACGTTGAGATTCCTGTTTGGGATGGGCAGAGCAGATAGCCTCCGAACTCAGTGATTCCAGAACTGAATGTGAGGCTGTGGGTTCAGTTCTCAGCAGGAAGAAATTAAGTCGAATTTGCCTAGCAGTCTTCCTCCCTCCCTCCCTCCCTTCCTTCCTTTTCCCTTCCATGGCGTTTAATGAACATCTGCTGTATGCCGGGCGCTGGGCCTGGCCCTGAGGAAGTTCCTGCCTTCATGGAGCTTGTGAGCTGGGGAGGTTGGCTGGGGCTGAGATTGTGTTTTGTCTGCTGCTGAGCTGGCCTGGATGAATGGAGACGGGTGGACGTGCGCTGTGCAATGAGGTGGTCTCTGTGTCCCCCCAGGAACTACTCGGCTGTCTGTGTGTATTCTCTCGGTGACATCGACAGAGTCTTCCGCACCTCCTCGCTCAAGGGCTACCACCCGGCCCTTCCCAACCCTCGGCCTGGCAAGGTGAGCGGGAATACCGCCATGGCCCAGGTCCCAGGCCTGCCTCCACCCCACCCCCAGCCACCCCACTGACCCAGCCCACTCTCTTTGCTCAGTGCCTCCCAGACCACCAGCCGATACCCACAGAGACCTTCCAGGTGGCAGACAGTCACCCCGAGGTGGCGCAGCGAGTGGAGCCCATGGGACCTCTGAAGACACCACTGTTCCACTCCAAATACCACTACCAGAAAGTCGTTGTTCACCGCATGCAGGCCAGCCACGGGGATACTGTCCATGTGTTGTACCTAACCACAGGTGAGGGACTGCCCCATGACTCCCCACTTTGCTTTGTAAAAGGGGACATGGAAGGTAAATTGTGATTGCCATCAGGTTGGAACTTTCACAGGAAGGAAGGCTTGAGTGACTAAGAGCTGTCAGGAGTTAGTGTCTGTGACTGGAAGAGTCAGGCAGGGAGGGCTCCTGGAGGAGGTGGGGGCAGAAGGGAAAACGGAAAGGGAAGGGCATCCTAGGATGGTAGAGGAGCTCGCACCAGGATTTGGAGGGAGAAAGGTGGTGAGTTTAAGCGAAGCCTGGTGCAGCTTTGGTCCAGAAGTTTGCCTCGGGGAAGGAGGTGGTAGGAAGAGGTGTGGAGAGGCAGGAGCGGGGAGCTGCTCACTGGGAACCCTGCAGGTCTCTGCCCGGCAGAGTGAGGGAATTGGACCCGCTCCCTGTCTTGGGATTATGACAGGAAACATTTGATGAGTTGGTGGACCCAAAGAATTTAGTGATGTGAGGAAGGACTTCCAGATGGCAGAGTCTTTGCAGAGGGCTGGAGTGGCACCTGCTTTTCCCTGGATGGTGCTTTCCTGGGGGAACCAGGGCCTTGCTGACCCTGGGGCCTGGGTGGAATGCCTGGGAGTTGCTCCTGCATCCCAGAAAGCCACAGGACATGGAGGAGCCAGCCTTGAGCTGGCACGTGGCAGCCTCTGGATCCCAGGCTGTGGCCAAAGGGGCCAAAGGGGAGTCTGGGAGTGGGTGTTGGAAACCAGTGTTGGCAGGGGCTGCATGCCTTCCTTAAGACTGGACTATCAGAAAGGACAGTGTCTCCTCTGGGACCTCCATGACTCTGAGGCCACACAGTCCAGGCCCCAGGTGCCTATCCCCTATTGTTCAGGCTTTCCTATGGAACTTCCCGCTGCTTGGCCTTGGTGGCCTCATTGGAAGCCTGAGCCCCAGGGCAATTATTTGGCTCCTGGAAGCCTTGGGGAGAGAAACTTCCCACAGGGCAGAGCCTGGACTCTTGGTCCTGAGATCCCACCTCTTTCCTCCTTCAACCATCCTGGTTGCACCCATATGCTCTGTTCTTGCTCTGCCGCAGGGATGACAGGCCTAGCTGTTTTGGTCAGCTAGGGGGATATAGGGTGTTGGTAAGCACAGGACTGGGAGACAGGAGCCAGAACAAGGGCAGCTGAGCTTGGACAGAGCAAACCTCAGACCCCCTTCCCTGCAGACTTGGGAGGCAAGTGCATTTTTGTGGTGAGGACAATTGTCTTGGTGCGCCCCGAGGGCCATTTGAGAAAAGCCATTTTGGAGCCTGCAGCAGGGAGGATTGGGGTCAGATGAAAAATAGAACTTTCTGAGTCCTCTGCAGAGAATGGGAGGCTCCCATAATTGGGAAAAGTTGTTGGCTCAGTTCCTGAGAGTTCTTCCAAGGTTAGGCAGTTAGCAGGGCTGTGTAAGGAGGTGGAGGGCAGTGTGTGTGTGTGTGAAGGCAGTGACCGGGCTGGGAGGCTTGTCAGCCGAAGGGGCATCTGGTCACATCTCAGGGTCTGCAGATGGGGATCAGAGACACATAGAGGAGACTTCCTAGGCAGGTGATCATCTGACTGTGTTTTTTTGGGGCAAGTGATGCCCTGGGAAATTGGGAGGGAGGGAGAGAGGGAGGTAGGCTATTCTAGAAACTGGGACAGAGGGTGTGTTGGGGGATTAGAAGGACCCAGGGGTCAAGATGCCCATTAGTCCCTGATGGGTTCTCACAAAGAGCTCATTGGCCTGGGAGGCAGGCAGCTTTGGGCAAGTCACTTCCCCCTCTGGAAATTAACCAGATGGAATCTAAGGTCCTTTTTAGATTTAAGATATTATCGAAATTAAAATATCCCCTAAGACTCAGTGTAATGTGGGATCTTAAGCTGGCTTCTAGAACAGAACGAGGACATTAGTGGAAAAATTGGTGAAATCTGAATAGTCTGTCGTTTAGTTAAGAGTGATGTACCAGTGTCAATGTCTTAGTTGTGACAAATGTACCGTGGTTATGTAAGGTGTTAGCATTAGGGGAGACTGCCTGAAGGCTATTCGAAGACTCTCTGTGCTATCTTTGCAACCTTTCTGTAAATCTAAAATTATTCCAAAATTAAAAGTTTATTTAAAGAGAATATATCCCCTAAGAATCCGGGAGGCAGGGGAGTAATAAAAGCCTAAGGATTGGTTCTGACAGATCTCGGTTCCAACCTGGTATCTGCCGTTCACCGGCTGTATGACCTTGAGCAAGTTTCTTAGCATTTCTGAGCCTCATTTTCTTACTTGCAAAATGGGGAAGATAGCACCCATCCCACAGGGTTGTGGAGGATCCACCATGGTAGAGGGCTTGACCCAATATTCAGGTTCATGGGGCTCCTGGTTCTCTTCTTCACAATCCAGCTTCCCGTGTGGACTTCAGGCCCTCTCAGGGAAGCCCTGCGCCTCCTGGGATGGCTTCTCTGGCCCAGCCTTGGAAACTTCCTGGACTGCCTCTGGGCTCCTATGTTCCTCCCCAGCCACACTTTCCTCCCCCAGCCACCACCCCCCCTCCGCCGCAGTCTTGTGACCCTCGCCTGAGCGAAGAGTTCCCAGCCAGAGGCATGCCACCCGCATCTGGGTCCATCCCCGTGTCTTTCCTGGACTGGCTCAGCCTCCAGGAAGGCTGTCTGAGTTCTCTGGTGGGCTCCCACCACTGACCATCTGCCCATCACCCACAGACAAGGGCACCATCCACAAGGTTGTGGAGTCGGGGGAGCAGGAACACAGCTTTGTCTCCAACATCATGGAAATCCAGCCCTTCCGCCACACAGTCGCCATCAAGGGCATGACGCTGGACGCTGACCGGGTGAGCCTCCCCACTCCCACCCCCACCCCCACCCCCACCCCAAAGGGCTGCCCAACAGTGGCCAGCTGAGAACAATGCTCCTTTGCATGAGATTTGCATGTTCTTTGAGGAACCTCTGGGCCTGAGGGCCTCCCAAGTATCCTGGGCTTAAAACTTTGTGTAGGGTGTGGGGGCCCCAGCCTGACCCCAAGTCCTGCTTTCTTCCAGCGGAAGCTGTATGTGAGCTCCGAGTCAGGGGTCAGCCAGGTGCCTCTGGACCTGTGTGAAGTCTACAGAGGGGGCTGCCATGGCTGCCTCATGGCCCGAGACCCCTACTGCGTCTGGGACCATGGTCACTGTGTCTCCATCTACAGAGCCCCAGGGTACGTCGGCTGGATCCCTTGTCCCTGAGAGAAGGCAGACACGGGAAAGGGGATGAGAGTGTATCCATGGGCTGAAGGAGGCATCGGTGGTGGACCATTCTGGCCAGCCCCCCTCTGGGTGGACAACAGTGCTACTCCTGGGGTGAAGGGTAAGAAAGAAGAGGGGGCCAGGGCTGCAGCCTCCTGTCTGCTCAACCTGCCTCCTTCAGTTCTAGGTCCGTGCTGCAGTCCATTAATCCAGATGAGCCACATAAAGAGTGTCCCAACCCAAAGCCAGGTACTGGCTCTGGCCCTGCCTGGGGGCCTTATTGCCCAGTTAGAGGGAGGTGTGGCCTTACCCTGGGAGTCCAGTCCCAGTCCTGCCCAGGGAGCCCTGTTGGGGTAGGGGCTGATTCTGGGAGGGGACAGGGTGAGGGCGAACGCGTTCATTTAGAAGCCTTGCCCCTGGAGACCCAGTCACATGGAAGGGAACACAGCCTTCCCTGGGAACCCTCCTCATGCTGTCTTCCCCCATCCCCCCCCAGATGGGGCTCCACTGCAGAAGGTTTCCCTGGCCCGGAACTCGCGCTACTACCTGAGCTGCCCCATGGAGTCCCACCACGCCACCTACTCATGGCGTCACAAGGAGAACGTGGCACAGAGGTGTGAGCCTGGCCACCAGAGCCCCAACTGCATCCTCTTCATCGAGAACCTCACCGACGAGCAGTATGGCCACTACCGCTGCGAGGCCCAGGAGGGCTCCTACCTCCACGAGGCCCAGCACTGGGAGCTGCTGCCTGAGGACGGGTCCACAGCCGAGCACCTGCTAGGCCATGCCCGAGCCCTGGCTGCCTCCCTTTGGCTGCAGGTCCTGCCTGTCCTTGCCCTCCCGCTCGGTCTGCTGGTCCACTAGGGCCTCCTGGGCCAGGCTTGCCTCAGGCTTCCGAAGCCCCCGGGGCACTAGGAATGTCTCATTCACAGGGCTGGTTGCCTGGGGCTCCTCGCCCTTCCTTCTTCCAAGGGGACTGAATACCCTGATGGGGTCCCCAGGCCTGGAAACGTCCAGCCGCAGGCGGCTGCTGGGCCCCAGGTGGGGCGGGTGGTGGGTGCGCTGACTGTGAAGCCGGGGGCGTCTATGACCTGAGACTTTGTCCCCTGGAGAATACTTTTCAAAGACTTGACCAAATGCAGCAATGCTCTGGGTCTGAGACCCCATGGACCAGGAGTTGAGGGTTGGAAAGGGGGTCTGGGACCCTATCTCTGGACCTTGAGGCTGAAGCCTGAGTCCTTCTGGATTCTGTGTATCCAAATTGCCTCCCTAATTCTCCCTCCTCCCCCATGGCTGGGGCTGGCTGGTGTTCCTGAAGGCCTAGGGCTGCCCCCTCCAGCCCTGGGGACGGGCACCGGTAGGAGCCAGTCCTGGGTCTCCTGGACAGCCGCCTTGCATGTTAATTGGAGGATGTTTGCTTTCCGGACAGGACGGAAAAAGCTCTATTTTTATGTTAGGCTTATTTCTTGTATAGCTACTTCCGACTGCATCTGTATGAAAATACCAAAACCACGAGCCGGGGATAGGGTGGGAGAGGGAGGGGCTGGGGGAAGGGTTGGGAGGGGCCCAGTCTGAGGCTCCCTGGGATGGGATAGAGGCCAGAGATGGGCATGGGTTCACGGACAGTGGTATGAGCTGGCTCTGCCCAGGGAACCCAGGCTGAGGGGAACAGTCCAAGCCCCCCAGGTCCCACAGACACTGACTGCTGGTGTGGGGGGTGGTTATGGGAGGGGTTGGGTGAGGGAGACAGGGGAGAATGAAGGAGAAAACTGAGCCCTAGTTCACCATGTTCATTTAGAAGGAGGAGCCGGGTCCTCAGGGGGAGGTTCCAGGACTCTGCCCTTGGCATTGGGGGTTGGGGGGCGGGGGTGCCCTCCCCTCCCCTCAGCCCCCTTCCCCAGGGGCTGTGCTTCCATGTTCCTAGCCTCCCACCTTCAGCTCAGGACATGTTATAACTTAGGCTAAACTGTGAATTCCGATAGGGACAGCCTGGGGCTATCTCTCCAGGCCCTCAGCCCTGTCCATGGATTTCAGCAGAGAGCTGGGCCCCTCTCTGGCTGGGTCTGGCCGGCCAGGGCAGGGCCTGGGGCCGGTGGCCTTCCAGCTTCGGCCCCTGCATCTCTTCTCAATGCACTTTAATAATGTAACATATTACTAATAAACAAGCTATTTATTTACCTGTGCCTGCTCCTTGCCTGCAAAGCCATCCAACTCAGGGGGTGAGGGTGGGGGCCCCGTTTATTACTCAGCACCTCCGCTTGCTGCAAACTTCAAACATTTTCTCACAGGTCCTTTCAACAGCCATGCCCAGCAGGGGTTGTCATTCCCTTTTTATAGCCCCGCCCTGGGTGACACAAATGTTGGTGGTTGGAACCAAACCCAGAGGTGCCTGGAAAGACAGGCCTGGTGATCGGCTTCTGAAAGGTCACCTATAACCACCAAACCCATTCCCGTTGAGTTGATTCCGACTCATAGCGACCCTACAGGACAGAGTAGAACTGTCCCGTAGGGTTTCCAAAGAGCACCGAGTTGATTTGAACTCCTGACTGTTTGGTTAGCAGCCGAACTCTTAACCACTACACCACCAGGGTTTCCCTGAAAGGTCATAGCCGCTGCAAACTCAGTGAAGTGCAGTTCTGCTCTGCACATACCGGGTCGCCATGGGTCGGAATTGACTCGATGGCAACTGGTTTGGTTTGGCTTTTTGGTGCTACAGCTAGGAAAGAAGCTGAGCAAGTGCCCAGCTGGTAAGAGGCAGGAACCAAGGTCTGAAGCCCCAGCTCCTGATCCATCCCCAAGCTATGGTTGCCTGGAGCCCTGGCAGCGCTTCCCCTCACCTTCTGTTCTCACAGCTCAGGACAGGCCTTTCCCTCCACCACCCAGCACTTCCCCTGGGAGGTCTGGCCAAGACTTGTGAGAAGCAGTTTCAGACCCAGCCTTCCAGATCAAAGACGCGCCCCCCTCCCCCACCATGGGACATGTGTGGTGATAAGCCTGTGTGCACTGGAGGCAGAGGACATAGGAGGCAGCCTAGAGTAGTGACAAGGAAATGAGTATTTACTCCCTACCAGGCCCAGGGGTAGGGCAATTGTCTGTGGGAGGCTGCTTGCAGAGGGGGTGTGCCTGGAGGTAAGGAGGGTGAGAGGGCAGGAGAGTTTGTGTCCTAACCCTAGAGCTTGGCTTTTCAACCTCCAGGGCAGTGAGGAGAGACTGGTTGGGATTTGTGGTTTAGAAACTGAGCTTCCTTCAAAATAAGGCAAATAGATTTTAGCATCCAGAAGGACTTGCAAGAAGGGGCAGGACTTGAGGCTGGGCAGGAGGCTGGGAGGGGAGTTTGGCGTTAGGAGGCTGCTCGGGGATGGTGGGCAAGACTAGGGCAGTAGCTTTGGAATGAATGGTGGGGAGAGTGGAGGGGTTCAGAGAGGAACCCAGATGTCTGCTCCCTTCCTTTCCCCTTTCTTCCTCTTCTACCCTGCTTCTGCCTGCTGTTTCGACAGGAACCCAGGCCTTTTGGGGTTTGCTGGGAGATTTTCCTGAGCAGAGTTGCTGGAGGGGTTGTGTGATAGACGTGGGACAGCTCCCCTCTCTGAGTCAGATTTTAGCTTTTGGTTGAGTCTGGTGGACCCCCATAGGGCATGTTAAGGCTGGAGTGGCACCCCCTCCATCACCCAAGGCACTCCCTTGCCCCTGCAGTCTGCAGTGCACATCTGGGACAGCCTTGGGCTGAGGGTTCTCCCTGGTTCTTTCTCCTTCTCACACCCAGCTTCCCAGGGTGACCAGAGTAGCAGCAGGCGCTCTGGGCCAGGTGTCTTTGAGAGTTTTGAGGACCCAGAAGATCCCGGGGCTGTGGACGGAGACTTGGTGCCACATCGCCCTTTGTGATCCTGGGCCCCTCACCGACCCTGGCTTTCTGTGAGCCTCACTCTCCTCATGTGTAAGAGGAAGGGCTGGCCAGGAATCCTGTGGGTCCCCTCTTGCACATTGTTCTGGGTTCTGAGATGGATCTGCTTTGCCTTGGAGGACATGCAGTCTATGTCTGGACTCAGTCTGTCCATTTTCCCCCCACTCCCAACCAAGCAACATCAGCACAGGTGTCTCTGGCCAGAAAGGAGTGGAGCGGCTGGTAGAGAGACTGTGGCTCAAGCCCTGGCCCCGCCTTGATCACTAGATGATCTCTAGTGAGGCCCTTGTCCCTCCGGACCTTGGTGGCTGCTCTCTTTCCTGTGGGGATGTTCTTGGTGCCCTGCTGGGCCCAAGTGAGGCGGCTTGAGGGACTGAAGACATGCCTGGGTGGAGGGAAGCCGTGGGCATTGAGGCATGAGATGAGCCCATGTAAATCCCATGTAAATGAGGCAGCTGGGAGGGGTAGCCGGGCTCAGGGCTCCTGCCCTGTTTCCCCCCATGGGCAGAACCGTTAGGCTGGGCCAGGAGGGGGAGGGTCTGATGTACAGATATCCACCTGATCACCATGGCATCAACCTTGAGGCCAGGCTGGGAGCAGTAGCCAGGCTCCTGCGCTGCCCTCTGTCTTGTGCATCCTCAATGGGAGGAGGAGGAGGAGCACAGGGGGAAGGAGAGGCAAAGATCAGCTTTCCTGGAAGCCCAGCAGGGAACTGGAGCTCTCCTTTATGCTCCCCTCTTCATAAATCTAAAGGTCACTAAGCCTTGACCCTGTGCTTGATCTCCTGTCCATCTCCTGCCATCTGCTCACCTGGATGAAGACTGATGCCTTCTTGTGTCTTTGAACATAAAACCCTTTAACAGCTCCCCACCTCCTGCAACCCAGGCCCGTCCTGATCCAGCATTCATGGGCCGCATGCCCTGTCTTCTCTACCCCCAGCTCTCTGTTCTCCTCCACCTGCCTTTGCTGGAGCCACTTTACACCTTGGCCCCTGTGGTTCCCTCTTGTGGTATGTGCACCCAGGCAGAGGCTTCAGAATGCCCTTGAATTCTCCAAAGAGGCCCTGGACCCCTCATGCCTGATGCCTCATCCCACTCAGCTCCGAGCTGCAGGGGCAGATGGAACCTCAGAGAGAGAGCATAAAGAGTCAGGCCCTGGGCAGATGCTGGGGTCCCAGGGAGGGAAGGCACAGCCCCTGCCCTGGTGACACATGAGCCTGGTAGGGAGGCAGATGTGGGGCTGGATGATAACTAAGCATGGGATGATCCTAGGTGAAGGTGGGAGCTCAGAGGGGATACCTAACCCACCGGTGAGGAGTCAGGGAGGCTTTAAGTGGGGCTTTAGAGGATGAGTAAAAGTCCCCCAGGTGACTGAAGAATGGAAGAGGGATCAGCATATGCAAAGATCTGGGGTATTAGAGAGCCCTGAGCCGTTACAGGCATAGCTGGAGTAATGTGGGCTCCATGAAGGCAGGAGTTCTCCCAAGCTGTATCTCCAGCACCTAGAACAGCAGGTGCATAGTAGGTGTGCAACACATTCTTGTTGAAATGAACAAACAAGAAGAAAGAGGGGAATGTTGGAGAGATTGTGGAGAGACTGGAACACTTCTACACTGCTGGCAGGAAGGTAACAATGGTACAACCACTTTGGAAATCAATTTGGCACTTCCTTAAAAGCAGAACTAGAGCCACCATATGATCCAGCAATCCAATTCCTTGGAATATATCCTAGAGGAATAAGAGCCTTTACATGAACAGATATATGCACACCCATGTTCACTGCAGCACTGTTTACAAAACAAAAAGATGGAAGCAACCAAGGTGCCCACCAATGGATGAATGGATAAATAAATTATGGTATATTCACACAATGGAATACTATGCATCGATAAAGAACAATGATGAATCCATGAAACATTTCGTAACATGGAGGAATCTGGAAGGCATTATGCTGAGTGAAATTAGTCAGTTGCAAAAGGACAAATATTGTATGAGACCACTATTATAAGAACTCAAGAAAGAGTTTAAACAGAGAAGAAAATATTCTTTGATGGTTATGAGAGTGGAGAGGGAGGGAGGGAAAGGCGTATACACTAATGAGATAGTAGATAAGAACTATTTTAGGTGAAAGGAAAGACAACACACAGTACAGGAGAGGTCAGCACAACTGGACTAAACCAAAAGCAAAGCAGTTTCCTGAATAAACTGAATGCTTCGAAGGCCAGCATAGCAGGGGCGGGGTTTGGGAACCATGGTTTCAGGGGACATCTAAGTCAATCGGCATAATAAAATCTATTAAGAAAACATTCTGCATCCCACTTTGGAGAGTGGCGGCTGGGGTCTTAAACGCTAGCAAGCAGCCATCTAAGATGCATCAATTGATCTCAACCCACCTGGACCAAAGGAGAATGAAGAACACCAAGGACACAAGGTAATTATGAGCCCAAGAGACAGAAAGGGTCACATAAGCCGGAGACTACATCAGCCTGAGACCAGAAGAACTAGATGGTGCCTGGCTACAACCGATGACTGACCTGACAGGGAACACAACAGAGAATCCCTGATGGAGCAGGAGAGCAGTGGGATGCAGACCCCAAATTCTCTTAAAAAGACCTGACTTAATGGTCTGACTGAGAGTAGAAGGACCCCAGAGGTCATAGTCTCCAGACCTTCTGTTAGCCCAAGACTGGAACCATTCCTGAAGCCAACTCTTCAGACACGGATTGGACTGGACTCTAAGACAGAAAATGATACTGGCTCTTGAGCTTCTTGGCTCAAGGAGACACATGAGATTACGTGCGCAGCTCCTATCTGGAAGGGAGATGAGAAGGCAGAGGGGGACAGAAGCTGGCTGAATGGACATGGGAATACAGGGTGGAGAGGAGTGTGCTGTCTCATTAGGGGGCGACCAACTAAGAGTATGTAGCAAGGTGTATATAAATTTTTGTATGAGACACTGACTAGATTTATAAACTTTCAATTAAAGCACAATAAAAATTTAAAAATTAAAATAAAAAAAAAGAAAGAAAAGAGGGAAGAGTATTCCAAGATGAGATTGGAAGACTTTATCAGTGTCAGATCCTGGGAGCTAAGGCCCTAGGTCTTTATCCTGAAGGTAATAGGGAGCCACTGAAGGATTTTGAGCAGGGGTGGATAGATGATGATGACAAGGATGAGGCCCTGAGATCAAGTTTTTCTCACACATAATCCCTGCCTGCCTAAACTCAAGCACTCCTCATCCCATCTCCAGGCATTTGCAGCTGCCTCTATGGCCCAGTTTTGGCTGCTCATTGTCTGAAAAATCAAATGGAGAGTCTGGGCTAGGCGTCCCAGCTGGGGTGCCAGCCAGGACGTCCGTGGTAAAGCCTGAGGGTTAGCTGCCCTGGACATGGGCAGTGGAGTGGGGCTAGGAAGACTAAATCAGGCCCAGGAAACACTTTTATGTTGTTGGTATTGGGTAGCCCTGGGAGGAAGAAGCCTTGGGAAAAAACAAAAACCACTTCTTCAGGGTCACCAGTGGCCACCAGCCAGCCTGTGCCAGGGGAAAGAGCATAGGACCACAACCAGGAGGCATGCTGGGTGCCTTTCTGTAGGATGGTATCCCACCCCAGAACTAATGGATCCAGGCCAGGTCAAGGCCCTAGAGCTCTGATAGTTTTGTCAGGTTGAGCAAAGTGAAGAGACTCAGAAGGGCTTACCAAAACTGAAACCAAACCCATTGCCATCGAGTCGATTTCAACTCACAGCAACGGTATAGGACAGAGGAGAACTGCCCCCATAGGGTTTTCAAGGAGCAGCTGGTGGATTTGAACTGCTGACATTTTGGTTAGTGGCCGAGTTCTTATACACTGAGCAACCAGGTTCAGAACGGCTTAGGCAGAGGTAAACATGCCTGGGATTGGAGCTATATCATGATGGGTGTCTTAGTTCCCTAATGCCTCTGTAATACAAATACCACAGGCGGGTGGCTTTAAAGAACAGAAATTTATTTTCTTACGATTCAGAGGGTTTGAAGTCTGAATTCAAGGGAAGGCTCTCTGTTGGCTCTGGGGGAAGATCCTTGTCTCATTCGGTGTTTGCAGCCCCACTTCCTTTGCGATTCTCATGTGGCATCCATCTTCCCCCATTTGTGTTGGCTTGTCTCTGTGTCTATGCCGTTCCTTGTAACTCAGAAGTGATTAGGTTTAGGACCCACCCTAGAGTGATATGACCTCATTACCATAACAAAGAAGGCCCTTATTCCCAAACAGGATTGCATCTACAGGTATAGTGGTTAGGATTCCAACACATATTTTGGGGGGACACAATTCTATTTATAGCAGTGAGCATATACACAGCCTGCAACTTGACCTAGCACAAGCCCATGTCTGTAACAGACATTACTAAGCAGTTATGGCATTCCTTTCTCCTGAGCTCACATGAGCAATTTCCTCTAGAACCGCACTGTCCAAGAGCCACTGATCATTTGCAATGTGGCTCATCTGAATTGAGATGTGGTGTAAATATAAATATAAAAGACGTACTGGATTTCCAAGACTTCATATGATATCTCTTGCTAATATATTTTTTTCATTTTTGATTGTGGTAAATTATATGTAACATAAAAATAGCCATTTTAACCACTTTTTAAGTGTACAACTCAGTGGCTTTGATGACATTCATAACGTTGTACAACCGTCACCACTATCTGTTTCCAAAACCCTTTATTAATGTATTTTTATATTGATTAGACATTGAAATGATAATACGTTGACTATATGGGGTTAAATAAAAATATATTATAAAACTAATTTCATTTGTTTCTTTTGCTATTTAATTTAATGTGGCGGCCTGACAATTAAAAATTGTATGTGAGGCTTGCACTACATTTCTGGTGGGCAGTGCTGTTATAGAGTATCAGCTCCGTGAGGGCAGGGGCTTTCATCTGTTTTGTTTACGTCACATAGTAGGTACTCAACAAATTATTTGTGGAATGAATGAACTGAATGCATGCCATCAACATTGCCCCCGGGGAGCCACCACCGATTGATCAGTTGAACATATTTACTGTTTGAGACCTAAGTAGTAGCATCCACCATGGCACCCCACATCTCATTTGTGCTGAGTTTAGAGCTTGTATGACCTTCTCCGGGCTCTCCTGAACCCTAGAGGTGCAGCTGGAGGTAGACACACATGAACACACTGCCCTGCTGAGGGTCCTCTGAGAGGGGACAACTAATTCCTTCTAATCAGGAAGAAGGGCAACATGCAAATGATAGGGAAATCACCTCTCCCAGGGGCATTTGCATGTCTGGGGTGCTGGGGTACTTCCTGTCTCCTGCCTCAGCCCAGCCCCTGGTGCCTGGGGACAAAGGAGGAAACTCAGGAGACTTTGAGCTGGGGGTGAGGTGATGGGGAAGCAAGGAGGTACAGGAGTGGAACGGGGCCGTGGAGTCTTTCCCCAGCGTGCAAGGGCTGTAGCCCGGAGCATCCTTGTCTCTCAAACCTGGCAGGAGCCTAAAAATAGTCTGCAGTTCCAGCCTCCCCCACAGCAGCCCGATCCAAGCTAGGTCCTGCCACCTAGACTGTCTGCACTGTTTACCCCAACTGCCAGCCTCTCATCTCCTGGTCCTTGGTCCCATCCTGGCTCCTGGGGCCCTGAGCTCCGTGCTCACTGCTGTCAGGCCCACTGAGTGCCTGCCTACTGCTCTGCCCCCACAAAGCAGACTGGACATAGTAGAGAGAGCACAGGGCTTGGAGGGCCAGGGGCCAGGGCCCAGTCTGCTTTGTGGGGCAGTTCTTGAGGGGACATTAGCTAGACAGAGGAGCAGGGTGAAGGCGCTGCAGGCTGAGGAGCCAGCACATGCAAAAGCTAAGTAGTTAGAGTCTGCAGCCCGTGGAGAAAGAGGTGAGTTGTTTCGGGGGCTGGTTGCACAGGACGGAGTGGTGTGGCAGGTACCAGGCAGGCAGTGGGGTGGGTCTGCCAGCTCCTGCCCCCATCCACGGAGCCTCCAGAATAGATTGGCGGCTCTGTCCTGCCCTGCCTCAAGGGCAGCTGTAGTGGGGCTCTGGCCATTCTGTTCCTACCTCATGCAGAGCCCAGGAGGAGCACTCAGGTGCCAGGGCCCTCCTTCCCCTTGCCTTCCGTTTTGGGGCTTCCACATCTAGTATTTGTGGGAAGTCCTAGTACCTTCCAGTTCTGAGTTTCTAGGGTTCCTGACTGCTCAGTCTACAAAGGAGAAAACTGAGGCCAAACAAGGCAAGTACTTGAGGCAGCATGGTACGTGAGGGAAACTCCATATCAGTCACTGTTGGGGACGTTTTTTTGTCTGGGTCTGAAGAGTGGGGCTTGGGGCCCACCCTGCAGAAGGACTTCCTGGAAGCAAGAATGAGTAGGCAGGTGACACTGTTAGCCCATGGCGGTTTTCAAACCTTGAGCTGAACAGGGTCTTGGCGGCAGGAAGTGGGGGAGAGAGGAAGTCTCCGTCACCTTCCTCTCCTGGGGGTGACTTTGCGAGAAGCCAAGTGAAACACGCTTAGCTCATGGGGAGGTCTTTTCCACAACCCACTCTGGGAATCCTACTACCAAAACCTCTTCTTTCCCCCTACATCTCTTTGTAGCATCACCACAGCCCTTGGAGGCAGAGTGCTAGGGTGGGCTTTACTGTTTCCCATTAGACAGATGGAGGGATAAGGGCAGGGAGAGGCAGCTTCTTACCCAGAGCTACCTGGCCCGTCAGAAGCCTGCCTCTCCCCATGCATACGCAATGCCTTCCCCAAATGAAGCAGGGGTGGGTGTAATCTACATGCACCTTAGCCAATGTGAGGATGTTGGGGAAGGTTTTAGACTCTTGAGGTTTCCTCACCTCCACCCACCACCCCCCCATTTCCCAGCAGATGTGAACCCTCCTCGTTTGTACATCGGCCACCCATGAGGTGTCTTATAGTCTCAGTACATTTGTCCATGGCTCTGCGGCCTGTCCGAGGAATCACCCTGCCTTTCCCCAGCCACTTAAAGAGCTCAGAGTCACTTGGAGCTCCTCTGCACCCCAGAGAGCATCCTTGTGATCCTAGACCCATTTCTTAGCTGAGGGACCTGTAGTCCTTACAGAGGGCCCAGACTGGTCCTGTGAGCGAGGAGATGTGGGGTCTACTGGCATCCTAGCCCTGATATAACCCTTCCTGAACTCCACCTGCTGCCTACTTCCCTCCTCTGGAGACCCATTACAATCACAGACACAGCATCAATGAAATGAAAGGAGAGCCCTTTGCTCTGGTAGCCAGTCTCAGGAAAGATGAGATTGTGGGGCTCTCTACCTTTGTGTTTCTCTGTCATTCTCTCTGTCTCGGTCTTATTGTCTTTCTCTGTTGGCCTCCCTTCCTCTGTTCTCTTTGTTTCTGCATGTCCCTCCCGATTCTCTCTCTGACTTGTTCTCTTGTATTCACTTGCTTGAAACAAGCATGCATACACATACACGGAGCACGCGAGACTACGCACATTACCTGCTCACCTGTACACACATGCAGACGTGCACATCTGTGCACTTGTGCCTCCACTCCCAGAATCCCCCTTACTTGGGTCCTGTGCAAGTACACAAAGGAAGGTGCAGGGAGTGTGAAGCTCTCTCTTTGTGTGTCCACAGGCTCGGGGCAAAACCATCCTAATTTCCACACTGTCCTTGCTACCCTGTCCCTGGCAGCCAGGAGTGTGAAGAACTAGCCTGGGTCTCCCACTAGTACCTGGGGGATTGAATGGGAGTCACTGGGTCCGGTAATTTTTTTTTGTTTTTGATGATCACATTTATATCTTTAAATAGTCTTTAGTACTTGATTAAAGAGTTTAAATGATACCTTTTCAACTTGGCTAAAAAAATGAGGAAATCAGTGTATTTTCAATATCACCCACCTTCTCTCCTGCTTTCCTTTGCCTTCTGTTAGTTATCTTATTTCTACATTGTTTATAATGTTCGCCTTCAAAGGGTTGTTCTAATGCTTGTTCTGGATTAAACGGACTTATTGCTCACGTCCAGTCCTTTGCCATGATTCATTGTTCTCTAGTTATTTCTTTAAGAAAAACTCATGGGAAAGACATTTGCTAGGTTTTCTGAGTTTATGTTCCAAGATGTCTGTTTATTGCCTTCAGACTTAAATGAAAGTTTGGCTGGATATACATTTCTTCATTTAATATCTACATATGTAAGTATTTGCTTATGTGTGAGTTTCTGTAGGTTAAACTCCTAGAAGTGGGATTGCTAGGTCAAAGGGTAGGTGCATTTTTAATTTTGATAAATATTTCCAAATTATGTCAATTTACACTCTTAAATAACAGTGTACAAGAGTGCCTATTAACCCACACCCAACAGAATGTTAGCAAGATTTGTTTTTCTTTCATCTTTGGCTGGACCCAGTATTGCCTGCCAACAAAGTGTGTGTGTGTGCGTGCATGCACGTGCCTGTGTACATGTGAGTGTGTGTGACTGTGAATGTGGGTGTCAGCGTATTTGTGACTGTGTATGTGAGTGTGTCTGAGAATGTGTGAGTATGTGAGTGTCTGTATGAGTGTGTGACAATGTGTGTATGCATGCGACAGACTGTGAATATGTGTGACTGTGTGCGTGTGTGACTGTGTGAGTGTATGAGACTGTAACTGTGTGTGTGACAGTGTGTTTGAGAGTGTGTGTGTGACTGTGACTGTGTGTGAGTATGTGAGTGTGTGTGACTGTGTGTGTTTGAGTGTGTGTGTGTGTGTGTGTATGGAAGAGGAAGATGTGGGGTTAATAACGCTCTGGTCCCTGCCCCCTTTGATGCCCTTTCCCTGTGGTCCTGCTGAGATGTTCCATGACCCACCCGGGAGCTGGGGGCAGGGGACCAGAGGATGAGAGGACAGCAGGAAGGCCAAGGGTGAGGTGGCTTTGGGGAGGAAGCCTGACTGTATGCGTGCCCTACCCAGTCCACAGAAAGCTGGGAGCTGAATGTCCCGGGGTGGGGAAGTTTACGCGACAAAGGTTACTGTTTTAGTTCTTTCAGGACAATGGGCCAGACGAGGTCCCGCCAGGTGCTTGGGTTTCCTGGGCAGGCCGGGGCTTTCCTGGAATGTCTAGCTTTCCCAGTCTCCAAAGGTCTAAGTGAGCCCACAGGCCTGGGTCGAGGAGGGAGACAGGAAGCCTGGGAGTCACCAACGACCTGCCCTGCTTCCATCTACCCACCCTCAGCACAAGGGCCTGCTCCCTGCTCTGAGCCCAGTAAGTGGGCACCTTTCACTGCTGAGGCAGGACCTCAAGCCCCCACTGGCATGTTCCAGGGACTGGCGGCCACCCATCAGGGGGCCAGAATTTGCCATCTTTCTGATACAGTTGCCACTTATCTCTCCCGCTTTGTGCCCTGACGGGCTCAGCTTCCGTAGGCAAGAATCTGAGGACGCTACTACTAGGAACAGTGGGGACGCTTACTGACCATTTACCACGGGTCCAGGGCAGTGCTAAACGTTTTACATGAATTCTTAATTCTCTCACCAACTCTATGATGATATTAAACAAGTTGCTGTCACATCGGCTTGATTCCCACTCATGGCGACCCCGTGTGTGTCAGGGTAGAACTGTGCGCCATCGGCTTTTCGGTGGCTGATTTTTCAGAAGTCCATCTCCAAGCTTTTCCTCCAAGGCCCCTATGGATGGATTTGAACCTTCAAACTTTTGGTTAGCAGCTGAGCACATTAACTGGTTGCACCACCCAGGGACACCAGGGTGCTATTATTCCCTCTGCTTTGTAGAGAGGCACAGAGAGGGTAAGTAGCTCACCAAAACTTCGCAGTAAAAGGATCTGTCCTCAAGAAACTGGGGTTTTAGGTTGTTTCAGCTGATCTCATTTCTTCTTTCCGTAGTAATTTCTGAAGCGCCCCTTCTTTGGTGGGCTCATGGTTAACCCAGCGGGTGTACACAGAGGTGAACAGGTAGGTGGGCCGGCCTGGCAAATGGAAAAAGTCTGGCCTGGGGCAGAGGCAGCCCCAGGGGACCTGGACTTCTCACACACTGTCCATTCCAGATCTGATGTTATTCGGCCATCAGAAAAAGAGAGTACCTTGCAATCGCCTGTTCCAAGCCTCAACGTTTCAGTGTTCACACTTGTCCATCTGTTATACATAGGCTGGGTCGGGGCTGGGCCTCTCTGCTCTGGCTCGGGAGCCCACAGGGGGTGGGGTGAGACCAACCTTTCCTTGGCCACTTTCACTTGCTCCCACCGAAACTAGCTCTGTGGAGAACAAGCTGCTGCGGGGACGAGAGGGAGCCCACATCCTGCCCCGTCACCATAAAGGGAACATCTGGGGGTGAGAAGGGCATGGGACCCCATGGGTGCCCGAAGCTGAGTAAGGCTGAATCAGGTTGACTCAGTGGAAACCTCTGCCCGCTGCTGTCTCCAAGTGGAATACCACAGTCAGACCAAAGGAAGAGCTTCCCAACCTCTGGCCCACACTCTGCTGGAATACATGGCCAAAGTAGGGTCCTTTAGAGAGTGCACCGGCCCTCAGGCTCAGCCACACCTCAGAGAGACCCTGTGAGGCAGACAGGGAAACTGAGGGAGGGGACAGGGCCTGTGCTGGACTCAGGACCACAGCCAGACCTGAAGTCCCCTTGTCACATGGGCGCCTGCCCTGAAGCTGGGAACACAGAGGAGGAGCCACCCCACTGCAAGGCCCATTGGGTCTCCCTGGGGCCTCTTCCCTCCCACCCATTCCTCTAAGGCTGAGGGCGCAGGGGTGGAGGCCTCCTAGGAGAAAGAATGGCTCCCGTGAGAGAGTGTTTACAGAGAGATACAAATAGAAAAACAGGCAAATCAACCAGACAGGTTTGGCCTTCCAAACTGGTCTCCTTTATTTACATAAAATGTACATATGATACACCGTTGGAAAGTGGACAACTCAATGGTTTTTAGTATTTTTATAGTGTTGTGCAACCATCACCTCCATCTAATTCCAGAACGTTTCCATTGCCCCAGAAAGGAAATCCTGTACCTGTTAGGAGTCACTCCTCATAATCCTGCACCCCCAGCCCTAGGCAACCAGTAATCTACTTTCTCTGTGGATTTGTCTATTCTGGACATTTCATACACATGGAATCATACAATATATGACCTTTTGTGTCCGTCTTCTTTGACTTAGCGTGAGGTTCATCCACCTGCAGCAGGTGTTAGTACTTCACATCTTTCGATTGTTGATATTCCATTGTATGTATAAGCACTTTTTGTTTATTCACTCCTCAATTGATGGATATTTGGGTTGTTTCCACTTTTGGGCTATTGTGAATAACGCTGCCGTGTACATTGGTGCACAAGCTTTCTTGGCGATCTGTTCTCAGTTCTTTGGGGTATATACCTAGGAGTGGAATTGCTGGGTGGCATGGTAACTCTATGTTTTAGCTAACCGAGAAGCTACCAAACTGTTGTCCACAGCAGCTGTACCATTTTCCATTCCCACCAGCAATGCACGAGGGGTCCTGTTTCTCCACATCCTCACCAACACTTGTTATTTTCCGTGCCTGTGTTCTTTCAACACATATTTTGTTGAGCACCTACTTGGTGTCAGGTCTGTGCTTGGGGCAAGGGTGCAGGTTGACAGAGACCCAAGCTTCTCTCACATAGCCAAGAGGACATGTATGTAGAAGAGTGGGTGCTGGTGACGAGTGAAGTGAAGAAATAGACGGAGTGTCAGGGGTCCTTAATGGCATAGGACAAGCAGGCAGACTTCAGAGGAGGCAATATTTATGCCTTGGGAAGCTCCTGGCTGTTACTATCCCCTTCCCAGCACCCGTGTACCTGCAGAGGGGTGGTGGTCAGTATGCCAAGTGCCTCAGTGTTATCATCTGAGAAGCCCCTTTTCTAGTGAAATCCACCCACTAGAGCGTATTCCTTTGTGCCAAGGCCTCATCTTCAGATCATAGGCCGGCAGCCCAAGCCAGATGAGGAAATTGAAGCTCAGAGTGGGGAATGACTTGACAAAGGCCCCCCTAGAAGGCAGTGAGAGAGGCAGGACCAGCCTGGGGTCCTTTGGCCTCTGATGGAGTGAGGCCTGGGTGCAGCATGAAGGTGGGGGCGGGGCAGGGGAGATGGCAAGAGGTGAAAGGGCCCAGGTGGGAGGAAGTCAAGCTTCAAAGATTTTCCCAGGCTGAGGGAAGGGGCCCTGGGCAATGTGTAGGGGCCAGGGGTGCGAGACAGAGGACCCTGGGTCCTGATATGACCGGTTTCTCCTCCTGCCCAGTTTCATTTCTGCCTCACTTGTCCCCTGAGATGAGTTGGGGTGGGTTGGGGTGATGGTGGGTAGACTCCCAGCCAAGCCCATCTAGACCACTGGGGAGTAGGGGGTAGCTGACTCGTCAGTGGGCCAAGTTTCTCAGCCCGCCTTCCTGCCTGGCTAAGTCCACTGTGTGGGAGAGAACTCTGGAGGCCTACAAGCATAGGCCGGTCCATCCTAGGCAGGTATGGGTGAGCTAGGGCAGAGCCTGGCTGGTTAACCACCATGATGGCCTCACCTGCTTTCACGTATGAGAGCTGGGAGCCTCCAAGTGGGTAGTGACTGACCCCCAAAGTGAGTGGAATGTTTGTTCCTTCAGTGGGTTCAGACTTTATGGTACTAGGTTTAAATGTACTCATCCTTTACTTATCTGCTCCCAGTGACTCACAGGGCCCTAGGGTAAGCCTCTGGCCATACCAGATGTTGTGGTTGTGTGGGGGCAGACGTAATGGAACCCCAGTCCTCTCCACCACTGTGGTCAGAGCACCGGAAAAGGCAGTGATGATGGGGAGTTGGCAGCAGGGGGATCGGCCTGACCCGGGCCCCCAGGTGGGTGGGCTTGCACCCAGGTGGCTGGTTCCTGAGCCTGGAGGAACACTTTCCATACCATGTTACCATGGCAACATGGGCTCAGACCCACAACCTGAATTTACCAAACGTGGTCTCAATTCAAGGCCTTGGGCCATGCTTGGGTTGGTCGAGGGCATTTGTGGCCCTGCGGGTAGTCTTTTGTTTTCTGGGGTCTCTCCAGGGTTGGAGTGGATCCTTCAGGGGCTCTAGGCACTGGCAGAGATCCAGGCTGCTGGGGAGTAAATCAGTTCTCCAGTTCAACTCTCCCAGCCTTCCCCTACACTTCCCCAGGAGCTTCCTTCCAGAGGGGTTCAGTAGCCAGCTTTGGGAGCTGGGACGGAGCCCTGTGTCTCTCAAGCCCACCTCCCTGCCTTCTGGCCCCTTGGCTCCTCCTCATTTCCTCATCTTGGGGCTCAGCCTAGCTCAGGCTGATTGTGGTCCCTGGCAGCCCCTAGGGCTCGTCCCAGAGGCTGCCCTGAAGGAACACAAGTGGTGGGGAAGTCCAGAAGACCATGTAGTTGAAACGCCTCCACCACCCCAACCTCCTGAAAGCCTCACTTCCCCATCCCTTCGCTGTCGTGGGGCCTCGAGGGCAATTTCTGGGTCTTTAGCAAAGGGCCTCACAGGGACCAGCTTTCCCTTGGGGCTGCCCTGAAACTCCCGGCATTGTGGGGTGGGGATTTTGGCAAAATCATGGGCTGATCATGATTAAAAAAATCCCCCTGGGATGGCTCTGCTGCCCCAAGTAGGCCTGTGCCGGATGTCAGGAGTGGTGTCGTCTGTGCCTTTGGACAAGATGTGGGGTCCGAGCCATGGGGTCAGGGGACGGACAGTGAACCCAGGTGGGTGGCACAGGGGGACTGGAGGAGGGCATGGAAAACTACCTTGGGGTCAGGGACAGCTAGTCAAAAGGATCCCTGAGTTCTGTCCTTGTGGGAAAGTAGGAGTTGTCTGGACATGGAAGGAGGGGGAGGAAAATTGCGCTGTCAAGGCACGGAGGAAGGGAACGGAATGACCTGTTTGGGGAACTGGAAGTATTTCCACATGACAGACTAGAGCATAAGTGAATGTGTGGGAGCAGGGCAGGGAGGTGCTGGTGGCTTAGGAACGACCCTGAGGGCTAGACCAGGGAGCAGGGACTCTCCCTGAAGCCAGGGGGTGTGCTGGGAGCTGGGAGCCCCCAGAATCTGTTCTCTGTCTCTGCGGCATGGGCCCTGAGGTACCCCAATTCCACAGCCCGCACCTCCAAGTCAGATGGCTGCTGATTCAGTCCTGCCTCTGTATGGGCCAGTGGAGGCTGGCCACCTGAGCCATCTGAGCAGTGACCTGACCAGTCCACACAGGGAGTACTGGTTGGCCTGGGGCTGACTTCTGGACTGGCCTCCGCCAAGTGTTTCTAATTCTGCCATTCCTTCTTCCAGGGCCCTGGCCGCCAAAGCTCAGCAGGGAACATGTCCTGCAGCCCTGCTCTCTGGCACCTGGGGTTGCTCTCACCTCTATCCCCTCCTCTATCTGCGTGTGCCAAGGTGGGGAGTACTGTGTGTGCTAACGGGGAGCCAGAGGCAGTGGGCAAGAATCCACATTCCCCCTCAACCTGCCTGGAGGCTCAAAGTGTCCTACAAAAGTCTAGGGGCTGGCTTCCCCTCCCTGGCTAACTCCAACCCTGGCCAAGCAGGAAGTAGTGCTGGCCCGGGGTCCCACCATAGCTCCGGCCCTACTCTGGAGAGAGGCAGTGTGGTACAGAGGGGTGGTGTGAATGCAGTGACCCAGCCCCTGGTCCAGAGCCTGCCTGTGTTGGGGAGCATCTGGGTTGGGGAGGGAGTGGGAAGCAGGTACTTCACACTTGGCCCCTGGGGATAAAAAATGGCATAACTCCTATGGAGGACAATAACAAAATTACAAATGCGTTTACCTTTTGACCCGGCAGTCCCTTGTCTCGGAATTTGCCCTACAGAGATACTTGCTGGCATATGACACATGTATGAGATTATTCACAGCAGTTGTGATCGCAGAAGGAGGAAATACCCTAAGTACTCATCGGCATGGGCCTGGCTCAAGGGACTGTAAGTCCCCAAGCTGGAATACTACGCAGCTGTCAAAAGGAATGTGGAAGCTTTCTACATATGAGTGTGGGAAATGCTCCGGGGTTTTTGTTAAGTCAGAAAGCAAGTGCAGGTCAGTGAAGGGTAGAGAAAGGGGCTTGCACCCAGGCTGGGCCAGGAAGCAGCATGACATGTCCAGAAGACCCTGGGGAGTTCAGTGGGACTGCAATGAAGGGACAGTTCGGGGCAAGTGAGATGGAGACCAGCTCCGGAGAGCCCCAGACTCAGAGAGAAGCTGAGAGCTACTGGGAGCTAAAGGACAGCTTTCAGCAGGGGAATGGCCTGGTCTGATTTGTCTGCTGATGAGACCTGGCAACTTGCGAAGCAATAACCTGCATTTACAATGTGCTTTGCATGCATCGTCTCATTTAAACCCTCAAGGACTTCAAACCCCATGAGGGAGGTTGCTATTATCATCACTCCATTTTTCAAATGAGGAAATGGAGCCCAGAGAGGTTAAGAAACGAAAGTCAGACAGCTGGGAAGTGGCGGAGCCAGAGAAAGAACCCAGTCAGCCTGGTTCCTGAACCCATAGCCAAATCACTTGTCCTGCCTCTTGGTATAGCTGGATTGGAGGGGGGAGGCTGGAGGTGGGGGATGGTAAGGATGTTGTTATGATAACCCAGGTGAGAAACAATGAGGGCTTGGGGAAAGGCGGTGGCTTTGGGGATGGTGACTAAGGTGCAGACTTGAAAGTTTTTAAGAAGGTGGGAACAACAAGATGTGGTGGTGAGTGGGTTGTGGAAGCTGTGGAAGCGGGAGGAGCCCAAGGACATCCATCCATCCACCTGTCTGTCTGTCTGTCCTTCTGCCCATCCATCCATCCACCCATCCATCTATCCATCCATCCATCTGTTCATTCATTCACACGGCCAAATTATCGAGTGCCTACTGGGTGCCAGAAACACTGTTCCAGAAGCTGGGCTTACATTAGCGACAAAAATAGACACATGTCCTTGCCCTCAAGGAGCTTTCACTCTAGCTGGTGGAGACAAAGAATAACTAATACACAAAATAAATAAGTCAATTATACATAGTCTGTTAGAACTGGGGAAAAATAAAATAAAGGTAAGGGAGATTAGCAATCTTGATCAGAGAAAGCTTCTGACATTTTAAATGGGGTGGTCAGGGTCAGCCTGATTACGAAGGTAGCATTTGAGCAAAGACATAAACAAGGTGACGTATTTGGGGAAGGGCGTTCCAGGCAGAGGGAACAGCCGGGGCAGAGGCCCCAAGGTGGGAGCAGGGCTGGCATGCTTGAGGAACGGCAGTGTGGGGGACAGCCCTCCTCCTCACTGTGTCTTTTCTCCTTCTGTTCCTGGGCACGGGGAAGGTCACGTTTACTCCTTTGAGATTAGGCACAGTTGTCACATGCTCTGGTTGGTGAGATGTGAGTGGAGGAGATGGGTGTAACTTTTCTGGCTGAGGCCTGTAAAAGCCACTGAGTGATTCTAGGTCTCCTTCATCCTGCAGGTAACAGACATTGTTCCCGAGTGGGAATGATACTGCGTAGAACTCCCTGCTGACCGTGATAGACATGGAACACCAATGAGAAATAAGCCTCTGTGCCTTAAGTCACTGCCATTGGGGGTTGTTCTGCAGCAAAATCAAGCCTGTCCCAACTGATATAGCCAGGAAGAAAAAAAAAAAAAAAGTCAAACCCAAACCCATCGCCATCAGGTCCATTCCGACTCATGGCAACCCCATGTATTACAGAGTAGAACTGTTCCATAGAGTTTTCTTGGCTGTAATTTTTATGGAAGCAGATTGCCAGGTCTTTCTTCTGTGGTGTTCCTGGGAGGGTTCAAACTGCCAACCTTTAAGTTGGTAGCTGATTGCAAACCATTTGTGCCACAAGGGACCTTGCAACTGATATAACAGGGAGGTCTTCCCTTTGTAGCTGGAGAAGAGAGGGTGAAGAGAGAATAGCAAGAACTGTGGTCAGGGAGGCAAGAGGGCCAGATCCTTGGCTTTTGTCCTGAGAGAAATGGATAGCCATTGGAGATGTTTAAGCAGGAGAGAGACATGATCTGGGACGTATCTCAACCGTACCACACCGGCTGCTGTGCTAACACTAGGTGAGGGGTGAGAGTGGAAAGGATGGGATCTGAGAGACCAGTTAGGAGGTACTGCAATCATCCAGACAACAGGTGCGTTGGCTCATCCCAGGTGGTGGCTGTAGAGATGGGGAGAAGTGGTCAGATTCTGTGTGTGCTCTGAAAGCAGAACCAACATGATTTGTCAAGGGACTGGGAAGAGCAAGTGAGTCAAGGATGGTTCCAAGGCGTTTGGACTGAGCAACAGGAAGGACAGAGGTGCCATCCTGGGGTGGGGAAGAGTGTGGAGGGAATAGGCTGGGGTGCTGGGAGGTGCAGGAGTTGGACCACTTTAAGTCTGAGATGTTTGTTAGACATCTGGGTGGCATACAGAATGGGTGGGTGGAACCGCGCATCTGGAGTTAAGGGAAGAGGTCTGGACAGGGTGGGGTGTACGTTTGGGAGCTGACAGCACAGAAGGCATTATAATACCTTGAGACTGGGTGAGATCACAAGGAAATGAGATTTGACGTTCCCTCTGTTTCAGTATCTGAGTGGATGATGACAGAGAGGAGGAAGGTCAGGTTGGGGAGCTGATAAGCTCTGGAGTGCCCAGAGGGCTTCCTGGAGGTGGTATCCAGCAAGCCTGTGGATTTTCATTGTCTGGGGCTCAGAAGAGAGCCCCAGACTGGAGACAGAGGATGGAAGGCAAGGCTGGGGGCCGAGAGGTCTGTCTCCCTGGGAGGAAGCGGGATAAGAGTCCTGGGTGGGGGATCATTCGAGAGTGACATCAGGAGGAGGAAGAGGAATCAGAAAGAGACCACTAGGAGTGACCAGGAGGTAGGAGGAGATCTGGGTGTGGCCTTCCAGCCAAGGGAGCCCAGGCTTCAAGAGGAGAAGTCCCAGGCTGACAGACAGGAGAGTCTGTCGGGGTGCTGCTCGTCAGCCTTGGGTGCTGCTGGGATCTTTGCCACCATTATCCAACCAGAGGTGCCCACTGCCCCTCCGTGCCTCTCGTTCCTGTGCCTACCTCCCGCCTCAGGCCTGGGGTCCCTTCAGGCTCTCAAATCCTCTCCTGTGCCTGGCACAAAGATCTCAGGAGGGAGTGGCTATTTGGAGGCGGGGCTGAGGCGGAAACAGCGCTGGTGAGAATTCAGGGGAGTGCACCTGGCTTTGTTAGCTCATTTTATCTGGTGGCCTCTTCCCTTTCTGAGTACACCTGGACTTCATCTACTGAATCATCAGAGCTGAACACTTGCCTGGGCGTGCGTTCCCCTCCATTCCCTCCATCTGAAGTTTCTGAAGAAATCCACCTACTTCTTTTTTTTTTTTCTGAAAATTGCAACTACCTTTGTTAATTTTAGGGAAAAGGAACTAGACTTTGACAGCCCTTCCCCCTCTGCACGGGCACCAGGCCTAGAGCTTGTTATTATTCACCTGGTTTGATCATCACATAACCTCGTGGAGAGCGCCCCTCTCCCCATTTGACAGGTAGGGAAGTCACGGCTCCAGGGGGTGAAGCCCACAGGTTACAGCCACCTATCAGGCCTCTGACATGGAGAGGCCTGGCCATGGTGGGATCTGTCCCCTGCATATGGCCAACCAGACACTACCCACGTGGCCGGTTGAATTCCTAATCTCACCTACTTTAGGGATTGGTTTCCTGGATGTCTGGGGTTCCCGTGGCTCTCATGGACAAATTAGAGCTCCCCCATCTCCTGTTGCAGACACTTCATGCAGGGCCCCATGACATTGTGGAGTGTTTCCTCATTCTTGCTCTGAAGATTGCAGGCCCCAGAAAAAACATGAACCCCCAAATTCCAGCGGGACCATCAGCTCCCCACCGGCAGGGGCCGGAGTCCTAAACCTTCATGCCCCGTTTTTTTCAGAGCTGATTTTGTCCTGGTACCCAGAGTCTGACAGTAGAGTCGTCCCAGGAGACTTGGGGTCCTGAGAGAAAGAAAGTAGCACTTACTGAGCGCCCTGAGGAGCCAGGCTCTGGAACAATTTTCCCTAATCCTCACCAGAACCCTCTGAGGATGATACTATTGTTAGCGCCCCCATTCTGTGGCTGTTTCTGTGGCCAGGGATTTCAGTACTGGGGCCTGTCTGGGCCCAAATCCTGGGGTTCCTATGAACTCCCCACCTGCATTGGCTCAGGGGCCACACCTGGGGCAGGGACGGGAGCGTGCGGTGACAATGGAGCCAAGAGGAATGCTTATGCTCAGATGAGCAGCCACGGTTAATCTTAGAACCCGGAAGACACTCGCAATTCCCTCTGCCCAGAACACGCTTCCTCCCAAATAGACGCACAGCTTGCTCCCTTACATCTTCAAGGCTCTGCTCGAATATCACCTTCTCAGTGAGGTCCTTCCTGACAAGCCTTTCAAACATCTCAACCCACCTCATCCTCACACTCTCCACCCGCCTGCCTTCTTCCTTGGCACCATCCACCCTCCTGACGTTCTCTATAACTGCTTGCTCGTGGTATGGGTTGTTTCTGTCATGCTCGGTAGGGCAGGGCATGTGTCTGTCCGGCTCTCTGGCTCTCGGTAGGTGCCCGGAACGTCTGTGGATTGAATGTGTGAGGAGAGGGGAAGGGCAGGAGTCAGCCCAGTGGCCTTCCTGGCACTGTGCAGGGCCTGTGTGTGTATTTGACCTAATCTCTGTAACGACTTTACAAGGCAAATTTTATTATCTTCATTTTGTAAATTAAGAAGCTTGAGAAAGATGAAGACGCTCACAAGAGATCACTCAGTGAGTAAATGGTTGTAGGGGACTGAACCGGGTCTGTGAGGCTCTGAGGGGCAGGGCTTTTTTGGAGCTGACTTAGTCCTGGTACTCAGAGACTGACAGTGGAGTGGTCCCAGGAGACTTGGGGTCCTGGGAGAAAGAAAGTAACAATTACTGAGCACCCTGAGGAGCCAGGCTCTGGAACAATCTCCACCAGAACCCTCTGAGGACGATACTATTGTTTTCACCCTCATTTTACAGGTGAGTTTACACGTCTTGTCAAGGTCGTGTCAACCCTGGTCTCTGACCCTGACACTGAAGCTGGGGGGCAGGAAGATTGTGCTACCCTGAGCTCAGCTGCAACCTCACTCTGGGACCATGGGCCTCAGTCTCCCCTTCTGTAAATAAGAGGGCTAGGCTGACTTTCCCAGCTAAGATTCCTCTTCCAACTGAAGTATTATGCTTTGTAGTCATGGAGGGCTGTCGTTTGGATGTGCGGATGGGTGGGCCTTGGAGATAAGCAGAGGGATCAGCTGCAGGACCTCAGAGGCCTGCAGGCATCACCACCAAGGCTGTGTGACCCTGGCCACAAACTCAACCTCTCGGAGGGTTGCCCAGCTTCAGAGGGAGCATAATCCCAGGAGCAGCTGCTCTCTGGGGTGCTCCTGCCCTCCTCATCACCAAGGATTCACCCTGCTGGGACCCTGCAATGGGGGCTGGGCCCACAGTCATGTCTGAAGTTCACCCTTTGCCAGACCCCTGCCCAGGCCCACTTAGCTGTGCTCTTGGGTTGGCCAATGGTGGTCTTCTGAGTCCCTCCCTATAGGGGTCAGCCTGACGAGGGGTGTGGGTGGGGCTAGGGCTTGTCCTCAGACAGGTGCCACTCATAACATTTGGGGGTTCAGGGAAGGAGTACAAAAGGAGGACCCTATGCCATATGTCTAGATATTTAAAAATTTAAAAATCAAGCTCACAGACTATATTAGAGAATTAAATAGAATATGTTTTAGCTGCCTACATTGACAATATACTTTGATAACAACGTGGAAGACCAGGTTTGAATTTGGAACTCTCGGCCTCCTCGGGGGTCCCATGTTGAAATGTGGCAGCATGGGGGGAACCGATCGCCAGCCCCCTCCCTGTTGGCGCCAGCCTTGGTCACTGCATGTGGATACCCAGTCCAGGGTCCATCCACACACCCTGCGACAGCTGCCCCTTGGCCTCCCTTTAGGCCTCGAGCTGTGCACGCTGGCTGGGGGCCAGTGCTCAGGGATACAGGCCCAGGGAAAGCCCCACACAGACCGTGGCACTGGGCTCCTGACCTTTGGGGTGGGAATTCAGGGGTCCTGCATTTGGAGGAGTGGCTAAATGCTCGGTGCTAACCAAAAGGTTGGCTGCTCAAACCCACCAGCCGCTCCACAGGAAAAAGATGTGGCAATCTGCTTCTGCGTTTGGAGAAGGGGCCCTCGGTGGGCATGTCCTTTTTTGCTCATGGACTTTTTGTCCCCTGTGGAGCAGTGAGGCCAGAGGAGGGCCAGAGTGGGTTTCTCTAAAGAGCGGGGCCCAGGACAGGGCCTGTCCTACCTGGCTGTCAGGACGATGCAGCCCTCTGGGCACTCCCAGAACCTGGCTCCGGAGTAAACCTCCCCACCCTGCTTACATTCCGGCACTTGAGGCCTCCCTGAGTCCCACTGCACCAGTGTGACCCGGGCCACTGCTTTGCTGAGCTCACAGTCTGGGGGGGCCCAACTTCTCTCTTCCCTGTACACCACGGCTCCTCAGTACTGGCCACACTTCCTATCCAGCATGCCTCATGGGGTGGGGGCTGTCTGCTGCCATCTGTCCCACCCACCCACCTGGGAGCTGGTCTCAGCCAGTCTGTACACTTGCATGACTGCCGTGCCTGGTGGATCCCCCTGCGCCCTACCCTGACTGCGGCCTGCAGGCAGCTTGGAAAGTGGGGCACCGACTCCACTTTAGCCAGTGTTTCTCGCTCACTCAGCTGAAAACCTGCAGCTTCCCCGAGGCTCCCCACCCTCACCCACACTGGCAGCTCCTTCCCTGATGCTGAGTGACAGGCTGGACGTCAGGGCTCCCCCACCTGTCCTGCCACCCTGCTCGCAAGTGCTACCCCCACGGGGCACAGCATCTGCCACAAGACTGTCACAGTGTCCACCACGCCCCCCATGGGTGCTGCCTGCTTCTGGGCTCAGCATGGCCTTTCTGGGCTCTCCTGTTACTGTGTACTCCCCTCCGCACCATGGGGGGCCCAGGGTGGGGGTGATGAGCAAGGTGAAGAGACAATTCCCAGGCATCTTCCACTGGTAGCAGAGGGCCCCAGGCCCCTGCGGGGACTGATGGAGATTTTTGGGGAAGACTGGAAGGTGACCTGAGCTGTGACCATGAGGGGCCTTTACCAGCCCTGCCTCCCCAGCGCCTGATCAAGAATACACTGAATTGAACACATGGAGGAGACACCTCATACCTCTTCCCTTGGCCACGCACAGTGCGGCCACCACCTCAGGAACGCCGCCAGCTGACGCAGCCCCCTCCCCATCTTCCTTTGTTCACTAATGGTCTCATTGCTGCTGTGTCAGCGTCATCCCTGTCCCTGGCCAGGCTCCTGCAGCCAACACGGCTCTCCTGGCAGGATGCTGTGGGGGTGAGGCTTTCTGTTGGTGGGGGCCAGGTCTGGGGCAGTTGAGAAGGGTGCCTACCTCATCCTGGCCAGGTAAGCGAGGGAGGGAGAGGCCCTCCCCTCTGGGCAGCTGTGGGCTTCCCTGGAATAGGGACGCTGCCTCTGTCCATCCTGGGGAGGCCCCTCCCCCATCCCTCTCCTCCTCAGTGGGATACCCTTGTCTCCCGCCTGTCAAGCTGCCCCTTCCTGCTGGCCCAACAAGGCCCAATAGTTTGATCTGTTGGTCAATGAAGAGATTCTAGGGTGGGGACCATGCCTGAGGCAGTTACCACATATGGGGACCCATTCATGCCAAACTTCTGGGGGACAACGTGACCAGATTCCTCCCCTGCAAGCTGGCCTACATAGAAAAGGTGGACACAGGCCAGGAATACTAGTCTGAAAGGGGACGTGTTAAACTGTCCCCTCCTGCACACCTCTGTGCCTGCCTTTCGGGGCTCCGATACCTCCCCTATCACTGCCTTTTTGTCCCTCACAGCCCCCATACCCTGAGAAGCCCTCCCAGCTGCACAGAACTCCCAGGCACATGGGGTCCTTGTCCTGTGAGTCAAACCCTGGGAACAGGCCCGAGTCCCCCGGGCCTAACCCTACCACCTTCCTTGGGAGGTGCTGGGCCCTCAGGGTGCCCAGGGCAGGCTCTTACAAGAAGTGAGGGGTCATGATGCTCACAGCACCCTGCCTGGTAGCCCATGACTCAGTTGCCCAACTGTGAAATGGGGGCCTGTCACACCAACCGCCAGATGCCTTTGCCGCAACCACCCCCTCCCCCCTTTTCCCAAGGGAGCAGCTCAGCTGCGTCCCAGTGAGAAGTGCCACCCCCCTCCGGAAGGGTTCAGAAACCAATGGAGGCACTGACCTCATGTTTAAGCTCATCTGGCAGTCTCTGGTGCCACCAATGCCTGTGAAGCTCCTGTGGGTGTGCAGGGGAGTGGGCAGGAGGGGGGCTGCAGGATGAGGGGCTGGGCCTAATCTTAGTTCCTCTTGGGACGAAGCTATCCTCCACTGTGATAGGAAAGTGAGTGTCCAGCCAGGCTACTGGTGCTTCCTTGCCCAGAAACATCCCTGGCACGTATTGGGGAATTCACAGGGGCAAAAATACCAGCGAATGCCGGGCCTCAAGGTCTACTGAGAACCCGGGGCTGCGGGAAGGTAGGTTGGAGTTGGAGCCCATACAGAGAGGTGGCTGCCAGGGGCAGCCAGTGGCAGGAGGCTGTTTCAACTTTGTGGTACAGTGAGAGTTCTGGCAGGAGAGCAGACTTGGGGGGCAGTGGTCCACCTTGAGGAGGCCACCTTGGTGAGAGACTCTGAGCCAGGCCCTGGGGACAGGGACTCTCTGAGGACACTGCAGCCCCCTGGGAGCATCACAGTGTGTGTGGGTGGCTGGGGCTTACTGCTCAGGAGCAGTCACTTCCTCTCTCTGGACTACACCCGTCTGATGAGGCTGCCACCGACTGCACTACCCAGCCCACCTCACTGTTGCAGGAGCAAATGAGGTGAAGAAGAGACTCTGAAAAGCATAAAGGTGTATATATTATTAGCAGGAGTCATATTTGACTTGCTAATTAGCTTCCTAAAAATAGCCAGGTTTATTATAGTGCAGGAAGAACCCTGTGCAGGAGCCAGCCACCCTCAGTTCTTGGTGAGACTCTGTGGCAGCCTGGCTGTGTGACCTTGGGCTGGACCCCAACCCTCTCTGGGCATCTGATTTCTAGGTGGAGGCAGGGCAGTCTCTGAAGGCCATAGGCCCAATGTCTCGAAGACAAGCCAGATGTATACTCAGGAAAAAGCTTCTCCCATCTGAGGACTGGCTTCCTCTGAGTCACTTGGTCAGGGAAGCTGATATCACCGAGGCCTTGATTCTTGCTTTGATCTTGGGATCTGGGAGCCAGCTGTCCTGAATCACCATGGGAAAGCCAGCAGACTGGAGCTTCATTCCTTCAGTGCATGTTTATTGGGTTCCTATTATGTGCTTGGAAATCCTGGTGGCGTAGTGGTTAAGTGCTATGGTTGCTAACCAAAAGGTGGGCAGTTTGAATCCACCAGGCACTACTTGGAAACTCTATGTGACAGTTTTACTCCATCCTATAGGGTCACTATGAGTTGGAATTGACTCCCTGGCAATGGGTTTGGTTTTGGGTTTTATTATGCGCTTGACCCATCAATGCCTCACTCTGTGGTAGAATCTTCACCTTCCATGCAGGAGATCTGGGTTCAATTCCCAGCCAGTATACCTCATGCACAGCCGCCACCCATCTGTCAGTGGAGGCTTGTGGGTTGCTATGATGCTGAACAGGTTTCAGCAGAGTTTCCAGAGTAAGACAGACTAGGAAGAAAGGCTTGGCGATTTACAACAACAACAGTGTGTCTGGCACTGTGCCACATGCCGTGCAACAATGGAGGGTAAATGAAACTCCATCCCTGTCCTTGCCCTTCTGGAGCTTAAGATCTAGTTGGGGGGGGGGCAGGAACTCATCCGATAACCACACAAGGAAACCTCACAAACACATACAACTCTGACAAGGGCTACAGAGAGGGGTCGGGGTGCCAGGAGCAACTGTGAGGGGGCTTGACCTAGTTGAGAGGTTAGGGAAGGCTCTGGAGGAGATGATATGGGTTGAAACCTGAAGAAGGAGAACGTGCCAATGAGGCAAAGCAGGGGTGGGATGGGTGGGCAGTTCCAGGCAGAGGGAACAGTGGGAGCAGAGACTGGTGAGGACAAGTGAGGTGAATAAAGGAGACTCAGGAAAAGCTCGTGTGTCGGAGTGGATACATGAGCCCCCCCATCTTGCCTTTTTCCTAAACGTGATGAAAACTCTAGGGAGGGTTTTAAGCAGGAGACGATTGTGGAGGAGATTTGCATTTTGAAGAAGCAATTTGCATTCTGTAAAAGCTATTGTTGTGGTCCAGAGTCCCTGAGTGGTACAAACAGTTAACACACACATGCACTGCTAACTGAAATGTTGGAGGTTGGAGTCCACCCAAAGGTGCCTCAGAAGAAAAGCCTGGCAACTTACAGCTGAGAAATCAGCCATTAAAAACCCTATGGAGCCCCGAAACTATTGCCCCAAGATAACCTTTAAACCTTAAACCAAAAATATCCCCTGAAGTCTTCTTAAATCTGAACAACAGTTCAGCTTAACTAGTAAAAAATGTCCGCCTTGAGCATTGTGCTCTTTTAAGAACTATCTGTGTGGGATCAAACTGACAACAGCAACTGGAAAGATAAGATAGGAACCTTTGGGGGCAGGGAGGTTATGTTAATGGGGGAGGAACGACTCAGACAAGAAGGGTGAGAACGGTTGCACACCTCGAAGAAACGGCTGAGTTGGTTATGTTTTGCTGTGTATATTCTCAACAATGTCAACAACAAAATAAGTAAGATGAAAGAAAATAAAACCCTTTGGAGCACAATTCTACCCTGACACACACGCGGTTGCTGTGAGTCAGAGTTGACGAGATAGCACGGGGTTTACGGGGGTTTTTACTGCTGTGGTCCAGCAATGATAGTCCAGGGACAATGGTGGTTGGGCCAGGGTGGTGGAGGCAAGGGAAGGGGGTGGGAATGTTTAGTCTGTGAAATTGAGAGCCTGAAGCATGAGCCAAACTGACATTGGCATGAGGCAGCGGGAGGGGTTGCGATGACAGCATCTGGAGGCTGCTGATTCACAGAACTGGCTTTGTCCACCTGTCAGGAGGACAAAGACTGTCGGACCTTGTCTCGCCTCCCATCTGGTTTCAGCCAGGAGGAAATGGCGTTCTGCGGGTCCAGGTCCATACGGCAATCCCCATGAGTCACTGCCCCTCCTGGCACTGTGAGCCCGGGACCTGCCAGGACCCTACCCTCCATGTATTCCCTTCTCCATTTCCTTCTGCCCCCAGGGTGACCACTGTGACTCCCCAGCCCCCTGCCCCACTGCTGTCTGCTCTCTCAGCAGTGGAGCCAATCAGCCAGTGAGACGTGATGGGTTCACTGTGGGACTCCTCACCCTGGAGAGGGGTTTCCATAGACAGTGCCTGGACTTCCATATATGGTGACATTGATGGGAACTCAAGTCAGGTGGTGCCGAAAGGGGTCCCTTCTCCATACCCCACAGTGGGTACTGAGGACCAGCTGGGTGGAGGCACATCTGGATGAAAGCCCCGGCCTCCTGGGCATTTTTACTCTTGGGGGAAGCAAGTCTATGGGGCTTTTCTGGCCTGGGTGGCCCTCCATATCTCTTTCTCCTTTGGATCTTGCATTGTCTCCTGCTCTGGGATGTTCGCCCCTAGAAGTTGGGCCTCTGGGACTTTGAAGGCAGCGCTAGAAGATGGTGAGATCTCAGTTGCAGTGGTCAGAGTCTAGAAGGCTGGTATAGAATCCAAAACCTCACCATTGGGAAGGGTATTAGGGCTGGTGGGGGAGATATGGAGCCCCCTGACCTGGGGAGGCCAGTTGCCTGGACTCTGGGGATCTTTCTTGGGTTTTTGGAGGGGCTTACCTCCTCCACCCCTGAGTCCCTGCTTATACCTGCCCCACCTGCCCACCTACCCTTGACTGTCCTAGGGAAATTCTCACCCTTCCCACCTAAGGAGAGGCCTGAGACACAAGTAGGATGTCCAGCCCTTCTCTCCCTCCACAAGTCTGACCATCCTCCCAGCCTCCAGTGCATGCTTTTGGGGAAGGGACAATCCCAGACCCCAAGGCTGACATTCAGCATGGTACCTCAGGTCTAGCTTCCTTTGCAAGCTGACTTTTGGTGCCCTTTCTCCTCTCCAAAGAGCAGAGTTTGGATGGAACTGGGTGCATTTTCAGAATGTTCTCTAAGATGGTGGACATGCAAGAAGGGAGAGCTTATTTTTTCCAGGGCTCAGGCCTCAGGTGGGAAAACTGGACTCTGAGGGAAGAAGGGACTGGCCTGGGAGTCCTGTTTATCCCAGCATGCTCTCCTCACCGTAGAAGCACTGTTCCCACTCTTGCACACCTTTCTTAACCTCCACCCCAGCTTCTTCAAGACCCTGGGTTGGGCTCTGGGAGGCAGCTGAGGGGCAAAAGCTGCCACTCCTGGGGAAGCACCGCCCCCTGCTGACCACCCAGGGAAGTTTCATTCCATCCCTGTGGGTCCCTTCCCACTTGCCCCAGGCAGGTCCAGGAGGTGCTGAAGGTGGAGCCGGAGCCCCAGACAGGACCTGGTTTGCCTGTTGCAGGCTAAGTGGACTTAGTGGGGTTTCTGGTTCTGCCAGGGCCTCAGTTTCCCCATCTGTACAGCGAGCAGGGTAACTCAAGGAGGAATCTCTCAGATCTCAGATTTAGAACTCTTTCTGGGCCTGTGTCTCCGTCCCCTCTTCCTGTTCTCCCTGTCCTTGGGGTGTCTGGCCCCACCTCCTGCCAGTGCTTCCTCTCTGCCTGGTGTCTGACCAAGCCCCAGCTCTGGGAGGCCCCACTAAAGGCACCCACACTCCCCTGCCCTCTCTACATCCCCTCTCCCTTCTCCCAGCTGGGGTTCAGGGGCAGCACTTAGTCGCTTCTCCCACCTCTGGTACTGACCATTCTGAGTAGGTTCCTGACTAGTGAGAATGGGGCCACGACATTATTCAGTTTGCCCATTGTAAAATGGGATAATAACACCCTCCTCCCAGAGCTGTTATGAATTAAACCAGCTAATAACATCTTTGCGAAAGAGCTTTGTAGGTGGTGGCTCTGCATCAGAGGAGGGGCAGGGAGACTCGCTTGGCTGATCCATGAGGCTGACAGTGGCAGGCAGAGCTTCCCCAGAATCCACCCTCTGGGGTGGGGATCCAGGTCCTGGTCCCTTGCGGTGAGTGAGGCCTGGGGTCTGATGAAGGGCAGAACTTTGTCCCATAGTTTCAATACTTACTGGTACCAGAGTAGATGCAGGGGCTTGTGGGAGCTGGAGCCAGACCCCCCAGCACCCCCGAGGGCTTGGCAGGCTCCCAGCTTCTGCAGGAAAGAAGGCAGGACACCCCCTGAGCACTGTCTAAGACACATTGATAAATGCCTTAGCAGTTTATCCTGAAGACTCTCCACTCATCTCAGGAGAAAGTTCACAGGCCTTAACTGAGCACAGAAGGTCTTGAGGACCTGGCGCCTGTGCCCATTTCTGCTTCATTTTATCCCCTTCTGCCCACTCTGATCTCCTTGATAACCATACCATTCACAGGCAACCCTAGGAGATAAGAAACTATTATTAGGAAAATAAAGCACAGAGAGGTTAAGTAACTTGTCCAAGGCTGCACAGCTAGTGAGCTGGAATTAGACTCCACTGGAGCCTGTGCATCTAACCTCCATGGCATACAGCCTTTTGGGACATGTGGGAGGGGTCAGACTCAGGCAGGGAGACCAGGCAGGGAGCTTTCTAGTTCTAAGTGACAGGACGGTGACCTGAGGTGGGGTGGGGTCAGGGGCCTTGGAAGAGAGAGGTGGGCTTTGGATATACTTGGGACAAGGAGTAGGAAGGGCTGAGATTTGAGGCTTTGGAGAGCAGATAAAGGGAGTGCAGGAATGGGGGCAGGGGTAGGGGAAGTGGGGTTGAATCGGGCATGGTGTGGATGTGGGCTTCCGGGCTGCCCACCACGGCTGGGTTGGGGAGGGAGCAGGAGCCATCAGTTCAGTGCTGTAGACTGGATGTAGGTACTAGGAGTGCGAGTACAAGGACAGGAGTGGCAGGGATCCCCGAACATCCCCGGGGAGTCCCCAAATCAGGGTTCCCTCAGAAGTGGTGGGGCTGAGAGACCTGGTAAGGCTTGGGAGGCTGGATGCTTGCCCCAGAGAGGAACAGCAGGTGGCAGCGCCCATTGATACACCCAGGACAGAGGGGGCAGCAGCCCAGAGGGTCAAGATGGGGCTCACGGGTTAGGAATTGCAGAGGGAAGCTTATCGTGATTTGAGGAAGAGCTTTCTCATAAATGGAACATCCAAGGATAGCATTTCTCTTGGGGTACTGAGGTCCCCATCAGAGGAGGTGTGCCAGGAGGGGCTGGGTGGCCCCTCTGCAGGCTGGAGGGATGTGGCTGAGGGATTTTTGCAGTGGGTGGTGATAAATCGGAGGCCAGAGAATCTGCCTCTCATGGTGGTGAGGGCATTGCTTTCTTGGGGTACAAGCTCTGATGTGTGAAACCGTGATGTACCCCAAGTTCTACGAGTGTACCTCTTGTGTAAGTACAAGACCCCCTGAGTCATCAGGAAGAACCCCCTGACTCCCAACCAGGTCTCAAGCCCGTCTTCTGGGGGAGCTTCCGCTGCTTCCCTCATCTCACATCCACCTGGGGCAGGCCTCTGAGCTAGGGTTTCCTTCCTGGCCCGAGGAGTCATGCAGGGAGCTACAGCAGAATCCGACAGCTGTCCCACTACTTTTCCAGACTGGCCCTGGGGCAGGGGCCCCTGAGTTGTTTTCCTTAAACATGTAATTGGAATTTCGCAGCTTGGTAATTAGGAAAAGTGGCAAACTGCCCTATAAATGATTATAATTACGGTTATTTTCTGCAGCCAAACCAGGAGTTTCGGGGGTCACCTGGGGGAACCTGGGGGAGGGGAAGGTGAAAACTTGATTGTGAAGGGTCTGGTGTGGGCTAGGCCCTACCATGAGCTTCACCCCCGCTCACTGAGGCCCCTCCACAGGCCCCTGGGGACTTTAGACCGCCAACAGGCCCAGAGACCATCTGGTTCAAGGCCCCGATTTGACAGGAGGGAGAAGCCTGGAGAAGGGAGGGGAACTGTCCCAAGTGATAGAGGCATCAAGGGCAGAGCCGGGTCCAGAACCCAGCCCTCCCCTTGGCCAGACTGAGCCACTCATTCTTAGTGCCCAGTTCTGCCAAGTGCTTTCTCCTCCCCTGGCCTGCAATCCCCACTTCAGCCTGGCACACTCCCTTTTCCCCTCTCTGGAATAACCTTACCCCTCCTTCAGGTCTCTGTGACACTGCCTCCTCCAGGAAGCCTTCCGGGAACCCCCAGGCAGAGTTGGTGTCCCCTTGGGTTCTCCATGGCCCTGGTGCCTCCCTCTGTCCCCTACTGATCACCCCGCCCTTGAGGGGCCTGTCTCCCTTAGAGAGTGAGGTCTTGAGGGCAAGGACTACATTCAGTTTTCAGTGGTGTCCTGGAGCTGACTTGTACTTGCTTGCGAGAGCAGGCTGTCAACTTTTCAGGAATTTGGTGAACTGGTTGTTAAACATAGTCAACGTTAATAACAAATTATACAAAACAAAACAAAAAAAACCCAGCTGTTGTTGAGTTGATTCTGACTCACAGCGATTCCATGTATGTCAGAGTAGAACTGTGCCCCATAGGGTTTTCAATGCTGATTTTTCAGAAGTATTTCCCCAGGCCTTTCTTCCAAGGCACCTCTGGGTGGATGAGAACTGCCAATCTTTTTGCTAGCAGTCGAGCACGTTAACCGTTTGTGCCACCCAGGGACTAAATTATATCAACTTACAAAGAAATACATTTTATTAAATAAAACGGAAACACGCACTAAAACCTCATCACTTCCTAATTATTTTTACTACTAACTGGATGAGTCGGAATCGACTCGACGGCAATGGGCTTGGTTTTTATTTTTTTATGCTCATGAGCCCAGGTGGTACAGTGGTTAAGAGCTCAGCTGCTATCCAAAAGGTCGGCAGTTCAAATCCACCAGCTGCTCCTTGGAAATCTGCTGGGGTAGTTCATTTCTGTCCTGTCCTATAGGGTTGCTTTGAGTTGGAATTGACTCGATGGCAAAGGGTTTTTTTTTTTTTTTTTTTTTTGTGCTCATGAGATTTATGTCTAGCATATCTGGTGGTAGACACGCACTACGTATTGGTGAAGAGCAACTCCACCTGCAGAGACATCACGTTGGTGGCCTGACGTCTGCCATAGTAGGAATATTTACACCACAGACATGGAAGAATGCTACAAGTCAGGGCCCCTCACGCCATCCCCGAGAACTAGTTGTGAAACATTTTCCACACACAACTGAATTCATCTCTGAATTTCGGCCCTTACAACAGTGCTTGGCACACAGCAGGTGCTCAGAGAGAATGGTTGCAGGCTTTGCCTTGAGAGATAGGATTATCTGCTTCTGACCCCTTCCACCCGTGCTGGCTCAGACGCTGCCTGCCCCCTCTCCTGGCTCTCACCGGACACAGGTAAGTCCTGAAGCAGGGACCTGCGTCTGTGGTGCTGGGTTGGAGGGGAAGCCATTTTTCCCAGCCAGAGCTGAGGGGCCCCAGAGAGTCAGGCAGGTGTGAGCAGCTTTGGCAGGGCTCACAGAGAGCTGGGCCTGAGGGGAGACCTGCCTCTTCCTCTCCCAAACGGTCCATGGCAGTATGCCACTTTCGTGCACTCCCTTCCAGCCCAGCCAGGGCAGGAGGGGCAGGCAGGAATGGGCAGAAAGGCCCTAGGGCTGGGCCTCACCTTCAGAGAAGGGGCTGAAATCCCTCCCCCTGAGAGCCTTGTGTAAGCATTGCCCCCTCCAGGCTCTTTCTTAAATGTGGCACCCCCCTCCCCAAGGATGTCTGTGCCCTTTGGGTATCAGACCCTTTGGAATCCCAGGCAATCAGGAATGAGGAAGGATAGGGAGGCTCTTTTCTAAGCATTTCCCACCCAACTCCTTGTTTAATAGTCACAACGAACCTTTAAGGCAACCAGGCTCACTTCCATTCTACAGATGGGGTCACTGAGCCCCTGGAGCTTGCAGTTCATCTAGCAGAGGGTTTCCAGGAGCTCTTTTACAATGGTTCTCAACAGGCGCAATTTTCCCCAAGGGGACATTTGGCAATATCTGGAGACTATTTTTTACTGTCACAGCTGGGATGAGGAGTGCTGCTAGTGGGTAGAGACCAGGGATGCTGTTAAACATCTACAATGCACAGGACAGCAGCAGCTCAATAAATGGGTGTTACATTGGGAATTAAAAAAAAGAAAAAAAGGTTGGGCTTTGACCTGAAACTCCTGCCTGGCAGAAAAACCATCACCATCTTCTCAATCCTTGTTGGACCTCAACCCCTCAACGGCAGTCCTTGAGGCTGACCAGCCCCATCTTGACTCAGTGAGGAGGCCTGGGCCAGCCTGGTGGTGAGAGTGGATGAGGACCCCTAAAGGACAAAAGAACGGGCAGGTTGAAGCCAGCTTCGCACAGTGAAGCCCGAGAGACCACAGTTGGAAGGTGCATGATGGTAGCAGGTGGCCAGTAGCATCAGAGACCTGGATCTAGTTGCAAGCTGGGGACAGGGTGGGCCAGGCCTGGAGGTGACCCTTCCTATGGCCAGATCCTTACAAGGAGTGTGGGGTATGTGTTCTGGGGAGCCCAGATTTCCTGACCTTACTTGGTTGTTGACCCAAGGCCCTTGATGAGCTAGAAGCCCTGGTATGGTGCTTGTTTCTGGAACCGCCCTTGAAGAGCCCACCGGGGTTATTATGTCTGTGAGGACTTCAGCTGCCCTTCTGCTCTCCATCCTCCCCTCTCTCCTCACAGAACTCCAGGGCTCATATCCTGGATTTACTCCTTACTGGCTGTGTGATCTTAGGCAAGTTACTCAACCTCTCTTTGCTTTCATTCCCTCTCCTGTAGAGTGGGGCTGACACAATAGTACCCACCTCACAGGGTTGGTGGCTCAGATGAGTTAATCTTCACTAAAGCACTTAGAAGGATATCTAGCCCAGAGTAACCACTCAATAAATGTGAACTATTATTGGCAGTGTTTTTATTAGGCCCCTGATGCCCTCTGGGGCTGGTGGGAACCAACCTGGGGCGCCTCCTCTCTCCAGCATCGCCATCTCTCTGCTGCCCTCTAGTGGTCTCTGGCTGCAATGTCCTGAGGAGATATTGTACCTAGGGTACTAGGTGAACTTAGGTAATTTCTTCCATGGCATTTTTCTTCCCATTGAAAGAAGCATTGTGGTTGATTCTTGGATAGAGTCAAGTAACTAGTTTCTTCCCCTTCCTCCAAAACAGAACTCACCTGTGGGTTGGGATTTACACAAATTGTTTACTTAAAGCAGCACTCTTCTATGCTGGAAAGGTAGCAAGGGAGAGATTTTTCTTCTTGACAATAACAACAACTGACTGTTCTCAGTGTTACAGGTGTGACGACCTTTAACCCAACACATTTCTGCAAACACCCTCACCGTTCAAGCCAAGTATCACCCACCTACGTCCCCAGTTTGG
Source organism: Elephas maximus indicus (assembly GCF_024166365.1). Lineage (NCBI taxonomy): Eukaryota > Metazoa > Chordata > Mammalia > Proboscidea > Elephantidae > Elephas > Elephas maximus. The sequence goes on along the minus strand of NC_064831.1, from coordinate 64,486,876 downwards.
GGGTAAGCTGTTACTTTCCTAAAATTCTGTCCGTCTCCCTCTTTGCCCTACAACTCGATAGTCTGGTGAGAAAACTGGGTAATAGCAGAGACTTGTTGGAGCCCTGGTGGTGCAGTGGTTAAGAGCTCGGCTGCTAACCAAAAGGTTGGCAGTTCGAATCCACCAGGTGCTTTTTGGAAACCCTATGGGGCAGTTCTACTCTGTCCTATAGGGTTGCTATGAGTTGGAATGGATTTGCAGGCAATAAGTTAGGTTTGGTTTTGGGTGTGCTCAAGCTCCATCTCTAGTGCCCAGCAAAGGTCTGGCACATAGTAGGTGTTCAGTACGTGTTTCTGGAATGAATGATGTACTCATAGCAGCTGGGTGGGCATATGGCTGCCTGCCCACACCTCTCCTTCCACAGACACTGTGAGAAGTGAAAGGCCAGCCACAGATAGGTAGGCGAAGCTGCTGAGGTTTTGCAGGGTGGGAGTGGGGGGCTCTGTGCTGAGCACTGGGCTTGCAGCCGAATGTGTGACCTTACCCTGGACCTAGAAAGAGGTTTTTGATGAGGAAGTGGGGGTAGAGGAGGGCAGAGCTGCTGGTGAGAGGGTGGCGGACGGGATGGAGAAGGTCTGGACACCTACCTGGTCTCCTGGTGGGAGGTCAGCTAAAGCATGAGGAGGGGCAGGTGGGAGACCCCGATTCAGGTTGTCCTGGGGTCCCTGACTGGGGAAACTCCAACTTCTGGGAGGGGGCACGCCTGCTGTACCAGAGGAAGCCTGGAGCTTGATCTCTGTAGCAACCTGCCCCTGGTGACAGCAAGGCTGACATCCACCCCAGGTGATGGGTCAGCTTTGCAGCTAGCCAGCCTCTGACGGACCGGCGACACCCTGCCAGGCCTGTGATCTCCCCCACGCATTACCTTTCCAGTTGTCACTGAGCACCGGCGGCGGTGTGCTGGGCACTGTGTCAGGCTGTGGGGGCCCAGCAATGAAGAAGGCAAAGTCCCTGCCCTCATGACACTGGCACTCACCTGTGTGTGTGCTCGGGGAAGCGGAGAGTAAACCAGTGAGCACACTGGCCAGGCAATTTCTGATAGTGATAAGCACTCTGAATAAAACAGGGAAATGGGATGGAGGCAGTGGGTGTACCACCAGGGACAGGGTGACTGGAGAGACCCCTCTGAGAAGATGGACTTTATGCTAATGCCTGGGGCTGGCCGAAGGTCAGGAGGACCATTCCAGAAGAGGGAGCTGCAAGAGCAAGGCCCTAAGCTTGCACGTTTAAGGACTAGGTAGGCTGCCTCCAGGGCTGCCACCTCAAACATCATCCCCATCCCTACCCAGCCCTGTGTCAGAACACCCAGGCCTTTGGCAGGAACTCCCCCGCCCCAACTCATGACTGGGGCTGGTCCTCTCCCCTGTATCTTCCATTTCCCCCCTTCCCAGGTCTCTCTCGACAATAAAGGCTCCCCTCTCCCAGCTCCCTCCTCTCCCTTCTCTGCTTTCAGCCTCTCCCCTGTAATGAGGGTCTCCAACCCTGCCTTCCTCTCCTGCATTCCTTCCCCCATTTACTGTATTGGCTCCATCCCAGAACCCCCTGGCCCCACTCCGGCCAAGGTCACCAGTGACTTCCCTCTTGGAGAGACCACAGACGCCTACTTTGGTGGCCTCTGAAGGGTGCAATGCCCTTTCTTCTCTTGGCTTTGGGACTCCACACTCCTTCCCTGACTGTTCCTCTTCTCACGCCTGAGGTTGGTGTTTTCCGACCCTGGTCCTCTCCTAGCCCGCCTCTACAAACTCCCATCCCAGGATTCACCTGTGGTCCCCAGAGGACTATGACTCCTGGGCTGTACCTTGGGCCAGAAGTCTTGCCCAGGTATATGTCCAGCACTCTGCTGGCCACATCCACTGGGCATCTCACAGTATCTCACACCCATCTGAAAGGCCTCTTCCCTTTCATACCTGCCCTTTCCCATACTCCCTTCCTGGAGAGGTGCACCTCGTGCCCTGTTGTCCAGGCCTGAGGCCTGGGAGTCACTCTGGACTCTTCCTTTGTCTTCACTCCCAAACAGATCCCATCACTGAAGCTACCTCCTAAATCACTCTCGACTGTCCCTTCCCCTCTGCCCCTTTGCCATTACCTTGGTCCAAAGCCCTGTCATCCCCCTGGACCATGGCAACAGCTTCCTCACTGGTCTCCCAGCCTCCACACTCCCCTCCCATCCACTCTCCCCACAGGCAGCTGGCCTGGTCCCAGTGAACTCTGCTCACACTGCTCTTCCGCTGAACAACCTTCCACGATGCCCCACTCATCCCGGGATAAGAGCCACATGTCTTGGCATGGCATTCGAGATCCAGATTGTAATTTGGCCTTTGCTACCTCTCCAGCTTCTCCCTCTGGAGCATGCTGCAGCCTCACCAGGGACTTTTTGCTAAGGGCACCGTCCTCTCTGATGCCCTCTCTGCCTCTCTGCTTTTGCCCACACTTGTGCCCTATCTTCTTTGCTGGGCAAAGACTTCCTCAGAGGTCAGGGGTCTGGCCTCTCAGGCCAGATTAGCAGCCTCCCACTTGCACCACTTGGGGGCAGGGGTGGTTCAGTGGTAGAATTCTCGCCTTTCATGCTGGAGACTATTCCATTTCTGCAGCAACTCATGCCCAACCACCAGTCATCTCTCGGTGGAGGCTTGAGTGTTGCTGTGATGCTGAACAGGCTTCAGTGGAGCGTCCAGACTAAGACGGACTAGGAAGAAAGGCCTGGCGATCTGCTACTGAAAATCAGACAACGCAAATCCTATGGATCACAAGGTCGTCCGATGTGCAGCCGATCATGCGGATGGTGCAGAGCCAGGCAGCGTTTCGTTCCATTGTGCATGGGGGTCGCCCCAAGTCCGGCAGACTCAATGATAACTGATAGCAACAACGATTTTCACCAAGGGCCCTGCAGCCTCCCCCTTCCGCCCTTCCTGGGAATAAGATATCACTGCTTGGTTTTTACATGTTTATGGGGTACATTTCTCCGTGAGCGCCTCGGGGGCAAGGAGCATGCCTTGTTCACCCCTGTGTCTCCACAGCGTCCATAGGGGCAGCTCTTAGAAGGGGCTCAGAGGATCTGTGCTGAGTGAGCGAATGAATGAAAAGCTCCGAAGGTAAAAAGAAGAAAAAAAAACTCCAAGAGTCGGCGGCCCCTTCGATCACCTCCCCAACACTTTGGTCTCCACAGTCAGCCCCGCGGGAGGAGGCTGGCCTGGCCCGCTGTCCGAGGTTGGCGGGAAAAGCGCACGGACCCTTGGCTCCTTTCCTCCTTTCTTCCTCCAGCGGACTTCGCTTCCCTCCCGCGACCTTCAGCTCAGCCCCGCCCCTTGCCCCGCCCCCTCATATATAGCCAATCCGAGAACCCCAGCGACGCTCAAGCCCAATGAGAGAGCCTCTAGGGCCCGCGCCCGCCCCCTTCACCTGCCGCCGGCTGCATGGGGACCCGTTCCGATGCTCCGGTCACCTGCGTTTGTTCCCGGAAGCACGGACGGCGTTGGAGAGGGCTGTGCTCATTGCAGGCTCTGAGGCCAAGAGTAGACTCAGGTCGTAGCAGCCCCCATAGCTCCCTTCTGGGTGCAGCGCCTTCTTCACGTGCGCCATCCCTACAGGTAGGGGCTGGATCCCAAGGTCAAGGGTGTGGGTTCCTCTTGACCTCCCTCTCAGGGCCTCAGACGTCTCATCTGGTAAATGCGAGGGTTGCAGCTGCCTGGGGTCCAACCTGGGCTCACTTACTTAGTCTTTACTGCGAGCACAGACGGAGGCGACTATGTAAGTCCACCCTGGCCTGAGGTCGGCTGTCCAGACCCCTCCCCGGCCCCTAGGTGGCGCCCAGACACAGTCTCCCATCACAGTGCTCTGCCTCGGGCGTCCACCGTTCTTCCAGACCCCGGCGGCGGGCGTCTGGCCACCACGCTGTTGCCGTGGTCTTTGGCTCCACCTAGTGGTACAGCGGAGTCCTGGTGGCGCAGTGGTTAAGCGTTCTGCTGCTCATCAAAAGTCGGCAGTTAGAATCCACCAGTCGCTTCTTGGAAGCCCTATGGGGCAACTCTACTCTGTCCTCTAAGGTGGCTATGAGTCGAAATCGACTCGACTGCACCGGGTTTTTTTTTGTTTTTCGTTTAGTGGTACAATGTTTAATTTCAGGGGAGCTGACTGAGGCCCTAGTAAGCAGAGGCTACCTGGATACATCAGAGAAACGGGAGCAAGGACAAAGTGGCATTTTTCTGCCCCGGCCCCTGCGGCAGACCTGGCTGAGGATTGCCGCAGCCCAGCCCCTCCCTCTGGTTCCCAGGAGAGACTGGGGGACTGGGTGTGTGAAGAAGGGTCTTACTAAACCCAGCGGGCCAAGGCTGAGGTGACATCTCAAGGGCTGTTTCTGACCACATCACTTCCGCCTCCCCGCCCCGAGCTGACTGACACTCGGGTTGCTGTCCCGGGGCCACCACAATCCTGGAAGAATCCTCCTCGCCCTGACTGCTGGAACACAAACCAGCCGCTCCCCTGTGGGCTCTGCCATTTCTCGTGCCTCCTTTGTTCCTGCCCTCTTTCTCCGGCTCCTCCGTCCTTTGCTGTCCCCACCCCTTTCCACCTGTCCTCTGTCTCTCTCTTGTTCTGTCTGTCTGTGTGTGTCGCTGTCTCAGCCTTTCCGCTTTCTTCTGGTGCCACACAGAAGCCTCTCAGAGCTCACCTGCCCTATGCCCACCTGCCTGGAACGCAGACGCTGTAGTCCCCAAATAGGCGCCGGAAAACAGGGCGGGTACCTCCTGCCCCCGGTACCCAGAGCAGAAATTTATTCCCTCACAGTTCTGGAGGCTAGAATCCCAAGCCACAGCTTGGGCAAGGTTGGTTCCCGCTGCAGTCGCGGGCACGGGTTACAGTAAGGAAGCCCTTTCTCACATCACATCGCTTTTCTCCAGCGCCCCCTGCTGTAACTGGCCCCGTTGTGCTCTTCGTCCGGAGCTGAACTCTGCCTGCATGGTCCAGCCAAAAAAGGAGGGTGTTTTTCCTTATTATGTGTGTGTGTGCGTGTGCGTGTGTGTGTCTTTGCAAAGGCATGTCTGTGGTGCAGTGCTGCTGATGGGTTCAAACCACCAACCTTTACGTTAGTAGAAGAATGCAAACCGTTTGCTCCCACCCGGGGCCCTAGGGGGTGGGATAAAGAAGACCTCTTGGTTCCAGGGCTGCTTGTGCTGCCCCCTAGAGGAACCTACGGCCTGGGATACGGGGTGTAATACAGGGATCTTTGAGACATTAAAAAAAAAAAAAAAAGATTGGCTTTAAAATAAGAACACCGGAAAATTGGAATCAATAAATCCTTAGTCAAATGTCCGCAGTGTAACATTCTATCAACCTCGTTAATTGTTAAATTTAGTATTCATAAAACTTTCATTACATTTGAAAGAATGCGTGGGCTAGGGCTTTCTCATTTGGCAAGAATTCCCAATTGTAATTTAAATCTGTTACTCCTAGCCTAGCGGTTTCCAGAGCAAATTCTTAAATATCCTTTCAACACTTCTACAGCAAATTTTAAATATTTTAATATGTTTGGACTGATGTGAGGTGAAACTTTCAAAAATTAAACATGCCAGACTGACAGAGGTCCTAAAACAGCCTGTTGTGTCTTGGTGAGGGGTCAGTGAGGGCTGCTGGGGTGGAGGGCACAGGAAGGCCTCAGGAGACAGGGTGGGGACAGTGGTGATGATGGGGAGGGGGTGTAGTGTCCCCTCCCCACACCCCAGCAGGGAGTGCTATGGGGTACTCATTCACCCCTCAAGTTGGCTGTGGGGGCTTCTCTGGTCTTACCAGGGTCAGGGGTCTTACAAGAGGGGAGGAAGGGCACTGGGAAACTGAGTGAAGATCCCTGCTCAGGTCCAGCTCATCCCATGGGAAGTCGGTGTGGGTGCTTGGCCCACAGGGAGGAAGTTCTCACTCCCAGGATGGTGGTGCTGGGGCCTGCCCTCAGAGAGGCCCTTTTCAGTGACTCCATACCGGGAATGCTCCCCTGGCTCTGGGCCCTTGGCGTTCCGGGCCCCCTTCTTCTCCCCTCTCCTAACTCGTTTTACTCACACCCCCAAGTTCCAGCTGTGTCCCCATATTTTCTTCACTTCACTGTCTTTGGCCAGGATAAATAGCTCCAGGAAATGGTTCCCAGAGTGGACCACAGAAGGACAGACGTTTTCATTCCTTCCTTGGCAATGTCTCCCTACCCCGCAAGTGGCCACATGACCCCTCCAAAAGCAAAGCAAAGCAAAACAAAACGAAAGGAATTGAATGATCATTTAATAATAATAACATTTTAATAGTTGCAGTCTGCTACTTAAGATTGGAGATGCCAGGACCCTGAGGCCCGTCTCCAGGGCTGGTTTCTCTCCAAGTGTCCCTAGTTCCTCCCTTCTCCCCCAAACTCAATTGACTCACCCTTCTCAACTTCATCCGCAGCCTCTTTAAACTGTTAGTGTGGGGGTGGGGTGAGAACAGAGAGGGGAGTGGGTCGGTGTGTAGGAGTGGGGAGCAGTTTGACTTAGTGAAATGCCAGAAGCTGTGCATATGAAAAGAAATATGATTTTCATTTATCATAGTCATACCCTAAGTTAAGCCACAAATGCAATGACATCAGTTTAGGTGAGCTGCTTTGAGAATTTTCTGATTACTTTATTATCAATTACTTAATCCTGGCAAGAGCCCTGATTATTATTAGCCCCATTTTAAAGATGAAAAAATTAAGGCTCAAGTACCTCCATTGATACATGACCACTAAGTGGCTGAACCGGGGTTTGAACCCACATCCATCTGGCTCCAAAGTCCTTGCTTGTTTCACAATAGAAAACTGTGTTATTATGTCTGTGGCCCACCCAGCACCTTTTGCAATTGGGGAACAGTCTTTTCCCCATCCTGTTTGGTTCCAGACCCCCTTAACCATACAACTCTGCTGTCCTTTGGCGGTGGGCAGGATTTATGACAAAGGCCTAGCAGATCAAGTACCTAGGGCCCTGTCCACTGTGACTGGACTAAGGGATGGGCATGTGACCGAGGCTGGCCAGTCAGACAGAGAGTTCCTCTGTCAGATGTGTGGATGCAGGAGGGAGTGGTCCTTGTTCCTAAAGGAGGGTGAGCCGACAGGACCAGGGAGTCAGGAGCTACCCAGGGCATCTTTCTTGCCATGTACAGATTGCCTTCAGGAGGGTGCAGCCAACAGGGAAGAAAGGGGAGTCAAGAGCCAGAGAGAGTTACTGAGACAGCATGCGAGCCTGCCTGAAACATGTTTGGATCACCAGCTTCTATCCTTGGATTTTTCAAATATACACCAATGAATTTTTATTTATGTATTTACTTTTTTAAAAAATTTTATTGAGCTTCAAGTGAACGTTTACAAATCAAGTCAAACTGTGACATATAAGTTTATATCCACCTTACCCCGTACTCCCACTTGCTCTCCCCCTAATGAGTCAGCCCTTCCAGTCTCTCCTTTCGTGACAATTTTGCCAGCTTCCAACTCTATCCTCCCATCCCCCCTCCAGACAGGAGATGCCAACACAGTCTCAAGTGTCCACCTGATACAAATAGCTCACTCTTCATCAGCATCTCTCTCCTACCCACTGTCCAGTCCCTTTCATGTCTGCTGAGTTGTCTTCGGGAATGGTTCCTGTCCTGGGCCAACAGAAGGTCTGGGGACCATGACCGCCGGAATGCCTCTAGTCTCAGTCAGACCATTAAGTATGGTCTTTTTGTGTGAATTTGGGGTCTGCATCCCACTGATCTCCTGCTCCCTCAGGGGTTCTCTGTTGTGCTCCCTGTCAGGGCAGTCATCGGTTGTGGCCGGGTACCAACTAGTTCTTCTGGTCTCAGGATGATGTAGGTCTCTGGTTCATGTGGCCCTTTCTGTCTCTTGGGCTCTTAGTTATCGTGTGACCTTGGTGTTCTTCATTCTCCTTTGATCCAGGTGGGTTGAGACCCATTGATGCATCTTAGATGGCCGCTTGTTAGCATTTAAGACCCCAGACGCCACATTTCAAAGTGGGATGCAGAATGTTTTCATAATAGAATTATTTTGCCAATTGACTTAGAAGTCCCCTTAAACCACGGTCCCCAAACCCCCGCCCTTGCTCCGCTGACCTTTGAAGCATTCAGTTTATCCCGGAAACTTCTTTGCTTTTGGTCCAGTCCAGTTGAGCTGACCTTCCATGTATTGAGTATTGTCCTTCCCTTCACCTAAAGCAGTTCTTATCTACTAACTAATCAGTAAAAAACCCTCTCCCACCCTCCCTCCCTGCCCTCCTCGTAACCACAAAAGTATGTGTTCTTCTCAGTTTATACTATTTCTCAAGATCTTATAATAGTGGTCTTATACAATATTTGTCCTTTTGCCTCTGACTAATTTCACTCAGCATAATGCCTTCCAGGTTCCTCCATGTTATGAAATGTTTCACAGATTCGTCACTGTTCTTTATTGATGCGTAGTATTCCATTGTGTGAATATACCACAATTTATGTAACCATTCATCCGTTGATGGACACCTTGGTTGCTTCCAGCTTTTTGCTATTGTAAACAGAGCTGCAATAAACATGGGTGTGCATATATCTGTTTGTGTGAAAGCTCTTATTTCTCTAGGGTATATTCTGAGGAGTGGGATTTCTGGGTTGTATGGTAGTTCTATTTCTAACTGTTTAAGATAATGCCAGATAGATTTCCAAAGTGGTTGTACCATTTTACATTCCCACCAGCAGTGTATAAGAGTTCCAGTCTCTCCGCAGCCTCTCCAACATTTATTATTTTGTGTTTTTTGGATTAATGCCTGCCTTGTTGGAGTGAGATGGAATCTCATCGTAGTTTCAATCTGCGTTTCTCTAATGGCTAATAATCGAGAGCATTTTTTCATGTATCTGTTAGCTGCCTGAATATCTTCTTTAGTGAAGTGCGTGTTCATATCCTTTGCCCACTTCTTGATTGGGTTGTTTGTCTTTTTGTGGTTGAGTTTTGACAGAATCATATAGATTTTAGAGATCAGGCGCTGGTCGGAGATGTCATAGGTGAAAATTCTTTCCCAGTCTGTAGGTGGTCTTTTTACTCTTTCGGTGAAGTCTTTAGGTGAGCATAGGTGTTTGATTTTTAGGAGCTCTCAGTTGTCTGGTTTCTCTTCGTCATTTTTGGTAATGTTTTGTATTCTGTTTATGCCTTGTATTAGGGCTCCTAAGGTTGACCCTATTTTTTCTTCCATGATCTTTATCGTTTTAGTCTTTATGTTTAGGTCTTTGATTCACTTGGAGTTAGTTTTTGTGCATGGTGTGAGGTATGGGTCCTGTTTCATTTTTTTGCAAATGGATATCCAGTTATGCCAGCACCGTTTCTTAAAAAGACTATCTTTTCCCCAATTAACTGACACTGGGCCTTCGTCAAATATCAGCTGCTCATATGTGGATGGATTTATATCTGGGTTCTCAATTCTGTTCCATTGGTCTATGTGTCTGTTATTGTACCAGTACCAGGCTGTTTTGACTACTGTGGCTGTATAATAGGTTCTGAAATCAGGTAGAGTGAGGCCTCCCACTTTCTTCTTCTTTTTCAGTAATGCTTTGCTTATCTGAGGCTTCTTTCCCTTCCCTATGAAGTTGGTGATTTGTTTCTCCATCACATTAAAAAATGACATTGGAATCTGGATCGGAAGTGCATTGTATGTATAAATGGCTTTTGGTAGAATAGACATTTTTACTATGTTAAGTCTTCCTATCCATGAGCAAGGTATGTTTTTCCACTTAAGTATGTCCTTTTTAGTTTCTTGTAGTAGTACTTTGTAGTTTTCTTTGTATAGGTCTTTGACATCTTTGGTAAGATTTATTCCTAAGTATTTTATCTTCTTGGGGGCTACTGTGAATGGTATTGATTTGGTGATTTCCTCTTCGATGTTCTCTTTGTTGATGTAGAGGAATCCAAGTGATTTTTGTATGTTTATCTTATAACCTGAGACTCTGCCAAACTCTTCTATTAGTTTCAGTAGTTTTCTGGAGGATTCCTTAGGGTTTTCTGTGTATAAGATCATGTCATCTGCAAATAGAGATAATTTTACTTCCTCCTTGCCAATCCGGATGCCCTTTATTTCATTGTCTAGCCTAATTGCTCTGGCGAGGACCTCTAGCACAATGTTGAATGAGAGCAGTGATAAGGGGCATCCTTGTCTGGTTCCCGTTCTCAAGGGAAATGCTTTCAGGCTCTCTCCGTTTAGAGTGATGTTTATGTATTTACTTTTGTTTAAGCCAGTTTGAGCTGGATTTCTGCCACTTGCTACTGAAGGAATCCTGACTAATAATATGCTATAATAAGATGTGGTATAAACACAGAAGCTCTCCCCTACCGGAAAGGGAAAGGTAACTTGAGTAGTCACAGGTCTTGATGGGAAGTGACAGAGATGCAGCTGAAGCTGAGGCAGGTCAGGGATTTAGTGGAAGGGCAGAAGTACAGCAGGGCCTCTGGGGCCCCTGGAGCTGGGACAAGGGTCCGAGCACCATCAGCGCCCTTCGCAGAGCTCTCCTCTGTGTTTCTCTGGCTCTGGCTTCCTTCTCGCACATAGTTGGCTTCCTCTCTGGGTGGATGGAACTTGGCCTCACACCTCACTGCTTGGCCACCAGACAGGGACTGATGCTCTGCCCTCATGTGAACTTCAGAAGGTTCTGGAAGGGACCAGTTGGCCTGGTCTGGACCAGTTGACGCCTGTGGCCAGAGAGAAGGATTACTTGGGACCCACTTCTTTGTTTTTGGAGTCTTTCTTCGATAAGAGGAGATTATCATAAGACGCAGAATTACCCCTAAAAGTGTCTTCCACAGAAAAGAAAGTCAAAACCACCAGTTGCTGTCAGTTCTGACTCATGGTGACTCCATGTGTCAGAGTAGAACTATGCTCCATAGGGTTTTCAATGGCTGATTTTTTTTTAGAAGCAGATCACCAGGCCTTTCTTCTGAGGCACCTCTGGGTGGACTAAAACTGCCAACATTTCAGTATTAGTCCAAGGTACTGCAGATATGAAAGTGCCGTGCCAGGCACTGTGATAGATGCTGGGGGGTGTCTGAACCTCCAGACACATACCTTCTCTGACAAGTTCTATAGCGATTGGCGACAGGCTCAAATGTTAGACAGGGTCAGGTTGTCAGCCTTGTTCCTGGTGAAACTGGATGAAAAAACATGGCTTGGGACTACCTCAACCAGGTTTTCTTTCCCTTCTTTCCTGAGCTGGCCTAACTTACTACAGCCGACTTACTACTTCTAGCTGGACATATTGCCACACAAAATTGAAACTACATTCCCCAGCCTCCTTTACAGCTAGTTGATCATGGGATTAAGTTCTGGCTGATGAGATGTAACTGGACATGTGTGGGACTTTGAGGAAGGCTGCTTGAATGGAGCTGAGTGTGTAAGAACTGGCCAGCCCCCATAAGGGAGTCCAGGAGGTACTCAGGCAGGCCTGCTTCTTAGTTCAGCTTCACAGATCAGAGAATTCACTTTCCCATGGCAAAGGGCTTGGCGAAGGTTGGACCCTAACTTCTTATTACTCTTGAGAGGGTGGAAGTTTCAGTTTGAAACTTCACGTGTATATGAAGTCTATCTATAAAAATATAAACAAACACATGTCATTGCTGTTGTTAGCTGCTGTCAGGTTGGCCCCTGACTCATGATGGCCTCATGTGTGATGGAACAAAACACTGCTTTGTCCTGTACCATATCCATGGTTGGTTATGGATGGAACTGTTGTGATCCGTAGAGTTTCCACTGGCTGATTTTCAGAGGTTAGATCACGAGACCATTCTTCCTGGTCAGTCTGGAAACTCTGCTAAAACCTGTTCAGCATCATAGCACCATGCAAGCCTTCACTAACAGATGGGTGTTGGCTAGGCATGAGGTGTGTTGGCTGGGAATTGAACCTGGGTCTCCTGCATGGAAGTCGAGAATTCAACCACTGAACCACACTGCCCCCAAATAAACATATATATAAAAAAATATATATACAATTCGATTAATCCTCACAATAGTCCTGTGAGGTGGGTGTTAGTTTTTCCATTAACAGATGAGGAAGCTAAGGATTTGCCAAAGGCCCCACAGCCGGTAAGTGGTAGATATGAAACTCGAGCACATATTTGTCAGACTAAATTTTTTAATTTTTTTTCTACTATGTGATGGTGTTGAATTGTCTGAGCTGGAGGTTGAAGGCATGGGCAGGCATATCCTAAATCCTAAATTTGGAGGGCTTAAAAAAAAAAATTTTTTTTTAGGATCCGCCAGCACAGACCGTAGACCTGATCTCATTGCTGGGGCCCAACTAATGGTTCTTTCAGGGGTTTAGTTTTGCTATTAAAAATCTAGTATTTGGGCAGCCTGTCTGGAAAACAAAATGAGAAAATTCCAGATGTGTGATTTTCCAATTAGCTAATTTTCTCGTCAGGTGGAGGGCATTCCTAGGCTGATCTGTGCTTGGGTCAGAGTCCACAAGCCCCTCTATATGTCTTAGTTACCTAGTGCTGCTGTAACACAAGTACCACAAGTGAGTGGCTTTAAAGAAAGTAAATTTTTTTTTTTTCTCACAATTCTGGAGACTAAAAGTTCAAATCAGGGTCTCTCCCACGTTGACTCTCTCCTTGTTGGTAGTCCTGGGCATTCCGTGACTCCTTGGCTTGTAGATCCTCACGTGGTGTCTGTCTTTCCCGAGTGCATCTCTGTGTCTATCCTGGTCTTTTTATAACTCAGAAGTGATTAGGTTTAGGATTCATCCTACACTGGTATAATCTCATTAAAGTTAACAAAGGTAAACCCATTCCCAAACAGGATCACATCCACAGGTACAACGGCCAGGAAATCGATGCATAGTTTCGGGGACATACTTCAATGTGCAACAACAGGGCAGCCCAGTGAGTCATGGGTAGTGTTCTGGCTGCCCCCTGGGCGGTGTGTGGGATTGTCTTGTATATACCGTGTACGATTGGGTGTGTGACCCTCTGAGCTGCCTTCTTCATTCCTACAACTCTCACTGGATACGTGATTCCAAGCAGCAGAAAACCCAACTCAAACCGGTTGAAACCATCGGGAGGTCCTATCAGCACATACAACTAGAAAGTGTTGAGGTGGGGCTGGCTTGTTCTGTGCCCTTGCATTGATTTTGACTCACAGCCACCCCATGTGACAAGTAGAACTGCCCCATAGGGTTTTCTTGGCTGTAACCTTTTCAGAGGCAGATCACTGGGTGTTTCTGCTGTGGAGTTGCTGGGTGGGTTTGAACTGCCAACCTTTTGGTTAGCAGCTGGGAGCTTAACCATTTGTGCCACCAGGGCTCCTAGGGCTGGCTTAGGCCTGGGTTAACCTAGCTTCTCTATAGTAGCAACAAGGACCTAGTTTCTTTACATTTTGTAAATGGAGTCAAGGAGCCCTGGTGGCACAATGGATCATTGCTTGGCTGGTAACCGAAAGGCTGGCGGTTTGAACCCACCCAGTTGCTCCATGGGAGGAAGATCTGGCAATCTGCTCCCATAAAGATTACAGCCTAGCAAATCCTATGGGGCAGTTCTACTCTGTCACGTGGGGGTTAGTATGAGTCGGAATCAACTTGACAGCACACAACAACTAATGGAGTCAACTTCTTCAAAGAATTGGTTCCCCTTTGTGGTTTGCAAGATAGCTGCCAAAGATCCCTGGGGCTATAGCTTCTCAGTGTGGTGGTTTAAAATGTCCACAAGTTCTTTGACCCTTCCTTTAAAAGGTGGAACCCACTTCTCTCACCTTGAGTGTGGGCTGGACTTAGTGACTTGCTTCTAACATATGGAAAAAAAGCAAAAGTGATGCATGTTAACTTCAGAGATAAGGCTGTAAAAGATAACGCAGCTTTCTGCTTGCTCCCTTTCAGATCACTTGCTCTGGGGAAAACTAGCTGCCGTGTTGTAAGGACACTCAAGCAGTCCTATGAAGAAGCTCACAAAGTAAAAAACTGAAGCCTCCAGCCAAAGCCAGGGAGAATCAAGGCCTCCTTCCAACGGTCACTGGAAAGTCTCGAAGTCTGGCCAGTGTAATCCACTGAGCTTGGAAGCTGATCCTTCAGCCTCAGTCCAGGCTTTAGCTGAGGGCAGCCCTGAGCTGAAGCCACTCAGCTAAGCGGCTCTTAGATTCCTGACCTACAGGCACTATGAGATAATGAACATTTGTTGTTTTAAGCCACTACATTTTGGGGTAATTTGTTAACCAGCTAGAGATAACTAATACAGTCAGCCTCATCCAGGGAGAAAATGTGCTCTGGAAACTCTTGGAGAAAAGTGAGGAAGTTCTCTCCCAGAAGCCTCCAGCAAACCCTTCCTTGCATCTGATTGGCCCAAACTGAATTCTAGGTCTATCCTTCAACTAGTGACTGGCCTCTGGGTAGGATGAGGCTGATAACCTCAGATCTGGGCCACTTCTGAGGGTTAGTACCCCATAATACGTGGGGAAATAGGGGGGAAATTTGGAGACCTGAACCAAAGATGGGGGGATTACCAAGAAGAGGACCCCAAGGTTCCATACCACGTCTCTTTAGGCTCCTTCCAAGGTAGGAATGTTGGACCACTTAAAACGAAGTGATTGGTTGCTTCGGGGACACTGAGCTTCTGCTAAGGGTGATGGAAAAATTCAGGAATGGTTAATGGTGATGGTTGAACAATATGATGAACATAATTAATGTCATTGAACAGTACATGTGCAGACTGTAGAAATGGCAAATGTCTTGTTATGCCATTGAGTTGATTCTGACTCATATCGACCCTGTGACCCTATAGCAACCCTATACATTTATCACAATAAAAACAAACCCCAAAGTAATTGCCTTTAAATTAGGAATTTATGAATTTTAACTTAGTTCTGAGATTCTATGAGGAAAAAATGAGTTAGATGCTCCTAGCCCATCATGGACGCCCAATGTGCCTTAGTGGCCTGGCATGTGTTCTCTTCCAAGCAGTTTCCTTCAGAGAAGGCTCCACTCCCTGCCCTGGGTGCTGCTGTGGGACACCTGCTTCCCAGGCTGATGTCATTCCAGGCTGGAGGCCACCAGTGAGGCAAACCAGGCCCTCTCTAAACCCTGTTTATCAAAAAGTCCTTGCTTGAGGCAATGGTCACTCCCTTAGGGAAAACAACTACAATTCTTGATAAGTGGAATTTTTTTTTTTCCTGCTAAAAAACAGCTCCTCTGAGTTTCTTGGAAGTGGCTCAACAGTGTTGAAATTCTGGGTCAAGTAGAGAGAATTTTCACTGTCATGAGTCATCTATGGACTGAAAAACTCAACTGAAAGTGTTAGGAGAAAATCAGCTTGGATGTATACGTGAGTTTTGTCATGTTTTGTTTTTTGGTGAGAGCTTTATAGAGGTATTCACATACCACACAGTTTACCCACTGGAAAGATATAATTCAATGGTTTTTAGTATATTCACAGAGTTGTACAACTATTACCACAATTAATTTCAGAACATTTTCATTTTCATCACCCAAAAAAGAAACCCCATACCCTTTAGCTGTTGCTAAGTGCCATCAAGTCGATTTTGACACATAGCAACCCCAGGTGACAGAGTAGAACTGCTTCACAGGGTTTTCTAGGCTGTAATCTTTTTTTTTTCAAATAATATTTTATTGTGTTTCCGGTTCAGGTTTACACAACAGCTCAGGTTCCCGTTCAACAATTTCTGCACAAGTTGTTCGGTGATAGTGGTTACATTCTTCACAATGTGTGAACATTCTCATTATCTCCATTCTGGTTGCTCCATGTCCATTAGTCTAGTTTCTCTGCCCCCTTTACCTTCTCATCTTTGTTTTAAAGTAATTGCTGACTGTTTGGTCTCATGTAAGTGATTTTTTTAAAGGAGCACAGTACTTATGGGTGATATTCATTATTTTTTAAGCCAGTTTATTATTTAGCTACAAGATGGCCTCAGGGGTTAGTTTCAGTTTCAGGTTTGAAGAACATCTCAGGGCAGTAGTCTTAGAGAGTCCTCCAGTCTCAACCAATCCAGTAAGTCTGTGTTTTTTTTTTTAGGAATTTGAGCTTCCGTTGCACATTTTTCTGCCATTCTATCAGAGTCCATCTAGTGTGGTCCTGATTAGAATGGTCAGTAGTGGTAGCGGGGTACCACCTAGTTCTTCTGGTCTCGGGGTAGATGAGACTGTAATTTAGTGTAGACGAGACTGTAATTTAGTGTAGACTTTTTGTCTTGTAGACTTATTTCTTCTTTGAGTCTTTGGTTTCTGTTGTGGATTGAATTGTGTCCCCCCAAAATGTATGTCAACTTGGCTAGGCCACGATTCCCAGTATTATGTGATTGTCCACCATTTTGTAATCTGATGTGATTTTTCTATGTGTTGTAAATCCTATGATGTTAACGACGGAGGATTAGAGGCAGTTATGTTAATGAGACAGGACTCAATCTTCAGGATTAGGTTGTATGTGGAGTCAATCTTTTTTGAGATATAAAAGACAGAATCAAGCAGAGAGGAGGTGGACCTCATTACCACCAAGCAAGAAAGGCCAGGAACATGCGTATCATTTGGACCTGGGGTCCCTGCCCTGAGAAGCTTCTAGACCAGTGCAGGACTGATGACAAAGACCTTCCCCCAGAGCAGACAGAGAAAGAAAGCCTTTCCCTGGAGCTGGCACCCTGAATTATGAGTTCTAGCCTCCTAAACTGTGAGAGAATAAACTTCTGTTTGTTAAACTGTCCACTTGTGGTATTTCTGTTACAGCAGCACTAGATAACTAAGACAGTTCCCTCCTTTCTCTTTTGCTTTGGATGAGTAGAGATCAGTAGTTGTATCCTAGATGGCCGCTCAAGAGTTTTTAAGACTCCAGACACTACTCATCAAACTAGGATGTAGAATATGACTTTATAAACTATATTATGCCAGTTGCCAGTTGACTGAGATATCCCACAAGTCTGTGCTCCTAACCCTTCAAACCCAGAAATCCAATCTCAAGAGGTATTTGGTTATGTCTAAGAAGTACCCGTAACTGTGCCCCCTATGCGTTTTATTGTACGTCTGAATACATGCACATACGGTCACATAGATGCATATACATATACATATGCATACATCTACATATACACACACATACATAGGCTGTAATCTTTACAGAAGCAGATTGTCAGGCTTTTCTTCCATGGAGCCACTGGGTGGGTTTGAACTGCCAAAGTTTCAGTTAGCAGCCAAGTGCTTAACGGTTGTGTCACCAGGGCTCCCCTCCCAGCTGTAGGCAACTAATTAATCTGCTTTATGTCTCTTCTCCGTGTGTTTTAAATACGTGCTTTGTTTGTCTGAAAGCAGCAGATATTTGAAAAAAACGGAGAAAAGTAATTTTCTCTAATACAAACTATAAGGTGTGGGGTAGAATGTTACAATGGAACATTGCTTGTGTGTGTTTTCTGACAGACACTTTTTTAATCAAATGGGCTATAGTTTTGCTGAAATGGTTTGACAGCTCTATTGTCATTGATCCTTGATGTTTGGGAAGGTGGTGGGTGTAGGCAGGATGTATGTGGGGGCTGACCTGGGCTTGGAAGAGGGGAGGGAGGACAGGTCTAAGGGGTAGTATGGTGGTTGGGGTTGTGCAAACAGAGCAGGAGAGGAAAACCACAGAGACCCAGAGGGCTGACACGGAGGACTTGACATTCCGGTACAATGGTGACCTGGTTTGCCAAGGTCTTGGAGCAAGCCCAGACTAGCCTGACCACGAACCTCAGCTTTAGGTGCTCAGGGCCCCTTCTTTAGTCAGCCAGGCTGAATCACGGCCCCAGATCAGGGTCAGCTATGGAGGAATGACGAGGATTAGGGTTCAAAGGTGAAATCCCTTTGATTGTCCAAGTTCTGAACTTCAAGGCCTGAGTGATGAAGGTCTCCTCCGGCCTTCTCTGTCTCTGTGAGCCAGGAGCCTGCTCTTGACTTCCCAGCTGCCCTCACACAACGCAGGCTGAGAGGAGGAGCCAGCCATGCTTCTCTGAGTGGCCACACTTGACTCTGGCCCCAGTGGCTCTTTGGTGGACTTGAGCCTGACTTCAGGCCCACCTCTGCCTCTGCTTCCCTCTAGAGACCTGGGGAAGGTTTCTATTACTCTCTGGATCTCAGTCTCCCCATCTGTACAATGGGGGTACAAATGAATGACCCCTCAGGGCTTTTCCAGGTCTCTCTTCCTACAAGACCTAGTTTGGTTTAAAATAATGTTAAGTCATCATTCTACAGTTTGCAGGGTGTCCTGTTACATTGCTTACTGCTCTCATTTAGTGTCATTTAGAGCCTGGTGGCATAGTGGTTAAGTGCTATGGCTGCTAACCAAAAGGTCAGCAGTTCTAATCTGCCAGGTGCTCCTTGGAAACTCTTATGGGGCAGTTCTGCTCTGTCCTATAGGGTTGCTATGAGTCAAAATCGACTCGACATCACTGGTTTGGTTTGGTTTGGTTTAGAGCCACATCTCAGCAGCATGGCCAGGAGTCTGAGATCCCAGGCCTGGGGGAGGGACTGCCAGAGTTTGAGTCACAGCTTTGTTGTTGGTGAGTGCTGTGCCTTTGGGCAAATACCCATCCTGTCTCTGCCCCAGTTTCCTTCTCTGTAGAACAGAATGCATTAGAACCTATCTCATAGGGGTGTGTGCAGATTAAATGGGATAATGCCTGTAAAGTGCCCTGTACATAGTAGCCGTTCAATATATTCTATCAACACAGGTGTGAAGAGTTGTGGGATTCCCCAGACTACCCAGGCAAGGTGCTGTCTCTACCGCATCGTGCCACTTGTCCCCCGGGGGTGTAGGGGAAAGCCACGATCTTCTGGATGTTCCTGAATCCAAATGCTTGAGAGGGCAGGCTGACCGGGGACACTTCTCTCCTATGCTTGGGCAGATGGTCTGGTTTGGTGGCTGTCATGGATTGAATTGTGTCCCTCCAAAATATCTGTCAATTTAGCTAGGCTATGATTCTCAGTATTGTGTGATTGTCCACCATTTTATGTGATTGTCCACTATTTTATGTGATTTTCCTGTACGTTGTAAATCCTATCACTACGATGTAATTAGATGGATTAGCTGCAATTATATTGATGAGGTCTATAAGATTAGGTAGTGTCTTAAGCCAATTGCTTTTGAGATATAAAAGGAAGAAGGGAGCAGAGAGACATGGGGACCTCATACCACAAAGAAAGCAGTGCCGGGAGCATTGCGTGTCCTTTGGACTGAGGCTCTTGCACTGAGATGCTCCCAGACCAAAGGAAGACTGATGCATCACAAGGACCTTCCTTCAGAGCTGACACAGAGAGAAAGCCTTTCTCTGGAGCCAATGCTCTGAATTTGGACTTGTAGCCTGCTAGACTGTGAGAGAATAAATTTCTCTTTGTTACACCCATCGACTTGTGGTATTTCTGTTATAGCAGCACTAGATGACCAAGATAGTGGCCATTGGTGGCATGCTGAAGGGAGCTTTGGAGGAATTCTGGAGCAGCGGGCTACAGAGGGTGCCTAGGCCAGCTCTAATCCAGGAGGCCAGGATGAGACAGGGGTATGGTGGCCTGTGAGGTGAGCCTCTGGCAGCTGGGCAAGGCCATGTCTTGTTCACTGGAGACCCTGTTCTTTCCTCTTGCAGAGGAAGTGTGGATGAGGGCTTGGAGAGCTTGATTCATCCGATGACAATGCTGCAATATATTGCTCCACATAACCAACATAAATATATACTCTAGTGTTTGCATTTTGTTGGCGATGTTTTCAGCTTCTCCTTTGGTATTTTCTTTTTGTGTCTGGTCTTCAGCAATATTTTCTAAAGCATCTAGAATCTGAGTGTACGATTCCAGAATTGCACTCGTTGCTACAGCATGTGCTTTCCAACTTGTGTTAGAAAGACATTTTGATACTTGGTAGAAATATAGTCCCCAGGGAGTCATTTCCCTTCTTTCAGTCTGTCCCTCCCCTCCTCATCCTGAGCCCTGCCCATCATGGATGGGCATGGTATGGTCCATAAAGAGCTTTCTCTGAGGCTCACCTTACTCCTGTACCCACTGGCCTCATCCCCACTCTAACCCCCTCCCCCCGGGCCTGCCTCGCCGGCTCCCACTTGGTCTGTCCCCTCAGCTGCCATTAAGTTGGTTCTGACTCATGGTGACCCCGTGTGTGTCAGGGTAGAACTTTGCTGCATACGGTTTTCAATGACTAATTTTTCAGAAGTAGATCACCAGGCCTTTCTTCTGAGGTGCCTCTGGAGGTACTTGAACTGTCCAACTTTTCCGTTAGCTGCTGAGTACATTAACTGTTGTACCAGCCAGGGACTCCTCACCCAGGCCAGATTAAGGCATGTGAGGGCCCTAACCACTGTGGTGCCCCTCCTCTACTTGCTTACGAATTCGAATGGGATATGTGAGTTATTTATATACATGGGTGTGTCTTAGCTATTCCATGATATAGCTTCTTTTTAAATGTGACTATAATATTAGCAATTGAATGCAAAAGTGGCGTATGCCATTTTAGCAGGATGGGATGAACCGGGTTATAAAATTTTAGTTGGATGCAGAGTACTAAGATTTTTATTATATACCACATTTTCTACAAAAAGAATATTCCACATATTCTACGACAAAGAGAATGAGTCAGTGAACTCAGCTGTTTCCACAATCAATGTAAAATTCTGATCTCCACAACAAAAAATTGACTTTCACCGATTTTTGCTTTAAATGGCTACTTCAATTTTGATGCCTTGTTTCATAGTAAATACTATAATTATAGATGAACAAATGAAAAGGTGTCATAAAAGAAAATATAATGATCAGGAACCAAATATTACAGCAAATTACTATATTTTAGTTTTAGGTAGATCTTTCATCTCTAACGTGTTATAATTAAAAATATTTCTTTCTAGTCTTAGCTCTTACAAATTTTTCAATGATTTCATCACAATTAAGCTGCCAAATAATATCTATTTCCATACATAATAAAGATACTGAATTGAGTCTTTCTTCAATCATTATTGTATGCTGAGGAGTTTTGAGTCTCTTTAGGGACGAAAATGAGCATTCTGTTGTACAGTTTGTGATCATTAAAGTTAGGGATATGTGTCAAGCAATTTCAACACTGGGAAATACGCATCGTATTTTATACTATGGAATCATACAAGCCTACATGAGTAAAATTTGTCTTTCCTGAATCTGTAAACTTAGATCTCATGTGAGAATGAAATGGTTGCACTTCTCTGTAAAGGTCTGTACTTAAGTCATCGGGATAAACTTGCACTAATCTCTTGGATGCCTTCATGCATTCTTCATCAGGTACATCCACATTGTTGAAGAAGAAAAATATATTTGAAAGAACTTCGTACACTTTCGCCTTTCTTTTCATGCAAGATTCAAGTGTGTCAATTATGGTCAATGATTTTGATACGTGGTTACTCAGAACTGATCTCTGGCACTCAATGATACTTCTGGAGCACTTCTGTCAGTTACTTGTTTCTTCGTAATGCTTCTGCGACAGTGATCTGCTTGATAAATCTGTATATGGCAGTTTTCGTTTTGTTGTGTTTTCAAAATTTTGAAAACCTTCTCTTAAATTATGTAAATACCCTGTTGATGACTGGTAGAGATCTGTACATGTCTTTAAATTTACTTCTGAATCTTGGAGATCTTGATTCATCCGATGAAAATGCTGCAATATATTGTTCCACATAACCAACATAAATATATACTCGTGTTTGCATTTTGTTGGTGATGTCTTCAGCTTCTGCTTTGGTATTTTCTTTTTGTGTCTGGTCTTCAGCAATATTTTCTGAAGCATCTAGAATCTGAGTGTACGATTCCAGGATTGCACTCGTTGCTACAGCATGTGCTTTCCAACATGTGTTAGAAAGACATTTTGATGCTTGGCCATTGCCTAAATATGTTTTAAGAACTGCCCATCAGTGGGTAGAGGTGGCAAAAAATGTGTAAAGTAACCGAACAGTAGGAAAAAAACCAACTGCTTCCAGACATCAATCTATTGCACTGTGTGAACGCTGAGCACATGGTATGAAAATGGCATATTAATTATGTTCTAAAATTTTCTGTTGCATGCCTTTATAACACCCTGACATATTGGCAGCATTGTTATAGGACTGGTCTCTGCACTTAGAAAATCAGTTTTGCAAACTTCACATAATGAAATATCTGATTTGCAATTTCTTCACCAGTAGTTTTTTTTTTTTTTTTTAATGGCTTTTTAAGCTTGTAATTGTGAAAAATTGCTCGACAAGTTTTCCATCTATTGGAGATATGATTCTTAAAACAGTACTTAGCTGATCTGTATGAGAAA
Organism: Elephas maximus indicus; assembly: GCF_024166365.1. Taxonomy (NCBI): domain Eukaryota; kingdom Metazoa; phylum Chordata; class Mammalia; order Proboscidea; family Elephantidae; genus Elephas; species Elephas maximus. The sequence continues at coordinate 64,464,567 of NC_064831.1, read as the reverse complement.
GATCGGGGTGGAATCTACAGACAAACTGAAATATTGAGCTATATATATATATATATTTTTTTATTAACTTTTATTGAGCTTCAAGTGAACGTTTACAAATCAAGTCAGACTGTCACATGTAAGTTTATATACACCTTACTCCGTTCTCCCACCTGCTCTCCCCCTAATGAGTCAGCCCTTCCAGTCTCTCCTTTCGTGACAATTTTGCCAGCTTCCAACTCTCTCTATCCTCCCATCCCCCCTCCAGACAGGAGATGCCAACACAGTCTCAAGTGTCCACCTGATATAAATAGCTCACTCTTCATCAGCATCTCGATATAAATAGCTCACTCTTCATCAGCATCTCTCTCCTACCCACTGTCCAGTCCCTTTCATGTCTGCTGAGTTGTCTTCGGGAATGGTTCCTGTCCTGGGCCAACAGAAAGTTTGGGGACCATGACCGCCGGGATGCCTCTAGTCTCAGTCAGACCATTAAGTATGGTCTTTTTGTGCGAATTTGGGGTCTGCATCCCACTGATCTCCTGCTCCCTCAGGGGTTCTCTGTTGTGCTCCCCGCCAGGCCAGTCATTGGTTGTAGCCAGGCACCATCTAGTTCTTCTGGTCTCAGGATGATGCAAGTCTCTAGTCCATGTGGCCCTTTCTGTCTCTTGGGCTCTTAGTTATCGTGTGACCTTGGTGTTCTTCATTCTCCTTTGATCCAGGTGGGTTAAGACCAATTGATGCATCTTAGATGGCCGCTTGTTAGCATTTAAGACCCCAGATGCCACATTTCAAAGTGGGATGCAGAATGTTTTCCTAATAGAATTATTTTGCCAATTGACTTAGAAGTCCCCTTAAGCCATAGTCCCCAAACCCCCACCCTTGCTCCGCTGACCTTTGAAGTATTCAGTTTATCCCTGAGCTATATTTCACTGAAAATCACTGATCTAACTTTATTACTTATTAAGCTTATTAATTCTTCACATGTTGTTTTAGACATATATGATGGGTTGCCCTTTCCTGTTACCATATTTTGAGGTGAGATCTGCTAAAAATGGATCAAATTGAGCAACAAGTTCAAGTAAACACAAAAAATTTCCATTTTGTGGGGACCCAAACACTTAATTTCTTCAATAATGCATTGCAAAACAACTTTTCAGTTCTGACGTTCTTCATTAATTTGTGTTTCCAGTTCATGAGTTAAGCTAAAACCATGTCTTTGGTTTAAATATGACAACATACAATCTTTGTGAATTGAACTGTTTTCATGTTTACCGATCATGTACATATTAGAGTTGCACCAATCACTAAATCCATCTGTAGCAAATTGAGAATTAACTGATTTAGGGCTGAAGAGTTTGCAAACAAAACAATATACAGAGCTGACTAATGGAGAATACAGAAACCACTCCCTCTTATAGTTCTCACCAATAGCTTTGCACCCTAGAAATATATTTCAGCTACAGAACTTTGTTTTCTTTTACCATCCTGAAATTTTCGATACAAATTTTCAAATGGTCCATTGTGATGCTGACAATCACTTGGCCCTCTCTTTCAATCCAATAATTTACATCATTATAAGAAAACTTACCCACAAAGCAGGATCTGTAGTTCTGTTGTTTATGGGGTCTGCAGATGTGACAATTTCAGATACTAAAATAGTTTCACTTTCTATACAATTATTGATTTTTTTTTTTACAACAGCAAGGAATGGGTGCAGAATTTGGAACAAGTTCTGTTATATTTGTACTGCTATTAGTAATTTTGGAGCCCTGGTGGTGCAGTGGTTAAGCGTTTGGCTGCTATCCAAAAGGTCTGAAGTTCTAATCCAGCAGCCGCTCCTTGGAAACTCTATGGGGCAGTTCTACTCTGTCCTATAGTGTCGCTAGGAGTCAGAATTGACTCGATGGCAATGGTTTTTTTTTGTTTGGTTGGTTTTATTAGTAATTTCAGAACTAGCGGTACTAGTACAACTATTTGTACCCATTAAGCCAGAGGGTTTAATGGAGGATTCTGTTCTGCTTCATTATTCATTACATTTTAAAAAGGAAGTTAATTTTGGAATTATCTTTAGGGATTCAAAAATCCTTTTCTTTTTATCTTCTTTGAGATTTTGCTTTTGTGCTCCACTTCGTTGTCACCATTTCATTTTACCTGGATGTAAAATTGTCACTTTTTTTCTTTTTTGTTTTATCATACTTTAGATGAAGGTTTACAGAACTAGTTTCTCATCAAATAGTTAGTACACACATTGTTCTATGATATTGATTAACAACCCCACATGTCAACACTCTCTCTTCTCAACCCTAGGTCTCATATTACCAGCTTTCCTGTTCTCTCCTGCCTTCCAGTCCCTGCCTCAGGACAGGTGCATCCCTTTAGTCTTGTTTTGTTCCATGGGCCTGTTCAATCTTTGGCTGAAGGGTGAGCCTCAGGAGTGACCTCATTACTGAGCTGAAAGGGTGTCAGAGGACCATACTCTCAGGGTTTCTTAAGTCTCTGTCAGGCCAGCAAGTCTGGTCTTTCTTTCGAAGTTAGAATTTTGTTCTACATTTTTCTTCAGCTCTGTCTGAGACCCTCTATTGTGATCCCTGTCAGAGCAGTCAGTGGTGGTAGTCAGGCACCATCTCATCGTTCTGGGCTCAGTCTGGTGGAGGCCGTGGTAGATGTGCTCCGTTAGTCCTTTGGACTAATCTTTCCCTTGTATATTTAGTTTTCTTCATTCTTCCTTGCTCCCAAAGGGGTGACCAGTGAAGTATCCTAGATGGCTGCTCACAAGCTTTTAAGACTCCAGAAGCTACTCACCAAAGTAATAGAACATATTCTTTATAAACTCTGTTATGCCAATTGAGCTAGATATTCCCCAAGATCATGGTCCCCACAGCCCTCAGCCCAGCAACTCGGTCCCTCAGGGAGTTTGGAGGTGTCTATGGAGCTACCGTGACCTTGCCTCGTACAGGTTGTGCTGGCTTCCCCAGTATTGTGTACTGTCTTACCTTTCACCAAAGTTTCCACTTATCTATTAAGTGTTTTTCCATCCCCACCCCTCTTCTCTCTCGTAACCATCAAAGATTGTTTCTTTTTGTATGTAAACTTTCTCATGAGTATTTACAGTAGTGGTCTCTTACAATATTTGTTTTTTTGTGGTTTATTTTTTCACTCAGCATAATGTTCTCCAGGTTCATCCATGTGATAAGATGCTTCACAGATTCATCGTTGTTCTTTATCTTTGTGTAATACTCCATTGTGTGTATATACCACAGTTTGTTTACCCATTCATCTGTTGATGGGCACCTAGGTTGTTTACATCTTTTCGCTATTGTGAACAATGCTGCAATGAACATGGGTGTGCATATATGTCTGTCTATTCATGTGATGGCTCTTAATTCTCTAGGATCTATTCCTAGGAGTGGGACTGCTGCATCATACGGTATTTCTATTTCTAGCTTTCTAAGGAAGCACCATATCATTTTCCAAAATGATAGTATCATTTTGCATTCCCACTAGCAGTGCATAAATTATGTCACTTTCTAAATTTGGTTCTACCGCAGCAAGTCAATTTGAATAACTGAAAATAAATAAAATTTCTCAACTAAGTAAAATTTATAAAATTTACATTTGAATTTGGATGTTAACACAAAAATTTATATTTGAAAATTAGTGAATAAAAAAATTGATTTGGAACATGCAATTTTGTTCTTCAGGTCTGAGATAGTCAAAACAAATAGTACTTACAAGGCAGTTGAAAATAATTTCGTTTTTCATTTGATTGTTTGTTGGTAAGCCCTTCGCAGGCACATCTCCACAAGTGTTTTCGTCCTGAGATAATACTTCAGAACTTGAGCACTCACTTTCTGCCTTTCAATGTTGCATCTTCACAGTTCATTGGACTACTGCTAATACCCGACAGGGGCAAGACTGATCACAAAGAGCATGACAAAGTACAAGAGTATACTCAATCTGAAGACACGTTTTGGTTTGCGTTGCACAAGACAGGGCTAGGTACGTCACAAGTCACGTGATCATAGTACTGCTGGCATGTTCTTTTGTGGTCAGTGAGAGAGAACTGAATGTGAGATTATACCAGATCGGTCTGAAATGAAAAAGAAACTATAATGGTTATTGTATACAAAATTTATAAAAAGATATCAGTTTCATTCAGTACCCTGCCACTTCCCGTCTCCTATGGTGCTCGCTTTTCCTCGTGTCCTGTCTGCTTGGCATCTATGAGCCTTTGCTTTGGACAACTGGTGCCCCTGTTTTGCTGATTCCCTAAGCACGTGCATAACTTGCTTATTGGGTAATCCATCCTTGCTCCTCGCCTGCGTGGATTTCCCTTATTGTGCCCAAAAGAAGGAAAGTAACCATCACCCTGATTGGCCAGTCTGCCCCACCCTGGTCCTGTCCAGTTCCTTCCTCCCATTCCCCACTCCTTACAGGGAAGGAGCAAGGCTTGTCTCGGGGGCAGAGACAGTGCTCTCTGACTGTGGTGACCCTGCCCAGGGGAAACTTGCTCTGAGGGAGGCCCCATACATTTCTGAAGGTTACTAGCTGAGAAGAGGCAGAGCCATCTCCAACCCAGTTGGTTTGATTCTGAGCGGTGACCTCTACTCCCCTCAGTTTTATCTTTCCCCAGTGCCTTCCATGGCTCTTTGGAGTTGTTCCTTGAACTTCTGTCTTGGAGAGTAGGAAATTGCCATGAAGCCAGCAGGCTGTGGATGGCCATTCTTTACTTAGGCAAAAACCTACCCTGACCTAGCCCTCCCTAAAGCGCCTCAGTATACCACCACAGGAATGCAAACAGCACAAAAACTCAAAGGAAAGAAAAATGCAAACACTGACCCAGATGGTACAGTCTTTTCTCATTCTTCCCCCTCTGGTTCTCCCTCCAACCCCCACTACTGGTTCTTTCCTACCTTCTCTAAAAACTTATTGTCTCTTTCCAGCGGTCTCATCTTCCTCCCAACCCTAGCCATGGGGTCCATCAGGCCTCAGCCCTCAAATCCTGATTCATCCCTCTCCTCGAAGGCTGGAATCCTTTGAAGGTTCACTTGTGTTCGTGTCTTCCACAGTGCCTCCCCTGACTGTGACCTCCCTGACGGCAGGTCCTCTGTATTCTTTAGACCCTACTCTACCCATCGCCTATCCCAGTGCCTGGACCAGAGCTGTCTAAGGCCGCATGGTGTGGGACTGAATAAATGCACCTGTCCAACAGCCCTCAGTTGTTACCGTACATGGTCTGGGCCCACCTAATCATTTGCATTGACCTCTGAACTTCAGAGTTTTGAACTTAAAAGGTGGAAACAACCCACGTGTCCATTGGGAGATGAATGGACAAACAAAATGTGGTGTTTGTTTACATACAATGGACTATTATTCAACCATAAAGAGAAATGAAGTTCTGACATATGCTATGTGACACGAATGAACCTTGAAAACATTATGCCAAGTGAAATAAGTCAGACACCAAAACCAAACCTGTTGACGTGGAGTTGATTCCGACTCATAGCAACCCTATAAGACAAAGTAGAACTGCCCCATAGGGTTTTCAAGGCTGTAATCTTTATGGAAGCAGACTGTCATGTCTTCCTCCCATGGAGTGGCTGATAGGTTTAAACCACTGACTTTTTGGTTAGCAGCAAGCACTCAGCCACTGCACCACCAGGGTTCCTTAAGTCAGGTGCAATAGGACAGATATTGTATAATCCCAAGTACATGGATGATCTACAGTAGGCAATGCATAGAGACAAAATTTATCAGTGGATACCAGGGGCTGTGGGGAGACGGATATGGGGAATTATTGCTTAAGAGACACAGAATTTCTGTTAAAGGTGATGAAAATCATTTGGAAATTGTTATGGATTGAATTGTATCCCCCCAAAATATGTGTTGTAAATCTTAACCTCTATGCCTGTAGTTATAATCCTCTTTGGGTACAGGTTGTCTTTGTTAGGTTAATGAGGCAGGATTAGTGTAGGGTTTGTCTTGAGACAATCTCTTACAAGATGTAAAAGCAGCAGATTAAATTAAGTAAGCAAAGATGGGAGAAGATAGATGCCAAGCCACATGGAGATCTCCAAGAAACCAGGAAATAGAAACCAAAGAGGCAAGGACCTGCCTCCAGAGCTGACAGAGAAAGACTTCACCTAGAGCCCGTGCCCTGATTTCAGACTTCTAGCCTCCTAAACAATATCATTAGTATCACACGCAAGCAAAATTTTGCTGAAGATCACTCAAAAACAGCTGCAGCAGTATATTGCCTGGGAGCTGCCAGAAATTCAGTCCAGTTTCAGAAGAGGACGTGGAACCAGAGATATCATTGCTGATGTCAGATGGATCCTGGCTGAAAGCAGAGAATACCAGAAGGATGTTTACCTGTGTTTTATTGACTATGCAAAGGCATTCGACTGTGTGGATCATATCAAATTATGCATAACATTGCGAAGAATGGGAATTCCAGAACACTTAACTGTGCTCATGAGGAAGCTTTACATAGATCAAGAGGCAGTTGTTCGGACAGAACAAGGGGATACTGATTGGTTTAAAGTCAGGAAAGGTGTGTGTCAGGGTTGTATTCTTTCACCATACCTATTCAATCTGTATGCTGAGCAAATAATACGAGAAGCTGGACTATATGAAGAAGAATGGGGCATCAGGATTGGAGGAAGACTCATTAGCAACCTGCGTTATGCAGATGACACAACCTTCCTTGCTGAAAGTGAAAAGGACTTGAAGCACTTACTAATGAAGATCAAAGACCACAGCTTTCAGTATGGCTTGCACCTCAACATAAAGAAAACAAAAATCCTCACAACTGGACCAATGAGCAACATCATGATAAATGGAGAAAAGATTGAAGTTGTCAAGGATTTCATTTTACTTCATCCACAATCAACAGCCATGCAAGCAGCCGTCAAGAAATCAAAAGACGCATTGCATTGCATAAATCTGCTGCAAAGAACCTCTTTAAAGAGTTGAAGACCAAAGATGTCACCTTGAAGACTAAGGTGCGCCTGATCCAAGCCATGGTATTTTCAATCGCATCATATGCATGTAAAAGCTGGACAATGAATAAGGAAGACTGAAGAAGAATTGATGCCTTTGAATTGTGGTGTTGGCAAAGGATATTGACTATACCATGGACTGCCAAAAGAACGAACAAATCTGTCTTAGAAGAAGTACAACCAGAATGCTTCTTAGAAGCAAGGATGGCGAGACTGCATCTTCCATACTTTGGACATGTTGTCAGGAGGGATCAGTCCCTGGAGATGGACATCATGCTTGGCAGAATACAGGGTCAGCGGAAAAGAGGAAGACCCTCAACGAGGTGGATTGACACAGTGGCTGCAACAATAAGCTCAAGCATAACAACGATTGTGAGGATGGCTCAGGACTGGGCAGTGTTTCCTTCTGTTGTGCACAGGGTTGCTATGAGTCGGAACCAACTCGGCGGCACCTAACGACAACAACAACAAGCCTCCTAAACTGTGAGAAAATAAATTTCTGTTATTAATGTCACTTCACTTGTGGTGTTTGTTATAGCAGCATTGCATAACTAAGACAGTACTGGATATAGTAATGGCTGCACAACATGGTGAATATAATTAACATCATTGACTTGTATAATTAAAAACAGTTAAAACAGCAAATGTTTTGTTATACATTTTTTACCACGTTAAAAAAAAAAAAAAAAGATACTACGTAGTTCATAAAATCTCTAGTAAGAGAGCCAGGCTTGGATGACAAGGTGTCAGGGTCATTTTCTAAATTACGTCACAGGACTGCCTCAGTGGGGGCCTCGCTGACCCTATAGGGCTCAGATGCTGCAGCTAGCCCGCTGAGGCTGCGTCAGGCAGTGCTGCGATCACATGGACCAGAGTGGATTCCACGTGACACTTATCTTGTTATGTCTCTACCTTCTCAACCAGACTTCATAAGGGGACGACTGACTGGTGGAGCACAGGCCATCTGGCTGCATCCCAGTTGCAGGGGTTGCTGGGAAAGTGAGTTTCTGACTTGTCTTGAGGAGACTCCTGGTGACATCGTATGTACAGAGTAGAACTGCTCCACAGGGTTCTCAAGGTTGTGACCTTTCAGAAGCAGATCACCAGGCCTGTCTCCCAAAGCACCTCTGGGTTGGTTTGAACCTCCACCTTTTTGCCTAGTAGTTGAGAGGTAACTGTCTGAGCCACTCAGGGACTCTCATGAGACGGAATTGACTGGACAGCAACGGGTTTGCTTTGCTTTACTTTTGGCCCTGAGGAGGTGTGGAGCCATTAGATGGTGTCTTAGTCCCCTTGTGCTGCTGTAACACAAGGGAGTGGCTTTAAAGAACAGACCTTTATTTACTCTGGACGCTTAAAATCCAAATCAAGGTCTCAGTCATGTGTTGATTCATTCCTTGGAGGTGGTCCCAGGTGTTCTGTGGATCCTTGGCTTGTAGAAGATCTTCACATGGAGTCTGTCTTCCCCCGTGTGTACGTCTAATCCACTCTTTTTATAACTCAGAAGGGATTAAGTTTGGAGTACATTCTACACGTGTATGGAATCATTAACACGACAAACCAAACCCAAACCCTTTGCCCTCAAGTTGATTCCAACTCATAGCAACTGTCTAGGACACAGTAGAACTGCCCCACAGGATTTCTGAAGAGCGACTGGTGGATTCGAACTGCCGACCTTTAGGTTAGCAGCCAAGCTCTTAACAGCTGTGCTACCAGGGCTCCTAACATAACAAAGGAAACCCTATTTCCAAACAGGATTACATCCACAGGGATAGGGGTTAAGATTCCAGCACATGTTTTGGAGAGGACACAATTCATAACAAACCTTCAAAAGAGGAATCTGTGGGAATTTGTGCCTGGGTAGTCCAGCCTGGGATGCTCACTGGTTTTCGATCGAAGCAGGGATGACATTCATTGGCCCCATACACAAAAAGAAAGGAGCCCTGATGGCACAGTGGTTAAGCACTTGACCACTAACTGAGAGGTTGGTGGTTTGAACCCACCGGCTTCTCTGCGGGAGAAAATACCTGGTCAAACCGGTTGCCGCCGAGCGGACTTCACCTCTTAGTAACCCTAAAGGACAGAGTAGTACTGCCCCACAGAGTTCCCAAGGCTATCCATCTGTAAGGACTCAGACTGCCACATCTTTCTCCTGCAGAGCGGCTGGTGGGTTCGGACTGCCGGCCTTTCCCTTAGCCACCAAGTGCTTCACCACTGTACCACCAGGGCTCCTCCACAAAGATTACAGCCTAGGAAACCCTACGGGGGCAGTTCTACCCTGTCATATAGGGTCACTATGAGTCTGAATTGACTCCATGGCAAAAAATGCCGAAAGAGGATACACAGAGAGAGCCTGGTGACTGTCAGTGGGGCAGCAGGGCAAACTTTTAGGTGTGGTGATGAAGCAGGCAGAGGACTATTGACCATCCCATAATAGTTGTTTTTCAGAAAAGTCTACTCTTGTTACATTTTTGTTACAACTTTTACAACACCTCACCATGATTGGTTGATTCCCCAGGTTTCCTCTGTTCTCCTGGCAGGAGGCCAAGGCTCGGGCAAGCCAACTCCAAATTTACCCGTTATGTGACATTTTTGGGGTGGCAGTAGCAAGCTGTCACCACTTTTTTAGAGTTCTGCTCAGTATATTTAGAACCCTGCGCAAAAATTCATTTACAAAAATTATGTGGACTGCACACGCATCGCAGGACTGAAGATTCTCCCCTCACTGTTCATGAATATGTATGTTACTCCCTATATAAGGAGCAAATCTGCCCTAGTTCAGGTAGCTGGCAGCCTTGTGTCATGAGACCCTGCCTGCCTCTCAGTTTGCAAACTGTGAATAAACCTTTATGTTCTTCCTGTGTCTGGCTGACTTCTATTTGCTAGTCTGCTGGGCAAGAACCTATTAGTTGTCGGCTTCATTTGCTGCCCCAGGTGGGACACAGCGGAGACTCCAGTTCAGGTAAGTTAGGTCCTGAAACCTCCTCCGAAGGGCGCCCTCTACCCTCCATTGGGTCGGGAGGACTTTCTGGGTGACACCAACCCCAGACTGGACAACCCGGGAGTCCCCTGATGGAGAACAGAAACATTCCAACGGCACTGTGAAACAGGTGCCTATTTTAAGTTTCACTTTGGAGTAACTACTAAGGGGTGGATTGTGTCCCCAGTCACAGGTGTTATTAGGCCTTGTGGTGATCTTGCTGTGTCCTGGGGCGGAGTCCCCACCTGCATGAGGGCACATCCCTTTATCCCTGCATCTAGAGGACACCTGGGGAGACTGTCGCTGTGTTCTGGGGCTGAGTCCCCACCGCATGAAGGCACAGGTCTTCATCTGGTCTTTTGTCTCAACCCCTGCATGTTTTTTTTGGTAGGGATCTGGTTAAGGAATATTGTCTGTGTGTCTCCCTCCCCTACCCCTTGTTTGTCCTGTGTGTTAGCTAGGAACACTCGACTGGCTTAAGTCCAGGACCCTCCATGCGAAGGAAGGTTTTATCTCTCTCTCTTTTCTAAGGACTGTACTGAAACATTCTAATTTCAGGAACTGCGTCTTGTATAAGACACGAACTTAGTTGGAGCAAAATACACTCCTCACCAACATTGGCTCTGGAAGGTGTGGTACATGAATTGTGCTGCCTGAGATTATTTTTCAGGGTAACCGAGTTCTGCTCCTCCATATAGCCAGGGCCTCTCGAATACATCCTTCCCCTGGCCAACTAATTAGAAGGGATAAGATCTATAAACAAGATGGACGCCGGTCAGTCCACCCCTAGACCATCCCCTTTAGAGTGCATCTTGACTTATTGGGATGTTTTTAAAAACTGGTGACACTAGAAGGAAGTGTTTGAGGTTCCCCTGTGGCATGGCTCGGCCTCAATATAATTTAGAAGATCAGGAGAAGTGGCTAGCCGAGGGAAGTTTGCACCACAATACAATTTTGCAGTTAGATTTATTTTGTAAGAAAACCCATAAGTGGAATGAGGTACATTATATTCAAATGTTCATGACTCTGTATCATAATCAGGGATTACAACAGCAATGTAAATTGATGGTTCAGGTTAATCAGAAGTCTAAACAAGTTCTTGAGGCAGAAGAGCCTGGAATTGAGGTGGGACTGCCAACTCCATATAACCCTATTTACCCTCAGATTCCCCAAATGGCTCCTGCTGACCCTGGCCCTGGGGGCCTCAGAGCCAACCCCTGCCGATCCCAGGACCAGAAATGGTCTCCCCATCTCACACCCACAGCAGTGCTACATTTGGCCAGGGATGGTCTGCTTCCTCAGCTAGCCAGAGTATTGACAAAGAGGGTGATCTAGAAGTAGGCCAGTTCCGTTTAAGAGAGGCACCGGCTGGAACAGGAGCAGATGGGAAAATTAGGAACACTTTGGTGCACGTCCCCTACACCACTTCAGATTTGTTTAACTGGAAAAATAATCTCCCCGCACACCATCGGGACCCTCAAAAATGCATGACATGTTTTTGTCCGTCTTTAATATCCATCAGCCCACCTGGGCAGATTGCCAGTCCCTGGTGGAAGTTCTTTCTTCCAAAGAGAAGAGAACGGTTTTGGAGAAGGCTAGACAGTTCGCTGATGAAGAACATGGTGAAGCCTCCCAACATCCTGATAAATGGCCAGCCAATGACGCAGTCTCTGAAGTTGATCTAGAGCGGGATTACAATTTGAAGGAGGGCATGAGTAGGCTGAGGCACTATGGAGAGTGCTTACTAGAAGACCTTAAAACTGGGGCACGAAAAGAGAAAAACCTCTCAAAAATCTATGAAGTAGTTCGGGGACCTAAAGAAAAGCCCCCTGAGTTTCTTGAAAGAATTTTTCAGGCCTTCTGGAGACACACTGACATGGATCCTGAAGCCACTGAAAATCAATGAATGGTTAATATCATCTTCATAGGACAAAGTTCTACAGATACCTGCAAAAAACTCCAGAAATTGGATGGAGGACCAGTTATGCCTGTATCTCAATTAGTTGAAAGAACCTTTAAAGCTTTTAATAATAGGTACCAGGAACAAGAGCAGAAGAAGACTCGCTGAGCCAGACAACAGGCTACCCTGCTGGCGGCACCCTTAACTGGGAAACCATTCCCCTCACCACATCAACTGGAATCAAGAGAATGGAAAAAAACCCTGCCAGTGGAACTCTGGCCCCCTGAGAAGAGACCAATGAGCCTACTGTTGTAAAGACCGACACTAGAAAAATGAATGCCCTGAAAGAGGCCGGCCGACCAAGCATATTGTGAGTGACCCCCAATCATGAAGGGGCCCGGGTCTTTCCACAGACTGGCTCCGAGCAGGAGAGACCGTCACCATCTCCCCTGAAGAGCCCTGGGTTAACCTAATAATAGAGGGAAGGCCAGTACAATTCCTCTTAGACACAGGGCCTACCCACTTGGTTTTAAATGATCCCCTTACCCTACTCTTGAGTGCCAAAAAGACTCCAGTTGTTGGTGTGTCAGGAAAAGTAAATTATAAAAACTTTTTAAAGCTGGCTATATGCAAGACTGGGAGCTCCATTCTCAGTCATCAATTCCTGTACATACCAGAATGCCTGACCCCCTTACTGGAACGGGATTTGCTCTCCAAATTAGGGGCCAGTATCTCCTTTCATGGGACTAAAAACCCATTTATCCAAATCTAGGTTCCAGCCAAGAAGGGCTGGTGGTTACAAGCAGTTCTCCTGCCCCAGAGGATATAAGACTCCTCCCAAATACCGGAACACATCCTACAAGCAGTAGACTCCATTGTATGGGCTACTGGAGAGCCTGGGAGAGCAGTATCTGCAGTCCCAGTGGTAATCAAACTAAAGGAAGTAGTGGGGACTCCCAATCTAAAGCAGTATCCCATAAGAAGAGAGAATCGAGAGGGACTTCAGAAACTGGTAATCCAATTCTTGAAAATGGGACAGCTCTGACCATGCCAGTCAGAATACAGCACAGCCACCCTGCCAGTAAAAAAACCCAATGGAGAATACAAGATGGTACAGGACCTGAGAGCAATCAACCAAATCATAAGTGATATCCACCCAGTTGCCCCGAACCCCTATACCTCGCTAGCTGTAATACCTGGAGACTATAACTACTTTTACATGCTTTATTTAAAAGATGCATTTTTCTGCATCCCCATATCCCAAGAATCTCAGGCACTGTTCGCCTTTGAGTGGGAAGAATATGACACAGGACACAAGTCCCAATTAACTTGGACTGTAATTCCTCAGGGATTTAAAAACAGCCCAACCTTCTTTGGGGAAGCACTCAGTCAAGATCTCCAGGGCCTCAAATTAGAGGAGGGGGTCCTGCTCCAATATGTTGACAATCTTATCATTGCCAGTAAAGGGCATAAGGCCTCCGACCAAAATAGCATTAAGACTAAATCTCCTGGCCCAGTATAAAGTCTTAAAAGAAAAATACCAGATATCCCAGCTACAGGTCCAATATTTGGGATTCCTTATATCACAAGGAACTCGAACTCTGTCTCCCTCATGCAAGGAGGCCATTTGTGCCACTTGAGAACCATCAAATAGACAGGAACTCGGGATTTTGGGGCATGGCTGGGTTTTGTAGAATACGGATCCCAAACTTTGGACTGATAGCAAAACCCCTTTAGGAAGCTACGAAAGTGGGGGATGGAGACCCATTCATTTGGTCTCCTAGCTCTCAACAGGCCTCTGAGGAAATAAAGGCTGCATTGTCAAAAACCTCTGCTTTAGGCCTCCCTGACTTGGAAAAGCCTTTTCATCTTTATACCCATGAAGGCAAAGGGAGGGCCCTGGGAGTCCTCACCCAGAGTCTGGGGCCTCACCAGAGACCTGTAAGATACTTCTCCAAGCAGTTGGATTTGCCTGCACAGGGATGGCCTCCCTGCTGAGGGCAGTATCAGCTCTCCGCGAGCTAAATCTAGAGGCAGAAATACTATCTCTAGGCCAGACTCTGACTGTGCCTACCTCTCATGCAGTGATTGCCCTTTTGGAACAAAAAGGAGGGCTATGGCTGACCCTGGGCTGACTGGGTAAATATTAAGCTATCCTACTAGACAACCCAGCTGTAACTCTGGTCACTGGAACCCGGTCAAACCCAGCCACACTACTGCCACTCACCGAAAATCCTCCTCTAATTCATGATTGTTTGCAGACAATAGAAGAAACGTACTCCAGCAGACCAGACCTTTGAGACACTCCTTTCAAGGAAGGTCTCCAATAGTATGTTGATGGGAGTGGCTTCATAGAAGAAGAAAAGCGAAGGGCTGGATATGCTCTTGTTTCCCTCGAACCCCTACATTTTGTTGAAGCTGAAACCCTGCCTGTAGGGACTTCTGCCCAAAAGGTTGAACTTGTTGCTCTAACCAGAGCCCTAACCTTGGCAGAAGGTAAGATTGTTATAATCTAGACTGATTCTCATTACGTCTTTGGTGGAATCCATGCACACACAGCAATATGGAAAGAGAGGGGCCTGTTAACATCAGCAAATGAGATAAAACATGGGGAACAGATTTTGGCACTGTTGAAATCCGTTCAAATGCCTCAACAGGTAGCAGTAGTTCACTGTAATAAACACCAAAAGGAAAACACTCCTGAGGCGAGAGGTAATGCACTCACTGACTTCACAGCAAAACAAACAGCTAGAAGGATATCCTAGACTGAAGAACCACCATCAGTAAAGGGCGTGATCATTTGGCATTCTCAGGAACACTTTAATCCAACATACACAAACGAGGATTATGAGTTAATAAAAGAACGGGGATTTTCGCTAGACCCCAGCCAGTCACGAGTGGTATAAAAACCCTGCAGGAATTACCTACTTACCACAACTCACAGCATGGAACATTTTGAGGGCCGTACATGAAGCCATCCACTGGGGACAGGAGGCCACATCCAGAAGGACTAAAAGGTACTTTGCAGAGAAAAAGCTCCTTCAGATTATAAAAGAATTCACAGACAATGCCATACTTGCATCCAAAATAACCCTAAAAACTGACCTTTTCTGCCTCCTAGTGTCCAGTTTACAGGAAAGTGTCCAGCTGAAGACTGGCAAGTTGATTTTCCAACCACGCCTAAGGCACCTGGAAACCTTAGGTACCTCCTAGTATTTGTAGACACTTTTTGCAGTTGGATAGAGGCATTTCCAACTCTGACAGAAAATGCTTTTGAAGTATCAAAGGTTCTGTTAGAACAAATTGTTTCAAATTTCATCATGCCCTTCACTCTTCAATCAGACAATGGGCAAGCTTTTGTCTCTGTAGTAACTCAACAGGTATCAAAGGCACTCAACATTCCTTGGAGGCTACATGGTGCCTGGAGACCACAGTCTTCTGGAAAGGTAGAAAAAATGAATCATACACTGAAGAAAACTATAGCAAAAATATGTCAAGAAACTGGACTAAAATGGATAAAGGCCCTACCACTGGCTCTCTTGAGGATTTGGACAGCCCCTAGAAGCTGGCTTAATTTAAGCTCCTATGAGACCCTTCCAAATAGACCATGGTCAGTTTCCTAACAGTGAAGTAGATCCTAAAGGTCAGATTAGGACATTTCTGTCACAAATTCAAGCCTCCTTAACTGAAATAAAAGGCTATATGGCCTGGAGGCTGCCAGACCCACCTGATGGACTCTTACACCCTTTCTTACTAGGTGACTGGGTCTTGTTAAAACACTGGAAGGAGGATCGAGACCTCCAGCTGGTATGGGAGGGGCCCTACTTGGTGTTACTAACCACTTATTCTTCTCTGAAGCTTGAAGGAATAAAACTGTGGGTCCCCTATTCCTGAGTAAAATCAATAGCCACCGCAGCAAATCCTGGTACCAGGGAACCAGACAGCAAGATCGTGGAGCCTGACTGGACAGTAGAGCCATGACAAGGACTCAAGGTGTTGTTCTGAAGGCCCAGACCTGATACGTAAAACCTTCTGTTAATGAATGTAGTAGAGATTTTTTTTTATAGCTCTTTCCCTAATATTCTGTTTGGCCTTTGCTTGCCAGCTGCCCATTTCTGGATACACTTATTTCCCTTGGTGTTAAAGGTTTAATTCTCAAGAATTAATTTCTTCTGTGTGTAGAAGAGTCTTAAGATGAAGCCTTTTCTTACAGTCCTCTTGAGTCTCTTTTTACTACCCCCTTGAACACAGGGCTCCGAAAACTGGGAAAATAATTACTTTTACCAAGTTTCAAAAGCTGTCAGTGAAGGCCAGCCACTTTATTTGTGTTGGATATGTTTTTCCCCTCCCAGGAAAACAGGGAACCTACAAATTCTCCCTGTGACTAACTACTCCCAGGTGCTACCTACCTCCCCCCTGGGGAGGATTCACCTATCATGAGGCAAACTTAAAAAAAATTTAACCCAGACTATTGAGACCATAGTGTGGTCCACAGGCCGGGCAATAGAAGCTCAACAAAAATCCTTAGACTCCCTGGTCAAAGTGGTCTTGGATCACCAGATTGCACTGGACTACCTGCCAGCAGAACAAGGAGGAGTGTGTGTGGTAGCAAACACCTCTTCCTACAAGTCTATAAATTCCTCTGCCCAGATTGAGATCAATGTAAAAAAGATATATGATCAGGCCCTGTGGCTCCATAATTTTAACCAAGGATCAAATGTCCAGGATATATGGTAGGCCGTAAAAAGTGCCCCTCCTTCACTTACTTGGTTACTTCCCCTGTTGGGTCCCCTGGTTGCACTTTTCCTCCTATTGCTCTGTGGTCTCTGTATATTCAAGCTCCTTTTTAGATTTGTGTCTTCTAGGATTCAAAAATTCCATTTGCAAATGATGCTCCAACAAGGCTTTCGACCTATCCCTCCAGATGAAACTGTTTATCGATTCTATGAGGGTCTTATAGACCTAGACCAACGCCTGTATTCAGCTTGAAGAAGTTACAGAAGAATGACCTTTGCCCTTATTTCCCTTTAAGATTAAAGTGACCAGGAGGGAATGAAGCAGGCAGAAGGCTATTGACCATCCCATAATAGTTGTTTTTCAGTAAAGTCTACTCTTGCCACATTTTTGTTACAACTTTTACAACACCTCACCATGATTGGTTGATTGCCCAGGTTTCCTCTCTTCTCCTGGCAGGAGGCCAAGGTGCAGGCACACCAACTCCAAATTTACCCACTATATTACCTTTCTGGGGTGGCAGTAGCCAGCCATGGCCATTTTTTTAGGGCTGTGTGGAGTATTTTTAGAGCTGTGCGCAAAAGCTCAGCCACAAAATTATGTGGACTGCGCACGCATCACGGGACTGAAGATTCTCCCCTCACTGTTCGTCAATATGTATGTTACTCCCTATATAAGGAGCAAATCTGCCTTAGGTCAGGGAGGTGGCAGCCTTGGGCTGTGAGATCCTGCCTGCCTCCTAGTTTACAAGCTGTGAATAAACCTTTCAGTTCTTCCAGCCCTGCATCTAGCTAACTTCTATTCGCTAGTCTGCTGGGCAAGGACCTATTAGTTGTCGGCTTCAGCAATGCTGTTACCTTTGCTGGGACCTACTGACTGAATTACTGCCTCTTGCTTGCTACATGGCAGTGACCCATTCTCACGGACTGGCTTCCAACACCCATTCTTACTGCTGTGTCAGGGTGGCCATGCTCTATGCACAGTGATGGAGAGACTTATCGTAAGGGAAAAAGACCCCAGACTTAAATTTAATCAAAAAAGATTTTTATTATGCCAAGACAAAGATAGTCATTTGAATGAGGGAGACCATCAGCATGTACCCAGTACAGTGACTGAGAGAATCACTGAACCACAGTCATGGTATTTATTATATACTGCAGAGGACAAAGATAATCATCACAAGGTCATGATTGGTAGCAGGTCAATTCATCACTGTCATAGGTGGGGCTACAGAAGTGAGAAAGGGATCATAACTAGGACATGTACATAATTACAGGTTAAAAAAGGTTACAGGATTGGTTCTGAGGTTTTAATTATCTGGCTGTGTGGTGGCTGGGGTCGACTCCCAATCATGTCATCCAGAGTCATAGACACAAGGTGGTTATAAGATGATACCAGGGCCCAAACTTTTAACTTAAATCAGATAACATGCATAACGGAGCATTTCCTTCTTTGTTTTACTTATTGTTGTTAAGTGCAGTCGAGTCAGTTCCAGCTGATATTGACCCTATGTACAACAGAATGAAACACTGCCTGGTCCTGCACCATCCTCACAATTGTTGATATGTTTGAGCCCATTGTTGCAGCCACTGTGTCAATCCATCTCATCAAGGGTCTTTCTTTTTTTCACTGACCCTCTACCAAGCATGATGTCCTTCTCCAGGGACTGGTCCCTTCTGATAATATTTCCAAAGCACAGGAGATGAAGTCTTGCCACCCTGGCTTCCAATAAGCATTCTGACTGCACTCCTTCCAAGACAGATTTGTTCGTTCTTCTGGCGGTTCATGGTATATTCAATATTTATTCTTCATCAGCACCATAATTCAAAGGCATCAGTTCTTCTTCGGTTTTCCTTATTCATTGTCCAGCTTTCCCACGCACATGAGGAGACTGAAAATACCATGGGTTGGGGTCAGGTGGATCTTAGTTCTCAAAGTCACATCCTTGCTTTTTAACACTTTAAAGAGGCCTTTTGCAGCAGATCTGTCCACTGATTTCTTTTTTTTTTTTTTTTTTATAATAACTTTTATTAAGCTTCAAGTGAACGTTTACAAATCCAATCAGTCTGTCACATATAAGTTTACATACATCTCACTCCCTACTCCCACTTACTCTCCCCGTCTTGAGTCAGCCCTTTCAGTCTCTCCTTTCTTGACAATTTTGCTGGCTTCCCTCTCTCTCTATCCTCCCATCCCCCCTCCAGACAAGAGTTGCCAACACAATCTCAAGTGTACACCTGATATAATTAGCTCACTCTTCATCAGCGTCTCTCTCCCACCCGCTGACCAGTCCCTTTCATGTCTGATGAGTTGTCTTCAGGGATGGTTCCTGTCCTGTGTCAACAGAAGGTCTGGAGAGCATGGCCGCCGGGATTCCTCCAGTCTCAGTCAGACCATTAAGTTTGGTCTTCTTATGAGAATTTGGGGTCTGCATCCCACTGCTCTCCTGCTCCCTCAGGGGTCCTCTGCTGAGCTCCCTGTCAGGGCAGTCATCGATTGTGGCCGGGCACCAACTAGTTCTTCTGGTCTCAGGATGATGTAGGTCTCTTGTTCATGTGGCCCTTTCTGTCTCTTGGGCTCTTAGTTGTCATGTGGGCTTGGTGTTCTTCATTTTCCTTTGCTCCAGGTGGGTTGAGACCAATTGCTGCATCTTAGATGGCTGCTTGTTAGCATTTAAGACCCCAGACGCCACATTTCAAAGTGGGATGCAGAATGATTTCATAATAGAATTATTTTGCCAATTGACTTAGAAGTCCCCGCAAACCATGTTCCCCAGACCCCCGCGCTTGCTCCGCTGAGCTTTGAAGCATTCATTTTATCCCGGAAACTTCTTTGCTTTTGGTCCAGTCCAATTGAGCTGACCTTCCATGTATTGAGTGTTGTCTTTCCCTTCACCTAAAGCAGTTCTTATCTACTGATTAATCAATAAAAAAACCCTCTCCCACCCTCCCTCCCTCCCCCCCTCGTAACCACAAAAGTATGTGTTCTTCTCAGGTTTACTATTTCTCAAGATCTTATAATAGTGGTCTTATACAGTATTTGTCCTTTTGCCTCTGACTCATTTTGCTCAGCATAATGCCTTCCAGGTTCCTCCATGTTATGAAATGTTTCAGAGATTCGTCACTGTTCTTTATCGATGCGTAGTATTCCATTGTGTGAATATACCACAATTTATTTACCCATTCATCCGTTGATGGACACCTTGGTTGCTTCCAACTTTTTGCTATTGTAAACAGAGCTGCAATAAACATGGGTGTGCATATATCTGTTTGTATGAAGGCTCTTGTATCTCTAGGGTATATTCCGAGGAGTGGGATTTCTGGGTTGTATGGTAGTTCTATTTCTAACTGTTTAAGATAACGCCAGATAGATTTCCAAAGTGGTTGTACCATTTTACATTCCCACCAGCAGTGTATGAGAGTTCCAATCTCTCCGCAGCCTCTCCAACATTTATTATTTTGTGTTTTTTGGATTAATGCCAGCCTTGCTGGTGTGAGATGGAATCTCATCGTAGTTTTAATTTGCATTTCTCTAATGGCTAATGATCGAGAGCATTTTCTCATGTATCTGTTGGCTGCCTGAATATCTTCTTTAGAGAAATGTGTGTTCATATCCTTTGCCCACTTCTTGATTGGGTTGTTTGTCTTTTTGTGGTTGAGTTTTGACAGAATCATGTAGATTTTAGAGATCAGGCGCTGGTCGGAGATGTCATAGCTGAAAATTCTTTCCCAATCTGTAGGTGGTCTTTTTACTCTTTTGGTGAAGTCTTTAGATGAGCATAGGTGTTTGATTTTTAGGAGCTCCCAGTTATCGGGTTTCTCTTCATCATTTTTGGTAATGTTTTGTATTCTGTTTATACCTTGTATTAGGGCTCCTAGGGTTGTCCCAATTTTTTCTTCCATGATCTTTATCGTTTTAGTCTTTATGTTTAGGTCTTTGATCCACTTGGAGTTAGTTTTTGTGCATGGTGTGAGGTATGGGTCCTGTTTCATTTTTTTGCAAATGGATATCCAGTTATGCCAGCACCATTTGTTAAAAAGGCTGTCTTTTCCCCAGTTAATTGACACTGGTCCTTTGTCAAATATCAGCTGCTCATACGTGGATGGATCTATGTCTGGGTTCTCAATTCTGTTCCATTGGTCTATGTGTCTGTTGTTGTACCAATACCAGGCTGTTTTGACTACTGTGGCTGTATAATAGGTTCTGAAGTCAGGTAAGGTGAGGCCTCCCACTTTCTTCTTCTTTTTCAGTAGTGCTTTGCTTATCCGGGGCTTCTTTCCCTTCCATATGAAATTGGTGATTTGTTTCTCTATCCCCTTAAAATATGACATTGGAATTTGGATCGGAAGTGCGTTAAATGTATAGATGGCTTTTGGTAGAATAGACATTTTTACTATGTTAAGTCTTCCTATCCATGAGCAAGGTATGTTTTTCCACTTAAGTATGTCCTTTTGAATTTCTTGTAGTAGAGCTTTGTAGTTTTCTTTGTATAGGTCTTTTACATCCTTGGTAAGATTTATTCCTAAGTATCTTATCTTCTTGGGGGCTACCGTGAATGGTATTGATTTGGTTATTTCCTCTTCGGTGTTCTTTTTGTTGATGTAGAGGAATCCAAGTGATTTTTGTATGTTTATTTTATAACCTGAGACTCTGCCAAACTCTTCTATTAGTTTCAGTAGTTTTCTGGAGGATTCCTTAGGGTTTTCTGTGTATATAATCATGTCATCTGCAAATAGTGATAACTTTACTTCTTCCTTGCCAATCCGGATACCTTTTATTTCTTTGTCTAGCCTGATTGCCCTGGCTAAGACTTCCAACACGATGTTGAATAAGAGCGGTGATAAAGGGCATCCTTGTCTGGTTCCCGTTCTCAAGGGAAATGCTTTCAGGTTCTCTCCATTTAGAGTGATATTGGCTGTTGGCTTTGCATAGATGCCCTTTATTATGTTGAGGAATTTTCCTTCAATTCCTATTTTGGTAAGAGTTTTTATCATAAATGGGTGTTGGACTTTGTCAAATGCCTTTTCTGCATCAATTGATAAGATCATGTGGTTTTTGTCTTTTGTTTTATTTATGTGATGGATTACATTAATGGTTTTTCTGATATTAAACCAGCCTTGCATACCTGGTATAAATCCCACTTGATCAGGGTGAATTATTTTTTTGATGTGTTGTTGGATTCTATTGGCTAGAATTTTGTTGAGGATTTTTGCATCAATGTTCATGAGGGATATAGGTCTATAATTTTCTTTTTTTGTAATGTCTTTACCTGGTTTTGGTATCAGGGAGATGGTGGCTTCATAGAATGAGTTGGGTAGTATTCCGTCATTTTCTATGCTTTGGAATACCTTTAGTAGTAGTGGTGTTAACTCTTCTCTGAAAATTTGGTAGAACTCTGCAGTGAAGCCGTCCGGGCCAGGACTTTTTTTTGTTGGGAGTTTTTTGATTACCGTTTCAATCTCTTTTTTTGTTATGGGTCTATTTAGTTGTTCTGCTTCTGAATGTGTTAGTTTAGGTAGGTAGTGTTTTTCAAGGAATTCATCCATTTCTTCTAGGTTTTCAAATTTGTTAGAGTACAATTTTTCATAATAATCTGAAATGATTCTTTTAATTTCATTTGGTTCTGTTGTGATGTGGTCCTTCTCATTTCTTATTCGGGTTATTTGTTTCCTTTCCTGTATTTCTTTAGTCAGTCTAGCCAATGGTTTATCAATTTTGTTAATTTTTTCAAAGAACCAGCTTTTGGCTTTGTTAATTCTTTCAATTGTTTTTCTGTTCTCTAATTCATTTAGTTCAGCTCTAATTTTTATTATTTGTTTTCTTCTGGTGCCTGATGGATTCTTTTGTTGCTCACTTTCTATTTGTTCAAGTTGTAGGGACAGTTCTCTGATTTTGGCTCTTTCTTCTTTTTGTATGTGTGCATTTATTGATATAAATTGGCCTCTGAGCACTGCTTTTGCTGTGTCCCAGAGGTTTTGATAGGAAGTATTTTCATTCTCGTTGCTTTCTATGAATTTCCTTATTCCCTCCTTGATGTCTTCTATAACCCAGTCTTTTTTCAGGAGGGTATTGTTCATTTTCCAAGTATTTGATTTCTTTTCCCTCGTTCTTCTGTTATTGATCTCTAGTTTTATTGCCTTGTGGTCTGAGAAGATGCTTTGTAATATTTCGATGTTTTGGACTCTGCAAAGGTTTGTTTTATGACCTAATATGTGGTCTATTCTAGAGAATGTTCCATGTGCGCTAGAAAAAAAAGTATATTTTGCAGCAGTTGGGTGGAGAGTTCTGTATAAGTCAATGAGGTCAAGTTGGTTGATTGTTGTAATTAGATCTTCCGTGTCTCTGTTGAGCTTCTTACTGGATGTCCTGTCCTTCTCCGAAAGGGGTGTGTTGAAGTCTCCTACTATAATTGTGGAGGTATCTATCTCGCTTTTCAGTTCTGTTAAAATTTGATTTATATATCTTGCAGCCCTGTCATTGGGTGCGTAAATATTTAATATGGTTATGTCTTCCTGATCAATTGTCCCTTTTATCATTATATAGTGTCCTTCTTTATCCTTTGTGGTGGATTTAAGTCTAAAGTCTATTTTGTCAGAAATTAATATTGCTACTCCTCTTCTTTTTTGCTTATTGTTTGCTTGATATACTTTTTTCCATCCTTTGAGTTTTAGTTTGTTTGTGTCTCTAAGTCTAAGGTGTGTCTCTTGTAGGCAGCATATAGATGGATCGTGTTTCTTTATCCAGTCTGTGACTCTCTGTCTCTTTATTGGTGCATTTAGTCCATTTACATTCAGGGTAATTATAGATAAATAAGTTTTTAGTGCTGTCATTTTGATGCCTTTTTATGTGTGTTGTTGACCATTTCATTTTTCCACATACTTTTTTGTGCTGAGGCGTTTTTCTTAGTAAATTGTGAGATCCTCACTTTCATAGTGTTTGACTTTATGTTAGTTGAGTCGTTACGTTTTTCTTGGTTTTTGTCTTGAGTTATAGAGTTGTTATACCTTTTTGTGGTTACCTCATTATATACCCCTATTTTTCTAAGTAAAAACCTAACTTGTATTGTTCTATATCGCCTTGTATCACTCTCCATATGGCAGTTCAATGCCTCCTGTATTTAGTCCCTCTTTTTGATTATTGTGATCTTTTACCTATTGACTTCCATGATTCCCTGTTATGTGTATTTTTTTTTTAATTAATCTTAATTTGTTTGTTTTTGTGATTTCCCTATTTGAGTTGATATCAGGACGTTCTGTTTTGTGACCTTGTGTTGTGCTGATATCTGATATTATTGGTTCTCTGACCAAACAATATCCTTTAGTATTTCTTGTAGCTTTGGTTTGGTTTTTGCAAATTCTCTAAACTTGTGTTTGTCTGTAAATATCTTAATTTCGCCTTCATATTTCAGAGAGAGTTTTGCTGGATATATGATCCTTGGTTGGCAGTTCTTCTCCTTCAGTGTTCTGTATATGTCGTCCCATTCCCTTCTTGCCTGCATGGTTTCTGCTGAGTAGTCAGAACATATTCTTATTGATTCTCCCTTGAAGGAAACCTTTCTTTTCTCCCTGGCTGCTTTTAAAATTTTCTGTTTATCTTTGGTTTTGGTGAGTTTGATGATAATATGTCTTGGTGTTTTTCTTTTTGGATCAATCTTAAATGGGGTTCGATGAGCATCTTGGATAGATATCCTTTCGTCTTTCATGATGTCAGGGAAGTTTTCTGTCAGAAGTTCTTCAACTATTTTCTCTGTGTTTTCTGTCCCCCCTCCCTGTTCTGGGACTCCAATCACCCGCAGGTTATCCTTCTTGATAGAGTCCCACATAATTCTTAGGGTTTCTTCATTTTTTTTAATTCTTTTATCTGATTTTTTTTCAGCTATGTTGGTGTTGATTCCCTGGTCCTCCAGATGTCCCAGTCTGCATTCTAATTGCTCGAATCTGCTCCTCTGACTTCCTAGTGTGTTGTCTAATTCTGTTATTTTATTGTTAATCTTTTGGATTTCTACATGTTGTCTCTCTATGGATTCTTGCAACTTATTAATTTTTCCAGTATGTTCTTGAATAATCTTTTTGAGTTCTTCAACAGTTTTATCAGTGTGTTCCTTGGCTTTTTCTGCAGATATCCTAATTTCATTTGTGATATCATTAAGCATTCTGTAAATTAGTTTTTTATATTCTGTATCTGATAATTCCAAAATTGTATCTTCATTTGGGAAAGATTTTGATTCTTTTGTTTGGGGAGTTGGAGAAGCTGTCACGGTCTGCTTCTTTAAGTGGTTTGATATGGATTGTTGTCTCCGAGCCATCACTGGGAAACTAGTTTTTCCAGAAAATCCGCTAAAAAAAAAAACTGCAGTCAGATCCCTATCAGAGTTCTCCCTCTGGCTCAGGCTATTCAGATGTTAATGAAGCCGCCTGGGGAGGGTGGGGGAGGGAACAGAGAGATAGGAGAGTAGCACCTCAGAATATAGCCAGAGTTGCTTGTCTTGCTTGGAATGACTCTTATATCTGAGATTCCCGCGGGCGCGTCGCCTATGTGTGCTGTCTGTGTGGAGATTGCCCCCGGGGGGTCTGGCCCGCTGGAGTCACGGTCAGATCCTCCGCTTCCAGCCCCACGCCCAGCGTCAAGGCTCCCCTACTGGGACGGTGCACTCTCGACTCCAAAATCAGTCGCTGCCTCCCGGGGACTTCTCGTCCCTCCAGCCGCGTGGCCGTGCCGCCCCCGTGAACCAGGTGGGCCCCCTCCCGGGGTTAGTTCAGATGGGTGGAGTAGCTCCCCGTGCTTGTGCCGCGACCGAGTGTCCCGGCTGGAACGCTGTTCTCCCCGCTCCAATACCAGTCGCTGCCTCCCGGGGACTTCTCCTACCGGCTGCGTCCCACGCCGCCCGCGCGACCCGGATGGTCACCTTCCCGGGGTTAGTTCAGGGGGTGGAGCAACTCTCCGTGTTTATGGCGTACCTGCGTGCAGTCCAAATCCCTGTGGGACGGTTCCCCGGCTCGGATGCTACTCTTTCTGCTCCAAGATCAGTCACTGCCTCCCGGGGACTTCTCCTAACGGCTGCGTCCCACGCCGCCCGTGGAACCGGCTTGTCCCCCTCCCGGGGTTAGTTCAGGGGGGTGGAGCAGGTCTCTGTGCTTGTGCCGTACCTGACTGGTATGCTGGCTCCAGGCTCTGGAAACAATCGCTGCTTCCCCGTATTAGTTCGTTCTCCGTCTCTAAATCTGTGTTTGTTGTTCAGGGTTCGTAGATTGTTATGTATGTGATCGATTCACTTGTTTTTCCGTGTCTTTGTTGTAAGAGGGATCCGAGGTAGCGTCTGCCTAGTCCGCCATCTTGGCTCCGCCTCCTCCACTGATTTCTTGACTGCTGCATCCATGGGCGTTGACTGTGGATCCAAGTAAAAGAAAATCCTTGACGACTTCAATCTTCTCTTCTGTTTGTCATGATGTTGCTTATTGGCCCAGTTATCAGGATTTTTGTTTTCTTTACGTAGAGGTGTAATCCATACTGAAGATTGTAGCCTTTGATGTTCATTAATAAGTGCTTCAAGTCCTCTTCATGTTCAGCAAGGAAAGTTGTGTCATCTGCATATGGCAGGATGTTCATGAGTCTTCCTCCACCTTATAATGTTATGTTCTTTGTAAAATTTCCAGCTTCCCTGATTATTTGCTCAACATAAAGATCGAATAAATGTGGTGAAAGAATACAACACTGACACAAAGCTTTCCTGATTTTAAACCATCATCAGTATGCCCTTGTTCTGTTAAAACAGCTGCCTCTAGGTCTATGTACACATGAGCACAATTAGGTGTTCTGGATTTCTCATTTTTCGCAATGTTATTCATACTTTATGATTCACACAGTTGAATGCCTTTGCGTAGTCAATAAGACACAGGTAAACATCTTTCTGGTATTCCCTGCTTTCAACCAAGATCCATCTGACATCAGCAATGATATACCTCGTTCTACTTCCTCTTCCGAATCTGACTTGAATTTCAGGCAGTTTCCTGTTGTCTTAGGCGAGGTACTCTGGAGAAGCAAAACCAGTGCAGCAGTGAAATATATGTGTAAAACCAAAATCAAACCTATTGCCATCGCGTAGGTTCCAACTCATATATAGAGATTTGTATCAAGGAAATGGGTCACATGACTGTGGAGGCTAGAAAGTCCCAAGTCTTTAGGTCAGGCTGGAGGCTTCTCCTGACTCATGAGGCCTCAGGGGCTAGCAAATCCAAGACAGGAAGGTCAGACAGCAGACCTCTGGCTCACAGGCTGTGTAGGAGATGAATCCCAAGTTGGCAGGCAAGACAGCAGGTAAGCGGCTAGCTCAAGTCCCAAGAACTGGAGGTCAGATGAATAGGAGCCAGCTGCAGAATCCAGAGGGAGCAAAATACATCAAGCCTTGCCAGAAAGTCCACCTGTGTTGGATGCAGTCCACACCTCCAAGGAAACTCCCTTTCAATGAGTGGCTGCTCACAACAGATCTTATAATGGAAGTGATCACATTGTATCGGAGCTTATCATGGAGGAGATTGTTGTTAGGTGCCATCGAGTTGGTTCTGACTCATAGCTGTCAGTGATAGGATAATATCCATATGCCTACAAGGAAGACCAGTTAATACGACTATTATTCAAATTTACACATCAACCACTAAGGCCAAAGATGAAGAAATTGAGGATTTTTACCAACTTCTGCAGTCTGAAATTGATCAAATATGCAATCAGGATGTACTGATAATTACTGGTGATTGGATTGCGAAAGTTGGAAACAAAGAAGAAGGATTGGTAGTTGGAAAACATGGCCTTGGTGATAGAAACAATGCCAGAGATCACATCATTGAATTTTGCAAGACCAGTGACTTCTTCATTGCAAATACCTTTTTTCACCAACATAAATGGCAACTATACACATGGACCTTGCCAGGTGGAATACATGGGAATCAAATCGACTACATCTGTGGAAAGAGACAATGGAAAACTCAATGTCATCAATCAGAACAAGGCCAGAGGCCAACTGCAAATCATGGAGGTGATTGCATCGCTAAAAAGTTGCCAAACTACATCACACCTGCCAAACCATTGAAGATCATGACCCAGCCAAGTTGACACACAACCTTATCATTGCACCTGGTGATTGATGTACTGCTGCAACCATTTTTGAATGATCTTTGGCAAAATGTTACCTGCTTGTGATATTAATGGTGTTGTTGTTAGGTGCTGTCGAGTTGGGTCTGACTCATAGCGACCCTATGCACAACAGAATGAAACACTGCCTGGTCCTGCGCCATCCTCACAATCATTATGCTTGAGCTCGTTGTTACAGCCACTGTGTCAATCCACCTCTTTGAGGGTCTTCCTCTTTTCCACTGACCCTGTACTTTGCCAAGCATGATGTCCTTCTCCAGATACTGATCCCTCCTGACAACATGTCCAAAGTATTACTATATTGTTCGATATTATATTGTTCGATATTAATGATACTGTTTGATAATTTGTGTGTTCTGTTGGGTCACCTTTCTTTGGAATGGGCACAAATATGGATCTCTTTCAGTCAGATGGTCAGGTATCTGTCTTCCAGATTTCTTCGCATAGATAAGCACCTCTGGTATTGCTTTACTGTACATAGATACAGTTGTTTATCAGCTAGCAGAGAAACCTGTTGTATCACTTTTTCTGTTGTGTAACTAGAGGAGATTGAACCTTATCCAGTTATTGCTGTTAACAAACTTGGAAAACATAATATGGCCAAGCTCTATTTACTGGCTCTTTACTCTCCACATTAGCTTTCATTCGCTCTCCTCTAGCCTGGGACCTCCTTCTCCTTCCCACTGTATCTAAGGAGGTAGAAGTCTGCATCAAAGCTTGATTTGGGTTTAACTCCTATTTAGAGAGTCAGTGTCCTTTTTGTAAAGGCATTTCCCTTTTTTAGTAGGGACAAGAATCGTCTAGGAAAAATATATAGAACTTTTTTAAACATTTTTTTTTTTTTATAATAACTTTTATTAAGCTTCAAGTGAACGTTTACAAATCCAATCAGTCTGTCACATATAAGTTTACATACATCTCACTCCCTACTCCCACTTACTCTCCCCGTCTTGAGTCAGCCCTTTCAGTCTCTCCTTTCTTGACAATTTTGCCGGCTTCCCT
This sequence comes from Elephas maximus indicus, assembly GCF_024166365.1. Taxonomy (NCBI): domain Eukaryota; kingdom Metazoa; phylum Chordata; class Mammalia; order Proboscidea; family Elephantidae; genus Elephas; species Elephas maximus. The sequence goes on along the minus strand of NC_064831.1, from coordinate 64,435,823 downwards.
CTCTCTCTATCCTCCCATCCCCCCTCCAGGCAAGAGTTGCCAACACAATCTCAAGTGTCCACCTGATATAATTAGCTCACTCTTCATCAGCATCTCTCTCCCACCCGCTGACCAGTCCCTTTCATTTCTGATGAGTTGTCTTCGGGGATGGTTCCTGTCCTGTGTCAGCTGAAGGTCTGGGGAGCATGGCCGCCGGGATTCCTCCAGTCTCAGTCAGACCATTAAGTTTGGTCTTGTTATGAGAATTTGGGGTCTGCATCCCACTGATCTCCTGCTCCCTCAGGGGTCCTCTGCTGAGCTCCCTGTCAGGGCAGTCATCGATTGTGGCCGGGCACCAACTAGTTCTTCTGGTCTCAGGATGATGTAGGTCTCTGGTTCATGTGGCCCTTTCTGTCTCTTGGGCTCTTAGTTGTCATGTGGGCTTGGTGTTCTTCATTTTCCTTTGCTCCAGGTGGGTTGAGACCAATTGCTGCATCTTAGATGGCTGCTTGTTAGCATTTAAGACCCCAGACGTCACATTTCGAAGTGGGATGCAGAATGATTTCATAATAGAATTATTTTGCCAATTGACTTAGAAGTCCCCGCAAACCATGTTCCCCAGACCCCCGCGCTTGCTCCGCTGACCTTTGAAGCATTCATTTTATCCCGGAAACTTCTTTGCTTTTGGTCCAGTCCAATTGAGCTGACCTTCCATGTATTGAGTGTTGTCTTTCCCTTCACCTAAAGCAGTTCTTATCTACTGATTAATCAATAAAAAACCCTCTCCCACCCTCCCTCCCTCCCCCCCTCGTAACCACAAAAGTATGTGTTCTTCTCAGGTTTACTATTTCTCAAGATCTTATAATAGTGGTCTTATACAATATTTGTCCTTTTGCCTCTGACTAATTTTGCTCAGCATAATGCCTTCCAGGTTCCTCCATGTTATGAAATGTTTCAGAGATTCGTCACTGTTCTTTATCGATGCGTAGTATTCCATTGTGTGAATATACCACAATTTATTTACCCATTCATCCGTTGATGGACACCTTGGTTGCTTCCAACTTTCTGCTATTGTAAACAGAGCTGCAATAAACATGGGTGTGCATATATCTGTTTGTATGAAGGCTCTTGTATCTCTAGGGTATATTCCTAGGAGTGGGATTTCTGGGTTGTATGGTAGTTCTATTTCTAACTGTTTAAGATAACGCCAGATAGATTTCCAAAGTGGTTGTACCATTTTACATTCCCACCAGCAGTGTATGAGAGTTCCAATCTCTCCGCAGCCTCTCCAACATTTATTATTTTGTGTTTTTTGGATTAATGCCAGCCTTGCTGGTGTGAGATGGAATCTCATCGTAGTTTTAATTTGCATTTCTCTAATGGCTAATGATCGAGAGCATTTTCTCATGTATCTGTTGGCTGCCTGAATATCTTCTTTAGTGAAATGTGTGTTCATATCCTTTGCCCACTTCTTGATTGGGTTGTTTGTCTTTTTGTGGTTGAGTTTTGACAGAATCATGTAGATTTTAGAGATCAGGCGCTGGTCGGAGATGTCATAGCTGAAAATTCTTTCCCAATCTGTAGGTGGTCTTTTTACTCTTTTGGTGAAGTCTTTAGATGAGCATAGGTGTTTGATTTTTAGGAGCTCCCAGTTATCGGGTTTCTCTTCATCATTTTTGGTAATGTTTTGTATTCTGTTTATACCTTGTATTAGGGCTCCTAGGGTTGTCCCAATTTTTTCTTCCATGATCTTTATCGTTTTAGTCTTTATGTTTAGGTCTTTGATCCACTTGGAGTTAGTTTTTGTGCATGGTGTGAGGTATGGGTCCTGTTTCATTTTTTTGCAAATGGATATCCAGTTATGCCAGCACCATTTGTTAAAAAGGCTATCTTTTCCCCAGTTAATTGACACTGGTCCTTTGTCAAATATCAGCTGCTCATACGTGGATGGATCTATGTCTGGGTTCTCAATTCTGTTCCATTGGTCTATGTGTCTGTTGTTGTTTTTTAAACATTTTTATTGAGGTATGTTTGATAAAATGCAAAAATTTAAGTGTATGCTGTTCAGTGAATTTTTATGTATGTCAATAGAGTAAGACAGAGTATATTTCTAGCACCCTAGAAAGCCCTTTTGTGCCCCTTCCAGTCATTATCCCACAAGGAAACCATTTCTAACACCATAAATTATTTTTGCTGATTCTTGAACTTTATAAAAATGAAATTCAACAGCATGTACTCTTTTGTGTGTGGCTTTTTTTGCTCAACATGAAAGACTCAGGAGAATTTTTTTTTTAAATCTTTTTTGCCCTTTTCCTCAGTTCTGCAATGAGAATACATGACTATAATTTAGCTTATTATTATTAACAAATTGTATCTTTAAAAATGGTAGCAATACTTGCCAACTACAAAATTTTCATAAAATATGGGTGTTCCCCCCCCCCCCCACAAGAAGAAAAAGTAGACTTTTAAAAATCAGGAGCCATTCAAAGAGTTTATAATCTCATATGTAAATACTGTGTATAAGATGTATGCTTCCCCAGAGCTGGCAAAGTGGCTCTGACTTCCTCTTGGCCTCTTATCACCACCCCCTGCCCCCAGCCCTGTGGTATCCACACATCCTAACAGAAACCAGCCTGTGGCTGGACCCCACTGCAGAGACCAGAGGCAGCCCCAGCCAAGGCAGGGGCCCAGGCGGGCATCTCAGGGGGAGACTTTCTGGCTAAAGACATTGGAGACTGAGCCCTAGTACCCCATTCTGGGAGGGGCCCCGTGTGGGCTGGAGTCAGTGGGAGGAGGAGGGACACCAAGTGACTCATAGCTATTTGCTTAACCTTGAGCTGGAATTATAAATTTGGCCTGTGGCTCCAGGGCCAGCGTCGTTCCAGCAGTGGGATAGGGACAGTAGTGGTCATAGGGACATTATGCTGGCTAGAGGACTCCCCCCACGCTCAGTCCGGCTCAGAGGCTTCCGGCCCCTCCTGAGTGCCCTGTGGGAGGGCCCGGGGCATCCCAGGGTGCCGACTGGAGAAGGAGCCAATAGCATCTGCACACAAAGCCCTCGCCCCTACAGTGAAGTCCCTTCCCCTGGTGACAATGGCTGGCTGAACCTGTACCACTTCTGGAGGGAGAAGGGTTTGCACCAACTCCACTACCGCCAGGTCCAGAATTTCCAGAAGTTTGGCCCCATTTACAGGTAAGCCTGGCAGAGGGTGGGGGCTGACGGAATTGGGCGGTGGGATGGCTTGGGCAACCCAGCTGTGCTACCCTCTCCCTAAATGGTTGGCTCCCCCATTCCAAGCTCCTCATCTACCTTCTGATTTGATCTCTTCCAGGTCCGGGGAAGGTGGCTGGAGAAGGGAAACTCTTCTCAGATTGTGGGGTCTGTTCCCAGCCCCCAGGTCTCAACCCTCCCTAGGCCCCACACCCTTTGAAATTTTATGGGGATAGTAAGAGAACAAGCACTACTCGATGCCTGCTGACATCCTCTATCCTCAGGACAGCCTGTAAGGGTGGTTTATTACCCCTGTTGTCAGGAGGAGACAGGCTCAGAGAGGTTAGGATTCTTGCTCTGGTCACACAGCTAGAGCTCTGCCCTGCTGGGGTGCTAACCTCATCCCTTTCCCCTATGCCAGGCTCCCAGTGGCTGATTTACCTTTCCCAAGTATCTGCCTGGTTTCCTGCTACGAGGGGCCTTTGGTCTCTTGGTCTCTGAGCCCCAGGCCTGTGACCTGGGTACCGTCCTGGGTGGGAGGTCTTATTCCTTCCCGTTTTAGCAACTTCTAAGGTGGCTCTCCTTCAAGCCACACCTGGGTTGTCCTGAGAGCACAATTGAGAGGGACAGGAGGTGGTGGAGGTGATAGGTGGGGTCAGGGAAAGCAGTGCATTTTGCTTTAAGTGAAAGGGTTTTTATCAACTCAATTCTAATGGGACATCAGGAAGACATTGGCACAGGAAGCTGGGGAAAGGGCTCGGCTATGAAACATGGGCTGGGGCAGGGTGGGGTGGAGGGGCAAGCTGCTTGTTTGTGTTGGGTCTAGCTACCCACTCCTCGGGGTCACTTCCCTTCTCCCACAATCCCTTTTGAAGTCTAAACTGGAGTCTTACAACTGGTGCAAGTGGAGGGTAGGAAAAGTGGTAGGGGGAGAAGATGGGACGGCCTGGGGATGGGGGTTGCTGAGTGCTTGGATGTGGGAGAAGATTGCTCCAGTGTCTCTCCCTTCCTCCTCTCTCTGCACCTCCTAGGTCTGTGGTGCCCCTGTCCCCAACCTTGCTTCGTGGTAATCTCTCCTCTGTCCCCACTTCCTTCCCTCAGCCTCCTTCCCCAATTCCTCTCCCCACCTCCCAGGAACAAGAATGACTTTTCATTTTATCCAGCCCTTTATTTTCTGAGTCACTTTCACCTAAGCCTTGCAGCATGTCCTTGAAGTTGATGTTATTCTCCCTACCTTAACCAGTTGCTGTCGAGTTGATTCTGACTTATGGTGATCCCATGGGTGTCAGAGCAGAACTGTGCTCCATAGGGTTTTCAGGGGCTGATTTTTTTTTTTAATAATTTTTATTATGCTTTAAGTGAAAGTTTACAAATTAAGTCATTCTCTCACACAAAAACCCATATACACCTGCTACATACTCCCAATTACTCTCCCCCTAATGAGACAGCCCGCTCTCTCCTTCTACTCTCTCTTTTCGTGTCCATTTCACCAGCTTCTAACCTCCTCCACCCTCTCATCTCCCCTCCAGGCAGCAGATGCCAACATAGTCTCAAGTGTCCACCTGATCCAAGAAGTTCACTCCTCACCAGCATCCCTCTCCAACCCATTGTCCAGCCCAAGCCATGTCTGAAGAGTTGGCTTCGGGAATGGTTCCTGTCCTGGGCCAACAGAAGGTCTGGGGACCAGGACCATCGGGGTCCTTCCAGTCTCAGTCAGACCATTAAGTATGGTCTTATGAGAATTTGGGGTCTGCATCCCACTGCTTTCCTGCTCCCTCAGGGGTTCTTGGTTGTGTTCCCTGTCAGGTCAGTCATTGGTTGTAGCCGGGCACCATGTAGTTCTTCTGGTCTCAGGATGCTGTAGTCTCTGGTTCCTGTAGCCCTTTCTGTCTCTTGGGCTCATTGTTATCTTGTGTTCTTGGTGTTCTTCATTCTCCTTTGATCCAGGTGGGTTGAGACCAATTGAGGCATCTTAGATGGCTGCTTGCTAGCATTTAAGACCCCAGACGCCACTCTTCAAAGTGGGATGCAGAATGTTTTCTTAATAGATTTTATTACGCCAATTGACTTAGATGTCCCATGAAACCATGGTCCCCAGCCCCCTCCCCCTGCTACGCTGGCCTTCGAAGCATTCAGTTTATTCAGGAAAACTTCTTTGCCTTTGGTTTAGTCCAATTGTGCTGATCTCCCTGTATTGTGTGTTGTCTTTCCCTTCACCTAAAGTAGTTCTTATCTACTATCTAATTAGTGAATGCCCCTCTCCCACCCTCCCTCCCTCCCCCCTCTTGTAACCACGAAAGCATGTTTTCTTCTCAAGTTAAACTATTTCCCCAAGTTCTTGTAATAGTGGTCTTATGCAGTATTTGTCCTTTTGCAACTGACTAATTTCACTCAGCATAATGCCTTCCAGGTTCTTCCATGTTATGAAATGTTTCACCGATTCCTCACTGTTCTTTATCGATGTGTAGTATTCCCTTGAGTGGATATATCGTAATTTATTTATTCATTCATCCATTGATGGGCACCTTGGTTGCTTCCATGTCTTTGCAATCGTAGACAGTGCTGCAATAAACATGGGTGTGCATATATCTGTTCATGTGAAGGCTCTTATTTCTCTAGGATATATTCCAAGGAGTGGGATTGCTGGATCGTATGGTAGTTCTATTTCTAGCTTTTTAAGGAAGTGCTAAATCGATTTCCAAAGTGGTTGTACCATTTGACATTCCCACCAGCAGTGTAGAAGTGTTCCAATCTCTCCACAGCCTCTCCAACATTGATTATTTTGTGTTTTTTGGATTACTGCCAGCCTTGCTGGAGTGAGATGGAATCTCGTTGTAGTTTGGATCTGCATTTCTCTAACGGCTAATGATCGTGAACATTTCCTTATATATCTGTTAGCTACCTGAATGTCTTCTTCAGTGAAGTGTCTATTCATACCTTTTGCCCATTTTTTAACTGGGTTATTTGTCTTTTTGCAGTTGAGTTTTTGCAGTATCATGTAGATTTTAGAGATCAGGCGCTGATCAGAAGTGTCATAGCTAAAAACTTTTTCCCAGCCTGTAGGTAGTCTTTTAACTCTTTCGGTGAAGTCTTTGGATGAACATAGATGCTTGATTTTTAGGAGCTCCCAGTTATCTCGTTTTCATCTACATTCTTTATAATGTTATGTACACTGTTTATGCCACGGATTAGGGCCCCTAACTTTGTCCCTATTTTTTCTTCCATGATCTTTATCGTTTTAGATTTTATATTTAGGTCTCAGGGGCTGATTTTTCAGAGGTAGATCCCCAGAACTTTCTTCTGAGGTCCCTCTGGGTGGGCTTGAACCTCCAACCTTTTGGTCTGCAGTTGCACGTGTTAACCGTTTGCACCACCCAGGGACTTCTGTCGCCATCTACAGGTGGGGAAACCAAAGCCCAGGGAGGAGAAGGGTCTACTGACCTCACACAGCTCAGCAGGGCAAAACCAGAGCTGGAACCCAAATTGTTGGACTCTTCTAGTCTGTGTCCATTATGACTCTGTAACTTATAGTGTAGAAAATGATAAACTTTTGGATCAATGTGAGGAATTTAAATACAACTTTTGTGGGAGGTTTTCTTCAGACAAAAGCTGTTTCAGTTCTTACCAAATAATTTAGGAAATACAGACAAACACAAATGAAGACTTGAAGTCACGTACAATCTCAGTTTCGATAATATTCATGTACCTTTAAGAACGTGAACATATTATATTTGCTGTTTAGTGTTGTCCCAGGACATAAGGAGGGCTTCTTTTCTTTCTCCCTTAACATAACTTTAAAAGGAAGGATAGTATTGCATAGTTTGAATGTGCCCTATTTTTCCAACCAGTTCTTTGAAGCTGGTGTTTAGCCCATTCTCATTTTTTGCAATTAGCCACAATGCTGGCATGAACAGCCTCCTCTCTCAGGCACCGTTGGCCAGTGTTGGATCATCCCTGGGGCTAGATTTCCAGAAGTGAAGTTGATCATAATGATAGCAGTTTAAGGACTTTGCTGAACTGGAGTGGGGTTGCAGGGTGGAATGGGGCACTGGTTAGTGGTGCAAAGACATGTAGTGGCCAGAAAATCACTGAGGGAACTTTCTGGGAAGCTGTGGACAAGGGAAGGCCTGAGAGGCTTGGGAAGGCAGGCCAAGACTTTGTGAGTCAGTGTGTAACACAGCTGTCTTTGTCTCTGTCTCTCTCTCTCACACACACATACATACTTGGCTTGCAACCGTGTGTTTTTTAGTCTTGATATTTTGCCTTGAAGTGTATCTTGGATTCCTTTCTTACGTAAAAGGTGGACACAAGCTTGAAGTGGACTTTTCTGTTGTTTCACAACATTTAATAGAGACTGTCTGCAAAACACTGTGGCAGGTATATCTATACTTGGGGCTTGATGCTTCACCGCAGTTTTGTGTTAAGAGAACAAGTGCTTTGTCCCGTGTCCGACTCTTGGGTGCAGGATGGCTGCTCCCGGAATTCTAGTCCGAGACTCTAGAAGGGGTTGGTTGGCCTGATAGGTGGCCTACCTGGTGACCTACACGAAACTCGAGCTGACTGGTGTTCTTTCACGGTGTGTGGAGTTATGCCAGTGGTGATATGTCAAGTGTGGCAGGTTTATAATTTCCACGAGGATGGAGGGTGGAGGTGCTGAGGGTCAGAACACAGAATAGGTGGGTATGAGCGGAGGACTTGAAAGTCCAAGAAAGGCTCTGGGGTGAGGCTGATCCTGCAACAACCGTGCTAAGAATGATAGCAAAGCTGTTACTTACAGAGTCTTTAAGAAGTGTCACATCTATACACTCCATATCATTCTGTCCTTCGACAAACTTGTGCACCAGGTACTATATGTATCTCCATATTATAGGAAAGGAAATGGAGACTTAGAGAGGTACAGGGACTCGCTGTATGACTTGAGATTAAGGGGCTTGCCTCAGATCACACAGCTAGTAAGTTGTGAGCCAGAATCCAGACCCAGGCCCTCTGTCTCCGAAGTATATGCTCTTAACCAGTATGTGGTCATGCTGAGAACCCTGCCCAAGGTTTCCATGGCTCTCCTTGGGTCCTAGGTCACAGCCCTTCTCCCCCGACCCTCCAGGGAGAAGCTAGGCACCATGGACTCGGTTTTTATTGTCAGCCCTGAAGATGCGGCCATTCTCTATAAGTCTGAGGGCCCCCTCCCAGAACGCTACCACGTCCCACCCTGGACTGCTTATCACCAGCATTACAAGAAACCCATCGGGGTCCTGTTCAAGTGAGTTCTGGGCCATCTCCCAGGGGATGGATGGAGATGAGGGGAGGGCAGAGGCTGGGGGTCAGGGGCAAGGTCCAGGCTTGCCTCTGCCCTTTCTACTTGGGGCCTCCGCGTAAAGCCTGTCAACTTCTTACCTCTCTAAAGCAAAGATGGGGATGATGAACTGCTGGTCAACCTTCAGGGAACTGGTGAGGCGGAAGATCTGAATGGGCAAGATAAGACCTTGCAAAGTTCTCAGTTACTGCTTCATTCATTAAGTCTTGCCTTATTGAGAACCTACGACACGCCAGGCTTTGTGCCAGGGCTAGGGGTACAATGATAAGTAGGGCAGGTTCCTGCCACCTTGAGTCCCCCACAGTCTAAAGGGACAGGAAAAAGGTGGACAAATCAGTGTATTTAAGCATGTTGTTGTTGTTAGATGCCGGTGAGTCAGCTCTGACTCATAGAGACCCTGTGTAAAACAGAATGAAACACTGCCATCCTGTGCCATCCTTGTAATGTTTGAGCCCATTGTTGCAGCCACTGTGTCAGTTCATCTTGTTGAGGGTCTTCCTCTCTTTCGCTGACCTTCTTCTTCTTTTTTTAAAATAATTTTTATTGTGCTTTAAGTGAAAGTTTACAAATCAAGTCAGTCTGTCACATATAAGCTTAAATACACCTTACTTGACCTTCTTTACCTAGCATAATGTCCTTCTCCAGGGACTGATCCCTCCTAATAACATGTCCAAAGTACATGAGACAAAGCCTCACCATCCTCACTTCTAAGGAACATTCTGGCTGTACTTCTTCCAAGACGGATTTGTTCATTTTTCTGGCAGTCCGTGGTATGTTCAATATTCTTTGCCAACACCATAATTCAAATGCATCAGTTCTTCTTTGGTCTTCCTTACTCATTGTCTAGCTTTCGCATACATATGAGATGACTGAAAATACTCTGGCTTGGGTCAGGTGCACCTTAGTTTTCAAGGTGACATCTTTGATTTTTAATATTTTACAGAGGACTTTTGCAGCAGATTTGCTCAATGCAACACATCACTTGATTTCTTGACTGCTGCTGCCACGGGTGTTGATTGTGGATTTGAGTAAAATGAAATTCTTTACAACTTCAATATTTTTTCCATTTATCATGATGTTGCTTATTGGTCCAGTTGTGAGGATTTTTGCCTTATGCTGAGGTGCAATTCATACTGAAGGGTGTAGTCTTTGATCTTCATCAGTAAGTGCTTCAAGTCCTCTTCACTTTCAGTGTATTTAAACATAAACCTGTTGCCATCAAGTTGATTTTGACTCATAGCGACCCTAAAGGACAGAGTAGAACTGCCCCATAGGGTTTCCAAGGAGTCCCTGGCTCATTCGAACAGCTGACCTTTTGGTTAACAGCTGAGCTCTTAACCACTGCACCACCAGGGCTCCTATTTAAGCATAGTAGATAGCATTTTCCACTAAATTGCTCATCAACATTTTAAAATGTGACCACATCAAGTGCCTGGAAGATGTGGAGCAGCTGGAGCTCTCATACGATACTGCCACCAGTAGCCATCAAGTCGACTGTGACTTATGGTGACCCCATGTGTGTTAGAGTAGGACTGTGCTCTGCAGGGTTTTCAATGGCTGATTTTTTTGAAACAGAACACCACGCCTTTCTTCCAAGGTGCCTCTGGGTGAACTCAAACTTCCAACCTTACAGTTACCAGTTGAGTGTGTTAGAAGTTCGTACCACCCAGGGGCTCCCATACATTACTAGTGGGGGTGTACTTGTACCACCACTTTGGAAAATGGTTGGACATTATCTCCTAAGGTTGAACATTCACATACATATGACTCAGCAGCTCTCAAGGATATACTCCAAAGAAACCCCAGGGACGTGTGCTAGAATGTTTGCAGGGGGTGCTGTGAATAATAGCAAAAGCCAGGAAAACAGGCAAATGCTCAACTGGGGCATAAGTGAGTAAACCATGGTATACACCCGTCAAAATGAATGGACTCAGATCCCAGAAGCATGACAGCTTTTGTAAGATGTAGAAAACGAATATAGTTTTTTTTAAAAGTATGTTTTAGAAACATACTTATCTCTAGAAATAAAGGTGGATCAATGCCTTAGTTATCTAGTGCTGCCATAACAGAAATACTGCAAGGGGATAGCTTTAACAAACAGAAATTTGTTTTCTAACAGTCGAATATAGTTTTTTTTAAAAGTATGTTTTAGAAACATACTTATCTCTAGAAATAAAGGTGGATCAATGCCTTAGTTATCTAGTGCTGCCATAACAGAAATACTGCAAGGGGATAGCTTTAACAAACAGAAATTTGTTTTCTAACAGTCTAGGAGGCTAGAAATCCGAATTCAGGGCGCTGGCTCTAGCGGCAAGCTTTCTTTCTCTGTTGGCTCTGGGCGAAGGTCCTTGCCTCTTCAGCTTGTTTCCTGGTTCCTTGCAGATCTCCATGTGGCTTGACTTCAATCTTCCCCCTTCTCTGCTTCTCTCGCTTGCTTATTTAATCTCTTTTATATCTCAAAAGAGATTGACTCAAGACATACGCTATACTAATCCTGCCTCATTAACGTAACAAAGACAATCCATTCCCAAATGGGATTATAACCACAGACATAGAGGTTAGGATTTACAGCATATATTTTGGGGGAACACAATTCAATCTGTAACAATCAGATAACACTATCTGCAAAAGAAAGCAAGCGATTCAGTTGGTGGTTCCCTTAGATGGGGAGGCAAGGGGTGGGATGCAGGAGGACCAGGGAGTCCAATCTAAGGTATTGTCCAGTTCCTAGTTTTTCTGTGGGGTGGGGAGTTTATAACAACATTCTTACAACCAACAATACAACAACAAACCAAAAACCACAAAGGGGCTTTGGATGAATCAATTTTCAAGAGCAAAAACCCACTGCCGTTGAGTCAATTCCAACTCATAGCAACCCTTTAGGACAGAGTAGAACTCCTCCATAGAGTTTCCAAGGAGCACCTGGTGAGTTCGACCTGCCAGCCTCTTGGTTAGCAGCTGAGCGCTTAACCACTACACCACCAGGGTTTCCCAATTTTCAAGAGAAGGCCACAAATCAAGGGTTAAGATTATCCCAATTCTGGGCACCTGGGATCCCCACCACCAGCACCACCAGCATGAGTAGTGGGGCATGGGGTGCAAAGGAGCAGAGACAGGTCATAAAAAGTGACACAGAGAGGCCCTTTGAATAGCGAACGGTGAGCATCGGCCAGGAGGAAGAGGAAGCCATGTGGAAGGCAGGCCTGGCAGCTGACTCAAAGACTGGTGGGCCTGAAAGTTTCCTAAAGGTTATAAAAGGTAAGTTCCTGGCTTGCAGCAGCAGAGGAAGTGGCAGGAGCTCAGGATTTTGTTCTCCTTCATCCTCTTTCTCCCTGTCTTCTCTCCTAGGCTGGGCGGGAGCAGAGAGGAGGTGAGAGGCAGAGGGTATTGGGAGGAGGTGGGGCACCTTGACATGAATGCTGGGCACACACAGCTGAGCCTTGGCATCCTGGGAGAGTCCCCCTCCCCAGGTGCTTGCCAGGTTGGGGGCTGTCTGTGATCATGATGGCCCAAGGGCCCATATCTTTCCAGGAAGTCAGAAGACTGGAAGAAAGACCGGTTAGCCCTGAACCAGGAGCTGATGGCTCTGGAGAGCATAAAAAACTTCGTGCCCCTGCTGGACCCAGTGTCTCAGGACTTCGTCAGCCTCTTGCACAGGCGCATCAATCAGCAAGGCTTTGGGAAGTACTCAGGGGACATCAGTGATGACCTGTTCCGCTTTGCCTTTGAGTGTAAGGGCCTTGTACCTGGCACGCAGTGGGTCTGGGGTGGGAGAACTTAGGGTCCACTGTCCTACCTTGAGACCCAGGGCAGACCTTGCAGAAGCGTTGCGCTTGGCTTCTGGGATGAGCTGTTGAATACCTCCTCCACCATCAGCTACCCAGGGGGAGCTGTATACTTTCTCATTTGGCACTCATGCTGTGGGGGCAAGAGTCCCCAAAGCGTAGGTCCCATTGCCACAGTCCTTCAAAAGCCAGAGCTTGGCTTAGCCCTTCCTTCAGCAAATATCCTTCTTCTAGGACATAGACCTTCAAGGCCTGGGAGGGGAAGGTAGGCTTGGGCAGTTAACCTGAGTATTGAAGGATGTGTAGGAGTTATCTAGATGGTGTAAGGAGGTCAGGCAGTATAGTCAGAGGGAACAGCATATGCAAAGGATTTGTGGCTTGATAGGGAGGGTCACTGTAGGAGATTTGGGGTGCTTAGAACTTGGTATGAAATTGGGATTCAAATTCCTGACCTTGTATTTGGGAAAATCTTGGGCTTCCTATGGCTTCTTAGGCCCAGCCAGACTGAATCCTGAATGACCAATTACTCAGGGATTTTCATCTCCCAGAATTCCATGTGACTTGTTTCAGGATGTAACCAATTCATTTACAGAAAGGAATCTCCCTTCCCAGGAGGAAAGTCCAGAGGCTGCTCGGGGGTGCTGCTGGAAGGGTGGGGGTAGCAGTTTTATCCTGGCCTGGGCTGTCTTCTGCCTCTGCAGGAGACACTGCTCCCACCCAAGTGATCTTCTTTCAGGGTCTTCTGCAAGTCCCTTTGGAGGGCCTGGGTGGTTACAAGAAAGGCAGCTTCTCCCAGCCCTTTGGGATTCAAGGATCAGCTTCTTTATGGAAGGAGGCTGAGGTTAGATGCAAGAGATCATGTGTGTTGTGTGTTGTGTGTGTGTGCACATGCAAGCCAGGGAGTTGAGGACCTCTGGAAGCTGAGGTTCTGTGGTGGCCAGGGCCACGGCTCATCAAGCTCTGCCTCCCTCCATAGCTGTCACCAACGTTGTATTTGGGGAGCGGCTGGGGATACTGCAGGAGACGGTGGATCCTGAGGCCCAGCAGTTCATTGATGCAGTATACCAGATGTTCCACACTAGCGTCCCCATGCTCAGCATCCCCCCAGATCTGTTCCGCCTGCTCAGGACCAAGACCTGGAGGGACCACGTGGCTGCATGGGAGGTGATTTTCAGTAAAGGTGAGGGCTCCTTTGGCTGTACCCCTGAATGGCCAAGTATGGAAGGGGAGCAAGAGAACTCTGTCTATCTCAGGGAGTAGGAACCCAGGCCTGGGGCGGGGACAGAGAAAATCAGCTGGAGGGCCCAGGTCTGGGCCTGCCTCTTTGTTCTGTGTTATGGTGACATAATGGTTAAGTGCTCGGCTATTAATTGTAAGGTTGGCGGTAGGAACTCACCAGTTGCTCCAAGGCAGAAAGATGTGGCAATCTACTTCCCTGAAGATTTACAGCCTTAGAAACCCTACGGGGAAGTTCTACTCTATCCTGTAGGATTGCTATGAGTCAGAATCGATTCCCTGGTGATGGGTTTATGTCAACATGCCATGTAAGTAACCCACCCCCTAACGGGCAGGGATCAGCATAAGGAGGGTCCCAGAACCCCTGGAAATGGTGGCCCAGTGCTGGCTGTTAGGATGGTTAGATTTTTCTGTAGAAAGAGAATCAAAGGGATCCATCATTCCTCAAAGGGGCCTGTGATCCCCAGGAGGTTAAGGGTCAATGTCTCAGACACAGCCGTGCTTGGTAACAGAAGATTAGGACTTGGGTGAGAGAGACTGGGAGGCCAGGGGGAGAAGGCTGACTGGATGGTGGTGACCTGGAGTCAAATCCCTCCTCTGCCCCTTACATCCATTGACCTTGGGCAAGTGACTAACCACGCTGGGCCTCAGTTCCTTTCTCTGTAGAGTGGGGATGATATTACTTACCCCATAGAGTTGTGGTCAAGAATTAAATGAAAAAGCAGATACGATGACAGTACAGAGAAAGGGCTCCGTGAAACAGAAGCTTAAAAAGCACACAGCTCCAGAATCCTTGAGCTCTTGGTGTTGTTTCTTATTAAAGATCACTGTCCTTCCCTCCAGCCTGCAGGAAACCTGACTATTTTTTCTTTCCTTCTGCCTCCCCACCCCCACCCCAGCTGAACAATATACCCAGAGGTTCTATGGGGACCTGAGACAAAAAAAAGTTTTTGACAATTACCCTGGCATCCTCTACCGCCTCCTGGACAGTAGCAAGCTGCCCTTTGACAACATCAAGGCCAATGCTATTGAACTGCTGGCTGGCGGCGTGGACACGGTAAGGTTGCTGTAGGGTCCAGTGACCTCTGTGTGCACATGCCCTCCTCACCAGGCTGCCCTGGGGTCTGCAACCCCACTATTAGGGGAGCCCTGGCCATACGTGATACATCCCCCATCCTGGCTCACATACTTTGGACATGTTATCAGGAGGCACCAGTCCCTGGAAGAGGACATCATGCTTGGTAAAGTAGAGGGTCAGCTAAAGAGAGGAAGACCCTTAATGAGACAAATTGACACAGTGGCTGGACCTATGGGCTCAAGCATACCAACAATTGTGAGGATGGCGCAGGACCGGGCAGTATTTTGTTCTGTCTACATGGGGTTGCTATGAGTCGGAACTGACTTGACAGCACCTAACAACAACAACAACAACCTGGCTCTATATCCTACCAGCACTGGTGGACCAATGTTTAAACGCTTGGCTGCTAAAAGAAAGGTTGGTTGTTCGAACCCACCTAGTGTCTCCGAGAGAGAAAGACTTGGCTATTACAGCCTAGAAAAAGCTGTGGGGCAGTTCTACTCTGTTTCATGGGGTCGCTGAGTCGGAATCGACTCGAGGGCACCTAATAACAGTCCCCTAGGGGAGTCTGTGTACAGTGCAAACAGTTAACACACTTGACTGCTAACCAAAAGGCTGGAGTTTACCCATGGTACTCCAGAAGAGAGGCCTGATGACCTACTTCTGAAAAATCAGCATTGAAAACCCTATGGAGCAGAGTTCACTCTGACACACATGGGGTTGCCATGAGTTGGAATCGACTTGATAGCAACTGGTGGTGTTTTTTTAATCTCGTAATTGTGTGAGGTCAAAGTCAGGTCCCTGTGCAGAGTGTTTTGGGGCAGACCTGCCATTTTTGCTTTGCTTATCAGAGGGAGTGACTAGGTGTAGTCAGCAAGGCCTCAGTTCTACATGGAGTCTTTGAGAGGAGGAAGATTCCCCTAGAGGTTTGCTTGGTGGAAGCCCAGGAGCAGGACTATGTCCTCCCAGTCACGAGCCTCTAGGCTCTGAGCGAAGGCACAGCTCACTTAGAGCCGGGGAAGAAGACAGGGCCTCAAAGAAGTGGAGGCAAGAGGAATTTGGCCTGGACTCTGCTCTTCAGGGTCTTTATGTCATCTCCCATCCTCCCCCTCCAGACCTGGGTTCCCATGGTACCTGTATTAGTATCCCGTGGCTGCCGTAACAAACGATCACAAACTGGGTGGCTTAAAAACAATAGACATTCTCTCTTAGCTCTGGAGGCCTAAGAGCTAAGAGGGAATAAACTGAAGTTTCAAGTCAAGGCCTTGTCAGGGCTGCGCTCCCTTGAAAAGCTCTAGAAGAGACTCTTGTTGCCTCTTCAAGCTTTTGATGGCCTTTGACATCCCTTGGCTTGTGGCTGCATCACTCCAATCTCTGTCTCTGTGACACTGTGTCTCTCTTTTTTCTCTTATAAAGACATTGATCTTTGGATTCAGGGCTCACTTGGGTAATCCAGGAGCCCTGGTGGCCCAGTGGTTAAGAGCTTGGCTGCTAACCAAAAGGTCAGCAGTTCAAATCCACCAGCCGATTCTTGGAAACCCTATGGGACAATTCTACTCTGGCCTATAGGGTCGCTTGATATGAGTTGGGATTCACTGGATGCCAATGGGTTTTTGGGTTTGGGTAATCCAAGATGATCTCACCGTGGGATCCTTAATTTATCTGCAAAGACCCTTTTTGCAAATAAGCTCATACTGGGGATGATTAGATTTTTCTGGACAAAGAGGATCAAAGGCATCTGCCATTCCTCAAAGGAGCCTATGATCCCCAAGGGGTTTAGGACCAGTGTTCGGGGGGTTAGGACACAGGCATAACTTTTTGGGGGATGACCTTTCAACACACTACAGCCCCCCCGGTGCCTAAAGGCATCTACTGTGGTGTCTCCCTCATGCCTTCTTGGTACAGGCAGCACCCAATACCACGAAAATTCTCTTCTTGAATGTCAAAATCTACCTTTGTGGACCACCCCTTTCCCCAGTCTCCTGCACTTTCCCGTGTTACTGTGACATACCGGTTGTCACTGAGTCAGTTCCGACTCATGGCGGCCCCGTGTGTGTTAGAGATGAGCTGTGCGCCACGGGGTTTGCAGTGGCTGACTTTTGGGAAGTAGATCACCAGGCCTTTCTTCTGAGGTGCCTCTGGGCGTAACTTGGTCCCTCAAGGTCTTTGAACGTGTCTAGGAAAATTCTATGGCTTTGCCTTGGTCAAGCTCTGCTGACTTTCTTTATATTCTGTGCTATCTTTCCTTGCATCAAAGTTAATATTTTATTATCTAGTTAGTGATTTTCCCTCCCCAGCTATCCCTTCCCTTGTAACCACCAAAGATTGCTTTTTTCTGTGTGTAAACCTTTTCTGGGGTTTTTATAATAGTGGTCTCATACAAAATTTGTCCTTTTGTGACTGCCTTATTTCCCTCAGCATAGTACCCTCCAGATCCATCCGTGTTGTGCAGGGTTTCCCAGACTCATCATTGTTCTTTATCACTGCATAGTGTTCCACTGTGTGTGCATACCGTAACTGCTTTATCCATTCATCTGTTGATGGTCACTTAGGTTGTTTCCATCTTTTTGATACCGTGAATAATGCTGCAGTGAACGTGGGTGTGCATATGTCTATTTGTGTGATGGCTCTTATTTCTCTAAGATATATTCCTAGGAGCAGGGTTGCTGGATGGTATGGTATTTCTACATCTAACTTTTTGAGGAGGTGCCATATCATTTTCCATAGTAGAGGTGGATTTTTTTTAAAGCATATTTTAAACATAGTTCATGGTCAGAAGAGATCTCCAAAAGACACCTGCACCAAACAAGCTATTATTATCAGGTAACATTCGTTGAGCATGTCCTATATGGCAGGCAGGGCCTTAAGCTTTTTACACGTGTTGTTGTTGTTAGTCGCCGTCAAGTTGGCCCTAACTCATAGTGATCTTATGTATAACAGAATGAAACACTGCCGGATTCTGTTCTGTCTCCATGATCTTTGATATGTTTGAACCTGTTGTTGAGGCTACTGTGTCACTCCATCTCACAGAGGGTTGTTACACATATTAGCTTATTTAATATTCACAAACACCACTATAAGCCACCTTAATATTGTCCTCATTTTTTAGATAAGAAAAGTGATGCACAGGGAGGTTAAGTGACTTGCTCAAGGTCACACAGCCAGTAAATTAATTGCCTTATTAAACAAGTATCACCTGAGTACCTACTCTGTGTCAGGCTTTCCACAAATACATTTGATCTGAGTCTTGAAGGAGTACATACTTGCTTCCAAGGTGGAGCATGAAATTCCAGGAAGAGGAAAGACTTGGTGGCATGAGGATGATTTCTGGGCTTCAGGAGCTGAGTGTAGCTCAGTGTGGCTAGAGCGTAAGAGTGGGAGATGGTGCTTGGGGAGCAGCAGGCAAGAAGCAGACGTTGAGGGGCCTCATGAGTCAGGCCAGAATATCTGGACTTTATGTGGAGCCCAGGCAAGGACTTTAAGCTAGGACGTGGCTGGGTGACATTTTCTCATTGTTGTTCCTGCTGGGAGGAAGGAGGGTGTCCAAGGCTTTTGGATAAAAATGTGACTCTTGGTAATATAAGGTGTCAGTGTCCTAACCTCTTTTCCCAGGAGGGAGCACTGCCCCAGGCTGTGGTCCCAGATGGGTTTAGTTTGTCACCACTGAGAAATGTGGGAGGACTGTGGGGTTCGATTAGGATCATTCATGCCCCCAGCAGAGGACTCAAGATCACACCTTTTGGCTAACATTGATATGAGCTTGTTAACCTTGGTACATGCCACATGCTAATTGCAACAATGATAGAAAACAGGTCTGTTTGTTAGGGTTTCAGTATCTTTGAGGTTGACTTTAAGCTGGTACAGGCAAACCCCGAGGTTTTGGGAAGTTATACTTGGGAGGGGATGGTTGTTTAACAAGGCATTCTAAAGGAATGACAGAGTCATTCAGGAGTACAACAATGAAAGCAATAGGATTTGATCTCAAAAGGCCCCTGGAGTTCTTTGGGAGGTGACGTTGGCTGTGTAGGTGACACTCTCCTGGCTGTGGAGATGGGTGGATTCTGGTGACATGAGGGACAAGGGCAAGGACAAGTGCTGTCCCAAACATCCTTGCATGGGCAGGGAGAAGGGCTTCCTGTGCCTTCTGAATTATGCTTTGCTTTTGCTAATGGCGGTCTTTAGAGAATGGGAGGAGTGTGGGACAGGTGGTTGGAAAGGACAATTTAGCATGGGTCATGGACCTCAGAGAGCCCCAGGAGTGACAGGCCTTCCCGGTCTTCTGCATTCCGGTCCCTGCCAGACATCCATGACACTGCAGTGGAACATGTATGAGATGGCCCGCAGCCTGAGGGT
Organism: Elephas maximus indicus; assembly: GCF_024166365.1. NCBI lineage: Eukaryota > Metazoa > Chordata > Mammalia > Proboscidea > Elephantidae > Elephas > Elephas maximus. The sequence goes on along the minus strand of NC_064831.1, from coordinate 64,416,870 downwards.
ACAGGAGGTGCTGAGGGCAGAGGTCCTGGCTGCCCGGCGCCAGGCCAAGGGAGACATGAACATGATGCTCAAGTTGGTTCCGCTCCTCAAAGCCAGCATCAAAGAGACGCTGAGGCAAGTCCACATCCACCTGTACCCCCTGCCAAAACCCCTGGGCAGGGCCAGGGCAGTGCCAGGGGACAAGGTTAGAAGGATGGGTTGGTGGAGGAGATGGGTAACAGGAAGTGAGGGGGCTGGGGAGACCATTGGAAATGAGAGGAGAAACTAGAGTCCAGATCCTACCTCCAGTTTCCCCAGATATTGCAGCTGAGTTGGGGGGCCATGCCGGGTGAAGAGGTGGGGGCATGGCTGGTACCCAGGTCTTGGAGGCTGTCAGCTGGAGTGTCCTTCTCCCACAGACTCCACCCCATCTCCGTGACAGTTCAGAGATATCTTCCAAATGACGTGGTTATTCGTAATTACAAGATTCCTGCCAAGGTAGGTGCGGCAAGGGGGCTCAGGCTCTGGCAGTCAGACACGGGAGCCTGGGGCAGGCTGTGCAATTGCAGAGAGATGGAGGTGATGGGGGCTCTGTCTTGCTTTTCCCCTGGAACCTGGTGGGGCCCTCGGAAGTAGCAGCCCAAGTTTGAATGAATGAGGACACCATGGGGTGTGATTTCTGGAATGTTGCTGGAGTCCTTGGTTGGGAGAGAAAGTCCACGGGGTGGCTTAAGTCTCAGGGAGCTCTCTGGGGCTGAAGAAGGGACCGGACAATCCCTTGGGCCATCTGTGGACTTTTGTCTCCAGGCATCCCAGGATCCTAATGGACTTGGGGCCAGGGACACCACCCCCATTTGATGGGTGAGGCTCAGGGAGGGTCAGAGACTTGTTCCAGGTTATACAGTGAGCAGAGTGTCCTGTCCTGGGTGACTGGGTAACCATGCTGGGGAGCAGTTGTGGGGAAGGGAGAGTTGGGGAGTGGGAAAGCTGTCTGTCACGCTACTCTGGCCTCCATCCACCCCGCCACAGACATTGGTACAGGTGGCCGTCTTCGCCATGGGTCGGGATCCCGCCTTCTTCTCCAACCCAGAGTGTTTTGACCCAGCCCGATGGCTAAACAAAGACAAGGACATCACCTACTTCCGGAACCTGGGCTTTGGCTGGGGTAGCCGGCAGTGTGTGGGGCGGCGCATCGCCGAGGTTGAGATGACGATCTTCCTTATCCATGTAAGTTGGGCTTAGGGACATCTGGACATCCTGGGCAGGCCCCGGCTCCTAGTGAAAGCACCAACCCTCCTCCTCCCATCTCTGTCCAGAGCCCAGGGTATATCTTCCCCCAGTCACTTGCCCTCCCCCTTGGCCCAGTCCCTAGCCCACAGCCCCCTGCCGCCTTCTCTTTTGGACTAATCCACTCATCACCCACTAGTGTCTGCTGGCCATCCACCCCACTCTCCAACTCCCAGTGGTGATGGGATGGAGTGGGATGAGAATGGGGTTTTGTAGAAATGGGTTAAGGGCAAGGTCTAAAACAAGGGAACAGAGCATTGGTGGTATGTTTTTAGGCACTGTAAAGGGTTGACTGAGAAGCCGGAGGTAAACTCCTTGGAGCTCCCTAAATCACCCTTCTAGGCACTGCCTACAGGTGACTGGAGTCCTGACCTCAGGGAGACAGCCCCTACCCTCCTCCCTGCTAATTTCACCACCCTCCTTTCTCAGATTCTGGAAAACTTCAAAATTGAGATCCAAAATCTCAGTGATGTGAATACCAAGTTCAATCTCATCCTGATGCCTGACAAGCCCATCTTCTTAACCTTCCGGCCCCTCAACAAGGACCTGCTCCACATGTGATGGAAGGTGGGCCCTGCCCGTCCTGCCATGAGGCCTGCAGTGGTTTGAGAGGGAGGCCTGGGGATGGGGTAGGGCCTGTACGGCCTCTGCATCTTCAATTCTCTGTCCCCCACCCCCACTTCTTCCCGCCCCCACTCTGACCAGGAGGCAGCCACTGGGTGGATGGGTTTGGGTCTCAGTGGTCAACCTTCTGAGCTCAACTGGTAGTTCCTCTCTCCCTCCACCTCTTTCCCCTCCTTGCCCATTCTAGGAAGACAATAAACAGCTATGTTATGTGAAGTGTTTTAATTTATATCTGACCCCTAAGGTATTCACCACTCCTATGGGGACGGTCCCTGACCCCTGGGTCAACATCACGAGCTGGGCCTGTATAGTGGACCTGAGACATCCACATTTGAGGCCATCTCTGTCGTACCCACCCCCGCTACAGCAACTCAGGAGCCTGCAGGACCAATCTCCCTGCTCCCTGGGGCTTGAGGAGCAGAGGAAACAGAGGGCTTATTGTCACTGTGCCAGGAGCGACTGGAGCCACCAGGCCATGGAACCAAGGAGTGGGGTGGAGTCTACTGAGAACAGGGTGGACTGAGAGGGGGCCAGTCCTAGCAGGGCCGAGACTCTGGGTGGGAATCCCCCGTGAAGTCATGAGAACTTTTCTGCCAAGGGCCAGCCAAAGTCTTGGCCAGGGCATTGTGTCACGGAAGGGTGGGTGTGAGGTGACTGACCCTGGGGGCAGGGGTGAGAGGCCAGCATACTTCTGCCCTATCTGACTTCTGCCCCCTTCTGGAGTCACCCCCGGCCTAGAGTTCCTGCCCCAGGGGGATGTGTCTACCTGCCCAACTCTGGGCAGTGGGCAGGGTGACTGCAGAGAATCCCTAGCGCATTATTTGGACTGTCAGACACTGGTCCTCAATTTCAGCCTCCTTAACCCCCTCTGAAGGAGCCCTGGTGGTGCTGTGGTTAAGTGCTCAGCTGCTAACTGAAAGGTCACTCCAAAGGAAAAAGATGTGGCAGTCTGCTTCTGTAGATTTGTGGCCTACTCTGTCCTATAGGGTCACTGTGAGTCGAAATTGACTCAATGGCAACTGGTTTGTTTGGAATCCTTCTGAGTTCCAGAACTGTGTGAGCAGGTCTCTGATCCTCCCTGGGCTTCAGCTACCTACATCCCCTAAGACAGGGGAGCTTGTCCAGCTTGGGACAGTGGCCCAGCTGGCTTGGCCTCTTCTGCTGGGATCTGAAGGTTCTGGGTCCGCTTTTGGAGCCTTTGTGCTTTTCCCCATTACACGACCCTCTTTCTCTCTTTCCCCCTTCTCTTCTCTTCTCCAGGCCTGAGTCACCTTGGACTCAGAAACGTTAGAGCTGGAAAGGGCCTTACTGACAAAGAGGTCAAGCTCTCCCTGGGATAGGTGGGGAACTAAAGCCCAGAGAGGTCGCTTGAGTTACCCAAGGTCACACAGCATGCGTACATCTAGAACCAGGTCTGTTGACTCAGTCCAGGGCTCCTTCTCCTGTCCCTGTCCCAGGACAGGCAGGTGGCTATGGGCTGCAGCAGAGGGTCCAGGCCCAGCAAGAGACCAGAGTTGGGCCTGGAAGGAGGAATCTGGGGCTCCCAGGCTCCTCTGCTCCAAGAAAGAGGCAGATACTCACTGAACTACAGCATTTAATAAAGTCATTTTTAGGGGGTGGGATGAGACTCCCCAGCACACAGGGTGGGAGGCCTTCTCCAGCGCTCAGGTCTGCGTCTGCTGGGACTTTGAGGACTCGTTCTGGGAGGCGGAGGGCTGGTTGAGATTGATCTCTGAGCTGGGCAGCAATGGGTCTTGCTTTGAAGGGTGCCTGTGGTCCTTGGAGTGGGTCGGGGGGCTCTGCAGTGTATAGGGCAAAGGGAGGTAAGGAGGTAAGTGCACTCTCTGCCAGGGGCGGGGAGGGGGGAGGGTCATCTATTCAAGGGCATCTTGCCTGGCCAAGCCATGCCTCAAGAATCCAGTCTAGTGTCAGGCATTTTGACTTGTCAAAGAATTTGAAACCCACTTACCCACAGCAGGTCACAACTTGTTCCCCTGAGTGCACAAGGCTCAGCAGGCATGTGCAAAGGGAGCCTGTCTTCCTTGTCAGCCCTCCAACCTTTCAGTCCTTCCCTAGGAGCACCTGAGGCTCCAGCCATGAGCTGGCTCAAGAGCAGGGGAAATCAGGGTCTTTGCTTTGGGGAGCTGGTGGGTCCCTGGGGCTGAGTTGAGGGGCAGTTGTGAGCAGGCCTGTTTGTTTTGAGGAAACAGTAATGTGTATCTCTGGCAACAGGTTCTTGTCGGGGCAGGTTGGCCAGGTGAGAGAGCAGCATTGCAGTCGCCCAGGAGGGGCGTGCTAAGGGGGTAATCTTAGGCACCATGGAGTTGGGGGTGGGAGGCCTTTCTTGTGAGTGGGCCACAAGCTTCTCTGTGCAGGAGCAAAGCCAATCTTAAAGTACAGTCAGTGCCGGGGCATTCTAGAAATGTTTACATTCACCGCTACTACAATCTCCTCAGACAGGTGGGGAAACTGAGACCCAGCAAGGGCTTCAGTTGGTTACAGCAGCATCTAGAGGCTGGGTCTGACTCCCAGCCCAGGAGCTGGTCCCTGTGTGGTTTTTCTCAGGGCCCAGTGACTTGGGGGACAGAGTGGCTGCCAGCCCCATCCCCTACTCCCCAGGAGTTCCTCTGGAGGCGTCACTCACGGGTAGGTCTATGAGGATAGGTTTTGAGGAGTGCCTGAAGCCATACTCTTGCTCCTGTAGCCGTGTGGCCAAGTTCTGCTTCTCTTGTCCCCAGCGTCTAGCTGAGTCCTCTAACTGCAGACACCAAAAGGGAGAGATGGAGGGTCAGGGGGCAGCACAGCCTATCCCTGACAGCCGGGACGAGGAGCACCTGAGCCTACTTTCTAGGCAGAAAGCAAAATCCTGGGCAATGTGGGCTTGACTCCTTCCCAAGAGACCTCAGGGGTGGCAGGAGTGAGTGGAGACAGGGTCCAAATGAAAGCCTAAGACACAGATGGACCTTCCCTGAGTTGTAACAACATGCTGAGCCCTGAGCCTGGTCACATACTGAGCCTGGTCATAGACTGAGTCTGGATCCTGATCACAGGCTGAGCCTTGACCCTGGTCACACGCTGAGGCCTGACCCTGGTCACAAGCTGAGCCCCAACTCCAGCCCAGCCTGACCTGAGAGTCACTGACCTGGCTTTCCAGGGACAGGATCCGGCTCTGAGCTTGTTCCAGCTTGGCCATGAGGTTAAACTTGTCTGAAGTATTTGCAAGGAGATCCTGCGGGCAAAGTGAAGTCTCGCCTATGGCCCCAGTCTGTGGCTGGGGGCTGTGGTCCTGTGAGCTCAGGAGGCCATGAGGCACTGAGGGAGAAGCCAGCCAGCTCTGAGCTCCCAGCTCAGCTCCCCAGGTTGCAGAGCCTCAGGCCTGGGCCAGGACTCCTTCTTCCAGAAGTTCAGAACCAGGCCTGGGGTGGGCTTTCTTCACAGCTCTTCTCCCCACAGATTTCAGATATATAAAGTTTTTACATATTGATTTTTTTAATGTGTAATGCATTAGGGAGCTCCCTTTAATGCACAGAAGGGAACCCTGAACTGAGAGTCTTTGTGTAAAGTGAAGAATTCATTTGTGAAGCAAGGGTTCCCCCATCCCTTGCATTTTACCTGAAGGTTTGCTTTCAAATAGAACTTACCTCCTGCGGGTCCTGGGATGAAGAGAAAAACTCTCCTGGGCCTGCCCCACCCCTCTTCTGTAATTCCCAGTGACCTGTTTGTGGATTTGCGTAAAGCAGGGGGGCACCTGCAGCAGCCTTGGGAGTGGAGTGGGGGCGGGGCGTTTCTGGGGCCTGAGGCACCCACCTGTCTGGGCAGGGAGTCTGTGTACTTGGAGTGGCTTGGGCCATCTGTCTCTTGAAGCCTCTCTGCCAAGTCTCCTCCTGCTCCCAACTCCCAGGGGTCCACCTGAGATGGGGAAAGGGCTCCTGGGATGGGGAAAGGGCTCTCCAAGTCTGCATCAATCCCAGGAAATGCTCCAGCAGGGAGTTCTGAGATGCCTGGGTAGGTGCCAGCTGTAGGCCAGCCAGGTGGTGAAAGGGTCAGAGTTCAGGTGTCAAGGGCCTATTAAAACCAAACCAGTCACCATCAAGTGGATTCGGACATATGGCAACTCCACGCATTTCAGAATAAACTGCACTTCATAGTATTTTCAGTGACTGTGACTTTTCAGAGGTAGATTGCCAGGTCTTTCTTCTGAGGTATCCCTGGGTGGATTTAAACTGCCAACCTTTTGGTTAGTAGCTGAGTGCTAACTGCACCACCCAGGGACTCGTAGGGGCTTGCTTTCTCCCAGAATGCTAGATGGCAGTAGAGGTGAAGCTTTTCCAGCTCACACGTTCCCCAGGAGAAAAAGAGTAAGGCCTGAGAACTGGGACTCCAGGAGACTCCAGGCAAATGGGAGACCCTGGCAAGCCTAGCTCCTGGTCTTGATCTTCGACTTGGACTGTGCTGGGGGTGATTGCTGGACACCTAGTGACTAGTACAAGACAGGTCCTGGCTAAGCCTTGGCTGGCAGCTCTTACCGGAAGGGCCTGCTGCTGCAGAATGATGGGGACCGACTGGTGGCGGGTTTTATCCAGCTCTGCCCGTAGCCTTGAGTTTTCCGCCAGCAGCACTGAGTATAGGTCACCGGGAAAGTTCTCTCTCCCAGGCCCTGGTGGAAGGCCAGAGGCTGAGAGTAGGGGAAAGGCTGTAAATGTGACCACAGGTATCTGTGAGATGGGCTTTCCCTCCTCAGCCTCCTTGCCCCTATCTCCCCAGCATTTTGCTCCCATGTTTCCTTTGCTCACAAGTCTTCAGTGGCTCCCTACTACCAGTAGGATCAGTTCCTTACTCAGTCCATCCTTCAGGCCCTTTAGAATCTGACCCCAAGTTCTCCCTAACCAACCCTGCCCCTACATTTGTCCTGTTGTGTATTTCAGTTCTTCTCAGTATTCCCTCCCTTTGGTGTCCTGCACATTCCTCTCCCTTCTGGACCTTTGCCCCAGCTGTTTCTCCTCCCTAGTTTCCCTCTCCCTCTCACCCAGATTCTGCATGACCTCAGGGCTCCTGAAAGGGGTGGAAGCTTTCATTATTTTCTAAAGGCCTCCAGAAACAACACTCTTCCCCCAGGCTCTTCCCACCCCTCTCCCCAGTGAAGGCCAACACAGGGCTGGGCACACTGGGGTCCCTGGTGAGGCCGAACAGATGGACTCCAGGAAGCCCCTGCTTTGGGCTGGCCTGATATGATGTGACCTAGTTCTTTCCTGCCCATCAGAACCAGCTCTGCTGGGAGTTCTGGGTGCCTTTGGTTAATTTAACACCAATGGAGAAAATACATCATTGGTTGGTTCAAGGTGGTGTGTTCGTTTTGCAGAGGCAGAATCTTTTAAGACAGGAAGAGAAGGGGAAATAATTTGAAGGGTCCCTGGAGTTAAGAAGTTGGGGACTTGTGACCCAGGCAGCCTCCTCCTCCCCTCCCTGCGTTCTAGCCTGCCCCGGCCCCTCCCCTGGAAGATGGAGGCCTTTCCTAGCCTGGCACCTGGTGCACACCCTGTGTCCTATGTCCTTAGGGGCTCCCTGGCCGGACAGAAGGTGCTCGGGCAACCTCTGGAAGCACTAGGTGATCTGAATGAGTTGGAGATTAGTGCTTTCTGGGTCTCTTAGGCCATTGGATATAACTGAGTGTGCAGAGCACCCTCTTGGCAGGCTCTCCTGAAGCTGGGAAGCCCCGAAAAGGCTGGGCCTCCAGGGACCGGCAGAGGCTGGGGAATGGACTCACCCACAGTGGGCTTTTCCTGCAGCCTGTTTAGGACAGGCTCATTCTTGTCCCTCAGCTTGTCCTCCAGGACCCGCTCCATCTTCTCAATCACCTGGAGAGCGGAAGACAGAGGCTGGGCTGGCCCGTGGGCTGCCATCTTCCAGCCATATTTGGGCCCTGGCGATCTGGCCCATGGCAGGGTGGCTGCTCTGGCACCAACCTTCTCTTGGTGGCGCACGGTCTCCTCCAGGGCCTTCATCTTCTGCAGCCTGTCCCGGTACCTCTTCAGCAGCACAGCCTGTGGCTGCTGAGCCTGATGCAGAAGGAGCAGCTCCTTCTCTCGATCATTCTTCTGCGAGGGGAGGGAAGAGAAGTGTCCTTGGGTACCACCCTTGGCCTTGGGGGTCCACCCTGGGTTCCTCTGCTGAATCCTCCACTGCTCTGGTCCCCCCTTCCTTCTACGCACCCTTTCCCTTTTGATACACCACCCTAGCTTCCCTCCGACCCCCATTCCCTTTGCCCCCTGCCCCCCAAGCCTCAACTCACTCGAATCAGCTCATTCTGCAAATGCTGCACCTTGTCCCTCAGTTTCTTCATATCCACCTCACTCAGCAGCAGTTTCTGCTTCATGGACACTGTGTCGGGGATCAGGGATAGGGAGAGCTGACTCAGGGAGGAGGCCTCTCCTGGCTGAAATCAGCAGAGCTGTGGGGCCAAGTGTCTCTCAATTCTAGAGCTTCAGACAGGACTGGATTCCCATCTGTATGTAGTGGCTTGGATTGTGTTCTCCAAAAAGATATGTTCAATTCCTAACCCTGGTACCTGTGAATGTGACCTTATTTGGAGATAGAGTCTTTGCAGATATAATCAAGTTAACATGAAGTCATACCAGGTTAGGGTGGCCCTAAGTCTAATGACAGGCGTTCTTTGTAAGGAGAGGCAGACTTGGATACAAACGCATAGAGAAGACACATACAAAAAAAGGCATGTGATGACGGAGGCAGAGATTGAAGCGACGTAGCTCAAAGCCAAGAAACGCCAAAGATTGCCAGCAACCACCAGAAGCTAGGAAGAGGCAAGGAAGGATTCTTCCCTAGAGCCTTCAAAGGGAGCATGGCCCTACCTACACCTTGATTCTGGACTTCCAGCCTCCAGAACTGTGAGAGAATACATTTCCGTTGTTGTAAGCCACCTAGTTTGCGATACTTTGCTATGGCTGTCCGGGAAACCAATAGACCTTCCCTTCGAGGACCCGGCCCTGCAGGGACTAAGTGTCTGTGTGTGGGAGGGCCCTACCAGCCTGAGTCAAGCACTTGAAAAAGGCTCTCTCCCTCCCTGTCCCACAATCCAGAGCCAGTCAGTGGCCTCTGCGCCCTCACCCAGGTCCTGGACCTCTTTGGCTTTGTCCTGCTCCTCTTCTGCCTCCTGCTGGTACAGGTGACTCCTCAGTATGCGGTTCTCGACCTCCAGGATGCTGGCCTGCTTCCGCAGCGAGAGGATGTCCTCGGCCATCTTCTGCATGGCCCGCCGGTAGTTGCTCATCTCCTGTGGTCACAGAGCCCAGAGCTGAGCCTCCACCCCACATCTAGAAGTCAGCGAGCCACCCCAAGGCCAATGAGCTCCAGGAGCCCCAGGCTGGGTCCCCAAGTCTTAGCAACTCCCCTGAGGGCTGGTTATGATTTGTATTAACCCCCAGAAAGTGAGCCTCTAGGCCAAGCAAGAGCAGCAGAGCTAATGTTCTCTCCTGGGGGAGCTTCTATGATACCAATTCAAGGAAGGACCCAGGGCCCAGGCTCCAGATGAGGAAACCTCTAAGCAATGGAAGCTTGGAAGGATCTGAGGCCAGGTTTCCAGACTCTGGCTAAAAAATCATAACCACTTCTTTGTCTTTTCCTTCCTCCTTTCCCCCTTTTCTAATTTCTCCTCCTCCCTCGTGTCACTGAGAACCCAGGGAAGAACCTCTCTGAAATCCCACCAATGCCACTTGGGAACTGAGCCCAGGCATCAGCCCCCAACTAGCTTAGGGGCCAGGAAGGGACACAGGGTAAGCCCAGGAGACCCAGATAAGGACTCGGGGTCAAGTTTGGGATACGGCTATAAGACCTGGGATGTGAGATGGGGTCCAGGAGCTGGACTTTGTCATTAGTCCAGAAATCACAGTGATTCTGTATCATCTGATGTCTATTGAGCATGTATGATGTTCCAGGCTCTTTCTAAGGGCTTTATGTACCCTACTGCATTTAGTCCTCACAACAAACCTGAGGGGTAGGTATTATTATCCCCATTTTACAGACGAGGAAATTAAGTCCCAGAGAGGCTAGTAATATGCTTAGTTACAAAACTAATGAATGGCAGAGCCAGGGTCTGAAATCCAGGCAGGCTGGGGCTTGCATCTATGTTCTAAAGCCCGCATGGTCCTGCCACAATGCCTCTCACACAGACGCTTTCCAGGCTTTAACCATCTTGTTTAGAAGGGTGTTCACGATATGTTGAGAAGTGATAAAAGCAGGCTACAAAAAAAGAATGAACAATGTGATCTCAATTGGGAAAAAATTCCATGTCTGCCCATACACGTTGCATGGAAAAATTAATAAGCTATATTTGCATGCATTTATTTTATAATCAGGGATTCTCTTGTGTTATTCATTTAAAAAAAAAGCTTCATAAAGGGAGTTTCTTAAATCTAAACATCATAAATATAAAAGGGGACCCAAGAAGTGAAGCCAGACAGATCCTGAGGGAGGAGGAGGAAGTGAGGACCTAGACTGAGGGGTGGAGCGGGGGAGGGGAGAAAAGGAAGGAAGTGAGCCCAGTATGCATTGGTGCATTGGTTAAGTGCATGGCTGCCAACCAAAAGGTCAGCAGTTCGAACCCACCAGCTGCTCCCCAGGAGAAAGATGTGGCAGTCTGCTCCCATGAAGATTACAGCCTTGGGAACCCTATGGGGCAAAGTTCTACTCTGTCCTACAGGGTTGGTATGAGTCAGAATCGACCCAACAGCAACAGGTTTTGAGTTGGGCATTTGCCGAGCCCTGGTGGTTTGTCCTCTTCCTGAAGGAGGGGGCGGGGGCTTGCACATGAGGGTGGGGTTTCCTGGGTCCTGACAGGTGTCTGAGCCCCCAGGAAGCAGAGCTCTGCCCTAACCACCACCTGACCCCATGCTGACTGGGGGTGTGGCCTGGCTTCCAAGCCACTGCCTCCCACCTGCTACACAGTGGGCTACTGGCTTCCTGAAGAGGGGCTCCCAGACAGCAGGGGCTCATCAGACACCGCTTGTCACCTGTCACTGTCTGGCCTTCTGGCTGGACTCTAGCCAGTGCCAGTGCTGGTCCATCTTTCCAGCATTTGCCCCAGTTGGTCCCAGGTCTTGGCCCCTCCAGATCTGCCCATCTGGTGTTCTCAGACAGCACTGTTAATTAGGAAACTCTGTCCCAAGACTGCAGACATACAAGGCTGACTTGACCACTGACATGCTGTGTGAGCAGGGAAAGGCCTCTTTACCTTTCTGAACCTCAGATTCCCCCATAGGTCACCCATGGTGTTGCTGGGGGCTCAGAGTTAGTGTGTGTGAGGCAACTGGCACAGGGCCCTGCCCAGGGGAGGTATAATTTTGAGGCAGCCGTTCTGGTCCCATTCCATTTCTGTTCTAATGGCTGCTTTAATCAACTGGTCAGCCCTCTTCCTCATCCTTGCTGCCCTCAGGCTTCTGTGCTCCTGTGATCCCAACCCAACCCGTATAAACCCTAAATTTATGGCAGCCCCTTGACTGATAGGGGTTTGGAAGGCCCAGTACACAGTCGAGAGGAAGCCCATGCTATTTTGGAAAGGAAACCATCCCCTCTTTTCTCTCTCAAGCCTGGTTCAGACTCTTATCATGTCTACTCTGGACAATTATAGCAGCTTCCAAATAGGGTTCTTTACTTCTAGAGTATGTCTTAGAGAGACACTCACACAAGTCCAAGAAAACGTGTTCAAGGATGTTCACTGCAGCACAGTTTATAGTCTTATGCTAGGGCATGCTTATTCTCTGGACTACAGGCAGTAGTGAAAAAGAATGACTTAGGTTTAATTGCCTGACATGAAGAGATGTCCATACTATATTGTTAAATAAAAAAAAAATGTGGCAAATCAATATGATCCCATCCATAACTGATATATGTGTGTGTCCATGTGTGTGTATACATGTGCATATGCATGGACATACATATAAGTATATAGTAACAGTAGCTACTTCTGTGTTTAGGCGAAAGGAACACTTCCTTCATTTCTGATATTTGCATTTTTAATGAGAATGTATTTACGTATTATTCATTTAATTAAAAATAATTTAAGCCTAAATAAATTGAGGGCTATACTATGTTCATGGATTGAAAGATGCAATATTTAAAGAGTTAGTTCTCCCTAAACTGATTTGTAGATTCAATGCAATCCCAATCAAAATCATAATATTTCATGTTTATGTATGGAAACGGACAAGCTGATTCAGAAATGAAAAAGACAGGTACAGCCAAGAGATTTTTGAAGGGGAACAATGTGAAAGGACTTGCTGTATCAGCTATCAAGACTTACTATAAAGCTACAGTCATTAAGACAGAGTAATATCTGTACCAAGATTGACAAATAGGCCAAAGAAACAGAACAGAACAGAGAGCTCTGAAACAGACCCAAACATATGTGAACACTTAATTTATGACAAAGGTGATGCTATGAAGCAGCAGAGAAAGAACTGTAATTTAAATAAATGCTACTGCATCAATATGATATCCACCTCGAAAAAGGGAAGCTTGATTCCTTTTCCATATCATACATTAAAAATAAATTCCAGATGTATTTGTAGATTTAAACACAGAAGGTAAAGCAATAAAGCTTCTAGAAGATAATGCATAAGAATATCTTCATGAACTTGGATAAGGGGGGTTTTAAAACAAGACATACAAAAACACAAACCAGAAAGAAAAAGATTGATAAATTGAACACATTCATCAAAAGACACTGGTAAGAAGGTGAACTGGCAAGACACAGAATGGGAGAAGATTTTTATAACATACGTAAAAGAAAATGAGCCCATAATGCTTACAAAGCAATAAGAAAGACCACTCAATAGGCTAATGGGCAAGGGATTTGAATGGGCATTTCACAAAATAAGCCAATAAAGCATAAGAATTGGTGCCAACTCTCACTAGTCATTTAAAACCACAGTAAAATACAACTACATACCCACCATACCTGGTGGCACAGTGGTTAAGCACTCTGCTGCTAACTGAAAAGTCAGAGGTTCGAACCCATCAGCTGCTCTGTGGGAGAAAGGCCTGGTGATCTGCTCCCATAAAGATCACAGCCTTGGAAACCCTATGCAGAAGTTCTACTCTGTCCTATAGGGTCGCTATGAGTTGGAATCAGCTCAATGGCAACAGGTTTGGTTTGGTTTTACACACCCACTAGAATGACAGGACAAAAAACAAACAAACAAAAAACCACTCAAAATGAAACAAAACAAAAAAAAACCCTGACCATATCAAACGTTGGTGAGGACGTGGAGCAACGGGATCACTTATTCACTGTTGATGGGAGTGTAAACTGTTACAATCACTTTGGAAAATTGCTCAGATACTGGATATCTATTAAAGTTGCACTATTCGTACCTTATGACCTAGCAATTCCGCTCCTGAGTATAAGCCCCAACAAGCACACATGTGCAGATGCATCAAGAAGGAGGTATAAGAATATTCCTAGCAGCGTATTTGTAATTGTCCCAACTGGAAATAACACAAATGCCCATCACAGTAGAGTGGAGAGATATTCATACAATGCAATACTACACACCAATAAAAACGATGAACTAGTTACACGAAAGCACATGGATGAATCTCTTAAATATAACATTGAGCAAAAGAAGTCAAAATACCTACTCTGTGAATTCCATATATATTCTCTTCAACAAGGGGCAAACAATAGAGTGAAAGTCCAGATATTAGATATGTTGGGGAGATAAAGGGTGACTGGAGGGCACGGGGGAAGTTCTGAGGTGCAGCGATAACTCACTGCAGTGAACGCATTTGCTTTGTGCACTTCTTTGAATGTGTGCTATTGTTAGCTGCTATTGAGTCAGCATGGTGACCCCATACGTGACAGAATGAAATGGTGCCCTATCCTGTGCCATCCACTTGATCGAGTGCGGATCGGACCACTGTGATTTGTAGGGTTGTCATTGGCTGATTTTCAGAAGTAGATCACCAGGCTTTTCTTCCTAGTCCATCTTAGTCTGGAAGAACCATTGAAACCTGTTCAGCATCATAGAAACACATAACCCTCCACTGAGGGACCGGTGGTGGCTGTGTGTGAGATGCATTGCCTGGGAATCAAACCCGGGTCTCCTGCATGGAAGGTGAGAATTCTACCACTGAACCACCAATGCACACAAAAAAGTAAAAAACATTTAAAGAATTAAAAAATAAATGAAATCCTAGTTCAATCTTGGTCAAGTGCACAAAGCCTCTACACTGCCATTCTCTTCTGGGGACCCTCCCAGTTCACAGCACAATGGGCTTTTCCCATCCCTGAACCCTGGATGCTCCCAGAGGAGCATCCTGCTCCTGGGCCTCATCCCAGCCTTCTTATCCTGGCTGGTGTTCTTCAGTCGGTCCTGGAGGGCTGGGCTGATTCTCCTCTCTCTTCCCACAGTGCCCTCTGAAGATGGGCAGAGACATCCAGCGACCCTTGTCGAGTGCCTGTGGGTTTCCGATTCCTCACAGCATCCTCATGAGACTCAGAGGGGTTCAGTGATTGGCCCATGGTCATACTGCCTACAAATGGTGGAGCTAGGATTTGAACCCAGATTCTACTCTAAAGCCTGTGCTCTTTGCAGCTTCTTGACAGAAAGAAGAAGACCGAGGTGCAGGCCCTGGCTTGACACTGAGCTGAATCCATCTATGGGAACGAGGGGCGCTGATAAGGGGAGGAGGCCAAGGCTGCCTTGGGGAGGAGGTTGAAGGAGGGGGTTGCTATCTTCTCAGGGAGCCAGCTGTGCCCAGGACCCCTGTGTCAGAGAGGTGGCTGTGTAGGCTCCTCTCCTGCTCTCACCCCCACCTGGCCCAGCACGGTGAGGATACCGCTTTGGGCTGGCTGGATATGATGTGACCTGGTTCTTTCCTGTCCATCAGAACCACCTCTGATGGGTAGTTCTAGGTGGCTTTGGTCAACACCAGAAACCCTGGTGGTGTAGTGGTTAAGCACTACGGCTGTTAACCAAAAGGTCAGCAGTTCAAATCCACCAGGCGGTCCTTGGGAACCCTACGGGGCAGTTCTACTCTGACCTATAGGTTTGCTATGAGTCAGAATTGACTCAACAGCAACGGTTTTGGGTTTGTTTGTTTTTTGGTTTTTTTTGGTCAACACCAAGAACAAAATCATATTATTGATTTATTCAAAGTGGCTTGTTTTGTTTTTGTTTTGCAGAGACAGAGTCTTTTAAGACATGAGGAGATGGGGAAATCATTTGAAGGGTCCCTGGAGTTACCAAGTTGGGAACTGCTGCTTCAGGCAGCCCCCTCCTCCGAAAGCCACCTCCCTGCTGACTCGCCATCCTTGGTGGTGTTGGGGAGCCTGCCCAGGTAAAGACTCCTGCTGGGTGCTGAAGTCTGGGGCACCTTTGTATATCTGTGTGGAGGCCTAGATCCTTAGGGCTGTGGTTCAGAGTAAGAGCTTGAGGTTTTGGCCAGGCTCTCCCAGCTCTGTCTCCAGCTCCAGCAACTCAGATGTTAGATGTGAGGCCTGACACTCCAGGCATCTTACCACCTACCCCACTCATCTTGACCAGCCCTCCCCGCTCCAGCACACTGTTCTTATTCCCACCTTCACCCCTCTGCTCAAGTGGAACTCCCTGCCTGCAAGCTCCCTCCCCCAATGCCTACAACCTAGCCTTTAGGCCCAGAGTGAGGCTACCTCCTCCAGAAGGCCTCCTAGACTTTCCCTGCACCCTGGCCCTGGCTTCCTGCAGTCTGGGAGAGTCCAATATGTCCCTCTGGGCCCAGCCTGGACCTCCCTGGGCCAGAGGTGGCTTTGTCATTTGTGGAGTTCTCCTTTCCCAGCCAGACTGGCAGCCCCTTTGGGCAGAGCCCCAGGCTCCTCTCCCTCCTCCTTTACTCTGATAGTCTAGCCCAACACTGGTGCTTATCTTTTCTAAGACTCCACCATTCTTTGACTTGGCAGGCCTGCGGGGTGGGTGGAGGTCGGTTATTAAAACCCCTCCTTGAGGCTTTGAGCAGGAGGCTTGCTGCCAGAGTAGGATGCATTCCAGCACTTGGCAGAGCTAGGTGTGCTGATTCAGGGAACTAGAGCCGAGCACCTCTAGGCCGAGGCCTGCTGCCTCTTGGGGTGCCTTGGGCATAATTGGCAGAGCTAAAAGAGGTCTTTGTAACACTTATCTAAACAGGACAGAGGGCAAGGGGCCAGGGACAGGCTTGACTGTGGTCTGGCTGGGAAGAAATTGTCCTGATGCAAGAACTGTATCCTGAGTTTCCTGAGGATGAATTGTAACCTGTTACTTCCCTAATAAGCGCCACCATCTTGAAAAAAAAAAAAAGAAAGAAACCCACTTGACAGATAAGAAAGCTCCGTAAGAAGGAAGAGCCAGAGGGACAGTATGTCCCCTGATGAAGTGGGGTGTTTCTGCCTCAGCTAGACGTCCCTGCTGGGGGAAGGGTGATGGGTTCTACTCTACTCTCTGACCATGGGTCCCACAGACCTTCTGCTGGCCTCTACCTCACCACCAGCCTGGCTGCCCTTTCAGAGTAAGGATCTGCCCAGGAGGGCGGAAAGGGAGCTGGGTCCTGGCTTACTCTCCTCAGTCTCCACCCTGTCCAGTACCCTAAGGCCTCGGGACAGGAGAAGTGGGAGCCTGGAGGACCTGCTTTCCCCTCCCCGTCCCCCATCCCCACAGCTGAGCTGGGACCTTGGGCAGCACCTTGGGTGGAAGGCTGAGCCCTGACCTCTCCCCGAAGCCTGCAGCTGGCTGCCTTCCCCCACCTCAGGGCCACGTTCTGCGTCACAGTGCAACCTTGAGAAGAGGCAGGACACCATGGCCCAGATTCCTGTTGCGGCTGCCCACTCCCCACATCCTAGCTTGTTGGTGGGGCAGAATGTCTAGCCCTTCGCAGCTCCTCTCTGGGCTAGTGCCTTCTCTAGGGCCACCGACTCCAAGCCACCTGCACCTGACCCTGAGTGCCCCCAGACACCTTTTTAGTTCAGTAATGAAATCACTCCTGAGGTTCACCCTTCTTCCAAAGATTAGACAGGCCCGTAAAACAAAACAAGACTAAAGGGGGACACCAGCCCAGGGGCAAGGACTAGAAGGCAGGAGGGGACAGGAAAGCTGATAATAGGGAACCCAAGGTTGAGAGGGGAGAGTGTTGACTTGTTGTAGGGTTGTTAACCAATGTTATAAAACCATGTGTATACTAACTGTTTAACGAGAAGCTAGTTTGTTCTTTAAACCTTCATTTAGAGTTCAATAAAAAAGAAAAAAAATATGTCTGCAGTCACTTCCAGCCATGATGGCCAGAAGGGCCCAGACAACCTCATTGTACAGATGGGAAAACTGAGGCCGTGGGAGGCGGCAGTGTGCCCAAGGTCAGAGGGACTTGATTATAAATCCTAGGCTAGAAGCACACAGTTCAACCAATACTTGCTGAATGCCTACTGTGTGCCAGGTCTGTGCCACACTGGGGCCATGGAGCCCAGATCTGTCCCTGCCTGTAAGGGTCTCCCCTCCACACAGAAGAGATGGCAGGCAAGTGCCTGTGACAGAGTGGAGCTCAGAGGAGACTCCTAACCCGGCCTGGAAACCCAGGAGGGCATCCTGGAGGAGATGATGTCTGGATTGACTCTTGGAGGGTAGTAGGTATTATCTGGGGTTTGGGGAGAGGGCTCCCTAGGCAGAGGAGACACCATGCCAAAAGCAGGGGGATGAGAGAGGGTGTGAAGGGGACCAAAGCAGGTGAGTCACTAGGGTGCAGGGTTCAGGGAGGTTTAGGGTATGGCTGGAGAGGCAGAAGGGCCTTGAAGGCCAGTCTCAGTAGCTTGGACTCCATCATGGGCCACTGAAGGACCTAATCTGGGGTGGTGTGTGTGTGTGTGACAAGACTCCTGTGACTGCCCAGCTCAGAGGCTGAATAGAAGGACTACAAGCAAGATCAGTGAGTGGGTAAAACACCATGGGACCTGCACCAGGCAGAGACAGAGGGCGTAGAAGTTAGGGCAGGAGATGCTGGAGGTGAGCATGGCCGAGAGAGATGACTGAGGAGGAGGAGTGGGGGGTCATCGGGTAGAGGGGGTGCAGGCATGGAGTGGGGGAGGCGAGGGCATGTACCTATGGGCATCTAGCTCAGCAGGTAGTTGGATGGTGGTCAAGTTTGAAAAGACTGGCTAGAGATAGGGATGCGAGAAACCAGCCCAATGGGGGTGTGATGGAAACCTTGGAAAGGTGGGAGATTTTCTAGGGTGGGGAGAGTGTGGCGTGAAGGAGAAGAGTTCAAGGACAAAGAGAGGTGTGGTGGTGGGAGAGAAGCCTTCAGGATCAAGGCGATTGCCAGAAACGTAGAGGTAGAGGTGCGGGAGCAGGCTGGCAATGCCAAGGCTGCTTTACAAAGGCGGAGCACCCACCTTGCACTCCAGGGAATGGCAGATGATTGGGTAATGCAGACCAACACTCCCACTGGAGATAACTGATAATACTGAGTACTAAACAAAAATCACCTTCTTAAAAGCCTCAAAGAGCTGGTGAGAGCGTGAGGAATTACTGAGCAGAGAGAAGGGACAGGCAGGGACCCAGACAATGAACTATGCAGCCATGAAAAAGAAGCAACCCCAGCCGCAAGCAACAACACAGATGGAGCTCATGTCCATAAAGCTGAGCAAAAGACCCATCTGCAGAATAACACATATGGCATGGTTCCCTTTATATTATGTTAAGAAATAGGGAAAATTCAGTTTTAGTGTTAGGGAGGAATACTTAGATGATAAGGAAACCTCTTGGCACAAGGGTTAAGCACTCAACTACTAACCAAAAGATTGGTGGTTCAAACCCACTCAGTGGCTCCAAGGGAAAAAGACCTTTGCTTTATAATAATTGGCTCCACTTTATATTTATGCTCAAGGCAATTTCTGCATGTGGGTTATCTCTCACCATGTAAAAAGGTTTTGAACGTAGGAGAGAGAGGCTCAGCAGCTTCTAGGTCTGCAGAAGGAGGTGGTCTGTGGTGGCCTTGGCCAGTGCTTTGAATGCTGGCGTGCAGTGGGATGAGGACTGAGGGAGGCAGTGAGGTTGAGAAGGGACACAGGATGGAGGAGAAACGGGGAAAGAGATTGAGGATTTCCTAGAGAGTTAGGAGACTAGGCAGGGAGGGGCGCATGGCGGGAGGGGCTTCACTCTCCAAGGGGAAGAGGCTGGGGCAGGCACAGACAAATTTCTGGGTGAGGGGCAGCGTGGGTGGCAGGGCTCTTCATGGAATGGAGTGAGTAGAGAAAGTGGACAGTGAGATGGAGCCAAGGTGGCAGGTTTTCTGGGCCTGGCACGCACCCTCCCCTCTCTTACCCTTCCTTGGGGCGGCCACCAGATCTCTGAGTCCCCAGGCCCAAGGATCTGTTGCTGGCAGGCCCAGGTCACCTGGCATGCAGCTCGCCTTTGCAGCTGGCAGAGGGCAGCCACCTCTCACAGATTCTTCAGGTTTGAGCCTGCATCTGGAATGAGGCGTGCCAGAGCAGACCCCAGAGCTCATGTTGAGGGGGAGGGATGGGAGTTGTCTTGCCCTTCCACCTCAGGCATACATATCCCTCCTGCAGAAGGTCTGGTCTGGTTCTCAGAGACTTCCCAGCCTCCTCCTGTCCCCAAACTCCCACCTCAGAGGTTCTGATAGGTTCCCATTGCAGCCCAGGGCAGGTGATGGGGCCGAGCAGGGAAGGTGGAGATTTGGGACAAGCGCCTACTTAAAGCACTGAAGTAGCCCCCACACTTTCCGCCTGCATACCAGCAGCCCCGTTGTACAGAAGGAGCAGTTGAGAGGGACTTAGATGTAGTTTGGAAAGTGTACCAATCCAGCCAAACAGACACACACGCACGCATGCACACATACACATACCACAAAATAAAGCCTAAATCTTTGCAAATCAGAGAAGATTCTTCTATCCACCCGGGAAGACAAACTGTGGACGCTGAACCTGGGTAGGGAGCCCTGGGGGTCACAAGTGCTTCATGGCAGCAGCTGCCACTAGTTCACTGACTACAACTGGCCCAGCCCTTTGCACACCTGCCCTGTCGTTGGTGTAATACAATGAGTCTGCAAGAAAGACCCTTTAATTCCCAATTTACCACGGAGGCAGCTGAGGCCCACAGAGGAAAAGGCTGGGAGATTTGTTCATGGTTGTCTGCTCATAACCGGCAGCGCCAGAACTCAACTTGGGCCTCTTTGGGCATTTGCTGGAGGAGTGGGCTATGGAGCCCAGGGAGCTGGGCCTGGGGTGGGATACTGGAGTTGCAGATCTCCAAGGTGACAGGGTAAAATGTCACCCTGTCCTTGACTTCTTCCTTTCACCAGGGACTGAGGTATTTCTTCTCAGTAAGGTCTCTGCTTGGAGGGTAGGGGGAAGTGGGCTAAGGCCGCCCAGTCCTGCTTCCATCCCCTACGGCAGCGGGGCTGCTCTTAGTCCTTGGCTGCTTGTCTGAGCCAGAGATAGAAAGATTCCTTCCCCCTAGAGTCCCTGGACCCTCACACAGGGCAGAGAGAGGCCAGTTCTCCTCCCTCACGACTTATCACTCTGCTCCCGAGAAACCAGCTAATGCATATGACTCTGTGCACGACTCTGTACAAATTACTCTGTACAGGGCTCCCTACCTGGGTTCAGTGTTCATAGTTTGTCTTCCTGAGTGGATAGAAGAATCTTGTCTGAATTGCAAAGATTCAGGCTTTGTTTGTTTTGTCGTGCGTGTGTGTGTGTGTGTTTGGCTGACTTGGTACACTTTCCAAACAGCATTTAAGACCTTCTAAACTGTTCTTCTGTATGAGGGGTCTGTCTCGGATGAACCCAGTGGCCTTGAGAACAGGCCTCTTGCTTGCCTCTCCCTGTGCTTTCGAAACCTCATCACCACCAGAGAGTCAGATTGGGCTTTTCCTCTGACCAAAGCTGGCATCTCCTGGTCACAGGAAGCCCCGGGCACCAGGTAGAGCAGGTCCCTCCCACCACTCCTGCTCAGCTATCTGGTCTCATGCCTGAAACTCCTTCTAGCTCTCTGCCTCCTGTACAGTTGGATTTTCTTTGTGCTCCCTTCAAACACAGACTTCCATTCTGCTCGATGAAAGATGGCTACAAACGCTTTGCTACTCCTGCCGTTGAGACGTGAAATCTAACTCCCCCCTCACTGTAACCGGACTGAGGTCCCTGAGTGGCACAAATATTTGCACTGGACTACTAACCTAAAGGTTGGCAGTTCGGACCCACCCAGTGGCACCATGGAAGAAAGGCTTGGCAATTTGTTTCTGTAAAGATTACAGTCAAGAAAACTCCATGGATCACTTCTACTCGGTAACACGTGGGGTTGCCGTAAGTCATAATCGACTCCGCAGCAGTGCGTTTTGTTTTTGTTTTTTTAACTGGCCTGGGTTTGGTAACTTGCTTGAGCGATAGAATGCAGTGGAAGTGATGTTCTGGGACGTCTGACACCAGGTTATAAGAAGCCTTGCACTTCCGCCCTCCCTCTTGGAACACTTGCTGTTCTGCCAAGGAAGGGGCCCTGCTACACTGAGATCACAGTGCTGTGAGGAAGCCCAAACTCTGTGCAGGACACAGAGATGTTTGACTGGACCCAACTGTTCCAGCCCCCAGCCCTCCAAGTTGTCCTGAATGAGGACCCAGATATGGAGTGGAGACAAACCCCCGCCTGCTAGCCTTGGCTGAGTTCCTGAACCACAAAACTGTGAGGTATAATAATAATAAATTGTTTTAAGTCACAAGGTTTTAGCGTAGTTTGTTTTGCAGCAACAGATACTTAGAACATTCTCTGGCCTCTTGGAGCCCTTCAATGGCTCTCACGTGCCCTCATGATAAATTCCCAACTCTGAGATCCAAGGCAGTCTGTTCTAGCACAACTAGACCCCTTTCCAGAATTTAGCCCCAGCCACTCTGCCTACAGGCCCAGCCTCCATGGGCCCCTTTCTGTCTTTGAAGCCCTGCCCACCTCTGCCAAGAAGCCATCTCTGACCCACACCGGCCTGACACATTCCATCCTGAGACAACCTGCACTCTCTCTCCAGCTTCCGGGAGGCCCTGACAGCAGGGAGGGGCCTCCCCTCCTCTCTGCAGCCTCTGTTTGCTTCCCTGAGTCAGGGAAGTAGGGCCAGGCAGACCCCCTCAGGGCAGGTGGCTAAGGGACATTCTCAGGCAACCGCCTGGCCAGGGCCTTGCTCCTGCAGATTTACCAGCATTGGACAGACAGGTTGTGGCAGGGAGAACGTGTAACCCGCAGAGAGGTGAGCCTGGAGGGCTGAAGGCTGCTCTGGGCAGCCTTATGCCAGGCCTGGGGACACAGGGAGGCTTGCCGGAAGATGATCGAACCACAGTCCATTCTTATCTTTTCCTTAAAGCAGGTCCCCTCAGAATGCCAGAGAGCCTGCCCTTTGCTAATCTAAGTTATCCATCACCTTTTAAGGGAATTAACCACATTCTTTGAAACAAAAGAAAACACTGAGCTTGTGCAAATGAGTCCTGGCCTAACCGCAGCTCCCCAGATCAGGGGGTTTGCTGCAAGAGCCCCGATCCGAGAGGCCATCTCAGGGAGGAGTGGGAGAGATCGAGGTGGTGCCCGAAGATTTGCTGGGAGAGAACGGATGGGGCTTGTTGTGGCTAAGCAGTCCCCTCACCCACATGCAGACCCAAGCCGACACCTCTGGGTCCAAGGCCACTGCCCGCCTAGCCGAGCTCCTGCCGTCCAGCTGCGGACAGTGTAACAGCCGAACCCAGTGGCCCTGAGAACAAGCCTCTTCCTTTCCCTCCATTCACTTTTGGAACCTCTTCACCACCAGAGGGCAGGCGAGGGAGGCCTGGGAGCCCGAGGGGGAAGCTGAGGCCCAGGCCAAGCTAGACAGCTGGGGCGTGGCCGAGTCGAGTGGGAGAGGCCACAGTGGGGGGCGGCCGAGGGTGTGGCCTGGCAGAGCAGTCAGGGCTGGGGGCTTTCGGCAGGGAGGCCTCCGTGATCGGTCCTGGGCCCTGGGGCGGAAGCGTGGAGGAAGCACAGCACTGGTGGGCCCCTTCCTCACCTGTCACCACCTGGGGGTGGCCCCAGCTTCCCAAGGCTCACTCAGGTCTTTGTCAGGGTATATCTTCCACCTGCTCCCCAATAAGGCCTGGCAGCCAATGTTCCCACCCGAAGTTCAGCTCTGATGAGGGTGGGGAGACTCTTGCCTTCAGAGCTCACGTAGGAGGGTGGTGGCCTGCCAAGGGGCCACTGCTCACACTCTAGGAATGGAAGTCAGAGAGGTACTAGATGGAGTCCGGGCCTTCCTGTATGGGAGGGGAGGGGCTTTTGAGGTATAGGTAAGATTTGATGGACTGCTAGGGGATTTGAGGTACTGGAAGCAGCTTGAGAGAAGGTATGGAGGCAGACATGGGCCTGGATTCTTTGGAGGCAGCAAAGACATACAGCTCTATCTGGCCAGAAAGCAGGAGAAGGCCAAGCAGGTCGGCACCAGCCCAGGAGGTGGTGGAGCCTTGGGCGCCAGGCCCAGGAGCTCTGTTTCTGAACTGAGGGCAGCAGAGAGCCACCGAAGGCTCCTGAGCCAGGGCCCTGCTCATCCCAACCCCCTCTTGGTTCCCCTTGAATGTCAGCTGGGCCTCCTGACCACAATCTGTGTAAATTGCTATTTAAAACAGGTTCTCCTGCTCTATGGAGCTGCCTTCCCTGGGAGGTGGAGGAAGAGGCCTCTTTGTTCAGCTCAAGGTTACAGCAAAGAAACAAGAGAGAATTTTCCCTTTCTTTTGTTCTTTTTCTTCCTTCCTGCTGCAGCAGAGATGGTGCCTTGAAAGCTTTTGTGCTTTGCTTAGTGAAGCTCTTAGGATGGCAGGGTCCTTGGCCAGTGCTGACCCCAGCCTTTGCTAATTGACCCCTGCAGGAGACTGGCCAGCTAATTAGGCCAGGCCAGGACAATGGAGCTGCCAGGATTAGGGGCGGAGCTTCCTGGAAGATGCCTGGCCTTCCATTCCTATTTCTTCTCCAGGCCTTCTTGAACCCTGCCCAGTCTTCAAGGCTCCACTCTGTGCCCACCTCCTCCAGGGAGACCCCCTTGGTCACTCAGAGCCCAGCCAGCATCTCAGGTACGCCTGTGGTCACAGAAACCTTCTGTTGGGCCTCCTGCCCCAGCTAGGGCCACCTAGGCCCTTCCCCAGGAGCCCAGAAAGAGAGGAGAAAAGGGCTTCTGGGAAAATCCCTTAAAATGACCCTGCTAACCTGGGCCCAACATCTCTGGCTTTGCGGATGGCAGCTTGGGGCTGGCCTTTACCCCCAGCACGAGGAAGTGCAGAGCCCTTTACAGGTGACAGGACAGGCCCCAGCCCTAACCTCACCGGTCCAGCTCACTCTCCCCCAAAGAGCCCCCTCCCCACCAGTCACCTCCTGACTGACTCCCCCCCAACCCCCCCATCAGAGCTTTGTGGCCTGGGGCTGCTCCGCCTCCATTTGAATGCCCCCGTCTGCTCATCATCTTCCTTACAGCCCTGGGCCAAGCTCTGTACTTCCTGCCCAGGCTAGCCGAGTCCCCAGCCACTTTCTAGAATCTGGGGCTAGCCCTCCAAGAGGCCAGTGCCAGAGCCCAGGTTAGCAGGATCACTTTAAGGGTTCTTCCCAGAAGCCCTTTTTTCCTCTTTCTCTGGGTTCCTGAGTAAGGACTTAGGTGGCCCTAGCTAGGGCAGGGGGGCCCAACAGAAGGTTCCTGTGACCCTGGGCATCTGGAAGCCAATGTTCCCAGACCTAATCCTCTCTTCCCTCCCCTGCCTCCCCACCTTATAGAGCTCTGGGAAGGCCTCTGTTGGTCACCTGGCAACCCAACATACTTGCCTGCTAGGTGAGCCCACCCATCCTCCCAAACCACATGGTAGGGGGCAGACTTACAGGGCAGCTGCCGATGAGGCCTGGGGCAGCCTTGGGGGCTGGAGGGGATGGGGACTCTGGCTCCCCCATCTTTCCTGCTTACAGTTCTGTCCCAAGGGTGGGTCCCCAGGGACTGTTGCTACAACAAGTGTGCCCGGTGACAGAGCCCAGCCCTGAGCTGGAAGCACACAGGCCCCTGGGGCCTTGTCACCTTTGTTGCAGGGTAGAAGCGTCTGGAAGGGGGTGGCTGGAATCAGGCCAGGGAACTGTAAGGAGATTGCAGGGCCTGGGAGGGCCGCGGAGGCCAGGAGCCTGGGAAGGGGCAAGTCCCTAAGGAGCGCCCCAAGCTCAGTCTCAGCGCCCCTCCTCCTTGACCTGCCCTGCAGCTACACCTCAGTCTCCGCCTCTCTGCTTCTTCTCCTGCCTCTTCAGCTCTGCTTTGTCTGCCCTTAGTTACCCCACACCCTTTAGTCTCCCCTTCTCTCTCCCTCCGTCTCCCCCCCCACTGTCCCCCAGGCTCCCCTCCCCAGCAGCCCAGGCTGGGTGTGGGCTCCCTCGCCCCCTTGCAGTTGCGCAGCATGGCCTAGGGCCCCACACCTGGCCCCTGGGGTCTTCTCATCTCTGTTTTCCTGGTCTGGACAAATTCCTTTCCCTTGAGTTTGGTGGAGACATAGGTGGATGTTTTTGAAAGGAGCTCACTCTGGAAATGAAGGGAAAACAAACCCAAACAAACCAGCCCACTAGCCTAGAAACAGCCTTGGCCATTGAGACACAGCCATCCTGATAAAACTGGCCGTGGGCCTAGTTGTGGAGACCCCTCCCGGGGCACGAAGGGTGTCTGCCTGGCCTTTGCCCAGTGGAGTTGGGCTCAGCAGCCTGTCGCAAGCATGCTTGGTCCCCCATCTGGACCCGACAAGGTGCCTGCCCAGGGCTGGGGCTTAATAAATATTTGTCGACTAGCTTAATAAATGAATGCATGGGTGGATGCCAGGGTCTCTGGGCCTCGAGAGTGGCACAATAACAGCAACCACATCTATCCACAACAGCAGACATCTCTGTTTCGAAAGTTCTGCCCCTGTCCAAGTCAGCACCACCCCCAACTGCTGGGTGCCTAGCCCAGAACTATGCATGGGTGGGGGCCTCTGACCTCTGTCAGTTTTGCAAGGGGGACCCTGACTCAAATTCATGACTCTTCTCATTTTCAGCCCTCATTTTAACTGAATTCACTTTGAGACCCTGGAGAGTTCACGTTTCCTTAATGGGGTTTCTACATCTGTGTAATGGGGGTGGGCAGAGGAGTTGGATGAGGGGACCCCATGATGTTTTGTAGCTCAAGTAGTCCCAGGCCTGGTGAAGTGGAAAGACAGAGGGCTCTGAATCTGCTCAGAGCTGTGTGACCTTGGAGAGGTCATTGACCCTTTCTGTGCCTCAGTTTCCTTATCTGTGAAATGGAGCGCATAACTGTGCCCATCTCGTAAAGCTGTTTGGAGGACTAAATGAGATTGTGCGTGTGTAGCACCCTGCACAGTGCCTGGCCACGCGAGTGGCCACAAGATTGTTCCATAAATGCTCTCCCCCCCTTCTCCGTGACTCTCATGGGGGCTCTGAGGGTCTAACACTCCTCCAGGGACATGAGGCTGTTGGTAGAGATGGCCCTCCTCCCTCTCAGTAACCCAGATGGCACCCAAGATGCGGGCACTAGACCTGATCCCACCCCTCAGCCTCCCCACCAGGAAATGGGCCACTGCCTCCTGCTGAGTGTACCCCTACCATCCCAAAAGTCACGGGGCCAAAGCCTGGGGTAAAGACACGCCAGACTGAGGCCGCCTCCAAGCCTGGTGTTCAGCCTCCCAGCCCTGCAAGAGGCCCAGTCCTCAGCACCCGCTGCGCTACCAATCGATTGAATCCGCTCCCATCCTCGGGCATGCCATGAATTTTTCATCAAAGGCCTGTAGACTTTGGGAAATGCACAATTAGAAGCCCCATCAATAATGTACCATGCGGAGGCATCGGCTGGGGCTCAGCCAAGCCCCAGACCTGGCTGTCTTCCAGCCCTTCTCTAGTGGAAAGAGGAGGGGGGCCGAGTGGATCCCCCTGGGTCTGATGGGGTCCCTTCAGCTCTGCATCCGCATCACTGGACGTACAGCAAGTGTGGGATGCAGACAGGGAGGGTTGAGCCTATCGCATGAAGCCCCAGACAGGCCCTAGGGGACCTGCCCCTAGTCTAAGGTGTTTCATCTATAAAATGGGTGAGAAGAAGCCCCCAGGCTCCTTCCCTATCCCTCAGAGGGTGGTGAGACACACCAGGCAGTTGCTGTACGAAAACTAGAGTTCGTTGTGGTGCTGGGGGATGTCTTTCTTCCAAGGAGCTCCAGGAAACAGGGCAGACACCAGGCTGGGGTGGGGAGAGACAGAGGGCAGGACAGTGGAGGGGAGCCATTATTGACACTTGGCAGTTTGGTGTTCAAGGTCAGCTGTGATCTGGGTCTGTGCCCTCTCCAGCTTCATAGCACAGCTCCCGTTCCTCCCAAGCTGCTCCCCACACTCATCTGCTTCCTGCAGCCCCAGAGCCTTTGGAAGACAAACATTCTGCTCTGTCCTAACATGGCGCCTTTGTTCACGCAGTTCCCTCCACCAACAGGACAGAGGCGCCATCACCCTCTCTCTGCAGATCCATTTTTCAAAGTCCATCTCCTGACAAAGGCCTTTCCCACTCTCCCTGGTGAGAAGGGGTGCTGCCTTTTCTGAATTCCTAGTCCGAACAGGCCAGTAATCACAAGACCTTACCATGGGTCAGGCGCTGTTCTAAAGGCTACACAGATCAGTGTAGCTTCAACCTCCCAGTCACCCATGGAAGTAGCTATCCTTGTCCCCATTCTACAGAGGAGGAGAATGAAGCAGGAAGAGGTTAGGTAACTTGTCGGAGTGGGGGAGCTGGTTCCGACTCTGCACTTTAACCACCTTCCCAGGTGACAGGAGGACAGGCTGGCTCTCCTGCCCTCAAAGGGCCTTTGTGTCCATGACGGAAGGACTCACACTTCCTGCTTCCTCATGCACTAGGGCTAGGATTTTCCCAGCAAAGGACCCAAAGGCCCCCAGCTCAGCTAAAGTCAGGGAGGGACACACAGGGCGTTAAGAATCATGTGAATGGCAGGAGAGGTCTCACTCTAAACCGAATCTGAAGCTAACTTGGCAGGAGGCCCAAGTGCCTCCTTGGCCCCCAGCAATGCTCCCCATGAGTCCCACACATGTGTCCTGGAGCCCCACTGGCAGCTCTGCCTCTCGCAGCCCCTAGGCTTCCCTCCAGCTGGTATATTTGGAGGCTGCTCTCTTGAATGTTGTCACTCTCCCCAACAAAACTAAAACATCAGATACACAGGTGAAGAGGAGAGGGGACCTGGAGGCTGAGGTAGTTTGTACTGTTGCTTTCAGCGTGTTTGGGGATTTCCTTGGGCCCTGCCTTACTGCGGGCCTCTGCTCGGGCCTAGAAGGAGGCTGGTGGATACACCGGGTTCTGTGTCCCTGCACATGGGCTACATGAGGCCTGAGATGCCAGTACCCAGAGGCTGGGCCTGTGCCAAGGGAGCATGGGCCCCCATTTACACACCCTCTCCTGGCAGGAATGCCACCGCTGGGCCTGGCACATGTGGAGACCAGGAACTACACCCCCACCCCCGCCAAGCTCCCACCCCAAGTGCCAGGCAGGCATAGCTTGGAGCTGGCTGCAGCAGAGACCCTCACTATGATTCCAGACATTCACATGGGGTCCTGGGATAGATCCAGGGTGGGGGGCTGTTTGAGGGGGGAGGCAGGCAGGGAGCTTGGTAACACCCCTCCTTGTGTGCCCCCTAATCATGCATCTGAATTTGGCCCTGAGTCCACTGCCCGCTCCTGAGACCCCACGACCCTGTTAGTGGGCAGCCAGGGTGGGAGGGGGTAGGGCTTCTCATCTGTTGGAGGGGTGAGTATTGGCTTACTCTCGAGGCAGGCTAGCAGATAGGAATGCCCCTGCCAGTTGCTTCCACCCTGTCCAACATATATGCACCAGGATGTGGCCAGGCCCTGTGCCGGGCACCGGGGGACGCAGACCTGACTGAGGCTGGGCTCTGTCCCGAGGAGCTTGCAGCTAGTGAAATGTGGTAGTGGGCACAGAGTGGTACAGCCATGCAATACGGTAATCCAGTAGTGGGGGCACTGAGGGGGAGCCCTGAAGCCAGCTCCCTCCCCACCCCTGGGTGCTAGCAGGGGTGTAAGGGAAGGCATTTTAGAGCCAGAGATGAATATTGAAGAATGAGTAGGAGTGTGTCAGGTGACAGAAGTGAGGGAGAAGTATAATCCCAGCAGGGGGAAGGGCAGGAGCAGAGGGGTGATGCTAAGGAACAGCCTGGCACACTGTAGTGGACAGTCAGGAGGGGGAGGTGACAGGTAGGAGATGAGGCTGGAGTGGCTGCAGGCCCAACTCGTAGGGCCTTGAATGCCAGGCTAAGGGCCCAACTTGTTATAGTCTGGTGAGGTGGGCTGGGCTAGAGCTAGGTGCTGGTACCAGTGACTATGAATTTCCAAAGACCCTCCCAGTGTGAGGCCCGGGTTGTCTCATAAACATGTCCAGTGTGCAGTTCAGCACACCAGAGCCCAGAGGGGACAAGATGCTGGGCCAGACCTCATTTTTCCTTGCCTTCCAGGGTAAGGGAAGCCAGGCTATCACAGGAATCTGTGCCAATGCCCGAAAGCACAGGCTACCAGAGCTGCAAGGGGCCAAGAGAACTTCTGGAGGAAAAAGCAGCCCAGAAAGGGGTGAGTTGGGATGTCAGCAACCAAGGACCTTGGGTCCTTGGCAGTTGTCCTCAGGACGCTGCTTTTTCTCTGCTGTCTTGGCGGGCAGTGCTGCTGTGGCATCCTGGAGCAAGCCCTGGGGGCTGCTGTTCAAGGGACGCAGAGACTTCGAAGTGGCTTCTCAGCCTCCTCCCAAGCTGGTGACTCAATGTTGCCACTGTTCTTAGAATAGGGACCTGCCAGACCTCAGGTGGTGGGAGCCAGAAGTGGGAATAGAACCGGAGTCCTGCCTCCCAGGACCCAGGGGGCAGCCAGCCTTCCAGGGGCCAGCTTGGGATTGGGGGGCTTCCTCTGGTGGGCCAAGACTCTGGCTGGTGGGGTCAGGCTTAGAGGAGGTCTGCAAGGGTCTCAGGCAGAACATGGTTCAGGGGGATGAGGAGGCCTTCTTGGGTCCAGCTAGGGGTCAGATGGGAGATGTAGGAAGAGGAAGACTTGGCTCTGCCTTCAGAGCTCCTAGACTGAGAGGGGAGACTGTGCCCCATTCTTAGGAGTCCCAGTGTGAAGGAGGAAATATGGCCCAGCCCTGGGAAGCCCAGTCTGAAGGGGGAGCCATGGCCTAGGCCTGGGAGCCCCAGTCTGAGGGGGTTGCCATGTCTCTGCTTTGGAGCCCATCTGAGGAGGAGACTGGGCCCACACACTCCTGATAACGACACATGAAAAGAACAGATGGTGCCAACAAGTGCAGATTAATTGAGTGAAGCCTGTGTACATCGGTGCTGTGAACAGGCAGCTGACAGGCCCGGGAGGGGTGTGTGTGTGTGTGGAGCGGGGTGACAGGGCAGGGAGTGGGAGAAGCTGTAACAAGCACTTATCGATGTCTCGCTGGATCTGCAGCCAGGAGCACAGTTATTGACAACTCCTGTCTATAAATCTCCCAGCCATGTCTCTAGAAACCTTAATGACGGGGCCTCATTACCCCTCACACCTCTGGGCACAGGGGACCAGCCTGGGCTGTGGCGGCTGCTGACAACATGGCTGGCCTGTGAGAGGCAGGCTGAGCCCAAGCAGCAAAAGGTGCCCAACTGGGATGCCTGGGGGTGGGGGGAGGGACAGAATTCAGGGCCATGTGCCCTGAGGAGTGGGTGAAGGCTCAGCCTCTAGTGCAAGGACAGGCGCAGGAGGGGACTTTGGAGCCAGAAAGGTCTGGGTTTACGTTTTGGTTGTGCTAGTTACTTTCTGTGACTCGGCTGAGCACTTCCTCTCTCTGAGCCTCAGTTTCATCACCTGTACGATGGGGAGAGTAATACCTGCTTCAGAGGGCTGTGGTGAAGAATAAGTGAGCAGAGGCGTGTCACCAGTGTCAAACACAGTTCCTGGCACATGGTGTGTGTGTAACACATACTTCCCTCTTTCCTCTTCTCTCTGCCTGAAGCTTCCATGAAAAAGAAGAGCAGCCCTGACCTCTGAGAAGCTGGCTTGGCACCTATAGCTAGCCCTGGTGTCCTCCTTTCGAACACAAACAATTTCACAGAACACCAGCATCAGACCAGGCCACTCTCACCAGGATGGAGCAAGACAACAAGGCCACTCTGTAATCCTGTTTGAACACAACAAACTCAAGAACGTTACCCAAACCACAAAAAGGCCCAAACTTCTCCCTTTCCTAGCTAAAATGAGTTTCTTTAAGGAACTCTGGTGGGGCAATGGTTAAGCGCTCAGCTGCTAACGGAAATGCTGGCTGTTGGAACCCACCAGCTCCTCCATAGGAGAAAGGCGTGGCAGTCTGCTCCTGTAAAGATTACAGCCTCGGAAACCCTACGATAGTTCTACCCTGTCCTACAGGGTTGCTGTCAGTCAGAATCGACTTGATGGCAATGGACTTTTTGTTGTTTTGGTTGTTTCTTGACCAACTACGGTTTTGGTCTTACTTCATTGCACCTTCCTTCTAGATCAGAATTACTAAGACATCCATTCATAGAATTACCCCTGCCTCCTGATAAAAAAAAAAAAAAATTTTTTTTTTTCTGATAGCACCCGGCCCAGAGCAAAGCCCCATTTCCTGAACCCTCCCCACATCACTTTACACATGCCTGAATCCTGAAGTCCTCTCCAACATCTTCCTACTGAGATGTCCCACAGCTCCCATGGTGTGGGGTCCCCCCTTTTTGCAATAAACCCAACTTTGTTCAGCTCCAGGTGTGTTCCTGGTGGCCTTGGTGGGAGGGCATTGACATTTTACCATTACAGTGTCACCTCCTTAGATTAGCATGCCATCCAGACCCTAGTTCCAGGCTCTCCCTCATTTCAGCATTTTTGTGAAGGTGTGTGTCCATGGCTTCCCCGTCGTTGTTCCCCACCCAGGCCAAGGGAAACGACCTGGGGCAGGGACTGTGGGAGGGGAAAGCTCCTGGGGCACCTGCCAGGCCTTGGTGTGGGGGCAGGAGCCCCAGGCTGGACACTTCAGGGATTCATGGAGGCCTAGACAATCTTGAGCTGAGGGAGAGGCAGTGGGTGGGGGAGGGACAGGAGTTAACAGGGGAGCTGAGCTGTCACAGGAGAACTGGAGGTACCATGAAAGACAGTGGGGCCTCCCCTTCCTCTTCCTCACTCTGACTTCACCCTCTATAAAGTCAGTGCTGGTGGGGCAGTGGGGAGAGAGGTGGCTAGTGAACCCCAGCCCTCTGCTCCAAATGCCCAGGCCCGCTGAGTAGAAGGAACAGACTCCCAGGGACGTTCCTTGGGGAAGACTGGTGTGGCTGGGCAACCCTCTTAGGGCCCTTCCTGGGGCATCCTGCCCTGGGAAGGGAGCATGTATAAGGTCCACATCCCTGCCAGTCTACCCACCTTGTCTCTGCCTCTCTGGCCTTATCCAGAGTCTTTTTTTGAGACTGTTATGCCCTCTGCTCGCCCATCCTCTGAGCAGCTCAATCCTTGCTGTCTGGCTCATGCCCTCCTGTCTCCAGCCCAGGGCAAAGCTAGCTCTCCTAGCCCTGTGTGCTGGAACACTTGAGCTCCATCTGCCAGGACCCAGGCTCAACCCGTCTTCACAAAGTGCCTCAGCTTTCAGGATCCTGGGCAGTGCCTCTAGACACCCCTATGTTAAACTTTGCCTTCTGAGGCTTGAGCCCCTGAGCAGTGGGTCCCCTCATAGCCCCCTCCACGCACCCCGCCTGTTTTCCAGCCTCTTTGGCCATGTCCTCCCTCAAGACCCACCTTCTCCCTGGCTGGGGTCCTCCAGGTGGAACCTTCCCTACGCCCTCTTTTAGCCTCACTGGCACCCAGGTCTTGTCCCAGGTGAGGAAATCCAGGGGAGCAATGACAGGAGGGGACTTCATGGGGGAAGGGAACTCCTTCTGCCTGGGAGCCGCCTTCCCACTTGGTCTCTCAGGATGCCCTCTGCCCACCTCAGGCGGGGGTTCCATCTTAGAATCCCAGTCCCAGCTTCTTTAGACCTCTGCACCAAGCCCGTCACCAGTTCTGCCTCAGTACCCCTTCAAGCCCCTGCCTTCTTTTATGGTCCAGATCCCTCTTGCTGAAATGGCAGTGGGACTGTGGTGCTGGGTAGTGGACTTGGAGGAGTCAAGGGGTAGGGTAGAGACCCATACAAGGTAGATGAATTAATTCCCTGAGGGAGTGGCTGACGGTTGCCTAGTATGAGGGCCTGGGAGGGACTGAAAGAGATCTTATCTGGTCCCCAAATCCCTCCCTCCCCCATCCCTTCAGTACTCTTCTCCTCATCCGCTGCTTCGGATGATACGGCACGTGTCTTAGGGACTGTCGTGGATTGAATTATGCCCCCCCTCAAATTGTGTGTATCAACTTGGTTAGGCCATGATTTCCAGTATTGTGTGGTTGTCCTGCATTTTGTGATTGTAATTTTGTATTAAAGAGGATCAGGGTGGGATTGTAACACCCTTACCAGGTCACATCCCTAATCCAATACAAAGGGAGTTTCCCCAGGGTGTGGCCTGCACCACCTTTTATCTTATAAGAGATAAAAGGAAAGGGAAGCAAGCAGAGATTGGGGACCTCATACCACCAAGAAAGAAGTACCAGGAGCAGAGCGCATCCTTCGGACCTGAGGTTCCCGAGCTGAGATGCTCCCAAACCAAGGGAAGACTGATGCCAAGGACCTTCCTCCAGAGCCGACAGAGAGAGAAAACCTTCTCTTGGACCTGGAGCCCTGAATTCAGGCTTCAGTTTCTCTTTGTTAAAGCCATCCACTTGTGGTATTTCTGTTATGGCAGGACCAGATGACTAAGACAGGGACCTTCCCAGCTTCCTGAGCCCTCCCCAGGCACCATGAGATTGTCACAGCCAGCTTGTGAGGAAAGGTTGTCACCATCCCCGTTTCACAGCTGAAAAGACTGAGGTTCCTACAGGTGATGATGATGTGGGAGCTGAGTGGGAGGCAAACTTTCGCTCTCTGGTCCTGGATCTGTCCAGTCCCCTGGGCCATATGGTTGCTTAGGCAGGGGCATTTTATACATTCACTGGACACACATGTACTGAGCACCTATGGTGTGCCAGGCGCCCAGGGTGGAGGTGGACCAGGGGATACCAGGTGGAGGGAGCAGAGGGGCAAAGGCCTGGAGCTGTGAGTTGCTGGAGTTAGCTGTGGCTAGAATATTTTAGGTTTATGTAAGGGCTTGGGGTGCCGGCTTCAGAGGTCACAGGGGCCTCAGGGTGAGGGGCTCACACTGCAGGTGAGGAAGCCACAGAACATTTTAGAGCAGGGGGCGGTGCACCTGTATTTGGACTTTGGAAAGGTCCCCTGGTGGATGTGCTCTGGGGAGGTGGCTTGGAGGCAGCCAAGGTGGGCAGAAGACAGCCCCCATATGGGCTGTCAGCTCCTAGACCTAAGCCAGCCTCCTTACTGAGCCCCTCTGGGCATCCAAAGGAGCCCTCCACCCACATAAAGGAGAAGATAGGGGAGAGCCTTCATTTTGGCTTCCCCAAGTCCCACCCCCACTTGTAAAGCAGGGCTCCGAGTGGGCTTCCCACCCAGCCCCACTTGGAAGAGTGAGATATCTCCAGTACCCCCAAACTGGTCCTCCAAGGGGCTCCAGCCACCAGACCCCTGCCCCTTTCAGGCCCTTCCACGTCCCTGAGCCACTATTCAGAGGTCCCCAGAGTCCAGGACTCAGAGATGAATTTGCATATCTGACAGTTAAAAAAAAAAAAAGAATCTGTCGCAGAGGCTTAGCTCCATCAGAGTTGCTGTGCCCCCTTTTGTCTGTTTGAGTAAGAGCTGGCTAAAGGCTGAAGGATAATTAGTCCCCCGTGGGCAATGCCGTCCCCCCTCCTTGAAGCTTTAAAGGTACAGCCCACATACTCAACATGGTTCTGGGGTCCCTCTCCCGCAGCCCCTCCCACCTTGTCGGTCTGCTCAGGTCTGTCTGCTGCTGGCGATGAAGGTCAGTTTATCTGGTTAAACCAGAAGTGAACTAGCCTTTTGCTGTTATCTTTGGACCAGATTGGGTATTTAACACCAAATGGGTAGTGTGTGTGTGTGTGTGTGTGCGTGCGTGCGTGCGTGCTAGGCTTTTCTAGCTCATGTCAGGAGGAAATTGGATTGTATTGAAAAGCATTTCATCTGAGCTCAGGAGCATACCCTAATAGAGTCGCTGAGCTGAAGGGGGCCAGGGGAGGGATGGTGCTGCCCTAGATCTGTACAAGAGGGGCCCCTGTTTTAGGAGTCCTACTCTGGCCCTCCTCCTAGGGTGAGGAGTTGGTGGGACCAAGAGGACACGCCCAAACAGAGCTGTGCCCCCACCTAGACCCCACCCCAGGTACCCAGAACCCTGGAATTCCCTCCACATGCAGGGTCTGTGAGGGCCTCCTTCCGGGGCCTGTCCTCCTGAAGGTGGTGGTGTCCCCTTAAGCGCTTGTAAAGTCCCCCAGGGCCTGGTGGGTGTGGGACTGGAACTGACCTGCCATGGGAAGGGGCAAGGAGCAGCTCATGCCAAGTAGCCAGGGTCCAATCTGAGCATTCTGTGAGGCTGTTAGAAAGGTGTACTTGTCAAGGCCGAAGAATAGAACATATTTGCTAATTTGTTAGCTTCAGCTTGATTCATAGCTTATAATTGTTTAGAGTTTAGACATATGTGGGCCTCCATTTGTACTCTCAAATGTTCAGGGTGAGCCTGGGGGGGAATCTGCACCCACAGAACTTTGCTCTGGTGTTATTGGAAACTGAGGCAGCCCTCCCACCCAGACAGACTGGGAGGCACCGAGTTGAGAGCATGGGGTTTGGGCTCAGGCTCCTGATTTCTGAGTCACTGGGTTTGGCAGCTGCAGGATCCGGCACTGGGATGGGGACTCCAGACCTGCGTTTGATCCTAGCTCTCCCTTAGTCTTGCCCTGGGTCTTTGGGAGGGCCCGAGCTACAGACTTGGCAGTTTCCCCATCTGTAAAATGGGGATGATAGCTGTACATTCCTCATTAGGTTGATGCAAGGATTAAATGAGATTATGTCTGAAGTTCTGGGTTCAGAGTAAGAGCTCAATAAGTATTGATGAGTATCAGTATTATTATTATTAAAAAGAGGGCTAAGTATAGAGTGGGTTAGGGGCTTGTAGAAGGGAACAGGCCACATTTCCCAGGTTTGCAAATTTCTCTCCATCACTCCTGGGTTCTGAAGTCACCCTCCCACCCTCACCAATCGATGGCTCAGTCTCTCAGCAATTTATGGCCTCATCACCATGGCTTTATTTACAGAGAGCGCCACACTCCCAGTTTGCCCCTCCTCCCTTTAATCAAGGAACTGAGATGGACAGTGATCTGGGCAGCGCCAGCTGTCTTGCTAAGGAGCAGAGCCAGGACACCAGCCCATATCCGCCTGCCTTGTTTGCTGGGCTGAAGGAGTAAATCTTCAAGGTCTGCGGGCCCCTCACTTCACAGGTGGGGAGACTGAGGCCTGCATAGGGGGTCAACCATGGTGGTTCGTCAAGTCAATGACAGGGCTGGGACTAGACCACAGGTCTCCTGATGCTGACGCCTCTCCCCATCCAGTGCTTTCTCAGCTGTTAGTTTTCTCTCCTCTTGGGCAGCCTTTGTGCCCAGGGGCCCTCTCATCCACATCTCCTCTGAACCCCATCTTTCCCTGTGCATCCTGGGTGCTTGAGGCTGGGCTCTGATTTGGCCAATCTACTGCCCCACCCACCCCCTCAGTTCTTTCTTCCACATCCCCCAGGACTTTCTCAAGGAATTCTGAACCTTCATTGGAGGTAGGTAGTCTTCCTACAGATAAAGAAACTGAGGCCGAAAGGGGGAAGGGACTTGCCTGAGGGCCCCATAGCACCTCTGGATGAGACCCCAGGGAAGGGTCCCACTTGGGAGAGAGATGGACACACACACACACACACACACACGATCTCCATTCAACAGATTCTTCCTCATTCCTCTTCCACCAACAAATCAAAGCTCTTTCATGCTAACCCATTGACAACAGGCTGGTTTTTCTCCTTATTTATCACGGCGGCATTTGTGGACCACCCCCAGCATTCTGTGCAAAGTGTCTCTGCCTGGGGCAGGGTGTGGTGGAGTTAGGGATAGGCAATACCCCTCCCTTGTTCTCCCACAATGCCCTGAGCAGTCTGTACCCCAGTCCTGACCGCACCTCCTATACTGATCCCCGATGGTCTCTCTTGCTGAACTGGGGCTTCCTGACCACAGAAACTCTCACACGGAATTATTTTTACTTTACTGTCTCTTAGCTTGGGGACAAGCTTCTGGAGAGGTGGTCAGAGAGAGAGGCCTGGGCAAGTTGTGTTTCCGTCCTCAGTCTGGAAGGCTCCATGAACACAATGACTATTAATTAAAAAAAAAAAAAAACACCCAAACCGATTGCTGTTGAGTACGCCCCCAAATGAACAGCCTTTTACCATTTCCAATGCCATCCACTTCTCATTAGTCCTCTCAGCCTCAAGAGGAGGGAGGGGGAGACTATTCCCTCCACTTAACAATGAGAAGACAGGCCCAGAGAAGTGGAGTGATTTACTCAACGTCACACAGCTCTTGAATGGTGGAGACAGGACTCTAACCCACTATAGCTGCACAGATAAGTGGAGGGGGTCTCTGTGGGGGGGGGTGGGGAGGGATAAGGGGACTTGGCACATAGGAGATTCTCAGATTCTGGTTGAATGAATGAATGAATGAATGAATGAATGAATGCATTGCTGGAGACTGCAAAGTCAACAGGAAAAGGAGAGGCAGCAGGGTGTGCTGGGGGTGCAGGGGCTACCTGTGTTCATTTGCTCCCCTTCTTGGCTCCTTAAGCACTGCTCATACTTAAGGCAGGGTCCTCCCCCTTCTCAGCCCTTGGGGGTGGCGCCCCCCCTTCTTTCCAGCCCCTCAAGCTATCTGCTCTCCCTTGGCCTCTGCAGGCTCCTCCCACTTATGCTGGGGGATTCTCTCCCTGGAGGCATGGCCCCCTCAGACCCAACCTGAACATTCGTGGGGCTCAGGGCAAGAACATCAATGGAGGCTCCAGTATGTGCCCCTCCCCTCAAGGAGCCATCCCATGGGACCAGAGGTGCACAAGTCTGGAGGGAATTCACCTCTGGGAGGGTGGGCTTCAGGGAGAGGTCCTTAGAAGCAGGGTCAGGTCCATTTGGGCAGAAGTTTTGGGGTCTTGGGTACCCAGAGATAATTTAGAAGTGAGGGGTTTGGGCTTTGGGGAGTATTTACTTGGCCCTGTGGACGCCTTGCTCTGTGGGGAGAGACAAGGCTGGAGGTGGGCCAGAGGGGACCCTCTACGGCCATCTCAGGATAGTACTGCCCCCATCCTGCCTAATACCCTGATCCGTGGCCCCACATCCTTTCCTTGGATAAGGCTACTCACCCCTCTGGCCAAGTCCACCAGGAAGACAAGCCCACCCCAGTGGCCAGTGGTTTTCCCTGGCTGGGTAGCACCAGGTCTCCCCACCAGCCTCAGAGGCGGCCTGGGGGCCGAGGGGCAGTGATGGCGTGTGTGTGATGGGGGAAGGGAGGGAGCTGGCCTGCAGGGGGCCTTGTTCAGCCGCTTATACACACCAAGAGACAATAAATCGACAAACACTTAATCTCTCTGCAAATTGAAACAGAGCCGTAAATATCTGCTGCATCCCAGCAGCTGAGTTATGAGTCTCGCTTATTAATCTCTTTAGTCCCAGGTGATGGATGGAGGAGAATGGCCCGCTGGAGACTCAGAGGGATGGGGGAAAGGAGGGAGAAGTGGGTCAGGGGTCTGGGAATAGCCCTTCAGGAGAGGAGGGCAGAGGGAGAGGCCTGGGTGAGCTGTGTTTCCTTCCCCCTCCCTGCTCAGTCTCAAAGAGCCCCACGAACACAATGACTATTAATTAAAAAAAAGTAGACAGCCCTTTGCAGTTTCCAGTGCTCTACCATCCACTCTCCTTAGTCCTCCCCACAGCCTCAAGATGAACCCCCCACTTAACAATGAGGAGACAAGCCCAGCGAAGTGCAGTGATTTATCTAAGGTCACACAGCTCCTGAATGGTGGAGACTGGATTCCAACCCCCCTACAGCTGCGCAGATAGAGGGGGTCTGTCAAGGGAGATAACAAGGACTTGCGTGATGGGATCCTTATTTCTTTCTTTCCACCTTTCTTCTCACCTCCCTTCTTTCCTTCCACAAATGCATGCTAAGCACTTTCTCTGTGTGTGTGTGTATATGTGCTCTGTGTGTGTGTGTGTGTGTGTGTGTGTGTGTGTAGGAACTGGGGGAGGAGGAGAAAGAAGACAGAGCTGGGGAAGGAGCGGAGCTGGTAAGGTTCTCACCTGGGACTGCTGCACCCTCACAAGGATTTATTTTTAGAACCCCTCACCCCCACCCCCACCACCAGCGGCGTTGTGGGGCTCATGGCTTTGGGGCTGTAGGAGGGCAGAGTAGGAACTGAGGAAGCATGAGCCCTGAGAAGACCTCCTGCCGGTGGGGAGCTGGGCCTGGCTGGGAGCAGGAGAATGCGGTGATGGTGTGTGTGAGTGTGTGGTGAACACGCGCCCATAGGTGGGCCTCGAGGTCTGGTGGACAGAACAGGGGGTGCTCGTAGAGATGATTGGGAGAGAATACTGGCCAGGCACTGTGGGGCCCCAAGTGTCCCAAGTGCCAGCGGAGTCGGCGACCTGGGAGACTGAGGTGTTAGAGTGGGAGAGATGGTGACAGTGGGGTTTGGGAATGTGTCTGGTAGCTTTCTTGGGATAGCCTGGAGGTGGTACCAAGTCTGGGGCACCTGTATGGGGACAACTGAGGTAGGTACCAGATTCAAATTGCTCACTCTCTGTTTCTCTTTTATTTTTTCCACCCAAAGGATCTGGGTCCTGGGTGGGACTCTTATTCTCAGGACCGGGGTGGTCTGTCTCCCAGGTGGGGCTCAGTGCCTGAAGCACCATCTTTGAGAGGTCTGCTCACCCCTGCTTGTGGGCCCAGGCCAGGGTCCCTGGGATCTGTGATGCCATCACCCTGGGCTGATGTTCCTGCTAAGTGTTGCCACCAATGTAAACAGTGTTCAGGGGTGCACTGGGTTCCCTCTGGTGGTGGCTGCAGGTGGCTCTGCACAGGACTCATCACCTGCCAGCAGGTGGTGCTGATGGAGCTGAAGCTATGTCTGAGCCTCCCTGGTTTGAGTCTGCAGACCTCATCCCGGGGTGGGCCTGGGGGCAGAACCAAGGCTGTGGCCACAGCCCAGAAGCCCCCGGGGACTTGGGAACATCTGCTTCAACATCCTCTGCTGACAGAGGAAGAAATGGGGCCTGGGGTTCAAGGTCACTTCAAGGACACAGTGACAGCATGGTGAGTGCAAGAACAGCGTGGAGCAGGGTTGGGCTGGGGGGAACTGGGTGTGTGCCTTGTCGCTATGGGGTACTGGGTGGGGGGAGTGGAGGGTGCAACAAACTTGAATTGGGCAGGGCTGGGAAGGGAGGTTTCCATGCGTATGGGGTGACCACCTGTCCTGGTTTGCCTGGGACTGTCTCAGCTTTAGCACTGAAAGATCCACATCCTGGGACCCTTCAGTCCTGGGCAAACAGGAGTGGCTGGTCACCCTAGGGACATGCCAGGCAGGCACACAGGACTAGGCTTATGAGTGGCTCTGTACATTGCCAGCCCCCTTCTTAGCAACCCTCACATGTCCCATTGAATCCTGAGGGGCAGGCAGGGCAGGATAAGAAGTGCTCCTGCGTTACAGACGGAAAAATCAAGGTGCAGGGATAGAAAGTGCCTGAGCCATTCTGGGAGGGTGTGGCAAAGCCAGCAGCTCTCCCTGCCTACCCATGCGGAAGCAGTCCCTGGGCTGGGAGGCCCAGGAGGGCCCAAGTGTGTTGCTGTGTGACTTGGGAGAAGACACAGCCTCTCTAGCCTTCCTTTCTTCCCTCATGACAGCGGCCCCTCTCCCTTGGGGAGGGAGTCCCTGGGTGATGTAAATGGTTAATGTGTTCCGCTGTTTACCAAAAGACTGGAAGTTCAAGTTCACCAAAATGTGGTTCATAAGAAAGGTCTGGAGATGTACTTCCGAAAAATCAGCCATTGAAAACCCTATGTGGCACATTTATACTCTGACACATATGGGGTCACCATGAGTCAGAGCCAACTTGAAGGCAACTGTTTTTTTTCCCATGGATAAGCAGATGTCCAGAGGGACTGAGGTCAAAGGCTGGGCCCTGGGCAGTTCCCTGACATCCCCGTAGGAGCAGGTTAGATGCGGTGGGTTGGGCGGGGGCAGCTGGGGAAGTGGACTTAAAGAAAGGAGGGAGAAAGGATTCTTCTGGGGTCCAGCAGCCTCAAACAAAAGCATTGTGCTCAGCGGGGGCAGGGATGAGGGGACTGGGAAGGGGAGAGGTAGAGGGAGGGGGAAAGGCTTTCAAAGACAGAATGAGAGAAATGAGTTATTCCAGTGTGGCAGAATTGGAAAAACTCCACTGAATCTTTAAACAACCCTTGTCAATTATTCATCTCCTGGTATGAGGGCCCTCTGGTCTGCCACAAATCTCTGAGCAAGGCAGAGGGAGGGAGGAAACGGAGGATGTCAGAGGGACTATGCTTGAGAGCAGAGAGTGAGCCAGAGAATCAGAGAGAAATGGAATGGAGACACCAGGGAAAGGCAAAAGCCGGGAGGGAGGGAGCCAGAGAGAGGCGGGGAAGCACACTGTGCTTGAATTTCTGCCCTGAAACAACACTGCACACACACTGTTTGCATAGCACTGAGCATCTCTGTCTCTGATTACCCAAAGTATAGCTCACCTCCTCCTGGAAGCCTTCCTTACTTCTCTTGATCTCATTTACTGAGGGTTTATGAGATGTGCTTGCAATACTAGGTTAGTGTGGTAGTTACGAAGAAGATACATTCTGTCAACCAGGGCTCTTCGTTCATCACTTACCAATGTTTCCTGCACACCTACTCTGTGTCACTAATTGTCCCTCGGGGTGTGGCACTCTCCTGACAGACAGGGAACTTCAGGAGCTCCCTGTATAGCTGTACACACGGCTGGGCAGACAGCCAGTGGGGGAAGCTTTAAGAGCTTTGGCTTCCTGACTGGCTGGAGGAAGTGCTGAATGGGGAACCCAGGCACGTGGTAGGGGTTTAAGAAGCCCCCTCGTGAATGGAGCTGGCCCTCTAGAGACGGCATGAAGCTGCTCACTTTACCTGCGTCCACCCAATGGTGGTAGACACTGAGTGGCTCAGCATGGGGCGGGCTCAGGGTGCCTAGTGGTAAAGGGGAAATCCTTGCAACTTGTTCGATGTTTGGAGAGCTGCCTTGTTCAGGATAACTCTTAACATCTCACTGTTCACACTCACTTATCTAAAAAACTTCCTGAGATGCTCAGAAGGGAGGTAAAGTCTTCCTTGAACTCTCCCCAGGCCCTACACCTGATCCATGACCACATCTATGGGACTTTGACCACAGGGGGTCCAGCAGGACTGGAGGTTTGCACTGTTGAAAAAATAGCATTTGAAAGGTCTGCATCAAAACCAGGTGTCCTGGACGAAGGGAGCCCGAGACGGAAGAAATGGCTGGATTGCAACCTGGAAATAAAGGTGCATCGAAGCACACTATGTGGAGGGGAGCCCAGGAGGGTTAGGTGGGGCTGGCGGTGGTGACTGACGGGCCCTGTGCAGCAGGGAGCACCTGCGGCTCCCTCCCCCACCCTCCACAGGGCATAGACCCTGCATCCCTCCACTCCCTCCTCCATTCCCATGGTGCTCCTTTCTACAGAAAATGCTCAATTTCCTAAGAAGCCAAAATAGGCTGTGGAGGGAATCAGGGACGAAATTGTCTCTTGGGTTCTGGGGGACGTGCTGCAGACCAGACACAAACAAACATATTCCAGAAATCAGGGGGTGCTGAGAGGCTCACAGGCTGGGGGACAATGGTGAGAGCTGAGGGAGGCAGTTAATCATGTGACCATTACACAACCATTGTCACATCAGCAGGCTGACGTTACACCCCAGGCTATGTTGCTGGTGACCAGTCCCTGATGACATGTCCAAGAGGTAAACACCTTGTGACATATCATTGCTATTCAGATGCATTCTTTTGCTATCCAAGTGTCTTCCATTGCTCTGTAAACCTGTCTATGGCTTACACAACCATGGTCTATGCTTATTGCTATGCTCATGATAGCATTCCCCTGCCATACAGGGATGTGTGGTATCACTACATGGCTTGAGTCTATTGCTACACAACTACACTTCACTGCCCCATGACTGAATTCTATTGCTTGTTACTGTGCTTCTTGATTGCATTAGTTTGCCCATTGCTATGTAATTTTGCTTGGCTGCTATGTAACAGTGATCTCTGGCTACATGGCTACCTCCAATTGTCATGGAGCTGTACACTGTTGCTACCCATCCATGTTCTATTGATTGTAACTGGACTCTGCTGGTGCATGAATGCATTTGTCTGTATCTTTCCCTGATCCTGGCCAGGCTGGTGGCCAATGGGCAGGAGCTGGAGCTGGGGGTTGGGTCTCCACAGCCCAACTAAGGCAAAGTGTCAGAGGTGGGAATAGCTAGCATTGTCAACCTGAGCCCAATGAGAGAGAGAGAGAGAGAGAGGAGTGGTGAGTTAGAGGAATGAAGGACAAGGGTGGGAGGGTAAAGGGGATGGAAACAAGAGTCAGGAAAACTAGGAGGGAACAGGGTGGGCCTGGAACAAGCTGGGATGGGAAGGGGGGCAGACTACTGTCCTGAGTACTATGTGAGTATCTGAAGGACCCAATGGTGGCAGGCTGGCTGAAGGGTACAGAGCTGGGTGGGTAGGCTTCTGTAGCCATGTGTTATTTCTCCTTGGCTCTATGCAAAGCAGATGGGATAGTAGGAGCAGGGAAGCTTGGACAGATGTTGTCCCAACCCTTGGCCTCCTCATTGTTACCCTTTGTAAAATGAAGAGATTGGACAGATTCGCTCTAAGGTTCCTTCTGGTGCTCTTGCTGTCCGGCCATATGCTCTACTATGGGATCCAACAAGCATTTACCAAGGTCTATGTGGGGCCAGGCTTGGGCTGGGTCCTGGTACCCAGAGATGAGGAAGGCAGCACGCACTTAGTTCAAGAGCTGAATGATGATGGCTGAGAGGACCAAGCCATTAGCAAATCAGGGTCAGCAGCCACTCAGCATGGACTTGCCAGGTGTCAGCAAGGGGATTGGGGAGCAAAGGGACCATGGAGCCCTCTTGATGGGCACAAAGACCATTGATGTGACTGATGGGTGACATCCAGGGTGGGTATGCTTGGGTTAGTTCTGGATATAGACCCAACAGATGCAACTCATGACTTCTTTGACAGTCTGTGGGTATGGGGCCATCCTGAGTCTCCTGGTTATCACTTAGATGAAAAGCCTTCCTTGGGACACACATTTCTCTTCCTTCTTTCTGTCAGTTGCAATGGCTACACTCTCTTGCTCAAAAACAGTTCCTCCTAATGGTTAATCTTGACTTCTCAAGTTGGTTTAGTCCAATTTCTTTTGGCTTAATCCTTAAGATCAAGACTAACCAGTCTACTACCCATGTTATTATATGGGTATAGTATTATACCCATATTTTATTATTTCAGATTAAATATTATTTTAATATTTCAGATATTAAAAATATTAAAATCCCCACATATCCAACTCCTTTTATATTTAAATACCCTTTCCTCCTCAGCCCTGTTTTTTTCCTTCTCTGCT
This sequence comes from Elephas maximus indicus, assembly GCF_024166365.1. Classification (NCBI taxonomy): domain Eukaryota; kingdom Metazoa; phylum Chordata; class Mammalia; order Proboscidea; family Elephantidae; genus Elephas; species Elephas maximus. Next base: position 64,372,171 of record NC_064831.1, on the reverse strand, counting down.
CCATTATCACCATCAGCATCAACATTATCCTCACCATCATAGAATTTTAGAAGCAGAATGAAGACTCCGACCCAACTAATTCCCCTTTCTATGTCCTACCTCCCCCAAACAAGTCCACAGTATTAAGTATCTGTATCTAATGTCTCTCAAATCTGTGGACTCAACTTAGACCTCGGATCCTTTGTCCAGTAGAAATCTTCACCAAACCCAAATCAGGGAGCCCCTGCCATGTACAGTACCAGAGATGGGGGCCTGATACCACCTCCTCCTTGGTCCTCCTTGTGTCCAGCACCCAGGTGGCTGAGACCAGAGGCTTGTCCAGCCAGGCAGCATAAAGGGTCCTGATCTCAGAGGTAGTGTGATACTGGGGCTTAGTTCTGCATCCTGGGTGAGAGGGAGCTTAACTGGATGAGCAATGAGGCTTGGCTGGCTGGTGCATCCCCAGGAGGCCAAGCTGGAGGAGTGAGGGAAGATGGGGCTACTCTCTGCAGGGCTGTGTCCAGGAGGTAAGTGACCTCACCTTTCTCCTTCCTTCTTGCCTGCATTTTTCCTTTGATGACACCTTCACTTTTTCTTTCTTCCCTGGCCTTTTAACCTTCTCTTTTCCTCCCTTCACTACCTCTGCTTAGAGGCACACAAAGGGGAGTCACAGGACGAGGCTGTTCCGGGCAGCAGGCACTGGTTTATTCATGCTGCCAAAATTCTCCAAAGACAAGATCTTGATTTTCAACCCATTTGATGGCTGAGCTGAAAGGTTGAACCAAGAGCTGTTTTCCCGAAGGGCAGAGGTAAGAGGAGGAAGTTGCAGAAGATGGCCCATAAGTGTTGTGGTACCTGACCTGACAGGAAGGGCCCTGCTCCAGGGTGGGTGGGAGCATCTTGGTCACACCCAGTAAATAGTAACCCCTCCTATTCATCTGATGGGACATGTTCCAGAAAGGTGCAGAAGTGCCAGGGGAAAATGGGGAGGCTGTCAGTAGAGGGGGGCAGGTCCTCAGAGGAGGATGCCCAGGGCTTCCCTAGTGGCCGGTGCTCTTGTCTGGGGCCTTTTCTCAGGATTTTCCGGAGCAGCGTTCCCCATGGGGTCCGCTGTGGAAGAAGGGAGGAAGCCACATATGAATTCACCCGTGATCCTTGTCACAAGACCTCAATTGGGGGACTTTGACTAGACTGCCTCTTTTGGTGGCCCATTCTTTAGGTCTCTGAATCCAGTACTGACCCCTGACTAAATTAAGACAGCATCTTGGGCACTATGTCACCTTCACTAATCTTTCTCAAACATCTGGTCAACTCAACAATGGAAAGATACCTAGCTCCCATGGTCCAGGACACAGGCTCTGTGACCAAAGATGGTGTCCTCTTTTCTTTGAGCCCTGATATCCCCTTTTAGAAGTAAAAAATAATCTCTTAGGGGGCCTTCTGTCACCTGATGAACATGCTTCTAAGGGAGTTGAGTTAATGACTTCTTGAGTAAATGGAACCCTGTCTTGGTTGGAGGGCTGCAGGAGATCGTTTTGAAAGAAATCTTATGGGAGCTACATTCATAAGGTGAAAAAGCTCTGAAAAATGAAGAATCCACAGCTTCTACCTGTTTATCATTGGGGTCACTCACATAGAGAGTATGCCTAAACGGGAGGTTGACTTGCCACCTGTAGAGTGAGCCAGGCCCACAGGTGGCAGGGAAGGCTCATTCCCATGGCCCCATCACTGCTCTGGCCCTCCCTGCCCTGGGAGACACACTCACCTTTTCACTGGACATCTCTGCCTCTTCTTCTTGAGGGATGGATATGCTGGAGTCCACTGTGGAGCTCCCCAGGGACTTTGACCAGGACTCACAGATAGTACCCAGATTCTCGGCCAGGATCTTGGGATCAAGGATGGGCAGAGTCTTGCTGTTGTTCGGTGTCAGGAAGTTTTCTGGTCTCTGGCAAGAGAAAGTGCAGGCCCTTTCTCTGCATCAGGCTCACACACTCTACCGTAAGTGCACCTTCTACATCCCCAAGCCTCCCTTCCCCATGGCTCAGGAGGCCCTGCATAATCTGGCCCCTTCCTACATCCTATCACCTGCTCCCTTGATCACTAGGTGCCAATCACACTGTCCTCTCCTTGCTGTCCCTCCAACAATCCAGGCTCTTTCCTGACTCAGGGCCTTTGCATTGGCTGTTCTGTCTGGAGAGATCCCTGGACCTTTATGTGCCCAGGTGTGATCTTCTCAGAGAGGCCCTGCCCTCTGAGATAGAGGCCTCCCCCGTCCAAAGTAACCACAACTCCAAAATACCTCATTCACATTATCCCATTTCACTGTGTTCGTAATACTTACCTGCCAGAGAATTAATTTGAAAAAGTCTGTTTACTTGTTTACTATCTGCCTCCCTACTCCAATGCCTGCACTAGAATGTAAGTTTTTTCTATGCAGGGACCTTGTTTGTCCTAGTGCTTGCCTTATTGTAGGTGATCAATAAATTTATCGAAAAAACAAAAGCTATGCCATCTGTGACCCCCACATCAGTGCAGTAACAGCTTCTAAAATCCCCACTTTTTGTTGAGTATACTTATTTTCCATTTTATCTCCTTTGTCATCCTCCAATCTTAGCACCCACTAAGCAACTCTCTTCCTTCTAACAAAACATAAAGTTCTTTGCTTTCGGGGCATGTTCTATGCTTCCATTGGAGAAACATTACTTTAAATCTCTGAAATTTGTGGTTGGCCCTAAAATATGCCGATTTTTCTTTTTTAAAATTTTATTAATTTTGTTGTTGAGAATATACACAGCAAAATATATAGCAATTCAATTTCTACATATACAATTCAGTGACATTGATTATATTCTCCCAGTTGTACAACCATTATCAGCCTCCTTTTCTGGTTTGTTCCTTATTAACATACACTCACTATCCACTAAGTTTCCCATCTAATCTTTCAAGTTGTTGTTGTCAGTTTAATCCCAGATAGATAGATCTTGAAAGAGCACAATGCCCAAGGCAAACAACAACAACAAACAAACCCATTGTCGTCCAGTCAATTCCAACTCATAGTGACCCTATAGGACAGAGTAGAACTGCTCCATAGGGTTTCCAAGGAGCAGCTACTGGGTTGAATTGCCAATCTTTTGGTTAGCAGGCAAGCTCTTAACCACTGCACCACCAGGGCTCCAACAGTCTTTACTGGGTAAGCTATTGTTTGGTTTTAAGAAGACTTTGGGGGATATTTTAGGTTTAAAGATTATCTTAGGGCAATAGTTTCAGGGGTTCATCCAGCCTCCATGGCTCCAGAAAGTCTAGAGTCTATGAGAATTTGAAATTCTGTTCTGTATTCCCACCCCATTTATTTCATTTTATTGTGTTTTAGGTGAAAGTTTACAGCACAAATTAGTTTCCATTCAAAAATTTATACACAGATTGTTTTGTGACATTGGTTGCAATCCCCGTAATGTGTCAGCATTCTCCTCACCTCCTTTCCCTTTATACCCGGAGTTCCCATGTCCGTTCATCCAGGTTTTCTGTCCCTTCCTGCCTTCTCATCTTTGCTTTTGGGCAGGTGTTCCCCACTTGCTCTTGTATACTTAATTGAACAAAGAAACATGTTCCTCACGTGTATCAATGTTTGTTTTATAGTCCTGTCTAATCTTTTGTTGAAAGGTGGACTTCGGGAGTGGTTTCAGTTCTGAGAGGGTGTCTGGGAGCTACAGTTTCAGGGCTGCTCCAGTCTCTGTTAGACCAGTAATTCTGGTCTTTTTTTGTGAATTTGAATTTTGTTCTACATTTTTCTCCCACTATGTCTGGAAAAAAAAAAAAACAAAAAAACCTGCACTGGGTTTTTTTATGTCTGGAACCCTCTATTGTGATCCCTGTCAGAGAAGTCAGTGATGGTAGCTGGGCACCATCTAGTTCTTCTGGCCTCAGGGTGGTGGAGGCTGTGGTACATGTGGTCCATTAGCCCTTTGGACTAATATTTTCCTTGTGTGTTTGGTTTTCTTCACCCTCCTTTACCTGAACATGATGGAATCAATAGATGTACTTTAGATGGCCACTCACAAACTTTTATGACCCCAGATGCTACTCGCCAAAGTAGGATGTAGAACATTTTATAAACTATGTTATGCCAATTGACCTAGATGCCCCCCAAGACCATGAATCCCAGCCCTCAGCCTCGTAACTTGGTCCCTCAAGGTGTTTGGATGTGTCTAGGAAGCTTCTATGTCTTTGCCTTGGTCAAGCTGTGCTGACTTCCCCCATATGGTGTGTTGTCTTTCCTTTTACCAAAGTTAACCCTTGTCTGTTATATAGTGATTTTCCTTCTCCACCCCTCCCCTACCTTGTAGCCATCAAAGATTGTTTTTTTTTTCTGTGTGTAAACCTTTTTTTGTGTTTTTATAATAGTGGTTTCACACAATATTTGTCTTTTTGTGATTGATTTATATCACTTAGCATAATGCCTTCCAGATTTATGCACGTTGTGAGATGTTTTGCAGATTCATCAATGTTCTTAATCATTGCGCAGTATTCCATTGTGTGTATGTACCATAATTTGTTTATCCTTTCATCTGTTGATGAGTTTTTAGGGCTTTTAGGTTGCTTCCATCTTTTTTGCTATCATGAATAATGCTGCAATCAACATGGGTGTGCATATGTCTATTCAAGTGACAGCTCTTATTTCTCTAGGATATATTCCTAGGAATGGGATTGCTAGGTTGCATGGTATTTCTATTTCTGGCTTTTTAAGCGGGTGTCATATCTTTTTCCATAGTGGTTGTACCATTTTACATTCTCACCAGCAGTCTTTCCACAACCTCTCCAACATTTGTTGTTTTCTTTTTTTTTGATTTGTGCCAGTAATATTGGGGTGAGATGGTATCTCATTGTAGTTTTGATTTGCATTTCTCTAATGGCTAATGATCATGAGCATTTCCTAATGTGTCTGTCAGCTACCAAAATGCCTTCTTTGGTGAAGTGTCTGTTCACATCTTTTACCTATTTTTAAATTGGATTGTCTTTTTGTTATTGAGGTGTTGAAGTGTTCTATAGATTTTAGAGACTAGAGCCTTGTTGGATATGTCATAGCCAAAGTTTTTTTCCCCAGTCTGTAGGTTCTTTTTTTTACTGTTTTGGTGAAGTCTTTTGATGAGCATAAGTGTTTAACTTTTAGGCACTCCCAGTTATCTAGTTTATCTTCTGGTGTTTGTGCACAGTTAGATATGGATGGTACTGAATTTATGCCATGTTTTAGGGCATTATCCTATACAACATTGTCCGTGTTGTTTCTATCATGATCTTTACCATTTTAGATTTTATATTTAGATCTTTGATCCATTGAATTAATTATGCATTTTCCCCCTTTTGATCAGAATTCTTCTATAGAATCTTTGGTCAAAACATTTAGTAATGGTAGCCAGGCACCACCCAGTTCTTCTGGCCACATAGCAAAGGAGGAAAACATGCCAATTTTTTAAAGATCATACAGTCTCAGAGTTTGTAGGGACTTCAAGAGTGCCCACTCCCATCCTGTATCAGATGTTGGAATCCCCTCTCTGCCACACAGCAGACAAATTGTCCTGCTATTTAGAATGTTGTACTAGAAGCAAATAGAGCAATGGGCACAGTGCCAATCAGAGCAAATGTGCTCAAGGTTAGAGGTGCCCAATGCCTGACCCTAAACAAATAGAGTGACACAATGAGTGCTGCTGGGCCTCTCTTTAAGCAAATACTCTATGTGAAAATGCACACATATGAGCCAGATGAATTGGGGCAATAGCCTTCACTTTACTACTGGGGTACATTAATTAAATAATAAACTCTTCATGCCCTTTTAAAATTTGGTTTACAGAAACTGAATGCCATGAACCTTTTTTAAGGCTTGTGTCAGTAGAGTAAGGGATAGTCATATGAATACACAGAGGCATCCAGGCCAGTCTGGGCCTCATTTTCCTGTCTGTCAAATGGGTACAAAGATAGATAGTTCCAAAGAGAATGCAGCTGTAAAAAGACTCTTCAGATGGGTAGAGGAAGCATTGGGTGACCCTAGGGCTGGACTTTGCAGACCACGTTTTGCGCTTCATAACCAAGACTCTTGACCTGTTTGCTCTTAGGCGTCAGACCTGGTCGTCTCTTCCATCTGCTCTTTTCCATAGCTATGGTTCAGGGAAGGCAGGATTCACTCAAATGCTCCCGACTGAAATGAAGCCTTCTGTCCCACAAGTACCCCTGGCATCTCTGTATAACATGTGAGTCAGAGAGTTGGAGGTTTTCTGATTGTGTGTTTTAGATAGGAAAAAGTACCACATCTCCTGTCTCCTGCTTGAAACAGCTGAACTCCAGGTTGGCTGCAGAGGGAAAGCTACAGAATACGTATTGGATGGACGGATGGATGCAGGAGAGGATGAAGGAAAGAGTGAATAACTATTTACTCATCCAGGGCAAAGACCAACTCCCCATTGCCCAGGGCTGGGTTGAGATGCTGATTCAGGACCCGTAATGACATTTCTCCTCATTTCCAGGCAGAAAGCCAATCCTGATGCCCTGGATTTCATAGACTGCCATCTAATCCAGTTAGGAGAGGAAGTAGGAGTAATGAAATCAAGGGAGAGGTCTCAGAGGTCCCCTCATCAGTTCTAAAAGCAGGGACCAGGGACCAGAGGCACATTGCTGTGGGCGGCCCCTCCCCCACAGCTTGTCTCCCTGACTTCCACCCTGTGTGGCCCCACCCCCAGCTGAGGAACTCAACTCAGTGACCCAGAGCTGACATTAACTAAACCCTTTTTGGAATTGAGCACTCGCTAGATACTTTTGGGTGTATTCTGAAACTTACTATGTAAATTCATTTAATTTTATGCTAAAATAAAAATGAGACTGATCCCAGTCCAGACCAGTGCTTTCACTCTCCTGGGCAGGGGTGGGTATTCTGAGAAGGAGGGAAGGGACGACAGAGCATCTATGAACTGTAAATCTATTCTGCCATCCCACTCCCTCCTGACCCCCAGCTGCCAAACTCAGTGGTTGTGCCCTGCTCTGCCCACCCCCATGGCTGGCCCTGCCTACCTCTGTGCTCTGGCCACTCCAGGCCTACTGCCCCTATTGCATTTCTCCTGCCATGTTTCTAATCTCCTTCTCTATTTAACCCTTTTATGCCCAGCAGTACACACAGCAATTGTGAACTTTTTCAGCCTCTGGGTTTATTGGGAGCCCTGGTGGCACAGAGGTAAAGAGCTTAGCTGCTAACCAAAAGGCCAGCAATTCAAAGCCACCAGCTACTCCTTGGAAACCCTATGGAGCAGTTCTACTCTGTCTTATAGGGTCGTTGTAAGTAGGAATCAACTCAACAGCAATGGGTTTGGTTTTTTGGTTGGGGTTTACTGGGAAGCTGCTCTACCACTGACAGTGTGTGCTGCTGCAAGGGAGGTGCGTTTATGACTGTTTGAAACTGAAGGAAGAAATGAGTGTGTGTTATAAATTACTGTTTTTACAGGGTATTGCATGAGGTCTCTGAATTTTTGGTAGGAAAAATAGGAATTTTGAAAATTTTTATTGTTTATACATATGTACCAACAGACCCCAGTAGGGATGCTGGGGGTCTAATTAGTGGTATTTCATATGTACCACTAAACATTTAGGGTAGGCTTGTGGGAGGGAACAAGAAAAAAAAAAATCCTACTACCTACCAAAAATTCAGACACACTCAATGATTCAGCATGTTTCCATTAATGAAAATGCACAGTAATAACAAAAAAATTCAAAGCAGAAATAATTGGGTCACCAAGAGGTTAACTTTGCCAGGATTCATCCTGGCCTGGGGTTTTGAGGTGAGATGCGTGGGTGGCTTTTATACAGAAATCTTCAGACCTCCAAACAGGACAGGCTCTGCAGGGGAGGCCAGAAGCAGTTGTTTTTGTCCTATGAGGTAAGAGGTACCAAGAGGACTGCAGTGTTGTCCACAGCACTTAAATTCTCCCGAATTTTTCCCTTTCTTTAGGGCCAGCATTGCCTCACCCAATGATTAGGCTTCAATCTGCCCCTTTTGGGGATGGAGATTGTGCTCTCACCTCCTTGGTCCTCATGGGAAGGGACTTGCCTGAGACAGTAGGAGGATAAGCCAGGCTGCTGGAGGGGGCTGGTCAGGGCAGAGGCTGGGGGAGGAAGCAATGCTAACATGGGAATGTGGAGAGAGTGCAACCTTGGAGACTAACTCCTCACTATTCAGGCCAGCTGTTCCCCTTTCCTCCAGGCAGGGGGGAGGACTGCTGACCCACCCCACAAGCCCACTCCTTTGCTTCTCTATTTAGCAGGACCTGGCCCTGCCTAGGATCTAGCCTGCTGGGGCAGCCTGTGGCTGGCAAGTGGCCCCCCTCTTTGTGGCTCCGTGGCTGCAGCATGTCCTGCTTCATTAGCACTATAATTGGAGATGACTTTGAAAGCTCAGAGCAATGCACAACCATGCACTGGCTCAGACTCAGTACCCAACTCACGGCTCCTCACGCCCCTGCGGCTGCCCCACACCACATGTGAGCACCATGGTGGGGAGAAGACACCCTCTCCTTAAACCTCCCAAACCTCACTGTGGCCAGCAGAGGGCCTGTTGAGATAGACCGGACCAACGGCATAATGATCTCCAAGCTCTTGGGTCACCTGTCCACCTCCCTACCCACCCTCCCCCCCAACATCTTCTGTCTCCCTCCTACCCACTCCAACCCCTAAGTCCCTGATCATGCAAAATGCAGCAGTTCCAGCCTGCCCTAGCAATTACGGAGCAGCCAGGCTGCAGCTGCTGTCCTTGGTGCTGAAAGCGCCTGCCTTCCGGCCTGCCCGCCTCTCGCCCCGCCCTGAGCCCTCTCTTTGGAGCACACATGCTCTTAATTCAATTAGCTGGCCTTGAACCCTCCCTGGGGAGCCTGGAGCGGAAACTGACAAATTCTGTTTAACAAAGACATTTGTCCCTCGCCCCGCCGGCTTTGGGCTCTGCCCGTCTGTATCCCGCTCATTAGGTATCTAACAAAGTGCGTCCCAAGAAATCTGCTTCCAATCGCTAGTAATTCAGAAGGCCTGATGCAATTTTCTCCCTGATAAGGGTGTCTCGCCCGCTGGCAAGCGCCGTAATGAGCCCTGTGCAGCAGCTCCCCGATCAGTCACTGCTGCTTTGTCATTTCCTGTGGCCGCAGTTGTAGGTTCTTATCTCTTCAGCTGAAGGCGAGGCTCAGACAACAGGCCCCTCCAAGAGGGTTTGCCGCCTCCCCTGCATACTGTGAGCCTCATTTATGGCATCCCCACACGGTCCTGCAGCTGTGGCGGGGCCTGAGGCTCTGAGTCTGTCTCCCAGCCAAGAATGGCTGTTAATCCTCACTGGGACCATGATTCACTCCTCAGAATATAGTGTCAGAGGGTTAATCCAAAAGCAAGTTGTGGGGTCAGGGGAGGGAAGCCAGTGATAAGGATTTTTTAAAAATCCTGGGAGGGATTTTAGTATTCAATAGAGCCCTGAGATAGCTCAGTGGATGAGCTGTGGGCTCATTTTTGTTAGCCTGAAATCTTTCTGCATTTAATCGTTCCCCTTGCATTCTCCCTATTTACTTCTAGAGAGACCTTTCTGACACATTGGTCAAATCACATCCTCCTGCTGCTCAGAGACTTTCTTCAGCTTCCCATCGCTTTATGGAAAGGTCTAAACCTTATATCCTGGTGCCCAGGCCCTGCACTATCTAGGACCTATCTAACTCCCCAGCCTCACTGCCCACTGCCGGTTGCAGTAAAGTCGACTCCAAGCTGTGGCGACCCCATGTGTGTCAGAGTAGAACTGTGCTACATATGGTTTTCACTGGTTGATTTTTTGGAAGGAGATCATGAGCCCTTTCTTCCAAGGCACCTCTAGGTGGATTAGAACTGCCAAGCTCTCAGCTAGCAGCCAAGTGCATTAGCCATTTGCATCACCCAGGGACTTCCCATTGTCCACTACAGCCACCTATGCCCCATGTACTCCAGACACTCTCATGAGTCCATGCCTTTGTACACGATTCCCTCTGCCCAGAGAATCCTTGCCCTGCCAACTTCTAAGCCACTCTTTGAGGCAGAGGGAGGTAAGTCACACCTCTCTGTGACTCTTCCCCTGAACTTTGTGTGCTCAATGCATCTACCTCTACAAGGACTTTAGCAAGACAGGTGGTCATGATATGCTGGGAAGGTTTACTACCTGGTACAGGGAAAGAATCTAATGAATGGTGAATGAATTTTTGCATGAATGATCCTGACTGGGCTAGGGATACATTTGGCTTGGCTGAAGGGAGGTCTAGGCTAGGTCAGCCTGGGTTTGAGATGAGGAGAATCCTGAGAGCAGGCCCCGTCTTCTGAGAAGTTTGGTCTGGAAGGAGCGCAGAGCAGAGCAGGGAGGGGAGGGCCTAAATGTCCACTTTCCTTGGCCAGCCCTGCAGACTGACTCAATACACTGCATTGATGGCTGGGAGTCAAGGGTCACATTCTCAAGGTGACACAGGATCCTGCTGTCGATGAGGCATTGGGGATGAGCCTGTGCTGTGGCTCTTGCTTCAGCCCTGCCCACCCTGCTTTCAACCAGCCTGGGAGCTCCCAAGTCAGGGAGCAGTCCTCTACTTTCTCCATCTCCTCCACAGCCTCCAGTACAGAGTAGGGTACATCAGGGACTTTAGCAAGTCTGGCTTATGGAGAGATGATTGTCTGTCATTTCCCCTTTTCCTCACTCTCTGAAAAATTGCTGTGAGACCAAATGTGGTGCTGGTGACGTTATCTTCAGCATTTGACAAGGCCTCCCGATGTCCTTATGGACGTGAAGCTGGTAGAGCAGCTGTCGGGAAGGGCGGGCGCCGAGTGATGGATTAGCAGGGCTCCATCATTGCACATCTCCCAGGAGCCCTGTCATCATCCTGATGAGTTCAACATGTTTGTCAGCAACTTGGGTGAATGGTACTAAGAGCTCCATTTACTGAGTGTCTGTAAGACACGGTGCTAGGCATTTACACACACTCCCTCATCCCGTTTTTACTAGGTTCCTGGCTAGTTGGGATTGCAACTCCCACTTATGGATGAGAAAAGTGAAGCTTAGGGTGGCTAAGATCAAGAGAAGATCTGGGATTCAAACCCAGCTCTCAGGGTGCATGTGTCCAGTGAACTTGCAGCAATGACGTGTCCTGACCACAACCACTGAGGACCTAGAGTTTGGGGTAGGGGTGAAGGGAGGGCTGTGAATACATTGCATGATACAGTCAGGGTCCAGAGTGATCTCAAGCCTAAAAGATGGGCTGAGATCAAGAAAGTGAAATATCACAGGGAAGAGAAACCCTGCCGGAGTTCAAAATAGAGCAGCAGAGATACAAGGTGAGAACATGATGGCTGACAACGGGTCACATGCCAGAGACTGGACTCCAAAGCTCTAAATGGACCCACCCTGCCTTGGGAAGTAATAATGTAGAATTTGTCTGTACCAAAGGGGAGAGCGTGCTTAGAGAAAGAGGATGATGGTCCTACTCTATCCATCCATGCAGATCCAGCCCTACAGTTTTGGGGTACACTTTAAGGTGAGTCTTGTCAAGAGGAAGCAACCAAGGGGATGAGAAGAACAGAAACAAAGTCTGACAAATAGCAAAGAGTTGATTCAGGTGGCAGATGACGTAAGAATTTGCAAACATCAGCAGTTGAATGGGAAGATCTCCAAATTGGATTGGGAACGCAAGAAGGTGAGAAATAAGGCACCTGTGAGCTGGAGGAGGGACGGACCTACTTCCTTTCTCTCCTGCCACCTGGTCTGGGAGAGTGGCTGACATGGGCCTGGGAACAGACTTCTTTGGGGCCTCAGGAAGAAAAAAGCAGGGCTGGGGGAGGAAACTGGAGTAAGAGAGAGAAGGAAAAGATTTACAAGGGAGCTGATGGAGGGCTGAGGGGGGCTTCCTGGGAGGTTGTAAGCTCCCTGTCATGAGAAGTGAGGAAGCTGAGTCTGTAGAACCCTCTCTGTGTGTAGAACTCTCTGGAGTTCTTGGAATAAGTACAACCAGAATGCTCCTTAGAAGCAAGGATGGTGAGACTACGTCTCACATACTTTGGACATGTTGTCAGGAGGGTTCAGTCCCTGGAGAAGGACATCATGCTTGGTAAAGTAGAGAAAAAGAAGAAGACTCTCAGTGAGATGGATTGGCACAGTGGCTGCAACAATGGGTTCACGCATAGCAACAACTGTGAGGATGGCGCAGGACCAGGCAGTGTTTTGCTCTGTTGTCACTATGAGTCAGAGCCGACCTGACGGCACCTGACAAAAACAACTCTCTGAGGTGAGGGACAGGAGGAGCTGCATGAGACTGTGGAGGGAGCAATATTTGCACACAAGGCATGGAGCACTGTTGGGAGGAATTTAGGCATTGTGAAAAGCAGATAGAGGTGGGATCGCTGAGGCTGCCTCCACACTGAACACCTGGGACCCAAGGGCCAAGCTGGCCCTGGAAAAGCTCAGGCTCTCACCACCCCTCAACTGCCCCTGCTTCCAGCTTCAAGTTGAATGAAAAGATCTCCAGATTGGTTTGCAAACCTGAGAAGGTGAGAAATAAGGCACCTGTGCACTGGGCGAGGGACAGGCCTACTTCCTTTCTCTCCTGCCATCTGGTCTGGGAGAGTGAGAAAACAGGAACAGCAAGGGGGCTTTGAGGATGTAGAAGGGAAGACAGGCGAGAAAGTTGTGAGGCGAAGGAGAGGAAAGAGTGTCTTTCTCTGGATCCATCATCATCCTTATGGTAGTGTTTTTAGAGCTGGAGCCCTGGGGTTGGCAGGGATAGAACCTTCCAGAGAGGAGAACCAGCTGAGAAGACTGCTGTGCTATCCTGGACAATGGGCCTTCCAGGCAGGTGTGCTTGGTGAGGAAATGGAGGCCAGGCTTGTGTTGGGCTTCTTTGAGGCCCAGGCCACTGTGGTTACATATGGTTTTCAGAAAATCCATAAAAATTCATCAAAAACCAGTATGGTTCTGCCTATCCCCTGCACTCTCCTCCACATTTGCTAAACAGCTACTTGTCCCACTCTGGGCTGGTCTCCAGAGACAGCTTTGTAACTGGTTTGAAAAACAAACACAAAACCCCCCGACCAGGGCATGTCTTTGCATGGCATCAAAGACTCTCCCCACCCTATGAAGGGAACAGGGAGAGGGAGCGTCAGACTGGGACTATGGGAGGTGCCATCACTCCCTCCACTCACATGTACCCTCCCTGTGAAAAGTCTAAGGAAGCCAGGTTTCAAGGTCCCAGTCTTCCCAGCATCCCTTGGGCTGGGCTATGGGCTGAGGATGGGGCTCTACCTCTGCCTGGTAGACACCTGGGCAAGACATTGGATCCTAAACCCAACCCCAAGAGGGGAAATATTGCCAGACACAGAGATGACTGCATGAACTTGTCCCATGTCATGAGGAGGTGCCTTTCCAGGCAGGGAAGCACAAACTGACAATGGCATGAGAACCTACTGTATGCATACCAGGCTCTCAGTCCACACGAGTCAGCAATGTGGGCCTCACTTCAAAGAGGCCATCTGAAAGCTGGAGGGCACCCAGGATGCTACAGAATCTTGAAGCCAGTTCATTAAAACAGCCAGGCTGCTTAGCCTGAAGAAGTATAGACTCCCAGGGGACCAGAGCACACTCTTCAAAGAGAAGAGGGTGAGATCAGAGAGGGAATGGGGGAGTCCAGGGGCTTATGTGTATATATGCATGTGCAACAGCCATTCTTAGAGCCTAATGGATCTCAAAGGTTGTCTGGTCCAAGTCCCACTGAACGTGCAATAAAGGGGTGTTTCTGTGCATATGCAGGGGTCTGGGTTTTTCTAGTTTTTCTAGGTCTGTGTGCATCTATATACATACTCATCTATATACAACTCCAGCTTAAGGCACATCGCTCTACACAGGCTTATAGAGAAGTTTCACTGGAGGCTAAAAACTCAACCCAGCACCAGTAGGACTACCTTCAAGCACAATATCCCAAACCAGATCACCTTCTCTTGTCATTCACATAGACTGGCAGGTTTAGTTGGTTAGTTTGCCCACAAGGGTGCTAGATGGCTACTGGTGTGTGGGTGTCTCCTATATCAGCACAGGTGCAGAGCCAGGGAACAGAGGGGGTGCCCCAGGAGGCAGGTTGGGCTTGATGTGGGGTGAGTGCTTCTATCGGTTGTAGCCTCTAGGAATGGGCTGCTTTTGAAGGCAGTGTGCACCTGGTCATGGCAAAGCAGGAGAGGACGGGATGACCACACGTGGTGAACATTGCCAAGGAGATTCCTGTCCAGGGCAGTCTCTGCCTATCTGGAAATTCCGCACTGCTCTTGTTCCTAGAGTTCTTGGAATGTGTGAGGTGGAAGTGCTGGGTGTGGGGAGACTCCGTTCACCAAAGTGTCAGATTAACCAAGACAGTCTGTGCCCAAACCTCCTAGACATGGAAAGAGACTCTGTCCTCAAGCTGGGGCGGTGCCCAGGTAGGACATGCCCATTCATTTCTTCTGCAGTGTTTCCTCTCCGTAGCAAGCCTGACCATGTGCAAGGAGAGCCCGAGATGGAGTTACCAACCAAGTGGATGAGGACCATGAGAGGCCCTATCATAAGCCCTGCTGCAGCTGGAGTGTCCAAGGACTCTAAGACCTCCAGGCTTCAGTCAGTGGCTCCTGGGAGCTTTATGCAGTGTTTGCTGTAAACGGTGGAAGGACTGATGGCTCCAGTCCCAGCGATCACAGGATACCAGGCAAACCACTTCATTTACCTTAGGTTTGGTCTCTTGACCTATAAAATGGGGATTATGATCCCTACTTTACTGCCTTCACAGAGTTCTTTGGAGTTCTGAGAAGCAAATGGAATAATGTGACAAATGATGAATTATGTGACTGGTGGTGATGGTGGAGTGGGGCTGAGGCTTCTCTGCAAAACAAATCCTGAAGCTGTCCACCTCTCCCCGTCTCTGCTGCTACTGCCCTGGTCTGAGCCATTTTCATGTCTTGCCTGGTCCTCCGCGGTAGCCCTCACATTTTCTACTGTGGCTCTTAATCCATTATCCGTAGAGCAGCCAGAGTGGTCTTCTTACAAAGTGTGTATCAGATCATGTCACTTCCTGAGTGAGATCTTTCCACAGCATTCCATCACGGGAAGTAGACACTGAGCCCAAGCGCCTGGCCCTATCTGTATCTCCACCTTCCTTTTGTTTCCTTCTCTTGCTCACTCTGTTTCTGGAACAAGGCAAGTTTGTTCTTTTCTGGCTGTTCTTTCTGTCTGGAACATTCTTTCCCTAGATCTTCCTGTGCCTGGCCTAGTTCCTCTCATTTAGGTCTCAAATTTCTCCCCTTCAGTGAGCCCTTTCCTGACCATCTGTGGCTGACTGTCATTGTTAGTTGCTGTCCAGTCATGCCGACCTTACGGTAACAGAACAAAACATTGCTCAGTCCTGTGCCATCTTCCTGATCATTGCTATGTTTTGAGTCCATTGTTATAGCTAATATATCAATCCATCTCATTGAGGGTTTCCCTCATTTTCACCGACTTTACTTTTAGCTATCCTCAATATAAGACAAGCCTCTTGCTCTTTTACCTTCCTACAGGCTAGAATGCAGAGGTGAAGGTCAGGTACCTTCCATCACGAAGTGGCAGGCTGCTCCTTACCTGTTGCTGTTGAGTTGATTTTGACTCATGGTGACCCTATAAGAAGAGAACTGTTCCACAGGGTTTATAAAGCTGTAATCTTTATGGGGGCAGACTGCCACATCTTTCTCCCATGGAGCGGCTGGTGGGTCCAAACTGTTAGCCTTTTGGTTAGCAGCCTAGTGCTTAACCACTGTGCCACCAGGGCTCCTTTGACCACTCCATAGGTAGAACGATAAGATGGGAGGAACCTGGTTTTTTTGTAATGGCGGCCTAGCTTGGAGCCTTACTAAGATACCACATCCAATCCAAATAGCCTCTCTATGCACTTCCTATCACATCACCTTGTTTGATTTTCATCATAGTACTTACATTTATCTGCTGATGGATTTATTTGTTCATTGTTCCACACTCCCTGTTCTGTGAATGCCAGCTCCGTGGAGACAAGGGCTTTTTTGGTCTTGTTCAATGTAATATCCCTACAACTCAGAGCAGTGTATGCTACATGATGGGTGCTTAATAAATGTTGGCACCGTTGTAGACACAATGATGGCATTGGTATAATGAAAGGACTGGTGGTGGGTGGTGGGTGAGTTCCTTTAAACTTAGTTGCAATGTTATCTGATCTTTCCTCAATTCTTAACACACTCCTGCCCCCCGCCCCTGCTCCCTTAGGAAGAAGGATGCCCAAAGGGCTCAGGCACTAGCAGAGTGCCACTTCCAAGCCCAGTAATGGTGAACTCAAGGCAGGTGGGCTCCAAGGCTGCCAATCCCTTCCTCTCCCCATTGCAGCCAAAATTCTAGTTCTGCTTTGCACAGTGCCTGGCACATAGTGGTCCCTTATCAACTACGTGTGGAATAAAGGAATGCATGAATGGGTGCTGCACCTGTGAGAAGAGCCTTGTGCCAAGTCCACCCACGTTAGCATTTCATACTCAGGCCCCCAAACTGGTCTTCAAGATTCTAGAATCAAAGTGAGTCAGTTATTGGCAAATTCCCAAGTTGTTTCACCAAGAAACAGTTGAGGTAATCAGACAGCTTGTGTGTGTGCCGATGTGGGTATGGAAGTGTCTGCCTGTCAGTTTGACTGTGTGCGTTTGTGAGCGTTAACTGTGCGCACCATTGCAAAGGTGTGTGTGTGTGTGGGGGGGGGTAAGTGCATATTTCTGCATAAGTGAGTCTGTGTATAGATATTTGAATGCGAGTGCGCTAGAACGTGTGTATGTCTAGAATCTAAGTGTGCGAATTCTTGGCTGCAGAATCCAATTTCTGAATCTGATTCTGAATTTCCGCCAGTACTTTTTTCTTGGTACACACCCAACCTTGATCCCTTGGCCTTTCTTTTCCTTTCTTCTCGGAAATCCACTACTAAAAGGTTTTTTTTTTTACTTGCCTGGGGTGGGGAGGGAGGGATGGGGGAAGGGGAAGCTAAAATCGCAAGGCCCAGATCAAAACGCTCAGCAGCTAAATGAATTCGGCAGCGCTTTCCCGCATGACTTGGGGGGATAATTTGGTGAGGCCGCCAGCTGGAAGGAAAAGGATTAATTCTGCACTTAGCCCAGCTCCGGTGAATAATTCATCACCGGAGACCCTTGTGCCCAGCCCCTGGGCAATCGGGGAAGGGTCCTGCCCACCTGCCTGTTGCCTGCCTGAGTCTACTAGTCCCCTGACCAGGGGCACTTAACATTCCTCTTAGTCCCCAAGACACATATGTCCCAGTGATGTGGGCAGGAGGCAGGGGGAGATGAGGAAGGCAGTGGCCACTGGCAGAATCTAAGGTCTGGGCAGAGATCCTGGAGGGATGGACTCTAATCTGTGACATTTTTCTCTAAGGACACTCCTTCCCCTTCCCTGGGGTCTTTTGGATCTTCTGTGTGCTCCCATCTCAGCACCTTTTTGTTTCTGCACCTGGCTGTGTGTGTGTGTTTTTTTTTTTTTTTTTTTGGTGGAGGGTGCACTGTCAGGGAGTGTCTGATGAACTCCTTCCAACCAGGATTTCAGAGGGGTCTTGGGAGGGCAATGCTCAACATTCCACAGCAGGGAGCGCTCACGGGGAGATTTCAGAAACTCGAAAGAGGACTTGTGGGAACAGCAGCCTTTGGGGCTGGTACCTTGTTAAACCTTCCTTAGCCCCCACACGTGGAACTCCCCATGTTCTTCATGGGTAAGGTCACAGGACCAAGTATTACCCCAGAGCTGGTGGCTATTTTTCCTGGCAGGAGTGGGCTGACCCTGGTATCAGCCCTTGCAACTATTCCCTGAGTTCATGGTCCTAAATTGTGCCCACATCCTAGCTTCATGCCTGTCCATAAGGGTCAGCACCACAGAGAAAAGTGGAAAAATTCCAGCAGGTGCCTCTCAGGTGCTCTATAGCCAAATGACCACAGTCCAGGCTAGACTCACCCAGCCCAGGCATAGCTAGTTAGAGGGAGGGAGGCCTACCCACCAGGCAGGGCTCAGCCCCAGGTATCTTTCCACTTGGACCACCCACCTGTGGTAGGCAGAATTCTAAAACTGGAAGGGTGGCCCCTTAGCTACTGTATCCTAATCACTGAGATCATGAATATGATGTCATATCATTGCAGTGATAGTTTTATTATATGGCAAAGTTGATTTTTTTATTGTGCTTTAGATGAAGGCTTACAGAGCAAATTAGTTTCTTTTTAAACAATTAATACATATACTGTTTTGTGACATTAGTTGCCAACCCCATGACATAGCAACACTCTCCCCTTCTCGACCTTGGGTTCCCCATTTCCGGTTTTCCTGTCCCCTCCTGCCTTCTTGTCCTTGCCCCTGAGCTGGTGTGCCCACTTAGTCTTGTTTTGTTTTACGGGCCTGTCTAATCTTTGGCTGAAGGGTGAACCTCAGGAATGACGTCAGTACTGAGTTGAAAGGATGTCTGGGGGCCATACTCTTGGGTTTTCTCCAGTCTCTGTCAGAGTAGTAAGTCTGGTCTTTTTTTTTTGTGAGTTAGAATTTTGTTCTACATTTTTCTCCAGCTCAGTCTGGGTCCCTCTATTGTGATTCCTGTCAGAGCAGTTGGTGGGGGTAGCCAGGCACCATCTAGTTGTGCTGGACAAGTTGATCTTAAGAAAGGGAGATTATTGGGGTGATCCTGGCCTAATCACATAAGCCCTTTTAAAAGCGGAGAGTTTTATCTGGCTGCTGACACTAAAGGAAGCCAGAGAGGTTCAAAGCATGAGGGAGATTCACACACCCCCGGTGTAAATAGGTAAATAGGGAGGGAGCCCTGTCAGGAGGGATGTGGGCGTCCTTAGGGAGCTGAAAGAAGTCCCTGGCTGACAGTCAGCGAGGGAATGGGGACCTATATCCTACAAGTACAAAGAGCTGAATTCTGCCAACAACTAAATGAGCTTGGTAGTGGATTCTTCTCCAGAGCCTCCAGAAAGGAACAAAGCCCTGCCAGTTCCTTGGTTTCAGCCTTGTGAGGCCCTGAGCAGAGAACACAGCCATGCTGTGTAGGACTCCAACCTACAGAACTGCGAGCTCATAAATAGGTGTTGTTTTAAGCTGCTGTGTTTGTGGTAATTTGTTGCATGGCAATAGAAAACTAACACCCCAGTTCACCCCATAGACTTTTAATCCTAGTGAGCCAGACTTGGCTTGGACTGAGTTGGAGCTGACTCCGAGGTCTGGGTGTCCTCTGCCCGCAACTCTTCTCTTCCTAATCTCGCAGCTTTCTCTTTGGTTTCCTAGAATATAAGGAGCACTGGTGGCGCACTCTTTAAGTGCTGGATGCTAACCGAAAGGTTGGGGTTCAAACCCACCCAGTGGCTCTTTGGAAGAAAGGCCTGGTGATTTGCTTCTGTAAAGATTACAGCCACGAAAATCTATGGGGCAGTTCTGCTCTGTCACAGGAAGTTACTACGAGTTGGAATTGACTTGACAGCACCCAACAACAAGAACATATATAGAACAGGAACGATAATGCCTCAACTTTCTTTCTCTCTGGGAAACTCTGGTGGTGAAGTGGTTAAGTGGTACAGCTGCTAACCAAAAGGTCAGCAGTTCAGATCCACTAGGCACTCCTTGAAAACTCTATGGGGCAGTTCTACTCTGTCCTGTAGGGTCGCTATGAGTAAGAATCGACTCGAAGGCAACCGGTTACCCTCAGACGTTTCTTCCGAAGCAGCCCTTGCCCCCAGCCCCTGACTAAGGTTAGCAATTGTGAAGGAGGCTGGAACCACTGAGGAGCTGCTGAGCTGGCACGTGTCTGGCAGACCCTCACCTTCCCCTGACCCGCACACAGCCTTACCTCAGAGGAAAGCAGCTGGAAGGAGAGATCCACTGTGGGCGCCTCGCCATCTATGGTTTTCAGATTGGTGTCCTGAGAGGAGGAGGGAGCAGTCAGACTCTGTCTCTGCCCCACCCACCATTATGATTCCCCAGCAAGGTGGCTACTGGGGCTGTGCCTAGGTGAGGCTGTGCCCAGGTGAGGGGGAACAGGGCTCTGCCTCTGTTTACCCTCACCACCTCCACACCCACTGTTCCCAGCTCCACTGGAGACCTGACTGGGCAAGCCCTTTAATGACCCCCACAGTCTAACCACTTCCTGGCAGAAGGGGAAGGTCCTGTTTATTGAGATCTTTTGTCAGGATGGCCATACATATTTTAGGAAGTATAGAAATAGATAATGATATCGATATTAATTCTTACTGAGAGTGTATTCTGTTCTAAGAATATGCCTGGTTTTGTTCTAAGTGCTTTATATGTATTTCCTCCAAAATGTCACAGTGACAGTATAAGAAAAGTATGATTATTATGCACCCATTTTACAGACAAGGAAACTGAAGTACTGAAACTGAATTTTCCAAAGGTCATGTCAGGTGGTAAACGGTGGACTCAGAATTTGGCCCCAGACGGCCTGGACTCAATTATCTCCTTATACAAAGAGATCATGTACTTCGCCCTTTACATTTATTTCTCTCACTTGTTTCTCCCAAGGGGTTGTTGTTTCCATTTTAGAGATGAGACGCTAAGGCTCAGAGAGGTTGACTTGTCCCAGGTTCCACAGTGCGGAAGAGGCCAAGGCAAGATTTGAACCCAGGTTTTTCTTTCTGAAGCCTGAGCTCTTGTCACCATCCCACAGGCCTTGCTCTAATTCTCCTCAAACTGCCAGGGAGCAGTTCCTCTGGCGGGTTCATTAACTGGCCCCAGAGCCAAGACGGGAGTTTGGTGTTCCTGGGAGCAGCTCATACCTGACAGTTGTAGCCTTCCCTAGTGGGTGCCCTGGCAGAAGCTGTCTGAGAAGCTAAATTCTCCTGTGGAAGTGGGGCAGGGTGGGGTAGGGCAGGGCCAGTGCAGGCAGGGGACTCACGGTGATGGGGAGCCGCTCCACACGCAGCCCACTTGAGCCCTTCCCAGACAGCATTTTTCGGTACAAACGACTCTTGAGCGGCAACACGGAGACACCCAGGGGCTGGCTGAAGGTCCATGGCTCGCTGCCTTTCACTGTGAGGGAGAAGGATCAGCTCTGGCTTCTGCCGAAGCCTCCACTTCCAGCTTCCCAGATCCCAGCGCCTGCGCACCCACCACGGACCCAACCTTTGATGTCAGACACCTAGTTCTCCCATCTCCCACACCCCGACTGCTTTTCTGCCTCCTGGCCTTTCCCTGCACAAGCATCCTCCTTCTTTGCCACTTGTGAGTTCAAGGCCAGCCCTAAACACACTCTGTGTCTCTGGATATTGCTATGGCTCTCCCTTGCCTCTGGCTTTTGGGGGTTTCAATCCTGTAGTGTGGAGCTTGCTTAGATTGTGGGTCATCTGGTCTCTAAACCCTGCCTCCCCAATTGGCTGTGAGCTCTGAGTTACCACCCACCCCCCTCCTCACTGATGGGTGCAAAGGGGGTGCAGTAAAGAAGTATGGACCAAAAAAAAAACTACGAGCCTATTATGGGAATAGGACCCATGGGTCCTGACCTGTGCCCCAAAGCTGTCACTTTGGCAAGGAGACCAGCCAGGCTCCTCCTCCCACCTGTCTGCAAGCACTTGGAACCTGAGACACCTAACCTATCCCTGTGGAACGCAGAGGTGGGGTTGTCTGGGGATGGTTTGAACAATCTTTCACCCATGTCTCCTGACACAGTGGCTGTCCTCGTGCGGCACCAGAGGGCACTTACTTGATGATGAAGAGTAGTACTCCAGGACCAGGGCTGTGTCTTCTGAGAAGCTGGTGGCTCCGCCACAGCCTTGGAAAAGGAAGGGCTGGTTCCACAGGGGCTGCTCTGGGGGTCCCCCAGGCTTGGTCAGCTGGAAGGAGAGAGTGGGAGTAGGTGCTGGGGCCAAATCTTCTCCCACATCAAAGGATGTCCAGATACCTGATTGTGTGTGTGTGTGTATATGCCACACTGTTTGTCCCAATTATACAAGCAACATACACTTGTTGAATAAGTTTTGGAAAAAACGGAAAGGTAGAAGACAAAAATATCTGTACTCCTACCACTAAAGATGACTGTTCACAAGACTGTGCGCTTCTTTCTAGCTTTTTTTTCCTGTGCCTATTATTTAATAGAATTATCATCCTAGCATCTTGCCTTTTCGTTAACCATTAAAACCTAAGCATAGCCAGGATCATAAGAAACCCTTCTTACCCATAACATGACTTCAGTAACCACTAAAGCAACCAACCAAAAAACCCGTTGCTGTCAAGTTGATTCTGACTCATAGCGACCCTACAGGACAAAGCAGAACTGCGTCATAGGGTTTCCAAGGCTGTAGTCTTTATGGAAGTAGAGCAGTGGAGCAGCTGGTGTGTTCAAACTGCCGATCGTTTGGTTAGCAGCTGAGCACTTAACCACTGCACAACAGCGTGACTGGATAGGTTTTTGCAATGGTTTTCATAAGATTTTCAATGGTTGGTTTTTTGGAAACAGATAGCCAGGACTTTCTTCCAAGCCATCTCTGGGTAAACTCCAGCTTCCAACCTTTCAGTTAGCAGCCAAGCGCATTAGCCATTTACACCACTAGGAACTCCGTGTAGCTGCAGGATATTCCATTATGTCTAAGTGCCCTGGTTTGTCTCTTGTCATATTCTCCTGTAATAAATAACTCTGCGTTGAACATACTTTCACACGCATCTCCATATCTCAAATTATTCCTTTAGTGTTGTCGTTGTTAGGTGCTGTCGAGTCAATTTTGGATTCATAGAGACTCCATGTGACAGAGCAGAACTGTCCCATTGGGTTTTCTAGGCTGTAATCTTTACCGGAGGACACTGCCAGGTCTTTCTCCTGAAGAGCCACTGGGTGGGTTCAAACCACTGACTCTTCATTTAGCATCCAAGCACATAACCATTTGTGCCACCAGGACTCCCTATTTCCTTAGTACAAGTACCTAAAATGGAATTGCTGAGCTAAAGGACATGCATATTTTAAGACACTTGACTCATTACTGGTAAATTGTTTCCCTGAAGAGCCACACCAATGTCCACACCCATGGCTGGTGGTGTCACGGATACCAAATTTGACACGGCTCTACCCCTGCTACCAGCTCCCCTCTGCCCCATGCAGGCTGCCCAGCCCCTCTCAGAAGGCCCAATAGTCCTTCAGACCTGAGCCTCAGTGTGTCTGTGTAGCAGTGTGTCAAGCATTCAGGGGACTTGATGGCACACTGAGTGCACACGGGTAGTATTTTAACAACTAAACAAGACTGTTAACTCTCACTGTTGTTGAGTGCCATTGAGTTGATTCCAATTCATAGCAACCCTATATGAGAGTAGAAGTGCCCCATAGGATTTCCTAGACTGTAATTTTTATGGAAGCAGTTTGCCAGGTCTTTCTCCCCCAGAGAAACTGGTGGGTTCAAACTGCTGACCTTTTGGTTAGCAGCCAAGTGCTTAACCACTGCACCACCAGTGCTCCTCAATATTAACTATGGCCCCCAAATAAGAGGACTCTAGGAGACATTCCTGAGGGTGGTCAGAAAAGCCTTCTTGATGGAGGCAGGACCAGAGGGAAACTCTGAAGGCAGATTTGGCTGGGTGGAGGGGGAAAGATCTCCTGGGTAGGAAAACAGCACATGCCCAAGCGCGGAGGTGGGGCCAGCATGGCCTGTGCAGAGGACCCCTGGAATGAGAAGCGTTCTCCAGGTGGAGGTTCAGGATCTGTAGGGCTGGAGAGGGGATAGTGGGGACTAGAAGATATGGTCCACCTCTGCCTATAACTCCCAGCAGGCAGCCCTGCCTGGAACCAGCACAATGCGGAGGGACCGGGGGCCAATAGCACAGCCTCCCCAAGTCTTCTCTCTGCCCCCAGCCGAGGAGCTGTCAGCAACAGTGGCGGCTGCTCCCACCTCCTGCTGCCCTGCGGGAATCAGTCATTGCTCTAAAAGGTCAGCACAAATGTACCGCCAGCTCTGGGAGTTATTGATGTGGGATCGTGAAATACCAGTGTGAGTCCACTCCCCCCCGGTGGCAGGGCCCTGATGCCTGTCACACTAATGTGCTTGCCTGGGGTTTCCAAGGCCCAGCCTAAGGCTCAGCTGTGTCTGCCCTGCCGCTGGGGAAGATAGGTTGCAGTCACTTTGGAGCTGGGGGGCCAGAACACGGGGGCAGTAATTGGGGTGCTGGGAGTGTCCCTGGGAGCAGGTCAGATCAGAGAAGCTGTTCTGGGTTCTGTAGGGGTTGGGAGTTACCTTTCGGGGAGGATTCCCAAACCATCCCATCCCAGAGCCACCTCATTTTCCAGGTTCCATATCTGGGTGCCAGTGAAGCATCTACGTGGCTTGGACCACCTGCCAGGCAATGGGGAGCTCAAGAAGGACCTGTGACTCAGTCCAGGGTTGCTGATCCCTGGCTTTTCCCCCTGGAAGAGGCTCACTAATGGATGCTGCTGTCATCTCTGGGACCTGCTAATGTCTAGATGGAGACTACAAAGCAGGCGGTGGTGAGTGCCTGCCCAGCGAGGGACAGCCCTTCCCGGAATGGTTTCCCAGGATGAGTCCCCCAGAAAAGATCCCTTCGGATCTTGGCCAGAATTGAGGATGGTGGGGGGTCTCTCTCTCTCCCCCTCCCTCCCTCCGTGTCTGTCTGTCTCTCTTTCTTTCTCTCTTGTTCTTGTGTGTATGTGTGTGTGTTTCTGTCTGTCTGTCTGTTGGTGGGAGGGGAGGGACCAAGGCTAAACAACCTGCAGAGTCTGATGCCAGGGCCCCGGTGACGGTGGTGGTGGCTGATGTGTGCAGGTGGGGTGGGGGAACCATTGCTTGCTGATGCTAATGGAAAAGGCCACATCGGGCTGTGGAATTAGGGAATGTGATTAACCCATAGCTGTGATCTTCAGAAAAGCCATTAACCCTCAGCCACTGTGGCAGACTTGCCTTCCCTGGGGACAGAGCCTTCAGTCCATGAGCCCACAGACCTCGCTCCCGTTTCCCCTGGGGGTCACCCACACCCACTGCTGAACAGCGCCAGCCACCCTGCGAATAGTGGCTGGAGCTACGACCCCCTGGCTCTGGTCCTGGGCCTGCCTCAAACTTGCTGTGTGGCCTTCTGCCAGTCCCTTCCCCTCTCTAGGACCTGGTTTTTTTATTGTCCAGCAGGAAGGTGCCTTGTGCTCCAGGACTTGGAAGGCTGTGAGGGTTGAAGGAGACATTGGATAATTTGCCATGAAGGTGAAAGTTCAATTTAAGCAAATTAAGCAAAGGTTGTTTGGGGGACTTCTGTCTGCTAGATGCCTGTGGGACATAGGGGGTGAGGGGAGCTAAAGCCAGTCCCTGTGTCTCCTCGGGAGCTCACAGTCTGCCAGGGGGATAGGGGACAGGACACACACACACACACACACACAAAATGCCCCTATGATCCCTACACAGGCTAAGCATGGAGCTGTGGGTTGTGGGAGCTGGGATGTCTGAGGGGAACCATGACTTCTGACCCGGGGAAGGGAGGCCCTCAGAGCTGAGGGGAGTGGATAAGAAAGAGGAAGGCCATTCTGAGCTAAGAATGCAGAGGAGGGGAAAACTGGGAGATGAGAGAGGGCAGCATGGGTGTGGAGAACCCCTGTGTGAATCCAGGCAGGGAAACAGGAGGCTGGGGGAGGCGGGGCCTTGTGCACTGGCTGAGGGTGGGGGCTTTGCCCTGTCAGTGATTGGGACAAGGTCGCTCTGCCTGCTGCTCAGATGAATGGGAGGGGCTGAGTGGAGACAATGGTCCAGGTGAGAGGGGATGAGGCCAGCACTAGGTAGGGTCTGTGGGGACTGAAAAGGGCAACTTGAGCGCTGAGGAAGAGGCTGGCTCTGGGGCCTTAGACAGGAGGTGATGGTGGGCACAGAAGTTTTGTTTCGTGTGTCTCAGGCCCAGCTCTGTCAAAGGCCAGGCCAACAGGTGCAGCCTGTCAGCAATGGTCCCCTTCAAAGGTGTGGGGTGCCGGGTAGGGCTAACTCCTAAGCCCAGCAGGCTGCCCCAGGTCAAGCCAGACCTCCGCCAACCTATCCTTCTACTGGGCAGAGCTCCAGGTTCTGCCACCTTCACCAGGTTCCAAGAGGAGTGAAGCACACACTGATGACTGCCACTCTCCCTTCCTCCCTTCCTCAAGGTCAACAGAAACCGGTTTTGCTTTGGCGGTTCCTCCTATCCAGGCAATGGAGGCTGGCAAGGTGGAGCCTCACCCCTCCCCAGTGATTGGCTCAGGCAGTACATGCGACCCAATTCTGGCCAATGAGACTAGATGGGAGGTCGGCTGAGCAGCTACTGGACGGGTTTTACTTTCTCGTAAAACCCACAGCCAAAGAGAGAGCGGTCCTCTTTGCTCAGCACTTTGGTCATATCTAGGTGGAAGTCCTGAACAGCACAATGTTCTGTTTTGTCCCCACGAGCTGTTTGTTGGTCAGCTGAGGATGGGAATTCAGGGTATTGGAAAAATCCTGGATCCTTAAGGACACTGCCGAGCTAAATCAATCAATTCTGGTGGCACCGTACCTCAGGACTTCTTGTGATGTGTGACAATAAATATCCTTAGCATTTAACTTGATCAAGTTGGGGTTTCTGTTACTTGTAGCCAAAGGTAACAAGGGCAATGGTGAGGTGGGCTTCTGTGGGGGCATTTGGCACTGGGGGCGGGGGGCGGTGCATTCTGAAAGGAATGAAACCTTTTTAACTTCAACCCTGGTCTTGGAGGCTTTGCACATGGTTTCCCTTTATGTTCTCCTAAAAGCCCAGATGGGGCAGTGGTGGTTCATTGGTAGAGTTCTCGTCTTCCTTGCTGGAGACCCGGGTTCCGTTCCTGGCCAACGTACCTCATGTGCTGCCACCGCGTGTCTATCAGTGGAGGCTTGGTGTTGCTGTGATGCTGAACACCTTTCAGTTGTTGTTGTTAGGTGCCGTCGAGTCGGTTCCAACTCATAGCGACCCTATGTACAACAGAACGAAACATTGCCTGGTCCTGCACCATCCTCACAATCATTGTTATGCTTGAGCTCATTGTTGCAGCCACTGTGTCAATCCACCTTGTTGAGGGTCTTCCTCTTTCCCGTTGACCCTGTACTCTGCCAAGCAAGATGTCCTTCTCCAGGGTCTGATCACTCCTGATGACATGTCCAGGGTATGTAAAATAGAGTCTTGCCATCCTTGCCTCTAAGGAGCATTCTGGCTGCACTTCTTCCAAGACAGATTTGTTCGTTCTTTTGGCAGTCCATGGTATATTCAATATTCTTCGCCAACACCACAATTCAAAGGTGTCAATTCTTCTTCGGTCTTCCTTACTCATTGTCCAGCCTTCACATTCACATGATGCGATTGAAAATACCATGGCTTGGGTCGGGCACACCTTAGCCTTCAAGGTGACATCTTTGCTCTTCAACACCTTTCAGTGGAGCTTGCAAACTAAGGTGGACCAGGATGATAGACCTGTTGATCCACTTTGAAAAATCAGCCATTGAAAATCCTATGGATCACACCGATCCAGTCCCCAACCAGGGGAATGGCTCAGGATCAGGGTTGCCATGAGCTGGGGGCCCACTTGAGGGCAGTGAACAACAACAGCTGGACAAGGTACAAATCAGTAGGTCTGAAGAGCAGTTTGCTAAAGGTCACACAGCTTGTAAGATTCAGAGTTGGGCCTGACCAAGTGTTCACAACTGCCCATTTCTTACCCTCTCCTTTGTCTTGACCAAACTTTAGTCAGGCCTTCCTATAGGTCTCTGAACTTGGCTTCCCCTCATGCCTGAGAAAGCACTAAAACACTGGAACGTGGCCCCCTTATCAGCTTCTTCTGGGACTCACCTGACAACAGTGAGACACTTTTCCTGTCACACCGAATGGCCATTTCCCCTCGCCTGTCCAGCTTTCTCCCAAAAGATTCTGCTTATCTCTGCATGCCTCTCTCTACCCTATAAAAGAAAAGCCTTTTTCTGTTTGATTTTGAGATGCTTGCAGTTTTCTGAGTGAAGAAAATGCTCCCTGTTCCAATACTCTTTCTTCCTGAAGATAGCTTCTCCCTATCAAAGTCTGTTTTTCTTTAACAGGTCAAACCCAGGTCTCCCTGATCCTCAAACTCTCCGCCCGCCCACCGTGCTTTAGCATAGCGGACGCCTGGCGGGAAACCCCAGCATTCCGAGATGTCAGAGAAGACAAACACCTAAAAGCCCCTTCCCTTGAGTGGATTCCAACTCATGGCCACTCAATGTGTTACAGAGTAGAAGTGCTCCTTAGGGTTTTCTTGACTGTAAACTTTATAGAAGCAGATTGCCAGGCCTTTCTTCCATGGCACCATTGAGTGGGCTTGAACTGCCAACCTTCAGGTTAGTAGCCGAGCGCAAACTGTGCACCACCCAGGACTCCAGCAGAAAGGGCAAGTTCTAGAAATTACCACTCCACCGTCACCCCAGCAACTGTAGAGATGAGGGGACTGAAGCTCAGGGAGGGGTGGAGCAGGGGGTCCGTATGAGTTCTGAGGCCAGGGCTGCTGACTGGTACTCTTTCAGGTAGGGCCTTTTCCCACTCCACCACTCTCCTTCCCCTTTACCCCCTTGCTTGTACCACAGCAGCTGACACCTGGGCACCTCTATGCCAGCTGCTAGCGAGCTCTCGACCTGGCCCAGCTGCCATGGTGCTGGGTGACCTTCAACAAGTGTTCTGCCATCGCTGGACTTCTGGCCCTGTGTCCCACATGTACAAAAGGCATTGGGGCAAGTCTCTGTATTGAGGGGCACCTCCCCCATCCAGACTAGTTAGGCAGCCAAGGCAGCCAGAAAGGGCCCGGGGGTGGGGCAGGGGCACACTCATTAAAGCAGGCAGCGTCTCCTCCCCCTTGGGACTGCCTGCTGATTGGTTCATAATTTTCTGGGCAAATGCAGGGCCATGTGTGAGCCGGCTCTGGGGAAATCAGGCGGAGGATTGGTTTGAGTTTGAAGCCTCCATCCCCAGGGTCCCCCTGCGTCCCACCCCTCCCCATCATCATCACTCTGAGCCTTCTTCAAACGTCTTTGCTTTTAAATGAAGGCTGGGTCTCCGGAGGGGTGCCTCATTCTCTTTTTGCCATGCCAGACACGAGCAATACTGGACAGACAACAAGAGGGACTTCTGGGAACACCGGCCTTCTTTAGGGCCACTGGGAATGTTGGGACCATCGTGTGGGGCAAGCTTCCACTGAAGTGCAGGCTAGGGTAAGAAGTCATTCTGGCCATTCCCCTGGGCCCAGCCATGTCCCCTCCTCCCCATACACACATGCACAAACATGCACCCCTCTCCTTCAACCTGATATGTATCTTGTCACATGTATTTCCACCTCTGCACCTTTGACCTCGCTGTTCTCCATCACCCTACACCTCTCCTGCCCCTATTTAAAATTCAAGACTCCTGTCCCTGGGTGCTCTTCTTTATCACCCAGCTTCACATCCCTCTCTCCTCTGATTTTTACAGCTCTGACAGGCTCTCCTGGTTTGTTGTTGGGTTTTACGTTGCCTTGTGTTGATGTTTAACTTTTTCACGTGTGTGATATCATCTTCTCCAGACCAAGACTCCCTGAGGACAGCGTCCCCCTACCACAGACAAGCATGGCCCTGGGTATGCAGTGGGATTCAATAAACTCATACTCAACAGCCCCATGAATGACTGAGTGAGTGAGGGGATGAATGAATGAGTAGGTGAGTTACTACAAGCATAAAGCAGTGAGAGGGTGAATGAGGGAAGGAACTATACCTGAGGACATCCATTCTGGTTGACCCGAGGAACGTCGAAGTTCATCACCGATGAGATAGGGAAGGACAGGTGGGTGATGGGCAGCCCCAGAGATGCTGGGTCCTGGTTTACCTGGCTGAACCTGCGCAGGCAAGGAGACAGGGGTCAGTGAGGGAGTGCTCACGGTGCTCAGCATTCTTGACTCTGTGCCCAAGCCTGGTAGCCATGGGCTACAACTTTGGAGCCACCAGGTTGATGGGAGAGTGGAGGTGAGTCCAGTGGCTCATCCAGCTCAGGCCTAGGCCTTGCAGCATAGGTGGTGGGCTGTGGTCCTTCTGATGCTGGCCAAAGTCATGAGAAATCTCATCTTGGTCAGGAGATGGGCTTTAGCCATGACACACTGTGACTCCCTGTGGCCTTAGCCACATCTGAATGCCTCTACTCCCTCATCTTTAAAATGAGCCTTGAATTTCTTGCCTCCCCTTTGCAAGGCTTTGTCAGAATAAACTGCCCCCATGGTGGGAGTCCTCGTTTAGGCTTCAGGGGCATGGAGAGCCTGCAGGGGTGGAATTCAGGGTGTGTGTGTGCGTGTGTGTGTACATGCTGAGCTCATCTTCATCCCTCCAACAAGCAAGGAGGGTTCACAGGTCCTAGGAATACCACAGGCAGTGCAGAGGAGTCAGGGAGTCCTTTTGAGCCATCGATATCACTGGAAATGACAGAGACAGACACCTGCCCTCCCAGGAGATGGTGCTGTTCTAGGGTGCACATGTCCGTTGGGGACCCCCTGCCCCTACTGCCTCCAGTGGCAAAACTAGCCCAAATCTCCTCCTGAGAACTGTGAATGCAACAAGCCCAGAAGGAGGTCTGGGGGAGCAGTGGGACATGTTGGGCCTGGAGCCAGGGGCCTCCAGGAGGGTGAGGGAGGGCACGCCTAGGCAGGGCTAAAGGATATGTTCCTCAGATGACCCTTGGGCCTCCTCCTTTGGGGAAAGCCACAGTCTGGAGCCTGTGGCCCTGACCTGGGCGGGAGGGGGCTGTCAAGGTGGGGATGGATGGGCAGGCAGATTTGGAAGGGCT
Organism: Elephas maximus indicus; assembly: GCF_024166365.1. Taxonomy (NCBI): domain Eukaryota; kingdom Metazoa; phylum Chordata; class Mammalia; order Proboscidea; family Elephantidae; genus Elephas; species Elephas maximus. The sequence goes on along the minus strand of NC_064831.1, from coordinate 64,341,354 downwards.
GAGTTGCCTATGGGCAGGGGCTGGGGATCCCCCTCCTCCTCCACACACTGGCTTCTCTCAGCTCTTCAGGCCTGCTGCAGACACTCAGGACCCCACTCCCCCACCCCCAGCCTGCATTCAGGAGATGCCTGAGCTGTCCCTTTCTAGGAGCCTCTACTCTCCCTGTGGAAAGAAAGGCGCCGTCTGCTTCAAGGAGCTTACTGGGACCTCAGACCCACTGGGGAGGTTTGAAGGGCCTTGGGGAGAGGGGAGGTTTCCAGGGCTCCTAGAATCACAGCCTGCAGCAACAATGACAGCCTCTCCCCCTCCTCTGTCCTCTGCCCTCCTCTCCTTCCTTGTCCATGCCCATCTGGGCCCCACTTACTTAAACTCCTTGTAGTTGGGAACCACTCGGGCAATCACCACCATGGGGCTAGTGTTGTTGGCCAGGGGCTCATTGACTCCCCGGAGAAAGACCTGGGAAGAGAAGAGGCAGGTAAACTCAGCGACACAGCTACCCCACCTGCCATCTTTCTTCCCCAACGATGGCTCATCCCTGCCTAACACCTTTGCTCCTGCTCTTTCCTCTCCCTGCTGCACTTGGTTCTGTCTTTGTTCAAGGCTATCTAACTCCAGGAAGCCTTCTTTGCCTGGCTGAGGCCATGCCCTTTGGTTTTCCATCCTGTGATTCAATAGTGGCTCTCTTAAGCCAGCTTTTCTTAGGGAGAGGATATGGGATAAAAGACCAGGGCTAGGTAGGAGGTCAGAAGAGCTGTGTTTTCATCCCAGCTCCTGGGGTAGGGGTAGTCCTGGCTACCCTGTTTCTGTCAATTAAACAGGGCCGAAAATTCTTGTTCTGGCTCCCTCCCAGGGTCGTGAGGTGTCTCTGAGTTGATTGCTGTGAGAAGACTTTGTAAACTGTGAAGGCAAGCCCCAGATCTGATTTCTCCAACCACACTGGGCTTCCTGAGGTCTCCGATCATGGCTGAGGTTCCCCTGGACCCCCTTGGTGCCTGTCATGGTGCCTATCTCATAGCAGAGCTTTCCCAGCAAATGCTGGTGGCTTGGAGTGAAACTGCAAACATCAGCACTCTGTGCTCCCCTTGCTTCATCAAATCCTAGTCGTCTTTGTTACCACACTCCAATGAGCTTTCAATCCTCTGTTCTTCCTAAGGACCTCTCTGCACCCCAGCCCTCAATGCCTTCTCTTCCGGACTTCTACTGGCCAAGCTTTCAGGGGGCACCAGCAAACACTAGGGCAGAGGAGGGGCTCCCGGCAGGAGGCAGTTGTGAGGAGGGGCAGAGCAGGATAAGTGGGCAACTTCCCCAGGGAATGGGAGCCCAAAGCTTTGTTCTGACACTCACTGACCTTCTGCTCTAGGCCCTGGGCTAGGCATTGGGAAGGTAGGGGGAGAAGACATAGATTCCATGCCCATCCATCTCCACTGCCATCCCAAGAGCTACTGATCTTCTGGCTCCTGGCCCCCACTTCCACCAGCTCCCCAGCCCCCTTTTTGTGTGCCAGCCTCTTTTCCTCCCACTCTTGCAGCATGCCCAGCTCCTTTCTGCCTCAGGGGAGGCACGTGCTGATCCCCCCCCTCCATGGCTGGCTCCTTCTCATCCTTTAGCTTAAGTGCCACCACCTCTGAGGGACCATCCTTGATCACTCTTGCTAGGTAACCGCCACCCATTCTTCCTCTCTCAGCCCCTGAACAGTCTCCCCCACAGCACTAATCACTATAGCTTGTGATTATTATCATTTATTTCTTGTTTCTTTTCTGTCCATTTGACTAGATCTCAAGCCTTCACATGGGCAGAGACCAAATCTGCCCAATTCACCACTGTTATCCTTAACTTTTAGCAAAAGTGCTTGGCACATAATATAATGGGAGCTCAGAATTTGTTTGTGGGATAGATGAGTGTAATATCAATGAGAGAAAAGGGAGAATAGGGGAGATTGTGTGTTTCTGAATGTGAAAAAGAGATGCATAGAGACATGGGAGGGGGAGGAGACAGGGAGAGTCTGGGGCTGAGCTGATCTTGGAGGATGGGCAGGGCATCTTAATTCCATGGTGCTGATGGAAAGAAAGAAAAGCAGGAAGAGGAAAGGGCCAGAGCCCTGGACACAAATGAGGTGCTACGCCTCTGGCACACCTGTGATGGGAGAGGCCCTGCCAGGTCTACTCCAGCTTGGCTGCTACCTCACACCCTCCAGCTTGATCACTGTGTGACCTTGGCCAATCCTTGCTTCACTCCAGGCCTCAGCTTCCCCAACTTGTACACTCAGAGTTAGACCATAATCTCCCCAGTCCTTCCAACTCTAACTTTCGTGGGAGGAGAGGGCCCAGGAGCAAAGATTATCCTGGATACCCTCTCTTTTTCCTCTTCTTCCTTAGCACCTCCCAAAGTTGATTGCCAGCTAACCCAACACAGGTGTGGGCTGATCAGGGCGTAAAACAGTTCTTAAGATGTTTTGGAGTCTTGGGTGGTACAAATGGTTAACTTGGGTAAATTACTGGAGGTTCAAGTCCACGCAGAGGTGCCTTAGAAGAAAAGCCTGGTGATCTACTTCCAAAAAGTCAGTCATTATAAACCCTGTGGAGCACAGTTCTTCTCTGACACGCATGGGGTCGCCATGATTTGGAGTCATCTTGATGGCAACTGGTTTTCAAGGCACTTCAGACCCTACTGGGGCCTCTGAAGACTGAAGTCCCTTCACGAGTTTCAAAGGGATAAATCTCTAATGTTGGAATTTCAAACTTTGGATGGGGGTAAGGATCTGAGCCTGAGGAATTTTCTGGAGAGCTATTGGGCTCTATGGCTCAAGGGGCTGAAACAAGTATAAGGGCTGGGAGGGGGCTCTGAGATGTGCAGTGGGCAGTGGGGTGCTAATTTACATCTGTTCTGTGTTGACACTGATCAGGTGTGAATGAGACAGCTACCCAAGTACACCCGCTGGTGACAGAGCTCAGTGAGTAACAGAAGAAGCAATTTTATCCCCCGCTGTGCTGGCCTGCCTGCCATCAGAGCAGACATCACTCACAGGCTGTACACCCTGACAGAACAGGGAGGCATCTGTGCTGGGGCGTGGTGGTGGGCAAGGGAGTGGGAGGGGTGCTGGGGTACAGGGAGGCCCAGACTTCTGGGTCTGTGTTCCGCACCTCTTACCAGGTAAGTCAGGGGGCTGGGAGTGGGGTGGGGCAAGACACAGCTGCCCCTCTGCAGACCTAAGGTTCTGTTTGGGTCTTGGGGATGTGGCCCCTCCCTGTGGGGTTTGGCTTAGGGACAGAAAGACCAAGCTGTTGCCACTCTTCCTGGTTCTGTGTACGTGAGAGATGCTGGCTGTCCTTAGGCAAGGACATGACACATGCTGGCATCTGAGGGCTCACTGTGGGGAAGCAGATGTGAGCCAGGAGCTCTAGGCTTCCCTTGGGTCTCAGTGTCCCCAGCTGTGAAATGGGGCTAAAGGACAGTTCTTGTCCTGCCAGCTTCACAGGGCTCAGGGGAGGATCAGGTTGGCCATTGTGGGGCAGGGGAAGCCTAGAGCTTGGACCCTACTGGCTCCCACCCTGATTATAGCCCTGGGCAGTTTGAAGACTGGGGGGAAAAGGGAGGGGGCCAGGTCCTCGGACCATGTCTACCTGTAGCATTCCCAGTCCCTCCTGAGGCTGCCGAAAGGCCTAGGAGTGGGAGTAAGGGGGTTGTATGTGGAAGTTAGACCCGAAGAAGCTCTGTAAATGGTTCTTGAATGAATGAATACCAGATCAGCAGGCCTGTCAAACCTCTTTAGAAATGGGATTCAAGAAAAGGTGGGAGAGGCCCTAAAATTATTGCTTGGGGGACCTAGGCCCTAGGTCAGGGGTCACTACCCCAGGAGGGAGAGGAGGGGATAGAAAACAGCCAGGACTGTGGGCCAAGTGGGAAGCACAGGGCTCCGCCGAGGAGATTCAGGGAGACAGTGGGCTGGGGGAGCCTCCCACTCTCCCTGCAGCATGGGGGACAGATGGGAGCAGCACAGCTGTGGTGAGGTGCCTTTCCTCTCACTTCCAAGGACAGAGCAGAAAGGAAAGGCTAGGGCAGGGCTGTGTGCCTGGAAAGCTCTGGAAGACATTAGGCATCACCCATCATCGTCCCTCTCATCCCTGCCATCCCAGGGCTTGTCTGCAAACTACTTCTTTTGAAAGGCTCAGTTGCTTCTTCATTTCTTCCCCAGACACCCCATTTCCACACCATCAGGTCAGGCAGAGGAGGTCAAAGACAGGGCACAGGGTCTGCTTAAAGCTTAGTCTCCTTTCCATCCTACCCTACCCCTCCCAGGTCCCCCAGTCACAGTACCTCCAGAGCTGTGTGCTTGCAGCCAATGTAGCGGGGGATGAAGCTGCCCTTCCGAACGACTGTTGCGAACAGTTGGGTCTTGGAAATGGCTTCATCAGATTTCCCAGACGGGGTGGGCTGGGGACAGGGTGGAGGAAGAAGACACATAAGAAGGCGAGAGTGGAGAGGGCCGACCCTGGCCATAAATCCAACCCTTCTGCAGACAATCGTTTGGCATTGCTCCACTGGGGCTCCAAGCTGATAATTAAAGCTCATTGTCCCTGTGAGCCCTTCCAAGGAGATCAATATAATAAATCTTTCCTTTTCTATTGGAATATTTCATCGCCCTCACAAGGACCACTGTAGGCCTGCCTGCTGTCTTTGTAAAGATGTGATAACAAGACCTGGAGTGTAAGTAGACTGAGGGCTGGGAGGCCTCGGCAATGCTGCCAGGATTATGCTCAAGTGCTGTGTCTCCCAGCGTAGCTCACTGATCTTTCTGGACCTTCGCTTGCCAGTCTGCTGGGTGCCCCATCCTGAAGCCACTCTAGGTTCTGTCAGGTGCACCTGGGGTTCCCTTTGGGATCTAGGGAAGGTAAAGATCCCTGGGTCGTGACTAAACTAAGAGTTGTAGGGAAAGGTCTGTGACACGGCTTGGGGGGAGACAGGGAAGAAGGGAATAAACCCAAACAGAGCACCTGCTACCTGCCAGGCAGCCTGCTGGTTGCTTTATACCCAGTGTTGCATTTGATCCTTCAAATGACCATGCTACAAGGTATGTTGTCTCCATTTTGCTCATGGGGAATGGAGGCCTGGGGGATTAAGCAGTTTCCTGTGGATATCGGAGTCCCTGGGTGGCACAAAGGGTTAATGTTCTCAGCTGCTATACGGAAGTTTGGAGGTTCGAGTTCACCCAGAGGCACGTTGGAAGAAAGGCCTGGTGATCTACTTCCAAAAAATTAGCCATTGAAACCCTTTTGAGCACAGTTTTCCTGTGACACATATGAGGTCACCATGAGTCAGACACAACTTAGCAGCAACTGGTCTTATGGCCACCCAGCCAGTAAGCAGTAGACATGGGGTATGAGCCTGGACAATCTGACTTTAGGTTGCTCTTTTCTCTAAACCACTATAGGGGTCTGGAGTGCATGTAGGGAAGGGAAAAGCGGTGCTTCTGCTCATTTCTGACCCAGTGCCTGGCACACAGTAGGTGCCTAATGAGCACTTAAGCAATGAAAGGGTGAATTTTCCCTTATTCCAGTAATCAGTGCTAGGTAGGGGAGCCAGGAGGCAGAGCTAGTCTGGGAGGTTCAAACCATGGACCGAGGGGCCTTGAGGCCTTCCCACCTCAGGGTCACCCCCAGTTTCCCACTATGGGGGTGCATACCAGGGAACACTTTATCTCTCACATACTCCAACTTTCCTGGGCCTTCCTCCTGCCCAGGCAGTGTGTGGGAGACAGAGTGACCTGGGTTCCCCCTTGACTCTGCCACTCACTAGCTCTGTGACCCAGGATGAGAGGACTCCTTTCCCCAAGCCCTCAGGCCTCTGTACGCAAGACATAATTCACCTGGAGGATTAGAGCTAGTGAGAAAGGTGTCTAGCACAGGACCTGGACCATAGTGGGTACTCGGTAAATACTGTGTTTCTTCAGATTTGGGATATACTCATGTCTTTCAGCATATATGAAATCAGAATACATCTTTAATCGGTGCATTCATTTAACGTGGTAGCTGTCCAATGGGCTGCTTTATGGAAATGAATCTACAGAATTCCAAATTCTTGTGGAAAGCATTCCATAATGAGAGGTGAGCATGGGATGCCCAGAGCTACTCTTGGGAAGAGCTGGAGGCAGCAAGGTGGTTCCTACCAGCTTTCTGCCCACCTGCCCCAGGCCCATGTGGCCACCAAGCCTGGGTTTCTGACTCACCTTCACCAGTTCAAAGTGGTAGGGGTGGAAGACACGCAGGTACTTGATGGGGATTTGGTAGGACAGCAGCTCCTCTTTCTTTTTGTTGTCCACCACCTTGAGCACCACATCTGGAGACAGAAGTGGGCAGAGTCAAGACAAGGCTTAGATGACCACCTTCCCTCCCAGGGAGGTGAGATAGTGAGAGGTAATAGACATTACTGACAGCAGGAGCTTGGGGGCCACACTGAGGAATCAACATACATGCACACATGTGGGACACACAAGTGCATGTGCAGATGAGTGGAGACACAGCCCCACAAGACCCCGTGCTAGATGCTATTAGGGCCCAAATACGCAATTGTCTCCTGTAGACCAGAAGCTGCCAAACCAGGAATGGACACACATAGAACTAAGCCCAACCACCCATGGCAATACACACATTTGCCCACACAGTGATACACATGCAAGCAGGAAGAATACCCCTTCCCAGTAAGAAGGTCCCATCTTCTGGTCACATGCACCCTCACCAGGTCATCGGGCAGGAAGGGAGGGATTATTTCCTACATGTTGCATATGGGGAAGCTGAGGCTCAGTAAGAAAAAGTGATCTGCCAAAAAAATCCTTTGTCGATAAAAACACTCCAAATAATTGAAAACTAGTCTAAAAAAGCTAAGAAAAATGCAATCTTAGTAAACTCTCTCCAAAGAGATCATATTTGTCATTAAAAGGTATAAATTTTGGGATGAATTCTAAGGAAAACACCAATGACTAGGAAATAATCATGGTGGTACTACACAGTGGGCACCTTCTGTGTGCTAGGTATGGGGTTGGGCACTCCTCAGCCATTATTTTGATAAACCTTTGGCACAACCCCTAGAATATGTATTATCAGTATCTGTTTTTAAAGCATATCGACTGGAGCTGAGAGGGGTTGTATACGGAACTTGATCAACATCACACAGCTAGTAAATGGCTGGTGGGAGAGGCTGGATTTGGTGACCCTGAGGCTTCTTCCCACTCTGGAAGTCTGTGACTTGAGGAAGAAGAAGAGATGGGGGAGGGAAGGAAAGGAAGGTTGGAGGAGAGATGAGGGAGGGGGAAAAGAGACAGAAAGAAAAGGAGTTAGAGAAGAACCTGAAAGGCAGGATGAGGAAGAGGGCTCCCCTCTGTCTCTCTTGGAGCCCAGGGCATTTCAGCACCAGGAACAGCTGCCGGTCCTAAAACACTCCGCAGGCTGGGTTCCCCTTGGTTCTGAGTCACTTGGACCCGGGTGAGTCATGTGGACATGAGGATGGGTCATTTGGACCTGGGGGTATAGAAGGAAACTGAGGGTCCCGCTAAACACTGTTCCTTTTCCCCACCTCCTCCAGCTACCCCGGAGGCACAGAAAGGGAAAGATACTTGACAAGGCCCATCAAGAGCTGGCCATGTGGGATCCATGCTCAAAGGAAAGGGGTGGGCAGCAAAAGTTCTTGGGTTGGCTTGAAGGAAGTAGGGTAAGGCGAGGGACTTGGTCCTAGTATCAAGACACCAACTTGCTCTGTGACCTTTAGCAAGTCACTGAACCTGCTCCTTATCTTCCTGCTCTGAAAAACGTTAATACCTTAAAAAAGAAAATCCTTGTCTTTCTCCTAGGATTGTGGTAGGGATGGGAGTGTGGTTTTCAAGCTATAAAATTTTGTGCCAATGTTCCTTGCGGCTGTCACTATTTTCCTCCCTGTTAATTCTCTGTAGCCCCGCCCACACCCACCAGCCCCCAGCGGACCTGAGGAAACTCAGCCGGGGTACTCCACTGCTCCCAGCCAAAGCCACAAGACTAGCTGTGGAGGCTGCAGTCTTTCCTCCCACTCCCCATGGGCCCTGAGTCCCCAAACCTGGCTGAGATTCGCATAGGCTGGGCAAGAGGTGAGTGCCCTGCGTTATCTGCCCCCCTCCATCAGCAGATGAGCTATAATTGGGGGATGGACAGCCCCTCCCTGCCTCCACCCCACCCTGCTGTCTCCATGCTACAAACATGCTTCATCAGCTTCTTCTCTGGGCATTGTGCCCCTCCAGCCTCCTGCTGCTCCCTCTGTGTGGCCAACAAGCCATTTCTGGCGCCTGCCTGCTTTGGCCCGACACGGGGTCTGAAACTCCCCTTTGCTTTTCATTAACACTTCCTTATGCTTCCGCCCACCCTTCCCCCGCCTCTTGGCCTGGCCCCCGCCTCCCCCCCCTCCTACCACAGACATCACCACAGCAACCGGTTCCAAGCAGGTTCCAACAGGCATCCAGCTACTTCAGTCTGCACAGAGGGGCCTGCCAATATTCCCCGTCTGCCCAGGAGGCGTCCTCATTCTCCCATTCCTTCTGCCCCAGTCTCTGCTGTAGATGGACCCCAAGGCCATTGACTTCATCACACTCTTTCCTCTAGTCACCCCAGGAATGTAGAGTCCAGGGGAGGATCCCAGCCCAGGTCCACTCACCACAACCCCAACTTCCCATCAGCCACACAAATGCACATGCATGTTACACACACACAAAAACAACACACATACTACAGGTACTCTCGCACAGGCGGGCACACACCACCACCCAGACACTTCGAAGCACATGCTCAACACACGGTTGCAGCCAGACACACCGGTACACACCTGCACAGAGACACGCATGCTGATAGGCACAGACACAAGCGTGTACTCACACACAGCGTCCACACGTACACAGGGACCGGCATGCTGGCAACCACAGACATGCTTACACAGGCTCACACATGCATTTGCATGAGATCCTAGGTCAATTTTTCTTCCTCTTTTGCATTTTCTCAAACCATTCCGACAGTTCCACCTATCCCCCTTTAGAGGCAGAGAGAAATAATTCTCTAGCTTGACCTAGAGCTAGCTTCTTCCCCTTTTATCCATGTCCCCCTTCCTTCTCCCTCCTCCGATTCCCACAGCCTCTAGCATTTTGCTCTTTGTGAGGTGAATGAAGAGTCGTGCCCAAGGCCTCAGCAAGATTTTTTTTTTTTTTTTTATATGAGTCGGAATCGACTCCACGGCAATGGGTAGTGTTCAAGGGGAGGGGCAGAGCCTGTTCTCTCAGGGAGGGGGCCACCTGCAAGGAGGGAGATGGAGGTCCTTCTGACCACATAAAGCCAGAAACGTCCTGGGCACCTCTGGGGTCTGTGCTGACAGTGCCAGCAGCCCCAGCAGCCCCGGCACCAGCCAGCTAGTACTCCTGTGCCCACCCAGCCCAAGCTCTTGCCTAGAAGTAGAAACCAGATTGGCCCATGGTGTGAAAATACAAGTGTGTGCATGTGTGTGCATGTACACGGGTGCCTGGGGGTTCAGTCTAAGCCCTGCCTTGAACCATCGAAATTGCCTACCAATGCCCAGGAGACAATTTGCCAAAACTAGGGGGCTGATAGGGCTTCCTGGGGGCAGATGGGGAGAGCTGCTAAGTGCTTTCTACAAGAGCTGGCCCCAACCCTTGGGAAGCCCTGGGACACTCCTCTCTGATGGTGGCACTGCCCCGGGGAGGCCTAGGCAGGGATAAGGATCCAGTCTAAGGACATTTTTTAAAACATAAGAAAAAAAATTGAGGCAGAGAGCACTGGACTTTTGCGAGACCATGTAACGCTGAGTCCTAGGCCTTCTGCTTACTGACCACTCGAACTTGAGCAAGTTCTTTAGATTCCCTGCACCTCAATTTGCTCATCCAAGCAATGGAGCAGCACTGCTCCTCCTGGGAGGTTGGGCCTCTGCAAGGACGATGCGTGAGGATATGCTAGGCAGCTGTAAAGTGACGCTGCAGCGGGAGACGGCAGTGATAACAACCGTGAAAATAATAACAACAGTCATAAAGAAAGATAAGCTTTCGTTGTCTGGAAAATTCATTTATGTGGAACAACTCATTTTTTGAGCAGACTGGGGAGATGAGGCATGACAGGATTACGATTTTTTTTTTTTTTTGCCTTTAAAATGCTTTTAACTGAGCCCAAGGAAGTGTTCAGCTTGCTTCCAGCTGAGCAGTGGTGTGGTTCTGTCGCTCTCCTAAGTGCTTCTCTGGGTCACACCTCCTGTCCTATACAATCACCCCCACTCAGCCCCCAGCCTCACCTTCTCGCCCAGCGTCCTCAGCTTCGATCTCTACTTTCACCGTGTCCCCCCAGATGGGGGCTCTGGTGGGCTCCGAGGTCACAGACGTAACTGCCTTGGAGTTCTGGCTCTGTGAGTCCTCGGATGTGGTTTTCCTAGGGAGAGGATGGGCAGGGGTGAGTCAGAGAGCGTGTTCTGCCTGATGCTCCCCCACCCCACCCTCAGACTTCACTGTCCATGAATCTTAAGCAAAGGATGGACCGAGCTTCCTGGCACGAACAATCCTGTCACGTAGGCCCAGGGGACCCCAGGCCTCTCTCCTTAGCTGTACTGCCTGCCCAGGTGACCACACTGTCTTGCTTCCTGCCTACAGAGACTGTCACCTGGACTCAGGCCGCACAGGCCCCAGGCAAGAGCAAGGGTGGTAGTAGATGCCTGGCCTGTCTGACTTTCTACTCCTGCCAGGGGAGGGCTCTCCAACATCAGCCCACCTGCCTGCCAATATCCCCTCCCTATCCTCTTTGGATTCTGCTCAGTGGGTGGTGTCCTGTGCCTGGCTGTCCTCTCTCTTGACCTTCACTTCCCTAAGATTCTGGTCTGAATTCCCAAGCGCCGCCACCCCTCCCCCCTCCTCAGCTGTGTGCCTTTTTACAGAGCACACACCTGCTGCTGCCTTCTGCAGTGCCCACTGTGTGCAGGCCCTGGGCTGGGCACAGGGGCTGGGCACAGGGCTGCATGGTGGTGAGGGGTTTCCAACCCTCAAGAACTCACAGACCATGCAGGGTGAGGCTGTTGGGGGAGGCATGAGCTTGGGCCCTCTGTATCCTGGCGCACCCCACAGATATGGGGATAAGTGCCACTGAGATGGAGCCATTAAACAGCTCAATGAAAGAGTTAATACTTCTGTTGGAGAGGTGATCATGCCGAGGCAGTAAAAGGCGTTGTTACATTCATTAACTGCAGCAATCCAGTGGGGAGGAGGGATCATCCCAGACAGTCTGTCGGGGGGCTGAGCCACACACTTGGGGATGGGGGGGCTCATGCACAAGCGCAACCCTGGTGTGGGAAACAGAGAGGTGTCCTCACCAGCCCTTAGCCCCACCCCTAAAGGCCCCCACAAGCCCCCAAAGGGAGTGTAGGAGCAGACAAGCCCCTGTGTGTTAACCTTACCAGCCCAGATTGTGCCTCTCCTCCAGGAAGCCCTTTGGGGCCCCCTGGCCCTCATTGCTCTCTGTGTCCTCTGGATGGAAGTGACGCTGCCGCCTGCTCCTTGATCCCCACCCAACCCAGCCCTGCTCCTGTGGATGACATTTCTCGTGGGAGACCTGCCTCCAAGCTCCAGGGGTCAACTGATGATTCCCCCTCTATTTTGACTCTGAGGGGCAGTGTGGTATATTGATTATAACAGGGACCCTGGAGTCAGAACACCTAGGTGTCACATCCCAGTTCTACTCCTTACTGGCTGTGTGACTTTGGGCAAGTTACACAACCTCACTGTGTCTTTTTTTTTTTTATCTGTAAAATGGGGGCAATAATAGTTCCCATTCAGCAGGTTTGTTATAGAAATGAAGTGAATGAATATGTATAAAGGGCCAGACGCATTGTTAAGCACCATGAATGCATTAATCACCACCACCACCACCATCATTATTATTAACATTTATTAAACCCTGGTGGCATAGTGGTTAAGTGCTACGGCTGCTAACCAAAGGGTCGGCAGTTCAAATCTGCCAGGCGCTCCTTGGAAACTCTATGGGGCAGTTCTACTCTGTCCTATAGGGTCACTATGAGCCAGAATCGACTCGACGCCACTGAGTTTGGTTTTGGGTTTTTATTACACCAAAGGAGACCTAGTGGTGCAGTGGTTAAGAGCTACAGCTAACCAAAATAGGTTGACAGTTCGAATCCACCAGCCGCCCCTTAGAAACCCTATGGGACAGTTCTACTGTGTCCTATAGTTTCACTATGAGTCAGAATTGACTCAATGGCAAAGGGTTTGGGTTTTTTATATTTTTATTTTTTGTTATTACCCCAAAGCACTAAAGATCTTGGCCTCAGTGCCTGCCCTTTCACAACCTGCCCCCTTACCCTTGGCCTGTTTCTCCCCATCTTGAACCTGACTCTGTACAAGTCTACAGTGGAGGTCTCTGATAGCTGTGATGAAGGCGTGGAGTTCTAGAAATAGTACCACCTTTGGGGTCACGTAGAACTGGATTTGAGACCATGATTATCTCTTGGATAGGTCCCCTCTGTGAGCCTCAGTTTACTGCTCTATAAATGGTGCCTACCTCAGAGGGCCCCCATGCATCTGTCAGTTTATCATACTGTGGGGCTTGCATGTTGCTGTGATACTGGAAGCTATGCCACCAGTATTCAAATACCAGCAGGGCCACACATCACAGACAGATTTCAGCTGAGCTTCCAGACTAAGACAGACTAGGAAGAAGAACCTGGAGGTCTACTTCTGAAAAGAAGTAGCCAGTGAAAACCTTATGAATAGCAGTCGAACATTGTCTGATATACTGCTGGAAGATGAGGTTGGAAGGCACTCAAAATACGAATGGGGAAGAGCTGCCTCCTCAAAGTAGAGTCGACCTTAATTATGTAGATGGAGTCAAGCTTTCGGGACTTTCATTTGCTGATGTGGCATGACTCAAAATGAGAAGAAACAGCTGCAAACATCCATTAATAATAGGAAAGTGGGATGTACAAAGTACGAATCTAGGAAAATTGGAAATGGTCAAAAATGAAATGGAACGCATAAAGATTGATATCCTGGGCATTAGTGAGCTGAAATGGACTGGAATTGGCCATTTTGAATCATACAATCATATGGTCTAGATGCCAGGAATGACAACATGAAGAGGAATGCCATCGCACTGATTGTCGAAAAGAACATTTCAAGATCTATCCTGAAGTACAACGCTGTCAGTGATAGGATAATATCCATAGGCCTACAAGGAAGGCTAGTTAATATGGCTATTATTCAAATTTACGCACCAACCACTAAGTCCAAAGATGAAGAAATTGAAGATTTTTACCAGCTTTTGCAGTCTGAAATTGATCAAATGTGCAATCAGAATGCATTGATAATTACTGGTAATTGAATGTGAAAGTTGGAAACAAGGAAGAAGGATCAGTAGTTGGTAAATATGGCCTTGATGACAGAAATGATGCCAAAGACAGCATAACAGAATTTTTCAAGACCAATGACTTCTTCATTGCAAATACCTTATTTCAACAACATAAGCGGTGACTCTGGACAGAATACACCGGAATCAAATTGACTACAACTGTGGGAAGAGACGATGGAAAGACTTAGTATCATCAGTTAAAACAAGGCCAGGGGCTGACTGCAGAACAGAGCATCAATTGCTCATATGCAAGTTCAAGCTGAAGCTGAAGAAAACTAGAACAAGTTCATGAGAGCCAAAGTGTGACTTTGAGTATATCCCACCTGAATTTAGAGACCGTCTCAAGAATAGATTTGAAGCATCGAACACTAATGATGGAAGATCAGATGAGTTGTGGAATGACATCAAGGACATTATACATGAAGGAAGCAAGAGGTCATTGAAAAGATAGGAAAGAAAGAAAATACCAGAAGGGATGTCAGAAGAGACTCTGAAACTTGTCTTGAAAGTCAAGGAGCTAAAGCTCAAACAGAAGAAATGAGGAAGTAAAAGAGCTGAACAGAAGATTTCAAAGGGCAGCTTGAAAAGACAAAGTAAAGTGTTATAATGACATGAGAAAAGACCTGGAATTAGAAAACCAAAAGGGAAGAACATGCTCAGCATTTCTCAAGCTAAAAGAACTGAAGAAAAAAATTCAAGCAACAGCGAAGAATTCTATAGGCAAGATTCTGAATGATCTAGAAAGTATCAAAAGAAGGTGGAAGGAATATACAGCCACTGTACCAAAAAGAATTGGTCAACATTCAATCATTTCAGGATCAAGAACCGATGGTACTGAAGGTAGAAGTCCAAGGTGCACTGAAGATATTGGTGCAAAACAAGGCTCCAGGAATTGAAAGAACACCAATTTAGATTTTTTGACAAACAATTGCAGCGCTGGAAGTGTTTACTTGTCTATGCCAAATTTGAAAGACAGCTACGTGGCCAACCGGCTGGAAAAGATCCGTATTTATCCCTATCCAAGGAAAGGTGATCCAGCAGAATGTGGAAATTATCGAACAATATCATTAATATCACATGCAAGCAAAATTTTGTTGAAGATCATTCAAAAGCGGTTACAGCAGGACAATGACAGGAAACTGCCAGAAATTCAAGCTGAACTCAAAAGAGGATGTCGAATGAGGGATATCATTGCTGATGTCAGATGGATCCTGGCTGAAAGGAAAGAATGCCAAAAAGATGCTTACTTGTGTTTTATTGACTATGCAAAGGCATTCGACTGTGTGGATTATAACAAATTATGGATAACATTGCAAAGAATGGTAATTCCAGAACACGTTATTGTGCTCATGAGGAATCTGTACATGAATCAAGAGACAGTCATTCGAACACAACAAGAGGAAACTTTGGGGTGTAGTGTCAGGAAAGGTTTGTGTCAGGGTTGTATCCTTTCACCATGCCTATTCAATCTGTATGCTGAGCGAATAATACAAGAAGCTGGACTATATGAGGAAGAACAGGGCATCAGGATTGGAGGAAGACTCATTAACAACCTGCAATATGCAGATGACACAACCTCACTTGCTGAAGGTGAAGAGGACTTGAAGCACTTACTGATGAAGATCAAAGACCACACCCTTCAGTAGGGATTACACCTCAACATTAAGAAAACAAAAATCCTCACAACTGGACCTATAAGCAATATCATGATAAATGGAGAAAAGATTGAAGCTGTCAAGGATTTCATTTTACTTGGATCCAAAATCAACACCCATGGAAGCAGCGATTAAGAAATCAAACAACACATAGCATTGGGTAAATCTGCTGCAAAAGACCCCCTTAAAGTGTTAAAAAGCAAAGACATCACTTTAAGTACTAAAGTGTGCCTGATCCAAGCCATGGTGTTTTCAATCACCTCATATGCATGGAAGAGCTGGGCAATGAATATAGGAGACCAAAGAAGAATTGATGCCTTTGAATTATGGTGTTGGCAAAGAATATTGAACATACCACAGACTGCCAAAAGAATGAACAAATCTGTCTAGGAAGAAGTACAGACAGAATGCTCCTTAGAAGTGAGGATGGCGAGACTTCATCTCACGTACTTTGGACATGTTATCATGTTATCGGGGGGACAAGTCCCTGGAGAAGGACATAATGCTTGGTAAAGTAGAGGGTCAGCGAAAAAGAGGGAGACCCTCTGTGGGATGGACTGACAGTGGCTGCAACAATGGGTTCAAGCGTAACACTAATTGTGAGGCTGGCGCAGGACCAGGCAGTGTTTTGTTCTCTTGTACACAGGGTTGCTATGAGTCGGAACTGACTCCACAGCACCCAACAACAATAACAACAACCTCAGAAGATGGTTATGAGAATTGGAAAGAAAGCATGTGAAGCTCCTGGCCTATAGGAGGCCCCCCGAAGAAAAACCTGTTGCATCCTCCTCTTCTCGGGGAGGCCCCTTTTTTGTATCACAAATGAGAAAATAACATGAACTGGGACCTCTTATGCAGAGCCCTGGTGGCGCAGTGGTTAAGAGCTTGGCTGCTAACCAAAAGGTCAGCAGTTCGAATCCACCAGCTGCTGTACTTTGTCCTATAGTGTCGCTGTGAGTCGTAATCGATTGACACCACCACTGCCTATTACTTTTGAGTCAATCCTGACTCATAGTGACCCTATGGGGCACAGTGGAACTACCCCACAGGGTTTCCAAGGAGCTGCTGGTGGATTCAAACTGCCAACCTTTTGGTTAGCAGCTGTAACTCTTAACCGCCGCTCCCTATGCAATGTTAATGCAGGACCAGGCTTCCAGCCTCACCCCCTCAGGGGCTGCACTCAACAGAGGCCAGGGAAGCAGGATGGTGTGACCCACTAGGGTGGGGTTTCAGGCAGGTGTCTAAGAAGGGAGTCCTTCTACACCCCAAACATCAAGCTTGACATAGAACTTGCGCACTGGGCACAGAGAGATGGGGCAGGATGAGGCAGCAAGGAAGTCTCATTGGTGTTGACTTCCTCTGAATAGAAAGAGTTAAGCCAGCCATTCCCCTCCCTCCCACACATATTCCAGGGAGGTTGGGGCTAGGTGAGTGGAGATGAAATAACTTGGGAGGGGGTGAGGCCTCTGGGGAAGGAAGAGGCTTTTAGCAGGTAGAGGAAGGCTGTCAGGGTAATGGCATTTCCTGGCGCAGCTGATTCCTCTGGGCCTTGATGCTATTCTAGAAACCAGAGAGCAAGAGGGGCCTGGGAGTCCTCACAGAATACGGGAAGGAGACCAGCTCACCCCTGCTCCCAGCCCCCAATATGTGGCTGAGCACGTGGGAGGGTGAGGCCCCTGATAGAGTGCAGGGTTTCTGGCACAGTTTCAGAGTCCAGGGGGGCTCTCCAGGGCCTGCCCCTCCCACTGTGTCCCCAAAAGCCCTGCTCTAGCTCCATTACCCAGCTCCAGGAGTCGCTGACAATGGTGTCTGCTGTCTTCGGGCTCCGATTTAATCCAGCCATGGCCAGGCAGTCATGCCAGGATGCAACTAGGATTCAGAGGCACAGGGCAGCAGGCCTGGGCCCCAGACTGCTAGAAAATGTCCTCTCCCTACCTGCTAAGATATTAAACAGGGATATGTGTGTTTGATAAATTTCAGGCCTCACCCAGGCATCCGTAACAGAGGGTGAGGGCCAGGCCCAGCTGCAGCTGTGAGTGGGAGGAAGAAAACTCAAAGGCCTTTGCTTTCCTTTTTGGAGGTCATGACTAAGAGCAAATGCGTTTTCTGGTTCCCAGGAGCTGCTGCTGTGAGCCCAGGTGAGCTGCACAGAAAAGCACAGGGCATTGAGGAAGAGCGGGAGAGAGCTGAGCACAGGAGCCACGCCCCACTCTCTACCCCTCCTCTCTGAAATGCCCTCCTGCCTGCACCAAGGGCCAGGTATGCCATGACTGGGCCTCATTCTGTCCTGAGAAGGCACGGCAAGTCCCCTTTACCTGCATCCTGCATGCCAGCCTCTGAGTCAGGGAGGCCAGCTTCCTCCACCCCCCAGATGTCCATGAGGCAGCCAGACTCCTGAGCCACAGGCCTACCTCCATCCCTGGAAGGTACCACCCAGGAGCCCAGCCCCTTGCAACAGGGACAGGAGTGGGAGGCTTGGCTTCTGAAGACAGGTGGTCAAAGGCTGGATTGTATATTTCTGACCCTCCCTGGGCTGGACTGGTGAGGGAAGGTCTCCTAGGGAAACAGGGCTTGCTTAGATGGAGAAAGAGGAGAACCTTCCCAATGCAGGATAGAGCCTGAGGGTTGGAGGGGGACTTGAACTGGCTCACAGGCAGGTGACAGGGAAAGGCTGTCTGCCTGATCCTGGTTGAGTAGGTCAAGAGCATGGGCAGGGTAGCCAGAGAGGTGAGGCAGGGCTTGTGGTCTCCCACCCCCACCTCCTGTTCCCTCTGCAGCCCCTTTCTCTCCCTGCTCATGGGCAGTGCCCTCTGGGGCCAGATGGGCAGGAGGAAAAAGCCCTGGCCCTCTTGTCTCTGGCCTTGGCCAAGCTCCCCTGGGATTGCTGGGCAAGAACTTGCAACCAGGGTCCTGACCTGGGCAAGTGCTGGCTGAGCCTCAGGCCTCTGCTCAAAGGGGCTGTGATGGGGCTGGGTTCCCTCTCCTGAGACAGGGAGTATCTGGTCTGAAGCTCCCTTCTCTCCCCTCTCCCACTTCTCCTCCAACAGCTCATCAACAAAGCCCCCCATGTCACACCTGCCCCCTCCCCCATGCCCCCCACCCCCACCCCGTGCTGAAGGCTGGGCAGCTGGTCTTGGTGGGTTTTGCGCTCCCAGGAGGCTGCCACTTGAGGCATGAGCAGGGCTGTTTCTCGAGGCTAGGTGATGGGCTCTCATCCTGGGTTTCATTTATTAATTGGGCTGTAATGAAGCATCGCTAATTGCTGATGGCTCTACAGCACTACAGGTGGGCCTCGCTGTACAGAGTAACTGATTCTGGAGCAAGGGGATGGTGCAAACTGGAGGCCAGCCAATTCCCCATCCGCAGGCCCGGCTTTTCCCCCTGCACCTCCCTCAGGAAGTAGGCTGCTCTGGAAAGAAGAAATGGCAAATTCCAAGGAACTCTGAGATGTGTACTTTGACAAAGTGAAGAATCTCCCCTCCTCTCACACTTCAACTGAAATAGCCCTCCTGCTTTAAAGGGAGCCCCTTGTGGCCACATGCACTACCGGTCCCCAGAGAGGCTCAATGAGGCGGGCAGAGCAGGGCCTATATTTTTCCCACATGGCCCAGGAGGAAACCATCGCCACAGAGTTTTGGGACTGGTGCAAAGTCAGACTCATGCTGGGTCCGTTGGGCATTGTGGCACCCTCTCATCTTTCCTGGAAAGGGAATTTCCTTTTTTTCCGGAGATTTTTTTTCCCCTCTGTTTGAGGCTAGAGATGGTGCAGGGCCCCTCTCCAGCCCATCTACCAATCTTTCTAGTGTCTCCTGTGGCCTTGGTGAGGGTCCCTGAGAGCCATCTTTTTAGGCAGAGGGAGGAGGGCCCACCTGACAATCAACATCACGATACCATGGGGCTGGAATAGCAATCTCCTTGAAAAGTTACAGGCAGGGGTGAGACAACCCTGGGCAGGTCTTGCCATGACTTGGGGCCCTTAATAATTCACTCTGAACATCCACTTCTGGGTATCCTCTTCCTCATGGTTCTGGGTTTACAGCAAGAGGGATTTGGGCCAGATATAATGGTGAACTTCCCAACCTCAGAAGGGAGCTGTGAGCTCTCCAGTTTGTCACAGTTGCTTCTACTCTCTATTGTATCATGTACTCTGCTGGCTTCAGGATTTATACAACCTGCTTGGGCCCTAAAGGCACTGGCTTTGCCGTCTCTGGTATAGATCCTTCTGATGAAAGTTTACTCTGCGTGTGTGTGTGTGTGTGCGTGCGTGCATGTGTGTTTGTTGGGGGTTGGCGACAGAAATGGGGAGAACACAAGGGCAGGAGGAGCTGACTTGGAACCCAGGCTCCCAGCTCCCTGTTCAATGGTCTCCCTCGCTTTGCACTAGGCCACGTGGCCTCTGACCCTGAAGCCCATGGGGGCCAGGCAAGGGCAGAGGGAAGCCAGACTGGAGGGAGGACCAAGAATGCCCAGGGAGGGAGAAGCCCCGCTAGCACACTGCCCATGCGCAGAACTGAGCGGAGGAGACAGCCCGTGAGTAATGTGATGAGGACCAGGAGGTCTCGGCCTGCCTCATTGCCTGGAATCTCCCCACTAACACTTGCTTCTCTTGGAAAAGCATTGCTCTCTTGGGGTGTTTCAGGATTCCAATGTCGCTGAGGGACAACTCATTCTTTTGGGGTCTGAATAAGTGTCTCAGGCATGAGAAGCCCTCAGGGGCCTTGGGTGGGGCAATGGGGAACATCTGGAAAGAATCCTTGTGGCTGCAGTCTGGCCGGGGGTCCCAGGCCAACCCTCCTTTTAACCACCGTCGCCAGCTGTATTCACAGCTGTGGGATACAGGGAGGTTCTCACTGAATAAAAATTCCGGGGCTCAGCCTTGAGAGACCTACGTCATTTGGAGCAGGTGTGGGTGGAAGATCAGGCCCCCTCCAGAGCCTGCTCCCTGACCTCATGCCTTTTCCCATGGGCATCCTGGAGCCTTGGCCTCTGCTAGAGCCAGACGGGGACAGTCATCTTTATCTGCCCAGCCATGTGATCTCAGACAAGTCCCTTCGCTCCCCTGGGCCTTGGCCTCCCTGCCTATAACATTGGGACAGCAGAGCCTACCTCCCAGGGCTGTTGTGAGTGAGCCAGGGTAGGGAGAGAACAGATCTCAGAGTGAAACATAGCAGTAACTGGGGCCCTTTATTCCTGGTACCGTTGTTCCTATGATCACAGTCAAGGTCACTGTAATTGTTATTGTTATTTTTGCTGAGCCCAACCCTCTGGCTGCTGAGACAAGCCCACAGTGAGTCATGCTGGGTATCCACCCAATTGGCCTGGATCCCTGTCCTCTGGGACCCTTGGCCGAAGCCCATAGCCAGACAAGGGAGGAGGTGGGAAGTTCAGATCCCAGGAGGGGCC
The DNA here is from genome assembly GCF_024166365.1 of Elephas maximus indicus. NCBI lineage: Eukaryota > Metazoa > Chordata > Mammalia > Proboscidea > Elephantidae > Elephas > Elephas maximus. Next base: position 64,320,881 of record NC_064831.1, on the reverse strand, counting down.
TCTAGATTGGTTACATGCATCACTGCATGAAAGATTAAGACAGGGAATGAGATGGAAAGAGCTTTCGGATTTTGGAATCCTAGATCCTGGATTGTAGTTGGGTCCTCCCTAGTTCTGTGACCTTGGGCAAGTCATGGAAATGCTCTCAGCCTCAGTAACCTCATCTATGAGGATAATATTATACCTAGAGCACAAGATTGGGTGACGATTAAATTATATGAAACACACACACATACTCCTAGCACATTTGCCAGCTACATGGTAGGTACTTAATAAAAACAACCTTCTTTTACCCTCTCTCTCTTACCTCGGATAATTGTCCTACTTTCAATACCTTTACCAATTAATGACCAGTAACAGGGCTCAGTCTATGACCAGGGTCAGGGAGGGCTCAGTCTATGACCAGGATCAGGGCTGCTTGTGACCAAGGTCAGGGCTCAGCGTGTGATCAAAGTCAGGGCTCAGAGTGCCAGGGTCAGGGCTCAGCCTCGACCCAGGGTCAGGGCTCAGGCTAATCCAGGATGACCAAAGTTTCCCTGAGCAGGACTAACTGGCCTTGATCGGTTCCCCTTCTTCTCCTTTGGCCTGAGCCAAGCCTGCCCCATGTGCACAGAGGAAGCAGAGCCCTTCCCTCCCAGTACCAGCTCTGTCTCCACACCCTAGCTCTGGGCAACAGGCAGCCAGAGGAGCAGCTGCCAGCCCTGGCAATCCAGTTACCCAGCCTTTGGCCAAGGGTCAGAACCCCATGGGCTATATCTCCTGGCTGGCCCCTTCCCTACTCCTCCCCCTGCCTGCTGGAGCTCCCCCACCTGTCAGTGCCACTGCCTTCCTGGTCCCTGCTGTGCTCTGACTGGCAGGTCTCTCTGTGCCAGGCTGGGAGACAGGTGCCGGGCACTGCTCAGGCCCCAGGGCCTTGAGCCAGGCCCAGGCCAGTCAGGGAGACCCTGGGCCTGGCCCCTTGCCCAGAAGACCTGGGAGTGGAACCTGTCTCAGGGCTGGACAGCTGGGGCTCTTGTTGCCTCTAAAGAACTGAGACTGTTTCTCAGGCCAGAGAACAAACCACCCAGGCAGCTGGCTGCAGACTATCAGATGGGGACAGGCCTGGGACAGCTTTGAGCCCAAACCTTACATCCTGGCCATGGGAAGATTGAGGCTCAGAGATGGACAGGGACTGGCCTGAGGTCACTCAGGGAGTCAGGGGCAGTAGGCCAGACTCTGGGACATCCCAATTCCAGTCTGTCTTCTTTCCATTGCATTGTAGCTTTCTTCTGATAGGTCTCAAGTGCCCACTGTGAGCGCTGCTATATATACCTCTTAACTCCCAGGTCGATCTTTAGGCCTATCAGCATCTCCCACTCTCTGGCTCCACCATCACTATAGCCCTATGAGACAGATTCTCATCCAAGGTATTCAGGCACTGAGAGGTAAAGTAACTCCCAAAGTCACACAACAAGCTTGTAGCAGGGCCAGATTCATTCATTAATTTATCTGTTCATTCATCCATTCAACAATTATTTATTGACAGCATTCTATGGTCCAGATACTGCATTTACTAAAAGGGATATAGTGGTGAGTAAAACAGACCTGGTGGTTGCTCTCAGGGAATTAGTGGGGCACACTGCGGGGGGGGGGGGGGCATTGACAAAGAGGAAAACAAAAATCACATAAAAGCACCTAAACACACGTGAAACTGCAGCGTCGACCCTGGAGAGTACAGAGTCCCATGAAAGCACATGTGGGGGACAGGTTTGGCCTGCTCTGGGAGTTCCTTGAGAAGGTGGTGAATGGGCTGAGATCCAAAGAGGAGAAAGGAGAATATTCTGGGGAAGGCAGTGTGCAAAGGCCCTTGGTGGGAGGGAACAGTAACTGCTCAGAGAACTGAGAGATGTCCAGTGTGGCTGGAGCAGAGAGGGAGATGGAGGTATGTTGCTGAGTTGCTGGAGAGGCCGACCAAAACCCAACCATGCTGGGCCTGGAATCCTCTTGACCCTGGGAGCAATGGGAAACCATTGGAGGGTTCAAAGGGTTCAGCCTTTGAAGGATGTGATTGGAGGGGGTACAGGAGCAATTGAAAGAATGGTGCAGTAGCCTGAGTGGTGGAGCTGGTGGGGAGAAGTAACCAGATCCTGGAGACAGGAGGCTAAACAGACAAGACTTGGTCATGGGTTGGATGGGTGTGAAAGAATGTGATTCCTTATGCCAGGATGTGGATGAAATCACCTGGGAAGACAGCATAGAGAAAGAAGAGCAACCTAGGGTCAAAACCTGAGACAGGTCAACATTTAACGCTAGGTGGAAGACACAAAGAGGCCACAGAGGGAAAGAAGAGAGTGGGGTATCTTGGAAGCCAAGAGCAGGGCTTCAAATAGAGTGATCATGAGGGACTGGTATCACTGAGAGGCCATGCAAGATGAGATGCCTGTTGGACATAGGGTCAGACATGGCGCTCTCTAGTGACTTTAGAGAAAGCTGTTTAGTGGAGAAGTGGTGTCGGAGTGGAAGCCAGACAAATACCTTAGATGGAGTGAGGCAGAAGCACAAGATGAGCAGGTGTCTCCTGTTGCCCAGTGAAGCAACAAGTCCACTGTTGGTCTGGAATAGTCAGGAACAGGAGGACACAAATTTTCACTAGAATGATTCAAGGTTGATGCCTGTATAAGGGGTGAAGTGGCCACACCCCAAGCAAGGGAGGTCTCATCTTTGGGCCTGACTCTTCAGCTGCCCCCAAATGGGGTCCACTCCCCACTAATGAAGCACATTCAGTGCGGAGCCTCTACCCCCACCTGCCCTGGGTCTGCCCCGCGGTGGGCAACAAGTCCAGCTAGGAGGGCAGAGCCAGGCTAAGACGGGATCCAAAGCCCCCTGAACACCCCCATCTGAGGTGAGACAAAGTGCGATGGCAGGGACCACTTTGCAGAGCAGGAAACTAAGCTGGGGCGATTAAAAAAAAAAAGCTTAGGGCACCGGAATAACAGGGACAAGAAAAAGATGAGAAAAAAGTTTTGAAAGAATGACACATTATATATATGCACATATATGTATATATATTTATATATGTTATACATATATTTATATATGTTATACATATATTTATATATGTTATATATATATACACATATCTTATTGTTATTATTTTTAAAGCATAAAAGTATTCGTCACGGGAAAAATAAAACTTTGCTGACTTTCTTATTTTATGCTTTGTTTCTGTATCTTCCGAATTAGACGTCCACGACCATCATATTCTTTCCAGGGTTTAAGGACTCTAAAGGAGCCCTCTGGGGTTCCTGTCTGGGGCTGAGGGCTAGCACGGAAAGCCCCCCATCAGATCCTGACAGCTGGGCCTCCATTCCCGGAAGCCCCCCCTTCTCCCTTCATTTGCATCTCATTAGCACCACTTCCAGCAGGCCGGCTCCCTGCCCCCTCCCTGGGTGGGGATGGGTGTGGGGATGCGCTCCCCATCCCCCACTGGGCCCACAGCTCCGCCTCTCTCCGCCCTACGCGCTGCAGCCCCTGGGAGGGTCCAGGCGGTCTCGGGCGTGTCCAGCCCGCCACACTCCCCACCCAGGCTCGGCCGGCTGGGCCCCCGCCGCGCGTTCCCATGGCAACGGGGTGAGAGCGCGGGTCGCTGCGCCTGCAGAGCAGCTCAGCGGCCGCCCATCTCCCCGCCCCGCCGCCCCGGAAGGATTGGTGATAGGCAGCGCCTCCATCTCCCGAGATGATCGGCGATAATTGGTTTATGGAAATGGCTGAGGGGAGAAGGCGAGCTCCCAGCTAGAAACCAACCTCCCTGCCAAGCCTGCTCTCCGCCACCTGTCCTTCCGCCGCCACGGAAATGGAGTTGGGGGTGGGGAGGGCCGAGGAGCCGGGCTGGTGGAGACGCCCCTTTTGAGGCAAGCAAGTGCTTCACCTGTTGGTCTCCAGCACGGTTTCATTCCCCTTTCACCCTGGGGCGGGTTGGGGGGGGTGTTGCTATAGTAACTGGGTGTTTGCCTCAGTCACTCTCCGGACCCTTACGTTTGTGCTCAGGCCTATGCTGGGTGCATTGTTGGGGAAATGGAAGAGGACACCCAGGTTCTGTCCTTGGTGAGTACAATCTGAGGGACAGAGGAAGAGCCCCAGGTCCTGCCCTCGGGGAGCAACCATCTGGCAGGTGCACATAAACTTTGTTTATATAAAGTAGGTCAGACCAGCGTTTCTGCTGTGGGGTTCCAGAGGAGGGAGAGGGGCAGGCAGCTCTGGTGGCTGCCTGGAGGAGGATGCCTCATGAGCAAGGCTTTGAAGTCGGGATTTCAGCAGGTGGAGGTGAGGGGGCTTGGGCAGGTAGTTCTGGAAAGGAAGCTATGGGCAAAAGCCTGCAGGGAGGAACTGAATGGTGCTGGGATTGGTAGGGGAGACTTGGCTGCTAACCAAAATGTTGGCAGTTTGAATCTACCAGCCGCTCCTTGGAAACTCTATGGGGCAGTTCTCTTCTGTCCTACAGGGTCACTATGAGCTCAATGGCAATGGGTTTTTGGGTTGGAGGTGTGGGTAGTTTGGTGGGAGGCAGTGGTGGCTCCGGAATGTTTGTGGAAGGAGTTGAGGGACCACAAGGGGGCTATTGCATAGTGCTTTATAATAAAGACTGAGCAAATGTCCAACATCCATATCAGGGAATGGCTGGATGGAGACTGTGCTGTCTAGATGCTCTTCTGGAAGATGTAAGGCCTATGAGGTGGGCAGCGGATAGGCCTTGGACACCAGGCTGTGAGAAGTGTGTACCCCAGACAGCAGCTGGGAGTGGAGGTTGGTGAGGAAGGTGCATCAAAGGACAGAACTAATGAAGCCCCTACTGCTGGGGATGTGATGGGGAGGTCAAGGAGGAGGATGACTATAAGGCCCCTACCCCAGGGTTGAGCATGGTAGTTGCCCCAGCCTTCTCCTTCCTGTGACCATCATCCCTCACTGAGCTAAGTGTGGGCCTCTTCATACAAGGGCTCTGCCCCCCCCCCGATGTCAGAGTTGTGGCCAAGCTGAGATCAGTTGGTTGTGGGATCAAGGAGCAGCTCTCTGGATCTCTTGGTACCTTCACTTCTCCAGCCTGAAGGCCACATCCCTGAAGGCCACATACAGCAGAGGGGGGACTGGGAGAATGAAGCAGCCTCCCATTTGCAGAGCCCACAGCCCCTGTGTGATTCCCCCCTGGTATCCTAGTCCCAGCCCTAAACCTTTGTGTGCTCTTATTCCAAATATCCATACCTGCTCTCTGTCACAGCCTTGCCCTGCCCCTGCTGTCACCAGTACTTACACTATCACATAGGGCCATGGCTCTGAGCCATCCTTGCAGGTGGGTAGGTTGATAGCTCCATGGAGAGTGACCACCATGGTCTCCTTATTCGAGGGGGACAGGTGGCTGATGGCAGACTCCATGTTCTGAGAGGTGTCCAGGGGCTCCTGTGGGTCCTCGGAGTCCTGTGGAGAGAACCAGGGCTGAGTGGCCTCTTCTGGTGTGGCCACCTCTGTTACCTGCCACCCTATGGCCTCCAGTCCCCTCCAGTGGCTGTCTTCCCAAGTCACCCCCCACCCAGTCTGGAATTGCAGCAGCAGTTCCCTTTGACCTTGTCTTCTCCCTACCTCTGCCCCTCACCCCATATCTCTATCCCTCCCTGGCCTTACTCCAAGTCCTGGACCCATCACCTCCTGCAGAATGAGGCAGCAGCCTCTTCCCTATGGGTCTTCTTACCTCCAGCCTGTCCCCCTCCGGGCCACCTCTCGTGGCTGTAGCCATCTTGGTCAGTCTAGAATACTGTCTTCTCTATCACTCCCCAGCTCAAGCATTTGCCATGCCTCCCTCTTGCTGCTTTCCTCTACAACCCTGCCAGGATGAGAACAGGCTATAGGAGCAGAAATGCCACCACTCCCCACCTGGCCTCCTTCTCCTTAAGACCAGACCACCTCACCTTTCAAGCCCATTCCTACCTCCAAGCCTTTGCTTTTGCAGGTACCCTGGCCTGAAATTCTGAAATACCACCTGCTTTTGAGGTCCTAGCAACTGGCCATCTTCAGTATATCCTGTCACCTCACTTCAGTCCACCTGTCACCTCAGGTCCCACCTGTGTACAGCACTTTATAGTTTACAAAGCTTACCAGCATCCATGGGGTCACTCAATGCATTAATGGAGGTTAATGAATGTGTCAGTCCCAGATGCCACATCCAGCATCCACCTAGGGTGCTGTGTGGGCCAGCAAGGAAGGCAAGGTGACTGGCCATGCAGAGGACTCGAGTCTTAGGCCAGTTGTCCCAAACAGACACGCATGCAGGGGCTCAACAGCTGTGGATTCACAGCCTGAAATACCATGGTGATAAAAGCTGCTGAGAGGAGACAGAAGCCATAGCCAGCTGGGACTGTCAGGGAAGGCTTCTGGGAAGACCAGACCTTGAAGGTAGAGAGATGCCACAAGAACAGAGCCAGGGAGGATAAGCCAGAAAACAGAACACTGTGAGCCAACTCAGCAAAGTAGGAAGCAAGGGGATTTCTCAGGCCCAAGGAGGCTCAGTTTGACTTTGGATACAGTGGGGATTAAGGGAAGGTGCAGAGCTGGGGATGTGGGGTGCAGAAGGGGGTTTCTGGGGAATAACTCTAGCACTGCCAGCCCTGGGAAAGGAGCAGTAGACCTTCTCAGGTCAGAGAGGGGGCCCTGAGAGGGCCACTGGGGACTGACCCTTTTATCTGGAGAGCCTAGCCTATCAGACTCAGCATTCCAGGTCAGGCCCTAGTCAGGTGGGGATGTCTTCAGAGTGGGAAGGGCCCAAGGAGACCCTTGAGAACGATGTCCTATTACACAGAGGGGAAGAGTGGGACCCAAAGAAAAGTAGGGGCCTAGGTCCCTGTGAGGGCTTGGCCCTGGTGGCACCAGTGGAAGACTGGGTCCCTGCTCAGTCTGACCAGCTCCTGAGGAGCACTGACTGTCTGTAGACTTGGGTTTAAACCAGCTCTGCCCATGTGATCCCTCACACTCTGAGGGTTGATTTCCCCAACTGGGCAGTGAGGGGTGGACCAGCCTGTCTGGAACCTGCCTAGGTTCTCTACACACTGTCAGCCCCCCACCCTGAGCTGGACTCCGTGCAGCCCCTTCTGGCTCCTGGAAGCCATCAGGGCAGAGGTAAAAGGGAAAGACCAAAGACTTGAACCCACTCAGCCCTGAGGGCTTTTGTGGACATTACTTCAATTCTCCCAACCATGGTGTGGGGTAACCACATATATGAACTCCATGCTACTCTGGATGCCCCCTCGGCAGCTCCCTTGGGAGGTAACTAGCTGAAGCCCAACTCTTGACTTCTCCCTTTCTGTATGTCTTAGTCAATGGCCGCTCCATTCTTCTAGTTGTTCAAGCTGCAGACTTGGAGTCCTCCTTGACTTCTCTGTCTCTCTCTCTCTCCCCCTCACATCCCATATCTAATCTGTCAGCACGTCCTGTCAGCTCCACCTTCAAGCCATATCTAGAATCTCCATTTCTTGCCATCTCCACAGCCACCCCTGGTCCAAGACCCCTAGCTTTCTGTCCTGGCCACCTGATTGCTTTCCCTGTTTCCTTTCTTGCCCTTCCTCCCCCTTACCCCACCCCACACAGCAGCTGGAGTAATCTTTTCAAAACTTAAGTCAGACCAGTCACTCCTCTGCTCAAAATCTTGCCGTGGTCCCTGTTTTACTGTACAATGGCCCGTAAGGCCGTATGCAGCCTGGCCAGGCGAACCACCTCATCTCATCCATGCACCCCCTTGCCCACTCCGCTCCAGTCACACTGGCCTTGAGCTCACACACACCAAGCTCCCTTTGCCTAGCTGCTCTGGCTCCCAGTGTTCTTCCCCCAGATTCTGTCCCCCATTCCGTGGCCCCTGCCTAACAAGATGACTAATTGGGAGGTGAGGACCCTCCCCCAGAAGTGCCGGCACCACTGAGAAGACCCTCTCCTTCCTCTGACTGAGGGAGGCGCTCCCTCCCCCTCCCTCAGGACCCAGCAGAGGTGTCATCATCTGCAGAGGTGTTAATGAGAGCCACCCTTCCCTTCCCTTCCCCCATTTCCGTGCAAGGGCGGGAAAGGGGTGGGGAGCAGGAGCAACTTCAGGGACCACTTCCTCCCCTCATAGGTCAGATTACTTTTTTCCCAGTGTTCTACCCTCACCCCATTCCTCCAACCAACCCCTCCCCCAACAAACCCTCCCCAGCAGGTTTGCTTTCCTGATTTAGTGGTATAGGAGTGAGGCTAGCAGCCTGGGGAGGGCAAGAGGCCTAGATGTTAGCCCAGATCTGCCCCCAACTCTGTGCTACCTCTGTGAGCCTCAGTATTTGGTCTTCCTGGTGCACAGTGCTTAAGAGCTACGGCTGCTAGCAAAAAGGTCAGCAGTTCGAATCCACTAGCCGCTCCTTGGAAGCTCCATGGGGTACTTCTACTCTGTCCTATAGGGGTGCTATGAGTCAGAATTGACTCGACAGCAACGGGTTTTTGGTTTGGGTAGTTGGCATGTCTGAGATTCCTCCAGTGCAGCCAGGAGAGGTGACTAATGTCCCTCTTATTCCCAGATTCCCAGGAGCTCCCTAGGATGGCAGCCCTGGCCCCCTTGTTGCTGTGAGGGCTCAGGGCCTGTCATGAGCTCCCTAGGGCCACAGAAGTATGAACCCAGCATGGCAAAACCAGGAGTTGTGCCCCCTCCTGTGCTATATCCCCTGTGCCTCACCCTCAGGTACAACCTTCCAGGAAATAAGGCCTGCAGAGGGTTTGCCGAGAAAGGCTCCGGTTTCACTTGTGGGCATGAAGCCAGCTGCCAGGCCGGCGCCTCCTGGTGAGGCTTGCAGGCATGTGCTTGCTGGGCAGGCTGAGCCCAGGACCAGGGCCAAGTATGAGGCCCGGATGGGGAAAGGTAGTAGGCCAGGCCTTCCAACCTCTTTCCTTCCCCTGTCTGAAACGGAATCCCCCAGAGATATATATACCTGTGGCAGGACCAATGGGTGTCCCCAGTGCCTGGGTGCACTGGAGGAATTTATCAGTGGAAAGAAGGTGCATAGGCCGAGGTCATGTGGAGGGGAGTGAGCTGTGGGTGATCTGTGGGGTGCTATGAACACCGGGAAGGGAATTCACTCCTGCTGACTGTCTCCTCTGGGCCAGGAGCAGAGCTGGGTGCTTATATGGGATTTTCAGGCATACTCGTTAACCACCCAACACTGCTATTGTTGTTGTTGTTAGATACGCTGTCGAGTCAGTTCCAACTCTTGGCCACCCCATGTGTGCCCCATGTATGGAGAGTACAGCGGCTCCATAGGGTTTTCAAGGCTGTGATCTTTCAGAAGCAGATTGCCAGGCCTGTCTTCTGAGGTACCTCTGGGAGGGTTTGAACTGCCAACTTTCAGCTAATAGTCAAGCGCTTAACCATTTTGTTTGTACTACCCAGGGATTCACCAATACTACTGAGGAAAAAACCAGAAAACCAAAACCCATTGCCATCTAGGGGATTCTGACTCATAGCTAGGGGACAGAAATCAGTAGCTAACTTTTCCTGGTGGGGCTCTGGCTGGTTCATCCACCTGAAGCCTCACAGCCAGTGGGTTCAGGGCTGGGTATGGGTACTGAATGCTGCCTGATCCCAAAGCACAGCACTCTCAACTACACCACCAGGACCTGGCATGTGGGCAGGTTCACAAGACGCTCGTTCCAGTGCCTTACTCTCCTCACTGGCTGCCCAGCCCCCGAGAAGCCAGGATTAGCCAGCAGATGTCCAGGGGGATCCTGGACAGTCTGCCACACAGGGCATTTTTGGATGTGGGGAGTGGGAGAGTAGACCCAGCAGTGAGAGGGTTAATGGCCAATGAGATTCAGCTCCTTTGGGCAGAGGCTTAACTGATTCTGATGGGGAAAGGGGTGTAAGGAGACAGGCTTCTCCATCCCCCACGTCCCCCCTTCTTGCCATCCCTCTGCCCCCCAGCAATCCGGGAGGCCGTGAGAGGCAAAGAAGCCCAGTCCCACCCTCCAGGCGGCTTCACCTGAAAGCCACACTCGGAGAAGCTCTGTCAGGGGCAGAGGACGGGGCACTGGGCTGGGGGCAGAGGGTTTGGCTGCCTCTGATCATCATTTGAACAGTGGGTCTGTTTCAGGGCTTTGAGCTGAAAATGGTCCCCACATTCCCTCTAGTTCCAGCATCTGAACTTGCCTGGGAGTTACCATATTTATAGTTAGAAGGGGAATGCACACTGAGCCCTGAGCTTTACATTCACTACGACCTTCCCGTGGGCCTTTTACAGGTAAGGGAACAGAATCCAAGTACACCTCTTGCCCCAGAGCACACAGCTTAGCTAATGCGGTTAGAGCTAGAACTGGAATTTTTGCTGCTAGGTGCCGCCTAGTGGATTTTGACTCATAGCAACCCCACGTGACAGAGTGGAACTGCCCATAGGGTTTTCTAGGCTGTAATTGTCACAGGAGCAGATGCCCATATCTTTGTCCTGCAGAACCAGCGGATGGGTTTGAACCACCACCCTTTTGGTTAGCAGCTGAGCACCAGCAGGGCTCCTTACTGCCATCTGTGATGGCTAATGTTATGTGTCAACTTGGCTAGACCATGATTGTAATTATCCTCCATCTTTCGATTTGATGTAATTATCCTCCATTTTGTGATATTATATAATTATCCTCCATTTTATGTGTTGTGAATCCTAACCTAAGGTCCCACCCTTACTCAAGTATCTGATGAGAGGGGTTTTCTTGGGGGTATGACCAATACACCGATGCTCTGGCAAGGCTCTGCTTTGCTCCAGATCCTGCATCCGGCTCGTCATCATCTGACCTCAGGTTCTTGGGACTTGGGCCAGCAGCCTGCCATCTGAGCTGCTAATATTGGGATTTGCCAGCTTCTGCAGCCCCATGGGCCAGCTGCCTGCCATATGATCTGCCGATTTTGGATTCATCAGCCCCTGCAACCACTTGAGTCAGGAGAAGCCTCCGGCTTGACACCTGACCCACAGATTTGGGACTTGCCAGCCTCCACAACTACGTGAGCCATTTCCTTGAGACAAACCCTTCTCTCTCCCTTTCTTTCTCCCTATCTATCTACTTATCTATTTATATGCTCCACTGGTTTTGCTTTTCTAGAGAACCCAGCCTAAGACATCGTCTCTACCCTAACTCTGGTTCTTTGCATGTGGGGAGGTCCCTGGGTCATGACGTGTGCCCACTTGGGCTCCTACCCAAGTTCACGGTCCTTTTGGCAGTAGCGATAGAAGCTGTGGTATTTGGAGTAGGAGAGGCTTCTCAAAAGATGACACATAAGTCAAAAATCATAAAGGATTGATAGAGTCGGTTGCATTAAAAAATCCATACCAACTTCTATAACGGTCTGAAATTCACTGTAATACCAAAGGTGGGGGGAACTGGAGAAGATATTTGCTATATATATCAAAGGATTAATATTTCTAATACATGAAGAGGACTAAAATCTATAAATGTCACCAGGTGTAAATGTTAAGTGCTCAACTAAGGCTGATGGCTTGAACCCACCCCAAGGCACTTCAGAAGACAGGCCTGGCAATCTCCTTCCAAAAGGTCACAGCCTTAAAAACCCTAAGGAGCAGTTCTCCATAGTTCTGCTCTACACGTGTGGGGTCACCGTGAGATGGAATTGACTCATCAGCAACTAATAACACGAGGATTCACAAAAGAAGAAATACTAATCTATAATGCCATGTACACATTATGAACGTCCTGGTAGGAGATTCTACCCAGCTACTGAAAATGTTTCCCAGTGCTAGGAATCAAATCAAACCAATCTGCCTCCTCCTCAGGGCCCTAGACCTTGAAATCCAGGTTGGGTGGGCAGATGGGAATAGCGTCAGGGGCCAGCTGGCAGCTTAGGGCCCGCAGGCCAGGCTACCTGGTGCCTGGCCCTGAGTGTGTGACATTCCAAAAGGAAGCGCAAAGGGGGAAGGTGGAATAGGGTAAGATTGGGAACATTTAGTTGGGGCTGTAGGCAGACAACACTAGGAAGCGGAGACAAGTCAAGGGTAATAAACATGGAAACCACATTGGGGTCTGGGCACCCCTAGTTGTTTGGTTAGTGTAGCAATGACTTCTGTGGCTTTGCTCTGCTATCCTGTGGCCATGTGGCACGGTAAAGGGTATGGGCTTGGCTGTGCCAGTTAGCTGAAGTAAGGGAACCCTCACATTGAACTGTTTGAATGTCATTGCACTGGGATTTTAGTCCCCTCCTGACAGGGCCCTATCCCTCTGTCACAGCTATTTATTAAGCACCTATTATGTGCCAGGTGGAGCCCAGGAAGTGCAGTGGTTAAGAGCTCAGCTACTAACCAAAAGGTTGGCAGTTCAAATCCTCCAGCCACTCCTTGGAAACCTCACGGGATGGTTCTACTCTGTCCTATAGGGTTGCTATGAGCTGGAATGGATTCAACAGCAATGGGTTTTATGCGCTGGGTGGAGCCCGGGCGCTGAAAGCGGGTGAGCGCTTGGCTACTAAGCAAAAGGTTGGTGATCTGAATCCACCCAGAAGAATCTCAGAAGAAAGGCCTGGTGATTTACCTCCAAGTACGTAGATCGCCAGGCATTTCTTCCCAAAGATCATAGCCACTGAATACACTATGGACCTCAGCTCTACTCTGAAACACAAGTGGTCGCCGTGACTCAGAATCAACGTGCCGGCGACTGGTTTGATTTTTGGGTATGTGACAGGCACTGTTCTGAGTGCTGGGGACACAGCAGTGATCAGAACAGACACAGTCTCTGCGGTTGTGGCGTTCATACATCAGGAAGGTCAGAGCCAGTGCTGGGCAAGTGTGGCAGCAGCGGGCATCGGAACTGCCAGGATAGCAGCATGCGGTCTCCTGGGAGATCATGGAGGGTGATGATGAGCTATCACAGAGGGCTTTCTGGACAGCCCTGTGTGACTCAGCGACAAAAGGGCACAGCTCCATTTCCAGATGGGGAGCAGGGAGGAGGGTGCTATGCCCTAGACCAAACTGCATTTCTCTCTGGGTCAGAAAGAACCGGGTAAGTGTAGTCAGCATCAGCATGCACCCACCCCACTTCAGATCCCACCTAGCACAAGTGTATAGGACATCTAACCTGGAAGAGCCCCAGAGACCACCTACTGCTTATTTTACAGCTGTGAAAACTGAGGCCCAGAGAAGGAAAGCTTTTGTCATGATTTAAGAGCAAACAAAGCAAAGGACTTCAAAGGAGAGATGAGTTCCTGTAGGTGATCCATGCCCCCAGGCCTCACCTTTTTCTTTTTCCGTCCCATCCTCTCTGAGTCAGGAGTGTTTGGCCTTGTTTAACAGACTTGGGCACCAGTACCTGGTATTGGTGGATGATCGGGCATCAGTCCTGCCCAGAGAGCTGCCCTTAGTGCCTTGGGGTCTTTGGGGGTGGCGAGCAGTATGGAGTGTCAGTGTGATCTCAGGGGTGCCATACACCAGCTCTGGGGCTGGAGAGAAGAAAGGGGGAGGGGTGGGGCAGGGGTCTGTAGCTTTCTCAGCAGCGAAATGTTCTGTGGGTAGAGGTTCTATGGGGGGATCAGGGCCATGGCCAGTGGGGTGGGGGCCAGGAAATTGAGTCCTGATGCCCCCAAGATAAAAGCACAAGTGGCCCTATTTCTGCCCACGCTTGGGAAAGCAGAGGGCTCTTCCACTCAGCTGGGTCACCTGGGCAACATTGTGTGACATCACAGGGCAGGGCAGAAGTGACACAGACACCTATTCGGGTGCAGTGGGGTGGATCCAGAAGCCTTTCTCCCTATTCCTGGAGCCGTGTCCTGCCTCCTGGATGGCAGTTAGTCCTCACCTTTCCTGCTCTTGGTACCTCAAGCAGCCCATCAGCCAAGATTCACGAACCACTCTTCACTGCTGGAAAGGAGGAGACCTAGGCACTACCCTCGAGCAGGTTACGATCTGGTTGGTAAAGCAGCCATTTCTGTTAAAGGATCTGCAGCCATCCTGACCTCTTGGGGGCTGTAGTCTTTCACTGGTTTAATAATAATAAACACAAATGTAATAATAAACAAAACAAATTCAAGAGAATGGTTTCCTTTTGGGGAGTGGGAAGATGGGTAAAGAACAAAGATGTATATATATCAGATAGCCTTCTATTTCTTAGAATGGATGGTCAGTTAATGGGTGTTCATTATGTTATTGAGAATAAATAACAAAGGATTAAAGAGGACCGTGTGTGGGTCAATGATGGCACTGGGTTATGAACCAAAGATTATGGTTAAATTCTGAGTTCCACAAAAAAATTATTATAAAGGTAGTTGTTTTTACTGAGCACTTACTATATGCTAAGCCTGGTTCTAAGTGCTTTTATGTCAGGGAGATGGCAGAATGAGGAGTGAGTGACTGGCCCTTAATTTGGGGTGATGACTGCTCCTTGGGGAGGTGAAGGACTCTTGCTTGAAGGATAAGCAAGAATCCTGGGCTAGAAAAGAAAGGATTTGGGATGCTGGATGGGGTTTGGAGGTGTTTGGGAGACCCCTGTGGCCTGCCTCATGATTCTGCCAGCTGTTTTGTGCCACATATTGGGAGGTCTTTCTGTCTTCCTTGGTTTGGGACCCAAGCGCAAGCCTACACTGGCAGTAAGAGGTAGAAACTTATTGCTTTGGTAGGGTCTCCCAGCTTCTCCCCTCCATGCCCACTTCAGAGAGGAAGGCAGGGTTCTCCCCAGTTTAGAGACAGAAAAACTGAGGTCTCACCTTTGATTAGAACTGAAAGGACCAACCAAGGTCACCCAGACATTTGCGGATGGTAGGCAGGAGTCCCGCTCCTAGTTTTCTCCCCTCTAGGCCTGCCAAGAGCTGTATTACCAGGGCTCTGGGGCTAGGGATATTCCCAACAGTGGGTGGACTGGCTGAGAACCCACATTTTATCTCCTGGATTAACACTGTCACCTGTGGAACATGCAGCTTGCATGGACAGGCTCTTAGGCTAAGCTTAGGCCTGCTTAGAGCAGGAGGCTGGAGCAGCAGGGACAGGGAGCCAGCAAAGAGGCGCCCAGGGAGCAAACCTTAAGGAGGCACTCACTGTTAGGGTCATGCAAGTGCAGGATTGGCACCCAAGAGTGAGCGCCTCCTTAAATTTTGCACTCTAGCCACCTTGCTGCAGCCTTGCCTCACCTTGCCACCTGACTTCATAGTAGTCTCAGCCCTGCTGGCAGCTCCTCCCCACCAGCCTGCTCACCAGGGCTGCCCCAGGGCTCGGAGCTCTCACCCAGCAACCTGTCTCACTGAGCTTCCTGCTGCTGCAGCCCCTAGCCCTGTGGCCTTTCTGCCTACGAAGAAGATAATGCAATTGGACACTGGTTCCAGGCCGTCTGGCTCCGTGCTAGCAGGCCCTGCACACTCAGCAACCCCCGGAAGGAGCCCTCCCACCACCTCACTGGCTGGCTGCTCATCTCTCTGGGCCGAGGACCCCTGGGATACCCGCTCCCCCACCTACCCTAACCTTCCCCCCAGATCTGCTTCCTTCCTCCCTTCCCCAGCAAGAGGGACTTCAATTCAGCCTGCGGGCCTGGAGCGCCTTTCCGTTTAAGGGCAATATGAACACTGGTTACTATGCCTTCTTCATTCCTCTTACCCAGGAAAGGACCCGGATAGAGCTCCTTCTGCCGAGGGAAGTGAGCCAATTCTGCTCCCCAAATATCCCCTTCCCAGGGGCTCCAAGCTTTGATGACTCAGGGTGATTCCAGTGGGAGGGGAAGCAGGTAATGATTAATCTCAAGGCTAATAGGTAAGCCTGCTCCCCTGAGGTGGAGGCCTTGGCCACAGATGCAGAAAGAGGAGGGAGCACTTGAGGTAGCATCATTAGGCGGGGGGTCAGGGGTTAAATGCAGCCGTTACACTGCTCTGGAGGGGCAGGCTGCTGGGGTTGGGTCTTCAGCTGGCTCTTGGAGAAGGAGGGGCCACCTGAGCCCTTGCATCCTCACCTGGCTTTGCACAGGGCTTGTTGGGCGGTAAGCCTGGCTTTGGGGAGGCAACCCTTCAGGCCTAGGTTGGCACTAACGACCCATGCAGTGGAGTCCCTGGGTGGTACAAATGTTTAACACTCTCGGCTGGTAACTGAAAGGTTGGAGGACCAAGTCCACCCAGAGGAAGAAAGGCCTGGTGATCTAATTCCAAAAACTCACCCATTGAAAACCCTATGGAGCACAGTTCTACTCTCACACACATGGGTCATCATGAGTCAGAGCTGACTTCACGGCAACTTTTTTTTTTTTTTAACCTGTGCACATGTCCCGGGGAGGGGGTGTCTTCTTCATTGAAAACCCATTGCCGTCCAGTCGATTCTGACTCATAACGACCCTATAGGACAGAGTAGAACTGCCCCACTGGGCTTCCAAGGAGCGGCTGGTAGATTCGAACTGCCAACTTTTGGTTAGCTGCTAAGCTCTTAACCACTACGCCACCAGGGCTCCTAAGGTGTCTCCAAGAGCCCCCAAACCTGACCTTCCCTTCCCCAGGGCCTTCCTTACTTCTTAGTGCTCTCCCACACCCCTTGGCCTTCCAGCGTCACTCCCTCTGCATCTCTTTTGGGAGCCTGAATCAGGTTTCTGGGGAGGGGAAGGGATGGATAAGGTGGGAAGCTTAAGCAATGTGATTTTTTAGCAAATGGCAGCTCATAGCTGTGTGACCTTGAACAAGATACTAACCCTTTCTGAGCTTCAGTTCCCTTCCTTGTACAGTGAGGAAAACAGGGCTGTCAGGAGGACCGGATGAGAAATGCAGGTGAAGCACTTAGCACTGGGCCTGGCACTCAGTAAGTGCTCCATAAATGCTTTCTCTTTTCCCTGATAAACAGCCTTGGACTTGCCAGGTTCTCTCCAGCAGAAATGGGCCAGAGAGGTAAAATATCTGCAGGGGGAGTCTGAATGTCTCACGCAACACTCCGGTCTTCACACTCCACCCCAGACAGTCAGCCCCTCTCCCTTTTCCCCTATGGGCCCACTCCCACAGCTGCAATTTTCCCTGGGTAGCCCCCTCACCAAAAATGCCCCTGCCCTCCTACCTAAATCCAATTTACCCTTAGGGTCTAGCTCAAGACACTTCATCCAGGAAGCCTTCCTTGATTCCCTTCATCCTCTGCTCTGAACTAACACAGCTCGTTTGTCCATGGCAATGCCTGACAGTGTTTGCTGCTTTGTGACAGCTCTTAACATTGTGAGTTCACTCCTGGTATTTAACAAGCAGGAGCCCAGGGCATGGGACCTAGGCAAGTTCTCACCCCTTTCTTGGTTTTTATTTTGACATCTGTTAACTGAGACAGTTCCTCTGGAGGGCTTCTGGCCTCCATCTACTACTGTCTCCCCCTCAGCCTCAGCAGTGTACACAGCAGGTGTTGACTTGTTAGCTGAAGGAGGAAGACTCTCTGAGGGCCCCCTCCTCTGATGACAGCAGAGAATCAATGGGCTGCCTGGCCAGGACCTTCAGGGGCTGCTATGATGCTAAGGTCCCCAGTTTCTGCAGAGAGATTTGGGGGGTTGTCTCTGCTTTAAGAATTCCTGGTGGCATGGTGGTTAAGTGCTTGGCTGCTAAATGAAAGGTCGGTGGTTTGAACCCACCAGGCACTTCTTGGGAGAAAGATGGCAAATCTGCTCCCATAAAGATTTACAGCCTTTGGAAACCCTATGGAGCAGTTCTAATCTACCCTATAGGATTGCTATGAGTTGAAACTGAATGACAGCAACAGGTTTGGGTTTTTCTTTTTTCTTTTTGGCTCTGCCTTTTGCTTCAATTATGGCTCCACCGGACCCCTTGGGGGCCAGGTCACACTCTACTCCCCCAGGGGCTGGGCTGAGTTTGAGCTGGGGAGGGTACCCTCTAAGCTGCTCTCTCTGTGAATTTGCCCGTCCAGCCTGTCCTTCATCCTGTCCTCACTGTCTTTGGGAGAAAAGGTGGAAGTTTGCCCCATCTGTGAAGGACCCAGTCCTCTACACCAAAGAAGAAGCCCCAGGACAGGGTGGTGGGCTTCCCTAGCGAGAGTTCAAATGGATGAGCACGCCTTGCCTAAGAAAACCTGGAACGCATGGTGGAGTCTCCTCTCCTGTTCTCACCTATGGCGCGGGATATCTCCGGATCGTACCCCAGATCTGCTGTCCCTCTTCCCCACCATGCTCTGTGCCCAGAAGGCTGACCCGGAGAAACCCCATCGGTGGGCTGTGGATGGATTAGGCTATGGGAGGTGCTGGCAGGGATCTTAGCTCCCTCTCAACTGGTTCTCTGGGGTCAGCTGTATCCCTCTACCCTAGGCCCATCTTGTTTTTCCTAAGCCCCACCCACAACTTTGCATATAGTCTCTTCAAAACTCCCTTCCAATCACTGAACTTGAGTGCCTTCTTTTCCCTGCCAGGACTCCAACTGCTAGGTGAGCCAAAAAGGCAGGGTTCCCTGATGTCCCCACCATCATCATCACCGTGAGCACTTTTATCCTTACTGGCATTCAGTGAGCACTTGCTATATGTCAGGTGCTGTGCCAAGAACTTATCTGCACTGTCTCATTTAATCCTCACATTTGCCGACCCCACAAGAGTTATTGTTGGTGCCCCCTTTTAAAGATGAGGAAACAGATACTCTGAGAAATTAAAGGGTTTTCCCCGTGCTGCACAGCTTGGAAGCAGCAGAGTTTAGATTTAAATCCAGGTCGGCTGACTTCAAAGCCACCATAACCAGTGAACCATACTGCCTTTTTCTTTCATTCTGGGGAAAGGAGTCGCATCTCTCCTTCCTTCACTCCTAAAACTAAGGCATTGTGAGGGAGGTCAAGTCCAGAGACAAAAAACACCCCACTACCTTTTGATTGAGACCATACAGATGGCTCTTGTGCGGCCCTCGACACTGGTGGTAAGGGGAGTGAGGTGGTGTGTCCTGGAGACTCAGCTGGCACAGCTGGCCAGGTCCCTGGAAGCAAGGGCAGGAGCAGAGGTGTCTGGAGGATGCCATTTCTACCCAGCACACACGATGGCTGGGTTGTTGGACTGCAGAGGCCTGGCAGGGTCACCGCACCCCTGGTCTGTGCCTGGAGCAGTCATGGTAGGTGTTCCCAGTTCCAGCTAAGCCCATTGGATGCAGGCTGCCATCTTCAGGGGCTGCTGTCTCAGTGGGCTATGGTGGGATGCTGCGGTGGGATTCTGGAGGTGCTGAGGGGCTCTCCTTCTGACCTTCCCCTGTCCCCTTACTGTGCAGAGGTGACCCTTATCAGCTCAGTAAATGATCACTGGGCTAAATCTCTGTGCTTCCACAGAGCATACTTGATGGCCCTGACCTGTCTCTCTGTACTTTGTTCTCATGGGCTCTGGCCTCTGGGACTGACCAGCCTGGCTGAGAACAACCAAGTAGGCAAAAAAAGAAAAAACAAACAAAAACCGAACAAACATGGCAGCTTGGAATCAGACATGCCAGGCGCTGTAGCAAGCATTTGGGGAAGTCACCTGTCTCTTGGGAGCTCAGCTCCCCACCTGCAAAGCAGCGAGGCTGTGCTGAGGAGATGAGAGAAGGCTGCGGCCCTGAGGTGAGCCCTCCCGGACGTGTGTGCCATGTTGTGCCAATATGGAGCCCCTCGTGGCCCCAGCTTTGGCAACAGGGGACTTGGGGGTTACAGTCAAGGGGTGCAGTATTATTGGCTAGCACGGCTTCCACGCGCTTTGTGGGCATGTTTATCGACCCGTATCGAAGGAGCGCATTCAGCATTCGGTAACCAGAGCTCTTGTTTGGGGCAGCCCAGGTCCTATCGTCATGTCATGAATCACTTTGCTAAAGATGCAACGTGGCTTTTTGGACATTTTTCTTTTGAAAAATCAATAGCTCATTAACAAGGGACTGTATAAAGGGATAAGCAATGAAGGCCACTAGTCCGTCCAGGGTAGGGGGGCGGAAGGGGATTCTGTGAAGGTGGAGTAGGGGGGCCATTCAGAGGGCAGAGAGGCCTAGGAGATATGCTCAACCAATTCCCAACAAATCTATGCCCCCTTACCCCAGCTCTTCCAACCCACAGATCTAATTAAGTCCCTCCTCTGCTTCAATTAACCCTTCAGGGGGGCCTCCTTGCTCTCAGGAGAGAGTCTAAATTTCTCAGGGGCCCCTGGCAGTGCTGCCCACCCCACCTCCTTAGCCTCATCTCACTCCGTCCCTGCCTCACACCCCACACTCCAGGTGCACTGCACACTGCGTCATCCCTGAGTTGGCCGTGGTCTCTCCAGACTCTGGCCCTCACATGGGCTGTTCCAGCTGCCTGGACTATCCTTCTCCCCCCAGCCACCCTGAGTTATTCATGGTGCTTCATCAAGACACACATGCCACAGCCTCCAGCAAATCTTCCCTGAAACTTCCCAGGGTGGGGAGATGGGAAAGTGGTCAGGTCCACAGCCCCTGGGCCTCACCCTGCCCTGACTCATGACCCATTACTGACTTTCCTAGGACAGGGTCTCCCCTGAGGGCAGGAATGGTGCCTGGTGCTCCCTGGGTCCCCAGGGCCCATCATGTTGTCTGGCAGAGTTGGAGGTAGGGGAGTACCTACTGAATAAGAGGAATGACATCAATGTTGGGTGCCTTCCTCCTCCCTACTAGTTCCTCACGTGTCCCTACTTTGGTACGGGACAGTGATGCCTGCTCCTGGTAGCCCTGGCTTCTCTAGAGTCCAAGCCCTCAGGGCCCTCTGCCCTCCTACTGGGATGTGAATAGTTGGTGTGTGTGAACCTCATGATAATTAACAGTTAATGATCACGTATTCTGTGCAGGGCAATGTCCTAAGTGCTTTACATACGTTGACTCAATTCTCACAGCAGTATATGAAGCAGGTACTATTGTTATCCTCATGTTGTAGATAAGAAAATGGAGGCAGAGAAAGGGTAATAACTTGCCCAAGGTCACACAGCCAGGAGCAGAAGAGCCAGACTGGCTGGCTGCAGAGGCTGTGTTCTTCAGCACTTTCCCTTACTGAGGTGCTTGTGGGGAGTCTGGGGGTAGGGGAGACAGCCCTGAGTGCCCCCACCCACTGCTCTGCAGCCAGGATGAGCCAGCAAGTATAAGGGGCTTCAGTTACAGGAAACTGCTTATTCAGGCCAAGCCCAGACCCTTCCATTCCCTCCCTCTCAGATTCCCTGCTCTACACCGGCAGCCCCTCGCCCCTGCCCCAGGGAGCAGAGCCTCTGGCCCTAATCTCATTTGAGGCCATGAAATCGCATTTGCAGCGTATTAATGTAGCACAGAGCCGGCCCTGCCCTGCCTGGCTCCACCAGGAGAGGAGCCTGGAAAGCAATCTTGTAGGGAGGCACCTCCCGGAACGCCCGTTGAAAAGCAATTATGCTTTAAGAGGAAGATTAAAATAATGTCTACACGGCCCCATGCCCACCCGCTGGCCTCTGCCAGGCTCCCAGGAGTCATTCGAGGGCTGGTTTCCTGCTGGGATGAGGGGTGAGAGGATAGACTCAGCCCTCCCCCCTCGCCCCGCCATGTTCCCCCAATGGCCTGGTCCCTCACCTTTCCCCTTCTACTCTGTACCTCCCCTGAGATCTCCAAGTTCCCTCTCTCAAGCTTTTGGGCCTTTGCCTAAGCTGTTCCCTCTTGGCTAGGATGCAACCCTTCAACTCTTGTCTATCCGGCAAGCTCCCATTCACCTGGCATAATATAATAATAAGAGCTAATGTTTTGTGAGCATTTACTATATGCTTTAAATTTACTGTATGTTCAATTCAATAATCCTGTTAGGCAAGTGTTATGAGTTGAATTGTGTCCCCCAGAAGGATATGTCTTAACCCCCTGGTACCTGTGGATGTGGAAAACAGAATCTTTGCAGATGTGATTAGTTAACATGGGGTCATACGGGAGTAGTTTGGGTCCTAATCCAATATGCGACTGGTGTTCTTATAAAAAGAGAAGAGATACAGACACACAGGGAAGATGGCCATGTGATGACAGAGGCGGAGGTTGGAGTGATGCTGCCACAAGCCAAGGAATGCCTGGGGCCACCAGGAGCTGGAAGAGACAAGGGGGCGTTCTCCACTAGAGGCTTCGGAGAGAGCGTGGCCCTGCCAACAGCCTGAATTCAGACTTCGAGCCTCCAGAACTGTTAGAGGATAAATTTCTGTCATTTTAATCCATCTACTTTGTGGCACTTTGTTATAGCAGTCCTGGGAAATAATAGAGTACTGTTATCATCCCTGTTTGATAAATGGGAGAGGTTAAGTAACTGATCCAAAGTCCCACAGCTGGAAGGTGGCAGACAGTGATTTAAGTAATTTAATTAGAACTTTCTACCACTTTCCTCCCTGCCTTCCTATCTTTACTCATGTGTTCTTACCCTTCTCCAGGGTGGGCTCAGTTGCTTCCCAGCTTGGAGGAGTGGATAGACGGGTGGGTGGGTGGGCAGGTCGATGGGTGGATGGGTGACCTTCCTAGGCGGAGGTAGGTTGGCCACTGGACCCCAGGTCAGGCTGTCAGATCCAGGTGGAGGAAAGACACCCCACACTCATCCTCCATCTATCCCTGGAAAGGGGCTGGTCTCTGCTGGTCTCCGCTGTGCTGACCCCTGTGACTCTGAAGCACCATCCCAGAACCCAGGCTGGGGTGGCTGGGCTGACCCCTGACAGGCCAACTCCTCACTAGGTCCAGGGTGGGCTGACTGGGCACTGTCAGCCTTCTACCTCTCTGCCCTCCCCCATCCATTTTTTGAGTTTTATTAAAGACCTGTTTTGAGTGGGGTTTTAATCTCGCCTCATACATCACACATGCCATGCCGTTGAAGGCTCTTTCTCATCTTATAGAGGCTGCCCTTGGGGAGGAGGTGAACAGAGGTGAAACCGGGTAGGCCCAAGTGGATGGGGCCTGTGTGCACGCCCCACATGTTCACCAGTGTGTCTGTATCTGTCTTTGTGAATGGAGGGACTTTGCATGTTATGGCGAGGATGTGGCGGGTCTGCGTGTACCCCCATATGTGTGCACACATGTGTGTGTCCTTGTGTGTCAGCAAGTGTGAGATATGAGTGTCTGTCGGGTGCATCTGCCTTCCCGACGTGTAAGGGAGGGAGGGAGAGAAGAGATGACCCTAAAAGGTCCCGATAACGGGACCCTCCACCTGTCCTCCCTGCTGCTTTCATGATGAATGTAATTTCTGGAGATGAGGTCACCACATTTTCCCTCCCCGGTGCCCACTGACACTGGCACTAAACTAGGACACCCCTGCTGGAGAAACATGCTCCTTCCCTTTGGGCCCCCACTCCTTTGGCCTGCCAGGAAGGCTGACTGGGAGGGCATCAGAGGTGGGCACCCCCTTCTCCATCTTCCCCCTCTTCACATACATTCACACACACACACACACACACACACACACACACACACACACACACACAGCCTCCAGGAGGTGTGAGTCAACATCAGCCCCAAGATGAGGGGGGGAGGCACAAGCGGGGGAGGGACAGCAGGGCCATCTGGTGTGTTCAGATACAGCAATCTGCTAATACAGCCTCTTCCCAGACTAGCACCCAGGCTGGGCTGGCCTTCTGTACCCTGTAACTTGGGACCTGGGGGCCCTGAGACAGTGAGGCCTACAAGGCCTCAACACCCCTCCCCTGGGAGGTCAGCTGGGCAACAAGGAGCACCTCTATTTTCTAGAAACTGAGACACAGACCTATTCACCTTCCCTAACCCAGAATCCCAGTCATTCCTGAGCAGCAAGCATTCATTAAGCACCTCCTTTGGGGCAGGGCTAACTGTTTATTAGCTCATTGATCCTCCCAGCCATCAAGGACAGAATTGTTTGCTCCCATTTTATAGATGTGGAAATGGAGGCCAAGGGAAGTTAAGTAATATGCACAAGGTCACACAGCTACTAAGTAAATGCTAGAGGCTGACTTGAACTCAGGTCCACCTGACCCCAAGGCACCTGCCTTTCACCCTAAACTGGTTGACTTCCAGATCTCTCCCATGCCCGCACCCTGCTGATCTGCGGGCTTGGACCCTGATATGACCCCAAAGGTAGACATACCCACTTTGGAAATCAGGCAGGGTAGGGGTAGAGGGACAGGGTTGTGCAAGGACATAAAGATGGGACTCCTAACCTAGGCATCTTCCCTCTCTTTCACTGTTCCCAGGGACCTCTGGGGTCTCCCTCAATCCGGCCCCCGCCCCCCTCGCTGGCGTAAGTGTTTTCCAGTGCAGCCAAGGAAGAAAATGAGCTGGTGGACCGCCCAAGGCCTGCAGGGGAATTGCGGTGCACTTAGCCCAGGGCCTCTCGCTTCCGGGGGGCGGACTACCGCGCCCTCACGGGGGCCGACCCCCACCCGCCTCTTCCGCCAGCCTCAGCCCTCTACCACGGTGATAGCTAGGGTCTGCAGCCCTCCCTTCTCGGGTGGCAGCTATCATGGGAACGCCTTGACAGTGCCTTTGTTCCCCTGAAATAAAAGAAAATCGAGCTACAAAGGGAAACCTCAGGTAGCTTTTAACGGGGCTCAGCTGCCTGGGGCAGAGTGTGTTTAAGCTGGAGGCGGTTGTTGCAGGAGCAGAAGGGGGAGCCGCCTGCAGCGCCCTCCCCGCCCCTCCCTCTCCGCACTCTGCCCCCACCCCCCACCCCCGTGATCGTGTTTGCTCAAGGAAAAGGCTCCTCCAAGTAGTGGCAAAGGAGAAAATCAATGGAAATTGATAGAGAAATGCAAAGCAGGTTCGTGGTGTGTGTGTGAGTGTGTGTGTGCACTTCTTGGACAGGGACACAGCCTTAGCGAAAGCGCTGTCTGGACCGCGGCTGACCTGGGAGGGAGCGCCGAGCGGCTCCCTGGCACGTGCCTGTGGAGGGGCGCTGGTGGCTGGGGGAGGGGTGGCAGCGGAGTCTCTAACTCGAGTTGAGAGAGATTAATATATTCAGTTCGCTCGGGGTAATTGAGGGAACAATTGGAGTGTTTTTCTAAAGCCCATAAAACTGCCTCATTTGCAAGGAGGAGCTGACCTGCTTCAGATCCTCGGTATTTGATGGAGCGCCCGCCCCCCTCTGCCGGGAAGGAAGGAGGAGGGGTGTTACTTAGGGTCCCAGTGCAGAGAAACTGGGACATCAGCCAGGGAGGGGGCTGGCAGTCCTTGTCTAACCTGTTCATCTTTCCTCCCTCGCCTTACTTCGTTGATGGCAGCCCAAGCAGTACCTTCCTGAGCCTCCGTTTCCCCACCTGTGAAATGGGGCCAGGGGCACTCCCCTCCACCGGGAAAGTGGGAGGGAGCAGCAGAAGGGGGGCTCACAAAACAAGGGAAGGCACTGAGTGAAGAGGGGCACGAGCAAAGAGGTGCGCAGCTCCCCCAGCCAGGCCAGCTCCCCAGGAAATTAAACGGGCAGTAAAGTTAATGAAATCCACGTTGTACGCCTCTCCCGGTTGAACCATTCCAGTCTCCAGGGCAATGGAAATAGTGTATGCAATAGCGAGCAATAAAAGGCATAATGAATTTAAAAGCAGAGCAGAAAGGAGGGGAGCATGAGGATCCCAGTGCACTGGGGAGGATGCAGGCCTGGGGCTCCGGCCAGAACTGGGACCAAAGATGGACAGAAAGAAGGAAAGAATGGGAGGGGGAAAGGGAGATGGAGCCAAGGGGCAAGAGGATGAGGGGAGAGCGGAAGAGGGAGAGAGGAGACAAAGAGGGACCAGGGCTTTCTGACAGAGGGCAGTGAGGGGACTGGAGGTGAGCCACAAGCAGCTGCGCGGGCCGCTGCTCGGTTCTCCTCCACTTCCCCTTAATGAAAGCCCCCAGCCTTCCAGTACCAAGTCCACAATCAGAAGCCACAGGCTTAGAGCCAGGTGTTCAGCATTTGGTGATTGCTTTATTAGCTTTTTATTCTCCTTTTTTCTCCTCTGGGGCAAAAAAAAAAAAAAAGTGTTTTAAATGGAAGAAAGAAAGAAACCCTTGAAAGCCATTTAAAAGGCTCCTGGGGAACTAAATCGTTTCCAAGTAACAAAACTGCAATTGTTTGGAAGAGGTAAATGCTGTGGGGGTTGTGTGCAGGGGGAGTAGGGGAAGGAGTGTGGGAGGGGCCCATACCCCTCTACTGTGGCCCATAGGGAGTCTTCCAACTCAGAGCTTCAGGGGAGGAAGCTCCAGGGGCCTGGAGAGAGAAACCCCCAGGGTGGCTCCCAGAGCTTCAGAGCAAGGAATTTGTAAATTCATGTTTCAAGAAATTTCATCACTGGGAATTTCCAGCCCAAAGTTTCCCTCTTAAACAACTGGGCCTGTGGGAGATTGTCCTTAAACCTGCAGAGAGAAGAGAGACCCCTTGGGCTCCCAGCACAGGGCTGCCTTGGCCTCCCTGGCCCCACCCCCACCCCCACCCTCCTGGAGGTCTCACTGGCCCTTGAAGAGTTCCATGAGAATGACCTGCTGCTGCCCTTACCCACGGAGACACACTGCCTGGCACTGGCAAGGCCACCCTCATTCCTGTCTGCAAACCCTCCCCTCTACCCTGAGGAAGGAGGGGCTGTGGGGCTGGGGGCGGCACAGCCATATGGTCTCAAACCAGCCACAGCAGACAGGAGGCAGCAGCAGGGAATGGGATGAGCCTGGTGGAGCTCTGCCCAGAAAGGAAGTCGCCTAGAGATGCCCTAAGGCTGGGACTGGGAAGGGCCTCTGCTTGTGGCTGACAGGGAACCTGGAGGTGGTCCCCCTCACATGCAGGGTACAGCTCCCTTTGCAGCCCCTGCCTGCCCACTCCCGGTTCGGGTCAGGGGCTGAGGAATTGACCTCTGTTCTGGCATCTTTGACTGTACATACTGGAAAAGTTATGGGGGTGGTCCCTCCGCCATCACCTCCCCACCCCCTCACAAGCACAGGAGCCTGAGGACTGGAGAAGGGAGGGTCAGATGTGCACTGGCCACAATAATATTAGCTCAGGGCAACTGATTGTTCCAGCTGGGTCTCCAGGATTCAGGGAATGCTGTGACCAACATTACCATGGCCATTTAGGGCTATCTGTGGGCATTGGCTGAGAAGCAAGGTCTGCCACTGAAGCACAAACTGAGCCTTGACCTGTCAGACTGAGCGCTGACCCTGGTCACAGACAGAGCCCTGACCCTGGTCACAGACTGAGCCCTGACCCTGGTTACACACTGAGCCTTGATTCAGGTCACACACTGAGCCTTGATTCAGGTCACACACTGAGCCCTGGCCCTGGTCATACATTGAGCCCTGATCCTGGTCTCACACTGAGCCCTGATCCTGGTCACAGACTGAGCCCTGACCGTGGTCACACACTTAGCCCTGACCCTGGTCACACACTGAGCCCTGACCCTGGTCACACACTGAGCCCTGACCCTGGTCACACACTGAGCCCTGACCCTGGTCATACACTTAGCCCTGACCCTGGTCACACACTGAGCCCTGACCCTGGTCACACACTGAGCCCTGACGCGGGTCATACACTGAGCCCTGATGCTGGTCATACACTGAGCCGTGACCCTAGCCACAGGCTGAGCCCTGACCCTGGTCACACACTGAGCCCTGACCCTGGTCACACACTGAACCCTGACCCTCGTCACACACTGAGCCCTGACCCTGGTCACACACTGAGCCCTGACCCTCATCACACACTGAGCCCTGACCCTGGTCACACACTGAGCCCTGACCCTGGTCACACACTGAGCCCTGACCCTGGTCACACACTGAGCCTTGACCCTGGTCACACACTAAGCCCTGACCCTAGCCACAGATTGAGTCCCCACCCTGGTCACAGACTGAGCCCTGACCTAGGTTGCAGACTAAGCCCGGACACTGAGCCCAGACTGAGCCCTGCCTCCTGTTCCACGTGCATTCTTGATCACTGCATTCTTAATCTCCCTCCTCTTCCCTCCCTGCCACACATCCACGACCAACATCAGGTTCCGCTTGAAGAAATAACACACGCTATGCAAGTCAGAGAAAATTTGTGATCCTACGATAAAGATCTAAATTGAGTAGATAAAATTGTTGAAATGCCTGATGCAGGACTGAGGATAGCGCAGAGGGGACAACAGCCATGTTAAGGAAGGCTTCCTGGAGGAGGCAGTTTTCAACCTAGACATTTGTATCTGGAGCCCAGAAATCATCCATTCCTGGCCTTGAACTGAATGTTGCGAAGTTGGGCTGCACCCCAAGAATGCAGTTCTTTCCCCATCCTTTCTTCTTGCTGTCTTTTCTCCCCACCATCTCCACCCCTCTTTTCAGCTCTTTTCTCCCCTGCTTTAGAGAGAGCTGGGTTAAATCTTTCCCTCTGGCTTCTTTTTCCCTGTCCACAAACAAAGAGAGAAGGGGAGGATGGTTTCAAGGGTTCAAGGGTCCCTGTGGTTCTAGGCCACATCCACTTCCCAAGAGAGCTGACCCACAGGCCCAAAGGATCGCCTGAGGGCCCCACCCCTCCCTGAGAACCTGGTCTTGCTGCTGTTTCTTCTGCTGTGTCCTTGAGCCTCCAAATCACAGGACCAGAAAGGCTCGCACATTCTTTAGGGTGAACCACTGAGCCATTTGTCTGAGCTGAAAGACACAGCCCCTCTATTCTCTAAAGGACCCCTCTCCATTGTCTGTTCCCCAGAGCCCCAGGGTTGTGATTGCTGGCCCCCAGGAGGGATGCGATTTTCCTCTCCCTTGAAAGCCATTTTCTTGTCTTGGTAGAAGCAGACATCTGACACTTTAAGAGGGAGCATGGCAGGGAGATGATGGCTTTAAATAACAGAAATTAGAGCTGTTACCGCAGGCTCAGCCATCTCGACAACCCCCTTTCTCTGCAGTGGTCTCCCCTCCCTCATACTCATTGAGAGCTGAAGCCTGGAAAGTCCTGTCCTTGTGGCCCCTGGCCCTGGGGTGGCCAGGACGTGTGGGGACCTGGAGAGCAAGGACTGCTTCTCCCCAAGCTCTGTGCCTCCCACACACCCAGTCCTATAATAAACTGTAAGACAAAGAAGGAGGCCAAGGGGCAAAAGAAGGGGCCAGGCCCAGAAGTCTGGGAGTTAGCACCCAGAGGGACTAGACCTTCACATAGCAACCATTTGACAAGCTCACCGCTGTATCCTCAGCACCCAACAAACCAAAAAACCTAAACTAAAAAAAAAAAAAAAAAATCCAATTGGTAAAAGAGCTAAGGACAAAGTGGCCAAAGAGTATTTGTTGATTGACTGACTAAGGAAAGAATGAACAGAAGCCAAAGTGGCCCATGTAATAGGCTGAACTTGTCCCTGGCTCTTGCACACACTGCTGGGTCAGTCTATCTAAACCACAGCCCAGATGGTGTCTTTCTCCCCACAAACCCCTTTGGTGGCTCCCCACTGCTTCCTGAATTGACTATCCACCCCACTCTTCTGCCATTCTGCTCTCCATTCTTTCCATTTTCTCCCATCCTGGGTCCTCTCCCAGCCTGACACAGCCTACCACCCAGGGCTCCACTTCAGCGCCAGACTGGTGCTGGCTGCTGGGGACAGGACAGCCAGGCACCACTGCCAACATTTGATTCCAACCTCAGCTCATCCTCCAGCTTTTCCTTCCCCTCAGCCAGATTACTCTGGACCCTCCCCCTGGAATGCCTACCCAAGTCCCAGAATTGGCACCCCTAAATCTCACCCACTTAGCATGGGGTCTGACAGAATCAGCACTTAGCAAATGTTGGATGGATGGACAATAATTAGATACCACTACCCACCTATTACCAAACCTGTCGTTGCCGAGTCGATTCCGACTCAGAGCGACCCTATAGGACAGAGTAGAACTGCCTCATAGGGTTTCCAAGGAACAGCTGGATGGATAGATGGAAGGATGGATGGATGGACAGGCAGACGGACGGACGGATAGATGAAAGTTTCATCTCAGATGTCACCTTCTTAGGCTCTAAAATCCAACATGTGCACTCCCTCACCAGAGTGCCCCTTCTAGCACGTCTTACAGGGCCGTGTGTGATGTCTACGTTGTAACTGACTGTCTTCAAGCCGGGTGGCACCCTGAACATGGGAACTGATCAAGCTGTGAGTTCCAAACACTATTTTTGCACGAAGGCCCCCAGGAAATGTTGGCATTAAAAGGTATCAAGCACCCTGGGGCTCAGTTTCTACACATGTGAGATTGACCAGTTTCCACCTGTGCTGGCTGTGAGGCCTACCAGACACACTACCTGGTTGCGGAACTTGGCCATATTGGCGAAGCCTCCTACAGCATGGTCAAGGACTAGAACGCCCGCATCTCGGCCTGAGCCTGCCAGGGTCCTGGCTCAGAGCAGAGCCCCTCCTGGCTATGGGAAGAGCTGAATGGGTTTGAGGGGGTACACAGAGGAGATTTCTATCTCCTGGTCACTCAGGCCCTCTGGTGGAACCTGGTCAGAATAAGCAAGATTGAGGTTGGGGATTGAAGGGCCTCAAGCCATATTCACCCACTGCACAAAACAAAAACAAACCAAAACCCCACTCGGTTGGTGAAAGAGCATACGAATAGAATAGAATAAGGAGCCGGAAATAGTCCCACACAAATACAGCCAACTCATTTTTGACAAGGGAGCAAAGACAATTCAATGGAGGAAGGATAGTCTTTTCAACAAATGGTGCTGGAACAACTGGATGTCCACATGGGAAAAAAAAAAAATGAATCTGGACACTGACTTACATCTTTTATAAAAACTAACTCAAAATGGACCATAGACCTAAATGTCAAATGCAAAACCGTACACATTCTAGAAGATAACGTAGGAGAAAACCTAGGTGACCTTGGATTTAGTGATGAGTTTTTAGATACAACGCTAAAGGCATAATCCATAAAAGAAATAATTGATAACTTGGACTTCATTAAAATTAAAAACTTCTGCGAAAGACGCTGTTAAGAGAATAAAAAAGACAAGCCACAGATTAGGAGAAAATATTTGCAAAACACATATCTGATGAAGGACTTACATCCAAGATATTCAAAGAACCCTTAAAACTCACCAATAAGAAAACAAACAACCCAATTAAAAGATGGGCAAAAAATCTAAACAGACACCTCACCAAAGAAGATATGCAGATGGAAAATAAGCCTATGAAAAGATGCTCAACATATAAATGTCATTAGGGAACTACAAATCAAGACAATAATTAGATACCACTACCCACCTATTACCAAAAAACCCAAACCCACTGCTGTGGAGTGGATTCCGAAGGGCGAAACTTCAAAACACTGACAACATCAAATGTTGGGGAGGATGCGGAAAAACAGAAACTCTCGTCCATTGCTGGTGGGAGTGCAAAATGGTACGGCCACTCTGGAAGACAGCCTGGCACTTTTTTATGAAGCTAAACACAGGGATTTACCCAAATGAGTTGAAAACTTATGTCCATACAAAAACCTGCACGTGAATGTTTACTGTAACTTCATTCATAACTGGCCAAAAAAAAAAAAAAAAAAAAGGAAGCAGCCAACATGTCCTTCAATGGGTGTCATGGATTGAATTGTGTCCCCGCAAAATATCTGCCGGCTTGGTTAGGCCATGATTCCCAGTACGGTATGATTGTCTACCATTCTGTTATCTGAGTGACTTTCCTATGTGTTGTAAATTCTATCACTATGATGTTATGAGATGGATTAGTGGCAGTTATATTGATGAGATCTACAAGATTAGACAGCGGTCTTAAGCCAGTCTTTTTTGGGATATACAAGAGAGAAGCGAGTAGAGAGACATGGGAACCTCATACCACCAAGGAAGCAGTGCTGGGAGCAAAGTGCATCCTTTGAACCTGAGGTTCCTGTCCTGAGATGCTCCCAGACCAAGGGAAGACTGATGCATCACAAGGACCTTCCTCCAGAGCCGACAGAGAAAAAACCTTGCCCTGGAGCGGGCGCCCTGAATTCGGACTTCTAGCCTACTGGGCTGTGAGAGAATAAAATTCTCTTTGTTGAGGCCATCCACTTGTGGTATTTCTGTTATAGCAGCACTAGATGACTAAGCCAATGGGTGAATGGATAAACAAAGTGGTACATCTATGGAGTATTATTCAGTGATAAAAAGA
This sequence comes from Elephas maximus indicus, assembly GCF_024166365.1. Lineage (NCBI taxonomy): Eukaryota > Metazoa > Chordata > Mammalia > Proboscidea > Elephantidae > Elephas > Elephas maximus. The sequence goes on along the minus strand of NC_064831.1, from coordinate 64,288,907 downwards.
AATGAGCTCTCAAGCTACGAAAAGACATGAAGGAACCTTAAATACATGTTGGAAAGTTGTGCCGTCTGATCAGTGAGGGATGAGGGCAGTGGCCAGGCTTATCAGAGAGGCTGGGTCCTGTGCCTTGGGGAGGAGAGATGGCAGAGCCAGAGTGGGACCCAGGGAACACCCACCTGCAGCCTGTGGAGCTGGGGCTCTGGGCACAGTGACACCGGCTGTGGCTGGCTGACCCCTGGAGGGCAGTTTAAGGTGGGTGGCCTTGGGGCCCGGTGCTCATGGAAGGCCACGCTGTAGGCCAGGCCCCCACAGTGGCGGGCGGTGGGGTCTGCGCTAGCCCGGAGCAGAGCCAGGGTGCCACAGTAGCGGTATACGTCCTCGTGCTCCTGGGCATCCAGGTTCATGCGGGGTTGGTCTGGGCGTGGGTAGATGGGGAAGATGGCTTCACCCACCCGCTGGGCTGTGCGTCCTGAGGCCCCATCCAGCCTCAGTGCCTCCACCCGAAGCTGTGCGTCATGATGCCCGTCATTCTTGCAGAATCCTGGTGGGGGAACATGAGGTTCAGAGACGGGCTCTGGGTCTCACTGCCTCCCCCATGGGACGAGGAGGGCAGGCAGGGCCCTCAGGAGCCCTGGCTGACTGAGCTTTGAGTACAAGCCAAGCAGGCTTGGGTAAGATTTCCCTGGAAGATGCTATGGCGTCCTCTCAAGCCCCTTGATAGCCCCCCACCCCCATTTCCTGACAGCCAGTCCAAGCCCACAGGTGGAGGAGAAAGGGCTCATACTCTGTGAGATGGTCCCGGATCCCCACAGCAGCCTGAGGGAGGAGTTCAGCCTACCCCTGAACCCTGTCTACCTGAAGGCCTGGGACTTGGTTTCCCCATGCCCTTCTGCTCCTCATCCCCCAGTAAGCCGGCCTGGGTGGCCTCATAGTCTAAGTAAGCAGGGATGTGCTGCTCCTTCTGGCTCACTTAACTACCCCCTGCTTGGCATTCCCTACCCTTCACATGTTCTGGAAGCTCCCTGAGGGAGGGAAGAGCCTGGGTCTCGTCTCTGTCCACCCCTACACCACACAGTACTCAGGGCGGGGCAGTCAGGGACCGGTTCTAATGTTACTCCGTGTAACATCCAGACCGGCCCAGAGCCTGGGGTGCACTCACAAAGCCATTTCTCACCTGCCTTTTTACTTCTTCCTCATCAGACACCATGTGACCAGCACCAGCGCCCCCATGTCACAATGAAGGAGGCAGAGGCTCAGAGAGGGAAGCGTTTGCTCGAGGTCCACCAGGCAGAGCTCCGGGATTAGGCCTAGAGCTCTGCCCCTGCCCCTGCCCCTCCCAATTCCAGTGAGGCTCCCTGGGGCCTGAACCGGGGCTAGGGCAGGAGTTCCTGGCTCTTCTCCCCCCACTCCCAACCTTACTTTGTACCTTTGGGCAACGTGAAGACAAACTTGTTCCTGGTGGGGGTGAGGCTCTGGCCAGGATCCTGCTGCTCAATGACATCGGTGACAGCAGAGGAGGCAGGGAAGGGGTCCCCATTATTCACTTGCAACTGCACCCCTGCCCCAGAGCTGGCCTGCAGGGGGTTCTCTGCGGAGAGCCGAAGGGCATAGCTGCCAGTCTCGTTAAACCCCACACTCAAGACCTCAAACTCCAGGTCCAGTGTCTTCTCCCCAGCCTTCAGCCTCTGGCTTAGCAGGGATGCAGAGACCCAGGGCTCTGGCCCCCTAAAGGCCATGGCCACTGTCAGTCAGCACTCTCCGTCCCCTCCACAGTCCCAGACAGGGCCCAGTCTGAAAGCTTACACTCTGGGCCCTCAGGGCCACACCTCACCCCTCTCTGTTTGTTTGAAGAGAAACCAGGTAACAAGTCAGGAACCTGGGCTTGTCCTTGGGGAACAAAGGCAGCCATTCATACTTCCCTTTCAGTATTTGTTCATTTTACAAATATTTATTGAGCACCTACTATGTGCCAGGCACCATTCTAAGCTTTTAGAATATAGCAGTGAGCCAAACAAAGATTCTTGTCAGGTGCTTATCTTTTAATGGGAGGAGGGAGCAGGGGAACCAGACAAAAATAAACACTAAACATAGAAAATAAGCAAATTATAATATATGCTGGAAGGTGATAAGAAAATGAAATGATAACAAAATTATCATAGAGACAATGATGATTCAGTGGTAGAATGATCAACTTTCTTGCAGGAGACCCAGGTTTAATTCCCAGCTAATGGGCCTCATTTCATGCACAGTTGTCACCTGTCTGTCAGTGGAGACTTGTGTGTTGCTAGGATGCTGAACAAGATTTAGCAGAACTTCCAGACGAAGATACACTAGGAAGAAAGTCCTGGCAATCCACTTCCAAAAACCAACCATTGAAAACCCTATGGATCACAATGGTCCAATCCACAACTGATCCATGGGGGTGATGAAGGACCGGGCAATATTTTGTTCTGTTTTACGTGGGGTCACCACGAGTTGGGGGCTGACTAGATGGCAGCACATGATAAGTTCTATGGAAAAAATTAGAGGAGGGTTAGGGATGAGGAGGACTATGGGGTTGGGGAACACATGGGTATAGGGTAGTCAAACTCCCTATTTCTGGGAAAGCCTGTCTCTATATGCCTCTTCATTCCCAAAAGTTTTTGACTTGGCTTCTCCCTTGTCCTCTCAAGGGAAGGCAGATAGTGTCATTTCCTGGGAGCATGCCCTTGGCACCTGCTTCTGCAACTAGTTCACCTTTTTAATCAAGACTCACAATGTGGGACATAGATTCACTTTACAGAGGGCCGAGAGCCTTTCACACCAAAGAGTTGTCAAGTTGGACTCCATCCTCCCTGATCCTGGGTCTTGTTATCCAATGGGAGAGGAGAGGTCCTGGAACACCCCTCAGTAAGAACCTGCTCTACCGTCGTCACTATCACCACCACCACAACCACCTTCACTGCCATCACCTCCACCACCATTACCACCATCACCACCTCCACCACCATCACCATCACCTCCACCACCATTACCACCATCACCACCTCCACCACCATCACCATCACCTCCACCACCATTACCACCATCACCACCTCCACCACCATCACCATCACCTCCACCACCATTACCACCATCACCACCTCCACCACCATCACCATCACCTCCACCACCATTACCACCATCACCACCTCCACCACTACCACTACCACCACCTCCACTACCATGACCACTGCCATCACCTCCACCACCCTCACCACCACCTCCATCACCCTCACTTCCACCACCACTACCACCTCCACCACCACCATCACCTCCACCACCATCACCACCACCTCCATCATCACCACCCTCACCACCACCACCATTACCCTCACGTCCACCACCACCACCACCTCCACCACCATCACCTCCACCACCATCACCACCACTACCATCACCACCACCACCTCCACTACCACCACCACTGCCATCACCTCCACCACCATCTCCATCATTACCTCCACCACCACCACTGTTACCTCGGCTATTACCACCACCCACCACCATCACCACTGGTATCACCTTCCGTCATCACCATCATTACCACCACCACACCATCGCCTTCACCCTCACCATCATTGTCATCATTACCCAGTATGATTAGTGACACTCTTCATTGTGCAGCTCCTCGATACCAAGCATTCCATATGGCTCTGTGAGGTAGATATAACTATCCTCATTTTACAGACAAGGAATTTGAGGCTAAGAGTGTTAAGAAACTCGTCCCATATCACACAGTTAATAACATGCAGAGCAGAGATCTGAACCCCGGAATTCTAAGCCTATCTGTATTTTCTTAAGCTAAACATGCCCTGGGACTGGCCACCATTTTCAGTCATCCTAATCCAATGAAATTCATTCTATTAGAGAATTCTATACGCCAAAACTGCAGAGGTATAGTTTTGAGTCTAAAGAGGACACTTAGGACAGCATAGATTTCATTGTAAAGTCCCTTTGACTAGAACGCATGGTTTTCATAGAGTAAAAAATACTTGTTATGGATTGAATTGTGTCTACCCAAAAGATGTTGAAGTCTTAACCTCTATACCTGTGAACCTACCCTGTTTGGAAATAGCGTTTTGTTATGCTAATAAGGTTGTACCAGAGTAGGGTGGGTCCTAAACTTAATCCCTTCTGAGTGGTCTCTTATAAAGGGAAAACACATACACACACAGGCGGAAGACAGATGCCAAGTAAAGATACACCTGCAAGCAATCAAGGAATACCAAGGAATGCCCAGGGCTACAGAAAAAGAAGAACCCTAGAGCCACAGCCTCCAAAACTTTGAGAAAATGAATTTTTGTTCTTTAAAGCCATCCACTTGTGGCATTTCTTGTTATGGAACCACTTGATGCTAAGACAATACCAATCCAAAGATGGTATCGACCCCCCCAGCTAAAGACAGCCTGATTGTATGTAGTGAACTCCCTCGGCAAAGATTAAACTTCAGTTTCTTTGGGTTCCCCCCAAGGAGAAACCGAGGCAACGAGGGTTTAGAAGACCCGGGTTCTAGTCACCTGATTGGCAGTTGTTCAGCAAATCCCTGCTCCTCTCTGGAAGTCAGTGCCCCCATCTGTACAATGGGTGGTAGTGGGGTAGATAAGTCATTTCACACCTCTGACAGTCTGAAATTCTGTATAAGTCATATTGGGAAAAGCCATAGCATGGCCATTTTGGGGAAAGAGTGGGTAGCAGGGATTGCCTGGAACCTTTGCCTCAATAGCTAGGCGTGGCCAACAGCCTGGGTCTAAACCCATTGCCATCAAGTCAGTTCTGACTCGTGGCAACTCCATGTGTTACAGAGTAGAGCTGTTCCATAGCGTTGTCTTGGCCGTGGTCTTTACAGAAGTAGATTGCCAGGCCTTTCTTCTGTGGTGCCACTGGATGGGTTTGAACTACCAGCTTTAGTTCAGTAGTGGATTGTAACCTGTTTGTGCCACCCAGGTGCCTTAGCCTGGATCTAGAGGCTGTGATTTGCCTCTGCCAGGTCTAACATCATGGACAGTAGTCGTTCAGCAAAAGCAGCTCTCTTCCCATGCATGTTTGAAGCAACCCTAAGAGATGTTACAAGATAGGGGTCCGTCCCTTCTGCCCTGGGCTCAACCTCTGTGCACTGTACCTCAGCCCTGTGCCCCCGCAGTCAGGCCCCAGACACAGACCCCTGCTTTCCCAGCCTGCGTATCCTGGATCCCTTCAACATTTCCCGTTTCCCCCCTCTCTCCCTTCATCTCCCCACCTCCCACTTTCTACAAAAGATCTGAGGTGACTGTGTTGGCCTTAGCATGAATTTTGGGATCTCCACCATCTGACCTCTGCACCCCGTCACTTCTGGCCTCCCCACCCCGACTCTGGCTCCGGGGAAGGCTCACTTTTACCCCAGGCCAGGCCTGCCCTTTCTCGCCTCCCTGCCTTTGCTGGTGCTATTCCCTCTGCTCAAAGTGCCCAGCTCCACCTGGCACAATCGTACTCACCCTGCACACTGGCTAAAAGCCTCCTCCTGCCCTCCTCTGCCACACCGTGTGCTTCCCTCTCCTGTCTCAAATGATGACCTGTCTGCACTGGACTGAACGTTCCTTCAGGGATGATGTTTATGTGCCCAGGACAGGGCTGGGCAAGGGACAGGTGATTGGAAGAAGGTTAAATCATTGTAGAATGAACAGATGCATGCATGAACAAATGGAAGAATAAACGAATTCATGAGCAAACCTGACCCAGCTTCTTGTGCAGAGAAGAATCTGGAAACTCAGGTTCTTCTGGCTATGTCATCTGGATTCCATGAGACGCAAAGACCATTTTGGGTCTTTGACCCAAACTGGGACTCAGACCTGCATCCTGGACCTGGATGGGCAAGGCATGTGCCCAGGAGAAAGGCAGCAGTGTGGGGGTGGGTGGCAGGGCAGAGGCAGGTGCTGCCTTGGGCCTGGCCTCAGTTCTACTGGGCAAATCATGAAACCTCAATGAGTTCTAGCAAATCAGGGCTGGATGGCACTCCCATTTTACAGAAGGGGAAACCGAACCCAGGGCAGCAAAGCAGGACTAGCTCCCTACTCCCTTCCCAGAATTCTTTCCACTCCCAGTTGCCTACTGATTCAGTTTCCTGCAGTTTTCAAAAGGCTTCAACTCCAGGAGAGGCTTTCCTGGGTGGCAGAGGCCTTGCAACCCCTGAAAGAGCCAGGAAGGGGTGGGGCGGTGGGGTGGGGAGGGAACAGTGCTGATTTCCAAGGCCCTTTCCTTGGCCCCAGCATGAAAGGCTTTAATGAGACCCTTGAGTTTTCTTTCTTCCCCAGAAGAAAGGCCACTGAGCCCTCTGGCTTTGTCTGGAAGAGCCTGGGCCTGTAATTAGCCCACCCCAGAGGGCCCCCTTCCTGCCTCCCACAATGGCTTCTTTCAGCCTCCACCAGCTGACACCCCCCATGGCTCCTGAGAGACCTCGGACCCATCCCCAAAGACCCACCCCCTGGGCCTTTGCTCAGAGCTGATTCCTCCAGGCAAGGCCATCTGTGAGTCTCCTAGGACTGTTATCCCCTTCTCCAGATGAGGAAACGCAGCCTCAGAGATAGTGTGGGGAGTGACACCTGGACCTCGAGCTTCCCGATTCTCAGGCCAGTATGATCATGTGATCTTCACCTCCCCACAGCGAGACTTCAGCACCCAGCCCCCTCCAGCAGCCTCCCCCTCCCTACAGTGGAAATGTCCCAGGCCCTCACCCCACTCCCTTCAAATCCAAAAGGCCAGAGGCTCACGTGATGATAGAATCACAGACTCAAACCAGCAAAGTGAAGGCATGGGAGCCAGCTGCTTTCCATTGCACAGATGGGAAAACTGAGGGCGGATCAGGAAGGGACTTGCTTGTAGTCATTCAGGACAAAATTAGAAGGCCGGCCTCTTCCCTCCATTAATTGTTGTGATTAGGGCAGGGGTCTGGCTACCTTCGAGCCTTCCCCTCTAAGTGGTAACTGTCATCCTCCCACCTCTCCACCTCACCTTCCCCATCCAGTTCTCCTGGCCCCTTGCCCCAAGCTCCAGCGCTGAGCACAGTCAGGAGAGTCTTGGTCATTCCTGAAGCCCTCTTGCTCTTGCCTTCAGCTAAGCAGGAGCCGGCAGAGGAGAGCTGGGCCTGCAATGGCTAATCCCTGGGCTTGGCAGACAGTCCTGTCTGCCAGCCTTGCCTCAAGGGGAGAAAGCTCCTGGGGCGGAAGGAGGGAGAGGGTGCTAGCCTTGCTGCCAGCGTCAGCGGCACTGACCTTTGCCTTCTGTGTGTCCAGTCACCTGGCTGCTCTTCTGGGCTCCGAGGACTCAAATCCCTGAGACAGCGTCCAGCCCGGCAGGGCCCTGCAAACCCTGGGGGTTCTGCGACCGGTGCCAGTCCTCCTGCAGCACCAGGGGACAGACAAAGCAGGTAACCGAGGGGAGGGGGCAGGAGCTGGCAGGGGCAGTACCAAGCGCAGGGCAGGGCAGGGCCCATGACCAGGGATTTAGGCAGGGGAGCGGCCAGCTAGGAAACGGTGCTGCTGAAAACCTTTACAGCCAGGCTTAGAGAGAGAGAAGGAAAGTAAAGCGCAAGAGAGAAAAGTAGGAAGAAAAAGACAGAGAGAATCATAGAGACAGACACAGAGATAGAGAGAGACCCAAGAGACAGAGTGAGACACAGAGAGAGTTAGAAGGAGAGGCAGAAAAATGGGAGACAGGCAGACTGCATCGAACAGAGAAGGGGTGAGATATAGGGACGGAAAGAGAGACTGATGGACAGGAACAGACAGGCAGACAAAAGGAGAGGTAATGAGATAGAGAAGAGAGAAGCCAAATAGACAAACCCATTAGTGGGAGTAGTAGACAGAGGTTCTGCTGTGTTCTCACCAGAAAGAATACTGAGAGGTATGTCCCAGACCTACCATTTGGCTTAATTAACTTTGGGAGCCTCCCCCTGATTCAAGGACTGGGTCCCAAAGGGGTTTACAAGCTACAGGATGAGCAGAGTAATAGTTCTGAGAGGCTTTTGGGGAAAGAGCCATGAGCTTGGCAAAATGGGGGAGCCTCTGGCCAAAGTGTCCTGGCTCAATCGCTGACCCTAGCATCTCATATGGCCTCTCTGGGCCTCAGTTTCCCTTGAATGTGATGGAGAATATGGGTCGAGCAAGAGCCTTTGAGGTCTTCTCTAGCTCTGTGATCTGCTTTAGCTTGAGCTCTATCTTTGCAGTTAACTTACTGCTCCATCCTACTGTAACACATGACCTCCACCTCATGGTCCAAGATGGCTGCTTGAGATCCAGCCATCACAACTGCACTTCAACCAGCTGGAAGGAGGAGGGGTAAAGAAGAGAACACCTCTCTTTTTAAGAACACCTGGAAGTTATATTCAATGCTGCCTTTTCTGTCTTGTTGGTGAATACTTAGTCTCATGGCTTCACGTAGAGAGGCTGGGGAATGTGCAATAATGAATTATGGACAGAATTCACTTTACACAGCTCAGTGATGCCTTCATAACTTCTCATCCATAGCAGGGTTCAACACAGGCTTAGCTTTCCCTTTTGCTATTAAAAACAAATTACATATGCATTGCAAGTTTTAAAAATACACATTTCAAACACATTAAAATCTCCATCCTCCCAAACCGATCCTGTCCCCAAGGGTGACCACTGTGAAAAGTTTGTTGTGTGTCTGCCAGCTTTGCTTTTTATGTATTTACATGCACACATATGTGTTAAAGGAACATCAAATAAGATCATAACATACAACTCACTTTCTTGGTTATCGTCACTTGGCAATGGGTCTTGGGGTTTCTACCATGTCATTCCACAAGGAGGTACCTCATTCTTTTTAACAGCTGAATAGTACTCAACCATATGGAAGTTTATTAATGGATATTGGGCTTGTTGCCGAGTTTTCGCTATTCCAAACAGCCCTGGGCATCTTCTCTGCATATATATGTAAAGCATCCACTGAGGATGGTTTCCTAAAGGTCTCCTCTCTCTTTGTGAGGTGGGTTTGACCCTTTCTCCCTGGAAAGCCCCTCTTGATGGGGAAGGTGGCGGTCCGTGTCTTGCCCTGGGCTTTTCTCTCTCTCTTCCCCTCTCTCCCTGGGCAGGCACAGCCCTGGCATCATCCTCACCTCTGTGCCCTCTCTTCCAGGGTCTTCACCATCACTGGGAACCAATCTCACACCCTATAGCCTGTGCCTCCTAGGCTGCCACCCTCTAATTTGTTGTGCCCCATTTCTCCTTGGAGGGGAAGAGGCTACCTGCCAGCTCCCCTCTCCTGAGACTTTAGGGTCCCTTTCTTTTCCCAAGCCCTCACCGCCCTGCCTGCCACAGTACCTTTTGAGCACTTTTTCCCCTCCCTTGGTCTTGTTTATGAGTCGGAAGCGATTCAGTGGCATTGGGTTGGGTTTTTAGTCTTGTTTATATCCCTACACGGTGCCCCCTGTACGAGGAAGAGGGGAAAGCATGACGAGCCTGTGCCAGCCCCTTGGGCTCAGTGATGGAAGACCAGGTCTAACTGTCCCTGTAGCCTAGTGGATGGGAGGCGGGTGCTGCAGGAATGTCCTGGGAGGAGGCTCAGGGCCCCAGAATCCTGGGGAGAAGCCAGGCTGTGAAGAGTGGAAGAGAAAGTTCTCTGAGGGGCTCTTTGGGTGACACCTGGAAGGAAATCCTCAAAGCTCCATGGAAGTGCGACAAGTCCTCCCCACCCCCTCCCATGGGCAGGGCCTTCAGCCCAGCTGGGCAGCAGCAGGATGCTGACCGTGTTATTAAAAGCCGAGTTGGTGGTTCCCCTCTGGTTTGGTAATTCATCCAGCAATGCTACCCCTGAAGTGATGGATGGTGACAAATGAGAGCTGGTAGGGGGTTCCTGAGCCCATCCGAGGCCACAGCTGGAGAAACTCAGCCATCAAAGCCCTGCACAGGCTCCTCCACAGAGGTGACTCTGAGGGCCAAGGAGATCAAGTTTCGGGCAAATGGCTTGGGGGGTGGAGAGGCTCCGTTTTGGAGACAAGCCTCCTGTGTGTAGTGTGGGGCCCCAGCCTGCTGTGGGTGGAAGCTGGAGAGATGGGGGTGGGGTGGGCTCCTCTGATCCTGGGATCGCTGGCACGAGGTCTGGAGGCGGGAGGAGGGGCAGGGCCAGAGCTGGTGGGAAGGAGGGAGCCGCTTTTCCGGGAGGAGATCAAACACCTCTTAAAGCAGGTGCTGCTGGGGACACTGCCTGGGTGAACTGCTGAGACCCACAACAGCCACCCCTTCCTGAGCCCCAGACCAAGCTGGGGCCAGGGCTCAGAGGAGGTGGCCCTAGTTGTTGGGGAACACTCTGCCTGCCTGGAGGGGCTCCCCAGGGTGCAATAAAGGAACCGGAAGAGATACAGAAAGGAGAGGTCAAGAGAGCTGCTTGGTAGAGGTGGGGCTGCAGCCAAGTCTGGACGGCCAGGTAGGATTGGAACAGGTGGGGGAGCAGGGAGAAGGCACAGCAGGGGGTACAGCATGAGCAGAGGCTTGGAGGAAGGAGTGGGGCAGAGCATCAGGGCTGAACAATTTTGAGGGATAAGTCTGGAGACCTGGAGATGGCTGAGCTCAGGGACACTGGGGAGCTAGTGGGAACTCCCAAGGGCAGGGATAGGAACCATGTCTGAGCAGGGTCTGACTGCCTGTGGGCAAGAGACTGGATGGAGGGCCTTGTCCTGTGGTCAGCAGGGGAACAGGGAGAGAGGACTCACAGAATCTGCCCAGCACCCACTGTCCTTGGTGAGGAAGGAAGGCAGCACAACATCTACCTCTCAAGGCCAGGTCATGGTGGCACCACCCCAGGGAGGAGGTACTGGGAGGGGAGAAGCCAGTGCACTTATAGCTGGGGGAATCTTCATGATCTTTGGGCCAGTACTCTGAAGCCAGGAAATTCTCTGTAGCATCTTGATAGGACTAGCTCCTTCTTGATTGCCTCCCCTGATGAGGGGCTCAGTATTCTGTGAGAGTGAGAAAGCTGCCTTTGTCCCAAGCTCCCCCTCCTACCTTCCCCCCTGTGTGTCAGTTCTGGTTTCTCCCTCTGGGAAGGGAAGAACACCCTGCTCCCCTGGAACAGACACTAACCTCCTACTTCTCACCAGTGTGCACACTCATCCCTAGAGCTCAACCTCTCATGCTATGATGAGGCTGTCGGTGAGAGGGGCCTGTGAATTCCAGTAAGGAGTGGGTGCTATGTCAAATGATGCTTCCGACCCTCTTTCTGCATGGCAGGACCTGAGCTGGGTGAGAGTTAGGGAGCCATCCGGGTTCTCCCCTGGCTAGGGTAGCAGCCAACAATACTGTTCCCAGCCTACTGCCTGGGGTCAAGCTCAGTCTGGGACCAGCATTAGGCATCTGCGGTGGTGGGGCATGGGGGCAGACTCTGAGATTCTGGACCTGCAGGGGTTCCACCTGCCTTGGCTGCTTATCTGAGGGCTCATAGAAGTGGCTGGCTGCAGACGCATTGGCCATCCTCACCCTCATCCTTGCTCCTGGACTGAAGCACCCCGTGGGTATTTTCTCTGTGGTGCTGCTGGGGATTGTGGGTGTTGCTGAAGTTATCGGGTCTTACTGAGGTTTGGGGTGTTGTAGAAGTTTTGGGCGTGCTGCTGGACTCAGAAAGCAAAGGGCTGGGCCAGGGGGGTGATGAGCAATGGGGGAGTCTAGACTTACTGTAACTTCTTGTCATGGTTTTGACCATCTTGCTTCATTCAGCTTGTGCTTGATTTGCTGGTCTGAGGTGTTCGCTGAGGCTGGTGTGGTGCCAAGGCTCTGAGGTGTTTTAGAGGTTCTGGGATGTTGCTGAAGTTCTGTGGGTCCTGGGCGGGGGGAGGATATTGAGGTACCAGGGGACTTTTTGGGGTTACTGAAATTCTGGGGATGTTGCTGAGATTCTGGAGGTACTCTGAGGGATCTGGGAGTCCTTGGGGGGTGTTTCTGAGGTTCGGGGGTGCTTCTGGCCTTCCCTATTCCCTCTGACCCACTGTTAGCTCCTTCTGAGCTTAGCACTTTGCCCTTTGAGGATTTTGATGACCACTGGCTGCTGAAGACACGCACGGGGCCTCTGTTCCTGGACACAAGAATTCCTCAGGTTTAATCAACTTGAACAAAAACAGGGAGGAAGGAAGCCCTGCCTGTCCTCAGGCCTTCATGGACCAGCTCCAGCAGAGGGGCAGGGTGGCTTGTGCCAGGCCCAGATGGAAGATGGCCTCTGCCTGCCCAGCATCTGGGAGCTTTAAAGAAAAAAAAAAAATTATTATTCTTTTTTATTAAGGCAGAAGTATATACCACAAAACGTACACCATCTCAACAATTTCTACAAGTACAATTCAGTGACATTGATTACATTCCTCAAGTTGTGCAACCGTTCTTGCTAGCCTATAAGTTTCCTGGGACCCCCTCCCACAGCAAGCAGGGCTCAGTGCCCCCCTAGTCTGTACCCATCTGGAATCCTGCTGACCGGGACTACTGGGCCAAGGTCTCCTTGGATATTGGCCTCAGCTTTTTTTTTTTTTTTCCAACTGAACATGCCGTCGTGGGTTCACACGGGCCTCAGCTAGGCAGCCCAAACCCTGCCCTGCTCCCTGCTCACCTCTCAGACACTCTTTCTCAGTTCTCCTAAGACACCTACACCTCCCTCTGTTTACCATTCCTGACCCTCCTGCCCTCTGGCTACTGTGCCCTCACCAGGGGAGAGGGAGGAAGGCCACCATTTCCTCTCCTCTGCTTAGTGCTTCCCTGAAGATGGTCGGCAACTCCCCAGTATGGAGGGACGTGGCACTGTGGGCACTGGGCTCCCCTTAGGAGGTGTGATAACCCTGTTGGGGATGAGCAGGGTTTGGCTCAGGGATGGGTGCAGTGGGGAAGGGATGTGCCTGGGCTTGGAGGAGGCCCCCCCGCCCCCCGCCAGACTGGCTGTGGCCGCTGAGGTTGATGGGGATTCCTTCAGGCAGCCTGAAGGCCTTTCCTCAGTGCCCAGTTGGGACCCTCTTCCTTCCTTCAGGTCTCTGCTCAAATACTACCTCCTCAGCCAGGCCTTCCCAGGCCACCCTGCCTAAAACAGCTCACTCCTGCCAGTCTCTCTCCTTCCTCCCCTGGTGTTATTTTCCCTCGGCACTCAGGGCACAGTACGCGCTGTCTCCCCCACTGCACGGTGAGTTCCACGAGGACTTTGTCTGTCTTGCTCATCGCTGTATCCTCAGCATGCAGAACAGGGCCTGGCACATAGTTGGCATGCAGTAGATATTTGTGGGTGAATGAACGAGCAAAGCAGCCTGGCAAGGGCAGAGCTAGGCTTCCTCTAAGAAGAGAGCTGCTTCTGATGTCTAGCCAAGATTATCTCTGCTTGTAGAGGAAGTGAGCCTCCCGTCCTCAACTTGTCTCCAGTGATTGGAGGTGTCATGAGGGGGTGGAGTCCCTGGGTATGCATACAGTTAACACACTTGGCTGCTAACCCAAAGGCTGGAGGTTCGAGTCCATCCAGAGGCAGCTCAGAAGAGAGTCCTGACAATCTGCTTCGAAAAAATCAACCACTGAAAACCCTGTGGAGCACAGTTCTACTCTGACATATATGGGGTCACCATGAGTGGCAATCGATTTGCTGGTAACTGTTTTTTTCATGAAACCCAAAAATGCTGCCATCGAGTAGATTCTGACTCATGGCAATCCCATGTATGTCAGAGTAGAACTGTGCTTGATACATTTTCAGTGGCTTTAATCTTACCGAAGTAGATTGCCAGGCCTTTCTTCTGCAGAACTGCTGAGCGGATTAGAACAGCCAACCTTTTGGTTAGTAGCCAAATGCAAACCATTTGTGCTACTCATGAGGGGGATTTAAAATGAGATAGGAGGTGGCTGCTCACTAAGCTAAGGTTTGAGACTACTGAGCAGGGAAGGGGGTGCTAGGCTCTGATGTTGGAGCAAGAAAAGTCTGGTAAGCTTGGATGGTAAAACCCAGGGCCAGAACAGGGGGTGATATGGGACAAGCCTATGTGAGCAGGTAAAGGGGAGAAGAAGGGGAAGAAGAGGCAGAGCTCTGCCCACAGGGAGCTCATAGCCAGGCCTGGACTCATCTGGAATCCCTGGGGTCAAACAGCCAGTGTGGGCTCCTGCATTGCATCACATCAAGTTCAGGTTCAGCTTTGAGTCACTTCTGGGGGTGGGGGAGGGTGGTCAGTGGCATCTTCCTGGAAAAGGGGTTCTTGGGAAAGAAGGAGGAGGAAGTACTCGGGTCCTAATCTTGGAAAGCCTTGTGAGCCTGGCTAAGGAGTTTGGATGAGGAGCCTTTAGGATTTCAGTTCTATTTCCTCTGAGCCTTCTTCACCCATGCTGTTCCCTCTATCAGGACCATGCTTCCCTGCCTCCGACCCCCACTCCATGCTCAAGCCCCCACCCTCTGCTCAGAGGACTTGCCCTTGCCCTTCAGATTTCCAGCGGAAAGGCTACTTCCTTCTGGAAGCCCTCCCTGATTCTCTCAGACCAAGTCAGGTTTCCCTCGGCACACGCCCTGGCACCCTGGGCCTTCCCTTCATCACCTCAGGCTTTTGAGGTCACTTACTTACTTGTCTGAGTCCCTGGCTGAATGGCAAACTCTCACATCCCCAGTGTCCAGAACAGTGCCTGGCGCGTAGTAGGTGCTCAGTAAATTTATGTTGAAGGGATAAATCAAAGTTAGTTAAAAAAAAAAAAAAAAAGAAAGTTTGTTAAATGAATGTTTTGCCTGGGGAAGACCACTGCCTAGGCTCTGCATAGGGTATTAGGGGGCAGGGGCCCAGGAATTAGGGCCTGAGAACTGCTCTCTGCCTTCGTTTGCATCTTGTCCCACCCTCTAGGCTGGGGTCCAGGGACCAGGAGGGGAGCCAGCCAGGGCTCCAGCTCTCAGGAGAGGCACCCTCAGCCCCTTACCAAACTTCAACTTCCTGGTCCTCACCCCACACCCTGAAGGAGCCAGAAGCCAGGCGGGGCCCTTCTTGGCTATCCGTGGGTCTGGATTGTGTTTAAAGGACTAATTTCCGCCTTGTGGGGGTGAGTTATCTCCTTGTGAAATCAAGTTGGAGAAACAAAAAGGTTTTACCAGTGAGACGCAAGTTGCCTCCTTCATGGAAACCCCAGAAGGAACGGACAGGCCCCCGTCCCTGCCTCCGCCCCCAGCCCGGCCCCAGCAGTCTCCTTGGGCTGCCAGAATGCTGGACTTGTAGGGGGCACTGCAGATGTGGTAGGCAGGTGTGGAAGCTTTCGGGCAGGCGCTGGAGTAGGTATGTGTGTGCAGCCAGGTGTGGGGGGAAGGGGGACCCTCCTGGCCACACCCTTCAGGGACTGGGGAACCAATGGCACTGGCACCCTCTCCCCTGGGAGGGGGGCTTTAAAGTCAATGACTGTGGTGTGTTCCTATCATTGATGCCCAAAGGGGCCAGAGAGGAGCAGGGTGGGACTGAGGGGTGGTCTTGAAGGAGCCCGAACAAAGGGGCTTTGGGTTGGACCCTGAAAGTGAGGGAGCGGGGGCACCCAGCTGGGAGGGCCAGGCTGGACCTTGCTGAGCCCGCCCCGCAGCCCGCCCACCCTTTCATCTCTGCAACTCTTTCCTCTTTGTCATCCCTTGGGAGTGTGTTTGTGAGTGCGTCCCGGTGGGCTTGGATAGAGGAAGGAGTGAGGGTCTCAGTGGGCGGCTCAGATTTGCCAAACCTTCTTTGAAAATCTCCTCTGGGCAAAGACCTGTTGGACAGATAGATGCTCCAGCCAGAGCCCCGAAGACCCCAAAGGGGGTACAGTTAGCTTCTGCAGGACTGGGCGAAATTGGGCAGGAAGGGACGGGAGGAGATACGAGAAGTCCGTCCCCTCCTCCGGTGCCAGCCTGCCCAGGCCCTCACTCTCAGACAGGCTTTTCCCAGGCAGCTAAAAGCAAGAAAGTAACCTTTAGGATTAACAAAAACATTTCTTTGTTTAGGTTTTTTTTTTTTTTTAAGCCTTTTTTCACATCTGTAGTGGCTTTTTTTCTTTTGTCTGGGCGTCAAAGGCAAAGGTACGAGAGAATGTCGTCCCAGGCAGCCGGAAACCAGACCGCTGGGGCCACAGAGGACTACTCTTATGGCAGCTGGTACATCGACGAGCCCCCAGGGGGTGAGGAGCCCAAGCCTGAGAGGTAAGTGTGGGAGCCCTGGACCAGTCTGCTCATAGAGTGGGGTGTGGCAGAGGTCACAGATCGGGGAAGTGGACTCTGAGCATAGGCTCCTAAGATGGGCTCTCTAGCCCAGATCTGCTCCTTGTGTGCTGTGTGACTCTGAGCAAATCACAATCTCTCTGGGCTTCAGTCTCCTATTAAATGTTCAGTCTGTTAAATGGAAACAGCCCTTGCACTGCTGTTAAGATGCTTGAGGTGGGGACCTAGGCCAGGCTGGTCGCCTCAAAACAACCCTTGTGCTACGTTAAAATACAGATTCCTGGGCCCTATCCTTGAAGATATGGATTTAGCAGGTCTGGGTGGGGCCCTGCTGGCTGTCTTTTGAGCTAATCCTTGGGTGATTCTGGCCTGTCACCAGGTTGAAGGAGCTCTGGTGAGTGGTCGAGGGAAGTCGTGCCTGGCCTTCAAGTGGTTACTGGTCTCTGTGGTGACCATGTGGGGTGTGGTGTTTGCAAGGGTCAGGTTCTCTGGGCAGGCAGAGAAGGGAGGGAGAGGCAGAGAACCTTCAGAATAAATCCTGGTGGGGGCTCATTGAGGAAACACACCCACCCCTGTTGTCTTTGGATAGATGAGTAGGTCCTGTTCTCCGCCTGGAGGAGGGAGGGAGGCAGCCTCAGCCCACCCCAGAGCGGCCCATGCTTGCCCAGACCCTTTCCATCTTTGTTTAGTCTGGGCCTCTCTGTGGTCCCCACTGGCTACCAAAGACTGTTGCCAGTGGGGGACCCAGAACTCAGTTCTTCCCCTGTTGTTCCTGGCCCTGGCCCCATCTCCTGCCTCGCTCCTCTGTCAGAGGGTTTGGGGAACGAGAAAGGTAAGGTTGGGGGGTTGCCAAGCCAGATGTGTGCACATCTGTTCTTCATCAACAACCGACACTGGGGAAGGAAAAATGCTCTCGTGTCTCCTCAGGGGCTGGGGCTGCAGCCTGGGCAGTCTCGGGTCACCTGCAGGGACAGGGGCCCCACCCAGGCTTGGGGCAAGGAGGTGGTGTTTGGAGGACTCGAGGTTCAGACCACCTGGAAAGCAGCTGCCAGCAGCAAGGGCGTGCCCCTCACTCCCTTCCGGCTGACCTAGAGAGCCTGTGGGCCCTCATGCCCCTGCTGTGTGCATGTTGAGGGCAGGGTAGCAGGCGGGGGAGGAACCCAAGAAAGGCCAGGAGGCAGACTCTGACAGTTTAAGACCCTGATCTTGTCCTTGAGAGCCTCAGGGCCTGGGCACTGGCTGGGGGCCAAGTGCCTGCAGCCAGCTCTGTGCTGGGGTATTTAGATATAAAACTGGTCTCAGAATAAAGCTGCGTGCATGGCGGGGACCAGGGGACAGCGGGAAGCTAGGTGGTAGGGTGTGCTGCTGCTAATGTGGTGGCATCTGGGATTGGCAGATCCCTTTCTCCCGCTGAGGTCCCTGGGTAGCACAAATGATTTGTGCTCCACTACTAATCTAAAGGTTGCTGGTTCGAATCCACCCAGTAGTGCCACGGAAGAAAGGCCTAGTGATCTGCTTCCATAAAGATTACAGCCAAGAAAACCCTATATGTAACACATGGGGTCGCCATGAGTTGAAATCAACTCAACAGCATTGGGTTTGGGGTTTTGGAGTTTTCCCACTGCAGGCCATGCCACCTTTCAGGATGAAGAGGTTTTTTTCTGAGTCTACATACTTAGCCAAACCAAGTAGGGCCATTTGCCCCAGGGCCAAAGGTGGGGGCAGGAAACTGGGAGCTCAGGGGAATCCCAAGGAAGTGAATGAACTTGGGTTCACCTCTCCCTGCATGAGTCAGCCACCCCAGGGAAACAGTGCATCGATACTTTGGGGAGCCCCAGACAGCGGCTTCTTCTGTGCCTCAGTGTGTACCAGTGTGGCTCAGGCAGGAGCTGGGGCTGGTGGGCACTGAGACTGTGGCTAGGATGGACTCAGGTGTCCCTGCCAAACCAGGACCTGGTTGATGAGGTTGGCTGGGTTGGAATGTGTCATTCTGGGGTCTCCTGTGAGTGTGGGATTGCCTTATGTGAGCAGAGTTGGCCTTTTCTTACCCCCAAGAGTCCCTCTGGCCAGAGGGTATGTGCCCAGCCCTTTAGCATCCACCTGTGATACCTGTGCTCATTGGATATCCACTTACCACCAATGCCAAGCTTCCCATCCGGAGCCTGGGGACACAAATACACCTGTGGCCACTGTCACTCACCTCCCCACTACTTCAAAGGGCTGCCTGGGAAGGTGGAATTGAGGGCTTCCCTCACCACCTGCCCTCCTACCACGTGGGCTAATGCCAGGGTGTTCTGCAGGCCCTTTTACAGTGGATGGGGAGGACATCAGGAAGCAGGGCTCCAGCCCTCTCAGCACCTCTGCCCACAGACAGCCCCAACCCAGATGGTCAGCCTTTCCCTCTCACCCATAGCAGAGCACTTCTGGAGGGGCCCTCCCCAGGCTCCTGCTCAGAGCCAGCTTCTAGGAACAGCTGTCTTGGCTCCTTATCTGGTGTCCTTACCACTCAGACTCAGGCACTCGTCATCACCCTGCAGTTGGTCTCTGCACCGCCCCAAGGTGCCCAAGATCAAGCCTCAGGTTCCCTGGGCTACCTAAGACTCTGGTCCTTACCCCTCCTCTTGGGATGAGGCCCAGATCCTACAATCACCCCAAAAAGCCCCTTCCCTCAGCTCCTCCACATTGAGGCATGTAAATTCTTCTTCCTAAGTGTCTCTGAAATACAGCCTGGCCTTTCCATTCCCCAGCAGTTATTTATATTGAACCAATTGAAACTGCGGATATTCGACTAGACTTACAGAAATGGCACTTTTGTATCATTCAACTTAGTATCTTCCTTCATACACCCCTTACCTCTCACCTCAGCTAGTGCAACAGCTTCCTCCTGGTTGGTCCCCATTCCGCCTGTCTTCACAGGGGCAGAGCCATGGTGGTGTGCTGGCTAAGGTCATCGGTTCGAACCAGCAGCTGCTCTGAGGGAGGAAGATGTGGCAGTCTGCTTCCATAAAGATTTACAGCTTTAGAGATCCTATGGGGCAGTTCTACTCTGTCCTTTAGGGTCGCTATGAGTCAGAATCAACTCAAAAGCAACGGGTTCCACAGGGGCAGCACAGAAAAGTGGTTAGGAATGTAGGTGCTGAAGCCAGACTACCTTCTTGGTTCAAATCCTGGCTCTTCTGCTTTTCTAGCTGTGCAATCTGGGCAAGATACTTAATCTTTCTGAGTCTTGGTCTCCTTGTCTACAGAAAACCAAACCGAAACCAAACCCGTTGCCGTCAAGTCAGTTCTGATCATGACAACCCTATGTGTTACAGACTAGAACAGCTCCATAGGATTTTCTTGGCCATAATCTTTATGGAAGCAGTTCTCCAGGCCTTTCTTTTGCAGTGCTGTTGGGTGGGTTCAACCTGCCAAACTTGAGGTTAATAGTGGAGTGCAAACTGCTTGCAACACCCAGGAACCTCCCTTGTCTACATAAAGCTATCTTTCAAGCTCCAGTCAAATACCACCTCCTCTGACTCCTTGCCTGAGGTCTCTCCCTCTAGCACCCGCCTGCTCCGGCCTCTGCTAGGCTGGCAGGTGCACACCATTCTCCCTGAGGTGTCATTCTTTGTTATCTGTGTCTTCACCATCTTGCCTGTCCCACAGCATAAAACATGGGTCCATGACCTATAGCCAAACATTTGTTCATTGAACAAGTGTGTGGAGGGGTCAGATGAGGGACCCCAGATGGTACAGAAAGGGCCGGAGTTACCCTCAGATGAGGCCTGGAGGGAATCCATGGGGTGAAAGTAGCTCCTGGTTTGGGGCGAGGGTTCTCAGAAATAGGTTTAGTGGATCCAGGGCAGTTTGCAGAGTCCCTGCCCTGGCAGGCTCTGGCTGGGCCCTGGGATCCGGGGTCAAGGAGGGCCTAATCACGTGAGGAGGTGGGGGCTGAGAAGGGCTGTTCTGAATGCTTATGGGGGACAGGGGCTGTGCCTCTCCCACACCCCGCCCTGCCCACCAGAGTAAGAGACTTCAGTGTTAGAACTGGGAGTGGGCAGCCCGAGCTCAGACTGTTGGGACCCAATCCTCTGCACAGCCCCTGCTGTACCCCTGAGCACAGTTCCATTCAGGAAGAGGGCAGCTCTGCCCTGGCCAAGAAGGTGCACAGGACGGAATTATTCTCCCCCTCCGCCCCGAGGACAAGCCCGTGGGACCAGATTCTTTCCTGCGTCTCATCCCTCTGGGATTTCCCAAGCACTCAGGGGAGACTGGGCTGTGCCAGCAGAGGGTCCCTGAGCTCTGCTCTCGCCTTTGAAGATGAGCCCTTGGGATTCCCCTTTCCATGCAGCAGGAGGGTGCCCAGGAGGGTGAGCTGAGCCTCCTGGGCTGAGAGGGCCCAGCTGTAGCACAGGGCTTCCTCTCAGGACCTTCCTGGCCCCACCAGACCTCGACCGGGTGACCACACTGGTATCCTCCCACTGGCAGTCCCAGACTCCAGCTGGGCAAACTCAGAGGTCTACCCCTCCCTACAGACCCAGTCTGGTCTGCTTTCCAAGGCCCAGGTCCACTCCCGAGCTCAAGGCAGCGCTATTGCCCAAACCCTTCCTCATGTCACTTGACCCAGCTGCCCAACCCCTTCCTCTTGGCACATGACCCAGCTGGGGAAGTTGAGGCCTTCATTGCCCTCATTGATCTCTTTATCTCCACCATGGCCCTGCCTCTATGCTCAGCTAAGGCGAGAGCAGGACCTCTGCCAGGCCATAGGGAGCATTTGTGGTAATTAGAAAAAGGGACTCCCCCTGTAGGTGCAGCGTGGTCTAGATTTCAAACCCCACTCGCTCCCTTGGCTGGGCATCCTTGTGCAGTACACAACCTGCCCAATTGTACACAGAGGCCCTTAAGGAGAGAGAAACAGGAAAAGAAAAGACATAAGTCCTGGGGGCCATGGAAGGTCATTCTAGTCAAGAGCATGACCAATCTCAGATACCAGCAATGAGTAGAGGGCAAGATCATAGGACCAAACTCTTGATTGGTTGGCCCAGCCACAGTTCTGAGGAGAGGCCTGTGAGTCCTGGAATAGAAAGGGGTGAAGTGGGCCTTGAATTATAGGTAGTATCTGAGTGAGCAGGAAGAGGGGCATAGGCTAAGCTTGCCCATTCTAGACAGGCCCATCCATGCACATCTTTCTCCCACGTCTCCCCATCTAACCCCAGAGCCGGGGACACCATAGGCTTGCAAGGGCCTCAGGATGACCCTGAGGAGGCAGAACTGGGCAGGCTTGTGTGGGACAGGCCAGAGGGCTGAGGAGGGTAGTTGGTGAAGCCCCAGTGTAGACAGCCTTGCATCTCAGACCTGGGCTGTACACCCAGGGGCCCTGACCCAGGCCTGACCCTACCTTTGCTCGCTCTGCAGGCCTGTGTCCTTGTGCCAGACCAGCATACCGCCCAGTCTCTCCCACGCCTGCCTGGCCTCGCTGTCGGTGAGTCCAACCTGGCTGCAACCTGCTGCAATGATCAGAGGGCACCCCAGCCTGCTGGAGCTGGTCCAGGGAGGCCCTGGGAGCCCAGAATGTGGGAGGGGGGATCTGGGAACCCTCCCAGGTGGGGTCCCAAACCAGGATGCGGTCCAAGCCCAACCTCCCAGACTTCTGTCACCTCTTTGCCAGCCCCTAAGATGCCACATGAGTATGTACCAGGGGGGAAGGGGTGTCTGGGGACTGAGACCTTTGGGGTAAGGCCTGGGCACACCAAGCCCTCTCCTGTGCTCTCCCGGCAGGTCCTTGTGCTGCTGCTGCTGGCCGTGCTGGTGAGGCGCCGCCAGCTGTGGCCCCGCTGTGGGCACGGCAGGCCCGGGTTGCCCAGGTAGGTGCCGTGGCCGGGGCAGCCCCACTCAGGGGCCCAGCTGACTGGGACCACTCTCAGAGGGTGGGTTATTTGTTAGGTACCTTGAAGCCAGCTCTGGTCTCAGTGACACCCCCACCTCTCTTAGCCTGGGGGATCTCCCCATTCCCACCCCCATCTCCAGGTTTAGTCAAGACCCCCTGAGGGTGGAGGGGGGGCACTCAGCTCCATCTGCTTCAGTTGTCCAGAACATGAGGAGAGAGGGTTCCATCCTAGACCCCAGGAAATGTGAGCCCATCAGGGCCTAGCTCCAGGACACAGCTCCTAAGATTGTCAGTGTCTGGACAGGCCATGGCCATGCCAATGTCATTTTGACCTTGGTTTCCCTTGTGGGTGTCACCTGGACCCCGGTGCTTAAAGGCAGATTCATGGGGACTTTCAGCCCCTATGAGTGGAACTTTCTCCCCTCGTCTCCTTCAGCCCTGTAACCCCAGAGCCTGGCATGGGGATGACCCTGAGGAGATGGGACTGGGCAGGCTTGTGTGCAGCAGGCCAGAGAGGTGAGGGAGGCAGCAGATGGGGCCCCATGTAGATAGCTTTACACCCCAGAGCCATGCTGTGCACCCAGAGGGGTTCTGCCCTCTGGTGTATGGGGAACCATCTTGGGATCTTTGCCTCACCCACTGGCCCAGGAAAGAACTTGCCCTGCCTGGGTAGGACTTTGGGCCTGGAGGGAGAACAAAGCAGGGCTGAACTCTTAGGATGCCAGGGCAAGCTGGGATGCAGGAACAGAAGGTCTGAGTCTCCCCGCCTCCCCCGAGCCCAGAGGAGCAATGCCTGGGACAGCTGTGCTTGCTGTCTGCCCTCTTCCCCGGGGCCACACCCAGCCCAGGGGCAGCGGCTGTTGCATAAAGATATTGCGACTCACTGAACTCTCTGAAGGTTTGCCAGCCCAGACAGATTAGTGTGGAGGCGGCTATTTCCTGGCACTTCCAGGGTGGGCGGAGGGAGCAGTGATTGGGCATGCTCCCACTGTGTGTGTGAATGTGTGTTGGGGTGAGGGCTTCCCCAGTCACTTTTCCACAGGGCCCCATGACTGTTACATAGGACACTTTACAAATCTTTGCGGAATGAATGAAAGGACCTCAGTTTTCCCATCTGGAAAGTGGGGCTAACTCTACCTCCCCAGGTTATGGAGCATGGCCTGGGGGTACAGGGGCTGAGCACCCTCCTCCTGCCCTGTCCCTGCTTCCGCTTCAGCCCTGTGGATTTCTTGGCTGAGGACAAGTCCCGGACGGTGCCCACTGCTGTCTTCATGGTCCTCTTCAGCTCCTTGTGCTTGCTGCTCCCCGATGAGGACCCGCTGCCCTTCCTGACCCTCATCTGGACACCCAGCCAAGGTACCAGGGCTGCTGGGTGGGAAACCCTGAGCACTGGGGCAGGCGTCCTCTGCAAGTGAGCAGAGCAGCCCCATCCCATGTCACGAGAGGCCGCTGGGAGGATGTTGCCCTTTCCACTCCCCGACCATCCACCATGATGCCTGAAATCTCCCCATTATTGATCCCAGCTGTTGCATCAATTGCCATTTCCAGTTTTTTTTCTGTTACTGTACAAACCCCACTCCCAGGAGGGAGGGATCTCTGTCATTCATGGGGACAGGCTAAGTCCCCGAGAGTACGTAGCCCTGTGTGAGCATGAAGGATGGTAGGGAGGGAGACAGGGAGGGAACCCTGAGGAATTACATCTTGACTCAAGGGAGGTGATGAGGAAAAGGACAGCTGCCTTCAGGTGGGGCCACTGCCTTGGGGCCGGACCCCCATGAGACCATCCAGTCCTCATTAAAAAAAAAAAAAAAACCCAGTGCCATCGAGTCGATTCCAACTCATAGCAACCCTATAGGACAGAGTAGAACTGCCCCATAGCGTTTCCAAGGAGCGCCTGGCAGATTTGAACTGCTGACCCTTTGGTTAGCAGCCGTAGCACTTAACCACTACGCCCTGCAAAGGATAGATCCAAAGCCAAAAAAACCCAAACCTGTTGCCATTAAGTTGATTCCAACTCATAGTGACCCTATAGGACAGAGTAGAACTGCTCCATAGGGTTTCCAAGGAGAGCTGGTGGATTCAAATTTGCCGGTCTTCTGGTTAGCAGCCGAGCTCTTAACCACTGTGCTACCAGGGCTCCAAAGTAAGAATATGAGCCCCATTTTACAGGGGAGGGAACTGAAGGTCAGAGAGGGAACAATGCTAAAGTGGGAGCTTAATTTACTGAGCATTTACTCAGGCACTATTCTAAGCACTGTACATATATCCTCTCATTTAGCTTTCCCTAATTAAGGAGCCAGAAACCCTGGTGGCGTAGTGGTTAACAGCTACAGCTGCTAACCAAAACGTTGGCAGTTCGAATCCACCAGACGCTCCTTGGAAACCCTATGGGGCAGTTCTACTCTGTCCCATAGGGTTGCTACGAGCCTTAATAGACTGGATGAGCAACGAGGTAATTAAGGAGCCCTGGTGGCCCAACAGTTAAGCGCTTGGCTGCTAACTGAAAGGTTGGTGGTTAGAACCCACCAGCAGCTCCATGGGAGAAAGACCTGATGATCTGCTCCCATGAAGACTACAGTCTAGAAAACGCTATGGGGCAGCTCTACTCTGTCATATAGGGCTGCTATCAACTTAATGGCACCTACCAAGAACATACTATTGTCTCTGGGTGGTGTACGTGGTTAATATACTTGACTGCTAACCAAAAGGTTGGGGGTTGAAGTTCATCCAGAAGCGTCTGGGAAGAGAAGTACTAGCAAACTGCGTCTGAAGAGTCAGCCGTTCGAAACCCTGTGGAGCACAGTTCTACTCTGACCCACATGGGCCTCCGTTAGCTGGAATCGACTCCACGGCAACTGATGATGTACTATTATTATTCTCATTTTCCAAGAGGTAATTCATCCGAGATCACAGAGCTGATATTATCTGAGTCTGGATTTGAACCCAGAGATCTTGCCCACTGAACCAGCTGAGACAGTTGGAATATGGAGACAGAAGAGAGGCCTGGGTGGGCTGGACCCAGGCCCCATGTCTGCCCTTCACCTTCATGTACTCCTGTCCATCTTGCCTTCCAGGGCCCTGGAAGATGCTGGCTTTGCTCTATTACCCAGCCCTCTACTACCCTCTGGCCGCCTGTGCCACAGCCAGGCATGGAGCTGCGTACCTCCTTGGAAGCTTACTGTCCTGGGCCCACTTTGGAGTCCAGGTCTGGCAGAGAGTGGAGTGTCCCCAGACACCCAAGGTAACCACTGGCTCATGATGGCTTGGGGTGGAGGGACATGCAGACAAGCCTGCTTAAGGCCAGTGGCTCCTTTTATCTCTGTTTATGTGATGGGCTTCTCTACTACATTCCATTGGGCACAGGATTTAGTCCTTTAAAAAACACGCCCATTCCTAAGCTAGGCCTCCTTATGGGAGAGGTCAAGGACAAGGCAGCTGGGCCCTGCCCTGAGGAGCTTCCAGTCTAGGAGGGAGGAGGAAGGGGATAAGTGGGCAGAGAATAAGCAAGAGGAAGCCTGGAATCCTCCCCCTACCCCCTTACTGATTCTCCAGCCTGCTTTGGGCAGGTTGGAGTAGGTGGAAGTGAAGAGAGAGGGAGGACAGCCAGAGCTGAGCTGGGGGATGGTCTCAGAGGACTAAAAGCAGATTATCAGAACCTGGTGCACTAGCGGCTGGCTGGAGGTGTGAAGCTGCCCAGGCTAGAGCCTAAAGGGCGTAGTGTTGGCTTCAGAGCCAGACAACCTGAGTTTGAATCCAGTTTTACCACTTCATTCATTCATTTACCCATTCACTTATTCGACAAGCATTTTTAAAGCACATGCCCTGTATCTGACACATTTCTAGGCACCGGGGATACAGCTGTGAGCAAGTCCCTGGCCTCCCAAAGCTGTCATTCCAGAAAGGGAGACACAATAAATACACAAATAAGCAGCTATACCAAATGATGTCAAATGGAGATAAGTGCTTCGAGAAAAACATGTCACCTTTCTGAGACTCAGTCTCCCCACTTATAAATAGGTTGATAACACCAGTTTCTCCAGGGTGGAGGTAAAGATTTGGTGGTTCCTTTGACAGCAAGGACTTGGTTTCTACCACTTAGAACCTGACACATGCTAAGCTCTAGAGAAAAACATTGAATTAACGAGTAAATGAATGACTATATAAGGGGCCCAGCCTCAGGAAGGCCTCAGCCCCGGGAGGTAGGACATCCACTTCCCTGATGCACAGGTCGAAGACAGTACAGAGGCAATATTAGGCCTTTGTCTAATTTCCAGGGGCCTGTGTCCAAAAGCTCCAGGGACATAGGAACATAGAAAGCAGGTGTCCCTTGTTTCAGGCCTCTGCCCGGTCCCTGGGAGTAGGGTGTAGGGAATTACATAACCTCCTCCCTTTTGGCTCCTCTAAGGTCATAGGCAGTGGGGTCCAGGAGCCTGGGGAAAGGGTGAGCACACCTGCAGGGCCTGAGATGGGAAGCAGCTATGTTGTGCTGTGTGGTCCAGGGTGGAGGGCAACAGAACCAGAACCGTTCCCACAGCGCCCAGACCATCCTCAGGCCCTTCACAGAGCCCAGTGTGAGGTGAGAAGGGAAACGGACCCTGGTCCTTGGTGAGGGGAGGAAGGCAGAAGGTAGGTCTGTCTGGGTGCCTGTCTGTCTGTTTATCTAGATCTACAAGTACTACTCCCTGCTGGCCTCCCTGCCTCTCCTTCTGGGCCTGGGATTCCTGAGCCTCTGGTACCCAGTGCAGCTGGTGAGAAGCTTCAGCCACAGGGCAGCAGCGGACTCTGAGGTAAAGGGGCAGGGCTGGGGTGGGCTCCTACTCAGCACCCAAAGATGCGCTCTACTCCTCTGTGTCTCTTGGTCCTATACATTCTCGATGTAGGGCCTAGCACATAGTAGGTGCTCAGAAACTGTTTGCTGAATCACTGAGTGACTGGTTGGTCCTCCCCCTATGCCAGGCAAAGGCTGGCCCAGTCCCCGGGAACTGGGCTGTATGGACAGTAGGAGCTCAACAAAGGCTGGCCCAGTCCCCGGGAACTGGGCTGTATGGACAGTAGGAGCTCAACAAAGGAGAATTGGGTCACAAGACAGGAAAGTGGAAGCTCTGTCTCTGAAACACTTAGGGTCCAGCTGGGGAAATGAGACAGGTCAGGGGCCTTGTGCCAATAGGAGCCAAATCTGCAGATATTGAAATGCTTCAGGAGCACCCGGGGCAGAAGAGTGTTAGGAATCAACACTAGGTTGGATGCAGTTGAATGTCAGATAAAAGGGGGCTCTGGGAAAAGTGAAGCAGGCTGGGAGGGCTTCCTGGATGAGGTAGGCTTTAGCAGGACCCCAAAGAATAGGGAGAATCTGGAGTGGGGAGAGAATAAGGGCAAGGCATTGCAGGCATAGGAAAGAGCCTTAGTAAAGGGGCAGAGATGAATCTGTGTCTGTTTTGTTCAAGACCCGGCAGGTCTTAGTCATAAGTGATACTCAGAAAATATTTTCAAATTTTTGGATAGATAGTAGATGGAGAAATGAAGGGAGGGAGGGAGGGAGGGAGGGAGGGATGGTTGGATGGATGGATAGAGTGGATGGCTGAGTATATCGTGGTGAGATAGGGTTCTTACAAGGTATTTCAATCTTATTAAGAAGCCTTCTGAGCACCTACTATGTGTCAGGCACAGGTGTTACAGACTTAGAGCTGACCTCCAGGAGCTCCCACTTCGGTGGAGGAGATAGGTGCAGCACCAGCTATTTACGGTGCGAGGCAAGAGTGCAATAGGGGATCATCCAAATGCCATGGGAACGCAGATGGAGGCAGGGCCAAATAACTTTTCCTGGTGAGAGCAGAGAAAGAAAAAAACTCCACAGAGGCCCTCAGAGGGTGAGAGGGTAAGACTCAAGACAAGTCGCAGACACAGATGCAAAAGGATTTGTTACTTTTCAGATAGGGAATGTGAGGAAAGGCCTCTAAGAGGGTGGGATCTAGGACAGAGAGCAGATGTGCAGGGGAGAGTACTCAGTTGTAGATGTGCCAGGTGTGAGGGGTTAGGTGATACTCCTGTGGAGGTGTCCAATGGACAGCTGGACCACAGGTCCAGAGCTCAGGAGAGGGGCCAGGACTGAGTCTTAACTTGGGTGTCATCAGGCTAAAGCTAGAGAGTGAGCAAGATCACCCAGGCGATGGAGAGGGAGGAGAGAAGAGGCTGGGGTGGACTCAGGTGCTCATGGGGCAGACCTGGGTCACATCTGGGCTCTCTGGTCCAAGAAGACCTGCCTGACTCTTGGCTTGGCTCTCACATGGTAGGTGAATAGGGTTCTAAGTATTTGTCCCTCACAGCCCTCCTGATACACCTACTCCTTTGGGGAAATCTCACTGTCCCCTCATGTTTCAGCTGGTCCAGAAGAGGGGAGTGGCTCTCCTTGGGATACACAGTGTGCTAGGGACGTCTCTACCTCTTCTTTCTCCCAGGGGTAGTCTCTTCCTCACCTCTTCCTCCACTGCATGCCTTTCTCCTGAGTCGTGAGAGGAATAAAACCCTCTTTGGCCCTTGGGCAAAGAGGTTTAGGCCTCAAAGGACCCAGTCAAGCTTTGAGTTGACCCACACCCGTCCAGGATGCCAGGGTTGCCATGGCAACAGGTGACAAGCCTCTCTGTGTTCCCCCAGTGATCTGGAGCAGGGGCTCACCCCATCTTGCCAGGAGCCTCAGCCACTTTGCAGGCAGCTTAAAGCCTGGAATGTGGCTTAGACAAATCCGATCACCCTTGTGATCTCCCTTGAGTATTAGTAGAAGAGACCTGGGGTTTCTGACCTGGAATGGCCCTCTCCTGTATCCTGGTCAGGAATGTACCAGGCCAGAGGACTGAGAGGGAAGCAATAAGAGGATATGACTGAATAAAGCAGGAGAGAGTTGGAGATAGGCCCCAGGAAGAACTTCAATAGGAAAGTGGCTGATCTTGCATTTGTGGAGATGAGAAGGGCAGCTTTGAGGAGCCCAGGTCTCATCTACATAGCTCAGCACCTCTCTGCACTCTGTTACCTCCACAGCCAAGTGGCCTTTACGGAATACCAACTGCGTGCCCACTATCACCCTGAGCTGGGGCCGCAGAGGTGGCTCCAGGCAGGCCACATCTGCTCATCTGTTTGTCTCCACAGGTGCTGCAGAGCAGCTACTCTGAGGAGTATCTGAGGTACCTCCTTCGCCGGAAGAAGTTGCAAAGCAGGTGAGGCCCCAGGTATACACTTGGTGGGTCATTTGGGAGGCTAGCACTGGGCAGCGTGGCAGGGGCAGAGAGTGGGAATAAGCCAGGCTCTGGGGCTTGGCCTCAAGGCAGGTGCTTCTCCTGAGGACCCCCACCTGCCTGGGTTTCTCTGCAGCTCCCACATCTCCAAGCATGGCTTCCTGTCCCAGGCCTGGATCTGCTTCAGACACCATATCTACACCCCGCAGCAAGGTATGGGATGGGAAGCTGAGGCCAGTGGTGACAGGTGACCCCGCCCCTCCCTTGGGCCAAACAGGTGCAATGGAGGGCAGCTCTGGCATCCTACCTCCTAGCACCCTTGTCATCAGAAAGGACAACCCTCAGTTTGGATCAAGAAGAAGCCCTGGGCTGGCCTTGGTTGTCCAGGGTCCCGTGAACCCTGGCTCTTTTCCTGGGCCCCCGGGAGGGATGGAAACCCCTCGTCTGGGTGGTGCTGGGGTTCACCATGCCTGTTCTTTTGAGGGCTGCAGGATTCCGACTCCCCCTGAAACTGGTGCTTTCGGCCGCCCTGACAGGGACCGCCATTTACCAGGTATGTCCTGCATTCTGTAGTGCCATCTGCCTCTGAACCCTAGCCTCTGACCCACAGCCTGGGGCAGCTCGGGCCCAACTCAGTGCTCCAAAGCCCCGTGCACAGTCCTCTAGCTGCTTCTGGCCATCTTGGGAAAGGTGACCCACCCAGAAAGAGAGGAGTTAACTCTTGTTGGGCTCATATAGTGAGTCAGGGCATGAGTTTTGGGATCACATAAACAGGGATTTAAATCCCAGCTCCGTTGTTTACCTCCTGTGTGACCTTTGGCAAGTTACTCAACCTCTCTGAACTTTCAGCTAATCTGTAAAATGGGGGAACAGAAATACCTTCCTCCTTGGGTAGTTTAGAATATTTAGTGAGATAATATATGTTTGGTAAATACCTTCTCCCCCTACCCCAAAAAACTCTGAGAAATAGGTAGAATTTTTATCCATTTTACAGATAGGAAATTGAGGCTCAGATAGGTGACTCTGAATTAGCCAAGGTCCTAGAGCTAGTAGTATCTAGGGTAGCCAAAATTTCAGTCCAGATCTGTCTAGCTTCAATGCCCACCCCCACATATAGGACATGGCTTCCTCCAACATGGAGAAATTGAAAATATTATATTATATACTCAGTTTTATATTTCGTTATTTAATTTTACAAACACACACACAATTGTGCTGCTTAAAAGTACGTCTTTGGCTCATTATGCAAAAGTCATGCCTGTTTGTTTGTAACCTGCTGCTGAGAGGCCTGAGGCTCTGAGCACCAACTCTGACATGGGCACGTGGCTGCAGGCAGCATGCTGTTGTCAGCTCAGCAAACACTTCCTGGGATGGTAGTGCCAGGGGCGAGCACAGGTAGACCCTGGCGCCCTCATTCTAGGGCTCTTCCAGGTGGCCCTGCTGCTGCTGGTGGGCGTGGTTCCCACCATCCAGAAGGTGAGGGCAGGCATCACCGCGGACGTCTCCTACTTGCTGGCCGGCTTTGGGATCGTGCTCTCAGAGGACAGGCAGGAGGTGGTGGAGCTGGTGAAGCACCACCTGTGGGCACTGGAAGGTGAGGTCTCATGGGAGTCTCAGAGGGCCCACTGCTGCGAGGACTGGGAGCCAGAATCCCCCAGCTCAGTTCCAGCCTGCCACCAATATACTGGGTACCACTGGGCACACCCCTTCCCTCTCTGGGCCTTGATTGCCACATTTTCAAATTGGGACGGTTGGAGCTTCCGGTTGCCAGTTTCTGAGACCTGAAGAGATAGTCCCAGCCAGCCCTCTAGCCGTTGTCAGCCTTTGTGGCTTCTCCCACCACCCTGAACGTCTTTGGCTGACTCCCCTGATGTGGAGATGGGGAAGGCAATGGTACAAGTGAGCTGAGGGGACAGGACTTGGGACCTTTGCTGAGGGTGGGAAAGGAGGATCCTTGTGGCAGGTGGGTGGGGTTGGGGAGGGTGGATGCTTCCTCTTCCCCAATCCCTGTCCTCTCTGGCCATCTCCTCTCTCCTTTCTTCCCCTGACACTGAGCCTTCAAGCCAGGGAATCATACCAACTTTCCATTCCATGATCTGATGCCTTCTGCAGCCCTGCTAGGGAACACCCACCTACCAGACCCTCCCAACAACCCTGTGGAGGAGACTGAGAATTGATTGCACTTGACATATGGAGATGGACTTGGCTGAGGTTGCACAGCAGGTCAGAAGTAGGGCCAAGAGAAGAACTCAAATCTCCCGATGCCTAAGCCAGAGCACTGTCCACCACCTTGAGACAAAGCTTTGCAACTTGGGGGTTCCAGGCTGGTGTGGGCTGAAGTGGCCATGAGGGGCAGAAGCAGCAGCATCCTGACTTCTGAAGAGTAATATGTGATGGTCGGAGCTTAGGCTGCCAGTATTACTGATCTGTAGCTGCACCTGACTGTTAACGTCATCCTTTACCCACAGACCTAGCCATGTGGGGAATGAAGAGGCGCAGGGTGTGGGGGAGGGGGGCAAGGTGTGTGCAGTGACTGCTCCCTTCCATGACCCCCACCCCTACCACCTTCCTGAGCTCTTTAGTTCCCATACCAGAAGCTGCCCTGGAAATGCTACCACAGCCCACAAGCTGGGCAAGTGACAAGGTGGGCTGAAAATGATATCTCTGGAGATGTTTCAAGCTGGCTGCCACCTGGGCCATAGGTAGGAGCAAACACAGCCCATGTCAGTCCACCTCCAAACCCAGACCCTTGCTCACAGCAGCCCTGCTAAGTTGTGAATCATCGAGCCCCTCTCACAGAGCGGGAAATCAAGGCTCAGAGGCAGGAAGTGACAGGTCTAGGGCAAATGAATTCTGCTTCCGTTCCTCACGCCTCGCACGTACACTCACATGTTGCAGTTCCCAAGCCCAAATGCTTCCAATTTGGATTTTCTTGGATGCAGGGACCAAACAGGGCAGCATTTCCTCTCCTAGTTTGCAGATGAGGAAAACCGAGGCCCAGGAGCATTAGAGATATGCCCAAAGTCATTCATTGAGCCAGGGGTGAAACTGAGATTGGCTCTAGGCTTGGGAGTCCTTTGGTCTGTTCTTAGTCTTCTGAGCTCTAAGAGCCCTCCACCAGGGCTGCCCACTTGGCATCTGGACCACAAGCCTGGTATCATTCACAAAAGTTCGGACTCTGAATCAAGCAGACTAGATTAGAATTCCTGCTCTGACACTTATAAGCTGTGTGAATTTGGGCAAGCCACTTCACCCCTCTGGACCTCAATTTCCCTACCTGCAAAAAATGGTTAGGCCTTTCTTGGGTGTTGAAGCTACAAAGACAACCTTGTCATTGAGGCCCTCAATCGGGTGGGGGGACAGGTCTAGCCACAAAGCAGGGTTGGGCCTGGAGCTGGGAGATGTTGAAGGCTGGTGAAGCAGGGTACCAGAGGAGGCAAAGAGTTGGTAGATGTAATGGGCACCATGATTCGGAGAGACTTGAGTTTGGAGCAAATTGAGGGAAAGAAAAATAGGAGGCAGACAGATGGAGATCAAAGGTTGCCCAATGGCCATGAGGTCTTGCTAACCCCTTGCTTCACCCCTGCATCAACCTATGCACTCACCCAGCCACACTCAGCATGCAGGCCCCTCACCTGCTGGCAGAAAATTGTCCAGAGTGCACCTTCACTGCAGGTGAGCTGGCTCCGGAAGAGGCAAACTGAGCAGGGCAGAACTGTGCATGCCCAGCTTCTTTTCCCAACCTTACTTTTCAGAAAAGTGCCCTCCCCTGCCATTGGGGAGTGAGCCAGGGGCCAGCAGAGAGGTCCCTAGGTTTCTGCAGTAGTGGTTCTCAACCCTGGCGGCACCTGAGGATCATCTGGGAGATTTTCAAAAGCCCCAGTGCTCAAGCCCCAGCCCAGACCTACTGAATCCAAAACCCTGAGGGTGTGGTCGAGCATCTGTGACTGAACAAGCCTTTCAGATGTGCCTGATGCGAGTCACAGTTTGGGAATCACTGGCTAGACAGTGTTGCTTGGTTGACTAATTTTCATCAGTTGCTGATTGAAATAAATGATTACGGCTCTGCCTTCAGGAAAGCCCCCAGTGCAGTAGTTCTCAACCCTGGCTGCACAATGGAATCACTAGGGGAGCGTTCACAAAACCTGAGGCCTGGGAACCACCCCCTGAGATTCTGTTTTCATTGGCCTAGGGTATAGCCTGGGCAATGGGGAGCTTTTAAAGCCTCCCTGCCCAGGTGATCCTAAGTTGCTGCCTATGCTGAGGTCCACTACTCTAGCACCTCTGTTGTTGTTGTTAGGTGCCATGGAGTCAGTTCCAACTCATAGCGACCCCATGCACAACAGAATGAAACACTGCCTGGCCCTGTGCCATCCTTACAATCATTGCTATGCTTGAGCTCATTGTTGCAGCCATATAGCTATATATATAGTACCTGTAGCTATATGGAAATAGCACTTGTCTTGTCCACGTGTGTTTGATCTCCCCCATCCCAAGTTTCTGGTGGGGACCCAGGAACAAGGAACACTTCCCTGGGCCGACTGATGAGGTCAGGGTGCAGGTGCCCTGGGCTCACACTAGATCTACTTGGAAATGGTTGCACATTGCCTCCATCACTTCCTAGCAGTGTGGCTGCTGAGTCAGGCCCTCTCACTGAGCCTCAACTTCCTCATATGCCCAATGGGAACAATTCCTGTGCCCTGACCTTGAGGAATTGCTATGCAGGTCCAGAGAAAGGCTAGAGTGGATGTAGGGTGGGAGGGCTGCAGCCCCATACCCCTGCTGTGCGGAAACACCCATTCTTTTCCGGCTTCGGGGGACACAGCAGACTCATAACCCGTGGGCATAGCCAGAAGGTGCGGTGTTGGGAAGGGGGATCTCCACTCCGGAGGAGATGGGTAGCAGGGCTGCCTCCCTCGTTCAGATGGACAGAGCCCACCAATGTGGTCTGGTGTCATTTGTGGGATGGAGTCTCACACAGCAATGCAAGGAGCAAAACCAGGATGAGGGCCAGGTCTGCAGGCTCAGAGCTGTCCTCTCCTTACTGTGATCACCATATGTCACAGGAAAGGATGGGGGCAGCTGAGGTCCGAGCAGTTCAGGAGGTCTCCGCTCAGAGTGGGGTGTAGGGCAGGGGCAAGTCCATGCAGGCATGATCCTGGTGACAGTTGGAGACTCCTGAAAACCCTCCAGGTCCTGGCAGGCCACTTTGCTCCCTCTCCACCCCTGCAGTTTGCTACGTCTCAGCTCTGGTCCTGTCTTGCTCACTCACCTTCCTCGTCCAGATTCGCTCACTGGTGATGCACAGGTTAGTGGCAGGCTCTGACCCATCTGGTATGGAGGTGGAGGGTGGGAGGAAGAAGTCAGAGTCCTATAGACCCCTGACCCAGGAGGACCTGTGGGCTGGAGGGAGGGTCTCTGCAGCCCCAGGTTGTCCCTGAGCCCACCTGAGCTTTGCTGCATTGGGGGGTGGAGAAGGTGGTCCTGTTGCCTTAGGGGGTGGTCCTGTACAGTTGAAGAAATGTCTGTGAGTGATATAGGGTGTGATGACTCAGGGCTGCCAT
Source organism: Elephas maximus indicus (assembly GCF_024166365.1). Lineage (NCBI taxonomy): Eukaryota > Metazoa > Chordata > Mammalia > Proboscidea > Elephantidae > Elephas > Elephas maximus. The sequence continues at coordinate 64,254,087 of NC_064831.1, read as the reverse complement.
GTGGAGTTTGTGCTCTGACAAGGGACCCCCGGTGGGCTGAATTCCACAGGGAAGGCAGCCTGGGAAGCTGGGAGTAGAAGGAGAGGTAGGAGATGGGGGAAGGGGGTTAAAGGCAGGAGACACAAGGTGAGCAAGAGCAGATGGCTGGGCTGAACCTGACATGTGGGAAGGTGGGTGAGGAGGTGGCCTGGCTGGTGCCAGGGTGGTGGAGAGATTGCTCTAGGGCATTGGATGCCATACCGCCTTGCTTGCCTGTTGATGGTGAGCAAAGAGGAGCATGAGGGATGCCAAGCCGATGAGGAGCAGGTAGGTGAGAAGGGGAGGTCCAAGCACTTGCTCATGTCAGGGAACTGGCCCACATGCCCTGTGCCTTTGACGTGCTTCAGAGTTCTTGCCCAGGGATCTCAGCCTGGCATTCAAGCCCCACTCCTCCCACCCCCAACTCCCTGCAAACCTCCCGCCTGCCTGCAACCTCACGTCCTGCCCTGGTGGCCGAGCTGTGTGTCACTTTCCATTCCCGCTGTTGTTTCTCTGTTTTTTGACTTGACTCCCAAGAATCCCTTCACACACACACACACACACACACACACACACACAAACACACGGCAGCCTACTCTTATTCACCTTTTAAGATGCTGCCCAGGGTCACCTCCAGGAAGCCCTCCCAGACCCATCAGGTTGGGTTAGTGGGAAGCCTTTGGCTTCTTGGCAGTGGGTTGTAATTAGACTAGGAGTTTGGCCAGAAGCTGGCCCGGAGGAGGAATTTTGGGAGTGTATGTTGTTCGCCAAGGTCCCTACTTCCCTTGTTTTGCCCCAGGGCCAACCTGCAAGCTCTGTACCGAGGGGCTGCCCTGGACCTGGGCTCCCAAGCTCAGAGCCCCCACCCCTCTCGCCAGGCCATATTCTGTTGGATGAGCTTCAGTGCCTACCAGACTGCCTTCACTTGCCTTGGTGAGCCCTCCATGCCCACGCCACCCTGCCTCAGTCCGGCCCCACCTCAGACTCTGGCCCCAGTGTGAGAGGGGAGCCGAGCTCAGCAGCTCTGGGCTGACCCCAGGGTCCCTAGCTGTGCTGCCCAGAGCAGAGGGATCTGCCCTGCCTTTCCTGCCCTCAGGTTAGGGAGTGCATGTACCCTCAGAGAATAGATACTCCTCACATAGGGTATGGCCCTGGGTGCCATTAGGCATTTACATGAAGGGCGGACCAAGGGCTGGGAGTTTCAAGTGCAAGGAGACACATTCCAGCCTGCCTAAGGGAGGGCTGTGCCACAATGTACTGTCTCAAGAGATAATGAGATCCCTGACACTGGGGGTATACAAGCAGGATTCAGTGGCCATTGCTGGAACAGCAAAGGGCTTCCTGCCCTAAGGGGCTGGACCAGATGATCTTCAAAGACCCCTCTCCTAGCCCCGAGTTTCTGAATCTCCTCTTGGCCATGGCAGGAGACATGAGGCGCTGGGGTCCAGGTCATGGGCCCCCTTTCTCTCCTTGCTGGTTCCTTCAGTTCTCACATCACTGGGGAAGGAGGAGGAAGTTGATAAAGGAGTAGAGAACTAAAAGCACTAAAGGACTAAATTATGTCTAAAAGTCATAATTTCTTTGGTAGACTTTATACCCAAAAGGGGCCCTGGTGGCGCAGTGGTTAAGTGTTTGGCTGCTAACTGAAAGGTCAGCAGTTTGAACTAACCAGACATTCCACAGGAGAAAGATGTGGCAGTCTGATTCTGTAAAAATTACAGCCCAGGAAACCCTATGGGGCAGTTCTACTCTGTCCAACAGGGTAGCTATGAGTCAGAATCGACTCGACGGCACGTAACAACAACATACCCAAACCCTTTTGTACACATTATCCCAGTAAGCAATTAGCCAGTTGTTTCAATAGGCATTCTCCTGCACCTGCCATGTGCCAGGCTCTGGCCTGTAGGAATGCAAATATTAGTTGAAAATACAGTCCTATCCCCAAGGGCCCAGGAACACTTGAGGGAAAATAATGTTTGCGAAGCACTTTGTGGTTTTCAAAGAGTCATCATAGACATTATCTCACCGGATCCTCACAACAGTCCTCTGAGGTTGGTACCACTATCCCCATTTTACAGAGGAAGAAACTGAGGCTCGGGGAGGTAAAGTAACTTACTCAAGTGGCACAGCTAGGCAGTGGTAGAGTAGGGATCTGAAGCCATGTCTGCCTGATTCCAAAGCCCTCGGGGCCCTGGGTGGCAGGGACAGCCAGGCCCCCCCAGAGCCTGATGCCTGTCCCCCTGTTACCTCTGCCCTGGGGCAGGACTCCTGGTGCAGCAAACCATCTTCTTCTTGGGGACCATGGCCCTCGCTTTCCTGGTGTTTGTGCCTGTGCTCCATGGCAGGAACCTCCTGCTCCTCCGAGCCCTGGAGTCCTCATGGTGAGTGGGGCAAGGGACAGAGGGCTCCAGAACCCCTTCTCAGAGGCCTGCTAACAGTGACTACTCTCCCCAACCCCACTCCCAGGCCCTTTTGGCTGACCTTGGCCCTGGCTGTGACTCTGCAGAACATGGCGGCCCACTGGGCCTTCCTGGAGACTCACCACGGATGCCCAGAGCTGACCAACCGGTGAGGTGGCTCCTGGGCTGTGGCTTCCTCTGGCCCTCAGTCTCTTCTCCATGTCTCTCTCACTCTTTGTGCCCTTCTCCTTCCATTGTCATCCCCTCCTTTTCTCTATTAGGGAGCCCAGCAGGTAGTACAGACAGTTTGCCTTCCTCGCAGAGAAAAAGGGCACTTCAGTATACCTGTCATGAGGCCAGTCATAGCCCCATGAGTTTTTTCTGCTTTAGGGGTCAGTGCAGCTCTCCCCTGGATCCTCTGTCCCCTCCAAAGCCATGTGCCCCCTCAGTGTGCAGGCAGTCTGTTTGTGTGTCAGGTGGAGGCTGTGGGAGAGAGAACTCTGGCCCCAGGAGGGACTCAAGAGTTAGAGGACAAGAAACCCAGTGGAGGGAGGTGGGAGACACATGGGTCCCAGAAAGATTCAAGTGCACCTTCACTTACATCCTAGCCCTCCACTAGATAGCCTTGGCTAAGTCATTCACTCTCTCCGAGCTTCATTATCCCCTTCTTTTGAAGGGGGTGACATGACCTGTCTTGCAGTGGGTGGGGAGGGCCAGCTGGGTGGAGAGAGAAGGCCCAGCACAGGGCGGGGTGCACAGCGGTGCTGTGGGCATCTCACGTGATATGATACTGACTCTGGGGTGGGGTGCCTCAGCCTGTCTGCTCTCCCCACCCCAGGCGACAGGGACGGGTTAACCAGTAAGCAAGGTACACACAGGGTTCCAGTAAGCAAGGCAAGCACGGGCTTAATTATGCTTACTTACTCATCTATAGTGCATGATTTCACGTGCGTTTCACCACATCCTTGATATGGTGAGAAACAGGTGAAATTGTGCACTCCAGATGAGCAAGTAAGCAGAAGTAAGCCCGTGCCTACCTTGCTGACTGGGTCATCTGGCCCTGCCAGGCGAGCTCTCTTTGCTGTTGTCTTCCTTCTCTTCCCCATCAACGTGCTGGTGGGCACCACGGTGGCCACCTGGCGAGTGCTCCTCTCTGCCCTCCACAATGCCATCCACCTTAGCCAGATGGACCTCAGCCTGCTGCCGCCTAAGGCCGCCACTTTTGACCCCGGTAAGGTCACTGGGCAGGGGCAAGGGCTGGAGGTTGCGGCAGGCTGTCCAAGCAGTAGAGGAGAGCCTGTCTGAACCCAGCTCTGGGGTGTGCGTCCCTGGGAGGGAGGAAAGGGAGAGTGTGGGTGCTCACACTGTGAAGTCCTGCAGAGTAGACCAATGCATAGCAACCCTATGGATCTTAGAAACAGTGCTCAGTGGAAAAGGGAAAATGGAATGAGACAGGTGACATACTCCCACTTAAGTAAAACACATATATACCAAACGGCAATGCGCATTGTGCAGGAACTAGACCCAAATAAGTACAGCTGGACAGCTCTGCATGTGGGGGTGGGGCGGGGTGGCACTCAGCATGGTGGCACTCAGCGTGGTGAGTGGAAGTTGCGTGGGGCAGACAGACCTGAATGTCACCTTCAGCCCCTCCTAGCCCATGCACACCCCTTCTCTGAGGCCTGGCCTCCTCAACTGTAAAATGGTATGTGTTCATGGCTCAGCACCTCTCCTGAGGCTGTTTGGGGGAAGAAAACATGAAGCGATCGGTTGAAATGTGGTTTGGCCAAAGTTGTGACGGGATCCCACGCAAGCTAGTAGCTCGATTAACTTTGTGGGAAGGAAGGAGTGTGTAGTGTGTGCTGTGTGCTCGGAGCAGGCCATGTGTCCTGTATCTGTGTGTGCATATTCCCAGGAGTCTCTCCTGATGTCAAGTGAAAGCGTGCACCAGCTCTAGGGGGACACTGCCTGTGCAGCGCATGGTGTCTGTAGTGATGGTGCACATGCTCCGTGTGTCAAAGGCTGCGCATGACCGTGTGCCCAGGCGCCAGGAGTCTTTGTGCCAGCCGCCCTGAGCATCCGGCGTTCTGTGTGTCGGCCTGTGACGTGCGTGTCCACAGGGTGCTCGTGTGCAGAGCGGGAAGTGAGTGTGTGTCCCGGTACCCGTGTGAGTGGTGCAGCAGGAGTCCAAAGGCGCTGTGTGCCCGCGTGGGGGTCTGTGTGTGAGGCATGTACCTCTCCTCAGATGATGTCTGTGTGTATGGCAGCATGTGCTGTGCTGTGTGAGATTTCTCCTGCCAAAGAGTATTTCAGAGATGAAGGCAAATTTTAAAATTTGTAATGAACTTATTTGAGTGGGATCAAACGATCCATGAATAGGGCAGTAGCCAAACTGAAAGTGCAAAGTAGCTCTGCAGACGGGAAAGATGTCAATGGTTTGTATAGCAGAAACAAGGAAGTAGAGACTTCATTGAGGTTTGACATTCGTCAAAATAGGGATAAAGATGTTCAAATGACGGCAGTCATAAATGTGGTCTATTGGTGATCATGTGATCTCTATGGCCCATGGCAAGGACAACTTTAGGCATAGCACGCTTTGCGGGTCACCAAAAACCCGTTGCCGTCTTGATTCCGACTCATAGCGACCCTATAGGACGGGGTAGAACTGCCACATAGAGTTTCCAAAGAGCGCCTGGTGGATTCAAACTGCCAATATGTTGGTCAGCAACTGTAGCACTTAACCACTATTCCACCAGGGTTTCCTGGCAGGTCACAAGGGGCAAAAAACCCAAAGTCTGTTAGTTACTTCTGAGCAGGTTATTTCCTTAAGAGCTTGGGTGCTTTCAATCTTTCAGTCGTTAGGCTCCAGCAAGTCTGGAGGGTATAATTTTTATTTTTACACTCTGTAGAGTGTGTACAAGGAGCCCTGGTAGTGCAACAGTTAAGCACTTGGCTGCTAATCGAAAGGTTGGCAGTTCTAATTTACCCAGTTGCTCTGAGGGAGAAAGACCTGTTGCCGTTGAGTTGACTCCGACTCATAGCGACCCTATAGGACAGAGTAGAACTGCCCCACAGGGTTTCCAGGGAACAGCTGGTGGATTTGAACTGCTGACATTTTGGTTAGCAGCTCTAGTTCTTAACAGACCAAGCGATTTGCTCCTGTAAAGATTACAGCCTAGGAAACCCTATGGGGCAGTTCTATTCTCTCACATGGGGTCACTAGGAGTTGGAATTGACTCCACGGCACCTAACAACAAGAACATAGTGTGTGCTGTGTGCGGCTGTGGCTTGTGTGAGTTTGAACGGGCTGTAGCAGGCACACGTGTGGTGCGCTCCGAGCATGTCCGAATGTGCCCACGTGCAGTGAATTCGCCCTGTCTGTATGTTTGTATGAAGACTGTGTGGTGTAGTCCCTGTGTGTGTGTTGGGGGGCAGTGTCTCCGGGCTTCTGGCCGGCTGGTGGCCCCTCCTCCCCCAGCACTGCCCTTCCCTACCCACCCAGGCTACCACACATACCGAAACTTCTTGAAGATTGAGGTCAGCCAGTCACACCCGGCTGTGACAGCCTTCTGCACCCTGCTTCTACGAGGGCGGACACCCCAGCCCCAGCTCCCAGCACGCCCCCAGGACAGCCTCAGAGCCGGGGAGGAAGAAGAAGGTGCACCCTTCCTCCTGGGAGGGGATTGAGCCTACCTAGCTTCTCCCAGGAAGGAGGCCACCCCCCTCCCCCAACACACACTGGGAACAAGTGCCAGGAAAATTCTCACTTCCTCTCTCCCTTGGCTGCCTGTGGTTGCCCCTCCTGGTTTGGTCTCAGGGTAATTTTTTCCATGATAGGAACACACACACACATACGCACACAGAAAATTAAATGGATGATTTGCTAAGGGGCTTGGTCACCCTCACCACTTCCCTGGACCAGCCGCTCCCTCTCAGTGAGATAGCCCTTCTGCTCAGCTGCCCAGGAAGTGTGGGAGACACTAAGCCAGCTCCAGGGCCTTGCTCCTCCACAGACTTCATGCCCCCCTCTTCTGTCTGCCACCCTTCGGTCAGTGTCCCCAGTCCTTTACAAACGCCCCTCCGCATCCTCACACTTCCGAGAATCTCCAATCTATGAGCCAGCACCTGGAACCCACACCCCACCACCTGCTCCCACCCTACGCATGGGATTGCCAGGCTCTGTTTGGGCCCAGGTCCCCGGGAGGCCTGGCTGGGTGTATTGAATGACTCACAGAAGGTCTCTCCCTTACAGGAATGCAGTTGCTACAGACCAAAGACCCCACCACCAAGGTAGCAGGGCCCAGGGCCAGCCACGGCAGGGCCCGCTGGGGTCTAGCCTACACGCTGCTCCACAACCCAGCCCTGCAGGCCTTCCGGAAGCCAGCCCTGTCAGAGGCCTGGACCAACGGCACCCAGCCCTGAGGGCAGGGGAGGCCAAGCTACCCTGGCCTTGTCTGTGGAGGGGGGGGCGCTCTCCTCCTGCCATCCCACTCCCTGCTCTCGAGGCTTGGCAGCCCCTCCACTTAGCTCCAGCTCTGCTGATAGGTCCCCACAGAGCACAGCCCAGAGCAGCCCTCTCAGAGGTCACCATGGTTGGATACAGGCCTGCACTATGAGCCTCGGGAGGGTTCTGATATGCCCCTTGGCCTCAGGAGAGTCTGCAACAACTCTGGAGAAGCAGTTGGAGGTTTAGGCCCAAGGTCTGGAAGCCAATGGGGCCAGGGTGGTCTTGGTGTCGGGGGAGGAAAGGGAAGGGGGGGCCCGACCACATCCAGGCCCCTCCCCACCCTGGCTCCTCCTCGCAGAGCCTCACTGAAACCCACTCCTGAAGAAAGTTGGTGATTTGGGGCCTGGACAGCCTCAAATTCCAGCTCAGCTGTACCTCGGGCGGACCTCACCACCATGGGACGGAATATGGCTTCCTTCTCCTCCCCACTTCCCTCCCCTTCTCTGGGAAATGGCTGGAAGGCTCCTGGGCATCCTGGCTTGCTAGGCGGGCCCAGGAGGAAGCCGTGAGTCCTGCTGGGCAGCAAGTCACACCTCAACCCAGGCCCCACACCAAGCTGTCCACACTTGAGAGCCAGATATTTTTTGTAGTTTTTCTACCTTTAGATACTATGAAAGAGGTTAGTGTGTTCCCTGTAATAAACTTGTCCCTGAAAAACAGCTCTCCTTATGGGGGAGGTTGTGTGGGGTGTGGGGAGGGAACACCAGCATGCACCATGCACTTATGGGGTTTGGGGGGGTTGCGGGTACTCTGGGCACATGCTGGCTGGGTGCTGGGTGGGGGGCAGAGTAGAATCCATGTCACACCCTCTGGCTGGAGAAGAGGCTGGGATCCTATGCCCACCCCTGTGTGGTATGGATGTTGGCTCCAGAAATAGGACTTACTTTGGGTCCTAAAGAAGGGGCCGGGTTGGGGGAAGAGAGGTGTAGTTGGAAGGACAATGGGGCAGCCCTGTGGACAAAGGTAGGGTGGGCCATGCAGGGAGCAGAGAGGGGCTGTCCTAACGGGAGTGCACCAAGCATGCAGGGGAGGCAGCTAAGGAGGATAGAGACAGATTGGGGGCCCCTTCCTCTGCTGGTGGCCTTGATGGAGCCCCCAGAGCTACAGAGGGCAGAGAAATGTAGCCACCCACAGGTCTGGGTCCTTGGGGCTTGGAAAAAATGTCTGCACAATTAGTAGAAACCGCCGCCCTGTGTTCCCATTCCCCTGCAGCCTCAAACATGGGGCCGGAGAGCTCAAACCCACCTTGGAGGCCGCCTATGAGAGCGGGCAAAGAGAAGGCTTCCACCCCACTACAGCCAATGAAAACTGTCCAAGGACCCAGATTCCGTCTCTGCCCTCCACAAGGAACAGAGTACAATAGAATGTGATCAGGCTGGGTCACTGGACACCCAAGACTGTGCAAACCCAGAGGAGGGGCGTCTGGTCCAAATTGGTGGAGGGGAGCATTGGGAGGGCTTTCTGGAGGAGGTGATGACTGAGCTGAGTCTTCAAGACTAACCTAGCCAAGTCAGGAATGGAGAAGTGTGTCCAGGCTGAGGGAAAAGCTAAACAAAGGCACAGAGGCATGAACCACTATTGAGCATTCTGGGAACAATGAGCAGCTCCATGTGCCTAGAGCTCAGACAACAGGGAGGGGTAGGTGATGGGGGTGCAGTCAGTCAGAGGTGTGTGAATGGCCCCATGGGAGACTTTGGCTTCACCCCAGGGCAGCAGGGGAAGCCAAGGAAGACTTTAAACAAGGGAGCACCTACTCACTCAGGGCATGGGTGCTCCCCATGCTAGCACTGACGCAGGTCTGAAACTCAGGTCCAACGCCAAGAAAACAAGCCTGCTCCAGCTGTGAATGGGGGTAGAGACATAGGGGTCCCCGTGAGGTTAGGATTACCCAGCTTTAGACTATCAGAGCCCTTTGGACCCTTAAGCACCACCCTGCTTTTCTGAGGAAACTGAAACCCAGAGAAGGGCAGTGACTTACCCAATGTAGCACAGTAAAGGAATTTGGCTCCATTGTTTTGCTTCCCACTGGACTCAGGGCCAGTCTTGATACATGCTGTTGGTGACATTAGCTCAGCTGGGGCTGTAAGCCGGGGGTGGGGGTGGGGCTGTATGTGGACCAGGAGGCTGGGGTGGAGGGGTTGGCCAGCTGCCAGGCTCACAGCTGCTACCCTAGACTCCTTGGTCTTCCGCTTCCGCACTGCTGCGCTCAGCAGTCCTGGGGGCTCTGGGCAGAGGCTTCTGAGGTTTCTGGGCCCATCCACATGCCCCCTATTCTGAGACCACAGGTCGATGCCAGCCCCAACCTCCACCCCCAAGTCAGTTACTGGCTTCCCCACAGTGAAATGATCCCTACGGGACCCACAGGCCCAGTTCGGACTTTCCTCAGAAAACACCATTTCCTCTTTCTGATAAGGTTGAGGGTAAGTCTGATCCATCTCCCCAGCTTCACCCTCAAGATCCATCTCCCCAGCTTCACCCTCAAATGTGTTCCCTTATTCTCAGTTTCCCTGGGGCTTTCTCATCTTTCCTCTCTCCGCTGTTCCATGGCCCTGTCCCTGCCTTCTCCTGTCTCTCCCCTCGCCTGCCCCCCTCCCTGATTCCTAACATCTCCCCCAGGAGCAGGGAAGGAAGGTCACAACCCAGGTACCTCCATGTCCTCCCCACCCCCTCCAAATACCCTTTCAGCTACTGCGGGACTAAAGCTTGCTCAGGGCAGTCCCTGATCCCAGGGAAGCCTCTGCAATGGTTTTCAGGCTCCCTGCCCCCCATTTGTCCTGCATGCTAGTTCACCAAAACCAAAAAACCCGTTGCCGTCAAGTGGATTCGGACTCATAGTTTAGGGGGAGGAAATGTCCACAGCTCAGCCCCCCAGTGGGCCCCCTCACATGCTGCCTGTCCCGCAGGTGGCACGTGTACCCATGTATGGGTGGCAGACTGGCTGCCTGACTCTCCATCCCCCAATCCCATCCCCACTGGAGGACTTCTGGGTCCAGACACAACTCCAAGCAGACATGGAGAGAATCAAAAACACTGTTTATTTCTCTGCCGTCCCAGGCTGGCTGGCCTCTATGGAGGGGCAGGCTACAGATGCATGCTTGGAGACAGGTGGGGCTGGTGTCCAGGCTGGAGGGGTACCAGCTGAGGGAGAAGAAGGCCATCTTGGTCCTCTAGTCCAGTCTGAGCTGAGTGCAGAGATACCCACGGAGCTGGAGCAGGTCACTGTGCCTCCGTCCATTCCTCCCCTCTCGGGCCCTGTCTGCTGCAGTGACCTCCCCCTCGCCCCCCAGCTCGCCAGTCACAGTGCCTGGGATCCACCACTGAGGCTTCATCCAGTCAGGTGAAGGCATCGCCCTGTTAGCATGCTGCCACGATAGGGAAGCACAGGCGATGTTGTTAGCAGCAATTAGCACCATAGACGGTGAGCTATGGGATCAAAGTCTGTCCTACTCACTAGCTTTGAGCAGGTCTAGAAGTTGGGGGTGGTGGGTGTTCTGGAAGAGATTAGAAGGGGAGGTAGGAAGATGGGAAGTTGCCCTCACAGGCCTCAGGAGTTGCCAGCCCCAGGCCTCTAAGGCACTTGTAAGGCACATTGGCAGAGCCAGGGGAGGAGTTGGAGAGGCCCTGCCCAGCCCAGGTCGGCTAGAAGGAGGCGAGGAAGAGGAGAAGGAGGCTTTGGCCCAGCAGGAGCAAGCCCAGGGGCTGCTGCCCAGGGCCTCCTCCTGCCACTACTGCGGCCTCGTGATTCCCAGCCCGGCTGAGGTAGATGATGACGACATTGTCCTCAGGCCCCGATGGCTGCACCTCATTGTCAACGGTGTAGCAGCCCTTGCCCTCGGCCGCTTTGCCGTGGAACCGGCGGCCCAGTGCGTCCTCGCCACCCTCGCCTGGCGTGGCTAACGCCACGTTCACAGAGCTCTCGGCACTACCCAGCTCGTTGGTGGCCAGGCAGCTGTAGGTGCCCTCCTCCAGCTTGCCAAAGTCGGGGATGAGCAGGCTGCCATTGGCAAAGGCCTGGAAGCGGGGCCTGCCACTGGCTGCCAGCGCACCAGGTGGGGCACGTCCGTCCACACCCACATTGGGGCTGGCGATCTCCACGGTGCCCCCGGGCGTCTGGATGTGCCAGTGCAGCTGGGGTGCCGGCTGCCCATCCACGTCACAGTGAAGCGCCAGCACAAAGCCGGGCCGCAGCTCTGCCCCGTCCTGGCTGGGCTGGTAGGTGAGCTGCACCGAGGGTGCCGAGCATGGCAGCGGTGGCAGGCGGCTCAGCGGCGTGCCCTTCAGCACATGCGGTGAGGTGCAGGCGATGTTGTCCTGCTCTGGGATGGACACGGTAGTGGCCAGAGCCCACGTCTTGAGCCACACAATGCCGCAGGTGCAGTCAAAGGGGTTATCGTTGATCTGCAGGTGAGACAGCGCGGTGAGTGGCGCGAAGGTGCCCTCGGCCAGCGTGTGCAAGCGGTTGTGGTTGAGCTGCAGCGAGCGCAGGGAACGAAGGCTGCGGAAGGCATCTCGGGGGATGAAGGCCAGCTCATTGCTGTCCATCTTGAGGAGCTGCAGGGCACTGAGGTTGTGCAGGTCGCTCCAGGCAAAGTCAGAGATGAGGTTGTGACTGAGGTCCAGGCTCTTGAGATGGCCAAGAGAGGCCAGGGCACCGGCAGCCACCGTGCGAATCTCATTGTGCGCCAGCCACAGCGACTGCAGCAGGGGCACCTCCTCAAAGGCGCCACTGGGCAATCCTGGAAGACGGTTGGCAGACAAGCTCAACGTGGTGACGTTGGATGGGAAGCCGGGTGGCACGGTCTCCAGGTCTCGGTAGGCACAGTCTGCTATCTGGAAGCCGTACTTCTCCCCACAATCACAGGGCTCGGGACAGGCCTGCCCCAGGCCCAGGAGAACCGCCCAGCACAGCAGACACAGCTCCTGCATTGTATCTCCTGCAGAGACAGGCATGTCGCCAAGGTAACCCTGAGGGCCTAGGGGAGGGGCTCCTCCCTCCCAGGACCCTTGAGCCCTTCCCCACTAGGAAGCCCTGCCCCACATAACCCAGCTAGGGCCCAAACCACCACCCCCAAATTTTACAGAAGGGGAAACTGAGGCCCAGAGAAGGGCCGGCACTTGCCCAAGATTCTACAGCCAGGCGAAGTGAAGGCAGGATGGGCCAGGACCCTAGATCCTCCTCTGAGCAGAGCGCTCTCCCTGCCTCGGCCTGTTCTTAGCAGACTTTATGACTTGAAATCTGTTTTCCAGCCGCCCCTACCCCCAGCACTACACAGAACCTCCCTCCTGCCCTCCCACATCCTGGCCACAGCCCCTCCCACCAGAGCCCCCCATAGGTATGCTCTGCCCCAGCCCAGACAAGGCTACTTGTGCAGTGCACACCACCCCCCTCCGCCCTGGTCGCCCCCTCCCACTCCTCCAGCCTCGACCACAGCAGACACAGACCCTTTCTACAGAATCATACCCGTGGCCTGTTCTGTTAGAGACGCCAGGCAGCTGCCTAAATAAACCCCTGCCAGGCCCTTCCAGCTGGCTAGGGTGAGGCCATAGGCTCAGCCCCAACACTGCTGGATTTCCAGGCCCCTACATTTTCCTAGTGGCACAGTGGTTAATGTACTCAGCTGCTAACCGAAAGGTTGGCAGTTTGAACCCACCAGCCGCTCCATGGGAGAAAGATGTGGCAGTCTGCTTCGGTAAAGATTTACAGCCTTGGAAACCCCATGGGGCAGTTCTACCCTGTCCTGTAGGGTCAGTATAAGTTGGAATTGACTCCATGACAATGGGTTTGGTTTTTTTTTTTTTTTCTTATTGTTGGAGGAGCAGAGGCCCGCTGGATAACTTCAAGCAAAGCATTGTCCCAAGCACCTCAACCCAACAGAGACATGTGGATGGGGGCACCCCTGTGCCCAGCAGACCTCTCCCGCCTCCCGCTGGCCCTTGGGGCCCTCCTTTCCCCTGGCTTACCTTCAAACTAGTCTTCCTTGGTCAAGAAGAGCCTCTTCTAGATGGAACCAGAAAGCAACAAAGGACGGAGTTAGCTCAGGAGAGTCTGCAGGGCCAAGGGCTGCCCAAGGGAGAGCAAGGATGCAGGAGGGGGGGAGCCTAGCCCCCGCCCCACCTTCAGTGTGCAAGCCTGAGCCCGCCCTGCCAGGGACAGGGTGCTTGGGACTATCCCTGAGAGGAGGCTGCAGGGAGGGAGCCTGGGGCAGCCCACACGCTCCCTCCTTCCAGCCAAGCAACTGCTTCTCTGCAGCAACAAGGACCTGTGTTTCATAAGCGACACCAGAAACTTGAGGGGAAAAGATGCCAAATTTTTTTGGGTTGTGTTTTTTCTCTCCCTCTCACTCACTTTTAACAGCTTCAACTTCTTTAAAGACACAGTGCTGTCTGGACAGGATCCAAGATGGGGCCAGAGGAGATTTTTTTCGATGGGGGGCGGGGTGTGGCAAGTGAGAAACTGAACCTCATACGGAAAAATGCGAGACTTCTGATCTCACTTCAAACAAGAAAAAAGGGGCTCCATTCTCCAAGCTGGTGCTGTGTGGCCAATGAGGGAGAGCGTGGGTGAATGTATGGGTGAGTGTGTGTCTGTGTGCAGATAAGTTTGTGTGTGTACATGTGGACATAAGACTGTGTGCCTTTCTGTGTGTGTGAGTTTCTGTGTGTTTTGGAAAGCCTGGGTATGCATGTCAGGCATGTGGATATGAGTGCTTGTCTTTCTGTCTGTGTGGCTATCAGTGTGAGACCTTGCATCTTTGTGTGTGTGTCTCTTTCTGTGTTTGTTGGGTGTGGGTGTGAGACCCTGAGTTTGTGTATGTGTGTGTGTTTGTATGTCTGTGTGTGCATTTGTGTGTATGTGTTGGGTGTGGGTACGAGACCATGTGTCTTTCTGTGTATGTGAGTTTGTGTGCATTTGGGGATGTTTGAGTGTATGTGTTTGTGTATGTGTATGTCTCTCTCTATGTGTGTTTGTTGGGTATGAGTGTGAAATCCTGTATCTTTGTGTGTGTGTGTAGGGTTTGGGTGCAAGACCCTGTGTCACTGAGTGTGTATGTGTCTCTGTGTTTGTTGGGTGTGGGTGTGAGACCCTGTGTCTTTGTATGTGTGTGTGTGTCTCTGTGTTTGTTGGGTGTGGATGTGAGACCCTGTGCCTTTGTGTGTGTGTCTCTCTTTGTTGGGTGTGGGCGTGAGACTCTGTGTCTTTATGTGTGTGTGTCTGTGTTTTATTGGTGCAGGTGTGAGACCCTGTGTCTTTGTGTGTGTGTGTCTCTCTGTGTTTGTTGGGTATGGGCGTGAACCCTGTGTGTGTATGTTTGAGTTTGTGTGTATATTTGGGCATGCATGTAGTGAGTGTTTGTTGCTGTTTCTGTGTGTCCGTGTGTTTGTCTGAGTGTGAGACTATGTGTTTCAATGAAAGGCTGAGAAGGCCAAAGCCTCTGAAATATTCACTGGACTCCAACCCCTTGGCAACAAGCCAAATGTCAGGCGCATGTTTTTAAGAACACGTATCCCCTCGCCTGTGGCAGAGGCCCTGCCTGCGGGCTCCAGTGCTGAGCTGCCCTAACATGTGTGGTTGGCCAGGGTGATCCCAAGGCCTCCCTCCCAGCCCCCTCTCCTCCACCCCCACACTGGGTGGGGAGGCGATAGAAAGGCAGGCAGGCTGTGATGGGGAGCATGCCTCAAAACCCAATGGCAGGTTTGGGAGAGGAGCCAGTAGGGCTTCAGTCTCCCAGGCTGAGACTTTGAGACAGTTCAGCCCACAGAGATGCTACAATCCCCTGGGACCGCCGCTCTGACAGGCAGAAGTGAGGCTGAGGGCCTCACTCCTTCCAGACTCTGCGGTCTCCCTCAGAGCCGGAAATCACAAGAAGTGGAGTGGGCGTCTCCCTCTCTGGGCTCCACTGTTCCGAACACGCCTTTAGGGTGAAGGTATTTGACCCTTTTTCCCCAAATGGGAGGGCCCAGGGGAGTGGGATGTGGAAAAGAAAGGGGCCCAAAACAAGAGGACTGGAAGAAACACCGGAAGTTGAGGGAGCCCCGCAAAAGAACTTTGTAGACTGGATGATTTTGCCCTCCACAGAATAAAAAAAGAAAAAAAAATTTTTTTTTTTTTTTTTTTTAGAATACCAGTTACCAATTGTCATCGAGTCACTTCTGACTTGTGGCAACCGCATGTGTGTCCGAGGAGAACTGTGTTCCATAGGGTTTTCAGTGGCTGATTTTTTGGAAATAGATTGCCAGGCCTTTCTTCCATGGTGCCTCTGGATGGACTCAAATGTCCAACCTCTTGGTTAGCAGCAAGCAGGTTCCTGTCTCTATCCCCTCCGTATCTCTCACCCAAGCTCCCTTTTCCTTCCATCTGTCAACCTGGCTGAATTCTGCTTATGAGACGACTTATACACTCTTGGGAGGGCTATCCATTGCCAAAGATTACTAGATATCATCTTTGGTTGAAAGCATCTCTGGGGAGTCCCCATCCCTACTCCTCTCACCGCTACCCCCATCGCCAAGCAAGGCTGCAGGGTCCTGGGAAGCACAGCCTACAGCCTGCAGAATATGGAAGTCTGTGGTCTCCTTCTGCATTCTTGTATATTCCTAACCAGTCAGATGCTGAAGATATTCTTATAGTCTAACTTAGATCCCTCCCTCTGCAGTTGAACTGCTCTCTTACATTATCATTATCTTGCTGGAGAATTCCCGGGAATGTTTTGGATTTAGTGAGTCAACCAGAGGCTGGTAGGCACCTGTCTTTGGAACCACACATATCCAGGGTTCCATGAACCAAAAGGGAGAATGAGTGATTTCACTGCTGGAGTCAGGGAAGGCTTCCTGGAGGAGAGGGTATCACTGTGCTTCTTCATGGCCTATATACTACCCTCACCCAAGCACAGCCCAGTGAGCCACAGCCTCAGCCCCAGATGCTTCTGCCCCAACTGCTCCCCGTCCAAAGCACTCAGGGTCAGAAAGCAACGATCCTTCCTGGCCCCTAGTCCCTCCTAGTTTGGTTCCAAGTTTGGTTCCATCTTGCTCCTCAGATTTCCATTAAACATCACCTCACCAGAGAAGGCCTTTGGAGACCACCAAATCTAAAGTAGGTTCTCCCCATTAATTGACTTCACAGACCTCCCTGGTTTTGCTTCATAGCTCTTATCATAACCTGTAATTATTTATTCATACGTGTTTAACGTGCAACCCCTCTATGAGAGAGAAAGCCCAGTGGGGGCAGACACCTGGTCTCCCACTTGCTGTTGCGTAAATATCTCTTGATTGAACCAGTGGGTGTGTTGATGGGTGTCAGATGCCAGAAATGAAAAGTGCAGCTTTAGAGGTCATAGGGTCCACCTGCTCATTTACAGATCGGGAAGCCGAGGTCCAGACTGGGGAAGGGATGTGCCCAAGGTCCCGCAGTTCCTTATGACAAGGACATTTTAAGAGTCTTTCACACTATATGAAAGGAGCCTTGGAGGCCCAGTGGTTAAGAGCGTGGCTACTAACTGAAAGGCTGGTGGTTCAGAAAGATGTGGCAGTCTGCTTTCGTAAAGATTTACAGCCTTGGAAATTTTACAGGGCAGTTCTACACTGTCCTGTAGGGTTGCTGTGATTTAGAATCAACTTGATGACAATGGGTTTTGTTTGTTTTTTTTTTTGGTTTTGGGATCACACAATGTGATAGACTCGCACTCTGATGAATGAGTGAGAGTGTTACCAGCTTCCGGGGCAGGGGGGCTTGTCCCCCTCCCCTATCATGGAAGACCTTGGTGACAGCTGCACACCAGCTGCCCTCAGAGCCCCACTGTGGAAGAGCCTTGGGGGGCTAAGGGCAGAGGAAGCAAATCCAGAGGGACCAGCCCACCCAGGCAGAACTGAACAGCTCTTGTCAGTACCAACAGCTCTCTCCCATCTGTCCAGACCCCTCTGCCTGCAAGGTTTAGCCATGTTTCACCTCCACCGAGAAGAACAATAAGACAAGGGTCGTGCGGGCTCAGCTAAGAACTTTGTCGTCCTCCAGCGCAGTCACAGTGGGACCTCAGGCCTAGGCCCCGCAGAGCCCAGGAGAGGCCCTTCCCACACTTCAAGGATGGAGATGTATTACCTCCTAGTCAGCCCTCTCTAGTCTCCCATAGCTGTCAGTGGTTGAAAGGTCTTCCTGAAAAGCCCATCCCATGGAAGATAATGTACGCAGGCAAGGAGCGCACACACCCTTTCTCTGCCACACACCCTGGCCTGGGAATTCCCTGTGGGTGCCCGGCCACCATCGTCCCTCTCCCAGCCTCCTGGGAGTTGGGCTCAGGCCTGGAGATGGGGGCCTTCCATTGAGTATGAGGGTTCCTTGACCAGATTACAGACAGAGGCCTGCAGGCCCAGGACTGGAGAGCACTTCTCAGCCCCTCAACACAGCACTTTGCCCGCCTCCCCCGGTGTCTCCCACAGCCCCTGAAGCAGCAGCAGAAGGGAGAATTGGGGTTGGGGAGAGAGAGGAAAGGAAAGTCTCCAGGATTGGGAGCCCCACCTACCAGCTCTGGCCCCACTTCTGTGGGCTTTAGGGCAGCTCATAGAATGACCAACCATCAAGGTTGTCTGGGACAGAGGGGTTTCTGGGACAAGGGGTTTCGGTGCTAAAATCCAGACGTCCCAGGCAACCCGGATGGTTAGTCCCCCTGGCAGGGGACATGGTGCTCACTTCTCTTTTCCTCACAGTTTTTCTTTCCTCCCCTCCCTTTCCTGCCCCCCTTCCCCACAGCCCTTCCCTGCCCTTCACAGAGGCCCAGCCCTGTCTCCTCCCTTTCTTCCCTCCTTCTTTCCTCTCCCATCGCCTCCACCAACCAGGGCAGCCAATCCCACCCCAGCTGCCACTGCTCAGCTGACTCCCCTACCCCAAAGAGGCCTCATACCCGCTGATGGGGGGGGGGCTGCTGGCAGCACCACATCAGCTTTTCCTGGAAGGCAAGGAAAGATCCTGGAGAGAGAGAGAAAATAGAGTGAGAGAGAGACAGAGAAATGGGAGACAGACAGAGACTGGGAAAAGGAGGGAGAAAAACATAAAATCTCAGACAGCCAGGCTTAGACCCAAAGGTAGAGAAAGGAAGGAAGCGAGACACAGAGAGGGAGATGGAGAAAGATGATCTGAGACAGCTCCTGAAACAGGAAACGGAGGGAGGGAGGCTAGCACAGGGATGCTGCTGCGACAGGGTGGGCTTTGGCCCTGGGGCCCTGGGGCTGTGGGTCTGCACATGCACCGATACACACATATGGAAAACAAGCAGGCTCACCATCACACCAAGAAAGGCAGAGGCAGCCTGGGTCCCAGCCCCATGTGCCCTCCCTGTGGAACTCCCGGGAGGAAGAGTCTGCCTTGGGTCCTTGAGAAGGATGTCGTGGAGGTGGGGTTATGGGACATTGTGCATGTGTGAGCCTATGCATGTATGAAAGAGATAGAAAGATTGAGACCTGCCTAGATCACCGCATTATGGGACTTCAGAAAGTCCTTTCCTTTTCTGGGACTCAATGTCTCTGCATGTATAGGAGTTGGATGAGATGGTTTAAAGTCCCTTCAACCGAGATGTTCTGCGATCCCAGAACTTCTGATGGGTGTTCGCCTAGAGGTGAGAAGCGTGCATGTGTGCGTACATGAGTCCTGTGTGATAATTTCTGTTTGCACAGGCACGATCCTGTGCTCATTTTCCACATGTGTACGTGTGTGTTGGTGCGTGTGCAGGTGTGGGTCTGTGGAGCTGGAGTAAGCATCAGCTCATTGTCTGGGGACCTGAGGCTTGGATGGGGTAGGCAGTGCAGGCCCATTTTCCCTCTAGCATCAGCCTCAGCCCAGAGGCCTCAGCCCAAGAGAAGGCATCCTGGCCCCAGGCTGACTTGCTAGCCGGGGTCCTCATGTGAGGCGTGAGGGCCTCTCCCCTCCTGTCAGAGTCTCAATCCCTCAGAGTTTGGAAATTAGGGCTCACCTTCTGTGATCTGCCCTGGCTCCCTCTCTGACTTCATCTCCCACAGCTCTTGCTCACTATATCTGGCCTCCCACTTCCCCGGCTCTCACCTCAGGTGGGGCCCCTGCTCTTGTTCTTTTCTTGGGCTGGACACCGTCCCCCGACACTTGCAACGTTCACTGCCCCAGGGCTTTTGAGCCTTGGTTCAAAGTCAAGCTCCCCAGCAAGGCCTCCCCGGACCACTCCATACAAACGGCCTGTATTAGTTAACGAGCACTGCTATAACAGACGTACCACAAGTCAATGGCTTTAGCAAACAGAAATTTATTCTTTCACAGTTTAGGAGGCTAGAAGCTTGAAATCAGGGTGCCAGCTCTAGGGGAAGGCTTTCTGTCTCTGTCAGCTCTGGGGGAAGGTCCTCATCAAGCTTCCACTGAGTCTAGGAGGTTCTTAGCACAGTGACCCGGGGTCCAAAGGAGCGTTCTGCTCCCAGTGTTTCTTTCTTGGTGATATGAGGTCCCCCTCTTTCTGCTTGCTTCTCTCTCCTTTTATCTCTTGTAAGATAAAAGGTGATGCAGGTTACACCCCAGGGAAACTCCCTTTACATTAGATCAGGTCTGTGACCTGAGTAAGTGGTGTGTTTCATCCCACCCTAATCCTTTCTAACATAACCTAATCTTGCCTCATCAATCACAGGACTTAAAACACATAAGACAATTACATCAGATCACAAAATGGAGGACAACCACACAATACTGGGAATCACGGCCTAGCCAAGTTGACACGTATTTTGGGGGGACACAATTCAATCTATGACATGGCCTTTGTCACTCTCTGTCCCCCTAACCTGCTTTATTTTTCCTCTTCCTAACACTTATTCCTGCCATATATGTTAGTATATGTCTTAGTTAACCAAATAAACAAACAAACAAAAAACCTGTTGCCATCAAGCCGATTCCTACAGGACCGAGTAGAACTGCCCTATATGGTTTGGTTTCCAAGGAGCGTTTGGTGGATTCGAACTGCAGACCTTTTGGTTAACAGCCGTAGCCATTAACCACTACACCACCAGGGTTTCCTTAGTTATCCAGTGATGCTAAAATAGAAATACCACAAGTGGATAGCTTTAACAAACACAATTTTATTCTCTGATGGTTTAGGAGGCTAGAAGTCCAAATTCCGGGCACCAGCTCCAGAGGAAGGCTTTTTCTCTCTGTTGGCTCTGGGGGAAGGTCCTTTCAATATCTGTGGGCCCAGTAGCTTTCCTTGGAGACCACCATGTGTCTTGGAATAGATCTTCCCCTTGGTTTAGGAGGTTCTCAGTGTAGGGACCCTGAGTCCAAGGATGTGCTCCTCTCCCAGCTCCTCTTTCATCATGGTAGGAGGTCTTTCTCTGCTCTCTTCTTTCTCCTTTTATCTCTTGTAAGATAAAAGGCAATGCAGGCCCCACCCCAGGGAAATTCCTCTTATATCAGAACAGGGCTGTGTGACCTGAATAAGAGTGTTGCATCCCACCCTAACCCTCAGTAACATGACCTAATCCTGCCTCATTAACATAACCTAATCCTGCCTCATTACCATAACAGACAGCTCTTTCCTAAATAGGACCATAACAGATGGCATAGAGCCTAGGAGTTACAGCACATCACAAAATGGAGGATAATCAGATCACAAAATGGAGGACAACCACACAATACTGGTAATCATGGCCTAGCCAAGTTGACACATATTTTTGGGGGGCACAATTCAGTCCATGACAGGATGTTTCTTGTCCGCCACTCAGTCTGAACGTGAGCTTCATGCAGATGGGGACTCTGTTCTGTTCACTGACATACCCCCCAGAGCCTGGCCAGAGGTCTGCCACTGAGTAGGTGCACAATAGATAGTTGTTGAACAAATGAATTAGGAGTGACTTACAGGCTTCCGGCAGGAAACTTTTGCTTTCCAGTACACCCTCCTCCATCAACAGCCCCTCCCTGCTGAGGGTCACTGACTTCTCACTCACTGACCCTCTTCAGCCAACATTTCTCATCCTTGCTTCAGATACTGTCTTCACTGCCCTCTTACGACCTTTCTCTCGGTCCACAGGGAGCATTTTCAGCAGTAGCTCTAACTACAGCATATTTCGTAGGAATTATTTTTGTTCTTTCCCAGGCCAGGCCCGTAATTCCCAGAAACCCAGACCTTGGCCACACAGGCAGGGCACATAGCAGATCTCCAGCCCCAGCCCCTCCCAAAGGTGAGGGATAGAATTGGGAGTGTTATGAATGACAGTGAGGGTGTGAATGAAGGTTCTAGGCTTGGACCAGGGTTCCAGGGTCAGAGTCACAGGCTCTATGTTAGCTGTAGGAGGTCACCTGGAAAAGCCAGAATTAGAGGTGGGTGCTGGTCAATGGGCGGGGACAAAGATAGCCTTATGGATGAAAGACAGTCGAGGGTCTGGAATGGTAGAGTAGCAAATAGTCCCTTTGTCCCTCAGGGAAAGCAGAACTGAGGCAGTGGACAGAGGGCAAGACAGTAACAGAAAAAGAAATAAAAAAAGAAATGCATATTGCTAAGTGAAAGAAGCCAGTCTGAGAAAGCGTCATACTATATAACTTGATTATATGACAATCTGAAAAAGGTAAAACTACAGAGACAGTGGAGCCCTGGTGGTGCAGTGGTTAAGCATTGGGCTGCTAACCAAAAAGTCAGTGGTTCTAATCCACCAGCCACTCCTTGGAAACCCCATGGGGCAGTTCTACTCTGTCTTATGGGGTCGTTATGAATTGAAATTGACTTGACGGCAATGGGTTTTTGGTTTTAAAGACAGTAAGATCAGTGGTTGCCAGAGGCTGGGGGAAGAGGAAGGATGAAGGAGCACAGGGCATTTACAAGGTAGTGAGTGAAGCTATTCTGCCTGATATTGGAACGGCGGACACATGGCATTATGTATTTCTCAAAGCCCAGAAGACCGTACTAACACAAAAAATGAACCCTAATGTAAATTATGGACTGAAGTGAATAACAGTATCAATATTGGTCCACCAATGTAACAACTATACCATAGGAATGCAAGATGTTAATAATAGGAGAAAACCTGTGCAGGAGCGGGCGTTCCGTGGGAACTCTCTGTACTTTCTGCACAATTCTTCTGTAAACCTAAAACTGCTCTAAAAATATAAAGGGCTTTAAACAGAGAGTGAGAGAGAAACAGGGAGAGAAGGACAGAAATTGAGAGAGAGACAGAACAGGCAGAGATGAGACAGGAGAACAGTGAAGGGAAAGCCCTGGGACAGTGGGAGGAAGGTCACCCACGTGGCTGACAGTGGAAAGCCATTGACACTGGGCTTGTCCTTGGCAGGTCACATTGTTGCCACGCAGCTCCCTCCAACCACCACCAGAGAGAAGGTGCAGGCTAGGGCCTGGGGCTTCCCCGCCTACAAGCGGCTACACCTACAAACAGCTACCAGGATGTGCAGGTGAAGCAGACAGGGTCTGGGTCTGAGCCGGGAGGCTGGAGCAGGAGGGAGAAGTGAGGTTCTGGCTGGGGTCTGTTGACCACTAAGGACTTCTAATGGTTTCAGTTTTCAGTTCTGCTATAGTTACACACATCAGGACTGCCCATAACATTTGCAGGACCTGGGGCAGTGTCCAGTTGGGGGCCTATGTACAACCTGTCTAAATATCTAAATAATAAGCCCTACAAACTATTTAACATGCTCTATTCTCCTATCAAGGAGCCCTGGTGGCACAGAGGTTAAAGCGTTCAGATGCCAGCCCAAAGGTCTGGGGGTTCAAACCCACCAGCGGCTCTTCAACAGCGAGATGTGGCCGTCTGCTTCGATAAAGGTTACAGCGTAGGAAGCCCTGCGAGGCAGTTCTGCTCTGTCCTGTGGGGTGGCTAGGAGTCAGAATAGACTCAACAGCACAGAACAACTTTAACAAATGTTCCTTCATAAGGACCTGGAAGGCCAAGTTCAAGTTTAGAATTCTTGGACTCCTTAGAAACCCCATGCCAAAACCAGACATCTTGGGCAGACCCTGTAAACCTCTTCCTACCCCAGCCCGTGTCCTGTCCAAGAGGGGCTCGTGCATACATGGGTGGACACCCCAGTTCTCACTTCAAAACTCTGTCCACATCCCCACCTCCCTCAAACTGACTCGGGCATAGAGGTGCACACATTGGTGCTATAGTCTTCCCTCAGAGGTGGAAAGACCTGCAGAGGCTCAAGAAATAGGCTCAGGTCATCTGGTAGGGAATTCCAGGGTCCCAGGTCCTCAAAGCTTGGTACAGAAGTGGGGATCCAGGCTCTGGGTGGGAAGATTCCCTTGGAAGGGCATGGCCAGGGTAAGGTTGCCAGATAAAATACAGAATACCAATTAAATCTGAATTTCAGATAAACAACAATTAGTTTTTTAGTATAAGTATGTCCCAAATATTGCATGGGATATACTTATACTTTAAAAAAGGTTTCCTTGTTTATCTGAAATGTTGCTAAATCTGGCAGCTCTAGGCCAGAGGAAGAGCCCTCTTTTATAGCACAGGGCTTAGAGCAGGGGACCCCTCGCCTGGATTTAAGGGTGACATTGAACTACATATATACATAGACCGTCATGCTTTTATACAGAAATTTTAGACGATATTTAATGATTTGGCTACTATAAAAAAAATAAGGCTTTTGCTCACTTATACTGTTCCTATTCATCCCTCCCTTAGTCTCCTGAATTTTGCAAAGTTAAAATATTCTTGGTTCTTCCATCGGTTACATTTGTATTTTAAATCATGCACCTCACTTCCTGTTCCTTAGAGTGGAGATGCAATCTAACGACTTCCCAGGACATAAAATGGAAACGTATCACTCCCATCTCTCCCTTTCTGCTTCCCACCCTACCTTTCAACTTAAGTCTGTAGCAGTCCTGTTTTTACCCTTTAAATGATGGTACTATTTAGATATTTTCCTGAAGCCATAATTAAGACAGTTGCATTTTTCTCCACAGATTCATTCTAAAAGTTAAAAAAAAAAACAAAAAAAACCACCAATAAACCGATAGCACATTGTCCTGACGGGGTGAATATCGTTCGCTGCTGAGCTAAGGACCACCCAAGGATTGCGTTGCCTTCCCTTCTGATCCAAGGTCGTGATACCCAGGCGACTGGGAGGAGTTCTTAATATCAAGGTCAAATTATTAAATTTTTTTTTATGCTCTAGCAATTGTTCAAAGCATGCCACATTTCGTTTGCTTTATATTTGGACTATGGATTTTTTTTTGTATAGCGTTTGATTTTCCTGGGGTTTCTAATTGCTTTCTTTATTCATATAGTCAAAAGAATAATGTGCCTTCACTGAGTACTACAAATTACTCAGCTTTGTGTATATCTCCCTGTGCTGACATTGCCTGGTATTAAAAGCATCTACTTTCCTTAATTACATGATCTATTGACATATGAGCTATTTCTGATTAGTTTTTGCTTTCTAAGCAGCCGGAAGCCTTCGGAAATGCCAAAGCCTTCTCAGTTGTAGACTTCAGGACGAAGCCAGGATTTAGAGGGCATCTAACCAAAGAGCTCAATTAAAGTTTTACTTTCCTCCCTGATTGAAATGTTCCTTCTAGAATCCCATCCATATTGGGGAAGTTTCTTCTCCAAAGAGGCCTATCCACTTTGGAGACGTGGGAGGGTCCTCTTCCTGGAACAACTCAAATCATCATTAGGTCTTTTCTGAACCATCTCTTGTGCTCGGTCCAGGCTCAGCCAATCTGCTGCCCCTGGGAGAAGGGAGGACATACCTGATTTGTTTATCTTGGCCCTCTTCCGTGATGGTCACACATGAAGTGATCACAATTTTCCATAGTTGAGAAAGAAGGTGTTCTCCTTCACTGGCTGCATTTCCTATTGTTTCCTACTGTTTCACACTAGGTCTTTCAACCCATGAGGCGGGCTTTCAACCCAAGGAGGAAGGCTGGCCCCAGGCCCCAGGAAGAGGGTTGGATAGGGGAGCATCTTGGCTGGTCAGCTTCTCTTTTGGATGTGTGAAGCATTAGGCTGGGGAGTACGCCCAAACGCCAGGGTGAAGGGGTCTTTACTCAGGGGCATCAGCACCCACATTTAAAACCTACTTCCCCTCAGGCGGTTCCTTCAACATCTTTACAGAAGTATGCTTCAGTTTTTTGCCTGGGGAAGGATTAGGAAAAATTAAGTTTAATAAACAGCCTTTTTTTTCTTCCTTACTTTTTTTTCTTCCAGAAATTATCAATAATCATACCCATTGTTGTTGTTGGGTGCCGTGGAGTCGATTCCGACTCATGGTGACCCTGTTTGACAGAGTAGAGCTGCCCCATAGGGTCTTCTAGGCTGTAGTCTTTATGGGAGCAGATCTCCAGGTCTTTCTCCACGGAGTCACTAATGGGTCCAAAATGCTGACCTTTCAGTTAGCAGCCAAGGTCTTAACCATTGTGCCACCAGGGCTCCTTTAATCATATCTAAACCAGAAACACTTTACCCTCAAGTCAATTCTCACTCATAGTGACCCTATACAACAGAGAAGAACAGCCCCACAGGGTTTCCAAGGTTGCAAATCTTTATGGAAGCTTACTACCACATCTTTTTCCTGCGCAGCTGCTGGTGGGTTCAAACCACCGACCTTTCAGTTAGTAGTTGAGTGCTTAACCACTGTGCCACCAGGGCTTGTTTAATCATATCTACACTCATTAGATACCTAGTGGCTGGCCCTTTATACATACCATCTCCTTATGACCACATAACAAAGTAGGTAGGTATCTTCATTGCCCATCTAGAGAGGGGGACATTGGGGACTTGGGTTAAGGAATCTGTCAAGTGCCCCTTGAGATAGGAAGTAGGGGACAGGAGCACAAGCTAACACCTCCCTGATTCTCAAGCCCTGTTCCTTACATTCCACTCAGCTGCCTTGCAGACTGGTTAGAATTTGGCTTCTGTAGGAAAGGGAAGGAGCAAAGACATGAAGGTGGAATTTGTTTGACCAAAATACAGAGCCCTCCAGATGGCCAGTGGGAGCAAGGATGAAGGAAGTGAGCTGGGGCCAGGCTGCCTACAATGGCTTTTCTCCTGCGGGCATCTAGGAGCCAATGAGGGTTCCTGGATGTGAGACCTATAGGATAAGTGCTAGGATTTACGACTTCAGCATCTGGTGCAGATGAGATAGACTAGATAGAGAGGATGGTGGGTGGGGGAGCAGGAAGAGGCATTAGGAGCCCTCCCTGATTCCCTGTTAGAAATTCTTAATAGCTCAGGGGAGAAGTACTGGTAAGGGTAGTGGCAGTGGGGTGGCCAGGTGTAGGAGGTAGTAAAGAAATGACAAAATGGGTCATAAATTGGGCTTGGGTAAGAAAAGAGGGCTTTTCCCAGACTGGCAAAAAGAGTGCAGTCATTTCTTCTGGGTGATGTTCACCAATGGGATGGTGAGGAGGTGGTAACTTAGATGAGAGATACCCATTCATTCATTCATTCCACTGATAGTTTTTGAGCTCTTTATTATAAGGCAGGTAGTGAGCTAGCTTCTGGGGTTGGAGCAGGGGAGAAGATTGAAACTGGGCTGTCTTTATGGAGCTCACAGCCAGCGACCTGGATGCTGCCTCCCAGAAAGAACTTTCTGAGCAAAAATTCTCCACCTTCCTCCCCATTCCTTCTTTCCTCTTGAGATACAACATGAGAACCTTCAGGGCTCCAGGTATAAGATTCTGAGGGGCAATCCGGTTGGTTTCCCCACCTCCGCCCACTGTCCTTCAGCCAAAAGTTGATTCTTTACCTGGAATTGGATCAATATCACACAGAGAGTCCCCAGGACCCTTTCCACACCTGTTCCCAGTCTTTGGTTTCACAGGAGGAATTTTCTTTCTTTCTGTCTCAGTTCCATCTGAAGCAGTCGAGTGTCTACTGCAAAGACTGCTGTGATGGTTCTAAAAAATTGAATACCTTAATACACCTACTAGAATGGCTGACAAAGAAAAAAAAAAAAACCTGAAATTATCAAATGTTAGCAAGGACACAGAGTAATTAGAACTCTCATATTAATACATCATTTCGTAAATAATTACACCAAAAATCAAACCCATTGCCCTCAAGTCGATTTGGACTCATAGCAACCCTATAGGACAGGGTAGAACTGCCCCCTAGAGTTTCCAAGGAGCGCCTGGTAGATTTGAACTGCAGACCTTTTGGTTAGCAGTCGTAGCACTTAACCACTATACCACCAGGGTTTCCTAAATAATTATACGCAATTGTTTAATTTCTTTTAAACTATTACTAGAAAATATGAACGTAGGTATTTATTTGAAATTATATATTATTCTGCATTATTTACTTTTCTTGTTATTATTTGCTACTACTTAAACAGAGCATCAATAGGACTAGTTAGCAGTGGCAGCAGTAATTAATGGTGTTGTCGTTATTAGTTGCCATGGAGTCAGTGCTGACCCATGGTGAGCCCAAGTGTGCAGAGTAGACACGCTCCACGGGGTCTGCAATGCTGTGATCTTTCAGAAGCAGATCACCAGGCCTGTCTTCCAAGGTGCCTCTGGGTGGATTTGAACTTCCAACTTTTCAGCTACTAGTCAAGCGCTTAATAGTTTGTGCCACCCAAAGACTAATTCAACAAATATATGAGAAAAATATGACAAAATTTTTATACTATTTCTATCCTCCGGTAAAGAAGTTTATTTTAATTTTTAAAAACTCTTTACTGGACATTTAAATTTTGTAAACTATATAAAAAAAAGTACTGTATATTTTAGAATACATAAATATAGGACTTTTTAAAAGGGAGACATAAATGCAATCACACTAATTAAACAGATATTACCTACAAATAATACAAAATAACAATGACATGTTTCTTTCTGTCCCATGATACATTAGGAGATTTTTACTCTTTCAGCTCCGTTTTCCAATACTGCTTCTCTGAACTGCCTGTGATGGTGAGGACATCCTTCTTGTCTTTTAAAAACAAAACCAAACCCAGTGCCATCGAGTCGATTCCAACTCACAGTGACCCTATAGGACAGAGTAGAACTGCCCTGTAGAGTTTCCAAGGAGAGCCTGGCGTATTCGAACTGCTGACCTTTCAGTTAGCAGCAGTAACACTTAACCACTATGCCACTACGCCACCAGGGTTTCCATCTTGTCTTTTATGTAGTAGTAAAACTGAATACAAAAAATGTAAAATGCACTTTGAGTTGGGGCTCTACTCTTATCAAGCCCACATGACACCGTTTCCTGGTGCCAGTCCAACCTGATACATCAAGCTAAATATCCTTTCAATAAAAGCTTTTGAACGTGGACTGCTTAGGATGTTTCTTACCAGCAGCAGCAGGATTTTAGACTTGTAGGAATTAATCTCCACTTCCCATCTCCAAAAATGTCCATCCACTTTGTATCTAAAGGCTTGTTTGTCAGACCAGCTGTGCGTCAGTCAGGACCTTTGTACCCATAAATTCATCATATAGGATACCCATGTCTAAAGTGTCCATCCTTTTTATACATTTCAAAGCACATTGGGTGTCATCATAAGTAAACCTCTTTTCTCAGGGAAAATGTTTTTAAAGCACAGAGGTGATCTGAACTTGTGAAATCGAAGTTGGATTCCAAATAAGTTATTGTCTTGGTAAAGAAATTGAGGACATCCTGTTTAACTTGACTGCTGTTTTCTGGTAATACCTTTTTTTTTTTTTTTTACTTCCGAAGCAGTCTTATTTCCCAAAAAGCAAGAGTCTTTTTTTGCTCTATGAGTTTTTGTCACAACCTCATCATAACGCGGAACAACTCAGGTACGGTCAGTTCTCCCCTTGTCTAGGCTCCTTATGACCTCTTCAAAGACCATCAATTTTAGAGAAACAGCATACAAATTCCTGTTTTACTGTAACTTTTTTTCTCCATTCTCATCTTCAATGCCTTTCCAAATCACAGAAGGGCATTCATCCTGTCCCACACTTTAAAAATATGATTTTATGGCAGGCCAACATTTTCACATCTTTTCTATGGCCAGCACCAATGATAGACATCTTGCCAACACATGTCTAAGGAGGTGTTTCATTATGTAAGCTTCTATATCACAGGCCAGCAAAGCACACCCCTTTTTAGCAGTGCTGTGTAAAGATGTGCAGGACATTTATCATGCAAGATCTTCTCATTTTCTTTGGTAAGAAGTTCAGAGACTGAGCAGAATCTGCCAAAATTTACATTTGCAGTATTCGCCAAAAATATAGACAGATGAGCAAAGTCTTGCTTGCATTTGGACAAGTTATCAACAATCTTTCTTCAACATTCTCTGTGATTTCATTAAAACAGTCATAGAAAACAATAAAACAATCTGAAACTCCATTTTTCAAATCAAAAACTAAGAAAACACGTTTTTGCTGCCATGATTCAATTCATTGTCTATTCTATACACTATAGAAAACCTCCGTTGGTAACAGGGGTGGATTGACCAGTAAACAAGGTATGCATGAGTTTACAGCAAGCTATGTAGTGCGCTACAGATGAGTAAGCACAAGTAATCCTGTGCATACCTTGCTTATTGGGTCATCCTTCCCTGATTGGTGAGATCTCACAGGATCAGCTTACCCTGCGTCTTAGTCATCTAGTGCTGCTTTAACATAAATACCACAAGTGGATGGCTTTTATAGGCTAGAAGTCCAAATTCAGGGTGTCAGCTCCAGGAGAAGGCTTTCTCTCTCTGTCAGCTATGGAGGAAAGTCCTTGTCATCAATCTTCCCCTGGACTAGGAGCTTCTCAGTGCAGGGAACCCGAGTCCAAAGGATGTGCTATTCTCCTGGCTCTTGATTCTTGGTGGTATGAGGTACCCCCTTCTCTGCTTGCTTCCTTTTCCTTTATCTCTTGTAAGATAAAAAGTGGTGCAGGGAAACTCCCTTTACATTGGATCAGAGATGTGACCTTAGTAAGGGTGTTATAATCCCACCCTAATCCTCTTTAACATAAAATTACAATCACGAAATGGAGGACAACCACACAATACTGGGAATCATGGCCTAACCAGGTTGACACATATTTTGGAGGGCACAATTCAATCCATTATACCCTGTGAGGGGCCAACCCATCTATTATCAAATTCTTCCCTTTTGTGTGATATACCCAAGCTGAATCAGTTGCTGCTGTTTTCACCAGAGTGTTGGTGTCTTTTTGGGAGATGTAAAAACTTTCGATTGATTTGGGGGTACTTATCTGTCTCAACTTGGATTTATGAGATTCAGTCTTCATATGTGCTCTCACATTCTTTCCTCCACCGTGCCCAATCCCATCCCCACCTAGGGATTTTTACACCCCTTTTTCCTCCACATGCCCATACCCCATATTGTACAGCATGTTCAGTGCTGGTACTTACCTCCCTAATCCAGTTGTATGTGTCTTTCCAGTTGTCGTTAAAATAACAGAGTCACGGGCAAAGGACTTGAATAGACATTTCACCAAAGACGGTATACAAATGGTCAATAAGCACATGCAAAGACGCCGAACATCACAGTTTAAGGTTAAAGGAGATGTAGCTGCTGGTGATCATTATTGTGACTGCAAATCGTGGTTGCCACTATCAGGGGTCAGGGGAAAGCCAATGACAGCAACTATGAAAGGATCTATGCTGCATCCAGCTGACACTAAAGACAAAGTTGCTTTCAGCTCCAGTTTTTGGGCCACCATATGGGGCTTGTGCTTCTTCCCCAGCCTTCCATATCCATCACTGAAAATGGATTTTTTTTTTCATTCTAGACAGGGGTTTCCTGGGACAAAAGACTTTTAGTGTTAAAATCAGGACAAAAAAAAAAAAGTCTTAGTTATCTAGTGCTGCTATAACAGTAATATCCCAAGTGGGTGGTTTTAACCAACAGAAATTTATTCTCTCACAGTTTAGGAGGCTAGAAGTCTGAATTCACGGCACCAGCTAAAGGGGAAGGCTGTCTCTCCTGTTGGCTCTGGGGGAAGGTCCTTGTCATCAATCTTCCCCTGGTCTAAGAGCTTCTCAGCATAGGCACCCTAGGTCCAAAGGATGTGCTCTGCTCCTGGCTCTTCTGGCTTGGTGGTAATGAGGTTCCTCTCCTCTCTGCTTCTCTCTTTTATATCTCAAAAGAGATTGATTCAGGACACAACCTAATCCTATAGATGGTGCCCTGCCTCATTAACATAACTGCCTCTAATCCTGCTTCTTTACAATCATGGAAGTTAGGATTTATAACACATAGGATAGTTATCCTATGTGTTATAATTATCCACAGAATAGAGGACAACCACACAATACGGAGAATCAAGAGTTAGCCAAGTTGACACACATTTCACAATTCAATAATAACATTCCATTCTTTGGCCCCCAAATATTCATATCCTTGCCACATGTAAAACACATTCACCCTATCATATCTCCCCAAAAGTCTTAAATCAACTTCCAGTGCAAATTCCATCCTGAGACAAAATTCCTCTTCATCTGTGAAATTCAGAATAGAAGTTTCCTGCTTCCAAAGTACAATGGCAAAACAGGCACAAGTTAGACATTTCCATCACACATGGGAGAAATTAGAGGGTAAGAAGGGATAACAGGCACCAAGCAAGTCCAAAACCCAGCAAAACACGTTACGTTAGCTCTCAAATTTTGAAAATAATCTTCTATTCCCTGAGGCCATTTAGGCAATGGTGCTGCCCTCCAGACTCTGGGTGTTGGCCACACTATCCA
Source organism: Elephas maximus indicus (assembly GCF_024166365.1). Taxonomy (NCBI): domain Eukaryota; kingdom Metazoa; phylum Chordata; class Mammalia; order Proboscidea; family Elephantidae; genus Elephas; species Elephas maximus. Next base: position 64,222,538 of record NC_064831.1, on the reverse strand, counting down.
GATTCTGGGTGGAGGCCCCTAGGCCCTGGGTTTCAGCTCCGCCTTCCAGGCACACTGGGACAGCAACTCTGCTCCCTCAAATTTGGGCGGTCCCATTCTGCTAGTCTAACTAAGCGGCAACCCTACCCCCTCAGCTCTGGAAGGCCCTGTTCTTCTACCACTTGGGCATGGCAACCGTACTCCCTCAGCTTTGGTCAGTGGGTCCAGCCCCATTCTCCTGACACCTGCGAACAGCAACACACATTCTGGAACTAAGTTGGTGAAGATCTGACTCTTTGAAACCTAGGAGGCTGCGGCCCCACCCTTTGAGACCCAGCAGACCATGGTTCCATCCTTTGAGGCCCCAGAGATCATAGCCCCCACCTTTGAGACTGATGTAGCTCTCCTTGTCTCTCAGCTTCTGTTTCCTTGTTCTTTGGCCTCTCAGCCCCTCAGACCTCTTGGACTGGCCCTGCCTCTGCCCCGCTCAGGCAAGTGTTACAAAGCACTTCAGCTCTACCAGTAAGTGCCCAGAAATACCACACTTCACCTGTAAGCCTCAGCTTGAAGGCCCTCAGCTCTCTCACTTTGTGGGTCAGCTCCCACACCATCTCATGCTGATCTCCTGGTTCTGCTGCCACTGTTTCTCTGCCACTGCTTCTCATTGTCTGCGCTGTCTCCAGTGTTATTAGCTCTCCTCACTTCCTTCTGAGCCCTCACCAGAATTGTCTTTGATGTTTATTATTCCACTAATGGCCTCTTAAAGGCAATCTAGGCTTTTACTAATAACCCAAAACCCATTGCCCTTGAGTCATTTAAAACTCTTCCAACCTCTACCCATTACTCAATTCCAAAACTGCTTCCACACTGTAGGTATCTGTTAGAGCAGCATCCTACGCCTGGTACCAAATTCTGCATTAGTTATCTAGTGCTGCTATAACAGTAATATCCCAAGTGAATGGCTTTAAGTGATAGAAATTTATTCTCTCACAGTTTAGGAGGCTAGATGTCTGAATTCAGGGCACCAGCTAAAGGGGAAGGCTGTCTCTCCTGTTGGCTCTGGGGGAAGGTCCTTGTCATCAATCTTCCCCTGGTCTAAGAACTTCTCAGCACAGGGACCCTAGGTCCAAAGGATGTGCTCTGCTCCTGGCTCCTCTTGCTTGGTGGTAATGAGATACCACTCCTCTCTGCTTACTTCTCTCTTTTGTATCTCAAAAGAAATTGATTCAAGACACAACCTAATCCTGTAGATTGTGTCCTGTGTCATTAACATAACTGCCTCTAATCCTGCCTTGTTAACATCATAGAGGTTGGGATTTACAACACACAGGATAATTATATCAGGTCACAAAATGGAGGACAACAACACTATACTGGAAATCATGACTTAGCAAAGTTAACACATATTTTGGGGGGACACAATTCAATCCATGACTCCAACAAACAAAACCTTTGCCGTCAAGCCAATCCTGACTCATGGCAACCCCATGTGTGCAGAGTAGAACTACACTCCATAGGGTTTTCAAGGCTATAGCCTTTCTGAAGCAGATTGCCAGGTCTTTCTTCAAAGCATCTCTGGGTAGATTTGAACTGCTGACCTTTCAGGTAGTAGTTGAATGCTTAACCCTTTGTGCCACCCAGGGATTCCAAAACCAGGACAGTCCCAGGCAAATCAAGGCAGTTGTCATCCTAGAAAAGAGTGCATAGTGTTTGATCTCATTTATATGATATTCTGGAAAAGGCAAAACTACAGAGACAAAACTCAGATCAGTGGCTGCCAGGGGCTGAGGGTGGGAAAAGAGATTGACTACATAGGTATGCAATGGAAATTTTGGGAGGTGATGGAAATATTCTCTATCTTGATTGTTCTGGTGGTTACACAACTATATAAGTTTATAAAAATATACAGAACAGCGTACTTAAAAGTGGTGAATTTTACCATATGTAAACTATGCCTTAAAAAAAAAAAAAAGGCTGCTATGGAGTGAGGCTCCAAGCAGAAAGAGGCTGGGCCAGGGCTCAATCCCTCTTTGTGGGACCCCAGTGGCAGAAGGCCAGGCCTCACTGTGTGCTCAGTGTGAGCCAGGACACACGACAGCAGGCTGGTGGGCAAAGTGAGCCTCTCCAGCCTCTGGAGGACAAGGCATTTAGAAAGGAAGGGAATCAGATTAGAAGACCCAGTTAAGCTGGGACCAAAGCATTTGTCAGCTGGGAGGTAAATGACAGGAAAAGAGGGTCATCGGCAGAATACCCACACACCTGGACAAAGGTATGTCTTATACAGCAGGAAGGGAAATGTGAACAGTCAGGAAAGTAGGAGTCTGGGAGGGTTGCATGCATTCCTGAGAGCAGGGTAGCTGCAATAAAGCTGGCCTTCCAGCTCATACTGAGGTCCCCTGTCACCTGTTGGTGGCCTCATGGTGGGTCTGGCAGGGCTTCACTCAGCACTTTTCTCCTGGCACCTTCAGGATCAAGGCTTCTGGAAGTTGCCCAAATTAAGAGACAAGAATTGCTTCCTCCCGAGATAGCAAAGTGAACTGTGTCTTTCAGCACCCAAACTCTGCCTCCCAGGGTAGGCCAGAAAACTGGCCTTGCCCAGCATCCTCTTGAGCCTGGTGCTGTGGTCTGGAGTATGTCCAGCCACGAGAGCTGCGTTTGACCAAGGTAGGTAGGTTGGGGTGGGGGGAGGCTTCTGTATTACTTTCCTAAGGTGGTTGTAACTAACCCTTGGAAACTTGGTGGCTGAAAACAACACACGCTTATTCTCTTATAGTTCTGGACAGCAGAGGTCTGAAATGGGTCTCACTGGGATAAAATCAAGGTATTGGCAGGGCTGCATTCTTTCCGGAAACTCTTCCTTGCCTTCTCCAGCTTCTAGAGGTGGCCCATGCTCCTTGGCTCTTGGTGCTTTCTCCATGTTTAAAGCCAGCAGCATAGCATCTTCAAAGCTCTCTGATACCCCTGCTTCTCTCTTCTACTTACAAGGGCCTTTGTGATTACATCGGGCCCACCTGAATAATCCAGGATAATCTCCTCAAGTTGACATTCTTAATCACATCTACAAAATCCCATTTGCCTTGCATATTCACAAATTCCAGGGATTAGGGCATAGACATCTTGGTGAGTAGAGGACTTTGTTCTGCCTACCTCAGCTTTCCTATCCTGAGGCTCTTCCTTGAGCTCTGGAGAGCACAGCGTTTTCTGTTTATCTCTGACCTCCTCCATGCCCCCATTGCCATCCTCTCACTCATCAAGTGGGTTGCCTGCTCGTTCCTCCCCCCCGACACTCACCTCCTCCACAGGAAGCCCCCATGAGTCAGGGCCAGGGTCCCCCCCACCCCCACCATCCCACTCCTCAGCCCCAGAACAGTGGAGCCCAGCCTGAACACTCAAGGGTAGGAGGGGAGATCAAGACTGGTGAATGGTGAACAGATCTCTCTGTCAGGGTTGCTTGCTGTGGCTCTCCGCTGCCAGGGCGGAAGCACCCAGCCCAGGAGCCCCTTCCCCGATACAAGAACAGCAGAAGAACATCTCTTGGGACAAACAAAAGTGCACCACCTCCCCAAACGAGAGCCCATCTTCAAGGTGACTTTTCTAGACCGATGCACAGCTATTCATCTGTGTAGACAGGGAGGTAGGAGGGGATGCTGTCATCACTGTAACCACTTCTAAGCCTTACATGTGACTGAGGGAAGTGGGGGATCTCACTAACATAATATCCTCAATTCTCTGCACTGGCGAGGGGGCGGGTGAGTGAGCAGACTAAGCTCCGGGGAGGCAGGCTGCATCCATGGAGGAGGGAGCACATGGGGTGTGCAGATTGTATGCACCCTTGTCATTGGTTACCAAGGGACAGCACTCTGCTTCCATCCGCCCCCAGGGAACAAGAAGGTGCTCTGCCTGCTTGGGAAAGGGTCAGGTGGCCAAAAGCCAGATCAGCTGTGCTTGAGGACAGTGGGAGGATATAAGTACCGCTGGCCTGTCACCTTGCGTGTGGAAGAACACACAAGGCAGAGGAACGATGTCTTTAATTGTTGGAAAATGACATTTTTTTCTAGCTTTCTGCTGTTACAAACAGCTCAGAGAATGAATAATCAGTTAACAATGGATTTCAATGATTTTTTTAAGTAAAAGAGAAAAAAACCTATTAAAACTAAAAAAATCAGATCAGTCACAAAAATGCTTAAAGATGTTTGCAAAACCCCTCCATGGAAAATAAATATTAGTCACACCTGAAAAACCAGGGATTGAGGGTTCTTAGTGGCTGGGGACACTTATGCTTGGCCAAATTGCTTTTGACTGGGTTTTGGTTTTTTGCCCCAGTGGATGCTGATTCTGTTGGGCAATACGGTTTTTTTTTTTTTTTTCAGTGCTTCTCAGAGTTACAGACTTCAGGAAGCTGGCAGAGACATGGGACTTGTCAGAGGGCTGATATGGAATCCAGATACAGTCCAGAACAAGTCAAGAATGATTCAAAGACAAACATACCCCACCAAAGCTGGTGGGGTAGGGACAGCCTTAGGAGCAGCTTCAGGGGAAGGGTGAACAGATTTTAGTTGACTCAGCTCATCCTCCACCGCTGAGACTAACAGCTCAATTTGCTGGCTCTGTCACTAGGGTGGACTGGGCCTGCTGCAGAGACACATCTATAAATCCAGTTGCAAGAAGCTGGAGAAGGTAAGCATGGAGAAAATGAGGCAAGGGCTGGCAGGGATCTCAAGAAACTGGCAGCAGTTTTTGCATTTTCCAACTTGCCCTTTGAGCTTCCTCTGATATGATCATAGTTAACCATGTGAACTTAATTATTACCAGCCAGTCATTGGCTTTTACAGGAACAAGGACTTTTAGAAATCCGCTTCAAAATGGTATTGCTGTCTTAGGAAGATGTTATGGATTGAATTGTGGCTCCCAGAAAAGATGTGTAGAAGCCCTAACCTCCAGTACCTATGATTGTGACCATGCTTGGAAACAGGGTCTTTGAAGAGCTTATCAGTTAAATTAACATGAGGTCATACTGGGCTAGGGTGGATCCAAATCCAATATGACTGGTGTCCTTATAAAAGAGGAGACGAGACACAGAGGGAAGACAGCCATGGGAAGACAGACGCAGTAATTGGAGTGATTTACAAGCCAAGGAATGTCAAGGATCATTGGCCATCACCAGAAGCTAGAAGAGAGTCATGGAACACACTCTCTGAGCCCTCAGATGTAAACAACATGGCTAACACCCTGAATTTAGGCTCCTAGGATGTTAGCAAAATTGAGAGAAACCCTCAGTGAGATGGATTGACATAATAGCTTCAACAATGGGCTCAAACACACCAACAATGGTGAAGATGGTGCAGGAGCAGGCAACGTTCTGTTCTGTTATACATAAGGTTGCCATGAGTTGGAGCTGGCTAGACGGCAACCAACAAGAATAACAGCCTCCAGAACTGTGAGACAAGAAATTTCTGTTCTTATAAAGCTATCCAATTTGTGGGTTTATTTAGGCAGCCCTGGGAAAGTAATACAGAAGGTAATTGGTGTTTTCCCACTCTGTGACTGCACTCATTTCCATGGCAGCAGGATATGTTCCCAAAATTCCTGTAGCCACAGCTGGGAACAGGGAGCATCTAGCTTCTGGGGCAGGGAGGGGCCAGCCTCATGTTTCCCAGCTTCCTTCTGTCTCCTGAGTTGAACAACTCTTCATTCATTGGTTCATTCATTAATTCAGAAGATACGTATTAAGTAGGTACTATACTTCAAGCCAGAAATGCTGGTGTAGTAGTGGTTAAGTGCAGCGGCTGCTAACCAAAAGTTAGCAGTTCAAATCCACCAGGCGTTTCCTGAAAACTCTATGGGGGCAGTTCTACTCTCTCCTATAGGGCCTCTATGAGTCAGAATTGACTCGACGACAATGGGTTTGCTTATACTTCAAGCCTAAGTCTAAGTTCTGGGGAAAAAAAGGTGAGTAAGGTACTATTCCTGACCATAAGGAGTGCACCTTCCAGGTTGCTGAAGACACCCAAGATTTTATTCCCAGCGAATGATGACTACATCTCCAGGACCTGATACTTCCAGTAAGTGCCTGGTGGGTGGTTGATAAGTACAAGGCCACCAATGATGAGTTGCATTCCCTGACCATTTTCCAATAACTGTCAACTCACACACCCACACACAGACAGGCCCGTAGGATTCCTTTCCTGTGGTGATTCTGATGGTTTTATCATTTTCTAGGCCACAAGCAGTAGCTTCCCTTTTGATAGATAAAACTCAACATAATTAAACCCAAAGCACACCCTATAGTCAAAGAAAAATGAGGAACAAGTTCAGATATGTTCCTTTGTTTCCTGAATATAAAAGCCAGGAGAAGGGAAACAGGATTTATAACTTCCAAACCATGAGAGGGAAACATACCATAAATAAAACGTGACCAGTTTGACAAAAGGCAAGAAATGGGGGGCAGGAAGGGAGGACAAAAAGTATGGTAGAGAGCTGAACTAAATGAATTAGAGAACAGAAAAACAATTGAAAGAATTAACAAAGACAAAAGCTGATTCTTTGAAAAAATTAACAAAATTGATAAACCATTGGCCAGACTGACAAAAGAAATACAGGAAAGGAAACAAATAACCAGAATAAGAAACGAGACGGGCCACGTCACAACAGACCCAACTGAAATTAAAAGAATCATATCAGATTATTAAAAAAAATTGTACTCTACCAAGGATGTAAAAGACCTATACAAAGAAAACTACAAAGCTCTACCACAAGAAATTCAAAAGGACATACTTAAGTGGAAAAACATACCTTGCTCATGGATAGGAAGACTTAACATAGTAAAAATGTCTATTCCAGCAAAAGCCATCTATACATACAATGCACTTCTGATCCAAATTCCAATGACATTTTTTAATATGATGGAGAAACAAATCGCCAACTTCATATGAAGGGAAAGAAGCCCCGGATAAGTAAAGCATTACTGAAAAAGAAGAAGAAAGTGGGAGGCCTCACTCTACCTGATTTTAGAACATACTATACAGCCATACAGCCACAGTAGTCAAAACAGCCTGGTACTGGTACAACAACAGGCACATAGACCAATGGAACAGAATTGAGAACCCAGATATAAATCCATCCACGTATGAGCAGCTGATATTTGACAAAGGACCAGTGTCAGTAAATTGGGGAAAAGATAGTCTTTTCAACAAATGGTGCTCGCATAACTGGATATCCATTTGCAAAAGAATGAAACAGGACCCATACCTCACACCATGCTCAAAAACTAACTCCAAGTGGATCAAAGACCTAAACATAAAGACTAAAATGATAAAGATCATGGAAGAAAAAATAGGGACAACCCTAGGAGCCCTAATGCAAGGCATAAACAGAATACAAAACATTACCAAAAATGATGAAGAGAAACCAGATAACTGGGAGCTCCTAAAAATCAAACATCTATGCTCATCTAAAGACTTCACCAAAAGAGTAAAAAGACCACCTACAGACTGGGAAAATTTTTCAGCTATGACATCTCAGACCAGCGCCTGATCTCTAAAATCTACATGATTTTGTCAAAACTCAACCACAAAAAGACAAACAACCCAATCAAGAAGTGGGCAAAGGATAGGAACACACATTTCACTAAAGAAGATATTCAGGCAGCCAACAGATACAGGAGAAAATGCTCTCAATCATTAGCCATTAGAGAAATGCAAATTAAAACTACGCTGAGATTCCATCTCACACCAACAAGGCTGGCATTAATCCAAAAAACACAAAATAATAAATGTTGGAGAGGCTGCGGAGAGATTGGAACTCTTATTCACTGCTGGTGGGAATGTAAAATGGTACAACCACTTTGGAAATCTATCTGACATTTTCTTAAACAGTTAGAAATAGAACTACCATACAACCCAGAAATCCCACTCCTCGGAATATACCCTAGAGATACAAGAGCCTTCACACAAACAGATATATGCACACCCATGTTTATTGCAGCTCTGTTTACAATAGCAAAAAGCTGGAAGCAACCAAGGTGTCCATCAACGGATGAATGGGTAAATAAATTGTGGTATATTCACACAATGGAATACTGCGCAGCGATAAAGGACAGTGACGAATCTGTGAAACATTTCATAACATGGAGGAACCTGGAAGGCATTACGCTGAGTGAAATTAGTCAGAGGCAAAAAGACAAATATTGTATACGACCACTATTATAAGATCTTGAGAAATAGTATAAACTGAGAAGAACACATACTTTTGTGGTTACGAAGTGGGGAGGGAGGGAGGGAGAGGGTTTTTTATTGATTAATCAGTAGATAAGAACTGCTTTGGGTGAAGGGAAAGACAACACTCAATACACGGAAGGTCAGCTCAATTGGACTGGACCAAAAGCAAAGAAGTTTCCAGAATAAAATGAATGCTTCAAAGGTCAGTGGAGCAGGGGCGAGGGTCTGGGGAAAATGGTTTGAGGGGACTTCTAAGTCAATTGGCAAAATAATTCTATTATGAAAACATTCTGCAACCCACTTTGAAATGTGGCGTCTGGGGTCTTAAAGGCTAACAAGTGGCCATCTAAGATGCATCAATTGGTCTCAACCCACCTGGAGCAAAGGAAAATGAAGAACACCAAGGTCACACGACAACTATGAGCCCAAGAGACAGAAAGGGCCACATGAACCAGAGACCTACATCACCCTGAGACCAGAAGAACTAGTTGGTGCCCGGCCACAATTGATGACTGCCCTGACAGGGAGCACAACAGAGAACTCCAGAGGGAACAGGAGATCAGTGGGATGCAGACCCCAAATCCTCATAAAAAGGCCATACTTAATGGTCTGACTGAGACAACAGGAATCCCAGCGGCCATGCTCCCCAGACCTTCTGTCGGCACAGGACAGGAACCATCCCCGAAGACAACTCATCAGACATGAAAGGGACTGGTCAGTTGGTGGGAGAGAGATGCTGATGAAGAGTGAGCTAATTATATCAGGTGGACACTTGAGAGTGTGTTGGCAGCTCTTCTCTGGAGGGGGGATGGGAGGATAGAGAGAGAGGGAAGCTGGCAAAATTGTCACGAAAGGAGAGACTGAAAGGGCTGACTCAATAGGGGAAGAGCAGGTGGGAGTACGGAGTAGGATGTATGTAAACTTATATGTGACAGACTGATTGGATTTGTAAACGTTCACTTGAAGCTTAATAAAAGTTAATAAAAAGAAAATTGTACTCTAACAAATTTGCAAACCTAGAAGAAATGGATGAATTCCTAGAAAACAGTTCCTACCTAAACTAACACAATCAGAAGTAGAACAACTAAATAGACCCATAACAAAAAAAGAGATTGAAAAGGTAATCAAAAAACTCCCAACAAAAAAAAGCCCTGGCCCGGATGGCTTCACTGCAGAGTTCCACCAAACTTTCAGAGAAGAGTTAACACACCACTACTACTAAAGGTATTTCAAAGCATAGAAAATGATGGAATACTACCTAACTCATTCTATGAAGCCACCATATCCCTGATACCAAAACCAGACAAAGACACCACAAAAAAAGAAAATTACAGACCTATATCCCTCATGAACATAGATGCAAAAATCCTCAACAAAATTCTAGCCAATAGAATTCAACAATATATTAAAAAAATAATCCACCACGATCAAGTGGGATTTATACCGGGTATGCAAGGTTGGTTTAATATTAGAAAAACCATTAATGTAATCCACCATGTAAATAAAACAAAAGACAAAAACCACATGATCTTATCAGTTGATGCAGAAAAGGCATTTGACAAAGTCCAACACCCATTCATGATAAAAAACTCTCACCAAAATAGGAATTGAAGGAAAATTCCTCAACGTAATAAAAGGCATCTATACAAAGCCAACAGCCAACATCATTCTAAATGGAGAGAGCCTGAAAGCATTTCCCTTGAGAACGGGAACCAGACAAGGATGCCCTTTATCACTGCTCTTATTCAACATTGTGCTAGAGGTCCTAGCCAGAGCAATTAGTCTAGACAAAGAAATAAAGGCACCCGGATTAGCAAGGAAGAAGTAAAATTATCTCTATTTGCAGATGACATGATCTTATACACAGAAAACCCTAAGGAATCCTCCAGAAAACTACTGAAACTAATAGAAGAGTTTGGCAGAGTGTCAGGTTACAAGATAAACACACAAAAATCACTTGGATTCCTCTACATCAGCAAAAAGAACATCAAGAGGAAATCACCAAATTAATACCATTCACAGTAGCCCCCAAGAAGATAAAATACTTAGGAATAAATCTTACCAAAGATGTAAAAGACCTATACAAAGAAAACTACAAAGTACTAGTGCAAGAAACTAAAAGGGACGTACATAAGTGGAAAAACATACCTTGCTCATGGATAGGAAGACTTAACATAGTAAAAATGTCTATTCCAGCAAAAGCCATCTATACATACAATGCACTTCCGATCCAAATTCCAATGACATTTTTTAATATGATGGAGAAACAAATCACCAACTTCATATGAAGGGAAAGAAGCCCCGGATAAGTAAAGCATTACTGAAAAAGAAGAAGAAAGTGGGAGGCCTCACTCTACCTGATTTTAGAACATACTATACAGCCACAGTAGTCAAAACAGCCTGGTACTGGTACAACAACAGGCACATAGACCAATGGAACAGAATTGAGAACCCAGATATAAATCCATCCACGTATGAGCAGCTGATATTTGACAAAGGCCCAGTGTCAGTTAATTGGGGAAAAGATAGTCTTTTTTTTTTTTGTCTTGATTTCACTTTTTTTTTTTAATTTTTATTGAGCTTCAAGTGAACGTTTACAAATCAAGTCAGTCTGTCACATATAAGCTTATATACACCTTACTCCATACTCCCACTTGCTCTCCCCCTAATGAGTCAGCCCTTCCAGTGTCTCCTTTTGTGACAATTTTGCCAGCTTCCAACCCTCTCTACCCTCCCATCCCGCCTCCAGACGGGAGATGCCAACACAGTCTCAAGTGTCCACCTGATACAAATAGCTCAGTCTTCATCAGCATCTCTCTCCTACCCACTGTCCAGTCCCTTCCATGTCTGATGAGTTGTCTTCGGGAATGGTTCCTGTCCTGGGCCAACAGAAGGTTTGGGGACCATGACCGCCGGGATTCCTCTAGTCTCAGTCAGACCATTAAGTATGCTCTTTTTGTGAGAATTTCGGGTCTGCATCCCACTGTTCTCCTGCTCCCTCAGGGGTTCTCTGTTGTGCTCCCTGTCAGGGCAGTCATCGGTTGTGGCCGGGCACCAACTAGTTCCTCTGGTCTCAGGATGATGTAAGTCTCTGGTTCATGTGGCCCTTTCTGTCTCTTGGGCTCATAGTTATCGTATGACCTTGGTGTTCTTCATTCTCCTTTGATCCAGGTGGGTTGAGACCAATTGATGCATCTTAGATGGCCGCTTGTTAGCATTTAAGACCCCAGACACCACATTTCAAAGTGGGATGCAGAATGTTTTCATAATAGAATTATTTTGCCAATTGACTTAGAAGTCCCCTCAAACCATGGTCTCCAAACCCCTGCCCTTGCTCCACTGACCTTTGAAGCGTTCAGTTTATCCCAGAAACTTCTTTGCTTTTGGTCCAGTCCAGTTGAGCTGACCTTCCATGTATTGAGTATTGTCCTTCCCTTCACCTAAAGGAGTTCTTATCTACTAACCAATCAGTAAAAAACCCTCTCCCCCCCTCATAACCACAAAAGCATGTGTTCTTCTCAGTTTATACTATTTCTCAAGATCTTATAATAGTGGTCGTATACAATATTTGCCCTTTTGCCTCTGACTAATTTCACTCAGCATAATGCCTTCCAGATTCCTCCATGTTGTGAAATGTTTCAGAGATTCGTCACTGTTCTTTATCGCTGCGTAGTATTCCATTGTGTGAATATACCACAACTTATTTACCCATTCATCCGTTGATGGACACCTTGGTTGCTTCCAGCTTTTTGCTATTGTAAACAGAGCTGCAATAAACATGGGTGTGCATATATCTGTTTGTGTGAAGGCTCTTGTATCTCTAGGGTATATTCCGAGGAGTGGGATTTCTGGGTTGTATGGTAGTTCTATTTCTAACTGTTTAAGAAAATGTCAGATAGATTTCCAAAGTGGTTGTACCATTTTACATTCCCACCAGCAGTGAATAAGAGTTCCAATCTCTCCGCAGCCTCTCCAACATTTATTATTTTGTGTTTTTTGGATTAATGCCAGCCTTGTTGGTGTGAGATGGAATCTCATCGTAGTTTTAATTTGCATTTCTCTAATGGCTAATGATCGAGAGCATTTTCTCCTGTATCTGTTGGCTGCCTGAATATCTTCTTTAGTGAAGTGCATGTTCCTATCCTTTGCCCACTTCTTGATTGGGTTGTTTGTCTTTGAAAAGATAGTCTTTTTTAACAAATGGTGCTGGCATAACTGGATATCCATTTGCAAAAAAATGAAACAGGACCCATACCTCACACCATGCACAAAAACTAACTCCAAGTGGATCAAAGATCTAAACATAAAGACTAAAATGATAAAGATCATGGAAGAAAAAATAGGGACAACTTTAGGAGCCCTAATACAAGGCATAAACAGAATACAAAACATTACCAAAAATGATGAAGAGAAACCAGATAACTGGGAGCTCCTAAAAATCAAACGCCTATGCTCATCTAAAGACTTCACCAAAAGAGTAAAAAGACCACCTACAGACTGGGAAAATTTTTCAGCTATGACATCTCCGACCAGCGCCTGATCTCTAAAATCTATATGATTCTGTTAAAACTCAACCACAAAAAGACAAATGACCCAGTCAAAAAGTGGGCAAAGGAGATGAACATGCACTTCACTAAAGAAGATATTCAGGCAGCTAACAGATACATGAGAAAATGCTCTCGATCATTAGCCATTAGAGAAATGCAAATTAAAACTACGATGAGATTCCATCTCACTCCAACAAGGCTGGCATTAATCCAAAAAACACAAAATAATAAATGTTGGAGAGGCTGCGGAGAGATTGGAACTCTTATTCACTGCTGGTGGGAATGTAAAATGGTACAACCACTTTGGAAATCTATCTGGCGTTTTCTTAAACAGTTAGAAATAGAACTACCATACAACCCAGAAATCCCACTCCTCGGAATATACCCTAGAGATACAAGAGCCTTCACACAAACAGATATATGCACACCCATGTTTATTGCAGCTCTGTTTACAATAGCAAAAAGCTGGAAGCAACCAAGGTGTCCATCAATGGATGAATGGTTAAATAAATTATGGTATATTCACACAATGGAATACTGCGCAGAGATAAAGGACAGTGACGAATCTGTGAAACATTTCATAACATGGAGGAACCTGGAAGGCATTACGCTGAGTGAAATTAGTCAGATGCAAAAGGACAAATATTGTATACGACCACTATTATAAGATCTTGAGAAATAGTATAAACTGAGAAGAACACATTCTTTTGTGGTTACAAGAAGTGGGAGGGACGGAGGGTGGGAGAGGGTTATTTACGGATTAGTTAGTAGATAAGAACTGCTTTAGGTGAAGGGAAGGACAATACTCAATACATGGAAGGTCAGCTCAACTGGACTGGACCAAAAGCAAAGAAGTTTCTGGGATAAACTGAATGCTTCAAAGGTCAGCGGAGCAAGGGCGGGGATTGGGGACTATGGCTTAAGGGGACTTCTAAGTCAATTGGCAAAATAAATTCTATTATGAAAACATCCTGCATCCCACTTTGAAATGTGGTGTCTGGGGTCTTAAATGCTAACAAGCGGCCATCTAAGATGCATCAATTGGTCTCAACCCACCTGGATCAAAGGAGAATGAAGAACACCAAGGTCACACGATAACTATGAGCCCAAGAGACAGAAAGGGCCACATGAACCAGAGACTTACATCATCCTGAGACCAGAAGAACTAGATGTTGCCTGACCACAACCGATTACTTCCCTGACAGGGAGCACAACAGAGAACCCCTGAGGGAGCAGGAGAACAGTGGGATGCAGACCCGAAATTCTCATAAAAAGACTAGACTTAATGGTCTGACTGAGACTAGAGGAATCCCGGCGGTCATGGTCCCCAAACCTTCTGTTGGCCCAGGACAGGAACCATTCCCGAAGACAACGCATCAGACATGGAAGGGACTGGACAATGGGTTGGAGAGAGATGCTGATGAAGAGTGAGCTACTTGTATCAGGTGGACACTTGAGACTGTGTTGGCATCTCCTTTCTGGAGGGGAGATGGGAGGGTAGAGAGGGTTAGAAACCGGCAAAACGGTCACAAAAGGAGAGACTGGAAGGAGGGAGCGGGCTGACTCATTAGGGGGTGAGTAAATATGGGAATATGTAGTAAAGTATATATAAGCTTACATGTGACAGACTGACTTGATTTGTAAACTTTCACTTAAAGCACAATAAAAATTATTTAAAAAAAAAGTATGGTAGATAGAATACTCAAAAGAACGTGTCAGGAATAGATGTAGACATATCATTAAGCATGATATATCATGAATAAGTTCTAATCTATTAAAAGAAAGGTGCTCAGACTGGGTTCTTGAAAATCCAGTAGTACATGATTTACAAATGTTCAGTTATCTATTGCTACTTAACAAACTACTCTAGAACTTCGTGGTTCAAAACAAAAATGATTTATTATTTCTCATGATTCTATGGATTGGTAATCCAGTTCTGCTGGTCTTGCTTGGAATCACTTATGCGGTTCCTATCAGCTGACAGCTCAGCCAGTGCTGGGGAGTTCAAAGTGGCCTCAATACATGCCTGGCAGTTGGTAATGGCTGTTGGCTGGGACATCTTGGTTCTCTTTGATGTCTCTCATCCTGCAGAAGCTTAAACTGGGCTTATTCACAGCATGGTGGTTAGAAGGTTCCAAGAGGGTAAAAGAGAGCCGCAAGGCCTCTTAAGACCTAACCTCAGAAGTCATATGTCCCTTCTGTCACATTATATTGGTATTGGTCAATGCAACACAAGTCTAGCTCTTGTCAAGTGGTGTTAAGAGTGGCTGCAGGTATATCTGGGATCTGATTAAGGGTATATTGAGCTGGGGATAGATTTAGCTTAGGTTTAGTGGCATATTTTTGTGGTTTGCAGTCACTTTCATGTATAGTTAAGTTCTTGCTATTTGCCCGAATTTAAGAATGATGTTTGGGAATATTCCTATCACCCACTGGGCCAGCTCACCTTTCATGGTGACTTGAAGGTGCAGAGCCCTTATATCATATTATGAATATGTTGTATCATAATATGACTGTGTTCCACGGCATTTGGCAATGAAGCATGTGGGTAGCGGAAAAAAGCAAGGTTTGAAATGTATGGAGCCAAAAGCTAGTCTATGGAAAATTCTTCCTATCATTGAATGTATACAATTGTAAGGGAAGGGTTCAGTTCTTACTGAAACTTAGTGTCTTAGTTATCTACTGCTGCTATAACAGAAATACCACAAGTGGATGGCTTTAACAAAGAGAAATTTACTTTTTCACAGTCTAGTAGGCTAGAAGTCCAAATTCAGTGCGTCGGCTCCAGAAGAAGGCTTTCTCTCTCTGTTGTCTCTGGAGGAAGGTCCTTGTCATCAACCTTCCCTGGACTAGGGGATTCTCTGAGTAGAATCCAAAGGACGCGCTCTGCTCCCAGCACTGCTTTCTTGGTGGAATGAGGTCCCCAGTTTCTACTTGCTTCCCTTTCCTTTTATCTCTTATACGATAAAAGGCGGTGCAGGCCGCACGCCAGGGAAACCCCCTTTACATTGGATCAGAGATGTGACCCAAGCAAGTGTGTTGCATCCCACCCTAATCCTCTTTAACCACAGTCAGAGATTATGATTTATAACACAAAGGAAAATGACAAAATGGAGACCAACCAAATAATACTGGGAATCATGGCCTAACCAAGTTGACACATATTTTGGTGGGACACAATTCAATCCATTACACTTAGTAAAAGCCAATAGTCTCTCCTGTCAGGAATATATTTGATAGTACAAAATGGACCTATACCCACACACAGAAAAATGAAACATACTTCATGCCCTGCACAAAAAGAAAACTAATTCAAAATGGATTAAATTTAGATTTAATATTTAAGTTTAATTTAAATATTAAATCTAAAGCCATAAAGTTCTTGGAAGAAAATATAGGAGCAAAGGTTTGGGGCCTAATTTTTTTCAATGATAGGTTATTGAACGCAACGATTGCACAAACAACAGAAAACAAAATAGACACTGTGACCACATAAAAGTTAAATACTTATGTTCATCAAAAAGGCTTTATCGAAAGAGAGAAGAACCTACAGACTGGTAAAAATTCTTTGGGAATGATACAGCCAATAAGGGTCTAATATCTAAAATATATAGAAAACTTCTACACCTTAACAAAAAAAATTTAAAAAAAGCCAATCAAAAACTGGGCAAAGGACAGAAACAGACACTTCGCCAAAGAGGATGTCCAAATGGCTGACAGACACATGAACAGATACTCAACATCATTAGCCAGCAGAGAAAGGCAAATCAAAACCACAATGAGATACCATTTCACCCCGACCAGTGTGGCTAAGATAAATGGAAAATAACAAGTATTAGACGGGATGTGGAAAAACTGGAACCCTCATCCTTTGCTGGTGGGAATGCAAAATGTTGTAACCACTGTGGAAAACAGTCTGGAGAGTCCTCAAAAAACTAGAGGTAGGGCTGCCATATGACCCAGCAATTTTACTCCTAGGTACATACACTAGGGATAGAATAGACGTGACAGGAGCAGACATATGCATACCTGTGTCCATTGGAAGGAATACACAGTCACTGTACCCAAAAGAATTGGTCAACATTCAAACATTTCAGGAAGCAGGATATGATCAAGAACCAATGGTACTGAAGGAAGCAGTCCAAGTTGCACTGAAGGCATTGGCAAAAAACAAGGCTCCAGAAATTGACAGAATACCAATCAAGATGTTTCAGCAAACAGATGCAATGCTGGAAAGGCTTACTTGTCTATGCAAGAAACTTGGAAGAGAGTTACCTGGCCAAACTACTAGAAGAGATCCATATTCATACCTGTTCCAAAGAAAGGTGACCCAATGGAATGTGGAAATTATCAAACAATATCATTAATACCACATGCAAGTAAAATTATGCTGCAGATAATTCAAAAATGGTTGTAGCAGTCAGAGGTGTAATTAAAGCATGGCAGGTAGAGCGAGTGCCCTGGGTCCCACTTGAGGAGGGGCACTAATGAGCAGTTTCTATTGGCCATTGTAGTTTCCATTGCCAGCTGTGAAAAATCATTCAAAAATTTAAAACTAATTGCCATGGTAGCTATTTTCCATAGATAGGCCCCCAGCAGTAGTATATCAACAGGGAACTGTCAGAAGTTCAAGACAGATTCAGAAGAGGATGTGGAGTGAGGGATGTCATTGCTGATGTCAGATGGATGTTGGCTGGAAGCCCAGAATACCAGAAGTGTACTTGTGCTTTATCGACTATGCAAAAGGATTTGAGTGTGTGAATCATAACGAATTATGAATAACATTATGAAGGATAGGAATTCCAGAACACTTAATTGTGCTGGTGTGGAACCTGTACATAGACCAAGAGGAAGTCGTCTGAAAAGAACAAGAGAATAGTGCGTGATTTAAAATCAGGAAAGGTGTGCATCAGGGTTGTATCCTTTCATCATACCTATTCAATCTGTACGCTGAGCAAATAATCTGAGAAGCTGGACTATATGAAGAAGAACATGACATCAGGATTGGAGGAAGACTCATTAACAACCGGCAATATGCAGATGACACAACCCTGCTTGCTGAAAGTGAAAAGAACTTGAAGCACTTATTGCGGAAGATCAAAGCCTACAGCCTTCAGTATGGATTACACCTCAGCATAAAGAAAACAAAAACTCTCACAACTGGACCAATGAGCAACATCATGATAAACGGATAAAAGATTGAAGTTGTCAAGGATTTCATTTTACTTGGATCTATAATCAACATTCATGGAAGCAGCAGTTAAGAAATCAAAAGACATATTGCATTGGGAAATTTTGCTGCAAAAGACCTCTTTAAAGTGTTAAAAGGTAAAGAAGTCACCTTGAGGACTAAGGTACCCCAGACACAAGACATGATATTCGTAATCACCTCATATGCATTCGAAAGGTGGACAGTCAATAAGGAAGACTGAAGAAGAATTGATGCATTTGAACTATGGTGTTGGTGAAGATTATTGAATATACCATGGACTGCCAGAAGAAGGAACCAATCTGTCTTGGAAGAAGAGGAGCCAGAATGCTCCTTAGGAGAAAGGATAGTGAGACTTCATCTCGCTTACTTTGGATATGTTATCAGGAAGAACCAGTCCTTGCAGAAGGACATCATGCTTGGTAAAGTAGAGGGTCAGAAAAAAGAGGAAGACCCTCAATGAGATGGACTGACACAGTGGCTACAAAAATGGGCTCAAACATAGCAATGATTGTGAGGATGGTTTGAGACTAGGCAGCGTTTCGTTCTGCTGTGCGTGAGATGGAACCAATTCGACGGCATCTAACAACGATGTTCATTGCAGCACTATTCATGATAGCAAGAAGATGGAAACAACCTGAGTGCCCATCAACAGAGGAATGGATAAGTAAAATATGGTACATATGTACAGTGGAATACTATTCAGCGATAAAGAAAAATGAGTTTCTAAAACATCTTACAACATGGATGAACCTGGCGGACATTATGTTGAGGGAAACAAGTCAAGCACAAAAAAAAAAACCAAAAAACCACAAATTTGTATGTTTTCACTTTTATGAAATGACATGAATAGGTAAATATACAGAAACTAATATTCATTAGTGGGCAACAGGGATGGAGGGAGAGGAAGATTCACTCTACAGATAGTAAACACTTGGTATTTTTGGTGATGGGAAAGGTAACGCCAAATGAGGGTGGTGTGTGCATAGCTTGACGGAAGTAAATGATGTCACTAAGATGTACACAGGAAAAAAGGACCTTTAGGTAATTGCTATGGCTTATATAATTTTGAAACAACAACCAAAAAATATATGCATGGGTATATATGTATGTATGTAGGCATATACATGTATAGGTATGTATGTGTGAGTGTGTATGTGTGTATATATAAAAACCAAAACCAAACCCCGTGCCGTTGAGTCAATTCCAACTCATAGCAACCCTACAGGACAGAGTAGAACTGCCCCATAGAGTTTCCAAGGAGCCCCTGGCAGATCTGAACTGCCGACCCTTTGGTTAGCAGCCACAGCACTTAATCACTACGCCACCAGGGTTTTATATATATATAGGTGTATACAAATATTTATGTATATGCATGTATGTGTGTGTATGCTTACATATTTATATATATGACAAACCACACAGGGGGCAAATTTATAGATACTTTGTAGACATAACCAAATATCTTGCAGGAATACTTTTCTGGGTTTGAAGCTTAGGACCATAGTCTAGTGGGACAACTCAGTCAATAGGCATAATAAAGTTCATAAAGCTTATGTTCTACATTCTAGATTGGTGAGTAGTGTCTGGGGTCTTAAAAGCTTGTCTAAGATACCACTATTGGTCTGTATTCATCTGGAGCAAAAGAGAAAGCAGGAAACCCAATATTCAAAGAAGGAGCTGGTCTACAAGACCAGCAGTCTACATGAACCATGGCCTCTTCTACCCTGAGACCAGAAGAACTAGATGGTGCCCAGCTACCACTACTGACTGTTCTGATCAGGACCACAATAGCTGGATCCTGATAGAATGGGAGAAAAATGTGGAACACAGCCTCAAATTCTTAAAAAAAATCAAGACTTACTGGACCAGGTTGAGACTAAAGGACTCCCTGAGACTATTGCCCTGAGATACTCTTTAAACCTTGAACCAAAACTAGCCCGAGGTCACCTTTTAGCTAAATAACAGATTGGCTCACAAAATAAAGAATATCACTCATGACTACTGTGTACCTTTAAAAAAACATCTATATGAGACCAAACTGTCAACAATTACTTTAAAGTAAAGATGAAAAGGGAGGCAGGGAAACTAGAGTAATGGAAATGGAACAACCAGAACAGATATAATGAGAATGTTCATGCATTGTGAAGAATGTAACCAATGTCACTGAACAATTTGAGTAGAAATTGTAGAATGAGAACCTAAATTGCTGTGTAAACCTTCACTGAAAACACAGTATTTTTTTTTAAATGGCCCAATACCTTCTAAGTACCAAGTTAAAATGGCCTCAAACCTAGAATTCTGTACTCAGCCAAATTATTAATTAAATGTGAGAGCACATTTTTTTTTTCTTTTTGAATGGGAATCACATTAAATAGAATATAATGGAATTCCTGTGTCTGTGGGACACAAACCTACAATGGTGTTGCAAACTTCAAGCCCATCTGTCATGTTTTATGAATCTCAATTTTCAATAATAAACAACAAATTTCCATCAAGCATGCTAAAGTAGACTGAACTATCTTTGATCTGCTTCCATAAAAGAATACAGCCAAGAAAACTCTGTGGGGCAAGTCTACCCTGTCACATGGGATGGCTGCGAGTTGGAATGACTCCATAGCACCCAATAACATGGGAAATATTACAAAGTCATTACCACTAAGAAGAAGCACTGGTGGCTTTGGAACGTGTCACATTGTCTAGGTCGAATTATTTTTCCCAGAATTTCCTTCCCTGTATGTTTCCACCTAGGGTGGGCCACCAGAGACATTTTTGAGTGGGATTTAGAAGGTGGAAGAGAAGCAGCAGCCTCTCTGTAGCTCATACACGTTTGTTGATTACCCTCCTTCTTTTGGAGCAGCAGCTGGGCCTGCAGCAGCTCCACCTTCCCCAGGATCCTCCTTCAACTTTTGACTCCTGGGCCAGGTATGTGTTTAGCTCCATGACATAGGGCACCAGCTTCTTCTGCAGGACACCCATGTCATCAAGGTTGGAGACAGTTCCAGTCTACCCTAATGGAGCCCAGCTCATGCTCTTGGGTTGCAGCTTGTCCTTGTTCTCCCTCATTTTACATCCATCTTCCTTTTCACACTGCCTGCCCTGTAGACATCAAGCTCCAGTGTCAGGTGGAAAGACAACAGCCTTACAAAGCATGCTTAACCAGCTTCATAACTGTGTAAATACTTGTAACAAATCCCTTATTTTAGATAGCTGACCAGTAAAACCAGTTGCCATCGAGCTGATTCTAACTCATGGCAACCCTATGTGTGTCAGAACTATGCTCCATAGGGTTCTCAATGGCTGACTGAAGTAGATGCCAGGCTTTTCTTCCGAGGTGCATGTGGGTGGGCTTGAATCTCCAAACTTTTGGTTAGCGGGTGAGCATGTTAACCATTTGCACCAACCAAGGATTCCTTTAGATAGATAGATAGTAGAGAGGCCGATAAACAGAGATGTAGATGTATAAAAGTGTGTGTGTATTAACCTTCTAGTGGTTCTGCTTCTGACGGAAGCCATCAGAGATACAACTAAAATTTCAATAATATTATAGACGTGCGCCATGCAGTTTATGTTAGACTGCTTTCCTGGATTTTGTGATGTTTATGGTGTTTGTCAGCTTTTTTGAAACTGCAATTTGTTGTGATTTCTTTCCATACTCAAAATAAATATTTATTTTGTGCTTGTAATTTTGTGTAATTGTATACATTTTAAGCCCCACAAAACCCAGATCCTCTCCTGCTTCTTTAGGCAAAGTCCTCCATCAAAAGGGGGAATAAACCAAGAATGACAATAACATAGCACCCAGGAAACAGGAGGCCCCACATAGCACAGGGCAAAGGTGATCTGGGGATGCTGGTGCAGGACGTCCAGGCTGACAGCTGTGCAGGAGGCCTTGAGAGGTGCCCAGGTGGGGCGGTGGGGGGCTGCAGAAGGAGTATCACCAAGAAGAGAAAATAAAGGCCTCAAACATCAAATTTTTTAAATATTTTGAGAGGAAACTTACACTTTTGCAATAAGTTTTGGGAGATAGCAATAGAAACACAGAAAATAAACAAATCTGAAAAAACAAGGCAATTATCAACTCCAAGGAGAACAAAAGTTTATATAAGAAAAGATATATAATCACATTGCAATGCGTGGACCAGCTGCGACTAGCAATTAGATAATTATTGTAATGTAAACATTGAATGTTGATTGAAGAAAAAATTGTAATTTAATTATATTGGAAAGATGGGGGAGGTGGGTGAGAGAGAGAGAGAGAAAAAAACAAAAAACCCACTGCTGTCAAGTCGATTCCAACTCATAGCAACCCTACAGGACAGAGTAGAACTGTTCCATAGGGTTTCCAAAGAGTGCCTGGTGGATTCGAACTGCCAACTTTTTGGTTAGCAGCCATAATTCTTAACCACTACGCCACCAGGGTTTCTGTGTGAGAGAGAGAGAGCTAAATCTTTAACTTCCATAAGAAGTCAATCGGTAATATCTAAAACTGAAAAAAAAAAAAAAGCAGAAAAGCATGTTTTTTTTAATATGGTAGTAAATATCAGACAAAACAGCTGAAAAATTTGAAAGTGGCTGCCTTAGGGAACTGGAATCAGGGACAAAAAACAGGGACTGTTTTTATCGTTATACACTTTAGAAATTATTTGAGTAAAACTAAAAATGTAATAATAGAAAAAAGATACCTTAGGCAAATACTAAGAAAGAGAAAGTTTCAATAGTTGAAATATTAATATAAGAAGAAATAAAATTCAAGGTTAAAAGCATTGAAAGGAACCAGGAAGGAATTTCGTATTAATAGATGGCATAGTTCACCAAGAAAGAATAATAGGCCTAATCATTTGCCTATCTACTAATGGAGCTTTGACAGAAATTCAGGGATAAAAGAAATCTACAAAGCAGGAGATTCCGAATGAATCTCTCTTCGAAGTCCACAGCTCAGATAGACAGAAAACAAGAATACGATGGTTTGATAACAATGAAGTAGCTTCATCTAAAAGATGGTATGAAACATTTTACCCAATAATTACAGAGTATAGATTTTCTTCAAACACATACGAAGTTTTCGAAAAAATTAAACATTAATTCAGCCACAAAGGAAATCAATAAAACTCAAGAAACAAAAATCATACGTGACATTTTCCCAGCCACACCTCATAAAAGTAGGAGTTCTATTTATTTAAGCACAGCCGAATAAAACAACCACCACAAAACCAGCCACCTGAAAAATTTTAAATACACTTATAAAATCTTTTGGGTTAAAGAGGAAATTCATACTGGAATTCACAATGTTTTCAAAAGGACAGAAAAAAACGTTACACTGAAGCAACACGCACAGGATCTATAACCCTCAACGATTTCTGTGATGAGGGACATGTCCTGCATCTCTGCTGTCTGGTATAAGGTAGCCACCAGCAATCTGTGGCTATCGAGCACTTGAAATGTGGCTAATGTGACTGAGGAACTAAGTTTTTTATTTTACTTAATTTCAATTTAAGTAGCCACAAGTGGCTACTGGTGGCTACCATATTGGACAGTGCAGTATTATAATGAGCACATTTTACTTTTTTGCCTTATTTCCAAGGGTGATTTTTTCCATTAAAAAATATTGAAGTATAACAAATACAATAAAGTTCAGGTATTAGAGTGTACAGCTTGAGGAACTTTGACATATGCGTACAGCTGTGTAACCACTTCCCGGATCAAGATGTAGAAAGTTTCCCTTGAGGCCCCTGCTAGGCAGTGCTCCCCAGCAGTATCCCAACGTCTTGCATCATAAGTGAGCTTTGCCTGTGTTTGAGCTTCATGTAAATGGAATCACCCACTATGGATTCTTTTGTGTTTGACTCCTGTTGTGGACTGAATTCTGTTCCCCCAAAATAAGTGTTGGACTCCTAACCCCTATCTCTACCTGAGTTTCATCCCATTAGGGAGTAGAACTTTCTTTCTTAAGTTAGTGAGGGCATTTTCATGTACAATGTGGCCTAAATCTAATCACTTCTGAGCTATAAGAAGAGCAGATTAGACACAACAGCAAGCACAAACAGGGAAAGAAAGACACCAGGTGAGGCTCACCAAGGAACCAAGGAACCAAGGAAAGAGACAAGGATTTTTCCCCAGGGCCAACAGAGACAGCCTTCCCCTATTGCCGGTGCCCTGAATTCAGACTTACAGCCTCCTGAACTGTGAGAAAATTAATTTCTCTTTTTTAAAGCCACTAACTTGTGGTACTTCTGTTACAGCAGCACTTGGTAACTCAGACAGCTTCTTTCGCTCAACATTATGGCATCCACATAGTTGTGTGTACCTGTAGTTCATTTTTTTCATCGTTGTGTATATTACATTGTATGAATATACCACAGTTTATTTACCCATTCTACTATTAGTGGACATTTGGGTTATTTCTAGTTTGAGACAATTACAAATAAAGCCACTATGAACATTCTTGTATAAACACTTATTAGGTTAAGAGCTACTGCTGCTAACCAAAAGGTCAGCAGTTCTAAGCCACCAGCTGCTCCTTGGAAATCCTATAAGGCAGTTCCACTCTGCTCTATAGGGTCACTATGAGTTGGAATCGACTCAATGGCAACTGGTTTTGTTTTTTTTTTTTTCATCGCCAAAGCCTTATTACGAACACTGGTTCTCTCTCTCTGTCTCTCTAGCCAGTGTTCTTAATGAGGCTGTGGTGATAAAATATATATACCCCCCCCCCGTTTGTCATACTGTGGGGGCTTGTGTGTTGCTGTAAAGCTGGAAGGTGTGCCACTGGTATTCAGATGCCAACAGGGTCACCCACAGCAGACAAGTTTCAGCTGAGCTTCCAGAGAAGACAGACTAGGAAGAAGGACCCAGCAGTCTACTTCTGAAAAGCATTAGCCAGAGAAAACCTTATGAATAGCAGCGGAACATTGTCTGGTATAGTGCTACAAGATGAGCCCCCCAGGTTGGAAGGTACTCAAAAGATGACTGGGGAAGAAGAGCTGCCTCCTCAAAGTAGAGTCGACCATAATGACGTGGGTGGAGTAAAGCTTTTGGGACCTTCATTTGCTGATGTGGCATGACTCAAAAGGAAAAGAAAGAGCTGCAAACATCCATTAATAATCAGAACCTGAATGTACGAAGTATGACTCTAGGAAAATTGGAAATCATCACAAATGAAACGGAACACATAAACATTGATATCCTAGGCATTCGTGAGCTGAAATGGACTGGTATTGGCCATTTTGAATCAGACAATCATATGGTCTACTATGGCATTGCATTCATCATCAAAAGAACATTTTGAGATCCATCCTGAAGTACAATGCCGTCAGTGTTAGGATAATATCCATACGCCTACAAGGAAGATCAGTTAATTCGACTATATTCAAATTTACACATCAACCACTAAGGCCAAAAATAAAGAAATTGAAGATTTTTACCAGCTTCTGCAGTCTCAAATTGATCAAACATGTAATCAGGATGCATTGATAATTACTGGTGATTGGACTGTGAAAGCTGGAAGCAAAGAAGCAGGATGGGTAGTTGGAAAATATGGCCTTGGTGATAGACATAATGCCGACGATTGAATGATAGAATTTTGCAAAACCAATGACTTCTTCATTGCAAATACCTTTTTTCACCAACATAAATAGCGACTATACACATGGACCTCACCAGATGGAATATACAGGAATCAAATTGACTATACCTGTGGAAAGAGATGATGGAAAAGCTCAATATCATCAGTCACAACAAGGCCAGGGGCTGACTGCAGAACAGATCATCAATTGCTTATATGCAAGATCAAGTTGAAACTGAAGAAAACTAGAATAAGTCCATGAGAGCCAAAGTATGACCTTGAGTACATCCCATCTGAATTTAGAGACCATCTCAAGAGTAGATTTGATGCTTTGAACACTGCTGACCCAAGACCAGATGAGTTGTGGAATGACATCAAGGGCATAATCCATGAAGAATGCAAGAGGTCATTAAAAAGACAAGAAAGAAAGAAAAGACAAAATGGATGTCAGAAGAGACTCTGAAGCTTGCTCTTGAATGTCAAGTAGCTAAAGCAAAACGAGGAAATGATCAAGTAAAAGAACTGAACAGAAGATTTCAAAGGGCGGCTCAAGAAGGCAAAGTATTATAATAATATGTGCAAAGACTGGAGATAGAAAACCAAAAGGGAAGAACACGCTCTGCATTTCTCAAGCTGAAAGGACTGAAGAAAAAATTCAAGCCTCGAGTTGCAATAGTGAAGGATTCTATGGGGAAAATATTAAACGAAGCAGGAAGCATCAAAAGAAGATGGATGGAATACACAGAGTCATTACACCAAAAAGAATTTATCAACATTCAACCATTTCAGGAGGTAGCATATGAACAGGAGCCAATGGTATTGAAGGAAGAAGTCCAAGCTATACTGAGGGCATTGGCAAAAACAAGGCTCCAGGAATTGACAGAATACTAACTGAGATGTTTCAACCAATGTATGCAGCACTGGAAGCACTCACTCGTCTATGCCAAGAAATTTGGAAGACAGCTACCTGGCCAACTGACTGGAAGAGATCCATATTTATGCCTATTCCCAAGAAAGGTGATCCAACCGAATGCAGAGATTATTGAATGATATCACAGTGGTTAATATCACACGCAAGTAATATTTTGCTGAAGATCATTCAAAATCGGCGGCAGCAGTGTATTGACAGTGAACTGTCAGAAATTCAGGCTGGATTCAGAAGAGGACGTGGAACCAGGGATATCATTGCTGATGTCAGATGGATCCTGGCTGAAAGCAGAGAAAGATGTTTTCCCGTGTTTTATTGACAAATTATGGATAACATTGCAAAGAAGGGGGATTCCAGAACACTTAAGGAACCTATACATAGATCAAGAGGCAGTTGTTCAGACAGAACAAGGAGATACTGTGTGGTTTAAAGTTAGGAAAGGTGTGCATCAGGGTTGTATCCTTTCATCATACCTGTTCAATCTGTATGCTGAACAAATAATCTGAGAAGCTGGACTATATGAAGAAGAACAGGGCATCAGGATTGGAGGAAGACTATTAACAACCTGTGTTATGCAGATGACACAACTTTGTTTGCTGAAAGTGAAGAGGACTTGAAGCACTTACTGATGAAGATCAAAGACCACACCCTTCAGTATGGATTATACTTCAACATAAAGAAAACAAAAATCCTCACAACTGGACCAATAAGCAACATTGTGATAAACAGATAAAAGACTGAAGTTGTCAAGGATTTAATTTTACTTGGATCCACAATCAACAGCCATGGAAGCAGCAGTCAAGAAATCAAAAGACACATTGTGTTGGGCAAATCTGCTGTGAAAGACCTCTTTAAAGTGTTGAAAAGCAAAGATGTCATCTTGAAGACTAAGGTGTGCCTGACCCAAGCCAGGTATTTTCAATCGCATCATATACATGTGAAAGCTGGACAATGAATAAGGAAGACCAAAGAAGAACTGACTCCTTTGAATGGTGATGTTGGTGAAACCCATTGCCATCGAGTCCATTCAGACTCATAGTGACCCTGCAGGACAGAGTAGAACTGCCCCATCAAGTTTCCAAGAAACACCTGGTGGATTTGAACTGCCGACCTTTTGGTTAGCAGCCGTACCACTTAACCACTATGCCACAACGGTGTTGGTAAAGAATATTGAATATACCATGGACTGCCAAAGAGTGAACAAATCTGTCCTGGAAGAAGTACAACCAGAATGCTCCTTAGAAGCAAGGATGGCGAGACTACATCTTACATAACTTGGACATGTTATCACGAGGGATCAGTCCCTGGAGAAGGACATCATGCTTGGTAAAGTATAGGGTCATTGAAAAAGAGGAGGACCCTCAATGAGTTGGACTGACACAGTGGATGCACCAATGGGCTCAAGCATAACGATTGTGAGGACCAGGACCTGGCACAGGACCAGGCAATGTTCCGTTCTGCAGTACATAGGGTCGCTATGAGCCGGAATGGGCTGGCCAGCACATAACAACAAAAAACAGACACATACATACCTATATATACACAAAACCAAAAAACTAAACACGTTGCCGTGGAGTCGATTCTGACTCATAGCAACCCTGTAGGACAGAGTAGAGCTGCCCCATAGAGTTTCCAAGGGGCACCTGGTGGATTTGAACTGCTGACCTTTTGGTTAGCAGCTGTAGCACTTAACCACTATGCCACCAGGATTTCCGTATATATATATATGTATGTGTATACATATATATGTATGTGTATATATATATCCAGGAGTAAAATTGCTGAGTCATAAATTGCTTCTAACTTGAGCAAACAGTGCCAAACATTTTTCCAAAGTGGTTATATTTATCCATTTACATCCCCAACAGCAGCCAGAGAGTTCTAGTTTAAGCATGTTTTACTTTTATAAGCGGCAAAAGATATGCAATTTTTGATATTTTGAGACAGCAAGAGAAACCCTTTTTCTTGACACACTCCGTAATTAGCAGCAAATTTAATGCTATGTAAACCATTTTGTCCTTCACTCAGTCTGACTTATACTCTATAAGTCTCAGGAGGAGGTTTGGCTTGATGGCTAAGAGCTCTGGCTTCAGAGTCAGACAACTGAAGGGGAAACCTCCATCCTGCAAATCACCAGCTGTGTGATCTTGGGCAACTTACTAACCCTCTCTGTTCTTCTATTTCTTTGCCTGTAAATTGGAAAAACCATGTTACCACCTCAGAGAATTTTATAAGGATTAGTAAGATAATGCTTATGAAGTTCATAGCATGTACCTGGAATATGGTAGGAGTTTAATAAATATTAGTTATTGTTGGTTTTATTAATAGTTGTATTAATGTTAGGGTGACCATTCTTAGCCATTCTAAATGTGTGGTAAGCCACTTTTATTAAAAAACATTTGATCATTAATTTCCCCTTCCCATTTTTTCCCCATTTTAACACTGATCAATTCTTATAAAGTTCTTTTCTGATTTCTATGGTCGTGGCAAATGGTCAGAAGCCTGAAGGACTTTTAGACTTAATTTAAGGGCCTGTTTGCCGGAGTGTTGCTAAGAGAAAATGTGTCTAATTTTTCAAAAGCAAATTAACTCCTAATACACAAGGGGCCCTGTTTGGACAGTAAACCGTTGATAAAAATATGAACACTTTTATTCTTTTTGTTCCATGTGGACTTAAACTTAATTATTAAACTTGCAGTCACATGTCCCAGACAAATTGCACACAATCAGCACAATTTTTTAAAAAAATCATAACATTTTCAAATCAGTAATTTGAAAATGTTATGATTTTTAAAAAAAATTGTCCTCCCAACTAATTTAACCCAACAGTTTGGTTTTATTTTCTACCCATCATGGGGTCTCTAATGAGCCCTGGTGGTGCAGTGGTTAAAGCGCTCAGCTGCTAACAGAAAGATCAGCCACTCTGCAGGAGAAAGATATGGCAGCCTGCTTCCGTAAAGATTTATAGCACTGGAAACCCTATGGAGAAGCCTTGGAAACCTAATGGGGCAGTTCTATTCTGTCCTACAAGGTCAAAACCTATGGGACAGTCTTGGAAACCCTATGGGGAAGTTCTATTTTGTCCTATAGGGTCATTATGAGTCAGAAATTCCAACTCTCGAAGGCAGTGAGTTTTGGTCTGGGGTCTTTGAATGGCTACTTTTTTTCATTTTCTTTCTTTTTTTTCCATCCATATCAAGTCTCATTAGGAACACTGGCCATATAACTAAACACTTATATTGCAAGACATTTCATAATTCAATCTCTTTTATATTCCAGTCCCAAGCAGATCTTTCATTTTCAATATGATGTCGTTCTCTATTGAGCCCTAAGGCAAAATCTTGTCATTGAACACATATGTGTGGTGGGCGGGTTTCAAATGCAATCAGTTAATTGACACGTTACAACTGAAATGGCTCTGCTTGCTCCATTCCCAATTCCCCAGCTGAATTGCTCTTGTTGGTATCCTCGTATTGGAGATTTACAAGGTATAGGTAGTTACGAGGTCAAACACAGCAACTTATTGCCTCTATATGGAACTCTCCTATGTTCTGGTGCCTGGGCTTGGCTCTTTCCTCGGTGTATGCACCTCGTCCTTGAATGGACATGTTTCTCCAGCTTCTCCTGCCCAGTGTTCACGCAGTCCTGGTTCTTTCTCTGCAGGTGACACCCCTTGTCGTACAGGCCCATCTCTCCCTGGGGGGTGTCTCATAGCTGGGGCTCTAATGTTAACAAATCTGGGGTGAGGCAGTCATAGCAAGATGCAGCCCCTTTTTCTTTATCGACCAAAATGCATCACCCTGAGATGGGGGAGGTGGGGGGGAGCTGAGATTAGCATCGCCATCAGGAGTAACAGCACAAACACTGACTGAGTCTTCATAGATGTTAGCTTCCGTTGTTATTATTTAGGTGTCATAGATGCAGGACTGTGTTCTAGACACAGGGTGAGGGAACAGAGGACCCCCCACCTCAGCTGCTTTTTCCTCAAAGAAGCCCTGCCTCCCTTTGTCCTCTTATATTAATGGACTTCCTCTAATGAGCTTCAAGATGGTTCTCATTCCAGCTGATCTTTAAGAACATGTGGGAGGTGGGAGGGGGTCCTTTCAAATCACCTTTCTGCAGACAGGTTTCCAATCTGATCCAAGGCCACCTCCTGGGCATCTGGTTTCTGTTGCTCAAAGAATTACTGCTCCTGATAAATTGCGTTGAGTTCCAAGGCCACTCCTGTCAGATTACATTCTCTGGTCATTTTCCAGGTCCCCCAGTACACACACACACACACGCACGCGCACACACACACACACACGCACAGTCCTCAACCTATTAGGCTCCATTCCCACGTAGCAGCCAGAGAAGTTCTATGAGAGAAGAAACTGGAGAAAGCTAAGGTAGCACAACACCTGCAGCACATAGGAGGCACTCAGGGAAGGTGCCCTGGAGGAACAGCTTGGGAGTCCTGGAGTGAGGGATGGAGCTGAGGACTCTGCCTCCAGGCCTCCACCGTGTTCTCACAGTGCAGGCGCCAGGACACTCAGGCCTGCAGAGTGGAAGCAAGGGGACATATTTTGTACTATTCACCAATTGGTTCCTTGGGAGAGGAAATAAATAGTGAACTCCCCTTTTTCGGGCTAAGTACAAGCTGAGGGTCCACAACCACTGGTTAGGGATATTGTAGAAAAGAATTAAACCTCAAATGGGTTGGCGAACTAGCAAGTCTTCAGGGTCCCTTCCAACCCTGGAATGTTACCAGCTTCCTTGAGGAAGGAAAAGGGAAGGAAGAAAGAGAACAGAGAGAAGAGGGGGAAGGAAATGACAGAATAAAATGTAAAAGGAGGCAGGCAGGAAGGCCAGAAGGTGGGGGCCATTGTATGCATGTACCAAACATTCAGAGAAAAGCTTGACAGTTCCTGGGAGGGCAGGTGTCTCTGTGGACAGTTATCAGAGTGTCTTGGGGCCTCAGCCCTGGGTCTGCAGCACCCACCGTTCCAGTCTTCTGGGCCCAGCCTTTGGGCCTGGTCCTGGCCAGGGAGCACAGGGCCTAGTTGAGCATGGTGTGTGTTTATCCGTTACACAGCTTGGCCCCAACAAAAAAGCAGAATGCTCAGTTCTGCCAACATTCCTCTGCAGGCACTCAGGATCCTAGGGGGTTGCCAGGATGGCCCCCAGTTCCTTCGAACAGGGAGGGACAGGAAGGACTCCTTCTCCCCCAGACACTCATGACTAGTGGATTGGGTTGGACCCAAATTGCTGAACCCTCACTGGCCTATCCTGGTCTGTGCCAAAATGCAATCATCCACGGGTCGATTTCCAAAGCAATCACAGGAATTGGGCCATTTCCTGGCCACTCAGCTGTGACCAGGGGCAGGACTCAGGCTGTGGCCCACAGAAGGCAGTGTTTTCTGAGAGAGTTGGACTGGTCTGGGGAGGGAACCTGGGCTCAGGCCTCTGGGAAATCTCCCAGCCACTGCCACGTCCCGGGCTAGGAAAGGATGCTGGGTACCTGGATCCAGGCCTGGACCCAGCCTGGACAGGTGCAAGTAGAAGGACCTGGTACCTACAGAAAGGGTGGGGGAGGAGAAGAGAAGGGGAGAAGGAAGAAGGGAGGGGAGGGATACAGTCTTCACCTGCTTCCCTAATTCCTGCTCCTTTACTCTCTTCTTACTGCCCCTCTGGGCTACTCCTTCTATCCTGGCAGGGGTGGGGGTTTGAACTGAAACAGGCAGCCAGCTCAGCCTCAGGAACCCCACATCCACTTTTGTTTCCCCATCTCTCCAGTTCCGCACCTGAGGAGCCCCATTTCTAGAACTATTAAACTAGCCTGCTTTCAGCCATGTGCTATACATGTGCACACCTTAGCACACCCCCTGCCACGTGTCCGTGTACTGTTCACTGAGCACCTCCCCCTCCCTTACACACACTGGGCTCTGGGCTAAAAGTGTCAGCTTTTTCTGTAGTTTATGTTTAATGTGACTTCTCCTGTGGAAGCCACAGCTGTTCAGCCCCTGTGAGTCCCCCACACTGGCTTCTCAGAGAGCTGAGGCTGGTGTTGGCAGTACACACACACACACACACACACACTCACTCACTCAGGCATTCCTGGAGCTCCCCGTGTTCAGCGTGTGCAGAGACCCACCCCTCCCACTCCGCCAGCCCCCTACCTACTCCCAGCCTCCCCAACCCCCCACCCTTCCATTTGGCTTCGCCCTCCACCCGGGAGCTGGAAGCACCAAACGCCTGGCAAAATCACAAACCTGTCGGACAAAGACAAAAATCACACAAAAGACTGACACTGGAGGGTTTTAGGGGCTTCCTCCCTCTGTCCCGGACAAAGAATCACGGAGCCCAGTTCAAGCCGATAGTTTATTGACTGTTTACATACAGACGCGTATAGAAAAGGGCGCGGGCTCCGGGAGGGGGGGGGGCTACTCCTTCCCGAGCCGCACTTGTGCTGCGCTTCGCAGAGAGGGTCGACCCACAGGCCCGAAACCCCCGACCCCAACCCCGACGCTTTCCTTCAAAAACGAAAAAGGATCCCGACCCAAGTTGCCGCGCCCGCCCTCAACCTCCCTCCCTCCCGGCCCACCTGTCTGCCCGCCCGCCCCCTCTACACTACACGCTCACACTTCACAGGACACAGTCTTTTCCCCTACAGAGCACGCTGTCTAGGACTACACGCCCGCCCAAGGCGATTCTCACCCAAGGAGGGACAGGGCGGGGAGTCGCCAGGGCCTAGCGCTTTCCTACATCCCATCTCGCTGCGGCCCCGCGGAGGCTTTGTGCTAACCAGGGCGCAAGCATTCATGAGGGACCGAGCCAGAGGGGCCGCAGTTGGCTTCCTATGCCCCTAGCCTTCGTGGGCAGGGGTCTGGGCCCCCGGGAGTCGCGGAAACCGCACCGACCTCCGGAAACCCCAACACATTGACAACGAAATTGGCCCCGGGCCCAGCCCGCACCATCAGCCAAAAAGGGGCGCACAGTCTTGCGGCGCTTTAAGTTAGGCTGGAGCGCGAGAGAAACGGGTTCCCGTCCCCCCTCCACACACATGCCCAATTTTTCCAGAAGCTGGAAAGGGCTCTTAGCACCAGGCCTGGGAGTGTGTAGCTGTCTTTGAAAAGAACAAAAATATGAAAATCAGAGCACTGAGCTGAAAGGGGCCCAGGTACCCGGCTCAGTTCCAGCTGGTCAGAAGCCGGCTAGGGCCAGAGCGGGGTGGGGATAGTGGAAAAGGACCCCAGTCGGGAGGGAGGATTTCAAACACAAAACTAGGGGTGTAAGGGAAAATGACTTCCTTTTATGCCACCGGATCCCTGCGCCCCGGAAAGGGCGGAGGGAGTGGGGTCGAAATGGGAGCCCACGGCGCACCGCGCTAGGGACTTCCGCCAGGGGTCCAGGGCTGGTTCCAAGCCACAGCATTACCACCAGATGTTTCCAAGGTCTTTTCCTATTTCCTTTGGATCCAGAGCCGACCGTGGGGTCGGCGGTGGGACGTAGAACCACCTACCAGCTGGTTGACCCCTTAGGGAACCTTCGCGATGGGAATGGAGGGGTGTGGATTCCCCCCTTTCCCGTTTGTGGGGCGTGGCTTATTTGGGGAGGAAGGAGCGAGGAACTGTGCTTGAGGCAAGAGGGGTTCCACCCGCCGAAAGAGTAACGGCAGGCTGTGGGTACTGGGGACTGGTGAAAACGGTCTGCTTTCCCGACGCCCCTAGTATTCAAGATTGGGGAGTGACAAGGGGGCGGAGTGGGTGTACCCGGGGTGGGATGGGGTGATAAGTCCTGCCAGCCCAAGGCTTCTGCTCCTCGGGACCCAAGGTGAGGGGTGGGAATGGGCGGGCCTGGTGGGTCCAGTGGGCCCGAGGTTCAGCCCTCCGTCTGCCTGTAGTTGCCATTAATCTCCTGGGCAATATTGACCGCCTCGGCGCCCAGGGGCAACCGGTCGCTGTACTCGGAACCCGCCTCGAACTCCTCTTGGTTGGCCTTGGACTGGGACTCCACCAGAGAGCAGGCCGCCAGGCTCTCCTCCCTCTGCAGGTCCCCGCTAGAGTCCTCCTGCTCCGCGTCTTCATCCAGACCCTCTCCGGGGGCCTCCTCTGGCTCCTCGCCGCCTGCCTCGCCGCCTGCGGGGTAGCTTTTCTCCGACTCGAGGTAGGAGGCACGCGGATCGAAGTCGGCGGCGATGCGCTTCTCCATGGGATCGGGAGCCTGTGGTCGCAGGATAAGGCGGTAGGGCTTGCCGGGGTGTTTGGCCAGCAGATGGCAGCAGGCGGCGCCCAGCAGGGGTACGGTGGCCAGCACCAGAAGGAATACGCTCACGGCCACAATGACCAACAACGAGGGCAACTCCTTCTTGGTGGCGAACACCACCTGTACGTGACACGCCTCGCCCGCCAGCGCCAAGCACACGGAGTAGTTGGTGCCAGGACGCAAGCCGCGGAACCAATAGGCATTGACGCCCTCCTCCACCCGCGACCACTGCACGGCGGTGCCGCCCCCGGCTGGGCACAGATAGAGTAGGCGCAGGGGCCGCCGCCCAGGCTGCCCAGCTCCCGCGGCCCCGACGGGCCCAGGGCTCCAGTGCGCCGCCAGCGGCGTCAGCTGCACCCTCGCCTCACGCTCCGCCACGTCTAGCGCAATGACTCCCAGCTCGAAGACGTGAGGTTTAAGGTCCGCGCTCTGGTTGAACGCGTGGTTGGACACGTATCGCGAGGGGTCCCCGTGGCCGCACCGCTGCTCCTCCGCTGAGCCCTCTAGGACCTGATTTTCGGCCTCTTCTCCCTCACCTGCCTCCTCCTCCAGCCCCGCCTCCGTCTCCCCGAGGACGCTGACCCGGGCCAGGCCTTGGCCTTTGGTTTTGCCCTCGGGCTTAGAAGGCAGGACGCTGTTGCCCCGACCTTTGGCTGTGGACTTGCGCTCAGAGAGCGGGGTCTGCCCACCGGGCTCTCCCCCGACGCCGGGCGCGTGCTTCGGAGGCCCTGCTGCTGCCACAGCCACACGTACTGACGTCGAGTTGGCGCCCAGCTCGTTGTCTGCACGGCAGGTGTAAACGCCGGCCTCCTTGGCGCTCAGGATGGGCACCAACAGGGAGCCGTTTGCGAGCGCCAGGAAGCGTGGGGTAGCTGGGGGTGCGGGCCAGGCGGGTGCTGGAGTCAGGGTTGGGGCTTCGGTCTGCGTCGGCCCGTCCCCATCCCCCTCCTGGTCCTCTATCCCGTCCGCATCGTCCTCCTCTCTCAGGGCCGGCGGCTCTAAGACTACAGTGCCACCCGGGATCTGAAGGTGCCATTGCAGGCGAGGCGTCGGGTGGCCTTCGGCAGTGCAGTGCAGGACAAGCGTCAGTCCGGCGCGCAGAGGGCTGCCGGGTGCCTCCGGCTCCGGCTCTGAGCTCAGACGCACGCTGGGCGGTGCACAGGGCAGCGTGGGCAGGCGGTGCACCGGCACCCCCTGCAGCGCGGGAGGCGTGGCGCATGCTATAGAGTCGGGCTCGGGCAGCGAGACCCTGGTGCTCGAGGCCCAGGCCTGCAACCACACAAGGCCGCAGCCGCAGTGGAAAGGGTTGTGATAGAGCTGCAAGTGTGACAGAGCGCTCAGCTCGTCGAAGGTGCCGGGGGCCAGCGTACGCAGGCGGTTGTTGTTGATACGCAGGGAGCGCAGGTCCGGCAACGCCCCGAGCGCGTTGCCGGGCAGCGAGCTTAGGCGGTTGTGATTCATTTTCAGCAGTTGCAGAGCGCTCAGGTTGCGCAGGTCGCTCCACGGGAAGCTAGATATGAGGTTGTGGCTCAGATCGAGGTTCTTGAGCTGGCTCAGCACGGCCAGCGCGCCTGACTCCACGGTGCGCACCTCGTTGTGCGCCAGCCACAGAGATGTGACCTGGGTGACGTTGGCGAAGGCCCCGCGCCGCAGGACGGTGATCTTGTTGGCCGACAGACTAAGCGTGGTCACGTTGGCCGGCAGCCCCTCGGGAACTTCGCGCAGTTCCTTGTAGGCACAGTCGGCAAATTGATGCGCATACTTGTCCACGCAGGCGCATGGCTCTGGGCACGCTCCGGCCACTCCGAGCAGCGCGCAGGTCAGCCACAGGGCCCTCAGGGTCGCCATTGCAATTCCTGCAGATGGAAGCGGGGATGAGGGGGGAGAAGGTGACTCGCTAAGCCCCAGTTCCCCTCCCCTACAAAGCCCTGCCTACGCAAGCTGGTCTAGCGCAGGCCCCGGAGCTCGAGTAACCTCTTCTGTGCGGAGGAGCCTCTCTTGGGCACTGGTGGAGCTCAGTAGTCCTGGGATTCGGGGGGTACCCACTCTCAAGGCCCTAGCCACTATTTCCGGTAATCTCATAACTCACACTTATTTCCCGGCCTAGCCCCTCACCCAGCACCGCCAAGCACTAACCTCTCCACAGGCTTTGCAGCTCGCGAATCTGCCCTGGCGGGGAACTGACCCCCCTCCGCTCCGGAGCCTCTGCTCAGCCCCGTGAGAAGGGTCCACAGAACAGGTATCATCTTTGTCGGTGACCAGCTGTCTTCCCTTTGTCCCACGCACAGCACACGGACACGCGCCCATATGGGCACACACAATACACAGGCACAGGTATCACCATCAATCCGCCAACTTCTGCAGGGGCTTCGAGCCTCTATGCGCCATCGAGAGGTTCGCAACACATTTCGCATACACAAAAACACACAGGCACCTAGACACGGGCACCATATACCCCGGAAACCTCATTGTTTTAGCAACAGGACCCCGCATTTGTCCAGCGTTTTCCACCACGGAGCAAAGCACTTTCCTGTCCATTGTGAGAACTGATAGACAAGGACACACGTCCTCACTTGAACCAATCCACACACAGGGACACAGGCTCTCACTTGCTTGTGCACACAGCCCTCCATTGGGGCTGAAGCCCTGGCTTTCCTAGCACAGCTGATCAGCTACGCCTAGAACTTGAACTTGGGGAGGGTGGCCCGCGTGTGGGCTCCGGGGAAGCAGACCCGCTGGATCGTCCCCTCTGTGGTCAAAGTCTCCCGCTCTCCCAAGGGGAGAACTAGGGCTGCAGGGTCAACCTTCTGTCCGGAAAGGGCGGACCTCCTCCGAGGTCCGGGAGAAAATTGTTGGGGGGAATGGTCCCCGCAGCACCCTTTCGGGTCCCTCTGAGGCCCAGGCAGCACCCAGCCGGACAGAGGGGTCCCGCCCGAAGGGCCGAGGGGAGCTGCCACAAGCTAATGAAGCCAGGAAAGGTTCAAGATTCCAAGGCTTTCTCCGCAGTTTCAGAACGCCTGAGGGGCCCCCCATAAAACCTTCTTATCCCCAGCCACACAAACGCACTTACACACAGACACCCCGCCCCGCTGGGGGGCCTGTTAGGCCCAGCAGAGCCCCTCCCACATTCCATCCTTGGGAACCTGGGTCCCCTGCTCCGCCTTCGCTCCCGGGGGAGGCTCCCTCCCCCCTGTCCCGCCCAGACCGCGCTGGCGGGGTCCAGCGCACCAGGCGGGGCCCACCTGGTAGAGGTTGTGGAGCGGTCCCCGTCGCTTACCTGCTTCTCACTGACTCTCCGAGCTCTGCCCTCAGGCCAGCAGCCCCTTTTCCAGAGGCAGTGTCGCCAAGCCCGGGCCACAGACAGCCCTAGGATGCTCCCTGCATCTGTTGCTGCGGCTGTCGGGGAGAGACGAAAGAGGGGCAGAGAAAGGAACTGGTGAGTTTGGGGGACTCCCCTGGCCCCGAGGTCCCACTAGCAGTTTTTTCCTTTCTTGTCTGTACTCCCCACTTCTGTCTGGCTGCAGGTTGGAGAGAGTCCGCGCGCGCTCCCTGACTCATCGGGGATGCGCACAGCCTCTCCCACCTCCCGCTTGGTCCACAATTGTTAGAGACCCTCCTCGAGGCCGAGACACGTCGGTCACAAGGAGTGCTCCCGCGCCCACCGCCGTCGGCTTGTCTCTTTCCAGCTCACCGGACTCCCCATAACCCACATCCCCCCACATTTACACACCCTCTGACATTGTCACTATCCTTCTCCACACCGGCCCCCACGTTCAAATACGTTCTCACACACACAGACCCTCACCCCCTCCACACAGTCGACCTTCACACATTAGAATTATGCATCATAGTGCAATAATCGCGTCAATGTGTTGAGCTCTCGCTATATTCACTCTCATTTTCACACACACCCCCTACCCGGGACACTCCATTCTCCCTCTCCCGCAAGCACACACATTCACGCGCACTCACCCTCACGCGCCCGTCCAGCCTGCGCCCGCGAGCTTCGCTGCTAATTGAATGCGAGCAGCTTTTACGCCCCGCAACACGTGAGACAAACCATCTTTGAGGATTTTGGGGGAAGAAAAGGCGTTGCTGCCGGGTGGGAGGGCGTGTCTTTGCCTTTAAACTCTTTTTGCAAATGTGGGCTGTGGCGCAGACAGACCTCAAGCGCGACCGGCTGAGTTGCGCGCATCCCTGCGCTCACCGACCCTTCGCTCCTGCACTCCTCCTCCCCGAAGACACGTTCAACACGATGCATAATTGATAGTGTTAGCAGAGCGCCTCACCCTCCCTGCCATTTTTGCCTGGATCTGGGCAGATCCGAGTCCCCATCTCCCCCGCCTCCCTCCAGTCCAACCCGGTGACGAGAACGCACGGCACTGCAGGATGCGCAGGGAAGCAACGTCTCCCTCCCTAACCCCACTCCGCCCCTGCCCCGCTTCTGAAAGCCCGACTCTTCGTCTCGTCTTTTGTGGCTAAACCAGCGCTTTAAGCCAACTGCCCAAAGCGCTGGCCCTGGCGCGCCGAGGGGTGGGGTGGGGCGAGGCGAGCCGGATCAACCCACGCTCCTAGGAAGCGGGTCTGGGAGCACCCAAACGCCTCTTTGGCGGGTCTGGCCTGCTCCAGGCTAATGGGGCACTAGGGCTGCAGGGGACAGTGGCACAGACGCGAAGGGTTTACAAAATATTTGCGCCTCTTGGAGCACCGCGGGCTGGGGACTTAAGGGCGAGCATCTCCTCTCCCACGTACATATCTTCACAGGCTCACAAGCAATCACACCGTCACTCCCACACACCATCCGCCAGTGCCGCGGGGGCCCGCCACAGCCCGCCGTCTCACACCCTAACACGACAGCCGGTCCCCACTGTCCTTGTCTCTTGGCGAAACCCAAGCAATTTTTTGCCACACGGAGGCGGAGACGGGGGGTTGCCGAGGCGTTTGGCTAAAGCCCGATTTCTGCCTCCCTGTGCAGCTCAAGGCAGCGCTGGAAACAGCTGCTGGTCAGAACCAAGAAGGGGGACAGACTCCAGGAGACGCGCCCCCCGGCCCCAGCCGTCCTCGCCACAGACACTGGGCTCTCAGGGCGCATGTGGCCCCCCAGTCCTCACCCCGGGCAGCGGGGGTCTCTCGCCGTGGGTCGATGAGACGGGGTTGGGGCCTCTGCGGAGATCAATACCCTGATTTGAGTGTTGCGCATTTTAATGAGCAGAGGAGGGGGTGGGGGAGAGCTGGGCGAGGAGCTCTGCATCTGAAGAGACCACCCGGCCGGGGTTCCGAGGCTCCTTTGTAAATTAAATATGAACAGACTGGCGCACACACACTCTCCGCGTCCCTCCCTCCCTTCTACTCCAGCGGTGGCTACAGGCGGCCCGGCCCAGTGGGCTGGGACCGGCCCGGCTTTCTCAGCCCAGAGCTCAGAACCCAGAACTTCCCCCTGCCTGCCAAGGCCTGGAGTCTCTACAGCAGGAGGGGAAGGGCTCTGGGAGCTGGGGGAGGGGCCCTCCAGGGAGCTGAGGGTAGGCGGCTGCGTGTCCCAACCCCCAAACTGGATCCTGAGGTGGGACAGCCGAGAGCGCGTCCCTAACCCAGGAGGGAGTCTCTGCTGTTTGGGCCTGACTGGATCGGGGAGTGGCGCGGGCAGTGGGTCCCGTCACCGGCTTCTTTGTCTGCGGAGCGAGGAAGCGTCCTGGGTGTAGTGTCGGCGTCTCGGGAACCCTGAGGAGACGGTTCCGTGAGCCTTAGCCGGGGAAGAGAGGTAGAGGGAGGCGGAGGCCCAGCAGCGAAGACGGAGTCGGATCCGCGATGGCTGACCCTAAAGGCTTTCCTGGGCAGGGGTGGGGGAGACTTGGGCGCAGAGGATCCGGCGTGGAGGCACACAGTTGGAGGACCCTCCCCCCAGGCTTTCACCTCTTTCTGGTTCTTTTTGCCTCTGGGGTGGAGGCAGGTGGGCAGGGGACAAGTTGGAAGACTGAGGCGGGGGAAGGGAAGTGAGAATGGGCTCGCTCGCAGCTGCCCGGATTCCCTGTACCGCAGAGGCCCGCCCCTCCAGCGTCCCGGGAATCTCCCGGAGCCCCTAGGCCAAGAAACCTCTTTTGCTTTCTCTCTTACCGGGGGTGGGGGGGGGAGCAAAAGCTGGGGGATTCAGGGGGAAAACAGGGCGCCAGGCGCATGAAGGGGCGGCAAGGGCCCAGCGGGCACCCCGGCACCGGCGCTGAATCCCACGGGCCCCCGAGACTCCCGCCCACTTTCCGGCAGCGCCTTTGTTCCCCGAACCTGCCCTGGGGGAAAAAGATGTCCCTTACCCCAGCCTTCGACCCGCGACCCGGAGAGGCCAGCGCCTGCGCCGGCAGGGCGAGAGCCCTAGCCTCCCAGGCACAGTCCACCGAGGCCTGGTTTGGGAGCCACGACTCAGGCTTCGGCTTCGAATCTCTGCTAGGAGATTGC
This sequence comes from Elephas maximus indicus, assembly GCF_024166365.1. NCBI lineage: Eukaryota > Metazoa > Chordata > Mammalia > Proboscidea > Elephantidae > Elephas > Elephas maximus. Next base: position 64,181,404 of record NC_064831.1, on the reverse strand, counting down.
GCTTACTGCGCCCGGGGCCGCCAGCCGCGCAGGAGCCGGTCTAATGTTTATAATGTTAATAACCATACAGTTACCAGAGGGCCGGAGAACCGAGCTAGAATAGCACCCCCCGCAGCCGCCCACGTCTTTGATCGTTAAAGAAACAGGCACCTTAATCAGGTGTGTGGGAGTAGGGGAGGGAGAAAGGAGGCATAGTAGGTTCCAAGCCACGAGCGCCAAGAGCTCTAGATTTGGAATCTGATGGAATCCGGACTAAGGCATCGGGACGACACTGGAGACCCAGCCACAGACAGACCCGGAGAAGGGGAGAGCTGGAGCTCCAGGCCACTCTTTTGCGTCCGGACTTCTGACTTCGACCTTGAAGACCCTCAGTGTCCGGAGGGTAGGTCGAGTTGAAACTAGAAGGCTTCGGGTTCTCGCTTTGCGGATTCTGGTCTCTGGCCCAGGCCTGGTCCGCGGGCGCCCTCTGCTGGACACCGCCTGCCAGGCGTAGAGGCCGGGAATGATGACCTGGGAACCTGGAGGAAGGGGCTACCGCGCGAGACCTCCACCAAGGCGCGCGCTCCCAGCAGCTCTGCAGTCCTGCAGGGCAAAGTTTTGAAGCCGGGAAGGGGTATTAACCAAGGTCCCCAGGCTTTCCTTCCAGGCCCACCCTAGCCTACGTCCCAGGAATCTGCAACCTCCCCTCCCCTGACCCATCCAAGTTAGGTCCCTGCTTCGCGCCGCTTCGTGTTTTCAGCTTCTAAGGCATTTTTTTTTTTTTTTTTTTTTTAAGGCACAGAAGGCGCCCTATGACTACTCACTGAGCGAATAGTCCTAGGCAAGAACCACTGAGCTAGTCGCTGTTCCTGAAGGGAAACTTTCCTGTACACCCCCCATCACCTCCTGTACCGCAGGAGAGCCATCTCTGAGCCTTGTACCGGGCCCTAGAAGACAACGACTTTGTCAAGGGCCTGTAAGATGTCTGAGATCTAAAAAAGAAAATCTGTTGGCTCTAAGAGGGGAAAAGAAAACAATAAAATTGAATTAAGAGATGTTGGATGAAATGTTTAGGACATGTAACACAGCAAACGGTTCAGTTTCAACTCCATGCAAAGAGTTATGTGCCTTGATTTTCATGTGACACAGGAGTAACTATGAGCTTGCAGGGAATGTGGGAGGGACCTCTGAGAGTCACAGAGCCAGCGCCTCCATGGGCTTCAAACATCCCCAACCAAACATCCGCCAGCGTAGCAGCCTGCTCAGAAACCCCTCCCTGGCTCCCCACCTCCCAGCTGCCCTCCAGCCAGAAGTCCCTGAGAGCTTGCAGCTTACCAGCTTTCAGCTTCTGCAGTCCTGTGTCCCTACCCTCTTGACACAGTCACACAGTCCTCCCACCAGCCCCTCCAAGAAGCTGCTGTCCTCTTTTTATGTCCAGAGAAATCTCACTCCTCAGGGAAGCCAGGTTCTGTTCATACTATCCCACTTCTCCCCATCCTTCCCCTCATAGGCACGGTCTAGTGGGTAGAAGGACAGATTCTACCACCAGATTTCACTGTGCACTAGCTGTGTGACCTTGAGCAAGTTTCTTAACCTCTCTGTGCCTCAGTAAAAGGGGTATAAATAAGAGTGCCTATTTCATTGGTCTCCTATGAGGATTAAATGAGTCAAAACTTGACTCATAGCCATCCCTATAGAACAGAGTAGAACTGCCCCACAGAGTTTCCGAGGAGTGGCTGCTGGTGGATTCAAACTGCTGACCTTTTGGTTAGCAGCTGAGTTCTTAACCACTGTGCCACCATGGCTCCCACTACATACAAGGCACTTAATATTTGGCACATAGAAAGTGCTCAGTAAATGAGCTGTTATTTTATTAACAATAGCCAGAATTAATCTTTTTCTCACTTGGATGAACTGGATACAGGTGTGATAAGAAGTGTCTGGTGCGCACACCCCTACATGTATGCGTTCTTCCTCCCCCAGCAGGGAGGAGGACCTTGGCCCTGCCCCAAGATGCCTGTCTCTACCCACTCCCCATATTCACATATTGCAGGCATAGGCAGCAATCCGAATGATTGCTAGTATTATTTGTAAAGGTTTCTAGTACCCATGCTTCAACCCAGATTCTGACGCTCACTGCTGTGTCACCAGGGTGCCTGTTTGGAAAGACCTACAGCTGCAGCTTTGTGGTGGGAGGTTTTTAAATAAAATCACAATCTGTTTAAGTATTTATTGGGCTCTGTGACTTTAATTATTTTCTAGGGAAAAAAAAATCCACATTTGCATATGGAATGACTGTTGACTTCACAGGAAAGTAGCAACCTGTGGCAGTTTGCTGGAGGCAACTGGGAGGAATTTCCTGAGTGGTTCAAATGGAGCTCCACGTTATTAACAATCCAGGGTCCTGTCCATGACCTTCCTCCCCGTGCTTTGGTGCTTTCATGAAATTAGCTTAACGTGCTGGCTAGGCTGTTTATTGCCAGCAAAATTAACGACAGCTCTTTCAGTGGCAGCTCATGTAATTATCTGGATTGAGGATGGGGAGCTCCTGCCTGGGAGAGGCAACACTCGGGCTTATGGGGGGCAACAGGCTCAGCTGCTCCACTCCAGCCCAGGCAGGACTTAATGTGAAGAGCTGAGAGTGCGGGAGGTATCGGAGAGGGAGGGCAGGGAATTATTTATGATGCTTCCATCTGCAACCAACAAAAATTCTGCCTCAAAGGATCTTAAACTATTAAGTGTATCAGCCCATAAAGTAAGAAGTAGGCTGGCTTCAGGGCTGGTTGATTCAGCAGCTCAACGACATCAGCAGGGCCCAGGATCTTTCTGTCTCTCTCCTCTGCCACCCGTAACAGGGATTCAGCCTAAGACTCATGTCCTTTGGCACCATTGAATGGTTTTAGCAGCAGCTGGGGTAACATTCTGATTGGTAACAAACTGGTAAGGCTAAGCTCTCTTTCTAGAAGCCGCAAGACTCTCCACGGGTCTTACTGATACACAATGACTAAGGACTCACCCACCATCTCTGAACTACTAATCACTGGCAAAGGGAATGGGATTGATTGTCTTAGAGTAATCATCTTGCCCTGAAATGGATGTTAAGGAGTCAGTCCCAAGGTGCACTACAATCAAGAAACCCTCCTTCCGCCTTAAAGAAAGATTTGGGAATCACATGCTCAGAGTAATCTAATAATTCTGTCAGAATGAATTGAAATGAGAACAACCACAATTGTAATGAACCGTATTGGACACCTCCTTATCTGCAGATTAGACCAGTCTATATCCATAATCTGTGACCAGGGTCAGGGCTCAGTATGGGGTCAGGGTCAAGTTTCAGGGCATGGCCAGGTTCAGGACTCAATATGTGATTAAGGTCAGGTTCAGCCTGGGGCCAGGATTATGGAGCTCTCTTGGATAGATAAGCAAATCACAGAATCCTCTGCTTTCCTAGAATTCTTGAAAGGATACAAATCTGTTCTTGGAAATGTCAGTGCTGGGATCCAAAGCTATTTTGGGAGCAGTGGAAGCTTCCGTCGTTAGTTGGATATGTATGAATAGAAGATGTTTATGAGCTCAGAACTGTTCCTACATGACTTCACATCCTAAACATGTCACCTGCTCCTATGGCTGAGAAGAGAGGCACTTTCCCATAGAGGTGGAAACAGGAGGGAGAATTCTACCCTAGTCTTATGAAGTATGCGGAAGCAGGGCAAAGCAGTGGCAACCATACTGGGCTTGGAAATCTCGCTCCAGTTGCACTGACTGTGTGTGGTCTTAGGCTCTTCCTTCCTTTTCTCCATCTAAGTTTCTCCACTGCCACAGTAAGAGATGGACTCCATGCTCTCCGAGGCCCTTCCAGCGTGGCTGTTCTCTGAGATCCTGGTTCTTGGAGCACAGACTGCAGGAGATGCCAGTTTGCAGATTGACCCAGAGCCTCTGGGAGGCAGGCTGCCTTCCAATGGGGCTTCCTGCAGTAGGATGTCCTCAGAATGTCTGGTGGCATTGCTTCTCTTCCTCCTCCAGTCCCTGGACAGTTTTTTTGTTTAATTTCCCACCACACTGCAGTCTGCCTCATTTCTGAGGCTATTAGCACACCCGACCCCAGGAGCTAACCCCCTCCTCAAAACTACTGGGTACTGCTCTGTGGATAGGAGGCACACTTCTCAAAGGCCCTTGACATAGTAGGATTCAGGGAGCAGCATGGGTGATGTTAGGAATTAAAATCTGACCACTGACTATTTCAGAAGCCTTGGTGCTTCGGTCTCGGAAGAAAGACCAAGGCTGCCAGGGGATACCTGGCTGGTGGGGACATCCAGAAGAATGCACAACTCTTCTTGTAGTTCTGGCCACTCCCCTCTGCCCTGATTCCCTCAATGTCTTAGTCAGGGTTCTCTAGAGAAGCAGGAACAGTGAGAAATACATACATATATACACGGAGAGAGAGAGAGAGAGTTGTACTTCTAGGGGTTGACTCATGCAATTGTGGAGGCTGGAAAGTCTAAAATCTGTCGGTCTGGCAGCAGTGGGAGTCTTCTGCAGGCTTCCATCCCCAGGTGTTTAGGTCAGGCAATAGGAAGAGTGCAGAGAGAGAGGGAGTGAGGGAGAGAGGGAAGAAGGTAGAAGAGGGAGAGGGAGAGAGAGATATCTGCCAAAATATCTATTTATAGTCTGAAGGCAGACCACAGCCTAAGGAAATTCCTCTTTCGGCTGATAGATTAGATTACATTATGGAATGTGATTACATTATATCAAGTTAGATTACATTGTGGAACAACAACTAGTCTAGTGTTTGGCAAAAACCACTGGGAACCACAGCCTAGCCAAATTGACATATAAAATTAACCATCACACTGGTCCATCAGAGATGTAAGGCCACAACAAACACATGCCCAGAGACTCCCTCCCCTCATGTGGCCTCCAGCATTGTCCACAAGAGATTGTCCTCCTCTCCAGCCCCCAGGCTTAGAGTTCCTCACCCACTGTCCCCGTCAGAGCCCAGAGCAACTCAGGGTTGGGCACGTGGCGGATGGAATAAAACAGAATGTCCTTCCAGGAATCTTTAGTCTCTCACTGTGAACAAGCTCTCTTCATTTATTTTAGGAAGTGACTCTGAGGCAAGGGTCTGTGTGTAGTGGTGGTTAAGGAAATGCTCCCAGGAGAAACTGGCTAGGGAGAAGGGGAAGCAGAATAGGAAGGGAAGGAGCTAAGGAAGGGTGTTGTTTCAAGCAAAGCCTCAACCTTAGCCTGATCCGCTGGGAGGCTCTAGAGCATCAATTAACCCCAGAGTTTGTCTTGACTTGAGTGGGGAAGCTGGGCTCCCTTAGATGCACTGCAGCCAGACATTGGCTAAGGACTGCCCCACACCAAAAACAAACTAGTTGCCATGGAGTTGATTCCAACCCATGGCAACCCCATGTGTGTCAGAGTACAACTGTGCTCCATAGGGTGCCAACCTTTCAGTTAGCAGCCGAGTGCTTAACTGTTGGGGCCACCCAAGGGACTCCTAAGGGCTGTGCCAGGGAGATATAAACTCCCAGATGCTTCCCTCCCTCTGTGCCTGTGGGCAAAGCAGCTTGAGTAGCTCAAGGGCAGGCCTGTGAAGAAAGTCACAGGTGTGAGCTGTCAGACGCAAATCACACAGAAGCCGGGGGATGGGTCTGCTACATCATTCACTCAATAAATAGTCATTGAGTCCCCCCCATGCCAGGTTCTACGCTTGGCACAGGTACGGCAGTGTATCAGGCAGATGCCATCTTTGCCCTAAGAGAGTGTCTCCACCACCCAACATGTTCAGGTCCCCTTTGTGTGACCTTGGGCTTCTAGAAGGTGAGTGCCCCCAGAGTATGCTCCATCCACTCAGTCAGGTCTGTGAGGCCTGTATTCCCCTTTCCCCCACTGTCTTAGTCATCTAGTGCTGCTATAACAAATACCCCAAGTGGATGGCTTTAACAAAGAGAAATTTATTCTTTCACAGTCTAGTAGTCCAGAAGTCCAAATTCAGGGCACCACCTCCAGGGGAGTGCTTTCTCTCTCTGTCAGCTCTGGGGGAAGGTCCTTGCCATCAATCTTCCCTTGGTCTAGGATCTTCTCTGCACAGGAACCCCAGGTCCAAAAGATGTGTGCTCCTGGCTTTTCTTGGTGGTATGACTCCCCCGCCCCTGCTGGCTTCTGTCTTTTCTATCTCAAAAGAGATTGGCTCAAGACACAATCCAGTCTTGCATATTGAGTCCTGTCTCATTAACATAACTGCCGATAATCCTATCTCATCAACATCATAGAGATAGGATTTACAACACATAGGAAAATCACATCAGATGACAAAAAGGTGAACAATCGCACAATACTGAGATTCATGGCCTAGCCAAATTGATATACATATTTTTTGGGGAGACACAATTCAATCCATGACACCTGCCAAGCTCTGTTTTCCTGAGAGGAGATATGGACAGGGAGCTGCCCCTGACAGCCTTAAAGGCTCCCAGAATCACGGGACATTAGAGCTGGGGGCCTGGAGTTCCCCTGTTCCCATTCCTTTACTTTCCTGGAGGAGAAATTGAGGCCAAGAGAGAGGTCAGAGCAGATGGGGCTGGGGTTGGGGCTGGGGCGAGAACCCAGGCTAGGTGGTCCCCAGGGTGCTGCTTCTCTGACATACCCTCAGAGTAGCCAGGGTCAAGAAAGTGCCAGGTTTGGTGGCCCTTGGAGAGCTTGCTGGTTAGCAGGCCTTTGAGACTTTCAGGCATCTGTGGCTTCCCTGAGGGCAGAGGCAGCTGTTTCAGGGCTGGGACAGGTGCCCCACACTTCAGTCTTTTGCATTAGCCCTTTGTGCACTGTTTCCCCTCCCCCCACAAAGTGCTTACAGGCACCAGAACCAGAGCCCTACCCTTGTCCAAGACAGGCTGAGGTTATGCCCTCAAATTGGAGTTATCTATAACAGCAGGATGTTGTCGTTGTTAAGTGCCCTCGAGTCGATTCCAACTCGCAGTGAACCCATGTGACAGAGTAGAACCGTCCCATAGGGTTTTCTTGGCGGTAATCTTTATGGGCAGATTGCCAAGTCTTTCTCCTGCAAAGCCGCTGGGTGGGTTCAAACTGCCAATGAGCACTCAACCGTTCTGCAACCAAGGCTCTTTTGCTGATCCCAAATCGGCCTCACGGGAGGAACATCTTGGCCAGGTGGCTGGCTGGGGCAGAAATTTCAAGGACGGAGAGCCCTCCCTGAGGTAGCTCTTGCCTTGTAGTTGAGGTGCCCCCAGTTTTACACCCAGATGAGCCAACTGGAATAGCAAAACATCTTGGGACCCTCAGGCAGAGTTCAGTGTAAGGGGGTCTACAGTGGGAGATCAGGGGTTGGGGGGCACCTGCTTTTCCACTGACTTCCTGTGTGACTTTAGAAAAGTCTAACCTCTCCCCTCCCACCTGCCTCACCTGGGACAGTGGCTCAGGTCTCTCACAGTCCCGCTCCTCAGGTCTGTTCCTTCCAAATCCAGACTGAGGAAGGACCCCTCAGTGCAGCGCCCTCCCAGGAAGAGAGAACTGCCAGGCACAGTCTTGTGCCATGTCCTCTTTGAAGTGCCCCAAACGGGCTTTCCCAGCGAGGCTCCCAGCAAGGGTCCCAGCGAGGCCAGTGGGAGGGCTAGGAGGCCTCTGTGAATGCACAACCTCATCACAAAAGCCCTTATCTCCAGGCCCAGCTGGGAACTTGATGTATTTATTTGCTTCTTCTAGGGCCCCCTCTGTCCAGCCTATATGTCTGTCTGCGCTGCGAGAAAGTGACCTTCCTGCAGATGGCTGTGTCTGGTATCCAGGTGGGGGCCGAGCAGGGCGGGGGGAGGACTACTATAAATCTGTCCAGCCTGGAGCCTGCAGGGTGATCCACTGGGAAAAGCAGACAGTTGAGGAGACTTGGAGAGATGAGGGACAGAGGTGCCAGGAGAGATGGTCTGGGACAGTCACCCAGAGTCACCCATCCTAAATGGACTGGAGCCAGGAGAGAGGAGAGTGAGAGAGAGAAAGGGAGGGGAAGGGTAGACAGGAGGAGGGAGAGCTGAGGGAAGAGAAGAGGGTGGGAGGGGAGGGGAGAGGAAGGGCAGAGAGTGCTTTCTGGTTGTCAGTAAAACACCTCCGCTGAGCTGTTGGATGTATAGCCAAGCCTAGCCTGTTGCCATGGAGCCGATTCTGACTCATAGTGACCCTGTAGGACAGAGTAGAACTGCCCCATAGAGTTTCCACAGAGCGCTTGGTGGATTTGAACTGCTGACCTTTTGGTTAGCAGCCGTAGCAGAGTTACTTTTTATTGAGCAGTAACCATCCATTAAGCTTAGTGCTTTATGTATGTCACCTCATTTCATTCTCCCCATCTGTGAAGTGTGTATTAAAAAAAAAAAACTCTTTGCTGTCCACTTGATTCCAACTCATAGCGACCTTATAGGACAGAGTAGAACTACCCTATAGGGTTTCCAAGGAGTGCCTGGTGGATTCGAACTGCCGACCTTTTGGTTAGCAGTGGAACTCTTAATCACTATGCCACCAGAGTTTCCATAGTGTGTATTATCACTCCCAATTTACATATGAGATGACAGAGGCTAAATGACTTGTCCAAGGTCACATGGAAGACCTGAGACTTGAACCCAGGTCCCTCCAAAGCCCACATTCTACAAGGGCGCCACCCTCTGCCTACTCCTTGGCTGGCCTGATTTGTTGTAGAGTAATCGGAATCAGTCAGGGCTCTGCTCTGGGATCAGTCTGGGCTTGATGGCTGTAGGACTACAGGAGAGAGCCAGCCCTGAGGTAAATTCCATTCCAGGTTCTGCTTCTCAGTCTGCACAAGCGACGCTTAGATGATTAGGCCAGCACCGTTGGCCCTCACAAAACCTCCTATCACCCTGGCTTGGCTGGCAAGCTTTTTGGAAAATGTCTGTGGTTAGCCAGTAATGTGCTTGGTTATCAGTTTGGGGATATTTCTAATATTTGTAAACCGACTTAGCATCGTTTGGGCAGCTGGTCTTTTAGTGAATTCCTCCGGGCTGCATTTGAGGAAGTTCCTTGAGCCAAGAATGAAGGAATTTTCCCCTCACTTGTCTGCAAATGGTTTTTTTGTTTTGTGGGAAGCGTTTGTCAGTTGAAATTCTAAGCCCTTTTCTCAACTCAGTCCTGTTTGGTATCTGGTTTATTCAAGTCCAAAAGGTTTGGAGCTGACACCTGGGCTCAGAGACCAAAATAAATGCTGGTGTTGACCCCTCGCTTTCCCAGCCCCAGGCTCCCCCCGTGCCTGGGCCCAGGACCAGGGCTACTCCAGAGGGGTGTGTCCTCAGAGACTCTGCTCACCTTCCCTCCCATCTCCCTCCAGCCTGGCCCACATCGTCCCCACCTATGAACCAAGCCACATGGAAAGGTTAACCAGTTGCTGTCAAGCCAGTTCTGACTCATGGCGAGCCCGTGTGTGTCACAGTAGGGTTGTGCTCCATAGGATTTTCAATGGCTGATTTTTCAGGAGTAGAGTGCCAGGCCTTTCTTCTGAGGTGCCTCTGGGTGGACTCGGACCGCCAGCCTTTCAGTTAGTAGCTGAGCACGTTAGCCATTTGCACCCCATAACCACTTCCTAATTACACTGCAACAGACAATCTCAATAGGGGCCATATCACCCTACAGGGAACAAAAATTGGCTCTTGTGGGTGGGAGCGGGGAGGGAGACAGCCTTAGCTATTATAATGGTTTCTGACCTTCTGAAGTACCACAGTACATAAACAGATATACAGTAATCTGTGTAAGGAAGAAGCAAAACGATCTCTATTTGCAGGTGATATGATTTTGTGTATAGAAAATCTGAAGGAATCTATGGTATATCTACATATTAACATTTCATTGGGGGAATAATTAAGAAAAAAAAGAATGTCCAAACTGGCTCCTTTTGTTGTTGTTGTTTTTAGCTGTGGTGGAGTCAGCCCCTGACTCATGGTGGCCCCGTGCACAAAGAGATGAAATGCAGCCTGGTTTTGCTTTGTGCCCAAGATCAGTTGCAGATTGAACCCTTGTGATCCTTGGGTTTTTCACTGGCTGATTTTTGGAAGTAGATCACCAGGCTTTTCTTCCTAGTCTGTTTTAGTCTGGAAGCTTCGCTGAAACCTGTTCAACATTATAGTAACATGGAAGCCTCCACCGACAGATGGGCGGTGGCTATGCAAGAGGTGCATTGGCTGGGAATCAAACCAGGGTAGTCTGCGTGGGAGGTGAGAACTCTACCAGGGGGTGATAATGAAAAGAAAAAGAAGTTGAGAAACACAGTCCTGAAAGAAAACATTAGAATTAGGATAAGACCAAGCACTGGGACCAGAACGTTGAGGCATGAACTTTCCAGGGTCTGCCTTTCCCATCATGTGAGATTGACAGCCTGGGGAGGGCACAGGAAGGAGAGGACAGTCCCTCCCTGCCCCCTGCCATGGCACCTCAACACAGGGCAACGTACCTGTCAGTGTGGGCAGCAGATGGCTCCAGTGCAGACACAGGCTTCCTGGGGGCAAATCCCAACCCGATCACATACACGTTTAATGATCTTGTGCAAGTTATTTAGCCTTCCTGCCCTCACCGTTTGCATCTGTAGAATGGGAATGACAACGTCACTGAATAGGGCTCTTGGGAAGATTAAAGGAGGTAACTTGTGCTGCATGGTAGGACAGTGTATGGTACACAGGTATCTCAGTTGTGTCACCTGGTTGTCTCAGAGGCGCCATCTCATGCCGGTCAAGGTGTGTCCATTCCTCAGTCCCTCGCCAAGTCCCTCACCGTGCTCTGGCCCCACCACGGTTCAGTGAGTCCAGGCCAAGCCACTGCCAGGGCTTTTAGAAGAGGATGCTGGGGAAAGAGAACTCGCGGTGCCAGAGTAGGGAGGAATCTCTGGTCGGATCCTCCTCAGAAGTCTCCTGTCCATCTGTCCAGAGTTTTACTGGCTTTTCAGTTGCCGAAGGGACAAGTAGCCTGAACAGGGACTCTTCAACTCTGTTCCTAACCTTAATCACCAAACGTGACCCCAAATCTAATCTAACTCCAAGCCCTAACCTCAGACCTCGCCTGAACTTTAGCCCTAACCCTAACCTTGACTCCCAATCCTGCCCCCTCCTTACCTTGGGCTGCTAACCCTCCCTCATAACGCTTAGCCTAATTTTACTGATAACCCAATATTTCTCAAAATTGGACCATTCTTTCTATGGTCACAACTTTCGCTATATCTGTGGCCCTACTGAACTTTTAGTCGTTGAATTTTTTTCTCTAAGTTGACCTCTAAGGAATACCACTTTAGTGTCATTCTGAGCAATGATACCCTAGAAAACACAATATTGATGTTTTTTCTAATAAACCCCAAAACCAAACCCACTGCTGTTGAGTCCATTCCGACTCATAACAACGCTACAGGACAGAGTAGAAATGCCCCATAGGGTTTCCAAGGCTGTGAATCTTTTTTTTTTTTTTTTTAATGTTTATTGTGCTTTAAGTGAAGGTTTACAAATCAAGTCAGACTCTCACACAAACGTTTATAAACACCTTGCTATATACTCCTAATTGCTCTCCCCGTAATGAGACAGCAAACTCCTTCCCTCTACTCTGTCTTTTCGTGTCCATTCCGCCAGCTTCTGGCCCCCTCTGCCTTCTCATCTCCCCTTCAGACAGGAGATGCCAACATAGTCTCATGTGTCTACTTGATCCAAGAAGCTTATTCTTCACCAGTATCATTTTCTATCCCATAGTCCAGTCCAATTCCTGTCTGAAGAGTTGGCTTTGGGAATGGTTCCTGTCTTGGGCTAAAAGAAGGTCTGGGGACCATGACCTCCAGGGTCATTCTAGTCTCAGTCAGACCGTTAAGTCTGGTCTTTTTATGAGAATTTGGGGTCTGCACCCCACTGCCCTCCTGCTCCCTCAGGGGTTCTCTGTTGTGTTCCCTGTCAGGGCAGTCATCGGTTGTAGCTGGGCACCATCTAGTTCTTCTGGTCTCAGGCTGATGTAGTCTCTGCTTTACATAGCCCTTTCTGCCTCTAATTACCTTGTGACCTTGGTGTTCTTCATTCTCCTCTGCTCCAGGTGGGCTGAGACCAGCTGATGCATCTTACATGGCTGCTTGTTTCCGTTTAAGACCCCACACCAAGGCTGTAAATCTTTATGGAAGCAGACTGCCACATCTTTCTCCTGCGGAGTGGCTGGTGAATTCCAAATGCTAACCTTTTGATGAGCAGCCAAGCCCTTTAACCACTGCCCCCACCAGGGCTCCCTTTTTCTAATAGATGTTAAAATAAATGCAAAATGGTTAACATTTAAAAAAAAAGTTTCTCCAAAGCACAACATGCCTTTATCCCTCCTACCACGGAGAGTTTCCTTGGCACTTGGTAAAGACAGCTACCAGAGCTTAAGCTGCATCACCTTTCCCCACCCACTTTGGAGAGAGGCTGCCTCAACGCCAGGCACGGTGGAGCTGCAGTGCCCTCTTCTGGCCGAAACTGAGATCCGCTCTAGCTCGGCTCCTCTTCCCTGCAGGCAGTCCCTCTCACTTGACATTTGGTGTGCCTTGGCCCCTGCTCACCAGCTGTGCAATTCCCTTGGTGGTGAGGGGTGGAGGAAGAAGAGAAAGGACCTCCTTACACCTGGAGTGTGGGGCGGAGACAAGTCTGAGGTCAGAGGAAGAGGTGGGACCAAGAGAGGGCCGGGGCCTGCTGGGAAGTATAAGGTGAAGGTTAGGGTTGGGGACAGGAGTCAGTGTGAGTGTGGCAGAGGGAATAAGGATGGAAGCGGGCAGTCGGGCTGGGCCAGGGTAAGATGAAGGGAGGGTGCAGGGCAGTAGAACAGCAGGGCCAGGCTCCAGGGTAGCACTAGGTGTTGTGCAAGTGGATGGATATAAGGGCAAAGTTAGAAAACAAAAAAAGTTAGGGTTGGGGTTAAATCAGATTTTTTGAGTGACCTTCCTGGGGATGTAAGCCCTTGAGCCGTAGACGGAGGCACTGGAGCAGAGCTGGACAAGGCAGGGCAGGGCTGGGCAGGCTGGATAGGGCAGGACAGGGCAGGGCAGAGCAGGGCAGGCTGGGCTGGGCAGGGTTGATCAGGGCTGGGTAGGGCTGGGCTGTGAAGGGCAGGGCAGGGCAGGGCAAGGCTGGGCTGGGCTGGACAGTGGGGCTGGGCTGGACAACAGATCTGGGCTGGTCAGGGCTGGGCAAGGTTGGGCTGGACAGCGGGTCTGGGGTGGACAGCAGGTCTGGGCTGGGCAGGGCTGGGCTGGGCAAGGTTGGGCTGGACAGCAGGTCTGGGCTGGGCTGGGCTGGGCAAGGTTGGGCTGGGCTGGGCTGGACAGCAGGGCTGGGCTGGATGGCAGGTCTAGGGTAGACAGCAGGTCTGGGCTGGGCTGGGCAAGGCTGGGCTGAACAGCAGGGCTGGGCTCGGCAGGGCCACCACATGAAGGCTGTTCTCTACTCCAGGTCCACGTGGCTGAAATCTCCACCTGGGTGTGTTGGGAACAGAGAGCCACCTGCCGCTCAACCACTTCAAGGTGGGCTCCCCTGTTCTTCCTGGTGCCCTCAGGCTCCAGGACCCCCACCGGTTTATGCTCTGTTCAGGGGTTTTCTTCAGGTCTCCAAGATGTTGTTCTTTATTCCCCTAAATACAAGCCCATGCACTTTTTCCCCTAAGATCTAATATCTGTTTATTTTTCTAGAATTTATAAGCAATAATACAGTCCTCTTGGTTGTCTATAAAATAATCTCTTACATTTGTGTGCTTCTTCATATATTAAAGATATTTGCACAAACATTTTCTCATTGGTTCACACAAAGATCTTGCAAGGCAAAAATGACCCACATTATCCCATTTTATAGAGGGGAAGCCTAGGGATCAGATAGCCTAATGCACCAGATTAGGGTCATAGGACTAAGGGTTGAAACTCAGCATCCTGACCTCTACCCCGGTACGCTCCCAGTTAGCTGACACATGTAAACCTGACATATAATTCAAAGATAAAGCACAGGTGACATGTTTGGACTTGATCTTTTTGGTCAAAGGGCTGAGAAAACCTTGGGACTGGAATTTGGGCATCTGGGAGAGATAGACGGGGTGAAGGGTGGGGGCAGTGATAAATCACATCACTAGGCTGCTCATCCAGGCTGCGGGTGCCACAGGAAGCCCTCTGGGTCCTTATGTAAGTTCCATCTGTGACACCCAGGATAGCAGCACATTCATTACACATTGCTAACGTCCCCAGCCTCTTCCCCCTCTTCTAAAGGGGTTACCTCCTATCTCTCTGACACAGAAAGGGATACACAAGTACCCAGCAGGTCAGTCGTTAAAGTTCCTGCAGACCCTGCCCCAGGTTCCTTATTCCCACAGGAGGTAACTATTGAAGTTGGTGCTCCCTCCCTTTTGGAGATGATCCCAAGGCAGGCCCACCCTGGTCTCTGTTTGCCATGGGGGATCCACATCCTCGAGGCCCTCAGCACTGAGGTGCTGTCAGCTCTGCCAAGTCTCAAAAGACCCCCACAAGGAATGGCTGTGCTGCGCATGTGGCCTTCCCCCATGCCCGGGATTGGGGATGCTGCTCCCCTCATCAGGCAAGAGGTTTCCCTCTGGCTGCTCTGGGCTGGGCCAAGCAGAGTTTAGGTTGGAGCATCAGGCTTTTAGGACTCACATCTTTATTAAAGGCTGTGACAATGGAGACAGGGCAAAGCCATACTTCATTATAAAAACTGGGATTAGCTGCATCTGAAAATAGCAAGCATTGGGGTGTGATTGGAGCTGGGAAGTTGGTGGGCGCTACTCGGTCCAGGGCTAGGCTGAGGTGAGGAGGACATGGGGTGTGGCCCAAGGACTGCCTTGTCAGTTGCTGAGATGTTCATCACAGTCAGATTGTGGTCCTAGCCACCCTCCTCCCCTCCACCCACTAGCCTGCTCCCCACGGGAACTTTGGAGTCAGCACCTGCTTTAATGGTCTGGCATCTGAGTCCACTGTTCTCATGACGCCCCCATGTGTGTCAGGGTAGAACTAGGCTCCACAGGGTTTCCAAAGGCTGATTTTTCAGATGTAGATCGCCAGGTCTTTCTTCCAAGGTGCCTCTGGGTGGACTCAAACCTATAACCTTTCGGTTGGTAGCCAAGCAAGTTAACTATTTGCACCACTCAGGGCCGTCACGGATACTTGAGGTTGCCATGAATCAGAGTCAACTTGATGGCAACTGGTAACTGGAAGTTCGCTGTTCCCACCTCAGCAGCAAGCCCCTATGCAAACCCTGATTGGATCTGCAGGGCACCCACTGGGCGGGGGCTGAGGTGTCATTACCCAGATCCCACAGGTATGGAAACTGAGGCCCCAGAGGCTGGAGGCCTGGGCCAAGTCTGTGAAGCATTCTAGTAGCAGGAAATCCAAGGAAGAAGGTGGAAAGGGGAGTAGGAGGGAGGGCGAGGAAGTGACGGGGCTCTGCTGGTCAGGGGGTAGAGTGTTCTGCTGCTGAGCTCTGGCATGACTACAAGGATGCTTAGCCTCTGTGTCTTGGCGACCAGTGGCCTAGGGATGGAAGCTAGGGTTCAAGAATGAGGAAACTCCTGGTCCACCACCTCAGAGGACTGCTGTCTGTTCCTAAAATCCCAGAATGCCAGAGCTGGATGGGACCTCTGAGACTCTCTGGCCAATCAGCCCATTCTACAGATGGGGACATTGGAGCTCAGTGAGGGGCCTTTTCCTAGGTCCCACTCAATGCACACAGCTGGGGCAGGCCAGCGCATTCATTCTCCGCTGCTCCACGATGCTTCTCCTCGGAGGGGTGGTCTACTGAAGCGGTGGTTCTCACACTTCAGTGTGCAACACAATCATCTGGAGAACCTGTTACAACCCAGATTCCTGGGTCCTACCCCAAAGATTCTGATCCTGTAGGTCTGAAGTAGAGCCCATGAATCTGCACTTCTAACAAGCTCTCCAGTGACACCAATGCTGCTGGTCCCCAAGTACACTTTGAGTAGGCTGCCTGGAGTGGGGCCTGAGGGAGCGAGCAGTGCAGGGAGAGGGCACGGCCATGCTGAGGGGTCTGTGGCCAGGAATAAGGAGCAGTGTCTGCATGGCCATGAGGAAGGGTCAGACTTTGGAAGTGGAGACAGGCATCCTGTGGTTTGATGTAGCTGGGAGGGGCGCAGGGAGCCACAGCATCTGTCTCTGTGGTTATGAGGCCCCTTTGGAATGAAAGTGCTCCCAAGGGGAGGCCTACAGAAAGCCAGGTCCTGGGCAGACAGGGGCTGGGAGAACCCAAACTCATGAGGGGTAGCTTGGCGTGAAAGGCACTTTGGGTACCTGGTGGGGGGGGTGCTGGTGTCCAAAGCAGTGTCCTCTCCAACTGCCGTCCACGGAAGCTGTCAGCAGATCCCTTGGGTGGTGTCTGGGGGTCAGGGAAGAACTGGAAGGGCATCCATGGAAGAGGCAGGTGGGGTAGCCAGGCCCGGACAGAGATCACTTAGAGCCCAGAGGCCATGGTCTCTTCCCTTAGGATGTCCCTAGTTCTGGCTCCTGGCTGCAGGCGGGGAGTGGCGAGGGTCTCGTGAGCAAACCCACTGGCTCTCCCAGAACCCACAAGGGGATCTGGGTGGCCCCTCAGGGGGTTTCTTGGCCTTGGAACCTTGGTCCCAGAGAAGGGGAAGTGGTTCTGGGCCAAATAACAACTGAGTATGAAGATACAAGGAAACCCTGGCGGTGTAATGGTTAAGAGCTACGTCTGCTGACCAAAAGGTCAGCAGTTTAAATCCACCACCTGCTCCCTGGAAACCCTATGGGGTAGTTCTACTCTGTCCTTTAGGGTCACCATGAGTTGGAATCGACTTGACAGCAACAAGTTTGGTTCTTTTTTGGAGACCTGGGACTATTGTGACTGGTGGGGCCTGGCTCAGGGGCCCCACCCCCTCTGCCCCCAGAGATCTCAAGCCAGTTACCCCCTCCTCTCAGCTCTGCTGGGAGGCCCTTTCTGCCAAGCTATGGCTGGAGGGTGGCACAGAGATGCCCTCCCCCTGTGCCAACAGGCCTGCGAAGTAGGCGCTCAGAACCTGCAGGTCGAAAGCTGGCTGGCTGGGCGGTGCAGGAGCAGCCTGTGGGCTCAGGTACTGGCTGTACTTCTTGAAAGCCCCCTGCGGGTCGCAGCGGTGGGCAGCCAGCAGCTCCTCGAAGCTCACATTGTGGAGGGCCAGAAGGCGGGCCTCGGCCAGGGGCAGGACAGCCGCGCGAACCAGGGGCTGCAGGGATGCGAAGCACTGCAGATTGCTGAAGGAGTAGATGTGCCGGGCCTCTGGGAAAACCTCGAGGAGGCGGCACAAGTCTCGCATGGCGAGCACAGAGGCCAGGGCGCTGCGCTCGTTCACGTTTCTCGCCAGGTAGGTCTTGGCCAGGTTCTTGAGTTTGAAGCTGCTGGCCCCAGGTATTTGCTCCCGGATCAGGGGCAGGGTGGCCAGGAAGCCCGAGATGGACTCCTGGAATTCCCACAGGCTGTTCATGTCCTCCAGGGCCTGGAAGAATTTGGGGAGGCTGGGCCCCCACAGCTTATAGCAGGCCAGGATGGGGCGGTGCATGGAGCCCAGGAAGCGGAGGAAGTGCCTCAGGCCCACCTCCAGGGACACAGCCTTGGAGTAGATGCTGAAGAAGGCCTTGGGCTGGATGAGCACACGGAACTTGCTTTCCCGGTTCACTGCCGCCAGCTGGCTAATCTTCTGGGCTGGGCAGGAGAAAAGGGCAGCATGAGGCCCCAGGGGAACAGGAGGCACTGGAGCGCGAGCAGAGGAGGCTCTAGGGCAGCCAACCCACCATCTACAGACTCCACCTTGGGGCCTTCCGGCAAGAACCAAACAGCCTCCAAACGCATTCTGACCCTGGCTCTAATGGGGACAGGGGTCTGAGGGGAAGGCCAGGCTGCCCTTCAAAGACCCCTTGCTCACCTGCCCTAGAGTTTGCCAAACCCTTTCGGATCCAGGTCCCTACTGTCTATTAGCCTCTACCCACCTACATGGGAGACCCTTGATTGGATCCACCTGGCCCTCCACTCCCTGCCCTCTGACCTCCAATGCTATAAGTCACTCGGCTAAAGCTCCCCAGCCCTGTCAGAGCCCTGGGATGAGGGCGGCAGACCCACCCAGCCCACTCCATTCACAGCAAGGCCCAGAGCCTACACCTGAGGTCTGTAAATGGCTTCCCTGCACTATGAAAGCTCTGCTGTTTCTGTGGGCTGGATGGGCTCCAATAGTGAATCCATGCCACAGGGCAGGGCTGGGGCTCAGGCTCAGGGAGGACCAGCACAAGCTCTGGAGAGCAGAGGGGCCTCCAGGAGAAGGGGGTGTCTGTGGCCTTGGCTCTGTGGTCTCCCTCCAGAGTCATCTGTGGGATGGGCCTGGACTCAGGAATGTATGGTCTCAGCCAAAAGCTATGTGGGTTACTGGCCTCACAGCAATGAGTTCACACACTGTGTTTCTGTTTAGAAGTGTGTTCCCCCAGCTCTGGGTATAAAAGAAGTGCTTCCTCACACTTCCAGGCACTGGTCAAGGCAAAAGTCCTTACTCAGACAAACAAGTGGTACAGCTGGGAGGCCCCAGGTGAGGCAGTGCTCTACCCACTCCAGCTGCAGACACTGGCCAGGGCTCAGGGCTCTCCCAGGCCTCGCACACAGCTCTGCCTGCACTTATCTTAGGAATGGAGTCCCTAGATGGTACAAACAGTTACTGCACTCGGCTGCTAACCAAAAGGCTGATGATTGGAGTCTACCCAGAGGTACTTCGGAAGAAAGGCCTGGCTCAAAAATCAGCCACGGAAAACCCTATGGAGCACAGTTCTACGCTCAACACGTGGGTTACCATGTGTTGGCATCAACTCTATGGCAACTGGTGGTGGTGGCGGTGCCTTGGGGACTGAGAGGCTAAGCTAGAAAGGGGTGGGTATGGCCATTGGAGAACCCACTTTCATTGTCAATCTTGAGGTCAAAGAAAACCAAGGGCCTGTCTTCTGCTCGGGGGTCGGCGAGGCTCTTGTCCAGGACCCTGAGGGAGCTGGGGCCCTCCAGCTGGAGGTCACTGGACTCGCTGCTGCTATCATCCAGCTCTCGGGAGGACTGCAACACAGAAAACCAACAGGTCAGGGGCTCGGAGGGAAGAGGGTGCATCAGCAACGTGTGCCTGTGAGCGTGTGCTCAGTGTGAACACGAGCAGGCGGGTATGGCCGGGGCATCTGTGCACACACAAGGGAGGGGATATTATTGGGGCAGAGAACGTGTGCGTACAGTTGAGTATGTGTGCACCAGAGGACGTGTGTGTACCTGCATGAATGTGTGGATGTGAGGCGTGAGGGTCGAGTGTGAGAACCAGTGTGTATGCTTTTACAAGTGATTAGGTGTGAGAGGGTGTGACCACACAGGTGAGTGTGTGAAAGCATGAGTGTGGACATGAAGGGTCAAGTGTGTGCGTGCACAAGGGGGTGTGAGTGTGGGAACCAGTGCTGACATAAGTGTGTGAAACTGTGAAAGAATATGTGGGTGAGTATGTGCATGGGTGAGCAGTGCTTGGCACGGGGCTCAGGACCAGGGTGGGCTGCTGTGGTGGGCAGGGCCTGAGAGGTCTGCTCCTGAGGGGACTCAGAAGAGCCACCACAGACTTGGGGCTGGGACGAAGGAGCCTATCTTGAACCCCAGCTATTTCTCTGGAAGGTCCTAGGAGCTTGGTTTTCTTGTCCCCTAAGCCAGCAGAGGCCCCAGTGATCCGCACCAAGGGGACAGGAACTTCACACCCTGAACTTCACACCTGGGTGAACAGGCAGATCCTTGGCAGCGGGAGAGCAGTGGAGGGAGATGCCTCCAAGCCTCAGAGCCTGGAGAGCTACCCAGGCCTTCCTCTCATGTAGCATCCATGTCCCAGGCTGCCTAGAGAAACCTGTGAGTTCCGGGATCCCCCAGGCTGGGCACTTGAGGCTCTATCCTCTCTAGCCCCAGGACCCTTACAGAAACACAGTTTGAAAAGCTCAGAGGTGGGAGGGAGGAAGGGCTCCAGCTCCGAGAGTCTCCAGAGGTACTGGGGCTACGAGGGAGGCTGAGCCTGTGATGAAAACACAGGGTTAGTTGCTCATCATCTGCACAGCTGCCAAGCCCAGATGTCCAGTCTTTAGTGGCCAGCTCGGAGCCATCCTGTGAATTCTACCTATGGACATTAGCCAGAGACCAGGGGGAAGGGACATGGCCAGTGTCACAGGGCTGGTGGTGACACTGTGGGACAGAGTCCAAAGTAGACCTCTGGTCTTTCCTCTTTACGAATTGCCTCTGGCTTGAGGATGGGAGTTGGTGTCACCTGGAGATATCCGAGGCCTCCATTAACTCTGGCCTCTGGCTAATATCTCAGTCTTGAGAATATTAGCACATTTCCCTAGCCCTTCCATGGTCCACGTGAAACATGGTTTTCAATAAAATTTCAGCCCAGAGAAAAGTCATTACTGCCCACAATTTACACGTTCTGGGTTTTCCAAGCAATGTCTGGTTTTTACTTTATTTGCATTTCATAGCCCTGCCCAGGCTTAATAACTTCCTCCCAGTCATTGATAGAAACAGACATTCGCTGTAAATCCATCCAGAACTGGTTTTCTTCTTTTTATGGTTCTATAGCCAGAATGTTCCTTATAAGCAAGGATGGTGAGACTTTGTCTTGCTTACTTTGAACACATCATCAGAAGGGACTAATCCCTGAAGGACACCATGCTGGGCAGAGGGTCAGCAAAAAAGAGGGACACCCTCAATGAGATGGATTGACACAGTGGCTGCAACAATGGGCTCAAACATAGCAACGACTGTGAGGATGGTGCAGAACCGGGCAACATTTTGTTCTGTTGTACCTAAGGTTGCTTTTAGTCGGTGCTGACTTCGATGGAACCTAACGACAACACGTACAGATCTAGTTAGAGACCGTTGAATGCTTTGTCTCTATACTGCCTTGGTTCAGGCATGCCATCAAAGGCTGACTGTATATGCTCTGCTCCAAGTGAGCCCACACTGCTGTCTCTCCGACCACTTGTTTTCCTACCCATAAGGAGCCTTCTTCACGGAGTCATCGTCAAAGTTGTTATTGGATGGTGGACAGTAGACTCCACTTTCTTCTTCTCTAGGAGAATCAAGATGTTTTCTTTCTGCAGCCTCCCAGCACCTGTCCCATTCACAAAGTGGTGGTTCTCTCATACTTTGGCTGATGGAGGGACTGGGCTCCCTTGCTCTGTGGTCCCCGGGGCCTCAGCTTCCTCTTGCCAATGGCTGAAGAGCAGTCCCCTCGGCCGGGTCCTCTCTGTCACCCACTGACATGGTATTCCAGGCCTTCTCTTTTTTGTTCTTCTTTTTGCTCCGAAGATAACTACAAAAGCCCCTCTGTGCTTCTACTAGTGTCCTTCCATTTGGAACTTTGGATCTTTGGATGTTGCTTCAACCTTAGAGCCAAGTCTAGAGTCACAATCTTTTCACTTTCATATCTGCACTTCCAAGAGTAGCTCCCCAGAGAGCCACACAACTGTATCTTTGGGCTACTTCCCCCATCTCTACATCAGGATCATTTATGATGGCCAGCAGAGTCTCCCATTGTCCTGACGCCATTTTCCCTTTTATAGTCACGGGAATTCCTTTGTCCCGAACTTACTGAAGCTGTATTCTGTAAGAAAACTCTGCTAGCTCCCTTAGTAAAAGGATACCTCCTTTCCACTGAACTTGTCGGTGGAAGGAAGGATGGATCTTTCAGCCCCAACTCTTCTTCCTCCAAGATTCCTCTTGCCCTTGAGGGCTTCCATAAGGTATGCGTGCACCATGGGGGCTGGTCTCACTGTGATGCCTTCCGTTTAACTCCAGCCAGCAGTAAACTCACAACACCTTCTCTAAATCCCAGCAACACAGTTGGGAAGTAGCCAGAGCATTTAAACAAGACTTTTCTAAAGACCCAGGTTTAACAGAAGGGCCATCAGCATATAGAGGAATCTGGCTTCAGACATCTCTTCCTCTCTCTACTCATTAAGGGAAACTCTGATGTTCCATATCCCACACCCCCTCTCCTGGGCTTTATCCACTTATCAGGGAAATTGGATGGGTAGAGGGAGAGGACAAAGAAGGATAGCAGTAGAGAGCAGAACCCAAGAAGCCAGGAAAGGGCCTTTCACAGGAAAAGGCTGAGATTTGCTTGGCAGGGAAAAGGAATGGGGGCAAGAGGAAATGGGGAGTGGGAAACAGAGAAGCATCCATGTGTGAGGACTGAACAGTGAAAAGTAGGGAAAAGCTTTTAGGAACTATGGTGTGGGAGGTGATGAGAGCTACAGGAAAGGAGAAAAGGAATTTATTAAGTACTGCAGTAGGTTGGTTACGAGCTTGGCTGCTAACCAAAAGGTTGGCAGTTTGAAAACACCAGCCACTCCTTGGAAACCCTATGGGGCTGTTCTACTCTATTCTATAGGGTTGCTGTGAGTCAGAATTGACTGGACAGCAATGGGTTTGTTTTGGGTTTTTTTTTTTTTTGGCAGCAGGTTATGAGTTGGATCCCCTTTAATATTCTTCGAAAGATGCAATACTGGAATTTATTTTTATTATACTTGGTTAATGGACGGTGTTTCTTTGAATGCAAAACTGTGCTCAGACTGAACCATATGGGATCCAGGAATTTTCCAGGATACACGTGCTACTAGGGTACCCAGGCAATCTGGTTCACAAGTTCTATTTCACTGATCGCCGTCACAGATCTCAGGGCCCGAGCAGGTCAAGTGCATTCCGACTCAGCACAGGAAACCTAACCAGGGCACTCGTAGGAGGTAGCTGGGCTGACATTTTCACCACCTTCCAAAAGTCTAGAGAGCTTATCTGTGAAGATCTAGCCTCTCTTGTCCCCAGCTGTATCATACCCCAGTATGGACATGTCACCCCCACTCAAGGCTGAATAGACTTGTGAGCAGCATTCCTCTGGCACAGATGTGCAGCTGAACCCCCGATTCCGAGTGCCTCTCCTCTGGTTGTGCATTAGTGGCTTTAACAAATCTCAATGCCCAGGCTGTGCCCAGGAAGGCAGAGTTGTTCAAACTGCCCAGGGGTGAGAGCCACTTTCCTAATTACTGACTCGCTCCATGCTTGGTCATCAGTCAACCAGACATGAGCCAGACTCTTTGATGGACAGCATCCAAACACACACACACACAAAAACCCATTGCCGTTGAGTTCATTCTGACTCATAATGACCCTATAGTACAGAGTAGAATTGCCCCACTGACTTTCCAAAGAACGCCTAGTGGATTCGAACTGCTGACATTTTGGTTAGCAGATGTAACCCTTAAACTCTAAACCGCCAAGGTTTCCGGACAGCATCCAATCACGTGGAAATAGCCAGTCTCCAGCAGTAATGCTCATCAAGAACCCCAAACTCCTAAGGAACTTTCTCTGTCACCAAGCTGCAGCCACGACTGGGATCAGTTTAGCAAAACAAATGCATCACTGTTTTTCACAGACATGAAACCCCAGCTCTTGCAAAGTCTGGAAGGCCCTGGAGATAGCTCCTATGTATCCATGAACTGGACCATTCTGTTAGGTAGCCTGTGGCATCTACTGCCTGTCTGTCCACTGCTCTGGCCCCTGGGCAGGGCGCTGCTACCCTCAGGGAACACAGCTCCCACCAGCCTCCCTGAGGAGGGGGCCGTGGAAGGAGGGTGACGGACACTCACCAGCACCACAGCTCCCTCCCCCATCAGCTGCTCCCCACAGGCAGACTCATAGAGACCCTAAAGGACAGAGTAGAACTGCCCCCATAGTTTTCAAGTAGCAACTGGTAGACTGGAACTACCAACCTTTTGGTTGGTAGCCTGCGCTCTTAACCACTGCACTACCAGAGCTCCACCTAGGGCAATTAGTGTTAAATTGCTGAGTGATCTCTCTCAGTTGGCGAGGGAAACTGTGATGACCAATAGAAACTGCTCATTAGCCCCTCTCTTCAAGCAGCACCCAGAGCACGGGCACCTGTGCTCACACAGCGCCCAGGGCGCGCCCTGCCTGTGCCGCACGCCCTAGGTAGGCCTGTGCACACAGACCTCCCTTCATCTGGTCACCACTGCCACTTCTGCCATCTGGCTACCACGCTGGCCAGGCCCTCCTGCTTCCATGGGGTCCTGCTGCTGCCGAGGTGCTAGAGCCAGTCACCCTGTGGGGAAGGTGTGTGAGAACACCTATCTTTTCTGCTTTGGGGGCTGAAATGGGAGCCCCATGGCAGAGACGTTGCTGACCCACCCTCGCAGGTTGTAAGCACAGTCCTCACCCAAGCCCCACAGTTGGGTCTAGGGCTCGCCAGTCCACCCCTGAGCTCAGCTCCATCTATGGCCCACTCTTCGGTTCACCGCCTCTTCTAGCACAGCCAAGGCATTTCACAGAAAGCACCTCCTCGCTCTAGCAGTTTCGCAGACTCTGCAGGCCTGCGCTTGAGCCCCCAGACATGCCTAGATTCCGGCCACAGACACAGCCGAGGCCCAGCAGGTAGGTCTCTACATGCCCTGGTACACTCGGAAACTGACCTTAGCCGGCCATATTTTGCCACGTTCACTCACTGGGAGGTTGGCTGAAGGCCACAGGCAGGGAGAGGACGGGGCTATGTGGGAGCTGGAGCACCCTGCAAACACCGCCCGGCCCTTTAAGCAGGGAGTAGGAGTTTGCGGGGGGGAGGGGGGTGCTGCAGGGGCTGTAGGGGCCCCAGTGGGACGGAGGGATACACAGAAACAAACTCATTGCCTTCGAGTCAGTTCCACTCATGGCAACCCCATGTGTTACAGAGTAGAACTGCTCCATAGGGTTTCCTTGGCTGTAATCTTTACAGAAGCAGATCACCAGTCCTTTCTTTGTGGCAGCACTGGGTGGGTTCAAACCACCAACCTTTCGGTTAGTAGCTGTGAGCAAACTGCCACCCAGGGACCAAATTTGTTTTAAAGCATTGTTTTTAAGAAGTTTGGGACTCCTGCAATGGTTAAGTCTTAAAACGTGCATCTAAAAAATGCCTAGTGCAGCTGCAGTTCAGGAGGAAGTAGGAGCACTGGAAGATGCGTGAGATGAGGATGAGCAGATGGGGTGAGGGCCCCAAGGGGGTGAAACAAGACAGAGGTGGGGCGGTCCCTCCTCCACCCTAACAGAAGGGATAAGGGGAGATGCGGTGGGGCACGTCAGTCTGTAACGAGGTAGCAGGATATCGACAGTTCCGTCCCACCCAAGGGCTCCCGTCTTATCTCTGAAGCAGGAGATTTGGTCACCTGCCTACCAGGGTCAGAATGAGCGACCAGAGTGAGGCAAGCGGAGGTGTGGAGGGGCTGCTGCATGAGCAGAAGAGTGCACTGAGGCAGGACACCTGAGATTGTTCACAGTACCAAGGGACTGGACAGGTTAGAAGCAAGCATTTGTAGTTTTCCTAGAGGTGTGACTTTTTTCTAACAGAGTTCGGCCTCCAGGTGGCAGCACAGAGGAGGCAGGACTAATGGAAAGGGCAGGGAGAAAGGAGGAGGTCAGATCCTGATGAGAGATGGGCTGAAATGGTGGACTTAGCTGACTCGAGAGGTGAAGACAGGAGGTGGAGGCAGAGAGCAGAGAGGCTGCAGCACCCAAGAAGAACAAAGAACCAAGGTCCTGCAAGTAAAGGATGGAGGGTACGAAAACAGGAGGCTGTCAGCAGTTGGAGGTCTGAGAGGGACATTGTAAAGATGGACAGTTCTCTGTGATGGTGATGCCCAGGAGGCGATCATGGAGTTGGCAGCTTAAGTAGAGTGGGGTGAAGACCCCTGAGAAAACAAGGAGTTGTTGGTGTCAAAGTCACCCAGGAAGAAGGCAGGACTTGGATAGGGAGAAGCAGCCTGGAGGCAGGGGCCAGAGTCTCCCCTACATGAGGGGGAGGTGAGATGACTGGGTAGAGTAGGGTATATCCAATGGCTGGAGCCTCCGAGGCTGGGGGGATCTGATCTAATGGTGGAGACATAACAGTCCATGCGGCAAGGAGGGCCTCGAGTCCACCGCCCACCTCAGGTGCTCACAGGTGTGGGAGGAAGAGTGGATACAGGATCTCAGAGGAGAATCCTCTCAGGGCAGGAGGAGACAGAAACACCCTGTGGGGAAAGG
This sequence comes from Elephas maximus indicus, assembly GCF_024166365.1. Classification (NCBI taxonomy): domain Eukaryota; kingdom Metazoa; phylum Chordata; class Mammalia; order Proboscidea; family Elephantidae; genus Elephas; species Elephas maximus. The sequence goes on along the minus strand of NC_064831.1, from coordinate 64,155,308 downwards.
TAAGTCCATCAGGGACCGGGGTGGCCATGGAATGAGGGTTCGCAAGGTTGATATTTCAACAGATATTTATTGAGCAGCCATGTCTGCCAACTCACAGGGCAAGCAGAGTCCCTGCCGTCATGGACTCAGATCCTGGCAGAGGCCTAATGGAAAGGCTTCAGGTGGGGTATGGGGTGACAGAGGATATACTATCAGTGGGGAGGGGGTCGGCTGAAAACACAGGAGGGCACAAACAGCTGGAGAACTTCCTTCTTGGGCAGAGAGACCCTGGGGTGTGAGAATCAGGGTCTGAATCTCACCCTCCCCCTCTCAGCCTGAAGGGACCCATGTGTCCCTGCCCAGAGGTCCCTCAGTCATTCAGTGACCAATATTTATCGAATGCCCACTATGTACAGGGCCTCTAGGAGCATGGCCAGACCTGGAGAAGGAGACGCAGGGACCAGGACAGAGGTGTTTGGCCAGTTATAAGACGATGATTGCAACAGCAGCAAAGGACGAGGGTCTTCAGCGCTCTCAGAGAGCTCACCTGAGGGGGGCCTGGGCCTGGGCTGGTGAGGGCCTCTCCGAAGGGATGATGGGAATGCAACTGGAGAGGCTTCCAGAGGGGGTCAGACTTGGGGATCCTCCACAGGGGTTCTGTTAGAATCGCTAAGGAGAACTCCTGCCCCGAGAATCTGGGGTACCCTCTCTCCCTCCTCAGCACCCCCAGCAGAGGCACCAAACTGGGAAGCCACTGAGGAGACAGGGAGGGAAAAAAAGTGGTTGATCCACTGGGTGATTTGGGAACCCCGGTATGAGCGGCCGCGGGGCCGCCCTCCTCGAGCCCGGCGGGATTGGCAGGTGGCCCTTTGGAGGAGGGTGGGAGCCTCCTGGGACAGGGCCGAATGGTTGGGAGGACCTGAGGTGGCAGGAGTGGTGGCTGGGGCTGCAAGGACAGCAGGAGTCCACACCGGGGCACAATACACTCTGAAGGGAAAGCCCCAGGACTGGCGAAGGCAGCTGCCTCTCTGTGCTCTGTGCACTGGGAAGCAGATCCCACGGTGGATGGTGGTGACATGTTCCTCGTGTCCGGCGAGCAGGCTGGGAGGCTGAGCTTCAGGGGCGTCGGCTTGCTCAGCAGGATGGTGGGGAGGCCAGGCGGTGGGGCAGCACTTGTGGCGGGGCCGACGGGAGGCCCGGCTGGGGCAGGGTGCTCCTCGTGCTCTCAGCAGAGGGTGGGCTGGCGAGGAGGGTGGCGCAGCCATCTCCGTCGGCTCCACAGGCTTTCCAATACAGAACCTCAGACTGAGGGCTGGAAGGGAGCTCGGGGCCACCCAGTCCAACCTTTCACTCTGTTCGGATCCCCTCTTCCCCTGGACAGTTGACAGCCCAGCCTCTATTAACAGACTCCAGGGACAGAAGGCTCACTACCCAGAAGGCCACCTGTTCCCACTGCGGGATGGCTTTAGAAAAGCTCTTTCTGACATGGAGTCAAAACTTGCTCATTTGGCCCCTGTAGGTGTGGCCCCAGTGACCTCACACCCCTTCATGGGCCCTCATTGGCTGGGGTTAATGAGAGAGTGGATTCTTATCCCGCCCTTGCTGAGGACTTAAGAGGACAGAAAATGCATAAGGGTGCTCCAGACCAAGGCATGGGATACAGGCAGTCCCCGGGTTACGAACATCCAATTTGTGGACAACTCATACTTAAGAACGGACTGCTGTAAAGCTTACTGTGTTAAAAACACTTGAGTTAAATACAATAGTTTGTAATAAGGAACGCACGCATTACTTTGTGACACTCATGGAAACATTGCGCAGTTTGGAAGTGTTTCTTAAATGTTTTATATTTAGAGAAAGATAAAATATATGCTATATGCTAAGACAAACATTTGACTGACGCTAAATAAGAACCACATGTACCTGTTCCGACTTACCTACAAATTGAACTTAAAGACAGACTTAGGAATGGATCTGGTTCGTAACCCGGGGACTGCTTGTATTCCAGAAAAGAGACAGGGCGCCGGGTAACACTCTACCAGCATTGCAGAAGAGTATGTATAGTTACGAAGGCTCCTGCCCTGGTGTGGTGGGAGGCCTGGGGTGGTCCAGGCAGGCAGCTGGCATGTGAAGGCCCTCCCCAGCACAGCTCAGGACTCACTGCCTTGCTGGAAAACTCCCCAGGTGCAGGGCAAGTCTGAGAGTCACCTGCTGAGGCTGTGCCCCCTGGGGCCTGGAATGGGGGGAGGCAGGAGTCCTGGGCCGAACTGCTGGGCCACTCACCGAGTCCTCTCCATCTGAGTCTTCCGAGCTGCTGATCACCACAATTCGCTCCTCTGAAACAGGCAGGGAGATGCCATTAGGCCCTGCCTGGGTACAACGGGCAGGCGAGTGGACTGTGTGGGTGAAGCGTGCCCTGTGGGGGAGGACGTGAACATTCACTGTGTACACCTCATCTGTCTTGTGTGTGCAGAGAGGTTCTTTGCAAAAAGGCGTCCATCATTTCTTGCTGTTCGTATTTAAATAGCCTGTTGGCCCTAACTTCGGAATTTGCTCCTTGGACAGGAGGCTTGACAGACACCACCTAGTTTGGAACCCTAACGAAGCACACTGGTTTGTTCCAATTCTCCGCCCCACGAGCTGTGGTATCTACAGTCAAAAGATGGTTCATCTAGTTAATTGAAATCCTTTGGGATAACCAACAATGCTTGTGAGAAAGGAACATGGGTCAGGGCTCAGTCAGGGGCTTAGAATGAAGAACAAAGCTGGCCTCTGGGTGAAGCAGATCCAGGAAACAGAATTCTCTTGATCCAGGGTTCTATGAGTTGGCTTCAGTTCCTGCCCAAGGACTCCCTGTCTGGCAGTGGCCATGAAAAAGATCTCAGACAAATGAGATCCCTCAGGGCAGTAGCCTTGCAGAAAAAATCTGGGGAAATGATGGGTGTGGATTTCACCCAAGTCTTCACCTAAGGCACCCACCAGCAAACATTTCTTGAAGAGACCCACCCTGTGCAGAGCATGGTACTGAGCGCCGTGCGAGTGCGCTGGGGGAAGGAGCTCCAACTACTCTGGGTTTTAGCCCGGCATATCCCCTACACTGGGTCACAGCAAAGCCCATGGTAAATCTCAGGGTCTCTCCCTGCTCTATTCTGCATCAGCTCAGAGCAGGGCACACGGGGGTCTCATTGGTTTGGGGCTCCCCGGGTGAGGGTTAAAATGCAGAAGAGGGGTCCCACCCAGCCCCCGGAGGACAGCGTGCAGGCCTCAGCCTCTGCTGCTACCCCACCTTCCTACCTGCCTCCCCAGGCTCACTGGTCACGTGGTTGCTGTTTGGCAGGAGGGCCTCGTTTCCAACGACGGGGCTCTCGGGGCTGGGGGACCCATCCAGACGGGGTGGCGAGACGGCTTTTGAGGTGCTGGGCCTGGGCTGCTCAGGGAAGCTCTGGGCCAGCCTTGCCTCTTTCTCCTCCTCAGACTCCATCTTGATGATTTTCCTGGGGCCCTCGGTCTGGCAGGACTTCCTCTTCTGGGATCGGGGTGGGCTGGAGTCCTCCTATGCAGTGGAGGGGTCACAGGGCTGGGTCAGATGCCTCCAGGCGACTGGGCTCATGCAGAGGGCCGGCAGGTAGGCGCAGTGGGGCTGAAAGCCCAGCCCAGGCAGCTGTAGGCCCTGCTGTGCTCCTGCTCCCCCTCTGCCCACCGTGCCCCTCCTCTGCTCTCTGCCTGGACTAACCATGCCTCTCTTCAGACAGAAAGCCCTCCCAGGCTGCCCTGCACTCTGGTCCTGGCTGCCCACCACCAACCTCCACTGGCCTCTGGTTGTCCTGTGGGTCCCAGCTCCCCGGTTTATGCTTAGAGGGGTGCTTCCCTAAAGCCGAGAGCAAGGGATTGCGCACAGTAGGTGTTTAAGGAGCACCTGCTCATTGATGAGCTGATTAAGCCTGGATTCTCATCCCAGCTGTATCCCTTACTGCCCTGCCTTGGTAGAGCCTGGGAACCCAAAGCTTTTATAAACCCCTGCTCGCGAGTGGAGGGCAGGGCCTCCCACCCTAATGGTGACACCGCAGCTATCTTGATGAGGCAGCAAACTGAGCAATTCTGTCCCTGGGACATGGGGAATGAAGTGGCTAACTCTACATATGAGATTTAAAACATTATCAACTACTTCCGTATCTCAAACTTGCTGGAATGGGTGAAATTGATAAAAGTATATGTAGAGGATGGGAGAATGGAGTTACTGTTGTGTGGAAAGGCAGGTTCAAGCTTCTTGAATGTTGCCATGATACTGTTTTTACAATGAGTATAATGTAAACCATCATTTTAAGGACTCCCCAGCCAAGGCTCAGAGTGGACAGAAGGACCACCCAGATGCTGTCCCCAGACTCGGCATGGCTTCCCATGGACCGGGAACCCAGCATGGTCTCTCTTGGGTCCCCTTGCCCTATACCTGCATCCATGTCCAGGACCAATGCAGATCCTGGATGAGGCCCTCAGGAGGGTAGGTGGGTGGGTGGAGGCTGGATGGAAGCTTACCTCTCCGTAGGAAGTATCTTTGATGGAGAACGCGTACACCGGCACAGGGTGTGCACCGGGCTCCTGCTGTACCACAGCCACTGGCTGGGCCTCACTCAGCCCCAGGACCTGCGCCTGAGCCCTCTGTGCTTCCTCTGGCTACAAAATCGAGAAACAAGAGAGTCAGAAACGACCAGGCAGCAGGCCCGGGGTTAGGGACCCCAGGCCTATTGTCAGCCTATGGCTGAGTGACATCCCCAGGGTCTCACCAAGCCCTAGGTGCAGGCTTCCTGATCCAATCCCAGGAGCCCACGGAGAACAAGAAGCCTCGCCACATCCTCCATGACTTCACCTTCTTCTGACCCAGAGCTGCTGGTGGTCTGGGGCCACTTCAGTTCATGTGTCCTAACACAGCTAGAAGATGGCCTCAGGGATCACACTGCCCGACTCTTTCCCAAGCCCAATAACTTGCCCCAGCTTGTACATCTCCAGGGACAAAGGGCTCACTACTGACGGAAGCAGCTCCTTCTACAGCTGCAAACTTCTGACATCGAGAAAATCCTCCCACTGAGCTAAAAGCAGCCTCCCTGTGACCTTAACTCTGCCTGGGTCAGAAGAGCTGTCATACAGGTTGAGCCAATTACTTAAAACACATTGGACCTCAGTCACCCTTTGTAAAGCGGGAATAATAATATTTGCCTCATAAGGTAATACAGATTAAATGTGCTAACGTAAGTAAAATACTTAGAACACCACCTGGTACTTACATGTGCCACATAATCATAACTGTTTTCCTTTTTTTAAATCACGGAATAACTTTTATTTATAATGGATGCTATTCTCTCCATACCTGAAATCATTTCACTCTTACAGCAGAGAATCAATTTAAATAACACCACCGAAATGGAATGAAGACAAAACAACTTGCTATTACTTATCAGTTTCTCTGATATGTCATAAATGACATCCAATTAGTCTTGCAACATGGTCCATTTCCAATGAAAATGCTCATTAAACTGCTAAGAATTTCAGTCCTTCACACTGACATTTTATTCTTAAGGTGTGCTAGGCAGTGGCTCTCAATATCGCTTCAAAGGGAAAACAGTCACAACGTTCTGAAGAAAAGGCTGACATCGTGAAACCACTTCATCATACGTGATCCTTCCACAAATGGACAGCATGCCTTCACATCCTTTGGTTTTTTTTAACAATCCCTTTCTAAAGTTCATTAATTGATGGTTCTTCCCATAAGATTCTGCTTTGAACGGCACCTATATGGTTTGTGCCACCATTCTTGACTCTCTCTCACCCACTGATTTATCAGACCTTGTAGTGATGGTAGTCTTATTTTGTCCATATTTTTGCTGTAAACATTGCAAATACACCCAGGACAACTAACCAGGCCATACAGCCTGCGATATTAATGGTCTAGCAAAAAATACAAATGAAAGTACAATGGCCGTCGCTTTTCTTTCTGTTATCACTATTATAGCAACAAGTGCACCAAAAATTTTAAGCAAAGCCAGAACAAGGAGATTCCAAAATACCCCGCGAGGGGGAAAAAGGGAGGCATAACCATAGGTCTGTATTGGATTCTTTGAACAAAATGTGACTGCAGAGTGTAATCCGCTAGTTCATGTCAATCCCAATAAAACATATACAAAACCTACTGAATGCGAATACAGACCCACTTCCAAATTAGCAGCATTATGTAGTCTCATAGCTTTCTCTTAGATGTTCCCAATAATGCCATCTGCACATGGTACCGAGGAAACAGGATCACCCGTCAGGTCGAAATTCGGTGCAACTGTGCGGTCAGCCGGGGTAAACCTTATCCGGACAAGGCTCATAGACGCTGCAGCAGACTCATCTGCAGTGTTATATTGCTTTCCTTGAATAACAACTCTCAGCATAACCGAAATTAATTTGCAGCACTTGAAGATGACTTGGGTAGGATAATTCAGGTAGCCCAAGGAAGTGTTTCATAACCCCATAACCCCAGTCAGAAAAGCCATCATCATGTAGGTTGTTCCTGGTATTCTCCTTTTGTCCTGAATAAGCCGACGTTCTATTAGGCCAAATATGGAGTAAAACCCAAACTGCACTAATGTAAGGTACCAGCCATAGGACCTAAAACTCTCCACTATTTCCTGTAAATATCCATAAATTAGGTAAAATACAAAAAGGCCAGCAACACATATGGAAAATTGAGTACGTTTGTTATATCTGCTGAGCTTTATGCCAAGGACCGCAACAGCATCTACTGACTTGACGTGTGGTGACGCTGTTTGGGTTTTGGAAGGGATGGCAATAAAAACTACACTTCCTGGAGCTGCTGAACTTCAGATCCATTATCCTTACTTTGCTGCATTCAGTGCTTCCAAAGTTATCTTTGCTGATTTCCTCTGTTTTGTTCAGTTTTTCTTTTGCTTGCTGATTCACATCTTTAGTCATGTTGTCAGAAAGGACCAGTCCCTGGAGAAGGACAACGTGCTTGGTAAAGTAGGGCGTCAGCGGGAAAGAGGAAGACACTCAATGAGATGGATCGACACTGGCTGCAACAGTGGGCTCCGACATCACGATTGTGAGGTTGGTGCGGGACAGGGCAGTGTTTCATTCTGTTGCAACAGGGTTGCTATGAGTTAGAACCAACTCAACAGCACCTGGAAGAGTGGCCGCAGCCCAGACGGCACCTCAGCCACACGGCGGAGTCTCCCCTCCAAGATCCGTGGCCATCACCTCCTCCTCCTGTCTTATTCCTGCGCTTTCCACCACTGGGGCTGCCTCTTTGTTAGGTGCACCAAAAGAAAACAAAAAAAACCCGTTGCCTTCAAGTTGATTCCAGATCATAGCAACCTTATAGGACAGTGTAGAACTGCCTTGTAGGATTTCCAAGGAGTGGCTGGTGGATTCAAACTGCCAACCTTTAGGTTAGCAGCTGAGCTCTTAACCACTGTGCTCGAATCCAGTAATTATTACTACTACTCTGTGCCAGGCCAGACAGGGGCAATTCCTCAGAAAGTTAAACATCGAATTACCATACGGCCCAGCAATTCCACTCCTAGACATATGCCCTAAATAAATGAAACCATGTGTTCAAACAAATCCTTGTCTACAAATGTCCACAGCAACACTATTCACAACAGCCAAAAGGTGTAAACAACTCAAATGTTCAACAAATGAAGAGATAAAACGTGGTACACACATGCAATAGAACGTTGTTGTCAGGTGCTGTGGAGTCGATTCCGATCCTGTGCACAACAGAACGAAACACTGCCCGGTCCTGCAACATCCTCACAATTGTTGCTAAGCTTGAGCCCACTGTTGCAGCCACTGTTTCAGCCCATCTTGTTGAGGGTCTTCCTCTTTTTCACTGACCCTCTACCAAGCATGATGTCCTTCTCCAGGGACTGATCCCTCCTAATAACATGTCCAAAGTATATAAGACCCAGTCTTGCCATCCTTGCTTCTAAGGAGCATTCTGGTTGTACTTCTTCTGAGACAGAATTGTTTGTTCTTTTGGCAGTCCATGGTGTATTCAATATTCTTCGCCAACACCACAATTCAAAGGCGTCAATTCTTCTTCGGTCCTCCTTATTCACTGTCCAGCTTTCGCATCCATATAAGGTGATTGAAAACATCATGGCTTGGGCCAGGCGCATCTTAGTCCTCAAGGTGACGTCTTTGCTTTTCAACACTTTAAAGAGATCTGTTGCAGCCAATTTGCCCAATGCAATGCATCTTTTGATTTCTTGACTGCTGCTTCCATGGGTGTTGATTGTGGATCCAAGTAAAATGAAATCCTTGACAACTTCAGTCTTTTCTCCGTTTATCATGATGTTGCTTATTGGTCCAGTTGTGAGAATTTTTGTTTTCTTTATGTTGAGGTGTAATCCATACTGAAGGCTGTGGTCTTTGATCTTCATTAGTAAGTGCTTCAAGTTCTCTTCACTTTCAGCAAGCAAGGCTGTGTCATCAGCATAATGCAGGTTCTTAATGAGTCTTCCTCCAATCCTGATGCCCCGTTCTTCTTCATATAGTCCAGCTTCTCGGATTATGCGCTCAGCACACAGACTGAATAGGTATGGTGAAAGAATACAACCCTGACGCACACCTTTCCTGACTTTAAACCACACAGTATCCCCTTGTGCTATTCAAATGACTGCCTCTTGATCCATGTACAGATTCCTCATGAGCACGATTAAGTGTTCTGGAATTCCCATTCTAACAGAATGCTAGTCAGCCATAAAAAGGAATGAAGTGCTGATAAATGCGGTGACATGGGTGAATCTTGAAAACGTTATGCAAGATGAAAGCCAGGCAAAGAAGGCCACATATGGTATGATTCCACTTATAGAGAATGTCCAGAATGGGGAGTGATTGTTTAATGGATACAAAGTGTTCACTGGGGTGATAAAATGTTTTAGAATTAGACAGTGGTAGTAGTACATTGTCAATGTACTAAACGCCAAAACTGAGTACTTTAAAATGGTGTCATGGATTGAATTGTGTCCCCCCAAAATATCTGTCGATTTGGCTAGGCTATGATTCCCAGTATTGTATGATCTTCTACCATTTTGTCATTTGATGTGATTTCCCTATGTGTTGTAAATCTTGTCACTGTGATGTAATGAGATGGATTAGTGGCACTTATATTGATGAGCTCTACATGATTAGATAGTGTCTTAAGCCAATCTCTTTTGAGATATAAAAGAGAGAAGCGAGCAGAGAGACATGGGGACCTCATATCACCAAGAAAGCAGTGCCGGGAGGAGAGTGTTTCCTTTGTACTTGAGGTTCCTGTGCTGAGATGCTCCCAGACCAAGCAAAGACTGATGCATTGTGAGGACCTTCCTCCAAAGCTGAGAGAGACAGAAAGCATTCCCCTGCAGCAGGTGCCCTGAATTTCGACTTCTAGTATACTGGACTGTGAAAGAATAAACTTCTCTTTGTTAGAGCCATCCACTGTGGTATTTCTGTTATAGCAACACTAGATAACCAAGACATATGCTGTGTATGATTCCTCTGCATAAAAAAGTGGAACTAAGTGTCTATAATCATATTTGCTTCTAATTACATAATGAAATCCTGGAAGGATACTTAATAATTAATACAGAGGAATGTGGGGGCAAGAACTGGACAAATGGAGGAAGAGGCGGGAGCGAGACTTTATACTACTTTTGGTCATGTGATAAAATGTTCTTTTTTACTTTTTAAGCTGTGTATATGGGGATGTAGTACCCAAGGCAGACAGCAGCTGATTTCTAGTCCAGCCCCTAGGCTTGCGGTGTGACCTTGGTTAAGTCACACCCTCCTCTGCGGGCCTTAGCTTCATCCTCTGTAAAAGAGTGGAGGAAACCCTGGTGGCATAGTGGTTAAGTGCTACGGGTGCTAGCCAGAGGGTCGCAGTTCGAATCCGCCAGGCACTCCTTGGAAACTCTACGGGGGAGTTTTACTCTGTCCTATAGGGCCCCTATGAGTCGGAATCGACTCGATGGCACTGGGTTTGTTTTTTTTTTAAAGTGCAGGTTAGACTTCATGCTCCTTCCTAGCTCTAAAGTCTCAGAAGCTAAGACTTGCCTGCTCCACAAAATCTCCCGATTGCCTCAGTACACAGCAATCTCTCTCATTTATGCGTCACGCTGTGGCAAAGCTAGGGAGGCTCGCTACTACCCCACCCCCCACCTGATGACCCACTTTCCATAGAGGACCAGTCAGTCCTGGGCCGAGAACCATGAGAGGCAGGCACACGTAAGCTTAGGTGACCAAAATGCGGAGGAGACCAGATGCCCGGTCCAGGCAGGAACTGAGCAAGCTCATCCTGGTGGAGAGGAGCTGTGCTGGTGAGTGCCAGAGGGCAAGTCAAAAGGATGCCATTTCATTTCCACCCAGGGCAGCACTTTCTCAGTCACAGCATTCCAGAGATGGGAGTGGCTGCCTCAAGAAAAAGTGAACTTCCTGTCCCTGGAAGTGCGTGCATGAAGGTGGACAGCCACAGGTCAGTAGCACTACAGAGGGAATGCCAACATCAGATGGCATAGGGGCACCTTCCAACCCTGACCAACCCTTCCGACTAGATACATGCTGGTCCTGGAGTCCCAGCAGCAGGAGCCAGGATGCTGGCATGGAGTCTGACTCTTGGCCCACTCTTCATTCCTTTCTAAGAACCACGTATCTGGGGGAGAAAAGGGGGAGGTCCACAGATGCTGACCCCAGGAAAAGGCTCACATAACGGGTGGAGCACCATCAGACGACAGGTCATCTGTCATGTCCATCAGGGCCACCTGCCAGTGACCACCTCATTCATGTCCTCCTGTCTACCCCTGGGCCTAGGCCACCCTCCTGAACCTGGCTCATGTCCCATTAAGAGCTACTCTGGCATTTAGGAGCCCAGAGCCAGCCAGCCCTTCCTGGATGTCTTCCTTTACTCCCACCCACTGGAAAGCTCCAGTCCAGCCACCTGCTGTCCTTCTCTCAGGCACTCTCTCTCCTCCATTCCCTGCACACATGGGAACAGCAAGCAGTGGATTTCCTTCTTGACTCAGGAGCTGCCAAACCACTTGACTTGCTGGGCCCTACCACCTCCCCCTCACACCTCAACCCCATCTCACCAGGTCAACGTCAAAAGAGTTCCTCGGAGTCCTGGCGGCCTCTGGGCTGGCTCTCTTGGGTAAAGCTGCATCTGGAGAACACAGAGAAGGTCTCAAGCAGGTCAGGGCAGCCCTGGTGAGAGGGACAGCCTAGCCTGGGACAGTGACACAGAGGATGTCCCTGTTGCTTTGTCTGGAGATCCACTCCCAGGGCATTTAACAGCTCAGGGGCAGGTTCGAGGAGGGGTTGGCAGTTGGGAGGAAAGTTCTCTTGGCTACAGTGGGCATGAACCCAGGGTGAAGGGAGAGCGGGTGGCATCAGAGAGAGCTTGCCTTTGGCTTCAAACGCAAGTGCACCTCTCTCCAGCTCTGAGGCACTAGCAAGGCAATGTGTAGAAAATCCTAAAGCCACTGCTGCTCACAGACTTTTCTACATTCAATGAGAGCCCCATGACACTCTTCGGACCTGCAATCTGGTTTTTATTAAGTCTAGCCTCAATCTCTCATGCTGCAGAATATAATGACTTCTCTAACTCTGCCATTGCCAGGTTACAGCTCTGAAGATCAATTGTTTAAACTCTGTGGGATCATTTTTGGTATATGGGGGCAACATCCACTGCCTGGGTAGAGAAGATGCAAGTGTCATGCCCACTCTTTGGGGCCCACATCCCTCAGCTCCAGGAAAAGCCCTCCATCACTGGCGCCTGCCTGGGGGCCTTCTGATTCTGTAACCTCCCTCTCCTCTCTCAGTAAAGGCATCCTCACGCCAGATGCCCTGAGGTCAGATTCCAGCTTAGAGATTTAGTCAGAGTTGTTAAAGCCTCTTCCCCCAGGAGGCCCTCCTGCTTCTCCTCAGAGTCTCTCTGATGTCCCAGCTCATACAGAGCTTCTACGACTCCTAGATTGGGACTGCAGAGCCAAGCATTCTCCAGCTTTGTGATGTGCCCCCAGTTTGTTTCCTAGTTAGACTGGGCACCTCTTGAGGTCAGGAACTGGCCTGCTGTCTCTTCATCCCCTAAGGGCCCAATACCAGCAGGGCCTACAAAGCTTGGCAGCTGGCCCAGATGTCAGGCCATACTGGGGACAAAGGATCTCCTCCACTGTGCACTGTGTGGTTTGGGACAAGCACCTAACCACTCCAGGGAGTGTTCTTAGCCCAGTTCTGCCCTAAAACTCATGCCCCAGTTGCCTTCTCTGTTCCTGGATGTAGGTGCTACAAGAACCTTCTGGAGTGGTTAGTCCCTCTGGGGCCAAAATGATACCAGAATCTGGTTCTAAGCTTTGCAGTTTCTCAACTTTCCATGTCCCCCAATGGTCACAACTAATCCAGAGAGTGTTTTGTGTAAATTACCACCTCTGGGTGCCTGCAACCCCATGCCAGGGCCTCCTCTCTCCTTTATCCTGCGTCTTGGAACCTATCACCTGACTAAACCCAACAGAATAAAAACCCTGTTTTCTGTGAAGTGGAAACAACCTTTTTCTGTCCTGTCTCCCCCAGGGCAGCAACTATGAGAAGCAAGCCCTTTTAAATGGCAAACAGGCCACCCACGGGAGTGGCTCGGAGTGCTTACCTGTCCCCTCGGTGGTGCAAGATATGAGATCCTGCAGGCGCACCTTGAACTCGTTGAAGCCGTCAGTGGGCACGGGGGCTTGCAGGCTCTGGGGTTCCTCCTGGCGCAGGCGGTGGAGCGCCTCACGTAGAAAGCCGTGCATGTCCAGCACCTCCTGCTCTGAGGCATAGCGCTTCATTCTCTCCACGAGCGCACCACCCATGCGAATGCGTTGCAGCACGCCATCCAGGTGGCCCAGGCGGCTAGTCATCTCCTCAGAGTCACTCTGGTACCGCGCTTTCAGGCTCTCAAGCAGCTCCTCCTCCCGCGCCTTCACGTGCGCTACCACCTGGAGCACGCGCGCTCGAATCAGCTCCTCGGTGTCTGCGCGTGCGCGGTCCAGCTGGCAGAGGGCCGAGCGAATCTGCGCATGCGCCGCACCGAAGGCGCTCTCCTGCTCCTGTAGCGCATGCGTCATAGCAGCCAGCTCCTCCTGCCGCTGCTGGATCTCAGCATGGATGTCGCACTTGAGCTCGGTATGGCCTGTGTCCAGGAGTGCGCACGAGCAGCACAGCGGCTTGCAGCAGCCCCGGCAGTAGATGCTGCGGACGTACAAGAGTAGCCTGGTTTAGGGTTCTGCGCTCTCTCGCCCCACTTTACGTTTCTATTATTAAATTCCTCTTCAAAAATTACCAAACTTTCAATCATGGTATGTTTCTAGGTTTGTGTTTTTCCCAATTCAATGTCTGCGGTTATGGTGATAGTATCCAAACTACTGATAAAACATTAAAATATTAAAGAAGTTACTGAAGTAGCAATAGCTAGCCTCCATTCTTGAAACAACATAAAGATATACAAAGAGAAAGTCAATTTCTTTCCCCACCTTAGGAATTTCTCTTCCCCACCTCCAGGTAATCACGTGAACATCCTGGGGGACATCCTTCCACATCTTTCTCCACTCAAACCACCTTACACAAATAGCCAGACAATGCTGCTGCTTTCAGGATTCTAAGGACTTGATACCTATCATGACACTTAAGCCACACAAGAACCTTTCAGTCCATTGTCTTCGGGGAAAACTCAGTCAATTGGCATAACATAGTTCATAAAGATAATGTTTTACATCCTACTTCGGAAGAAGCGTCTGAGGTCTTAAAAGCTTGCCAGCGGCCATCTAAGATACAACTATTGGTCTCCTCCCGTCTCAAGCAAGAGAGCGTGAAGGAACCCAAAGACGTGAAGAAGAAACTAGTCCACAGGACTAACAGTGCACAGGAACCATGGCCTCTTCTAGCCTGAGACCAGAACTAGATGGTGCCTGGCTACCACCACCAACCATTCTGACCAGGGATACAACAGAAGGTCCTGGATAGTATGGGAAAAAAATGTAGAACAAAACACAAAATTCATTAAAAAAAAAAAAAAAGACCAGATTACTAGACTGATAGAAATTAGAGGAAGCCCTGAGACTATCTCCCTAAGATATTGTTTTAACTTGGAACTGAAGTCATTCCCGGAGGTCTCCTTTCAGCCAAATAAGAGATTGGATTATAAACAGTATCACCAGTAAGGAATGTGTTCCTTTAAATAATCAACTACATGAGACCAAACAGTTAACATTTAGCTGAAAGCAAAGAGGGGCAGGGAAGCTAGATCAATGGAAACAGAACAAACAGGATGGAAATAATAAGAAATGCTGACACATTGTGAAAACTGTAGCCAATGTCACAGAACAAAATGTACAAAAATTGTTAAACGGGAACCTAATTTGCTGTGTAAACTTTTACCTAAAACACAATAAAATACTAAAAAAAAAAAAAAAAAGAACCTGTTAGGTAAGAATTACTGTTACCCTCATTTCTCAGATGAAGAAACCGAGTCACACAGGGGTTAAAAAATTGGCCCAATTCTTTAAAAGAATTGGGGGGGGACTAATGTATATTCTTAAAAATGAGATCATGCTATAGCATTACTTTGTAACTTCCTCCTCTAACTTCCATCACAGACATTCCTCCAAGTCTACAGGTATATACCACACCTATCGCCAGAGAGTCAGTTCTGACTCATGGCGACCACATGTATGTCAGAGTAGAATTGTCTCCACAGGGTTTCAATGGATGATTTTTCAGAAGTAGATCACCAGGTCTTTCTTCCTAGTCTTAGTCTGGAAGCTCCATTGAAACCTATTCAGCATAATAGCAATGCACAAACTTCCATTGCTAAGGGGGTGGTGGCTGCACATGAGGTGCACTGGCGGGGAATTGAACCTGGGTCTCCCACATGGAAGGAGAGAATTTTACCACTGAACCACTGCCCCCTCTTAACAAAGACTACAATCACTATAACTGACTGCAATATTAATGCTCACCAGTAACACTTAATTAGAATTGCTAAGCAATAATGAAGGAGTCCGCTGGTGACGCAAACAGTTAAGTGCTTGATTACTAGCTGAAAGGGTGACAGTTCAAACACACCCAGAGGCACCACAGAAGGCAGACATGACAAACTGCTCCCAAAAAGTCACAACCTTGAAAACCCTATAAAGCAGTTCTACTCTGCACATGTGGGATTGCCGTGAGTTGGAATCAACTTGATGGCAACTAACGACAACAACAAAAATATGGAGTCTAGAAATAAAGGGAAGAGTTGTCATCTTTCCACTTCGGACACACAGAAGAAGGGCTGGGTCTGATGTTGGGCACCCTTGCTAAGAAAGAGCGTTCCAAGCCTGGCAGGGACACACCTCCAGCGCCCTGGTGGTGGGAGAGCAAGACCTTCTGGGACACCCACCAGCATCTGCCAAGGTCTTATTTCCAAGCACCCTCTGCCCCAGGAGGGGTCTCCCTAGAGAAGCTGGCTACCGATCTCCCCCAGGATGGAAATGGACAACTGGCAGCAGACCTCTCTGAGTTGGTCAGCCCAAATCAGTCCCCCTGAGCCCAACCCCCCTCCCCCCAGCAATCTGATAAGACACAGGTACAGACCCTGAATTGGGGTGAACATCAAGGGGCCGCCACCCAGGGCCAGGACTAACCTCAGGCCTTAGCTTAATGATTCCTTCACCCTCATTCAAGGGACATTCATTGAGCACCTACTGTGTGCTTGACGCTTTGGGGGAGGCAGGAGCAAGGTGGGCACCTGCCCTCAAGGAGCTCTGTGATAAGAACCCAGATTTAACACAGACATAAAGAAGAATATCTCTGGGAATGTGTGTGCAGAATGACAGGGATTTGCTCTGAGAATACCCAAAGAAATCAACTGAAACACAATAGAATTAATAAACTACTCAGCCAAATAACAGAATTACGCCAGAGTTAAATGACAAGAAAATAGCTTAATTCTATCTCAACAAAGCAAATGAAGATAAATATGGGGAAAAGTCCACGTTCACAACAGCAATTTCAATAATGCTAAAAATACCTAGACATAATCTTAACAAGAAATATGCAAGACTTAATGAAGAAAATAACAGAAATCCACGTAGGGTTAGAGAAGGTCTAAAGAACAGAAAAGTTTCAGCTGGAGAGGCTAAGTACTATCAGAATGTTAATTCTCCTGAAGTTCATATAAACACTTAAAGCAATTTTAATAATATTGTAAACGGGATTTTGAAACTTGACCAAACGATTCTAAAACAGATCAAATAGCTAAGAAATTTTTGAAAAATCAGTGTAATGAAGGGGAATTTGCTTTACCAGATATAACACATTATAGAGCTACCATTATATTAAAAGAGTGTGGTACTAGCCTACGAGTCAAGACAAAGATCAGCAGAACAGCCCATATAGTCCTAACATAGGCCCTGGCATCTATATGAACATAATATTTTATATAGTAAAGAAAGCACCCCAAACTAACAGAAATTAAACGGGTTTTCAACAATTAGTAGCAGGGAAACTGGCTACTGGGGGGAAAAAAACCAGGTTAGAGTCTTGCTTCATACTCCACACAAAGATACATTTCCAATAGCTCACAAAGTTAAATGTAAAAAAACACCATCATGAAGGAGAAACTAAAGTTGACTATTTGCTCTCATGATGGTAATCGCTGAAGTTATGAAAGAAATCGTATAATTTCTTCCTGAAAATCCAAAACTATAGTTTTTGGGAAAGACATTAACCAACCAGTTACCACTGAGTCGATCCTAACTCAGAGTGACACCATGTGTGTCGAGGTAGAATTGTGCTCCACAGGGTTTTCAATGGCTGATTTTCTCCACAAGAAGATCATCCGGTCTTTCTTCTGAGGCACCTCTGGGTGGACTCAAACCGCCAGCTTTTAGGTTAGCACCCAAGTGCTTAATCACTTTCACTACCCAGGGGGTCCTTTGGAAAGACATTTCCAGCTTATTATTATATAAGAAAAGCACATTACAGAGCACTAAGGGTTGTTCATTTTGTTTTAGATGATTATAAAGACAGCAAGAAGGAAAGGAAGAGCACTAAGTGTTGTTCAATTTGTTTTAGATGATTATAAAGACAGCAAGAAGGAAAGGAAAAAGTCTGTATTGATACTGGCTACCTCTTTCTCTCCCCTCCCCACTTTTCACATTTTTAGATTTTCCAAAATTTTCTATCATCACTTCTAAGCAAAAGAGTTTGGACTTTAAATAGGAGGCAAGAGGGCACCCTCAAGGAACATTCCACTTAGGAATTACAACAAAGCTCTTTCTCTTCTTCCCTGTGATCTATTATTTCACTTATCTCTTATGACTATGCAGTGAATTGGCTATGTTGTTAATATGTTAATAGAAGCCCCAATATGTTTCTTGGGTTCTCAGGCTTTCTATCCTAAAGTTGCCACTGTCTAAACTACCATGCCAGAGACCAAAAGACAGGGCAAAGGGTATGGGCTCTGGAGGCATCAACAGACCCGGCCACTTCCTAGTTATGAGACCTTGGGCAAATTACTTTCTATGAATCTTAATTTCCCCATCTGTAAAATGGGAATAAGCACCAGTGGTTCAGAGGTGGAATTCTCACCTTCAGTGCTAGAGACCCAAGTTTAACTCTTGGCCAATGCACCTCAAACACAGCTACCACCCATCTGTCCGTGGAAGGTTTCAGGCTTCTATGATGCTGAACAGGTTTCAGTGGCACTTCCAGACCAAGACAGCTAGGAAGACTACGACAGTCTAGGAAGAAAGTCTTTGTGATCTCCTGAAAAATCAGCCAGTGAAAACCCTATGGATCACAGTGATCCAATCCTGTTGTACATGCAGTTGTAATGAGCCAGGGGTCGACTTGATGGCAACTAACAACAACAACAAATGCCTCCCTCATAGACTGCTGCAAGGACAAAGATGGGATGGTTGTAGGTAAAGTGCCCAGCATAGCGCCAGGCATACATTGGACATTCTGGAGTCATGAAAGAAGAGAAGACATTAACACCTATGTACATGTGGCAAGGGTTAGTCCTGCTGTTAGCAGGCAAACCTCTCAACTTCGGACAGTAAAGAAACATCACAACTGAGTGTGGTCTCAGGATTGTTCCCTTCACGGTATGGACAGGCCACCCCAGTCCAGCCATACCTCCTGCTGGGCCAGAGCAGCATTTCACTTCTGCTGTTCTGGGAAACAGGTGGCTCAGATCAGAGGTGCAGAAAGCAAAAATGCTATGAAACAGCCAACTTCATCCTAAATGGAGAGAGTCTGAAAGCATTCCCCTTGAGATCAAGAACCAGACAACGATGCCCTTTATCACCACTCTTATTCAACATTGTACTGCAGGTCCTAGCCAGAGTAATTAGGCTAGGTAAAGAAATAAAGGGCATCCAGATTGGTAAGGAAGAAGTATCTCTATTTGCAGATGATATGATCTTACATGCAGAAAACCCTAAAGAATCCTCAAGAAAACTACTGAAACTAATAGAAGAGTTTAGCAGAATATCAGGATACAAGATAAACATGCAAAAATCATTTGGATTCCTTTACACCAACAAGAAGAAAATCAAAGAGGAAATCACCGAATCAATACCATTTACAGTAGCCCCCAAGAAGATAAAATACTTACAAATAAATCTTACCAGAGATGTAAAAGACTTATACAAAGAATTCTACAAGACGCTACTGCAAGAAACCAAAAGAGGCCTACATAAGTGGTAAAACATACCTTGCTCATGGATAGGAAGACTTAACATTGTAAAAATGTCTGTTCTACCAAAAGCAATCTATAAATACAATGCAATTCCAATCCAAATTCCAACGACATTTTTTAATGAGTTGGAGAGACAAATCACCAACTTCATGTGAAAGGGAAAGAGACCCTGGATAAGTAAAGCATTACTGAAAAAGACGAACAAAGTGAGAGGCCTCACTATACCTGATTTTAGAACCTATTATACTGCCACAGTAGTCAAAACAGCCTGGTACTGGTACAACAACAGATACATAGACCAATGGAACAGAATTGAGAATCCCGACATAAATCCATCTATATATGAGCAGCTGATATTTGGCAAAGGCCCAAAGTCAGTTAAATGTGGAAAAGATGGTCTGTTTAACAAATGGTTCTGGCATAACTGGATATCCATCTGCAAAAAAATGAAACAAGACCCATACCTGACACCATGTGCAATAACTGACTCAAACTGGATCAAAGACCTAAATATAAAATCTAAAACGATAAAGATCATGGAAGAAAAAATAGGGACAACACTAGGAGCCCTAATACATGGCATAAACGGTATACAAAATATTACCAAAAATGCAGAAGAGAAACTAGATAACTGGGAGCTCCTAAAAATCAAACACCTATGCTCATCCAAAGACTTCACCAAAAGAGTAAAAAGATTACCCACAGACTGGGAAAAAGTTTTTAGCTATGACATTTCCGATCAGCATCTGATCTCTAAAATCTACATGATACTGCAGAAACTCAACTACAAAAAGGCAAATAACCCAATTAAAAAATGGGCAAAGGATATGAACAGGCGCTTCACGAAAGAAGACATTCAGGTAGCTAAGAGATACATGAGGAAATGTTCACGATCATTAGCCATTAGAGAAATGCAGATAAAAACTACAATGAGATTGCATCTCACTCCAACAAGGCTGGCATTAATTCAAAAAACACAAAATAATAAATGTTGGAAACGATGCAGAGAGATTGGAACACTTATACGCTGCTGGTGTGAGTGTAAAATGGTATAACCACTTTGGAAATCAATTTGGCGCTTCCTTAAGAAGCTAAAAATAGAACTACCATACAGTCCAGCAATGCCACTCCTTGGAATACATCCTAGAGAAATAAGAGCCTTTACACAAACAGATATATGCACACCCATGTTCACTGAAGCATTATTTACAATAGCAAAAAGATGGAAGCAACCAAGGTGCCCATCAACGGATGAATGGATAAATAAATTATGGTATATTCACACAATGGAATACCATGCATCAACAAAGAACAATGATGAATCCGAGAAACATTTCATAACATGGAGGAATCTGAAGGCATTATGCTGAGTGAAACAGTTGCAAAAGGACAAATATTGTATGAAACCACTATTATAAGAATTCAAGAAATAGTTTAAACAGAAAAGAAAATATTCTTTGATGGTTATGAGAGTGCAGAGGGAGGGAGGGAGGGAGAGGCATATTCACTAATTAGATAAGAACTATTTTAGGTGAAGGGAAAGACAACACACAATACAGGAGAGGTCAGCACAACTGGACTAAACCAAAAGTAAAGAAGTTTCCTGAATAAACTGAATGCTTCGAAGGCCAGCATAGCAGGGGCGGGGGTTTGGGGATCATGGTTTCAGGGGACATCTAAGTCAATTGGCATAATAAAATCTATCAAGAAAACATTCTGCATCCCACTTTGTAGAGTGGCATCTGGGGTCTTCAACGCTAGTAAGTGGGCCATCTAAGATGCATCAATTGGTCTCAACCCACCTGGAGCAAAGGAGAATGAAGAACCTCAAAGATGCTAGGTAATTATGAGCCCAAGAGACAGAAAGGGCCACATAAATCAGAGGCTACATCAGCCTGAGACCAGAAGAACTAGATGCCCTGACAGGGAACACAACAGAGAACCCCTGAGGGACCAGAAGAGCAGTGGGATGAAGACCCCAAATTCTCATAAAAAGACCAGACTTAATGGTCTGACTGAGACTAGAAGGACCCCGGAGGTCATGTCCCCAGACCTTCTGTTAGCCCAAGACAGGAACCATTCTGAAAGCCAACTCTTCAGACAGGTTTGGAATGGAGCATGGGATAGATAATGATACTGGTGAAGAGTGAGCTGCTTGGATCAAGTAGACACATGAGACTATGTGGGCAGCTACTGTCTGGAGGAGAGAGGGCAGAGGGGGTCAGAAGCTGGCCGAATGGACATGAAAATAGAGTGGAGGGAAGGAGTGTGCTGTCTTATTTGGGGGAGAGCAACTAGGAGTATATAGCAAGGTGTATATAAATTTTTGTATGAGAGACTGACTGGATTTGTAAACTTTCACTTAAAGCACAAAAAATTTTTTTTAAATGCTATGAAAATAGGGCCAGTGGAGGAGAGCTGGAGTAGGGCCCCAGGGCAGGACCTAGCTTGTCTGAGTGGCAACAGAAAAACTCTCCCCCACAACACATACCTCTACGCAGCAAGTTGGAGCTTTCACTTTGGAGAGGTAGTAAAGGAGCAGCCTCTTTTGGAAAAGCAAATAACTACCGGGCAGTTAAGGGTTCAATAGTCCTTTACATTACAGTATAAATGCATTTAATCAGACTGGTTCCTGCCATCTCCTGGGTGATACAGTTGAGGAAACAAGATTTCTGAAGGCAGGAGAGGAGATGGGTAATTCCAGAGCCTGGGATACTTGAAGAGTGAATGCATTATTCCTATTTACCTCCCCTCCTCCAATTTGTCATTAGTTGAGAAGGTGTCATCGAAGAGTAAGCGACCAGAAGTGAAAGAAGAGGCAAGGGAAGAGGTGAGAGGAGGAAGTGTTGTTTGTTTCACACTATGGTCTCATGCTGGCCCCACACTCAAGCAAGAGGAAGAGAAAATTTGTGCTTTTCCTTCCCCTCATCTTTCCTGCACAGGTCCCTGCTCCCAAGACAGACGGCTGTCGTATCCATGGTGGACAATGTTCTGTTGGGTCATATCACTATTCAGCAGGTAGCAGGTGTGTTGCTGTGTAGGTTCTCTGATCCTCTTGCCCTCTTTATGGTGGTAAACAGCCCACCATTCACATGCCACTCAAGCCAAATGCCAAGGGGTCATTCTAAATTCCTCCTCCTTCTTTACCCCTTCAACAATCATTCATCATTAAGCCTCGTTGATTCTACCTTCATTTACTCTACAAAATTACTGAGTCCTACCATGTGCAGGCATGGAGCTAGGATGTAATGACGATTAAGGCAGAATCCTGGCTCCTGGATCTGTCATATCTGTTCTCACCGCTACTGTCTTTGTTTTCTCCCCAATTACCGTTTATCTGTCATTTGGCACAATCCCTAATAGATCTCTCTGCTCCTGGTCTCTCCAACTCCTATAAACCCTCCCCAGCGCCACCAATGTGGCATTTCTAAAATGTAATGATTGTAAGTGCAATCAGAAGAGTGTCAGGTACAAGAAGTCTTCTAAGCATCAGGTAAGTTACATGATGTTAATAAAGAGATTCAATTTTTGGAACAAGGTTAGATCGTTTGGGGAAATTCATTAAGTTTTATGATAATGCATTACCATTATACAGTATTGAATACTGGTAAACATGAATATAATTTGGATTTACATACCAGTAAATGTTGCAAGGCAATAAGACAAAGTGTGTCATGTAGATAAGCACAGTAATTATCAAGCTACTTTATTTAAATCTGATCTAATTTGAGTAAATGAAATGGCAATAAATAAATAAAGAATGGGAACACCTAGAATAATCAATGAATTAAAGCCATGAATAAGCAAAACCATATTCGATGATTTAAAAAAAAAAAAAACCCAAACCCGTTGCCATCAAGTCAATTTCGACCCATAAAGACCCTACAGGATGGAGTAGAACTGCCACATAGAGATTCCAAGGAGCAGCTGGTGGATTCAAACCCAACTTTCTGGTCAGCAGCCATGGCTCTTAACCACTATGCCACCAGGGTTTCCAAAAGGTAACAATATATTAGTTAAACAGTATATGGTGTAAACAGGTAGCTCTTCTATGTAGTAATGATAATCTTGAAATACCTTGCCAACTCTAATAGCTTTGGCAGAATATATTTAAACTGTAAAATACGCCAAAGCAGGAATTTGTTACAAAATACAATGACTGAAGTTTATCACTAAATGTTGATAGAATCTAGTGATATAGAAAGCCCTATGTGATATAAACAATTCTGATATCTTCAATCACTTTTATAAAAATGTGTTACATTTTTTATACAGATACTAAAAAAATTACTTTTATGTAGCTTTGAATGCATAGTGTGCTTCTGATCTTGGTTACTCTTTCTATAATCACAAAAGAAATTAATTCCTCCCAAACTGTACTAATGCTGTTAAATTACTAATCTGCAAAAGACCAAAATTAATAAATTAAAAAGTGTGATACTGGTGATAGTACAGCAAGAAGAGGAAAATGAGGAGAAAGACAAAGAAAAAGGAAAAGGTGGGATAATGTACGAAAATTTCATTAAAATAAAAAACACTTTTAGATTGAAGGATCATACCAGGTTTCAGAATACTTTGATACAGAATGCTCAACACCAAGACAGTGGGTTAAATTAATAAACTTCGAGAATTAAAAAAATATCTTTGGGCATCAAGGCAGGAAAAGCAAATCAGTTTGGCCTTAGACCTCTCCTCATGAACACTCAGTGTTAGAAGACAATGCAGCAATGTCTACAAAGTTCTGAAGGAAAGAGAGTATGAGCCAAAATTTTATACCCAGCCAAGATGTTATTCAAATATAAGGGCAACAGATAGACTTTACCAACACCAAGATACTCAAGGAATTCAGAATACAGAAGTCCTCCTTGAAAGAACTGTTTATTGACCAAACTGCCCAATTAAGAAAGAGCTGAATCAAGATAAAGAACTTGGGAAAAGTGATATAAAAAGCAAAATGATTAGTGTTGAGCCTTGTAGCTGTTTTGATTTGGAATCAAGACTAGAAGGATGGGAACAGACTGTCCTCATCTGTCATAGTGGAGACTCAATTACTACTTTCTAAAATAGGAGCATTTCATTAAAAATAAACTATAATGCCTCCAGCCTCTTAATGTCTTTGTAATTTTTTGGCTTAATTCTAGAGTGATCTTTTAGGAAAAATATTTTGGGATGAAGAAATATTTCTTTAAAGTTTAACAAGTCTAATTTTACTTTAATTGCTATAACAATGGACTCAAATATGCCAGCAATCATGAGGATGACGCAGGCCCAGGAAACATTCGTTCTGTTGTACATAAGGTGGCCATAAGTTGGAACACACTTGACGGCAGCTATCTATCTATCCATCCAACCATCTGTCATCTATCTATCTGTTTAGTTTTAATTCAGCTTCTTTTTCTTCTGTTGAAGTCAAGGAAAATTAAACTTAATGCTGACTAAGTAGGATAATTACTTTTAATAATATAATTTGAAGGGAAAATACACTCTGAGTTCCAAACAAACACCTTGCAGCATCCTTTTTGCAAACCAGCCCAGTTGTTGGTTGAGGACTACCTGAGCATAGAGGCTGTGTACTAGGAAAGGTGCACTGATTCTGCAGTCAGGAAACCCTGCATCCTGTTCTGGCCGTGGCTCTGAGAAGCGCCTAACTGGGGTAACTCTCTGGCCTCTTGCCTCATTTGTACGATGGGGACAACTCTTTCTTCTTCAACAACTTCAAGGGAGGGTGCAGGAATTAAGACAATGGCATAGGAAACTATCTCAAAAAGCAGAAAAACTGGAAAATGGGTCATCTGACTATCTCCACTCAAGCATATTGCCCCAACTCCTGGCAGCAGCCTTTCTTTTCATTGGCGTCAGGAACTAATCTTCAATGAGATAATCAATCCCCAGTAAGACGTGATTTCCTGGTGGCATCATCGAGGGCACCAGACAGAACCAAGGCCCGGGGAGAGGCAAGTTAGACGCCTGGGGCAAACATTCTCAGTTTCTGTGAGTGCAGGTGAGTGCCTCCTTAAGGTTTGCGCCCAGGCGTCTGGCTTGCCTCCCCCTAGTCCAGGCCTGAAGCAGCCCCATCAGGATCCTTGACCCTCTCTTTTCCTTTTCAGCCTGCAGCCCTTCCCTGCCTTGCCACCAGCTTTGCCATCACTTGATGTCAGCCTCTGCCCTCACCCTCCCCAATGCTGCTGGCAGGCCTCTGCCCCATCTGCTGCCAATCTTTCTAGATTCTAGTCTTGGGAACTGTTTTCCCAGCTTATGACATCATCACACCTCTTAAACTTGATTAATACGTCTTTTGTTTTCCCCACTGAACTATAATCCAAGCTCTTTCCAGCTACAGGCTTTGATGGCCCAGGATTAATTCCCCCATACCATCCTGCAAGCCTTAGGATCTGATACCCAGGCACAGGTCTCAGGTCTACCTATAGTCCTAGACCCATATCACTTTTGGGGGAAAGCCACCCCCCAGTGCTCTAGGGCACATGTGCTAGAAAAGCTGCCGCTACCTTAGCCCCCAGGCAGGCCCGGCAGTGTGAGCCTCTGGCCTGCCCTCACCCCACCATCTCTGCGTTGTTGCAGGTCTCACCCACCTGGTCTATGACCTCAGTCTCCTAATGGGGCTTCCTTTTCCCTGGTCCAAATTCTTTACTTCAGTTTCTGTTGGGTACTTACCCAACAGTTTGGTAATAAAGCACCTCAAATTCTTAGTAAAATAGGCTAAATTTACGTAAGTATCCAGCCACAGGAACAAATACCAGTTTCCCTGTTCCCAAATATGCCCAGTTCTGTCAAAGTATCACAGAGCAGAGGAAGAATCTAATCATCTCACCCTCTGCCTTAAAACCTACCAATGGATCTCCAATAGAGCCTCTGTGGGGTCTGACTCCCACTGTATCATTCCACAGGATATTCAGTGGAAAAGTAAGAGTAAGCTAGCAAGAAAAATAAACAAGATCACCCACCTTCATGCCTGATTGCTTCTGCCCTTTATCAACTATTGACTGAGTGCTCACTGGCTGTCACTGCTGTGCCTGATTGGAGGAATTGGCAAGGGAAAGCATAAGGTAGAAGACAGTGTGAAGGTGTAATCAAAACCGGACACAGGAGATAGGATAGTGGCAAGAGTGAGCAGCCTTGATCGTTCCCTGCTGATGTGGCTTCTCCACCAAGGGCTGGGGCTATTGGTTCAAATGTATACCCCAGCACCTAGCAGAGGGCCTGCCACACAGAGATGTGGGCTGAAAGAACGGACTCCACAGGCAGGTTGATCAAGTGGCAGTGGCCTCAGGGTAGACACTCTTTGGCCAGGTCCCAGGTTTAAAGTCAGCTCTGGTGCTGTTCCCCAGTGTAAGCTCTAAGTTAGCTCAATTTCAAAGGACAAGGTGGCTTATTACTGACTCGTGGCCAGAAGGAAGTTGTGCGTTATTTATAGCTCTAAGATTTTCTGCAGAAAAACAAATTGAGTTTTTCTAGTAACTACTGGGAAATTGTGAAACGATGAGAATTGGGAGTGTAAGTGTGAGACTTTTAAGCAACAAGGTCAGGTTTTTCAAGCCATCCACCAAGGATGCGGGGGCATACCCACTACTGGACCAGCCTTGCCCATTGTACCTGGGGGAGAAATCTACCCCTGACTCCCACACTAGGGGTGGGACCACTTTCAGTCTACTGCCGTCGGGCTCTAGAGGCTTCACAGTCCTCACTTTGGGGGTGGGAGAATCAATTGTGTCTACACCATTGCTGCCTAGCCCACGTTAGCCATTAAAATTGAACAATGTGAACCTCAACGTGGAAACACATGATCTGTGAAGACAATCAGTTGTCCAAGATGGGGAGCCAAACCAAGCAAGTCTCTCGGCCCCCACTGAGAAAAGGGTAATACAGGAAACAAAAACGTCTAAAATGTTAATTTTTTTCTTTTTTTTAAGGAAAATATAAGAAAATACTACAAGAGAAAACAAGAACAGGCTGACAAAAGAACCATCTTAAGCATATTAAATTTTCTGGAAATTAAAAATACTTGATTGCTGGGCAGAGGGTGGAAACTCAACACAGGCAACAAATAGCAGAATGGCATCTCCTAAAGAAATGAGTTGGTGAACTAAAAAATCAATTCAAGGAGTTCTATTTGAATTCTGGGAAAAAAAGAAAAGCAATAGAATTAACAAGAAAAAAGATAAAAGATGTAGAAGATGGATTTGGAGTTCAATATCCATATGAAAATAATTGCAAAAAGAAAAAAAAAAAGCAAATGAAAGGGAATCAACACATTAAAAAAGTAGAAGACAATTTCCCTGAACTGAAGAAAAACTCAAGTTTTTAGATCAACATTGGTCATAGAGAATTACTGAGGGGAAAATAGACCTATACCTACATATAACTATGATCAATGGTATCCAAGTATAAAGAGAAAATTATATAAAAATCTTTACCAAATAAAATCAAACAGACCACCCACAAAGGAAAAAAATACTGAGACAATAATGGAATTTCCAATCTTCGACACTGGAGGCTAGAAATTTATGAAGCAGTGTTTACATATTCTGTGAGGAAAGAATTGCGACCCCAGAATTCTACACCTAGCTAAACTTTCCTTTATGTGTGGCAGCAAAAAAAAAGACATTCACATTTAGACATTTAAGGACTCAGAAAGTACACGCTTTCTTTTCTATTTTTTTTATTGTGCTTTAACTGCAAGTTCACAAATCAAGCCAGTCTCTCAAATAAAAATTTATACACACCTTGCTATGTACTCCTAGTTCCTCTCCCCCTAATGAGACAGCACACTCCTTCTCTCTACCCTGTATTCCCCATGTCCATTCATCCAGCTTCTGTCCGCCTCTGCCTTCTCATCTCCCCTCCAGACAGGAGCTGCCCACATAGTCTCATGTGTCTCCTTAAGCCAAGAAGCTCACTCCTCACCAGTATTACTTTCTATCCTATAGTCCAATCCAATCCCTGTCTGAAGAGTTGGCTTTGGGAATGGTTCCAGTCTTGGGCTAACAGAAGGTCTGGGGACCACAACCTCCGGGGTCCTTCTAGTCTCAGTCAGACCATTAAGTCTGGTCTTTTTACAAGAATTTGAGGTCTGCATCCCACTGCTCTCCTGCTCCATCAGGAATATTCTGTTGTGTTCCCTTTTAGGGCAGTCATCGGTGGTAGCCGGGCACCATCTAGTTCTTCTGGTCTCAGGCTGATGTGGTCTCTGATTTATGTGGCCCTTTCTGTCTCTTAGGCTCGTAATTACCTTGCATCTTGGGTGTTCTTCATTCTCCTTTGCTCAAGGTGGGTTGAGACCAATTGATGCATCTTAGATGGCCACTTGCTAGTGTTTAAGAACCCAGATGCCACTCACCAAAGTGGGATGCAGAATGTTTTCTTAATGGATTTTATTATGCCAGTTGACCTAGATGTCCCCTGAAATCATGATCCCCAGACCCCTGCCCCTGTTACTCTGGCCTTCAAAGTGTTAAGTTTATTCAGGAAATGTCTTTGGTTTTGGTTTAGTCCAGTTGTGCTGACCTCTCCTGTATTGTGTGTTGTCTTTCCCTTCACCTAAAATAGTTCTTGTCTACTATCTAATTAGGAAAGTACACTCTTTTTAAAAAAAAAAAAAAAAAACTTGATTAAGTATTCCAACCAAATGGGAAATTAATCACAGTAAAATAATTCAAGAAAGGGGAAGACATGCTACAGAAAAAAATTACTGTGAGCAATGAAGCTAGTTAAAGTCTAAGATTACGACTAATAAGTTGGTCGTAATGTGATAATAAAGCTTAATAACTGTTAAGAAAGGATGCTTAGACACTCATGGAGGTCACATTTCAGCCAAATAATAGACTGACCTATAAAATAAACCATAACATCTGTGAGGAATATGCTCCTTAGAACAATCAACTATACGAGACCAAACAGGCAACATTTGCCCAAAAACAAAGATGAGAAGGCAGGAAGACACAGGTAAACTGCAAGTACAGAAACAAGGAAGGCTGGGTGGAAATGTGGAGAGTGCTGACACATTGCAGGGATAGCAACCAATGTCACGGAACAAACTGTGTATAAAGTATTAAATGGGAAAATAATTTGCTGTGTAAACTTTCACCTAAAACACAATAAAGTGCTAAAAAAAAAAAAAAAAAAACACAAACCAAACAAATGCACAGAACACATTACTGAAAAAAAAAAAGGATACTTAAGATAAAAAAGGCATAAAAAAATTGGTAAGAGGAAGCACCACCATTGTTGAGTGGCTGGGACACCTGAGTGGGTTGGTGGCCCCACCCCAGGCCCACAATGCTGCAGTACCAGGCCTGGGAGAAGTTCAGCATGGCAGCAGAGAAGCTCTACCTCACCGGCCCTATCAAGGCCCCTGTGGTTCTCAAATACAGGCATACTGATGGGAATCTGTGTATTAAAGTAACAGATGATTCAGTTTGTTTGGTGTACAGAACAAACCACGCTCAAGATGTAAAGAAGATTCAGAAATTCCACAGTCAACTAATGCGACTTATGGTCCCCCAGTGTTGCCATGGAAACAGACTTACTGGTTTAAAAGGGAGCCTGTCACATTTTAGGAAGTATATATGTTTTGAATTTGAGAAAGTTTTGAGACAGAAAATACTTTATGTAACTGTGTGGGCTGTTAAAGATCTGATTGATATCTAAGAGTGTTTTTTTTGGACTTTGTTTTTTAATGCTTAGAGAGCTAGAGAGGCTTTATTTATTTTTGGAAAGTGAGCAAGCTACGCATCTATCTTAGAAATCTTTTGTGGATTATTTTATGTTGGGCAAAATATATAATTATTTCTCTGCTAAATCTGTATCAATAATTTAAAAATGAGGTATCAGGAGAAGCCAGTTCTTCCTTAAATTTACTGTTTTTAAAAGTAAATTAAATGTAAACATTTTGCTGAATTGATATTTCCTTTGGAGCATTAAAATCTGTGCCACTGATGGCCATTAAATATGAAGTATTGAGGTGGCTGTTAAACCGCACTCCTGCCCTCACCATAGAACCAGGCTATATTAGGGCTTCAGGCCAAAACTGTCTATGCCTAACCACTTCCTTATTCTTTATTTACATGGTTTTAACTTCAAGGTAATTCTGCTGCTAAAAGTCATAAACAAGTTCCAAAAAAAACCAGCACCAGACCACCAGACGTGTGCAGGTGAATCAGAAAACTCATGTCAAGGAACAAAAACACTCGTGCCAAGGAACTAAAAATCACCAGACTTATGTCTTCTGCAGTAGCCGAGCCCACTGCAGAAGCAAAAAGTCCATTAGTCGCTTCCATGCCAACTCCTAGCCCTACCCTGCAATGAATAATCAGCAAAAATCATGAATATGTATAATTTCCTGATTCTGCTTACTATGATGGCAACTCAAGTCCCGGCATGCTCCTTTACTTGACTAACTAAATAAACACTTTCACTTTGCCAAAGAAGAAATGACACCTTTAAATTATGGCGCTGGTGAAAAATATTGAATATTTCATGGACTGCAAAAAGAACGAACAAATCTATCTTGGGAGAAGTACGGCCAGAACGCTCCTTAGAAGCAAGGATGGCGAGACTTCATCTCACATACTTTGGATGTGTTATCAGGGGGATCAGTCCCTGGAGAAGGACATCATGCTTGGTAAAGAAGAGAGTCAGAGAAAAAGAGGAAGACCCTCATGAGATGGATTGACACAGTGGCTCCAACAATGGGTTCAAGCATAACAAGGATTGTGAAGATGGTGCAGGGCCAGGTAGTGTTTTGTTCTGTTGTAACAGCATCACTATGAGTCGGAACCGACTCAACGGCACCTAACAACAATATGTGTGTGTATAAAATGGTACCTTGCAAAGTGTACACCTTTTTTAAGTCCAAGGAATATTTACAGAAATTGATCATGTTCTAGGCTCCAAAGAAAATGTCAATATAGTCCCAGATACAGAACTCTTACTGGATATATTAACTGACCATACTGTAGAAATTAACATCAATATAGAAACCAGACATCACAAACCACTTGAAAATTTTACAAAAAACTCTTCACTAAAACTGTTCCACCAAACAGAAAATTAAAACTGAAATTATAGTTATTTGAGAATTGATTGACTATGTGAACACTCCTTATAGAACTTATGGGATGCAGCCACAGCCACCTCAGAAGGGAACTCATACCTTTAAATTTTTTTTTTTGTTGTTAAACAATAAAGTTCACAAGTAATTGAATTAAATATTCAATTAAAGAATAATGATAAAAAAATAAAAGAAATAATGATGACAAAAACAGAATGATTAATTAGAAAGAAGAAAAACATTAATATCAGTAAGCAAACTGAGGAAAAACTAAGAGCTAAGTTAAACACAAACATAAGCAGTTGCCAATGAGTCAACTCCAACTCATGGTGACCCCATGTACGTCAGCCAGAACTGTTCTCTATAGGATATTCAATGGCTGATTTTTCAGTAGATGGGCAGACCTTTCTTCCCAGGCACATTTGGATGAACTCAAACCTCTAACCTTTCAGTTACCAGCTGAGCTTGTTAACTGTCTGCACTATCCAGGAGCTCCCAGACACAAATATACAATATTAGACATAAACCCACTGCCGTCGAGTCAATTCTGACTCATAGCGACCCTGCAGGACAGAGTAGAACTGCCCGGTAGAGTTTCCAAGGAGCACCTGGTGGATTCGAACTGCTGACCTCTTGGTTAGCAGCCATACCACTTAACCACTACGCCACCAGGGTTTCCTATTAGACATAACAAATCAAAAACCAAACGAAGCCCGTTGCTGTCGAATCGATTCCTACTCACATCTATGTAGAACTGCCCCATAGGGTTTCTAAGTCTGTAATCTTTACGGAAGCTGACTGTCACATCTTTCTCCTGATGAGTGGCTGGTTGAAACCACTGACCTTTTTTCAGTTAGCAGCCAAATGCTTCATTACTGTGCCACCAGAGCACAGACATAAGAAAAGGGGTGTAATTACAGGTATAGAGGAGTTTTTTTTTTTTTTAATTAAGAAAGCTAACTCTGAATGAACTGGAAATTTTCCAGAAAATATTACTCAAGATCCAAAATAGATTAATACCATGGAAAAAATTGAAAAGATTCTCAAAAATCTAATCCTCATAAAAGGTACCAGTCCCAGATGGTTTTTCAAGCAACTTCTCTGAAGTTTGAAGGGAAAAGAACTTATGTTCTTTAAACTGTTCTAAAGCAGAGAATATATAATAGGATTTTAACATTTATTGAGTAACAATATATGCTAGGCAAAATGAGGAGGCACAAGGGTTAACAACCGGCTACTAACCAAAAGGTCAGCAGTTCAAACCCACCAGCAGCTCCACAGGGGAAAAGACCTCGAAATCTGCTCCTGTAAAGACTGCAGCCTAGAAAACCCTATGAGGCAGCTCTACTTTGCCATATAGGGTCCCTACAAGTTGCAATCTACTCAATGACACGCAACAGTAACAAGGCACTATGCTAAGCAATTTATATACAATATTATCATGTTCAAAAAAGAAGGAAAGCTTACAATTTCATTTAAAAAGATTAGTATAAAATGAGTAAGAAAATTTGACAAAGAAATCATACACATTCATACAAAATCGATCACATTTATGAATATAGATGACGGCCTAAATAAAATATTACTAAATGGAGTCTAAACCAAAAAAAAAAAAAAAAAAAAAAAACCGGTGTCATTGAGTCTATTCCAAGTCTAGCTATGAATTAAAACAATAGTATATCATGACCAAATGGCATTTTTCCTCCTGAGAATTCAAAATGTTCAACATTAAGAAACGTACTGATATGATTTATCATATTAAAAGGTGAAAAGACACCTTCATAGAGTCCAAAAGGACACCTGCTCCTGAGTCAAAAGTAAGACAAAACAACAACAGCAACAGAACCCTTAGTAAACCAGGAATAGGAACACACTTTCTTAATGGGATTTTTCATGAATGGGAAGCAACATTCTTAACGTGATTTTTTAAAAAAATTACCTAAGGGAGTCAATAACAAACATCACACTTAACAAAACAACATAAACTTTCTCGTTAAATATACATATTTTTTAAAAAACCCAAACCCATTGCTGTGAAGTCGATTCCGACATATAGCGACCCTACGGGACAGAGTAGAACTGCTGCACAGGGTTTCCAAGGAGTGGCGGTGGACTTGAACTGCCCACCTTTTGGTTAGCAGCCAAGCTCTTCACCACTGCGCCACCAGGGCTACTTATTAAATGTAGGAACGTGTTAAGTTGCCTTTTTAAACCACTATTATTCACTATTGTTCTGTTAGTTCTGGCCAATGAAACCAAGATATAAAATGAGGTAATATATAAAATACTGGAAATAAAAACCCCCACAGTTTTTATTATACCAAAAACCAAACCCAGCACCATCGAGTTGATTCCTTTGGGTTTGCTGAGTAAACGATCATATCATCTACAGTTTTTATTATATGTAGATAATATGATTGTTTACCTAGCAAACCCAAAAGAATCAATACAAAAACTTACTAGAACTAATAAAAAAGCTCTATAAAATGGCTGGGTATAAAATTAATATGCATAAATTAATGCTAGCAATAAGGAGTTAGAAATTATAATGGAAAATGATCCCATTCACAATATTAACTAAATACTATAAATTTACTAAGAAAAGCTCAAAACCTATGTGAATAAAGCTATAAAACCTGAAAGAAACAGCAAGAGATGGGCCAGTTCTCCCCAGATTTAATGCAATTTCAATCAAAATCCCAACGAATATGTAAGTTTTCAAACTGCAAAAATTCTAAGATCAAAGAAAAGCAAAAACAATTTTGAAGAGCAAAGAATGAGAATGTGCCCCATCAAGTATAAAGCTGCAGAAATTCTTACAGCAGTTAAGGATTCATGAAGGAATAGTCAGGGCACTAGAAGAAACTGAGGTTGTCAATGACTTGAGAACTGCCCCGTAGGGTTTCCAAAGCTGTAATCTTTGCAGAGGCAGACTGCCACATCTTCCTCCCGTGGAGCGGCTGGTGGGTTCAAACCACTGATCTCTCAGTTAGCAGCCGAGCACTTTAACCCCTGCACCACCAGGGCTCCTACTTAGGTCAACAATTAACGTCCATGGAAGCAGCAGTCAAGAAATCAAACAGCATACTGCATTGGGCAAATCTACTGCAAAAGATCTCTTTAGTTTTAAAAAGCAAAGATATTACTTTGATGACCAAGGGCCACCTGACCCAAGCTGTGGTCTTTTCAGTCACCTCGTACACATGCAAAAGTTGGATAATGAAAAAGCAAGACAGAAGAAGAACTGATGTGTTCAAACTGTGGTGCTAGTGAGGAATATTGAACACACTGAGGACTGCCAAAAGCGTAAACCAATTGGTCTTAGAAGAACTACAACAAGAATGTCCCTTAGGCGTAAGGATAGTGAGACTTTGACTCGCTTACTTTGGACACATTAGGAAAGATCAATCACTAGAAAAGGACAACATGCTTGGTAAAGTAGAAGCAACAACAATAACCAATTGCCATGGAATCGTGGACCCCATGTGTCTCAGAGTAAAACTGCACTCCATAGGGTTTTCATGGCTGTAACTTTTTGGAAGCAAATCACCAGGCCTTTCTTCCAAGGTACCTCTGAGTGAGTCTGAACTCACACCCTTTTGGTTAGGTGCCAAGCGTTTAACATTTGTCCCACCCAGGGACTCCTTGGTAAAGTAGAGGACCAGTGAAAATGAGGGAAACCCTCAATAGGTGAATTGACACAATAGTTGCAGCAATGAACTCGAACATACCAACGATCCATAAGGTCACCATGAACCAGAGCAGACTTGACAGCAACTAATGACAACAAAGTCAGATCGCTGGCACGGAACAGATTCAGAAACACACTCACGACTACATGGGCATTTAGTACATGGAAAAAAAAAAAAGGGCGTTTTAGATCAATGAGCCGAGTAGACTATCCAACAAATAATGCTGAGAGAATTGACTTTCCATCCAGAGAAAAAAAAGTTAAGATTCCTACCTTATACCATGCACAAGAATAAATTCCATATGAATTAAAGATTTAAATATAAAAGCAAAATTATGAAATAATCAGAATGTAAGAGAATATCTTTAACATTGGCGTGGGGAAAAATCTTGCCTAGGATGCATCAGAGCCAGAGACCTTAAAGGAAGAGAGCGAGGGATTTGACTACAGGTGGTCCCCGATTTACAACAGGGTTCTGCTCTGACAACCACTCCGTGGTAAGTTGGTTCTGATGTAAGTCAAATACCTCATTTTTTTTAGTTTTCATTATTGCCTTTTATTTTCAGTATCTTTATAAAGCCAATCTTTTTTGTTTTGGGGGGGTTGAAAACATTACATCTGAGAATGATAACATCAGCAAATTATGCGGTGCAACGTCATATATAGTAATATTAAATTATACTACATTAAAATAGTAATATTAAAAAAAAAAAAAACCCAAAACTGGAGAGTCGTCTAAGTGTGGTTCACTGTAACTCGAATGTTGTTGTAAGTCAGGGACTACCTGTATATAAAACTAAAAATTTATTTTAAACGCAAGATAACATAGTAAAGGAAATGCCAAAGGTCAACGTGGGGAAAATATTTGTGCTACAACATGCTCTTACGAATTAAAGTGACTAATTCCTTAAAAACAAATGTGCCAAGGACCTAACAGGCAATTCAGAAGTGAAGAAACACAAACGGCCAATAAGCATATGAAAAGCTACTCAACCTTGTCACCAAGCAAAGAAATGCAAATTAAAACAATAATCTCCCACGTTTCCCTGGGAGGAAACCCGATCCCCTCAGACCCTCAGAGAGGTTTTGCAGGTGGTGTGGAAACAAACCACACTCAGTTTAGCAGGTGTGCAGTTCTGAGTATGTCCAGGATGGCCAGAGAATACGATCTCTTCGCAAAAGGATCCCAAAGAACTAGTACCCATGGGAATCTCATACAAGCAATGTATTCCTGGGAACTGGCTCGCAGGCACCTAACAACAATGCTACCTTTTTGGTTAAATGCGGAGAAGGGGAATCCGACCTTATGAGACTATATACTCATATCTGTTTATACATTCACAAAGGAACTCTGGAAAGATACATTCAACATTCAAAACTAAAAACAATGACTACCAGTGGATGTGTGGTGGGGAGAGAATAGTGGGAATGAGACAGACAAGAGGCAGGGGTGGGATGAAGATTTCACTCCGTCTATATTTTTCTAAAATTTGTAATGTTTTGAATCATAAAATGTATTATCTATTAAAAGACTGCATTAAAAATTTATGCTACTTAAAAAAAAATTATATCTGGGTTCGATTATTTTTTTCATACCGACATTTCCATATAGCACCGCCAGGTGTTACAGGTTTGACTTTTCAGAAAGAAACTCCCTGCGTCTCATCCTAGAATCCAGCTATATACTGAGCTGAATACAAAGCAGTCGGAAAATTCTACTGTAGGACTTCCTAAAGGGCAGTCTGGTAACATGTATCACAACGTAAATTTTTCATTTTACAGCAAGGGCACTTCTCAAATTTTGTTCTAAAGAAATTCTTGCATAGGACTGCATAGATGATTGCCGAGCATTATTTATAAAAAGAGGGAATCTGAAACTCATAGTATTCACCAAGGTGGGGATTGGTAGCATCAGTTATGGTCAACTCTGCAGATGCTGCCGGTCCACAGGCCACAGCTGGAGCTAAGGCCCTGGTGGTGGTGGTGTTGCGAGCAGTAGACCCGATTCGGATTTGTAATGACCGTACAGGACAGAGTAGAACTGCTCCATAGGGTTTCACAGGGTCCTGATGAGTCGGAAGCAACCTGACTTGAAGGCAGTGGGTCTGTTTTTTCTTTTTTTTTGAGGGGAGGGGAGGCGGGGGGAATCTTTATGGGAGGGAGCAGGTCACAGATCGCCAGGTCTTTTCCCCCAAGGAGCCGCTGACCTTTAGCAGCCAAGCACTTAACCATTGCGCCACTAGGGAATCTGTTAAGACTCTACAAAGTCCTTACCCACAGCTGCATGACGTCTTTGGGTCTCTGCCCCACCCCCCAGCCCGCACTCCCCTGGGGGGGCCGGCTCACCTAGTCAGCTCAGGGGTGTGGTGCTTGGAGTTGGAGCAGAAGATGTTGTTGGACCTCCGGGAGCAGTCCAGGAACTCATGCACCGACCGGCCGCGGAGATCCGCCAGGGGTCGGGCCTCGTGCTTCACAAACCACTGGTGCGCCTCAAAGCACTTGGTGCAGATGAGCTGCTCGCACTCGAAACACCAGAAGTCGGCGGGCTCTTTGCAGCGGGTGCAGGCTGCACAGACGCTCACAATCTGCCGGTATATCGACAGGCGCCGCTGCAGACTCTCGAAGAAGACGTTATCCAGGGCCGGCGCGTTAGCACCCGGGGACCTGGGCGTCTGGCAGATGGGGCACTGCACACCCGCCACCTCCAGGCATCCTGAGCAAAGCGTGTGTAGACAAGGCAGCAGCTTGGGGCACTTGGCTTCTGCCTTGCAGTCCTGGCAGCGCAGAAACTGGAATTCCTCCTCTGCGATTTGCTAGGGGGCAAAGAGGGGCATGAAGTCTGGAGAAGTCCCGGGGGTCCTCACCCTCCTGGCCACCCACCCCTGTGGGCCGGGGGTTCCCTCCGTCCAGGGCTCCTGGGACTTCATATTTCATGCCACCTGATCAGTCATTGAATGTTGCAAAACCCTGGCTTATCAGCACCCCAGGCCCCATTTACTCAGGCCTTCCTGCTCTCTGCCACAATTCACTGACCACCTACTTTCCATCAGACACACCCTGAGATACAAGGATGAATAGGACATATTCTTGCCTTCAGTTTAGAAAGTAGGCACACTTAAGGACCTAAGCGTAAACCTCATATAAAATGTTTAACACAGTATCGAACACTTGAGAAGCTCTTAATAGATGTTAATGAGTATTGTCTAAAATATTAATCTTAGTTATAAGACTAGTCAGGCTTATAAATTATAAGACTAATATCAACCTTAGTTATAATAATAAAAATTACTGCAGTACAGCGTCATTTGAGCTTTCTTGAAGAGGAGCAAAGGGCCTGGGAGAACAAAGAGCAAGGGACCTCACATAGCTCCTTGGGGGGTGCGGGTGTTGAGATGGAACAGGCTAAGGCAAAGCTTCCTGGGGAAGGACCTAACATGCCCCTTCTCTTGGCAGGGCAGGGAGAGTATTCCAAGACAAGGATCTGGAAGGCTTCCTGGAGGAGAGACAACTTGAGCTACGAGGCCTTGGCCAAGATACTTCTGTCTGGGCCACAGTTTCCCGCCTCCAATTTGGAAACTTTAGATTTTAGCTTTCCCAAACCTGGGGACATGCCCCCTGGCTCCAGGCCAGTGCCACAGGGCTACTCCCTGTCCCCTGCTAATCTGTGATCCTTCAGCTGAAGCAAGAACAAGGGGCAAGGCCCCAGCGCGCGGGGGGGGGGGGGGGGGGGGGGGCCGCCTATGACCCTCAGCTCTCCTCTCTGCTCAATGGACAAACTGCAGCTCAGAGAGGCTGCCCCAGCTCATCTTGGTTCCCTTTCTACTCTCCCCCACTGCTCCACCCCCGACCCCTGCCAAGAGAGTGGGTACCTGGGAGTCTGATCTTTCCCTTGTACCACTCTTCAAGGTACTTGGCCAGGTTCCCCATTACACCCTCCTCCCCACCCCCCCAACCCGCCCCTATCCCCCACCAGAGCAAACTAACAAAGCCCAAACTCCATAACCCCAAAACCCAACAGTACCTCCGTGGGGTTGGAGCTGGGGCTGGGGCTGAGGCTGGACTGGTGGCCCTCGGAGGGGGACCCCGGGGGCGGCATAGTGGGCGAGTCGGGCAGTGCGGGGTCCTCCTGAGGCCCGGGAGACCTGGCGGGTGCGGGCTCTTGCTGCATGGAACCCAGCGCAGTTTCGATTCCCGATTCTGAGCTAAGAGGGAGGAGAAACTGAACGGAAGGCGCGCGCCAGTAGCAGAGTCGCCGGAGTTGCCCAAAAGGGAGGCGCTCGCTGAGGCCCGCCTCCCGAGAGGAAGTGACACACGGGCCGGGGGCGGTTCTAGAAACGAGAGGTAGAGTGTGGGTTTTGTAGACGCGATCAGAGCGGGGAGGAGAGGAGCAGATGCGCCGCTGCCTTGGGGAAACGGAAGGAAAGAGAGCTGACAAGGAGAGAAACAGCCTCCACCCCTGCCTTTGATCCATTCATTCTGCTCACCCCTGCACAACTCTGTGCCAGCCTCCAGCTGTTAAATGCCCCCCCTTTAAACGTAACTCTTTTTAAAAAAATATTTATTTTATGTGGGGTGAAAATATACCCAGCAAAATATACACCCATTCAACAATTTCTACATGTGATATCGGTTACATTCTTCACGTGTCTCACCATTCTCCATATCTCTACCCAAATTACTACA
The DNA here is from genome assembly GCF_024166365.1 of Elephas maximus indicus. Classification (NCBI taxonomy): domain Eukaryota; kingdom Metazoa; phylum Chordata; class Mammalia; order Proboscidea; family Elephantidae; genus Elephas; species Elephas maximus. The sequence continues at coordinate 64,116,140 of NC_064831.1, read as the reverse complement.
CCACCGTTAACTTAGACTCCCTGTGCCCTAAGCTTCTCATCTATGCGTTAGAGTTACTGTGGTCAATTTGCGTCACACAGATATTCTCTAAAAGAGCACAATGCTCAAGGCAAACATTCTTTAGTAATTGAACTAAACTGTTTGGGTTAAAGATGACTTCAGGGGACAGTTTCAGGTCAAGGTTTAAATATTTTTTCAGGGCAACAGAGTTGGGGGTTCCTCCATTCTCAGTGAGTCCAGTAAATCTGGATTTCACAAGGATGTGAAATTCTGTTCACATGTTTTCCCTTGCTGATCCAGATCCACCTATTGAATCCTTGAACAAAACATTCAAAAATGGTAGCCAGGTACCATCCAGTTCTTCTGGTGTCATGGCAAAGGAGGCAGTAGTTCATGGAGGCAATTAGACCTGCAGTTCAGTTTCTTTTGTGATAAAAAAAAAAAAATTTTTTTTTTTTTTTTTTTTTTTTGTGATACCTGGGTCTTTTTCTTCTTCTCTTGCTCCAGGCGAATAGAGACCAGTTGTTGTAGTTTGGATGGCCCCCAGCAAGCTTTGAAGACCCCAGGCACTACTTTAAAAAACAGAGGTAGAACCAAAAACAAAAAACCAAAGCCATTGCCATAGAGTTGATTCCAACTCGTAGTGACCGTACAGGACAGAGAAGAACTAGCCGCCCCATAGGGTGTCTGAGGAGTGGATGGTGGATTCAAATGGCAGACCTTTTGGTTAACTGGCAAACTGTTCTTAACCACTGCGCCACCAGGGCTCCAAGAGGTAGAACAAAAACCCGTCACCATTGGGCCAATTCCGACTCATAGCGACCCTATAGGACAGAGTAGAGCCACCCCACTGGGTTTCCAAGGAGAACCTGGTGGATTCAAACTGCTGACCTTTTGGTTACCAGCGGTAGCACTTAACCACTACACCACCAGGGTTTCCAAGAGGTAGAACAGAAACTCTAAAAAGAATATTAGGCCAGTTGACTGGACTGTCCCACGAAACAATGACCCTAAACCTTTGAACCAATAAAACTAATCCCATGAGGTGTTTGGTTGTACCTAATAAACTTAACTTTTAAACCTTTCCGAGAAACTAAAAACTCGTGATAAAGACAGCTCCGGAAAAAGTTTAGATAACTAAGTAAGCCTTAACTAGCCTGTAGAATGCAGACACGCAAACGTGATAAACCCATCCAAGCTAAAGCCCTACTTTTAGATAGCCCACCTCCTGCCAATTAAGCGAAGGACAACCGATCATTTTAAATTTCCCTTTTGGGAAGTCCCCTAACAATTTGTACTGCCTAGAAGCTGATCAAAACTGTAATGTGCCAAACTCATCTCTTTGGAGGGGTACTCACTGTTCACAAACAGATTTTTTCTGCCCAACAAAACCTTTGAACTCTAATTGACTTATTGATCAGATTTTTATTTTGACAGGACGCAGAGAATAGCCACACACGACTCCTGCTTTTGAAGAACCCCAGATCTAGCCAAGAGCAGGCTTGAGAACAGTCTTCTATGCAGTGTTGGGACTGGCTGGGAAGGAGATCCCTCGCTGGGTCTTGAAGAACAGAGAGAATTTGCCAGATATTTAGGGATTGGGAGGACACTTGAAGCAGATAGAACAGTATGTGCAAAGGCATGGAGGTGTGAAACAGAAGAGCCTGTTTGGAAACTAGTTTTGTCTATTTTCTCATTTCATAGGGTATTTATAAGTAACGAGGCCAGAGGAGTGGGCTGGGGCAAGATCATAGCTAAGGAGATTGGACCAGTTCTGTGGGTGACAGAGAATCAGTGAAGGGTTTAGAGCTGGGAACAGAGCCATCAGCTATGCATGTTGTGATAGTCACTCTGACAACCTAGGGCCTTGTGGTCTGGTCTAGGACAGTGGCTGTGGAATGCCAAGGAGGGGTCTGAGTCAGAGACACTGGGAGGGAGGCATTGACTAGATAAGCAGGACAAGATGATGCGGTGGATGACAGTTGGAAAGGCCAGTGAGTCTGAGGAAGGTGATGGTGTTGGTGGGAACCAGTGAGCAGGCATGAAGATGGTAAGGAGAGAGCAGGCTAGGTCTTGGCCAGTGGAGAAGCATGCCAGACCCTCAGCTGGTGTCTCCAGGGGGCCTCACTGGGCCAGTGTCCCTGGCTTGAAACGTCAAACCAACCCAACCGCTGTGCCAAGCCCTGTGTACCCATTTCTGTGCTCAGTTCCAACTCAGAACAGACTAGAAAGGATGGTGACAGGGCCTTGTTCTTGTAAAGCTTATAGTCTGGGGTGTGTGCGGGGATAGAAAGGGGATGGTGGAGAGAGACCCAACTTGCCCAGAAAATGTGAGAACCCTCAGGAGCCTTCCCTACCTTCCAGCCTGGTCAGTACCCCCAGGGTACCTACCGTCAGGTCACCCTCTGAGCACCAAACTAGGAAAAGCTAACAGTGGTGGGCAGCCATCTGCAGTGGGCTGAAGGGCTGAGGTGCCTGGGGAGGGAAGACAGGCATGTGGCCAAGACAAGAAAAAATTTATTGATTTCTTTGCTGCCTTTCGAAGACAACCTCCTAGCCAGAGCCAACACCCTGATGGGAGTTAAGGCTTCTCAGAGTAAACCCACCATTTGCATTTGGGTTTTCTCAAGCTGTGGAGAGGCAAGTTAACTCTGGGTACCTGGATCAAGGGGTGTGGTGTTTGAGGATCTGCAAGACTGAGGGTCTCACTTCTGTGATGCCCTGGACAGCCTGCTGTAGGCATAGCTCTTTGCTATCCCCTCCTTCCTAACTCTGCAGAGCTCCCTGAGTCTGTACAGGAAATTTCTCTCTTTTTGTGCCAAAGTTCAGGCCCTCTCGCTTGCCCCAACTTGGGCGGCAGTGGTCACGACTTCATTCAACAAATAAGTACTGCGCCTCTGCTCCGGCTTCCTGGACTGTGGGAGGCAAAGAGGAATCTTGCTGGCCATGCCTGGAGAAACTCTAAGTCTAGATAAGGGAACCACTCCAATATGCCCGAGGTCCCCAAGTGGTGCAAAATTGTTTGTACTGACTGCTAACCTAAAGCTTGGAAGTCTGAATCCACCCAACGGTGCCTCAGAAGAAAGGACCGGTGATCTGCTTCCATAAAGACTACAGCCAAGAAAACCCCATGGAGCAATTCTCTGTAACACATGGGCTCACCAAGAGCAGGGCTCACAAGTCAACAATGAGTTTAGAGAGGGAGAAGGCTGATAACAGCATTTTCTTGATTCTGGGGCTATTGGAATCTTGAAAACCACCTTATAAAACCCGGCTTCCTTTCTTGCGCCTTTTCTGAAGCCAGGTAGGAGAGAGGAGAAGAGGCAACCCCTGGCCTGCTCCCAGGAGCACAGAGCCTCCCGCCTCGTGGTCGCAGTTCGGTCCTCCGAGGGCAGGGGGCGCTGTGCGGCTGCGGGAGCGGGGCCTGGCCTGCCTCCTCCTCCTGCGCCCTGGCCGCTGCTGGTAGCCGCGCAGGTGAAGCCGGAAGCAGCGGCTGAGCCCAAGCCCGCGGCAGGGGCGGGGCAGTGCAGGCCCAGCTGGTCAGGCCCCGCGCCGCGCGGGTCGTGGCCAGTGCCGTCTGTCAGGCGTCATGCTCGGCAGGTCCGGGTACCGGGCGCTGCCTCTGGGGGATTTTGACCGTTTCCAGCAGTCGAGCTTCGGCTTCCTGAGCTCGCAGAAGGGCTGCTTGTCCCCGGAACGGGGCGGCGTGGGGACGGGGGCGGGTGAGTGGCCGCCCAGCACTGCGGGTCCGGGGGGAACCTGCTGGCGCCCTTATGCCCGAACTCCACCCCCTCTCAGGAGCTGGCTGGCCAGGCGCCCTCACATCCAAGAGGAGGGACCGAGAGGAGATTGCACCGTGAGCTGGGGTGTTGGCGCCGATCCGCCCCCTGTGGGACCTTGGGGCTGCAGTCCTGGAGCCGGCGCAGCTCTCTTACCTTCCAAAGCCGTTGCCCACCATACTGGCCCTTAGCAGCCCTCTAGCAGCCCTGTAGGCCGGAGCAGATGTTTCAAGACGCTAATCTGCATAGGAGAGAAAAAAAAATGAGGTCTAGGCAGAGGAGGTTACCAGCGGTTCTAAGAACACTTGGCTGCAGAGAAATGGCAAAAATCTTCACCCCAGAGAGCACCTCCTTATTTCTTGGTAAAGATGCACAGACCAAAAAGGCAGACCCTCAGCAGTCTGTTGTGTCTGTTCTGACCCTCTTTTGTGCCAAAACCTTCCATGGTTATCTTAGCGCACAGGCCAGATCCCACACCCCTCAGGAAGACAACGAAACCCTGGCACTCCTGTACTGACAGCTGCCCTTATCCAAGGGTTTCTTTTCTGCAGGGGCTTCCAGGGTTAGAGCCAGGCAGGAAACAGAAACTTAGTGTCCTGGGACTTGGAGAGCCCAGAGGATATGGGGTTCCTGGAAGGATGACGCAGAACTGCCTGTTTCCTGTCACAATTAGGAGGGAGGGAAGAGCAGAGAGTAATCTCATCCCAGAATCTGGGCTCGTCTCAGCTCCACTTCATCCGGGGGCTCCTGGTTCTCTTCTAGGGGCCAGGACCTCTGGCTCAAATGAGCCTCTTCTTGGTTCCCCGCCTCCCACGTGAGCTGCTCGAAGTGAAGCATGCATTTGATAGCCCTTAGGGCACTGGTGGTAGAATGCTTGCCTTCCATGCAGAAGATCTGGGTTCGATACCTGTCCAGTGCACCTCATGCGCAGCCATCACTCATCTGTTGGTGGAGGCTTGCATGTTGCTATGATACTGAACAGGTTTCAGCAGAGCTTCAGGACAGCATTTAGTTCTATTGTGCACGGGGTTGCCTAGCAGCTAACAAGGGCATTAAATGGGGCGAGGAATACCAAAAAAACCCACAGCCATCGAGTCAATAGTGAGCGGGAAAAGAACATCTTAGCCCCTGTTCATCTCTCCGGTAATGCTTTATCCCTTTAAGCTAAGACATTATCTTCAAAAGGACTCCTGGTGGGAGAGAAGGGGTGTGTTAAGCCAGCTACATTCAGTTCAACTCACCTGGGTTCCAGGTATGAGTAGGCAACATAAATCAGACAAGGAGACTGACCCCCGCTCAGTCCAAGGAGAGCATCACGTGGATTGGATAGTCAGATTCAATGGCTGGTGCCTAGCAGAGCATAGGGCCTTGTGGGAGCGGGACTCAGAACAGGTTAGTTTTGAAGTGTGGGAGGTGAACACTCCCTAACTAGCACCTGCCCAAAGAAGGAACGAGCCTTTGAAGGGGAGGTGGGCAAAAGATACACTTGACCAACTTTCTGCTGTCCTGCCAGAACCAATTGGCATTCCTTGACTGCCTCTGCTCTCCCTCCAGATGTGCCCCAGAGCTGGCCCTCCTGCCTCTGCCACGGTCTCATCAGCTTCCTGGGGTTCTTGCTGCTGCTGCTTACCTTCCCCATTTCTGGATGGTTTGCCCTGAAGGTAAGGCTGCCTGCGTCAGGGCGGTTGGGGTGCGCTGAGAGCTTTGCCATTGATGAGCGAATCCCTCATCCTCTGCCCCCTTTCCTTAAACAGTGTATTATTCCACCTCTGTGAAATGAGCTGGGCAAGGATTGTTCATGCCCATCTTCCAGATGAGAAAGCAGAGGCTCAGACTTGTCCAAAGTCGCCCAGTAAGTGGTAGAATGTTTTGTTGTTGTTAGGTGCCGTCGAGTCGTTTCCAACCCACAGCGACCCTATGCGCAACAGAACGGAACACTGCCCGGTCCTAAGCCATTCTCACAGTTGTTGCTATGCTTGAGCTCACTGTTGCAGCCACTGTGTCAATCCACCTCGTTGAGGGTCCGCCTCTTTTCCACTGACCCTGTACTCTGCCCAGCATGATGTCCTTCTCCAGGGACTGATCCCTCCTGACAACATGTCCAAAGTATGTAAGACACAGTCTCACCACCCTTGGCTTCTAAGGAGCATTCTGGTTGTACTTCTTCTAAGACAGATTTGTTTATTCTTTTGGCAGTCCATGAAATATTCGATATTCTTTGCCAATACCACAATTCAAAGGCGTCAGTTCTTCAGTCTTCCTTATTCATTGTCCAGCTTTCACATGCATATGATGCGATTGAAAATACCATGGCGTGGGTCAGGCACATCTTAGTCTTCAGGGTGACATCTTTGCTCTTCAACACTTTAAAGAGGTCCTTTGCAGCAGATTTACCCAATGCAATGTGTCTTTTGATTCCTTGACTGCTGCTTCCATGGCTGTTGATTGTGGATCCAAGTAAAATGAAATCCTTGACAACTTCAGTCTTTTCTCTGTTTATCATGATGTTGCTCATTGGTCCAGTTGTGAGGATTTTTGTTTTCTTTATGTCGAGGTGTAATCCATACCGAAGGCTATGGTCTTTGATCTTCAAGTGGTAGAATAAGTCTCCCGAAACCCCCAAGTCCTGGAACCTGAATGCTGGCTTGAAGATGCACACAGATATTTTGGCTAAATATTACACCCTCTGGGTCAGGCTAAATTAGAAACGAAAGCAACTTGGCCCAGCAAGTAATGAGTAAGAGGAATTCAGGCCTGGTTTTTAACAAGGGGTGGTATAGCGAGGAAAAGGATGAACAATACAGGTGTAACAATGGACTCGGACATACCAATGATCGTGAAGGTGGCACAGGACTGGGCAGCGTTTTATTCTGTTATATATATAAGGCATCATGAGTCAGAACTGACTTAACGGCAACTAACAAGTTGAAGATCAACCAGGAAGCTGCAGTGAGGCTGGAAGCCGGGGCCAGCCTTGCCCTTCATGGGGCCCTAGGCAACCATCAGCTTTGTGAGAAAGCTTCTGGGCTTGGTGTGGTCTAGAAGACAGTCCTTAGAAAGCTCAAGATCCTAGTCCTAAAACTGCCACTGAAACAAATGCTGTGTGCCTATGGGAAAGTCACTTTGCATCTCTAGACCTCTGTTTCTCAGTGTGGACATATCTGCTCTTTGAAGCTCCAGGGGCCAGAAGCTGGCAAAGACCTTGGCTCCAGGGTTCTGGTAGAGCATTCCAGCCTTCCCCCTAACTAGTCTGAGGGTAGACAGTTTCCTGATATGAGTCACGTCTAGTTTCAGAACACAGTGGTGAAATATTTCTCTGAGGTTCAAGTCAATACAGTGTGGTGGTTGAGAGTATGCCCTTTGGAGTCATTCAAGACTGAATTCAAATCCTGCCTAGTTTACTTAATGGCTGTGTGATTTTTTGAGCAAGTCATTTAACATCCCTGAGCTTTTGGTTTTCTCATCTAAAAAACAGTTAAGGATGCCTAACTCTGACCAAGGCGGGGGGAGAGGGTGAGGGAGGAACCTGGGCAGAAGTCATTGGCCGTCCTAGGTTCACCACTTTCACCCCTTTGCCTTGCTATCGTGGACAGATTGTGCCCACCTATGAGCGGATGATCGTGTTCCGGCTGGGCCGGATCCGCACCCCCCAGGGGCCTGGCATGGTCCTGCTCCTGCCCTTCATTGACTCCTTTCAGAGAGTGGATCTGAGGACGAGAGCCTTCAACGTCCCTCCCTGCAAGGTGAGGGGCTTCTCAGCTCCTCTGGACAGAGGGCATGGCGGCCTGCACAGTGGACTGTGAGCACCAGTCCCTGGGCTTAGGAGTAACCTTCTGGGTGGGGGAGGAAGAACAAACCAGAGAAATGAGGATGGAGCTTGGGAAGGCACCCTGGCTGCATACACCTAACCCCATGCAATTGGGGATCCCATTTTGCCTTTGAGGAGCTAGCTGCCAGGTGGGTGGGTCAGGCAGGTGGCCCCAGGGGCCTGATGTCCCTGCAGCCCCAGCCTCTTGGCCCAGCCCTTGACTGTCTCCTCTTTCACGGCCTTGTCCAACAGCTGGCGTCTAAGGACGGGGCTGTGCTGTCTGTAGGGGCTGATGTCCAGTTCCGCATCTGGGACCCAATGCTGTCGGTGATGACTGTGAAGGACCTGAACACAGCCGCGCGCATGACAGCCCAGAACGCCATGACCAAGGCCCTGCTCAAGAGGCCATTGCGGGAGATCCAGCTGGAGAAGCTCAAGATCAGCGACCAGCTCCTGGTAGGCAGCCCAGCACCCCCTCCTCCCTGGATCACTTTGTACAAAGCACCATATTGTTCTGGGCCTCAGTTTACTGTATGGCCAGTGAGTGTACCATCCTTTGAGGAGTCAGTGGGACTGTATGTTGAGGAATGGAAGGTGGGCACAGAGCATGTGATCTCGGGCAGACACGCTCCTGAGAAGTGAACGGGCCCTTAGAGGGGGAAGTGGCCTAAATGGAAATTCCTGGGGCCTACTTCTCACTGCTGAGGTTTTCCCCAACATTGCTCTACCGGGCCCAGTGGTTGCCTCAGGGTTCCCCTGCAGTCCCCATTACCTGGGCCTGACTCACCTCACTCACAGGTGGGTAAAAGAACAGGCGGGAAATTCCCTGCTCCACAATGCAGCCTCCTAGGCTTGTACATTTTTTTTTTTTTTTTTCCCTTGTTCTGAACAGAACAAAGGGGCCTGGGTATATCTGGACCCTATTCCTGCCACTTCTCGTGTGTAAGAGAATTTATCTATGCCGAAATAAGCCACCTTAAATCCCTTCTGCAACAAGCTGGGGTAGAAGGACCTGCACACACAACGGCATGGCCGCTTGTGCCCCCTCCCAGGTCTGACTGGGTAATGTGGATGAAGGTCCCCTCATCCCCTTCGGCTCTGCTCTCTCCACGGGATTTAGGATTATAGGACAGGACGGGGGGTGGAGGTCCCAGTGCTTTCAGGAAGTAAATTGGCAAACAACCAGCCAGGCAGAATTCTCCAGAAAATCATACCCATGATAGTAATAATAGCTCTCCCAAGCATTTTATAGTTTAAAAAAGACCTCTTGCCTGCCCAGTGTACCTCAGCTTTACATCTTTGTTGCAGGAGGGCAGGCTTTATTTTGGAGGGAGGAAACGGAAATGGTTTGACTTGCCTCTAAGAGCCCTTCAAATGCATCTACATCTGTGCTGTTTCTCTTGCCTCATTACCTGTCCCACTTCCTGTGTGTGAGGCTTGTCCCTGTACCAGGCAGTGCTCTGGGCCCCAGCTTCTCTGGCCAGGGCTCAGGTCCCTCCTTCTCCCTTTCCTGCTCTCCCTTTGCCTGGTCCCCTCCAGCTCTCACGCCCTCTCTCCCCTTTCCCTTGGAAGGCCTCCATATCTCCCCTTACATCTCCACCCTGCCACCCCACCCCCCCGCCCCTTGAGAAACCTCTGGCCGACATCATGGCAGCCTCCCTCTTGATAGCCCAGTGGGTACCACTCAGTCCTCTCCCAGGGACGCAGGAACCCAGCCAGAAACTGGATGGCCCTAACTCCCCCTACTCGCCCCCCATCCCACATCCAGGCAGCCGATGAGCCTAGTGGTTCCATTTCTCTCATATCTTGCTGTGGCTTAAAGTAGTTAACAGAGTTTGTTCCTCCCTGGGTTTATCTTGGCTTCACAGCCACCACTCTGCCAGATACAGATCATTATTTCTTACCTGTCACTTGAAGTAGTATCTCACCTGGTCTCTCAGTCTGCACCCTCAGCCCCTCCAGTCCAGCATTCACACGGCAGCCTCCCTGCTTAAACTCCTGAGACTCCTTGTTGCCTGAGAATAAGTCCAAGTCAGCGAGCACAGCCCTGCCTCTCACCCTCAGCTCTCTCCAGCCCCCCAGCCCTCACTTGAGGGCCCAGCTCAATGGAACTGTGGTTACTCACAGTTCTAGAACATGCCAGGTTCTCCTGTCTTGGCTTTTGCACATGCTGCTCCCATTGCCTGGAAGGGTTCTCCATCCCCTTATGCCCCTTTCACTGAATAATTCCTACTCTTCTTGGCATCATTCCCCCCTCCTGCCCCAGGCCTCCCTGGCCCTCCAGCCCTGCCAGGCCCCTCTCCTGGGAACCTACACCTCCCTGCTGTCTAGGACTTACCACAGCTAGGTTGTAGTTGACCTCCGCCTGCGTTCCCAGGCTGGGAGCTCTCTGAAGGCAGGCGTGGGGCCTCACCCACCTCTATGCCCCCACCTGTCCCTACTATCCTGCCCAAAGGAGGCGCTCAGGGAAGGTGTGCTGAATGCATCCCGTTTCTCCCCACACTGCCCTCCAGCTGGAGATCAACGACGTGACCAGGGCCTGGGGGCTGGAGGTGGACCGCGTGGAGCTGGCAGTCGAGGCTGTGCTCCAGCCGCCCCAGGACAGCCCGGCCGGGTCCAGCCTGGACAGCACCCTCCAGCAGCTGGCCCTTCACTTCCTGGGAGGAGGCATGTCCTCAGTGGCAGGAGGTGCCCTGCCCCCGGGGCCAGGTGAGGAGCCCTGCGAGGATGGTAGGGGAGAGGAGGCCGCTCTTCATGTACCTGGGCTGAGAGAGGAAATGGAGACTTTTTGTGGGGAGAAGGGTGTTTTGTGGGAGGTTGGTGCTAGCCAGGGCTTCTCTAGCTCATACAGCACCTTTGATGGAGACAGAAAAAGGCATCTAGTTTGGGCATATGGGGCCCTGCACCAGAGCACTCAGCTTGGCAAGCAGAGCACAGCTCAGGCTGCACTTGGCCACGTTCTTCCTTAACCAGGCACACTTGTGCAGGGCACACCCTGCACAGCTGTTCAAGCAGCCCTGATGCTAGAGCTGACCAGAGCTAAGGCAGTGAGTAGAGTCCAGGTGTCTGGGAGTGTGGAGGCCTTTGGGAACCCCCATGGGAGGGAGGCAACAGGGCCCAGAGGGAAGCTGGGAAACGAGTCTTATACTCAAAGCTGGAGTAGGTTGAGCTGGCTGGGGGATTAGGGCTGGAACCCAGGGGGTGCTTCTTAGCGGAGAAGGAAGTTGATAGAGGCCTGAAAGGGCTATGAGGGGAACTGCCGCACACAGGTACTGAGGCCACAGTGCCCTGGCCTTGGCAGCACACTGACCTTTGCTCCCTCCTCTCTGCCTCCCTCCCCAGCAGACACCTTGGAGATGGTGAGTGAAGTTGAGCTGCCTGCCCCCAGTGTCAGCGCTGGGCCCAGCCTGAAGCAGCCTGTGGCTGAGGAGCTGCTGACTGCTCTGCAGCCCTTCCTGTCTGAGGCCTTGGTCAGCCAGGTCGGAGCCTGCTACCAGTTCAATGTCATCATGCCCAGTGGCACCCAGAACATTTACTTCCTGGACCTCACCACAGGTGCGACAGCCTGCCTGCCCTTCTTTCCTACCCAGGTTGCTTGTAGGTCCCCCCACCCCCAGTGGTCCTCTTTCAGACTGTCTCCTACTCCTGCCAGCAGTTTCGGGTGAACTCAAATGGCAGTCTGGGGCTCAGATGCCATTTTCCGACAATGATTGTCCAGGCTCGGCCCCCCACCATTGGCAGTACAGCTCAGAGGGCCAGGCGTCCCACACCAAGAGCCTGCGTGTGTTGTGGCCCTACTGTGTCGCAGGCACTGTGTGAAGCACTTCTTGTGTGTTATTGCACCTGATTCTATGATTTAGGGATTGCTATCATCCCCGTTTCACAGATCAGGAAACTGAGGCTCTGAGCGGCCACACAGCCAATAGGACTGAAACCCAGGGTGTTAGCACCTCAACTCCAACCACTGCTTTCCACCTCTCCCAGTCCAAAACAAAAACCAAACCCAGTGCTGTCAAGTCAATTCCGACTCGTAGCGACCCTATAGGACAGAGTAGAACTGCCCCCTAGAGTTTCTAAGGAGCGCCTGGCAGATTCGAACTGCCGAGCCTTTGGTTAGCAGCCGTAGCACTTAACATCTTTGGCACCAGGGTTTCCCCTCTCCCGGTAGGACGTGATAACCCTGCAGTCCAGCAGTTCTGAAACAGATGGAGGGAAGGCTTTTTGTATTGCGGATAAGATCCATTTTACAGAATAGGTCAGCAGGGGAATTCAGCAGCACCCCTCCCCCATCCCGGTAATCACCCCACTAACACTCCGTTTTCTTTCCCCAACAGGGCGAGGGAGAGTGGGACGTGGGGTGCCTGATGGCATCCCTGACGTGCTGGTGGAGATGACCGAGGCGGACCTGCGGGCCCTGCTTTGTAGGGAGCTACGGCCCCTGGGGGCCTACATGAGCGGGCGGCTGAAGGTGAAGGGTGACCTGGCCGTGGCCATGAAGCTGGAGGCTGTCCTCAGGGCCCTGAAGTAGCAGCAGCCTCAGCTGACCACCTGTAGCCCAGCCTCGAGCTTGGTGCCAAGCCAGGAAGGCCTCTTGGAGGAGGAGGCAGCACTGTTGATGCACCTTGGAGAATTGAGGCTCTCTGGCATTTCAGGCCCAGCTGGGGCCAATGGACAGAGGCTGGCAGACAGCGGAGGCCGAGAGAGGCCAAACCAGGCTGTTTTGCCCTTCTTGCCTGCAACACTGGTTCCCTGGACAAGCCTTTGCCCATCCCCTGAGCTGGGTACATAGTGTGGATGGGCCTGCCCTGCTCTGCTGCCTACCTGGCTGGGAAGCCAGGACCACAGAAACAGCCTGGCAGCAGCTGCTTTAGCCTTGAGCGAGGGGCCAGACTGTGTGGCTCCGGCTCGGAATGCTGGGGGAGCTCAGAAGGAGGGGTGCAGAAAGGGTTGGGGGAGGGAGAAGCCAGGCAGCCACCGAGAAGCACTCACTACAGCGGAGGCACCTGGGGATCCGGGCTGGGCCCGCCTTCCTGGGTGCAGCCCAGGCCCAGGCTAGTTGGAGGGTGGGGATGGGAGAGAGCAGGGCCTGCTCCTCCCCTGGCCCTGCTCCTGAGGATAACCTGATTCATGTACCGGCCGTCTTGCATGCGTGATGGGCCGGGACCCAGGGCAGCATGAAGGGAAGCCCTGCTGTTCCCGTGCTTCTAGCCAGAGGCCTGAAAACCTCCAAAAGAAATAAATGTGTTTACAATCAGAAGAGAGAAGGAGTGGAGACTGGATGTAGTGGGAGTAGCCTAGGAGGGTCCATGAGGCAATGCCCCTACTGCTGGGCCAGGGCCACGGGGGTCCAGATACCCCTGCTGTGCCCTTCTTTGCTGAGTGACTCCAAGTGTTGACTCCTCCCACAGGCAGGAGGGTGGGACAGGGGGTCACTCTGTTATCCCTCTTTATGGTGGAGGTACAGGTTTACTAGGAGAGAGGGGCATGGGCAGGTCAAAACTGGGCCCCCAAACACCTGGACCTAATGAGGGGTAGGGCGGGGGGCTCATCACCTTAAGGAGAGGGGCTGGGCTGCAATCATCCTCTCCTGGGCCACCCAGGGTCACTGCTTGTTTCTCCACTGGCTGAAGGGGTGCACACAGATAGACGTTGAGGCCTGGCCCCAGGGGCCCAGTGGGTTTCTCTTCAGTGCCCCAGCCCCAGAGGCCCCAGAGATGGGCCTCCGACTTCTCTAGTCCTGAGAAATGAAGCTTACTTCCTGGAGAGTGTTACGGAAAAAAACAGACAAAAATCAGAGCTAAATGAGTGTCTCCTTTGAGGAACAAGCTCAGCTTGTCCTCTGGAATCAGGCCTGGCCCTCCCAGGGCGTGCTCCCTCTTTGTCCAGGTCAGGCTGGTCCAGCTTGCCCCTCTGCTCCAGCCATTGCCTGGCACTGCGTTTTCCCTCCTCCTGTGTGTCTCCACAGTGCCTGAGGCACCTCCCTAAGGCCCAGCGCAGACCTCACGGCCATGGGGATTCAGGCTTTAGCTCTAGGGCGCCCTCTCCCCAAGCCTGGAACATCTACAGGTGTTTCCGGGCCCTGAAACTTTCCAGCTGGGGTTGTCTGTGCCCTCTAACCCTTACTGGCCCCTTTCAGCTGGGACTAAGTCTTCCCTCCAATCCCCAGCAGCCACACTCCCATGCCCCTTGAGGCCCCGTGGGGATGGCAGTGCTTGGTCCCTAGGTGTTCCTAATGTTTGCCTGCCTTGCCTGAGGGACCATGAACTGCGCGAGTGAGCGATTCATGTATTCCGTCATCCCTATTGCACACAGCAGGCACAGCGTTAACAGGAAGCCCCGCAGATCCTCACCAGGACAGCCGTGCCTTTGCCGTGCCTTTGCCAGAAGATAGCACTTACCCCTCCAGGCTGAGCCAGGGGAGACAGGAATGATGAGATCAAAACCTAGGAGAAACTGAAACTGCTGAGTTTCTCTGTGGGTTTGAGAAGAGCAACGTAACATTTAGGGGAAACTGAAACTTTTCTGGATATTTGTGTGGGTGGTGGCACAGCGGTTAAGCGTTTGGCTGCTACACAAAAAAAAGGTCAACAGTTTGAATCTGCTAGCTGCTCCTTGCAATCCCTATGGGGCAGTTCTGCTCTGTCCTACAGGGGATCGACTCGAAGGCAATGGGTTTAGTTTTGGTTTGGTGTGGGTAGAGGACAGGACCTACCCAGCCAACATGGGGTGAGGAGGGTGTGGGAGAGAGTTCATTTCTTGGCCAGGGCAACACTACAGGGGAAAGGAGTGCATAGGCTCAAGGACCCTGGGCTATGGAGGATTAAGCAAACCTTGGAGTCCACAAAGGGTGAGGACTGCCATGGAGGAAGGGAGCATGAGGGTTATGTCAATCACAGGAGTCTTCCTGGAGGAGGTGATGCCTGAGACTTGAGGCTAAGTGGGCCATGAGAGAAGAGGAGGGGAAAGATAGTCGGCCAGAGGGGAAGGCCCCTGCAAGGGTACAGGCGGAAGAGGCACGTGGGCACTTTCAATTTGGGGAACTGGAACCTAAAGTATGAGAGGGATGTGGGCAGGGATTTTGGGAGGGGACAAAAATAGTGGCCATTATCGGGTGTTGTATGTGTCACTGTATTGGACTCAACATTGCCTATATATTATTTTTTTTCCTCAAGACAACCTGGTGAATAGTACTTTTAAAATGTTTATGCTATGTTGATGTGTTAATATATATTAATATTGGTGTTTTTTTGGAAACTCTATGGGGCAGCTTTACTCTGTCCTCTAGGGTCGCTATGAGTCGGAATCAACTCGACGGCACTGGGTTTTTTTGTTGGTTTGGTGTTATTTTAAAATAATTATTTAATTTTTAAATAGCTAATACATTCACATGGCTCAAAAATTTTTTAAAGATTAAAAAGGCACAAAGAAAATGATTTCTCACGTTCCTGACCCCATCCAGACACTTCGCACACCTTCCTCCAAACAAGTACCCCCTGCTATTAGCTTCTTTGTTATTCTCCGAGAAGTTTTTTTTTTTTTTTTTAATCCATTGTCTTAGGCTGGGTTCTTTGGAAATGCTAAACGAGTGAAGCGCTTCTCTCTGTCTTAGTTATCTAGTGCTGCTATAACACAAATACCACAAGTAGATGGCTTTAACAGAGAAATTTATTCTTTCGCAATCTAGGAGGCTAGAAGTCCAAATTCAGGATGCCAGCTCCAGGGGATGGCTTTCTCACACTGCTGGCCCTGGAGGAAGGTTCTTGTCATCAGTCTTCCCCTAGTCTAGGAGCTTCTCAGCACAGGGACCCCAGGTCCAAACGACACACTGTTCTCCTGGCTCTTGTTTCTAGGTGGTATGAGGTCTCCTTGTCTCTCTGCACACTTCTCTCTTTTATATCTCAAGAGAGGCCGATTTAAGACACAACCTAATCTTATAGATTGAGTCCTGCCGAATTAACATAACTGCCTCTAATCCTGTCTCAACACCATAGAGGCAGGATTTACAACACATAGGAAAATCACATCAGCTCACAAAATGTTGGACGGTCGCACAATACTGGGAAACATGGCATAGCCAAGTTGACACACATTTTTTGGGGATACATTTCAATCCATAACACTCTGTATATGTAAGTATAAGGAAGAAATGATGAAGTAAACTGAACAGAAGATTTCAAATGGTGGCGCAAGAAAAGTAAAGTATTAAAATGACGTGCAAAGAACTGGAGATAGAAAACCAAAAGGGAAGGACACTCTCGGTGTTTCTCGAGCTAAAAGAGCTGAAGAAAAAATTCAAACCTTGAGTTGCAATAATGAAGGATTCTATGGGGAAAATATTAAACGACGCAGGAAGCATCAAAAGAAGATGGAAGGAATACACAGACTCATACCAAAAAGAATTCGTCGATGTTCAACCATTTCAAGAGGTGGCATATGATCAGGAACTGATGGTACTGAAGGAAGAAGTCCAAGGGACTCTGAAGGCATTGGCAGAAAACAAGGCTCCAGGAATTGACGGAATATCAATTGAGATGTTTCAACAAATGGATGTAGCGCTGGAGGTGCTCACTCGTCTATGCCAAGAGATATTTAGACCAAAACTAAACCCATTGCCTTCGAGTCGATCCCCTGTAGGACAGAGCAGAACTGCCCCATAGGGATTGCAAGGAGCAGCTAGCAGATTCAAACTGTTGACCTTTTTTTTGTGTAGCAGCCAAACGCTTAACCGCTGTGCCACTGACTGGAAGAGACCCATATTTATGCCTATTCCCAAGAAAGGTGATCCAACTGAATGTGGAAATTATAGAACAATATCATACGCAAGGAAAATTTTGCTGAAGATCATTCAAAAACCGCTGTAGCAGTATATCGACAGGGAACTGCCAGAAATTCAGGCCAGTTTCAGAAGAGGACGTGGAACCAGGGATATCATTGCTGATGTCAGATGGATCCTGGCTGAAAGCAGAGAATACCAGAAGGATGTTTACCTGTGTTTTATTGACTATGTAAAGGCATTTGACTGTGTGGTTCATAACAAATTATAGATAACATTGCGAAGAATGGGAATTCCAGAACACTTAATTGTGCTCATGAGGAACCTTTACATAGATCAGGAGGCAGTTGTTTGGACAGAACAAGGGGATACTGATGGGTTTAAAGTCAGGAAAGGTATACATCAGGGTTGTATCCTTTCACCATGCCTATTCGATCCGTATGCTGAGCAAATAATCCAAGAAGCTGGACTATATGAAGAACGGGGCAGCAGGATTGGAGGAAGACTCATTAACAACCTGCGTTATGCAGGTGACACAACCTTGCTTGCTGAAAGTGAAGAGGACTTGAAGCACTTACTAATGAAGATCAAAGACCACAGCCTTCAGTATGGATTGCACCTCAACATATAAAGAAAACAAAAATCCTCACAACTGGACCAATGAGCAACATCATGATAAATGGAGAAAAGATTGAAGTTTTCAAGGATTTCATTTTACTTGGATCCACAATCAACAGCCATGGAAGCAGCAGTCAAAAAATCAAAAGACGCATTGCATTGGGTAAACCTGCTGCAAAGGGCCTCTTTAAAGTGTTGAAAAGCAAAGATGTCACTTTGAAGACCAAGGTGCCCCAATCCATGCCATGGTATTTTCAATCGCATCATATGCATGTGAAAGCTGGACAGTGAATAAGGAAGACTGAAGAAGAATTGACACCTTTGAACTGTGGTGTTGGCAAAGAATATTGAATATACTGTGGACGGCCAAAAGAATGAACAAATCTGTCTTGGAAGCAGTACAACCAGAATGCTCCTTAGAAGCAAGGATGGCGAGACTGCATCTTCCATACTTTGGACGTGTTGCCAGGAGGGATCAGTCCTTGACAAAGGACGTCATGCTTAGCAAAGTACAGGGTCAGCAGAAAAGAGGCAGATCCTCAACGAGGTGGATTGACACAGTGGCTGCAACAATGAGCTCAAGCATAACAATGATTTTAAGGATGGTGCAGGACCTGGCGGTGTTTCATTCTGTTGTGCATGTGGCCGCTATGGGTTGGATCCTACTCAACGGCACCTAACAACCGCAACAACGTATATATATATATATGTATATATTTCTATCTGTACATGCATACATATACATACAGAGAGAGAGAGAGAGATTCATATCAAGGAAGTGGCTCATGCAGCTGTAGAGTTTGGGAAATCCTAAGTTCATGCGTCAGGCTGAAGTCTTCTCCTGACTCATATAGCTGCAGGGGCTGGTGAACCCAAGAGCGGTAGATCGGCTGCTAGCTCAAATCCCAAGAACTGAAGGTCAGATGAACAGGTGCCAGCTGCAGGATCCAGAGTAAGCAAAAACCCGAAAGCCTTGCCGGAAATTCCGCCTATATTGGATGCAGGCTACACCCCAAGGGAAACTCCCTTCCAACTGATTGGCTACTCACAGCAAATCCCTTCGTGGAAGTGATCACATTATTATATGACTGACAAAATACATCATAACTGCCAAATCACTGAGAACCGTGGCGCAACCAAGTTGACACACAACCTTAATGATCACATGCATATATAAGAAAATCCAAATACATATGTATCCTCTGTGTGTGTGTGTTTACACAACAAATGACAACACAGCAAACACAGTGTCCTGCAATTCTGCGAATTTGTTCACACAACGCTACGTCTTGAAGATGGGTTGTTGTTAGGCGCCGTCGAGTCGGTTCTGGCTCATAGCGACCCTACGTACGACAGAACGAAACACTGCCGGGTCCTGCGCCATCCTCACGATCGTTGTTACGCTTGAGCCCATTGTTGCAGCCACTCTGCCAATCCATCTCATTGAGGGTCTTCCTCTTTTTCACTGACCCTCTACGTAGCATGATGTCCTCCAGGGACTGGTGCCTCCTGATAACGTGTACAAAATATGTGAGATGTCGTCTCACCATCCTTGTTCCTAAGGAGCATCCTGGTTGTAGTTCTTCCAAGATGCATCTCTTGAGGATGTAGACTTTCCCTACTCTTTGTTGTTGTTAGTTGCTGTCAGATTGATTCCATCTCATGGCAACCACGTGTGCAAAGTAGAACTGCTCCATAGGGTTTTCGAGGCTGTGGCCTTTCAGAAGCAGGCAGCCAGACCTGTCTTCTGAGGAGCCTCTGGATGGATTTGAACCGCCAACCTTTTAGCCAGTAGTTGACTGCTTAACCATTTGCGCAACCCAGGAACTTCATAGAACAGTGCCTGGAACACAGTAAAGGCCAATAAATGTCAGCTACACAAGTGACACCAAGCACAACCCAAACTATGGGGAAATGAGAAAAACCATGAGACAATGTATAAGCCATGGACTTTGTCCTAGAGGGGAGTAGAAGTCATTGAGAGGGCACTTTGATTATTGTTACATGTATTTTACCACAATTAAAAAAAAATGAAGTAGCATGCTTCAACTTCTTTTTAGGATGTTGAATGGCACAAAAGTAACTCACTCCATTCTAACAAGAAAAAGCCAGATAATCTGCAAAACCATGATTTCTTAAACCCATCAGAGAGCCGAGATCATAAGGCAACCAAGAGAATGGAATTCAAAGCGTGACAAGCTCCCTCTCCAAGGAGAGACAGGGTAGGAACGTTTTGCCTTTGACAGAGCTCGAGGCGGGCGGGAGGGAGTTTGCACTCATTACTACGCACTTTTCCACAAGCCTTCTCTGGGTGTGCATCAGAGAGACGGGAGACAGAGCAGGAGCCTGGAGAGAGCCCCCTGGTGGCACAGACATGCAAGAGGCGAATGACTGCTGTTTGGAGGACAGGAAGGACACACCACCCACTTTCCAGGAGGACTGTTACCGCAGACAAAGCAAAAACCTTACGTCATTGGGGAAGGGATAGCAAACTCTCTAGTCCCAGGAATGTTGTTAGTTTCCCTTGAGTTGGTTGGAGTCGGTTCTGGCTTATGGTGACCCCATGTATGCAGAGTAGAACTGCTCCATAGGGTTTTCAAGGCTGTGACCTTTTGGAAGCAGATTGCCAGGCCTGTCTTCCAAGGAGTCTCTGGGCGGGTTTGAACCACAACCTATCCACTAGTTGTTGTGGTTAACCATTCGCAACACCCACACAGTATTCCGTTGCATGGGTGTATCAATTTGTTTAACTTGTCCTGTATTGAGGGACACTTAGATTATTTCTGGTGTTTTGCTATTTCAAACAATGTTGCAATGAATAATCTCTAACATACATTATTTCACCTGTGCTTGAGTGGATTTGTGGGATAAAATCCTAGAAGAGGAATTGCTGGGTCAAAGCATTTGTAATTTGTTTTTATTGCCAGAATGCCCTCTTTGGGATTATACAGTTTACATTCCCATTATCAGTAATTGAAAGTCTTTGTTTCCTCACAGCCATGCCAACACCATGTG
This sequence comes from Elephas maximus indicus, assembly GCF_024166365.1. Classification (NCBI taxonomy): domain Eukaryota; kingdom Metazoa; phylum Chordata; class Mammalia; order Proboscidea; family Elephantidae; genus Elephas; species Elephas maximus. Next base: position 64,096,147 of record NC_064831.1, on the reverse strand, counting down.
TTATTAAACTTTTAGAGTTTTGGACAATCTGACAAGTGAAAAATTGCATCTCACTGTAGTTTTTTGTTTATTGTTCAATTGTTTTATTGCTTTTGAAGTTCCAGCAAAGCATTGGGTTTTTGCTGTCTTCCTCCAGCATTTACTTTTTTTTTTTAATCAACTTGATAGAGGTATAATACAATACAGTTATCCATTCTAAGTGTATTGCTTGATAAATTTTGACAGCTGTGTCCACCCATGTAACCACCACCCACAGTCAAGAACATGCAACTTTTCCATCAACTCATAAAGTTCCCTCGTGTCTCTTCCCAGTCAACCTTCACCTGCCTCAAGCTACCACTGATCTGCTCTCTGTAACTGCTGATTCAATTTCCCTTTTCTAGAATTTCAAATCAGCAAACTCATACAGCATGTACTCTTTTATGTCTTTTTTTCTCACTGAAGTATTTTTAAGTCATCCATGTTATGAGTGTCGGTAGTTTATTCCTTTTTATTGTGGAGTGGTATTCCATTGTATGGATAGACCCACGATTTAGTCATCCATCTATTGTTGATGGACATATGAGTAGTTTCCAGTTTTTGGTTATTTAATAAAACTGTGAACATCTGAGTACAAGTCTTTCTATGAAAGTATGTTTTCATGTGGGTAAATACCTAGGAGTGGGATTGCTGGATCAAAACCCCATCAAACCAATTTCCAAATTTCAAAGTGGTTGTAACATACCAGCAACGTTATGAGAGCTTCAACAGTTCCATATCTTTGTCAACACTTAGTATTGTCAGTCTTTATAATTTTAAATACTCTGGTAAGTGTGATTGATTACACTGAGCATTGTCGTGGGTTGAACTGTGTCCCCCCCAAAAAATATCTGTCAACTTGGCTGGGTCACGATTCCCAGTATTGTGTGATTGCCCACCATTTTGTCATTTGATGTGATTTTCCTGTGTGTTGTAAATCCTATCTCTGTGAAGATGATGAGATGGGATTAGTGGTGGTTATGTTCATGAGGCAGGACTCAATCTACAAGATTGGATTGTGTTTTGAGTCAGTCTCTTTGGAGATATAAAAGAGAGAAGCAAGCAAAGAGACGTGGGGAATTCATACCACCAATAAAGCAATCCCGGGAGCAGAGTGTGTCCTTTGACCCGAGATTCCTGTGCTGAGAAGCTCCTAGACCGAGGGAAGATTGATGACAAAGACCTTCCTCCAGAACTGACAGAGAGTGGAAGCCTTCCCCTAGAGCTGGTGCTCTGAATTTGGACTTCTAGCTTCCTAGACTGTGAGAGAATAAATTCCTCTTTGTCAAAGCCATCCACTCATCGCATTTCTGTGTACCAGCACTAGATGACTGAGACAAGCATCTTTTCATGTGATTGTTGGCCATATACCTTCTTTTGTGAAGTGTCTGTTTAAATTTTTGTCCATTTAAAAAACTGAATTCTTTGGAACTCTAGTGGTGCAGTGGTTAAGAGCTCAGCTGCTAACCAAAAGGTCAGCAGCTCAAATCACCAGCCACTCCTTGGAAACCCTACAGGCAGGCAGTTCTATTCTGTCCTATAGGGTCATTATGAGTTGGAATCGACTCAAAGGCAACAGGCTTGGGTGTTTTTTTTTTAAAGGGCGGAAGTTTTTACTTTTGATGAAGCCCAATTTATACTTTTTAAGATGGTTACGGTTTTTTGTGTCTTGTCTAGGAAATTTTTGCCTATCCCAAAATTTTGAAATTTTTCTCTGATGTTTTTCTAAAAGTTTGTAGTTTTGGCTTTTGCTTTTGGATCTATGATCCATTTTAAGTTAATTTTTGTGTATGGTGTGAGGTAAAGGCCAATGTTCATTTTTCCCCCATGTGCATGTCCAGTTGTGCCAGCACCTTTTGTAGAAAAGATAGGTTTTCTCCACTGAATAACCTCGACACCTTTTAATTTGTATTTCTTTTATTGTGATTAAGGTTGAGCATTTTATATTTGTTGGAAATCTTTTTTAAATCCAATTTGCTGTTTATAATTTCCCTTGGCTTATATTTTCCATGTACTTTTTTTTAATGTATTTGAATTTATAAATCTTTGATGACTTCTAGGTTCTGAAACATAAAAAAACAAAACAAAAAAACTCCATTCTGAGATAATAACAGAATTTCATGTATTGTCATTATTGCATTTTTTACATGTAAATTTTTGACCCCCTTGGAATTTAAATTAGTGTAAAGTATAAAATATGGGCCCTAAATTTCTTCAACATCATGTATCTCTGTTTGTATTTAGATTTACATCTGGGATTTCTGTTATGTTTCATTGGGCTAATGTTTATCCATGTTTTAGAATTGCTTTGCTTTGATTATTGAGGCTTCATAAAATGTTTAATATCTGTAGGATCAATTCTCTTTAACGTTATTTAAGAAAGTTTTCCTGTTTATTATTTTTAAAAGGAATTTTAGAATCATCTAGTCTAAAAAATTGTCAATATCTTTACTGGGATTACATTAAATGTGTAGAGTAACTTAAAGAAAATTGCAATTTTTATGAGCCTTCCTATCCATGAACATTGTATGTTTTATGTTCAGAAGTTTAAAAATGTTCTTTATATTGGTCTTGAACATTTCTTATTAGGTTTATTTCTAGGTACTTTATCTTTTTTGATAATTCGGTAAGTTGGACCTTTCTTCTATTATATTATTTGATCAGAAAGCAATTTTACTGCTTACAATAATTTTGTACCTTACTACCTTACTATAAGGTCACTATAAGTCAGAATCAAATCGATGACAACAGGTTTTTTTTTTTTTTTATGGGGATTTTACTGTACTTTATAGTACTTCATCTTCTGCATACAGTCATATCACCTGCAAATGTCGATAACTCTACCACCTCCTTTCTGAAACTTTGAGATTCTTTCTCTTATTTAGGTGCATTAGTTAGTTTGTTGTTATTAGGTGCCATTGAGTTGATTTTCAATTTTCAACTCATAGTGAGCCCATGTGACAAAGTAGAACTGCCCCTTATGGTTTCCTAGGCTGTGGTTATCAGCCAAGTACTTAGTCTTTGCACCACCAGTGTTCCTTGGCTAGTTTAACCAAAACCCAAACCAAACTCCTTGCTGTTGAGTTGGTTATGACTCATAGTGACCCTATAGGACAGAGTAGAATTGCCCCAGAGGGTTTCCACAGAGTGCTTCGTGGATTTGAACTGCTGACCTTTTGGTTAGCAGCCGAGCTTTTAACCACTGCACCACCAGGTCTTCTTGGATAGTTTAGGGGAGAGTATTTTTAAGATGGAAATGATGTGAGAGGTTACTATGCTGAGTGGAGGAGTCAATAGGAAGAGAGAGTGAAGGAGCGAGTTTCTAAAGGAGGAGAAGGGAATGGGATCCTGAGCCCCGATGGAGGGATTAGCCTCAGTAGATATCTGGGCTAAGGTAGAACATGTCTATAATCACCCCACCCCCTGCCTAGCACACAGGAGGCTTGAGAACGTACATTAGCTGTAATAATTTCAAGGGAAAGAAATGTTCCTGGCAAATATTAGTCATTGTGTCACTCCCATGGGCATCCCTGGGTTCAGCCCTCAGTGGAGCCTGTAAGACAAAACTCATGCAGTGAGAGTGATCAGGAGGTGGGAACTTGGGCGGAGTGGGGGGGGGTGTTTGTGTATCGGGAGGGTGGAGGCTCTCTCTGGTAGGTGGTTCTTTTATGTGTATATATGCTGTTGTCAATCTGACCCCATATAGATAGCTCTTAAAAGATCGTAATGCTCAAGGGAGATATTTTTTATTAGTTAAACTAAACTATTTTTTTTTTTTTATTGCTTGGTTTTAAGACTTTTGGTTTTAAGAAGACTTGGTTTTAAGTTTAAAGATTATCTCAGAACAAGAGTTTCAGTTCATCCAGCCTCCATGGCTCCAGAAAATCTGGATTCCATATGAATTTAAAATTTTGTTCTACATTTACCCCCTTTTGATAAGGATTCTTATATAGAATCTTTGATCAAAATGTTCACTCTCTGTAGCCAGGAACCATCCAGCTCTTCTTTTCTCATAGCAAAGGAGGCAGGTGTTCATGCCACACATCCCTTTTCCTCCTCCTACTCCTGACTTTCCTTCTTCCTCTATTGCTCCAGGCAAATAGAAAGCAACTGTTGTGACTTGGATGGCCACTTGCAAGATTTTAAGACCCCAGGCACTATGCAACAAGCTAGGAGGTAGAACAGAAGAACTAAACAGATTATTAGGCCAATTAACTGGGATGTCCCATGAAACCATGACCCTAAACCTCCAAACTGAGGAATCAAATTCCGTGAGGTGTTTGGTTGTACATAAGCAGCCTCAGCAGCTACTCCTTTTTTTTTTTTTTTGTAAATATATCTATCACACAACTTTTGCCAATTCAACTTTTTACAGGTGTACAACTTGTTGACAGCACTTATAATAATCAGCTGGGCAACCCTATCCTTAATCAACGTGATTTTCCCATCATGGTAAAGGTGGGTGGTTCTTGATCCCTGTCCTGGGCTCCATCATGGTAAAGGTGGGTGGTTCTTGATCCCTGTCCTGGGCTGAGTGGCGTCCAGCCAACCAGCCAAGACAGTGATTGTTTCAGTGAAGACCGCAGGCCAGTGTCCTGGGGAGGGAGCTGGGAGTTCTAGGTGAGGCCGCAAGGCAGGGGTAGGGGGAGAGTCCAGGAGAATCGAAGGGTGCAGAGCTGGAAGGGAGCAGGAGATTACTGATATTACTTCACAGGAGGGGAGGCTGAGGCCTGGCAGGCTGGGAGAGGGGCCTTCCCAGAGGGGTTGGCGGCAGAACTGGGCCCAGAACCCAAGCGTTGTGATTTTTACCTCAGGACTCTTCTACTACATCTGCTGGGGACCGTGGGAAGGTGGGACTTGTTTAGAATAAAGAGGGTCTCCACCTCTGGTGCTTCCTGTCACTCTGCCAAGCTTGACTCCACTGTATAGAGGTGGGGACCATGGGGGGAGCAGAGGGGTGGGCACGGTCCCCACCCCCACTGCTCCAAATTCTTCCCGACCCAGCCAGGAGAGAAGCCAGAGAGGGTTGGGGTGGGGTCAGAGGACAGAAGAGACTCTGAGGCACTGGGCGCTTGCTCACCACAGCCCCCTTCTGCTGTGACCTGCTTCCCCTGGGATGGGACTCCAACTTGCTCTCACTGAATTTCCAGAGCCTGGCACAGAGCGTGCCATATAGTAGGTACCAGTGACTGGTTTTTAAAATTAATTTGTTGTATAGAATGAAAGAGTCTTGAATTTGTTGAGAAAGATGGAGAGAGACAGAGAGGACAGAAAGACAGAGAGATGGACAGAGATGGAAAGAGTGAACTAGAGAGAGACAAAGACTGGGTAAGGAACAAGGAGGGACACAACAGAGACAGAATCAAGTGGTGGAAAGAGGGAGACAGCGACAGAGAGAGGGGTGGGGCTAGATGAGTGGACAGGGACAGAGACAAGCAGGGCCATAGACCACAGAGAGGCAGAGACAGTGAAAGAGGAGACTGGTGTCTGTGGGACACCGCAGGGGTGGCAAGGGGGTCTCAGAGTTGCTTTGGGATCTCAGAACTCTGTCCTCCCTCAATTCAGACTCCATCCTAACCGTGGCCTTAGCACTGAGGATGAGAGTCTAAGAGGCCAAAATGGGGTCCTCGAAGCTCCTTGCTCCCTTCTGGGCCCTGTGGGTGCCCAAACTGCTGGGCATGCCACACCTGTGAAAACAAAGCCAGCATTGTCCCCGAGGAGGCCGGTTCCCTGCTCTGCTGCTGTTTGCCTGAAGGGACCCACAGAGGCCCAGTCGTGAGCATGTGGTGCCATCTAGTGGCTATTTGGGGAATAGCTGGTTTGCTCATTACTGATGTAGCTTTCAAGGGCCAGGAAGGGTCCTAATGGGCAACGGAGCTGGGATAGTGGAGAGTGAAAAAGGGGAGAAGCCAGAGCCTGAGCCCCAGGCAGGTGACTGCTTATCTTGTCTGACTGTACCATATATATTCACGCGCACACAAACATCCCTCTAGGCCTAGGGCAGGCTTGGCAGGAGGAGGGAGGTGGAAAGTGTGTGTGTGGGGCGGGGCAGGGGTGGGAGGGATTGGCCTGGAGAAATTGTGGGAGGTTGACTAGTGTGACCAGGAACTGTAGATCATGGGGTTCAGTCTGTAAAATGGGCTAGTTATATCAAAGGCTATTATTTTAAGACTAGGTTGTCCCTAAGGAGGCTTGGTGGCTCAATGGATAAGCACTCAGCTGCTAATTGAAAGGTTGAGGCCTGGTGATCTGCTTCTGAAAGGTCACGGCCATGAAATTCTACGGAGCACAGTTCTACTCTGTAACACACGGGGTCCCCATGAGTTGGAATCAACTCAGTGACAACTGGCTTGGGAGGAGGTGCTTTTCCTTTGGGAGGCTCCTTCCACATCTTATCAAATATTAAAATGCATGGAATTATTACATTAACTATATCACTTTACTATACAATAATATGAAGTTTTTTTTTTTTTTAATTTTGGCTTGGAAATTATTTGTCCATGAGTAATTCGCTTACAGTATAATTATCCAAGATTTCTCAGCCATCCTTGGGCATTCATTTGTATTCTTAAAGAGTTCACGGAGTTAAAACTAAACAAAAACTAATCTACCAGTTCTTTCCAAGTGTAATGAAATTCTTGTGAACACTACATTTAATAATTAAAGAAGCTGACATAGAATTAACGACATGAATTAACAACCAATGACATTTTCTAGACATTTGATTAAAACCTTTATCTATTTAGATTATTTTTTAGTTTTTGTATTTTAGAACTAAGATTTTTTTCAGGTCTTAATCATTTATGTAGGTCCTTGAAAAACTCGAGGACTCTGGGTACTGTACTCCTTGGGTCTATCTTACCTGAAAGATGAGTAAGTGACCCTGGTAACACCCTCCCCATAGGGGAGCTATAAAGAACAAAAGGGGATAATACGTGAAAAGGAGCCTGGTGGCACAAACAGTTAAGGACTAGGCTGCTGGCTGAAAGGTTGGAGGTTCACACTCACCAGTTCCTCCTCAGGAGAAAGACCTGGTGATCTGCTTCCGTAAAGATTACGGCCAAGAAAGCCTTGTGGAGCATCTCCCCTCTGTCACACGGGGTAATTATGAGTCGAAATCCACTTGATGGCCCCTAACAACAACAAGAATTCATGAAAGCATTTAGCCTAGTGCCTGGATAAACTCTTAAGTACTCAATAAAAGGTAGTTGTTGTTGTTAGTTGCGTAGACCCCATGTGCACAGAGTAGACCAGTGCCCTGTAGGCCTTCTCAAGACTGTGACCTTTCAGAAGCAGATTGCCAGGCCTGTCTTCCGAGGCACCTCTGGGTGTGTTCAAACTGCTAACCTTTCGAATAGTAGTCAAGCACTTAACGGTTTGTGCCACCCGGGACTCCTAAAAGGTAGTCATTGTTATTAAATATGCCTGCACACAAATACCTATTTATTCATTCAAACATTTTCTTGGGCACACACTGTGGGCTGGTTAGAAGAATGATCTAGTGGTGAATAAAACCAACTACAACCCCTGTCCTGGTGGGATTTATATTCTAGTTGGGAGAGCTAGACATAAACAATAAACCCATTGCTGTCGAGTCGATTCCGGCTCATAGAGACCCTATAGGACAGAATAGAACTGCCGCATAGGGTTTCTAAGGAGCACCTGGTGGATTCGAACTGCCAGCCTTTTGGTTAGCAGCCGTAGCTCTTAACCACTATGCCACCAGGGTTTCCGGACAAAAACAATAGACGTTAAAAATAAATGTCATTCAGTATGTTAGAAGGTGGCAAGTGCCTTGGGCTGGGGTGGTGGTGGGGGTTGGTTAAGAGAACAAAATCATGGGGATTGGAAGTAGGGGTTGCAGTAGGGTGGTCAAGGTCAGCCTCCTTGATTAAGTGACATTTGAGCAAAACCTTGAAGGATGTGAGGGAGTGAGCCATGCCAATAGCTGGGAAAGTGTGTTCTAGGCAGAAAGAACAGTGATTGCAGAGGCTGTCAGGTCAGAGAGGGACTGGCATGTTGCAGAACAGCCAGGAGACCAGTGTGGCTGAAATGAAGTGAAGGGGAGAGTGGGAGGAGTGGAGGCCAGAGGGGTAATGTGGGTGGATCATATAGGGCCTGGTAGGCTATTGTAAGGACTGCAATGGAGACCCACTGGAGGATTCTGAGCAGAGGGATGACTGCTTTAGGATCTGCCTATTGTTCTAAAAGGATGCTCTGTTGAGAATAAACTATATGTAAAAACAAGGAGACCCGTTATGAGGCTGTCTTAGTTACCTAGTGCTGCTATAAGAGAAATACAAATGGGTGGCTTTAACAAACAGAAAATTATTTTCTCACAGTTTAGGAGACTAAAAGTCCGAATTTAGGGTGCCAGCTCTAGGGGAAGGCTTTTTTCCTCCGTCGGCTCTGGAGGAAGGTCCTTGTCTCTTCTGAGCTTCTGTTCCTGGGCAATCTTCTTGTGGCCTGGCATCTCTCTTCCCCCTCTCTGTTTGCTCCCTTGCTTGTTTAATCCGTTACATCTCAAGAGAAATTTAAGATACGCCCTACATTAACCATTTCATTAACATAACCAAGAAAACCCGTTTCCAAATGGGATTATAACCACAGGTATAGGGGTTAGGATTTACAACACATATTTTGGGGGGACACGATTTAATCAACGACAGAGGCTGTTGCAATAATCCAAGCAAGAGACGAGAGTGGCTCGGACCAGGCTGGTAGCAGGGCAGGCCGTTAGAAGGGACTGGATTCTGGTTATACATAATTTTAATTTTGAAATAATGACCAATTCACAGGAGGTTACAAAGAAGTCCCATGCACCTTACCCTGAGCACCCCCTCCATGCCAGCATCTCACTGACCACAGTACAATATCAAAACCAAGAAATTGAGACTGGCACAACCCATAACAACAAGCTCCAGCAGTCTACCATTAGAGGGGGAGCAAGAGCAAGAGGGAGCCCCTGTGGTGCAGGTGTGGGACTACTGAAAGCTGAGGGTGGAAAAAACCCTCAGGTGCCCCGGGCACCAAGCTAAGCACAGAGTAACAATAGCCCACTGCTGAAGAAACTGAAACTTGGAGTGCACGACACGAACAGTAAAACCTGTTGTTGTCAAGTTGATTCTGACTCATAGTAACCCTATGGCGACCTTATAGGACAGAGTAGAACTGCCCCCTAGGGTTTCCAAGGCTGTAATCTTTTCTTTTTTAAAAATAATTTTTACTGTGCTTTAAGTGAAAGTTTACAAATCAAGTCAGTCTGTCACATATAAGCTTATACACACCTTACTCCATACTCCCATTTACTCTCCCCCTAATGAGTCAACCCGCTCCCTCCTTCCAGTCTCTCCTTTCGTGACCGTTTTGCCAGTTTCTAACCCTCTCTACCCTCCCATCTCCCCTCCAGACAGGAGACGCCAACACAGTCTCAAGTGTCCACCTGATACAAGTAGCTCACTCTTCAGATACAAGTAGCTCACTCTTCATCAGCATCTCTCTCCAACCCATTGTCCAGTCTCAAGGGTGTAATCTTTATGGAAGCTGACTGCAATATCTTTCTCCCACAGAGCAGCTGGTGGGTTCGAACTGCTGACCTTTTGCTTAGCAGCTGAGCACTTTAACCATTCTGCCACCAAGGCTCCTGACGCTAAGAGTAGGAACAACAAAACCCAAACACAACTACTGTCTAGATCAACTCAACCCCTCCCCTGCGACTAACTTCCTGACAGAAGAGGTGTACCCATTTTGGAGCATGCCAACCAACTACGTCATGCCTGTATCTCCCCCCATTTTACGTAGCCTATGTTTAAATTGCCCTTCCCAGTCTAACCAGTACAGTATTCTGAGGGGACAAACATGTTCCTTGGTCTGAAGAATCTTCTATTCCGGTTGGAACTTTGAGCACCTGCATCCAACCTTTTTACCAATTCTGACACCAGCTGTCCCTCCCACGGCACTCTCTACTTCTCTGCTGGGCTCGACAATTCGTTGCAGTGGCCACACGGAACTCACAGATGATACTCATGATTTGGGGGTTTATTAGGGAAGTAACAGGTTACAATTCAGGATCAGGAGTGACTCAGGATACAGTTCTTTGGTCAGGACAGCTTTGTGGTCATGCCCACAGGCAGGCCTCTTCTTGGCCTTCGGCCTCTCAGCCTTAGGCCCATCAGGCCCTCAGCACCTCAGGGTCCCTCAGGCCTCTTGGGCCTGCCTGATCTCTGCCCTGCTTGGGCAAGTGTTACAGAGCTCTTTAGCTCTACCAGTAAGTGCCCAGAGCCACCCTGCTCCATCAGTATGTCTTGGCTTGAAGGTAGACCAATAAATTTAGAAAACAGTTGGGCAGTTTCTTACAAAGTTATACATACACTTATATGACTCAGCAATCCCATTCCTAGGTATTTACCCAAGAACGATGGAAACCTATGTCCACACAAAAATCTGTATATGAATGTTTCCAGCAGGTTTATTTATAATTGCCCAGAACTGGAAACAATCCATACACTCATCTACCGGTAAATGGAAAAACAGTGTGATACAGTCCCACAAAAGAATACCACTCATTAATTAAAAAGGATCAAACTACTGATACATACCACAACATGGGTGAATCTCAAAAGCATTAAGTGGAAGAAGCTGGATACAAAGACTACGTACTGCAGTGAAACCTGTGAGAGCCAGAACTTGACGGAACCGCCTTGTTTTTCCGGGTCTCCCAAGTTTTCTGCCCTTGACAGAGAGCAGTCTTAGCACTTTTCTATCGCTTGATTTAGTGGAAAATATATGAGTTTTCCTTTTCTGTCAGGTTTCTGCCTTACACAGGTTCCAGCTCTCGCAGCTTTTGTATGGGATTCCATCTACATGAGATTCCGGAAAAGGCAAAATTATAGGGACAGAAAGCCCATCAGCGTTTCCAGACACTGGGGCTGGGGAGCAGGAAAATTGACTACAAAGGGGCATGAGGAAGCCTTTTAGGATGAAGGCTTTATTCTATGTCCTTATTGTGGGATAGTCACACGGCTACATGTTGTTATTAGTTGCCCTTCAGTTGGCTCCTACTCATGGCAACCCCAATAATAACAGAATAAAATGCCACCCAGTCCTGTGCCACCTTCATGATCATTGCTATGTTTGAGCTCAGTTGGAGAGTATCCTGTTCTGATCCTGAGTGTTTTCACTGGCTAATTTTTGGAAGTAGATCACCGGGCCTTTCTTACTAGTCTTTCTTAGTCTGGAAGCTCCACTGAAACTTGTCCACCATGGGCGGCCCTGCTGGTATTTGAAACACCAGTGGCATAATGTCCAGCATTGCAGCAACACACAAGCCACTACAGTATGGCAATTTGTCAAAATACATTGAACTATACAGCTGAAACTTGTAAATTTCACTGTATGCAGATTATTTCTTAATAGACCTGAATTATGTGAAAAAAGTGAAAGACACATGTGCTGTGAATCAAAAATGAGATGGGCTTTGACGACTGAAATCCCAGAAGTCAGTGGAAATAGAGTCCTACTGCTTGTGGGTGGCATCCCAGGTGCAGTGACAGTCCATGTCCTGGCTGAGGAGTTACCAAGCTGCTGAGAACCCTCGGCAGAGGCCAAGACCCTCCCTTTCTTGTGTAGCTTAGGATTCCCAGGGTATTGCAGGCATTGTCCACAAGTATTTTGGGGGTATGTGTATTGATACAGCAAAGAGGGAATTTTATCAGGATTTAATCATTTAGTCAGATGTTATCAAGCCATGCAAGGGGTAGAGGGGTTGGTGGTGGCACAGCATGTGGCCTATTAAAAAAAAAAAAAAACACAAATTTCTCAGAAAGGAAATGACAAATTGTCTACCTAACAGGCAATTCCAGCTAACCACAAGTTTGCAGGAAGCACCAGTAATTCAAGCTGTAGCCTATTTGTATTTTTGCAAGCCTTTGCAAGTCTTTATTCTCTCTGCTTCCTGAGTGGGGCCCCGAGGACTTTACAAAGTGGATGCTGTGTACAAACTGCCCGGGCCCAGCATTGCCCTAGCACTGATCTGGGATATGGCAAAGCATGCCAAACTCTGGATGTTGGATAATTGTGAGCAACCCTGGCCACGTTAGACGCCAGGATAATTTGGGATTCCATCTGCTGGTATTGATCCAGGATTTTGTATTGAGAGCCTGGAGTAAAATTGGTCTGGGGGTCTCATTTCACACAGGGACGGATTGTGCAATAAGCAAGGTAAGCACGTGCTTTAGGGCATCAACAAAACAGGGGCACCAGCTGTCCAAAGCAAAGACCCACAGATGCCAAGCAGACGGGACACAGGAAGAAGTAAGCACTGCAGGGGAAGGGCACTGGCAGGGTGCTGAATGAAACTGATACCAACTTCAGTGGGTGAGAATGCGCTGGCCAGGAAATAAGTCAGGCAGGGTCATGAGGATGCCCGCCAGCAAGGCCATTTAAGCTGTGAGGTCCCTCTCACTTCAACACCTTTATTGACATCTGCCTCCTACAGTCCCCTCCCATGTAATTGAAATTCCTTGTCTCAGCGGGTCTCTTGGGAGTATACTATTTCTTTGTAATAAACAAGAGATGGGAGCGAGCTGTCCAGTCTAACTCTTGCTACATTCACCCACTAAAAATTTAATAACCCAGCTCATCTCATTCCACTAAAACAGTATACATCACTTTTTCGTTCGCTAAGCTCCTTGGAAACTCTATGGGGCAGTTCTACTCTGTCCTATAGGGCTGCTGTGAATTGGAATCGACTCGAGGCACTAGGTTTTTTTAATATTAGAGTAGCGTTTACAAAGAAGTTGCATCATGGATAGCAAAGACACACACACCACACACAGTGGTTGAGAGCTCAGCTGCTAACCAAAAGACAGGCAGTTTGAATCCACCAGCCTCTCCTTGGAAACCCTACGGGGCAGTTCTACTCTGTCCTACAGGGTCACTGTAAGTTAGAATCGACTCGAGAGCAATGTTTGTTTATATATCTAACGCACACATCCCATTTGAGTGCGTGAGTAAGCAGAGGAGGGGGCACCACAGGTTATCAGTGTTTAGGCCCTCACATGCCTTAAACCGGCCCTGATTGCGCGGCAGGCGGGGTAGAATGGCCCTTTGTCAGATTTTGGTGTCAGGATTATGTTAGCTGCATTAGATGAACTCAGAAATCAATTCAGCATTTCCTCTACATGGTCTGGAAGAATTTAAATAACAGAGAAACGATCCTTTCCTCTAGTTTGAAATAACTCTCACGAAAACTCTCTAGATCTGGTGTCTTTTTTAGGGATGACAACTTCTACAATTTCTTCTGTGGTCATTGGTCTGTTTGTATTTTCTATGCAGAGTCAGTGTTGGGACTCAAACTAGCACCTTCCTCTCAGAAGGCTTGTCATCGCTAGGGCAGTGCTTCGAGGCTGTACTAACAGGGACACTGAGACAGGCCTGCAGGGAGAGGGGAGGGCTACCCACGGTCACTCCACATGGTGGCTGTCTTCCCTCTCTCTGGACCCAGAGTTTTTATAGGAAGCCTTCTCTCCTTTTGGGGCAGCAGACCCTGAAGCCCCTCCCCAGGGATCTCTGCCTCAAAGGGTTCAGCCAGCATGTGGGGACTGGTCCAGGCATCCCTACTCCTGAGGGCAGGTCTGGGGACGTCTGCCAGCCCCCTGGGGACCTAAACTCCCAGCTGATGGTTTGCATGCACGCAGGAACATGGTGTCTGGGTGTCTCCATTTGTTTGTCTGTCTCCCTACTCACAGTTTGCAATGTGCTTCTTTTTGGAAAAGTCACTCCCTTTCCACTCAATCCTGTCTTTTGGGCCTAAGACCGCCTCCCAACCCTGAGCAGGTACTGAAGGTACAGCTCTGCTCCCCAGAAAACTGCCCACAGCCAGCATTTTGCCCTGAGCTGGCATTTAGAGATATGGGTTCCAGCACTGTCTGCCTGAAACCTGCCTGTGGCCTCAGACCAGTCCTGCCCCCATTCTGAGCCTATTTTCTGAGATGGGAATTGGGGACTTTTGACTCTACTGCATACAGTCCTTCTGACGGTTTAGAATGCAGGGACTGGTCCCCTCCTGCTCTCTTCTGGAAAGAAGAGGGTGTGGGGCTGGAGTAAGGAGAGCACTGCTGAGACACACATGCAGTGTGTGTGGAAGGGAGCATCACAGAAGGTGACCCCTGGGTGACAGGATTCTGCCCTGACCCCTGCTCAGTGCTCCCAGTCCGGGCCCAGCCAATAGAGAGTAGACAGGCCACAGCACCTGCCCTGTGCCAGACAAGGGCTGAATCCAAGAGATGCGCCCAGCAGCCAGGCTCCACTCCATCCTGCTGCCTTGGCCAGTATATGGCCCAAGGGATCCAGTGGGTTGGGGCCAGGGCCCTTCCGGAAGTACAGCGTGGCTTCAAGAAGCCCTCCTCTTGGTCCCGTCAGAGGGCCCAGTTGCTGCCAAGGGCCTTGTGGCAAGGATAGCATCAGAGCCAAAAGATACTCCCTCCTTACAAGATCTCTAAGTGTAAATGGGCTGTAGGGAGTGGGTGCTGACCCCTGTAGCTCACTCAGGGCCCTCCCTGCAGCAGTAGCTCCTTGGCTGTCCACGGCAGCCTGTGAGCCAGGCAGAATATTTCCACTTATTGACCAGGAAACTGAGACCCAGAGGTATAGCACGGCTTGCCCAAAGTTACATGGCCAGTGAGCCGGGGAGTTGGCCCTGAAGCCCAGAGCCTTGGTTCTCAGCCCAAGACTCTTTCCCTCCAGGGAAGTGTTTCTCATTAGTGTTACTCCCCTGGAAGAAAGGATGCTGGCAGGAGCCAGGTGGATGCCGAGGAATCCAGAGGGCTTGTGGGAGGGGAAGGAAAAGGGCAGATGTCCTGGGCCTCTGTGGACACCACAGCCAGGGCAGGAGAGTGCAGCTGCAGCAGCTGCGGGGCCTCCCCCATCACTCACTCCCAGCCCCGTTAGCCTCCAGGCCCATCTCGTGGTCTCTGCTCAACGCTGTCCCCTCTGCCAAGAATACTAATCTTCCTTTCTGGTCAGACACAACTCCCACGTGAAGGTCCCGCCATTTCTCCAGTTAAGATGAATGGCTTACCCTTTAGAGCCCCACGGAGCTTTGTTTTCACCTCTTCCAGGTGCTAACTCATGAAGCTTGGCTGTGAGCTCCCTGAGAGCAGGAACCACGCCTGACCCTCCTGTGTGTGCCTGGTATTCACTAGGCACTCAATATGTGAGTAAGGGAATAAGTGGGCGGTGGAGTGAATGACTAAGTGAGAGAGCCAGCAGGGAGGCCCTTGATCTGGTACATGGGAGTGGGAGGCTGCAGGCAGGTTCCAGAAGGGGGCAGTGAAGGACTGGGTGATGAGCTGGTGGTGAGTGGGCTGAAGCCTCCACCCTACCCTGCAGGGAATCCCACACCCAGTGGGATGTGGTCCTCCTCCCATGCCATAGGCTTGGCCCTGGGTTTCTACAACGGGCGTGAGGCCCTTGCGGTCTAGCTGTGTCCTGGACAGGAGTGGTGGCTGCTCTCTTCCCCTGTTTCTAGGGAACGATGAAGCCAAAGGACATCCCCTGAGACCAGCCTAGCTCTGGCCAGCCCAGCCGCAGGCCACATGCGGATGCACAGAGTAGAAAAACCTTGTTTTATTCAGCCCAAACCTGGGCAATCTTGCTCTGTGGTATGGCCAAAATATAAAAAACAAAAACCAACAACCAACAAAACAAAGTTTCAGAGAAAAGTTAAGTACAAAAACGGGGTTGGCATCTGGAATCCCTGTGGGTTTGGTCCACGTGCGCTCCCTGAGGCCGGCGGAGAGGGATGCCCCTGACGTCCAGCTTCCCCTGCCTGTGGGTTGGGGGGCTGGGCCCCTTGGGCCAGGTTTGTTCTGGCAGGAAGCTGCCTGGGGAGTAGGGCCTGCTTTGGGAAGGAGAGAGATTGGTTGTCTGTCCGTCCGCTCTGAGATCAGGACCTAGGGAAAGAAGACAGCAGGGTCAGTGGCAGGCTGTGCAGTACGTGTTCCGCCCCAGCTCTCAGCAAGGACCTCTGCAGCTTCCCCAGCTGGGGCTTCCCCCCAGTGACCCCAATGCCATATGGAAGGGCAGGCGCGTGCTGCCACTTTCCTCGGTAATCTGGGCTCAGGGGAAGAGGCCGCCCCTTAGGCCCGGCTCTGAGAAGAGGTCTCGCGATCTCTCAGGCACCCAGACCCCGGTCTCAGCACACCTCCTCCCCAGGCCCTGAGTTGCAGATTATTTTCCATGCCATTATTAGCAGAGCCACTACTGTCTGGAAGCATATTTTCTTCTTTTTTCTAACTCAGTACTTTTTAAAAAAGCCTGCCCTTTCCTCTTCAGAAACATGATCGAAACCCACAGGCGTCAGCCCCTTGGCCTTTCTGGGAAAGCTCCGTCGGGCTTCCTGTGCATGCTGGCCGGGCTGCCTGCCTGCGGTCAGGGCCACAGAGCCGCTGTAGTAAACCCCTTCCAAGCACTTATGTAAACGGCTTGGAGGAAGGGCCTCAGCCTGCCCTGCCGCCCACAGGCCCCAGGGGAGCCAAGAGGTGGGGCTGTTTCTCAAGCCTGGCCAGCTGCAAGGGGCTTCACGATTGCCCATGGTGGCGCCTGGGAAACGGGGCACTGTTTCCATCCACCTTTCCCAGCCGCAGGCAGATGGAGGCCCGAGACAGATGCAGGCTCCCTGCCTCCCTTAGCCCCCCTTTTTTCCCCTGCCTGCTCTTTCTTCCTTCCTCCCTCTCTTTCCCTAGAATTGGTTCCCAGAAAACGTCCACTGAATGTTGAATAGCTGATGAGACAGGCCCTGTCAGCGTGGGAAGGGTCCTGATCCAACCTAAGAGCCAAGCTCCCAGGGATGGGGCAGGAGTCAGTAGTTCTAATGCACTCTGTGACCTAGAAAATTCTGATCTAATTCTATTTCTGAGGAGCCTAATCTCTGTATTGAACTAGAGACTATGGTCCTTGTCTCTAAATATTCACGGAGCAGGGAGAGGCTTGTGAGCCATTAGGGTGGTGGTAGCAGCCGAGGCTGAATGGGCTGTCTCCAAATGGGCCCTGGCCCTGGTCACAGGCTGTCTTGATCCTGGTCACACATTGAGTCCTGACCCTGGTAAGACTGAGCCCTGACCCTGGTCACACCCTGAGCCCTGGCCCTGGACAGACTGAGCACTGATCCTGGTCAGACTGAGCCCTGATCCTGGTCAGACTGAGCCGTACCCTGGTCAGACTAAGCACTGATTTTAGTCAGACTGAGCCCCGATCCTGGCCACACACTGAGCCCTGATCCTGGACAGACTGAGCACCGATCCTGGTCAGACTGAGCACTGATCCTGGTCACACACTGAACCCTGACCCTGATCAGACTGAGCCGTACCCTGGTCAGACTAAGCACTGATTTTAGTCAGACTGAGCCCCGATCCTGGCCACACACTGAGCCCTGACCCTGATCAAACTGAAGCCCTGATCCTCGTCAGACTGAACCTTGATCCTGGTCACACACTAAGCCCTGACCCTGGTCAGACTAAGCCTTGACCTTAGTCAGACTGAGCTCTGACCTTAGTCATAGGTGAAAAGCTCTCTCACTACTCATAAATACATACTTTTAGGGAAAGATACCTTTCTGGGCCTCAGAATCTCTACTTTTTGGAAAGGAGTTGCTTTGACTTGAGCGAACATTTTATCTGGAAATGTCTTAATTTCTCCTTCATATTTAAGAGACAGTTTTGCTGCATATATGATTCTTGGCAGGCAATTTTCTTCCTTCAATTTTTAAAATATGTCATCCCATTGCCTTCTTGCCTGCATGGTTTCTGCCGAGTAGTCCAAGCTTATTCTTATTGGCTCTCCTTTGTAGGTGACTTTTTGTTTATCCCTTGCTGCTCTTATAATTCTCTCTTTATCTTTGGTTTTGGCAGTTTGATTATAATATGTCTTGGTGACTTTCTTTTAAGATCTACCTTATGTGGAGTTTGATAAGCATCTTGGGTAGATATCTTTTCATCTTTCACGATATCAGGGAAGTTTTCTGACAACAAATCTTCAACAATTCTTTCTGTATTTTCTGTTATCTCTCCCTGTTCTGGTACTCCAATCACTTGTAGGTTATTTCTCTTGATAGAGTCCGACATGATTCTTAAGGTTTCTTCATTTTTTTAAATTCTTTTATCTGATTTTTCTTCAAATATATTAGTGCCAAGTGATTTATCTTTGAGTTCAGAAATTCTAACTTCTATTCGCTCAATTCTGCTCCTCTGACTTTCTATTGAGTTGTCTACTTCTGTAATTTTATTGTTAATCTTCTGAATTTCTGATTGCTGTCTATGGATTTTTCCAGCTTATTAAACTTTTCATTATGTTCCTGAATAATCTTTCTAATTTCTTCAATTGCTTTATCTGTGTGTTCCTTGGCTTGTCCTGCATAATGTGTCCTTTCCTTCCAGATGTCTTGAAGGGTTCTGTATTTTAGACTTTTGTATTCTGGCTCTGGTAATTCTAGGAATGCACTTTCATCTAAAAGATCCCTGGATTCTTTGTTTTGAGGCCTGTTGAGGTGATCATGGTCTGTTTCTTTATGTGACTTGATATCGACTGTTGTCTCCGAGCCATCTATAAGTTATTGTATTAGTTTATGCTTGCTTACTGTGTCGTATCTTCTTGCTTTGTTTTGTTTTGGTATACCCTCATGGGTTGCTTGACCGAGCTAGCTTGATTATTTTCACCTTTGGAGCTCTGATGTCCTGTCCCCCGCTGGCTAGAGCTATTATCAGGTATATCAGTCTAGGAGTACATTCAGTTTTCTTGTATGAATTCAGCTCAGGTTTCCAGGTAGCTGATATCAAGTGTGTGGTACAGGCTCTGCCCTACAGTCTTAGAGGGGCAGGGGTGATTGGCGTATATACCAGTATCTGGTTGCAGCAGGGGGTCACGCTCTGAACAAGGCGGGGGGCTGAGAACCGACCCCCGAGTGTCTCTGAGAAAAGCATGTCCCTGTTCCCTAGAGCGTGCAGGTGGGTGGGTTCTGCAGACGGACCATGGGCACCCAAAGTTTTGGGTTGTAAGGACTGGGAGGTACCAGTTATCTTTGGACCTCTGCTGCGGGTGGCTGGGTGACCTGAGTGGAGCTACCAGTCCTTAGGTCCCTGATGTGGGTAGGTAAGGACCTTGTTTAATAGGCAAAGCAATGTCAAACATCAAACACCCACCTCTCCACCGCACAGCTGAAATGGTTGGAGTCTGTCAACAAGGGCCTATTCTCCCAAAATAGGCCCACACAGGTCCATGTAGAAGGGAAAGGTGCTCTAAGTCCATGGACGGTTTATGCCTGGACAGGAGCCGCTTCTGTCCTGAGCTCCCCCGGTTAATGGAGCTAGCAAATTATCTTTTCCCCCAACTGCAATTTTTTTCCTTCCCCAAGGCTGGGAGGATGGCTCTAGAGACTTGAGCAAACATTTTAAATCCACACTGAGTGGGGTGGGGTGTCTCTGTGTATGTTTGTAAGCAGGGGGCCCCCTTTGCAAAGTATTCCACGGAGGGAATTGGAGGGTGACTGAGAACAGCCAATCTGAGGTAGCTCTAGCTGAGGGGCCTGGTCAATTTATCAGCTTCATCTACAAAGGGGGCCCAGGGCCTGATGACAGTTCATTAAAACCAGCATGGCTTCTAATCTAGAGTGCTTAATTCCATCCACTTGGTAATGTGCTGTGATCAGAGCTGCCATTCATTGAGCTCCACTGTGTGCCATGCCCTAGAACATGCATAGAAGTCAGGCCTTTACTTCTTCAGAACAAGCCTATGTGGGAAGTACTTATAGTTGAGAAAAGTAGCGAGGCAGTCACAGGACTGGGATGTCAGGGCCCATGTGCATCCACCTAATTATGCTGCCCCCTGCAGGCTTTCACTTGAGAAATCTTAGGGAGCTGAACACTTAGGCCCCAAATCCACACCACAGACTGAGTCCCACCACATGTTCTCAGCGTGGGCCTGGTATGGGGCAGGTTCTTTCTACCGAGTGGTGGGCTGTGCCCAACCGCAGCTGTGTTGGGCCATCAAGGTGACACAAAGTGCAAGTATCTTCTGTGTTTCCCAAGGGTCTGCCTGCTTCCCAGGTAGAAAAGGGGCTGCGCCAGGAAGGCGGCAAGCACTTACTGGACAATTTTGCAGTTTGTTGTCGAAACGTAGCGACCTGTATAGTGGATGTTGCATCTCACCACGTTGTTGGTGAAGTCTGACTCCAAAACAATGTACTTTGGGTTCACGTGCACCTGTAGGAGGAGAGGACAGAGAAAAGGGATTTAGTTGGGGTGGGGGTGCGCTTCACCTGGTCACCTTGGAAGGTGGTGGACAGGCAGACAGACAGACCCAGAGGAGGGATAGAGAGAGGGAAACAAGAGATACTGAGATAGAGATAGTATACAAAAAGGGAGATGTGGAGAGATGCAGGAAGCAGAGAGGGGGAAGACAAGACAGCACATAGTCACAACATCACCGGGCACCCTCACAGAAGAGCTGAGGGTCCTCCAGAGCCAGAGCCTGTGTCGGGGGGCCTTCCCTGGGCAGTCAGGGTCAGAGAGGCTGGCTACTACCCAGAGGACACAGCTGTGAGTGAGGGACTGAGCAGAGATTCAATGCCTACCCTGTCCAACTCTGAGATTCACATCCTTTCACCAGGCAACCCATCTAGAAGGCCCACTGAGGGGCTGTCCAATGCCAGATAGCATGCCCTGTCTTGGAACCCAGAGCACCCACGACACTTAATGAGATGATGGGCCTAAGCTCTGCCTGTGAATTTTATCTGAAAAGGAACTGTTGGGACATATTGGATAGTGTCCCCCCAAATTCATGTCTACCCAGAACCTCAGAATGTGACCGCAATGGTCTTTGCAGACATAATTAGTTAAGGATCTTGAGATGAAATCATCCTGGATTTAGTGTGGGCCCCAGATCCAATAACTGGTATTCTTAGAAGAAGAGGAGGGGACACAGACAGATACATAGAGAAGAAGGTCATGTGAAGAAGAAGGGAGAGCTTGAAGTGACGTGTCCATAAGCCAAAGAATGCCAGGGATTGCTGGTAACCACCAGAAGCTAGGAGAGGAACAGGTTGGTTTTTCCCTCAGAGCCTCCAGAGGGAACCAGCCCTGCTGACACTTTGATTTTTGACTTCCAGCCTTCTAAACAGTCAGAGAATAAATTTTTGTTGTTTTAAGCCACACAGTTTGTGGTAATTTGCTAGAGGCTAGGAAACTAATAGAAGACACAAGGAAAACCTTTTAAATGTTTCCCTAATTGAGGTAGGACCTCATGGGGCTAGGGATCAGCTTTATTTGCAAAACATTTAAGGATAGATGTAATTATGTTACTTTTAAGTCCTAGGAGATACTCCTTAGGAGCCCTGGTGGTGCAGTGGTTAAGCGTTTTGCTGCTAATCCAAAGGTTGGGAGTTCAAATCCTCCAGCTGCTCCTTGGTAACCCTATAGGGCAGTTCTACTCTGTCCTATAGGGTCGCTATGAGTTGGAATCAACTTGACAGCAATGGGTTATGGGTAGATGCTCCTTAATGGCAGGACTGTATATTACTTACCTGGTTTGTAGCAGCAGTGCCTAGAACTAGAACTCAGAGGGCCTTCATATGTGTTTGAGGGCTGGATGAATGAGGGACAGACAGGCATACACCTGACAACCCAGACTGTGGATGAGGCCGGGCAGAGGTCACACGAGTCTGCTGAGAAGGGCTCACGGGGGGCTGCACAGCTGATTCCTGGTCATTGTGTTCTGAATGCAGCCTTCCCAGGAGCCTGCGTTTTATGCCCCACCTTCCCTGCTCTATCTCTCCTGAACTTCTACGTGGAGCCGGTCCAAGGGAACCGGTAGAATGATCACCACCTTTACTTTGCACCTGTATTGAGGAGTCTGAGGTTTGCCTTTCCCAGGTGAGGTCATGACCAGCGGGCACCTGCACAGCCTGCACAGCTGGAACAAGTTGGGCTGTGTGTCCTGAACATGCTTTTCTACCTGTGCCCCCACCAAGGGAAGGGGAAGGAGTGAGCATACACTGGGGTAGGAGGGACTCAGGCTAGATGGACTCTTAGCCACGGAAGTCCTCAGCTTTGCAAGGGTCAGTGTGAGGAGCTCTTGGGGAAGAGCTGTGTTCTCTTTCAGATGGCCAAAGCCTGCCTTGCCTGGAGACAGGGGACGGACCACATGGACTTTCCAAGTCCTCGTGTGCTCTCCACTCCTCTATTGTTTAGAGAAGACAGGGTCTCCATCTCCTCCACCATCACCAGCTGGGGCCGAAGGCTCCTTGGTGTCTTTATGGAAAGAGAGGCTGTGCCTACCTGAGGCGAAGACCTTTACTGGGGAAGGGTATACCCAGGATGATACCTCTGCTCAGCAGCTGGGGATGAGGAAACTTGCCCAGAGGCTGAAGCATATTTCAGAATTGGGGGGCCATTGAGCAACATGTCCATCTGGTTGGAGGAAGTGCCCCAGCCCAGGAGACCCACCTTGAGGATGTAGTTTCCGGGCTGCACGTCAGTTATGTCAATCCACTGGCAGTCGATGTCTGCGTTGTAGGTGTCATAGCAGCCTGGGCTCAAGCCCTGGGAAAAGGCCCAGATAGAGAGGCTGGAGAGCTGCTCACCCCTCAGAGCCGCCCCACGCCCACCTCGCCCGTCTGCGTCCTCCTTCCTCTGGACCAGAGAGGCTGCTCAGTGTGGGTCCTGCCACCTTCCTAGGCCCACTGGGTGGGTGGATGAGGGAGAAGAGAGAGAGAATAGCCCTATGGGAGGAATAAAATGAAGGAGGGAAGGGTGCTTGGGATAGATGGATGGAGAATGGATAAAGAGACAGACAGATGGACAGACATTTTGTGGATGGATGGACTGATGGAAAGACAGATTTGGGTGGATAAGTGGGCCCATGGGACATCATGGCATCCAGACTTTATCAGAACGTCCTTTCTTTCCATGAGCAGACCCCTCTGGGCAGGATGCACAGGAAGGGCCTAGGCAGCAGGGGGCAATCCCAGCAGGGCCCTGTGGTGCCATGAAGGCTGGCGAGAGGACTCTCACTCTGACTGGAGTAGGCAGGAGCCTTGGCAGTAGCCTGTTTCCAGCTGGGCTCAGCCCAGGCGTTGCTCTCCTCCCCCCAGGCTGGGCTTAATCCCCAGCACTCCTGTGCTGTCTGCCTTGCCTCTGTAGCCCAACCTGGGTATGAGAGGTGCATGCGTAGCGCTTGAGGTTGCCAAAGTCACAGGTGCTGTCCTCCAGGCAGAAGCTGGCCTTGTGACCTTCGGCCACCTTCTTGCCCGTGGCTGCGTCCAGCAGGTCGTAGTGGCTGAACTCGTCCATGCTATGGTAGTGTCTGGAAAGGGGGAGGAAGAGGAGAGAGATGAGGGCCCAGTCACCATGGGCCTCCCATCCTGACCCACCCTGAGGTGGGTCCAGGTGACCCTGCTGTGACACAGCCTCCTGACCAGTCTGGGCTCTTCCATCCCCTATGTTCCATAGAGCAGCAACTTTGATGTTCCCCACCTAGCCAGGCCACCCTAGGACAGCACCTCTTCAGGACTTCTCACTTCCTTTTTGGGTTCCCCACCTGTACTGGCCTGCCTTGGGCAATGCCCTATATTCCAGACATTTCCATCCCCTATCAAGGCTGATCCATCCATGTCCCATCTTGTAGGCCACCGTTTTTGTAAGACTTCTTCAAGAAAACTCCTGCCCCAGTGACGTGTCCTTGGCAGAGAACACCACACTGGGGCCTTCAACCAGCACCTACATTTTCCAGAGCTCTAATGGGGGCAGGGAGGCAGGCCCCAAGGGCCCCTACCCAGAAGAGGAGCGGGAAGGAAGCTGGCTGCCCCCTGCCCCCCACTCACTGGTGACAGCTGTGCCACTCCCAGGTGTGCCGAGGCCGGTTAGGGAGGAAGTCCGCCGTTCCCTGGTTCTTGACGCGCTGGGGGAAACGTAGCAGCACCCGCACGTCATAGTCAGTGGCCTCGGGGGCGTAGGCTGTGCTGTGGGGACAGGTGAGGAGACTGAGGAGATGAGTGAGTGGGGTTGGGCCCCCACAGCCCTCACCCCCAGGCTCCTGGCCTTGGGTCCTGCCCGCTCGGCAAGCCTCTCACATCTCACCCCTCCACAGTGACTGAGGCTCAGGTCTCTCCCTCTCCCTCTTAATCCCCAGTGGTTCTGGCCATCCCCTCCTCTTTGGCCTCCACCATGAAATCCTCCTAAAGCAGGTGTCCATCAGGCCTGGGGTGACCCTCTGAGGGCCCCTGATGCCTGTAAGTGACTCTCAGGCAGGGACAGCCCATTTGAGGTGGGGAGTGGGCATAGTAAAGTCTTTGGAGGGCTTTTTAAAAACAGCCCTATCCTGGGAAGTCTGATAAATATTTCCTCCTGCAGACAAAGACCCTAATTATTGACCAATGTCTGTCTGGCACATCTTGAGTGTGGGCCTGAAAACCAGGCATGAGCTCCTCAGTGTCAAAGCCTCTTCACTTTCCTGGTCCCCATACACCTGGGCTCCAGCTTCACACACAGGCCCTCAAACAGGCTTGGCTCTTTCTCTGGGACATACTTTTACCCATGTAGTTCGCTCCACCTGGAACTCCAAAGCTCACCCAACCTCCTAGGTCCATTTCAGGTCACCTTCCTCCAGGAAGTCTGCCCTGGCTGCTCCCCTTAGAAGACTCTTGACTGCGTGGGAGCCCCAACGAGGCGGCCTGCAGCACACCCTGACACCACACGTGCCTGGCACTGGGCGGGACGGGACCAGGCCACCTCTCCCTGACTACGTGCTCACGGCCAGCCACCCGTGCTTTTCCATTGAGCAAGCACGATTCTAGGGCAGACTGCCTGCTCACATTCACTTGCTGACCTAAAATGCCCAACTGAGACGTGCCTCGTGAGAAGGGGAGAAGGGAAAGAGAGGAATAAGGGGAGGCAGAGAGGGAACACACACACACACACACAGGTGTGCCAACAGGAGGGCTGGCTGAAGGCTCCTTCTTGGCTCAGGGGCGGTACATTGACACTCACTAAGTTCTGGGTCCTAAGGCCAGAGGAAGGAGGTGGCTAGCCATGGGGATTAGCCTGCTCTCTGAGAGGATGTCTGGACAACAGGCAGCTCAGACTCCTGTCTGCCAGGACGAAAGGCCCTCAGCCTTGTGTGGAGGAGGGCTGGAATCTGTCTGTGTCTGGTTGGAACAAAACATCTTCTTTCCCTCTGTTCATTTAAATCCTACCCTTCTGTTCAGCTCAGCACACCGTGGGAAACCACCCGGGTCTAAGTTCTAGGCCCAGCTTGGCCACAAACTCGTGGTGAGACTTGGAGCATTTCCCTTCCCTTCTCTGGGTTCTGTGCACAGTGTGCAAACTGGCACCCGTTCATGGACCACACTTTAGATGATCTTGGAGGGCCCTCCTGCTCCAGGACTCCAGTTCTGTGGGTTTTCTAGGTCTGCAGTCCTGTGCCCAGCCTCCTTGGATGCCTCGGCCCTTGCCAACCTCTCCCTCCTACTTCCCACAGCCCCAGCCTGTGAACCCCTCATTTTAGTTCTTATCTCACTCCGCATGGTTTGATTCTGCCACTGGGGCATGAGTGAGGGGCCACTCTCTCCACCCAGACCAAGAGATCCCCCGGGACAGACCCCAGACTTCCCCCTCCTCACCCCATCTGGAAGGTCATGTCAGGGCACACAGGATGTTCCATAAAAACGTAGTGATACTTTGGCTTTGTCTCAAGCTCCTCAGAACTGGACGGGCTGCCATTGAGGTTGTAAGTTCCTCATCGCTGGAAGAATTATAGCAGGAATATTATGCTCTCTTCCCAAGGACAACTGAGATGAGACAAGACCTGAATAGGTAGGCAGACTGAGTGGTTCTCAAAGTGTGGTCCCTGGACTGGTGCCAGTTGATACACTGTTTGTTGCCAGTCTGTGATGAGATAAGAAACTTGCACTAGAATGTAAATCAACTACATCACTAACCACACTGTTTAGTTCAGCTGACTTTTTTTTTTTTTAAGTAAGACTTTCTCAATGAAGGAAGCAGTGAGTTGAGTTACATTCTGGTGCAAGCTCCTTACCTTGTTACAGACAGGTAATGAAGAGACTGTGGCAAGCTATTCTCGCTTTGGAAAAGAGGTTCTATATATGAGAAAACGAGATTCTAAAGGGCTTCCCAGACACTAAAAAAGTAAATGTAGAGTATGGATGTTAAAAAAAAAAAAAAAAACCAGTAATTAAGAAAAATAGGTGATTTTAACATAGAAAGATATCAACAAAAGAAGTACGTAAATGTGATCTTTAACTAGTTCTTTTAGTGCAGGGAGATGTCCCCAAAGCACACACATCTGAGCAGAATATCAACTGCTAATAAATTTAGAAGTGAGCTCTACAGGAGGCAGATTCTCTCACAAATAATGGAGAGTTGGCTGTGCTCAGTTTCTGGGTTTGCGTAAAGTGGTCTCCTTCGCCTCTGGTACAACACATAACTGAGGCCTCTTTGTCCCTTGTGCTTTCTGCCCCTGTTGTGACCCAGGCAAAGACAGCCTGGGCTGAGTTGGGCCAAAGCCACAACTGTCCTCTGTGGAGATACTGCCATAATCCTGCCCTCTATCCTGAAAGTTTGTCCATCCTACAGGACTTCCCTGGGTCCTTGTGTGAGCACTGGAAACCTAGGCTCCTTGTAAGGAGCCTTCTTGTTAGGCAGCTCCTACCTGAAAGATTTCAAATCCTTTCACTGTTCTTCAGTTTTCTCTTCTTGTAAATGGGAGCAATACATACCTTCAGGGCTGGCAAGGAGATCAAAACGCCGCAACAAAAGTAAAGGTCCTTGTACTGTGGTACATACAGAAAATGCTCAATATTTACTTGTTCCCTTCCTGACTTCTGGAGCCAGGCAAGGATCATAGATAATAAGGTCAAGGTCCTGAGAGGCTCAGGCACTTGGCCAAGGTCATGCAGCTTGTGAACAGCCTGGCTGGCATGAGCAGTGGTTCTGGGTGACTCCTGGGGTCTGTCTCAATGCTCTATGCTTCAACCTCAGTTCCTTACCTGGCCAGACACTTCTCCTCCGCAGCACAGCGCAGGGAATACAGATGGGCTCTCTGGACGTATGTGGAAGCTTGCACATAGTTGGGATCTGGGACCAAGTCAGGAAGACCTGGAGTGGGGAGTGGAAGAGAGGGAGGAAGAAAGGAAGAACATGGCATTGGAGGAGGTCAGGCTGGCCAACGCTAATGCCCAGAGGCTTCTCTCAACCCCAAATAGCCTTTGCCATTCTCCTTTCTCTATGCAGGCTGTCACCTCCTCCAGGAAGCCTCTCCACCCTGACCTAGGTATGCAGTTTGGACCATTTCCCCTGGGCGCTTGGTCCTGGGCTCAGGTGTCGCTGGATGACAACAGAGCTCCATGATGTAGGAGCTCCTGAGACCTCCTGGAAGAGCTGGGGCAGGAGCAAGACCTGGGAGATTACACAGACTTTGGAGAGCAGAGTGAGGTAACGGTGTTCTCCACAGGGCGAACAGCATAAGCAATGGCCTGGGGGCAGGTCTGAGTGAACCAAGTGATTTCCTGATAGACACTCCCCTCCACATCATTTATTGCCCAGCCTCTGGCCACCAGCCTCTAACTGCCTTCTCCTCTCACCCCAGGCAGATTCATGAACCACCAAGAAAGCCCTGGGCTTCTGGCCTGGGGTGGGTGGCAGAAGGCTCGTGGGCACAGCCAGGTGAATTTTGGTTGGCAGAAGTCAGAGTGGGCAGGAAGGAAGGGGCTGGAAGGAAAACACTTCCTCAGGCAGGCTGCTGACAGAGCAGAATCCTCAGCTGGGCACCCAGCCCGACCCTCTTAGGGCTTCTCTCTGCCTGGCATGGTCCCTCCTCCCCGACTTCCTGCCATGGGCCCCCCAGACCTAAGCACACCCTCCCATGTCTGCATCCTCTGCCCCTGACCAGGGAGGGCCTGGCTCTCTCCCCTGCAGGGCCCAGGGTCAGGTGCCCTGGGAAGGTCTGGAGACTGCTGCAGCCCTCGTGGACCACTCATTCCCTGGGCTGCGTTCACCCTGCTCCCCGCCCCGCTCCCCATGACAGAATTGGTCCAAATAATTAGGAAGAAGAAACCAAACTCGGGTGTCCAGGCCCCTTTCAGCATTGGAATAAAGGCGCAATTGTCTTGATGTTTGGGAGTGATGGGGCAGTGGTGAGCCAGCAGGTGGGCACGGGAGACTCCAGAGCCCTGGCTCTATCCCAGTTCAGCCACTGACTTAAAGGGGATTGAGCCTGGGGCATCTAAGTCACTTCCCCTCTCAGGCCTCAAGGATTCTGGTAGGTAAATGACAGGGTAGGGTGAAATGAGTTTGTAAATTCCTCTTAACTTTTTTCAAGTGCTCTGCTCTTGGGAGGCAGGGGGAAGGGGAGGGCAAACAATGGGGTGGGGGTGGGGGGGCTTGAGGCATTCTGACACTCTTCTACCCCCCTCCCCTGGTTTGTCAGCATCAGGTTCAGAGATGAGGCAGAGGAGGTGAACTCTGGCTTTGAAGGCTTGGTCGGAGGCATCTGCCTGCACCCCTAGCTGCCCCCTCACACTACACACCTTGGGCCCCCAGACTCTAGCCTTGTTCTCCCTGGGTCTGGGCCTCATGCGAGGGCCGGGTCCAGGCAGCCAGCATGATCTCACCTACTCGGAACGAAGCGGCAGCTTGGAGTACAGGGTTGGGTGAGGATGAGGTGGTTCCTGGCGGATGGGGGCCGTCTTGGCGAGCCTCGGCCCTATTACCCAAGCCCCCAGGAATGCCTTCAGTCATTTCCCAAGGGCTCTCAGGCCCTCAAAGAAAGAGGCCACCTTGGTGTCAAGCTGGGAGCTGGTTCCCACCCTTGGTCCTGAACAGCCTCTGGAGAGGGGTGAGGAAGAGAGACACACCCCATTTACCATCATCAAAGTGCTTTTTTCTCAGCAACATGTGGGGGTGGGTCAGCTGGGCCTGAGCCTCCTGGGACCCAGCATTCGGCACCAGACAGCTTGCCTTCCCTCCTAGGCCCGGTTTCAATAAACACTGCACAGATGGCTCCACAAAGCTTTTCTGGCCCAACCCTGCCTGTCTAGGCCAGTCCATGAGCTGTGCAGTCTAGGGAAGTTGGGTGAGCCAGATGAGTAAGAGGCCAGGGGTCCTCAGGGCCAGTGAGGGCCAGTGGTTCTGGGCTCTGACTGAGCCGTGAGCCTGCTCACAGAGGGAGCCCTGATCCTGGCCGTGCACTGAGCCTTGACACTGGTCATACACTGAGCTCTGGCCCTGGTCACACACTGAGCCCTGACCCTGGTCACACACTGAGCCCTGACCCTGCTCACATACTGAGCCCTGCCCCTGCTCACACACTGAGCTCTGATCCCGGCCATACACTGAGCCTTGGCCCCGCTGACATCCTGAGCCCTAACCCTGTCACACACGGAGACCTGACCCTGGTCACACACTGAGCCCTGATCCTGGTCACACACTGAGCCCTGACCCCGGTCACACACTGAGCCCTGACCCTGGTCACACACTGAACCCTGACCCTGCTCACATACTGAGCCCTGGCCCTGCTCACACATCAAGCTCTGATCCCGGTCACACACTGAGCCTTGGCCCTGCTGACATACTGAGCCCTAACCCTGTCACACACAGAGACCTGACTCTGGTCACACAATGAGCTGTGGGCCTGCTTACAGAGGGAGCCCGGGCCCCAGTCACACACTGAGTCCTGACCCTGCTCACACACTAAGCCCTGATCCTGGTCACACACTGAGCCCTGACCTGCTCACACACTGAGCCCTGACCCTTGTCACACACTGAGCCCTGACCCTGCTCACATACTGAGCCCTGACCCTGCTCACATACTGAGCCCTGACCCTGGTCACACACTGAGCCCTGACCGTGATCACACACTGAGCCCTGACCTGCTCACACACTGAGCCCTGACCCTGCTCACGCACTGATCCCTTACCCTGGTCACACACGGAGCCCTGACCTGCTCACACACGGAGCCCTGACCCCAGTCACACACTGAGCCCTGACCCTAGCCCTACACTGAGGCCTGATACCTGTCAAGGACTCTGAGCCTTAGACTCACTGCCGTTTGTCCACAGATGATGGGCTAAATCTCTGTACTTAAAAAAAAAAAAAGTCTTAAAAGGAGTTGCTTTGACATCATCAGACTTTCTTAATTTTAACTGAGCGGGATAAGTTTTTTTTGTAAGCCCAAACCGGGGATGGGCGGGAGCATTTGTAGAGCACCCCATATGGGGAGTCAGCAAGAAGAGACTGACAGCTTGGGGCTGCTGGACACAATCTGAGGCCTCAGCCTGGCCATAGATGATCAACTTCTCCTCTTACTGTTGACGAATTGCAGGGCCAGGCGGGTTCCCTCTGTCAGGGAAGCTGCTTTAAAGATTAACGGCTTAATACATGACTGTTCCAATCCTCCACATGGGTGCTCCAGGCCCTGTTTCCCCAAGACACCAGGAGACCCCATGCCTTTGGAAGTGCTGGAGAAAATGTGGGCTCAGAGAGGACGATGAATTTGCTGAGGGCCACAAAGTGAGTTGGGGCAGCCCCAGGAGGAGATCCCAGGTCCTGACCTCCTTCCGGGACTCCTCCTATCATTTTCTTGATATAAAAATCAACTTTTTGGGGGGTATAACCTATACACTGTCAAATTCACAGATTTCAGGTGTACAGTTGGATAAGTTTTGACACATATATACACTTGCTTTACTACTACCACAATCAAGCTACAGATTGTTTCTGTCACCCCAAAAAGCTCTCTCCTGCCCCTTCCCATTCAATCCCGCTTCCCCTTCCACCATTGCAGGCAACCAGTGATCTGCTTTTTAATCACCATAGATTAATTCCGCCTCTTCTAGGACTTCATACAAATGGAATCACTCCTACAGCTATTTAATTTTTTCTTTGCTCCACCATCTCTGACCATCACTGGGGCCTTCTGTGGCCCCCTAATTGCCCCCCTCCACAACTACCCTCTCCCTGCTGTGTTCAGCCCCGCCCCTGTCATACCCTTATTGGCCTGGGAGGCAGCAGCTCTGGAAAGCTGCCGGAAAAGAGGGCAGCCTTGGGAGTTCAGGCCTGTTAGGGATCCCCTGCTGAGGTCCCAGGGAACAGCGGCCCCCTCCCTCGGCTGGTATGTTTTTCCAGGAAGGAACAAGGCCTCCTTCTCCTGGCCTGCTCTCCCAGGGGGCATTCCGTCAGCAGCCAGGCCTGCAGACTTGGGCTCGAGGCCCCCTTTGTCATCGTCATCAGGCTTGGGCGTAGTAGAGGGGGGAGGCTGTGTGATGCTGGGAGGGAGATGAGGGAAGGCTTGAGTGGGGAGTTGTGGGGTATAGGGGCAGGGGTGTCATTCTGCTGTTTTTGGCTTGTGGGGTAGCCAATGTTGGGTGAAGTCCAGTTGCAGCCAGACCAGTGTCATCACCCCCATCCCAAGAAGTGTGCATTTTAAAGAGAGATCCTGGAGGGAGGGTAATGCTTATCCCAAAGGCAAGGAACCAATGAAGGGATTTCAGCCATCAGTCATGGGGATGTCATTTTCACGGGGGCAAGGGTCTCTTTTCAGCATACACAGATTCATCTGGCCCTTGGGCCTGCAACTGTAGACTCTGTCAAGTGGGGTCCATTGAAGACTCCTCCCAGATCCTCCCCATTTTTATAAATGCAGAGAACTGAATTCATCACAATTCACTTCAAGGCAACTACCCATTATCATTGGTCTATGCAAGGCTCCCCTCTTGTCTTATTTAAAACATTTTCACCTTGTTCCTAACTTCTGACCCTTAGACACGTCCTTGAACATTTGTGTATCTGTATAAAGTTTGCAGTGCATTTGGGGTGGGTGTGTGTTTTCAGGATCCCCTGGGTGTACAAGGAGCCCTAGTGGCAGAGTGGTTAGGAGCTTATCTGCTAACCAAAAGGTTGCCAGTTCAAATCTACCAGCTGCTCCTTGGAAGCTGTAGGGGGCAGTTCTACTCTGTCCTACAGGGTTGCTATGAGTCGGAATTGACTTGACCGCAATGGGTTTTTGGTTTGGGTGCGCAAATGGTTAAGCACTTGGCTGCTAACCAAAATGTTGGAGGTTTGAGTCTACCCCGAGGCGCACCAGAAGAGAGGCTTGGTGATCTACTTCCAAAAAATCAGCCCTTGAAAACCCTAAGGAGCACAGGTCAACTCATCAGGATACACAGGGGGTCCTGATGAGTTGGAATCAACTTGACAGTAACTTTTTTTTTTTAAGTAAATTATATTGCCATATTGATCTCATTCTGTTTCCTGATTTTTTTTAAAGTTAATATAAATATTTAAAATATATTTATTTCACTGCTTGTCGTTGCTAAATAGGATTCCACAGTTCACATCTGCCATGTCCCATCTACCCAGTCTCCTGGTGATGGGCCCCGGGCAGCTTCCAACTCCTCGCTCCACAAACATGCTGCAATGAACTGCTTGTGCGTGTCCCCTGTGTACTTGGGTGAGGATATACATCTAGCTCCCTTTCTAATCCCTGGTCCCCTCCAGTCTTATGCAGCTTTCTCCCAAGCCCCAGCTCCACTGGAAGGGGGTGGGGTGATGGATGGGTCTGACCATCCGAAGGGTGGTTGGAAGGTCTTGCTCAGGGTACCTAGGGAGGCCCTGGTCAACATCAGCATCCTGCCTTCTGCTCCCAGGAGGTAGACAGGATCCTGATCTACTCTGCCATAGACCTTCTTTGTGACCCTAGGCAAGCCTGACCCCTCTCTGGGCCTCAATGCCCCCATTTCTTCAGTCTAATTGCCCTCCACCCCACTCATGACCTGCAGCCCTGTGCCAGCCCCCTGTGGGCATACTTCCCCAGGAGGAACATGCTGACCAGGGGGGTCATGCACATAGGGGTTCAGGCTACAGAGATCCAGGCCAGAGGTGGGGTGGGGCAATGAGTCACAAAGCAGCAACGGACCCTGAGATACCAAAGCCAGGCTGTTGTGCTGAGGAAGGGCTGGATGCAAGCAAATCAGGTCCCAAGGCCATTCCATAGGCAGCCACTGACCTGGGGGTGGCCCCTTTGGCCTTGACTTGCCTTTTCAGTCCCTCCAGGGCAGTGAAGACTCATACCTGGGTAGAAAGAACCCGGGCTGTGCATTCCTGTTCCGGCCCTGGGGCTTCCCTTTGAGGGATCCAGGGCCTCAGCAGGGCCACAGACTCTTGGAGTCCAATGTACTCAGGACAAACCCCTGTCCTCCGGCCCCAGGCTGGACTGGAACTGAAGAAAGTTCACGGGCCAACCTGTGGGAACCCCAGATCAGCGACTGTCTTCCCGTCCTGGCAGGACCTAGCTGGTGCTTTCTCATGGATAAGACTTCGGCAGGCCGGTTCGCCATCTTGTCCACCCTCCCCATTGTGCAGTCCCCTCCCCTTTCTGGGGCTCTTTAACCCCATCCGGATGATGGGGGAGCTGGACAAACTGTTCTTTGAGCACAGGTTTGGTGGATCAATACATGCTTGGAGATTAAAATACTTTTTTGGAGCTATTTAGTCCATCTCCCAGCCTTGGGCAACAGCCGGCGCCTTCTTACAACCTCTACAGATACTACTTTAGCAGTCAGGAAATTCTCCCACTGTCTGACCTAAATCCTTCCTGCTTCATTAGAAATCTGTTCCCTCCTGCTTGGCGGGTGCTGGAGGCTGCCCTGGGAGGAGCACCCTGTGGTTACATTCCTGCCGCTGGCCCACACCATCACCTGTTTCCCTCCTGGCTTCCCCTTTCCTGTGGGCTCAATAAACCTCATCTCCTTCAAAATCTTTCCTCCCAAGCCGGCTGCTCACGAGAAACAGATGATGGAAAATGGAATGCAAAATAGCCCTAATCTCTGGAGCCCAGGGCTGGAGAATAAACACAGGCCAGCAGGAACCGGTCAGTCGGTTGTGAAATATGTGCTGAGCGGGACGTTTTGGCTAGCGCCACCAGACTCCAGAGGAGCCCCCAGGTGGAGAGAAAGCAGAAAGCCCTCCTGAGTGCTGCCTGGAATAAACACAAGCCAGAGAGGGCCTCCCGGGCTGGAGCTGGCAGCTCCTCGCGCCCCACACAACTATTATCTAATAATCAGGACATTACATTGTCAGCGTCGGCCCCGGTGGTGCCACACCTGGTTGGTGAGCAGGCAGGACAGGGGGCCATAGAATTCACTTTGCTCCATCATGACGGGGCCATGCCAGCCCGGACCAATGAGCTATGGTGGCTGCAAAGCTGGCTCCAGAAACTTCCAATGGCTCCCCGTTGTCTACAGAATCAAGCACAGACTTCTCAGAGTGGCAGCTAAGGCCTTCTGTGGTCTGGCCTCAACCCGTCCTTCCAGATCTCCTCACCCTGAGGATCAGTGGCAGTTCCCCAGCGCAGCCCCACCTTTTCTATCCCTGGCGTCTGACTCCATGATGCCCTTGTCCTGGAATCCCTTGCTACACACACACACACACACACACACACACACACACACACACACACACAATCTTTAGGCCCCAAAGCCCACCTCTCAGTCCTGATCACCCCTCCTCCATGGCCCTGGACCCCTCTTACAGCACACATCTGCCACCCCCCCGCCCTGGACTGAGAAAGGCAATTCAATGGCAGTGACTCCGTCCTCATGTCTGGGCTCAGAGAGGGATCTGTGAGCATTTGTTCAATAGAGCAAACGGCGCGACCTTTGAGGAGGCCAGTTACCTTCTGTCGATATGCCGCCACCTCACACTTCCCGCCCATGCGAAGGCAGCCCCTGCCCCTCCTCCCTCACAAGCCTTGTTCAGGGCCCCCTACCCTCATCTCTGGAAGCCTTCTTTGACACCCAGCCTTCTCCCCCAGGCTCCGTCCTAGCCCTCGCAGGTCCTTCACAGGGATCTGAAAGTTTTATCTTTCTCACAAAACCCACTCTGCCCACAGTCTTTGCATCCCAGTGGATGGCAACTTCGTCCTTCCGGTGCACAGGCCACAGACCTTTGTGTCACCCTGACCCCTCTCTTTCTCTCACACCTCACATCCGATCTGTCAGGAAATCCCATCAGATTGGTCTCTAAGATATATCCTGAATCTGACTTCCTACCACCTCTGTTACTACCCTGCCTGGCTCTCTGTAACAGCCTCCTCACAGTCTCCTGGCCTGCTTCCTTACTGCCCACTCCCTACACAGCAGGTGGAAGGTCCTGTTTAAATGTTGCTTGTTGCTCCCCAGGGCACAGCCTGGGCCCTGTGACCTCTTTGACCTGTCTCCTATTACTCCCCCTCTCACCCCCATTCTGTTCCAGCCACACAGGAACACACTTAAAAATGCCAGGCATTTCCTGCCCCAGGGCCTTTGCACTGGCCACTCTCTCTCTGGAATGCTCTTCCCACAGATAGCTGCATGGCTCACTCATTCACCTCCTTCAAGTCTTTGCTCAGTGAGGCCCACCATGACCACCTTTTTAAAAACTGCAACCTCCTTCTGCCCCCTCCTCCTGTGTTCCTGATTCCCTTATCTAGCTCTAAATCTTCCAGAGCACTTACCACTTTCTATTATTTGCCTTTTTATGATGGTCATGGGTTATAAATAAAAAGATAAGACCCATAAGGGCAAGGATTCTGACTTTCTTTTCACTGATGGAAACCCTGGTGGCATAGTGGTTAAGAGTTATGGCTGCTAACCAAAGGGTCAGCAGTTTGAGTCCACCAGGTGCTCCTTGGAAACCCTATGGGACAGTCCTACTCTGTCTTATAGGGTTGCTATGAGTCAGAATCGACTTGATGGCAATGGGTTTGGTTTCTGGTTTTTAATGAACGCCCAGCTCTAGAACAGCACCCAGAACACGGGCACTCAATAAATGGTGAATGGATGAAGTTCCTCCTGAGATGCAAGAGCCCCTGAGGGAGGGGTGGGTGCTATCTCCTCTGCCTGCCATGCAGTTGCTGGCCCAGGTCTGGGTGCAGCAGGTGAGTGTCACCTGAGAGGTGGGGGAGATGGAAGTGGGCTTGGATCACTCTGTATCCCAGGTGAGGGCAGGGACCAGTCTGGGGGGCCCTGAATTCCCCATACCCAGCTGAGGGCTGACACCTGTATGTCCTCAGCGTGCCTGCAGCCTGCCAAGGGTCTGGTGTCATCTGTCTGGATAAGCACAGGCTTTATTGTCAAGCAGAAGCTGGAATTGATTCCAAAGTTCTTTGTTTTGAAAAAGGATTACCTTTAGGGTTGGAAAGCCCTGCAAGCAGGAGAGGATGGATTGCCTCCTGAAGCTCTGATACAAGGGCCTCTCAGGCTTTACCTTTCCCACCTGAGTCCCTTCCTATGCTGGTGTTCTAACCCCCTTGCTCCCAATTTTCAGGTGATATTGAAATGCCTGCTTTCTGGGGGTGCCCATAAGGAAGGCAAAAGGCCCAACCCTCACCCTGTAATCCTGAACCTGGACACAAAAAGGGCCTTTTGCTCCAGCTGCCTGTGGCAAAGAGGGTTTAGCTCAGAGTCTGGGGAGGGGACAAGCCAGAGTCTCCCTTCCAGGCTCTGAAGCCCTGAGCACTCCTACACAGGAACGCTGGGCACAGGAACTGGAAGCAGGGGTGGGATGCTGGGCAGGCCGCCGCCGCCGCCGCCTCACCCTCTCTTTCCCTTCTTCTCCTGCCCATTCCTGCCACTGCCCTGGAGAGTTTTCCATTTGTTATTGGCATGGACAGGAGGTTTGGTGGACTCTGGCTGGGAGCTACTGGGGAGGGGCACCCCTTCTGAGACCAGAGGACATTGAGATGGCTGCCCCCAGGGTCAGAGGGACCGGTCTGGCCAGGCCTGGTGCCAGTAAGGCCCTAATGACTCCCCACCCTGCCCCCCAGCACCACAAAAGACTTTCGACATAGGTTTGCAGAACATTGAAGGTAAATTAGGTAACGTTAGTTAGGTTAGGTAATATAAAAGAGATTATATCTGGGGAGAGCAAACAAAAGATGCTCAAAAGACACCTCAAACTGGAGGCAAAATCTAACTTTTGGTTTTTCAGGGGGTTTAGAGCCCTTCCTGAGGGGCAGGAGCAGGACAGGGTTGAAGCAGCCCAGCTTAGCCCCAGCTTGGCCATTCATTAACTTGGAGACCTTGGGGGCGTTACTTGACTTCTCTGAGCCTCGGTTTCCTCATCTGTAAAATGGGAATGATAGTAATACCTATCTCACAAAGTTGTTGAGGGCATTAAATGAGAAAATGGAAATGAAGTGCTTAGCATAGTACTGGTGCATAGTAAGTATTCAATAAGTATCAGGTCAGAATTAACTCAATGGCAATGGATTTTTTATTATTATTACTAACAACAGGAGAGATCTCTTCTTGCAAGAACAGTCCAGTTTGAGGCCAGGGGAGAGAGGAGGAGGCAGGGAGTCTGCTTGGATGAGGCTGCCCAGGGCACGGTTGGGTTGTTCACACACCTGCGACCCTCGACAGCCAGACAAGGAGGCAGGAAAAGGACCCAGATCCCTCTGTCACCCCAGCTCACCTAAACCTCTAGCCACAACTTTCTCAGCCTGAAAACTCCATTTCTTTCTGAAGGAACAATCTGAGATAACTTCAGGGAAGAGAGGAGGTCTGCTGAGCTGTGAAGCCGGACTCCCTGGGGTCAGATTCTGGCTCCAATGCTTACCAGTTATGTGACCTTGGACAAGTTGCTTAACCTCTCAGGGCCTCGATTTCCCCATCTTGAAAATGGGGATAATGACAGTACCTACCTCATAGGATTGATATGAATATTAAATGACTCTAACTGTAAAGTTCCAAGAACAGTATGGACAGAGGGCAAGCACGATATAATTGTTAAGTAAGTGTTGTGGAGTCTGGAGTGTGAATGACAAGGCAACCCTCTAACAGCACATTGGGGAGGGCCTGTGTCTCCAAAGCCCTCCACACCCACTGTCCCACTTCACCCCACCACAGCCAGTGCCCAGAGTATAGCAGACAGTCAAAAACTGCTGAATGAATGAATGGGTGAATGAATAAAGTGTAGGGTAAGTAATAACACATAAATATTTTTAAAACAATGAGTGGTGGTAAAGAACTCAGGATGGGAAGTCACGCAAACTGAAATCCTGGTTTCATGGTTAGAGCTGTGTGACAGCAATGAGCTGGCACCTTATCTATTGTTGTTGTTCCTACTTAATTCTGACTCATGGCGACCCCATGTGTGCAGAGCAGACTTGCTCCATTTGGTTTTCAAGCCTGTGACCTTCCGGAAGCCGATCACCAGGCCTGTCTTCCGAGGTGCCTCTGGGTGGGTTGAGCTAGTGGTTGAGCAATTAACCTTTTGAGCCATCCAGGGACTCTTGAGTTTATCTATAAAAGGAGACTAATAAAAGTGCTAGAGCCCTGGTGGGCATAGTGGTTAAAAGCTTGTCCAGTAACCGAAAGGTCAGCAGTTCGAATCCACCAGTAACTCCTTAGAAACCCTATGGGGTATTTCTACTCCATCCTATAGAGTTGCTATGGTCAGAACTGACAGTAATGGTTTAATAACAGTGCTTGGCCCACGGGTTGTTGTGGCAATTAAGGGAGATTATGTGTAAAGTGTTCAAAAAACGTGAGTGTAATTATCTCCTCTGAGGCACAGAGAAGAAACGGTGTTGGAGGAGCCCTGTATTCACGCCCTGGCCTGCCTGGCTCCCTCCCTGGACTTTGTAGCACAAGCTTCTGACTGAGCACAGGTACCCTGGGTCATCTGGATATGATGCAGAGGGCACAGGCCCTGTCTGAATTCTGGCTGTGTCATGTCCCGCTGTAAAAAGAGGATGATAATCCCCACTGTGCTGGGGGGAGGAATGAAATAGCTCATTTAAGCCACTAAGCTCAGTAGGGTTCCTCAGCAAATGGCCAGAGCTGTCATTATTATCCCTGCCTCAGGGCTCTAACTCTGGGAGCTCATTGGGTGGAGGCCACTTCTGTCCTTCCTTGTATCTACTCCAAGCCTCGTGGCCCGGGTTAGGAGGCAGGCCCAGGAGAGACAGGGGCCCAGGCACTGGGGGTCGAGGCAGGGAGCCAGGGTGGCTCTCAGGGACTGAAGGTGCAGATCTGACCTCTTGGGCCCAGAGGCTGGACAGAAAGAGAGGTGCTTGAGAAACACTCTTGGGTGTGCATAAACCAGTTGCCATTAAGTCAACTCCAACTCATGGGTATGTCAGAGTAGAGCTGTGCTCCATAGGGTTTTCAACGGTTCGTTTTTCAGAAGTAGATTTCCAGGCCTTTCTCCTGAGATGCCTCTGGGTGGATTCAAACCTCTACCCTTTTGGTTAGTAGCTGAGCACATTAACTCCTGGGTGTGCATAACCCATGGCCGTCAAGTTGATTTCAACTCATGGTGATCCTATGGCGGCAGGAGATGTAATACCTAGGTCCAGGAGCAGCACAGTGCCCATGGGGCTGGAGAGGCTCGGGAGAGGAAGGAGCGGGAGAGGAGGGGAGGTGCTTCAGGCTCTGAAGTGGTAGCTAAGGCATTTAGGTTTTGTCTTGAAGGCCTTGGGGAGCCACAGAAACTTCCTGAGCAGGGGAGTAACATGGTCAGCACATGTAGGATGTAGAATGGACTGGAGAGGGAGAGAGAGGCCAGGAGACCAAGGAGAACGCAGCTGCAGCTCACTTCTGGCCTCCAATTGGCTGTGGGAGGACAGGGATGGAGGACACATGCCAGGCAAAGCTGGCTCAGCCACCAGAGATGCCCGGGCGGATAGCCAGGCTGCCCGTTCCACGTTACCTTGGCAGGGTTGCCAGAGCGGTGAATCAGGCCAGGGTGGGATGAGGCCCAGGGAGGAGAGAGGTGGTTTTGGGGGGCTGGGGGTGATCTGACTTGGCACCGAGAGGCTGAGGCTGGAGGAGCAGGGGCAGAAAGGCTGAGGGAGCAGGGCACGGAGGGTGGGGGAGCAGGGGCAGGGAGGCTAGGGGCACAGGAGCACAGAAGCTGGGGGAGCAGGGGCAGAGAGGTGGCGAGCAGTGGCAGGGAGGTGGGGAGCAGTGGCAGGGAGGCAAGGAGTGGAGGGCCTGGCTGTAGCAGAGCTGCTGTGGGAGCTGGCACAGCGCAGAGGATACTGCAGGCCCGGGAAACAGAGGACCACCCTTCAGGCCTTTCCGTAAGGCTTTGCTGTGAGAGCTGGGGAAATACCTGGCCCTCTCTGGGCCTGTGTTTCCTCCTCTCATCCCTTCCCTTGCGCATTTCACAGCTGGAGGCAATGGTTTGGAAGGAGGCCTTGGGAAGCCCTAGCACCCAGGCCGGGGAGGAGGAGGGTGCACTCACCCAAGAAAGAGACAGGGCTCAGGACAAGTGCTGGGAAACCACCAAGACATGGAGGGCCAGGGGTGGTGCTCACATGTGTTTGGTGTTGTGAGGACATGTCCACGCCCACGCACACTCACAGGCTGCCAGCGCCCAGCCTCAGACCCCTTGGTGGGAGGCCAGCAGGAATGAGGTCAGTCTTGGGGAATCCGCCCTACGCTCCCATACCAGGTCTGGGGGTCTGACTTCAAGCACAAGGCTTGGCCTTCCCTG
This sequence comes from Elephas maximus indicus, assembly GCF_024166365.1. Lineage (NCBI taxonomy): Eukaryota > Metazoa > Chordata > Mammalia > Proboscidea > Elephantidae > Elephas > Elephas maximus. The sequence continues at coordinate 64,055,582 of NC_064831.1, read as the reverse complement.
GGCTGGGATTTTCCATGGCCTGGGCCTAGTGGTGGGGAGGGAGAATCCATGATGGGGGGAGATGGTATTCCTCCCTCTTGGGCCTCTTCGTGAGCTCCAAACTAGCCTGCCCATACCCCCCCGCCCCCACACATACCCTCCCACCCTAGACACCATCACCTCCGAGACTAGGGGAGGGTGCTGACCCATCATCCCTTGTAGCTATTCTTGGGCCCCTCTGGGAAGTCCTCCCTGACTAGGGAGGCCCCCTCTTCTGGGCTCTTATAACACCCACTTGCCCAATCACAGCACTGAAATGCCCCCCTCTGCTGTGTGTTCCTTCAGGGCAGGGTTGGATTTGATGCATATCAGCACACATGACTTGGCACTGAGTATACTACATCCAAGGGAGAAACGTCTTTGACCCTAAATGAACTCTGGGGCTCTGGGGGCCTTGGCCAGAGGCCTGCCTAAGCACCAAGCCCTCCCACTTCAGAAGCAGCCTTGCTTTTGCCCATCCCTCTCTGAATTAAGTGGCTCCCTTAAGAACTGGCGGGCCAAAGAGGGGCCCTAGAAACCTCACTGGCCTGGAGCCCAGAGGCCGAGTCCCAGGCCTGCCGCTGCCAACATCGTGCTGTGACATTTGAGGCCTCAGTCTTCTCCTCTGCCCAGGGTGGGGCCCTTCTGGCTGAGCCCCACTCTGAGGTCTTGCATTCTAAGAAAAGCTGCTACAAAAGTCTAGCCCCCTTTGGGTAGGGCTCTAGGAGCAGCCGATGGCTGGCCATAGCACACGCTGTGTAGGGATGCTTCAAGTCCCTGGGGGAGGACCAGCTGGGTCGGGGCCAGGGTGGACCGGATGATGCATCCCTCACGCATCACAGAAGGCCCCTCCAGCTGGTTCCTGTCCTGAGCTCCTCCTGCAGGTTCTCAAAGTGGGATTCAGCACCAAACTTGAGTGCTATACCTTGGATGTGGGGGTGCGGGGAGGGAGGGGTACCAGTGGGAACAGTCCTCTCCCTAGCCTTGGGCTCCAGCATCTGCCAGTGAGACAGAGGACCCTCAGCAGAGTCCCATACAGGAGTCAGCATGGCTGGAGACAGGCAGCAGTCCTGCCTACAGACAAAGGGGCAGAGGCTGGGGGGCAGTACCTGGGCCCCTGGACCCCACACGGCTCACCCCTCACCTGGTGACCTGGCGTAGTGACCTCAGTATGGAGCAGAGAATCATGGATAGAGGGCACTGATTATAGCCTGAAAGCAGCAGGTCAGGCAGGGGTGGAATGCATGTCTATGGGGGGCTGAACAGAAGACCCTGAGCAAACTGACTGCCCACAGGGAGAGAGCAGAACAGGGAATTCTAAGAAAGCAGAGGATGGGCAGATGGCTGCCAGCCCTGGCCAGACCGCCAGTTGGCCTGTGTTTCTGCTGCGGTAGCTCTGCCTGCGAATAGCACTGTGGAGTTGCCCATCCGAGGACTGCCCTCTCCACTGGCTCTTCCTGGGCAGACGATTTGGGCCTACCCAGGACTAGGTCATATCTTCACTCTTCACCCCCTAAATAAGTGAGAGGGAAGCGCACCCAGGCCCACAGCTGCCTCCTGGGACTCTCCCCCAGGGCCAGGACTAGGGTGAGGAGGGTAAGGCACTAGCCTGGGGCACAAAATTTAATGGGGTGCCAACAACCTCAGTAATGAAGGTAAGTGATACGTTAATGCAATATTTTTAAGAAATCAAAATTAAGGCAAAAAACCCGTGATGAACAAAACATCAAATTTTCAAATAAAGACAGGATCAATACTGCTGATTTTCCCTTTTGCCTTCAGCTGCAATGTGGCTCCGCATAGCAGTTACTGATTCTATTTAAAATCTTGGTATTTTGTTCATCACAGACGTTTTCCCATTAACTTTGGTTTTCTTTTTAAATATGGTAGTAAATATTACTCATTGTGATCACTGAGCTTGCTGGTGCCCCCTTAAACTTTATGGCTCAGAGCAAAGGCTCACTGGCCTCATGCTAGTCTCCACCTTGCAGCCTCCCCCTTTCCAAAAACCAAAAACCAAACCCATTGCCTTTGAGTTGATTCTGACTCATAGTGACCCTACAGGACAGAGTAGAACTGCTCCATAGGGTCTCTAAGGAGTGGCTGGTGGATTAGAACTGCTAATCTTTTGGCTAGCAGCCAGCTCTTAACTACTCAGCCTCCCCCACAAAAAAAAAAAAAAAAAAAATTAGGGAGCTCTTAATCATCTAGCAGGTTGTCTAGCCTGGACCCCTGCTTGGGGTGGAAGCCTCCTCTCTAACCTCCTGCCCTTCAGACCAAGCTCACTATGCTCAGTGATGGGGAACTTGCCACACCTCCAGGCGCATCCCCTCAGGCCTTTCTGACCCTGAAGACCCAGGTGTCTCAGGCTTCCTACCTCACCTGGCATGGGGACACCTCCAAGGGTGGAGGACTTACTTGCAATGAGGGAGAGACAGGGAGAAGGGCTCCTTTCCCTCTGTCCCCAGATGACCCAGGCCAGGTCAGGAAGGCGCCTCCTCCAAAGCCCAGCCAGGCCCTCCACTCCCTACCCCCAAAGCTAGGGTCAGGACCAAAGCTTGCCTGGCCAAATCCTGGCACCCATAATACCTGGGGATGGGGAAGTCTGGGAGGTGGGGCCCACTAGGGATGTTGGCTGGGGGCAGTGGGTCCTTAGCAGCTCAGTGGAGGCCTTTGGTAAAGGATGAAGGAGGGGCCTGGCCGCCGAGAGCAGTTCATTAATGACCCGGCGGACCGACAGAGAGGCCTTGGGCACCAGGGCTTTGGGGGCCGATACTCACCGCGACCATTCTGGTTGGGTCTGTACACACTGCCCACACTGAGGCGGCCCTGCTGCGCGCCGTTCCTCTCCCCGCCGGGCGGGGGCGCGTCAGAGCTGCGCACGGGTAGGTAGGGCGGCTCCAGCACGCGGAAGGGAGGCTGCGGCTCCACTACCCGCGGCGGGACGTAGGCCTCGGGTGGCACGTTGGCGTAGGGCGGGTACCAGCCAAGGCGAGGGTCGCCGCCGTAGGCACCGCCGTTGCCCTGCGCCGTCGCGTCTGGGCTTGGGTCCGGGTAGGCCTGCTCGAAGCCCACGGTGCCCTCGTTGTACAGGCTGTGCGAGTAGCGGCGGTCCAGGCCGTCGGGGGACTGCGGCTGCAGCTGCGGCACGTAGGGCCTCTCTGGGGCCGGGTAGAAGGCCTGGGGCGGGTACTCGGGCTGCTCCTCGCCGCCGCCGTACTCCTCGTAGCGCACCCGGGGCTGGAAGGGGTAGATGACCCCCGCCGAGGCCACGGCCGCCGCCCCCGCGCCCACGCCGCCGCCCGCGCTGCGGTAGTACACGTAGCCCTGGTCGTAGGTCCGCGTGGCGGGGTCGTAGTTCTCGTACTGGCTGACGAAGGGCGCCTGCGGGTAAGGGAACTGCTGCGGAAAGGAGGGCGACTGGCGGTAGGTGGTGGCGAAGGCCGAAGCCGAGGCGGAGGCGGAGCCCCCATGCCGTTGCTGGGAGACGGAGGTGCGGGCCCGGGCCATGCCTGTGCTGTCCCCGACGGCCACCTCGCGCCAGTTGTCGGGCACCTGGCCGAAGCCGAATGGGTGCCGCGCCTGGCCGCGCACAGTGTCCGAGCCGATGCGCCCGGGCAGGGGAAAGGACGGGGCCTGCCGACGCCGGGGGCTTCCATGGCGGCGCCGCTGCGAAGCCTGGGGAGCGCCTGCCAACAGCACCCGGGAGCTACTTTCGGCGCCATGAGGCTCGGCCGGCACGTACTCTGAGCCCGAGTTGAGTAGGCTATACACCTGCCCGTTGTTCTCCCACTGGATCAGCTGCCGCCAGCGCCCCGGGTCTGAGCCCTGCCCCGGCTGCATCTGCTGCCCGTGCACCAGGACGCCGAGGCAGGCGCCCCACACCAGGGCCCCCAGCGGCCAGCCGGCCCGGGCCAGAGCCATGGTGGCCCCTCTGCAGAGGCCTGGTGAACAGAGAGGCTCTCAAGAGTGGCCTCCTGTGTGTGCTTCTCTTCCAACGACCTCGAGGACAGGACGGCTCCGTGCCTGCCCCAGCTCTAGCTTTGTCCATCCTGGCCTTGTCCCGAGCGGGACTGCTCCTCCGATGACAGCATTTCGAGGCCAAGGGGTCAGGGCAGGGCAGGGGCGGTGCCCAGGGCTGCACGAGGCTCTCTGCAGGGCACCGGTCGGGGCAGGACCGCCTGGGGGCCTTACATGGCCAGCCCAGCACTGGCTGGCCGCTGGGCTGGCGCTTTCCCACTCTGAATGAATAAGCAACAGGCTGGGAGAGTTGGGAGGTTTCTAGCAGACTGGTCTGCCTGCTGGGGCTTCCTCCGCGGGGCCCTATGGTCCGCCGGGTTTTAGCTATGTGGCCTGTCCCACAGCTGCTATGCTGTCCCAGTCCCTAGTGCGCCCAGTCAAGCCACAGACCTGCCTCTGAGGAAGGGAGTGAGGCAGGGAATAAGCCGGGGCCTCTGGGGACTCAGACCTGGTAAGTGGGGCCCTGGCAGGCAGATCCTGACCATTCCTTTCTTTGGAAAGAACAGGACCCAACATCCCTGGTCTCCACCTTTCTTACTGGCTTCTTGTTTAGGTTTGAAGGGTTCCCTGACTCCTGTCCACTCCAGCTTCTCCCCAGGACCCCTGAATTCCCTTTTCCCTTGTTCCGTGAAGCCAGTGCTAAGAGACACTTTCCCTTACTGGTGGGCCCCCTGGGGAGATGCGGAGCCAGGTCCATCCTCTAACTCCTGACCACAGGAATGGATATCCAGCCCTTAGCCCTGAGCACAAGGTGGCTGGAGCTTCAGCTTTTTTCCTTGCTGGCATACCTCTGGGCCCTACTAGCACAGTCTGTAGAATGGGAGTATGCCCCTGAGCTGAATAGGACTTGTGAATTTATGAGGGAGACCAACTTCTTATACATCATGTGTGATTTCTGTCCTGCATCTCTTGATTCTATCTAGCTTGGGAATAACCGAGTGTACACATGGATAAAATGAAACCCGGAGGCTGTTACCTTTGATCTGGGATGGGGCCACTGTGAAGCAGAGGTACCTGTCAGCATACAGGGAAGAGGGGAATTCAGAGCTGGGGCCTGGTCCTGTTGCTGTGATTAAGTCGCTGGATGATCTTGGGCAAGTTCTTTCCCCTTTCTGATCCAGTTGTCATATCTGATCAGTGGAGGATTAGGCCAGATGGCCCCTAAGGGTGTGTTGAGGGATTCTCTTTTCCCTCTGGGCTCAGTGGAGGTGGGAGGGATTCCAGAAGTTTGAACATTTTGCCCCCTGAGAAATCACAATCTGAGTGCTGTTTTTCAGGCCTAACCTAGGCTGCCTTCTCCAACCTTGTGCCTGGGACCCAGAGGGCAGAAATTTCCCTCTTGTGCTTATAAGCCAGTTAGGAAGAACCTGCCCTTAGCTTGGGCCCTGCAGATTTCCCCTCTGCTTTGGAAACTCCTGAAGCCCAGGGGAGACAGCCAGAGTGGACTTTCCTCGGGCCCAGCGCCCTGCCCCCAGCCCTGCCAGGCAGCCTCTGTTCACCCATTGCGCTGTCCTGCTGGACTGACGCTTGCTTCAGTGACACAGGGCATGCATCTAACCTTCAAAGCCTCCTAATCCAGCCGGGGACATGGGGGCTTCCAGCAACACCCCTGGCCAGCAACCAATCAACACTGACCCCTCAGCTTCCTGGCATGGGGTTTGCTCTATGACCCCAGACAGGACTCCTATAAGGAGCAACTAGTTTTGCTCAAGACACCATAATGGCAGGGGGGCAGGCTCGCTGAGGGCCGGGACTTGGAGGGTTAAGCCTTCCCTCCTGCCTGCCTGCCCCCTGCAGCGCTGGCCTCGGCTGCTTAGAATCCCTGGGGTCCTGTAGGGCCCTCACGCCAGATGGGCAGCAGCACCAGGAGAGGAGGAGAAGGAGAAGTGGAAACAGGCCTCAGGGTACCCCCAGGAGGGGAGGGGAAGAGGAGGGATGGGGGGACAGAGATGGCTGCGAGGTAGTGGTGCCCCACTGGCCTAGAATGGAGAAGGAGGACCCCTCTCCTGGTGTCTGGCGGGGGGCAAGGGTTGCCCAGGGACTTGGGAGCTGTGGGGAGATGTCCACACCATCAGGGCACCGCTGTCCCGCTCAGCCGCACAGCCCTCAGAGCCAGCTCTTTGCGTGAAACCCTAGCCGATGCTGGCTCCCGCTCCTTTTTCTTTTTTCTTAATAAGGTCGAATCAGAGTGAGTCAGAGAGCCAAGTTTCCTGTTAGGCTCTGTTTGAATAAACTCTGCTCTGAACATAGCTTGGGCCTCTAAACAGGCTCTCCCGGCCAGGGCTTCGGCCCTGCCAGCCGTCCCTGCTGAGACCCAAGACCTAGGGTCCACCGGATAGCTGTAGTCCTGGCCACTCCCAGGGGGAAGCCTGTTCCGCTCTCAGAACTTCAAGGTCTTCATCTGTCACTTGGAGTAATAATACCTTAGTACTTCTCTTGCAGCACGTTTGGGAGGATGAAATGAAAAGTACCCAGCACAATGCCAGGCATCCAGCCGCTGTTTTCTTTTCTCTTAACTCCAGAGAGAAGAGAGGGCTTTGTCTCCCGAGGGCGCATTTCTCTCTTTCCTGTTTTTATCTCTCTTCTGTGTTCTTCATTGCTGGGGTGGGCCTTGCGCAGCCCAGAGCCTGGGAAGGCTCCTCCGCCTGCCCCCCGCCCTGCCTCCTCCCTCCTCTCTGCCCCTCCCTTTGACCTCTTTCTCCCTTCCAGTCTGGGTCTCCCGCAGTGGCTGACAAGGCCCAGCTGGGGCAGGGCCAGTGGCTCTGTGAGCCCAGGGGAGCCTGCCTGTTTCCTCCTCTCCACATGCGGGGTGAGGCACCTCAGTAGCTGGAGGTGGCCTAGTGTTCTTAGGTGGAAGCCTGGAGAATGCGGGTCTGAAAGAGACCTGAGCAGGCTGTGGAGGGTACAGAGCCTGGGTGAAATGAGGGCTGTACTCTCTCACACCAGGCCAGGCAGGGCCTGAGCTGACTGGGAGGGCAGTGGGGGAAGCAGCCCTGTCCCTACAGGCTGGATTCATACCTATATTTTTAAGACCCAGGCATGTGGTTGAGGCTTACTGCCAGCCTCTGCCACTAGGAACCAGTTTCAAGGAATCCTAGGAGGGCTCATGATATGGGGCTGAAGGAACCTGTTGACAGTGCACGACTTTATTATACACCTACTGTGTGCTTAGCTCCGGGCTGGACTGCCCTGTTGTTGGGACTCCTGTGGAGCAGCCAGCATATGCCGTGATACTGTGATGGAACTCCAAAAACATCCAAAGCCAAACCTGTTGTCCTTGAGTCAATTCTGACTCTTGGTAACCCTGTGTGTTACGGAGTGTACTGCTCTGTAAGGTTTTCTTGACCATAATCTTTACAGAAGCAGATCACCAGGCCTTTCTTCCACGAAACTGCTAACCTTTCAGGTAGTAGTCGAGCACGACTGGAAACCATTTGGGCCAACATTGGAGCTCCAGGCTCTGGAAAATCATGGGGGAGAGAGAGGCCAGCAGGCCTGACTGGCAGAGGTTTTGGAGAGCAGAGAAGGGACCAGAGCTGTTGAGTCTCTCACTGCTGTAAGAGACCAGGAGACCCGCTGTGAGTCAGAAAGGTTCTGATGGGGTGGGGGATGAGAACAGGCCCCAGGGTGCCCCTGTCCTCTGTCACCCAGGCTGCAGCGCTGGGTCTCCACCCTAAGACCACAGACTGTGGAGCCCTGGCCTAGGCACCTAGGTGGGTGGCTCAAGGCTGCGAGTGGGATTTGTGCTGAATTGGACATTGCAGCCCCAGCCGGGGCAGTGGAGGATGTGGACCCAGCTGCTGCCTCTGGGATGTGGGGCTGGAAGACGTGCTGAGTGAGGAGGCAGGGTGAGCTGGCACAGAAAGCGCTGACTATGCAGGGACAGGACCACCAAGTGACCACTGCCAGCTGGGCCTTGAGCACACCCCTCCCCTGCAGCCACATCTGGTGCAATGGCGGGGGAGGAAGGGGGAACTTGGGTCCCCAGAGCTAAGGCAGCCGTGGAGGGGGCCCGTGGAGGGGGCTGGACCCTTTGGTTTGGAAGTGTCTCTCTTCAGGGGCGGAACTCAGGAGCAGCCCGGAAGTGGGCGGGGGGGGGGTTGAGGTCAGAGCCTGTGTGAGGGATTGATGGGGTGGGGGAAGGGAAGCAACCCACCCTTCCTAGGACCTGGGGGAATTCGATGGCTCTGGCCACTTACCACTCTGTTTTCTCTCCTAGCTATCCAGCCCCTCCCCCAAAGTTCCCTGGGGAATTGGAAATACCAGAACCGCTATAATAGTCTGGGCATGGGGCAAGGCTCAGTGGAGGCAGGAGGCCCCTACGGCCCCCTCGGCCACCAGCCCAGCCAGCTTCCCCCCTCCCTGACTTTCTCTCCCCCCAAAGAGTTTGGTGCAGGCGTGGCTTTGGGGCCTGCTCATGGGTAACCTTTGGATGCGGCTCCCCACCCCGCTCAGTGAGGGCCGGGGTAGGGGGGGAGCTGGTGGAAGCAGGGAGCACCCTTATTACAGGATTGGGACAGAGAGGAGAGGCGCCTCATCCCAGGGACCTTGCCGGGTGGAGGGTTTGTGCTGTATTTGTTGGGTGGTGATGGGGGTCCTGCAGCCCTGCCTGCTCAGACTCAGGCAGGGGAATGCTGGGCGGGAAGGCCTCTTCTGTTAGGTAGCTCAACCAGCACAGGACGGGGAGGAGGCAACAGAGTCCCTTGCCCAAGGGAGGAGGGTGGCAGGACCAAGCAGGATGCCAGTCCCTTGGGCCGTAGCCCAACAAAGGCCTGGAGAGCGAGTAGGAGAACGAAGGCAGGACCACAATGGCTTTGACAAATAATAGCCTGGTTAGACTAAGGGAAGACTCCTTTCTCCTCTCTCTCTCTTTTCTTTTGCCAGTAACACCCCCCCATCTTTTCATTCACTCATTCATTTTCTCGGTCTCTGTCTCCCTCAGTCTGTCTTTGCCTCCATCCTGTCTTGCGGTCTCCACCTGTCTCTGTGTTTCCGTTCCTGCATATCTCTTTCTTTCTCACTCCTTCACTGTCTCTATCTCTACTGCTGTTTCTTCCCGTTACTCATTCATTAACCCATTCACTTGCCCAGTCACCTCGTTCCCTGGGTGCCTGCTGGAGTTACCGAGAAGCTTGATGCTAGCTGCTGGAGTTACTGAGAAGCCAGACCTGTCAGGGACCCACAGAGCTCACAGACAAGACTGCGTTACAGGTCAGTGAACAGGCACAGGAGTCCCGGGTGGAGGTGAAGGAATTATGCTGACTCTCATGACCTCTGAGAGGCATTTCTGTTTCCCTCAGTCTCCATATCTGTCCATACATTCCTCCATCCACCTCTCTCCATCTGCGACTCTATCCTTGTTTCACCCTCATGAGGGAACTTGTTTCCTGCTTGCTGTAAGGGGGAAGGCAGTGGAGCTGAACAAGGGCAGGTGATCTGGGGGAGAGGATGGAGGTGAGCTACTAAAGGAGCAGGGCCCTGGGGGACAGTCTCACAGCAGTGCCTGTCCCAGGGCTGGGGACAGGCTGTATTCTCCAGGATGCCGTCCTACCCCAGGGCACTGTGCCTCAGTAAACTTCTGAGTCACAGCAATTTCCCAAGTTCCTCCAAGTCACCTGACACTTGAGATTCTCCTCAAAGAGGAATCCTTGCAGGCAGTTCTTGGGTGTGATAAGGACTGCAGTCACGGGTATAGATTAAGCTCCTCCTATATGAAACCCTGGTGGCGTAGTGGTTAAGTGCTACGGCTGCTAACCAAAAGGTTGGCAGTTTGAATCCGCCAGGCGCTCCTTGGAAACTCTATGGGGCAGTTCTACTCTGTCCTATAGGGTCGCTATGAGTCGGAATCGACTCGACGGCAGTGGGTTTGGTTTTTGGTTTGGTATGCCAAGGCACTGGACAAAGTAAGGTTCTTTATTGATGGTATTTCTTTAGTGTATGTGACCATCATCACCAGCCCCCAGGAGTGCTTGTAGAGTCTAGGTTTGTCCCACTGGGATCTGGGAGAGGAAGGGGAACTGGGTGAAGGAAGAAGAATGGAGATAGCATATCAGAAATCTTCCCCTTAATTTTTTTTAAATAACTTTTAATTTCAGATTACAAAACAACTATGTCAATTACAGAAAATTTAGAAAATACAGAACGAGAAGAGAAAAAACAGCCCTCTGGCCGCCCCGTTCCAGGCTTTTTTAAAAAATTGGAATTGTATCTCCTATGTTGTTGTATAACCTGCTTTGTTCATGTAATAACATTTCATGAACATTTTCCCACATTAGGGTAACTGCCATGACCCACTGCTTTCTATTTCCCACTGATCACAGGAGCTCCGGCTGTCCAGAGGAAGGGGTAGGTGGTCAAGCCTTTGTTCCTCCAGATGGCCTCTATGCAGGATTGGGGGCGAGGGGCTGGCTCAGGAGGCTTCCAGCCTGCTTCTTTCCTGTTAGAGCCACATCCCCCTCAGGCCTGGACCTGGATCCTGAGCCCACAGGTCTTCATTTCCATTCCCCTTTGGTGGGTTTCACTCTGGGAGGTGGGATTAGCAAAGAGATCCAAGTTGGGGCATCTCAGCCCACTAATTGAGATGGGAAGGGGTGGTGGGGTGGCTTTAATTCCTGTCTGCCTAGGAGGCCAGCCACTTCGGGCAAAACCACTTCCTCTTGTGGTATTGGAAGAACCAGACTTTCTCCGGCCATAGAGGAAAAAGAAAAAAAAAAAAAAAACACCCAAACCAGTTGCTGTGGAGTTGATCCCAACTCATGGCGACCCCACGTGTGCCAGAGTAGAACTGTGCTCCATAGGATTTTCAGTGGCTGATTTTTTGGAAGTAGATTCCTAGGCATTTTTCTCTGAGGTGCCTCTGGGTAGACTTAAACTGAAAACACCGCCCAAAGACTCCTTCTGAGCCGGGGAAAGTTCGGTAACAAATGCTGCTCCCTGGGGCAGGCAGTGCCTCTGGTGTTACATCTACATAACTAAGAAGGAACTTTCAGGAACTCTTCACTGACCCCAAAAGACCTCTCCAAGAACCTGTTGTATTGCCTAAGGAGGAGAAGCATCTGTGAACTTATATTAAAAAAAAAAAAGCAACTTTAAAATTTTAGCATCACATACATACATAAAGGCGCACAGATCCTAAGGGCTCTGCTTGATGAATGATCCCAAATGCACACACCCAGGTAACTGCCCACCCAGATCAAGAAATGGAGCTGCACGGTAGCGGGCAACTTCTGACGGGAAGCTCCTTAAAGTTCTGCCTATGTTGGCAGCCGGCTATTTATAAAACTTCCACTTCAAGATTTTCAGTGAATGAATTATGTGGATAAATCATAATTGAATTAATAACCTCCTCCCTTTGTTGATTTTAACTTTTTTTTTTTTATAAATGGTGCTGTAATGAGCACTGTATTAGCTTCCCAGGGCTGCCGTAACAAATTGCCACAAGCTGGGTGGCTTAAAATAACAGAACTTTATTCTCTCACAATTCTGGAGGCTGGGAATCAGAAACCAAAGTGTCTGAAGGTTCTAGGGGAGTCCTTTGGTGGAGTAAATGATTAAGATAATTAAGTGCTTGGCTACAAACTGAAAAGTTGGTGGTTCGAATCCACCCAGAGTCGCCTGGGAAGAAAGCCCTAGTGACCTACTTCCAAAAGCTCACAGCCATTGAAAACTACGGAGTCCGGTTCTACCCTGAAACATGTGGGGCAGTCATGAGTTAAAGTCAACTAGACAGCAATTATTTTTTTTTTATCGTTATTTACACTAATGGCAACTGGTTTGGTTTTTGGTTTTCTCCCCACTAGAATGTAAGCAGAGGAACCCTGGTGACGCCGTGATTAAGCACTTGGCTGCTAACCAAAAGGTTGATGATTTGAACCCACCAACAGCTCTGCGGGAGAAAGCTGTGGCAATCTGCTTCCACAGGGATTTACAGCCTTGCCAAGGTCATGGAAGCTCCACAGATACATCCAGACTCCCTGAGGGACCGAATTACTGGGCCGAGGGCTATGGGGACCATGGTTTCGGGGAACATCTAGCTCATTGGGCATATTGTAAAGAAAATGTTTTACATTTTACTTTGGTGAGTAGTGTCTGGGTTCTTAAAAGCTTGTGAGTGGCCATCTAAGATGCTCCACTGGTCTCACCCCATCTGGAGCAAGAGAGAATGCAGAAAACAAAAGACACAAGGGAAAGATTAGTCCAAAAGTCTAATGGACCACAAGTACCATACCATAGCCTCTGCCAAACTGAGCCCAGCACAACTAGATGGTGCCTGGCTACCACCACCGACTGCTTGACAGGGATCACAATAGAGGCTCCTGGTCAGAGCTGGAGAAAAATGTAGAACAAAATTCTAACTCACACACACACACAGAAAGACCCTTACTGGTCTGATGGAGACTGGAGAAACCCGAACTGTAAGGCCCCCAGGCATCCTTTTAACTCAGTAATGAAGTCACTCTTCAGGTTCACCCTTCAGGCAAAGATTAGACAGGCCCATAAAAAGAAATGAGACTAAATGGGCACACCGGCCCAGGGGAAAGGATGAGAAGGCAGGAGGGGACAGGAAAACTGGTAATGGGCAACCCAAGATCGAGAAGGGGTGAGTGTTGACATGTCGTGGGGCTGGCAACCAATGTCACAAAAACAATATTTGTACTAATTCTTTAATGAGAAACTAGTTTGTGCTGTAAACTTTCATCTAAAGTACAAAAACAAAAACATTTACAGCCTTGGAAACCCTGTGGGGGCTGTTCTACTCTGTCCTATAGGGCCACTATGAGTCAAAATCACTTCAATGGCATACAACAACAGAATGCAAGCTCCATGAGGGCAGAGATCTTTGTTTTGTTCATGGCTGTGTCTCAAGTACCTAGAATCATGTCTGGCACATAAACCAAACCAAATCCATTGCCGTAGAGTCAATTCAGACTCATAGTGACCCTACAGGACAAGGTAGAACTGCCCCATAGGGTTTCCAAGGAGTGGCTGGTAGATTCGAACTGCCAACCTTTTGATTAGCAGCTGAGCTCTTAACCACTGAGCCACCAGGGCTCCGTCTGGCACATAAGAAGTACTTTAAGTATTTGTTGAATAAATAAATACATGGTGAATTTCCTGTTCATTTTCTTTGACTGTTTTCTTTGTAATGTTCATCTTTTTAGTATTGATTTATAAGATGTATTACACTTTTTTTTTATTACACTTAGCAGCTTTTTCATATATCACTCTTTGTCATATATTGTGCAACTAATTTTTAAAACTTGTCACTTGCCTCACGTTTTAATAGAGTTTCTTGATGTCCTGAAGTGCTTCATTTTTAGGCTGTCAAATTATTAATTGTTTCTTTATGGTCTCAGACTTTATTGTTTTACTTAGAATGACCTTTGCCCTCACCAAGGATGTATAAATTTCCAATTAAATTTTCTTCTATGATTTTATGATTTCATTTTACTTTCGTATATTTAACTATTTTATTTCTATGTATGATGAGAAGTAAGAACTTAACTCAAAAAAAAATTAAACTACTACTATCCCAACATGAATCATAAATGAATTGTCATTTCCCAGGGATCTGAAAGGCCACCTTAACCATATACTGAATATTTTTTTCTTTGGCTGGGCTTTCAATTCTGTTTCATTATATCAGATCATTTTTATTCTAGTATTGCCCTATTTTAATTATTGTGGGTTTTTAATAAGGGCTAGTAACTGAAAGTACCACACAACCAACCAACTCATGCCCATGGCTGTCAAGTCTATTTCAACTCATAGGGACCCTACAGAACAGAGTAGAACTGCTCCCTAGGGTTTCCAAGACTGTAGTCTTTATGGAAGTAGACTGCCACGTCTATTTCCGTCAGAGTGGCTGATGGGTTCGAACCACTGACCTTTCCATTAGCAGCCAAACACTTAGCCTTTGCGTCACGGGGGCTCCTTAACCAACCAACCAGTTACCATCAAGCTGATTCTGGCTCACGGCCGCCCCATGTGTGTCAGAGCAGAACTGAGCTCCCTAGAGTTTTCAGTGGCTGATTTTTTGGGAATAGATCTCCAGGCCCTTCTTCCAAGGCACCTCTGAGTGGACTTGAACCTCCAACCTTTCAGCTAGTAGCCAAGCACGTTAAGTGTTTCCACCATACGAGTCTCCTTTATTCTTTTGAAACATTGTTCTTGGTTATTCTTCAAGACGAACTCAGGGTTTTTTTTTTTTTTGTCAAGTTAAAAAAATCTTCTGGGAATTGGATTAAATTTGTTATTTTAGTGGTAATCAACTTCTTTGCGACAATGAGTGTTTCCATTCAGCAACAAGGAAAATTTTCTGTCACCAAAGCCTTTTTTATTGTTGTTCTTCAGTGAAGTTTTGTTTTAAGGATGAATATACGTGTTGGGTGCTTATTTTCATGAAATATAGCAATGGCATCTGTGGTAGGTAGACTCTGAAATGGCTCTCAAGGATCCCCACCTCTTGGTAGTCTGTCCCTTATGTCATCCCATTCCTGTGTATGTGGGCTGGACCTAGTGACTCACTTTTAATGAACAGAACATGGCAAAAAGTGATGGGATGTTACTTCTGAGATTAGGTTATGAAAGACTAATTCGGGTCTTGCTAGCATGTTATCTCTGCCCCTTTTGCTTGTCTGCTCTAGGTGGAGGCAGCTGTCATGTTTTGAGTTGTCCTATGGAGAGTCCCATGTGACAAGGAACTGAGGTTGTCCTCTGGCCAACGTCTAACAAGGAACTGAGGCCCTCAACTCAACAACCCATGAGGAACTGAATTTTGCCAACAACCATGTGAGCAAGCTTGGAAGCAAATGCTTCCCCAGTTGAGCCTTCAGATGAGACCACAGCCTTGGCTGATACCTTACTTAATTGTAGCCTGGTGAGAGACCCTAAAACAGAGGACCCAGCTAAGCTGCACTCAGATTCCTGACCTACAGGGATCGTGAGATAATTAGTGCTGTGGTCTTAAGTCACTAAGCTTTGAGATGATTTATTATGTAGCACTAGATAACTAATACAGCACTTTCTTTGTAGCATGTTTTCTCACAGGTTGTTAAGAAATAGAAAAGCTGTTAACTTTCTGTAGTTATTTATAACCAGCCACTTTACCGAACTCTTTTATTCTTGACAATTTTGTGTTTATTATTTTTTCTAGGAAGACAATCATATTTGCAAATAATTATAATTGGTTCTCTCTCTCTCTTTTTTTTTTCTGTCTTAATTGCATTAGCTAAGACCTTTAGAACAATGTAAAATAATGGGATAGTAGAAATCTTTGTCTTGTTTCCAGGTTTAATGGGAATGGTTTTTGTGTTTTACTCTTATGGTATTAGCTGTTGATTTGAGATTTAGTATATATATGTATTTATATATATATATTTAATCATGTGAAATAAGTATATTTTAATCTCCAATTTATTAGAGCTTTTTTTCTTTTTAAATCAGGAATGGATGTTGAAATTTACCAAACATTATTCAGTGTGAAAATCATCTTTTTCTCCTTTGACCTGTGCTGTGGTAAATCGGTTTACTGTAGTTCTAATACAGAATCATCCATGTGTTCCAGGAATGTTTGCTCACAGTTTATTCTTTTAATATATTGTTGGACTCATGTCAGACTTAATATGATTACATTTTCATTAGGACTTTATGTCTACGTAAATGACCGTGGTGTATGATTCATTCATTCATTCATTCTGTCTGTCTCTTAGTACCGTTTCTCAGGTTTTAGTTTCAGGGTTATCCTGGCCTTACAAACAGAATTGGAAAGCATGAGAGTCAGGGTCCTGGCAAGAAATGTAATTCACCCAAGATGGTCTAACTAAAGAGACTTTAATGAAGGGATGACTTCGAGAAGTATGGAAATGGTTAAGGAAATAAATGAAGTCCCCGGGTGGCACAAAAGGCTAAGCACTCAACTTTTAGCTGAAAGGTTAGTAGTTTGAACCTACCCAGGGGCACCTTAGAAGATAAGCCTGGTGATCTGATTCTGAAAGGTCACGGCCTTGAAAACGCTATGGAGCAGTTCTGCTTTGTACACGTGGGGTCACCACGAGTTGGAACTGACTCGACAGCAACTAACAACAACAACAAGAACAAGGAAACGAGGCTTGATTAGGCATGGGGAGCTATTACCATCCCTAGAAGGAGCCCGGTGACACAGTGGTTTAGTGCTCAGCTGCCAACCTAAAGGTCGGCAGATTGAACTCACCAGCCGCTCCTCGAGAGAAAGATGTGGCATTCTGCTCCCGTAAAGATTACAGCCTAAGTAAGCCTATGGGGCAGTTCTACTCTGTCCTATAAGGTGGTTATGAGTCGGAATCGACTTGATGGCAACAGGTTTGGTTTGGTTCCAGACATTCCTAAGGCTGCATGGACAAGGGGAGGAACCCGCGTGACTGGGGCCAGAGAGAGAGCTGGAAACTTGGAGAACAGGTTGAGGCAGGAGCTGAGGTTGTGGAGGAGCACAGCTACCTCCAGAGGGAGGCACTGAAGTAGTGAGAGAGCAGGCAGGATACACCAACCCTCTCTCCACCCACCCTCCAGCCTCCTGCCCATGCCTCCTATTTCAGAACCCAACCAGAAGCTAGAGGGCTAGACAGCCTGGGTGATGAACACAGTTTGTAGGGGGTCATCTTCCTGGAGCACCAAACCCAAGAATCAAACCATTGCTGTGGAGTTGATTTCAGATTCATAGTGACTCTATAGGACAGAGTAGAACCGCCCCATAGGGTTTCCAAGGCTGTAAATCTTTATGGAAGCCGACTGCCATGTCTTTTTCCTGTTCCGGAGCACAGGACTATGCATTAGTGGACAAGACTGGGGAGGTGGGAGTGAGCGGAGCTTAACCAGCAGAGGAAGCTGTACATCCTTTTCTAAGTTCTGGTACCACTCAGATAGCAGCCATTCTGAGCAAATTTGCTTGTAAAATTATCTAGACCTTGTGGCTTTCTTGGAGGCAATTCTTGACAACTTTAAAATGATCTTTTTTTTTTTTTTTTTTATCATTATTAGTCTTTTCAGATTTTGGATTCACACTTAAGTCAATTTTGATCATTTATACTTTCTCAGCAAATCATTCATTTGTTGAGAGTTACCAATTTAGTAAATAGAATTATAGTTGACATTTACTTGTTATCCTCTTTGACACAATAGTTATTTGGAAGAGCGTTCTAATAGAAGAATGTGGCCTATACGTTTTCTGAGTTTTGAAATTTATTGAACTTTTTCTAGGTGGCCGTGTATGTAATAGGCATGCACTTTTTAAAGGCTTCGCTTTAAAAGGTATATTCTGTGTTTTTAGGATATAGCGGTTTATACATACTAAGCCAACCACATTAATTGTATTTTTCACCTTTTCCAGTTGAGGAAGTTTAATACTTTAACGTGTGAAAGAATCACCCATAGGTTTTGTAGAAATGCACATTACTTCCTAAATTCTTTACCTCTGTGATGCTTCAGATATTTTCAGCTCTCCCGTTCCTGGTGAGCAATTATTTATAAGAAGTTCTCTGTGTTAAAATGTCTGTTGTGATCTGTCTCCTGACTAAACCCCGATTGAGGCAGACATAATTATGAGTTTACCTGGATTTTAATACTGACTTGACTAGCCGTAACCCTAACCCTGGGTGGTGCAAAGCTAACATACTTGGCTGCTAACCTAAAGGTTGGAGGTTCAAGTCTACCTGGAGGCACCTTGGAAGAGAGGCCTGACAATGTACTCCTGAAAAATCAACCACTGAAAACCCTTGGAGCACAGTTTTATTCTGACACATCTGGGGTCACCATGAGTCATAATTGTCTCCATAGCAACTGTTTTTTTTTTAATATTGACTTCCAGGTCTTTTATATAATAACTTTTCCATATGGATTTTTTTGGTTTATTCTGATTTTGCTTATTTTGATTCTTGCTTGCTAAGAGTGAATTCTGAGTATTTTTTTCCCCTAGGAAAGGTAGTGTCCTGCATGGCATAGATCCTAATTCTGGCAGATGTGGGTCTCTTTCTATTGTCTTCATGTGTGAATGCACCTGGCAGATTGTTGAAATTTCAGGTCCTAACTGTGATCCCTCAAAATACCATAGAACAGTGGTTCCCAAAGGGTATTCCCTTGAGTACTAGTCTCCCTGCATACTCTATGGAAAAGTGTTTCATAGTCAAATAGGTTTGGAAATCTGTGTTTACTAATACTGCTAATTTAACAACATGTTTGAACACTTTGGAAAGTCCTGAGAAATCCTCAGTATATGGGATTCTGTCTTGACTTGGTTAATTTAGCATTTCCCAATTTTATTTTATGACAGAACCTTTCTTTTCCAGTACAAGTACTTACCAACATTCCATGGAATCTTCCAATTATACGTTTTAAGAAGTGTTATATAAACAGGCACTTCACCAAAGAAGACATTCAGGCTGCTAACGGAGACATGAGGAAATGCTCACGATCATTAGCTATTAGAGAAATGCAAATCAAAACTACAATGAGATTCCATCTCACCCCAACAAGGCTGGCATTAACCCAAAAAACACAAAATAATAAATGTTGGAGAGGTTGTAGAGAGACTGGAACACTTATACGCTGCTGGTGGGAATGTAAAACGGTACAACAACTTTGGAAATCAATTTGGCAGTTCCTTAAGAAGCTAGAAATAGAATTACCATACAACCCAGCAATCCCACTTCTTGGAATATAACCTAGAGGAATAAGATCATTTACACGAACAGATATATGCACACCCAGGTTCATTGCAGCACTGTTTACAATAGCAAAAAGCTGGAAGCAACCAAGGTGCCCATCAATGGATGAATGGTTTAATAAATTATGGTATATTTGCACAATGGAATACTATGCAGCAATTAAGAACAACGATGAATCTATGAAACATTTCATAACATGGAGGAATCTGGAAGGCGTTATGCTGAGTGGAATTAGTCAATTGCAAAAGGACAAATATTGTATGAGACGACTATTAGAAGAACTAAATAAAGTTTAAACACAGAAGAAAATAATCTTTGATGGTTACAAGGGCGGGGAGGGAGGGAGAGGCATATTCACTAACTTGATAGTAGACAAAAATTTTTTTTTAGGTAAAGGGAAGGGCAACACATAAGATAGGGATAATCAATACAATGGGACCAAACCAAAAGCAAAGAAGTTTCCTGCATACAACCAAATACTTCGAAGGCCAGAATAGCAGGGACAGGGGTCTGGGGACCATGGTTTCAGGGGACATCCAGGTGAATTGGCATAACAAAATGTATTAAGAAAATGTTCTGCATTCCACTTTGATGAGAGACGACTGGGGTCTTACACACTAGCAGGTGGCCATCTAAGATGCATAAATCGGTCTCAACCCACCTGGAGCAAAGGAAAATAAAGAACACCAAAGACACAAGGTAAATATGAGCCCAAGAGATGGAAAGGGCCACATAAACCAGAGGCTTCATTAGCCTGAGACCGGAAGAACTAGATGGTGCCCAGCTACCACTGATCACTGCCCTGACAGGGAATACAACAGAGAATCCCTGATGGAGCAGGAGAACAGTGGGATGCAGATCTTAAATTCTCGTAAAGAGACCAGTCTTAATGGTCTGACTGAGACCAGAGGGACCCTGACCGTCATGGTCTCTGGACCCTTTGATAACCCCAAATTGGAACCATTCCCGAAACCAACTCTATAGACAGGGATTTGCCTGAACTATAAGATAGACGATTATGCTAGTAAGGAGTGAACTTTGTGACTCAAGTAGACACATGAGACTATATGAGCAACTCTTGACTGGCGGCGAGATGAGAAGGAAGAGGGGGATGGAGCTGGCTGAATGGATACTGGGAATATAGGGTGGAGAGGAGCAATTTGCTGTCTCGTTAAGGGGAGAGTAGCTGGGAGTGCATGGCAGGATGTGTATGGCTTTTTGTATGAGAGGCTGACTTGATTTGTAAACTTTCACCTAAAGCACAATTTAAAAAGAAAATGTTGTAGATGTTTCCCCCTTTTCCCCTTTTTATAGGTGCTTATAAAAAAAAAATTTTTTTTTTTTTTTTTTTTTTTTTATGGGCGGCAGTGGTAGCTCAGTGGTAGAATTCTCACCTTCTGTGCAGGAGACACTGGTTCAATGTCCGGCCAAAGCACTTCATGTGCAGCCACCACCCGTCTGTCAGTGGAGGTGTGTGGATTGCTATCATGCTGAACAGATTTCAGCAGAGCTTCCAGACTAAGACAGGCTAAAAAGAAAGGCCTCGCAATTCAGTTCAGAAAATCAGCCGATGAAAACACTGTGGAGCACAACGGTCTGATCAGAAATCCCAGGACAGGCCAGTGTTTGGTTTTGCTGTACATGGATGGGATCACCATGAGTTGGGGGTGGGCTCCAGGGCAGCGAACAATAACACAAAATCCTCATGGTATTTGCAAGTATTTCAATTCTTTTTTATTAATTTGACTTAGATAAGCTTCAGGCTTTTCATCAGCTCAGGAATATTGCTTTCTCCTTTCTTCTTTGGTTCTTGCATTTGTTTCATTTGTCTCTTCTTTAGGCCTAGATATCTATCCTGTGCTCTCTTTGTGTTTATTGCTTTGGGCAATTCCTCTGCATTCTCAGAGAGCTTCTCATATTTGTCCTTCATGTTTCCAGATTCAATTTTCTGTACTTTCAATTTTGTTCTTTACCATTTTAATACAACTTTAAATTCCACTGCTGCCTTTTGAGTTTCTTTACAGCCTTTCTTTCTCTTATATGGTTTGCTTTTCATTTCCACCTGCTCCTCAGCCAACAACCTTCTCATTTCATTCTTTCCATCTTGCTTTTCAACTCTTGTTTTTTAGAGTTTGTGTTTTAATGAAACGAACTGAGTACAAAGCAGACGCAGTCTGGAGGTTATTTATGTTTCTGTGATAAATCTTTTTCAAAGGGATTCTTTTTTCCCTGCCCTTTTGAGTGCTACACTGTCTTGCTTTTATGATACGGAATCTTTCCAAAGGCTCTGTGTTTTAGCAAGTGTATCTGTGTGTGTGTTGGGGGGTGTGTGCATGCGGGCGTGGGGGGTATGCATGTGTGCGTGGGGAGCATGCATGCGTGCATGGGAGGGTGTGCATGCATGTGTAGGGGGGTGTGCATGCGGGCGTGGGGGGTTGTGAATGTGGGTGTGGGGGTGTGTGCATGCTGGTGTGGTGTGTGTTTGCTTTCCTGTGCACTCCTCCTTAAAAAAACGAGCCTTTTATAAAATCTTGTTTTTCCCCAAAACAAGGAGCAAAGAGGTGGATTCTCTCAGCTCGCCATCCACCTGACGTTTCCCTAATTGTCCTGTCATATTTTTGGCTGAAGGACTGGTTAATGCCAATCCACATCACCAGTTAGTGGCGTCACAGTCAGGCTGTGACATATGTCTGTTCCCCGCCCCCCCTCCCCCATAGTCAGAGTTGAACTGGAAGTCTAGCTGGCTGGCAGGGGAGGGGGGTTGTTCTGTTCTTTCCCCGCTCCAGGTTGAACCTCCCAAAAGCCATTACCAGGTCGTGAATCTAGCTGGGGGAATGGGTGGGAGTCTGCTGTGGGCAGGCCCAGTGGGTAGCCTTGCCTCTGCATTTGGCGAGGCTGGTGCCCCCGGGGCCAGCTGTCTGTGCCCACTGTTCTGGGTTGCTAGACTGCGCCTCTAGGTAACTGATGTAGCCATGACCAGTCTTGTGCCTGGTGCTACTGTCCACCCTAACAGGGAAGGAGGAACGAAGTATGAGGGAGAAATCGCTTTAGGGAGGAGCTCCCGCCTCACCCCCAATTATCCACTTGGCATAGCAACCATGTGCACCCCAAGTCTTCCCAGTTAGCAACTTCCAAATTCTGTGGATTTGCAGCATTGAAAGGGCTTCCAAACGATGGATTCCCTGTCCCACCCCACACAGATTCACGTCCCACCACTTGGGGCAGTGTGGAGCAAACTCTGCCAGGTTCTCATCTGCTCACTTCCATGGTACAGGTTTGCTTTCTCAGAAACGAACTGTGAATCAACTCTTGAGGTCTCCCTTCAGTCTGGAGCTTGCACGTTTTACACAGCTTGCCCAGCCTCTCTGGCATGGGGATTTGCCTTCCCAGGTTGCCAGGGCTGACACAGCTTTCCCTTCTTTCATATCCTTTTGATCATTTCAGCTGGGAGGGAGAAGAGAGGGAGGAGAGGCTGCACCTGTCTAGCAGGATGTTGTGTGGGACTTTTCCTCTTGCTCTGGATTGCAGCTAAGACCTAAAGCTGAGTACGAAAGACACTAGGGGCCCCACGTTCTATGTTGAGAGAATTGCCAGTGAGCAGCCAACAGCTAGTACCATCTCCCCACTGCAAAGGGGGCTGGCTGGCTCTTCCCATCAACCACCGCCACCTCCCACAGTGAGGGGCTGGGAGAGGTGGAGTAGTCATTTGTCATGAGAGGAGTGCAGTGTTTGTGTCCAGGCCACTTCCCCCCCTCTCCATGGGGGAAGATGGATGCTTTTCCTTTACTGAAGCCAGAATGGAATCACTTATAAACAGAGACAAGCATTTCACCACCAGATCGGTGTCTGCTTAGTCTGTGGTCCTGTGGTCTACGCTGAGCTGTCTGAGCAGGGGAGAAAAGAAATAGGATGGGATAGGTGGGAGTTAGCCAGAGAAGCAACGACAATCCACCAGGAGAGGATGGTCTTGATACCTGCTTCCACATCTCTCTCCTGGCCCCGCAATCCCAGAGGTGCCTAGAAGAGAGGAAGGGCCTAGAGACAGAGGCCCCTCTCCCTCTGGGCCAAGCAGCTGGGGGGCACAGTTCTAGTCTGAGTGGGGGTGGGGCTGGTGAGAGGGGTGGGCCAGGACAGAATCCTGATTAATGAAATGAGACTGTTCCAATAGCTGAAAGTGACAGGGGAGTTGTGGGAGGCAGCCAAGTTGTCATTAAGATCCCCACCACTCAGCAGGAAAGGGGATTTCAACAGAGCACAGTTGGGGGGCAGTTGCTAGAAAAAATTTTCATGTTTCTACCCAACGAATTGAGCCTCTATAATAAACTTGTTACACTTGAAAAAATCTTTCTTAAAAGCAAAGGAAATAAACAACTCTGGGACTTGTTAGTGGCAGAGGATGGGCCAAAACAAGGAGTTGGGAGCATCTGTGAGTAAAGATGGATGGAGGAGGCTATCAGCATGGGGAGTGACTAGGGTCAAGGAGCAAGTCCTGTCCTGTTGCTTGTAAGTGACAGAAGTCCAACTCATGGTTGTTGTTGTTAGCTGCTATCATGTTGGCCCTCGACTCATGGTGACCCCACATGCAATGGGATGGAACCATTTTGATCCCACAGGGTTTTCGTTGGCTGATTTTCAGAAGTAGATTTCCAGGTCTTTATTCCTAGTCCATCTTGGTCTGGAAGCTCCAGTTAAGCCTGTTCAGCATCATAGCAATGTGAAAGCCTCACTCAACTCATAGTCAAAACCAAACCCGGTGCCATCGAGTTGATTCTAACTCATAGTGACCCTATAGGACAGAGTAGAACTGCTCCATAGAGTTTCCAAGGAGCGCCTGGCGGATTTGAACTGCCGGCCCTTTGGTTAGCAGCTGTAGCACTTAGCCACTACGCCACCAGCATTTCCCAATTCAGAGTAGCTTTTTTTTTTTAAGCAAAAATGGGGATTTATTGGAAGGAGGGAGTCCCTGGGTGGCGCAAATGGTTAACACACTCAGTTGCTAACTGAAAGGTTGGAGGTTCAAGACTACCCAGAGATGCCTTTGAAGAAAGGGCTGAAGATCTACTTCCGAAAAATCAGCCATTGGGAATCCCATGGAACACAGTTCTACTCTGACACACACGGGGTCACCGTGAGTCAGGGTTGACTCAAGGGCAACTGTTTTTTGTTTGTTTTTTACTGGAAGGATCCTGGAGCATCTCACAGGCTCTAAGTAGGAGTCAAGTAATTGAGCCTGGAGGAGGGCAGACGGACGTCAGCAACATCTGGATCTGGGGACCTGCGAGCCACAGGGACCGCTAAGCTCAGGATTCTGCTTCCTGCTGCAGGTCAGCTTTATTCTTTCCTCTCACTGCTGGTGGGTTTTATCCAAAAGACAGAAAACATAGCCACCGGCTTCCAGGTTTTGTACCTTGGAGGTTCTGTTGTGAGACAGAACTGACTCTTGATGGTCACAAGTCTAAAAATACTGGAAGAGGGACTCAATGGCTGAGCTCCGGCCAGATGCACAGCCCTGGGTCGGGGCAGTCAGGCAATCTCAACTGATGTTCCCTACAGGATTCTGTCTGACTCTGTGGCCCAGGCTGGCCTTCTGCAGACATGACTCCAGCAAGCCCAGCAACCGTCTGTCTCCCGGGGCACCAGGCGAGCTGCAGAGGCTCTGATGAAACTATGCACTCCCCGCCTTGTGAAGCCCATGGCAAGGGCCGGCCTGTAACAACAATAACAGTAATAATAGTAGCCAGCATTTATTGTGCACTTACCACGTGCCAGGCCCTGGGCTGTGCTCTAAATTTTTCATTTAATCCTCACAGCAGCTGTATTCTTTTGCCCGTTTTGCAGATGTAGATGCGGAACCTTGGTGAAGGTAAGAATCCTGGGCCACCCAGCTACGGAGGGGCAGTACTGGCATTCTGCCATCAAGCTCTGCTGCCTCCAGGATTGAAGGCCTGGGCCTTGGCATCTCTGGAGAATGTAGAAAAGACTTTGGGGCCTGGGGTATGGCTCTTTCAGGGTGGACTTACAGACACCACTGCCAGAAGCCTGAGAAACCCCGGGGGGCTTGTGCCCCTCACCCCACCTGGCTTTGTCCCCACGAGGCCTCTAAGGGTCATTATGGGCAGCTGAGGAACTGGCTGTCCTGTGAGCAGGTGCTACAGTCAGTGGAGTGGGTACATGTCCAAATCCTCCATCCTGGTGGCACTGGGGACAGAATGGGTCTGGGTTCTCCTCTTCTCGTCTCCCTTCATCCCCATCTCACTTCCCTCCCCGCTTCTGGCTTTCCCTCTCCTTCCACCAGAAAGGGGGTCCCCAGGCATCAGGGCTTGCTGCTACATTGGCGCTATCTGGGCTGGATTTGGGCGGAAGGCAGTGCTGCAGCCAGGAGAGGGCGCCAAAGCCTATTCACACACCAGGGCCGGGGCCTGGCCCAGGAGGGGAGAGCAGAGGGCCAGGTGGGTCAGGCTGGACTGTTTCCTTGTGCCTCAGTCAGCCCATGGGTCTGTGTGCCTACACTCTGACCAAGCAACATGTACGTACCCCCGTGTGTGTATGTGTGTCTGAGCCTGCATGGCCTTGTGCATCAGTAATCTAGTCGTGTCCATTCTGGTGTGTCTTTTTGAGTGTGTGTGTGGTTGTCTGCATGTCCTGGTGAGTTTGTGCATGCCTGGATGTGTCTTCTGTGTTTGTGAGTGTGCCTCTGGATTGGTAAGTATCTTGGAATGTATGTGTGTTTGTGTGAGTTGGTATGCCTTTGTGTGTGTTCCTGTGTTCATGCGTGTGTGTGTGCATGTATGCGTGCGTGTGTGTGTGTGTCTGGCTCACCCAGGAAGCACATCTTACAGCCCTGCAGTGTCAGAGGGAAGGGGCAGGGCCACAGTATATGGGCAGATACAGTGTTCATTGCAAGCCACTGGATTTACAGACCTCAGTAAAACCATTTTCTGGGGCAGACATCATAACTCTAGTTTCTGTTCTATCCGTGGAATAAGAAAGGAATGACTTTCTGTGAAGCAGGGGGAGCTAACAGCCATCAAACCCTCCCTCTCTGCCAAGCCTTGGCTAGAAGCTTTATTTATACCTACTCTCTTGGTTGATGATCCCAGCAGTCCTGTGAGCCAGGCAATGTTAGTCCCATTGTACAGATGAAGACGATGAGGCTCAGGGAGGTTAAGTAACTTGTCTGAGGCCACATAGCTGGGAAGTGGTGAAGCTAAGATTTGAACCCCAGAGTCTTTGATTCCAAAGTCCATGTTGCTTTCATACCTTCTTACCTGCTCTCTCAATCCTGTGTCCACCTGGCATGCACACTCCACCAAAGATGGGCTTGAGTGCTGCCCAGTCAAGTTCCAGGAGCAGCAACTGGCTCACAGCTGGAACGACTAAGCCGAGGAATTAATGTTGATGGACAGTTTGTGGCCAATTTCTAGGAGTCAGGGAATAAAGGGCTATATTTAGCTGTTTGCTGTGGGCTAGTTAGGTGGTGGGGAATGTGTGTCCAGATTGTACTGGAGGAGAGAGAGAGACCCAGCCATCTGGACCAGAGTCCTCCCCTCAGAGTTGTGTCTCTGCAGCCAGTTTTGGAGAACTTCAACTCCTTCATGTAGAACTGTTGTTGGTGAGGGTCTCTTTATGAAGAAAAAGCCTGGCCATACCACCAGGCTGGGGGGACAGAAGGCAAGGTTTGCAGAGGAAAGTCTCCCATGCCTGAGGGTCTCCTCTCTTCAGAAATGAGATCTGTCTCTGATTCATTGTATGCTTAGGGTACTGGGGCTTTGTAGACGAACAGTTGGCATAGCTCAGAGCCAGTAAAACAGTTTCCCAGCTCTGCGAACGTGTCTTGGATGGGGTTAGAAGTTAGGTTTGTCCCTTTGATTTACTTGATCTCAGCCACCCTTCCTCATGGGCCAGGACCTGGTACCTCCCTCATCTGCCTCACAAGGGTAAGTTGAATCACATGCTCTGGAAAGTCTTGGGGTGGTTTTCCCTGAACAAGCCACTTACCAGAAGAGCAGAGGGGTGAGGACCTGCATTCTCCTCCCACAGAGGTCTGTGGTTCTGCCCCAGCTTGCCCTCCTCCACAAAGTACTTTGTCCCCTCCACGTGCAACCAGTGGGTCTCTCATACTTCTCTTCAAACTTCCACCATCCTCCCCATCTGAATTTCACTCGCTCAAAAACATCAATGCACGAGGTTGAATTTATTGACAATTTGGAAGGGAAGATCAAGTCTAACACTCCACAGTGACACTTGACATTCTTTTTTGACCTTTCTCTCAGGCCTCTCCCTCTCCTTCTCCCCACTTAAGTCTCCCTCCTCCCTGGCTCCTCCCCTCCCTAATTTGCCCACTCATATCCTACAAGGTGGGTGACACAAAGCACGAGGAGCCACCAGGACTTAACTTCCTGAGAAGGCAATGGAGAGTTATAAATAACAGTGAAATAACAGCAATCAACTTTCTGGAACCCAAGTCTAAGCAGCTTAGACTAGCCAAAAGGACACTAACTGAAGCCCGGGAGACCTGCCTAGGCTCACCGCATCCACACTGCTGTCACTTCCCAGCCTCTTTCCTTGCTGAGCCTGTTTCCTTGCCTGAGGTTCAGAGATTCTCCTAGCATTCAGATGGCAGCAATTCCCTCCAGTCCATACTGCCTTGAACGGGAGGCACCAGGGTCCCTGGGACAGAGGCCAGGGAAGGGTTCTTGCATATACAGCTTGGCACCATGCTGCCCAGTTGGCCCCCGCCTCACCTCCAAGCTCATTCTTCCCTTCCCCTCGAGGGATGTTCAGAGCAAAGCCTGGGGCAAATACTGTAGACCCACAGGCATGCTCAGGTTTCACAGCATCTGGGACCCAAAGATTGGAGAGGGGCAAGGGAGGTGAGTGAAGACAGCCGTGACCGTCTCTGAAGTAAAAAAAAAAGGAAGCTCCAATTTGTAGCAGTTGCCAGTTTCCATGGTGTAAATACTCCCACCATAGCTGATTTCAAGCCACCAATATAATGTCACTGAACACAGAAATGGGAAGTGGTTTGCACATTGGTTCCTGAGAGCCTGTGCAAGCTGACTTCAGTTCTCCACTGGGCAAGGGAAAGGGCCTGAATCTGGGAGCCCTAACCTCAAGGATATGCTGAATTCCTCCAGGTAGAGCGTCCCTGCAGACCCCTAAATCTGTGAGCCTCTTAATCTGTCGGTTGATTTAAGAAGGGAGAATAAAAAGCTCACAGGAGTGTTATGAGGGAATTTCTTTCAGAAACAATCAAATCACTTAGCAATTTAATTGCCTAAATATTTTTTACCTAATTTAAAATTGCTCTTCATGTGAGTAATCGGGCAATGCATTATTGAATTACTGAGGGAGTCAGTGTCTAAACTGAAGAAGCAATCAAACATTTGCATCTTGAATCCAAGTAATTGACACCTAAGGAGGTATACACATAATGGCTGGGCATGGGGAGCTCCAGAGACCTTGTTCTGGGTGGGCTCTGGGCCTCTCTCTGGAGCTATCAATGCAGCACAAGGTGGCATGCAGTGGAAGCAGGGGTCACTGGACCTGGCCTGGGCACCCTCCCGCGCCGTCTCCTGCTGCTGCTGTCCTTGCTCGTCATTCCTCGGTTCTCACTTTGGTCATTGGATTCTTTTCCTCCTTCTGCCCTGGGCTCTCTCTGTTTCTGTCTGGCTCTTCCTTTCTCAAGTTGTCTTGCTTTCTCTCTGTTTCTGCCTCTGTGTATTTCCGTTTGCCTTGTTTCACGCTGTCTTCTTCCTTCCTTCGGTGGTTTTTGTTTTATTTGTGTCTGCTTTGTCTCTCTCTCTCGACTCTCAATCTCTTCCTTGGTGTATCTGTTTCTCTTGGTCTCTGTCTATCTCTTGGAGTCTCTCTTTTCTGTATGTGTGTGGACGTGCGCGCGTGCGCACGCGCGCACACACACACACACGCACCTCTGGCCCTTGTCCTCCAGTTCCATGCCCTGGTTTCCACCTCACCCAGTTACACTCTGGCTCCTGAGTCCTGCCCCCATCAACCCTGGCACCATGCTAACCAGTTGACCACCCCCTGACGCCCACAAGCTGATGCTGCCCTGCCCCTTGACGGAGGCTCAGAGGTGAGACCTGGAACAAATGCTGTAGACCCATAGACACGCTCAGGGTTTCATTGCACCCGGTGCCACAGGTTGGAAGGTGGGTGGGCAAAGGCAATGGTGGCTCTCTGAACAAAAAAGAAGCCCTGATTTGTAGCGTTTGCCAATGTCCGTGGTATAAATATTCCAACCATGGCCAATTTCAAGCTACCAACATGATGTCACTGATCGCAGAATTGGGAAGAAAAGCACACAGCTGGTTCTTGAGAGTCAGTGTATGATGACTTAAGCCCACTGCCTGGCAAGGGGAAGGGCCTGCCCTGTAGGGCCCAGGGAGCTGTCCATAGGGCTGGCCACAGGGCTGCCCACCACAGCCTCTCCAAGGCGAGGTCTCACTGGGCCTTACAGGGCTGGACACTGGGCCAACACCCCACTCCATTCTGGTTAGTTCTTACTTGCAGCTGGCTTCAAAACCAGGCTCACCTTAAGGACTGACCTCCATACTTGAGAAGGAAGCCTTCCCAGGTGAAATGCCTGGACAGAGACATAAAGCAGAAGTGCAGAAGAGGGATGCAAGGACATTTAGGACAGAGGCCAGGAGCCAGGTTGTGGAGGGGGCATAGCTGTTGTCGTGGGTAGTGGTGGTGACCACACGCAGTTCAGAGTATAAAGCATGAGGCTCCCAAAGGTCAGAGGTGGTGCAGAAGACACAGTCAAGGGCTAGATCACTGACAGCCTTACTACTGAGTGAAAGGGCCTGGTCTTTTCTTGTGGGTAATGAGAGTAACATGATCTGATAGGTTGCTTTAGTTTGTTTTTTTCCCCCAAACAAGCCTTTTGACAAAGATTTAGGTGAGGTCATTTGTTTGGGAGGTGATCCCAAGGATCACATGAAGGAATGGGGTAGTAAGACAGGGAAGAGAGAAAAGACAACATAGGGTGTGTTAAGGGCACGATACTGCTGGGACTCAGTCCACTTGGGACACTTTGAGGTGGTGTAGAACACACCTCAGGATCGTCCCATTGAGGGGTGAGGAAGCTGGTTGTTCCTGGGGTGTTAATCTCCCTGGCCTTACACACATGTGGGCCAAGTTCATTTCAAGGTCAGAGAATGCCCTCCTGTGGACAGACCCACGAAGCCAGAGAGCATGGCCACCAGGGTCGGAGGCAGCAGAGAGGCTTAGTATGGTAAGGACTGAATGCCCTTTGGGTTGGGCTGCAAGGAGGTTGTTGGTGACATTGAGGAGGGTGGTTTCAATGAGACAAAATGAGTGATGGGGAGAATCGAGACGAGGAAATAGAGAGTATGGGCTATTCTGAAAAGTATGAGCAAGGGGAGAACTGTGGGAAGGTGCCTGGGGGTGGGGAAAAGGTGAGCCGGGAGCTGGTTGTGGAGTTGCTCAGAGCCAGGGTGAGGAAGCAGGTGGCCCTGTAGGAGCGGAGATAGGTCACCCCACCAGCTGCTGGACCTGGATTGGTGGAAGGGGAGGTAGGGCCCTTCCCAGAGCACTCTAGCCTGCACGAATGCAGACTGAACAGTCTGGGCACTGTGCTGCCACCAGGTACTTCCGTCTTCCTCCTCGGCTCAGTATGACCCAGTTCTGCGAGCATTTATTTGACTGATTGGAAGCAGACAAAGCCTCCACTCTCCAGGGGGCAGACCCCATGCTAGGTAGTAAAGGGATAAGAAAATGAGACGGGCTTGGTCCCTATCATGGCAGTCTAGGGAGGACATACAGATGCAAGGGCAGACGCAGGCAGCAGGCTGCAGGTGTGCTCCAGTGGAGGCACCAGCAGGTGTGGTGGAGGCCAAGAGGAGGGAGCTGTTGAGTTTGGGCCGAGGAAGTCTTCTTGAAGCAGCCAAGTCTTGGAAAACTAAGACACCTTTAAAAAGGAAAAGGGGGGCAGGCATGCCTAGCAATGGTGCCCAGCCTGCTTCAGCCTTCCTGGTAGCTGGATATTATACACCCTCAGGATTGGGGGTGCACCCTGCCTCCAGAGACACCCGTTCCATAAGCAAAAGCAAAAACAAAAAAACACCCTTGCTGTCCAGTCGATTCTGACTCATGGCGACCCTCGCTGTTACAGAATAGAAATGTGCTCCACAGGGTTTTCTTGGCTGTAATCTTTATAGAAGCTGGTCGCCAGACCTTCTGCAGCACAGCTGGGTGGGTTAAAAATGCCACCCTTTAGGTTAGTAGTTGAGAACAAACCATTTGTGCCACCCAGGGACCTTCTTCCATAGTTGTGCCCCACCTACTGCCTTTTGATGGAGTCCCCTTGCCCTTGTTAGGGAGGCGTCAAAAAGAGGATACTTGGGCCCTGGACCCCATTTTAGCTCAGTAGTGAAGTCACTCCTGAGGTTCACCCTATAGGCAAAGATTAGACAGGTCCGTAAAACAAAATGAGACTAAATGGGCACAGAAGCCCAGGCACAGGGACGAGAAGGCAGGAGGGGACAGGAAAGCTGGTAATAGGGAACCCAAGGTCAAGAAGGGAGAGTGTTGACATCTTGTGGGGTTGGCAACCAATGTCACAAAACTATGTGTATTAGTTGTTTAATGAGAAGCTAGTTTGCTTTGTAAACTTTCATCTAAAGTACACTTAAAATATAATAATAAAAAAAAGAGGATGCTTGGAAGACGAGGAGGAATGCCACACTGGGCACCTAGTTAAGGGGCCAAGGCTGCTTTCTTAGGTTAGGTTCCTTGGTGTGGGAGGCTGAATAATGGCACCCCAAGATATCCATGTCCTACTCCTCGGAACCTATAAATGTTACCTTATATGGTAAAAGGGACTTCACAGATGTGATCAAGTTAAGACTCTTGAGATGGGAGGATTGTCCTGGATGATTCAGGTGAGCCCTAAATATAATCACAAAGGTCTTTCTGAGAGGGAAGCAAGGTCAGAGGAGAGCGTAAGAGATGTGACAACGGAAGCAAGAGGTTGCAGTGACACAAGAAGGGGTCACAGCCGAGCAATGCAGGTAGTCCCTGAAGCTGGAAAAGGTAAGGCAATGGACTTCCCCCTGGAGCCCCAGATGGAACCAGCCTGCCGACACCACGACTTTAGCCCAGTGAGGCTGATTCGGACTTCTGACCTCTAGAAATGTGAGAGAATAAATGTGCATTGTTTTCAGGCACCGAGTTTGTAGAAACTTGTTACAATAGCCTTGTAAGCGGATGCACTGGGAAGCAGACTCTGCAATGCAGACTTGCACGCAGGCGCGTGAATGGGAGGCTCTGGGGTCACACCTGCCATCTTCGGGAGTGAGGGCAGCGGAGGTGTGTAGAGGGCCAGGTGAGCTGCAGTGCTGTCACTTTTGATTCCATGGAGCCTCGGGGGCTGTGATGCTGCCCTGCAGAGCTGCCCCAGAGTGAGGCAAGAGGGCCTCGCTGGTGTACCCACCTGGAGTGGACATTGGATGGGGCTGCCCCCAGGGAGGGGATGTGAGCTTCTGTAAGGCAGTCTTCTTTGGCCAGGAGCAGTTTAGGCTGGGAGTCCTCAGTGGACCACAGCTGGGAGCTGAGAACCCTGGTCCACAGGGGGCGCTGCGTGGCACAGCTCAGCAGACCCCACATCTGTGGAAGGTGGACCTCTCTGGCCTTCTTACTTTGGTCTTCAGGCCTGTACTCTGATGATGCTGTGTTTCCTAGGCCTGCTGTAACATATTACCACAACTTGGGGGCTTACAACCACAGAGGTTTATTCTCCCACTGTTCTGGAGGCCAGAAGTCTGAAATCACGTGTCGGCAGGGTCATGCTCCCTCCGAAGGCTCTAGGGAAGAATCCTTCCTTACCTCTGCAAGCTTCTGGTGGCTCCAGGCGTTCCTCCGCTTGGGACTGCATTGCCCCAATCTCTGCCTCTGTCTTCACGTGGCCTTTTCTGTGCTTCTCCTCTTGCCTTATAAGGACACTGGCCATTGGGTTTAGTGTCCACCCAGATATCCAAGCTGAACTCCCTGGGGCCAACCACAGAAGGTCACGTGTGCTCTTGGTGCCTGCCCAGAGCATTTACTTCCTCCCCCATCTCGCCGTTCCCAACCCTGTCTATATGGGCCCCAGATAATGTGCCTCAAACCCTATGCCATTACATTACATTCCCAGCTCGGAGAACTTCAGTGGCTCCAGGTCATAGAGACTTGGCATTTAGCAACACCCCCCACCTCCACCCAGCACCTCCAAGGCCAACAATGGCTAGCTGTCTTTCCCCTGGATCCCCCTTGGCTCCCCATCATCTCCTGTCCCCCCAATCCCACCTCCAGAACTTTGCTCACACTGTTGCCTTCCTGGACCCGTTTCTCTCACCCCTTCCTTCCTGTGATCTAAATACTGACTCCCCTTTCAGGCTGTACAAATTTCCTCCCATCATGCAGGCAGAGGCCACCCCAGCCACCAGAAGGGGCATGGGCCAGGGCCAGCAGGTCTGGGGTGCAGATTGGGACCTGAGGAAGGGATGTGAAGAGGGCACCTCATGTCCCCTTTGTAGAAGACTGCTCCAGACTGCAGCTTCCTGTGAGATGGTAAGCCACCCCTCACCCCAGGTGGGAATTTGTGGCCCTGTCTAGCTGTGAGCCAGGGGTCTCAGTTGAGCCTCACCAATTCCCCAGGAGGTTCCTAGGGGTGCCTAGCTGGAAGGGTTATGGGCTGGGCTCTCAGTAGAGGACCGAAAGCTCATCAGACCCCTTAGCCACAGTTGCTAGAGCATTCCTAGGGGGACCATCAGCCTGTAAATCATACAGTCAGCACGCATTTGTTGAGAACTGGGTACCAGACCATAATAAGTGTGAGTGACATAATAAGTCTGCACCGTCCAATATGGGAGCCACGAGCCACATGTGGCTACTGAGCACTTGAAATATGATTCACTTAAGCGAAGATGCCTTGTAAGTATACCCCAGTGCCCAGTGCCGTCGAGTCGATTCTGATAAGCATACGTATACCAAATTTCAGACTTAATGCACAAAAAAGTAAAAATCTCAATAATTTTTATATTGATTACATGCCGAAATAGCATTATGAATGTATTGGGTTAAACTAAAAAAATTATTAAAATTTCACCCATTTCTTTTTACCTTTTTAACGGTGCTATTAAAAAAACTTTACGTGTGTGGCCTGTATTTGTGGTCACATTACGTTTCTTTTGGACACTGATGCTTGGATGATTTTTCACACTGTGAGCAGGTAATGGTTGGAACTGGCTCAAGAAGACAAAGGCAGCCTCTGACTCCAGCCCCCTGTTGAGCCCTGGTCACAGCTGTGACAGTGCTGGCCCCATGGCTGACCCTGTGTTGGGAGTGCATGGCTTAGTGAGGCTGCTCCCTATGCCTGGCCAGGCTGTGCCCTGGAGCGGAGCCTCTGCTGGTGAGAGGTGTGCCTGTGTGATGGGTGTGATAAAGACCCTAAAAAGGCTGACAGTCAGGCCCTTTTGTGTGTGTGCGTGTATTCATTGTTCAATGAGAAATTAATATGCTCTGTAAGCCTTCATCTAAAGCACAATAAAACAACAATACACACCCACACCCTTCTCCCCTTATTGCTTCAAACTATCATAGTCAAATAAAAGCTCCTAGACATTACAGAAATAACAAAATTGTTTTAAAATATTAGACCCATCATGAATTTAATGGAAATCGCAAGTAGGAGCCTACCATGACTTCAAGCCTTAATATACTGAAAACATGCAAAATGTGGCAGCGATAGGTACCTCATTACCTTTTGAAGAAATGGCTCATTCAAGGCCCCCACTCTTCTCAGGCTACCCCAGGAAAACATGGGCTGTCCTCTGGGCCATTAGGATGATCAGCATAGTTCACAGTGAAACACGCCGGCCTGCAATGAGTGTGTGTGTGTGTGTGTGTGTGTGTATAAGAAAGAAAGGGAAGGACCCTGGGCCAAGGAAGGGGGCGTGGAGGTGGGGCATGGTACACCCCACACCTGCCCACAGAGCTCTGAGGCTACCAAGAGAAGCTTCCAGGGGGACCCAAAGGCTCCCACATTCCCAAGCTTCCTTCCCGGCAGGGTCCCCAACACAGCCCTGGAGGGTTTCTGTTTGCTGGTAAATCTGCAGCCAGAGTGGAAGGCTTAGGACCCCTGAGAACCATGAACAACAATGGTCTCCCCCAGCCCCAGCCAGAGCTCACACAGAGCATCTCACAACCTGGGCAGGTGCCTCTTCCCAGTGGAGGCCTGTGCTGTGGAGGAGGAGCACCCTCTGCAGGATGTAACATGTAAATGCAGGTTCCACAGGAAGGAGGAAGTGGCTCAGCCTAGAGGCTGGACTTTGTGGTTGTAGGAAGCACTACAGTAAGGTCCTGGAGAGGCCCTCTCTGTGGTGGCTACCACTTCTCATGTTAAAGATTAAACCATAGTGGTACATCTGACTCCTACAGTGTCTGCCTGACAGCTGCCAGTTCTTTGAGTTTTGAAGTTTTCTGGACTAAACATGCTATGCACATATCCACACTACAACTTGTAAGGTAGGTATTTTTATTTCTAATTTGTAAGGGAGAAAATAGAGGCTCAAAGAGGGTAAATATATTGTCCAAGGTCATATGGCTATTAAATGGCAGGGCTGGGGTTTGATCCTACGTCTGTCTGTCTCCTAAGCCAATGGACTAAATTCTGCAGCCTGCTTGGGGTTGGGCCTCTGAGGAGGGAAATAGAGCTGTGAGGACCGTGTCAGGCAGGACAGCTCTGGGGACATTCATTGTAGCGTCCAAGGTAGGTTAAAATGAAAGTGAGGGTGGTGGAGAAGTGGAGAGGATCTGGGCCATAGGGTAGGGGTGACAAGAGGCCATTTCTGATTTCTCCTGATGTCTTCCAAGTCCCAGTTACTATATGCCTTCTATTTCCTGATATTTGCCCTACCACCACCGCCACCAACACACAAGGCAGCTTCATTCCACTGCACATATGCAGCCAAAGGGTCTCTGTGGATAAGACCTCTGCTGCTCCAGAAGGAGAGGACAAGCTCACTCAGTCACTTGGTTGTCACTCTTCCTCCCATTTCATAGAGGGGCAAACTGAGGCCCGGTGGCAGACCTATAGGTCACCCCTGAAGTCACTTGAAGACCTCAGGCCTGCCACGCTCACTGAGTGGAGCTGGGGTAAGTAGCTGAGTCTTTATCAAGGAGAGAGAAATTAGTCTCTGAGTTTTCTTTAGGTCTGTGGTTGGGGGCCTCAGTCCTCTTTGCCGCACCACAAACAGACCTTGTATCTCTTCTTCAAGTTCCTTCCCCCTTCCCCTGCCTTTGTTCTGACAGGTTCCCAATATCCTCCCCTACTGAGCTTAAGAATTTTGAGAACCCACCTTCAACAATTCCCGGTCGCCACCTTTACCTTCTCTGTCGCTTCACCACCCTCATCTCTTCTTGGTTACTGCAGTGACCTTCGCCCCCAACTCTATCGTTGCCGATTACTTGTACCTCCACCATCATCTTCCCTATCACTGCCATCGCCTTCCATTGCCATTATTTCTACTGCCTGTATCATTCTCATCATCAAGGCTTCCACCACCTCACCTCCATCATTGCCATCCTGCCCAAATTTACCATCATTAATATTAACTCTATCATCTCCACCTTCATCCACAGCATCACACCCAAGATCACCTCCATCATCACTATCATCACTGCCACCACTACTATTACCCCCATTACATTTACCTTCATCGCCACCATGACAACCATCTCCTCCAAGCCCATTTTCACCTCTATCATTACCAATATCCCTATTGTCCATGTCACCCCCATTATCAGCACCTTCACCACCCTCATCTCCACTTCTGCCATCTTCTCAATTATTTTCAATCCTACCACTTCCACTATTATCTCTACAATTTTCTCTACCATCCTTAATACCACTACTCTCTCCCCCAAAGCTCAGTGCTGCACATTGTACCTGGTACCTGGGGATGGAGCCCAGTCACAGAGGTGAACATCTTGCCTGGCTGACAGACACCCAATCTCAGATTTCTCAAAGCAGAGCATCAGCAAGCCACGTGTCAGAAGGATCCCTCCTCTTGGTCCAAGACCTGGCCCTTCCTCAGGATGCTTCTGACAGGAGAGAACCCTTGCCTCCCTGTCAGCCATGCCTATACCTAAAGAGACAGCTGCTGCCTGGTTGAAGGATGGAAGCCATTAATCCGGGGCTGCCCTTGTTTGCATAATGATTGCATATATTTACATATCATTTGATCCAGCAGCCTCTGGATGCTGCACCCTGGGTGTTTGGGTACCATTTGCCTATCGCTGCAGGTGAGGGTCAGGCCTTTGGGACTCAGGCACTTAATAATTCCCTAAAGAGATTCTTTTATGTGCTGGCTCAGAAAAGAAGTTGGAATGCTTAATTCTGCAGTCATGTGGTTAAAGAGCTCTAAGGAGGGAGTTGGGGAGGTTCAGCTCAGAGCCCGTGGGGAGAGGGCAGCCCAGGGCTTCGGTGTGGTCCAGGGTTGAGCATCAATGTGTGTGTGTGTGTGTGTGTGTGTAGGGTGTTGGCTGCAGAGACAAGCTTTACTTCTCACTGTCCATTCAGGACAGCGGTCAGCACAGCCACAGCCATACCTGTCCTCTTCAGGCCAGAGTCCACTGTCTGTGTGACCTTGGGCAAGTCCGTCCCTGTGCGGACCTAGACTCCTTTTGTATAAAAGGAGGGGGGTCAGGCCAGTTAATTACTAATCCTCTCCGTAGGACTCTTGCTCTGAACTCAGAGGTTCTCAGCCCTGGCTGCACATACAGTCATCTGGGGGAGCTTTTCAAAAATACCAGTGCCCTGGCTCCACCCCCAGATATTCTGTTTTAATTGGTGGGCCCTGGGCATTGGTATTTTTAAACAGCTCCCCTGGAGATTCTAATGTGTAGCCAGGATTGAAAGCTACTTCGTGTGACTCCAGCCTCCTGCCCCTTCCCATCCATCCGCTAGCTTCCTGCTGTCTCCCTTGGCCTACCTCCTTCATTTCTGGTTGCTAATCTCTTCCCCACTCCAGGCTCGCCTAGCCCCAGGGCTGGCAGTACAGTTGGATGCTAGTGCTTTCGTTTGAAGTCTTAGAAATAAATCTTTTCCCCTCCTGGGCGATGTGGCCCATGGTCAGCCTGTGGTGGGGCAGCACTTGGCACTAACTGGAATTCCCTTTTCTCTGCCTTGGTCTGGCTCCACCCCATCTCCCAGCTGGTCCAGAGATGGGTGTGTAGGGGCAGGGATGGGGAAGGAGGCAAATCCTGCATTGCTGTCCCCAGCTCCACATCCCACCCTGCCCCTCACCCCCTTCTCCCGGAGCTAGTGTCCGTCTAACCTGGCACCCCTGGACTTTCCACCCTCCCAGACTTGGCTGCTCCGTTACCATGCCTGGATTGCCTGCCCTATCACAGCTCCTCCCTCTCGACCCTGCAGACTGGTCTCTTTGTAACCCTAGAGCCCCAGCCCAGCCCCAGTCCAGGAGAGAGAGTGCCCAGAGCCACCTGAACCTTTTTTCAAAACAAGATGCAGTAAACATGGCTGTATGTTGGCCTTCCCCCAGACTCACTGAGGTCAGAACAGGACTAGGGAAGGACAGGGAACTAAGACAGAGCCTTCCCCCACCTCTCCCCATGGTCCCATCCTGGGACATCTTGGCCTCTCCTGGATCCTCAGTCGCCGAGGGCAGGAGTGACCTGTGAGATGACAGTCTGCCCTGAAGAAGACCAGGCAGGATATTTGGTGTGTGCTGGTACAGGGGGATGGCAGACCCCAAGTGAAGTGTGGGCAGGGAAAGGGGTGAACACCGGGGCTGCCCCAGAACCAATAGTGAAGCATTAACAGCGGCGGCTCTGGGGCTAATCTGTTGGAGTTCAGATTCTGGCTTAACCACCCCCAGCTGTGTACTCCTGGGTCTTAGGTTCCTCAGCAGTAAAGAGACGGAAATCACTGTGCCTCGTTGAGGAGTCTGAGGATTATGTGAGAAAAAACCTGAAAGGTGCTTTGTTGTTATTAGTTGCCACCAAGTTGATTTCAATTCATGGCCACCCCATGGGCAGAGTAGAGCTGCTGCATAGGGTTTTCAAGGCTGTGACCTTTCAGAAGTAGATTGCCAAGCCTGTCTTCTGAGGTGCCTCTGGGTGGATTTGAACCACCAACCTTCAGTCAGGAGTCAAGTGCTTTGCCATTTGTGCCACCCAGGGACTCCAAACAGTGCTTAGCACAGGGCTAATGATTATTCAGCCATTGCAGCTCTGATTATTATGAGGGTGGGGTCCACAGTGCCCTTGTTCCTGACCCCTGGAGCTCTGGCCTCTTTCCTTGTCCTTCCAGTGTCCTCCCCCCGGGGCTTCAGAGCATTAAAGGGTCAGCGAGAGGGTGGGATTGGAGAAACCTTGCTGCCTTGCCCTTTGGGACTGGGCAACTCCATATTGTAGATGCCTGAGGCTTCTCAGGGAGTCTGGTGGTGACAGTAGCGGGGGCAGCAGGGTGGAGCAGCAACCCGAGGCTTCCACCTTAGGGAGGCAGCTCAGGCCCACTGCTAATGAGCTCTAGATGTGCAGAGCCTGTTCTGCATCCACCCTGAGGGGCAAGGGTCCAAAGGGCATGCTCAAACCCCTTCCCTCTACTAGGAGTTAGAGAACCAAGCAACTGATACATGCAGGGGTAGAGCTGGCAGCATTTGGTGACAAATTGAAAGTGTATGTGCGTGTGTTGGGGGGGTGCAGTAAGGGAGAAGGTGTTTCTTTGGTCTAAATGGACTTGAACATCCATTTTCTGAAAGGCAGGCAAAAGAAGGAGTTTCCAACGTAGTTACATTTTAGTAGAGTGAATAAGAAAACCATCAGGGATACCCAGAGGCTAAAGTGTGATTGTATAGGGTGTGCGTGTGCTGGGATTGGGATGGGGGAGTGCTTAGGAAAATACATCAATGAGAAGCATCAGCCTGAAGGTCAGGTGCACAGGTATCACTGATCACTTTGCCACATTCAAGCAACACTAGTGGGCTCTGTTGATGATCCCTAATGTGAGTGACAACCTTCTGTTAATTGAGAAAGGAACCTCACATTCCCTCCTATCTCACTACCTTCCAAAAATGTCTTAAACTTCCCCCTTTTCTTCTTCCTCCTCTCCACGTACTCCCTTTCCTCTTGTGAGGCCAGGGCTCCAAACTTAAAGTCTGGCCACATCAATGGGGTTGGGTCCTGGGCAGTAGAGGCCCCTCCTGATAGCTATGTCCTCCCCTCTACAGATGGGGAGTGTCCCTTGCCCTTCATTGGTCACAGGTCTAGCTGACTACAGCCTGAGTGTGGGTGTGGGGGGGCTCCAACGCAGAAACCCACTTCCTTTCTCCTTCTCTGAGGAGAGAAATATAGACCCTGGGGCCCAGAGAACTTGGAGCTTTCTACATGGTGCCTCTGTGAAGCTGTTCATGGGTAGGGAGCCATTATCCTGACTCCAGTAACAAAGAGTGGGCTTGGGAGCATTCAAGGTAGCCAGGGAAGGCAAAAGAAATGTCCTCCAAGGAAGAAGCTTGGAACAAGAAGGAAAGGAGAGGTGGAGGTGAGGTCATGGAAGGGACAGGGCCAATTCAAGCTTCCATAGCATGCGCAGGATCAAGATTTGGAAAGTTTGGATGGGTCTTGAATGCTTCCATTTTCTTTATCTCCACACTCATGGCCACTGTGACTCATTTAAGAATATTATGTTCTTGCTCATTGAAAGTATCCTGAGTACTAGTTTTTCCAGAATGAATTTATCATTGTTTTCACCTCCACCATGATTACCATCTCCACAATCATCATCACAAACATCAATACAGACACTCAGGAAGTTTTTGTTGACTGAATCAAAGTCAACACTACCACTATCACCATTACTGACATCATTATGATCATCACCACCAGCATTGACATCACACTTCCGTCACTAAGGCTACCACACTGACATCACCATGACCACCACCTCCACTATCATGAATGACATCACACCTGTGCCACCCATATCACTGCATCATTGATATCACCACCATCAGAGACATAACCACCAACAGCATCACTGACAATAACCATCACCATTGACATCACAGTTGCTGTCACCACCATCATCACTAACATTTCTACCAGGGGCAGATTATCCAATAGGCAAGGAAACATGGCGCTTATCTTGCTTACCAGATTATCTGTAGTGAACAACTTCACATTTTTCCACCACACCAAAGATTCTGCTTCTAGGTACCTCTGGCATCTATCTTTCTTCCAACACCATAGCACCTTCCTACAGAATCAAAGCCTCTTTTCAAATTTACATCCCTGACAGAGAGGATGACCTAGTAAGCCAGGTAAGCACACACTTACTTGTGCTTGCTTACTAATCTTTAGTGAACAAAGATGTGGTGAAACCCATGTGAAATTGTTCACTACAAATTAGTAAGTAAGCACATGTAAGCTCATGCTTACCCTGTTTATTGGGTAATCCGACCCTGATTACTACTACCATGGCCACCACCACCATCACCACCACCTTAATCATCACTGACGTTACTAATGTTATCATCACGGACATCACTACCGCAATCACTCACCACCATCTGTAATGACGTCACAACTTCCCCTCGTCATCACCACCATTGTCACTGCTACCATCATCATTGACATCACCACCATCATTAGTCACCACACCCCCCCCACTACAGCCGCTACTAATTTATCTTCTCTCCTAGAGCCGTGTTCCTTTCCTGCAGACCACAAAAGAAAATTCGCAATTATACATTCTTCAAGGTAATTATCTGATCCCCACTCAACTCCAAGTGTCTTGGAAAAAGAAATTGTGTCTCTTTTTCCCCTGTTATTGAAATCTCAGTGTGCAGATCGTGGGTAATGCACACTAAGGACTCAATAATGTGTGTTGAATTAACAAATTATTTAGGCCAACATAGTCCTTACGCTGAAAGGAACTTAGGCTCTAGGATTTCAATATTCTCACAGTTTCGTGTCTGGTTGGACCATACTAGACTGATGGATAAACAAAGGTGAGGAGGAAGCCATTTTGGCTTCATGCTACGCACAGCTCATGGTGGGAGGACTCTAATCTGCACTCTGCTGGGCTGGGAGCTGGGCAGATGAGCTGAGAGAAGTTTGGCTCTTCTACAGTCTTTACTTTCACCTCACCTGATATTTATCTGAACCTGCATCAATTTAGTGTAAAGATTTAATCTAGTTTACCTTTAAGACCTAACAGAGGATTTCAAACTTTCTCCTCAGTTCGCCAAATGTCCTTGGAGGTACCCTAGGGAATGATATGAGGTTCAAGGAGGAATCTGAGGGGGTTACAGAGGGGAGGGCTTTGGGCATCCCACCCAAATCTCAACCATGGAAACCCTGGGATTGTGTAACAATAGGATTCCACTAACTTTCAGAAACAAGTTTGAAAATCATTGGTCTAGAAGGTGAGTTTTTGGATTTTTTTAGTTTTGAAATAGATTTTTGGCATGGTGTATATGTCCCAACCAAAAATCACAGGTCAACTAACACCACCAGGCCAAAAGAACCATTAGAAAATTTGTATCTGATGTTTTTATTTACTCTTCTCTTCCCAAGGCCACTGTTAGCTCATGACAGTGTCTTTTAATCCGGTTCTTCTGTAAAATACAGACACAGTTTCATTCTTGGAGAGCTGTAGCCTATGCAGGAACCTTACTTAAATAACTGTCTTGGGAACATAAAGCTAAGCAGGACCCAGCTCTTCAGCAATCTCCACTCGGCAGAGATATGGCACCCACAGAGACTCAGAGCCAGCCATGGATGGAGATTGTCACCCAAGGATGTAGACCAGGCCCTATTTGGGGACATGGTGCCTTTTGGGTGATGGTCACTGAATGTGAAAGATGAGAGTAGAAAGGAGGGGTAGTTGGCGAAAGAGAGGGCAGATGGTTAGGCCTCATCCCCAAGGACCAGGATCCACAACAAAACCAAAGGATCCCTCCTGAAAAACAAATGTAGCAACCTGGCAAAGCTATGTATGTGTGTGTGCACGCATATATAGTGGGTGTGTTGTGTTGCTGAGCTGCTGCGGGGGTGCCTGGTCAGCCCAGCCCCTTTGTAGTTTCAGCCCCTACTGGTCAATCTTTGTGTCTGCTCTCAGGACACCTCTCAGAGCAACCAGCCAGGGCCTGGGGCAGGCTGCGCAGGGGCCTTGGGGCTGTGGCATAGCTAGGGGGGAGCAGGTGGGATGTGACTGCCCCCAGGGAAAGACTGAGCTGTCTGCACGAGGAAAGAGATTGTATTCTCTGGAGAGATTGGGCAAGGCTGAAAAAGAGAATTTAGCTTGAGGAGACATTTGCCCCCTGAGAAATGAAGGGGCAATTGTGAAGGAGGCTTTGAAACCAGGAGGGTATCGCTGCTGGTTGGAGGTTTGGGCTTTGTCCTTCCACAGACAGCTGGGGAAGCTCTGGAAAGACAACTTAATTGTGTGATTGGCATGTGGAGATGAGAGCAATGGAGGGGTAAAGCCCTGGGTCAGGCCCTTGTCTTGGGATCTGAGTCCCAGGCATTGACTACGGGGTTTTTATGCAAATAAAGTGTGCCTTCTATGTTTGCCAACCATGCCCTCCCCCGGTGAGGTATTTTTGTAAGTGCCACTATGCCAATTTTTTTTTTTTTTTTACATGTTGCGTGTAATCCTTATTAGATATGCTCAAATTTCTCTTCCACAGGAGCCTGGAAGGCTCTTAAAGTTGGCTATATCCTTAACCATTTGCTTCCCGAGGTGGAACCACTGCAGACTAGGAAACCCCTCGTGACAGAAAAGTTACTGTTAGAGGCTGAATTGTGTCCCCACCCACCCCCCCAAAAAAGATAAATCTAAGTCCTTACGCCTGTACCTGTGAATGTGACCTTGTACCTGTGAATGTGACCTTTATGGAAAATAAGGTCTTCCTTTGATGATGTTATCAGTGAAGTTACCGTGGTCACACCGGAGTAGGGTGGATTCTAGACCTTCTGAATGGCGTCTTATCAAAGGGGAGAACAGACATGGACAGACACACACATGGGGGAAGACAGAGGCCGGTGAAGATGCACCTAAAAGCTGAGGATACCAAGAAACGCCCAGGGCTACCAGAAGCTGGAAGAGACAAGGAAGGATCTTTTCCTAGAGCTGACAGAGCACAGTCCAGCGATGCTAGAATTCAGCCTTCCAGCCTCCAGAACTATGAGACACCACTCTGTTCTTAAAAGCTGCCTCTTCCTGGTACTTTGTTATGGCAGACCTGGGAAACTAAGACACTGCTGACCACACATTCCCTTCCCAGCCTGCACTCTATCTCTAGCCCTCCCCATCACTCTTCTCCTCCAGCAAGCCTCTCTTCTTCTTATACAATCCTGTCTTTGCCCACACATTCTCTCCCGAGGCTCCCCACAGTCAAAGGAGATATCTGACCACAAACTTTACTCCAAGAGACTGTTTCTACTGTGACTGTATTACCTACTCCATCACCCTAGCACCCCATTGGCCTTGATCCTGACCTCATGGCTGAAGAGCCACCTTCATGCTGTCCACTGGGGTGTCCTTCTGTTGTGGATGTTAGTGTCCTCAGAGAAAGAAATCCTTTAATGGCTGAGGAACCTGGAGAAGGAGAGAGTCCCTGCAGGTGTGAGGAGTATGGACAGTGGTTTGCTGTTCTCATTCTTCAGTGACATTCTCCTGAGGCCCTGGGTACCCAGCACTGTGCCCAGTTCCCCTGGAGGGCCACAAGGAACGGGGAGGAGGGCCCTGTCCTCAGAAAGCAGTCTGCTCAGGGAGATAGGTTACTTGCAGCATGGAGAAGACCATGTAGAGCAACATGTGGTGGGTTTGATGGCACAGAGTGTGGCACAAATTGTGTCTCTGAAGCTGAAAATGTCTGGACTTGGCTGGGTTTGGGAGACCAGGGAAGGCTTCCTGGAGGAGGACAAATAACTGGGGCAACTTACATCATTTTGCATGAGCTCAGCATACACCATGCAGGCTGCAGAGATCAGCTCATCAGCATCAAGGTCAATGAGATTGTTGCAA
The DNA here is from genome assembly GCF_024166365.1 of Elephas maximus indicus. NCBI lineage: Eukaryota > Metazoa > Chordata > Mammalia > Proboscidea > Elephantidae > Elephas > Elephas maximus. Next base: position 64,010,768 of record NC_064831.1, on the reverse strand, counting down.
GCCTGTCCGGGGAGAAAGGCGTGGGGATGGGGCGGGGAGGGGGTGGAGGTCTCCCTGTGCACTTGGTTACAAACAGCTGCTTGCAACATTAGGAGAAGAAGGCCACTGCTCACAGCATTGACTAGGAGCCACCTAATCTCCCACCGACCAGCCTGGCACAGTACCTGAAAACTCACCATTAGAATTGTATATTTTGGGGGAGGGGATGGTAAATGTAGTTTTCATACTGGGCTCTAGGGAGTACTGGGGTTTCCCCAAGTGTCTCAGGGACTTCTGAGGGAGACTTGGGGGAAGACATCACTTTTGTGTTTTATAATTGGGGTATTACCTCAGATTTTTACAAAATTGAGGTGAAATTTACGTAACACAAAATTAATCATTTTAAAATGTACATACAGCTCAGTGGCATTTAGTACATTCAAATGTTATGTAACTTCAAAATATTTTCATCGTCCCCAAAGGAGATCCCTTACACATTAAGCAGTGACCCCCATGTCCCCTTCCCCCCAGCCCCTGGGCCCACAAATCTGCTTTCTGTCTCTTTGGATTGGCCTATTACAGAATCACTCAATATGTGACCTTTTGTATCTGGCTTTTACTCAGCATAATGTTTCTGAGGTTCAGCCACAATGTAGGGAGTATTAGCGCTTCACTCCTTTGTGTGGCTGACGAACACTCCATTGTGTAGATAAGCCACAGTTATTTACCCATTCACCAGTTATGGGCATCTGGGATGTTCCACTTTTTGGCTATTATAAAGAATACTGCTATAAATATTCATGTACGCGTTTTTGTTAGGATATTGTTTTTCAGTGTTTTTAGATCTATACCTAGGAGTGGAATTGCTGGATCATAAGACAATTCCATGATTAACTTTTTGAGAAAGTGTCAAACACTTTTTTGAACAAAGACTTCAGCTGAATTTTTAAAATGTTGGAAAGCTCTGAGTCTTTTCCCCACAGGAAGATTCTAGGGCCAAGCGGTTTATGGTGAGGCAGCCGAGTCTAACAGCTAAGAACGCTTCAAGGCCTCAGGTTCCTCATATACAGAGCTATGATGAGGATGATGATGATAATCAGGCCCCTTCTGTCTCAGGCTTATCGGGAGGCTTAAAAGAGCTAGTCTGTTAAAAGCTCTCAGCACAGTGCTGGGCATAGTAAACAAACAAAAAAAAAACAAACCCATTGCTGTGGATTCCGACTCATAGCGACCCTACAGGGCAGAGTAGAACTGCCCCATAGAGTTTCCAAGGAATGCCTGGTGGACTTGAACTGCCGACCTTTTGGTTAGCAGCCATACCACTTAACCACTACACCACCAGGGTTTCCAGGGCATAGTGGGTGCTCAATAAATGTTAGCTCTCATCACTCTAGCAGTGATACCCAGCTCTCCCTGAGATGAGATGTGGGTGCTACAGGCTTCCAGGAGCCAGTGGGCCGGCCTTGGCCAGAGGGTGCTCACCAGGAGGATGTCATCCCCATTCATGCTCTCCTGCAGCACCTGCTCCCGCACCATCTGCAGCATGCTGTAGGCCACCAGCACCTGGAAGTTCCTGCAGGGCTTCCCCGTCAGCAGCACCTGTGGGCAGTACAGCTCAGCCTGGGCCTGTGGCCTGAGACTGCAGGGACCTTGGATGATGAGGTTCTCACCAACCACGTGCCTTTCCTGGGCCTCACTCATTCAGTCAGGCAAGTGCCGACAGGCACCCCCTGGTTTCTAGGCATTCTGCTAGCTCCCGGGGGATTCAGAGACAATGGCTTCAGGGAGCTTCAGGAAGAGAGGGGGTGATATCGAGAGCAAGAGAAGGAGAGAGCAAGAGAGAGAGAGCAAAAGAGAGAGAGTAAAAAGAGAAAGAGACTGGAAAAGTGTTTATAGCATTTGAGTGGAGTTTTGTCACAGCAAATGGGAACTGAATCCAGAGGCATCACCAGAAGCCTGGAGGGGGTCATGCACTTGGATGTGGAGACCAGCAGGCCAGGCGGGAGGGGCTGATTCACAGGGACACTGAATGCCAGGATGAGGAACTGGGCTGGATCCTGCAGACAGCGGTGGCCCCCAGGCAGGGCAGTGACGGGTGGTGAGGGTGCTCCTGGGGAGGTCATAGCTCCCGAGATGGTGATCAAAAGACTCAGGTGAGACCTGTCCTTTGAGGCCCTGCCCTATCCAGGAGAGCCGGCCAGCAAGGAGCCAGCACCAGGTGGAGGGGAAGCCTGGAGAAGGAGCATCTGGGACAGGCAGAGCTGACGTGCAGGTCCAGGCTTCCACTGCCCAGGCCGGGTGAGCCCTGCTGCTCTGACTGCCCTACAGAAGGTGCAGGCCGCTGGCACAATCAAACTGCAAATTACTAAACCCCAACCAAAGCCAGAAATAAAGGGGTGGGGTCTGCGCCACGGCCCCCAACTGAGCCCCTCACCTCCCATAGCCTCCAGACGTCATCGAAGGACTTGAAGGCGCGTTGGAAGCAGAGGCAGAACCAGGGGAAGAGGGACTGCACGGCCCCCGCACCCTTCCCTTCTGTGGGGAGACAAGCTGGGTGTTGGCTGAGGCCGCAGTCAGCGGGAAGCACCAGAGGACACTTATGTACACATATGAGGCCAAACAGCAGAGCATGCGAAACACTTAGGAAACACAAAAACCCATGGCTATTTCTTTTCTAGCTTCCCTTGGAGACTGGGGTAGATTTTCACTTGTCCAGAGTCCAACTCCATATAGATGAATGCTCCTCCCAAGGATAGGAAAGAAGATAATGACCCCTTGCCACCACGATTTCCTACCCCTTCCTGCCATTGCCTGGGTCCTGGACCCCCTCCCATGCCTGCAGGAAGGTGTGGTGGCAGGAGGTAGGGTCCACTCACTTAGATGCTCAGCAAACAAGGGGTCCAGGAAGTTGATCAGGTTGTTGAGCATGTCGAGATTCTTGCCCACCCCGATGCTGATGACACAGCTGTGCTCCTGTAGGAAATGCAGGGGAGAGAAGGCAACCCAGCCTTCCTCGGCTCAAGCGTAGTCCCGGTTAGTCAGCTCCCCAATTCTGGAGGCTCTGGGTGTGTCTGGTTCCTAGTGTGGCCATGTCTCTGCGTGAGTCTGGGCACCTGTGTGTGTCTGTGTGTGGGTGTGTTCATGTGTGCACATGCCTGTGTCTGTCTGTGTGTGTGGTCTGTATATGTGTCTGTGTCTGTGTGCCGTCTGTATACGTCTATGTGTCTGTGTGTGCATATATGCATGCAGTCTATCTGCCTGTGATCTGTATGTGCAAGTGTGTCCATTTGTGTGTGTATGTGTGTGGTGCATCTCAAGTGTGGCTCAACCTAGTGAGCTCAGCTATTCCCCCCACACATGCACATACCATGGGTCAGAGCAAATGAAGACAAGGAAAGAGCAATGAGCACATTACTGCAGGGGTGGAGAGAGGGGCGAGGGAGGGTTCTGGGCAGCCTCTCACAGACCATGAGGAAAGACTTTCCAGGGAGGGTGTTGCAGGGAGCAGCACCTTCAAAACCCCACACCCTGGGCAGTGTGGGGTGAAATCTGGGGAAGACTGGGTCCCCTGGTACAGAGGAAGGGAGAAGTGCAAGGCAAGACCGAAGATGAAGGCCTTGAATATCTGGCCAAGGTTACTGGATTATATTCTGAAGGCTGGGGGAACCTGAGGAATTTGCAGGAGGAGAGCCGGGATTTGGGGAAGAATGCCAGGAAACGGCGCCATCACTGGTCTGCCAGCTAAGCTGTGGAGCGATTAATTACTTTTCTGAGTGGCCTTTCTAGCCATAATCTTGGTAACTCCCACCTAGGTATTGTGCAATAGGGTAAGTGTGGCCCACCAAGGGGATTGGACAGTTTTGCCTTAAAAGAGAGCAAATTCCAGAGCAAGAGAAAGAGGCCACCACCACCACCAAAGAAGGAGAGACCCGGCAGCAGGAGAATGCATGGTCAGCTTCCCTGCCCAGACAGAGAGAAAGCTAAGTGCCTTTGGGGATAGGCCTCGGGCCAGGGAGTGGCGTGCCTGCGAACACGATTGGGAAGAGGCTGTCCTGAAGAAAGAACTGAATCCTGAGTGTTCGTGAGACTGAATTGTACCTGGTACTTCCCTAATAAACCCCATAATTGTGAGTATGGTCTCTGAGTTTTGTGTGCCCATTGCAGTGAATTACCGAACCCAGCCGACAAGCAGAGAGTGTTGTGTGAGGTACCGTTGGTGTCAGAATTAGTAAAGATAGCAGAGAGAGGAGGCATGTCTGACTTCTGCCTCCTTGGAATCAGCTTTGGGCTGTTGATCTTGGTTCTTCTTCCCCCTTGTGGGGTAGGAGGAGGTCGAACACTGCCCCCAAGCCATTTTTACACAAGCTCTTCAAAGTTTGATGAGTGCTGGGCCCAGGGCATCCCTCCCCCTGCTTCAACCCCAATACCTATCCCCTTAAACATTCCCCACTGGGTTTAGCATTGCCCTCCTGGCTCCTCCATGATAGAGCGCTGTTTCAGGGCTGGGGCTGCTGAGTCTGCTCAGCCTCGAGGTGCTGTTTGGAGGATCAGGATCCCTGAGCTCAGGCCCAACCCTCACCGTTTTCTGCAGGAAGAACTGGAAAAGCCAGAAGGTCTCGTGGTCATGCTCCACCATCAGTTGGAAAAGCATCACCATCTCGTGGAAGCCCTGCTGGTACTCTGGGGTGGAGAGGGGGCAGGTGAGGAGGGGCCAGTGTGACGGTGGAGCCTAGGCTTGAGTAGGGCAAGGTCTAGGTCAAGTGAGGGCCAAGGGGGAGTTCAACTTCTCACTCACCTGCCTGGGTGTTGCAGACATAACTCAGGAGAAGGATCTTCTCCAACCTCTTCTTGTCGATGAGGACGTTGCCCAGGGGGTCTTTGTCGTAGAGTCTCTGGATGTCATATACTAGGTTGGGGGCAAGGGACAGGTAAGAGGCATCGGATCACCTCCAGCAGAGGGGCCTGAGATGAGGTTATTTCTCTCACCCCCAAAAGAACAGACCCTAGGACATCCTAGGAAGGGGCTGTGAAAGGTACATCAGCCCCCACTAGGCTCTATCCATAGCCACACTCTGAGTGATCTGGGTTTCTCCCCACCTCCAAATCTTTGGCCAGGATGTACCTCCTGCCAAAAATTCCCACCACTTCATCTCTTCCAATCAAATCGAACCTAGTTCAAGGCCAAAGGAGGCGAAGAAGGCAAGGCAGCAGGAACAGCATGAGCCCAGGGAAACAGTGTTGGGTATCTGGGGTCAACTAGTGGAGACTGGTGGATGGATTTACCAAGATTCAGCTGGCAAAATTTGAGGCACATACACAGCAGGAACCTGGGAACTATCTGTCCCCAGAAATTGTTGAGAAGGGGCAGCGTGGCTTCCAGCCCTACCCCCTGTCCCCCTCCCCACACCACTCTTCTCACCAATGTTATTTCGAGTCTCTATGAAGTTCTGGTGCAGGTTTTCCAGAAGGGGCTGGATCTTTTCGTACATCTCGCATAAAACCTTGTAGTTCTTCCTGTGAGAACAGCACTGAAGCTGAACAAGGTGGCCTTCCCCTTTCGGGCTCATGGGGAAGAGCTCCAGGCAGAGGCAGCTGCCAGGTTCAAGGGGAATACAGGGCAGTGCCCTTGCTCAGGCTCTGCCTCCACCTGTGGTGCTTTTCTGTCTTCTCTGCCTGTGCCACCCCTAGCCATTCTTTCATGCCCATCTGGAATGCAGCAATGTCCGCTGAGGATGTGGGCTCTGCATAGGCCCCCCTTCCTCTGAGGGCTGCTTGGAGGAGGTGCACTGTTTGATTGGGACCTTGGAGGCTGAGTGAGGTATGATAGCCAGATGACGGGAGGCCATTGTGGGTGGAGGGGAAAGAGTGAACCAAAGTTCTCTCAGAACAAGAAGTCCACTTGGGGAAAGAAGACTGAATCCACCAGGCTGGGGCGAATACCCCCTCCCATCCCTGAAAGAGGATCTGGAATGTTCTACCTCCTCGTGCTGTCCACTGTGAGCCGCTCATCCCTAGAACTCTGCCACGAGTAGTAGCCTGTGAGGAACTTCCACGCTTCCGTCCTCACCAAAGGGTGCAGGCCCTAGGTGCATAGGGGGTGGGAAGTCATGGGCCCTCTGATACCTGACCAAAGGGCCCTTCCCAACGCCACACCTGCCCCCTTGCCTATCCACTCCCCCAGTTCCAGGCACGGTTAAGGGTAACGTGGGAGCCTTACTCTTTCCAGGATATTAACACAAATGAAGTCCCGTGACTTGGCCAAGTGCCCATTCTCGTCAAAGAAGCCATCCCACTCTGTCTTGTCGATGGGCGGCTTTCTCTTCACCTGCAAGGACAACCGTGGCAGCCTTCTGCTAGGAATCTTTGGCTTTTCTTTTAAGTGTAATTTTTAAAAGATAGGCTCTGAGTTTTGCTACTTGAATCACAGTTCACAGCCTCTGGCTCACTTCTGGAACTCTATCCTGAGGAAATTAGGGAAAATATATAGAAAAATGCTGTGTGCACAATAATTTTCATTGCACATTACTTACCAAGACGAAAAATGCAAGCGTTCTAAATGTTCTGCAATAGGGGAACAGTTAAGTAAACTCTGGTTTATACACTCAGTGGAATATTGTGAGGCATACAAAATGAAGCTTATGAGGAATGAATAATAATCTGGAAAAATACAAATGTTAACAAAAAACCCACAAAACTGTACGATGTCTACCTTCTCTGTGTACTATACTCCATATTTGTATGTATGCTATACATTGTAAGAAGTATGCCATCTATCCTCATATGTACTGTATTAACTGCTATTAAAAATTGTTAGAAAAAAGACAAAAAAACACACCTCTCTAAAAAAAAACTAATCATCTTCGGGTGATAGGATTATAAGTAATTACTTTTACTTTTTCTTGTCTTTTAAAAATCTTCTGTAATAACACCTACTGCTTTGATAATGGGAAAATATTAAATAAACAATAAGTAAACACATTTGTGGACTCCATTTCGCTTTTCCTGGAAGAGCAAAACAGTTCATCACAAGGAATGGTTTCTGGTTTAGATGAGCGTTGTGTGTGTGTGCGTGTGTGTGTGTGTGTGTGTGTGTGTCAGAGTGGTGGGGAAGGGGTGGAGGGAGAGGTGAGTGTCCTACAAGCAAAGTAATTCAAAATGTTCATACAACTAAGAGAGTCTCTATTGGAATGGGGTGAGGGGAGATTCCTTTCTTGGTACGGTATTCCCTCCTACTTGGATACAAGAATTTCTTGCAATGCCACATTGCAGACATGAAGATGTGTTGATGGAAAGAGCTTGGCAGGTGACCAGACATGTCCAATATGCATTCTTCCAACTTCCCATTCATTCCGTGTATGGCTCAAACTTTAATTTGCATGTGAGTCACCTGAGGATTTTGTTAAAATGCAGATTCCAATTCAGTAGGTTTGGGGGGTGAGGCCCAAGAGGATGCATTTCTAACAAGCTCCCAGGTGATTGCTGATGCTGCTGGTCCAATAGTAGCAAGGTGCTAGAAGACAAGACAGCTCTGTAAACTAAACATTTGAGATAATCTACACTAACTGCGTGTTCATCATATTTTGTCTCCTGGTTGTCTGAACCAATCAGAGCCAGGCTTCTGTTCCTCTTACTACATCATATTCGCCCAGTCTTTGTTCATTCAGAGACCGTAATGCTTTTCATGCAACGTGGCAGGAAGTAGAGGGGAATAGGCAACTTTGGGCTGTGTCCCTGGGATCCTTAATTCTAAGAGGAAATGCATTAACTTTAGGAACACATTTCCATATAAATTTTAGTCAATTTGTCAATTTCTATAACAAAAACAGCTATGACTTTGGGTTGATATTGCGTAGATCATTTTGGAGAATATTAATATCTTCACACTATTAAATCTTCCAACCCATGAAAGCAGTGTATTTCTCCCTTTATTTCGGTCTTTTAAAAATTCTTGAAGCAATACTTGCAGTTTTCTGTGTACTGGTCATATATTTTATCCGATTTTTTCCAAGGTATTTCAGATTTTTGATGTTATCGTAGATGGTATTTTTTTTTTAATTTCAGTTTCCAATTGTTTGTTGCTAGTACATAGAAATACAATGGATTTTTACATGTTGATATTGTACCCTGAAACATTGCTAAACTTATTTATTAGTGCTAGTAGCATTTTTTTGTAGATTTCATGGGATTTCCTACATTGACCAGAGATCAGTAAACTACACCCTATGAGCCAAATCTGGCCCCTCGCCTGGTTTTTTAAATAAAACTTTATTGGAACACAGCTGCACCCATTTATTTATGTATTGTCTATAGCTGCTTTCATGCTACAGTGGCAGAGTTGAGCAGTTGTGACAGAGACCACATGGCATACAAAGCTGAAAATATTTACTTATCTTGCTCTTTATAGAAAAATTGTCAACCCTGACATAGATGATCATGCTGTCTGTGAATGAAGAGAGTTTTATTTCTTCTATTCCAATGTGAATGCCTTTTATTTCTTTTTCTTGCCTAATTGACCTGGCTAGAACCTTCAGTATAATGTTTAATAGAGGAGTGAAAGCAGACATCCTTGCTTTGTTCATTCACTCACTCACCATTCACCACGATGTTAGGTGTAGGTTTTTCATAGATGCCCTTTTTCAGATTAAGAATGTTTCCTTGTATTCCCAGTCTTCTGAGAGATTTTATCAGGAATGAATGTTGGATTTTGCCAAATGATGTTGTGCATCTATTGAAATGATCTTATGGTTTTTCTTTTTTAGTTTGTTAATATGATAAATTATATTGAATGGTTTTGAGTATTAAATCAGCCTTGCAGTCCCGGCATAAAACCCCACTTGGTGATGACATATCTTTTTATATATCATTGGATTCTACTTGATACATTTTTGCTTAGAATTTTTACATCTATGCTCATGAGAGATATTTGTCTGTAATTTTCTTTTCTTGTAATGTGTTTGATTTTGATATCAGGGTAATGCTGATCTCATAGAATGAGTAGGAGTATACTCCTTGCTTTTTAGTTTTCCAGAAGAGTTTGTGTAGAATTGGTATTATTTCTTCTTTAAATGTTTGGTAGAACTAACCAGTAAAACCATCTGGGCCTGGAGTTTTTAAAAATTTTTTGTGGGAAGGTTTTTAACCACATATTCGATGTCTTGATTAGATATAGGGATTGAGTCAGGAGGAATTATTTTATTTTTTACTTTAAGAATTAGAAATTTATAGGAACAGGATATTTTCCTTCTAACTCACTTTTAAAGATAAAAGCAAATAATACAGGAAACAGCAAGAAATACACAAAAATATAAAGCATAAAAATCCAAATAAATAATTATGAAATAACAAGTATTAAATTCTCTTATTAATTGTAAACACTTAAAAAGCACTGACGATGTGTCGGGCAGTACCCTAAGTGTGTTGCATATTTAAACTCATTAATCCTCACAACTACCTATGAGGTTGTTGCTGTTGTTGTGTGCTGTTGAGTCAAATGCAACACATAGCGACCCTATATGACAGAGCAGAGCTGCCCCTAAGGGTTTCCTGGGCTATAATCTAGGACCTGCAAATCGCCAGGCCTTTTCTCCCTTGGAGCTGCTGGGTGGGTTCAAACTGCTGATCTTTCCATTAGGAGTCATTAAGAGCGGAACGCTTAACCACTTTGCCACCAGGGGTCCTTATGTACGAGGCAGCATGGCTATGACACTGTTAAACAAATCACAGAACTGAGACCTTAGGAGGGTTAATTCGTATATTCAAGGATACATGACATTAGGTATTTATCAAAACCCACAGGACTATACAACACGAAGAGTGAACCCTGATGTAAACTATGAACTTTAGTTAATAATAGTATATTAATACAGGTTGATCAAGGGTAACAAACGTACCACACTAACGGAGGCTGTTAATAATACGGGGAACTTAGTGTGTATGTTGGGCACGGGGGGTGGAAAGACGGAGTGTATGGAAACTCTGGACTTCCTGCAAACCTAAAACTGCTCTAAAAATAACAAAGTCTATTAATTTAAAAAATAAAATAAATGGTGAACAAAGAAATGTTAAAAAGGTAAAAAATGAAAGGGTGGCAATATTAGAATCAAAATACTATGCACAGCACAGCATAATAGAAGATACAGCCTCAACACAATAAGGCAGAGATAATTAGAAACAGCACAGGAAGACATCTGCTGAGTGCTCAGAGAATTTGCATTTCTAAACCTCTACCTGTCACAATTGGCCATCTGCCTGCTTTGCCATGGCTGAACTGGTTTACAAAAGGTTTCTGCCTCCTCCTTCCATGAAATTCCGTTCCTCTTTTTATCCCCAACTCTTCCCTGTACCACTCCCTCCCCAGACCAAAGCAAACCACAGGCCACCTTCAAGAATGTACAAGACACTTGCTAGACAGTCAAGGGCCAGCACAAGGAGCCTGTTGACCTGCAGAGAGCCAAAGGGAAAGTGTCCCCATGAGAAGGCGCCTCCTTCTCTTTTTTCAGTGTGTCCATACTCCCTGTCCATGCCAGAAATCAGAGAACCAGTATCTGGAGTCCTTCAAATTGATGGCCTCTCAAATCCATCTTTATCCTCCCATACTCCCCCATTCCTGGCTCCACCAACTCCTTATCCAACCCTCTGGGTGCAACGACCTCGTAATCCATGAGGGGAAATTATGTGGTCCGTGACATGCTGGATACCCTTCAGCTCTGCAACAGAGCTTCTTTTCTAGTCTCTTGGCAAGAATACTGCCAGGTAGAGCAGTTGTAGAAATCTCCTCCCACCTTCAGGGTGTACCTAAGCAGGTTAAAGGTCTCTACCAGCAAACCTGGGGAAACCTTGCTGCTGCTTCTGCTGGAGAAGGGGGCCAGAAGCGAGCCTTAGAAGATCAATCTCCCTAACAGCTTCCAACTGCCAGAGGCCGTGATTATGAGCATACATTTGCCCACCCCATTTCCCCCTCTGCATCGTTGGGTTAAGGATTTTCTCCAGTCTTTTTAGCAAAGTGGAAAAGGTACCAGAGCATAAGGAAAATTTTCTATGAGGGTTTTTGATGCCAAGTTGCTCTGAATACCCATAAGTTACAGAGCCTCCAATAAATCCTGGGAAGGGTCATTGGCTCTGCTTAAGGTTCTCAACCTCTTTTCCACTCCAGTCCACAGTGGCTCACTGTGTCCTTGATTCTCACCCAAAGGAGAGCGGGGTGGCCCTAGGAGGGCAGGCATATTAAAATTAGGAAGGGAGTGGTTATATGTGCAACTTGTAAGTTAACTGGGTAATTATTACCAACCCAGGTACCATCAATATAGCACAGTGATGAAGAGGATGGTTCTCAAAGCTAGCTGCATATCAGAGTCACGTGCAGGGCTTGTTAAAACAGAGGTTACTGGGCCCAACCGCCAGGGTTTCTGGTTCAGAATGTCTGGGGAGACCCGAAGAATCTGCCTTTCTTTCAAATTTTCAGAGAATGCGTGTGCTACAGACCTGGCCACCACATTTAGAGAATCACTGGTTTACAAGATGGACTCTGTAGCTCACCTGCCTGCATTCAAATTCTAGCTCTGCCACTTCCTAGCTGTGTGACTTTTCGGAAATTACTGAGTCTCTGTGCCTCAATTTTCTCATCTGTAAAATGACGATGATAGCAACTTCTATCACGTGGGGTTGAGACAAGAACAAATGACTGTAAATAAAGCATTTAGAACAGTCACTGTACATACGTGCTAGATGAGAGTTTGTTGTTATTCTTCTTCTCTAAGTTCAGAGAAATGAAGAAAGATATAAAGAAAATTAAAGTCAAGGCCTGGTGAAAATTTGCAACAAATCAATAATATGTAAAACTCCGGGAGAGAGGTGCCTGTTTTGCATTTCTGCTTTTTATGTATCACTCTCTTAATCACGATGACTAATGAGACTTGCGAGTGGCTAAGGTCATTATAATTAGTTATTATAATTTTGAAAAAGATACTGTGTGGAAAATTTTTATGACTAAGGCTGACGTCCAAAGAATCTTAACTGGGCTTGAAACCACCCACTAATAAAAGCATTACTGCCACCTGGCGGCAGCATACCAAAATTGTTGGCAAAAACACCAAAGAAAATTTACCAGCCTCTTGCAAACCTAAAACCGAATAAAGTTAGAATGCCACATCTGGGGAGAACGTAATAATTGGCTTGGAGAGAAGGGTGAAAGGAGACCTCATGTTTCTCCATCCTGCTGTTGATGCTGATGATGAGGCCAAGGTACCACCAGCCCTGCTCCACCTTCTAGGCCAGCTCGGGGGTCTAGCCCTTCCCACCTTGCCAGGGAAATGGCACCCTTGCAGACCAGTGGTTGGGGAGGGAGAGACCGATGGAGAACACGCACCAGGATGAAGGAGGCCGACCGCCTGGCTGAGAGGCTGTTTTCGGGAGAGAGGGTGGTCATGGCCCCTGCTTGCTGTCTTCAAAGCAGACTCTGAACAGAACTCACTCAGAGCCCTAAATAATGCTTAATCAGCAGGGGAAGGGGATCTTTCTTTTACAGGGATGAGTTGCATTCCCAGGAGGATCTGGGTCCCTCCTGACCTCCCACACCTGGGCAGAGCCAGCCTGCTGTGTTGTCACAGGCCCCTGGAACCCTAGTCACAATGACCTTGGAACATCATCAACATGGGAACATGGGAGTACTCATGCACTCCCATCCATCACCCAGAAAAACTTCAGTATGTGCAATGGAGGTTGGGTCCAGAGCACACGGAGACCAGTGTGGGCCCCCCACCCAGGGACAAAGTGGGCTTCGAAGCCTTTCTACTTCTCTCGGGCTTTCCCTCCCCTTAGCCTGTTATCCCACCAGACCCGTACTGGAGAACGCCTTGAACCTGAGCTTTGGGTTCCTTGGGTACCACTTTCAGAGGTCTAGAGTCAGCATGTCTGGGCTGGGGGCCTGGGAAACTGTATTTTGAAGTGCTCCCACAGTGACTCAGATTCTAAGCATTCAAAGGGGAGCTTTCTGAGGGTAGCCAAGCCAAAAAAATTCATTGTCTTTGAGTCAATTCAGACTCATAGTGACTCTAAAGGACAGAGTAGAACTGCCCCTTGGGGTTTCCAAGGAGCATCTAGTGGATTTGAACTGTCAACCTTTTGGTTAGCAGCTGTTGCTCTTAACCACTATGCCACCAGGGTTTCTGAGGGTAGAGATCAGTTTTATTTATCTTTGTATCCAGAGTACTCAAGATAGCGCCGAGTGACTGAATGAATGTTTTAATTGAAGGAAAAAATGAATGAGCTGGTTCTCTCTTAGATTTCATCTCAGCACCCTCTCTGTATGTGTTACAGAGATTTTCGTACATGCCCCATCTCCCCTTCTACCTTGCATTGCTTTAGGTCAGGGTCAATGTCTGATTCTTTTCTGTTCTCCCCTCCCAGTGCAAGCCCACTCCCTGGCACTTGGTAGGTGTTCAATATTTGTTGAATGGATGAAGTATTGGTTCCTCTGGGCTCCAGCATCACCAGTTCTCAACCTTAGCCATCGCTTGCGTTCCTACTCAGGTCCTGGCTGTTAGAGCCATGTGGTCCTAACGTATCCTGAGTCATAGAAACCAAATTGGAATCAGGAGCTCAGAGCTGGAATTTGAACTCTGACCTCAAATGTGGATGTTCCCCCCTTCTGAGCCACAGATCCCTCAGCCATGAAATCAGAATACAGTTAACCTCTGGCTTTCGTGTCCTTATTAACACAATGAATCAGCTTCCATATGGACGTCTCCAGAGGACACAATTCATTGTCTCATTTATTGTTACGTTCTGCTAGCCTGTGGCCCTGCAGGAAGCCTTTTAAATCAAAATGCCTTATTATCTGCCTGCCTCCCACTACCCCTCCCCAACCTAGGAAAGCATTGAAGAGCTTCCTCCCCTTAATCTGTGGCCCCTAGGTCTTCGTGGAGCAACGGGTGGGATGGTTCTGAGCAGGCAGGGCATGGCAATAAGGACTGACCAGCCTCCCACATCCACGTGGCTTCATTGTGAAGTTTTCAAGAAGCTTCCAGAGCAAATGTCCAGAGTTGCAGACATGGTGTGGGCATTACTCACCATTTGGGATTATCTATGCCTCGTTTCCTCCACATTAACGACATAGACAACTGAGAATTAATTGCGATTTTTCCCTAAGAAGATGAGGTCGAAGCAGGGAGTTGGAAAATCTGAGTTCTAAATCCCACTCACCTTCTGAAGTGAACATTGAGGACATCAGTCAGCTACTAAGCTTCCTTTCCTTTCTGCCTCCCTCTCTGCACGTTACAGATAATACATAAACCTTCCCCAAATTAGCCAATATCGTTTGGTCCTATTACAAAAGCCCCAGAGTAACCACACGGAGCCTTAATATTCAAACAGAGCTGCCGGGAACTGCAGGAAGTAAGATGGCTTTTGGGTCTGTGCCTTCCTCCTTTTTCCAATTCTTAAAAGGGATTTGCGTGTGTCAATCTCGCTTTTTCCTGGGCTGAATGGTATTCATTTCCCAGCGCTGCTGTAACAAAGTACCATAAACTGAGTGACCTAAAAGGACCAAAATTTATCGCCTCACGGTTCTGGAGGCTAGAAGTCTGAACTGAGGGTGTTGGCAGGCTCACGCTCTCTTGGAAGGCTCTAGGGAAGGGTCCTTCCTGTCTCTCTCAGCTTCTGGTAGCCCCAGGTGTTCCGTGTCTTCTGGATGAATCACTCCAGTTTGCCCCTGTCTTCAGAGGGCCATCTTCCCTCTGTGTCTCTCTGTCTTTGTCTCTTCTCTTTTATCAGGGACACCACTCATAGTGAATCAGGCAGGACCCACCCTCCTCCAGCATGACTTCATGTCATCTTAAGTGATAACATCTCCAAAGATGTCATTTCCAAACCAGGTCACACTCATAGGTACTGGGGATTAGGATTTCAACATATCTTTTGGGGGGTTCAGTTCAATCCATAGCATGGTCCTTACCATGTCTCTTTATTTTCTAGCTGCCCAAGTTCTTTAGATTCTTCTGTATTACTTATCTTTTATGCATTTCCTCCAGCTGATAGAAACCCAGTTTTCTGCTTTATATTTCTATACATTGGGAGTTTTCAGGGCACGAGACTCTCAGGTTTTAAAATGTTACTCTTAGTGTTGGAGTGTGGCCAAGGGTTGGAGAGATCTAGAATTTGCATACAAAGAAGTCCCAGGAGGAGAAAACCACCTGAACCCATCTTTTCTGTAACAAATCTGGCTGTTCATTAGATAACAGGTTTGCAGTGATGACGTGAAAAGGGCAAATTCAGAAGGCGTCTGGACAAGGTCCTCTAATCTTCAGTCAAGCGGTGTTTGTACAGTGAGAGAACCCAAGGGCTTTAGTGCCAAAAAACTCAAAGTTCAAATCCTGACCCTGCCACCCACCAATGACGTGATCTTGGTCCTTCCTCTTACCCTTTCTGAGCCTCAGTTTCCCCATCTGGGCAGTGGAGTATGATAATACCTAATGGAATTGAAGGGTAAATGAAGCACAGTAAGCAAAGGGTCCAGCACAGGGCCTGGAATATGGTAGGCACCCAACACGTGGCAATTATTGTCAACCTCAGCATCATCGTTATTATCATTCACTGCCAGGACTTGCCCGTGAGGCCTGTACTAACATCAGGGCAAAAGTTCCAAGGTCCCATAATCTCAATTGGCATAAAGTAGTTTATAAAAAATATGTTCTACATTCTACTTTAGTGAGTAGTTTCTGGGGTCTTAAAATCCTGTGATCGACCATCTAAGATTCTCCACTAGTCTCACTTGTTCAGGAGCAAGGGAGAGTGAAGAAAACTAAAGATACAAGGAAAGGTTAGTCCAAAGGACTAATGGACCACACCTACCATGGCCTCCACCAGACTGAGTGTAGTAAAACTAGATGGTGTCCATCTACCACCACTGACTGCTCTAATAGGGATCACAATAGAGGGTCCCAGACAGAGCTGGAGAAAAATGTAGAACAAAATTCTAACTCAAAAAGAAAGACCAGACTTGCTGACCTGACAGAGACTGGAGAAACCCTGAGAATATGGCCCCCAGATACCCTTTCAGCTCAGTAGCGAGGTCACTCCTGAGGTTCACCCTTCAGCCAAAGATTGAACAGTCCCATGGAACAAAACAAGACTAAAGGGGCACCAGCCCTGGGGCAGGGACTGGAAGGCAGGAGGAAACAGGAAAGCTGGTAATAGGGAACCAAGGGTTGAGAAGGGAGAGTATTGACATGTTGTGGTGGTGTTAACCGATGTCATAGAACAATGTGTGTACTAACTGTTTGATGAGAAACTAGTTTGTTCTGTAAACCTTCATCTAAAGTACAATTAAAAAAAAAAGGTCCAAGTTTCCATGAGCCAGTTTCTGCTGCTCTGCATTGCTCCAGGAACCTAAGGGACCATGATGACTAAAAACAGGATGAGACCAGTATTAGAAACCTAGTTCACTGCAATTCCGTTCACACCATGCAACGTGACACAGCTCAATGAAATGCAATACAACCTCATTCCTGTTAGCAGGTACCAGCCCCTTCCGAGGACACCCATATGGTGATTGTCTAAGTCCTGGGCTCTCTAGTTACTGATATAAATCACATATATCTGATTTTATTTGTTGCAAAGTGCCAAAGAGCTTTTATGCTACCAAACCTGTTGCTGTGGGGTTAATTCTGACTCATGGTGACCCCGTGTGTTACAGAGTAGAACTGTGCTCCATAAGGTGTTCTTGACTGTAATCTTTACAGGAGCAGATTGCCAGGCCTTTCTTCTTTGGTGCCACTGGGTGGGTTTAAACCACCAACTTTTTGTTTAGCAGTTGAGCGTAAACTGTTTGTGCCACCCAGGGATCTTTCTTTTATGCTAAACCTGTTTTTTTCTCTTTACCCCTGGATGTGGGGAGCCATGATAAGTTTAGATTTTGGCAGCAGGTTTTCTGCCCTCGCCCCCACACAGCCTGGATTTCTGACAATGCTGGAGACAGCTGTACATCATGTGTCATGACCGCGAGGGGAGCAGAGGAATGGGGCCTGGGCAGGGAGAGCTTTCTTCAGGCCAATGAAGGAGCTAGAACTCCAGGGCAACGGCCAGCCTGGTCACCCTGGGGCCTCCTGAGCTAGAGGGAGTGCTGAGAATTACTGCACCTGGGGCCTTCCAAGATCTTGGGGCCCCCTCTTGCTGAGTCTCAGCACAAAGCTTTCACCTGCTGCACTCCCCCCAGTCAGGTGACAATGTCTATCACCTCACATCAGCTTTCAGGCGTGCCAGAAATAATCCCCAGGAGCAACTCTGAGGACAGGCTGCCATAGTCAGCCAAATAGAGGCACGCAGTCTTGGGCAGCTGAGGGCTGCGTCCTTGAGTGCTCCCTCCACCCAGCCCTCTCAGTCTTGCTTCCCGAGAGGCACCGCTCGTGGTTCTCCCTGCCACCTGCCCCTCAGCCCAATTCCTCAGGCCCCACCAAGCATCTAGCTCTGCCTCTGGCCAAGCCCAGGCTGGGTCCTTCGTGCCGTCTGTATCCCCTGTTCATTCAGCCCCCAGAAGCCTCCCCCACCTTGCCCCCAGACATCCCAACCAGAGCTGCCTTCTACTGGACACTTGCTATATGCCTCAGGCAAAGTATTTTCTGTGTGTCAGGGCAGCTGAAGCTCAGAGAAGTGAAGCCACTTGCCTGGGGTCACCCAGCGAGTAAGTGGGGGAACCTTCCTAACCCTACCTAGCTCTGCCACTATCCAGGCCATCTCTGTGTCCCTTGTCCCGGGGGCAGCAGTGGGCATTGTCATCCTGCTCCTCAGTGGCTCAGGGGACCAGGGGACCGTGAGCCTATAGCCCAGTGGGGAGGGGGAAGTTTGCTATAACTCTTTCTCCAGATTTTAAAACAGTGATTCAGTCCAAGAACAGACTGTGTGGCGATGGTTGGAGGGTGGGAAAGTGTTGCAACCTAGATTATAAAGAGGATAGAAGAAGCGAAATGGAGAGGAAAAAGGACAAGAGATTCCGGCAAACCCCAGGGATTGCTAATGGAGAGAAATAAAGTAGCTAATTACATCTCTGAAGGCTATCTGTTCCAAAATGAATTTTTAATGAAAAAATAATGCATTTTCCCTGCAACTTAAATCAGAGTAAGAAGGGACTGAGCAGAGTTTCCCAGCGCAGCCAAGAGCAGCTGTGGATGTCTGGGGGGCCTCAGACCACCTCACCTGAGTTGCCTCCCACAGCAGCCTCAGCCCTAGGGTGCCCACAAAACATTCCTCCCGGGAAAGCCACAGGAAAGGCCATGGAATCTTCGCTCGCCTCCTGGGCTCCTGGATCACCAGGTGTGGACTTAGGCCAGCAAATCAAAGTTCCTCACACCACTGAAGTTTGGGGGAATTTTTTTCCAGTGGGTCCAGGAAGCCTTCATTGGTTGTGGACCCAACTATTTTCTTCTGCCCACCACCCCCTCCCCATTCTCTTCGTCCAGGAGTTACGGATCTTAAATCCAGCGGTATAAAGCGAGCTTCTTCTGTGAAATGAAGGCTCACCTCTAACAAGCCAAACAGATTTGTTTGGTAAGTATGGGTTTGGGGAAAATGAGCTCTGTTGTCCGTCCTTGTGGTTGTTGTGGTTAGTTGCCGTCGAGTTGATTCCGACTCATAACGACCCCATATGTGCCGAGAACTGTGCTCCGCAGGGTTTTCAAGGCTGTGACCTTTTGGAAGTAGACTACCAGGCCTGTTTTCCTAGATGCCTCTGGGGTGGGTTCAAAGTGCCGGCCTTTTGGCTAGTAGTTGAGCTTTTAACTTTTCCTGCCACTCAGGGACTGACTCCTCTGGGTTTTCTAAGATAATCCACAGATCAGAATTGGGAGAGAGAAGCATGTGTTTTAGAGTCAAACAGCCCTGGGTTCAAGTCCTAGTCTTATAACTTACTTGTGTGACCAGACAAGCCATTTAATTTCTTAGACTTAGCTTTTCTATCTTGAACATAGGGTAATAATACCTACTTTATAGCATTGCTGTGAGACTTACATTATGTCTGTAAAGTGCTTAGCACACAGTCCAAGTGCTCAATAGATGACAATTGTTTGTATTACAATTATTTGCTCCAGGACAACAGTGAAATCCCAGGAAATTTTCTCCTGGGTTTCTCCAGCCTCTGTCAGTACGTTGTGTCTGCTGTGGCCACCTGAGCCAGGCAGTAAGTGCCACGGGAAGTAGGGTCGGTTGGCTGGTATGGCCTCTGGCCTCTATCTCAGGGAACTGCTCTTGGGCCAGAAGGCGAGAGGAGGATCGATCTCACTTCCTTTGTGCCTGAAACTCTTTCACTCACCCACCTGGGAGGAAGGGATGGCAACTGTATGGGGTAAGCCGGCAGTCAGGGCAGAAGGGGCTCCCCTAACCCTAACCCTTTGACCTGGTGCGGTCAGAAACACACAACACCCAGATGCATAAAGCCCCAGGCCATTGTTCCCCCGACCCCTAATCCTCCTCCAGCCCCTCCCCCCTGCCACATACACCATCCCCTTATTCCCCAGCCAGGCTTCCAGGAGCAGAGAGACCCTGCAAATCTTCTCCTCTGCTTTCTGCAGTCCTTGAAGGAGCTGGCGACAGTACTGTTGTAGGATTTGTTCCTGACCCTCTTGGGCTGAGCTTCAGACTCAGGATGCTGCTCCACCTGCAAAGCAGACTTTTCACTAATGGGATTGTGCAGAAAAACATTTGGCCCAGAAATCGGAGCCAATGAGGTCAAGGTTATGGGGACAATTCTCCTATAGCAGGACTAGAGAAAGACAGTTCTACCACCTGAACCCACATTGAGCCCTGACCCGAGTCACAGGCTGATTTTGACCACAGAATTTTAAGTTGAGCCTGTTTCAGCAACTCCACTTCATCGATAGAGAAATTAAGCTCCAGAGAGGGGCAGTAACTTGCCCAAGGTCACACAGCAAACCAAAGGCAGAGCTGTAACTAGAATCTAGTCTTCTGCTTCCTGGCCCAGTTATCTTAAAAAAAAAAAAAAAAACCCACTACTGTCGAGTTGATTCTGACCCATATCGACCTTATAGGACAGAGCGGAACTGCCCCGTAGGGTTTCCAAGGCTATAAATCTTTATGGGAGCAGACTGCCACATCTTTCTCCTGGGGTGTGGCTGGTGGGTTTGAACCTCTAACCATTTGATGAGTGGCCGAGAGCTTTAACCACTGTGCCACCAAAAGGTGCCATTTTAAGCCAGGCTTTGAAGAAAAGAGAGGAAGTGCCCAGGTAAGGGGGGCCCTGGTGAATGGTGGTGATGCTGTTGCAGAAGCCCTCCTTCTCCCCCTCCCTGCTGCGGCAGGGCCAGGTGAAGGCCAGAAAGCGGTGGGTCCTACTGGGCCCCTCAGTCCGGAGGAGGCCAGGGAGGCTAGGGAGAGCTAGGCTGGGTACCACCCCTCTGTTCCAGTCTTCTCCCAGAGAGTAGCAGCATCAGCGGCTGCAGAAACACGTGACACCTCTGTGCAGAGAGGCTGAGATAAGAAGACGGATTGATCTTTCTGCTGCTTCAAAGAGAACAGAAGCCGTCCTTGTCATCGCTGCTGATCAAAGTCTCTGCAGAGGAGGTTTTAATGTGCCCTACCCTGCCCCCACTCTGGGCACTGGGGAGGTGGAAGGCCCACTCGTTGTCACGCTGAAGCCTTACTCCCAACCTCACTGCAAATTAGAGAGACCTCCCTTCCAGCCAGGGCCCCACAGCAGCTAGCAGGAGCCGTCGTTTCAGATTTCCTGCCAGCATTTCTCCAGCCTAGGGTCAGGGCTCAGTCTGTGAGAACTGACATTATCCCCATTTTACAGATGAGAAATTGAGGCATGGTAACTTATCTAGAGTCACAAGTTAGTTAGACCTTGGGAAACCCTCACTCTTATGGGCCTTCATGGCCTTTGTCCTCAGGAAGCCCCCTGTCTGAGGGTGGAGACAGGCTCTTCTCTCTGGACGGCCAGCTCATCAGAAAGACTGAAAATAGTCTGTGTGAAAAAGGAAGGATGGGCCCTGGCTCTGTAATGTCTCATTTCAGGCATCTTGAAAAATCCAAACTCCTTAATTCCACTTCATCTTTCCTGGTTGGACAGAATGTGAATTTGTCCCTCTCCTCCTCCACAAACCATACCCAACTCCATCTACCTACAGATAGGGCTCTGCCTTACACAGGAAAACCGTTACACACTTATCCATTAAATACAATGCAATGTCCCAATTCCTTATCCTGGCATTCAAGGCCCTGAAAAACCTTGATGAGAGGCTCTGTGGCCTAGAGGATAAGAACATGGGCTCCTGGACCAAATTTCCTGGGCTAGCATCCTAGCTCTCAACCTCCTAGCTCTTTGACCCATGCATTATTTTGAAGTGTGTTGTTTAATTTCCAAGGATTTGGGGAGATTTCCCAGATATCTTTCTGCTATTCATGTCTAGTTTAATCCATTATGGTCAGAAAACATGCTTGGTATGATTGCAATTACTTTAAATTTAGTAAGGTGTTTTTTATGACCCACAATATGGTCTATATTGGTGAATGATCCATGAAAAACTTGTAAAGAATGTGCATACTACTCTTGGTGGTAGAGTATTCTGTTAATGTCAATTAGATCAGGTTGGTTGATAATGTTGCTCAGACCTTCCATATCCTTGCTGCTTTTCTCTCTACTTTTCTATCAGTTACTGACAGAAGGGTGTTAAGGTATAATTGTGCATCTGTCTAGTTCTCTTTTCAGTTTTATCAGTTTTTGGCTTCATGCATTTTGAAGCTCTATTTTTGGGTGCACACACATTTAAGATTGTTAAATCTTCTAAGTGTATTGATCCTTTTATCATTATGTAGCATTCCTTTTTATTCCCGGTGAGTTTCCTTCTTCTGGAGTCTACTTTGCCTGATAGTAATATGGTCATTCCAGGTTTTTTTTTTTTAATTAATGTTTCACAGTGTATTTTTCCTATCCTTTTACTTTTAACCTATCTATATCATTATATTTAAAGTGAGTTTTTTATAGACAGCATATAGATGGGTCTTGTTTTACTTATATATATATAACATATATATATACACACACACAACACGATATGACAATCTCAGTCATTTAATTGGTGTGTTTTGGCCATTTACATTTAATGTATTTATTGATATGGTTGGATTTAGGCCTAGCACTTATTGTTTTTGGTTTGTCCCCTCTTTTTTATTCCTCTGTTTTTCCTTTCCTTCCTACTTTTGAATTATTTGAATATTGTTTTAGTATTCCATTTTTATTTCTCAATGGACTTTTTGACTAAATCTTTTTGTACAATCTCTTTTTTTTAGTGGTTGTTCTGAAGATTATGATATACGTACCTAACTTTTAAGTCTTCTTAGAGTTAGTTTTGCCACTTCAAGTTAAACATAGAAACTTCACAATTATATAGGTCCTCACCCTCCTTTATATTGTAGTTGTTATATGAATTCCATCTATAAAACCCCATCAAACAATGTTACAATTTTGTTTTTAATAGTCATACATATTTTAAAGTACTTAAGAGGGGGAAGAAAATTTTGTCTTATATCTATCCAGATATTATCATATTTATTTGTTTTCTATTATTTCTTAAGTTCCTAGTTTCTTTCTGGTATAGCTTCCTTTCTCCTTAAGAACTTCCTTTAGCATTTCTTTTGGAGCAGATATGCTGGCAACAAATTCTCTTAATTTTCTTACATCTAAAAATACCCTTATTTTGTCTTAAAAAAAAAAAAGATATTTTCCCTGGATACAGAATTCTGGATTGACAGTTCTTTTCTTGTTGTTCCACTATCTTCTGGCTTCCCTTGTTTCTGATGAGAGATCTGTAGTTGTTGAATTTTTTCCCCCTATGTGTTTACGTGTTGTTTTCTTCTGGTTGCTTTCAGAATTTTTTTTTTTTAATCTTTGGTTTTCACCAGTTTGATTAAGATGTATTTGCTCAGGTTTCCTTTGAATTTATCCTTTTTGGGGTCTATTGATCTTGAATCTAAAAATTTATGTCTTTTCACCAAATTTGGGAAGAATTTTTAGCCATGATTTCTTCAAATATATCTATATATCTCTCTTATATATTTGCACCAAGCTTTTTCTCCTCTCTGGGACTCCAGGGGCATGAAAGTTAGACTTTTTTTTTTTTTTTAAATATTTTCCCACAAGTCCCTGCGGCTCTGTTCATTTTTTAAACTTTTTTATTTTTATTGTTCAGATTAGATGATTTCTATTGGTCTGTTTTCAAGTTTACTGACTCTTTCCTCTGTCATCTCCATTTTGCTATTGAACCCATAGAGTGAATTTTTTATTTCAGTTATTGTATTTTTCAGCTATATAATCTCCACTTTGTTCTTTTCTTTCCTACTCTTCATTTCTTTCCTGAGAACTTCAATCTTTTTGTTCATTTTAAGATCATTCTCCCTTACTTCATGGACCCTAGATGTGATAGCTGTTTTAATGATTTTGTGTGATAATTCTAATATCGGAATCATCTTGGGGCCAGCATCTATTGTCTTTTCCTTTGAGAGTAGTTGGGATTTACCTGGTTCTTTGCATGTAGAGTAGTTTTGGGCATTTTAAATATTATGTAATCAACCGTATTAGATTCAGACCACAAGTCCTACCTACCTTCTGTGGGCTATGGTTCCAGTCTCAAATTACTTTTTTATGCTAGTCAGGTCTGCCCCACAAGTGTACCACTCAGGATCCTTTCTAGGATCTGATCAGAGGCCTACACCATGTTTCAGATCTCCAAATCTTTGTTATGCTGCCTTGAGTCAGTCCTATGCATGCATAGCCCAAGGGTGAGTCCAGGACTTCATACAGAGAGGAGTCATTTCTCTAGCTCTCCAAGAACCTCAACCACCCTCCTCCCCCAGGTCCCAGAGGCCCTTTTCCTCATTCTGGAGCTAAAAAGCTGGGGTTTTAGCCTCCCATACTGTTGCACATTTCCCCTGACTGAAAGCCCTGGAGGTGCATTGGTTAAAGCGCACAACTGCTAACCGAAAGATCAGCAGTTCGAAACTACCAGCGGTTCCACAGGAGAAAGATGTGGCAGTCTGCTTCCATAAAGATTCACAGCCTTGGAAGCCCCATGGGTTTGCTATGAGTTGGAATTGACTGAACAGCCGTGGATGGGTCCACTGCCAGGGTAAAGTGTGAGATAAAAGAGAGAGAAAAAAAATAACAGGATTTTCCCTACACTCTTAGAACCAGTTCCTCTGGTCCAAGGGAAGGATGTTCTCTCGGAGTTTTAGGTACCTGTGCCATGGGGAGCCCCAGTGCCACAGCAGGTAAGTGCTCGGCTGCTAACCGAAAGGTCTGCAATTTGAATCCACAAGTTGCTGTGTGGGAGAAAGATGTAGAAGTTTGCTTCCATAAACATTACAGCCTTGGAAACCTTATGGGGGCTGCTTTACTCCGTTCTAAAGCGTTTCTATGAATCAACTTGATGGCAATGGGTTTGGTTTGGGGTTTTGGGTGCCCTCAATGCTGCGGGAGTATAGCTTCATGACTGGGGCTTTCCTTGGGACAGAGCCAGGAGAATAAAAGCGAAAAAAAAAGTAGATGGCCCCTACATACTCTGTCCTTCAGGGATCCCTGCAAATGTTACCAGTCCCCTGCCCAGAAAGAGGTTTTTTCTTAGAGCTTTTTCTGTTTGTGCCAGCTTTGAGCTTTTTGAGACTTAGGATCTTTAGAGTCCAAATCAGGAGATATGGGAGGGAAAAAACCCAGGAAACTCACGGCCGTATAGGTCATTCTTTGAGGTTTGATTTCTGTCTTAGTCATCAAGTGCCACTATAATAGAAATACCACAAGTGGATGGCTCTAACAAAGAGAAACTTATTCCTCACAGTAACGTAGGCTGGAAGTCCAAATTCAGGGCATCAGCTCCAGAGGAAGTCTTTCTGTCTCTGGAGGAAGGTCCTTCTCATCAATCTTTCCTTGGATTAGGAGCTTCTCTGCACAGGAACCCCAGGTCCAAAGGAAGCACTCTGCTCGCTGCATTGTTTTCTTGGTGATATGAGGCCCTCCACTCTCTGCTCACTTCCCTTTCCTTTTATCTCTTATAGATAAAAGGTGGTGCAGGCCACACTCCAGGAAAACCCCCTTTACATTGGATCAGGGATGTGATCTTAGTAAGAGTGTTACAATCCCACCCTAATCCCTTTAACATAATCTAATCTTGCTTCATTAACCACAGGCAGAGATTAGGATTTATAACACGTAGGAAAATTACGATCACAAAATGGAGGGCAACCACACAACATTGGGAATCATGGCCTAACCAAGTTGACACTTATTTTTGGGGGACACAATTCAATGCATGACAATTTCCCTCCCTAAACTACTTGCTATAATTTATTTTTCAGAGTATTTACACAATTGCTGTATGTGTTTTTATTTGCAACGAGTGAGAAAGAGGTGAAGTGTGCTTACTTTATCTTAGCTGTAACTACAAACCTGCAGACATGTAACCTGGAGTTGAAAAGTACAAGAGAATTTGACTAATTTTGCAAACAGCATTGCTACATTTAAGAGAATGTGAGAGTCACTACATCTACAAATTTAATTTACTAGATTTATAAGTTTTTCAAGTACAGGATGAAAATGTTTTGCTTGTTCAATTAGGCATTTAGGTGACTTAGGAAGATCAAATGCATTAAATGTTTCAATGTAGTTGAAATTGTTCAGGCAAATTAAGTTGTAAAAGGCACTGATTGTTTAAAGGAGTTTAGTTTTTTCGACCTGAGTTAATCAAACTTTAACTGAAGAAAAAATGAAGGTTTCGCTCTTATTTTATTACAATTATGAATAGAACAATAAGATTAGTAAGTGGAACTAATCCTTAAGAAAACCTATGTTTTTCAATGTGCGTCCTTACTAAGTTAAATATTAATTTTCAAAAGGGAACTATAAATAGTATTTTTGTGTGTACAACATTCCTCACACACATATCAAAAAAGCCTCATTGATGGGGGCTCACCCCCTTCAGAGACAGCCGTTTCACTCTCGAACAACTCTCACTGTCCGGAAGAAGGTCTTTCTTTCCAGCTGAGATCAGTTTATAGTGTAGACTGTAGAGGGTACAAGCTTTTAGAGACAGACTGGCGAGTTAGTTTACCCCTCTGAGTCTCAGTTTCCTCATTTATAAAATGGAGATTAAAAAAAGAACCTACCTCACAGGGTTGTTTTGAGGACTAAATGCGATGGTGTATACGAAGTGCTTAGCATAGAAAGCAGTCGTAGCAGTGATAGCAGAAGTGGTTGTTGCTGGTGTTGTTATTCTCTCAGCCAGTGGGAAAACCAAACTGAAGTGAAAGACTGCCTGAAAGACCCTCACTCCTGTCCTACCTGCAGGGCTGTTCCCTCCCTGGCCCAGATGTTCCCAATAATGCCAATGCCTTGGACCCACACTGTCTGGTGTTGCCAGCTGGTGGCTGAAAGATGCAGGGCCGTGGCCTCAGAGAGACCCAGGTTTGGACCCTGACTCTGCCACTTCCTCTTGGGTGGTTTGGAAAAGCTGCCCAGGCTCACTGAGCCTCCCTTCGTTCACCCACCCATGACACGGGGCTGAAGATACTCGGCTTGTAAAGTGGATTTGCATATAAAACGAGACATTGTGCAAAATGCCCCTCACGATGCCTCCACAAGGTAGGCTTGTATACCTAGTAGTTATCTTACGTCTAGTGTCTACACTGTAATTTTTATTTCAAAGTGGATTTTTTTTTTTTTTTTAACTACCAGATAGTTCAGTGGTAGAATTTTTGTCTTCCATGCTGGGGACTCTGCTTTGATTCCTGGACAAGGCACTTCCTGCTCAGCTACCACCCATCCGACAGTGGAGGACTGTGTGTTGCTATGATACTAAACATGTTTCAGTAGAGCTTCCAGACAAAGAGAGACTAGGAAGAAAGGCCTAGTGACCTACCTCTGAAGAATTGGCCAATGAAAACCATATGGATCACATTGGTTTGATCTGTAACCTATCATTGGGCTGGTGGAGGATCAGGCAGCATTTCGTTCTGTGTGCACGGGGTTACCATGAGGTGGGGACCAACTCAACAGCAGATAACAACAACAGCAACCATCAAGTCAACTTGTCTGCATTGACCTAGGTTATCCATTGGTTTGTTTACACTGACCCAGCTGAGGAGTAGGAGGCCCATGTTCTAGTCCTGGGCCTTGGCACTTTGGTCAAGCCCCTCTCCTGCCCAGAATCAGTGTGCTCATTGGGTGTGAAACCCCCATTCTGCCCTCACAGGACCCACGCCACTCAGATGCCTGGGAATGTGCAACCAGGGTTAGTTCTGAAGGGCATGCTGTGCCGACAGACACAAGAGAGGGATCCGTGGACAGAGCAGGGTTTTCTGGCCTCCTCGCCCTGACAAGAACTTGGCTATTATGGCCAGGCCCAGGGACAGAAGCAGACAGCCTCTCACAGGTTTGTGTTCTGAGTCATCCATTCAACAGCCCTGTGTTTCCTCCTTTGGAGCAAAGGCTGATGTGACAGAAGCAGAAGGGTCATCAGTGCCATCTTCCACCCCTGCTCCAACTCCCCACCAGCCGCCGTAGGCCCCCCTACTGCTGGACTTCTAACATGGGTCTGTCCCTGAGTACCAGAATGGGTGAGCAAGAACTTACCCCAGCGTTTGGTTCTCCTGCCTCTGGAGCCATGGGACTTCAATCAGCCATGTCCATGTTCATTACAGCAGCAATGATGCCCTTCAAGGTCCAGCTTCAGCCTGTCCCTTCCCCCAGGAAGCCCTCCCTGGCTCTTCCAGCCCAACCACCCTCTCCCTTCTCTGAGAATCGAAACCCCACACACCATCCCTTGCTCACATCTGTCCTGCCCTGGCTTTTTGCTCTTCTCTGGATGGCTCTGCACCTTGTCAGAAGCCCAGGTAGGGAAATTCTGAAAGGAAGGTACAGGCTTTCCCCCCTCTCTACCTCCCTGAGACCGCTGCCCTGGGATGGGCCCACAGGTGGTTCTGAGATTGTTGGCTGGCTGGGGGAACATGAGATGGGAGTTGGGGTGGGGGAGAGAGCCCAGGTACTGTCTGTGCGTCACAAAACCTAGGCTGCAGAGAGGCCAGCAAAGAAGGGACATGAGATCCCACAATGTACCTGACACCTCAAGCACATTGGGGACCTCTCTGCTCTCAATAATGAAAGGATCTTCTGTGTGTAAAGGGCCTATGATGTTGAAAGGTCTTTCCCATCCCTGCTCTCATTTGAGACAGAATGGGCATCATTACGTCTCATCTGCAGAGAGGGGACTAGGTATCTAAGAGAAGAGTTGGGTTTCCCAAGGTCACAGAGGTATCAAGGGCAAGCACTCAGACTAGAACCCCCGGCTTCTGACTTCCAGCCTCTCAATCTTTATCTCTGACTTTCACGGGGGGTGGGGTGGGAAGAGATGGTAGGAGAACAGAGTGGGGAGTGAGCGATGCTTCTTCGTACACCCACATCTGTCTTCAAGCTTTCTCTGCTGGCAGCGGGGGCCAGCAAGGAAGGAGACAGAGCAGGGGGAGCAGAGCTTGAGACTCTGCCTGGGGTGAGTCCCCATTGTCCATGATGGGTGGTGTCTGGAAGCCACAGGGGGGCAGGTGGATGTGAGTGCAGACCCAGCCTTCCTCCACCCTGCAGCCCCAGCCCCAGAGACCTGTTCTCTCCTATTCCATGCTCCCTCTTATTATCCCAAGGGGATGCACGATCTGAGATCTCTAGAGTTGTCCCAATTCCAAAACAGAGCTTGGAGGTGAGACTGAGGCAGGCAGTGATATTGGCTGGGGGATGAGATCTAGCTCAGCTGCCCCTGCTCCCCTTCCTGCACTGGAATCTAGGAAGCTTCCGTCTCTAAATGTTGATCAGGCTGGATCTCTGGTTTCTGAAATCTTTCATCCTTGCTTCTGGTAGGCTGGAGTGAAAAGGTCCTCCCTTCTCTGGTTGATTTTGCACTGGCCCATTTTCTTCTCCTCCCTCCTTTCACCTGACTCCAGGGGGTTCTAGGAAGAAAATACAGCCAGTCAGCATTCCTTCCTTCTGGCCAAGCAGGAGCTGTCAGGAGAGGAATCTTGAGTGGGTAAGTGTGTGTGTGTGTGTGTGTGTGTGTGTATGCACATGCGTGCACACATGTGTAAAAAAGAATTTCTTAAAGATGGGCCAGGCCTCCCCATTATATAGGCCAGGGACCCAGCCTCGCCCAGCAGAGATTTCAGAAGAGTTGCTTCCCAACACCAAGGCTTCACCAATCCCACTGGCAGGTGTGGGAAGCGAAGGAAGCTGGCAGTCAAAAGAAGCCAAGCGAAACTCATTGGCCACCACTATCCAGAGGATTGACAGGGCTGTGGGAAGCTCTGGCACGGAACTCACAGCCAGCAGAGAGTGGTGGGGGAAACTGGGCCAGACCTGGCAGCTAGAAGACTGGACACATGAGCGAATGTTATAGATTGACAGGGAGTGGGGAGATGGGTCAGCACAACCCCTCATTATGTGGATGGGGAAACTGAGGCTCAGAGAGGGGTAGGACACTGCTAAAGGTTGCAGAGCAAGGCAGGGACTGAAAATATTTCTTTGGACTGCAATTTGGTTTTTACAATGTATTGTTAAGTGGCTCCACAATCAATAGCTGGAAAGTTTATTCATTGCCCACTCATGGGACACTGCCGGGTGCCAGGCCCTGTGCTGGGGCTCTGTGAGATCCAGGACTACATGACACCTGGTCCCTGTGTGGCCAGGACCTACTTACTGTTCAGGAGATGCAACAGCCCTGTGGGTTGGTAACAATGCTGTAATAAAGCTACAGGCAGAGCACAGTGAGATATGGGGGTGAGAAGGAAAGAGAAAGGGGGCAATTCTACTTACTTATGCCTCATCTTGCCAAAAGATTCATGGTGGCTATGATTCCACAGAGATTTCCAGAGCATGTCTTGCCCTCGAAGAGTGAACAGGATTCAAAGAGGGTAAGATAGGGATGGGCATTCCAGGAGGAGGGAACAGGTCACATGTTCAAGAGCATGTGTGGACATGTATGAGGCCTCGCAAAGCCCAGGTGACCAGAATGGAAGGGTCAATGGGCAATGCCGAGGACAGGTATGTTGAGGCATGGCCCTGGAGGTTGGGATTCTGTTCAGACTTCATATATGCCAGCCCGATGTGGGCACTGTTGTAGATATGCTTGCCCTTCCAGAGGCTGGTCTTTTTGGCCTTCGTCACTACATCGCCACAATAATGCTGCGTAACAAACTCCCCCACACTCAGTGGTTTAAAATCCTAAGCATTTATTTAACTCAATATTCTGTGGGTCAGTGATTTGGGCTGGGCTCAGCTGGTATTTCTTCAGGTCTCAACGGGGCTCACGCACATCTCTGGAGGTTGGCTGGCTATTAGCTGATCTGGGCTGGTCTTGGCTGGGGTGCCTAAGACACCTTGGCTCTGCTCCATGTGTCTCTCACTCTGGTGGCAGAGGCACAATAGGGCAGGCCCTAGAGGAAAGTCCGTTTCAAGCCTCTGCTTGCATCACATTTGCTAGAGTTCTGCTGATCAAAGCAAGTTGCATGGCTGGACCAAGAGTCAAGGGGTGGGGTTGGTCACCTCCACTCATGGTGGGAGGGCAATATGAAGATAATTGGTAAAGGGCATTGATACGGGGAGGGCAAAGCATTGGGGCCATCCAGGCAATCTACCACTGTCATTTACCAGCCAGTCTGGGCACAAGTGTCCATTCCCACATCCCTGGACAGGGCCACAGAGCAAGGCTCCAGGACAGTGGTGGCCCACTCCCCAGGACCTAGCTCAAATCCTGCCTCCTCAATGGAACCCTCCTTGCTGACTGCAGCACTCAACTTAGCTCACATTGCTTGGTTCTGAGAGGGCTCAGGTGATTCCAGGGGTGTGTGTGTGTGTGTGAGATTGTGTGAGTGTGCATGTGTGAAGTATTTTTGAATGGGATATAATGTGTGAGAATGTGTTTCTGTGTATATATGTAACTATGTGTGTTTGTGTGAATATATAAGTGTATCTGTGCATAAGTACACACAGATACACTTACTATACATCGTATGTGTACTTGTATAAGTGTGCATGGGTGACGTGTTTGTGAATGGGCTGTATGAGTGTGAGAATGTGTTTGTGTGAGTGGAAGTGTGTATATATGTGACCATGCTTGTGTGAATGTAGGAGTTTAAGTGTATCTGTGTGTAAGTACATGTGTATTGCCACCTGAACTGGATAGTGGGGACTGGTGAAGGACTGCCTGTTTCTTCATTGTCACCACTGTGCTGGGCAGCAGAGCCCCAGAGGGGCAACAGTTGTGGCTTCTGCCTTCTAGGAGGCCTGGTTTTCTGTAGGAGACACACCTGCCAGTGGTGACCACCCAGCATGGCAAGTGCCAGGACTGGGCAGCACAGGGCACGGGGAGCCCAAGGGGGGCCCTGGGCCCAGCCCAGCAGCCAGGAAAGACTTTCTGAAGAAGATGGAATAGAGTCTGGAGGCCAAGAAGAAGACTAGGAGTCACCTGGTGACTTTAGGTGGGCGGGAGAATTCTGCTCTATGTAGAGGGAATAGCCAGGGTCAAGGCAAGGCGCGAGAGCAGGCAGGCGTGTTTGAGGGATGGCCGTGGCTGTGTGAGGCTGAACTCAGGGGGCACGCTGGGGAGAGTGGGGATGAGGATGGAGAGGTCACAGGCTGGGTCTCTGTGCCCTGGGTGTTGGGTGATGGATGAGGTGAGGTGATAGTGGTGAGGTAGGCCGGGCCTGCTTTGCAGGTTAGAAAGCTGGCGCTGCTGGAGGTGGATGGGGCTGACGGGAGATCAGAAGATCAACTGTGATAACAACCCAGGGGGCTGAGGAGGAGGGTCTGAACCTGGCAGAGCTGGCAAAACCAAAGAAGAGGGAGCGAATGTGAGAAATTAAGAAGTCTGCACGACCCTGTGAACTGTAAGATGTGGCACCCAAGGCAGAGATGCCTTCGGCCCAGGGTTCGGGAGCTAGAGCTGAAGTGTGTTGGGTCCCCAGGAATCTAAAAGGTGACAAGGGTGGCACTGGGAGACTGCCCATGAGAAGCCAGAGAGACCTGGGGCAGGCCTGCTTGGGAGCCAGGGGCCTCCAGAGAATATGGTTCGGGATTCCTTGCTAGACTGCTGGCTGCACGGCTGACTTCAGAGGCCCCGGCATAGCAGCCTGGCACAGTTGTCACTTCCCCGCCCATGTCCTCATCATCTGGCACGTTCTGACATGACAGCACTGCCGACAAAGAGCAGAGGGATCTTGAAAAAGCTGGAGAAGAAAGGAAGCATCAAAGCACCGTCCCAGACCCACGTTCTCTCACCAGCTCCAAAGCCGGCTTCAGACGCCCAACTCCTGCTAGGGCCTGAGGGGACCAACTGTTCACCGGAGTCGCACGTCTCTCCCCTAGGAGCTTCAAAGGTGACTTTGGCAGAGCCAACCTCCTAGTTCCTACCAAGGGGTGGGGAAGTTGGTCCAGCCTGCTGCCTGGGAGCCTTGAGTGCCTTCTCTTCTGAGCCTCTGGCTGACACAGATCGCTTTTCTCCCCCAAGGCGTCCTCTTGCCCCAGGGATCCCACTGACTGAGGACTTGTCACTAGCCGTGCCTACCCTGGCCTAGAGCAAGGGCCCTGCTCATCAAGGGTTTCATCCTCACCTGGCCCAAGTCTGGAACCATGTGCCCTGGGCGCCGCCTGTCTTTCTTGTAGAGTTGGGTCTAGCTCTTGGGCAGCTGCTGAGGGCAGTGAGGTCCCTGGATCCCGCCTTAAGACTTTCCTGGGAAGAACTATGCTCTGTAGAAGTCTTTTCTTTTCCTCTTTGATTACCACATGGGAGTTTTGAAGCCTTTGCTGCCACAGTCCCACACAGGAATGCCAACCCTTCTTTTGCTTCTTGAATTGGGAGGATGAGAGAAGTTCCCAGCCCCCAAGGGCACGACTGGAAGCCTGGGACCCTGGGGGTACAGAGAGTTCATGTGGTCTTGGGGTAGGGGGTGGTGGCAAGAATGTGACTCCTCTCCTCAGCTCTCAGAAGCAAGCCCTGGGCTTCCTGGGCAGGGTGGGCAGGGCCGGTCAAGGTGGAGAGAGGTGGGGACCTGGGTTTCTCCCCTAACAATTTGACTTTAGTAATCTCTTTGGGCTTTAGTTGCTTCCTCTCCAGAACGAGGTCAGTAATACTAGCTGCCTGAGGCTGATCCATGAATTGGGTAAGATAATACATCTGAAAATGTCTAACAGTGCTTGGACCACAGTAGGTACTAATTTTTAAAAAGTCATTAATTCAACAATGGGTACATAAATTACCATGCACCCTCCATCCCCCAATTCCCAGTACATGAGGAAGCTCCAGAAGGGTAGCCCTAGGTTGGAGGGTCACAGAGGGGAAGGACCCCTACTCCCTCTCCCCACAAGATCACAATTCAGGTTAAATGCAGCCAGCAGATGCAGAAGGTGGGGGGAAGAGCTCAGAGCCAAGAGGACTGGACAGACTGCCAGGGCTGTGGGAACGGAAGACAGGAGATGGATGCGGTCTGGGCCTTCAGGGAAACAGGAAAGTGAACCGGCCTAGCAGGATGTCAATATTGGGAAAGGCAGAGGATGGGGACAAAACCTCACAAACCCAGTGTGGGGCCTGCCGTGGGTGCTTCAGGGCTGCCCTCTCCTCAGGAAGGAGGTGAAGAGGGAGAAGAGGCTTTGGTCTACGAATCCTCAGTCTCTTGGTTGGCAAGGAGTATGTCCTGCTGGCCTGACCAGGGAGACCAAGCAGCCCTGTACTTCAGGCACTGGGACAGCCTCCAGGGCCAGTGCTACCTTGGGCCTCGTAGCCATCCTGGAGCATTTGCTGCCACAGGCCCTCTGGAGAACTGGAAAGAAGAGAGAAGAGTTCAACCCCAAGGGCATGACTGGGAACCTAGACCTCACGGGAGGGGATGAGGGCACAGAAACTGGACCACAGAGTGGCTGGGATGTGAGTCCTCTCCTTGGCCTTCAGGAGAAAGCCCTGGGCTTCCTGGACAGGGTCAGCAAGGCTAGTACAGATGGAGAGGGTTGGGAGGAGTCAGAGAAAGGCAGGCCACACCTTGGGCTCCTCAAGGTCAGGGGACTCCACATAGCTTGCCCCCTCACCCCGCCCCACAGCACAGCCAGGGCCTGGCTAGTGGAGAGGTGAATAAGCATTTGTCAAATTGATTTGATAAGAGGATCTAGAGTAAGATGTAGTCACAGAGACAGGTGGGACAGAGAAACCGAGAGATGAAAAGAAATGCACACTTGGATTGGAAAAATCTAAAGAGATGATGGAAGTGGAGAAGGGAAAGAGGGAAGAAAAATACAGCAGCAGAGATGGAGAAGGAGTGAGAAGATAGTGCTTTCACCAAGTCCCAAAATAGCATCTGCTGGTGCCGGCAGCCTGCCCTGAGATGGCCCTGTAATTGGGGCTGAATTCAGCATTCTCTGAGCCCGGGTGTCGCGGAGGACGGCATGTGCCGGTCCAAGGTTGTCAGAAAAGGCCCAGCTGGAGCTGGAATGTGCTGGGTGGGTGGCTTCCTGCCCTGAACTCCCCACTCCCCCTCCAGCTCCTGCCCTGTGCACCAAGCCCATGGCAGGGTGGGGAGCCAGCTCTGGGGAGGTCAGGGCCTCTCCTGCTCCCTGGTGCAGAGGAGTGGAAGGCTTGGTGGAAAACAAGGCTGAGGAGCGGGAAGAAGGTGGAGGGGACCGGATGATCACTGCATTTGAAAAAGAGATGGTTGTCGGACACTTGGATACTTGTTGTTGTTATTAGTTGCTGTTGAGTTGAGTCTGACTCACGGGGACCCCGTGTGTGCAGAGTAGAACTGTGTTCCATAGTGTGTTCAAGGCTGTGACCATTTGGAAGCAGATTACCAGGCCTCTGAGTGGGCTCGAACTGCCAACCTTTCAACTAATCGTGGTGCGATTAACAGTTTGCGTCACCAGGGACTCCTGCTTGGATACTTAGTGCTATTATTTTAGGGACGAGTTATACTTTCATTAAAACCTAACAGGCCTACTTGTCTGCTCACATCCTCTCTTCCAAACGACAGTAACCGGGTGTGTGGGCTAAGCAGCTGTAACGTAAGGTACCACCTCTTCTCTGACTCATTCACCTATTGCTTCGGAGGAAAGTCTGCTCTTAGTGGCTCAGACCTTATGGTGACACAGCCTCTGCTCTAGCCAGATATAAAAGGTGGCCTGGCCGGGCTCCATTTCCCTTTAGGTCAGAATGAAAACACCTGTTATTCTTCACACCGTAAGTAATTTTCATTAGATGCCAAGATTTTCCAACAGCGTGAAAATCAAGACAGAGAGAGTTGACTTGAAAAACCCCATCCCATCTCCGCACTCCATCACATGGAAAAAAATTTTTTTTAATACGTACATATTTATGCCAACATCTGTGCTTGTCATGCTCAATATCTAGGTTAATTTTAAGATACTGATTGACAATTAGTTGGAAAGGGAGTGAAAGGGGATGTGACCTTGGGCAAGAATGCTTTCTTCAGCTGAGGCAATTCCCAGAAGGGGCTGACAACTGAGAGATGTCAAAGCACCACTTTTTTATTTTAGCAGCTAGGGGAATAAGTTCTGAAGGGGGCATCTGGGCAGCACAGCGCAGCGTTCATGACAAGAGGTTTCTCAATGATACCAGTGGGGCTGGGGAAGGTCTTCCCTGGGCTTGGTGAGGCCAGCTCCTGGATGGACAGAGACTTCTAGAGACAATACAGACCACAGATTAGAGTTTCCTAGGGGAAAGGGTCTTACAGACTGTGGGAGAAAGGGAATAAAGCTGGGCTAAGGAGTTCTGGAAGGCAGCTTGGACCAATAAGCAACATCATGATAAATGGAGACAATACTGAAGTTGTCAAGGATTTCATTTTACTTGGATTCGCAATCAATGCCCATGGAAGCAGTAGTCAAGAAATCAAACAACATATTGCGTTGGGCAAATCTGCTGCAAAAGACCTCTTTAAAGGGTTAAAAAGCAAAAATGCCACTTTTAGGGCTAATGTGCACCTGACCCAAGCTGTGGTATTTTCAATTGCCTCATATGCATGAGAAAGCTGGACAATGAATAAGGAAGACAAGAAGAACCAATGCTTTTGAATTATGGTGTTGGTAAAGAATTCTGAATATACAATGGAATGCAAGAAGATCGAACAAATCTGCCTTGGAGGAAGTACAGCCAGAGTGCTCCTTAGAAGCAATGATGGTGAGATTTCGTCTTACCTACTTTGGACATGTTATCAGGAGGGACCAGGCCCTGGGGAAGGACATCATGCTTGGTAAAGCAAAGGATCAGCAAAAAAGAGGAAGACCTTCAACAAGATAGATTGACACAGTGGACAATGGTTTCAAACATAACAATGATGGTGAGAATGGCACAGGATGGGGCCGTGTTTTGTTCTGTTGTACATAGGGGTCGCTATGAGTCAGAACTGACTTGTTGGCACCGAACAGCAGCAGCAGCAAGGAGTTCTGGAAGGCAGCTTGAGGCTTGAATATACCCTCCCTGCTCCCTACCCCAACAGAATGCTAGGCACAAAAAGCACCCAGGATAGGATTCTGAGAGGAGAATTGAAGCTGAGGACAGAGTCTCCTGACTGACGTGTCCTTTGGAAAGACCCTGAGTGCCTAGTCCTGTGTGGAGCTACACTGGGTGGGAGAAAAAGAGGGGAAAAATGAAAGGGACAAGTAAAGAATGTGTTGGTTTTGCCTCAAGGAATTCCCATTTTAGCTGGGGTGGCAGCCCCATATGTTGGGAGCGGGCAGGCAGTAGTACGTGGTGTGCTTCTGGGCTGCCTTGGGTGTCGCTGCCAGCTCGTGGAGTAAATTTACCCAGAGAAAGGAGCCAGCAAGGTTGGTTAGGAAAGTCAAGGAGAGATCTTCAGAATGGAAGTGACTTAAGAGGAGCCTTGAATAATGGGGAGAAGTCAGGCAAACAAGGACCTGTGCTCGTGAAGTGTCCTCTCACTGCCCTTCCCTGAGGCCTGGAGGTGAGTATCCTCCCCAAGTTGGTTCAGCTCCAGATTCAGAGGCAACTCAGAGAACCAGCAGCCCTCTCTCTTGCCTTTATAAGCTCTCTGCGCGTTTGCGATCCTAGCTCTATCCGTGGTGCTGAATCTCAGGGTCCTTGTCCAAGTCTCACCTTGGGAGGACCAAGTATTCAGGGTTTCAGTTTCTCTTTCTGCAAGAAAGTAGCAGATGAGCCTCTTCACAGAAGGTCGTGCATGTGGGCTGCTGCCAACCCCAGGCCCGAATTCACCTTACCTGGAAAGGGCTCACTGGACAGACTAGGACAGGACAGGGAGGCCTTTTCAGCAGAGCACAGAGCTGCTATATCCTTGGCACTTCTGCACAGGGAACAATCTGGTTGACTTTAAAATGTGCTCTCAAGAGAGCTTCTGTGTGGTGATTGAACAATTCTGTATCTTGATTGTGGTGGTGTTTATACGGGTTTATAGGCGATAAGATATATAGAACAATACATATGCACAAACAAAGGAAATGAGTGCATGCAAAAATAGTGAAATCCAAGTAAGGTTTGTAGTCTATTTAATTGTATTGTGCTAATTCAATTGCCTTGTTTTGATAATGTACTATAGTTAATATGCTACCATTGGGGGAAGCTGGGTGATGGGTACTTAAGACCTCTCTGTACTAATTTTGCAACTTCTTGAAGTCTGTAATTAATTTAAAATAAAAGTTTTTTTTTTTAATGGTGCTCCCAGAAGCTTCCTCCTTTTCACCCATGTAGACCTTTTGCCTTTGCAGGAAGCTTCCTCTCTACCCACGTCCACTTATGGGTCCCAGTAGCATTTATGCTGTGAACACAGGCTCAAGGCTCTGTCCTATGCTGTTTCATGTGTCTGGCTTGCATCCCTAACCATACTGAGAGTTCCCTAAGAGTGGGGATCTTACTTTCTGGGTTTCCACTTCTTTCTCAGGTCCTGAGGACACTCAGTTGGTTCTCAATGTTTACTTGGTGACAGACTTATTAATATCTGCCTCCCACAGGGCTCGGGCTTTTTCCAGTTCATTAATTGCCATCCTTCCCCAGTTCCTGTTAAGTTGAGCTCTGTGGTAGCCTGTTTCTAACAACCAAGTGGGGAAATGAGAGAACATTGGACTTGGAGCCATAAGAGCCACTGCGTCATGAACCAAAAAACTTACCGAATATCTACATCCTGAGAGTTGCTTTACACGCATCACATCTAATCCTCATAAGAACCCTGCAAGTAGGGAGCTGAACCCCCATTTTACAAATGAGGACAGGCACACAGAAGGAAGGGGTGGTAACGGAAGTAAAAACCAAGTTCTGTTTCCCAGCTTTGCCACGTTCAGTGTAAACTTGGGTCAGTTGCTTAACCTC
This sequence comes from Elephas maximus indicus, assembly GCF_024166365.1. NCBI lineage: Eukaryota > Metazoa > Chordata > Mammalia > Proboscidea > Elephantidae > Elephas > Elephas maximus. The sequence continues at coordinate 63,972,420 of NC_064831.1, read as the reverse complement.
TCTGATGTTCAGTTTCCTCATCTGTAAAATGGGAAAAAAAATAATACCTCTCTCAAGGAGATTTTGTGAAAGGTAGATGACATAACCTTCATAGCATTTATTACTTTGTGGGTTTCTCAGAGGTGGTATCAGGCCTGTCACATGGGTGTTGAAGCAATCTGTGAATGAAATAATGATTGAAAGAATGAATGAATGCTTAGAAAGTACCCCCACAGTTTCCGGCATAGGATAGGTGCTGTCTACATGTTAGCTTCTTCCTCTTCCTATTCTCCTGCTTCTTTTCCCCTGCACTCCACATCAGCCCTTTCTGGCATGAATTCCCATCTAAACAACACCAGAATGGTGGAGAAATTGCCAGCCAGTCCCTTTTGGTTCCAAAGGAAGAGAAATGTGTCACCTTCAGTTTGAGGAATTTGAGCATGGGAAGAAGGTGTGCCCAAGCTGGGGGCCTCTTCTGCCCCTGAACTCAACATCAGGCCTGCAGATGGGTGGGCTAGGGAAAGTCTGTGGAAGCCATCAGCCTAAGTGGCGGCCATTCATGGTTCTCCATGGGCTCCTTTTCCAGTGGGCCTAGAGAGGGAGCTTCAAGGGCTGGATCTGCAGCCCCAATGTTCTCCCACAAAGAACCAGGGAGGCCTGTGGGACATTCCCTTTTGAGCATAGGACAATAGGGCTTTACAGTCCCTGTGTGCCTATCCCTAACACAGAATCTTGAGATCTAAGTTAGGCAGGGGTGTTAAAGGAACCTATATGTCATCAACGCAAGCTTCAAAAGGCTGATTCTTCTCCAAGTAGCAACTTGTCCAATGCCTGACCCCTCTCCCAAAGGGTGGGGGTACTCAGTACTTCTCTGACATGGTCATTCTCTGCTCACCCAGGTGGAAAAGGCAAGCAAACCATTCCAGCATTTCTGGGACACAAGAGTGTCTGAGTCAAGATGAAAGGGCAGTAAAGGTGATGGCTTCATAGCTGAAGTTTCTATGACCAGTTCTCTTCACTGTGATGCTCAAGTGCCCTTTACTAGGGGACAGAATTTTTTGTTTGCCTGGAGGGTTCAGGCTGATAGGTAAACCCCTTGGGGGAAGAATAAACCAGCCACATAATTCACACTAACATGTAAATGATTGGCTATTTAGCTTCTTGCCCATCTAAACAATGCTGGCCTACTGGCCCCAAATTCAGAGCTGAAGGGTCATTCCACACAGTCCTTGCCTCCAGAGCTGTTTGACCAGATGAATGAACACCACATCCCTAATGCTTCCTTTCCTGTTGCGCCCAGGAGTCCACTTCAATTTAGGATTATTGAGTCTAATCCATGTTTCCCTCTTTTGACTTAATCCCCCTCATTCTAGCCCAGCAGGGATGGGATATTCAGCCATTTGTGAGGCTCCACTTTCTCTCGTATTCTAATTTTAAAGCTGAATAAGAATTTCAGACATTTTTAAGGCCCTTCCCCAAAAATCATCCCCCATAGTTGAATACATATGAGTTAACATTCCCACTTTACGCATGCAGAAACTAAGGTTCTGCAGGTGATGACAAAAGTATTCACCTGACGTCATACAGGAGACAGTGGCAAGGCTGAGTCTAAATCCTAGGACTCCTGATATCTGCTCCTATACTCAGCTTAGGGTTCCTGCCCCCACAAACCTTGCTCCGTAGTCCACCATCAAACACAAACTGCAATGGCTTCCTTAGCCATCTTCCTTCCTCCAGTTCTTCCCACCTGGACACAAATACCTGTTTTGAGGAAGAAACAGGGCTTTCTTCTCAGGGAGCTCATACTAGGGTAGACAAACAAGAGTGTGACCCAGGGAGCAGGGAGATGCAACAAGGCAAGGCTGAGGGGTCAGAGCATGGAGACCAAGGAGGGCTGGGGACTAGGGAGAGAGCACTTGGGGAGGGCTTGAAGTCCGCTGTGGGATTAATCTCCCCATTGGTAGACATTGCTCCTTTAGTTGTACAACCTCTCACTCCGTAGAGTCCACAGACCACTTCTCAGGCACTCCAGACACTCAGAGGCCCTTGGCCATGCTTGATGTTCCCACCCCCAGAGGCCAAATACTCTTCCCAGGTCCACAAACTGGCCGCATCTCCTGACACTTCTTGGGAGTGAGGTCTCCAGAGGGAGCCCAGACCTCACCCTCACCCTCACCCTCACCCTCACCCTCACCCTCACCCTCACCCTCACCCTCACCCTCACCCTCACCCTCACCCTCACCCTCACCCTCACCCTCACCCTCACCCTCACCCTCACCCTCACCCTCACCCTCACCCTCACCTCTTCCTCAGGATCTATACCCCATGCCTCACTATCCTCAACACTTCCCTGTCCTTGGCACTGGAATCACATCCTATCAGCAGCGGCATCCTCCTCCAAACCCCACCCCACCAAAAACAAAAAAAAACAAACCCGTTGCCATAGAGTCAATTCTGACTCATAGCAACCCTATAGACAGAGTAGAACTGCCCTGTAGGGTTTCCAAGAAGCACCTGGTAGATTCCAACTGTAGACCTTTTGGTTAACAGCTGTAACTCTTAACCAGTACGCCACCAGGGTTTCCACCCAAAAATCCCTAATGGCCTCAATGAGACATTCTGAGTTGGACTATGGGAGCAGGGCTAGTCTGTGCCAGCCACACCCCAACTTTGCTCCTGAGGGGTCAGCATTTTTCCAAAATGTTTAGTGGAGGAAGCCTCATGCATGACCCAAATGAGGTGCAAACTACAGAGTCAGGCCTTAGTTATAGAAGTTGGGGATTAGAGTTGGAGACCTGGGTTTTCATTCTGGCTTGACCACAATTCTTGGGCCTCAGTATCTCCTTATGTATTCAGTGATGAACTAGGTGACTGCTATATTAATTTGAGACCAGCGATAACTCAGTAAGGAGCCCTGGTGGCACAATGCTTAAAGCGCTGAGCTGCTAGCTGAAAGGTTGGCAGTTCAAACCCACTAGCTGCTCTACGAGAGAAAAGACCTGGTGATCTTCTTGCATTAAGATTACAGCCTAGGAAGCCCTATGGGGCAATTCTACTCTGTCCTATAGGGTCACTATGAGTCGAAATTGACTTGACGACACACATCAACAACAATAAGTTAGTGACTGATATATCAGTCCAAGATGAACATTCCAGGTTCATGGAGGCTCTGCTCCATGTGAACACTCAGGGATCTAGGTTCCGTCCATCTTCAGATCATATTTCAGGGCCTTTCTACTCAAAGTGTTGTCCTTGGACCAACAGTATCAGTATCACCTCGGAGCTTGTTAGAAATGCAAATTCTTAGTTTTTACTCCCAGAGTTACTGAATCAGAAACTTGGGGGTGGGTCTAGCAATCCTTTCAGGTGATTCTGATGCACACTAAAGATTGAGAACTACTGCTCTAGGGCATTGTACTTATCTGCATGGGTGCAGCTGGGTCACAGGTGTGTCTGAGTTTGGGCTTATGGCAAGGAAGGGAGCATGGAGGAGCACACCTCCGGGTTTTATGGGCTAGGCCTGGAAATGGTACACACCACTTCCACTCATAGTCCATTGGTGAGAATTTTGTTCCTTGGCTACACTTAATTGCAAGGGGGCCTGGGAAACGTAGTCCCCAGCTGAGCAGACACATAACTAGCTCCATTTGCATCATTATGGAATAAAAGAAGATGGACTTTGGCATATAACTAGCAGTCTCCACTATAATTACTAAGGTCTCTTCCATCTCATGGAAACAGTGATTCCTTGCATCTGTTCCAGACCACAGGCCTTCTCTGATAAATTGAATGTATCCCAGAGTTATGTCCTCATCTATTACAACATGGCTCCTGCTTCAGTTATAATAGTTCCCTGGGCATCCTGATAGCAGTCATAATAACCAAGGTCATTCTCCAACTTGGAATAAGGGTGCCTCAAGGGGAGACAGAAGCGATGGGTTTTATAATATCTTGGTCTGCCTAAGTTTGAGCAGACAGGGGTTGGGGTTGAAGGACCACATGATGGTTGGATTTACGTATCCACTTGGCTAGGTTATAGTACTCAGTGATTTAATCAAACACTAATCCAGGTGTGGAAACCCTGGTGGTGTAGTGGTTAAGTGCTAAAAGGTTGGCAGTTTGAATCCACCCGGTGCTCCTTGGAAACTCTATGGGGCAGTTCTACTCTGTCCTATAGGGTCACCATGAGTCGGAACCGACTTGACGGCAAGGGGTTTGGTTTTCGTTTTTAATCTAAGTGTTGCTGTGAAGGTATTATGTAAATGTGACTAACATCCACAATCAGTTGACTCTAAGTAAAGGAGATTACCCACGATAATGCGGTGGGCCTCATCTAATCCACTGAAGGCCTTAAGAGCAAAAACAAGTTTCCCAAAGAAGAAATTCTGTCTCAAGAACTCAGTATGAAATCCTGTCTGAATTTCTATCCGATTGACCTGCCCTATGGGTTTCGGAGTTGCCAGCCCCCACAATCATATAATTATATATAATTATGTATATACACACACACACGTACATATTATATATATATACATATGTTCGTATATACTCATATACCCATATATACATGTACATTCATACATACCCGTACATGTTGTGTGTGTATCTCCTATTGGTTCTGTTTTTCTGGAAAACACTGATACAGACCATGTTTAGAATGTTAGACATATTCACTCCCCCTTGCCCCTTGAAATTCATATGAAACACTACAGGTTTTCAAGATGGAGAACACACTGGTTACTGCCCCCCTTCATCAATATCATCAGCTCCAACATTTATTGAGTACATGCCACATTCCAATCCTTGAGATGTAATCTTAATAAAGAAGTGACACCAATTGCTGAAGGTTCTGGAAATGCTCAAAGCTTTAGGTGGGAAAAATGAGGAAGCAGCTGTCCATCCTACCCACCTCATTCCCATCACATGGTCCCAGGAGCTTCTCAGAGCAGGGTGAGAAGCTTCCCTCTTCAGACTGGGTGTGTCCTACAGACAGAGGTCTGGATTCCCCATGGTTCCAGAAGTCCCAGGAGTGGGGTGAGCCTTCTTGCTGTCTCTCCTCAGTTACACTGAGCGCCTCCATTCAGATACTCTGATGGCATCACAGATACTCCCACATTCACTCTTGGATGGCCTGTTCTTTCTCACTTCTCCAGCAAATGTTGGCTGAACTTCCTGGAGAAATACCATCCAGAGCTGGGCCTGGGGACAGGCCGTGACCTCTGCAGAGGCACTGTGAAGAATGTGACTGCATTTCTTGTGGGTCCATCAGGGAAGATGTTGCCCGTTGTGTAACTCAATGCACTTTAAGTAATGGCTCCCATGATGAATTCCTTAGAATTTAATGCCAGGAACATGTTTATCTCTCCTGAAAATACTGGCCTTTTGTTCTGGCAGGGAGAACACTACAGCCTTTGGTTCCACTTTGGTCTGAGCTGCCAGGAGCCTCTGAGCTAAATTTAATGATTAATTGCAACAACCTCAATATTTTTGGTGTAGGATGTAGTCCTTGCTTCGTTTCCCATTCACCAGGGTTCCTCAAAGGGAGGACTTTTGATGCCTGGAACAGAATCAACCTGTTAAAATGCAGCTCCCTAGTCCCACCTCAGACCGACTGGATCGGAACCCTGAGGCAGGGGGTGGTGTGAGTGAGGTGGGAGGGGTGCGAGTGAGGGTGGGGTGGGTGCGAGTGAGGGTGGGGGCTGAGTCTTACGCATCTCAAGTTAATTCTTAACCAAATGAAAGTCTGAGACCTACTGCTCGGGGTCACACTGACCCTTTATGTCAAACCTTCCTAGTGAGTGTATACTGTTCTGTAAACTGCCTCAAAATGTGTTTGGATATAGGAGGGTTTTGAATTATAAATAAATCCCGCAATGGAATACTACACAAAAGTGAAAAAAATAAAGAAATAAAAAGATCGTTCATTAGGAGAAAAAAGGAGCAGGATACCACATATAGGATACTGCCTTGTGTAAAAATAGGAGAATGTGAGTACACCTTGGTCTTTACTTATAATGACATAAAGAAGTTATGGAGGGCTCCATGAGGAATTCATAGCAGTTCGTGTGAGGGGTGGTGGGAACTGGATGGATCGTTGATGGGCGTGAAGGGAAAGCTTTCACTATGTATCTTGTATATTTTTCATATTTGAGCAATGTGAATATATTGTTGTTGGGTTCTGCAGAATCGATTCCAGCTCCTAGCGACCCCTTGTAACAGAGTAGAGCTGCCCCATAGGATTTTCTTGGATGTAATCTTCACGGAAGCAGATTGCCAGGTCTTTTTCCCAAGAACAGCTGGGTGGGTTTGGATGCCAACCTCTTGGTTAGCAGCTGAGAGCTTAACTGTTGCACCACCAGGGCTCCTTGTGAATATATTATAGATTCAAAAATTAAAAACATATGTATGTGGTTAAAAGATATTTTACTTTGTCACAACTGTGTTACCTGTTTTATGAAGGCAGGTGTTTGGAGCCACCCAGAGTATGCTCCACGTCATTCCTGACTTTGTACAACTCCATTCCAGGACAACCTCTTCTGAAAGGGCCCTGGAGCTCAAGGCTTTGGACAAGACCAGCTCCAACCGCAGAAGAGTGGAAAGTGGACTGAGGAAATTAGAGTGACATGCTTCCCTAAGCATGTCCTGAGAACATTCAGTGTTCAATGCCCAGGTCAGGAATGTTTCTCCACAAATGATGCCCACCCAAGGTCCTTCTCTTGCTGAGATGGGCTCCAAGGTCTTTAAACATTGAGAAGACCAGTCAGAGTTGGGGACTGAGGCTTCAGATTCAGAACTTGTTTGGGTCTGGGTGAACACTGGGACTGTTTTTGGTCTGGCAAGGCAAGGTTTGAAGTAAGCAATTTACGGGAAAACAGAATGACAAAGTTTAAGGTAAAAAAAATAAATAAATAAAACCAAACCCAGTGCCATTGAGTCGATCCCGACTCATAGCGACCCTACAGGACAGAGTAGAACTGCCCCATAGAGTTTTCAAGAAGCGCCTGGCAGATTCAAACTGCTGACCCTTTGGTTAGCAGCCGTAGCACTTAACCACTATGCCTAAGGTAGGCGTAAGTAATCCAGAGAGATAGAGACTAAGAGAGCAGAGGAAAGGGTAGAGAAAGAAAACACAGTAGTGAAATCCCAGCCCTCTCCCTCAAAGAAAACAATTCCCTTTGGGATCTCTACAAAGTGAAGGATGACTGAGAGTGTTATCTCCACAGCCCCACCCTTAGTATTTGGCTCTGACTTCTCTTTGGAGCACTGGGATGGCCTTTAGGACATTTTTGCCAGGCTAGGACATGCAGTTACTCAGTTTTCAAGTGGGAAGAAGTGTTAAGCATTTATCTAACTCAGTCCCTACATTTTACGGAGAAGGTGAAATCCCAGCTTGAGGAAAGTGACTTCTCCAAGACTACACGGCTGGGACCTGGAATTGCCTTCGTTGTCTTAGAGCTACCAAGGATAAGGGACTGGGGGCCCTTCTGGAACATTCATGTCCCTAGGTGGTCCAGCAGGCAAATCAAGAAAGGGGCCTTACCTCCTCCTCCTCTTCACTTATAGTTTGGGGATCCTTTCTCCCAGATCAGAGGTAGGGGCTGCCCCAAGCTGAGAGGTACACATGGGGTTGGAGGAGATAGTGGAGACAACACCCCCAAAAGAGGACTGTAGGTGGACAGACACATGTCTTAGATCATTAGGGATGGTGAGTCAGGGAGATAGAGATGTTTCAGGAAAACTGTCCTCCAAAGGGAAACAGAGTGGCATAAATTATGACTTAACACCCTCGATAAATTCTGATCTGATATTTCAGTGTTCTAGCTGCAGGCATAAATGCTGGGGTGTGACGGATGGATAGACGGTGTGCTTGAAATGATGGAGAACTCCTCCCGTGTCTCTCCTATCTCTGGTGATGACGCTGGCCCTTTTTTTTAATGCTCAGTATCTATTACAAGGACATGTCCTATAATGAAAGATGGTCCAGGGATGGCAGGACCAACCTGTCTCCATTATATCTTCCCCAGCAATGGAGGACTGCAGGATCGGCCTTGGAGCCAGATGAGTTCGTGATGCCGCTCCTGGTGGAGAGGGTGCACGGGGTACAAGCCTCCATTCCCCTCCATTTTGCCACCGATTGGCCTTGGGGTGGCTACAGTGACTTTGGTCCCTCCCCATCAGCACAGCAGAGGGATGTCATTTATTCCAATCTGGTTTCATTTTCTGTGGTAGGGAGGCTTGTGGAGGGACTTGGGGAACATGCTCTACAGACCCAAGAGTGGGGGCTACAGAGGCCCCTGTCCTTGCCCATTCGGATCAAGGACTGACCTCCTGAAGATGGATTTGCCCACTTGGGGAAGGGAATCATCTCAGGTACAGGCTTTCAGTCAGAGAACTGGTTGATCCAACAGTGGTATTGGATCTCCTGTGATCTCTCAGGGACCTGTTGTCCCTCGCCTTAACCTTAGTTCTGTCCTGAAGTTCAGCAAAACTCTTTCTGAATACTCCTTTTCATCTCCACACGTTTACCTATGCATTGAGTTCACCCAGAATGCAGTCCCCTTCTCTAATCTTTCCAAATCACTCCTTCTCCTCCTACCAGCTTCAAGGCTGCACTGATGACTTCAGCCTGCGCAGACCTCCTCCTTCCCCCAACTCCTACGCACTTATCATTTGAACCACATATCACCTTGAGTTAATACCTAAGTATTTCACTTGTATCTGATTAGTTCATATGTTTCAATCCCCAACAAAACTGTAAACTTCTTAAATTCTTGCCTGAAACTCTGCAGTGGACCCCTGCACAGAGTAAATGCCCCATAAATGTAAACTCAGGGACAGTCTTGAACTGGGGCATGAGTCTCTTCTTTCCACCCAACCTGGGAGCTCCACAGACTTAGAGAAGCCATCTTCCCTGACTGCCCTGCTGTCCAGCACAGAATACTGGCACATGATGGAGAAAGAATGGGGCTAACCCAGCTGGCCAGTTTATTCCATCACAGCAAGCACTAAGCTGGCTCTGTCAGTAGTGATTGGCACAGCAAGCCTACCCCAATGTTGGTGCTGAGTGCCCTGATTCTCCCATGAATACAGGTTCCTACAGGTTCCAGCCACCCCACCTAACACAAGGGCTAGACAGGTTTTCCCCTAGGGCCACCTGAATTTTATCAAAGCCTCTGGAGAGCCCAGGGCCAGATGCTGTGGCTGATTTTCCTGTAGGCTAAGGAGTGGCCACCATGCCTGCCCTGGCTGTGGTCTGGGTGAGGGACAGCAGTGCCAAAGAAAAAAAGGTGTGACTCAGCTACCTCCTCACTGGTCAGGTCCAGCACTGAGACACCCACCTGCATGGTGCCTGGCTGACTGCCACTCTCTCAGCTCTGGCCAGCAGGAAGCCCTCCAGGTCTGTACCCCTTCTGTCTCTCTTCTTTTCAAGTGCCATTCACCACCACCTGTGCAGCTTTCTCATTTGGTAATGGAGTCATTTCTTACTGTCACCTATGTTGGAAAGGCCAGGTTGTCCAGACCCCTGTGTCCAAGGCTGTCCAGGAGGAATACATGTGTCCTTGGGAAAAGGAGATGATGTCACACTTATGCCAACGTTTAGCCACCCTCATCCCCAGGAAGTTCATCCGTATCTGACCTAAATCTCTTTTAGAGCAGCCAAAGCCCAGTTTGCTCACCATCCTCCACAGAGCTTGGCTTCCATCCTCAAGCTCATTCCCTCACCTCCTCCTGGCAAGCTGCATAGCCAGGATGGGGTCGTCCTGTGGCCTTGCTTTAAATCTCAGCGCCTGGAGAATGGCTTTTATCATCCCCGCTGGTGAGTTCCATCTGTCTTAGTTACATTTTCTATTTTGTCACTTACTGTCACTTCATATTTCCTTCAGTGGCTGAGCATGCCCACGAGGACCTGGGGGTCCCTGCCCTTCCAGGCCACTCAGTGGTTCACGGCTGTATCATTCAAGACTGGCAAATTGCTGGCACCTACCCCAGGGCTGGCTACAGAGCAGGTAGAAAAAATGGCCGCTCCCACCCTCCACCTCAGCTAAACTGCCTTGGCTGCAGCCTAAGGCTCTGATCCGAGACGTTCCCACTGCCAGCTCCTCCAGTCGCCTACCTGCTGCCCGCCTGCCACCTGCCCATGGGTCTCAGGGTGACCCAGGGCTTGTCTCCAAAGCAGGGCAGAAAGCTGTGAGCCCACTGGGATGCCCGGTGCTGGGCACCCTCTCAATTGGCCTCTCGTCTGGCTCTGTCTCATTCTGAACTTGCTGTGAGAACATAGGCAGCTCATTGTACCCTCTGTGCCTGCCTGACCTCTTCCACTACAGGTGACAAAAGGATCTAAATCGCAAGTCTGGAGGAAGAGTTAAGAGAGAGCCTAGAAAGAAAATGGCCTTGAAGGTTAAGTGTAGTATAAACAAAGAAGGTAACTGTGAAATTCTTTCATTTTGGTTTATTATCCAGGGAGATAATGAAATTAAATTCATACATAGGGTCAGTTAGCTTAACACTCTTTTCTCATGAAAAGCTGAGCCCAAACTCAGTCCTAGAGTGAGTCCTGCTGCTGGTCCTAGATTGAGCTATGTCCTCGTCACAGACTAAGCTATGACCCTGGCCCCAGATTAGCCCTAACTCTGCTTACAGATTGGTCCGTGTCCCAGTCTAACTTCTGATCCTGGCTTTAGATTATTCTCTCACCCTGAGCAGTCCTGACCCTGGTCATAGACTAAACGCTGACCCTATTCTCTAAACAAACCTTGGCCCTGTTCAGTTTGAGCCTATCCCTACATCTTCTTCACAAAGATGGTGCATAGAGAACAGCTGGTTGGGCGCAGCCCAACCCCAGTGCTTGGCATGCAGGTTAATGTGGCTGTCTTGCTTCCCAGGCTGCAGACACAATAGAGGTACCCCTTGTTTGAAGGGTGGTTTTTGCCTTCTTGGAGTAGCAGGGCAGAGGAGAGGAGAGAGGGACAAGCCAGAGCCAGGCAGCACTGCACGAGCTTGAGGCTATTTCTTGAATGGGTCCATCGCCATCTTTGTCCTCTGAGCCTTGTGGACATAGCTGAGAAATTCTCAAAGGCACAGACTCCTCCCTTAGAGCAATGCCTAGCTCTTCCCTTCACACCTCATAGGCCATCTTCTTGCCTCCATCCTGCTCCAGCTTGAAGGTCAGTTCCCCTGACTAACTGTGAGCACGACATCTTCTCTCCCCCTGCCTCTTTGTGGCCTTGGCCAGCTCAGGTCAAGGCCAGGGGCAGGGCTGGGCAGCTCACTGGCTGATGCAGCTCTGGGGAGAAGAGAAAAAAGTGGCCTCCACTGAAAACCCTTTCTATTTCTCTCCATCTCCAGCTCTACCTCCTCCAAGAAATCCTTCCAAACACCCCTAGCTCTCTGAGCTCTTGCTGGCCTCCCTCAGAGTAGTCTCAATGGCCCTCATTTGGTACCGACCACCCACAGCCCTGAATATTGCTTGGTCTCTCAATGGAGGATTTATTGAAGACTTGCTGCTCTCCTGATGGCCGGGCTACATTGATACTACAGAAACATCAACACCACACGTGCTGGAAGGGATACCTCCAAGATGTTGTTTTACACTTAATGGCACCACTTCAGGACACAGGCTCAGCTGCTGAAATAGTGACTTAAACAAGGCAGAAGTTCATTTCTTGCCTATGCAGGCTGTTCCCTGACATCTATCATGCCTCTCTCTTTCCGGGTGGCAGGAAGGAGATGACAGTGAATGCCGTCAGGTGATTCTCAGCATGTACTCCCCATCCCACTATGCCTTCTCCTTTATCACACAGCCCAGAAGCCTCAGTGCAGGTAGTCCCGACTTACGACATACCTGAGGTGCTATGAACCGTGCTTACAACAGTCCTTTTTTTTCTTCTGTACATCTTACCATTAGTAATGTGTTGTAGCACGTAATTTGCTGATGTCATTCTCAGATGTTCACTCGCAGATGTTCAGTTATAATTTACCATTCAAAACACTGCTGGATTTATAAAGACACTGATAATAAAAGACAATAATAATGAAAACTAAAAAAAAAAAAAGAGGTATTCAACTTACAAAAGAACTGACTTACGATGTAGTTGTTGGAACAGAACCCCTTTGTAAGTCGGGGAATACCTGTACTGAGTTTTTCTCAGACTCTTTTGCCATGAGGATTCTGGACGTGATTAGTTCCAGCCACAGCTACGCTCATGTGTAATTTGGAAGGCAGAAAGAAGGCTGAGGCCATTCTCCCTTTGGCAGTGGAGGCAGCTGATCTGGTCCATGGGAATTTTGGACAGTGGCTGGATTCTGCAATCCACTGTCTGGCCACTGTCCATCTAGGGGCAGCTGCGACATTGGCAGCAGTTTCCTGAAGCTTCCTGACTTCTGGTGTATAGCATCCCACAACCTCCATGTTGTCAGCTTTGTCAATGATTTTGAAAGTACTTAATTCCCACCATTAAGTCCTTTTCTGCTAGAAACACCTAGAGTAGTTTCTGTCTCCTGTACTGCACGAGGACTGATTCTCATGTTAATTCTACTCACACCCTATTGGCCAGACCCTGGAGGCTGAGAAATGTAGAATTTCTTGAGTGGCCATGTACCCAGCTAAAATGTGGGGGTTTTGCTACCGAAGGAAGAGGGAGAAAATTGGCTCTGAGGAGCACTAGCAATCTGTCTTGGGTGCTATGACAAATGCTAAAAACATTAGAACAGGTCTTGTAAGTGAGTGTTGTCTTTAGTTAAAGCGCTCCAAGACTTCTTAACTACAATGGATTCCACAACCCCATCCATTAATCCAAGTCTGCCAACATAAACAGTGTCTCCGCCACTGATGTTCTGACCAAGGTATGGAGAGAGATGTGGAGATGAAGTGAAAGGGGGGCTTGGGGTAGAGGCTCTGGGCTACCTTGTCAGCTGAGCCTCCTGCTGGGACTGGACTTCTGCCCCACATTCAAGTTGTTTTGGAGCCAGCCATCCAACAAGGCCCTAGGCTATGTACTGGGAATGATGTGATGAGTAACTCAGCTATGCTTACAGCTCTCAAGAACACAGTTCTTCCTAAGGATACCAAGCTTTTGACACTCCATTTCCGCCCCTCAATGGAACATTTGCTCCTCTCTATCCGGGAAAAAGTCCTTTTCACCTCTAACACCTTGAACCCTAGTGCCTTGACCTGCAGGAAGTCTTCCCCGACCTCCCAAGCAGAGTTAAGAAGCCCCCTCCCTAGGCTCCCACCACTTCAGTGCCTTGCTCCAACACAGCACTGGCCACACTGGGCTGTACAGTCTGTTCATGGCTCTTCCTTCTCCATAGGATGGGGTGAGGGTGGTGGTGGTGGTGGGGTCTCTGATAGCAGTGACCCTATCTGATTAATCTCTGGATTCCCAGAGCCCAACACAACTCATCTCCACCAATCCTCCAGCCACACTTAACCACCTGCCCTTTGCAAATTTGCAGTGCTTTCTCATGGCCCTGGAACTTCAGGAATGGTGCTTCCTCTGCCTGGAACACCTTCTTCACCTAACTCATATCAGCCAAGACCCACCCAGGCACCACCTCTTCCAAGAAGCCTTTCCCAGCCCCCCAAAGGTGGACCAAGTCCATTTTATAAGCCTCCTCTGCACCTGCCCTACTCAAAGTGTGATCAGGGACCAGCAGCAGCAGCAGCATTACCTGGGAGGTTGTCGGAAATACAGAATCTCGGGCCCCATTCCAAACCTACTGAATCAGAATGCACATGCTAACAAGATCCCTAGGTAATTCACGTGCACAGTCAAGTCTGAGAAGCACGGTTACCGCACCGCTGATTACGTGGACTGGGATCATCTGTCTATGGTTTTTATCTCCTACCGGGCTGTAAGCTTGTTCTGAAAGCAAGAAATATTTCTTATTCTTTTTATCCCCCGCTTCCTTCCCCAGTAGGGTTGCTAGATTTAGCAAATAAAAATACAGGACACCCAGTTAAATTTGAATTTCAGATGAATAATGAATAATGTTTTGGTATACATCCTGTGGACTATTTGGGACATCATTATACTACAAAACGATTTGCTGTTCATCTGGCATTCCTGCCAACCCTATCCCAGCCCCTGCGTGGTACATGACCTGCACGCAACAGGTACTCAAGTCTGCTGAATGAAGGCTAAAGGAACACGTGAATGTGAGCCTCATCCATAAACCAGAGAAGCTTTCCTGTCTCGCCTACCTCCCAGGGTTGTTGCTAAGATAAAACTAGGCAAAGGGAAAGTGCCGGAGAAACACTGAAGCTGGGTACCAATATGGTCTGTTATTACCGTCATCATCATCATCGCCATCAACCAAATGACCCCAAATACTGCTAAGCTAGGCTTGTCGGGCGTTTGTATATGCCAGTAATTCTTTTATATTGCTCACATCAATCTGGATTTGGCACATTAGGGCAGATGACATTGTATTGTAATCACGTTATTACTATTATTATCAGCACTACTGATCTGGTTACAGCATGCTCCTTTACAGATCACTGTGGTTATTCTGCCTGCAGAGAATTGTATGTTCTTGACTGTGACTTCATTGTACTAATGATACCCAGAAATCTTCTCCAGGGCTCTGAATGCCAGGTGCCTGGAAGCTCTGCTCCCCCTTGGGAGCCCCAGCCATTAACGGCTACAAACCAAGAGAGTGAATGCTGGAGTCGAACCCTTAGGGGAAGTATAGATACAAGGTTAATTTCTGAGCCACAATGCAAAACAATGGTTTTTACAGCGTGGTCTTTGGACCAGCAGCATTGGTATCACCTGAGGGCTTGTTAGAAATGCAGATTCTTGGGCTTTACACCAGGCTTCCTGAGTCAGACACTCTGCGGGTCGGACCCAGTAATCTGTATTAACAAGCCTTCCAGGTGATTTGATGCAACCTAAAGTTTGAGAGGAGTCCCTGGTTAGAGCAAATGGTGAATGCGCTCAGCAGCTAACAGAAAGTTTGAAGGTTCAAGCCCACCCAGAGACACCTCAGAAGAAGCACCTGGCGATCCGCTTCTGAAAAAGCAGCCCTTGAAAACCCTATGGAGCACAGTTCTACTCTGACACACCTGGAGTCACCATGAGTTGGAGTCAACTCGACACAGCTGAGAATCACAGATCTGGTGCAGGTAGGAGAACTGAGTTCCCAGGTCCCTTCCAACCCCTAGACTGTAAGTTTATTGTGTTCATCAAAATTTAGGAAGACAGGGGCCAAGGGAGTGCAGGAGAAAGCATGACCACTGGGGAGAGGATCACATTGGCCGACTTGGTGTCAGTATCCATGGCCAGTTTCCTTTTGTACCCAAGGCTCCCCAGGGAAAAAGTAAATTTCCACAGGTGGATGTGGGGGGCAGGGAGAGTGGAGCACTCCAACCAGAGGGGACATCATGTGCAAAGGCCCTGAGGCTCTGAAGCAAGTGGCACATTTGGAAAGGAGTGGGTTTCTGAGTTGACTAGAGTCTTTGATACGAGTAAAAAGGTTTAGAGGCAGAGCTTGGCAGCCCTTGGATGCCAAAGGGTCTCGTTCAAATTTTATCTGGCTGGCAGGGGAAGGGGGCATGATCAGAGCTGTGCTTGTGTAGGATCGATGGAGAGGGTGAGACAAGAAGCTGGGAGCACACCAAGGAGGCTTCTGGCCAGGCTGGCTTCCCCAGTCACATGGGCTGTGCCCAGGGGTTGCTTGGCATGTAACCTTGTGGCCTCGGCTCGAACAGTTTCAGGAATAAAGTGCATGTCCTTCTCTGCAAAGATAATGTTTTTCACTCACAGCATTAGAAAAATAACAAATCTTCCCTGGCCGGCTGGACTTTGCAGCTCTAGCCAGCTGGGGAATTGGGTTCTGTGACACCCATGACAGCTCCTGGCACCTCCGGGCAGGCCTTGGGCCCAGAGCTTCCTGGCAGAGCCTTTGATCTGCAGCAGCTGTTGCCATGGACACTTCTGAGGGTTGAATTTTTTTTGGGGGGGGGAACAGGGAGTGGGAAGAGGGACTCACAGAGGAAATATGGTAGGCAGGCTCTTGCGCTGCCCCTTCCCTGCTTCTCCCAGCCCCTCTGATCTGTGGGGAGGAGGCCACCCTTGGATATGGTCTTAACGTGCTCAGCTGCTAACCAAAAGGTTTGAGGTTTGAGTTCACCCAGAGGCACCTTGGAAGAAAGGCCTGGCCATCTACTTCTAAAAAATCAGCCTTTGAAATGCCTGTGGAGCACAGTTCTACTCTAACACACATGGGGTCACCATGAGTCAGAGTTGACTTGAAGGCAAGTGGTTAAGGTCTGGAGAAGGAGGAAGTGAGGGGAAAGAAAGGGAAAGAAAGAATAAACACTTATACCATCCCTGTTCACTCTCCCTCATCGTGGTCACCCTGCCCCAGCACTGCCTCAGGGGACCCTCTGCCTCCTTTGACACTGGGTGTCTCTGGAGCAATGAGGGGCAAAGAAAGCATCACACTTCCCGGCCCCTGTAGCCTGGCAGCTTGGGGAGAACAGCCAGGATACAGGCTTTGGCCATGGAGGTGGCAGGGAGGTCCTCTCCTGTGGCTGCATAGACAGGGGGAATCACCGAGAGGGGTGCAGGCAAGGGAGCGAGAGCATGGCAGACCCTATTTGAGAGCAGAAGATACCTATTCTGGAGTACCTTGGAGATGCCCCATGGAGACTCCGAAAATCACTGCACGTGTATATGTGGGAAGGGGGAGAAGGGGTCTTTACATGGGGCTGGCCCTCCAACAGCAAGTGGAGCAAGGGCCGATGAATTGATGGCAATTGCTGCGACTGTGCCTCTGGCATGCCCCTATGCTGGGGAGACATGAGTTGCATGAACAGACTCCCTGGCACAAGGTAGTTGTTGTTAGGTGCTGTAGAGTCATTTTTCAACTCATAGCAACCCCATGCTACAGAGTAGAACTGCCCCATAGGGTTTTCTCGGCTATAATCTTTATGAAAGCAGATTACCAGGCCTTTTTCCCATGGAGCATCTAGGTAGGTTCGAACCAACAACCTTTCTGTTAGCAGCTGAGCGCTTAACCTGTTTGTGCCACCAGAGCTCCTTCTGACCTAAGGTCAACACTTGATAAATGAGCACTGAATGGTTACTGTGAGTCAGTGTCTTTTGTGGGTCTGTGAACACTCTCAGCTATTAGGACAGAGACATCAATGCCTGCAGGTTGCGGGATGGATGCCTTCTGCTTTTCATGGACATCAGCTGTCACCCTCTGAGGGGGGGTCCCCTAGGGAGGAGTTAGTAAAATGTTAGAGCTGGGGCTCTTCAAGACAGTATCACCACTGCATCCACACAGAGATGGAGAAATGGAGGCCCACTCATGGAGCAGTGCTCACCCTTAGTCGCAAAAGGAGTCAGGGGCAGGGTCACTGAAGCTGGGTCATCTGGCTTTCCCACTAGCACACCTTCCACTATCACATGCTGTGGGTCTTCAGTAGCACTCCACAGGGGCCGGAGGAGAGTGTGCCTAAAGGGTGTGCCTGAGATCTGCAGGACCAGGGCCCCAAGGCTTCAGATCTCCCTGCTCCTCAATCTTCTGGCAGAGGACCACCTACCTCTCACCACTTGGGGAGCTCAGGCTCCTGCGTTACATCACCCAGGCTTTTTGGGCATTGCTAGGGAGACTAGTGGTTACTTCTTGGTCAGTGTAATGGTTAACAGCAGAATCTGGGACCAGACTGCCTGGGTTCACATTCCAGTTCTGCCATTTCTGGCTTGTTGCCCTGGGACAAGTCTCTTCATCTCTCTAAGCCTCAGTTTTCTCCTCTCAAAATAGGGATAGGGTTGCTATGAGGATTAAATGAGTTCCTTTTTGCAAAAGAATTCTGGCACAAAGTAAGAGTTACATATATTGAGTATTTTGCAGTTTGGTTTCCCTAGAAGCTGAGCCCAAGACAGGGATTCCAGTGCATGCATGGGACTTACTGAGGGAGTCCTTGCAGGAGAAAGGGAGGGAGGGAAGGAAGAGAGAGGATGGAATGGGCTTAAGTCAGGATGTGGTCTCAGCTGGGGTCTGGCTGCACCACTTTGGAGCATCAATTGCACCGCAGAGGACAGGTCACCTTGAGGCAAAGGCAGGCAGCGGGGGTGAAGGGCAGCCTTTGCCTATATCCACTCAGTGCTTTTCCATGGGACACCCCATGTGGGGAGAGTATAACCTTCCAGAAGAGGTGAATCCCATTCGCCAAAGGCAGTTCTCCAGAGCAGAGGGCAGCTGAAAGCTGTCAGCAAGTGCAGCAGACACTTGCTGCAGCTGGGTGATGGGTGCACAGGTCCAGCAAAGTGTGAGCATTCCAGTTGCTGTTGAGTCATGGCGACCCCATATGTGTCAGTGTAGAACTGCACTCCACAGAGTTTTCATGGCTGCGACTTTCCAGAAGCGGATCTCCAGACCTTTCTTCCCAGGTACCTCTGGATGGGTTCAAACTGCCAACCTTTGGGTTAATAGCCCAGTGCTTAATCATTTATACCACCCACAGACTTCAGCGTGAGCACTAACCAAACCAGGCCTGTTGCCATCGAGTCTATTCCAACTCGTGGCAACTCCATGTGTTACAGAGTAGAACAGCTCCATAGGGATTTCCTGGCTGTAATCCTTACAAATGCAGATTGCCAGGCCTTTCTTCCACAGTGCCAACAGTGGGTTCAAACTGCCAACCTTTAGGGTAGTAGTTGAGAGCAAACCATTTGCGACAACCAGGGACCTCTCAAATTATCCTCTGCTTTGCAGAAGGGAGGGCATTGTCCTTGATCCTGGCCCTTCCCTTCTACTTCCAGCAGACTGGACTTCCTCCCCTACTGCACCCCTGGCCAAATATCAAAGTTCTTACCAAGAGCTAGAGAAATCAAAGGACACCCCAAACCCCTGCACCGCTTTTTCAGCTCTCGCCAGCCCTGTCCTAGATGGGGACTCTCCCAAGGACCCTCTAGCTGCATGGACCCAGGAGGCACTAACATATATATAAATATAAACGTATAAAAGGTCCTCAGGCAGAGGCCTCGCCTTTTGGTGGTAGCTTGACCCCAGCCCCTCGCTCTCTATCCCCTCCCCACAGGAGCCTATGAATTCACCATGCAGGAATTTCTATCACACCATGAGCACCTCGGAGGAAAATCGGCAAAATTAATTGGAAATTAAAGTCACCAAATGAGCACAGAATTAAGAAGCCATTAACTCCAAATGACTGCTGGAAAGGAGCGGAAGTTAATTACAAAGGCTGCCTGGTTATTTTGTGTATTTTCTGCATCGCAGTTATTGTCTTAGATCCTGATGTCTGAGTCGGATTAGCATTCGGTGGCTGTCAGCGTTGGTTTAGGTGCAACGTGCAGCCCTCCCCAGGTGCCGCTGGGCCAACTCAGGCATCGAGGAGGCCTCCCCCTGCCCAGGACTGGGCCTCCCCACAAACTCCCTGCCTGATCTGCAGCAGCATCTTCCCACAGCTGCCCCCCTGCCTCAGTACCCTCCAAGGGAAGCCTTTGCCAGTGGCACCCCAGGGAGCGCTAGCGCACACATTATCATTGTATAATGGGCACCGCCATCCACCTCATTAGGCTCTGCTGGGGATCAGGATTAAATGGGATAAAAGGGAAGAAGCACATGGCTTATTAGCCAAGGGGGCTGTGGGAGAGAGTGTGGGGAGAGCAGCTGGCTGCCTGCCAAGACACACCCCCTAGATGTACCACCCCAACTCTGGTGCCAGCTTCCTTCTCTCCCTGGGAGCCATCTACAGCAATAGAATGGAAGCTCCGTGAAGGCAGGGGATGTTGTCTATTTTGTTCACAGTTTATCCCCAGTACTTAGATCCGTGTCTAGCACAACAAATATTTGTTGAATGAATGAGTGAATTGGAAATCCCAAGAATCCTTCACTTGACCATGAACTGAGGGAAAGGAACGGATTCAATAGCCTTCCAACTACCGGGAGCCAGGTTGTCTCAACTGACGAGCCTGAGGCCGTCATAGTCTTTTACTGGCACTATGGCAAAGCCTCTTAGCAGGTCCCTCTCTATCCTGTCTTGGATCCCCATCTCCCTCCTTTATTCTCTATATTATGTCCCAGAATAACTTTTCTAAAATTTTTATCTTGTCATGTTCCTCCCCTGCTCGATACACTTCCACGACTCCTTGCTGCCTACAGAGTAGAAGATCAATGTGTAACATGTTCTCAGCCTGGCATTTGAGACCCTCTGAGAACTACAGTCCCCAGAGTGCCTCTTCCAGAATGTGCCTCCTCCAGGAAGCCCTTCCTGACAACCTGGGCCCACTGTGGGTCTGAGTTTTCTCTTTTTTTATTTTCTTTGCCATAACTTTATCAGGTGATCAGGCATTGTCCAATGTTCTGACTCTTTGTATAGTGTTTTTTCCTCCCCCCATTGATTATGATCTCCTTGAGGGAAAGGATTAGTATTTTCTTGGGGCTCCCACAAAAACTCCAGGCAAGGGCTGAGTACATAGGGGTATCATTATGAAAGCCAAGTAATTCATTGGCTTTCCCTCCTTGCACTCTTCGATCATGTTTTCTTATCATAGCTCTCAGCGTATCTCTGCTTGGTAATTCTCACACTATCTTGTAAGCATTGATTTTTTTCATCTGGTCTAATGCCCTGGGCTGTGAGATCTTTGAGAACAGGGGGCAAATGCCCCTTCTCTCTGTATCCCCAGTGACTGGCGCAGGATTTTGCACCATCAGTAAATGAGAGATGACAAAACGATGCCCCCTTGCTCTCTTTTCTTACTCTATACTCTGACAGCAACTTTCGTAGCATTAGTTCTTTCACTTACTCATTTATTTGTTCAGCAACTGTTTATTAAACATTGACTATGTGTCAGGTACTAGGTTAGGTGCTGGAGAGAGAGAGAGAGATGAAAAGACAAACAGCTCAGCCATCTTCATTTCTTTACCACATGGTGAGTCCTAAGGTTGGGGATGTGCCTGAATCACGTCCATGGTCCCACTGCTTAGCATCGTGCTTAACATATAAAGGGTTCAATATGCATCTGCTCGATTAATTAACAATGCATTTAATTGGCTTCATGCCCATTTTAAGCCTGTGGTCTCCTGTTAATCCTATGCGATTTTAGAAGAACTGGCACTGCCGTAAGCCTGGAGTTGGAGGAGCCACACCAAGTCCAAAAATCATTTCCAGAAAATGTCTCTGCCCTTGAGGACCTCACAGAATAAAAGAGAAGACAGAGATAAACAGTCAATGCCTTTAACTCTGTGGGTGTTACAGATTAAATTGTGTCCCCTAGAAAAAAAATGTGGAAGTCCTAACCCCTGTACCTATAAACAGAACCTTATTTGGAAATAGGGGTTTTCTTTTGTTGTGTTAATGAAGATACACCAGAGTAGGGTGGATCCTAAAGCTAATCACTCTGAGTGGTGTCTTATAAAAAAAGCAGAAGAGACATACAGACAAGGGAAAGATGGATGCCATGTGACTTCCCACCTACAAGCCAAGGAACACCAAGGATTGCCACAGATACGAAACTAGGAAAGGGGCACACAGGAGGAATCAACAAGGCAGAGGCCCTGACTGGGACTTTTAGCTTCCAAAAACGTGAGAAAATAAATTAATGTTCTATAAAGCCACCCACTTGTGGTGTTTTTTTGTTATGGCAGCACTGGGTAACTGACACAGTGGGCTAAGTGTAGGATCAGGACAGTGGGACATTGGCGCAGGGATAGTGATAGCACAGTTGAGAAGATATTTTCTTCTGTCCTGGAGGTGGAGAGGGAGCTTCCCAAAGGAAGGCATTCTTGATCTGGGCAGAGAATCAGGAGAAGTGTGCCATGCAGACAAAGTGAAAAAGGTGTAGGGAATGGAGTGCAAAGACACAATGAAGACCTGGGACATTCGGGGAACTGCTAGAGGAAGCTCAGCACCGCCAGACCTTACGAGAGAAAGAGGAGGGTGAGAGGTAAGGCTGGAGCAGCAGGCAAGAGGGATATTATGTTCTGTCCTAGGAAGCACAGGCTTTCTTGTGCCTGCTAGGAGAGACTTGGACATTGTTATAGCCTCTCGAGGAGATAGTAGAGAAGGAGAACATGAAAATCAATGAGGAAGAATTAATACAAAAGCAGCAGGTGGGGTGAGATGTTTTTCCATTGTCCTTGTGTGACCAGCATCCACCCACCTTCGGTCTGGTAAGGCATTCTCCTTCCTGAAACACTCCTTAGCTGCTCTCAATCTATCTATCCAGTGAGGTTGCCTACACAACACCCACACTACCACCTAGCCCAGGCCTGGCCAATCACAATAGTCCACTCCTTTGGCCACTGTGATTGGCTCAGAGATGATCAAGTGATCCCACCCAAGCCACTGAGACTCAGCTCTGGGCTCTTCTGTTAAAACTAAGGGATCTTCTCTCTCTCTCCTGAAGATGTTGAGAGCATAAGATAAAACATCACATTATCTGAGTTCTGGGCTCAGTAAGATCTATTTCTGGATTTTCAGCAGATTTTCTTTTTTTTTTTTTTTTAATTAAGCTAATTTGCAACTCAAAGAGTTCCAACACACTGAGAATGGTTATAAAGAAGTTTGAGTCTCCTAGGAGTGAGCACTGGTTTAACTAGTTAGCTGCTGATGTTGTCTACACTGGTGGCTTGGCTCAAAGAAGTGGAACAGAAGGATGTGTGCTGAAGATGAGAGGGTTTGGGAAACAAAGATAGAACTGAATTAGTATTCCCATAGAGCAGTTTGAATTTAAAGAGGTGAGATGGCCCTAAAGTCAAGACAGGAACGAAAACTGCTTCTCCCAGAACTGAGGAAGCTGGGGAGAGACCCCATCCTGGGTTAGGGGGAAAAGATAAGATAAAGGGAATTATCAAAAATATGGGACTGTGCTCTGAACTAAAATCTTTACCCAAAAGGGAATAAATTAGAGAAGGATTACCTTTTTTTTTTTTTTTTTTTTTCTTTTAAGAGTCAGTTTGTAAATATTTTAGGCTTTCTGGACCATACAGTCTCTGCTGCAACTGCTCAACTCTGCTGTTGTAGGGCAAAAGCACCCACAGACAATAAATAAATAAATGTGGCTGTGTTTAAATAAAACTTTACTTACAAAAACAGACAGTGGGTTGAATTTGGCTGCGGGTCATAGTTTGCTAACCCCTAAACTAGAGAATGTAGATATGACTGCTTAGTTCTGTAGACTTGTGCTAAGCCAATGGAGCCACATGAGAGCATGTGTCTGGAGCCCGTGAATCATTTTTTAATTCATCTCTACCTTGCTGTGAGTCAGAATCAACTCAGCAGAGACTGGTTTGGCTTTTGTTTTCCCCTAACATAGACGAATTCCTTGGTGCAAGGGTGATACTAGGGTGGACTGTAGTTACCATAATCTTTCCAGATCTTGGCTTAAGAACTCAGCCTGGAAGCTGAGAAGGGAAGGAGTGAAGGAGAACAGATGGTGGGAAACAGAGACCAAGACCAAGGACAACATCTCTCCCCAAGGAAGGCAAGGTTAGTTTAAGAAGCATCTTTTTTCCATAATAGAGAAAGCCTGTGATCAGCGTAGGGAAGGAGATCTTTCCAAGCATTTCCTTCCACAAGGTAGAGGAGAAACAATGTGAGTATCCTGAGAAGTGTCTTGAATCCTTGGACACTTGACTCCACAGGCAGGCCCATGGGACCCTGTAGCAGCGAGAATGAACCTTTTTCCTAGGTCTAAAACTAAACCACAACTATATGCGGGCGTGTCTAGGTGTGTGACTGAAAGTAGTGCCCAGAAGCGATCTTGGACAAGTCACTTTGGCTCTTTGTGTCTCCTCTTCCCCACCTGTCAAATGGAGAGAATAATCACTTCCCTGCCTTGCTCACAGGGTCATTATGATTATCGAACGAGACATTGGACTGAAAAGTGTTGTGAGAAGCAGAAAGTACAGGTGGGACTAACTCTGAGTCCAAATGTCCAGCTCAGCCCCTGACCTGCCGTGATTCTCATCCCTTTCTTTCTCACCGTTAAAAAAAAAATTGCCTTTAAAAAAAAGAAAAATTGCCTTTTCTTCCTAAGCAATGCAGAGAAAGAGTCAAGAATGGTTTCAACCTCACCACCTGTAGCAGGCATTGTTGATTACCCACCCAGTATTCCTCCCACCCACCAATCACTTCTCACATTTAACAGAACCCAGATTGTGTCCAGGGGCACCGTCCTCTACAAAGCAGTGAGTTTCACTGAGGCAATCGTAGAGGTCTCATTTTCTTTGCCAATTGTTGACTTAGAAAAGGATATTTGAACAATTCTGGCCAGTGAGATAGATATAAGAGAAAGGCTGCTGCGGCAGGGGTGTGGATAACAACGCCATACTGATAAAAATAAAATAAAAAAGGAGCATACAGGAAGAGTTGACCTCTCTCACAATAATGGAGTGAAGCCAAGAAAAGCCGAGCCTGAGCTGCTCCTGGAGCCTCTGGAGTGCACCCCACCTTTGGACTTCTTGTTTTGTGGGGTACTATAACCTCTTATTGTTTAGCCAGTCAAGCCAGAGCTTTCTCTTACCTCAAGCCAAAGGCGTCCTCGCAGATAATCACCTGCTTCATGAGGAGAACATCAGGGAGCACTGGGTACTCAGTGGCATCCACCTCCTCCTGGAGCCTCTCCCTCTGCACGTAATTCCCCTCCACCTTCTTTTCATGGCTTCACCTGGAAACAAAACTGGCAAGCCGTATGTTCTACAGGCCTGAGCTCATCTTTGTTAATCCATGGAGGCAGAGTACTGAAACTGTGGGGGAGAGGGCTGGCTGTAAGATGTGTGGTCCCTGTCTCCCCATCCCCAGAGCTAAAGAAGCTTCCCCTCCATTCATATTCCTCTCCCACAATGAGCAAGGATAGAGCATGCGGTGGGGGCGGGGGGACATTTATGCTGATTTGGACCAAGAACAGAAGAAAGAACCGTAGAGTTCATGGGGCATGTGCTTAAGAAGAGCTGGGAGATAGGGCTCATACCTCTGGGAGCAGAGAGCCAGGGCATGGGCCCTTAGACTTCGTCTCAGAGCTTGGATCTGGATGGACTTTCCAGAAGGTGGAGAGCTCAACCCATTCCCAGAGTAAGGAAGCCGCAGTTTATGACTCAACCGCTCTTGGCTCCACCAGGTACTACCTCTCCTTGAACGCAGGACATTCAGAGCCAACAGATGCCTAAAAGCAAAGGAAAAGTGGCTGAGTTAGAGGCAGGAGTGTGACATAAGAGGGGTCATGGGAAGGCCCAGGACCTCTTCATGGGGTGGACTACATCAGATGATCAGGAGCCTTGACTGAGTCAGCACAAGCATAAGGTGTGGCTGCACTTGTTCAGATGGGAAAAAGCAGGAACCCCAGGGTCAGAGGCAGATAGGCAAGAAGGAGGCTCAGATGAGAACATCTGAGGCAAGGCATGAGGTCACAGGCCATGGCTGGACTGGGGACTTGGAGAAGGAAGCAATAGGGCTTCCTGCTTCCAAGAGGGCTGAGTTCTGTTGACCCCAAGCCCATCCATGTGCTTTCCTTCACAGCTCCAGCCCAATACAATCCATTCTCTTAGATGTCCTTCCTGACAGCAGACTGAATTGTATGGGAAAAGGTTGCAGGCTCCACCCAGGAGTCTGCTTGAAGAGGAGTAATGGCTTATTCTTCTAGCCACCAAAGAATAGAAGACTTTAAGTCATCCCTCATTCCAATCATTCTTGCTCTTCCTCTCCATAGACCGTCATTGCCTAGGTCCAGCCCACCACCATCTCTTACTCTGAGACCATAACTGCCCCTCCCACTTCCAAAGTCTTCTTCTTTGATCTGTTGCCTTCACTCCGTTGTCTAGAATAATCTTCCTAAAATACAAATCTAATCACTGTATTCCCCTGTTTAGAACGTTCAATGGCTCCCTATTACCCTCAAGATGAAGTCTAATCCAGTGTCCTTAACATGGGTTAAAGCCAAACCCAACCCATTGCTGCTGAGTCAATTCTGACTCACAGTGACCCTATAGGACAGAATAGAACTGCCCCATAGGGTTTCCAAGGCTGTAAATCTTTACAGAAGCAGATTGCCACATCTTTCTCCCACGGAGCAGCTGGTGGGTCGGAATCACAGATCTTTCGGTTAGCAGCAGAGCACTTAACCACTGAGCAACCAGGGTTTCTTTAGCATGGGTTAGGAGGCCCTTTATTATCCTGCTCTGCTTACTTCTCAAGTTTCATCTTTCACCAGTACCCTTCTGGAACTCAGTACACCAGCCACAGTGAACTTCATCAGGTCCTTAAATATGCCATGTTCTCTCTCATCTCTGAGCATTTCTGCAGGCTATTTCCTCTTCCCAATAGTCTTACGCACTGAACATCTTCCTTGTCTTCCCTGCCACCTTCATTTTTGCCTGGCTATTTCTTTCCCATCCTTCAGCACTTACTGATGCCATCTTCTCTGGGAAACCTTCTATAACGCCCTGCTGAGGTTCACTCCTCTGGGATTTCTATAGCTCCCTACACTAACTCTCAACAAAGCTTGTCACAGTAGCTAGTAAGTGACTTTTTACCTGTCTGTCTCCCTCACCTGTATATGACCTTCTTGAGTACTAGGTTGAGCCATATGACATTTCCAATATTTGACCATTTTGACCTACAAAATGAGTAATTTCATATGATTAAACTTAATCCAAGGACCGTGATTATTTTATTTGGTATTGAATCCCAGTGTCTAGCACTAAGTCTAAAACACAATGAGTGCTTGGTAAATATAGATCAATGTTTCTGAATGTAACTCCAATTTAGTTTTTTTACGCCTGGCAGCCAACATCAACAAAAACCTCCTTAGTAATCAAACTAGGGAGGGACAAGAAAGGGGTCACCTAGGATCATCTGATCCAGCTTCCTGCTTCCTCTTGGCACTGCCTGTGCATACGAGAAGCATTACCGTATTTTTGCCTGGGCTAGCTTTGTCTAGGGCTGCTGGTAGCCTGTGGTGTGGTCCAACCAGGCCTAGAGCATGTTTTGAGGATAGAGGAGGCCATTATCCCAAGCCTGGTTTGGCAACATCATCATGGCCACGGATAATTGTCCAATGTAAACATTCTTGTGTTTCTTTGGTCAAAGTGTTGAGCACACCTGGTATGCCCTGGCAAAGACAGACCAGGTCTTACAGCTGTGAAAACCTTACATTGCAAAACCCCATTTAAAGTTCTGGAAACCTGCAGAAAACATCAGAAAGATCAGACTCAATACTCTGACTTGATAGTCACATTGTGCTGGCCCAAGGACCACATGGGTTCTTGAATCAGGGATGTAGAGTCTCCTCCCCCTGGCTAAGAGCACACAGCTTCTAGTAAAGTCTGAGTTGAGGCATCGATATGTCTTCTTTGCCGGTTAGGAAAGCAAAAAGAGATTACATTGTTTTACTAATGAAATTAAGTGATACTCCCTTTCTGCTCTCATTGACTGTCTTTTACTTTCCTGGACCCTCCCGCCTATGATATAACCAAGAACCCCAGGGTTTTATGTCCAGTGCGTGGGTCAGTCCTGGTGCTATTGCTTCACAGTGAGAAACCAGACAGCCTTCCGGGCCTGTCAAGACATCCCATGATCCTCAACTGAACTTCCCAAACTCTTGCAGGGCTGTGGGCAGTTTGGCAGGCTAGTGGAGTCCCAGTCAGAGGCAGTGATGGTCCAGCAGCAACTTCTCTAGGTACAGAGGGGGCAGAGAGCTTCCACTGATCTTTGGTCAAACTTCATCTCTGTGGGCCTGGGGTCCCAATGCAGTTTCTCAGCTCAGACGCATGCCCGCCCCCTACACACACATTACACACATCTACACTCTCCTTTAAGGTCAAGGACCACCCATTTCTAACTAGAATGAATGGCAGACTATACACTGCTTTGTTCTCAAGTCCCCCAACCACAAAAGGTGTCCAGTGGGGGCTCCTGGGAATTCCCAGGGCTTTCCATCTCATAAGCCCCTTCTCCTCCTGGGTTTACACCTTCAGTGCCTATCTCTGCCCCATCACAAAGGCCCTTATGAGAAACCCAACCTCCCTTCAAGTTCCCTCAAGGAATCCACTCCTATATGAGTGTGAATGAGATATATATACTAAAGACTTTATAGGGCAGTTAAGAGGAGTCTACATTCCAAACCTCTTAGAAGCAATTCAAATGTCCTTCTTGGACATTTCTCGAGAGGTTCTTCTTGGCCACCCAAACTCCAACAAGTTCTGTCTTTGGTCTCCTCACTCCAACCCCAGGCTCCGTGGTTCCTGTCTTCTCCTCCATGACCTAACCACCCCACCCCAAATTCCTCTTCTTTTTAGAAGAACAATTTAGCCACTCTGGCTCCTCCTTCCACACCTTCAAAATACACTCAGTGGGTGCCCAGGGGTGCAGGGTGTTATCCTCGCTGGCCCTAGAGAGCAGCTTTAGGTGCTGAAATCCCTGTCTTCCACCTGAATTCTCCTGGTCTTGACCACAGTGTCCTCACGCCCACACCTGCCACTCTGCCTTGGCCCATCCTGGCAGCTGACATCAACGAAAACCTCTTTGGTGATCAAACCAGGACAGTACACAGAAGGGTTCATTTACGGACATCTGACCCAACCTCCTGGTTCCACGACTTCTGTCCCTTTGACCCTTTTACTTCCTAGCTCTTTCCAGCTACAATTCTGCCTCTCATCCCAACAATGCCTCCTCCAGCAGACTCGGGTCAAGTCCCCCTGAACCAGGTCCAGTCCCTAAGACCCCTCATCTATATGCAGCTCCTACCTCTGACAGGCCGTATGTCTACCTCTTTCTTGCTCCTAGTTTTGCTGAGGGGGACCCAGAAGGCAGGGGGTCTGAGGACCAAGACGAGTGGTTTGCTCCTGAAGCACCAGGCAGCCATGCTCACTGTTTGACCCCTAGAAAGACAGGGTAGAAATGGATTTAGAGAAAATACTTCGGCAATGGTGTTAAGGAAGAAACAGGAGCCATTTGTAGAGTTTTGGAGCCATTGAAGGCCATGGGCATCTGAACAATGGTGGCAACTAAGAGCATGGACAGAAGGGCACGGCTATAAGGACTGCTTTGGAGAAAAGTGCAGCAGGCACAGAGCTAACTGGGTGTGGAGAGTTGGAGTTAAGGGAGAGAGTGGGAAAAAGCTTTAAAAAGGGAAGGAGAGAGACACCAAGAGATTGACAGCAGATTTATAGGGATTTCAACGGTTCAGGAGGAAGATAAGAAAAGAGAAGACGGCAGATACCAAGAGAGATAGAGGCAAAGGAGAGAAAGCCAGAGGCAGAGAAACAAAGAGAAATCAAGATGGAGACCACATGGGCCTGGCCCCTGGGACAGGAGCCTCGTTTCTGGAGCAGCTGAGGCAGACCAGCTGCTTCCACCCGCCACTCTGAGGCCCCGGAGCCCCAGGCTGGTGCAGCCTTGGGAGGAGATTGCATTCTGGGGGTTGTCAGGGGAGGAGCCCAAGCCCTGGGCTGCTTTACTAAGCCAGGAGACAGAGAATGCAGAGGTGGGCTCTGAGCCCAGACCCCACCTAGGAACCTGTCTCTCTACCCCACCCCTGCACCTGCCTCTGAGCCCCCTTTCAGGCAGCACCTTCATGGACTCACCCACCCCTATAAAGGAGCTGAGCCCAGCATCAGAGTCCTCACTGGGGAGAAGAGAGACTGCAGGCCCAGGAAGAGAGCGGGCTGGCAGCCCTGGAGGGTAGCCCAGGAGAAAGAAGCAGGGAGTGCGTTTACAGGGAGCTGGGAGCTGTGTCCATGTCCCCACCCAGCTCCACAAGGTCAACATGATCCTTTTCCTTCCCTAAAGACTAAGCCCTGTTCTTGGCCTGTCTCTTATGCTCTGCACAGACAGCTGGGCTTCCCTCCTGTGCCACCTTGGGCTGAGGGTCCTTCCTCCTCCCTGCTGTTCCTCCCCCACCCTCCTCCAAAGAAGGCCCAGCCTGGACTCCACTATCACCTCCTCACCTTCCCTTGCCATCTCCCTTCCCCTGGAATGCCCTTCCCTGTTACTACCTACCTCTACAAATTCCCTTCACCTTTCAGGTGCCAGCTCTACCTGCCTTGTCCTGAGAGGTAGCTGCCTAGACCACTGCAGCCTAACCAGACCTCACGCTCTGAGCTCAGTCTCCCCCACCCCCATGGTACGGTAGCTGAGGCAAGCACTGTGATGGGGATGGGACAGCTTGGCCACCTTCAGGTTGCTGGGCACATGGTCTGGAATAGGACTTCAAATACTCTCCCTGAGAGAAAGGAGACAGCCTGGTATGTTGGTGTGGATAATGGTGGGGCCAGCAGAGGCAGGCCTGGGCCCAGGCTGCTGGCAGAGGGTATGGAGAATGCCAGGCCTGACCCACTTTCTTCTCCTGCTTCCCAGCCCTGCTGCTACTCAGAGAAAACAAGGTGTAGGTAGGCGCTGGGGGTCAGGCCTCATAGCTGTTCTCCAGAGCCCAAGGCCCCTCTCTGGACCATCCTTTCCAGAAGCAGCCACTCCTGTGCTGGCCTCGATAGATTTCCACAACCATCAGTGGCTCTCACCGTTCTGGATCCCAAGAGAAAATCCAGACCTGGGCAGAAGGGGGCTGGACCACAGCTCCAGCCTGCCACCGTCATACTGTGAGGGTGCTGGCAAATCCCTTCCCACCCCCCGGCCTCAGTTTGCCTTTTGTATATCTACCTCCTCTATTTACAAGGGGTAACCAGGCCAGCCCTGCACATCATCCAGGCCCCCTGGTCTGCCCGAGTGAGGTGAGTGGTGGAAGAGCCTCCCTGGTAGCAGATTAGCTAAGATGGGGGGTGGGGGAGCATGTGCAAAGGCTCCCTGGAGGAATGAAAAAAAGGCCAGTGCGGCTGGGCACCGCAGGCTTGGAGGTGCGGGGAGAAAGGGCGAGGGATGTGGGCAGGGCAGACCCTATAGGGCCTTGTAGGCCTCTGCATTTGTTTCCTTAAGTGCTGTAAAAGTGGGGTTCCCTCACAGTTCTGCAGGCTAGAAGTCCAAATGAGAGTATCAGGCATGTTGACTTCTTCTGAGGTCTCTGAGGGAGAATCTATTCTATGCTTCTTTCCTAGCTTCTGGTGATGGCCAACAAGCCTTGGCACCCCTTGGCTTGGAGATGTATCGCTCCAATTCTGCCTCTGTCTTCTCGTGGCGTTCTTCCCTCTGCGTCTCTCTCTGCATCTCTCCTCATTTATAAGGACACCACTCAGGTTGGATTGGGACTCACCCCACTCTAGCATGACCTCACGTCAACTGATGACATCTTCAAAGACCCTACTTCCAAACGAGGTCATACTTACACGTACCAGGGGTGAGGACTTCAACATATCTTTTGGTGGAGCATCATTCAACCCGTAACAGCCACCAAAAGACATTTAGGCTTAATATCGCCTCCTTCCTTCTCTCCTGCTGCCAATTTATGGCTTTTGTTTCCGGTTCATTCAGCTGCACACGGCCCAGCCCAGCCTCTCTGGACACCTCTGCCTCCTGGCTTCTCTATTCTAGCTTTCATGGCAAACAGATACATGCTCCAAGAGCTCTCTTCAGAATTTCTACCCCAGCAGCAGCAGGGTCGCTGTTTACTGGGTCCAGCTCCACCCTCTCCTTTACCCTTACACCCAGGAGTGTTGTCTCCATTTTACAAATGACAAAACCAAGTCAGAGAGGTGGTGCCATTTACCAAGCAAACTCGGCTGGTAAATGGCAGAGCCAGGGTTTAAGCTCAAGCATGTCTCACCCCAAGGTCCCTGGATGGCACAATAGTTTGCACTTAACTAGTAACTTAAAGTTTGGCAGTTTGAACCACCCAGTAGCACCATGGAAGAAAGGCCTGGCAATCTGCTTCCATAAAGATCACCACCAAGAAAACTCTATGGAACAGTTCTACTCTGTCACATGTGGGGCCACCATGAGCAGGAATCAATGGCAACGGGTGTGTCTGACTCCAAAGCCTCCCCGACCCTCCCGCCACCTGGAGGCTGTGAGGCTGCAGGCAGGGATGAGGTAGGTATGGAGGAAGCAAACTGTAAGAGGCAGCTAAGTGGAGCCAACAGGCCCAGTGGCTCCACTGGCTTGTCTGGAACAGCCTGAGAGGTGACCCTCTCCCACAGTGAGGGTGGGTGACGGATGTAAGCTGGGCAGGAACGGGAGGGCCCGCCTCCTGTTCCTGGGTCACCTGGGAGCATTGAGGCAGCGGTGTGGCGTCCTGGGCATGGCGCTCAGGAGACCTGGGCCATGTCCTTTCCAGCCAGTCTGCCAGCCTGACCTGGGCTTCATCTGTCGTGACTCTGGGGCCACCATGGAACCAGGAGCCAGTGGTAATTGAAGGCTCGTGATGGCGGTGCCCCAGCGCCAAAGCAGGGGCCTGGCTCTCAACAGCCTGAACTAAAATCCCTCACAGATCGGACAACACTTTACCCAAAGGCGCGCCTCAAGACCATGTGCCTGGGATCAGTTTTGTCTGGTGGAAATAGATCTCACTCCTTGATTGTGTTTTGCTTCAGTTGACATTAAATTAACATGTATTCTCCTCGGCACATGGCAGTTAGAACTGCACAGACAGGACTGGGACGACGCTCACAGGTCTTCTCGTCTGCTGCCCCTCAACCCTGCTCCTGCGTCTCTTTGATAGAAAAATCTCATATTCCCCTTTGATAGTGGGTGACATTTCTAAATAAATTCGATATGATTTAAAACAAATCAGAGCCTCCATGAAAGAAATGAGCTTTTTTCAGATCTCAAAAGCCACCATTGGAGGTTCTGACAGACCCTCAGGCTGAGAGCCATTGATGTTGTCCAATGCACCCAGTTTACAGATAGGAAAGCTGAGGTCCAGAGAGAGGCAGGGACTTGCCCAAGGTCACACACCTAGTTATTGGCAGAAATCAGACTGGAATCCAAGAACCCCAAGTCACAGACCTCCCATGGCTCGGGCCACCTCCTCCCACCCCTTACCTCCCTGTCTAGGGAGAGAGGAGGATCCACAAAGGTCTGATGGGCAGGAAAGAGGAACTGGGACCAGGCTGGGGAAAGCCTGGAGCTGCACACCACAGAGTTTAAGTTATTTAATAGATAAGGTGCAGATATTCTTGTTTTTTTTTTTTTTTCCTTACTAAAAAAGAAAAGGACATAACTTCTGGGGACTGTGGGAAGTATCAGACCTGGCTGATAAGGCTTTAAGGAAAACGTTGTTTCTAAACGGTGTTCTTTATAACCCCCAAACAGAAGTCAAAACTGGCCAGCTGTCCATCAAGAGAGGCATCTGGCAGGGAAACAGTACAGATAGAAAGGTCTGATGGACTGGCTAGGAAGGGGGTGAAGGCCAGGCCCAGGGCTTGTGATGGGGTGGAGGTACCAGCCTCAGAATCCTCAAACTTGGTAGCTTTGCTGAAGACCAGCCCTTGCCATGAGCAGAAGCCCTGGGCAGGTGTGGCCAAGCCTGAGCGTGTACACACACTGTGTACCCACATGAGCACACACACATGGACTGCCTCTCCCCTCTCTGAGCGTCTTCCTGGTGGAGTCCCAGCACAGAAAACAACAGGACTGAATCTCCATGAACCATCACCAAGTCCAAATTCTCCAGGATTTAGGAGACACTTTTTTTCATAACTCTTTTTAAGTGGGGAAAGAGAGGGCCCAGTGTGGCAGCTGACCAGAGAAATGGAGCTGCCTGGGCTTGGTATTCCTGTCATTTTATTCTAGCGTCTGTCCCAGAAAACTATCATCCAGAAAGACACCAAAACCAAAACCAAACCCGTTGCTGTCTAGTTAATTCTAGCGTCTGTCCCAGAAGACCATCGTCCAGAGAGACACCAAAATCAAAAACCAAATCCATTGCCATCTAGTCAATTCTGACTCATAGAGACCCTACAGGACAGAGTAGAACTGCCCTACAGAGTTTCCAAGAAGCGCCTGGTGGATTTGAACTGCTGACCTTTTGGTTAGTAGCTGAGCTCTTAACCCCTGGGCCACCAGGGCTCCAGGAGAAAGGAAACCAGTCAGACACCTGGAATGGAACAGAGAGTGCAGGAATACAGCAGAAGGTGAGGGCCTAACTGGGCAACTGGCCCCCGTCGGCCTGGAGTAGGCATCTGCCAACATCAGCACAGCCACCTGGGATGCAGGGGCCAGAGTGCAAGCTGGCTGGAATCCCGGGGAGGAAGGACTGTCTCCAGGGAAAGGAACTGCAGTAACAATCATTCTGTGTTGAGGCTTTGCTGTGCTGTTGCTATTTTTCAAGAACTTCCCAATGGTCTGGAGGAAGGCCTGCTGCTGGGGTGGTGGCCAGGGTTGGAGATCAACCCCACAGGAAAACCAGGAAGCAGAGTCTGCTGGGCCCCGCCCAGGCAGCTTGTCCATTCAGAGATAAGACAGACTCTCCCTGTGCCAGGGCAGGTATAGGTTCCTGGCCAGCAGGCCAGACCAGGTGGACCTGGAGCTGTGGGTCTAGTCTCCCCACTGGCCTCAGAGGCTTGCATGGAACTGGGCTTGGGGTATGGTGCTCTTGGCCCAGTTCCCATGGTGGGGTGGCTCCTCTGCCCAGTTCAGCTCTATTCTGCTATGTTCAGTGCTGGGTCTGAACCCCAGGGGCACAGACTCTGCCCGATCCATCCTTGACCCCAGCGTTTTCCAGGCCAAGCCTGAACACAGAGCATGCCCAGTGAGCTCTGTGTCTGGAGACAGTGAGTGGGCACCTGCCAGAGGCCCCAGCTTCTGCATGGAGCCTGCATTAAAAAAAAAAAAGCCCCTCAAAGGTCCCTTCTCCAGAGCCTGCGAGGCACTATCTTTCCCAATTTGAGTTAGGCACAAAGTGGAGGTTACTGCATCACCAAACCAAATGGTGAGAAAGGAAGGGGAGCAGCAAGGCTGGAAGTGAGATTCGTACGCTTCCTGTGACAGTCAGCCTCCTTTTCTCCAGCCAGCCTTCTCTACGAGGCCAGCATCTTACTGATAGGCTGCTCCAGGGCTCCCCTCTGCCCAGCGCTCCTTGCAGAGAAAAGAGGCTTTCCTCCCCGGGTTCTGAGTTTTAAAATCCCAGGGAAAGATGTTGATTGGCCAGGCTTGGGTCATGGGCCTATCTCTGTGGGCAGGGCCTGTTGTGTGATTGGCAGGTCCCTGGGAAATGTTATCTCATCACCAGAATAAGCAAGGAGAGGGGCTGGACAGACAAAGCAACAGGTATCTCAGATGGCCTCCAATATCCCCTTCCCCCCTCTGAACTGGGAGGAGCTGGGGGGGTGGTATAGGTAGGGAAGGGGTGCAGATGACATGCAGGGGCTGTCACCTCCTACCACCCTATCACCCATCAGATCAACTCTCAGATCCTCTCTTTGGCATTTAAGGCCCTTTGCAACACCTCCTCCACTCCCCCTACCTTGCCAGCTCCCCCTGCTCTATACGCTCCCTCCACCCAGGTGACTTCTTCACACACAGCAAAGCAGAGTGGCTACAAGTGTGGTCTCTGGAAGCTAGATTGTCTGGGTTCAAATCCCAGCCACTTACTAGCTGTGTGACCTTGAGCAAGTTGCTTAACTTCTCTGTGCCTTAGCTGTGAGAATTAGAGAAATTCAACCATACAAAAGCACTTGGAAAAATGCCTGGCAAACAGTAAGCACTCTGGAAGTGTTAGCTGCTATCCTGGCCTCTAAGCCTCAGCTCAGGTCCCAGGGTAGCACAAACAATTTGCTACTAACCTAAAGGTTGGCAGTTCAAAAGTACCTGATGGGGCCACAGAAGAAAATCCTGGTGATCTGCTTCTGTGAAGATTATAGCCAAGAAAACCTTATGGAGCTGTTCTGTCCTGTAATACACAGGGCTGCCGTGAGCTGGAGTTGACTCGACAGCAATGGGTTTGGTTTTTCAGTTTTTTAAGCCTTGGCTTGTACAATTCCCCCATCTAGAACATCCCTCTTCTTGTCCAAATTCTCCTCCTCCTCCTCGGCTCCCCTGGCCACTGCCTCACCATAGATAACCCTCATCCTGAGAATCCCCAGAGCACTCGAGCACAGGTCTGGGCACACTGGGACATCAGGGGGTGCCTGGCCCCCCTCTCCTGCAGGACTAGCAAGCTAATGGAGGGAGGAGGCTGACGGAGACCCTAAACACCAGCACTGATGTGGGTCCACTTGAGCTCAGCAAGCCCGGCCCGTCTCTCAGCTGCCACTCCCCCTGGGAGCCAGGAAGCCCCTGTACCTGTGACATCACACCTTCATGCACAGAAATAACCAGCAGATCGCAGCAGCCTGCGTGCAGCCTGCTCCGGGAGGCGGCAGGTTGTGTGTGCGAGTCAGCACCTGCCAAGGAGATGCCACCACTCCCTTCTGACATCTGAGCAAGGGTCTCTGAGGCTGGGAGGGACAGGAAGGCAGACATAGGCACCGAGGCCACATGGTCAAAATTTAATTCTGGAAACTGGAGCCTGTCCGTGACTGTGTGTCTGACGTGCTGTCTTCCTCTGGCTCTAGAACTGGGTCTCTACCCTGCCCCTGCCTTTGTTCCTCCCTCTCCAGAGTCTGTCCCCAGCTGAGGTCGTGCCCAGGGCTGTGGGCAGCTGGGCAAGCAGAGGGCAGCATGGCAGGGGTTTGTGGAAGACAAACGCTGATGAGCCAAGGACCATCAGACCCAATTACATCTCCACGGAGCCTGACAGCAACGTGATTTCACCCTCGGGCCCCTCTGAACCAAATACACTGGCCTCCGCTACCTCCCATATGATGTGCTCTGAGCTCCGGCCACAGAGAGTACCTGGCATGCCCCCACCCACCTCCCCGAGTGAGCCCAGGATCAGAGCAGGGCAGCCAGTCCTCCTGGGCTTGGTGAATGGCCAGGGATGGCTAGGAGCATCTGTGTACCCTCCCAACCTGGGAAGAGGCAGACGGTGGCAATTGGCAGGCTGGAATAATCTTTGTGTCCGGGACCCCCCAATCCTTCTGTGCCTCAGCATCCAGGGGCTTGTTGGAAGCAGCAATGGCCCAAGGAAACTTCAGAATAGCCTCATGCATTTGTGTGAGTGTGTGCAGAAACAAGTACTGTAGACAAGTTTGGGCATCTGTGTGTGCTCCAAAAGGTATGTGGCTGTGACTGTGTATGGTTGTATACTGGGGGTGTGGGAGAGAAGCTGAGTGCTCAGAGGCGAACGTGGGGTGGCTGGTTATAGCATGTGGGGGAGGGCTGTCTGTATGTGTGCCTACATACAGGCAAAACCGGGGGAGGCTGCCTGGAGGAGGGGGGACAGTGAAGGAGGCTCTCGCACTTTGACTGGGCTGATCCTCCTTATCTCCCTACTCCATTTCTGACTCTCCTGGCAATGCACTGGGCCAGATAATCCCAGACATGAGGCCTGCAGTGCGATGGATCATTTTTATATGGCCTTTCTCACCATGGAGCCCTGGTGGCTCAGTGGTTAAGAGCTCGGCTGCTAACCAAAAGGCTGGCAGTTTGAATCCACCAGCTGCTCCTTGGAAACCCCATGGGGCAGTTCCTCTCTATCCTATAGGGTCACTATGAGTTGGAATCAATTCGATGGCAATGGATTTTGTTTGTTATTACCATGGTCTCATAACTCCCACCAAATGACTGAGTGGGGGTATGCAAATGAGGTACTGTGGCCCACCAAGGGGATTGCTAATAATGCAAATAAGGTTCATGGCATCCTTGTTGGCGTGGGACCATGCAAATAAGACATATAGAACCCTAACGAGGGGACTGGTCAGTTTTGCCACCCCACTAGGCTTAAAATGAGCCATCCCAGAGGCAGACGGGGGGACCTCATCACCACCAAGAAGAGCTGGGAGCAGAACATGTCCTTTGGACCTGGGTCCCTGTGCTAAGAAACTCTTAGAAGACAGAGAGAGAGTTGTAACACTGGAGATGGAGCAAAATGGTGAGAAGTGGTGGCAAAGAAGTGGTGGCAGTAGAACCAGGAGACTGGTATGAGACTGCGCAGTGGGCTTCCTGGCCCACAGAGCAAGGCAGTTACAGTGGGTATGCAGAACCACGGAGCAAGAGAGCTGAGGGCCTTCAGGTAGGAGGTTTCCTGAAGGAGTAGGGTGCCTCTGGGCACTTGTCAACTGAGCTAGGCTTGCCAACCCATGGAGCAAGAGACTCGAGCGCCTTCAAGCCCAGGCGTCTTACCCCAGGTGGAGTGGGGTGCCCCCGGGCACTTATTGGCAGAGCTGAAGAGCTTTATACTATTTTCCAAGCAGGGAAGAGTCCAGGCCAGCCCAAGACACCGGAGGGGCTGAGAGGCTAAGGGGCAGGAAGAAGCCTGCCTGTGGGCATGACTGAGAAGCTGTCCTGACTGAAGGACTGTATCCTGAGTCATTCCTGACCCTTAATTGTAGCCTGTTACTTCCCTAATAAACCCCATGACTGTGAGCACAATCTGTGAGTTCTGTGTGACCATTGCTATGAAGTGTCAAACACAGCAGAGAAGAAGAGAGGTCCGTGGGAAGGACAGCTAGTGTCAGAATTGGTAAAAAGTTTGGTGAGAGGAAGTATGCCTGACCTCCGCCTCATAGAAATCAGCCTTGGACTGTTGATCTTGATTCTCCTTTCCGTTTGAGAAGTTAGAGGAGGTTGGACGCCCCCTCCACATCATTTTTACAGGGCCTCATTACAGAATTATTTTTTCCATCAGAAAATTTGCTGAAGCAAAATGGTGTTTGGTTACAGCAAATGCTGAGCCAGTTTGCTTCTCAGAACTCATGCTGGAGGGAGGGTGGAAGGAGCCTGGGGCTATGGAGGCCAGCTGGGGACCCTTAATTGGCAGAGAAAACCCTTGAGTGGCTGCCCATTGGACCAGCCACACATCTGGAATGTCCTCCCCCCCCCTTCATCCACTTGACAACTAACACCCCCAGGTGTTAACCTCACCTGTCACCTACCTCCCTGACACTTTCTCTTCAAGTCCCCTTCCCTTGTCACTCCCTCAGCACCCTATAACTTCTGCACCAACTGGTCTGATTATTCTGGATGGGGAACTTACATCTCTCCTCCACTAACATGTTGTCTCCTTGCAAAGATGGACTGGGTTTTCTTCAATTCACGCACCCCAAGTCTAGTGTACAGTAGAGACTTTCTACAAGTTAGACCATATTCACCACCTACTATATGCTAGGCGAGTTACAAGAAGTATCTTCTATTCCTCAAAACAACCTACGAGGTAGGTTCTCTCTATAAACCTAATAAATAAACAAAGTAGTTGCCTTCCAGTCAGTTCTGACTCATGGGGATCTCGTGCGTGTCAAGAGTAGAACTGCACTCCACAGGGTTTTCAACAGCTGTGATCTTTCCAAGTAGATCCAGGCCTACTTGTTGGGTTTCCATCACCCAGGGACTCCTGGTTCTCTGTCTATGGCATTCCCATTTTATAAAGGGGATGGAGGCGCACACTGTCCAGGTGTGGAGGTGGCATTAAACCCACGGATTTCTGACACCAGAGTCCAAGGGTTTAACCCCATGCTATGCTGCTTCCCTATGGAGACGGAACTTCTGGACTGGAGATCAGGAGGCCTGAGATCATCCCTGGCTCGGGCCACTTATCTCTTTGTGACCTGAAGACCTTGGCTTCTCCCTCTGTAAAATGGGGAGGAGCAGGTGCCTCCAGCTTTAAAGGTCAACGTCAGTAGCAGGAAGGGCAATAATCGTGCCTTCGTGTCAGCATCTTTTTTAAAGGTTGTTCTCTCTTTGGTTTGTTTGCTTAGTTATAGCCTTTTGCCTGTGGCCTCTGGAAGCCTGGCTGAGTGAGGCAGGCATCACCAGAATCTGGGGTCTCAGATGCTGGGTTTCAGGCCCTTCTCTGCCCAGGCACTTCTGTGTGGCCTTCATCACCTGGCCTGGGGTCTGGTGTTGGAGGCCAACTAAGCTGCTGAGCCAGGCTCGTGGCTGGCCTCTGGGGCCACTGGCTTTAGTAACCCACTTTCTATGGGTTTGAGGGGTCTGTCTCCTTGAATGCCCCTCAAGCTCAGGCTGAGTCCTGCCCAGTCTCCCCAGCCCCTCCTGGGGAGCCAGGAAAATAAGTCCCCAGCTGGAGGCAGGACTGTGGGAGGCGGTGCACCAGGGGGCTGTGGACTGAGCGACCAGCTGTGCCCACACCGCCACTGGGCACTCCCAGACAAGCCGCCCACGCCACCCAGCCTCAGGACAAAGGCGCCTTGAAAGAGTGAACCAATGGGCCCTGAGCACTACCATCTGAATGCTTCCTACAGGGCTGTGAATCTCTCTCCTCCCCTCCCTCCTTCTCTCCCTCTCCTCATTCTGCCTCTGGCTCCCTCTCCACTCCTCCTCCCTCTCCTTCCTTCTCGGTTTCTCTCTCTCCCATACATCTGCCTCTTAAGGACTCCAGACAGACTTCATAGTCTTCAGGCAGAGGAAGACCTCAGAGTCCCGGTTGTGCTCTTTGTTCTCTATCAGTGGAAATTCTTGTTGAAGGCAGGCAGCCCAGCCCTGGCACTGAAACCCTGATCCACAGGGACCATGGCCTCCTCACCAGCTGCTGAGAGAACTACCCCTGATTAAAGCTTAAACATAGCAGGAGTTTGTTGAGTTGTGAAGTTGCCCACCTACCCCCATCACACGCACACAAAACCTGATTAGAGAGTGGCTAAGTGGAGGGGTCCACAACCCATCAGTCTGTTTGTAGTATCGTGAGGGCTTATGTGTTGCTACGATACTGCAAGCTATGCCACTTGTATTGCAAATATCAACAGGGTCACTCATGGTGGACAGGTTTCAGTGGAGCTTCCAGATTAAGTCAGATGAGGAAGAAAGGTCTGGTGATGTACTTCCCAAAATCAGCTGATGAAAACCCCAAGGACCACAGCAGAATATTGTCTGATACAGTGCTGGTAGGTGAGTTGGAAGGCACTCAGAATACACAGTGACCACAACAATAGACTCGAGCACACCAAAGACCGTGCAGATGGCACAGGACCGGGCAGCGTTTTGTTCTGTTGTATGTGGGGTCGTCATGCGTTGGAGCCAACTCCATGGCAACTGGCAACAACAGCAAGTGGACGCTTGGGTGGAAGACCAAGGGATGGAGAGATAGGCGCCACCAAGAATGGACAAGTGAGGCTGGTGTGGTGAATGGACGGATGATGGAAAGGAGGCTGGGGGGTGAATAGAGAGACGAAAACAAAGCGTTCAGTGTCGTCAGGGCCTGGAGGTGCTGGTGGACCCCACTGGGGCCAAGCTGACTGTGTCCTTGCGCACGGGTTATGCTGGGCCAGTTTGTGTCTGTGAACCAAGAGAGTGTCTGAAATGGCTTACTGGTAAACTTAGGTAGCTTCCATAGTCCAGGCAACCTGTGAACGATCTCAGGTCAACAGGGCTGGAGGGTGACAACTATTTAGTAAAGGTGTGAAGGCCACAGAAGGGTGAGGGGTTGGCCTAGAGCAAAGTCTGCAAACTTTTTATTTACAGAACCGGGTAGTAAACATTTTGGGCCTTGCAGGCTGTATGATCTCTGTCGCGACTACGCAGCAATGGGGTTGTAGTGCAAAAGCAGCCCTAGACGACACATGAATGAGCGTGGTTTGTATTTCATTAGAACTTTATTTTTGGACACTGAAATTTGAATTTCACGTGGTATAAAAGACCATTCTTCTTTAGTTTTTTCTTCGATCACTTAAAAATGTAAAAACCACTCTGTGTTCGCAGGCCATACAGAAACAGCAGGCTGGCGGGCCGTGGCTTGCTGACCCCTGGCCTAGAGGGCACCTGGGACAGGTCTGGTCCTTTGGTGAGGCAGCTGCATCAGGTGGAGCAAATGTTAGCAAATCATACAACATCCCCCCCACCCCACCCCAGTGCTCTAATGCAGGTTCCGCCAGGGGCCTTCTGATTGTCTTCTAACTTGCTTTTAGGAAGAGAAGACTCTCCTGGAAGTATACCCATGTCCAGAGCCCCCGAAGGTCCATTCCTCATTGTGCATTCCTACCCCAGCATTTTCATTATAATTCGACTTTCCATGTAGCTTGCCTCCTGGGAGATGCTCTGCTCTGCCAAGGCAAACAACCACTCCACTTGAGTAGCATTTCTTATTATAAATTAATAAATTGGCATCAGGGTGTGTGTATATATATGTGTATCAGTCCCTGTGAGCTTGGTAAATGTGAATCTGTCACAGAGAGATGAATCTCCTCAGCACCTCGCTCTCCCAAGCAGGTTCCTGTGCCTCCAAGGCTGATGACCAGGCCCTGGGGGCCTTCCCAAGGTAGATGCCACCTCGAGAGGGCTTCAGGCAGCCAGTCAGGTTGCTGATGGGGAGCTTTGCACTACTGTGCTCCTTCGTTTTTCCATTGGAAAGTGCTCTGTGTGTAGGGAGCTGGCTGATGGGTGGCTGGATGTTAATGGATGGGTGGATAAATGGTAGATAAGTGGGTGAATGGATGGATGGATGGATAAATGGATGGATGGATAAAGGGTGGGTGGACAGTATAGATAAGTGGGTGGGTGGATGGATAGGTAGATGAGTGAAGGGGTGGATAATGAATGGGAAACTGAGTGGGTGGAAAGACAGTTGGGTGGGTGGTTACAGTCGGCAGGTTTGTGCCCACCAGAAAAAGTCGTGCTGATGGGCATGGTAGGTGGCATGGCAAGGCAGCCACATACGCCCTGAGAAGTCAAGGGAGAGACAAGAATTAACATGTCTTGAGTACTTATTGTGTGCCAGCCCTAGTTCCCTTTCCCGTTTTCCCCTCGGCCCCCTCTCTTTGCTCTCATAACCTTGTTTGCCTGAGCTTGACCTTCCAGTGGGCTTTATTCTGGCCCTTTCTGACTCAGTTTCTGATGAACAGACAATCATGTTACTGGAGTCTATGAATGGTTCATGCCATTAACACACTTGGCTGCTAATGGAAAGGCTGAAGGTTTAAGTCTACCCACAGGCACTTTGGAAGAAAGGTCTGGCAATCTACTTCCAAACTAATCAGCCATTGAAAATCCTGTGGAGCATAATTCTACTATGACACACATAGGGTCGCTATGAGTCAGAACTGACTCCACAACAATTTTTTTTTTTTTTAATCTTCTATTACTGAGACCTTCAGGAGTCTTGGGTCTCCTCCCAGATCCTCCCACCAGCTCCAGCCCTTGGTTTATTTGAAGTAGGTACAAAAGTTTTTGCCCCAAACCTCACTCTCAGAGGCAGAGCCTATTGCAGGAGAGATTTTGCGACAATTTAGACTTCCAAAGTGGGGCCCCAGACAACACACTGGCCTTCTCCCTGTTCCCTCCTTCACAGCCATGCTGCATGGGTCCCTGCCTTTGTTCCACTGTGGGTCCGGCTCAGACTCCTTCTCCCCATTCTCAGAACCCCAGTTCCTTTCCTCCAGGAAGTCCTCCCTGATTGCTCCTAATTGAGCCCAGTCTCCCATAGGATGCTGCAGGTCTGCGCCTGAGCTTCATCAGTTTCATACTGAGAGGTTTACATACAGCCCGAGGTGTTCTCTCTCTCTCTGTGTGTGTGTGTGTGTGTGTGTGTTGAGGGCTGTGCTCTGAGGCTTTCCCACCTCCCTCCCTCTCCCCTTGGAGTTGAGCTGGGATGAGCCCCCATAGGTGCTGAGCAGCAACCAGTGACTAGCCATTTAATTTTCCCAGTGAAGCTTCTCTCGGTGGGTGCCCTAAGGGAGCAGGCAAGCCCATTGGAGGAGGGAGCCACCAGAAAATAAACACTGAGCCCAGCTATTATTACTTTTTTTGTTTTTAATTTATCCCCTGCTTGGCTTCTGATAGGGTCTGAGATGACTAAATAAACCCAGGAATCGACTCCCTGCTCCCCCAAACATGATCTTCAGCAAGGGAGAGCTCAGTATGTGGCGTAAATTAGCGGAAGCCAGAGTGTAAAAATATGATTCTGTGAACAAACAAAAGCCTCCAGTCATTAGACCAGCAGTGGCGAAGCTCTTCCCCCGCCTCCAGCCCTGTTTCCAAGCAATTAAAAGGCAGAGGCAGAAGAGACCTTTGGGCCACCCAGTGGGGCCGGCAGGGAGGGCAGGTGCAGCCTTCAGGCCCCGCTGCAGAGGAGACCTAGGTGGGGACCCTCAAGGCCCTCAGAGCTGGTGCCACGGTTGGTCTGACAGGCAGAAGTCCTGTCTCTCTGGCCCAGGCTGCCGGTAGCCCTCCAGGCATGATTTTCAAGTCTCTTGGCCTCAGTTTCTTCATCTTTAAAATGGGTTCAATAACTCCTGCTGGCTTTCTCACAAGCCTATCACGAGGATCAGATGAAGTAAAAGGTGAGGAAGGGCTTGTTTAGGGGAAGGTAAAGGCATGTGAGGGTGACTGCTTGGACTTGTGGCAAACCCGGGGACTCTCTGGGAGAGCGTGGCCCACCGAGACCTCGTTTCATGCTCATAATTTCTATTTACCCCCATTCCACAGAAGCCAAAAGTGAGGTTCAAGGAGGCTGGGCCTGGCCTAAGGTCACTCTCTGGAAATCAAGCCACCTCTGCCAGATACAGAAGCCAGTCCCCTCCCCTACCCATCACT
Organism: Elephas maximus indicus; assembly: GCF_024166365.1. NCBI lineage: Eukaryota > Metazoa > Chordata > Mammalia > Proboscidea > Elephantidae > Elephas > Elephas maximus. Next base: position 63,928,001 of record NC_064831.1, on the reverse strand, counting down.
GCACCACCTCGCACTCAGATCCCTGTGTGGCAAACTGGAACCAGATAACTGAGGTCAATGTGAGCCATAAGGTGAGCTGATGTGTCCAGTGCACTGGGGACCTGAGCCTCGGTCACTGGCTACTCTTTCTGATGACAGAGGCAGGGCAGCCCACAGCACCGCATCTCCAGAACAATTTAGACTAAAACTACCCTTATGAGAGAGGCCAAAGGCATCCATTCTTTGGTCTCTTGCAGTGAGAGGGTCTGGCCACTCTGAGGGCCCTCCAAGAGCAAGGCCCTTGCTAGCATTGGGGACCCTCGGATGGCAAGATACAGGGCCTGTCCCCAAAGAGCTTCCAGTCTAATTCTGGTGCCAGACTCATAGACAATCTACATGACCAGCCTTGGATGGTGCTTCTTCTGCCCAAAATGGCCACATCAGGGACTCCAATATGAATGTTAGAAAGCAGAGCCGACATTTACCAAGCGCTTCCTCAGAGCCAGGCCCTGGCCACGAATTCCACCTGCACTATGGGCCCAGTCCAATAACGAGCCTCAACAGAACCTCCTCCTTGTGCCAGGCTTGTTACCGCCCAGGACACAGCAGTGAACAAAGCACAAAGACCCTGCTCTCCTACAGCTTACATTCTAGTGAGGGCAGACAGACAAACCATTTAACCAGTTGCCATCGAACTGATTCTGATTCATGGTGACTCTATGTGGGTCAGAGTAGAGCTGTGTCCCATAGGTTTTTCAATGGCTGATTTATTCAGAAGTAGATTGCCAGGCCTTTCTTCTGAGGTATCTCTAGGTGGACTTGAACCTCCAACAAATTCAGTTAGCAGCCAAGTGCATTAACTGTTTGCACTCCCCAGGGACTCCAGACAAACATTAAACAACATGAATTACAGGATGTTAGAGAGTATGTGGAAACCCTGGTGGCCTAGTGGTTAAGAGCTACGGCTGCTAACCAAAAGGTCGGCAGTTCGAATCTACCAGGCGCTCCTTGGAAACCCTATGGGGCAGTTCTACTCTGTCCAACAGGGTCACTATGAGTCGGAATTGACTTAACAGCAATGGGTTAGGTTTATAGGTTAGAGGTTGTGGGGAACAACAAAGTAAGAAAAGGGGTTATGGTTTTAAACAGGGTGATCTAATTTAATCCTTAAAATTATCTCCCATTTGACAGTTGAGGAAACTGAGACTCTAAAAGGTAAGTAACTTTACCAAGGTCAGACAGTGAAGAAGTGAGGAGCTAGAATTTGAACTGGAATGTTCTGACGAGAGAGTCACCACCAGGCAGCCATAACTCCAAATCAGCAGACAGAGGAAAAGCCAGGGTGGAGGTTTCAGAAAGAAGCAATCAGGAGGGCTTCATATATGAGAAGGCAGCACTTGAGGCTGGTGGGGGCAAGATCTCTGCCGCCTCCATCAGAGGCCGCATTGGGCCTGGTGGAGGGGGCTGGTGCAGGCTGGGGCTGCCTTCTATTTCCCTGCCAACCTTCCCACTTGAAGGAAGAACCATATTCCCCCAGCCAACGTCTGCCTTCCAGAGTCCGACCTGAGATGGTAGCCAAGAACAGACAAGAAGTCCTTTCCTGTGTCAGCCTATGCCAGGCCCACAGCCAGGCCGAGCCAGGATCTCTCCTGGTTGCTCACAGACGGCAGACAAGCCTCCAGCCCTGAGGTCTGGGCATCAGCCTGCGGGCCCAGTAGAGTGACTGCTGGGGGGAAGTTTGGCTGAAAAGCTGTAGAGTAAAGGAATTGATTTTTTTTTTTTTCAGCTACACAGTCGTAAACATAAACTGGAAGATACATCTCTTTCTTTATGGGAGACAATCAAAAACACAATACAAGTTTATGGAGGGAATGTGTCTTTCTTACACAGGATATTTTCCCCCAAACACTTGGCAGCCTGAAACCACTTCATTTTAGAGACAAGTAAAAAAAAAAAAAAAAATTTTTTTTTTTTTTTTTTTAACCAAGTGGAAAAGGAAAAGGGGGAGGGGGGCGGTACAGGGCTTTGTGAGCCAGAGGCCCAAATTGGGGCCTCACAGTCAGTTAAGAGGCAAGGAAGGGTGGCTCCCCTCCTCATTTCCCCCTCCTTGGAGACCCAGGGCAATCTGAGGTACACTCAGGTGCCCACATTCCACCTTTGGCAGGCAAGAACCTAGCCTGGATCATTATCACAGGCCAATGTTTTCGGTGTTGCTTACCTGGATGTCTCCGCTGTGCTAGGCCCTATGCTGGGAGGACGCAAATGGTTCAGACCTTAGCCTTGCCCTTGAGGAGGCTGCCAGCCAGTGGGGGTGGGGAGGTGGGGGTATTTAGGTAACTAAGCTGACCATAAGCAAAATGAATTTGGTGTATATAAATGTCTTCTCCTTTCCCTCTTTCTACATCTTTCTTCTTCTCTCTCAAGTTCACCGTAGGGTGCCCAGCTGGGTACCTACTGGTAACAGCTCAATAAAGCTTGCCCACTTGCAAACTGTTAATGCCTGCTTGGCTGCTAGTCAAAAGGCTGGAGTTTTGAGTCCACCCAGAGATGCCTCAGAAGAAAGGCCTGGTGATCTATTTCTGAAAAATGAGCCAGTGAAAACCTTATGAAACACAGTTCTATCCCGACACATATGGGGTCGCTATGAGTTGGAGTTGACTGGTAGTGCATTAGCTGTGTCTCAGGTCATTGAGCCAAGGGCCTTCCAGGGCAGCAGCCGGTGCCCAGAATGTGGTTGCTCAGGACCAAATGCAGCTGGTCCCCCTGTAGCAGAAGCCACTTCCGGGCCCAGCTGCACACCGTGGTAGACAGTTTTTCACAAGCTCAGCCTCCATTCAAGTTCTTCCCGCCAGTATTTCCACTTTGGTCCTGACACTGTTGATGTCCACCCGGCTCATAGGAGTGAACACCCCGTGGGCCAGCCCCCCACCAGTGGGATGGGCACACATGGGTAAATATCCCAGCCTTCCAACTTTTAGGCAAACAATTCTAGGAGGTCCAGGGGAGCAGAGCCCCACTGCCCACGCTGGCTTCGGGGACAAGTCTCCTTTCTATGGGCTTTTCTCCTTCCCTGTCTCATTCTTCTTGCCCCTGCCTTCCTGCTTCCTGAGATTCCCCTGCCAAATACACTACCTGCACCCAAGCCCTGGTCTCAGGTTTTGCTTTCAAGGGAATCCAAACTAAGAAAGCCCCCTCACTCCACTTTCTTACGTCCCACATGCAACCAACGCCTCCAGAGTTCCTCAAGACAGATAGATTCTCCCTGTAAAGGAGCACAGCCCAGTCTCAGTTGGGAGACAGAAGGGGAGAAGGCAGTACTCCCCACCCCGAAGCTACCCCTGCCTCCTCTCCAACTCTACCACAGGTAGAATGAGGCTTTGAGCCTGACGGACTTGGGGCAGGGCTCAGCTCAGCTCCTCCACCATCGGTGTGACCATGGACAAGTCACTTAACCTCTCAGAGCCCCATTTTCTTCTCAGAAGAGTTGTTGTAAAGATTAAATGAGGTCGTTGTCTGGAAGTAGACACACAACCCAGGCTGAAAAACATGAACCACTACTTCTATGGATTTTGTCTCCCTAAACAGACTGCCAATTCCTTTAAGGCAAGGACTTTATTTTTTCCTATCTCCCCTGCAACACAGCATGGAGCCAGGTACAGAGGAAGCTCTCATTCAAAACTCCCTGGGCCCTGGGATCTGTTCAGACCGGCAAAGCTCTGAGCGGCCAGATGATTGGGGTTGATTCTGAGCGTGCCCTGGGCTGCCTAGACCTGGCCTGGCCTCAGGCCTGGTGCCAGAGGCGGGGGACAAGTAGCCTTCCCAAATTAGGGGTGGAGGGTAAACTGGCCAGAACTTCAGAGAGGTGGCACTAGCTGGCGCAGCCATCCCCACCCTCCTGAAAAATCCAGATGATGGTGTTGGGGGCTTTCATCAGCCCCGAGCTCTCGGTGAGTAAAGGGAAAACACTGGCTTTAACTCCGAGCCCAACTGCCTCTGACATCTGGCAGTTCCGAGTGAAATGACTCATGCAATCCTTAGATACAAAGAAGCAGGGAGAGGAGCGGGAAAAGGAGGAGAAAAAAAACAGAGGAAGGGAAGACAGGCAGGCAATGCAGCCCCAGACAAAAGAATCAGCTTGGAGAGTAGACTGCAAAGGCTGGCCCCATCCCAAGGTAGCCAGCAACAAGCTGCCCAGCCTATGTTTTGCCCACTCAGCGTTGGGCCTCGTAGCAGAACTTCTGGTGCCAGGAACTGCTGACCTAAAAAGACTGAGGTTCTGAACAGCCCAGGCCAGATATGAAGTGGCCTGTCACTGGGGCACGCAAGAGAAGCTGGATGGACCCTGGCAGGGGTATGTAAAGGCTCTGGCCTGATAACTGCATGTGCAGTCTGGCCCTGACATGAGCCACCAAGGGCTTGGGAATGGGCCGGCCTGGGGGATGGATGAAGTCATGGAGATTAATCCCATTGTCATTGAGTCGATTCTGACTCATAGAGACCCTACAAGACAGAGTAGAACTCCCCCATAGGGTTTCCAAGGAGCGGCTGGTAAATTCAAACTGCCAAGCTTTTGGTTAGCAGCCGAATGCTTAATAATCAGACCCCAGAGGCAAAAGCCATCTCCCTGTCCAAGCAGGTGACAAGGTCAGCAAGATGGGGTGAGGAACCCTGTTTCAGCTTTCCCTTGGACCAGGGCTTAGTGGCCTTCTCTTCTCTAGCACGATTGTTCCAGAAGGGAGGAAAGGACCATCCCCTTAGGGACCTCAGAGCCTGGCAGGGGAGGAGCAGCAGATATATGGAAGGACAAGGAAGCACCCCAATTCCACACCACCTGCACTTATCTCATCAGAACCAGACTCAGGTTAGGAGCCACGCGAGGGAGAGAGGGGTCTGCTAGTGGGGGCACTCTCAGGAGAATTCCTGAAGAGGCAGAGCCTGGAGTGTCCAAGGGTAGGGCTGATTTGGAGAAATAGAAAGAAGAGGGAAGTCACAGGAGGTAGGGCAACTGCTGAGCAATGGGAAAGCGGCTGGCCTGGGAGGGGCTGAAGCCTCTCAGCCCCTGTCCTTCCTTAAAAAAGAAAATAAATGAACAGTTGTCGTGGAGTCAATTTTGACTCGTGGCAACCCCATGTGTGTCAGAGTAGAACTGTGCTCCATGGATTTTTCAGGGGCTGATTTTTTGGAAGTAAATTGCCAGGCTTGTCCTTCGTAGGCCTTAGTTTCTGCTTCTCTCTGGGGTCTGACTTGCCAGGGTCTGGCCTGGATGGTTGACAACACCTGACGATCCACACCCTGCTTCCCCAGGGAGGGCCACACCAGCAATGGGAGGTGGGGAGGTGGATAAGACCCTGCCATTTCCCACCTGCACAAGGATGGTTGGGTTACCTGATCTATGAAGGCCCTTCCAGCCCAACTCTTCTAGATTCCCAGGTCTGCGAGCCAAAGTCAAGCCAAAGCAGAGGTCACCTTTGCAGAGCTCTCGGCCAACTTAGCAGCCTAGCTGCTGGCTTCTCATCTTTCCTCAGCCAGACCAGACGTTCATTTTGACACTGGCCTGGGAGCCCTTAGCCACTCCCTTCCCACCCACATCAAGTTAGGAATTCCCTCAGACACCTCTAGCAAGGTCAAGCTCTTTATCATTATCCTTCTTTCCCTTCCCAACCCTCATCAGACTCATCCACACCTCCAGGTCTTCTCTCATGCTGTTCCCTTTTCCAGAGATGCCCTTGCTCTTCCTCTCTGAGGAAGAACCGGCTGAAGGCCCATATCACTTTTCTTCATTCAGCCTTCCTCAAGTTCCACGGCTGGGCAGAGCCCTGTGCTGGGGGCAGGTCACGGGCAGGGGTCTGTCCAAGGCCTGCCCTTGAGGAGGGCTCAGGCTCCCTCCTGTAGCAGCCTTCGCTGAAACCCTGTCTACAGGGCCTTGCTCCCTCTGAGCATGGAGAAGCTGACACAGTTTCTTCCTTGCTTGTCATTAACCTCACCCAGCTGCTGTCTGCCTTTCAGGAGGGCACAGTATCGGTGTTAGGAGCACAGGTTCAGCAGTAGATTCCCCCGCCCCCAGCTGGGTTAGGGAACCTCTTTCCATCTCAGTGTCCTCATCTGTAAAATAAGGATAATTACAGCACCTACTTCATAGGGTTATTATGAGCAACAAATGAGACAGTAAAGTGCCAAGTATCACACCTGGTATGTCATAATGGTATGTCATAGGGGTTCCATAAATGTTAGCTGTTGTTAAGCCCAGGCCCCTCTCCCCACTTGTCTCCAGGCTCTTCAAGGTAAAGAATGCATAGCTGAAGAATACGTCATTGTATTGTAAGGCCTAAAATTTCAAGTGCTGTTTTGACATCTTTCAGCCTCACAGGGCCCCCAAAGACCTAACCATGAGTTCCCCTGCTTTTGCCAGGTATACCCCACCCAGTCACCTAGCAGAAAAGCACCCTCACTCAGCTAGTTCCCCTATCAGCCAGAACAGCTGCACTCCACCTAGTCCTCAACCTAATGGGTCTCACATCACTTCCAGCCTGTGAAATTATTTAGAAAAGCTAATTGTATCCTACAGCAGGACCCAGGGGACACTCTACCCTTTTGTTACTACCAAAGGGTGCCTCCCACAGCCCTTGTTGATTCACTCTATTCCTGAGCCCAACCACTGTGTGGCCCAGCAGGGTGTGCGGTATCCTCCTAGGCTGTAAGTGTATGTGACTAATAAACTGCTACTGATCTCTTCTGTCCAGTGTGAGGTGTTGTAACCTTAGGGTGGGAATTCCTCCTTTAGCATCAGGGTGAATAGGAGGTGATTCAGAACAATCGTGAATGTGTATTTGGTTATTTTATTAATCCCTCGAGTGCCACTGATTCCCAGGAAGACCCCTGCAGGACAAGGACCCAGGACAGGTAAGTTTTGATAGTAGAGAGTGTAGTGCTTGGGGCACCCCAGAGGAACTCCTGTGAAATAGGGGTGCCTGGTAAGCCCTGAGCTGGGGACTACTGCCAAGGGTGAAGCAGCTTTGCCGCATCAAGCCCCAGTCAGTGCCAGGGAGGCCAGGACGATGATATTAGGGGACAGGCAGGTCCCATCTCCCTCCTCAGGCTCCCCAGTCCCTCAGTTCCTTGGCCCATTAGTCAGCACCATCTCCCCCCTTCACTCCAGGCTGCTCCTCTGGACAGGTTGGAGCCCCAGGTTCCCTCATCTGCCCTGCTGCAGGCATAGACCGGAAATGAAGAAGTCGGGAACCTGCTGGGGAGGGGCCAGGCCAGGAGGAGGGGCCTGGGAACCATATCCCAGACGAGACTTTGAACTGCAGAAAGAGGGGCTCCAAGGGCCTGGTATTCTGGCTTTGGTCTGTCTCCTTGCCTAAGTACCCCAGGAACCACAATGGGTCCTGCGCGTGATAGCAGCTCAGTAAAAAAAAAACACACCACCACACACGTGAAAAAAAGCCCCTGTTAAATGAATGAGCGAGTGAATGAGTGAATGGGGGCAGGAGTTGGGTTACTGGACAATGCTTGCCGGTGAGATGTTCCCGCCAGCCTTTCAGGAAAGCGCATTTCCTTCTTTCCCCTTCCCCGAATTTTCCCATTCTTCAAGCCCCTGCCCCTGCCCCAGAGGCTACTCCCAGCCCCGACCCCTCTCCCTGCATCACTGTGAGCCAGTCTCTGCCCCAGCCCGGCCCAGCCCCCACCCTGCCCAGCAGCCCCAAGCAGGCTTTCTGGCTAGCACAGGGAGGGAAGCCAACGTGCAGGCTTTGTGTTGTCGTTAGCTGTCAGGTCTCAGGTAATAGCCCCTGTGGAGAACCAGCTGCCTTTAGCTGAAGAGTTTGCAAATACATCCCGGGAGGGGGCGGGCGAGCAGAGGGGCAGGCAGACAGCCTCGGCCTGGCTCCTCCTGGGGACGCCCCGCCCCCGCGACTGGCGCTGGGCGGGAGGGGCCTCTCCCACTCCAAGAGCTCCTCCTGCAGGACAGGCTGCGAAGGCCGAGCAGTCCACTCCTGCTCGCCCTCTTCCCGCACAGCGGCCTGTCCCATCCACAGCCTAGAGGCCCCACCCCTACCTGGGCCAGGCCACTCCCGGAGAGAGGGAAGGAGGACAGACAGGGAAAACTAAGGCCTAGACCAGTCACAGGCCACAGGCCTTACTCCAGATCAAATAGCGAGCTGCCTGTGGAGTGCGGGCCAGAGCCATGTCTGCCTCACCCCCCAGGTGGGTGGGCAGAATGAATGAGTCCAGGTAAGGAGACAACAGGCACCCACAGGCCCTGTGGGTCACCATGTTGGCTCTTAAAGGTCAAAAGAACAGACTACAAAAACCAAGTGCTGAAGAAAAGAAAGGGGGCTCCTTCTGTAGTCAGGAGGCCTCCACCCGACCAGGAGAAGCCTCAGCTGTAGTTCCTCACTCCCCAGGACTAGTGACCTGCAAGGAGTTAATGACTTCCAACTAGAGTGCCCAACTCATAGGGACTCAATTGGTCGCTGTGAATTGGAATCAACTCTACCACAACGAGTTTGGTTTTGGTTCTTTTTTTTTTTAGGGTACCCAAAACGAGCCCTTTTAGCGCAGTGGTTAAGCACTCAGCTGGTAACCAACAGGTCAGTGGTTGGAACTCACCAGCTACTCCACAAGGAGAAAGATGTGGCTGTCTGCTTCTGTAAAGACTACAGCCTTGGAAACCCTATGGGGCAGTTCTACTCTGTCCTATAGGGTCACTTTCAGTCAGAATTGACTCTACAGCAGTGGGTTTGGTTTTTTGTTTTGGTTGAGGTTGTCCAAGCCATTGTGGTTTGCTTGGGACGCTCCCAGTTTTAGCGGAGAAAGTTCCATGTCATGTCCTGAGAAACCCCTCAGTCCTAGGTCATCCTGCTTCTAACGCTCCCAGCCATGTATAGCCTGGGCTCAAATGTCAAGTGTTCCTCAGCCACCTACCCCACTTCTGGAGACCTAGGCCTCCCTGAGAGGGCCCAAAGGCCTCCTAGCCCAGAAAGCTCCTAGTCCTGCTTTAGAGCCTTGTTCCAGTAGAGGACTCTAACTGACCAAATGGGGCTCCCTGCACTTCCTGTCAGGACCCTGTATAGACATAATGAGACAGTGACAAATGGGGCTTCTCAGGTAGCCCACCCGAGAGGACAGGCCAAAGCACAGGCCTCTGGCCACTGAGGGCAGGCCCAGGTTCCAAGGCAAACTGCTCTGCAGTCAGCTTGTGGGGTAATTGGCTAGAGCGCCCTGCCACACTCAGGCTGCCCTCCGGCCCCCTCCTCTGCTGGCTCAGTGCCCAGTCCAGCAGGGGCCAAGTAGCTCTAACAGCGTCACCCCTACCCCCACCCCCACCATCACACCTCCACCAGAGATAGCGTTTCAGCAGCAATTAAGAATTTCAAGTTGCAATTAAAAATTAATTGGAAACTGTGGGTTGTTCATGTCTCTCTGACCTCTGTCACCCGTGGGCAGGGGTTGGGGTGGAGGAGGGAAGAACAGGTGAGAGGAGGGGGAGGAAAACTTTCAGAAGAATGAGCCAAGGGAGGAGGGAGCCCATTGAGCTGGCCTGGGCTGCCTTGGAGCAGATTTCTCCTCCAGGCTGGAAGGAATGACATCAACAAGCTGGCCTTGAAAGCTACAGTGTCTGAATTCTTTGAGAGCTCAAGAGCATGGGGGTCTGAGGGCGGGAGAAAAGGGAGAGTAGAAGAAATGTACGTAGGGGAAGTGGCCTGCAGGTGAAGGGCTTTGCTTTCAGGTGAGGACATGCCCTCCTGCCCAGTCCCCGGTGGACACAGAGGCCAAAGCCCTCTTAGCTTTAAGTGTTATCTTGACCTTCTATCCTTCAAGTCACCTCTGTGCCTTCTACATCTTTTCTACTCAAGGCTCAAGGCTTGCTGCTCTCAGCTGACCCTCCCCAGAACTCAGATTCCCTCCTCCTCTACGAAGCCTTCTCTAAATTCTCCAGGCCATGGTACCCTCTGACATCCAGAGCTATGGCTGTGGTTTCAGATCCTGGCTCTGATCCTCCATGGACCTGAATTTTATCCCATCCATATTGGTAATAAACCAGTAAGTGTGAGTCTACTTTCCACCAAGATTCACTGAGGGGAGTTCTTGGGTTTTCTTCTATTCTGTGATTCAGAAACATGGTCTAACAGCACCGGAAGCACAGAGGAAGACTCTACACTCCAGATCATGGGTTTGTACACTGAGGGCCCAGAAACAGTGAGAGACAGTGACTAAGACCTGGAGTGAGAGACTAAGGAGATGGTTGAGTCTCCTTACTTGGAAAATGTGTGTGACTGCTTCTCCCCCACTGAAATTGTGTGCAAAATTGTGTATGTATGTATGTGTGTGTGTGCATGCACACATGTGCCCATGCCTGCTCACAGGTGTATATACCTGTGAAGTGGAATCCCACGTTTTAACACATTCTCAAAGGGGTCAGTGCATTAGTTAGGATTTGCATTCAGCAGCTAATAACAGAAACTCAACTACAGTGGCTTAAGCAAATTAGAGATTTATTCTCTATCAAAAAAAGAAGTCCTAGTTGGTGTGGCAGCTCTACGATTATCAGGGACCTGCTAATCTTTCTGTCTTTTGACCTCACCATTCTCAGCATATGCTTCCATCCTCAAGGTCCCAAAATAACTGCTTGAGTTCTGGCCATCACAACTACATTTCAGGCAAGAAGCAGAAAGAAGGAGGAAAGTGCAAAAAGAGCACAGGCCAGCTGTCTGTATTCCTCTTAAGAAGTCTTCCCAAAAGTCCACCTTACCATTTCTGTTTATATTGGCAACCTCTAGCTGCAAGGGAGGCTGGGAAATGTAATTCTTTTAGCTGGGTATCTTGCTGCCTGGAATTAAATTGAGGCTCTATTACTAAGAACTATTTTCATTCTCCTGGGAGAATAGGTATCAGGAACACAATAAGTGAGCTCTACCACAGCCAACAACTCCAACAAGCCAAATAGGCCCTAAGACATTGAGCTTGACTGACCAGGGCCAAGAGATCATCTCTTCCAGGGGCTCAGGGAGGGGAAGGACTCCAAACCACCCCCAGGCCCTCCCCTAAGCCACCACTTCTCTGCCCACAGACAGTGGGAGGCCAAGGTCACCTGAGCAGGTGCTCTGCAGAGCTACCTTTTAGTCGGAGTTCGTGGCTATGCATGGGAGAGTTGGTGGGAGGAGGAGAAGCCAGGTAAGGCCTGAGCTCCAGGAGAGGGAGGCAGATCATTTTTGTATTTGATGTTTCATTGTGCATCTAAATCGTGGGCCTCCAAGTAACTTCTCTAACTCTCTTCTAATGAAACACCTTTGCTGCCTTTGGTTCCTGCTGAGTGAGGCATGGGACGATGCCCAGAGCCTGCAATCCACCCCACTGTTTTAATTAGGAAAGATACATCTTCTGAGGATGACCACAGCGAGGCTGGTAATTAGGGAGCAAATGAAGTGCCTGCTCTTGAAAAACTGACTTCGATACCTTGGAAGGGACTGCCTGGGAGGCTTCTGGGCCTTCCTCCTCATCTGCTCTTGACCAGTGTTGTTTGGATCCTTGTTCAACAAACTTGTTTTGAGTACTTGGGGTCCACCAGGTAGGTGCTAGGTGATGGGGAAGATGGAGTCCCAGCACGTGATTACAGATGTGATTGATGTCATGAAGGAGAATGCACAATGGAAGGGGACCAGCCATTGCACTAGCAAGTTAACCAGTGGGAGAGACACAGCAGGAGGAGGAAGAAGAGAAGCCCTGGCCCTCACCTGTGAGTCTAGGCCAGGGAACGATAGGGCTCAGCCTCATGGAACAGCAAGAAGGACACATTTATTCAACCACCTGCTGTGTGTCAGGCTCTGTTTTAGGCCCTGGGGATGCTACACTAAATAAAGCAAAGCTCTGCCCTTATGGAGCTTACAATCTAAATGGCCAAGACTGTCAGTAATCAAATGAACAATTAAATACAAGTGCTATGGAAAAAATGAAGAAAGCTAAGGATATAGGGAGTAATGGGGGACCAGGGGGTTGCTATTTGCTACTGGCTGGTCAGTCAGGAAAGGTGCTATTTGAGATGAGGCAGAGAAGTCGTGATGGAGTAAGTCTTGAGGGTCATCTAGACTTAGGAGGTTTAACAAGCTTAGCAATTGCAATGGAGAGCACCTCTTTCCCAATGCTTCCAGCAAAAGACCTACAGCAGGATCTCATTGGCTTGGTTTGGATCCTGTGGCCACCACTGTGACTCTGATTGGCTAGACCTGGGTGATATGCCCATTCTTAGAGCCTCGGAGGTGAGATCGACCTCATTCAGATATTGTAGACTGAAAGTGAGGGAGGGGTGGTTTCACATTAGGAAAAGATGATTATGGTTTCCAGAGGAAGGGAGAACCAGTGCTGGGAGAGCAAAGGCAACGGTTATGTTTTACACCACCTACACAGAACAGACAGCCAAGTAGGGTGCACACTGGTTATTAGATAAAAGGAAGGGAGAGGGGAAGAGTGAAACCTGAGAGGACTCATTTCAGGGGGGAGATTAAGAGAAGAAGAGCCAAGCAGCCGTCTTAGACACAACTACTAGTCTCTAGTCACCAGGAGCAAAAGAGTAAGAAGGTAACCAAAAGCTCAGAGAAGAAACAAGTCTACATGAGCCATGCCCTCGTCTATCCTGAGACTAGAAGAACTAGTTGGTGCCCGGCTACCACCACTGACCGTTCTGACCGGGATCACGATAGATGGTCCCAGATAGAATGGGAGAAAAATGTGGAGCAGAACTCAAATTCTTAAAAAAAAGCCAGACAAATTGGAACAGTAGAGAATAGAGAACTCCCTGAGACTATAGCCCTGAAACACTCTTTAAACCTGGAACTGAGTCTATCCCCGGAGATCACCTTTTAGTGAAATAGCAGAGTGGCATACAAAATAAAGGATACTACCTGTAAGATCTCTGCTCTACTTAAAAGCCATCTGTATGAGACCAAAAGTCAACAATTACTCAAAAGGAAAGATGGGAAGATAAGGAGGCAGGGCAACTAGAGTACTGGAAACGGAATAACCAGAATGAGATTAAAGAGACTGTTGAACATTGTGATAAACGTAAGGTCGCTGAAGAACTTGTGCAGAAATTGTCAAATGGGAACCTAACTTGCTTATAAACTTTCACCACAAACTCAATAAAATATTATTTTTAAAAAAGAGAAAGAAGAAGGGCCATCAGGCAGGGAGGGCTTTCTGGAGAAGAAGGCGCTAGTTCAGCAGCAGAAGACAGGCATGTCTGGAAAGGGAAGGGGCAGAAAGATCCATTGCCCTGGGCAGGCACAGCCTCGTGGGTCAACCACAGCAAGAAGGCAGTGAGCAGCAAGGGCGAGTCTGTGTGTGCCCACCCCATGCCCTTGGAGTATGTCCCACTAACTGCCTCCCTGGCCACCTTTCTATTTGTGGAGTAGTCATCACACCCCATGTTAGACACGGCTGCAGTTCCAAATGGATTATCACAAATGATTTAATCATCACATTAGCACTCTCTGGCTCCCGCTTGGGGGCCCCCAGCCTCTCCTCTCACTCTGGCCCTGGCAGAAGCCTTTCTGAAGGGACTGCTGCCCAAATCACTACAATTTGCCAAGGCTGACGGGCCTGCCAGTACACAAAGGGGTCTCCAAAGCACCGCGCTTGCCCCAGTGGGGGCTCAAATGGGTCCACTGGGACGTGAGAAGAAAGTGTATTAGAGCTTCCATTTATATTTGATGTTTTTAATCTTATTCCTTTTAAATTACTCTTTTGTGTGTGTCCTATAATATACAATTATATGACTACGGAGATACATGTGTATAATTTACAAATGAATAACTATATATATTGGGAGTGGGCTTTATTTATTGATTTGCGTGTACTGATTAGAGTGAGCCATCAGAAATGTGTGTGGTCTGCTAGTGTAGCTAATAATTTTTTTTTTTTTAATTAGCTGCACTAAGCTAACAATTACATGGAATTACTATATGCCAGGTCCTCTGCTCAGTGCTCATTTACTCTTCACAAAGCCCTGTGGGGTAAAAAAAAAGAAAAAGAAAAAGAAAAATCCAAACCCATTGCCACTGAGTCAATCAAGACTCATAGTGACCCTATAGGACTGAGTAGAACTGCCCCATAGGATTTCCAAGGAGTGGCTAGTAGATTAACTGCCAATTTTTTGGCTATCAGCTGAGCTCTTAATCACTGCCCCACCAGGGCCCCGTTATTATTATTATTCACCTTATTTGACAGATAAAGAGACTGAAACACAGAGAGGTTAAGTAACTTGCTCAAAGTCACTCAGCCTGGAAGACGCAGGTCTGGGATTTGATCCCAGTGGTCTAGGTTGGAATCCATGCCACCTCTCTGATAAGATCAGGGTCCTCAGGCAGGAAGGGAGAATTCGAAGTCATTGGATTCATCTTTTGTTTCTGCCCTACTCAAGACCAGGATCCCAAAGGAGCATCCCCTGTCCCCAGTCCATCCCTGCTCTCCCTTGCCAGCCTGACCTGTCTCATCCCAATCGCCACCCCCCCTCCCCCCGCAACTGCAATTTGAGTCCATTTGCTCTCATTTCTGCTCTGAGAAGATGAAGAACAGATGACCAGTGTTGTTGGATGGGGCAGAGAGGGTTGGCTGGTGGTTGGAATTCTATTCTCTTAGAAAACATCCAAATAGGGGAGAAAGGAGGAAAGCGGAACCCAAAAAGAATAAACGAATCCTGCAGTCTTGTGATGGGAGGGCCTGAGAAGTGGACCACAGGCTTCCAGGGAAGAAAAGAGAAGAGAAAGGAGGGGAGAGGAGGGAAGATCGGGGGACGGCAGGGGAGCCAGGGTTAGCAAAGGGCCCTTAGGATGAGGCAGATAGGAGGGAAGCCAGCAAGCTGCCATTTCGGAGACTGGAGTCCTCACCTCAAATCTGAGGCCAAGTTGAGCCAGAACTGGCCAGGCTCTGAGGCTTCTGGAGAGGCAGTGGCTGGCACAGCAGACATGTGGCGGGAGGGGGCACCTCTATCCAACCAGTTCACTAGCCCCTGCAGGGGAGAGAAGGAGCATGGTCTCAAGACCCCCTCCCCAGGAACTCCAGGAAGGTCCAGCAGAGGCACCCTCCTCCACTCCCCCCAAGGAGTGCCTTTTTCCTCGTAGACCACATCAAGTCCATTTTCTGGGCTCGTGATAGCCTGAGCCTTTCCAAAGAGAATCTTAATCACTCCTGGCATACCCTTGGATGATTACGTTCTACAGCATGCCCCCGCATCCTCCCAGGAGCCCCTGAGAGAGGGAGGCAGGGCAAGGACTCCAGTTCCTGTTTTCCAGATGAGGCATCTAGGTCTAGGGAGGGAGAGGGGCCCATCCAAGGTCATGCCACACTCTTCTAGGAAGCCTTCCGGGATACTGACAGTCCTCTTAGAGCTCTTGGTCCTCCTCCCACCTGGCACTGAGGCCCAGGACTTCTCCTTTTGCAAGGCCGTAATCCGTCCTCAGAGCCCTGGTGGTGCAGTGCTTAAGAACTTGGCTGCTAACCAAAAGGTCAGCAATTTGAATCCACTAGCTGCTCCTTAGGAACCCTACAGGGTAGTTCTACTCTGTCCTATATTGTCACTATGAGTCAGAAGCTACTCCACGGCAATGGGTTTGGTTTTTGGTTTTGGAATCTGTCTTCACAACCAGGGTGGCCCCGAAGTGGCAGGAGCAGTGGAGTGAATGAGTACATCAGCGCATTCATTAATGGGGGGCTGGTTTGCTGGGTGGAGAGGGTCTACGTCTGTATCGAAGATTCTCCAGAATGGCTTCTCCATCCCTCACCAGGCGCCTGACCTTGATTCCCCTCTCTCCCTTCACTCCCCTTTCACTCATCCCTGGCTAGGAGGGAGCAGGTGAACCCTCTTGTGGCCTTCACAAGTCACGACCCTCTCCATGCAGTTCTCTCTGGGGAAATTAGGACAGCAGTAATGCCCTCCTCACATGTTGGGTGCAAGGGTTAAATTCTGATGCATGTAGAGCAGCTTGGACAAATGAGTGAGATGCAGCCAAGCACCCATGCAATGCCTGGCATTAAGCCTCCCCCTTCCAACCTCGGCTACCACCAGTCACTATGCCCCATTGGCAAGAGGTGGGGTAGGGTATCCTTACCTGGCCAAGCAGTCCCTAAACCCCAATGCCTTATCCCCACTGAATCCTCAGACACTGCCGCCCCCCAGCTCATTCCAGCCATCTTTCTGCTCTGCCTTCCTCCACCCCCATTTATTCTTATAGTTGTTGATTTAATGTGCACAATACAATTAAAGCAAAATGGGCTTCCCATCAAACCCCCAAAACTTCCCTCTCTCCACCCCACCCCAACGTCACTGGGCCCCATTTGCTCACACCCTTGGGGACCCATGGACTTTAATTTCAGGAAATAATTTCCTGAATAACTCTCCTCTACCAGAGCCTTTTTTTTTTTTTTTTTTTTTACCAGGAGCCTTACTCACACCCCAGAGAATGCTTGGAAGTCAACATGGAGTTCTGTTGCACAGGAAGCCCTAGAAATCAGAGTCGGAGCCCAAAGAGAGAGGGCATCTGCAATCAAGAAATTTCTGCTGCGTAGCTCACTGTTTTGACAAGGGCTTTCTCCAAAACAGAAGCAAAGACCAGGACTTGGGGGCAGAAAGTTTGTTTGAGAGTGAGGGAGCAGAAGAGTGAGCAGGGAAAGCCAACAGCCTACACAGGGTAGCATTAATGTCAAGGTCATTGGAGAGCAGGCTTCTTTCTGCCTTGACCTCTGAGAAACCAGCAATTATCTCCTGAAAGACAGGAGGCTGGAGCAGTTACCCACTGGCTCCTGTCCCAGATTGGTTGAGGGGTGTCCTTGGGGTTGTCAACTCCCTGCATGATCAGTCTGCATTTGTTCACGGGGTCAGGCAGCATTCCCTGGCATTGGCAAAACCCTGAGGCAGAAAGCAAACTGTCTCAGGGGTGTGCTTGAGGGGAGACACTGACAGCACATGCAAGTCTGAGCTTACCCAGAATAGTCCACAGCAGCTGTGGCTGAAACCAGAGTTGAGCAGAGGGGACAGGGGACGTGGTGCCTGCATAGACAGATCTACTATGCTAAACTGCCTCCTTTTTGCTCAGGTTTAAGCTGCTGCCTTTTGTTTGGAGATCCTAGAAGGACGAAGATCTCCGCCCTTCTCAATCAGAGCCTTTCTGTAGAGATACTCATTCCTTCCACAAACATTTCTGAGCATGCCGAGTACCAGGCCCTGTGCTGGGCTCTGGGGTCATGGAGATGAATCAGGCACTAATTCTTCTCTCAAGGACTTCCCAGACTAGGGGAGGAGGCAGAGCCACACCTAAGTTGTGCCACAGAGGTTTACAAAAGTGGCAGCATAGAGGAGAGAGTTAGCCTGGAGAAGTCAGGGAGGGCTTCACAGGGGAGGTGTTGCTTGAATTGAGCCTTGAAGGATAAATAGAAAGTTCACCAAGCTGAGGCATAAGGCCTGCCCATAGCACACTCCATAATCAGTCAGCAGATCACCTTTATCAAATCTGTATCACCCCCTCATGTAGTTTCTGCCCAGGTCCATCTGTTCCTCCACCCCAGCCTGGCCTGGGCTGGAACTCTGGAATTCAGCACTGGAGGAGACTGCCTGATGGGCCTGAGCCACTACCTCTGGATCCCGTCCAGACATCTGGGTTGTGCCTATGCCCACATCTCACAGTTTGGATCTCTGCCTGTTCCAACACCTGCCCCTAGCCCAACTTACCAGACCTCCCTGATGCCACCTGGTGGCTCACCAGGCCTCCAACTGGCATTGGAGGCACCATGAACACAGTGAGGGCGTGTCTTATAAGCAATGGGGGGTCATAGGCCTTGGAGCCAGAGCCCTGGGGTGCACACACCTGGATTTGGAACTTTGCACCATAGATAGATGCAAGGTCTGGGGCAAATTGGTACCCACTTCAGCTTCATTTCCGTGGCTGCACAGCAAGGGTTACACGTGATACAAAGACACATGAAGTGCCTTCACAAAGACTGGCATACAGAGGAGTGGGGTAAAAGGCAGTTGAATTGTCGAGCGGATTGTTATTTGCATGGAGATGCAGGAGAGGCAATTGTCTTCCTTACAGACCCTGAACCATGGCACCTGCCCAGAAGGTTCAGGGTTCCCCAGCACTGCTAGGTGCAGGGCTGAAACACAGCGCTAGGTACCAGGAGGATGAGCTGGAAAGGACCCCAGCACCCCTGGCCCTGTCCCTGGGCCCCAGGCTTGAAGTGAGTTGCCTACAGTCGGCGATTTTCCCTTCAAGAGACTCCCAAACCCTCTCTCTATATTAGCATGAGAATGGGGTGCCGGCTGGGATCCAGGGTCCAAAGGTATTTGTATTCCAAAGAGCTCCCTCTGTTCCCTCCAAGTCCTTGCTGTCAGAGCTGGGAGGCTTCGCCAGAATCCAGAGGCTCCTGGCAGGCAGGCAAGGGGAGAGGCCCCCCGCCAGAGGGGAGCTTGCCTTGTGTTCCCCACCCTTACTTCCTCCAGCCCTTCCCCCCTTCATTCCATTCCACACCTCCTCCAGGCCTCCCTCTGGCTGGACTGCCCCCCAGTCCAGCCCAAGGTATTCTTACCTTCCCCTCACCCCTCACCCCTATGGTGAGCCTCAGTTGTGGGGGGAAAGGGAGGGTTCTTTAGTTGGAAAAAGCATATTCCGTATAATAAGTGCTTTGATTTAGTTTTTGGAACAACCTTTTATTTCTTTGACATCTCAAATCCTGTACCATTAGAAGGAGGAGTCTGAGGTTTGTATGCTTATCACAAGGGAGCCTGGAACTGTAAAAGGTTGAAACACTGCCCGACGAGATTAATAGTAATAACCATAATAAACACTCACACTTTGGGAGCGTTTGCCCCAGGCCAGGTATTATGCTAAGCATTTTACATACATTAACTTTTTTTATTCCTTGCAACAATTGTATGAGATACTGTTATGGTCCCCATTTTACAGATGAGGCAACCAAGGCTTAGGAAAGTAAAGTGACTTCCCCAGGACTACAAAACCAGTAAGTGGCGGTGGGAACTGCAGTGCCCAAGCCCCCTCCACCCCTCCCTACTGCCTCTCTGGGAAGTAAGTGGCACTAATAGGGAGGTTCAGGCACCTTATGGGGCAGAAGTAAGGAGTCCTGTTGGCACAATGGTTAAGAGCTTGGCTGCTAACCAAAAGGTCGGCAATAGCCCACAAGTGGGTCCATGGGAGGAAGACCTGGCAATCTGTTCCTGTTAAGATTACAGCCTAGGAAACCTTAGGGCGCAGCTCTACTCTGTCCTATAGGGTCTCTATGAGTCAGCATCGACTGGCAGGGCATAAAACGACACAACAACACGGGGCAGAAGTACTTCCTGCAAGCTCCTCTCTCCCAGCCGTGCTCGCTGTTCAGGAGGACCGGCTGGCGTACAGGCTAATCAGTACCCTCTGGCCTGTGTGCCCCACCTTGTGTGGGGCAAGTTGGAGAAAGTACAAGGTACAGTCACGTGGCTCAGCGTCCTCAGTTAGGGTCTCCCAGGTGGGCTAAGCACAGTTACATTTCCATGGCAAGGGCTTGGGAGTGTTTGGGGGGAGTGATGTCAAACCACCCCAGCTCTAGGCACAGCTCCCAGGGCCACCCACAAGAAAGAATCCAGTATCCTGGGCCTTCACTTGTCTTTCCAACTTCCTCTCCCTCCCCTTGTCACGTTGTGTAGACACTAACTTCTCATCTTCTCCTCTTCCTCCTCCCCCTCCTCCTGTGCCACACCGGGTGTTGCAGATGCTCTGCAGTGGATGGAAGAAGCTGCTGGAGCCCAGCTGTACTGGTGCCAACCACAGACCCCCAGCCAGGGCCCACGGCCCACCCTCAATGACACCCCTCTGCAAAAGGTGTCCTTTGCTTCTCATTTAGCACCTGGGTTCTCATTTTCAGGTTGCAGAAAAACAGAGACCCTAATATCTGACTTGGTCACCCTCCTCTGAATGGTCCCTGTGGCTCAGCCCTTCCGATCCCAGTGTGGTCTGGGAGATTTTGGCCACCCCTTCCATACTGTATTGGGTAGGAGTGCTGATAAGTGTGACCCACAGGAGTACTAATGGGGGATATTAAGCACCACTGCAGAGAGAGTCGCTGTGATCTGTGCATCTCACAGGGCCATGGCTGCCTGGGACCCCTGAAGACTAGGGCACCAGGTCTGAACCTAAGCCCAGAGGCTGGAGGTGAGGTGAGGCAGGTTGGGTGCTCGTAGAGGGGCGGGGGTCCCGGTGAGCAGCAGCCTTGCACGACTTTGCATCTCCTCATTATCCTCTCCCTCAGCCTGAGAAAGTAATTAAGTCTTCCTCTCAGTCAAAGGCTGAGGGCTGGCTGCACCCCAAGCCCTACCGCATGGAAGGGAGATAATGAGAGCTCTCACCAGGCTTGGGGAGGGGCTGGGAGCCCAGCCCAGGCCCTGCCACCTCCCCCATCACATATACATCCGGGAACCTAGTGTGAGATTCCATCACTCACACTCCCCAAGGTTCAGGAAACAAGCCCCGTAGTCCAGGGTGTCCTGGTGGTCCAGAGTGTGAACTGTATTGTCCTGGGCCACAGGGTTCAGGACCCAGCCTTGAAGGGGCCTCAGGGAAGGGTATGTGCCCACAAGTCACTCCTCTAATGAAATGAGCACAGGTGGGGGCCCAAAATGCTCTGGAGCTCAGAAGAGGGAGCCCTGAATTCCCACAACAAGGAGGATGGTGATGGACGTCGACACGGCTCCCTTTGATTGAGGCCCCACCAGTGCCAGGCACTGAGCCGAGCCCTGGGCATGCATGATCTCATTTCGTGAGAGCCGCACCACAACCCTTTTGATGTCCACTCTCATTTTATTGTTGTTAGCTGCCTTCTAGATGATTCTGACTCGTGGCAACCCCATATGTGTGGAGTAGAACTGCTCCATAGGGTTTTCAAGGCTATGAACTTTCAGAAGCAGATTGCCAGGTTTATCTTCCGAGGCACCTTGGGGTGTGTTAGAATGGCAAACTTTTGGCTAGTAGTCAAGTACTTAACTGTTTGCACCACTCAGGGAAGCTGCCTCATTTTTTTCCAGAGGTGTAGCCTGAAGCTTGGAAAGGTTAAATAACTTGCCCAGCTGCAGAGAGGAGGCAGGAAGGCTTCATGGAGAAAGGCTTTTGAAGGATGATAGGATGGTAGGAACGCCATGGTGGAGACAGAGGGGAGGACAGAGGCACGGGCAGGTGGTAAGAATGGGGGAAAGAGGAGCAGCCCAGACAGATGGAGGCAGTGACGTGAGGTGGGAGGGGTGGTAGGGGGTCCTGGAGGTGAGGGGAGCCACCACCTAGGAGCAGAAGAGTAACTGGGACCGGAGCAGTGTTGTGGGGTGGGGGAAGGGGCCAATGTGTGGCAGTGCCAGGAGCCTGGTTTGGCCCCTGACTCCCAGAACCTCTGTTCCTGGTTCTGATCCAGTAAGGGAGGCAGTTTCCAGAGCCTGGCAGGCGGAACTCTGGCCCAGAATGAGGTAGAGGCCCTGCCATTGGCCACATTGCCTGACCTCAGGCAGCAGGCTGCCTTGACACTTGACATGGTGAAGCAGGATTCAGGCCCACCTCTCTGAGCCTCAGTTTCCTCTTCTGTGGAATGGGGATTAATGTTCTCATCTGGACAAAATTAAGTGATATAATGTTTGTGTTAGAAAAGACCTGCTCTGACCTAAATATAAAACCAAAGATCATAGAAGAAAAAATAGGATCAACCCTAGAGGCCCTAATACACAGCATTAACAAGATACAAACCATAACTAACAACACACAAACTCCAGAAGATAAACTAGATAACTGGGATCTTCTAAAAATCAAATACTTAGGTTCATCAAAAGACTTCACCAAAAGAGTCAAAAGAGAACCTACAGACTGGAAAAAAAGTTTGGCTATTACATATCCGACAAAGGTCCAATCTCTGAAATCTACAGGAAAATTCAACACTTCTACAACAAAAAGACAAGAAATCCAATTAAAAAACGGGTAAAGAAAATGAACAGACACTTCACCAAAGAAGACATTCAAGCCACCAACAGACACATGAGGAAATGCTCAAATCACTAGCCATTAGAAAAATGCAAATCAAAAGCACAATGAGATACCGTCTCACCCCGGCATTACTGGCATGAATCAAAAAAACAGAAAACATCAAATGTTGGAGAGGCCACATGGAGATTGGAACTCTTCCGCACTGCTGGTGGGAATGCAAAATGATACAACCACTTTGGAAAATGATATGGTGCTTCCTTAGAAAGCTCGAAATAGAAATACCACATGATCCAGAAAGCCCACTCCTAGGAATACATTCTAGAGAAATAAGAGCCATCACATGAATACACATATGCACACCTATGTTCATTGCAGCATTGTTCACAATAGCAAAAAGATGGAAACAACCAATATGCTCATCAACAGATATATGGATAAAAAAACTATGGTACATGTTGTACACAATGGAGTATCATACAACGATAAAGAACAATGATGAATCTTCAAAGCATCTCGTAATATGGATGAATCTGGAGGGCATTATTCTGAGTGAAATAAGTCAATCACAAAAGGACAAATATTGTATGAGACCACTACTATAAAAACTCATGAAAATGTTTACACACAAAAAGAAATAGTCTTTGATGGTTACGAGGGAGGGGAGGAGTGGGGGTTGAAAAACACCAAGTAGACAATAAAAAAAAAATAGACAATAGATAAGTAGATAAATAGACAATAGATAAGTGGTAACTCTGGTGAAGGGGAAGACAGTACACAATCCTGGGGAAACCAGCACAACTTGTACAAGGCAAGGTCTTAGAAGCTCCATAGACACACCTAAACTCCCTGAGGTGCTGAATTGTTGGGCTGGGAGCTGTGGGGATCATGGTCTCAGGGAACATCTAGCTCAACTGGCATAACATACTTCATAAAGAAAATGTTCTACATTCTGCTTTGGTGAGTAGTGTCTGGGGTCTTAAAAGCCTGTGAACAGCCATCTAGGATACTCCACTGGTCTCACCCATTCGGGAGCAAGGAAGAAGGAAGAAAACTAAAGATACAAGGGAAAGATTAGTCCAACGGACTAATGGACCACAACTACCATGGCCTCCACCAGTCTGAGTCCAATACAACTAGACGGTGCCCGTCTATCACCAATGACTGCTGTGACAGGAATCACAATAGAGGGTCCCAGACAGAGCTGGAGAAAAATGTAGAACAAAATTCTAACTCACAAAAAAAGACCAGACTTACCCGCCTATTCCGACTCGACGGCACTGGGTTTTTTTTTTATCCGCCTAACAGAGACTGGAGAGACCTTGAGACTCTGGCCCCTGAACACCCTTTTAGCTCAGTAATGAAGTCACTTCTGAGGTTCACCCTTCAGCCAAACATTAGACAGATCCATAAAACAAAATGAGACTAAAGGGGCACAAAAGCCCTGGGGCACAGACTAGAAGGCAGGAGAGGACAGGAAAGCTGGTAATAGGGAACCCAAAGTTGAGAAGAGAGAGTGTTGACATGTCGCAGGGTTGTTAACCAGTGTCATAAAACAATACGTGTACTGTTTGATGAGAAGCTAGTTTGTCCTGTAAACCTCCATCTAAAGTACAATAAAAATAATAATAAAATTAAAAAAAAAGAAAGACCCACTGTGGGTTGCCGTCGGTTGCCATGGGTTTCCTCCAGCCAAAGGAGGGCCTAGATGAGTTTCCTGCCTTTTGAGGGAGGCCTCAGGTCCCAGGGATGAGCACCTTTAGTGGGTGGGTTTCAGGCCAACCTCTAACTTAAATAGCAAGCACCTTTCTCAAATTGGTTGCTCGATTTCCTTAAGCTTCCTGATGATGATAAGGAGCTGGGCCAGCCACTTCAGGGTCCCAAACCAAGCCTCTAAGCCCTGTCCCTAGATTGCTGCCTGTAATCTACTGGTGACTGGGTGGGGGGTGCAGATGGCTTAGGATATCTTTTCCTATCTACTTCAAACTGCCACCTCTTGCTGTGGGTCAGGCTGACAGGCTGGATGAGAAAATGTTTGGGGCCACAGAGACCTGGTCTGAAATTCCACCATTAGCGCTTGGCTGTGGACCTGGAAGGCCCTTCTCAACCTGCAAATCCCCCAAGGGCGCCTTCTTAGTCATGAACGGCTGCCTCTAGGAGGAGTTTTACTAGACACCTTCTAACCAGCAGACCTCTGGTCATGGGAAGGTTTTGATAGTGGGAGAGTGAGGCAGAGCGGTCCACGTATTACGGGGCTCATGCTGAAGGATGCCGAGAGCACCGATAACCTACTTGGCGGGACACTCATCACAAATGCCAAACACTGGGGCCCCTGTCTCACAGCTGGGGTTGGGGTTGAAACCATCCCATTGGAGGGACCCAGGAGGAAGTTCCCCAAAGGACAAAATGTATATACACATACACAGACATACAACCAAGCCAGGGAACCTTCCAGGTTTCTTCTGGGCTGGGAGGTTCTCTATACCCCATCAGAAGAGGAGAGAGAACCGGAGGCTGAAGCTGGCAACCGAAGCCAGTCTCACTCAGCCATGGACTTACTTTCTCCATCTGGAAGATGGGGATATTTCCTGACTTCGCGTGATCAGAAAGTGTCTGTCATGTCCTCGTCCCAGAGCTGATGAAAGTACCAAGCAGGACAGAGCCCTGAGCCCTGCAACTACAGACTGGAGGACTGAGCAGCGGCTGCTTCCCTGGGAGAGTTGGTTCCCTGGCCAAATCACAAGGCTGGCAGGATGGTGAGGCTGGTAGGATGGTGGGGCTGGCAGGATGGTGGGGTTGGCAGGATTGTGGGGCTGGCAGGATGGTGGGCGAGGAGAGGCTGGAACCAGGAGACGTGCCGTGGGGGTGCGCTTCTGCTTTGAGGGGGCGCAGGCCTGGGCCCAGGAGGAAGGGAGTAGTGGGAGGGCAACAGCTTTTTTTTTTTTTCACCTGACCACTTTGGTTTCAACCCACGCTGCCACAAGGTGTCACTAAAAGCCCAGAGAGGTTGGTTGACTTGCCCAAGGTCACACAGGCCTTCTGAAGCCAGGGCTGGGCATTTCTCACTAGATCCGGAGTGGATCTGCTCTCCATCTGGCGCTGGTGGGGCATCGTGGGGCAAGCTCTAGAAGACCTGAGTGACCTTGCTGTGCTGTAACATCAGGAGGTAACTTCCTGAGCTCAGGCCCTGAGGGGTAATGATTTGTCAGACAGCATCAGTGAGTCGGGAAGAGGAAGGTTTAGGTGGGAAGGCAGGGACAGGCCTGGCCTTTTGGACAGTGTGGGGCTGACATTGCTGTGAAAGCTGTGACCGCTCCCTACTCCACCCGCAATTCTACCTGAGTGGTTGTTGTATAGCTCAGCTACACCAGCCCTGGAGTGCCCACACCTGAATTTCTTGTTGAAGGGAAAAATCACTCCCCTTACAAACCTTCGCCATTGAGTCAATTCCAACTCAGGGTGAAACGATGTGTTACAGAGTAGAGCTGCTCCATAGGGTTTTCTTGGCTGTAATCTTTACAAAAGCAGATCTCCAGGCCTTTCCTCAGTGACACTACTGGTTGGGTTCAAATTGCCAACTTTTAGGTTAGTCGTCAAGCACAAACTATTTGCATCACCCAAGGGCCTTCCCTACTTGGTAGGACACTGTTTACTGAGTTTTCTGTTACTCAGAGCCTTAATTGTTATGCCACCCTCTTTCAGTTTAGAAATGTTGAGTCCAGGTGGAAAAAGATCTCTTTCTCCTGCACTCAGTATTTGCAGAAGAGAAGGGACCCTGAGTTTCCAACACTCCCACTTGGAGCAGGAAAGGCCTTGGGAACAATGATGGCTGTTGAGTGATCAGTAACCTCACTAACAGAGAGTGAGATCAGGGACCACATGGTCTCTTACTCCCTTGTGTAATTGCACATGCGTTTCTTATCACCTGGGCTCCCTCCCAGCTCCACCAACCTCCTGGCTAGCTCCTATTTATCCTTCAAGACTCAGGCCAGGTCACCTCTTCCAAGGAATCACTGCCATCCCCCCTTACCCTGTCCCTGTGATTGGCTAGACCATTTTCCTTTGTGCCCTTACAAGGTGCTGTGCCAGTGTTAGCACTACATATATCACCCAAAGATGTAGCACCACATTTGTATGTCTGTCACCCTCACCAGGCTTCTTGTCTTTTTATCTTTATGTGCTGGGCGCATATAGTAGTTGTTCCCGCCATTTAGTGAGCCATTTGTTCATTTGCTCACTCGTTGGTTCTAGGGTTCATGGAGGCTCTCTCAGAGATTCCAGTGCCAGGTGGAGCAGCTCTGTTGTGCTAAGCTATTGTAGAGTCTAGAACATTCTTGCATAGTGGATCCTCAGGAACAGTCCCCAGAAGGCTGGGCTCAGGGATGGATACTTCCAGCCACAGGCCTAGCTCCTTACAACTTCAAGGAGCAGGAAGCAGATGAAAGCCTAGAGCCAAGACAGCAAAGTGGGTTCTCATCCTCCTCCCCCCAAGCACTCAGCCCTGCTGTTCAGTGAGGAACAAGAGCCAGGAGCCAAAGTATCGAGGTGGGGGCATGATACAGGCTCCCACAGCATCCAGGCTCTGGAGCTAGAGGGGTGGTTGTGGGGGTCTGAAATAATATTCATGCCTTCCAGAACTCAGATTTAGGAGCTGGGGGTTAAGGAGAACAAAGTGCAGAGGACCTCCCCTCTGGTTGTAACCATCTGGTTCCGAAGGCTTATTGGAGAGGGAAGCCCCCAAACACTCATCCTCATCCCTCCTCTGGACCAGAAAGCCTTTCTTCAGCACCCCTGCCTCCATCCTCTTCCTCCACAAGTATTAGCTGAATACCAGTTGTGTGCTCAGTACAGATAGTCCCCAACTTAGGGTGGGGTTCCATTCTGACAACTTCTCTGCTGTAAGCAGGTTCTGAAATAAGTTGAATACCCTTTTTTTTTTTTTAATTTCCTTATTATTGCCTTTTATTGCCAGTATCTTTATAAATCTTATCTTTATTTGTCTTTGAGGCTTGGAAACATTACATCTGAGAATGACATCAGCAAATTATGTGCTGCAATGTTGTACGTAGCACATATGACTACATATTACTAATGATAAGATGTACAAAAGGAAAAAAGGATGATTGCAAGTGTGGTTAGTCATAACTTGAATGCGTCGTAAGTTGGGGACTACCCCTACTTCAGAGCCAAAACTGCTGACCTCACTAATATGGGGGTCCTAAAGTACCCTGATGTCCCTGGCTGGAGCAAATGGTTAAGCACTTGGCTACTATTGAAAGGTTGGTGGTTGGGATCCACCCAGAAGTGCCTTGGAAGAAAGGCCTGGTAATCTGTTTCTGACAGATCATAACCATTGAAAACCCTATGGAGCACAGTTCTACTCTAACATACATGGGTTTGCCATGAGTCAGAATTGGCTCAAGGGCAACTGGTTTGTTTTTTGGATTTGGTTGATGTACCCTGCTTCCCTATCCCACACTGGCTTTCTGGGTTGTCCAAGGCCTTGGACAGTCCCTCCAGCCTCATGTGTCAATCTTTCAGGGCTTCCTGCCTTAAGCCAAATCCCTCTGGTATTTTAAAAGAAATCAGGCCCCATATTCAACAGAGAAACACTGACTCCAATTCTGACCTTCTTAGACTCTGATAGACGAAAGGTGGACATCACGGTGCTCAAGTGTAGCGTCAGGAGTTCTATTATATATCAGGCACTGAGTGGATATGCTGCTCACATTAGGTAGCAGATCCGTGACTAGTAGTACACTTCCCTACTCCACACAACAATCCTGTTCAGTAGGAATTACTATTATCTTCTTAAAGATGAGAAATGTACCAAAACTGACACAAGAAGAAATAGAAAATAGGATTAGTCCTAAAACTCCTAAAGAAATTGAATTTGCACAATTCCTGAAGCCCACTTTTCAGACAAAGATAAGACTTGACTATAAAACATAAAATACTTGTGAAGAGTATACTTCTTAGTTCAAGCAGATACACGAGACTAAATGGGCAGCTCCTGTCCAGAGGCAAGATGAGAAGGCAGGAAGGGACAGGAGCTGGTTGAATGGATATGGAAAACCTGGGGTGGTAAGGGGGAGTGTGCTGTCACATTATAGGGATTGCGACTACTGTCACATAACAATATGTGTATAAATTTTTGTATGAGAAATTAACTTGAGCTGTAAACTTTCGCCTAAAGCACAATTTAAAAAAAAGAAAGAAAGAAATTGAATTTGTAATTAAAATCTTCTCACAGAGAAAACTCCAGGCCCAGATGATTTTCCTGTTGAATTCTAATTAATATTTAAGGAAGAAGTAAACCATATTACACAAATTCTTTTAGAGAATAGAAAAAGAGGGTAACCTTTCCAACTCATTTTACGAGGTCAGTATAAGCTTGATATCTCAGTTCCCACGTATGTAAAGTGATGATAACAGATAGTAAGTATGTCACAGGTTTTTTGGTTGTTTTGTTTTTTGGATTAAGGGAATTACGTGTATAACACTTTGTACCAAGGATGTGCTCAGTATGTGCAATAATTTTTTCTGTGTGGCCAAACCAGGATTCAGGCAAAGGCCTGTATCTCATCTGTACCATGTCAAGTCCAAAACAGCATCCTTTACACACACACACAAATACAAAAAGGAAGAGAGAAGACAGCTAGAGAACTATCATGAAGAAAGCATTGGCCTGTGATAACTACTTAGCAAACCTGACCTCATTCAATCCTCACAAAAGCTCTTAGAGGTAGGTCTATCAACCCCCTTTTACAGATCAGAAAGCTGAGGCTCAGAGAATCTATGACTGACTGCATAAACTCAAACCCAGGCCTGTCTGAAGGCAAAACTCACAATCTTCTGACCCAGTGGGGGCTTCTTGCTAATTGGGAAAGTGTACTAACCAACCAAGCCACAGCAACAGTGTTGTATGAACTTGGTAGTCTGTCTCTGGATATAAGGGTCCCCATCTATAAAATGGGTGGAGCTAGGTTATTGAAAGACAGATAAAGCACTTGGAGCCTCCTGACAAAAAACCACCACGTCTACCTGAAGAGTTTTTATGAACCAGCCCACCTGGGCTGTCAAACTTAACATCACAAACCAGGGCCTCCCCTGCAGGCTGCTGCTTGCCCCCGACCTCACTTGGCATTGCTCATGGCGTGGGGAGTTGGGCCACCTAGGGCAGAATCACTCCTTCTGTGTACAGTGTTTTTATTGCACAAGTAAAACACAAACACATTCTCATTGTCATTAGAACTTAATCAATTCAGAAATACATTGAGTAATAAGGGAACATGCCTCCTTTACCCCGCCTCCAGCCCACTCCCTTACCCAGAGATGAATACAGTTCAAACAGCAGGATAGATCTCCTTCCAGAATTGTTTCTCTGCCTTTACTCCCAAACACATTTATAAGTATATATACACACATATATTGTTTCGAGGTGTTTTTTTGGGTTTTTTTTTTTACACAACTGCAATCTTCCTATATGTATTGTTCTGCAGTTTTCTCTTTTCACTTCACAATCCCAGGTGCTATTTGTATCTTCTCTACTTCCCCAAAGTATTTGAGGAGGTTTACCAGGGTTCCAGAGGATGGGAATTCAGAGCAGCAGAGAGAGCGTGGGCGCTGGAGTCACACTGACTTGGATGGAAATCTGGCTCTACCACCTGTGTCCACGTGATCTTGGGCCAGTCCTTAAATTTTCTGAGTCTCAGTTTTCTCATCTGTAAAATGGAGATAATAATAGTAGTTACCTCACAGGGTCAGTGTGAGATTTCTCTATGAGATGCTAAGAGAGTGTTCAATGATTTCACATACTCCAGGTCCTCCAGCCTCCCTGGAGCTTTGAAAACAACGATCTCAGTGGTCTGGAGGCCAGATGTGGGCCAGAGGGTCCTTAGTGCTCAGATTTCAGGTCCTCAAATATTTCCCTTAGCCTTGACAGAACAGAGAAGGGGAGAAGGCCGCAGAGGACCAAGCATGGGAGCCCTCCACGTTGGTGCGTCACATTGGGTCTCTGAGCCACATGGGAAGCTCTGAGGGACTGGTGGTTGTAGGGGGTAGGGGAGTCCTGTTCCTCCACACCCCATGGAGATAGTGGCTGTGACATCAGCTTGGCATCTGCTTTCCCTGAGCAGGGGGAGAAGTGAGTAGCACTTAATGAACACCTGCCGATGTTCGTTGAATGTTTCCACGATCCATTTCTGAAGTTTGTTGGACCTTCTTCTCCCTATTTTGAAAATGGGAAAACTGAGGCTAGGGAATTTCAGACCCACTCGGTCTTTAACCATTGTCTGGCCCAACCTTCTCATTTGAGGAATGAGGAAACAAACCCTACAAGGAAGAAAGTAACTGACAGGTAGACAGCCTGTTATGTAGTTAAACAAGGAACGAGTTTCCATTGAGTCCTACTCATGGCGAACTCATGTGTGTCAAGGTA
This sequence comes from Elephas maximus indicus, assembly GCF_024166365.1. Taxonomy (NCBI): domain Eukaryota; kingdom Metazoa; phylum Chordata; class Mammalia; order Proboscidea; family Elephantidae; genus Elephas; species Elephas maximus. The sequence continues at coordinate 63,897,587 of NC_064831.1, read as the reverse complement.
GAACTGTGGTCCATAGGGTTTTCGGTGGCTGATTTTTCAGAAGTAAATCACCAGGCCTTTCTTCTGAAGTGCCTCTGCTTGACCTTGGACCACCAACCTTTCAGTCAGCAGCTGAGAGCGTAACCATTTGTGCTACCTAGGGACTCCAGTATATAGTTGTCGTTAGGTGCTGTTGAGTCGATTTTGACTCATAGCGAACACATGTGACAGAGTAGAACTGTCCCATAGGGTTTTCTAGGCTGTAATCTTTATGGAAACAGATCACTAGGTCTTTATCCCTGCGGAGCCGCTGGATGGGTGCGAACCTTCAACCTTTCGGTTAGCAGCCAAGTGCACAAGTGTTGTACCACCCAGGGACTATATAGTTAAAAAAAAAATTAGTACTATATAAATGTTCGATAGTCTGGAGATTTCTTTAATTCTCCCCCACTCCTGTGAGGTAGGTGTTGTTTTCCATTTTATAGGCAGTGTTGTCAAGGGCTGCCTCTACTAGGAGCCAGAGTTAGAGCCCTGGCGTGTGTGTGTCTCTCACCACCATGCTGCCCAGCTGGGAGGAATGCCCCCTTTCGCCTCCTACCAGTACATCCCCACCCCGTCTTCTCCTCCTGACTCGATTCCTGATTCCTGAGCCACAGCTCCCCTGGGAAGCCCTCCTGTCTCTGCAGGTCCTCTGACTACCCTCCTGTGTCCCACTGCTCCTGGGGCAGATGTCTGTCCTGACATTCAGGACTCCTGAGCTGGCTGACTTGACAGTGAGTCTGTCCTCTGGCCCCAGACAATGAACCCTCAGGAAAAATGTTGTGGTTCTCATTCATCTCTGTGTCCCAACATGCTGCACAGGGCTTGGCAAAGAGCAAATAAGTGTGAATATTTGTTGAAAGAAGGAAAGAAGGGAGGAAGAGAGAGAGGAAGGAAGGGAGGAAAGAGTGAGGGAAGAAGGGAAAGAGGGAGGAAGGGGAGAATGCCGAAGCCTTTCCACGTTCCTCCATTCCACACCTTCTTTTGACACAGCCAAGGAGACACAATCAGGAGACAAGCCTCCATGTTTTCATCCTAAATTTGATCTCTTCCCCCTCACTTCCACTGTCCTTTTCCCCACCTCCTAGTCTCCCTCTCCATATGTTAATGCTCCCCACTTCACAGTCCCTCCCCTGCCTGCTGCCCACAGCTCTCAGGAACCGCCCTGCCAACCTCAATCTTGCTAGGGCCAGGCCTGGGTAAGGGATCCCTCACCAGGCCATTCGACTGGAAGAAGCCACAAGGCCTGGACCACAGACCAGTGGGGGAAGGGCTTGAAGGCCCAGCCTGGCCTGGAACTTCGAAGCAACTGAGAGTTTGGCCACCTCCTCCATCAGTGCCCGCTCCTGTTCTCTGGGAGCCTGTGTGGTCCACATACCCTCTCCGAGGTGGGTAGGGGGCTGGGGAGACTCCCAGTGTTTGTCAGCTGGGAAGGACTTTGTTTCCATGGATACTAGCCATGGGAGCTGCTGGGAGATAGGGCCATGGTGTACACAGACACAGATCCACACCGACCTGCAAGAAAAATAGCAACAGATTTGCTGAGTCATTGGCCCCACATATTTATAGTCTCTGGCAAAGGCAGACCTGCCTATCAGAGGCTAATAATACTGCAGCAGCGTGTTAATTGCAAAGACTGAGTCTTCAAGCATCCATTCAGACACCCGAGACCGCTCCTTGAATAAAGAGTGGGGCCCTCACATTGAGAGCTGAGTGCGCATGAGGTAGTGTGGGTTTAGGAGACCGCGTGTGTGCAGGTATGAGGAACCCTGCTCTGGTATTTAAGGCAGCTTAAGTAGCATCAACAGGACTGAAACCACCCCTCGAAGAGTGTTGTCACAATGCACTCTTCAATCCAATGAGGATGTCTAGGATTCAGCCCACTCTGCAGGTGAAGACGATGTGGTGAGGCCCACAACAGAGAAGAGGGGGCTGGTTGGCTGATCTTCCTAGGAGCTGGGAGGCAGGGCCAGATGCTGCTCTCCAGCTCTGAGAGACCTTCACCCACAATCCATAGGGACAGCCACCTTCCTCGAGCTCCGCGTAGAAGAAAGAGAATAAAAGACCGCCGCCTTCTGCGAGGTGAGATCTCAGAGGGGACCCAATAAGAAGCAGAGTCAAGGACAATGGCTGCCCAAGAATACCTTGAATAAACGCCTATGAGCCAAGCTCAACTCTGGAAGACAGGCTGTGTATTGCTTTGGCTCTGGGAGCCAGGAGACCAGACTGGTAATGAATCAGACAGGTCAAGTCCCCACCTCCTGTGACTTACACCCCGGCATCAGGCTCTGCCCCTGATGCTCTATCTTATGGTGGCATGAGTTAAGTACCTGGCCTCTGCCACACTGGGGGCCTCATAGAGACCGGGACACACATTCCCAGCACCGGACCCAGCGCCTGGCAGAGAAGGTCCTCAGTGAAGGCTTGTGGATGAGAAACCAAATCCTTTAGTTCTCTGAAGGCAATTCTCAGGTCTCCTGAGTCTTCTTAACTCCAAACCAAACACTCCTCTGGCTTGGGTTCCAGTTTCCCCCCGGCTGTTCTTCTCTGGACATGCTCCTTCTTACATTGCCCCTCCGCACTGGACAAAGTGGACAGAAGATGGGTCCTTGAAGAGATCCAGGCTCCCTGACACCCCGTCCCTGCCACCTGCCTCAGAACAAGGAGGGTAAGGATTGCTGAGTCCAGCCTTCCCTTCACTTCAGCTGGAACACGGCCTCTTGCTCTCTGCCCTCTGGCTCAGCTCAAGGGGACAGAAGGCACACCCTCTCCCTGCAGGGGTCTTACAGCAAAGGGGTGGTGGCCTCCAGCTCTCCAGGAAGCCCCAGAGGAGCAGCAGCAAGGCTCTGAAGGGAGGAGGGGTAACTGGGCTTGCTTTGTGTGCTGAGCCTCAACTTCTCCCACTCCAACCCCCAAAACAGCTAAATCATTCGTGACTGAGTTTGCAGCATTCCCAGGAAGGGAGGCAGGAAAGGAGGGAGGCAGGAGGGGAGAGGAGAGAGAAGGACATCCTTTTAGTTCTCACTTCTCTTCAAGACAAGGTTGACTCAAGAGCTATTATTAATAGTAAATTAAATAGTGCGGTTATTCTGAATAATAAAGAGATTTCTGTGCCAAGCTTCCACTGTCCTCTCTCCAGGGAAACACCTGCTGTGGCCTGAGACCTGGTCTCCAGTGATCTGCATTTGTAGGACAAAACTGTTGCTTCTGCCCTCCAGGCACAGGCTGCCAAATCCTCCCCAAAGATGCCTCCCACTCCCACTTTGTGGTGTCGGGGGAAGACAGGCTTAGGATGCCACAGACACCTCCATCTGCCCACCATGGAGCCCAATCTGTGTCCACCCGAGAGAGGGAACCTTGTTGATGGCTTCCCTGCTGCAAGAAAGCAGCTCTGCCCCTTGCTAGCTGTGTGAACTTGTACATCCGTAAAATGGGGATAATAATAATATCTACCTCACAATGGTTGTTTGAAGGATTAAATTAGTACCTGGCATTAGTAAGCAGAATGTGAAGTTTGTTAAATAAATGAGGCCGGCAGGATGTTCATGGGGGCCCAAGATTCAAGACTCCAGTCATCAGAGTCTCTGTTTGAAACTCTGACTCTGTTGTAGAGAAAAACTTGAACGCTGTTTGAAGGTAAAACAGAGAGGTTTATTATGCACTAAAACAGTTGCAATTGGGGAACTGCGTAGCCCATTGAAAATGGAGCCTGGTAGTCTGGGGTGGTTTTGTTATAGAAGTATTCTTATGGGGTAAAAAGAACCAAACCGTAGGGAGGGCAATTACAGGAAAATCAATAAATATTGTCATAATCACACTCTGAATGGTTACTGTTAACTGTTGTAGCTAGTGATTACAGATAGTTTCCCAGGATGCTTAGATCATGCTTCTGTGTATTTTCTTTGTCTATCTTGCTCAAATATCTTATTGGCAGCAGCACCCAGACAGCACTCTCCCTGAGTATGTGTATTTGAGGAGAGTAGACGGTCATTTGGTCAAGACCCTACAGGGCATATGGTTTCACATCCTAGTTTTGACCACCATGGAAAAACATTTTTTCTCAAAAAAAAAAAAAACATAGCCGTTAGACTAGAAATCGAGATTAAAATTAGGCAGCCTGGTCAGCATACTACGCCTCTCTCACTGACTGCACCGGAAGCCTTCTTTTCCCGAGACAACTCCTAGCAAAGAACTCCTCTGTAGACAAAAGCCCAGGCTGAAGAGGACAGCCAGCAGGTTGATGTCCTGTGTCTCTCTGGGCCTTGGCTTCTCCACCATTGATGGGGACAGAGATGTGTGAGGCAGCAGCTAAGGGCCAGCCTGCTCTGACCTGCAGCTTCAAACAACAGCTAACATAAACTGAGTGCCTAGCATGTGCTGGGCACTGTGCTAAGTGGTTTATGGTCAGTCATTCATTCCATTTAATCCTTACGGCAGCTCAACAGGTAAGGACTATATTCTACAGGTGAAGAAATTGAGGCTCAGAGAGGTTAAGTAACTTACCCAAGGTCACACAGCTAGCAAGGGGTGAAGACAGAAGGTGAGCCATAACCCCACCCTGATGCCCTTTAAGCCATGTCACCCAACCTCTCACCAGAGTGACTGATGCCCAAGAATGCCTTGTGTAACTCAGGATGGCCTCGGAAGGAGAAGAAGAGAATAGATCTGGGTTGCCCCCACTCCTACCTTACCAAAGCTTAGTGGCCGAGCAGCCCCCCATTTGATATCAGCTTTTTTTTTTTTTTGTCCCAAGAGGTGAGAAGTCTAGCTGGCCGCTCGTTGAAGGGGGCGGGGAGGAACACAGAGAGTTGAAAGTGAGGAGACCCTTGCCGGGGAACCAGGGCATGCACCCACGCCCACTGGAGAGGCAGGCAGAGCTGTTGCTTAGCCCAGTCAGGTGGCAGCCTCTGGGATGTATAGGAATCCAGGGGGACCAAGGCTATCCAAGCCCCTCCTGTTGGCTCCCTCCCATCTATCCAGAGTCATGCAGTTCCTCCTGGGTCCACTTGGCTCCCCACTCCTGCACCTCCAAAGGCAGCAGCATTAGGGGGAATACTCTCCCCAGGGCCCCAACGCTGTGCTACGTTGTCGTTGTTTTATGAGGAGGAAACAAGGCCGACTGGGTTTTCTAAAGAAGCTCCAGGGAGCCACAGCCACCTGTGAGGCCACCTACTGGGGCCTCCACCACGGTCAGTAGATTGGGGTCTGAGCAGGCGAGCCTTGTGGGTCACAGGCTGGGTGGGGTGTTCAGGTAGGGTGCGTTCATGAGTGTGAGCAGCGTTCCACCGATGGGCGGGTCTGGGCTGGGAAGCGGGACCAAGAGTGGAATAGGCTGGTCCCCAGCCTCCTGGAGCTTCTGGAGGCAGATCTGTACACAGAAATTACAAAGTAGTTCCTGGCAAGCACCGAAAAGGAGGTGGGCTCAGGGGCTGTAGAGCCTGGGAGGAGCTCCTAACCCAGCCTGACCCAGGAAGGCTCCCTGCTGGGGCTGATGAGTCCTGCCTGGGGAAGGAAGGAGGGAAGGGCATTCCAGGCAGCGGGGAGCAGCATGTCAGGCCCTGGAAGAAACACAGGTATGTACGGCACCTGCCAGGGGTTCCATGTGGTTAGAGGGGAGGAATGGGGGTAAGCTGAGGTGGGGGGAATAGAGGCCAGTTGTAAGGGGCCCTGGGCTTGGGTTTTCTGCTGAAGGCAACAGGAGCCGCTAAAGGGAGTCATCTGATCTGGTTGACCCTTAGCATGATCGTGCTGGTACATGTAGCATCGGCAAAATATATCAGGACTAGCTGACACCCCATTTCTCTCAAAAGCCCCAGCTCAAGCCCTTTAGGCATCAAAGTACGTTGGCCTGAGATTCCATCCTGGATTAGGGGGTGTTGTTAGCTGCCATCAAGTTGCCCCCAACTCATGGGGACCCCATGATCCATAGGGTTTTCATTGGCTGGTTTTTTTTTTTAGAAGTCGATTGACAGGGCTTTCTTCCTTGTCTGTCTTAGTCTGGAAGCGCCACTGAAATCTGTTCAGCATGATAGCAACACGCAAGCCTCCATTGACAGACAGGTGGTGGCTGTGTATGAGGTGCGTTGGCCAGAAATGGAACCTGGGTCTCTTGGAAGATGAGAATTCTACCACTGAACCACCAATGCTCCCAGATTAGGAGGTTGCTGTCGTTGTGTGTCATCGAGTTGATTCCGACACATACCGACCTGCTAGGACAGAGTAGAACTGCCCAGAGAGTTTCTAAGGCTGTAATCTTTACAGAAGCAGACTACCATATCTTTTTCTCATCCAGCAGCTGGTGGGTTCAAACCACCGACTTTCACTTAACCACTGCGCCTTAGCAGGGAGCAAAAGGTAAGCGTGCACAGGACACAATACAGATCTGCTATTCAACCAGGAAGGGAGGCAGAAAAGGAGGGACAGCCAATACTCTCCCCAACTCACAGATGGCCACGTCAGATGTGTGCAACAGGGTGAGGACTACTAAATAGAAAATCAGTCCGTATAAATATTCATGTCAATACCAGAAAGGGAAAAGTTAGAAGATCATCTTAACAGACATCAAAGTGCATTGGCTAAGCTTGCAAGTGGCCATCCAAGGCACGACAATTGGTCTCTATTCGCCTGGAGCAATAGAGGAAGAAGGAGAGTCAGGAATAGAAGAAGAATATGGGATGTGTGGGTAATAGCCTCCATAAACATTTGCCTCCTTTGCAATGAGACCGGAAGAACTGGATGGTATCTGCCTACCATTACTGAACGTTCTGATCAAAGATTCCATAGAAGAATCCTGATCAAAAGGGGAGAAATGTAGAACAGAATTTCAAATTATCATAGATTCTAGATGAATATTGAATATACCATGGACTGCCAGAAAAATTAATAAATCTGACTTGGAAGAAATACAGGCAGAATGCTCCTTAGAAGCAAGGATGGCAAGACTTCTTCTCATGTAGTTGGGAGATGTTATCAGGAGGGACCAGTACCTGGAGAAGGACATCATGCTTGGTAAAGTAGACAGTCAGCGAAAAAGAGGAAGACCCTCAACGAGATGGATTGACACAGTGGCTGCAACAATGGGCTCAAGCTTAACAATGACTGTGAGGATGGCTCAGGACCAACCAGTGTTTTGCACTGTTGTACATAGGGTCATTATGAGTCCAAATCGACTCCACAGCACCCTAACAACAACAACAACTATATTTCCTGGAGCCATGGAGGGTGGATGAACCCCTGAAACAATTGCCCTGAAATAATCTTTAAAACCTTAAACCAAAAATATCCCTTGAAGTCATCTTAAAACTGAATAAGTCTAGCTTAACTAGTAAAAAATGTCTGCCTTGAGCATTCTGCTTTTTTTTTTTTTTTAAGTCATTTGGTTTTTGTTCTTAGATAAAATCTCTTCTAGGTGAATTCTTAACTTTTTTTTTGAGTCCATCTCATTATTTATTTTTTAGATAATATTTTATTGTTTTTTAGGTGAAAGTTTACACAGAAAATTAGGGTCCTTTTTTTTTTTTTTAACAATTTTTATACAAATTGTTCCGTGCCACTGGTTACAATTCATACTTTGTGTCAGCATTGTCCTCATTTCCATTCTGTTTGTTCTGTTTCCATTGATCTAGCTTCCCTTTCCCTCCTTGCCTTCTCATCTTTGCTTTTGGATAAATGTTTACCCTTTGGTCTCATGTAGTCACTTGTTTAAGGGAACACAATACTTATGGATGACATTGTTTATTTTATAAGCCAATCTATTATTTGGCTGAAAGGTGACATACAGAAATAACTTCAAATTCAAGTTCAAAGTTTATCATAAGGCAATGGTCTCAGGGGTTCCTCTAGTCTCCGGTAAGTCTGGCCTTTTTTAGGAATTCAAGTTTTGTTCTACATTTTTCTCCTATTCTGTCTGAGACCTTCTATTGTGTCCCTCGTCAGAATGCCCAGTAGTGGTAGCCGGGCACTATCTAATTCTTCTGGTCTCAGGTTAGAGAAGGCTGTGGTTCATGTGGGCTAGTCCTGTGGGCTAGTTTCTTCTCTGAGCCTTTGATTACCTTCATTCTCTTTTACTCCCTACGAGTAGAGACCAATAGTTGTATCTTAGATGGCCACTCAAAAGCTTTTAAGACTTCAGACGCTACTCACCAATCTAGGATGTAGAACATTATCTTTGTGAACTACGTTATTGTCAATTGACTAAGTTATCCCCCAAGACTATGGTCCCAAGCTTTGTAACCCAGTAATCTAATCCTGCGAGTTGTTTGGATACATCTAGGAAGGCTCCATAGCTGTGACCCCCATGTGGTTTGTTAGAGCATTAAGCTCTTTTAAGAATTATTTATATGGGATAATAGCAACTTGAAAGATTAGGCAGGAAACTTTGAGGGTAACAAATTTATGTTAATGGGAGGTGAACAACTCAGGAAAAAAGGGTGAGAATGGTTGCACAACTTGAAGAATGTAATCAATGTCACTAAATGGTACAACAAAAACAACAAACAAAAAATTTAAAAAATACATTAGCTAAAATTCAACATCCATTCTGATGGAAAACAGTAAAATAAAAATAAAAGAACATTTCCTTGACATAATAAAAAAAAATCTCTCTACAACTGACAGTTAACATCATTCTTAGCAAGAAAACACTAGCAAGGGACATTCACATTTAAGTCCGGAGTGGGACAAAAATGCCTGCTATTACCACGCTTACTTTACATCCTTCTGGAAGTTCTCACCAAATGCAATAATATGTTAAAAAAAGAAACATAACATTTGGGAAGGAGGAGAAATTGCTATCCTTATTTGTACATGATATGATTGCTTATCTAGAAAACACAAGCGAATCCACTGAAAAACTAATAAGAGACTATGAGAGAGGCCAGTACGATGGCCAGTATCAAAATAAATGCACTAGCAAAATCCAGCAAGAAAACATAAGAGAAAGAAAAGAAGTTCTCCAGTGTGGGTTCTGGATCAGTGACCCCCCACATCCTGATTGAATGGAATGAGGGGCAGCCCAAGGATACCCAAGGCTCAGGAATAAGCCCCTCTCCTGCTTTGGCCTGCAGGGAAGGGATGGAAAATAGGGATCACAGCTGGGATGGAGAGGGTGGGGAAAAGAGCAGGAAATGCACGTCCTGGAGCATCTTTTACGGCTGGCAACAGTCGGGCTTTGGCTTGCAGCTGCTGCCCTGTTAGATTCAGCTGGTTCCAGCAGTCCTGACGGACAGTGGCTCAAGGCAGTGAGACCCTGGCAGCTCCAAATGGTTCGCAGAATCTGAACTCACTGAGGGGCAGTGCCTGTTTGCTGGGGACTCCAGGTTGCACTGGATTCGGGGCTGTTGTTATTAGCTGCCTTTGAGTTAGCTCCAACTCATGGCAACCCCATGTACAACAGAATGCGACATTGGTTAGTCCCACAACCATCTTCATAATCATTGATACTCTCAAGTTCATTGTTGCAGCCACTGTGTATATTGAGTACATTCCAGGCTAGGGGGCTCATCTTCCAGCACTATATTGGACAATGTTCTTTTGTGATCCATAAGGTTTCCATTGGCTAATTTTTGGAAGTAGATTGCCAGGCCTTTCTTCCTAGTCTGTCTTAGGAAGCTCCGCTGAGACCTGTCCCCCAAGGATGATCCTGCTGGTATTTGAGATACCTGCGGCATAGCCTTCAGCTTCATAGCAAAGTGCAAGCCACCACAGTGAGACAAACTGGCAGACAGGTGATGGGGATATGAGGTAAGGGGCTGCAAACTCTGACGGAGAATTTTCATCTGCTAAAGGATAAAGACTTCCAGCCAGTGAGATTCCAGCTAAAAGGTTGTGTCTGAACAATTGATGGGCTGATTACAAACTGCTCCTCCAGATTCATTAAAGCAGATTTCCCAAGAGAACCTGTCCAAGGCAGAGACGCACTACCAGCCAAACTCCAAGTTCCATTCCATGCCAGGGGCTCCTTCCATGGCCCTCTGCCTCCAGGCTCCTGGTCACCAGGCTCTGCCTTGCTAGGGGTGACATGATGCCCCAGGAGACATCCAGCAGGTTTGCAGATACAGAGGCCCTGGCTGCAGCATTGCTCCCTGGGACCATTCTCAGATTCCAGGAAAGTGAAGCTTGTAGATGCTTCCTCCATCGTGGTGTGAGTTTACCATGATGTGCACGACAAGCTCCTCTCAAATGCTGGATAATCTCCGGCTGTCCCATCACTCACCCTCAGAGAAACCCCAGAGCCAGAAGTCTGGCAGCTGGCTAGCATTTCAGGGTGGCAAACCTCCTTGTTCTCCCACTTTCCTTTTGTCCCTACTCATAGGCCCCATCTGCACTAAAAAACCACTGCCCCCTCCCCTCCCCAGCACTATAGACCCTGCCTAGGGGGATGCTGCCATTTACAGGGAGATTTGGTGTTGAGATTTTAAGCACTGGGACAATGTATAGGGGCATTTCAGTCACTGAATTACGTGAAGATCAAATTATCCAGTCCCGAAAGCAAGAAATTAATGAGGGGCAATGCAGAGGGCTTCAAACCTCTTTGGGACTCATGACCTCCCAGTGGTGGGGAGGAGAGGAAGGGAGGGAGAGAAGAAACAAACACTGAGAACCTATTATTAGTGCTTTGGGAGTCCCTGGGCAGTGGAAAGGGCTAACACGCTCGGCTGCTAACCGAAAGGTTGGTGGTTCAAGATTGCCTTGGGAGAAAGACCTGGTGGTCTACTTCCAAAAGATTAGCTATTGAAAACCCTAAGGTAAAAAAAAAAAAAACTAAGGAGCATAGTTCTATTCTGACACACATGGGGTCTCCATGAGCAGACTATACTCACAACAAAAAAATTTTTTTTGTTTTTAACTAATGCTTCACCTCTGATGTCCCATTTAATCCACAACCACAAGGCATGGGGACTTGGACCTCATGGCCCAGAGTCTCAAGCACTGGCCCCTCGCTGTTGCCTGGAAAACCAAGCTTTACCTGGCAAGCCTCTGACTCCTAACCAAATGCTAACTTCCTCCTCCTTTCAAACCCTCCCTCTCTGCTCTATTTTCCACCCACCTTGATCTTCTCATCTGCTTTGGTGCTTTAAATTACCACATTATTGTTTCCTGAAGGAGCCCTGGTGGCACAATGGTTAAGTGCTCAGCTGCTAACCGAAAGGCTGGCCGTTTGAACCCACCCAGAGGCTCCCCAGGAGAAAGATCTGGCAATCTGCTCCTGTAAAGATTACAGCTTAGAAAACCCTCTGGGGCAGTTCCACTCTGTCACATGGGGTCGCTATGAGTGGTAATCGACTCAAAGTCACCTAACAACATAAATGTTTCCTACCTTTAGGATCAGAATTCCTGTCTGACGTGCCCTTCAGGCCAGATCTCCTGTGAGAGGTCACATTTAGCACCTTGCCCTCTAGGAGAGGGAGGTTTGAGACAAGATGAACGTGAGGAACAGGAAGCAAACAAGGGCCCAGATTGATTCCACAGGCTCTCTCTTCATGCCCCAGTGTCAAGCTCTCAGCCCCCACCCTTCCTTCCTCATCAAGCTCCTTGATTACCTAGAATCCCCTCCCCAAGCCCAGAATCTGGGCAGAAGACTCTGGGCGATGGGTTTGTCGGGCCTAAATCACCAGATCCCCCTGGCTCCTTGGTCTTGTCACCATGGAAACCTTGTGAGGTCACCAGCACCATTAAAATGGGAGAAAAAAAATGTCTCTTCCTCCCTCAAAGTGAGCCCCTCACTTGGCTCCAGTGGAGAGTGGGGAGGGCTGGGGCAGTCTGAGGGAAAGGTCTAACTCTGCCCTCAGGGGTGAATTGACCCCTTGAAACGATCAAGGCTGCTGAGACCCAGGCCTCTGCCTCCCTGAACTTTTTCAGGCATCCTTGCCTGGAAGAGAGGATCCTGCAGCTCTGGGCACATGCCGAGCAGGCTTCGTGCTGCACCTGGAGAAGCGGACTGAGGGCTCTTCCCAGGCAAGGAGATTGAGTAAACGCTTGCTACCAGAGACGCTGGGAGCTGCCAGGTGGCAGGGAGCAGGAGAAAAGAGAGAAATGCAGAGTTCTAGAGCATCGTTCTGCACTCTCCTCCCTCCTGACCAAAGGTGAGAGCAGGCTGCCAGTTGGGGCTGGTACAGCAGTGGAGGGCGTCAGGGGCTTTCCCCACACCATGGGTTCTAAGATTGGATCAAGTGCCACAGGACTTCACACCTTCCTGCACATGGCCAGCAGACCTGGGATCCTCGCTCACACTTGAGATTGCCCGATGCCCCTATGCTTCCCTTTGAGGCCAGCAGTGGGCCAACAGTTCAGCTCCTCATACTCTCTTCTTCTATCCTGCAGGCAATTCAGCTCTGGCCTGACTTATTCCTGGGATCCAGAAAAGTGTCTGTGTGCTGGCCTTCTCAAGTCTAAAATCCTCTTGGCACTTTTAAGACCCTTTCCAGCACCCACCCACCACCAGCAGTCTTTGAAACATCCCTGCAACCACACTTACTGGCCAGTGGATCTCTTCATTGTTCCAGACACTGGACTCATGCTGCCTCCTCTGTTCACATTGGTTCCCACGCCTGAGATGACCTCTCCCTCCCTTTGTACCTATTTTAATCCTATATTACATTCCTCATCATCACTAACACCACGTTCACCATTATATTTTCCATAGCACCCTACCTCGAATGTTGCCAATGGTCCACCATCACTGCCGTCACCACCACCACCATTGGGCTCACTATCACCACCGACACCACTCTCACTACCATTGTGAACTACCACCACCACACCTTCTACCATACTGCCTCTCACAACCATCATCATATCTCACTACGATCACCACTACCCCACTGTCAGGGCCACTGCCACCATCTCCTTTTCTACCTCTACCACCATTTCTATCAGCATTGCACTCACCACCACGGCCACTGTTACCAACACCACTCTTACCACTTTCATTGTATCAACGCCACCATCATCACCACCATTGCCATTACCAACACCCCACTGTCAGTACCACTACTACCACCATCTGTACCATTAAATTACACTCACCATTACCACCACTGTTACCATCACCATTCTCACCATCATCACCACCATCATCATCATCACCACCACCATTACTGCCATCCATTGTCAATACCTCCACTACCATCTCCATCATCAACATTGAACTCACCACCATTACCTGTTACCACCTGTTACATTGTACCACCACCTTTCTCTCCACGAAAATAGCACACCATCATGGCCACACATCACTACGATCAACTTTCCACTCATCACCATCACTTGAAGCGAAATGTTGTCTTCCTTCATAAAAACAATCAGTCCATCAATTTTAGATCCTTCGATGGAAGCCATGGAAGAATCTACACAGGGAAGGGCAGCTACATCACATGACCCCCATTCTTTCTTTCTGGGACTCTTTATCTTTGGGGGAATCTCTCACCACTTGCCATTGTTGTCACTGAGACCGTGTGTTTAACACCCCGACACATAGCTAAGAGAAAGCTAGGACATTTACATTAGCAGGACAATTTTATAAGCTGCTGATGGGAGTATTAATTGGTACAAACTTTCTGAAGAGTATGCTCACAAAAAAAAAAAAAAAAAGCCTTCGGAAAGTGCATTCTCAAAAATTTACTTCCAAGAATCTATCCGAAGGAAATAATTAGATTACTGTGTAAAGATGTTGTGTGAGTGTTACAATGGCAAAAAAAGGAAAGGAAACACCCTAAATGTATAGCAAAAAAGAGATTGTTTAAAGAAACCATATGGAATAATACATAGCCATTAAAAAGAATATAGATTTATCTACTGACATAAAAATACATTGACTATGTTGTTAATAAGCAAAAGCAGGCTTCAGATGAGAGTTTTAGAGTCACCGTCTACTTCTAAAACTATGCATGTGTGCATGAAACCAGGTGAAGATATTTTATCTTAGTAGTCAGAACAAAAACTCTTCTTAGGGAACTGTCTTTGTTTGGAAAAAAAATACTTAGATTAACTGTTGAGATAGATGGTGGTTGCAATCCACTCAGCATGAGACGAGGAGAGGAATTCATTTTGCTCTGGAGGAAGATGGCAGAGAAAGGTGAGGTGATCAGAAGAGAAGGGAGAGAGAGAAAAGTCGGCGTGGAAGAGAGAGGCCAAGACGGAGGATGCCAGGAAACTGCCCAGTGCAGGAACGGGGAGGACCTTTGAAAAGCTGGGATCTCAATCCTTTATTGAAAGTTGTTTGTGTGGCTGCAGCGTTGACTATTTCTTCTCTCCTTCACACCAAATTTCAAGTCAAGTTTATTAAATGCTCAGAGGTTCTGGATGAATGCTTGTTCTGTGAAAACTGAAGAAAGGGTAAAGTTTCAGGTCTAATCTACCCCAAGATGGTAATAGTGATTATTTTTTGGTGGGGAAAATTATGGGCAATTTATATATTTCTTATTTTTGTTTCACTGTATTTTCTAATTTTTTTTAAATAAGCATGAAAGAAAAAGTAAGTTTCAGGGACTATAAATTGGGAAAACACCAAAGAATCACAAGGAACTAAATATCCAAAAACCAGTCGCCATAGAGTTGTCTCTGACTCATGACAACCCCAAGTGTGTCAGAGCAGAACTGTGCTCCACAGGGTTTTCAATGGTTAAATTTTTGGAAGTACGTTACCAGGCCTTTCTTCCAAGGTGCTTCTGGGTGGACTTGAACCTCCAACCTTTCAATTAGCAGCCGAGTGCATTAATTGTTTGTACCACCCAGGGTCTCACTGGAACTAGACAGTCCAGGTTAAAAAGTATGTCCTTCCACCACAGACTCCAAGCTGTCTGTGCATTGTGAGCACTCTCTTGACACCCACCACCCAGAAGCATCCATCTAGATGTCCCAGAATCTTGAAGCCTGGTCCCAAGAGACTGATGGAAAACTCCTAGTAAAATAAAAAGGACATTTCCTTGACGTAATAAAAATCTCTCTACAACACCAACAGTCAAGTCAACATCATTCTTAAACATGGAACACTAGAAAGGGCCATTCGCATTTAAGTCAGGAGCGGGACAAGAATGCCTGCTATCACCACGCTCACTTCACATCATAAAGGAAAGGAATCCTTGCTCCAACACCTAAACTAAGACTCATTTTCTCATTCTGATCTCTGGTGTCTTTCCCGCATGGTTAGCAATAGGAGGATGACCCCGTTTTCAGGGGATGTTCTCCCACTCACAAGGAAGCCACACAAAAGCCTTCGCAAGACAGTACGATAAGGTAAAACCACTGTAGTTTTAATAATCTTGCAAAAGATGTACCACACAATGGCAAGGTAGCCATCTGTTGCAGTACCCCACCATCGCCACCATCACCTCCACTCTCGTTTTCATCTACACAGTACACATTCCTCCAGCTCTGCCCACGTTCAGGGTTAGCTTGAGGTGGGCCGGAAAGGACACAAAGAAGAGGAAAGTAGAGGGAGGACTGTTTGGTTCCTCTCTCCTGACATGTCCCTGATTCTCACAAAACCCTGTGCAGTTCATTCACTTGGTATTCAATGGAATAATGTAGTTGGTAATGAATTTGTTTTGCATTCAGTTGGCTAACACTGTTAGTTATGAATTTATAATTTGTAGAGGGATGCAGCTTTTTTTTTTTCCTTCGAGGCATCAGAGAAGCTGTTGCTTACAAACTTGTAATTCGCCGCTGCAAATCCATCTGTAAATGACACTATTGCAAGCTGAAAATCTCCCAGGCACCAGGAATACAGCCTCAGAATTAAATTGTGTGTTTGACAAGAACCTGCTGTTCCAGCCAGCCCCAGCCCTGTCGTCCCTGCCCTTCCTTGTGGGTTCAGCTTCAGCCTTGCCAGCTTCCCTCCCAGTCTGTTCAGTCCCACCGCCCCCGCTCCCCAGTAGTTCAGTCTCAAGCCCTCAATCCTGCCCTTCCACATGCAGAGGAGGGTAAATAGCCCAGGCAAGGTCGCACAGCTCTCTGGGGGAAAGTGCAAACAGGCTGGGCCAGCGTGGGCATAGCAGGGTTAATGGAATGAACATGGAGCCCATTGTGGACCTGTCCTCTCTCTCTGAGTCTTTGTTTCTGCATCATTTATGGGGCTTCAATCCCCTTCAAAGTATTTCTCCTACATTTGCCAGCCAGAGTGTAGCTAGGAAGGGAGTTTGCCCAGGGAAGTCTTCCAAAGAGTAGGAAGTGGCCTTCTGACCAGGACTGAGCCCAGACAAGGGGGAAGGGGAAAGGGATGAGGAACTAGCCCAAGGACCAAAAGGCCAACTGAGGAGGGTGGGGGGCCGTGACCTGTGTCAGCTTAGCCCACACGGGTTATATGGAGCCACATTTCTTCACCTCAACCATTTCCAGTCTCTCGTTTTTGTTTATTTCCTTCAGGGCTTTCCTCAATTTTTTGCTGATTTATTCTTTTTTAGTCAAAATTGCTTTCAAAGACTTAATTTAGGATAAAAACAAAAAGGAAGATCAGTCCATAGGTGGGATGAAGAGTAAAATTGGTGCTTGGTAGGAAGTCAGAGCTGGAAGAGACTTTGGGGAACTCATCATCAGAGAGTCAGTCAACAAGCATTCTTAGTACTCCATGCCCCCCGGGGCCAACGCTCAGCTAGAAGGTGGGGACACGTGTGTATGAGTAACATAGCGTGGCCTCTACTCTTGAGAAGATGGGCCATTGAGCAAGCAACCATGATAAGGTGTAATTTTTATTGTTTAGCTGCCATCGAGTTGGCCCCCAACTCATGGTGACCCCATGCACAACAGAACTGTTGTGATCCACAGGGTTTCATTGGCTGATTTTTTGGAAGTAGATTGACAGGCCTTTCTTCCTAGTCTGTCTGAGTCTGGAAGCACTGCTGAAACCTGTCCGGCATCACAGCAACATGCAAGCCTCCACTGACAGACAGGCTGTGGCCGCACATACGGTGCATTACCCAGGAATCAAACCTGGGTCTCCTGCATGGAAGGCAAGAGTTCTACCACCGAGCTACCAGCGCCCGCAAAGTGTGATTAGCGCTTTGATAAAAGGAACCTGTGTGTTGTGGGGCCATATGGCTGGGGCAAAAAAACTAGCCCAAAGTGGCTTAAGATAAGGCTGACTACCGATGAGCTGTGTGACTCTGAGCAAGTTGCTTAACCACTGTGAACTTCAGCAGTTGTCTGTTAGTATTAATTTAGCACTTGCATTGTAGTCAATAAAAGGCATGTGCGTTCTAGCTTACATACTAGCAGGAAGTGTGGATATCAAATTTGGAGTATAACCTACTCTGGAGGACGGATCTGGGAGGCTTTCCCAAGGACTGAAATTTAAGCCAAGACCTCAAGGGCAAGCAGGAGTTAGCTGGATGAAGAAGGGTAAGAATGCTCCAGGCAGAGGGAACAGCATGTGCAAACGTCCAGGGGCAAGAATCATGTGCATCCAAGGGGCTGAAAGAAGGCCAGCGTGACTGGAGAACAGGGGGAGTAAGAAGAGAGGAGAGCTGGAGAGAACCACAGGGGCCAGACCATGCAGGTGCTTGTGGACATGTGGAGAATTTGGGTCTTTACCCTCAGCAAAATGTAAAATGGGTCAGAGGTTTTAGGCAGGGGAATGATCTGTCAGACTCGAGGATTTTTAAGATCATTGTGGATGCTGTAGGGCAGTTGCATGGGAGCAGGTAGGAGGTGATTTTCATCGTCTGGTTGAGAGATGACAGTGTCTTGGACAAAAGGTGTGGCAGCAGAGAATCCAGACAAAAGAAATCTTCAGGAGGCAGAATGAGTGAAGGGAAGTGGGTGTGATCTGGGCAGTGATGGAGAAGAAAGTACAGAGGAAGATACCCAGAATTTTGTTAGGAGCGGTTGAGATAGGGAACCCACAGGGAAGAAGAGTTTAGGAAATAGTCTAAGTTCTGTTTTGAATTTGAGTTGTGCAGGAGGCAGGAGGATCCAGGAGTCTGGAATTTGAGAAGAGTCAGGACTGGAGATACAGGTTTGGGAATAGAGGGCATACAGGTGGTGACGCAACCATTAGACGGGCTCCCACAGAGTGGGAAGAGTGGGGCGAGAAGTGGAAAGGACCTAGAACTGAGCCTTGAGCAACTTCATGTTCAGAGATGGGAGAGTAAGGGCGTGGGCAGAGGATGTGAGAGCCCACAGTCAGCATGCAGGAAGAAACCCAGAAAGCCTTGGTGTCCCCAAGGCCAAGGGAAGAGAGATGGTTGACCAAGGAGGTGGCTGACTGTGCCGAAAGCAGCGGAAAGACAAGTCAGAACACGATGAAAACGTGTCCGGTGAATTCAGCATCTTAGAGGTCACGAGTGGCCTTAGCATTTGAAGTTTCTTCAGGGGAGAGGCGGAGGCGGACACCAGATTGCAAAAGGGAAAGGAACAAGTGAGAGCTGGCGAAGGAGAGGCAGGGAACGCAGACAACTCTTGGGGTAAGTTTGGCTGTGCAAGGAGGAAAGATGAGACAGTCCTTGGAGAGAAGGGGGTGTTTTAAGATGGGAGAGTGTAGAGAGCGAGTTTAAATGCTGACCAAAAGGAGCAAGAAAGAGAGATATTTAACTGACAGGACAGTAAGGATAATGGACAGCCAAGATTCCCCAGAAGGCAGGAGGGGATGATAACAACATGGCTCTTCCTTGCTGTTGGCAGAGTAACAGGGGATTCGTTGTGTGAAAGCACTCTGCCAACCATCCTCTTCCTGGACTATCGCATCTTCAGAAGTGGAAGCAGCGGCCTAGAGAGGTTGTATGAATTGTTCAAGTCACACCGCAGGGCTTTGCATACAAGTCTTCTGGGTCCTCTGTCCTGCCCTGCTCACCATGCCACCATGAGGAGAGCAGGGCCTGAGAGTCAGAGGTTGGGGAGGGGTGTGAAGTTTCAAGGTGTACGTATGCAGGAGGGTGGGAATGTGGCAGTTGGGACCGCTGAGCTCTGTGCCATGCCCCCTTCCTCTAGCTTTTCCCATCTCAAGTTCACCTTAGAAAATATTTTGCTTAATAAAGATCTAAAAAAAAAAAATTTTTTTTGGACATTCATTCAATGTTCAGAAAACATACATTGAGAACTGACTATAGCAGACTGAGCTGGACATTAAGGGCAGGATGGTGAATGAGACAATGAAGGAAGCTGTCTACATGATGTGGCCATGGGATGGGGATGGGTGGGAGTAGTGGGCATTTTAACTGACATCCCACCAGGACTATGTGGAGACAGGGAGGAATTTCCCAAACGAAAAGGATGCCAGAAGTAGGGTGATGGAGAGCAGGCTGGAGGGTAAAAGTCACTAGTTGCCACGGTCCACTACGATGGCCCACGTGGCAGACAGAAGCAGACACTACGCAGACACCGTCCTGGGAGTTCACGGTTTCACCAGGAAATAAGGTTTAACTACACGAAGGTGGGAAACCCTGGTGGCTTAGTGGTTAAGCACTACAGCTGCTAACCAAAGGGTTGGCAGTTCAAATCTGCCAGGTGCTCCTTGGAAACTCTATGGGGCAGTTCTACTCTGTCCTATAGGGTCGCTATGAGTTGGAATCGACTCGATGGCACAGGGTTTGGTTTGGTTTTTTGGTACTCGAAGGTGTTAATAGCAGCTGATAGCAGCCACCATCTACGGAGCACCTACCAGATGACAAGCACTGGACCAATTACTGCCACATGCATTATCTTATTCCATGCTCACAATGACCCTGTGAAGTGAGTGCTGTTATCATCCCTAGTTTTCTGAGTCAAAGACAGTAGGATTTTTTTTTTTTTAAGAGAACCGATTCAGGAAAAAAAAAAAAAAAAAACCATTATGGCTCCTTATCCCTGTTCAGAGAGGTTAAGTGAGTTACCCAAGGTCACACAGCTAAGATATTAAATGACCAAAAGAGTGCTCTGTTTCTCTTCGTAGACTGAAGGTCCAGGAAAGGCTGCCTAGAAGGAGGGGGGAGGGATACAAGCAGAGTTCTGAAGGATGGGAACATCTGGGCTGGTGACCAGGTAGTTTGGATGGAAGAAAGGATTGGTCAATCCCCAAACACTAAGGACGGCAAGCCTGAGCACCACTTAGGATCTACGTATATATTCTCTTACCTGTGGCAGCCCTTTGGAGATTTACAGAGATCCCTTCCCCTGAGTCTCCTCTCCTCTGGCCAGCTGTGAGGGGCTCAACCCTTCTTCACAGGACAGATATGCCAGTCCCCTCCCCTCCTCCACCCTGGCTGCCCTCCTCTGGACACACCCAAGGTTGCTTTTAAACTGAAGTGCTGGGCATGGTTTGATCCACACAGAAAAAAGAAATGTCACCTTTCTTTTCCTAAACACTGCACTTCTATTAATGAGACCCAAGATCAACTAGGTATGAAATAGCCATCTTCCACCCTCTCAAACTGAGTTCACTGCCCCCTAACACTCCCAGCTCAAACACCTTGACATGAGCAGATGGTTCCATGGACCTACAACCAGAAACTCATTTTTTCAGGCTCATTCCATCTTTGATACCGGCTATCCCTTAGTATCACAGCTTCCACAAAAGTGACTGGTGGGCTTTCTGGATCCATCTCCCGAAGAGAACATCTCCTCCATCCAGAAGCTGGATTCCTTCCCTCACAGCTTCTGGAAGACCCAGAGCCTCCAGAAGATCCGTGTAAACACACCTCTGAGAGAACTTGGAGAGTAAGGGAAGCCATTAGTACCCATAACACCATTACTGCCCCTGGAATTCAAGCTCCCCTGGGCCAGCCCCAAACCACCATCCCAGCCCCACCTGCCTTGACACCTTATCCACCTCTAGTTCAAGATCTCTACTCCCCTCTTATCTGAGCTTTATGACAAAGTCATCTATATTCACTAACTCCTGTTCCTCACCTCCCGTTCGGTCCTCAATGCCCAACAATTTGGCTTCTGCTACCCTCTCCCCGCTAAATAAACTGCCCCCGCCACGTCAGCAGTGGCCTCCTAAGCTCAAGACAAATGGGTATTTAAAAAAAAAAATTTTTTTTTTTTCTTTCTCTCACAGTCCTTTCTGTAGCCTTTGACACTGTTGAGCATTGCTTCTTCCAAATTCTCTCCTCCCTGGGCCCACACAACTTCCCACTCTCCTGGTTCTCCAACCTCTCTGACTACTCCTTCTCCATCACACTCAGGGACTCTTTTCCAAGGTTCCAGTCAGGACCTACTGCTTGGTTGCTAGTCTACATGTTCTTCCTGCTAAATCTCTTTCTAATATTGATTCCAAAAAAAAAAAAAAAAAACCCAGGCCTCTCTCATGAGCACCAATCCATATACTTAACTGTCTTCTGAACATTGCCACCTGTCTCAAATTGGACCCTTTGTCTTCCTCCCAAGACCTAATCTTCCCACTAGTCTCTAGCTCAACTGGTGGCACGACCATCTACTGGGCTCCCCAGTTATAAGCCATACTCATCCTGGACCCACCCTACCTCTCAAAGTTCAATCAGCCTTTAAGTCCTACCATGTTCTCCTAAATTATTTCTCAAATTGTCCCCTCCTCTCCATCCCTCTTGCCACTCAGACTCTCCTCTCTCAACTCCATACTTGTAACAGCCTCCTACCTGGTCTCCTCCCTTCTAGCTTAACCCTCAAACCCACCATCCACACTGCCCCAGAGGGATCTCTCCAGAAGGCAAGAAAGACTGGGCTCCTCCCCGACATTATGAAGTCCCACTGGCCCCAGGATAAAATCCAAGCTCCTAATCATGGCCTCCAGTTTCTCCATGATCTGGCCTTCTTCAGTCCACATTCCACGTTTTCACAATGGTATCTCTAAAAGGCCGCAGTTGACTCAATACCCCCCACCCCCCAGTTTCTGCTTCTGAGCCTTTTCTCCCATCCTTCTTCCTGCCTGGGAGGCTCATCTCCACCTCCCCCACACTGGCAGTCAACTGGGTAACTCCTACTTCCCCTTTGAGATTCAGCTCAGGGGTGCGTCCTTGGGAGAACGCACCAATGGATGGGACCCGGCTGCTACCGCTGGTTCTAGAACTTGCCTTTGCCATGCATTTACCACCCTCAGCGTATTCAGAAATCTCTCCCTCTGTGCTGTGAGCTCCCTGAAACGCTCGCTGCTTCTCCTTCCTATATCCCCAGATCCTGACACAGAAGGTGCTTAATAAATGTTGAGTAAATGGACAAATAACTGAATGAAGTAATGCGTGTCTAACACATGCCTGCCCAGTTTGACACATTGCAGGTGCTCAGTACAGTAGTAGTCTGTTTTCTGAATTAATCTGATTAAGACAAGGTCTGGGATATTTTGAGGCACCATAGGGGTCGAGGGAGGGTCTGGATGTGAGGATCTTAGTCAAAAGGGAAGCCTGGGGTCCACGGCAGTGGGGGAAGGGGAGAATGGGGGGTGTCTGGAACGGTAGGAAAGAAACTGAGGAAGTCCCAAGTCCGCTGCCTCTCAAAGCCCGGATCAGTCGGAGTCCGGCCGAATTACGCCACCTCCAGCCCAGCAAGCGCAAGACCTTCTGCCCTCGAGCGAGCGGCCAGAACCCCCGGCTCGCGCGCTCGGCGCTCGGCGCTGGGAGGCGTGTGTGTCGCTTTAAAAGCTCCCTCCCGGAGCGCCAGGCCGGCCCCTTCCCTGACAGCGCTGAGGCGAGCGGGCCAGCCGGGCGGCCTTTGAGGGAGCCAGCGCCCGCCCGGGCGGCCAGTCCGGCGGGGGGCTGCAGGGCCGGCCGGGAGCGACCCGGCGCGGGCAGCGCGGCGCCACGGCGCTCGGGGAGCGGGCCCGGGCCCGCAGAGCCCGGCGGGGCAGGGCAGAGAGAGGCAGCGGAGGCAGGCCCAGCCGACCCGCCGCCTTTCTGCCCCACCGGCAGCGACCCGGCGTCCGGGGGCTGCCGAGGCGGTGAGCGGAGAGCGAGCCGGCGGTCGGCGAGGGGAGCAGAGCGGAGGCTGCGAGCCCCGTGCGCCCCGGCTCGCCGAGCCCGCCGCGCGCCCCTCCCGTCCCTTCCCCTCCCCTCGCCTCCTCCCCTCGCCTCCGCTTGGCGCCGCGCCCGCCCGCGCCCGGGCCGCCGAACCCAGCCGGGCCGGGTCCCCTGCCTCGCGCGCTCTCTGCTGGGCCTGGCGGGGACCAGGTCGCCCGCGGCCGATACCGCCCCTCCGCCGGGACCCGGCGGATTCCGGACCTTCCGGAACGTGGACTGAGCGCTGGACGCGTTCTCGCCCCGCGAGGACCGCGGGGCTGGGCTGAGCGGAGCCTCGCGGCCGCTCCGGACGCCACGGGTTCCGGAGCGCCGGCATTCCGGGTCCGGGCGCCCGGCGGTGCCAGCTCAACCCCGGCAGGGCAGAGCAGAGCCGGCGGAGCCCGGACCCGGCGATCTGGACTGGACAGAGTGAACCCCGGACTGTGCCGAGCCCAGGCAATGCTGGGCGTGGGCTGAGGGGATCCCGGCAACCTCCGATCCCTCCGACTTTGGCTCACGCACTGGGACCGGCCCGGCGTCACCTCGCTCGCCGTGCGCCCGGGTCACCTGTGGCCTCGGAGCCCCGAGCCCGCCGGACCCTCGCTCGTTCCCAGCCCGGAGCCTGGCGGGGGTTGGGGGAGATTTTTCCTGCCCCCCTTCAACGGCAGTGGGATCCCTGGAGCGCGGAGGCCCCGCCCCCTCCCACCGCCCAGATGTCTCCGGCGGCGGTTCGGATGACCTCCCCGAGGCCAGGGGCCGAAGGGTCCAGAGAGAGAAGCCCGCCGTAGGGGGCCTTGGGGGCCCCCCAACATCGTTTTGGGGCTTGGCCCCCGACGCTGTTTGGAGGGAAGGCCGTGCCCCCACCTTCGGTGAGTCCGGAAGCGGAGGTTCTGAGGGAAGGCGGGGCTGGGGGAGGGAGGGTCTGCTGGGAACGAGGGCACCCTGGGGGCACTAGAGAGAGGACCGTGGACCGGAGAGGTTCTCTGCGAACCAGCGGGGCCAGGCCTGGCTGGGGGAGGGGACCGCGGTGAGCATGGCCCGTCTCAGGCTGAGGACTTCTGCCTTTGAAGCAGGGGGTTCCTCCTTCCCCTCTAGAAAAGGGGCCGAGCTGTAGGCCATCTGCCTCCACCATCCCCCCCCCATAAAAAAGAAAAAATGAATAAACCCCCAGCGACGGAGGGTGCGGGAAGGGGAGAGGAGGGAGGCAGCGGCCACACCACTGCTGGCTGGTGCTGCAGCCTGGGAGGGCTGACGCCAGGCTCGCTCTCTCTGCAGGGGGCTGCCCTTCTCCAATCCAGCTTCCTACCCAGAGCTGCCCACACCTGGAGCTCCCTCCACATCTGGAAGACCCCAGCCACTACCCCCCTGCAGGTGTCAGTTGCACCCTGAGACCTCTGCCTTCCCACCTGCCTAGGAGTTGTGGGGGTTACTGCTGCCTTCCGCCATCCCAAGGGCATCTCTTACCTTTAGTCCCTGCAGAGTCATCCCCCTGCCTCCGTGTCCAGGCTCTGCCAGAGATCAGCTCTGCACACCCACAGGCACATCAAGTCCTGGAGGCCACTCCTGAGACCCAAGGCCCCTCCTCTTGCCCCCCTGTGTCCTCACCTTGACCCTCTCTGTCAGACTCTCTCCCCCTCTGGGTGTCCCATTTCCCACCCAGAGGCAGAGGAGGCGGGGTGGCAGGGGGCAGGGGTTGGGTGAGGGCCGCCCAGGGCCAGGGTAGGCTGGGGGGCCGTTAAGATGTGGAGCTCTGCCCAGCTGAGGGGGGCTCCGTGGAGGCAGACGCAGTGTGTGCCCGGCTGGGGGGAGTATGGGCAGGCCCACAGCCACGTGGTGAAGGATGAACATTCGGGGTGCCCCGGACCTCGGGCAGCCCCCTGACGACCCCAGCAGTGGCGGCGAGCGGGAGCGGATTCGACAGCGCATGAAGATGGTCATCGGGCAGCTTGAGGGCATCCTGCGGGAGCTCAAGGAGGTAGCCAAGGAGCTGAGGGAGGTGAGTGAGGTCTGAACAGGGGCTGGGCAGATGGACCCTAGAGCAGCCTTCTTGGACTTGATACAAAAATGAACTCACACGTGTGTTTGCACACCCAAGGCTGTGTGCACATGTGGTACTCAGCAGGGTGTCTCCCTTCTTGTTCCCCTTCCCCCCATATCTGCTTGGCTAAAACTCTCCTGTCCCCCAGGGCTGGAAGAGCCTGGTGTTGTAGAGACCAATTGGGCAGCACAGCAGTGGGCCCATAGCTCTGTGGTTGACACTTAGGTTTGCTAACATGGTCAGTCAGGGACTGAATCCCACCATTGCCTCTTAGTGGGAAGCTCTCTTCTGGAACCAAGGTTGACCCTTCACCTCCCCCTCTGACTCCCAGACTCTGACCTGGTCGTAAGGGGGCCTGGGAGCCTCCGTAGATGGTTCTACTGAGGCAGCCCTCACTGCTCGAAGCCCAACTCAGAGCATTTTCCCAGAGATCACACAGGTGCTCAGAACCGTTGAGCCTGGAAAAACGAAAGCCAGCTATGCCCTCCCTGCCCTGGGGTGTAATGGGTCTGGAAGTGCTAGTGGGTATCCGAGGTCCTCGAGTACCTTGGCAGAGACAGGAATCTTCCCTAAGGGGTTGCGTCCCCATCCTATAGTTCTGAGCGTTTTCGCCACGGCTGAAAAGTCCCAGAGATGCAGGGACTGCATGTGTCACTTTCTGTCTAAGTCGAGCCAGTTTACTTGCTGCTTCCCACTTTGCCGGGGTAACGAGGTACACATATCCTCGGCCCTGCCCCCTGGGCTGTGTTCGAGCCCAAAATGCATGACCAGCGTTCTGAGCCACTGGCCTGAATTTGCCTGCTGGGTGCCATTATGCCGGCAAGGTGGGCTTTAGGCAAATTTCAACTCCTTGTAACCAGGGCCCCTGCAGAGATGGCAGGCAGAGTGATTGAGCTGGAGTTATGGGCCCAAGCTCTCCCCAGGCAGCTGTGCAGGGCCGATCAGGGCTCCAGGAGGGCTGAGGAGATGGTAATAATGGGTTTCAACTCCAAGCTGGTAAAAAGACATTCCAGCCTGACCTGAGCACAAAGGAGCAGAGGGGGTTGGAAGTGAGCTGTATTCAGAGTGGAGGGGGTTGTGGAGACATTGAGGCAGTAACTGAGGGTGGGCAAGGTAGCCGTCTGTCCAGGGTCAGCTTCCTGAAGCCTGCCAGGAAGTCCTTTCTCAGGAAGTAGGAATAGCTGTGGCTTCAGGTAAAGAGGTGGAGTTGCTTCTGCCACGGGCTGGGCTGGCCAGGGTCTGGGTTGGCCAGGGTCTGGGCTGAGCACCTTTGAGCAGTACAGTTTGGAGGTCAAAGGCCAGATGCCTCTGAGCAACACCTCTCCCCCTTACCTCTTGAGTCCAAGGCACTTTAGCCCTTCCCCTACGCCCACCTCCCACCTCATTTCACATAGTGCAGGGTCCTGTCAGGGCCATGGGCGCTGTCCAGGGTCTCCATCCTGAGCAAGGGAATGGGACCTATGCCACAGCAGGCCCACCAGAAGAGCAGGATGTCAGCTCTGATACAGCTCAGAGCCTACCCCAACTGAGCACCTTCCAGGCACTTGCCTCCCCTTCCCCCAGCATAGCCACCCAGAGTGTGAAGGCATCTGAGGGTAACCCAGACCAGCCTTGCCCACTGAATGTTGAAGAAACTGAGGCCCAGAGAGGGAGAGGGCCTTGCCCTAGGTCACACAGCCTATTAGTGGCAGAGCTAGGCCTAGAACTCAGGTTCCTGACTACTAGTCGGGGGAGGCATGGGGAGGGGCTTTAGTAGGTGGGCTAATGGGCAACCTATTTGCATTTTGACAGGGGCCTTCTAGAGCTGACAGCTTAAGCTTAGGCTGTGATGCTGTAAGGGGAGTGCCCTTTAATGGTGAGGCAGGGTGAGCAGAAGCCATAGGATATATCTGCAGATCTCTAAGATGCCCCTCCCTCCTCAGTACACACACACACACACACACACACACACACCCACTCCCGTGTCCGTCACAGCTGAGCTTCCTGTTCACAGGCCCAGCCAGCCCAGGGGCTTGAGCCAGGACAGAGAAAGATGAGTCCCCTCCCCCCACACACCCTGTAGGCCATGTGCCTCCACCCGAGACTTTGGCAGGTTGCTACGGCAACCAGAGCCTACCCCGTATGCCACCCGCCCGCCCGCTGCCAATGGCACCCAGCTGGGAAGGGGGGCAGACCTCAGAGCTCCCCTACCCCCCAGGCAGGGTCTGAATGTAGGGTGATGAGCAGGGGGCAGAGTAGGGGAAGGGCAGATGAGGCTCTGGGAGGCCCAGAGAGAACTGATTTCCTGTGGATGGGGTTTGTTGGGGATGGGGTCACCAAGCAGGGGTACCGGGCTCTGGTTTGGGGAGAAGGCCTGCAGCACCCCTGTTCCCCGGGCCCTGTGATCTTGGCTCTTTGTCCTCCACGGGGGCTGCAAAGCTGGATCTGCCTGGTGCTCCTTCTTAGGCACTTAGCATTGAGAGGGCGGCAGGCACTTGTTCACTCATGACACCCCATCCCCCAGGTTTCACCAGTTCAGGGACCACCAGCTGGGTTCTTATCTCGGGGGTCAAAGTGCTTAGATGCAGAGACAAGACTCACATGCAAGACTGTCAGAGAACAGCACAGACTGCTCCATGAAGGCGCAAGGCCAACAGTGAGAAAGGGCTTAGCTTGGTCCCCTCTGCTGTCCTCCTCCATCGGCCTCTCCCCTTCCTCGGCCCCCAGACGCCATTGATCATGGCAGACCTTCCTCAGCCTCTTGACCATGCAGCCTGAAATTCACAGAAAGAAAAGAGGCACCCAGTTACCTCTCTCCCCAGCCCCTGAGCCTCAGTTTGCTCATCTGTGAAATGGGAATGGTGATGATACGCATCTCACAGTGACTTTACAAGGACTTATCAAGGGCCTGGCATGTGGCAAGGGGCACCCCTAGAGGATTTGAAGTTCCCTCTCCCATACCACCTCCACCATCCCACACCTCTGCCACAGCTCTGCCACCGGCTTCCTGGGTGCTAGAGAGCAGGTTCTGTCCCATGGGTGGGGAAAGTAGTTGAAAGGACTGAGGTGAGGAATGTCAAGGGACTTTGAAAGCTAAAGTGGTGCTGCCGAGAGGTGTGATGGCCTTTCATTAATTATCCCTCATTTCTCCTAGGCTCCCCAGTACTCCAGGATACCAGGCTAATCCCTGCAGGGTCTCTCTGCCCTAGCCCCTCACAGCCCGTGGGTCTTAGGATGCAGCACAGCCGGCGGCAAAGAGCTAGGGCTC
This sequence comes from Elephas maximus indicus, assembly GCF_024166365.1. Lineage (NCBI taxonomy): Eukaryota > Metazoa > Chordata > Mammalia > Proboscidea > Elephantidae > Elephas > Elephas maximus. Next base: position 63,869,407 of record NC_064831.1, on the reverse strand, counting down.
TGGTCCAAACCCTTGCTCTGCCCCTTCTTAGCTGTGTGCACTCGGCAAAGTGACTTTACCTCTCTGTGTTTCTGTCTCCTCACCTGTAAAATGAGGAAAATACATTTAAACTCCCTCCCTGCCCCTGGGTTGTTGTGAGAATTAAATGAGATGTTGTTGCTAGTTGCCTTCGCGTTGATTCCGACTTATGGCGACCTCACCTGTGTGGCGTGCTCCACAGGGTCTTCAAGGCTGTGACTTTTCAGAAGCAGATCGCTTGGCCTGTCTCTCGAGAAGCCTCTGGGTGGGTTCGATCCGCCAACTTTTCAGCTAGTAGTCGAATGCTTAACCTAATTTGTGCCACCTGGGGACTATTAAATGAGATATTATATGTAAAATACTTAGCACAGTAATGGAGCACAATACCAGTACCCAGTACCCAGTGCCGTCAAGTTGATTCTGAATCATAGCGACCCTATATTGGAGATCCCATTCCTCTCCCTCTCACTGTCACTCTGTATCCCCTTTCTGTGCAGGTAGGGGTAAGTATGGAGCACAATAAGTCAGCTCCGTATCTGGTAGATATTATTAATGAGTTATTCTAGCACTGGCCTGCTCCGCTACTCCATGTCTAGCCATGCTTTCTGGAGTCACATCAGCTTCTTAGCCGTGATCAGGAAGGCCAGGACCAGGAACCTGACCTCCTAGCTGGCTGGGGCTCTTTAATTTCTCTTGGAGTAGGTGGTCCCACCCCTACCTGCAGAAAAAGGGGACAGAGAGTGACAATGACAGGGATAGGAATGGGATCGCCAATAAACTGGCTTTTGAACAGAGGCTCAAAGGAAGTGAGGGAACAAGCCAAATGGATATCTAGGGGAAGAGCATCCCAGGCAGTGGGGACAACCAGTGCAAAGGTCTTGAGGTGGCCCTGGGCTTGACATGTTCAAGAACCGCAAGGAAGCCAGTGCAGCTGGAGTGGGTGAACAAGGAGGAGGAAAGCAGGAGAAGAGGTCAGGAAGGGAGCCAGGAGCCAGGTCACATAGCGGCCGTGGTGTGGAATTTGGATTTTGTTATGAGTGAGAATTTCATACTCTATCCAGGAGTCTCTTGCATGTGCTGTTGGGGTGCCATCAAGTCAGTTTCCATTCATAGCGACCCCATGTGAGAGAAGAGTGTTTTCAAGGCTGTAATCTTTACAGAGGAGCAGATTGTCAAATCTTTCTTCCATGGAGCTGCTGGGTGGGTTCGAACCGCCAGCCTTTCAGTTAGGAGCCAATCGCTTAATCATTGAGCCACCAGGGTTCCTTCATGTTTATATTACTAGGTGAGAATCTGCCTCCCGTTGTCCCATTTCTCACCATCCCAGGTCAAGGGCCCTCTTCTTGGCTTCCAGATGTTGAGCTTCGCTTGAGCAGGTACTTGGCCTCCTCGTCCTTGGCCTTGCCCTCCCCAAGATGTCACTCAGGATGGGCTGGGTGCATGGTCCTTGAGTTGAACACCTATACCCACCCCTATCTCTGGCTCTGAGCCAGGGCATTACTTAAGGGCACAGTTGTCCACCTTGGCCCTAGCCCCTCAGGGAGGTGAAGAGGCAGGCACCAGCCTTCCCCAGCTGAGATGGCAGTTGCCCACCTTGGCCCTAGCCCCTCAGGGAGGTGAAGAGGCAGGCATGAGCCTTCCCTAGCTGAGATGGCAGTGGAGGATCCCCAGCTGGTTTTCCCCAGAAGCAGAAGAGGCAGCTTGTTCTCTGGCCACCCAATTGTGCAGTCCCTTCGGCAAGGTGCTGCAGACGAAGGTGGCAGGAAAGCTATAGGCCAGGCGGGCGTGAGATGAATGTGGCCCGGCCAGGCCGCAGCTAGAGCAGTGGAGGCTGGGGACCACGGTGCCTGTGCCAAACTGGGTCAGCTCCGTCACCCGCAGCTCAGCAAGAGTCGCGCGGAGTTTTTCTTTTTTTTTCTCGCCTTTCCATTCCTCCCTTTTCCCTCTGCTTTCTCCTCTGAACAGACTCACTGCTGCTCCCTGGCCAATTAGGCCAAGTTGCATGAAGAGAGTAGTAAATCACGGTCAGCTCACCTACCTCTCCCCAGTGCCAGCCCCCCCACCCCCAGAAAGATAATAAATAACGTAATCACGGAATTAAAAAAATAATTAGTGGTCCTAAATAATGCAGAATCCCCAGTTATGTAACTGGCTGCCTGGGGAGCTGGGCTGGAGGGGAGGAGATAGCAGCTTGTCAGGCGAGGTGAGGGGGTCGGAGGTGAGGACAGGGGGAAGAAGCTGGTCCTGGGACTCCGGGGGCCCCAGACCTGGCTCTTGAGCCTTAAGGAATACAGAGGCGCTTTCCTCAGGAAGGGGACTCAGCCAGAGCGGGGGGAGGGGAAGGGGCTGGGCAGTATTAGGGTGTTCAAGACTGTGGACGCAGAAAAGAAGGCCCTGGTGGCTTTTAATCAATCCTTCTGTCTCAGCTCATCCATTCATCCTACAACTGAATTTACAAAGAGTTGCCAAGCTCTCTGCCAGGCTGGGGCCCCGGTCGTGGGGCCTGCTGTCTAGTGGGGAGATCATTACACGTGTTGTCATTAGGTGCTGTTGAGTTGATTTCAACTCATAGCAATCCCATATGGACAGACTAGGACTGCCCCATAGGGTTTCCTAGGCTGTCTTTACAGAGGAGCCCTGGTGGTGCAGTGGGTAAGCGTTCAGCTGCTAACCAAAAGGTTGGCATTTCGAACCCAGCAGCCACTCCTTGGAAACCCTATGGGGCAGTTCTCCTCTGTCCTGTAGGGTTGCTATGAGTCAGAATCAACTCGACAGCAACAGGTGTGGTTTTTGGGGTTTAATATTTATGGAAGTGGACCACCAGGTCTTTCTCCTGTGGAGCCATTGGGTGAGTTCGAACCTCCAACCTTTCAGTTAGCAGCTGAGTAATTAACCATTACACTACCAGGGCTCCATATCATTACACATATGGATGTAGCAGTGATAAGAGGTGCTTAAGGAGAGGTGCAGAGTGCTTTAAGAGTCTTTCATAGAGTATGTGACCTTGACTGGGGGTCAGGGAAGGCTTCCCTGAGGAAGTGATGATGGAATGACTTGCAAAGGAAGGAGGGCCCTCCAGGTGAGGCCCAGGGGCAGAAGTGAGCAGGGAGTGTGTGGGGTGGTGAGGAGGTGGGCCTCGCAGCAGGGAGGCCCCTAGCTGGAGAGGAAAGGACCTGTGGCCAGATTTGTTGTTCAGTTGTGTTTGGGGAGCAGAGAAGGGCTGGAACCAGAGGGGTGACATGATCCTGATTAGAAAGTTCCCTGGATGCAGGTTAGAGCAGGACCCACACAGGAAGCTATCAGCAATGGGAAGACCAGACGGTTCAGTGTTCAGGTGAGCAAGGCTAAGGCCATGACCAGGACAGAGGGCAGGGATGCCCCTGGGGACAGGGCCTGGGATCCCCAGCAGGTTCTGTCATTGCCCTCAGCCCTGCCCTTCCTCTCTAGTGCCCCCTCTTGCCCCCTCCAGGGCAGATGATCCTTGGTCTTAAGGGGCCAGGCCCAGGAGTCAGGATTCTGGTCTCAGTTCAGCCCCTTCCAGTCTCTGGGCCTCAGCTTCCCCATCAACAAGAATAATGAGAAGGATGAACTCAATCAACAGTGTCTCCAGTCCCTTCTACTTCCAGGTACCACGATTCTGTGATTTTATGGTTCCACTTCTCTCTCCATTCTCTCTCTCCTCTTCTGTGTATATAATTATTTCCCTGCCCTCCAAGACAATCCCAAATTATATGTAGGCAAAATGATTATTAAATCTCTGAGAGAAATCACAGATTTTAAGGCATCCAAAGCAGAGTGGCAGGTAGCATGGGGCCTGCCCCACACCTGCCCTCTTCACTGGCTCCAAGAAATGAGGCCCCAGGGAGGGGTAGGGGGTTTGTGGGCAGACCCAGGTCCCTACATACAAGCTATGTGCCCTTGGGCACGTCATTTCCCTTACTGAGCCTCACCAATGTCACTCATCAAGTAGGCATGATTGGTCCCACCTAACAGATCAATTCAGATTTGCCTGTGAGCCTCACAGCCCTTGGGCTTCTTGTTTAGAACCTCTTCTGCTTCTTTTCTGTCTGGAGACAGCCCTACTTTAACCCCTGTGCTGGAGTTTGAAAGGCTCAGTAGATCCCCATTATCCTGCCACAGGCACTAGAAATTTCCCCACCAGAGTGTCATCACTTCGGAGAAAAGCTGACTCCCATCGCTTGGGTCTTGTGCCAGGGGCCTGGTCACGTGTTGGTGTCCATTGGTGCGTAGTGGATATTTTGCTATTGTTAGTTGCTGTTGAGTCAATTCCAACTCACGGCCCCCCATGTGTGCAATGTAGAACTGCTCCATACGGCTTTTAAGGCTGTGAAGCAGACCACCAGGCCTGTCTTCTGAGGCTCTCTGGGTGGGTTCAAACCGCCAACCTTTTGGCTGATAGCTGAGTGCACCACCCAGGGGTCTATAGTGGGTATTAGTAGTCTCCATTGTTCCACATGCTTTACAGGCATTAGATCCTCACAACAATTCTATCAAGGAGGTACTGCTGGAATTCTCCTTTTATAGATGAAGACACTTAGGCACGGACAGGTTGAGTAACTTGGCCAGAAGTGAGTGGTGGGTCAGAGTTGGATCCTAGGTCTGGATCCCAGGTTCTTAAGCACTTGGCTGTGCTGACTCCTGTTTCAGACACAGTCCTATCTGTTAAATCCCCATCACCCTAGATGAGGAGAGAGTGTCATCCCATTTCACAGGAGACTTGGAGAAGAGGAACCACCAAGAGGTGGCAAGCTTGGGCTTCTTGGGTTGGGGGAGTATATCCAGGCCTGAAGGCTTTAGGGCTCCTGCTCTGTGTAGCCTGGATCTTCCCTGCTGCCAGGTTGAGACATGAGGGGCTCATCCTCACTGGGCCTTAGGAGCCTAGCTTCTGGACCCAGCATAGCCACAGCCAAGCCTATGAGATCAGGCCTAGCCATTTAATTCCAGATCACTATTGTCATTGTCTCCCCACACTCAGGCAGCAGCAGACTCAACAGCCTTCACTTGTAACTAGTTGACGTGAAGTCACCCTCCACTCATGGCGACTTCATGTGTGTCAGAGTAGAACTTCACTCCATAGGATTTTCAATGCCTGTGACCTTTTGGAAGGAGATCACCAGGCCTTCCGAGTGCCTCTGGGTGGACTTGAACCTCCAACCTTTCTATTATCAGCCAAGTGCATTAACTGTTTATACCACCCAGGGACCTCACTTGATCAAGGGAGCCTAATTTGAAGTTATGGCTGCCTCAAAGACCACTGGGCAACTCTGGAGGCCCCTAACGCCGTAACCTGCTGTGTCTTTGCTCAGTTTAAATCCCCAGCACCCTAGGCCAGTGGGTCTCCAAGTGTAGTCCCTGAATCAGCAACAGCCACGTCGCCTGGGAACTTGTTAGATATGCACCTTCCCTAGCCCCACCCTGGAGCTACTGAATCAGAAACTCTGAGGAGTGAGCTGAGGCACACTCAAGTTTGAAGACCCTTACCTGGGGTGATGCAAATGGTTAAGCACTCGGCTTCTAACTGAAAGGTTGGCAGTTCGAGTCCACGCAAAGGGCCTTGGAAGAAAGGCCTGGTGATCTATTTCCAAGATATCAGTCATTGAAAATCTTACAGAGTTGGGAGACAGGACTGGTGATCTGCCTTGGAAAGGTGATACATCAGGAAAGTGTGTGTATAACTGATGAAACCTGAGTAAGTGATATGGATTCTACCAGTGTCAATTTCCTGGTTTTGATGTTGTTACCATGCAAAATGTTCACATCGTGAGAGGTTGGGTAAAGGGCACACGGGCCCTTCCTGTGCTTTTCTTTGCAACTTCCTGTGAATCTAGAATTAGTTCCAAGTAAAAAGTTAAAAACCAAAAACACCCCTGTAGAGCACAGTTCTGCTCTGACACACATGGAGTTGTCATGAGTTAGAGTCGACTTGATGGCAACTGGTTTGGTTTAACACAAGGCCAAAGCTGCTACCAGTCCTCAGGTGGAGAAGGAGTTGACTGAGGGCTTCTATGACGTAGCTGGAGTCATCCTGGGAGGGGGACCATAAGAAGGGGTAGCCAGATTAGAGGGTGGGGCCCCACCCATTTCCTGTCCAGGCCCAGAAACCACAGCAGCACCTCCAGGCAGTGTGCAGTTTTGAAGGGGAGCTGCAGGGGAGGAAGCTCAACTCCCCCAGTGACGAGCACCTCAGACTCCTCATCTGTAAACCCAGAAGATGACGGTCTCATAGGTAGTGGTGAAGACTCAAGAGCAGGGATGAAAGCCTGGCACATAGTAGGTGCTCAAGAGATGGAAGATGATGTCACTTTTATCACTGACCATCCACAGGGCCCTTTTGCTGCCCTTCTCACCGTTCTTCGTGAAACTTCATGAGGTTGGCAGGCTGGGGTTTTCATACCCACTTGATGGTGAATGAAGTTGAAGTCCAAAGAGGTTTTGTGCTGGCCCAAAGACACATAGAGCGATGTCTAAGCTAAGTCTGGGAGCCAGGTGTCTTGACTCCCCCTGCTGCCCTGCAGGCCTCAACCAAGTGGTCCCTCCACTCTAGAACTGGGTCCATGGTGTGGGCATCCCTACGCATTGGCACCTGGAAGCAGGTTCTCAAGTCACTCCTAAAAGCATGGAGTCCTAGAAGCTCAGAGATGAAAGAGACCTGGGAGATAAACTAGTTGACCCCGCCACCCCATTTACAGATTGAGAAACTGAGACCTAGAGAGGGAAAATGACTGACCAAAGTCACCTTCATTGAGTCACCTGACTCTTGACCATGTAATCTTCCCACTAAGCCCAACTACTTTTGCCCTAGCTTTTCTCCTTTGCTTTGGGACACTCACACCCCCAACTCCTTGCTCAAGACTGAACAATCCCTGGACACAGTAGTCCTCAGTCAGTGTTTGCCGAATCAAGGAATTAATTAGTTAATTAATTAATTGACTGCTGTGACCACAGGTGAAGAACACCGGAGAGGCACTGGGAGTTCGAGTCTGGTCTTGATGACTCACTGTGTATCTCTTTGTCTTTGAGTCTCTGCTGCCCTGACTCTTGGTCCCTCCATTTTGCTTTTGTTGTTGTTTTGTTTTTAGCCTGAATCTGCTTTCTCCCTCCTCTTGTTCTATCCATCCTCTGTGTCTCTGACTGGGTCTCCCTCTCCCATCATCCTTCCCATCGACATTTCTGATTTAGGTGCTGACAGGGGCCGGGCAAAGGGGTGTCCTAAAGCAGACCCGCCCGTATGAGGCCTGCCTGCTACATTTTTCCAGGGCTTCGCTTTATGCGGGGCAGGCAGGATCCAGTGACCTCTGCAGCTGAGCTGCCACCTAAGATCATTTAACAAGCAGCTCTGGGCCCAGGATGGATGGTTTCTTTATTGCTTACCAAATAGGGCTTGCTTTATTCCTTCTCCAAACAAGCCAGGATTGATCTCCATTCAGCAGTGGGCAGGGAACGGGGGGTGAGAGGAGGGTAACCTAGCCAGTGCTGCACACCTGGTCTTCATGTCCTGACGGGCTGTGGAAGACCCATGGGGACAGTCGCTGAACGGCTGCTTTAGAGAGCTCAGACTGGGTCTTCCTCATGGCCAGCCCCTATCATTTCCTCTTGGAGGGTGGGTGGGCTGCTCACCACTCTACTGAGTAGGACTGACTTAAGAGTTCCTCAGCCCCTATCAATCAAAGGTAGATCAAGCCTTGATCATCAGGGCTCCCTCCAAGCAGTAGTTGGCTTTGAGGGAGAGGAGTTATGAAGGGATAGGGGTGCAGGGCTGGAAGGGACTGAGGAGGGGCAAGCAGGCCTTTGGAAATGCCTGGAACAAGCTCTGTTCTCCCAGGTTCGATCTGGGCTCGCAACAGGGCAAACACACCTGTGACAAGTTCAGTCACCATCCTGTAGGGTCCCCAGCTGGGGTCTACCACAGCGGGACATGGTGCTTTCACACTGAGGGGGTTCTAGCCCCCCACTTGGCACCTCTCATCTCCTCTCCCCTTCCCTGGCCAGGTGGTGAGCCAGATCGATAAGCTGACCTCAGACTTCGACTTTGAACTGGAGCCAGATGACTGGACCACAGCCACTGTGAGCAGCACCTCCAGCAGCGACAAGGCGGGTGTGGGTGGCCCTTTTGACCTGGGCCACCTGGACTTCATGACAGCCGACATCCTCTCAGACAGCTGGGAGTTCTGCTCCTTCCTGGACATGTCCACCCCCTCAGACTCTGTGGACTGTCCTGAGCTGGCCCGGCCAGTTGCTGGCCCTGACTACCGGCTCATGAACGGTGGCATGCCCATTCCCAATGGGCCGCAGGTAGAGACCCCAGACTCTTCCAGCGAGGAGGCTTTCAGCGCTGGCCCCGCCAAAGGCCAGCTGCCCCAGCGGACCCCGGAGCTGCCCCAGCGGACTCCGGGCACGCGGGAGAGGGTGCGGTTCAGTGACAAAGTGCTGTACCACGCACTGTGCTGTGATGATGAGGAGGGGGATGGCGAGGAGGAGGCAGAGGAAGCGGAGGTGGGCCTGCCCCCCGAGCCCCCCCGCACAGAGGCCCTCACAGGCCCCCTCAAGCCCTCCCCAGCTCCCCCCAAGCCAAGGCGCTCTCCACTGACCAGCCACCGTTCAGGCCCCACCTTGGCCCCTGAGCAGACCCGGAGGGTCACACGGAACAGCAGCACCCAAACGGTGTCAGACAAGAGCACGCAAACGGTGCTGCCCTACACGGCCACCAGACAGAAAGCCAGAGGGAAAAACTAGGGGCCAGGGAGGGGCAGGGGGCAGTGGGCACATAGAGCTATAAATATATATATATTTAAACAAACACAGGCATAATAAAATTGAAAAATGCTAAGGATCCGGCCCCGCAGACCCCAAGGCTGTCACAAAGCTCATCTTGGACACAAGCGATGCCCACTCACCTCCTAGGTTCCAGGAGGTGTGGCCAGAACCACCACTGCTTCTCATTAGAGGGCTCCTAAAGGGGGTCCGGAAGCTCTGGTGGCGTAGTGGTTAAGAGCTATGGCTGCTGACCAGAAGGTCAGCAGTTCAAATCCACTAGACACTCCTTGGAAACCCTATGGGGCAGTTCTACTCTGTTCTTTAGGGTTGCTATGAGTCAAAATTGACTCGACCATGACAGGTTTGGCTTTTTTTGGTTTTTTGAAGGGGGTCTGTGAAAGTATGTGAATTACCAGGATGGGGGATGGAATTGTTGATGTGGGGGCCACTTCTCTGGGGGGTCCTGAGGCCAAGCCTCCCACTGGGGGACTGAGGTAGGGTAGTCTGGAGCTCCTCTTCCAGGGTAGAGCCCTGTGGTGGAGTCGGGCTGCTGGCCTGGGCTGTGTCCCAGAGGGGCTCTTTAGGTGGAGGTCTGCTCTGAAGGGGGCAATCTCAAGTCCAGGGTAATAGTGTGGACTGGAGGAGACTGTAGGACTGAACTGGGGGCAGTATCAGTCTGGCTGGGCCCATGATCATCTGCACCCTCATGCCCTCTTTCCAAGGCAGACAGACATGCTAGATGTACCCACCCCGTCCACATCCCTTCTATCTCAGGGCTGCCTGGGACACAGAGGGAGGGCAAGCTGCTCCCATGGGCAGGCTCCACAGACCATGGAGGATCCACCTGGACCACCTTCAATCCTCTCAGCTCCTATGCTGAGTCTGGTCCATACTCCTCTAGGGATCAAAGACTCAGGCAGAGCCTCAGCCAGCCCCTGACTTGGCCCTGAGCTGACCTGAGATCAACATGAGAAAGCAGGCAGCGGCCACCATGGGGCTGTGAGCAAGGCCCACAACAGGCTTCTGGCCATTTACACCAGGCAGCCTGCAGAGGAATCTAGTGCCCCACTCCACCCCTTCTTCTCCACACCTGGGCCCTGAGCCTACCTTAGCAGGTCTTGAATGACACCAGCGGAGACCAGGTATGAGCCCAGAGGCACCGGGGCTCCATCTGGAGCATGACCTGCATGAGGACAGCATGTGAATATCCTTGGGATAATAGTCACAACTGTGCCATACTTTTATTAAGCAGGTCTCTATGTCAGTACTACTGGGTAATTTTTATAGCATTATCTTTGTTGTGTGCTGTTAAGTCCATTCTGACACATAGCAGCCCTATAGGACAGAGTAGAACTTCCCCATAGGCTTCCTGGGCTGTAAATCTTTACGGGAGGAGATCATCAGCTCTTTTCTCCCGTGGTGCGGCTGGTGGGTTCAAAACATCAAGCTTTCATTAGCAGCCAAGCACGAAAAACCAAAACCAAACCCGTTGCCGTCGAGTCACTTCTGACTCGTAGAACTGCCCTACAGGGTTTCCAAGAAGCAGCTGGTGGATTACAACTGCCAACCTTTTGGTTAGCAGCCAGGCTCTTAACCACTGTACCACCAAGGTCTCCTTTAATTCTGGAAGCAGGGGGGCAAGTCCTGACTGGCTCTGCTATATAGTGGCTGTGTGACCTTGGGAAAGCCAGTTCACCTCTCTGAGCCTTATCTACCTCATCTATAAAATGGTCCTATGGTCTTCACCTACCTTACAGGCCATTGTGGGGCTCCAATAAGATGGTGGAGACGAAAGCACGTGATAAACTTGAAGGTATCGAACATGTATTGTGACCAGTGTGGCCCTGGCCCAGCTTTCTGGTGATTTCTAGGGCAGGGGGCTCTGAGTGGGATGGGGAAAGAGCCCTCTGCTATCTGACTGGGAGCCGCCCCTGGGTCACACACACTGCTCTGCTTTGTCTCCCACAGCAGCTCGAGGTCAGGAGATGGTTTCGGCCTGATTCACTGGCCCACCTTGGAGGGCTCCCAGACTTATATTTCAATTCAGCCAGATTTACAGCCCGCCAGGTCCTTTGGGAGGGGTTTCTGCTCCTCACGTGGGGTTACCAAAAAGCCTGACCAGCAGGCCTGGCAGTACCCACTGCTCCTGCCTGAGGGGCCAGAGGAGGGGCTGTCCAGCCCTACCCGTGAGGAGACTGGTCTGGAGTGGATACCAGGGACACCATCAGGACAAGATTGGGGAAGCTTCGGATGCGTATTCTGCAGTGGGAGAACTCTCCTCAGCCCATGGTGAGGTCGGAGCCCTAAAGAGCTAACTGGGTGCAGCCACCACAGTGGAAAATGGGTGGGCCGTGGCTACTTCTCCCCAGCCCAGGTCTGAGAGCAGGGAGGTCCCAGTCCCTCTATCAGACATCAATCGCCTGAGGCCTATCACCAATAGGACCTTCATTCAGGAGGTCCCCGAGGGGGGCAGCTGGGGCTGAAATGGGGGCAGTCCCCACCCAGGTGTAGACACACCTAGTTCTGAGGAAGACATCTACTATAGTCCTACCTCTCAGAAAACAACCAGGTGGTTTTAGACCTATAGTCTCTCATATTTACAACAGTCAGGGAAAAGAGACCAGCAGAATAGTCCAAATGAGACTTCCCACAGAGGAAGAAAGAGGCACACAGCCAGGGAGCTCTGAGAGAGCCCTGGGAAGGAGCTGTCCACTCCTGGGAGATCCTCCACCCACCTGGCTGTATGAGATTGTATATGGCTGTGGCTAATGCCCATCAACGGTTCCCTGACCCACCCCATGGCTACGTGCCCCAAATGGGGCCATGGTACAAGGGTGTCCTGGAAAAGGGGGCAGTGGGTTTTGATATGGGTACAAATTCTGGAAGGAGTCTGAGTGGTGCAAACGGTTAAGGTGCTTGACTGCTAACTGAAAGGTTGGAGGTTTGAGTTCACCCCGAGGTGTCTCAAAAGGCCTAGCGATCTCCTGAAAAATCAGCCCTCGGAAATACACTTCTACTGTGACACACATGGGGTCACCATGAGTCAGAGTCAACTTGACGGCAACAGGTCTTTAGTTATTTACACTGTATAAAACCCATTGCTGTCAAGTCAATTCTGACTCATAGCAACCTATAGGACAGGGTAGAATTGCCCCTTAGGGTTTCCAAGGCTGAAATCTTTATGGAAACATGCTGCCACATTTTTCTTCCACAGAGCTGCCGGTGGGCTCAAACTGCTGACCTTTTGGTTAGCAGCTGAGCGCTTAACCACAGTGCCACCCTGGCTCCTTTTACACTGCATAAAAAAACACCACATAAAAGCTACTATTTATAGAATACGGAATATCTCCTATGTGCTGTGTTAGGCATGTCACATAAATTATCTCACCCTCCAGAGTAACTGTGACTATCACCATTTTACAAATGAGAAAACTGAGACCCAGAGAGGTTTAGTGCCCAGCCCAAGATAGCCCAGCTCACAAGTGGCAGAAATGGGAAATGAATCTAGACTTCACCACGCTGCCCATACTCCTAGCTCCGAAAGACCTGGAGCCCCTGCAAGTAGAGCTGTTTCCAGGGCACAGACTTCTCCCAGTAGAGCTGTCCCTGAACCTGGATGAGCCAGGCCAGCAACGCTCACTGAGTTGAGCCTGCCTCTCCCTCATGCAGTCTGCCACCTACCCCTGGGAGCATTAGTCCAGGCTCCCAGCGCCCACCCCCTGGTTTCCCTGGGGCACTGACCGGGGGACCAGCAGAAACACAGCTCCAGGCTCCAAGTGTCCTGTCCCCCTTCTCATCTCTCTGGCAGAGCCAGGAAGACTGGCCTCCCCTCAGCCGAATAATGCCCAGGCTTCTTCTGGTCTGGGCTTAACTGGACCTATTTGGGGGTTGGAGTATCTGTGAAAAGCTCCTGGTAGAAGGAGGGATTTGGAATGGAGTAGAACTTGGGCACTAGAAGTGGGAATAAGGAGCATTTCTGGCTGGTGGAACTTTGTGAACAAAGGCAGTAGAGAGAGGCCCTGCTAAAGTGGAGAGTGCACGTTGGTCTGTAATGGGAAAGGTCAGCGCACCTTCAGCAAGGGACTTTAGAGGCCCCAGAGCCCCACCCCCCACAGCCACACTGTCCTCTTGACCTTGGAAGGATTGACTTCCTGACTAGCCCAAGACTGGGAGAGCAGATTTAAGATAGCTCAGTAACATGTAATCCAATAGAGACCTTCTGATAGGAACACACTTTAATGAATAGATAAGAACAGCACGGAATTAGCACATTGGCAAGTAAAATGGATATGCTAAAGCCTTTGAAAATAATTTCATCTCATAAATAGGTTAAATATCCCTCCTAGTGTGCATTCTTGGTGAGCCTTTCTTTCCCCCACGGGGCAGGCGGGTGGGATGCTGGGGCACGTCCTCCTGGTTGGTTACACTTGAGCTAGCTGGGATCCTGATGAGACCTGACTCTGCCCACCTGCCTCCCCTGAACCCCGACTACAGAGAGGAACACAGCTGCCAATTCCACCCACCACTCCTTACCCTATCTGCCTCCCCCCTGCCAAGTCAGCAAAGGAGAGTGAGGGGTCTTGGAGGGTGACCTCAGGAGATGGTGTCCACAGCCTAGGCCTTGTGCCTGATCAGATCTGACTCCCTGCCAGGAACACTCAGGCTCACACACCTGCCTGCGGCTCTCAGGTTCCTGTTCAGGCTGCTCCCTCGCCTCCTGTCCCTGCTGGGAGGTGCAGAGCTTAGGCACTTCCTGCTGCTGCCAGCAAAGACGTGGTGCAGATCCTCCCGTGTCCTTCCACAGAAACCCAGTCTCCAGGTCCTAGCTTGCCTGCTGTTCACTTTGCCCCACCCACCCTCCACCCCCAAGAAAGCAGGGTGAGATGGGATGGGGAGTCACTTCAAGGCACAGCCTGTGAGGAACTGTGGAAAGAGGCCGAGGCGGGGGGCCCTGGCTTTTGCAGGGTTTTCTTGACTCATCCTGACCAGTGGTAGGGACTTCCCAGGAGACACCAGTAAGGGTAGGGAACTTTTCCGGAGCCAAAGACTAGACTGATTATGGTAGGCTTCCCAAAGATGGCAGCAATGGCACGGGCTGCTATGGAGAGGTGGGAAGGGGTAGTGACCCAGGAGTGCCAGGAGAGGGACAGAACCCTGGCGTCTACTTATAGCCAGCAATCTTGGCGCTCTCTCTCCCCTTTTGCCCTTGAGACTGAGCACTCCGCAGGGGACAATGCTGGGGGAGGCACATTCACCTCAGAGACCCAGGGAAGCATGAAGGGTTAAAACTGGAAAACCAACCAATGAGCAAAGAGTGATGAGTGCAGGGCTTGGCAGGCAATGGGCTGAGGGTGGTCAGTCCCCAGCCCTCTGCCCAGTCCCCAGTTCCCTGGCTCTAAGCCTGGTATAGGCAAGAGGAGAGCTTCTTTCAGGGTGGGCTCCCCTATCATGGGGTCCAGCCTTGCCCACTCACCCTACGGGTCTCACTAGGGCTCCTGCCTTCCTCAAAGGAACACCTGATGCAGGGCCTTTCCCTCTGGCTTCCTAACAGAAGAGGTCCTGTCTTTAGCTCTCACGTGGAGGCCGGGATTGGTGTCTGGGAAGCTGCAGACTGATGGTCCTGCTGCCCCAGGGGGGTGCTCTGAGAACTTTTCTAGTGCAGAGACCCAGCCCGCCCCCCACCTCCAGCCAAGCTGACCCTACTCAACCCTCAATTCGCTTGAGAGGTATTTCTTCTCCTCTCATCCAGAGGTTTGCAAATTGGTGGACTGCACACCTGTTTCGATTCCCACGCACAGTGTTCAAAAAAAAAATTATATTTTACATCAAAATCCAGACTTCAGGTTTTTGGGAAAAATCAGTGACTGACAACATTGGACTGGTATTTCCACAAGACCACCGTTAGCTGGGGATGAGCAGCAGGAACCCTGTAGTGTGGTGGACACTCACCAGCTCCTCCCCTTCCAGATGCCCGATTGATTTTCCCTCATTTCCATTGGCACCTGCGGCCGTTGGTTGTTGTTGTTGTTTGCCATCAAGTTGGTTCCAAATGTGCAGAGTAGAACTGCTCCATAGGATTTTCAAGGCTGTGACCTTTCAGAAGCAGATCACCAGGCCATACTCCCAAGGCACTTCTAGGTGGATTTGAACCCCCAGCCTTTGGGTTAGTAGACGAGCACTTAACCATTTGTTCCACCCAGGGACTCCTTCTGCAGGTATATGAGTCTGTGACTCCTCTGCTGACCCAACTTGCCCCAAATTCACCTTTTATCATGTCATCCCACCCTTCCTCCAACTCATAGCGACCCTATAGGACAGGACAAAATTGCCCTGTAGGGTTTCCAAGGCTGTAATCTTTATGGAAGTAGACTGCCACATCTTTCTCCCACGGAGTGGCTGGTGGACTTGAACCACCGATATTTAGGTGAGCAGTCAAGTACTTAACCACTGCACCACCAGGGTTCTTTTTTCTGCCTGTCGTTGTTGTTAGGTGCCATCGAGTAGGTTCCAACTCTTCGCGAGCCTACATACAACAGAACAAAACACTGCCTGGTCCTGCACCATCCTCACAATCGTTGCTATGTTTGAGTCCATTGCTGCAGCCACTGTGTCAGCTCATCTTGTCTAGGGTCTTCCTCTTTTTCACTGACCCTCCACTTTACCAAGCATGATGTCCTTCTCCAAGGACTGGTCCCTCCTGATAACATGTCCAAAGTACATGAGATGAAGTCTCGCCGTCTTTACTTCCAAGGAGCTCTCTGGCTATACTTCTTCCAAGACAGACTTGATCGTTCTTCTGCCCCTAGAAATCCCCAAAACCTGTTTCTGTTGAGTCAATTCCAACTCATAGCAACCCTACCTTTGGTCCTGGTTCATCTTCAATACTGCATTGAGATTTCCTTTCGTCCTATGGCTGTGCCCTCCAGCAGATTGCAAGCTCCTTGAGGGCAGGGACACTTGCTGTGCTCCCAGGAGCTGACACAGGGCTTGGCACATAGTAGGTCCTCCATGAGTGCACATTGAATGAATCTGTCTCTCTCCCCTGCTGAAGCCCTCCATAGCCCTCCTTTGCCTGCAGGGCCTAATCCCTCTCCAGACCTGGGGTGGGGGGCCATGACCCCTGAAGTCTTCCTGAAATGGAGGGGATGTGATTCTGGGTCTTGGAGGAGTGATGGGATAAGAAGGGTACAACTGCTCCTGATCCTTGAGGTGTCCAATCTCTACTGGAAGTTCCAAAGTACTCGCCCAATTGTGCTTTGCTTTGTTTTTTAATTTAGAGCATTCAGCAGGGCTGAGGGAGGATTTCACACTTTTTAATAAAACATCTTCAAAACAAATGATCCTTGTAGCTACTCTATCAATCCGCTGGTGCTCCGGTAATAGGGATAACTCACTCATCTAGTAACTGCCACTGTTCAAGTGTTAGATGTGAGCTTATGAGATGTCAGCTAAGTGAGTTTTTGGTTAATCAAGTACCTTTGTCCCATAAGGTTGGTACATTCTGAAGGCCCAGTGGAGCTTCAGACACTAGGGCCTAGTTAAAACCATTGGCATCCTCACATCCCGCACCGCTGGTAGCCTTGGAAGGCTGCCCTAGATGCTCCTCCAGGACTCCCTGCTGACAAGCTCTGTACCCTCTGCCCCCTCTGTCTCACCCCAGCCCTGCTAGGACTTTCCTCACTGAGGGAACACCCACTGAGGGTGTTGAGGACACTTTCAGGAACACGGTTTGCACTGTGCCCCGTGTTCATGGCCCCCTAAGCACAGCCCCACAGAGAACACCACTGGAATGACACCCTGTGCAGTTGTACAACATGGAGGCTTCAGACTTGGAGCTGAGGCCACTAAGGGCCTTCCGGACCCCATGCATCTGAGCTCCAGCTGGCCTGGGCACCCTCACTTCACAGACTGGCCCAGAGAGGATCCTATATGGAATGGAATGTGGCGGGGGGGGGGGGGGGGCAGGGTGTGGCTAGTGAAAGGATTCCTGCCCCGGCTCCATACTGGTCCCAAGATGAGAGGTCCCATTCTGGAATGCCAGGGGGCAGAGAGCAGGATCTAGGGCAGCCCAGGCCTGCAAGCTGCATCCTAGGGTCTTCAGGCTCGTAATCACTGACCTCCATGGTCAGACTCAGAAGCTGCCTGCATCCCAGCCCAGGTGGTGTGCAGGCCCAGTCAGGAGATGGCTGGCCTACGAGTGACAGTCCCAAGTCCCAGGAGCCAGAGAGCCCTGGGTTTGAAATCAGGCTCTACCTTCTACCTGCTTTGAAACCTGGCACAAGTCACCTAAACTCTTAAGGAGCTTCTTCCTTAAGGCTAACAAGGCTCCCCCAACAACTCTGCTTTGAAGGCTCAATGACAAAATGTACATAAAGCCCCTCGTCTGGGGCCCAGCAGGACCTACGCCAACAATGTGGCTGCTTCCCTTTTAAGGACTGTCTGTCTCCCAGTCACACTGGCCTAGGAAATGCCCTGAACTCAGGAGCAAAGTCCCAACAGGGCATTCCTGTGGCCACTCTGGGGTCAGTTTGCAAAGGTCTGGACAAGGATAGCACCTGTCCCTATGTCATCACAGAGACGGACCAGGAAGGTGAGGCCAGAGCAGAGTGTCTCCCGCACACGGTGTGACATCTTTCGCTTTGCTGAAAGTAGGTCCACCTGAACCAGGGGGTTCTAGGGATTTTCACGAGCTGCCCATTTGAAAGTTTTATCTCCCCCCACCCCATTGATGATCACTCCTGTTAGCAGAGAAAATCCCTCCCTTGTCCTCTGGAGATTTTAAGGACAGGATAGATGCTAGAAATCTGCAAGGAGGGGGACGCGGTCCAGGTGGCCCTAGAGCTGGAAGGGAAAATTAGGGAGGGGCTGGGCAGGGGCTCCAGCACACAGGAGAGGTTGACCTCATCTCTGACTGCCGTGGGCCGACCCACAGGTTGTGAGTATCTTGGACCCATCTGCCATCAGAAGACGAAGAGGTTGTGTTTCTGGGTCTGGTTCTGCCTAGTGCCCTAGCTGGCATGCACATCCTATCACATCCATCTACAGTGCTACCTGTGCTATGCCAGTGGTGCCCATGAGGAACAGGCCCAGCGTACCCTGCTGGCCCCCAGGTTTCCTCCGCCCTCTTCTTGCTAAGTAAGACCACCCTGGGCTGTGGCTGTGGGAGGGCCTGGAATCTAATCTCTCTCCTGGAGGCCCAGCAAGCCCTAGGCCAGAGCACACCAAGCTCCAAGTTGTTACTAAGTCCCCCCACCCCGACCCCATTTGGCTGTCAGCGAGCTCCAGGTTCTTAACGAGAACCCCTTCGTTATGGAAAAGGGAGATGAATATTCCAGGAGCTCACCTTCCTCTGCTCTCCCACCTCCTCCTTCTTGCCTTAATCCATCAGGCACTGAGCAAGCATTGTCAGGTCATCCCTCACTTGGAAGCTGCTTTTTTAAGACATGGGTTCTAGGCTGCTGACATAGCAGTAGAGAAGGGCTGAGCTGAGTGAATCACCCTTTCACCTGATTGTCCTAGGAAGGCTGGATGACATAGGAGCTCAGCTATGGGACAGACCTAGTCCACAATAAAGGTTAGGGCTCAGGGACCTGTGAGGGTATGATAGGACTCAATCTGGGAACTCAGTGTGTGACCAGGGTCAGGGCTCAGTATGTGATTGGCATCAGGGCTCAGTGTGTGAGCAGGGTCAGGGCTCAGTGTGTGTTCAGGGTCAGGGATCAGTGTGTGACCGGACCGGGGTCAGGGCTGAATGTGTGTCCAGGGTCAGGGCTTAGCTTGGTTTAGGATTTTGGGTTCAGTCTAAGGAAAAGACCTCCTAACTGCTCTTGCTGACTTTGAACTAGTCTTCACAAAGTAGAAAACAACTCCTGTCATTCTTCTCCCTTAAACCTTCTACAGGGGGAAAAAATCAATGGGTCCTCATGACCTTTAGGATCAAATCACAGCAATTTAGCAGGACACTGGAGACACTCCATAGCCTGGTCTCTGCTGGTCAGTGTGGCTGGTGTGCGTAGTAGTTAGAAACTTGAGCTCTGAATTCAAGCAAAGCTGGCTTTAAACCCTGGCTCCACCACCTCCCTGCTGTCGGACTTTGGGTAAATGATTTAGCCTCAGCTGAACAAAGAGGACAGTTAAAATACCTGTGCGTAGGCTGTTGTGAGGTTTTCATGCTGAGCCCGTAGATGGTTTTAACACGTATTACTTGTTTTAATCATTAATTATTCCCCAGTGTGTTTGATATGTTTGATTGACACTCAGCTTCCTATTCCTACCTCCTCCTTGTGGCCTTGCAGGACTGCAGAGGCTGGAAAGCTAAAAATGAAGTTTCCAAGACTCCTTTGCTGCCGAGGTTCTGTATGTGAATTGTTGTTGTTAGTTGCCATCGTCTACGGCATTGCTGAGTGGGTTTGAACCATCAACCTTTAGGTTGCTGAGTGGGTTTGAACCATCAACCTTTAGGTTAGCAGTCGAGAGCAAACCATTTACGCCACCCAGGGTCCCTATGTAAATTAAAAAAAAAAATTTTTTTTTAATGTAAATTAGGTTCCAGTAATTAGATGCACCTTTGCAAGGTAGGGGAGGCAGATTGGGAGGCCATCTGTTGCTGCTCTTTGCCGTTTTTGGAAATTCAGCAGCATTCCAGTGCTGAGTCTTCAAACTCATGGGTGTGGAAAGGTGGCAGCAGCAGATTTTCCATCCCTGGATCAGCCTGTGGCAGTGTGTTCCTGAACCCAGTGGTTCCAATGACTCTTAGCCCTTCTCCACTACCCCTGTATTAGTTTCCTTTAGCTGCTGTAACAAATTACCACACATTTATTCTCTTAGAATTCTGGAAATCAGAAGTCCAAAATCCTTTTGGTTTGGGCTAACATGAAGGTGTCAGCAGACCTGCGTTCCTTCTGGAGGCTGAGGGGAGAATCCGTTTCCTTCCCTTTTTATCCATCTTCTAGAGGCCATCTGCATTCCTCGCCTCAGGGCCCTCTCCTCCATAATCAGGCCAACTCTCTCTCTCTGACCTGCTTATGTCAGCCTATCTCCTTTACTTTCTGACTCTGCGCCCTGGGCTCGCTCTCATAAGGACCCTCACTGGGCTCACCCAGATAAGCCAGGATAATCTTCCCATCGCAAGAATTTAAATTTAATCACATCTGTAAAGTCCCTTTGCCATATAAGGTAACATAGTCACAGATTACAGGAATTAGGACAGGGACATCTTCGGGAGGGCCATTCATATTTTTATGCAAATAATGTGCACCTTTTACATTTGCCAACTGAGCCCCCCCGAGGTATTTTCATAAGTGCATCTATGCCAATTTTTTTTACATGTTGCTGTTAAAAAATTAGCATAATGCATTTACAATTGGGGGGAAGGGTGTGGTTGGCAAACAAACTTCAAAGGTTCGCATTATGTAGAAATAAGGTACTCAGTCTACCACACACCTTTCTGATTGTAGCCAACAGAGCAGTTCCCTGGTTACTGCATCAGTTCTATGGTATTCTGGGACTCATTCCTAGAGACCCAGCCTCAAGCCTGCTTCTTCAGCTCTTCCAACGATTTTGTAAACACCCAATCCCTTGTATTAAACCACTTCCGGCTTAAAATACAGTCGCTTCCTGTTTCCTGCACCCAACCATGACTCATATACCAAGAATCCTTTAAGGCTCCGCTCAAATGTCACCACCTCTGGAAAGCCTTCCTGATTCCTCCAGGGATCCTTGCTCCCTCCTCTGGTCCCCAAGCTCCTACAAGATCAAGTACCCGTTAACATGCTTTCTCTATTGGATCATGACCTCTCCATCCAAGCACATAGGGAAAGCTGCATAAAGAAATGAACTAAAGGCCATTGGCTGGACACCAGGTTCCTGAGCACCAAGCCTTGGATGCTGGCAGAGGCAGATGACCTGGAAAGGAAGGGGATCAACTAGCATGGGGTCCAGGCTGCCTCAGCAAATAGGGATTGGCCTGGGATAAAAAAGCTTCTTAATCTCACTTCTTAAATTACATGGAGTTCAGGGGGAAAGTAAAAGGTGTTTTCAGATTCAAAGCAAGTCAGCACTGAATACACGTGAAGGAGTACATTCTTCAGCCCTAGGGCTACTTCCCAGCCTGGGGCTTCACGGCCCTGAATCCAGAATGCAGAAGCAATGACATGTGACAGAGGAGACAGGCCCCAATACTCAGAAGAGTGTGGAGGATTAAATCAGGCAGGCAAGCAACCAATGAGCAGAGGATGAGACTTCCTTGACTGGGGGCATGGGAGGCAACAGGTAAAATGATGTCCTTGGTCCACAGCAGATCCTGAGTCCACCACACCAAGGACAGGACCAGGATCTGGTCCCAGAACTCACAGGGGCATGTTCACCCTTAGATGTAAACGGAGCAAGGGAACTGCTCCTTAAAGGGGTCAGATGCATGCAACAAATCCAAGCAAACTTTGCTTGACACCTTAGGTGACGTAGGCACGAAGGCGGCAGGCAATAGGTCTGCAGGAGCCACCGCCACTTGCAGGCAAGAACTAGGTAGCCTGGAATTGGGAAACCCAAGGGTCCTGCCCTACCTGTGGCTAATGCACTCCGACATCAGATAGATCCCCTGGCCTCTCTCAGTTTCCTCTATCCATATCATGGGAGCAGCAGACTCCATGCTGAAAGACTCATAAAGAAAACAAGAAAGAACTGTGCAAAATAAGTGGTTAGAAAAGACAGAGGAGAGATGCAGGTTCTGGGACCCCGGCAGGAAAGAGGCTCCAGCTAGGAGGAGAGGCTGGGAGGCAGGCACCCCAAGGTGTCATTAATGAAGTCCCACCAGACAGGGCTGGGTGTGAGCTTGGGGAACCGACCCTCCTCCATTCCCAAGATCAGTATACTTCAAATTAATAATTAAAATGCTTCCTGTCGGATTCCAGCCTGACACATAATTAGAGCAGCTCTAGGCTTTTTTTTTTTTTTTTTTCCTAGGCTTTAGGTGATGGTGGTGAAACAGGTCTTGTTAGAAAGAGGCTTTTCTGGGGGCAGGGAGGATGCAGACAGACTCCTCCTCCCCAAATCTCTCCATCAGCGTCTCCCTCCGTCTGCATGCCCCTGTCCTGGGGGATAGATAGACACAGACATGGGTTTTCCTTCTAGCCTGCAGAGAGGCGGGGGAAACGGGGAGGAGCCTTGATCTCCCCGGCTGTACCAGGAGGTCAAGGGGCCATCCTAGCTGGACATGAGAGGGCATTTTGGGGATCTGTGCAAGAAAGATGGCAGGAGGGGCCTCCTTGGGTCTCAAAGCCCAATGGCAGATCCTGAATTTCCCTCCCACGTGTGCACGTCAGATGTTGTTATCATGTCCACTCCTGCCACAACCATTCAGCCATCAGGGCACCCCGGGCCCACCCCACAAGTCCACAGCATTCATTGCTTCCTCCTAGAATACTGCCCTTCCCCATTCCCGTCAACAAAGTGGGGCACAGACCCAGGAGTCCTTACTCCCAGCTCCTGGGCTTCTTAGTCACCCAGGGGCAGGAATTGGGGCTGCTTCCGTGGTTCTAAAGAAGCTTCCAGTCTTCAGCCTCCTCTGTTGTCAGGAGTGGTCCCAGAGCCTTGGTCTGTCTCCCCATACCCTTGACCCTTTCCTCCAGAGTTCAAGCTCTATCACACTGTCACTCCTCCACACCTGCCCCCAGGCCTGGCCCCCACTGCCCCGAGAGAGGGAAGGGGTCCCACTGCTTCACTCTTTAATAGAGACCCCGGGGTGCCCACCCTGGGGCCCCACCCTGATGGGCCCGCACTTAAGGGCTTGGGAATCAGAGGTCATGCCTGAGTTACCTATGAGAGGAAGAAAAAATTTTAAAACCATGTTGGGTTACTTCATTGAAGTTGCCTTCATAAATATTTTAAAGTGAAACTATGGGGGCAGTTCTACTCTGGCCTATAGAGTCTCTATGAGTCGGAATTGACTCGACGGCACTGGGCTATTAGGAAAACCACAGGAGAAGAGAGGAGGTTGCTAAGGCCGGGAGGAGAGGTACCCCTTAAGGTTTCAGCTGTCACCACCACCATGGCTGAAACATTTACTCCTTGGAGGGGCTCGGCCTGTAGGGGCTGCCAAGAGGAAAAGCCTGCTCTATCGGGCTGCCCCCCACTCCTGCAGGAGGGGCTGTTCAGATACCGATGCTCCTCTCCTCAGGACAGAACCACATGCGGGTACACAACAGAGTCCTATGGGCACGCATGGAGCTGGGAGGGAGGGGCCTCCTGGGTCCTGCTCTGCACTTCACTCCCCGTTGCTGGGGCAATTCTTCCCCTTCTCAGAGCTCAACAGTACGGTGGGGAAGAGGCTGGCAAGTTCCTTCCTGGGCAAGCTGATGTCTCCAGATCTGTGGCCACTGACCTTTTCTCTTGTCGTCCCTCCCCTTCATCTGCTTCTCCCCTACAATGCACACACACATCTACACACATCCAGGGCCACGTCAGACCAGGTGCAGAGAGTTAGACAGTCATCCCAGGAGCCCCTCTGCCCAGCATCCTGGCTGCCCAGCCCACTCCACCAGGCAGGGAGAGCTCTGGCTGGGTCCACGGAGGGACTAAGAAGTAGATCCTGCCCAGTGACTCATCATCCCTGAGGGGCGGGGCAGGGATGGAGGCTCTGTGGCCGCAGGTCCTCTCCTTGGGAAATAGGCTCTTTCTCTTCCCCAAGCCAAGGCCAACAACCCAATTAAACCCTGAGAAACAGAATCGACCTGCAGGCCCAGGGGTTACATTGATCTGCAGGGCTGGTCCTCAGGGGGCCATGGCTGCTCCCCCTCACCCTGGGCTCCTGCAGTTGCCATCACCGGCTGAGCAATGAACAGCCCTCCCTCTGCATCACCACCTGTCCCTCCTCCCCTATCTGTCTGTCCCCTCTCTGTTGGTCTCAGGTCAAATCCCTCTCCTTTGTCCTGGCTGAACCTGAGAGAGATCCTCTGCTCAGACCTACCCATTTACACCGTCAAAGTGCAAGTGAGGCAGCCCTGTGAAGGCTCTCTCCAGCTCACTCAGCCAGGGGAGGGGGCACTATTCTTGACCCCATTTTACAGATGCAGTGTCCAAGGACACTGCGGACTCAGTACTTAGCTCCCCAAGGGTTAGCAGGTAGCGTTCCACACGCAGAGCGTGGGAGTGCTTCAAGAGAGCCGGGGGAACCTTCTCAGGTAAATAAAAAAAGAATGACTTTCAATTACCGTATCAATTGTTTCTAGGTAAATAGGGGCTTCTAAAAGATTTCTAAAATAGGTTCCTCCTTTAAATAGGTTAGGAAACCCCGGTGGCATAGTGGTTAAGTGCTACGGCTGCTAACCAAGAGGTTGGCAGTTCAAATCCGTCAGGCGCTCCTTGGAAACTCTATGGGCAGTTCTACTCTGTCCTATAGGGTCACTATGAGTCGGAATGGACTCCACGGCAGTGGGTTTGGTTTTTAAATAGGTTAAATGCCCTTTGGCAGAGTCATTTACATTATTCATGTGGGGGAAACCTTTGTTCCTGGGTCGCGAAGGAGCAAGCTCCAGCCTCAGTCCTTTCCGTTCAGAGACCCAAACTCAAGTAGTTGTAGGTACTTCCCTACCTTCCTGTCCCAGACGATGGGGGATGCCCTGTGCCCAGCTCTGGGCTGGGGGGAAATCCGGACCTGCTCTGGGGAGAGGATGAACTCCCAGAGGGCAATCAATGAGCCGGCGCTTCATCTTGGCTGTGAAATGCTAGGTGCTGACAGAGACCTGTGGGGGCCTCACGGGAGGGAGGGAGGGGGCGTGTAGGATCCCCACAGGCAGGAGAGCCAGCAGGGATCAGGTGGCGGGGGGTGTGTGTGTGGCTGGAGCACAGGATTGACTATGGCACATGCAACTTCTGCCATACCTCTGTCCCCTTCTCCCTTATACTTCCCGGGTGTGGCCCCCACCCAGTCTGACTCCCTCGACACCCACGCTCCAGACAGTGGAATTTGCTCTCTTGCAGCCTGCAGAGACCATTCCACAACTGCCCCAGGTCCGAAAGCCCTGGCTGCCCCACCTGCTTGTTGAGCTGACCCAGATCCCCCCGGCAGAAGGATAGCACGGCTAGAGATGCCCAGGAAATCAGCCCCCTGGCCATGCCTCCAGGTTACCAAGGGCCTCGGTGTGGCCACCCAAGGAGGCTGCGCTCCTGCTGGACCAGGCCAGCTGCCGGTTCCTGGCAGGTTCCCTGAAGCCGCCATCAGTGGGTATGGCACTCACTGCAATTACTTAATCTACAGGAACGGAAAGTAGTGTGTTCGTCCATTAGCGGCAAATGACACTAAATTATCTCAGCAAATAAGGTGCAAAGGCAGGTCGTGGCTGGCAGGCTCTGCAGGGACGCATGCTAGTCCCTGTCCCCACCCTGCAACGGTGCAAGTCACACTGCAGGCACTTTTCAGGGGAGGATGTTGAATCACAAGAGACAGGGAGGAAAGTGAACAGGGCCCAGAGCAGGACGCCCGCAGTGGGCTGGCCTGAGAGAACTACGGAGCTAGGGAGCTAGGCTCTGGGTAGGGAAGTTTTGAGACTAAGGAAGGACTAGATCCAGAGACCCTACAGGGGAGACTGGTGAAGGGGGGCGGGGAGTGATAGAGGAGAGATGCTATGCTCTGGTCAGTCAGCCTGGATACTGGAGGCTTGCAGTTTAAGTTGTTGTTAGGTACCATCAAGTTGATTCTGACTCATAGCGACCCTGTGTGACACAGCAGAACTGCTCCATAGGGTTTTCTAGACTGCAGTCTTTATAGGAGCAGATCTCCAGGTCTTTCTCCCTCAGACCCGCTGGGTGGGTTTTAACCGACAGCCTTTTGGTTTGTGGCTGAGCGCTTAACTGTTGTGCCCCCAGGGATCCTTCAGTATAGTAGAGACCTCAGGATATCCTGGGGCGGGAGCAAGTTTGAGACAGGGAGGGAGGAAAGCAGACAGAGCACAGGGGCTGTTTTCCTGCGCCTGGCACACGTGCACAGACTGACGGTTATAGGAAGCAGGACAGATGGTCCTTCTCCCCGTGGAGAACGTGGTGCTGGAAGGAGGAGGAAGGGAGCCAGAGCCAGCCACGTGCCTGTGCACATCTGGAGGGCTGGGGGTGACTAGGGAGACAGACTGAAGGCGAAAGGGAGGCAGTGAGGATGGGAGGCACTCTGCAGAGGGGAGGGCCCCCCATTTCCTATACATGAGCTGAAAGAGCTTGGCATCATCCATAGCACCCCAACCCTCCTTATTCCCCAGAGCCCAGGTGGGTACCTGGTTTGAATGAGGGCAGGAAATTGGGGTTCCTGCTCTTCTGGGACCCATAACACAAGAAAACACCGTCCCCCTCTTCTCTGTACTAAACATGTGTCTTTCCTGTGCTTCCTTCAATTAAAATATGAAAACTTTGCGGTCTGATTAAGTGACCATTGGGAGCAACCAGCTTGTCTTAGGTGCCTGGAAACATCCACTTTCTCTGCTCCTCTCTAAGGTCTCTGTTCAGGGTTGTCCTCCTAATTCTATTTTGCATTAACTTATAAGCTACAGTCGCCAGGTGTTCACACTAAATATTCAGCAATGATCTCAACCAAATGCAGCGGAACTTCCAGAGGTGGAACCCAGGCACCCGCATTATTAAAAATCTCCCCAAGTGACTCTAACATGCAGCCAGGGTCAGGGCCCACCGGACTAACAGGCTCTGGAGCCGTATCCTGAGGCGCATGGTGCTCATCAGGGTCGAGGAGCTGAGAAGCTGGCCCATAGTGAGCTGAAACCTTACAACCATGCTGTGGCCTCACTCTGGAAGGCACAACGATGAAACATGTCCAGAGGAAGGTGATGAGGATGGAAAAACCACGTCAGATGAGGAGGTTGAGGGGAGGAGGGTGTTTTGCTGCTCAGATACCGGGGAAAGGCCAGAGGCAAAGCTCACAGTCCCTCTGTCTCTGAGGGCTGGGATGTGTCCTCCCCATCAGCTCCAGGCTTTTCTCTGCTCTCATGAAACGACCCATTAGTGGTGGTGGGTTGGGGGCGGGAGGGTAGCTGCCATCAAGTCGATTCTGACTCATGGCGACCCCTTGTGTTGCAAAGTATAACTGAGCTCGATAGGTTTTTCAAGGCTATTACGTTTTGGAAGCAGATTGCCAGATCTTTCTTCTGAGGTACCTCTGGGTGGGTTTCAACCATCGAACTTTCAGTTAGTAGTTGAGCGCTTAGCTACTTGAGCCATCGAGGGCTTCCCAGTGGTTAAAGAGTCACCTGGAGCCGGTGGAGCCAAATGGTGAGTTATGAATTTCCTCAGACACAAGTGCAGGAGATTGAATTTGCCTTGAGGCACCTACATTCAACAAGGTGCTGATGAAGCCCCATCAGCTCTGGTCAGGGCTCCGCTCAGCCCTGGCACACACTCAGGCTGTGGCGCTATGCCCATACCGTCCAGCAGGAGGCAGACGCCCTCACCTCCAGGACTGAGGTTCCAGAAATGTGAAGACAGAAGATCTGAGGAATTGAGGAGGCGGCGGCCATAAGGCTGAGGTTTAAGGGGAAAACGGTCTCTGGAAAAGTTGGGGGAGGAAAGGATGGCCGCCCACAGGCCCCTGCCGCTGCTGAGTACGAACACAGCCCTGCCCCTCCGGGCTGCAGCCCAGCTGGGGCAAGATTTCTAAGCAATGTTAACGCCCTGTCGAGAAATCGTTTTGCTAAAGGTCCTGTGTTCTTACATGCACGTTCTTGCTGTCACAGGGACTGGCTAGAAAAACAGCCCAAACAATTGGCAACTCTATCAACATTTAAACTGCTCGGGTCCCATGACCCAGGGATCCCAATTCTAGGGCTCAGCACTGTAGAAATCCTGCCAGAAGACTGCATTATTTGTGTCCCAACTGCTGGAACTGGTAAAAATATATTGCACAACAACAATGCTATAGGTTGCTATCTTGCCATTAGGAAAAAAAAAAAAAAATGAGGGTGGCTTTTCCAAGAAGCAAGACACAAAATCCTACATATTGTAGGATTCCTTTTATACAAAGTTAAAGAGCAAGCAAAACTAATGATGAAAGAAGTCAGAATAAGTATTTCTGGGTAGGGCTATTGACTGGAAAAGGGCACAAAAGAACTTTCTGGGATCCCAGAACTGCTCTATATCTCGATCTGGGTAGTGGTTATATGATTATATACTTGTGTAAAAAATCACAGAGCCATACACCAAAAATTAGTTTATGTTAAAACCAAAAAACCAAATCCATTGGCGCCAGGTCCATTCCGACTCATAGTGTAACCCTGTAGGACAGAGTAAGACTGCCTCATAGGGTTTCCAAGGAACGGCTGGTGGATTCGAACTGCCGACCTTCTGGTTAGCAGCTGAGCACCTAACCACTGGACCACCAAGGCTCCTAGTGTATGTTACCAAACCAACCAAACCTGTTGCTGTCAAGTCCGAGTGCATATCACGCATCAATAAAAAAGAAAAAGAGGAGGCAGAGGGCACTCTAGAACTGACTTAGAAAAACGGTGAAGAAAAACAAAATGTTGGAGAACAGCATATATGATTTTATTTTTGTAAATGTGTAAGCCTCGGGGAAGAGTCTGGAAGGACTGCCAGTTGCCTTTGAGTCAACTTTGACACATGGCAACTCCACGTGTGTTGTTGTTGTTAGGTGCTGTTGAGCTGGTTCCAATTCATAGTGGCCCTCTGTACAACAGAACGAAACACCGCCCAGCCCTGCACCATCCTCACAGTTGTTGCTATGTTCGAGCCCATGACTGTAACTACTGTGCCGGTCCATCTTGTGTGAGGGTCTCCCTCTTTTTCACTGACCCTTTACTTTACCAAGCATGGTGTCCTTCTCCAAGGACTTGGCCCTCCCAATAACATGTCCAAAGTATGTGAGACAAAGTCTTGCTATCCTCGCTTCTAAGGAGCATTCTGGCTGTACTTCTTCCATGACAGACTTGGTTGTTCTTGTGGCAGTCCATGGTATATTCAATATTCCTCACAAACACCATAATTCAAGGGCATCAATTCTTCTTTGGTCTTCCTTATTCATTGTCCAGCTTTTGCGTGTATATGAGGCAACTGAAAAATACTGTGGCTTGGGTCAGGCGCACCTTAATCCTCAAAGTGACCTTTTTGCTTTTTAATACTTGAAAGAGGTCTTTTGCAGTAGATTTCCCCAGTGCAATGCATCCTTTGTTTTCTTGACTGCCGCTTCCATGGGCATTGATCGTGGGTCCAAGTAAAATTAAATCCTTGACAACTTCAAACTTTTCCCCATTTATCATGATGTTGCTTACTGGTCCGTTTGTGAGGATTTTTGTTTTCTTTATTTTGAGGTATAATCCATACTGAAGGCTATGGTCTTTGATCTTCATCAGTAAGTGCTTCAAATCTTCTTCACTTTCAGCAAGCAAGGTTGTGTCATCTCCATATCGCAGGTTGTTAACGAGTCTTCCTCCAATCTTTACGCTGTGTTCTTCTTCATATAGTCTGGCTTCTCAGATTATTTGCTTAGCAAACAGACTGAATAAGTATGATGAAAGGATACCCTGATGCATACCTTTCCTGACTTTAAACCACGCAGTATCCCCTTGTTCTGTTTGAATGACTGTCTCCTGGTTTATGCACAGGTTTCACATGAGCACAATTACTAAGTGTTCTGGAATTCCCATTCTTCACCATGTTATCCATATTCGTTATGATCCACACAGTCGGATGCCTTTGCGTAGTCATTAAAACACAGGTAAACATTCTGGTATTCTCTTCTTTCAGCCAAGATTCATCTGACATCAGCAATGTTCTCTTCTGAATCCGGCTTGAATTTCCGGCAGTTCCCTGTCGATGTACTGGTGCAACACTTTTGAATCATCTTCAGCAAAATTTTATTTGCGTGTGATATTAATGATATTGCTTGATAATTTCCACATTCTGTTGGATCACCTTTCTTTGGAATGGGCACAAATATGGATCTTTTTCAGTCAGTTGGCCAGGTAGCTGTCTTTCTAATTTCTTGGCATAGATGAGTAAGCACCTCCAGTGCTGTATCCATTTGTTGAAACATCTCAATTAGTATTCCATCACTTCCTGGAGCCTTGTTTTTTTCCAGTGCCTTCAGTGCAACTTGGACTTGTCCTTCAATACCATTGGTTCTTGATCATACGCTACCTCCTGAAATTGTTGAATGTCAACCAGTTCTTTTTGGTATAGTGACTCTGTGTACTCCTTTCATCTTCTTTTAATGCTTCCTGGATCATTAAATATTTTGCCCATAGAATCCTTCAGTATTGCAACTCAAGGCTTGAATTTTTTCTTCAGTTCTTTCAGCTTGAGAAATGCCGAGTGTGTTCTTATCTTTTGGTTTTCTAACTCCAGGTCTTGGCACATTTCATTATAATACCTCACTTTTTCTTCTCAAGCCGCCCTTTAAAATCTTCTGTTTAGCACTTTTATTTCATCATTTCTTCTATTCACTTCAGAAAGAGCAAGTTTCAGAGTCTCTCCTGACATTCATTTTGGTCTTTTGTTTCTTTCCTGTCTTTTTAATGGCCTTTTGCTTCCTTCATGTATGATGTCCTTGATGTCATGTCACAACTCATCTGGTCTTCCGTTATTTGTGATGCATGAATAGTGCATCAAATCTATCCTTGAGGTGGTCTCTAAATTCAGGTGGGATATACTCAAGGTTGTACTTTGACTCTTATGGACTGTTTTAGTCTTCTTCAGCTTCAACTTGAACTTGCATATGAGCAATTGATGGTGTATTCCACAGTTGGCCCCTGGCCTTGTTCTAACTGTGATATCTAGCTTCTCCATCATCTCTTTCCACAGATGTAGTTGATTTGGTTCCTGTGTATTCCATCTGGTGAGGCCCAGGTGTATAGTTGCCATTTATGTCGTTGAAAAAGTATTTTCAATGAATAGGTCATTGGTATTGCAAAATTCTAACATGGGATCTCCCGAGTCATTTCTATTACCAAGCCTATATTTTTCAGCTGCTGATCTTTCTTTGTTTCCAATTTCCCCAGTCCAGTCACTAGTTGTCATCAATGCATCTTGATTGCATGTTTGATCAATTTCAGACTGCAGAAGTTGGTAAAAATGTTCAGTTTCTTCATCTTTGGCATTAGTAGTTGGTGCATAAATTTGAATAGTCGTATTAACTGGTCTCCCTTGTAGGCCTATGGATATTAGTCTATTACTGGCAGCGTTGTACTCCAGGGTGGATCTTGAAATGTTGTTTTTGACATTGATGCCATTCCTCTTCAATTTGCCTTTCCCAGCATAGTGGACCATATGATTGTCTGATTCAAAATGGTCTATACCAGTTCATTTCAGCTCACTAATGCCTACGATATTGATGTTTACGCATTCCATTTCATTTTTGACAACTTCCAATTTTCTTAGATTCATATTTCATGCATTCTACTTTCCTGTTATTAATGGATGTTTGTGGCTGTTTCTTCTCATTTTGAGTTGTGCCACATCAGCAAATGAGGGTCCCGAAAGCTTGACCCCATCCACATCATTGAGGTCAACCTACTTTGAGGAGGCAGCTCTTTCCCAGTTGTATTTTGAGTGCTTTCCAACCTCATCTTCCAGCACTATATCAGACAATGTTCTGCTGCTATTTGTAAGGTTTCTACAGGCCAGTTTTTTCAGAAGTAGGTTGCCAGGTCCTTCTTCCAAGTCTGTCATAGTCTGGAAGCTCCGCTGAAACCTGTCCACCAGGGTGACTCTGCTGGCATTTGAAATACTGGTGACATAGCTTCCAGCATCATGGCAACACACAAGCTATTACAGTATCAGAGTAGAGCTGTAGTCCATTAAGATTCTCAATGGCCGATCTTTCTCTTCCAAGGCACCTCTGGGGAGACCTGAACCTCCAACTTTTTAGGTAGCAACCCAGTGTGTTCAGTTTATACCACTCTGGGACTCCTCTGGAAGGTCGGCAGACTGTTACTATTGCTTCCCCTTGGGAGTGGGTGGACTAGAAGTGAGGACAACCACTTTATACATTTCGGTATTGGTTGCATTTGTATTATTTGATTCTGCTGCCCACCAACTGCCTCCCCACACTACCATTCCAGCCTCTCATGGCTCCTGGGCCTCTGGTTCCTGCTTCTTTGTGTGGCTCATACTCCTGAAGGCCCTGGTTTTTGGCTACTCAGGGCAAACATTGGCTTCACTTCTCAGTTTAAGCAGTGGACTTTGCAACAGGATCATGGGACAGCTTAGACTGTGCCAGGGTCTCTGCTCATTAGTCTGCACAGATTCACTGACATCCCACCCAGCAATCACCTCCTGGAGCCTAGCAAGGTCAGGTGCCTCTCCCTGAATAGAACCCCATGGAAGGTGCCATTCATGCTGGAGCAGCCTGGAAGAGGAAACAAGCAGGTGGAGAAAGAGGCAGGCACGCCCCAACAATGCTGCCACTCCCACTCTATGTCTTCTCCCTCTGAGTGGGCAGATCACTAATTGGCCTTCACAGCCCTTGTTACAAACAAGGCCTGGAGGCGAATTCCAGCCACACCTCCAGCCAGGGAAATGAACTCTTGCTCTGTCCTCTCTTTAATATGGATGTGACACCTGCAGGCTACAGCATGTCGCACCGTGAGAATTATTTCTCCATTAAAATGCAGGAGCTGGAGCTTTGCCCAGGAAGGGCAGCTAAAAATACTGCTCTCCAGGGTACTCGTCACCAGGTGACTCAAGTGGCCACCTTCCTCGCCTCTCAGTTCCCAGGCAAGTCCCACACCTACGGGGTCCCTCCCTTGAGCACTTGATATAGCATCATGTCTGAACCTTATCCCAGCCCCTTCAGAAAGAAAAAGCACCACTTTGCCTGTTTTACAGGTGGGTAAACTGAGCCTCAGATGCTTGCTCTGGGTCACTGCACTCCATCTATACAATCACCTGGGGGAACATGAGTGTGCAGCCCTGACTGCAGAAGGGAAGAGAATGCCTCACCTGTGCCCGGCACTTAGCATTGGCAGCCTGTCTTTTTACCTACTGTCTCATCCGATTCTCACAACAGTCTTGTGAAATAGAAACTATTGCTGTCCCCACTTCACAGTGGGGATTGCAGCCCAGCGAAGTGAGGTGCCACGCTCACAGGCACTCGGGGAGCATAAGGGGTAAAGGCACAAGTCTTTTAATTCTAAAACCCACCCAGAGCATACACAGGGTGATTCCTAGAGTCACGACCTTATAATAAACCCCCAGTTTGTGAAGAATACCCCCTACTTTTCAGGAGGGGTAGTTGCTGTTGTTATTTGCTGTTGAGTCGATTCTGACTCATGGTGACCCCCATGTGTACAGAGTAGAACTGCTCCATGGGGTTTTCAAAGCTGTGATCTTTTGGAAGCAAAATGCCAGGCCTTACTTCTGAGGTATCTCTGGGTGAGTGTGAAGTGCCAACTTTTCAGCAAGTAGATGAGTGCTTTATTGTCTGTGCCATCCAGGGACTCTTTTCAGGAGGGGTCTCACCCCCATATAAGAGAGAGTTAAAAGATAAAAAAAAAAATTCAGGGGCTCGGTCGGTTAGTAGCAGACCCAGGACTCCCAGCCCAGGCTCTTCCTGCTGCTCCAGGCCTGTGAAGCTCCAGGCAATGACTGGCCAGCCGAGAGCTGAGGCACTGTCACCAGGGGGCAAATGGACACAGAGTGCTCTGCAGACTCCCTCATCCCTCGACCTGGTTCTCTGGAAGCCTGTTTACCTGGAAAGTTCACCGTCCTCTCAGTCTTTTGAGATGGAAGGTAGTTAAGACTTTAACGCCATTTTTCATGTAAGAAAGGCCCAGAGAAGCTAAATGTACTGCTCAAGGGCACAGGACAGAACTAAGCCCCTGACTCCTGCTTGATGCCATTTTCACTGGGTCGGCCACGAACAGCATACAGAACTCCTTTCCGATACTGGACCTCAGCTTCCCCATCAATAAAATGGGGGCCTTAGCCAGGGCCCTAAACAACCCTAGGGACTGAATCTTCTAAGAAACCAGGTGGCACTCCTAGAAGTGGGAGGAGCCCCAAAGAGCAACCAAAGGACTTGGCTTTCTGCTTATCCAACCTCACTTCACCAACAAGGAAACTGAGGCCAGGGAGAGGGGTGGCACATGGCCACGGAAACTCAGTCACTTAAGAACGGTGAGCATAAGGAGATGCAGGCCCCTATCCCACCCTGAGACTTCCAGAAGGAGACCCTTCTGCTGAGTCCCGATGCCCCATTCTCCTTCCAAACACTCACAGAGAGAAAGCTCTTTACAAAGGCATTTATTTTCCCCAGTACTCTCCCAGTTTACAAAATTCCTCAGAGTCCCACATTTAAATTAAAAATCCCCACATACTCCATTCCCGGGGGGAGAGCTGTCACCAGGAAGATATCAGAACATCGGAAGTTCGAGCCTACTAGAAGTTGGATGCTGGCCAGACAAGCCAGGTGGGGCCCCAGCCCCAGAATAGCACCATGGTTGGTGGGGGCAGTGTCTGTGTCCTGCAGCCCTCCTGGCCCCGCCCCCAAGTCCAGCCATGAGGGAGGCCCCAGGAATCACCTATGCTGCTGCTATCCCAGGTCTGGGGGCCCATGGCCACCTGCTCACCTGCCCGCTCTTCCAGGCTTACACCTGGCAAGACACCGGAAACCATCAGAGTCCCCAGTTGTGGCATGAGGCTACGGCCCTCTCTCCAGTTTCTGCCCCCACCCCATGCTCTGGGTAAGGATTAGGGATGGGGTGGGGGTGAGGTATCCAGAAGCTGCGGGCACAGAAGAAGGGTCAGTGGGAGCAAGGCAGAAGCCGCCCGCTGTGAACCACCCTCTCTGACTGTCCCCCAGGCTGACGCACAGCTCCTTGTCTGGCTCCTTGCAGGTTTCCCAGCCAGATGACGAGATCCTTGAGGGAGGGACTTGTCTTCTCACTCAGGGTCCCCAGCACCTAACACAGTGCTGACACCCTGTGGATGCTCCATAAACAGTAATTGGATGGATAAATGAAAGGAGTTGTTTTGCGGCTCCCAAGGCAGGAAAGGAAGAGGGACAGAAGCTGGGTCCCTACAGGGGGAGGCCCATGGCGCACATCCAGACAGCCAGTGTGACCAGCACATGCTTCATTGGGGAGGGCTGGGCAGAGAGGAGGGTGCTCAGAGGGCACAGCCCAGGGCACCAAAAAGGAGACAGGGTGAGGAGGGGCATCCGTGTTCCAGCACGTGCACCTGTGTGTCTCTGCACACCTGTAGGTGGCTCTGTGGGCCCTGTCTTGACTCAGGGGGGAAGGAAAAAGCCCAACACTGGGGCCAGCGAAGGAGGAGGCAGGAGGAGACAGCCTCTAGACTCGAAGAGCTGCTGAGGTTGCAGGGTCCTTGTCTGAGAGACGGGAATAGAGATTATTATGGGGGACATCAGGACTAGAAGGCTAAGAAATGATAACTAGTGTATCAGGGCCATTGGAGAAACCAGGCAGGGGGTGACTTGTATCATGTCCTTGGAGAAATAAAGCAAAGGAACGGTCTGAATATTACATCCTTTGGAGAAAAAGGTAGCCAGATGGTCCAGGTAGCATAACCACTGGAGAAATAAGGTGGTAGGGTATTCTGTAGTTGCGTCCACAAGAAATAAGGCAGCAGAATGGTTTATGTATTGTGTCGCCAGAAAAATAAGGCAGCAGGGTGACTTGGGAATCATGTCCATTGGAGGAAGAAGGTGGTGGGGATAGGGGTCAGTCTATGTATCGTGTCCTTTGGAGAATGAGTAGACTGGCCAGAGTGGGGGCAGGGAAGCCCTAGCCCCAGGCTCACACAGAGGGCCCAGTACAGCCGGAGGTGCGGGCCCCAAGCAGGGCAGCAGCTCCCTGGTCCTCATGGTCAGGCTATTTCTTGTCCATCGTCTGCATCTCATTATGGGAAGAAAAAAGGGGAAAACAACAGTAAATATTGCTGGTTCCATTCTAGGGCAAGGAGTCGATGGGATACACTAGAACTCCAGGTTTGGTCACACATTCAGGGTTGGCAGTGGGTGTGAGACTGGCAGCAGCAGTCCACCTGACAGCCCCCTGTGCCAACCACTGCTCTCACAGGCCCAGATACAAGCACGGGAGCTGGGTGTCAGACATGCCAAGAAGGCACTCCAGGGAGATTGTCCTCAGTCCCCATGGGCCAATCACACCACATACACTGACCTGCCAACCAGTCCCTTCAGCTGGGATACTTTTCCCTCCCCATCTCTCCCTGCCTTTCCATCCAATCCATCCTCCAAAGCCCCTCCTCTAGCCAGAAACCCCTTCTGAACTGTCCTTTCTCCTACTGATTTCCCCAAGAATGACGCTGTGGGGAACATCCTCCCTCGGGCTTCTTAGAGCCACATCCCTGGCCTCTCTCTACTCCCTAACCTGAATAAAGAGGGACTGGCATGTGGCCTCACCCCTCCTTTTCCTATTCTTGGGCTCCGTCTGTCCACAGAGAAAGTGCCCTTGGTCACTCTCCCATCAGGGGCTGACTCTGTGGTTGTCCAGTTGGCCAGAGACCAGGCCCCGGGCTACCTCACGGGGGAGCAGGATTGGGAAGCTCGCTGCTTCACACACCCAGGCCACATTCCCCAAAAACCAAGCTGACATTCTGCTC
This sequence comes from Elephas maximus indicus, assembly GCF_024166365.1. Taxonomy (NCBI): domain Eukaryota; kingdom Metazoa; phylum Chordata; class Mammalia; order Proboscidea; family Elephantidae; genus Elephas; species Elephas maximus. The sequence goes on along the minus strand of NC_064831.1, from coordinate 63,833,026 downwards.
TCCATCTGCTCGATTCTTCTATGCCTCATTTGATCTAGAACAACAGGGAGGTCAGTCACTTATCTCCATCCTCCAGGCCCCAACCTAGGCCTCCACTACTGTCACTGGAAACACGGACATACCACTTTACAGAGCAGCTGGGACCTGTATCCCAGCTAACACGGGGACCTCGGGTCCTCAGCCCTATGCCACCTCACAAAGGGGGAGGTCGAGGCAGCTCTTCCAGGAAGGGAGTCTCAGGTCACTAGTGAACAACCCTCCCAGCCTCCTACACACAGACGAATAGACACATAGACCCACAGTCTCAAGCACCACGTGTCTTTACCTTCTTTGTTTTCAGAGTGTTTCAGAGGCTGCAGGGCTGCAAAAAAGGACGGAGCATGCTGTGAGAGGAGGGCCGTGGGAAGTGGCAGGACAGGGGTCAGCAGAGGGGAGAGGGACAGGGGCTGAGGAAGAAGTGGGGGTAGAAGGACTCGGAGGAGGAGAAAGAAGGTAGACAGAGAAGTCGGGAGGGTGGGGACAACATGGCAGCACCAGGGAGGAGCCCTAGGCTGCTGTCCCAAGCTCCACTGTGGCTTGTTGTGCCTCCCTCTAGGCCTCAATTTTCTGCATCTATAGAATGGGGACAATTACACTGCCTGCCAACGAGCTAGAGATGTGAAAATGCACTGAGCCTGCTCCACAAATAAGGGCAAAGGAGAAAGCTAATGGAGGAGGCGGCATATCTATAGACAGTCAGAGGTGGGCCCGGGGCCATAGGGAATGAGCCTGGGCAAATCTCTCACCACCTGCTTCTCCCCAGCCCCTCCCTTCTTCCAATCACAACTGCCTCTGGGCATGAAAAATGAGGCCTGACCTCAGGGCTGTCTCCACAGCTGCCACACCCTTTGGTGCCAGGTGATTAAATTGGCATGATTTACAGCAATCTCCAGGTATCAGTCTCCTGCGACTCCTTCTGTGGGGGTGGGGAGGGAACCATCCCAAATGCCTTATCAGGCATCTGCCTCTCCCAGCCCTGAAGATCCTGGAATAGAAGGCCACAAGGCCTCCAGTGGCCATGGTGCAAGTGACTTGGTACCCAAGCTGGGCTCCTGGTTTGTATTTCCACAGCACCATGTCCTTTGCAAACTACCTTCCTAACCATTCTCAAGAGAGCTTTAAACCAGCCCTCTGGTGCCATTGTGGAGCCCTGGTGGTGTACTGGTTAGCAGCTCAGCTGCTAACCGAAAGTTCAGCAGTTCAAATCCACCTGCTGCTCCTTAGAAACCCTATGGGGCAGTTCTACTCTGTCCTATAGGGTCGCTATGAGTCAGAATCAACTGGATGGCACCTAACAACATCAACTGGTGCCATCAAAGCGGGGGTCAACCTGACCATTTCACAGATGGGAATACCAAAGCCCAGAGGAACAAAGCACCCGCCCAAAGTTACTGAGGCTCTAACTAGAGTGGTACTGCCTTTAACTACTTGCCTAATAATGGGGCTCCAATTGACTGAGCACTTACTAGATGACAGGTACAGAACTACGCACCTACACATATTATCTCGTTTCATTTAACCCATATGACCTATGAAGGTAGGTCCCGTTATTATACCCATTTTACAGATGAGGAAACTGAGGCTGAGAAAGGCAAAATGATTTGCCCGAGGCCACTCAGGCTGTCTGACTCCAAAGTCTTAACCACTCCCTCTGTGGCGGTGGGTGGGGAGTCTTAACCACTATACCAGGACTGCCCTGTCTTCTGAGCCTACTCCCAGGAGGCCACCAGACTGCAGGGTCACTCAGGGTGGAACCGACCCTGGTGGGTTGGTAAAGGTGGGCAGGAGAAATGAAGCATCACTTCGAAGGGAATCAGGGAAGATCCATCTTTAGGTCCGACTCTGAGCAAATACCAGACTCTCTGGCTTGAGAGGCCTCGGGCCGGACAACACACTTCATTCGAATCTTAAAGCAAATCTGACCCCCCCAGATTGTGGCGTTTTCTCCCCTGTTCTTTATGTGCTTTCCCCAGCCCAGAAGGTCAGCTCCCAGTTGGGACTCACCTGTCTTGGATCTTTCTCCACCCCCATCCTGGTCCTCGGCCCCTGGGAATCAAGAAATCTGAGTGAACAAAAACCTTTCTCAGCCCACTTTCATCATCGAACTTCCCACCTGTGCAGATAAGCGAGGCCTGAGCAGGCTTGAACTGTGGTCCAACGCTGGACACAGGGTCAGAGCTTGAGACCAGCACAGAGCAGAGGAGAGCCCTGTGGCAGGGCGAAAGGGTTCCCAGCCTGAAGACTACCACCCACCTAGCCAAGGACCCTCTACCCACCCCTCCACCAACCCACCAACCCCATCACCTCATCCACCCAGGCACTAACCCAGTCAACCATCACCTCCAACACATACAGCCATCCATTTATCTATTCACTCATCCTTCCCCTGGCCCACCCAGCTGCCAGTGCACAGGTCCTCACCCAGCCATCAACTGACCAGTTTCTTCTCCATTCACACACACAGTCTCCTTCCTGACAGCTAGTCCTCCTTCAGCCTCTCTGACCACTCATCTACTCTCATGCCTCTGTTTACCCATCTACCACCCAGCAGCGTCAACTTACCCATTTACCGATGTCCACTCATCCATCCACCACTTGCCAGAGTTAACTCAGCCACCTAGCAAGGTCAACTCACCTATCTACCAATGTCAAATCACTCAGCCTGGCAAACAGCATCTGCGTCAGGATCTCCCCACTGAGGCACACATTCACACACGGTGACACAAAACACTGAACATTCACAGCTGTGCGGCTAAGTTCTCGTGTTCTAAGCCTGCTCTCTCCCTCACAAACACACTCATGTTCACTGACTTACACTCTCACACTCACTCTTATTTGCACAGACACATCCATCCCCTTGTCTCACTTCAGCCTTGCACATCCACCCCCTCCTTCCCAGTTATACTCAAAGCCACACACATTCAGCTACATATACACACTGACAAACTCACACTTGCCTACACATAAGACATGTTCAGACTCAAAGTCATACGTGTGCGCACACATACACACACACTAAATCCAGTGCAGTTTGCACACCCACAGCCATTCTATCATTTTCTACACACAGTGATGTCACAGGCACACCGACATTCCCAAGCACACATTTGTGCACACACACCCTCCCTCTCACTCACCTGCACTCTCCTCCTCGCAGCTCTGTTTGATCTTCTTCCAGCACACAAAGGCCAGGGCCACCAGCAGTGCCACGAGACAGACGGAGAGCCCCACGGTCACCCACAGGGCCTCAGGGGGGAATGTCATGGGCTGCCCTGGAAGGGGGTGTGGGAAGAATTTCAGGCCTGACCCTGAATGCCCTGAGGGCAGTATACAAAGTGTGAAAGGGTTTGGGGCTCTGGCCCTCACTAGCGCTGCGAATAGAGCTCACTTACGATTCCAATGCCCCTCTCCCGTTCATTCGTATTCGTTCCCAACCCAACAGAGCCATGGCTGATGTAGACCTGCCCCAACCTGGGAAGGCTGAAGAGTCTGCAGGTGAATGATGCTCAAGAACCTGCGGCTCCCCGCTAACTTTACAGCAGGAGCAGGAGAGGAGAGTAGCAGTTGACATGGATGGCCAGGAGCACACAAGAGAAACCCCTGGTGTCCTAGGATGGGGCTCCTGCAATGGGGGAGGGAGTGGGGGGGATCCTTTCTATGTTCATCTCCCAGTAAAGGACAGAGTAGGGCTCAGACCCACATCTTCAGGCTCCAAGTCCAGCGCTTGCTGCATAAAGCCCCGTTCACATACAGACTCCTTACAGCACAGCCAGCTTCACTAACCCTCATCGGCTGTGGCAGCAACCGGGCCAGAGGCCTCAAAGTCTGAATCCCAGAATGTTTTACAAGGTACAAAGCTCCCTGAAGCAAAATGCAGGCCAAGGGCTCCAAAGTAGGCCAGACCCGCTCTAATGAAAACAGGAGGCCAGGTGGTGGGGAGGAGAGAAAATGAGGCCGAGGGGCCAAAGGTGAATTCTGATCTTGGTTCATCTACTCACTGCAGGCAGGGTGCTGCTGCCAGGGTCCACAGACTTCCAGGGGTAGGTTTAGGGGGGCCAGGAACCCTCAAAACTACCATATGCAATTGCACATTGTCTGGGAAGAAGGTCCTTAGTATTTATCCAATTTTCAAAGACACCTCAAAGGATTCAGAGCCAACTGTGTTATTCTGCGGCCTGGAGAAAACTCCTTCTCTCTCGACCTCAGTTTCCTCGTCTGGGAAATGTGCTTGGCAACACCAGCCTAAATGAAAGCATTTTCAGAATTCTCGGCATCATACAAATGACTATTATTTATAATTAGCAGTTTAAGTGTTTTATAAAAAACGTTAGCTGCTAAAGCAACTTAAAACAGATGCTTCCCTTAGGTGGAGTAAACACGCTCTTGCCGTCACATTTATACTCACATGTTCTGCTCGGGCGTGTGCAACTAATTATAATTAATTCAGCCCAGTGTGCAAACGATCACAAAGCCCACCTAGGCTTCAAGGTTCCTCTCAACTCGCACCACCCCCTAGAGGCTTTCCCTGGCCACTTCCTGACACTCCTCTCCTCTGAAAACTCCACATTCCCAGTCAATCTCATTCTATCCTGTATTTTTTATTGTTTCCAGTGAACACAGCGTTTTCGCCACCAGACCGTGCGGTGTTCTCTAAAAGGGCAAGGAGACTTCTCAGAGCATCGAAAAGCCCATGGAAGTGACTCCCATCCAGACAACAAGGACCCACGGCGTCTCCAGGGAGGGGATGGGTTCAATCTTGGGGAGGGGGTGGGCATTAGCCCCCTCTCCCTGGGGCTGCCTCTGCACGCTCCCAGGCACAAGGGATGCCCCCTGAGGTGGGCATTAAAGAAAGGGAAGGGTGCCTAGGGTAGGAACACAGCCTGGCTAGAAGGGAACTCCCAGGATAGAAGGGCTAAGCCATGAACTCCTAGAAGACGAGCGTAAGAAGCACTGGCTCCAGGTGCGTGAGGACCATATAAGGCCCAGGGCACACTCAAAGTGGAGAAGCAAAACAGGAACTAGTCAGTGAGTCCTGAGGTTTGTGCAGAAACTGCGGGCCAGATGATGAGACTTGGATGGGGTAGGAGCGTGAGAAGAAGCCATTGGAAGAGAAAAGAGGAGAATCAGATGGACAGAACCAGCTATTCTAGCCCCAGAGTGTGCAGGGCAGCCCCAGGGAGAGCTCAGCTGGCCCAGCGGGAGGGATTGAAGAGCCAGGCTGAACTAACAAGCCTGGGGAAGGACTGGCTACAGGACTTTCAGGTCCAAACACAGATGAAGACTGCCTCCCTTGGCCCAAATGTGGACCTGAGCCCTCTGCACACTCCCAGGCACAAGGGATGCCCCCTGAGGTGGGCATTAAAGAAAGGGAAGGGTGCCTAGGGTAGGATCCTAGAAACACCTGAAGTGGGAATCGCCAAATGGGGGACCTCCATCTAGCATTTGGCCACATGGGGGCAGCAGAGACAGCTCCAGCTATTCCAGCTGCTGCCAAGGTGGAGCTCACCTCTGCCTGAAGAAGAGGGGACACTGGCCCAGGTTAGGGGTCTGACCGCCTGGAGAGGCCTACCTGTCTCTCAGGGGTTCAGAATCAGACAGTGCCCACCTGCGCAGCAATACCTTCGCATCCCCTGGCGAGGTTCCCGTGAGAAACCAATCCACCACCATTGCCCCAGGCCGCCTGTAGGCTGCCCCAGGACTCCGCCCACCCCTCCAGATTCCAGGCGGGTACTTCGTCCTCTATGTAAGAAGCACAGGTACCACCAAGGAGCTGTTAGAAGGAAAAATATTACACAATTTTCTTATCAGCTCGTTAAAGTCCCTTGACTTCTTGTTGGGGAGAACGTGAAACACCTGAAATGTGTGAAAGGGACTTTTAAACAGTCTTTTGAGCAAATAAAAAAACCCAAACCCACTGCCATAGAGTAGATTCAGACCAGCTTATTTAAATTCCAGTGCAAGGACTGATCTTGAAAAAAAGGCATCCTTCCTGGCTGCCTGTCAGCCGCCTCACCTGTGATGGTGACGGAGCCGTGGGCGTCCTGCTGCAGCACAGGGTTGCGCACCAGGCAGCTGTAGGTGCCATTGGCGCTCAGCACCACCCTCAGCACGCTGCGCACATCGAACAGGCCCTGCTCATTGGCCATCTGCGACGTGGTCACGTTGTGGGTCAAGGGCGCGCCCTGCCCATCCTGCCAGAACACCTCGGCCTCAGGGTAGCCCCGGTAGCTGGAGCACGTGATGGTCACCGTGTCTCCAGGCCGCAGGTCCTTGTTGGGCTCCAGGGTCATACTGGGCTTCGAGTAGGGGGCTGAAAGGGACAGAAGGCAGGGGTCAAGGGATGGCAAGGGATATGGGAGGCATAGTGAAGGACAGGGTCCCTGGGTCTGTGAGTGCAGGGCGTCAGCACTGGGGCTTGGATTTGGGGTCAATGTTAGGCAGTGGGTCAGGGGCCCTGGATATCTGAGGGGTGTAGGATGGGGGGTGAGGGCGGGCCCTCCATCTCTCCCTCCCTCCCTCCGGGTGCTCACCTGCCACCTGCAGGCTGACCGCAGCACTGCCAAAGTCCCGGATGCTCACGAAGCAGGTAAAGCTGCCCTCATCTGCCACGCGCACGCGCCGCAGCCTCAGGGACGCGTTGCCCTGCGCCAGCAGGTCCGGGAAGAGCGCGGTGCGGTTGGCATAGGCACTGCCCTGGTCGCGGCCCTCAGTGAAGCTGTGCACCAGCTGTTTGGTGTCTGTCAGCTGCCAGATGAGGTTGAGCTGCGCCAGGCTGAAGTCGGGCTCGGGTGAGAAGGAGCAGCGCAGGGTGGTGTCGGTGCCCACCAGGGCCACCACAGGGTCTTCGGGGACCTGGACCTCTACCGCGCCTGGGGGCAGGGACGGAGGGGCGGTGGCGCTCAGGGTTACCACCCCGCCGCCTTCCAGACCTCCTACCCCCATCAGCGCCCCAGGCCCTGCTCCATCTTCCCATTTCCTCCTCAGATGCCAAAGCAGCTTGAGTTTCAGGACTCCCAGACATGGCTTCTCCCTAACCTTCTTGACAAGAATCCAGCAGGTTGGCCTTGGCCTGACAAGGGGGCCAGGCCCGGGGTAGTGTGACCCTCAAGGGCTCCAGGCCTCTGTTAAAGTAACCTCCCCTCCCCGGCAGGGTCTCTACCTCCCCCAAACCTCAATGTTTCTCCATCTATGCCTTCTTTCCAAGGTTTCTGGAACTCTGGGGTCAGGAGAGGTGGAGGGCCAAGAAGGCCTGGGATCATCGCCCCCTCCATACACAAAGGCCCCGCACCGTGTTCATTTCTCCCGTTATTCCTACTACGCATCTCCCTGTTCTGGGAGGCTGAACGTGGGGAACTAGATTCGAACCCCACGGCCCCTGCTGACAGAACCAGAACCACCCTCCCTCAGGTGGATATTTAAGAAAAAAATCAAGAAAACCTGTGGGGTTCCTGTGGGGCGCGATGGTGACGGAGCCGTGGGCGTCCTGCTGCAGCACGGGGTTGCGCACCAGGCAGCTGTAGGTGCCATTGGCGCTCAGCACCACCCTCAGCACGCTGCGCACATCGAACAGGCCCTGCTCATTGGCCATCTGCGACGTGGTCACGTTGTGGGTCAAGGGCGTGCCCTGCCCATCCTGCCAGAACACCTCGGCCTCAGGGTAGCCCCGGTAGCTGGAGCACGTGATGGTCACCGTGTCTCCAGGCCGCAGGTCCTTGTTGGGCTCCAGGGTCATACTGGGCTTCGAGTAGGGGGCTGAAAGGGGCAGAAGGCAGGGGTCAAGGGTTGACAAGGGGTATGGGAGGCACAGTGAAGGAGAGGGTCCCTGGGTCTGTGAGTGCAGGGCGTCAGCACTGGGGCTTGGATCTGGGGTCAGTGGTGGGCAATGGGTAAGGGGTTGCGGGATATCTGAGGGATATAGGACAGGGGAGGAGCCCCGGTGGCGCAGTGGTTAAGAGCTGGCTGCTAACCAAAAGGTTGGCAGTTTGAGTCCACCAGCCGCTCCTTGGAAACCCTATGGGGCAGTTTCGCTCTGTCCTGTAAGGTCTCTCTAAGTCCGCAACAGGTTTGGTTTTGGGTTTTTGTTGGATGAGGAGGCGCTCCCTCCCTCCGCGTGCTCACCTGCCACCTGCAGGCTGACCGCGGCACTGCCAAAGTCCCGGATGCTCACGAAGCAGGTGAAGCTGCCCTCATCTGCCACGCGCACGCGCCGCAGCCTCAGGGACGCGTTGCCCTGCGCCAGCAGGTCCAGGAAGAGGGCCGTGCGGTTGGCATAGGCACTGCCCTGGTCGCGGCCCTTAGTGAAGCTGTGCACCGGCTGTTTGGTGTCTGTCAGCTGCCAGAGGAGGTTGAGCTGCGCCAGGCTGAAGTCGGGCTCGGGTGAGAAGGAGCAGCGCAGAGTGGTGTCGGTGCCCACCAGGGCCACCACAGGGTCTTCGGGGACCTGGACCTTTAGGGCGCCTAGGCGGGAACGGAGGGGCGGGGCGATGAGGAGGGGCGGGGACACGTGGGACACCCAGGTTCTCCCCCTCCGACCTCCCCCAGCGAACCCCACGGTCTGTCTACCCCTCCTTTTAGGCCTGAGACCCAAAAGTAAGTGCCAGTGGTCCTCATTCATTCATTCAGTCATTCTTTCAATGAGAATATAGTGATCACCTACTATTTGTCTATGATGAGGTTTCGAAATGCAACAGAGAACAAGACCAAAGTTACACCCCTACAGGCTTTACATTTGAATGGGCAAGAGGCACAAACCAGCACACAGATTTCCATTATTGTGTGGTTAGGGGTATGAAGGAAGAAAAGCTAATAGGTGAGAAAGGAGGGTTGTAGTGTTCCAAAAATCTGGTAGGTATTTTACAGCCCTCTGTGTTGCTTGCAACTTTCCTGTAAATATATGTTATTTTGGAAACCCTGGTGGCATAGTGGTTAAGTGCTATGGCTGCTAACCAAAACGTCGGCAGTTCAAATCCACCAGGCACTCCTTGGAAACCCTATGGGGCAGTTCTACTCTGTCCTATAGGGTTGCTATGAGTCAGAATTGATGGCAATGGGTTTGTTTGTTTTGTTTTATATATTATTTTTATAAGTTGGGAAAAGGGCAGGTTCTAGAAGAGTGCACACCAAAATGTAAATAGTGGTTTTCTCTGTATGAGAGAGGATTACAAGTACTTTTCAAAAAACTTATTCATTGTTTTTTTCCTAAATGAATTTTTTATATATATAAAAAAAGAGAAAGGCCTACTTTAAATATGGCTATCAGGAATACCCTTTCTAAAGAGATGATATTAAGCTGAGATTTAAAGAGAATGAAAAAGAGCTGGACATACAAAGAGCCAGGATAAGTGTGTTCCTGGCAGAGGGAACAGCGGGTGGGAAGGCCCAGAGGCCCTGAGATGTCCAGTGTGGCTAAGCATCTGGATGGGAAGACCTTGTGAGACCAGGGAGGGGGTTTAGGTTTAATTCTGCATGCAATGGGGGTTTTAATCAGGCCTCATCTGGGTTTAAAAAAAAAAACAAAAAAAAACTGTTGCCAATGAGTCAATTCTGACTCAGAGGGACCCTAGAGGACAGAGTAGAACTGCCCCATAGAGTTTCCAAAGAGTGGCTGGTGGCTTCAAACTGCAGACCTTTTGGTTAGCAGCTGAGCTCTTAACCACTGCACCACTCTTAAAACACACTGTGGCTTCTCTGTGGAGACTGGATTGTAGGAGGGCAAGAGGGAAACCAGGACATGTCCAGAGCTGGAGCCCCCAGAGAAACACCAGCCCTTTCTTGTGTGCATTTACCCTGCAGCCTCCCTACCCAGTCACCTCCACCTCCATTCCACCTCTTCCTTTAGAGCCCTAGGAAGCTTGACAGGGGTCCCTGATAAATTTTCTTTGGGAGAGAGGCACCCTGTATGCTGCCACTGTCATTCTTGGGTCAGAAAAAGTGTGTGCTTTGGACACCAGCAAAGCAGGCACACTCAAGAAGTGTGAAGATCAAACAGTCTTGGAAAAAAGCTAGTTGACTACAGTGCCTGTGAAAGTTTTCTTCCATTTAGAAAAACAGCATTTCTTTTATTATAGTTAGCATTTTTATTACAACTTACATATGGGGTCATAATCTTTGCAGTGCGTGGAGGTCTCTAAAGGTCTGAAGCTGGCCCTGGCTCTCTTGCTGCAACCCCAAGAGCCCCAGGTTAGCTAACGGGAGCAGGGTGGCCTCCTTAGTGGGGACTTAGTGGCCTTTTCTCTTTCCAGAGAAGTCAAAGCAAGCATGGGTAGAGATGTCCAGCATCACCCCTTTGTGGCCACAAGATGGCACCAGAGACTCCGCTTTGTTTTCTCTATGGCTGAAGAAGCCAGTCCCTCCAAGCAGAGATACTGATTCGGTTTTGAAATATGAGGAGGATATTATTATTAAAGTAGCTACCATGATTGAGTGCTAACTATGTGCCAAGCCCTGTGTGGGAAGATTTACATCATTTATTCAACATGGTTATACTGAGGACAGACAGGCAATAAACAAGCAAACATATGCCAGGTGGTGGTAAACGCCAGGAAGAATGAAGTCAGGTCAGGGATAGGGAGGGGTGGAGGACGATGTGCTATTTTACGCAAGGTGGTCAGGAAAGCCTCGCTAAGAAGGTGACATCTGTGCAAAGACCTGAACAAAGTAAGTGGTCACGTCATGCAGGTGTCTGGGGGGCAGAAAGTTCCAGGCAGAGGGAACAGTAGGTGCAACGGCTCTTAGCAAGGGGCCCACACAGTGTGGTCAAGAAAGAGCATCATCACATTTAGTGCTCCCAATTCTGCAGAGTAGGACGGTATCACGATCGTTGTTGTTGGGTGCCATCAAGGCAGTCCTCTACTTATAGTGATCCCTATGCACAACAGAACAAAATGCTGCCTGGCCCACCCCATGTGCAGTGGCAGATCAGAACAAAATGCTGCCTGGGGCCACCCCATGTGCAGTGGCAGATCGGACCATTGTCATCCACAGGGTTTTCACTGGCTGTTTTTTGGAAGTAGATCGCCAGGCCTTTCTTCCTAGTCTATCTTAGTCTGGAAGCTCCGCTGAAACCTGTTCAGCATCATAGCAACATGCAAGCCTCCACTGATGGACGGGTGGTGGCTGCATACGAGGTGCATTGGCTGGGAATCACATCCCGGTCTCCCACATGGAAGGTGTGAATTCTGCCGCTGAACCACCACAGCCTCACATATCATGATTACCATTTTATAATAGAGGAATCTGAGGCTAAGACAGGTTCAGTATGTTACCTATGGATCCCAGAGGTGGAAACGAGTGTGGACAGGGCACAGGCCTCAGCCCTGCTCCAGAGAGATGGCTTGGCAGGACCCCAGGTGGGAGTGGGAGCCCCCCTTACTCCCTACCATAATTGTTGTCCCTTTCTTCCCCCCGCCCCCTCACCTGTGAGGCAGAGCCAGAGCACTTCCAGGGCTGTGGCCACACGCACACCCACGCCAGGGCTGCCCTGCTGATGCCGCATCTTCCCGCGTGGCAGCTGACAGCTGGGATCTCCGTGGTGGAAGGCTGCCCCTGCCTGCGAGGAAGAGGAAGTGAGGCTTTTGTCTCAAAAGGTCATCCCCAGGCCCCTCCCACCTCCTCTCCCCTGGAACCAGCTGGAGGAAGGCTGCAACTGCCCCTGGGAAGTCCTCCCTCTCTCCCTCCCGGGGCCTCCCACACCCCACAAGGCTCCCTGATGGGAGATCTTTGTGAGAGATGCTGGTAGGAGGGAGTTGAGTTCCTGGAGAGGCTGGATCAGGGAGGTGGGGACGGGGCAGCTGGAATCCACTCTTTCAGCAGGAAGATGTTAGTATACAAATATAAGGAAAAGGAGGCAAGGAGGCAAACAAAGACAAGGCTGGCAAGTTCAAGGCCTGCTCTGGGGGAGGACTATGCACAGATCAACTTGGCTGGAGACAACAGCTAGTAGGGGAGAGGAGGAACTGAGGCTGGAGCCAGATTTAGACACGGGCTAAGGAGTCTCAACTTTATCCTGAAGCCAGGTGGGAGCCACTGAAGGTTCTTGAGCAGGGGAATGATATGGTCAGACTTGTCCTCATGAAGATTAATCTGGTATCATCTGCAGGCTAAATGAGAAGGCTAGACAGAAGAGAAAAGGCAGGCTGGGGTAAAAGTGACAGGATTTGGGGACATGGAGAGAAAGAAAGAGACAGCAGTCAAGGTGTCCATCATCTTGAGCCCCAGTGACCAGATGGGGTGTTCCCTGAGACAGGGAACATGGAAGGGTTCAGTGTAGGGTATGCAAAGTTAGCGCATTTGTGCAGAAACTTCCAGGGGAGACTTCTCGGAGGCAGCTGGAGGTATGAGTGTGGGCTCCAGAGAGGGAGGACATTTGCTACTTTAATGCAAGACCGGTCAGAAGTAGGAGAGGCCAGGGCTGGCTGACTCCTCAAGCCTGGTGTCCGGGCTGAGTGAGAGGTGGGTCTTGGCCACTGGTCAGGCCTGAGCCAGGGAGCCTAGCCTTCCCAATCCTGGCCGCCCCCCACCAAGGGGGCCGCCCCCAAGGTATCTGACTCCGGCAGGCAGCACACACTTTTCCTGTGTCCCACACAGGGAAAATCACTCATGCCACATCCTGATCAAGCCACATGACCGGTGCTGTTCAGCCAGAATACACATGATGTCACATCCTCATGACCACCCTGGGAGGTGGGCCAGGCAACTCCATCCCATTTTGTAGAAGAAAAAAATGACAACCCAGATAAGTGACGCGATTTCATTCGAGTCTTGTAATTTGCCAGTTAGCAGAGCCGATAGGAGTTCAGGTCCTCGACCCCCTACACCTTTCTGCCCTTCCACAGAGCAAACCAGATCAGTAACCGTTAGCATCAATTCCAGTCACCGGCACCCAACCTCAGCCCCTCCAATCCCAACCAACCACCACCCCCTCCCCGCCACACACACCCAGCAGCTGGGCTGTGGGGCTCCCTGTCTCTAGCCAAGCCGACTGCATCCTGCCTGGCACTCCCCCCTCTCCCCCAGCTGTCCGCTGTGGGGAAGCCCTCAGCAGCCACTTCCTTCCCAGATGATTCCGCCGGCTTTAAAATCCAGCAGCCTCAAAGCCTTGCCACCTGCTGAGTCAGCGGCCTTCCCACTCCATTCATAAAAGCACCCTTGGTGGGCACCACATCCTGCCCTATGAGGGCCACCAGGGCCCACAAGAAAACCTAGCCCCTAGGGAGCTGCCTGCCGTGCCTGCCAGCCACCACAGAAAGGACTAAGGATTAAGGGGCTCCCGGATTCCAAGTCTTCCTTCTTGTCTTTCACCCCCAGGCAGAACCAAAGCCTGTCTGTCCTTCCTGGGCCACCTCCCTCACCCTCCCCACTACCGCTCAAGCCCGCTGTCTCCCACCCTGACCCTCCGGGAGCCTACTCACTGGCCCTGCTATCTCCACACTTTCCCTGCCAATGCTTCTCCAAGGTGCCTTCTCTTAGGACCTAAGACAGAAATCTGCTTGCATGCTTCACCTGCTCAAAAACATCCCATGGCTCCCCATTCACTACAGGAGTAAACTCACATTCCCCTGCCTGGCACTCAAGACCTTTCTAGTGACTGACTTTTCCATACATGAAGCTAATTCCTGCCACTGGGTTTTGCCCTCCAGGGCTTCCTGGGAATTCTTGCCTGCCACCTCTGTGAATGTGGGGGGATCAGGGAACACCTCTCTCCTGAGCAGACCGACCAGGTCTCCCCAAGGGCCTAGCTATCCTTCCCTCCAGAGAATGAATGAGGGCGTTCCCAAGGGTGGGCATTGGGCTTGCTCTCCTGCTGATTCCTCTCCTAGATTCTGGGCCCAGGAAGCCCACCCTTGTGGCCCACCCTATAGAGAAACCTGACACAGCAACAAGAGACTCCTAACCCAACAGCTGAGTGCCAGGAGCTGGAAGCAGGAAAGAGAAACATATCTCAGAGACCAGGAGCTGCTCAGAGCGCAGGAGGCAGCCAGAGAAAAGAATCACTGCCCATCTGGACAGACGGGCGGCCTGGTACACAGAGCCACATGGAGACACATGACCTCATGCTGCATACACGCCACCCCAGCCCACCTTTCCCACAGAGGGGAATTCTCATCCCCAGGGGGCCCTGCCCTGGGCTAAGCATGTGCCACTCCTCCCATTGAGCCACCAGCCAGCCCTCCTTGTCCTCTCCTCTCCCCCAGTCCCAGCCCCACGTGGGAACCCCAGAAGCCCTGCCAGGAAAGACCACAGAGTGCCTTGGGCTTTGAAAGAGAAGCAGAAGGTAGGAGTCCAGGCCACCCTCAGCCTGAGGTGCAGCAGGTGCCTCTAATCCCAGCAGAGGTGGAGCCGAAGGGAAGCTTGCGAGAGATGACCCAAGACATGCCCCCGCGGAACCCAAACCAAAAAACAAGGGCTAGACTGGGCTCTGGACCCAGGCCTGGGGATGCCCAAGAGGGACTCCTTTCCTCCACCATGACCACCAGCATCCTCCTCATGCCAACTTCCTCCCAACCCCTGCAGGGGCTGCTTAGGTACCACTTCCCACAACGTAGACAAGAAAGGGCAGAGAGATATAGAGCCCCGAAAACATGAGTTAAGCCCCTGGATCCAGCTATACCTGAAGAAAGCTGCACACCTGGACTGCTCAGATACTTAAGCCAATCATTTTTTCCTTATGCTAGTTTCAGCTAGTGAAACCCGTGAGAGCTGGAACTTGATGGGACTGCCTTGTTTTTCCGTGTCTCGCAAGTTTTCCGCCTTTAACGGGGGGCACGCTTACCCTTTTTCTCTCTGCCTTTAACAGAGTGCAGGCTTACCGTTTTTCTATCACTTTCTATCAGTGGAAAATATTTTAGTTTTCCTTCTCTGACAGGTTTCTGCCTTACACGGGTTCCAGCTTTCACAGGTTTTACTGTATTACCTGCAGCTGAAAGAGTTCTCAAATATGCATTCATTCATGTGTTCAGTAGGTCATTTAACTCTTGCCTTGAGGCAGGCACGGGGGACAGAGAGATGAATAAGCTGTGTGTCTGTCCTCAAGAAGCATGCATTCCACCAGAGAAGATGGACATGCACACAAATCACTGCAGCTCAGTACTGTATACTATACGAGATACAGTGAGGGCTACCTGAGGCTCCTCAGAGACAAGGTAACCCAGAGCTGAGTCCTGAAAAATGATGAGCAGACCCCAAGGTGGATAGGCTGGGAAAGGTGGCGCCCTTCCCAGCCCCAAGAGACCTGTCCTTTTGGCATTGCCTGTCTGCCTCTCAGCCAGATCACCTTGAAATGGTAGAAAGTAAGCCCAGAGTTTGGGGTTCCAGTCCCAGCTCTGATACTTTGCTGTGCGATCTTAAGCAGATGACTGTGACTTCCCTTCTCCGAGGTCAATGTTTCCATCTATAAAAGAAGAGCTTTGCTGGACACTCGCAGAACTTTATCAGTATCTTAAGCCTTCATGTACTACATCCTTAAGGTTTAGCCAATTAGCTGCCATGAGGTGACAGTGAAAGGTACAAAGTGACTGTGGCATCAACCACTAGTTTTCCCTTACACTCATTCTCCCCTTCTTCTGTAGTATTTTTAGATAGGCTCATGGTCACTCAGCTAAAGACTACAGATCCCAGCCTCCCTTGCAGCTGGATGTGAACATTTTCTGGCTAAGAGGATATGAGAGGAACCGATGTGTACAACTTCTGGGTCATGCCTTAAAGAGAGGGAGCAATCCTCTCCTTCCCCCTTCCCACAGGCTGGAACACAGATGTGGTGAGCCATGGGGACCATGCTGTCAAAGGTAATACCCTGGGGATTGCAGAGCAGCAAGATAGAAGGACCCTGAAGGCTCACCATCTTAACGAACTAATATAGGGAGCCATTCCTCCTAACATTAAAAGAATAAAATATGTAGAAATAATTTTAACCAGGAAGGCAAAAGACTTGTACACTGAAACCTATAAAATATTGCTGAAAGAAATTAAAGAGGACCTAAATGAATGGAAAGATACCTCATGTACATGGATTGGAAGATTTAATATTAAGATACCAATACTACTCAAAGCAATCTACAGATTCAATGCAATCCCTATAAAAATTCCAGCAGCCTGTTTTTTTTTTTTTTGCAGAAATTCCATCTGAATTTCCTCAAATTCAGATGGAATTGCAAGAGACCCCAAATAGCCAAAACAATCTTGAAAAAGAAGTACAAAGTAGGAGAATCCACACTTCCTGAATTCAAAATGTACTATAAAGCTACAGTATAAGGATACATAGATTTGTACTGGTTTAAGGATAGACATATAGACCAATGGAATAGGATTGAGAATCCAGAAATAAACCCATATACCTACAGACAAATGATTTTTGACAAAGATGCCAAGTTCATACAATGGGGAAAGAATAGTCTCTTCAACAAATAGTACTGGGACAGTTGTATCCTCACATGCAAAAGAATGAAGTTGGACCTCACTTCATACATAAAAATTAACTCGAAATGAATGAATGACCTAAATATAAGAACTAAAACCCACAAAAATCTTAGAAGAAAACATAGAGGCTTTGAGATCTCGTTTTTGACAATGGATTTTTAGATATAGCACCAAAATCATGAGCAATAAAAGACAAAATAGATAAACTGGGCTTTATCAAAATTAAAAACTTTGGGGCATCAAAGGACTTCATCGAAAAAGTGAAGAGATGAGACCAGAAGAACTAGATGGCGCCCAGCTACCAGGTGAAGGGAAGGACAACACAAATACAGGGGAAGTCAGCACCACTGGACTAAACCAAAAGCTAACGAAGTTCCCTAAACACAACCAAACACTGCAAGGGACAGAGTAGCAGGGACGGGGGTCTGGGGACCCTGGTTTCTAAGAAGACCCCTGTTATTGACCACACCCAGTTTATTTTCCTCGTGGCATACTGGAAGCTCCTTGATCAAGAACCATGTCTGCTTCATCTGCCACTGCACCCCTAGTGTCAGCAAGAAATGGGGCTCAATGCATTGCTTGATGAATGAATGAATGAATGCAGGTTTATGTGCATGTGTGTGCTGCTAGATAGAGAGGTGGATGGCTGGATGTTTCTAAGCTGGAAAAGAGTCAGTCTGGAAACCTGACAGCGAACCCAGCCCTGGGTTGGGAATGAGAACAGGAGTCTACTTCTGCTTTCTTGATATACTTCTCTAGTTTTGACAATGAGCGTGTCTTTCTCTGGCAACTAACACAAGAAGAAAGCAAAACAGCAACATCAAAGAGATGATGTGGGTTTTAGCCCTGGCTCCAGCGCTAACTTGCTAGGCTCCGCAGAGCAGACCCGTTGTCCTCTGGGTCTTCGTCTCGTCAGTTATCAAAGAAGGGGCCTGTCCACCACTCTGTGCTATAATCATGACCATATAGTCACCAGAGGCTTCATGGAACAAGTGACTTTGGAGTCAGAGAGGCAAGTTCAAAGCTAGATTCTACTACCTCCTAGTCATGTGACTTTGGGGAAATACTCTCTCTCAGCCTCAGTTTTCTCATTTGAAAAGTGGGAATTATAAGACCTATCTTTATAGGAAAGGAGGCCTGGTGGTACGGTGGTTAAGCACTCAGCTGCTAATGGAAAGGCCAGCAGTTCAAGCCCACCAGCTGCTCTGCAGGAGAAAGATGTGGCAGTCAGCTTCTGTAAAGATTACAGCCTTGGAAACTGTATGGGGCAGTTCTACTCTGTCCTATAGGGTCGCTATGAGTCAGAATCAACTCGATGGCAACGGGGCTTTTTTTTGATCCTTATACGATGATTATAAGACTCAACTGCTTTATCTATATCTAAATGGGTTTTTTTTTTTTTTTAGTAGTATTTATTAGGTCAGTTTAGATATATTTACTCTGGTGAGTCTTATAATCATCCCATAAGGGTCAAAAAAAACCCATTGCCATCGAGTTGATTCTGACTCATAAATGACCCTGTAGGACAGAGTAGAACTGCGCCTTAGCATATCCGAGATGCAGCTGGTAGATTCAAATGCCCAGCCTCTCGGTTAGCAGCTGTCTTAGTCATCTAGTGCTGCTATAACAGAAATACCACAAGTGGATGGCTTTAACAAAGAGCAGTTTATTCTCTCACAGTCCAGTAGCCTAGAAGTCTGAATTCAGGGCACTGGCTCCAGGGGAAGACTTTCTCTCTGTCAGCTTTGGAGGAAAGTCCTTGTCATCAGTCTTCCCTTGGTCTGGGAGCATCTTAGAGCAGGAACCACAGGTTCAAAGGACGTGCTCTGCTCCCGGCACTGCTTTCTTGGTGATCTGAGGTCTCCATGTCTGTCTGCTTGCTTTTCTCTTTTATATCTTAAAAGAGATTGACTTAAGACACTATCTAATCTCGTAGATCTCATCAATATAACTGCCACTAATCCATCTCATTACATCATAGTGGCATGATTTACAACACATAAGGAAATCATATCAGATGACAAAATGATAGACAATCATACAATACTGGGAGTCATGACCTAGCCAAGTTGGCAGATGTTTTGGGGGACACAATTCAATCCATGACAGCAGCCTAGCTTTAGCCACTGAACCACCAGAGCTCCAAAGAGTACTGCTATGGGCTCTATAAAGGGGCAAGGCCTGGGGAGAGCAGAGGAGGGTCTCCAGGGTTCCCTGGGAATGGTCTCACTCTTGTCCTTTCCTTTTCCTGGTAATCTGAGTCAGTGTGTGCCTTTTGTTTTCAAGTCTGTTTGTCCACTGGCCACCACTCCCCAGCCCCGTGATCCCACCCAAGAGAAGAAATCAATTCTTCCTCTCAGAGTGATTTCTGTGTGAGTCAGGACAGCAGTGTGTCATTGGGGCCAGCCCGGCAGAGCGGGCCAAGGTCTTTTTAGTGTCCTCCACTTGCTTCCCCTGTGGCTTTAGGAACAAGGAAGAGAGGACAACAGGACAGAGCTGAGCTCAGGCCTTCGCGTGCCCACTGTCCCCACCACATCCCCATTCTCCACATTGAGGTCAAGGCTTCAGAACCTGGAAAAGGCAAAACCATGGGGAAATCCACAGAGCCGTCTCAGTGGGTCTGAGAACATGGTGAAACTTTGGATGCAGTAGCTGGCCTGCTTTTCACATCCCCTCTGGCTGGCGGACTACCCCAAACTGAGTGTGCATCTTCTAAGCACCCAGCAGCCATTTGACAGGGCAGCTGACACTATCTTGGAACTAGAGGTGCGTGCAGATCTGTACCCGTGGATGCACACATGTGTGTGTACAAACACACACACCACACACAGCAATGGAAGCACAGAGCCCTGAAAAGAGGGAAAGCCCCACTGAGCTCAGAGGAGATCCACCCAGACAGGGTCAGGAAGGAGGAGAGTGGAGAGAGGAAGGGTTGAAAGAGCAGGAGACTAAGGCAGAGGGAGGGTCCTGGGGTCAAGCACCGGCAGGCCTGCGGCACACACACCTGCATTCACCCAACATCTGCCAAGTCCTGCTAGGTGCCCACCTAAATAAGCCTGGAGATCACACTCTCCCACTGCCCACTCCCCCGGAAGCCTTTCTCAGGAATGCAGTCGGCTCCACCAGCCCTTGGAGTTGGAAGGCCACTTGGAGTTCACCAGGTCCAGTTCCCATCTCCATGCCAATTGCACAGATGGGAATTTGAGCCCAGAGGGGAAGGCAGGCTGCCCAAGGGCCCATGCTCAATCACCTTCAGAGGTGACTCAGGCAGTTTGCGAATGCCCCTGGGCTGGACTCCTCACCAGTCAAATGGAATCCTCAGGCCACCTTGTTGGCATGCCTGACTAAGAGTAAATGACTCGACTTCTTTGAGACTCAATCCCACATCTCTAACACGAGGATAGCCGTCCCTCCGCCACAGGGTTACTGTAAGAATAAGGCCTCCTGGGACCTTCTGCATTGGAACCTCCCCCGTCGCTTCCCCCAGCCAAGACCTCCTTTGTTGGACTGTGCATCTAGGTCTCTGGGACCATTACTCTTTCTACGTCCTCCTTCCTACCTACACACCATCTCCACAAACCACCCCCATCTCCATCCCAGCTCCAAGCAGCAAACACAGGACTCCATTTCCGGGTCTGGCCCATTCCTAGTGGTCCTCTCCCCTTCCTCCCTCCCAGAAGCCAGGCCCCAGCACCAAGCATTGTGGGCTCCAGCTCCTACTGTCCCTATTGTGGCCACATCCCTCAGTACAGGGGAGGCCCTGTTTCTAGAAGCTAGGTTCACTTGACGGGTGACCTGGGACCCCTGTCTCCCACACATAGTATCTCTCCCTGCTCTATGGTTCTCCAACCAAAAGTGCTTCTCATTCTCCACTCCCAGAGGGTTTCCTTCCAGCACACTCTCTCTAAGCAAGTGGAAGACCACATGCCCAAGGCATTAAGGGTGTGGAGGAGGCATCGATTCACTGGACTGCAAAGAGATTGAGAGGGAGAATGGGGACAGCTAGCTGAGAGCTCTAGGCAGAAGTGGAGGGCGTGGGAGGAACTGCTGGAGGCACCAGTGTGGCAAGAACGCTCAGCAATTGCCCCAACTGGGCTGCAAGTCTCTGGATCACCCCGGTCAGGCCTGCCCTCTCGGAGGCCCACAGATGAGTCCTCTCCACCTCCCTAGGAGGACCCTTGGATCATCTCACCAGGCTCCAAAATGAGGGGTGAAGACTGTGCCTAACTCCAGAGCTACAGAAAGAGCCAGCCCTGGAGACGGACAGCCCTGGGCTTGCATCCCAGCTCTACTGCTTGCCAGCTGTGTACCATTGGGCTTATTGCTTGCTCTTTCTGGGCCTCAGCTGGAGTCCTTGGGTGGTGCAAAGAGTTAAAGCATTCGGCTGCTAACCGAAAGGTTGGAGGTTCGAATCCACCTAGAAGTGCCTGGAAGAAAAGCCTGGCAATCTACTTCCAAAAAATCAGCCCGTGAAAACCCAACAGAGCACAGTCCTGCCCTGACACACATGGGGTTGCCGTGAGTCGGAATCAACTCGAAGGCAACTGTTCATTACTCCTTTTTTTTTTTTTTTTTTTACAATGATGCTAGCGATACCCTACCTTATAGGACTGCTATGATGCTTAAATGAGATGTTAAGCACCCAGCACAGCCCCGCTCCCAATACCTGAAAACCCAATGCCTGCCTCTGGAACCTCACACCCCAGAGGCAGCAGGACTAGGTTGGGGTGGGGTGGGGGAGGGCTGTATAACAGCACATGTGCCCATCTCCCAGATGTTCTCTAGTTCTGAGTTAACAAGAAAAAAATCCATAACCCATCGAGTCGATTCCAACTCATAGCAACCCTATAGGACGAGGTAGAACTGCCCCATGGGATTTCCTAGGCTGTAAATCTTTACAGAAGCTGACTGCCGTATCTTTCTCCTCTGGAGTGGCTGATGGGTTTGAACCGCTGACCTTTCCATTAGCAGCTGAGCACTTAACGACTGCGGCACCAGGGCTCCTTAACGACAGCAACAGCATCGTGGTAATTCTATGTTTAACTTAGCTGGTGGCCCTCCCTGCCACTCCCACCCTGGGAATGTGGGAAAAGGACAGCAATGAAAGCCTCTGCCCACTCAGAGGCCAAGCTCATGGGCAGTGACATCATTCTCCCTGCCCTTCTTCCTCTCCCTTGACCCCATGACTCAGGTCCATGGCTCAGCAGCCCCCGTGTGACTGTAATCAAAGAGGCTGCTTTGACTTAGGCCATTCTTCTGCACACATCCCAAAGCCCTTATGTTCAACCAAGAACTAGCCAGCAACAGGCCAGACACTTGTTTTACGACACTTCCCAGGTGTCTCTTTGGGCACTGGGAAATCCCAGCTCATGTTTCTCTGATCACGCAACAACTCTGACCTGGAACAGTATTGCCCAACTCAGCGTCAAAGCAAAATCCCACTGCAAAGAATGAAGATGGACGTCTCCAGAGAAGGCCAGAGTTTAAGGATGCGGAATTCCCACAGAAAAGTTCAGAAAGCCACCTCACCAGAGTAAGGGCACAGCCTCCCTAGAGGGCTACTTCAAAGGAACAACACAAAAGTGTCCCAACCTAGCTGCCGGCATCTGAGCATCTCAGATATTCAGCTAGTCTGCTTCTATGGCGTACCCGGGCAGAGTTGTAAGAGGGCCAGGGGCAGGAAGGAAAACCCGGCCCTCAAATCCCCACACCTTTTCATCCTTAGGTTTGCATGACTTCTCACCTCTAACAAGCTGGATGGGCTGATTTCTGCAGCCCAGGAGTCTAAAGGCAGCACATAAGAAAGCTTATTGGAGACAGGCAAGAGAATCACAAGTGATGTCCTTTTTATTTTGGCCATCAAGTCAATTTGGAATCATTGCAACCCCATGTGTGTCAGAATAGAACTATACTCCATAGGATTTTCAATGGCTGATTTTTAGAGGTAGATTGCCAGGCTTTTCTTCCAAGGCACCTCTGGGTGCACTCTAACCTCCAACCTTTTGTTTAGCAGCCAAGTACATTAACTGTTTGTACCACCCAGGGACACCAATGTCATTAAGGAGACAGAAGAACTCCAAAGATCAGTCATGGGACAGTACAAGCATTGCTGAGGCTTCTTAGTGCAGGGACAAAACCTTACTCTCTCAAAAGTCCCCGTGCAGTCCACTGCCATCGAGTCGATTTCAACTCAAAGCGACAGCATAGGGTTTCCAAGGCTGTAAATTTCTATAGAAG
The DNA here is from genome assembly GCF_024166365.1 of Elephas maximus indicus. Lineage (NCBI taxonomy): Eukaryota > Metazoa > Chordata > Mammalia > Proboscidea > Elephantidae > Elephas > Elephas maximus. The sequence goes on along the minus strand of NC_064831.1, from coordinate 63,810,337 downwards.
CAGACTGTCACATCTTTCTCTCACAGAGTCACTGGTGGTTTTGAACTGCCAACCTTTCGGTTAGCAGTCGATTGTTTGCCATATGACCCTTTCTTGCAAAAACTGATGTTCACAATGCGGATTCAAAAAGTCAGGGAGAAAAATTTCATTGACATCAGGACATTCGATTTAAGCAGAGTGGATGTACTTAATATTGGGGAGAAAGGTTTCCATGCTCAACAGTTAACATAAAAAGTGTTAGCACTAGCACTGTTTACAACAGCAAAAAGCTGGAAGCAACCAAGGTGCCCATCAACGGATGAATGGATAAATAAATTATGGTATAGCCACACAATGGAATACCACGCATCAATAAAGAACAGTGAGGAATCTGTGAAACGTTTCATAACATGGAGGAACCTGGAAGGCATTACGCTGAGTGAAATTAGTCAGTTACAAAAGGACAAATATAGTTTAAGACCACTATTATAAGAACTCGAGAAGTAGTTTAAAGAGAGAAGAAAATATTTTTTGATGGTTATGAGGGGGGAAGGGAGGGAGGGAGGGAGAGGGATATTCACTAATTAGATGGTAGATAAGAACTACTTTAGGTGAAGGGAAAGACAACACACAATACATGCAAGGTCACCACAACTGGACTAAACCAAAAGCAAAGAAGTTTCCTGAATAAACTGAATGCTTCGAAGGCCAGCATAGCGGCAGCAGGGGTTTGGGGACCACGGTTTAAGGGGACATCTAAGCCAATTGGCACAATAAAATCTGTTAAGAAATCATTCTGCACCCACTTTGAAGAGCGGCGTCTGGGGTCTTAAACACTAGCAAGCGGCCATCTAAGATGCATCGATTGGTCTCAATCCACCTGGACCAGGGAGAATGAAGAACACCAAGGACACAAGGTAATTACGAGCCCAAGAGACAAAAATGGCCACATAACCAGAGACTACATCAGCCTGAGACCAGAAGAACTAGATGGTGCCTGGCTACAACCGATGACTCCCCTGACACGGAACACAACAGAGAACCCCTGAGGGATCAGGAGACCAGTGGGATAAAAAAAAATGCAGACCCCAAATTCTCATAAAAAGACCAGACTTAATGGTCTGACTGAGACTAGAAGGACCCCAGTGGTCATGGCCCCCAGACCTTCTGTTAGCCCAGGACAGGAACCATTACCGAAAACAACTCTTCAGACAGGGATTGGACTGGACAGTGGGATAGAAAAAGATGCTGGTGAAGAGTGAGCTTCTCGGATCGAGTAGACACATAAGAATATGTGGGCAGCTCCTGTCTGTAGAGATGAGAGGGCAGAGGGGGTCAGAAGCTGGTGGAATGGACACAAAAAGAGAGAGTGGAGAGAAGGAGTGTGCTGTCCCATTAGAGGGAGAGCAATTAGGAGTATACAGCAAGGTGTATATAAATTTTTGTATGAGAGACTGACTTGATTTGTAAACTTTTGCTTAAAGCACAATAAAAATTAAAAAATATATATGTTGTGGAAAAAAAAGTGTTAGCACTTAAGCTGGGGAATTCCAGATATCAGGAAAATGTTCACCCAAAACACTCTCCTTCCTAAAGCAAGCTGGAAATATGAGCCACCATTTCATAGCCCACAGCCTCACAGCCCTCCACCCCTCCCTGGCACTCAGATCAGCCCAACCCAGCCTGACATGTTTAGACTTCAATTTCAAGTTCAGACTTCAATTTCCCTGGCCTCCAAATGTGCCCCACCTATTTGCAGGCCCCCACACTACAAGGAGGAGGGCACTGCATCAGATTTCCTAGGGAATTCTGGGCGGCCAGAGGGACTTAGAGAGAGGCTGAAGGAAGTAAGGAACTCTCTTGAAAACAAAAACTTTATTGCTTTCTAATAGTGAAACTCACTGCTAGAGACAGGCTTAGAAGATAAGGACCTGGGGGCCTTCAATTTAATGAAGAAATAAGATTTCTTTACATTTATGCACACCCAATGTGAGGGTAAATAGCTTTTCTCTATTAGGTCAAACAACAACTCCCTCCCTTCTCCCCCCCCTCCCCCCATCTTCTTTGCCTTGCCATTTGCTTGACCTTCCCCTTCAAGGATAGACAAATCCCATATCTGAGTCATCCATCACACATTTCTCATTAGGGCAAGTTTTTGGTAGAAATAAATCTCCTTTTCTGGCAGGTCAGTGGCATCAGCTCAACAGCAGTGGCTGAGGGCCCTGGGCCGCTGGGATCCAGTCTCCTCCCCTCTAGTACGACCCACCTTACCTTCCTTACTAGAGTAGTCCTACCTTCTCCCTCTTCAGGGCTCCCCACCTCCTCCCCACACTACCTCATCCACCATTCTCCCTGAGACTTCCCAAGCCAAAACTGTCCCATCCCTGCTTCCTCCACACCCCCTGATCTTCCTCAGCCTCTACCTGCCCCCTCAACACCTACTCACCCCCTCCTCTCCAGCCAGCTGTCCGTATCCGTCCTTCTCAGAGTCGGTCCCTTCCGTGCCCACTTCTGCCTGTGGAAGCCCCTCAATTGTCCCCGCCAGGGCCAAGCTGAGTGAGCCCCCGCCCCCAATGGCCAGTGGTCTGTTAACCTCTGCTGTTTCCCTCTGCAGGGCCCTGGAGGCTCTGTTTCCCTCCTGGCCCCAGGCAGCGGCTTCGTGAAGCTTTTCAGAATCATCAGAGACACGGTGACAGATCTGTCTCAGTCCCTCCCCACACCCGGGGCCTCGGTAATTCCAGTTACCCACTCAGCCTCCTCCAGCTGCTTCCCCGGTGCCGGCAGGTCCGACGGCGCCCCAGTCCCCTCTCTTCTGGGGGGCAGGGAGGCATGGTTGGGCGGGGTAGAATCCGGGTTGCCCCGGCTCCCTCTGGGCCCTAAAGCCAGAAATTCGGCCCCGGGGGCTCACCGTGCTCGCGTGCAGAGGCCAGCCCCGGCCCAGGGAAGAGGGCTGGGGTGTGGGTGCCCGTGCGAGAGAGGGGGCGCATCGCGCCCGGCCACAACAACCCAGCAGCAGAAGCGCCGCCCGGCCTGCCTGGGCCCCTCAGCCCGCGCCTCCGTGGCCCCCGGCCGGGCGAGGCCGCAGACAAAGGCGGTCTCCACCCCGCCGCCGGCCGCGCCACGCAAGCACTCACCGCGCGGCGCCGACTCCCGGGACTCGGGGACGCGGCGGAGCGCAGCGAGTCGCCACTGCCGCCGCAAGGCCAGACCTGAATGGGGGCCCGGGGCGGCCCGGGAGTCCGAGGGGCGGAGCGGCTGGAGGAAGCCGCGGGCCCGGAAAGACCGCCGGGCTGCGCCCCACAAGCCGGATTGGCCCCGCAGCGGAGGTTTGGGGCAAAGGCCTAAACCCGCCCGCTGGGCAGGGCACTGGGCCTGAACCCCGCCCCCGGCCCCAGTCCAGACCCACGCTGGGAAGACCGGGTGCTCCGGGAAGCGGGCCGCTGGTCTAATAACTGCCCACCCCCCACCCACTCCCATACTTCCAAGATCCGAACTTTATTTTCTGCCAGAAGGGACGAGTGACTGGTCATTGATCCCACCCGCCACCACCCAGGCTGCTGGCGGCAGGGCCAGGGCTCCAATCGGCTCTCTGATCCCAGTTCTGTGTTCTCCCTTCACCGCGACCTGGAAAGGGTTAACCCTACTGGGAGAAATTGGGCGCTACAGGGAGCTCTCTATAAATACAGTGTCGTGGGCGCATGAGCCAACCGCAGGGCAATTTCCAGTGTGCCGGCTTTCCTCTTTTCCTTCCACCCACCGCCACCCGGCTAACCCTGCCCCCAGCCCATGCCAAGCTGCCGCCAGACTGAGCTCCAAAAGAAGGGGCAGGCCTGACATCCTGTGACTTTGGGTTCTGTCCTTAGAGGGCCCAGCTGCAGCCTGGAGGAGATGGGGGCCGCCTGGCCATTGCCTCCTGCAGGATAGGACCCACGGGGTCCCAGCCCCCTGTCCTTGGACCTGTTCTTCATCATACAGACAGCAACAGCAAGCGTGTAAGGAGGCTTCTGTGGGCCAGGGTCTAGGCTAGGAGCTTTCCATGCTGGGCCTCTTTAGATCCTCACAACAGCCCTCAGGGGTAGGTAAGGTCCCCGTCTTACAGAAGGGAAAACAGAGGCTCAAAGGGGTGAATGGACTCCACACTTGTAGTCCTGCCAGACCCACAACCTAGTGACAGCCGCAGTAAGAGAGGGGACCTAGAAAATATGGATGAATGCATGTGTGTCTCTCTGCATCGGTACATATAATAATAGGTGATAGGTTTTTTTTAGTATTTATTATTTCCTTTGTGTTGGCCACATTTTATCTCATTTCATCTTTACAGCTCAGTGAGGTGAATGCCATTATCGTCCTCATTTTTACAGATAAGGAAATTAAGGTGCAAAGAGATAAGTAACTTACTTTAGGACACCCAGCTATTAAGTGGAAGAACCAGGATTTTCCCCCCTTGAATTTAAGTCCTGGGCTCAAGCTTAACTGTTGTGTGTGTGGTATATGAGTGGGAGAATACGTGGGTGTGTGTATTTGTAAACACGTGAGCAGTTCTCTGAATCTGAGTCTGTGTGTGCATGTGTCTCTAAATGTGCATTTGACAGCTGCTGTGTCTGTATGAGAGGCCCTGGTGAGGAGTCTTGATGCAGCAGTGATTAAGTGCTCCTCTGCTAAGCAAATGTTGGAGGTTCAAATCCACCAGCTGCTGCACGGGAGAAAGATGTGGCAGTCTGCTCCTGTAAAGATTTCAGCCTTGGAAACCCCATGGGGCAATTCTACTCTGGGTTTTTTTTGTCTATAGGGTCGCTATGAGTCAGAATTGAGTAGATGGCAATGGGTTTTTTGATGTCGTTGATTTTTTTTTTTTTTTTTGCTGTCTATATGATTGCACCTAGGGATAGGGACAGAGGGTGGAGGGTTAAGGGTCACCCTCTGGCCCAGAGTCTCTGGAGGTCATCAGCCTCCCCTCCAATCCACACCACTTCCCCCTGCCCTGTCAGGCTCTGCCCAGCCTGGGCCTGGCCTCACAGGTCTCAGGAAAAGTGGCCCGGCAACTTGAGAGAAACCTCCCAGGGAGAGGTGTCCCCAGGCTGAGGAAGCCAGGAGTCATACAGTAGGATCTTGGCAATGGCATTTGAACCAATCTAGAGGAAGCTCAACTTCCTGTCCTTCCTTTCACCAAGTGGCAGCCCTGTGCTTTGTGCCCTGTGGTGTGACAAAAGTGTAGCCCTAGAAGACTTACAGACTGGCTGGCAAGACACGACTCCGCTGTGATGAACAGAGAAGGAACAGTGCAGAGTGGTTTACGGTGGGGGACACTTTTATCATAATTGTCCAAAGAGGTCAGGTCAGGAAGGAAGGAAATGGGTATTGGCTCCCATTCTTGGGAGCAGTGGCTTGAGAGGCCCTGATCCACCTGGAAGGGGAAATAGCTTGGACACGGCATACATAGCATGGCTTCAGGACTCGGTTCAGCTGAGACTCAGACACTTGGCCCCAAACAAAGACAGCTAGTGTAACCATCCCAACACACAGGTGTCTCCTTAGTTCAGAGGATGTTTTTCTGGTTGTCCCTAGGACCTCATGAAAAGAGGAGGGGGTTCTCAGAGGTCGCCACCCCAAGCAGAGGAACTCAGGATGGAGGGCTGTCTACATGGGTTCTTTCTGGGCCAACCCAGGAGAAAGTGATGGCTTCAAGCAATCTATTTTCAGTTATGCCTTAAGTTCCCCAAGGGGGTCACAAGCCAATCCCAAAACACCTAGACTGGGGCAAGTCTTCCTCTCTTTTTTCTACCTACCCATCTACCTACCCACTACACCAAAAAGAATTGATCGATGTTCAACCATTTCAGGAAGTAGCATATGATCAAGAACCAATGGTACTAAAGGAAAAAGCCCAAGCTGCACTGAAGACATTGGTGAAAAACAAGGGTCCAGGAATTGATGGAATATCAATTGAGATGTTTCAACAAAAAGATGCAGCGCTGGAAGTGCTCACTCACCTATGCCAAGAAATTTGGAAGATGGCTACCTGGCCAAGCGACTGGAAGAGATCCATATTTATGTCTATTCCAAAGAAAGGTGATCCAACTGAATGCAGAAATTATCAAACAATATCATTAATATCACACGCAAATAAAATTTTACCAAAGATCATTCAAAACCAGTTCCAACAGCACATCAAAAGGGAACTGCCAGATATTCAAGCCAGATTCAGAAGAGGACATGGAATGAGGGATATCATTGCTGATGTCAGATGGATAATGGCTGAAAGCAGAGAACGCTAGAAAGATGTTTACCTGTATTTTTATTGACTACGCAAAGGCATTCAACTGTGTGGATCATAGCAAATTATGGATAACATTGTGAAGAATGGGAATTCTACTTGTAGAAAGACCAGACTTAATGGTCCGACTGAGACTAGAAGGACCCCAGAGGTCATGATCCCCAGACCTTCTGTTAGCCCAAGACAGGAACCATTCCCAAAGCCAACTCTTCAGACAGGGATTGGACTGGACTATGGGATAGAAAATGATACTGGTGAAGAGTGAGCTCCTTGGATCAAGTAGACACATGAGACTATGTGGGCAGCTCCTGTCTGGAGAAGAGATGAGAGGGCAGAGGGGGCAGAAGCTGGCCAAATGGACGTGAAAATAGAGAGTGGAGGGAAGGAGTGTGCCGTCTCATTAGAGGGAGAGCAAGTAGCAGTACACAGCAAGGTGTATATAAGTTTTTGTATGAGAGACTGACTTGGTTTGTAAACTTTCACTTAAAGCACAATAAAAAAAAAAAAAAAGAATAGGAATTCCAGAACACTTAATTGTGCTCATGAGGAACCTGTACATAGATCAAGAGCCAATCTTTTGAACAGAACAAGCAGATACTGCTTTGTTTAAAGCCAGTAAAGGTGTGCGTCAGGGTTGTAGCCTTTTACCAAATTTATTCAATCTGTATGCTGAGCAAATAATCCGAGAAGCTGGAATACATGAAGAACACGGCATCAGAATTGGAGGAAGACTTATTAACGACCTTCGATATGCAGATGACACGAACTTGCTTGCTGAAAGCGAAGAGGACTTGAAGCACTGACTGATGAGGATCAAAGACTACAGCCTTCAGTATGGATTGTCCCACAACATAAATAAAACAAAAAATCCTGACAACTGGACCACCAAGCAACACCATGATAAATGGAAAAAAGATTGAAGTTGCCAAGGATTTCATTTTGCTTGGATCCACAATCAATGCCCATGGAAATAGCAGTCAAGAAATCAAATTATGCATTAAAAAAAAACATTGGGCAAATCTACTGAAAAAGATCTCTTTAAAGTGTTAAAAACAAAACAACACAAAGATGTCACCTTGATGTGCCTGACCCAAGCCATGGTGTTTTCAATTGCCTCATATGCATGTGAGAGCTGGACTATGAATAAGAAAAACCAAAGAAGAATTGATGCCTTTTAATTACAGTGTTAGTGAAGAACATTGAATATACCATGGACTGCCAGAAGAACGAGCGAATCTGTTCATTGGAAGAAGGATAGCCAGAACGTTCCTTAGAAGCAAGGATGATGGCGAGACTTTGTCTCACATACTTTGGACGTGTTCTCAGGAGGGACCAGTCCCTGCAGAAGAATATCCTGCTTGGTAAAGTAGAGAGTCAGCAAAAAAGAGGAAGACCTTCAACAAGATGGATTGTTTTTGCAACAATGGGTTCAAACATAACAATTGTGAGGATGGCACAGGACCAGGCAGTGTTTCATTCTGCCGTAAATAGGGTTGCTGTCAGAGTTGACTCGACGGCACCTAACAACAACAACAACCCATCCTGCAGATTCCTCAGACTGGACACATGCAAAACTGAACTGTCATCTGTCCTCCAAAACCTGCTTCTCCTCCTAGATCTCCAGGAAATCTCCCAGGTATCTAAGCCACAAACCAGAACTCGTCCTATACTTTTCTCTCCCCCTTACCACCAATATCCAGACTGACCTGAAGGGATGTCTCTGAATATTTTTCGAACCCATTCCCTCCCCTAAATTCCTACTGCCACTCCGCCTTCATCTGGGTCCCCATCACGCCTCACTGGATTGTTGTGGTAGCCTCTTCATTGATTTTCTTTCTCCTGATGTTGACTCCTCTGTCCACCACCTTCTGCACAGCTTTAGAGAGATTTTTCTAAAATACAAATCTGATCACGTGCCTACCTGAAACCCTTCCACTGCTGTCATTTGCCCTCAGTCTGCTAGATTGATAGATAGCTGCTGTTGAGCTGACTCCGAATTAAAATGACCTTAAGTACAACAGAACAAAAGGTTGCCTAGTCTGGCGTCATTCTCACAATTGCCGGTAGGTTTGAGTCCATCATATTGTGCCAATGGATCTTGCCAATCTATTGGAGTCTCCCTCACCCTCGCTCACCCTCACCGGCCCTCTACTTCACCAAATATGAGGTCCTTTGCTAGCAATTAATCCCTCCCCATGACATGTCCAAAGCAAGCATGTTCGATAATGTTCTGTTGTGACCCATAAGTTTTCATTGGTTGATTTCAGAAGTAGATTGCCAGGCCTTTCTTCCTACTCTGTCTTAGTCTGGAAGCTCTGCTGATACTTATTCACCGTGGGTGACCCTGCTGGTATTTGAAATACCAGTGGCATAGGTTCCAGCACCACAGCAACACAGAAGCCAGTACAGTACGACAAACTGAGAGACAGGTAGTAGCTCAGGCTGCTAGGTGTCTCCTAAAATTCATTCTCCCCTTCTTCCTTATCAACAGAGAATCATTTTTATTCTAAGAAGTTCCATGCCTAGTTGTAACTACTTGATTTTCCAGACTTCCTTACAGCTAGAGGTGGTCACGTGACCCAGTGTGGCCAATAAGGTAGAAGTAAAACTCACTGGCTGGGGCTTTGGGGAAAGTGTGTTGAAGGGCAGGCGCCTTTGCCTTTTCTTCACCCTTCTTTCTCTTTGTGCCTGACATGTAGACACAAAGCCAGAAGGTAAAGCAGCCATCATGCCACTATGGGGACAAAAGCTAAGAACGGCAGAGAAGAAAGAAAGAATTTGGGCCCTGAAGGCATTATGGAGCTAGCATACCAGCCCTTTGCCTGTCCCCAGCACTGATGTTGCTGGTTTAGGACGGTTGAGGGCGGAATGGTGGACCTCGGTAGTCTTGTGCTCCCCAGACTACCTATAAAGAACATCAGGCTACCATTCCAGCAAAGGGAGGGACTGTTCTGACCCTCCTATTTCTTTCCAGAGTAGAAATTGAATTCAAGGTGAAATTCAGAGACAACCTCCTCTTGCCTCCTTTGGCATACGAAAGGACAGGTTTCTTCATCACCTGTTTAAACACTTAAATCAGGCACACTGGACTCCTTAACCTAGCTTTCAGCAGGCTTCTGCAGTCTCTGTTTCTCTTTTGGAGCGGCTAAGCAACCCATCTTTCAAGAAGGGGCCCAGAGACGTTGGCATGCCTTGCCTAAGAACGATAGTCAAAATCCATTCATTTCATCTGCTTCCATAAGGAAGAAAAATAAATTCTTGGCAATGCAGGGGATTTCAGGTCCCAACTGAGCACTTTCCTGAGGATCCCTTATAATGTTTAGCCAATGTCTTGACAGTGGTCACCCTCTGCTCAGGCTGGTTGGTGTACATTACCTCCTGAGTTTTTTGCATTTTCAGACTTCAAGTCCTTGGTGTCTTGGCAAAGGCCACCCCCCTGTGCCATCCACTCATTTGAGACTGACAGGGCTGCCATCTGGAGCCATGCCATCCAGCCCAGAATGTCTAAGGCAATTACATTCCCCCCCAAGGACAGAGTGTAGGGCTGAATACGGTGCATAGTAGCCACTGCAGGTTCCTACTTTCTAGTTTCTTATTTTTGGCACTTGAATTCAGGTGTCTAGATCCAAATTATTCCAGCCAGAAGCATCTCGCAGGCAAAATTACAGTAGCAGCCTGAAGAAAGAGAGGGCCTAGTCTCCAAGGTAGATCATCCAGGGATACCTCCAACGTACACCAAAGCCAAAAACCAAACCCGTTGCCATCAAGTCGATTCAGACTCATAGCGACCTTATAGCACAGAGTAGAACTGCCCCACACAATTTCCAGGGAGTGCCTGGTGGATTTGAACCACCATCCTTTCGGTTAGCAGCCGAAGCTCTTAGCCACTATGCCACCAGGGTTTCCCCAACATACACACATACCAAAATAACAACATAGCTTATAGCTTGGATAACTAGCTGCCTCTGTCTGACTCACTACCCTCTCTTCTTCTTCTTCTTTTTTAATTTCATCACTGTACCACCAGGCAAGATTGCATTTAAGATGGTGTTCTTGATAATAGGTAGAAAGTTCTATGTTGTTTACTGTTACTTAACCCAATGTAACATTTCAAGTAGCAATAGCTCGGCAAGGCATAAACAATAGCAATATGTTCAACTGATACACTGCTTATCCATGGAACTGAAAGTGCTTCATTGGTATAAATATTCACCGTGTCTCAAGATTAGTATTGAATGTACATAATCATTACCCATTTGTAAATTAAGTTGCTGAGAGGCACAAGGAGATTAGTTGACTTGCTTATGGCAGAGATTGTCTGCTGTTCACCAACAATCTTTTTATCCTTTTCCTTTGCCATGGGCACACAGTTAGGCTTCCTTTCCCAAGCTCCACTGAGGTTAGATATGTCACTAGGACCCAATTCTGGCCAATGGTATGCTAGTGAAAGTGCTGTGTGCCATCTCTAGGCCAAGGCTTTAGGGAGCAGCTTGCCCCTCCATGCTTCCTTTTTCCCCTTCTGCTGTCTGGATGCAGGCAAAGATGAGGCCATAAGAAGTGGCAGAGCCACAGTGTGGAAAGAGCCTGGACCCCTGAGTCACCAGATGGAGGTGAGCTGCTTGCTGAGCAGGAGCATCTTCCTCAGATTATTATGTGAATGAGAAGTAGACTCTGTTAGGCTTGAGGGATTATGTACTCTGGGGTCTTTTTGTTATCATATTTTAGCGTGTCCCAACTAATTACATTGCTCCAGATTGCTTAAAAAGCCAGCAATAAAATTTCAGTCCCCTGAAGTAGAATTTGGAAACCCAGGTGACGTAGTGGTTAAGGGCTACGGCTGCTAACCAAAAGGTCGGCAGTTCAAACCCACCAGGTGCTCCTTGGAAATCCTATGGGGCAGTTCTATTCTGTCCTATAGGATCGCTAAGAATTGGAATTGACTCTATGGCAATGGGTTTTGGTGTGGTTTGGAAGTAGAATTAAAATTAAGCATGATTTACCAGAATATTCTGCTTAGTGCTTTGACAGTAAGTCAAGAATTTTAAAGAACTCCAGCCAGAGCTCTGCATTTTCAATCACTTACAGGTACAATCTGCTGAGTCACAAAGTGGCCAAAGACCAAAAATGTTTTTGCTTACACCATCAGGCAAATGATTTTGCAATTGCATCATGAAATACACCTGCGAAGTCAGAATGGGAAGATGTCATGTTAAAATGCACTTCTCCATGAGTTTCCACAGACACTCTCAGAGTTCCTTAATTCTGCCTTTTTTTCCCTTGAGCATATTAAAACATAAATGCTTAAGCCAACACAATAAGAAGAGTTGAATTAAACGTATCTGCCTTTTTTTAATTTTTTTGCCTGTTGGGTCAGCTCTGTAACCTGAAAGCTTGTTGACTCTCCAGATTAATATGAAAAAATAAGTAGTGATAAGAGAATATATAGATTACACCTCTTCCTGGGTTCTTTTTTTGTAGTGCATTAGGCCAAAGTTTACAGAGCAAATTAGATTCCCATCCGATAATTTGTACATAAAGTGTTTCATGGCCTTGGTTTCATTCGCCCAATGTTTCAGCACTCTCCCCGTTTCCGCCCTGGGTTCCCCGTTTCCTTTTGTCTTGATTTTATACCCCTTCCTGTCTTCTCATCTTTGTTTTTGGACAAATACTGCCCTTTTGATCTCGTATGATCGATCTTTCTAAGGAGCACATTCCTCTTGGGTGTTGTCGTTTATTTTATGGGCTTGTTTATTGTTTGGCTGGAAGGTGGTCTCTGGGAATGTCTTCAGCTCCAGGTCAGAAAGGTGTCTTAGGGCGATAGTCTTGGGAGTTCCTTCAGTCTCTGTCAGACCAGTAAGCCTGGTCTTTTTTGTGGATTTGATTTTTGGTTCTACATTTTTCTCCTGTTCTGTCTGGAGACTCTCTGTTGTGATCCCAGTCAGAGCGGTCAATAGCAAAAGCCAGGCATTATCTAGTTCTTGATCTCGGAGTTGTGTAGGCTGTAGTTCATGTGGTCTAGTAGTCCTTTGGTCAAATTGCTCCCTTGAGTCTTTGGTTTTCTTCACTCTTCTTTGCTCTGGACCAATAGTTGCATCTTCGATGGCTGCTCACAAGCTTTTAAGACCCTAGATGCTACTCATCAAAGTAGGATACAGAACTTTGTCTTTATGACCTATGCTATGCCAATTGACATAGATGTCCCCCGAGTCTATAGTCCTTTGTCTTCGATCCTAGGAACTTCATTCTGCAAGGTATTTGGTTGTGTCTAAGAGGTTTCTCTGACTCTGCCGCTTGTGCGCTCTATTAAAAAAAAAAAAAGTTGCCATTGAGTTGATTCTAACTCATAGTGACCCTACAGGACAGAGTAGAACTTCCCCATAGGGTTTCCAAAGAGCAGCTGGTGGATTCAAACTTCCGACCTTTTGGTTAGCAGCCAAACACTTAAACACTGTGCCACCAGGGCTCCATGTGGTCTATTGTCTATATTAATATATGAGGAGCACCTACAGCCATGCATGTAGAAATATCCGCCACCAAACCTGTATCTGCCGGCGGGCGTGCTCCCTTACACCCTCCCACGCCTCTTGACGTGTCTATCTACCTATGTATCCATTTGTAAATTATTCTTTTTTAATATTATTGTTGCAGAATTATCTATGCTATAGTAGTTTTTTTTTTTTTTTACAATAGTTACTGTAGTTGCCCCTTATTTTTGCATTCTTCTCAGTGCCCTCTCTTGCCTTGGTCATGTTGTGCTGACTTCTCCCATATTATGTGTTGCCTTCTATGCCCCTCACCCAGGATTGCTGCTGTCTTTGTCTCAAGATGGCCACCTTGTGCCAGGCCGATTGGCTAGGCACCTCGGCTCCATCCCTTCTTGTTTGCTGTTTTCAGTCAGTTTCTTCTTCCATTCAGTGTTGTTCAACCTAGTTCTTTATCCCTTCATTTGAAGCTCAGGGTTCCAGAATTGACATCTGTTACTGTTTTACTTGGTTTTTCAGGTCATTGCTGCAGAGGGACAGTGTGGTGCATCAGACTAGTCTGCCATGTTGGCTCCCCATGCCCCCCATCCTCTCTTCTTCCATGTTAACCCTCTTCCATTATCTCTCCTCCTTCCCCTATCCCTGGTGGACCCATTTAAACCACCATTTCCTTTCCTTTATCAATAGCCCAGGATTACAACACTCCTAATACTGGGGAATCCAACTCAGAGTTTGTGTCCTGCTGTTACTGGAATAAGGTTCTTTCCTCTCACTGGTCAAGAATGAGCAGGTAAGTCATGAGTTTTCCACATGAGCAAAGCTTTATTGAAGAGGCTTGCAAGCGGAGATGAGGAGGCCCTAGAGCAACGGTTACCCTTATCTCACAGGACAAAAGACAGGCCCGAGTTTTTAAAAGTTCTGGGGCAGGAAAAGATTTATGTTTATTCATAGGCACAGGCAGGGATATGTTAACTAAGGTGTGCATTGCAGCAGCTTTCCAAGATGACTCCTGTCCTGGAGGCCTCTGAGATTCGTAGCAGGACTTATTATGGGGTGTCACACCTGCGCAGTCTCACACTCTCTGGGTTCAATTCCCCAGCTGGGGCTGTAGCCCCTCACTGCCCCTGGTGGAAGGTCACACGGCAGTCACAGGTGGATGTTCTGCGCATGTCCCTGGGCCTGGTTTTCTCCAGCTGCTTCTGAAAGGCAACTTTAAAGAAGTTTGCAGGCTATTTTTAGATACCCTGCCCCATTGTTCTGGGGAATGGCTTTGTTTCTGTGCCCTGGCCCATTTTTTGTTTTGGGGGCCCCTCTGTTCCTTGTCTTACTAAGCCTCTAGGTTCCACACTCAACCCCCTATTACCTCCCTAAAAAAAAAAAAAAAAAAAAATTACCTCCCTTATAGTATAGTCTATTTCTGTTTTACTTTGCTTCTCCCCTAACCACACCAGTCTCTTTGCTATTTTTCAAACAGGCACCCTCTGATCTCAGGGCCTTTGCTCCCTGTCTTACTGCTGGTAGAGAATCAGAATAGTCCTCCAAATAGGAGTGTTGGGTTGGAGTTAAAACAACAACAATAACAAAACAGAACAAAACAAAAATAGCACCATGATGCCAGGGGGGAAACTCCTTTCTCATTGGGAGTTTTTTTTCCCCTAATGGCCCCCAAGTGCAAATAATCGACTTATTCAAAACAGGGTTTGCATGTGCACTAGCCTGACAGTGAGTGTCTCCCACATGTTGTGCGATAGGTGCCTCGCTTACCTCACCCTAGTCCAGACACTGCTGTTAGGTTTGACCTGTGACAGGTGCAGAGAGGAGAGTATGGAGAGGAGCACAAATGAGGGGCCCTGGTAGGGAGAACAAGGGATCCAGCACCAGAAGCCAGGAATGGAGACTCTTAAGGAAGACAGTAGATAAACCACTTGAAATTTGAAGATTCTAATCTCAATCCAGATGCTAAATCTTGAGTGCTTTTTTCAGATTAAGTGCTGTTTACAGAGTCATAGGGTCTCTCTGTGGACAGCTGTAGTCTGTTGGCTTGAGATACCGTGCCTGGGCATCCTCAGGGCATCTGACCATAGTCCCAGCCCCAGTATGGAGCTCAAGGGAAGGTTTAACTGCTCCAATGGTGAGAACTGTTTATACCAATCTCCCTAACAGGACTTTTTTTTTTTAACGAGGGAATTTTGATGTGTCTATGGAGCTTCCATGACCTTGCCTTGTACAAGTTGTGCTGGCTTCCCCAGGATTGTGTGCTGTCTTACCCTTCACTAAAGTTATCTATTGTCTAGTGTTTTTCCATCCCCACGCCTCGCCTCCCTCCTAACCATCAAAGATTGTTTCTTTTTGTGTGTAAACCTTTTCATGAGTTTTTACAGTAGTGGCTTCATACAGTATTTGCCCTTTTGTGATTCACTTATTTCACTCAGCATAATGCCCTCCAGATTCATCCATGTTATTAGATGCTTCACAGCTTCACCGTTGTTCTTTATCATTATGCAATACTCCGTTGTGTGTGTGTACCACAGTTTGTTTACCCATTCATCTGTTGATGGGCATCTAGGTTGTCTCCATCTTTTTGCTGTTGTGAACAACGCTGCAGTGAACATGGGTGTACATATGTCTATTTGTGTGACAACTCTTATTTCTCCAGGATATATTCCTAGGAGTGGGATTGCTGGATCATATGGTATTTTTATTTCTAGCTTTCTAAGGAAGCACCACACCATTTTCGAAAATGGTTGTATCATTTTGCATTCCCACCAGCAGTGCCTAAGGGTTCCAATTTCTCCCGCAGCCTCTCCAACATTTGTTATTTCCTGTTTTTTTGATTCGTGCCACTAATGCTGGGGTGAGATGGTATCTCATTGTGGTTTTGATTTGCATTTCTCTAATGGCTGGTGATTGCAAGCGTTTCCTCAAGTATCTGTTGGCAGCTTGAATGCCTTCTTTGGTGAAGTGTCTGTTCATGTCCTTTGCCCATTTTTTAATTGGATTGTTTGTCTTTTTGTTGTAGAGGTGTTGGATTTTCCTGTAGATTTTAGTGACTAGACCTTAGACTGATTTGTAATAGCCCAAAATTTTTTCCCAGCAGTAGGTTCCCTTTTTACTGTTTTAGTGAAGTCTTTTGATGAGCATAAATGTTGAATTTTTAGGAGATCCCAGTTATCTAGCTTATCTTCCGGAGTTTGTGTGTTGTTGGTTGTGGTTTGTATCCTATTAATGCTGTGTATTAGGGCCTCTAGCGTTGATCCTATTTTTTCTTCTCTGAACTTCATAATTTTTGGCTTTATATTTAGGTCTTTGATCCACTTTGAATTTGTTTTTGTATATGGTGTGAGGTATGGCCCCTGTTTCATTTTTTTTGCAGATGGACATCCAGTTTTGCTAGCACCATTTGTTAGAAAGGATTTTCCCCATTTGATGGACTTTGGGCCCTTGGCGAAAATCAGGTGACCATAGGTGGATGGATTTACATTTGGGTCTCAATTCTGTTCCATTGGTTGATGTATCTGTTGTTATGCCAGTACCAGGCTGTTCTGACTACTGTAGCTGTATAGTAGGTTCTGAGGTTAGGTAGTGTGAGTCCTCCTACTTTATTCTTCTTCAATAGTGCTTTACTTATCTGGGGCTTCTTCCCTTTCCATATAAAGTTAATGGTAAGTTTTCATCTCTTTAAAGAATTTTATTGGTATTTGGATCAGGATTGCATTATATTTGTAAATCGCTTTGGGTAGAATTGTCATTTTCACAACGTTGAGTCTACTTATCCATGAGCATGGTATGTTTTTCCATTTATGTAGATCTCTTTTGGTGTCTTGCAGTAGTGTTTTGTAGTTTTCTTTGTATAGGTCCTTTACATCCCTGGTTAGATTTATTCCTAAGTATTTAGTTTTTTTAGGGGCTATTATAAAAATTTTTTTTTATTATAAATGGTATTGTTTTCGTGATTCCCTTCTCATCGTTCTTTTTATTGGCGTATAGATATCCAACTGATTTTTGTAGATTTATCTTGTATCTTGCTACTCTGCTGAATCTATTAGTTCCAGTAGTTTTCTTGTAGAGTCTTTTGGGCTTTCTATGTATGGTATCATATCATCTGCAAATAGGGACAGTTTAACTTCTTCATTACCAATTTGGATGCCCTTTATTTCTGTTTCTTGCCTTATTGCTCTAGCTATAACTTCCAGCACAGAGTTAAATAGGAGTGGTGATAAAGGTCATACTTGTCTTGTTCCTGTTCTCAAGGGGAATGTTTTCAGCCTCTCTCCATTAAGAATGATGTTGGCTGTTGGTTTTGCACAGATGCCCTTTATTATTTAACAGGACATTCTTAGACTGCCAGTTCTTCATGTCAATCTCACCTGCTGATCCCTGACCTTTTGTTCTTTGCTTCCAAGTTGGTGATCCCTCTCAGTCCACTGTCCCTCTCTTTTGAAAATAAATAGTGTGATGGAAGTGACCCGAGCTGGATCATGTCTTGACCCCTGCTAGGTCTGCCCCTGGCTCAGTGATCCTGGAGACAGTCAAGGAGTCAACCCAATCTCGAAGCAGGGTGTGTGAGCTGCAGTGCCCCCAGATGGTGACCAAGGCTCAGTCCCCCCCACCCTGCTCTGCCATCAGAAGTGGGGCTTTCTTTCCCCTGGCCCATTTCACTAAAGGTTACTGCATCAGATGTGGGGTATTATTTATTTCTTTCTTTTTTTTTAATTTTTATTCTGCTTTAAGTGTAAGTTTATAAATCAAGTCAGTCTCTCATACAAAAATTTATATACACTTTGCTATATACTCCTAATCACTCTCCCCCTAATGAGACAGCACACTCCTTCCCTCCACTCTCTATTTTTGTGTCCATTCGGCTAGCTTCTGACCCCCTTCGTCCTCTCATCTCCACACCAGACAGGAGATGCCAACATAGTCTCATGTGCCTACTTGATCCAAGAAGCTCATTCTTTACCAGTATCATTTTCTATCCCACTGTCCAGTCCAATCCCTGTCCGAAGAGTTGGCTTCGGGAATGGTTCCTGTCCTGGGCTAACAGAAGGTCTGGGGGCCATGACCACTGGGGTCCTTCTAGTCTCAGTCAGACCATTAAGTCTGGTCTTTTTTACGAGAATCTGGGGTCTGCGTCCCACTGGTCTCCTGATCCCTCAGGGGTTCTCTGTTGTGTCCCGTGTCAGGGGAGTCATCGGTTGTAGCCAGGCACCATCTAGTTCTTCTGGTCCCAGGCTGATGTTGTCTCTGGTTTATGTGGCCTTTTCTGTCTCTTGGGCTCATAATTACCTTGAATCTTTGGTGTTCTTCATTCTTGTTTGCTCCAGGTGGGTTAAGACCCATTGATGCTTCTTAAATGCCCGCTTGCCAGCGTTTAAGACCTGTGGGGTATTATTTCTCATTGGCTTAACTGCTTCTTCCGTTTTTGTGGTTAGCAGCTGCTAATGAATACAATCTTGCATTTGTCTTCTTAAAACAGGACATTCAGCGCGATGACATATTTGGCACCCCTTCTTCTTTCCTTATTTTCCGTGATGAGATCATCACCAACAAACTTCTAAAGAAATCCCCTACGACCAGATTTTCCAAGGAAACCCGACACCTCCACAGACAAATGAGGGTGGGTCTTGGATTTCCAAAGAGGAATTTTAGCAGCAACACCAACTTTATCCACTCAGGGAGATGTGTGGCCAGCTCTGAAGAATGATCCCAGGCACAAAGTTTCTCCCCTCATCCTAGAAATTCCCTGATCAGCCCTTCACGTTCTCTTGGGGTCAGCATTGTTATCCAAAATGCAATTCCTTCCTATTACTCGCTCTGCACCCCACTGTTGTTGTTAGTTGCTATTGAGTTGATTCCGGCTCGCGGGGACTCCACGTGTACAGGGTAGAACTGCTCCATAGGGTTTTCAAGGCTGTGACCTTTCTGAAGCAGATTGCCAAGCCTGTCCTTAGAGGCACCTCTGGGTGGGCTCAAACCACCAACTTTTGGCTAGTAGTTGAGCACTTAACTGTCTGCACCACCCCAGAGACCCTTGCATCCCATAAAAAAAAAACCCCTCCATAAATATTCACACAGTCCAACTCCTCCTACTTCAGGGAAAGGGAATTTGTTAGACAAATCCACTTACTCTCTAAGCTTCCTCCAAGCTGCAAGTGCCAACTTCAGCCTTGTCTGCTCTGTAGTGCACTGCCTGAGGTGTTGTTCTCTGCATGTCCCAGGCCATTATGTCATATCTCCCCCAGGCATTTGAGAACTCCCTGAGGGCATACAGCTCATTCTCCTCCAGGATCCTCACTCATGTCCCCTTCCCCTCTCCACCTTTCATGTTGTAGCTAAACTAAAGCTTGAATTCTGGAGTGAATGCATTAATACCGGCTGTTGTTGGGGATAAGGTATAGAAAGTACCATAGGCTGAAAACCAGAACACCAGGGCTCACTTCCCAGCTCTGCTAAGGACTTGCTATGTGGCTGGGGAAGTGGGTTTGCTGTTCCAGGCTTTTGTCTCCTTTTCCTCCAAAAGAGCCCTCCCCAGGCTCACCCTCAGCCAGCTGAGCCACTGACTATTTCTCCCTGAGAGCACCAGAAGGATTTTGCCCTTGGCCCTAATGAACCAGGCTAGAGCCATGGATAAAGAGCCTGTGAAGCTAGGAAGGGACTAAAAATTTGCCTCCAAACCCCTAGTTTTTCCACTTCTTTCCATCATGGTTGACAAAAGGCACTTCCTCCTGTGAGCCCCCTCTAGGTGATAAGTGAAAATGCAGCTGAAGAGGGCTTAACCTCATCCATCCTAGATCTACATGGATGCTCTTCAATGCTAGTCTTGGAGTTAGAGGAAGAAGGGAAAACCTGCGGCCATCAAGTTGATTCTGATTCATAGCGACTCCCTAGGAGAAAGTAGAACTGCCCCATAGGCTTTCTAAGGATCTAATCTTTTCAGAAGCAGACTGCCACATCTTTCTCTCCTGGAGCAGCTGGTAGGTTCAAACCGCCAACTTTTCAGTTAGGAGCTGGGTGCTTAACCACTGCACCACCCAGGCTTCTAGAGAAAGGGGGGGAAGGAGAAAACGGTGTCGGTTTGGGCTGTGGAGATCAGGCAAGGGTTCCCAGAAGAGAGGGACTTATAGCTGACCTTGAAGAATGGGAGGAATTTCTCATGTGAAATGGTCAGGGTCTTGCCCAGGTCTGGCACTTCTCTAAGACAACACACAAGTTGGAAAGACCTTGATCTAATTACCTTAGTGGTGTTCCTCATGGAGTCTGTGACCAGGAAGGAGGTCAGGTGATAGAGGCAGGAGGGGAAAGCCACCCTTGAGAAGAGCAGGGCATCTGGCTCCCCCTACTCTGCCTTCCCTCCTGGTACTACAGATGAAGGGTGGGTCTGTGCGCCTGCTGAGGCCAGTCCTCCTCTTGTGCACTCTCACCTACTCAAGACACCACTCTGGCAATTCTCCTTCTCTCTCCAGCAATTTTTTCACTCACCACTCTCTTCCTTTTCCTCTTTCTTCACTGTTTGCTCTTTCTAGTCTCCCATGCTAGGTCCTTCTCTTCTCAGTCCATTAATGTTGAGAAACCCCCTGAACTTAATACTCAGAACTCTTTTCTTCGGGGTCTATACCCACCCTCTTGGTCATCTCGTGATGGCTTTAAATACCATCTATGTGCTGACAGGAGCCCTAGTGGCCCAGTAGCTAAGAGCTCAGCTTCTAGCCAAAAGGTCAGCAGTTCAAATCCACAAGCTGCTTCTTGGAAACCCTATGGGGCAGTTCTACTCTGTCCTACAGGGTCACTAAGAGTTGAAATTGACTTGACGACAATGGGTTTGTTTTGGTTTGGTTTTATGTGCTGACAACTCTCAACTTCAAATTTTCAGCTTGGGCTATGTCCTTGAAGTCTAGATATCCAACTGCTAATTCAATATTTCCACTTGTTTCCAGTCAAACTCATGATTTCCATTCCTCCCCACTGCCAACAAAACAAAACAAAAATAAATTATTTCTCTTGCAGCTTCCCCCATCTCAGGTGATGGCAACTCCCTTCTTCCATTTGTTCAGGCTAAAAACCTTGCAGTCATCCTTGATTTTTCTTTCTTGCAAATGCCACATCAGCAATCCTGCTGGTTCTACCTTCAAAATATATCCAGAATCAAACTACCTCCACTGCTACCACCCTGGTCCAAACCACTGTCATCACTTAGAGTTCTGAGAAGAAAAGAGTTCCAAGTAATAAATTCTGGGGTTCTCCAATATAAAGGTTTTGGAGAGAAGTGAAGGACCCAGGATGGGTACAATAGTCTCCTAATTGATCTCTTTGCTTCCACCTTTTCTCTGTATAGTTTGTTTTCTGTATAGCATCTAGAGTGATCCTTTTACAACACAAGGCAAATCAAGTCACTTGATTTGGACTCAGGGTAAAAAATGAGTCATTAAATTGCCCTATAAAGTCCTGCATGGCCCCGCCCCATGCTGTCCCTCTGATCTCATCTCCTGCCACTCTAACCCTTGCTTCCTCCAGGCATATTTGTATGAGGTCCTTGGCACTTGCTGTTTCCTCTGACTGAGACCCTTTTCCTTCACAGGTCCATGTAACTTACTTCCTCGCTTTCTTCAGGTCTCTGTTCAAATGTTACCTTCCCAGAGAGGCCTTCACTAACCACCTTATATAAAACGATATCCGTTTCCCCCCACCAGCAAATTCCATCTTTAAAAACTGGAGAGGAAAATCAAAAACAAATATAGGTATTAATATGTTAGAGGAAATTACAAAAACAAAACAAAACAAAAAAAATTCGCCCTTTAAAATTACAAACAAATTAAGGATGAACACTATCCCCATCACTATTCAACTTGGGCAATGTAATAGATTTAAAAAATGAAGATTTAAGGATTGGAAAAGAAGAGCAAAAGCTGCCATTATTTTCAAATGATGGATATTATCATCTATATAGAAAATGCAACAAAAACATCAGAAAATATTTTAGAATTAATAAGACCAGTTAGAATATTAAAGAATTTAAAAAATCAATAGCACAACAACCAAAAATATATGCATGGTTACATATGTAGGTATTTATGCATGTATGAGTATACATAGGGATATGTGTACATATATGTGTGGATGCATAGGTGTATGTGTATGTACATACATGTATGAGTGAACATATATATATTCACATGTATAATAAAGCACATGGGGACACAGTTATGGATATGTCTCAGACATAACCAAACCTCACAGGAGTGATTTACTGACTTTGAAGGCTTAGGATCATAGTCTCGTCGGACAACTTGGTCAACTGGCATAATATAGTTCATAAAGTCTAAGTTCTACATTCTCTTGATGAGTAGTGTCTGGGGTCTTAAAAGCTTGTGAGCGGCTATCTAAGATACAACTATTGGTCTCGCTACTCATCCAGAATGAAAGAGAAAGGAGGAAACCAAAGACTCAGAAAAGAAGTTAGTCAACAAGACTAATAGGCTGCACGATCCATGGCCTCATCTACCCTGAGACCAGAAGAACTACATGGCACTCAGCTACCACTACCAACCATTCTGATCAGGGCCACAATAAATGAATCCTGATAGAATGGGAGAAAAATGTAGACTGGAACTCGAATTCTTTAAAAGTCCAGACTTACTGGACTGACAGAGAGTAGAGGACCCCATAAGACTATCACCCTGAGACCTTCTTTAAGCTTTGAACTCAAACTACTCCTAGAGGTCACCTTTCAGCTAAATAACTGATTGGCTGATAAAGTAAAGAATATCACCTGTGAGTACTGTGCTTCTTTAAAAAGTCACCTATATGAAATCAACAGTCAACACTTACTCTATAGGAAAGATGAGAAATTGAAGAGGGCAGCAAAATTAGATTACTGGAAACAGAACAACTAGAACGGAAATAATAAGAATGTTGACAAATTGTGAAAAATGTAACCAATGTCACTGAACCATTTGCACACAAACTATTAAATTGGAACCTGATTTGCTGTGTAAACTTTCACGAAAGCACAATAAAATGTTATTTTAAAAAATCAATAGCATTCCTCTAGATCAGCTATAACCAACTAACAACAACAACAACAAAACCCAAATCCATTGCCTTTGAGTTGATTTCGACTCTATAGTGACCCTATAGGACAGAATAGAACTGCCGCATACAGTTTCCATGGAGTGCCTGGTGGATTCGAACTGCTGACCTTTTGGTTCGCAGCTGTAGCTCTTTAACCACTATTCCACCAGGGTTTCCATTGCCAACTAGGAAGTGTAACATAAACTGAGATACCTTTCACAGTAGCAATTAAAAAAAAAACAAAAAACTATATAATATATGGAAATTTACCTATAGAAGAAGTACAAGATCTTTACAGGAAAACTTTAAAATTCTAATAAAATACAAATGAAAGCCATAATATATGCAAGGATATGCCATGTTAACTAATGGGAAAGATGTTAATTCTCCTTCAAATTAGCCTATACATTTAGCAGAATTTCTGTCAGAAATTTCTTTTAGAAACTTAGCAAATTTATTCTGGAATTTATAGAGAAGAATCCTAGCTCACAGATAATTAGGACAACGTTGAAGAAGAGCAAAGATTCTCCCTAACGTATGTTAACATAATCTACAAAATCATAGTGCTAAAAACAAGGTAGAACTAGAATTGAAACCAGTGGGCCAATGGAAAGAAAAGAGTTCATGAATTTGAAATATGCTAAAGATGTAATCATAAATTAGTAGAGAAATGATGAATTTTATGGTAGATAATCTTAAGATTATTGGCTTAAAATAAAGGATGGATTAAAATAAAGGATTCCTACCTCATACCTTAAGAAAAAAAAAGCAAGGTGAATTCTAGATGTATTAAAAATCTAAATATGGAAACTAAGAATTAGAGTTAAGAAAGTACACGATTATATTTTGTGACCTTAGGATGGGAAAGGATTTCTTAGACAAGACTCCTAAAGCAGAAGCTTTAATCTAGAAAAAGTGATGAATTTATCTACATCAACATAAAGATTTCTATTTAGTGAAGGACACCATAGACAAAGTTAACAGATGAATGATGGAGAAAAGATATTTTAAATGTTTAAAACTGATGAGGTTTAATTTTTACTGCTGTGAATTTAAATAAGTAAATAATACTGATGAGGGAGTAACACCTTCTAGACTATACAAGGAATTCTAAAAATCAATAAGAAAAAGACATGCACCACAATATAAATGGACAAAGTACACAAGATAGTCATTAATGTTATTCACCAAGTATTTCTGCTTCTCCTTCTGGGCACATGGTAGGATTGTACTTTCCTGCCTCCTTGAAGTTAGGTGTGACCATGTGACTTGGTCAATGAAATGCCTGTGGAAGTGATGAGTGCCACTTCTAGGTAGAAGCTTTAAGAGCCAGTGTGCAGCTTACCAAACTCTCCTTCCCTTTGATGTGGTGACCAACAATTTTGGAGATGTTGGATACTCCATTAGCATGGGTCCCTAAGTAGCTATGCTGAGTGGATACCCCTGCTGACTTGCAATGGACGTGTAGCATGACTAATAAATATTCCTGTGTGATTTTATGGTTGTTTGTTACCGTGGGATAATTTAGTTTCTCTTGACTGATATAAAAGTGGGGTTCTACCGTAACAATATAATCTAAAATATGTGGCAATGGCTTAGGACCTGGTCCCCAGGTGGCAAGAAAACAGCACAAGTTAGAAGGATGGCGATTAAAGTTAGCAGTGGCAAAATATTTGGTGGAACTGCCACTTGGAAGGTAGAGCCTATTCTCAGTGGAAAAGAAAACAGTGGTGTGCTTTCGTTTCTGCTGACTGCATTTGACATAAACTCAGAAAATAACTGGCAAATTTCCTAGCAGAAATGGAAGGAAATCAAGAAGGACCAGAAAATTGGGGCCTTGTAGAGTTGGAAGTTATAACAGCTTTTCAATCCTAACAAATAAAAAGGGCAAATGAGAAGGATTTTCAAGGACAAAGGCCAATTAAAATTTCAGCCTTTTGACAAGGATCAAATCAAGGTTATGGCTGTACCATCCATTGATAAAAACCTTTGAGTGGATAAAAATATCTCAAAGTCAGGGTCCAACTAAGGAACTCAGTCATTCCTTTTAATCTGACAAAATATCTCTGCAAAAAGAGACTAAATGTGTGGCTCTCTCACCAAATCCTAATCATCTCAAGCTACCTACAATTAAGGGGGTGGGGTGGGGGGGCAGGAGGAAAGGTGGACAAAATGGAGTAAGAAAACAAGAAATGCAGCAAATTTAAGAAGTATGTCTAGAAAATAACTGTGGGTGGGCTATGGCATACAGAACTGACTGGAATCAAATAAATAAGAAGGCTAATACATTTTTAAAGAGTGTTGTATTGCCAAAGGAACCATGAGTGTAAACTTAAAACATCTATGACCCATTGAGTCTTTTTTTTTTTTAATAATTTTTATTAAGCTTCAAGTGAACGTTTACAAATCCAATCAGTCTGTCACATATAAGTTTACATACATCTCACTCCCTACTCCCACTTGCTCTCCCCCTCTTGAGTCAGCCCTTTCAGTCTCTCCTTTCTTGACAATTTTGCTGGCTTCCCTCTCTCTCTATCCTCCCATCCCCCCTCCAGACAACAGTTGCCAACACAATCTCAAGTGTCCACCTAATATAATTAGCTCACTCTTCATCAGCGTCTCTCTCCCACCCGCTGACCAGTCCCTTTCATTTCTGATGAGTTGTCTTCGGGGATGGTTCCTGTCCTGTGTCAACTGAAGGTCTGGGGAGCATGGCCGCCGGGATTCCTCCAGTCTCAGTCAGACCATTAAGTTTGGTCTTTTTATGAGAATTTGGGGTCTGTATCCCACTGTTTCTCTCTCTCTCATCCCACTGATCTCCTGCTCCCTCAGGGGTCCTCTGCTGTGCTCCCTGTCAGGGCAGTCATCGATTGTGGCCGGGCACCAACTAGTTCTTCTGGTCTCAGGATGATGTAGGTCTCTGGTTCATGTGGCCCTTTCTGTCTCTTGGGCTCTTAGTTGTCGTGTGGCCTTGGTGTTCTTCATTTTCCTTTGCTCCAGGTGGGTTGAGACCAATTGATGCATGTTAGATGGCCGCTTGTTAGCATTTAAGACCCCAGACGCCACATTTCAAAGTGGGATGCAGAATGATTTCATAATAGAATTATTTTGCCAATTGACTTAGAAGTCCCCGCAAACCATGTTCCCCAGACCCCCGCACTTGCTCCCCTGACCTTTAAAGCATTCATTTTATCCCGGAAACTTCTTTGCTTTTGGTCCAGTCCAATTGGGCTGACCTTCCATGTATTGAGTGTTGTCTTTCCCTTCACCTAAAGCAGTTCTTATCTACTGATTAATCAATAAAAAACCCTCTCCCACCCTCCCTCCCTCCCCGCCTCGTAACCACGAAAGTATGTGTTCTTCTCAGGTTTACTATTTCTCAAGATCTTATAATAGTGGTCTTATACAATATTTGTCCTTTTGCCTCTGACTAATTTCGCTCAGCATAATGCCTTCCAGGTTCCTCCATGTTATGAAATGTTTCAGAGATTCGTCACTGTTCTTTATTGATGCGTAGTATTCCATTGTGTGAATATACCACAATTTATTTACCCATTCATCCGTTGATGGACACCTTGGTTGCTTCCAGCTTTTTGCTATTGTAAACAGAGCTGCAATAAACATGGGTGTGCATATATCTGTTTGTATGAAGGCTCTTGTATCTCTAGGGTATATTCCTAGGAGTGGGATTTCTGGGTTGTATGGTAGTTCTATTTCTAACTGTTTAAGATAACGCCAGATAGATTTCCAAAGTGGTTGTACCATTTTACATTCCCACCAGCAGTGTATGAGAGTTCCAATCTCTCCGCAGCCTCTCCAACATTTATTATTTTGTGTTTTTTGGATTAATGCCAGCCTTGCTGGTGTGAGATGGAATCTCATTGTAGTTTTAATTTGCATTTCTCTAATGGCTAATGATCGAGAGCATTTTCTCATGTATCTGTTGGCTGCCCGAATATCTTCTTTAGTGAAATGTGTGTTCATATCCTTTGCCCACTTCTTGATTGGGTTGTTTGTCTTTTTGTGGTTGAGTTTTGACAGAATCATGTAGATTTTAGAGATGAGGCACTGGTCGGAGATGTCATAGCTGAAAATTCTTTCCCAGTCTGTAGGTGGTCTTTTTACTCTTTTGGAGAAGTCTCTAGATGAGCATAGGTGTTTGATTTTTAGGAGCTCCCAGTTATCGGGTTTCTCTTCATCATTTTTGGTAATGTTTTGTATTCTGTTTATACCTTGTATTAGGGCTCCTAGGGTTGTCCCAATTTTTTCTTCCATGATCTTTATCGTTTTAGTCTTTATGTTTAGGTCTTTGATCCACTTGGAGTTAGTTTTTGTGCATGGTGTGAGGTATGGGTCCTGTTTCATTTTTTTGCAAATGGATATCCAGTTATGCCAGCACCATTTGTTAAAAAGGCTATCTTTTCCCCAGTTAATTGACACTGGTCCTTTGTCAAATATCAGCTGCTCATACGTGGATGGATCTATGTCTGGGTTCTCAATTCTGTTCCATTGGTCTATGTGACTGTTGTTGTACCAATACCAGGCTGTTTTGACTACTGTGGCTGTATAATAGGTTCTGAAGTCAGGTAAGGTGAGGCCTCCCACTTTCTTCTTCTTTTTCAGTAGTGCTTTGCTTATCCGGGGCTTCTTTCCCTTCCATATGAAATTGGTGATTTGTTTCTCTATCCCCTTAAAATATGACATTGGAATTTGGATCGGAAGTGCGTTAAATGTATAGATGGCTTTTGGTAGAATAGACATTTTTACTATGTTAAGTCTTCCTATCCATGAGCAGGGTATGTTTTTCCACTTAAGTATGTCCTTTTGAATTTCTTGTAGTAGAGCTTTGTAGTTTTCTTTGTATAGGTCTTTTACATCCTTGGTAAGATTTATTCCTAAGTATCTTATCTTCTTGGGGGCTACTGTGAATGGTATTGATTTGGTTATTTCCTCTTCGGTGTTCTTTTTGTTGATGTAGAGGAATCCAAGTGATTTTTGTATGTTTATTTTATAACCTAAGACTCTGCCAAACTCTTCTATTAGTTTCAGTAGTTTTCTGGAGGATTCCTTAGGGT
The DNA here is from genome assembly GCF_024166365.1 of Elephas maximus indicus. Classification (NCBI taxonomy): domain Eukaryota; kingdom Metazoa; phylum Chordata; class Mammalia; order Proboscidea; family Elephantidae; genus Elephas; species Elephas maximus. Next base: position 63,782,459 of record NC_064831.1, on the reverse strand, counting down.
TTTCTGTGTATATAATCATGTCATCTGCAAATAGTGATAACTTTACTTCTTCCTTGCCAATCCGGATACCTTTTATTTCTTTGTCTAGCCTAATTGCCCTGGCTAAGACTTCCAGCACGATGTTGAATAAGAGCGGTGATAAAGGGCATCCTTGTCTGGTTCCCGTTCTCAAGGGAAATGCTTTCAGGTTCTCTCCATTTAGAGTGATATTGGCTGTTGGCTTTGCATAGATGCCCTTTATTATGTTGAGGAATTTTCCTTCAATTCCTATTTTGGTAAGAGTTTTTATCATGAATGGGTGTTGGACTTTGTCAAATGCCTTTTCTGCATCAATTGATAAGATCATGTGGTTTTTGTCTTTTGTTTTATTTATGTGGTGGATTACATTAATGGTTTTTCTGATATTAAACCAGCCTTGCATACCTGGTATAAATCCCACTTGATCAGGGTGAATTATTTTTTTGACGTGTTGTTGGATTCTATTGGCTAGAATTTTGTTGAGGATTTTTGCATCAATGTTCATGAGGGATATAGGTCTATAATTTTCTTTTTTTGTAATGTCTTTATCTGGTTTTGGTATCAGGGAGATGGTGGTTCATAGAATGAGTTGGGTAGTATTCCGTCATTTTCTATGCTTTGGAATACCTTTAGTAGTAGTGGTGTTAACTCTTCTCTGAAAGTTTGGTAGAACTCTGCAGTGAAGCCGTCCAGGCCAGGGCTTTTTTTTGTTGGGAGTTTTTTGATTACCGTTTCAATCTCTTTTTTTGTTATGGGTCTATTTAGTTGTTCTACTTCTGAATGTGTTAGTTTAGGTAGGTAGTGTTTTTCCAGGAATTCATCCATTTCTTCTAGGTTTTCAAATTTGTTAGAGTACAATTTTTCATAATAATCTGAAATGATTCTTTTAATTTCATTTGGTTCTGTTGTGATGTGGTCCTTCTCATTTCTTATTCGGGTTATTTGTTTCCTTTCCTGTATTTCCTTAGTCAGTCTAGCCAATGGTTTATCAATTTTGTTAATTTTTTCAAAGAACCAGCTTTTGGCTTTGTTAATTCTTTCAATTGTTTTTCTGTTCTCTAATTCATTTAGTTCAGCTCTAATTTTTATTATTTGTTTTCTTCTGGTGCCTGATGGATTCTTTTGTTGCTCAGTTTCTATTTGTTCAAGTTGTCGGGACAGTTCTCTGATTTTGGCTCTTTCTTCTTTTTGTATGTGTGCATTTATTGATATAAATTGGCCTCTGAGCACTGCTTTTGCTGTGTCCCAGAGGTTTTGATAGGAAGTATTTTCATTCTCGTTGCTTTCTATGAATTTCCTTATTCCCTCCTTGATGTCTTCTATAACCCAGTCTTTTTTCAGGAGGGTATTGTTCATTTTCCAAGTATTTGATTTCTTTTCCCTAGTTTTTCTGTTATTGATCTCTAGTTTTATTGCCTTATGGTTTGAGAAGATGCTTTGTAGTAGTTCGATGTTTTGGATTCTGCAAAGGTTTGTTTTATGACCTAATATGTGGTCTATTCTAGAGAATGTTCCATGTGCGCTAGAAAAAAAAGTATATGTTGCAGCACTTGGGTGGAGAGTTCTATATAAGTCAATGAGGTCAAGTTGGTTGATTGTTGTAATTAGATCTTCCGTGTCTCTGTTGAGCTTCTTACTGGATGTCCTGTCCTTCTCCGAAAGTGGTGTGTTGAAGTCTCCTACTATAATTGTGGAGGTATCTATCTCACTTTTCAATTCTGTTAAAATTTGATTTATGTATCTTGCAGCCCTGTCATTGGGTGCATAAATATTTAATATGGTTATGTCTTCCTGATCAATTGTCCCTTTTATCATTATATAGTGTCCTTCTTTATCCTTTGTGGTGGATTTAAGTCTAAAGTCTATTTTGTCAGAAAATAATATTGCTACTCTTCTTTTTTGCTTATTGTTTGCTTGATATACTTTTTTCCATCCTTTGAGTTTTAGTTTGTTTGTGTCTCTAAGTCTAAGGTGTGTCTCTTGTAGGCAGCATATAGATGGATCGTGTTTCTTTATCCAGTCTGTGACTCTCTGTCTCTTTACTGGTGCATTTAGTCCATTTACATTCAGGGTAATTATAGATAAATAAGTTTTTAGTGCTGTCATTTTGATGCCTTTTTATGTGTGTTGTTGACAATTTCATTTTTCCACATACTTTTTTGTGCTGAGGCGTTTTTCTTAGTAAATTGTGAGATCCTCATTTTCATAGTGCTTGACTTTATGTTAGTTGAGTCGTTACGTTTTTCTTGGTTTTTATCTTGAGTTATAGAGTTGTTATACCTTTTTGTGGTTACCTTATTATTTACCCCTATTTTTCTAAGTAAAAACCTAACTTGTATTGTTCTATATCGCCTTGTATCACTCTCCATATGGCAGTTCAATGCCTCCTGTATTTAGTCCCTCTTTTTGATTATTGTGATCTTTTACCTATTGACTTCCATGATTCCCTGTTATGTGTTTTGTTTTTTTTTTAATTAATCTTAATTTGTTTGTTTTTGTGATTTCCCTATTTGAGTTGATATCAGGACATTCTGTTTTGTGACCTTGTGTTGTGCTGATATCTGATATTATTGGTTCTCTGACCAAACAATATCCTTTAGTATTTCTTGTAGCTTTGGTTTGGTTTTTGCAAATTCTCTAAACTTGTGTTTGTAAATATCTTAATTTCGCCTTCATATTTCAGAGAGAGTTTTGCTGGATATATGATCCTTGGCTGGCAGTTTTTCTCCTTCAGTGTTCTGTGTATGTCGTCCCATTCCCTTCTTGCCTGCATGGTTTCAGCTGAGTAGTCAGAACATATTCTTATTGATTCTCCCTTGAAGGAAACCTTTCTTTTCTCCCTGGCTGCTTTTAAAATTTTCTGTTTGTCTTTGGTTTTGGTGAGTTTGATGATAATGTGTCCTGGTGTTTTTCTTTTTGGATCAATCTTAAATGGGGTTCGATGAGCATCTTGGATAGCTATCCTTTCGTCTTTCATGATGTCAGGGAAGTTTTCTGTCAGGAGTTCTTCAACTATTTTCTCTGTGTTTTCTGTCCCCCCTCCCTGTTCTGGGACTCCAGTCACCCGCAGGTTATCCTTCTTGATAGAGTCCCACATAATTCTTAGGGTTTCTTCATTTTTTTTAATTCCTTTATCTGATTTTTTTTCAGCTATGTTGGTGTTGATTCCCTGGTCCTCCAGATGTCCCAGTCTGCATTCTAATTGCTCGAGTCTGCTCCTCTGACTTCCTATTGCGTTGTCTAATTCTGTAATTTTATTGTTAATCTTTTGGATTTCTACATGTTGTCTCTCTATGGATTCTTGCAACTTATTAATTTTTCCACTATGTTCTTGAATAATCTTTTTGAGTTCTTCAACAGTTTTATCAGTGTGTTCCTTGGCTTTTTCTGCAGTTATCCTAATTTCATTTGTGATATCATTAAGCATTCTGTAAATTAGTTTTTTATATTCTGTATCTGATAATTCCAAGATTGTATCTTCATTTGGGGAAGATTTTGATTCTTTTGTTTGGGGGGTTTGAGAAGCTGTCATGGTCTGCTTCTTTAAGTGGTTTGATATGGATTGTTGTCTCCGAGCCATCACTGGGAAACTAGTTTTTCCAGAAAATCCGCTAAAAAAAATGCAGTCAGATCCCTATCAGAGTTCTCCCTCTGGCTCAGGCTATTCGGATGTTAATGAAGCCGCCTGGGGAAGGTGGGGGAGGGAACAGAGAGATAGGAGAGTAGCACCTCAGAATATACCCAGAGTTGCTTGTCTTGCTTGGAATGACTACTATATCTGAGATTCCCGCGGGGCGCGTCGCCTATGTGTGCTGGCTGTGTGGAGATTGCCCCCGGGGGGTCTGGCCCGCTGGAGTCACGGTCAGATCCTCCGCTTCCAGCCCCACGCCCAGCGTCAAGGCTCCCCTACAGGGACGGTGCACTCTCGACTCCAAAATCAGTCGCTGCCTCCCAGGGACTTCTCGTCCCTCCAGCCACGTGGCCGTGCCACACCCGAGAGCCAGTTGGGCCTCCTCCTGGGGTTAGTTCAGATGGGTGGAGCAGCTCCCTGTGCTTGTGCCGTGACCGAGTGTCCCGGCTGGGACACTGTTCTCCCCGCTCCAATACCAGTCGCTGCCTCCCGGGGACTTTTCCTACCGGCTGCGTCCCACGCCGCCCACGCGACCTGGCTGGTCCCCTTCCCGGGGTTAGTTCAGGGGGGGTGGAGCAACTCTCCGTGTTTATGCCGTACCTGCGTCCAGTCCAAATCCCTGCGGGACGGTTCCCCGGCTCGGACGCTGCTCTTTCTGCTCCAAGACCAGTCACTGCCTCCCGGGGACTTCTCCTACCGGCTGCGTCCCACTCCGCCCGTGGAACCGGCTGGTCCCCCTCCCGGGGTTAGCTCAGGGGGGTGGAGCAGGTCTCTGTGCTTGTGCCGTACCTGACTGGTACGCTGGCTCCAGGCTCTGGAAACAATCGCTGCTTCCCCGTATTAGTTCGTTCTCCGTCTCTAAATCTGTGTTTGTTGTTCAGGGTTCGTAGATTGTTATGTATGTGATTGATTCACTTGTTTTTCCGTGTCTTTGTTGTAAGAGGGATCCGAGGTAGCGTCTGCCTAGTCGGCCATCTTGGCTCCCTGCCAACCCATTGAGTCTTAAAATGGCCCTAGGACCTTCAACCACTGTGATGGTTAAGATTGCGTGTCAGCTTGGCTGGGCCATGAGTCTCCGTGTTTATATGTGGTCACCCCTGTGATGGGATCTACTGTCAGTAGCCAATCAGTTGAAAGGGAGTTTCCTTGGGCAAGTAGCCTACACTCGAATATACCTGGACATTCTAGCTTTTGCTGTCTCTGGATCCTGAAGATGCCTCTTGTTCATTTGCTCTTCGGTTCTTGGGACTTGAGCTAGCAGCTTACCTGACAATCTTGGGATTCATCAGTCTTCATAGCCTGTGTGCAAGAGTCCTTCTCTCCTACTTGCTGATCTTGAGTTAGCCAGCCCCTGCAGCTATGTAAATCAGAAGAAGCCTCTATCCTGCTCCATGGACTTGGGACATTTCAGCCTCTACGATTGTGTGAGCTGTTTTCTTGATATAAATCTCTCTCTCTATGTGTATATATATTTATACCTTTACTGGTTTTGCTTCTCTAGAGAACCCAGCCTAAGACAACCACTAATGAAAAGAAAATGGACTGAGAAAGTCATCCCAACCCATTCCCACTGCTGTTGAGTTGATTCTGACTCATAGTGACCCTACAGGACAGAGTAGAGCTGCCCCATTGGGTTTCCAAAGAGTGGCTGGTAGATTTGAATTGCCAACCTTTTGAGCTCTTAGAGGGCATATTCTCTCATGCCCACTTCAGATAAAGCCAAAGAGGATAATGGAGAGAAAAAAATCTCCCAGAAAGTAGAGCCAGGGGCTACGGAGAACAAAGGACAAGGTAGCTACTCCCAGAGTGGGAAATCAGGGCCAAAGCAAGGAATTTATGTATCCCCAAGATAACCTGTCAATTCTGACGCATGGCAACCCCATGTGTTACAGGGTAGAACTGCTTCATAGGGTTTTCTTGGCTGTAATCTTTAGGGAAGCAGATTGACAGGCTTTTCTTCCACAGTGCCACTGGGTGGGTTTGAACTGCCAACCTTTAGGTTAGCAGCTGATGGCAAACCATTTGCGCCACCCAGGAGCCTTAAAATATCTTCTGCCCAAGAGGCTTTCAGATTTTCTTACAGAAAAGATTTTCTTACATTTATGCTGCTGTGTGTCTCCAATTCTTCCCCTTTCTGAATGAGAGAGTTTACTGCAGTTATTCTGTTCCCGTTCCACTAGCGTATGTTGGTATGTGGGGGGTAGATTAAAAAAAAAAAAAAAGCTACCTGGGCCTGATGTAGAGACCACTACACATCACCCAGAGTGTCAGGACTTTGAACTTGATATTATGACTGGGTAGAATATTTAGACAAATTCCTTGGGTAGGAAGGGAGTGTATTTATGAAGGAAAAAAAGCAAACTGAATATATCTTGACCAGAAGGACAAACTACGGTCATTATTAGTGCTGTTAAGCATGTATTTCCAGTTCTCTACCTTCTGGGAACACAGTAGGATTGTACTTTCCCATACTCTTGAAGTTAAAGCTGGCCATGTAACTAGCCTTGACAATGAAATGTGAGTGGAAATGATGTATGGCATGTCTGGGTTGAAGTTCCAGAGCCAGTGCAAGATTTACCACGTCCTCTTTTCTTGGCATAATAATTGCCCCATCATCCTGGGTCCCTGAATGACTGTGAGAACTAGAGTCCCTCCAACAACCTGCTATGGACATGTAGCAAGAATAAGAAACAAACATTTATTTTTTAAAACCAAAAACATTTTTTGACTTTTGTTACAGCAGCGTAATCTAGTTTACCCTGACTAATCTAATGGGCAGTTTGGAGAAAGGGAAATCCAATGGTTAACACGTAAATGGAAGAGATGTTCAAGACATACAAAATAAAACAGCAACGAAATACTACTCTATATCCATCAGATAGGCAAAAATTAGAAAGTAGAGGAACAGCAAGTGTTGGAATATATTAAGAAACAAGAATTCTAATGACATGTTTGTGGAAGTGAAACCTGGCTGAACTATAACTTAGTGAAATTAAATATCTGTATATCCTATGATCCTGCAGTCTCAGCTTTGGGGATACCCCAGAGAAACTCTCACAAAAGCACATAAAGGAAATGCATGATGACTATTAACTGAAATACTGTTTGTGGTAGTAGAGAGTTGGAGGTGTTGTTATAGGATAAAAACATCACAAAGTTTGGTAAAGCAAAAAGAAGGTTTTACTTGGCGTATATTCAAAAAGGCAAAAGTAGGAAGTGGACAAGCATGCTGCCAGAGCTAATGTCTGCCTGAATCCGAGGATGTATATAGAATGGACAGAAGTGGGAAAACAGACAAGCATGTTGCTAGAGCCACGTCTGTCTGAGTCCAAGGAAATATTACAGAATAAGCAAAAGTGAGAAGATGGACAAGCATGCTGCCAGAACCACGTCTGCCCGAGTCCAAGGAAATATTACAAGATAGGCAAGAACAGGAAAAAGGACAAACATGCTGCCGCAGCCCTGTCTGCCTGAGTCCAAGGAACATTACGGAGTTATCAGTACTTATTAACATTACAAATGGGCAAAACCATTGAAAGCTTTACCTCGTCACATATTGGCTAGAAACTGTGATCCTACATTTCAAATTGTCTTTCTTAACAATCATTGCTATAGTCAGGAGGGTCTTCATTTGTCCAACAAATCTTACCATTCACGAAATTCTAAGAGAAAAAGATAGGAGTGGAAAATATGTGGGTCATTAGTGCTGTTTTATTTGTTTGCGTGATAGGTTCCCTAAAAGATGTTTTCCAGGATTGTCCTAGCTATTGTCTTATACCTCAGGGCCTGGGTGATATGTCCTTGTGAGTCCTTGTGGGTCCTTTAAGTCCAGTTCCAGCTGAGTCACATTCTAGAACAGGGAATAATGGCTCCAATATTATCTCCTAAATTAGAGGCAATCTAGGAATAAGTAGAATATAACCAAACAAAACCCACTGCCATCAAGTCGATTCCGACTCATAACAACCCCACAGAGTTTCCAAGGCTGTAAATCTCTATGGAAGCAGACTGCCATATCTTTCTCCATCGGAGCTGCTAGTGGTTTGGAACCACCAACCTTTGGTTTGCAGTCGATCGCTTTAATCATTGCACCATTAGGGCTCCTTAAGTAGAATATAGTAGAGGCTTATAACGGGATACTAGGGTACATTCTAAAGTAATTAATTTAATATCCATAAAACATAGGCATTTCTTTAAAGCACAGTGTTGACTGAAAAAGTAAGAAACAAGCAAGGTCTTTAGTACAATTTATATAAGTTAAAAGTTCAAACATACATTTAACAAAAATACATTCATCCTATGAAGGGGAATAGGAGTTGAGATGGAGAATACAGTGAAACCTATGAGAGCTGGAACTTGATGGGACTGACTTGTTTTTCCAGGTCTCACTAGTTTTCTGCCTTTTACAGGGTGCAGCCTTGCTACTTTTCTCTCATTTTAGTGGAAAATATTGGAGTTTTCCTTCTCCAATAGGTTTCTGCCTTACACACGTTCCAGGTTTCGAATGTTTGACTGTAATAACAGAAGAACCTTGTAGACTGATGGAGCCCTAGTGATTAAGTGGCTAAGCACTTGGCTGCTAACCGAAAGGTCAGCGGTTTGAACCCACCAGCCGCTTTGTGGGAGAAAGATGTGGCAGTGTGCTTTCCTAAAGATTACAGCCTTGGAAACCCCCTGGGACAGTTCTCCTCCCTATAGGATCGCTATGAGTTGTAATCGACTAGACGGCAACAGGTTCGAATTTTTTTCTAGACTGATAATAGATTAGCACGAACTGAGGAGTATGATTAGTTCAATCCTATGCACCTGAGGTCCACAAAAGCAAAAATTAATGAAGATGGCATTCAATTGATGGAGAAAGCAGAGCAGAGAGATTCACACCTTAAACAGACGTAGCAGAGATTTGGAACATAAGTCAGAGATTTTTTTCTCAAAGAGCTTCAAGGAGTCAGCAAGGGCAGGGAGCAGGAGTGGACCTTGGAGTAGTTAACTAAATGTCTTCCCTGAAACAACTGAGCTAGTCGTTACCTCTCCTTTCTCTATATAGAGCAGCTGGATGCAAAGCACGGCCCCAGAATAAAGCCATAATTATCACTCTCTAATCAAATCGGAGAATCTGCCTCAAGTCACAGAGACTCCTTGTCAGATCTTGGGACCAGAGAATCAAATTAGGCCCAAGACACACTGTAAATTCACAATATAAGTGGAAGAAAGGAAGAAAGAAACAAAGAAAGGCAGTCCACCCATGATTAAATAAAGCACTCGTCTATAGAGTAAACCCTTCCTTATTTTATCAACTATGGGAGCTTCTCTAACTGTTCCTGACCCTCGGACACCAAGAGCTAACCATTGATCCTGCAATTAAGGAGAGAGGACACTTGTGGGATAGAGATTCAGTGGTTAAGAAAATGAATGCAAACTATACATTGGCCTAATCTTGCACTGATAAAATATAAATGAACAATCAAGAATCACTAGATATTTGTAGAAAACCAAGATGAACAAATTGGAAGAAACAGAGTTAATGCAGAAAACAGCAAAATTTAAAAATTTTAAAAGTGAATTGGTGTCCTTGCAGACCATCAACAGGAAACTGCATCTATAAAATAAACCCATAAAACCCATAACCCATTGCTGTTGAGTTGATTCTGACCTGTTGCAACCCTATAGGGCAGAGTAGAACTGCTCCATAGAGTTTCCAAGGAGCGAAAGGTAGATTCGAACTGCCAACCTTTTGGTTAGGATCCCTAGCTTGCCATAGCTCTTAGCCTGGAAAGCAGTAGCTGGAGTAATGCTATTGATGGATGAGACATAGAAATGGAGTCCACTGCCGGAATAAGCGAAGGAAGGGCCTGCAGCTGAGCAGGAGGTGGTATGCCCAGTAAAGCCCAAGAGTTGGTGGGTGAGGAGAAAAGTGTTATAAGGAGAGATCAAAGGGGGCTAATTGGAAGTCTTTCTATAAACAACTCTTCCAAGAGGCTCTCCTTAGTCTCCTCTCTTGCTATCTCTACACATGCAGAACTCAGCCAGACAGCGTTAGCCATAGATAACAAAGGTTGCTAGGTCGGTGACAGTGCCTGGAATAAAGCCCTTTCCTTTTGAGATGCCCTCCCAATTCTAAAAGACAACTCCAAGCGACAAATCTAATTTGTTTGCCTGGAATGGCTAGCCAGCACCCCCCCCCCTCCTTCAGGGAGACGCTGAATGAGAAAATAGACTTAGATTCATGCAGCACTCAGGAAACTCATACCAGCCACCCAGCATGGTTTTTCATTCTTATATATAAAGCAAGTATAGATCACCAGACATACAAATAAAAGAGAAAGATCAGAACAAGAATATTTTAAAAAATGGACCATAGAGGAAAAAGTAATACAGACTATAGAAGATAACCTTTAAAAAAAACTGTATTAAAAAAAAAAAGGATAATATATCCATAAAGCAAGTACAGATTGCTATGATAAAGGAAGAATCACAGAATAAGAAATTGCTCTTGGAATTTATAAATACCATTGCTGAAATTAGAATGTAATGAAAGAATTAACAGATAATGTAAAGGAAATCTCTTATAAAGCAAAAAAAGTTGGGAAATATGAGACAGAAGACAAGAAGCAGAGAATCAATCCCAAAAGTTAAACATTTCAGAAAGAGAAGAAAGAACATGGAGGTCAGAATTTATTCAGGACAGCAGAGAGACAGTAGTCTTAAGACTGAAAGATCTCACCAAGTATTTAGCATGATAAATGAAGGCCCACATCTAGACATACCATTGTGAAAGGGCAGAACACCAAAAATAAAGTGCCATTTGTAAAAGCTTCCAAAAGTTAAAATAGTCACTTGTATTGGTAATCAAATTAATAGTGGACTTTTCGTTAATAATATTAAATACTAGAAGAAAACGGAGCAATGCCTTGAAACTTCTGTGACAAATAATATTTTCAAGCTAGAATTGTATACCTACCCAAACTAACAATCAGTATGAGAAAAAAATCAGGATTTTTTTTTCAGACATGCAAAAATGTAAAGAAAGCTTACCTCCCATGTAGTTTTTAGGAGGGAGAGTTGTGACATAATCAAGCAAAATGAAGGTGAAAACCAGAGAAAGAACAGGAAGATGTTGGATGCTTGATGCATTTTTTGAGAATGCAACTAATGGCAGCTTAAAGAAATAGGGATTTATTTTTCTCACATAACAAAAAGTCTAGTTATAGGCAACTTATGTTGGTACAGCAGTTCAGGGATATCATAAAGTTTCTAGGCTCCTACTAATTTCCAGTTATGCCAGCTTTAGGATTTGTTTTCCATCTTCTTTGTCATAAGATGGCTGCAGTAACTCCAAGCATCATGTCTCCATTCCAGGCTAGAACCAGGAAGGAAGAAGTGTAACAATTAAATCTATTCCCGTTAAAAACATGGGGATCAAATCTATATCAGAAATTTCCATTTCCATCTCTTTAGCTAGGATTGTCGTTGTTGTTAAGTGCCATCGACTCGGTTCCGACTCACAGCAACCCTATGCACAACAGAACGAAACACTGCCTGGTCCTACGCCATCCTTACAATCGTTGTTATGCTCGAGCTCATTGTTGCAGCCACTGTGTCAATCCACCTCGTTGAGGGTCTTCCTCTTTTCCGCTGACCCTGTGCTCTGCCAAGCATGATGTCCTTCAGGGACTGATCCCTCCTGACAACATGTCCAAAGTATGTAAGGCGCAGTCTCGCCATCCTTGCTTCTAAGGAGCATTCTGGTTGTACTTCTTCTAAGACAGATTTGTTCGTTCTTTTGGCAGTCCATGGTGTATTCAATATTCTTCGCCAACACCACAATTCAAAGGTGTCAACTCTTCTTCGGTCTTCCTTATTCACTGTCCAGCTTTCACATGCACATGATGCGATTGAAAATACCATGGCTTGGGTCAGGCGCACCTTAGTCTTCAGGGTGACATCTTTGCTCTTCAACACTTTGAAGAGGTCCTTTGCAGCCGATTTGCCCAATGCAATGCATCTTGACCAATTTCTTGACTGCTGCTTCCATGCTGTTAATTGTGGATCCAAGTAAAATGAAATCCTTGACAACTTCAATCTTTTCTCCGTTTATCATGATGTTGCTCATTGGTCCAGTTGTGAGGATTACTGTTTTCTTTATGTTGAGGTATAATCCATACTGAAGGCTGTGGTCTTTGATCTTCAACAGTAAGTGCTTCAAGTCCTCTTCACTTTCAGCAAGCAAGGTTGTGTCATCTGCATAACGCAGGTTGTTAATGAGTCTTCCTCCAATCTTGGTGCCCCGTTCTTCTTCATATAGTCCAGCTTCTCAGATTATTTGTTCAGCATACAGATTAAATAGGTATGGTGAAAGAATACAACCCTGATGCACACACTTCCTGACTTTAAACCAATCAGTATCCACTTGTTCTGTCTGAACAACTGCCTCTATGATCTATGTAAAGGTTCCTCATGAGCACAATTAAGTGTTCTGGGATTCCCATTCTTTGCAGTGTTATCCATAGTTTGTTATGATCCACACAGTCAAATGCCTTTGCATAATCAATAAAACACAGGTAAGCATTCTTCTAGTATTCTCTGCTTTCAGCCAGGATCCATCTGACATCAGCAATGATATCCCTGGTTCCACGTCCTCTTCTGAAACTGGCCTGAATTTCTGGCAGTTCCCTGTTGATACACTGCTGCAGCCGTTTTTGAATAATCTTCAGCAGAATTTTGCTTGCATGTGATATTAATGATATTGTTCTATAATTTCCACATTTGGTTGGATCACCTTTCTTGGGAATAGGCATAAATATGGATCTCTTCCAATCAGTTGGCCAGTAAGCTATCTTCCATATTTCTTGGCATAGATGAGTGAGCACCTCCAGTGCTGCATCCGTTTGTTGAAACATCTCAATTGATATTCCACCAATTCCTGGAGCCTTGTTTTTCACCAATGCCTTCAGAGCAGCTTGGACTTCTTCCTTCAGTACCATCGGGTCCTGATCATATGCCACCTCTTGAAATGGTTGAATATCAACTAATTCTTTTTGGTACAGTGACTCTGTGTATTCCTTCCGTCTTCTTTTGATGCTTCCTGCATCATTTAATATTTTCCCCATGGAATCCTTCACTATTGCAACTTGAGGCTTGAATTTTTTCTTCAGTTCTTTCAGCTTGAGAAACACCGAGCATGTTCTTCCCTTTTGGTTTTCCATCTCCAGCTCTTTGCACATGTCATTATAATACTTTACTTTGTGTTATATGATTGTCCGATTCAAAATGGGCAATACCAGTCCATTTCAGCTCACGAATGCCTAGGATATCGATGTTTATGTGTTCCATTTCATTTTTGATGATTTCTAATTTTCCTAGATTCATACTTCATACATTTTAGGTTCTGATTATTAATGGAGGTTAGCAGCTGTTTCTTCTCATTTTGAGTCATGCCACATTAACAGATGAAGCTCCTGAAGGCTTTACTCCATCCACGTCATTAAGGTCAACTTCTACTTTGAGGAGGCAGCTCTTCCACAGTCATCTTTTGAGTGCCTTCCAATCTGGGGGGCTCATCTTCCAGCACTATATCAGACAATGTTCTGCTGCTATTCATAAGGTTTTCACTGGCTAATGCTTTTCAGAAGTAGACTGCCGGGTCCTTCTTCCTAGTCTGTCTTAGTCTGGAAGCTCAGCTGAAACCTGGCCTCCATGGGTGACCCTGCTGGTATCTGAATACCAGTGGCATAGCTTCCAGCATCACACCAACACACAAGCCCCCACAGTACGACAAACTGACAAACACGTGGAGGATAGCTAGGATTAGATGGGTCATATGGCCATCCCTAGCTGAAAAGGAATCTGAAGAAATAAACGCTTTTTAGCTGAACATACTACTCACCTCCTTCCTATCCCCCTCCCCCAAAGAATAGTGCAGTGTAGTAATAAAGAAAGGAAGAAAAGCTATTAGGTAGGGAACGAACATTGTTTCCCACATTAAAAAAAATATTTTGGCTCTAAGAAACAAAAATCTACCTTAAGCAATAAGGAAACAAAGTCTGGATGTAGGGCTTCCAGAATTAGTTGATTCACTGGCTCTGTGATATCATCTGGAGACCAGGTTCTTTCTTCCTCTCTGCTCTGCCTCCCTTGACATTCGCTTTGTCCTCAAGCTGATACCAAGATGGCTACTACAATTTCATTTGTCCTGTCCAGATATGGCAACGTCCAGAGGAAGAAAAAGGACTTTCTTTTTCTGTGTTCTTTTTTTCCTTAGGAACAAAGAAACTTTTTTCAGAAGCCCTCTTGCAAATTTCTCTTCATGTCTCATTGGTCAGAACTGAGTCACATTTCTGAGCCAAATGCTGGCAAAGTGATTATCATTGTTGAACTAGACTCATCATCCGGGTAGAATGTGAAATGGGGAATTCACCAGTGTTCACTTTAGTGCTTGCTATACGTAGGGTTCACCAAGTGGAAAGAAGTCTCACTAAGACCACAGTGCAGCAGGTGAAGAAGCCAATCACTTCATTTTAGAATAACATATTATGGGCTCTAAAAAGAAGAGTAGGACAGATTCCAAACAAAAACAGTAGGTAAGAAGCTGGAAGGATTAAGTGATGGGATTATATTATTTTTCTCAACAAGATGACAGAATTAGAAATTCTAGAAGAAAATGCGTATGACAAAGTCATAGTCCAAATATGAGACAAAGGAGAATCCATTTGACCTGACTTCCTTCAAATATCATGGGTTCACATCATTGATCTCATAGAGAAAGACATATAATTTGATTGCACAGCTTGCCTCTGCAGCAACAATATTTTCCTAACTATAATAATATAAATGATATTTATTAGTTTTCAACTTTGGGGATCAAATCTATGGACAAAGCACAGAAAATTTAAATGTCTTTACACAACAAAACATAAATGATATCAACCACAGCAATGGGAAAATGAAAGGTACAGCTTATAAGTAAGTTGGAAGTTGGAAGCCAGGAAATAGAAATGAAAGGATGCTAATAACGTCATTTTACATAGTGATAGAGAATCCAAAGATACTATCAAAAGATGATGCAGTGAGAAATATATTTTCAAGTATATTATTTAAAATTACACGCTAAAAAAAGTGAAGAACAACAAGAAAATCAGTGTTAACTATTCATACTGGGAAGAGGGAGGGAGAAAGGTAGAAGGTAGCGTTGTTGTTAGGTGTCATGGAGTTGATTCTGACTCATAGCGACCCTATGTACAACAGACCAAAACACTGCCTCGTCCTGCACCATCCTCACAATAGTTGCTATGTTTGAGCTCATTGTTGTAGCCACTGTGTCAATCCACATCATTGAGGGTCTTCCTCTTATCTGCTGACCTTCTAAGTTACTAAGTATGATGACCTTCTTCAGGGACTGGTCCCTCCTGATAACATACCCAGAGTATGTGAGCCGAAGTCTTGCCATCCTTGCTTCTAAGGAGAATTCTGGCTGTACTCCTTCCAAGACAGATTTGTTCTTTCTTCTGGCAGTCCGTGGTATATTTGCATTCTTCGCTAACATCATAATTCAAAGGCATCAATTCTTCTTCAGTCTTCCTTATTCATTGTCCAGTTTTCAAATGCATATGAGGTAACTGAAAACACTATGGCTTGGGTCAGGCCCACCTTAGTCCTTAAAGTGATATCTTTCCTTTTAAGCAGTTTAAAGGGACCTTTGCGGCAGATTTACCCAATACAATGTATCATTTGATTTCTTGACTGCTGCTTCCATAGGCGTTGATCATGGATCCAAGTAAAATCAAATCCTTGACAATTTCAATCTTTTCTCCATTTATCATGATGTTGCTTATTGGTCCTGTTGTGAGGATTTTTGTTTTCTTTATGTTGAGGCGTAATCCATACGGAAGGCTGTGGTCTTTGATGTTCATCAGTAAAGGCTTCAAGTCCTCTTCACTTTCAGCAAGCAAGGTTGTGTCATCTGCATATCACAGGTTGTTAATGAGTCTTCCTTCAATCCTGATGCTTCATTCTTCATATATTCCAGCTTCTCTGATTATTTGCTCAGCGTATGGATTTGAATAAGTACGGTGAAAGGATACAACCCTGAACACACCTTTCGTGACTTTAAACCATGCAGTATCCCCTTGTTCTGTTTGAAGATAGTGTAAGTGAGCTAAATCTTCATTCTTCGTACCAGGAGGTTGATATATTTTTAAAAAATTAGCTCAAGTGTATTTTTTAGAGTTATAGAACTAACTTTAGAACCAAAAGAGAAATACCGGAAATTGGTTGACTCTAACATCTGCTTCCTCCTATTAAGAATTAAGTGCTACAAAAATCACTGTTCCTTTATTAAAAAAAAAAAAAAAAAAACCTAGAAAAGAGCAAAAAATACAAAACAACACAGCAGCACAGGCTGTGATCCCTGAGAGAAAGGAAACAATGTGAGCCCTATGATTGCTCTAGCTTATTGCCTGGAGACAGTGCCCTGGCTACAGTGCAGGGAGAGAAAACCCAAACAGAATCAGTCTTGCTGAATTGAGAAGGCAGACTGGAATTTAGGTAAGCTGATGTGGCTAGAATTTGTTGGGTGGTGTACTAGAAAGGATGAAGCTGTACATACACAGAGCTCCAGAGAGCTGCAGAGGGATCCTCTGGATGGCTCTTTGGCTGAGGGCTGATCTGCATATGCTTAGGGTGGAATTCAGGAAGTTTGGAAAAGAACTATTAGAAAGCAGTAGGCCAAACAATTCTGGAGCTCATACACAGCTGGGACTAGTTTGGGTTCCGACTAGCCAGAGTGAAGAAACCTTTTAATATATGGGACATTGAATAGAGTCCTCAGAACATATATGCCTTAGTAAACTTAGTAGAGGATCTAAATAAGCACTAGAAAAATTGCTGCTTTGATACCATAACAACACAGAAAAGCAAGCCTTGAAGGGATCAAACTGATCCACAATAACTTAACTATATGCCAAAACAAAGCCCAACACTCTTCAAAGAAATATAACAAAATGCAGCATTCGACAAGGTAGATTTTACCAATGAAAAACCACCAAGCATGCCAATAAGCAGGAAAGAATGACCATAACCAGCAGATAAACTGATCAATAGAAACAGACCCAGAAATGACAGAAATGATGGAATTAGCAGACAAGGGCTTTAACATAGCTATTTAAGTCTTATAACTATGATCAAAATGGAAAGAAAGACATGAAAATAATGAAAGAACAAATGAAAACTATAAAAAAGGCCCAGACGGAACAACTAGAGATGAAAAATGCAATTACCTGAAATGAAATCCACACAGGGTTGGATTCAGAGCAAATTAAACACTGTAGACAAAAGAGATGAGTGGATGTGAAGACATAGCAATAAAAACTATGCAAAATGAAGCATACAGAGGGAGGAAAAAGGACTGGAAAAATGGAGAGACTAGTGATCCTATAAGACAATATCAAGTGCTCTAAAATAAGGGCAACTGGAGTACTAGAGTGGAGTAGCAGAGTGGAAAGGGACAGGAAACTATTTGAAGAAATAGTACTTAAAATTTTCAAAATTTGGTGAAAGCTATAACCTTCTAGATCCATGAAGTTCGGTGAACTCCAAGCAGAAGAAACATAAAGAAAACAATAAATACCAAGACACATTATAACACAATTGCTGAAAACGAGTGATAAAGAGAAAATTTTAGTAACAGCTAGAGAAAAAGAGGCATGCCATATTAAAAGGAACAAGGAAAAGAATTACAGTAGACTACTCATCAGAAATGGTCTGGTATTGGCCATTTTGAACCAGACAATCATATGGTATACTATGCCAGGAATGACAAATTGAAGAGGAATGGTATTGTATTCATTGTCAAAGAGAACATTTCAAGATCTATCCTGAAGTACAACACTGTCAATGATAGGATAGTATCCATATGCCTACAAGAAAGACAAGTTAATATGACTATTATTCAAATATATGAATCAACCACTAATGCCAAACATGAGGAAACTGAAGATTTTTACCAACTACTGAAGTCTGAAATTGATCAAACATGCAATCGAGACGCATGGATGCTTACTGGTGATTGGAATGTGAAAGTTGGAAACAAAGAAGGAACAGTAGTTGAAAAAAATGGCCTTGGTGATAGAAAAGACACTGGCGTTCACATGCTAGGATTTTGCAAGACCAATGACTTCTTCATTGCAAATACCTTTTTGCAACAACATAGATGGCTGCTATACACGTGGACCTCACCAGATGAAATACACAGGAATCAAATTGACTATATGTGTGGAAAGAGATGATGGAAAAGCTCACTATCATCAGTCAGAACAAGGCCAGGGGTCTGACTGTGGAACAGACCATCAGTTGCTCATAGGGAAGTTCAAGCTGAAACTGAAGAAAATTAGAAAAAGTCCACAAGAGCCAAGGTATGACCTTGAGTGTACTCCACCTGAATTTAGAGATCATCTCATTAAACACTAATTATCAAAGACCAGATGAGTTGTGGAATGACATCAAGGACTTCATACATACATGAAGAAAGCAAGAGGTCATTAAAAAGACAAGAAAGAAAGAAAAGACCAAAATGGATGTCAGAAGAGACTCTGAAAGTTGCCCTTGAACAGAGAGTAGCTAAAGTCAAAGAAAGAAATGATGAAGCAAGATCTGAACTGAAGATTTCAAAGGGTGGCTCAAGAAGACAAAATAAAGTCTTACAATAAAATGTGCAAAGACCTAGAGCTAGAAAATCAAAAGGGAAGAACACGCTTGGCATTTCTCGAGCTGAAAGAACTGAAGAGAAAATTCAAGCCTCAAGTTGCAATATTGAAAGTTTCCATAGAAAAATATTAAATGACACAGAAAGCATGAAAAGAAGATGGAAGGCATACACAGAGTCACTGTACCAAAAAGAATTGGTTGATGTTCAACCATTTCAGGAGGTAGCATACTATCAAGAACTGATGGTACTGAAGGAAGAAGTGCAAGCTGCACTGAAGGCATTGGTGTCAAACAAGGCTCCAGGAAATGATGGAATACCAATTGAGATGTTTCAACAAATGGATGCAGTGTTGGAAGTGCTCACTCATCTATGCCAAGAAATCTAGAAGACGGCTACCTGGCCGACCAACTGGAAGAGATCCATATTTGTGCCCATTCCAAAGAAAGATGACCCAACAGAATGCAGATATTATCGAACAATATCATTAATATCACACGCAGGTAAAATTTTGCTGAAGATCATTCAAAAGCAGTTGCAGCAGTACATTGACAGGGAACTGCCAGAAACTGAAGCTGGATTCAGAAGAGGATGTGGAACAAGGGATATCATTGCTGATGTCAGATGGATCTTGGCTGAAAGCAGAGGACACCAGAAAGACGTTTCCCTGTGTTTTTTTTTCCAATCAAGTGACTTTTTTTTTATTCCAGCGACTTTTTTTTTTATTAACTTTTATTGAGCTTCAAGTGAACGTTTACAAATCAAGTCAGACTGTCACATATAAGTTTATATACACCTTACTCCGTACTCCCACTTGCTCTCCCCCTAATGAGTCAGCCCTTCCAGTCTCTACTTTCGTGACAATTTTGCCGGCTTCCAACTCTCTCTATCCTCCCATCCCCCCTCCAGACAGGAGATGCCAACACAGTCTCAAGGGACCACTTGATCTAATTAGCTCACTCTTCATCAGCATCTCTCACCCACCCACTGTCCAGTCCCTTTCATGTCTGATGAGTTGTCTTCGGGGATGGTTCCTGTCCTGTG
Organism: Elephas maximus indicus; assembly: GCF_024166365.1. Classification (NCBI taxonomy): domain Eukaryota; kingdom Metazoa; phylum Chordata; class Mammalia; order Proboscidea; family Elephantidae; genus Elephas; species Elephas maximus. The sequence goes on along the minus strand of NC_064831.1, from coordinate 63,763,068 downwards.
CCAACAGAAGGTTTGGGGACCATGACCACCGGGATTCCTCCAGTCTCAGTCAGACCATTAAGTATGGTCTTTTTATGAGAATTTGGGGTCTGCATCCCACTGATCTCCTGCTCCCTCAGGGGTTCTCTGTTGTGCTCCCTGTCAGGGCAGTCATCGATTGTGGCCAGGCACCAACTAGTTCTTCTGGTCTCAGGATGATGTAGGTCTCCAGTTCATGTGGCCCTTTCTGTCTCTTGGGCTCTTAGTTGTCGTGTGACCTTGGTGTTCTTCATTCTCCTTTGCTCCAGGTGGGTTGAGACCAATTGATGCATGTTAGATGGCCGCTTGTTAGCATTTAAGACCCCAGACGCCACATTTCAAAGTGGGATGCAGAATGTTTTCATAATAGAATTATTTCGCCAATTGACTTAGAAGTCCCCTTAAACCATGGTCCCCAAACCCCTGCCCTTGCTTTGCTGACCTTTGAAGCATTCATTTTATTCCAGAAACTTCTTTGCTTTTGGTCCAGTCCATTCGAGCTGACCTTCCACGTATTGAGTATTGTCCTTCCCTTCACCTAAAGCAGTTCTTATCTACTAATTAATCAGTAAAAAACCCTCTCCCACCCTCCCTCCCTCCCCCCCTTGTAACCACAAAAGTATGTGTTCTTCTCAGTTTATACTATTTCTCAAGATCTTATAATAGTGGTCTTATACAATATTTGTCCTTTTGCCTCTGACTGATTTCACTCAGCATAATGCCTTCCAGGTTCCTCCATGTTATGAAATGTTTCACAGATTCGTCACTGTTCTTTATCGATGCGTAGTATTCCATTGTGTGAATATACCACAATTTATTTAACCATTCATCCATTGATGGACACCTTGGTTGCTTCCAGCTTTTTGCTATTGTCTATTCAAAGGCATTTAACTGTGTGGATCATGACAAATTATGGATAACATTTTGAAGAATGGGAATTCCAGAACACTTAATTGTGCCCATGCAGATCCTGTGGGCAGTCATTTGAACAGAACAGAACAAGGCAATATGCAGAGAACACAACCTTGCTTGCTGAAAGGGAAGAGGACTTGAAGCACTTACTAATGAAGATCAAAGACTATAGTATGGATTACAGCTTAACATAAAGAAAACAAAAATTCTCACAACAGGACCAATAAGCAACAGCATGACAAACAGAGAAATATTGAAGTTGTCAAGGATTTCGTTTCACTTGGATCCACAATCACCGCCCACAGAAGCAGCAGCCAATAAATCAAATGACGCATTGCATTGGGCAAATCTGCTGCAAATGATCTCTTTAAAGTGTTAAAAAGGAAAGATGTCACTTTAAGGACTATGGTGGGCCTGACCCAAGCCATAGTGTTTTCAGTCGCTTCACATGCATGCAGAAGCTGGACAATGAATAAAGAAGACCGAAGAATTGATGCCTTTGAATTACGATGTTGGGGGAGAACATTGAAAATATGGACTGTGGGAAGAACAAACAAATCTGTCTTGGAAGAAGTACAGCCAGAATGCTCCTTAGAAGCAAGGATGGCAAGGTTTCATCTCACATACTTTGGACATGTTATCAGGAGGGAGCAGTCCCTGAAGAAGGACATCATGCTTGGTAAATTAAAGAGTCAGCAAAAAAGAGGAAGACCCTCAACAGAATGGTTTAACACAGTGGCTGCAACAATGGGCTCAAGCATAACAACGATTGTGAGGATAGCACAGGACTGGGTAGTGTTTCCTTCTGTTGTACATAGGGTTCCATGCAAGTCGGAACATGATGGAATGATATCCTTGAAAACTTGAGAAAAAAAAATCTCACAATTTAGAATTCTATAACCACCAAAAACACCTTTTAAAACAGAGGGCAAAGTAAAGACATTCTCAAATAAACATAAGCTTAGAGAATTCATCACCATCAAACCTGTACTTTAACAAATGTTAAAGAAGTCCTTCAGGCGGAAGGAAATTGATAGCAGTTGGGAATTTAGATCTACATGTAAGAATGAACAATACTGGAAATGGTAAATACATAGATATTAATATTAAAAAATATATATTTTCAAGCTTTTAATCTCTTTAAAAGGAAATTGACTACTCAAAATGTTTTTAAAGTGCCATCATAATTTCTTAAAAATGTGCTGTTCAATTTTCAATTACTTGGAGGATTTCCCAGATATCTTTCTCTCATTGATTTCTATATGTTTCCTTTGTGGTCAGAGAATATGCTTTGTATGATTTCAATACTTTTAAGTTTATTGAGACTTGTTTTATATCCCAGAACACAGTCTATCTTAGTGGTGCTTCATGTGCAATCAGAAAGATCGTGTATTCTGCTATTATTGTGTAGAGTGTCCTATTGCTGTTATTAGGTCTAGTTGGTAGATAGTGTTGTTCAAGTCTTCTATGTCCTCACATGCCTTCTACGTGTTCTATCAATCACTGAAACTTTTGCTCTTCAAAAGACACTGTTATAAAAATGAAAAGCATGATAAAGAATGGGAGAGGATATCTGTAAAATAAATATCTGACCAAGGTTCATATTTGGAATATATAAATAACTTACGGTTCAGTAATAAGACAACAAGCAACCAAGATTAAAAATGGGCAAAAGCTATGAACAAATATTTCAACAAAGAAGATATAGTGGTTGCAAATTAAGTGCATGAGAAAATATTCAACATCACTAATCATTAGGGAAATTCAAACTAAAACCACAGTGGGATGCCACTACATATCTATTAGAATGGCTAACATTTAAAAGACTGACCATACCAAATGTTGACACGGAGGAACTGGAACACTCACTTTATTTGTAATAGCTACAAGCTAGAAAGAACCCAAATGTCCATCCACAGAGGAACGGATAAGCAAAGTGTGATATATTGCCACAATGGAATACTACTCAGCAATAAAAAGGAACAAACTATCGATACACGCAACAACCTGGATGAATCTCAGAATTATTATGCTGAGTAAAAGATCAAAACAATATTGTATGATTCCATTTATATAAAACTCTAGAAGATGCAAACTGATTTCTAGCGACAGAAAACAGATCAGTTGTTGACCAAGGGCAAGAGGCAGAGGGATTACAAAGGAGCATGTGGAAATTTCTGGGGGTGACAGATGGCGATGGTTTTACAAGCGTACAAATATGGCAAAACTTTTGTCAAATTGTATAGTTTAAATATGTACAATTTGTTGTATGTCAATTATAACTCAATGAAATGTTTGAAAATATTTATTGATGCACTATTTTGTGCTATTCACTATGCTAGACATTGAGGAATGTAACACTAAATAATACCCAGTTCTTTAGAACTCACAGTAGAGCGGAAATATCTTTACTACTTTGTAAACTTCTTTCTCTCTCTGCAGACTTGTTGAGTCAGCCCCTGACTCATGGTGACCTCATGCGTTACAGAGTAGAACTGAGCTCCGTCTGGTTTTCTTGGCTAGAATCTTTATGGAAGAAGATCACGAGGCCTATCTTCTGTGGTGCCGCCGGGTGGGTTTGAACTGCCAACCTCTCACTTGATAGCCAAGTGAAACCACTTGCATGACCCAGGGACCTTCTTCGCAGACTGGCTCCTTCCAAATGGCAGGACCGTTGGCCACTGACACCTCAAGCCTCACATGTCACAGCTTGTAGCACTGAGGAGGATCCTGGGTGGTGCAGATGGTTAAGCACTCGACTACAAACTGAAAGGTTTGTAGACAGTCCTGGCTATCTGCTTCTGAAAGTTCACCCTGTGGAGCAGTTCTACTCTGCACTCATAAAGCCGCCATGAGTTGGAATTGATGTGACTTCAACTAACAACAAATACCACTGAGGAGAGAGAGAGACTGATTCTCTTTTCTGAGTTTCAATCCAACAATTTCTTGGGCTGCTGGGTAGCCTAGTTTGAGTCTGGCGACCACACCTGGACTAAACGAAGGTGGGGGTGGGGGCAGAAGCTTGCAAAAATGGAATGTCCCAATTTACAGCCACATGGGTCAGAACATTTCTTAGAAGAAAGGGGCGATACTGAGAAAACATTGCTTTGTCCACTATAATCAAACACTAACATGGTAAACACTGGAAATGAGTTTCCCAACTCTGGGAAGGAGGTCACCAACCTAGAGGGCATCTCGGGCATTCTGACACAGGCTCATAGTGTGGTCAGCTCTTATCTCTTCTAAAGTCAGAATCTATTAACCTTCCTTAATAACCACATAGGCCAATTTGACTGATTTTGGTACGATCATTTTTCCATGGACCTTCAGGAACAAAAGTTATCACATCAGGCCTTTCCGTGTCTGTGTCAGCTGATAGAGGAAACACTTCTCTGACTTGCTCTGTGGAGCGACAGCCATTGGAGAGTGGATCTCAAAGTGTGGTCTCCAGATGAACAGCACCAGCATCACCTGGGAGCTTGTTGGAAACGCAAATTCTCAGGCCCCACCCAGACTTGATGAATCAGAATCTCTGGGGCCAAGGCCCAGCAATCTGCATTTTTAATAAGCCTTCCTTGTGATTCTGCTGCACACTCAAATCTTAAAAACTACTGCATTGGAGCACCTGTTCTCAATTTTGGCTGTACACTGGAATCAGTATTGGGGTCCCTTCTCCACAGATTCTGATTTAACTGATGTGGTCTAGGGTTTGGGATTTTTAAAATTTCCCCAGGTGACCTAAAGTGCATTCGAGTTTGAGAACCAGTGCATTACTCTGCTACCCATGCTGGGTCCGACCCCAGATCAATTAAATCAGAATCTCTGGGGCAGGGTCTGGACACTGGTAGATATATTTTTGCTACTGGTAATTTTTCAGAGCTCCCTAGGTGACTCGAACATGTAGCCAGGGCAGAGAAGCACTTCATTATTGTAATACTGCTGACCACTTTTTACTTGCTCCTCTCTATGTGTATAGGGGTGAGTTTTCTGATACGTGAGTGTGGGAGAAGCAGCTGAACAAGCTCACTTAGCCTCTCCCTCTTGCCTTTGGGACCTGCTGCCTGCAGAGAACAAGTGTTGGGCTCTGCTTCTCTATGGTGCCCTCAGTTTTCCAGTGGTAGTGAGGGGCCTATGGTTTTCCTGCACTGCCAGTGTCTCTGAATGGATAAGTCTGCCAAATCCAGGGGCAAAGTGTTGGCCAGCCCATTTGTTCTCCAACATCACCTTTATAAGGGGATATTTTGTTCTTCATTTGCCTGACTCCTATGCCAACTTCCTCCTTGTCTCCTATATTTGAGCGGAGATTCAAAGGGCATTATGTATTAGCTATAAGACTCCAACCCCAAAAGTGGGGAGAGCCTAACTGGGCTGTTGAATTACTCTGTCCCATCCCTGCACTGGCCATCAGAGTAGAGGTGATACCCCAAGTATCAATCTCCTCTGCTCCCCAGGAAAGTGCTAATCTGGTTTCCATCACTACAGGTTAATTTTGCCTACTCTAGAACTTTATACGTATAGAATCACACAGCATATACCCTTTTTTGTCTCGCTTCTTTCTCTCAGCACTATGCTTCAGAGATTCATCCATGTTGTTACATGTATCAGTAGTTCACCCTTTATTGCTGAGTATATTCCATTGTATGAATAGTCCACAGTTTGTTTATCCATTCACCTGTTGATGGATATCTGGGTTGTTTCCTGTTTTAGCTATTATGAATAAAGTTTCTATGCACATTCTGGAACATTTAATTTTGTGGACATGGGAGATAATGAATGGGGTAGAATTGCTGAGTCATAAATCAAATGTATATTTAACTCTATGAGAAACCGCCAAATAATTCTCCAAAGTAGTTTTCCCACTTTTATACACCTAGCAGCAGTGTATGAGAGTTCTAGTTGCTCCATATCACTGCCAATATTTTTTATTTTATTAAAACGAAATGTGTATGAAATGGTATCTAATTATGGTTTTAATTTGCATTTTAAGATAATTTGACGCTGACATCTGAAGGATGAGAAGTATACCAGAAGGACAGGGAGGACAGGGTGTTGAGCATTCTAGAAAAAGGGAACAGAATGTACAAAGGACCTGAGAGGAGAAGAAGCAGAGCTGTTACAATGAACTGAAAGGGAGTGTGGTGTAGGGTGAGGCTAGTGAGAGGAGTAATTGAAAGTACTAAGTCATTCACCTCCAAGGGATCATGTGGGTCTGGACAAGGCATATACCAGCAGCAACCAGGGTGAACTAAAGAACAGAGCCAGATCCCCCCCCGCAAAAAAGTAACGTTCTGGCTACATAAACCCCCAAGAATTTCATATTACCGTGGAAGTAGTGAGGGAGGCTCATAATGACCAAACTGAATTTCTTGTCATCTCAGTAGAAAGGGGTTCAGAATGGATTAAATATGATTTAGAGAAATAAAAGATATGCAGCCATCATGGTTGCAAATATACGCTTACTACATATGAAAGAGTAGGATTGCTGGGTGGTGTTGAGTACTCATTTGAGGTTTGAGATCATGAATTTAAAATGTAGTCACTCAGCCTGTTTTGTGATTTTTCTCTGGCAACATTCAGCTGCTCAAGTGCAGACACAGAACCTCATTTCAGACGGTAGTGTTCAGTCAGGTTGTGTTTTCTCCAGGAAAGTATGTTGGAAATTTAGGTGGGCAAAAGAATGATTAAAATGATATAATGATTATTAGTGGCCTAAACTGAACGAGGAAGGAAATGAAGAATGGGTAACAAGAAATTGGTGGGATTAATGGATTGGAGGTCTCAATGAGGTTGAAAAATATAGCAGACGGGGTCTTAGCACAAATGACTGAAAGGATAAAAAAAAAAATAGGAACTGGTAAATGGAGAGTGGGGTATCATATTTTCATATTTCAAAGATAGAGTCCTTCGAGACGATTGAAGTGTTGAGGGTGTAACCTTGGAAGTGGTGGAAGTTGAGGAGATTATTGGAGGTGAGAGGGTCCAGGGGTTGGGAGGGTATTGAATAGGTCATCAACAGGGATATTGAATTCATCCATGGAGTTCAAGAATTGTGCTAGGAGTTGGGAGGGGCAGGGAAAAGATTAGAGTGACTGGGAGATCAGAAGAAGGCAGCAATCAAGACGGGTAGGGTGGTATATCTGAATAGCAAGAGCTCCAAAGAAGCAGAGATCTTTGCAGAAGGGTGGGGGGAAACCATTAGGAAGTCCACGGTCAACTCTACTGATAGACACTACTATCATTTTGACTGACATTCTTCCAATGGTCAAATGTTCCACACCAAACTACCTAACCCAAATGAATTCTTTCAATTGGGAATGCTTTGTTACAGGACTTCCTGCCAGGGGGCGCTATCAACACTAAAAACCAGAACTCGAACAGTCCCAGGAGGCCAGGAAAATGTCTAAACCTGAGCACTGAGGACCGCTAGGGCTCCTTTGAGGTATTGCAAGGAGCTCAACTATACTCCAGCACAGCTGCACTTGTAAAGATTTTGTTGTTGCTGTTACCTTCGGTCCAGTGGGCCCCCACTCATGGCAAACTCATGCACAACAGATTAAAATGCTGCCCGGGCCTGCGCCATCCCCATGACTGGTTGCAAATCAGACCACAGAGATTTTTTTTTCAATTGTACTTTAGATGAAGGTTTACAGAACAAACTAGCTTCTCATTAAACAGTTACTACACATATTATTTTATGACATTGGTTAACAACCCCACAACCAGTCAACACTCTCCTTTCTTGACCTTGGGTTCTCTATTACCAGCTTTCCTGTCCACTCCTGCCTTCTTGTCCTTGCCTCTGGGCAGGTATGCCCCTTTAGTTTTGTTTTGTTTTATAGGCCTGCCTAATCTTTGGTTTAATCTTTGGATGAACCTCAACAGTGACTTCATTACTGAGCTAAAAGGGTGTCTGGGGGCGATGTTATTGTTGTTAGGTGCCGTTCAGTCGGTTCCAACTCACAGCGACCCTATGAACAACAGAGCAAAACACTGCCTGGTCCTGTACCATCTTCACAGTTGTTGCTATGCTTGAGCCTTGTTGCAGCCAGCCACTGTGTCCATCCACCTCGTTGAGGGTCTTCCTCCATGATGTCTTTCTCCAGGGACTGATCCCTCCTGACAACATGTCTGAAGTATGTGAGATGCAGTCTCACCATCCTTGCTTCCAAGGAGCATTCTGGTTGTACTTCCTCCAAGACAGATTTGTTTGTTCTTCTGGCAGTCCATGGTATATTCGATATTCTTCGCCAACACCACTATTCAAAGACGTCAATTCTTCTTTGGTCTTCCTTATTCCTTGTCCAACTTTCACATGCATATAAGGCGATGAAAAACACAGTGACTTTGGTCAGGTGCACCTTAGTGCACAAGGTGATATCTTTGCTTTTTAACACTTTAAAGAGATCTCTGCTGGTATGCGAGTACTGGTGGCATAGCTTCCAGCATCACAGCAACACTCAAGCACCCACAGTACAACAAACTGACAGACAAGCCTCGAGTTGCAATAGTGAAGGATTCCATGGGGAAAATATTAAACGACGCAGGAAGCATCAAAAGAAGATGGAAGGAATACACAGTCACTGTACCAAAAAGAATTGGTTGATGTTCAACCGTTTCAAGAGATGGCATATGATCAGGAACCGATGGTACTGAAGGAAGAAGTCCAAGCTGCTCTGAAGGCATTGGCGAAAAACAAGGCTCCAGGAATTGGTGGAATATCAATTGAGATGTTTCAACAAACGGATGCAGCACTGGAGGTGCTCACTCATCTATGCCAAGAAATATGGAAGATAGCTTCCTGGCCAACTGACTGGAAGAGACCCATATTTATGCCTATTCCCAAGAAATGTGATCCAACCGAATGTGGAAATTATAGAACAATATGGGACACAAGCAAAATTTTGCTGAAGATCATTCAAAAACGGCTGTAGCTGTATATTGACAGGGAACTGCCAGAAATTCAGGCTGGTTTCAGAAGAGGATGTAGAACCAGGGATATCATTGCTGATGTCAGATGGATCCTGGCTGAAGCAGAGAATACCAGAAGGATGTTTACCTGTGCTTTATTGATTGCGCAAAGGCATTCGACTGTGTGGATCATAACAAATTATGGATAACATTGTGAAGAATGGGAATTCCAGAACACTTAATTGTGCTCATGAGGAACCTTTACATAGGTGAAGAGGCAGTTGTTCGGACAGAACAAGGGGATACTGATTGGTTTAAAGTCAGGAAGTGTGTGTGTCAGGGTTGTATTCTTTCACCACGCCTATTCGATCTGTATGCTGAGCAAATAATCCGAGAAGCTGGACTATATGAAGAAGAACCAGGCATCAGGATTGGAAGAAGACTCATTAACAACCTGCGTTATGCAGATGACACAACCTTGTTTGCTGAAAGTGAAGAGGACTTGAAGCACTTACTGTTGAAGATCAAAGACCACAGCCTTCAGTACGGATTGTACCTCAACATAAAGAAAACAAAAATCCTCACAACTGGATCAATGAGCAACATCATGATAAACAGAGAAAAGACTGAAGTTGTCAAGGATTTCATTTTACTTGGATCCACAATCAACAGCCATGGAAGCAGCAGTCAAGAAATCACATGACGCATTGCATTGGGTAAATCTGCTGCAAAGGGCCTCTTTAAAGTGTTGAAGAACAAAGATGTCACCTTGAAGACTAAGGTGTGCCTGACCCAAGCCATGATATTTTCAATCACATTATATGCATGTGAAAGCTGGACAATGAATAAGGAAGACCGAAGAAGAATTGACACCTTTGAATTGTGGTGTTGGCAAAGAATATTGAATGTACCGTGGACAGTCAAAAGAACGAACAAATCTGTCTTAGAAGAAGTACAACTGAAATGCTCCTTAGAAGCAAGGATGGCGAGACTGCGCCTTACATACTTTGGACATGTTGTCAGGAGGGATCAGTCCCTGGGGAAGGACATCATGCTTGGCAGAGTACGGGGTCAGCGGAAAAGAGGAAGACCCTCAATGAGGTGGACTGACACAGTGGCTACAACAATGAGCTCAAGCATAACAATGATCGTAAGGATTGCTCAGGACCAGGCGGTGTTTCATTCATAGGGTCGCTATGAGTCAGAACCGACTTATTGGCACCTAACAACAACAACAGAGATCTCTTGCAGCCGATTTGCCCAGTGCAATGCATCTTTTGATTTCTTGACTGCTGCTTCCATGGGTATTGATTGTGGATCCAAGTAAAATGAAATCCTTGACAACCTCAATCTTTTCTCTGTTTATCATGATGTTGCTCATTGGTCCAGTTGTGACGATTTTTGTTTTCTTTGTGTCGAGGTGTAATCCATACTCAAGGCTGTATGTAGTCTTCGATCTTCATCAGTAAGTGATTCAAGTCCTCTTCACTTTCAGCAAGCAATGTTGTATCATCTGCATAATGCAGGCTGTTAATGAGTCTTCCTCCAATCCTGATGCCTGGTTCTTCTTCACATAGTCCAGCTTCTCGGATTATTTGCTCAGCATACAGATTGAATAGGTATGATGAAAGGATACAACCCTGATACACACCTTCCCTGACTTTAAACCATGTAGTATCCCCTTGTTCTGTTTCAACGGCTACCTCTTGATCCAGGTACAGATTCCTCATGAGCACAATTAAGTGTTCCGGAATTCCTGTTCTCCAAATGTTATCCATAATTTGTTATAATCCACACAGTCGGATTCCTTTGCATAGTCAGTAAAATACAGGTAAACATCTTTCTGGTATTCTCTGCTTTTAGCCAGGATCCATCTGACATCAGCAATGCTATCCCTGGTTCCTCGTCTTCTTCTGAATCTGGCTTGAATTTCTGGCAGTTTCCTGTCATACTGCGGCAGTTGCCTGGGGCCATGCTCTCGGGGGTTTCTCTAGTCTCTGTCAGGCCAGTAAGTCCGGTCTTTTTTTGTGAGTTAGAATTTTGTTCTACATTTTTCTCCAGCTCTGCCCGGGACCCTCTACTGTGATCCCTGTCAGAACAGTCAGTGGTGGTAGCTGGGCACCGTCTAGTTGTACTGGACTCAGTCTGGTGAGGGCTGTGGTAGTTGTGGTGCGTTAGTCCTTTGGACTGATCTTTCCCTTGTATCTTTACTTTTCTTCATTCTCCCTTGCTCCCGAAGGGGTGAGACCAGTGGAGTATCTTAGACGGCCACTCACAGGGGTTTTTTTTTTTTGGAGGGTGGGTTGACATCATTTATCAAAATGTAAAGGTCATTTATTGAGTCCACATCTAGAATTTATCCTGTAGACATACCGTATGCAAAACCTAAGTACAGAAATTATTGTTTCTAATATGGAAAAATTAGAAATAACCTTCTGAACAAGTACTGAGTTGAGAGACCTTCATATTCATTCCTGGAATTGATGAATTTTTTTCTGTTTTAAATAAGAAAAGTAGTGGTTCAAAAAGTAAAGAGGTACAGTTAGATGTATTGAATTGGAAAGATGCTAGCAATATTATCACGAGGGAAAGTGTAAATGGAGTTAGGAGAGTAGCAGTTGGGTGGATTCCTTTTTTTTTTTTTTGATTGCACTTTAGATGAAGGTTTACAGAACAAACTAATTTCTCATTAAACAGCTAGTACACATACTGTTTTATGACATTGGTTAACAAACTCACAACATGTCAACACTCTCCCTTCTGACCTTGGGTTCACTATTACCAGTTTTCCTGTCCCCTTCTGCCTGCTAGTCCTTGTGCCTGGGCTGTTGTCTCACAGGCTCTTAAGATCCCAGATGCTATCCACCAAAGTAGAATGTAGAACATTTTCTTTATAAACTATGTTATGCCAATTGAGCTAGATATTCTCCGAGACCATGGTCCCCACAGCCCTCGGCCTAGCAATTCAGTCCCTCAGGGAGTTTGGATGTATCTATGGAGCTTCTGTGACCTTGCCTTGAACTAGTCGTGCTGGTTTCCCCAGTATTGGACCACAGAGATTTTTAAGTGTATGTAAATATTAAAAGAAAAAAAAATCCAAATTCCTTTATAAAGAAATAACTGAATTATTGGAAAGTTTTATTTAATCATGTATTTTTTTTTTCCAACAAAAGGGTACTTAAAGTACAACTACTGTAACACGGGGTTTGATAACATCTTCTCCATGGGTAAAAAGGGTTGGTCATGACTGCAGGCTCTGAGAGTTTGTTGGTAACACCTGTGCTTCAAAAGTTCTTCCCAAATCATTTTTGGAAGATGCATCAAGTAGTCGATAGGACATAGGGCTGGGGTGAGAACTGTAGCAGCAGCAGTAGTAATGGTATTTATCACCATCATCAACATTTGAGTGTTTTCTATGTACCAGACACTGTTCTAAACACTGTACATAAATTCACTCATCTATTCCACTTATGGGAGCCCTGGCGGTGCAGTGGTTAAGAGCTTGGCTACTAACCAAAAACAGTTCGAATTTACCAGCTGCTCCTTGAAAACCCTACAGGGCAGTTCTACTCTGTCCTATAGGGTTGCTATGAGTCAGAATTGACTCAACAGCAACAGGTTTGGTTTTGGTTTTTTATTCCACTTACAATCTTATGAGGTAGGTACTATCATTTGTCCCATTTGACAGATAATTAAAATTAGGTCCAGGGAGATGAGGTCACTTGCCCAAGATCACCCAGCTAGTAGAAGGTGGTGGCAGTGGTGTGTTTATGTAACTTGGGTTTCATTTTTCCCCTAACCAGAATAGTACAGGTTATGCAATCAGAGCAAATATCCCTATATCTCTGCTTAATTCAACAAACCAAACCAAAAAACCCAACCCGTTGCCATTGAGTTGAATCTGACTCACAGCAACTCTACAGTGGTACCTCTCTAATGTGGGTTGGCAGAAGGCTTGGCTCACTGTGCTAACTCAGGAATCCCCAATGACATAAGCTTCATTTTTTTTTTAAATAATTTTTATTGTGTTTTAACTGAAAGTTTACAAATCAAGTCAGTCTCTCACGCAAAAACCCATATACACCTTGCCACACCCTCCCAATTACTCTCCCCCTAATGAGACAGCCTGCTCTCTCCCTCCACTCTCTCTTTTTCATGTCCATTTCGCCAGCTTCTAACCCCCTCCACCCTCTCATCTCCCCTCCAGGCAGGAGATGCCAACATAGTCTCAAGTGTCCACCTGATCCAAGAAGCTCACTCCTCACCAGCGTCCCTCTCCAACTCATCATGAGCTTCATTTTCACACGTGTTTTCACCCTCGCTTTCACTGATCACCATGCAGGCAAAAGAGCATGCTAGTGTCTGCACTGGAAGTGAAAAGCTTTCTCGTGAAAGTGTTGCATGTTCCTTCTCACATTTCATTGACCAGAGCAAGTCACATGCCCCTCCCAACTTCGAAGGGGCAAAGAAATCTTACCATGAGCCTAGAAGGATGCAAACAAAACTATTTGCCATTCACGATTACCACAAACACTCTGTGACCCTGGGCAGGTCATATCCTCTCTCGACCTCAGTTTCCTTACCCACAAAATGAGCACAACAATCCCTGCTTTGCTCACCCTCTACTTTTGTTATAAGGATCAAATAGGGATGTTTGCTGTGGTCATTGTGGTTGCACCCAGCCAAAGTTTTCATCAAATGAAAATCTGGGTCCTGTTACCACCAGCCCTGTAGTTCTCTGTACAGGGCTGTTTGTGGACTAGCCTTTGTCCAAAGATACATGCCCACCTCTTACTCACACACCTGGGGTCTTGAAGCATATAGTTTTCACTTAATCAACAAAACAGTATAATTGTCCTGGCCCTTGCTAGAAAGCTCATTTAAAAATGTCCAGCTATCTAGTTCCTGTTGAATACTCCAGACCACTTTGACTTGAGAGAGACTGCAGGGCCCACAGCGAGCACTCCTTCCTCCAGGTTCCCAAGCTCTCTCTTTCAATCAAGTCAGGTCCTCATGACTGTTTATTTGGCCCCTCGCAGTTTCACTCCAGGCACTCCCAAGATGCCTGCTCTGAGTCAGGAATGAACTAAGCCACAGAAACTCCTTTGCCAATCAGGGACCGAGCACGCTGAAAGTAATACAAGAATTGCCCATATGAAGAGCTTTCCCCAAACTTCAGGGGAAACAGTAGCGATCGCTTAACAAATCAACCTCCAGAGCGCTTTGCTGACTCCTTTCCTTTGGGTGGTTTTGCTACGCGGTCATTTGCCCCTCGTTCACTCCTCCGATAGACTAGGTTTGAACTCCGTTAGGGTGGGGCCCTCTTTTCATCTGGGTTCCACATGTCAATACATGTCCGTTGCATTACAACGCTTCTAAAGAGTCCTCATACAAGTTAATACTTAACTTCCTTGTAGAATTTAATGTTTATGACGTGCAATTAGTTTAGTTGAACTTTCAGACCCCTTCGGGCCTTGAGATTCTATGAACTAAAATAAAGCCAATATAGACGGGTGGGGGTGGGGGGGAGGAATGGGAAACGACCGAAAAGGAGGCCATTTCAGGCAGAGGCAGCAGATGTGGAGGCAGGAGAGCACAAGATAATACCGGGCAAAGGGAGCACATCACCTTGCCTGAAAGGGAAAAACACGAAATGCGAGAGAGGTTGGGGCCAGATACCAGTAGGGCGTCTGTGTTCAAAGTTCAGGGTCAAAACATAGCAGGACTCTCACAGGGGACCACGAACGGATCAGATTGGTAGCCAAGAGCTCTAACAAATGGAAGACACGATGTGTGCAGAAAATATATTGTGTTCCTAAAGCAACCTCTTATTTCGTAGCGCTCCGGTTAAACTGATCACAAACTTCTCGCTTTCTCTGCGCCAGGACAGCGGGCGAAGCCCCGCCTCCCCTCGTCACGTGGCCGCGCGCCCTCAGCACGTGACCTACCTCTCACTAGGCCAATCAGCCTCTGCAGGGGCGGGGCGCGGAGTCCAAAGGGCGGGAGCATTAGTCGAGGCCGTTTCTTCTCGCGATCCTTGCAGCCGTCGCTCATCAGCCGCCCACGGCCGGGCGCCAAGGTCTCGCGAGGCTTGGGCGCTGCGGCGGTTGGAGGAGGACGGGGAAGGACGGAGCCGAGCCGCGGTTGCTTCCCTCGCTGACTCCCTCGCGCAATTGCCCGCCCCCTCCCTCCCTCCCCTCCCTTCCCCGGCCCCGGCTCCGGCCCCGGCCTATTCGCTGTTCCGTCTGCTGCTAGGGAGAATGTCGGGCTCCTCGCTCCCCAGCGCCCTGGCCCTCTCGCTGTTGCTGGTCTCCGGCTCCCTCCTCCCAGGGCCTGGCGCCGCTCAGAACGGTAAGCGGGGCGCCGGGGGCGGGTCGGGCGGGGGCCGAGGGCGCCGGCGGCTGCGAAGGGCCCGTCCGGGGCCGGAGGAGGTGCGGAGCCAGGGGAAGAGCCTGAGGGCTGCGGGTCGGAGAGGAGATGCCGGTCGGCGTTGTGTGCGGACAGGAGGCGCCTGTCCGAGGGGAGGGGGCGTCCGACATGAGCCCGAGGTGTTGCCGACTTAGACCTGTGCATCGTGGGGCTCGTCGCTCCACGTCGGGGAGGGGACACCGAAGAAGCCCTGTGAGGAGCCGGAGTAGCGGGGGCGGCTGGGGAGGGGGCGCAGCTTTTAAATAAGGCGGCAGAAGACAGGCATTTGTGTTCACAGGCGAAGGGAGGGGGTGTCGGTTAGGCTTCCCGAGAGAACTGGGGTCCCGGGAGCGGGGGTCCCGGGAGCGGGGGTCGTCGAGGACTCTCCTGACGCTCGTAAGTCTCTTGACAGGATTCAAAATAAGGGAGGGCGAGCAGAGTACTAGAGCCCTAAGGAGGGGTAGAGAATCAGGGGACCTTGGATATGGGGGTGGAGGGAAGGTGGGTGGAAAGCTGAGGGAGTGGGGTGACTGCAGTAGAGGACCTGGGAAGAAAAGCAGCGGTGGCTTTAAGCGACATGGGAGGGAGAGGGCTGGATTTGCTAAGAAGGGCGGAGTGCTGGACATTCTAGGGTAGTGGTTGGAAGGGGTTCCTAAATAAGGAGAGGAAAGAGGTTGGGGAGAAAGGGTTGAAACTAAAGTAGAAAAAAAAAAAAAAGTAGGGGGAATATTTATTAGAGACCTGAAGGTGCCGGGGTATAGAGATGGGGGGGGGGGAGAGACAAAAAATAAGGGAAGGGAGTAAAATGCAGGAAGCCGGGGGTGTAGTGTTGGTTTGCAGTGGGGAGGATATGTGAGCGAAGGGAGGAGCTGGCTTGTGGCAAGTGCTGTATGATACTGGTTGGGCCTCCGGGACGGCAGGGACACTTCGCTGAAACTGCAGTGGTGGGATTGAGGGCAGTTGGCTGGTCAGAGGGTGGTGGAGGAAGTGGGTTTTTGAGATCTGAAAAGTTTCAAGACAGACATTATTTCCGAGGAGCATGAAAGTAGTCCTTGTAATGTGTGCAGTGGAAAAGAGAGAATTGAATTTTGAAATGTAGCTCTTTGGAGAAGATGGAGAAATGGTGGGGAATCGTGGTGATGGGGGACCTAGGCAATAGATTCTGATTGAAGGCGTGAGTTACAATTCAGCGGCTTCTTTGATCTTTCACAGGTGAGACTAGACAGCCATTAAGCGGTTTAAAAAATATTTTTATAGGAAAGAATGTATGAGAAGTCAGTACTGGAGAATGAACCATAATTATTTTTGCTAATCTTTCAGTGTTTTTTCATTGTTGTGTTAGAACAATTTAAAATTACTGTTAGAATAGCTGGAATTTAAATGATTTTCATTTTATTTTATTTTTTTTTAAATCGATGATAGAGCCAGTGGAGTCGAACGTTCTAAGGAGAAACTGGGCTTAAAATGCTGAAGAGTACCATGAAAATATATCAGTGAAATCATTGGTTAAATATAAAAGTGTTCATTTTACCAAATAGAACTAATCAAATATCTTGTGTGCTTCATTGCTTTGGTTTACTCACTGCAGGGGTCAGAAAAGAACTATTTTTCTGTCTGTGGCTTGAATATGCTAAGTATATGAGGTATTTTTCCTGCTTTCCTTCAAAGCACAAGGCTGCTGTGGAGGCAGGGCAGAGTTAGTCTGATAAAAAAAAAAAA
The DNA here is from genome assembly GCF_024166365.1 of Elephas maximus indicus. Lineage (NCBI taxonomy): Eukaryota > Metazoa > Chordata > Mammalia > Proboscidea > Elephantidae > Elephas > Elephas maximus. Next base: position 63,746,103 of record NC_064831.1, on the reverse strand, counting down.
AAGATACGTCTTACTATTTTTCATCTGTGCTAACAGGATGTCTTAAAGAAGCCTAATACTAATTCAGCTATTTGATTTGTGAAATACATGGTTTTGTTTTGCACAATAGGTGGGAAATTCTTGATTTCAACATGTTTGATCTCTGCCGGCATAGCTTCTTTCAGTGATTTATAGTACGGTGAAATTATAGTTTCTTAGCAACTAAAGCAAGGTTTTTGGATAGGCCTAAACTCCTCTGGCTGTTTTCAGTGATGTGTGTTCTAAATACAACATAGTACATACAGCCTTTTCCTTGAAATGAGCTTAAATTCAGACACGTGACATGACCGGTGAAGTGAAGCTGAGCCAGTAATTGACCGAAATGAATGTAAATTTAATTCAGGGAAGAAATGGCTACTTTTTGAGTTTGGGTTCATACGTTCGTATAGATAAGGATGCCATTTTAGAGCTTTCTATAACATTTTTTTTTTGACAAGATTCAAGTTTTCAACTGTTAATAGTCTGACCTCATGTCATGGAGTTTGTATTTTCTTACTGTCCTTCGAAAATGGATACCATGTGAAATGTTAGGAGTTTTAGGTTATCTATGTAAAATGATGATTTGAAAAAGAATTTAGGTGTTTCTGGATTGGATATTTGGTAGTTTAGATTGAGTATAGATTTTTATTTTTCCCAAAAAGCCTCTGTTTCGTTATTCCTAAAATGAAGAATTCGGACTAGATGACCTTCACGGTGTCCCTGAGTACATTTTAGAGGTATATTTGCTATTGATTGTACATCTCCTCTTTGGGTGAATGGAAATAAGCAATAGAAGACAAAATCCTGAGTCTCTGACCATTACCACAGAGATTCAGTGCTTTCGTTCGTATAGATTTTGTTTTCCATTCAGACGGTTTAGACTTGTAGGACCACAGTTTCAAGTAAAATCCTTATTTAAGTTGTTGATTTTTGTATGTATCAACAAAAGTGTACTTCATTTTAAAGGATGAAAATTGCCTGAAAAATAACCCTCTTAAGACAGGTTTTAGCTTTAGGCTAAAATTGAAGGAGTGTAAACCAAGCAGTATAATATGGTGATCAAGAGCACAGGCTTTGGGTCTCTGTGTTTGAGTCCCAGCTCTTCTACTCTGCAGCTGAGTGACTTTGTGTCGGGCATTTACTACCTCCGAGCCTCAGTTTCCTCATCCCTTAGGGATGATGTGAGGATTAAATGAGACAGTAGCCATAAAGCACTTAGATTTCTGCTTGGCATGTAGTGAATCTCAGTAAATGTTAGCTATTACTATTATTTTCCTCTGAAAAATGGCTTCATTAGTTATATATTTCTCTTCATATATGCATTGAACATTTAATTCTTAACGCTGGTCACCATCACCTTGAATAAAGGTAAGTAGGCCATTTGGAGGCCAGCACAGAGAGATTCGTGCTTTTGCTTATGTAACTTTTTCAGAAAAGTGACCAGCTGCTCTGCTGGCAACTGCAGATTCTGGGGAGGAAGTTCACATTTCCATTTCATTGTCTGCCATCTCTCATGACTGTCTTTGGTGAACCAAATACCTTTTTTGTATGGGCCAGACATCATCTTTTCATAGAATACTTTTGTTGTAAGAGAAATCGAATGTAGTGCCTGGCACACAGTGGGACTGTTATAATTGTTAGTTGACTGACTGTGAAGTGTAAAAACATGGTAATATATTTATACTGGAAATACAAATTTAGATAATTAACACTGTTGAGTGGGGGAAAATAAGAGTCTAATGAATTTATTATTAACAAGCTAAATTTTAAGAAACAGTTTTGCTTGGGTGATGCCAGATAGTTGTGAACATTGTGCTTTGTAATACTGCCAGTATTAGCGTTAGATGATTCATGAATCTTCTTCTTTTCTGTCAGGTGCCGTTTGCTTCAGTGGTTTGGTAGTTTTCCCTCCCTGAGTACATTGTAGAGGTATATTTGCTATTGGTTGTGCATCCCCTTTTTGGGTGAACTGAAGGGAGCAACAGGAGACAGGTCTTATCTGTGGTAACTGTGACACAAATGATGTGCCAAATGTCAAGCAATGGATTTTGACATAATTAATCCAACTAAGATAAAAACGACCAGAAGAAATAGTCTGCCTTGGAATAAAGCATTTCCTAAGGAGATCCCGCACGTTCAGGCTTTCTGGCAACCCACCAAAGTGTTGCCACTAGCAGGGAAAGGCCATGTTACTACATCAGGTCCTGTTCCTGGCTCTTGGTCTTTGTTTTCCAGCGGTTTCCTGGACCCACATTAGAAAGAGGTAGAGTTGGGTTTTTGTGTTGCCAGACGTAATAAAGCTTAACCTGTAAATATACCGAGGTTTTAAAGAGCAGAGGGAAACAGAAACCTTTAAATGTGTTCCACAGTCCCAACATTTGCAATAAATTAAACTTGAAGTTCATTACAGGTCTAACTTAGCATGTGTTATACAGATTCTCATGAGTATTTTATCTTGATGGAGCTCCTTTGTTTTTTGCTCATTAATTCAATTTTGATGTGAAACATTTTCTCTTGTGTAGCATGTATATTTTTAGACATTAATAAAAGAGAACATATTATTGTATTGTGTCTTTTTTAATAAAAAGTTATTATTAAACTGGGCCTTCGGAGAGGATCAGATGTGACTAGAACAGTGCTGAGTATGCAAAGAAATTTTTGAAGGAGTTGAATTCTGAAGATGGTCTGATGCATTCCATTCAGTTTATCGTTGACAGCGAGAGCACAGTCTGGATCAGAGGGAGAGAGTGGGGCTGTGGGAGAGGGAGGGACAGCAGAGAGGCCGCAGGGGTGCCAGGAGAGAAGCAGGACGCTGGAGTGAGTGTGCCTTTGAGGAGCGTCTGGAAACACAGGGTCTGTCCGGAAGAATGAATAGAGCAGGGATGGTGCAGAAATCACCTCCTGTGAACACGCGGCTTGGCTGTTAGCTGGCCTCTTTAAACAAAACATTAACTGTCTTTTATCAGTTTACCCGAATTAAATGCCGTTCATTCATAATACGGAGTTTTTAATTTTAAGCACCTTAGATAATTATTTTTTACCTTATTTGTGAGGTTTGTTTGGATTTTTTTTTGTGTGTGTGTGGAATTACTAACCTTGGTTAGGATTACGTTTGGGAAGTCAGGACCCTCTCCAGTAAAATTATAAACTCTTGCACTTTATAGGTTTATATACATAAATAAGTTTCTCATTGGATTTAAAGTGAAACATTGCAGTAATCCTATATAAAAGCATTATTCCAGTGGTATTGATACCTAAACTTGAAAGATTGAATGCGTAAGTAAAATGTTTTTCAAGAGTTTCTTCAATGTAGGAGGGGGGAATCAAGATTTGTGTCTAATTCCAGTTTAGTATGTTACTTAAAATTGAAAGTAAGCCTAACATTTTCTTTGTTTGCTTGTGTGTGTGTGTGTGTGTGTTTCTAAATACACATTTATCAATCAAGCTTAATTAATTTGAGGTTATTTTGATGTGATTGCTCAGAACTTTTAGTTTGATCTATCCGTGTGGAAATAGGGTTTACTAAATATTTAAAGAATTTTCCAAGTATCTACATTTACTCATGCAGAGTAAGTTAGTGGGAGACATATCTAATGTTCTGAAGACACCTGCTGGCTTTTTGTTTTGTTGTTGTGTTTCAAATAAAAAAGTGAGTCTTACCTGTTTATTAAAGGAGAGTGTGGTTAGCTTTGATGAAAACATGTTGTGTCAAGTTCCTTGTACTTGAAAGTACTAAATGGTATTGTTTTGCATTTCTGAAAACAATTATGGAATGTTTTAAGACTAGCTTTCTTACCAAATAATCAGTTACTAGAGCCTTATGGTATGCTTTGTGGTATTTTTCCAGAAGAACATCATTTTGGTTATGTTTCACTTCCCTTTGTTTTATCTTGATTCATATTATTGTTACACTCAAGTATTGCTTCACATTGACTGGACAATGGAGTAAAAATGAGGTGATGTGTGATCACTGAAAATGTCATGGTTCTATGTATTATGTAAGATTTTATTATTAGAAAATATTAGGTCCCAAACTGCACAAATAGTTTTAATCATATCCAAATGAATGCTCACATTCTAAAAGTAATTAATATAAAATACACAACAGAATTTTCTGACGGAATACTAACACAGTGCTCCATATGCAATACGTAAAAAAAGCAGATAAGAGGGTACCTGCATATATAACTTGTTATGCCATGTTCTTAGTGATAGTTCTTGAAAACCACTGGGCTAAATGATACCTAAATTCACTTCTAAAATTTCCAAATTCTATTGACCTTATGACTTAGATACTGCTTCTGATGGGTTAGGGGTCCAGAGAGATAATATTTTCTATTTTAAGTAGTTTTTTTTAAACTTTTGTAAATAATGAAAATTGACTTTGAAGAGTACACTGTTTTGAAATCCAGTTGACTGTAAATCTACTTCAGACAACACCTACAGTTCTTGTTTCAAGGAAAGCAGAGCAATTTCTGTTATACAGAGATCTCATATTAAACTTGTTGGGAAAATTGCCAGTGTGAATTAAATCATTAAGAAATGGTGAAAATGTCTCCTAGGTAGACAGATATTTTGTTAACCTCTGTGGGTTGGAAAACCTGGTGGTGTAGTGGTTAAGTGCTACAGCTGCTGACCAAAATGTCGGCAGTTATAATCTACTAGGCACTCCTTGGAAACTCTATGGGGCAGTTCTACCCTGTCCTATAGGGTCGCTATGAGTTGGAATCGACTTGATGGCAATGGGTTTGGGTTTTTTTTTTTTGGTGGGCTGGAAAGTAGACTGTTGAGTCCCTGGGTAGTACTAATGGTAAATGCACTTGGCTGCCAGCCAAAAGGATGGAGGTTCAGGTCTGCCTAGAGGTGCCTGGGAAGAAAGGCCTGGTGATCTGCTTCCTAAGATCAGCCATTGAAAACCCTGTGGAGCACAGTTCTACTCTGACATACATGCGGTCTCCATTGAGTCGGAGTCAACTTCACAGCAAATGGTTATGGAAGAGACAAGTACACTTAACCAATCTCATGTTTTTTTTATGTTGTCCATTAAAGAAGTTTGTCTTCTATGTATGACTTAGTTTCTCTTGTCAGGTCTCTTTTAAAGATCTCTATACCTGTCCCTTAGAGTTGAAGAGGACAACCCAAGTGTTAATTTACACCTTAGGTAGCTCCTAGATAGGTATTCCGTAGTAACGATGTATTAAAGGTCTCAATTTATAAACTTTTTCATTGTATTTTTTTTATAAAAAAAATCTGCCAAAACCAAAAACCAAGCCTATTGCTGTTGAGTCTATTCCAACTCATAGCGATCCTATAGGACAGAGTAGAACTGCTCTGTAGGGTTTCCAAGGAGTGGCTGGTGGATTTGAACTGCTGACTTTCTGGTTAACAGCTGAGCTCCTAACCACTGTGCCACCAAACAAAAAAAGCCCAAACCTGTTGCCTTTGGTCGATTCCAACTCACGGCGACCCTATAGGACAGAGTAGAACTGCCCCCATAGGGATCTGAGCAGCGGCTGGTGGATCTGAACTGCGGAACTTTTGGTTAGCAGCCCTGAGCTCTTAACCACTGTGCCACCAGGGCTCCTTATATCTTGTAGGTAGGCCCATTTCTTTCTTCATTTTTTTTTTTTTTTTGCATTTTATTAGAATTTCAAACATATACAAAAGTAGAGTGTATAATGTAATAAGCCCCCATATACCCACCAGTCCCTGGAGAAGGACATCATGCTTGGTAAAGTAGAGGGTCATTGAAAGAGAGGAAGACCCTCAACGAGATAGATTAGATCAGTGGCAGCAACGATGGGCTCAAGTGTAGCAACGATTGTGAGGATGGCACAGGACTGAGCAGTGTTCTGTTCTGTTGTACGTAAGGCTGCTATGAGTTGAAACTGACTTGAAAGCATCTAACGGCAACCTATCATCTAATTTTAAGTTATCAGCCACATCCTTGCTGCTTATTTAAAAAATAACTTTGAAACATTAAATTGCAAACTATAAAAATTTCTAGGAGCTGAAGTGCAGTTAGCTGAGGTTATGTTAGTAAGATAGAAATGTATGTTTCACATGTAGTCGTACTGAAATTATCTTAAAAATACAAAGCTCTTTAGAGAAAAGGCTTTCAAACTTTTCATCTGTGACCCAGATAAAGAAATAGATTTTGTGACTAAGTATAAAAAAAAAAAAAAAATTTTTTTTTTTATATGCATAAATGTCTGATGTTTTGTGAAACTACCTACTCTGGAGTTCATTTAAAGAAGACTGGTGACCTTGTAAATTGATTTCACAACTCATCAGTGGGTCTTGACATGCAGGTTAAAAAATAGTATTTTCAGGTATGGAATAGTTTTTTTTTTTTTTTTAAATGCCGTGTTAGCCTGGAATAATCTGATGGTTTCATAAACACAGTAAGAATTTTCACAAGGAATTTTGTCAGGAATATTTGCACATACTTAGTAAAGAAAATACAGTATTATTGAATTCATACATTAGTCATGCTTCTTATAATACTGATTTTTTTTTTTTTTCATAATTGTACTTGGGAAAAAAAGGAAGCTGCAGTAATTTGAATATCGTAATCACAACATAAGTTTTCCGGTATGTTTAGTTGTCCTTTCTTTTAAATTAGCACTCGTGTTCCTTATTCCCTAGGCTCTGTCTTTGAGTTTATTGGTTGAGTACAGGGCTGGGAGCACTACTGTTTATCCTGAGCTGAATACTTAACTCTGATGCTGTTGTCTGAGGCATATTTCTGGTGAGTACAGATTGACTTGAATACTAGTCAGGGGAAGGGAGGGAGATGGGAAGCAGAGTAATCACTGAAGAAGCATTTGCCTTTATTAAAAATCCTAAAGCAGCAGGATTATTTTTGTAGACACTGCTTCTTGGAAGAAAGAAAAGGCAACAAGATGTCCCTATCTCGTGTTGGCCACTACTTGTGCAATACTTTTTAATTCATAGGTGGAAAGAATATGTTAAATTTACTTGAAGATTTTTTGATTATTCAAGTTTAGCAGATTGGGAACCATTGTGGAACAACTGGGAAAAAATAGCACAGCATCTCCAGCATTGAAAGTATAGTTATTAAGGCTGCATCTCAAATCATTCACCAAGGGAGATGGAATAAATGGCCTTAATGCAAACCAGGAGACTGCTACCTGGAAGAGAGCAAGTATAAAGAGGTTTCAAGTAGCTAGCAGTGAACTATCATCGAATTACCCTTAGACAGATAGCATAGTACCATAATTCTGATACATGATCACTAACAGTGTTACTGTTCTCTTGCTAGGATTGAGTTCCAAATAATTGCAAACATTTTCTAACCACATTTAGGAAAAGACAGATACATTTTAAGTTGATGATAGAGTGAGACTTTGAGAAAAGCCTGAAGGAGCTAAACTTATGAAAAGGGAGCCGTTAGGGAATGTGATTATCTATTAATACCTTCAAGGTAGCAGTGTAAATGAAGTAAGGGAATTAGGCAGTCTCCAGAGATGGATGGGCTGTATCAAAGAGCAGTGGCCTGGAGCACAAGGAAGTATAGATGCAGTATTAGATGATTTTAATGAAACCAGCAGAAGAACAGTTATTTGCACTTGCTCATTGTCAGAGCTATTACAAGTAGGGTAAAGAGCTGGTTGAGAGAGACCTTGTAAAATAAGGAGGATCTTTTGTTTCTGTTATATATTTAGTACTTGGGCTCAATAGAAGAAAATTTTTTAAAATCTTGGAAATAAATAGAAAACAAAATGCATGGATTTTAGAAAATTTTAAGGGTCGGATGTTAATGTGTTTCTGGCTCTAAAATTACATGATTATGAATTCAAGAAAAATGGAAGATTAACTTTGGAATTCATTGAAGTAGCTTTTGTTGTTGTTGCCATGGAGTTGATTCAGACTCATGGCAACCCCATGTGTGTAGGTTAGAACTGCTCCATAGGTTTTTCCAGGCTCCGACTTTTCAGAAGCAGATCACTAGGCCTGTCTCCCAAGGCACCTGTGAGTAGGTTTGAACCGCCAACCTTTTGGCTAGTCATCCAGCCTGTAACTGTTTGTACCACCCGGGGACTCCTGAAGTAGCTTTTGGGACCTTCCTATAATACTTAAAACAAGATTCCATTTATTATAATCTTCATAAGCAACTTCTTTATATTTGGTTATTGAAAATCTAAACTCTGAAGTTCTTCCAGTCTGTGTTTGATACACTGAGGTATAAAGTTAGAAAGAGTTCACTAGCCAGTGAAAACCGTATAAATCACAACAGAACATTGTCTGACTTGATTGCTTTGGGCATGTCATCAGGAGGGATCAGTCACTTGAGGACATCACGTTTGGTGAAGTAGAGGGCCAACGAGGGTATGGGAGACCCTCGGTGAGATGGATTGGCACAGTAGTCTCAACGGTGGGCTCAAACATGCGGGCGGTTGTGAGGATGATGCAGGACAGGTGAGCTTTCTGTTAGCCTCTACGTAAGGTTACCATGAGTGGGACTCCGTGTCAGCAACAACAGAAGTCTTTGGGTGGACTCTCATAAAACTTTCACCTTTGGCTGTTAGAAATTAGGCTTTTTCTTTTATGTGGCAAATGTGAGCTATTAAGAAAACCATACCACCAGGAATAGAGCACGTCCAGCCTTTAAGATGGGTCTGGGTAGCCTCTAAGACTTTATTGGTCAAAATTCTGCTGTGATAGAATGTCCCAGCTGTCCTTTAGGAGTGGGAGTGGTGCTGTAATAATTTGGTAGAGAGCTTTAATTGGTTTGAAGAGTGTAGGGTTGCCAGATAAAATACAGGATGACCAGTTAAATTTGAATTTTAGATCAACAATGAATTTTTATTCTCAGAGAAGAGTGTCTTTGCCGTTTTGGCCTTCCATTTAGAACTTAGCAGACAAAGTCTTATAAGTTCTTGAGTTTTTTGTGGCATAAAATCTTCCTAAAGTAGATTTAATATAATCAAAATTATACTGCATCGCAAATTTTGTGTGAGCAAATATAATGTTTTAGTCTGGTTACATCAAATTTCTACATATGTTTTCTTCAATTATAATTTTTTCATTTCTAAAAATTAGAGCTGTTTTCAGGAAGGAGATGAGCTGAGGGTCTCAGCAATTCCTCTCTTCTCCCTTTTATTTAAAATATTTAAAATTTTAGGTCACTATTGTCTTGAGGCTATGCCCATAAGGATGCTTCTGGGGCTAGAGGTTCAAAGATTGTCCTTCTGTGAGTTTTTTGCCTAGGGATTTGAAATATGTTTGTATTCTTGGCTTTGTGGCTTGGAAGAAGAAAAGGGTATGAATAAAGATGTGCTTGACCACACCCTTTTCTGCCTACTTGGTTTAGAATAATTTTCATATGCTGAATTATAACCACCAGATTTAGAGGGTCAGAGAAGATGGATGCGAACTCTGCACACCAGGAATATGGTCTTTTTATAGTTAAATTTCAATAGTAAGACAAATCATGGTTTCATGAGCTTTGTTGTTACAAGGTCTTTTAACCAGTGGTGTGTCAGTGTATGTCAATAATTCAGTATAAGAGATCTACCTTCTGTTCTTTCGGTGGAGGTTGGGGTGGGGAGTGGTGGCTATAAAGAACAATAAGAACTGAACAATGAAATAGGTTCCAAGATGAATGATATTAAGCAACATGAAGCATAATCATAACTAATAAATATTTATTTGAAATACATTTAAGGCACTTTTAGGAAGTGTTAAAAGTAACTTGTGATTTTTGTGAAACTAGGAAATTAAAAAAAATTTTTTTATTGTGCTTTAAGTGAAAACTTTAGAGTTCAAGTTAGTTTCTTGTACAAAAGTGTGTACATACATTGTTTTGTGACCCTAGTTGCTCTCCCTATAACGTGACAGCACACTCCTCCTTCCCACCCTGTATTTCCTGTGTCCATTTACCAGCTCCTGTCCCACTCTGCCTTCTCATCTCACCTCCGGACAGGAGGTGCCCATTTAGTCTCATGGATCTACTTGAGCCAAGAAGCACACTCTTCACGAGTATCATCTTTGTCTGAAGAGTTGGCTTTGGGAATAGTTTTAGTTTTGGGCTAACAGAGAGTTTGGGGGCCATGTCTTCTGGGGTCCCTTCAGTAGCAGTCAGACCATTAAGTCTGGTCTTTTTACTAGAACTTGAGTTCTGCACCCTACTTTTCTCCTGCTACGTCACGATCTAGGCAAGTACCATTTGCTAAACTGAGAATACATGTTCTGAAAACACTGGAAGTTGGGCTTTTAAATACACAGTGCTGGTCAAATAAAACATTCAGTGGGGCCCCAGTTTGCATCCTCTTCACCAAAGGCTTACAATATGAGAGATTGGATCGGAAACCTGAGTTTGGCAACTCTTAGCCTCTGTTTCCGCATCTGCCTGTTAGGAATAATACACACCTCAAAATTTTTTTTTTTTCTTTTTTTTTCATAGGGAGGTAAGTAGAATGAGATTGTGTATATAAGGTGCTTAGTGTGTGGCTTCTGGCACAGGGTATGTGTTTGATAAAGTTTTCTCCCTACTGCCAATACCCATCAGTTATCCTGGTTTACTTTTATAATCTACTGTGTTTTATAGTGAATTTTTAAATGAAATTTGACATCCTTAATTTAGGGGATATCAGGCTCCTTATTTTTAATAGAAGCAAGCAAGTAATTTTTATTTTTTTTGGTTAACAGACAACCTACCTACCATTTATTTGGAGCCTGACCATTTTAAGCTATTTGGAGCCTGATGCTTATAAGCTGATTCCAAACTATTTTAATTGATCAACCTCTTAGTCTTTCAGATTAGTTTTCAACCACAGCATATCCAGGTATCAATGATCTTTATTTTATGGGGCAGGTAATTTTGCTAGTAGTACTGTAGTAATTTATTACACCTTCAAAATTAGATCATGCTATAAAAAGTGACATTTTTATAGTTGTTGCTTGAGTTAGAAATTTAGCAACATGATTTTTGCTAGGAAACTAGTCTGATTTTCTACCAATTGTCCACTGAAATGTTTGAAAGTTCTACATTTTCTTGGTTCTTATAAAATACTAAAAGAGACATATACATCTTGCTGTTTTAAGCATACTAAGCTTTTAGTTTTTAGTAATCCATCCTTATATTTCTGTTGTCTTTGTTTTCCTCCACAAGATGATTTTGAGTCCCTTTTAAGAGTTAGTTAGATGTACATTTTTTTTTTAAGTCTTGTTTTCTTATTTTCCTTATCTTTATTTTAGTCTCTTATCATACGTACTTGGTCTTGTCCCTTCTGGTATTTTCATTTGTTTCTAGATAAACGTTTGGCACTTTTCAACTCGTTATCTTGTTTTATTTGAGTACTTTTAGGCAGAGGGATGGCAAATTCTATTATACTTGTAATATACAAGGGTTAGTTTAGTTGGCTGATATTTTGGAATTGGAATGTTGGCATATTTTGACTCCTGCGTATTTTTACATTTCCTAGTAGGTGTTTAATGATTTTCTGTAGATGGTGGGGATTTTTCTAACATGCTTTTAAAATCTCTTAATCCCCACAGGGTCATAATGTCCTTATTTCTCAGGAACAGCCCAGGTAGTCTTCAAGGCCTAGTCACAAAGGAGATTAATTCCTGATGGAACTGAGGACATCAAGGCAGAAAGAGTTCCAGGCAGGTGGCTAGTAAAGAATACTGATTGTGAACTATGAGGCTGGTAAATTTTAGTTCTTTGTAAGGCTACCACTTACTATGAATACGCATGAAACATGCTGAAATGTCTGCCCATGGAACATACAATCTGCTACCCAGTGGCAGGTAGACAAATTTCAGTTATGGGAGGGGGGTGGGACTAGGAGTAATCAGATTTTATAGCTAGAAGATGAAAGGGCAAATTATTATGTGCATTAAAGGGAAAAAAATTCACTAGAGAATACAGAGCAGTAATTCTTGCTGTAGGAACAGCATTAGGTGATAGTGAAAATTGCCCAGAAATTACCAGTAGAGGTATGAGCCTCCTGGCACCTGTATTTCAGTAACAGGTATGTGTATTTCAGTAGCTTTTTACAGCCAGAATGGGAAAGGGCTTGAGTGGAATGTGTTTTTAGTAGTGTCTTAGTAGAATGTCACTTTACCATTCTACAACACTATCCGTTTGTCACTGAAAGACCTCAAGAATTGTATAAAGTCTTAAACTCTCAAAATACACCATTGCAAAAACTTGACAGGCCTAGTAGGACCAGGTGAGCCTGAGGTAACCAGATACACAAGACTGTTAGCCAACTCTGCCTAGAATTTAACAAAGCTTTCACCAGATTGACTTTTCAAAGAGAAGTTGTAACTAACTACGGGAGGGAATATTACCAGTCTGGATGAATGAACCCACCCAGCTGGATACTGACTAACTAGTATTTTGGCATAGAATTATTTCATTTGACTTTTTGAAAAACGGGAAAAGTTCTTGGATTTTTAAAAATTATGAAAGGGCTTGCTTACATGATGATTTCAAATAATACCCTGGTGTTTAAAGTAGTATATTAAAGCTTCTCCTTTTCTATCTTTGATTCCCACTCCCCAGGAATAAAAATAGGAATAAGCACTGTTATATTAGTACTTTGTTGTGTACCCTTTCAAAGCTAACTGTGTACACACATAGCATTTACAGACCGTAATGCTTTGTACTGAGTAGTATTAATTATAATTCATCTAGGTATTTATAGCCCTCCTTTTCTGAAAATACTAATTGAAGTGACAGATATTTTCATTTATGTATGTGTATGGCGCCTCTAGAATACATCCGTTGTTACTAATTGTCAGTTAAACAGAATTATGTTGATGATGACTGAATTCTTGATACTGAAATTGACCTACCAAAAGGCCATTTCTCATTCCAAACAGGGAAAAGCTTTGTTAAATGGGAAAGAACAGTATATTGCCATGATTTTTATCTTGAGCCATGCTTTTTGGCAGAAATCTTTAATGTTCACACATTTGATGTCTTAGCCATGTGGACAATTCCCAGGGCACCTCTGCCACTTTTTATGGAAAACATTCTGGAAACAGTTTTGCTAGGTAAGTAACATAACCTGATCCTGCACCTCACATTTCTACCCAGTCTTGTAGTTCTGAGGTAATGAGGACCTGAAACAAGGCTCGAAGAGTCCAAATTGGAAGTAATTATGAAGGGAGAACAAAACAGATTTGGAGGGTTGATTGAATTTTGGGTCTTCCTGAGAGATTGAGGGGGCAGCAAGTTTTAGTAGATAACGACATTAGTGACCAGGAAGTCAGAACACTTGGATTTTAGTAAGAGTCCTGCAGGTAGATTATAGCCTTTTTGGACCATAGTATATCTAAGTGTTAGATTAGGACTTTTCAAACTTTAGCAGTGGAAAAGTTTTGTTTTTAAAATACCAAGTAGAATCTCAATTTGTCAGATCAAAGTAGGGTTGTTTGGGGGAGAAGAAGTCCCCTAAGTGTTCCAAAGAGTCCTTAGGGTCTGAGAGACAAGGTTTTAAATTTGATGAAATAAATGGCCCCTTTGTAGACCTACTTCTGAAATTTTTGCACAAGGATGTTTTGTACCTTTGGTTCATGGTGTACTTGGTCAGTCTTGATACTTGTATGGAAGAGGGTCTGTGCATACTTTGCAAAGTCAAATATACATTAAAATGTGAAACCTCAGCTCTCTTACATGTACAATCAGTGGTTACATGTACAATCAATGGTTAAAATACTCATCACATGTGTCTATGGTTGAAATGAGACCAAAAGAAAAGATGATCCCTTTCAGGCAGTGTCTATAAAATAGCAAAGGATAATCATCCTATGCAAAATGGACTTGGTAAAATAATACTTAATTGCAAGGCTTTTCACCTTGTTTGTGGGAAAGAGCTACTTGTTATTTGCCCAGAGTTTTGAAATCCAGGAATATGCACAAACGTGATAGTAGAGTGCAGAGGTGTGCTGGTAAGTCTCTGCTTGGAAGGGAGTTGAAAGTGCTATTAGTTTTCAGCCCTTCTTGGTGGGGGTAAGATCTTAGGGCTGTGTGGTTTTAGCAACCACCTCGGAGACTGAATACCAAGTTCCAGTTTATTAGTTAGGAATGCCAGCTTTGAAAAAAAAAAAAAAAGTTCATGTTTAATAATGCCACATACTTTTTAAACTCAGAGGCCCACAAAGAATTTCTACGTAGATAATTCAGATAATTGGGGATAGATGTGTAATGATTAAGGCCTGAACTGGTAACATGAATGAGAAAGAAGCAGAGTATTCTTGTATGCCAGTCATTCAAGGATAAAATGTTTTGGATTGAATAATGTATACTAGATACTCTTTAGTTCTAAATGTCCATGGTAAACAAAGCATTAGTGAGGTAGTATAGTGTCCTGGTACCAGCTCTGGAATCACACTGTCAGGGTCTGTGTCCTCTCTGCCACCATCAGCTGAGTGATATTAGGCAAATTATTTAATCTCTGTGCTTACGAGGTAGATTCTATTATTATGTGCTGAATTAAATTACATAATACACTTTGCAGTATGCCTGACACACCTAAAGTGATTAATGAATGTTAGCTGCTGTTATAATGAATTACTTTCAGAAACATTATAGGTTCAGTAATCTTTTTGAAATTTTCTTGCTTTTTTAGAATAGCTAGAAAATGTCCTACTCCCTCCACTCCCAAGTGTTTTTTTCCAAGGTTGTATTCTCAAAGAAAAGACTTCTAGGCTTTTTGCTCATTTGTTTTTTACTCTAGAGGTTTACAGAGAACCTGAACTTCTTTTCCTGTACGAATTGATGATGAGGCGGCATTATTACCTATTTTGGAAAAGCGTGGGAAGGTTGCAATCTAACTGTAAGGTAAATCTCAAATCAAAAATCAATTTTACATTCAGTTTTTATTCACTTGCTTGCCAGGATTAACGAATGCATGTCAAGAAAACAGACTGACAGTGGGGATTTAATTTTTCTAAATAAAAAACAGCCTCCAGAGCATCTATGGTAAATTCAAATGTACTGTAGTGTAGCGTCCTAGAATCTGTGCTTCTATTGATACAGAAAGATGGCCCTGATGTCATGAAACACCCCACAACTTAAAGAAAAATGGTTTCATTTTTATGCTGTGCATTAACAAACTAATGACTACTAGTACGTTTTAAGTTGTTAATAGGTTGAAATTTAATAAAAGCATTTTATCCTTAATCCTTGGTAATGAGAATCTTATTTTTTTACCATTCTTTTAATAGACATGATTAAGTATAATGTGTGCAGCAAGGCATTGTTGGGATACAAAATTAGAGGCATATCCTGGTTTCCAAATAAGTCATATATTAAAATGTTATTTTTTATAAACACAGTTTTGTATTATGTATTTTCATGAATTCATAGAATATACACTATTTCAGTTAATTGGTGATTTTTAATATATAGATTTGCAGAATATTAGAGCTGAAAGAAACCCTAGGAACCAGGTACATTCCACTGGTTGTACATGTAAGAGAACTGAGGTTTCACATTTTAATGTATATATATTTATTAAATGGAATGATTTCTATACATAACTTTTTTTAAGTCACAGTTTAAACTGATGTGTCTAGCATTTCAGTGGAAGCCCTGGTGGCACAATGGTTAAGTGCTTGGCTGCTAACCGAGAGGTCGGCAGTTCAAACCCACCAGCACCTCCGTGGGAGAAGAGAGCTGGCTATCTGGTCCAGTAAAGATTTACAGCCTAGGAAACCCTATGGGGCAGTTCTACTCTGTCATATAGGGTTTCTGTGAGTCAGAATTGACTCGATGGCACACAACAACAACATTTTAATACTGTACACTTTGGTGTTCATATCTGAAATACTATCAGAGTACAAGATAATACATTCTAGAGAGTCAATGCTAGACTACACATTCTTGGCCTCTTTTGCACCAGGGTTTATAATTTACACCAGATAATACTCTGAGATTACTACATAGAGAAATACCCTTTGCAAATTTTAAGGTTCAGTGATCTTTGCATACTGTCATTTGAAATCATGAGAGGAGGTATCTTCCTTTTGGGCACTAGGGCCATGAATTGTGTACTCTGCAGTAAGGGAAGAGATTCTGGTTAATGAGGAAGTTACCTGAGCCAAGGGTGGTATACCAAAACCCCAGTGCTGTCGAGTTGATTCCGACTCATAGCGACCCTATAGGACAGAGTAGACCTGCCCCATAGAGTTTCCAAGGAGCGCCTGGCGGATTTGAACTGCCGACCCTTTGGCTAGCAGCCGTAGCACTTAACCACTACGCCACCAGGGTTTCCAAGGGTAGTATAGCTACCAAATGATATTTAATGTAGAAGACTGTGGGTTGAGGATTTCTCATTTTTGATAGAGAAAAACAAAACTAGGACTTTGAAGGCGCTTTGGAAGAATAAATACAATCAGTAGAGTTCTTGGAAAATTACTGCTTGAAGTTGTTTGGGAAAAGTTTGTAAATCACAGTTATTCTGCATTTAGGATTTCAAGTTAATTAACCTGGAGTTTTATTCTGGGATCGCACCATGCTAGTTGCTTGACCTTACACAACACAACCTCCAGTTTCCCTGTAAATTGGATGACCACAATTCTCAGTTTGCGCCCGTTGCCCCATCAAAATTATTAATAGCATCTTTTTTTTTTTCATGTCATTGCCCCTTTTGGGGAGGCAAGTAAAATTCCTGGAAGAGACAATAACCATATAAGTTGTTGAAAATTTTGGAAGAAATACAGATCTCCATGTATAGCGTGTAATACAAAATAGTCCTTGGAATCTGTTGTTTAATCTCACCATATAAATAATTTTTGCCACCATAATGACTTAAGTAGTGGGAAAGTTTGTAGTTTCAACACATTGGCAGTATGACCTTATAGGTAAAGGAGTTCAGTCTGTCTCATTTTTGAAAATTCACAGTAAGACTCAGTGTAGTTCTATTGAAGGAGCTGTAGCGGCTCAGTCGTTAAAGTGCTAGACTGCTAATCCAAAGGTCAGCATTCAAACTCATCAGCTGCTTCATGGGAGAAAGATGTGGTAGTCTGCTTCCATAAAGATCTAGAACCTTGGAAACCCTATGGGGCAGTTCTACTCTATCCTATAGGGTCCTTATGAGTCGGAATCTACTTGACAGCAATGACTTTTTTTTTTTAAATCTGTAGAGTATCCTCGCTTTTTAAAATTGAGAAACCATTGGGGGTCTAGAGGAGGGGTAGCATATTTCCCATTTCATACCAGTATTGGAGAAATCTCATGGTCACTTGCCTGTGTTACTGTCACATCCTTAATTTTCAAAATCATATCTGGTTAATCTTTACAGAAATATTGAGGAGCAGAAAGGAGCAAAAAGAGTGTAAATATATTCCCTCATGAACTTCTTACACAATCTAAAATAGAGCTACTACTGCTGTTGATATTTTCTGGAGAATCACTTGGTCTGTGGCATACTGGCTTTGCTTTTTTCAGTACTCTTCACTGCATAGTGAGAGCTGGTTTTGCCTAGGGCTTTAGACTGAGATTGCATACATTTTTAAAAGCTAAGAAGATTGGTTGGGAATAAGTGTTAGTTTAGCTTTTCCCCACCAAGAAACATTTCCAAAGATACTCTGGCCAATGGATAGCTTTTCTGAAAAAATTGGGAATTCCTTATAAAGGCAAATGACATTACACACTCTACTCAAGCAGAGTCCATTGCATCTTTGAGAGCTTCTGGTATGGAGACCATGCCTGTACCTGAGGAGTCACTGTCATCATGAACAACAGAAGATCCTTCTTCTAAGTCTTCAGAAGCAGAATAATATTTACCTGATGCTATTAAAGTGTGGTGCTGATAAAGGATGGGAATGAATTCCTAACTTGGTATATTTTATCCTAATAAAAGTGTAGTGCATTCAGTGATGACTCATTTGGAAAGAAGCGTAATTACGTAGAAAGTTCCATTCTCAGTCCCTTTCTCACCCTCCCTGAGTGATTTCTTCTCCTCCCATGGTTTCAGTTTCATCTAAGCTAGTAATTCCCAAGTGCATGTTTCCAGCCTCCACCTCTTTTCTGATTACCAGTTCTACTTTTTTAACTACCTACTGGGCATGTCACCAAGGAGCCCTCGTGGCACAGTGGTCAAGTGCTCAGGTGCTATCTGAAAGAAAGGTTGGCAGCTTGAACCCATCAGCTGCTCCATAGGAAAAAGATGTGGCAGTCTGCTTCCTTGGAAACTCTATGGGGCAGTTTTAATCTGTCCTATAGGGTTGCTGTTGTTGTTTTTGTTATAGGGTCGCTGTGAGTCCTAATTAACTTCCTGGCAGTGAGTTTGGGACATTTCACCTGGATATCAGCCTGTCCTCCCTTATTCCATTTGTAGTATCACTCTCTACCCATAAGGCCAACAGGTTGAGTTGATTCTATCTTGTAAACATTCCTTCCATCTGTCACCTTCTCACGATTCCCACAGCCACTCTTAGTTCAGACTCTCATTTTTCACTTGGATTATTGAAAGGGCTTCCTAGCGGGTCTTTCTGACTTCCTTCCTTCTGGTCCATCCTTCATACTGACACAGGTCATATCAGTTACACTCCTTGTTCTGTAGAAAGAAGTTCAAACTGCTTAGCTTAGGACACACGCTTTTTATAACCTGCAAGATAACCTGTCATTCTCCCTAGATGGTGAGGTCTTGAAGATAGAGACTGTCTTGTTTTTCTGAGTAGCATGAGCACTTAACAGGTGCTCGGAATATAATAGCACTCAAAAAATACTGAAGTTTTCCAGCTGTATTTTGAACTGCTCATTCCTGCCACTTCTCCATCCAGCACTGTGCTCTCTTTCCTCTTGCCTAGAACCAGACCACCACCCACTCACCGCCAACCTGACAAGGCTAAACTCAGATCTCATGCATACGCTTTCTAGGCATGCACACTTAGCAAAATAATTATTCCTGGTACATGTTGTTATATGTTCCCGTTGTACACATCTGTCATGGAAGTGGCCGTTATAATTTGTATTTAATTTTGATTTTTCGTATATCTCTTGTCTTGCAAGGTTGTGATCTCTTTAGGAACAGATTATCTTCATTATCCCTAGGCACAGTCCTTGGCAAAACAGGCCCTCAGTAAATGGTAATTGAGGGCATGTTCTCAATTTATAGATTGGTAACCTGAACAAATATAAAAGTCATTGTTATGAAGTCATATACTGAGTGACAGTTTTTTAGCAATTATTTTTGTTACATTACTTCTTTGGGATATGACCACAGATGCAGCTGCTGCCAAGAATCTTTATATGGTTTCAGAAACATCTCTGTGGCTCCTGTGCCATTATTTTCTTTCTGTTTGAACAAGTTGAAAATGTTAACAGTTTCAGAATTCCTGAGACAGTGGTTGTCCTAGTGTGGTCTGTAAACCAGCAGCACCAGCGACACCAGGGAACTTGTTAGAAATGCAGATTCTTAGATCCCACCCCAGACCACCTGAATCAGAAATTCAGGGCGAGGAGCCCACAATCTAAGTTTTAACCAGCCCTCCAAGTGATTCTGATGTATGACAAAGTTTGAGAATCGCTGCTCTAGGATTTTGCCATCTAAGAAAAGTTTTGCCTTTGATAATATAAATAACACAGTTCTCATTGTGGCTTCTACTACAAGCTATTAATGGTTTGTAAATAACTCATCCACTGGGAAGACTGGGACTGTTTTACCTTAACATCCTGGAACGTGATTCAAAAATTGAATTTCCCCGTGTGCCAAGAACTTGACTCCGGTTTCTGGGAAAAAGCTTAAAAGGGGGCTGCCAGGGGTAGCTTCCTACCTCCTCCAGTTAAAAATCTCGTGGATTATATCTAGGCCGTTGGCTTGGGCTGCTTGTGTTCACTGTCGTATTCCTGGCATGTATGATGATGGAAGAATGAGATGAATTGCGTTATCCTTTGGAAGACTGAGATGAATGGTGTTATCTTTAACACTTAAGCCCTGATTGTTGGTGCAAAGTTGTTGGAGACAGAAATTGAGCTTGTTATCAGAAGTTATATTGAATGTATAGCCAAGTGCATTTCAGAAAAAAGTAATTAGGTTAGTTTTTGATACAGTAATTACTCAAGGCTTTTCAGAGTATTCAACCTTTTTAACAAATTGTTTTCATTTTGCCTTTAATAAATCCTAACTGGAGGGCCAAATGAAGCACAGTCCTAAAATGCTGTAACTTAGAAAAAAAAAAAAAGAGGTTTCTGGCTTCAGAGCTCCATTTTGGATGTAGTTCTAGACCAACCCAGAGCTATTTTTGACAGTCTTTTGGGATAAGAGAACTTTTATGAGCATTTGTTTAAACATACAAGGATTTCTCACTATTTGAACCCAAGTTTTCATTAACAACTCTCTTTGAGATAGAACTGGTTTTTGTGTGTTTGTTTTCCTTGCGTGAGACATCCATTGTTTTTAATGTTAGCAAAACTAGCTTTTTTCCTTTGTGTACCAACTGTTTGAATACTGCTCATGCCATTTGTGGGGTTATGAAGTGAATTTCCTAGAGTTTCCTAAAAAGATCAGTTTAACAGCAGGTGGTGGTTACTACATTTTCCCACTTGCACACACTTTTAGTTTTTAAAAAGTCATGGTCATTTTGATATCAGACTCAAAACGAGACCTGATCTATTATTGGAGTCCTGTTGGTGTAGCAGGGCCTTGGTGGCACCGTGGTTAAGCATTTGGCTGCTAACCAGAAGATCAGCAGTCTGAACCTACCAGTCGCTCAGTGGAAACCCTGTGGGGCAGTTCTACTCTGTCCTGTAGGCTCACCATGAGTCTGGGGTGAGGAAAACCAGGTTGTTAGTCTCAAGCAGGGCTTTGAATCAGTTCTTTCAGGTTCAAGCTCTGGCTGATAATTTGCGTTTCTATCCCAGATGTACTGAATCGGAATCTACAGTTTAAGAAAATCCCCAGGTGATCCTTATGTAAAATAAACTTTGAGAACTGCCACGGTGCTAGTGGATCTCAGAATTCGTCCCTAACCAACAGCATTAGCATCTCCTAAGAACTTGTTAGAAATGTAAATTATCGGCAGGGGTCGGAAAGGAACAAACCCAGTTTGAAGCCTTGGTCTCAAGGAATGTCTTTGATAATGAGGATGTTTATCTGAGTACTAGAAAAGCCCAGACTAAGTACGTGGTGACTAGGACCTTCTGACAGATAACATATAACCCAAAAAGCCGATAACATATAAGCAGGGCTTTTAATTTGTTAGAGCCCACGTAAGGATATTTAGAATTGCAGGCAAGTGTTACTTAGCCCCTGGAACATGTTAGAGGTGCAGGAAGAAATGCAAAATAGGATCACTTCTGAGCTGATTCTTCTCTTTGCAGATCTGGTGTCAGGTTCAAGTTTTATAAGACCGTTTTTAAAAAATGAGAATTTATTCTAAATCCTCTTTTTTGATTGCTGGCAATGCTACCATATTTAATGTTACTTTCTGTTTGAAACATGTTTAAATTCTTCGGGTCAGTGGTTTTCATTGCTTTTTTCTTCTGGAAAATGGAAAAGGTCAGAAAAAGTCACCACAGCAGATACTACTGCCTCTGGTGGGTGAGCCTATGAGCCCTGTCACACTGCTTTTGAGATTCCTCCGCAGAGCACTCAGGACCGGTTTGGATCGTCCTGTAAGTTACAGAGTAGAATTCTTGGATAAAACTCCAATCTTATTACAGTCATGGCTTTACAGGTTTACAAAGTGATTTTCATACATTGTTCATGTCCATGACCTTATGAAGAAGGTAGGAGCTTGTTATCCCCATTTTTCAGATGAGGAGGCTGAGGTTGAAGAAGTTGAAGAATCCAGCCGAGATGTTTTAAACCATGGCTCATTTCCCTATAAGGTGAGCTCTTGGCCTAATAGACCCCTATCTGTCTACTCACTCAGTGGCAGTACCACCTAGACTTAGGGTATCAAACCTGGGGTCTGAAACACTGCTGAAACTAGATGCAGAATTTTGTGTGCTTTTTTTTTTTCTGGGATGAGAGGGGCCCATGGCTTTTCATTAGATTCCTATCCTTTTTGTGTGTGTCATTATAAGGCCCACAGATCTAGGTAGGTCGTGGTTGCTTAGCTTGTCAGTGGCACTGTCACAGGACTGAATGAAGATCCCTGTTGAAGTATAGATGGATCATATCAGATGCTTGTCACTCCTAAAGTAACATTTGCATAGAGCTTCTATTTACAGAACTCTTCCACATGCTACATGATTTTTGCAACTATAAAGTAGGTGACATTATTCCCATTCTGTATCTGAAGAAACTGCTCAAAGAGTATAAGAATTCAGTCTTTCTTAGACTGAAATTCAGCTAGTCTGACATGATCCAAAATTGTGTAACTATCATCTTAAGTTTTGTGAATTTACGGTTTGGCTTGCTGAGTAGCCAGTGTGTTTCCTGCATAGGTCATGGTGAAGCAGCCTGATTTGTAATTGGTTGGTTTATTCTTTATTTTTTTTTAAGGAGAACATTGTATTGCCTCTTTTTCATTATTCTTGGGCTTCCTATGGTGTTGATAATATCCCAGATTTGATGGCTGACAACTCTATAATAATGTTTGCTACTCCTGAGTCCACGCGTGTGTGTGTTGTTACCACTCTCCCGATTCTAGTTCGCTGTAAGGAGAGAAAGGAATGGAGAATTCATTCCTTTTTCATTGCCTCCTCCAGTTAACATTTCTCTTTTGTTACTCATTTTACTTGAAAGGTTAAGGCTAATTATTTGTTGTTTCTTGAAGACACTGGATTCCAAGTTGAAACTCATCTCAAACGTAAAGGTTCTTTTTTCCCACCTGTTGTGGAGCAGTGCTGAAGTCTACTGCACATGGCCTGTTCAGCGTTTATTTCTCTGGAGACGGATAATAATAGCTAACATTATTGAATACTTACCGTGAGCCATGCGCTATTTATGGAACTTCTGTGTTATCTAATCCTCACAATATATACCTATGAGGTACTCATATTGTTAGCCCCATTTTACAGATGAGGGAGATAATGCTCAGAGAGGTTAGGTCACTTGTTTAAGGTAACACTGTTAGTGACGGAACCTGGATGTGAACCCAGGCAGTCTGATTTTAGAGTTTGCTTCTTTTAATCAATATATAGGCTTTTGGCACTAAATAAATTTCCCTGTTTCTCTAAAGCTGAAGGCCAGTTAATATGGACCAAACAGATTCCTTTAGGCTACTTTGGGTGGTGTAATTTCAAAATAAAGGGTGTGCTCTGGCTGAGAAGCTAGTGGTAGAAATGATCTTCATTTTTAAGCCATTGTCATTTCTGCCTGGCGTAGGGGAAGCTGTGGAAGTGGTGGATTTGAATTTGGAAAATGCTTTGTAATTGCTGCCACCTCTGCGTAGAGATCAGACTAATCCATGAGATCAGACCCACGTACCTTCTTCCTGGTGCAGAGAATCAGGTTACCCCATTTCCATCCACTCCCAGGGCCTCAGGCCTGTCTGTCCCTTGGTTGGCAGGCGTGGAATGGGTGCAGAGCGACTTCTGCCCTACCTTTGGTGTATTACAGTAGGGACAAACAAGCCGCTTCTCCTGTTAACAGCAAGGTACAGAGCCTGCGTATGTTCCAGTCTTAGCGCAGTTAGGGGCCATTCCGACAGATTGAAATCATCATAGACCCTGTAACCAGGAGTTAGATGTCGATGGGTCTCGCTCAGTCTTTCTTCTTTTTGAGGTATACGATTTGAGCATGCGAGTGTGTGTGTGAGAAATGCTGCTGTGTCCTTGGTTGTCATCTCTTCTTTCCTGTGAGGTCTGAGGGAGAGCACAGCAGGAGCCACCCCGAGGGAACAGTGGTGAGAGGGCCTTGAAGGGAATAGCTGTTTTGTTTTTGAAAAATGATAGAAGCGGGCTGGGTTTAAAGGCCTGCCCTGGACAGTAGTCAGCCAAGGGAGAAGGGAGAGCAGTTAGCTTTATTACCAGTGATGCCCTGGAGGGAAATGAGAACCTCCTCTGTAAAAACCTCTGGGGGCCCCTCCGGTATGGGGCTAGGCTAGCTTTTTGCTTCCTTAGGGCATACGTAAAAGCAGTTTTCTTCCGATTTGGACTCAGCTTGCTCTTCTGTGTTCCCTTTTTCTTCTCACCCTCTGTGCATATCTACACATCCAGTTTTCCTGCCAGAGAGCTCCTCTCTTCCTCCGGCTGCTAGCCCCAGCTGTCGTCTTCCTGCCCCATCCCCCACCCCGTTATGCAATTTTATATTACACTTCTCCCCATTTTGCTACCTCCATTTTTTGTGCTCTGCCTGCCACCCCTCCACCCCCAGCTGTCAGCCCCTCCCTCCCCCAGAACCATTCGCCACCGCTAAGCTCCCCTCATTGATCATTGTTGAAGTGAACATTCTGGTATCAGTACTTTGTCAAAACTGTGTAAGGTCTGAGCTAGTCACTGATGAGATGCGTGGAGATTATTGGGGTGGGAAGGAGGAAGGGAGGCTGCTTTTCTGAAATTGAGTCTTTTTCCAAAATACTGGGTGCACCTTGACCTGGAGATCCAACAGATGCCTCGACTGCCCTCCCAACTTTAAGCAGTTGTGTATGCTCATGTTGAGGGCACATGGTTGTTTGAAAGTCCTTGGTAATGAAAGGCAGGGCACTGAGTCAGACTCTGAGCTACCCACCTCCTTGCTGTTGCTGAGAGCTGCTGCTTCTCTTCTGAATTGGAGCTAATTTTGGGTGGCTAAGGTTGCTAATAACTTTCCCTTGCTAATTGTGATTTCACAGTGCTGTGGAGAGAAGGTTTTTTTTTTTTCTCTCTCTCTCTCTCTTTTCCTTGCTGCTAGGTAGGGAAATAGATCAGTTTTCATGATTTTTGATGTGTTCAGCTATCAAGGAATCCCCTAGTTGGTTTGTTTAGAGGTGGCTTGGTTTATTGGAAAGAACTCTAGACTAAGAGCTGGAAGACCTGGGCTCTAGTCCCAGTTCCTCTAAGGATTAGCCACGTAAGTGATCTTGGGCAAGTCATGATCCCGTTTCTGCATCTTTCCTGCGGACCTTGGGGAATTATTTGAACGGAATGAGATATGATGTATGTGGAAGCGCTTTGTAAACTGTAAAGTTCTGTAAAAATTGAAGCTGCTACCCTTTATCTAGCCTTTTAACAGAGAAATGCATCTAGTGTATTTTAAATGCCTTCCTCCTGTGAAGCCGGCCTTCTCAAGAGCAGGACATTTGAATCATCAGAACAAGAGGGGCAGTCTTGCCTCCGTAACCATCTTTTGTTTTCTCACTGTCATCCCCTTATTCCCTCTACCTCCCCTCCCCCCACCCCCCCCAGTTGCTTTAGAAACTCTTTGATCCTAGGCTCTTTTCCATTCTTTAATATGATTACAGCTCCAGGAGTTAGTGATCATAGTGTGCGGAACATTCCAATAGACGGTTCCTGGCTTTTTGTGGCTGGGAACTCTTAATTAATGATGTGGTAACTAACAAAGCATACCTATTAACTTTTAAACACGTACAAGAACTTTCTGCAGCCTAGTAAAACACGTTGACCACTGTTGTGGGCAATGTTGAGACCATGCTTTGGCTTTAGGCTCATCTGCATCCTGGGCAAGACTCTTTGCTGGGACTGTGGACAGAGTATTTAACTTTTTGGGCCTCAGTTTCTGTGTCTTTTTAAGGAGATTACAGTGGCACTTATTTTATAAGACAGTTTTGAGAATTAAGTGCGATAATGAATATAAAGTGCTTAGCACATTGCCTGGAGCCCTGCTAGCGCTGTGGTTAAGAGCTGGGCAGCTCACCAAAAGGTCAGCAGCTTGAATCCACCAGCTGCTCCTTGGAAACCCTATAGGGCAGTTCTGCTCTGTCCTATAGGGTTGCTATGGGTTGGAATCGACTTGACAACAGATTTTGGTTGGGTTAGTGCATTGCCTAACACGTGTAACAGAAAATGTTACCTGTTGATTGATTGATATATGTGTTTAATAATAACTGTTATTATGGCATCCAAGAGAGTACAGAAAGATTATTCATTGTTAGCGTTTTAAGGAGTTTTTATTCTGATTTTAAATAAGCTGGTTTAAATATACCTCATGTAATTTACTAATTCAAAGAACATTTCTGACTTAGTCTCATTTTCCTCTACAGAAATAGGAAATTAAACTAAATCAGATCAGCATTCCTTCCTCCCTTCTCTTTCTTGCCCAGGGGTGTGGTGTTGGTTTGAGTGACTTGCTCAGCTCCGCGCTTTGGGAATAACGTTCAGGCGGTTTCTCGGCTAGCTTCAGATTGTGTGGTATTGGAATTTGAGATTACACTGGAATTGGATGGGCTCTTGCTGCTTCTGAACATACTTGCTGGCACCCCTTTTATGTTGGTGCTGACAACAGATTGATAAACAGGCTAATTCAGACAGGAAAAAAATACAAAAGAAACCTATTAACAGATTTGCAGGGCATAATTAAGGGTATAGTCACAGCATTTGAGAGGACATAACTGAAGTTCATAGAGAATATGAGAATGAGACCATTTGTGATTTCCACTTCATGGTCAAGAATATTACAATAGAGTAACACTCTTTACTGCTCTCTAGGGATTTACTGATTTCCAGTGTTCTCTGATGATACAACCAGTAGTAAAACAAGTGGAACCAGATTCTTTTACCTCTCCCTTTGTGTTAGTTGGCATTGACATTGACAGGTGGGTAGACGGCAGTTTGCAAGACTGACTGAGGAGGCATGGCTCCCTTGATGCCACTCTATGGGAAAAAAAAAATATGCTGCTCTTCACACAGGGGCTTGGTGTTTCCTTTCTGTAATTCTAAAACTTCCCCTGCATCTGAGAATGATAGCTTTTTGGCTTTTGTGGGGCTTCTGGTAGATGGTTCCTTACAAGAACTGACACTGGATCTGAAGAGGTGATTTGGAATGAAATTTTCAAGGCGGAGAGAGCATTTAGCCTCAGCTTGTTAATCACTGCATTCCTGTCCTCCCCAGATCTGAACGTTTCCTGACTGGAAGGACTAGTATGAATTTGGAGGTCCTGACCTCTGCTTGATTTAGTACCTCTGTTACCATTCTTGGAGTCCCTGGGTGGTACAAACAGTTGATGCACTCAGCAGCTAACTAAGAGGATGGAGGTTTGAGTTCACCCAGAGGCACCTTGGAAGAAAGGCCTGTCAGTCTGCTTCTGGAAAATCAGCCATTGAAAACCGTATGGAGCACAGTTCTACTCTGACACAATGGGGTTGTCATGAGTCACAGTCGACTCAACAGCATCTGGTTTGTTTTTTACTGTTTTGGGGTCCATGGAGTGGGGTTTGTCTCCGAAAGCAAATACTACTGTCGATATAAACAGAAATTTCTTTATTTAACAGTCTTCATTTTTAGCCAGTCCTGTTACATCTTTGGCTTCTGGACTATAGGAAAATTGTTTCGTTTAATTCATACCTCTCCTCTGGGATGTGTTCTCTGTCTGATGTTGGCAGATCCTGGCCCCACTCTCTGCTCACTGCAGAGGGGCAGGCTTGACTCATGAGCTAGACTTTCCAGGGGAAGTTGTCCGGCCACTCCAAGTACTCACTTAGCTCCTTGCCTAGTACCTTAGCACACTGCCTGAATTGGTAGACATGCTGAACAACCGAGGTGGAGTGAATGGGTAAGACAGCATGCTCGCAACTGTGATTTAGTTCTCTGTGGATCCAACTCCAAGTTTTTCAAAAAACCTATATTTTTCTTACTCTTTTCTGCCGTTGCCACCTTGTCTTTTGGAAGTGTAACCTGAAGCAAATTGTGGGCCAGTGGAAGTAGGCATCAACTTCAGTTCCTGGGCAGTGCCTGGCAGTGGTGGCGGAGGCCTGGCCTTGACCTTAGAGCTTAGCTCATCAGTCTACATTTCTCGTCCTTTTTAAGCTGGCTTCTAGCAGTCAGGCAACGAAACTATGTGGAGAAATCCTGTCAAGTACTGTGGTTATTTCTGAGACTGGCTTTTCAGGAGATTTTTCTGTTTGTATGGATTTATGGGATTATGAAGGACATAGTACCTTCATTCACTGGCAATGAGTCGTTGCTGTTACTGTTGATTCCACTCCTGAGCTGCCCCCCAAGCACAGACTCTCCTGTCCTCCTGTGCCTGAGGGTCACTGACAACTGGGTGTGGGGAAAATCTAATCTGAACCCAGGGTAGACTCCTGCATGAAAGAAAAATTTGCTGTCCTTTCAGTTGAAATTTCGACTCTGAATCCCAAGGGAAGGTGCCAGTAGGTCAGTTAACATTCCTTGTTGAGGCTCACAAAGAAATGACATCTTCTCTACCAAGTGTCCCCCCATCCCAAGAGAGATCCTGACTTGACATACAAACCTACTGCCGCTTCTGGTTATCTTTCATCACTTGGCTGAGTTTAGAAAGGTAACGGTGTGTGCTCTGAGAAAAGAGGCCTTTCTCGGAGACTTGAGGCGTTCTTATTCCTACCAGCTGGGCCCATTGCTAATATGCTTTCCAGTGGGCTTGCTTCTGCCTGGCCAGCACCTGGGCTGCCCCAGCTTGTAATTAGCCTGCCTTTGCTTCATAAGCTTCCCAGGGTGGTTCTTCTAAAAGCTTGTATGAATTGCTATTACTGTCTCTTTATAGTTTAAAAATGAATCCTTTTTTGTTCTTTGCAACTCATTTGCTTTTTTCTTTTCTTTAAATTTTTATTAACACCTGTTGATTCTTTTTTTTTTTCGGATTGGCCTGTCACTGCTTTCCTGCTCCCCCTCCCTCTAGCTGGGTTTGTCAAGTCGCCCATGTCAGAAACTAAGCTCACGGGGGACGCCTTTGAGCTGTACTGTGACGTGGTCGGGAGTCCCACGCCAGAGATCCAGTGGTGGTACGCAGAAGTCAACCGGGCAGAGTCTTTCAGACAGCTGTGGGACGGTGCTCGGAAGCGCCGTGTCACCGTAAACACCGCCTACGGGTCAAACGGCGTGAGTGTGCTGAGAATAACCCGGCTCACCTTGGAGGACTCTGGGACTTACGAGTGCAGGGCCAGCAACGACCCCAAGAGGAATGACTTGAGGCAAAACCCCTCCATAACATGGATTCGAGCCCAGGCCACCATAAGCGTCCTTCAGAGTGAGTCCAGCACCCTACAGTAGTAGTACTGTAGTCATTAGAGGTGGCCCGATGCCTTTCCCTTCTGCTTCCTTTCCCTCTTCCCCAGTATGATCACTCACCTCCCCCTTGTCTTCGTTTTTTTCAAACCCATGATCCTTCTGGTTGTAGTGTATAAAAAACATCTGTGGCAACTTTTTTTTTCCCCCCTTCTTTGCCATCCTCGCTACCTCCTTTATCCCCAACCCTTCACTGTGTCTTTCTCCTCAGGACAAAGAACTTGGGGAAATCTGTGACTATCCAAAATCAGCTGCGTTGGGGAGAGCTGGGGAGGGAGAACTGGGAAGGTTTAAAAAAAAAAAAAAAGTTTTAAATTTACAAAACCAGTCAGTCAAACCAGGGTGGTGTTGATCTTGTTTCTTTCCCTCCTCTTTAATTTTGTAGTAGGGTTCCTGCTATCTTTTTGCTGATTTCTTCTCTGGTGCCTTTTTATTTTTCTTTCTGTCCCCAGTCTGAATGCTTTTTATTTCTTCTGTTCCTCTGTTTGAAGCTCTCTGAGTAGCTGCCTTCACCTCTCTGGCTTATGGTTTTAAGTTTGTGTCTGCCCAGCCTTTCCCTGACTGTGACTTGGTGTCATCTTGTTCTGTGACGGGAATGTTGCCGTGGGTGCAGTGTGGTGGTGTGTTTTGGTTGTCGGGTGGCATGTAAGCTTGGATATTCCCATAGTTCCAGCTCTTTTTCTTTTCTGAAGCGGTGGCATGTGCTTCTCTGATCGCAGCCCTCCATGCAGCAGCCCCTCCTTAGTGGTCCTGCCCCCTCAGTCTCCTGTCCTCGGAAAAGCAGCAGTCTGGAAGTTTCCAAGCAGCTTGCCATGAGGAGCCAGGTGACATCTAGCTGTGAGGTATTTTTTTTTAAGCCCCACCGCTGCTGTTTCTGAGTCAGTTGCCTTTGAGTCCTGTTCACAGACAGTTGAGCTCCGATGGCTGTTGGCACAGCACTCCACAGAATTGTTTGGAAGCCACGCATAGCGGGCTTTGTGGCATGAAAAGAGGAGACTAAATTCCAGCCTGACCCTGTGAGTGACAGGCTGAGCCGAGTTGGCTTAGAATCCTCCATTCATTGATCGTAGCAGGTACAAGTGAGATCTCAGACGTGGCAGCTTGCGTTGTCACCTCTCTTCTGGAAAGTGACTCGTTACTTGTATGGTGGAAAGGAGAGGGAGGGAGAAGCCACCATAGAGCCAATGCTTTCGGCCAGGGAAATTCTAGCCCCACATCAGACCTGGTTATAATTGAGGGGAAGTTCTGTATTTAATGGAAAGGTCCTGCGGGTTTTTCACCTTCTCTTCAAGGACTCGGTGAGAGATTCATGACTAGTTCCAGCTTGAGGAACCAACTGATTTAGAGGGAATAAGCAAAAATAGTAAAAAACGTTTATGAGGAACTTGCTAATAACACAGGAGGTAATACGACTTTGAATCTGTGTTCTTACATGGGAAGTAAGACATTAGTATCTTTTCCTTATAGCAACGGAGAAGATCCCTCTATGGAAAAAAAGAGGCTTCAGAGGAGAGGAGAGGCTGCTGCAGTTGGCACTGTTGAATCAGAGAAACTGCTTCTGGAAAGGGGAAAAAGAAAATTTTGTCTATGTGAAAATAGGGAACATTAACCCAGCGATTTTTTTTTTTTTTTAAACAATTTTTTCCCTTGCACGCCTCCTTTTCCTGCCCCCTTGCTCCTTTGCTTATAAAACAGAATTACCAAATGGCCACAAACGTCTGCAAAAGTTTACAGGCATGGACTGGGCTGGGTGTTTGGTTACTTGTACTTTCAGCAGCCTGACTCAAGTAGACAAATAGCTAGGAAGGCCATGCCTGAGGACTTGAAAAAAGATGAGTCTCCACCTACCAGCCCGGAGTGTACCTAGCATTCCCCTGGTTACTTGGAAGCAGGCTTCCTAACTTAGGGGTATTTGTATGTTGTTGAATCAAACCCTGCGTAGTTCAGTCTCTTAGGTAGACTTTCTTATCAGTCACAGTCACTTAACCCTACTTAAACGTTTTGAGAAGCCAGGCTGCTGCTGCTACTTTTTTTTTTTTTTTCCATTTTATCTGAATTGAACTCTAATTGTGTTGTTTTATGATCTCAGCATCCCCAAGGGCATTTGCTTCCAGGGGGAGATTGAAGCCTTCCATCTAAGACTGGCCTGCTGGCAGTACAGCTCCTTGAGCAATGCAAGGCAAGAATATAAATGTGCCCAGTTTCTGGGATAGCTCTCTGGCCATAGCACGTTCCACCACACTCGCATGATGGCAAGCTTAAGGGTCTTCTACACCCTGCTTCTAAACAGAGTCAATTGCATTAAAAAAAAAAAAAAAAAAATTTGAGTTTCTCCTAAATGTTCGTCACTCTTGGACTTTCACTGGCCACAGGAAAAAAAAAGCCTCACCTTCATCCTGGTGCAGAACACAAATGTGGCACTGTGGCCAAGGAGCTCGGTCCAGGTCTGCCTTCCATATACAGCAATTACAGGAAGCAGGTGACCCCACCCCACAGCCCTCCTATGGTGCAGAATCATGTTAAAGCCTATTTAAATTATCCTACTTGCTCCCAGCTGACACGCTCCTGAATCGTTAACACTGAAAGGAAAAAGTGCTTTCCTTTGCCTTCCTAGAATTCTTGGCAGAAAGTCTACCAGGTTGCTTTCATCAGCTTCTTCATCTCCCTAATCTGCAGTGGTCATTTGCATCGCCACAGGTAAGAGTAGCATTTACTTTGGCCTCCTTGTATTTAGACATTTGGAAGCTCATGGCCTCATTCTTCGAGTTCGCCCTTTCTCAGTGCAGTCTGAGAGGAAGAACCAGAAGGAGAGTCCCAAGTGGGACAGGAAATGAAATTGGATAATAAAAATTTAGTAAAAATCTAAAAGTGTGTTTGGGTTTTAATGTTGCCTTTATATATTTTTAATTTCTGTGGAGTACTGGTTCTATCTTTTTCTCTCTTTTGTTTTTGCTTGGTTTTTGATTTTTCTTGGAATTGTGATGCTTTCTGCTGATGGTATGTGTGCGCCTTCCATTGCAGGGTTTGCGGCCGTTCTGCTCGACTTAAGGCCCAGGGATTTGGCTTCTGTCCAGTGTGTTTTGGAAACCGTGGGATACCACAGCGCTAACGTGTTCACATGCATCTGCTTCTGTCTCAGTGGCTGCTATGCCTCCATTATTTGTACATAGAGACCCTGTTTGGTGTTACCAGTAAGGACCGGTGCTGAATGGAAGAGAACTACTATCTTTTTGCCAGTGTTGGGAAATAGAGCTGATTCATTATTGAAGCAAATTTGAGGATTTGCATTATTTATCACAGGTTTCTTTGAAGATACGGGCTCTACAATCAGAAATGCTATGTGGATTAGGAGGTCCTTGGGCATTACATTTTTCAAGTATCCCATGACTTCCCCATCTTCTCTCCCTCCCTGTAAAATGAGCAAAACTTAGTTGCAGTGGAGGGAGAGAGTTCTGTCCTCAGGACAGCACTACACTGCATAAAACAGCCTCAGGTAACTGCTATGAATTGTAGACAGGAAGTAGCCTGGTACAGGGAAATGGGAAGCTGGTCAAGCATTTCTGAGAAAGAACTGGAAATAAGTAAATAAAAATAAAACGAACTGATACTTCTGATTTGGATGGGAAAAGTTGTTAGTCTAGACCTCACCTGGTAATGTTTGACCAAAGGAGGGAGAGAACTAAGCCTGGGAAGAGATTAAAAGACAGATAACAAACTTAGAAACATCTTGGCTTTAATACTGGTGATGGATTTCAGAGTGCTTTAAAGATGAACCTTCTAGGAATGATATAGTGTGACTTAAAGATTTCTGCTGAATGTGATATTTGACTCAAATCGTTATTTTTGTAGATACTGAACTAGGGATCCCAGGTTATCTAGCCCAGGACAGACCAAGGAGGCCAAGTATGCACCTTGCACTAGGGTGGGAGGTAGGGGGTATTTTGGGGTGGGGGGCAGGAATAGAAAACTCAATCAGATGTCTTTTCTAGGCTCAGCTTTGCCACTAATAATTGCGGCCTTGAGCAAGGCATTTCGCCTTTCTAGCTCTGAAAGGGTGGGATTCAGTTAACTCCAAGGGCCTTTTAGCTCAAATTCTAGGAGCCCATAATACTAACACATATTGCACTCTGGTTATGATTATATTACCTTGGAATGGAAGACGTTTTCAAGTGCAATTCTGAAAAAATTTTGTTGGGAATATAAATGGGCTGGAGAGAAGAATCGATATAGTTCCTTAAGAATTCTGCCAATGCAATAGACTTCCAGTGGGAAATTTGCTTCTAGGACCTACACCGTCTTTTTCTGCATAAATATTGGCCATGGCTGGTTTGCCATAGAAGGTTTATCAGATTTAAATGTGGGAAGAGCCATACATGTATTATGTAATTATACCTCTTACTGTTCCAAGGCCTAGTGACTCCATAGGGAGTTTATGACTTATATAAACGATAATTGCCTTTGTCTTCAAAACTGCAGGCTGGAGCCTGGTTTTTCTAAATTGAAGCTGAATCGGTTGGTGGTTCCTATATTATAAAAAGGTGGTATTCAAAAGTGTAAGTGAATTGTTGCCAGTACAAGTACCCGTAATGCTCCCATTCTTTCACGTCTAGGCCAACTGGTCTTCAGGCTGTTGTCTGCGCTAGTGGTCATTTGCTTATAATCATTGTTTTTCCTTTCTTGACTTCCTCCAAAGTGGTAAAGTGAAATTCCTCATGTGGTCCTGTCTGCCCTCCCTCTTCTTTTAGTCTCCCCTTCCTACCCCAACCAACTCTCAGGCCAGGGCTGCAGAGGATAGAAGGTTATGGCCCTCTGTCATTGTTCACTCTTATTACAGAGCCAAGGATTGTCACCAGTGAAGAGGTCATTATTCGAGAAAGCCTTGTCCTCCCCATCATCCTGCAGTGTAACCTCACCTCCAGCTCTCACACACTTACATACAGCTACTGGACAAAGAATGGGGTAGAACTGACGGCCACTCGGAAGAATGCCAGCAGCATGGAACACAGGTGAGAGGGGCTAGCAAGACATCTGCCTAACGATCTTTCCGCTGGGTAGATGCCCTAGTGAATTACCTTTTAGAAATGTTTAATATCATCACTCCGTCCCTGGGTGGCACAGACGTTAAGTACGCAACTACTAACTGAGATGTTGGTGGTTCGAACCTACCCAGAGGCACCTCTGAAGAAATGCCTGGCGATCTGTTTCTGAAAACCCTGTGGAGCACAGTTCTGTACTGACATGCATAGGGTCACCATGAGTCAGAATCGACTCAAAGGCAATGGTTTTTTTTCTTTTTTTAAATCATCATAACCTGATCAAGACCAGTGAATACAGCGATGATAGCTTGGAAATATCCTTTGAAGAAAAGTGGGTATTTGCTGGCTGGAGTTACCTGGCACCCAAAAGGTTTGGTGCTTTTTAGAATGTCTAGAACACATGGCACCTCACCTTTCAGTCTAGGTTGTTCCTGGTTGAAAACTGATTTAGAGGATGAGCTAATCCTGCTTAGGAGGATGATGCGTTGCTAAGAAAGAGCACGCTGGAGTGGGACCAGGGAGACCTATGTATCCAGTAGTGTCAAGGACATTGTGCATTTCTTGCAGCATTGAGATCTTTTCACACCCTTTATTTTGTTTGATCCACATGATTTTATGAGAGGGAGCACTTCTTATATTTCAGATGCGGAAACTTAAGGCTCGAAGAGTAATTAACTCTTGGCTGCATCCAAAGCCAGTTGCCGTGTCTAATAAGTATCAGAACCAAGGCTAGATTCCATGTCTTCTGACTTTGTAGAATCTAGATCATTGTTTTTTCCTGCTCCACCGTGCCATTTAGTAGCAAGTCAGTTTACCCATCTGCCCCGTAGTTTCTTAGAAATACAGCCTCAGCCGGATCCTTACAGTTTGGAAAGGATTAAGCAGATAGAGGTACCAGGTGAGTTGAAAGGTATTTATTTTTGGTTTGCCGATCAGTTTAACGAGTTTGTTTTTTTATAATACCTCTTTCAGGGTAGCAGATGTCCAATCATGCTTCTCTTGGGTCTTGTACAGTGTCGCCCACAAAGCTTTGGGCTGTAAAACATATACCCTGACTTTATTAAATGCCTCTTCCCCTCTTTTTTTCTCAGCTGATTTTGAAGCTCTCCAAGAGTGTTCTGCATCGTGAGAGCTTTTCAGGGAATCTGTGACCTCCTGCATTTTGTGGAATAGTAACTGCTGAGTCCTTTAGGCCACCTAATTAGTCAGCCACGAAGCCACTCTCAGAACCCTGCTTCTGTCAACTTGTAAGGGGACATTTTCCCTTTGCTTTAATTGCTTCCCAATACTTGGTCCAGGAGAAGGGATGGGGGAAAATTTGAACACATTGGAATGGCCTCAAGCTTGGGAGTCATCTTCCCAAGTTTTTCTCAAAGAACTTAGAGTCAGTCTAAGCCCTGAAGCTATAGCTGCTGTTCCTCCTAAACTCTGGAACACTTGGAGTGAAGAAGACCTTAGTTGTGTCTCTTTCGCTATTGGGAGCATATTCATTTAAGAAGAGGCTGTGTCAGATTAAAATCTCTTGGCGGCTTCTCTTAGAATATCATGCTGCATGGACCTGCTGAGGCAGTCCTGAGACGCCCTCTCTCTCTCCTTATGCCTCGGTTTTTTTTTTTTCAATTGTGCTTTAAGTGAAAGTTTACAAATCAAATCAGTCTCTCATACAAAAATTTTTATACACCTTGCTATGTACTCCTAGTTGCTCTCTCCCTAATGAGACAATACACTCCTTCTCTCCACCCTGTATTCCCCGTGTCCATTTAGCCAGCTCCTGTCCCTCTCTGCCTTCTCATCTCCCCTCCAGACAGGAGCTGCCCACGTAGTCTCATGTGCCCACTTGAGCCAAGAAGCTCACCCCTCACAGGTATCATTTTCTATCTTACAGTCCAGTCCAGTCCCTGGCTTTGGGAATGGTACCAGTCTTGGGCTAATAGAAGGTCTGGGGACCATGAACTCTGGGGTCCTTCTAGTCTCAGTCCGACCATTAAGTCTGGTCTTTTACGAGAATTTGGGGTCTACATCCCACTGCTCTCCTGCTCCTTCAGGGGTTCTGTGTTGTGTTCCCTGTCAGGGCAGTCATCGGTTGTAGCTGGGCACCATCTAGTTCTTCTGGTCTCAGGCTGATGTAGTCTCTGGTTCATGTGGCCCTTTCTGCCTCTTGGGCTTGTAATTACCTTGTGTCCTTGGTGTTCTTGATTCTCTTTTGCTCCAGGTGGGTTGAGACCAATTGATACATCTTAGATGGCCACTTGCTAGGGTTTAAGACCCCAGATGCCACTCACTAAAGTGGGATATGCACCGTTTCTTAACCTGTGTTTCTTTTTTGGAATGAAGAGTAAGATGGATAAATAGGTTAGGCCGGTTAGTGGTTGTGATTAGGAGTTTCTCTCAGACGCTGACTCGCGCAGTGGAGGTTTGACCATCACCAGTATCATATTTTAACCACGGAGCAAAAGAGCAGGAGGCCTGTTCTACATAAATGCTTATCCTCCATGTTGGAGGCCGTTGTTTCTCTGCTTCTATAATACACACCAGCCTCTCTGCACATGCTTGGTGTGTGTGTAGGCCAGAGTGTACAGAGTGAGCCAGCGTGAAGTGAGGCCTCGGGCAAGAACGCTTGTTTGGGATAATCCTGTGGGATTCAGAGGAAGTGCTGTTCTGGCCACGCACACTTCCTGCAGCCCTGCCTGTCACTGCCTGACTCGGACTGGATCTCTGCACAGCTCTCTACTCTGAGATCCTCTTCATTCAGTTATTTGTTTGTTCTTTCATTCCCTTTTTGCATTCTAGGCACCATGCAGGTACTGGGTATACAATTGTACACCCAGTAAACAGCGCCCACCCTCACCAGACTTGGTCTGTGGGGAGAGGGACATCGATCAAGCAGTCAGACAAATATATAAGTACACGTTGTGATAAGTGCTGTTCTGAAGAATTTTGGGGTTGTATAAGAGAATGTGTCAAGGAGGGGTTATGTAATTTAGATTCGGGATGGGAGGAAGTGGCATGTGAGCCAAGACCTGCTGGAAAGGAGTTAGCTGGACTAGATGATGGGAAGAGCATCCTATGTGAGGGAACAGCTTGTGGTGAGGGTTTTGAGGTAGGAACACATTTGGCACATTGAAAATCTGAAGGGACCAGCATGGCCAGAAGGTAGCAGGGGATGAGGCTAGAGAGCTAGGCAGGGCCCAGGTCATGCAGACCTGGGAGTGTGTGGTGAGAATGTGGTTTAGTTGGCATCCCTGTGGCTGACACTCAGGGGGCAGAGCCTTTCCTTTCTTCCATTTTTTTTTGCCGTACCTGAAATCCTGTTAGTGAGTAGAGTTGGTGAAGCGTGTGCTACTGAAACACAAGGTGGGAAGAAAGTAACTACCAGAAGAAGCTTTGGTTTTCTTCTGCCCTTGTTTGCCTGGAACCACCAGGTGAGCAGGCAGATCTTAGGGATGGCTCCACGCTCTGTATCTGTGTGGGTCGTAGAGCTCTGTACGGCCTTCTATTATGGTTACTTGTTTTCATGTGTTTATTCTCCTAATAGACTGGAGCACCTTGAGGCTGGGAGCCATGTATTATCCCATCTTTGTATTCCTGGCACCCAGAAAGGAGTAAGGCAGTAATGTTTGGGGACACAAAGGGGGAGGTTTTTGCTTTTAGTTAGGGGGAGGTGAGTTGCATTAAGGGGCAGGATTTGGAGAACAGGCTCCCTGGTTGCCCGTTTGACTCTTCTTTTGTTATATAATGTGACTCCTCCCAGACTCCTCACTTGGTTTTTCCTCTCATCCTGCAGGATCCCTAAGCCAAGAGCTGAGGATTCAGGCGAATACCACTGCGTATTTCACTTTGCCAGTGCTCCTAAAGCAAATGCCACCGTCGAAGTCAAAGGTACACTCCAAAAGAGGCTGCGGTTTGAGCCTCTCGCTCTCCTTGAGAGACACTGCCTTGGTCTGGACTCCCACTCTTCAAGTGTTTCTTGTTTCCATTATAAGAGACAATATATAATGTCATGGTTAGGACACAGCTCAGGAGCCCAGATGCCTGGCATTAAAGCCCAGCCCCATCATTTACTAGCTGTGTGACCATGAGCGAGTTTTTAACTTCTCTGTGCTTAAGCTCCATCATTTATAAAATAAGGATATCAACAGAACCTACCTTACAGGGTTGTTAGGGGGATTAAATAATATAGTAGGTTAAACTATATAAAATTGATGTTTTTGTATGTCAAAAGGAAACCCTGGTGGTGTAGTGGTTAAGAGCTACAGCTGCTAACCAAAATGTCGGCAGTTCAAATCCACCAGGTGCTCCTTGGAAACTCTATGGGGCAGTTCTAGTCTGTCCTATAGTGTCGCTATGAGTTGAAATCGACTCGACAGCAGTGGGTTTTTTTTTTGTTGTTGGGTATGTCAAAAATGTTTGAATGTTGGCAGTTGCATATGATTCAACCTTAGGTAAAGGTCTTGGAACAGTGCCTTACTGTTATCGTTGCATAGGTCTCTCCAGTGGGCCAGCAGGATTTGGCAAAGCCAAGCATGTAGAGTGAACATAGCTGTGTGTGAATAAGTCACTAGAATTTTAATAGAAACCCTGTCGGTGCCTGGCATCTTCAAGATGAGGCTATAGCTGAAAAAGTCCCAAGAAGGACAAACAGAAGTATAAAACTCGGAGTTGTGCATGATATCACCAATCCCAGCTTTCCCGTGTTATTCCAGAGAAGCAGCTGAGAACCGAAACCACTAGCTGTGTCACACAGTGAGTTTGTGGCAGAACTAGCACAGAACCCAGGGATTCCGAACCCCAGTCCAGTGCTCTTTTCACTGTAATAAAAGAATCGTGGGGAGCCGGGGCTGCTGTTTGAGGTCAGGCAAAAGAGATGATTTTTTTTCCTTCAGTTTGCTTAGGAAGGACATGAACTTATTCTTTCAGTCCCTGGGGTTATTAAATGAAAACACTATCCTTGTGGTGCTGCCTTAACTTGTGAGTTGACGTAGAAATGGCTAGTGGCTCCTCCGGCTGCTAGGTTTAATGCTAGTCTGAAGGCTTAATGGGATTAAGTCAAGGTGGATAGTCGCAGTTCACAACAGGCCAGAGAACCTGGGGTTTGATTTTGTCGATGGCTTTTCTTGGAGAGATCTGGGCTTATCTGTGTTTTTGAAGAATATGTTCAACATGAGGATGGAGAGGGTGGGAAAGCACTTTGTCTAAACCATCGAGTGCCTTCCCCAGCCTGGGCGAGTTGAGCTACGAGGGGAAACGGTTCGCTCCTCCATGTGGAACTTGAAGCCCTGCAAGATTCCAGGCTGAGCTTTTGGCACAAAGTCCACGTCCTGTAAGAAGGAGCAGGGTGGGGGAGGTAGGAAAAGGGGGGGTGTGTATAGTTAATTGTTCTCTCTAAGTCTAAAGGATAATTTACATACAATTGCAAGTCCTGACTAACTGTAATGTTATTGACTTAGAGTTAATGATATCTCAGCTGCATTTGCAGGAGTGAGACACGGTGGTTTTTCCAGTGGTCTTGCTGCTGGAGTAGGCAGGATTCACTGGCCCCAGAGGCATCTCTTTTCACATTCTCTTCAGCAGATATGAAGTGGTAGTCAGGATGGGCAGAGAGGAGGCTGCAGGCAGGAGTGTTTCAGAGGCAGTAACAGCTGACAGCGGTATGCCAGGTGCTCACCGTGCACTGTGGCCCTTGTACTGTACTACCGCTTCTAGAGACGATGTGGCAGGGGTGGTGTCCTGGTTTTACGGATGTGGCCCTTGAGAACATTCAGTCCTAAAACATATTCTGAGACTAGTTTGGACAGATATGTTGACAGTCTCTCAAGAAAATTCAGAAGGAGCTCTAGTCTCTCCCTCCTCCTCCGTGTTCTGACACCTGGGTAGAAACAGCTGCATGCTTAGTGTCTTTCAGGTTATGGACAGTTGGATCTGGTAAGGACCATGGACATTCACCTTTTTCGATCTAAGTTTAGAAATGTTTGCAAAAGAACTTAATCCACACAAACCATGTACCCAGAATCATATTCTAAGCCAGATCCCAATTGTGATTGGGATTGAAAAACTACTTTGCATTTAGCGTAGTGAATGTGTGTGTGTGTTGATTCCCAAAGCTTTTCCTATAAACTGCTTGCTCCGTCCCTTTTCCCCGTCCTTCCTTTTCTAATTTAAAAAAATGTGCTCACAGAAAAGCAAACAAAACATTTCTTTGTAATTTACGAAGTAAAAAGAAAGTCCCTGTCCTGACTCCCAAACCTTGTGTCCTTCCTGTTTCCTCAGTGCACCCCTGGTGGGGTAAGATGCAGTTGTCCTTTGTTTATAGTCACAGTGATTCGAAAAGTCTGCTGAGTAACAGAGAGGTGGAGATGGTGAACAGAGAGGTTCAAGGCACATACATGACCTCTTTGCTGAAGAAATCTCTGGAAATCTTCCTTTGTGGTTTTAACCAAATTAGCACCTTAAACCCGGGGGCAGTGTAATTCGGACCATAC
This sequence comes from Elephas maximus indicus, assembly GCF_024166365.1. NCBI lineage: Eukaryota > Metazoa > Chordata > Mammalia > Proboscidea > Elephantidae > Elephas > Elephas maximus. The sequence goes on along the minus strand of NC_064831.1, from coordinate 63,705,492 downwards.
GTATCTTTTTTTTTTTAAGCAATTTATATATACACTCAGCCCTTTTCTTGCCTGTCAGCCTTTTGGTGCAGTTCAGAACTTCTCTGGCTGTTGTTTGGGCTCGGTACTGTGACTGAATGAAGGACGTAGGCTAGCCAGGGACGGGGGCAGTAGCTGTCAGACGAGTCAGTCTTGAGCTACCCATAGTGTACAAGAGAACAGAAGTCTGAAGGAACCAGCCGGAGGGGCATGTGTCTGGGAACACATCTGAAGAGGCAGTGCTTTTCATGCTAAAAAGTCTGTAGGAATTTTGAGGTTGGTGGTATCTACATGTGGCAGGGAAAGCCTGCATTTGAGGTAGGGTTTTTTTTTTTTTTTTGAGGGTGAGGTGGTTTCTCTCTCCCTTTAAAGGACAAGAATGAGGCACAGTGTAAACAGGAAGATACTATTTTACTGTTTAGGGTTACGTTTCTTAGGTGTTTGGCAGGTGACTCGAGCAGATGCTAGAGGTGGAAGATGGAGCTGGGCTGGCCAGGAGGGAGGAAACCACGGTGACGAGGCCCCTGCCCTATAGCCTGGCCTCTCGGGGAATCTGCGTAGGTACCTCTGGGGCGGGCATTCCTTCCGTATTGTTTCCAGTCTTCAGAGGTCGTGTCTTCCACAGGTACCACACCTTATCAAAGAGAATTTGTCAGTGAAAAGATGTGGAGTTTTCTATCCCTGTAATTCTCTAATCCTTATACTGCTTACTCCTTCCCTCTTCCCCTTCCTTCCTTTTCTAATTTTAGAAAATGTGCTCACAAAAAAGCAAATAAAACATTTCTTTGTAATTTACGAAGTAAAAACAGAAAATCCCTCTCATGACTCCCAAATCCTGTGCTCATCCCCCAGCCGTTTTAATTAATCCAAGAAACAAGGCGTTTGAGTTTGTAGAAAAGGACTTCGGTACCTTCAGGTCACCTGCGATGGACACACCTTGGGCTCTTGTGGAAGGCACACTCACAGCCTCACAAGGCCTGGGTCTCCGGTCTCAGGAGACCTGCCGCTGTTTCTCCCTGCTCGGGGTATTTCACGCGAGCTTTCATTTTTTTCGTAGATACTAGAGTGAAGATTAATCTTGTTTTTCACCTCCCTGCTTCTTGCTTACTTTCCGTTTGGATATTGTGTCTGAATGTCAGGATTTCTTGTAAGTGCCCTTGCCCTGCTGCCTGCTTCCTCCTCTGCTGCCAGGCCTTTCAGGGATATGATAGCAGAGTTCAGCCTGGCTGAGATGGACTGGGTGTGATGATGGTGAATGCTGTGAAGAGTTATAATACACATCTTGCATTTGTACCACATGTTCAGCTTACAGAAGATATTCATGGTCATTTCTTCATTTGTTAGGCAGGAAAGGCAGCTAATTTGGCAGGTGGGGATAGTTAGAGGTTGTGACACCCTTTAGTTCAGAGCTGATAGCAAATCTGGTTCTGACTCAGAACTGCCCCTACCTGAGAAGTCTTTGAAAGCATGATAATAGTATCTTGAAGCTGCTAGGACAATTTGAAAATCAACCTCAGCCCAAATAGCCATACCTACCTACTCTTTTTTTTCCTTGCTTAGGGCACTGCCTTGACCTTCCTTAATAAGAACAGCTAATATCATTGCACACTTATTATGTGGGGAGTGCTGTGCTACATATGTGTTTTCTCTTTTTTAGTCCCCACAACTCTATGAGGGAATGCTGTTATTATCTCTACTTTATAAAACCCATTGCTGTCGAGTCAATTCCAATTTATTACAACCCTACAGGACAGAGTAGATCTACCCCGTAGAATTTCTAGGGAGCACCTGGTGGATTTGAACTGCTGACCTTTTTGGTTAGTAGCCCAATGCTTAACCACTGGCGCCACCATTGCCCTGAGAAAATCAAGGCTCAAGGGAGTTAAATGACTTGCTAACTTTGACAGAGCCAACTGGTGGAGCCAGGTTCGCACCATCACTAAGCCATATTGCTTTGTTGAGCATATAACAATTAAAAGGCCTTGGATCGAGTTAGAAGAAATGAGTTCTAATCCTGGCCCTGCCCCTAAACTTACCATGACCCTGACCGGTCACTTCCCTTCCCTGGGCCTCAGCTTCCCCAAATTATGATGGAGTGGGGTAAGACAGATGATCTTTAAGGTTCCTGTAATCTCCGTGGCTCTGACAGTCTGTGGTTCCCTGAAAAGTACTATTACACAGGTGAGAGGTTGGGATATTGAAGGAAATGGTTTCTGAGCTTACCTTCCTAATAGTGGTCATTGACAGCTTCTCAGGTTGGAGAATGTCAGCTCGGGGCCTTCCACCTCTCCACCCACTCATCTCCCCATCTCATGGGCACACTCCCTCCTTGGAGTCCCGTGACCACAAACACCGGTGCCAGGGAAGGTGTTAGAGCAGCAGTTCTCAAACTTGATCTAATTCAGATGAAATGTGGCCTAGGCATCGGGCTTTTTAAAAGCACACCAGCTATAAGTGTACACCTAAGGTTGAGAGTCACTGTCTTAGAGGAAACCTCAGTGCCTCCTCCACAGTGGTTTCAACTGCAGGAAAGAGAAGAACCTCCTCCACAGAAGCCAGCACAAGGCCCAGACTGCTCTAGTTTCCACAACCAACGGTGAGTGTGCTCTGGGTGGGAAAAGCATATTGAGTCAAAAGCCAGCCTCCATCTTGCTCTAGTTTCCACAACCAACGGTGAGTGTGCTCTGGATGGGAAAAGCATATTGAGTCAAAAGCCAGCCTCTATCTTGCTTTCATCTTGACCGGTCTCATATTCCTTCTTGGGTTTAGCCCTTGGCTAAATGTAAATCTTGACTCTCCCTCTGTCTTCAGCCAAGCCCTTGTTTTGGCTACAGCAAAGATGAGGTGTCTCTGGGATTTGATAAGTTGCACGAAGGAAACAGACAGTCTAGAATCAGCATATTTACTTGGAAACAGCCCACTTACGGACAACACCTTTAAGGATGGAGTTTCTTTAAAAATGAGTCCGTAGGTTATGAGTTTGCTTTGAAAAGTGAGCATCAAATAGGCAGTCTGTGGAAGAGGCCCCATACTTGCACGCCTTTCTCAGCTCTGTTCTGCTTCACTTTATTTCACATCCGCTTCATTTGAACAGGCCTCCGTTCCCCGAGTTGACACTTCCTACAGCCGCTGGCCTGGCAGGGAAGCTGGATGCTTTGCCCTAAGTATAGGTGGGGCAGCAGAGGGTACTGAGGAACATGCCTTTGCCCTTGGCCAAAGGCCAGACTACCCAGGTAATAAAGTTGGGTCAGGTGCTATTGGGTGACTGAGACTCTTTTGGGACCCTTCTGTAGCCATTCTTGAGCCTACTGGAAGAATATCCATTAACTAAAGTGATTTGAATATGTGGCCAGCAAGGCCAGGGAGTAAGTTTAATTTCAACTGGGTCAGTGACCTCTTCTAAGGGTCCCTGTGCTACTTCCTCACCACTTTGCCCCTCATTCCTGCCACTTAGTCCGTGTTCCTCAGAGGTAAAGGAAATAAGGAGCATTTGCCTTATCTCCTTGAGGTAGTGAAGGTTTGGCGTGATTCTGCAGAGCTGCTTTCAGGCCAGCAGAACCTGGCTAGGCACTCCTTTGTTAAATGGCAAGCTTTTATGGGGCGAGGCACTAAAATCAGCCATTAATCAGTATAAGTTGTCAGTATCTGACCTGATTGAACCTGTTAGCGTCACAACGAACTCCTGCATACAGAGGGCACATAATAATCAGTATCTCTTTGACTTCTTAGAGCTGATAATGTCTGAGCCTTAGCCTTTGCCTTGCCTAAAAGCTCAATTTAAATGCCTGTTTTTGACCCTGAGTGCCAACCACGTGCTAGATTGGTATAGAGATGTTGTTTAATCCTCACAACACTTCTATGAAGTATATGGGTGGTATTCTCATTTTATAGAAGTGAAAACAGAAACTCAAAGGGTTTTTAATGACCTGCCTTAGGTTAGTCTGTTGGTAAGTGATGGAGTCTCGATAGATCCTGGATTTCTCTGACTTCAGGTCCAAAGCTCTTTTCTTCACATGACACTGTATGGAGTAGTTAACCTCTAACAAGTCAATCTGTCTCATCTTTGGTATAGGATGTTCTAGCACATCTGCAAGCAAAGATAACCTTTGGCAGTTTCCTGTGCAGTTATCAGTGACCCATATTGTATATTTTTGTGGACACTGTTCTAGTTTGATTTCTTTTCCCCTCTTTTAGAGAATTACAGAAAGCATAGCCTCTGCAGTCAGAGAATTTGGATTCTAGCTTTGCCATTTATTAGCCATATAATTTGAGATTTTAAATAGCTTTGCCACACGTGAGTTTTCCCAACCATAAAAATGGGGTAATGGTTGCCTCACTGGATAGATCATTGGATACAAACTGTTGGCCAGGGCTGCAGTCATCTGAAGGCTTGATGGGCTGGAGGATTCACTTCCCAGAGGGTTCAGTCACGTGGTTGTGGGCAGGAGGCCTCCATTCTTCATGACGTGGGCCCCTCTATAGGCTGTTTGAGGGGCCTTGCAGCATGGCTGACCTCACCCAGAGCAAGCCAGCCAAGAGAGACAGCAAGGGGAAAGTCACAGTGCCTGTGAAGAACTGTCTCCAAAGCCACACGCCTTTACTTCTATTTTATTTCTTAGCAGAGAGCCAGGAAGTCCAGTGTGTACTCAGTGGGAGGGGAATTAGGCTCCACCTCTTGAAGGGAAGAGTATCAAAGAATTTGTGGACTATTTAAAAATCACCGCAGGTGGACTAAGGGGCAGCCTCTCTGCCCACAGCTTCCATGTGCTCTGAGAGCCGGGCTACCTTTCTTACTGTGTCTTCACTGCCCTGCTCAGCAGATGGTGGGCAGGAGCAGGCTTTCTGATTGCGCAGTCACCAGAAAGGCTAGCGGGAAGTGAAAAAACTTTCTGTTGACCCAACAGCTACAGTGATAGTTGTCATAATCACTCCCTTTAGGGGTGGAGTGATGTGATTTGGCTTTATTTCCTCTCTACCCACTATGCTAGTGATGATTCCACCACCTCAAGGGTGAAATAGTCAGGGGTTATTCTTTTCAGTACATCAGGCAGAGGGGATATTCCTGAGTGTCATTTGGCATTCTTTGCTAAGACAAGGAGAAAGCGTCACTAGCTCTAACCATTGAAAACTCATTCTTGTAGGTTCACACTGTAGACATGGCCAGCATAGTGGGGTGGGGTTAGCTAAGCTCCTGGATGGAAGGACTTAGTCTCTACACATAGTCTTGAAGGCCATGTTCACATCTATAAATAGAAGCCTCTATAGAATACCAAAGTAGATGAAAGAAAAGGGTAAGTAGTAGTCTCCTAAATATCAAGGCAGGAGTGAAGACCATCCCCACCCCTGGCTTTAAGTCTGAGTCCTTTCACAATAGTGAATTTTTAGGGGGTATAGAGCTGTAAACCAAACCTGTTGTCATTTAGTCAATTCTGACTCAGTAACCCTATAGGACAGAGTAGAACTGCCTCATAGGGTTTTCAAGGAGCGGTTGGTGGATTTGAACTGCCAGCCTTTTGGTTAGTAGCCAAGCTCTTAACCCCTATGCAACCCGGGCTTTGTTTTAGCCTATTAGGTGGTTCTAGTGTATAATCTTAGTGATGAGTCCCCAAAGCATACATACAAGTAGTATTGAAATTGGTCAAATAACTGGGCCAGAGTAGGGGCAAACGAGCATGAAAATGGAGAAAAGTAAAACCTGTTAGCTGACGCCTTCTAAATTATGTGTTCACCCTATACTAGTCCCCTGAACTGCCCACCTGGCAGCTTTACTTGGATGTTAAATACGTATCTCAACTCAGCATGTCCTAAACCTGAACTTCTGGTTATTGTCTTCCAACTACAAACAAAACAAAAGAAAAACAAACAAAAAATTACCCTGATTCTCTCATCTTAGTAATTGGCAACTCCATTCTTAGAGTTAACTGAGGCCAAAAACCTTGGCTGTCTTTTCTCTCATATCCCATTTCCAACCCACCAGCAAATATATTAACTCAGCCTTCAAAATGTGCCTGGAATCTCACTACTTATCACCCCTTCTACTGCTACTCCCCTGGTCTGCATCACCGGCTCTTGCCTGGCTTACTTTAATAGCCTCCTGCTTGGTCTCCTTGCTCCACATTGTCTCTCTATAGTTGTTGCCCACATAGCAGCCAGAGGGGGCCTGTTAAGATGTATAAATCCTTTCATTCCTCTGCTCAGTATTCACCAGTGACTTGCCTACTGACTCTGTAAATGCTAAAGTCATTTACAGTGGGCCACAAAATCCTATCTGATCTGGGCCCCTGGTCCTTCTGACTTAAACCCTACCATCTCCCCCTTGCACACTGTGTTCCAGCTAAATGCCTCCTTGCTGTTCCTTATAAATAACAAGCACGGTCCTGCCTCAAGCCCTTTGCCTTTCCCTCCACCTAGAATGTTCTTCCTGCAAATATCTGAATGACCTATTCCCTTATTTCCTTCATGACTGTGCTAAAACTTACCTCATCAGAAGGGCCTTTCCTGACGACTCGGTGACATGTTTGACACGTAATGTGTGCTCAGCACATTTGTCGAATGAAAACACAACTATAGAGGCAACATGTAATGGTTTTTCTGCTTGTTGCATCCCCTCGCTTATACGTGATGCTATTTTAGTTAGTGCGTAGCCACAAAGATTGCTCTTCGGAGTAATTATTGTGGTCACTAACACGTATTGCCTACAGAAAGCTCTGAGAAAGGCTGATCAGGCCAAACACCAGGGTCTAAGAAGTGAATTGAGTGACTATGGGAAAAGTTTGGTTGGAATAAAATAGAGCCAGTGAGGAATTTTCCTTGGAAAAACACACATACAAAATTTCCTTTATAATATCCTGTCTAGAAAACATCTCCCACTGAGCAGTACTGAGCAGGTCTCAGTGTGGCAGTGTCTTAGTTATCTAGTGCTGCTGTAACAAATATCACAAGTGGATGGCTTCAACAGACAGAACTGTATTCTCTGACAGTCTAGGAGGCTAGAAGTCCAGATTCAGGGTGCCAGCTCCCGGGAACGCTTTCTCTCTCTGTCAGCTCTGGAGGAAGGTCCTTGTCATCAATCTTCCTCTGGTCTAGGAGCGTCTCAGTGCAGGGACTCTTGAGTCCAGAGGACGTGCACTGCTCCTGACTTTACTTTCTTGGTGATAAGATGTCCCCCTGTCTCTGCTTGCTTCTCTCTTTTATATCTCAGAAGAGATTGATTTAAGAGACAACCTAATCTTGTAGATTATTGAGTCCTTCCTCATTAACATAATTGCCTCTAATCTCGCCTCAACATCATAGAGGTGGAATTTACAACACATAGGAAAATCACATCAGATGACAAAATGGTGGATAATCACACAATACTGGGAATCGTGGCCTAGCCAAGTTGACACATATTTTAGAGGCACACCATTCAATCCATGACAGGCAGTGGCCGGTTGTAGAGAGAGTTTGAGGCCTTGCCCATCCCAGGAGGACCTTTGATTGTTTTTAAGCCAAGGAAAGCTAAGCCAGAGAGGGTACATGGAATCAGCGTGTGATATTGTATAATTATATAGGCTTTTATAGTCTCAGAATGAACGTCTTGACATCTTATTCATCTATTCAAGAACTCTGGGAGGCAGACAAGGACGAGAATTACTTGCATTTCGTAACGGGCGTAGAACTGAAGCACAGGATAGTTAAAGAGCTAGCACATCTGGAATTTGGACCATGCCTCTTGATTCTCTTTCTACCTTGGCCAACAAAGTGATGTGTGGCTTACTTTTATTGCTTTCAGGTTACTGTAACTGGTGAGTCATTGGTGGAAAATACAGTTAAGATAAAAGGAGGCTAAATTTAAAGAATTAACCCCTATTTCAGGCTTCTTAGATCCTTGAAATTGATCCCATTTTTAGACCACAGATGATGTTTAGTTCTTCCTAGGAGACCCCTAAAAGCAGAGACCAACAGCCTCGAGCAGGCCTAGAAATTTCTCCAAGATTTTGGTTCACTGAGATTGTTGCTAATCAGGTTTGTGAGTCAGATTCCTGAGGCCTTAATAAAATTCTCTTGGGACACTTTAAATTACCTGTTCATTCTTTCCCTCTCCCTTGTGAAGACCCTTTTGCTGGATTCTCTCTTTCCTGGGAGTGCCTTTGTCATTACTTGATGAATATTAATAACAAAGGCTTGTCCAGAAGCTTCTTATTCATTGTTTTTACATACCTTGTAGTAGGACTTGAATTCAGGTGCTGGACTGAGGGATCTCTCATTTCCTTAAGGGAATGTGTGACGGAGGAGATAATAGTTTTCTGTTTGCATTTTCTTTTTCATTTTTTTATTTAATTTTAAAATCTTATATGTCCAGAAATACTTAAAAAAAAATTTTTTTTTATTGCGTTTAAAGTGAAAGTTTACAAATCAAGTCAGTCTCTCATACAAAAATTTATATACACCTTGCTACATACTCCTAATTGCTCTCACCCTAATGAGATAGCACACTCCTTCCCTCTGCTCTCTCTTTTCGTGTCCATTCCACCAGCTTCTGACCCCCTCTGCCCTCTCATCTCCCCTCCCGATAGGAGATGCCGGCATAGTCTCATGTGTCTACTTGATCCAAGAAGCTCATTCTTCACCAGCATCACTTTCTATCCCATAGTCCAGTTCAATCCCTGTCTGAAGAGTTGGCTTTGGGAATGGTTCCTCTCCTGGGCTAACAGAAGGTCTGGGGACCATGACCCGCGGGGTCCTTCTAGTCTGTCAGACCATTAAGTCTGGTCTTTTTACAAGAACTTGGAGTCTGCATCCCACTGCTCTCCTGATCCCTCAGGGGTTCTCTGTTGTGTTTCCTGTCAGGGCAGTCATCGGTTGTAGCCGGGCACCATCTAATTCTTCTGGTCTCAGGCTGATGTAGTCTCTGGTTTATGTGGCCCTTTCTGTCTCTTGGGCTCATACTTACTTTGTGTCTTTGGTGTTCTTCATTCTCCTCTGCTCCACGTGGGTTGAGACCAATTGATGTATCTTAGATGGCCGCTTGCTAGCATTTAAGACCCCAGACGCCACTCTCCAAAGTGGGATGAAGAATGTTTTCTTAATAGATTTTATTACGCCAATTGACCTAGATGCCCCCTGAGACCATGGTCCCCAAACCCCCGCCCCTGCTATGCTGGCCTTCGAAGCATTCAGTTTATTCCGGAAACTTCTTTGTTTTTGGCTTAGACCAGTTGTGCTGACCTCCTGTATTGTATGTTGTCTTTCCTTTCACCTAAAGTAGTTCTTATCCTACTCTCTGATTAGTTAATACGCCTCTCCCTCCCACTCTTCCTCTCTCCTCTTGTAACCATCAAAGAATATATTCTTCTCAGTTTAAACTGTTGTCTCGAGTTCTTATAATAGTGGTCTTATACAATATTTGTCCTTTTGCAACTGACTAATTTCACTCAGCATAATGCCTTCCAGGTTCCTCCATGTTATAAAATGTTTCACAGATTCATCACTGTTCTTTACTGATGCGTAGTCTTCCATTGTGTGATTATACCATAATTTATCCATTCATCCGTTGATGGGCACCTTGGTTCCTTCCATCTTTTTGCTACTGTGTTTGCATTTTGTTTAAAGGAGAGCTTATTAATTTTAGGGCAGTTGGGCCTGCACCCTTTTCCAATAGATTGGAGAACACCTACATCAGTAGAACCTCATATTATTAGTAACCCTGGTATCTTTTGGGCTGCTTGGTGAGGTGGGGGACAGGGTAGGAGATGGGGTTGGTCCTGTTCTAACCTGAAATGCCCTTTATCAAAGCTGAAGATGAGGGTGGACCCAAAGACTGACTGCATTAGGGCTCTGAGCCAATAGGTAGGGCCTTCATATCCCTGTTCAGAGCAGGCTCCCATGGTTACAGTTCAACATTCTCTCTCACAGCTGCTCCTGACATCACTGGCCATAAACGGAGTGAGAACAAGAACGAAGGGCAGGATGCCATGATGTACTGCAAGTCAGTTGGTTACCCCCACCCAGAGTGGGTATGGCAGAAGAAGGGGGACGATGGATTCTTGGTGAGTAGGAGGGCAGTCCGGGTTCTCTTTGCCTAGTCCCTGTGGTTGCTAGAGTTTCTCCTTGGGGGTGCAGACCTCTGGACCAGTTGCTGCGGCAGCCGTACCGTTGACTGTGCATGGCTTTATCTACCCTCCCTGGGCCATGAATGGTTTGTGTCATGAGTGAATCTGGAGACTACTTGCAGTCTCCACTCAGCAGGGATCCCTATACACGATTTGTCAAAGTTGTCTGTCTGTTTAGGGATTAGATTGCTTGCCTTCAGGATAGGACACTGAATGAGCTAAACCTAATCTTAAACCTTTACAATTATTTTAGTCTGTTTATCCTGAAGAAAATATTGTTCTAGAAGTGGCTTTAATGTGCCTCTTGGTTTTTTTTGGAAGACAGAGCACTGAGGGCAGTTATTAATATATTCCATATATTCCTGGAACACAGGAAAAACTGATGAGGAATTGGGGTCACCAGTGGAGGCCTTAGGGCCACCTCAGACATTGGGAATCTGCCATTATTTGCTCCAGAAAAGATCAAAGAGAACATCTGTTCCCATCTGTGGGATGATTCTTCCAATCTGTTTGGAGAGTCACTTAGTCTCTCTCACTGTCTCTGATTTAATGATGTTTGACCACTCACCTTTTCTGTCAGAAACCAAAAAAACCAAACCCTTTGCCATCGAGTTGGTTCCGATTGATAGTGACCCTATAAAAGGGCAGACTAAAACTGCTCTATAGGGTTTCCATGGAGCACCTGGTGAATTCAAACTTTTGAGCTCTTGGTGAGCAGCCGAACTCTTAACCACTATGCCGCCAGGGTTTCCTTTTCTGTCAGAGGGGTATCATATTGACATTATTCCTCCCAGTCCCAAGTCTTGTATGCCTGGCACTAAATTTTCCGACATCCTTATTCATTGTCAGTCTTCAGAACCATAAGGGACCCCCAGAGATCATCTAATTCAACTTCTTTATTTTGTAGGGAGGTGAGAAACATGGAAAGGTTATGTATTAACTGCGGTAAATTAGTGGCAAAACCAAGGGTCAGATCCAGTGTTTCGTTCTGAGTCTGTTATTTTTTGCACTCCATAATGTCTCAGTAATAAAATGTCAAGGTGGTGATAGTCCAACATCAACAATGATGGCTAGATTTCAGAAACCAGTTAATGGGGGATGTCCTATTAATGAAAAATGGAGAGATGAAGATGCCAACTGAGCATTTTCAGGCCTGCCCTGAAAGATCAACAAGGCATTTAATCTTCTGAGATGCTGGCGAGGAAATGCCCATTTCTCTGTACTGGTCATTGGGGGAAATCCTGATGGCACAGTGATTAAGAGCTATGGCTGCTCATCAGAAGGTCGACAGTTCAAATCTACCAGTTCTTCTCTGTCATGTAGGGTCACTATGAGTTGGAATTGATTTGACAGCAGTGGGCTTTTTGGTTTGATCACTGGGGAGGAAGGCCCTTGAATTTTTGCCAAAGCAGTTTAAGATTCCTAAGTGGGTATTTCATCTTTCTTATTCTTCTCATCCCTGCAAATTATCTGTTGTATTCTGAAAAACATTTAAAATCAAGCATTGTTACTTGCCCTTACTTTTGAGCAATATATCATTTGGTAGAGAGAACATTTTTGAGGAAAGAAGGATGGGTAAAAGAAAAATTATTCCTAGGCCTTTGAAAACCAATTTGTTGAACAGCCTGAAACTCAGTTGAGTGCTGAGATGAAATGCTTTTAATTTTTTCTAGACACTAATGTCAGCTATGCTCTAACTTCCTTTTCTGGATGGATCCCGTAGCTTTCTTGGAACTCTGTGTTGTTGAAAAGTTCAGTCCATTGTTGAGGAAGCACTGAGTTTCTGTTCATGGGTGATGGAAAGCTTGGCAATGGATATTGGCGATGGTTGCACAATGTGATTGATGTAACTGGTGTCACTGAATTGTATCCATGGAAGATGTTGAATTGGCAAATGCATCATCTATATTTTACACCAACTTAAAAAAAAAATTAGTCCAGTTCAATTCAAAAGTCCCGTAGCCTGGAGGACCTGCAAGGGAGGTGGGGGATTATCTTTTCTCTGTCTTCTGGGTCCCCTTTTTCTTCTAGGTATGAGGCAGAGAGAGAGGGGAGGGACAAATATCACTTCCCTGACTTTTCTTGTAGTCCAGTCTTGGTTGTTGCTGCTTCTGTGGCCTCAGTCAGCTGGCCTCTGTGTGGTGGACATCCAAATGCTAGATCTTGTGGCCTGTTCCTGAGCTTCTCACTGCTGAGGCCTTACAGTCAATAGGCAGCTTTCTGAGGTAGAGGAAATTTGAGCACCATGGCTCTCCAGATGGTGGGAGTATCAGCTGATCTTCCTTCTTATCTCCAAATAACCCTTTTCTGAGATAAGCACACATAGAGTACATCAACCAGTCTCCTGCCTAAACAAATACCTTCTGGAAAAAGTTGCCGATCTTCTTTCTTCATGCCCCCCTAGTCTTTGAGTGATTCTCTTAGTGCTTGTTCCACTTGGCTGCAGGGTGGAAGGATGCAATGCCAAGTATAACTCCTTTCCTCCCACCTCCAATCCTGCCTTCTCTTACAGATTGGGAGGGGTGATCTAGTTTAGGTGATAACTGGCGGTGAGATAGCCTGATGGGGCTTCCTTTCAGTATACTTTGGGAGGGCTATCTGCCCTCCATCTTTTTTTAGCATCTTTTTAGAATATGGGATACTTTTGATGCCTCTCTCCTTAGTCATCTACTGTAGGGCAAAAGGACAAGTCCCTTGCCTTGTTACTGACTGTAGTGATTGAAAAGATGGAAGTCTTGCCTGTGACAGTATTCAGGAACTGCCCATTGAAGACTTGGCGGTACTAGTTGTGAATAAAAAGCACAGAATTATTGAGCAAGTAAAGTAAGGTTTAGAAAAGTTGGTAGCTTTCCAAGCCCTAGACTTGCCGCTTCACAGAATAACTTATTCTGAAGGCTCTGAGCTCCCCCAGTTTCAATGATGTTGTTGTTAGCTGCTGTCAAGTCAGCCCGTGACTCATGGCGACCCCACGCACAACAGGGTTGGACTGTTGCGATCCATAGGGTTTTCAGTGGCTGATTTTCAGAAGTAGATCGCCAAGCCTTTCTTCCTAGTCCATCTTAGTCTGGAAGCTCTGCTGAAACCTGTTCAGCATCATAACAACACACAAGCCTGCACTGACAGACAGCTGGTGGCTATGTTTACTACACTCGAATGCAGGCAAATGATTGTATGCTTATAGCAAGACATTTTGGGGGGGATTATCTTCCCCCTTTTTTCTGTTGTTTCTGACTGTGCTTAGGTTGTTGAAAGGCGAAGACTCACAAGTCGATGTTTTTTCTCTGCTGGTACCCCATGAGATTAGTGCTGCATGCATGTCCCGGCTCCTGAGCCCCAGGTTGTGGACTCCGTCCCCTGTGTCTTTGCACACGTCCTTCCCTCTGCCTGGAGCACTCCTGTCCTGCTTGATTAGCTCCTCCTCCTCCACCACCGTCTACTTCAGGTGTCTGTCAGTGTAGGCTTGTGTGTGATTCTGCCCAGCAGTGGTCACTCTCTGAGTGAGGGCTTCTGAACACGTTCCTTAATGATCCCTTTAGTGGGCTGGTTCCGTTGAGGCCAAGTTCCTTGTTCATTTTTGTGTCATATTTCTTCCTTTCTCACCTTGCTTGCCCTTAGGAGGACATAAAACATCTAGCACACATTAGTAAATATTCGTTGACTGAATGAGTAAAATTTCTTTCAGGCTTTATGCCCTAAAAGGAAAGGGAAATTTTGAATTTCCCTCACTCTGACTAGGAGCAAGATCTCAGCATTTCTTCTGGAGGAAGTCTAAGGAGATTTCCCTGAACTTACCTAGCCTGAAGGAGATGGGCTGCCTCTAAAGTCATCAAGACAGGCCTAAGGTTTCTAGACACCCTTGACTGTGGAGGTCACCCCCTCCCGGATCCTTTTTCTGCTACTATTTCTCACCTGATGTTTGCAGTGGCATTTACTAGATGAGTTGATCTTTTCCAGGTCAGTAGGCGGTGGGCCTTCCACTCACTCCATGGAAGTTGGAGAAGTCTAGAGGACCAGTGCCAGGGGAGGTGTTTGCCTTGGCTCTGTCAGCGGCTTGTTGATTTGTTATTGTTGTTGATGATATTGAAGGGAAGTCATTAATGAAATGCCCCGGGTTCCTTGAACAGAGATGGCTCGGCTAGATTAGTGCTAGACAGTGCTCCCTCATCCCAGTCAGGGTGCTGCTCAGGATGCTGGCCAGTGCCACCCTCTCGTGGGTACTGCTGGGTCACCTACCCTGACCTTTGTGTATTCTCACTTTTTCTGCCCCTGAGCAGGACATTAGCAATACCTCTGGCCGCTTCTTCATCATCAACAAGGAAAATTACACTGAGTTGAACATTGTGAACCTCCAAATCACAGAAGACCCTGGCGAGTATCAATGTAATGCTACCAACACCATTGGCTCCACCTCCGTTGTCACCATCCTCAGGGTACGGAGCCACCTGGCTCCACTCTGGCCTTTCTTGGGAATCCTGGCTGAAATCATCATTCTTGTGGTGATCATTGTTGTGTACGAGAAGAGGAAGAGGCCAGATGAAGTTCCTGACGGTAAGAGCATCCCTACAAAATGGCTGTAACGTTGGGGTTGGTTCCTTGGGGTGGTTTCCAAGCACCCATAGAGGACTATAAGGATGTTGGGATTCAGTCCCAAAAGGAGAGAAGAAAAATTCTTACGCTGGTTCCTTACCTCCCCACCCCCAAGATTATTTTGCCTTAGCCACCTAGAACTATAATTGGCTTTATCCCTCTGTTTGGGTATTCTCCAAACCCCAGTTCTTTCTGCCCTTCAGGCCTCATGTGGGGAATAGCAGCTGTCACTCCCTTTGTTCAGCTCTGCCCTCCTTCAATACAGATCATCAGGCAGATTGAGCCTGAGGAGAATCCAAGTCAAGCCTAGAAGCCACCCCAAGATCGCAGGCCACCTGGCCTTTCAGGCAGATTTAAGGTATATAATTGGTTGCCACATGGTTGCCTGTAGTCCTGCAGGTTACTGTCCCAGCCCAGTCAGACTCTTCTCAGAAAAGCGTCGGAGCAAGCCAGCCTGTGATTTCCCTCCTCTGTAGGTTTTCAAGGCTGTTGGCTTTTCAGTCTGTGTCTCACAGACAAGAGTAGTGGAGGGCGACTGATATATCCACCCACCCAGTTTAAGACGAAGGCAGTGAAAGCTAACGCCTGGAGTCCAGGCCCCAATACAGCACCCCAGGACAGCGGAGGGTCTGTGAAGGGAGTGGGTAGTTGCAGCAGAACCACAGCGAACCTTAAACATTGGAAAGATCAAGAGTGGAAGTCTTAGATGATTGGATATGCCTGGAGTCAGAAAAGCTCTGGGAAAATTTTTCTCTTTTTTTATCAAGGATTTTCCCTTTCTAACCCTCTGATTACAACTAGTGGGGAGCTACTGATGGAGACCTGTATAGTAGTGCTTCCGATTACTAAGTAGCACCATATTCTGCGCCCCCCCACCCCCACCCCATTAATTAGCCACCCAACCTCTGCCACCACTTGCCTGGCCCAGCTGGCCTAGGATAGAAGGGTATGTTCCTGAGCTCAGTGGAAGCTGGCTTCGGGGGATGATGGGGTTGCTGGCTGCAGGCCGACTGGTCTGGGGCCTGTGCTTGTACACTCGTGGCACTGAAACCTGCCCTGCAGAGTTGTCTGTACCACGTGGCCAGACTGCAGCATCCCGCCGAGCCGGCAGTTCTCGCAGAGCGCCTTGCCCTGCACTGTGTCTCAGTGGAGAATACTAAGTGAGGTGGGGTACTCCTCCACAAAGAGTGTGGCCCAGAGGCATGCCAGGGGCTTTAGAGTCTCTGCAAGGACATGTTTGGGGGCAGTGGCCAATTCCCTTCCCTTTCCTCTCGGCAGCTCCTAAATCTCTTTGTCTGCATTAAGCAGAGTATTAGAGTGAGAGGCTGGTGCAGAGGGTTCGCTGAGACTAGTGATGGTTGGGGGCAGACCTGGTGGGCTCCCTTCCCAATGCGCATTCGGCAGTGAACTAGATGGAAGGATGGGGTGGACATCGTGGGGCGCAGATGGGCCTTCTTAGTGAGTAGTCTAGTTCTCTGCAACATTGGAGCAGCCCCAAGATTTCTACTTTCCTTCTAGGTCCACAAAACTGTTACTCTGTGACAACCCTGATGCTTTTTTATCTTTCCTGCTACATGTTAAGATTCCCAAGGGCACACCTATATTTAGAGCAGAGAGTAAACGGAGACAGTTGCCTGTCTTTTGTGTGTTTTCAGCTTTGGCTCTTTGGGAACACTTATGCCTCATTCCTGTAAAGGGCCTTTTCATCTCTTTAGAAAGCTTTTGCTTTGCTACATACCGTCTTCCTCAGCCTGCCCTTTGGAAAGGTCAAGAAGCTAAAAATCAGTTAGGAGAAGGCAAAGATTGGCTTCAAAACCTGCTTTTTGATTTTGAGATGAGGCTGGCTGCCACTCTCATGGCAGAGTGACACATTGGCTTGGAATGTCCCCATCAGAGCTTCCAGTCTTACTCATAGGAAGCCACTTAGCTTACCAGGTTGCTACCCCAGAGTATGTAGATGACATTCTGGTTAGATTTGAGGAGTGGTTAGTATTGGCTCCATTTGACAAATGTAAACACCTGCCCAGGGAAGCAGATAGCTATTTTTTTCTATGAGCTCCTTGGCTGTTGAACTCAAAGCGGGGGGGACCGGTCTGTTATAGTTGACACCTGTGGCCAGCACATCTTCTGAACAGCTTCCTGGAGGGAAAATACTTCTTTTAAGCTAAATTATCACAGACAGCAATGAACCCTATGTCAAGGAGATGCTTACAGGGTGAGTGCAGGCTAAAAACTCCTTGCCCTAGTCTCTTGGTCTGGGAGAATAATGTAAGCCGACTGTTACTTGTTTTTTTATTGAATTGAGGTGAAAAATATTATGGGATGCTGGAATTACTGCAGTGCTGTTCCCTTCCAGCAGCCAACGTGGTACATCTCCGTCCCTGCCCTCGCTCCAGTGTTTCCATTCCGTGGTTTCTCCTTTGTCTCTTTACTTCTTTCTCTCAAACTCTTCCTGCCTCCTGCCCCGCTCCCAAAAAAGCCTCTTGTTCTCCAGTGAGTTTTCCTCATGCTGTGGCTGCTGCTGGTCCTTTAGCCACTTTTCCACTCGACTCCTGCAGTTTATAGTAAGAACAAACTCACCTCTGAGGCTTTCTTTCCATCTGCCCCTCCCCACATTTACAGGTAGATGTGTACGTACGTTCCTTTTTGGAGTGAATGAAGAAGTACGTTATACCTGACATACATTTGGAGTTTTAGAGCTGATGAGTTCTGTGGCTCTGTGTTGGCTTATTTATGCTACTTTTTAAAATAAGCCTGACATGCTTTTTCTTTGCCAGAAAAGCACTTTATTAAGACAAACCTATAGTTATTTCAGCCTCACTGAATTTTTTCTTATATGAACTCATAGGATTCATATTTTGGGCAGTCTGTGAGTTCTTGGTAGCTCATCCCCTTAATAGAAAAACACTAAGAGAACAGTACGAAATATTAATGTACACAAACTTGCATTTATATACAGTGTGGTCTGAGTGAGTTTTTCTTACTCCCTTAGTAAGGGGACTGGATTCATGTGTCCCACTAGAAGCAAATATTGTTTTAAATTTCTCACACTGAAAATGCTGACGGTTAAGGTTTACCTGCTCCCTGAAAACAAAAGGCCCAGTCTTCTTATCTGCTGAAATATACTCAGGCCATTTTGTAAGTGATCTTCATGTCTATTACGTTCCTTTGGACCCCGGTAGGGTCTCCTTGAATATCGGTATCTAATAGTCTGTCTTGTAGGTGGGTTACCTATATTTCACTTTCTGCCGTCAGTGTTTTCAGGAGCAGCTGGATCTTAGGACCAAATAGGGCTTTGTTTTTTCACTTTACTCACCGTTAGACTGTATTCTCCGAAAATGTTAAACGGTAGTTTTCTAAGACTAAGTCAAGTTGGCATCCCTCCAGCCTTCCAACCTTCTGACAGCTACTAACGTGCTTGGGGCCCCTTCTGTGGTGGTTCCTTGCTGACTGAACTCAGAGCTGGCTAAACCCAGAGAGGGATTAGTGTGTGCTTTCTGGTCCCCCCTCCCCAAGCCCCTGGGGAGGTAAGGGTGAACCTGCTTAGTGGCCTTTAGTTTTGCTGGGAACATTTTAGGGATCTCACAGACACCAGCTTAAAAAGTAGGAGCTGATTTAAGTAAAGAAATGGCGTCAAGAAGAGTTTCCTATTTTCACATTAGGAGGATAATTTTTATTTTCTCCCTTTGAGCTACTGGTGGAGAGGACATTTGAGGCCTTATTGGGCCATATTAAGTGGCCCTGATATAGCCACTTTGGAATGAAGAGCTGTTCTCATGTTCCAAACGCTGGTAGCTGGTCCGAGCAGCACATGCCGCTTTACAGCAGGCCAGGAATGTTGGCCAGGAAATGGGGCTTTGTAAAGGCAGTCCACACACATACACATACACATACACATACACATACACACACACATACACATACACACACACACACACACACACACACACACACACACACACACACACACACACACACACACACACACACACACACACACACACACACACACACACACACACACACACACACACACACACACACACTCGGTAACAAGCCACCAGCTGGAGAAAATACAGTAAGTCCAAAAAGGGAAGGAAATTGGGAGTAACTGTTAATCTCTCTTGGGTTTACTGCCTCGTGTCTGGAGAGCAGACAGAATTTAAGTGAATTTAGAAACCACAAACCACCACCCTCAGTGAGATTAAGACAGTGAAGAGGCAGCTGTGACGAGACAGTCAGCTCTTGGTTATTTTGGCCTTAAAGCCATCTTTTTGGAGGTGACACTTTATCAGGAAGCCCCATGCCCAGCGGCATGGCAGAGCCTCCTTCTAGACCACGAGGCGGGCATGGGAGTGAGGGCTGTGCTGCCTTTGGTCGGGAGACTGCCCATGCAGAGGAATAGGTGTGCCGCGGCTCCAGCAGGAGCGTCCCTCTCGTCCGGTGGATCCTGAGCATCTTGTTGCCTTTCTCTCTCCCCCGTCCTCTCTCTCCGCTCCTCCAGCTGCGGCTATGAGTGCTGCCGAGGCAGGCGGAGAGGACGGGCACTATATGTAAGCTGGCTGTCTTTGGCCGGAGGGTGTGGGGTATGTTGATATTTGTCGGTTACTATGACTTCTTTTTTTTCCCCCTTCAATTGCATCATACCCTTAAAACATGGTGGTAAGTGAGCGCTATGCATGCTTTTGGAGTTTGTTTAATCTCCGCTTCCGTCTATACGATGCACAGTTCATGATGTTAACACTTTCCTTCAAGTTTACTTCATTCACTTTCACAACTAATTTGGATTTCAGTTTGCTGTTTAATCCTCATTTACTTTCAGTTTTGTATTTTTTTTTTTCCCTGTAGTTCTGTTGTTTCCCTCTGCCCTGATTTCCCCATTGGGGGTCAGTCATTTTTTGTCTGAGCTGTAAAGGAGAGTGGTGTTGTAGAGAACGATGCAGTCGGGAGATCAGGGCGACACCGGGCTCTTTGCCTTGTTGTGAAATGGATTTGGGGAGAGAGAGGAAGGGCCCATCAGATAGAGACGCTAGTGTGACTCATAGCTGCTCCCACTCGCGGGCATGGCAGCTACACTGGAGCCACTGTTGCTAAAACACCTCCATGCAGCCCTTTGCACGTTACCAACTTGTTGGGCTGGAAAATAATGTTACTTACCAGACACCAGGGAATACCCCCCCTACCAAAAGAAAGAAAAGCTTACGCTGTGAAGTGCTTGGGTTGGTGCCTACAGTGTTACACTTTGAAGAGATCAGCCTGGCTATCGCGACTCCTTCTACCCCTTATACTTCCCCTGCTGCTTCTTTTAAAGTTGGGAGTAGGTTGGTGAGATCCTCAATCTGCTATCTCGCATTAGACTTTTATATTTCCAGGTGCACAGCCGGAGCATTAAAAACAGTTTGCCCTATGTCTTTTCCTTAAGTTCCCCAGTGGTTAGTTGCTAGCATGGAGCTGAGCTGGCTCAGGCGTTACGAAGTTGCGGTGAGGGCAGGATTGAGGCTGGGCTTGTATGTCTTAGGACCTGGCTTGTCTCTGTATATCTCCACTGCATACCCAGTACACAGATGTCTTGGGTGTCCTGAAGTCTTTGTTCTCTGTACCTGTTTCGATAGTTATTGTTGTTAGTAATGGACTCCTGTGGACACTGGTGTGTCGCTAGCCTCTTGTTTTGGCTGATGAGTCATTGGTTTGTGATTAGTTCTTTTTTTTTTTTTGAAATATTTTTTTTGCTCCAGTCACTGTGTGTGCTGGCGGTGGCTTTGCCTCTCCGTTGCCTCGAAGGAACAGGTGGAGCAATGTCTCCCTCTGACAGACATTACTCCTGACGAGTGCTCCTGCAGATGCCTACACTGAGACTGTGAGCTCCATAACTGCTTCATGTGCACCAAGCCCCCTTGTGGAATCCTGCTGAGAGGTTTTCTATGCGCCCTTCATGAAATCAGACTGTTCTGGGTCATTCAGTCCGCCTGACCTTTGTGGATTAAAAAGAAACTAAGAGCACTTACTTGCTCCCTCCCCTTTGGGGATCTCTCCCCTCCACCCCTCCCCAATATTCTCTCCATGTATGTGTCTCTCTGCCTAAAGGGGAACAAGTTGCCCTTAGTTGAAACAGGAAAGAAAAAGTTATAAATCAGGATCTTTAACAATTTAAGACAGCTTCTAAACTTATTTCTAAACTCAAATAGTATAAGCTTTTTTGATTAAAAAATAAATGAATAAACCTTTCCCATGGCTCATCTGGGTTTGGGTTCTGGTTTTGGCCAGGGCATAAAAGTGAGCCTGTTTTTCTGTCTGAGGGCTGTCACCACTTTCTAGCTCCCTGGTGTGTCACAGAATGTCCTCTGGTACGCATACGCTGGTTGCTAGCACAGCCCAGCATGGCTGGTCCAGTGTTAGGTTCAGCTGTTGTGGCTTCCTCTTCCTCAATCTCATTCTCCAGATCAAAAACTCCTAAAGATTGCAAAACGGCAAGAAAAACAGAGCGGCCTTTGGGGGAAACGAGGATGTGTGGCTAAATGTACAGAACGCCCACAGCCGTCCGCGTTTAGGGCTGAGCCAGAACTGTGGACGTGTTCCCCACAAGAAAACAAACAGCAGGATTTTACAACTGAAATGTTGTTTGTCTTCTCATCTATTTATGAGTGAACCACTGGAACTTGGGGACAAGATGAGTATAATGGTATTGCAGCCTATCTGTCCGCTACAGTTGCAGTTTTTCATGACAAGCATTCAAAGTGTTAACTAAAACCATTGAAACAACATACTTGCCATTAAAAACCTGAATCCAGAAATAACTCCATGAGTGTTTTGCACCTCCAGACGGAATGGCCTTGAGTAAACGCTATGAATAGCCGTGTCTGCCACTTGCAGTTTGTTGTTCTGTTAACCCTTGTGCAGAGTCTAACGATTTTCTCTCTTCTTCTTCTTTCAATGGGCTGTTAAAAATCTGAACACCTGTGTAGACGATGAACCAGCTGGGCCCATGTAAGTAATTTACTGGACGTTGGTCCACCAGTTTCTGATTGAATTATTTTGTATCACCATTTCATCAGACAGAGTCACTAAGATTGCAGAGGAAGGTAGTGAATGGAACAGTTTTGCAGTGTAGACTTTAAAGTGACATTGCCCTGATGGATGGATGATGCAGTGTAGACTTCAAAGTGACATTGCCCTGATGGATGATGATTTGATTCCCAGGACGGGCAGTACAGTTTGGTTGTTAGTAGCATTACAAAGTAGAATACCATGCAAAGAAAGGTGTTTAACGCTCTGTACATCTTACATGCTTAAATTGATAACGTGGGGAAGGTGACTAGTATCTAAGACTTCAGGTTTTGTTCAAGTTAACTTTAAGCTGGACTACCACATGCCCTGTCTAGCTCCATTAGTAATTGCTGGTATCCAAGAGAGATGGAGCTGCAAATGTGGAATCGGAAGTCCCCAAGATTGGCAGAATCGGGGGCTAAGGAGTTAGAGGCAGGCACACAGTGCCCGAATCAGTGAAGTACCAGAGAGCACAGCACTGCCCATGTGTACCTTTTATCAGTGGAAAAGGGACAGTGGTATGCAGCAGAGAAAAAATTATTCTCAGCTTTATAGTAATTGGATTATAGTTGATAAAACAAAGGGAAAGTTACCTGTATGTCATCTGCCTTGGGAGTCAAAAGGATCTGTTAACTGAAGGTATGTTCCATAAGGGATACTTGTAGGCAGTAATATCGTGTGGTTAAGGGATCTTCCTACACCAAGGATGGCAGTAAGCGAAAGACTCCCTGTATTTCCATGTGTTGTACTTTAAAAAGTTGCTGCTGACTTTGATGTTAACTCTTGTAATGCAATTTTTCCTCCGAAGGAAAACCAACTCCACCAACAATCACAAAGATAAAAACTTGCGCCAGAGAAACACAAATTAAGTACTGCTTCGAATGTAAGTATGGCCTTCTTTGGAGGTTTTAAAAATTATATTCAAATGAATGTTGACCTTGTTACAAATTCTTTAATAGTTGGTGTTAATGTTGGTAAGATCTTCAGTTAATTTCAGAGCAGCTGAGGCTGATGGAACAAGTTCTGTTGGCCCACTTTTGTGGCTGGAGAGGAACGTCTTTCAGCTGCCTTGCTTCACATATTTACATGAATGTTGTTTCAGATTATGTATGATGTTTCAAAAGAAATACATCGCACCACTATTCACTTCTCTCTTTAAAGAGAAGTAAAAATTAAACCGTCATCTTCTTTGGTGGCCTACTCCCAGGGGCCAGTCAGTCTCACTCTGCTTTGAAGGGCGAGTCAGTAGTGGTGCCCAGGCTGCAGCTGGGCCACCTGCTGTCGTGTGAGGCACACGGAGATCAGAATTTCACACCACATCCCTGAGCGTGTTGTCTGAAGCCAGGCTTTGTTTTACGTGTCACCTGACGCAGTCCGCAGTGACAGTGCATATTCCTTTTTAATTTCCAAATTCCTCTTTCTGTACAGATCTTTAGGCTCCTGGAACTGGCGGCACCGTGACCTGCTAAACGTCCTGCCTGGACCTCTTCCGTTCTCTGACTCTCCTCTTCTCCCCCTTCCAAGCGAGCAGCACCACATGACTGTCTAAAGCATGCCTTACTTCGCCTCTCCTGCAAGGATGACCTAGCCAGCCACATTGTAAACAGTGCTTCAGTGTAGAAGGTGTGAACTCTTTGGGGCTTGATGTGCTGTGAATGTTGCTTCTTTCCCTTTGTTAGAATATTTAAACAGAAGTGAAAAGCTCCTCTGAGGATCAGATCATGCATGCGCCATTTTTTACTTAATGCAGCTGTTAAATTGGCAAAGCTCTAAAATGCACTGCTGCCATCTAGTGATACATTTTTGTAAAGTACAGCAAAACCTACAGATATATACAGTATATAAATATATATATATATATATTTATATTTTTGGGGGTGGGAGAAATCCAAAAATAAAGTAAATGCTTGTTTCATTTTTAAGCTGCTCATAGTCACTCCTCATATTGTACGTTGTCAGATGAGGAAACTGTGCAGTCCCAGTATGTAAAGATGAATAATATAAACTGAAATCTGTAATTTTAAGGGCTTAACCTATGACTTTAATAAGAAGCTGGTACAGTCCACTGAATGGATATAATGAACTGCAGTATATATGTATGATTGCTTTCTAAGTGATAATTTTTTCTTCTGTTAAATCATGTAAATTCTTAAACCCTTTTGCACTGATGTGTTGAACCATATTCTTGTACATTCAATTAAGGCAGACTTTTATAATTTACCTTTTGTTTTCAATGACCTTGAGGTGTTAATAGCATGGTGATAGTCTATGCAGCTAGTTATGCTTTTTGGTTTGACACTTTGACACTGTATTTTTTTTCACATTGATTTGATGGTTGATTGTAGATTTTCTAACCTAACAGGGTTCTCATGCAGTACGTAACTTTAGATGCATGTACTTGTGTTCTGTGTAATTGTTGAAGTGCAATGATGTATAAAAAAGTGGATTTACCTGTTTTTAAAAATAAAACATTGATAAAAGGTGTTTGGAATAATACCCTTTATTCCGGTATCTTCTCTAATTTTAGGAAGATGCTTTTTCCAATATTTTCAAGTTCCTTAGTTATATATATACATAGAGTGTTAATTTCTCAACCCTGTCAGCTTTTTTAGTTCCTTTTCCACCTCTTCCACAAATGCTGGGAAATTCTGATCCATAAGGCACAGGCGTAGAAAGGGGCCTATCTCGTCAGCACCCCATGCAGACTGCTCGTAGACAAGGGACAGCTTCTCTGACGTCAGGACAGACTGCAGGGATATCACAGAGTCCATTTATTAGAGATGCAGGTGAAAGCAAGAGTCTGAATAACAGAACACAGAAAAACTTTGCCTTATGGAAACTTTAGGGAAACTGGCCAATGTACACACAATTAGCTTTACCAGAGTTCCTTTTTATAATAACTTCTGGTGTAATATTTAATGTACACATTTTCTAAATGCATTTAGAAAGTGAGATAAACGTGTATCCTTAAAGAAAAAGGATTAAAATGATTTGCAGAGTTGAGGTCTTGCTTTAATGAATACTGAGCAATGAAGGAATTTGTCTGACTAGTTCATCACCCCACCGCAGTGGAGGAGGAGGCGTGAGCAGTCCCCCATGGGGAAGCCGGTTCTGAATATAAGAAAGGGAGGTCACAAACTGACCACCCAGAGGATACCACACTTAGCTCACACCTGTCTTTTTTCCAGCCCTGTGATACTTGTTTTTAAAACACTTTCAAATTTATAGATGGCAAAATTCACTCTCTTTGGTGTATACAGTTCTGTGAGGTTTCACAGAGAATCATGTAACCATCAGACTACAATCAAGATAGAGAACATTTCCATCACCCCCCTGCCCAAAATCCCTTGTTAGAACCAGCCCCCGCCCTTAGCCCCTGGCTACTGCTGGCCTGTTTTCTGTACCTTTGGTTTTGCCTTTTCCAGAATGTCATATGAATGGAATCATAGTATGTAGTCTTTTGAGTCTGGCTGCTTTTACTAAACATAACACGCTAGAGGTTGATCCGTGTCACTGAGTGTAGCGGCAGACTAGTGCTGTCTATTGCTAAGTAATGCTCCATTGTCTGGATGTACCACAGTTTATCCTCCAGCTGAGGTACATTTGGGTTGTTCTGCTTTTTAAAATTAAGAATAAAGCTGCTATAAACATTTCATGAACAAGTTTCTGTATACACACAGGCTTTCATTTCACTGGGATAAACACATAGGAGTGGTACTGCTGGGTTATTTGGTGGGTGTATAATTAAGTTTATAAGAAACTGCCAAACTTTCCACAGTGGCTGTACATCTCACATCCCACCAGCAGTACAGGAGTTACAGTTTCTCATCCATCCAGCGCTTTGTATTATCTTTTTTTTTTTTAATTTAGCCATTTTGATAAAGTGTGTAGTGTTTTCTCTTTGTGGTTTCAATTTGCATTTCCCTAATGACTGAGGCTGTTGTGCATCTTTTCACATGCTCATTTGCTATCTGTATATCTTCTTTGGTATATGCAATGTTTACAATTATTTGCAATGCTGCCGACATTTAAATATTAGGATATTTCACATAAAAGCGTGACTGCTTGAAAATTCGAAGATCTGGCAACGTTGGGTCCTCATTCCCACATAACTACGGTTGACTGGCTCCATCTCTCTTGTGGTCAGCCTTACTTTTGGTTCTTTGACTCAGTCATCTTATGTACAGTAGGCCCCCTTATCCACGGGGGATATTTTCTGAGACCCCCAGTGGATGCTTGAAACTGTGGATTGTACTGAACCCTATAGATACTATTTTTTCCTATATGTACATACCTGTGGTAAAGTTTAATTTATAAATTAGGCACAGTAAGAGATTAACAATAAAAGAGAATAATTATTAAGTTATGTGAATGTGGTCTTTCACAAAATATCTTATTGTACTGTACTCACCATTCTTGTGATGATATGAGATGATAAAATGCCTGTGTGACAAGATGAAGTGAGGTGAATGACGTAAGCACGGTGATGCAGCGTTAGGCTACTGCTGACCTTTTGATGATAGGCCAGAAGGAAGATCATCAAGCCGTGAAGATGGTGATGCTTGAGGATCCTCGACAGCTGGAAGTTTTTTTTTCCAAAACCTTTTGGAAGAACATTGTAATCCAAAGTTTTCGGACCGCAGTTGACCACGGGTAACTGGAACCGTGGAAAGCGAAACCACGGATGAGGGGGGATGAGTATTCTTATATTAATTCTGTTAAATAGGTGGTTTTATTTCCCTTCCTGTGGGTGGCATGCTTTAGTGTGTATCTGTGAAATGGCCATTTCTCTGGGAGTCATCTATAATAGAAGCTTACTTTTCTACATTCATACCAGCTTTTCAGATTCTGCCTAAAGGTATGACTAAGAAAAGGAAAGTAACATGGAGCCCTGTTCTTTCTTCAGGAGAGCTGCCTTTAACATGTTAGTGTATATCTTTCCAAACTTACTGTGTGTGTGTGTGTGTGTTTGTTACAGTAATTGAATCATACATGCTGTTGCGTATGTATGTATGTTTTTCTTTTTTAAAAACTCAGTGTTGTGAATATCTTTACATGCCAATAAATAGGAAACTACATCACTTTCATTGATTGCATTCTTATCCCATCTATGGTTGAACTGTTCGATATCCTGTTTATGAACATTTATGTTGTTTCTAGTTTTTGGCTACTATAAACAGCACCGTGACAAACAGCATTATATGTATGTTTGTGTAGCTAAGATAAAATAGAATTATAGGTAATAAGATATTAAATTTGATATATATTGCTAAATTGCCTTCTAGAAAGTTTAGCAACTTAAATTCATACAATGACTTGCCCAGAAGGTTAGAGCAAACTAGTAACATATCCGAGCTTCAAGTCTGGTGCCTTTTCTCATCTGCACATAGTTCTTATATACTATGTAAATAAATTGGGCTAAGGTACCTTTTATAGCAACTGATATTTCCTGAATAAAGACACACACCTTGCCTCACTCCTGTATTTCTGCAGCTCTAGTGTCCTCAGCCACTCCGATGCAATTAACCCCTAACCCCAGTGCAAATACAAGGCTACCAATCAGGCATTATAAGGTCTGCCCTTTGCTGGGGAAAATAGGCCTTTTAATTTTCTGTCATAGTTGCTGGGTTATTAAAAAAAAAAAAAAAAGAACATGTATTCTTAGTCTTCTTATCCCTCGAATTTTTTATTTTATACGATTGTCCATTTATTTTGAGTTAGTGGTAAGTCCGATGGAGAAAACACCCGTGTTTTATATACCACTGTTAGCACAGTTTGGTAGATGCACTAAAAGGAAAATTCATCCTTGAATACTGATGCATTCCATGCAGAACCTCGTGGACAGCAACGCTGCGGCGTGAGAGCCTGCTGTGGGTGTGGCAGGAGATGCAGGGAGGAAGACACTGTCCTCAAGGAGCTTCCAGCAGGACAGACGTCAAGTAGCCATGATTTTGAATGCGTAAGTTTTCTGGAATTCTCAGGTATAGCAAACTGCTCAGGGAAAGGGGGTGTCTGGAAGCAGATCTGTGGTGGCAGAGTAGAATCCTCTTGGGTTTCCACACATCCTTAGCTAAGAGCTTAGCACTGAGGATTTGCTCATACAGAAACTGTAGTTCACCTGCCTGACTCCAAGTTCATTTTGATAGTCGTCTTGGGATGGTTTCCAAATTTTGCTGGCAAAATTAAACTCCTCCCTTTACTCCACTTTTTGGGAAAAAAAAACCCACTGCCATCGAGTCGATACCGACTCCAGAAAGTGGTGATTAGATTCTTTATCTCACATGTGTAAAGAAAGGCTCACCCTAGAAACCACTCCTCCTCTTCATTCCCTCAGGAGAAGAGTTCTTCAGGCTGTGCCATCGATGAAAATGGCCTGTCCTCTGCCCTGCCCGTTGCCTTTAGTGAGCCTTGACGTTACTTTTCTAGAACAAGGGCGTGAACGGAGGGATACACATTCTTAGGGAATCACTATTTTTTGTGACAAAAGGGGAACACACAAGTTGCTGTACCTGAGCTAACAGTGTCACTGAGGCCCTTCCCTCTGGAGCGCTCATGCCAGGTGTTCTATGCTGCAGCTGCTCTGGGCTCTGGTGTAACTGGAGTGAAACAACATGCAGTTAGGAGACCGGCTGGATGTAATCAGAAACACCACAGGCCACTAAAGAAATGGAAACACATGCATTTATTTATGTTCAAAGAAAGAAGATACCGGTTAAGAGTAAAAATCACTGTCAGTGCAGGTTTGTACTAGTTCAAACTGGGGCTGTTACTTGCTTGACCACAGCAGAGGTACTGAAGGAGTTTAAGCCCGAGACTCCCACTGTATGTGACGTTCCTGAGGGTCAGACACTCGGCACTGTCTTCAGAGACCCAGCCCAGAGTCAGGGAGCACCATGGAAACAGAGTCCCTGGGGCAGCTTGCATGCAGTGGGCATTGCTCAGTGTCTGATAACCATGATTTGTCACCTTCTAAAATTATTACTCAAATGTTGATTGTAGGAAAAAAAAAAAAAAAAAACTACAATTGTGAGATGACATAAAATGGTTCAATTAAAAAAAAAAAAATCTCAGTTTAGGTATTCTGAGGGAATGAGTTCTTCTATAAGTAAAGTTCCTAAAAAGAAGATTCCTAGCTATCATTAATTCAACAATTTGTGGCTACCTTATACTAGCCAGTGGGGTGATAAAGGAAAAGGGGCTGCAAAGAACAAGATGGAGGTCCTGCCCTCAAGAAGCCAGTGAGAACTTAATCAGACACTGACTACAAGGCAGATGGTAAGTAGTAAAATGAGGTAAGTGTAAGTGCTCAGGCTTGCAGGGGAGGAAGCGGCCTGGAGGGCACTGTGTGCCCAGCATGGAGTGCAGGATTGCTCCAGAGCCCACGAAATGGGTAGTGACGAGGCAGCGCTCTCAGGTAGAACACAGGCAATGGAACGAATGACATGTATAAGGTTTGGGGTAGGAAAGACTAAGAGCTGCTTCCACCTAAAGACACGGGCATTTCTGAAAGTCCACCACCCCTTCTTCCCAGCCGACATGCCTGCAGGTTCTGGCTGAGTTTTGGATCGCTGTGGCTGCTGCAGTGCTAACTTCCAGACAAGAAGCAGGTTCCTGCACTGGGTGAGGGCTGACAATAGAATACAGGGAGAAACCCAGGCCCTCTGGACAGGTACACCATGTTCTGGCTGCTGAAGTGAGAGAATGCCAAATTCTGTCTTCTGTCCTACATGTTACTAGTCAGTAGGTATTAGAAGCAGCATAAATCTGAAAGCATCAAAAAGTGCTGGACAACAGAGAACCCCTGAGGGAGCAGGAGAACAGTGGGATGCAGACCCCAAAGTCTCATAAAAAGACCAGACTTAACGGTCTGACTAAGACTAGAAGAATCCCGGCGGCCATGGTCCCCAAACCTGTTGGCCCAGGACAGGAACCATTCCCGAAGACAACTCATGAGACATGGATTGGACTGGACAATGGGTTGGAGAGAGATGCTGATGAGGAGTGAGCTACTTATATCAGGTGGACACTTGAAACTATGTAGGCATCTCCTGTCTGGAGGGGAGATGGGGGCAGTTAGAAACTGGCAAAACGGTCATGAAAGGAGAGACTGGAAGGAGGGAGTGGGCTGACTCATTAGGGGGAGAGTAAGTGGGAGCATGTAGTAAGGTGTATATAAGTTTATATGTGAGAGACTGACTTGATTTATAAACTTTCACTTAAAGCACAATAAAAATTATTAAAAAAAAAAGTGCTGGGGGGTCAGGGAGGAAGGAAAGAACAAGAAGAAACAGGTCAAGAATACTAAGTCATATGCGCAAAAAGGCTAAGGAACTCGGCAATGAATCAGGAGCTCTCAGGCCCTGTTTCTCTGTTCAATTTCCTCAGCTGTAAAAACGAGGAGTCAGCTTGTTCTTTGGGCTCTGCTGTTTGCTGCTTTCCTAGGGTATATAACAGCCAGCTTACGTGGTGTTCTTCAAACAACTGGGAAAGACCAGAACAGTATGCCACAGAAAACTGCTGTCAACAGCAGCCGGGTGTGCTGAGGCACTTTAGGTTAGTTGGGTAGTCCCAGGATTAGGTGGTCCTCTACCCTCAGGGATGGAAGGTTCTGTGCACAAAGTGTTGACACCCCTTGGCAACTTCCTTCTGGACTTTTCGGGATGATAAAGGAGAGTTCACGTGGGAAACGTCAACCTCTTTCCTGTGCTCCCCTCCAACCCCCTGGGATGGGGTGGGTTGCCTTAGAAGCCCTCAGGTTGAGAAAAAACACCTGGTTAGGCCACAATTAGCAAAATTACAAGGCTGAGGGAAAGTTAAAAGCCAAAATACAAGCCAGGAAATGACTCAAGAACTTGAAATAGACATAGAATTATCCCTCTTTGTAAAGAAGGGAGCAACTATTTTAGATAAAAATATATGTATAAAACCCCGTTGCTGTCAAGTCGATTCCAACTCATGGCGACCCTATAAGACAGAGTAGAACTGCCCCATTGGGTTTCCAAGGCTGTCAATCTTTACGGGAGCAGACTGTCGCATCTTTTCCCTGTGGAGTGGCTGGTGGGTTCAAACCACCAACCTTTCAGTTAGCAGCCGAACGCTTAACCACACCTGACTGGGAAAGCAGCAAGAGGACCAGAACTTGGCACAGTCTGCAACTCTTTAGATGGATTTTGAGAAAGGGAGCATGATGCCAATTTTGCACAGCAGCAGTACGGGCAAACCTGGGAATGACTCCTGGTTTGCCATCAGGAAGACTAGAATGCTATAGGCAGTGCTTTGTAATGTCTGCACTCCGGAGGATTTCACTTTTAAGACTTTGTCTTGCCTTTTGCTCTGTAGCTTCAGACACTTAATCTTACCATGTCCCCTGTTGGCTCTAGAGGTTCTGATCCTTGCTAACTGACCACAATGCTAATTTATTAATCTGTAAACAAAGGGAAATCTGAAAAGATGACACTACTGGCGATAATAATGCTATTGGTATTATTGGAAAATACAATGTTCTTCAAACAGCTGAGAAAGACATCAACCAAAACGGTGGCCCACAAACACCGTGAACAATAGCCAGGTGTGCCAGAGCTAGTAACTGCCCATTATTACTGAGTAGTAATGGATAATGCTATTTATATTGCATTTGCCAGGCACTGTATTAGGTGCAGGAGCGCTGGTGGCGCAGTGGTTAAGTGCATGGCTGCTAACCGAGAGGTCAGCCATTCAAACCCACCAGCTGCTCCATGGGAGAAAAATGTGGCAGTAGGCTCCCGTAAAGATTTACAGCCTTGGAAACTCTAGGGCGGTTCTACTCTGTCCTATACGGTCGCTAGGTGTTAGAATTGACTCGATGGCTGTGGGTTTGGTTTGGTTTCAGTACTAGGTGCTTCCTCCACGGCATTTCAATCTCACCATTTTACACACGAGGTTCGGTGGCTGGCATGAGATCACGCAGCTACTAACGGTGCCAGGTTTCAAACCTAGATCCATTCCACCCTGAAGACTGGTCTTCGCACAGCCTCACGCTGTCTCATCTACTCAGAAAACCAGACTACAGGTCAGAAGAGTCCCTGAATACAGAATCAGGAAAAGACATGTTTTTTAACCAATTGAGGGCTATTTCTAGATATTTGGGGCCAGCCTTTAAAATCAGAGAGCTGAGCCTGTATCTGCTGCTACAACTCACAACCCTTATTAGCCTGCATTCATTACTGCAAGTTACAGCCTCAATTTATCTTGCCTTTTTTACATTTGGATCGTTGTGTAGCCCGATGAGATTCTAGCCTGATGTGTCTTCATTACCTTTATGGGGCATTCCAGACCTAGTGCCAAACTCTGAGACCCTATTTGGTTCTTGTTGCATGCCAGGCACTGGGTTTACTGTGTTATAATTTGAATTTGAATAACTGGTCAATGAAAACTACATAAAAAGAAAACTATTTCAAGGGCAAAGGACCATAGGCAAAAAGTACCTTATAATAAATGAGTCCATCCCATTTGTAGGGAGGAGAGCCTCAAGAGAACATACAAGAACCGATGAGGTATATTGTTTGAACCTAGATCCAAGGTCTGGGAGACAGACAGCTTTAACATAAGGCACCTTCACACCAAAAAAAGACAGTGGAGCAACAGATGGAGAGAAAGAATTCTAAAAACACTAAAATCTGATTTGGCAAACTAACCACATTCAAGAAGAAGTCATGCGGCACCTGCTTAACGGAGAAGACTTTATGATATGTAAATTTGTGTTCACCTTAGATAAAATTATGAATGACAAGAAACTTGGTGATAAAATAGCAAAAAATGAATTATCTTGGTACACTGAGTTTAAATGGAACTAACAGGATGCAGTGATGGAAAGCCACATTTGGAAAATTATTTCTCAAAGCAGAAAATAAAAAAACCCAGCTTGAACCATTAAAAAAAAAAAACTCATTTTATGTTGATATTTCAAAATTTTCATGACAAATAACTATTTTCCAACATAAAAATTAATGACTTTTGCAAATCTCTTTAATGTTGAGCTTAACAGAAGAGAGCTGGATCCTACTATCTGCTTCTGAATTCAATCTGCTGCAGTATGTTGCTCCGGTCGAAGTAGATGAAGAAAACCCAGCCTCACATAGATATGTAGATGGAAAACCCAAAAAACCCCGAACCCACTGCTATCGAGTCAATTCCAACTCATAACAGCCCTATAGGACAGGGCAGAACTAACTGCCCCATAGGGCTTCCAAGGCTGTAAAATCCTGAGGGAAGCAGACTGCCACATCTTTCTCCCGAGGAGTGGCTGGTGGGTTTGAACTGTCGACCTTATGGTTAACAGCCAAGCGCTTTAACCACTGTACTACCACGGCTCCCATAGATGGAGGAGGGAGGAGTATTTTTAAATAGCCTTTTAGATGATTGTGGCTATCCTTTGGTATGACACCAGAACTCTCCAAGTGACAGTATCTCAGGTTAGTTGCAACACAGAATCTGAAGCCACAGCAGTGAACTTGTTACACTCCGTTGTACTGGCATCCGTTGGTCTGTCCTGCACTTGGCATGGGGCCTTCAGCCATGCATGCTTTTGAACACCATGCATCAGTCATCTGGAAAGCAGTGGTTCACTGAACCATACAGATCTTGCCAATGTTGAACCACTTCGTTATGTAATTTTTTTTTTTTTTTAAATCACAGTAATTAATACCAACATCAGAAAAGTCTTTCGGGTTAGGAAGCCATCAAACATGTTTTTCAAAATTCTAACCTTCACTTGAAAGCTTAAATTTTTATCATTGTCAATAAATACTTCCAGTGGTTTTCCTGATGTGATGGGGTTACTTCACTCTTGAGAAAATGTCCACCAGATACCCAAATCTGAATAAAGCATAGTTTGTTCTTTCAGGTAATATTTGTGTTCTGTGAAAAAAGAGGCTAGTTCAGCTCTCAACTCGAACAGTCACGGAAGTGCTTTTCCTTCAGACAACCATCAGACTTCAGCATGCAGGGTTCTTTTGTTTTGGTTTGTTTTTACTGTGAGTGACTGGGAAAAATACGAGGAATTACCAGCACAGTTTGGTGCCACTGCTTTCATTGGTGCTAAAGCGACAGCAGCTTTGCCCGCTGTGACTTTTGTACCATCAATGCAAATGTCGACACTGAAAACGACAAATAACATCTTAATATTATTTTGAAAATGAGACCTGGTGGCACAATGGTTAAGTGCTCAGCTGCTAACCAAAAGGTTGGAGGCTCAAACCCACCCAGTGGGAGAAAGACCTGGCGATCTGCTTCCATAAAAATTACAGCCTAGGGGTCTTAAATACTAACAAGTGGCCATCTAAGATGCATCAATTGGTCTCAACCCACCTGGATCAAAGGAGAATCAAGCACACCAAGGTCACAAGATAATTATGAGCCCAAGAGACAGAAAGGGCCACATGAACTAGAGACATCATCCTGAGACCAGAAGAACTAGATGGTGCCCGGCCACAATCGACGACTGCCCTGACAGGGAGCACAACAGAGAACCCCTGAGGGAGCAGGAGAACAGTGGGACGCAGACCCCAAAGTCTCATAAAAAGACCAGACTTAATGGTCTGACTGAGACTAGAAGAATCCTGGCGGTCATGGTCCCCAAACCTTCTGTTGGCCTGGGATAGGAACCATTCCTGAAGATAACTCATCAGACATGGAATGGACTGGACAATGGGTTGGAGAGAGATGCTGATGAGGAGTGAGCTACTTGTATCAGGTGGACACTTGAGACTGTGTCGGCATCTCCTGTCTGGAGGGGAGATGGGAGGGTAGAGAGAGAGGGTTAGAAACTGAAAAAGGGTCACGAAAGGAGAGACTGGAAGGAGGGAGCGGGCTGACTCATTACGGGGAGAGTAAATGGGAGTATGTAGTAAGGTGTGTGTGAGTTTATATGTGAGAGACTGACTTGATTTGTAAACTTTCACTTAAAGCACAATAAAAATTATTTAAAAAAAAATTACAGCCTAGAAAACCCTATAGGGCAGTTCTACTCTGCCACATGGGGTTGCTATGAGTCAGAACTGACTCAATGGTAAACAACGACAACAAACATTCGGAAGATAATTTGGCCTGGTGGACCCCTGAGGACCCACATTCTGAGAACCACTGTTGTAGTGACACCCAGAGTGACTCCCTTCCCTTCTAATTTCTAGGATTATAGGAGGATACAATGAGGACCAAACCCTCAGTTAAAATGAGTTATTCAGCATTAGATGTCTTTTAAACTACACACTTGATGGGCTCAAAAAACTCCATTTTGATCGTGGCCCCCGTGGTGCATTACACAGTCAAATTCTTGTATGGCCAGGACAGTCGCCTACTTACTCCATGCTGCAACGGGACACTCTTCACACAGTCCTGCCCTTGGCTTTCACCTGCCCTGAGTGGGCCAGGACGTGGCTGAAGCTCCTGGATGATTCCATCCGGCACCTGGACGGTTATGTACTGGGCCAGGCTTTGCACACAACTGCAGCAGCGTTCCAGCGCCTGCTCCTTGGACTCTCCACTGAACTGTACCCGGAACATGCGGCTTTTACCCTGTTTGACAAATCAAAAGTTATCCTGAGTGACCCTAGATATATTACTTTCACCTACAGTGGAGTTTCTAGTGAGTCACTCCTTCTGCTTGAACGGGGAAGAGGTATGGATAAGGGAGCAATTACCCAATCTTGTTCATGTGAGTATGGGGGGAAAAAAGCCAATAATTATTTTTCTTCCTCTTTTTGAGAGCTGTATCTCACACTAGAATTCATCTCCTTCAGGGAACTGACATTAGCAAAAATGGGAAAGCCTGTATCTTAAAGCCAAAGAAGGTCTCTATACCGACTGAAGAGAAAGATCAATGTTTTATCTTGCTTTGAAATGAAAATTTCATAGCTTTTAATTCCCTAAGTGGAAGGTCAGTGGAGATAATGCAGAATGGTCCTGGCTCAACAATATCTTTCTAGAGCTGAGTATATAGAAGAGTGAGCCAGGGGGGTGTCACATTTAAAAAGCCAGTGAAATTTAGGCTACTGTACAAATGACACAGTGGAATGCTGTTTCTAATCTGCTGTCTGAGTTACATCCCTTGGCAAGTTTGCAAATGTGGGACAGATGCAATTATAACAAACAATCTGGAAACTACATCAAACTTATTTGATCGTGAAGTTAAAAATAGACCTTGATTATAACAACAACAAACATTATTTTAGTAGTAGTTCCCTCTTTTTCCAGTCTAATATTTTGCCCAGTTTAGAGGAGTGAGCTTATACAAAGCCACCCCAGACAGGATTGTATATACCGTAGTCCTTTGTTCACTTTCTTCTGTAAAGAAATTCAGATTTTTTTCACTTAATATATAAACCACATCACTAACCTGAAAACACTTCTAACCACAGCTAACAAAATCCTGTATCCCATAAGCAAGGAGTCTTCGCTTCTCCTCTTCACTGTTTACACTATTTACATTTTTAGATGAGGGGGGCAGTCCAAGACCGCAGCGTAGTCAGAAGCCTCATAACATCCCTCTTACAATAAAGACCCAAGAAAACAAGTGAACTGGATATAGACAACAACTTTGGAACCCTGAGCATCAACGGCAAAGCTGAAGATTCAGATCAAGTGCCAAGTAGAAGGAGAGACTACAAAGACAGCAGACACAGAGAATTACAGATCACCAGGGCCCTGCTAGCCAAACGTGCACAGTGCGGCCATACTGGGACAAAGCAAGCAGCGCTCTCAGCCGAAGCCCCCATCACCTGGTGCAGCCAAGCAGCAGCAACTCTGCACCCACATCCAGAGCCAGGCAGGAGTGCTCCCCACCCTGCAAAAGTTAAGTGTACTCACCTGACCCACCACACCCTCCCAGCCCCCTGCGCTGGAGGCCGCAGACCTGATCACGGGCAGGTGGCACCTACCACCGCCCTGCCCCTTAAGCTGGGAACCCACGAACCGGCAGTGCCCACCTGTTCACTCAGCCACTCTCACTGGGGACAGACAGTGGTGCCCGCTTCTCCACCTGGCCACCTGTGCGAGGAGCCTGTGGACATGCAGCGCCCCCTCTTCTGCCCACCCACCCATGCCAGGGGCCTGTGGACTAGCAGCACCCTCTCCTAAGCCCAGCCACCCAAGCCAAGCCCGCACACCAGCAGCATCCACTTCATCACCTGGCCACCAACGCCAGAGGCCCAGTGACTGACAGCACCTCCTCTTCCACCCAGCCAACTGCATCAGGGACCTGAGGACCAGCAGCACCCGCTCCTACATCCAGCTGCCCGTACCAGGACCCACAGACTGGTGGTACCTGCCACCCTGCCCAGCCACTGGTGCCAGGAGACCATGAACTGGAGGCACCCACTCCTATATCCAACAACCCATGCCAGGGACCCACAGACCAGCAGTGCCTTCTACTCCCTCCAGCCACCTGCACTGGGGACCCAAGGACCAATGGCACTCCCTCCCCCGCACTGTGCTGTAACAGGGGCATGCCCTCCTAGTGGGCACCCATGGACTGGCAGCATTCCCCCTTCCTCACCCCTTGCACCGCCCCCCTGCCGGCAACTGGAGGCTTGTGCCCACTCCGACCACCCCCAAGCAGCCCTGCCCACTCAGGACCACTGGTGAGAGTTTCTGTACCACCCACCCCGTGACTGATGACCTGGGCACACCTTCCCTGCCCACGAAGCAATCGGCAGTGCACACACACATTACCCGACCCAGAGAACAGTCAAAACACTCCCCGCACCCATGCCCAAGTGACTGGCCAGACAGGCACATCACCTCACCAGCAACACCAGCTACAACCTCAGCCATCCTGCAAGACCAGTGAACAGAGACCCATGCTCACACACCCAGCCACTGCCCCACCTACCTGGAGACAGGTGGTGAGAACTCCAGTGTGACCAGACCAGTGACCAAAATAGCATGCACGCCCCATCTACTTGGATATATCAAAATGAAACAAAACAAAAATCAGGACACAGCAAACAAACATACAATAAACAAATAAATACAATAATACCTTAATGCTTCAGAGAAAACAGACAATATCAAATCACATAAAGAAGCAGGACAAGATGGCTTCCAGCAAGTGATAAATAAGCAGAAAACCTTCTGGAGGAAGAAATGGTAATAGAACTACCTGAAAAGGAATTCAAAAGACTAACATAAAGGGTTCTGCAAGAGATCAAGAGAAACAAAGACAAAACCAAGGAAACACAGATAAAACCAAAGAAAACAGACAAAATCAAGAAAAACACAGACAAAGCAATAGAAGAATTCAGGAGAATACTACAAGAACAAAAGGACAAACAGACAATTAGAAACCATACGAAAACAGAAACTAAAAATTGAACAGATTAACAATAAAATTTGAGAAATAGGTAACTCAGTAGGACAAAAGAGCAGAGCTAATGGAGGACAGAATCAGTGAAACACAGGACAAATTCCTTGATGACAATTTGTTTGAGGAAAAATCAGAAAAAAGAATGAAGAAAATGAAGAAAGCCTAAGAATTATGTAGGACACTATCAAGAGGAAAAATTTATGTGTGATCAGAATTCCAGAACAGCAGGAGAAAAAATACATAAATAAATAAAACCCACAGAATTATCAAAAATTATCAGAAAACTTCCCTAATATCATGAAAGATAAGAAGATATCATCCAAGAAGCTCAACAAACCCCATACAGACCCTCCAAAAAAGTCACTAAGACATCTCATGATCAAACTTGCCAAAACCAAAGACAAAGAAAGAATCCCAAGAGCAGATTGGGAAAAACAAAAAATCACCTGTAAGGGGAAACCAATTAAGACTAAGCTCGGATCACTAGGCAGAAACTATGCAAGGAAGGCAGCAATGGGATGACATATATAAAGCCTTGAAAGAAAAAAAACTGCAAACCAAGAATTATATATCCAGCAAAATTGTGCCTCAAATACAACGGTGAAATTAGGACAAAATGAAACAAAACAAAAATCGGGATGCGGCAAACAAACACAAAATTAAGGAAATTTGTAAAAACCAGACAGAGAAACAACGACATCAGATCACAACCTGGGATTAGGACACAAAACAGCATTAGCCAGGTACCAACCCAGATAAAGAGTTCTCAAAAATAAAACCAAGGTAAAAGACTGAAAACTGGGAACCAGAGACGTCACTCTGTAAATGATGACAACATCAAAACAAAAAGGGGAAATAATGGTATAGTTATAGGACTTTCATATGGTGAGGAAGTCAAGGCGATTTCAAGAAATAAAAGACCACTTTAAAATTAGGAAGATAAAGGTAAATTTCAAGGTAACCACAAAGAAAATTAACAAACCTACTCATCAAAATAAAAAAGAAAAACATAAAGACTCAGTAAACACAAAATCAACAACAATGAAAGAAATGAAAAGAAAATCCACAAAAACAACTCAGCACAGAAAATTAAGCCGAACGAAGAAACCATCAACACCACAAAAGAAGCACAACAAAATGACAACAGTAAACTTATGTCTGTCAATAATCACACTGAATGTAAATGGCTTAAATGCACCAGTAAGGAGACAGAGAGTGGCAGATGGGTAAAAAAATAAATACGCTCCATCAGTATGCTGTCTACAAGAGACACACCTTAGACATAAAGATGTAAATAAACTATGCTTTGGTGAGCATTCTTACACATACACCTTTGTACATAAATGTCTAAAAGCAGACTTACTGGGTCAAAGGATGTTTCTATTTCATGTTCTAGTATATATTGCCCATGGCAAGAGAGTACCAATTTACTCCCACCAACAGTCCCTGTACCACTTCCTTCTACCCTCCAATGCTAGAGATTCTCATTCTTTTAAATTTTTGTCAACCTACTAGGTTAGCACAAATGTTTATTTTAAAATTTTACTCTTAAAAAAAAGTAATTTCTTTGATTTCTAGTGAGTTTGAATATTCTTCTCATGCTTATTGGTTTTTGTGTGTGTGTGTGTGTGTGTGTGTGTGTATACTGTCCATTTTTCCTTGGGTGGATAATCCTGAAATTATCAAAAATTATTAAAAGCTAATTTTCTATGAGGAAAGGTAAAGAGCTGTTAAGAGAACTATACGGCTTTTGGTAATACTACGTATGCATCTTCTGTGAAATTAGAGCTGATTCTTTGTTCACAATTAGTTGTTTCCAATTCATCCTAATTTAGAAGCTACTTGAAGATGTATATATGAAGTACTTCTATATTAGCTATTTCTATTTTGATTCTGTAATATCTAACTGACCTTTTTGGAAACAATCACAATAAATAAGTGTACCTAGTAGCTAGCTGAAGAGCTATACGTACAGATGGGCAATTGTTATTAAGTGGATAAGCATGGCAAAAATCTGAGACCAAGTGCATAAGTCTAGACCATATATGGAAACCCTCGTGGCGTAGTGGTTAAGAGCTATATATGAGCATACATACGAACCAGTTTGCGTAGTCAGGGTTTCTTGGAAGTGCAATTCTAAGAAATGTCAGAGTAAGTTATATGTCTGATAGCATAGCTGAAGTCCTTCTCCATGTTTGCTTCTGTTAAATCCTCTGGAAGAATTTGAGCTTATCATCTAAAGCCAGAAATACCACTTCAGTGCATGTGGACCAAAGATAAAGCCAAGGTACATCAGGGAGAATCTAAAAATGAGTTACATCTCTAACCCACATCCTCAATGCCATGGTTTACACAATGGAAAACCTGCTGCCGGTTTAACAAAAAGGACTACTAGATTGAAAATCTTGATGAGATTGATTTTTATGCCATAACTAAATGCCAGAAAGACTTCTTGCTGTGAAATGAAGTTTTCAAGTATATACTAGCAGCCATAAACTGCCCCAAAAACGTAGTCTCCAGTTTCTATCATCTACAGAGATTAGCAAAGAATTACTATATTTTAAGTAGTGGCTTACACGTTAAATTGTTTCTACCCTATTTACAAGACAATTCCAAGTTATTACAACTAATAGGAAATTACACAACAGACTCCTCTAGGAAGCCAAAGTTAAGGGTCAGTGCTTTTCTCTACACTTATTTTCACGTACTCAATTAAGAAGATCAAGCCTTTGTTGCTGTCCTGGGGCGATGAGGCTCACTAAGTGCTGACTCACAAGTGTGAACAGCATCTCCCAGGGAAGATTCTTAAGCCGCAGGCTACAGAGCAGATGTTGTAAGGACAGCATCACGCTTTGTGAGATGAGGTGCCCAGGCAGTAGCCTCGGAGAAGGAGAGCCTAGGTGACATTAGGGGCCTCACAAACCCAATCGGTTTTTCCTGCTGGTTTTAGTTTCAGCCTCCAGATCTGTGAGAAATCTTTTGCCACTAGGACCCCAACAAAGCTGTTTTCCCACTACTGACTGAATTCCTCTACTGCAGAAAATGTGGGGGAAACTACAGAAAAACAACTTAACCAGACAAGGAATTGCAGCATTTTCTTTGTTTGCTTTGAAATCAAGAGGCAATACTCAAAGCACAGGCCAGGCAAAATCGTGACAAAATTCCTTGGTGAATTCCTGGGGGTGAGAAGTAAAGAGGTTTAGGTTTACTCCTTTGAACCAAAGTGCCCTCTGGATAGGGAATTATATGTCTACCACAGGGAATTAGACGTCTACCAGGTGCTGTGGAACCGACTCCCGCTCATGATGACCCTGTGTGTGTCATAGCAGAAATGGGACCCACAGAGTTTTCAATGGCTGATTTTTTGGAAGTAGATCACCAGGCCTTTCTCCCAAGGTGCCTCTGGGTGGGTTCAAACCACCAACCTTCCAGTTAGGAGCCAAGCTAGTTAACTGTTTGCACCACCCAAAAACTCCCTGTTAGAAAGTGTGCTTCCTTTTGTTTTGGCAAATCTGAAAAAACATATCACTGGCTCACAGTAGACTGAGCCATTCATCATGAGATTTGCCGAAACAAAAAGAACCACATATTATAAGTAGCAGAACTTAATCTACTTATTTCAGTCTAGAGAGACACAGAAACACAATGCTTAGGTATTACCCACAGAACTTAAGTTATAGTAAATTGTTGTGAGAAGAACAAAAATTTTACTTGAAAATACTTCTCCCATTTGTCAACTTTAACAGTGGTGCTTGCTGTATAATACTTGGTAACTAAAATTTATGCAAGGCAAGAAGCACCAAACATAATACCTTTTGCCAGACTGAGGCAAAAAGAAGACTCTGTTGGTTCAATATTAATTTATTACAGCAAATCAGTTGATCAAAGGAGGAAAAAAACCATAATCTTGATAGGTGTCAAAAAGCATTTGATAAAATGTAATATGTAGTCCTGCTAAATTAATAAATGAACTATAGGAGGTGGAGCCCAGATGGCGGAATAGACAGATGCTTCCAGCGAGCCCTCTTTACAACAAAGACCTGAAAAAACAAGTACATTTATGACAAGCTAGGAGCCCTGAGCATCAAAGGCAAGCTTAGAAAGCGAACTGAGGGACGGGGGAAGACGAGATGGTTCAGAAGCGGAGAGGAGTTACCAGACCTGAATCACGGGGAGCTCTCAGGCACCATTCCTGGAGTGGCGGTGGCGGGCTGGTACTAGCGTTAGGCTGGAGTTTCCTCAGGGAGTAGCAGCCAGCCACACAGCCTACTCACACCTCCAGAACCAGAGAAGAACGGTGCTCTCGGCAAAAGCTAAGTAATTGCACGTATTTTACCACCCACCCCCTCAAGCCAGCTTCAGCAGCTGAATTCCCTGGGCCTCAGATGGGCCCTGTTGAGAGCCTAGAGCCATCCTCCCAGCCCTGGAGAAAGAAAAAATTTGCAATTGGGGGAAAAGACAATTTGCCAGCTCCACTAAACTAACTGGGGGAGCTCAGGACAGAAGTGGCTCCGTCCAGGCATAAACGATCTGTGAACTTTGAGTACATTTCCCCTCTGCGTGGACCTGTGTGGGCCTATTTCAGGAGAATAGGCCCATTTCAGAATAGGCCCTTGTTGGCAGGTTCCATTTCAGCTGTGCTGCGGAGAGTCAGGTGTTTGATGTTTGACATTGCTTTGCCTATTAAACGGTCCTCACCTACCCACATCAGGGGCCTAAGGACTGGCAGCTCCACTCAGGTCAACCAGCCACCCCTGACAGGGCTCCAAGGATAACACGTACCTCCCAGTCCTCACAACCAAAAACACTGGGTGCCCATGGGCCATCTGCAGAACCCACCCACATGTACGCTTTAGGGATCAGGGACACACTTTCCTCAGAGACGTGTGGGGGACAATTCTCAGCTCCTTGCCTTGTTCAGAGTGTGACCCCCTGCAGCAACCAGATACTGGTACCTACACAAATCACCCCTGCCCCTCTAGGGCTGTAGGACAGAGCCTGTACAACACACTTGACGATCAGCTACCTGGACACCTGAGCTGAATTCATACAAGAAAAGTGAATGGTCTCCTAGACTAATAAACCTGATAACAGCTCTAGCCATCTGGTGACAGGACATCAGGGCTCCGAAGGCAAAAATAATCAAGCTAGCTCACTCAAGCAACCCATCTGGGCATATCAAAACAAAACAAAGCAAGAAGCTACAACACAGTAGGCAAACATAAAATAAACTAATACAATAACTATAGATGGCTCAGAGACAACAGCTAATATCAAGTCACATAAAGAAACAAGCAATGATTGCCTCAACAAGCTCTCAAAACAAAGAATCAAGGGATCTTCTAGATGAAAGTACACTCCTGGAATTACCAGAGGCAGAATACAAAAGATTAATATACAGAACCCTTCAAGACATCAGGAAGGAAATGAGGCAATATGCAGAACAAGCCAAGGAACAAAAAGATAAAGCAACTGAAGAAATTAAGAAGATTATTCAGGAACATAATGAAATATTTAATAAGAGGCAAAAATCCACAAACACATAGCAATCAGAA
Organism: Elephas maximus indicus; assembly: GCF_024166365.1. NCBI lineage: Eukaryota > Metazoa > Chordata > Mammalia > Proboscidea > Elephantidae > Elephas > Elephas maximus. The sequence goes on along the minus strand of NC_064831.1, from coordinate 63,661,855 downwards.
ATCCAGAAGATTAACAATAAAATTACAGAAGTAGACAGCTCAATAGAAAGTCAGAGGAGCAAACTGAGCAAGTGGAAGGCAGAATTTCTGAACTTGAAGATAAATCACTTGGCACTAATATATTTGAAGAAAAATCAGATAAAAGAATTAAAAAAAAATGAAGAAACCTTAAGAATCCATGTGGGACTCTTTCAAGGGAAGTAACCTACGAGTGATTGGAGTACCAGAACAGGGAGGGATAACAGAAAATACAGAGAGAATTGTTGAGGATTTGTTGGCAGAAACCTTCCCTGATATCGTGAAAGATGAGAAGATATCTATCCAAGATGCTCATCGAACTTCACATAAGGTAGATGTTAAAACAAAGTCACCAAGACATATTATAATCAAACTTGCCAAAACCAAAGACAAAGAGAGAATTTTAAGAGCAGCTAGGGATAAACAAAGAGTCGCCTTCAAAGGAGAACCAATAAGAATAAACTCAGACTACTCAGCAGAAAATTGAAGGAAAAAAAATTGCCTGCCAAGAATCATATATCCAGCAAAACTCTCTCTTAAATATGAAGGTGAAATAAGGACATTTCCAGATAAACAGAAGTTTAGGGAATTTGCAAAAACCAAACCAAAACTACAAGAAATACTAAAGGGAGTTCTTTGGTTAGAAAATCAATAGTATCAGGTATAAACCCAAGACTAGAACACTGGGCAGAGCACTCAGAAGTCAACCCAGGCAGGGAAAACAAAAAAACAAAGCAAGATAAAAAAAAAAAAGCTCAAAACAGAGTAACAGCGATGTTATTACTTAAAAGAAGACAACATTAAAACAATAAAGAGGGACTAAGAAATGTAGTCATAGATCTTCCACATGGAGAGGAAGATACAGCAATACAAAGAAATAAAAGTTAGGTTTAAATTTAGAAAAATAGGGGTTAATAATAAGGTAACCACAAAGGAGACAAACTATCCTACACATCAAAATAAAATACAAGAAAAAAATAGAGACTCAGCAGAAACAAAATCAACAACAAATATGAGGAAAGGACAATATATAAAGATAATCTACTCAGCACATAAAATTAAGTGGGAAAAAGAAACTGTCAACACACAAAAAAAGACATCAGAATGATAGCACTAAACTCATACCTATCCTTAATTACCCTGAATGTAAATGGAGTAAACGCACCAATAAAGAGAGAGTGGCAGAATGGATTAAAAAACAAGATCCGTCTATATGCTGCCTACAAGACACACACCTTAGACTTAGAGACACAAACAAACTAAAACTCAAAGGATGGAAAAAAAAAATCAAGCAAACAATCAAAAAAGAGCAGGAATGGCAATATTAATTTCTGACAAAATAGATTTTAAAGTTAAATCTACCACAATGGATAAGGAAGGACACTATATAATGATTAAAGGGACAATACACCAAGAAGATATAACCATATTAAATATTTATGCACCCAATAACGGGGCTGCAAGATACATAAAACAAACTCTATCAGCATTGAAAAGTGAGACAGCTCCACAATAATAGTAGGAGATTTCAACACACCACTTTCAGTGAAGGACAGGACATCCAGAAAGCTCAATAAAGACACGGAAGATCTAAATGGCACAGTCAACCAACTTCACCTCACAGACATATACAGAACACTCCACCCAACAGCAACCAAGTATACTTTCTTTTCAAGTGCACATGGAACATTCTCCAGAATAGACCACATATTAGGTCGTAAAGCAAGCCTTAGCAGAATCCAAAGTACTGAAATATTACAAAGCATCTTCTCTGACCATAAGGCCATAAAAGTGGAAATCAATAACAGAGAAAGCAGGGAAAAGAAATCAAACACTTGGAAACTGAACAATACCCTGCTCAAAAAAGACTGGATTATAGAAGACATTAAGGATGGAATGAAGAAATTCATAGAATCCAGTGAGAATGAAAACACTTCCTATCAGAACCTTTGGGACACAGCAAAAGCAGTGCTCAGAGGCCAATTTATATCAATAAATGCACACATACAAAAAGAAGAAAGGGCCAAAATCAAAGAGTTATCCCTACAACGTTAACAAATAGAAAGAGAGCAACAATAGAAACCCACAGGCACCAGAAGAAAACAAATAATAAAAATTAGAGCAGAACTAAATGAAATAGAAAACAGAAAAACAACTGAAACAGTTAACAAGACCAAAAGCTGGTTCTTTGAAAAAATCAATAAAACTGACAAACCATTGGCCAAACTGACAAAAGAAAAACAGGCGAGAAAGCAAATAACCCGAATAAGAAATGAGATGGGCGATATTACAACAGACCCAACTGAAATTAAAAGAATCATATCAGATTACCATGAATAATTGTACTCTAACAAATCTGAAAACCTAGAAGAAATGGATGAATTCCTAGAAACACACTATCTACCTAAATTAACACAAACAGAAGCAGAACAACTAAATAGACCCATAACAAAAGAAATGATTGAAAAGGCAATCAAAAAACTCCCAACAATAAAAAGCCCTGGTCTGGATGGCTTCACTGCAGAGATCTACCAAATTTTCAGAGAAGAGTTAAGACCACTACTACTAACGGTATTTCAGAGCATAGAAAAGAACGCAATACTCCCAAACTCCTTCTATGAAGCCACCATATCCCTGATACCAAAACCAGGTAAAGACACCACTAAAAAAGAAAATTACAGACCTATATCCCTCGTGAACTTAGATGCAAAAATCCTCAACAAAATTCTAGCCAATAGAATTCAACAACATATCAAAAAAATAATTCACCATGACCAAGTGGGATTCATACCAGGTATGCAGGGATGGTTCAACATTTGAAAAACAATTAATGTAATCCATCATATAAATAAAACAAAAGATAAGAGTCACATGATTTTATCAATCGATACAGAGAAGGCATTTGACAAAGTTCAACACTCATTCATGATAAAAAACTCTCAGCAAAATAGGAATAGAAGGAAAATTTCTCAACATAATAAAGGGCATTCATACAAAGCCAACAGCCAGGATCATTCTAAATGGAGAGACCCTGAAAGCATTCCCCCTGAGATCGGGAACCAGACAAGGATGCCCTTTATCACCACTCTTATTTAACATTGCGCTGGAGGTCCTAGCCAGAGCATTTAGGCTAGATAAAAAATAAAGGGCATCCAGATTGGCAAGGAAGAAGTAAAATTATCTCTATTTGCAGATGACATGATCTTATACGCAGAAAACCTTAAGGGATCCTCAAGAAAACTACTGAAACTAATAGAAGAGTTCAGCAGAGTATCGGGATACAAGATAAACATACAAAAATCAGCTGGATTCCTCTATACCAACAACAAAAAAACATCGAAAAGGAAACCACCAAATGAATACCATTTACAGTAGTCCCCCAAGAAGATAAAATACTTAGGGATAAATCTTACCAGAGATGTAAAAGACTTATACAAAGAAAACTACAAAACACTTCTGCAAGAAACCAAAAGAGACCTACATAAATGGAAAAACATACCTTGCTCATGGATAGGTAGACTTAACTTTATAAAAATGTCTATTCTACCAAAAGCAATCTATACATTTAACGCAATTCCAATCCAAATTCCAACGACATTCTTTAATGAGATGGAGAAACAAATCATCAACTTCATATGGAAGGCAAAGAGGGCGCAGTTAACTAAAAGCATTACTGAAAAAGAAGAACAGTGGGAGCCCTTACTCTACCTGATTTTAGAACCTATTACACCACCACAGTAGTCAAAACAGCCTGGTACTGCTACAACAACAGATACATGGACCAATGGAACAGAATTGAGAATCCAGACATAAATCCATCCCCATATAAGCACCTGATATTTGACAACAAGGCTGGCATTAATTCAAAAAACACAAAACAATGAATGTTGGAGAGGCTGTGGAAAGACTGCAACACTTATACACTGCTGGTGGGAATGTAAGATGGTACAACCACTTCGGAAATCAATTTGGCACTTCCTTAAAAGGCTAGAAATAGAACTACCATATGATCCAGCAATCCCACTCCTTGGAATATATCCTAGAGAAATAACAGCCTTTGCACGAACAGATACATGCACACCCATGTTCACTGCAGCACTGTTTACAACAGCAAAAAGATGGAAGCAACCAAGATGCCCATCAATGGATGAATGGATAAATAAATTATGGTATATTCACACAATGGAATACTATGCATCGATAAAGAACAGTGACGAATCTGTGAAACATTTCATAACATGGAGGAACCTGGAAGGCATTATGCTGAGTGAAATTAGTCAGTTGGAAAAGGACAAATATTGTATAAGATCACTATTATAAGAACTTGAGAAATAGTTTAAAAAAAGAAGAAAATATTCTTTGATGGTTATGAGAGGGGGAGGGAGGGGGAGGGAGGGGGGAGGGAGGGAGGGTGGCAAAGGGGTACTCACTAATTAGAAAGTTGGTAAGAATTACTTTAGGCGATGGGAAAGACAACACACAATATAGGAGAGGTCAACACAATTGGACTAAACCCAAAGCAAAGAAGTTTCCGGAATAAGCTGAATGCTTCGAAGGCCAGCGTAGCAGGGGAAGGGGTTTGGGGACCATGGTTTCAGGGGACATCTAGGTCAACTGGCATAATAAAATCTATTAAGAAAAACATTCTGCATCCCGCTTTGGAGAGTGGCATCTGGGGTCTTAAACGCTAGCAAGCAGCCATGTAAGACGCATCAATTGGTCTCAACCTACCTGGAGCAAAGGAGAATGAAGAACTCCAAGGACACTAGGTAATTATGAGCCCAAGAAACAGAAAGGGCCACATAAACCAGAGACTACATCAGCCTGAGACCAGAAGAGCTAGATGGTGCCCAGCTACAACCGATGACTACCCTGACTGGGAACACAACAGAGAGGAGAGCAATGGGATGCAGACCCCAAATTCTCATAAAAAGACCAGACTTAATGGTCTGACTGAGATTAGAAGGACCCCAGTGGTCATGGCCCCCAGGCCTTCTGTTGGCCCAGGACAGGAACCATTCCCAAAGCCAACTCTTCAGACAGGGATTAGACTGGACAACGGGTTGGAGAGGGATGTTGGTGAGGAGTGAACTACTTGGATCAGGCGGACACTTGAGCCTATGTTGGCATCTCCTCCTTGGAGGGGAGATGAGAGGGTGAGGGAGTTAGAAGCTCGAGAAATGGACAGGAAAAGAGAGAGTGGAGGGAGGGGGTGGGCTGTCTTATTAGGGGGAGAGCAACTGGGAGTATGTAGCAAGGTGTAAATAAGTTCTTGTGTGAGAGACTGACTTGATTTGTAAACTTTCACTTAAAGCACAGAAAAATTTTAAAAAATAAATGAACTATAAATGAAAGAATATGCCTTCCATGGTAAAGAATATCCAATCCACAGTCAGAGTTGTACTTAACATCTAAACACTACTTCACATTCATAAGGAAGATGTCAAGGATGCCACCATAACCATATAATTACACTGGAAGGTCTAGCCCTTCAGTAAGGTGGGTAAAGTAATAAAGGGTATAAACTACCGGAAATAATACAATTATCATTACTTGCAGATTATAAAACTGCTTTCCTAGAAATTAAAAAAATTATAAAATAATCAGAACTAATAAAAGTTTAGTAAGGAGGCTGAGGTGAGGCCATGTGGTTCAGTGGAGAGACTTTCCATGTGAGAGACCTGGTTTGATTCCTGGATAACGCACCTCGCGCGCAGCCACCGCCCGTCTGTCAGGCGGAGGCTCGCATGTTGCTATGATGGTGAACAGGTTTCATCGAAGCTTCCAGTCTAGGAAGAAAGACCTGCAATCTGCTTCTGAAAATCAGCCAGTGAAAACCCTACAGATCACAACAGTCTAATCTGCAACCGATCATGGGGGTGGCACAGGACTGGGCAGCGCTTTGTTCCGTTGTGCATGGGGTCACTGAGAGTCGTGCTGACTCAATGGCAGCTAAAAACAAAGAAAGCTAAACTTAAATGAATTCAGAAAAAAATCCAGTAAGCAGCTAGAAATAACTTGACAATAAAGAATACAATCCACAGGAACAGACAAAAAGTTCCTAACCTTAAATAGTTTTTAAAAGCCTATATATATACACACACAAATAAAATATATAAAACATTATATAACTATAAAAATTATATATTTCTATATAACGTAATCTCTATATAGTATTCTAAATACCTTGAAAAAGAGGAAAATTAGACAAAAGGCTTGGGCAGGTAAATTACAGAAGAGATACAGATAGCTAATAAACACACAAAAATGTTTATTCTCACCACTTATCAAAGAAATAACATCAAGGGAAGATGTTAATTTTTGCCTATGGAATTGTGGTGAGGATTTGAATAAATGAACATTCTTACATGTTGCCAGTGGGATATAAACAGTATAATCCATCTGGCAGACAAGTTTGCAATAGAAATGTTCATACTTCTAGGGCTTTCCTCTTAGGAAAATCATCACAGACAAGCAACCCTGTAAACAACTCCCTATGAAAATCAAAACATCTTTGTAACAGTGAAAAACTGGGGACGGGTTAACTGAAAACATCCAAACAATAAAATGCCATGTAGCCATTAAGAATCATGTTTTCAAAGACTACATAATGACCTGGTATAATGTTTCCGATAGAATGTTGCTTGGCAAAAGAGCAGGATACAGAGTACTCTGGATAGTGAAATCTCAATTTTATAAATTATCTATACGGCAACAAAACAAAACAAAACGGCAAACCAGTTGCCACTGATTCAGATTCAAAGTAACCCCAGTCTTTTTTTCTACAAAACCATTGCCATCAAGTCAATTACAAATCATAGTGATCATACAGAACAGAGTAGAACTGCCCCATAGGGTTTCCAAGGCTGTAACTCTTCACGAAAGCAGAGGGCCACATCTTTCTCCCTTGGAGCAGATGGTAAGATCAAACTGCCGACCTTTCGGTTTGCGGTCGAGCACTTTAACCACTGCATCACCAGGGCTGGAAAAGCCCAACAGTCTTTCTCCTAATCTCCTTTGCAGTTTGGAGGGTGAGGTGCTTATGACACTGTTCTGGTCCATGAGACAGGCCTCTTCCGGAGGTTGTGGGAGGTGGAGGGCCTTATAGGAAAATTTCTGCTGGCCTTTTAAAACGGACAGATGCAGCTGATCTTCCTTGAATGGAAATAGAGCTGCAGCAGCCATTTCGCAACTGTGAGGGAGAGGCCAAGAGAATTAGAGAGATGTCGGCCTTGACACTGTTGAGCTGCTGAGCCAGTGCCAGTAACTGCGTGTCTCTGGATTTCTTAGTAAGTGAAAATGCAATCCCCTTTTTCATTAGGCCACTATATCTGGGCTTTCTGTTACATGCATCCAAACACCTTCCTTACTGAATAGCCTACTAAAAACTTCAAAATGTTAATAATGGTTACTTCTGAATGGTCAAATTATGGTTTTTATTTTGTTTTTTATAGTTTAATTTTTTTTTAATTCTACTTTAGATGAAGCTTTACAGAGCAAACTAGTTTCTCAATAAACAGTAGTACACAAATTGTTTCATGACATTAGTTAAAAACCCACAACATGTCAACACTCTCCCTTCTCGACCTTGGGTTCCCTATTACCAGCTTTCCTGTCCCCTCCTGCCTTCTAGTCCTTCCCCTGGGCTGGTGCCCCCCTTTAGTCTCATTTTGTTTTATGGGCCTGTCTAATCTTTGGCTGAGGGGTGAACTTCAGGAGTGTCTTCAGTACTGAGCTAAAAGGGTGTCTGGGGGGGGGCCATATTCTTGGGATTTCTCCAGTCTCTCTCAGGCAGGTAAGTCTGGTCTTTTTTGGTGAGTTAGAATTTCGTGCTACATTTTCCTCCAGCTCTGTCCAGGACCCTCTACTGTGATCCCAGTCAAGCAGTCCGTGGGGGTAGCTGGGCAACTTCTAGTTGTACTGGACTCTGGTGGAGGCCCTGGTAGACTGGTCCATTAGTCCTTTGGACTAATCTTTCCCTTGTGTCTTTAGTTTTCTTCCTTCTCCCTTGTTCCCCAAGGGATGAGACCAGTGGAATATCTTAGATGGCCACTTGCAGTTAAATTTTTTAATAACAAATTAAAACTTAAAACTCGAATATCAAACATACAGCAGAGTATAACTTTTTTGAAAGATCTGTATATGCAGCACATATAATCCTGGACTGGGAGTCAGAGGACCAATGTGCAGCCCAGCTCTCTGCCAGCTACAACCTTGGCCACTGGCTTAAGGCAAATTCAGCTTCCTCACATGTAAAATGAATACAGGGTTCCTCATAAGCAAAATGGAAACAGGAGTCAATCATCCAGGTTTCTGTGTATTTGCTGCAGTCCATGGTCTCTTTCTCATCAGAGTAATGTTTTTAATCACACAAAATATGTAAGATTACAAAGAAAGCCAATTATGCTGAAATAGTTTATTATAACATTAAGACATTAATTTGTGATCTAATAATATATACGCTTCTTTAGTAATATAATCAATAAAAAGGTCTAGCAGCAGGCCTGTTGTTGTTAGGTGCCATTGAGTCAGTTCCGATCCTATGTACAACTGAAAGAAACACTGCCTGGTCCTGTGTCATCCTCATAATCGTCATTATGCTTGAGCCATTTGTTGCAGCCACTGTGTCGATCTATCTCCTTGAGGGTCTTCCTCTTTTTCATAGACTCTCTATTTTACCAAGCACGATATCCTTCTCCAGGTACTCATCCCTCCTGATAATATGTTCGAAGTATGTAAGACGTAGTCTCGCCATCCTTGCTTCTAAGGTGCATTCTAGTTGTTCTTCCAAGACAGATTTGTTCGTTCTTTTGGCAGTCTGTGGTATAGTCAATATTCTTTGCCAACACTACAATTCAAAGGCATCAATTCTTCTTCGGTCTTCCTTATTCATTGTCCAGCTTTCCCATGCATAATGAGGTGACTGAAAACACCATGGCTCGGGTCAGGTGCACCTTAGTCATCAAGGTAACATCTTTGCTTTTCAACACTTTAAAGAGGTCTCTTGCAGCAAATTTGCCCAACGCAATGCGTCTTTTGATATCTTCACTGTTGCTTCCAAGGGCACTGATTGTGGATCCAAGTAAAATGAAATTCTTGGCAATTTCAATCTTTTCTCTGTTTATCATGATGTTGCTTATTGGTCCAGTTACGAGGATTTTTGTTTTCTTTAAGTTGAGGTGTTAATCCATACTGAAGGCTGTGGTCTTTGATCTTCATTAGTAAGTGGTTCAAGTCCTCTTCACTTTCAGCGAGCAAGGTTGTGTCATCTGCATATCACAGGTTGTTAATGAGTCTTCCTCCAACCCTGATGGTCTGTTCTTTTTCATACAGTACAGCTTCTCAGATTATTTGTTCAGCATACAGGTTGAATAAGTATGGTGAAAGGATATAACCCTGACGTACACCTTTCCTGACTTTAAACCACACAGTATCCCCTTGTTCTTTTCGAATGACTGCCTCTTGATCTATGTACAGGTTCCTCATGAGCACAATCAAGCGTTCTGGAATTCCCATTCTTCACAATGCGAATGCCTTATCATAGTGAACACTGGTAAACATCCTTCTGGTATTCTCTGCTTTTAGCCAGGATCCATCTGACATCAGCAATGATATCCCTGGTTCCATGTCCTCTTCTGAATCCGGCTTGAATTTCTGGCAGTTCCCTGTCAATATACTGCTGCAGACACTTCTGAATGATCTTCAGCAAAATTTTACTTGCATGTGATATTAATGATATTGTATGACAATGTCCGCATTCGGTTGGATCACCTTTCTTGAGAATAGGCATAAATACAGATCTCTTCCAGTCCGCTGGCCAGGTAGATATCTTCTAAATTTCTTGGCATAGACAAGTAAGCATTTCCATTTGTTGAATGGAGCATCCATTTGTTGAAACATCTCAATTGGTATTCTGTCACTTCCTGGAGCCTTGTTTTTTGCCAATGCCTTCAAGTGCAGCTTGGACATCTTCCTTCAGTACCATTGGTTCCTGATCATATGCTACCTCCTGAAATGACTGAATGTCAACCAATTCTTTTTGGTACAGTGACTGTGTATTCTTTCCATCTTCTTTTAATGTTTCCTGCATCATTTAATATTTTCCCCGTAAGAATCTTTCAATATTGCAACTCAAGACTTGAATTTTTTTTTTCAGTTCTTTTAGCTTGAAAAATGCAGAGTGTGTTCTTCTCTTTTGGTTTTCACCTCCAAGTCTTTGCACATGTCATTATAATACTAACTTTGTCTTCTCGAGCTGCCCTCTGAAATCTTCTGTTCAGCTCTTTTACTTCATCATTTCTTCTGTTTGCTTTAGCTACTCAAGGCTCAAAAGCAAGTTTCACAGTCTCTTCTGACATCCATTTTGGTCTTTTATTTCTTTTCTGTCTTTTTAATGACCTCTTGCTTTCTTCATGTATGACATCCTTGATGTTATTCCACAACTCTTCTGACCTTTGGACATTATTAGTGTTCAATGCAGCAAATCTGTTCTTGATGGTCTCTAAATTCAGGTGGTATATGCTCATACTTTGGCTCTTGTGGACTTGTTCTAATTTTCTTCAGTTCCAACTTGATCTTGCATATGAACAGCTGATGGTCTGTCCCACAGCTGGACCTTGGCCTTGTTCTGACAGAAGACATTGAGCTTTTCCATTGTCTCTTTCCAGGGATGTAGTGGATTTGATTCCTGTGTGTTCCATCGGGTGAGGTCCATGTGTACAGTCACCATTTATGTTAGTGAAAAAAGGTATCTGCAATGAAGAAGTTGTTGGTCTTGCAAAATTCTACTATATGATCTTCGGCATCATTTCTATCACCAATGCCATATTTTCCAACTACCAATCCTTCTTCTTTGTCTCCAGCTTTCACATTCCAAACACCAGTAATTATCAATGAATCCTGATTACACGTTTGACCAATTTCAGACTGCAGAAGTTGGTAAAAGTCTTCAATTTCTTCATCTTTGGCCTTAGTGGTTGCTGTGTAAATTTCAGTAATAGTCGTATTAACTGGTCTTCCTTGTAGTTGTATGGATATTATCCTATCACTGACAGCATTGTACTTCAGGACAGGTCTTGAAATGTTCTTTTTGACAATGAATGCAATGCCATTCCTCTTCAAGTTGTCATTCCCAGCATAGTAGATCACATGACTGTCCAGTTCAAAACAGCCAACACCAGTCCATTTCAGCTCACAAATGCTTAGGATATCGATGTTTATGCATTCCATTTCATTTCTGACGGTTTCCAATTTTCCTAGATTCATACTTTGTACATTCCACATTCTAATTATTAATGGATGCTTGCAGCTGTTTCTTCTCATTTTGAGTCATGCCACATCAGCAAACGAAGGTCCCAAAAGCTTGACTGCCTCCATGTCATTAAGGTAGACTCTACTTTGAGAAGGCAGCTCTTCCCCAGTCATCTTTTGAGTGCCTTCAAACCTGAGGGTCTTATCTTCTGGCACTGTATCCGACAACATCCTGCTGCTATTTATAAGGTTTTCACTGGCTAATTCTTTTCAGAAGTAGACCACCAGGCCCTTCTTCCTAGTCTTAGTCTGGAAGCTCAGCTGAAACCTGTCCTCCATGGGTGACCCTGCTGGTATTTGAATACTGGTGGCATAGCTTCTAGCATCTCAGCACCAAGCAAGCACCCACAGCAGGACAAACTGATGGCTGCATAGGAGAGCGGCAGGACTAATTACCACTATAATTTTGAGGTAGCGATGAGCATAAATGACATTTTGAGATATCTGAGAAAACTGTAATGTCACATGAAAGTAGCTGTGATTCCCATTGGTGAGAAGGTCTACTACTACTGTGGTCTGTTTCTTACATTCACAATTTGAAATGATAAATTTCAATTAGAGGTCAGTACAAATACATGCAAGTTCATAGACATCTGAATGCCTTGGAGACTCTTTGGAGGTTCATGGACTTTCTTTGGGGGTTAAGAACTCCTCCGCTAGATGCTCTTGAAGACCTAGCCCAACTCTCAGAGACTGAGTCCATTAAAAGTTACCACCTTTCACCTAAGCTTCAATATGATCTACTCGGTGAATGCTAACAGATTGGTTTTTATCGTTATTTCTGAAAGAAAATAACCCAGGTGATTAGCCTGCATGTTTCTATGATGAGGATCATTCTTTATGTTTAAGGCAGCTAAAAAGCAAATAAAAGGGAATTTTTTTTTTTTTATAATAAAGAGAGGAAAAAAATGAAAAGACATATGCAATGCAACATTCCAAAATACACACCTTTTTTTAACATCCAAAGAGCAAGACAAACTATGATGTACGCCACCTACTCCCATTTGTGCTTAGGGGATAGAGAATCAGACAGGTATTAAGAAACCAATCAAAGCCCTGGCTCTTTAGCAGTGTCCTCTTGCTAACTAGGTTTCTGCCTCTCTACAATTCTTGTTTTGTGTTGTAAAGCTTGTTTTGCTCATAACCAATGTAAACCTTTCTTAAACATGCGTATTCTTCTCCAAATCATTTCACCTACAAAGAGAAGCTCCCGCCTACTCCACCCTACCCCCATCACACACACATAGAAGATGAGAAGGGCGTGACCGTATGGTTAAAATAGTTGACACACAGCATCTTGCCTTTATTGTTGTTCCAAACAACAGACAATCCACGCGTCTTACAATCTTCAACCAGTTCTTGCTATCAATGAGTGAGAACCCTTCCTGAAACAAAATAAACAGGCAAAATTAGCAACAGAAGGAAAAAGAGATGTGAAGAATAGCTTATGTGCAGCTGCTTCCTATCAGGAAGTTGTGTATTTACTGTATAACTTAAGCACAGTAGAAATAACTCAACATCTCCAATTGCTAAGCGTGACCCTTGGCATAAGTCCCCATGTCCTAGTGTTCTTCCTACATGATCAGCAATATTAGTCTGAACTTCTTTTTGCTTTTCTTAATCTTTTCATATTGAAAGTCAATAAAATATTAAAGGTAGTAAATGTCTATAGTCATATTTTCTATAAAAAATGCGTTTCTCCAGCTCTAGGATTTGCCAAATAGGACTTTATATCCCTTATTGCCATTATACTAATTTATTAATGTATCTGATACATTGCTAATTACACAGTGAGATTTCTCTTTCTGAGAATCTTATTTTCAGCTCTCCATGAATGGAAAAATTAAAGCAATTTGTTTTTGGATACTGAATATTTGGTTCTTCATTTCAATCTGAAAAAACAAACAAACAAACAAACCAAAAAGGCAAAGAGGGCAGTAGAGGGCACACAAGTCTTAAAAGAGGGACAAGAGGTGGTTCCCCAAGGTGGAAAGATGAGATTTTTCTGCAGTTTATTTATTTATAAAGGATACAGAATGTACCTAATGATTATGGCAGCTCCAACTATGTTGTCAGCGGATTTCCTCAGTTCAGCAGCCCATTAAACTAGAATGTGTTTAGCATATAAAAACCAAACCCGATGGCCTCGAGTAGATTCCGAGTCATAGCTACCTATAGGATGGAGCAGAACAGCCTCATAGGGTTTCCAAGGAGTAGCTGGTAGATTCCAACTGTGGACCTTTTGGTAAGCAGCCAAACTCTTAACCACCGATAAACTGACAGGGTGTAAAAACTGCCTGCAAACTGCCTTTCTACTTTGTATACTTTGTAATGGTATGTAATGCTAGTCCTCCAACACCAGTGGAGACTATTGGTAGTAATTCAAGAAATCCCTAACTCTTGAAAAACAAAGAAATGTTGATCCTCATCCATTCAAACCCTCACAAAATCCTTCCTAAATGTGAGTACGGTCCATGTTGCTATTTCCATAGAGGAAATGGGTAGAAAAACACTGTGGGTGAATTTCTTGACATCTTTATTAAAAAAAAAAAAAAAAAAGATCAATTCTAAATTGCTGATCCTAAAAGTTCTATCATCAACGGTAGGTTTTCTTTATTTTTTAAACAGAAAAAGCAGCTAGCCAAATCATTTGTGATATCTTCTTTAAAAGTCTCTCAGAATTAGCAAAAAGAAATTCATTATTATATCCAAAACCTGCAGATAACTGTAGCTTAGAACAGCAGTATATGGGAACACTGGCACTCACATACATGGCTGGTGGGAGTGAACGTTGGTACAACCCCTCTGGGGGCAATTTGGCAATAACAAAATCACAAATGCATTTACCCTCTGAACCAGTAATTCCACAGATCCATCTGTACACATATGAAGTGACACACGTACGAGGCTATGCATAAGCATTCTTTTAATAGTATAAGATTGGAAACAACTCAAGTGCACATCAACAGTGGACTGGTTAAATAAATTATAGTGCTCTATACAATGGAAGAGCAGCCCTGTTGGTGCAGAGGGTCAGTGCTTGGGTGCTAACAAAAGGTCAGAGGTTTGAACTCACCAGCCGCTCTGCAGGAGAAAGATGTAGCAGTCTACTGCTGTAAAGATTTACAGCCTTGGAAGCCCTATGGGGCATTTCTACTCTGTCCTATAGGGTTGCTATGAGTTGCTTCAATGGCAATTGGTTTGGTTTACACAATGGAATGTTCCTTGGTGGTACAAATGGTTAATGTGCTCAGCTGCTAATTAAAAGGTTGGAGGTTCAAGTCCACTCAGAGGCACCTAGGAAGAAAGGCCTGGTGAGATATGTCCTAAAAGTCAGCCATTGAAAACCCTACGGAGCACAGTTCTACTCTGACACACATGGGGTCACCATGAGCCGGAATCGAATCAACGGCTACCAGTAAAACTGGTGTATAATGGAATGCCAGGCAGCTGCAAAAATAATGCACGCGCTCCATCAGTGCTTTCCAACAGAAACATAACACAAGCCACCTACGCGACTGTAAGTTCTCTAGTAGCCACGTTTAAAAAAAACAAAAAGAAATAGGTGAAATTGATATTAGCATTTATTTAACCTAGCATAAGAAAACATTATTATTTCAACATGTAAACAATGTAAGAAATTATTGATATTTTACATTATTTTTTCTTTAATTAAATTTTTGAAATCCAGTGTGTCCTTTATACTTGCAGCACATCTCAATTCAGATGCTAAATTTTCAATGGTTAAATGGAAATGTAGTTCTATAAAAAGAATAAAGTTGAGCTTAAAGGGAAAATAACTTACACTCCTTCCATTTTAAAATTTAAGTTAAACAAAATTAAAAATTCAGATGGTTAGTTGCACCGGTCACACTTCAAATGCTCAACAGCTCATACGGCTCATGGCTACCTTCTCGAGCAGGGCAGCTCTGCTTTCTATGTGTACTGATCTACAAGGTATATTGTGAAGCAAAACAGCAAGATACAGAACAATGTCAGAACAATGTCAGAACAATACAGAACGCTATGTGACCTTTTACCTAAGAAAGGAAGCTGCTATGGATGGAATTGTGTGCCCAAAAAATGTGTGGTAATTTGTCTTAGTTATCTAGTATTGCTGTAACAGAAATACCACAAGTGAACAGCTTTATCAAGCGGAAGTTTATTCTCTCACAGTCTAGGAGGCTAGAAGCCTGAATTCAGGGCACCAGCTCCAGGGGAAGGCTTTCTCTCTCTGTTGGCTCTGGAGGAAGGTCCTTGCCATCAATCTTCCTCTGGTTTAGGAGCTTCTCAGCACAGGAACCTCTGGTCCAAAGGACACGCTCTGCTCCGGGCACTGCTTTCTTGGTGGTACAGAGTCCCCATGTCTCTCTGCTCACTTCTCTCTTTTATGTCTCGTAAGAGATTGGCTTAAAACACAATCTAATCTTGGAGATTGAGTCCTGCCTCACTAACATAACTGCCACTAATCCTATCTCATTAACATCACAGAGACAGGATTTACAACACATGGGAAAATCACATCAGATGACAAAATGGTAGACAATCATGCAATACTGGGAATCATGGCCTAGTGAAACGGATACACATATTTTGGGGGGACACAATTCAATCCATGACATAATTCCTAGTCTTTATGCATGAAAGAGCTCAAGCAAAAATTCAAGCCTCGAGTTGTAATATTGAAGGACTCTAAGAGCAAATATTGAAGAACGCAGAAAGCATCAAAACAAGATGGAAGGAATACACAGAACCATTGTACCAAAAAGATCTGGTCCACATTTAACCATTTCAGGAGGTAACATATGATCAAGAACCAATGGTACTGAAGGAAGAAGTCCAAGCTGCACTAAAGGCACTGGCAAAAAAACAAGGCTTCAGGAACTGGAGATGTTTCAACAAATGGATGCAACGCTGGACATGCCCACTCGTCTGTGCCAAGAAATTTGGAAGAAAGCTACCTGGCCAACTGACTAGAAGAGATCCATATTTGCACCCATTTCAAAGAAAGGTGATTCAACTGAATATGGAAATTATTAAATGATATCATTAATATCACATGTAAGTAAAATTTTGGTGGAGATAATTAAAAAATGGTTACAGCAGTACATCAACAGGGAACTGCCAGATTTCAAGCCAGATTCAGAAAAGGATGTGGAATAAGAGATATTACTGCCGATGTCAGATGGATCTCAGCTGAAAGCAGACAATACAAGGAAGATGTTTATCTGTGTTTGATTGACTATACAAAGGCATCTGACTGTGTGGCTCATGACAAATTATGGATAACACTGCAAAGAACGAGTATTCCAGAACACTTAAGTGTGCTCACAAGGAACCTGTACATAGATCAAGAGGCAGTCGTGCAAACAGAACAAGTGTGCGTCAGGGTTGTATCCTTTCACCGTATTTATTAAATCTGTATACTGAGCAAATAATCCGAGAAGCTGAACTATATGATAAAGAACACGGCATCAGGACTGCAGGAAGACTCATTAACAACCTGCGTTATGCAGATGACACAACCTGGCTTGCTGAAAGTGAAGAGGATGTGAAGCAACTTGCTAATGAAGATCAAAGACCACAGCCTTCAGTATGGATTACACGTCAACATAAAGAAAACAAAAATCCTCACAACTGGACCAATGAGCAACATCATGGTAAGTGGAGAAGAGATTAAAGTTGTCAAGGATTTTATTTTACTTGGATCCACAATCAATGCCCATAGAAGGAGCAGTCAAGAAATTAAATGACATATTGCATTGGGCAAATATGCCACAACAGGCGTCTTTAAAGTGTTAAAAGCAAAGATATAACTTTAAGGACTAAGGTGCACCTGAACCAAGCCATGGTGCTTTCAATTGCCTCATGTGTATGCGAAAGATGAACAACAAATAAAGAAGATGGAAGAATTGACACCTTTGAATTATGGTGTTGGCAAAGACTATTGAATATATCATGGACTGCCATAAAAAACGAACAAATCTGTCTTGGAGGACGTACAGCCAGAAGGCTCCTTAGAAAGGAGGATGGAGAGACTTTGTCTCACCTACTTTGGACATATTATCAGGAGAGACCAGTCCCTCGAGAATGACATCAAGCTTGGTAAAGTAGCGGGTCAGCAAACAAGGAAGGCCCTCAATGAGACAGATTGACACAGTGGCTAGAACAATGGACTCAAACATAGCAACGATTGCAAGGATGGCACGGGACTGGGCAGTGTTTCCTTCTATTGTACACAGGGTTGCTATGAGTAAGAACAGACTACACAGCACCTAACAACAATAAAGCCTGTGACTGTAATCCCATTTGGGAATGGGTTGTCTTTGTCATGTTAATAAGGTCGGATTATACAGGGTGTGTCTTAAATCAATCTCTTTTGAGATATAAAAGATGTAACAAACAAGCTAAGCAGCAGACATGGGGGAAGAGAGACACCAAGCCACATGAAGGCTGTCTAGGAGCAGAAGTTCGTAAGAGAGAAGGACCTTCCTCCAGAGCTGAAAGAGGCAGAAAGCCTTCTGCTAGAGCCAACACCCTGAATTTGAACTGCGAGCCTCCTAAACTGTGAGAAAATAAATTTGTTTGTTAAAGCCATCCACTTGTGGTATTTCTGTTATAGCAGCAGTAGATAACTAAGACAGGAGGGAGCATAACAATGTATTACTCTTGTTTGCTTGTATTTACATAAAGCAACTGGAAAGATACACAGAGACTAAAAAAATTATTACCGTAGTGGGTAGGAGTGAGCAGGGCAGATGGGGACAGGGGTGGGATGAGATTTTTCACGATTTACCTTTTTTATATTGCCTTGATTTTGAAACCATGCACAGCCTCTATGCATGCGTATGAGAACATTTATGCAAACAAGGATAACCATTCCAATACAGGCATGAACCTGAGTAAGTCAAAGAAGAGGTGAAATTTCACAACTTTCCATAAATCTAAAACTATTCTGAAATAAAAAGTTTATTACAAGAGAAACGAGAAGATCAGCTCTTGGCCTTGGCCTGACTTTCCTCTTCCTATCTCTAGCCCAATTTGGGTCCTACGGGACAATATCACCACTCGGCTATCCCACTGATAGCTCAATGTAAGCGTGCCCAGACCAGAAGGCAACAGTTTTCTCCCCACACATGTTGCTGCTCCTACATTCTCTGCCTCAGTGAATGGCCATCAACCTGATTTCATGCTGACCCTGTTTTCTCACTTTTTGCCTGTGATCATTAAGGTTGTGTGTCACCTTGGCTGGGCCATGATTCTCAGTAGTTCAGCAGTTATGATGTAGTTTGGCAGTTGTATGATGATGTGATCACTTCCATAATGAGATCTGATATAATGCAGTTATCTCCATGATGGGATCTGCTGTGAGAAGTCAATCAGTTGAAAGGGAGCTTCCTTTGAGGTACGGCCTGGATCCAATATAGGTGGACTCTCTGGCAAGGCTTGCTGGCTTTTGCTCACTCTGGATCATGCAGCTGGCTCCTGTTTGTCTGGTCTCCAGTTCTTGGGATTTGAGCTAGCAGCTTACCTGCCCTCTTGCCTTCTGATCTTGGCAATTGTTGGTCTTCGCAGCCTGTGAGCAAGAGCCCTGCTGTCTGACCTGCCAATCTTGGGTTCTCCAGCCCCTGTGGCTACATAAATCAGAATTCTCCAGCCTGACCCATGGACTGGAACATTCCAGCCTCTACAACTGGAATTTATATCATTTCCTTGATATAAATCTCTCTCTATAAAAAAAAAAAATTTTTATATAGATATTTACATGCTTTACTGGTTTTGCTTCTCTAGAGAACCCTGCCTACGACATCCCCCAACACCAATCACCAAGTCTTAGAGGTCCTACCCCCCAAATGGCTTTCTCATCTAACCATTTATACTCACTGCCAACATCAGACCCCCATAAGCTGTTCCCAGAATTACTGCAATATCCTCCTAACTGGTCTCCCTTCCCCTATGCCCAATCCCCCTAACCACCACCACTCGTATCTATGCTGCTGCCAGGATGGTGTTTCAAAAACAAAAATGTGACCAAGTCAGTCTCCTTCAATGCCATCATTCCTTCCCTTCCCGGAAGAAACACCTGCAGGATAAAGTCCAAATTCCTCAGTTGCATATAAGTCTCTAACATTTGGCTTCTGCCTTTTATGCATGATTACTTCCTTCGACTCTCATATAAACCCCGTATTAGAGCCATATCAAACGACCTGTGGTTCCGCAAATGCTCCTCACAACTTGATTTCACTGTACAGTGCATTTCTGGAATGTTCTTCCTTTTTCACTGATCTTTTAAAACCCAGATTTATCTCAACTATTTCCCACAAGGCAAAGTTGGTTGATCCCTCAGAATTTCATGCTCTGTCAGGACCTTTTACTTAGCATGCTATAATTAGTTACATTTCTTTCTCTCTGATTACAATGAGGAGGAGTCTCTAGGCAGGGCAACGGAGGTTCTAGAACATGTCGTACTAAACCTTGAATTCCCAGCAACTATCACAATGTTTAGCAAATGCTACTGGGTCTGCCCCAGCATCCATTCAGTTTAGGGCTCTGTGGCAGTGGCTATCCTGGGAAAAGCCATGGCCTTCCTCCGTGATGATATCTCCTAATTGAACCATTTTATGATTCTTCTTCATCAATTTGTCCTCTTCTTCCCTACTGTTTGCCTAATTAACCTCTAATCATTTTTCTTTTCACCCCTAATCTCAACTGGATCACCCTGCTATGCTTTCCCATAACACTACTTTTTTCACATTTATCAGTTTGTTATGTGTGTAGTGATTATTCGCTTAAAGTATATTTTTCTATTAGACTACACAAACTTATAAGGCTAAAGCTATACGTGTTTGCTCACTGTATATACAGCACCTGTTATAATGTTTGGCACTAGAAGATGCAGCAATAAATTTTATTGAGTAAATGAATGACTGAATAAAACTCTTTTTAAAAGTAATTAACAGAATATTTTATTCCAGTATCATTTTGGGGGGAGCAATGAGGTCAACACATTTATTACCTGTCCAAAGATATAGAATGTCTTACTTTTCTTTGACACATACTAATCTTACTCAAGACTGAAAAACGTATCTTTCATCTGAATGTGCTGGGATTTAATGAAGTCTGTGAACCTAACGCTTGTCATTCGTAAATTTCCAGATCTCAATCACATATCTCCTGATCTTTGAAAATCCACCTCTTGGAATCTCCTTTACGGCTCATCAACCTAGTGAATTCAGCTTAGCTCAGCCAAGGGTGCCTCTGTGCAACCTTTCTTGACTTTCTCAGACAGCTGAGTGACCTGCCCTGTGCTCCCACAGCATGCTGTGCTGACTGCTACTAAATCGCTCAGCATTCCTGAGCTCCCGCGTGGTCAGCCGCTGTGCTAGGCACTAAAAAAAGACACACAATCTTCTCCAAGGGGAAATGCATCAGAATCACCCAGGGAACTTCTACTGGTGCTTGGGACATACCATCCCTCCACCAGGTCAAGAATCACTACCATAAGAAGTCACTGTTACTGATGAGAGTCTGTCATATCCCTTGGAAGTGCTGGTTGGGGTGAGGGGGTGCACTGCTTGACAACTGATAATAAAGGGTGGGGAGGAAAAGAAGAGTGGAGAACTCTAGGAAATACCAAGTTTACCATTACACAAAGCAATAGGAGCCGATAGCAAGAAATGACATCCAGGATAGTCTTATGGAAGCTAAGAGAGGTGAGAGTTTCAAGCAGCAAATGGTCAGCAGTGGCAGGTAATGCAGAGAGAGGAGTCTGCACTGAAGCTGGCAGTCAGGAGGTGCTACGCACTGCAGCCATCTGTGGACATGTCTGTCATCCTGGCCCTCACTCTCTAGCTCCCACTTTATTGCAAGCTCTATGAGAGCAAGAACTGTCTCATTCATCTTTGTGCCCCACGTGTGCTAAGTGAATAAAAAAGAAGAGTGCCAGTCTCTGCCATATGGCTGTCACTCTCATTTCCTCCATCAGCCTTTGACTCAACCCCTCATCTTGTCTAGCCTGAGGTGCAGTGGCCAGAATGCCACATATGATTCCCATGGGGACCCCACTACACTATTGTACAGAGTCTCAAGCTTTGATTTTCAGTATTTTAAATTGTGAAGTTCATTTCTAAGTTTTAGTTATCCATGTTCTCTTTGGCCCTTGCTATCACAAATAATTAAGAGTTACCATAAAAACAAACAAAAAGGAAGCCAAGGGAAGGGAGAGCTGCAAAGGGACCTAAATTAGATGGGTGCAGACATCAGTTGTAGGCAATCTGCAGTGCAAGGATCGGGGCGGGGGGGGGGGCGGGGAATTACCTGCGCCCTTATCTTAACAAAGTCAGTTTCCCTGCTAACTCTGTCATTGAGGTAGTTTATTTCTGACCTCACCTACCAGTATGAACAAGCGTGCCAGGAGGATATCATTGGGTCACTGGCATCTAGCCAGGCAAAGCAGCTTTAAAACCATGCCAGGTATGATTTCATAAATGCTCTGAAAAAAGCACAGCATTTTACTTTTATGGAAATAACAATTAAAAATTCTCACATCTGCTACAAATGCCCTGATTCAGAGGAAAAGAGCCTAGGAGAACAAGGTTACAAAAATAACTTGATGACTAACCATTTGACAATCCACTTAGTCCCTAAGCCCAGAGTACCAAAATGGCTTTTTGATGAATGTGAGAAGGTGTTAAGGTGCCAGGTGATTTATTTAAAAATCAGATCCTGGCTTGAGCTTCAGGATTGTGTTTCTGACTCACTTTCCCTGGCGCTCAGGGTTTGAGAGGTTCAAATTACACTAAAAACAGGGGGAACAGTCCATTAAAAAGGAGCTGCTACAGAAGAAGATACCAGTGAGCAGAGGGGGAGAAAGAAAGGAAAAGAATTGAGGTTTTTAAAAATTAAATTGTCAGTAATCATAACCAAGTATTACTTATTAATCTATTAAAAGGGACCAATAAGAGAGAAAAATAATTTACAGCTTGTTTGAGGATTAGATTTTGGTCTTAGATTTCTGTTCTTTTAAAAAATACGTAATACTGTGTTTGGAGAAGAAACAATAATCTTATTCAGAAGGACCCATTCTACACTTGGTGGTGCTGGTTGCTGCAGAGTTGATCCTGATTCACGGTGACCCCATGTGTGCAGAGAGAATTGCTCCACAGTGTTTTCAAGGCTAGGACCTTTTGGAAGCAGATTACTGGATCTTTCTTCCCAGGTGCCTCTGGGTGGGTTTGAACCGCCAACGTTTCAGCTAGTAGTTGAGCACTTAACTATTTGTGCCACCCAGAGACTCCTTAATATTTTTCACTTAAAAAACAAAAAAAAATGAAGATAAATAGGCCACACTATGTATGTCTTAGATCGAGGCGGCCCAAACTAAGATGTCCATTCAATAATTTATTTTGAGGTTACATTTTTCCTGATTTATAAGACATACATATGCAGTTTGCTTTCATGCTGAACTACATGATGTTTTGGAGGAGGTAAATAAAAATGAATGACTAATGCCCATAAAATAAGGACTACTACGTTTTAGAATGTTTAAAATCTAGAAATCATGATATGCTATAAGAAGTCACAACTTGTTCTAAAAATATTTATTAAGGATCTATTATGTACCAGGCTATGTACCAGGTTCTTCTATGACTGACAGTGGGGATCAAAGTCAAATAAGACATGGTCCCTGCGCTCAAGGAACTGGAAGTCTAGGGGAAATAGAAGAAATAACCATCTAACAATAATAATACACTGTGATAAGTTCCATGTTTCTACAGAGGCACAGAAAAAAGGCATTAGATTATAAGGCCCAGCGGAAATGGCCTTTGAACTGATTTTTAAGAAACTTTTGTTTTGAAATAACTTTTATTTTTAACTTTGTAATGTAAATTTTCTAACACATAAATGTAGAGAAAATAGTATGACGAACTACCACGTACCCATTTTCCAGTTACAACGATTTTCAAAATAGGTTGTTGTTAGGTGCTGTTGAGTCGCTTTTGACTCAGAGTGGCCCTATGTACAAAAGAACAAAACACCACCTGGTTCTGCGCCATCCTCACAATCATTGCTATGTTTGAGCCCAGCGTGGTAGCCACTGTGTCAGTTCAACACGTTGAGGGTCTTCTTTTTTTACTGAACCTCTACTTTACCAAGGATGATGTCCTTCCCCAGGGACTGGTCCCTCCTGATAACATGTCCAAAGTACGTGAGACGCAGTCTCGCCATCCTTGCTTCTAAGGAGCATTCTGGCTGTACTTCTTCCAAGACAGATTTGTTCGTTCTTCTGGCAGTCCATGGTATATTCAATATTCTTCACCAATACCATAATTCAAAGGCATCAATTCTTCTTTGGTCCTTCTTATTCATCGCCCAGATTTCACACCCATATGATGCAGCTGAAAACATCATGGCCTGGGTCCGATGCACGTTAGTCCTTAAAGTGACATTTTTGCTTTTTAACACTTTTAAAGAGATCTTTTGCAGCAGATTTGTCCAATGCAATACATATTTTGATTTCCCGACTGCTGTTTCCATGGGCATTGATTGTGGATCCAAGTAAAATGAAAATGTGGCCAATCTTATTCCACTTATACCCATGCCCAATAATTCCTCACGCCTCGGATTATTTTAAGCAAATCCAGACATCTGTATATATTTCAGTATGCATCTCTAAAAACTAAGGATCCTTTTGAAATATAAGCACAAAACTATTATCAAGTCTTTAAAAATGAGCAATTGCTTAAGATCACCAAATCTCTGTCACTGTCCACATTTCTCTGATTAACTTATTTTTTCACAATGTTTCACTTTCTGAATAAGGATTCAAATAAGGTGTATATATTATGATGGTTTATATGTTCCATAAGTTTCTTTTAAACTACTGGTTCTTTCTTTCATCTCTTTTATTCTTCCATGCAATTTTCTGTTGAAGAAACTGGGTCATTAGTCCTCCAGATCAAGGATCGGCAAACTTTTTCTGTAAAGGGCCAGAAATATTTTAGGCTTTGCAGGGCACAGATTGGGAGAAAATGTTCACAATATCTACATCTGGCCAAGGACTTGAATCTAGAATATGTTTTTAAATAACCTTTTACAGACAACCCAACAGACAAAAGATCTGAACAGACATTTTACAAAGGAAGATACAAATGGCCAATAAACATATTAAAAGATACTTAACATTATCTATCATCAGAGAAATAGAAATTAAGACCACAATGAGATACCACTACACACCCATTACCCACTGCTGTCAACTTGATTCCGACTCATAGTGACCCTATAGGACAGACTAGAACTGCCCGTATACGCTTTCCAAGGAGTGGCTGGTGGATTCAAACTGCTGACCTTTTGGTTAGCAGCTGAGCACTTAACCACTTTACCACCAGGGCTCCACACTCCCGTTAGAATGACTAAAATTAGAAAGACTGAACATACCAAGTGTTATGGAGGATGTGGAGCAACTAGAATGGTTGTGTATTGCTAGTCAGCGTGTAAAACGGTACAACCACTTTGGAAAACAGTCGGGCAGTTTCTTATAAAGTAAAATTACACCTACCATACTACCCAGCAATTTCACTCTTGGTATTTACCCAGAGGAAATGAAAATATGTATCCACAAAGCATCATTTTTGGTTTTGTTGATTTTTTCTATTGTATGTTTTCTAATTCATTGATTTCTTTTCTTATCTTTATCATTTCTTCTGCTTTCCGTAGGTTGATTTGCTATTCTTTTCCATCTTCTTGAGATAGAAGTCTAAATCATTGATTTCCAATCTTTCATCTTTTCTAACATGCTTTTTTCTACTATAAAATTTCCACTAAGCATTGCTTAGACCAACATATATCCAATTTTGGTAAATTTCCCATGTGTACTTGAAAAGAATGCGAATTCTACCATTCTTGCATACAGTGTTCTATGTATGTCAATTAGGTCAAGATTGTTGTTTTGTTCCATCTTCTATATCCTTACTGATTTCTGTCTGCTCTTTTATCTGCTATGACAGAAGTGTAATTATAGATTTGTCTATTTCTTAAGAATTTTTATATGCTCAAAAAGTTTAGTCCAGTCATTACCTCCGCTAAGACGACTTTATACCCTGCCTCATCCTGAAAGAGATACTGATTCTCTACATTCCCGTATCCTGTGCATACCTTCATCACAGCACCTGCCACTCTGTCCTGTGTGTTTGCTCAGTCTGTGAGATCCTTGGAGCTCTGGTGCTGCAATGGTTAAGAACTATGGCAAGCTATGGCTGGTATCCAAATGGTCAGCAGTCTGAATCCACCAGCCACTCCTTGGAAAATCTATGGGCAGTTCTACTCTGTCCTGTAGGGACACTATGACTTGGAATTGATTTGAGGGCAACGGGTTTGGTTTTGGTTTTGGTGCGATCCTTAAGACAAAGATCATGTTGTATACCTATTATCTCTTAGCTCAAGAACAGCATTCAACAGGCACTGATAAATGTTTGCTGAATGAATGAAAAAATGAAGTCCAGCAACCACATTCGACGGCACATAAAAGTGTGGATTGATTTCGTTTCTTAAATAATGAATTACAAACTCCCCACAATTATATTAAAGATAATTCTTTTAAAAGGTACCAGTAACATAAATGGACTATTTAAGAAAGGACCAAGCAAAAGAAGTTTAAAGGATATATATATTTATCTCAACACCACTGCAAAAATAAAACTAGCACATAGTTCAGAGGCATATCTAGGGCAAAATGGGGCAGGGTCATGGTGGTGCTGCTGCTGGCTGTATCTTCTGATAAATTCAACCCCTGAAATCTCCTTGCCTTTGGCTATGTAAACCAATTCCTATTAAGAAGTCCTTATAAATTAGTCTTTAAAGAACATCTATGTACATAATTTGTTGAATCAGTCAATGTGTCTGTTAAGATTAGTTATTATTCAACACCACAAACCAGCGGCAGCACACGCAGCAAGAATAACCACAACCTTTCTCTAGCCACAAGAATCAGACCTAGCGGCTCCTTCTACAAGCTACAGCTACACATTCATCGTATGTCATAGGAATAGGTCTTTGAAATTATCGGGCCAAAGGCTTCTTTTTACAGCTGAAATAGATGTCTGTGTGTTGGTTTTGCCTGCCCAGCACATATTCTTCCTTTTTCTGGGAACAACATCTGGATCTTTCTTTGGCAAGTCCCCCTCCCCTATTCACAAGCCATGCAACTCAGACAAGGCTACTTCCTCACCTGGCTCAGCTCCAGAGGTGAGCAGTTGGCTCAGGCCTGGTCTGTTGGCGTATTGAATTGCTCCTGGCCAGAGTGATTAGTTTATGGATAAGCATGTGATCCAAATTAGTAAATCCAAGTGACTCCTGGGCCTTTTGCTAGAACAGGTGAGGAGAGGCTCTCTTCCCATGAGGGTTGTTTGCTGTACACAGAAGAAAAGCCTAACTCTGCCAATCCAATACCATGAGGCAATAAAGTATCTATTTTAGTTAAAGGAACTTGAGCAGGTTTTCTGTTATGTGTCACCCAAACAATTTGTTAATACACCCCCTTAAGCAGTATACTAGTGAGCACAATTCATTTCTTTAACAACTCAATTATCTGGCTGAATTTCCCCATCCAACTGCCATTCCATTCAGAACTCCACATATCATTTATCAGCATAGCAATTAACAAATTAGTTTTTCAGTCTTACTCCATCTCTTAGCAGTACTCCGCAGAGTTGACCACTGCTTCCTTGCTGAAACACTTCTGCTCTAGCTTCTACCACACTTCCTCTCCTGGCTTTCCTGCCACCTCTGACAGCTCCTTCTTGGCCTCCTCTGCTATCTTATTCTCCTCTTTCTCTGCTCATTTTCTAACCCTCTCCCCAGGCTATCTTCTCCACACCATGGTCTCAATTACTTTTTAAATGCCTGTGATTCTTCAGTCCTATCTCTAGCAGACCTCTTTGCCCTGTAAGGAACCAGGGTGGTTCATTGTTAAAACAGTAAATGAGGACATGAGAACTGACATCTCTGCTTGAGTGTCTCAAAGACACCTGAGATTCAAACTGTCTAAACCCAGAGCCATAGTCATCATGCACATACCTGCTGCTGAGCTGGCTCTTCTCCCGTGTTCCCTAACTGCAGTGAATGATGCTACGTTCAGCTGAATTGCATAAGCCAGAAACCTGGAAGTTTTCCTTCACACCTCTCTCTCCCTCACTCCCATATCCAGACTGCCACCTAGTCCCATTGATTTTAACTCTTAAATGTCTCTTAAATCAATCCACTTCTTTCCATCCTGGGCCAAGCCACTGTCTTCCTTCTTGATTAACTAAAATAGCCACCTATATAGGCTTCCTGTATCCACTTGCCCACCCCCTACTGTTCGCCACATTACTGGAGGAGGTATCTTTTTCTATCTTTTAAAAACCACAACTGAAAAATATACAGATGGCAAATAAACACATGAAAAGATACTCAACATCATATGTCATTAGGGAATTGCAAATTACACAACTCTGAGATACCACTACGTATCTATCAGAAAGACTAAAATTAAAAATAAAAAAAAGCGACAATGCCAAATGCTGGTGAGGATGTGGCACAATAGCCTCTCCTTGAGTACATATTGGCTCAGAAGGCTGCCTCACTCTTACAGCATGGGGTCTTCATTCACCAATATAATCTCCACGGTTTTACTGGTCTATCTTAATTTAATTTTCCCCAGCATTCAGCCTGGGAGCTAACTTATCTCCTTGGGAAACTTTTCCATACCTCTGCTTTGATTTTACAGTTTTACTCTCAGAAGGAAATCTGTTTTCCTTGTTTCAGGTTATAACTGGGTTCTTCTCTACAGCTCCCCAGATACTTAAAACAAGAATAATTTTAATTTTACTGACAGCTTAAAACCCATAGAAACTGGTCTGTATATTCAGTTCCTTGTAAATAAATGGATTGCAGGCAAATTATTAAATCAGCTATTATTTGCCTTAAACACCATCCCACAGTCATGAAACTTTAGCCCAAGAAAGTCACCTGCTGAGAGACTTCGGGAAATTTGTAAGCAATGTCACCAAGACAATAACTGCAATACCCCAATAAGAATACAGATCTTATTATATTTGCTGAGATACGTAAATTTTTTAATTAAAAAAAATAACATCACATTAGAGAACTGTTGGAAAAGGAATCTCCCAGATTCCTGAATCTTTACGGCAGCTTTATTCACAATTTCCAAAAATTGGAAGGAACCGATGTACCCTGCAATGGTGACTGGATAAACAGACTGTGGTGCATCCATACAGTAACTGCAGTGCCTTGTGTTTTAACTTCTACATCTCTAATTACTACCGGTTTATTCAACAAACAGCACTCCATGTGCCAGACACTGTGGCAGACACAGGAAAAATATCAAAAGGCACACTCTCTGGCCTCAAAAATAATAATAAAATAATAAATAAAAAAATTATTTGAATGTGTTAATACATCTAAAGAAAAAAACTGCCAGAGAGAGTCAGAGGTAAATAAATATTGGTAGTGCCCAACCATGCACTTCTAGAAGAAAGGGAGTTTTAGCCAGTGGACTTAAAATCTTCCTAATTAGAGCAAACAGGTATTCCTTCCTGTTTTCTCATTTTAAAATATTTCCTTCTAGTCTCTGATTTGTATCTTATACTTGTTGTTAAAGTATATTTATATTCTGAATTTTGTTTTCTTCACTTAACACTGTTATACCACAAGCATTTTTATACTGTTACATTTTTGTTAGAATTGTAATTTTTAATGCCTGTCAAATGGATGCAACAATTTTTAAAAGCCATTATTTTAGTGCTGGCTAGTGTATGTACTTTCATTTTATCCCTATTATGAATAACACTGTGAAGAACATCTCTGGGCACACACATTTTTTAATTTAAATTATTATCTTAAGATGGATGCTGAGAAACAGAATTAGGTCAAAAGCTAGCAATTGTGCAATACTGGCGGGGGTCTTTATAAATATTAAGGATTAAAAAAACATTTAGAAAAACAATATACTAGGTCACTAGTAATAGTTTCCTCACATTCTTATCAACATACTGTATATCATAATTTAATTTTCCCTTATTAAATAAACCAAAGCATCTTGTTTTAACTTCTCTATCTTTGATTGCTATCTATTTACAAACAAGAACAAACCAGTAATTAGAACACAGAGACAAGTATCCCAAGGGCAAGTAGAAGATGTTGCCGGAACACACAGAAATGGTGCTTGGTTAGGTGGTCAGGCATGGCTTCCTGAGGAAATCATACCTACACTTCATTCTGATTGCTACTGACATTGAACACGTTTTTGTATGTTCGTTTATTTATTGTCTTTGTTTTCTTTTTTTTGTGAACTACTTACTTATGTACATCTCCTTACTTATCTATCTATAACACTATAACAGTCCTGGGGTTTTTGTTAATCTGTGTGAGCTCTTTGTTATAATAAAAATATTGTCATTTTGTGCTCTAAATATTGCTTTTAAGTTTTTAACTTGAAAAAAAAAATCACGTAATTTTATATACACAAAGGAGCCCTGGTGGCACAGTGGTTAAGTGCTCAGCTGCTAACCGAAAGGTCGCTGGTTTGAACCCACCAGCTGCTCTGAGGAAGAAGATGTGGCATCTGCTTCTGTGAAGACTACAGCCTTGGAAACTCTATGGGGCAGTTCTACTCTGTCCTATAGGGTTGCTATGAGTCGGAGTCAACCTGATGACACACAAAAACTACATATATAGAATCTATCGATACAGTATCTACCTAATACATCACACACACATACACACACACACACAGGGGAAAAAATCAAAAGGTAAAAAAGATTCTAAAGTAAACAGTTAAGTTCTTTTCCCATTCCTGTCCTCCAGCCATCCAGTTCCCCTCCCTGGGGGCAACCATTGAAACTGAGTTCTTATAAATCCTCTAGAAATGCCCTATGCATATAAAAAATGCATATACAAACATGATATATTTTTATCTGCACACATAGTTTCCATTTCTGTGGACAGTGTCTTTATATCCTTTCCCATTTTTAATTTGATTATTTGTTATTGATTTGTAGATATTCTTCACAACCCACTGCTGTTCTTCATATATGCAGGAAATGAACGCTTTATCTTTATTTTTTTCTGTTTGTCTTTTTTTTTTTTTTAACTTTGTTTACGGCATTTTCTACATGCAGAAAGTTCTGCTTTTTTATGTAGCTAACTGTACCAATTTTCTCTTTTTTAGTATTCTGAGTTTTTATATCTGATTTAGAAAGGTCTTCCTCACTCCAAGACTTTTAAAAGCCTTTTTTAGTTTGGTTATAGATTTTATTTGCCATAACAAAGCTTCCCATTTCTATGCAGGCAAAATTTGTTGCTTTTTTCCTTGGTGATTTTTAAAAATCGTGTCTAAGGTCAGAAAGTTATGGAGTTAATACACAAACTTATATAAGTACCTGACTCCAAGGGTCTCTAAGTTAGATGTGGTCATTGGCCTACCAGGCAAATAAGATGGGATTTATAAAACTCATCCATTCCTTTACCTTTCCAAAAGATTTACTATTGCAATAACACTGATTCTACAAAGGACTTTGGTTTTAACAAGGAAATATGTAAGGCTGAATTAAACTATAACCCTTATCGAACCAACAATATCTACATTGTTTACAGTTAACATCAATTTCTGACCTAATTCCTGAATTATTAAATATAGTACTTCCTCTTGCATTCATTTCTAGTGGCACTTTCAGCCGTGTTCTATCAGCATCACAGGCATCTTTTTAAACTTTTAATTTTTAGATTTCACAAGTAGTAGTAATTATAACAGTGCAGTGAACCAGCTGAGCTAGGTATAATGCCACCTCCTGCTATTTCAGTTTGGCTTAGACAATACTAAGTGACATTAAAAGCAGAATCAAGACAACACGGCAAAGCTTTTTAAAAAACAGAAGGGTCACAATTTAGAGCCCTACTCCCCAATTCTCACTATTTTCCATTATTAGAAAATAGATGTGACAAAAGACCACATGCAAAAAATAAAGCTTTTAGCTTCTAAGAAATAACACAGCTTTCCCTACCTTTAGTTTATGGAGCCTACCGAAAGCAGCTTTCTGTACAGAATGATTAAATCAATATAAAGACATTTGTTTACAAAAAGAAGAAAAAAGTGGAGATGGTAATTCTTTGTCAGCGGCAGAAAGGACGTGCTCTGCACAAATGACATTTCTCAGGCACGCTGTCCTCAAGTGCTCCATCAGGAGGAATAAAAATGTAAAGAAAGCATTTTCAAACTAAAAGCATGAGTTACAATAGCTACAATAACCAATGTATAAATAGAGAATTTTCTATGAACAATAACCAGGATAAGAAAGGAAAACTGGAGCCGAATGCAGGATAAGAAAAGAAAAGGCCCTACACAGTGCAAAGGGTAAAGAAGAAAAGGGTACTGAGAAGCTTGCATCAAAGAGATGGACAGGAAGTTTGCAGATGCAGCATATTTAACAAAGAATCTTGGCGGATTTAGTCAATTTGCAACAAACAAGTTGAGTATGGATAGTAGGATCCAACGAATAAGGACACATTTGTATTTAACTGGTAAACCTACACTGACTAAAACAAAAAACCATTGCCAATGAATCAATTCTGACTCATAGCGGCCCTACAGAACAGAGTAGAACTGCTCCATGGGGTTTCCAAGGAGTGGCTGGTGGATTCGAACTGGCAACCTTTGGGTTAGCAGCCGAGCTCTTAACCACTGTGCCACCAGGATTCCCCTATACACTGACTAAAGGCCAAGTTAATTATTGAAAAAATTTTAAACTTTTATTCTTGAAGAATACCACCATTACAGTGATAGTAAAATCATTCATAAACATTTACGGGGTGCCTACTACATTTTATGAACCATTAAAGCAAATGGGATTAAGAGACAGTAAGAGTGAGAGCTTACCTTCTAGTGGGGAAGGTAATAAACATGTAAAAGTTTCCCTAGAAAAGAAGGAAAAAAGTCATTCCTAGAAGTGAGGACTGCAAGAACAAATGAAAAGAGGAGTGGAGGAACAAGGCACGAGCAAGGAGCAGAAAGTAATTCAGTGTGGCTAGAGAAGAGGGTGCAATTTTACTATGGCAGAAATTAGACAACTCAAGGTCCAGGGGGTTTCTTAAACCAAATCTAAACTGAATCCAAGAAAATGTCTATATTCTCCAACAAAACCCATTAAAATTATGTTAAGTATATAATACGTACTTATTCAGTGCTTTAATAAACAATAAAAAAATTAAAACAGTTCATGCCAGTCCGGCCCAATATATAAAGTCAGCATTCTTGCTCCTACCTGCACCTACCCCCACTGTGTCTCTTCCTGAGGAAAAAACTAAGTGACCCATTTCCAAACCTGGAAAGCGGTAAGGATGTAGAGCCAAAGCAGCATAAATCTATAACTATGCCTAAAAAATATAAATAAATAAAACAAAAACCCAGGAAGAGGGAAAGCAACTGTTGGTTATAGGCAGGAAAGAATGACAAGGATTCTTGTTGCCAAAGAGGAACATAGGAACATAGCCCAGGAAGGGCATCAACACTGCAGGCAGTCCAGCGATAAAGAACTGAAGGTTACATTTCTAATCAGTGAGGAGAGAATAGTGTCACGACAACTGATTATCCACATATAAAAAATAACTGTGGGTTTCTACCTCACACCATACACAAATATAAATTCCGGGAGAGTTAGAAATATAAACGTGAAAATAAATATGAAAATATTTCTGTGGAAGGAAATCCATGGGCATAAAAATAAAAACTATGTACAGCTAAAGTTGTAAGTATACCATAAACTAACTGAAAAATCATCCATAGGATGGGAAAAAAGATTTTCAACCCACATAAATGGCAAAGTACTAGCATCTAAAATATATTGTTGTTGTTAGGACCTGTTAAGTCAGTTCCCACTCATAGTGACCCTACGTACAAAATACTGCCCGGTACTGCGCCATCCTCACAGTAGTTGCTATGTTTGAGCCCATTGTTGTAGCCACTGTGTCAATCCATCTCATTGAGGGTCTTCCTCTTTTTCGATGACCCTCTACCAAGCATGATACATTTTTCCAGGGATTGTCCCTCCTGATAACATGTCCAATGCACCAGAGACGAAGTCTCGCCATCTTCACTTCTAATGTGCATTCTGGCTTCTGTACTTCTTCCAAGACAGATCTGTTCGTTCTTCTGGCAGTCCATGCTATATTCAATACTCTTTGCCAATATCACAATTCAAAGGCATCAATTCTTCTTCGGTCTTCCTTATTTGTTGTCCAGCTTTTGCATGCATACATGGCAACTGAAAATACCATGGCTCGGATCAGGCATACCTTAGTCCTTAAAGAGATATCTTTGCTTTTTAACACTTTAAAGAGGTCTTTTGCAGCAGATTTGCCCGATGCAATACGTTGTTTGATTTCTTGACTGCTGCTTCCATGGGCAATGATTGTGGATCCAAGTAAAATGAAACCCTTGACAACTTCAATCTTTTCTCTCCATTTATCATGATGTTGCTTATTGGTCCAGTTATGGAGATTTTTGTTTTCTTTATACTGAGGTGTAACCCAAACTGAAGGCTGTAGTCTTTGATCTTCATCAGTAAGTGCTTCAAGTCCTCTTCACTTTCAGCAAGCAAGGTTGTGTCATCTGCATAATGCCGGTTGTTAATGAGTTCCTCCAATTCTGATCCCCGTTCTCCTTCACATAGTCCAGCTTCTCAGATTGATTTCTTCAGCATACAGATTGACTAAGTATGGTGAAAGGATACAACCCTGATGCACACCCTTCCTGATTTTAAACCATGAAGTATCTAAAATACGTGAATGTCTAAAATTGATAATTAAAAGACAAGCTAATAGCCTTTAAATCTTCCTCCATAATTGCAGTGGTGGTGGGTCCATAATTGCTTATAAACGGCCAAAATGATTTAACTCCAGTACAAATACAGTACGTGTCTTGAAGAGATTGTCCTTTATTCAAATAGTAGTATTCGAATAGTTTTGGATTTTTTTTTGGGGGGGGGTTGGTAATAATAGTAACCTAAAGAATGGGCTACAATTTCACTGAATTAACACAAAATATTTAATTTTTTTGCCTTCTCAAGTTTTCATTACTACAACTTGCTTAATTGGAATCTAAAACTAATTAGTACAATAAGATAATACTGCTCTGGAAATAGAATCCTCTGCCTTACTGATATTTTAGTTTTTTTTCTTTCCAGTGGTAGTTCAGTGGTAGAATTTTCACCTTCCATTTTTTTATTTTCTATGTGGAGGCCTGGGTTTGAGTCCCAGCCACTGCACCTCAAGCACAGCCATCACCTGTCCGTCAGTGGTGGCTTGGATGTTGCTATGATGCTGAACAGGTTTCAGTGGGTTTTCCAAACTAAGACAAACTAAGAGGAAAGGCCTGGTGATTGACTTTCAAAAAATCAGTCACTGAAAACCTTATGGATCACAACAGTCAGAACCCATTGTGCAGGGGTTTGTCACAAGGTGGTGACTAACAATTCTTTCCATAAGATTTGTTATTTAATAATAACATTGCGAATACAATGTGTACAAGTATTATGTTTTGTATAAACTAAAATTACCAGCTCTCTTCACAAAGATCATCATTCTTAGAGTTGTCCTTTTCACAACAGAACTTTCTTAAATCCTGAGCATATTTACAGAAGAATATGACCTTAATGGAGCCATGGCGGTACAGTAGTTAAGAGCTCAGTTGATAACCAAAGGGCCAGCAGTTTGAATCCACCAGCTACTCCTTGGAAACTCTGTCCTATAAGGGTCACCATGAGACAGAATTGACTCCACAGCAAAGAGTTTTTTTTTTTTTTTTTTTGGTATAATTTTAATAAGAGCTATTTCACAAGAAAATAAACTCTATTCATGACCTGCATATATTTAGGTATTTGCTGCTCCGATCATTGCACTGCATCTTTGCACCTGCTCTCCAATTACCTGACAAAACATTTATTCTGAAGAACAACACGTGAAAGCTGTTTTCTTAGAAGCGACACAATTCTGTCCTTCCTCAATAATAAAACTGGCAAAGACTCACAAAATAAACACAGATGGCCATTTTGGACCATCCTACGAATTTTTACTTTTACTATCATTCCTCCAAGAGAAGAAAAATGACAAGGAATCTTTGTGTAAAATATATCCGCTTTAAATTTGACTCTGCACTTCCACATTACATGCCACAGAGACTTGTTTCTATTGAGCTTTAATGAACGTTTACTAAAATAGCGTGAATACTACACCCTCATGGATGCGCTGCAGTAAGATAAACACTTAGCCAAAAGAAGAGTGGGTTTTTTGTTTTTTCTCTGAATACGATACCTCATTTGCACGAATACTCATCTAGGTACTGAAATGGCTTAGTGGACATGCCTTAAATTCTGCCATAGTATGCATTAGATAGGGATGTGGTGACACAGCGCCTCCCTTCTTCCTCTGGGGCAAGTCCCACCCACAATTCCTGTTAAATGGGTAGTAAACCAGTGACTCCTTCCTTCAAATGATAGGAGCAGTGGGGTTATCTGACACAGAGTAGGCCCATCCAGCTCCAGTGTCTGGTCTGTATCCTAGGGGCAGAGGCTCTGGGGATGAATAAGAAGGGAAGGATTCAAATGCTATTTATGAGTCCATCAGAGCTCAGGGGAGGAAGAATAAGGAGTCTGAAGGAACTCGCAGCTTTCCAGTTTGAGTAATCAAGACAATGATGGTATCAGCAAGAAAGAAAATAATCAAAGAGAGCAATTAAAAAAAATTTTTTTTAATCAAGGTGCTAAATATATATCGCGAAGTAAACAAATCTTAAATTTACAGCCTGATACATTTGCACATACATACATAGAGAGAGAGGGACGGAGAGAGAGAGATCCTAGGCGGTGCAAACGAAAGGTCAGAGGTTCGAGTTCGCCCACAGGCACCTTGAAAGAAAAGCCTGATGATCTGCTCCTGAAATACCAGCCACTGAAAACCTTATGGAGCACAGTTCTACTGTGACACACGTGCGGTCGCCGTGAGTCAGAATCGGCTCAGCTACAACTGGTTATGGTTTTATATATACGTGTGTGTGTGTGTGTATGTATGTATACACACACGCACACACTATAGAGATTATAGCCTAGAAAACCTTATGGGGCAGTTCTACTCTGTCACTTGGAGTTGCTATGAGTCAGAATTGACTCGACAGCACCCAACAACAAAAAACAGTAACACACACACATATCTTTTTATATATCTGTCTGTCTCTCTCAATCAATCTGTCTGTCTAAACCCACTGTCGTCAGTTCCAACTCACAGCAACCCCATAGGATTTCCAAGGCTATAAATTCTCTGGAAGCAGACTGCCACATCTTTCTCCCACGGAGCCATTGGTGGTTTTAAACCACCGACCTTTTGGTTAGCAGCCAATTGTTTTAACCACTGTCCCACCAAGGCTCCTATTTGTCTACCTAGATGCATATATATAATCATCATCCAGATCAAGTCAGCACGTTTCCAGAGCCCCAGAAGGCTCCCTTATGCATGACCTCTCCCAGTCAACAATGTTCTCATCTTATCTGTTGCCAAAGGTAACCACTACTCTGACGTTTATCACCATAGATTCATTTTACCTTGAACTTTTATATACTGAATTTTGTTTTTTAATTTGGCTTCTTTTGGAGTACAAGTTTATTTTTATGAATGTATTTTTGGGAAGCAGGCGTAGGTTGTTGTTAGGTTCTGCCGAGTCAGTTCTGACTCAAAGAGACCCTATGTACAACAGAATGAAACACTGCCCCGTCCTGCACTATCCTCACAATCAGTGCTATGCTTGAGCCCACTGTTGATTATTAACGGATGTTCACAACTGTTTCTTCTCATTTTGAGTCTTGCCACATCAGCAAATGAAGGACCCGAAAGCTTGACTCCATCCATGCCTTTAAGGTTGACTCTACTTTGACAAGGCAGCTCCTCCCCAGTTGTATTTCGAGTGCCTTCCAGCCTGAGAGGGGCATAGCTTCCAGCATCACAGCAACACACAAGCCAGCACAGAAAGGCCAACTGACAGACAAGTGCTGGAAGGGTGGGCAGGGTTATGACAAGTGGAATGAGGAAGACTGGAGGTGTTTTCTTTTACTTTCACTCATTTTTATTGAACACTTATTACAGGTGTCAGAGTCTACGTTAGGCACAGAAAATACCAGGTGGAAAGAGCTTGGTCTATACCCTAAGGGACTCACTATCTGGAGGGAACATAGTAAAGGAGTCAAGGTGCGAGGAGAATGTAGGAAAGGAATGGCTCACTCTGCCTACAGAGCTCATGGAAGGCTCCAATGGAGATGGTCCAAAAGACTGAGCTGAAAATTAAATACTAGTTTAGAAGATATGCTAAATGTTGATAATCTGCAGTTGAGTGAGGGATAAACAGAGCTTCATTACATTACTCTCTCTACTTTCGTTTTTCACAATATTCATAACAAAAAGATTTTTTGTTTGTTTGTTTTAGTTTAAATTCTATCTTGAAGCATGAATAGGAGCTGGCCAATAAAACAATGGAGCCCTGGTGGCGTAGTGATTACGAGCTCGGCTGTGGTCAGAGTTAAGACTGAAAATCCAGGCAGGGGCTAAGTCAGCATGGTCCTTGCATTCCATACTAAGAAATCTGGGCTTTACCATATAAGCAATGGAAAGCCAGGTGGAAGAAACTGTAAGTAAGCGAATGATCTGATGAGACTTGTATTTTAGAATGAGTTTTCAGATACCAATACTGATACTAAACAAGAGACTAAAGTAGGAGGTTACTGAAGGAACACAGGCAAGAGAAAATGGGAGCCTAAACGGAGGTAGTGATAGTAAAGATGAAGGCAACTTGAGTGTGAAAATTATTTTGTTTTTTTAACATGATTTATTAAAAAATTACCTTGTTGTCCTTTGTCAACCACGCTAAAAGATTTAGCACAAAGAATGCACTAGATAACAAGTGGTCAAACTGACTTCTGGTGAATAAATATTTAAATTTTGCTTTTAAAATCTTTTCCACATGGCCTTGCGGCAATTAAAAATATTTCTCCATAATATTTCCCCCCCATAATTGGTATCAGTTCAATTAAATAAAAAGAATCTGAGTAATTGACTCAAAAGTGTAATCCCTTCACAGGTGTTTCATGGGTTCCCATTGCTGTTGTGGTTGTCATCTTGGGAGGTGAGGTGCTTAGCAGGCCTGGTTATAGTGGCAGTGACGGGGGGAGAGTTCTGCTGAGCACCATTTTGCAAACAAGTCAACAGCCAAAGAGCAACACAAACGAAACTCCAAGCTAAAACCAAAAGCCAGAGTTTGAAGTTCACAGCATTTATTGTTCATTTTGATGTCTCAGTGAATTTTAGAAAACATCTGTCTCCAAAGTGACTGGTACAAAACGGATCTTTTTATAGCCTCAGTACCTCATTTTTAGCTTTTATAAACATATACAACAAGGAGGCAAGTCTATTTCTAATCTTTTACTGTATTAGAGAACATAGAAGATGGCGACTGAAATTGCCTAAAATCCATTAAAATAATCATATAATATGATTTGCTCTTAATTTCACTCTGGTTTTATGCCTTTGGGCACATTTGTTAACAGAAAAAAAAAAATTTAAAAACCATGATGTGAAATCTTCTATTTCCTCAGTTACAAATGTTGAACAAAGCAGAAACTCCTTTATTCTTCCTTGAATATTTGAAGTTCAAATACCGCTATTTCTACTCCCTGTTCCTATCACTGATAACTGCTGAAGTCAGGAAATCTCATTAGAATTTGCCACCTCACGATGCTGAGGCAGGTCGACCTACTTAGCAGCTTAGTCTACTATTTTTTGCCTGATTGTTGTGACAGAAAGAAATAAAACCTTCATCTCCAAAGACAAAAAAAAAAATCTTAAATCACAAATTTAGCATTCAGTAGATTCTCCAAATAGTTCAAGCAAACAGGATGGAGGAACAAGTGACCCTGGGCAGCTGATATATGTATTGATTCAGAGACTTAATAGGAAAAAGTCACATCAAGGACTTCTGCACATGATATTGTCATAGGTATCTAAAAAAGACTCACCCAGCAAATTGGAAAATAATTCAAGAGTAATAACACTCACAACACGTTATGGTTTTGTGTGCTTCACACTTCCTTAATAAAGCACACCAGAGATAACATCTCTAAACCAAACAACAGATTAAGATGCAGGAAAAAATTATCTTAATGTTGTTTTTTTATAAGCCAGGTTTAATTTGGCAATGTGTTTTATCACATGAAACAAGCGAGTCTTCAAGACTAATAGTCAATGAAATACATTTACTACTGCTAAGATCCTAGGGAATCAGCAAGTATTTACTTTACATAGCAGAATGGCTTCTTAACTGCCTCGGATTCCCATACAACGGTTTTTCTCCACCACCACTCTTGGTCCTTCCTATAGAAATAAGTGGACGGTCTAAAAGAATTAACTCCCAAGTCTGCTCCTGAAAAGTGCCTCTGTTTTCTGCACCAAACTTGTTGCTGCCGAGTGGATTCCAACTAATTAGCGACTCATAGGACAGAGTGGAACTACACCATAGGGTTTCCAAGGAGTGGCTGATGGATTCGAACTGCCGGCTTTTTGGTTAGCAGAAAAAAAAAAACCAGTGCCGTCGAGTCGATTCCAACTCATAAGACGAGCTCTTAATGGCTGTGCTACGAGGGCCGTTTTCTGCACAACTTATAGGCATTTGGTGGCACTGTGGTTAAGCACTTGGCTGCTAACCAAAAGGTCGGCAGTTCAAACCCACCAGCCATTCTTTGGAAACCCTATGGGGCAGTTCTACTCTGTCCTATAGGGTTGCCATGAGTCGGAACTGACTCAATGGCCTTGGTTTTTTTTTGTTTTAATAGTTATTTGAGGAGTCCTAGTGGTGCAGTGGTCAAGTGCTTGGCTGCTAAGTGAAAGGTCCATGGTTTGAGCCCATCAGCTGCTGCGCAGAAGAAAGATGTGGCAGTCTGCTTCTGTAAATATTTACAGCCTTGGAAACCCAATGGGGTAATTCTACCATCCTCTAGGGTTGCTATGAGTTGAAATCAACTCGGATGCAATCAGTTCGGGTTGGGATTTTTGAGTGGTGAAACAGTTAGGCACTCAGCTGCAAACCACAAGGTTGGTGGTCCAAACCCAGCCAGTAGCTCCGCCAGAGAAAGACCTGATGATCTGCTCCCATAAATTACAGCCTAGAAAACCCTACGGGGCAGCTGTACTCTGTCACATAGGGTCACTATGAATCGGAATTGATTTGATGGCACCCAACAACAACATAAACATTTAGGAGTCCTCGGGTGGTGTGAACGGTTAAACACTGGGCTACTGACCAAAGGGCTTGCAATTCAAACCCACCCAGAGGTGCCTCGAAAGAAAGGTCTGGTGATCTATTTCCAAAAGATGACAGCCATGAGAACCCTGTGGAGAGCAGCTCTACTCTGACACAGCGAGCGTCAACACGAGTCAGAATCAAGGGCAACTGGTTTGGTTTTTGTTTTCGATAGGCATTTAACGATAAAACAGTAACAATGTTACCATAATTTGTATCACATTTTATAGTTCAAAAATAATCTATTTCAGATATAACAGAGCAGATATCATTATTCCCATTTTACTACTGAGGGCACTGAGAGAGAAAACGGTTGAATAACTGCTGAGTCAAGTTTCAAGGAACATGGGGAAGTCAGAGTTTGGAACCCTGATATTCTACCTCATAATATGGTGCCAGTGTCAAAACAGATAATAAAAGTGGGTGATAACCTGGAGAATAAAGTATCCATGAGTCAATACTGATATAATCAAATAAATGAATAAATAAATAAATGAAAGAAAAGGTTCAACCCTTTCTTACAGTAGAATTTCTATTAATAAATGTAGAAGGAATGATGAAAATAGAAAATAGCCATGTGGCAAACGCCAGAACAATAATTTTTGTAGGCAGGAACCATCAATGGAAGCTAAAATTAGTGGGCAAGAGAGTATATTTAGAAATAGGATATTTGCATAGCCTCAAAGTATCTCCCCACAAGGTACTTATTAATTACAAAGTGAAAACTGTAACTTTACAATGGAGAAACCTGGCACCACCTTAGCCAAATGGTCAAGGTTAACATCACCAGGAGTAAGACAACAACCGTGTATCTCCTGAGATGATGCACTGAGAAAGACCAAACATCTCTTCTGTCTTTGAGAGACATTCTACAAAATAATAGCCAGTACTCTTTAAAAATGTCAAGGTCATGAAAGACAAAGACAGATCAAGGAACTGGTCCAGATTGAAGGAGACATGACAACGCAATGTAGGATCCTAGGTTAGATCCTGGACCGGAAAAAGGCCTGTGAGACAAGTGACAAAATTTGAATAAAGTCTATTAATTAAGTAATAGTATTATATCAATTTCCTGGTTTTGATCAGTGCACTATGTTGTTGTGTGCCACAGAGTTGATTCCAACTCACGGAGACTCTATATGACAGAGTAGAACTGCCTCACAGGGTTTCCTAGGCTGTAATCTTTATGGAGAAAAGGCCCTGGTGGCACAATGACACTGGCGCCATTAAGAGCCTGGCTGCTAACTGAACGGTTGGCAGGCAGTTCAAGCCTACCCAGCATCTCTACGGGAGAGAAGACCTGGCGATCTGCTCCTGTATAGATTTCAGCCTAGGAACCCCCGTGGAGCAGTTCTACTCTGTCACATGTGGCCACTATGAGTCAGAATCAACTTGAGGGCACCCAACAACAACAGGTCTTTTCTCCCGTGGAGCTGCTGCACGGGTTTGAACCTCTAGCCTTTCAGGTAGCATCTGAACTCTTTAACTATTGCGATGTGTAATGTAAATGTTAACATTTGGGGAAATTGGGTAAAGGGTATATAGGAACTCCTTGTACTATTTTTGCAACTCTTTCTGTAAGTCTGAAGTTATTTCAATATAAAAAGTTAAAAAAAAAGATGATGCTCTTGGTACTTTTAATACAAACTACACCATACAGAACTTGCCTTTTCTTTGTTCAAGTGTGTAAATTTTGTTCCGTTAATAAGCTCCATTGAAGGATTAAACACTCTCAGGTATTAAATTATCTCAAAGGTTTAACAAGGAGAGTGTAAGTAGTCATAGTCAAGTAAAATCTGCTCATTTTCCCTTCATTAATGATTAGTGACTTAAAATATTACCACTTTTTAGAATAAAAGAACCTAATTAAAGTTAATCCCAATGAAACTAGTGTAGACTTGAATATTGTGGAAAAAAATTCCTATGCCAAAGACGTATTGTCATAAAGGCCCTAAATTCTTCTATAAGGAGCCCTGGTGGTACAACGGTGAAGTGCTTGGCTACTAACCAAAAAGGCCAGCAGTTCCAGCCGCCAGCCGCTCTACGGGAGAAAAGACCTGGTGAGCTACTCCTGTAAATATCACGGCCTGACCAAGAAAACCAGGAAATAGCAAAGGTTGAAGAGGCTGCAGGGAGACTGGAAATCTTATGCCCAGCTAGTGGGAATGTAAAACGGTACGACCACTTTGGAGGATGATATGCACTTCCTTAAAAGCTAGAAATAGAAATACCATACGATCCAGCAATCCCACTCCTAGGAATACATCCTAAAGAAATAAGATACGTCATACAAATAGACATATGAACACCCATGTTCACTGCAGCATTATTCACAGTAGCAAAAAGACGGAAATAACCGAAGTGTCC
Organism: Elephas maximus indicus; assembly: GCF_024166365.1. Taxonomy (NCBI): domain Eukaryota; kingdom Metazoa; phylum Chordata; class Mammalia; order Proboscidea; family Elephantidae; genus Elephas; species Elephas maximus. The sequence continues at coordinate 63,618,771 of NC_064831.1, read as the reverse complement.
ATCAACAGAAGAATGGCTAGACAAACTATGGTACATATACACAGTGGAGTACTATGCAGTGATAAAGAACAATGACGAATCTGCGAAGCATCTCACAACGTGGATAAATCTGGAGGGCATCATACTGAGTAAAACGAGCCAATCACAAAAGGACAAATACTGTATGAGACCACTATTATAAAAACTCATGAAAAGGTTTATACATAGAAAGAAACAATTTTTGATGGTTAAAAGAGAAGGGAGGGTAGGGGAGGGAAGGGAAAAAACACTAACTAGACAATAAATAAGTGGGGTAACTTTGGTGAAGGTAAGAGAGTATAGAACACTGGGGAAGTCGGCATAACGTAACCAAGGCAAGATCGTAGAAGCTTCATAGACACATCCAAACTCCCTAACGGACAGAATTACTGGGCCGAGGGCTAGGGACCATGGTCTCAGGGGACATCTAGCTCAACTAGTATAACATAGTCTATAAAGAAAATGTTCTACATCCTACTTTGGTGAGTAGCATCTGGGGTCTTAAAAGCTTGTTAGCAGCCATCTGAGATACTCCACTGATCCCACCCGCCTGGAGCAATGGAGAATGAAGAAAACAAAAGGCACAAGGGAAAGATTAGTCCAAAGGACTAATGGACCACAACTACCACAGCCTTTACCAGACTGAGTCCGGCATAACTAGATGGTATCTGGCTACCACCACCAACTGCTCTGAGACGGATCACAATAGAGGGTCCCAGACAGAGCTGGCAAAAAATGTAGAACAAAATTCTAACAACAACAACAAAAAAAGGCCAGACCTATTGGTCTGACAAAGACTGGGGAAACCCCGAGAGTATGGCCCCTGTACACCCTTTCAACTTAGTATTGATGTCACTCCTAAGGTTCACCCTTCAATCAAAGATCAGACAGGTCTATAAAACAAAACAAGACTAAATGGGCACACCAGCCCAGGGGCAAGGATGAGAAGGCAGAAGGGGACAAGAGGGAGGGCAATGGAGAACCCAAGGTCAAGAAGGGGAGAATGCTGACATGTTGAGGGGTTGGCAATCAATGTCATAAAACAATATGTATATTAACTGTTTAATGAGAAACTAATTTGTTCTGTAAACCTTCATCTAAAGCGCACACACACACACACACACACAAAGATTACAGCCTAGGAAATCCTATGGGACATTTCTACTCTGTTCTATAGAATTGCTATGAGTCAAACTCAACTCAATAGGAAACAATAACAACTAAATTCTATAGCTTTTAATAAGAGAAGGAATCAAGAGAGAAGTCTGTCAATTTGCTATGAGTAAGCCTCTCATTCCATGTAATTTGACAAAAGGGTAAGTAGGGTTCAAATTAAATCAAGAATTTATTACTGTCGGAAAAAAAAAGAGAAATAAGGAAACTATTTTTTTAAGATTTGCACTGCAAAATAGTTCTAAGACTGTGGTATTCACAACCATTTGTTTGGGGGTTATGACATTGATGATAAACTATATCACTGATAACTAGTGAGGTACATAGTGATATAAACTTTCAATACGCCTAATAGGAATTAACCAGAATTTACCCCCCAAAAGGCACTTTTTCTTCCAAACTATAAATCTAGTAAGCTAAATGGGAGCTCTGAAAATAAAGGCACAGTTTATAAAATCTGGCAAATATGTTTGACTCCAAGACATTAGTAAATAATAAAAAAGGAATAAGAAGGGGGCTTGGGTTATAATTGTCAAAATTACTCTCCTTGTTGTAGCTAATACTCTTTCAAAAGCATTATTCCAAAGGTTATAAGTCCCTTTAGAGAAAATAGAAAAGATGGGAAGAAGAAATGAGATGGTCAATATTACTGGCTTCACGTGCTTAAGATTTTCATGTTAAGTATAAAACAGAAGCTCTTTAAAAAATTATTGTCAAAAATTAGTCCTTAAAGGAGGTATAAGAAATACATATAAAGGCTACAATGAAACTACAGCAGAACAAAAGTATAATTATAGTTTTAAAAGCAAAGCTGACCAGATAAGCCCTTAAATTCCCTCTCAGAGCCACTATGGTATCAGTGAAGCTAGATACTTTCCACAAAACACTTAGTAAAAAAAAATAGCACAGGCTTAGGTCAAAGATCACCATTTTAGCTACCCAATTAGAGTGCCTCATTTGTCTGATCCACTTTAGCAAGTGAATTACTTGTATCATCTACATAAACCTCCTGATTTATATTTGGATATTCTAGTCCACTGCTAGCAGATCGCCTAATTGCCAAGACATAGCTTCTTCTGAGATATCACTAATCATCAAACGTCACAGAAAGCTGCAAAACTTTAACTGTTTGTTACCCTATGGTGAAAAAGGGTACATTTTGGGAGAATAAATACTTAAGGGGTTTTAGTTAAGTGAAAAAAAAAAAAATCAGAAAAACAATCTAAAAGGTTTTAGACTTCCAAGTAAAATGATATCTTGAACAGAAGCATGTAACTCATACCCTGACCTCATCTCAATTAAAATGCCAAAGCAAATCTAAATTAGGAGAGGACTACTTCAATATGAGAAACTAGGAATGAGTGCCATTCCTACGATAAAATGTTGAAGAATTTCTGCAAGACATGGTTAGATTAGATCTGATGGAAGAAAGACGCTGACAGCCAATTAGTGACTTGCCTTCCTGAGAAAGAAGTGCTGTGATTCAGAGAGAAAGCCGAGGAGATAGTGGTAGCAACACCACGAACATCTTCAAGTTTAAAGGGGCAAGGGCTTGGAAACAGGCAGGCCATAGGACAAAATAAGAAATTCTCCATTTGGAATCCATTTCACCACTGCCAATCAGAAGCACGAGACACAATGGCCCCAGTATGGGTACTTCAGTATACCAAGCAGGAGTCTGCGAAATCAAAGGAATTTCTCCCAGAAACAGTGTGAAGACATACCAGGAAGGTGGGTGAATAACCACAGTTACAACTGACATTGCAGGAAAATGCTGGTTCCTCACAGAAGAAACTAGACAGAGAGGTAACTGCCCTGCTAGGACAGGCTCCCAACCCCCTCCTCTCAGGCTTCTGTAAATTTACAGAAATGTAAATTTACATCAAACAGGTCTCTAATGTAATATTGGAAAGGAAAAAATCTATTAGCATCCAAGGACAGTGAGGTTATTGCAGATGAATTCACCCACAGGTTTCTACAGAAGAGACTTCTCCATGCATAAGGATGAGTAAAATTAAAAAAGGAGGAGAATGAAGAGGAGAAGGGAAAAGAGGATAGTAGGGAAAAGGAGGAGGAAAAGAGGAGAAAAAGAAAAAAACATAATACGGGTCTATGAAAACACTCTGCCACAAAAATGAAAGGAAAATATAACACAAGATACAGAGAAAAGGCATAGTTTTTAAAACACACAGAATTGGAAATGGTACATCTTGATTAAAATTCTAATGTATGAAATTCAATAAAACTGAGAAAAGCACAGATCGATGGAAAGCAATAGGGAATCCTGAAACAGGCCCACACATACAAGGTCAATTGATATTCAACAAAGATGCCAAAGTAATTCAATAGGGAAAGAATAATTTTTTCTACAAATTTAACTAGATTTCAGTATGATAAAAAAATGAACCTCCACCCTTTCCTCACACCATACACAAAAATTAATCCACACTGAACTAAATATAATAGCTAAAACTATAAAACGTCTATAAGAAAACATGGGAGAAAATCTTTGCAACCTTAGAGTAGGCAAAGATTTCTTAAATAGCACACAGAAAGCAAGGACTGTGAAATATAAAAAAAAAAAAAGATAAATCAGACTTCATCAAAATTAAAAATTTTAATTCTTCAAATAACATTCTTAAGAAAATCAAAAGGCAAGCCACAGACTGTGAGAAGATATTACCAACACATGTATCAAATAAAGGACTTATATCCGAATTTAGAAATAGCTCTTATGTAATAACAAGTAACAACAACAAAAAAAAAAGGACAAATAATTTGAACAGACATTTTACAAAAGAAAGCATATGATTACAAAAGAAAATGCGTTCCTAGCCGATAAGCATGCGAAGATGTGCTCACTAGTCATCAGGGAATGCATATTAAGCTACAATGACATGCCACCCCACAGACACTAGAATGCTAGAAGTATAAAGGCTGACAGTATCAAGTGTTAGTGAGGATGTAGAGCAATTCGAAATGTCAAACAGAGCTGGTGGGAATGCAAAATGGTACAATCACTTTGAAAAACACCATGACAGTTTCTTATCAAGTTAAATATTGATTTACCATCCAACCCAGCCATTCCAATCCTAGGTATTTATCCAAAAAAGCAATTAAAACATACATTCACATGAAAACTTGTATGAAAATGTTCACGGCAGCTTTATTCATAATCGCTTCAAAACGGAAATAACTCAAATACCCATCAACAGGTGAATGGATACATAAATTGTGGTATATCCATAGAATGAAATGCTAATCAGCAATAAACAAATCAACTGCTGATACATGCAACGACATGGCTAGGCTCAAAAACATGACGCTGAGTAAAAACAGTTAGACACAAAAGAGTATGTTCTATATAATCCCATTGATATCAATTGCTAGCAAAGGCAGAACTGAGCTACAGTGACAAACAGCAGAGAAGTGGTGGGATGGAGGTAGGGCGTCATGAGAGAACTTTCTATACTGACAGAAGTATTCCTGTCATGATTGTGAGGATGGTTTTATAGAGTTCTACACATTTATCAAAACCTAATTAACTCAATAACCAAAAAAACCAAACCTACTGCCGTCAAGTTGATTCCGACTCCTAGAGACCCTATAGGACAGAGTAGAACTGCTCCATAGAGTTTCCAAGGAGGGCCTCGCAGACTCAAACTGCCAACCTCTTGGTTAGCAGCTGTAGCACTTAACCACTACACCACCAGCGTTTCCTCAGTTAACTCAATAGGTGCATTTTATTAGATATAAATTATATCCCAGTAAAACTGATTTTAAAAGGCAATCAAGAAAAAATATTTCACACTTTCAAAGATTTAATACTGTTGATGGTTAAGAGCTACGGCAAGTCACAGCTGCTAACCAAAAGGTCGGCAGTTTGAATCCACCAACCGCTCCTTAGAAACCCTATGGGGCAGTTCTACTCTGTCTTATAGGGTCGCTATGAGTTGGAATGAACTTGACGGCAATGGATTTTTATAAAGTTTTACAACAATACCAAAAATAAACCCCAGTAATCCAGTAGAACATATGAAGTACACTACGGATTGCCAGAATGCTGGAGAACTAGAAGAGGAGAGATTTTCAGGGACACCTGAGTACTGAGAGCTAGCTCTGTCTTTGAAAAAGATGTGAATTTGATGCTTATAAACATTCCCTTAATCAGAAGCTCACTGAGTGTTAATACAAATTCTTCTGGAATGGTGACATAAGTTCCAAATATAAAAGGGCTACAGCCTAGCAAAAAAGGAAGCTTTCAGGGCCAGGCAAAAAACAATGTTTTATCAGCAGAAAATGGGGTCAAGAGCAAGTTATGCTGATATTCGCTGTATCTAACCCAGCCCCGCGTGGTCACCTCACTTCTAAAAAAATTCTGTTTTCTTTGCCAACAAGCAAGGAACTTCACCTGCCTCTCCTGTGCATGAAAGTCCCTTCTCCTTTCACCGAAATGCTATAGTTAGCATCAGAAGTACCATTAGCACAGACACACACCACCACATGGTTGGAGTTTAGAAGGAGTGCTGGGAAGGCAAAGGGGGAAGTACTGCCTGAGGACATTCGTCTGGGTGGAGACTGGAGAGGTTAGAGCGAGTAAGAGAGGTTTTTCTGGAGTAGTCATAAGGATAGTATTCATAGACTATTCCCCAACCTCTGACAAATACAGCCCAACAGAAAATTAAAAAGAGGAAAGGCAACGGCAAGGTAGTCTAAGGCATAGTTCACTAGTTTCTCTCTAAGGTGGGGAGGAGGATCACGGATTCCCAAAGGGAGCGGAAAAGCCAGGGAGATAGAGGAGGTAGGGTGGAAATCCCTCATATTTCTTCCAATGAGTAGTCAGCAACTTTTCAGGCAGGTACTGCATAAGAGCTGAGGCTTATTTAGCTGTGGGAGAGGATAAACTTAGAACAGTGAAACAATTTAACTCTTGCTAACCCAACTCTCTGTAGGAAAGAGAACAAAACACACAAAAAGTAAAATTAAGTAGATGTCAATGGTTTTAAATAAGGGAAAGGGGGATGATAATAAGTTATGCAGAGCTTTGTCTTTCCTGGTTCTTCCTGAAAAAGTGGCCAAAGAAAGACTGGTACTAATTTAAAGAGTTCAACAGTGTGAATAACTTGATTTTAAAACTTTGTGCTAAATCCTTCCTCTTAGAAAGTTCTGAAGTTGAGAAGTTGAGGCTGTGATTTGGACAAATATTTTTAAAACTAAGTGGGTTAAAATTAGACCTTGAAGGTTACAGGGTTTTCTTAAATAGAAATATATCATTTTCACTCATAAAGAATAAGCCAATTTCTTTTGGAAGAATATTTGGACAGGGTGTAAAAAAGAAAAAGGGGAAAAATCCTAAAAACTATGAACCCGATCATTTTCAGGGTGACCTATGCTTCTTTCCCAAGGAAGTAGAATTAATATGGTTTCAAGACCATTTAACTTCTGTGTTTCAAGCATAATTTTATTTAGGGAAAGACACTTGTGTTGGATTAGAACCAACTGAGATAAAAATGGTGGCTAGAAAAAGGGGCTAAAAGTCTTGGGAACTAATGTCTCCTATGTGGATGTCTTTACAATTTTGGCTTGAGACATTGGCTTCTGTAGCTTCTGCAGCTCAGAAGGAAAATGCTTATAAAAGGCAGATCTTTAGAGATTCACAATTATAAATAGACTATGTTTTTAACTTTGGAGAAATATCCCAAAGGAAGTTGTGAATTCTACTTTTCAAAAAGGGATTTGAGAAAAAGGAAATAGATGGCAGCCCACTGAAGGCTGCGTAGACTAATATCAGGAGCTCCAGCACCAGGATTGAAGTAGCCCAGTAAGACTGAGATGGCAGGAAGGAAGCAGGTGACAGGAACAATCTCAAACTTATAGGTCACCACGGGAGAGTACAGCAAGGCTCAGAGCTATGTGCCCCAGAGGAGCCATGCCTACATGTCCCCACCCTAAAAAGAACTCAAAGGGCACATCCAACACCTAAAGTTGAAAGATGAAAACAGGGGCGGGAAAGGGAATCAGATGAGACCTGGCAAAAAAGAAGCTGTACTCACTAGCTGGTATTTGCGTGTATGTGTGCGCGCACGCGCGCATGTATGTGCGTGTTTGGCAGCGAATGTTAAAAAAGAAAAAAAAAAAAAAAAGGCTAACGATAGCCAAGGGAAGATTGATTACAGGCTTTAAGGGGAAGTTAACTGAGCCCAAGTCCAAGGTAGATAGGGGATGGGGCCAAGGTTTCCCAGCTTTCTTGCTATACCAACCTTCTGACAGAAATGACAACAGGATGGCCTATGAATGTGTCTGCATGGAGCGCACTGACAGTGATGCCCCTGCTTGAATGCAGGTGCTAAGCGAACAAGCAAAATTGAAACCTGTGGTATTAACAGACCCCAAGCACATGGTTTAATCTGAAGAATTAAGTTTCCAAGACCTCACAGGGCATCAGAGACCTGTTATTTTTAAGGGAAATTACGTTTAAATAGCTATCCAGGTCCAAGAGGAAAGCCCAAAGCCTTGCTGATCTGCTTCGATTTCTACAGAAACGTATCACACACTTGGAGCTGTTACAGGGCTCTACCCATCAGTTTCCCTAAAAGAAATGACTTTTTTGGGGGTGGGAGGTAAGGTAGGTGGTGGGCCCTGGTGACTATAAACTTTCCATAAAAATTTGAAAGTATAAATACAGCATATTTTAACCGATGCCAGCAACTGGAATCTTGTTCTAAAGCAGAAATGGCTAAAACTTTCCATGAGTGTCCTGTCCCTACCTTTTATGAGAAGAATTCTAAAAATATACCACAACCCTCCTCAATGTGTTGATTCTTATGGAATCCAGAAAATATTGTTAAAAACCACTATTCATTATGGGTACAATGTTTATGGGTACAATGTTTTTAAAATATGTACTGTTATTTTTACCAAACTTACAATAAGTACATAGTTTTAAAAAGCAAATAGCTCTATAATAAACACCAATTTAAGAACTGAATATTCTTAAAATTTATTATTTTAACAGAACTAAAAAGAAAAACCATCTCAACAGATGCAGAAAAAGCATTTGATAAAATGCAACCCCTATTCATGATTAAAAACTCTCAGTAAACTAGAAAGAGAAGGAAACTTCCTCAATCTCATAAAAGGTATCTATAAAAAATGTACACCTAACATTGGACTTAACAGTGAAAGGTGAATGCTTCCCCCCAGGATTAGAAACAAGGCAAGAATATCAACACTCACCATTTCTATTCAACATTGTACTGGGTGTCCTAGCCATTATAATTAGGGAGAAAAAGAACATAAGGTTGGAAAGAAAGAGGTAAAACTGTCATTATTTGCAAACGACACATCTTCTATGTAGAAAATCCTAAGGAATATTTAAAAAAAGTTGTAAAACTAATAAATGAGTTTAGCAGGATCACAGGATACATGGTCAATACAAAAAAGGTAACTGTTTCTCCACACTAGCATCAATTAGATATTGAAATTTTAAAAATATTTTTATAATAACATTAAAAATTGAAATTCTTAGAAACCAATTCAACAGAAAGGGCCACGGGAACCAGAGACTACATCAGCCTGAGGCCAGAAGAGCTAGATGGTGCCCAGCTGTGACCAATGACTACCCTGACAGGGAACACAACAGAGAACCCCTGAGGGAGCAGGACAGCAGTAGGACGCAGACCCCAAATTCTCGTAAAAAGACCAGACTTAATGGTCTGACTGAGACTAGAAGGACCCCAGTGGTCATGGCCTCCAGGCCTTCTGTTGGCCCAGGACAGGAACCATTCCCAAAGCCAACTCTTCAGACATGGATTGGACTGGACAATGGGTTGGAGAGGGATGCTGGTAAGGAGTGAGCTTCTTGGATCAGGTGGACACTTGAGACTATGTTGGCATCTCCTGCCTGGAGGGGAGATGAGAGGGTGGAGGGGGTTAGAAGCTGGTGAAATGGACACGAAAAGAAAAAGTGGAGGGAGGGAATAGGCTGTCTCATTAAAAAATTATTTATTTATTTATTTATTTTTAGGGGGAGAGTAATTGGGAGTATGTAGCAAGGTGTATATAAGTTTTTGTGTCAGAGACTGACTTGATTTATAAACTTTCACTTAAAGCATAATAAAAATTATTAAAAAAAAAAAGAAGCCAATTTAGCAAAATATGTACAGTTGTTTGACTGCAGTGAATTACTTAATATGGCCCTTCTAGCCATTTTTTTTTTTTTTAGCCATAGTCTTTGTAACTCCCATCAAATGACTGAGTAGGATTATGCAAATAAGGTACATGGAAACCTAACGAGGGGACTGGTCAATTTTGCCATCGTGCTAGGCTTAAAGGGAGACAGAGAGAGAGAGAGAGAGTGTAGATGCTATAACACGGAAGACAGAAATGGATAGCTGTAACACTGGAGATGATGAGATGCAGAGGCAGAGAAATGGCGGCAGCAGAGGCAGAAAACCAATATGAAACTGGAAGGAGGCCTGCCACGGAGCTCTCAAAGCTGAATGCCTACTAGCAAGTGATGTCCTGGTGAGTAGGGTGCATCCAGGCACTTGATGGAGCTAGGTTTGCAGACCCAAAGAGCTAGGGTTGAGCACCCTTGGGTCAAGGCTTACTGGAGGAGTGCGGTGCCTTAGGGCACTTATTGGCAGATACTTGCCTGAGCAGGACAGAGGCCAGACTGAAGGGCTGAGGGGCCAAGGGCCAGGGAGAGACCTGCCTGCAGGTACAGCTGAGAATAGGCTGTCCTGCTCAAAGAACTGTATCCTGAGCGTTCCTGAACCTGAACTGTAACCTGTTACTTCCCTTATATAAACCCCACATTTGTGAGTATTGGCTGTGAGTTCTTTGTGGCCATTGCAATGAATTACTGAAGTAAGCAGAGAAGGAGAATGTGCCGTGGGAGGGACAAATGGTATCAGAATTGGTAAAAATGGCTGGCAAGAGGAGGTATGTCTGACCTCTGCCTCAAAGAAATCAGCCTTGGGCTGTGGATCTTGATTCTCCTTCCCTCTCGTAAAGTTAGAAGAGGTCAGCAGCCTCCGCCATGCCATTTTTACACTTGTGTTCTGAAAACTACAAAACAATGATGAGGGAAATTAAGGAAGATACATAAATAAATGGAAACCCTGGTGGCGTAGTGGTTGCATGCTACAGCTGCTAACCAAAAGGTCAGCAGTTCAAATCCACCAGGCACTCCTTGGAAGCCCTGTGGGGCAGCTCTACTCTGTCCTACAGGGTCACTATGAGTCAGAATCGACTCGATGGCAATGGGATATAAAAAAATGGAGTATAATAACATGTTCTCAGATGGGAAGACTCAACATTAAGATGTCCAAATCAAAATCAAACTCACTGCCATCGAGTCAATTCTGACTCACAGTGACCCCACAGGACTTCCGGGGCTGTAAATCTCTATGGAAGCAGACAGCCACATCTTTCTCCTATTGAGTCACTGGTGGTTTCAAACTGCCGATCTTTCGGTTAGCAGTCAACCACTTTAACCACTGTGCCACCAGGGCTCCTTATTAAGATGTTACTCCCTGCCAAATTGATTTATAGATCCAAGGAAAGCCCAATCAAAACCCCAGCAGGCTTTTTTTTTTCGGGGGGGGGGTGTAGAAATTGGAAAGCTGATTTAAAATTAATATGAAAATGACTAAAAATAAACAACTATGAAAAAGAACAAAGCTGGGTGATTTATACTATATGATTTTAAAATTACTACAAAGCTAGAATACTCAAAAATGTGTTATTGGAGTAAAAATAGACATACAGGTCAAAAGAACAGAAAAGAGAGCCCAGAAACAGACCTACACAAATACAGCAAATTGATTTTCAACAAAGGTGTCACAGTAATTAAATGGGGGAAAGCTAGCTGTCTTAGTTATCTAGTGCAGCTATAACAGAAATACCACAAGTAGATGGCTTTAACAAACAGAAATTTATTCTCTCACAGTCTAGGAGGCTAGAAGTCCAAATTCAGGGCACCAGCTCCAGAGGAAGGCTTTCTCTCTCTGTCAGCTCTGGGAGAAGGTACTTGTTATCAAACTTCCCCTGGGTCTAGGAGTTTCTCAATACAGGGACCCCAGGTCCAAAGGACACACTAAGCTCCTGGCTCTTCTTTCTTGGTGGTATGAGGTCCCTATCCTCTCTGCTCACTTCTCTCTTTTATATCTCAAAAAAGATTGACTCAAGATAAAATCTAGTCTTGTAGATTGTATCTTGCCTCATTAACATAACTGCCTCTAATCCTGCCTCATTAACATTACAGAGGTTGGGATTCATAACATATAGGATAATTACATCAGAACACAAATGGAAGAGAACCACACAATACTGGGAATCATAGCCTAGCCAAGTTGACACACACTTCTGGGCGACACAATTCAATCCATAACACTAGTCTTTTCAACAAATAGTGCTGGAACAATTAGATGCCCACATACAATAAAATGAACTCAGACCCATAAATATATATAAAACATATACCAAATTGTCGAGTTACCCTATGTTTCTCAGTGGTGTGTGTCTTGAAATTTGATTAACCTGGTTTTGCAACTGCAGTGCAAAAATCATCCCATGTATGAAGCAAAAAAAACATCTACCAGTTTGTAACAACACTTACCACTGGTATAGAAAAGAGAGACAAAGCTCAGAGGGTCCACCTATGTCTAAGGAAAGCCAAACTGCATTAATGTCACCATTCAGCAAAGACCCAGGATCCTGACAGGGAGAACTAGCGGTAAGGCAGGCATCCCTCAGCCACTGTTTAGAGTACTTTTTATTAGCAGCTGACAGAGAAACCTTACCTCTTGCAACTGATGCAGGCCCTGACAGGCAGATAAAGCAAAATGGTACAACTTGTGCTGCACCTTTAAGAGTCACGAGGCACACAAAGATGACCTTGCAGGTCACCTCACATGCAATAAGGCCAAAGTCTATTTAAGTGGAAAAATGAATTGTCCTAATGTACACATGTGGGACCCTGCCATCATAATATGAGAGAACATCTCCACTAGAATGATGATACAACATGGTGACAGGGAGTTGTGGCTCTGGTGTTCACTGCTGTATCCCTGGCACCTAAAACAATGTCTAATATGTAGTAATTGTTCAATAAATATTGTTAAATGAATAAATTATGCATATGTAGATTTCAGTAACCACTTGTTGAGTGAATTTATTATGTACACAGATATTATTCACAATATTATTTGCAGCTGAACAATATAATAATCTTCCATTACATTTCCTTTCTTGTGAGATCTCTTTGATTGGAAATTAGTAATTGCCTTCCAGCATCACAGCAACACGCCAGTCCCACAGTACGACAAACTGACAGACACGTTTTATTGACTATGCAAAGGCATTCATTCGGCTGTGTGGGTCATAACAAATTATGGATAACATTGCAAAGAATGGGAATTCCAGAAACTTAATTGTGCTCATGGGGAACCTTTACATAGATCATAGAGGCAGTTGTTCAGACAGAACAAGGGGAAACTGATTGGTTTAAAGTCAGGAAAGGTGTGCGTCAGGGTTGTATTCTTTCATCATACTTATTCAATCTGTATGCTGAGCAAATAATATGAGAAGCTGGACTATATGAAGAAGAATGGGGCATCAGGATTGGAGGAAGACTCATTAACAACCTGTCTTATGCAGATGACACAACCTTGCTTGCTGAAAGTGAAGAGGACTTGAAGCACTTACTAATGAAGATCAGAGACCACAGCCTTCAGTATGGATTGTACCTCAACATAAAGAAAACAAAAATCCTCACAACTGGACCAATGAGCAACATCACGATAAACGGAGAAAAGACTGACATTGTCAAGGATTTCACTTTACTTGGATCCACAATCAACAGCCATGGAAGCAGCAGTCAGGAAATCACATGACGCATTGCATTGGGTAAATCTGCTGCAAAGGACCTCTTTAAAGTGTTGAAGAACAAAGATGTCACCTTGAAGACTAAGGTGTGCCTGACCCAAGCCATGGTATTTTCAACCACATCATATGCATGTGAAAGCTGGACAATGAATAAGGAAGACCGAAGAAGAATTGACACCTTTGAATTGTGGTGCTGGCGAATATTGAATATACCATGGACTGCCAAAAGAACGAGCAAATCTGTCTTAGAAGAAGTACAACCAGAATGCTCCTTAGAAGCAAGGATGGCGAGACTGCGTCTTGCATACTTTGGACATGTTGTCAGGAGGGATCAGTCCCTGGAGAAGGACATCGTGCTTGGCAGAGTACAGGGTCAGCGGAAAAGAGGAAGACCCTCAACGAGGTGGACTGACACAGTGGCTGCAACAATTAGCTCAAGCATAACAACGACAGTAGGGATGGCTCAGGACCGGGCAGTGTTTTGTTCTGTTGTGCACAGGGTCGCTATGAGTCGGAACCGACTAGACGGCACCTAACAACAACAACAATTGTCTTGTTTCTTCATTCATTTTGTTTCTATATACCGATTCAAACCCAAACTTTCAAACAAAACAACTGTTATTTCCTCCTTTATATACTTTTTCATTCTAAAATTTCTTACTATATATATTTAGAATAAAGAGCAAATGCATTCTTACAAAATTAGAGTTTTATAGAGGGCTACATCAATTAACAATAGCATCCTTCGAGTTTTCTTTTAGCTTTTTATTTCCTCAAGTCTGTACCTCTGCATGTGCTATTTTTCCTACCTGAAAAAACCCTCCACACACTTCTCTTTAAATTTAGTCTGTCTTCAACCCTATCTCCCCAATTAAAAATCCTTTAAAAAAAAAAAAATCCTTTATAGTACTGGTTAATTCTAATGCCTTGATCCACTTGACTCCCAACAAAGAACTAAACTTCCTTAAAAAAAAAAAAAAAAATTTTTTTTTTAAGGCAGGTAATATTCATTATGTTTTTGTGTTTCCTACTATTACAGCACATTTAATACATGCTTAATTTTCTGAACTTGCTGAGGCCAAAGAAAGCTAAAGGATATAAAAATTAATGTAAAACTATGTGGGTCAAGAAATATATCTGTGTATAAACAATAGGCATAAAACCTACCAGTAATGTCTGTCCTTGAGAAATGAACAAATGACCTGAGACAACTATGGTGAGAACAAGATATCCAGATTCTTCACTGGAATCAAAAACCTTGAAAAGAGAGAGAGAGAAATGTACATAAGATAACACATTTCTGCAATACTGACACACTTATAATACTGATAACCAAATTATTTTCTCACAATGACCTTCCTACTCTGAATGTTTTCTTTCATTTTATTTAATATGAAATCATTTTCTTGTAACTTCAAACTTGGGCTAACATTCAGGCTTTAAAAACATGATCGAAACGAGTATTTTGAAACAAAAAGAATACTGGATTAAGAATCAGGAGATGTGACCCCTAAGCCAACTTGTTCGTTACATTTTAATAAATCATTAATTCTCTCTAAGCCTCAATTTTTTTTTCCTATAAAATGGGGATAATGTCCTAGAGGATTGTGATGACACTTCAAAGTTCCAGATTCTTCATTTCATAACATGGAGCAACCTGGAAGGCATTATGCTGAGTGAAATTAGTCAGATGCAAAAGGACAAACATTGTATACAACCACTATTATAAGATCTTGAGAAATAGTTTAGACTGAGAAGAAAACATTCTTTTGTGGTTATGGGGGGGAGGGAGGGAGGGTGGGAGAGGGTTTTTTACTGATTAGATAGGAGATAAGAACTACTTTAGGTGAAGGGAAGGACAATACTCAATACAGGGAAGGTCAGCTCAACTGAACTGGACCAAAAGCAAAGAACTTTCCTGGATAAACTGAATGCTTCAAAGGTCAATGGAGCAAGGGTGGGGGTTTGGGGACTATGGCTACAGGGGACATCTAAGTCAACTGGCAAAATAAATTCTATTAAGAAAACATTCTGCATCCTACTTTAAAGTGTGGCGTCTGGGGTCTTAAATGCTAAAAAGCGGCCATCTAAGAGGCATTAATTGGTCTCAACCCACCTGGATCAAAGGAGAATCAAGAACACCAAGGTTACAAGATAATTAAGAGCCCAGGAGACAGAAAGGGCCACATGAACCAGAGACTTACATCATCCTGAGACCAGAAGAACTAGACGGTGCCGGGCCACAACCGATGACTGCCCTGACAGGGAGCACAACAGAGAATCTCTGAGGGAGCAGGAGAACAGTGGGACACAGACCCCAAATTCTCATAAAAAGACCAGACTTAATGGTCTGACTGAGACTAGAAGAATCCCGGTGGTCATGGTCCCCAAACCTTCTGTTGACTCAGGATAGGAACCATTTCCGAAGACAACTCATCAGACATGGAATGGACTGGACAATGGGTTGGAGAGAGTTGCTGATGAGGAGTGAGCTACTTGTATCAGGTGGACACTTGAGACTGTGTTGGCATCTCCTGTTTGGAGGGGAGATGGGAGGGTAGAGAGGGTTAGAAACTGGCAAAACGGTCTGAAAGGAGAGACTGGAAGGAGGGAGCAGGCTGACTCATTAGGGGGAGAGTAAACGTGCGTATGTAGTAAGCTTATATGTGAGAGACTGACTTGATTTGTAAACTTTCACTTAAAGCACAATAAAAATTATTAAAAAAAAGTTTCTTTAACCGTATAATCCATTTTTCACAACCCCTCAAAACCTGATATTTTCTTTCTTTTTTCCCTCTAGACTTCAAACTAACACTTTATTTATCGTCATTAAAAAAAATCCAAAACATGTTTCAGATTCCCACCAGTACACGGTATTCTCTGTTGATTGAGAAAATATGCCAAAATGCTTTCATACTTTTATTTTTGGTGAAAATATACAAAACAAAATATATACCCATTCAACAATTTCTACATGTACAGATTAATGCCATTGGTTACATTCTCCGCATTGTGTCACCATTCTCATTATCTCTACCCATATTGTTTCACCACCATAAACTTTTACTCTCTAGGCCCCTTAAAGTTGTCATCTGTGCTTTAGAGTTACTGTTGTCAATTTGATCACATATAGATAATTCTTGAAAAGAGCAAAATGTTTAAGGCCATTGTTCTTTATTAATTGAGCTAAACTGTTGTTATGTTCATAGATGACTCCCTGAGACAGTTTCGGATCAAGGTTCAAAGATGATTTCAGGACAATACATTTGGCGGTTTTCTCAGTCTCAGTGGATCCACTAAGTCTGAAAACCCGGTGCTTTCTTTGGAGGAGCTACAATTTATCAATGTCACTTTTAAAATGTGGCGCCAAAACTGATCACAATGATGTTGGTGTGGTCTAACTAACTTTCCATTACTTGCAGTAAAGCAGCCTACAGTATCATGAATCTCTTGAGAGGCAGTCCCATTGAAAAGTTTGATCTTATATTTAGAAAACCTCCTGAAACTTCATCACATAGGTTCTTGGTAAATCATACTTTCCCTTTCTTCATCTGACCCTGATGTAAGACCTTGGATTTATCCCTGTTATATTTTATCTTGTTACATCTGCTCTGCTGTTCCAAACTATTGAGCTCTAGTGAGGCGTTGAGGCAGTTAAATGTCAAAGAGAATGTGACTGATACATACATTAGAGTGGGATTTGGACCTTAAGTGACTACATTGTATTGATGGCTTTAATATCATTAATAAACCCTGTAAGGTGACACCCTGGTATAATTTGTAAATAATAAGATGAAATTGTAAACTCACTCTTAATGCTCAAAGCTCAAAATAATTAACACATGCCTAACTCAACTAAAGCATATTTTTTACACAGTTACTTCTACTGAGCAATAATACTCTACTTTACAGTTTCATATCTGAGGTTTGGAACTTTAATGCTATATTTAAATTCAAGATTTCCTACTGCTGCTTCTCTAATTCGCTTTAAATTCCGTATTTAAAAATCAAATAACATTTTGGATATGAAGGAGGGTATGCAAAGCCCTGCAATATTTTCTTCAGTGAAAAAGCCCCAAATATTTTGAAACTAATTAAAATACTTCTAAATAACTCATGGGCCAAATAAGAAATTAAAAGGGAAATTAAGTATTTTGCACTGGATGAAATTTACCATATTAGCAAACTAAAAAAGGAAAACCATATGATTATCTCAACAAATGAGAAAATATAGAAGAAGACAAACATATGGACAGAGATGCTTTGTTCATGGGTTGGAAGACTTAATATTGTTAAGATGTGTGGTAGACAGAATAATAAACTGCCGCCCCAAAGATGTTCACATCCTAATCCCCAGAACCTGTAGAATATGTTAATTTAAATGGCAAAAACATGCTTTATAAATATAAAAATTCAAGAGCCTAATTCAAGAATTGGATAGATATTGTTTAGACTTAAATTAATTGTCTGAAAAATCAAGTAGGAGAAATATTCAGATACACAGAGCAAACTACAAAGAAGCAGAAATCATGTATAACAAGGTATGATACGTGGAAGGAAGATTCAGGAGAACAAATGTTAATGACAGGAGCTGGGGGGCTGTGCAGATGGAGGAAAGCCATTAATTAAACAAATAATAGAAGAAAATATCCCTCAACTGCAGAAAGACATCAGACTGAAGATGGAAAGGGTTCAAGTTCCAGACATCCATGGGGGGGTGGCGGGAAGCCAACAACTAGACAAATCCTTGTAGAATTCCTGAATTGAAGGGACAGAGGAACACTGGAGGATGCTAGAAAACTAACATATTTTTTTTTTAATGGTAAACGAAAGGAAAGAATCAAGTATTTTTCCTATCTAGAAAATACGGGCAAGTTTTTCTTTATAGAAATATTCCAGATAATAAAGAAAAAATGATAATATTAGAATATCACCATTTTGCAACCCCTAATTAACGGCTTTAGATATTATGCATTAATAACTGCAATATCACAAAAACAGAGACAAAAATTATATTATGTATCTGATTTTTTTTTATCTGATGGAAGATACATAGTCTTGCCAAAACATCAACCTGAATTTGATCAAGCCTCTAGATTTTAACTCATTAACAACTCATTAACAACCAGCGATATGCAGATGAAACAACCTTCCTTGCTGAAAACGAAGATGACTTGAAGTACCTATTGATGAAGAGCAAAGAATACAGTTTCAGTATGGATTACACCTCAACATAAAACAAAAATCCTCACAACCGGACCAATAAGCAACATTACAATAAATGGAGAAAAGATGGAAATTGTGAAGAATTTCATTTTACTTGGATCCACAGTCAATGCCCATGGTAACTGCAGTCAGGAACTCAAATGATACATTACACTAGGCAAATCTGCTGCCAAAGACCCCTTTAAAGTGTTAAAAAGCAAAGATGTCACCTTGAGGACTAAGGTGTGCCTTTCAGTCGCCTCATATGCACGCAAGGGCTGGACAATGAATTAGGAAGACCGAAGAAGAATTGACGCCTTTGAGTTATGGTGTTGGTGAAGAACACTGAATGGACTGCCAGAAGAATGAACAAATCTGTCTTCGAAGAAGTACAGCTAGAATTCTCCTTAGAAGGGAGGATGCTGAGACTTTGTCTTATGTGCTTAGGACATGCTATCAGGAAGGACCAGTCCCTGGAGAGGAACATCATGCTTGGTAAAGCAGAGGGTCAGGGAAAAAGTGGGAGACCCTCAACGAGATGGCTGCAACCATGGGCTCAAACATAGCAAAGATTGTGAGGATGGCGCAGGACCAGGCAATGTTTCGTTCTGTTGTACACGGGGTCACTATGAGTCAGGACTGACTCGAAAGCACCTAACAACATCTAGATTTGACCTAAAGATTAAAATAGACCTAAAAGACCTATCAATGAACCACAATGGCCCCATTTAGAGAAAAAAAAAAAAAGACAATAAGACTATTAGAAATTTGAGTACTATTTGATAATATTAAGGAATCACTTAATTTTTTAGTGTGATAATACTATTACGGCTACGTTCTTTTTTAAGTCCTTATTTTTTAGAATTACAAACTGAAGTAATTACTGATGAAATGGTATGAAGTCTGGGATTTTTTTCAAAATTACACGATGAGGGGTAAGTAGATGGGGTGTAAAAACCAAATCCAGACCCACTGCCATCAAGTTGATTCCAACTCATAGCAACCCTATAGGAGAGAGGAGAACTGCCCCACAGGGTTTCCAAGGAGCAGGTGGTGGATTTGAACTGTCAACCTTTTGGGTGGCAGCTGAGCTCTTAACCACTGTGCCAGCAGGGCACAGATTGGCCATGAATTGATAATTGTTTTATAGCTGGGTGATACGTACATGTGCGTTTACTACGCTATTCTACCTTTGACTATGCTTGAAATTCTCTATAATAAAGCATTTTTAAAAGGCTCCCCTGCTCTTTGTTCACTAGGTAGGATCAAGGTTAAGGAAAGCATTCAGCTTTTTACAAAGGAAATGTAATGTCCTAATTCTGCAGAGAAATTCCAAGTATCATAATTCCAAAACTGTAGACATATTATAAAAATAACTTATTTCTGGCTTTGGGAACCATGTTTAAAGAGTGACAATTTAGTATTTTACTGGAATGTTCATATTAACACAATATGGCAAGCTCAAAGAAAAATGTTCTTCTACTGACCAAGTTATAACAGAAAAAGATATTAATTTTAAGGTGTCAGACAGGACATACATCATTTTTATATCTTCTCTTCATTCCAGTTGCTAACCTAACTGTAGCTTAAGATTTACATCAACCTAACCCCTGTCTGTTGCAGTATTTTGCCATCAACACAGTGATGAGCACACACTGAGATACAGTTGGAGCCTGCCTATCACAAGCTGGTTTTTCAGGTACAATTTATGCATCAGTTAAATATCCAGAGAAACTCCTCTATTCACATCTTATACACATGGATTTGTGCAAGTCTGTACTATAAGAGATATCTAAAATTAAATAGAGAGAAGTAAAAACCACTGTGTGAAAATATAAAAAAGTATTTCAAATGTACTTACTCTAAAGTAAGTTATATCTACATGAAAGACTAAAATATAGTATTACTCTTCAGGTTTTGGCAAATCATGTACTCGATTTAACGTCTTGTTTTCTGCTTTGAAGACCCCTCAGAAAGTGTCACAGCTGTATATATTGACTCAAACTGCTGATTTGTGCATTACAAAATACAAAAAAAGAGCAATATTGCTAAGTAGGCTAACAGCTGCCTCCCTACTGGCTCTTTGTAGCTAAAGAGGCTCATAAATATTCCAACAAATTTGTATACTATGCTAATGAGAGTGGTCCTGCTACACACCTATTACCCAAGTGTTAACAACAACAATAATAAAGAAAACAATTACAAGAGCAACAACACCCAGGCGCCCCTAAAAAAGTAACATACTGGAGGAATTTTTTTCTTTTAAAGCCTGAAAAAGTTATCTCATGCATCTAAGTATATGATTCATCTTGTTCTACCTCATAACCATAAGAATAAGATGTGGTCATGAAATTATCCAGACCTTTTAAATTTAGCTAGTAAATTAATGCAGTCTCGATTAGTAGCCACAAATAGAAGACATTTATTCAAATACCTTCCATGTAACAGAGGAATAAGTGCTTTAAGTCTTTGAAATTAGCAATCAAGGCCCCTCTGGGTATTGTTCTTTCCATGACAAACAGTCATAGGAACATTTCTCCCATACATTAAAAAAAAGTCCTTTAAAAAATTCCCAGACTACGATAATAGACCTAAAATAATCACCAAGCATAACCAGAAAATACCTCCCACTGACACACTTAATCCTAGGTCTCTACAGCTCTCACACTAGCACTTGCTATCTTCATAGGCATTCTTATCCATTCATTCACAAACAAGGCCCATTTAGCTCTTAACAATTCCAATATCCAAATTGTATTTCTAAATCAGGGAATTTAAAAAATACCTTATTTCTCAGATGCCACATTATTATTTGTGAGGTGAAACGCACTCTATATTCCAAATGAACAGGTTCTTGAGCTTAACTGGCTAGCTCTTTCTTTTAGTGGCAATGCCTTAATCATCTCTAGAACCATGGCATCTGGCACATACTAAAACCAAAACCAAACCTGTTGCCATCAAGTCGATTCCAACTCACAGCAAACCTATTGGGCAGAGTAGAGCTACCCCATAGAGTTTCCAGGGAGCACCTGGCGGATTCAAACTGCTGACCTTTTGGTTAGCAGCCATAGCACTTAACCACTACCCCACCAGGGTTTCCGACACGTAGTAGGCGGGGAATAAAATACTAAATGTGAATTAATTTTAATACTCTTGGGTCTCATTTTTAATTGCAACTTCTTAGACTCCTTAAAGCACAAAGCTGAAAAAAACGTTCTTTACTATATTTGTACGGATACATTCTACCTTAAATCAGTTACACAAACAAACCATGGACTCTATAAAAAATATGTCTGTACACAATGAAATTAAGCTTGTGTTCATTGAAGAAAGAGAACACAGACTGATCCCAAGTTGGAAATATGTATTTAATAAACTGGTGCTTTGGAACAAGGAATGAAGAACATGTTAGGACATCAGTTACCAAATTGGTCCTCAAAGACTAAGTATTCTACAACATATGTTCCATATAATCCAATCAGACTTAATCACAAGTACAAAAAATAGTTCTATACCTATCAGTTAGAATAGGCTAGGGTAACCAAAAAAAAAAAAAAAAAAAAGGCTAGGGTATGCTGTAGAAATTAACAATCCTCAAACGCAAAGGTTTATTTCTCATTCACACTACCCATCCATCTTCACTCCTGTCATCACACACTATATCACACTATCCATCATTCTTCCTACAAGACCTAGGCAGACAAAGCAGGCAATATCTGCAACATTATAGCAAAGAGAAAGACTGCTCTGGCTCTTAAAACTTCTGCCCATGACATATGTCAGTTCTGCTCACATTTCATTGGCCAAAACCAGTCAGATGACACATTTAACTTTAGGAAGGTGGATGGAATATGCAGTTAAGTACATTTGGTGAACAGCACTAATGGCTACCATTTTATAAAAGCCATTATCTGGAATCACTTAGACCCCAGATCAAATCCCAGCTCTGCCACTTAGAAGTATACTTAATCTCCTTATCTGTAAAATAAAAATAGGAATAACTACATAAGAAGATCATCAGAACAATTAAATGATATAATGTGAGATTTGGTGCTTAGTAGAATAAAAAAAAAATACCTGGCCTTAATTCATTCAATCAATAAATATTTATCAGGCATCTGCCAAGTATTGTTCTAGGTACTAACATATAGTAATTATGCACTAAATAATATTTGTTTTGTTGTTGCTACTGTTTATTAGAAAATGCCTTTTGAGTTCTACCCAGGAGCCCTGGGAGTAAGTCTTCATTTCTTAGCAGCTTCAGGGAGGAGAAAAATGTGTGGCAGACGATTAGTTGCTCTCCAATGTCCACTTTTCCTTCTTAGATGGTAAACAGAACCTCTGATTTGTAGGCAGAAACATGACTTCATGGAATATAGACTACATTTGCTAGCTGTCTATGCAGCTAAGATGGCTGGCTATAGGGCTAAGTTCTGGCCACTACGTTGTAGGAGGAATAGGAGGGACTGTCATGTGGTAGCTCACAGCGAAGTTCCTTAAGAGACAGCAAGCAGGTACCCTTTGTCCCCAACTTCATTTCTTCCTTCACCCAGCTGTGTAGAATACAGACTGTATCTCAGACTATGAGATCACGGCCATATATAACAGAGGAATGAAATATAAGGAGCCTCAGTTCCTGACACTGTGAAGTATCATACCAGGCCTGGACTTTTACACGCGAGAATAATGAACTTCCGTCTTATTTAACCCACTATTATTTTGCATTCTCTGTCACTGAGAGCCAATCTTAATCCTAACTAATACAAGGTCTAACCTGTTGACTCTTCAAAAAAGCAAGCTTCATGAAACAGTAACTCTTGATGATACCCTTGCATCTTCATAAGAGAAAATATCCATCTAGGAAGCAGCACTGTACAGAGAATGGGCATTTGGCTTGAGGAAGACCTGAGTTTTATAATCTCTTCTTCCACTTCCTATGTAAAACTTTGGCAAGCTATTTAACCTAGCTAGGCCTCAGCCTCTCCTCTACAAAATGGTAATATGACCTAAAGAGTTATGAGAATTAAATGGGAAGAGGTTTATGAAGACACCTTATAAATTGTAAAGTGCTATTACAAGAATTACTTTGTCAATTGTTCCCTCTTCTCTACCCCTCCTTCAGAACTGGGACATACGAACTGATTGCAGTATGTAAGAATCACCTAGAGAGCCATCAGAGATTCTGATTCAGTAGGTCTAGATCAGGAAACATAAATTTCAACATGCACCCCCAAGAGACGCTGATGAAAGCAGTCAGCCCTCTACACCGCGAAAAACACTGCTGTAGTGATCAGGTCCTACCTATACTTTTAACCCTGTACTCAACTGCCCTAATATTTTAAGTTTGTGATGAAGTGCAAGGGCAGTTCCATAGTATCTCCGTAGTATCTCCATAGTACCCCCAGAGCCTAGATGAATGTCAAGTACCCAGTACATAATAATAATTTGCTGAACTGATGAACTAAAGAGGAAAAAGACAAAGTGAACTTGGATCAAAAGACCCACCATGGATTTCTACTTCTGGTCAACATGAAGTAACAGGGACTGACTTTACCCTTCTGCCTGAAACAACTAAAACACTGGACAAATTAGAGGAAGCAATAGTTTTCAAGATAATGGACATCAGGTAATGAAGGACAGTGATCCCCGAGAAATGACAGGAAACAAAGGAGGTGAGCCCCGCAATGGCCCCAGCTTACTTCTTGGAGAGTCTCAAGGTCAAAGAGCAAGGACGATGAATCCAGGTGGAGCCTGAAGTCTCCTGGAGTTAGGAGATGAAGTTGGGAGCCCAGGGAGATCAATGTGGCTACATTTGCAGGGCAAAATACTAGGAAGCAGAGAGTAGAACAGAGGGCACTCCAGAGATCTACAGCAGGCCCCCTCAAGTCTTACAGCGGAGTACTTATCAGTCATGTCTGTGAGGAAACTACTGGAGGCCAGGGAAAGAACCACCTGAAAGGATTTGAGGCAACGATCCCCAGAGCTCACATGGGGCACACAGTGAAAAACGTCATAATTCACAGGGCATCACATAGAGTTCTCAGAAGGGTTTTGTCTCAGGAGTGGGGTTAAAATTAGCCCTAGACCAAATCCAAGACTTCAAAGGATCAATGTTTCCAAGCTGCTTAACTACATCCCAGAACAAAGCTCAAGAATATTTATGGGAATGCAAAATATCCTGCACCCAAAAAGAGAACATTCGCAACATCAGGCATCGAATCAGAAATTTCCAGGCATGCAAAAAAACTACTCTACTATTTTTAAAAATACTTTTCTTGGGGATTTTACTGAATCTTAAATTTTCCTAAAAACAACAACACACTGTCATTTTAACCTGTGTGTAATCTCAAAATTCCTCACCTACATAACTGAACTGCTGTTCTCCATGTAAAATATTAACACTTCTAAGATAAACAGCAAAGTGGTTTAAAGCCTAAGCTTTAGAGACAGGAAAACCAGGATCTGAATTCTTCTCAACTGGCTACCTTTGTGTCCCTGGGCAAGTCATTTAACCTCTCTGAGTTTCAGTTCACTTATATACAGCATGGGTACAGCAATATTTGCTTAGTAGGGCTGCTGTAGTAATTCTGAAAAATTAAACAATAAATCTTTACAGAAGCAAACTGCCACATCTTTCTCCTGCAGAATGGCTGATGGGTCGAACTGCCGATCTTTTGGTTAGCAGCCAACCGCTTCACCACTGCTCCTTAAACAATAAACAGTAGCTCTGAATTTGTAATTAACATATTATCATAAATTCCAAAAAGTTACTACATATTCAGTCAAGCATTTACTGAGCCCCTATCATATGCTAGGTAGTATGTAGGCACTGGGAATACAAAAGGGGAAAAAAAGGACACTGTTGGTAAGAGGATCCAAAAAATATTGTATGCTGAATTTACATTTTAAAGTTCATTTCAAGTACAAACTTCATATTCTATTTCTTAGTTCCTAAGTAGGGCAATTATTTTAAGTTCCTCATAAAAATTAAAGGATGATTTTTTTTTCCCCTTTGAAAGGAAAAAAATAATCTAAGAATTTGTCAGGCTCAATCAAATAGGACATGTCCGAGAAATCCTTGGAATCTCCAAAACATGGTAAAACTTGAATCTCAAAAGCAACCTGCAATTAACATCACCTTTCAAAATTATTCTCAAATTAGTAGACTAAGTTATATTCAGACACAAAATACATAAAAGGGACCAATCTGTTATTATGATAAGCTTTTCAGAAAGGCTGGGCTAACAGATGTAAGGAATTAAAATCAAGTTCAAGTTTGTATTTCATGTGCTCACTCCACTTATATGACGACAGATGGTTTAAATATTAACCCTATTAATAAAACATTTGCATATTCATTATGAACCTGACTGCCTTACCCCATAACTCCATAAATTCATTTTATTAATACTATATGCCTCCCTTTTAATTCAAGGTCTTCTAAACCCTTGCCTCTAAGCATGGGCCTCAGACTAGCAGCATCACCATCGCCTGGGAGCTTGTTAGAACTACAGAATCTCATTTTCCAAACCAGAGCTACTGAGGCAGAATTTGCAGTTTTAACAAAAGCCCCCAAGCCCCAGGCGATTTCTATACACTTTAAAATCTGAGAAGCACAGTTCTGATTTTTTTTGGGGGGGGGCACTTTTGTACACTTGTCATTACACAGTTAAAACCTGCATGCAAACTGTGGTTAATTTACTTCCAGGTAGTAACCTGTAATAAGAATAGCACGAGTCAGATAACTAAAACAAATCCAACATACATATATATTAGATATTTTATACATCGTAATTTTTAGGTCTCAGACTAGACCTTACTTGTCAGCCAGTACTTCAAGTCTAAGAAGTCTATTTATTTTTGCCTCCGGAGTTGACATTTTTGCCTTAACACCTGGCCCTTGTGATGAGTCCTCTGTAATTAAACAACTGTACAGAACAGTATCAAGAAAAGAGATTATTCCCCTAACTCCAAAAAAATTTTTTTAACTCAAAATAGTTTCAACCAAGATTGAACTTGAAAGTTCCCTAGGGAAAGAACAATCAGAATGATTCTTTCCACCACAATAATTTTTTTATGCTTTACCTAACATGTATTTTTACTACAGGTATCAAGTTTTTAAAATAAGGAAATTCACATGAGACTTAGAGAGCGTAGCTCTTTAGGTGGCTCATCTTTTATTATAGTTGTTGCATAGTAGTCACCCAAAACAAACTGAACCCATTGCCCGTAGAGTCAATTCCTACTCATGCAGACCCTTTAGGAGAGAGCAGATCTGCTCCGTAGGGTTTCTAAAGCTGTAAATCTTTGCAGGAGCAGACTGCCACAGCTTTCTCCCTTGAAGCAGCTAGTGGGTTCAAACTGCCAACCTTTCAGTTAGCACCAAGGAGCGCTTAACCACTGCATCACCAGGGCCCCTTACAATAGTCACACTGCCCATAAAATAGAACGAATCTTGTTTTCTCTTTCATTTTCCCAAAAAACGACAGACCTAGGCTGAAGCTGATCACAGCAGGTAGGAAGGCTCAGCACAGATTCAAAAGAAGGTACAAATGTTCAGTTTTCAAAAGCAACCTCATCTCTTGTCACTGTAGCTGTGGCTTTATGCCAAACATTTGAGAACTACTGTTCCTTATAAACAACTATGAAGAGCTTTGCAAATAGAAGGAAAAAAAATGTAATAACAATCAAATTCTCAGAATGGTCAAATATTCATGGCCTCTGGGTTGCAGGCTAAAAATCTAAGAGTTACCCAGCTGCATCTGAGCCAATATACCCAATACAGATTCTTTGGAAGAAGGCATTTAAAGGGTGTGAAGAGAAGGCATAAGGAACCTGTTGGGGCAGCTTCAAAGATTAAATATGTCCTCAAACACCTCTAGCTTTTTATAAGATCCTATTATAAATCCTGGAAACCATGATGATGTAGTGGTTAAGAGCTACAGCTGCTAACCAAAATGTCAGCAGTTCGAATCCACCAGGCACTCCTTGGAAACCCTATGGGGCAGTTCTACTCTGTCCTATAGGGTTGTTATGAGCCGGAAACAACTCAACAGCAACAGTTTATTATTATTATTATAATAAATTCCACCACCCATCTGTCAGTTTGCTGTACCTGTGGTAGCTTGCATATTGTTGCTATGATACTGGAGGTTATACCACTGGTATTTCAAATACCAGCAGGGTCACCCATGGTGGACAGGTTTCAGCAGAGCTTCCAGACTAAGACAGACTAGGAAGACAGGCCTGGTGATCTACTTCTGAAAATCGGTCAATGAAAATCTTATGGATAACAACTGAATATTGTCTGGTATAGTACTGGAAGATGAGCCCCCCAGGTTGGAAGGAACTCAAAATACGTCTCAAAGTAGAGTTGACCTTAATGACAAAGATGGAGTAAAGTTTCATTTGCTGATGTGGCACAACTCAAAATGAGAAGTAACAGTTGCAAACATCCATTAGTAATCAGAACACAGAATGTGTGACATATGAATCAAGGAAATTTGAAAGTCATCGAAAGTGAAATGGAACATTTGAAGGTCCATATCCTAGGCATGAATGAGTTGAAATGCACTGGTATTGGCCATTTGAATCTGACAATCATATGGTCTACTATGCTGGGAACAACAAATTAAAGAGGAACTGCACTGCATTCATTAAAAAGAACATTTTGAGATCCTAAGGCATAACACTGTCAGTGATGGGTTAATATCCACACGCCTATAAGGAAGACCACTTAATACAACTATTATTCAAATTTACCACCAACCATGAACGCCAAAGATGAAGAAACTGAAGATTTTTACAGCCCACCACAGTCTGAAATTGACTGAATACGCAATCAAGATGCATTGATAATTACTGGTGACTGGAACACAAAAGTTGGAAACAAAGAAGATCAGTATGTAGTTAGAAAATACAGCCTTAGTGATAGAAATGATACCAAAGATCACATGATAGAATTCTGCAAGGCCAATGATTTATTCATCAGAAATACGTTCCTTCTACAACACAATGGTTAAGTATACATGTGGACCTCCCTGGATGGATTACATAGGAACCAAATCTACTACACCTGTGGAAAGATACATCATCAGTCAAGACAAAGCCAGGGGCCAACTGTGGAACAGACCATCAATAACACACGTGCAAGTTCAAGTTGAAGCTGAAAAAAATCTAAGTAAATCCACAAGGGTCAAATTACCATCTAGAATACATCCTGCCTGAATTTAGAAACTACCTCAAGAATAGATCTGATGTACTCAACACTAATGACTGAAGACCAGAATAGTTGTGGGAAGACATCAAGGACATCATACATGAAGAAAATGAAAGGTCATTATTAAAAAGACAGGAAAGAAAGAAAATACTAAAATGGATGTTAGAAGAGACTCTTAAACTTGCTCTTAAGCACAGACTAGCTAAAGTGGATGAAAAAAATGACAACGTAAAAGAACCCAACAGATTTCAAAGGGCAGCTAGATAAGACAAGAGAAAGTATCATGATGAAATGGTCAAAGACATGGAATTAGAAAGCCAAAAAGGAAGAATACAATGGACATTTTTAAGCGAAAGAACTGAAGAGAAAATTCAGGCCTTCAATTGCATTATTGAAAGATTCTATGGGCAAAAAACTGGATGACGCAGGAGGCATCAAAAGAAGATGGAAGGATTATACAAAGTCACCGCACCAAAAAGAAATGGTCAACATTCAACCATTTCAGGAGGTAGCCTATAATCAAGAATGACTGGTACTGAAACAAAGTCCAAGTTGCACTGAAGGCATTGGCAAAATATAAGACTCCAGGAACTGACGGAATACCAGCTGGGATGCTTCAACTAATGGATGCAATGCTGGGAAGTGCTTACTCGTCCATGTCAAGAAATTTGGAAGACAGCTACCTGGCTAACCAACTGGAAGAGATCCATATTTATGCCTATTCTAAAGAAAGGAGATCAAACGGAATGCAGAAATTATCCAACAATACCATTAATATCCCGTGCTAGCAAAATTTTGCTAAAGATAATTCAAAAACGGCTGTAGCCATACATCAACAGGGAACTGCCAGAAGTTTAAGCCAGATTCAGAAGAAGATATGGAACGGGGATATCATCACTGATGTCATCCCATGGATCCTGGCCAAAGGTAGAAAATACCAGAAAGATGTTCACTTGTGTTTTATTGACTATGCAAAGGCATTCGACTGTGTGGATAATAAAAAATTATGGATAACATTGCAAAGAATGGGAATTCCAGAATACTTCATTGTGTCTGGATCAAGAGGCAGTTGTTACAACAGGATAAGGAGATACTGCACGGCTCAAAACTGGAAAAGGTGTGTGGCAGAGTTGTATATTTTCACCTATGTATTCACTCTGTGTGCAGAACAAATAATCCAAGAAGCATCCTATATGAAGAACGCAGCCAGGATTGGAAGAAGGTGAAAAGGAAGATGACTTGAAGCACTTACCAATGAAGGTCAAGAGTACAGCCTTCAGCATGGATTACATCTGAACATGAAGAAAATGAAAATCTTCACAACTGGGCCAATAAACAACCTCATGATAAATGAAGAAAAAACTGAAGCTGTCAATGATTTCATTCCAGTTGGATCAACAATCAACATCCATGGGAGCAGGGACCAAGAAATCAAACTGGGAAAAGCATTGGGAAAATTTTCTGCAAAAGACCTCTTTAAATTTTTAAAAAGCAAAGATGTCAGTTTGATGAAAAAAGGGTACCTGACCCCAGCCAGGATCTTTTCAATGACCTCATATGCATGTAAAAGTTGGACAGTGAAAAAGAAGAGAGAAAAAGAATCCATGTGTTCAAACTGTGGTGCTGGTGAAGAATACTGAATATACTGTGGAGTGCCCAAAGAACAAATAATCCAGTCTTAGAAGAAACACAACCAGTATGCTCCTTAGAAGTGGGGATGGTGAGACTTCAGCTTACTTACTTTGGGTACATTAGCAAGAGTACAACTAGATATTTAATGCCTTTTTGTGGTCCTACGTTTACTGATTTCAAGTTTTAAGAAGTATCTCTAGGTGTAGTATTCTAGAATTTGGTGAATAATTCATTCTGTCCTATCTCTACTCACATTCACAGCAAGAGTCTAAGAAGAATTGTCTGTGCACATTGGCTCTACTTCCTCACCTACCAGTCACTCTTCAACCCACTCCTATCTGGCTTCCAACCCTTTAACTCCACTGAAACTTCTCTTGGTAAGGACCGTAACCAAAACCCAAAAACCAAACCCAGGTGCCATCGAGTCGATTCCGACTCATAGCGACCCCATAGGACAGAGTAGAACTGCCCCATAGAGTTTCCCTTTGGTTAGCAGCCGTAGCGTTTAACCACTACGCCGCCAGGGTTTCCAACCATAAGGAACTTCATATTCCTAAATTCAATGAAGACCTTAGTCGTTACTTTTCTTTGCAGCATCATTCAACAAAGTTGATCATCTCTGCCTCTTAAAATAACTCTCTTTAGCTTTGATAGGCCTGCATTCTCCTGGGTGACTCCCAACTCTCTGTTCCGTATCAGTCTTCTTTGAGGACTCTGTCCCTTCTACCTGACCTAAAAGTATTGGACTTCCTTGGGGCTTAGTCTTGGAATTTCATGTAATCCCCTGACTATAAATATCTCCTTCCTGCTGATGGCTCACATATTTACATCTCCAGCCCAGATCTTTCTTCTGAGTCCAGACCAGAATATCAAACTACCTATTCAACATCTCCACTTAGATGCTTCATAAACTTTAAACTCAATATATCCAAAACTGGAGTTTTGTATCTTCTCCCCTGCTGATCCTCTTTCAGTGCACCCCATTCCCGACAATCTAGCCAGTTGCTTCTGATAGAAACCCAGAAGTCCTTTTCTCTCACCACTCATATCCAATCACCAAGTCATGTCATTTTGGCCTTCAAAATATAGCTGTAATATCCCCAATTTCTCCATCTTCACTGCCATCCTCCTGGTCTACGCCATTATCATATTTTGCCTACAACACAGCAATAGTGTCCTAAGTCATCTTCCTGAATCCAGTCATATTCCCCTCTAATTCTGTCACCACACTGCAGCCAGAGTGATCTTTGAAGGATGAAAATATTCCTGATTAAAACCCTTCAGTGGCTTCCTACTGGTTTTAGATAATGTTCACAAGGTACCTCTTCAGACAACCTCATCTCATGCTATCATTCCCCTTTTCTCTAAGCACCAGCCTTACTGGCTTTCTCTCCGTACATTACATATGCTGAGATTTTTCCAGGCACAGGGCCTTTGTATACGTTGAGTCCTCTACCTGAAACACTGTTTTTTCTCTTCCCTCACTCTTCTCCTACTCACTGCTACCCAACACACACACACGCACGCGCGCACGCACCCCAAAACACCAGCGTCTACGTCCAATAGTCAAAAAAGACCAAAAGGAACCAAATAATTGGCAACCCATGGTATGAAAAGATAACACCAAATATAATCTTAACTGCAAACCTTTATATAATTTAAAGCCACTGCTTTAGGTGATTACAATATATTTACTTCTTCAGTGCTCAAAATAATCTGATGAAATGGGTACTACTGTATCCTCTATTTTAAGATGAAGTAAATAAGGCACAGAGAGATTAAGTAACCTAACCAAGGTCAAAGAAATTCAGTAGCAAAGCTAGGATTCAAATTTAGTCCTTCTTCTTTTATGTGAGTACTTGACTGCCTAAGAGCATATAACTTGATTATGGACTATACAGCCCCTCCCTTACACAGTTATTTGGATAGATACTATGTCCTCCCCTAGATAAAAAACATAAGCGAGGGTTGTTGTTAGGTGCCATCAAGTTGGTTCTGATTCATAGCAACCCAATGTAAGTATAACAAAATGAAACACTGCCCAGTTCTACATCATCCTCACAATTGTCGCTATGTTTGAGCCCATTGTTCCAGCCACTGTGTCAATCCATCTCATCGAGCGTCTTCCTCTTTTTTGCTGACTTTCTATTCTATCAAGCATGATGTTCTTCTCCTTGTTTCTAAGGAGAATTCTGGCTTTACTTCTTCAAAGACAGATTTGTTCGTTCTTCTAGCAGTCCATGGTATACTCAATATTCTCCACCAACACCATAATTCAAAGGTGTCAATTCTTCTTTGATCCTCCTTATTCACTGTTCAACTTTCACATGCCAATTAGGTGACTGAAAATACCCTGGCTTTTTTTGGGGGGGTTAGGCATATCTTAGTCCTCAAACTGACATCTTTGCTTTTTGACACTTTAAAAAGGTCTTTTGCAGCAGATTTGCCCAGTGTAATATGTCGTTTGATTTTCTTGACTGCTGCTTCCATGGGCATTGATTGTGAATCCAGCTAAAACGAAATCCTTGACAACTTCCATATTTTCTCTGTTTATCACCATGTTGCTTATTGGTCCACTTGTGAGGGTTTCTGTTTTCTTTATGTTGAGGTATAATCCATACTGAAGACTGTTGTCTTTGATTTTCATGAGTAAGTGCTTCAGGTCTTCAGAGCAAGCAAGGTTGTATCATTTGCATATCTCAGGTTGTTAATGAGTCGTCCTCCAACCCTGATGTTCTGTTTTTCTTCATATAGTACAGCTTCTCAGATTTGCTCAGCATAGATTGAATAAGTACAATGAAAGGATACAACCGTGACGCACTTTATGATTTTAAACCACATAGTATCCCCTTGTTCTGTTCAAACAACTGCCTCTTGATCCATGTACAGGTTCCTCATGAGCACAATTAACTGTTCCGGGATTTCCATTCTTCACAATGTTACCCATAATTTTTTATGATCCATACAGTCAAATGCCTTTGTATAGTTAATAAAACACAGGTAAACATCTTTCTGGTATTCTCTGCTTTCATCCAAGATCCATCTGACATCAGCAATGATATCCCTGATTCCACGTCCTCTTCTGAATTCAGCTTGAATTTCTGGCAGTTCCTTGTTGATGTACTGCTGCAACCATTTCTGAATTATTTCCAGCAAAATTTTACTTGCATGTGATATTAATGACATTGTTCAATAATTTCCGCTTCTGCTGGATCACCTTTCTTTGGAAAGGGCACACATAGGGATCTTTTTCAGTTGGTTGGCCAGGTAGCTGTCTTTCACATTTCTTGGCACAGATGAGTGGGTGCTTCCAGCACTGCATCTGTTTGTTGAAACATCTCAATTGGTATGCCATCAATTCCTGCAGCCTTAGTTTTCACCAATGCTTTCAGTGCAGCGTGGACTTCTTCCTTCAATACTATGGGTTCTTGATCACACACTACTTCCTGATAGGGTTGAATATCAACCAATTCTTTTTGGTACAGTGACTGTGTGTTCCTTCTCTCTTCTTTTGATGATTCCTGCATCATTCAATATTTTGCCCATAGAATCCTTCGATATTGCAACTTGAGGCTTCAATTTTTCCTTCCCTTTTGGTTTTCTAATTCCAGGCCCTTGCACATTTAATTATATTTGTTTTCTTGAGCTGCCCTTTGAAATCTTCTGTTCAGCTCCTTTACTTCATTTCTTTCTTTCAGTTTAGCTACTCCACGATCAGAAGCAAGTTCCAGAGTCTCTTCTGACATCCATTTTGGTCTTTTCTTCCTTTCCTGTCTTTTTAATGACCTTTCGCTTTCTTTATGTATGGGGTCCTTGATATTATCCCACAACTCTTCTGATCTTCAGTCATTAGTGTTCAATTAGTAAAATCTATTTTATTCTTGAGATGGTCTCTAAATTCAGGCGGTATATACTCAAGGTCACATTTTGGCTCTCTTGGACTTGTTTTAATTTTCTTCAGCTTCAACTTGAACTCGCAAATGAGCAACCGATGATCTATTCTGCGGTTGGCCACTGGCTTTGTTCTGACTGATGATATTGAACTTCTTCATTGTCTCCTTCCATAGACATAGTTGACTTGATTCCCGTGTACTCCATTCAGTAAGGTCCAGATGTATACTCCTTGCTTATGTTGCTAAAAAAAAAAAAAAAAAAAAGGTATTTCTAAGGAATAAGCCATTAGTCTTGCATGATTCTATCATGAGATCTCTGGCGTCATTTCTATCACCAAGGCCGTATTTCCCAACTACTGATCCTTCGTTTCCAACTTCTGCATTTCAATCATAAGTAATTATCAATGGATCTTAACTGCATGTTTGATCAATTTCATACTGCAGAAGTTGGTAAAAATCTCCAATACCTTCATCTTTGGCATTAGTGGTTGATGGGTAAATTTGAATAACAGTTGTATTAACTGGTCTTTCTTGTAGGCTTACGGATATTATCCTATCACTGACAGCATTGTACTTCAGGGTAGATCTTGAAATGTTCTTTTGGATGATGAATGTGACACTATTCCTCTTCAATTTGTCATTCCCAACATAGTAGACAATATGATTGTTCGATTCAAAATGGCCAATACCAGTCCATTTCAGCTCACTAGTGTCTAGGATATAGATCTTCAAGCATTCAGTTTCATTTTTGATGACTTCCCATCTTCCTTGATTCATACTTTGTACATTCCATGTTCCAATTACTCACAGGCGTTTGCAGCTGTTTTTTTCTTATTTTGCACCATGCCACATCATGCAAATGAAGGTCCCGAAAGCTTTATTCCATCCACATCATTAAGGTCGACTCTTTGAGGAAGCAGTTCTTCCCCACTTGTATTTCAAGTGCCTTCCAACCTGAGAGGCTTATCTTTCGGCACTATATCAGAGAATATTCCATTGCTATTCCTAAGGTTTTCACTGGTTAATTTTTCTTTTTCCGGAAGAAGATACCCAGGTCCTTCTCCCTAGTCTTAGTCTGGAAGCGCCGCTGAAATCTGTCTACCATGGGTGACCCTGCTGGTGTTTTAAAACACCAGCGGTATAGCTTCCAACATCAAAGTAACATGCAAACCACCACGTTATGACAAACTGAGGGCAGGGACCTTTTATATCTTGGTTATTGCTATGGGCTCTAGGTGCTCAGTGTTTGTTGAATGTATGAATGCTTACTACTTAATCCTTTGCATAATTATTTTGAGAATTTAATGGGTTCCAATCATGTGTTATATTACTATTTATATCTTCATATGTTAGTTTATCTGTTCAAATACACAATTTCTTATACTTATATTTCTTCCTCTGAAGAAGCAGCCCTTATGGTGCAGTGGTTAAGCGCTCAGTATGAAACAGATGTGTATGAACGGAAAAAGTCTTAAAGGTCAGTAGAAGGCAAACCAGTAAAGCAAGAAGACTATGTCAATAAAGAGAATGATCTGATGAAGGCCTGGGGGTAGGATATGCAGTAGGACTAGTGACAGTTGTATCTGAAAGAGAGGAATTAATGCAAGAAACTGAACAAAGAAGATTTAACAATTCAGTGTCTGACAGTAAAGAAATCAAGAACAGAGATAAAGAACGCGTCCAAAGTTTCAGGAATGGATGAACACCAAAATGATCAGAGAGGGAGACGGTTTTGGTAAAAAGATTGAGTGAAAAGACAAAATGCTCGGTTTTTAGACATGTTTATTTATTTATTTATTTTTATTAACTTTTATTGAGCTTCAAGTGAACGTTTACAAATCAAGTCCGACTGTCACATATAAGTTTATATACACCTTACTCCGTACTCCCACTTGCTCTCCCCCTAATGTGTCAGCCCTTCCAGTCTCTCCTTTCGTGACAATTTTGCCAGCTTCCAACTCTCTCTATCCTCCCATCCCCCCTCCAGACAGGAGATGTCAACACAGTCTCAAGTGTCCACCTGATATAATTAGCTCACTCTTCATCAGCATCTCTCTCCTACCCACTGTCCAGTCCCTTTCATGTCTGATAAGTTGTCTTCGGGAATGGTTCCTGTCCTGGGCCAACAGAAGGTTTGGGGACCATGACCGCCAGGATTCCTCTAGTCTCAGTCAGACCATTAAGTATGGTCTTTTTGTGAGAATTTGGGGTCTGCATCCCACTGATCTCCTGCTCCCTCAGGGGTTCTCTGTTGTGCTCCCTGTCAGGGCAGTCATCAGTTGTGGCTGGGCACCAACTAGTTCTTCTGGTTTCAGGATGATGTAGGTCTCTGGTTCATGTGGCCCTTTCTGTCTCTTGGGCTCTTAGTTATCGTGTGACCTTGGTGTTCTTCATTCTCCTTTGATCCAGGTGGGTTGAGACCAATTAATGCATCTTAGATGGCCGCCTGTTAGCATCTAAGACCCCAGACACCACATTTCAAAGTGGGAAGCAGAATGTTTTCATAACAGAATTATTTTGCCAATTGAGACATGTTTATTTTTGAGATGCTGTTAGGACACCCATATAAAGCTATTCAGCAGACAATCAAATGCAGTCTTGATGCTCAAAGGAGAAATCATGACCATACAGTACCTAAATGGATAAAAGAGTCAAATGCTTAAGAATGAAACAAATTCCCAAGCATGAATGAAAGAATGGAGAGAGTTAAGAGCCAAGTCATCAGGTATACTAACAACTATGGTTCTTACTATCAAACGTCTACTTCCAATGATGATTGACTAGGTCATTGGAACAAATGTTCCCGCTAAAGACAACTAAAAAAGCTGGACAGAATATAAAAACCGTATTTCAAAACTATCAAAAAATTTTAAAAGATAGTAGAGAATAATGGGTCAAGACTGAGAAGGAACGGAAAATTCAGGGAGGTGAGTTATGCATCAGAGGTGTTTTCTAGCCACAGGGAAGGGTGCGAGACTGAGTTATGATTTTCACAGAATTATGTGGCTGGGGGGATAAAGCTGGAGTCCACCGTGCATCAAAGGAAGAACACTTATTTGGGTGGCCCAGAAAATATCAAACCCTAAAACCAGATTAAGGAGATCTCAAATTGCTAGTGCCTCCAGACACCCAACAGAAATAAAACAAAAATTCTCTCTTGAGGAAGATAACGCTATCTTAGGTCTCAACATATTTCTATTAATAATTTTTCAAATGCAACATCCAGGAAACCATTAAAAATAATCAGATATATAAAGAAGCAAGACAACACAAATGAGAACTAAAAGAAATAGTAGACAACAGAAACAGATCTAAAGGAACACCACACAATGAAATTATCAACCACAGACTAAGTAACCACTATCCTTACTATGTTCAAGTCAATATGAGCCAGGCTTGAAAAATTTGACAGGAAAATAGAAACTAAAAAAAGTCACAGAAGATTTGTAAAGTAATCAAATAGAAATTGTATATCTAAAAAAATAAAATAACCAAGAGTAAGATCTCCCTATCAGTCTATAGTCACTTTAAAACAGAAATGAGAATGTAAGGGAGCAGGGAAACTAGACTAATGGATACAGAACGAACAGAACAGAAATAATGAGAATGTTCACACATTGTGAAGAATGTAACCAATGTCACTGAACAATCTGTGTAGAAATTGTTGAGTGAGAACCTAATTCTTAAGGATTAGCCCTTGTGCACTGCTTGTGGGCATATAAAATGGTGCAGCTGCTGTGGAAAATAGCTTAGCAGTTCCTCAAAAAGTTAAACGTAGAATTACCTTACCAAACCAAAACCAAACCTACTGCTGTTGAGTCAATTCCGACTCATAGTAACCCTATAGAACAGAGTAAAACTGCCCCATAGCGTTTCCGAGGAGCACCTGACAGATTTGAACTGCTGACCTCTTGGTTAGCAGCCATAGCACTTAAACCACTACGCCACCAGGGTTTCCGTTATGACCCAGCAATTCTACTCTTAGGCATATACCCAAAAGAAATGAAAGCAGGGACTTTCCAGTGAAAGCAGATACTTGTATACCAATGATCATAGCAGCATTATTCAAAATACCCAAAAAGTGGAAATAACTCAAGTGTCCATCAATAGGTGAATAGATAAACAAAATGTAGTACATCCACACCATGGAGTACTATTCAGCCATAAAAAGAAATGAAGTTCTGATACATGCTATAAAATGCTTGAAAACATTAAACCAAGTGAAAAAAGCCAGGCACAAAAGGGCAAATATTGTACCATCCCATTTACATGAAATACCTAGAAGAGACAAATGCATGTTGTGGTAGTTGCCACTGAGTCAATACGTACTCATGGCCTCCCCATGTGTACAAAGTAGAACTGCACTCCATCGGGTTTCCAAGGCAGTGACCTTTCAGAAGATTGCCAGGCCTTACTTCGGAGGTGCTTCTGGATGGGTTTGAACTGCCAACCTTTCGGTTAGTAGTCCAGTGCTTAACCATTTACACCACCCAGGGACTCCAGACAAAATCACAGAAACAAAAAATTCAATTAGATGTTACCTGGGGCTGGAGGCCTGTTGGCGTAGTAGTTAAGAGCTATGGTTGCTAACCAAAAGGTCAGCAGATTGAGTCCACCAGGCTCTCCTGGGAAACCCTGTCCTACAGGGTTGCTACGAGTCAGAATCAACTCCACAGCAACTGGTTTGTTTTTTTGGGGGTCGGGGGCTGGAGGCAGGGGATAATGGGGAGTTAATTGCACACTTAAAAATGGTTATAATGGCAATTTTTATGTGGCATATTTTTTACTATAAATAAATAGGTAACACACGTAAGGGAGCCCTCTGGGACAAAAAAAAAAAATAGAGTACAGAAGTGCTTCTCAAAAGGTATTCCATGGTACACTAGGGGCTTCCTCCAAAGTGGGTTCAATGTTCAACTACATTGGGGGAATGTTATATTCTCTGCCCCCAATTTGGAAATTCATAATGCACCGTAGCATAGTAAAGAATGAATAATCTTTAATGAAAGAAACCTGTTTAACATTTTTTCTCAATTAATTTAATCATGGAACCATTTTAAGAGTAACATACTTTGGGACATGATAGACTCGGTAGAGATGAGCTACTCTGAGGTACCTCGAAAAGAAAATGAACGTGCTTCCATCCAACCCCTTCAATAAGGTAGGAGTTGAGGTTGCCCATTTGGGTATCTCAAGGTATGGAAGGACAGGTATGTGAAACTGACAAGTACAAAAATGGTTTAGAACATTTTCATATGGGGAACACTATAAGGAGGCGTCAGCCTCTCATTTTCCAGGCAAGAAATCCTTATCTCTTAGACTTTCCCTTCTTCCTCTCCACCTTGGTTATAGATGATTCTGTAACTAAAATGAATTCTCTCTATGCCTCTATACATATTTTACCTCAAAAAACAAACAAACAAAAACAGTAGCACATAAGGAAACTGCGGAATAGATGGTCCAGGATAGGGAATGAGCACCCACTTCATTCTTGGTACCTTTCTCCCGCCCTTCAAATATAGGATATAGGGACAAGGGAGCCTGTAAGGCCAATAGTGAGGAGTAAAAAAAAAAAAAAAAGGGGAAACAAAATAATGACTATACTCCCTTTCATTTGTATAATACATGTACAAGCACTTTTACAAGACTGAATGGTCACATCACCCCATGCAGTGGACCAGATCTACCTCCTGGCCCATCCTCACCCAGCCTCTTGACATTTCCTTGGGATTGCCCCACCAATATACTCTTTGCTCTGGAACTTGAGAGACAGTCCCCATGGGTCAGTGACCCTGTCTTTTAGTTTGTCCTTCCATTTATTTCAGGCTTTAGTCAGCTGAAGTCCTAAGTGACCCAAAGGGTTCAGTACCCACCTACTAACCAACCCAAACCCACCCAGAGGCACCTCGGAAGAATGGCCTGAAATTCTGCTTCCAAAAGGTCACAGGAGTCACCACGATTAAGAAACGACTCCATACAAACTGGTTTTTTTGTTTGTTTGTGGTTGGTTGGTCAGCACTTCAGTGGGGAACGTGAAGGAGATGGACTAGTGAGCTTTTACGTAGTGCTACCTCAGTCCAGGTAGGTACCAGGTGGCCCCTGACAACCAGTCGGCCTCCACGTGTGACAGTGTAATTGTCAGTATCAGAGAGCCCTTGTCTGTCACACTGGCCCCCAGTCTCCCTGCCGGCCTGTCAGAGTCAGTCAGCCCCTTCAGTGTCCATGCCATACAATCCCTGTCAGCCTGTCCATTCCTCACATTTCCGTCAGCCTGTCAGTCCCTTAGTGTCCTCTCCTTCTGTCCAAGTAGCGTTCGGGGAACCTGACCACCCGTGGCCCTAACAGAGGTCTTCACACTCCACCCTCCCTGGAGCCTGTGAGCACCTGGCAGCCATTCCTGCCCTC
Organism: Elephas maximus indicus; assembly: GCF_024166365.1. Classification (NCBI taxonomy): domain Eukaryota; kingdom Metazoa; phylum Chordata; class Mammalia; order Proboscidea; family Elephantidae; genus Elephas; species Elephas maximus. The sequence goes on along the minus strand of NC_064831.1, from coordinate 63,578,334 downwards.
CGGCCTCACCTTCCATGTAGGAGAAGAGGCTGTCCCAGCTTCCAGGTCAGGCACAGGCGGCTCTCCTGTCCCCGAGGGCATGAAGCGGCCATACCGCTGCAGAGGCCACTGTGCCGCTCCTAATCCCGGAAGCCCGAAGCCGGCCTGCACTTTTCCCGCTTCCGCCATGTCTGGCCGTCGAGCATGCGCAGCCGCGTGGGGGGAGGGGGCTGCCAATCCGCACAGCTAGCCAATTAGGAAGCAAAATGATCCCTGGCCCACCCTTCTCCTCCTGTGGAAGCCAATGGACGTGCTCAGACGACTCCTGCAGGGGGTTCTTGAGTTACTGGAGCTTGGCTCTGCTGCATACCTCAGGGGTCTGCTTTACCTTTCGGCACGTTCTTATCTTTATGGGCAAAGAAGAGGTAGTAGCTCTACCTTGAAGTGTGGCTGTGATGCATATACATGGTAGTTGATCTTGCCTCATCAGTTTTCCGGCCTTCACCTACCCTCAGGCAGCCCTTTCCATTATCAAGCAGCTCTGACTGAGGAGTTTCTAGAAGGGGCTGATCTCCATAATGTCTATACACTGGTACTAGGTCTGCTCTCTGAAACTGCCTTGACCAATGTGTTACCCTTCTTCACAACAGCCTTTCAGATGAAATGCCTCTGACCCAGGTCAGGAGCAGAGGGCTGGGGGACTGCCAGCGATACAAGGTGTGTCTCCATCAAACAGCAGGTGTAACTGAACTACATTGCTAGTCAACAAAGCACTTCACATGTGTTCTTTCATTTATTCTCCCAACAACCTTGTGGTGAATTAAGCAAAGCAGGGATTGTTACCTCCATTGACTAGATAGAGGCAAAATAAGGTCTAGAGAGTAGAAGTGGTTTGTCCAGAATTGCACAGCCAATTAACGGCAAAGCCAGAATGAAACTGCAGACTCCATAACCTCTTCATGTGTCCACCACTTGCAAAGCATTTAGTTATTCATACAGTCTAAGTTCAAGCCAGAAGCACAGTATAAAGGGGAGGAGGCTATATTAACCAAACACATAAAGTAGCGTTAAAATGCAAAGGATTTTTTGAAATTATGTGTATCAAAGTATATTAAATGCATGGACAATGGTTGGAGAGATGGTAACTTATTCACTCAACAAAGCATCGATTAAACACAGTGTGCACACAGCTATACTTGTCACTATAGGGATTACAGAAATGAGTAAGTCATGAATCTAGCCTTCTAGGACCCCAGAATCTATTAACAAAGAAAAAAACCCATAGCGACCCTATAGGACAGAGTAGAACTGCCCCGTAGGTTTTCTAAGGAGTGACTGGTGGATTCGAACTGCCGACTTTTTTGGTTAGCAGCCATAGTATGCTGTAGCTCTTAATCACTGTGCCACCAGGGCTCCAATAAAGAAAAAATGAGGTGCAAATACATACATAATGTTATTAGTTGTTGTCAGTGGATTTTGACTCATGGCCACCCCATGTGTGTCAGAGTAGAACTGTGCGCTAGGGTTTCAAGGCCGTGACCTTTTGGAAGCAGATCGCCAGGGCTGTTCCAATGTGCCTCTGGGTGGGTTCGAACCGCAAACCCTTAGGCTAGTAGTCAAGCACTTAACCAACTGGGGTAATCAGGAATCATACCTATAATATTCAACAGTGAATGCCACGTGAAAAGTACAAACTAAGCCTCTAAAAGATGAAGTAAAAAAACCTACCTACAGGGAGTGGGAGTGGCATTTGAGTTAGGACTTGAAAGGTGAGAAAAAGTTCCCCAAGGGAAGATGGAGGAACCTGGTATTCCAGGTGTAGGGGAAATTGAGGAGCAAAATTGCAGAGATGAGGACAGTGACATAACGAGCTAGACTGCAAGATTGTTTTTAAGGAAGGCGAGGCTACAAAGGTGAGTCGGGGCAGAAGCACTGAGCAGCAGCTAATAAGGAGTGTGGATTTTCCTTGGTAGGTGGGAGGGTTGTGGAAAATTTGCATAGGGGAGTGACACTGGGGCTGCATATGGGATAAATTGGATTAAAGGCAAGGGAGATTTACCACTTACCTTTCCATTAGTTCAGCAAAGCTTGGTGGATGAGGTAAGATTTCAGAAACTGCTTTCAGAGGTCCTTAATGGCACAGCAATATTGCATTTAAAATAGTAGTAAATGGTTAGAAACTTGGTTTGGATCCCAGCACTGTGTGACCTTGGGGAAGAAACCTTTCCGTAAAATAGGGTTAATAAAGACCTACCTTACAGATTCATTGGAAGGTAAAGCAAGACCAAGTATAGGAAAACAGCTGGTAAATTACAAAGTGGTACACATGTTGGTTCCTTCTATTGCCAGGGTCAAAGTGACTTTCCGTGGACTCCCTCAGGCAGGGAGGATGGGAACGGGAGCCTGACATTCACTCTCAGAGGCGCTCACTTTCCGGTCCTGGGCTGCAGCTGCTGTCAGACAGCCTTCAAAGGAGCAGATGGTGCGCACAGTTGGGACCCTGTCAGTGCCCAAGGACACCCAGGGCCCTGCTGGGTTCCCACCTGCAAGCTCCCTTCCTAGACAATGCTCCTGTGCTGGATCTCCTCAGGCCGCCAGAGTCAGCTAAGAACAGGTCAGGTCTGCAAAGGGAGGTATGATAAGCCCACAGCTCGATGTACAGAGACTCTTAAAAACTCTCAGGGAAATGAACCAATGTGTCTAGAGCACACAGGGAGTGCCAGGCACTGGACTAGGTGCTGGCGATACAACTGAGAACAAAACAGACATGATTTCTACCCACCAGAAGCTTGGAGTCTAGTGAGAGTCTAGTAAACAAAGAGTAAATTATTCCATATTTTTAATGGCTGTTGTGTTTTCTTTTTCAAAGTAAAGCTGTAACATTTATTTATGTCTAACTTCCAAACAACAAAAAGCATAGATCATATGTGTTCAAATGGATGAATTTTGACAGCTGGCACACTCCTGTAACGACTACCAAAACAAGATACAGAGCATTTCCAAAACCCCCAAAGTTCCCTTCTGAGTACCTCCTCTCAATCTCCACCCACCACTGATGTGAATTTTATCTCCATAGCTTAGCTTTCCTGTTCCTGGACTATATATACATGAAATAACATAGAATGCGCTCCTTCGTATCTGCTGCTTTTGCTCGGCTTTTGAGCTCCATCCACCTTGTGTGTATCAGTAGTTCCCTCCCTTTTAGTGCCGAATAGTGTTCTATTTTATGACTATACCACAATTGGTTCAATGATTTCCTTTTGGTAGACATTTGAGTTGTTTTCCAGTTTTTTCTAAAGGCTTCTATAAACGTTCTTATATAAGTCTTCTTTGTAGATACAAGCTTTCATTTATCACTAAATACCTAGGAGCAGAATTGCTATTGCTGGATCCTGGAGAGATATATGTTTATAAGAGGCTGCCAAACAGATCTCTATCGTGGTTGTACCATTCTGCCCTCCAACCAGCAAAATAGGAGAGTTCCAGTGGCTTCACATCCTTGCTGATATTTGTATTTTCGAGCCTTTTTAGTTTTAACCATTCCAGTGAGTGTGTAGTGGTATTGCATCGTGGTTTATATGTGCACTTCCCTGACAATGCATGTTGAGCCTCGTTTCCAAAGACTTCTTGGCAATTTGTATATCTTATTTTGTGAAGTGTCTGCTCAAATTTTTTGCCATTTTTTATTTGTAGGAGTCCTTTCTATATTCTGGATACAAGTCCTTCATCAGAGATATGTATTGAAAATATTTTTCCATTCTACCACTTGCCTTTTCATTTTCTTAACAATATTTTTCAAAGAGCAGAGTGTTTTATTTTGATGAAGTCGCATGTATCAATTTTTTTTCTTTTAAGATCAGTGCTACGACCTACGCCAGGGTTGTACACATATTCTCCTAGATTTCAGAATAATTCAGACAGTGACAAACAAGACCAACAGTCCCTGCCTTCATGAATATAGCTATAATATAGTTACATACATGAAGATGGTACAAAAGGCATTCAGAGGAGGGAGAAGTCACTCTCTCATCCAAAGCAGACTCTCCAATGTAACACATCTCTCTCAGCAGACCGTTAAAAAAAAAAAAAAAAACCTAGTCCCTAAAGCTAAAATGTGTTCATTTCATTGGAGATCTTTTTTGATCCCACATCCTTTCACTGTGTAACTCTGACTATTTTGTAGGCGGCGTAAATGACCCCAAGAGATGCTTGCTCCATGAGTTGTCAGCATCATTGTTGGAGGCAGCCTGCAGGACTGATTCTGGAACCCTAGAAAGTCCCTTTCAAAGCAGATCAGGGACCCCATACACCTCCCTTTCCCTAGGATATTGAGTCAGCAAAGAAATGATGGCTTCTGTCTCCTTGGGTCCTCTAGCTGACAGGATGACAGAGAAACGTACGCCTTGGCTCTGCCCGCCATGTCTCTCAGCAACAGCTGGGGACCACACAGAGCTGTTGAGAATTGCAGGGCACTGTCAGTGCCTGTGGGGTTTCTCAGAAAAGCCCTATTTGTGTCAGTCAGTCTGGATGAGGCGTTTCCCTGATGTCAGGCCTGGGGATGCTGTGTAAGGACACATGGTTCCATGGAAACTTTACACTTGCTGCTGGAAAGCAATTATTTTCAAGTTTCTTCTCTGCCCCTTTCATGTGAAAAACATAACTGGTTCATTTCAGGTAATAGAAGGAATTTTGATGTGACTAAAAAAACCCCACTGCCATCAAGTCAATTATGACTCATAGCTACCCTGTAGGACAGAGTAGAGCTGCCCATAGGATTTCTAAGCCTATAAGTATTTATGGAAGCAGACTGCCACATCTTTTTCCCATGGGGTGGCTGGTGGGTTCGAACCACTTACCTTTGAGTTAGGAGCCAAGCACTTTTAACCACTGTGCCAACAAAACTCCTTCTGATGTGACTGGATACAGACAATCCCATCCTGTCCACAGGCTGATGATCATTGGCACAATGTGAAGAGAGATTAACACCAACTTCTTCCATTTATTAAGAGCAAGGAGCATGATAAGCTAGTAAAAAATGTATGTTGTTATTAGGTGCCGTCGAGTCGGTCCTGATTCATAGCGACTACATGCACGACAGAATGAAACACTGCCCAGTCCTGAGCCATCCTCACAATCGTTGTTATGCTTGAGCTCATTGTCGCAGCCACTGTGTCAATCCACCTCGTTGAGGGTCTTCCTCTTTTCCACTGACCCTGTACTTTGCCAAGCATGATGTCCTTCTCCAGGCACTGATCCCTCCTGACAACATGTCCAAAGTATGTAAGACCCAGTCTCACCATCCTTGCCTCTAAGGAGCATTCTGGTTGTACTTCTTGTAAGACAGATTTGTTCGTTCTTTTGACAGTCCATGGTATAGTCAATATTCTTCGCCAACACCACAATTCAAAGGCGTCAATTCTTCTTCGGTCTTCCTTATTCATTGTCCAGCTTTCACATGCACATGATGCGATTGAAAATACCATGGCTTGGGTCAGGCGCACAAGGTGACATCTTTGCAGCAGATTTACCCACTGCAACGCGTCTTTTGATTTCTTGACCGCTGCTTACATGGCTGTTGATTGTGGATCCAAGTAAAATGAAATCCTTGACAACTTCAATCTTTTCTCCATTTATCATGATGTTGCTCATTGGTCCAGTTGTGAAGATTACTGTTTTCTTTATGTTGAGGTACAATCCATACTGAAGGCTGTGGTCTTTGATCTTCATTAGTAAGTGCTTCAAGTCCTCTTCACTTTCAGCAAGCAAGGTTGTGTCATCTGCATAAGACAGGTTGTTAATGAGTCTTCCTCCAATCCTGATACCCCATTGTTCTTCATATAGTCCAGCTTCTCATATTATTTGCTCAGCATACAGATTGAATAGGTATGGTGAAAGAATACAAGCCTGACGTACACCTTTCCTGACTTTAAACCAATCGGTATCACCTTGTTCTGTCTGAACAACTGCCTCTTGATCTATGTAAAGGTTCCTCATGAGCACAATTAAGTGTTCTGGAATGGGATATCGATTGAGATGTTTCAACAAACAGCTGTAGCACTGGAGGTGCTCACTCATCTATGCCAAGAAACATGGAAGACAGCTTCCTGACCAACTGACTGGAAGAGATCCATATTAATGCCTATTCCCAAGAAAGGTGATCCAACTGAATGAGGAAATTATAGAACAATATCATTAACATCACACGCAAGCAAAATTTTGCTGAAGATCATTCAAAAACAGCTGTAGCAATATATCAACAAGGAACTGCCACAAATTCAGGCCAGTTTCAGAAGAGGGCATAGAACCAGGGATATGATTGCTGACATCAGAGGGATCCTGGCTGAAAGCAGAGAATACCAGAAGGATGTTTACCTGTGTTTTATTGACTATGCAAAGGCATTTGACTGTGTGGATCATAACAAATTATGGATAACATTGTGAAGATTGGGGAAAAATGTATACCAGTTGATAAATTTGGGGCCACATTTTACAAAGCTGGGTTAAGAGTATCAGAAAATAGGAACTTCAAGCAAACCGTAACGAAAGCCTATGAACTCACACCTTGAAGAGAGGGACCATATCTTATTGATGTTGGAATCCAGAGTTCCTGGCACATGGTAGATTTCTCAATCATTTATTTTTAATGAAAGGATTGCAAATTTTAATATGGAAGAGAGAAAAGAATGGCTTAAAAATAACTTTGATCACAATAAACCAAGTTAAAAATCACTTTGAGAGTATAAAGGGCTAACATCCGTAAAAGGGTTAATAATTCTTTCTCATCCGTATCTCCACACAAGCCAGAACAAGAAGGAAAGTCTTTAGCCATAAAAAACCAAACACATTGCTGTCTAGTTGATTCTGACTCATAGCAACCTTATAGGACAGACTAGAACTGCCCCATAGGGTTTCCAAGGAGCTGCTGGTAGAATCGAACTGTCAACCTTTTGGTTAGCTGTCAAGCTCTAACCACTGTACCAGCAGGCCTCCATCATTAGCCATGTCCTAAGAATATTAGAGCTACAGCTAAAGAAGAATTTTCGTGTTTCAAAATCTTAATCTGACAGTTGGGTATGTTTGGGAAAATTTTTAACCCTGGAGTCTACAAATACATATAGGCGCATATAGAAAGGAAGACCTTCCAGAAATTTCTTCCAATTTGATGCATCACTTATTTCATCACTTATTACCTAACACTAGAAAAGTAATTTAACCCACCTCTGTAGAATTTTAGAATAAGGCTGTGATATTTGCAATTTACGCCTCAGAGGACAGATGAGAACATCCTAAAGAAAACGTTTTATGCTCAAAAGTGACTCAGCAGAAGCCTTTTTGAGCTTAGTTGTGAATATTTTTAATCCTTTAGCCGGCAGCCATTGTGACTGAGCCTCCAGCAGATGTTCGGTTAGAACTGGCTGGGGTTAAGAGGTCAAAGTTTCAGTAGGCACCCCAGGGAACCATTCAGGGCTGCTTAGGCTATTTCCTCACCCCAAGTACTTGAGCTCTGAAGGCATCACAGTATGTTTCCTAATGAAAATTATTTCCCCAGGAAATAATTCTGGAGATAAGTTGAGAGACCCAAAGGAAGAGGGAATTGTTTTTTTTCTTTTTTTGAGCGGTCACGTGAGTTCAACCACTTTGTTCATTTATTCGGTAGGTATTTGTTGGGCTTACCCTGTGCCAGGCACTAAGCAAAGCATCAAGATACGAACATGAATAGGACACAGTTCTTCTCTTGGACACCCTTGTAGTCTGGGAGAGGGACAAACACAAAGACAAATAATAATTTGCAGCGTAATGGGAAAGGTGCTCAGTAAAGGTAAGAACCTGGCATGTGTTGGTGCAGAGGAGAGGTACATTCAAACAGGAGTGGTCAGGAAGGTTTGCAGAGGTGGGAGACTCTTGAACAGTGCTTTCTTTATTTCGGAATAAAAAAATGGCTTTTCTATTCAAAAGAATTGAATGCAGGGACTCAAACAGGTATTTGCGCACCAATGTTCATTGCAGCATTATTCACAATAGCCAAATGGTGGAAACTACACAAATGTCCATCAATTGATAAATGGATAAACAAAATGTGGTATATACACAACAACGGCATATTATTCAGCCTTAAAGAGAAATGAAGTCCTGATACCTGCTATGGCGGGGATGAACCTTGAAAACATTATGCTGAGTGAAATAAGCTAGACACAAAAGGACAAATTATCTTAAGATTCCACTTATATGAAGTATCTAGAATAGGCAAGTGCGAAGAGACACAAAGTAGATTAGTGGTTACCAGGGGCTGGGAAGAGGGAATGATGGGGAAGTATTGCCTAATGGGTACCGAGTTTCTGTTTGGCGTATTGAAAAGGCTTTGCAAATAAATAGCGGTGATGGCTGTACAACATTCTGAATATGATTAATGCCACTGAATTATACACTTAAAAATGATTAAACTGGCAAGTTTTAATGTACATATATTTTACCACAATTTTTAAAATACCAGCAAAAAAATGGTTTTGTTATTCTCTGATAAAACAAAGCAATACAGATTTCTAGACCCTGTAGTGCAGTTAAGTTTACTGGTCAACAACTTCTCTTATCTCCAGATAACACAGCAATGATGGGTCACACATAAGAGGAGATCACCAAAAAAAAAAAGATAGCTGGGATCGAAAACAAGGCAAGCATCTCCAGGACCAGAAAGTCATAGCTGTGAACAAGGAGGATGCCAGGGGCATGCTGGGCTCCAGGTCTGGACACAGGCAGCAGTGGCAGGGGAAACGACTCCAGCAGAGGAACAGAGACAAAAGTCTCCGCTCAAGGCACAGAATAGAGCCAGCCTCCCTGCACTGGGCAAGGATCTGGAGCCCCTTCTTTGGAAAGGGATTTTAAAAGGCTGCCCCTCTGCTGCCTGGGGTAACTGTTTCCAGGAAGACAGGGACCCGCTGAGGCAGGTGGACAGGCACAGCCCCACAAGCAGGACCTGAGCCAAGTCTCCTGCAGGCTTTGGGACTGGATATCCCCAAAGTTGCAGCAGAGGAGGCATGCTGGAACACCTCATAAGACTTGGTTCTGGGCTGGGGCCTGGGGCACTAAGAGAAGGAAATAGCACACCCACTCTACCACTAAAAAGGAAGGGAAAGGTGAAGAAAAGCAGAAATCTTCGCAGAAAAGCAAAAGTCTAAAACGAGGAAATCTAATTCTAGGAAAGACAGTCAACAATAGGAATACAAATTCATTGCTGATCAAATTAATTTTATAGAACCAAACCCAGATGCTGATGAGTCAGTTACGACTCATGGTAACCTCATATGCATCAGAGTAGAACTGTGCTCCATAGGGCTTTTAATGGTTGGTGTTTCAGAAGTAGATGGCTAGGCCTTCTTTCAAGGTGTCTCTGATGGACTCAAACCGCCAAACTTTCAGTTAACAGCCAAGCATGTTACTCATTTTCACCCCTCAGAACTCCATTTTATAGAACAGACTGACAAAAATGCTTAAAAATGATCAATACTATTGCAACCTCTGGTAATATGGATAAATAATAATACCGAGCAAAACAATCCAGACACAAAAGAGCATAAAACAAAACAAAATAAAAAAAACTCATTGTCGTGGAGTCAATTCTGACTCATAGCGACCCTATGGGACAGAGGAGCACTGTGCCATTGGGTTTCCAAGGAGTGGTTGGTGAATTCACACCACTGACCTTTTTGGTTAGCAGCCATAGCTCTTAACCACTGTGCCACCAGGGCTCCCCAAAGAGCATAAGACGTGCTTATATTTATAGAATGTGAGAAAAATAGACAAAACTAATCTATGGTGTTTGAAGTCAAGATAGTGGCTGTCCTTGGAAGAGGGCTCAAGTGACGGTTTTGGGGTGCTGGAAATGTTTTATATCTTGGCCCAGGTGCTCGTTACATGGTTGCCCTTCACTTCATGAAAAATCATTGTATTATATATATACAACTTTTGTACTTTCTTTTTGTATGTTATAGTTCAATTAAAAAGCAGTACATTTGAAAATACAGACAGTAAATAAACTTTCAGATATAATTATGACTAAGCAAGTTTATACTCCCAGACGCTCACAAGAGAATTCTTAGAGAAGGTACTTAATAGCACAGAAACTGATTTAAATTTTAGAGACATTTAACTGTTGACTATTTAAAAATAAAACTTTTTGTGTTAAAAATGTAAAATAAAAACTAAAGAAAAGTACAAGATGGAAGAAGAAAGGTGTTCAATGAATAGTTATGTTATTGTCTAAAGGTAAGATTGAACTATTTAATACCTTTAGATTTGTTAGGAAAATGAGGAATTAAATGTGTATTCGTTCAAAACATTAGAGAAACTACTATGAAAAATAGACATAATCTATGGCTTCTATAGATATAACCTATAGATTCAACAGAAAGAAGAAAAAAAGGTGAAAGAAATTATGAAATAAGCTGGTACTAAAAATTCAAATATATTAGTATTCACAAAAAACATAAACAAATTGTTGCTGTTGTGTGCCATCCAGTCGATTCTGACCCGTAGCCGAGTGAATTCCAACTCATAGCCACCCTCTAGGACGGAGTAAAACTGCCCCATAGGGTTTCCAAAGAGTGGCTGGTGGATTCCAACTGCCAACATTTTGGTTTGTAGCTTGAGCTCTTAACCACTGCCACCAGGGCTCACATATTACTCATATATTAAAAAACAATTATCAGATTAGATTTTTTAAAATCTAGCTATATGCTAGAATTAATTATATTAAGTAAGGTTAAAGTTATCAACTATAAGAACATCAGAATGCAGTTGGCCCTCCGTATCCGCGGGTTTCACATCTGCAGATTCAACCAACACTGGATCAAAAATATTCAGAAAAACAAAAAAAAAGGAAAGTTCCAAAAAGCAATTCTTGAATTTGCCACGCACCGAGCACTACACTGAATCCACACGAAGGAAATGATGTGTAGGCATACCCTGCTGTAACCTCCCACCATTTCACAGGTCCTCAGCCTCTCTCTAGCACTCCTTGTTTGTTCATCTCTCGTCATTATTCCCTAAACAATATAGTACAACAACTATTTACATTGTATTAGGTATTATAAGTAATCTAGAGATGATTTAAAGTATACGGGAGGATTGAGTAGGTTATATGCAAATACTATGTGCCACTTTATATACGGGACTTGAGCATCTTCAAATTTTGGTATCCACGGGGGTCCTGGAACCAACACACCACGGATACTGAGGGACGACTGTACGAAACTCCCACATTATGAGAAGACACACACACACACACACATTCAGAAAAGCGATCACAGATTACAAAGTGAAATACAGTAGAACATCAAACATGAAGTATTAAAACCAAGGACTAACTTAAAAGATGCAACATATTGTCTTATTAATAAATGTAGTATCAACTAACATAGGGGGAAAAAGACTGATCACAAAGCAAACTGGAGGAGAGATTTCAACAAATTTCCAAAAGAAAGAAAACTGCATGAGGAATGGTAACTGACGGAGGAGGGCAGTGGAAGCTGCAGCTTTGAGTAGGCTGGGAGGAAGAGGTAGACTAAAAGAAAGCAGCAGATATGGCAGGTACTACACCAGCCCTGGGTGTGTGGCACCACTGGGCAGTTTCTATTAATCTGGTAGGGTCAGCGGCATATCTTTGGAAGATGGTGCTGCCTATGGCAGGCATTGACATTACACACTTGTCCAAACATCAACACCCTGCTTTTAGATAACTTTACCATAATATCAGCTCAAAAATACAAAGTCGAGCTTATTAATCTTTTAATTAACATATTGCTATGCTTGAGGAGGAACCCCTGGTGGCGTACTGGTTAAGATCAAACTGCTGACCTTTTACAATAACTCACTCCTACATTGCCTGAGGAGACCCTGATGGCATAGTGTTTAAGGGCTACGGTTGCTAATCAAAAGGTCAGCAGTTTGATCTACCATCCACTCATTGGAAAACCTATGGGGCAGTTCTACTCTGTCCTACAGCGTCACTGTGAGTCAAAATTGACTCAACAGCAACAGGTTTTGGAATCTTTAGGGAAGCAGATTGGCACATCTTTCTCCCGCAGAGTGGCTGGTGGGTTCAAACTGCCAGCCTTTTGGTCAGTAGCCTTTTAACCACTGTGCCGCTGGGGCTCCTTGCTACGCCATAGAGCCCATCTTTGTTTCCGATGTGCATTTCCTTGCTCGCTAATCAAATTAAGCATCTCTTCATATGTTTGTTGCCTATTTTGTTGTCCTCTTGTGCTTGTTCATATCCTTTGCCCATTGTCTTTTGGGTTTGTCTTTTGGTCTTTGATTTGTAGCAGTTCTTCATTTATTCTAGATACTAATCCTTTAGCTGTTAAATATGTTGGAGATATTTTCTCTCAATGTTTTGCTTGTCTTCTAACATTACCTATGATAATTAGGTTCTTCATTACTAGTGTAGTCAAATCTATTAATTTTTTTTCTGTCTTGTTTAAGGAATCCTTTTTGTGGAAGTTCATAATGATATTTACTTATTACCTTTTCTCATAGTTTTATTGTTTGCTTTTACATTTAGGTCTTTAACACATCTGGAATTTATTTTCCTGCATGATGTGAGGAATCAGTGTTTTTGAGGTAACAAGCATTGAGAAGCTTTCCTTTGCTCTGAAAAACGCTTCTCATAGAGGTATTCTGGCATTTTGCATAATGCAGATTTGTCAGACCTGGGAGTAGAAAAAGTAGAAAAGGAGCGGAGAACCATGAAGAAGCCAGAAAAAGTAGAGAAATTTCACATTTCATCCAAGCGTGAGTCCTGGGACATTGTTCGGCAAAACAATCATATAAAACCCACTTTGAAAAGGCTGATGGTAAGGTGTATATAAGTTTTTGTGTGAGAGACTGACTTGATTTGTAAACTTTCACTTAAAGCACAATAAAAATTAAAAAAAAAGAAAAGGCTGATGGTGGGTCTCGATTGTCTACAGGTGGAATGCTAGTGAGTAATTTTAGATTCCCTCACTTCCATTCACCACTTGACATATGTTCAGGGAAATTGTGGAAATGATGAGAAGGGAACCTAAGTAGCTTCAGTCTGAACAAAACCCAGCAAGAAAAGCAAGGAAATCATATTTCAAAGGCTAAGCTAAAGGGTTTGAGAATTTTCCTGTAGTTTTTGAATAGATATTCACTCTACATACATTCATTCATTCATTCATTCAACAGACATCTATTGAGCACCTACTCTGTTTGGTAGACATTTAAGGGCTTAACCATTAGCTGAAAAATTGGCTGTTTGAACCCAACCACAGGTGCCTCTGTAGACAGGCCTGGCGATCTGCCTCAGAAAGGTCACAGCGGAGAAAACCCTGTGGAGCGTACTTCTATACTCTGAGGCACACAAGGTCACCATCAGTAGGAATCAACTTGACAGCAACCAACAACAACAACTCTGTTCCAAGGAGTATGCTGGGTACACTGGAGCTATAGAGATGAATAAGGCCCCCCCCCCTTGCCACCAATAAGCTCCTTTCTCAGCAAAAAGATAAACATATGAGGAAATAAATCTCCATCTTGTATGATAAACATAACAAGTGTGGCTGCCACACACCATACAAATTCAGCACAGAACAGGGAGGAATGAAGAACAGTATTGTGGTTGGGGAGGAAGAGGTGGTCAAACAGCTGTTCCTGGAGGAACTAACATGTGAGGTACTATTCAAAGTCAATGGAGCCCCAGTGGCACAGTGGTTAAGAGTTCAGCTGCTAACCAAGAGGGTGGCAGTTCGAATTCACCAGCCATTCATTGTAAACTCTATAGGGAGTTCTACCCTGTCCTGTAGGGTCACTATGACTCAAAATCGACTCAACTGCACCATCCTCACAATCATTGCTATGTTTGAGCCCATTGTTGCAGCGACTGTGTCAATCCATCTCATTGAGGGTCTTCCTCTTTTTTGCTGACCCTCCACTTTACCAAACATGATGTCCTTCTCCAGGGACTGGTCCCTCCTGATAACATGTCCAAAGTATATGAGATGAAGTCTTGCCATCCTCCCTTCTAAGGAGCATTCTGACTATGCTTCCTCCAAAACAGATTTGTTTGTTCTTCTGGCAGTCTATGATATATGAAATACTCTACACCAACACCATTATTCAAAGGCATCAATTCTTCTTGGGTCTTCCTTATTCAATTGCTCAGCTTTCGTATGCTTATTAGGCTACTGAAAATACCATGGCTTGGGTCAGGTGTACCTTAGTCCTCAAGGTGACATCTTTGCTTTTTAACACATTAAAGAGATTTTTTGTAGCAGATTTGCCCACTTCAATACATCATTTGATTTCTTGACTGCTGCTTCCAAGGGTGTTGATTGTGGATCCAAGTAAAATGAAATCCTTGACAACTTCAATATTTTCCATTTATCATGATATTGCTTATTGGTCCAGTTATGAGGATTTTTGTTTTCTTTATGTTGAGGTGTAATCCATACTGAAGGCTGTAGTCATTGATCTTCATAAGTAAGTGCTTCAAGTCCTCTTCACATTCAGCAATCAAGGTTGTGTTATCTGCATATTGCAGGTTGTGAATGATTCCATTTGGAGGGAGCAGAAAAGGAGACAGGTAGGAGGCAATTGTGCCTCCGGGTAGGAGGGAAGGGTTTGAAAATGTCACAAGAACAAAATCTATTTCTCCTCTTCGACCTGAACTTGTCTTAGTTCTGAAGAAAGGCAGAATTTCAGCAAAGAAAACAAATATAGGCTGAAATTAACCTTTGTTTACATGTATATCTAGATTTCTTTCACTCATCCAATAAATATTTTTTGAGGAGCACCTCCTGGGTACCAGGTGCTAGAGATATACCAAGAGCTCCTGTGAAAAGATGGCAAACAAATACAGATGCTAAGACAGGTCTTTTAATGGAGAGCTGTACCTCAGACCTGGATGTGCAAGAAATGTGCCTGGGAGAATACGGGAAGGTTTCACAGAAGAAGTAATCCTTGAGTTGATATTTGACAGATAATGAAAGTCTACAGAGCAGAGAAATAGGAAGGAGGCCATTCTAGGTGGAGATCTTAGGACGTGATGCTAGATGCATGATCACGATACCCCTTTCTTCCGGCTGCACCTGCCTCACCACAGCACCTGGCTCAGGGAAGAGAAGCAAGGTCATTCTTTGAAGGAGGGTGGCATCTGATTAGCCCAGAGGTGGCCTCCTGACAAGTAGATGGTATCCTATAAGCAACTGGGCATTAGAAACTGATTTTAGGCAATCAGACTGGATTTCTCAAGAATGTAGAGAATATAAATTGTACTGTCTAGCCAGAGTAGACTGTTAACCAGAAGGTTGGCCGTGCACACTCACCCAGCAGCTCCATGGGAGAAGGACCTGGGGATCTGCTTCTGTGAAGATTATAGTCAAGAAAACCCTATGGGTTTCAGGGTACATCTAGGTCAATTGGCATAATAGTATCTATTAAGAAAACATTCTGCATCCCACTTTGGGGAGTGGCGTCTGGAGTCTTAAACACTGGCACGTGGCCTTCTAAGATGCATCAATTGGTCTCAACCCACTTGGAACAAAGGAGAATGAAGAATACCAAAGATATAAGGTAATTATGAGTCCGAGAGACAGAAAGGGCCACATAAGCCAGAGGCTACATCAGCCTGAGACCAGAAGAACTAGATGGTGCCCAGCTACAACTATTGACGGCCCTGACAGGGAACACAACAGAAAACCCCTGAGGGAGCAGGAGAGCAGTGGGATGCAGACCTCAAATTCTCATAAAAAGACCAGACTGAATGGTCTGACTGAAACTAGAAGGACTCTGGAGGTCATGGTCCCCTGAACTTCTGTTAGCCCAAGACAGGAAGCATTCTCAAAGCCAACTCTTCAGACAGGGATTGGACTGGACTATGGGACAGAAAATGATACTGGTGAGGAGTGAGCTTCTTGGATCAAGTACACACAGAGGCTATGTGGGCAGCTCCTGTCTGGAGGGGAGACGAGAGGGTAGAGGGGATCAGAAGCTGGTCGAATGGACACAAAAACATAGAGTGGAAAGGAGAGTGCTGTGTCATTAGGGGGAGAGCAACTAGGAGTATATAGCAACGTGTACAGAGATTTTTGTAGGAGAGACTGACTTGATTTGTAAACTTTCACTTAAAGCACAATAAAAATTAAAAAAAAAACCTATGGGGGAGTTCTACTCTGTCACACAGGGTCATTATGAATTGGAATCAGCTCATTGGCACCTATCAACAAGTCAGAATAGAAGGACAATGGAGGTAGTGCTCAGAGAGAAAAGAGGATTTGGTTAGGACATCTGGTGCCCAGAACCACCGTGAATCTTGGACAACTTTTGGTGCCAGTTCCAGTCCAGTCCACATGTGTACTACAATAAGCCACCTTCCATTCTCAAGCAGCCTTGTGGCTCCATGTCTGCTCACCTGTGCACCTACACACAGTACACAAAGTAATGGAGGGTTAGGGCGGTGTAACAGTTCAGGGACCTCGTAGAAATTTAGGGGCACTCAGGCTGAGGTACAAGTAAAATAACAAGCTGTAACATTTACTGAGTGCGTGTGATCTACTTCCAAAAAACCGGGCAGCGTTTCCTTCCGTTCTGTATCACCTTAAGTCAGGGGCCACTAACAACAAGAACAAGCTATGTGCCAGGAATCGTTTAAGTGGTTCACAAGTATAAACTCACCTAATCTTCAAAGTAACTCCATGAGTACTATTAGCCCCGTTTTATAGTTAAGGAAACCTAGGCACAGAGAGTAAAACAACATTCTCAAGATTGCCCAGCTAATAAGTGGCAACACCAGGATTTGAATGCAGACAGTTTGGTTCTAGTACCCTTAAACTTAGCCATCAAGGCATGCTGCTTCTATACAGTTAAGAGATGTTGCTGGAAAGGAAGGCAGGGGACAGATCATGAAAGATCTCACGTGCCTTGCTAAGGAGTCCACATAATTCAACAGAGCTGCTCTGCGTTTATCTGTTTCACATATTGCACTTCGGTTTGGAGATTTCATTTAGATGCAGGGCTCCACTTCTAAAACTTCTGAAGGCAATGACTGAGGAATTTTGAGCTAGAGGATGACATGATCTGATTTTCCTTTCAGAAAGATGAGTCTGGCGGAGGTATGGAGAATGAATTTGTGGTACCTGTGACTAGAGGCAGGGTTGTTGCAATGGTCGGAATGAGAGAGGAAAAGGTTGATGTAGGGCAATGTGGTAGGAATAGAACACAGAATAGGTGTGAGATATATTTGAGAGGGGGAATTGGCAGAATTTAAGAGACTAATTGAATGTGGGGTGAGAGAGAAAGAGGGGGCCAGGGTGACTTGCACCAGCACGTTCTTGTGCGTACTCAAGGGTACACCTCATAGGTGTGCACCTTCATTTGCATGCACACACAGTGCATAGAGGAACATCCTTAACTTTGGATACATACTCAGACTCACAAATACATTTTCACACTAGGCGAGACTGCTCATGGCCATGTCTGCAAAACTTGCTTTCACCTCTTACCCTCTGTCAAAATTCTGTTTTGAAACAGGATGCTCTTTTGGTAAGTGGGTCTCAGCCTGGGGTGTACCATTCCATCCTTCCACAAAGGGGTATGTGAAAATGTGTAGAAGTAATTTTAGTTGTCACAGTAACCTGGGCATGCAGTTGGTCTTTAATGCCCAAGGACCGGAGTTGCTAAACATCATGCAATAAAGAACCATACTAACCAAAATAAAAACAGTACCACCTCTGAGAAACAATGGGAAAAAACTTTGTAGTCAAAGAGGCCTATGTTTGAAACTCACCTCCTCCTGTTACCAGCTGGGGCAAATTAATGAGCATCTCTGAGCCTCAGTTTCCTTACCTGTAAGATGGGAATCTATTACCTGGCTCCAATGCACCTCAGGCACAGCCATTCATCTATCAGTGGAGGCTTGTGTGTTGCTGTGATGATGAGCAGGTCTCAGTGGAGCTTCCAGACTAGGACAGACTTGGAAGAAAACCCTGCCGTTCTACTTCCGAAAATCAGCTAAAGCTCTGTGAATCCCCACACTCCAATCCACACTTATCATGGGGGTGCCACAGGACCAGGCGGTGTTTTGTTCTGTTTTGCATAGGATCACCATGAGCTGGGGGTGACTAGATGGTAGCTAACAACAGTAATAGTAGTGTTCTTTTGTGAATTAAGAGAGGTCAAACACAGTGCCCCAATATACACAAAGTTCTTGGTAAGAATAGTTTCGTTTCTTTATGTAACATCACACACGTTTTCTCAGTTGCCTCTTACGGGTCATGAACTAATGTGCTCATTTCCAAGAAGCGAATGTTGTTCCAGCCCCTCTCATGATCCCGGGTGCACAGCAGGCCTATGTAGTCCACTTCCAGGGGTAAGTGATTGACAGCAAAGTGTCCCTTGAAATAACTCATGAACAGCTTGTGGAAGTCGAGCTGTCAGAAATTCCAGCTCAGAAAGAGCTGTTTCCAGCACTAGTGGCTGTCAGCCCATTATATTTATAGAGGCAGGGGCAGCATGGATGAATGGATGGTTCAAGCCCAAAACGGGAGTGAAATTATTGAGAGGCCAGTATGTTTCCTTACTGTATAGGTCAAAGAGCCAGTCTTCCTGCAAGGGCATTTGTAAGCCCCTTAGATTTTTCATCCAGTCTCTTTAGGTGGTAATAAGAGATGCTTATCATGGATTATTAACTCCCTACCATGTGCCAAGCAGTGAGCTAGACATTTTATTTACATTGCCTCTAAACGTTCATAACAAATTTTCAAGGTAATTATTTTTTTAATGCTTTTTAAAAAAAAATTTTATTGTGCTTTAAGTGAAAGTTTATAAACCGAGTCACTCACACAAAAACTTACATACGCCTTGCTATATGCTCCTAGTTGCTCTCCCTCTAACGAGGCAGCACACTCCTTCCCTCTACTTTCTATTTTCGTGTCCATTCGGTCAGCTTCTGCCTCCCTCTGCCCTCTCTCTCATCTCTTCTCCAGGCAGGAGCTGCCCACATAGTCTCATGTGTCTACTTGATCAAGGAGCTCAGTCTTCACCAGTATCAGTTTCTATCCCATAGTCCAGTCCAATCCCTGTCTGAAGAGTTGGCTTTGGGAATGGTTCCTGTCTTGGGCTAACAGAAGGTCTGGGGACCATGACCTCTGGGGTCCTTCTAGTCTCAGTCGGACCATAAGTCTGGTCTTTTTATGAGAATTTGAGGTCTGCGTCCCACTGCTCTCCTGCTCCCTCAGGGGTTCTCTGTTGTGTTCCCTGTCAGGGCCGTCAATAGTTGTAGCTGGGCACCATCTAGTTCTTCTGGTCTCAGGTTGATGTAGTCTCTGGTTTATGTGGCCCTTTCTGTCTCTTGGGCTCATAATTACCTTGTGTATTTGGTATTCTTCATTCTCCTTTGCTGCAGGGGCGTTGAGACCAATTGATGCATCTTAGATGGCCGCTTGCTAGTATTTAAGACTCCAGACGCCACTCCTCAAAGTGATATGCAGAATGTTTTCTTAATAGATTTTATTATGCCAATCAACTTAGATGTTCCCTGAAACTGTGGTCCCCTAACCCCTGCCCCTGCTGCGCTGGCCTTCGAAGCATTCAGTTTATTCAGGAAACTTCTTTGCTTTTGGTTTAGTCCAGTTGTGCTGACCTCTCCTGTATTGTGTGTTGTCTTTCCCTTCACCTAAAATAGTTCTTATCTACTATGTAATTAGTGAATACCCCCTCCCTCCCTCCCACCCTTCTCTCATAACCATCAAAGAATACTTTCTTCTCTGTTTAAACTATTTTTTGAGTTCTTATAATAGTGGTCTCATACAATATTTGTCCTTTTGCAGCTGACTAATTTCACTGAGCATACTGCTTTCCAGATTCCTCCATGTTATGAAATGATTCATCACTGTTCTTTATTGATGCGTAGTATTCCATTGTGTGACTATACCATAATTTATTTATCCATTCATCCATTGATGGGCACCTTGGTTGCTTCCATCTTTTTGCTGTTGCAAACAATGCTGCAGTGAACATGGTGTGTGTGTATCTGTTCTTGTAAAGGCTCTTATTTCTCTGGGGTATGTTCCAAGGAGTGGGATTGCTGGATAGTACGGTAGGTCTATTTCTAGCTTTTTAAGGAAGTGCCAAATCAATTTCCAAAGTGGTTGTACCGTTTTACATTCCTACCAGCAGTGTATATGTGTTCCAGTCTCTCCACAACCTCTCCAACACTTATTATTCTGTGTTTTTTGCATTAATGCCGGCCTTGTTAGAGTGAGATGGAATCTCATTGTAGTTTTGATTTGCATTTCTCTAATGGCTAATGATCGTGAGCATTTCCTCATGTATCTGTTAGCTACCTGAATGTCTTCTTTAGTGAAGTGCCTGTTCATATCCTTTGCCCTTTTTAAATTGGGTTATTTGTCTTTTTGTAGTTGAGTTTTTGTGGTATCATGTAGATTTTAGAGATCAGATGCTGATCGGAAATGTCATATCTAAAACTTTTTCCCAGTCTGTAGGTAATCTTTTGACTCTTTTGGTGAAGTCTTTGGATGAGCATAGGTATTTGATTTTTAGGAGTGCCCAGTTATCTAGTTTCTCTTCTGCATTGTTAGTAATGTTTTGTACACTGTTTATGCCATGTATTAAGGCTCCTAGCATTGTCCCTATTTTTTCTTCCATGATCTTTATCGTTTTAGATTTTATGTTTAGGTCTTTGAACAGTTTTGAGTTCATTTTTGTGCATGGTGTGAGGTATGGGTCTTCTTTCATTTTTTTGCAGATGGATATCCAGTTACGCCAGCACCATTTGTTAAACGGTCAAGGCAATTCTTGTATTATTTTACAGATGTGAACATCAAATCTTGGGGAGGTTGAGTATCTTGCCTAAACCGCACAGCTATAGTTGGTGAAGCTCGTTTTGACATTGGTTCATCTGACTCTAATGCTGTCTCCCTTCACTAAATGGATCAGAAGACCAGGGAGGCTTTTTGCTGGAAATTTTATTGTTATTCTTTTTAGTCCATGCTTTCCTTGGTGTCTGACAATGACAGTGCTGACCTCCCTTGAAGCCATATGTCAAGTGGTGGAGATCCCTCTGTCCTAGTGCGGTGATGGATTAGGTATGAGTGAGGATGTCTTGGCTATTGGCAGTCCTGGTGGCTGGAAATAGACGGGATAGTTATATGCAATGCTTTGAGTCGACGCTGACTGCTAAGTAGTGATGACTGTAATTGTGGATAAGGTTTTCTTTCTTTTTTTCTGCCCAGGCTAAGAAAGACAAACTTCTTTGACATCTCCTTGTGTGTGGAGTGGTAGAGGTGAAGAGTTTTTTTTCTAGTCTGCCGTAGCATATGCTGTCAGTGATACACCCATACAGCCTCAGCATTTACCGTTGCCATACAAACCAGCTGTATCCCTCTGTGAATGCCTGTGACTCTCTACCTGAGTGCTTTCATTTGGTTCATGTGTAGGGTGAACCATAAGTGCTGGGGAGTTAAGGTCCCTGGAGTTATTCTTAGCTTATGATGAATGGGAGGAGTGGGGCTGACTATTAGGTGTCCACAGTGGGAACCTGCTCATTAATACACCCTGTATTGGGTTCCGGAGCTTTGGTGGCACAGTGCTGAAGTTTGGCCGCTAACCAAAAGGTCAGCAGTTTGAATCCACCAGACGCTCCTTGGAAACACTATGGGCCAGTTCTACTCTGTCTTATAGGGTCTCTATGAGTCGGAATTGACTTGATGGCAACAGTTTTTTTTTTTTTTAATTGGATGCCTTCCTTTCTTTGTCTGTCTTCCCCATCTCCATTTCAGTGCTATCTGAGATCACCTTCCAAATAAGTCACTTGCATTCAAATCCTTTTCTTATCCTAAGAAGTCTTATTCCAAAGGTGAACCTAGGAAGCAGACCCTCAGTGTGGGATTTTGAAATTGTACTATTTACATGCCAGATGGTAGCTGGTGGTAAGTGGAGTGAAGATAATAGCTTTCATGCTGTAGCATCACAATTAAGAAAACTTATGTATAGATTGGGATGGGATACCGGTGAAATGGGATGGAATGCTTATGCAATAGATTTAGTACTTGAAGAATACAGGGGCAATGGCAATGGTAATCACTGGGATGGTAGAGTTGGTTGGCTGTTTTTAACTGCAGTAGAAGCTCTGAAGGAAAAAATTAAAAGGCTCATGTCAGCCTACTACCAAGTCAAGACACAGTGGGAAGGCCATAGAGCCTGCATGCAAGGGCTTATCTATAGGAAATAGCACCTATGCCAATTCATAGTTTTTGTTTTTTTAATTGTGCTTTAGGTGAAAGTTTACAGCTCAAGTTAATTTCTCATTCAAAAATGTATACACATATTGTTTCGCAATTAGTTTTAAATTGTTGAATGAACTTTCACAGCTGGCAATGGAAACTGTGATGGCCAATAGAAACTGTCCATTAGCGCCCCTCCTAAATACCACAAGTGGATGGCTTTAACAAAGAGAAATTTATTTCCTCACAGTAAAGTAGGCTAAAAGTCCAAATTCAAAGTGTCAGCTCCAGGGGAAAGCTTTCTCTCTGTGTCAGCTCTTGAGGAAAGTTCTTGTCCTCAATCTTCCCCTGGTTGAAGAGCTTCTCAGGTGCAGGGACCCCATATACAAAGGGCTTGCTCTGCTCCTGGGGCTGCTTTCTTGGTGGTATGAGGTCCCCAACTCTCTGCTTGCTTCCCTTTCCTTTTTATCTCTTGAGAGATAAAAGGTGGTACAGGCCTGAGTAAAGGAGGTGACCTGAGTAATGGTGGTGTTACAGTCCTTGGATCAGGGAGGTGACCTGAGTAAGGGTAGTGTTACAATCCCACCCTCATCCTCTTAACATAAAATTACAATCACAAAATGGAGGGCAACCACACAATCCCGGGACTCATGGCCTAACCAAGCTGACACATATTTTTGGGGGGACACAATTCAATCTATGACAACACCCTACCTGCTATGCCTTAATTACGCCTCTACCTGCATAGAAATGTTTAAAGTGACCCTCATCTCATGCAGCTAAAGGAAAGATTACACTAAAAATCAGGCCAAGATTTCATTGTAAGAGTGGCAGAGTTACAAAGGAAGATAAATTCTCAGCAATGCTAACAAGTCCCCTATGTTAAAATCAGGGCCCTGGTAGGGTGAGATTGGCACCCTGAGACATGGGATACAGAAATTTGGGTGAATGTCTTTGAGAATCTGGGACTCTCTGAGTCAGCAGGGGCTACTCCCTTTTACTAGGAGAGTAGCCTCCCATTGCCACCCTTCAATGCTTCTAGATTAATAATTACAGTCAGGTCTTAGCATGGCTTCAGTGGGGAAGTATCATCCTTACTACGAAATAAGAGAGATTATTCACCTAAAGAGTGCAGGACATGGTGAATATATGAGAAAAGATGTATGGGAATGGATTTTGAGGTTGCTGGACCAAGGAGGTTGGAATATAAGGCTGGATAAACCCATTATCGTCAAGTCGATTCCAACTTATAGCAACACTGTAGGACAGAGCAGAGCTGCCCCATAGGGTTTCCGAAGCTATAATCTTCATGGAAGCACACTACTACGTTTTTGTCCCCCTGAGTGTGCTAGTGGGTTCAAACCCTTGACCTTTCAGTTAGCGGCCAAGCACTTAACCGCTGCACACACCATCGGGGCTCCTAAGACCAGATAGGAAGATATAATGATATGGAGACCCTTCCACGACTTTGGATTTAACATCCTGTCAAAGATGCCTGGAGCTAATCCTAATATGCTGCTGGAATGGTCCTTGAAGCTTGGAACTGATGATGGTCTATGGGAAATAAGGTGGAGGTGCCCTGGCAGAGTATTGAGGGGCGGGCCAAAACCTCAGAGAGATAGGTATGGTAGAATGGATTTTTTGTGTAATACCTGAGAACCCTCCAGCTGACTTTGCTCCCTAATAAAGTCTAGGAGGCACTTCCTTCATTAAAATGATAAAAAAATACATGCTAGCTATGCAGCTCAGTGGTGGCTGTCCTCTGTAGGCCAAGGCTGATGATAAGAAATTCTGCTATGGAACTGGGTTTGCTATTGTAAATGAGATGATATAATTCTGACATAGTGAAGGCCAGGTGGCAGCACTTAACTGTCAGAGACAATGTGGGTATAATTACTATAATGAACAGCAAGGTCAGATGGAAATCAAGGGGCCGTGACCCACGGGGACCTAGGGTAATGGCTAATAGACAATAATGTTCCTCGGGGTGAGATAAATGGGTAGACAATAAGGATGTTGCTTGACTTATATGATCTAAATAGATACAGAGAGGGTGAGAAGAAGGTTGGTTGCAATGGAAAAATACTATGGTCCCTCACCTATTTTTCCAGACCTGAGCCAGTTCTCAGAGCACTTGGTAAAGAGAAGTCTGTGCCACCTTGAAAAAGAACCCTGCAATGCCATAGCACGTATACGCAGTAGGTATTTCCCAGTTTTTCTCCCAAAGGGACCTGCAGCCGTTTACCAGAGTAAATGTACACTGAATGCAGAGGAATAACCAGATATTTTGAAGGCTGTTGAATCTAGAGTTTGAGCTGACACCGATACCATGGAATCCAAAATGTCATCATGGTTCCTGTGCTTAGGGTTGGGGTATATGGCCAGGCATTACATGTCCAGGTCACAGCGGGTCCAGTGGGTTTGTAAATTCACCTTGAGGTCATGCATACTTAGCAACTGTTTCCCTGACCTGTGGAGTAGGAGCTATTATGTTATGTAAGGCCAAATGGGAGTCCCTTAAACTATGCTCTCCACCCCAGGGTAGATAGTAAATTAGAAATAATACTGCAACCTGGTTTTAATAGCAGAGATTAGTGCCACTCTAAAGGACCTGACAGATTCAGGAAGTGGGCATATGGTGCAGTTTCCTCATCCAAAAAATCAAAACCAAACCCTTTGCCGTTGAGTTGATTCCAACTCATAGCGACCATATAGGACAGAGTAGAACTGCCCCATAGAGTTTCCAAGGAGCACGTAGTGGATTTAAACTGCCGATCTTTTGTTGAGCAGCCATAGCACTTAACCACTACGCCACCAGGGTTTCCAGTTTCCTCATACCCTCATTTAATTCACCAGTATGGCTCCTACAAAAATCAGATGAATTTAGGCAGATGATGGTGTATTACCATAAATTAAACAAGTGGTAGTCCCAATCCCAGCTCCTGTGCCAGATATAATATCTTTACTGAACAGATCAACACAGTGTGTGGCACTTGGTATGCATCTGTTGAACTGGTGAGTGTTATTTTATTTTAGTATTATTTTTATTGTGCTTTAAGTGAACGTTTACAAATCAGGTCAGTCTCTCATACAAAAATTTATGTACACCTTGTTATATACTCCTAGTTGCTCTTCCCCTAATGAGACAGCACACTCCTTCTCCCCACCCTGTATTCCCATGTCCATTTAGCCAGCTCCTGTCCCCCTCTGCCTTCTCATCTCTCCTCCACACAGGAGCTGCCCACATAGTCTCATGTGTCTACTTGATCCAAGAAGCTCACTCCTAACCAGTATCATTATTTAATAGTCCAGTCCAATCCCTGTTTGAAGAGTTGGCTTTGGGAATGGTTCCTGTCTTGGGCTAACAGAAGGTCTGGGAACCATGACCTCCAGGGTCCTTCCAGCCTCGGATCGTTAAGTCTGCTCTTTTTATGAGAGTCTGAGGTCTGCATCCCACTGCTGTCCTGATCCATCAGGGATTCTCTGTTGCGTTCCCTGTCAGGGCAGTCATCAGTTGTAGCCTAGCATCATCAAGTTCTTCTGGTCTCAGGCTGATGTAGTCTCTGGTTTACGTGGCCCTTTCTGTCTCTTGGGCTCATACTTACTTTGTGTCTTTGGTGTTCTTCATTCTCCTTTGCGGCAGGTGTGTTGAGACCAATTGATGCATCTTAGATGGCCGCTTCCTAGCATTTAAGACCCCAGACGCCACTCCCCAAAGTGGGATGCAGAATGTTTTCTAAATAGATTTTATTATGCCAATTGACCTAGATGTCTCCTGAAACCATGGTCCCCAAATCCCCACCCCTGCTATGCTGGCCTTCAAAGTGTCCGGTTTATTCAGAGAACTCCTTTGCTTTAGGTTTAGTCCAGTTGTGCTGACCTCTCCTGTATTGTGTACTGTCTTTCCCTTCACCTAGAGTAGTTCTTATCTACTATTTAATTAGTGAAAACTCCTCTCCCTCTCTTCCTCCCCACTCTCTTAACCATCAAAGAATATTTCTTCTCTGTTTAAACTATTTCATGACTTCTTATAATAGTGGTCTCATACAATATTGGTCCTTTTGCAACTGACTAATTTCACTCAGCATAATGCCTTCCAGATTCCTCCATGTTATGTAAGAGTGAATTGCTCTTAATCTCCATCAGGAAAGTAGATCAACAGCAGTTTGCATTTACCCAGGAGAGAGCGCAATACAAATTCACAGTCTTGCACCAGAACTAGGTAAACATTCCTACTCTTTGCCACAATATAGTGCAAAGGGACTATCCTTTGATTTCCATAATCTTAACATTATATAGAACTTCATGCTGGCCCACTATATTAATGACATCATGTTAATCAGAGCTGGTAAGTGGGAACTGATAAGCACTTATGAAGCCCTGGTAAGACACTTGAGTGCCAAAGGGTGAGAGATAAATCCTGTAAAGATTCAGGGACCTACCACATCAGTGAAGTTTTTAGATACCCAGTGGCCTAGGGCATGCTGAAATATTTCTTCCAAGGTAAAGGGCAAGCTATTGTGCCTTATATCTTTTATTACTAAAAGAGGAGACACAGTTATTTGTAGGCCTCTGTATTTTGTATTTTGGAGACAGCACGTACCACGCTTGGGAATATTGTTCAACTCATTTCAAACGAATTAAAAGGCTGCTAGTTTTGAATTGGGCCCAGAGTAAATAAGGGCTCTTCAGCAGGTCCAGGCTACAGTAAAAGCAGCCCTGCCACTTGGCTCATATAACCCAGCAGAGTCAATAAGGCTAGAGGCATCTGGGGTAGATAAGGGCTCTGAGTAGAATCTCTGGCAAGTTCTATTAGGAGAGTAGCAGCATAAATCCTTAAGCTCTGGAGTAAGGCCATGTTGTCTGCAGCAGAAAGCTACCCATCATTCAAAAACAGCTCGTGGCATGCCAGTGAGCCCTGGTAGAGATTGAGTACATGACTGTGGAGCATCAGATGACTACATGACTAGAACTGAACCTCAGAAGTTGGGTCCTGTCACATCTACCACATGATAAGGCTGAGAGGCACAGCAGAAACCCATTATATGGTGGAACTGGTACATTTGGAATTAGGTCCAAATAAAACTGGAGGGCACAAACAATTTATTCTCTCAGGTGTCCCAAATCTCCATGCTACCTACCTCTGTTACACCAGTACTTCTTGCTCAGTTCAGACCTAAGTCTTCGTGGGAAGCTTCCAGTGACCAGCTAATGTAGGTGGGGGAAAAGCCCCTTAAATTGTGTTCTCCACTTCACCCAAGATAGTAAATTAGAAATAATACTGCATCCTGGTTTGAGTGGAATGCCTTGATTTGTGCAACTGGCACAACAGATATGGTAAGGAAATAGAGTTGTTACTACAAAATAGTAGCAGGGAGCAGTATAAGTGGGACTCGGAGAGTTCCCTGAAGCATCTATTGTTGCTTCCATGCTTCATGTTGATTGTGAATGGGTAATCACAACATTCATGGCCTAAAAAGAACATGATACCCAGGGGCCCAGACCCTTCCAGCAGAACTGTAGCAGTGGGATTGTCATTTGTCCTTGCTAAATTCCCTTTTTTTGTTGTTGTTAAGAATTGTGACCAGGCACAATCTTGAGAATGAGGACAGAAAGAAGTCCATGTGGGACATGAAAGATCTGAGCTGTGCAAGGAATGGAATGGAACTGCCACTATCAGCGCCCCGCGCCTATTTGCTTGGCACTCATTCTACCTTACATCCTGAGAGCATCTGTGACTCAGCCGGAATGTGTTCTCTTCCTCTGCACAGAAGCAGGGCAGGCCGAGAGTGCCTAGGAGTTAACGCCCCAGGCGTAGCTCCCAGCCAGTGATGCACCCTGAGGTCATGAATACCCTTCAGTGGGACATTCTGACTCACGGTTCACACTGTCTTCCAGAGTTTCCAGTTACCTGCTCATTAGTATACCTGTTTTGGCTTCTTCTCTTCTCTGCATCACTTCCCACTCTCCTACTGCTGTTTCCTGGGACCACCTCCCAAATAAACCACTTGCACTCAAGTCCTTGCTTCAAGGTACGCTTCTGGGGGAACTCAGTCTAAACCACCTACCCTTTTACCTATGGTGCAGTTTTCAAGGGTCTTAGACTTTATATTGGGATTTCATTTTCACTGTTCTCCCTCATGGGTGCTCTAGATCTTATCTCTTGTCCCCCACTACGGATGTTAAAATTCAAGCTCCAGGTTACCAATATCCACGACTTTTCCATACCGACCCTCTCATCTCCTTCCATATCAACTGTAGTTCTCTACTTACCATATAGGTTTTCATTTCCACCTTCATTTTTGGCCCCTGAAGTTTCACTTTTCTTTCTTGCAAGCTCATCTCTGCATTTTTTGAAGTATTATTATTTTTTATTGTTGTAAAGATATACACAACACCTCAGCCATGCATTTTTAAAAATTATGTTTGTTACGTTTTCTGTCTAAACATTTGTAGTGGGAAAATCCAGAAGTCTCCATTATTTTTTCCACCACAACCAGGACTCTTCCTCTGCAGTTAAGGATTAAGATTAAAATTAAGGCTAAAATTTTTTTTAAACATAAGAGTTAAGCATAGAGATGTGCAGCTAGAGGGAGTGGTATGTTTTAGATTTTTTTTTTTTTTTTTTTAGCATTGGTATTAGGAGAGCATTTTTACATATTGTATAACTAAGGTAGAAATAAGATGGCTAATAGCAAGGCATAGAATTTTTTGAGGAGACAGACCATCCAGTCACACCAGAAGGTTCCCGATGGGAGCATATATTTGGAGCAGTATGGGATCCTATGTCCAGAACCTTCTCATGTTCTATGTGAAATGTATCCTAATCCTGTATTTTGAAATATGAGATTGAAATTATATCCAAGAATTGGAATTGACTCGATGGCCACTGTTTTTTGTTTTGTTTTGACCATCCAGACTATCCCACTGGGTATGTCAATTGCATATCATTCATTCATTCATTCGTTCAAGAAGTCATTATCAAGCATTAAGGGGCCAGCATTGAGAACAGTGGCAGCCATTGTTCTAGGCATAGAGTATGCAGTGGTTAGCAAGACAGCAGGTCCCACTGTCATGAATTTTATGTTGTAGTAGTACAAGGAACTGGATAGCCACTGTGTTCCTGGCTCCTCTTCCTCTCTCACAGAATTTCTACCCTCATATAGGACAGTTGCTTCTTCAAAGCAGCCCCCTATAGCACCCTCAGAATACAATTAGAATGATTCAGATAGAGAGTGTCAAGTGTGCACTTTCACAAAGAGAGTCTAGATTTAATTAAAGCGAGGATTCCATTAACCCATTATTGAATTAACTGAAAGGCCCTCTAACCTGAGAATTTGGAAATGCAAGTGGAAGCAGACAGAGAGATTTTTAACATCTAAGTGTCCAAGGGCCAGATTACAGCACACTCCATGTGCACATCTCATGCTCTCTAAGCCTTTTCCCAATAATTACTGTAAAAAGCCTTGAGATACCTTGAACATAATCACAGTTCCAGGAAAACAAATTAGATACCACATTAATTACATTGGTTACTGAAAATATGGAGGGGGGGGTAGAAAATGCAGAAAGGTTGGGGCTGTGGATGGAATAGTGCACTTCAGCCTGTGAAAATTGCAAACCAGGACGTCTGTGGGAACCATCATCTGGAACCCAGATGGTCAAGGGGGAGAATACTCCTGACAGACAGGCTGGTAATCAGAGGGGAATTGGGCAAAGCAGCTGAGTGTAGTGCTCCAGGCTGCTCCCCTCACCCCTGCAGGAGCTCCTGCTCTGAAGAGGGAGCGCAATGGTGCACAGTGAAGCTTCACTGAGCTCAAGGGCAAGCCTTGAAGTATTCCATATCATAAAGGGCAGTGAGATGTACTGATGGAACCCTAAATGATACACTTTCACATGAATGATTTGCTGAGTGCCCCAAAACTGACCTGGAGTTTCCGCATGTCACTGTCACTGCCCATGTTGGAATATCCCCCATTATTTTCCACTTATCAATTTGTCTTAGTCTGGAAGCTCTGCTTCATTGCAACATGCAGTGAACATGAAAACCACCACTGACAGAGGGGTGATGGTCGCATATGAGTTACATTGGCCAGGAATCAAACCCAGGTCACCTACATGAAAGGGCAAGAATTCTACCACTGATCCACCAA
This sequence comes from Elephas maximus indicus, assembly GCF_024166365.1. Classification (NCBI taxonomy): domain Eukaryota; kingdom Metazoa; phylum Chordata; class Mammalia; order Proboscidea; family Elephantidae; genus Elephas; species Elephas maximus. Next base: position 63,547,946 of record NC_064831.1, on the reverse strand, counting down.
TGCCCTCATATCTGTGCCTTACAAAGTCCACATACAGATCATGGACTGTCTCAGTTAAGGAAACAATTCCATCCATCCCATCTCACGCCCACCTCCAAGCCCAACTCTAGAGATGCAAAAGCAATAAAGCATATAAATATACATAGAGAGAGATTTATATCAAGGAAACAGCTCACCAGATTTTAGAGCCTAGAACATCCCAAGTCCGTGGATCAGGATAGAGGCTTCTCCCAACTCATGTAGCCACAGGGGCTGGCAAACTCAAGATCGGTAGGTCGAAGAGCAGCACTTTTGCTCACAGACTGTGAGGATCAACGAATCCCAAGATTGGCAGGAAAGACTGCAAGGATTCTCTGATTCAGGAAGCTGCAGGGGCTGGTGAACCCAAGATCGGCAGGTCGAAAAGCAGGGCTCCCACTCATAGGCTGTGAAGATCGACGAATCTCAATGGCAGATAAGCTGATAGCTCAAGTCCCAAGAACTGGAGATCAGATAAACAGGAGGAAGCTGCAGGCTCCCGAGCAAGCAAAAAGCCAGAACTTCTGCTTGTATTTGGATGTAGGTCACACACCCAAGGAAACTCTCTTTCAACTGATTGGCTGGCTACTCACAGCAGATCCCGTCATGGGAGTGATCACATATAAACACTGAGAATCATGGCCCAGCCAATTTGACACATAATCTTAACCACCACACTCTTAGACTGGTCTTTCAACAAATGACCATTCAACCCTCCACTCAACAAATGGATGATTGATATTGAGTGAGCCCTTTCTTTGTGCAAGGCCCTGTGTTAGATACTGGGAATATAGTGCCTGGGGTCAAGACTGATGTGATCACTGCCCTCTCAGAGCTTATGCTGTATGTCTTCTAGGTAGTTCTCTTCTTGATTGAGGAATAATAAAAAATATAAAGCACAGAGGACTGGTTATACCATCCAGGGCTTTTAGGTCCAGAAAGGTCAGCCTAGGGATATGGGGCAGAGCAGGGGAATATGAGCAACTCAATTCTAAAGAGTATCAGAAGTCCCGGGGCAGCTGTTGAAGCCATCTCTGGGCTTCCAGGCCAGAGACTCTAGGTTACTTTCCAGTCTCAGCCCCTAATACTGCCTCGACCGCCAGGATGTGACTGGGGGAAAGGATGAAACTTCTTCACCTGCCTTAGTGATAATCCTGGCCATCAGGTCACACTCTTCTCTTAGCTATGTTGCTTAACCCTTTGTGAATCCAACTCCTGATGCTTGGGCTGAGAGAAATGAAAAGTAGATTGAAAAGAGCAGGATGTTTGGGATCTATTCCTGGTTCTGATCATTACCACTGAATAGCCTTGGACAAGTCATTTAAAGCTCTCAGACTCAGTTGCCTTACCTGTAAAATAGGATGATATCAAGGAAACGGCTCACAGGATTGTGGAGGCTGGAACACCCCAAGTCCGTAGATAGTCCAAGACATCTAATTTGCTCGGTGGAGTGGTCCTAAACCAGAGGATTTCTAGGAGTCCTTTCCAAATCCAATATAGATAGTTTTTTTCACCTTTTTATTCTGAAATAAAAAGAGAGTATATAAAACACAAATGTAGGGTTTAATCATCCTTATGTCCTGACCATGCATGTGACTGGCACACAGTTCAAGTAAAGGGATATTTCCAACAGCGCTAAGCACCCTCCCATGTGTCCCTTCCTAATCACAACCCTCTGCCTCCCCAAGAGGAATACACTATCTTGACACTTAATGGTAATTGGTTCCTGCCTAAATATGCAAGATGTGTACCTGCATTTTATTAACTATGCAACGGCATTCAGCTGTGTGAATCATAACAAATCACAAATAACATTGCAAAGAATTCCAGAATACTTAATTGTGTTCATGAGGAAGCTGTACATAGAACAGAACAAGGGGGTACTGCATGGTTTAAAGTCAGAAAAAGTGTGCCTCAGGGTTGTATCCTTTCACCATACTTATATGCTGTGCATATAATCCAAGAAGCTGGACTACATAAAGGAGAATGTGGATTGGAGGAAGATTCATTAACAACTTGTGATATGCACATGAGACAACCTTTCTAGCAGAAAGTGAAGATCAAAGACTACAGCCTTCAGTTTGGATTACACCTTAACATAAAGAAAACAAAAATCCTCACAACTGGTCTAATAAGCAACATCATGATAAATGGAGAAAAGATTGAAGTTATCAAGGATTTCATCTTACTTGGATCCACGATCAACACCCATGGAAGCAGCAGTCAAGAAATCAGATGACGTGTTGGGGAAATCTGCTGCAAAAAGTCCTCTTTAAAGTGTTAAAAAGCAAAGATGTCACTATGAGGACTAATGTGCGTTTGACTCAAGCCATGGTATTTTCAATTGCCTCATACGCATGTGAGAGCTGGCCGATGAATAAGGAAGACTGAAGAAGAACTGATGCCTTTGAATTATGGTGAAGACTATTGAGTATATCATGGCCTGCCAGAAGAACAAATAAATCTGTCTTGGAAGAAGTACAGCCAGAATGCTCCTTAGAAGTGACAATAGCGAGACTTTGTCTCAGGTACTTTGGACATGTTATCAGGAGGAACCAGGCCCTGGACAAGGACATCATATTTGGTAAACTGGAGGGTCATCGAGAAAAGGAAGACCCTTAACAAGATGGATTGACACAGTGGCTGCAACAATGGGCTCAAGCATAGCAAAGACTGTGAGGATGGCACAGGACTGGGCAGTGTTTCATTCTGTTGTACATAGTGTCGTTATGAGTCGGAACCAACTTGATGACACCTAGTAACAGCTATGCAAACCTAGACCAGCCAAAAGCCAAACCCATTGCCATCAAGTCGATTCCGACTCATAGTGATCCTATAAGACAGAGTAGAACTGCCCGGTAGCTTTTCCAAGGGGCGGCTGGTTGATTCGAACTGCCGACTTTTTGGTGAGCAGCCGTAGTGCTTAATCACTATAAAACCAGGGTTTCCAAACCTAAACCAGGTAGTTGAATTTTGCTAGTTTTTAAATGTTATATAAATGAAATTGCGTAGTGTTTATTCTTTTGTATCTGGCTTCTCTTGATCAAATAGTGTTTGTAAGATCCATCTATGTTATTACATGCAGTTAAGTTTGTTCATTTTTGTTGCTATATAATATTCCCTTGTGTAAATATACCACAATTTATTTATCCATTCTACTGTTGGTGGATATATAGGTTGTTTCCAAGTTGAGGCTATTGCAGGCAATGCTGCTATGAACATTCTTGCTCATGTACATTCTTGCAGAGGAATTTCTGAGTCACAGGGCATGCATATCTTCAACATTACTAGAAAAAGCCAGTGTTCCAAAGTGGTTGAGCCAATTCACTCCTACCAACAAAACAGTGTAAGAGAGTTCTCCTACACCACACCCTAGCTAATGCCTGGTACTGTCAGACTTTTAGAAAATGTTACTTATCTGACGGGAGTGTAGTAAAATCTCTTTGTGGCTTTAATTTGTGTTTCCTCGATTACTAAGATTAAGCACCTTTCTTTCAGTTTATTCAGCATATGGACTTCCTTTTTTGTGATGTGCCTGTTAAAATACTTTACCATTTTTTAAATCGTATTGTCTGTCCTTTTCTCATTGACTTGTAGGCATTTTACATCGTCAGGTATGGTTAAGCGTTCAGCTGCTAACCAAAAGGTCAGCTGTTTGAACCCACCAGCCGCTCCATGGGAGAAAGATGTGGCAGTCTATATCTGTAAAGATTACAGCCTTGGGAACCCTACGGAGCAGTTCTACTCTATTTTATAGGGTCACTATGAGTCAGAATTGACTCCACGGCAATGGGTTATGTGTGACAAAAATTTCCCCTTATTCAGTGGCTTATCTCTCTTGATAGTGTCTATGAATGAACAAAGATCTTAAAGTCTTTAATGTAGAATGATTTTTTTATGGTTAGTACTTTTTTGTGTCTTATGAAGTTTCTCCTGCACTAAGGTCTTAAAGGCATTCTCTTATATTATCATATATTTTGATATCTGCTAAAACAAGTCCTCTTACCTTGTTCTTCTTTTATTAGAATGTCTTAGATAATCTTTATTTTACATTTCCATATATAAATTTTAGAATCAGCTTGTCACGTTCTACAAAAAAATATTTTTATATTAATAGGCGTTGCACTTAATCCACTGGTCAGTTTAGGAAGAATTTACATAATTGCAATATTGGCTTCCAATCCATGAACATAGTATATCTCTTCATTTATCTAGGCCTTCCTCAAGTCTCTTAATATTTTTTTTTAATTGTGTTTTAGGCGAAAATTTACACAGCAAATTAGGTTTCCATTTAATGGTTTTTGTACAAATCATTTTGTGACATTAGCTACAATTTTTGCAATGTGTTGGCATTCACATTATTTCTATTCTATCTGTTCTTTTTCCATTTATCTAGCTGCCCTGCCCCTCCTCGCCTTCTCATTTTTGCTTTTGGGTAAGTGTTGACCATTTGGTCTCATATAGTTGATTGTTTAAGGGAACATGTTTCTCATGGGTGATATTGTTTATTTTATAAGCCAATCTATTATTTGGCTGGAGGGAGACCTCCAGGAGTGACTTCAGTTCCAAGTTAAAAGGGTATCTTAAGGTAGTAGTCTTGGGGGGTCCTCTAGTCTCTATCAGTCCAGCAAGTCTGGTCTTTTTTAGGAATTTGAGTTTAGTCTCTTAACATTTTCTAGTTATCTTTGTTGAGGTCTTATAGTAAGACCATCCACTGCAGCCACTAACTTCCAATCCTCTCATTTCTCCCTCTGGTGCCACCAATCACCCCAGGTCTCCCTATCTTTGGCTTCACTCTCCCTTCAAGCCTAAGCCAATCCAACAGGGACAAAGACTCTTCCTCTACTTCCCAAACAATTTATCTGTTAACCATTCCTTTTTTAAGCAATCCCAAATGCCTCAACCCAGCTCCGCACCAACTCAACAATGAGCACAATTTTCTGTTAGCCCTGATGCTCTCCGCTGGTGCCGCAAAAAAACTGCTGGCAGATGTCTTTGATGAGTTTGTGGTACTTGTGGAAACTTCCTCTGAGCCCTATTTTCTCACAGTGGCCTCTATATCTCCAAGGTGATCCTTTAGTTCTAGAAAAGCCACTAGCATGGTAAGGTAGGTTCCTCAATCTCTAGGTCAAATGGGGTCAGGGACTCTATAAGTCTCTACGTCCTGTCCAGGGTCTGAGAATGCCTGCAAAAGGCAATGGGCCCAAAGAGGCTGGGATAGACTTTTATAAGAGGCAGGCCTTCACCTCTGTCAGTGCAGGCTGACAGATTTCTCTAGTTTGCATTCCCTTTGTTAACTCAAGCAGATCATATGATCTCTCTCATCCTTACATTCCTCATTCTGTAAAACTGTGATAATACCTGCCATGACAGATATTGTAGATGGGTTGATTCAGTACCCATTTCAACCAAATTCTCCGCTGCCTTGCTCTACTAGCAATGTGAAACACCTACATTCCCAGCCTGTTTTGCAGACAGATGTGATATAGCTCTAGCCAATGAGGTGCAGGCAGAAGACCCCAGGAAGGGACTTCCAGAATAAAAAGTCAATGCCTAACAAGGAGAAGGTTTTAGCTCTTTGCCATTTTCTTTTTGCCTCAAGTCCCTCTTTTTCTGCCTGGAACTTGGATGAGATGTCTGGAGGTGAACCATCTATTTTATGATCATGAAGAAGAAACACACTAATGGTGATGGATCAGGAAGACAAACAAATTCCAGTTCTTCATAACAACCTTGACCAGGCCATACATCCCTAAATTTCCTAACACGAGCATCTATTTATGGAGAAAAATAAACCCCTTACTTATTTAAGTAACTGTGGTGGGGTTTTCTAATGTTCACATCCAAAAGCATTCCTGACACACATACCTTAAAGGGCTGTGATGAGAAATAGAGGCAATGTATTTAAAGCACCTTGTACTTGGTGGTTGCTTAATAAGTAGCAGTGACTGTTATAGACCCCATGTGTGACTCTGGCTCCCTAGATGACTAGTAGATTCCTGAATGCAGAGCCCAAAAAAATGAACTGAGCATTGTGTAGTGGAGGTCAACACAGACTTGGTTAAACTGAACTGAAATGACCTCTCTCCTGGACAAAAAATGTTATTTAGGGGACTGAGGAGAGGAGTCCTCGTGGTGCAACAATTAAGTGCTCAGATGCTAACCAAAAGGTTGACAGTTTGAACCCACTCAGCAGCTCCGTGGGAGAAAGACCTGGTGATCTACACTCGTAAAGATTACAGCCTAGACAACCCTGTGGGGCAGTTCTACTCTGTCACATGATGTCGCTATGAGTCAAAATCGCCTTGATGGCATCCAACAACGATAACAGCAGAGGATAGATGCATCGATCAGCATTCAGGGCAGTAAACAGAAACCACCCTAAGTATTTTATGTCGAAAGGGATTTAATGCAAGGAATCAGGGGTGTTCCAGGAAGGGATTTGAGGTGTGGAAGTCAGTGTTCTGCCCCTGGGCTATTGAATAAAGGGGCACACCATTGAAGCTGTGAGGAAGCCAATGCTGCTGCCACCTCTGCTGCTGCCACCTCTGCGGCCACCACCACTGACCCTCACCCCACAAATTTGGACACTAAATACTGGGGCCATGAGTCCACCTGCTGCTATAGACTCTAAACACCCTCAACCTTGTTTGTTAGCAGCGGCTACGCCACTAAGATGGCCTCCACCTCACTTCTTCCAAATATCTTTTAAGTGCAGGTATTTGGTGAAAGCTTGTTTGAATCCAGGAGCCTAACTACAAAGGAATTTGAGAAACAGCTTTTAGCTTTTCCACCTCTCTAGAAGAAGGTAGAACAGCAGTTGAGAATCCAATCTTGTGCTGTAGGGACACTGCAAGGGGAGAAGATGGGCATTAGTAGGGGAAGAAAGGACGTGATTCATGCTTTTTCCATGGTTCTTTTGGAGACAGCCAGGAAAGGGGACCAACCACAGTATTTTCTGATCAGTGATGGTTTTGCAAGAATAAATTCTGACAGGCAGGCTGACAGCTCCTGGGGAAGAAGTAAAGCGGACCGCACGCTCATCTGTGTCTCATTCTCTTAGTGAAACAGAAGCAAATAAGGGTGAGTTGGAGGAAGCCAGATCAAGGAGAGAGGCCTCTGTGAATTGACATGTTCCTGTCACTTTTCTTTTGTCTGGCTCCATCGCACTTTAGAGAGGGTGCATAAAGGAGGTCACAGAAAGGGAGGGAGGCTGGAACTACCCTGCTCTGTCATCCAGGCTTTGGTCAGGGAGACACTGTCTGTCTGAGACTTGGGTTGTATGTATGCGAAGGCCTCTACTTGGCTAGCATCTCTCCAACCTATGCCCAGAGTTGCCATCACGACTTCCCCATCACTGTATGTCAGGCTCTGTGGTAGCTGCTCTGTGTATATGTTTTATTCAACTGCCAACAAATATTCATGCAACAAATATTGAAAATGCAGAATGATTTTTCAGGTGATACAACTTTGCTTGCTGAAAGTGAGGAAGATCTGAAGCACTTACTGATGAAGATCAAAGACTATAGCCTTCACCATGGATTGTACCTTAACATAAAGAAAACAACTGGACCAGTAAGCAACATCGTGATAAATGGAGAAAAGACTGCAGTTGTCAAGGATTTCATTTTACTTGGATCCACAATCAATGCCCACAGAAGCAGCAGTCAAGAAATCAGACAATGTGTTCCCTTGGGGAAATCTGCTGCCAAAGACCTCTTTAAAGAGTTAAAAAGCAAAGATGTCACTTTGAGAACTAAGGTGCACCTGACCCAAGCCAGGGTATTTTTTTAGTCGCTAAACAAAAATCATTTATTTATTTATTTGTTATTGTATGCTAGATGAAGGTTCACAGAGCAAACCAGCCTCTCACGGAACAACCAATACACATTGCCCTGTGACATTGCTTGCCAACCCCACAACATGTCAACACTCTCCCCCCCTTGACCCTGTCCCCCCACTAGCCTTTCTGTCCCCTCCTGCGTTCCTGTCCCCACACCTGGGCTAGTGTGCCCACCCAGTCTTGTTTTGTTTTATGGGCCTGTCTAATCTTTGGCTGAAGGGTGAACCCGGGGAGTGACCTCATTACTGAGTTATAAGGGTATCTGGGGCCATACTTTCGGGGTTTCTCCAGTCTCTGTCAGACCAGTAAGTCTGGTCTTCTTTTTTTTTTTTGAGTTAGAATTTTGTTCTACATTTTTCTCCAGCTCTGTCCAGGACCCTCTATTGTGATCTCCGCCAGAGCAGTTGGTGGTGGTAGCTGGGTACTATCCAGTTGTGCTGGACTCAGTCTGGTGGAGGCTGTGGTAGTTGTGGTCCATTAGTCCTTTGGACTAATTTTCCCTTGTACCTTTGATTTTCTTCATTCTCCCTTTCTCCAGACAGGGTGACACCACTGGAGCATCTTAGATGGCTGCTCACAAGCTTTTAAGACCCCAGATGCTACTTACCAAAGTAGAATGTAGAACATTTTCTTTATAAACTATGTTATGCCATTTGAGCTAGATATTTCCAGAGACCATGGTCTCCGCAGCCCTCAGCCCAGCAATTTGGTCCCTCAGCGAGCTTGGATGTGTCTACAGTGCTTTCATGACCTTGCTGTCGTCAGGTTGTGCTGGCTTACCCAGTCTTATGCGCTGTCTTTCCAAACCAGGTTATTTTCAATTCCCTCATATGCATGCAAAAACTGGACAATGAATAAGGAAGACCGAAGAAAAATTGATGCCTTTGAATTATGGTATTGGTGAAGGATATTGAATATACCATGGACTGCCAGAAGAACAAGCAAATCTGTCTTGGAAGAAGTACAGCCAGAATGCTCCTTAGAAGCAAGGGTGGTGAGACTTTGTCCCACATACTTTGGACATGGTATCAGGAGGGACGGTCCCTGGAGAAGGACATCATGCCTGGTGTGATGGTTAAGATTGTACGTCAACTTGACTGGGCCATGATTACCAGTGTTTTGGCAGTTGTATGATGTGATCACTTCCCTGTTGAAATTTGAAATGTGATTACCCCCATGATGGAATCTGCTGAGTGGTACTGGCAGGGGCGGGTCCTGTTGTGGCTTACCGACCCCTGAGCCTTCATCTCTCCACCCTCCGCTGCCTACTTCCTTCCTGCTGGTCTTGCCAAGGTTTTTGGCTTGTTCTGGATTCTGCAGCTGCCTCTTGTTCACCTGACCTCCAGCTCTTAGGACTTGAGCTAGCAGCTTACCTGCTGATCTTGGGTTTGCCAGCCCCTGCAGCTACGTGATTCAGGAGAAGCCCTATCCTGATCCATTGACTTGATGATGAATAAGAAAGACTGAAGAAGAATAAACGCCTTTGAATTGTGATGTTGGCAAAGAATATTGAATATATCACTGACTGCCAAAAGAACAAATAAATCTGTCTTGGCAGAAGTACAATCAGAATGCTCCTTGGAAGCAAGGATGGTGAGATTGTGTCTCACATGCTTTGGACATGTTATCAGGAGGGATCAGTCCCTGGATAAGGACATCATGCTTGGTAAAGTAAAGGGTCATCAAAAAAGAGGAAGACCCTCAACGGATGGATTGACGCAGTGGCTCAAACAATGGGCTCAAGCACAGCAACAATTGTGAGGATGGTGCAGGACTGGGCAGTGTTTCATTCTGTGGTGCATAGGGTCACTATGAGTTGGAACAAACTCGACAGCACCTAACAACAACAACAAAGAAGCAGCAAAACTATCATTATTTTCACACTATTCATTGCATAGAAAAAAAAAATCTAAGAGATTCTACAATAAAATTAATAGAACTAAGAGTAGAGGAAGGCAAAAATATTTAAAAATCGATTGCTTTCACATATAGCAGCAACAAATACACAATTTTTAAACTACCACCAAAACAGTGAAACAAAACTAGAACTTAACTAAGAATAAACCTGTCCAAAACATTCAAGGCCTTTAATGGAGAAAATTGTGAAACACTATTGAAAGACTTAAGGAGCCCTAGCAGCTCAATGGTTAAAGCACACGGCTACTAACCAGAAGGTCAGCAGTTTGAACATACCAGCGGCTCCATGGGATGAAATACCTGGCAATCTGCTCCTGTAAAGATTTACAGCCTAGGAAACCCTATAGGGTAGTTCTACTCTGTCCTATATGGTTGCTATGAGTTGGAATCAACTTGACAGCACACAACAACAATAACATTGAAAGACTTAAAAACAGGCCCAAGTCAGCTCCACTAGGATGGCTATTATCATAAAAATGGAAAATAGCAAGTGTTGGTGAGGATGTGGAGAAATTGGAACCCTCCTGCATTGCTTTGTTGTTGTTAGGTACTATCGAGTAGGTTCCCACCAATAATGACCCTGGGCACAACAGAATGAAACACTGCCTGTCCAGCAGCTATGGAAAGAAGTTTGGTGGTTCTTCAAAAAAGTTATACACAGAATTATCATATGACCCAGCAATTCCACTCCTAGGTGTACACCCAAATGATTTGAAAGCAAAAATTCAAACAGATATTTGCACACCAATGTGCATTGCAGCATTATTCATAATAGCCAAAAGGTAGAAACAACCCAACAACCGATGAATGGATAAACAAAATGTATTATATGCATATAGTGGACTATTACTCAGCTGTAAAGAGAAATGAAGTTCTAATACACACTACAACATGGATGAATCTTGAAAACATTATGCTGAGTGGAAGTCAGACACAAAAGGACACATATTGTATGATCCTACTTTTATGAAATATCTAGAATAGGCAAAGGCATAGGGACAAAAGTTTGTTGGTGGCTTCCAGGAACTGAGGGGAGAGAGAATTGGTTATTAGTGCTGCAGGGTTGTTGAGTCTCTGTTTGGGGGTATGAAAAGTTTTGGAAATGGATAGTGGCAATGATTGTACAACATGGCTAATGTAATTAATGTCGCTGAATTGTACCCTTAGAAATGGCTAAAATAACAAATTTTTTGTTATATATATTTTACCACACAAAGAAAATACTGCCAACTATTACATACACCACTGGAATTCTAGAGAAGTTTTAATTGGTCCTTTGATTCAGGTACAAGTTATACCGTACCAGGTTTTTGGAGCTGGCCGGTGATGATTCTTGCACCTGTGCCCTGCCCCAGCACCGTTCACAAGTGGGCTGCTTCCTTCTGTATTCTTGGAGAGAAGCATGTGGCTGCCTCTTAGGCAGCGAACTTCTTCTCTGGGCCCTCTTTCTTGTTCACTGTCTCTTCCCCTCACCCACAATCTTTCTGTCCTTTTTCATTTCATTTTATTATGAAAAATCTCAAACATATGAAAGTAGAAAAGAAAGCAAAACGAAGCCTCTTATACCCATCACCCCCATTTTGGCAATGATTAATGCTGATTTTTTTTTCTTTTTTATTGTACTTTAGATGAAGGTTTATAGAACAAACTAGTTTCTCATTAAACAGTTAGTATACACATTGTTCTATGACATTGGTTAACAACCCCACGACATGTCAACATTCTCCATTCTCAACCTTGGTTCCCTATTACCAGTTTTCCTGTTCCATTCTGCCTTGTAGTCCTTGCCCTAAGGCTGGTGTTCCCCTTTAGTCTCGTTTTGTTTTATGGGTCTGTTCAATCTTTGGCTGAAGGGTAAACCTCAAGACTGACTTCATTACTGAGCTGAAAGAGTGTCAGGGACCATACTCTTAGGGTTTGTCCAGTCTCTGTCAGGCCAGCAACTCTGGTCTTTCTTTTTGAGTTAGAATTTTGTTCTACATTTTTCTCCAGCTCTGTCCAGGACCCTCTATTGTGATCCCTGTCAGAGCAGTCAGTGGTGGTAGCCAGGCACCATCAAGTTGCACTGGACTCAGTCTGGTGGAGGGCATGTTAGATGTGGTCCATTAGTTCTTTGGACTAATCTTTCCCTTGTATCTTTAGTTTTCTCCATTCTTCCTTGTACCCGAAGGGGTGAGACCAGTGTAGTATCGTAGATGGATGCTCACAGGCTTTTAAGACCCCAGATGCTACTTACCAAAGTAGAATGTAGAACATTTTCTTTATAAATTACGTTATGCCAATTGAGCTAGATGTTCCCCAAGACCATGGTCCCCACAGGCCTCAGCCCAGCAATTTGGTCCCTCAGGGAGTTTGGATGTGTCTATGGAGCTTCCATGACCTTGCCTTGTACAAGTTATGCTGGCTTCCCTAGTATTGTATACTGTCTTCCCCTTCACCTAAGTTACCACTTATCTATTGTCTGTTTAGTGTTTTTCCATCCCCACCCCTCCCCTCCCTAGTAACCTACAAAGATTGTTTCTTTTTGTGTGTAAACCTTTTCATGAGTTTTTACAGTAGTGGTCTCATACAATGTTTTTCCTTTTGTAATTGACTTATTTTACTCAGCATAAGTCCCTCCAAATTCATCCATGTTATGAGATGCTTCACAGATTCATCGTGGTTCTTTATCTTTGTGTAATACTCCATTGTGTGTATGTACCAAGTTTGTTTACCCATTCATCTGTTGATGGGCACCTAGGTTGTTTCCATCTTTTTGCTATTGTGAACGATGCTTCAATGAACATGGGTGTGCATATGTCTATTCATGTGACAACCCATTTCTCTAGGATATATTCCTAGGAGTGGGACTGCTGGATCGTATGGTATTTCTATTTCGAGCTTTCTAAGGAAGCACCATATCATTTTCCAAAACAGTTGTACCACTTTGCCTTCCCACCAGCAGTGCATAAGAGTTCCGATCTCCCCACAGCCTCTCCAACATTTGTTATTTCCTGTTTTTTTGATTTCTGCCAATAATGCCGGGATGAGATGGCATTTCATTGTGGTTTTGATTCACATTTCTCTGAAGGCTAGTGATCCCAAGCATTTCCTCATGTGTCTGTTGGCCACTTGAATGTCTTCTTTGGTGAGGTGTCGGTTCATGTCCTTCGCCCATTTTTTAATTGGATTATTTGTCTTTTTTTTGTAGAGGTGTTGAATTTTCTTGTAGATTTTAGAGATTAGACCTTTGTCTGATCTGTAATAGCCAAAAACTTTTTCCCAGTCTCTAGGTTCTCTTTTTACTCTTTTGGTGAAGTCTTTTGATGAGCATAAGTGTTTAATTTTTAGAAAATCCCAGTTATCTAGCTTATCTTCTGGAGTTTGTGTGTTGTGGATTGCAGTTTGTATCCTGTTAATGCTGTGTACTAGGGTTAACCCTATTTTTTCTTCTATGAACTTCATAGTTTTTGGTTTTATATTTAGGTCTTCGATCCCATTTTGAATTAGTTTTCGTATATGGTGTCAGGTATGGGTCCTGTTAATGTTGATATTTTGCCAATCTTATTTCGTCTTTTGCCCCCGATATTTTGTTGCAGTATTATAAGGTAAATCCCAGATATTATTTCACTTCATCCATTCACACTTCAGTGTTAGCAAATGACTTTTAAAAATTATCATAATACCATTATCACACCTAACAGAATTACCAATACCTCAATATCTTCTAATACAGTAATTACAGTATTGCTGTCACACCTGGGCAAGAGGAACCCCAGTCTTTAGAGGTTCCCACATATCTCAAATACACAAAAAATAAATTTATTAAAGAACACATGGGCATCTGTATCACTAAACATACAACACTCAGCTCTGGCACGAAAGAAACAAAAGCCCTAAAATCTGCTCTTGTGACTAAGGTCAACCAATTCAGTCTCCCAGGAACCACTTCTCCACACCTCTTGCCTCAGGTCCTCCAAATACAAGGTGACTGCATACAACTGGGGCAATGGTGTTTCAGTGGTAGAATTCTTGCTTTCCGTAAAGGAGATTCAGTTCCATTCCAGGCCAATGCTTCTCATGCACAGCCATCACCTGTCTGTCAGTCAAGCCTTGTGTGGTGCTATGGCGCTGAACAGGTTTCATTGGAGGTTTCAGACTAAGAGGAACTAGGAAGAAAGGCCTGGAGACTTACTGGCAAATATCAGCTAATGAAAATGCTATGGATCAGTCATAGAACTGAACATGGGGATGACTCAAGACTGGGCCGTGTTCCGTTCCATTGTGCATAGGGTTGCCATGAGTCAGGGCTGACTCCAAGATAGCTAACAATAGCATATATTAGCTTGTCCTGTCCTGAGGTTGGAGATGGGTCCACTGCCAGGAGCCTGCAGGATTTTAGCAGCAGAAGCACTTAAGTAGAGAAAAGACAAACTAATTAACTTGTCAAATCCTTCTTCTTAGAGAGCGTGAATGAGATAAATTCTTGCATAATGAAGTATCTGTCCCAGTAGCGTCAAGAAACCATTTTCTTGCTTCTCTTCATATTCCAGTTCATGGGTCTGGAGGCAGTCATGACCTAGTGCAGTATTTGCAACAGTTGTACCTGGTGACAGAACATTTTACAAAATTAAATAATTCGTATTACTCCTCCATTTCACCTAGACGTAATATTCCTGCCGTATGGTGCCAATTCTTTACATTGGCGATTAGATAGACATCGAACGCTAAAATTGTCAGCTTTGGTTAAATGATTTGGATGTCCACTTTGATATTTATTTGCTCTAATTTTTATTTTGTCTTCTAATGTAATAGATAATTTAGAATATTCCAGACCAGGGATCAGTAAACTTTTTCTATCAAGGGCCTGATAGTAAATATTTTAGGGTTTGTGGTCCATATATGGCTTACAGTCCCTGTTACATGTTCTTTGTCTTTGTTTTTACAATTCCTTAAAACTGTAAACACCAACCACAATGAGATACCACCTCACAGCCATAGCCACTGTTGTTGTTGTTAGCTGCCATTGAGTCAATTTTGATTCATGGTGGCCCCATGTGTGCAGAGTAGAACTGCTCCATAGAGTTTTCAAGGCTGTGACCTTTCAGAGGCAGATTGCCAGGCCTGTCTTCCAGGGCAACACTGGGTGGGTGTGAACCAACAACCTTTCAGTTAGTAGTTCGGCACTTGGTCATTTGCACCACCCAGGGACTCTCAGCCAATAAAAAAAAAAAGAAAAAAAAATTTTTTTATTTTTAGGATGGCTAAAATAAAAAAGCCAGAAAATAACAAGTATTGGTGAAGGTGTGGAGAAATCGGAACCCTCTTACCCTGTAGAATGGCATAAAATGTAGAATGATGCAGCTGCTTTGGAAAAGAGTTTGGCAGTTCCTCATAGAGTTAGCCGTATGACCTAGCAATTCCACTTCTACGTATATACCCAAGAAAATGGAAAACACACATTTACACAAAAACTTATACATGGATGTTTATAGCAACATTATTCATAATAGTCAAAAAGTGGAAACAACTTGAATATTCATCAACCGATGAATAAACAAATACCCACACAATGGAATATTACTCAGCCATAAAAAGAGATGAAGTTCTGATACATGCTACAACATGGATGAACCTTGAAAACATTATGCTAAGTCAAAGGAGTCAGACACATAAGGCCATGTATTGGGTGACTCCAGTTACGTGAAACGTCCAGAACAGGCAAATCTATAGAGACAGAAAGTAGATTAGTGGTTGGCAGAGTCCAGGGGGTTTGGGGTAGGAGAGCAGGGAGTGATAGCTAATGTATACAGGTTTCTTTTGGGGTGATGAAAATGTTCTAGAATTAGATAGTGGTGATGGCTGCATAATTCTATGAATATACTAAAAACCACTGAATTGTATATTTTAAAAGGGTGTATTTTATGGCATGTGAATTATACCTCATTAAAGCTGTTAAAAAAAAAAAAAAAAGTAAAACCAGTTTTAGCTCGAGAGCTGTATAATAACAGGCCAGGGGCTGGATTTGCCCTGCAGGCTAGAATTTGCTGATCTCTGCTTTAGATGAAAAAATCTACTTTGAAAACATATAGGAAAAATAATTTAAATTTCTCCTCTTGTCCAAGCTCTGTAAATATCAGGGATGGGCCTGATCTAATATCTAATCTATGTTCAAATTTCCTTGATTTTCTCAAAAATGTCTTTTAACACATTTACTCTCCTCCTCCCTAGGTTTTGCCCTCTCTTAGGTCCTGCCTCCAGTTGGTCCTTCTCTAGCCATTGTTTCATCTGGTCCCACAGTGATGAGGGACAGAGAGAAAGGAGACAAGGTCCTCACATGGCTGGATTGAATAGTTAAACCACCAACAGACTTTTCACACTGGGAGACACAAGAGCATAAACCTGTACATTTTATGTCATTATATAATTAAGGTGGTGATGGCGAACCATGTAATAGGGATCAGGGCGGCAATGGTAAGGGGGTCGGTGGTGGCGGTGGTGGCGGAGGACAGAGTGCAGATGCAGAACATAGTGGTCCATAATGGAATGATTGCAAAAAACAGAGATGGTTGAGAAGAGCCCCTTTTTGCTAGGAATTTTGCTATTTTCTCTCTTTCTTGAGTTAGCCTGGAAAATGAGCCTCTGCCAGGGTCTAGGCAAGTAGGAGTCTGGAGTAATATTTAGAGTTCTATTTTGTGATTTTATGGAACTGCTGAAAAGGTCAAGAACATTTCTCTAAATGTCAATGGCCTGAGGGTCCAATTACCCAGGGGAGGACATTCTTGGAAAAGGAGTTTTTTGAGTCTGGCAGAATGGTGTGGGAGGAGCTCAGAGAGTCAGGAGCCAAGGGGTGGCCCCAGGCTTCCAGCGGAGAGGGTCCTGGGAAGAGCACCACAGGGAGGACAGGCTTTTGCAGAAGCTGCGAATGCATGCTTCCATGGACCAGGAAGGCCCGCTAGAGTCATCTTCTCCAAGGATGGCTCACTGTTGCCTCCGCCCTTCCTTGTGAGGCTGAGTCCATAGGGACTATGGGAGCCTGGGGAGCCAGACTTAAGCTGGAGGAGGTGCGCCCTCCTCCCAAATCTGCCACTGTCAGTCCCTGGAGGACTCTTCAGATCCCTGGGACTGACCTGAGGAAGCCCGCAACTGTGCAACTGTGTTGCAGGCCACATGTTCAAACCTGTGAGCAGGTGTTTTTAAACTTGAATGAACAGAGGTCTCTCCTGGAGAGCTTGTTTAAAAATGCAGATTCCTGAGCCCCACGTGAAGCAATTTGGATTTAAAGACCTTACAATGAACAGCGATGAACTGACAGAGAGGCTGCAACAAAGGGCTTGGGCATAGCAATGATTGTGAGGATGGCGCAGGATGGGACAATTCATTCTGTTATACATAAGGTTGCTATGAATCAGAGCTGACTTGATGGCACCTAACACTTAACAACAACAACACAATAAACAGCAGTATTATTCTATAATAGGGAGGGAAGATATCTTCATGGGAGATAGCCACTCCCCTACCTTCACCCCCCTCCACCTGCCAACCCCATGGAATCCGTACCTGGAAGGGAGGTGGGGAGAGGTGATGGCCCAAGAACTTGCACTTTCAGTAACCTCCCCAGGTGATTTTGAGGCTGGTCATCTCCAGGCCTTCACGTTTTGGATCAAGGACAAAGAAGCTTCCTTAGAGTCCATCAAAAGCCTCTGTCCTAAAGGTTAGGGCTTATAAGGGAAGAATAAAAAGCCTAGAAATCAACCTGGAACCCCTCTTGGAGCTGTCTTGGTGTGGAGCTTTCTCCCAGGCCAGGGAGTGTAGACTGGGGCCTAGGCTACTTCTGCTTTGGGCATTAGGGGAGGAGGACTCTCCTCTTTCTCCTCCATTTGTAGAAAGATGAGCTCTCCAGCAGGGCACAGAACAGGCCCCTCCAGCCTTGACTCAGCCTTAAGATAAATAGGCAAAGGACTCCACATCAATCTTTCATGTCATCCATCTCAACACTCGGAGGAAGAACGGGTCCAGCAAGAACCAGTGCGTTTGCCCAGAGACTCTTCTGTCCCCTGGGAATCTCTCCTTCAGGAACCTGGGTCTGTTGTAGTACCCAGCTGGGCAGCAGGAGAACAGGGCTTTGAAAGCAGACAGACCTGGGACTGAATGCTGACCTGCCACAGCTTCACTCTATGACCTTGGACAAGTTACTCAACTCTTTGAGCTTCTGTTCTCTAATCTGTAAGACAGGGATGCTAATGCCCACTTCAGAGGTTTGTGTGGAGGATTCAATGAGATAATGAACATAAAGAGGTTAGCCCAGTGCCTGGTGCATGGCAAATGCTCCTTAAAAAAAAAGGATGGCTCAATTACTATTGTACGCATCTGGGAGGTTTCAGGTGGGGCTTCTGGCCCGGCCATCTGTTTCCCTCTGCGCACAGGGCCAGCACGTGTGTGGACGCGTGTCTGTCTGAGAGGGTACGTGCACGTGTGTCCACATCTTTGATCTTCCTTGTTGCATACACCTCCATCACTGTTCTTCTCATAGCCAGCAGCTCAGGGATGCTGATCCCAACCAGGGGGAGAGAAGCTGAGATGTATTTGTCAATAACCCAACACAGCTGGCTCCTTGGAAGAGACAGCCTGTGTTCATACAGAAGGCTGATTTGGGCACAGATGCAGACAATGACCCTGTGGGACCCTGTGTTCAGGGTTTTCCCTGTGGCCTGAAGCATTTAGAAGCTGGGAGCTTCCTCAGGACAGATGTGGGCAGGGCCCCTTGGAGGGCCCTCCTCTGCTGATCTACTCTGCTCTCTGGACACACCCTGGGAAGGCAGCCCCTTTCCCCAAGGCCAATGGCAGTCCTGAGGGCCTTCACCAGCACCTTGGCCCTCTCCAGGAGATGGGGGGTGCCACGTGTGTTGGGTTTGCTGGGAAGGGGAGACTGAGGTTCTCTCCTTCAGCCTGCACTCTAGACTGGTCCTAGGTGGGAGCCTGGGACTAGAAGACAATCTCTGTCCAGCTTCCCCTACAAATAGCTCCTGCTCAGATGATCTTGCTGTTTGGAAAGTTTCTGAGAAGACTCTACACCTTGGAGTGGCTTTTTTAATGCAATTTATTGACTGCTTACTATGTACCAAGTGCTTGTATCTACCATCTCTTTTAATCTGCACCATACCCTGTCAGCTAGCTGCTATTATTTTCCCCATTTGGCAATTGAGGAAGCAGGACCTCAGAGAAGTTGTCTAAGATCCAACAGGTAGTAGTAACTGGTGGCACTTAATTCAAACTCAGGTATATCTGACTCCAAATCCTGGGCAGTTATCTTTGGACTCTTTTCCAATCACTAAGTAAGGCTTACCAAGACGAGGAGTTGCTCGGGTGCAATGGTGGGTGTGGGTTACCGGGGCTAACATCTGGGGTGAAGGTGGGGGCAGTCTCTGAGCCAGGATGATCGTCCAGGAACTGAGGACAAGGGGGTGAAATACATCCAGCTGCCCAAGTCCTCAGAGAACCAAAGTTGGTGAGAGTGGTGTTTCTCTAGTGGAACCTGTAAAAATGTTCCACAGTCCTTTCTGTGAGAGAGAGTACCTGGGTGGTGCAGAGTTAATGCCTTTGGTTGCTAACCAAAAGGTTGGCAGCTCAAGTCCGTCTACAGCCACCTCAGAAGAAAGTCCTGGTGAACTACTTCCAAAAAATCAACGACTGAAAGCCCTACGGAGCGCAGTCCTACTGTGACACACATGGCTTTGCCATGAGTCCTGATTGACTCCATGGCAGCCATTTTGTGTTTTGTGTGTGTGTGAGAGAGAGAGAGGGAGAGACCAGATGAGGTAGATATCTGTTGGTTTGTCTCTCCAGCCCTCCTCTCAATTTCTGGGGAGAGCACCTCCCTTTTCTAGTAAGCTGCTGCTTCCCCTTCTCCATCCATACCTTCTCCACCCACAGGGGTCCCACGGGAGTGGCCATTTTGTTACTCCACCTTTTGGTCATAGTTGACCAATCTAAGGGTGTGGGCTCTCCATCCAAGCTGAGCCAATCAGGCTTCTTCCCCAGGATATTTTGAACTGGTTTTGAGATACAGAGTCAGCCTCCCTCCAGGAGGTGAAGTCATGAGTGGTGAGGCTGAGGAGGCATAGGAAGCCCTTTTACAGTGAGAGACAAGCAGAGGCAAGGGATGGGGATGAAAGGAGCCATTCCCGGCAGCCTTCGAGACTTGGGTTCAGATGTTTCTGAGATCCAGCAGTATCCTCATCCTTCCCCAAACTGATTGTTCAACGCTTCTTTTGGTTGGAATGTGTTTTCCAATATCCCATATCTGCTGTGGGTGGCTCGTGAGAAGGGATAGCCTGGTATTACTATGTCTACTAATAAAGTCCCCTTTTGTGCCCAAAGAATGGACTGGGTTCTCCCCCTTGCCATTAAGAAACTTGACCAATTCATCCCTCATCCATTGCCATTGCATGAGAAAGATACAATCACATGTTCCAGGAAGGTGGGGCAGTAACGCCAATGAGACAGACCCAGGTTCCTGGTGAAGACATGGGGAAAAGTTTAGGGAAGTTTCTAAAACAGCTGCCCCCAAGCTCTGGGCTGCATAGTCCTGGTCTAAAGCCAATCTTCTGGGCCAGGCTGGATCCTGGAACCCAAAAGCAAAGCCAAAAAGTTTGGACTTAGAAGTGGCTGCTCTAAATCTGTCATCACCCAGATGCCGGAGCTGGGAATGATGTCTTTCCTTGACCTGGGCAGCAGGCGACTTTTATGGAATCACTATGAAAATCACCGGGCTTTCCCTGGAAGTCTAGGGCCTGATCAAGTCCCCCTGGAATTCCTCAGCCAGAAGTCCCTGAGAGCCAACACAGAGCTAGGGAGGGAAGAAAGAGAGGCGGGGGAGGAGAAAGAGGTACTCCGGGAGGGGAAAAGGAGGAGACAGTGAAGAGCAACCTGCAGAAAAATCCATCTTTATTTCTGTCAGCAGTTCCCCAGAGGTTCTTCCCCTCCCATTCGTTCCTCTAGCAGAAACTATGGACTTTATCCTTCCCTCAGTAAAAGATCTTTTCTGCTTGATTGGAAGGAGTGGTCAGGAGTGTGGGGCTGAGCAGAGCCTGGGGTGAGTGGTATAGCCCATAGAGCAACGCTGCTGTGTTTCAGCTACCTTCCAGGGCCTTCTAGGTCCTGGGAGAGGATCTTAACAGATGCCTGTGCTAAGAAAGAGAAAGCTGGACCTTGAGACTTTGCAGTAGGACCTCCCAACCCTACTGGAGGCTTCTGAGACCTTTGGCCTGTTTGCTGCCTGTGAGTAGGGTTGGCGGATAACCAAATATGGTCCTACAGCTATTGTGCTGAGGGTCTCCTGTTGGAAGTTCAGAGAAGTAAAGAGGACAATACCCTGCCACCTCCAACACACTTGCTACCCTAACTCTAGGCTTCTTTTGGCTTACAATGGGCTTTCCCATGTGCCATCTCATGGGAGGGTCGTAAGAACCTCTAGAGGAAGGCCAAGCAATCAATAGCCCTCATCTCCACATTCCAGGAAGGATAAGGGCCCAGAGTGGGGGCTTCCCTGTTCAGAGTCACACAGTTCATCCCTGTAAAACTGGAGCCTACTCACTGCTCCGTTCTGCCTTCCCCTATAGCCCTGTCCCCTCTCTGTGCCTCTCTGTGCCACTTGGTGTTCCCCATGTAGTCACACATCTGTCGCCAAGCATATCTAGGTTTGGTCGTTGGATAATTTTTTACATGTTATGCTTCAGCCTCTTCTGACTAGTTTGAGCTGGCAGAGGTCTGAGGCTATGTCCCATTCGTCTCTCTGTTCCCTCATCCCTTGCCCCTCCCCAGGGAAACCAGCCCACGCTGGCGCCCTGAAATATTAGGGGGAATGTAGACTGACTGGCCACAGCTTGCTGGGCTGTATAAAGCTGCTTGGAACCCACCCCTCTCCCCTTCCTCCTTCAGTCTTCCCAGATACCCCTGAGGGCTCTTCAAGGCAAAACCAGAAGCTGGTTAACTCCCAGGGTGCTTGGGAGATAGGGAGGAAAGAGTAGGCTGTTCATTAAAATTCACATCAAGAGAAATAGCTAATCAGAAACTGTTTGTTGCTTAATTGGTTTTAAACTTCAGGAAGATTCCTCATTAGCCGAGGGGTGACCTCTGCAGAGCAGCCCAACTGGGAAAGGAAGAATGGAGCAGGGGAGCAGAAGCCCCTTCCCTTGCTAGCCTGCCCACTACTCTTCAGTTGAACAATCTGGGATGGTTCTATGCTTCCTGCAGCTGATTTATAGAGTCAGAATCCGGCTTTGTAGTCCTCTTTATCCTTCTAGGCCACCTCTTCCAGGAAGCCTGACTTGGCTACCCACGGGATGGCTCCCAGCCTTTTTAAGTCTTTGATTGTACGTCCCAGCCTGAGAGCTCTCAGCTGAAGCTTTCTCCCCATTCTTCTTGTCGCCTCCCTTTCTTCCTATTTTCTCTTTCTCCCCTCTTCCAATCACAGTTCTTTTGTTCCTCCTCCTTAGCCCCCTCCTCCTCCCACCCATATACCCCTCCTTCATTGTCCCTCCTCCCCTGGTCAACTCCTCTTGTGTCACTTAAGGGAGCACCAGGTCAGTGGCTAGCACTAAAACCAAAAACCAAACCCAGTGCTGTCAAGTCGATTCCGACTCACAGCGACCCTATAGGACAGAGGAGAACTGCCTCATAGAGTTTCCAAGGAGCACCTGGCGGATTTGAACTGCCGGCCCTTTGGTTAGCAGCTGTAGCACTTAACCACTATGCCACCAGGGTTTCCGTGGCTAGCACTAAAAAAGGGTACTAAAACCAAAAACCAAACCCATTGCCATTGAGTTGATTCTGACTCAAAGGGACCCTATGGGCAGAGTAGAACTATCCAATACAGTTTCCAAGGCTGTAACCTTAACAGAAGCAGACTGCCACATCTTTCTCTTGTGGAGCAGCTGGTAGGTTTGAAATGGTGGGTTAACGGCCACTAAAACCCTCCATTATTTTCATCATCTCCCCAGTTGATATTTCTCAAGTCCTGCCCCCATTCCAACTTCCAACCAGATTATTGCCTTCTGCTCAGGTGTAAGGGAGGATGAGAGATGGAGGATGAGAACAACTTAACCTGGAGAAAAGACTCTTCGTATCTGTGAGGGGCTGACTCCGCTGAGTGAGCCACCTTGTCCTATGCAGGCCAGGAGGATAGAGCTAGTGCTGGTGCTGAGGGAAGGCTGTTAGGGCAGACAATCAGGCTTCTAGAAACCACAGTCCTTCATTTGGGGGACCTACCCTCATACTCCATATGGTTCCAATGTGGCTACCATTCATAGTACCCTGTCTCCTACCCCTGGGTCATGTGACAAAGCCTGACCAGCCATCATGACCCATGGCCCTGCCCACAGTGATTGGCTCAGGGATGGGTACATGATCCAAGTCTGGCCAGTCTCAATTCTTCCCTGGGAATTTATGTGTGGTCACTGGAGAAAAGAAGCTCTCTTCTCTGGGTTCGCTAGGCTGTGATGATATAAGCTGGGAGCTGTTGGTTGCTTTCTCCTTGACTCACAAGGAACAACGGACCTAAGAGTTGTTCGCGGTAGGGAGGAGGGGAAGTCCTGACAACATTGTTTGGGTCTCTAGAGCCCTTGAGGTTAGCTCCGCTCCTGCCCTTCCCAATTTATTGGGCCAACAAATTGCCTTTTTTGGTGAGCCAGCTTCTGTCAGTTCAACTCAGAGTTCCTGACTGACACTGACGTAAGAACTTTCTCACAGTCAGAGCTGTCCAAATGGGGGCTGGGCCACCTCAGGAGGCAGCAGCTCTCTAGGCAGAGCTGGACAACCTCCTGCTGGGGACACTGTAGAGAAAATTTCTGGATCCAATTGTGCCAGATAACAGCTAACATTTATCGAGTGCTTGGCATTTTATAACCATTACTTCAGTTAATCCTCGCAACACCCCTAAAAAAAAAAAAAACAACGCTATAAAAAGGCATTATTCTCTCCCATTTTATAGATGAGGAAGTAGAGCCTCAGGGAGGTTCATTAACTCATCCAGAGTGACACAGATCCAAGGCTGAGTGCATGACTCTCATTACAGAACTCCTGCTCCTTTTGAGAAGCCTAAAGATTCAGGATTTGGAGGTCCTTTGCCCACACGTCTCCTCAAAACCTGGCCACCTCTGGAGGGGACAGACACAGACCTGATTTCTGCAGTCGGCTCAGCAGCTTCTAAATAGGGCAGTAGATAGAGGCTCAGTGCTGTGTCCAGGTGAGCAGACAGGCACACAGCCCCGTTGGCTCCAGGGACAGGCTGCCTGCTGAACTACAGGAGTGGAAGAAACCTAGAGGAAGGGAGGGTCCTTGCGGGAGAAGGCAGGCAAGCAGAACACTGCTTCCTCCTCCAAGGACCTGAATGAGTGGTTCTCCAACTTTTTGTGTGTCACAGATTCCTTTGGGAATTGGATGAAATCTGCGGACCTTCTCCCGGAAACAAGGACACTTGCAAGCTCACAATATTTTACCAGCAATTGCAGGGGCTTCAGAGACCCTCTCGCCCTAGCCCATGCATGGAACCCTAATAGCCCACATAAGAACTCCTGATCAAGAAGCGTGAAAAGTGCCCAGGGCCTGCCCCAGGCCGAGTAGCAAATTAAATCTCTGAGAAGCCTGATTTAGGACTACCTGTTATTTTAACCGGGAACCCTGGTGGTATAGTGGTTAAGTCCTATGGCTGCTAACCAAAGAGTCAGCAGTTCAAATCCACCAGGTGCTCCTTGGAAACCCTATGGGGCAGTTCTACCCTGTCATATGGGGTTGCTATGAGTTGGAATCGACTTGACAGCACTGGGTTTGGTTTTTTTTTTTTGGTTGGTTATTTGAACCAGCACGTCCAGCTGGGAAAGGTGATGGAAGTTTCTTTGCTTCCTTTCCCTTAGGACGCTGTCCCAGTCAGCATCTTGCTGACCCACAGCCTTCTTATCTCTGTGACGGCTCCTGCCGAAGTGAGGGTAGAAGGGTGTATCTGGTGACTTCTTCAGCCTGAGATGGGGGAAGATAATTAAATGCTTATATATCTTTCTTCAGCCCAAGAGTACCCCAACCTCATCCCCATAACCCTGTCAACCAGCCCAGCCTCCCCAAAGTTTTGTGAGCTGCAGAGTGACACCATCAGCAATTCTTCCCTCAGGGAAATCCAACAACCAAAGACCCACTTAGTGAGATCTAGACCTGCGCTGTCCAATAGGGTAGCCACACATGGCCAATTAAATGAAAATGATTTAAAATTCAGGTCCTCAGTTGCACTAACCACATTCTAAGTGCTCAGTAGCTGCGTGTGATTAGTGGCTATTGAATTGGGCAGTGCCGATACAGGACATTCCCATCCACTCGCTAGCTGAGTGATTTAGGAAAGTTCCTTAACCTCTCTGAGCTTCAGATTCCTTCTCTATTTATTACTAAATAACACCGGCCTCCTAGAGTTGTTAGGGCCATTAAATGAGATGTACCTGTGAGGCATTAGCACAGTGCCCGACACAGTCAGAGCTGGACACCTTTGGTGTGCCCCTCCGGGTCCACTGGCCACTCCTTTTACTGGAGTGTGCCCAAACCTGACCTTTATTGACTGCGTCAATGGGCTTCCTGCCCTCACTTCTAGTTGGGTTTGGCCAATGGAAGACACCGCAGGAGACCAGAGGGAAGGAAGAGACAGAGGTCGGGGTATGCCCTGGCACCCTACCTCTCAGGCCACTGTTGATGGAGTGTATCTCTCTATGAAAGGCCACAGCTTCTTTCAGAGGGCCTCTCTGTATTGTTTCTCACTCCAGATTTCAGTGGTTGCTCCCTGTTTGCCCTTTTAGGCCCAGGAGTGGAAACTGCTTCCTGCTGTTTCTAGGTAGGGTCCTGTACCATCCCTCCTGGCTTCCCTTCATATGTAGTCTCTTTGTGCAGCTGTCCTCCATAGCCTAGTATGAATATGGCCTCCATTTCCCGTAGGGACCCTGGCTGATACATAGGCTCCCCTGCCTATGTTATTCTTACTGCTAGTACCGGAATGAGGATAATGAGAAAGAGGGGCACAGAGATCCTTCTCTCTCCAACTCTGCCTCTGCCTCCAAAGCCTCTCTGGAAGAGACCGAATTTCAGGAGCTAGCCAAATGAAGAAATGGCTCCGGGTGAGCTAGTGAGGCTAGAGGGGCCTGTCATCAACAAGGTGGAGAGTCAGCCAATGGGAGGGGGGAGATGGAAAAGGAGACCAGGAGGATGCGAGTCATCCAGGGCCTCCTAGAGAAGCTTTGGCTTTAAAACGTGACTGAGATTCATGTTTGAAGGGGAAAACCCAGCATGGCTGCCTGGGGATGGAAGGGCCTGCTGAGAGAATCCTAGAAGGGCTTGCTGAGAGGGTTCTGGGGCTCGGAAGCCCACACCATTCCCCCATAACCCCTCAAGCGGAATGACAGGTCCTTTCCTTCCCAAGGTCTCCCTGTGGAGTTTGCTGCCTCTGCCTGAGGCTCCTCCTTCTGAGCAGCCTGTCCTGCTTATCTGTCTCCTTAGGCACTGAGGTGTAACTGTTATCTGGAGTGCCTGGACCACTGACACTCACAGGCAAGCAGGAGACAGAACAAGACGGGGAATGTGGTACAGATGTCCCTGGAAAGGCTGGAGGAGGATTGTGCTGAGTGTCTGCTTCCTACCCCTAGCTCCCCCAGCATCTAACCCTTTGCCCCAAGACTGGGCCAGGTGGCCCTCCTCTGGGCTCCCAAAGCCTGGTGCACTTCCCATATCATGATTGCCTCGTTAATTGCCTGTCTCTTCTCCTGTTAAGGCAACGGTTGTTGTTAGGTGCCATCAAGCTGATTTTGACTCATAGCGACCCCATGTGACAGAGTAGAACTGCCCCACAGGGTCCTTTAGGCTATAATCTTTACAGGAGCAGATCACCAGCCCTTTCTACCGCAGAGCCACTGGATAGGTTTGAACCACCAACCTTTTGGTTAGTAGTAGAGTGCTTAACTCTTGCACCAGCAAGGCAGCGATGGTTCACCATTATATTCTGAGCACCTAGCAACTTATTTAGCACAGAGTAGATACATAGCACATACTGGGTGCCAGATCAATATTTATTTATAAGAAAATCTGGTCCAGAGCGGAAGGTCCCCAACCACACTGCTAAAGTAGCATGGATGGTGGGAAGAGCTCTGCAGGGACTGGGAGGCAAGAGGCCTAAATTCTTCCTTTAACTCTGCCACCCTAGTGGCTTTGCATACACTCTGTTCTCTTTCCAGATCTCACTTTTCTTATTTAAACTTTGGACTTTGTTGGACTTGATAATCTGTGGTTCTAGTATATGGCAAGACTTCTTCTTTTTTTTTTTTTGTCAAGTAACTTTTAACATGATTAGTGCATAAAAATTTGTCATCACTGTCACAAATCTTGGCATCTTGGCATCTTTTTTACTCACAGCAAGGCACTGTAGGTATTTTTATCTACAAGCTCCTGATCTAAAAAGATTCTAGTTCCTCATCCAGCCATTTAGGGCCTTTGTGCCCACAAAATTAGTTAATTAATTAATTCACTCAGTTACTCATTTGTTCATTTAACAAATATTTATGGAATATCATGAGTCAGACGGGGATAAATCACAGTCCCCTCCAGATCATCTTTGCGGGAAGCTCAGAGATGAGCCAGTAGGTACCATGGTTGGCGTGGAGTCTTCACATGGGCATGGGGTGGGGCAGGGGAGCACCCTCCCTCCTCACCTGTCCCACTTCACTCCTCATGCTGCTTGGCCAAGGTGCTGCTCCTGGGAGAGAGACAACCCTGCTGTGCTGGGCAGAGAGGTGCGTTTAACTATTGGCTTCCCATGGGGCAGGTGGTGACATCTGAAATCTAGTATTTCTTTCTTATGGTCGTTCTCCACCCTGTATTGCCCAAGAACACCAAGGACTTCCTGAATCCAAAGGGCTGGCTCTTCCAAAGTCAGGCAAAGAGATAACTGGAACCTCTGATTAGCTGTGGCTTCTGTGGCCTCCCCAAGGTGACACTATAGAATCTGGTCTTGCAGTCTGAACATTCTTGTCCACCAATGCAATGATGTCCTCGCTGGTCCAGATTTCTACAGAGATTGCTGTAGTTCTCCAGTGGACAAAGATGCCAACATGCCAAAGCATCTAGGATGGGAGAGGCTTCCATCTCCAGACATACACCAGCCAGAACCCTGCTAGCTTGGGGCCTAGCACTGAGTGCTGAGCTTGGTTAGCCTGTGTCAATTCCTACCACCAGCAGACCTCATTCAGAACATTCTCAGTCCATCAGAGATAGTCTAACTGTGTGGATCCCCAAAGGGAAAGGGTCAGCATTTCCACTCCATCCTCCTGGAGGCTCGTTGCCCCATACAGATTTGCCTACCTCCTTCTCAACAACCATTCTGGAAAAGTTAAATGAGTTTCCTCAAGTCTCCTTTTCTGCACCTCAACTTTTCTCTGGTTTGTCATGCATCCTTTTATTTGCCTCTCATATCAGAAGCTGTCCTTCCTCCTTTTCCAGGCCAACCCCACAGCTTCTGTATGCCATTGGCATTGCCCCTTTCCCTCTTTCACGCCTTCTCTGTTAATTGGAGTCCCTGGGTAGTGCAAACAGTTAACGTTCTTGGCTGCTAACTGAAAGGTTGGAGGTTTGAGTCCACCCAGAGGCATCTTGAAAGAAAGGCCTGGTGATCTACTTCTGAAAAATCAGCCATTGAAAACCCAATAGAGCACAGTTCTACTCTGGCACTCATGGGGGCACCAGGAGTCGGCAACAACTCAACAGGAACTGGTTTTTCTTTATTAATTATCCCTCCTGTATCTTGCATCTTAATTTTCTCTCTCTCTTTACTAAATCCTTTCCCTCCCCAGACAAATCTCTCAGAGCCTAGAGAACAAGCAGACAACCTTCCTTCAACCTGAACTCCTGTACAGCTATTATCCAACTCTCTCCTTGCATTGTGGCCAAATTTCCAGAAAGAACAGACTGCTCTCACTCTCTTGATTCCCCAGCCCTCACAACCTGGACATCTTGGCCACCCTCCACTAGGATTACTTTCTCAGAGGTCTCCACTAACCAGGGTCAACATATGTCCCAGTTTTCTGGAATAATCTTGATTTACCCCTGTTGTCTCAGAGTCTTCTCAAATTGTCCAGGTTTAAACATTAAATAATGTGGTCACCCTACATCCACAGCGCCATTATAGTCTTCATTCCCCACACTTCCCTGTGACAGTGGACTCCATTGACTATGCCCTTCTTGAACTTTCCTCCTTTTCTGGCATACTTGACATCGCTCTGCTCATTTCCCGCCTCACCCTTCCATGTGCTTTCTCTCATCCACATTTACCAGGTTCTCTTGCCCCATAAATGCTGGAGCTTTGCAAGGTTTTGTTCCTCTCATTTATCATTTAATCTCCTTTGGAATTTCACCCACACACAGAGCTTCAGCTCATCATCCCCGCCTTCACCCTCAATTCAGCACGAAACTAAAGACTTCTGGGAATCATGGTGGTTTAAATGCAGGTTTACCACACTGCTCTCCCCAAACTTGACAGAAATGAACAAAAAGAAACAAAAATGAGAGAAAAAGCTGCACCAGGGCTAAAACCACAGCGTGACTCTTCTCAGACACAAAAGAAGACTTAAATAGAGACAGACCTTCCTCTTGGAGGAGATATGCCCTGATATAAAAATCTCTATTTCCCTTAAATTAGCATATAAATTCAGCACAATTCTAATCAAAATACCAACATGCTTTATTAACATGGCCAAATAATTTTATAGTCAATCTCACAAGAAATAGCTAGGAAAATTCTGAAAACAAAGAGTGGTAGAGGGGGGAGACTCCTCTTATTATTGTTATTTAAGGTAATAGTCTGTTACAGAAATCTGGGGCAGGGAGGAATGGAGACTAGGGAAGCAAATCAATGGAACAGATGTTGTTGTTGCCGTTGTGTGCCGTCAACTCGTATTGACTGTCTTAGTCATCTAGTGCTGCTATAACAGAAATACCACACGTGGATAGCTTTAACAAAGAGAAGTTTATTTTCTCACAGTGAAGTAGGCTAAAAGTCCACATTCAGGGTGTCAGTTCCAAGGGAAGACTTTCTCTCTCTGCTGGCCTTCTCATCAGTTTTCCCCTGGACTAGGAGTTCTCTGCACAGGGACCCCAGGTTCAAAGGACATACTATGCTCTTGGCACTGCTTTCTTGGTGGTATGAGGTCCCCCTATCTCTCTAGTCACTTCTTTCTTTTCTATCTCAAGAGAGTGCCTCAAGAGACAATCCAATCTTTTAGATTGAGTCCTGCCTCATGAACACAACTGCCCCCATCCTCCCTCATTAACATTATAGAGGCAGAATTTATAACATACGGGAGAATCACGCAGTACCAGGAATCATAGCTCAGCCAAATTGATACACATTTTTGGGCGCACATAATTCAATCCATGACAGTGACCATACAGGACAGAGTAGTGCTGCCCCATAGGGTTTCCAAGGCTGTAATCTTTAAGGAAGTAGATCGCCGAATCCTTCTCCTGCAGACTGGCTGGTGGGTTTGAACCTCCAACCTTTTTGGTTAGCAGTCAAATGCACTTAACCACTGTACCACCAGGACTCCTTCGGGAACAGATATAGAATCTAGAAATATATATCTATGTACATACAAAAATTTAGAATTAGTATATGGAAAATGAGGTGTTTCTAATTAATAAGGAAAAGATGGATTATATATGTATACAAAAATTTATTTATAGATAAGAAAATTTCAGTGAATATTTCCTGAGGGAAAAAGGGCTTTAAGTGTGGCCTCTAAGTCAGATATTATGAAAGGAAAGACTGATAAGCTTGAACGCATAAAGATTAAAGTTTCTGCATGGCAAAAATTTCATAACACAAGTTAAAATAAATAATAAACGGGGGGTGGATGGAGAATGGCTATTTGCAGCGATAATCATGGGCTGGGCCATGATTCCTGGTACTGTGTGATTTTCCTATATTTTAGAGATCCTGTGCCTCTATAAAAGTGGATACTCCCCTCAATACAGAAAGTGTCCTGGAACACAATAAGAAAAAGATAAAAACCAAATGCAAATGGGAGAAGAAGATGAAAAGAGTTTGGAAATCATTATTTGCTTAACCAGGCACCTTGCGTAAAGGTGGGGGGTGGGGAGGAGAGCCACTAGGAGTCAGCTAGAAGAGTCATGAAACACCAATGTTATCAGACCCTCCCAGTCACTGACTATAAATAACACTCCATTAGCATCCATAACCCAGCGTTCCTGCTTTTTCTCTTCTTGCACCTACAGGACCTCTGCCCTCTTCCTCCTCTGCCACACGTATTTCTGAGAGTTCCAAAAAGAGAGCCCACATACGCTGAAGTATCACCCTGTCAGCCCCAATCCCCGTATGGTCTCTATGGAATTCTTCCTCTCCTGTCCTAGTTCAGTGCCTACTGCCAGCAAAGCCGCTAGAGGTAGCCTCGCACCCACTCCAACAGTGCCCTATGTGTGACTTCCTCATGGAGGATGTGTCCCCTTCCAACGTTCCCAAAGCTACAACCCCCTGGAATCAGAGGGCACTGGGTCTCAAGGAGGGATGAGAAGAATGGTCTTCTATATCCTTCTGGCGTCTGGCCTCTCCCAGGGGTTTAATCCAACTCAAAAGAAAGTTGGTGGGGAGATGGGCAGGGGGAGGAAGGGAAGAAGGACTGTATTAGTTTCCTATGGCCGCTGTAACAAATTATCGCACACGTGGTGGTTCCAAACACCACACATTTATTCTCTTACAGTTCTGGAGGTTAAAAGTTAAAACCCAGTTTCACTAGGGCCGAAATCAAGCAGAAAACATTATAAAAGTGCATGAGTATAGAGAGCAAGGGTAAGGAGGGCACTGGTGAGAGGGAAGGCTGAAGAAGTAATGGCGGCCATAAAGCAGATTATTTGCCAAGTTAAGGAGTTTGGACTTTATCCTAAAACCAGTGGAATTTATTGAATTGTTTTAAGCAGATATGCCCAGATTTACATTTTTGGAAAACCACTCTGGCAGCATCATGAATAATGGATTATAACAGGCTGGAGGTAAGGAGGCCAGTTAGGAGGCTATTGTCATTCCCTAGGAAGAAATAATGTGGAGCTGTGTCAGTGGACAAGATAAGAAGTAGACATATTTATGAAGGAGAAATAATGACACTTTAGGAATCAATTGGCTCTGGGGTGGGGAAGGAGAGGAAGGAGGTAGGAATGGTATTTCCGGCTTCAGCCACTGGATGGATAGTGGTGTTGTTCATTGGTTGGGAAGAATAGGGGTCTTTGGAGAACACTGGTGTGTGGACATTTAGAGTGTGAGGTGCTTATAAGATGTCCAAGAGGCAGTTGAACACATAGACCTGGAGCCCAGGGGAGAAGTCTAAGCTGAAGACCAAGGATGGTGTCTGAAGCCAACAAGGTGAGTATCCAGGGAGGGCAATCACATGGGAAAGGAAAGGGCATGCAACAGAGACAGGGATCGGGTCAACGTCTGAGGAGCCAGCAGACGAAGAAGAGACACAAAGGAAACAGGACTGCCCAGGGATGGAGAAAGATAATCAGAAGAGTATGTGTCCCTGAAGCCAAGGAAAGAAAGAGGATGTTTCAAGAAGCGGGGAAGAGGGGAGTGGTCAGCAGTGTCACACAATGCTGAAAGGTCAAGTGAGGAAAGGAATGAAGAGTGGATTCAATCATAATGAGGTTGGTCATTCATGGCCTTGCTGAAAACACAGTGGGTACCAAAGGCTGATTGCTGTGGGTTGAGGAATGAGTGGAGAGCTCAGAAAGGAAGCAAGTGAAGCCCACCCTTTCAAGAAGTTTAAGTGTGATTGGAAAACAAAAGGGAAAGTGGGGCTCACAAAGGACTTTTCTGTATAGAGAGGTTGGACCAGGTTTAAACACTGATGGGAAAGATCCTGTAGGTAGAGATTGAAAATAGGAAAGAAATAACTGATGGAACAGGATGCAAACAATGTGATAAGGAAATATAATCAGATTGCCAGGCAGCACTGGGGCACATTAAAGACCCTGCACCTGGGGAAGCATGAGACTGTGCAGCCATGTGATTTCCTCTGGCTGCCCCAGCAGGGCTGCTGCAGCTGATGTATTTGCAGAAAGGGTAGCTGATGGGATTGATCCAGGGTTGGCATTTCCAGTTTGGCAGAAAAAAAGGACCATAGGACAAGGGAGTTGAGGACACTGGCAAGATGAAGGTTGAAGTGGGAGACCTTGGAATCTAAGCTGAGAGAGAAGGGATTGAGGACAGCAGGGGCAGACAGACAGAGCACATGATGCCCTGTCTGTATAAGGGATGAAGGGAGGGTCCAGGCTGGAAGGAGCAGAGGCTGAGGTCAGAATGGGGTGCTAAAACTTCAGATTTTACAGGTGGAGCAGTTCTAGGTTTCGACCACGGGAGCCAGTGGCTCAAGTTGAGAGGAAGGTCACTAAAGACCAGGAAGTCAAGGCCAAAGTTCACCAGAAGTCCCCGCGATGAAGGCAGGAATTGAGGTGGAGAGGAAGCCAGGCGGGCATGATCCCAGGGTGATACTCATGAGGTGACTGGCTGTGGGAGCCTCAGAGGAGCAGGTATTTCATGGGAAGGGGAGAAGGGATGGTCTGGGAGAAGCAGTGAGTGACCACTTCACTTCCTGACCATTGGTGGGAGAGCCTGGGAGACTGAAGTTCCTCCCTTCAAGGACAGCGAGGAGGGGGCCTTCTGTGAAGAGGCTGAGGTCCTGTCTTCTCCAGT
The DNA here is from genome assembly GCF_024166365.1 of Elephas maximus indicus. Classification (NCBI taxonomy): domain Eukaryota; kingdom Metazoa; phylum Chordata; class Mammalia; order Proboscidea; family Elephantidae; genus Elephas; species Elephas maximus. Next base: position 63,514,413 of record NC_064831.1, on the reverse strand, counting down.
GGCTGGCAGAGACTTTCCCTTCTGGACATGGCTTGAGAAGGGCTTTGAGATAAGGGGTTGGGTCATCAGAAAAGCCTGTGGTGTCAGCGTCGTGAGAGGAGAACAACGACCTCCGAGCTCCGAGCATCTTCCAGGCCAGAGCTGTTTACAACCCACATTGGTGAGTTTGATCCTGACTAAAAGTTACAGCAACAACTATAGTCCTTGAACTGTGCTCCACAGGGCATGAGTTGGAATCAACTTGATGGCAACTGGTTGATTGGTTGGTTGGAATCTTATGGAAGGAGGTTGCCAGGCTTTTCTTCCATGGTACCAATGGGTGGATTCAAACTGACAACCTTTAGGTGACTTGCTGAGCAAAAACCATTTGTATCACCCATGGACCTATGCCCATGGACTGAAGGAGCGCTTCCCAGCAGATCCCAGTCAATTCAAGTATGAGTACCCCTTTTTCACTTTAAAAAGTCTGACTACAAAACTTCAAAATATATCTGACACAATGGCAGTTGTGATAGAAAGAGCTACTAATGGCAGACACAGACTGGGTGAGGCGTAACTACCTTCAAACCCTGGCTCTTCCTCTATCTGTGGGAGCTTGGCCAAGTTAGTCAACCTCTGTGAGCCTCAATTTAGTCATCTGTAAAATGGGGATAATACCACTTACCTGACAGGGCTCTAGTGAGGATTACATGAGCTAATCCGTGCTAAGCACTTGGCATGGTGCCTGGCAAAGAGCAAGCTCTCCACAAATGTTAGTTGTCACCAATATTATTAATTCAGTTATACGTTAAAATGAAGCTGCATTTTGTTTATCACAATAATGTTCCCTCACATGGGGGAAAAGGTTGTATGTAAACGTGGAAGACACATTATTTATTCAGGCTACAGGCTGTACTTGGCGAGGCTGTGGAGACTCAGAGAACCTTGCGACAACTCGGAGCCTCACAGGGACCCTCAGTCAGTCCACATGTTTGCACCTATCTCACTCTGTAACCTGTTCTCTCCCTGAGGTAGGTAAGGAAATAAGGCCCAGAAAGTGTCAGAAACCTACTACCCACAGACACACAGGAATTCATGCCAGAGCTGGGTGAGCTCTCGCCTCACTCACCTCCCTCTCCCTGCCTTCCTGTGGCAGCTTCAGCCTGTCAGCATTTCCACAAATGCCTGAGTCTGGCTGGGCCCACATGTTTGCCGTGCTGCTGCTGTCACTGCCAACTGCTCCATCGACTGTGGGAAGTGTGGGCCTGGGCTCCACAAGCTATTGTCCCAACTCTGATTGTGGTTTCAGACTTAGTTATATTTTTGACCCAGTCCCTGTCACAATCCCTTTCACAGACCCTGTCACAGTTCTTGTCACAGCTCCATGATAGTATCTATTACAGCCTCTGTCACAGCCTGTCATAGCCTCTATCATAGGTCCTGTCACAGTGTCTATCGCAGCCCCCATCATAGTCTCTGTCACAGCCCTTGTCAGTGTCTGTCACAGCCCCCATCCTGTCACAGCATCTGTCACAGCCCTGTCACAATGTCTATCACAGCCCCATCATAGTATCTGTCATAGCCCTGTCACGGCCCCCATCCTGTCACAGTGTCTGTCACAGCCACTAGCACAGTCTTTGCTACAGCCTCTATCACATCTTCTGTCACAGTGCCTATCATAGCATCTATCACAGCCTCATCATAGTCTCTGTCACAGCCCCTGTCACAGTCTCTATCACAGCCTTTGTCACAGTGTCTATCACAGCCTCATCATAGTCTCTGTCACAGCCCCATCACAGTCTCTGTCACAGCCTCTATCACAGCCCCATCATAATATCTGCCACAGCCCCTGTCAAGGCTCCTGTCAGAACTCGTGTCACAGTCTCTATCACAGCCCCGTCACAGTCTCCATTGTAGCCTGTATCACAGCCCCCATTATAGTATCTGTCACAGCCTCATCATAGCCCTGTCACAGCCTCTATCATAGCATCCGTCACAGCCCCTGTCACAGCCTCTATCGCCCTCTCCCTGGCTCTGCCTCTGCTCTGGGCCCTGCCGGGGGGCCTGTGGGGCATAGCTCTCATTACACAGAGGAACTGTCTCTTTCTGGAAGGCGTCCAGCGGAAGGTTCATGTAATAGCAGGTTATCCTGATGTGCAGGGCTTGTGGGAGGGAGGCTGGGCCATGGGGCCCTTACAAAAGATGTGCTTCACAGGGAGCTGAAGAGCAGATCTCCCAAGCCAGCCGCCTGAGCCTGGCTGTGGCCCATTCCACATGCCCACAGGGGTTGGGGTCCAGGCCCCTGCCTCAGGCAGGTGACTGAATGGTTTTGTGGCATTACTTTCATCTCTTTGGTCCTACTGTGAGCTTCCAAGAACAAGGACTGTGTCTTATTCTTGTGTTCTTTTCTTGCTTACTTATCGTAGAGCTGAGCACAGGGCTCGGCACCCAGGGCACAAGCCTCTTCAAAGCCCCAGCCTGCCTTAAGTTGGTTCTCTGCTCAAAAAGAGGGCAGCAGTGGTTCAGTGGTAGAATTCTTGCCTTCTATGCTGGAGATCCAGGTTCAATTCCCACCCAACGCACTCAGGCGCAGCCACCGCCCATTTGTCAGTAGCAGGCTTGTGTGTTGCTGTGATGCTGAACAGTTTACAACAGATATTCCAGACTAAGATAGACTAGGAGGAAAGGCCTGGCAACCTCCTTTCAAAAAAATATGCTAATGAAAACCCTACAATCACAACAGCCTAATCTCATTGTGCATGGAGTGTTCATGAATCGGGGGTCAACTTGATGGCACCTAACAATGGCTGCTCATAAAGTTCCAGTCACTCCCCAATGCCTCCAGAGCTCAGCTTATCTTTCTGTCCTGGTGCTTACTCCTCTGACCACCAGAGCTGCAGTCTTGCCAGACAGCTCATCCATCCCAGGACATGGACTTCTCTTCTGCTTCTCTCTTCTTCATACCGCACCCTTCACCTGGCATGCCCCACCCCTCTGCCTCCAGTTTTCCAAATCATATGTGCCTTCTCCAAAGACCCATTCAAACATGACTGGCTCCTCCGCTCCTTCCTCCAGGGTTGTCCTCCTCCTTCCTCTGCTGTCCCAAGCTGCTTGTCCACATCCTACAGTCCTTGTCCCTGATTTCCTTACATGAGCTTTTGTATCCGTCTTATTCTTGCCACAGCCCCGAGGTGCCTGGAGATTGGGGGCTGACTCTTATAGCATCATATAGTCAATACCCAAAAGTTTGCTAGATACAGAAATGGCTGGATGATTGAAGAAATAAAAGGAATGATGTGAAATTAGGGGGAGAAGAAAATGTAGGGAAATTGGGGAGAGGACCGGGGGCTGTGGCGGGGAAGGTAGCATGGACAAAGCTTGGCAGAGGGGGCAGCAGTGTTAATGGGGGACAGTGAGCCGAGTGCATTTCTTGGCCCATCTCAGGGTTCCCTGGATACACCCCATCTCCCAGCTCTTCTCACTCCTCTTCCCCACCCATTTGCCAAGCCTATTTCCTCCTCCCCCAGCCCATCCCTTCATCTTCTTCCCTCTTTCCCACCCAGAATCCTTCAGCCCAAGCTGTCGGAACCACCCCTGGGGGCCCCTTTTTGAACTCCCCTCTGCCCTCATGAATTGTGAATTCCAGACTTGGCACAGAGGAGTCTCTGATACTTACTTCTGGGCAGCTTAGCTCAGCCAGCACCTCAAGGGGCTGCTCCCCCCGCCAGCGCCTCACTCTCCAGCCTGGCTCCGAGTCCAGGTGGCCCAGACGTCCCGGAGCCTCATCGGGACACAAAGACACAGTCCAGGCCTGGTTGAGCTGTCAGCACATCTTTCCCCAGGCTCCCTGGGAAGGGGTGGGGGGCACGAGGTTCCAGTCAGGGCCCTGGCAGAACCCAGAGGGAGCAGCAGAGTGCAAGCTGAGGAGGGTGAAGAGACCAAAGGCAGTGGGGCCAGGGCTGGCTGGGGGGCAAAAGGGCTTTGTGGCTTTGGGCTCTGCTGGGCCCCAGTGCTTACAGATAGGGCTCTGCACAGAGGCAGGAGAAAGACCAGGGGACAACACAATAATTCAGGAGAAATTGGGCAGAACTGAAAAACAAACAAAAACAGGTGGCAAGCCCAACAGGAAATGGAGTCTGTAGGGGCTTCCTTCTTCACGGATGCCTTAATGTATATGGGAGATGGGTGGGCATGAGCCCCAATGTTTATTGCAGCCAGAGTCTGGGGATGAGCGTTTTAGGAGGAAGCGGATCAGAAGGCCCGATACTCTCCTATGGGGAGAGCAAACCTTCTCCTAGGGCCAGCATAGGCCCCTAAGTTAGATACCTGCCCTAGCCCTAGCCCCTGACAATGACTCAGTTTACCTCACTGAGAGACTATAGCAGTACCCTTGCCCTTGCCAGGCTACTTCACGCACTGCTTCTCCTGTAATAAACACACACACGTACACACTCACAGTGACCCCTGCCTATAAACCGTCCTTTACGTTCTACCTCCTCCAGGAAGCCTGTCTAGACCATACTCAGGAGACACTACTGCTCTGAGCTTCTGAGCCACTTTGTCTGACTCTTGATTACAAACCTCTGGGATGCTCTCTCATTGCTTCGACCAGACTGGGAGCCATCCCTGCTGGGCAGCTGTCTGCCTGTTTTCCCCACACAGCTACATCCAACATCCAGCTTGATCCATGTTTCCCCTCCTAGTATCTTTGTCAGGAAACCTGAGGAAATGTTGCCGGTTCCCATGTTCTTTCTCTGAGTCCTAGTCCCAGCAGGAAGTCTACATGTCCCTGATCCTCTCCCGGCAGAGCAGGAGACACCCTGGGCAGGATAATATCTACACTGAACAGAATGATGAAGCCTTGTATGGATACCCTCCCCCACCTCACCCCCAGCCTTCTCAGGAGGTCCTGAGCACAGGTCAAGGGCGTGACCAGTTCCCTCTGCTGTTCTACACAATTGCACTTAATCAAGTGCCTGTCCTAGGTAGAAGAAAAAAGCCTGCCTTCTGGGGACCTGGCCAGGACTTATTAAGGGACGGGGAATTCAAAAGAAGCAATTCTGTATAGCAAGATTTCTGTCTTAGTTATCTAGTGCTGCTATAACAGAAATACTAGAAGTGAGAAATGTATTTTCTCACAGTTCGTTGTTTGTTGTTAGGTGCTGTCGAGTCGGTTCTGACTCATAGAGACCATGTGTGCAACAGAACGAAACACTGCCTGGTCCTGCGCCATCCTCACAATTCCTGCCATGTTTGAGCCCATTGTTGCAGCCACTGTGTCAGTCCATCTTACTGAAGGTCTTCCTCTTTTTTGCTGACCTTCTGCTTTACCAAGCATGATGTCCTTCTCCAGGGATTGGTCCCTCCTAATAACATGTCCAAAGTACATGAGACAAAGTCTTGCCATCATCGCTTCCAAGGAACATTCTAGCTATACTTCTTCCAAGACAGATTTGTTCTTCTGGCCGTCCATGGCTATTCAATATTCTTCGCCAACACTATGATTCAAATGCATCAATTCTTCTTTGGGCTTCCTTATTCATTGTCCAGCTTTCCCATGCATATGAGACAATTGAAAGGATCACAGCTTGGGTCAGGTGCACTTTAGTCCTCAAAGTGACATCTTTGCTTTTCAACACTTTAAAGAGGACTTTGGCAGCAGATTTTCCCAGTGCAATGTGTCTTTTGATTTCTTGACTGCTGCTTCTATGGTTGTTGATTATGGATCAAAGTAAAATGAAATCCTTGACAACTTCAATATTTTCTCACATTTTAGGAGGCTAGAAGTCCAAACTGAGAATGTCAGCTCTAGGGGAAGTCTTTCTCTCTCTGTTGGTTCTGGAGGAAAGTCCTTATCTCTTCAGCTTCTGCTTCCTGGTTCCCTGGAGACCTTCCTGTTTCTTGGCATCTATCTTAACCCATCTCTGCTAGCTCCCCTACTTGTTTAATCTCTTTTAACATCTCAAAAGAGATTGACTCAAGACACATCTTACACTAATTCTGTCTCATTGACATAACAAAGACAACTCATTCCCAAATGGGATTATAACCACAGGCATAAAGGTTAGGAATTACAACACATATTTTGGGGGGGACACAATTCAATTCATAATAACATCTCTTTTATCCCAACAGTAATTTTAAAGTCAAATATATGACCTAAATCGGATTCCAAAGTGGGTTTCATTCATTCATCATTCATTGTTTATTGAGAACTTAAGACAAATGAGACACTGTGCTGGATGGATTCCTTTTCTCATTTTGTCTTCACAAGAACTTGTGAGGTGCATATCATTAAACCCATTTTACACAGGAGGAAGACTGAGGCATTCACAGGCAGTAAATGACAGAGAAGGGTTTCATTTCACAGCTTTTGTTTTCCTGTCTCATGCTTTATTGTTTACAGACGGGGTTCCCAGACTTTTGGGATTCCCAGCCTAGTAACATTTCAAAAGTGATTTTTGGGAACAAACACAGAACCCTATGCCAACTTTTTATTTAGCCGAGCACATAAAAAAAATACCATCTCCTAGCACCATGATTTCATAAAAGGACATTTTAACACAGAAAATGTGGGAAGGATATAATCTTAGAATAAGGACAGCCTTCTAAGAAAGGACAGTTGGCAACCGTACACTAAAATATCCTACATTGTTCTCATTTTTTTTTTTTTTTTTAAATACAGGACTGGCCCAAAACTTGGTATTTCAGGGTATGGGAGCCATTGCCCTATCCCAGAACTGCCTCTCCAGGCAAGAACAAAGCCCTCAGTCCACAGGCAAATACACTTCCAGAAATTCCCCTTCTTCCCCTGCCCATCCAGGTCCCCACCAAATAAGGTCTGAGGTTGACATATATAACCAGCTACATCCCCACCCTATCCCCAGCAGGCCTGCTGAATTTCACTGATATACAACATTATCTGGGTACGCAGGGAAGGAAGCCCATCCTCTCCAGCCCGCCTCCTTTCTTACACCCAGATCTTTGCTGGGTTTTGCATTTCAGGAATGCCTAGCAGGCCCCCCGCAGCCCTGCAGGGAGCCCATCTGTCTCCCGGAGTTGCCCAGTCCCCCACTGATGTTGAGAACAGCACGTCTTCTCCTTATCTCGCTCCTGAGGCTGGACCTTCCCCTTCCTGGGGTCCCCAGGCCCTGGATACTATGTTATCACCAGACCAGGAGCAGCCTCCACCCAAGCCTTCTTGGCAGTGCTGGAAAGGAGAGGGCGGGCGGGAGTCCCAGGTGGAGCAATGGGGAGAGATGAATGCCGGAGGCTCCATTCCCTCCCCGTTCTTCACCTTTTCTCAGCTTCTGCCAGACCAGACTCAGAACTGTCCCTTTCTTCTCCATCTGTGCCTGACTCTGTCGCTTTTGCTCCTGTGAGACAGCTGGGCAGTAGAGAAGAGCCTGACCTGTACAGCCCTTGGCTGGAGTTCCAACTCCACTATTTTCTTGCTGTGGGACTTTTGGCAAGTCATTTAAACTCTCTGATCTTTAGTTGTCTGATTGTGAACGGGAGTTAGAATTTTAGGTTGAGCTATGTGAATTTGCTGAAAGTTGACTTTTTGATTCACAAAAACGACAATTTTGTGTGGCTTAACAAGTGAGGTGTAAAGTGATGGATACATATCTCTGACCAAACCTGACTCCTCCTCCAGGAAGCCCTCCCTAGCTACTCCAAACTCAGTGAGGTCCCCTTCCTCAAATCTCTCACTGAAAAAAAACACTGGGACATAATTTAGACACTTATTTCCTGTTTTGGGTTTTCTCCTCAGTTCCTAACCATGAGTCTTGCCCTCCCACAACTTGGAGCCCGCCAAGGGGAAGACCTGGGTCTCCTCCTCCTTTGTCCCCCAGACTGCTGGCATACCATGATGTCGTCCACTAGGGTTTTCACATACAGGAGACAGAAGATGCCCCCTCATCAGGGATTACCGGGGCTTGATTTATCTAAAGGTCATTTCTTTGCACCCAAGGGTGGTCCTAGGTAGTCCTGAATGGGTGGTGCTAACAGAATTGAGGGTAAGTGAAGTGCTAACCCCCCCCAAAAAAAACCCACTGCCATCGAGTCCCACTCATAGTGACCCCATAGGGTTTCCAAAGCTATAAATCTCTATGGAAGCGGACTACCACATCTTTCTCACGCAGAGCTACTGGTGGTTTAGAACTACGGATCTTTCAGTTAGCAGTCAATTGCTTTAACCACTGCATTACCAGGGCTTCTAGCGAGGTGTTAGAGGTGGAGGAATTAAGGGACTCTGACCCCTGGCTGGAGTCCTGGTGGCTCAGTGGTTAAGAGCTCTGCTGCTAATCAAAAAGTTCGAATCTACCAGCCACTTCTCAGAAACCCTATGAGGCAATTCTGCTCTGTTGAATAGGGTCTCTATGAATCGGAATCCACTCTACTGTGATTTTTTTTTTTTCTACCACTGGCCAGCCTGTGGGAGCAGTGCCCCTGGAGGCAGAACCTTGGTGGTGTCCTCCACCTTCTCTAGGATTCCCCTCAGTGCCACTAGCTTAACTTCTCTCATTTGCAGAGCTGACTTTATTAATCTGCTCTCTGTTCGCCCTTGTGCTGGTCCCTAAGATGAGTCGGACCTATCCCCACCCTTGGAGAGCTCAGTCTAGAAGTGGACACAGACTCAGAAATGGACTGCACTATGTAATCAGTGCTGGGGTTGGTGGAACCAAAAGAGGGGACATGACTAAGGGGTGGTCAGGGAAGGCTTTCTAGAAGGGTCGCCCTCACCAGAGGCCACTAGCTGACTTCCTGAAGCTAGGTTAGGGCTGCCTAGCTAACAGCCGGACACAGGAGCCCAAAGAAGTGAGTTAAAAGAGGCCTGCCCTCCTGTGGCTGGCACATCAGGGCAGGCAGGGCTCACAGCCAGTCAAGAACACTCCTCAAGGAGACCCAAGGACATTCAGGGATTAGGCCTCCCAGCATCTGTGCAGGGAACTGTCAGCTCAGAGCTGCTCAAAAGTAGAAATGCCAGCTCTGGGTGATGTCATCACCCTAGGCATCCCCTCCCCCCTCCCGTGGGAGGTCTTGCAGTCCAGTGGGTAGAGCAGAAAAGCCCCTACCAAGGTGGCCTTTGCCTTGCATCCTGCCCTGGAGATTTCTGGCCCTGATTGAGGGGGGAAGGAGAGGTGGGCGTCACAGTGGGCTAGGAACGAGAATTTAAAAATTCCTTTGAGGAAAAACTTCATGTTATCCCTTACAGAGATGGCAGGGCCAGGGGACTTTCTTGCCTCCCTCCTGGTCAGACATTGCTGAGAATCCACTTCGGCATTGACTCAGGTTTCGCTGGTCGACAGCTTTGCTCTAACTCCCATCTAACCTCCCCCTACATCTGGGCTAAATCTGGAGGTGTTGCGCCCTGACAGAATCTGAGTAACCCCGTGAGCCACCTGGACTGCCCCCAGGGCAGGGAGAGAGGGTCTGGCAGCCCGGCCTTTGTGGATTGGGGAGGGTCAGGCTGTCCTAGGGTGTTGGAGATGGGGAGAGCTATACCTCAGCCTGAGCTAGGCAGACCGTTCATAAAACCCGAGAGTGTATATGGGGAGAGAGGACACACGGCTGGCTGGCCTCCGGAGGACGGGGTTCCAGGGTGGTCTGGGCTGTGCAGCTGCTTGGTGGAAGCCAGGGTGGAGAGGAAAAGTCCTCTAGCGTTGCTCCACACAGGGGATGCCACAATTTATCTGGGAACCCAGGGAGAAGGGGGTCCAAAGCCAGCCCCAGAGTGCCAGGTCTCCAGAAGGGCCCGCCTGCCGGCTCCTGGCTGCAGCTGGCTCGCCTAGGAACCACCCGTCCGAACCGCCCGGGGGAGAGGCGTGCGCCGGATCCGGCGTTCCGATCCCACGTCCATGACTGCTGCAGGCACATTTCCTCGAAGTCTTACCTCGAAGCGATGGGTGCCACCCGCGCACCCTGTGCCTCCCCGAGTTTCCCCCACGCCCTTCGCGCTCGGCAGCTGCGAGGCTCCTCTAGGGAAAGACCTGCGGGGGTTCTCCCCCTGCCCGTGTCACGGGAAAAGCCTGTGAACGCCCCCCGAAGCAGCGTATTTCCCGGAAACCCCCTCTCTAGGCGGGGCACGAGAAGACCCGGGTCTCCGCATCCAGACGACCCGCACTCCTCCCGCGAGGAGGGTCGGAGACACCTGAGAAGCAAAACCTACAGGGAAAGGGCAGCCCAACACTTGGAGGAGAGATCGGGGACCCTGCCCCCCCCCCCAGTCTTGGGATGGGGAATTCTCTACGAAGCCGAAGCCCTAGACTTGGGGCGCGCTCCAAGCCCTTGGCCAGGGAAACATATTTGTGGGCGCCGGAGTAAGGACACCTCTGGTCCCAGCCCCTAAGGTCCGGCGAGAGTCCGCCCTGCGCCCCCCCTGGGCCCGCCCCCGGAGCCCCTCCCGGCCTCGGGCCCCCGGCCCGCGCTACACTGTCCCTTTAAGAAGCCCAGGTAGGCAGGCCCGGCTGCTGGAGCCGCTCCTATGGCAACCCGCGAGCTGCGGCGGCTTCATGAATATTCCGGGACGCGGGAGCCGGAGAGCTGCCGGAGGGCGCTCTGGGGGAGGCGGCCGCTGATGTAAACCCGGCGGGCAGCTGGGCTGTGCTCGGCTGCGGTGGGAGCCCCGGGACGGCCCCGCCGGGCTCTGCGAGGAGACCAGGCGAGCTTGCGGGCAGCGGGCCACAAAGTCCCGGTGCCAGGACAGACTGACAGCTCGCCGGCCCGCCAGACGCACGCCCGGAGGTGCGCGAGCCGTGAGCTTTGCGCTCCGGAGCGGCTCCCCGAGCGCCGCGGCCGCAGAGCCGCTCCAGCAGGGCGCTCATTGTTCCTCGCGGGGGCGGGGCGCCTGGAGCCCGGCCGCGCGCCGCGCCCCTGATCGCGGGAGGAAGGGAGGGAGAGCGGGGTCCCCGCGCCCAGCCCGGCCCGGGAGGGGGCGCAGCGCGGCACGCCGGGGACCCGGAGCCGAACTGGGCGCCTCCCCGCCGCGCGCAGCCTGCCCAAGCATGGGCGCTTGAGGCGGCCCCGCGCCGGCGGCGAAGGACGTGTCCCGGGCGGGCTGACCGGCGGGCGGACCTGGAGCCGGTCGGCGGCGCCGCACCCGCGTCCCAGTCCCCGGCCCGGCCCCGGCCCCTGGCACCATGGACAAGCTGCCGCCGTCCATGCGCAAGCGGCTCTACAGCCTCCCGCAGCAGGTGGGGGCCAAGGCGTGGATCATGGACGAAGAAGAGGACGCCGAGGAGGAGGGAGCTGGGGGCCGCCAGGACCCCAGCCAGAGGAGCATCCGGCTGCGGCCGCTGCCCTCGCCCTCGGCGGCCGCGAGCGGCACGGAACCCCGGGGCGCGGCCCTCGGGGCGCAGGACGGCGAGGGGCCCGCCCGCGGCGCGGGCAAGTCCAACACGAACGGCGACTGCAGGCGCTTCCGCGGGAGCCTGGCGTCGCTGGGCAGCCGGGGAGGCGGCGGCGCCGGAACGGGGGGCAGCAGCGGCCACGGGCACCTGCATGACTCCGCGGAGGAGCGGCAGCTCATCACCGAGGGCGATGCGTCCCCGCGCGAGGACAGGTCGCCCCCAGGCCTGGCGGCTGAGCCCGAGCGCCCTGGCGTCGCGGCGCAGCCCGCAGCCTCGCCGCCGCCGCCCCAGCAATCGCCGCAGCCGGCCTCCGCCTCCTGTGAACAGCCCTCGGCGGACACCGCTATAAAAGTGGAGGGAGGCGCGGCCGCCGGCGACCAGATCCTCCCCGAGGCTGAGGTGCGTCTGGGCCAGGCTGGCTTCATGCAGCGCCAGTTTGGGGCCATGCTCCAGCCCGGGGTCAACAAATTCTCTCTGAGGATGTTCGGCAGCCAGAAAGCCGTGGAGCGCGAGCAAGAGCGAGTTAAATCGGCGGGGTTTTGGATTATCCACCCCTACAGCGACTTCAGGTAAGGGGCCTGGCGTGATCCTGTGGATGCCCTGAGCTGTCGCACCCGCTTCTGCCTCTCCACTTGAGTTAACTTTCCTCCCTAGCGCTGTGAGAGCTCCAAGAGAGAGCCGGGAGCCTCTAGACTCCAAGGCACCCCCAGACCTCCTCCCGCACCGCGCTGGGAACTTTCCTGTGTTCGGGCTCCCATCCTCTCAGCTCTGGGCCGCATTTGAGTCAGGCAGAAAAGGTGTTCCAAGCCTGGCCTAGCCCAGCCTCCAACAGGGACAGGGCTCTGCCACCTTAAACTACACATCCCACCTCCCTCACCAAGGCTGCAGAGTCAGGGTGGCCATCCTGCAGAGCATAGCCAGGAAAGGAGACAGATCTCTTAGCTTGGCCAGCTCCTTTGGCGCTGACGCCAGGCATTAATATCTGCCTTCTGGTCCCTGGGAAGCTGGAGCCAGAGGGAGAGCTGGGCCCTGGAGGATTGGGGTCACTGGGCCTCAGGCTCAGGGTGAGAGCCCTGTGTACCCACCTTAACCCTGGATTCAGCCCCTCATGCCAAGTGGTGGGCCAGGACTGGGCACCCTGGGCAAGGCATCTAGACTGGCAAGGCAGAATGACCTTGCTGGTCGTGGCCAGAGAAAATGCCTGATGTCCTGCCTGATGAGCAGCCATCCTGCGACCCCCAAGCTTATCCAGAGCCCCACTCCACTCCATTGTCCCAGCTCCACTAGCTGCTGGGTCTCTGCCCCCAGACAAAAGGTGTGATTGCCAGCCAGGGAGAGGGACCCGCCTCCTCCCCCATCACCTGAGTCAGATACCACCTAACTGCAGATAGGACTGACTTGGGCCTGTGCGGATATCTATGCAAAAAGAGGGATTGGTGCTTGCCAGTGGAGTAGGGGTCAGGGATGCCCATATCCCAGTCAGGGTCCCAAGGCCCCTGTCCCCCTGGGCTTTCCTGATACACAAGGTTAAGATGAGGACCTGGAGAACATTCACCTTTTCAGTCTGGGATTAATTCCCATTCATTCTCTCGTTCTTTGGGCCCTGCCCCCTATTTATCCCTCTTTCCTGCCTACCGATTGCCTGCTTTATTAATAAGCATTTTGCCAACCCAGAGCCCTCTTTGCAAACTCCAGGGAAGCTGGGTTTGTAATGAGAGCAAAGCCATTTTCCATCCAATGAGAGAGATTTCTCGTGCTGGGAATGACCATTCAGGCAACACCCGATGGCTTAAAATAGTTGGTGAATAGAGGCCTTTTTTTGGAGGGGCTACTCTTCCTAACCCTAATGCCCAGGGTTCCCAGAGGACATGGGAGGCCACAGGGCAGGCTGGAGAGACAGGGCCACAGACATCAAGTATATGAGCAAACACTGGATGGTCTGTCAGGAATTGTGGCTGGGGCCCACGGTCAGGCTCCTGAAGGTGGCCTCCCCTCTGGCAGACTACTGGGACTTGAAGGCCCCAGCATGACTTAGAGAGAAGTGTGCAGGTGCTGTGCCTTCCCCACTCCCTCCCCTGGGTGTCCGGGGCTTCTCTTCCTCCCTCTGAACTCCCTGGTGGTGGTGGCAGACAGACTGTCCCAGGAGCCACCATATCAACCACTTGAGATTGTTGAGGGGCCCTCCCTTCTCTTGTTCAGCGCCCTGCTGTCTTTGTCATCTGAAAGCTTCTGTTTAGGTCTCTCATCATCAGCCGCATTGCTTGGGGTCCAGGGGCCTGCAAGGGGCCAACCCTAGGCATACACAGCATCCATGAACAGCATACATTTCTTGAGTACCTTCTGGGCACTGCACTGGGCCTTGCCTTCCTATTCTCCCCTTACCTTGCATGGTGAAAGGTTAGGACCGGGTCGATTTTATTAATGGGAACCTCTCCCCCTTCCTGGTCTTACCTGGCATAGCTGTCTGCAGTCCCCCTGCTGCAGAATCTCCCACTAACTGCAGCTCCTTGGGACATGGCTGGGGGTGGGGTGGGGATGCCGCAGGATTGATCCCGGTAACAGGAAGTGATAGGCTGGGGTTTGAGTTTGGGTTTGCGCAACAAGCAACAGGGACTGATGGCTGGAAGCGCACGTCCTCTGTGTGCAGCCTTGGGCTGTCTGGGACTGTGTGGAGGTCTAAGGAAAGAAATCCAAGAAAGACCAAAGACCATCCTTGTGTGTCTGGAGGGATGGTGGTCATGCCTCTCCTGCCCCTAGGCCAAAATAGCTGGTTTCATCTTCAGAAGGTCATGGAGGCAACGGCCTGACTAAGTCTTCTAAGCTAACTTAGAAAACCTACCACTCATCTCAGCCTAACCCCATCCTACCCCCAGCACCCCAAACCTCAGTCCCTAGAGTTTTTCTTCTAGCCACTGGCCCTTGGGCCTCTATCTGGAACCCATCCCCACTGCCCACCTCAGGCTTTCTGGGAGCTTCTGCAAGCATTGCTCAGGCCAGTTGAGGATTTATTCATCATTCTGACGGGCAGGAAGCATTGATCCAGCAGAATTGGTTTAATAAAGAATTGCCAGCAAACCATAATAGATTGAGTTTGAGGTTTGGCGTTCAGGGTTCGCTGTCATGGTCTGCTTCTGGCAATTCTGTTCCTGGGGAAGGAAGGCTGGGTGCCTTTCCCAAGGACTGGAGTGGGCTGCACTTGGACGGACCAGCATAACCTGGGCCATATCTAAAAATAGGCTTTTCTTGGCTGCCTCTGCTTCTTGTCACCACCACCACCCCCCCATGCTACCCCATCGCCTGGCTACTCCCATGGCTCCTACAGGCTCTAAGGGCTTGTCTGGCTTTCTCGCCCCTTCAACTCCTCATTCGTCTTTTGAAACTTGTATTTATGATTTGTTAAGGGAAGAGACCAGTCGGCAGTAATCCTTTGGGATCTTGGTCCCCAGGCTCCTGCTCATGGCTGACTGGGCTCTATGGTCCTGGGTGAGTCCTTCCTTTTACATGAGCCATGGAAGCAGAGCCTGGTGATGGGAACCTGGAGTAAATAAAACACAGCATCTGGATGGTTCTGCTTTTCCAAGGAGAGAGGAAGGAGAGTGGGGACCCTCGAGTGAAGATGTAGCTGGTTTTGTTCTGAGGTGCTGGTCCAGGCTTTCAAGCTTCTGGCTCAGGGAGTCTACAGGGGTATACATGTCTAGTGTCTGTTTGTACAGCTCTCTTGGGACTATGTGGGTGGGCATGAGTCCTGGCAGGGAAGTTCCTCTGTAGGATATCAGTTTTGGGGCCACTGTGCCCTGAACGCCAGCTCTGCCTTGAGGATGGAGGCAGATAGAAGCTTGGACCTTCTCACCCTTCGTCCCCACCCTTTCCTAGTCTGAGCCCCTTGGAGCTGTGAGGAAGGGAAGAGAGTGCCTTAATGGGTCCTTTCATTGGGGCAGAAACAGCTGGGCTCTAAAATCACCCCTGGGTGGTGCAGTGGTCAAGTGCTTAACTGCTAACCGAAAGTTTGGCAGTTCAAAGTCACCCAGAGGTGCCTTGAAAGACCTGGCAATCTGCTTCTGAAAGGTCACAGCCATGAAAACCCTACAAAGTGCAGCTCTATTTTGCACACATGGGATTACTGTGAGTTGGAATCAACTCAATGGCAACTTTTAAAAAAATTTTTTCAGGGGATTGGCAATGGTCTGGTAGGTCCCAAAGTTTAGCCCAAACCAACTCCCTACTGCTGGTACCTGGCACTCAGTCCCTGCCATTACCACCTTATGTCACCTCCTTAATCCTTTCATCTGTAGAGCCCTGCTTGGGTTGTGAGCCTTCTCTGAGCCTCAGTTTTCCTACCTAGAAAATGGGAATCCTATTGCTTATCACCATGTCAGACACAAACTATACAACTGGAGTCACCGTGGAGTTGAGAGGCTCTACCAAGCTGTCAGAGGACCAGTGACAGGTTGGGAACCACACCTTCGATGCCCTCACTGCTCCCTTCCCTAGATTTGGGCAGATCACGTGGGCCTCTGTCCTTGACTCAGGCCAGTGGTTCTGAACCTGTTTTGGGTCAGAGATCTCATTGGAAATAGTGGAGTCTCTACCCAGAAAGATACGTGTACGTCACAATGTGGCACTGAATTTTGGGGGTTTGTGGATCCCCTAAGTTGAGGACCATGGGGATCTTGAGGTTGTGAACGCCACTCTAGGCCATCCCAGAAGAGAAGCCTGGCTTGGTTCGGGATGCCAGCTTGGAGGTGGGGGAGTTTTTCTGTAGTCTGGGACTTGGGTCTCCTGTCACCACCAGGATGGAAATGAAACAGGGTCAAAGGTAGACACCTGGAGACTCCCTCCACCCCCCACCCCCTGCCACCTCCCTGGGAAAGATGTTCTGCCTGGGGAACTAGATGCTTTTCTTTTTCCTCAGTCTGACTCCCATCCCTCTCCCTGTCAGCCCAGGAAAGGGCTGTTTTGGTGGGAGGTGGGGGAGGGGACGAAAGCAGCAGCCTGGCCTGGGTCTGAGAGCTTCTGTGTGGAAACCCCAGCGGAAAGGAGCTGCAGGGCCCGGCGCCAGCAGGCGAGGGGGAAGGGCGCCTTGGTGCAGAGGGGAATTCCAAGGTGAGCTGCCTGGGTAGTGCTGTCAGCTGGTACGGTGGGCAGCAGGTTCTTCAGTGATGAGGGCGGGCCCACCCTGACAAGACTGGTGGAGGGCATGCTTCGAATGCCAACACCCAGCCGTGGCCAAGGTGCCCCCAGGATGCCCGGTGCACAGAAACCTGAGAGGGTGGAGGGCAAGAACCCTGTGTTCCTGGGTAGGGAGGTCTGGGCTCCAGGCTTTTCAGTTCCCTGGTCTGGGGGCTGCACGACGAGGCTGGACTGTCTTTTCTCCTCCCTGGCCCTGCCCCACTGGCTCCCTTAGCTGCTGAGAGCTGTGAGGCTTTTGGGTGTTGAGTAGCCTGCCTTACACAGGGAGCATCCAGCAGTACTGGCCTGTCTGCCCTTGTCTCCTGTGCCCTAAGGCCCAGCCTCATCCCTGACTCTTTTGGGATGCCCTCTCCCTCTCTGACCACCTGTGGAGCTGTGGGTTTGTTATAGTGCAGTGCTTCTTGGGGCTGTAATGTCATCTGACTCACCTGGAGATCTCGTTAAAGTACATATTCTGAGACTGTATTTCTAACAAGTGCCTGGAGTCCCTAAAACCCATTAAAAAAAGAAGAAGAAAAAAAAACTATTGCCGTCAAATCGATTCCAACTCAACTCATAGCGACCCTGCTGCAAATGGTTAACACACTCAGCTGCCAACTGCAAGGTTGGAGGTTGGTGTCTGCCCAGAGGCACCTCAGAAGAAAGAGCTGGTGGTCTATTTCTGAGAAACCAGCCATTGAAGACCCTGCGGAGCACAGTTCTGCGCTGACACATGGGGCACTGTGAGTTGGAACCAACGCTGGAAACTGGTTTGATAAGTGCCCGGGTAATGCCGATGCTGCAGGTGCCCAGACCACACCTGGAGTATTGAGGTTACAGATATGTGTTTGTCCTGAGCTCCTGAACTACATTCCCTGTGGGCAGAGACTTTGTCTTTTCCCCTTGGCCCTTCGTGCCTTACTCGGAACGCTGGGTGAATTCTGTGAATGGGCCTGAGCCAACCCCCAGAGGTCTGCTGATGGCCGGCCTTGCAAACCCGGGGGTGAGGAGTTGCAGCCTGCTCGGCCCCTCTTCCTGCACTGCTTGGACCCACTTATTCTGTTGGTCGTGGACGCTGGCCACTGGGGGTAGAGGGGAGCAGGGGAGTCAGGGTGGCCAGTGGACCCTCATTAATTCATCCTATTCCTCCCCATTTGGCAGCTTCTCCTACAACCGAAGCATCAGAGGGGTGGACCTGAGCCTGGGGGAGAAGGGTCAGGGAATGCAGTGACCGCTGGACTGGAATGAGGTTTCCAGGCCGGAGCAGGTGTTGTCAGTGAGAGAATCCAGAGGTGACAGGGTGGGGGAGCTGGTGTGATGTGGCTCTGACAGTGGCCGGCTGGGAGAAGGACAGAAGCACCTGGCAACAGCAGCTGCTTCAGCACCTCGAGCAGGGACTTTGGCTGACTCTTAATACCTGCCAACTGGCCCAGGCCAGGGCCAGCAGCCTCCCCTGTGGGCTGGGCTTGCCTGTCGCCTCTCACCACCCCCACTGCGGAAGGCACTGCCCTTTATACAGATGACAGGGCTGACAAGTGGCATAACGGTCTGAGTGGCCCCTGTGTACACTGGACGCCGTGGAGAATTCACCCAGAGCAGAAGGTCCAGTCCCGGTCCCCTGGGGCTTGTCATATAACCGGGGAGGCTGACAGCTCCAGCACACACATCCGCTTGGCTCAAGGGCTCTTACAAAGCTGTTCCTGCCAGTTGCTAATTAATAGAAGGGCTACTGAGGCCGGCCAGGCGGTCCTGCTTGGGCCCAGGGGACACTGAAGAATCCACATTTCCCAGCCAGAGCGGGCCGTGGGGAGGGCAGGGGCATTTCCTTGGCTTCTGAGAGAATGTTCTCTGCCAGCCAGGCTTCTTTACTGAGAAAACATTGCCAGGGCGCTGAAAATCAGTGCGGTCCCAAGGCCTAGGTGGCTACTTGGAGACAATCCCTCCCATCAGCACCGGCCCAAAACTGGGGCTGGAGGCAGCACAGAGAGGTGGTGAGAGCTCCCTGTCACTGAGGGCACTCAAGGTGGGACTAAGCAGTGCTTAGACCAGAGGTTGCCAGGCAGCATAGTATGTCATCACAAACCTGAGCCAGTGTTGGAAAATTGAAAGATGTAACATCAAGTTTGGCTTTTGGGCTTCTCTTGAAAAATCAAAAACTCTGGCAGCTTTGTTTCCGCATTGCCGCCCCCCCGGCAGGAGCTGGAACAGAATAGAGGCTGCCCCTTTTAGCTTTTGCTGTCCAGTTGTCCACTGTCTCCACTTGTCCCTAAGGTCTCTGTCCTACACCCGCCACGTCACTTATGCACAATTGCCTGCCCAACCGCTGTAGGCTTCTGAGTTTACAACCCAAGACTTAAACTCTCAGACACTAAAGCCAGGTGAATTCACAGGTCAGTGACCACCATTTTCCAAATATCTACTATTTCCACAGACTGTGCTAGGAGTTTTATAGCTCGTGTCCCATTTACTCTTCCTGGTAGCCTGAAAGATAGTTTCCATTATACCCAGTTTTTGGATAAGAAAACTGAGACTCTGATGGGGGAAAAAAAAGATCTCTGCCTCAAATCAGACAGCTACAAAACACAAGAACTGGAATTTGAGCTTGGTTGGTTGGACTCCAAACTCATGCTTCTCCTTCCTTCTTTCACTCCCTTCTTCTCTTTTTGTTAGCTTTCAAATATTTATTTACACAAGTAGTTCAAGAAAACATTTTTTGAAAACCAAAGACACAAGGGAAAGTTTAGTCCAAAGGACTTAATGGACCACAAGTACCACAGCCTCCACCAGACAGTCCAGCACAACTAGATGGTGCCTGGCTACCACCACTGACTGTTCTGACAGGGATCACAATACAGGGTCCTGCACAGAGCTGAAGAAAAATGTAGGACAAAATTCTAATTCACGAAACAAAGAGACCAGACTTACCAGTCTTACAGAGACTGGAGAAACCCCGAGAGTATTGCTCCAGGCACCCTTTTTTTTTTTTTTTTAATTTTTATTGTGCTTTAAGTGAGAGTTTACAAATCAAGTCAGTCTCTCATACAGAAATGTATATACATCTTGCTATATACTCCTAATTGCTCTCCCCCTAATGAGACAGCACAATCCTTCCCTCCGCTCTCTCTTTTCATGTCCAGTCGGCCAGCTTCTGATCCCCTCTGCCCTCTCATCTCCCCTTCACACAGAAGATGCCCACATAGTCTCATGTGTCTACTTAATCCAAGAAGCTCATTCTTCACCAGTATCATGTGCTATCCCATAGTCCAGTCCAGTCCCTGTCTGGAGAGTTGGCTTTCGGAATGGTTCCTGTCTTGGGCTGACAGAAGGTCTGGGGACCGTGATCACAGGGGTCCTTCTAGTCTCAGTCAGACCATTAAGTCTGGTCTTTTTATGAGAATTTGAGGTCTGCATCCCACTGCTCTCTTGCTGCCTCAGGGGTTCTCTGTTGTGTTCCCTGTCAGGGCAGTGATCAGTTGTAGCTGGGCACCATCTAGCTCTTCTGGTCTCAGGCTGATGTAGTCTCTGGTTTATGGGGCCCTTTCTGTCTCTTGGGCTCATAATTACCTTGTGTCTTTGGTGTTCTTCATTCTCCTTTGCTCCAGGTGGGTTGAGACCAATTGATGCATCATAGATGGCCACTTGCTAGTATTTAAGACCCCAGACGCCACTGTTCAAAGTGGGATGCAGAATGTTTTCTTAATAGATTTTATTATGCCAACTGACTTAGATGTCCCCTGAAACCATGGTCCCCAAACCCCTGCCCCTGCTGTGCTGGCCTTCGAAGCATTCAGCTTATTCCAGAAACTTCTTTGCTTTTTGTTGAGTCCAGTTGTGCTGACCTCTCCTCTACTATGTGTTGTCTTTCCCTTTACCTAGAATAGTTCTTATCTACTATCTAATTAGTGAAAACTCCTCTCCCACCCTCCCGCCTCTTATAACCATCAAAGAATATTTTCTTCTATGTTTAAACTGTTTCTCGAGTTCTTATAATAGTGGCTGGACACCCTTTTAGCTCAGTAATGAAGTCACTCCTGAGGCTCACCCTTCAGCCAAAGATTATATAGGCCTATAAAACAAACAATAATACATGTAGATGAGATTAAATGGGTAGGAGAAAGGACAAGGAGGCAGGAGGGGACAGGAAAGCTGGACGAATGGAAATGGGGAACCCGGTTGAGAAGGGGAGAGTGTTGACACATTGCAGTATTGGCAACCAATGTCACAAAACAGTATGTATATTAATTGTTTAATGAAAAACTAATTTGCTCTGTAAATTTTCACCTAAGGCACACACACACACAAAAAAAAATAATAATAAAATACATGTTTTTCTTAAAAAAAAAAGAGAAAGCATTCTCCTGAAAATGAAACCATTGCAGATATTTGACCGCGCATTACCTGTGAGGAGGAGCTCAGAAAGGGGGTCCAGCAAGCACAGGAAATTCATCAAGATTTCAGCGTATCAGATCTGGAGAGGCCTTAGGAAGCCCCGGCCTAGAGCCTGTACTTTCCAGATGGGGAGCAGAGTCTCCAAAAGGGGAGCGACCGGCCCAAGGTCCTAGAGTAAGTCCATGTCAGAGACGAAAATGGAACCCAAGTGAGATATGTAACATCTGGGTTGCAAAGGTCGTAAAGCTCCACAGTCCATCCCAGCTCCTCATCTAGAGGGTTTCCAGGGAAGCCTTTTCCTGAATGGTCTTGTCACTCGGAGCTTTTGTCACCCCAGCCCCAGGCCAGCTTATTTTTTATTGGGTGATAGATATTTGCAAGGTCCAGTTGTAATTGAGGTTTCTGCCTTGAGAAGGCAGTCTTTCCAAATCTGAAGTTATGAAGTCTGGGGCTGAGACAGGCCCTCACTCACCCCTGACCACTGGCTGCCACCCCTGGGCGTGCTGGATTGGAATGATGTCCATCCACCCTGCTCCTCCCCTAGTGGGTCCTGACTGGTATGGAGACCTTTGGGATTTTGGAACCACATTCAGGCATCATTGATGCCCATTTCTGGGTAGAGGTGATTGAGGTTCAAAGGGGAAAGAGGACAAATATCCAGTGGTACCTCTATTCTGTCCACCAGAGAAATAGATGGTTACGCATGGTCTACTCATTACATCCTTCAGAGATGTGAGGAAATGGAGTCAGTCTGTGGGTCAGGACTCAGTATGTCTAGGGTCAGGATCCAGTATGTGTCCAGAGTCAGGGCTAAGTGTGTGACCAGGTCAGGGCTGAGTGTGTGACCAGGGTCAGGGCTGAGTGTGTGACCAGGGTCAGGGCTGAGTGTGTGATCAGGGTCAGGGCTCATTGTGTGACCAGGGTCAGGGCTGAGTGTGTGGCCAGGATCAAGGCTCATTGCATGACCAGGGTCAGGGCTCAGTGTGTGACGAGGGTCAAGGCTCAATGTGACCAGGGTCAGGTCTCAGTGTGTAACCAGGGACAAAGCTCAGTGTGTGACCAGGGTCGAGACTCAGTGTGTGACCAGAGACAAAGCTTAGTGTGTGACCATGGTCAGGGCTGAATGTGTGACCAGGGACTGGGCTCAACCTGCCACCAAGATCAGCGCTTAATCTGGGGTCAGGAACTGGAGTCCTTGACCAAAGCCTCCAAGCCAATCCTAATGTCCTCCCTGAGGTAGGGTGGGATGTGGCCTGTCCTCTAGCCCTGTCCCCTCCCCCTTAGGACACCCTCCCCAGGCACTCTTGGCCTCCTAACTCCCTGAGCGCTGACACCTCTCAGTCTTCCAGCCAGCTGCCTCTGGTCCTCTCTGGGAGGTAAAGTACAAATTATAAATAAACAGCAGTGCTACCGCTGCGATGCCAGAGCCACCAAATCTCACATGTGACCACTCCCCGCTCCTCTCTGCTCTCTCATTGTTTGGGGCTGGTGTCTGGTCTTCCCAGCCAGGCAGCAAGCTCGCTGGCACCTGCAGAGCCACGCTCAGGGTTGGGCATGTGAGGTGTACCAGCTCAATAGAGGGACTCCCTCCATCCCACCACACCCCCAGCTTGGGCAACCACCAATCGCGGAACAAGCAGCGGGGCCTCCAGGTCTGATCACGGTGGCTGCGGGGGCCTGGTAATTGGCTGCTGCTGATTTTGTGTCTGTCTAAGCATTTACCCGTGTGGGTGGATGTGTTATGTCTGCATGAACGAGACTTTCAGAAATTAATATATAACGTGGGGCTGCTTAATACGTTGGCTTCTGGGCTGGAGGGACAAGCTAAAGGGGCCATGCCCTGTGGGAGACCGAGTGGTCCATTCAAAGGCTCTTTCCACTCATCAAGGGGGATAGAGTTCACAACTCAACTGGCAAAGTGGAGAGAAGGATTTCAGCTCTTCATAGGGCCTTCAGGTCTGATTTTGGAGAGGACAGACAAGTGGTAGACCAGTATGGATTGGTGGTCAGGGAAGCCTTCCTGGAGGAAGCAGAGCTGATCTGAATCTGAAGGAGAATGGTACCATTATGCACACTTTTTCGGTGAGCAGGTGTCTGGGAGCTTGAGCTAAGAGGCCACCTGGTTGGGGTGGGTGTTGGTCAGCACTGAGGATGGATTACCTAAAACTGGCCTCCTTGGACCTGCTCTCCTTAAGCTCGACCCTTCACCCTTGAGGATCCTGCTCCTGCTGCTCTTGGGTCTTGCCACTGATGCTGCCTGAGTGTGTGTGCATGTGTGCACGTGTGTGCATGTGTGTGGAGGGATGCACGTGTGTGTGCGTGCACCTCTCTGGCTCCTCAGCCTGGGTCCCTGCAGCCCAGAGGAGTGCTCCTGGGCTCTGGCCCAGCCTGCAGAGCCTTCGGAAAGACTCTTCTGCTGTACCAGGCCCGGAAAGCAGGTGTTAATGCCACTGCAATAATGTCACTGAGCGTGTGGCCTGGAGCCCAGAAGTAATTACCCTGCGGTTCCCCCACTGGAGGCTGGAGCCACCCCTGTCAGTGATTAACGGGAACCCTTAGCACTCCATGCTAAAGTCAGCCATGGGCTTCTCCCCCCTATGCTTTGTCTGAGGACGTGGGGCACTTGCTCCTTTCCCAGGGATGGGAAAGACCCTTAGGTCCACAGGTCTCATCAGTGCCATTGGCATCCTTTAGAAGAAACTTGTGGGGTCCAGCAGCGGAGACTGTGTAGGTGGGGTCTGTCTTTGTGCAGCAGGGCCCACATCTGGGTTGTCCCCCGCCCCCAGAAGCCTGCGTCCTCTCATCCTGAGCTTCCCTCGGCTCTTAACTGATCACTGCTCCTGCTGAGTGTGCCCTCCTGACCCTCATCCTGTTCTGTTGTGTGACCTCACCAAAATCCTCTTCACTCTCAGTGTCCAGAGTCAAGGTTCAGTCTGTGGCAGAGAAGAGAGCAAAGCTAATTGGCCAAATAAGTATTGAACCTGTAATCCTGACCCCATTAGTACAAACTGAGCCAACGGGGTGGGGACAGTGCTGCCGACGAGAAGAGCTGGTGAGAATCTTCCTCCCTCTTTTTGGATACTCTCCTGAGGCCCAGCCAGGCATGACCCTGTAGTTATGCAGCTCCTATGACCCTGGAAAGGAGCCCTGGTGGTGAAATGGTTAAGCCCTTGGCTGCTAGTTGAAAGGTTAGTGGTTCAAACCCACTCAGCAACTCTGTAGGAGAAAGACCTTGCAGTCTGCTTCCATAAAGATTACAGCCAAAAAAACCCTACATGGCAGTTCTGCTCTGTCACATGGGGTTGCTATAAGTCAGAATTGACTCGATGGCACCCAACAAGAGCAATGACATGACCCTGGAGTGGGTGGGGGATTTCTTACCTATGGGCACCTTTCTGCTGAGGCTTAGCCAGCACTGAGTACTGAGACCACAGCCAGACTCACTCCGCGTGTTATACTGGTATTCTCTATTTAGGTCCACCCATTGGACCAGAGCCCCTGTGGGAATAGAGTTTATATTCCTTGTCCTTTGGGCACCCTCTACAGAGACCTGAGTGCTTACTGAAAAGTAGCTGAAATGTTGCCCTTCTAGAAAGGGCCTCCCTGCCCATGGGCTCTTCTCGCAGTAGTACTTGTCCCCTCCTGGAATCTCAGACCTGGCCTCAGGTATCAGGGCATGACCATTGGAGGTGTGGGTGTGGGTGTGGGTGTGGGTGTGGGTGTGGGTGTGGGTGTGGGTGTGGGTGTGGGTGTGTGTGTCCGTGTCCCATGGGGTAGACCAGAAGGACTGTCAGCTTTGGCAGTGGAAGGAGATGTGACACCCTGTCCTTCCTGTCTCAGAGGCTCTGGGGAGTCATTGTCCTGCAGAGCCAAGGGGGCCTGGCCTGTGAATGAGGCCAGTTGAAGACTTGGCTCAGCCCCGTCCAGCTGTGTGGACTTGGCCCAGGCCTCCCTTCCCCAGGCCTTGCCTGCCTTGTCTGAAATGGGACCGGGGAGGGGCTGGATTTGGGCAAGACCTAAAGCCTAAATCGGCATCCGCAGAGTCACCTGGGTAGTTTTACACAATTATGGGTGCCTGGATCTCCCTGGGTGAGGTCCCAGCTGATCGGATCTTAGGACGCGCTCTGATTCTGCGTCCAACACTTTGGGAGCCAATAGCAGGAGCATCCCCAAGGCCCTGTCTGAGTTATCAGCCGGCGGTTCTCTGATTGCAGCGTGTTTGCCTTAGTCCTTTAGTGGGCCCCCAGAGCCTACAGATAAAATACTGACTCCTCTTCCTGGCCTTCAAGCCCTTCTGTGGAAGGCCTCCCTCTCCAGGGAGTTGTTCCCCTTTTCTTCCTCACGGTTGTTAGGAATCAGAATCAGAAATTTTTGGAGCTGGGAAGGATCTCAGGGATGGCCCTGCTCAGCTTCATTGTCAGACTGTGTTTTCTTGGGGGAGGAGGAGGCCCAGGTCGCATCTGGCTCTACATCCTCAGAGCCTAGGTAGCCCACTGGGGATTCTTTTGCTTGACAGACCCCCACCCCCAACCCAGTGAGAAGGACCCTCACAGAGTCATTATGTAGCTGCCCTCAAAGGGGCAGCCCTTCCCATGACTTCTTGGTAACCCCTTCCTGATCGGTGCTGTTTGACCTTGGGCAGTTCTGCCCGCTATCCACTCCCAATCCTTCGTTGTGCAACTCGTGCTTGTCTCCTCCTTCACGCTATTGGTGCCTCCTTTCTTCAGGAGCAGGTGAGCTTTCCTACCTAATTTCCCTGGAGGCTATGCTCACATGCTACTCCACAACAAGATTCTATTTTTATTCTGGTCTCCTGAGTGGGTGGGACAGAAGGTTCCTGGGGAGCTGTGTTTGAACCTTCTTTGTTTCTTGTAAGCTGGGCAAAGGGGTTCTCCAACTGCTAGTCCCCTCCTCAATTTTGCAATTCTGCCACAATTTCTTGTCTGTTGGGTGAAGCACAGAGAGATTAGGCCACCTGCCTGAGGGAAGACAGCATCCTGACAGTTCAGGGCATTGTAGAGCAGGCCACCCTGCCTGTGCAGTTTGGCATGTGTGTGTAACAAGTATGTCTCTGTGTGTGCACAGATATAGGGTCTCCAGAGGAGGGCTTAGCCCATCAGAGAAGCAGTGGGTTGGTATTTGTTTCTTGTCCGAGGCCTGTGCTCGGCTGTGCCTTTGACAACATGCAGTGACAACCCCTTCCCTAAGGAACCTCTGTGCAATCTTCATGGCCCCATGGCCCCTGGAAAAGCCCTAAACACTCATCCCAGCATTTAAGGTGCCCCCCTCTTCCCTTCTGATCCATATTTGGAGTTCTCTGAGTTGTGGTTTCTTCCCATAGTGAGTTTTCGATCTGGTCAGCTGCCCTTGGCTGACCTCTAGCCTCTGCACTGCAGAGGTTCGTGGAATTTGATGTGTCTTTAGAGATTAGCTGGCTCCATCCTCTCATACCAATGGAGAAACTGAGCAAGGGATAGTGAGAGGCAGTGACTTATTGAAGGACACACAGCAAGTTAGAGACAATGACTCTCAGGCCCTTGTCCTGGACTCCTTCGTGTAACGCCTGGGCTCTAGCCTCCATGATGTCCTTCCTGACCGGTGGACATGCTCGGGCCCCCTCCTTTTTGGGGCTTTAGTACCCAATGGGCCATGCTACCCTGCTCTTCTCTGCCCACATTCTCAAGCTTGGTGAATTTCCCCTCCGAGAGTCACCCCCAGATTGCTTGGTACAAAGCCAGCAGTCCCCTCCTCTCCCTCCCTTTCTACCCTGTGCTTATGATCCTGCCTGCCCCTGGAGCTGGCCTAGATCATCAGCTCCCTCTGTGGGCTTACGACTTTCCCTTCCCCAGACTGAGGGTTCCCTGAGGTGGAACCGTGTCGCACAGCTCAGGATCCCCGTAACATTCAGGACAGGGTCTGCGTCTTAGTGGTCACAGGAATAATAATGGTGATGATCAGTATGTATTGAGTGTTAACTCTGTACAGAGTGTTACAAATATTATATCATTTAATTCTCCCTGAATCTTATGAGATTGGGGCCATTATTCTCATTTTACCCATGAGTAAACAGGCTCAGAGAGGTTAAGTGATTTGCCCAAGGTCACACAGCCACGTATTCAAATACCAGAGCGCCTGAACCACTATACCCTCCACTACAGCCATGTTACACATTGGCATCACTGGGGAGCTTGCTGGAAATGCAGAATCTCAGGCCTCACCCCAGACCTGCTAAATCAGTCTGCAGCTTAATAAGGTCCCCAGGAGATCTGTGTGCACTTTAGTTTGAGAGGCCCTGTGCTATATGATTAAAGGATCACAAAAGGGAAAGGAAAGAATCGATCTGTTCCAGCCCTCAGACGGCTCACCTTCTCCTGGGAAGTGGCCAAGACTAGCCCTCATGATACAGAGAACAGGGGGCTAGGATGGGGGGGGGGTGGGGGATGGAAGAGGTCAGGAGCCAAGGGTCATCTTTGAGTTTTTTAAAAACCAAACTTTGTTCCTCAAGTAATTGATAATGTTCTAGAAAAACTAATAATAAAAAAAGACACACCTAAATCCAAACACCCACCCATAAAGCAAGCACTGGATGCCCTTGGCTCAATATGCAGCCACTTCTGGAGGCAGCCCGAGGCAGCTGAGGGAGCAGCTACCTGGGAGCCCTGTGATTCTGAGTCAGAGATTTCGAGGTGGGTTATAAATAGAGCCCTAGTGGCCAGGTGGGGTAGAGGAAGAGAGCAATCCAGCTGTTGCAGGGGGAGACCCTGGGGTCAGGGAGGAGCAGTGAGGAACGGAGTGGGGCTTGGGGGGTGAGCAAAGAGGTGGCAATGGGAAGGGGGAGAGACTCCCCTTAGAGGCCGGGAGCAGAGCTGGCCCAAGAGGGTTGTGGGAGGCAGCTATTTAAAGTCCGAGGGGGCAGGAGAGGCTAAAATGCAAGCCCTGGGACACAGGCTGGAGAAGGCTTTTGCTTGCGTGTCTGACCCCAGACCCCCCCAGAGGCAGCCAGTTATTCCTTTGGGTGGGTGTAGGGGTGAGGGGCATGGGTAGCAGCTCTGCCTAGGAGAACGATAAAGGGGAGCCTGGGGAAGGGGTAGATGCTTTCAAACAGCTGTTGTAGTTGGGGCAGTGGCAAAGGCAAGGAAGGTGTGTGATCACACGTGTGTGCCAGGGGCAGCATGCATATGACATTATGCAGGTCCCCTTGGCCTTTTGCACCTGCCTTTCAACTGGCCTCCCTCTCCACCTTCATAATGGACCTCCTCTAAAAGATCTCATCCTGACACCCCCACCCTTCCACCCACCCCCTCTCTCCTCCATCAGTTTACTAGTTCCCTGAGGGAGGACCAGGGTTGTGTCTCCCCTGACACATGTCAGAGTGTGGGACACTGGTCATTGTTTAAAGTTGTTTTTTTTTTTTCCCTGATTATAAAGGCAATGTTTTTCCATTATGGGAAATTCAGAAAATATCGAAAGGTGAAATGGATAAAACAAAACAAAAAAAAAACAAAAGTCACCCATAATCCCACCCCTGAGCAGTAATCAATGTTAACATTTCAGCGTATTCTTCTTGTTTATTTGTTTTGCAGTCTTTCCCCGCTAGTAACAGATTTTCATCCATCTATTCATCTTCCATCCATCCATTAAACAGTAAGAGGATTTTAGTGAGACCTTCCTGTGCCCGGCCATGTGCTAACATTTCAACAAAAGAGAAATCCCTTCTGCTCTTGAGGAGCACACAGTAGGGTTGGAGAGATAAGGCACCGCCTGTGTCCACGTGGTGGAGAGTGGAGGATTCCGGGAGAGAAGTGGAAAGGCTTCCTTCCTTGCCCTTCCTCCCATCCCCCGACCCCCAGGACCTCCTGGGTCTCTGTGCTGGGCCTGTTTGGGGGAGGAAAGAGAACCATTGAAGTCCGCACTGCGGGGTGCCCAAATGAGGGCTATGGCATGTTATCCCACTGTCCGTTCTGTGCCCACCAGGCTGGAAGCACAGTCACTGTCTTGGTTGAAGTCTTTATCCACCATGTCCCCCCACCAGCCCTCTCTCTCATCATACTGTGTCATGTTTCTCCTGGCCCAACCTACCTTCTCCCCTACTTCCAGCCCCCTCATTTCCTCTCTGTGACTTCTCCACCATTGTCTTCAGCGCCTGGTGGGGGACATCTGCTGATGGGTGTTGCTGGGAGTCTTGAGGATTTAGATGTGATAAGTTCCTCGCTGTTCATCAGAGGCCTATGAAAGCCTGTGGGAAGGGGCCAGTGTCTCAGAGGGCTGCCCATTTCCTGTGGCTTCTTCTGGGCTCCCCGTCACTCAGCTTTTGGCTCCTGAATCAATCATTCATTCACTCATTCATTCACCCATTCAACTGATATTTATTAGGGCCTATTTTTTTTATGTAAAAGGAGCCCTGGTGACACACTGGTTAAGAGTGATAGCTGCTAACCAAAAGGTTGGCAGTTTCAATTCACCAGCTGCTCCTTGGAAACCCTGTGGTGCAGTTCTACTGTGTCCTGTAGGGTTGCCATGAGTCAGAATTGACTTGACAGCAAAGGGTAAGGTAATGTATGTAAAAGACACTGCCAAGTTCAGGGAGTTGAACGACCATAAGATAGACAAGCAAGCAAGCATACCATTTCATTGGAGTGTGATGCTAGGATCCAGACACTAGCACAGCACGTAAGAGGGGCACCTAACCAGATTTCCTAGGATACACAGGAAGCTTCCCAGAAGGAGTGACACTTTGTTTGAACCAAGGGAGCATGGGAGTGGGCAGTAGTGGGGAGGAGAGAGTTCCAGGCATAGATGGCAGCATCTGGGAAAGCCCAGGGGCAGCAGGAAGCATGGCGTGTTTGGAGCCCTAAGAGTTGCTGAGTGTATAAGGGGAGAATGCTGAGACATGAGGGAGGAGAAGGAGGCAGAGCCCAGATCAGGAAGGGTCTTGAAGATGACAATGAAGAATTTGGATCTTAGTTGTGAGGTGGTGGGGAGGTAGAAGGACTTTGGGCTTGGCAAAGTGTGGAGAATGGAGAGGGGAGCAGAGAGGAGGTGCGGGACCTTGGTTAGGAAGCTGTTGGAGTCACCCAGGTGGTAGGTTGATGGGCCTTTCTGAATCCAACATGACTGAGTGTTAGAAGGTAAGGGAAAATGAAGAGCTGAAGGTAACTCCCAGGTTTCCAGATGAAACAGTTGTATGGCTGGTGGTACCAGTTACTGGGAACACAGGGGGAGTTTGTGGGGGAAGCCGTTGAGTTTTATTTGGACATGTCAGTATGCAGTCCCCATGGGACATCCAGGTAGATGTGAGTTAGCAAGTGGACACATGGCTGTGGAGCTCAAGAGAGAGGTCTGATGTGAAATTCAACAGAATACTGAAGTCATGAGAGCTGGTGCAGTCACCCAGGCAGAGTGTATAGAGGGAGAAGAGGCAAGGGCCAAAAGGAACAAAAACATTTAAAGGTCATGCAGGAGAAGAGGAGTCCACCCAAGAGAAGGGAAAGGAGAGTCATAGAGAATAGAGAAAAACTAGCAGAGTAGGGTGTCTGAGAAGCCAAGGAGGAACTGGAGGACGAAATGGCCTATGGTATCGAATGTGGCTAAGGGTTAAGAAAAGAATGAACTGAAAAGCGTCCATTGCACTCAGCAGCAAGGTGTGTAATGGTGATGCTGCTAAAAAGTTAGGGGAGTGTTAGGGAATGGAAAGGAATGTGAAAAAGTGGAGACAGTGACACCTCTTTCAAGAAGCTTGATTCCAAAGAGGAGAAGAAATCAGGCAGTAGAATCCAGGGAGAGATTTTATTATTATTTTTTTTAAGTTTAGAGATCTTAAAAAGAAGAAGAAAAAAAAAAAACTGGTGGGGAAGGATGAGTAGATATTGAAGATGTAGACAAGAGAGGGATCACCTATAGATTAAGGACCCTGGGGAGGAATAAGGGAATGGGATCAAGAGGGCAGGTGGAAGAGCCACCACTTTTCTTGTGCCTGGAAGGAGGGGAGGGGGATGAGGGTGATGCAAGCAAGGTAGGAGTTTGGTAGCAGAAAGAGCAAGGGGACATTCTGATCTCTTTCCTGATGTCTTGAAGAGTTCTGTATATTTATCTTTCGTATTCTACATCTGGTAATTCCAGGGAGACACCTTCATCTGGAAGATTCCTTGATTCTTTGAGGGCTTGTTGAAGCAATCATGGTCTGCTTCTTTATGTGATTTGATATTGACTGTCGTCTCTGAGCCATCTACGAGTTATTGTGTTAATTTATTTTATGTTTGCTTAGTGTATCCTGGCTTCTTGCTTTGTTTTGTTTTGATATGCCCAAATAGGGTGCTTGAGTGAGCTAGTTTGGTTATTTCCTCCTTTGAAGCGCTAACGTCCTATCACCAGATGGCTAGAGCTGTTAGCAGGTATATGAGCCTAGGGGTCCATTCACTTTTCTTGTATGGCTTCAGCTCAGATGTCCAGGTAGTTGGTCATCAAGTGTGTGGTACCGGCTCTGTCCTATAGTCTTAGAGGGGCAGTGGTGATTGGTGTAGGCAGAGGTATCTGATTGCAGCAGGGGGGTCACACTCTGAACAAGGCAGGGGGCTGACAACTGTCCCCTGAGTGTCTGTGAGGAAAGCTCACCCCTGTTCCCTAGAGCACACAGGTGGGTGGGCTCTGCAGCTGGACCATGGGCACCCAGTGCTTTTGGTCGTAAGCACTGGGAGATACTACTTATCCTTGGGTCCTTGTCAAGGGTGGCTAGGTGAATTGGTTGGAGCTACCAGTCCTTAGGCCCCTGATGTGGGTAGGTGAGGACCCTGTTTAATAGGCAAAGCGGTGTCAAACATCAAAAACCCACCTCTCCACTGCACAGCTGAAACAGTTGCACTTTGCCAACAAAGGCCTGCTCTCCTGAAATAGGCACGAGGGAACATTCTGGTGGCTTCCCTTTTAATCTGTGAAGTAGAAGATGGTGCCGTGTGCCAAGAGTGAGGCGGAAAGTACTGGTTTCAGAGCCTGGATGAGAGAGGAGATCATTTGAAATAGCTGTTGTGAAGATGGAGAAAGTTTATTAGGATCTCCTAGAAGGATGGGCTGGCAGACATGAGGTTCCAGCTGAGTTTCTATGGCTTCCAGCTGGAAACCATGATGAGGAAACCGAGGCACCAAGAGCTAAGGGATTTGAATATTTAGTAAGACTGGTCTGAGATTGTGGGATTTCCTGCATAGCCCTATGTAAATATGAAAAGGATCAATGGTGGCCCCGGTCCAGGACTGCAATTTTTATGAGGTGGGTGCCAGAAGGACAGGGCCAAGGGAGAGAAAAGTATTGGTAGTAGAGAGTTTGATGAGCTGGCCCATGATGTCTAAGGTGGGGAGAGAGGGCAGGGAGATTTTGATGGGAGAATCAGAGGAGTCAGTAGACTGGCAGTTCCCAGGACACTAAAGAATAGGTGTTGTTGTTGTTGTTGTTAGCTGCCATCAAGTCAGCCCCAACTCATGGGGGTCCTGTATACAACAAATCAGAGGTGTTGTGACCCCTAGGGTTTTCTTTGGCTGATGTTCAGAAGTAGATTGCCAGGCCTTGCTCCCTAGACCACCATAGTTTGGAAGCTCTGCTGAAATTGTTCAGCATCGTAGCAACACCCAAGCCTCCACTGACAGAAGGGTGGTGGCTGCGCATGAGGTGACTGGCTGGGAATGAACCCAGTCCTCTAACATGGAAGGTGAGAATTCTCTCACTGAACCACCACTGCCCTTGAAGAATAGATGTATCATAAGTGAATAAGAGAGCTGGAAGGAGAGGAGGTTGGGTGAGAGAGAGGATTGTGCCTCTGAGATTTTAAAGATGGGACCATGAGAGGTGGTGATGGTCCAGGGCGTACCGTTAGAATGGATGACTCAAGCCACCAAGAGATCAGGGTGTTGTCTGCATCCATGATAGGGAGGTAAAGTCACCTGGAATGAAGGCAGAATTTGGAGTGGAATGGAAGGTTGTGAACCAGGTGCCAGCATCACCAGGGACCCCAAGGGTGGCATATGGATGCTGTAAGGTTGGCCAGAAAATGACAGGATTCTCAAAGGATCTGGAAGACATTTCTACCACAGGCCGGAAGTGGCAGCAGTAGGGATGGGGGGAGGATGCTGACCTCACCTCTGACCTGAGGTATGTGGGGTTTGGAAGTGAAGTCCTTAGGACAGAACTACGGTTCAGTTAGGGAAGGAGGTGGAGAGTCATGGAGTGAAGAAGCTGAGGATAAAGGTGCCATGGCACTTGGCACAGGAGAGAGGAATGGGAGGAGGCACAGAGCACAAGGGCCTGAGTTTGGGAGAGATAAAATACTATTAGCAGAATTTATACTTCTGCATAGTGGTTGGAAGTGGGACTCTGGAGTCAGGCTGCTTGGTTTGAATTCTTATTCCACCATATAT
The DNA here is from genome assembly GCF_024166365.1 of Elephas maximus indicus. NCBI lineage: Eukaryota > Metazoa > Chordata > Mammalia > Proboscidea > Elephantidae > Elephas > Elephas maximus. The sequence continues at coordinate 63,481,120 of NC_064831.1, read as the reverse complement.
AGCAAATAGCTCCATTTCTTCAGCTTCAGTCTCTCATCTGTAAAATGAGTATAATCATAGTATTTACCTCATAGAGTTGTTATATGAGATAATCCGTATAAGGAACTGAGACCAGTAGCTGACAAATATTAAATCCCTAATAAATCTTGACTGCTACCTTCCTCCATTCCCATCATTATCACCTTGGTAACTGCTTAAGGGGCCTTGGAGGGGCAGGGAGGAGGGAAGCCAGGGCAGCTGAGAGTAGCTATGAGATTTTGAGCCTGGGCAATGGAAGTGCTGACTGACTGTGCTGTTCAGCTTTGAGGAGGAAGATGCTGAGTTCAGCTTTAAAGTTCTTGGGTATAGGAGACAGCAGGCGCTCCAGGTGGACACATTTCGCAGGCAGATGGGAATTCAAGTCTGGTGTTAGGAGCAGTGTCTGGGAGGGAGCCCTCTGCACTGAGGGAGAGGGTGAGAGATGGGACCACGGTGTGCCACTCACCTGGGAGAAAGTATGGCTTGAATTAGCCCTTCAGGGATACTGGGGTGCCTCAGACAATCTCCCTGCCCTCAAGGAGCCCACTGGGGTGCCTCAGACAATCTCCCTGCCCTCAAGGAGCCCACAGCTCACTCGAAGATCTAAAACCAGGGCTCAGACTGGGCTGAGGCTCAGTTGGTTAGTGGTTGGAAGGCCCAGAAAAGGTAGCACTTCAGATGAACCCTGAAGAATGGAAACGATTTTAATGGGCAAAAAGCCCACAACATTCCGTTTCTTTGAACTGAAAAAATTCCTAGTGGATATCATTTGTGCCAAATGTATGCAAGCGCATATGTCAATAAAAATAGGCAGCTATGAAGGTGTGGTGCATGTATGAGCTGAAAAACAGAGTGCACAGAGGAGTGTGTTTACAAAAATGTATTCTTGGGTGTGTGTGCACATGTGTGTGCTTGTGTGTACATGTGTGCATGTGCGCATGTGTATGTGTGCACACACTTATGTGTGTGTGTGTGCATGAGTGTGTGAGAGCATATGTGCTTAAAGGCAAGCATTGATCTGTAAGGACAAGAGAAGGCTAAAGGAGGCCATCCCTGTGCTGGGACCCCCACTTCTGCCTCCCTTTTATCACCCATCACAGTTTCCGGTTTCAAGGAAGGAGAGGACCCTTGATCTGGCCTTTGAGTCTGATAGTTCATGGCCAGGAGCCTCCTATCTTCTCTTCCCCCAGTTTCCTTGACTTTCCTCTCAGACCAAACCAGGAAATATTCCAGATATTATTGGAAAAGAACGGTTTGGCTTTTTCCCATCCCCTATTTCTTCTCTACATGGGACCTGCCCCCTCCAAAGCCAACCTAGAGGCTATCTCCTCCTGCCGAGAGGCCACCTGCCTCCCTGGATGGACTTGTTAGTCCAGGTGGGAGGTGAGGTTCAGGTTTGAGGGAGGACAAACCTGGGGCTGGGGACTGAGGGCTGGGACCCGGGGCTGGATCTAGGTCTAGGACTGAAACTGGGCTAGGGCCTTCGGAGCCCAGTTGGTGTCTTGTTGCCTGGACTCCCTCTCTGCTTAGCGAGAACTGGGATGGGGAAGAACCCTCTGGCTTCGGGGAGACTGAAGCCTTTAATTCAGACATATGCCAACTCCTGCTTGGCCTTGTCTACTTGTCTATTGCCTTCCTGCCGGGTTATAAAACCTGACACCCACTCATAGATGGTAGGATTTATTCATTGATGATTCTAGGGGCAGTAGGGGTGGGGAAGGGCATTGGGCATCCGCTTCGAAGCTTTGGAAATGTCACTGTTCCCTCCTTTGTGGATCTTACTTTCCCCTTCTGCAGAATGGGGGCAGCTGCACCCAGTTAATTGCTGAGGATCAGGGTGCTTTTAATGCCCTGAAAGCTCTGTGACACTCCCAACTCAGGAAGTGCCTCGGAAGGCCCTGGCATCAGGAGGATGGGCCCCCTTGATGCCTCTTTGCAACCCTCTCGTCTCCTCTCTTGTCTCTGGGGCAGGGGAGCTGCCCCTGCTGTGGTAGCTTGCCTCCCCAGCATGGTTCAAAGGTGGCAGAAAGGCACATCAGCCTCCCCACATTCTACTGAGGTGCCTAAAACCTCGAGATCAGACCCCGTTGCCTCTCGGACCTCTCTGAATCTTGGATCTGCCCCTTACTAGCTGTGTGGTTTTAGGCAAATAATTCTCCTGTCTGAGCATCAGGGGCACAATCTACAAAATATAGATAGTAGCAGCCACCTCAGGGCTGGAGGGAGGATTTAGGTGAAACACTGCATGGAGAACCCAAAGTAAGTGCTCAATAAACGTGGAGGGGTCTTTCTGAATGAAGACCTTTTCAGTCACTAAGGAGCCCCAAGTGAAAATGACCAGAACATTAAGCAATCACTCGAGATGCTCTGACCACCAGGATGGGCATGGAGAGGGGCCAGGGGCCGAGGATGCCAGTGAAGAGGCTATTGCCAACTTCCCCTAGCTTGGACCCACAGAATGGTGCTGGATGATGCGGCAGGTGCTGTCCGTGGTGCTGAACACCATTTCTGGCTCTGGCGCAGCTGTGCTTTCAGAGATCGGTGCAACCCTCTGTCAAAGAATAAGGACTTTGTAGTCCATGAGGCCAAGGCAGCTCTCAAAGCCCAACTCCTCTCACCTTCTCCACGAACACTTTCTGGCCTCACTCATCTAGGCTACGGGAGCCCACCTTTCTCAGATGCCTGGGCTGCTTGAAACGGTATCTTACATCACTGCCCACGTTGTCTTTTCTCAAACCCTCTTCTCTAACTGGAGGCCTGGTGGTGCAGTGGTTAAGAATTTGGCTGCTAACCAAAAGGTCAGCAGTTCAAATCCACCAGCCACTGCTTGGAAACCCTATGGAGCAGTTCTACTCTATCCTAAAGGGTCGCTATGAGTTGAAATCGACTTGACGGCAACAATTTTGGTTTGGTCGGTCCTCTAAATGGATTATGAGCTTCCTGGGGTCAGGGCATCTGTCTGCTGAGGTAAGTAGGCTCTGTTGTCTGATTGGTCAGGAAATATTGTCATCCCTGGCTTCCTCCCACTGGCCCTCTGGGGTTTATTATAGGGCCCCCTCTACACCTACCCCCAGTAGATGCTTTGGTTTGGCTTTTCCCTGGAAGTTTCAGTCCTCCTCCTCCCTTACCTCTTCCCTGTGAATTTGTTCTTAAATTATTGACCTGATTCAGTAATTCAGTTCTTGAATTTTTGACTTGAATTATTTATTTATTCATTTGGTAATGTAGCGAGGCATAGATCAAAGGACATTACAAATAATAATTTATTTATTTCTTATAACAACCCTGCTAGGTTGTTGTTGTTAGTTACCTTCAAGTCAGCTCCTACTCATGGCTATCACGTGTACAACAGAACCAGATGTTGCCTGGTCCTGCGCCACCTTCACAATCATTGATACGCTTGAGTCCATTATTGTAGCCACTATGTATTTTGAGTACCTTCCAACCTAGGGGGCTCACCTTCCAGCATTATACTGGGCAATATTCTGTTGTGATCCATAGGGATTTTATTGGCTAATCTTCAGAAATAGATCACCAGGCCTTTCCTCCTAGTCTGTCATGGCCTGGAAGCTCTGCTGAAACCTGTCCACCATGGGCGACCTGCTGGTATTTGAAATACCAGTGGCATAGCTTCCAGCATCACAGCAATACTCAAGCCAGCACAGTAGGACAAACTGACAGATGGGTGGTGGCATAGGTCAAAACACATTACAAATAACAATTTATTTAATTCTTATAACAATCCTGCTATGTAAGACCTGTTATTACCCTCACTGAGCAGATGAGGAAACTGAGGCATGGAGAGGTGAAGTGACTTGCTAGGAAATGATGGAGCCAGAAATCAAACCCAAGTTGGCTGTAGAGCCCATGCTTCTTCCCACCGGGTTATGCTGCCTCCCAGTCAGCTCCATGGTACTCCAGGAGCCATGATTTGTGGGGATGAATGCTCCAGTATTCCAGCCCCAGCCCCGACCAGGCCCCAGAAATATCTCTAAGCATCCAAAAACTTATGATTGAAACAATTAGTCAGAATGCAAGGAAATGGGTGTTTTTGCCTCATATAATTTGGTTTTATGAAGACCACTAAATGCAAACATTCTCCTGTTAATTACTGTCTCAAATTTGGTCTGTAATTGAGGGAACTAGAGCTGGGAAGAGTGGAGAAACCCGCCAGAGTGGCAGGCCTGCCGGAGTCAGCATTCCTAGCCGCCTTGCGCCTGCTTTGTTAATTTTAGAAACTCCTCCAGCCCGGATGTATTATTAGCTTTATGTACAGAGGGCCACATGGCCCTCAGTGGCCTTTCTGTGCCACAGTTTTTTTAGTTTTGTTTTGTTTGCCCTAAGAGATTAAATGAAAAGGGATGACAGCAGTGTGCGTAAAGGGGTGTTTGCACACCAGGTGTGAGAACGGGAAGACCTGTGTGTGGCATCTGATGAGTGTACACAGCTGTCTTTGAGTGATGTACATGAGGCTTAGTGGAGAGTGTACCCAGTCCAAGAGTGCTCCGAAGGAGCTGAAACCACCCTCCCAGTACCCACGACTCCATAGCGGGATGTGCTGCCCTCTGAGAAGTGGGCTGGGAGGGTTGGTAGAACTTAGGTTGGGTTCTCCCAGCTGGCATAGGGATATTGGGGCTGGAGAAGGGGCAGTGGGATAGGGGGATAGGGAAGGAGTGAAGTTGATCTCCTAGCATCAGCCTTAGGATGAGAAGCCTTAGCCCTGCGAGGCCCTGTCTTGAAGCCCTGAAGGGCTTGGCTTTCACAGGAGCTGCAGGGAGCTTCCTTTGTGGAAGCCACCCTTCCTGGAGCTGTGTGATGTGGACATCTGCCTGCCCACCTTCAGTGAAGTAGGCCCTGCCCTCTCCTTGACTTCTGACACCATTTTGAGGTGTACTGACAAAGAAAACAATTTGTTGTGAAGTACTTTTTTTTTTTTAAAACCTGGAACTCATTAGGCAGGGGGCACTTTGGATTTGAGGTATGACCCTCTGAAGACTAGAGGAAAGCTTGTCCCTTCTCTTACTTCCTCCCGGCTTCCCTGCAGTAGGGAATTAAAGATGGCTGGAAATTATTTCTCTTAGGAGAAGAGATGCTAATTTCTGCCCAACTTAAAACCTTTATCTGCTATTGTGTAACTATCTAAATTAACAGCAGAGGGAAACAGCTCTGTAGGGCAGGCCCTTGGTCCTGGGGCTGGCACGGGAGTGGCTGGTACCTGGGCATAGAGTCTCTGGAAATTGTTGGCCTCACCTTCTAGATGCAAAGTCTCTGCCCACCTGTGCTGTCTTCACACTCCAGAGGGGGCCGTGCTGGGCCAGGTGGGAGCCAACCCAACACCAAAACCAAAAAACCAAATCCATTGCCGTTGAGTCGATTCTGACTCATAGCGACCCTATAGGACAAGGTAGAACTGCCCCATAGAGTTTCCAGGGAGTGCCTGTTGGATTCGAACTGCCAACCACTATGCCACCAGGGTTTCCCAACCCAACACAGACCTAGTGAATTGGGTTTGTACTTCCTCACATGGCTCAGCCTGCACTCCTGCCCCTCAGGAGGGACTTGCAGGTGCTTTGAGGTCTTAGGAGAAATGATGCTGGAAGCCCTGGGCTATTCTCACTCCATTGCATTGTGTGGTAGGTACCTCACTGATGCCTGAAATTCCCCCATTAATACTTCCTGTCTTTGATGATATCTCTGCCTTCCCATGCCCCTACTCAATCCCCCTGGTAGGTTGTAAATTTCTCCAGGAAGATGAACAAAAGGGAGACCCCCAAGGAGCTAGTGTGGGAGAAGCCAGATCAGAGTGATAAGTCTCTGTGTTGGGGCTCTACCCCTCATTGTACAGTAGGGAAACTGAGGCCCAGAAAAATGAGGACACTTGCCTGGTATCACACAGCATGTCGGTTACAGAGCCTGGGCTGGAGCCTGGGCCTCCTGCCTCCCAGGTACCTGCCGTATGTTTGAACCATCCCTGTTATCTGGCCACAATGTGTGCTATGCCTGTCTGACAGCCTGTCTCAGGTCTCAGCTGACCCTCAGAAGGGATGGAAAAGCCTGACCTGAGCTAGGGTGGTATGGGGCAAGCTACTCCTGTGGTTAGAATAGCCTGTCACTTCTCTTGGGATGTTGTCGTTTGGTTTGTTTTTCAGCCTGATTCTCATTGGGGGTGGGGATGGGAGTAGGAGGCTTATCATCAGAGGGGCTCGTGGGCTAGCAGGGCAGAGGTATTAGTGGGTGAAGACCCTCTTGCTCTGTCTTTCCCATTGTACCTTCCAATCTCCACATCTTGCCCTTGTACCCAGGTGCCTCCCAAACCTTTTCTGTCTCACGTTTGCTCTCCCTAGGAGCTTTCTCTCTAACTCTGTAACTCATGCTCCTGATCCCCTGGCGACTGATCCCCTGTGTCTCTGGGCAGATTTTACTGGGACCTGACCATGCTGCTCCTGATGGTGGGAAACCTGATCATCATTCCTGTGGGCATCACCTTCTTCAAGGATGAGAACACTACGCCCTGGATTGTCTTCAATGTGGTGTCGGACACATTCTTCCTCATCGACTTGGTCCTCAACTTCCGCACAGGGATCGTGGTGGAGGACAACACGGAGATCATCTTGGACCCGCAGCGGATTAAGATGAAGTACCTCAAAAGCTGGTTCGTGGTGGATTTCATCTCCTCCATCCCTGTGGACTACATCTTCCTCATTGTGGAGACACGCATCGACTCAGAGGTCTACAAGACTGCTCGAGCCCTACGCATCGTCCGCTTCACCAAGATCCTCAGCCTCCTGCGCCTCTTGCGTCTTTCCCGCCTCATTCGATATATTCATCAGTGGGAGGAGGTGAGTGGTCAGACCCACCCAAACTACCAAAACTTTCTTGGGGGAAGGGGTGTCTTTCCCTCACAGGGGAAGTGAGAGGTGAGGAGCTGGCAGGTAACTCAAATAATTGGATATGGGCTGTCAGATTGTAGCAGGCACATCTGCTCTGAGAGGACAAATATTAGCAATTTTATGACTTCTAACCATGTGCTAGATATGGTGCATGGCATCCCATTTCATTCTCTCACAACCATCAAAACAAAACAAAACTTGTTGCCATAGAGTTGATTCTAACTCATAGCAACCCTATAGGACAAAGTAGAACTGTCTCTTAGGGTTCCCAAGGAGAAGCTGTTGGATTCAAACTACCAACCTTTTGATTAGCAGCTGAGCACTTAACTACTTCACCACTAGGGCTCCTAGATACATTAAAAAAAAAAAAAATAGGTACTCAATTTTCACATGAAGAAATTGAAAGAAACGTTAAGTGAGTTATACAAGGTCACACAATTGGCAATTGGTATACCTAAAATATGAACTTCAGCTGACTGACCCCAGAGTCTGCACTGTTAACCACTGCACTATATTATAGGGGTTAATAACTCATAAGCCTACGGGCAATGTGAATGGGTGAAAAGGTCCAGCTGGGGTACAATAGGGAGTGTGGTGGACTGGGGAAAACTGGAGAACACATCTTTTGTCTATACCGGGCAGCCCCTGCTCAGCTCTTGCCAATTGTTGCCAATCAGGCATGGGTCGAAGATTGCTAGATCTACAGATTTATCAGGAGAAGCAGAAATCTGGATTTTTGTGTAAATTTTGTTGGCAACTATCCTAGGTTGGGTTGTTCTGGAGCAGACCCCGAGATGAGAATTTGCGTGGAAATTATGTTTTTGGGAAGTGTTTCCAGGAAAACCTGGTAAGGGAGTGGAGAATAGGGCCAGGGAAAGGAAGTCCAGCAAGGGTGGAACATCCACCACAGTCTCATGGATGGTGACTTTAGCTCAGTCCCATAGGGGAGCTCTGGAGACAGTGTAGGTCACACCCCAGAGTTGTCCCAATGAGGGCAAAGGAGTTGGAATTTTTATATCCCCTTATTTAGTGTTTCAGTGGTAGAATTCTCACCTTCCATGCAGGAGACCCAGGTTCAGTTCCTGGCCAATGCACCTCAAGCACAGCTACCACCCATTTGTCACTGGAGCAACTTGCATGTTGCTATGAAGCTGAACAGGTTTCAGCAGAGCTTCTAGACTAAGATGGACTTGGAAGAAATGCCTGGTGGTCTATGTCCAAAAATCAGCCAATGAAAACCCTATGGATCACAACGGTCCGATCCTATTCTGCGTGGCGTCTCCATGAGTCAGGGGCTAACTCAGCGGCAGCTAACAACAACAGCAGTCATTGGTTAAGGGCTCTTCCAGCCCTCCATGCTAGCAGGCAAAGCAGTTTCCAGCAGCCTGGGGCAGGCCACTGACAAAGAGCCACAGGTGCTGGCTGCTGGAAGTCAGAGCACACGCCAGCCTGGAGCCCTGTACATAAAATGTGCAAAGGGGTCCAAGGGGCTCTGGGCAGAGCACTGACAGCAGAAACTCATCACGGCGAAAGAACTGGGTGGGCTGACACTGTTTGGAACCAACAGAACTCGACAATGGCAGAATGCAGCCTGCAGGAGGAAAAACCAAAAAAAAAAAAAAACCTAGAGGAAGAGAGGAAAAAAAAAAACAGGGTGACCTTGTCTAGGTTTTGGTCTTTGTCTGCCACCCACCTGTTTATGCCTTTTGGCAGCAGCAGCAGGCCAGGCCAGGCTAAAGGTACCCGGGTCGGGGAAGGTGTGCTCTGCAGGCCCACTTTGGGGTACCAAGCAGGCTGTGGCCTGGGGAAGCTTTTCCAGGGGTGCTTTTCCCACTGTGTCCTGCTTCTACACTGCTGGTCACCTGGTCTACAGGATTCCTGCTTGATTGGACAGAAGTGCCCACGCTCAGGATACGAAGCCCCTGCCCACACCCCCAGTAGCAGTCTGGGCGCTGGCACGCAGCACCCACGACTGATGGTTGGGGCACCGGCAGATTCAGGCCAGAGACATCAAGAGTGCGTGTGCCACAGGAGAAGTGCCGACACCAGCTTTGAAGAATCGCTTTGTGGCAGAAATTCTCTTTGGCTTGGAAAATTTGCATTGTTGCAGCTGATAGAGGGGCAGTGACTTGCCTAAGATCACACAGCGGGCCCCTGGCAGAGTTGGGACAGAACCCAGTTAGCACTTCTGGCTCCCAGCAGCATGGCTGTCCCTGCCTGCCATAGTAGGATGCTCTGAGGCTTTGGAGACAGATTGCACATTTGAGACCTGAGTTTTAATCCTGGGTCCACCCTGCCTAGGTGCGTGACCTTGGTGTCACCTTGCCTTGCTGAACTCCAGTCTCTTCATCGATAAAATGGGTAAAAGTAGTGCTTTCCTCATCAGGCCCTGGTGGCTTTCCTCATCAGGTCCTCGTGAGGCTTTAATGCGGCTTTGTTAAGCCATTAGCACAAAGCCTGACGCAGAAGAGCCATTTAAGAAATGCCTCTCTCCACCCAATTGTCTAATAATGGTAGAATTCTCACCTTCCAGGAGGGAGACCCAAGTTCAATTCCTGGCCAGTGTACCTCATGCACAGCCACCACCTGTCTGTCAGTGGAGGCTTGCATGTTGCGATGATGCTGGAAGGTTTCAGCAGAGCTTCCAGACTAAGATGGACTAGGAAGAAAGACCTGGCAATCTACTTCCAAAAATCAGTCAGTGAAAATCCAATGGATCACAACGGTCCGATCGCTAACCAATCGAGAGGATGCCACAGGACTGGGCAGCGTTTTGTTCCATTGCACTTGCGGTCACCTTGAGTTAAGAGCTGACTTCATGGCAGCTAACAACAACAACGACATACTTTTACAATGTGTTTACTTTTCTTAACTATTTTGAGCCATTATTTCATTGATTCCTCACACCTACCTGGCAAGGTAAACAGGGCAGGATTTGTTATCCCCATTTGTCAGACGAGGAAACTGAGGGCCAGAGGATCAGCTGCCCTAAAGTAGAATCTTTGACATAGACACTCTGGTTCCTCATTCCATGCAGTTCCCACTTCCTCGGATAACCCAAAGGGAGGATGACTATGATGTTACTATCTTTCCATCTGTTGCCGAGGTGTCCCCCCACCCCCCGCCCCGCCATGAGTGACTGGACTTGGTTTAGTCCAGCAGCCCCTCACTGAACACTCACCTTGTGCTCTGTCCTCTGTGGCGCACTGGAGTCAAAAGGGGATGGGGTGACTCCCAGCTGAGACTGGGAAGGCGGGCAGTGGCTGGGTCAAAGGGCTGGGCGAGGAGTTCTTTTTGACAGCTTGACTTTGAGGTACCTGTGGGGCGTCAGGATGGTGCAAATGGTTAACACGCTCAAAAGGTTGGAGGTTCGAGTCCACCCAGAGGTGCCTCGGAAGAAAGGCCTAGATCTGCTTCTGAAAAATCAGCTATTGAAAACCCTATGGAGTACGGTTCTACTCTGACACACATGAGGTCGCCATGAGTCGGAGTTGACTTGATGGCAACTGGTTTAATTTTTATTGGTGGGACATCTAGGTGCAGAGAGATGTTGTCATGTGGGTCTGAAGCCCAGGGGCTGAGAGGGGACAGTGCCTGTGCACACTCTGAGCGTGGAGGCAGTATGGTGGCATATTTCCCAGAATTACCTGACAGGCTTGTCTAGTGGTTCTGTCCCAGATAGGGATGCAGGACCAACTTGTTTCCCTCAGTCCCCAAGAGACCCCTGACCTTCTGTTTGTATAGAACCGGCGCTAGACTGTCATTAACAGCAGAGAAGTGGCCTGGCAGAGGCTCATGTCTCTAGGCATCAGCCTTCCTGGGGCCAACCTTGTTGCCCCCAGAGGCCTGAGCTCTGAGAACTGTGGTGTTTGGCTGTGGGAGTGAGCAGAGTTGCCATGACTGGGCAAGGTGGGCCCTGGGGCAGGAGCTAAGCTCTTCTTTTGCAGTCCTTGTCCCCTGTACCCTAGGAGCTTAGGCCTTAGGCCCCTGTCCTCTCCAGACTACCCAGAACTGGTCAGACAGGCTGCCTTTCTCTGGGGCAGGTAGAGGCCACCGGAGGCCTCAGGGAAGGCTCTGACTGGGCATTGCTACCCAGTTTTATGGGCAGAAAAGAAGCTCCCAGGAGGCCAGATGGATGACTCCCCCGCTCTCTCTATATGCACCCTTATCTCTCATGCCAGCTGGGGAGGAAATTGCTGTGCGTTGGTTTCTGCTGGGCATGTAGCCTGGCCAAGGGCTCCTTCTGGACCCCTGGGATTGGGCTGGGGTTTCCCAGCTAGCCCCAGGGAACCCTGTCTCCAAATCCTTAATGGCCTGCCCTCGCTCTGAAGCTTCTGCCAGCCTGTCAGACTCAGCCAGGCCTAAGGGCAGCAGTAGAAAGATACTTTGAGGCCTCAGGTCCCCCAGAGACCTGAGGAGGGGAGTATTTAGTAGACAAAGCCCTGCCCCATTTCTTCTCCACCTCCCTGTGTGAATCTCTTTCCTTCTTTGGCCTCAGTTTCTCCAGCTGTCAGGCTTGAGCTGATGTTCTCTGAGGCTGTAGCTCCCTGGGGCTCAGCTGTAGCCTCCCTTGGAGATAATCGGTCAGCTGATCCTGAGGACTTTTTCAGGGCTGACAGGCCCAGGAGAGGAAGCCTCGGTGGAAGCTGCTCCCAGAGATGGGAAAGCTTGTCTAGGGCCCCCAGCAAAGCTGCAGAGATGCTAGGCTCCTGACCCCCCAGGCCCTGACTTTGTCTCCTTCAGCCCAGTCTATCCCCGCAACAGGAGATTCCCTAAGCATTAATGGCAGGTCTTTGGAGTCAGGAGAAGGTGGAGTGGAAGGAGGACTAGGGCTGGTAAAGGCTGCCATCTTGGAGGACTCTAGCCTCTGGTCTATCCTGGGCGATCTAGGTCAGTGTCCTCCCTCCCAAGCCTCTCCTAGCCCAGCCTCTTCCCTCCCTCTGAGGTGCGAGCTTGTTATAGGCACAGAGGCTATTGTTAGAAACCACCGGTTGCCCCCCTTTGCATGTTCACCTGCAGGGCCCAGCACTCTAGCCACCATCCCAGAAGCCTCTTCACTCCATTGGCAGCTTGGAGCAGCGGCAGGAGGCCAGGCATTGGGGCTGTGCAGCCTCTGATGAGTTTCTTTCCTTCTGGGCCTCAGTTTCTCTGTCTCTCTGAGGATCCAGTGTTTGGTATCTTTGGGAAGTGGGGACGACACAAGGAGTGGTCCTGGGGAACAGGGGCTGGCCTTCTCTACTGGCCCAGGAAGGGACCCAGCATGACCCTCAGTCCAGCTGCTTCCAGAGTATTCATGTGCACCAACTACTCTCCCAGGCCTGGGATTGCTCAGCTCTGTAAGGATGTTTGTTTCTGAACACAGGTGGAAGTTTGTTCTTCACTGAGGAGAAAACAAGTACCCAGGAGGGAAACCAAGCAGGTCCCCAGAAGAGAGCTTGGTGGAAGCTCCAGGTAGCCTGGCCCCAGTCTCTGGTCTTTCCTTGAACTGAGAAATCAACGCTTTATTTTGAGGCCTGGAAAAGAGAGGGAAGGAAAGGAAACAACATGGGCTGAGTACCTGCTATGTACCAGCTGTGAACATAATCTCACCTGACCCCAAGACAGCCCAGGAAGCTGACAGTTATTGACCCATTCCACAGATGAGGAAAGTGAGGCTCAGAGCAGAGAAATCAGATGCCCGAGCAGATTACTCATTGCTCTATCCTTGCACTGAGGCTGAAGGACTGCAGAAGGAGTGGGAGCAGGGCTTCTCTCCAATGCCATGCAGGTCACAGAGAGCAAACTGCAAGGCTGCCCACCCAGCAAGGCTTGCAGTGGCTATGGAAATGGAAGTGCTCAACCCTCACAGTCAGAACCAACATCATAAAAGGGGGTTTTAATGAAGTAAAAAAGCAAGACAAATATTTGCCCAGTGCAGCTGACTGGTGGGTGGCCTGCAGCCCCAGCCCATGGTGAGGACACGCAAGTGTTTAGCAGCCTCTCCCAGCAACGTCCATCCTTGCCCTCAGCAACCAGGTCCTGGGCTGTCAAGTTGTTGGGGTGAGGTGAATGTCCTCACAATCTAGTGTTCCTTCTTAGCCTGAATGGATATGGCCTCCCAGCTCTTTGTAGGAAGTTCAGACTTTGTCATGTTGGTACCTTTGGTTTTGTAGTATCTGAGAACCATCCACAATATCATTCACCCTTGCCCCCCCACCACCAGACACTCCCACCATCCCAACATCACCACTGCCACCCTCAGCACACCACCATGGAATATGCCCACCATCCCCACATCACCAGCTCCACCCACAGCCCACCACCATGGAACACTCCCACCATCCCACATCACCACTGGCACCCTCAGCGCACCACCATGGAGCACTCCCACCATCCCTACATCACCAGCTCCACCCTCAGCCCACCGCCATGGAACCCTCCCACCATCCAGCATCACTGTTGCCACCCTCAGCCCATCACAACAGCGTAATTCAACATCTGCATCCTTCACCACCTTCACTACCAGACCCCACCACTCCACACTCTCTGTAGGATACAGAAGTCTGTGTCCACCTGGAGGAAAAGACACGTTTTTTCTTCCCACGAAGGCAAAGGCAGGTTCCCATGGGCTGCTTCTGCCTGGATGGGTGCCTTTTTCTAATTCCACTGCGTAGATTAGTGGCGTTCCTATCACCACCATCCCCATCACTGTCACCGTCACCTTCACCTTCGTCATTAAGCACTTCTCAGTTTCTGAGTCCCCACCACGTGCTCCATGCTGCATTCATTGCTGAGGTCATGGTGAAGGCAAAATTAGACAAGGACTTTATCTTGGCAGAAAATTAGTTACAAAGAAAAACATGGATGAAACAAAAAGAAAACAAGACTTTGCATACAAATGTGTGAGCCTTTATGCTTTTGTCTTTAAGACCCAGAGTCATTTGTAGAAAGGAACAATTACTGTGGGCTGTGGCAGCCTGGGACATTTTCTGAAAGTGGCCTGAGGCTTCCTTTTGCCCAGACATAGTACCGTTTGTTCATTTTAGACATACATGCATTTATTTAGGCAATTGAAAAATGTCTCTGAATGCCTTCCCCTGCTAAGCACTAGGGATACAGAAGTGAAAAATATACAAAAGACCCCTTCCCTCATAGAGCAGCATGGATAGAGATAGATAGCTGCCCCCAGTCTACTCCGACTCATGGCAACCTTAGGTACTAAACATTGCCTGATAAGCTGTGTCATCCTCTCACACGATTGCCAGCATGTTCCAATCTACTCATATGGCATCTGTGACAGTCCATCTCATGGAGGGTCTTTCTCGCCCTCACTGGCCCTTCACTTCACCAAACAAGATGTCCTCCTCCAGCCATTGATCCCTCCGGATGTCATGTCCGTAACAAGCAATTCAGACAATGTTCTTTTGTGATCCATAAGCTTCCTTTCTTTTAATAATTTTATAATTTTTGGTGAAAATATACACAACAAAACATATACCCATTCAACAGTTTTTACATGTACACTTAGTTCATTGACAATGATGACATACTTCACCTTGTGTCACCATTCTCCCTGTCTCTACCCATATTGTTTCACCACCATTGACTTAGACCCTCTGCCCCTTACAGTTCCCTTCTGTATTTTCGAGTTGCTGTTGTCCATTTAATCTCACACAGATAACTCTTTAAAGGAGAGCAATGCCCAAGGTGAACATTCTTTACTAAATGTGCTAAATTGTTAAGTTTAAAGATGACATCATGGGATAGTTTTGGTTCAAGGCTTGAAAGTCGTTTTCAGGCAATGATTTAGAGATTCCTCCAGTCTCAATGTATCTAGTAAGTCTGGTTTCCAATAAGAATTTGAAGTTTTGTACCACATTTTTTCTCCTTTTGATCAAGATCCATCTTTGATCAAAGCATTTAGTCATGGTAGCCAGGCATCACCCATTTCTTCTGGTCTCATGGCAGAGGAGGCTCATGCAGGCAGTTAGACCTGTAGTCCATTCTCTTCTCTGATTCCTGGGTCTCCTTCTTCCTCTGTTGCTCCAGGGGAATAAAGACCAATTGTTTATCTTGGATGACCACTGACAAACTTTTAAGACTCCAGACAGTACTCACTGAACTAGGAGGTAGAACAGAAACTCTAAAAACAATATTAGGCTATCCATAAGGTTTTCATTGGCTAATTTTCAGAAATAGATTGCCAGGCTTTTCTTCCTTATCTGTTTTAGTCTGGAAGCTCTGCTGAAACCTGTCCGCCATGGGTAACCCTACTGGTATTTGAAATACCGTGGCATAGCTTCCAACATCACAGTAACATGCAAGCCAGCACAGTGTGACAAACTGACAGATGGGTGGTGGATGGAGCAATACCGTATTTTTACACAAATAACACGTGCCTTCTGTTTGTTTGGCAACCGTGCCCTCCCTCCTTGAGGTGATTTCGTAAGCATGGTGTGCTTTTTTTTTTCTTACAGCAACATGTTAAAAAAAAAAATTGGCATAGCAGCCCTTATGAAAATACCTCTCTGGGGGAAAGCATGGTTGGCAAACAAATGTAGAAGGCACATGTTATTTGTGTAAAAATATGGTGTACGAGTAGATAAATGACATGTTAGATTGTGATAAGTCCACGAAGGAAATAAACCATGGTGAGGGAGAGAGGGGCTCTGGTTACTTTACACAGGGGAGTTCCCAAGGCTTCTCCCTAGAATTGGCATTTTAGTTGATATGTAATGATAAGAAGAAGCTAGAGGAAGGATATGGCAGGCAGATAGAATAACAAGTCCAATACCAAGGCCCTGGGGCAAGAACTGGCTTGGGCATTCAAGGTCTTGACAGCAGCCAATGTGGCTGGAGGTGGAGACTGAGAAGGAGGTGGTGGAGGTAGGCTGGGCAGGTAGCCGGGGTCCAGGACACTGAAGGCCACATAAGACAGTTGGATTGTACTCTTAGGTACAATGGGAAATCATTGGAAGGTTTAAAGTAAGGGCGTGACATAATCTCATTTATGTCCTTAGAAGACATAAACTGCTTGGCCAAGAATGGATTTGGAGGGGCAGGGAGACCCTCGGAGGTTGGGGCAGTCATCCTGGGTTGTTGACAGTAGGGTAATATTGAGATGAAGGGAGTGGGGTGGTTCAGTGGTAAGATGCTCGCCTTCCACGTGGAAGACCCAGCTTCTCTTCCCAGCCATTGCACCCCATGTGCAGTTACCACTCATCTGTCAGTGGAAGCTTGTGTGTTGCTGTGATGCTTAACAGGTTTCAATAGAGTTTCCAGTCTAAGACAAACTAGGAAGAAAGGCCTGCCAGTCTGCTTCTAAAAATCAGCCAATGAAAACCCTATGAATCACAATGGTCCAGTCTGCAGCTGATCATGGGGATGGTGCAGAACCAGGCAGCGTTATGTTCTGCTGTGCATGTGGTTATCATGAATCAGGGGCCAACTCAGTGGCAGCCAACAATAACAACGATATTGGAATTGAAGTGAAGGAGATGGATTTGAGATTCATACTTAGGAAGTGAAGGCAAAGGACTAAATGATGGATTGGATACAGGGAGGGGATGAGAGGATAGGGGAATCCGGAGGGGCTTTTGGGTTTTTGCTGCTCAACTGCATGAATGATGATGCCAGTTACTGAAATGGGGAAAGACAGATTTGGACATGTCCAGGTGGAGATGGGCATGGAGACAGCTAGGCACAAAGTGTCCGTTTGTGTGTTTTGGGAATAACAGAAACCAGGGCCTGGGAGATGTCAGGGCTTGAAGGGAGAGGAGAAAGAGAGGTTGTTCCCCATCAGATGGGGAGGAGAATTGCTGACCTCCTCCTTTGGAGCCCCGTACTGGGGAAACCCTTAGCCAGTGAGGCTCTATTCAGGGTACTTAAAGGGATGCTAATATCATCCATGGCCGGGGAAATCTTCAAGTAGAATTCCTGATGCCTGGATGAGCCAGGGGTGGGAGAAGAGATGTGGCGTGCTTGTGGCCACAGGGTCTGTGGCCACAGCCAGCGGTGCCATCCAATCCCACAGAAGCATATGCCTGGCGGAGCTTAGAGCCTGGCCTCAGCCCGCTACCTGTACTCCCCACTGTGCCCTGTGTATTATCCTCTGCTGCGGGTTTCCAAACACATGTTCCCAAGTCCTGTTCCTGAGTGTGACTTACCTCCCCAGCTGGACTGCGCGCTCTGGGCAAGCAGGGGTGAGACCCTCCTCCTTGAACCCCCCATGTGGAGGGGGCTTTCTTGGCACTGACACCAGCTGACCTGCTGGGGACGTGGAGTAGACATTTGGGACCCTCCGAGGGCATTGCCCTTAGACCTGAACAACAACGGTCCCTGCCCTGGACCCACAGTTTAGAGGACTCCCCTCCCCACAGTAAGGAGGAGTCTGTGGGCTCTACAGCCATTTCTAGACTACAGTCTGGGTACCTGGGACCCCAGAATTCCCTGCTCAAACAGCCCTAAGTCCACTTCTAGGGCTTGTGCAGGCCACGTCCCCAGATCTATGTCCCGAGGAACCATTCTGCTGCTGCTCACACCCCTAGACCTATGCAGGGGTAGCTGTTTGTGGAGTGGAACTTGGATGTGGGCTGGGCCCCTCCCTGTGGGACAGTTAGGGAGAGAAGAGGGGTAGGCCACGTTCTGCTGTGGTTTCCTGAGAGTTCTAAATTCGAACCTGGCCTTCCAGGGCATTAGGATGGTTCGTTTTGTCAAGGTGGAAGGATAAACTAGATTGTCTTTAATAGTTTGTCAGCCCGATCTGCAGCTTTAAATATCCAGACCTGTGGTTTGTGGAACTCTGTTTGTCCCCTGGCCCTGGACCCTCAAACGTTAGGGCCAGGCCCACCCTTTTGTCTCCAGCTGAGAACTCCGCCAAGTGCCTTGGAAAGATGACCTTCCTGCCTCTGCCACCAGTGGCCTTGACTTTTCAAACCTCTCTTTCCCACCCATGGCAAAGGGCTGCCAGTCCCCAGGGCTCCAAAGGCTGGGAAATGAAGAAGCTTAATAATAACAGCCCTGCCTGTGTACGTATCCCAGGGCCCAGAGCTCATTCGTAGCCAGTTTTAATTTCTCAAGCAACCCTGAGAAGTAGGGGTTGGGGGAGGAGATGTCTAGCTCATTTTGGCTGAGGAGCTCAGGTGTTGTGGGAGATGAGGGCAGGGGCTGCGATGGCCATCTCTGAGACAGTCCCATGTCACTCAGCCTCCTCTCCCCCAGGGTGGAGGGAGGCAGGGAGCTGGTGGCATCCTGGTCATCCAAAATTCAGGAAGGTTAACAACTTGCCCAAGGTCACACAACTGTCCTGTTTGCCTAGTGCTAAAGAGGCAGGAGTGGGATCTTCCCCCAGAGCCAGAGCTGGGGCACTGGTACGGGGAGCTGCTGGGGGAGTGTGGGGAGAGGCTGGGCAGGGGTTCATAGGCTCAGGAGCCAGGCTGCTGAGGGGCATGGCCAGCAGGGAGGGATGGGGCCAGTGGCACTGGCTTCACACTGAGGCTGACCCTGGTCACACGACTGGCCACAGGCCAACCTGCATGGTCCCCAAAGCCAAAAAAAAAAAAAAAAAAAACCCATTGCCATCGAGTCGATTCTGACTCATAGTGACCCTGCGGGACAGAGTAGAACTGCCCCACGGGGTTTCCAAGGCTGTAATCTTTATGATATGTCACAAATCTGTCTTGGAAGAAGTGCAGCCAGAATGTTCCTTAGAGGCAAGGATGGCGAGACTGCATCTTACATACTTTGGCCATGTCAGGAGGGATCAGTCCCTGGAGAAGGACATCATGCTTGGCAGAGTACAGGGTCAGCGGAAAAGAGGAAGACCCTCAACGAGGTGGATTGACACAGTGGCTGCAACAATGGGCTCAAGTGTAACAATGATTGTAAGGACGGCGCAGCACCGGGCAGTGTTTCGTTCTGTTGTACGTAGGGTCGCTATGAGTCGGAACCGACTCAACAGCACCTAACAACAAAAATCTTTATGAAAACAGATAGCCATGAATTTCTCCCATGGAGTGGCTAGTGGGTTCGAACCGCTGACCTTTTGGTCAGCAGCCAAGCACTTAACCACTGTGCCACCAGAGCTCCTGCCTGGTCCCCAGTGCCCACTATTCCTTGCAGGCCATGGCAAACACTGAAATGTGTTAGCTTAGCCAAGAGCTAGCATGCTGACAGCCCCTGTGCTGACTTCTGTGCCCCGAGTGGTGCCAGGCTGTAGGGCACACAGCATTGTCTAAAGCACCACACTATGTGCATGGCATAGGGGAGGCTAGATGTCGGGAAGTCCTGCCCAGCTCAGTGGCCAGCTGCTGTGTGAATCTGGGCACAGCATTCAGCCTCTTTGGGTTTTCGTTTTTTATGTGCAAAATGGAATGACTGAAAACCGCCCATCCCTTTCTTGGTCAGTGTAACAACCTAATATACTGGCTACAGAGTCAGACAGACCTGGGTTCAGGATCTGGCTCTGCCGCTGCCGCTGTGATCTTAGGAGAATACCTTTGCTACTCTGAGCCTTGGTGTTTCCATCTGCTCAATGGACTAACAATACATTCAGCAAAGGGTTGTTGAGAGTTTTAAGTGAGAGGATGAGTGTGGACCCCGTGTGCCTGCACTCCTTGTGGTATCATTGTTCCCTGCTGCTGGGGCCACGGTGAGTGATGCATAGTCCTGGGCTACCAGCCTTTCATGAACCTTCCAATGCTCATTTCATCCTGAGAAGACTCCTGCATGTTCAGCTGAAATATTCAGAGTCGCTCCCTTACAGGGGCCACAGGTAGTCATGACCCTGGAGTCTGTGGGCTGTGGACAAACAGTATTCATTTCTAGCTTTTCAAAACATAGACCCAGGCTGAGCCCCTATTTCAGAAGGGGAAACTGAGGTCACTAGTATCAGAATGTCCTGCCACCAGCTACGGGGCTGTAGCTAGAAGACCACTAGACCACTGGAGCATTGAAATATCTAGGGTCTGTCTCTTTGAGCCTCAGTTTCCCCATCTGAAATCAATCAGGTCTCTGTGGCATTTGACAAGTCCATAATTTTGACCCAAAAGCCCTTCGATACCCATTACTAAGCACTTCGTATATATAATTTAGTCCTAGGTACAGTGGTTAAGAGTTTGGTTGCTAACCAAAAGGTTGGCAGTTTGAATCTACCAGCTGCTCCTTGGAAACTCTATGGGACGGTTCTACTCTGTCCTACAGGGTCACTATGAGTCGGAAATGACTCAACGGCAATGGGTTCTTTTTTTTTTTTTTTTTTTTGACAACCCACTCAGGTAAGAATTTTTGTCTCCATTTCCTGATAAGAAACCTGATTGGAGAGTTTCAGGGACTTTCTTGAGGTCACACAGCTAGAAACTGGGTAGGAACCAGGCCAGGAATTATGGTCTGTCTGAACTTGGAGCCTGTGGGCCTGTGCTGGTCCCTCTGCAGTTTCAGGGCTGCCCTTGGTGTGGGTCCTGAGTGAGGGTCTAGGGACAGATTTAGGGAATCCCATGCCCCTGGCATGACTGCAGACCTTGGGTTAGAGAGGCAGCCCCCTGAGGAGCCTCAGGAACCTCAGGCTAGCTGGCTCTTGTCCCCAGGTGTCCTCACTCCCTGGACAAACTGATGAAGTGGCTTCTCCACCATGACCTCCCTCCACTTGTCTGGCCTGGATGGCTGGACCTCCCGCTGGAGGCCTCTGTATCTGCCCCCAATCCCAGGAGGCCTCTCTCTGGGACTCCCCAGCCCAAAGTCAGCCTCTGGGGCCTGGCCTGGCGTCTGCACCGGGCTGGACTCTCAGCCAAGTATGTGCAGAGCAGGGCCCACAAGCCCCTGCAGGGTCTGCAGGTGGGGGCCGTTCTTCTACCTGGCCAGCCACCTACCTGGACCACCCCTCTCACCCCTGCTGGCAGATCTTCCACATGACCTACGACCTGGCCAGCGCCGTGGTGCGCATTGTGAATCTCATCGGGATGATGCTGCTGCTGTGCCATTGGGATGGCTGTCTGCAGTTCCTGGTACCCATGCTGCAGGACTTCCCCGACGACTGCTGGGTGTCCATCAACAACATGGTGGTGAGCACACCCCGCCTGGCATTCCCCGGAGAGCCAGGGCCAGGCAGGGGGCTAAGGCCCGAAGGGGCAGAGTGGGTTGACTACTTGGAGCTCCCGAGCCCCAGGATGTAGGGCCCTGAGGTGCCCAGTAGAGTTCCATGTTTGCGGCAAGTCCAGGTATCCACTCACAGAGCTCTGTCTGGGAGCTGTGGCCTCTGCCCTTCCTACAGCCTCTGTGGAAGTTGGGAGCCTCTGTGTTTGGCCCTGATTTCACCCAGGGAAACAAGACCTGGGCCTCCTCAGGTTGTGTCAGGTGGGGCAAAGCTGGGCTGGTGGCTCCTGCCCTCTACCTCTGCCTCTTAGAAGCAGCTCAACTCTTAAAAGCTGAACCCAGAAAGCAGAAACCCGGAAGGGACACTGCAGCACACAAAGACTCCAGGTAACACTGGCCACTTTCTGCTCCAACCGCAGAGTCGGGCCATCCTTGCAGCTTCCTCCCTCCGTACACACAGGACCTGGCCACAGTGGGCTCCTGCACTGGGGGGGGGGGGGCTGGGCAGGATGGAGCCAGATCTCCTCCCCACCCCTAACACCCTCTGCATGAGAGAAGTTGGAAGTGGGGCTGGGAAGCCACAGGGCAGCGTCCCCCTGCCCCTCTGTGGCTGGAGGAGAAAGGACCCTGGCCCTGCAAGCCTTTGCTCCTCTGGCTGACCCCTAGCCTCCCTCATCCTCCCTCGCATTCAGTTGGGTTTGGTCTGAAGGCAAATGCCCAGGGTCCCAGGGCGAGGAAAAACCTGCTTTGAAGAGGTGAGAGAGACCCTGAGGCATCTTTCAGCGTCAAACAGGCCTTTACAAAACAGCCTTTTGATGAGCTAAGTGTAAATGAATTGGCCATATGGATTGAATTCTGCAGTCTCCAGAGGCTAGGCAGGGAAGCAGGAAGCAGGGCTGGAGGCAACTGGGAGCTGGGCCCTACACCCTACCCTACCTCCCCCTCGGTCAACCCCTCAAACCCCCACCCTAGTCTGGACTGAGAGCCACCAGATCCAAGGGACTAGCTGGGCTTGGTCCAGTACCTTGCAGAGTGACCTTGAACGTGGCCCTCAGGCTTCATGAACTGAGAAGCCCTCCATGTCTTCCTACAGTTGTGGGAAAGGCCTGGTGGTGGCCAAGTGTTTGGGGCTCTGGGGAGTATTCTGTGGGTGCCCTGGGCAAGTTCCCACATCGTTACTAGTGCACCTGCCCTGTGTGCAGAGAGACACCGAGGAGGTGGCCTGCGCTGGGGTTCGGCTGATGGCCCTGTCTGGGATGGTCTCCTGTATAAGAATAACAGGCTTGTGGATGCACTAGTTCAAGATACTGCCCTTCTTAGCCTTCCCTGAGACCGGACTGGCAGTGTAGACAAAAATAGCCAGGAGCCCTGCTCCCTTCCTCTCTGCTCCCGCCCACACGCATTGTGTGTCGCCAGTCTACTTTGGAGGCAGTGGGGATATAACCAGTGGCTGCTGCCCTGGGTGTGTTGGGAGCAGGGATCTCACAGGAGGTGGAGTTAGCTTGGCCTCCTCGCTTCAACTTTTGCTTACCCAGAATGAGGACAGTGTTTGCAGCTCTGTCTGCTGGAGCCTTTTCCCCCCAGGGGAAGCGTATCTGGTTTCATAATTGAGGTCAGTGGGGAAATGGGCTTCACTGAGCGGTAGCTTGGGGGTGGCGGAGCTATTTCAGCAACAGAAGGACATCAGGGTGGCTCAACCTAGAGCCGTCTGCTATTCCAGAGAGCTCCAGGCTGCCCCATGGGGACCGAGAGGTCAGACCTGGGCTTGGCTGGCTCCCATCCCTGCCTTTGCCTGGACTTCCAGTCTGCCCCTCACCCCCGTTGCAAGAGAAAGGCCCAAGTGGTGGCTTCACTCCATCACCACAGGTTGTCAGCTCGGTCCTCCTGGTCCCTCACCCAAGACTCTCAGCCTCCAGCAAGGCCCTGAGCCCTGAACTCAGCCACTGAGAGAGCTAGGTGGAGGGCATGGGAAGATGGAAGGGTTGGGGACTGTTTTCGGTACCAGCGAGAAGGGCTGGCCTTCTCATTGGCTCAAACCCATTCAGGCCTCCCCCACCCCACCATCTGTCTGTCCACCCTTGTGTCTGTCCACAGAACAACTCTTGGGGAAAGCAGTACTCCTACGCCCTCTTCAAGGCCATGAGCCACATGCTGTGCATCGGATATGGGCGGCAGGCACCTGTGGGCATGTCAGATGTCTGGCTTACCATGCTTAGCATGATCGTGGGTGCCACCTGCTACGCCATGTTCATCGGCCATGCCACGGCTCTCATCCAGTCCCTGGACTCCTCCCGGCGCCAGTACCAGGAAAAGGTAGGGCAGAGAGCCATGATCCACCCAAGGCACTCAGGAGAACCTACCCATTGGTTGATCCCAAGAGGGGGTCCCCAGGTATCCAGCCCTGTGCTCAGGACTCTCAGTGTGGGGACAGTGAAACAGGAGGGGGACACCCCTTGGCTAAGGACTGCTCAGCTCCCTGGCCTTAAGCCTTACATATCTTTTATCTGCACCCCTCTGCTCCCTCCTGGTGTAACTGAGGGCCTGTCTCTCCTGACAGACCCTCTGGATCTCACCCTGTCCCTGTTCTCAGGGAGCTCACCTTGTCCACGAGCGCTGCCAGCCTCTAGCCTCTCCTTTACCACTGGCCCTTCCCATCAGTATTTAAATTTGCTCAGTCTCTCCCTTCTCAGAAGCCTCTGTCCTTCCACCATCAACCTGCTTGATTTATTGTCTGCCTCCTCTTCATGGGCAAATTCCTAAAAAAAACATTGTTTATGCTTGCTGAACCCATTTCCTTATCTCAGCCCCTTAGATCCGAGTTCCCCAGTGCCCTCTATGTTGCTAAATCCTGTAGAGCCTTTTTGGCCCTTATCTTGCTTGACCTCTCAGCAACCTTGACAGGGTTAACACTCCCTTCCTGACTTCTCGTAGGGGCGGTGGTGGTTCAGTGGTAGAATTCTCGCCTCCTGTGAGGGAGGCTCAGGTTCAATTCCCGGCCAATGCACCTCATGCTTAGCCACCAGCCATCCGTCAGTGGAGGTTTGCATGTTGCTAGGATGCTAAACAGGTTTCAGCAGCTTCCTGACTAAGACAGACTGGGAAGAAAGGCCTGGCAATGTACTTCCAAAAGATCAGCCAGTGAAAACCTTATGAATCACAACGGTCTGATCCACAACCAATTGTGGGGATGACACAGGATGGGACACCATTTCATCCCATTGTACACGGGGTTACCATGAATCAAGGGCCAACTTGACAGAAGCTAACGATCTTGCCTCCTTACTTGGTGTCCTTGACCCCATACTCTCCCAGTTTTCCTCCTACCTCTCTGGCTCCGGTAACTCAGCTGCTGTCAAGTTGATTCCAACTCATAGTGACCCTATGTGTGTCAGGGTAGAACTGTGCTCCATAATGTTTTCAAAGGCTGAGTTTTTGGAAACATCACCAGGCCTTTCTTTCGAGGCACCTCTAGCTGGACATGAACCTCTAAGCTTTAGATTAGCAACTGAGCACATTAACTGCTTGTGCCATCCAGGGACGCCTCCCTCTAGTTGGTCCTTCTTAATCTACTTTGCTGACTTCTCAGTCATTAGCTGTGGACAACCCTGGTGGCTTGGGGTTAACCTCTGTTCCTCTATCTATACTGCTTCTAGGTACTAATGTTTTACAACCCCCACACCCACCTCACGTGTTTTTATGTTCATCTCTATGCAGTGGGGCCAAATTAGTATAATTAGCCTCCACTTCTTTTCAGCTTTACACTGTCTGTTTGATGCCTCCCTGGGCACCTCAACCTCATTATGTTCAAAATTAAAACAATCTTCCCTCCCCTCCATTCCAAACCTACACTGTCCCCCATCTCAGCCATACCAACTCCCAAGCCGGGAAGCTGGGGGTCATCCCTGACCACTGTCTACTCCACCACTCAACAGTACTCACCAAGCTCTGTCATAAATGCCTGCCTCAGAAATTCTTCTCCTTTCTCTCCATCCCAGCCAGCCTGTGCCCTAGTGCCCAGCTTCTCTCTTGCCCAGGTCACTACAACACCATCCTAACTCTTGCATGCCTCAGTGCTTGAGAGCTGTTGCCTGGAGTCAGACTGCTTGAGTTCTAATCCCAGCTTCTCCACTGAGGAACTCTGTGAGCTTGGGCATGTCGCTTCACGTCTCTGTGCCTCATTTCCTCATCTGCAGATGGTACCCCTGGGTGGTACAAATAGTTAACGCACTTGGCTACCAACCAAAGGGTTGGCGGTTTGCATCCACCCAGAGAGGTGCCTCGGAAGAAAGGCCTGGTGATCTACTTCTGAAAAAGCAGACATTGAAAACCTTGTGGAACATAGTTCTACTCTGACACGTAGGGGGCGCCACAAGTCAAAGTCAACTCCACATTGGCTGGTAAAGATGGGGATAATAAGGGTAGTAACGTCATTGTGTTTGTGAGCAGCAAGTAAATACACGTCAAACCCTTAGGCCCATGTTGGCACCTGGTAAGCTATTCAATATTTATGAGCTAAGCAGGCTCCACTCTGCCCTTCCACTCCATTCTTCACACAGCAGTTAGAGTGGTTTTTAAAACACGTATAAATCCGATGGTCTCACTCCTCTCGTTGAAACTCTTCAGAGCTGTCACAGCGCTCTTGAAATGAATTTCTAAACGTTTTCTCTCAGCCCAGCACTTAGGGGCATAACCTGGCTCCGCCTTTCTCCATCCTCAAATTGCGCCTTGGGCCACAGATCTCTCTAGTCTATCTTGACCAGATTTTCTCTGACCGTGCACGTGCCATGTTCTCTCCTGTCCCAGGGCCTTGGGACGGGCTCTAATACGAAACTCTCCTCTCTCCTTTTCAACTGACAACTTCTTCATGTCCCAGCCTGAGCATCCCCTCCTTGGTGAAGCCGTCCCTGACCTGCCAGCCCCCCACCCCATCATACGGCCCGTGGCACCCTCTAATTCTGCTTCACCACGCATTGCACCCCCATGATTACTTAACTAATCATATGAAATCATTTGTTTAATGGCCCTGTGAGGGCAGGATCCAGGTCTGTCCTCTTCTCTGATGCATTTCTAGGGCCTGGCACATAGGAGGGGTCCCTGTTGATTCATCAAGTGCCTGTCTGCCTGCCTGCCCCAGGTGCTGACCCAGAACTCCCTGGCCACTGTTCGGGAGTGAAGGCTGGGTCCCATGATGCCAGGAGGAAGAGCTCAGAGACGGCTTGCAGAGCTGGGGCAGGATGGAGAGTAGGGGAGCGGGGAGGTGTAAGAGCATTCTAGGTGGTGAAGAAAGCAGACTGGAGAGAGGAAAGAGTTCCAGGTCAGCAATAAGGGAGCTGGGGAGGGGAGGTAGCAAGGGAGTCAGGTTATAAAGGTCAGGCAGGGGCTTAATCTAAGGCCAGGTGAAAATCAATCTGGGACCATAGTCAGGGCTCAGAGTGTGACCAGGGTCAGAGCTCAGTGTGTGAGTAGGGCCAGGGCTCAGTGTGTGTCCAGGGCCAGGGCTCAGTGTGTGACCAGGGTCAGGGCTTAGTGTGTGACTGGGGTCAGGGCTCAGTGTGTGACTGGGGTCAGGGCTCAGTGTGTGACTGGGGTCAGGGCTCTGTGTGTGACTGGGGTCAGGGCTTAGCGTGACCAGGGTTAGGGCTCAGACAGAGGCCAGGATCAGGAATGAGGATCAGAGTTTATTCTAGGGCAAGAGTCAAGTACACGTGGCTTCCCATTTGAGAGTTGACCTTATTTTATTCTTTGGTTAATAACTTTCCAAGACTCACTGATTCACCCATAAATGTTACCTCCCCTCTGTTCCCACTACATCTCTCACCTGGACCACTTCAACAACCTCTGACTTCCTCCCTGCTTCCAGACTCCCCCTCCCACCCTTGTCCATCCTCCATCTGCTACCAGGGGAATTCACTAAAACAGCTCCAGCTGTTCCGGCTGCCCTTGACCTCAAAGCCAGCCAGGAAGTCACTGCCCCCTCGGTGGGGGGGGGGGAGGGGGGATTAGGAAGAGTACTGGCATAACTTAGAGCAGATAGAGAACAGGTTGGCTGGAAGGACCTTAGGAAACTTCACCTTCCCCCTCCACAACTGGCATTATTAAAAGCAGTACCACCATGTCCCTACCTCCTTGGAGCCCTGAGAATAGGCTGCGTATTTCTGATTGTTCCTGAGGTTACAGGGACCTCCCTCACTTTCCAGTGTAGGAAAATCTGCTCTTGCCTACTCAGTGCCTCCTGTCCCTAGTCATGCTCCTGAGGATACCCCTGTCCACCTACCAGCCAGGAATGGTAGGAGTAACGCCTGCCCTTCACTCTCAGGGTTGGCAGGATCAGTTCTTATTTGGGTTTAACCCATGCGGACCTAGGTTCACAAATCTCTTGTGCCCAGACCTCTCTTTGAAGGTCCCTGATCTAGCCCCTCCTCCATGGACTGGAGTTGCCCTTCAACAACATAACTCAGGGCTTCAGCTGAGGCCATGTTTGGATAGATACCATAGGATGGATTGGGATGGGTCGAATACTTTTGCTTCAGTCTCCAGTTCTAACTCACTGGAGCCCAATCCATCTGACTAGGCCAATTTATTGCCTATACTAGGAAACAACTCTTCCCAGAGTCATTGGGGCCTCTCCGGCCCTCAGTGCAACATAGAAAAGACAGATGTTTAGAGGCAACTTGATGGACCTCCTGGATCTGTTGACTTCTGTCACCAGACTTTGTACAGTCCATATTGTCCTCTCCCATCTCCATAGGATTGAACATAGAGAGGACAGGACACTTTTATGAAGTCTGTCTCTCTACTCCAAGCAGCTGGGCATCAGGGCCATTGCTGTGGGCACAGTGTGACCATACTCACACTGAGGACCTCAAATCTCAAGGAGCCGAGGTCTTGTAACAAGGCTGACAGGGTTTGGTGCTCAGCTCTGGTCACCAGCAGAGCCAAGACTGGGGTGGTGCCAGCTGACTGGCTTGGCAGTGACACCCCCACCCCTCTCTTCCGGGACTCAGTATAAGCAGGTGGAGCAGTACATGTCCTTCCACAAGCTCCCGCCCGACACACGGCAGCGCATCCATGACTACTATGAGCACCGCTACCAAGGCAAGATGTTTGATGAAGAGAGCATCCTGGGTGAGCTAAGCGAGCCACTGCGTGAGGTGAGCTGGGCAGCCGCTACCAGGGAAGGGGAGCCAGGCCTTCCTGCCTGGCAGCTCCCCTCACCTACCTCTTTCTGTTTCCCAATCCACCCCATCTGGGGAGCAGGAGATCATCAACTTCAACTGCCGGAAGCTGGTGGCCTCCATGCCGCTGTTTGCCAATGCAGACCCCAACTTTGTGACGTCCATGCTTACCAAGCTGCACTTCGAAGTCTTCCAGCCAGGGGACTACATCATCCGCGAGGGCACCATCGGCAAGAAGATGTACTTCATCCAGCACGGCGTGGTCAGCGTGCTGACCAAGGGCAACAAGGAGACCAAGCTGGCTGATGGCTCCTATTTTGGAGGTGAGACAGCCAGGGGGACCTGGAAGAGAGGAGGCCACTCCCAGGGATGGACTAGAGGACACCAAGGATGAGAGGCATTGATGCCTGCATGGCCACAGCTAGAGGTGGGGATCTGTGAGCCCAGTATAGGGGGGTGGTCCCAGAGATGGGAAAGTCAGTCTGGAACCCCATTTGGTGGGGAGAACAGACATCCACTGTGGCCACAGCCTAGGGGTGGGGCCTCGGGAGCCTGCCAAGGCTTCTGGACCAGCTTGTGGGGACCCAGGACACGGCAGGCAGGAGGCACTTTGGAATTTGCTGGGAGTCCCGGTGGGGCTGTCCGTTCCTCCCTGATTCCTGATGTCCCAGCAGAGATCTGCCTACTGACCCGGGGCCGGCGCACAGCCAGCGTGAGGGCTGACACCTACTGCCGCCTGTACTCACTGAGCGTGGACAACTTCAACGAGGTGCTGGAGGAGTACCCCATGATGCGGCGGGCCTTCGAGACCGTGGCGCTGGACCGCCTGGATCGCATAGGTGAGAGAGGAGCCACAGGCAGGAGGGCAGGGTTCCTGATCGCCTAGGCTGGGGTGTGGTCCCCGTCCCCTTCCCCGCTCTGGCTTGAGCCACTTGCTCTTGTTCTGTGTCCCAGGCAAGAAGAACTCCATCCTCCTTCACAAGGTCCAGCACGACCTCAACTCTGGTGTCTTCAACTACCAGGAAAACGAGATCATCCAGCAGATTGTGCAGCATGACCGTGAGATGGCCCACTGTGCACACCGCGTCCAGGCTGCCACCTCAGCCACGCCCACCCCCACACCTGTCATCTGGACCCCACTGATCCAGGCCCCGCTGCAGGCCGCCGCTGCCACCACCTCCGTAGCCATCGCCCTCACCCACCACCCACGCCTGCCCGCCGCCATCTTCCGCCCACCCCCGGGGCCGGGGCTGGGCAACCTCGGGGCTGGGCAAACACCGAGACACCTGAAGCGGCTACAGTCACTGATCCCTTCTGCACTGGGCTCTGCCTCACCTGCCAGCAGCCCATCCCAGGTGGACACGCCTTCGTCATCCTCCTTCCACATCCAACAGCTGGCCGGATTCTCTGCTCCTGCCGGACTGAGCCCTCTCCTGCCCTCGTCTAGCTCTTCCCCGCCGCCCGGGGCCTGTGGCTCCTCCCCAGCCCCCACGCCATCTGCCAGTACGGCTGCTACCACCACAGCTGGGTTTGGTCACTTCCACAAAGCGCTGGGCGGCTCCCTGTCCTCCTCCGACTCTCCACTGCTCACCCCACTGCAGCCTGGGGCCCGTTCCCCACAGCCTAGCCAGCCACCGCCGCCACTGCCAGGGGCCCGGGGAGGCCTGGGACTCCTGGAACACTTCTTACCACCCCCGCCCTCATCCAGGTCCCCATCATCCAGTCCTGGGCAGCTGGGCCAGCCTCCTGGGGATTTGTCCCCGGGTCTAGCTGCTGGCCCATCAAGTACGCCAGAGACGCCTCCACGGCAGCCTGAGCGGCCATCCTTCATGGCAAGGGCCTCTGGGGGGGCCTCCCCTGTACCCTTTCCCCCACAAGGAGGCCTCAGCCCCCCCGGCCACAGCCCAGGCCCCCCAAGAACTTTCCCAAGTGCCCCACCCCGGGCCTCTGGCTCCCATGGGTCCTTGCTCCTGCCACCTGCATCCAGCCCCCCGCCGCCCCAGGTCCCCCAGCGCCGGGGCACACCACCCCTCACCCCAGGCCGCCTCACCCAGGACCTCAAGCTCATATCAGCCTCTCAGCCAGCCCTACCCCAGGATGGGGCGCAGACTCTACGCAGAGCCTCCCCACACTCCTCCGGGGAGTCCGTGGCTGCCTTCCCCCTGCTCCCCAGGGCTGGGGGTGGCAGCGGGGTTAGTGCGAGCAGTGGGGGCCTTGGCCCCCCTGGGAGGCCCTATGGTGCCGTTCCGGGCCAGCACGTCACTTTGCCTCGGAAGACATCCTCAGGTTCCTTGCCACCCCCACCCTCTTTGTTTGGGGCAAGAGCCGTCTCTTCTGGGGGGACCCCTCTGACTGCTGCACCCCAGAGGGAACCTGGGGCCAGGCCTGAGCCAGTACGCTCCAAACTGCCATCCAATCTATGAGCTAGGCCCTCCCTCCTTCCTCTTCTTTTTTCTCCCTTCTCTCTTCCTTCAGGTTTAACTGTGATTAGGAGATATACCAATATCAATAATAATTACCATTAAACAAAACAAAAGAAACAGAACCCACCCCAGAAAAACAAAAGACAGCAGAAAATAACCAGGTATTCTTAGAGCTATAGATTTTTGGTCACTTGCTTTTATAGACTATTTTAATACTCAGCACTGGAGGGAGGGAGGGAGGGGAGAGGGGAGCAGGAGGGGCCCAAACGTAGAAGCCAGAGAGAAGGCAGGTGGGGTCTCTGGGGCAGGGACAAGGGTGGGGTGACCCATATTTGGGGTTCCTAGAACAGATCTGTCATGGTATTTATTTTAAGAAACAACCACCACCAGTCCCTTAGCTGTGAACTTGGAGCCCCACTCTGCTGGGGGTCACCTCGTTCCCCGGGAAGGGGCTCCCCTTGCGTGTATTCCTGGGGAGCCTCAGACGCCTGGGTCCTGGGGACAAAACAGAGCAGGGCCTTGAGGACCTTGCATTTTTTCTACTGCAAACTTAGCAAGACATGTATATGACTATGTATATGTATGTAAGATGTGTATATGTATAGCTATGTAATGCTCTCTAGAGCCATGTAGATAGTGAATCACGTGCGCACACGTGTGCGGTCTAGTTTAACCCTATGTCGCCAGGACACCCAGGTCACCTTACATCCAGCAACCCGCCTTGGCTGGCAGGCTGGGCACTGCAGGCTCTGGGGGAGGTGTTCTCTCCAGTCCTCAAGGATGAGGACCCCCCAGGACTCCTCAGCAGGCCCCCTCCTTCCCCATCTCTGGTCTTAAATCCAGTCCCAGCCCAACCTTTCATCATGTGGAAGCAGATGACTCTGGGCTGTGCCTCTCCTTTCCCGCAGGGCTTCAAGCACATCTTGTCACCTCTGGGGCCCTCACTGTCCCCATCTGTACAGTGAGGGGCAGGTGAGGGCAACTTCTATTTATCGAGTCTGCTCTATGCCAAGCGCTGGTCTAGCACTTTACATGCATTAACTTCTTCAGTTTCACAAAAACCATGAGGTAGGTACTTTCATTCTTCCTGTTTCACAGATAAGGAAACCGAGGGGCAGGTAATTTCCCCAGAGGCACATAACTAGGAGTGGCAGAGCTGCAACGGATCTGGGATTGAAATCCACGCCTGAGTGAGGCCAAAGCCTATGTTCCTTCCTTCAGAAAGCTGTATTGAGAGGGACTGAGTTCCACAGTCCCCAAGGATGGTGTAGAGGGAAGAGCCCAGATTTTGGAGGCAGGCAGACCCAGCTTCAAACCCTAGCTCTGCTGCTTTTTAACCATGTGACCTTGGGCAAGTTATTTAATTTTTCCAAGTCTGTTACCTCATTTGTAAAATGGGAGTAATTATGGTACCACCCTCACGAGGACCAGATGAGAAAAATGTGTGGAATGGCCAGCCCAGCGCCTGGCATACACCACAGTAGGTGCTCAACAAGTCACATTTCTTCTGCCCCTCTTCATGTGCCCAGCCCATGGCTCCAGTCAGCTGGGAGAGCCCCAGGGAGATTTGGCTGAAGGCTCCAGGATTTACAACCTCAGGACTCCGGAGATGGGTAGGCCTCCCTAAGGAACTGAGGAAGGGGTGTAGCCAGTGGCGGGCTTGAGCCAGGCCCTGAGAGATGGGAAGAATTAGAGGAAGGGAGGGCAGTGAGTGGAATGGAGTTCCCAGTGGGTGCAGAAGCAGGAACTTCGGGATGAGGTCCACAGGCTGGAGAGCCAGGGAGAAGGCCTGGGATGGCAGCATGAGAGGATTGGCCTTGATTCTGAAGGCAACTGGAAGCCACAGCAGGTTTCAGAGCAAGGGCCAACATGAAAGCAGCTCAGAGGCCTCCTGAGGCATGCATGATCCCCCTCCCCAACAGTCAGGGAGTACAGGTTCCGAACCATCCTCCATGCTCCAAGCCGGAATGTTGGCAAGACCTGGTTTTGTCTTAGGGTGTGAGGCAGGCCCATTTCCCACAGATGGGCTGGCGGGGGGTGGGCAGTAATGGAGGAGAGAAGGGGTGAGGGATCCTGGGCTCCTAGGGATAGAGCTAAGAAGCCAGCCTGGCCCTGGTCTCTCCTGGGCTGGAAAAGTCCCTCTGGGGCCTGGGGAGTTCTCAGAACTGGAAAGATTCAAGCAGCAGCTTCAACCTGAGTTCTACAACACCCTCTCCCCAAAGCAGGCAGCTCAGCGGGGGCAGCAGGACTTGATCCAAGCCCGGAGTCTAGTTCTGGAGGCAGCAGGGATGGTGGGGAAGGGGACAGGAGTCAGGGTGGAGGGTCCAGGGGCGTGAGGAGCCCCCCCTTGCCATCAGGGCCTGGCCTAACCACCCTCTTCTCTATACACACACATACACACACATTTTATAAAAGCTCTGACCCAGCCCAGCCCACTCATGGGAGACTATTGCTGCTCCCATCCTTAATCCCCCCACAAGCAATTTTCGAATCTTCCACTTTTAAAACGGAAAACAGTAAATGCGCGGTATTGTATATTTTATTTAAATAAAAAAATTCCAGCAGATGCTGTCTTGTCTTAGGAGTCAGGGATTGGGGGTGGGTGTGAGGCTGATGCAGATGCTGGAGGAGTGGTATCTGGAGCCAGGCTGTGGTCATGAGCCTGGAGCACAAGTGGGCGCTTGTGCACGCAGACCTACACCCCAAGGTGTGCCCGGGAGTGTGAGGCCATGGGGGGTCCCCCAGCCCCAGCCCCCGCAGACTTGGTCACCACACCCTGTGCTGTGGTCACAGGTGTGTTTATGGGCTGGTGGGAGTTGTTGAGGACGGTGGGTGTGTTGTGCCCTCTGCCAGTGGTGGGGAAAAGGCAGGGGTGGGAGGCTGTGAAACCTGACTCAGACCTTCCCCACCCCAGCTGCCAGTGCTCCAAGGTCCCCGGGGCTCCTTGATGCTCCATGGAGGAGAAGAAGGGCGTTAAGTGTTGGCATTAACTCCAGCTGGATACTGAAGGAAGGGGGAGATGCCAGCTTAGCCAGATCACATCTGCCCTCAGAAGCTGGAGGGCAGCTGGGAGACAGAAGTGACTAGGCTGGACAGAGGGTTGGCTTTCCAGTGCCGCAGAGGATGGGGCACAGCTGCTGAAGCCCACCTTGGATGGGGCACCTGAGCACAGACTCCACTTGCTAGGAGGAGGTGTAGAACTGACTCCCTGCTGTGGTGGCATGCTAGACATGGCCCCCTAGACCTGGTCCCCAGACACTCTGCAAAGCCCTCACATGGCCCCCTTCCCACCCCTGGCCGGGGAGGGCCCCTCCCAAGGCCCTTGAACTTGCCCCAGAGGGGAGAGGCAGCCCGAAGCCATGGGCAGGAGACTGGCTGCTGGAAAAGAGAAATCCTGGGGCTCCCGGAGGCGGCACCGGGAGTGCCTCGGGAAAGCCATGGGAGTGCCGTCTCTCCCGGCTCGCCCAAGGAGGGGAAAGTCCTCCGGAAAGGGCAGGGAACCCGTCTCTGCGTTCCCCATCACCGATTTCCCAGCAGATGCTGTTTCCATGGTAACCGGCCTGGAAGTCCCGTTGCTAACGAGGTAGCTCAGCAGGCCCTGGTGTCCCCATGACAACTGCCCCCTGCAGCCCGGGTGGCGGTGTTTCCTGGGGACCCCGCAGGGACGGCTGGGCAGGGACGCAAGCTCAGACCTGCGGCGGGGGCAGGAGGACTTGGGGAGATGGGCTGGCCCAGACCTGTCCTTTGGGGCGATGGCGAGGCTTCTCCGACAGACAGGGACTGTGATGAGGGTGGGTGGGGGTGGGGGAGAGGTTAGCGGTGTTGCCCCAACCAAACCGCAAAGTGGTAGATCCCAGCCCATGGTAGTGGGGAGGAGACTTCCTCCATCCACCACCCCTGCCCACCGCGTGACCACAGTAGAGCTCCGCCACCACCCAGGCTTTACAGGACCTTCTCTGCCACTCCCAGGGGTGCAGGGAGAGGTGCAGAACCAGTCACTATTTTCCTTGTTCCTCTACCCCAAAAGGACACTCAGTAAGTACCTACTGTGCGCTAGGCAGTGGGTGTTTCATGTTATCTCATCCTCACAATAACCCTATGAAATAAACATTAGCCCCATTTACAATGAGCCAAAGGGCAATAGGCTTAAAGGGCACCCAGGCTCTGAGAAGGTTAGGGACCTGTCCCAGGCCAGTTAGCTAGAATGCGATGAAGCTAGGATGCACAATCCCATCCTGGGGATGCAAAGTCTGTCTCTCCCTAGTACATCTAGGAAGGGCAGGGTGGTAGGAGCAGTCTGTCCTAGCAGCAGGCAATAAAGGGTGCATGCCTGCACAGAGTCCCTGGGTAGTACAAATGGTTGATGATTGGTGGGCTTGGCCACCAACTGAAAGGTTGGCAGTTTGAGTCCACACAGCAGCCCCTCTAAAGAAAGGCCTGGATGGAGATCTACTTCAGAAAAAAGCAGCCATTGAAAACCCCGTGGAGCTGAGTTCTACTCTTGACACACGTGGGTCACCATCCCCGTTCTGACAGCAACTGGTTGTCTGTAGAAAATTTAAAAATAGTAACAATGAGTCAAGGTCTGTTTGCTTTCTCTTACCATGTACCAGCAATTCTGAACAATGTCAGTTTTAAAATACCCCTCCTCACCAGGGCAGACTTCCCCTCCCCATTGAAAGGCCACCACACCCCATGCTTCAGCCCCCGGGGCACCTGCTGTGCTCGGGCTGCCAGCACAGGGAAGGCCTGAAGGTGCCCTTTCTGCCTTAGTTTGGCTAAATCAGATTGGAATTTTTGAATGAAAAATTTTTAAAGATTCAGTAAAATCCTTCCCTCCACTCTCTATCTCCTCCCAGCGGATGCTTCTTGCTCATCTCGGCCAGACTTCTTAAGCCTTGTCTAAACTCCATCCTCACTCCCCTTCGGAATCGCTTTCCTCACGGCAGTCTAGCTCTGCCTTCCACCCCTGGAAGGGCTCTGGACCAGGTCCTCAGTGGCTTGTGCTGAGAAATCCCAGGTAGCTTCTCAGGCCTGTCTTACTGCCCTCTCAGCCGGATCTGGCGTGCTGACTGTGCCCTCCTCAGTTTTCAGAAACCCCATTCTCTCCTCTTTGCTCCATCTCTCTCTGTTCAGCCTCAGCTTTAAGGGCTCCTCTTCCTCCTGAAAGGCTGGTGCTCCTGGCTCTCCACCCACACTTCCTGGGAGTAACTTCGTCCCAGAGTCATGGCGTCTCCGGCTTGGAGGCCCAGGTGTTTCCCTGAATTCCAGCCCCAACATCCTCTGAGCTTCAGACTGGGCAATTGAGGCTGCTGTCACGGGCTTCTCATCCTCTTGTGCTTGACCTCTTATTCCTTGTGGAGTTTGCAACTTCCAGGGCATTACAGAGCATGTCTTCACTCTACCTTCCACCCTGACTTCGGTGTTTCATTATTTCTTTCTTCTAAGGGTGGAATATTTCATTCATACAAAAACCAGTTGCCGTCAAGTTGATTCTGACTCATGACGAGACCCTGTGTATGCAGAATAGAACTGCTCCATAGGAGCGTCAAAGCTGTGACCTTTCAGAAGCAGATGGCCAGGCCTTTTTTCTGAGGTGCCTCTAGGTGAGTTGGAACTCCCAACCTTTGGGCTAGTAGAAAAGCACTTAGCCACTTGCGCTCGGGGAGTCCTTCATCCACACAGAAGATATATGACAGATACACAATCCAAGAGCTGTTGCTGTCAAATTGATTGCGACTCATAGTGACTGTACAGGACAGAGTAGAACTGCCCCATAGGGTTTCCGAGGAGCGGCTGGTGGATTTGAACTACCCACCTTTGGGTTACAGACTGAGCTCTTAACCACTGCGCCAACAGGGTCCCCATTACATCTATCTTATTACATATAAACCAAAAATAATAAAATGAACAGCCATGTATTAGCCACTCTGTTGAAGGAATAGGACATAATAACTTTGAAGGCATCCGTGGGAGTCCCTGGGTGGTGTAAATGGTTAACGCACTTGGCTGCTAACTGAAAGGTTGGTGGTTCAAATCCACCCAGAGATGCCTTGGATGAAAGACCTGGTGATCTACTTCCGAAAAATCAGCCACTGAAAAACCTGTGGAGCACAGTTCTGTGGGGTCCCCATGAATTGAACTGAGTTGATGGCATCAGCGTTCCACAACTATATCCCTCTCCCTCCCTCCAAGGAAAACCACTAATCTGAATTTTAATTTTATCATTTCCTTGCTTTTCACGATAATTTTACTACAGAAATAAATACCTCTAAATAATATATTCAGTTGTGTAGCAAAGTGAGGGAAAGGTAGTATAGAAAGTAGCTGCCTTGGTGAAGGAAGATTTTCTCAATATTATTTAGAATTCCTGATGCATAGTGATAATAAAAAGCAGATTGACTTTTACTCAGCTTTATTATTGTTTTAAATTTCTTTACAAATAACTCACTCCTTTATTGCCTCATCAAGGGTGGACCGGTCCCTCTCCACTTTGTACACCACTGTCTGTATTTGTAAATTTTTGAACTTTATGAGTAGTATCATGCTGGATGTATTCTTTAGTAATTTGCTTTTTGCATCCAGTGTTGTGTTTTTGGGATCTCATTGATGCACAGGGCATGGTCAATTCATTTTCACTACTGTATAGCATTCCGGTATGTGACTACACCGTCATTTACATAGGCGTTCTTCTGGAGGTAGACATGTTGTCCCACCATTGCAGGTCTCACCGTTACAAACAGTGCTGCCATAAACATTCTTGTCCTGGTTCATGATAAAGACATGTAAGCTCTCTTGACAAGAGAGGGCCAAGGTGCTTTAAGGAGTTGTAACAATGTTTACTCCCACCCGCCATGTATGAGAGCTACTTTTGCTCTACATCCTTGCCAACAATTGGAATCATCAGACTTTCTTCTCTCTCCCGACCTAGTGATATCTGATTGTGTTTTCATGTGCAAATCACTAATTACTAGTAAGGCCGAGCATCTTTTTCTTATAGTCATTGGCCATTTGTGTTTCCCCGTCTGAGAAATATTTGCTCATGTATTTTGCCAAAATTTCTATCGTTGTTTGACTTTTTATTGACTTGTGGGAGTTTTATACACACATGAATCTATTTGGAAAACTAACTCTTTGTCCATTATATGTGTTGCAAGTATCTCCTCCCAGTTTATGGCTTGTATTTCACCTTTTGTGTGTGTGTTCTTTGATGAACATACCTGTTGCCGTCGAGTTGAATCCGACTCCTAGCAACTCTATAGGACAGAGTAGAGCTGCTTCATAGGGTTTCCAAGGAGCAGTTGGTGGATTCGAACTACCGACGTTTTGGTTAGCAGCTGTAACTCTTGACCATTGCACCACCAGGGCTCTTTGATGAACATAAGTTCTACAATTTAATAAGGGCAAATTTAGTAATCTTTTCCTTATTGTTTAATACTTCCTTAGTGCCTTTTTTGGTTGTTTAGGAAATCTTACTCTGATATCATAAAAATATTCTTCCATAGTCCTTTCTAAAAGCGTGAAGTTTTGCTTTTCACATTTAAGTCCTTATTCTACCTGACCTTGATTTTGGGTGTGGTGTGAAATCACAGTTTAATTTCATTTTTGCCCCATATGAACAACCAATTGTTCTGATATCGTTTATTTAATGAGCCTTAATAATTTCAAATGTCACTTCTTTTATTTATCATGTCTGGATCTGTGTTGAAGCTCTTTATTTTGTATCATTAGCTTATTTGTTGAGTCCTATTCAAACAGTACATTTTCTTAATTACTATAGCCTTATAAGGTTGATGTCTAGTAGAGCAAGTCCCCCAATCTTCTTCTTCTTAAGGAGTGTCCGGCCATTCTAGACTCTGTGCTACCATATACATTTTAGAATTAGTCTGTCAAGACGAATGAAGAATTCTGTGGGCTTTTGATTGGGATTACATTAACATTATTAAGAAAATTCATAGTCCAATGGATGAACTTAATATGACTCTCCCCATATCTGGATCTTCTTTAATGTCTTTTTATTGTTGTTGTGCCTCTTCTCTTCTTAATGTCTTATTTTTTGTTGGCCTCTACCTCATGGTGATCCCACGTACAACAGAAATAAACTTGTCCCAGTCCTGTGCCATCCCCGTGGTCAGTTATGGATAGGACTGTTAGGTTTTTGTTGGTTGATTTTCAAAAGTAAATTACCAAGCCTTTCTTCCTAGTCCATCTTAGTCTGGATGCTCCACTGAAACCCGTTCAGCATCATAGCAACTTGCAAGCCTCCACTGACAGATGGATGGTGGCTGCGCTTGAGGTACATTGGCCGGGAATAGAGCCTGGGTCTCTCACATGGCGAGAATTCTACCACTGAACCACTAATGCCTTCGTCTTTTACATTAATTATTCAGGGTAATTAGTACTAGCTACACCAACAGACAAAGCCCAACATTTCAATGGTTTAAAACAATACAGATTTATTCTAACTCAGATAAAGTCCCATGCAAGACAGGCAGTCCCTCTCCTTACTGATATCAACTTGAACCCCCCTGGTCTCCAAGATCACCATGGGAGGGGAAGAGACAGCTGGGAGAGGAGGCTGACTCTGAATTACATGTAACTGCAGAAGAGGCTGAGATATCCAGGGGAGCACGTGGAATCTTTGGGGGCCTTAACTGTCTCTGCCAAATCTTTCAACATAGTTTTATAATTTTCTTCATGAACGTTTATGCATTTTATTGGATTTACACCTATTTCCTTGTGTTTTTGTTGATATAGCTAATTGTATCTATTTTCTTTATTGAGGTATAGTGAATATACAGGAAAATTCATCAATTTTAAGCATATAGTTCAGTAAGTTTTGAAAAATGTATACAGTCATATCACCCTCTCAACAATGAAGATATAAAACATTTCCATCACTCCCCAATATTCCTTCATGTCCCTTTCTTCACACCTCTGACCCCTGGCAATATGCTTTCTGTCACTAAAGTTTTGGTTTTTTCCTAGAATTCATACAAATGGAATCACAAAATATGTAGTCCTTTGTGTCCAACTTTTTTCCTTTAGCCTAATGCTTTCGAGAGTCTTCCCTGTTGTTGTACTGCTGAGTAGTATTCCCT
Organism: Elephas maximus indicus; assembly: GCF_024166365.1. NCBI lineage: Eukaryota > Metazoa > Chordata > Mammalia > Proboscidea > Elephantidae > Elephas > Elephas maximus. The sequence continues at coordinate 63,441,446 of NC_064831.1, read as the reverse complement.
TGTATAGATGTATTACACTTTGTTTATTCATTCACCAGTTGAGAAATTGGGCTGTTTCTAGTGTTTGGATATTACGAATAATAGCGAAGACACCCTTCTGACCTGGAATTCAGCTGTTCCCAGAGACCACCTGTCAGCCAAACCATAGACAGGACCATAAAATAAACAGTAATACCTAAGAGGAATGTGCTCTTACCAATTACACGGGATCAAAAGGGCAGCATTTGCCCAAAAGCAAAGATGAGAAGGCAGGAAAGGGTAGAAAATCGGGACAAAAGGAAGACAGGAACCTACGATAGAAATGGGGAAAGTGCTGACGTATTGTGGGGAATGAAACTAGTGTCATGGAACACTTTATGTGCAAACTATTGAAAGGGAAACGAATCTGCTCTGTAAACTTTCACCTAACTACCAACTAACCTAACTACTAACTAACCTAAACTTTCACCTGAAGCACAATAAAAATTTTTAAAAATCATACACTTGTCTTTAACAATAAATAGGTAGATAGATAAACAAATAAATAAATTAGATGGGAAATGCATCTGGTATTCAGTCCCTGGTCTGTCTGCAACGAACAGACTTGGGCAGAGCTTCCTGTGATTTTAATTTACATTCCCCTAATAGAAACCCTGGTGGCGTAGTGGTTAAGTGCTACGGCTACTAACCAAAGGGTCAGCAGTTCAAATCCGCCAGGAGCTCCTTGGAAACTCTATGGGGCAGTTCTACTCTGTCCTATAGGGTCACTATGAGTCGGAATTGATTCGACGGCACTGGGTTTGGTTTTTTTTGAATGACTAATCAGTTGGGATTGACTTCGCACCAATGGGTTTGGTTTTTTGGTTTTTAATGACTAATGATTTTGAGCATCTTTTCATGTGCTTATTTCACATCCATGTGTCTTTTTTGATGAAGTGACTATTCAAAACTTTTGCCCGTTAAAAAAAATTTTTTTTCTTAAAAAACAAAAAAGAACAATAGCCATTGTACACCTGAAAAATGTTGAATTGGCAAATGTGTTATATATATCTTTTCTATAACAATAATAGCCAAAGCTCCTGTAAACATCCACATTCAAGTCTTCATGTGGACATAGGTTTCATGTATCTTGGTAAAGAAATACTGAGGAATGGGATTACAGGGTCATACCCAAACCCATTGCTGTCGAGTCAATTCCGACTCATAGCGACCCTTTAGGACAGAGTAGAACTGCCCCATAGAGTTTCCAAGGAGCGCCTGGCAGATTTGAACTGCTGACCCTTTGCTTAGCAGCCGTAGCACTTAACCACTATGCCACCAGGGTTTCCTACAGGGTCATATGGTAAGTGTATTCTTAACTTTATAAGAAATTACCAGATTATCTTCCAAAGTAGGAATACTGTTTTGCACTCCCACCAGCTTCATGTTCCAGGTGCTCCACAACCTTGCACAACTTGATACTGTCAGTCTTTTTTTTAAGTTGTAGCCATTCTGTTGTGGTTGTAAGCTGTTGGCCCCTGAGGCATGATGACCCCATGGAACGCTGCCAGGTCCTGTGCCATCTCCATGATGCCCAAGATCAGTTGCACGTCAGACTGTTGTGATCCACTGGGTTTTCACTGGCTGCTTTTCAGAAATAGATCACTAGGCCTTTCTTCCTTAACCATTCTAGAAGATGCCTAACGGTAACTCCCCGTTTTAGTTTGCATTTCCATAACGACTGTGATGTTGAACATCATTTCAAGTGTTTATTTGCCATCCATATGTGTTCTTTGGTAAAGTGACTGTTGAAATGTTTATTCATTTGTTTTAACTGGATCATTTCTCTTGTTATTGAATTATATTAGGGATACGAGTCCTCTGTAAGACCTGTATTTTACAAATATTTTCTGCTAATCTGTGGCTTGTCTTTTTATTTTTTCCACTATGTTTTTCAAAGAGTTGTTCTTGTTAGGTGCTGTTGAGTTGGCTCCAACTCATAGCAGTCTTATGTATCACAGAAAGATAACTATTTTGAGTTTTGATGACTTCAAGTTATCAAATTCTTCTCTCATGATTTGTGCTTTTTCTGTTCTAAGAAATATTTACCTAACCCAAGATCACAAAGATTTTCTCCTATAATTTATCTTAGAAATTTTATAGTTTTAGGTATTATATTTAAGTGCATGATCTATTTTTAGTTCATTTTTGTATGGTGTGAGATAAAAGTTGAGGCTTATTTTTTATCCAATTGTTTCAGCACCGTTTGTTACAGACTACCCTTTCCACCTTTGCTGAACATAAAATCCAATTGAATACATTTTATTTCTTTAAACATTTTATACATGGTTATTATATAATCTGAACCTGATCGTTTAAATACCTGAAGTCTTTAGTGGTTTGAATTTGTTGAATGTGTTTGGAGGCTGGTTTCCTTGGTTTGTGGCAATTTTTATTGCGTGCTAATATTTGGAAATCTAAAGGGTCTGAGTTCAAGTGTTTTTCTCCGGAGCAAATTTACATTTGCTTTCATTAAATACCAGAGTATTACCAACATGGGTTCGCTCTTCATTAAATACCAGAGTATTACCAACATGGGTTCGCTCTTCATTCATTAAATACCAGAGTATTACCAACATGGGTTCGCTCTTCATTAAATACCAGAGTATTACCAACATGGGTTCGCTCTTCATTAAATACCAGAGTATTACCAACATGGGTTCGCTCTAATAAAATTTCCAGGTCTGCAATATCCCTGATTATATTGCAGTTCCAAATTGAACCTTAGGCCTTCCTGAAAGCAGGCCTGTGGTTTAGAATTTTGAAGGGAGATGATTATGATGATTTATTTTTTAAACTCAGCAGTGCCTGTCAGGCTCCCTTCTGGCTGCCTTTACTAACCACCCTTTCCTAAGAGTTACCCTTCAGTGTTCTGGCTTTGTGCAGTGCTAGGTTTGGCTCCCTCACTTCCTGCGGGCCCGGGCTGCCTTCTCTTCCCTCCCCCTACTTCAGTTCCTAGTATCACCCTTTGCCCCAGGCAATCTCCAGCTTCCTGACTGGTTTAGTTTTCTGGTTGTTTGTTAGAGATATCCCCCACTTTCTTTTGAGCACATCATTACACCTGAACTTTGGCTGCTTCTCAGAATATCTGTCTTGTTCAAATGCTGTGGGAAGGAATTCCATTTCCTTTCTTTGGTGGATTCTCCATCACTCTTCTCAGCATCACTTCCTTTGTGACACCTAGGCTTTCTGATTTGGGTTCGAGGTTCCTTCCTTGCTTGACTAGTCACTTTGTTCACATCACTTAGCACTTCTCACACTGGGTGGTCATTTCTGTCTCTTCCCTGTCTGCGTCCTCCTCTAGACTGAATGTATCAACAACAGAGACTGCCTTGCTCATGTTTGCAGCTTCGGTGTTTAACACATAGTAGGCCCTCAGGAACATCTGTGCAACCAATGAGTGGTTCCCAGCCTCTTGAGTGAGGAAGATCCTTTTCTGACTTCTCTCATACCACCTGCCCATACTGAGATCTCTTTAGCTTCAGTTCCAGCCAGTTCCCCTTCTGTGCGTTGGCCTGAAATGTTCCACCATTGGTTTTCCTGCCATCTCCCGGGCAACTTTGTTGATGGGAGCCTGACCCATCCTTCTGCCTTCATGGAACAGGTTCCAGTTCTTCTTTTCCTCTTTTAGAAAGCCGCAAGCTGCCCAGAATTCTCAATAAAGCCTTGGTGTTGAGTTTCTGGAAGAAATCCACTTTATTCTTAACTCGTTCACCAGCACTGACCCCCAGCTATGGTACTAAACCAACTAAACCCAGATCAAGACTGGGCTCAGCACTGCCCTTGCAACATTCCAGGGATCTCAGGGAGGATAGCATCAGCTCTCTCTCTCCATTGAGGGTCAGCCAGTTCAGACCCCTACATTCTTCATGTCCTCTGTACTGGTCCCAGCACCACATCCAGTGAGAGGCGGCTGAGCATAGTTCAAGTGACCCCAGCTTCAGCCCCATTCACATGGCTACGATTTTCTCTCTTCAATGTATACTAATGGCCATGTGAAGTGGGCAGCTTCTCAGCTCTGCAGTGGCCTACTCCTCCCTGCAGAGAGGTGGCCCTATAGAACATCTAGACTCTGCTCAGCCTTACCTCCTCTGAGGAACCTTTCTGAGTATACGCTCCCAGGAAGAAGTAGGGCTGTGTCAAGCTCCCCCAGCACTGTGCCATGGTGTGTTAGTTACTGGATTTAAAGTCTATCTTCCTCACTGGGCAAGTTCATTTAAAACTCATGTAGTGAACACCTACAATGCGCTAAGCACTGGGGAGAGTCCAAAGATAAACAAGCCTGGCTGCTTTCCTGAGGAGGTCACAGTGTGTTAGAAGTGACAGGAATATGAGTAGGAACTATCAGAGGACTGGGTGGTTAGGCTCGGTCTTTAATAATTTGCCAGGCAGAGAAAGCTGATAGTGAGGGTTCAGGGTAGGGAGAAAATTCAGGCCAGACGGAACAATTCAGAGGCAAGAACTAGCATGGCTTATTCAGTAAGTGCAAACTGCTCTCCATTGCTAGGGTCAACTATGGGTGAAGGGACTGAGCAAGTGGGAGATAAAACCAAAGAGGCAGACAGAGCCACAGTGGGCTGTCTTCTGTAGGGCAGGTGATGGGGGGGGGGGGGGGGCTATTGCCAACATTGAACAGGGGAGAGACATCAGATTTGAGTTAGGAAAACAGCTTCCACAGTTGTGTGGAGGCTGGATTGCAGGTGAGGGCGAGGCAAGAGGATCAGTTAGTTTTCCCCACAGCTGACAAGCAGGAGCCACTCTGGGCATATTTGGGAGGGACAGCTGGCAGGATTTGCTGAGTGTTGTAGTGTTGAGGAAATTCTCCTTTGGATGACCAGGTCCACAGAAGGTAGACCCAGTAATGTAGGGCAGGAAACCCAGTACATGCCTACAAGAAAGTGATCTGGGCTTTGCTCCAGGTCACTGGTGAAGGGTGCAGAATTGTGAAATGTTTGCAACTCAGACACCACACTGAGGTCAGTCTGACTCTTAATATATGGATAAGGCTGACTGGAACCCACAATTCTTGACCTGTGAAAGGTCTGGGGCCTTCCCCTCTGCTCCCTAGACTCCTGTGAATTCTCAAGTTTAGATTCTTCTGGTTACTTCTGATCTGAGTTTCTGCTTCCAGTGAACTAGTTCTATTTAGGGGACACCCTCACAGTGCCAGACTCATGGTCTATTCCCCACCCTGTTGACCCAGGTGCTCCTTTGTTGAGGGAGGGGAGAAGAAAACCAATAGCTCAAGCAAAGCCTTGTGCATATGGCAGACCTTATACAAGGTTTGGGGAGTTGGAGGGGGATTATATTATAGAAGTGCAAAGAGGAAGTAACAGTCAATCACCTATCAGATATTTTAAAGAAGTTTTTTGGAACACCTCAAATCCAGCCATTTCCCCCTGTGTACCTTCCCACATAGCACCCTCATCCTCTTACCATCTTATTGGTTATACCCACTGTCAGCACCCCCTCCAACTCTTCTGGGAAAATCCAAGCCCTTCTTACTCTGTGGTGCAGCAAGAGCTCCCTCTAATCTCCCTGAGCTCAGCTCTGGGCCCATCTTTTCACTTCCAAAAGCCTATCAAGTTCCTATGCTGGGTCAAATGGCATCTTAATATGAATGTTATCCACTCTCCTTTGAGGGCAACTATAGTTTTAAATAGAATTTTTCCCCCAAATTACGATACTTTTAAAAGATTGTGAAGTTCTGAAAGTATTCTTTTCCCTCAACTACTGTCTCTCACCCCTTCCCTCCTACCCCTTCTTTTGGTAGCTGGGAATACAAGGTTAAGACCAGGCATCTGCTGGCTGGGTCCCCTTTGTGTGGACAAGGGTAGTTCCTCTTAGCTCCCTGCTTTTCCATCCCTGTCAATTAGAGGGTTGTTTACTGCTCTTTTCTCTCAGTGCCAAAGATGCCAGTTATACTCACAGGGAGGGCCTAGATACAGAGAGTGAATCGACCAAGACATGGGTTAAAGATGGATTCCTAGGGACCAGAGACATATCACAATTGGGTGAGCAAGGTGGCCCTCATGGGTTTCCACAAGTTGGGGATGTTTGTCTAACCTATTACTGACATTAGCCAATAGGGAAGGAAATCAGGTGACAACATGAAGAGTTGAATATTACAAGATGCTGAGATCTCACAAGAAGACAGATGGGGACCTTCCATGACAAACACCTCTTGGGTTATGGGTGGAAGCTGCAGGAGCAAGCCAAGTTCTCCAGTCTCTCCTGACAACAGGCCCCCAGCCCTGGCAGGAAGGTGGCTGATACAGGGAGGGGATGATGGACTATGGGAAGAGGGGATTTCTTCTTCGTATAGACCCTTATTCATTTTTATCTTAGAACCAATCCTTGCCCTAGATCCCAGCACCCAGGTGGCCATTGTGGCATCAACATCATTTCGTATTATACTGCCAGGCAGGCAGGTCTTGGTTACCTTTCAGGTTTACCCCAGGATGCCTAACGGCCACTAGCTGCTGAAGAAGGGCCCTGGCACCAGTAACATTAGGACCTACGGAGGACACTTCTAAGGGAGGGGTGGGCATGGCGGGTGCGTGTGGATCTTCCACGTGGCTGCTCCAGGCCATAAGTCCTCATGACTAGCCCCCCATGATGGAGACAAGCACCAAAAACTGTCCCTGGCATTAGGCACTCAGAAGAAATGATGATGTCCCTATTGGGTCCACAATCCAGTGGAAAAAGACTCAGACACCAAAACAAAAAAACCAAACTCGTTGCTGTCAATTCTGACTCATACCGACCCTATAGAACAGAGTAGAACTGCCCCATACAGTTTCCAAGGAGCACTTGGTGGATTCAAACTGCCGACCTTCTGGTTAGCAGCCATAGCTCTTAACCACTACACCACCAGGGTTATAAGCCACTGCAAAATGTGCCAAGAGCTCCATCTAGGGATACAGAGGAGGGGGAGCACTGGTGGGTTTCTGGCTGTTGGAATGGGTGTAGCTGTTGGGGATAAAGGTACTGTTTAGTTTCAGTTTTGAAAGATGAGTTGAGCTTTGCAGGGGAGAGGGCATTCCAGGCAGAAGGAACAGCACGTGCAAAGACAAAAATGTGTTTTACAAGTAGTCTTCCATGGCTGCACAAGGCAACAGTCTGGCCTTGGAGGCTGTGGCCAGCCTAGCAGACTTTGAGCACTAGGGGCTCTGACTCCATCTGAAGACAGTGGGGCATGGCTAATGGGGATGACGTTTGGGCTTGGGTTTCACCAGAGGTGGCAGTCAGGAAGGACTGTGCCCTGCATCCTGCCCTCACTCTGTCTGTTCACATAGGGTAGGGGCCGAACTGTCCTGTTTGTCACTGTTGCATGGCCTAGAATCTCATAAACTCAAAAGAAAATCTTACACAGTGAAGGTGGTCAGGATGGTGCAGGCAGCCTGAGAAAGGCAGTCTTCCTTACAGACACCTGCTCCAGGGTCCTGCACCTGGGAGTGCGTGTGTGTGGGGGGGGGGGGGCCCAAGTCCACAGTGGGTGCTCAGTCTGTCTGCCAACAGAATGAGCTGCTGGCAGGACTATGCCTTCACACCAATCAGGGGCAGGAGCACCTTTCTGCTGGCGTCACTTGGCTCTTTGGCAGTGCCACCTTAGCTTCTGCAGGCTGCTCAGTTCCCACAGGGTGGCAACAGTGGGGTGGAACAGGAACAGGAGTCATTTTTGGGGCGGACTACTAGACCACACCCTGTGTTCCCCAGCTCACCTGCCACGCCTCCCTGGGCCCTTCTTTGAACTCCTGGCTCTACAGTCTGTGGGCAATGGTGAAGTCTAATTAGAGGCCAGGGTACCGAGGGTCCTAAGTCCTCTTAGGGAAAACGGAAAAAACTCTTTCACCAGACCAGAATTTGATTGGATTAAAAAAAGTGTATTGGATTTCCAATACTAAATAAAAACATGAAACTGTATTTAAAAAGCCATAGAGTTTACAGCATCAACTACAGAAAAGCCCGAACAAGTGTGTACGGAACCAGTCCCCAGCAGCCCCCCAGGCACCCCTCCAGCAGGCAACAAGGCAACAGACACATTTGTTCCAAATCCTCCTGAAGGAAGCTGCTGAGTAGCAGCTCAACTAGGACATGACAAGACGCACAATGGTTTAGTTTCAAAAATTACAGGAAAAATGTAAGAAAATGTATTAAATTGTGAAAAGGTGCAATACAGAATAGCTTTCCTTTTTCTTAGTTTTAAAAAACCCCCCACCTTTGAACAGTTATTTTATTTAAAAATAGGTCCCTCCCCCACCCCACCCCAATTCTGTGGCAGTATCCAGGTACCAAGGCCCTGAGGTAACAGAAGTATCAGGGTTCATGGGAGGGAACGCCCGAATACTGAGCATGTTTCTTTGGGCACAGGTAAGAGTTTCTGGGGACTGAGCCCTCCTGGTGTCCAGAGAGCTGAGCACTCTTTCAGGATCGGTTCAGTGCATGGGGGTTCGTGAATCCTGCCTGGCACCACCCTCTGTGACCAGTGAGCATGGCAGCAGGAGTCCAGCATTGCACTATTCGTTGCCCCCAAAACAATAAATATGAAGAGCTCATCTTCTAGAAATGCAAATGTGTGACAAAACCTAAAAAGGCAGATAACCAATGTACAAATGTGTGATAAAACCTAAAAAGGGAGATAACCAATGTACAAAGGAAGCAGCCCGCCAGCAGCGTGCGGGGGCCCTATGAGGCCTGGCAGTGCTCAGGGCCCTGGGGTGGGCTGCCTGGGAAGGGGTGGTCTTAGCAGCTGGCTCCTTCTTGGCTACAGAATCAAGGCCCTTACTGAGGTCACTGCCTTGCACACGGAGGCCCTCTCCACTCCTGGGAATCTGCTGGAAGTAGGGACAGATGACGGAGGGTCAGTCCTGTATTTTTTCACAATGTAGTCTTAATATTTAAAAACAAAACAAAAACCTCGGCTCCTATCTTTTAAAGAAAAAAAAAACCACAAGAACTATTTGCAAGGGAGTTCCATGAGTAATGCCTCAGGGAAAAAGGCTGTGTGTACGGTTGAGCCTCTCTGCAAACCTCAGAAACCACCTGCCACCTAGTCAGGGACTTTGCTGAGCTGCTGGGGTGCAGGGGGGCTCCACCACCCCCTCTGCCCTCTCCACTGTCTCCTGCCACTTGAAGAACAAGGTTCAGAAAGCCATGGAAGAGCCGTGCGGGTGCTGCAGCCCTGCCTTGCCCCATCCTCGCTATGAGCTTTTTCTGAAGGGGCTCTGAAACATGCAGTTGAGAGCTGGACTGGCTGAGGGCAGGCACAAGAGAGAAGTAAGGAGTTACACATGGCAAGTTCCTTCCTTAACCTCCAACTTCCCCAAAGGGGACCAAAGACAGCAGCAGAAAAGGGTCTCCATCCTTTGCTCTCTGCTCGCTCAGGAACTCCGATTGGGCTCAGTCTCTCGTTCTATTCAGCATCCTTCCTGTGAGCAGAAATACAGCACCCAGGGCCTCAGCATGGACGGCCTTGTCAGCATATGGCCCGAACATCAGGACAGCTAAATCTCTGAACCCACCTATTGCACAGGATTTTAAAACCAGGTCCCAATGACGCTCCAGTTGCAATGTAGTGACAGTAGATATGGACATGCCAGGAAAGAACAACAAAGACGCTTCCATTCTCTGCAGGCTTCTGGAAGAAAGTACAATGACCAAAACATTCACGGAACTTCAGCAGCCCCTCCATTTTCTGTCCCAACCCCCAACCCACCCCCACCCCAATACTGAAACTGCACAGAGAGCAACAAACAAGTCTTTCCAATGTTACATTTCATTCAGATCTGTAATCTCACAGTGATGAGGGGAGAAAATCAGGCCTTTAATAATTATAAAAAAATAATAAAAAAGCTTACAAACAGCAACGTGCCATTTCCTCCCCTGAAGTGATGGACTGACAGCTGGCAGAGGATGCAATGACTCAGAATTACAAATCAGAACAAAAATTTAAAACAAAACAAGCCAACCCTTGGAACAATCCACACTGTCAATGACTTTCCTCACAAAACTAAAACAAGTAGTCAACTGTCAACCACTTGTGGAGAACACCACGGACTTCCTTGGTTTTGGATAGTGTTTTTTTAAAAGGTAAAATAAAATAGGACACAAATAAAGTTGTACATAAATGCCAATGTCTACACTCCATAAAGGCGATGCAGTCGCAGCACGAAGACGCAGCCTGACCACAAAGTTAAATGTAGGTTGCACGTCTTGCCTCTTCCCTGGACGCAGAATTTTGGCCCATGGTGCCCAGTCCTGCAGGGTCTCAGCAGGCAAAGGGAGGCTGCCCCAACACAGGCTTCTTCCAGGCTGACCAGGAGAAGGCAGGTGGCCATGCCTGGAGCCAGCGCCAATGGAGCGCTGGCTCGTCTGCTCGCTCACTCTGTGTTCTCAAGTGCTGTCCTCTCGTACTCTGTACAATTCCTTGCTTTTCAAGGCTAAGTCCCAAGACTTCTAGACCCAGGCTTGGAGTCATGTCCTGGTGAGGGTCATCATGCTGTCGTGATGGCGTTTAGGTCCTTCATGAGTCCTTCCAGGTGGGCCATCTCTTTGGTCAGCTCATCTGGTTCAGAGCTCTATGGAAAAGAGAATACTGTTACTGGAATGGCACAAGGGGCCGTCCAAGAAGGAGAGCCCAGAGAGAGAGGTCAAAGTGTCAAGTGGTCAGTGTTGCAAGAATGGCCCTCTGAAACCCAGGCTGTGCCAGAAGAGTCAAATGGAGACACCAAGATGTGTCCGAGGTCACTAAATCCCGAGCCAGCAATTACTCATTTCTTCACATTGCAAAATGCCTTTCCCCAACACACATTCTCCAGGGTCACCTGTGACCTGTGACCTTGCCCCTGCTAGGTCTCTTTCACAGTCAACACTGCTGGTATACCCCCTGGATCCCTAGGCCCCAAGCATCCCCCTCCGGGTCGGGTGTCTGGAAACACAGAGTCAGAATGTATTTTTGAGAATTTGAGAGTGAAAGTTCAAGAGTGAGTGTCCGCTGAGATTTTTGTTCTGACAGCAACCTCTCAGGCCCTTCCCCTCAGATGAGGTTGGGAAGCAGGACTGAAGCGCGGAGGGACCAGAGGATAGCTCGGACCAAGAACAGAGGATCAGACAGATGGGAAAGAACTGAAAGGAAGGCAGCTGGAAGCAGGAGAAAAATTGCTGCTGTGCTCATTTGGAAAGCAAATCCAAGGAACACCAGAGCGCATATGAAAGAAAGCAGACCAAATCCTGAGCCCAGTTCCTGGCTCAGAGAAGACGTTCAACACACACGTGGGAAATGAGGGAGTGAACCTGCTTCATACTTCTAGGCAGTGAGGCCTGGGTCTGCTCAAGGAGCCGCCCTGGAACTTGTTCCCAGACACCTGGCTGGACTGACAGCCCTGTAGACTTACACTCTCAGAGTCTTCCAGCATCCTCGTGGTCTCCTGCACTTCAGGGGCACTGGGAACAACCACTGGCATAGGAGGCCGGCTCCTCCCTAAAGTCCCGATGGAGGCTGTCTTCACTGCGTGAATGTGATGGTTCAGAGCTGAGGAGGAAAGGGCACTGTCAGGTGTGTGGGCGAGCCTGACCACCCAGACCCGACAAACCACCTGAGGTCCAGATGCTGCTCTAGGTGAGAAGCCCACCCAGGCCCAGTTCCCAGATCCTGCTCCTCAAAAGGCACTGGGACAGGATGAAAGGAGGAAGACAGCAGAGCATTCAAGAGGCCAGAGAAAATATTCCATTTGGCTTTAGAAAGCTAACATCCTAGTCCAGGGCTTCTCAAAGCATGGTGGTCCATGGACCCCTTTCAGAATGTTTGCCAGGTCAAAACTCTTCATAGTAATACTAAGATATCATTTGCCTTCTTCACTGCATTGGCATCTGCACTGATGGTAAAAAGCAACAGTGGGTTAAAAAAAAAAAAAAAGCTTGGACCCAGACAGAGGCACCTGACTGTACTATAAAGTCACTCACTCACATGCTCTTACAGTTAGCAACAAAGCCAGTTTCACTTAAGATCATTCCTAATGAACCAATAAAATGGATTTATTTGATCAAGTCTCAAACCTCGAGTACACATCTTCTAAATATTCCATGTGAGGAAATGGAAAGTACGCACAAGGTACTTCTGGACTCCAGAAGGACAGTGGCACCTCAAGGACAGGCGTTCGTGGTAGTGCGAGCTGTTAGTTGAACTGTCGCTTTTATCCTGGAACGCCACTGTTACTTCACATAAACACTGACAGGCAAAGCAGTTATTCAGACTTGAGCATTTGACAAACATTTTCTAGAAAATGAATGAAGCAAGTCTGTTACTTCAAGGAAAACAGTCGGCAGAATTTATTGCCACTGATAAAGTTTTCAAGAGAAAAAAATACTTGTAACTGCCACCATGGGCTTGACAGCTTCCCAATAAAGACTCTGGTGGTATTAATGTGTTTTTAGATACTGTGTAATAAAATGTGTCAATATTTGGAGGATCTGTATAACTTACTGAATCAATATTTCCAAATGACTAATGTGGCATGTTTCAAAATCATGTATTCAAAGTGCAAGATGGAATAATGGATCTTAACACAGAGTGTGAATAGCTTGCTGATATGGTTTCAGATTCCATAATACAACCAACCTTTAAGAAGCTACCACCTGTTGAGTTTTGCTGTGGTATCAAAAAAGAGTATTCACAATTGTCACTCTCCTCACTGCATTTTTGTTTTGAAAAATATATAGTAAAACCTGCGAAAGCTGGAACCGTGTAAGGTGGAAACCTGTCAGAGAAGGAAAACTACTTTCCACTTGATAGAGAGCAACAGAAAAGTGGCACCCTGTCAAAGGTGGAAAACTTGTGAGACCAGGAAAAATAAGGCAGTCCATTGAGTTCTGGCTCTCACAGGTTTTCCTGTAGTTACTTTCACAAAGATACGCTATTTATGTTAACATATAAGTTTCTTACTATTTTTAAAGGAATTAAAGTATTTAAAAAATTTCTCAGTTTTAATTTGTAATATAGAAATACTGGTAGATATAACTCATGTGAACAAAAGCTCTTTTGTGTTCTCAACAGCTTTTAAGAATATAAAGGGGTCCTGAGACCAAAAAGTTTGTAAACCACTGACCTAGCCTGAAGTAAGCCACCCGAAGAGATTCTGGTAGAGAAGAGGAGGGGAAAGCATGCCTTCGAGGTCACAGACACCGCTTCGCTGAGCAGTATGAACTGGGACAAGTCACTTCCTCTATAGAGCTTATTTCTCTTTCATAAGGTTCCTTCTTGTTTCACCATCCCATGAGTCCAAGTTTTGCCCTCCCTCACCCCTTCTGGCAGTCTTATGGAGTTAGGCGATTCCAGGAGGCTGGGCAAACTAGATCTCTTGCCCATAACCATGCTACTGGATTTTACCACCAAGGTTTCTGTACATAAAACAATTCAGAAGGTCAGCCCTTGTTTTCCACCACATTATTCTCTGGTCCATATGCATTCCCAAAGGAGAGGAACACACATCCTCCCTGAGCGGGGTGCTGACACACTACTGTAACTACTGGGATATGCTTGGAGGGTACGTGCTGTGTTACTTGTCAGAGAGCTGACTTCTGCCCTGCGCCTGAGCCAGAGGGTTCCTCTCCCGGTGCTGCTGCCCTCACCTTGCTGGGACAGCAACGGTGTGCTTGGTAACGCCGGATCGTAGGTGGGAGGTCCCGGGGGCGGGATTGCTGGCACAGCAAAGCTCTTCAGTGGGTGGGAAGGGCGAACATGGGCTGTAGGAAGGCTCTGGCCTGAATCTTCCTCTTGAGAGCTGGCCAAGTAAGAGGAACTGGTAGCACCTTCAGGATCCTGGTGATCAGTACAGCATGTCTGAGACGAGGAGGCTGGCATGGTGTCAGTGCTTGGGGTATTTCGAACGGATTCTATAGCAGAAAAGTCTAAATGTTAGCATTTCTTTTATCATAAAACACATGCAAAGCCCAGGACTCTGGCTACTTCTGTAATGAACCCCCTAAACCAGCTCAATCAGTAATCAGTGCTAGTCCAAAAGAACACGGATTAGCATCACTGCCAAGGCTAAGAATGGCCTAATCTAAGAGTCCCGAACCATCCTTTCGTCAACCAGCTGTTCCAATCTTTTTATCCACAAAACCAAGTGGATATAATTTTACAAGTTTAAAGTTCTCCCTAGTATCCATTAGGGAGCCCATGTAAAGGTTCCTGGGACTATTGTTTATTAAGATAAAGTATAAAAGAAAATTAAAATTTCCATTCACTGATTAATAGTCTTAGGAGACAGACATTTCAGACAACCGTGACTGGTCACCAAGCCTGGCTGGATACTTGACAAGTGCCAGCTCTGCCCATGAGGCCTGGAAGTTACCGCAGGAAAGGTCTACGCCACAGGCTCTGCACGCCTTCTGGGGGCTGTGGACAGCCTCATCAGAGCAACAGCCGCAGAGCCAAGGCGACACCTGGACAACCAAATAGTCTAGACATCTGTTAGTCATATGAAGGCCATTTCGGTCCACAGAAAGAAATAGGGGTAGATTAGCCTGGGGAAGCAGAAGACTCAGAAGAACACGATTATCTCAAACTATGTGAAGAGGCAGCAGAGCTGCTCCTGAGGCAGAGTAGAAAAATCACTGGCTTTGGAGTCAGCTAGGCCTGGACTCTAATCTCGGCATACTAGCTGGGTAAATTCAGCGGCCGCTGAATTTCTGAGTCTTAGTTTCTTCATCTGTAAAACAGGGAGAACAGTACATAATTCACTGAGGAATAAAAGAGAATCCGGATGAAAACTGCTAGGCACAGTGCCTAAGTAACTGATAGGGTTCTTTACTTTTTAACGTTCTGAATGCTTTCTCTTAGCCAGGTACTGTGCTAAGAGCTTTACATGTATTATCTCATTTGATCCTCGCAGCTCAGAAGGCCACAGTTACAACTAGTGGGGCAGGAATCTGGATCCCTGTACTCTGACCCAAGCTCATACTTTTAACCACCCTATACTATACTGCCCTTTCCTGCCCAGTACTCACCCACCTCCCACCACTGACCCCGCAGGGGCAGGAGAGCACCAAGGCCCAGGGGGACCATATAAGGAAGGTCTTTCAAACAGCATGAGCTGTGCAGACCACCATTCCCACCCCTGAGGAGAGGCAGGGAGGACACCAGCTCAGGGTAAGAGGTGACCCACTGTCCTCCTCTGGCTCCTAAAGTCCTCAACTTTAAAAAGAAAATATCCCATTTTAAATAGTAATGCAGGAGCAGTGTGCAGAAATCCAGTGCTTTTCCCTGCCTTTGTTTCTGAGGTACATTTTATACCAGGACTTTATCAATGAATCTGCTCCCTTGGGCTCTGAGGAAAGAGACCATGCCAGTCATGAGTGCTGCTTCCTCAGCTTAAAGGTCTTGAGTCCTAGGGATGAGACTCACACACCCTCCCCAAGTGCCCAAAGCCTGGCTCTGTGACAATCCTACCAGACCCAGGTCACTTCACACCCTCTGAAGGGTGTAGTGAGGGTAACAGGTCTTATGCCTGCTGGAGCCAGCATCGTTACAGCTGGGGAGCTGCTGGCCTCTAATCTGTGGGATCCTGGGCCAGGTGGAAGTTGGTTAGGGAGGGTAGCAGGGAGTGAAGGGAGAAAAGTGGGCTCAAGTCCTGACCACGCCACACAGGCCTACCTTGGTTGCCGCACTGCCTTTAACTTGATGTCTACAGCTTCTGAGGGCCAAAGAGATGCTGGAAAGGGTGACAAACAGGGCTGCCTACATGAGTACAGCCCTGACCAGGGCCACCTTAAAGACACCAGTCCACTGTACTCTGTGAAAGATGCTCCCTGGAGTTGCTACAACATCAACGGCCTACTGAGAAAGTTATACTGCAGCTAAAATTTCTGTTTTGGTGGGGGGTCTACTTCCTGACCTACTTGCCTCCCAGTTACTTAAGCCCCACAGAAGTTCATACTGGCCAAGTGCATGGGGAGTGGAAAGTACTCTTCCCATGTCAAGTGGTGGCGACACAGTAAATGCCTTCGAGCAGGGATTGCTCTGGCCAGGTTACAGTCATGCCCCGTCCATACACGTGGGCCTGTGGTCCACACCCGGGCTCTAGAGACGCAGGGCTTGGGAAAACAGTGAGGACTCAGATCATTTCTAGATGCTTGCTCTATATTTCAAATCGCTCTTCAGTGAGTTTACCACTTTAGTTTTACTTTTCTTTTATCCTCTCTGGTCACTAAAGCAAGGAACCCTTTAGTAATACAAATCAATTACATTTAGTAATGGAAGCCATTACTGTTTTCCCTCTCCTCACTTTCTGCCTAAGCCCATACAGGAGGGAACTCTTACCAAACTAGACCCCTTCAAGGAGGGCTGGGCAGGAGCTGCCCTGCTCCTCTCCACCACCACCCACTCCCTTCCCATCCAGGAGGAAGGAGGAGGGGCTGACCTGACTGGGAAGAGCAGCCATCCACCAGGCAGGCCTACATCCTACTGGGTGGGGCTCCTCTGTTTTAAATGGAGAAACAGGGTCTGGGCTCAAAACCTGCTTTCTAAGATCAGGATTTGGGGGTGGGGGAGGGGGGTGCTGCTTCCTGGTCCTCTGTTCTTTGAGACTAGGTTTGTGCAGCAGATTCCATACGGCTGCCTGGAATAACTGGAGATCCTGAGGACTGTCTCCCTAAAAGCAGGTCCTCAAACCTGATCTGGAAGAAGACAGCAGGAAGGTCAATTTTTAGACATAGTGGCTAACTTTGGGAGTTACTAAAACCCAAACCCATTTCTGTTGAGTTGATTCCAACACATAGCGACCCCGTAGAACTGAGTAGAACCGCCCTGTGGAGTTTCTGAAGACTGGCTGGTGGACTTGAACTGCTGACCTTTAAGTTAGCAGCCGAACGCTTAACCTCCGGTGCCACCAGGGCTCCTGGGGGGTTATTAGACATCACTTAATAAACTCTGATCTTCATCTGATGTTTTGGGTTGGTTTATAACTGATCAAAACTTAAAGGAGAGAAGGACGCTACATTTATTGGCAACCCAAACTTCTAGCACCAAGTATGGGGTTGTTTTAAAATGGAACTCACATGCAATTCCTTTATTTCCCAGCACCACTAAAACTCAGTTCTGACAGTAACATTATAACAACTATTAATAGGCAGGTCTCAGATGATAAGAAAACAGTATTTTGTACATATGACAAGTTACTAGAGTTGTCCTCTGAAACTGAGGGGACAGAAATTATTTTTTAATTCAAGAAGAACAATATTTATTTCACTCGCTGTCCCCTCCCTTAATATTTTATAAACTGCTTTGATGGTGCTGCCTCTAATGGTTCCCAAACTGGGATACATTTGTTTGGCAATGCCATTGTATCATTCTTTAAGTACGCTGGACTGTTACGCTAATTTCCTATTTGGTTTTAGTGATGACCTACGCCTGTACATCCCTTCCTCATTTTAACAGGCTCCATTTTTTTTTTTTTTTATTAGACAACAGGCTCCATTAGACAAGCCCAGGTTCACAAAATGTCCAAGCTGAATGCGGCTGCTGGGTTACATGCTCCCCGCAACTGCCTCTTGGAGGTTGTTCTTACTTTGGTCCAATGGCAGAAGGGATTTTCACCTTACTGACCCTCCTATCATTCTGGTGACTGTGAGACAAATGCAACCTCTGGTGTCTGAAAAGCACCCCGAATGAGTTTTCCTCTCAGATTGGAGGATTAAAATAATGAACAAGCTCGAAAAAAAAAATGACTGTTTACAGCACAAGGGATGGGGATGTGTGTCGAGCCATCCCTACTATTTCTCAAACACCACCTTGTGCACTGAGCATTTGAACTTGTGGAGAAAAACAGGGTGAATTTTAGGGAGACAAATCTGAGTCAGTAACAGAAATGTTACAGTCAATAAGTAACACGGAGACAAATTCCAAATCCCTCTTCTAAGCCGGGCAAGCCCTTCCTCATTTCAGCTTGCCAGCTCTTTCAGAAGGCTTGCCATCTGGGCTTGGCCCTCATCTCTCACCTGTGGAATTGGCCCTGTCTGAAAGGGACATGGATGTGCCAAGGGGCCAGGGGCTGCCCGGGTGGTAGAGATGACTGCGAGCTGGAGAAGCGAGGCTGCTGGAGTGGAAATGATGGTGAGGGTTATCGAGGGAATGGATGGGATGGGCACTAATCACAGCTGTGAATGAACACAAGACAGAGAAATGCTTAACAAGCTGGCACAGACACACACGAATCACAGTTCAATAGCATCGTCACCCCTTCCCACCTCCCATGCCAACCCCTGCCTTGGCTTCTTGGTGGCAGCTAGCTGGATTTGGACAATTAGCCATGAATTTTCCATTTGTCTTTTTTTAAAAAAGCAACACATTCATATGTGAAATGTATGCATATAAATCTATTAATGTGACATATACATGTGTGTATGTGTACCGTATTTTTACGCAAATAACGTGCACCTTCTACAGTTGTTTGCCAACTGCTTCATTCCCTGCCGTGTGGTATTTTCTTAAGTGTGCTATGGTAATTTTTACAGCATCACGTAAAAAAATTTGGCGTAGCAGTGCTTATGAAAATGCCTCACAGCAGGAGGGCGTGTTTGGCAAACAAACATAGAAGGTGCATGTTATTTGAGTAAAAATTGGGGGGGATGGTATTTCCAAAAAAATCCAAGGAATATATACTAAAATATTAACAGTCATTATTTTGTGGGGGAGAGTGGTTAGGATTAAAAAATGTTTTTCTTTTGGCTTATCTATATTTTTCAATTCTTCTACAATAAACATGGATTACATGAGCTATTAAAGTATCTATTTGAAAATGTCTCAAAATATTAATCCATAAGCAAACAAATGATGGTTTTAGTTTCTATTATATTTTTTCCTATAAAAGGATTGAAGTCCCTTCTCTTTTGAGCGTATTCTCAACTCATTCTGCCCTTTCTCAATTGCTAAATGAGGCATGCAATAGGTATTCAGGTTGCGTCAATGAGTGCCTGTTTAAACCATTTTCAGGTCTTAAAAACAATACAAATGCAACTGAACTCTCATGGCCCAATCTGGTACTAAAAGCATGAACCATGGGCCTGCGGCGCCATCTCTGGCTGCTTCCAGTCTGGTGGTTCAGTCATACCCACCAGAATCCAAATTTCCACACAGAGATTCCACATACAACTTTATCATGAAGACAAAGCCCCTCTGTAATCAGGCTTCCATATCTATCCCAGAAATGAAAAGAAAAAAAACAAAAACAAAAAAAACAATCAGAAACCCAGATTTTGGGAATAGATTTTTCTCAGATACTCACTCCTCCCCTTAGAGAAGTTGCAGAAACAGAATATTTAAGGTCAAGTTAACCAGCTCTAAACTCCCAGAATAGGCAAATAGGCAATGTTGACTAGGAACACAGGAAATCTTTTCTTTTCTAAGCAAGGGTTTCATAAACTTTGTGATTAAACTTAATTAGCCCTCTGGAGCCTATTGAAATGTTCATTGTCACCAGGTTCTCCTTAGACCTTTGTGGGGCCACTCAACATTACTTTGGTAAAGAGGAGTCCCAGCCAATGAACTGGGTGGCCTTATTCTTCAACCATCTCCTGTTCTGGCCATGTGTAAGCAAGCAGGTGGCACAACCAGCCTGGCACACTGAAGCATCCCCTATCCCTCCCTCCTCAAGGCCTGAGGAACAAACATGGGCTTTTCCTGTTCTCCTCTCAGAGATCAGAAGGCTCATGTGTCCGCTGGAATAAAAACATAAAACCTAGGGCTGCCTGGTTGAGGAGGGCTCTCAGGGCATTTTAGGGGTTGACTTCTCTAGGGGGTAAGAAGTGGTTTTCAGAAGTGGGGTGCTTTAGAATCCATGTCTTCCAGAATTGAGGTTGGGGTAAAGACCAGTCTCCTGATTTTTACCTGGCAGGTGTAATCTGAAAGGGCTGTAAGTATGGGGGACTCTCACAAAGAAAAACAACACTTTATTGGACTGAACGTCACCTCAACGCCAGCAAGCTCTCCCTAGTACCACACGGCCACTGAAGACAAGTGTGGGTGGGTCGTGGGTACAAGACCCCAGCACCTCCCAGGACCCAGAGCTCAGGGAAGCCCATCTTGTGAAAGAGGACTGTAGCCACAAAGGGAAATGGATATCTCAAAACCCAAAGATCACAAGTACATTATCTGGGTACTTGGTTTCAGATTCTTGAATTAAAAAATTCTACTCCCACCCAATTTTTGAGGCACAAACTAAATGACGTTAATGATAATACTGTGTATTTATACATACTCCTTCCCCAATACCAAAAAAAAAAAAAAAAAGGAATGCTATCCGCTGGTATAAAATACCTTTTTTCTTTCAAACCAAAAACCAAACCCATTGCCATCGAGTTGATTCCGACTCACAGCGACCCTACAGGGCACAGTAGAACTGCACAGTAGAGTTTCCAAGGAGTGCCTGGTGGATTCAAACTGTGGACCTTTTGGTTAGCAGCTGTAGCACTTAACCAGTAGGCCACCAGAGTTTCCTTTTTTTCTTTAACACATCTAAAAGTAACACAACTAGGAATAGGGATAGTCAAATTTTGCAAGTTTTAAAAATGAGCCAGTTCGAGAGGAGCTAAAATCTTATGTAAAACAGAGTCAGGCTGCCATCTTCTTATAACTCAAAAGCAGAAGGAATGCATTAATTTACTCTTTTCAGGTACTGTGTCATTACATCTGGGGTACCCTATCCAGGTACCTCTTATGAAAAAGGAACCACACTTTCTCCCTGCATGCTTCCAAGTACGGGTTCTACTTTCCAGTACAGACCCCGAGCACAAACTACTCTGCAGAAATTGCCTCTTAAGGAGTAGGACCTTACTCTGTAAATGCTGATTTTTAGAATCTAGTGTCTTATGTGTCTATACATGGGCAGCGCGAATGAGCATGCGTGTGTGTGCAGACATCTGCATGCCTGGGGGTACCACCAGAGTGTGTGAGGAACCATTCCAGTGTAGTGTGCCCTCGCACCTCTTTGTGTTTGTGTGTGGCATGTCCATGATTACTTAAATCACTGTCACTTGTTGACAGAGAGCTGGCTGGGAGTTTGGAAATGGCACACTGATTAAGGAATCAGTAGAAAATTCAGAAACTCAGTTTAATTTAGGTGATTAGTGGACACCTTCAGGATTTGTATCTAGGGATTCTACAGTGTCAAGGCTTACTGGACTATTGTTCAGCTTACAGCAAATACCTCAAAATCAAGAAAGAGCTTTTTAAACTTCCTATTGGAAGGCAGGCAGCTCAGTGATCGAACAAAGCTCTTTCCCATTCTAGAATGGTACAGGGGACCCTCAAGGGAAGCCCCACTGAGAAAGCCTTCTCTACCTTGAAAACAGAGACAAGGGAAGGGACACAAACATTTGAAAACAAAGAACTGGTTTGTCCCATTGCTTTTTAATCATGATGTTTAACTTAGTTTGACTTTAAAATATTCACACTGAATATATGTCAGGAAGTCTAAGGACTACTTGTGACACCTGGCTGTCCGTAAGCCTGGCCTACAGGGATGCCTCTCATCTCTCTCTTAGAGATGCTATGTACTTCCCTATTCCTGGGAGACTGGGGAAACTGTCTTTTTAGCTTATTTACCCTAAAATTAAAAATGCTAGTCTCAAGGATAATATACATTACAAAATACAGCAAATGTTTCCTGCTTCTGTCCTCAAAGCTTTTGTAAATTTCTTTTGTGTTAGGACCACGTGAGTTTGAAGAGATCATTCATAGTTGTGCCCCAACATGACTGGGTAGAACTTACGCTGGGGTGGTTGGGAGTCAAAAGGCATCATCATTTTTGGTCTCATTCCTCGCCTTCCAGCCAGTGTGGACATGCTGTCCTCTGATTCATGCCCTAGACATCAAATACGGAGAAGAGTTACAGGTGCAGGCCCTAGGCCTCAGCAGTAAAACATTTTTAGTGGGGGATTCAGGACCCACAAACAATATGATAATGGGGACAAGGCGTATCTGCAGAAAGTGAAATAAAGAGGAAATGATCATTACAGCACAGGGGTCCCTGCCGAGAGTCAATGTAGATGACACACGGCTGCCTGCCATGCTATAGTGGGGCGTCTGTGAGTAACAGCATCCAGGCTAAGAACATTCTGAACACAACAGTGATAGCTGGATTCCAATAAAGGGGATGGAATGAAATACACGGCCATGGGCTAGGCTGCTTCAAATGCTCGAGTGTCAAGTTGGTGAAGCCTGATGAGAGACCTAAAAGATCTAGAAGGTTGTCTCTTATGGGTACAGAACCCCCCTCCCTCCAGAACAAGCTAGTGATTCTTCGTCAAATGTTGACCAAAACCCATACCACACACATTTCTTTAAACTTAGCCTTACACAGAATCTCCAAATTATGGCAACCTTAGAAAATGGAAAATGACTTAAATGAAAATAGTCTGCCAACATTTGGGGGAAAAACCTCTGCACTTAAAATGGTACCTCTGTATGAATTCCGCCTTTGATGAATACTGCTGTCCATGGAATTGTCCACTGGCGTGATATCTTGAGAGTTGCGAGGGATTGGAGTATCAGTCATGATGGGGTTTGGGTCTGGAGACTTATCAATGGGTTTCAGCTCCAGTCTCTCATGGTGGATCCAGAGGTCTGGGGGTTTGACATCTTTGGAGTTTCCTTTGTACTTGTGGGAGCCATTCACTGATTTGCATGCAGCACGTTTCCTAAGCACAAAATTACGAGAATAGCTATGTGTGTGTGTGTGTTTTAAGGAACTTATGAACCTAGTTGTCAAAAGGCTTGAAGGATTAAAACTGCCCTTCTGAGAAAAGTTTCGAGGAAAGGTAGAAACTTTAAGAAACAAAACAAAACAGAAGACGTTCACTTCTGGGAATAGCAACAGTACCTCTACTTCATCTACACATATTTAGAGGTATATAAAAGGTGTACTTTAATATTACCTTGTGACTATATTTTTGAGTATCAAGAAAAGATTAAGATAGCATTTCTATCAAATAATCTCTAAAGCAAAAAGTTCTTCCATAAGTTTCCAATCAATAGAGAAAAGACAAAATTAACTAGGAATATAAAAATGAAATAGAGGGTAGAGTCTACGGCTTACAAAGGAGGGAGAGAACAACATTTTAGGTAACCCAAACTGGGACGACCAACTGGATAGTCATAAATGGGGATGATGGCATCTACTTCTCTGTGTCTTATTTTTCATCTTCACTCACCCACCTACCCATTCAATAAGCATTTATTAAGTACCTACTGTATGTCAGACCCTGTGCTAGATGCTGGGCCCTCGTAGCACTTTTGGTCAAGTGAGGAAGAAAGATATCAAACTATTATTTAAAAATGCTCTTAGTTTCAAGAAGTGCCAAGTGTTATAGCAACCCCTTAATAGTTGGATCTAAAAAAAAATAGTTGGATCTAAGGTGGGCAGGAAAAACCTGGAGGAAGAAGTAACATTTAAGCTAAGACCTAAAGGGACAAAGAGTGCATTCCCGGTGGCACAATCAGCTCATGTCAAGGTCCTGAAGCAGAGGGCATATGACGACTGTAAGCAGCCCTGAGTGGGGGGCACACAGTGAACCACAGGGTGAGAGATACACAGTGATGCTAGAGAGGGTCAGGGACCAGATCATAAAGGGCTTTTAGAGACATGTTAAGAGCGTGAACTTCCATTTATGGGTAATAAAAACCCATTAAATGGCTTTAAGCAGAAAAGTAAAGAGATCAATTTTGAGTTAAAAATTTACACCAGCTGTGAATTTGCTGGAAACCCTGGTGGTGTAGTGGTTAAGTGCTACAGCTGCTCCCAAGAGGTTGGCAGTTCGAATCTGCCAGGCACTCCTTGAGAACTCTATCGGGCAGTTCTACTCTGTCCTATAGGGTCGCTATGAGTCAGAATTGACTTGACAGCAGTGGGTTTTTGGTTTTTGGTGGATTTGCTGGGCAGGGGACAGAACAAGAAACCAGTTAGGGTGCTACTGCACTAATCTCAGCAGTGACTGATGGTGGCCTGGGAGAGTAGGAATGAAGGAAAAGCAGAACTGAAAGCTATTTAGGAAGCAGAAATGGCAGGACTTGGGGAATAAATGGCTGTAGAGTTGAGGAGGGGGTGGAAGAGCGAAAGGAGTAAAGGATGATTATCAAGGTTTCTAGCTAAGCCATTTACTAACTTTGGGAAAATGGAGGAGAAGGAGGAGAAAGACTATAAATTCTGACCTGGACATAATGAGGTTGAGGTGCCTCTGGGACACTAAGAAGACTATGAAAGAGAACATGCTATCATGGAAGACAAGAGAAGAGAATGTTTCAAGAAGGAAGGAGTAGTCGACTATTAAATGCTGTTGAGAGACAGGGTAAGATGAGGACTGAAGTGTCCTTTGACTTAAGCAATATGAAGGTCATCGGTGACCTCAACAAAAGCAACTCTGGTAAAGTGGTAGGGGCAGAATCTGTATTAGAAAGGACTGAAACATGAGCAGACGATCAAGGAATGGACAAACAGTGCAGACATGTATTCAAAAAATGTAGTAGTGAATGGAAAGACAGGGATTTAGAAGAAGCTGGTGGTAAGGACCATGCAGTAGAGAAAGGGCCATAATTATATTTTTTTCTTAAGGTAGAAGAAGAGTGAACATACTTAAATGCTCAAGGGAGAGCGCCAATAGAGAGGTTGGCTATGTTGGAGAGAGGGATAATAGCAAGTACAGGTCTTAGAAAGAGAGAAGGCACTGAGATCTCGAACATAATAAAGGAACTGGCTTCAGATACGAGGAAGTATACTTTGGAAGAGGAGGAAATGATTACTACCAAAGGAGAAAGGTTTTAGATTTGATACTGGCATGTGAGGTTAAGTTCTCATCTGATGGTTTCTATGTACTTTATGAACTAGAAGCCCAGGTCATCTGTTGAGAAGGAAGCGGAAAAGGGGGATGTGCTGAGAAACAATGAAGGCTTTGGCTAACTGCTGTCAACTCTGAAGTTCTAACAGTCTATAAAGATAGCTATAATTTAAATGGGAGGTATTTCAGGCATCAGAGAAGAAGTACTAAGAAAAACTCTTTTTTTCAGTGGTTGATGAAACACTTGGAAATCAAGTCACTGGGGGAGGAAGCCCTGTGAAGACTTCATATGGATCTTTTAAACAAAAGGACCCAATCAGTGGAGCTTGCAGATTCAAATACAGAATATGGAGACTACTACCAACTCATTTTTCTACCTCTTAATATTTGGGGAATCTGAAGAATGAGTACCCTTATTTACTTTGAATCTTAAATCCCCCAAAACATCAGGGATTCTCTGTCAGTTTGGTCCTTAAAGGTCTCAAGATTTCTAAAACTAGGTATACAATCAAGCTCATAAAGATACATAGATGATTGACAAAGAAGGTTGCAGAAAAGTTGTAGAGTACAAAAAAATTCATCTCTGAAGGTTTCGAGATTTTTCTATAATCAAAAGCAGACAGGGAGAGCTGTAAACAGTGATCAGGTGGCTTATAAAAGGGGTCCCCATCCTCCTAGGGAAGTGATGCAATGAAGGCTGTGGATAGCTACTTTATTTGGGCAAAAGAAAGAGAGATTCAAAACATCACACAACCTACAGGAAATAACATAAAGTTATTACTAGCAGTTTGTAACTTTAGTTTACAGGGTAGTTTGTACCCGTCCTGTTCACGGAAAACAAACAAATTTACAGCTATTAAATACATGCAACTTTGTCCTGGGCTGACCAAGTCAGATAATCCCAAACACAGTCATATGCTTCTCTTTCATGGAGCAACACTCCCATTTTATGATCTTTCGGGATACTGCAATTGAAGCCCTTTTATTGCCCATAATGTGTTTTGCTATTATGGGCAACATATGGCTCTCCTTTTTTGGTATCTGTCTTGCTGGCCAGATATTTGAGTTGAATGTAACCTAGGGTCAAGAATTCTCTCAAGTTTAGCAGTGTGGGCTATGATCAAACACTATATAATTGAACCCCTCTGTTATCTGCTACCATTAGTCAGAAGCCTCAAAATTCTAGGAAGTCTTCCAGCCATTTGACCTCCCTGGGAAATTAAAATGCTGATTATGGACAGTCCGTTCTTATTCATGAAAGCAAACTGTCCTCCCCGGACCCCAACCAGGATCTCTACACTTGTTAGTAATTCGTTAAATCTTTATATATCTGAAAGAAAAAAGATACACTTATTTGAAAATATTCTTAAACTTAGGTTTGGAATAAGGAGACTATGGTCTTCTTTCATGGCGACCCTTGGTTTGAATCGACTAGATGGCAAAGGATTTGGTCTTCTTTCATCTCAGCTGACATTTGTGCCATGAAGCAGCCTGTAGACATGTCCACACACTCCGTGCACCCAGTTCACTGTGTGCATATTTAACTGCAGAGGGGTTACCAGCAATGCTGGACATTTTCCACTTTCCCCTCCAGATCTACTCTCTACCTGGCTTTGTAGCTTGAGAGGCTGGGCTAAATGGACTATATCTACTTGGCAACCTTGACTCTGGCTTCCAGTTGGGTTTGGCCATTAGAAGGTGCTTGCAAGACACTGCAGGGTAGGAGGTGTTTTTTTTTTTTTTCTTTCCCCCCCCATCCCCTCCTTGCTGGGCTAGAGGTTAGCAGTGGTTACATTCCTCCACCTACCAGCACAGCTCCTATCGGGAAGCCCTTTCCTACAGCTTCAGATCTCTGAAAACAAGTCCCTCCTCTGGCCTTTTCAGGCCTAAAGGTGACAGCAGCTTATCACTGTGCCTAGCCATTCAGCATCCCTGCTTAGTTTCCCTTAACCCTACCTCTGCCTTTGTAAGTGGTCCCTTCTTTAAACTCTCACCCCTTTTAAGTGTTCCACCTCTTTCTTGCCAGGACCTTGACAGCTACCCATTAGAGGAACTATTTTCCATTACCTTTTAAAATATTTCAAATATTCCTCTTCGTATATTTTATGTTTTAATTCTGTATACAATCCAACTACATAAGCAAAATAATTTTTTTTTATTTTTTTTAATAAT
The DNA here is from genome assembly GCF_024166365.1 of Elephas maximus indicus. NCBI lineage: Eukaryota > Metazoa > Chordata > Mammalia > Proboscidea > Elephantidae > Elephas > Elephas maximus. The sequence goes on along the minus strand of NC_064831.1, from coordinate 63,414,428 downwards.
TAAAAAAAAATTAGATACCCCAAAATCTAGGGCCTCCATTTAGGGGACTCCTTACTTTTTCTGGTGAGAGGTGGTACGCCTGGTGCAGAAGACAGCAATGATCACAACCACCACAATGGTGATGACTCCAACAGAAACGATGATGACCAGCAGCATATTACTGTCCAGAGGGGACGTGGGGCTTCCGTGAGGACTGTTGCTGCCTGGAGAGGGAAAATGGTACATTAGTTAGTGCTGGAGAATTCGAAAAACGGAGGCACTCAGGCTATAGGACCATTCAAAATACTTTGCATGAGCCTTTTTGTAACACTCATCGCTACACTGCGCATTAAGGTGCCTCGTGAACATGACTACCTTCTCTAGAGTGTTAACTTCTAGAGAGCTGGGATTTCACCCTATGTACAGTTCTTAGCACAACACATTGTACAAAGTTGGTGTTCAATAAAAGCTTCTCAAATTGTACTGAATGCTCAAGGACTTTCGAAGGTTCAATGTACTTGGACAAATAAAGGTCTATCCCCCTGCTGTCTTATGTTATATATAAATTTGTCATGTAAACATCATCTGTAAATCAACTTTTCTTGACTTTCAAAACCATTTAAAAAGGTACATTCATACAAAGCAAATGTTTTCTCCAATATAAATAATCTGAGATTATAAAAATTACTCGAAAAATAAAGTTTCTCTGCTTTTAAAAATACAGTAAAACCTGTGAAAGCTGGGCCTTGTGTAAGGTAGAAACCTGTCAGAGAAGGAAAATGCAAATATTTTCCGCTAGTAGAGAGTGATAGAAAAACAGTAAGGATGTACCCTGTCAAAGGCAGAAAACCTGTGGGACCTGGAAAAACAAGGCAGTCCCACCGAGTTCCGGCTCTCACAAGTTTCACTCTACATAGTCCATGCAGAGTTAATTCTCTTATCAGCTTCAAGAACAAGTGTGGGAATCTCTTCCACAACACTGGATTAGCTGACCTCCAACCTTGATCCTATGATTATACAGTTTACAGCTAGGCACAGTGCTAAATCTGGGCTGATTTAGAAAGACTTAAGAGCTTACTCTTCTACAGCTGGTTCAATCATTTTCATCCTTCATTTCTGAGAAAAAGGTAAGCAGACAGACAACTTAAGTTGTACTGACCTTCAACAAAATAACATTTTTATATTTGGGAAAGACTATGGGACTGAGGCCAAGAGAACTAAACCATACCATTCATGTTAGAGGAGGGCTTTACAGAAAGCCTTTAATGACAACAGCGCTGAGCTACTGGGTGGGGTGCCTGGTGGGGAAGGCATTGCAAATCAGAGGCTGGGGAGCTGGGGTGTGGGAGGCAAGCAGAGGTGGTGGTAGTTCTCTCCTGCATTCAACAAAGACAAGTTCTCCCTCAACTGCCTTCGACCTCTAACATATAAGTTGTCCAAAAGCTTCCTTCTAAGACAGGGCAAAAGTGAGTTGCCAGATGGAGCATCAACACCCCCACCAGGGACAACATTATAGGCTATTGCCTTAAACATCACTTGGACTACTGCAACAGCTTCCTAACTGCTTTTTATACTCTTGGCCCCCAATACTCACCACTGTCATCATAGTAACAGTAAACATTCAATAAATAAATGGAAGTCACATTGTATAGTAGTTATCAAATATTTAACATGTTACTCACAGGATAAAGCTTGAGTTCCTCAGCAGTGGTACTTGAGCTTTTGCCAGGCTGGTTCTCACCTCCCCTTTCAACCCAATCTATGTCCTGTCTCTAGGCAGTGTGATCCCCGGAGAGATCATGTTGTTTTACACCGCTGTGCCTTTGCACATGCTGTTATCACTTCCTGGAACGCTCGATTCCCTGTCTTGTAGCAATCTTCTACGCCCCCTTTAAGACCTGGGTTAGATATCATCTCTTCTGTGAAGCTTTCCCTTTCTCTCTACCAGGCAGTTTGTCACTCACTCCTCTTGCTCCATGGCCTGTCACGTAAAACCTGAACCTTTAATAACTGCATGAACGAATACACGCATGTATAAATGAAAGAAAAGACAAAGGAATAACTACTCTTTCTCACAGCTATGAACATTATACTATGAAGAGGACAAAAATGTAACATACATATCCCAGGAAGAGAAACTCATAAATAAAATCCTAGAATTCAGAGCATGAAAATTCCTTGAAACATACAAGTTTGGTCTGGCTCTCCTAAGAACAAGCTGATTTCCCTGAAGCCTAGACATACCACTTTTTATTTAAATAGATAGCAAAAACTGAGAAATCATTTTATTCCCACAGCTGAGCTGTAAGTTCCTAGAGAACAGGCTTTTCACTTCCATATGTCTATCTTGGGCAGGGGTGGGAAGACAGTACGGTTCACTTTTAGTAACTAATTTTGTGGACATTTGGCCATTCTGGATTCTCACATCTTGTACAGAACCTCATGTCTTTTCGGCTGCATGTGATAGAAGGAATAACCAGAAGTCAGGCTAGCCAAGTTTTGGCTCTAGGACTGCCACAGTTAGTGGGCAGGCAGTCCCAGGCACTTTACTTCTCTAGTGTGTATCTTATTTTTGTTTTTTTATTGTGGTGAAAATATACAGAACAAAACATACACCAATTCAACAATTTCTACATGTCTGTCCAGTCTTTTTTTTTTTTTTTTTTTAAATTGTGAAGGTTTACAGAGCATATTAGTTTCCCAGTCAATAGTTTATAAATAAATTGTTCCATGACATTGGTTGCCATCCCCGCAAGGTATCAGCACTCTCCCCATTACCATCTTGAGTTCCCTATCTTCATTCGTTAATTTTTCTGTCCCTTCCTGCCTTCTCATCTTTGGTTTTGGGCATATGTTGTCCTTGTGGTCTTTTATAGGGTTGCTATGAGTAGGAACTGACTTGACAGCAATGGGTTTGGTTTTTTGGTTTAGATGATTGTTCTAGGGAGCACTTTCCTCACCTGTGTTATTGTTTATGGGCCTATTACTTTGCTGAAAGGTGATCTCCAGGAATGGCTTCAGTTCCAAGTTAGAAGGGTATTTAAGAACTATAGTCTCAGGGGTTCCTTTAGTCTCTCTCAGACCCCATAAATCTGGTCTTTTTTATGAATCTGAATTTTGTTCTACATTCTTTTTCCCCCATTCTAACTGTGACCTTCTCTTGTAATCCTGGTCAGAGTGGTCGGTAGTGGTAGCCAGGCACCATCTAGTTCTTTTGGTTTCAGGCTGGTGAAGGCTGTGGTTCCTGCAGTCCATTACTCCTTTGGACTAATTGTTTCCTTGAGTCTTTGGTCTTCTTTACTGTCCTTTGTTCCAGATGGAAACCAAGAGTTCTATCTTAGATGGTGGCTCACAAGTTTTTTTTTTTAATTTTTATTGTGCTTTAAGTGAAAGTTTACAAATCAAGTCAGACTCTCATACAAAAATTTAAAAACACCTTGCTATACAGTCTTAACTGCTCTCCTCCTGATGAGACAGCACACTCCTTCTCTCCTCTACTTCTTTTCGTGTCCATTCGGCCAGCTTCTGACCCTCTCTACCCTCTCATCTCCCCTTCAGACAGGAGATGCCAACATAGTCTCAAGTGTCTACTTGATCCAAGAAGATCATTCTTCACCAGTATCATTGTCTATCCCATAGTCTAATCCAATCCCTATCTGAAGAGTTAGCTTTAGGAATCTTTCCTGTCCTGGGCTAAGAGATCTGGGGACCATGACCTGTGGGGTCATTCTAGTCTCCATCAGACCATTAAGTCTGGTCTTTTTACGAGAATTTGGGGTCTAGATCCCACTACTCTCCTTCTCCCTCAGAGGATCTTTGTTGTGTTCCTGTCAGGGCAGTCATCGGTTATAGCCGGGCACCATCTAGTTCCTCTGGTCTCAGGCTGATGTAGCTTCTGGTTTATGGCTTACAAGCTTTTAAGACCCCAGACGCTACTCGCCAAAGTAGGGATGTAGAACATTTTCTTTAAGAACTATGTTATGTCAATTGACCTAGAAGCCCCTGGAGACTATAGTCCTTAGCATTCAAGCACAGTAATTCAATCCCACAAAGTGACTGGATATGTCTAGGCTGTTTCCATGACTGTTCCCCATTAGTTCCATTATATATATGAGTACACATGCTGTACATACAAATATGTATGTAGGGATATTCACAGCCAGACCTATACATGCCTGTGGGTATACTTCCATGTGCCCTTCTCCCACACCTATTCAGCATACATATCTACGTAACCACTCATAAATTATGGTTTGTTATTATTGTCACTGCAGGATTACATATGTTCTAATATTTACCTTCATTGCCTTTTATTCTTGTGTACCTCTCAGTGTCTTCCCTTGCCTTGGTTACATTGTGTTGAATTCCCCCATTTGTGTATTGCCTTTCCCTTCAACAAAACTAACACACCTCTACTCTCTAGTGAACTTCCCTCCCTCCCCCTCCCATCCCTGGTAACCATCAAAAAATGTTTCTTTCTGTGTGTAAACCTTCTCTTGACTGTTTATAATAGTGGTCTCATACAATATTTGTCCTTTTGTGATTGACTTATTTCACTCAGCTTAATGTCCTCCACATTCATCCATGTTACAAGATGTTTCGAGAACTCATCATTTATTCTTTATGGCTGTGTAGCATTCCATTTTATGTATTTATCCCATTCTGTTCATGCATTCATCTGCTGATGGACACTTAGGTTTCTACCTTTTTGCTATTGTGAATAATGCTGCAATGAATATGGGAGTGCATATGTCTATTCTTGTCATAGTTCTTATTTCTCTAGGATATATACCTAGGAGTGAGATTGCTGGATCCTATGGTATTTCTATTTCTAGCTTTTTGAGGAAGTGCGGAACCATTTTCCATAGTGGTTGTACCATTCTACATTCCCACCAATAGAGTATAAGAATTCTTATTTCCCCACAACCTCATCAACATTTGTTGTTTTGTTTTTTTGATCAGTGGCATTACTACCAGAGTGAGAAGGTATTTTGTTATAGTTTTGATTTGAATCTCTATTGGCTAATGATTGCCAGCACCTCTTCATGTGTTTGTTAGCCCCCTGAATGTCTTCTTTGGTGAAGTATCTGTTCAGGTCCTTCGCCCATTTTTTAATTGCGTTGTTTGTCTTTTTGCTGTTGAGGTATTGAAGTTTTCTATAAACTTTAGAGATTAGCCTCTTGTTGGATACGTTGTAGCTAAAGATTTTTTCCCAGTTTGTAGGTTCTCTTTTTACTCTTTTGGTGAAGTCTTTTGATGAACATAATGTTTAATTTTTAGGAGATGCCACTTATCTAGTTTATCGTCTGTTGTTTGTGCATTTTCAGTTATGTCTGGTGTTCTGTTTATGCCATATACTAGGGCCCCTAGCATTGTTTCTATTTTTCTTCCATGATCTTTATAGTTTCAGGTTTTACATTTAGGTCTTTGATCCATTTTGAGTTAGTTTTTGTGTATGGTGTAAGGTATGAATTTTGTTTCATTTTTCTGCACATTGATAACCAGTCCTGCTACCACCATTGGTTAGACTATCTCTTCCCCATTGAATGAACTTCAACCTTTGTCAAAAATTAGCCATCCACAGGAGAATGGATTTACTTCTGGGTTCTCAGTTCTGTTCCATTGGTCTATGTGTCTGTCATTGTACTGGTACCAGGCTGTTTTGACTACTGTGGCTGTGTAATAGGTTCTGAGACTGGGGAGTGTGTGGGCCTCCTACTTAGTTCTTCTTTAATAGTGCTTTGCATATCCAAGGCCTCTTTCCTTTCCACATAAAGCTGGTGATTAGTTTTTCTATCTCATTAAAGAATAACATTGGTACCTGGATTGGGACTGTGTTATATTTGTAGATCGCTTTGGGTAGTACTGACATTTTCACAATGTTAAGTCTTCCTATACGTGAGCATGGTATGTTTTTCCACTTAGGTAGGTTTCTTGCAGTAGTGTTTTGTAGTTTTGAGTAAGTCTTTTACATCTCTATTAGATTTATTCCTACGTATTTTATCTTTTTGAGGGCTATTGTACATGGTATTGTTTTCCTAATTTCCTTTTCAGAGTTCTTTTTGTTGGTGTAGAGGAATCCAACTGATTTTTGTATGTTAATCTTGTATCCTGCCCCTTTGCTGAGTTCTTCTGCTAGTTCTAACAGCTTTCTTGTGGAGTCTCTGTGATTTTCTATGTACGTGATCATATCATCTGCAAACAGGGATAGTTCTACTTCTTCCGTATCAATCTGTATGCCCTTTATTTCCCTTTCTTGCTTTATTGCTCTAGCTAGGGCTTCCAGTACAATATTGAATAAGAGTGGTGATAAAGAACATACTTGTCTGGTTCTTGTTCTCAAGGGGAATGCTTTCTTTCCATCTCTCTCTGTTGAGAATAATGTTGGCTGTTTGTTTTGTATATATGCCCTTAATTATGCTGAAGAATTTGCCAAAGTGTAAAATGGGAATAATGATATCTGTTTTCCCTGCTTCACAGTGTTATGAAGACCAAACATGATTTCATGTGTGAAAGTAACTTACAAATGGTGAAGTTCTATAGACAAGGCAGTGTCATCATTAAAGTAATTAGAAAGCACCAGCTCCTGTGAAGAACTTTCTAGAATTCCCAAACTAAATATACTACTGTAAGTAGTGCGGGGAGGACTGAATGATTCTGAAGCAGTTCTCTGGTTTGTTCTGGATGGTAGCTAATCTCACACCAGAAAGTTTACTTCTGAAAGCAAGATTCTAATTTTTTTCTAGAGGCAATGGGCAAAAGGAAGAATCATTGCTTTAGAATTAATTTCATCTTAAGTTGGTATCTGGGAAAACAAATTTTACTGATGGATCCTATAATTGGCTTGCAGTAATCTGGCAAACATTTTATAGAAAAATAGCCTAATGCTAAATCTACTAAATGAAAGGAAGTAGGTAATATAACCCACCACATACAAGATACAAAAGACATTTCTAGATTTCAAGCACAGTAGGACAAAAAGCCACAGGAAGGATTTTACCGCTCATTGGAGGTTTGTAGTCAGATCCTAGGTCTGGCAGCCGGCTTCCTTTTCCTGCAGACCCTGAGGCTGAAAGAGGAGAAGTCATGTCAGTAAGAATTCAACACATTGGGAATGACATTTTACTTCACAGCTAATGAATTTTTCTATAAAAAAATTTTCAGTCTACTCTATGAATAAAAAAAAAAAGAAGAAAACAGTACATCTGTGCAAAGCAAACTAAGGTATAGCTTTCTATGCAATGAGGCATCTGAAAGGCTGACACCCTTGTCCCCTAGCTCTTTCTAGTGTATAACCAGACTGTCACTCTGCTGTTCAGAAGGTGGAAACATACCTGCTTCTCTAGCCCAGGAAATAGTTCCTAAAGGACTGCTCAGAGGACTTATGGCAAAAGCAGATTCTCTTGGAAAGAGACCTGGCTATGATGACCTGGCCTAGCACGTGTCAATATTGGTGAAATTCTTTCTCAAGAATTGCCTGTCTAAATATAAAGTTACCCTAGGCAGGAGCAGGAGGCAAGTGGAGGTTCATATTGGGCTCTCCATTCTTGTTGAGTCACTTAAACATGCAAAGATGGAAAAAGCAAAGTCTTCCCTTGAATGGCTCACAAAGGACACTGTCTCCTAATTCAGAATTATGTAACACATAATTGAGGCTACCAATCTCAGGCTGGGGACCATCCAAGATGCAGGCCTCAGAAGACACAAATATCAGTTTTTAAAAAATTCCTATCCTTCGTCTTGCCGTTTGCTCTTCACATTTATAGGAAAAGCTGCTTGGGTAAAACAAATACAAGGAATCCTTTCCCAACAAAGCAAAGGTATCCCTGAATCCAAAGTTTGTGGCCACAAAGCAGTGGCAGTAATTCTCTTGAAAAGGGGCTTGAGCGATTGCGAAGTAAATGCTGCTCCTGACTAATGTAGCACGGTGTTTAGTAGACTTCCCATGCTTGAATACTGGCTCCATCACGTACTAACTGTTTGACCTTGGGCAAGCTATTTAGCTATTCTTTTGGGGCCTCCGTTTACTCAGTTGTATAAAAGGGATGATAATGGTATCTACTTCATGAAGCTGTTGTAAGGATTAAATAGAAATTTAATCCCATAAAATATTTTGAATACTGCCTGACACAAAGCAAGCATTCGGTAAATATTAACTACTATTATTACAAGGAAAATTAATCTCTCGGGAAGGATATAATCTTTCTCTTCACAGAGGTGGAGAACATGAAGCTTCAGAAAACACATAAGAGAGAGTTATGTCAACAAATAAAGCTTGACTAGAAATGCATAAACTAGACGTGTTTCTACAAAATATTAGCACTAATGTCAAGTACTTCTATAAAGTATCAGTCTTGGAAAGGAAATGAAATAAATTAAAATGTGAAGATTTCTGTAAGTAGCTCATTTAAGAGAATAAATCTAGACACAAAAACAATGTTTTCTGCTTAGTCAGAGCTATTGTTTCTAGACGCTGAAAACCCCTAAAAGAAAGTAAGAGAAGCTCTTGGATATCCAAAATGAATGTCCTAGAATTTTTAGCTCACAGTCCTTGGCCCCCTTTCCCATTGTCCATACTTATACCTTTACCCTCTTACTTCTATTGCCATCACTCCCTGCAAATGACACACACTACATGTCAGGACTCCAAGTGTTCCTCATATGCTTTTCACTGTGGTAAAGTCTAGTTGGCTGAGATGGCTTAGCACTTAGAAGGCTCTTCATATTTAAGTGTGGTAGACTGCATTTAAGCCAAACTATTCAGAGCATCATAAAAAAAAAACCCACCCGATGCTGTTGAGTTGATTCCGACTCATAGCAACCCTACAGGACAGAGAACTGCCCCACAGGGTTTCCAAGGAGCACCCAGTGGATTCGAACTTGGACCTTTTGGTTAGCAGCCATAGCACTTAACCACTATGCCACCAGGGTTTCCTCAGAGCATTGTATTATGTATATAACTGCAAAAGAACACCCTTTGCCAATAAACAGGTTGGTTTATATTCCTACATTTTTTTCTATCAAACTATAAACAAGACATTCCAAGGATGAACCCAGGACCAGAAATACCAAAATTAAATAATTTTAAAATACTGGAGGTGTGGTGCAGCTCAGAGCTGCATTCTGGTTCACGAGTGAAGTCAGGGAAGAACAATGAGCACATTCATATTCTGTGCATATACGTTATGATGATTTTTCTGTTCTTGCCCTTAAATTGTTTAAGTCACAGTTTCTATCTTGATTAGGGTGCTTTTCACACACACAAAAAAGCCTGCTTACAGTTTCTCCAATGCATAACCTAAGATTCACCAAATGCAAACATATTTCCAAGGCCCTGAAGCTTTAAACCTCAATTCTGAATCTCCTTTGACATTAACCATGATCCAAAGACCTTGACTCTTCTAATAACTTCTAATAACTGCTAAACCATGGACGCAACCATCAGAGTTACTTTCACCGCACTTCTTCGGTGTGGTCAACAGACATCAACCTTAGCTGACCTCCCAGAGATGAAAATCAAAGTACAGTTACTTCTCCATCCAGCAATTACAGTAAAAAGACTGCTGGTTTCAAGAACGGTGGTATCGAGGCTTTCTAAGTTTCCATTTTAAATTGTTTATATCCTCTTTTAAAATTATCAGATATACTTGTGAGAAGAAATGGGGAAAAAAGCTCTGAATTAAGCTTATGCCAATGGAATATAACAGCGCAATTTTCTCTCAGACAATCACACAACTAAAATAATATTTAGTAGGGTAAATCTGTAGATTCTTCATGAGGGGAGGAAAATAGGGTATTCACTAATTTGGTTACAACTTTTCCTTTGGAGTCTCTAACAAAATCAGAGATGCTACCGATATGAAAACTTGGCACTTTGAGGACCAGGGACCGTGAAGTTCTCTTCACAGCCCCAATGCCTCTCATGGCTACAGAACCTCAGCATTTTAGCACAGATTTAATGCCAAACAGCTACAGCTGCAGGACTCTTAGTGGACTCAAATTTTTTCCACCAGTCTATTTAGCTCCTACCTAGATGCCCCAGCTTTTCAGATACCCCGAGTGCCACAAGTATGGACTCCACTCCACGTTGGCCAGTAAGTATGTGGTCTTTTGACACATGGTACTAATCTTCAGGTTAAAAAAAGAGAGAGAGAAACAAAAACAACAAAAAAGCTAATAACAGGTCACAAAGAGAGGAAAGAAAAGAGAGGTCATCTACTCATTTACCTTGATCATTAGGCATTTTATCAGAGGAGTCCGCTAACAGGCCAAGCACAGGGGAAGAAAAAACAAAAGCAAGGGTCACAAGCTTTGAAGATGGGACAGGTAGAATTCTAAAAGGAAAAAAATAAAATCCCCACAAGTATCCAAAAAAGCAAGCCTTGTTTTTAGTACTAGCAGAAAAAGAAACCCACATCTGGTGCCGTTTCCCTAGACACTCCCCAACTGAATTTTGCTGACCTAAGCTCACTGGGTTCAATATTTTATCTCGTTTTCTTATCTAGGGTTTTCCTTAAAGGGCCCCTTTTGCTCTCTTTCCCTGTACGAAGGTCCACAAAAAGCCTTTCAGGGCAGAGCCCGCACGTGTGCAAAGGCTCATCCATCGCAATAACATTACTCCGTAGGGGAACCAAGAGAATCACATCTGATCCGACTGGTAGAACTCTTATATCACTGCAATTCATCTGACCTGAATAGCCTAGAGGGAAAGTTCCATTGTATGATATGGTTAGACCAGTAACCTAGGAGCACCGATTTGGTGGCCAATGGGTGAGGGACCATAGGACATAAGTCTTCATGCTGTAGCTCACGAGCTCATCATCAGGACTTCTTATGTTACCCACAGTCTCTACATGCCGAAGCGTGTAAACACAGCCCCACTAACAAGACACACAATAAAGCCCTCTACCTGGGGAGCTTTACCTTTCGGTGTTCTGAATTGGACAGCTTCGGACATGGGCCCCATGCCCTTTGAGTTCCGGGCTTGGATTTTGAAGTAGTATGGTGTGTCCAGCGTTAACTCTTGTATCTGGTGAGTCAGTCTGTTTCCCACAACAGGCTCAATAACCCAGTCATGTATCTCTGCATTCACATCTGTACTGTAATAGATGATGTAACCTGTCCGAAGAGTTAATGGGAATATAAATCTTATTCCTGCTTTTCCTTTTGCAATCGGTAAGTCGATAAAGATACATATACAGAATATATATGTAGAGCGCCAGTTACTGATTAAAGAGCCATGGCAAAACCCATTCAAACAACAACTAAACATAATATGGAGAAAACTACAATTTCTACAGTACCAGGCCATAAGTCACCATCACCTATCTCAGCATTTGAAGTAATAAAAGTGGCTTAGATGAAAAGATAGGGTTGAGTACCCTCGGAGCTTACGAGTTCATCAAACGCTAAGAAATCATATAAAGAAAACATCCAATCATTTCAACACCTTAATATTTGAATAACGTATCCTAAAAAAACACCCAGTGCTGTCGAGTTGATTCTAAACAATGCACTTTTGAAAACCGATATTGGTCTAACATGCTGTTTTAGCTCTTGCCAATGTGGACTGCCCAGGAGAAAAACTCCTGGGAGATGGGCAACAACCTGTTTTAAGTTCTCCCAGACTTGGGGTGAGGGAAGCCACAGTGAAATGTCACCTGATACTTCCACCAGAGGGCACTCAATCCCCACTGTTGCAGCAGGAAAAGCTACAGCCACAAGCCTACCTGACCAATAGTGGTCTTCTGAGTTGTTACTGGTTTTTAAAGGCAAAGCAAAATGTAATCCAAGTCAGGTCTAAGGGTATTTATTATGTAGAATGAGGTGAGGGTCTATGGCTCCAAAACTGGTCATCCGGTAAAAGACTAAAAAGAACAGCTTTCCTGGGAAAAATAACCATATCAATAAACTCCCCCACAGTTAAAGGCTGTCTAATGCGTCCAATCCCCTTCACCCATTCAGGTGATGTGAGTCAGAGCAACCAGCTGGCAGCTCCTTTTCATGCCACGAGGGACAAACAGCAGCCCCTGCTCCCATCTCAAGGACCATCATGACTCACACCACCCCATAAGATGCCCAGGCCAGCCCCAGGACTCCTACTTCTCCCAATAACATGGTACCACTCTCCTAGAATGCTTCTGCCAGGCAGAACAGGGCACAGACACATGCATGCTCAAAGGCATCGTACCTGTAATTTTGCCGTTGGCTTCAGAGGGAGGCTGCCAATTCACAATTATGGTTCTAGGTTTTCCCTCTTTACTCACAACTGTCACATCCTTGGGTGGAGAAGTAGGAACTATAAAACAACAATACTTTCAATAATCCATGTCCGTTTTAATTGACCTTACTATTTGTTCAATCCTTTCCATTTATAAGACACCATAAAGGGTAAAAAAAACAAGATAAAAAAGATAAAGCCTCCTGGCCTCAAAGAACTCACAATGTATGTATAAACAGCTCAAAAAAAAGTACAAGGTACCAAAGAGAAAATACCATACTGTGAGGATCCAGAATTGGCATCTTGGTTGGGGGTCAAGGATATACAGAACAGTTATGTAGGGAAATCAAACGACACTTGCATTTACCAAGCATTTTACAAACAGTACCTTGATTACTATTTATGACAACCTTGAGAAGTAGTTACCACTACCCCGGCTTTACACATTACCCGTTGCCGTCGAGTCGATTCTGACGCATAGCGACCCTACAGGACAGAGTAGAACGGCCCCATAGAGTTTCCAAGGAGTGCCCGGTGGATTTGAACTGCTGACCTTTTGTTAGCAGCTGTAGCTTTTAACTACTATGCCTCCGGGGTTTCCGCTTTACACATTAGGAAGCCAAAAATGAGAGAAGTTATGTAATTTGCCTAAGGTAACATCCCTTCCGTCCCCCCAATTTGGACTATTTTGTTAAAATGTTTTTAAGTGTAAAATAGTTCTGTCTCTCATTTATTTGGCTTTCCAAAATAAATATGGCTGTTAAAAGCCCAATTACCTCAAAGAATAAATGATTTACAAATTGGTGTTTTTCATTTTAAGTTTATGCTGAAAACCTACTGTCAACTATTGAGGCTATTACTCTGAAACGTAAAGCTATTTATGGGACAGGAAAACCAATAAAATAAAAGTGACAGTGTATTTCTTATGTTTCCATGCTATGGCTGAAAACTTTTAAAATACTACTAGGGAAATGAGCAAATTAAATACATCCTTAAATGTACTCTTCTCTTCCTAAAATACAGGAATTCTAGTAGAAAATGGAAATGCAAACATCCTAAGGAAAACACAATCGCATTTATTAGCTCATGAGTTGGAATTAAAGCCAACACATGTTCTTTAAAACTCTGGCAGAGAAAGCAAACTCAAGATCTATAAGTTTTTGTGCAATACATTTCTAGCTCTCCACATCCAACCCTTTTCTCTGTAGGAAGTCCAACTAACTCTACGGAAGACAAAACGATGTTAGGGCCAAGCCCAGTCTGGGGAGGAACTATAGCTCCATTTTTTCATTCAGGCATAGGACAGAAAGAATTAGGAGGCCTGAACAGAGAGAAACTCCCAATGCTTACACGTATCCCCATGTTAGGAAAGTCCAAAGGGTGGAAGGGTAGGCCGAAAAGTCACCAAGAAGCAAACAGAACCTCAAACTCAGATGGCCTCCTTGCTCCTTAATTTACTTAGTTTTCTTTTGTCTCTCATGTCCACTTACAAACACAAACCCTATGGATATTTCAGTGGGAAGCACTAACCAGACACTACCTGGTTTGCAAGAGAGCTGCAGAAGCAGCTTTGAGGTCACCTGGTAGAGTGCTCAGGCTCTAGGAGGTAAGGTACTGGTAGCTGCTTGGTGAAGGGCAGGCTGCTTCATCTCTTCTATTACAATTTACCAGTGAAGCAGGATTATCGACAATAATCCCTTACATCTACATAGGGCTTCAGTAATTTACTGGATGCTTGCCCATCTGTTCCTCATTTTACCCTTACGGTAACACTGCGCGGCAGGAAAGGCAAGGCTTACTGCCCTCCTTTTTACAGATGGAAGAAACCAAGATTCAGAGAGGCTGGGTGATTTGCCCATGATCACACACAAGCAGTAAATGGCAGAGCTGGGATTGAATGCTAGTCTCTTCATCTCTAAAATCTGGAATGCTTTGTATTATACTATCCTGTTATTTGTTCATTTTTTGTACAGTTATTAAGAAACCCTGTCAGTTGGACTAGCAAACACCAAACTCCAATTCTAAGTGTTCCCTGTGTTCTATAGATATGTCAATTCACACGCTCAGCTCTTCCCTTTGGTAGTACCCGCAGGAGATGAGGCATCTCATGACTTGGCAGGTGGCAGATGCGCATGAACTTCCATTGGCTTTCCACATCTTGCAAAGAGAAAAGACACTCTGTTGACATATACCTAATTCAAAGGTGGTCCCATGGGCTGTCATACTCCATGTGCTTGATCTTCGACCTTTGGTCACCATCACAGAGAATTCATACAGTGTATTTGGTTTTAAACCAGTCACCAAATAATTCAAAGTTGTTGCATTTGCATTCTGGAAAGATATGAATCAAGAACTTTAGAATCAGAAAATATCAATAATTAGCTTTTCTCACCCAGGGCAAATGTGTCAGTACCTTGTACTTGGTGTTTGCTGGGATGTTGGTCTTCCAGCGGACTGTGTAGTATCGTGAGTCTGTAATCTTCTGGTGTTTGGGCAGTGAGTTGTCTGCCCACGTAATCCTTATGGTGTCATGACTCAGAATGGAAGCCTGAACTCCCACTGGTGGCATCATGGGAGTGGGATCTGGCACTGGAGTGTATGGAGCATTAATAACAAATAAATCAACTTCAGAAGTGTCTGGGTAGAAAGTAATTAAAAAAGGGGAGTGGCATTTTAACATAAACAAAAATAAAAGAAAAGGGAAATGCAGGGTAATGTAATGGAATGAAAGGTGAGAAATGGAGAAAAAGAAAGAGAACCTGGAATTAATAGACAACCATCATTCATTTAAAAGAATATACCCACTTTTGTTCTTTCAGGAAAAATCTGCAGGAAAATGTCTGGAGAGCAGTACTTAACCATAATCTCTACTGCATTCTATAGGCATATTAAAATTTGACATTCCAGTGGTTATATTAACTTATTCATCCTTGAATTTTCCTTAAAATTACTTGCAAATTCTACCTCCTGTACAATAAGGATCATGAAAAGACAAAAACTGATTTTAAAATCAAGGGTACAATTTCTGAACAAGCAACACAAACCTTATGGTCTGTTTTAATATTTTAGTGAATGTGGGTGAATTTTCAGGACACGGGTCATAACTACATGTCACTGGACATATAAGAGTCCTACTTTCAAACTTTGAGTTCTGAATGTCAGCTCACAGCAACTTAGCCTGGCCTGGGTATCGGGGGTAACTGACACCCACACAGGGTCAAGTTTAGATCAGCTGATGTCCTGTGTCTAAAGGCAGTACACCCAGATGGCTTACATCCAAGTAAAGCAAAAGGAACTCAAGGGCATTACTCTTCTTTGAGGAAAGGTAAGCTGACACCATATGCTGGAGTGGCTGCTATACTTTTTTCAGGAGAGTCAGAAAACACTCCAGTGATGAACCCAATCAATTATGGGACCTACCATTGTTATCACAGGTCCAAGTGACACAGCCTTTAAGAACTGCAGAAGTCAGAATACTTATTTGACGGAAAGAAATACCTATGCGGTGGTCTGTGTCATATGTAATGGACACATTCTCTAAGCATGACAGCCGAACAGAGGTCAGAATGAGCCAAAGGTACTAAGGATGACCATGGGCCCAGGGCAACACAGCAGGGTTTGTTTGGACTTTAAAAACCTTTGGTTAGGTTTTCTAAGTATATATGCGCTGACTTATTTTAAACTCAAGTATTAAAATGGGTTTCCCATGAGGCTGTGGGACTAGCCCTTAAAACTCAAAATCTGAAACAGCACAGGTCTTGTGTGCGATTTTACTGCCAAGCTAAAGTAACAGTCTCCATTTGTGTAGTTCCTACACAATGAGGGCTAAAATTAACAGAGGAACAGCCCACATTATAATCACTGGCTTTGTTCAAAGACCATCAGGGGGTATACCACCAATTAGTTACAGAAGATGTACCTTCAGGTGGGAAAATCACTAGCATTCTTTGGGGATTTTTTTTTTAATTTGTACCAACTTCTTGGAAAAGATAACTGGCTTACATGACTTGTGAAAATTTCCTTGTGTATTTCCAAACAGCAGGAGACTTTTTTAAAGTTACAATAAAAGAAAATAATTTCAAATTGTTTTTTTCTCTAATAGGTGGATATAGAAAGTAGCAAGCCACTTATTTAAATATCCTCTTTTTGACTTGGTATTTTTTCCTTTCTAGAATATTAAAGCAAATTTTAAAATAACCTATAAATTGTAAGCACATTGGAGCAGAAGATAGGACAGAACTACCAAACATGCAGTAAGGATGGGAAAAAAAGCGGGGGCGGGGGGACAGAGATTATCTTTTAAGAAGAATACTGCGAAATCTGCACTATTATGCAAAGTATCCAGGAAACACAGCAGGAAATACAGATTCAAAATTCTGGGAAACAAATGGCAAAGGACATTTATGAAAATTATAAATGCTCTGGTTTTCGGTACCCTTTAAAAATTTGGAAACCCTGGTGGCGTAGTGGTTAAGTGCTATGACTGCTAACCAAAGGGTGGGCAGTTCAAATCCGCCAGGTGCTCCTTGGAAACTCTATGGGGCAGTTCTACTCTATCTTACCGGGTTGCTACGAGTCCGAATCAACTGAATGGCAGCAGGTTTGGTTTTGGTAAAAATTTGCAATTCTAATACATTTACTTCAATAACCTTTAGCATTCAGATAGAAATGAGATATTTTATATATCTGTAGAAATTTTATATTGATATGTATATGCCTTTATTTTAAAGGTATGTGCAGTGTAACAGATCACTTTTATGTGGCCTTTCTTGCCATGGTCTCATAAATCTCACCAAACGATTGGGTAGGACTATCCAAATAAGGTGCCTGTGGCCCACAAAGGGGGATTAGACAGCTTGCTAATAATGCAAATAAGGTACACAGTATCCCTGTGGCAGTGGGACCCTGCAAATAAGGTATATGGAATCCTAACAAGGGGAGTGGTCAGTTTTGCCATCCCACTAGGCTTAAAGGGAGACAGAGAGAGAGAAAGGGGGGAACTGTAACACAGAATACAGTGAGAGAGAGCAATAAAGCAGTGGCAAGAGCGATGGCGCAAGATGGCAGGACCCAGGAGACTGGCTCGAGACGGCTGCTATGGAGCTTGCCAACCCACTGAGGTAGGAGCTTTGTAACACTTGCCCAAGCAGGGGAGAGGCAAGGCATGGGTGAGAAGAAGCTGTCCTGATGGAGAACTGTATCCTGAGTCATTTCTGATCCTGAGTTGTACCCTGTTACTTCCCTAATAAACCACTTAGCTGTAAATGGTTTGTGAGTTCTGTGACATGTTGCATGAATTACAGAACCGGAAGACCAGAGGGAGATTACCGAGGAGCAGTGGAGTAGCTGACGTTATAGAGATGCTGGAGTGGTACAGCAGCCTGGAAAAGTTGGACATTTGGGACGTCTTTAACCTCTGCCTCACAGGAATCAGCTTTGTGCCGATCCTTATAAATTACTCATTTAGTATTACAAATAAATTAAAAAGAAAAAAAATATTTGGTCTTCTCTGTAATAAATGTACCACTGATCAAATGGATAGTACTTACGACTTGATACTTTTTATGTAAATAAAACTCATGAAAGGCAAATAGAAAAACACTTTCCCAACCAACTCAGGTGATGACTAGTGAAACAAGGGTTAGATTTACCAATCATATACATTTACTGCCACCATCCACAATTCAGATAATTCCTCCAGATATATGGATAACCTTTCATTTATTGACTCATTTTAGTTATAACTTACATGACCAAAAGATGGGAAAACACCATGAATTCCCTAAAAAAACGCTGCCTGGAGCCCAACACATTAAAACCGTGTTATATATTTACACAGAATTGCTTACATGGCAGAACTGTTAATATTCTCCAAAAAGCAAACCAAGAATTAACAGAACTTTCCATGTTAAAAGCACATTTGAAGTCTGCACCATAAAATGTAATATACTTTTCCTTCTACTGACACCTATGAGGCAGGCCCCAGGCCAACACTCTATTTAAGCTCCTGGAAAAACGGCTGAAAGCCGGGATAGACAGGATAGCTTACCTGTGTGAGGCCTGGTCACAGCACTCTCATATAGAGGAATGCCTTCACCCACATTGTTAAATGCTTTCAGGGTAATCACATAGTGAGAGCTGGGATCTAAAGAAAAGAAACAAGTTGAAAACACTTAAACAATTCCTCACTACAGAATTAAAAAAATAATAAAATTCAAGCATAACTGTGCATGATCTTACTGCAAAGGACAACAGGGAGTTTTTTTGTTTGTTTTTACTTTTCATGTGAGATTATTTTGGGGTGGGGAAAGATGTGGAGATGGAGGCACAGACAGTGTAGAAAAACCGCCTGAGGTCAACTTCCAGGAATTGGCCCCAGGAGGAGAGGATGACCATGCCTCTTTTAGCCCCTACTATGGTTTAATGATGTTCACTGTATGGCGCAAGGCTTGGATGAGAATGTGTAAATAGGATTTTCATGTGCTGGCAGCCTGTAGGTGGAGCTTGGAACTAAACAAACCCCTTTCCACCCCTGAAGGACAGGGATTAGAACAGCCAAGGTAGAGAAGTAGGAGATGAACCTACTAACTACTAACTGTCCTTAATCCTTTAAACCTCACCTAGCTATCATGACGACTTCTTGGTTGAGTAAGATACAGCCCAGGATTTAAACTGCACTGCTGTGACTGGCCTGGAGATGACGCTGAAGGTAATGCAAGACTGGCCAGAGTGCTACCCCAGAGTGAGAGACACTCTCTCTGGGAGATCATGTAAAGTGCTACTATTTAGATGCAGAGAAAAGAGGAGATACTGAACAGGCTGAATAGTATGCATTTTCCAACTGGCTGAGGTAAGTCAGAAGACTCTAAAATTGATCACATTTTTGATTCAGGTAAGGTTTAGTATGGGTACTTCCAAGGTCCAGTTTCACAAATAAAGATTGGGCTTGACAGAAGTGTTCCAGGGTGAGAGGCTGACCCATTCTACTCACTTATGGCAAAGTTGGGCAGTTTTCCAAAGTGGCCACACCTCAAGTGGCCTGCCTTACTTTAACAATTTAAAACAGCTTCTTTGCTTGATGGCCGGCCCACTATGATGGTTAAGGTTACACGCCAACTTGGCTGGGCCATGATTCTCAGTGGTTTGGCAGTTATGTAATGATGTAGTTATCCTCCATTTTGTGATAGAATGTAAGCATCTCCATGATGTCATCTGGTGTGATCAGCCAATCTGTTTTATAGTAAGTTTCTTTGGGGCTGTTTCCCTGTCCTTCAGGGATAGAAAGGGTTTGTTTAGTTCCAATATATATGGATGCTCTGGCAAAGCTCACTGGCTTTTGCTCACTCTGGATCATGCATCTGGCTTGTCATCATCTGACCTGCAGTTTTTGGGACTTGAGCCAGCAGCCTGCCATACTGCCTGCCAATCTTGGGATTCATTGGCCTCCACAGCCTGTGAGCCAGCAGCCTGAAATCTGACCTGCTGTTCCTGGGTCTGTCAGCCCCCACAGCTACACGAGTCAGGAGAAACCTCCATCCTGACACCTGATCCACAAACTTGGCACTTGCCAGCCTCTACAACCATGTGAGCCATTACCTTGAAATAGATCTCTCTCTCTCTCTATACGCTTTGCCGGCTTTGCTTCTCTAGAGAACTCATCCTAAGACACCCACTTACTCTCTAGATATCAGTGGGCAATACAGAGGCATCAGATCTCCCCAGGTCAGAGAGAAGGGTCTTGGGCAACATGACCAATGGTAATGCTGTTCACTGAGATCAAGGACAGAGGCAGAGCAGCCATGATGTACAAATTTTCAAGGCTTGATTCTAGGCTCTCGTCTACCCTCACTCTTCTCTCTCTCTCTCTCTGTGCTTTCATTTCCTTAGCTTTGATTAGCACTTATGTGCCACTGACTACAAATACATATCTCTAGACTAGACCTTTCTTTGAGCACCATACCTGTATGTTCAACTGCCTGTTTGGCATCTCCACTTGGATGTCTCAAATCTTTCTCTTCTTTCTTGCCTCCTTCTCCATCATCCTTTTAAGTAAACAATTGTCAAGTCTTGTTGATCCTACCTACTAAATATATCTTAAATTCATTTCACTCATTTGCTCTTTCTCTCCCACATCTACTGCTTCAGGTCATTGTCATTTCTGCCTAGGCCATTCTAACAGTCTCTCTGTCTCCACATTTCCACTTTTGCTACCTTCAAATTAATTCTCCCCACACAGCCAGTGATCTTTTAAAGGAGTAAATGTGAATGTGTCCACGGTCCTGCTTAAAAATCTTCAAGCCTTTTAATAAAATCCCAAATTCTTAAAATGACCTATTAGGTACTACATGGCTTGGCTTCTACCAAACTCTCCAGTCTCGTCTCTCACCTCTCTTTGCCTTGTTGTCTAGGCTCCATCTCCACTGGCCATCTCTCAGTTCACTGAGCACCACGCTCTCTCTTACCACTGGACCCCTGTACTGGGGACACATCCTACTCTCCCTCTTTATCTAAACCAAAAAACCAAACCCACTGCCGTTGAGTCAATTCCAACTCATAGCGACCCTATAGGACAAAGTAGCACTGCCCCATATGGTTTCCAAGGAGCACCTGGTGGATTCAAATTGCCATCCTTTTGGTTAGCAGCCGCAGCTCTTAACCACTATGCTACCAGGGTTCCCCCTTTGTCTAGATAATACCTATTCATCAGACAGGGCATAGTGAAGACTGGATCGTTGCTGTTGTTAGGCACTGTCGAGTCAGTTCCAACTCATAGTGACCCTATGCACAACAGAACGAAACACTGCCTGTCCTGCACCATCCTCACAATCATTGTTATGCTTGAGCCCATCATCGTAGCCACTGTGTCAACCCATCTCGTTGAGGATCTTCCTCTCTTTTGCCGACCCTCTACTCTACCAAGCATGATGCCCTTTTCTAGGGACTGGTTCCTCCTGATAACACGTCCAAAGTAAGTGAGACCAAGTCTCGCCATTTTCCCTTCTAAGGAACATTCTGGATATACTTGTTTCAAGACAGACTTGTTCATTCTTCTGGCAGTCCATCGTATATTCAGCATTCTTTGCCAACACCATAATTCAAAGGCATCAATTCTTCTTCAGTCTTTCTTATTCATTGTCCAGTTTTCGCACGCAGAAGACTGGATTAGACCCTAATTAAAGAGCCTGAACTCTCTAGTTAAATACCCCTTTCTCTTCCTCAGCGCTCTGAACAATTTCAACTATTTTGTAATGGTATTATTTCTAATAACTGGAACCATGTCTGTTTGATTCCCTGCTCTATCTCTAGCACGGTGTCTGGGATACTGCAGGTTTTCATTAAATATTTGTTGAGTGATTGACTTGTTTGGGGGAGAAGATACTGACTTTAATTTTCAACAAGCTGAATACAGAATATACCCAGGTCCAGCTACTTAGCAGTCAGATGTTGGTACAGGTCTGAAGCTAAGGAGTTATATTTAATTTGATAAATGAATGAATTCCTAAATGTACTTCTTCACCTCTGACTTGCTTCTTCTGTTCATCATATGCAACTGAGGTCTATCCATGATGATAAAGATAGCTCTAGCTTATTTTATGCCAAATGTATTGTTTTTGCTTCTTCTTAACATGTACTCTCTTTTCTTATCAACTCTGTTTATTCTCTTCAGAATAATATAGTGCTCCTTCTCATCTCTCTGTTTTCAAACACTACTGTGACTCAGGTTTTCAAGCACAAGTTAAGTTTCTTCCCTGAATGTTCTACTCTGCCCAGCTAGTTCTCCTTTCTCTGAACATACTTTGCTTC
Source organism: Elephas maximus indicus (assembly GCF_024166365.1). Lineage (NCBI taxonomy): Eukaryota > Metazoa > Chordata > Mammalia > Proboscidea > Elephantidae > Elephas > Elephas maximus. Next base: position 63,392,425 of record NC_064831.1, on the reverse strand, counting down.
AACTCACTTAATTGTTTCTTGCATCTTGCTTTTGTTCCTCTACTAGCCTAAAAGCACTTGGAGGTCAAGGACCATGTCTTGCCTATGCTGCAAAAGATTTTCACTTCAGTAGTTGCATAAAGGGAACAGTAGGAGTTTGGTCACCACAGGGACATTTTTATCCTACCAACAAAGCTTTTCTTCTGCTTTCCCACAATAGCCTTATAAGACTGCTCATGTGGGGACAGCACTTCCTAGGTTACTAGCTGTGCCGTTTCTTCTTGGAAGGAAAAGAGAAAGACTACTTTGAGCTTTGAACGAAGCATTAAATTGCTGCTTATTTCCTATCAGAAAAGAGGAAGATAACTTATTTGTTACATACTTAAAGTTGCTCTGAGGAATGATGTTCACAAGGAAATGATTTGAATAAAAAATTTGGTCAGGACAGATTCTGAGTCAAAAGACAAGTCTTTAAAAGAAAGATCTATCATGATAATCCACCTTACCAAAATCAATTCATTCTCTATAGTGAAAATATTAATATTGCTCATTGTTTTTAAAATTAACATTGAGGTATAATTAATAAACAGTAAAATACACTCAACTGAGTTTGTTGAGTTCTGACAAATACATATACCTGTGTAATTACCACCACCATTTCTAACACCCTAAATAGTTCCCCTCACCCCTCGCGGTCAATTACCACATCCCTGGTTCCACTTTCTGTCACTATAGATGAGTTCTGCTATTCTGTACTACATAAAAATGTAATAACACAATACGTACTTTCTTGTGTCTGATTTCTCTTGCTCAGCATAATGTTTGGGAGATTCATTTATCCTGCTGTATGTATCAACAGTCTACTGCTTTTAACTGCTGAGCAGGATTCCGTCGTATGGAGAGAGTATGATTTACCATTTACCTGTTAATGGACATTTGTGCTACATCCCCTTTCGGGCTTGTAAATATGAAGCTTCCAAACCGTGGTCATACCCATCAGTTGTTCCCACGAGCAAATACTAGAATTCCAACTGTTCCATATCTTTGCTGATATTTGGTACTGTCAGTCTATTAACTTTTAGCCACTCTAGTTGGTGTGTTGTAGTGTTTCACTGTGGTTTTAATTTGCATTTTTCTGAGGATTAATCATGTTGAACATCTTTTCATTTACTTATTGTCCACTGATTTTTCTTCTTAAGTGTCTGTCCAAATCTTTTACCTACTTTTTAAAAAAATAATTTCTATTGTGCTTTAAGTGAAAGTTTACAAATCAAGTCAGTCTCTCACACAAAAACCCATATACACCTTGCTACATACTCCCAATTACTCTCCCCCTAATGAGACAGCCTGCTCTCTCCCTCCACTCTCTCTTTTCGTATCCATTTCGCCAGATTCTAACCCCCTCTGCCTGCTCATCTCCCCTCCAGGCAGGAGATGCCAACATAGTCTCAAGTGTCCACCAGTTCCAAGAAACTCACTCCTTACCAGCATCCCTCTCCAACCCATTGTCCAGTCCAATCCATGTCTGAAGAGTAGGCTTCGGGAATGGTTCCTGTCCTGGGCCAACAGAAGGTCTGGGGGCCATGACCACCGGGGTCTTTCCAGTCTCAGTCAGATCATTAAGTCTGGTCTTTTTATGAGAATTTGGAGTCCGTATCCCACTGCTCTCCTGCTCCCTCAGGGGTTCTCTGTTGTGTCCCCTGTTAGGGCAGTCATCGGTTGTGGCTGGGCACCATCTAGTTCTTCTGGTCTCAGGATGATGTAGTCACTGGTTCATGTGGCCCTTTCTGTCTCTTGGGCTCGTAATTACCTTGTGTCCTTGGTGTTCTTCATTGTCCTTTGATCCAGGTGGGTTGAGACTCACTGATGTATCTTAGATGGTCACTTGTTAGTGTTTAAGACCCCAGACACCACTCTTCAAAGTGGGATGCAGAATGTTTTGTTAATAGATTTTATTATGCCAAATGACTTAGATGTCCCCTGAAACCATGGTCCCCAAACCCCTGCCCCTGCTACGCTGGCCTTCGAAGCATTCAGTTTATTCAGGAAACTTCTTTGCTTTTGGTTTAGTCAAATTGTGCTGACCTCCCCTGTATTGTGTGTTGTCTTTCCCTTCACCTAAAGTAGTTCTTATCTACTATCTAATTAGTGAATACCCCTCTTCCACTCCCCTCCCTCCCCGCTCTCGTAACCAAGAAAGAGTGTTTTCTTCTCAGTTTAAACTGTTTCTCAAGTTCTTATAATAGTGGTCTTATACAACATTTGTCCTTTCGCAACTGACTAATTTCACTCAGCATAATGCCTTCCAGGTTCCTCCATGTTATGAAATGTTCCACAGATTCCTCACTGTTCTTTATTGCATAGTATTCCATTGTGTGAATATACCATGATTTATTTACCCATTCATCTGTTGATGGGCACTTTGGTTGCTTCCATCTTTTTGCTATTGTAAACAGTGCTGCAATAAACATGGGTGTGCATATCTCTGTTCGTGTAAAGACTCTTATTTCTCTAGGATATATTCTGAGGAGTGGGATTGCTGGGTTGTATGGTAGTTCTATTTCTAGCTTTTTAAGGGAATGCCAAATTGATTCCAAAGTGGTTGTGCCATTTGACATTCCCACCAGCAGTCTGGTGGGAATCCAATCTCTCTGGGTTCCAATCTCTCCATAGCCTCTCCAACATTTATTCTTTTGAGTTTTTTGGATTAATGCCAGCCTTGCTAGAGTGAGATGAAATCTCATTGTAGTTTTAATTTGCGTTTCTCTAATGGCTAATGATCGTGAGCATTTCCTCATGTTATCTGTTAGCTGCCTGAATGCCTTCTTTAGTGAAGTGTCTATTCATATCTTTTGCCCATTTTTTAATTGGGTTATTTGTCTTTTTGTAGTTGAGTTTTTGCAGTATCCCATAGATTTAAGAGATCAGGCACTGATCGGAAATGTCATAGCTAAAAACTTTTTCCCAGTCTGCAGGTAGTCTTGTTACTCTTTTGGTGAAGTCTTTGGATGAGCATAGGTGTTTGATTTTTAGAAGCTCCCAGTTATCTAGTTTTTCTTCTGCATACCCACTTTTTATTGGATTGTCCTATTACTGAGTTGTAAGAGTTCTTTACACACTGTAGATTCAAATTCTTTGTCAGATATTTGAATGGAGGCTATTTTCTCCCAGTCTGTGACTCGCCTTTTCATTTTATTGGTGTCTTTCCAAAAGTAGGAGTTTTTAATTTTGATAAGGTCCAACTCATCAAATATTTTCTTTTACGATTTGTACTTTTTTTTGCATCCTAAGAAATCCTTGCCTACCCTCAAGGTCATGTAGATTTTTATACTGTGTTCTCTTCTAGATGTTTTATACTTTTAGCTCTTGTATTTAGATCTGTTTTTGTTTATAACGTGAGGTAAGGGTCAAGATACATTTTCTTTCCCATACAGATATCCAATTGTTTCCACACCTCTTGTTGAAAAGACTAGCCTCTTCCCATTGATTGAACTACCTCAACAGCTTTGTCAAAATTCAGTTAACCATACAGGCATTGATCTATTTCTGGACTTGTTTCATTAATTTATAACACCTACCCTTACACTAATACCACTACAGTGTCTTGATTACTGCAGCTTTATAGTTAGTTTTGAAATCAGGTAGTATGAGTCCTCTGACCTTATTCTTCTTTTGAAAAATTTTTTTTGGATATTCTTGGTTTTTTTGTTATTCGATATAAATTTTGAAGCAACCTGTCAATTTCTATAAAAAATTCTACTGAGATTTTACTTGAAACTGCATTGGGGAGAACTATCTTCTGAACAGTTCTGCATCTTCCTATCTGTGAACATCGTATCTCCATTTATTTAGGTCTTCTTTAATTTTCCTTAGCAATGATTTCTAGTTTTCAGTGTACAGATCTTGAACATATTTTATAAAGTTATTCCTAAGTACTTCATATTTTTGATGCTACTATAAATGGTATTATTATTTTAACTCCGATTTTCCAATCTGTATACTGACTTTGTATCTTGCAACCTTGCTAAACTCCCTGGTGGCATAAATGGCTAAGTGCTCAGCTGCAACTGAAAGATTAGAGGTTCGAACCTACCCAGTGGCTCCACAGGAGAGAGACCTGGCGATCTGCTTCTGTGAAGATTACAGCCAAGAAAACCTTACAGGGCAGTTCTACTCTGTCACATGGCACCACTATGAGTCAGAACTGTCTTGGCAGCACCTAACAAAAATATTATCTTGCAACCTTGCTAAACTCATTTATAGTTTAGTAGCTTTTTGTAGCTTCCTTAGGATTTCTACTCCATTAACAATGAGCACATGCAGTGTTTATGCCTTGATCTGTAAATATCGTTTCTCATAAAAGAAACCACGGCTCCTTGGAGAAATGGCTGATTTCAGGGCTGAGGCTAGGAAAATACCAGATGAACCTGGGACATCTTACTTTGTCCAAAGAAAGATGGGAAAGGTCAAATGGACAGAGGGGCCATTCTCTCTCTGTGGGGAAGAAGGAAAGCTCTTCCTTATCTTAGAGTGCTAATAAACATAGAAGGGATAATGGAATTGGAAAATCACTATTTAGGAAATACCATAGTGACAACTGCTACCATAAGATCGCTATGAGTAAGAACTGACCTGATGGCACTCAAGAGTAACAACACAGATGCTGAAACTAGCAAGTCAAAGTTTGATGAAAAACAAGACCTTTACAAAGACTCATGGTGTCTCCCCCAAAAGGCATTTACTAATTATGAAGGAAAAAATAACAACTATATTGGAAAAGCCTGGCAGATATCATTTCAACCAAGGAATGAAAGTTAACATCACTAACAATAAGCTAAATAGACATCAGGTACCTCTGATACGATGCACCACCAACAACACAACACTTCTGTGCTATTCCTTCCAAAAATTCATAATGTGAATCTAATCAGGAGGAAACATTTGACAAACCTAAGTTAAGAGACAGTCTACAAAATATACAAGGCCTGCACTTTGCAAAAATGTAGTAGTAATGAAAGACAAGGAAAGACAGAGAAACTGTACTATGTTGAAAAAAAAAACTAATGGCATATGATAACTAAATAAACCTGGGCCAGAAAACCGTGTTTTTCTTTTGTTTCAAAGGGCATTTAACGAGACAACTGGTAAATATGAATAAAGCCTATAGATATGGGCCTGATGTTAATGTCCTGATTTTGATAACTGAACTGTGGTTACATTAGAAAATGTCCTCATTTTTAGCAAGTGCTCATTAAAGTATTAATGGGTAGAGGGATATCGTGTCTGTAACTCTCAAATGGTTCAGAAAAAACGTGTATATATAGACAGACAAAGAATGGTAAAGCAAATGTGGTAAAATGTTAGCCTTTGGAGAATCTAGGTGAAGGTTACATAGGAATTCTTTGTACTGTTTTTGCAACTTTTCTGTAAAAATGATTATTACAATATAAAAGGTTAAAAAAAAAATCACTGGTACAATGATTCCTTGATTTAACAAACTTACCCAGGTTTTCGATGGTGTAATAGCGCTGCTTATAGTCCACTTTGATGGTCTGGGCATGAGGGCTGCCAATGCCATAACCAATGGCATAACCTCTGACTACAATGTTCTGATTCTCTGGCGGAGTCCAGCTTACTACGATACTAGTGACAAGCGGGCGGACATGAAGAGAACTAGGCACTTCAGGAACACGAGTTTCTGGGAATGAAAACAGAAAAGCAAGATGAGACCCACCTTCCTTTTGGATATTTCACCATCCTTGGCAATGGTGCTCAGTCCCCTGCCAAACTGTTTGGGGCTAAATGTTTTCCATTATGCCCAAGAGTTTAAAGAGAACTTGTATGTACAGTGAAACATGGCCCATGGTTTTACTACATTCTAAGAACAAAACCAAACCCAATCAGCCTTATTAATATCATGGATTCTGACGCCATGGTCAGAAAATATAAGACACTGCAATGTTACCTTGGAAAGGGAAGACAAAGATTCAAGAACGTCTGCTCGGGAGAAAAACACATAAAGTGCCTTTCAATAGTTGCCTGTCCCTCTTGGTCCCAGCTCCAAACTTAACCAGGCAGAATGAGAAAGGCATAAAATTCCGAGTAATTAGAAGCCTGTTGTCAACAGGTGGATAAGCATTACATTATAGCAGTATTCATTTTTTTTTATCCTCCTAATAAGAGGCTTAAAAAGGGTGGCAATTTACAGTATTTTTCACATATATTATTTCAAGGCATAAATTACTACCTTATTTTAAAAATTAGTAAACTGAGAATTAAAGCTCAGGTCTTTTGTCTCCCTAGTCCAACACCTGTCACTGACACAGGTGCTACATATACACACCCACTTTGGGCCACATGTTTAACAAACAGGGGAGAAAAAGAATAGGATGTGTCCAGGACTAAGGAAAAAGGGAAACTGCAATTGAAATGAAGACATGATTTATGGGCCTCAGCTTTAAATTTCAGATCATCTATCTACTTAATGGCCTTGGTAAAAAAAAAAAAAAAAAAAAACAGACCCAGAGCACCTGTCTAAATTTCATTTGTTTTGGTTCTGCTTTAGTACTCAGAATGTGTCAGTCCCACCAATTGTTGTTCTTACCATCTAAGTCACTTTCAAAAGTTTCAGCAGACAGCCAGTCCGTAGCCGGGCCTGTACCATTGACTGTAAGAGCAGCCACTCTGAAATTATATTCGGTCCCCCGATCAAGACCTGAGACCCAAACAAGAAATAAGACAAGCTGAAACAAAAGCCTTGGGAAAACAAGACTAATAATTGTTCATTAAAGCAAATATCTCATCCACCAATTCAGTAAGGCCTGGATATTCTACTTGATGGGGAGCATGTATGTAGTTATTATCTTATAAGGTTTCAATTAGTCAACAGAACCAGCAAGACATAAATACAACACAATAGCTCCCTCCTCTAAAGCAGAGGCTGAAGCCCACACATCCCCAAAGGAGAAAAGAAAATCAGTAAAGCTTCCAGGAAATTAAGATTTATTTTTTTAAGAGCTAGAAGCGCCTTAACCCATTGCTGTTGAGTCGATTCCAACTCACAGTGACTCTATAGGACAGAGTAGAACTGCCCCATATGGCTTCCAAAGAGTGCCTGGTGGATTCGAACTGCCCACCTTTTGGTTAGCAGCCATAGCTCTTAACCAGTACATCACCAGGGTTTCCAGAAGGCACCTTAGGCATCATTTAATCCCATCCCTTTATTTTGTTACTACGGAATCTAAGGCCAAAAAGAGGCCAAAGATAATGAAAGAGTTACAATAAAGGAACACAGTCAGTTGATCTCAGGAGACACCAAAAGCCAGAAGAGAATGCAAACATGTAGCTCCTTTCATCAGGTTACCTCTGCTCTCTGAGCCACCCCATCACCACAGCAGAGAAATTTTAAACACCATATAAGGCCTAGATAGGTATTTCTCAGCAACCTGGTAGCTCATAAGTACATATAGTAAGAGAGGTTTAAAAAAAAAAAAAAAAACAACTTTCTATCATGTAACTTTTATACTTAATACTAGCTAATAAAGCACATGATTTATCCATGTATTGAGGGCATCAAAGATTCAGATATAAAAGTCTATCTTACTAAGCAAGGCAACAGTCAATAATAATATAGTCAGTTATTAATACATTCACACATACATTTTGGTTGTTGTCAGTGCTGACCCATAGCGACCCTACGTACAACAGAAGGAAACACTGCCCGGTCCTGCACCCTCCTCACAATTGTTGTACCGTACATTTTTAGAGGACTTAAATACCAGATATTATGCTAGATCTTATAAGGCTTATGAAAAATTACCCTACCTCCTCATATGCAGATCAAGAGCTCTTTGGCCAGCAGCAAAGTACAGAAAACCCAATCAAAGAACTTGGCCAGGCTACAAGTTGAGCCTAGGCTCAGTTAATCCTGTTGCATGGTACTGGGGGACACATGGTGGGTTCTGCTCTCTGCAGGCCCATATTGAATCTGTTTACCCACAAGAAGGCAAAGAATGAGAAATATGGAGGAGTAAAATGGCTGGGCCGAAGTCAGTTTACCTCCCTGCCTCCTCCCCATGTACACTGAACCAGAAAGTGCTAGAGCAGGCTGTACATGTACTTATGACTGTTACCAGACAGTAACCTGGACTACTAGCAAACACGGGGCTCAATCAACGTCTGGAAAGAATGTAACCAATCAGATTATCATTCCCTCCCCTTTCGGGAGACATTAGAATGTAAGAGAGGAATGAGAGAGTGAGCAAGTGAGAAGAGAGAGTATGTGTAAAGAGGGTTAAGAGTTTCTCTTTTCTGAAAGGGCCGCATAAACCAGAGACTACATCAGCCTGAGACCAGAAGAGCTAGATGGTGCCCGGCTACAATCAATGACTACCCTGTCAGAGACCACAACAGAGAACCCCTGAGGGAGCAGGAGAGCAGTGGGATGCAGACCCCAAATTCTCATAAAAAGACCAGACTTAATGGTCTGACTGAGACTAGAAGGACCCCGGTGGTCACGGCCCCCAGACCTTCTGTTGGCCCAGAAGCCAATTCTTGGTTGGTTCCCAAAGCCAACTCTTCAGACAGGGATTGGACTCGACAATAGGTTGGGGAGGGATACTGGTAAAGAGCGAGCTTCTTGGATCAGGTAGACAATTGAGACTATGCTGGTATCTCCTCCCTGGAGGGGAGATAAGAGGGTAGAGGGGGTTAGAAGCTGGTGAAATGGACACAACAAGAGAGAGTGGACGGAGGGAGCAGGCTGTCTCATTGGGGGAGGAATTGGGAGTATATAGCAAGGTGTATGTAAGTTTTTGTGTGAGAGACTGACTTGATTTATAAACTTTCACTTAAAGCACAATTAAAAAAAAAAAAAAGAGTTTCTCTTTTCCTAAGTAGCCTACAGAGTTTATAGTCTAAAACTAAGGCACACAAATGCATAATACAAAGATATGGCAGAAGCTTTAAGTACCTTAAGATACAATGGTACCAAAAAAAAAAAAAAAATGACAATTACTTCCAGCTAAAACTTAGTTCAACCATATAATTCATTGTCCAGTATAGGCTCTTGGTAATCCATATTTTGCCCTAACACTTATCAGGCTTTGAGCTAATGCTTCCAGAGGGCGAGGATCTCTGTTTTTGCCCACAACGGTATTCCCAGTGCCAGCACATGCTAATAAAGGTCCAAAAAAAGCCTGTTAAACAAGTAAATCTAGAGATGAATCTAAAATGCAAAGATTTTCTTGATAAAGAGCTATTTTACTATAAAAGCAGCATTTTGCTTACGTATCAAATGTTCCATTGAGAAAATGAATAGTCTCCTCATGGGAAAGGACTCTTTTTATATTGTTAGCACTCAGAACAGTACCTGTATATAATAAACATCTATCAATAAATATTCAAAATAATAGCCTCACAGATGGGAAACACTATTCCTGCTATTAGAGTAAAATCAGAGAATGACTTCAGAGACCATCTTGACTTCAGAGACTATAACGCCGCCTTAGTGAGACTCTTGGCAACATCTACTGCAGCCATGTTTACTCACTGCAGCTTAGAGATGCCAGCTTCATGCAAAGAAACTAAAAGACTGAAGATACTGTTGCAGCCAAACATCTACCTCCTCCTATTCTGAATGAAGTTAATCCTATCTCTGAGGTGAGGGGTAAAGAGAAAAGCTGGGTCATTTGAGCACACATTTCCAATGTCAGCGGCTCCCTCCATTTTTAGAAACTTTTTCCATACAAAGAATGGAATTATACTTTTTAACCCCAGATCTTGGTTATTTCAGAAACCTGGTCCCTGGGTGCACAGCAAAGTGGCTGATGCCAAGCTTCTCGAATCATTTCATTTCAATGCCTACCCAGGATGGATACAATGCAAGGAAAGTTAGAATTCTCAAAGGGTGACGAAATTCATTCTCAGGGCTTAGACAATAACAACAATACCTTCATCTCTTGAACTTCTCTTCAACCAAGTCTGCTTTTGACTTTCCTAGCAAAAATCAGTTGAGTCAGAGCTTTTGTCTCATGATTACTGCTACTATACAGTGATAATTCACAGACTCAAATTCATCTGCTTGCTTATGAAACACAGATAAGTTCTGTCGAGTTACAGAACAAAGGCAATGCATCTGAGGCAGTGGACCTACAGACACAGCCCGTGTGAGTTTACTCCCAGGGCAGGGACAGGTGGCTGAGGCTGAGGTGTATGTAGTCGAGAAGGACAGAGGCTAGGCACTGCTAAACTAATGCAGGAGAAGGCAGAATGGGCTCTGCTCAGACTACAGTCAGTTCTACAGCAGTATTAGACAACTCAGCGAATCTCTACAGAGTAAGGGCAGCTTAGGGCCATCTGTCTTTATTCTTTGCAAATGTGATTTTGCCATCCAAAGGAAGAGAAAGCACTCAATTTCCCTCCCACGCTCCTTGCCCTTGCTTAGTCGACTCTACTTCCCCCACTTGGAGAAGGGTGGATTTTCTGTGATCTGCAAGGGAAGCCTATATTCAATATGCATTGGGGCTTGTTTTTATCGGGTACACCACCTGCTCTGTTGCACATACATGGAATGCAATATGAAAGACTCTGATAGAATTTTCTAAAACTTTATAATACCCCTAGTAGCCAGTCCCTAGTAGCAGGTATAATTATTGTACTGCTGCAGCTATTTACAAATACTGCTTCAGGCCCACGAACACATGTATGGCATCAGTGTTATAAAAATCATTTCGTAGACCTCTGTTAGCAACTAGATTGAGGGGAGCAACTTCTTTGCTCCTACAGCTTTGTTTTACTTTTTTTGGACGACAAAAAAGTACTACATATTCAAAAGAGAAAAATTGGAAAATACAGAAAAAACACAAGGAAATAAAAATCAAACACAATCTCACTAATCAGAGATGGTGGAACCTGTAAGAGTGTTTTCATCAATCTGTATTGACTCAGAAGTAGACTGAACTGTTAAAAATCTTTCTGAAACACTTCTGTTTGTGTAAGTCAACAGCTCACAGCTATCATTAAACTAGCATAATTTAGTGTCTGAGAAAGATACCACATCCTAGCTTTTGCCTATGTGCAAAGCAGCTTACCTTCAATCAGCTGAGACAGCTGTGTCCCAGTTACCAGGGTTTCGGTGACATCGCTCTTCCGGGAGGCCTTTCGGTAACGAATCTTGTAGCCTGTAATCTGCCCATTTTGTGTGGCAAGAGGAGGGGGCTGCCAGTGGATCACAATACTCTGGGAAAAGTAAGGTTATATGGAGAAGAATGAACACATTAAAAGCTAGGTCTGATTCATGCCTTATTGCCCTGATTTAACTGTGCTACAGGGATTTTTTTACAGGGATGGAAAATAAAGCAGCAGGGTGCACAGACAGAGTTTTACTAAGTTACTGAATAATCGCTCAAAAATACGGTTTTATCTTAAACCCTTCAATGATCAAATGGGAAGATGATCATCAATACGGTGCAGCACGCCTTGGGCCCTTGATCTCTTGGGGTATTTTACCGGAAGGAAGACACTAGGCAGAAGTCTCAGGAAAGTTTTCAGAAGGAAAACATAAGCAGGCCAGAGGCATTTGCTTGGGTTAGGAAGCAAGCTACTGTTAGCTGTAAAGATTCTTTTTCATCTCCAGTGTGGAATAGCTGAAACCAAAATATTTCCATCTAAAACTCTTCAAAAAGGGAATTATTCATTACCAGCTGGTTATTTCTTATGAGGAAAAGGAGTCCTGGAGCACTCTTTCAAAGGGCTGAATATCTCAGTTGTCTATGTAGCCCAGAAGGGGCTCTGGACCTCTGAGGGGCATACAAGGTCCTAAGTGTACAGTGTGTGAGAACTTGACCAAAAGGGATGGTTTGAGCACATGCAACCAATCTGATAGGTATCTGCTTGGATTCACACAGGCTCATCTCACAGTCCTAAAGGACTATGTTATCATAAACTAATTATTCTTCTGCCATATCACCAAGGTTCTGGACCAGTAAGATCTAGAACGTTACCATTTACATAACAATAGCAATTTATTTGAAGAAAGTCTCAAGCAATTTTGGCATCAGAGAAAGGCAGTAAAGTTGAATAGAATAAACTAGAAACAATGTCTGTTATGGATTGAATTATGTCCCCCCAAAATATGTGTTGTAAATCCTAACCTCTATGCCTGTGGTTATAATCCCATTTGGGAATGGGTTGCCTTTGTTATGTTAACAAACAGGGTTAGTGTAGGGTGTATCTTGAATCAATCCCTTTTGAGATACAGAAAAGATTAAGCAAGCAAGCAAGCAGGCAAGCAGGCTAGGAAGCAGAGATGGGGGAGGACATATGCCAAACTACATGAAGACTGTCCAGGAGCAGAAGCTCAGAAGAAACAAGGACGTTCCTCTAGAGCCAGCAGACAGAGAAAGCCTTCCCCTAGAGCTGGGACCCTGAATTTGGGCTTCTTAGCCTCCTAAACTGTGAGAAAATAAATTTGTTTGTTAAAGCCACTCATTTGTGGCTTTCTGTTACAGCAGCACTAGATAACTAAGACAATGTCTAAGCCCAGCTTCACTAGCAAGCTTAATACCTAAGTCACCTTATTCCTCTGCTTGATGATGCTTGTTTTCAGTTACATTCTAATTTGTAGGTTTCGTATTTTTAGAAGTAGGTTATTATAACATTAGCGTTCATTTGTTTTGACAGCCTCCCACAGAATCTCCTCCTCCATAAGGCCCTCTGAGGTTCGTAACAGATCAGTAAAAATGAGCAGCAGCAACATCAAGTTTTACCTTTGAATTTCTCACTTCTACGGACAGATTCTGAGGAGCAGCACTGGGAACTAGACAGGCCAAAAGAAAAAAAGGTAAAAGGAAAATTATTTTCAATTACCCACACATCACCCATTATGAGGCTGGACTTCACACAAATGCACATCTCGAATACAAATTATGCAACCTAAAGGAGTAAAGCCAGCTGCCAGTGCCCTCATGTTCAAAGTGCTATGTTGAGGAGGTGTGGCCACGTTTGATCCATTTTATCATTCATATGTATACACCTATACCAAAGTTGGGAGCCCTGGTGGCGCAGTGGTTAAAGTGCTTGGCTGCTAACCAAAAGGTCATCAGTTTGAACATACCAGCTGCTCTCAGGGAGAAAGATGTGGCAGTCTGCTCCTGTAAAGATTAATAGCCTTGGAAACACTATGTGGGCACTTCTACTCTGTCTGATGGGGTTGCTATGGGTTGGAACTGACTTGATGGCAATGGGTTTGGTTTTGGTTTACACCAAAGTCAGTATGCACCAATGGAAAGTTAGATACTTATTTCAAGGGTATGCCAATGGCTTTCAACTTTTCTAGGTCCCTCTTCCAGACAGATTAAACCTTCTGAATATTCTTAGTTTTAGCCTATTTTTGTCTTGGGAAAGAGCCATAAGTTTTCTGGAGCCAAGTCTAATGAACATGACAAGTGAACGAACTGGGTTAACATCATTATGGTTCAAAATGAGATGTACATAAATCAATGAGCTTGGCTTTCTTGTGGGGTTCCTAAACTGGTTTTGAAGGCAGTGCTCAAGAAGAGCAAAGAGATATTTAAGAAGTAACAGAGTCAGTAAAGCTAGCCATCTGGTTTCCCAAGGCAACTACATAGCAGGGAACATTCATTTAGATGTGAGAAGTTTGGAACTGTTGGTTAAACAAACAGTTGTATAACTTTAGTTCCTGCATATCTGAACGTAAGGCAGGAGTATCTCAAAGTTAACTGCCCTCATCCTCCAGCATCTCCCTTCCTAGTGACTATAGCAAGGAAAGAAAGCTTAAGTAGACGTGATTCCTTTCCTCTCCACTTACAAAATGCTAACTCAAGCCTTTATCAATGCATTACACCAGGAGGCATGTGATGGCAGTCTGCTCCTTCACGGCTGATGTTTACGTCTGGCCATTTGCCTTAGAGAGTCAAACTATAGCTTTTTACAAGCATGCCTGTTTATATATAAGGGCTATATTCCCATACACGTATTAAAAAAAAAAATTCTGTTTCATGAACAACTAAATGCAATGACTGATATTGTCTGTCCTATTCTAAAATTAATGTGATTTAAAAAAATGCTGGTCCTGACCTACTCAATCTCTTAGGCAAGCTGCAGTTTGAAAAGCACATGGGTATACGTACATAATTTATCTTAGAAGTTCAAACACAGTTACAGGTGAGAAAGGAAACTGTCACAAAATATTGAAGAATTAGAAAGATCTACTGGGCATGCAGATCTAATTGTTAAGTACAGCAAGACTAGCCTTCCAACAGCCTTGGGATGGTTTGTGCTCTGAACAAGCGATAGCATTTACTTACACATAAGTCCCTGCTACAACTAAAAACAATGAGGGCCTATTCGGTACCAGGCACTACAGTGCTCTATGCTCCCAGTGAATCCTTACACCAACCCTATGAAGTTGGTATTGTCTACATTTTATATTTAAGGAAACATGCTCAGAAATGTTGACGTGACCAAAGTCACTACCAAAAAGTGGTAGAACTGAGGTTTCATCTGAATCTTCCTGACATCAAAACTCATGATCTTACCAAGGGCACCAAGGGCACCAAGTATGGTATTTGTTTCAAAGAAATAAAGACTCACCATCTGACAATGTTCGAACAGCAACATCTTGTGTGGAGACTCCAGGGCCATGTTTATTGTAGGCCACCACTCGGAAACTATACTCTGTATATTTTTTCAACCCATTGATGGTGTAAGAGTGACTGGCAACGTCAACATCCTTGAGTAAAATAAAACAACTTATACAACTCGTCAAGACAAATGCTTCAAAATAAAGAATTTACTATACAAATTCTATATTTTACATGATATAGAGCTTTTTCCTTTTATGAAATGTTATTAAACATTCAAAGCAGATGAATCATAAGCATTGGCAACTTATTTTAGAAGTATTGCTTGATATTTAGGGACCTGTGCTGGTAAAAACTACAGGGTACTTTGGTACAAAGAAATTCAATCTGTCTGCTGTTAATTTCCTAATCTTTTTTTCTCAGATTTCTAGTTAAGCAATACTGAGTTTCAGAAATATATTTCAACTCTACTAGTTCAATCAGTGGATTAAAACATGGCTTCATTTTATACCTGCTCTTTGTCAGTTCCTTTCTCCATGTAGTACAATTTGTAATTCTGAATTTCCCCATTCCCAGACAATGGTGTTTCCCATGTGACAATAATGGAAGTAGGTGAACTTGCATATGCTCGGATGTTAGGTGCTGGTCCAGGAAGCTGAACTAGAAAGAAAATTTTAAGAGAGCAAGATAGGAATGAAATCCACTGCACTCCTCAATAATGATTCTCAGCAATATTGTCATGGGGCCATGTTTAAAGAATAATAAAGACTAAGAAAATATGTGATTTAACTGAAGTGGCTTCAGGATAATATATAATTAAATGCATTTCCTTTTTCATGACTCGAAACCACAAATTATCTGTGAAATACCTCAAATTGATTCAAAATAAGAAAAAAAGGAAAACTACAGAACTCTTCTTGTGGTTTATAAAGTCCTGGTTTTACAAAAATTACAGTTGGACTACAAATCACATAAAAGCAACTACCACTAAGACAGCCTTCATTTGCCAGGCACTGTGTTGGCTCTGGTGATATAGTGATGGATAGAGTTCCTTGTCCACGAAGAACTCCCAGTCTAGTAAGGAAGTCAGACACGTAAATAGTGACAAATAATGTCAAACATACTGTTATGGATTGAATTTGTCCCCCCAAAATATGTGTTGCAAATTTTAACTTTTATACCTGTGGCTATAATCTCATATGGGAATGGGTTTTCTTTGTCATGTTAATGAGACAGTATTAATATAGGGTGTACCTTGTGTCAATCTCTTTTAAGATAGAAAAAGATCAGATTAAGCAAGGAAGCCCAGTAGGGGGAAGGCAGACACCAAGCCACATGGAGCGCTCCAAGGAACCAAGAAACAGAAGCTGAAGAGACAAGGACCTTCCTCCAGGGCCAAAAGACAAAGAAAGCCTTCCCTAGAGCCAGTGCCCTGAATTCAGCCTTCTACCCTCTGAAACAACGAGAAAATTAATTTTTGTTTGTTAAAGCTACCCACTTGTGGTATTTCTGTTAAAGCAGCACTAGATAACTAACACACATGCTAACAGATTCAGGTAATGGTTGTAACAAGAACAGACAGGAGGGTGCTCAATTCTGCTGTGGGAGGGGATAGGTAGGGAAGGGAAGGATTGGTGAAGACTTGGTGAAATCAAGAAGAACGAATAGGAGTTTGCTCAGATACCAAGAGGAAAATTACTCCATTCAATGGGTCAACAGGTAGGATATATGTAAAAACACAGTGTTATGTAGTTCAGGTTGGCTGAAACAGAGAATGGATGTGGGAGATGATAATGCTGAAAAGGATGACAGGAATCAGGAAATAAAGTGCCTTTAATGCTATGAAGTTTGGATTTTCTCCAGCAGATGTTAGGTAATTACTAAAAAATTATGAGCAGGAGCATAACATGGTCAGATCTTAATTTAGAAAGGACATCTGAACACATGCATGGAAGAAACACAGTGAGGAAACAAGACTAGATAAAGGAATAATAACCAGTCAACCTGACAGTCAAACACTAGTGCTTTACATGTATTTTCTTATTTAATCACTGCAATAACCCAAACGAGACAGATATTATTATCATTCCATTTACAGATGAGGAAACTGAGGTTGAAACACTAAAGAACTTTTCTCAAGTGATGGGAAAGTTAGGGAGAGATGGAGCCAGGAACTGAGTGCTTTCTAAATTTTGGGCTCAAGATGACCAGTTAGGAGATTATTATAACACCCTCAGTAATATATACATGATTGGATGACTGGATGACTAGTTAACTGGTCCAGTGTCTGTCTAGTTCTGACTCCCACAATGGCTCATGCACCTTTCTAACCCTATTCTTTTTGTCTGACTGACAGGCTGCAGTTCCAATTTAGACACAAATTCTGGGTAGCTGCCTACACTTTGGTAGACATTCTATATTTGAAAACAATTTATCTGGCACTAGTGTCTCTGTAATAGACATCCATTAGATTTAAGAGCTAGGAACGGGGGGGGGAAAAAAAACAAACAAAATGTAAAACAAAATGGCTTTCTTGAAAAACACCACCACAGCTTAAGACAAATTTTGCTCCCAAAGTAGAGAAGCCTGAATATGGATACACTAACAGTTGTTTGCTGTATTTAGTCATGAATCATGCTATTCACTTAATGTGAAGTGCATATTTTGTGCGGCCTGACAGGTGGGATTTGTCACACTTCTGCTGCTACGGGAAACTTTCCTCTACCTTATTAGAGGGGAAGAAAAACAAAACAGTTCCTGAATTCCCTTGAAATCACTTTCAATATATTCATTGGCTAAATGTAGGCAAATATGATCCTAAAAAAGGTGCTAATGAATTCCTTCATTTCAGCTGCACAGTGGCATACTAAATGTAAAAAAAAAATGCAAGTGGGTTTGTGAAGCTAAATATGTAAAATATTTTCAAGGGCTGATTCCAACACTTACACCTCCCCCACACAAGCTGAATACCTCCAGATGAAATGCAAATCCTTCCCCACTAACTCCTTCTCTTTTGCCAGGACATGTTGCATTCTCTCTCTCTATCCCTAAAATACTTCACCAGACCTGTTGCCCCTTCCATTCACATTCTTACTTAACTACTTTGTTTTAACCAAATTTCTGGAACAGGCGATAACACTGTCTACTTTCCTTGTGATGCTAACGCTTTTAATACTACTGAAATGGCACCTTAACTTGTCTGTCTCTGGTACCAGACTGTATGCTCCTTGCAGGTAAGAGTCAAATCTTACCCATTTTTACATATTCACTGCCTCGCACATGAATGACACATGGTAGCCACTCTACGAACTCACTCTTCCTTACTTTTCTTTCATTTCTAAATTTGACAGTGATCTTTCTAGTCCAATGGTTCTCAACAGTTTGACTCACAAGCTCTGAAATGGTAATGAAAGCTACAGGCTCTCTCCCAAGGAAAACGTGAAGATGCACAGACACACAAGTATTCTCATGTATTTTCAGAATGAGGTTCATAAATTCCAGGTAGAATTCCTGTGTTTGATAAAATCCAGTGGTCTTTTCCTTCTTTTTCATCATGACTTACCTTGTCTGGAAGCCCTGCTGGCACAGTGATTAAGAGCTCAGCCTGCTAACCGAAAGGTCGGCAGTTCAAATCCACCAGCCACTCCTCAGAAACCCTATGGGGCAGTTCTACTCTGTCCTACAGGATTGCTATGAGTCAGAATTGACTGGCAGTGGGTTTAATTTTTGGTTTTTCACCTTGTCTATGTACTGTTTGATTCTAGTTCTGGGATTTGGGTCATGTACCTTCCTTCCTCCAGAATGCTCTAAGTCAAATGCTTCAAGGTCAACCTCAGGTCTCATCTTTTCCTAGGAACCTGCCTTAACTTACCTATCTTTTATAGTCATTTTTCCTTACTCTGCATTTCAATAGCTTTCATGTATAAAGCCTGTATATGAACACTAATGAAAGTAACTGAGCTTGAAATTAAATGCCATGTTCCTACTCATATCTGAACATGAATAACTGGGAAATTTAACATCCTTTCCTGTAATGAGAACATATTTTTCCTTTTCAGTCAATCCCTTGATTCTCTGATAGTCTCTTATTCTTGCCTGGGTTTGATCCCTGACCCTCAATCTCTATCAGTGAAATGATCACTTCCTATTTTGGCTGCTCATTATTTAAAGGGAGAACTCCTGTCTTGTTCATCCCTATGTCCGCAGTACCTGTGTGGTGCCTGGTATGTTGTTGTTGGCTGCTGTTGAGTTGGCCCTCACCTCACGGTGACCCAGGCACAATGGGGTCAGACCACTGTGATCCATCAGGTTTTCACTGGGTCGTTTTTTCAGGAGTAGATCACCAGGTCTTTCTTTCAGGGCCTGGTATGAAAAAAAACTAAGCCTGTTGCCATCCAGTCAATTCCAACTCACAGTGACCCCACGAGCCAGAGAACTGCCCCATAGGGTTTCCAAGGAGCAGCTGGTAGATTCGAACTGCCGATCTTTGGGTT
Source organism: Elephas maximus indicus (assembly GCF_024166365.1). Lineage (NCBI taxonomy): Eukaryota > Metazoa > Chordata > Mammalia > Proboscidea > Elephantidae > Elephas > Elephas maximus. The sequence goes on along the minus strand of NC_064831.1, from coordinate 63,373,350 downwards.
AGCAGCCAAGCTCTTAACCACTGCTCCGTCAGGGCTCCAGTGTCTGGTATAGGAGGTGCTTAATAAATGCACGATGAGTGAATGATTCGCTACAGTACTAGAAAGTGAAGTTCCCTAGCTTTTGGACTTCACTTATTCTACCCAGCGGGTAAAGTACTTAAATTATTCCCGTAATCTCACTGGTAAATTCACGTAATCTGTTTAGTCCCCTGGCCAGCAGCTTTCACGCATGTATCTCACATGCCCTCTACCAGAAGTAAAATCTTTGTTGTTACCGGAGGCTGTTTGTTAACACAAAAAAGTAGTACAATCACCAGTAAAAGAAGACTGGGGGGCGCTCCTAGGAAAGATGGATTAAAGGAAGGCAAAGTCTAGAAGAAGTCCCAAGCGGCTAAGCATCAATTCTGTCTCGACTGCTTCTGATAATGTCAGGTCTACAGTTTATAACCAAGATCTAAGATTAGAAGACGTCTATAAAATAAATCAACCTGATGTTCATCTTAAGAAATGTAATTGGAAATAACACTATTTAGCACAAAAAAGCCTTAAAGAGATTCTGAACCGTGCAGTGTAAAGATCAGGACAATCCAACTGACGACAGTTATTAAATACCGTCTCCATATGGAGGGCACTTCAGTAGACAGTGTGGGAGATATAAGGATGGCAAGGACTCAGTCTTTGTCATAAGATAAATGAGATACATTCATAATCACAATTGAAAGAAAAAAGTGATAACATATCTTAGAATTGTAGAGATCCAATATAAGACAGGATCAGAGGAAAGATTCTGAAAGAAAGCTGAGCTAGGTCTTAAAAGATCAGTAAAATTTGAATATATAAAGCAGTATTAGGAGATGCATACTGTCTATTATTTGCTATTTTTTGATGTGAATTAATCTTATCTCTCTAATTCACGAGATCCTTGAAGGTGAGGAACTGTTATCTTCTGTCTCTCTATGGCATGCAAGGCTAAACACAAGGTAGACCTTCATATAGTTCTACCTACAACAGGCGAGGCTGATGCAAAGGTGGAAGACTTACCCTCAGGCTGTGTTTCTACTCGTAGTGGAGCTGAACTCTCTCCAGAGCCGTGCTTATTTTGAGCCATTACTCTAAAGATGTACACAGTTGCTGGCATCAGGTTTTGAATGGTTACCTGCATGTCTCCTGGATGACTGGTATTCTCAACACGTTCCCTTTGGACAAAGAAGGATTTAGAAAGAAATGGCATCACTTAGGAACGTTTCTAGAATGTCGAGTTTCATTTTCACTGCAGTGACCACAGACATCACTCCGTATCAAAGTCTAACAATTTTAGGTCAAATTTAGTCTCAATTCTCAAATAATGAAATTTGGGGGGTGGTGAGGCAGTGCAAAGTAGACTAAGACTTTGGTAAAGAGCAAGGTCATACATGTCTGTTAACTTGCTGGAGCTCCTGCTCAAACATTGGTATTGCTTATTATTATTACTGCTTCCTTTCAGAGAAAACAGAGAGACAGCTCTGGGTGCCATTTCAAATGGAGCAGCTTGTCATCATCTTTACAGGCTTTAGGAATCACTGAGTTTTAGTGAGTTATTCTCAAGAAACTCAACAGAAGGTAGTGGTAGGTATGACCTAATTTTCACAGAAACAATCAAGGGATGCTGCATATATTTTGAATAAAAAAATCAACTAAAAAAAAAAAAAACACTACATATCATCACTTTAAAATTGGGAACAAAAACATTAAAAAATTAAATGAATCCTACATGTAATCCAATCTATAGACTAATCATGACACTGAATTTTAAGAGTGTATTTCTTAAAACTAGTACTCCTTTTGAATGATTTCAAACTGACTTGAAACATCTAACAAATCTCATCATGAACAGTACAAATAAATCTGGTGCTCTGTGTCATGAGGAGATGAAAAACATAAAAGCAGTTGTCTAGGTTCCTTCAAAAGGTAGCTTCCGGGCTCTATATTGGGGGTCTGTGTGTCCACGTTTGTGCTCAGTCTACTGTACTTATCATGATAAAAATCAGATAATATCACACAGTATTGATTTGTAAACTTCCACTTAAAGCACAATAAGAATTACTAAAAAAAATATTACACAGTAATCTTCAACACATACTGTGAAGGAATTTACTTGTTGTAGACAAACAGTTGGTCTTTAAGCATTGTAATCATAAGAGGAAAGACCTCTATCTATCTTGAGAAAATAATAAAAAAGCCAAAATTACTCTGTGGGAGAAATTATTCTGAATTATCTTACCTGTTGAATTAAAATTCTTACTTAAAAATACTGGTAATTTGTCATGAAATCAGTGATTAAAATTTGTTAAGGTTTACATGACCATATGTCAATTTTTCTGATTGTATATGAACCTCTGCATCTGAGAGACTTACGTGTTTTTCAATAGTTTTCTACAGCTTTTTAAGCTGCCCTACTTTAATTAAACAACAAAAAATAAATCCAACACTGCCCCATACCGTATCTATAGAGGTGGTTTTCCTGTAATCAGTCAGGTTCACTGGAAAGGAGCCCTGGTGGCACAGTGGTTAAGAGCTACAGCTGCTAACCAAAAGGATGGCAGTTCGAATCCACCAGGCACTCCCTGGAAACCCTATGGGGCAGTTCTACTCTGTCTTACAGGGAGGGTCATTATGAGTTGGAATCGACTCGACAGCAACAGCTTTCTTTTTCACTGGAAAAGAACAGCATGGTAATAAAAGTTATTGCTCAGAGACATTTGAGATACTTATATTTTCCCTTCAGCTAAACCTCTAAATCACAGAGCCCAAGAATGATGATATCAAGCGGTTTCTTACACTTTGAGGTTTCTGACATTTGTTATGTTCTGTCCACAAATGATCTGTTTAAAAAAAAAAAAATGTATTTTACACTTCACTAAACGTAAAGCTCCATGAAAGCGTAAAGCCTAGGTCTGTTTTGCTCACCCTGCAGATAAAAGTTCAAATGAGTTTTCTCCTAGAGAGATAATGGGAGGAGAGTCTATTTTACTTTAAACTGAAGTTAGGAGGTCCAGTTCTTGTTCTGGCAATGCTACTAGCTTGCTATGGGTCCATGAACCTGAAACCAAACCTGGGGCCATCGAGTTGATTTCAACTCATAGCAACCCTATAGGCATGGGTAGTCACTAACCCTTCCTGGCTTTCAGTTTCCTTCCTCGTGTATTAAACAAAGGATCAGTCCAGGAGTCAGCAAAGTTCCTCTTAAAGGGCCTGATAGTAAATACAGTGAAACCTGCCAAAGCCGAAATCTATGGAAGGCAGAAACCTGTCAGAGAAGGAAAACTCAAATATTTCCCACTAAAATGAGTGACAGAAAAGTGGCAAGACTGCACCCTCTCAAAGGTGGAAAACTAGCGAGACCTGGAAAAACAAGACAGTTCTGCCAAGTTCCGGCTCTCACAGGTTTCACCGTATTTGCAGGCCAAGAGGCAAAATGAAGGATATTCTTAAGTTATCTATGGGCAGCTGGTTTGACCTGGCCATGGTCCAGTTTGCAAACCCCTGGGCTAGACTAACAGATCTCTAAGGTTTCATCCAGTGCTAAATTGCTATCAATCTCTGGAATAACTTACTCTCTTCTCTCCACTTAGTAGTTAATATCAAATAAGTACAACTGTTCTAATTAAAGGCTGAAAATTTTATAATTGAAAAGGCAAAAGAGGGACTATTTAGAATCTTGGGCAACTAAGCTACCCAACAGAATTTCATCTCGTGACCAAGGCACAGAGTGCCACCTAGTGGCTGAATGTTCAAACGCAGGAAGTGGGGCGACTGCACTTACTGCAGTATAGTACAACTCTTGGCCACCCTATAGGACAGAGTAGAATTGTCCCATAGGGTTTCCAAGGAGCAGCTAGTGGATTCGAACTGCCGACCTTTTGGTTAGCAGCTAAGCCCTTAACCACTGCGCCACCAAGGCTCCACTTAGTGGCACAGGCTCTCACATTTAATTCTGATTAAGTCTACGAAGTAAATCTATCACCCTCAATTTTTAAATGAAAACAATTAAGCTTCAAGAGGTTAAATAAACTTTGTTTATAAAACAAGTACCTACAGTCTTCTGACTAGGTGTTCTTTGTACCACTCCTTCACTGCCTCTCCTCAGAAATCATAAAGTAATAAAGTGATAAAAAAAAAAAAAAAGATTATAGTCTCAGAGAATCTTCCTTGGAAATATTTCCCAGATCTATCCTCTGAAATTCAAGTCACTGCTTTCCTTTTTATCCAACTCATCAACCACTGCGTTCCTCAATGAACACAACTACCTTTTTTGTCTCCCTGACTCCATTCCTCCTCCCTTCCAATCTTGTTTAAGGCTTCCAAAGTACTGCTATTACAAGGTGCTTTTTTTAAAAAAAAAAAAAAGTGCACACTTACTCAGGGATCTAAAATAGTCCCTTCTTGCTTATCTGATTATGTCCAAATTCCTCCTGGCATTCCAACATCTGGCTCCGAACATATACTTTATTCTAATCCCTCACTAATTCATGCCCAACTATCCAAACTATCCTTCACACACTAGAAACATAAATTCAGCTGGAAATCCATCTTATATAGCGCCTCTTCCTTTATGTGTACTTGTCCTCTTGCCCCCAACAATTCAACTTTTATATTTCTCTCAATTCCTTTTATTTATTAATCCTTTATTAATCATGCCTGTTTACTCCATTACCCATTAATTATAATTTAAAGTGACATATTCTCATTAAAAACATTTAAATACAAAAGTACATATAGTTTAAAACAAACAAACAAAAGCCCCAATTCTTCTTCCTGAAAACCTGTCCCATCCCGAGATCTAACCATGGCATATACTGACATGTATCCTGCCAGATCTCTCTGCCATGACTTCTCAGCACTACTGACATTTTGGGACAGACAGTTCTTTGTTGTGGGGACGGTCCTGTGCACTGTAGAGTGTTTAGTAGCATCCCTGGCCTCTACCCACTGGATGTACCCCTCCAGCCCACTTGTAACAACAAAAATATCTCCAGATACTGCTAACTGTCCCCTAGGGGCAAAACTGCCCCCCATTGAGAATCACTGGTTTATATATTTACATATACATCAAATTATATAGATCTAAGTCATTTTCTAAAAATTGCTGCATCATACTCCATATGGATAAACAAATATTATTTGCTCATTCCTCATCAATGGACATTTACATTGGTTTTTTTGTTGCCGTTGTTCTTACAAACAATGAACATTTCTGTAAGTGCTCCCTGTGCATCTGTATATTTCCATGTTTCTCAGACGGATAAGCAGAGGTGTAACTGTTGGACTGAAGGGTATTCACATACACTGCCAAATCACCGTCTCCAAAGCCTATTCTCGTTTACACTGCCACTGGTAGCCTAGAATGAACTTCTTCCCAGTCCTTTCACTCATTTACACTGGAAATTATCAACTTAAAATTTTTGCCAAACTTATGGGTGAAATATGATAATTCATTATTTTGCATTTGAAAGATTGCTAATGATGGTGAAAACCTTTTTTTTTGTTTTTTTTTTTAACTTTCATGGGGTTTCCATCACTTCTATCAATCACCTGCTTGTATCATCTGCCTCTTGGGATATCTTTTACTTAACTAATTTGTAGCAGCTCTTTATGTAGACCGGATATCAATACATTATCTTTTATAGACGTTACGGATAATTTTTTTCAGTTTGACACTTGATGGTTTTACCTTGTTTATGACGTTTTAGCAAATGGAATTTTATGTCATTATACAATAAACTTTGTCAATCTTTCCTAGTAAGGCTTCTAGATTTTCTATCTTCCTTTAAAAGGCCTTTCTTAGTCCCCAAAATGATAAAAATAGTTTCTATATTTTCTTCCAATACACTGACAGATTTTAAAAATATTTATCTCCTGATCAGGCATAACAACCATTGTGAGGATGGTGCAGGCCCGGGCAGTGTTTCATTCTGCTGTACACAGGGTCGCTAAGAGTCAGAACCAGCTCGACAGCACCTAACAACAGTCCATCTATAATTTGTTGTTGTACATAGTATAAGACAGGGATAAAACTTTTATTTTTCCCACCAAATGGATAGTCAGTACAATCTGTTGAAAAATCCATTACTTCTCCATGAACTAAAATTAATTTATTCACTTAAATATTTACTGAATGTTACTGTATGCCAGGCTCTGTTCCAGGCGGTGTGATACTCTACTGAACAAGACAGACGCAATAAATAAATTAATAAAAGAGAATTTTTCAGAAAGTGATAAATGCTTTTAAAAAAATAGAAAAACACAACAAAACAAAACAAAACGTGTGATGGGATGTGGTGTTTTGCTAAGTGTTTAACAATCAGCTCTGGGTTGTAGTGTTTGCTGATGTAAATACTTCCAACCATGCTAATTTCAAGCAACCAAGCGATACCATCAGGTTTTCAAAATTTCCTGAAAATGTAACTTGAGAAGGGGCTGGCTCTAGTACACACTGTGTGACATTGACTTTAGAGTCTGTCTGGTGTGTATTCAAGGAAGGCCTGAGGAGGTATCATCTGAGAACAGGAATTTGTGAGGGAAAAGCATTTCTCATATCTCTCCCTCTCTCTCTTTCAAATATAAGTATCCCAGTAGAAAGACAAGCTTTATTTCACGTGGCAGGGCCCTAACTAAAGCAGATATTTTGGCTTTCTTATTTCGGTGTGAAGTAAGAACATAATGAAGGAATCTACTTCCCACAGAGCCCCCACATGCTCAGCAACGTTAAGGACACATAGCACATGCATGGTGCCTTCCAAAGAGTTTATAATTTGGTTGAGAAAACAACATAAATATAAATATATATACATATAAAACTCTGCCGCCATTAAGTCAATTCTGACTCATTGCGACCCTATAAGACAGAGTAGAACTGCCCCACTGGGTTTTCAAGGATCAGCTGGTGGATTCGAACTCCTGACCTTTTGGTTAGCAGCTGAGCTCTTAACCACTGTGCCACCAGGGCTCCTAACACAAATACACCTAACATAGTTGAAGAGCAACAACATGACAGTATAAGATCATATCCTGTCATAACCAAGTGCCAATATTACTGGTACAAGTAAGTGTATCTTTTAAAATGCTGTATGTGCCAAAAAGGGTGGGAAAAGCTTTACGAGGGCTTAGCCTGGGCCAGGAAGGATTGACTGAATATATATATATATATATATATGTATATATATATGTATATATATATATATACATATATATATATAAAGGGATGGGTACTTCAGCTGGGAAAGGGGAGGGGGAAGTGACCGAAGACAACAGCACGTGGGGAAAAGCCATAGTGGTAGGAATTAGATTGGTTTCATTAGAAACTGAGCTCAAACTGGGCAAGAGAGAAAAATAAGGTTAGATAGATAAAATAACCAAAGGGTTGGCAGTTCAAATCCACCAGGCGCTTCTTGGAAACTCTATGGGGCAGTTCCACTCTGTCCTATAGGGTCGCTCTGAGTCGGAATCGACTTGATGGCACTGGGCTAGATAAAATAAAGCCAGACTGTAAAGTACCCTAGAGATTCTGGATTTTTTTCCTATAAGCAATGGAAGGGCAATATGAGTTCCTGAGAAGACTGGAGATAGGAATGTAATGAAAATGCTGTTTTAGGAAGATTATTGTTGTAAGGCGCTGTCACATCAATTTCAACTCATAGAGACCCCATGTTGTCACTAACTCTCTTGCATCAAGGAGACTGTATGGAGCTCAGCAGCCCAAACCCACATAAGGGTGCAGGCAAATATTCATTTAACTTTAGTAAGTTAACAGTTCATGTTGAGCTCTAGAATCTGAAAGGCCTACGTAAGCTATATCCTGTAGGCTGTGTTGAAAAAAAGGGTAGCCATGGTTACATTTTAATACTTTCACCTAAATGGCTCTCTTATCCTTAGTTTTGCTCCTCCCTCCCATCTACACACTCCCCAAGTCAACTCAGAAAGGCTGGAAAGAGTACCAGCAAATTCTCAGTCTGTTTTGAAATTTTTTTGATGACCTAAAATGAGGGAAGATGCATGTTGGTTAGTGATACCTTCTGGACCGAAAATTGGTACACGTCCTGCCCAAGGGTGCCACGGTGAGCATGACCGGGCTGGGGTGCGCTATGATGCAGCCAATAGGCTCCAGACACACAGCCACTTACCTAGCAATCCCTTCCTTGGTGTAGAAGACAGAGTAGGTAAGGTTGTCTCCATGGGGGTCTGATGCAGGTGTCCGCCACGTCAATTTGATAAAGCGGGTAGAGACCAGGGAGGCCACGACATCCCGAGGAGCTGAAGGCAGTGGTCCCGTTGTGGCTGGTGCTAGATGGTCAGTAGTGGCACTGGTCAGTGAAGTGGGAGGTAATGTTGGGATGGCAACATCTTGTCATGTGCAAACATTGGGGAATATGAAGGGCAAACCACGACGGTTTTAAAAAAAGAGAACAGAAAAAACAAAAAACAAATAAACAAAACCACGATGGGAAATAAAATAAAATGAATGAACATAAAAAAGGCCATTAAACTGAAGGCTACCATGCAGGCTAGGGTAACTACCAAAAACTAACGGGCACTATCAAGACACATCACTGTTGAGCAAGCAGGCTTTTTGATCACTGTAATGGTAGTGGTCAAGGGACAGGGGTAGGGAGAGGGGACTGATGGCTAAGAATAAAACATCTCACAGAAGGACACAGCAGAGGCCAGATGATTTTCAAAATCCTGACAGCCGCATGCAACCTCTGTCAAGCTGCACATAAAGTCTCATATATGATACAAAAGATAAAACCAAACCTGTTGCTGTCCAGTCGATTCCGACTCATAGTAACCCTAGAGGACAGAGTAGAACGGCCCAATAGGGTTTCCAAGGAGCAGCTGGTGGATTTGAGCTGCCGACCTTTTAGTTGGCAGCTGAACGCTTAACCACTGCACTACCAGGGATCTATATAGGATAAGACCTCAATGTTTTCTTCTACTTTGTCAAAGTACGAAATAAAGTGCATAGTGTGGATGAGCCTAGTTACAATCACCATAGGTCCGAGACCATGGTGACCTCACTGCAGAGCTGTGTCTTCAACTCTGTAGAGAGGCTTAGATAAAAGGGCTTTATGAGGTCATATCATCAATTTTGCCTAATATTAAACTGTTCTCTAATATCTAGTGAAGTTTACCAACCATTCTCACTTCATTTCCCACCTGATTAATTCATTAACTATGACAGCATAAAATCCTGAATCTAAAATTCAAAAGCCACAAAAATACAATATGCAGGTTGTGTATCTGTTTATGATCCTCACTGTAATGTATGTTAAAACAGCTTGCAGGCCGCAGGGATGTATGGGATAGATGAAGCAGGAGAGAGCAAAAGTTTTACTAGGTGGAAGCCTCTGTTTGTACACCTATCATCATAGGAACTTTACCACTTCCTAAGGCTGCTTTAGGGTTGCTATGAGTCAGAATTGACTGGATGGCAATGGTTTGGTTTTCAGTTTTTTTTTTTTTAAGGCAGCTCAGTCTATTGTTGGACACTTCCAATTCTGGAATTTACTCCTTCATTCTGAGCCATAAAGTACAAATTTAATCTCATATTTTTGAACTAAAGGGGTTCATAAGAATTGCATTGTAATATAATAACCTTGATGGGAAAATTAGTAAGAAAGAGGCAGAGAGGAAAACATGAAAATTCCAGGCCTAATGCCAGATGGTCAGTAGCAGCACTACTGTGGGAATGAAGTCATTTTTCTATACTGATCTTGAATCTTGTTGAACTCATTTATTAGTTCTAACAGCTTTCTAGTGGATTCCTTAGGGTTTTCTATATTCAAGTTAAACAGCACTATCCTCTAGATTGCCAAGTCTGCCCAACACTTCAGAAACCAGATGCAAGCTTAGGGGTCCCCATGACACCCTCATTTCTGATCTCTGGCTCCCGCCATTCCCTTGGATTCAATAATTTACACAGGACAAGGTCTAGGAAGGTCCCCAATGCATGGAGCTTCCATGTCCCAAAAAAGAGTCAGGTAATCTTCCAAGCACCAATGTTATTCACCAACTAGAAAGCTCATGGAGATTTGGTGTCCAGAGCTTCTATTGGGTCTCATTACATAGGCATGACTTCACGAATCACTGGGCACGAGGTTGAATCCAACCTCTAACTCCCTCCACTGAGGTGAGGTTGGGCTTATAACATGTGGTGGGTCTTTCTGGCCTCACCAGCCCCTACCTAAGTGTTATCTCATCAGCATAACTTGTGAGATAGTTATGGTCTGAAGCCCCTCCATAAATAACAAAGACTCCAATTGCTGGGGAAATTCCAAAGTTTTAGAAGTTACCTCTCAGGACCAGAACAAAAACTAATTTATTTAATTACAAACCCCATAACAAGATCATGTCATCTATAAATAGAGACAGTTTTACTGACAGTTTCTTAAAAAGTAGAACGTAAACTTAGTATAAAAAAACAAAACCCCAGTAATTCTACTCCCAGGAAGCCACCCAAGAGAAATAAAAACAAATATCTACACAGAGGCATGTACAAGAGCACTCACAGCAGCAATTACTCAGAATAGCCAAAATCTGGAAAAATCCAAATGTCTATCAAATGGTAAGTGGATAAATAAAACTATAAGATCAAAAAAACCAAACCAGTTGCCACTGAGTCGATTCTGACTCATAGCAATCCTACAGGACAGAGCAGAACTGCCCCACAGGGTTTTGAAGGAGTGCCTGGTAGATCCGAACTGCGGACCTTTTGGTTGCAGCCGAACTCTTAACCACTGTGCCATTAGAGCTCCAAAATAAAACTGTATGTATCCACCTAAAGGCATATTCTTCAGCAATAAAAAGGAACAAAATACTAATACATGCTACAGTGTGGATGATCTCAAAAAATTATGTAAATACACCTGAGCTCAGCACAGCCTGACCAAGGCAAGGCTACGGAAGCTTCACAGATACCTCCCAACTCCTGGGGGACAGAATTACTGCGCTGAGGGCTGGGTACCATGGTCTGGGGGGACAACTAGCTCAATTGGCATAAAATAGTTTATAAAGAAAATGTTCTACATCCTACTTTGGTGAGTAGTATCTGAGGTCTTAAAAGCTTGTGAGCCGACATCTAAGAGATTCCACTGGTCCCACCCTGTCCAGAGCAAGGGAGAATGAACAAAACCAAAGACATAAGGAAAAGATTAGTCCAAAGCACTAATGGACCACAACTACCACAGCCTCCACCAAACAGAATCCAGTACAATTAGATGGTGCCCAGTAACCACCATCGACTGCTCTGGCAGGGATCACAATAGAGGGTCCCGGACAGAGCTGGACAAAAATATAGAACAAAATTCTAACTCACAAAAAAAGACCAGACTTACTGGTCTTACAGAGACTGGAGAAACCCTGAGAGTATAGCCCCTGGACACCCTTTTAACTCGGTGCTGTAGTCACTCCTAAGGTTTACCCTTCAGCCAAAGATTAGACAGGCCCATAAAAAGAGGAGGGGGATTAAAGGGACATACCAGCTCAGGGGCAATGATGAGAAGGCAGGGGAGGGAGTTGCCTAGGAAAGCCTGTAATGGAGAACCCAAGGTAGAGAAGGGGAGAGTGTTGACATGTTGTGGGACTGGCAACCAATGTCACAAAACAATGTGTGTTTTAACTGTTTAATAAGAAGCTAATTTGCTCTCTAAACCTTCATCTAAAGTACAATAAAAAATTATGCTAAATGAAAGAAGCCAGTCACAAAAGACTACATATGATTTCACTTATATCAAATGACTATACAAAAGGTATTTTTATAAAGATAGAAAGCAAATCATTGATTACCTGGGGCTGGGGTGGTGTGGGTACTGACTACAAACAGGCATTTCACTTATATCAAATGACTATACAAAAGGTATTTTTATAAAGATAGAAAGCAAATCATCGATTACCTGGGGCTGGGGTGGTGTGGGTACTGACTACAAACTGGCAAGAGGGAATGTATTAGGGTGGTGGAAAATGCAAAACTGTACTGCGGCAACGATTGTGCAGCTCTATAAATTACTAGAAACCGCTAACTGTATACTTATAGCGGGTGAATTTTATGGTATGTTATGGGGCAGTTCTACTCTGTCCTATAAGGTCACTATGAGTCAGAATTGACTTGACGGCACTGGGTTTAGTGTTTTTTTTTTTGGGGGGGGGGGTAAGTCACACTTAAATAAAGCTGTTAAAAAAAGAGAAAAAAATGGCTTGGACTGGTTAGTTGAAACTATTAAATGTATTTTTTTCTAATGTAAAACTGCAATAGTTAACACAGAGTCCAAAGATATTTCTGGTTCTCAAAATAACTGAGCTCAAAACCAACCTATCTGAAGTCCTCACAGAATAAAAATGTTCAGAATTTACTCAAAGATTTTACAAATGCCAATTAGTTATGAATTAGCCCAAAGCATAAGTGAAATACACAGATCTGTAGGCCAGATACAGTAAAATCTTTGTTTCTTTGGGGGTGAGGGGGAGGGGTCTAATTAGGTTAAGAGCTATGTTAGTCATTGCTGGCTTCCTTCCTTTCTGCCACCAATCCTTCAGCCACCAAAGTTCACTCCTGAAATAAAGATCTGGTTACATCACTCTTATGCTCCAAAACTACCTACAAAGTAATGTCCAAACACCTCAGCAGAAGTGTCCAAGATCCTCCAAAGACTGGTCCTAGTCTAGCTTTCCAACCTTATTTCTTGAATATGCTGTGCTCTGAATTCACCTGATTACTGAACAAGAATGGACTTCCCAGCTTCTGTACCTTTGCTAACATTGCTATTTAGAGCAGTAACACCGTGGTAAACCTGGCTCAATTCAAGCACAACTGGGAAATTTGCACACAAAAATCAGCTCTGGAATCCCTCTACCACTTCAAGACTCACTCAAGTGCTACCTTCTTCACGAAATCTTCATTTTACTCAGTTGTAATTCAATGGTCTACCCTATGAGCTACTACAGCATTTTCTTTGTACTTCCTAACACTTATATTATTTCTCTTGTAATAGGAGATTGTGTGTATCTTTATTAGACCAGAAGCTCTTTGAGAAAAGGTATGACACATCAAAAACACCATTAGCTTTAACCTGCTGGCTCAGACTCTTGGCAGCAGCATCATACCAGCACTGCCACTGAAACCTAATGGCCTCAACAGACTCTTAAGCCGGACTAACAGAAATATCTATGTCAGATTCTGAAGAAAGATTATGATGTCTCCCAATCTAACTTTAAGTTACTGAACAAGTCATCAGAGCCACTCTTCATTTTTCTGAGAATTCACTTTCAAAATCCAACTATACTATATGTGGTGCCTCTAGTTTTAACGACACATTAGATTTGCAGTTGATAAAGTGTCACTTGTAGTAGTTTATAATGACGAGTTTAACCAATATATCCATTGCTCTTGAAATGGTTTCTGAAGGTACAGATCATTCAATTCCATGCTGGGCATACTGCCCTTGGTTAAGTGGATCCTATTATCCTAATTCAATATCTACTCACACCATCCAAGTGAGCGGTGAGCAGGCACATTTAAATTTTTCTTTATGGAAACCAAAATTCTGTTTCTTTTCACAATCTTGAAAACAGATTAGTTTTCAAACTTCTTTCAAAAGCTGTACTCCACTGAAAAGTAAGCAAGTGCCATGGAAAATTTTCTCTCTCTCCAGCCTTTCATTTTCTCATGTAAAGGACTCTACCAAATTGGTTATTTCCCAGGAATGTATTCAGCTGCACAGAACATTACTTTGGGGAGATGTTAATAGGCATACAACAATAGGTTAGAATCAAATTTAGAAGACTGTGGAGACCTGCCAGGCATATTAGCATGTTAAGGACATCCAGCAATTCTACAGGAAAGAACCCTGTTTAATTTGTTAACCTAGCACTTCTCATTCTTATTTGATCATGAAATCTCTTTTTTCCCCTAACAATAATCCAATTTAGGGAACCCTGGATTAAATGATATTTAAGGTATTATGTGGTTCAAAACTATATGATTCTATACTTACTGGTGAAACAATGGATGCCTTCCCCCTAAAATCAAGGGCAAAACAAGGATGTCTGCTCTCACCACTTCTTTCAACATTGCACTGGAGGTTCTTGCCAGGGCACTTAGGTAATAGAGAGAAATAACAGGCGTCCAGATTGGAAATAAAGATGTAAAACTATTTGCAGGTGACACAATTTTAAATACAGAAAACCCTAAGAAATGCACTAAAAAACTATTAGATACTAAGTTGGCCAGGGTTTTAAAAACAGAAAATGAAAGGTGTTGGTGAAGATGTGGAGAAGCTAGAACCCTCATCTATTGCTGGTGCACTTGTAAAATGGTTACTCCACAGGGTTTTCAAGGCTGCAACCTTTTGGAAAGAGATCACCAGGCCTTTCTTCCAAGGCACCTCTGAACAGGTTCGAATGCCAACCTTTCAGTTAGTAGTAAAGCACTTAAAATCTGTGCCACCCAGGGGCTCATGGGGTCACCATGAGTTGGAATCAACTTGGTGGCAACTGATTTTGTTTGTTTTATAGCAAGTAGTCCCATTTGTAATAAACCGAAGAGGAACGGTGTCGCATTCATTGTCGAAAAGAACATTTTAAGATCTATCCTGAAGTACAACGCCATCAGTGATAGGATAATATCCATATGCCTACAAAGAAGACTGGTTAATATGACTCTTATTAAAATTTATGCACCAACCACTGATGCCAAAGACGAAGAAACTGAAGATATTTTTAAACCAATTTCTGCATTCTGAAATTGATCAAACATGCAAACAAGATGCATTGATAACTACTGGTGATTGAAATGTGAAAGTTGGAAACAAAAAAGAAGGATCAGTAGTTGGAAAATATGGCCTTGGAGGTAGAAACAATGCCAGAGATCTCATGATAGAATTTTGTAAGACCACTGACCTACTCGTTGGAAATATCTTTTTTCAACATCATAAACACTGACTATATATAGGAATCAAATCGACTACATCTATGGAAAGAGATGATGGAGAAGTTTAATATCATCAGCCAGAACAAGACCAGGAGCCAACTGTGGAACAGACTGTCAACTGCTGATACGCAAGTTCAAGGTGAAGATGAAGAAAATTAAAACAAGTCCACAAAAACCAAAGTATGACCTTTAGTATCGCTGTTGTTAAGTGCTGTCGAGTCGGTTCCAACTCATAGCGACTCTATACGACAGAGTAGAACTGCCCCATAGGGTTTCCAAGGAGCAGCTGGTGGATCTGAACTGCCAAACTTTTGGTTAGCAGTCGAGATTTTAACCACTACACCACCAGACCTTTAGTATATCCCACCTGAATTTATAGACCATCTCAAGAACAGATTTGATGCACTGAACACTAATGGCTGAAGACAAGTTGTGGGATGACATCAAGGACATCATACGTGAAGAAAGCAAAAAGTCATTAAAAAGTCAGGAAAGAGAGAAAAGACCAAAATACATGTCAAAAGAGACTCTGAAACTTGCTCTTGAATATAGGGTAACTAAAGCGAATGGAAGAAATGATGAAGTAAAAGAGCTGAACAGAAGATTTGAAACGGTGGCTCAAGAAGACAAAGTAAGGTATTATAATGAAATGTGTAAAGAGCTAGAATAAGAAACCAAAGGGAAGAACACACTAGGCATTTCTCAAGCTGAAAGAACTGAAAAAAAATTCAAGCCTCAAGATGCCAATACCAAAGGGTTCTATGAACAAAACAGTGAACACTGCAGGAAGCATCAAAAGAAGATGGAAGGAATACACAAAGTTATTGTATCAAAAAGAATTGGTCGATGTTCAGTCATTTCAGGAGGCGCCATACGATCATGAACCCATGCTGCTGAAGGAGGAAGTCCAAGCTGCACTGAAGGCACTGGCAAAAAACAAGGCTCAAGGAATTGATAAATACCAATTGAGATGTTTCAACAAACAAATGCAATGCTGGAAGCGCTCACTCGTCTATACCAAGAAATTTGGAAGACAGCTACCTGGCCAGCTGACTGGAAGAGATTTGTGTTTGTGCCCATTCCAAAGAAAGGCAATCCAACAGAATATGGAAATTATCAAACAATATCATTAATATCACACATAAGTAAAATTTTGCTGAAGATAATTCAAAAAACATTTGCAACAGTACATGGACAGGGAACTGTCAGACATTCAAGCCAGATTCAGAAGAGGGGGGGTATTACTGCTGATCTCAGATGGATCTTGGCTGAAAGCAGAGAATACCAAAAACATGTTTACCTGTGTTTTATCGACAACGCAAATGCATTCAACAGTGAGGATCATAACAATGATAACACTGTCAAAAAAAAGAATTTCAGAACACTTAACTGTGCTCATGCGGAACCTGTACATAGACCAAGAGGCAATCATTTGAGTAGAACAAGGGGATGCCGTATGGTTTAAAATCAGGGAAGGTGTGCATCAGGGTTGTATCCCTTTCACAACCTGTATGCTGAGTAAATAACCCAAGAAGCTGGACTATATTAAGAAGAACATGGCGTCAGGATTGGAGGAAGACTCATTAACAATCTGCAACATGCAGATGACACAACTTTGCTTGCTGAAAGTAAAGAGGACTTGAAGCACTTACTGATGAAGATCAACGACTACAGCCTTCAGTATGGATTATACCTCAACATAAATAAAACAAACATCCTTACAACTGGACCAATAAAGAACATCATGATAAATGGAGAAAATACTGAAGTTAAGGATTTCATTTTACTTGAATCTACAATCAACACCCATGGAAGTAGCAGTCAAGAAATCAAACCACATATTGCACTGGGCAAATCTGCTGCAAAATGTCTCTTTAAGATGTTAAAAAGCAAAGATGTCACTTTGAGGACTAAGGTGCACCTGACCTAAGCCATGGTATTTTCAATCACCTCATATGCATGCAAAAGCTGGACAATGAATAAGGAAGACCAGAGAAGAACTGATGCATTTGAATTATGGTGCTGAAGAAGAATGCTGAATATACTATGGCCTGCCAGAAGAACAAACAAATCCGTCTTGGAAGAAGTATAGACGGCGTGCTGCTTAAAAGTGAGGATGTCAAGGCTTTGTCTCATGTACTTTGGGAGATGTTATCGGCGGGACCAGTCAGTCCCTGGAAAAGGACATCATACTTGGTAAAGCAGAGGGTCAGTGAAAAAGAGGAAGACTCACTCTCAACGAGATGGACTGACACAGTGGCTGCAACAATGGGCTCAAACAACAACAAGTGTGAGGTTGGCGCAGGACCAGGGACTGTTTTGTTCTGTTATACACAAGGTCGCTATGAGTCAGAACTGACTCGAAAGCACCTAACAACAACAGTCCCGTTTGGTTTTGGGTACTTGTAGGGAAGGAATGGGAGACAGGGCTAGAAAGGTATTTTGGTTGTATATGTACATGTGTGTGTTGGAGGGTAGCCTATATATAAAAAAAAAAAAAGCTAAAAAGTCTGAATATTATTTGGTAAATAACACATTTCTGAGTAGAGTGATATGATTAGAATAGAGTAGTAGGAAGATTGGAGCCCTAATAGCACAGTGGTTAAGAGCTCAGCTGATAACCAAAAGGTGTGCAGTTTGAATCCACCAGCTGCTCCTTAGAAAACTTATGGGCAGTTCTACTCTGTTCTCTAGGGTTACTATGAGTTGGCATTGACTTGATGGCAACAGGTTAGTAGGAAGATTAATTTGATGGAGATGCAAAAAAAACAGCGTAGAGTGAAAAAGACAAAAAACAGGGAGACTGATTTGGAGGATGAGGTTCTGAGGGCCTCAACTAAAGCTGGGGAGTAGGGTATGAGGAAAAGGAATAGATTTGTGAGGACTGGGATGTTAGAATCAATAGAGCTTGGGAGGAAGACGTAGAATATAATGGGAAGATCTGAGTCAAGGCTGAATCCAAGCTTTTCAAACCTGGGAGATTAATGGAATCCCTGGAACAGAGCATAAAGTATAAACATCATAACCGTGGAATTGCTATAATGGTACAGTCAGCAGTTATAAACGGGGATCAGTATTTGAGGCACAGATTAGAAAGTCACCTATAATAAGTTGTTAGTTGCAGCTGGAAGACAGATCTAGAATGGGTAAGCAGAAAGACAAATACCAAGATATGGGTGAAAGGTCCACCTGAAAGGGCTGGAAGGAAGAGATTCTAACAGAAGCTGAAAATGAACAGGGCTGAGAGAAAAGCCAGGATAAGGCAACATCAACTGAGGCAATTTAAAAAGGTTATAGGAGGAAATGATTAAGAATATAAAACACTCATTATAAGACAACAAAGGTAAGAAGTGAGATCAGTTCAACGATTTGTAATCAAGCAGGTGACCTATCAAACACCAGATTTAGCAGTGTTATGCATATTTAAGTCAATAGTGTAAATGCTAAAAAAATGTGTGACTTCAAGCTTCTTCTAAGAAGCCTGTCAATAAAACAGCCAGAAGAACACTTCCAAGGGGCAGAGAAAACTGTGAGTAAAGCCTTCTTTGGAATAATGGAAGTCTTAGTATGTTTATAACATAAGAAGATTGAGAAGCAAAGATGCAAGAAAGAGAGAGAGAGAGAGAGGACTGGTAAAATTAGGGTAAGTGGGAGGGGACAGGATCCAGGGCACAGAGGTTTATTCTTAGTGGTATCAAAGAATGCCACTTCCTGCGATTTAGGAGAGATGGGAGAGGAGGAAAGGATGAGAAATTTTAAAGGTGAGTGAAAAGTCTGGAGATATACTTTTAAAAAATTATTATGGAAAACATTAAACTCATACAAAAGTAGAGACAACAGTATGATGAATACCTATACACCCATCACCCAACTACATGATACACATGGCCTTCTGTTTTATCACCCTCCCACTTACCCACCCCAACACGCTGGATTCT
This sequence comes from Elephas maximus indicus, assembly GCF_024166365.1. NCBI lineage: Eukaryota > Metazoa > Chordata > Mammalia > Proboscidea > Elephantidae > Elephas > Elephas maximus. The sequence continues at coordinate 63,354,453 of NC_064831.1, read as the reverse complement.
AGAAAAGCCCTATAATAAGCCTATACAAAAAACTTCAGGATATAAAAACATCTCTGAAAATTAGGAACTTAAAAATAACCACAGTATCATTATCACACCTTAAAAAATGAACAATTATTCTTTAGTATCACCAGATAGCTAGTCAGTATTTAAATGTCCATGTTGTATGTCTCTCTCTAGGTCGATTTATTTGAATCAGAATCCAGACAAGGTCCATAAACTGTATTTGATTGATACACGCTTTAAGTCTGTTTTATCTATAAATTTCATCCCCCTCATTTTTTTTTCCTCCTTGTACTTTATTTGTTAAAGTGACAGACATTTTGAAGTGGAGAAGGAGGCTGCAGAAACTGATAACGAAGAGCTTTGACCTTTTTCAGCAAGTGAAGTAAAGCCATCCAAAGACTATAAAAAAAAAAACCCTGCTGCCATCAAGTTGACAGTGACCGTACAGGACAGAGTAGAACTGCCCCACAGAGTTTCCGAGACTGTAATGTTTATGGAAGCAGACTGCCACATCTTTCTCCTGGGAGCGGCTGGTGAGTTCGAATCGCCCACCTTTCAGTTAACAGCCAAGCACTGTAACCACTGTGTCACCAGGGCTTGTCCCAGACTATAGAGACAAAGGCAATTAGGATTTGGAGCCTGAGGGAATAGAAAAGTTTACAACATTAGAGATAAAAAGAGATTAAAACTATCCTGAAGTAGGGTAGCTGAGAGTCCAGAGGATATGAGGAAGTATACGCTTTCATGGCCCTAGGTAACAACTTTGATCTTCCTCCCCCATACTGAGCTGACAGTTGAAGAAAGGGAACAGCAGCACACGTGCCACAGGTTGGGACACTGGCATGATCAAAGAGGTCAAGAGGTCCAGCACACGGTGAAGAGGGAGATAGATAAAATCATAAGGGAGCTGATGAATTCAGGACTATAAAGGGATAAAGAGAATGAAGATCTTGATACAGAAAGAGAAGAGATTCTTTAAGTGTCAAGCGGGGAGAGGTGGAAGACTATGATTATAGAGGAGTTCCATGTAGAAGAGGAGGGGAGAACAGTTTCAAGCAAACATGCTATGATAGTGGGTGAGGCAGTGGGTAGATGAAGCAGGATGTAGACTGGTGTCCAGGAACTGGGACGTCAATGCGGCCACGCTGAAATCACAGAAGATAGTACTCAACAGAATAGAGAGAAGACAAGCCATGGGGTGACTGAAATTATTAAAGAAGGTAGGAAAGTATCCTACAGATTGAAATACGACAGCAAAGAGAACGAGAACAAACTAAACAAACCTTAATAATGGGAGGCTTGTTGTCTGAGAAGCCCTGGTGGGTAATGTGGTTAAAGCTAACCAAAAGGTCTGCAGTTGGAACACACCAAGCACTCCTTGGGAAAATGATGTGGCAGTCTGCTTCCATTAAGCCTTCGAAACCCTATTGGGCAGTTCTACTCTGTCCTGTAGGGTCACTATGAGTTGTAATCAACTCAACGGCAATGGATTTTGGTTTTAGACTCCTGAAATGCCCTGAGATCCATTATGAAAAGAAATCTAAAAGGAAGGACACTGAGTCCAATCAACAAACAGCGCAGGAGCCCGTTTAAAACAGACTCTGCCTGGAAACTTCAATGGTTGCTCACTCCTTCTCCAGGCAGTCTATTTCGTACTTTAAATTAACAATTATGATGTAATAAGCTTGTTATAAAAATAATCCATACAGTATAGACGTATTCCAAGTACAAGGATTCAAGTTTCCCTTTGCATCATCTCCAAAATCCTACTGTTAACAGCTTGGTGTACATCCTTCCAAATATTTTTTTTCTTTTCAGTTATACACTTACAGGCACACATAAATGAGAAAGGAGTGACAAGACATGTGTTACTTTGCAAACTCCCTTATGACTTAATCATGTCTTTAAGAGCTTCCTATGTCGGTGTGTCTATACGTACTAACTGCATTATTTGTACCTGCTGCATTGCACTGCAGAAATACAGATGGATCACAGTTCATTTAATCATTCCCTTATTGATGATGACATTGAGGCTGCTTCCATTATTTAATTTTGGCGGGGGGGGCTACTACAAGCAGTGTTTCTATAAACGTCCTTAAACATGTATCTTTGTGTACATGTGTAAGTATTTCTGTAGGATAAATTTCTAGAAGTGAAAATGCTGAGCCAAAGGTATGTCTCCTTGAAAGCTTGAGATACTACCAAATAATCCTCTGAAGGGCTATTTGGACTTCAGTTTTAGGATGGAAGGCCAAATATACTTCTGTGTTAGCCACTTTAAAAATATCCCAAAACAATACACGAACAAGAAACAGGAACACAACCTCCATTTTGGATGATGACAAGAAATATCTCTGATCACCCAAAATATACGAAGAGAGAAGGCAGAAAAAGAAAAGTAAATCATTTCATGGAGCAGAACTAATCTAAGAACCTTCAGAGGGACAGATGGATGAAACTCAATTCAACTGAACTCACAGAACTGGTAGCACTTCAGGGATGGTATGAGAATAGAAAGTTCCACTCTGTCCTATACAGTCACTACGAGTCGGAATCGACTTGACAGCAGCGGGTGTTTTTTTTCTTTTTCGGGTTTAACGGTAGGTAAAAAAAAAAAAAAAAAAAATTTTTTTTTTTTTAATGATGAAGCCCAACCTATATTCTGGATCCCTGAAAAAAGGGAAAACTGCTCTACGGCCACAGGAAACACTTCTAATCCCAGCCAAGTTTCTGGGAGTGGATTAGAAATGACCAAGCTGAAGATGTCACCACTTCAAGAGCAAAAACAACGAACAGCTCTCCTATGGATAAATAGGAGCATCATATTCTTATTAAAACTCAACTCACAATTTCTCAATAATTCCTTTTTCTCCATCTCTTGTCTTACATTACACTTTAAGTCTGATTTGAAAAAAAAAAAGACGACTAGTGAAAGCACCCTGGCATTTCAGACAGCATCTACAAGGCAACATCATCATAAGGCCAGTAGGCCAAAGAGGTAAGCTACTTTTATAATCATCACTGAAAGTTAATCCCAATTGCTATAGGTAGTGGGGAAAGTGGTCTCATTCTGAAATTATCGTAAAAAATATATGCATGAATGTCCAAGTATGTCAGTATTCATCCTTAAAATTTCTCTATTGGGTCCTACTTGATGATTCTGATAGAGAAGTTCATTTTTCCCCACACAAACATCTCAAAGAAAGCAACCAAGAAACCTTAGGAAGCACAGAACAACAACAAGAGTCCAATAAAGCAACTGGTCCCTCAGATCAAAGACATTCAAATGAAGCATTTACATTCAACAGGGAAACCACAATTACACCAGACTATTGATCACTGCACTTTATTTAAAAAAAAAAAAAACACTAACAGAATGTGAGAAGAACTGCATATTATTTGCTCCTGAGAGTAATCTGTCACATAAAGGAGCCACTGAAAAATATTGTGGCAGTTACAATGAGTTGAGGCTGTATACTTGTTCCCAATGGTGTCTCTCAACAGATGAGGCATATTTCACGAAGGCACATGAGAAAAAGATATAGATTTCCACCATCCCTTCCCAAACCATTGTAACTCATCGATATTTCCAAATTTAAAAATAACGACACCAAACTAAAGCAGAGGAATCATGCTACACAATGGTGATGATCTGGGCTTAGCATCTTCTTACACTGTCGCAATCTGATTTATAAACATCTGCTTTCAGGAGACTCCTTCAAAGAAACAGCTAGAGCCCACTATCTAAGCCTTATCCCACTCTGCTCGATGCCCACAATAGCTGCCATGGGAGTTGTTAGGAAAAATCCTAAGATTTTTACCTACTCTGTGGGTTCAAAGTATTTTTTTTTTTTTTTATGGGTTCAAAGTATATGGAGGGAAGAAGCTTGAGAAACAAAGAGGCAGATCTTAGTTTAAAATAAGGAGTAATTTTTTTTAAACTTAAAGTTCTATTCAACAGTAGAATAAGACATCTTGTGAGAAAGAGAATGCCCTATTGCTGGAATATTAAAAAAAAAACAAACCCATTGCCATCGAGTCGATTCCGACTCATAGCAACCCTACAGGACAGAGTAGAACTGTCCCATAGAGTTTCCAAGGAGCGCCTGGCGGATCCAAACTGCCGACCTCTTGGTTAGCAGCCATAGCACTTAACCACTATGCCACCAAGGGTTAAAACCCCGTTGCCATCAAGTCTATTCCTACTCATAGCAACCCTATAGGACAGAGTAGAACTGCCCCATAGAGCTCCAAGGAGCGCCTGGTGGATCTGAACTGCCAACCTCTTGGTTAGCAGCCATAGCACTTAACCACTACGCCACCAAGGGTTAAAACCCCGTTGCCATCAAGTCTATTCCTACTCATAGCAACCCTACAGGACAGAGTAGAACTGCCCCATAGAGTTCCAAGGAGCGCCTGGTGGATCTGAACTGCCAACCTTTTGGTTACAGTAGAGTTAATCATTGCATAGGGGAAGAGTCTATGATTTTTCTGAAACAGACAAAAATAAATCCCCAGGATTTCATGTCTAACATTTAAAAAAAAAAAACAACCCAAACCCACTGCTGTTGAGTCGATTCTGACTCATAGTGGCCCTATAGGACAGAGTAGAACTGCCCCATAGGGTTTCCAAGCCTGCAGATCTTTGTGGAAGCAGACTGCCACATCTTTCTCCCCCAGAGCAGCTGGTAGGTTCAAACTGCTGACCGTTCAGTTAGCAGCTCAGCACTTCATAGCTGTGCCACCAGGGCTCCCTTTTAACGTATGACTTGCTTGAAAGGGCACAGATCTCACTCTTCCATATTTGAAAAGAAAGATACTGTATAATCAATTTGCTTCGTAAAATTGCGGCATGAATTTTAAGACTTGACAGATACGCTATTTTCCTTCTGAGTCTATATGACAGAAACAATGATTTACTTGATGCCTACTTTTGATTTTGGAACCATTTTCCATATTATAATTCGTATTATATAACTGTAAGGAGAAATGAGAAATCAAAACAGTATTTATTTAACATGTGAATGACTCCCAAATATCCTGAATCTCCTTGAAATATTCATGGAAATTCATAAACCTTCACTGATGCCAGTGTAATGGAGGGCTCCTATCTAATTAGCTTTAAAACTATTTGCCATTTCCTGGATATTCATAAATATTAATCTCAACAGCAATATTAAAACAGGTATGCTCAAGTTCACCACTCACAGTTAAATAAAATCCACACAAATATTTACAATGAATCAGCAACTCTGATGTAGAAACTGATTTAAATAGTTGTATTTATAAATTAAAAACAGAAATTAAACTGAAGAAATACATTTATTGTTTATTAAATAATATTTATTGAAAAGGTACATACTGTGCAATGCTAGGAATTTTAAAGATAAGTGAGATGCAAATTCTTCTCTCAGTTATCTTATGATTTAACAGGGTATAAATGGTATGTATTAGATGACTATCTTACATGTAAAGGAGAAAGTGCTAGAGGGGAAAATCACCAAGAGCATCTTAGCTGAGGTAACACTTAAAACTGGGCCTTGAAAGATATACAGCATTTAGTCCTGGTAGAAAGGAATGGCATCTTAGGGGCAGAACAACTTAAATGGTAAAGTGTAAGTGAGGAACTGAAGTTAACTGAGTTAAATGAACAAGAAATAGATTCTTAAAAGCATGCTAGCTAAAAAAACAATCAAACTTTATATGAGGGCAGATATTGCATTTCCAGATATGCAAAGTTTTGAAAAATTTACTCACATACCACCTCTCTGAGAAATTTACTATAAAGTATCAAAAAAAACAAAACAGACCATGGAGTCAATTCTGACCCATAGCTACCCTACAGGACAGAGAACTGCCCCATAGGGTTTCCAAGGAGCTGCTGGTGTTGACCTTTGTGGCTAGCAGCTGTATCACTTAACCACTACACCATGAAGGCTCCACTCCACTCTAGCAAAATCAATTAAAAACAACAAATCCAAGAATGTAGAAATTGTAGCCCAGAGAACATAGCTTGGGGGGACGACAGAGTGTATAAGAAAGACAGTAGTGGACACATGATGAAATTTTTTAATTATTTGGTGAGGAGAAAGAGATCATGATTAACAACCTTAAGTGCGTCTAGAAAAAATATGGCTAAATACGTGTGTCAAATTTCTAAGGGTAATCATTTGATAAAAAGAAACAAATTAAGATGATAGGACTTAGTAAGGACAGCAAATATAAAACTGCCTAAAGTAGATAACCCTAAAACAAAATGACACTAAAAACTCTGAAAATAAAAGAGATATATCAATCAATGCTATTAAAAAGAAAGCAGGTACAGTAAGATCAGCATTAGGCAAAACAGAACTAGAGGCAACAAGCGTCAACTAGGGCAAAAATGAATGTTTCCTGCTGATAAAATGAATGTCATGTTTTCTTGATCCTAAGACGCATTTTTTCACATCTCTGAAATCAGGATGCAGTTTATAATCTATGATGTCTTAGATTTGATGAAGCATGTAATCCATCAATGTCATAACTCTTAATGCATTAACAACATAGCTTCTAAATATAAAGCAATATCATAGTTAGAAATAGAAGAAGTGAACAAATCTACAATCATACCCTTCTTAGAAATTAACAGGTTAAATAAACAAACATTAAGTATGGCTATAAAGGATTTTAGGAGCCAAAAGTGCTTGGCTGCGAACCGAAAGGTTGGTAGTTTCAACCCACCAGCCACTCTGTGGATGGAAGATGTGGAAGTCTGCCTCCATAAAGATTTACAGCCTTGGAAACCCTATAAGGCAGTTCTACTCTGTCCAACAGGGTTGATGAGTTGGAATCAACTTGACGGCTGTGGGTTTGCATATAAAGGATTTTAATTACACAATTAACAGATCTGATCTAATAGACAATTACAAACCATAATATCCAACAAACATAACACTATAACCCAGAAAAAAACCAAACCCAAAGCCATCAAGTTGCTTCTGACTCACAGTGACTCTACAGGACAGAGGAGAACTGCCCCATTGGGTTTCCAAGGAACAGCGGGAGGATTCGAAATGCCAACCTCTTGGTTAGCAGCCGGGCTCTGAACCACTGTGCCACCAGGGCTCCGTCACCATAAAACTAACCAGGCATTAGATCACAAGAAAAATCTCAAATTCCAATGAATTGGGAAATGAGATTAATCTGCTGAAAATAAAGGAATTGTAGGTTTGAGAAACATGAAGGTTTAAAATAATAGATACACAGGGAAGGATAAGGCATAAACCAGGGAAACCTAATATAATTACCCAGCAGTCTGAGGCCCAAATGAATTTGGTACTTATGAATATGGTACTTGTCTCCCTAGTTGTGTGAGAGTAACATACTCTAAAATGAAACAATCCAAAGCTACTCAAATACTTGAAATGGCCATCAGCATTGTTGCTGGAGATCTAGGACACCGGGTGGGGCAAAACGCAACGTGAAACTTGGACTCAGGAACAACTTGGCCTAAGCTACATATTTTAAGTATTCAAACAATTACAACGTAAGAGAATAAGAGATGCAGGTCAATGATCCTACAGACTTTAGAGCTCCACCCCTGAGGAACTAAGTCCCAAGGCCAGAGAAAAACTAATGTGATAATGTGGGAACACACCCTATCAGGAGGTTTTTCAGTCTGTGTGAATGTTCTGATAAGCAGCAGTTGCGACGAATTGCTGTTTTAAACAAGCGACTTATATAAACAACCGAAGGAAATTATAAAATAAATTGAACATAAAATACTCCTCCCAATTCTTGTGTTCAGGAGAGATGTTTCAATTTTAAGGAAGTCATCTGACTCCTTCCTGTCATCAATAAAAAAATAGCACTCATTAAAAAAGGTGTGTCAGATGTCAATGACGCATCTACCTCAGCAGTGAGCCCAGTAAAAAGAAAGCCTTCTCGCCTTTCATCCTAAACCAAAATGCTGTCTGCTCAGTAAGATTCCAACATCCCAGGGGAAAGGAGGCAGACAAAATATGTAACAGTATTTTTCTCATTACCCATTTAGGTCAATAAAAGGAGAAAACTGACTTTGTTCCAAAGTGCTTAGTAATTTACATTAAATCTGATCCTAACCAATTTTCTACGGTGTAGCCAAGGAAGGAACATCACTAGGATTTTTAAAAAATTCAGAAGTACAAATTCTAGCAGTGTCTATTACCTCTGATTTTATAAAAGGTAATAGAATCCAAGTAGTCTCTAATCAAGATCTTTAACAGAATTAAACTTTTAAAGAAACGACAATGACTCAGATTTGTAAAGGAATGTAAACTAAAGAGGAACTCTAAACATTAGGAAAAAAATATGGAACTGGAATCCAGATATAAAGCCTCTCACATTCATTTTATCACTTGGGGTCTACAATGCTCAGCTAGTAGAGATTCAGGAAATAATTCTGGTTGTTTTTTTAAAAATAGTTTATAGCTAAAAATATTAGGACAACAGTTATGAGGCAGTGTTATTTAAAATGATAGTATCCCAGAAAAATATTTCTGAAAGATGCATATATTATACCATACTTTTCTATTTCTGATGATCTCTTAAAGTATGCGTCAATTGAGAGGTAGAGTCAGTGGTAACCACATTACCTACAGGGAAAGACACACTGATCCAACACTGAAACTACAGCACATCGAGTACACAGGCAGCCAGATTGTCAGTGATGCTTCTTAGACTCAAGTGAGATTCTGCCAAATATGACATTATCGTATAATTTAGCATCTTTTAAATATAGCTACCAATAAAAAAATACTCAGACATACTATCCTCCTTCTGGTGTTTTAACACTGCATAATGGATTCTTTCTTTAAAACAAAATAATAGCATCAAATGCAAATCCAAGCTTGCTCTCTGTTAATCTCTAAATCCATCTCTGTGTCCAGAAAGGCTATTTTTAGCACTTCTACTTAACTGCCACACATCAAGAACTGTAAGGAGGCACTAAGTTATTGGCTTGCTCTCACAAGTTCTAGTTTTAAAAGTCACAGACTATGGTAAAAACAGAACAAGCTAATCATACTTCAATTACATTCCACCTCTTCAAAGCTGTCTAAAAACAGCATTCATTACATTATAGCACAACTCAACGGTAATGAGGCAAACTCTCTTAACCTAAGTAGACTCTGACCATAACCTTAGATTTACACACAGAATCCTTCTATTTTATTTTGTTGTTGTTGTTGAGGGTATACACAGCAAAACATACACCAATTCAACAGTTTCTACATGTATCATTTTGTGACACTGATTACATTCTTGGAGTTGTGTAATCATTCTTACCCTCTTTTCTTCTACCATTAACATAAGTTCACTGTCCCTTAAGGTTTCCATCTAATCTTTCAAGTTGCTGTTGTCAATCTGACGATGCTATATAGATACTTCTTAAAAGAGCATAATGCTCAAGGCAGACATTCTTAACTATTCAAGCAACTATTATTTCGTTTTAAGGTGTCAGGGAATATTTTTGGTGTAAGGCTTAAAGATTATCTTGGGGCAAGTTTCAGGGGTTCATCCAACCTTCATGGCTCCAGGAAGTCTGGAGTTCTTCAGATTTTGAAATTCTGATTTGCATTTTCCTCCTTTTGATCAGGATTCTTCTGTGGAATCTTTGATCAAAATGTTCAGTAATGGCAGCTAGGCACCATCCAGTTCTTCTGGTCTCATGGCAAAGGAGCCTGTCGCTTATGGAAGCAATTACCACACATTTACTACCCTCCTTCTGTTCCTTACTCTCCTTCCTCTATTGCTCCAGGTGAATAGATGCCAATTGTCCCTAGGATGGCTGCTTGCAAGCTTTTAAGATCTCAGGCACTACAAATGAACTAGGGGGTAGAAGAGAGACATTAAACATGTTATTCGGCCAATTAACTGGGATGTCCAATGAAACCATGACCCTAAACCTCCAAACCAAGAACCAAATTCCATGAGGTTTCTGGTTGTCGAATATAAGCAGCCTCAGCAGCTATTCTTCTTCTTTTTCTGTTGTTGTTGTAAATAAATCACACAACTTTTGCCAATTCAACTCTCTGCGACTGTAAAACTCATCGACGGCAATCATAATAATCAGCTGTGTAACTCTACCCTTAATCAACGTGGTACTGCCATCACCATTAACCCTGCCTTTCCCCCTCCCTCCCACCCCTGGTAACCTTAGGGGGCAGTTCTACTCTTCCCTATGGGGTTCGCTATCAGTCAGAATTGATTCAACCAGCAAAAGTGGTTTGTTTGTTTGTTTTTGGTTTTGCATTCCCAATATAGTTCTTTGGAAACCCTGGTGGTATAGTGGTTAAGAGCTACAGCTGCTAACCAAAAGGTCAGCAGTTCGAATCCACCAAGAGCTCCTTAGAAACCCTATGGCGCAGTTCTACTCTGTCCTATTGGGTCACCATGAGTCAGAATTGACTCGACATCAACAGGTTTTTTACGGTTTAATATGGTTCTTTATAAGAACATCCTTTTTAGTTCCTTTAAGTGTACATGAAAGTTATAATGACTTCGTTTATTCATTTATTGTCTGTCTCTGCTAACAGAATAGAAGCACCACAAGGCCATGGAATCACATACACTCCTTTGTTATTCCATTCCCACCTCTTAGCAAAATGACTGGCCTATAGCATTTTGCTCAATAAATATTTAGCGAATGAATGAATACACAGAAAATGTTTGTCAGCAGGCTCGTCTGTAGAAAGTGAGATTAGGGGACGGGTTAGAAAGCAAATTTACTTTTATTTTGCTCAATTATGCATTTTTATTTTTGACAATGAACATGTGTTATATTTATTAAAAAATATTTTAGAGCTAGTTCAGTTTAACCAGGCCATTTCAGATGCCTTGCAATCTGGTCATATAAAATTTCCTTCTTGTTTTGCAAATTTAAATGATCTAACTGCATCTTAAAAAGATTTTTGTTGTCTACTTAAAAATATTTTCAAACCTTGCTTCATGAAGTTTATTTTTTAATCTTCATTTTAATTTACCTGAATGCTATATTACTGAATCCCCATGGATGCTTTGGCTTTATACATTCTTGCAAATTACTATGACCTGGACGTGAGGGTGGTCTGGCTGCGACCTCTGTCACCCCAACGATCATCATGGTTGATTTGGCTGATCTGGCTGGCTGAGCAGGTGTCCCCTTCCTCCCTCACCACTCCACACGTGTCCCTCCTGAAGATGCGCGCTGGGTGGAAGAGGACGACCTTCCCCGACAGAGGAGAGGACCGTCCTTTGGTGAAGGGTATATGAGCAGCTGTGCTCCCCTTCTAGAACCTCCAAACAAGCCCTCAAATTGCTATGACCTTACAATTTACAATATGCTTTACATATACTATTCTATTTGCCCCTCAGAGGTGTCCTGTGCAGCAATTACTGTTTACACTTAAAGGCGAGGAAACTGATGCTCACAGAGATTAGCTACCTCATCCATAGTACAGTTGGGACACAAAGCCAATACTTCAGATTCTCAGCAAATGATCTGTTTCATTATACATACTGTGGCAGGTAATAAAAAACTATTATTAATTGGAAATGCATCAATTTGTCTACAAACATTACCTACTTATTTCAATACCTAGACAGAAAAGGTATTTTGAGATGCACCATATATCTAATGCATATTTCTAAAACAACTGCATTTAATAGTATTCAGAGTGATAAGGGACCTAAGAGATCATTTAATTCTTCCACTAAATAGAAAATAAAAATCACAGAATTTCAGCACCTGATTCAATCACTCAGCAAGTTAATGGCAAACAAGAACTAGAACCCAGGCCTTAACGTTAGTGAGATGCATCTCTCAGTCGTAAAAAGTTCCCAGACATGGAATTCATGACTAAAAAGTGAAACCACACCACAGCTGTCTTAAGCAAAACTTTCCCAACATTTATAATTAATGCCATAAAAAAAAGCAAAATAACTGATTAGAATTTACCCTTTGATCAAAATCAACACCAACGATCACACATCCTAACATTTCAGATTTAAAATATTCCACTAATGACTAATGATTTCCTGTTATCTAGCCAACTTTAATCACGCCAGGCCATTAGTCACTTATTCCACAACTTCTATTATTCAATATTAACCTCAGATACTATATGGAATTTTTGACAAATGTTTCTGTCAAAAAATAAAAAAAAGTGCTGCTCAGTATGTAGCCTTATCTCTCACAGCCATAATATCCTAGAAGGTGGTAAAGTATGAATTTCCTTTACTAAAAACAAGTTCATGTTCCTCCCTTTTCACTGACCCTTCTTCCCATACTGCCCTAATACTGCCAATTATCAGCCTTAATACGAAAGGACACACAGAGAAAAAGCATACCTCTCTGTTTTTACACTCCATTATTACATAATAATCTTGGAATCTATTTTCAAATTCAAACTGACAGGAAGAAAAAACTAATAAAAATTTAAAGGACAAAAAAAATTTTTACTTTAATTCTTACTACTCTTAACATATCTGCAATAATTTATATTTCAATGCTTTTTATAATTATTATAACAGGTAATTATAAGTTAAAAAATATGGATTTTCTACTCCATACTGTTTAAATAAAAAAATAAAATAAAAATCACATTGTGAAAATAATGGGTTACCAAAAAAGGTAACTTTTTAGCTGTCATATTAATTAGAAAGATCATAAGGAAAAACACTTTACCCTGACAGCTGAAACAACAGAAAGGAGGCAACGTACAATTGCCACAATCCCTTATGTGAATTATGCTTTTAATCAGGCACACAGGAATCCATTAGAAAACATGCTAATTCTTAAAATCCCATAAATCTTCAGTATACATATTCCAATGGAAATGCAAAGTTTCTATATGGTACCATTTCTGCATTGATTATATATCCTACATCTAAAAAAAAAAAAAATTTTTTTTTTTTTATTAAATACATCATCATAATATGTGGAAAATGTTAGAGAAAAAAACACTTCTGATATATTCAGGCAGATAGAAAACAAATATTAAATAATAACAAAATACCACCTTATAATTACACAGCTGTTATTGCCACTGGTGTCCCCGGATGGTGCAAACAGTTAAGGCACTCGGCTGCTAACCAGAATGTTGGCACTCTGAATCCACCTAGAGGCACCTGACAGCGCAGTGGTTAGGCATTTGGCTGCTAATCAAAAGGTCGGCAGTTTGAATCCACCAGCTGCTCCTTGGAAACCCTATGGGGCAGTTCTACTCTGTCCAACAGGGTCGCTATGAGTTGAAATCAACTCAATAGCAATGAACAGAGGCACCTCGGAAGAAAGCCTGTTGATCTACTTTCAAAAAATGAGCCACTGAAAACCCTATGGAGTACAGTTCTACTCTGACACACATGGGGTCGTCATGAGTCCGAGTCAACTTTACGGCAAAAAAAATTTTTTAACTGCCACTGGAAATGGCACTTGGCATAGTGCATACTGAGTAGTAAACATTTTCACCAAAAAAGTTACCTCTGCAAATATAAGCATTTTTTTTTTTTAGAGTATATGACTAGATAGTAAAAGATGAGGCTAGTCTTAACTTAAAAAAAACACCTTTACTTATTATAAAAGTAATATATGGTTACTTTAGAAAATATCATCAGTGACGTTATTACTCAAAGATAACCACTGTTAACATTTTGTTATGGGAATGTCTAAACTGGTGTATATAACTATTTTAACTTAAGCTGGACTGTTTGATATATGTAATTTTGTATCTTACTTTTCTACTTGACATTATAACCTGAGTTTCCTGATACCATTAAAGAGTCTTCAAAAGCATGATTTTTAATGACTAACAATTTTTCCATCATAAGAATGTACTATAATTATTTAAACAGCTTCCTGCATTTTGGGGACATTTAAGTCATATCCTTTTCTTTCTTTTTATCCCTATCTTTTCCTCTTTAAATTACATTGCTGAAATTAACAGTTTTATATATAAACCTTGTTCAAATCTGATTCCTTCCTTTGGAAAAATTCCTACAAAAACAATTAATGGGTTGAGTCTATAATTTTTAAGATATAATTGTCAAAATGGTTTTAGTAAGTGATATAACAATTTACATTTTCACTAAGAGTGAAAGAAAGGTGCAAAGTTAATCATATCCTAGACAGCCATTATGATGTAATGTTCATTTATAAATTCTTTATTGTTAGGCAAAAATAACATCTCACTAATTTAATTTTGTATCTTTGGTTGTAAGTGAAGTGGAACATGTACGTTTTTAAAAATAACCTACCTTTATCTTTCCTATATTGCAAATGGTATACTTTTATTATTTATTTTTTCACATCTATTTGTCTGTGTTCTTGCCTTCTTTTGGACTGACTAGTTTTTATGATTCCATTGTATTTCACTATTTGCTTATTACCTTTTTTTCTAATTTTTTAGTGGTTTCCCTGGGGGTATTTTATAAGATGCATCTTTAACTTATCACAGTATACTTCAAATAATATTATATGACTTGATGCATAGTATTAAGAACCTTACAACAGTTTACTTTCAATTCTGCCCTTCTATAGTTCATGCTAAGTAGCCCTGGTGGCGCAGTGATTAAGTCCTTGGCTGCTAAACAAAGGGTCAGTAGTTAGAATCCACCAGCTGCTCCACAGAAGAAAGATGTGGCAGTCTGCTTCCTTAAAAAGATTATGGCCCCATGGGGCAGTTCTACACTGTACTATAGGGTCACTGTGAGTCGGTACTGACTTGATGGCACCCAACGACAACAACTTTGTGCTGCTTTTGTTGTACATTTTATGTTATAAACTAATGTTGGTTTAGACCAGAGGTCAGCGAGCTAGGATCTCCCACCTGTTTTTGTAAGTAAAGTTTTCCTGGAGCACAGTCATAGTTGTTCATCTATCCAGCTGCTTTAATGCTACAAGAGCAAAGTTGAGTAGTTGTGACAGAGACCACTTGCCCACAACACCTAACATATTTACTATCTGGCCCTTTACAGGAAAAGTTTGCTGGCCCCTGCTTTTGGCAGTTATCGCTTAAAGTGATTTTTAAAAAATTATATTTATCTTTTAAATTTTTTTAAAACCACTCTGGTTTGCTTTGTTTCTTTGTAAAGAGCCAAGCTTCTGTCGAGTATTACACTCCTGCCTGAAGAATCTTCCTTAACATTTCTTGCAGCACAGGTCTAATGGCAACGAATTTTCTCAGCTTTTGTTGTGAAAAGGTCTTCAACTTGCTTTCATTTTTGCTGGGTATGTAATTAGGGTTATTTAATTTTCCCTCCTTTTAGAACCTAAAAATGTTCCCTTGTCTTCTGGCTTTAGTCATTCTGACAAGCAGTCTGATTTATTTCTCATCCTTGTTCTTTTGTGTATGATACGCTTTTTATTTTCTGGTTGCCTGCAAGATTTTCTCATTATCTGGTTTTCAGTAGTTTGACTGTGATGTGTACAGATGTGTTTTCATTTCTTTCTACAACTATTATTATTATTTAGGCACTTAGCCTACTTAGTGTTGTCTCAACTTCTGAGACTTGTGGTTTGAGCTCGTTCATTAAAAAAAGAAAATTCTTAGCTATTATCTGACAAATGTTAGTTTTGTCTTGTTCTTGCTCTCTTCTCCTGTGGAAATACCAACTTACTTATGTTAGGCAGTCTGATTTGTCTTATTTTAATGCTGTTTGTTTTTCCCTACTTTTTTTTTTTCCCCCTTCATTTCAGTTTAATTAAATAATTTACATTGATTTATTTTCAAGTTCGTTAATTCTTTCCTCAGCTATATTGGGTCTACTGATGAGCCTGAAGGAATTCTTCACCTCTGCAGAAATTCATTACATGTTTTACATTTTTATAGTTTCCTGCCTCTGGTTGAGGAACCCTTTCACCCTCAAGACAAATAGAAGAATCTTAGATCTCTTTCCATTAGTTTCCATTTCTCTGCCAAAACTCCTCATCTGTTCATGCAAGTCCTTCATCTTTCCCATTAGATCTCTTAACCTACTAATCATAATTAATGTCTCTGTCTTATACTTTCAACATCTCGGTCACCTCTGAGTCTGGTTCTGTTGATTGCTTTATCTCTTGACAATGGGTCAGGATTTTTTTTCCTTGTCTCTTTTTTGGGTGCCTAATTTTTTTTTTTTTTAATTGTACTTTAGAAGAAGGTTTACAGAGCAAATTAGTTTCTCATTAAACAATTAATACATAGTTTTGTGACATTGGTTGCCAGCCCCATGACATGTCAACACTCTCCCGTTCTCAGCCTTGAGTTCCGCGTTACCAGCTTTCCTGTCCCCTCCCACCTACTTGCCCTTGCCCCTGACCTGGTGTGCCCATTTAGTCTAGTTTTGTTTTATAGGTCTGTCTAATCTTTGGCTGAAGGGTGAACCTCAAGAGTGACTTCGGTACTGAGTTAAAAGGGTGTCCGGGGACCATACTCTTGGGGTTTCTCCAGTCTCTGTCAGAACAGTAAGTCTGGTCTTTGTGAGTCTGAATTTTGCTCTACATTTTTCTCCAGCTCTCTCTGGGATCCTCTATTGCGATCCCTGTCAGAGCAGTCGGTGGTGGTAGCCACGTACCATCAAGTTGTGCTGGACTCAGTCTGGCGGAGGCTGTGGTAGTTGTGGTTCTTAGTCCTTTGGTCTAATCTTTCCCTTGTGTCTTTGGTTTCCTTCATTCTCCCTTGCTCCAGACAGGGTGGGGTCAGTGGAGTATCTTAGATGGCCACCCACAAACTTGTAAGACCCTAGATGCTGCTCACCAAAGTTGGATGTAGAACATTTTCTTTATAAGCTATGTTATACCAATTGAGCTAGATGTACGTGCTAATAATTTTTGATAGAATGCTGACCATGGTGAACAGGAGAGACTGAAACAATTATTATTTACACCTAAAAACAGGCACACCTATTCTTCTGCCAATCCATTAGTGTGGAGGGGTTTAGTCAATCCAGTCAGGAGCTGAGCTTGGTTCGAATTTTACTGTTGTTATAGTTACTTTCAGCACACCACAGGTTTCAAATCCCTCTACTAGTACATTTTTACGGTCTTGTACTTAATATTAAGAATGAGAAGCCAAAGGGTTTTTTCTCAACTTTCCTGTTTCTTCTTTTAACCACTCCTGCATACCTACACCAAAAAGGGATCCCTCTCCATGATCTGGAAACCCTGGTGGCATAGTGGTTAAGTGCTATGGCTGCTAACCAAAAGGTTGGCAGTTCAAATCCAGCAGGCACTCCTTGGAAACTCTATGGAGCAGTTCTACTCTGTCCTATAGGGTTATTATGGGTAGGAAGTGACTCGACAGTAACAGGTTTTTGGTCTCTATGGTCTTACCCTTCCTCCAGCAGTAGAGAGCTTTTGTTTATTACTCAGTGTTAGGCTCATGGTCGGGACAGGTGAGAATCTTTGTCCTGGTCCAGCCTTAAGTCTTAGTTAGGCCCTGTGCTTCTCCTTTCTATGGCAGCCAAAGTCTACCTTTTATTTGTGGTTGGTCTTGTGTGGGAATTTTCTACTCCTCCCCAATTGTAAAAGACCTCTTCTTGGTATTGGTGTAGGATCCTGGGGCCCAAAATGGTTTCTGCACATATTTCAGAGATAAAGGGTTTTCTCTTTTCTCCTTCCTCCAGTAGCAACGGCTCTTTGTGTTCTGGAGGACAGAGAGAAGAGAAAACCCTTTATCTCTGAAACAAGTGTGAACTCTCCTTGTATATGGGGTCCCCAGATATTCCAAACTAAGATGCTAGCCCCTTCTTGGCCTAACAATCAGCTAAAACTTTAACTGATTTCTTTTTATCCACTTTTATAGCAACCATCTCTTTTTTTCATGCTCTGCCAAAGGTAAAAAAATTCATATGACCATACCCATCTCCTTGGCAAGTGGGGGCATTTAGGTTACTTGGTTGCTTTGCCAACTCAGGTCTCTGCTGAGGACAAATTATAATTTAGTAGATTATCGAGCTTCTTCTTGTTCTGAGGGTGGGACATTCTCTGCAAGCTCTTTACATCCTGAGCAGAAGTAGATTTCCCCTTCTACTTCACTTCACCTTCCTTTTCTATTTTTGTAAAGGCATTGCCATTCTTTCAGTCATCCAGATGAAACCCTGAAAGTATCTCTGACTTCTTCATCACGTCTAATATCCATTCAATTAATAAAACCTGAAGCAGATCAATCACTGACATCTCTTTCATAGGACCCTTGCTTTTCATTTCTCTAGTACACAATGGTCTGTTATACCAACACTGCTTCAACCAGTCTCCTCTCCTTCCTCTAATTAAAACCTAAACCATCAGACTGCCCTACTACAGCACTGCTTTGACTGCTTATAATGAAGACCAGTCTCAGTCTGGTCCTACTCCGCCTTTACAGACCACCTTCCCATAGGAACAGGCACTCTAACTGTTCTGACTGTATTTCCTGACTAGTCCATGTCCTCTTTCTAACACCAGGAAATCTTACCACTCAAGGCCTACTGCAAAAGAAAGATTTTCCATGAAAAATCTTCTCTGAAATAGTATAAACTGAAAAGAACACATACTTTTGTGGTTACAAGGGGGGGAGGGAGGGAGGGTGGGAGAGGGGTTTTTTACTGATTAGTTAGTAGATAAGAACTACTTTAGGTGAAGGGAAGGACAATACTCTGTACATGGAAGGTCAGCTCAACTGGATTGGACCAAAAGCAAAGAAGTTTCCAGGATAAACTGAATGCTTCAAAGGTCAGCGGAGCAAGGGCGGGGGTTTGGGGACTATGGCTTAAGGGGACTTCTAAGTCAAGTGGCAAAATAATACTATTATGAAAACATTCTGCATCCCACTTTGAAATGTGGCGTCTGGGGTCTTAAATGCTAACAAGCGGCCATCTAAGATGCATCAATTGGTCTCAACCCACTTGGATCAAAGGAAAATGAAGAACATCAAGGTCACACGATAACTATGAGCCCAAAAGACAGAAAGGGCCACATGAACCAAAGACTTAGATCATCCTGAGACCAGAAGAACTAGTTGGTGCCCGGCCACAACCGATGACTGCCCTGACAGGAGCACAACAGAGAACCCCTGAGGGAGCAGGAGATCAGTGGGATGCAGACCCCAAATTCTCATAAAAAGACCAGACTTAATGGTCTGACTGAGACTAGAGGAATCCTGGCGGTCATGGTCCCCAAACCTTCTGTTGGCCCAGGACAGGAACCATTCCTGAAGACAACTCATCAGGCATGGAATGGACTGGACAGTGGGTAGGAGAGAGATGCTGATGAAGAGTCAGCTACTTGTATCAGGTGGACACTTGAGACTGTGTTGGCATCTCCTGTCTGGAGGGTGGATGGGAGGATAGAGAGAGTTGGAAGCTGGCAAAATTGTCACGAAAGGAGAGACGGGAGGGGCTGACTCATTAGGGGGAGAGCAAGTGGGAGTAAGGTGTATATAAACTTATATGTGACAGACTGACTTGATTTGTAAACGTTCACTTGAAGCTCAATAAAAATTAAAAAAAAAAAACCTCTGTTCACAAAGGTACAGTTCTCTTTGGAATTTTATGCTGCTTCATTTGTACTATACAAATAGCACCTATTATGGACTAGTATTAAAGCTGTATACATTTCTTACCTTCCTGATTATAGTGTAAACTCGTGGAAGGCACAGGCCAGTTCTTATAGATTGTTATATTTCCCCTTTTAGCTTTTCCACATAAATATTTATCTTACGAAGATAGAACAGAAAGCAATCCACCCATCCTTAATGCATCCCTGACAAGGCCATTAAAAAAACTCACCAGCCCATGAAAACTGTCTCAAAAAAGAAAGAAGTACACACACTGTAACCATGATTATTATACTATCAAAGCATTTTCAAAAGATACTGAGGATTAGTTTAGGGACCTCCAAGTATAGCCAACCATTTATACTTTTAGATTTAGATTTAAAATGGTAATACCAACACAAATAAACTGAAGTGCCTTTGCTCAGTTCCATGTAAATATACCCCAAGATAGCTACAAAGTTTACTAAGGAAAATCACTGCCACTAGTAAGAAGAAATAAGCCTATCTATCTCACTGACTTGGTTTGTGCCTTTTTTGGTAATCATACTCAGGCATTCTGCCAAGATGCAACAGTTGATACGCTTCTAAATCATTTCCAATAAACAGGGAAGGGTATGATCACAGACTAACATATGAAGAAAAAAACAAACCTGTTGCCATCAAGTCTGTTCCGACTCATAGCGACCCTATAGGACAGAGCAGAACTGCTATCTAGCTACCTGTATATGTTCATATGCAGTACACCTAGGTGGTAGGATTTGGGGTGTATGCCAGTTATCAATTTATTGCCTCTCAGCTCAAAATTCAAACTTCACTGTCTGTTTTGTAAAAGTTAAGCTGTGCCCTTCAAATATTTTTGCTTTGCCAGCTGGCACAAGCTGTGAAGCTTTTATCAGTAGAGGGCACTGGAGCTACGTCATAGGAGGAAAGGGGTCTTGCTTGCTGGTACCACTGTTCTCTCAGCAGATTCCAGGTTCCAGCAGCTTCCCTCATCGCTCAGTCCTCCCTGGTTGGCGGCTTTCCCTAGCACTTTAGAGAGCTGATTCTGAACATGTTTCACCAGTACAGCGCTACAGCAACTTCTCTACCATCCAGTAAGCCATGGCTGAGCCTTCTCCAGCAAGGTCTGGATCTCAGCTCTCAGGGTGGAGGAGGAGGGTTCTTCCTTGGGCACTGTATCTCTGACTTAGGGGTAGTGGCTGCTCCTTCTATCTGTCATTCCTGTACAGGTAGTCCCCAACTTATGGCGTATTTGAGTTATGACAAACCACACTTACGACTGTTTTCTTTTTTTGTACATCTTATCAATAGTAACATGTACTACATACAATGTTGCAGTGCATAATTTCCTAATGTTATCATTCTCAGATGTAATGTTTCCAGTCCTCGAAGACAAGGATCAGATTTATAAAGATACTGATAATAAAAGGCAATAATAATGAAAACTGAAAAAAAAAAAAAAAAGTATGCAATTTATGTCAGAACAGACTTAAAATGGAGTAGTTGTCAGAACGGAATCCCATTGTAAATCAGGGACTATCTGTATTTCTTAGAGTTCTCTTTACTTACTACCAACCCCTTGTTACTCCAATCCCTTGTTATAGTTAATAATTCTTTATATTAAAGCTTTCCCTGTTCAAATTACTACGGGGTTTCTCCTGATTGGACCCTGATTGATTCAAGGTTGATTTTTTTTTTTCCTTTAATTGCTTTCAATGTTGTCTGAATTTTTCATAATAAGCATTTTTTTTTTTTTTTTGCTAATAATCAGAAAAGGCAGTTTAATTTTATTTTAGAAAAACTGAAGAAAAAACATTACTTTTAGAAGTTATTCTTAAGAGGGCAGAAATGTATTTGTGAGATTATAATGATTAAAATCTGAAAGACATTCATTTGTGTAAGACTACAATTGTCCATTTTTCTTAGTATCAATGCCTTTTCAATGTAATCCAAAATTATGATTCTTGGTAATTTTAAGCTATAGAGCTGACTTACATTACTATTTCTTTTTCTCTTAGTTATGCTATACATTGGCCTCTACAAAAAGGTTACTGATTCTGAGGCTTCCTGACTGACAGATGACTAGCTTCTCAAACACAGCCAGCCCTCCTTCATCTTCCTGTTTCAGCCCCCTTACCATGCTCCAGGATTATCAGCTGGGCTCCAGCTTGCGTATTTCCAACATCATTCTCAGCAATGCACTGATAGAATCCTTCATCTGATTTCACCAGACCCAAAACTTGAAGGTTATGTTCCTTCTGAGCAAGAAAAACATAAATATTATGATTTGATTGATGAATATTAGTTCAAAATTCTTAAACTGTTATTGATACAATACTGTTGTTGTTCCTGTTAGATGCCGTTGAGTCAGTTCCGACTCATAGCGACCCTGTGCACAACAGAATGGAACACTGCCCAGTCCTGCGCCATCCTTACAATCGTTGTTATGCTCGAGCCCACTGTTGCAGCCACTGTGTCAATCCACCTCATTGAGGGTCTTCCTCTTTTCCGCTGACCCTGTACTCTGCCAAGCACGATGTCCTTCTGCAGGGACTGATCCCTCCTGACAACAAGTCCAAAAGTATCTAAGACGCAGTGTCACCATCCTTGCTTCAATATTATACAATACTAAATAGCTTTAATAAAAGAAAAAAAAATAGCATACTAATAGTAAAATTGTTGATTTAACCAGAACAGGTTGTTATTCAGTTAATGCTAAATACTTTAGAACTACTTTTAGTCATTTACGAGATTATGCATTTCAAAAATAGGAAACAGATTTCTACTAAAGAATGAATTACTTATACGGCAAACTTGTAATGAGACATTACGTCTTTAACAGCCATAATTGCTTCTGATCAGTGCTATGAATGTCATGCATGCATTTTAAGGTATGTCATTAATCCTTCCTACTAAAAGCTGGGTAATTCTATTACTAGGATATTAGATGATGACGATGATGGTGATAGTAGCTAAGCATTTACTATATAAAAAGCAGAAAGCAATTATGGCTGAGTACACTTAAATATATTTAACATTATTTACTTTTTAAAAGAATCTTTATAATCTATATTGTTACACCAATTGTCCAACACTGGGTAATATTTATTTAGAAGGGTTTTTAGTGGGTTAGGCATCAGTAGGAGCCCTGATGGCTCAGCTGCCAACCAAAAGGTCAGCAATTCGAATCCACCAGCTGCTCCTTGAAAACCCTATGGGGCAGTCCTACTCTGCCCTATAGGGTCACTATGAGTTGGAATCAACTCGAAAGCAGTGGGTTTGGTTTTTTGGTTTTATGCACCAGTATATGTTTTTTTTTTTTTTTTTACCAGGAGGGATCAGTCCCTGGAGAAGGACATCCATCACACTTGGTAAAGCAGAGGGCCAGTGAAAGAGAGAAAGACCCTCAGCAAGATGGACTGACACAGTGGGGGCTCAAGCATAGTAACGATTGTGAAGATGGTGCAGGACCAGGGAGTGTTTCGCCCTGTTGTACAAACAGTCGCTATGAGTCAGAACTGACTCGACAACACCTAACAACAACATACGATTTTTAGTTAAGTGTCGTATAACATTTATCATTTTTCTAAGTGTTTATTATCTCAGTTGCATTACTAGCCTGATATATTTTTCCAAAGGACCAGCAGAACATGCTTCAAGGGACAGCTTTCTGCACCTTGAACAGAAACCTAAAAATCACAATTGGTCACATATATAAACACACAAAATCATTATTCAGAAAATGGTGGCTGCTGTGGTGTAGTGGTTAGATGCCACGGCTGCTAACCAAAAGGTCGGCTGCTAACCAAAAGGTCGGCAGTTCAAATCCGCCAGGCGCTCCTTGGAAACTCTACGGGGCAGTTCTACTCTGTCCTACAGGGTCATTATGAGTCAGAATCGACTAGATGGCAGTGGGTTTGATTTTGGTTTTTGGTATTTGAGTAAGAGTACCAATGTGTCTGAGTAAGAGTACTAGACTGTTGGTCAGGAGATCTGGGCTTTAGCTGAGTTCAGCCACGGATCTGCTATGTGGTCTTACATAAGCTACTGACATATTTCTGGGCTCAGCTTTCAAATCAGTTAATGAAGAGGTTACATTCTACATGAATTTTTCTACCTTCATTTGCAGAACATAAACTGGCATATGCAAGATCATTGATCTCTTAATGATTATACTTAAAGACATTTAAAAGTTTCAGAGATAAAATGTCCTTTGAAAAATACTTACTACAGTCTTAAAGTAATCACTTGGAATAACCATATCACCATTCTTGACCCACTTCACAGTGGGAGTTGGTTTCCCAGTCACTTCACATTCAAATACAATATCCATAGATTCATGGGCATATATATTAGCAGGTTGCTTCAGGAATTCAGGTTGGGCTTTAAAATAAAAAGAAATTAAGATATTTATCAGAATAAAAATAGGTAGTTATATGTTACTTCCACCAATTTTTTAAATCATAAAGTTCACAGATTTTGACTTATTATTTGATACGTTCACATATTTGGCATATACTATAAAAACTAGAATTTAGGTACAAAATATCTTAAAAAATCAGTTTTCTGGTGTAATTAACTGAAAGAATAATTACAAAGATAATTTCTGAGTTTCCCTAGCACCTTGTATAGAAATAATTACTAAGCCAACTATGTTGAAGAAATTGAAAATATGAATATGCCGAGCTGTCTAAAAATGAATATTAAAGAACACTTTAAGATTTATACCATTTTGGAAAAGCCATAATTAAAATTCAAAGAGTTGAGAAGATGGATAATCTTCCTTTTCAGTCAGCTTGATGAGTGAGAAAAAATGTATGCAATATAAATGTCATAGAGGCCGAAAATAGTTCACTCCTGCAACACACTCCCATTAGTAACGTCCCTCGTTACATGAAATAGTTTTCAAGGGTGGAAGAGTAAGTGACATCTTTGGAAAAAGCGTCTAAGTATTTGAAAAAGCCTCTCCGAATATTTCAGTATTTCCCTTACCTCTAGCCCCAGAGTTGTAAATCACTGACATAAATAACGGATTCATACGATTCTGAATTAAAAGGGTCAACGAAGACCACCTAGTTGAACTTCCTACCTAATGGTATAATTTCCTATACAACACCCTTGACAAGCAGTGTTCCTGACCCCTGCCTGAAATTTTCAAGTAACAAGGAAGCAGCAAGCTCTATCATAGGCTATTTCTGTTAAATAACAACAATGGCAGTAGCAATAACCCTATTGTTGAGCTAAAATGTATGCTGGGACTTTAATTGGAATTGTGTTGAATTTGGGGCAACCTGGCATCTTAACAATATTGAGTCTTCCTTTCTATTTATTTAAACTTTTTTTCTCTCATCAATGTTTCATATTTTTAGGATACAAAAATCTTACTCATATTTTGCTAGGTTTAGCTCTAAGTATTTCAAGTACTTAAAAATTTTTTGTAAATTTCCAATTGCTCATTGCTAGTATACAGATATGAAATTGATTTATGTATACTGATCTTATAGCTTGTGATCATGTTAAACTCATTTGCTAGTTCTAGCAGATTTTGTGTAGACTCTCTGGGATTACATACACAGACAACTACGTCTGTGAGTAGAGTCAGTATTACATCTTCGTTTCCAATCGACTTTCCTTTTTTCATTTTCTTGCCTTATTGCACTGGCTAGGGCAGGCCCTGCGAAGAAGTCCAGACTAGCTTCGTAACTTGGGTAAATGAAGACTAAGAGCACAGAGCTCTAGGCAAACAGTAGGAGACAAGGAGGGAAAGAATGTATAATCTTAAGAAACAACATACTCACAGTGATGGAGAATACAGAAAACATAAATTTGTGCAACAAGATGCAATCAGAGAAATTACTAATAGTGAATTTGACTATCCTTTTAAACACTGATTAGCCATTTGTATTTCTGAATTTTCTATGCATGTACTGTGTCCATTTTTTTCAACACGAGTATTCACAACTTTCTATCCACTGCTAAGAATTCCTCACATAGTAAGTCTGCCAGTTATCAATTTCTGGCCTCTCAGTTCCAAATCCACCCTTTTTTGCAATAATGAATGTGAACCGTTGCCAGCTGGTAGAACGTGAGATTTGTCAGTAAAGGATACTAGAGAGACACTACAAAGCGCAGCTCATCTTTCAGGTTGGGTGTGCTCTTCTTCTTGCCCCTATGGTATGGCTGCTAGAGTGTATGTGGGGGTGGGGTGGACCTAGAGATCTTCAACCTCCTCCAAGTTTCTCCACTCAGTCTCTGGTTAAGTTTCTGCAGCACTCCAACAGGTGGTTTTCTGCATACTGGCTCCAACCCACAGCATCCCAATGGACAGCTTCAGCACACCAGCTGTGACTCATGGCAGCCCAGTGGAAAACTTCCTGTGCATCATCCATTCAGGCCCATGGCACCCCAGCACGTGGCTTTCTGCACACTAGCTCAAGCCTGTAGCATTCTAGTGGGTGATTTCCTGTGGATCAGTTTTGGGGCATGGTTGCAGCCTTTTGACAGCAGCTATATTTTCTCCAACAAGGTCTGAATCTCAGCCTTGACTGGTCAAGCCCTCTTC
The DNA here is from genome assembly GCF_024166365.1 of Elephas maximus indicus. Classification (NCBI taxonomy): domain Eukaryota; kingdom Metazoa; phylum Chordata; class Mammalia; order Proboscidea; family Elephantidae; genus Elephas; species Elephas maximus. The sequence continues at coordinate 63,328,377 of NC_064831.1, read as the reverse complement.
CAAGTTTGCTGCTTCCTTCACTTCTCGCCCTCAGCCCTAGAGGTAGTAACTGATTCCTATATTTTCTATTTCTGTTCTTCAGAGTCCTATTTTAACTGTTTTAGTAGTTAAACACCTCTGACTAGTTAAACCCAGAAAACCCAGTGCCATCAAGTCGATTCCAACTCATAGCGACCCTACAGGACAGCGTAGAAGAGTCCGACTAGTTAATACTTCTTTATATTAAATTTTCCCTGTTTAAATTACTGGTGTGGTTTCTGGCTCCAGACTGGACTTTGACTAATAAAGTAAGCTATTAACTCCAGGTCATAGACACTGCCAATATTTCTTCTTTGTTTTTTCTTTTGTCTTTTAACTTAAGGCACCTCTCCCGTTGTACCAAAGTTTTACATTTTTATGTGGTAATATTTATCAGTCCCCTCCTTTTCGGCGTCTGCATTTTATTATTCTTACTTGAAGGTTTTCTCTGCTTCCATACTATAAAAATATTCATTTGCATTTTCTTATTGTATTTCTATGAAACAATCTGGAATTCACTGATATAAATATCTACCTTTATATTTTTCTAAATGGCAAGCCCAGCTGTCCCAAAAGAATAACTGATTTGAAATGTCAGTTGTAATATTAAAATTTTATGTACTCTTGGGTCTATTTCTGGGTCTCACTGATCTGTCTGTTCCTGGACCAGAATCACACGCTTCATTATTGTAACTATACAATATTTTTATTATTAGGTACAGCAGGATTCTCCTTTTACTCCTTTATTTCCTTCTAATTTTCCTAACATGTTTGTTTAGGTTTTTTTCTCCCAGATAAAATTTAGACTTATTTTTAAAGTGTCCCTGTTCCTTTTCAAAGCAAACAAACAAGAACAACTTGGAGTTTTCGTTCAAATTACATTTTAGATGTAGGTAAAATGAAAATATTTGCAATCCTGCAATTTTTTATTCGAGAACCAGATATGTGAGTTTACTTCAATACTCTTCAATAATGATTTACTGCAAGATAGTTGTAACAACTGGGAGTCAAGACCTACACTTACGTTCTGGTCCTACCACTGGGTATTTTACTGAACACAAGTTTCAAATCCATAGGTTTCAGTCTGCTCCTGTACTAAATAAGGGAACTCAACTAGACTATTCCTAAGTATACTAAGATAACCAACTCTGATTTTATACAGTTTATATCTTCAATGTATGGTAATTAATAACTAACATTTTTGAGTGCTTTTCACTTATTGAAGCCCTGGAGGCGCCGTGGACAAAAGCATGTCTGCTAACCAAAAGGTCAGCAGTTCAAATCCACCAGCCACTCCTTGAAAACCCTATGGGGCAGTTCTACTCTGTCCTATAAGGTCGCTATGAGTTGGAAGCGACTCCACAGCAATGGGTTTTTTCCACTTATTTAGTTCTCACAACAACCCTATTATTTAGGTACTATTATTATTTCCATTTACAAATGAGGACATTAGGACAAGGAAAGGCTAAGTAAATTTCACAGAGTCATAAAGCCTTAGTCAGTGAGATCTAGATTTTAAACCTAGGCACTCTGGCTCCAAACCTTACATTCTCTTTCTCTATCTTTTTAAAGTTCTTATTTTATAGACATAAGGAGAATAGAATAATAAAGCCCCAAATACCTGTCACCAGCTTCAACAACTTTCAACTTATGGCCAATAATGTTTCATCTACACTCCAACCCACCCTGGCTTGTCCCCAGTCATTTTGAAGCAAATTCTAGCTATCATGTTATTTCTTACATAAATACCTAAGTATGTATCTCTACAAGACAACAAATCTTATTCCCAAACATAACCACAATACCATCATCAGGATACCCACTCACCCACCCAAATCAACAAGAATTCCTTAAAATCATCAATTATGCAGTCAGTATTCAGGAGCCCTGGTGGTATAGTGGTTACAGCAGTTGGCTGCCAACTGAAGGGTCTCTAGTTCAAACCTCCCAGCCCCTTTATGGGAGAAAGATATGGCAGTTTGCTTCTATAAAGACTTACTGCCTTGGAAACCCTGTGGGGCAGTTCTACTCTGTCCTATAGGGTCGGTATGAGTAGGAATCGACTCAACAGCAACGGGGTATTCATATTTTATTAACTGGTCTATGTTTTCAAAATTTAGTTATTTTATTTGAATCAGGCAAACAAGATACATACACTGGTATTAATTTGTTTCTTAAGTTTTTTTTTAATCTATGAGTTCCTCCATCAACTCTTATTTTGCTGTTTATTTATTGAAGAACCAAGCCATTTATCCTGTAAAGTTTCGTGCAGTCTGTCTTTTGCTGATGTTTAACATATTCTTCCCATAAATTGGTGGTGTTTAACATGTTCTTCCTATAAACTGGCAGTTAAATACAGAGGAGGTTTGATTTGAGTCAGGTTTTTCTTCTTTTTTTTTTTTTTTTTTTTGAAGACTAGGCAGTGCCATGTCCTTCCATCAGGAGGTTCCTATCGTGTAACTGTTTCTCTTTTTGTAATGTTAACAGCCCTTGATAATCATTGCTTATTAGGAGTTGGAAAATGGCAATACTCTTTTTTTTTTTTTTTCTGCAAAATGATAATATTCTTATTCTATCACTCCTTCTATAGAGAGATACATCTTTCATCAATTATTTGGTTATTCTAGAGTATATAGTTCTCTACAAAAAGGGCAGGGAAAGTCCTTGATCCTTTTCCTTTACTTAGTCTTCAAAGTAATGAGCTGGTTGTCTCTCCCAAAGGGGGTCAACTGAGTATATGTGTATGTGGTTTTTATTTTTTTTTAAGTATTACTATGAACTCATGGATTAAAGTGCGTTTCATTTACTTCAACCCACTTACTATTCTTTTTATGCTCAAATTATCCCATCTTTGACGTGACCCTACTGGTCTTTAGCTTCTCCTGGTCACTGTTTTTAGGCTTTTTTCTTTTTCCTTTTTTTTTGGTAGACAAAGCTGCAAAAAAATGTACTCTTTTAAAGAAAAAATTCATCATCTTTTCACAGAGATGTTTCCAATTAAAATCAGGACTACAGGTTTTAGCTGAACCTTATTATTTTTCCATCTGTATCTCCCCTTCTCTCAAGCCAAAAATCTCTGTCCTCAAAGACACAAACATAATAACTTACTTATTTTATACCCAGTAGTCTCAGAATGGAGCCCTGATGGTACAGTAGTTAAGAGCTCAGGCTGCTAACCCAAAGGTGGGCAGTTCGAATCCATAGCCGCTCCTTGGAAACCCTATGAGGTAGTTCTACTCTGTCCAGTAGGGTCATTATGAGTTGGAAACGACTCGATGGCAACTGGATTTTTTTGTTTGTTTGTTTAGCCTCAGAAAAACAATACCAACATTTCTACCAACAATATAAGGAAAAACAGTTGAAAGATGTTTATACTTCTTTTTGCCCTGAAAGTATATTCCACTAGGTATGTGCAGTCCCCTTACTGTTTTAAATTCACCTGGAAGAGTAACTTTCTGTGTGGCTAGACTACCAACCGGATTGACATTCACTGTCATTGTTTAATTTTCCTTTCCATTTTCAGGAATTGCTTTGTGAGATTTTACAGTATGCTCAAGTCTAGCTTGTAACCGCTCTTCCCTACCCGTAGTCCCTATGAGTCGGAACTGACTTGACAGCAACACCTAACTTACCTCCACTCCTCTACTTTAGGATTACCTAGTAACACACTAAACAATTTTTTCTACCTTCAAACTCTACACCCGTAATCACAGGCAACTGACATATTGTTGAATCTAAAGGACTGAGGCTCCCCTTAAGGCAGAATAAATAATTCTGGAAAACACAGCAAAATCCTCTTTAAAAAATTCAATTCAAATTAATGTAATTTTAGTATGTATTTTTAGTAAACAGACTTTCAAAGACTACTGGACAAAAAACATCAAAACAATGTTCATCATTTACTTGTCCCTTTCATGAATTATAAAATAATGCCTTTAAAATGTTCTCTGGATTTTAACTATTCTGTAGATAACATTCATACCAATTAAACACAATGTACGAGCAGATGTTTGTGGTTGGGAAGCTAAATTGATAACCAGAGAGCAAATGAGTCAATTACCATAAGAAAATAAGTGCTGTAATGGAAGATTATGCATTTCGTTACCAAAGAGATAATTAAGCTTCAAATCCTCTTTGACAGTTCCCTATCCCTTCTAACGCCATCATCATTACAAGAATAATTTTAATTGCTAAATGCATAAGAATTTAATACTAAAACATATTATACTTGCAAAATTTTTACTAGAAACATCACTTAATTCCATTACTGCTATATAATGCTGAAAATTGCCATTCAATTCAAACAGAAAATAATACAGGGCCAACACCAATGTTTTACGGTTACTTTATTACGCTATGATTTGGAGGGTTATAACAGTTTTCATTTACACTAGCTCTGAATTGTTGGAGTTTCCATTCTTTGATTTTGAAGGCTTATGCACTGAAAGTCTTAAAAGGCTCTTTAAGTAGAGAAATAAAGCACCTTTGTCCATTTTATGTTAAACCACACACTTGCAGCAGACTCTTTAATTCACAAAATTACATTTAAGTTCTTCATTAAAAAACCAAAAACAAAACACCAACAAATAAAAACCAAGCATTTAATAGCATGAAATCCCTTCAAGGATATTGTCTGACAGTTTAATCACAAATCTGCTGTATGTACTGGTTCAACTAACAAAGCAAAAATACATTAGAACCCTCCAACATTTCTTGAGAATGCTTCCTGTTCCAACAAAGGTGACTGCGTCAAATAGGTGAAATCTTAACAGTGAGAAACAGGTAAAATCTTAACAGTGAAGCAACATTTATGACAAAGTTGCCACACAACTTTGAAATAGTATTTCTATCCTTCCACTCCCACACCCCCAGCTCCAGTCTTACTGCCTCTCCTTAACCATCTTCCCACCTTAGCTAACAGGTACTCATCCTTCAGATCTTAATTAAAAGTATTTCCTTTGAGAAGCTTTCCCTGATTCACTGGTTCCCATTTCTCTTCCCCATTCTTATCCCATCACTGCCCTAATTTTCACAGAAACCTCAGCAGCTTAAACCTTAAAGGGTGCTCAATACATATTTGTTGAAGGAATAGTTACTTGAATTCTAAAAATCCCATTAATCAGCACTACCAGAGAATTAGATGTCCAGGATAGGAATTCTCCAAGGATTCCCACTTTCTCAAGGATTCAATGTTGTTTACCATTGTTTCTCCAACAGAGATTCATAAATCTATTTATTCTTGGGTGTCCTTGAGTTTTCTGCAGGAGTTTTAAATTTTGTTTTAAACTGTTCATACATAAAATCTTACTAAGTAATTTCAGCGTCCACATTTGTGTTTATGTTAACAAGCTGGCTCAGTGACTACAGCATTTAACCCTAACACAATCTTTCTCAAACTTAAGATTTTAGGGCCCTTAAGCACTTAAATTTGAGAAACTATGCTCTATATATTCTTTTTATTATTACTATTTTATAGAATTCACAAAAGCTTTTTTTTTACTAAATTATAGGCTCCCCTTTCTTAACAAGATTGAATATGCTTAATCTCTGCTTAATGTCCCAGTGTTACCCTGAACATTAACTGCATACCACATCTAGATACAGGCGGCTTGGGTGCCTCAAGGTGGATTCACTTGGCACTGTAAGTACATTAGAACTGCTCTCCAAGTAGCTGAGCTCAACTTGCAGCTCTGCTTCCAGTCTTGTAGCAGCACACAAAGGCCTTAGGGCAGTGTTTTCTCCAAGTGAGCTACACAGACTACCTGCAGAGATTCTCAGAAAAATGTTGAACCCTACGCCTCACACCTCAAGTTTGAAAATTCCAAAAGGTAAGGCTACAAAATCCACATTTTTAACAAGCTCTCTCAGATGATACTCAGTCACGCCAACAAGTAAAAACCCCACATTTCCACACCAAAAACCCCCTGTCGTCGAGTCGATTCTGACTCACAGCGACCCCACAGGGTTTCCAAGACTGTAAATCTCTACGGAAGCAGACTGCCATATCTTTCTCCAATAGAGCCGCTGGTGGTTTTGAATCACCGACCACTCTGTTAGCAGCCGACTGCTTTAACCAGTATGCCACCAGGGCTCCTTCAGAACCCCAATTAGTGGGTCACTAAAGGAGATGGCTTGTATAAATATCATCACAATTTTATACACAGAGAGAGCACCTCAATTCTGTGACTTCAAGGGCCACAGAATTCGTTCATTTGCTCAATCACTAAGCAAATATTTAATTATCAACTACTAAGCTACAAAGACATTGTGATGGATACTACATGAGAGAGAAGGATAATAAAGTCACGTCCTTAATAAGTTGTAAAGTAAGACAGAAAGGTACAATGTTTTAAAAAAAAAAAAAGATACAGCGCTATTTGGATGCAAGTTCAAAAGAGAGATATAACTGATACTGATGCTTAGAAGAATATACAGATAAGTGGCCCACTAGTTATCTCACAGGAGGGCAACTGGGAAACAGGTAAACTGGAAAAAAAGACAAGACAGTGACTTGTCACCAAGTTTCTGCACTATCTGAAATCTCACCAGTTTCACGTACTGCATATTTAAGAAAACTGTATTGACTATTGTACACTTTGGATTCATCTGCTCCCTGCTTCTTTTTATCAGTTACTTCTTTGCGTTGACTGAGAGTTCTCTTGCCATCTCTTCTTCTCTCTAAACTAAACCAAAAGCCCGTTGCTGTCAAGTCAATTCTGAGTCATAGCGACCCTACAGGATGGAGGACAACTGCTCCATAGGGTTTGCAAAGAGCAGCTGGTGGATTCGAACTGCCGACCTTCTGGTTAGCAGCTGTAGCGTGCCCGTAGCTCTTAACCACTGTGCCACCAGGGCTCCTTCCTTCTCTCTACTTTCCTTTTCAAATTTAAGAAGGTGAGTAAATACTCAGTAGAGAAGGTGTAAAGGATACAGAAAAAATAAAGCTCCCTCTTTACTAAGCCTCAAATCCCCTATCACTACCCTCTCTGGAAATAATCACTATTCATATTTTTGGTGTTTTAGGTTTTTTTAAAATTTTCCTATTACAGCAAATGCTGTAATATGTAGCCTTGTACACATGTGCAAGCCTTTCAGAAGGATAGATTCCTAGAAGGAGTAACTAGATCAGGGTGTTATCATATTCAAAACTTTGATAAATATTTCCACAGGCTGTACCAATTTTACATTCCCATCAGATAGATAATCATTGTTCAACGTTGCACTGGAGGTCCTAACTAACGCAATGAAATAAATTAAAATACGGGAATGCGGTTGGAGAAATCTTTCCCCACCCCCACACTATGGCAATAAACGTCCACTTAGAACAGTCAAGAAAATCTCTCTCTTACAGAAAAATTCCAATGTGCACTGATGTACTATTTGTGGTTGCAGGAAAAGCTCAATGTTTTTAGCCACTGGATAATAATTAAATAAACTATGGTACATCTGGAGCCCTGGTGGCACAGTGGTTAAAGAGCTCGGCTACTAACCAAAAGGTTGATAGTTCAAATCCACCAGCTGTTCCTTGGAAACCGTTCGGGGCAGTTCTACTCTGTCCTATAGGGTTGCTACGAATTAGAATTGGCTCAACGGCAATAGGTTTGGTTTTGTTTTTGGGGAGGGTACATCTAACTGAGGAATATGTTACAGCATTTCTGCTCCAAGTGTCCTCTGGGACAGACAACACCGGCATCATCTCTCTGGCCCCACCGCAGGCCCTCTGAATGAGAACTGGCATTTTAACAAGATCTCTAGGTGACTGATTCATAGGCACATTGAAGTCTGATGAGCACTGCTTTTGATCATTTAAATACTTTTTTTTTTATATGCACAAACACAGAAAAATCTAAAGACAGAAAAAAGACAATCTGCAGAGCAATGCGGACGGCATGATCCTATAAGTTAATGAAAAACAGTATATTTCTATATGTATCTGTGTATAAATGCTTTTAAAAAATCCAAAAGTACATACATTAAACTGATGACAATGATTACCTCTGAGGAAAGGATGGGAATGGGGCAGGGGCAATGAAGGAGGAGATTCACGTTGCTGTATGGTTTGATTCTTTAATAATTGTACTGCACTGCTTACGTGTAATTTAAAAAAGAAAAAGAAAAGCCAAAAGAATAAACTGAAAAGGTACTAGAACTAAATAAGAAATTTTGGTAAACCAGCAGAGTAAATGACAGACATACTCTTTCATTGTCACTCATTTTCTTATATATCCCCAAAATGAGACAATGTAATTTAAAAATGTAATTCACAATAACTATTAAAACTATAAAATAGATATACACCTAACAAAGGAAGTGCAAACCGTTATGAAGAAAACTATGAAACTTTACTAAGGTTTCATATTTAGGACATAAAAGAAAATCTAAAAGAATGGAGGCCAAATATAGACCTAAATATATATGAAATTCCGATATGACAGGGGGAAAAGATGCAGAACTTGATAAATAATCCTAGAAACTGTATAGCCATCTAGAAAGGAATAATGCTAAATCTATACTTTACTCCTGATACCAAAATAAGTTCCATATGTATTAAAAATTTAATAGTTAAAAAAAAGAGGAAAAGACTCATAAAAGCACTAGAAGAAAAAAATAATTGATCCATCAATTTAACCTCTAGGAATTCATCCAACAGGTATACTTACACATTTGCATAGAAATATGAGGATAGCCCCTGTACATTGTTTGAAGTAGCAAAACACTGGGAATCCCAAAGCTATTTTAACCACAATCCATTAAGACTGCTGCTTCTTCCACTCTGACTTCCCTCATGTCAGATGGTGGTGGTGCAGCTGAAGGTATTTTTGTAATCAAGGGAAGCCAAGAGGAAGCTGAGCTGCAGAAATCTTCGATGGGTTTAGCTGGATGTATCTACGTGGTTTGCCATTATTTCCATGTATACCTAAGCTATTGCTAGCTGTGTCCATATCAGATAGCTTCCAGAAATATTCCTTCTTCTCACTTACTGTCAAGACCCGACACTAAGAAACAAAGGTGCGGGGCCACATTCACATGAACGTACCGTAAGCCCTGGAAGAAAAGGTCAAATTAGCTTTCTATTCTCTCTGTAGAAAATGACTTACAAAATCTACCAAAGTTTATAGGTTGCTACCAGGGACAAGTGAGAGGGAGGGGGGAAGGAGGACTCAATGCTTAGGGGACGCTGAGCTTCTGTTAAAGGTGATGGTATAATTTGGGGACAGATAAGTGTGATGGAAGAACAACATGATAAATATAATTAATGTCACTAAACTGTACATGTGAAGACTGCTGAAATGGCAGATGTTTTATTATATATATATATTTACTGCAATAAAAAAATTGTCATACGAAGAGTTAGTCAAATAAAATGCAGTCAAAACAAATACTACATAAGTGAGTAATGAAATCAATAAAAGTGCTATTTTTCTGGATTTTTGTGATGTTTGTGGCGTAGTGGTTAAGTGCTATGGCTGCAAACCGAAGGATTGGCAGTTCGAGTCCACCAGGCGCTCCTTGGAAACTCTATGGGGCAGCAGCTCTACTCTGTCCTACAGGGTCGCTATGAGTCGGAATCGACTCGATGGCACTGGGTTGTGTAGTGTTTATCAGCTTTTAGAAAACTAATTTGTTGTGGTTTCTCATTCCGAATAGCTATTCTTTTGTACCTAATTTTGGTATTCATTTTCTTACCCAAAGCCTCCAAAACAGTTTTCACTCCAGGCCCCACAAAAGCAGGATCTGCTCCTGATGACAATCTCTAAGGTCGCACACATATTTGCTTGAAAAGACAAAAGAATACTTCCGGAAGGACACATAAAAAGTAAATGCTTCTGTAGAGGGGGACTGGGACACAGGGGTGATATTTTACCGTATTTTTTAACCTGCACAAATTATTAAAAATTTTTAATTAAAACTAATAAAAGTGAAGAGACATACATACATACATCTGGCTGGGACGACTTGATTTTATAAAAACTGTCAATCACAATTCCTTCAAAATTAACCCATGAATTCAATAAAATGCCATTTAATACCCAATAGAAATTTTAATAAAATTTGACAAGCTAATTCCCAAGTTTATTTAGAAGTGAAATGTTTTTAAAAAATTTTTTAAAAAAGCACAATGAAATGGGATTCTCTTAATAAAATATCAAAACGCAACAGCTGAAACTATTTGGTATTGATGTAGAAATAGAAACACTGATCAATAAAACAGTCCAGAAATAAGACCCAGATTTCTGGAATGGGAAATCAGATTATACAGAGGTGATATGTTAAATAACTGGGGGAAAGAATAGTGTTCTGGCAACTGGCAATCCACCTAAGAAAATATAAAGGTTGCTCGCTTTCTATTACAAAAATATATTCCAAAAGGATCAAAGATCAAAAGGTAAAACTAAACTACAAAAGTATTAGAACAAAATGGGGGATAATTTTTCCAACGTGAATATGTGTACGTGTGCGGACACACAGCCTAAGCAAAACCCAATTCCCGAAGGAAAAAGCTGACATATTTGACTATGCAGAAATGAAAATTTTCTGTATGATAAAATATATCTTAAAATTAAAAAGAAAAATCAAAGAAATGGTCACGGCAGCTTTATTTGTACTTGCCAAAATTTGGAAACAACCCAAATGTCTACGAATAGGTGAATGGATAAACAACTGTGGCATATCCATACAATGGAATAATTCTTAGCAATAAAAAGGAACAAACTACTGATACACACAACACGGCTGAATCTCAAATAAGTGTGCTGAGTGAAGGAAGCTAGAGAAAGAAAAAGCACATACAGTATGACTCCACGTATACAAAACTCTAGAATATGGAAACTAGCCTATAATGACAGAAAGCAGATCAGTGATGCTTGGAGACAGCAATGGTGCTCCTAGGAAGTGTCATAAAAAGAGAACAACTGTACAAAAGTGTATGTACAAGGATGTTCACTGCAGTGTTATTTATAGTAGTAAAATACCGGAAGCAACCTAAATATTAATTAGGGGCATGGATAAACAAATTAAAACATATTCATATACTGGGATACTACAAAGCAGAGGTCAACAAACTACAGTCCATTTTTATAAATAAATTTGTATTGGAATACATATTCATGCCCATTAGTTTCTAGCTTTATTTCATTTTTATGGGAGAGTATACAATAACAACTATTCTTATAATCTTAAAAAGTGATAGAATTGTTATTTTTGTCATATCAACTTAAAGCGTGGAGAAATAATTTTGTAATCTCATTACGGATCTTTGAATAAGTGAGTGCAGTTCCCTGAGCAATAATCCAATCAAAACCACTAAATCGACACGAAGCTTCTTCTGAACTACCAAATGCCTCATCTTCAAAGATGAAAAGCTTGTTCTTGAACATGTTCTTTAATTATCAAACTGCTACTGGCATATTTATTTTTCACTCCTTATCACATATAAAAATTCTCCAAGTTGGCATAACTAAACCCATTGAAAAACCAAACCCATTGCTATCAAGTCGATTCCAACTCATAGCAACCCTATAGGACAGAGTGGAACTGCCCCGTAGGGTTTCCAAGGAGCACCTGGTAGATCTGAACTGCCAACATTTGGTTAGCCGCTATAGCTCTTAACCACCATGCCACCAGGGTTTCCAAAGTTGGCCTAGCACAGAAAAATCTCTGTATACTTTTTTCACATGGAAGTTAAAGTAAGGCAATTCCTGGGTTAGGAACATCAGATTTACAGCCAACTGTACCTGCCCTTTAATACTATGTAAATTTGCCCTCACTTTGGAACAAATGAATCAACCCCTACTTGCAACAAATACCTCATCATCAAGATCACTTTCACTTGCTGCACCTGCAGCTTTTGAATCACTGAAAAGACTTTGAGCTTTTTCTTACAGTAAAGTCTAAGGCTAAATAAGAACCATATGCACCTGTTACTGACATACAAATTTGACTTAAAGTCACAGTTAGGAACAGATCTCGTTTATAACCTGGGGACTGCCTGTATACATATTTGAAAATTCCAAGTTGCAGCTGAAAATGAGCATTTTAGCTCTTAGTAGACGTTAAATAAATCACTGGATTTGCTGAGCAATACAAGCTTCAGCAGTTCAATACAAATCATAATATTTGTTTTTCAATAGGGAACCCAAAGTCAAGAAGTGAGAGTGTTGACGTGTCGTGGGGTTGTCAGCCAATGTCATAAAACAATATGTGTACTAACTGTTTAATGAAAAACTGGTTTGTCCTGTAAACCTTCATCTAAAGTACAACTAAGAAAAAAAATTGTAATACTTGTTTTAAAAACCATGGACCCAGTGGCATACAAAGTGCAGAGCAGTGGAGAGGTCTATTCTGATGCAGGCAATGACGGGGTGCACTGTCTGTAGAGAATTTAACAACAATAATTAAACTGACTTAAAGTCAGTCTGCTTTTTATTATCACCAGGTGCCAGCAATCTAAACTAAAACAATGATAAATATACTCCTCCGCACCAGGGCTGATTACTCCTACCCCTTGTCAGTTGACCTATCAATGTTCCAGAAAATCAATTTTATAAAATATGGAAGAAGAGACGGGGTGGGGTGGGATAGGAAATAGTGCATCTGTAATAGTATAGGTTGGTATTATTTTGTAAAACTTGTTTCACATACATACAAACGTATGTATATTGGATTACAGTATAAAATGTACTTCTTACTATCTGCAGTAGTTCAAAATGTTTAAACACCATTGGTGGAGATTAATAGCCCTAATGAAATGGCATAACACTGTAGAAAGTGTACTAGACTAGGAATCAGGGGCTCTAGGCTTTTAATTCTGGCTTTGTCTTCAAGTGCGTGTTGTGATCTTGGGGAAATCACTTTTCCTTAAAATGATATAATAACTATACATGTGAAAACATTTTCTTTGGTAATACAACAAAAAAGCACATATTTAAAGATTTAGCCAGGAATTACCATATAATGTAAATGTGACTATGTAAATGGTTATGCCTTGTGAATAAAATAAAAGTTGCTTGACATCATTTCTATCACAATCATAGTCAAATTTCTTGGCAAGCCATAGATCACAAATTGGCTCATAATTCCACTACCCTAATTGTATTTTCAGCATCCCAAGGAAAAAATTCTAAATGAGAATATAAACTGGGGACTTCTAGAACCTCCACCAGTCACCGACTTAGTAATAATACCCCTATTATAGGGTTTTACAAGAGAAAAGGGAACTAACTTTGTTGAATATCAGTTATGAGTCAGCTATTATAACACGCACTTTAACAAATCTCTTCGAAGCCTCCGACATGTAAAGCATATTTATACGTAAAGTATTATTCTGTTGTACAATCACTGGAAATCAACCATTATGGTCTCATCAAAAAGGGCTGGGGATAATGACTTTGGCCAACGTAGTAACCTGCTTACGTATTATTTCTTCGCTTTAACACAATGGTGTGATAGGCTCATAAACCTGGAGAGCAAAAATTCTCCAGGGTTTATGAAAATGATGCTTTAGCAATGCCAAAGCAGTAATCAGACTTTGTAACTAGATTTTTTTTAAGTACCTATAAATGGGTAAATACTAGTATACTACTAGGCAAGTTTAATTATTTGCTGTAGATACAGATACTACAAAAGCAATAGATGGAGGCAAAATTATTTGAATCCATTTGTAAATTATAAAGAAAGAAAACATTTTATTGCACATTTGATGTTTCTTTGCCTCTTCAAGAGAATTCCAAAATGATACGGCACATCCTTAACAAGCTAGAAATAGAAATACCATATGATCCAGCAATCCCACTCCTAAGAATATATCCAAGAGAAATTAAGAGCCATCACAGGAATAGACATATGCACGCCCATGTTCATTGCAGCACTATTCACAATAGCAAAAAGATGGAAACGACAGACGAATGGATAAAAAATTATGGTACATACACAAAGTGGAATACTATGCAATGATAAAGAACAATGATGAATCTGTGAAACATCTCAAAACATCGATGAATCTGGAGGGCGTTATGCTAAGTGAAATTAAGTTGGTCACAAAACGACAAATATTGTATAAGATCACTATCATAAGAACTCAAGAAAAGGTTTACACGCAGGAAAAAAACATTCTTTGATGGTTACAAGGGTGGGGAAGGAGGCGAAGGTGAAAGCACTAACTAAATAGTAGACAAGAACCAACTTCAGTGAAGGGAAGGACAACACAGAATACGGGGGAAGTCAGCACAACTGGGCCAAAACAAAAGCAAAGCAGTTTCCTGGACACATCCAAACAATCTGAGGGACAGAGTAGCTGGGGCTGGGGCCCAGGGACCATAGTTTCGGAGGACATCTAAGTCAACTGGCATAACATGGTTTATTAAGAAAATGTTCCACATCCCACTTTGGTGAGTGGTTATCTTGGGGTCTTAAAAGCTTGTGAGCAGCCATCTAAGATACATCAATTGGTCCCATCCCACTGGGAGCAAAGGAAAATGAAGAAAACCAGATGCAAGGAAAATACCAGCCCAAAGGACTGAAGGACCAAATTAATCAGAGACTCTACCAGCCTGAGATCAGAAGAACTAGATGTTGCCCAGCTACCACTAACGACTGCCCTGACAGGGAACACAACACAAGGTCCTGTACAGAGCAGGAGAAAAACGTAGAACAGAACTCAAATTCACATAAAAAGACCAGACTTAATGGTCTGACAGAGACTGGAGGAACCCCTAAAACTACAGCCCCTGGAGACACTGTTAACCCAGAACTAAAACCATTCCTGAAGCCCACTCTTCAAAGATTAGACAGGACTATGAAACAAAAAATAATACATGTAAGGAGTGTTCTTCTTAGTTCAATCAGATACACAAGACCAAATGGGCAGCTCCTGTCCAAAAGCAGGATGAGAAGGCAAGAAGAAGCAGCACCTGCTTAAATGGACATGGGGAACCTGGGGTGGAAAGGAGGAGTGTGCTGTCACATTGTGGGGATTGCAACTAATGTCGCAAAGCAAAATGTGTATACATTTTTGAATGAGAAATTAACTTGAGCTGTAAACTTTCACTTAAAGCACAATAAAAAATAGAGAATTCCAAATAGCTATACTGAAAACATTTTCAAATCCTAATAATAACAGAGGTGATAGAGAGCTAAATTTCAACTATTTCTATAGATGCATAAAGAAGAGGCTTGAAATTCTATCAATATTTAAATTTTTCTATTTCTTGCTTCCTTCAGGTGTCAAATGACAATTTCCTAACACAACACTCAAAGAATTTTCTTTAATTGCCATATTAATAAATGAATGCATCTCCACACAGAAAATCAACACTGTTAAAAAGAAAAACCTAGAAAATACCTCATAAAGGAAGTTATACTAATGACAATAAGCAAATATTCAAGTGCTCAACATCATTAATCTTCAGAGAATTGCAAACTAAAACCACAGAGATAACATTACATGCTGTCCTAGTCATGTAGTGCTGCTATAACAGAAATACCAAAGTGGATGGCTTTAACAAAGAGAAGTGTATTTTCTCACAGTCGAGTAGGCTACAAGTTTAAATTCCGGGTGTCAGCTCCAGGGGAAGGCTTTCTCTCTGTCGGCTCTGGAGGAAGGTCCTTGGGATGCATCAGTCTTCTCTTGGTCTGGTAGCATCTCAGTGCAGGAACCTCAGGTTCAAATGACGCACTCTGCTCCCAGCACTGCTTCCTTGGTGGTTAAGAAGGTTCCCAACTCTCTGCTTGCTTCCCTTTCTTTTTTTATCTCTTGAGAGATAAAAGGTGGTACAAGCCACACCCCAAGAAACTCCATTTACACTGGATTACGGATGTGACCTGGATAAGGGTGGTGTTACAATCCCACCCTAATCCATTTAACATAAAATTACAATCACAAAATGGAGGAAAACCACACAATGCTGGAAATCACAGACCAGCCAAGCTGATACACACGTTTTTGGGGGGACATAATTCAATCCATGAAACCCACCTACCAGAACGACTGAAACTGACAAGACTTACAACACCAAGTGCTGACTAGGATGTGAAGCAACCAGAACTCCCCCACACTGTTGGCAGGAAAGCAAGCTGCTACAGCCACTATGGAAAAGGCCTGGCATGGTACTCAGAAACACTACTCAGCAATAAATGGGAACAGGCAACAACATGGATGAATCTCAAACACATTACGCTGCATGAAAGAAGCCTTAGATAAAAGAGAATATAGCATATAATATGATAAATATATAATACATATAATAGTATAATATATATATAAAATATGATTTCATTTATATGAAGCTATAGAACTGGCAAAACTAATCTATGGTGGGAAAAAAAAATCCGAAGAGTAGATGCCTCTGGACTAGCACAAAGAGGATTTACTGGGAAGATCCATGCAGGAGCTTTCTGCTGTGATGGCTTCTGTATCTTGACAGGGGTTTTGGTTGCACAGGAATGTGCTTTTGTTGGCACTCACAAACAACACACTTAAGATCTGTGCATTTCATTATATATAAATTTTTCCTCAAGATAAAAAAAAAGAATCACAAACAAAATATTAAACTGCAGCTAATGAGATGAATGCTGAAGTATTTGGGGGTACCTACGATTTACTCTAAAATGCATTAAAAAAAATTAAGATAGATGAATGGAAGGATAGAGTGACAGATTTGTGATACTAAAATGTTAGGTGTAGACGCTAGGTGGTGGGTGTTTCTGTAAAATTCTTTCAACTTTTTATTGTAAAAATTTTCCAACACAGAGAAATGTTGAAAAAAAAATAGGAAAGGTTTTTTTCCCTTAAAAAAAAATTTCACCTCTCCCGCATTCTTATCATGAGGAAATTACTATGATTAAAAGCCTAAAAAGCAAAGAAAAAAAGGCAGTACCCATTTGAGAAATAACTGAGAGAAAAAATATTACAGTATAAAACAGAAATAGAAATGGATGACAAAGACTGGCATCTTGCCAAGTGATGCTCAGTTTTGAAAGTGGAACGGAACACCCAGCTCACCCAACAGTCATTTGTCAGGATTTCAAAGTTCGCAAGCCAGGTCTGTCCATGTAAAATTCTACTTCAAAACTACAGATGAAATAATTTAGGCCTGTGATCATTATTAAATCAGATCTTTCACACAGAAATTCCTCACACAAGTATTTTTAATTGTTTTGACTGAATATTCATTTCTGACTCATAATGTGATGTCAAGAATTCAAGAAATAAATTTCCCTGTGAAAAACATCAAGTGTCATATTTCCCTTCTATTTTCTGAACAAGAATCACCTAAATCAACAAAACCAGAATGAGATTCAGGGATACAACTGGCATTAACATTGCGGCTTTTATCATCCTGGGCTGGAAATGTTTAATTACTTCTCTGAATCACCTCCTGGATCCTTGAGGATGAGGACTGTGCACACTTGCCATGTGTCTTCAGTGATACTGGATTTTGCCTTCTGCCTATGTGCAGCAGGTACTGAATAAAGACTGTTTAAGAAATATCTTTTTTATTATTTTTAAGATAGCCACCGAAACCTTGTATCTGTAATCATCGAAAAGAAAAAATCAAAACAAGAAATGTAGGGACTGGGATGTAGAGCTTCTACCCCAACCAGCTTCCTTCAGAGTAGTTCCACCTTTATCTATTGTAAACATTTGCCTTCCAAGTAAGATCTGAGTTCCTTGGTGCAAAAAAAAAAAAAGTTTAAAAATTACTGACATCATCTCAACCCTAAGGTATTTCTCTGGACAAAAAGCTCGAGAGTCCTGGGTGGTACAAATGCTTAACGCATTTGGCTGCTACCCAAAAGGTTGGAGGTTCAAGTCTACCCAGAGGAGCCTCAGGAGAAATGCCTAGTGATCTGCTTCCAGAATAATCAGCCACTGAAAACTCTCCTGAGTCCAGTTCTACTCTGACACACAGGGGGTCTCCACGAGTTGGAATTAACTTGACAGCAACTGGTAACCTATCATTACAAATGGAATTACAACAAAGCAGAATAAATTTGGATTCATTTAAAATCTTTTTGGCAGTTATCCTCAGAACTTCTGTCATCATTCTCGGTATTAAACTTTCAGATAAATTGAGGGTAACTGTACTATGTTGAGGTAAGATATTCCCGTTGTGGCCGAATGGAGTAAGATCCAAATCAAGTGTAAACTGGGTTTACCTGAAAGTGCCATCAATAAACATTTATGGTAAGGGCTGAGAGCGGAGGAATGGAGAAGAAATCTGGAATCAAGAAGAAACCTGTTCTAGATACTCTTTTCACTAGAAGATTATCTTTCATGTGCCCGTTTTGGAGCTTCTGAGTTTTATTTTTAGTAAGAAAGGGGCTGTTTCTTTATTCATAAAACTGATCCACTTTTCCTGCTGTTATTAATTCTGGCTGTCATCTCTTTAATGAAAAAAGAGGAAAATAACTAAAATGAAAGAAGAGGGTGGGAAGTTTAAGAGACTCAATATCTTTATTATGAAGCATGTATTGGTAATATGACTAAAATTACTAAAAATTCTTCCTGGCATGAATCTCTTCACCAAATTCGGTGAGTCTGATAGCCCCCTGTGAAGACAAAGGAACAGAGTTCAATAAAAGAATAATCAATACTATATGGAACACATTCCCTCAAAAAGGCTGAATATGTAACAGACTCAAGGAAAGACAGCCAAAACTAATGAACAAGAGCCCCAGAGCGGGCTAATTTAAGAAAAACGTTAAATTCTGAGGTCAAGATAGATAACCTAAGAGGTACAGTATTGCCAAGAATAATAGCCAAAACTTACTTATTTCTGGGCTGGAAGAGGCATACGCATTTGCCCTCAAATTGCAATTCTTAAGCTTTTTAAGTAAAAAATGAAAAATGTTTACCTAATATTTTGTTCAATCTACTCTCCTAGGCAAGGAGGAGCCTACCACACACAGACCTAGGTGAGAGCCTAAGAAGGGAAACAGGGCACAGAAGTGGGGTGTGAATGGCCTGGCACACAGACCACAAAACACAGAGCCAAAAGTTATCTGATGGTTGTGGTATGGGACAAAACCAAACAAAATCATCTGAGGAGTTATGCTGAATGAGCCCAGGAGGAAACAGAATCTAAGTTAAGTAGGCAAAAAAGAAAGAAATTAAGGAAAACAAAATCAAGTGAAGGGGGTTGACAGAAAGAAAAGGTCCTTTGAACCCCAGGGAGGCATTTTTATGACTGCCTACAATGCACCAGGCAGTGTATTAGGCAACTTCCTCACAATACTACCACAAAGAGGGAATTCTTATCCCCATTTTACAAATAAGAGCTGAGGCTCAACTAAGCCGATTAATTTGCCAAAATCACAAAACCAGAGACTGGAAAACAAGGACAAGCTTCCAAAAACATACTTCTTTTCATCATACCAAATTCCTTCTATGAGGTGAAGCGCTGATCTCTTAGTGATTTTATATAAACCAGGGATCCGTCTCTATACCATGACTCCTGCTTATCTGCCCCGCAAAGCTTCCTCCTGATTGCAATAATTCTGGCAACAAAAAAACCACTGCAGAGTTGAGTTCCTCTCATGCTGCACCTTGCCTAATGCACAAACAGCGAACGGGCAGAACCTCTGGCACATCAACAGCTTCTCTATTCTGCAAAATCTTCATATAGTCAGAAAGCACACAGCTGTATTCCACTTAAGTCTCTAACCTTACATTAGACTTCATTTTGTTTCATGTGGATAGTCCTCGTCTTTTCTAGAATACCTGCAAGTTCTCTTCTGAAGGTGGTTAGTTACCATGGAAATGAGGTTACTATGGTTCAGAATAAATTTATATAACTATGAGAAAATTACTTCAAGCTTACAGAACATGAAATCTGCTTGAAGTCAGCATGACCACTGATGCAACAAAAATCTAAGAACTGCAAACCAACCCCAAATGATTCAGGTCCTGATATAGGATTATAAAACAATTCCAAAGAATTTTCTAATTTATAACAATGGCTTAAAAGCATTAAGTTTACAATGTGAAATTCTTAAATATTCTGGGCACGGATAACATACTCTTTTAGAATGTATTATAATCTATTACTCAACATCTTACCCAGAGGTGGGACGACTACATTCTTAAATCCTTCATTTGCTGTCAAATATGCAGTTTCAGGCACTACGTTAGGTGCTAAGGACAAAACTCAGCCTTGTCCTCAAGGAACTCAGTCTAACAGGGGAAAAAGACACAAACTGTATTCTGAAAATTAGAGGGTCTAGGGCTCAAGAGGAAGATATATAAGGTTTCTTTCCAAAATGGTAGAGCATCTCATGGGGTTGGGATTAAAGATGAAGGGATTCAATGCACACAGTACTGAACAGTAATGGCAAATAAGGATATAAAATTTTTAAGCAGTAGAGATGGCAGCCTGTGGAGGATGGCTCATCTTTAACGGCTTCCCTTTTTTTTTTTAAGTTTATCTTTGTATATGGAAAACATCAAAAGGTCAAGAATGGGAATAAAGATGATCGAGCACTGCTTATAAACATACGTGCAAATGAAGTAGCAATATGACCTCAACTATATAAATGAGGGTAATGGCTCATCTTCCCCCAGAATAATCCTTCAGGAGGATATTAAAAGAAAAACAAAAAAATCTGTTTCACACTAGAAGTCTGAAAAAAACAAGGTGTAAAGAAAAATAGGAATAATAAAGTAACCACAGACATCAAATCACTCTACTTGTCACATGTAACAATTTCAATAAAAAGTTTCATTCAATCATTCAACAATTGTTTGCTGATAATCTACTATGATAAAAATGATTAAGACTAGCCCTGTCAATAAAGACCCTAGTTTAGTAGTAATGGGAAAAGGTG
Source organism: Elephas maximus indicus (assembly GCF_024166365.1). Taxonomy (NCBI): domain Eukaryota; kingdom Metazoa; phylum Chordata; class Mammalia; order Proboscidea; family Elephantidae; genus Elephas; species Elephas maximus. Next base: position 63,307,536 of record NC_064831.1, on the reverse strand, counting down.
CACAAGCAAATCAAGCAGAAATACTACTAGTAAAAAGGCAGCTGTTTTAAGAGAAAAGTTATACCTGAGGGTGAGAGGATGGTTAAGAAAAGCTTCATGGGGGGTCAGCTGAACTAGAAGGAACATCAGGAAATTTTAGCTGGAGGTGAGAGGATACAGGGAAACTCAGCTGTCAAACAACATATTACATTCGGCTAAATGCAGTTTGGTAAAGATGACTCCATCTCCATCCCAGGTTAGGTGGAAGAGTGCCAGGAGTTTAATTAATTCTTCTTTATAACAGCCCATTAAATAGATAAAGAAACCAAGACACAGGTAAGTTAAAGAACTTGGTCAAGTTCACGCAAACTAAGTGCCAAAGCTGAGACTGGAACCCTAGCACCTGGGTCCAGAAATGCTCTTAAATACTTCTCCATGGTGTCTCTCCAGTGAACACTTAAAGAGTTGACTGTGAAAGGTCTGGGTGTGCTCTGTACAAATGCCGTAAGGAGTTTGCTTTTTACCCTGAAGTCAAGAGAATACAGCAGTCTAATGAATGTGAGCAGAATGCTGTGAATGACCACTCGGTAAAGGAAAGTGAAATCATGAAGAAGACTGTGAGAAAAGAAAGCGATCAGTGTCTTCGATGGGGGTGGATATCCGAGGGAGTAGAAGAGGGAGAGGAGTAGAATGACATTAGGCTGTGGCTAGAGAGAAAGATGATGGAGTTTAAAACTTCAGTGGTAGATTAATTATGTGTACAAAGTCAAGGGGACGGCCAATTTAGAAATGTTTCAATATGCCCAACAAAAATATAAATGGAAAAATTTCTTTTTTAATAGGAGTAGAGAGGTGTCACAGACTGTTAAAATGTTTTAAGACCAAAGGAAAAATCCCTGATAAAAAAAAAAAAACAAAAACTCATGACCCATTTTAAGTGTTATCGGCAATTTGAGATGACAGGAAATACACAATGGGCTAATTCACGTCACAGATGAATTCATATTTAACAGATGAAGAATGAACTCATAACCTTTTCTGCTTTAACACTCACTATGGCATTTCCTGTAGCTGTAACTTCTTAAAAAATAACAAGAGTCAGACACATATGACTATATATATACATATACATATACATATACATATACATATACATATACATATACATATACATATACATATACATATACATATACATATACATATACATATACATATACATATACATCTCCAGCTATTTTACATTAACTGCTTTTCCCATCACCCAACCATTAAGCACCAGGAAAAAAAAAAAAGTACTTTCATTTAAGGGGTAAGGTTCAAAACAAAATTTTCCAAATATGTTTTTATATATAAGGACTTCTTATCTGTCAACAATAAAAAAGACAGCATGTGACACATATTAATGCTACAGCTTGAATTATTGTAACTGCCACCCAGGTTACGAAACAGAACACATCAGAAGTCCTCACTGCAAATTCAGTCACTCTTCTGCCCCCTCCAAAAGTAATCACTCTCTTGACTTCTGAAACCACAGATTGGCATTGCTTGCTTTTGAACTTTATAAAAATGGACTCACACACTATGTATTATTTTGTGTCTGGTTTCTTTCTTTCAAAGTTATTTATGAGATTTATCCATGCTGTGGAATGTAGTACTGGGCTGCCAATTTTCATTCCTGATCCTATGCCATTGTTTGATTGGGATACACCATATTTGTCCATTCTATAGTTGCTGGACATCTGAATTGCTTCCAGTTTTCAGTGAATGCTGTGCACGCCTTTTGGTGCATAACCCAAAGACCAACCCAGTGCCGTCGAGTCGATTCAGACTCATAGCAACCCTATAGGACAGATGTTTATACATTTCTGATGAGAATACTCCTAGGAGTACAACTGCTGCAACAAAGAACATGTCTATGTGTGGTTTTAGTAGCTTTGCCAAACAGTATTCTAAAGTAACCGTCTCAATTTATACTCCCACCAGCAGGGGTCTCCATCCCCTAACCAACACCTGGTGGTTGGTAGTCTTTTTAATTTCTAGCTATTCTGGTGGAGTATAGTGGTATCTGGAACCCTGGTGGTACAGTTGTTAAGAGCTCAGCTCCTAACCAAAATGTCAGCAGTCTGAATCCACCAGCTGTTCCTTGGGAACCCTACTCTGTCCTATAGGGTCACTATGAATTGGAATCGACTCAATGGCAATGGGTTTGGTATCTCCTTGTGGTTTTAATCTGTATTTCTCTGAAGACTGTTATCAGTTTTTTAAATGTCTAGTAGCCACCTGGAAATCTTCTTCTGTGAAGTCCCTGTTCAAGTCTTTTGCCCTGTTTTCTACTGGCTTATCTGTCTTTACCTTATTGATCTGTATATTTCTTTAAGGGTCTACATCAGGGGTTGGCAAACTTTTTCCGTAAAGGGCCAGGTAGTAAATATTTTAAGCTATACGAGCCACAAGGTCTCTGTCACAATTTCTCAATTCCTCTTTCGTACCATGAAAGCAGGCATAGTCAATATATAAATGGATGAATGTGGTTGTGTGTCAACAAAACTTTATTTATGAATAAAACCTGAATTTCATCAAATGTCCACTTGTGCAGTGTGCCTAATTACTTCTATGTGTGGCCTTTCTAGCCATGGTCTTGTAACTCCCACCCAGGTGACTGGGCAGGACTATGTGATAAGGTAATTGTGGTCCACCAAGGGGATTGGTGAGTTTTGCCTTAAAAGAGAGCCAATTCCAGAGTAGAAAGGAGGATAAGAACAACCAGGAGTGGGGAGCATGTCCTTTGGACCTGGGATCCCTGTGCTGAGAAGCTCCTGGAAGCAGGAGACCAAGAAAGAAAAAGAAAGCAAGCTGTAACCCTGAAGATGATGAGAAGTGGTGGCAGGAGAGACCTAGCAGGAGACAGCACAGTGGGCTTCCTGGCCCATGGAGGGAGAAAGCTGAGTGTCTCTGTGGAGAGGACTAGGGCCAGGGAGAGGCATGCCTGCCAGCACAGTTGGGAAGAGGCTGTCCTGATGGAAGAACTGTATCCCGAGTGTTCCGGAGCCTGAGCTGAACTGTTACTTTCCTAATCAGCTCCATAATCATGAGTATGGTTTGTGAGTTCTACGTGGTCACTGCGATGAATTACCAAATCCAGCAGAGAAGTAGACAGTGCTATACAAGGGACGGTTGGTGTCAGAATTAGCAAAAACGGTGTCTGGCCTCTGCCTCATGGGCTTCAGCCTTGTGCTGTTGATCTTGGTTCTCATTCCCCGTTGTGCGGTTGGAAGAAGTCAGACACACTGCCTCCATGCCGTTTTTACAACATGTCATAAAACATTCTTCTTCTTTTGAATTGTTTTAGCCATTTAAAAAGGTAAAGAACATCTAGGCAGAAGGTCAATAAGGGAACAGAGGGCTTGAGCAACACTCTAAATCAACTAGACCTGACAGACCGATACAGAATATTCCATTCAAACAACGGAATACACCTTCTGCTCCAATGCAAATGGCTCATTCTTCAGGATAAATCATGTGTTAGGTAACAACATAAGCTTCAATCAATCTTAAAAGACTCAAAACAGGAGTCTGTTTAATTAATCTTACAAGAATATCTTCTCCAACCATGATGGAATGAAACTTGGAATCAGTAACAGAAGGAAAAGTGGAAATTCCACAATGTGTAGAAATTAAACAACACACTATTAAATAATCAATGAGCCATAGAAGAAATTTCATGGGAAATTAGAGATGAATGAAAGCACAACATACCAAAACTTATGGAATGCAGCGAAGGCAGTGCTCAGAGGGCAATTTATCGCTCTATGTGCCTATACCCCTATTCCTCACTTAATGACATGGTTAGGTACAGCCTACGGAATGGGAGAAAATATTTGGTAGCCCACTTAAAAAATGACCAAAGGATAAAAACACTCAGCAAAGCAGGACTAGAAAGAAAATTCCTCAATACGATAAAGGGCATTTATGAAAAACTCACCACTAATATCATATTCAATGGGTAAAGACTAAAACCTTTCCCCCTGTGATCAGGAACAAGGCAAAGATGTCTGCTTTCACCACTGCTATTGAACAATGTACTGAAGTTCTAATCAGAGAAATTAAGCACAATAAAAGAAATGAAAGACATCCAAATCAGAAAGGAAGACGTGAAACTATATTTGCAGATGACAGAATCCTACATACAGAAAATCCCAAAGAAACCACAAGAAAGCTATTAGAGCTAAAAAAACAAAATCAGGAAATTGCAGGGTACTAGATCAACACGCAAAAATTAGCTGTTTTCTATACACCTGTGATGAACAAGCTAAAAAAGAAATTAAGAAAATAATTCAATTTATAATATCGAATAGAAAAAAATATTAAAAACAAACCTACTGCTGTTGAGTCAATTCTGACTCACAGCAACCCCGTAGGACAGAGCAGAACTGCCCCATAGGGTTTCCAAGGCTGTAAATCTTTATGGAAGCAGACTGCCACATCTTTCTCCTGTGGAGCATCTGGTGGCTTTGAACTGCCGACTTTTTGGTTAGCAACCGAGGGCTTGACCACTGCGCCACCAGGGTTCCTTGGAATAAAAATACTTAGAAATGAATTTATCCAAAGATGTGAAAGACCAGGAGGTACACTAAAAACTATAAAACACTGCTATAAGAAACTGAAACAGACCTAAGTAAATGGAAAGACATCCCATGTTCACGGACTAAAAGATTTAATTGCTAAAATGTCAATACAAAAGTGATCTACAGATTCAACACAATTCCTATCAAAATTCCAACTGCCTTTTTTGCACATATGGAAAAGGTAATCCTCAAATTCATATGAACTGTCAAGAGTCTTGACTCATGGTGCCTCCATGTGTTAAAGATTAGAGCTGAGCTCCATAGGGTGTTCTTGGTTGCAATCTTTATGGAAGCAGATTGCCAGCCAGGCCTTTCTTCTGTGGTGCTACTGGGTAGGTTCAAACCACCAACTTTTAGGTTAGAAGTTGAGCACAAATTGTTTGCACCACCCAGGGACCTTTCACACCCATGAGGATGGCTAATTTCAGAAAAATATAAAATAATACACGTTGGGAAGAATATGAGAAAACTGGAACCCTTATGCATTGCCGGTGGGAATGTAAAATGGTGCATCTGCTGTGGAAAACAATTTGATGGGTCTTCAAAAACTTAAACACAAAATTACCACATGATTCAGCAATCCCACACCTACACTCCTGTGTGTATACCCCAAAGAACTGAAAGCAGGGACTCAAACACCCTGGTTCAAACACACTTGTTCATTACAGCATTAGTTACAATAGCCAAAAGGTAATAACAACCTAAGTGTCCATCAGCAGGTGAATAAACAAACAAAATGTGATGGATACACACAAAGGAATATCATTCATCCATAAAGAGAAATGAAGTTCTGTTCCATTTCATAACATGGATGAACCTGGAAATCATTATGCTGAGAGAAATAAGTCATACACAAAAGGATAAACACTGTATGGCCCTACTTATATGAAATATCTAGAATAGGCAAATGCATAGAGACAAAAGTTTATCAGTGGTTGTCAAGCGCTGGAGGGGTGGGGGGAATGGGGAGTTATTGCTTAAGGGGTACTGAATTTCTGCTTGGGGGGTGAAAGACATTTGAAAATGTACAGTCGTGACTCTGCACAACATGGTGACTGTTATTAATGTCACTGAACTGTGCACTCAAAAATGGTGAAAATGGCAAGTGTTCTCTTACATATATTTTACAATAAAGGATTTAAAAAATAAAGAACATAAAAGAAGGAAAATAATGACAAGACAAAAAATTAATGAAATAGAAAACAAACCCATAAAACTGAAAGAATCATCACAGCAAGAGTCAGCAAATCCAAAAGCGGGATCTTTTTAAAGAAAAATAACATCTATAAACCCTTGGCAAGACTCATATGAAAGTAACAAAGGTCTTCATTTGGATGAGGGGTCAGCAGGTACATCTACTCCCCTGGCTTGCTTTTATACAGCCTTTGAGCTAAAAATAGTTCTTTTATATATACATATATATATATATTTTTTTTTTTTTACTTAACTTTGTGTTATGAAAACTTCCTGGCACACAGAAAAGTTGAAAGAACAGTACAACGAACACTTGTACAATGTACAATAGACCCCACCACCTAGACTGAAAAGTGTTCCTATTTTTTCATATTAGCTTTATTTATATATATATGTATTAAAGTATATACTTCTTCTGCAGCATTTCAAAGAAAACTGCAGATATCATACTTCACCATTAAATCTTTCTGCATATATCTCCTAAGAATAAGGACAGTCTCCTTTGTAACCATAGTATCACTGTCACACCTAAAAAATTAATAATAATTCTATCATCTAATATCAAATCCATATTCAATTTCTCCAATTGTACTAAGAGTATCTTTTATAACTATTTTTTGAACCAGGATTCTATCAAAGTTCACATGTTGTCTTTGGGTCTATGTCTCTCTAATCTCCTTTAATCTAGACCATCCAAGCCACCACCACCACCACCACCACACAAACACATACTTTTTTTAGGATGGCTTTGACTTCTTGACTTTTTTGTTTGTTTTATATAATTTATTGCGGTAAAATAAATATAACCAAAAACTAAATTTTTAACCATTTTAAGTAACTATATACAATTCAGTGACATTAATTATATTCATCATGTTGTGCTACCATGGGTTCCAATTTCTCCACATCCTCACCAGCATTTGTTTTCTATTTTTCTGATATTAGCCATCCTACTGGGTGTGAGGAATCTGGGTGGTGCATATAGTTAACACGCTCAGCTGTTAACGAAAAGATTGGTGGTTTGAGTCCACCCAGAGGTGCTCAGAAGAAAGATCTGGAGATATACTTCCAAAAAAAATCAGCCACTGAAAATTCTGTGGAGCACAGTTCTACTTTGTCACGCATGGGGTTGCCATGAGTCAGAATCAACTTAATGGCAAGAGGTGCTTTTAGTGAGTGTGAAATGGTATTTCACTGTGGTTTCATTTGAATTTCCCTATCAGTCCGAACTGACTCCATGGCAATGGGTTTGGTTTTCGGAATGGGCAATGACATTGCGTATCTTTTTCATGTGCTTATTGGACATTTTTATATCTTCTTTGGAGAAATGTCTCTTCATTTTGGCCATTTTTTAATTGGGCTACCAAATATTTTCTCCTGTTCTGTAGGTTGTCTCTTCACTTTCTTGATAAAGTGCTTTGATGAGTAAGTTTTTCATTTTGATAAAGTCTAATTTATCTATTTTGTCTTCTGCTTCTTGTGCTTTTTATGTCATATCTAATAATCCATTATCAACAACTAGGTCTTGAAGTATTATCCCTATTTTCATCTAAGAGTTTTATGGTTTTAGAGCTTATATTTATGTCACTGATCCATATGGAGTTAATTTTCATATATGATGTGAGATATGGGTCCAACTTCATTCTTTTGTATGTGGAGATCCAGTTGTCTCTGCACCATCACTGAAAAGGCTATTCTTTCCCCACTGAATGGACTTGGCACCCTCATCAAAAATCAGTTGTCCATAGATGTATGGGTTTATCTCTGAATTCTCAGTTCTACTGTGCTCAGTTGCTAACTGAAAGGTTGGCGGTTCGAACCCACACAGTGGCTCCATGGGAGAAAGACCTGGAGATCTGTTCCTGTGAAGACTACAGCCTACAAAATCTTATGGAGCAGGTTCTACTCTATCACATGGAGTCACTGTCAGTCGAAACCAATTTGATGGCACCCAACAACAACAACATACCAGTACCTAACTGCTTTGAGTTCTGTGGCTTTATAGTGCAGTTTGAAATCAGGGCATCTAAGTTCCCCTACTTTATTCTTCCTTTTCAAGATTGCTTTGACCATTAGAGACCCCCTGCAATTCTTTTATTTTCTTTGGGTTTAATTTGCTATTTTTTTTGTAGTTTCTTGAGATGGATATTTAAATCACTGATTTTCCAGCCTTCCTTCTTTTCTAACATATGCACTTAAGGATATAAATTACCCTCTAAGCATCCCATTACTTTCCCAGGTCATTATTAATTCAAACTATTTTATGATTTTCATCATCACTTCTTTTCTGACTCATGAATTATTTCAGGGTGATTTACTTAATTTCCAAACACTTGGAGATTTTCAAGTTACCTTCCCTTCCCACCCACCTCAAGGTACTTTTTTTATAATTAATTACAACCTTAAGCCCACAATGGTCAAATCTGTATAATTTCATTTCATTGAAATTTGCTAAGACTGACTTAATGGGCAGTATACGGTATATTTTGGTAAATGTTTCTTGGGCACTTATAAAAAATACCTGTTGCCATCAAGTCCGCTCCAGCACATGGCTACTCTATGTGTTACATAGTAGAACTGCTCCATAGGGTTTTCTTGGTTATAATTTTAAAGGAAGCTGATCGCTAGGCTTTTTTTCAGAGGTTCGAACAGCCAACTCTTAAGACGGTAGTCGAGTACAAATCATTTGTGCCACCTAGAGATCTTTGTAACAAAAGGGTTTATTAATTTGTTTGGTGCAGTTATATGAAAGTCAAACGGTAAAGTGTGTTAACTGTGTTGTTCAGTTATGCTATATAAACACTTTGGGGCTTTACTTCACTTTTGTTTGTTTTGGTCTGCATTTTCAACCAGTCACTAAAGAGTGTTAAAATTTATTGCTATGACTGTAATTTTGTCTACTTCTTGTAGTCCTGTCAGTTTTTGCTTTTCACGTTTTGAGATTATGTTATGAAACACATATGTATTTAGAATGGTTTTATTTTCCTGGTAGGTTAATTCTTATCAATATGAAATCTCCCTCTTTATCTAATAATCCATCTTGCCTTAAAGTTTACTTTGCTTGATATCTGTACTAGCTTTCTTCCAGTTAGTTTTTTGCATGACTTTTCTTTTTCCAGCCTTTTAGTTTTCAATTTTTCTGTAACCTTATATTTAAGACATGTCTTGTACGAGCAGTGCATACTTGCGTTTCTCAAAAATCAACACCAAATGTAATCTAATTCTTATTCCTTTGGAGGTGGTCTGCTCTTTGTCTCTGGAAGGTTTTAAGTTTTTCTTTGATATTATCTATCACTGCAATCTAAGAGTGAGTTTTTCCTTCTCTCCCCTGTTTAGTAGCCTATAAACCTTTTCATCAGTCTTTAATTCTGAGACATTTACCTTAATTATCTCTTCAAATATTTTCTCCTCCCTTTTTTTCTCTCCTCTAGGGCTCCTATTTATCTGGGAAGAGTGCTTCTACACCCAACTGTCATACCTCATTGCCTTCTCAAAGGGCTCCTCAATCTCATTTTCCTACTCATGAATTTGTTCACTAGTTGTGTATCTTCAACTATCACTCAATATGCTACATTCTTTATTTTTCATTAAAAGCCTGAGCTTTAGACCAGACTAATTTTTACATTTTTCATACCTAGTGTTTTTACCTGGCTCTACGTTTTTATGTTTCCTCGTTCTTGTACAATATTGCTGGTATTGTCCTTTATCTCCTGAAGTATGTTTATCATGCTTATTTTTAATTTTTGGTCAATCTTTTCCATTAATTCTCAATCAGATGATATATATTATTCACGTAATTCTCTTTCTTTTATAGTAATTGTATTATGCAGGTGGCTAGTTCTGCCGTGAACTAATGTTCCTCTGGGGTTCCAGCCACTCTGGCTGGTAAATGTTTACAGGCCAGGCCCTAACTATATCCAACCAAATGAACTTAAGGAAATGAAGGGAATAAGTCCCAGAGCAAAAGTCCCAGGGACCTCAGTACCACTGTTGTTTACTCCAATTTACTGGGCATTCCACTGGCAACACAGTCAAATGCCTTTGCATAGTCAATAAAATACAAGCAAACATCTTTCTGGTATTCTCTGCTTTCAGCCAGGATCCATTTGACATTAGCAACAATATCCCTCATTCCATGTCCTCTTCTGAATCTGGCTTGAATTTCTGGCAGTTCCCTGTTGATGTACTGCTGCAACCACTTTTGAATGATCTTCAGCGAAATTTTACTTGTGTATGACATTAATGATATTGTGTGATAATTTCTGCATTCTGTTGGATCACTTTTCTTTGTCAAGGACACAAATATGGATCTCTTCCAGTCAGCTGCCAGGTAGCTTGCCTTCCAAATTTCTTGGCATAGACTAGTGAAAAAATGGGAATTCTAGAACACTTAATTGTGTTCATGAGGAACCTGTACACAGACCGAGAAGCAGTCATTCGAACAGAACAAGGGGATACTGTGTGGTTGAAGATCAGGAAAGGTGTGTGTCAAGGTTGTATCCTTTCACTATACTTACTCAATCTGTATGCTCAGCAAATAATCCAAGAAGCTAAACTATATAAAGAAGAACATGGCATCAGGATTGGGGGAAGACTCACTAATAACCTGTGATATGCAGATGACACAAAATTGTTTGCTGAAAGTGAAGAGGACTTGAAGCACTTACTAGTGACAATCAAAAACTACAGCCTCCAGTATGGATTGCACCTCAACATAAAGAAAACAAAAATTCTAACAACTGGACCAAGAAGCAACATCATGATAAATGAAGAAAAGACTGAAGTTGTCAAGGATTTCATTTTACTTGGATCCATAATCAATGCCCATGGAAGCAGCAGTCAAGAAATCAAACCACATATTGCACTAAGCAAATCTGTTGCAAAAGACTTCTTTAAAAGTGTTAAAAAGCAAAGGTGTCACTTTGAGGACTAAAGATGCGCCTAACCAAAACCATGGCATTTTCATTCGTCTCATATGCATGTGAAAGCTGGACAATGAATAAGGAAGATCAAAGAAGACTGGATGCATTTGAATCATGGTGTTGGCAAAGAATACTGAATATACTATGGACTACCAGAAGAACAAACATCTGTCTTGGAAGAAGTAGAGCCAGAATGCTCCTTAGAAGCAAGGATGGAAAGACTTCGTCTCATGTACTTTGGACATGTTATCAGGAGGAACCAGTCCCTGAAGGAGGGTATCATGCGTGGTAAGTAGAGAGTCAGCAGAAAAGAGGAAGACCCTCAATGAGATGCCATTGACACAGTGGCTGCAACAATGGGCTCACGCATGAGAATGATTGTGATGATGGCGCAGGACCAGGCAGTGTTTCGTTCTGTTGTACACAGGGTCGCTGTGAGTTGGACTCAACTGGGACAACAACCGTATGAGTAGTAGTGTAAGGGTGTGATCCGGGACATCTGGAAGGTCCAGCTCTGCTTTCTTGGCTCAGAATGCCCCACCTCCTGTAGACTTCCCAATTGACAGGCTTCAACCTAGGAAGACTCCCTGTTCCCAGTGCTTTTTATCCCTAAGAACTTAAATATGAAACCCCGTCCAGAAGAGTTGTCTGTGCTTACTCTTTTTCCTAGGTGCTGCTGAGTCGGTTCTGACTCATAGCGACCCTGTGTACAACAGAATGAAACACTGCCCAGTCCTGCGCCATCCTCACAATCATTGCTGTGTTTGAGCCCATTGTTGCAGCCACTGTGTCAATCCATCTTGTTGAGGGTCTTCCTCTTTTTCACTGAACCTCTACTTTACTAAGCATGATGTCCTTCTCAAAGGACTGGTCCCTTCTGATAACTACTCACACTACTGCTAATAAAAATAACAACAACTAATCTGAGCTTTTACCATATTCTAGTTATTATTCTTGGAACTTTACAAGTATTACCAAGCTCACTGCCGTCAAGTTGGTCCCGACTCATAGCGACCCTATAGAACAGGGGAGAACTGCCCTATAGGGTTTCCAAGGAGCGCCTGGTGGATTCAAACTTCTTACCTTTTGGTTAGTAGCCATAGCTCTTAACCACTATGTCACCAGGGTTGCCTTACAAGTATTAGCTCCTTTAATTTTCAAAAACTCTATGAGGTAAGAAATCTCAGTATGTCCATTTTACAGATAAGAAAAACGAGACCTCAAAGAGATTAAGACAATTTCCCATAGTTATACAGCTTGGAATTATAAGAGCCAGAATTTGAACCAGGCAGTCTGGTCTAAAACTCAGGCTTTTAAATATTATGCTATACTCCCTTTCCCACATTCATATTAAACAATTAGCAAACCCAAAAGGAACATAAGATTTTTTATTTATACACTGAATATTTACATACCTTGCACTGTAAGCTCTGCTTGAGCTTCGATTGTCTCATTTCCGTTATCGGCTATACAAAAATAAGTCCCAGCATCATCCTCAGTGACATCGCTGATGTCCAGGCTGCCACCTGCCAGCAATACCAATCTTTCAGAGCTGCAACAAAAAAACAGTCATGCATTTCACTACTTGGAAAATAATACCTGAGAAACTCTCCACATAAAACAGAGAAAACACTTAATATGGCTACAGACTGACAAACTCATATAAGATTTTCAGAATTTAATTTACTCCAATTTGTTCTGCTCATATTTTACAAGCATAAAGACCACAAACACAAACCAAAATGTTACAATGAGTTACCTTTGACGTTTCTAGTTATTCCCAAAGGGAACCCATTTTTGTGACAAATTCCACCACCACCTCCATCCCTATTCTCACTATTCTGCCCAGTATTTTTGCAAAGTAAGTGATTTTGAAGTCTAGATGCAATTTGAGAGTCACACCACCACAGCTATGCCACACCAAGATTATAAAATGAAAATAAAAAGAGAAAGGGCAAAATGTCAGATCAGAAACGTAAGTCACTGAGTCTCAGTCACTACTCAAAGTCTCCTCTGATGGTTTGGCTAGTAAAGAAAGAGAAGAGAGAGAGAAGGATGGTTGCCAGAGAGCAGCTACCTCGGTGTTATCGCTGGGCACAAATCATCCACCATCATGCCATTATCAACAAGGACACTGAAAGTCACTGACACAACTCCACAGACTGATTTAAGTCTATTTAAAGAGAAACCAAAACGATCTTGAACCATTAAGAAAGAAAGCACAAATCAACATTCTGATCGAACTTTTACGAAGTAAACAACTTTAATTTGGAAAGTTATAAGCTAAATCAAACATATAAGGTTCCTGACATAAAGCAAGGGATGTAATTAAACCTAAATTCATAATTAAAGCTACCACTTTAAAAATCACTTTCATAAATGATGTAAATTTAAAATCTAGTACCAAAAACAACATGAAAGAGAAATGGTGTTTAGACTGTAATAGATGTACATAAACTGATTTTCATACATCAGATTTTTCTCTCAAATCTTAATATTGTTACACATTTCCACTCTGTATCTATGCTCAACAAAAAAAATGTTCTGACTATAAATAGGTTTTTCATAAGAGTTCCTTATGAAAAAAAGAAAAACTCAGAAGAACTTACTCTCCAGTCCGACTCACATTTATAATTCTTATGCTAAGTAAATACACACTGGCTTAAATTTCAATATATTGTGAGTTTAGATAATTATAATTAGTCTTCCTGAACCTGATAAACAAGATTAAGTTTCTGGACACAGAAAGGTGAAAACCAGAATCAGGTTTGATGACTTCTGCGAGGAAATGCGACCCCGTAACTGGTGGCATAGCGGTTAAGTGCTACGGCTGCTAACCAAAGGGTCGGCAGTTCAAATCCACCAGCCGCTCCTTGGAAACTCTATGGGGCAGTTCTACTCTGTCCTATAGACTCGCTAGGAGTCGGAATCACCTCAATGGCTCTGAGTTTGGTTTTGGTGGTTTTTAAGACCGTGACTAAACTTAATCAACTGGCCTTCCTATCTGAACCATCATAATCATATTCTCAAATCCCAACTTTATGAGATAGAGTAGAGGAGGAAAATAACATAATGGAATAGAGCAAGAATGAATGGGATAAAATAGATAAGACAGGGCTTTGGTGCCTCAAAAAACAAGAAAAATACACAAAAATTAAAATCCTACGTCTTACCTTTAGACAAAATGACTACAATTTAACATTCACAAATGGAAAATCAGTTATATATACATGATACCCAGCTGAGATGGACATAATTGGAAACACCAGTTAGTACAGTATTTTTTGAAATTGAGATACAGTCATTTATATCTAATAATCATTCTACTCGTTATATCTGACACTGGTGTAACTGAGTGCCAGGAGAGTAGTAGTCAATCTTTCTTAATGGAGTTGATTTTACTCCTCTTAAAAGAAGCCTGAGAGGAAGGATGCCCATTCGCTTAGCAGATTTCATTTAACTTGTTCATATACGTTTAATCATAGTAATAAAGCAATCAAGCTTTTAGAACTCTAAAATTCAAAGATGCAGGCAAAACGAACAATATGTGAAAAAGTTTGGGTAGTCAATGGACCTGAGTTAAGTTGTGTTGCTGTACATAAAGAACGTGTGTGTGTGTCTTGTGTGCATCTGTGTGCGTGCACACACATGTGTTCCCATCCATGAGAAGCCCAGGGTCAGTCTGGAGGAGCTTGGTGTGCTAAGGAGACAGGTTTTTAAGCATATGAATCACAAGATCAGATTTTACAAAGAACCAAGAAGAGGGGGAAAAGACTAGAAGCAGGAAGTTTGATGGGGAAGTTACTCTAAGGTTCCAGAATTGATGATAAAGAGATTAACTATGGTGTAACAGTAAGAGTAAAAAGAAGGCAAAAAGTACTGACTACACTTACAGTGGGGCAATGAAGTAAAGAGGAGGGATTTATTTACTCATTGACTTAACAAATATTTATTTGAGTGCTTGTTTTGTGCCAGGAAGCCACTGCGGATACAGCAGTGAGCAAAAGAGGACACAGTGCTCTCGCGGAACTCACTGGGAAAGACAGAAAAAAAGGTAATCTGACGATATGGTAAACCAAAAGAAACTGCCAGAAAACTAGGGATGCATTCAGAGCTTTAGCTTTTCCTGACAAAGTATCCCTAGAGATGAGACCTGAAGAACGAGTTGAAGTTAACTAAATAATGGGTGGGAGAAAAAGAAAGAAAATCACACGCAAAAGAATCATGGCAGGAAGGAACACAATGTACTTGAGGATGTGAAAGAAACCAATAAGGCTAAGTGTAAGAAAAGAGAGAAAGACGAAGCTGAACCCAGATCACACAGGCTTGGAAAGTCATTTTAAGAATTTGAGTCCTTAACCTCAGAACAATAGAAATCCATTTAGCAGTTTTAAAAGTGGTTAGAGGTTAAGAATGATATGGTGAGATCTGAACTCCGAAAAGACTGCCACATACTTGGAATGAGGCCAGAGTACATTTGGGAAGAAAAGTTAGGAGGTTATTGCAGTAAATGAGGTGACAGTTGACAGTAACTTGGAATAACGTGATTGCAACATAGATGAATTCCAGAGATACTTAGGAATGAAATGACGGGACTTGCAGATGGGTTGCAGAGAAGCTAAGGAGGAAAACCAAGCCAAAAAAGACTGGAGGGTTAGGGCAGCAATGTGAAGGGAAATGCAAAAAAAAAGATTTTATTGAGTTTTTTGGTTGCTGTTGCTGTTTGAATTAGAGGGGTAAGAATTTTTACAGAAAAAGTTGAAAGGGGATTCACGGGAAGTAATGGAGAAAACGGGAAGTAATCAGATCTGAAACAAAAGGCTTTATTCAGACATGTCCTCCTTTAGAACAGCGGGAAAGGACAGGCAGAAGAAAGGTACATTTTATATTCTCTCTCCCTTTTCTCATTTTCCTGCCTTCCTATGGGTTACTCGAATAGGCTTTAAAATTTCACTTTGTTAAAGAAAATTGTGGTGATGTTGCACAACTCTGAAAATATACTAAAAAACTTTGAGTTATATCTCAATAAAGTGGTTATAAAAATTCCATTTTGAAATATCTACAGTGTTTTTGGGTATATCTTTTAGTGGTTGCTCTGGGTGTGTATACATATATATTTTTTATCACATCACAGTCTACTGATGTTATCATTTCACCAATTCGAGTGAAGTGTAGACACCTTAACACTTTCCTTTATATCCCTTAACTTGTCCTGTTTGTAGTTGTCTTAAATATGTCCTCTATATACATTTAAAGCACATCAACTGTTATAATTTTTACTTTAATCATTAAACATACTTTAGAAAATTTAAAGGAAGGAAAACTTATGTTTACCGATATTTTTGCTAACTATATTCTTTCTTCCTTCCTGCTGTTGCAAGTTTTCTTCATTTATGTTTTCCTAACTGTTTAGAGAGCTTGCTTTAGCATTCTTTTAAGATAAGTCTGCTGGTGACAAATTCTCTTAATTTTGCTACATCTGAAAATGTCTTGATTTC
Organism: Elephas maximus indicus; assembly: GCF_024166365.1. Lineage (NCBI taxonomy): Eukaryota > Metazoa > Chordata > Mammalia > Proboscidea > Elephantidae > Elephas > Elephas maximus. Next base: position 63,291,315 of record NC_064831.1, on the reverse strand, counting down.
ACCTTCATTGCTAAAGGCTATCATTGCTGCATATGGGATTCTGAGTCCTCTTAGTTCAGCGCTTGAAAATGTTGTGTCGCTTCTTTTTACCGTCTATGGTTTTTGATCAGAAAGGCATTCAAACTGTCTTCCCCCTATAAAAAGTTATCATTTCTCTCTCAAGGTTTTCAAGGTGTGTTTGTCTTTAGTTTTCAGAAGTTTGACTATAAAGTACATTAGTGTGAATATCTTTTGATTTATGGAGTTCAGAATTTGCTCAACTTCAAAGTTTTAAAAAGGATAATATATACAAAAATATATACCCCCCCCCCCCCAAAAAAAAGTATCTACAGTTAAAAAGAATTTGAGAAGTTTTCAGCCATTTATTTTTTTGAGTACTTTTTCAGGCCCACATGCTTCTCCTCCTTTCCAGGACTCCAATGATACAAATGTTAGATCTTTTGTTACTTTTTTTTATTGTATTTTTTTCTCTGCTGTTCAAAGTGGGTCACTTTCTATTATTCTATCTTCCAGTTCAGATCCTTCCCTCTGTTCCCTCCATTCTGCTGTTGAGCCCATACACAAGAGTTTCTTATTTCAATTATTCTATTTCTTAGTTCTAAAATTTCCATTTGGTTCTTCTTTATTAGCTTCTATTTCTTTGCTGAAATTTTCTATTTTTTTTAATCTCTAATTGCTCATTGAAGTATTTTTATGACGACTGTTTAAAAATCCTTGTCAGGTAATTCCTATGAGGTGGAGATCAGACATACCTCCACTCTTCAACCTTTTTACCTATTCTGACACCTGCCACCCCCTCCCAGGACACTCTCTACTTCTTTGCTGGGTTTGATAATCTGCTGCAATGGCCACACAGAACTCACAGACCATACTCACAGTTAAGTTGTTTATTACCGAATGGGATATAAATCGGGATCAGGATCAAAAAACGAGCAGGTAAAGTCTCCCTTCTTCAGCACAGGACAGCTCTCTCAGCAATTCCTGGCCATGCAAGCCTCCTCTCAGCCCCCTGAAGACAGGCTCCTCCTCTTGGCCCTGCTGTCTGTCACCACTGGCTCCACCGCTGGGCCCCTTCTGGGCCTGTCATCGGCTCTGCCACTGGGTCCCTTTCCAGGCCTCTCACTATCTTCAGTGTTACAGCTCTTTTGGGAGGTTCCTTGCCTCCTCTCTCTCTGCTCCCTCTCTCTTCTTTCTTCCTTCTACATCTTCTCAGATTCTCTTCCTGCTTCTTTCTGTCTCAAAAAGCTCTCTGAGGCTGGCTGCTTAAATACACAAATTCCTTGTCAGTTTCAAGGCATAGTGCTGCTCCCAGGGCCATGAACTGACCGATCCTCTCTTGGTAGGCCATGGATGGTTCATTTGCATAACAGGTTACAACTCACCTCATCTGCACAGTCCATTGACCAATCTCTGCAAGGTACATACCAATCACAGGGCAGGCTAGACCCCAGGACCAGACAAAAAGTAGCAAACCAAATTGTTTACAGCTTGCCCAGGAAATGTCAATCAACTTGGACAAAAGTAACAAACTCTCTCAGTTAGGAACTAGGACAAAGGTAACTCCTCAGGGCTTAGGGGGAAAATTTCTCAAGCTATTTTTCCAAAGAACCAAGGCAAAAAGCCACAAAAAGGAATTCATTTCACCACAATGAGGCAAAAATAAAACTCAAGGAATTTGCCACCACATTGTTTTTTGGGTCCCAAGGTCCCTAGCCATTCTGCCTTCATACACAGTGTTTCATAGTCTTGTTTGTTTGTTTACTTTATATATAATGAATAGAATTTTTAGTTATACTTTTTTTTTTTTAGTGGAAGGAAAGGGAGAAAAAAATATATCTACTCCATCATCTCGGGAGTCCTCCTTTTTTTTTTTTTTAAATAACCTAATTTTTCCACATGAATTATATAATATCAGGCATTTTTATAACCTGTCCCTTTGCAGGCTGGTTCTATCATTCCACTAAAAGATAACATTATTTGATTACTAAACTACATTCTGCTTTCAGTCATCTTGCATAGTAGCATTTGTGGTTTCTGAAAATTATCTCCCTTTGAAATAGAACTATTCAATGAATGGGATCCACTTCCACCCCACTCTTGAATTCAATAGCTTTGTTTGGTTGGGCCTGAACAAATTTGATCAAAATGTTAAATAAAATCATCAATTTTTAGATATTTATAAAAACCATGGTCATCTTTAAAATATTCATTTTCAAAGAGGTCTTAAGATCAGTAATAGAGAAGAATATCTTATTATTTAAGACATTTTTACTAGACCTAGCCTAGCACAATTTAGAATTCTTGCTACTTTTTTTCTTTTTGAATTTCTAAATCTTGAATTTGGGGTCTAAACAATTAACTAAGCCTTATCTCTATAGGGCTCTGGCAGACACAAAGATATTTTGAGTAATTAATTACCTACATCTAAAGTGAATTTTTTTTTTTAAAGTGATACACTCCTGTGTTTCACTTTCTTCTATTTTCCTACATTGCATTCAGTCAATCAACCAAAATATATTCACCACCACCCCCATTACGTGCCAAGCACTGTGCCAGGATCCGGAAAGACCAACGTGAACAAGACCAACTCTGTCCTACTCTTAGATTCCAATGAAGTTTCCTGAGACAGTCATATACCAAGGCAGTGCTCCTAAAATTTCCACCATCTAACTCAAGTACTTAACCAGGAGCCTAGAGAACTAGGCAGAAAAAAGTCTATTCAATCTTAAAAGTCTCCCGATTTACCCCTAAAATTCAGAGGAAAGTCACTAACCACAATATATCCACATTTGCTTTAATTAAAAAACATCCCCCCCCCAAAAAATCTTTAAATGAAATGAGTGTTCAGGAAGATACATAATATTTATACTATTATATATGTACCCCTGACCCACTCACACCCCATTCTGAGAATCACTCTACTAAGAGAAAAATTCTCTAAACACCCTATGTAAAATAGCAATCTTACCTCTACTTCTCTAGGCATCCCTATAGCCTTTCTCATAAATTGACATTTTAATCTGACTACTGTCTGACTCTCCCCCACTAGAAGGTATGCTCCATAACAGCAAGAACTGTTTGATTCACTACTGTATCCCCAGAGCCTAGAACAGTGCCTGACATAGCATTCAATAAATACTTGCTGAATAATTATTGGATAAACAAATAAAAATTATAGGAAATCCTCATTTATATTTCTTCTATAAATTACCAACTACCATATTATATTTCTTCAGAAAGTCCTCCTAAGATGATAAAAAATAAAAATTTTTTAAATAACTAATTACAGTTTTCCTACTCCTGATAAAGGTTTTGTTCTAACATGTAGCCAATTAAAATTTCTGCTTTTAGAACTTGAAACTTTAATCTCCTATTTCATAGTTCCCTCTTTTTCAGCAAAAAAAATTGAAAAAAAAAAACCTCTCTTGAAATCGCTGCATAATATTTAACTAGGAAGAGGGGAGAAGGAAGGAAGGAAGCAAAATATGGGCAGAAGTTGGTGGCTAGATGGGAGCTGGGAAAGAAATCAGGTGGTGCTGGAGATGATACCATCAGTTTTGCTAATGGAACATGTGAGGAACAATCTGATTACATTCTATCATCCTCACTGATCATGAAGGTTGATACACCCTGCTGACTAGACAGATACCCCTTTCCATGACAAATTAAGTGTCTGGTCACTTTTGATTACCTAGTTGGGAAACACTAGGCTTGTTCAGTCTAAATCAATAGCCACTAGCCACATGTGGTTACTATAACACTTGAAATGTGGCTAGTATGACCAAGGAACTGAATTTTTTATTTTATTTATTTTTCATTTAAAAACTACAGCAGCATAAAAATAATTTTCACTACCTACAAGCTTTATTGTTTTGGTAGAAGCACATTTCACTTTAACTATCCCATTGCATAACTACTACTATTTTATTGTAGTGCACAAGTACTTTTTACTTATTTTAATATGGCTACCATAAAAATTTAAATTACATATGGGGCTTGCATTATGCTTCTGTTGGGCAGCACTGCTCTCTAGACAAGTGGCCCTCAACTGGGAGCAATTTTGCCTCCCCAAAGGATATTTAGTAATATCTAGAGACATTTTTGGTTGTCACCACTTGGGGTGCTATTGATAGCCAGTGATGGAGGCTAGGAGTGCTGCTACACATCCTAGAATGCACAGGATAGTCCTCCAATGACAAAGAATTATCTGGCCCAAAATGTCAATAATGCCAAGCTTAGGAAACCCTGCTCTAAAGTGTCAAATTACAAGTCATAGATTGGATGTTGGAAACAAAATACATATTCCATTACCACCACCACCACCACCCCAGTTCTTCCATCACAGTACAGCTGAGAAAAGCGCTTATTACTTAAAGAAGCAATGAAGGGGATGAAAGGGGTAAGAGGGTGGTTGGTGCTCACTGACACGACTTTTGTGGAAGAGGAAGAATTTGTAATGATAGCAGAAGGCAGGTATGATTTTATCAGGCAAAAGGATAAAGAGCACATGTTCCTATATTGTCTGAGCAAAGAAAAAACTATAATCAACAGAATGCATATGAGAATAAGTGAGAAGACTCATGCTGGTCAGGACTTAGAAGTTCTTGTAACAATTTAAGGAAGGCTGTCCAAAAGCATTAAGCCAAGTAAATGCAGCTTCAGAAAGAACAAATGGAAATAATTATCTCTTAATATTTTGAAAGTAGTTTTTTCTTTAAACATCCTTACCAGATACAGCACATATAAATGTATTTCGAGGATGACATATGAACATTACAATGTTTTTAAATAAAAATAAAATAGGTAACCACTGTGTATTAATCGATAGTTCCAAATAGAATTAGACTAAGTCTCAAGATAAGGCTAAAAAGGCTTTTAGGCAGACAATAGTTACCTTTCTGTGTCAAGCGCCTCCTCATTTTTCATCCATCTAATGGTTGGAGTAGGAAGTCCGGAAGCAACACACGGCAACACTGCACTCTGACCAATGACTCTGACTAAGGAAGATGGTTGCTTCAAAAACATCAAGTTTGAGGTAACCTCAGGATCTAGAAAAAGTATACATAAATAAAAGACAATAATTATGAAAGCACTTTACCGCTTTAATGATGAGGAACAGTTAATTTCTAGGCAGTCTATGTGGCTTTATATGACAAAGTACATTTTAAGCAAAAATGACACAGAGAACTCCATTTAAATTAGTGATATTTCTTAAATACCTTCTATGTGCAAAGCATTGTGCTAGGCTCTGCAGTTCTTAAAAATAAATAAGTTACAGCTCCTGCCTTCAGGGTACTTACTGGTCAACTGGAGGAAACGTGACATGAATCTCTCATGTTAAAAGAAAAAATAAATGCCACATGAGTAAACCAGATTCTTACAAGTGAAAGGATCTAACCATAAAAGGCACTGTATTTTGAGACAGCAGGAGAAGATAGGGGCTTGACAAAAGACACAGTACTAATGGTTTTTTGGCCAAGAACAATGTACTTATATTAGATGCTGAACATACTTCATTGCTTGACAGAGTTTTACTGATTAATGTATTCATTAAAGATTGAACCTTTCTGGCATGTTTTCTTCTTTTTACCGTTGTAAGAAACTGAGGCTCCTTATACTGACAATAACATGCCACACCACATATTAACAGCGCTTACTTAAAAACATCTAAAGAACAAGTTTTAGCCATTAATGAATCTAAAAACATTTGTCTCGATCATGAGTTAATACCTGGAAGAACTTTCAATTCAGCTTCATCACTATACTTTGGTGGCCCACCACTTTCAACTACACAGCGATAAAGTCCCTCATCTCCTTCAGTCACGTTGCTGATGACCAGCGTTCCACTTGGAAGCTTGATAACTCTGTCATCCAGAAGAAGGGGCTGTCTGTTCTGTTCCCATCTCACAAATGAGACCAAATCTGCATTAACTTCACAATTCAGAACTGCGTTGTTCCCAGCATAAGCAGAGGAAGGCTCTGGCTGGCTGGCAAATCTTGGAAGACCTGGACAGTAAAAGAAATAAAATATAGTTAAGCACTGCTAAAAAATATAGTCATTGAGGCCAGGATCAAGTCAGTCTGAGTGGTCACAATATGCGGCAGAGCCAGGGCTGAGAAGAAGATCCACGTGGCCAGGGGATTGATTACATACAGGGATATTGAGCAAATAAGTAAATGTGTCAAGGATAATCAGAGTCCGATTTCACACAGGTGAAGAAGCAAGGTATAAATATGTAAAAGGAGAAGGGCAGAATAAACCCCATGGGTATTTGATGAGAATGGAGGTATCATCCTATACTTATGGTTTTATATAATTATAGATAGGTATGGAAATATATATCAACACAAATGCCACAAATGTGTATGTGTGAAGAATATATACATTTCATACACAATAATTACATACACATTAATTAATAAATATACATACGTTTCCCAGCTATGGCCACTGAGAAGGCCCAGAATCAGTGTTATTCCAGTAGATACAGTACATACAGTGACCAGATCTTGGCTTTTAATACCATTTTTCACTACAAGGAACCAGGGCTCCTTGGAGAAACAGTTAATTCTAGGACTGGAGTAGGGAAAGTACAAGACAAGTCTGGAATATCTTGTGACAGAAAGTAAGGAAGTGTCCAAAGAACAATGAAGCCTTGTCAAAAGGACACAAAAGTCAACCTGAAGGGAGTTTCTTCTGGCTACACCTGGGATAATCATAATAATGCATTATGACTCTGAATAAAACAGCAATCTATGAGTTCATGCTAATACAAACAAACACATACTTGGAGGAGAAGGAAAACTCTACCTTACAAAAATTATGAAACTAGAAAAAATCACCATTTGACAACCATGGCAGTATTATTAATTCAAGTAAGAATCATCAATGGATGCTAAAACTAGAGGTGAAAGTCTAATGAGAAACACAATATTAAAGTATCTCTTCCTAAAATTGTTAGGTGCCAAGGAGTCAGTTCCGACTCACAGTAACCCTATGCACAACAGAACGAAACACCACCAGTCCTGTGCTGTCCTCACAATCATTGCTAATACTTATTACTAATTAACAGAAGTATTAAAATAGTTATTAGCTTTACCCTGGAGAATATGTCATAGACCATCACTATTGTTGTTGTATGCCACTCAGTCAATTTCAACTCATAGCGATGCTACAGGACAGAGATGAACTGGCCCCAAAGGTTTCCTAGGCTGTAATCTACAGGAGAAGATCTCCAGGTCTTTCTCCCACAAAGCCGCTGGTGGCTTCAAACCGCAGACCTTTCAGCCAGCAGCTGAGGACTTAACCATTGCACCACCAGGGCTCTACAGACCGTAACAACGAAGTAATAGAAGTTAACAGAACAAAACATTACAAGCTTCCTGATATGATGCCCTGAAAAGAACACAACATCATTTCTGTAGCATTCCTACCCCCAGATGCAAAACCTGAATCTATTCACAAGGGAAAAATAGACAAACCCTAAATTAGAGATATTTTACAAAATAACACTTTAAATATCAAATTCATGAAAGACAAAGACAAACTGAAAAACTGTTCACTGTTCCAGATAGAGTCTGAAGCAACACAACAAATATATGACACACCATCTTGGGCCAGAAAGGAAACAGGGGAAAAGAAGTTCCTGCTTTTGCCTTCTGCGATAAAGAACATTACTGAGACAATCACTGAAATCTGGCACCTACAGATTGGATGTAGTATTGTATTACAGTTAATTTCCTGATTTTGATGGGTGTAAGGTGGCGCAAACGGTTTACGTTAGACTGCTAACCAAAAGGCTGGCAGTTCGAACCCACCCAGCGGCTCCACAGAAGACAAAGTGTGGTGATCTGCTTCTGTTAACATTACAGTCAAGAAAACCCTACAGTGCAATTTTACTATGTAACACATGGGGTTGCCATGAGTTGGACCTGGCTCCATGGCAACTAACAACAACAGTGGTTATATAAGAGAAAGTCCTTGTTTTAGGTAAGGGTATAGGGTTGCCATGAGTTGGAATGGAATCATCTCAATGACAGTGGATTTTTTTTGGTTTGATGTGGTTGAAGGCACCCTGGTGGCACAGTGGTTAACACAATTGGTTGCTAACAGAAAGGCAGGCAGTTTGAACCTACCAGCCGCTTCACAGGAGAAAGATGTAGCAGTCTGCTTCCGTAAAGATTAGAGCCTTGGAAACCCTATGGGGCAGTTCTACTGTGTCCTATAGGGTCACCATGAGTCAGAGTCAACTTGATGGCAATGGGTTTGGTTTTTCCAGTTTTTGTTTCATGGGGCCACATGTCTGCAACTTAACACTTAAACATTCAGGAAAAAAAAATGTGTGTGTGTATAGTGGGAAAGGAGAGAAAATAATAAGAAAATGAAGTAAATGTTATCAGAGAATCTGGTATATAGGATTTCCCGGTTCTATTCCTGCAATTACTGCAATTATTCTGTAAGTTGAACTTATTTCAAAATAAAATGTTAAGAAAAATGGAGCCATAAATATTCCATAAATGGAACCAAATGTAGTGGGCTAGGAGCATCAGTTCTGGAGCCAAATAACCTAAATTTGAACTACAACTCCACCACTTCGTGGCTGTGGAAAATTATCAAATTCCTTAACTTCTCTCTAAGCCTAAGTTTCTCCAACAGTAATATGAGAACAAGAGGCCTGTTTCAGAGGGTGGTTAAAACAGATTAAACTCATAGACAGATAACCCATATATTGCATGTTGTTGTTCAGTGCCATCGAACAATGTTCCACTGCTATTCATAAGGTTTTCTGGCTAATTTTTTCAGATATAGACTGCTAGGTCCTTCTTTCTAGTCTGTCTTTGTCTGGAAGCCAGGCTGAAACCTGTCCACCATGGGTGACCCTGCTGGTATTTGAAATACCAGTGACATAGCTTCCAGGATCACAGCAACAGGTAAGCCACCACAATATGACAAACTGACAGTCATGTGTGGATACACAGCATTGTGCCTATAATAATAAACAAATACTAGCTATTATTATTATTAACAATAGTAGGATCTGAAAAGTGACTCTGGAAATTCTCAGACTGCAACAGAATGTTTCTTTAAAGACTAACAAACATATTAAATCATAAGAAACAATTCCAGGTTTTCTAGTTTTATGTGGTGAATTTGTACAAATGTCAATGAAAAACTTAGTTTTCTAGCCCTGCTACAAATTTTTTATTCCAAGAGTATTTTTAAAGGAAAGAAATAAATATATAATTACCTAAATACCTACTTTTAGGAAACCAGTAATTAGAAGAAATTAACAAAGATAAACACAGAAGCTAATTAAGTAAGAAAAACAACCTTAAATAAAACCAAGAGCTGATTAAAGTAAAAAAAAAAAAACAAAAAAAACCCTCTTTCTTGAGATCTCATGAAGATGAGTAATTTTTAAAAATATAAACCTACAACATATGGGGAGTCAGCAGACAAGAGATTTCAAAAAGTTTCCGAACAGAGAAAGCAGATGGGGGATTAGTAACTGATACAGGCAGGGAATGTGGCAGCTTCCTGCGCTCATCAGAAGAGAGCCAGTTGGTCCTGCTGCCTAGGGAGAATTGCAGGAGAAAACAGGGAGAGAGCGGAAGTGAGACATGGGGCTGACATCCCATTCCCCCACCTTTGGGCACCACCAACACCCACAGCCAGGCTACTGACCAGGCAGCAGAGCAGAAATTTCTGTTGAAGGGAAATGACAGCCCAGAAAATACCTCTCAGAGTTAATTCTATGAGCTATCTACTTAGTGTGCTTTTAGGAATTTCCCTTCTTGCTTTTCTTGGCCCAAATCAGTTTCTAGTGGTTGCAACCAAAGAATCCTAACCAATAGTCTTTTTGAACAGCAATGTGGCAATTTTTAAAAATAGTTTTATTGAGATCTAACTTATATACTACAAAGTTTACCATTTTAAGTGCACAATTCAATGGCTTTTAGTATACTCATAGTTGTACAACCATTGGGCCACAGATCTAATTTTAGAACATTTTCATCACATTCTAAAAAGAAACCTTGTACTCATCAGCAGTCCTTTTCCATCCTCCCAGCCCACCCTCCCCCTCCCCCCCATACTCAGCCCCAGACAGCCACTGATCTACCTTCCCTCTATAGATTTGCCTATTCTGGACATTCCATATATGAAACCACACAATATGTGCTCTTTTGTTACTCAATGTTTTTGAGGTTCATCTATGTTATAGTATATATCAGGGCTTCATTTTTTTTAATTGCCAAATAATATTCTACTGTATGGACATACCATGCTTTGGTTAGCCATTCATCAGTTTATGGACATTGAAGTTGTTCCCATTTTCTGGCTATTATAAATAATGCTATTATGAACATTCATGTGCAAATTATGTGGACATATCTTTTAATTTCTCTTGGGTAGATACCCAGGAGTGGAGTTATTGGGTCATATGGTAACTCTGGAAACCCTGGTGGCATAGTGGTTAAGAGCTACAGCTACTAACCAAAAGGTCAGCAGTTTCTAAGAGGAATAATGGACAAACTTAGTGGAGGAGAAGAGAGGGAAAGTAGAAGGGAAAGGATTTACAGGCAGTAAGGAAACCATGAGCAAAGGCCAGAAGGCAGGGAATAAAAGGGAACCGAAAACATTCAGTATTGCCAGAGTTAAAAAATGTCGTGATGAGGGTGGTGGTTGTGGGGCAGGGTGGAGCATTCAAAAATGAGGCTGAAGAAGTGGGGGCCAGCTGATGAAAGGTCTCAAGAGGTCTGTTAAAGAGTTTAGGTATTAATTTCAGGTTACTGGAAAGCCACTGAAGGTGAGAAGAGTGCTCTGACCACTGTGTGGAGCCTGGTCAGGAGAAGAGCAAGAATGACGTGGCAGAGTTACAAGGTTGTGGAAAAATCCAGTGAGGAATGATGAGTAACGGACCCGAATATAGAGGCATTATAGAGAATTAGGACAGCTTAGAGGAAGGGATCAAGAATGATGCCCAAATAAGAGATATTTAAGAATATAAATGATAAACAGAAGCTGCCTTAAATGAAATTACTGAGGTAGTCGTTATGCTAATTTATCAAACACGTTGGAGAAAGCCTGGCAAATAGACGTTAAAGAGGAAAAAAGAAAAAAAAATTGTACAAAGGGCCATTTTTTTTTTTTTTTTCTCTTTTTACTGTGGCTGTAGAATAACTACAGTGGCTTTACATCAAACTCAAATTCGACTTTGAATATTTGGCCCCAAAGAGAAAAAGAGCCATAGTGCTCTGAATGAATGAGCAAATACACCCTGGAGTGAGCATGAGATGGGAGACCATGACCCTGGAGTGGGAATTAGATGGGAGACCACTCCCTTAGTCAGATTCCATTTTCACTTGCTAGCATTTCACCAAAAAAAAAAAAGAAAATTCTTTTTTTTTTTTCCCCAAGGTGAGTGAAAATACTGGACTTAAAGATAACATAATTTTTAATAACATAAACATGACACTGTTTAACAAAAACCAACTACTTCATCTGGTACACACTGACAATGTATCTGAGAAACACTGTCACTGTCCACCATGTAACAGGCATGACTAACCTGACAACTTTCTGTGCTCCACCTTACCATACATGTCCTATTGATTTTTCACAACTGCAGTAACTCATGATGTCACTTATTTGGTTAATGCATAAAGGACCTACATTCTGGCTATATTGCCAATTACACAAAACCATACTAAATGGTCTCTGTTGGGTAGGATAAACGTTAGCAAGCAAAGCGACTCAATTCTTCTATACTACTACTTCCCCTGCCATTTCCACGTTTAAAAAAACAAAAAAAGGGAAGAACTGGCCCAGTACTTCTGACAGTAACTTTAACTCCTCTAAATCCTGAGATAAGTGAAACGCACAACAATTTATTTTCTACAGCACAAACTACAGCAAGTTCTCATGCAGTCACATACACAGAGTATCTGCTCAATTGATACTTGTTAAATAAGTGTATTTGTTGTTATCAATTAAATGAAAACTCCAGGATAATACTGCTTTTACCACAATTTACTATTTACAGAAATTTGAAAATACAAACCAATAACTTACCTGCTACTGTGAGTTTGGCCGTTCTGCTGACAATAGTTCCAAGGCTCTCAACGGTGGCCACACACTGATAATAACCTTCATCAGGTTTATTGTGTTTGGAATGCACCACATTGCTGATAAATAAGGATCCATCCGGGAGAAGCTGGCGTCGATCATCTGATACTAAGTTTAAAAAAGTCCCATCTTTTTTCCATTCAATTTTTGGAGAAGGCTCAGAATATGCTGAACAGTTTAATATAACAGAAGAGCCTCGAACTGAGAGTGTATCCACTGGCTCCACCAGAAAATAAAATGGAGTGAATGTTCGAATGCTGGCTCCTATTAAAAAAAAAAAAAAAAAACCACCAAAGTTAAGCAAAATTTTCTACTATTGCTGTAGGAAAATATAACATGTGCAAAAATTATTCTTAAATGGTTTACTCTTTGGGCAAGATATAAAGATACAGGCAGTCCCCGGATTACAAACGAGTTCCACTCCTCAATCTGTATTTAAGTTGAATCTGTACGTAAATGGAAACAGGTATGGTTCGTATCTAACAACAGTTAGTCAAGTGCTTGTGTTAGTACATGGTATATAGTGTACCATTCTATGCATAAAAAACATTAAATACTTCAGCTACACTAAAACATCTTTAATATAATAATAACAACGTTTTGATGTGCGCAGCAAAGTAGCACCCATTTGTTATTATGAACCACTGTACGTACCTCAGATTTTTAATATAATAGCCTTTAAGGGGGGGACTGGTTTGTTAACTACGGGTTGTACATAAGTCAGATGTTCGTCAGCTGGGGGCTACCTGTAGTCATTTCACTACTATTGATGAAAAATTTACTTTTTACTAGGAAAACAACAGCTGACCCACTTAGAAAAAGGACATCAGGGAAAAAAAAGACCCTGACAGCTAAGCTAATCAACCCTTGTTAGATGATATGAATCTCAATCTCTAGTAAAAGTTACATTTCAAGTTATACAATAAAATTTTTACATACTAAAATTACTGTATCAAATTTTCTATGAAACATAAAGGAAAAATATTAAAATGATTACTTGTTAATAAGGTACCTTTCCTATGCTTATAGGCCATTTGTATTTCTTTCATAAATTCTCTATACATATACTTTCTAATGGAGTATTCATCCTATTGACTTAAAAAGCAATCTTTGGGCACGGCTGTCATGTTTTTGCAAATACTCTTTTTTCTCACGTTGATTTTATGATTTTCTTCTTAAGAAAAAAAATTTACATAAAATTAAATCTTGTTAAAGGTCTCCATCATCCCAAGATTATTAAGCACTCCAGCCTTGTTTCCTTCTAATACTTTTGTGGTTTCATTTTTTACATTTAATCTTCATCTAGAATTCATTTTTATATGGAGAGCATTGTTCGGACCAGCGTTAATTTTTCTGGACAAGTTGTTTCGACACAGGAAGAACAAAATTTAAAGGAAACGTTTGTTATGGGCCTTATATTTTGAGCCAGGAAAATCTTTCCCATTTAAAGATCTACCTCTTTTCCTCAAAGAAATTACTAAACAACTCCCTCGTGAACAACTCAATTTATAATCAGATGAAACCAAAACTGTTTTTCAAACATATACAAGCATCTCTCTTTAAATCTTATTTACATTATCAACTTAAGAATGGTACTTAATATGATAAGATGAATGACTGGCTCTAAATAAATATGAAATATAAAACATACTGACAGACAGGAAGGAAATAATATTCAATTAAAAAAATTTTTTCTGACACTTCATTAATGAGCGAATTCCAAGCAGTCTAATCACACTTGCCGGAAAAGGGTTTCTGGTGTCCAGTCTTGGTTGATGAACATGAAATTGACTGTCAAGTCTTAAAATCCTTGAAAATGAAAGATGAGACTGGGCCATGGGACATACGGTGATGCTTGTGAAGAGCGGGCTTCTCGGTTCAAGTAGATGCACAAGACTAAATGGGCACCTCCCGTCTGGAGGTGGGATGAGGGGGCAGAAGGGCACAGGAGATGGCTGAACGGACACGGGAAATCCAGGGTGGGAGAGGGGAGTATGCTGTCACATTATAGGGATAGTAACTAGGGTCACATAACAGTGTGTATATAAATTTTTGTATGAGAAACTAATTTGAGCTATAAACTTTCACCTAAAGCACAACAAAAATAAATAAATAATTCTTGAAAACGAGCTTAGGAATTTTTCAGAAGTAATCTGAAGTTAGTTTACTTCTCATTACTATACAAATTTTATTATTTCATTAATTTATTGGAACTATAGGAAAATAAATCAAAAATACAAACTTAAGGGCAGTACAAAATGATAGCTCAACTAAACTAAGAGAAATTACTTTTATACCTTTCCTATTACCCATTGCTGTCGAGTAGATTCTGACTCATAGCGACCCTACGGGACAGAGTGGAACTGCCCCACAGGGTTTCCAAGGAGCGTCTGGTGGATTCAAACTGTTGACCTTTCGGTTAGTACCTGTAGCTGTTCACCACCATGCCCCCTGGGTTTCCTTTATCCCACACAAATTTAAACAGCTCAGGTACTTAAGAGAGATAAATATATTAAATCGGCAGTCAAAATATGCATATTAGCAATTTAAAATATTATGTTAATAGACAAATTTAATTTTAAAATTAGAACAAGTTTTTTGTCATTTGAAAATACAAAAAAATAGCTACAGTAATTTTTTTAAATAATTTTTATTGTGCTTTAAGTGAAAGTTTACAAATCAAGTCAGTCTCTCACATATAAGCTTATATACACCTTACTCCATACTCCCACTTACTCTCCCCCTAATGAGTCAGCCCACTCCCTCCTTCCAGTCTCTCCTTTCGTGACCAGTTTGCCAGTTTCTAACCCTCTCTACCCTCCTATCTCCCCTCCAGACAGGAAATGCCAACACAGTCTCAAGTGTCCACCTGATACAAGTAGCTCACTCTTCGTTAGCATCTCTCTCCAACCCATTGTCCAGTCCCTTCCATGTCTGATGTGTTGTCTTCGGGAATGGTTCCTGTCCTGGGCCAACAGAAGGTTTGGGGACCATGACCATCAGGATTCCTCTAGTCTCAGTCAGACCATTAAGTCTGGTCTTTTTATGAGAATTTGGGGTCTGCATCCCACTGATCTCCTGCTCCCTCAGGGGTTCTCTGTCGTGCTCCCTGTCAGGGCAGTTGTTGGTTGTGGCCGGGCACCATCTAGTTCTTCTGGTCTCAGGATGATGTAAGTCTCTAGTTCATGTGGCCCTTTCTGTCTCTTGGGCTCATAGTTATCGTGTGACCTTGGTGTTCATTCTCCTTTGATCCAAGTGGGTTGAGACCAATTGATGCATCTTAGATGGCCGCTTGTTAGCATTTAAGACCCCAGACGCCACATTTCAAAGTGGGATGCAGAATGTTTTCATAATAGTATTATTTTGCCACTTGACTTATAAGTCCCCTTAAGCCATAGTCCCCAACCCCCGCCGCCCTTGCTCCGCTGACCGTTGAAGCATTCAGTTTATCCCGGAAACTTCTTTGCTTTTGGTCCAATCCAGTTGAGCTGACCGTCCGTGTATTGAGTATTGTCCTTCCCTTCACCTAAAGTAGTAGCTACACTAATTTAAATGTTTTACAGGTTAACGTTGTCTTGCTTCTGATTTATTGTCTTTTAAAAAGTTTATATCCTTATCAACCAAGTTGAACAAGAGAGTACATGTGCTTAAGAAAAAATTATACTAATAGAATACAAATGCCTTTGAAAATCAAGGAACTGCATAATTTTACAAAAAAAAAATCCAATATATATTACTTAGAATACAGTGTTACCTAAGTATTTACATGTATCATCTTTATGTATTTTATTCCCTTATTAAGAGAGAAATAACCTAAGATGTTCTCTCTTGACTTAAAACCCCTCAAAAGCTTGCCACTGCCTTTTACATAAAAATTTAAACAAACTCCTTAACTGGACTTTAATGTTACTATGTAATTCAGCTGCAGCCTATTCTCCAACCTCCCCTCGCACCATCTCCTTACACCCTCTAAAGCACGTTGGACTCCCTTCAGTTCCTCTGTATCTTCTGCCCTCTTCACATAAGCTATTCTCATCACCACCCTCTCCAGTTAACATCTATCCTTCCTTCAAACTCAACTTAAACATCACTTTTTCTCAGAAATCTGTCTGTTCCTGGTGCAGACGAGGTCAGCTCGTCCTGTTAAGCAAGCACGGCATAGCTACGTATCATACATACGTGGCATTTCAAATAGTCTTAATCTTTAACTATTTGTAAAAACTTGTTTACAGCAGAGGTTCGCAAACTTTATTGGTTCCTTTTTTTGGGGTGCTCTTATTAGCTCAGTTTTTTTTTTTTTTTTAACAGAGTACCTAAGCCAAAACAAATACCTAACAGTCATTTATTACTTAGATTCAAACCTAAGTATTTACATCTTACTAAGTTAGTAGCCTTTTGAAAAAATACATAAATTGAAAGAAAAAATAATACTTTTATTTCATTTTGAAATTACCACAATTAGTTATTATGGGAAGTAGGTATCAGGCATTGCACAACTTCTAAAATATTAGAATCAGACTGGATACTGCTACCATCATTTCCATGATGATTTTTGTACAGTACTTGCTTTTTACGAGTAAAACCAAAACCAAATCTGTTACCATTGATTCTGACTCACAGCAACCACATCAACCACCTAAAGATGTCATGTTATCAAAAGGAATGTAACATAACAAATATTGAAACTGTGAACTACTTTGAGCTAGAAGTTTGCATCCTGTCCGACAGATGTCACTGTGTTTCCCTTGAAAATCTGAATACCCCTACCAGCTCACTGAGGTGCCCTGGACTATTTCAGGGCACAGTTTGGGAATGTGGGCCCAAGATCTATCTTTCTACAGGGTTTAATTCATCATAGTCTAGTGTCCACCTTACACAGTGGATGGTATTAACCTTCAGATTATATAACTAGACAAGACCTAAAAACTTCCACTGGTTACAGTGTTGACGAGGCCAAAGGTTCCATTCCAATACTACCTATGGAAGAGACAAGCAAGCCAAGAAGAGCCAATATAATTTTTAAAGAAGAACAAGGTAAAGGGACTTTACTCATTAGTTATCAGTATTTGTAAAGCTACAATAATTAAGCCACTGTGGCCCTGGGGCAGGGATAAACAGAGCCACATAACAGGACAGAGAGCCCAGAAACACAGCTACGAATATTCGGAAGCTTGATACGCAATAGGGACCGTATTTTAAATCGACTGGGGAAAAGATGAACTACTCAATAAATGTTACTAGGGCAACTGGTTAGCATACGGTGGAGGAGGGGAAGAGATGCCTAACCACAATATGTAATAACAATAAACACTTATATACTTCTATGTACCCGACTCTGTTTTAAATACTTCTTATATATTACACGGAAACCCTGTTAGGAGCTATGGCTGCTAACCAAAAGGTCAGCAGTTCAAATCCACCAGGCGCTCACTGGAAACCCTATGGGGCAGTTCTACTCTGTCCTATAGGGTCACTATGAATTGGAATCAACTCAACAGCAATGGGTTGTTGTTGTTGTTGTTGTATATATTACACTCTCTACACTCATTTATTTAATTTTCACTACTATCTTACAAGATAGGTCCTAGTTTCATCTCTATTTTAGAGGGGAAAACTGAGACACAGAAATGTTAACTAACTTGTCCAAGGTTACACAGATAGTAACAGAGCTAGTTTGTAATCTGTTAGTGTGATCTGACCACTACTCTATAATGCCACTCATATACATATAGTATGGACTGCCAGAAGAATGAAGAAATCTGTCTTGGAAGAAGTACAGCCAGAATACTCCTTAGAAGGAGGGATGAAAAGACTTCATCTTACGTACTATGGACATGTTATCGGCAGGGACCAGTGCTTGGAGGAGGACATCATGCTTGGTAAAGCAGAGGGTCAGCAAAAAAGAGGAAGGCCCTCAATGAGATGGACTGGTAAAATGGCTACAACAACGGGCTCAAATACAGCAACGATTGTGAGGATGGCGCAGGGCTAGGCCATTTCATTCCTTTGTACATAGGGTCGCTATGAGTCAGAAGCAACTTGGCGGCACCTAACAACAACAAATACATATATAAAAATATATTCTAGACCTTAATGTAAGTAATAAAAATCTTAGAAGAAATTTTAGAAAAATACAGGAATAAATCTGAGGTTAGGCAACCTTTTAAATCAAAATAGGAAACCTCAAAGCTAGAAAAGGTAGACATGTTTCATTTCACTGCATTTAAAAAAAAAAAAAAAAACTTTTTAATGGCAAAATACCATAACAAAGCAAAGGACAAACAATAAAGTGGGGAAAAAATATTTACATCATATATGTCAGATAAAGAGTTTAAAGGGTTAAGCCATTCAATAGAAAAATGGGCAGACTCTACTATATTAACTGCAGATTTTCAGAAGACTAAATCTTAGTGGTCAGTAAGTATATAAAACGATGCTCAATGTCACCAGCAGTGAAAAAATACAAATTAAAGTAGCCATGAGATAGGTACCCTCCTCACCTTTCAGATGGTTGGGACATTTTGTTTTTGGTAATAGCTACTGCTGGTAGGAAGTCAAGGAAAAGAGTATTCTCATGCATTGCTGGTAAAAATGTAAACGGTTACAGACAGCTGCAAAATCAATTTGGGAATATCCACCAAAATTTAAAATACATCTTATCCTTCAATCTAACAATCCCACATCATGGAACAGAGCCCATAAAAATAAAAGCACCACGCTTTAGACAATATGTACTGTAATGATGATTACAACACTGTTTATAATGACCAGATAAGCACAACAGAAAAACTGTTAAAGAAACTGTGACACACTCATGCCCTACTGTAGAAGTCAGCAAGCATTTTCTGTAAAAGGCCAAACAGCAAATATTTTAGGTTTTGCAGGCCATCTGGTGTCTGTCACAACTACTTGACTCTGCCTCTGCTACACAAAAGCAGCCTTAGACAAATGGTCAAGGCTGGATTCCAATAAAACTTTATTTCTAAGAACAGGCTGTGGGGTGGATTTGGCCTCCTGACTGTAGTCTGTTGATCCCTGCACTAGAATATTATCCAGCAAAAAATGAGTTAACTGTGTTTCAGTTGATCTGAATAAGTTCTGTGAAAAATGAACAATGCAGACAAGTGAAAATAAAGAATAATACAATGTCGTTATATACATAACTGTAGGAACACTGAGAAAGGTAGCAAAGTGTGCAGCAGGCTGTTACCACTGGTTACTGGGAGAAAAGGCATGGGTGTGTGTGTGTCAGTGTTTGAGAAACAGAGAGAATAAAAATCCTCAACCAGGCATACATGGTTCCATTTAAGTAAAATTACATGTGCATATGCAAAATAGTTTCATGATAAATGTAAAATCCATTTATAAATATTACACATATGAATTTGGTAAATCTGGGTGTGTGTTCAAACTTGTGTGAATACCTGAAGTGATACATAAGAAGATACAGTTACCATAATGTTTCAGGATTATGTCAGGGTAGCGGGATTTCAGTTGATTTTTTTTTCTTTTGCCTTTGCTATACTCAGAATTACTCTGTGTCAACGTAGTATTGCTTATTTAAGCAGAAAAAAGGCTATTTCCTTATACTTTATGTACACGAAGAGGACAAAATCCCTTACGGTATAAAAAATAAGAATATTTTGATAACATTGGAATGGAGAAGACATTTGTAAGCAAGGCATAAAATCTAGAGAAGCCATGAAGGAAAGGACCGACAGGTATAATCTGACAAACTAACAACTTCTACATGGCAAAAATAAAGTTAAAATATAAGTGATAGATGGAAGTTCATATCTGCACCATGTATAACAAAAAGTCAATATCCAGTACACAGGCAGAGCTTTTACAACCCCATCAAAAAACAGGCAAAGGACAAGAACATTAATGGAAAAAGAAATACAAATAAAAAATGTAAGTTTCACCCTCACTGAAAATCCAGGAAATGCAAATTAAAATGATTTCCCATTTTTTCAGAACCACAAAGTAATTTTTAATTAATACTGTTAATGCTGCTGAGGATATGGGTAAAGGGGTTCTCTCAAATATTACTGGTGGGAATGTAAGCTGATACAGCCTTTTTTGGAGGGAAATATGGGCAGTTATCTATTAAAATTTTATGTATTTCTTTTCCTTTGGCTTAGCAATTACACTTTGATTTATTTAAAAAAAAACTTCAACACATGCACAAAGAAACAATGTTCAAGAACATTTACCACTAGCATTGTTTCTAATAGTGAAAAACTTCAAATAACCTAAATTGCTATAAATCAAAGAATGGATATAGTGCAATCATACTATAGAATAATATGTGGCTATTTAAAAGATGGAGGTATATACTCAGATGGAAGGATTGTAGAGATATATTGTTAAATTAAAAATATTCAAGTTTCAAAATATGCATAGTATTTATCACTTACGTTAAAATATATATATACATATACTGTTTTTACATGTGTGTGTGCACATTTTTAAATTGTAAATACACAGCAAAACATCTACTAGAATAAACAGTGTTTTCTCCTAGGGAGGGTGATGGCATTGGGGTGCTGATGGAGAGCGCTCTTTTTACTCCATCTATTTCTGTATTGCTTACTATTTTTATAGATGAATCATTGCTTATGTATTTTTGTCATCTTTTTTTTTAAATAACAAAAACCTTTTGTTGTTGGTGGTGAACAATCCTTTGTCGGAAACAGAAGATTATTTTTTTAAAGGACCTATCACTGTTTTCTTTAACCACTTTTTCTTTGTCATAGGAGAGGGGTTATCGGGCACTCACTCCCTGGCTGACTTTGTATAAAAACTGTCCTCAACGTCTCACCAGGGTCCTGATTCCCCATCCACTTAAGTTTGTTTTATTTTAGTTTATTATGGCCAGAGTCACTGGACAACTTGTTTTGAAATAGGCTTAATGATCCTGTCTGATGTCTTCTACATCCCAAGTCTCTTCAAATTTCTCACTTCTTAATGAAATACCTGTCACTTCTTGATAGTCTATTCCTCACTTTTTGATAGAAAGTTTCTCACTTCTTGATAGAATTCCATCTTATGAAAGGAAAATATCCTCAGGGACCTTATTTCATTTGCAATTCTCCCACCCCCAAACGTCAATAAATCACATCGCTGACTGCACACCTTAACTGTGTGGCCAGTGATAATTCTAAACTGTATTGTACCGTGAGTAAAACAATAACATACAGCGTTTGTGTACCGGCAGAAATAAAATGAAATCTCTCTGTCCTATTACCCAACAAGGTTCAAAGTTTGATGGTGGCAGAAATGCAGGGCAGAAAGATAAGCAAACATTTTTGTATACCTACAAATACAAGCATTCTGTATAATGTTATTCATTATGAGAAAATTGTCTCTTCATTATAGGTTAAGAGACTAGAGTCAAAGACTAGACTTCATATTTATTTTGCTCTTTAATAACATAATCTTTCAAACATCCTACCCCATGCAGTCAATTTCCAAATCTTAAATTCATGCTTCCTAATCCTTTGCAATACACTATTACCAGGCTCTCCTGCTTCAAATTCTCAATTTATAATTCAAGTTAAAATAGTTTAACATTTAAAGATCTCTACCAAATACATTCATGTTATCAATTAAAAGCAGGAAGCACGTAAGAGTTAACTAATGTTTTCTACCCTGTTTTGCTCCATAAGCTACTGCAGTTATCTCAGTTGACTTGATGAAGTCCTGATTAGAAAAGCAGCAATAGTAACTAAGAGCAGTGGGCAGATCTCATAAATAGTGAGGGCAGAATTGATAAGCCTTGGGAAATGAATAAATGTGGAAGTGGCAGTGAGTAAATGTGGAGTACGGGTGAAAGAAGAGTCAAGGCGACTGATAAGTCTCTGGCTTGGACAATGGCTGAATGGTGGTGCCAATCACTGAGGAATAGTACACAGTGGAGAAGATCATGGTGTCAGCTACAGATATGGAGAGATTAAGATATTTCTGGGACACAGATGTCGAGGATACACAAGCCTGGAAATCAGGGGTGATACATAACGGAGATACAGGTTGAAACTGAAATCACAGGAGAAAATGAGATAGACAAAGGAGTACAACATCTGAAGATAGCTTAAGACCAAATTCTGCAGAACACCAAGATAGAGACAAGCAGAGAAATAAAGCGTGTAAACCCTCAGATAAGAGGACAAGAGACCATGGCATCCCAGAAGTGAAAGAAATGCTCAAAAAGGAGGATGAACTGTTGAGAGTAAAATACAGATAAACATTCATTATATTTATATTGAGGTCACTGATAGCCTAGGCAAGAACGGCTTCAGTGGAGCACCAAAGGTAGATGCCAGACTGCAATGCACTGAGGAAACAGATGGAAAACAGAAGAAGCAGAGCCTGTAAAATGTAGAACTGTGCTTCTCAAATTTTAATGTGCATACAAATCACCTAGGGATCTTGTTAAAATTCCTATTGGGATCCAGTAGTTCTGGGGTGGAGCCTGAGATTCTGCATTTGTAACAAGTTCCCAGGTGAGGCAGAGGCTGCCAGTCCACAAATGACACTTCGAAGGAAAAAGAGTATAGATAACACTTTCAAATAATTTGGCTATAAAAGGTAAAGGAAAGGTAGGTTGTTAAGTAAAGAAGAACTGAGCTTTTTCTTCTAAATTCTGTGTAATAGAGAAGAGGCTTGAGCACATTGAAAAGCTGACAGAAAGAACCAATAGATAGGGTGAAATAGAAGATTCAAGCATGAAGAGAGTGACTGGGATCCAGGCTTCTCTCGATAAGGGAGTAACAGGGACCAACCT
This sequence comes from Elephas maximus indicus, assembly GCF_024166365.1. Lineage (NCBI taxonomy): Eukaryota > Metazoa > Chordata > Mammalia > Proboscidea > Elephantidae > Elephas > Elephas maximus. The sequence goes on along the minus strand of NC_064831.1, from coordinate 63,268,402 downwards.
GCCCTCCTATCTTAGACAACTAGAAAACTGGACAAAAGCAATGAAACTATCCTTTTCAGCCACTGAGAGCCCAGGATTATGACCCCTGAGAGAAAGGTAACAAATCAAGGTGAGCTTTAACATCATCCCATCTTAGAGCCTGGAGTAGTTTCCAGGCCTCAGCACAGGAACGGGGAAACCAAAGACAGCTCTGCCGTCTCACTGAATTGCAGAAAGAGAAATCAGAGCTGGGGAGGCCAGGGTAATTGCAACTGCAAGGCAGCGTATGAAAGAGGAGAGAATGCCAGAGTTTGGCAGAAGAGTGTCCTTGAGTCTCTGGATGGATGCTAACGTACCCCATGAGGGGACTTAAGTATGTTCTCTAACCACACTAGAACTAGACTAGAGATCAGTAATAGATACCTGGAAAATCCTTAAATATTTGGAAATTAAGCAACATCCGCAGATCAAAGAAAAAAAAAATCACATGAGAAATTACAAAATATTTTGAACTTAATGAAAATAAAAATGTTATCATTGTTAGGTGCTGTTGAGTCAGTTCTAACTCATAGGGACCCCAAGTACAACAGAACAGAACACTGCCTGTTCCTGTACCATCCTCACAATTGTCGCTAGATTTGAGCCCATTGTTGATGCCACTGTGTCAATCCAATTCGTTGAGGGTCTTCCTCTTTTTGACTCACCCTCTACCTTACCAAGCCATGATGTCCTTCTCCAGGGACTGAGCCCTCCTGATAAGATGACCAAAGTACATGAGACAAAGTCTCACAATCCTCACTTCCAAAGGAGCACTCTGGCTGTACTTCTTCTAAAGACAGATTTGTGTATTCTTCTGGCAGTCTATGGTATTTTCAATATTCTCACCAACACCATAATTCAAAGGCATCAATCTTCTCTGGCCTTCTCCAGCTTTTACATGCATACGATGCGGCTGAAAATATCATGCCTTGGGTCAGGCGTACCTTAGTCTTCAAAGTGACATCTTTGTTTTTGCACCCTTAAAAGAGGTCTTTGCAGCAGATTTGCCCAATGTAATATGTTGTTTGATTTCTTGACTGCTGCTTCCATGGGCAATGACTGTGGATCTAAGTAAAATGAAATCCTTGACAATTTCAATCTTTTCTCCATTTATCATGATGCTTTTTCTTGGTCCAGTTGTAAGGATTTTTGTTTTCTTTATGTTGAGGTGTAATCCTTACTGAAGGCTACAGTCTTTGATCTTCATCAGTAAGTGCTTCAAGTCCTCTTCACTTGCAGCAGCCAAGGTTGTTATCTGCATAACGCAGGTTGTTAATGAGTCTTTCTCTAATCCTGATGCCGCATTCTTCCTCATATAGTCACCATGGCAAATTTATGCAGTGCAACTAAATCAATGCTTAGAATTTATTAGATAAGACGTGCAGAAGGATTAACTTCAGGTTGGAGGAAGGACACCTCTTTCACTATAACAAGAAGGAACGATGAGAATATGGGTTGGCTTGGTGACAGTTGTGGATGTCACTGTCAATGGCTTGTGTCGTCTCTGAAGCATGAGGTGAGTTCATTGACTGATGGCAAGGGCTAGGGATGTTGGGAAGGGTAAGGATTGCAGGCAGTGATAAACATCTGAAATAGCTGTGGTGAGAAGGCAAGAGAGCACTGAAAAGGGAAAACAGAGTGAGTGGACTGTACTGCACTGAGAGCCCAGGTGAAGTTGGTAATTGAATTTTAAAAGTTCAAATATCTGAGTACATGATTTTGTAAAGTAGAAAGGGCAGACATGGCAGATATTTAAAACTGAGTTTTCCAGGCAAAAAAGAGGTAGACCCTGAACAAGATGGATTGGCACAGTGGCTACAACAATGGGCTCAGGCATAGCAACAATTGTGAGGATGGCACAGGACCGGGCAGTGTTTCGTTCTTGTTGTGCATAGGATGGCTATGAGTCGGAACCAACCTGATAGCACCTAACGCCAACAACAGGCAGGTAAGTTGAAAGTGACAATGAAACAAAAGGACTGAAGATACCAGCAAGTGGCTGAAGCATCCGTCTATGGAATCTAAGACAGAGAGGGAAGAAAGTAACAGGAGTGAACTGGGATGGGGAAAAACCAGGGCTTCGAACCATTTGTTCAAACCCCTGGTGATAATTTACGTTTCTAACGAGTTCCCAGGTGATGCTAATGCTGCTGGTTAGGGAACCAAATCAAAACCAAACCGACTGCGGTCAAGTCGATTCCAACTCATAGCAACCCTGTAAGAACTAAAAGAGCAGTGGTCCTCAAAATTTATTACACATAAGAATCACCTGGGAATTTTGTTAAAATGCAGATTCGGATTCAGTATATCTGGGGTGGAAATGCAAATTTTCAGCACAGGGTTGAACTGGAATGAACTGGTTCGAAGTCCTGTTAAAAACAATGTCAGTGTAATGTGAGAAACCTGGAAGGAACAGAGACTGTGGTACGACTGGATGTTACTGTAATATTTCAGCACTGAGTGATGACGGGGGTAGGATGCAGTTACCGAAGCTGATGCTTAAAGTAGCATGAAAGAGCGCAGTCACTGAAGAGGAGAAGGTTAAAGAACTGAAGTGATATTGGACAGGTCAACACACCTTATGTTCATTGCAGCATTACTCACAACAGCAAAAAGATGGAAACAACTTAAGTGCCCATCAATAGATGAATGGATAAACAAAATGTGGTACATTCATACAACGGAATGCTATGCAGTCATAAAGAATAATGATGAGTCCTCAAAACATCTTATACCGTGCATGAATCTGGAGGACATTGTGCTGAGTGAAGTAAGTCAAATACGAAAGAACAAATATTGTATGATCACACTTTTATAAGAAGACTAGATATACATACAGAGATCAACACTCACGGGTAGTTACCAAGGATGGGAAGATGAGAGACAAGCACTCTTGAGATAGTAGACACCTGTTATTTTTGGTGATAGGAGAGTTAGCATAGAATGTGGGTGAAGTGCATGCAGCTTGACCAAGGTAAATGATGTCACTAATAATTGCACAAGATAAAAGCATGCTTCTGGTAAAGGATATGACAAATATAATTTTGCCACAACACTAACAAAAAATATGTGTGTAGTTACACAAATATGTATACAGAGGTATATATTTGTATGGGTATGAATATATGGGTACATACATGTGCACAGATAGATGCACCTATAGGCATATGTACATACAGACGTGTGTGCATGCATGAATATCCATGTATATAATAAACCACATAGGGGACACAGTTACAGATACTTCTTAGCCATAACCAAACACCTTACAAGATTGGTTTTCTGAGTTTGAAGGCTTAGGACCATAGTGTCATGAGACAACTCAGTTAAATGGCATAATGTAGTTCATAAAGTGTATGTTCTATATCCCAATGTGGTGAGCAGTGTCCCAAACGCTTGTGAGCAGTCATCTAAGATACAACTATTGGTCTCTGCACATCTGGAACAAAAGAGAAACAAAGAAACCAAAGACTCAGAGAAGAAAGTAGTCTATACGACTAACAGTCTACACGAACCATGGCCTCATTGACCCTGAAACCAGAAGAACTAAATAGTGCCCGGCTACCACTACCAGCCATTCTGATCAGGGCCACAATAGATGGATCCTGACAGAACGGGAGAAGAATGTGGGACAGAACCCAAATTCTTAAGAAGTCCAGACTTGCTGGACCAGTTGAGACTAGAGGACTCCTCGAGTCTACTGTCCTGAGATACGCTTTAAGCTTTAAACGGAAATTCTCCCTTGATGTCACCTTTTAGCTAAATAACACTTTGGCTCGTAAAATAAAGAATATAACCTGTGAGTAATGAGTTCCTTTAAAAAATCACCTATAAGAGGCCAAACAGTCAAAAACTACTCTAAAGCACAGATGAGAAGGTAAGGGGGCAGGGAAACTAGAATACTAGAAATGGTATAACCAGAACTGAATGAGCATGATAACACACTGTGAAATTGTTAAATGGGAACTTAATTTGTTTATAAATTTTCACCTTAAAATACAGTATTATTTAAAAAAAAAAAAAAAAACAAAGATAGGGAAGTAGACACTCAATTATCTACAATGGTAGTAGACTTGGAATGGCAAGAAAGACTGTAAACCAGGACCTAAAGTTTTCAATGAATGAAAGCCAACAGAAAGTACCGAGAAGACAGCAGAAAGTGATAAAATTCAGTAACCCACATCTTCAAAAAGCAGAAATTTTTATGACAGTAATTATTTCACATTTCTAAAGCTATTTTTCCATAACTCTTCACGTAGCCAGCTCTGTTTCTAGAGAGCTGATGTTGCTCAAAATATTTCTAATGGAGTACCTTTTTTATAAGGAAAGCATGCAATACAGATATTGTAAGAGTATACCAATATAGGTCTACAAATGGTTACACCAAGTTCAGGCAAAAAAAAAAAAAAACCTGAGTAAAGATGCATTAACTCTTGAACACAGAAAACAAATAGCACATGAATAATTTATTGAGAGCTTATGCTGTCAGCAGCTTTACTAACAGAAGTGATATTTATGAAATCCCACAGGATAATCTAACAACTTAAATATATGCAAAAGAGGACACAAGACTAAGAATCTGTACTAATGAATCTGGTAATACCAAGGCTATTTTCTGCAAAGACTGCTGTGCATGCAGAAGCTCTCAGTGTAAAATAAACAGATGTTTCAGAAGAATCAAGCCACAGTCTCACTAGATCTGTCGACCGGGTTCTAGAATTCTTTTATGCAACTGTATATTGACTTACAGAAATAAGCTGAATTCAAAACCTTGTTAACTCAATCCTGCATTAGTAAGCTGTCCTATTAAGTCACAAATAATTTCATACTTCATTGATTGAGTTCTTAATCTCTTGAGAACACACTTCTAATGTGAAATAAATATATATATATATATTTATATATATATGGCTTCACTGTGAATATGTTAGGACTGTTGTCTATCTTTCTAACACTATTAACATATTTCTTTGATTTTGAAGTTTTGGACCTGCCCCCTCCTTCTAAATTATTTCACATTAGAAGTGTGTTCTCAAGAGATTAAGAACTCAATCAATATATACATATAAAATAAAGAGAAAATAGAAAAACAAACCCATTGTCATCGAGTCAATTCCAACTCACAGCGACCCTACAGGGCAGGGAAGAACTGCCTCATAGGGTTTCCAAGGCTGGAATCTTTACAGAGGCAGACTGCCACATCTTTCATCCACAGAGTGCCTGTTGAGTTCAAACTGCCAATCTTTCAGTTCGCAGCTGAGCGCTTAACCACTGTGCCACCAGACCTCCTTATAATAAACAGAAGCAGCTGCAAATGCAACTGTGGGAGTACAATAAGATTTTTCCATGCTTACTATAACAGCATATCATTTTCACACAGATGAGATTTAGTTACTAAAATGAAATGCAAATAGCCCTTAGTCATAGGAAAAGATGCTCAACCTCATTCATAATAAGAGAAATGCAAATTAAAACTACATTGAGATACAGTTTGTCACCTATCGGATTGGCAAAAATCCAAATATTTAACAACATACTCTACAGGCAAAGCTGTAGAGGAACAGGTTGATGGGAAAGCAAAGTGGTGCGATCACTACAGAGGAGAACTGCAACATCTAGTACAATCACATACATACTTTATCCTTTGTCTATGTCAACAATCCTATGTTTATGAATCTGTCCCAAAGATACACTGGCCAAAACATAAAAATAGGTATACAGAAGGCTATTAATTGCCATACTATTTGGAACCATAGTCTGGAAACAACCCTGATATCCATCAATAAGGGACAGGCTGAATAAAACTACAGCAGAGCCACAGAATGCAGCACTATGCAGTTGTAAATAGTAAAGTTGAATTACTTTATAGTCTACCACGGAGTGACTGCTAGAATAAAGTAAGCAGATATATTTACCTAAGAGAAAAGTGGGTATATTTACCTAGAGAGATGGGATGTTAATACGTAATACCTACAGGGAAAAGAAATATGGTAGAAGAGACAAGGATTGAAGCTAGATGTCTCTGAGGAGAACTTGTTAACAGATTTGACTTTGGAACCATGTAAATATTTCACATAATTAAAAAATCAAATTTCAAAAAAATCCCTAAAAATTAAAGGCAAAATGAAACAAATGAGCCTAAGTCTCCAATTGCCATTATAACCACACTGAGTAAGTAGTTTAAGTGAATTTCAAAACTCAATAACCAAACTCTACATACTGGTATGGACTCTAAGGATCAAAAATACAAAAAAAAAAAAAGAAATTGCTTTTAACAAACACTTTTTGCTGTTAATACTGGTACTATTATCTGAGACTGTTGTGTGCGTGCTGTGGGATAAACCAAATAAGTAATTTCACTCATGCGACTGAGAACAGGGATTTTCAGTATGGGATAAAAGTGATACAGCTGTAAAATAAATGAGATTAACTTATAAATGAGTTAACTTTACAGTGGAGAAACACTTCCTCAGCCAGGTCATCCAAATCAACACTGACAAAGTCATGTTAATAGTATATACTCTTGATATGATGTGATGAAAATGATATTTTACAAAGCTCTGTGGTCTTCCTCCCAAAATCCATAACCCCAATCTAATTATGAAGAAAACATCAGGCAAATCCCAATCAAGGAGCATTCTACAAAATACCTGACCAGTAATCCTCAAAACAAGGAAGTCTGAAATTGTCACAGCCAAAGAGGAGTCTAAGGATCTCACTATGCACACACTTAAAGGGTGGGGTGTTATTCTCCCCTCCCTTGAGGGTATTTACATAAATAAAGTAAATGTAATGTGGTATCCTGAATGGGATCCTGGAACATGTAAAGGGCATTAGGTAAAAAATAAGGAACTGTGAATAAAGTATGGACTTTAATAATAACGCATCAGTATTGGTTCATTAATTGTAACAAATGTTCCACTCTAATGAGAGATGCTAAGGGGTGAGGGAACTGTGTATTACCTTTGTAATTTTTTTGTAAAGCTAACACTGATTAAAAAAATTAAACTTTATTAAAAAATAATAATTATGACATTTATGAAACAATTAGAAATACAAACAACTGGATATCTTATGATACTAGTAATTATTTTCATTTTTATGTGTAATAATCTTTCTAACACAAAACATAAATGCCAAGATAATAAGAGCACTGAAAAGACCAGGTAAGAAGCTACACTGAGTAAGCAAATACTGAAGTGGTCTATTTCCAACAACATTCCAGTTCAATAGAATAAACAACATTCTCAACAAAACTGTCATCAAATAAATGCTGTTTATAGAAAGATCAGGAAAATTTTATAGAAAGATCAGGAAAAATTTTATAGAAAGATCAGGAAAATTGCCTTCAAAAACTATAATTAGGCAAAGAGGCTTCTGAAGCTATTTGCTACATAACCATATGTTTTATTTTAACAGGTATCTAGAAGTCCAGCAGGTGAGCTTTAAAATAAAGCCCTTAATTATCTCCCTCAATCCAACTACAGCAGCTGACACTTGTCTAGTACTTAGGTTCCTCTACTAAATTGATGGTTTCTATCTCCTAAAGACAAACGAGCAGTGAATAACACTGATCCAGCGAAGTCAGAAAGCTATCTAACTCTCCTCAGTTACAATGTAACTTCTCTATGAAAGTTGAAGTTGTAATTTCTCATATAATACATACTGTAAGCAATGTAAGCATTGGCCCGTGGTAATGAATAAGGTGTCTGATTCCGGATCAGAAGACTGAGGCTCGAGTCCTTTCGTGGTCATTTGCTGGAGCCCTTTTGGTAGCAGAGGTTAAGCGCTTAACTGCTAACCAAAAAAGGTCAGCAGTTTGAATCCACCAGCTGCTCCTTAGAAACCCTTTTGGGGCGGGTCTACTCTGTCCTACAGGGTCGCTATGAGTCGGAATCAACTCGACAGCAATGTTTTGTTGTTTTTTTTTTATGACTTCACTGTTGATTTTTATACATACTGTCTGATTACTTGAGAGAAAAAAAGAATTGTTTTTCCAGAGGACTGCATCTTCAAATTAACGAAAACCAACTTTGCAAGAATGTCGTACATAAAGGTCAAATAATACTAGAACATAACTGCATATATGTATACCACTGTCCATAGTACTAGGCACTGGTTTAATTAAAATATTTTGAGTTTCAAATTTTAAAGCCTATAAACTAGACATATAACTGGAAAAATGGCTAAGTAAATTACGGTATGTTGATATTATTATACAGTCACTAAAAAACTGTGAAGGGAGGCAATGAGGGTAGTGGACAGAGCATGGGTTTGAAAGTCAGGTGCCTAAGTTCAAATCCCAGCTCTGCCATTTGCTGACTGTGTGGCCTTGGGAAATTATCTATTCTCAAGTTTACTCACCTATAAAATGGGAGTAATAATAGCCACTGCCTCACAATGTAGTTGTAAGGACTAAATCATATAATGTATGTAAAGCTCTTAGCACAGTACCTAGCACGTAATAAGCATTCAAAAATGATAAGCTACTAAACCACGACCTCCACCAGACTGAGCTCAGTACAACGAGCTGGTGCCTGGCTACCACCACTGCCCACTGACTACTCTGATAGGGATCATAATAGAGGGTCCCGGACACAGCTGGAAGAAAATGTAGAACAAAACTCTTACCGAAAAAAAGACCAGACTTACTGGCCTGACAGAGACTGGAGAAACCCCAAGAGTATGGCTGCCAGATACCCTTTTAGCTCTGTAATAAAGTCACTCCCGAGGTTTACTCTTCAGCCAAAGATAAGAAGGGCCCATAAAAAAAAAGCGAGACTGAAGAGGCACACCAGCCCATGGGCAAGGACTAGAAGGCAGGAGGGGACAGGAAAGTTGGTAATAGGGAACCCAAGGTTGAGAAGGGAGAGTGCTGACATATGGAGTTGCTAACCAATGTCATAAAACAATATGTGTACTGTTTAATGAGAAACTAGTTTGCTCTGTAAACCTACATCTGAAGTATAATTTAAAAAGTTACTAGATTGCAGCAAAAAATATGCTATAGAGTATGATTTTTAAACGTATATGAAGTTACATCTGTGATCTGATTAAAACCATGAAAGAATTATCTATATACAGCTACAAGTAACAGGAGAAAGTATGAAAAATAAACAGTTGATTTGTAATGGTGGAGGAATAGTGACAAATTTCTAAATTTCCATTATTACATTCTTTTTAGTACAATAGTTATTACTTATAGAGAATACAGTACAATAGTTATAATTTTATACCAAAAACAATGTATTTTTGTATAGTTATATAATTAATGCTTTCTGGTTAAAAATTATAGCATCTGCTGGCAATAACAGCTCCCCCCTCCTTTTGTTGTTACTGCTTTTATTTAAAAAGAAAAAAAGATATACTCATTCATGGGGTTGCCACCTCGCAACACAAGTTACCACCACTAACATTTTTCAACAGATTTTCTCATTTTCTTTCTCTTTCACTCATACAAAGAATTTAAAGGTTTTACCGTTCAAAAAAGTGAATAGGATAACAATATATACTGTTCTACAACTTGTTTCTCTAGCTTCACAATGTACCTGAACATATTTTCACTTCGGTGCATACAGGTCTACCTCCTCCTTTTTAGCAGCTGCATTGTACTCTATTTCTATTAGTGTGCACATACAATAAACATATAAATCATCACCCAAACCAGGGCACTTCTAAGAGTAAAAGAGAATGGTTGTAATAATTATGCTGGTAGCACAGGTGTAAATCTGGCTGATCCCGTGGAAAAGGGGACACATGGTCACCCAACAAAGATAGAAGAGCTCTATCTATGTAGCATTTGAGCCATTTCCAATTTTTTGCTACTGTAAACAATGCTTCAGTGGATACCCTCGTGCCTATAACTTTCTGTATATGTGAGAGATGTCCGTAGGATAGATATGTAGAGGCAGAATCGCTGCGTCAAAAATAACACGTATTTTAAATCTTGATAAATACCAGTCACCAAAAGCCTGCATCAGTTTATACAACCTTCAATAGTATATGAAAGAGGCTTTATCCCCTTTCCTTTCTCAATGCTGAGTGACTTTTAAATGGTCACCAATTTAATGGGCAAAAAATGGTTATCAAATTGTTTTAACTTGTACTTCTTTCCATATGGATAAGGCTGAGGATCTATCTTTTTAACACACATTGTTTTCCGTGCACTGGATATTTTTATTTGCCTGCTTACCAAGGTTTTTATTCTATTTTCTAAAAGTACTTCAAAATCAAAAATTATGAAATTGAAAATTGTTTTAATTTAGGACAAAGAAAGAACCTTAACTACACCCTTCATTTTATGTAGGATGAGGTAGATACCCAGAAAGTGAAGTGACTTGTTCACCAGTTAGTACTATATCGTATTTCAAGACATTTTCATTTGGAGCCAGAAAAAAATGCCTATCAGACATTTTATTTTCTCTAAGATACCAAAAACAATAATTAAAATAATTTATCAGGTCTTCACAAATCATTGGGCTAATGAAATCCAATCTGTACTCCTGCTCCTATTCTTTTACGTCCACATAATTATTTCCGCTCTTAAACAGGTGGTGAAATTCCTGATTTCTGATAAAGGAACGTGGGGCAGAGGACGAAAGAAACTGCTTTTAATTAAACCTAAAATCTAGTGTCCACTCATCATTATAATCAAGAAACAGACATAGCCCTCTCCTCACAGGTCTGGATCTTGACCTGGGGGGAGGGAGGGTGGAGGCTCCTCTGAGTTTCTAAATTCCTTCCATATTTACTTTTTGCCTTAGAAATAGCAGTAGTCATTCTTGGCAGTTACTATCTCTGTACATCTTAGAGTTCTCTTTTACCCATTATTAGTTAATCACCTCTGCCTAAATAACAATTCTTCTTCTTAAAACCTTCTTGTTCGATTTAGTGGTACAGTTTCTGTCTCCTGAATGGATCCTGACTGAAAAAAAGCTCATTCATGCCCTTTAGTTATAACACTCTCTATTACCACCTTCTTACTGTTGTTTATTCTCCTCCCTCCTTTTTTCTCCTGATCATTATTTTCTTTAACTTCATGACATTGAGACGAATTTGACCTTATAAAACTCTGTTCTTTTAAGATGGAACTCTCTCCATAAATGGTGGTAAATCCCAAGTCTGGTGATCTTCGTGGGCTGGTTTTCAGTTTTGTCTTTGTTTTTTAGTTCAGGGTCCTGTCAATCCTCTTTGCATTGCTTTTATTTTAAACAGACTTTTGGAAAGTTTCATCCATCTTCACTGTGATGGCAAAAGCAATATGTCCCCACTCAAGCCCTCAGAAAGTGTCAAGTTTATAATGCTAGGTGATTTTATTGTTGATATGGGTCACAGTTCGAATTCTATCTTTTCCCTGACACTTTCCTGGATCACCACAGCCGTAAGTGTCCTCTCTCTCCTCTGAGAAACTTGGAAAATCACTGCTACAGGTGTTGATATTTTGGCACTTCCTCAGCTCAACAAGTGCTTATCACATTTACAATCTTGTAGGTCACTGGCAAGAAATACAAGACGATCTTTGCCCTCAAGTTTATAACCCTGCTTGGAAAAAAGACTCACATTTGTGTGACTTACTAAGGCGCTTCTGATTATGAACCACGGAATTTCAGGCAAACTGACTTAAGGAAAAAAAAGGGGGGGGGTTTGTAAGGACACAGACGCTTCTTACAGCATCACATTTCTGGCTCCAATCTGATGTGAAACCCAACTGCACTTTCTACCCTGAGAGTCCATGACATGGAATGTAAATTGAGAAGCTGTGGCCCAAAGCATCACATTCTAAAGAATTCTGAGATCCTGAAGAGAAACTTCAGGATAGTACTGTACAATATAATGAAAATAAAATATGTACTTTTAAGTGTTCCAATAATCACATTAAATGGTAAAAAATACATTAAATTAGTTTTAATAATATATTTAACCTAATATATCTAAAATATCATTTAAACATGTAATCAATAGGAAGAGTATTAACATATTTTATATTTTTTATACTAAATTGTCAAAATCCAGTGTGTATTTTATACTCACAGCAAATCTCAAATAGAACTAGATACATTTCAAGTGCTCAAGAGCTACATGTGGATAGTGGCGACAGACTCAGAAATTCCTTAAATAACCGAATCAATTTTCAGTATAGTTTTAAACTGCAATAAACTATATGCACACTCAAATGTGTCACATTAAAAAAATCTTATCAATAAATGGACGTCTTTCTGCATCCAGAGAAATCCAGAATAAAAGCTTCTATAGATCTGGGCTCGTAACTAAACATTTTATACATTTCTCATTGATAAGAAAGCTGTTACTACAATACTGGACTTTTGTTTGAATACAGGCCTACATGGGAACTCACATAAAATGCATAAACAATAATAAAAATGCACCTAGCATGACTGACTTCCAAGCAAAACTTAGGCACTTCCATTCTGTACAGGTTATCGTAGGCTGTACAGGACAGAGTGAATGTTAACACATCACATCCAGATATTATAACTTTAGTACTTCTTTTAAGTTCTGGGTACTTATTGCCTGACTAATTTTAATAAAGTATGTAAACAGTGCCTGGACATTTTATGGTTCCAACTTGATTAAAAAACCATTGCTGTGGAGTCGATTCTGACTCATAGCGACCCTACAGGACAGGGTAGAACTGCCCCATAGCCAAAGGGCACCTGGTGGATTTGAACTGCCGACCCTTTGGTTAGCAGCTGTCGCACTTAACCACTATACCACCAGGGTTTCCGTCCGACTTCATTAGGTATTCCTTTTCTACCATCCCATAAACACCTATCATATTTCATTTTAATTACATGCTTCAGTGTTCTGTCCTCCCCACTAGACTATATGTTCCATAAGGGCAAGGCTGTGCATGTCTTATTCAGTGCTCATCCCCAGGGCCTAGAACAGTATCTGGCATATAATATGCATAAAATAAATTTATTAAACATTCCATAAGTTTATGTTATGAAGATTGTACTTCTTTTCTTACTGTCCTGAAATAGTGTGCTCTTTGTATTTGTATTCCTTTCATTTTACAAATATTGGCAAAATACCTGTCCAAATAAATGCATGGTTTGAACTCACTTTTCTCTGGGTCTGGTCTTCTATTTAAACACACTAAGAGACTGGTATAGAAATAGACTTTCTGCTCTTTGCAACCTCAAAGACTGACAACATGGTCGACAGTGAGGGAAAACAATAATTGCTGTCCTGTTACTTGGTTAAAGGGAACTGAATGGAACTGAAAATACTCTGAGATGGCAAATTTTAAAATATTGGTATACATAAAAATGGCTCGGGGGCAGTGTCTGACCTCCTCCAACCCCACAAGGGGAAAGGAGGACCAAGATCAACAACGCAAGCTGGCTCCCACAAGGCGGAGGCCAGACAAGCCTCCTCTGTCCACCATCTTTACAAATTCTGACACCAACCATCCCTTCCACAGAATTCTGCACTTCTCTACTGGGTTTGATTATTCATTGAAATGGCCACACTGAACTCAGAAACCACACTCACGATTATGGGTTTTGTTAGAGAACTAACAGTTACAACTTAGGCTCAAAAACACTTAGAATACAGTTCTTCCATCAGGATAGCCTCTCTCCAGCTATGCTGGAAAGCACGCATCTTCCTGGCCCTCAGTCTCTGCCCAAAGGCACTCAGCTTTCTCTCTCTGTAGGCTGGGAGGCCCACCATACTGTCTCCTGTGCCGGGTCTCTGCTGCTGGGTCTCTCCTTCCTTGGTGGTGGGCTCCTCCTCCATGCTCTGGAATTGGCTCTCTTTTAAGGACAAACTGACCATTACCCTATCACGCAATCACCTTGGGTGGGAGTTACAAGACCATGGCCACACAAAAGTAATCGGTCGGTAATCGACAGTACCACAATACATAAACACAAAACCAGATTTTTTTTCAAGACTGCCACTAAAAGCCATGGTTGACAAAGGGTTACCCTACTTTCAAAAACTGCTATTTTTCTTGAGCACCCATGAGTTCCTAAAGACTAATTTGAGGATTCCTTGGTGAGTTAAGCTTGGTTTAATGCTTTTAACAAATTTCTAGTCTGGAAAGGCCCAATTTATTATAAACGCAAGGTGACTACAGAATTTATCATCTAAACTAGGAAACTTCTGGGAGTGAGGGGGGGCACTATTAATAATTATACCAGGGACAAGAAGCATAAACTGCCCCAAGCAAACCAAGACTTATGGTCACTCTATACATACTGACTTTGCTAAAACACACCTAAAAACAAATTCCTAACTACTTCTATTGGGGCAGTCTCGTATACTTTTATACATAAGGAACCTGTTTCACTAACCTTGTGAATCAAAATGGTTATTTAACACAAATAAAATATTTTCTTTGAAAAATTTAAACCACATATTTTCAAGGACAATTCCATTAAAGTTATATTTTGCAAACTGTACTCGATAACAAATACTTCTTTTATGTTCTTAGTAAATCAGAAAGAGAATAAAACTAAGGAGATTGTGAATCTCCATCATTACCAGCATTTTTGCACATTCGTAATTTAAAAGCTTTAATTTCTATATCAAAACTATCTCCTCAAGTACTGTACACACTTATGTCATAAAATGTATTCACACTCATTTGGTAAACTAAACTTTTAAGAATGGGTTTCTATACTCCTTAAAATTTAGGAAAATTATATACATGCGCATACATATATCTGTACATACACACATACACACACACACTCTTTTGAAGGATCCAGTAGAAAGTAAAAACTTGTACATCTTTTCCTGAAAACAATTTGAAAATGTGTATGAAGAACCTTAAATACATCAAATCCTTTCTATTTCTTGAAATATATAATAGGAAAAATAAAAACTTATGTAAAAGATATTCATCGCACTTAAATGTTCAACATTAGAAAAATATTTAAGTAAAATTATGGCACATCCATACGATGAAATTAGGTAGCCGTAGTGGGTCCATGCATAAAATTGCATCTGTAGTACAATCCCAATTTTTGTTTTAAATACATACATACACACAACATATGCACTTACATGCAGTTTTAAAATATACAAGTATGTACGCAGGGGAAAAAATAAAAAATTCCAAAATAGTTATCATCTGAACTGTAAGATATGTGATTTTTTATTCATGTCTGTAGTTTCTACATTTTTAACAATATTTTTGATGTTTTCTACAACAAACATACTGATAACAAAATTTTTATATTTTAAAGGGCCCGCAACGACTTATTCAACAGCATAATTTAAATGATCATTTAAGAAACAAGAGTCACCCTTGGGTGGTGCAAGTGGTTAACACACTTGGTCCTTACTGAAAGAATTGTTGGTCTGAATCCACCCAGAGGCACCTCGGAAGGAAAACCTGGCGAACTACTTCTGTAAAATCAGCCGCTGAAAATCCTAAGGAGCACAGTTTTACTCTGACACACATGGAGTCACCATGAGTCAGAAATGATTCACTGGCAACTGGTTTGGTTTTCTGTTTTAAGAAAAAGAATCTGATCTTCTGATTCATACAGATAGCAAATGATTATATACTGTAATAGTCGTTAAGACAATACAGACAGAAATTATCTAGTAAGAATGACCCCTTTAATGTAATTCTGAAGAAAAAAAAGAGATACAGAGAAGTTCAAGACTTATTCAGGTTGCAACAAGCTGGAATGTTTTCAGTACAGCAGGCTTACTTTTCTCATTAGACTGACACCATAATAAATGTTATAAATTTGAGCTGAACTAGCTGAATAGGACTACAACCCAAATCTCAAAATTCCTAGTCAAGCACTTTTAAAAACTATGTTCAATAAAATTTTTAACATATAATGCTATCAAGATATTTTCTATCAAAAAAAAATAGAAAGAATTTTTCACTTAATCAACAAACATTTACTGCATGCCTATAATTGCTAGGCGCTGTACACAGTCCTGAAAATTAAGAGATGGTAGTATCTTTGCTCTCAACACCTCACAATCTAATGAGAAAGAATTACAAACTGTACTAAAGTAAAAATATGATAAATGTGAGTAGAGGCAGACAGACTGATAATGGAACACAAAGAGGGAATAATTCACTGTAAGTAGGGCTTCAAGGAAGGCTTCAAAAAAGGTGACAACATTTGAGCTTTGCCTTCAAAAATAGACAACTGTCACACAAACAAGGGTTATAAGGGCATTCTAGCAGAGTTGAGGAAAGAACAAGATGTGTTCAGGTAATCCTAATGTTGGTGGGAAGGGGTCAGGAAGTAAGATGAGGGTATAACTGTAATTAAGGCCAGAATGCAAAAACATTATTTATCAAAACAAGAAAATGTGACTTAATTTGTAGGTAATGAGAAGTTAAGGGTTTTTAAGTAGGGAGGTTACAGTATGAGATTACCAAAGGTGCAAAAACCTGTTAGAAGGCTGCTACACATATTACCAAGAAGAGATCAAGAGCCCTGAGCTAGGGAGTGGCTAGAGAAATAGCAAGAAGAGAAGCGGAAGTTTTAAAAAATATTCTAGAAGGTTGAATCTACTAAATGTAATAAATGAAAGAAAGGGAGGAATCAAGAGTAACTCCCGAATTTCTGGCCTGAAATAGAAAAAAAAAAAATAGAGTATGGTTATATTACTAAAACAAAAACTGAAAAGTTTGGGAAAAGATCATTTAAATGGAAATGCCAAGTTTCTGCAACCTGTAGAACTTGCAGGTAAAAATGGAAATTCGGCCCCAGGCCTGAAAAGAGAGAGAATTTGGAGATAAAGATTTGAGAACCAGTGACCTAAGAAAACAAAGAACAGAGAACATTTATGTAAAAAGGAAGAGGAAGAGGATACAGTAAAAGACTAAGGTGGGAGCTTACCAAGAAAGGAACAAGTATTAACAGAAGGGAGTATGACAGTAGGGAACAGAAGGAAGAAGAAAGTTTCAAGAAATAGTTGACAGATAAATATCAGAGAAGTGAAGTAAGAAAAGAAAAAAATGGCCAAGGAATTCAACAGTTTTAAAAGAGCTCAGTTTCAGCAGAGTAGAGATAGGAACTAAAATCAAAGCCCAGCAGACACCCAACTAATGAAATTCCAGTTTCAGGTAAGATAGAGTAAAGTAAGCACACTCAGCCTGTGTCTCCCATTGAATGCAACTGAAAGTCCTGGATAGAATACATGGTAAGTGTCTGAGGGCTCTGAGAAGCAAAGGGTAACAGGACAACTGGGGAAGGAAAGCAGAACTCAAAGTACAATCCGGTGGTGAATGTCCCCTTTTTTGTTCTTCCCTTCTTCAGTATCTCATAGATTGGACTCAAAGGCAGTGCAAACCCTGGAACTGCACACTGGGCATGGATGGGAAGAGCTCCCAGAGAAACCCTTTCCTTCCAGTCTGAGGGGCAGGACAGGGCCCATATGGGACAGAGAAACTGGGTAAAAAAAACAACCTCGGTTTTGTTTTCCTCTCTCACATGCAGCTCTGCCCCAAGCAAGCCCTACTGCTGAAGCTGCACAGTGGTAGGGACAGTGGCATGGCAGTCAGATATATGCACCTATAACTCTGAGAAAGGGGAGTCCTTATCTCTGGTAGAAAGCAAAATTACAACACTGTCTGGTGAGGTTTTCAATATATATATAGAATTTCTATACATATATGCACATTTAATTTATGTATTTTCAATATATATTATATAAATGTGTATCAACTACACAGAATAATCACTAAAAAAAAAAAAACTATAAAAAGAGATACAGTAAAAACCCCAAAAGATAAAATGGGACATTAAAAAATATTCAAATAATTGAAAAAAGGTCAGGAAAGGTGAAACAGAAGAATAAAAAACAAAGGGGACAAATAGGAAATAATTATGTTAAATGTAAATGGCTTAAACCAGGTGGAATGAATTGCGTCCTCCAAAAATACGTGTCAACTTGGCTAGGCCATGATTCCCCGTATTGTGTTATTGTCCACCATTTTGTCATCTGATGTGATTTTCCTACGTGTTGTAAATCCCATCTCTATGGGGCAGTTCTACTCTGTCCTATAGGGTCGCTATGAGACTCCACCGCACTGGGTTTTGGGTTTTATGATGTTAATGAAGGGAGATTAGTGGCAGTTATGTTAAGAGGCAAGACTCAGTCTACAAAATTAGACTGTATTTTAAGTCAATCTCTTTTGAGATATAAGAAGAGACAATCAGGCAGAGAGACATGGGGACCTCATACCACCAAGAAATAAGAGCCAGGAGAACAGCACATCCTTTGGACTCCAGAAGCTCCTCAACTGGGTAGGATTGACGAAAAGGACCTTCCCCCAGAGCCAACAGAGAAAGAAAGCCTTCCCCTGGAGCTGACACCCTGAATATGGACTTCTAGTCTCCTTGACTGAGAGAATACATTTCTCTCTGTTAAAGCTATCCACTGGTGGTACTTCTGTTATTGCAGCACTTGATAAGTAAGACACCAGGAGTTGGCAAACTATAACACATGGGCCAAATAAGGCCCATGGCCTGCTTTGTATGGCCCGCCAGCTAAAAACGGTTTTTACACTCTGTTGTTATTCCTAGCTGCCGCTGAGTTAGCCCCAACTCGTGGCAATCTCCTGCACAATGGATCCCATGCTGCCCACCTGCACCACCCCCATGATCAGCTGTGGACTGGACTGTTGTGATCCACAGAGTTTTCACAGGCCGATTTCCAGAAGTAGATCGCCAGGCCTTTCTCCTAGTACGTCTCAGTCTGGAAGGTCTGCTGAAACCTGTTCAGCATCAGAGTGACAGGCAAGCCTCCAGTGACAGATTTTTACACTTTAAAGGGTTATAAAAATAACTGCAATAATAATAAAGCATATGCAAAAGAGACCACATATGACCCTCCAAGCCTAACACCCAAGCATCCACCACTTAGGAAATACGTAAGGAAAATGCAGTGGATACACACGGTGAAGTACAGCCCTCAGAAGCGACCAGCTGGACGCGTACATCAGCGCGTCCTTAAAACACCATGTCGAACAGAAGGAAAAAGGGCAAAAACACAGAGCAGCGAACAGATACTTTTACATCTATGTTCACTGCAGCATTATGCACAATAACCCACCCACAACAGCCAAATAAAAAAGTGGAAACAACCTAAATGTCCATCAATAGATAAACTGAACACTGTGGTTACTGAACTTTCTACCTTTAAGGACCAAACTACATATTTATATCCTTACTAATGAATGAATGCCAAAAACTTGGGACTTATCCTTGGTATCTCCCTCTACCTCTTCCTCTTCTACCATATCTACTCACTCCCTGAGTCTTATCTCTCCTACTTCAAATACTCAAGTATGTCAGTCTCTCAACCATGTCCACTTATACTCTCTGGTCCAAGCCAAAACTACCACCATGGCTTTCTAACCAATTTCCCTCCCTCCAGTGCTGCCCTGCTCCAATCCATTATCAATAATATAATCATGAGCCTCCCTGAGTACAACACTTCAGCAGCGTCCCATTACTCTTTATGATGAAGTCCAAAACCTCCACATACCCAACAAGGCCCTGAATTATCTCCTCCTATCTCACCTTTCCTGTTGTCTTTAACACTACAATTCCCCTCTCTCACTACACTCCAGCTACCCTGACCTTCCTTCAATTCCTGACACCCACCGAGCTCCTTCCCACTTTAATCTACGTTTGGCTAGGTCTGTATCTGTCAGATCTCAGCTGAAATGCCACTTTCTCAGGGCAGCTTTCCCTGATACACCAGCCTGGGTTAGGTCTCCTGTGCATACGTTTCCTTTATAGCACGTATCAACACTGTAATCAATTATTTCTATAAATATCTGCTTAATATCTGCCTCCCTAGCTAGATTTATAAGCTCCATGAGGACAAGAAACATTTCTGTTGTTACTTTATCCTCTATGACTAACACAGTCCCCAGTATATAACAAATACTTACTAGTAATCCATTTGAGGACCATAAAATATTATTAATCTTCCTATTCACTAAAATAGCTTTTAAATGCCTGTTGCTACTTTTTAAAGTGAATAAATAGAATGTTTTATTTCTTTCTCCAAAAATAATGCCTTTGTCCTGTGAACTTTGATTATCTTTCTTCTGTGTTTCAATGACTACCCATATTAAAAGTCTTGGAATAATTAACAGCAATCTTCTCAAAAGCTCATTTTTTTTTCAAACTTAAAGGAAGTATGTTCTCAAAGGGATCAGAGTCTCAATTCAGTAACATCAAATTTCATAAGCCAGTAACAAGCCTATAAATTAGAAACGCATTAGTCAAAATTTCCCCATTCTATCATACTTAAGTAACACTTTCTCAATCAAATAAAAAAAAAACTTTAATGGAGGAAAATGTTATATAACTAAAGAGCCTAAGTAGAAGCTAATCTAAGCAGGATGTCTACAACGGAAGGACTAGAGAGTATCTATTATTAAACTCATCAAAGATTTGATAATTGCTGTAACATTTCACCACCAGGTGGCAGATCCACACAACTTTCTAGAAACGCTTTTATCAGCCCTGGAAGTTAGTCTAATTAGAAGGAATTTTTGGAAAAGTTAAATAATTTTAGGCATATTTGAACCTGAGCCAGTTAACCATAGGCTAGATACAATTGGTTCTGAGAACATTACATTTTTATTTAACTATAAATTTATCTGCAAGCCATGCAGAGGACCCAATTATCCTTAAAGAACACAGCATACTGAAATACAATACAAAATGTGGTTACCCACAGTCCAGTCATTCAAAATTCTCTGAAGTGTGGAAAGAGCTTTTAATCCAAAAGCAAGAGATGAAAAGAAAAGGCAGAGAAAGACATAGGAGAGACAGCATGAGAAAAGAAGGGACAGAGAAAAGAAACGCCTACCAAACCAAGGAGTTAACAAAACCCAAGTTATAGTAACCCAAAACAACTGACATTGCTGTTTTCAGGAAATATTCTAATCAATAAACCAATAAAACACTTTAGTTTCAAATCAATTAATTAAAAATTGACTTCCAATTTTTAGTAAGATGGCTCTAATAGTCTAAGAATTTGTTATGAAATTTCAAGATGAAATATGTTATCTTGGGATGATTCCAGTTATTTTAAAATGCCATAAGGAACGCTATTTGCAGCTACATCCTCTAGGTCTACGGAGAGCACCCTCATCTGTTCACCCTGGCTGCAGCGTACCCTTCTCCCTCTGCATCATTCATCTTCAACCTATATCTCAACTTCTCTCTCCTCTTTCTGGCCTGTGTTTACAGGAGAAGCCATAGCTCTTAATACTTGGAAAGAGACCTCTGGCCACTACACACATC
The DNA here is from genome assembly GCF_024166365.1 of Elephas maximus indicus. NCBI lineage: Eukaryota > Metazoa > Chordata > Mammalia > Proboscidea > Elephantidae > Elephas > Elephas maximus. The sequence continues at coordinate 63,247,103 of NC_064831.1, read as the reverse complement.
AGCCAATGGCTCAGTCTTGTCACTAATGCTTCCTTCCCAATGTCCTTCAATCCACCCACCAAAATTACCTCAACCCCAGCTGGCAATCAACACCCCATCTGCACCGTGAACTAGGGCAAATCTGAGTTTTGAGGAGTTTGCACATATAATTTTGGGCCCTCTTTAAGGAAAAGAATAAGAAAAAAAAATCTCAATTTTGCAAAATTTTCAGAAATACGTGACTATTGAACACACGTTGCTTAGAGCCTATCCCAGGCCCTACACCAGTGACGGGACCCAAAGCTCATCAGCTTAAGGGTAAGTCACCCCTGCTGCAAACACATCCTAAAGGAAAAAAAAAAAAGCCTCTAAGCTCGCTTAGTTAAATAAAACAACTAGTACAAACAACAATGTCATTCAATAAAGGGAAAAATACTGCAGAATTACAGTGTTCAGAGTAACTTAAAAACAAGGTTGCTAAAATTAAGGACAGAGCTAAACTGTCTGATGAAGACAAGAAAGCAAAGCATAGAGAACAAAAAATATGAGTGTAAAACCAAAGGGAGAAAAGCATGCTCATGCCCTTCTTTTATCTGCCACAAGCACACTGCCATAAACCTCTGCAGGTCTCCCCCAAGAAGTTCTCCCCACTGGGTACTTCACTACATAGCATGGCTGCAGAAAGTTCTCACTTTTCTTCTCCAATAGACGCTCAAAAAAAGAGAGAGAGAGAGAAAAACAATTCTCAAACAACTTTGCTTTGGGAGATTTTCTTTCAATTAGGTATCGTACATTTAAAGTTCCTAACAGTATGAGAAGAAAATTAACAAATCTCATTCCTTCCTCTCATGCAAACTGGATATATACAAAGGCCTCAGCAGCTTATCTGAGTGAACAAGAACACAAGTCCTCCTTTCCTAATAACTTCCTGAATATTTTATTATCGTTTCCTCCCAGGAAATTTATTCAGTCTATGTAGCTCCAACACTAACAGTCCATTTTTAAAGGGGAACTATTCAAAAACAGCAGAAGCTCATATAAAAGATCACCTCTACTAATTAATAGGTTATTGTCTGACTACGTATCTGAGTAAAATATAAATGAGTCAAAAATACGTATGAGTTTCTTAATAAATACACTGAAAGCAGAAAGCACTTATTACCCCAGAGCAAAGGCTGGCAATTACTTAAAGTAAAAATATTTGTTCACATTCTAATTGGCAAAATGCAATACAGGTAAAAATCATTAGTACATTCATCAAAACTGACTGAATGTACACTTAAGATCTGCATCTACGTTAGAGTAAGAGTGGGATAATTTTATACCTTCAAAAAGAAAAATTATTGGTATTCTTTCCTAACTCTGGTTTCAAGAGAAATGGATTTATAGAAATTACCTTGCATGTTTTAACTCTAGTTTTTTTTTTTTAATATATCATCTGTATTTCTATGACTTAACAGCATATAACACACGCTGAACTTTTCAAAGGGAAACTTCTGCTCTTTGGAGCAAACCATTTTGGGCAGTGAATAACTAGTAACAATAAGGCCCCAAAGCAAAATTTATTTGAGCTCTCTCTCTGCCATACACACTTCTGAACAATCAGACAAGAACTCCTGTCCTTTCTTGGAACAGAGAAAGTAGGTTTGACTAAACAAAAGGAACAGGAGCAAAAGCACTTTAGAGAGGAAAGGACCCAGCATTCCAGGAAGGAAAATCACACTGTTTAGTATACTGTAGAACAGCAAGCTGGTTGGGAACCTAGTCTGGGTTCAAAATCTTGCTTGTCACTTACTACGTTTATAACCACAGGTTAAATGACTTGTTACATGTAACACACTTAAGAAAGTCTCTGGCACAAAAGCGTTTAATACGTATGATCTAAGATAAAACAGTGGATGATGAAAAACGCACCCAACCCTTGTCTACCCCAGATTGTTGCTGTTAGCTGCCCTCCAAGTGTCCCTGGCTCATGGGGACCCTATGCATAATGGAAGGAAACACTGCTGTGTCCTGTGCCATTCCATGATAGGTTGTAGATGGTACCATTGTGATCCATAGGGTCTTCATTGGCTGGAGGTAGGGGGACTACTCCAGACAAAAAGAGATAAAAGAGAGGCATTCTTCCCTCAGCAAATTAGGTCAGTCACCTAAGTAATATAATTATGATAATGATTGCATGCCATATACATTCAAAGTCCCTAACAGTATTTGAAGAAAGCTGCCCAATCTCTCATTCCTTCCTCTGATACAAACTGTGTGGACACATACAAAGGCCTCAGCAGTGTACCTCAGTGAACAGAAACACTTAATGCACCCTCCTCACGTGCCAACCACTGTGCATTCATTCTCATTTAATCGCCAGTACAACTCTAGAAACAAGCAGTATTTATTATCTCCATTTTACACATGAGAAAACTGAGGCACAGAGAGGTTTACCGATGTAGCTAAAGTCCCAAAATCTTGGAAACTCCTAGTACTGATAATAGGGAGGCATGAGGAAGAGAACTGCAGAAACACACAAGGAAAATACAGCCAACTGTATGTTAACACAGTAGAAACATAGGACATGTACTTTATCTGTGTGACCAATAGCTGCCTATGCTATACCTTACATTGTAGTGTCCCTAAAAAAAAATTCAAAGAACCCTTTACTGTGTACTGGACTTCTTATTTAGCAGGAGGGTAGGAAACACTACCATTACCAAAATTATAGAGCCTCATGGAATGCGGTAGGGAGATGAACCCAATCACCTAAAAGGCTGCTCTTCAATCAACCCTGAAAGCAAAACATGAAAAACTGCAACAAATTTCAACTGATAAAATCTACTGGAACACTTGAACACCCACCATATTTTTAATACAGCAATACAGCTTAATACAGTGTATGAGAGAAAACGTTCTAAAATAGTTTCATTCTCCCTCCCTCTCCTGCAGGGATTCTCAAACTTATCTGAGCAGAAAATACTGTTTTCTTCATGATACTATTAATTAAAATGTTGAAAAGCGAAGATGCTACCTTGAGCACTAAGGTGCGCCTGACCCAAGCCATGGTGTTTTCAATTGCCTCATATGCAAGCTGGACAATGAATAAGGAAGACCGAAGAATTGATGCCTCTGAAATGTGTTGGTGAAGAATATCGAATATATCATGGGCCACCAAAAGAACGAACAATTCTGTCTTGGAAAAAGTACAACCAGAATGCTCCTTAGAAGCAAGGATGGCGAGACTACGTCTCCCATACTTTGGACATGTTGTCAGGAGGGGTCAGTTCCTGGAGAAGGACATCATGCTCGGTAAAATAGAGGGTCATCAAAAAAGAGGAAGACACAGTGGCTGCAAAAATGGGCTCAAGCATAACAACAATTGGTGAGGATGGTGCAGGACTCGGCAGTGTTTTGTTCTGTTGTGCACAGGGTCACTATGAGTCAGAACCAATTCGACAGCACCTAACAACAGCAACTAGTAATTCCTAAACTAGAGGAACAATGGTCCACAAAACATCAATTTGATAAATAACCTGTTGCCGTTGAGTTGATACCAACTCATAGTGACCATATAGGACAGAGCATAACTGTCCCATAGGGTTTCCAGGAAGCAGCTGGTGGATTCGAACTGCCAGCTTTTTGGTTAGCAGTCACAGTAGCTCTTAACCTCTGCACCACCAGGGCTCAATCTGGTAAACAGCTTAGACGTAACTCACTTCCCCAACTAGCAGTATATACCATGATCAAATCAAGCATACTACTTTTCTATTCCTTTTTTGTACCACTTCACATAGCCACCCTAAACCTCAAGATAAGTTACCCTCTCTTGCCCATACCGCCAGTGCTCTCCTACTTCTAAGGCTCGTATTTGCTCTCATTCCCATCTCCACAGGTCCACATCCTCTACTTAGCCAGGGCCAACATACTGCACAGCTCCCAGGGCACCATCTGCATCATGGACTCATACCCCAGAGCTGTGTGGCACAGGGCCTGTGCTGCCATATGTATGCAGAAGCCCTGTGCTCAGCCTTCACGATCCAGTTCAAATTCTATCCTCTCCATAAAGCCTTCACTGAGTTACCCTGTCTAGAAGGAATTTCTCCATTTTTAGAACCCCTAAGGCACTCTGCACCCTTTTATAGCACACATCACTGTCTGCATGGCATTAGGATTTTTTATACATGACATGCCTTTATAGATTGGTAACTCTTATTTCTCCCATCTCCCAATATCCAGCACAGTGCCTCACACATGGTAACTACTCAATAAATGCACAATGAATGGATAAATGAGTCTAAGAATCATAATTAGTTTTACTCAACACAGTTAAATATACTGAACCCCTCCCTTACAGAACACAAACTATTTGAAGTTGGCAAGAGCTACATCTTAAATCAAAGAAAGTCACTGAGCTATACAGCAGAACTTAATTCACACAAGCTTCCTTGTACTTACTTGTTTATGTGTTCTTCTCTGTGAAAAACGCCTTTATACTGCCAAAACTGAGGCGGGTGGAGAACATAACTAGTTTAAGTTGTGTTTTAAAAAAATGCAGCCAATTAAAATGTAGTTGTAACAGCCTGAAAATATGGCTCAAATTTTGCTATGTTATAAAATATCACCTATCCTGGAGTTTTCCTCTTAACAACTACAGAAGATGTTTTTGGACTTTTTCTGATAACTCAATTTGTTCCCAGGTAGTGCCTCACCTGCTACAATCTTCCTTGAAGAGGATACTAGCACCTAAGAGAACACAGTCACCTTATAAGCCAAAACATGATCCTTCTAAATTCTAGGAAATGAGCAGCAATGATGTGGAACGAGCAGAAAGTAAGAGGTAAGAGGTGGCCAAAGCAGTGGCAAAACAAAGTGAGGGGCCAGGCTTGCTTCCAGAGAAAAAATCAGTTACCAAAAGGAGGGGCTGCTCAGGGGGTTGAAAAAGGTGGTGGAGTAGGTGATGAGCTCAGGGGGACTTGGAAACACATAATCACATGAAATTACAAGATCTCAGGCCTTCTCCAACTGCCACACCTATGCTTACTGTCAGTGGTGGTGGTGGTGATGGTGTGTGCGTGCCATCAAGTGAATTCTGACTTATAGTAGTAACCCTACAGAACAGAGCAGAACAGCCCCATAGGGTTGCCTAGGCCCAAGCAGAACTGCCCCATAGGGTTTCCTAGGCCGTAGTCTTTACGGGAGCAGAGCACCAGGTCTCTTCTCCTGTGTATTCAACAAATAATTACTGAAAATTAACTATGTACCTAGCACTATTCTAGGCACTGGGAAAATAGTAATGAACATATATTTATTTTCTATTTAGCACAAAGGACAAGATATTTGGTATTGTTATTGAACCTCTTTAGATCATAGGAGCCCTGATGGTGCCGTGGTTAAAGTACTTGGTTGCTAACCAAAAGGTCAGCAGTTCAAAACCACCAGCCACTCCACAGAAGCAAGATGTGGCAGTCTGCTCCCATAAAGATTTACAGCCTTGGAAACCCTATGGGGCAGTTCTACTCTGTCCTACAGGGTCACTGTAAGTCCAAATCAACTGGATGGCTGTGGGCAGTGGTAGGTCACTTCATCTCCAATTAGATTATAAACCTTTTGAAGGCAGTATCTCTCAACTAGATTACAAACACCTTGAGATCAGGGTAAACATAGGCTAAATGTCATTCTTTTCACAGCTTCTTGTATCTAGTACATCACAGGATCTGTTCATATCCCCATGTTGCTGTTGATAAAAATGAAAATATTCATCACAGCCATTTGCAGGCAAAACGATACTATCACAAAGCAAAAAAAGCCAAAAGGGAGACCAGAACTGCACCCAAGTTCTTGGTTCTTTCTGCTTCTGCTAAGTTCAATGGCAGCAACATCAATTCATCATCCCCTTCCCTAGGTTTCTACCCACTCCTTCCATAGTCAACTAATCCCCAACCAAACCAAACTAGTTGCTATGAAGTCAATTCCAAAACATGGCGACCCCATGTGTGCAGAGCAGAACTATGGTCCATAGGCTTTTTCAGTGGCTGTGACCTTTCAGAAGTAGATCACCAAGCCTTTCGTCAGAGGTATCTCTAAGCAGATTCCAACTGTCAACCGTTCAGTTAGCTGCCGAGTGCTTAACCATTTGTGCCACCCAGGGACTCCTCAACTGCCCCCTAAATTACAGCAAAGATAAGACATTCATATTATAGCTGGAGAATGTTTTGCTAGAGCTTAGCAAAAAAGGAAACTCAATGTACTGAAAAATAAGTTACAGCTTATAAGAGAATGTGACGTAGTGTCAGACTCAGCTTAAGCAGTACGTGACCTAATCAAATAATCAAGCTCTCTGGGCCAAAGAGGAAGAGGTTGACCCAGATGATCTTGAAGGTCTATTTCCAGTTAAAAAAAATTCTAGAATTCATCAATTTTCACACATACATATACACACGTGCAGATAAATAAATTTACAATATACCAGCACCGTTCAATTTAATTGATTGGGCTAAATTCCTTAGTTGATGATATACCATCATATGACACAAAAGAAACCATCAACAGGCTCAATCTTCACATGGACAGTTTATACTAAGACATACCACTCCACAGTACTAATCAATATGTGCTTCCAGACACGGAGTTCACCCAATCCAAATCTATCCCCCCCCTTCTAGAAAAGCAAATGAAAATGCATGTCTTCCTGACGATGGATCCGCAGCATTTTTTTTAACCTTATCAAGTTGGCATATACAGAGGTGACCTGTACCACTCATCTGGCATTTAATCAAATCCTGCTTTGAGACTTATTGATTCTTATGTTGCCTCATGTTACCATTAGACAAGTTCCTTAAGGGGAAAGGCTATGTCTTATGCAACTCTGTATCTGCCATAAGGCTGTATCCCGCAAACAGGCACCCAAAGAAGTAACAAACTACCCAATTCCCTCCCCGAAAAACCCTGCTAGATAAAGGGATGCTTGACTTTCTACATCATTATTTAACCTGGTATTCCTAGAAGGCTGAGATTGTAAATTATACTCAAATCTTTGTATGGCTTAAAATGTAATAGCTGTTACTCAATCGAAGCTTCACTTTTCTATAAAAGCAGAGAGGAATTAAATGATTCCTCCCATGACTGTAATTTGAAAGTCTTTTATTCAAAAACAGTATTTCTGGAGATACATGGCCACTACCTATAGGAGTATGGTCTCCATTCCCAGCTCGTCTTTCTTGATGGTAGTGAGGTCCCCTCTAGCTTCTGTGCTCCCTTTAAACCCAGCAGGATGGCCAATCCCACTGTTAGGGTTCCATATACCTTATTTGCATGGCCTCACCCCCACAAGGGTTTTATGCACCTTATTTGCATAGTTAGTAGGCTGTCCAATGTCCTTGGCAGGTCCCAAGCACCTTATTCACACAGTCCCACACAATCAGTGTGTGGAAGTTACAGGACCATGCGTGGCTAAAAGGGCCATATAAACCCATTTGCTGTACTGCAGATATACTGCTGGGAGATCAGCCCTAGGCTGGAAGGCACTCACAATACACAGTTGCTGCAAGAGAATATCAACTACCACGAAGGTGGCGGGGAAGGACCAGGTGACATTTCGTACATGAGATCACCACGAGCCAGAGCCAACTTGACTGGAGGGCAACTAACAACATTATCTTCACACATAGAAGGTCCATTTTCCTATGCCGAATGTTACATAGTAGTCACTGCTGAAGCTCCCAACCAGTCACAGAAATAAGGTACAAGAAAAAGAAACTAACAAGCAAAAGGGCACTTTAGCCAGTAATTTATCTACATCTCTACTTTCCTCAGCATCTTACCTCTGAGCTTCCAGTAACAAATTGGCCAGAGGATAGATTAGAAGTAAGCAAGTAGATTGCCTAAACTTGAGATAAATAAACTAGATAATTAGCCTCTGAAAAATTAGGAATTAGTTATATAAAAGTGAGTCCCCACTTTTAGACACGCCAGGTTTTTAGAGATGGATGTCTTAAAGTGAATTGCCTTGAGGTAAAATTCTGATTGCATTTACAATGTATCTTACTATGCCTCAGCTGTTACCTTTATTTGTTTAGACAGGGATTGAGTCCTCAAATGAGCAAAATTTGCTGGGTAAATCAGGCACTTAATTAAAGAGAAAGCTTAGGAGGCTTCAGGGAGTTTTTGAAATGGTGAATTAAACAGCATATACAGGAAGAAGACTCCTTCACTTATTAATTCTATCAGTAGTCTGCAAAATTCAAGTTAGTCAAGAGTAGTTACTGTTCATGCATTTTTAAGATTCTAGGTTTAGTATATTTACCTGAGAACCTACAATTCCCAATGTGCTCACAGACCATGGCAGATTAAAAAAAAAGCATAGAAAACAATGCAATCCCTACAGAATTTACAACTTGTTAACTCCTAACATGGTGTAGGCTCATATTAGTACTTTACAAGGTACTGGTAATACCACCTCTCTGATCGATTCACTCTCCAATTCTCATGAAAACTACAGTAAAACCTGCGAAAGCCAGAGCCTGTGTAAGGCAGAAACCTGTCAGAGAAGGAAAACTCAGCCTGTCAAAGGCGGAAAACTTGTGAGACCTGGAAAAAACAAGGCAGCCCCATCCAGTTCCAGCTCTCCCAGGTTTCACTATATTTCATGCTATCAAACCTCTTCACCTTCAGCAGAAGGTCCCACGTCCTCATTAAGAACGTTCACCATTCTTACCCTCCTTCCTCCTGTTAAAGAACAGCCACCCTCCTCTGAACCATACAAATCTTTCTACTTGTGCTCTCAATCCCACGCTCTCCCAGCCTTCCCAGGAAACTGAAACTGCTGATTACTCCCTTTTCCTTGTATTTTCAAACTACCTCTCTCAAATAGTCTACCACTGCCTTTAAAATATGCTCAAGTTTCTCACCCATTCAACACACACACAACTTACCTGACACATTCTTCTTCCTCATCACCATACCAATCCACCACCAAATTCTATTTTATCACCTAAATCTCTCTACTACACTCCTTTTTCTCCACCTCCATCATCCTAATCCAGGTTATCACTGTAGACTGCCTAGCTTACTGCAACAGAGAGCACACACATACATACACGCACACACACACACTCCAGCAATGAACACACAGACCCCTTTTTCTTGCCTGTGTTATAAATGCTCAGGTTACTTAATTACCTTTCGATGGAGTTTCAAATCCTTAAATATTAGACAAAGCATAAATCACTTGTTTTTATATATACATATATACACATACATACACATATATTCCCATTCTCATGGTGGCGCGGTGGTTAAGAGCTTGGCTGCTAACCAAAATGTCTGCAGTTCAAATCCACCAGCCACTCCTTGGAAACCATATGGGGCAGTTCTACTCTGTCCTATAGGGACACTATGATTAGGAATTAACTTGACGGCACAGGGTTTAAGTTTTAATCATCATCATGGCCCCAACATAGAGCTTGGCATACAGCATGTACTCAATAAAGGTTTACTGAATGAATGAGTAGTCTGAAATTCATTTTATTTCAGAGAATCAAAAGCAGCTTATATACTTAAGACTTCCAGTTTAACTTTTCGCTTAGGTTCCCGCTTTACAAGTTGAAGCAGTTAATAAAGCAAAATTAAAACCTTTTAAAATGTATTAGAATTTTGAATCTTCCAGATATTACATTAATGGAATACAGACCAAATTATAATGACATTTCATAGTTGAAAAACCATTAAAAGCCATTAATATATCATAACAATCATTTCTATGGAAAAAATACTAAAAGACTTTCACAGAAATGGCAATTATTTTCAATATCCCAAATGGTCATAGCTACAAAAAGACATTTCTTAAACACAAGTGAATAAACAGCAACTACCCCCATCATATGCAAATTATATTTTCCCTTGTGGGGGGTGTTTATTGTAAACCACTATTCCTTATAAATTAAGAAGTAATATTTTGTTCTTTTTAGTCAACATTTAGAAAATGTTTCTCCACTTTATTGTGCCTAAGAAACCCCTGGGATGCCTCTTAAAATGCATATCCCAGACGTCTTAACCCCAGAGATTCTATTTCAGAAGCTGTATAATGATGCCCTGAAGGTAGTGACTACACTTTAAGAATTACTTTGGCATGCTGTCATTGATTAAGCCTACCAAACAAAAAAAAAAACTCATTGTCAACGAGTCAATTCCAACCCATGGCAACCCTACAGGACACAGCAGAATTGCCCCATAAGACTTCCAAAGCTGTAAATCTTTACAGAAACAGCCTGTCACATCTTTCTCCCACGGAGCAGCTGGTGGGTTTGAACCACCGACTTTTCGGTTAGCAGCCAAGCACTTAACCATAGTGCCACCAGGGCAGTCCCTAATAAACATCTCAAACTAATCAATAGTCTATATACCATCGATATTCAGAAAAAAACTCACTTCCATATTCTTCCAGTTCTTCCATAACTCATTCTCATCATGAAGTTACAATTTTAATGGTCCATTTTAATAACACACAGCAATTGCTCATTAAATATTTCTTGAACTACTGAGTTGAATTCATGTAAGTCACATTTACAACCACTAAAATTATACTTCATTTGTTTAACATTATCGAAGATATTAGCAGTTCAAAGTATCTCACAAAGCACACCACTACTTCCAGGTGTTCTAATGCCTGCACAGTGTGAAAGCCACCACACTGAAAACTGAAAACAAGGCAGTAAATGTATTCTGCTGTATCGTTTATAATATTACATAAATAAAATATATATTTAACCTATGATGAATAACATAAGAACAAAATTAGCTTACATCATGACAAAGTATTAGTAAGGTAGACTCAGTGTAATGGCTTTTCCTAAACTGTACTATTCTTGTCGGATCAAATGAAGACAGCAATTTTCCTTACAGAGTATTTTATGCCTATCATGAAAATAACTGTGTTCTTCCTGAAAAAGTGCACTGAAACTAGCCATTTTCTTTTCCAATCTACTCTTTGGCCATAGCTGCCTGACTCTCCTAATTCCTTCAACTACACCCAACCTTTCAAACCCATATCCAAAGCTTGATTTCCAGACCAGCAAACTACACCTAAGGCTGAGGCAGATTCCTAATTCTTCTTTCTTTAAGTAAAAAGTTGCATAATGCATATATAACACTTGTACTTTGCTCTGTCTCATGTCCTGCCTACCTTACTAAACTTTGAATTCTGTATTTTTTTAAAAAGCCATGCCATCCTATTTTCCATACAGGTACAACATATGAGTAAATTCAATCATTTATGTAATCTAAACCCTTATTACTTAATAATCTGTGATCACCTGGTAAGAGAATAAGCTGAAAAATTAATTCTCTATAAAAAAGAATGATGAGTAACTCAATCAAAATTATAAATAAAATTTGAACTAGAACATTTTCTACATACATGAAAATTATTATCAACCACCTTATAAATATTCACTTATATTCAACAACATAAGTAATGGGTTAAAAAAAAATTTTACATGAACATTGGTGCTTGGGTCTCTTAAAAAAAAAAGTCTCTCTGCCTCAGAGAAAAATACCTCTGCCTCAAGAATAGATATGTAAGATAGCCCTGAAACATAGTAAGCATTCACAAAAATGTCTGTTGAATTAAAAATGCCCCATTCTATCAAAAAATCAAAGAGTTCCCATCAAGCAAGAGTTAATTAGCCTAAAAGGACTCTTCATTAATTGTATAATTACAATCTGTAGTACATAAATTTTTTTTTAATTACACCCACTCCTCACTCGTTATCGACTATCTTGGTATCCAGCACTTCACATTTACGACAATAGTAAAAAATCTATCCAACTATTTTGTGCATTAATGACATACGTCTGGCAGTAAGAAACATCAAGGCACAAAGCTAGAATAATGCTGGCTGTGATGGTTAAGGTTACGCACCAGCCTCGCTGGGCAATGATTCTCAGATACAACTTTGCTTGCTGGAAATTAAGAAGGCTTGAAGCACTTACTGGTGAAGATCAGAGAATACAGCCTTCGGTATGGATTACACCTCAACATAAAGAAAACAAAAATCCTCACAACTGGATCAATTAGCAACATCATGATAAATGGAGAAATACTGAAATCGTCAAGCATTTCATTTTACTTGGATCCATATCAACACTCATAGAAGCAGCAGTCAAGACATCAAACGACGTACTGCATTGAGCAAATCTGCTGCAAAAGCACTCTTTAAAGTGTTAAAAAGCAAAGAAAGATGTCACTTTGAGGACTAAGGTGCACCTGACGCAAGCCATGGTATCTTCAATTGCTTCATATGCATGTGAAAGCTGGACTATGAATAAGGAAGACCGAAAGAGAATTAATGCCTTTGAATTATAGCACTGGCAAAGAATACTGAATACACCATGGACTGCCAAAAGAACAAACAAGTCTGTCTTAGAAAAAATACAGCCAGAGTGCTCCTTAAAGCAAGGATGGCGAGACTTTATCTTGCATACTTTGGACATTATCAGAAGGGACCAGTTCCTGGAGGACACCATGCTTGGTAAGGTCAGCGAAAAGGAGGAAGACCTTCAATGAGATGGACTGACACAGTGGCTACAAGAATGGGCTCAAACACAGCAACGATTGTGAGGATGGCACAGAAACACAGAACCAGGCAGTGTTTCGTTCTATTGCACGCAGAGTTGCCGTGAGTCAGAACCAACTTGATGGCATCTAATAACAATGACAACACCCAATACCCCACTCCAATATACACTGAAATAACCATAGGAATTTAAAAAACAAAAACACACCTTGGGGAAATAATCTATATCCCCACTGGAAATGATGGAAGAGTGCCAACCATATGTGTGGACCTATGCTGCCTCAAGAAAAAAGGCCGGCAAAGCATCTGGTGGCAGGACTCATTTTGTGGATAATGTGCCAAGTAAGTTTAGACACAAGAGACTGAAGGGATAAATTTTCAATTTTTGAATTACATCATTCAATTCAACTAAAAATCAACTGAAAATAATTCATTCAATTGAAAATAAACACTTTAGCAGTAAACCTTCCTGTCTAGTTGTGCGTGATTACAGCTTACCTCTGCTCACTGCAGACTACCACACCTCTGATCTAGTAATGTGAAATTACTGCAAATGTAAATTTCTCTCTTCTTTCTTCTAAAAAAATCTGAAATATTAGAACAGGAACCTACACAATCTTCAAAAAAAGTCCATCTCTACCAGTAATCTAAGCACTTACAGACACCATCCTATCATCATAATCGCCCCCCAACAAATATTTGAAAAGACCCAGAAGCTAAAACGGTAAGTGTTCTATCAACTAGAGCAAAATTTTCCCCTGGAAAATTTACTCAAAGAAAGAGAGAAAATCTTTGAGTATCATTAGAATTCCCAACTGCAGAAATCCCAAAGAAACTTAAGAGAATATTGGAAATATGAAAAGAAGACAATCTGAACTCAGGAAAGACTGTGTTCAGTCACAAAACAACTGAATAGTTTTTCAAAGATACAATGGGGGCAATATAGAGCAGATGGAACACAACCGAAAACCAAAGACAAGCTTGAAAGTTTCTCACAGAACACAAATAAGAGAAAAGATCAAAGGAACACTGAGAACATCTGCCTTCCAAGAATGAGAGCAGATGGTTCAGAACAACTCTCCCACTGAGAACAATTACAGAAACTAAACAAAACACAAAATATCTGTTTGAAGACAACCAAGGCAATGTGGAATTGAGAGACCAGGATCAGAAAATATGAAGAGGTAAATATGGTATTTGGGGCTGATTTTGCCTAGAGGCATCTGCAGATTCTAAAATTACTATTGAAGAGGCTGAGACAGTGACCATAGCTTTTGACAGGCTCCAGCTCTAGGGGACAAAAATTGGGAGTTCAGCATTTGTCAAGGAAGAGGGGCCTGGATAAACCCCTTAAACTGTGGCTTAGGGCCTCAAAGGGCTACACCCAAGGAGTAAACTTAAAATATTCCAACTCAAAGGATCTGAAGCTCAATTCTGAATCATCTCAAGTCTTGAATGGATCAAAGTGAACCGTGATTGTTAGTACCTCTAGCATAACCAGCTACCAGAAGTCAAGGTAAATGAATCCTTCTTGGGAGAAGACAGTATTATCCAGATTATCTCTATGATATTTCAAACACAATGCCTGGCATTCAATCACAAGGTAACATGCACAGGATAAGACAAGCAACCCAAAAATCAAGAAAAATAATAGACGTAAAAGCAAACCTCCACGGGAACACATATGAGCAGATTAAAGGAATAAAATGCAAGGTGGAGAACTTCAGCAGAGATCTGTAAAGAAAACAGAATGGAAATTCTAGAATTGAAAAATACAACCAATGAAATTAAGAACTCAGAAAGTGGAGTGCTGTCTCTGGTTACAATGCAGGAAATCACAACAGGCTGTTGCTCTCGCCCTAGCAACCAAAACAAGCTGGATAAGCTATAAAATCATAGTTTATCTTAACCCATCAGAGAAATGAGCATGCAAAGAAACCTAACTGAACTAACAGGGCATTAGGGCAGTGGAAATATCTGAAGAGAGAACAGCTTTCCCAAATTGATGGCAGTGACTATCCCACAAGACCAAGAAGCTTAACAAACAAGATAAATACAAAGAAAACCACAACTAGGCACGTTATAGTCAAACTTGTGAAAACCAAGACAAACAGCAAATCTTAATAGTGATCAAAGGAAGGCAGAAATACATTATCCACATAAGTGAAAAACAGGACAGATGACTTTTCACGAGAAACAAAACTCAGTGGAAAATGGAATGATACAGTTAAAGGGCTAAAAAAACTGTCTCCATCCCCCCCCCCAAAAAAAGGAAAGTATCATTCAAAATTGAAGGTGAAATACAGTCTCATACAGACTGTAGGAGCTAACTAAATACTAAAGGATATTCTCTAGACAGAAGGAAAATGATCCCATATGGAAGCTCAGAGATACAGAAAGAAATGAAAAGCAAGACGGTAAATATGATGCGGGTAAATCTAAATGAATGCTGATTAAAAAAAAAAAAACACAGTCTTGGGGAGCTTAAGTATATAGAAAACTAAAATATATAACAACATATAAATTGAAAGGGAATGACAAATGGAGTGAAGGTGTTCTGAAGGCCTTGCAACATCCAGGAAACAGTAAAAGTAGTGAGTCAAAGATGCATTTAAAACCTATGAAATAAATAGTAAAAGATAAACAACTGGCAAGTGAAATGAAATGGAAAAACTGAATAGCTAAAATAAAAGAAGGCAAGAAAGGAGAGAAAGGGGAGCATAGGATGGGCAGGACAAATAGAAAGTAAATACTAAAATAAAAGCTCTAAAGCCAAATATATCAGCCATTACATTAAATGTAAATGGACTAAATACTCTAATTAAAAGACAAAAAATGGCAGATAAAATGAAAAAACAAAACCTAACCATATACTGCACATATAACATAAATATAAGATGACAAAAAGGCTGAAAGCTAAGAGATGGGAAAAGATAAACCACTTAAACACTAACCAGAAGCCTGCTTGTCCAGTTATATCAACATCAGAGAAAGTAGACTTTAAGGCAAAAAGCATTGCTATAGATAATTATTGAAAAGTCAGTTCACCAAAAAGATAATTCCAAATCTGTATGCATTTAATAATATAATTTCCAAATATAGAGAACAAAAAAATAGCAGAACAAAAAGGAGAAATAAAGAATCATGGAGGACAAAGACCAGAGGGCAAACACGTATCACTGGAATTCCAGAAAGAGATAACAAAGTAGAACAGAGAAATAAAAGAAGAAAATTTTCCTAGTCTGAAAGAGATTTCTGTGTTCAAAACAAAAGGATCCACTAAGTACTGAAGAGTAACATCACACACGTTTTAAGTCAAAAGAATTCATTCACATACCAGAGAAAGACAGAGTATCAAATAATTTAAATAGAACAAGCCATTCTACCTGCCATTCAGGATAGCATTAAAAAAAAAAAAAAAACTGTTGCTGTCAAGTGGATTCCGACCCATAGAGACCCTATGGCTAGGAGTCAGTATAGCATACTATATGAGATATGAACTTGTTGTTCCCAGCTGAGCTCAGCTCCAGCATGCCTGAGAGTGCACATCTCACCACACTGCAATTCTAGAGTTTAAAAATACATGTTTTTGTACAATATAGCCTTCTTCTTCATCTGGCAGTCAACAAAACAGAGAATTTGTTCCAACACTAAAGGAAAAACTATCTGTGCCCAACTTATTGAGGATGAAGTAACAGCCTCTAATGTGGGGCTTTCCTAAGGCATGTTAAAGGAGACAACAATATGCAATTTTCACACTGCTTGCTGAATTTAAATCTAATCCCTAAGCAAAATGCAACTCCATTTTACCAGGTTTAAAAAGAAAAATCAGCAAATAAACTCACACCTAGTCATACAGTGAGATTTCTAAAATCAACCCCCCCACACACACAAATGTTATAAAAATACAGATTAAAAAAAAAAGATTGGAAGGGGGAGCCTAGTACCTGGTAGACATTAATATTACGTGCAACAGTGAGTTCTGAAAGACGACTGTGACGTGTGAATTTATTTCAAGATCGAGTTATTACGCAAATTTTTAAAAAGTGTCGAAGCTCCAAGCTAACACCATGATGTTGTCTATGATATTTCTTACCCACAGACTCCAATGACTGACAACCTGACTCTGATTCTGAAACTGCAAAATCTACCTAACTACAGCTGCTCTGAAAAAGGAAAAAATAGGTTCGCTCTTTCACAAAGCTAACACAATTAAAAAATACAAGTTTTCTTCAGAAAGTGGCAAAAATTAACTTCTCAGAACTTCCCAATACATATATACTATTCTGAAATTTATTTTAACAGCTCTGAATAGACTCCAGAGAAATTAATGTTTCATAACAGACACCCTCAACATCTAAGTGGCTAAATAAGGTCTTAAAAAAAACAAATATGTGATAATAAGGATAATTTTCAGGCATTAAAAATTTAAACAAGTGACCCAAGATCCATACCTCACCGTATGCACAAATACTAACTCAAAATAGATCAAAGATCTAAATGTTAAAGTTAAAACTATGAAGTTCTTGGAAGATGACACAGGGTCAAACTAGGGGACCTAATTTTCCGCATAAATAGGCAAGCAAAAGAAACTAAAAATGCACTAATGACAGAAGATAAATTAGATAACTGAAGTCTCCTAAAAATTAAATACTTGTGCTCATCAAAAGACTTTACGAAGACAGTAAAAAGAGAACCTACAGACTAGGAAAAAATCTTTGGCAATGATGTATCTGATAAGGGTCTAATCTCTAAAATACATAGGAAACTTCAACAGCTCAACAATAAAAAGACAATCCAATCAAAAAAATGGGCAGAAGACATGAACCAACACTTCACGAAAGAGGGCATTCAGGTGACCAACAAATACATGAAAAGATGCTCATGATCATTAGCCATTAAGTCAAAAACAAAACAAAACTGCTGTCAAGTTGATTGCAACTTATTAGCCATTACACAGATACAAATCAAAACTACAATGAGATGACACCTCACCCCTGCAAAAATGGCAATGGTTTAAAAAAAAAAAAAAGAAAATGAATGCTGACGAGGTTGTAGGGGGATTGGAAATCATACATTGCTGGTAGGATTGTAAAATGGTACAACCATTATGGAAAACAGTATGGCGCTTCCTCAAAAAGCTAGGAAATACGTATGATCCAGCAATCCTACACCTAGGTATATATCCTAGAGATATAAGAGCAGCGACAATATGCACACCTAAGTTCACTGCAGCATTATTCACAATAGCAAAAAGATGGAAACCACCTAAGTGTCCATCAACAGACGAATGGATAAACAAATTGTGGTACATGCATACAATGGAATACTACTCAACTATAATAATGAAGAATCTGCAAAATACCTTACAACATGGATGAATCTGGAGGACATTATGCTGAGTAAAAAAGTCAATCATAAAAGGACAAATACTGTATGGTCTCACTTTCATAAAAAGTCAAGAATAGGTATACACACAGAAAGAAACATTCTTTGATAGCTACCAGGGACAGGAGGGGAAGGAAGGGGAAATCACACTATAGACAGTAGACACTTGCTATTTTTGGTGATGGGAAAGGCAATACCCAACATGGGTGAAGTTTGCACAACATGTCCAAGGTAAATGAAGACGCTAAGAAGTACACAAGGATAAGGGACAATTTCGGTAAATGCTGTAACATACAATTTTGAAACAATAACAATAAAAAAAAGTATGTGGTTACATAGGTAGACATGTATGCATATATGTGTATAGGAAGGTACATACGAGTATGTGAGGATGCACGTGCAGGTGCATCTGTGGAATATGTACATACATGTTTATGTACACTGCATATATATTCACACATATAATAAACCAATAGGAAGTACAGTTACAGATATTTCTAGACATAACCAAACACCTCATAGGACTGAATTACTGGGTTTGAAGGCTTGGGATCATAGTCTCTCGGGACAACTCGGTCAACTGGTATATCATAGGTCATAAAGATAATGTTTGATGAGTAACGACTGGGTCTTAAAAGCTTGCGAGTGGTCATCTAATATACAACTATTGGTCTCTATTCATCCAGAACAAAAGAGAATGAAGGAAACCAAAGACTCAAAGAAGAAACTAGTCCACAGGGCTAACAGCCCATATGAACCACGGCCTCATCTAGTCTGAGACCAGAACTGGATGGTGCCCAGCTACCACTGCCAACCGTTCTGACCAGGAACAGAGTAGAAGGCCCCAGACAGAAAGGAAGAAAAATATAGACCAAAACTCAAATTCCTAAAAAAGGCCAAATTTACTGAACCAATAGAGACGACAGGAGCTCCTGAGACTATCGCCCTAAGATACCCTTTGAACTTAGAGCTAAAGCCACTCCCGGTGGTCACCTTTCATCCAAACAATAGATTGCTTAGAAAATAAACGGTACAACCCATGAATACAGTGCTCCCTTAAGTAAACAGCTATAAGAGACCGAACAGCCAAGACTGACCCTAAAACAAAGATGAGAAGCTAAGGAGGGGCAGGGAAGCTAGATTAATAGAACAAAAAGAATGCAAATAATGAGAATGTTGACACATTGTAAAAAAAAAAAAAAAAAAGTAACCAATGTCCAAGAACGAGGTGTATAAAAATTGTTAAATGGGAACCTAATTTGCTATGTAAACTGTCACCTAAAACACAATAAAATAGTAAAAATACCACTACTACTAACTGGGGAAAAAAGTGAAATAAGCTCTATCTCCAGCTTATATGCTGATGTCTTTTACGGCTCAATCTGTAAAAGCTCATCTGGCTATGACTTCATCACGTGATGACCATCTCTTCATTACCTAACAAATGATAAACTTTACAATAAGAATGAAGCTTTCAAAAAACGGTCTACTGATCAAGAAAATTTCTGCTGCTTCTGCCTGTATTTTACCTCTACTCATATAGCTCTTGGCCTTACCCTCATCCCCCCCCCAAAAAAACTGCCCATCTAAACTGCCTTCAGAACCAGCTCACGTCCTACCTCCTCTAAGAAACTTAGGTGACAACCCTAAACAGATCTTTATCCTTCTCAGCATAAGTTCATTCATTTAACAGTCTAATTATATAGTCATCAGATAAAAACATAAGCCAAATTACATTAGAGTTATCTAATTTTCATGTATTTTTAGGTAGCCTCTTCATGAATATATAAAACAATAACAGTTTACATTTAATGAATAAGATAAGCCAGGATCTGTTCTAAACATGGACATATCCTTTTTTTTAATTCTGATTTAGATGAAGGTTTACAGAGCATATTAGTTTCCCATTATACAATTAATATATTGTTTTGTGACACTGGTTGCCAACCCCGCAATGTATCAACACTCTCCCCTTCTCAACCTTGGGTTTCCCATTTCTACTTGTCCAGCTTTCCTGTCCCTTCCTGGCTTCTTGTCCTTGTCCCTGGGTTGGTGTGCCTATTTAGTCTCCCATATTTTATGTGGGTGAGCTATGTTTATTACTGTTTTAAACATGGCCATATATTAATTTATTCACTACTTACTTTGGCCCACTAGGGTGGTAACTTATTGTTATATTGAGACTGACAGGCCTGTCTTCCGAGCTGCCTCTGGGTGTGTTCGAACCATCAACCTATTGGTTAGTAGCCAAGCACTTAACCATCTGTGTCACACAGGGAACAAAGTAAACTACAGTACTGCGAATTGTTTTTATAAGTTTCCCTGCTCCTTCTCCAGCACTCACCCCAGTGCCACCTCATGTATTTGGGGACAAGGGGAAAGAGCCAACATTACTTGAACATTACCCTGTTTATTCACATAGGAGCTCCTCAATAAAATATCTGTAGGTGAAATGAACTTTATCACCTTACATAGCTCTGATTCTAGTTTAATGTAGCCACAACAATGAACTCACACATACCAATGATCATGAAGATGGCACAGAACCAGGGAATATTTGTTTAACTGAACTTACTCTCTCTAAACCAAAATTACTCATTCGGTCTTAAAAGAGGTAAAGGCATCTGTTTCCACTCCTA
The DNA here is from genome assembly GCF_024166365.1 of Elephas maximus indicus. Lineage (NCBI taxonomy): Eukaryota > Metazoa > Chordata > Mammalia > Proboscidea > Elephantidae > Elephas > Elephas maximus. The sequence continues at coordinate 63,226,537 of NC_064831.1, read as the reverse complement.
TCCTTTACTCAAATCAATAAAAAATATATATATAACTTTTTCCCTTCAAAACCGAAGCATTTGAAAGCTTATGAATCCGTATCAAATGAACATGAGCCGTGGTTAGCAGAGGTCTGATAAGCAAACTGACTCGATCACACTGTTGGATTATCATTAAGTTAAAAAACAGCAAGCAGCTATGGGAGTTTTGATAGTGAGAAAGTTCTAAATTGTTCCTATTCTTAATTATGTGCAGCTTAATTTATAATTATAAATGAACCACTGATTAAAGAATGGATCTAGAAACATGAGCAAAAGTAATGAATAGGCAATTCTCAAACAATATAAACCATCAACAGAAATCTGAAAAGATGCTCATCTCCATTAATAACTTTAAAAAAAGGAAAATTGAGAGGTACACTTTCTTCTTCTCTTAGGTTGGCAAAGACTAAAATGTCTGAAAATAACCAGTGTGTTGCCAAGGGCGTGATGAAACAAGGACTCCTGCATTGACTGTTGATGGGAAGTGTAAGTCGCCTTTGGGAGGTCACTTTGGAAATAACTACCAAAAGATTTAATCTACATACTTTTACCCCACAACTCTGCATCTACGAACTTATCCTACAGTATACTTGCACATGTACACAAATACATTTATAAAAGGATGTCGCTGTGTTATTTGCTTGCAATCATAAAAACTGAGAAAATAGAAAAGGGAATTGGTTAAATGAAGTATGATACATACACAAAATGCCATATGGTTATCAAGGCAACTGTGATAAATTTAGACCTACTCCCATGGAAAGATGTCCTAAAACAAGCTGAAAAGCTGTATACACAGCACAGCCCAACCTTCATTATATCTTAAATATTTAATTATATGTGTTAAACAGAAAGTCAACAGCTATTAAAAGTGATTAGCTCTGGGGAGAGGGTTGAGGAGTATGATTTCACTATTTTATGTACTGTATGAAATTTTACGATTCTTTTTTTTTTTTAAGTCGAGGCAACAATTAACTTTACGCAAAAAAATAATTTGTTTAATTTACATAAACATTTTAGCCATCAGGGTTGGGAATGCTGCTAATAGACACCTTGGCCAGAGGGGCAGAGGCCGGCAGAGAAGGTACCCTACCTACCACCTCACCTCCCTTCCCATTCACATTTACTTTCCTCCCACCTCAACCTGGACCCATACTAATGTGAAGTGTGATGAGATTCCAGAGATTTCTAAGGGAAGATGTTTCTCCCGACAGAAACTGCATATATATGTGTGTGTGTCTGTGTGTGTATGGATATGTATGCATGCATATATGTACATACGTAGATATGTGTATGCATGTATATATGTATGCATATGTGTGTATATTTATGCGTGCATATACACACGTACATACATATATATATGTATGTATTTTGTCGTCGTTAGCTGCTGGTGCATTGGCCCGATTCATGGCTACCCTATGCACAAGGGATCGGATCATTGTGATCCACATGGTTTTCAATGACTAATTTTCGGAAGCAGAAAGGACTGCCTTCCTAGTCCATCTTAGTCTAGACACACCACTGAAACCTGTTCAGCATCCCAGCAACAAGCAAGCCTCCACTGACAGACAGGTGGTGGCTACAGACGAGATGCACTGGCCAGAAATCAAATCCTGGTCTCCCATATAGAAGGTGAGAATCCTACCGCTGAACCACCACTAACCCTCTCATATGTATGCATGTATGTATATATATACATATATACACACACACATAGAAGTATACATATACACACACACATATACACACATACGTATTTGTACAGGGGTAAAAGAAAGGGCCAGGGCAGGAAATATCCATTAGGAGCAATGGAGAGAGAAAGAAATTTTCCCCAATCTGGCTGAGACAATTATTTTTGCTCCAGGGAAAATCTTTGAGTTCTTACACTTATTTTAAGTCTCACTTGCAACTGTCGCAAATTGCTGCTGTCAGGGGGCCTTCTCAAGTAAATCCTTCTCCATGCTTCTGATCAGCTACTGGTCACAAAATTAGAGCATGCAGTTTATTCGAACTTCATATGAGGTAAAAAGGCTCGGAGCAAGGACTTTCGGAACTCCGTGAGACACTGACTTTAATGCATACATTCTGAGAATTATTTCTCATATTCTCTCGTCTTCAGTTATATTCTGGAGGTGAGGGTGCATGACGGTTAAGTTCTATTTTGTGGGGGGTGGCTATTTATGAAGGGGTTATCACCATAAGAAGTTCTGCACTTGGATGCCAGATAATACGTAACTTTAAAATAATAACCCCATCTCAAATTTCTAGCGCTTTCAAGAATAACCAAAAAATCTTCAAATTTTAGTTGTTACGTTTAAAATTATGCTATAACTTTTTAAAATGATGAATAAAATCTCCATTTGGTTATTCTATCCATGAATTTATAGGTTATGATACTATCATCAAGAAGCCTAGGTGGAGCAATGGTTAAGCACTCGGCTGCTAACCAAAAGGCTGGCAGTTTGAACCCACCCAGCAGGAGAAAGACCTGGCAATTTGCTCCCGCAAAGATTACAGCCTAGAAAACACTACAGGGCAGTTCTACTGTCACATGGGGTTACTACAAGTCAAAGACAGACTTGACAGCACCTAACAACAACAAATACAAATACTATCATCTTGACTAGGCCTCATTTATAATGGGATATATTTTGGTGCTCACTTATCCCACAGCAGAAAACCAGAAATATTCTGTGTTAGTTTCTGTGTAGTATCATTTTTTTTTTTTAATTCACTCTGCTCAGGGCTTCTCAGTAAGTTTTTTCTGGATATTAGAGACCAGTAATAAACTCTGAAAACCAGTTTTAAGATCAATATCTAGATTTCCAGAAGACATGAGGTATTTGCACTCCCAGATGGCTCCACATTATTAGCATTTCTACACATTCAAACATGCTAGTAATCAGCTGACTTAAAGGAAATGTGAAATAACTCCCTCTGCGCTCTCTAGTCTACCGGTGTGGTGAAACTACGTTAGCGCTGCTCTAAGGGTGTAGAACCGAATTCTGAGACAAAGCAGCACACTATTGCTTGATCGACAGTATACACAATGGTTCCAGAATGTTTTTCCATCTACAGCATTAATGGTACTTTCTACCTCCAAATCAACTTATATATTACCTATGGATATGTCGTGTCTGTGCTATTAGACCACAGGCTTCCTGAAGGTAGAAAACAAGTCCAATTCATTTTAGTATCTCCACAGTATATATAGCTTTGTGCATAACTGGCCTTCAAATATATGTTTTCAACTTGTTAAAATTAATGTTTAGCTTTGGCTATGGAAGAACTATTAGACTGCTTAGAAAATTTAAAAATTTTTGCTGTAACACAATTTTAAAGAAGGGTATTGCTAATTATTATTTTTTGTTTGTTTTTTAAGAGGAAAAGCAAAGACATACAATCTGAATGTCAGACTGCCCAACTGCTGACTCCTCATCAAGAGGAACTGAAGTACTAATTTCAGTAAAATAAAACTTATATAACTTCACCACTGGTTACCCCAGACACCAAACACCACACCTCTCTCCCTTTTCTTTACATATGGGAATCAAAAGGGCACACCTGCTCATTTCAGCCAGCTCTTTAACCTGGTCTATCTACTTTACATTTCTTGTGAGCCCAAGAGTAAAACTCGTTGCCATGGAATGGATCCCAACTCATAGTGACCCTACAGAACAGAGCAGGATCATCCCATAGTTTCCAAGCCTGTTATCTTTAGGGAAGCAGGCTGCCACATCTTTCTTCCATAGAGCAGCTGATAGATTCAAACCACCGACCTTTAGGTTAGCTGCCAAGCAGTTTAACCACCACGCCACCAAACCCCCTGGCGTCTAATGTTTCTAGTAACAATGTAACTTAAAATATCTCACAATTGCTTGCCAAACCCGCTGCCATCAAGTTGAGCTGACTCACAGCGATGCCACAGGACAGAGCAGAACTGCCCCAGAGGGTTTCTAAGGAGCGGCTGGTAGATTCCGACTGCCCACCTTTTGGTTGGCTGCCAAGCTCTTAACCACTGCGCCACCAGGGCTCCCACTGTTCAGCAATGAACCTGTATTTCCTGCAGTCAGCCCTAAAGCTATTTTTATACATATACAATAAAATCACATACAAGGATTTACAAGCAACTTAAAAGATTTTCCAATCATATCCCACTTCATACCAGATAAAAATATATACAATAACTTCAGTTTTTTTGTTGTCGTTGTCGTTGTTGTTAGCTGCCACCAAGTCAGCTTCAACTCATGACAACCCCATGTGTTATAGAATAGAACTTAGGGAGTGACAAAAGCTTATTCTTGCATCCACGAACAGAAATGACCAGTGTTAAAACCAAGAACTGTAATTCTGAGGTCATTTAGCTGAGATAAATCCACCAACTCAGTTTTATACCTCAGAGTGATATAAACTTAGAGGTAGAAGGGACCTTTGAAATCACCAATTAATTAGCTCCTTTTTTTTTTTTTTTTTTTTTTAGTTAACTGAAATGGAGAAGTTAAGGGACCTACATTTTTAAATAATGGCTCAAACTTTATAATTAAAGGTGAAAATAACTTGAAAAAGTTGTGTAAGTACTAGTCAGTGGTATTACTCCTAATGGTATTATTACTCATCTACAATAAATGGAAAGCTGACCCACACATAAACATACAAAATTTTATCTTTTCACCAATAACCCCATGCATGGGAATCCAGCATTAGGATACAACACAAAATATAGAGGGGTTAGGAGCACGTGCAGGAAAACTTTCATCAGAGCATTCTTTATTACAGCAAAATACTGAAAACAATTTCAACATCCATAACAGAAAAACAATAAATTATTAGCAGCAGTGTGCAAAGTGATAAAGAGCATAACCTTTGGAGTTGGAAAGACCTAGATTTGAATGTCAACTTTTTCACATGAGAGCTGTGAAACCTTTGACAAGTCATTTAATCTTTGAGAACTGTTCCCTGATCTGTAGAATGGGGAGATATCCATCTTTCTCAAAAGGCTGCAGAAAGGGTTAAATAGGTATAAAAGGGCTTGGCACAGTGCCTGAAGGTCGGTGAGTCTTCAATGTTGTAGCTGCGGTGGAGTCGATTCCAACACATGGCCACACCATGTGCGCAGAGTAGAACTGCTCCACAGGGTTCACGCTGTGACCTTTTGGAAGAAGATCACCAGGTCTGACTTCTGAGGCACCTCTGGGTGGGTCTGAACTACCAACCTTTCAGTTAGTAGCCAAGTGCTTAACAATCTTGCACTACCCAGGGACGCCAAGTGTTCAAAATATAACTATTTTTACTGGCCACTATTAATATTATATTCATGCACTAGAATATTATACAGGCATTTTAAATAATCATTATAGGAAAATCTAGACATATGGCATAGAAAGATCTCCAAGGCACTAAACCCATTTCCTATTGCCATTGAGTCAATTTTGACTTATAGTGACCCTACAGGGCAGAGCAGAGTGGCCCCATCGGGTTTCCAAGGCTGTAATTTTTACAGAAGTAGACTGCCACATCTTTCTCCCATGTAGTGGCCAGTGGGTTTGAACCACCAAACTTATGGTTAACAGCTGAATGCTTAACCACTGTGCCACCAGGGCTCCTTTCAAGGTACTATAAAGTGAAAAAAATCAAGTTGAAAAACAATACAGTATGATCCTACTTACGTGTAAAAAGTAAAACTCTGCTCATATACACATATATAAACACAGAGGGGAAATGGCTATTTATGAGGTGGATTAATTACTTTTGTGTGTGGCCCTTCTAGCCATGATTTTGTAATTCCCACTCAGGTGACTGGGCAAGACTCTGTGATAGGGTAATTGTGCCCCACCAAGGAGACTGGTCAGTTTTGCCTTGAACGACAGCCAATTCCAGAGCAGAAAGGAGGATCCTACCACCACCAAGGAATAACAGCCAGGGGCAGAGAGGGCGTCCTTTGGACCCGCGATCTCCGTGCTAAGAAGCTCCTGGAAACAGGAGACTGAGAACGGCAGGGAGAGAGAGACAAAGAGAGCAAGCTGTAATCCCAAAGCCAGTGAGAAGTGGTGGCAGGAGAGACCCAGCACCTGAGACCCAGCAGCAGGAGATGGCGTGGTGGGCTTCCCAGCCCACAGAGAGACGAAGCTGATTGCCTTTAAGAGGCCTAGGGCCAGGGACAGACATGCCTGCCACCACGGTTGGGAAGAGGCTGTCCTGATGGAAGAACTGCATGCTGAGTGTTCCTGAGCCCGAATTGTAACTGTTAATTCCCTAATAAACCCCATAATCATGAGTATGGTCTCTGAATTCTGTCTGGCCACTGCAATGAATTATCGAGCCCTGCCAAGAAGTACAGACTGCCATGCGAGGAATGGTTAGCATCAGAATTAGTAAAGATGGCAGAGAGAGGAGGCCCGTCGGGCCTCCACCTCATGGGAGTGGGCCTTGCACTGTTATCTTGGTTCTCTTTTCCCTTTGGGGAGTTGGAGAAGGTCAGGCACAGCCCCTAAGCTGTTTTTACAGCAGAAATCTGGAATTTGTAGGTAGAAGGGATAAAACTTTTGATTCTATATACTTCTAATTGTTTGACTTCAAACAAACATGTATTACAATATTTTGAAAACAAATTTTAAAAATAAAATGATAATCTAAATATAATGTGGCAAAAAAGAAAAACGGCAAAATGTTAAGGGAAAACATGTACATATAAAGTCGTATATACACCATGATTACTAAGTGAAAAGGACGTGCCATGTTATACACCCAAGAGACTTGAAAGCAGCAATGTGAACAGACACATGCACGCCGATACTCGCTGCTACACTATTGACAACAGCCAAAAGGGGGAAACAACCAAGACGTCCATTAGCAGATGAATGGATAAACAAAATGTGGTATATACATACAATGGAATATTACTCAGCCATAAAGAGAAATGAAGTCTTGATACATGCCGTAACGTGGATGAACCTTGAAAACATCATGCTGAGCAAAATAAGTTAGTCACAAAAGGACAAATACTGTATGATCTCACATGAAATAAGCAAATACATAGAAACCAAAAAGCGTTAATGGTTACCAGGGGTGAGAGGGAGGTTGGAAGGGGGAGTTTCTGCTTAGGAGGCATTGAGTTTATGTTCATGGTGGTGGAATAATTTGGAAAAGGATAGCAAGAATGGTTGACAACTTGGAGAACGTAAACAATGTCGCTGAATTACGCACGTAGAAAATGTTGGATTGGTGTATGTTGTCTATATTTTCACTACAATTAAAAAAAAAATGAATGCACCATATAGACAGTGACTAGAAAGAAACAATCCAAAATTGTTAACCAAACCAAACCCAGTGCCGTCGAGTCAATTCCGACTCATAGCGACCCTGTAGGACAGCGTAGAACTGCCGCATACAGTTTCCAAGGAACACCTGGTGGATTCGAACTGCTGACCTTTTGGTTAGCAGCCGTAGCACTTAACCACTACACCACCAGGGTTTCCAAATTGTTAACAGTGGGTATGAATCTTTTTTTCTCATCTCTATGTCCCAAATTTTTTAATCAAAAAAACTTTTTTCACTCTAAATGAATCCAAAATTTGGGCTACATTTTAAAAACATCTTTTACTGGCTTGTGTTTCATGACAAATGAACTTTTTTAAAATCTTAAACAAAAGACTTAAAGTTGAATACATATTCTGGTCACTCACCTCATTTAGCTTTCTGGTCAACATGATTTTACATTGCATTTCTCCTGACTACTCTCCCATTGGAGCCTTGGTTTCACAATGATTTAAGAACTCAGCTGCTAACCAAGAAGGTCAGCAGTTGGAATCTACCAGCCGTTCCCTGGAGACCCTATGGGGCAGTACTACTCAGTCCTATAGGGTCGCTATGAGTCGGAAAGAACTCGATGGGCAATGCATTTGTTTTTTGTTTTTTTAATTTTCCCATTATTGATACAATTTTACCTAAAGCCAACACGGTTTCCACATGGTAAATACCTGCCGGCCACATGGAATTCATTAATAAAGGTTGGGAGAAAGGCTATTAAATAGATAATGAAAAAAAAAAAAATCCCAGTGCCGTCGAAGCATCCATATACTGAGATTTATCAGTGCTGCCCCAATAGCATAGAGAAAACCCATAAGGCAGAAACCAACAACGATCGATTAAGCCAAACATTAAAAAAACTATACTTTCAAAAAATTTAATAGAATTATAATATATTTTTAAAGTTCCTAAAAAACATTAAAACCATTCTACACAGACACAGCACTTTACAATTTACAAGCAATTTTACATTTCATTCTTCTGACAGATAGGCAAGGTATTTTTCTGGCCTTCCTATAGCCCCAATTCAGAGATATCTGGGAAGCTACAGAAACATGAGTCAAAACCCAAATCCTTTGTTTCCACAAGTCTTTTTTTTTTTTTTCCCCACCATCCCATATCACGTATTAATTTTCACACACTTTACTAAAAGCATATTTCTTATGTATGTAAATCTATGGAATCACCTTGGAAACCTATGGTCTCTTGCACCTCATCCTAACAGGAAGGCAGAGGGGGCAATCAGCTTCTTCTTACAGATGATTCAGTAAGATCAATGATCTATCCAAAGATGACAGAACTAAAAAACACTAAAACTGCAGCATATCCAGAGAAGGATAATGAAACTCACAAAAGATCAGAAAACTAAGTAATGTGAAAAGCAGCTAAAGAAACTACGGATAATTAACTTAGAAAGGAGGAGAGGCTCCGGAGAGGGAGGGACACACAGAGGAAATCTGTCATCGAACACATGAAGGTCTATCGTAGAAAGGAATCAGATTTGTGCTGAACAGTCCTGAGGGTTAAAAATAAAGGCAATTTAACATTCATTTAACAAACATTTATTGCTGACCTCCTCTGTGCAAGATGCTTGCGCTACACTAGGGATATCAAGGTGAGTAAGACAAAGTCCCAAGCCTCAAGAGGTTCAGACTAGAAGAGGCACCAAGAAAAATAAGTGACATAAGATGAAAGTGGTCACAAAGCTATGGGAACACAGAGAATGACAGCTATAACTCTTCCAGTGGGGAGGCTAGTAAAGAAAAATTCACTGAATAAATAAGTTTCAGAAGCAGAGAAGGTGGGAAATGGCATTAACAGGGGGAAAGGACAGCATGCGCCAAAGCGTGGAGTCACGCATCACTGCAGCCGATCTGGAGCGCGGGAACATAAGGTACATACTAAGAGTGCCAAGACTTGAGGCTTCGAGTGAGGGGAGAGGGTGGTAAAGAGCACAACAGGCCTCACGAGCTCCATGCCAAGAAATTTAGACTCTAACACACAATGGAAAACTAGTAAGAGATGTTAAGTAGGAAGGTGGCACAATCAGAAAAATATTTAAGAAAGCTCATTCTGGCAAGAGAACAGACTTCTGGAAGGCAACAGTGGAGAAAAAGAGATTAGCTTTCCAGCTACTATTGTTAGGTCAGGTGGGGACAAAGACCAAAAGATGCAGATTCAAGAAATATCTAGGAAATAAAAATCAAACAGAACTATTGCCTATGGGAATAAGAGAAAGGTGAGGGTCCAGGATGACTTCTAGACCTCAACTTGGGTGAGTGAGCGGACAGTGATGCCCAATGCAGGTACACAAGCAGGGAAGTCCAACCATTCATTTGAACAATGTGAGAGGCCCAGGCCAGCATTGTTTGGGAAAAGAGGACAGGAAAATAGGGGAAAAGAAGAGCAAAGATGAGTTACCTCTGGATGTGTGTCATGTCAGTTGCCTAACCAGTGAAGCTACTCAGTGACATGTGAATAAGGGTTTGGAGTAGGAGAGTCATTTAGCTTACAGGTAGCAACTGAAAACAAGTAGAGAGTATACTGACCGAATGAGATAAACTTTGGATACCAATATGTAATGATTGGATGGAAAAAAAACCTGAAAAACAAATGAAGAATCAGAGAAGTAAGAGATGAATCAGGAGATAAGGAGAGGTCAAAAAAGGCAAGACAAGAGAAAAATTTCAAGGAGGGGGTGAATATTACAGTTAAATAAATGTACCACATAAAGCAACGTTTTCTAACAGAAGTCATTCAAAACTGGAACAGAGTGCCTTGCGAGGTAACGAATCTTACTATCAAGTAAAAGATTCAGGCAGAAGCTACAGAGTCATCTACGAAGAATGTTGAGCAAAGGACTCTTTACCCTAAATGAGAAGTGTAGCTAAGTGACTTCTGTAGCACCTCTGAAGTCTAAGGTGAGGCTAGCCTCAAAACCGTATGACATTTGGTCAAATACTCTCTTCCAATATGACCAATGAAATGGGATGTTTAATTATTCTAATAAAAATTGGGGGGGAAAAACAATTTCTATATATCTCATGTAACTCATAAGCAACCAATACTGGATTAAAACTGCCCTTGGGGTATAAAAAGTTGCTGGAGAAAACAGGGCTTCAAACCAATTCATTCCATTTGCATTTCTGACAAGTTCCCAGGGATGCTAATGCTGCAGGTTAGGGATCAATTCTGAGAACCACTAGTAAAGTAGAGGTTCTCAAAGGTATACATAAGAATTACCTAAGGATCTTGTTAAACTATAGACTCTGATTCAGTATATTTGGGGTGGAAATACAATTTTCAGCAGGGGTTCGAACTGGAACAAACCAGTTTGAAGCCCTGGGAGAACATGTGGAAATAGCTGGTGTGGTCTACTTCAATTTCATACTGATTTCAGCTGAGCTCTCAGCAGTGTTTTCCTTGCTCTACTCCTGTACCCCAATTCCAACCCATTACCATTCTTTCTTAAACCGCCTCACTCTGAATAGAGAAGACTTGCACTGCACAGGCTGCCCCATCAGATCATCTGCCCCTGGGTCTGTACTTATCTTTTCAGTCATCTACTTTTTTTCCTTCCTCAAAGCAGAATATGACCCTACTCATTTCTAACCCTCTATCAATGCTGACCATTTTTTATCACCAGCTCTTCACTCTTTCCTTTTTCCTCCATCTCCCCAGGTCTATACGTCTATATTGAGGGAAAAAAAAATATAATCCCCATGTACTCTGCTGTCCCACATGCCTATTTTTCTCCACCTTTTATAACCAAACATCTCCATTCCCTTACTACCTACTCACTGTAATCCCATACAAAAAGACTGCTCAGTCTACCACTCTACAAAAATAAAAAATAATGACAAAAGATACCTGATTGACCATTTGTTCCAGCTGCTCCCACAGTTAATTCCCTTGATCCCGCCGCAGTTTACAACAGAACTGACCAACCCCTCCTTATTCCTTTCACTTTCGTAGTGAGGCAGGATAGACTGTAGAAAGCACTCAGGACTGGAAAATCAGATCTGTGTTCTAGACCCAACTATACTACCAATTGGTTGTGAGCCTCCTACCTCCACTCCTACTCGCCACTTAGAGCTCAGTTTAAGCATTACTTCCTCTGAGACACCCTGACACCCAGACAAGGTTAGGTCCCTGCAGTATACACTTTCTGTAAACCTATTCTCCTCCTTTGTATCACAATTAATGATATAATTAGTAACTCAATGGACTATCTTTCCTACCCTCACATCAGACTGTAGGCTCCATGAAAGCAGACAGCTCATTTAAGCCTGCACTTTAACAGTGCAGGGGAAAAAAAAAAAAAAAAAAACTGAGTGAATGTTGAAATAGATATTAACACCAATTCCCAAGAGACTACTTACATTATTTCTATTAGCCTAAGTAATAAAATAACTAGCACTTTATTTAGTCACAAAATCACTGACGAAATTTCAAACAGAAATGCCACCTACTACCTAAAACACATAGTATGATGAACTACCAATTTTACACACAAAATAAAACAGAGTAAGAGGGAATTTATTTTCCAAGGTAATTATATTTCTCTTGCCCATCCCCATGAAAAGAAAGGATTAGATGAGATACCTACATTTAAGGAGTGAAATCTGTATTCCAAACCATGTACAGGCAAGTGCAAATCAGGACGTAAGTGACGCAAATTTGACACTAAACATTGTTGTTTATATATCTGTTTGGATAAACCCCATTGATATATTAGGTTTAAAGCTTTCCTCTAACATTGGCAAAAGCCATACTCTGCAAGAAAATCAAAGTTTATCAGCCAAGTCACACTGCAGCGTGATTTTAAATATTATTTCATGTAAGTCTGGACAAAATAAGTAATTATTTAGTGATTAGAAGCTGCCACTGTGTCTGATCAGATGACTTTCAAATGTAAAAACTTCAGATCTCAGGTAAGTAAGTGAAAAGTTTGTCAAATTTTATGATATGCCACACCTTGGTCAAACAACTATAACAGATTACACGTTAATTTGCCCTTCAACTGCCAACGTGTTTCGCTCCTCAACACAGTAAGATCTTTACCAGCAAGCCTGTGATTTCAATAATCTATGATACCGAAAATTAACAAACTAAAAAGGCCTTTGAAGCTAAATATATTTACTATACTGCCACCTGAAACCAACCTGCAAGTCCTTAAAATCTGATGCTTAGACAATTCCCTTGGCTAAGAGGGGTTAATAGGCTTTACATGTAGTTGTAATCCCCAGGAAAGAAGAGGCATTTCATAACGGGAACACTAACAGAGAATCACTTGGAACCATTCTCCAAGGTGTCCTCATCGTTAAGTCAACACTACTGGTTGCGAGGGGGCAATTGTGTCCCTCTGACACACACTCGCTTCCGCACACTCGGGGCTCCAATGCCCGCACGAGGAGTCCCTCGAGATCTGCCAGCGCTTCCCGGGGACTTCTGCTAGGGAATCCCCGGCCAGAATATGCGGAGTTCAGCCCCCTTCCCCCGTCCTCTCCTGAAAATTAATGAATTGGCCGTACGATTGTTTATTTAATGAGGTGTGTAGTGGCCTCTACTGGTGCTCGTGTGAGCACAAGAATGTCCCACTCTTACAAGTGGGATGAGCCTGGGGGAGGGGAGTGGAGGGGAGGGAGGCGCGGGGTGAACCTGCCTCCGGGTACAAAGCGCAGAACTCGACCCCGGAGCCCCTGACGTGCCCCCCGGCGGCCGCCCCTCCCCACGGCGGCGCCCCCTCCCGCCTGCTTCACCCTCCACCATCCGCGACCCCCTTTCTCTTCGGCAACCGGAGCCGAAGCAGAGAAGTTCCTGCACGTCCTCCTGGATCCTAAACAAAAACACCGCAGCCGCCACCGGTGCCGCACCCCTGCCCCCACCCCGCGCCCCCCGGCCGGCGCCCCCCGCGGGCCGCCGCTCACCTGGGGACTGCGGCGGGGAGCCGCTCCTGGCGGCCGCGGCGCCCGGCTCCCGGCGTCCGAGCAGCAGCAGGCAGCAGAGCCAGAGGGAGGAAGTGCTGAGGAGTCGCCGGGCTCCCCGCGCCGCCGCCATCTCTTCCCCGCGAGCGAGCGAGCGAGCGAGCAGCGGCGGCGGCGGCGGCGACAGCGCCGCGGAGCCCTCGCCTCCTTCCCTCCCGCGCGCCTCAGCCGGTCCCTCGCTGCAGGCTCGGCTCCCGCGGCCGCCGCCGCCGCTGCTCCAGCCCGGCCCGGCCCGGCCCGCGCGGCCCCTCTCGCGGGAGGGGAGACTTGGGGGCGCCTCCCTCCTGCAGGGGGGCGGGAAGGGGAGGAGAGCAGAGAAGGGGAGTCAGTACATTCCCGCCGGGGGTGGGGGGTCGGTCTCCAGGTCCCAGGCGCCGCCACCCGCCGCCGACTCCGGCTACACACACCAGCGCGAGGGGGGCGGAGACCGCGGGCGGCGGGGCTGAGGGGCGGGGGCCGGGCGCGCACACCCGCGCACGCGCAGGCGCGCGCCTCCCTGGCCCGCACGCCCTGGCTCCGCGCGCCGCCCGCCCCCGCTCCAATCCCGGCTGCCGCCTCGCGGGCCGCGGCGGCTGGCGCGAGGGCAGGCTGCGGGCCCGTTCCCCTTCCCCCTCCCCGGAGCCGCGGGCCGGCGCGGGGCGCGCGCGCCGGGCGCTGCTGCTGGCGTCAGGGAAACCCCGGAGAAGCGAGTCCTCCTTCTCCTCCTCCTCCTCCTCCTCCCGCCGCCTTCTCGCCGCAGCCCCTCGCCCCGAGCGTCCCCGCCTTCTACTCGCCCCGGGGAGAAATTCCCCCTTCTCACCTCCCCAGACGCCTCGGGCTGCAGGGACCTGAGGGCGAGAAGAGCTCCGAGCCCAGGCTTGCAGAGAGGCCAGAGCGGGTGCGCACCTCTGCTCAGCCTGGGCCCGGGACCTCTATATAGGGCCTCAGAGGAAGCCCAATGGCCTCCGGGAGGAAACCTGGGTGCGCAGAGGGTCGGCGCGGGGATTTATGTCCTCGCCAAAAACAATAGCGATCCCGCCCGGCTCTGGCTGGGACCTGGCGCGGCTCCCGTGAGAGGGGGCCGGCCGCGCCGCCGCTGACCTCCCGCTTCCTGGCCCGGCCGCCCTCGCCGCGCGCTTCCCCTGGGCAGTGCCGGGACCCGCCCGGACGGCAGCGCCCGCGCCCCCACTCGCGCCGGTGGGCCCGGGTCCAGGGAACGAGGGGGCAGACAGAGGTGCCCGGCGTCCGCTGCTGCAGCTCGTGCGGGGGGCCCAGGCCGAGCCCCGTGACTCCCCGGGGCTAGTCCTCTGGCAGTGACTGAAACCTTTTACCTGTACCTGTGCGGGCTTTTGGCATTTTCATACCTGGAATCATGTTTCACCGGTAAACTAGGAGCAAGAGGAATATGATTTTAAACCACGTTGCAATTGTGAGGCACACCCCAGTCTAGCTACCCAAAGTTAGGGAAAGCAGTTTGTACTTCCACTGCTGAAGGAAATGCTGATAATTTTACAAGCTGCGCCGACGGTTATGCGCTTGGGGAGTTATGTTTGGTTATCAGAATAAGTTGAATTTTTATTCACTGATCTGTATAGTCAATAATCAAAGTGTGTTGCTTCCCACAGAAAATGGCTGTTTCTTGGACTTCCACATCCTTCTGTCTTCTCGTTGGTACTTACTTTATTCCGAAGTGCCAAGATAAACAACATAAAGCTTGGATTAACATTGGCACTGTGGTTAAAGCGCTGGGCTGCTAACCGAAAGGCCGGTGGTTCCAGCCCACCAGAGTTCAGAATCCTCATAAAATCTCTTAAACCATCGAAAGGGTAGAATTAGGAACCCTCATTCGAGTTCTGAGAAACAATTGACGCTTCAAGGAGTAAACCTACGTGTATTGTTTTCCACGAGGGAAAAATTTAATACCTTTTTGTTTTTGTTATAGTTGTTAACCAGCAAAAATATTTCCTAAATACCCCCTGATTGACCTGTTAAATTAGAAACAGATTACCTCCCAATTACTTCACAAGTATTTGCTTAATTAACCTTTAATAATCACATCATTATTCAGTTTTCTGAGATAATTAATGTGAAAAGCTCTTTGGAAAGTATAAATTGCCTTGCAAATGTTAATTTTCTGGTATCTTTCCTAAGTATGGAAAATTTTCGTTGTATTAAAACTATAAAATGCATAATGTGACTTCCATTTATCTCCAAGTTTTGAAAAATACATAAGGTGTAACTGATAAAGCATCAGATTGATTTTCATGTATGACTATTGTGAACTATCAGCCCACTGTGTATCAAAAAATTTAAAGCAGTTTCCAAAAATAGGGTGATTAAATATTTCCAACTTGTGATTAAGTCACAAATGTAATCAAACTGACTCTAATAAGCCACTAGTAGATGGAACTCCAAAAAAAAATTTAGAGATTCTAAATCAGTTCATGAGTAACATAGTAAAGTAATCCAGGTATACATTTGAATTCAAACCCTTTGCCTTGTTCCAATGTTATTGATATCATAAACACTCCTGTTGTTAAAAATCATAATTTGGAGTCATTCTCTCCCTTGTTTAGTAAGGCATCTCTGAGAAAAGTTCCTCCCCCCCACCCTTATCTCATTCATCATTCTCATTCTCTCAACAAGAGTTTCCGCTAATACCTCGGTCCATACCTACACTGCTAATCAAAGTCTTTTCAAGTAGTCTAAGCTATTAATGTCTGAGGAGCTGTCATTAAACCGTTTGTGAAATTAACACTTTTTTCATCTAATTAAAGGTAGGACATGAGGCCCATGTTCAAGGAATAAGGCACAAAGGAACTTTTAGAGCAAAGAAAACAGAGTGGCCATTGTATGTCAGCATAAGTTATCAAGGTGCAGACCAAAAATAACTAGACCAAATATGCTTCTGAAATTTATTCTAAGTGTATTTTGATATAAAAATTAAATGAAAAATTAATCAAGCCTTCACTTTTTTATGAATACAAAACTTGGTAGAAATCTTATTCTCCACACTGAGAGAATTCTCTCTTTTTTTTTTTGACATTAGAGTGGCAATATGTTTCAGTGCTTAATTGCTGGCATTGATGAGATTCTGCAGCTGATTCCCCAGTGGAATAATCCCAGTATCCAAGGTAGAAAAGAAGAAAGCTAGCCCCCCACCCCCCATATAGCTGTCGCAGCAAATTTCAGTTAGAAGTTGCCTCTGTCTTCAAAACATGATTTTTTTCCACCTACACATTCATATTTTTATTTTTGCCCTTTACATTCAACTAGATCAAAATTTATTTTCTCCTTCAAAAGTCACTTGTTTTAGGGAGCCATCTCTGATTAAGCCTCATTAAGAAGGATCTGCACTCCATAAAAACAGAGCGTACAAAATATTAATTTTCCTTATTTCATGTTGCTTAGTTGATAATCACATATCTTTAGTTCAACAACAACCTATTAATTCAACAAATATTATTGAGGACATATTTGCCAGGTATTGTGTTGGGCACTGGGATTACAGATTTTCTGGTTCATTCATTCATTTAATATTTATAAAGCACAGGCCCTGCTTTAGGGGAACACAGTGGTGAGCCAGATAGACTAGGTTCCCAGTCTAGCAGAGAAAGATAAACAATTATAACAAAGAAGTGTGAAGAGTGTTGTGATAAGGAAAGATAAGAAGTGTGGGAAAACATAGCAAGAATATCTAACCTGACTAACTGTGTTGGTGGGGGTGGGGGTGGGGGTGGGAATGGAGTATTAGGGAAGAAGCATTGGTCTCTAAACTGATACCTGAAAATGGGTAGGAGTTAGCCACACCTGCAGTGGGAATTGGCATCTGATTTGCATTTTAGAAGGACTGCTCTGGTTGCTTCCCAGAGTTAGGTGATTGTTGTTAGTTGCGAACTTGCTGGCGAGTTGATTCTGACTCATGGCGACTCCATATGTGCAGAATAGAACTGCTCATAGGATTTTCATGGCTATGGTCTTCCAAAAGCAGATCTCCAGGCCAGTCTTCCAAGCTGCCTTTGGGTGGGTTCGAACCTCCAACCTTTCAGCTAGTAGTTGAGTGTTTAACTCTTTGTGTCACCCAGGGACTCCTAGAGGTTAGGTTGGAAGGAGACAAAACTAAGAAAACTAATCCTGATTTTGTTACAGCAGTCTGGGAAGGAGAAGATCAAGAGAAGTGAACAGATAAGAGATAGAAGACATAGAAACAACAGGAGCATGTGGGAGAGAGAGGAGACACAGTGACTTGGGTTTCACCTTGGGCAGCTGAATGAAGGTGGTGACATTCATTGAGAAGGGAACAAGAAGAAGCAGATGGGAGGCAATATGAGGAGTTCAACTTCGGACAGGTTGAGTTTTAAAGTGTCTGTAGAACATCTGCATAGAAAGAATCAGTAAGCTGTTATTTGGGTCTGGAGTTAAGCAGGGAGATTTGGGTTGCAGAGATGAGTCATCAGCATATACCATATATGCCTGAATATAAAGTGCCTCTGAATATAGGGTAAACCCCCATTTTCCCAATTAAAATATTCATTCCCCAATAAAGCTTTGTGATCCACTTAAATATATAAACTTTTAGAGATGTAGATGAAATAGTCAGGAATCTACTTATATTTAATTTTTTATTTTATTGTACTTCAAACCCAAACCAATCCATTGCCATTGAATTGACTCTGATTCACAGCAATCCTACAGGAAAGAGTAGAACTGCCACCATAGGGTTTCCTAGGCTATACCCTTTATGGAAGCAGACTGCCACATCTTCCTCCTGTGGAGCAGCTGGTGGGCTCCAACAGCGGACAGTTTAGTTAGCAGCTGAGTGTTTAACCATTGCAGTACCAACCAAATCAAACCAAACCCACTGCCATCAAGTCAATTACAACTCATAGCAACCCTATAGAACAGAGCAGAACTGCCCCATAGGGTTTCCAAGGAGCAGCTAGTGGATTCCAACTGCCAACCTTTTGGTTAGTGGTAGAGCTCTTACCCACTGCACTACCAGGGCTCCTATTTATACTTTAAAAAAACCCATCGCTGTCGAGTCAATTCCAAGTCATAGCGACCCTATAGGACAGAGCAGAACTGCCCCACAGAGTTTCCAAGGAGTGCCTGGTGGATTCGAACTGCCGACCTTTTGGTTAGCTGAAGAGCTCTTAACCACTACGCCACCAGGGATTCCTATTTATACTTTAAAAAAAAAAAAAAATTTTTTTTAAGTATAAATTTATACTTAGGCACTTTAAATTACGTATTATATAAAGTGCACTAATTTTAAAACATAATATAGATATAATTTTAAAGTTAATATAATTATCAAATAGAATTAAAAAATAATAGTATTGAAACTCTTCACCATATCTTTATCATTTCCAGGGTCACTTTTTTCATCAGCAGTGTCTTTATAATCACCAGGGTCACATTTTGGAGCCTCTTAGTTTCCCAGAACACACTACCTATGTTTTTGACTCTATACATGATGTTGTCACTGGGAATTGTAGTCCAAGCCACAAGCATCCAATCACATTACATCATTCATCCTGTAATCGTAATCACTTGCCATATTGCTTTTCCTAGTGACTTTTAAAGGCTTGTTTACAAAGACAGCCAACACTTGCAAATGTGAAGGCATTTCCCTAGAATTGCTAAATCTATGTTGAATGTCTTTGTTCCATTTCTCACCAGTTCTATCAGGTGTCCTCTATATGAACAATGAGTAAGATCATTTCAGGCTAATATATGTTCCCCCCCCAAAAGCACTTTGTTGTTCAAAACAAAGTACTTGAGAGAAAATCCAGAAACATGGACTTTTTAAGAGTCAGAACATAACATGGCTCTCTCTTTTCTGAGGGATTATTGAGGGAGAGGCGGGCGTTTTGTTTTAGACTTGGGCATATACGGCAATGCCAAGAGTGTTTGAGATTGCCCAAAGAGAGTTTAAAACAAAGAATAAGGACTAGGACAGACCAGTAGGGGCACCAACGTGTGTAAGGTACAGAACAAAAAGAGGAGATTGCAAAGAAACAAGCAGACATGAAAAAAGAACACCAGGAGCATGTAGTATTAGAGAAGCCAAGGAAAGAAAGTGTTTCAGGAATGAGGGAGTGGTCAACAGTGTCACCTGCTACTGAGAGGTCAAGTAAGGTAAAGCCTGAAAAACATCCGTTGGCTTTAGTGATAAGGTGGTCTGTGGTAACCTTAGCAAGAGCAGTTGCAGGCAAGAGTGAAGCAGCCTGACTACTGTGACTTGACATTGAGTATGGACAACTTCAAGAAGTTGGCCAATAATAGGAAGAAAGAGTTGGGAAGTCCAGACTGGATTTTGTTAAGATGGGGGTAGGTTGAGATGCTGATATAAGGAGCCAATAAAGAGGGAGGTGTTGAAGGTTCTAGAGAGAAAGGGATAATTGATAGCTGTAGAACCAGTGCAGCAGATAATTTGGCAGCTGTAATTCAGCAAGGCCCATGATTATCTGACCTCAGTAGTCTCATGCAACTGGCAATAGGCAAAAAGGACTTCACAGAACAGAGTTACACCCTGCCCTGTGGTTTCCAGGCAGCTTTCAGCTGTACTTGAGCATAGTTCTTTATTGTAGCACCTTAATGAAGACTGCAAATAAAAAGCAACATCCTGACATTTGCTACTTAAAAAAAAAAAAACAAAACTTGTTACCATCAAGTCAATTTCAACTCATAGCAACCCGATAGGACAGAGTAGAACCACCCCATAGGGTTTCCAAGGAAAGGCTGGTGGATTCACACTGCTGACCTTTTGGTAGCTCTTAACCACTGCTACCTAGTTTCCAGACTAGCAGGACATGGACTAGTCGGTGTGGAGAGAAAAAGTGTAAGCCACTTTACACTAAGACACCTGAGGAGTGACTCAGAAGTCAGTCATTAAAAAAAAAAAAAAAATAGAAGACAAAAAAAAATGGCGGTGGGCTGCATGCAATAATTCTCAAAATCAAACAGAAATTTTGTTTTGCTTGAGTTTTTTGTTTGTTTTTGCCGAAGAATAGATGTGAAATTGCGGGGAAGTGGCAGTGGGGGCCCAGGTGAGTATTAACACCCTGGTGGCATAGTGGTTAAGAGCTCTTCAGCTAACCAAAAGGTCGGCAGTTTGAATCCACCAGCCACTCCTTGGGAACTGTAGGAGGTACGTCTACTCTGTCCTATAGGGTCACTGTGAGTCAGAATTGACTCGATGGCAATGCATTTGTTTGTTTTTTGACTGATCACATGGGAGTCCTGGTGGGGCACTGGTTAAGAGCAACAGTGAGCTATGGCTGGTAACCAAAAGGTCAGCAGTTAAAATTCACCAGCTGCTCCTTGGAAACCCACGGAGCAATTCTATTCTGTCCTATAGGGTTGCTATGAGTTGGAATAGACTCAACAGCAATGGGTTTGGTTTTTTTTACTGGTCACTTGAGCTCTACACAAATGGGATCAGAGGGAGATACAGCGACAGAAAAGAGTCAGATTCCAAATCAAACAGGAGGCAGAGGGAGTAACTGTGCAGAGACTGGCCAAATGGAGGCATTAAAAAAAAAAAAAAAAAAATCCAATGGGATCTCCAGGGAGAACAAGAGAATGGCTGCAAAAGAGGTTTGGCACTGAGAGTTTGCATCTGTGGGGAAGAAACACAGAACATTATAAGAAGAGCCAAGAGGACAGTGGTGGTTCAGTGGTAGAATCTCACCTTCCAGACAGGAGACCTGAGTTCAATTCCCAACCGATGCACCTCATGCATAGCTACCACCTGTCTATCAGTGGAGATTTGTGTGTTGCTATGACGCTGAACACGTTTCAGTGGAGCTTCCAGCCTAAGACTGACTGGGAAGGAAGGCCTGGAAATCTACTTTCAATGACTTAATGGCAGCTAACAACAACAACAACGAACGTAGGATGAGGGGTTCTGAATCAGTGGTGACGCTAACCCAGTGTATTTGGGTTGAGGACTGTGGACTGTGAGGAGCCCAGGATAGCTAACATAGCCTTTGGTGGTTTTTGATACATCTAGCAATGGCATCAGGTCCATGGGTGGAGGCCCAAGGGGCAGAGGAAGGCCAGTCTGACGACTTCTCACACTATGGCCCTAGATTTCTCACACCCACCCTCAGGTGTATGATGAAGAATTGCAGCAGCTAAGGCAACACTACAGGCACAGTGGTGACCTTAGGGCAGATAGGAGAGAGGTTCCTCCACCCCAGGAGCTCAAATGTGTTGCTGCCAGGTTAGGAAGAGTTCCCTGACACTTAACCCAGGGATTCCCAAATTTAGAATCACCCAAACTATGTTTAAAACACACACAGATTCCTAGGCCTCACCTCAAACCAAAACCAAACCCGTTGCCATCAAGTTTATTCCAGCTCATAGCAACCCTTTAGGACAGAGTAGAACTGCCCCCACAGGGTTTCCAAGGAACAGCTGGTGGATTCAAACTGCCAACCTTTTGGTTAGCAGCTGTATCTCTTAACAACTTCACCACCAGAGCTTCGGGCCTCACCCCAGTTCTACTGAATTAGAAACTCCCTGGAGTGGGCCCCAGGAATCTATATTTTTAAGAAGCATCCTGTTGGCTTCAGAATTTCTAACTAGGAGGAACTTAGGGATGGTAATCTAGTTGGGTGACAGAAGTAAGAAAATACACTGGATTTTTTGTGTTTGTACAGTGACTCAAAGGGTAATCATCTTTACATATTTTCATATTCTTAAACTCAAATTTATTTAATTATGCTAAAATAAACCAAACATTTATGATTCCTTATTTTTAGCACTTTTGCTCTTCCTTCTCTCCTTTTACTCTTTGTCATTATTTTAATCTGAGGTCGCATCCTCTTATTGTTGGTCGTTTTAAAGACCTTCTGTTTCGATGTTGCACTTATCAAATGTTTCAATATTAAAAAAATGCATGTTATGGAACACCTTGAAAATCCCCAAAAGTTAATAAAAAAAAAAATTTTTTAAATGTTAATAGAAGAGGAAAATCACCTGTACTGCATCTTCCCACAACCATTCTTATTTACTTTTATTTCTTTTCCCAAAGTTTATTTTTCAGTAGTTATAATCATAGTATATACAATATGTGAAAATATATTGTTTTCTTAAACCTCTTTTATCATAAAAACTTCTCCGTGTTATGAATTACTATTCTTGCTCAATATATCTAATTGCTGCAGAATATTATATTGAGTAGCCAAATTATACTTGCTTAATCATTTCCTTTTTGTTGGATATTTGGGGCTGTTCTTTCTTTCCAAAAATATTTATCAACTGCCTGTTATGTGCTGGGCAGGGCTCTGGGGATTGGGAATGCAGCAATGATCAAAGCGGTGCTTATATTCTAGTGAGGGGAGACTGGCAATAAACTAATGTCAGGTGATAACAAATGTCATGAACAGAAGAGTGTGACAGGGTTGCTATTTTATATACGATGGTTAACACAAATAACACTGCAACGAGTAGGTTAGTTCATAATGCTTCTTAGTTTTTCAAATTATTTTGGTAGAATGGTTTCTTTTTGTTCTTAGTTGCTATCAAGACAATTCTAGGATAGTTTACCAGATGTAGAATTACTGACTCAAGAGGTATGAATATTTTTCAGAGTCTTCACATGTGTTGTTAATTGTATTCCAAAGGACTATCCCAATTCAATTTGCACTGGGCAAATCTGCTGCAAAAGATTTCTTTACAGTGTTTAAAATAAAAAAAAAGCAAAGATGTCACTTTGAGAACTAAAGTGCATCTGACCCAAATCATGGTTTTTTAAATCGCCTTTATATGCATGTGAAGGCTGGACAATGAATAAGGAAGACTGAAGAATAATCGATGTCTTTGAATTATGGTGTTGGAGAAGAGTATTGAATATACCTTGGACTACCAGAAGAACAAACAAGTCTGTCTTAGAAGAAGTACAACCAGAATGCTCACTGGAAGCAAAGATGGCGAGACTGTCTCACATACTTTGGATACGTTATCAGGAGGGACCAGTTCCTGGAGAAGGACATTATGTTTGGTAAGGCAGACGTTCAGTGAAAAAGAAGAAGACCCTCAATGAGATGGACTGATATGGTGACTGCAACAATGGGCTCAAACATAACAACAATTGTGTGGATGGTACAGGACCAGGCAGTGTTTCTTTCTGCTGTGCACAGGGTCGCTATGAGTCAGAACCAACTTCATAGTGCCTAACCCAATAACAACATCCCAATTCATATTCCCACCTTTGAGGTAGAATCTTTGGATATTTACACTTTTTAAATAATCTTTGTATGAATTTCTTATTGATTTGAATGAGCTTTTAAAGAATGGAGAAATTAACCTTTTATCATATTTGCTGCAAATATGTTTTCTAGATTCTTACTTGAGTCTTATCTGGTGACTCTTGATGACCTGGTTACTCTTTGCATAACCAGTTACCCTGAGACTCTTTGCTGAATAATTTTTCCCTTCTACATTGATTTGTGCAGTTTCATTTATCACATATTAATATTTTAAGAATATCAGGATCTGTTTCATGGCTATTTATTTTGTTAATTTATTTGTATATTTTGCATCAATACCACACTGTTTTCATCACTCAAGTATAAAACATTGTAGTATCTGGTGGGGTTAATTCCCCCTCATTATTCTTGTTTTTAACATATTTTTTATTATTCTTTGATTTATTCTTTTAAATAAATTTCATAATAATTTGATCAAGTATTAATCCCAGTCCCCTCCTGCCATTTTTCTATTTTTGATGCTATTAGGAATGAAGTTTCCTTTTCATCACATTTTAAATACATTATTGCTGTTATACAAGCTCACTATTGATTTTTGTGTGTTTATCTCATCCTATCATTTTATTGAACTCCTTTTTATCAATTTAAATAGCTTTTTAATGGAAACTCAGGTTTTATAGATATACAATTCATTTTTCCTTCTGTTTCTATCAGGTTTTATTATATGTTTTTATATCTTGTTACTTGATGTTTTAGGACTTATTGCCATTATGTTTTTATTTCAAAATACAGTTTTCATCAAAATAAAATTACAGCTTTAGCCTTGAATTTTACTTTCCTTAAGCTTGTTTGTGTCTAACGTATCTTTGTTTTCCTTTTATTTTAAACTTTTTCCTTTTCGTTTTAGCTATGTGTACTGGACACCTGTGGTGGTGTCTGCCATTCAGTGCTTCTCTTCCAACCACTCCGCTACCACTGAAACTATGATGTTAGTACAGCGTGTCTCCCATATCCTGGCCATAGTTGATTGGGCTTGGTATGGACACCTGACCTAAGCTTAACCAATCACAGTACCCTAATCTGCATGCCATAGTCAATTTGTTCATATACAGATACTTGACCTCAACCGGACCCATAAGAGCCTCTTTGACTTGGAGTACTGAGAGAGTGAGGTCAGTTTTTCCTTGGTGGCTTAAGGTCTAAGATATAAAAACCGGGAACAGCCAGAGGCCATATTTTTTTTCAGCATATGAAGAAAACTTGTTGTTGGGTGCCCTTGAGTCGATTTTCAACTCATAGCCATGTGACAGAGTAGAACTGCCCCCGTAGGGTTTTCTTGGATATAATCTTTATGGAGGCAGATTGCCAGGTCTTTCTCCCATGGAGCCACTGGATGGATTCAAACTGCCAACCTTTTGGTTAGCAGCTGGGTGCTTAACCATTGCACTACCAGGGTTCCTTATGGAGAAAACCAGCCTGCAGCAAAAGAGAATGAAGCTGGTACACAGAATCTCTGTGTATCAGACAGCAGCAGAGATGAGCAAGACAATAGTTGAATGTCATTAAAGTTCTCAGTTTCTGTGTTTCTGAGGTGCAGCTATGTCCCTGCACCTATAGTTGTTCAACTCCACTTTCGGTTTTGTGAAATACCTCAGTATTGGTCCAACAAATCCCCCTCTGTACTCAGGCTAATTTGAAGTGGTTTTCTGTCACTTGCAACCAAAAGATTCCTAGCTAATATATATTTTTGCAACCAGCTTAGTTTTACTCTTGAGGCTGGACTGCAAGTGAGATTGCTTTCCAATTTCTGGAGGTAAAGATTAATTATGTTTTATGTTACACTGGTCAGTTCAGCAGGGAATTAAGAGAGGGAAGAATACCATTCATTGGTTTAGGCTATCTTTGTCCCATCCTCCTCATCCCTTATCTAGATAATGCACTGGCTTGAGGTCCCAAGTAGTCTCAGTAACAATGTGACCATTTTTCCAAAGCACATAATCTGAGCAGCGGAAGATTGGTTTCATGGCCTTTGGATGGAGCGAGGGTAAAAGAGAGCAGATTGATAGCCTTTCTTTAACATGCCCTGCAGTTCTGTCTTCAGGGCCATCAGCCTGTACCTCTTGCCAGCTAAAGGCAGTTAAATAAAAAGGATCACTTCAGGGAACTGACTTTGCAAAAGGAACACCCATCCTGTCACCTCCCAGCATTCTCAAAGGGAACTGACGGTCAAAGTCAGAGTCCCAAGGCATGTGACAATAAGACAGGCTGGTCCTAGATGAAGACTGTATCAAAGATCACCACAATACCCTGACAGCATGCCACCAAGAATGTCAAGATCAGTGCACTTGTTTTCAGGACATGGATTTACCATGTTGGATGGTTTTTAGTCTCTTACTAGCAGCTTAGAAATCAAATTACTCTGCCGAGTGCCAGAGGCCCTGGCTCACTGACTGGGCCACTAAATCAGACTAATTGAGGTAACAAATATCCCTGAATATGCTTCCTTGAGAAAATGCAACCCTCAGAACATATGACATTTACTTCTGACTTGGCCAGACGTATTGACAAGTAGGCATCTTTCAGACTGCTTTTGATTTGTATTGATTAAAAGAAATATGGAATGAATTTTAAGAGTCCAAATGTACTGTACCTTTGCCCTGATTCAAACACAAACAGAAACACCAAACGGAAATTCGTAAGGGGAACACAATCTAGCCCAAGTCAGTAACAATTGAGAGCTTTTACCGCCTGACAGCAGCTTTCAAGCCCCTATGAAGTTATTTGGGGGGGCTTGGTGCAGTTCATAAAGAGCCAAGTGTCAATGTCACAAATGCCTTCCAGAAATTATTACAGTTGTTTGGCTACTGCGTTGGCAGTCTCAGCAGGACAACTAAGAAGTATAACATTACCAACAGCACACATTCCTTTCTTAGTCCTAGACGTGGTGCTTTGAAAACAAAAAATGAGGTGAGAACAAATAACTTTTACCTTTTCTGCCAACTTGACAGATAATTTCAAAACTTTCAGTGTAGTTCTTTTAATCCCACTGCAACAAATATTAAGAAAAAAGTTAGAAGCTGACTTTAACAATTGGATTGTAGAAGAGTAAAGTCAATGGTATGTAACATAATGCAAAATGAATCCACCAGAAGCATGTACTGGCACAAAGAAGGAAGGCATTTTCCTGAAGACTGCCATGCGCCATGCTGATATGCTAAACAGGCTGATGTTTTAATCAATACCTAGAACCCTAAAACACATTAAAAAAGATACTGAGATTTTATTTTAAATGAATTATTCATAACCACAAATCAAATTAAAAATAACATTAACGTACAATCTTTTTTTGCCAACACAAAAAATTATAAATAAAGAAAAAGAATGGCTAAGACAAGTAGAGTGTGTCAGCTGTAACTTAGAACGATTGGACTTCTTTGTTCCAAGCTTTATCACTCACTGACTGGTTTACTTGCGTTTATTATCCAAAATCTCTATGTCTACATGTCCAGATTACAAAGATAGTTCATCATCTATTAATAATAACTGTGGACCTCATCACTATAGAAAGTAACCTATGAACCACACAGATCATTTTTCTTCTCCTGACTTTGATACTGAAAGATGTTTTATGAGAAACCATGATTATCTTCTAAGATGCCAGCTCTGAATATCCCCAGCTTCCTTGATTGTACATTATGGGCTATTACACATTTTCCTATACCCTGAAAGAGTAATTCTTCTCAAGTGCAGCTCTGAGAGGAGGCACAGTTGGATTAGGGGAGAAAGACAGTAAAACTGGAGTCAGGAGACCAGAACTTAGCTTCCAGCTCTATTCTAATTGAGCTTTGTATTACTATTTCATCTGTTTCCATTACAGGTAGACTCAGAGTGCTGCTGGGGCACAAGGGGTACCTCTATTGGGTTACAAATGTGCTGAGCTACCGATTCCCTCAATCCTTGGATTGGATGAGTGAGGACTAGAACAGCTAGAGCCCTTGGGCCTCCTGGCCACAAGAAGTTTCAACAGTCAACCCGTATGCTGTAAAAATGTGATCACTTTCTAATGTGATCCGTGATATTAAAAGTACTGGGGTTGACAAATATTGACATTTCTCAGTCAGGAAATACGAAGGCTGAAATAGGATCAAAGTTTTAAACAGCATGGTATGGACACAGAGACAACTTGACCTTCTTGGGTCTCCTGTTGTGCTCTCACTCTCCTACACTCTTCCCTCACAGTCATCGTGGAAAGAATCCTAAACACACGCCCTCCTTAAATCCTGCTAGTGATCCTCATTATCTACACGGAAATGTCTAAATATGGCCGGCCATGATTTCCAGTATTGTGTGATTGCCCACCATTTTGTCATCTGATGTGATTTTCCTATTTGTTGTAAATATTATCTCTATGATGTTAATGAGATGTGATTAGCAGCAGTTATGTTAACGAGGCAGGACTCAATCTACAAGTTTAGGTTGTGTCTTCAGCCGATTTCTTTTGAGATATAAAAGCAGAGAGACATGGGGACCTCATACCACCAAGAAAGTAGCACCAGGAGCATAGCCCCTTCTTTGGATCCAGGGTTCCTATGCACAGAAGCTCCTAGTCCAGGGGAAGACTGATGATAAAGACCTTCCTCCAGAGCCAACAGAAAGAGAAAGGCTCCCCTTGGAGCTGACACCCTGAATTTAGACTTCTAGCCTGCTAGACTGTGAGAGAATAAACTTCTGTTTGTTGAAGCCATCCACTTGTGATATTTCTATTACATCAGCACTAGATAACTAAGACAAACACACTTCTGTAATTCTACTCATATTGTGATTTACAAGTCATATTGTCATTTACTACTGTCAATTCTAATATTGTGATTTACAAGTCTGCCTCCCTACTCGGAGCTAGAAGCTGTTAGATGCTGCTGCGGGGGTCATACCTTATTTGTCTCTATAATTGTGAAGGCTGGCACCATAGGCAACTGGTTAACATTTCTTGGGCAGATGGACACACTGACAGTTGAATGGATGAATGAATTAACGTTAATGTGGTCTTGTTCACTAAATCTCAAAACTTTGGTACAAGGGCTTTATGAACAAAAAGAACAATTTTATATAATGGGTACTCATTTGGCACTTAGCATGTCACAATTCATCCTTCTATATTAATCTCTTACCTCTCCAAGGAGATTATAAATTACCAACACACATACCAGTACGGTGTGCTATAGGTAACAAGAGACCTGATTCTTCTGACTCTGTATTGAAAGCATCTAGTCTCTAAGACAAGTTCAGCCACCTATTGTTCCAGGGATCTTCTTGGGAGCAGCATAATTTAGTGGGTGGCTAGCTAGGAGATTAAGATTTGTTGGCAAAGCAAAAGGACTTCCCCCTTCCAATCTCTAGAGGCAGTCATATGAATTAGTGAAACCTTCCCGGAGCTTGGCTGAGACAAGTAAATTAAGGTAGACTCAAATCACGTGGCTAAACATCCTCTCTAATTTCAAAGCACCATCTCTGGATGGAATAATGGAGTTTAATTTAGGGATTCAGATTTTTTAAAAAGTGATTGCTAAAAAAAAAAAAAAAAAGTGGTTGCTACACAGAAGAAAAATATCGGAACAAAATAGGACTCAAATTGACCAGATTTATCTTTCTACTTTATTCCCTTCCTCTCAGCACTAAGGAGCAAGCACTATGGTGAAACAGCCATTTATGATGGTTTCTTTCTGCTGCTACTCCTCTCATCTAAGTCAGAGTCACAAAATCATGGAAATACAATTAGCCAGCGAAACAGGACCTTCTGTCTCCAAGTAAAGCCCCATCAACTCACATAAGACGAAGCCCTCAGCCTTGTGGTTCTCATCAGCTCAGCATTTGCAGTGTCATATTCTGGGAAATATTGGACTCTTCTAAGCCTACCAGTTTCTTGCTTCCAGGAGGCACTTTTTTCCTACATAACTAGAAAAGTGCCTTTTTGAGTTTGGGCTTCCTAACCTTGAGAAGGAGTTGACGTGCTTCTTCACTGAGTGTGAAATGAGCAGATGGCGTTGTTTCACTCCAATTTGTTTTGCATGGACTGAGGAGAAGGCTGTGGGGGAAGGGATAAATGTTCTCTCCCTGATTGCTAAACACAAATTATTGGCACAAAAAAGCCACTTCAGTAACATTAGAGAGTCTACTTCTTAATAAGGACTGGAGCTTCACTTCCTTCACTTCAGGCTGGAAGTTATTGCCATCATGTTTTTCTCTTTATCCAGGAAGGATTTATTCTTCCCACTACAGCATAAAACAACATATTTGGACTGTTTGCCCAAGCTGGTATTTGAAGGAGCCCTTTGAGGTCATAGAAGTCACCCCCCTCAGTTTTTTTTTTTAACTCCTGTTGCCCCTTTCTAAACATATTCACCTCATTTTCAACTCTACAAACTGTATTAACAGTCAATTCCATACCCCAAAGATGTCCCCAGTGAACCTCAAGACAAGGAGCCTGAGTACTCTGATGGAAAATTGAAAAACTCCTGATGGTCCCCTCCCTCCAGCTAACCTTCTGTCTGGACTCCTGGAAGGAATAAATGCCCAAAGAGTAGTGGAGAGACCTCACCTTCCACCTCATGCTAGAGAACATTAGGAACTTCTGCTGGGTAAGCATGGGGGGCAGGGGTTGGGGGAACCCTGGTCCAATCTCATCCAAGGAAAAGACCTCCAAGAGTCAAGAGAGAGCTGTCTGACCTACAAGCTGTTACCACGTGTGTGCTGTGTTTCCACCATGCACCACCTTGATGCAGCTATAGCACCTTTTTATGTTCCCCCTTTTAATCTACTGGCACAAAAGCATCAGTAATTAATGTAGAATTTGCTAAGAATTTCACTGGGGATGGGGGTGGATGGAGAAAAGAGTTAACATCCACACTAAACAGCAACCCCAATCACTACCATCATGAATATTCTATTTATCTCTTTAGTGTTGTTCCACTACCCTTCACCTATGCAGCTCTAAATTCAGCTCTGCCTCCAAATTTGCATGGTTCCTTTAATAAAAGCTTTGTAGTTATTGGACCTATCATCCTCCTTAGAAAGGTTAGTAACTGTCATGGACTGAAATGTGTCCCCCAAAATATGTGTGTCATCTGATATAATTTTCCTCTGTGTTGTAAATTCTGTCTCTATAATGTTAATGTCATGGGTTCAGTGGCCATAATGCTGATGAGATCTACAAAATTAGATTGTATTTTAAGCCAATCTCTTTTGAGATATAAAATAGAGAAGCAAGCAGAGAGACATGAGGACCTCATACCACTAAGCAAGTAGCACCAGGAGCAGAGCACACCCTTTGGACCCAGGGTTCCTGTGCGGAAAAGCTCCTAGTCCAGGGGAAGATTGATAATAAGGACCTTCCCCCAGAACTGACAGAAAGAGAAAGACTTCCCCTGGAGGCGATGCCCTGAATTTGGACTTGTAGCCTACTAGACCATGAGAAAACAAACTTAGGTTTGTTGAAGCCATCCACTTGTGGTATTTCTGTTATAGCAGCACTAGATAACTAAGACAGTGACTACTATTATGTAAGCCCACACTCTGGTTGTCTCACCCCCGCTTCAGGTGATGTTGAAAAACACTCAATATTCTCCCCAAAAGCCGGTCTTGTTCGTACAATCTTCTTCACCTCCTCGTACAAGCTCTGGCCCAGTCTCCAGAATTCACTGGGACTACTGCCTCCTTTGTACTCATATAATGTGCAACTCCCTACTCGTCTCCTGTTTCTTTGACTTCCATTTCTCTCTGCGCTTAAGTTCCCAAGACTCACCTCAGCCCTTCCTTATTTTGGTGGCCTGTTCTAGGTGCCCTTCTTTAATAACCAGGCTCAGACTGAAGAGTAAAGGACCCTAGCCCAAGGGCTCATGCACTGCTCACTCTAATAAGGGAAAGACCCTGCTGCTTCCATCCTGCCTGGGCCACTCACTGAGAGTGATGTGTCATGTAACACCAATTCTTTGCCCTTAAATGAGACTATCTAATGTTGTATTCAAGGAAAGTACAAACATGTTCATTCTCCACCAATACCTTTAACTCTTAGGGATGGGCCATCCGTGGCCTCAGAGACTGACCAAAAGCTCAAGGTGATTGGTCACAGCCTGGCTTTGGAATTCCTCCTGGTCTTCACCCTACCTGTTCCTTGTTGAGTTTACCTCTTATGTCTGCCTTGGTTTGACAGCTATCCATTTGGACCTGGCTCTGCCTTTGGAATTCTGTCCTTCAGAGTTGGGGCCTAGTCTCTGGACCTGGCTATCTAGTTTGATGCTGCTTTGAGGCTCGCTTCTTTTGGCATGGGAGACCTTGCCTTAAAACAGGTATGGGAAGGCCCCTGCCTGGCAACTGCTTGGTGGAAAACCCCCACCCACTCTTAGTCACTGAGGTGGCTGGACGTACGAAACAAATGCAAGGTTCCAAAAGAAAGAGCTATATGAACTTGCAGAGTTATAATAGGATTGCCATGTGTCTGGTATTGAGCCAAGCAATCTGGTATTTTAACTTCCTGCCTAGTTAAAAAAACAAAAGGGTACATATTTCTGAGTGGTTACAATGAGGTAAAGAAACTATTTCTAAAATATAAAATATAGATTATGATAAATACAAAACATTTAAAATAGGCAGATAAATTATTTAAATTAAGCAATTTTTAAATCACTCCCTCCCCTCCCAACCCCCATTCCAAACATAGGTCTGGTACTTTTGTAGAAAAAACTTGGAAACCTAAATTATTATTGTTGAATATTTACCCCTCCCCCTTTTTTACCTAAAAATGTACAGGAACTGGCTCCGTCATTTTTCAAAACAAAATCTGTATGCTGGGAGATATATGGGTGACAGAACTGGGTATTCAACTAACTGTTTAGAACTGTTTTCGAATGTTTGGTTTTCAAAAGAACACAAAATGTGGTCTCCCTGGAATTTGTCTCCTAATCTTAAAAATAAGGATGGGTTTCAAAGGACATTTAATCATGATTTTCATTCCTTTTCACTTAATAGTATATTTCGAAAGTGCTACTTGATACCTAAAAAAAAAAAAACCTCATGAATTCTTTTAATAATTTCCTTCTGCCTTGAACTAAGAAAGGTTTTTGCCAAAAAGAGCTGGAACTGACAAAGACTTGGGACTGGATTAAACCTTATGGCTTTTTCTTTTTTTGAAAGCATGTCAGAATATTGTCTTCTGCAGTTTATAATTTTCCCCCTTTTTTCTCGCATACCAATTGAATAATAGTTAAAAGGTCACCTCTTTCTCATTCCACCACCAAAGTATACCTTCTTCCAATTACCCATAAAGGGCAGATGCTTCCAAGGAATTATTTATTGTTTATTAGCCAAAAGGCAAAGGCCATAGAGAAGGCTCTGTGTCACACATAGGAATTCTTGGCAGTAGCATTTAAGAATCCCTAAGCCTAAAAAAAAAAAAAAAAAGCCACATTGACTGTATTTCCAAGAGCTTGTTAACCGATGGCCTGCTAAAATGCATCTCTATGGGTGGGTCTGAAGAGCTGCTTTTCTAAAGTATCACCTTCACCAATAATTTGTTTCAAAAACGTTTATTGAGTGGCTGCCTGCCTGGCACTGTTAAAGATGCCAGAAATAAAGCAGTAAACAAAACAGGAGAAAAAAAATCCTTGTACTTTACAGCGCTAAGAAGAAAGTCTCATTTCCTTTAGCAGGTCCAATTATTAAAAGTAATAACTGGATGTAAAAGATGACTAGCGTCCAAGGAAACCCAGACTTTTTCAGACTGTGGACTGCTTTTGGATTGGGGTCCTCCTGGAAGGAAGAACTGAGAGCCATTCATCTCCCAAATCCTCATCTGCCCAGATCCGTTGCCATGAAGTTGACTCTGACTCATGGCAACCCCGTAAGCGTCAGAGCAGAACTGTGGTCCACAGGGTTTTCAGAAGTAGACCATCAGCCCTTTGATCCAAAGCACCTCTGAGTTGACTTGAACCTCCAGCCTTTCGGTTAGCACCCAAATGCGTTAACCATTTGCACCACCCAGGGACTCCCTGCCCAGACCAGTGTTTGTTAAATCTATCAATATTTTGTTTCAACCATAGATGGTCCATTTTTGGGCAAAGAACCTTTGGGTCCATGGAATGATCTCCCTATATGAATGACCAACAAGCCTTCAGGTTTACTAATTATTCACATGTAAAAACAACAATTCTTTAAACTTCTCTGATAGGAGAAAAAGTAGTTTTAGTAATTGAAGTTTCAATCAAGTAAAGTAAGGAAGTATTTTCACATTGTTGCACCGAGGCTGGTCTTATAAGTGCAATGCTGTGGAATAGCATGGATTATGGAATAAACTGGGAGAAGCCAGGAGTTTCATACCTATTCAAACTCCTCTTTTGCTACCTCCAAGTTCTCTCTTCTACCCAGAGTTCTCGCAACAGGAAAAAAAAAAAAATCAACCATTGGACTGGTTATTACTCAGTGCTGAGCTGCCTTCTCTAGGTATCGATTTTTACATATGCAGACACCTCTCAGAGGATTATCCTCTGCCAATAGTCACTGCACCTGGAAGATGGGAGGGAAGGAACACTTAAAGAGCTCAAACTGCGTGCTAGACATTTTATTTGTCACATCATTTAATTCCTACAACCATTTCGAAGAGCAGCTTTTCTCCTCTTATAGACAAGGAAATCGGGGTTCAGAGAGGTTACGTGACACACCCCCAGATCAGACAGTCCTCATGCCGGAGCCAGTAGTCAAACGTAACCTTTCTCTCCTTACCTCCGAATTCATTTATCAAATTCCTCTCCTCTGTGGCACACAGCCCTAAGGAGGTCCTAGAGAGTGATGACTGCCTGGCAAGAGCACTGAAATGGGGTGGCGGGGAGGCGGGGGAGGGAAGAACAGAGAAATGAAATGAGAGACAAAAAGGAAACATTTTGCTGACTTTACCATTTTCTCTGAGGTCAAATCCAGCACAAGGCTACATTCTGACTGCTTTGATAAAATTTCTGATTCTCAGAATTACTGACTTGGCAGGACCTTAGAAGCCATCTAGCCCAACCCACCATTAAAAGCTTTATTCAGTCATTAACGCACTTTATTACTGTTGGTGATCTGGGAAGCAGTGTCATTGACTTGGCAAGTGAGCTGCATTTCTCTAAACCACAGTTTTCCACTATCTCATCATGAGCTGGTATAGAGAGATTTCACTTTAAATAATAATCGTTCTTTACATCTATTTAGCTTTTCACACACATTCTGTCAAACCAGTTTGCACACGATTACTAACCTAAAAGTTGGCAGTTTTAACCCATCCAGCAGCACCGCAGATGAAAGACCCGGTGATCTGCTTCCATAAAGATTGTTGTTGTTGTTAGGTGCCATCCGGTCAGTTCCAACTCATAGTGACCCCATGTACAACGAATAAAACCCTGCCCAGTCCGGTACTATCCTCACAATCTTTGTTATGTTTCAGCCCATTGTTGCACTTACTGTGTCAATCCATCTCCTTGAGGGTCTTCCTCTTTTACCAAGCATGATGTCGTTCTCCAGGGACTGGGCCCTCTTGATAATATGTCCAAAGATCGTGAGATGAAGTCTCACCATCCTCCATTCCAAGAAGCATCCTAGCTGTTCTTCCAAGACGGGTTTGTTCATTCTTCTGGCAGTCCATGGTATACTCAATGTTCCTCTCCAACACCATTATTCAAAGATACCAATTCTTATTTGGTGTTCCTTATTTATCATCCAGCTTTCGCATGCATATGAAGCAATTGAAAGTACCATGGCTTGAATCAGGTGCCCATTAGTCTTCAAAGTGACATCTTTGCTTTTTTACACCTTAAAGAGGTCTTTAGCAAAATTGCCCAATGCAATACATCTTTTGATTTCTTGACTGCTGCTTCCATGAGTGTCAATTGTGGATCCAAGTAAATGAAATCCTTGACAATCTCAATCTTTTCTTCATTCATCATGATGTTGCTTATTGGTCCAGTTGTGAGAATTTTTGTTTTCTTTATATTGAGGCGCAATTGATAGTGAAGACTGTAGTCTTTGATCTTCATCACTAAGTGCTTCAAGTCCTCTTCACTTTCAGCAAGCATGGTGTGTCATCTGCATATCACAGGCTGTTAATGAGTCTTCCTCCAATCCTGATCCTGAATTCTTCTTCATATAATCCATCTTCTCGGATTATTTGCTCAGCATACAGATTGAATAAGGATGGCGAAAGAATACACCCTGAGGTATATGCCTTTCCTGATTTTAGACCACGCAGTATCCCCTTGTTCTTTTTGAATGACTGCCTCTCAGTCTATGTACAGGTTCCTCATGAGCCCAATTAAGTGTTCTGGAATTCCAATAAAGATGACAGCCAAGAAAACCCTATGGAGCAGTTCTGCTCTTGTAACGCATGGGGTCGCTGTGAGTCGGAATGTGGCTGAATGATAATAGGTTTGGTTTTTTTATTTTATAGTATAAAGAGCCAGGAACTAGGCCATATAGATCTGGATTCAAATTCTCACTCTGCTACAGACCAGCCATTTGAACTTGGGCCAATCTTTTAATCTTTAGGCTTCCTTGGGAAAGTTGTCGACTTTATTTTTCTTTTAAGCCTCCAAGATCGCATCTGTAAAATGGGGACAATAATATCTCCCACGCGAGGTTGAACTAAGGACTAAATGAGGTCAGGTATGTAAGTGTTTGCTCGTGGCAGGTGCTCAGGGTTGTTTGCTTTTCTCTTTCCCTTTCTTCTTTTTACAGCTGAGGAACTGGAGGGGAAAAGAAGCAAATCAGCTTTCTCAAGATAAGAAGGCCAGTGATTGCTGAAAGGAGACTAAGCCTTTTTTACTGCAATTCCAGGCCTCTTTGCCCTTCACCATCCTGCCTGGAATAACTTTCTCTTCCTTCTCTGCCCCTTGGATTGGTACACACATTACCCTTTCACCTAACTTCTGATTTCTTTGTAGTGCAAACTCTTCTACCCTAGGCTTCTGTTCTGCTGTTTCAGCTCCCTGCTAGTTTCTGTGCATATTGCCTCTTGCCAGTTTCCTGGGTGTATTATATGTTCTTCAGAAGTTTAAGACAAATGGTCGGGGCACTTTCAGCCACGGCCCTCAAATGTGAAATCAGGTTCTCATATAGGAGACAGAGCAGCTGTGGTGGCATCTGGGCAGATGGGTTCTGAGTCTCCTGGCTTCTGGTGCCCTGGTGTGATGTACTGCAGGCTGCCTTCTGGATTTTGATTATGGCTCCCATCACACTGCAGCTTCCCCAACACTCCCCTAACAACCTCTGATTTAAACAGCCCCCCACTCAGCCTTTCACATACCCTTGTAGCACACAGAACTGGTGCAGCCCATTGAGAACCCCTCCAAAGAATCACTGCCAAAGGAATTAGAGTTTTTTTAAAGAGGTCATTCTTCCAAGGCTACGCAGAAATACACGCAAGTCTTTTAAAATTATCTTTATTTAGGTGGTTCAAAATGCACGGTCACATCGTTGCACTGGGTGAAAAGAAATATGTAGATTTACAATACAGCATGCATACATAACATGCATATTAATGCGGAACACATAATAAAAGATACTTGTCACTCATTTCCTTTATCATAAATTCAAGTAGTACAGTTGGAATATTACCCAACCCAGAGAAAATACAGTATCATAGATCTGAGAGAGTTCTCAAGAGATCATCTAGTCGACCTACCTATCTATCTATAAGCAGAGGGAATGTCTGAACTAATAAGAATTGAGAGTTAATGTTTCCTTATTGAATATCTCTAGGGAAAAGATTCTGCTCTAAAGCTTATTTATATATGTAAAATTGTTTGGTTACCACCAAACAGCAACCCCTGGGAAATTCCCACAAATAATAGGGATCATATTTCTTTTCCTTCCTGGGGAAGGCTCTAGGGACATGATCTTAGAAAACTTGTCAAGAAACCCTATGTCATATTCTAGTCCATGGGACCTACCTTATTCCCTTTAGGCTCCCTGACCCCTTACTCAGAAGGGTGCTCATGTGTTTGCCCACCAGAGCCAAGGCTGATGCCTCCGGTCCACAGGACCATTGGTGACTACCATTGTCATAGTTCTCTTGGAAGGCAAAAACAATAAATTTAGCTGTTAGTAAGAGTTCTATGGAGCCTGGGTGGCACAAGTGGTTTGCAATCAATACCTAAAGGTTGGTAGTTTGAACCCACCCAGTAGCTCCTCAGAAGAAAGCCCTAGTAAATTGCTTCCATAAAAGTTACAGCTAAGAAAACCCTATGGAGTAGTTCTACTCTGTAATACATAAGACCACCAGGAGTTGAAATTGCCTTGATGGCAAGGGGCTTGAGGTTTTTTCTGTTTTTAACAGTTCTATGCTTCTACTTGGTTCCCATTAGTACTAAGACTTTACTTTGCAAACCAACTTTACCCTTACACTTTATTGTTCTCTTCCCCAAAGCACCTGCCAAGCCCTCAAGGAATGAAAGAGGAGAAGGGAAAGGACAGGCTGTACAAGGAGCAGTAGAGATGGTCCTCTTGATCCCACAGTGTTCCAGAGAGCACGCCCCTTTCCACATTTTCTCCCATTCCAGAGAGCTCACCCCTCCACAGTCAAGCAAAGCAAGACAAACAAATCAAATCAAAAGAGAGCAAAGCAAAAATACAGACCATGTGTGAGAGCATGCAGACAGCAAGGAGACTTTTCTGCATCTGGCCTGGCTGTCCACCATGCTAGAGCTTCAGGCAAGGTCTTAAACTCCTTCACACAGTTGCCAGACTTCATTCGAAAGGGCGACTGGAGTTTATCTCACTTTCCCTGGATTCTCATCTCTTCAGAAAAATCCAAAGTTACAGTAACCTAACCTTTGTGGAGTAACAAAATATCAATGGTCTCCCCAAAACAGTTTTAAAATGTGCTTATAAATAACATTGTAGGAAAGAGGGGAAAACAAGTATGCACAAAGAAATGGCTTAACCATTTCGTCAGCTGATTAGGGAAAAAGAAATTTTATTCTTTCTGGGAGAAGGGAGGGGAAACTAATAGATGATATTCAATCTGTTTTTTTTAGTTTCCAGCTGAGTCATTCCAACACATGGTGACCCTGTGTGTGCAGAGTAGAACTACTCTGTAGGGTTTTCAAGGCTCTGACCTTTCAGAAGCAGGTCGCCAGACCTGTCTTCTGAGGCACCTCTTGGTGGGTTCAAATCACCAACCTTTCCACTAGTAGTTGAGCCCTTAACCTTTTTGCCACCCAGCCTTAACCAGTACTCAGTCTAAGAATTGCAGTGTACAACCATGCTGGGGAAAACCTTGTCCTCACTAGGAGCTAGTCATCTCCATCCTATTTGGGAACTCCACCCCAGGGACTCTCCCAGGTCCCCTGAGCCTTCCATATCCACTCTCAATGGACCCCAGCCACTGGCTCAATGCTGATTTTGGACATAATTGCTTGCCTCTAGTCTGTGTGTCTAGTTAGAAGCCCCATTAACATCTCAGTGTTTCTTACAAACATGAACATACATTTTCATTCTTCTACTGTCTCTTGTTTCTCTCCTTCATAGACTGCCTCATCTTCTTGGTCAGAGCCTGGGATTTTGTCAACTCCTTTTCTGCCCAGCCGAGCCAACCCAGCCCAGCCCTGCACAGCCTAGCACAGCCCAGCCTAGTTGCTGAGACAGGAACCTATTACCTGCGTTCTTGGTCTTGCCCCTCAGTGGCTTTAGGTGTATTAACTTGGCTCCATAAGGTTTTGAGCAAGAGACTAACACATCTGAACTTTGGTGACAAGGATTTATTGTCATCATACTTAAGATGCAAAGTCATAAGGGACATTTTCTCCTCAGCTGTACACTAAACTCTGTCTAGGTTCCAGTGCTTCCAACCACATTAAGAGTAATCCCAACCTCGACCTTATTTCCGCAAAAGAGAGAACTGAATAGGGTGGGCCTGCCAGTTTCCAATATGAGGTACCCTCAATGAGCAGATTTTATGCCACCCTGCCTCAGAGCCAGTTGTTCTACTTCACATCAGCGTCTGGTGAAGCCAGTTGTGGTCAGGGCACTGAGTTGGTTTCACTCAAAACATGGCATAAGCAATAACAACTGACACAGGAAGGAACCGGTTTAGGCCACTTTTCTTAAAAGGGAACTTCAGGTGTGGCAGGTGTTCCTGGACTCCTGTAGCATAGGCTAAACATCCATGTGGCTGCCAGCTGCTGGCAGCCTATCAGGTGCTCCCTCCCTCCACACCTGCCCGGGTCTCAGTCTCTGGGACCTGAAACCAGGACTAGGCCCTGATAGCCCAATCTCATCTAGGCTCTCTCCAAGCCTGAAACCTGTGTCTGTGCCCTTGTCTCACCTGGTTTGACTCCTTTAAAGGCACACCCTTGCCCTGGCAAAATGGCAGCTTGCTCTAATTTCTTTGTTACCCACCTGCACAGCCCAGCCTAGTTGCTGACACAGGAGCCTATTACCTGCATTCTTGGTCTTGCCCCTTAGTGGCTTCAGGTGTATTAACCTGGCTCCAAAAGGTTTCAAGCAAGAGACTAACACATCTGAACTTTGGTGACAAGG
Source organism: Elephas maximus indicus (assembly GCF_024166365.1). Lineage (NCBI taxonomy): Eukaryota > Metazoa > Chordata > Mammalia > Proboscidea > Elephantidae > Elephas > Elephas maximus. Next base: position 63,186,465 of record NC_064831.1, on the reverse strand, counting down.
ATTTATTGTCATTTTACTTAAGATGCAAAACCATAATGGAAATTGTCTCCTCAGCTGTACACTCTGTCTAGGTTCCAGTGCTTCCAGCCACATTAAGAGTGATCCCAACCTTGACCTTATTTTCCTCCAAAGAGAGACCTGAATAGGGTGGGTCTGAATAGACTTGTCTTCTATTAATGCTTCTCCATAAACCATTTGTCCCTGGGTGGTATAAACAGTTTGCACTTGGCTACTAACCAAAAGGTTGGCAGTTGGAATCCATTCAGCAGTGCCATGGAAGAAAGACCTGTTGATCTGCTTCCATAAAGATTATAGCTTAGAAAACCCTATGGAGCTCAGTGCTACTCTGTAACATAGGGGGTCACCTTGAATTGGAATTGGCTCAATGGTAACAGGCTGTTTGTTTGTTTTAATTAACCCCTTAGTGCTCTTGGCTTCTGACTTCAGTTCAACGGCCTTCATTACTCCTTTCAGATCTCCTCCCCTCAGCTGTGAATTCTACAACTCACCTTCTAGATCTTACTTGCCTTGGCCCCAGTCTTCTCCATCTGACTACCCTGTAGGGCAGCCATCACCTGATCAGTTTAGGCTGTGGACACAAGTCCGCACACCACACTTTGAGCGCAAGGACATAATGAACTTAGCTAGCACAGGGAGGTTTCGGCTTTTTCAGAATGCGGCAGTGGAGCTTCTAACATGGCTGGAAGGCTTATGACCCTACACACTTCACGATTCTGAGTAGCAAAGGGAGTGGTCTTTCTGGGTTTCCACCTGCCTGGGGAGGGTGAAAAGCGGGTCATCCTCATGTGCACCTAGACATGTGGGCATAGACGACTTATGCGGCAATCTGCCACCTTAGACATGGTAAGGTTGGTCAGGGCCATTCTGGGGAGGGGGAGATGGATAGGTAAATGGGACTCTTCCCAGAATCACCTTCAGTCATTGATCAGATAGAGCTAGATTCTGCCTACCTTAAATGGCTCAAGCCCAGGAGACCAGGACTGCCGCCATGGTAAGCTGCACCTGGGCCAGCAGCTGCCTTCACCCCTGGGAGACCTCTTAGGCAGCTCCCCTCCCACCCCTACCTATGTTCAGATGACCCAGCAGGTAGTCACAGAGTAGACCGACAAGAAGCTGCCTTCTTCTTCAGTTTTCATTAGAGCCTTACCCCCAGGCCCAGCCCCAGGATGCCTTCACGCCTAAACTCAACTGCTCCTGATAGTGTTTTGGTGCTGTTTGAAAGAAAAGCTGCTAACCAGGCCTGAATACAGCATTTGCTGGACCCTGATGCCTATTCTCACTCATCCCCACCCACAGGTCTGGCCAAAGGTGCTGGCGTTCCCAAAGCTGAATCTTCGAGGCTAGGAGCAAGGCCTACAGACTCATGTTCATTCATGAAGGAAGGAGGAAAAGGTGCCTCAGAGAGAGAAACTTGGCTCTCTGGATTCCAAGATGCAGCGGGAACCATTAAGGTTGCCACTCGGAACTCAGAGACAGTGAGGATATTTAGGTGATCTGGATCGTTCAGCTCTGGCTATAAGAAAACCTTGGGAAACAGTCTGACAAGACCCAGGGTGTCCTCGTAGGAGGTGTGCGCAATGCTGTCAGGGTGCTCCAAAGCCTAGAAGGATGTTTCTTTGAAATTGCAAAGCCGCCATCACTGTAGGAGCCCTGGTGGCACAATAGTTAAGCACTTGGCTGCTAACCAAAACGTTGGTGGTTCAAAGCCACCAGCCCTCTACGGGAGAAAAGACCTGGAGATCTGCTCCCATAAGGATTAAAACATGGGTCATTATGAGTTGAAATTGACTCGATGGCACCCAACAACAAGAACTACTTTAGAACAAGCTCCCGAAGAAGTAGAGCTTCACCTGGTCTTCAACCTAAGGTTGTCAAAAATTCCTTTTAAGCTGTTTTGCTTGGATCTGGGTTTTGTCTGCTGAGTATCTCTCCTTTTAGAGAAAAGCCTTTCCTATCAGATTATATGATTCTGCGGAAAACTGCAAATCACAGGACCCCGCCCCTTCCATCCAGGAGTGGATTATCCAATAGACAAGGTAAGCATGGTACCTACCTTGCTTACAAGATCATCTGTAGTGCCGAGAAGGCAGCAGGGGACAGGAAACCTGGAAAAGTGGAAACAGGGAATCCAAGGTCCAGAAGGGGAGAGTGTTGACATGTTGTGGTTTTGGCAACCAATGTTACAAAACAATGTGTGTATTAAATGTTTAATGAGAAACTAGTTTGCTCTGTAAACCTTCACCTAAAGCACAATTAAAAAAAAAAAAGATTGACAAAAAAGATCATCTGTAGTGAACAATTTCACATTTTTTCATCACATCAAAGACTCTAGTTCTAGGTATGACTGGCATCTTTCCCAACCTCACAACACCTTCCTACAGAACCCAAAGCCTCTTTTCAAATTTACAATCCCTGACAGGGATGGTTAATCCAGTAAGTAAGGTAAGCATAGGCTTACTTGTGCTTACTTACTAATCTGTAGTGAACAATTTCACATGGGTTTTACCACAGCTGTGGTAGCGCATGTGAAATTGTTCACTACAGATGATCTGGTAAACAAGGTAAGCACCGTGCTTCCCTTGCCTATTGGATAATCCGCCCCTTCCTCCATCACAATCAGCAATCAATCTATCTCTCCCAGGCATTTGAATCTGGAGTGGGAATGCAGGGGGTTGGAAGGCAGATGGAAGTGGGCTCTTGCAAAAACTATCACAATGGAAGAAGGCAGCCCAGGCATTATCACCCTCATGTCACAGGTGGGAAAACTGAGACTCAGAAGAGAAAATATTTTGTACAAGACCCTGCACTAGTAAAGGGATGACCCAGTATTTGAATCCAGGTCCATGTGACTCTTGAATCTATGATTGTTTACTCACCATGATAGTTTCCATGACTGAATCCTTATTTCCACCCTACAGAATGGAGAAATCAGGGAGAATCGGCTCTAGAGCTTGCCCACTTCATTCAGGGAGTTAGAAGCGGAGGCAGACATGAGATTCCATTGTTTCTCATTTATATGAGAGGATCATGGTATTTCCTCTTGTCACCTTGCCACAATTCCCTGCATCAGCTCATCCTTGTATTTCTCCCACATCCTACTATTAGCTAATGAAGGGTTTGCAGTCATTTTTGATGCACACTATTCTCAGATTTCAGGTCTGCCCTCATCTTCACCTCCATTAAACAGTCCCTTCCCTAAGCGTGTCCTCTATTTTCCGAATCCTGCTTTTCTCAACCAATAACGACCTCCGCCTGTCGAGTTACCCACCTGGCCCCAATTGCCTATCAAGCAGGCTGGAAACCAGGGTGTCCCTGAAAATACTGAAATTGCTCTTCCACTTTGTCGTTTGATGTTAGGTTTTAACCAACTAAAGCCTGTGTATCGAGGGGCATTGGAACCTGTTCAGAGATGGTTTATTTTCATACAATCTGTAAGCTTCTTTCTTCCTGATGAATCAGCACTACAGCTCTGCTCCCTCTGCTCCAATGGCAACAAGGCACAAAGACTGTCAAGCGTCAGCCCATAAATGACTCTAAATGCACTTATTATTCCACTGTTTTTCCCACTGATTCCTCCGGAGTTCAGTGCTCTGTTCTAGGTGGTTGTAAGCGTCAGCATATCTTGTGGAAGACACACGGGGTTCAAAAAAGCATTTGATTTCTTTGGTGTACCGTACGCACTAGGAAAACAAACAGCAAACAAAAACATTCTCATTTGAAAATCAGATTCTTTTTATAATCTTCAAAGGAGAAACTTAAATACAATGTCAACCTCATCCAATTAGCCCAGAAGCACTTCAGGCTGTGTTTGGGAAGATAAACTCCAGAGGAAAAGACTGGCTTGACACACATCTTGTGGACTTGAAAAACACTCTCAGTTCTGTGTAGCCACCTGCCTCGACGTACTTAGAAGCCAGACAAGGTGTGCTGTAATTTAACCTAGCACGAGCACAATTATTTCCTTTTGGGGGTCTGAGGGTCATGATCAGATGTGCTTGGGTTAATTCTTGCTGTCACTTCTCTGCTTCTGCTACTGACTCCATCAACTCCTTTTTTTCTTTTTTCTGTTTTTAAGTGCCTGCCTTTCTAGGCACTGTGGGAGGGAGACCCAGTAAATGGCCAAGTAGATCCCTTTCAAGGGCCTCTTAATACCAGTAATGTAAGCAGATTGTATCACTGGTGGCTGGACCCTGAAGAGAATTTCAATTCTAGCAAGAGCAGCCGGAAATAGGCTTTTTAAATCCTTCCTTGCCGGATTCTAACTTGCTTGGGAGAGGGCTGCCCACTTTTACTGGTCTCCTAGCAACCGAGCCCCTTTCTCCACAGGCACTGCTGCTGTCCACTGGGCAAGGCTTGGGAGAGTCGGGCTCTCCCTACTCTCCCCAGCACAGGGCAAGAATGTCACCGAGGGAACGGGTGTGAGCTGCTCAGAGAAATTGCTAAATGGTCTGTAAATGTGCAGTGAGGGAGACAGTCTAAATAGGGGGGACCTTTCACACATTTTTCAGAGGAATCTTGGGATTGAAATTCATCCTCCTGCTTCCTTCCAAGAATAGCTTACATGCATGGAACGCTTTGTATTTTAGCAAACACTTTTGCCTCCATCACCTCATGCAATTTCACCATAAGAGCCTTGAAAGACCTCCACTGTGGGAAAGAGCAGAGGGGGAATTTCCTAAGTTCACTTAGATGCTTTTAAAGAATTGAAGGTGAAACTTCAGGTCATTCAATTAATAAACAAAAACCTGTTGCCGTTGAGTCACTTCCAACCCACGTCGACCCCTTGTGTAACAGAGTAGAACTGTTCCATAGGGTTTTCTTGGCTGTTTTCTTTATGGAAGCAGATCGCCAGGCCTTTCTTCCACAGCACTTCTGGGGGGGGCTCACACTGCCAACCTTTAGGTTAACAGTGAAGCCCAAACTGATTATGTCACCCAGGGACCTACTCAATTATCGTTGTAAGTTGCCGTTGAGCAGACTCCAACTCATGGCAACCCCATGTGTGGAGAGTACAACTACTCCATAGAGTTTTCAAGACTGTGACTTTTTGGAAGCAGATGGCCTGGCCTGTCTCCTGAGGCGCCCCTGGGTGGGTTTGAACTGCCAAACTTTTGGCTAGTAGTTCAGCACTTAACTGTTTGTGCCACGCAGCGACTCCTATTAGTAGGATCAAAAAAATAAAAATAAAAAAAGGAAGTAGGGCAAATTCCAAACACCAGTATTTAGTTATTATTATTAGTGGTAATTTAGGTTCTGGCCAGCTAAACTTTGCCTGTGTGGGTGGGAGTTTAAGTGGAGCCCAGGACAGGTGACGTGTTCTCATTCTCCCTCCCGCTCTGTCCTTTTCCTTGTCCCTTCTCCAGCAGCCACCTTTGGGATTAAAACTGATGGGAGGCTCCTTGTTCATAATGGTCTTATTCTGAGTTTCCCTTATAAAATTCTTCCCTTTCAGTGATAAAAGAAAAAGCAGGAGAAAAAACTCCTTCTTTCTCCTATAAGATAGAAGGAAGAGAAGCAAAATCTTCTCACCTATTCAGAAACCCTGCAAAGTCTCTCTTAGCTGGAGATGGAGAGCCAGGTTGTAAACAATGACTCAGAAAATCTGGCCCACTGATAAGTATCTGCTTGTTTGTATTTCCCTCTCTCATTTGTGGATCAGAACTCTTTGAAAGAAGTTACTGATTCACTGTGGTCTACGGCATCTTTTTAATTTTAGTAGTGTTGTAACTCTCCCCTGGTATAAGGAGCCCTGGTGGCACAGTAGTTAAGCACCGCTGCTAACCAAAATGTCGGTGGTCTGAATCAACCAGCTGCTCTGAGAGAGAAAGATGTGACAGTCTGCTTCCAGAAAAATTAGTCTTGGAAACCCTATGGGGTAGTTCTACCCTGTCCTATAGGGCACCGTGAGTCAGAATCAACTCAATGGCAATGGGAACAACTAACATGATTGTTCTAAAAGACTCTGCAGGAAAGACAGGATCTAAAAATGCAATGGAGTCTTTGGGTGGTGCAAACCAGAAAGGTTGGAAGTCAGGGTCCACCCAGAGGCACCTCAGAAGAAAGCCCTGGAGATCTACTTCAGAAAAATCACACGTTGAAAACCCTACGGAACACAGTTCTACTTGTCAGGGTCAACTCAACAGCAGCTGGGTAAGACTTTATTTGGATTTCACCTAATTTCCACCTATGTCCTTTTTCTGCTCCAGGAGCCAATCCAGGATCCCACATGGCATTTTGTTGTCATGTTTCCTTAGTCTGCTCTGCTCTGTGACAGTTTTTCAGTCTTCCCTTGTTTTTCATGCCCTTGACACTTTAAAAAAAAATACCAATTTTGTAGAATGTTTCTCAGTTTGGATTGATTTGAAGTATTTTCTCATGATTAGACTGGAGTTATGGGTTTTTCCCAAAGAATACCAAAGAGGTCATGTGCCCATCTCATTACGTGATACCTGTGGGGATCTGATATCCACATGGCGTCACTCACTGATAACGTTAACCTTGATTATTGGGTTAAGTAGTGTTTGCCAGGTATCCCCACTGAAAAAATACTAATTTCCCATTTCCATACTCTGTTCTTTGGAAGTGAGTCACTAAGCCCAGCTCACCCTGGGTGGTCAGGGGTAAGAGGAGAGGGTATCTGCATACATTATTTGGGAAGACTTTTTTCTTCTCCTCTATTTGTTTATAAAATATACATAAAAAAAAATCTTGATAAACACTCTGGAAGTTCAATATTCCTGGTATGAAACAAAGACAAGTAAGTACCCTTGGGCAAGGTACTAAAAAGAGAATCAAAAAGTAGAAAGCTGATCTAAATAAAGCATTTTAATATCATGAAATTTTGAAATTGATAATGGAGTCTTTAAAGTGCTTTAAAAAATCACAATACCCACAGAAGAACGCACTATTTAACCATTTTGTAGTACAGCCTCACTATTAGAAAGGATAGCAAACCATTGTAACAGACCTTTCTAAGGACTGGGGGTGGTATCTGAATTAAGGCCATAGAAAGAAACTTCCAGGACAGACATGATATTGCTCCTTGTAAAGTGTGAATACTAATTTTCAGGATTAAAAAGCAAAGGGAAGGATACCCACGCCTGTGCGAAACAGATTACAGAATTCCTTCAGGGTACTGCAGGCCACAGTTTGGCCCTCTCCTGTGTGGAAATGCAAAAAAATGTAGCATTTGATCCCACAGGCAGCCTGGAGCATCTCTAGAAGGAAAAGTGTCTGTTTCTAGCTTGCAGTTGGAAGAGAGCACTGAGCTGGGTCTGCAGAAACCAGTTGTTCTTTGGAGAAGTCCAATAAGGCAATGGACCAAGCAACAGGGGACCAGAGGTTTCCCTAGTTGGAGCAGTATTGGTGGAGAGGTCTAAGTCCAACATTCATTCTAAAACCAAGGCATAAACAACAACCAACCAACCAAACCAAACCAAATAAATAAATGACAAGATGGTCTAATTTTTAAATGCTAAAATAATAAAAGCACGAATAGTTAATGGTGATGACTGAACAACATGATGAAGGTCATTTAAGTCACTGAACTGTACATGTGAAAGTTGTAGAAATGGCAAATGTTCTATTATCTATATACTTACCAGATTTTTAAAAAATGCATTATTATTTTGAATGCACTTTGAAAGCTAGTATGAAAAATATATGAAGAATATTTGATCTTTAAAAATGAGATTCAAAAATTAAAACACATAGTAAAAATAAATACAGTCAAAAGTGTATACAATGAAAAGTAAATTCCCTCCCATCTCGAGCCACTGGGCCCATTCTTGAGAGGCAGCCTCTACTAATGGCTTCTATGTTTCCAAAGGCAAAGAAGTCTACAAAACTGCAGCATAATTTGTAGCAGCAAAAAGGTTGGAAGCCAGGTAAGAGTCCCTTAGTAGTGAACTAGTTGAATAAATGATGGTGTACCCAAACAATGGATGCTATGTAGAGATCACAAAGAATGAATCAGTTACGAGTGTTTGTATTGGAAGCTCTGCAAAATATATCATTAAGTGAAAAAAAAAGCAACATATTTTAGAGCGCGTATTGTCTTTCTGATTTAGGTTGTATGAGTTTCATTCAAAAATAACTGTCCCTGTGGAACAGAACTTCAAATTCTTAAAGAATCCAAACTTACTGGACCTATTGAGGCTAGAAGAGCCCCTGAGACTTTTGCCCTGAGTTACTCTTCAAACCTTGAATCAAACTATCCCCTGAAGTCACCCTTAAACTAAGTAACAGTTTAGCCCAAAGAATACAGATTGTCAGACTTCAGTACTGTGTTCTTTTAAAAATTATCTATGTAAGACCAAATGATCAGTAGCTATTTTAAAGCATAGTCAGTGGGCAGTGACGGGAGAAAGATGTGGCAGTCTGCTTGGGTAAAGATTCACAGCATTGGAAACCATCTAAGGCAGTTCTAGTCTCTCCTACAGGATTGCTATGAGTCAGAATCGATTTGACAGCAATGGGTTTGGTTTGATTTTGGAGGGGTGCAAGGAGTTTAAGTCAATGGATGTGAAACAACTAGAACAGAAATAACAGAGAATGTTGACACAATGTAAAGACTGTAACCAATGTCACTGACCATTACATCTAGAAACTATTGAATGGGAATGGGTTTTGCTATATATATTTTCACCAAAAGTAAAATAAAATATAAAATTGATAAATACCTGTCCCAACACCACCATTAGGATTGGTCTTAACAAAATATATAAAGAGAAAAGTCACTGACTTGGCAACAGTGTTCTGGAGAAGATTGTCTCAATTAACATGATGTTACTACTGCCTTGTCTTGAATCTTAAATGTCAGTAGAAATTTTGCCCTTAACATTAACATAGCACTTCCCAGTACAATTCATGGCATACTGCAAAAACCTGCCAAGAACATTGTGTTTCATTGGTTCTAAGATGCCCATTTTTGTCATATTTCAACAACCTGAAATCAGGATGTGTCTTAAAATTTCTGGTGGCCGGGTGGCAATTGATGATGGGGCTGCCATTGCTTGAACATGTACAACAAAACTTGCAGAAGAATATTCAGGAAATATGAATGAAGAACTCTTTTTAAAAGATGTTGCAAAGCTAAGGATGATATTGTATGTGTGTGTGTGTGTGTGTGTGTGTGGTGTGCAAAGGGGATGGGGGTGGAGAGGAAAGTCTTCAATACTAATTCAAAAATTATCTAGCAGGGCCAGACTACCAACGAGAAGAAGTTTTAACAATACTGTAACCAACTTGTTTTGCTTAAGATTTCCTCTTTATGGATACATGAAGGTAATATGTAATAAAACTCTATGTCTAAAAAAGTTTAAAAGAGCTTTTTCAGTAAGTATAACAAATTCTAGTAAGATAAAACAGTATGATAAAAAAGTTTAATTGGCATCCTTTATTATTTCTTAGCAAAGCATAAAATACTGGTGCATCTTCCAAACAACAGTGTTTTAGATTCAATAAAATATGGAGAATGATTCTTATTTAGGAATAAGACCTAGTGGCGCAGTAGCTAAAGCTCTGGCCTGCTAACTGAAAGGTTGGTGGTTCGACCCCACCAGCCACTCCCAGGGAGAAAGATGTGGCAGTCTGCTTCTTTAAAGATTAAAAAAAAAAAAAAAAAAAAGTTGCTGTTGAGTCAATTCCAACTCAAAGCAACCCTACAGGACAAAATAGAACTGCCGCCTAGGGTTTCCAAGGAGTGGCGGATGGATCTGAACTACGGACATTTTGGTTAGCAGGTGAGCCCTTAACCACTGCATCACCAGCCACTCCTTGGAAACTCTAGGGGGCAGTTCTACTCTGTTTTATAGGGTCACTGTGAGTTGGAATCGACTCAATAGCGATGGGTTTGGGTTTGGTTTGTTCTTATTTAGGAAAAAGGAAAATATGCTCAAGGACTTAGAAGACACAGCTAGTATCGCTGGTGCATGCTCTTATTTAAATTGGATGATTTTTCAGGCACCCTTTTCCATCAATGAAACATAAGATTTGGACTTGGAAAACATTGTTTGAAAAAGGACAAGAGAGAGCCCTGGAGCCAAAGTGAAAGTGCTCCTTATTTACCTGTTAATTACCTTTTTCATATAACAAGAGTGGGTTAGCAATCATTCACTTGTTAATTCATTTCTCTTTCTGTAGCTTACCTTTTCTGAGGTTGTTCCAGTTTGAGGTCAAATACAAAGTCACTTTGATGATGATAGCTTGTATTTTGCTAATTTGCCCCACCTGCAATGGGAGGAGCCAACTTCAAAGTTACTCCTCAATTAGCAAGCATTTCTGGGATTACCTGGTGCTGCTCCTGCATTCTTAGTCCATTGCTACAAGGTTCTGCTGTTTTTTCTTCCCCTCTGGTTTGATCTTCTTCCATTGGGAACACTCATGTTCACCTGGCACTGGCGCTTAGCCAGACACTGCTGCTGCTGCGTGTGGCTCCTGCTGCTGGTGCCAAAAAGCTGCCCCGTGTTCTATTGCAAAGTGGAGGACAGAACCAGCTGCATTTCTGGTTTACACTATTGTCATTTTTTGAATCCTCTTACTGGCTAAGAATGGGTAACTACCCTAAACTGAGCCAATCAGGGCTCTTCCCTGGGATTTTTTAACTTGGAGTGCTCTAGTCTCTAGAGTGAGAAATGCAGAGGATGCAAGCTTGGGAGTTGCTGGTGCTAAATGTGGAAGAACTGGTTGAAAGAAGAAACGCAGCATAAGGAAAGAGGCAAAGAGCTGGATTTCAGGCCCAGCTGTATCTCTGCGCTTCCTGTGGTCTGGTTAACCAGTTGCCATCAAGTTGATCCCAACTCATGGTGACACCCACGTGTGTCAGAATAGAACTGTGCTCCATAGGGTTTTCAATGGCTGTGATCTTTCAGAAGTAGATAGCCAGGTCTTTCTTTTCAGGTGCCTCTCGGTGGGCTTAAACCTCCAACCTTTCAGTTAGTAGCTGAGTGATTAACCTTTTGCACTACTCAGAGACTCCTGTGGTCTGGTCGTTCAAATGTGCTTAAGATAATTTAACTTGGATTCCTCTCATTTGTAAACCAAAGTATACTCCCCAACGCTACAACCCTCCTTTTTCAGTAGTTACACCCAGCCCTCTTCAAACCTGAGTCCGTGGTGGGCTGAGATGGGAGATAAGCTCAGGTGATAGATACCACACACCATTATTTGCTATCTCCATTGACCAAGGCTTTGGTCTTAGGCTAAGCTGGCTTGTGGTTCTTTCCCAGGGTAAGTTCTCTACCAGAAGACTCCTTAGTCCCTCCTATGAATGGATTCCTGGTGGATCTGCCCCATTAGTTTTTGCCAGATAGAGAAATAGCACACAAATAGAAGAGCCCCATACAAGTATTGGGAAAAAACACATCAATGATGGGAAGATGTGCAATCCAGGAATGCTAAACTGCCTCTGCATACCCCACACGCCAGCTTTCCATTAGGCAAGAACATTTGTCCATGTTCCCAAAGTAGCTTTTGCTGTTTTCTTCACAGAAATTAAATTAATAAACTTATGTCTTTCGTGAAAGAGATTGTTTTTGTCAATTCATTTTATGCTTTCTGCTTTTTGTGTTTTCCAGTTGCTTCCAGTCTTATATTTTTTATTCTGTATACTATGTTGTATTACAGATAATAATAATTTATTTGCTTGAATTTTCTGTGGTAATTTAGAATTCAGAAAATCTATTTTTAATTATTTCACTAATATCTTGGGCTTAGAAAAGTAGTCCTTAGATCTTTCTTTTTTTTTTTTTTTTATTGTGCTTTAAGTGAAAGTTTACAGCTCAATTTCTCATACAAAAATTTATACACATATTGTTATGTGATATTCGTTGCAATCCCTACCATGTGACATCATACTCTCCCTTTCCACCTCAGGTTTCTTGTGTCCATTCAACCAGTTCCTTTTATTTCTTAATAAATGGCAAAAACATAAACCTTTTCATAAACTTCATGTTGTTATTGTTTTCTGTTTAGTCATTGTTGAATGAAATAAATACATCTAGACTCAGGGTTTGCCAATAGACGAGTTATATGGAGTTTGCTTGGCCCTATCAACTCAAAATCTGAAAATTAGGCTGAGATAAGAGCTCCTAGCAGACATTTGTTGATATATCTCTGCCTGACCTAGGTGGGGTCCTCCATTCCAACAGATTTTCTGAACGAGAGGGTCAGAAGCAGTGGGCAGTTCTCCTTTAGCGTCCCACATAAAGGCCACACGCCTCCAGCACTCTTCCAATGTCCACCCTTGCTCACAATGTAAAGGTGACTCTATTGCAGGATTTGGTGCCTCTTTGCTTGCTTCCTGCCTCTTCCGTTTTTGCATGCTGGGAGTTAGAGTCTCCAAATGAATGTGCAGAATGATGCTAAAGGACTGCTAGGGGGCTGAGCCCAGCTTATTCAAAACACGACCTCTGCACAGTTAAAAACCATTTGCTGACTCATGGCGAACCATGTGCTTCAGGGTAGAATTGTGCTCCATAGAGTTTTCAGTGGCCGATTTTTCAGAAGTAGAGGGTCAGGGCTCTCTTCCTAGGCACCTGGGGGCAGACTCAAACCTCAAGCTTCAGTTAGCAGCTGAATGCTTTAACGATTTGTGCCACCTAGGGACACCCCTGCACAGTTATGGAAAGGCAATTTGTTTTTCTAGATTGTCCAGTCTGCATCTGAATTAAATATAAACACTGAAGACAGAATTTAAGTAATTTCTTGCTTCTTGGAGACCATCTGGCCTGCTCTCCTTCAGAGGACGAAACATGTAGAAGGCGAATCAGATAATATCTTTCTTAATCCCTCTTCTTGGCCCCACAGTAGGCCTATGGCATTGTCTTGTCCATCATTTCCAATGCTGTTGCCAGTTTTGTATTTTGGTGGATTCTCATGGCATTTTAATTGAAGGCAGGAGAAACTGTATCAGGCACAGCAAATCTGCTGCCATGCAAACCCAGAAGGCATCTCTCTCTATATTTTTTCAAAGGAAAGGATGTAATTTCAAACCCACCCAAGTCAGGAAATGTAAAATTTTGCAGTTCTTGTGGGAATATTATATTACCATCTTTGTATTCACTTAAGGTATTTCATTTAAGAGGCAGAGTAGTAACCTCAGATACTTCCTACTTTACATGTATTAATGCAATAGTCATAGGTTAATATTTCATTAGGATTGAAGTAAGTATTTGCAGATGTGTATTCTAAGGGTGGCTATCTTAATATTGTAGCGGGGGGGCAAACCCATCCATTTCAAAATGATTCATACTAACCACGATGGTGTCTTATTACAAAAAAAAGTATAACGTTATATTGGTACATTTCTCCTAGAAAACAAAAATCCTCACAACTGGACCAATAAGCAATATCATGATAAATCGAGAAAAGATTGATGTGGTCAAGGATTTCGTTTTACTTCCACAATCAATAAATACTCATGGAAGCAGCCTCGGGAAATCAAATAACGTATGGCCTTGAGCAAATCTGCTGCAAAAGATCTCTTTAAAGTGTTAAAAAGCAAAGACTTCACTCTGAGGACTAAGGTGCACCTGACCCAACCCCTATTTTCAATAGCCTCATATGCATGTGAAGGCTGGACAATGAATAAGGAAGACTGAAGAAGAACTGACGCCTTTGAATTATGGTGCTGGAGAAGAATATCGAATATACCATGTACTGCCAAAAGAATGAACAAATCTGTCTTGGAAGAAGTACAGCCAGGTTCCTCCTTGGAAGCGAGGATGGCAAGACTTCCTCTCACATACTTTGGACATATTATCAGGAGGGACCAGTCCCTGGAGAAGGACATCATGCCTGGTAAAGTAGAGAATTAGCGAAAAAGAAGAAGACCCTTGACGGGTTGGATTGACACGGTGGCTGCAACAATAGGCTCAAACATAACAATTCTGAGGATGGCGCAGGACTGGGCAGTGTTTCATTCTGTTGTACATAGGGTCGCAATGAGTCAGCATCAACTCGAGGGCACCTAACAACATTTCTGCTAACGGGACCTTGGTGACTTTACTTTCTTTAAGAAGTCCTGCATAGTATCGAGAAATGTGAAAAAAGATTTTTTTAAACTAGGGGGAAAGGTACTGAGACAACAAAATAGAAAGATGGAGACTATAAAACCTTGATGTTTTATTTTGATCTTTTTGGGTTTTTTGGCCTGTGGAGTGCAGCAACTCTGTGCTTTGTTTTTTCACATGTGTTTTTATACCTCGGCCTCCATTAAGGACGAGCCTGGGCAAGTCCTGCCCCTCAGTTTCATCAGTTGTGTATTGAGGCAGGGATACACAGGGACGAGGAGTGGGTTACATTACAGCATCAAGATCCAATATATTCTTGGCAGGTGTAGCCAAAGGCCCAAGCCGAGAGTTTCAGTCAACCTCAGTCTTGGAAGTGATGACTGGGGAGCAAACATTTATTAATCTGTGTTAATAGACTCTGAGAGAAGGCATCTGTGATTCAGATCCCGCTGGACTTGGTGCTAGGGGACCACACTGGGGCATCATGATCACATCCAGGAACCATGTTTTAAGAAAGGCACTATACCGAGAGGATGAGATGTGCTTGGGAAAGACTATTCAGGTGGCCGAAAAAGAAAATACACACACAGACACAGACACACACATACACACACACACGCCATGACAAAAACAATGGGCAAAAGGCAGGATATTTTCCAATTAAGATATTTTAAATGGCATTATACAGAAAACAAGGAGCCCTGCTGGTGCAGTGGTTAAAGGACTTGGCTGCTAACCAAAAGGTCGAACCCATCAGCTGCTCCGTGGGAGAAAGATGTGGCAGTCTGCTTGGAAACCCCATGGGGAAGTAAGTTCTACTCTGTCCTATATAGGGTCGCTAAAACCCGCTGCCGTCAAGTCAATTCCGACTCATAAAAAAGCAACCCTAAATAGGACAGAGTAAAACTGCCCCATAGAGTTTCCAAGGAGTGCCTGGCAGATTCAAACTGCCAACCTTTTGGCTAACAGCCATAGCACTTAACCACTAGGCCACCAGGGTTTCCATAGGGTCACTACACAGAAAATATGTTACAATTCGCCTCTGCAGCTCCAGGGTAGAGGACAGGGAATAAAGCCTGCAAGTCTCAGGGGGACAAATGTGACTCAGTATGCCAGTGGTGTCACTAAGGAGGAGCGCGGGAGGGGGGTGCGGACATCACCAGGTGACACTTTCAGAGGGAGTGACACCAAAATGACTGTCTATAAAAATTTTTGTGCAATGTTTCAGCAGAAATTCATAATTTTTTTTATAAAACTATCCCTATAGTTAGCTACAACAACAAAAACATTTTTTGTAAATCCAGGTTACACGCATCAATATACATACCTACAAGGCTAAAACTCTCTGCTAGTTAACTTTTTGAACCCTCTAATACTCTATAGGATCAGTATGAGTCATAATCAACTCGAGGGTAGTGGGTTTGGTTTTGGTTTGGTAAATATGCTCTGATCAGAGCTGTCATTATTGCCCAATTTACAATGCACTTCAAATCACGTGGTTTCACCTGTACCCAATACAAGCACGTGCTGTTGTTTTTGTTGCTGATGATGTTTTTATAGTCACTATTTTGACAAATTTTCTGGTGTTTTAGCTACAATATTGTAGTAATTAGTATTTGTGAACCTGTATCAATAGCTTTTTTGAGAATGAAGTAGTAATTAAAGGAAAAACAGAGAAAAAACTTAAAAAGCCTTCCTCTTACTTAGTTACTCATAATATTGTAATTCAATGTAGAAAGATTTTACAAAACACTTTTGTTGTAGATAGTCAGATAATCTAAGAAATATTACATTTAAGCCATTTACAATATATTTTTCTATGATTAAAATTGAAAATAAACCTAAATATATAACTATTATTGATTATATAACTCTGATAACTAGAGAAATTGAGTTTAAAATGTGAAGTGAGGGAAATGTTATGTTTCTTGATTTATGCTTAGAAATATAACTTAAATCTTAAATTCAGGTTTTAAAAATTTTAATCTTTTTAAAACTTTCTTTAAAAACATAACTGTCTTCCAAATATATATCTGACTTTAAATATAATTTTCAGGGTTTAAGTTTGAATTTTGGTTTAAAAAAGCAGTGACACGTTAAAAAGTGAGTTGGCCTCAGGCTAGTGGAGTCTCTGGCTCATGTGGTCCTTTAGTCCTTTGGGCTAATATTTTCCTTGTCTTTGGTTTTTCATCGGTCTTCTCTGCTCTGGATGGGATGGGACCAATAGATGTATCTTAGATGGCCACTCTCAAGTAGAACATAAAATATTTTCTTTACGGACTAAGTTATGCCACTTGACCTAGATGTCCCCCAAGACTATGGTCCCCAGCCCCCAGCTCCAGCTACTTGGTCCCTCAGAGTGTTTGGATGTGTCTAGGAAACAACTATGTTTCTGCTTCGGTCCAGTTGTGCTGATTCCCCCTATGTTGTGTGTTGTCTTTCCCTTCACCGTAGTTGAAGGTCTACTATCTAGTAGTGTCTATCTAGTAGGTCTATTATCTAGTACTGTCTACTATCTATTTAGTGATTTCTCCTCCCTTCCCATCCTCATAACCATCAACGAATACCTTTTTCTGTGTGTAAACCTTTTCCTGAGTTCTTATAATAATGGTCTCATACAATATTTGTCCTTTTGTGACTGACTTATTTCATTCAGTGTATTGCCCTGCAGATTTATCCATGTCGTGAGATGTTTTGTGGATTCATCATTGTTCTTTATCATTGTGTAGTATTCCATTGTGTGTAGGTACCATAATTTGTTCATCCATTCATCTGTTGATGGGCATTTAGGTTGTTTCTATCTTTTTGCTATTGTGGATAGTGCAGCAATGAACACGGGTGTGCATATATTTAGTCTTGTGATGGCTCTTATTTCTCTAGAGTGTATTCCTAGAAGATGGATTGCTGGATCATACGGTATTTCTATTTCTAGCTTTTTAAGGAAGTACCATATCATTTTCCAAAGTGGTTGTACCATTTTACATTCCCACCCACAGTGCATAAGAGTTCCAATCTCCTGCAACCTCTCCAATGTTTGTTATTTTGTGTTTTTTTGGATTAGTATCAGTCAGGGTGAGATGGTGCCTCACTGCAGTTTAGATTTGTGGGGAATGTGCTTCTTAGTTCAATCAAATATGCAAGACTAAATGGGCAACTCCTGCCCAAATGCAAGATGAGAAAGCAGGAAGGGACAGGAACCAGACAAATAGGGAACCTAGGGTAGAAAGGGTGAGCATGCTGTCATGATGTGGGGATTGCAACCAATGTCACAAAACAATATGTGTATAAATTTTGGAATGAGAAATTAACCTTAGCTGTAAACTTTCACCTAAAGCATAAAAAAAAAAAAAAAAAAAAAAGAGTTGGCAGAAGGCATCGATTTTGATGAAGTTATTTGCAAGTTCGAAGCTTTGAATGCCAGGAAAGGAAAGTTCTGATTTAGTCAAGATGTTCACTAAGTGCTAAAATTCTTATGTATTTGTTCCTGTTTATTTTTATGTTTTTACTTCTTTCATGAATATATTTCCATATGCATTTGTCTACAACTTCTACATTCTTTGGGTCGAAATTGATTACGCACACCTAACCCATTAATGTATCTCACATAATGGTAAAGTTTAGCATTAAAATGAACATAATTTTGATGTAGTTCCTAAATGTCTTTACTTTGAATTCTATTGTTTTTTTACTGAATTTTTACTTCAACCACAAGAAACTATGTAAATGTAAATGCAGTTAAGCTGGGCATATGATATGATAATTTAAAGGCGTGATTTTAATTTTGCTAGTTGTTTATGTCACTGCCATTGCCATTACATTCAGTGACATATGGGAATTATGATCTATGAGTAACATTAGCACAAAAAACACTGCTAAGTATTCTGTGCAGTCTGGTGCAGAAGGAGGTCCATGGGAGCGGGGTGACATCATGAGTTACCACGCTGGGTGACACCAACCCGAGTGACACCACTGAAATGTGAGGCAGGATTTTCTCACAGTGGGGGTTGTTTAGCTATGAGAGAGGTTTCCTGCTGAAGCCATTGCATTTTCTTGCTAATTAGAGTTTAAATGTTAAGTCAGAGGATGGAGAAATACAAGTCAGCTTTTCTATTTGGAGAGAACAAATAACCAGATGGATCTCTAATGTTTCCTTCTAATGGCAAGATTTCTATTCCAGTTTCCTATTATAGTATGAGATTTATAATGGGAACATTATAATATTCAAATACATGTAATTGCTTTTGGTACAATCAGACCATGATGTAATAGAAATGTGTATCACAGAGTGATCCGAAGCACAAGTCTTCGAAAAGACTTATTCTTTGTTCCAGGATTTCAGAGCTAAATTCCTGTGACCCAGTCTTTTGGCAGTTAAAAAAAAAATCAAACCCCAAGAGTATGACCCCTGGACACTCTTTCAGTTCAGTACTGAAGTCACTCCTGAGGTTCACCCTTCAGCCAAAGATTAGACAGGGCCAACATAGGGCCCACAATAACACACGTGAGGGTCGTGCTTCATAGTTCAATCATGTACACGAGACTAATGGGCACGCCAGCACAAAAGCAAAGACAAGGAGGGAGGAAGGACAGGAAAACTGGAAGAATGGAAGTAATGAAACTGGAGTGGAGAAGGAGAGAGTGTTGACATATCACAGGGTTGGCAATCAACGTCAAAAAACAATTGTGTATTAACTGCTTAATAAGAAACTAATTTGCTCTGTAAACTTTCACCTAAATCACAATAAAAAAATTTTTTTAAATCCTAGTTCTTTTTTATGTGTAACAATATTTTCAAAATATCCCTCAATTTGGGCTAACTTACTGTTAAGCCTCTCTCTCTCTTGCACTCCTCATTTACTATTAGGGCTTAGCCATAAGGCTGAGGTCAAGAAAGTGGAGGAAACATACAGGTAAAGAAGACAACTCAAAGCCCACCTCTTCTGGCCCAGGTGACTTAGAGGAAGTCTGGCCAGACAAGAAGGGGAAGTGAAAGAAATACCTACACCCCAGGTGTCCCCCGAACCTAGGAGACTGTGGAAGCAAGATGGGAGACAAAAGCAGGAAAACGGAGATTGTGCCCAGAATTCTTCATCGAGGACACAGCTCAGAGCGGGGAATCCCTGGGTAGTGCAAGTGATTAACGTGCTTGGCTGCTAACCAAAATGTTGGAGGTTCAAGTCCACCCAGAGGCACTTCAGAAAAAAAGTCCGGTGATCTACTTCCAAAAAATTGGCCATTGAAAATCCTGTGGTGCACAGTTCTGCTCTGACACATATGGGGTCGCTGTGAGTCAGAATAAACTCAATAGTAAATGTTTTATTGTTGTTGTTGTTTTGTTTTACAGTCAGGAAGGTAATTGTTTTGCTTTATGTTTGAGACTCTGGAAAGAGATCATCTCAAAGACTGTGCTGCCCCAGCCTGTGGGGGCCACATCAGTATGTGTTTGATGGGACGGCACGGTTTGCAGAGAGGACAGGAGTTTGGTTTTCCTGAGTAGCTGCTAGTTACAATGTGGTGTGCGGAGGACCTAGATGTTTCCACAAGCCTCTGAGCATGTGGATGTTCAGAAGGTAACTGAGTTGAAAGCTGGTGGGCTTGCCACGAAGCCTGTGGTGGTGAGGGGCAAAGAGTCAGACTTGTACAATGGCTAGTGGAAGCCAAGGAAGAGTCTCAGTGGTGTCTGCAGTACCAGCAAGAGCTGAAGGGGCCAGTCAGTCGGGGAGCACCACTGGGGCTAGACTGGGCTGAGGTGCCAAGCTGCAGACAATGGCAAAGGAGGCTCACAGAGCAAATGAGCGATGAGTCAGACAAGAGACACCATTGCCACAGAGACCACACAGGAGCACAAACCTGGGTCTAAGACCTTTCCCCTGTTCCAAGGTCCCCCTTCCTCACACACCTAGACACCAGCTTGCAGAGGAGCAGGATGGCTGGCTATCTGAGAGGTGAAATACTTTTTACCTAAAGAGACTGAGCATTTTCTTAAGGAGACCATTTAAATGATTGCACCAAACCAGGTTAATAAGCTTGGACTAAAATTCAGGAGTTTTTTCTGAATTCCCAGAAGGCAAGTTTTATAAAGCAGATCTGTTATAGACAACCTAAAGAAACAACATTCTCTTTGCACATCTGAGTTGGAGTATGAATACGTTTTTTTTCCATTACAAATGTAAATAGCATAAAAATTGCCGACAGTAACCTTATGGACAGACACATGTATTTCCAGTGCCTAGGGCAGTGCCTAGAACACAGTACGCACCAAATAATTATTTGCCAAATGAACAAATTAGTAGATAATTCTCAGTAATAGGGTGGAAGAACATCTTTACAAACCCAGATAGATTATTGCAGAAATATCAGTCACTTCCTTGGTTCAATGCAGGCTCCCTAGAGAATCTGTATAATTCAGTCTCTGTCTGAAACAGGACCAGCAAGATAAGGTATCTCATCAGGGAGAAATTGAAAAGATGAAATGGAGTAGGAGGGACTAGCATCAGAAAGGACTGTGTAATAAAGGTCACTGAGAGGAGATGGAAGGAAAAAAAATCAATGAAGAGCTGCAAAAGACGGAAAAAATTTCTGAAAGCCAAAGCTAATTTAAGGCACTGACAAATGGAGCTGGGTTTGGCTTATACATCTGAGGCATAGTATAGTCTGTTTTTATGCACTGTCCTTAATACTCCATGTCATAAAGCACTTAACATAAAATGCTCAATAAGATAATCAATTATAGACTGGAAAAGTCATAAAAATAATTTAAAATTTTTCTCACATTGCATTTCCATACCAATTAATTTCAAAATGAGTTGCCGGTTTGTTGAGTTGCATATTTACTATTGAGCACAATTCTCCTCTTTGCATCACCACAGCCCAATATACTCACAGCACAGAATCACAGCCCCTGGAAAGAATGCTTTCACAGTGTGCTTTATGAGAGAATTTCTGTAAGACTGAAGACTTTCCGTTCATCCTAAATGCTTTTTGCTTCCTCATCCACCTCTTCCAATTTTTTTTATTTTGCCAACACAATGTATCTCATATCCGCCCCAGCTCAAATGTTCAACACCTCTTGCCTAAACTGGGGCTAGTAAAAAAAACCAACTCAGATAGGCTGGAGCGCTACATCGTGAAGGATTCTGAGACATCATCTAGGTACACAGGGAAAGAACGCCAAGATCGATTAGTGATGTCTGCCGTAAACGTGGGAGAAGGAGGATCAGCAAGTCAACCAGGTATTTACAATACATGCCCCAGGTATTTTAATAACCTTCCTATTATCTCCAGATTGAGACCGAGTAGGACAAAACGCTTGGTGATCCACTTCCAAAAATCAGCTAATGAAAACTATATGGATCACAATGATCCCATCCCATTGTGCAGGGGGTCACCATGAGTCAGGGGCCAACTTGATGGCAGCCAACAACAACTATCTGCCGCCTTCAATCTCTTGTCTACATAATCTCATGATCCTAAAGTATTAGGAATGTTCACTTTACTCTTCATACACCTTTAATGGTTCCGTATTTCTTACTTGGAGTCCTGATGGCACAGTGGTTAATGCGTTGGGCCGCTAACAGAAAGGTTGGCGGTTCAAACCCACCAGCCACTGCGAGGGAGAGAGTTGTGGCAGTCTGCTTCCATAAAGATTTACAGCCTTGGAAACCTGATGTGGTCACTGTGAGTCAGAGTTGAGTCGACAGCAGTGGGTTTGGTTTGGGTTTTGGTATTTCTTACTTAGTGAAGTCTAGTCTCCTTAACATGGCATTTGGAGCCCTCACAGTCTGGCTTTATCCTCCCGACATTCTGTTCCACTACATCCTTAAATCCCTTTTCTACTCATTCCACTTTTCAGCCACTCCAGCAGATTCTGGAGTGTGCCTCTGCACTATGTTTCTTCCTCTGTTTGAAATACCTTTCCCTTCTTGTGCGTGTATCTTCCCCATCTATCACGTGTCAGTTCAAGAGCTCTCTCCTTTGGAAAGTCTTCTCATATTCCCCACAACCAATCATATCTAATTAAAGATTCCTGTAGCATATTGTGCACCCAGACAGAAACAAGCTTGACTCAGCATTCTGAACAAGAAGTTGCCTACCAGGTTTTTCCAACTCCAGGTCCCAGAAAGTTGATTATGAAAGCCAGGCAATGGTCTCCTATCCAGAAATGTGTATATCACAATAGCTGGAAGGGATCTATAAAGAAACAAAGGGGTTAATTAGGAATCAATGAACCCATATTCTAGAATGAGACTGTATACTATTATTTTTTAAGCTTAAATATATTCAGTGGGTTTTGAAATTAAGTTCTAGATCCTCATCTCACACACACACACACACACAAGCTAGTGGAAATCTTACCCAGATTTTATTATGATTTGACAGTAATAAGTGCGATAATGAATCAGATAAAATTTCCCATTAAAAATATAAGACTCAGAGACTGGGTTTTTATTTTTAGAATGATATTATATAGGTTAACTATTTGAGGCACTTTTACAACAAAGAGAGTCTGAAAAATGAAAACTACAAATATGGGAAAAGATGCACTAGGCATTTAAACAAAGAAAAATAAAACAGGGATTGAGATATCATTACCAGATAAAGTTCAACTCGAAGCAAAAAATACTAAACAAAGTATTTCATCCATAATGTGATACAACAGTAATTAATCTTTTGCACTTATTACTGCAGCAGGAAACCTAATCAAGGGGCTGTGCTAGTCGAATGAATGAAGGTGGGCATCTTCCTGGGAGAGCTACACGCAGAAGGGCCGAGGTAACACTTGGGAGGCCCAGACCTCTCCACTGAATGCCTGGCTGCGTACTGAACATCTATCTTTCTAATAGGCCTCTCAGGCTTAGATTTTCAAAACCCACTTCCTCATTTATCCCCAGCTCTGTTCTGGCAGTCTCCCTCAATCTCAGTAAATGGCAATTTTATTCTCCCAATTGCTCAAGCCAAAAATGCTGGAGTTTTCCTTGACTCCTTTCTTTCTTCCACATCTCACATCCATTCCTTCTGCAAATTCTGCAGGCTCTACTTTCAAAACACGGCCTAAATCTGACGACTTTGCATCACCTCTTCAGCTATGACCCTGGTCCATGGCATCATCGTTTTTGTCTTTTTTTTAAATCTGGATTATTGAAATACCTCTTGCTCTCCATAGAGTAGCCAGAATGATCCCTTTAAAACCCAAGATTGTGTCACTTCTCTGCTCAAAGCCCTTCAGTGGCCTTCCATCTACTGAGAACAAAGGCCATAGTAGACCTGCAAGACCTGACTTAATCTAGCCTCCACTTACTTCATTCGCTTTATTACCTTTCACTTTCTCCCCGTCTTACTTTGTTCCAGACAGTTGGACCTCCATGTTGCTCATTAAAGAAGCTAGGCATGTCCCTGCCCTTGGGCCTCTGCCCTAGCTGTTCACTCTGGCTGGGACACTCTTGCCCAGAGAGCAACATGGCTCACTCCCTCACTTCCTTCTGGTTTCTGCACAGAGTCACTTCATCTAGGCAGGTCTCCCCTGATCACCCGAATTAAAATAGCAATTCCTCCCTCCTCCTCCTCCAACATGCACATACTTCCCATCCTCCTTATTCTGCTCTGTTTATCTACATAGCCCTTATCACCATCTGCCTGACTATATATAGATTTTGTTGTGGTTGTTTGTCTGCTACTTGAAGTTTCCCCTTCCCTCTTAGAATGTAATATCCGTGAGGCCCACTCAGGGATCTTTTTGGACGCTAGGTTGGTTGGTTGGTGCTCTATCCCTAGAATCTAGAACAGTGCTGACTTATGATAGAAGTTTACCAGACAGTTGTTGCATGGATTGAATGATTAAGCCACCTTTTGCCACTCCTTAGAACCCACATTTTATTTCAGGAAGGGCCATGAAGGTATCGGAAAAGTAAAGGTGGTTGA
This sequence comes from Elephas maximus indicus, assembly GCF_024166365.1. Classification (NCBI taxonomy): domain Eukaryota; kingdom Metazoa; phylum Chordata; class Mammalia; order Proboscidea; family Elephantidae; genus Elephas; species Elephas maximus. Next base: position 63,162,514 of record NC_064831.1, on the reverse strand, counting down.
CCTAAATAACCAAGACGGACTCTTCTGGGAGGGACCCTGATGCTTGGCAGCCCACCTCAGTTAGGGGAGCAGACGTTGTGGGTCCATGACTTGTTTGCACTACCTTCACGGATGTCTCTCTCTCAGCCTTACTTGCTTTCACTCCCCTCCCCTTCCTCTCACTACCATCACCATTGTCAAAAAACCTTTATGAAGGCTTTATGAAGCACTTTCTAGTTCTATAGCATCTGCCATGAGCAGCTGCGGGGCTCCAGGGCACAGACTGCCTGATATTTTTAGACAAAGAGAATGCTTAGTAATGAGCTCATACACATGAACTGGAACAGACGAGGGTCCAACCACCTGCCCCTACTACTGCTATGTAACTGATGCTTCCAGGTGCCATTAGCAGACTTGCCTCAATTAGTTCTTGTAATTGAAGGCCAAATGTAATTAATTAATTAATGAGAGGTTAAGAGAATGTCCTTGGACAGACCTAAGTTCAAGCTCTGCCACTTGTAGCTGTATGACATTGGGAAAGTCAGAAAAGCCATCTGGTATGGGTTGAACTGTGTCTTCCAGAAAAGATATGTTTAGGTCCTAATTCTTTGTACACATGAATGTGATGTTATTTGGAAACAGAGTCTTTGCAGATATAATTAGTTAACATGAGGCCATACTGGAGTAGGGTGGGCCCTAATCCTAATCAAGAGGAAAAGAGACAGAGAGATAGAGAGACATACAGGGAAAATAGCCATGTGAAGATGGTGGCAGAGACTGGAGTGATGCTGCCACAAGCCAAGGAACACCAGCGACCACCAGAATCTGGAAGAGGCAAGGAAGGGCTCCTTCCCTAGAGCCTTCAGAGAGAGCGTGGCCCCACTGACACCTTGATTTTGAGCTCCTAGCCTCCAGAAGTGTGAAAGAATAACTTTCTGTTCCTTTTAGCCATCCAGTTTGTGCTGTTTTATTACAGAGCAGCCCTATGAAGCTAATACATGTGTCTATGCCTCAATTTCCTCGTTCATGACATGGAAATAATGACAGTACTTGCTTCAAAGATGTGCTGCTAGGATTAAAGCAGAACTCAAATCAAACACATAGCACATTAGCACAGTGCCTAGCCCATGGCAAGGACTCAACAAGTATTGAAACCCATTCCAGTGCCATCGAGTTGATTCAGACTCATAGCGACCCTATAGGACAGAGTAGAACTGCCCCATAGAGTTTCCAAGGAGCGCCTGGTGGATTTGAACTGCTATGCTGTTATTTTGATGGTTGTTATTTCCACCCCAGATTTCATAATGGAGTTCCTGCACCACCAGAGAGTCCAAACAAGAAGAAAATCACTTAATTCACATCCTGCCCTCAAATACTTAATTTGGGCCCTTGTGACTCTGGCTTCTCAGTGACTGTGTTGTGTCCTTAAAGTTTCTGAGTGGCTAAAATGAGGAAGAGCCTGTGAGACAGAGCCTGAAGGATTAAGAAACAAAGTAAATGTTTACCTGAATTTTATGTGCTTAGTCTGTTAAATAGCTGTGTTTTCATTGACTTGGCCCAAATTGATCAGTGATTCACAGGAGACCTTAACTATACACTTTTATATAAATAAAGTCGAATTCGTTGTTTTTGTAAAACTGCTTTGGTATTTTTGGACTTTCAGAGTATACTTTACCACCAATATCAATTGACAAGTAATGTGCCTTACTCACATAGGGATTTCCAATCATGTGACCAGTACAGAGGAAGTATGGCCAGGCATGTGTTTGTGTGTATCATGGACTAGCTGCTGTAGGACACTTATTTCTCTTTTGCTTGGTGCATATCTGTGTAGTTTTTATACTTAAGTTAAACTGGAAGCCCCTTGAGGCCAGAGCCTGGGACTTGGATTTCTTTTGCTCTCCTCCACAGAGCATAGCTGCAATCTGCACGGTGAGATATCGTGAACATTGGGAGGTGGTTGAATGACCGAATACTTAGTGAGCCCAGCTTCTGGACTCATGTCTGCATTTTTCTATCTCGGTACTTTTCAGAATCACAAATGACCTCTCTCTTCAGTCCCTGAAGACTCACTCTTTCACTTCTTAGATGCACATGTCCATGGTTAATATACACTTATTTTTGTGTGTTTGAATGCGTGTGTGAGAGACAGAGAGAGAGGCATGTCCTGGGCCTGAGCTGAGATTCAAGCATAACAAGGGCGGATCCACAGGAGTTGATTTATGTGAAGGTTTCGTATGAAGGAGGAGGGAAGGCATCTGTTGGAGCTTAAGAAGGGACATACTGGTGTTGGCCTGGGAACTTGTTCCAAAGCTTCTCTCCCAAGGACATGGGTCTAAGGTCTGCAGAGAGAAGGACTGGAAGAAGGACTGTTTCTATAGGGGTTTGATATACACAGAAATCATTGGGTGGCCCCAGAGCAGTAAGGAACTCAGCTGGTGTGCACCAACTTTGGCATCTTACAGAGACAAGGAGGATGGACTTGTACGAAGAGCAGCATTCTCACAGAGGCAAGCCTCTAGCAAAGGGGACAAGAAGGAGGCACCTCCGTAAGCAGTTTCTTAGATGACACACAGCATCCCCTGTAATGAGTGGGAGCCATGTCAACATTATTCTCATTGCTCACATTGATTGAGTGCACTCCATGGGACAGGCACAGTGCAAAGCACATTTAAATCCATTTTACAGATTGAGAAAGTTAGTAAATTGTCCCAGGTCACACACATAGCCTTGATATATTTGATTTGAATCTACGCAGTTGGATTCCAAACCCCATGCTCTTAATCACCCCTTGATACATTTTCGGGGTTGCAAGAAGCAGAGTAGAGAGTCCAGAAATAGACTCAAATACCTCAAATACATATGAGTATTTTAGAACCAAAAAACCAAACCATTGCCGTCGAGTTGATTCCAACTCATAGCGACCCTATAGGATGGAGTAGAACTGCCCCTTAGGGTTTCCAAGGAGCAGCTGGTGGATTTGAACTGCCGACCTTTTGATTAGCAGCCAAGATCTTTAACTACCGTGCCACCAGAGCTCCATAGGTATTTTACATAGGATAAAAATTTTACCAGGTAAAGATGGATCTAAAAATAAATGGTATTGGGACAACTGCACCTAGCCAGAGAAAGGTAAAGTTGGATCCCTACCTCACACTGTACACTAGAAGAAACTCCATATGGATGAAATATATGTTTCAATATATACATAAAGTCATAGACATGCTAGTTGAAAACATGAACAAATTCCTTTATAACATCATTCTATGAGTCAAAATCAAAAAACCATAAATGAAAACTTGATAAATTCAACTATATAAAAAAAATCAAAAGACAAATGACAAAAATGGGAAAAAACTGAACTCGTGAGAAAGAAGGCCAATCTTCCGATTACATAAAAAAATCTAAAAATTGATAAGATAAAGAACAGTGACTCAGTAGAAAATTAAGCAAAGGACACAGAAAGATCACAGAGAAAAAAATGCAAATGATTTTTAAATACATGAGATTAGCATCTTTACTCATATAAGAGATATGCAATGAGAAGCTATTTGAAATGATGTTGCGATACCATGTTTCATATATCTGATTGGCAAAAACCCAAAGATTTGACAACGTACTCTGTTGGTGAGGCTAGAGAAAAACAGGCGTTCTCACACTTGCTGGTGGGAGTCCCCAGTCCTCAAACTTCTATGGAGGGCAATTTGACAGTACCTATTATTAAGATTATTCTTTTATTAAGATTACAAATGCATTGACCCTCTAACCCAACAAGCTTACTTCTGGGAATTTATCCTACAGTTTTGCCTGTACACCTGTATATCCATATATAGAATGACAGATGCCTAATATAAAGCATTTCAGCACTGTTTGTCTTTGCCAAGACAAATGGAATATTATGCATTAATACAAAGAGATGAAAAATACATAGGGACCTCTCTATATACTGATTTGTTGAAATATACAGGATATATTGTCAAGTGGAAAAAGCAAGGTGCGGAAACTGGATATATAGTTTGTTACCTTTTATGTAAGAAAGGGAGGAAAAAGATATATATATATATAACCAGAATGCTCATTAGAAGTGAGAATGGCAAGACTTCATCTCACATACTCTGGACATGTTATCAGAAGGGACCAATCCCTGGACGTGGACATTATGCTTGGTAAAGTAGAAGGTCAGTGAAAAAGAGGAAGACCTTCTACGAGATGGATTGACACAGTGGCTGCAGCAGTGGGCTCAAGCATAACAACAGTTCTGAGGATGGCACAGGACTGGGCAGTGTTTCATAGTGTTTCTGTTGACATAGGGTTGCTATGAGTCGGAACTGACTCAATGGCACCTAACAACAACAACATAAAATCAAATCCGTTGCCTTTGAGTCGACTCTGACCCATGGTAACCCAGGTGTATAGTGTAGAACTGCTCCATAGGGTTTTCAAGGCTGTGACCTCTCGGAAGTAGATTGCCAGGCCTTTCTTCTGAGAGGCCTCTGGGTGGCCCTGGAGATACTCATGTTTGCATAAAGAAAACTGGAGGGAAATGTAAACTAGTAAAGGTGTTTATCTCTTGGGGGGAGAGGAGTAGAGAACAATGTGAATGAGGGGTAGGAGAGAAAACTTTCACTCTATAACTTTTTATGCTGTTTTGATTTTTTTAACCATGAGAATGTATTATCTTAAAAAAAAAAGAACTTAATTGTCTAAATTTATGGTTTATGTTTGCCAGCTGCTTTCCTCAACACCATGTGCTGATTTTAGCCTTGGATAACAGAAGCTGACCTAGTTTCGGTCTGTCTTCAAAGTAGTAAACAGATAACAAAGTTATTGGCTGCGAAAATTAGAACAAGGTCACTTGTATTTCGCCCAAGTATAAGAAGTGGAGGCCGAGCAGGACAATCTCTTAAAGATTTCAGAAGATCCTTATAATTGAGCATTTTTAGGCTAAAGAATAACAATAATCCAGTTTGAAGTTATAAGTGGCCTGTCCCAAGAGAAATACAATTCTCAAGACTATTCTAGAAGGGAGATGCCGGTCAAAGCCTGGCTTTGAAGCACTGGGGAGCCCTCTGATAACTAAGCACGCTGCATGCCTAACCCATCTGACAGCGAGGGGCAAGTCTGTGTCAGAACTGGACGTATGGCCAGGGACAAGGAGAGTCCATTTATACCTTTAGCTTCCATCATTCTTTGAAAGACAATTGAGGAAGTAAAAACAGAAAAATCGCAACTGAACAAAAAGACTAAGTGTATTGAATGAAGATGATTAAGTGGGGGAGGGATGGAAGAAGAAGGGAACTCATATTTTTTGCATCCTGTTTGCCATTATTTTCTTGTTAAATCCTCCCACCAGCCCTATGAGGTAGGTTTTATTGTATATAGGTTAAAGGAAACTGATTGAGGCTCAAATAGGTTCATTAAGCCAAGCTCAGGAAGGGAGTAAAGGATGAAATCAGATCTCCCTGAGGCCACAGTCCATGCTTTTTGACCTGCATGTAACTTTTGAGTTCATATTTAACAACAGGATCTTCTAGTGCTTGTCACCCTTTCCCAAAAAGCCCTGGTTTCTCTTGGTGTTCCCAGCCCCAGCTTCCACCAAGCCCAGAAGATGTCCAAGACCTGCTCTTTGACTGACCAAGCTCCCTGTGTTCACAAGTTCTCTCACGTTTTTCCTGCTAGTCCTTGATCTCTCATTGCCCTGGCCCAGCCCTCACAGCTAGTATGAGTTACAACTTTTGGGGATGCCTCTTGAAACAATGACTCTACTCTCTCAGGGTTTCTGTTTTTAGAGCTTTTTCTCTTGTGGCAATTCCTCTAGGACTGGGTTGGTACTCAGTTCAAGTGGTACCACCTTATGTCAAAATTCACATTATCCTTTCCTGCCTAACATCCCATGTACAGTCTAAGCATCCCCCCTACTGCATACTTTTCTCATATTCCCTGCTTCAGGAAACGCTTTGATGTGTTAGGAAGAAGGCTGTGCTTCCTCGTTGATTTGAGAGGCTTTATCTTGGGGTCATAAGCGGTTTGTAATGGGCTGCTAGCCAAAAGTTCGGCAGTTAAAGCCCAGCTGGTGAAGCGGCAGAAGAAAGCCCTTGTGATATGCTTCTGTAAAGATTATGGCCAAGAAAACCCTGTGTATGGAGAGTTCTACTCTGTAACACATGGAGTCACCATGAGTCGGAATCAACTTAAAGGCAAGAGTTTGGTTTGGTTTTTACCTTGGGGTCTAGAGTCTTTCTGACTTCATGTCCTCTTTACTGGAGCCCTGGTTAGGAGCTATGGCTACTAACCAAAAGGTTGGCAGTTTGAATCCACCAGCACTCTTTGGAAACCCTATGGGGCAGTTCTACTCCGTCCTATATGGTCACTATGAGTCAGAACTGACTGTACGGCAACAGGTTTGTTTTTTGGTTTACTGGATCATGGATCTTCACGTCCTTGAGAGACCCTTGTGTGACCAGATGTGAATCCAGACCTTTGCAATCTCTATATTCTGGTAAGTCAGCAGCCATATGTGATCTGGCCCTTATCCAAAACCAAAAAACTAAACCCATTGACATCGAGTAGATTCATAGCGACCCTATAGGACAGAGTAAAACTGTCCCATAGAGTTTCCAAGTAGCACCTGATAGATTTGAACTGCTGACCTTTCGGTTAGCAGACGTAGCTTTTAACCACTATGCCACCAGCATTTCCCAGGCCCTTATGGTGGTAATTCAAGCCTTTCCTCCAGGCCCAGCACTTCTCAGCCACCCATAGAGACAACATACCCTTCTCTTGCTTGCAGTCGACATACATACTCCTTTCTGCCTGCCCAGCCCTCCCTTCATATGCTACCTCTTCCAGAATCAGTAAAATCCCAAATACACTTAATCACTTCAATACCAGTTTTGTGGCACTATTCATCTGACTGAGGTATGAACACATACATGGTGGTGTTTACCCAAGTTAATATGCTGCCATCCTGAGGAGTTTCACACAGGTTTTTTTCCAAGTCTCTCAGTGTCAGCCTTGTGACCTTTTGTCTGAAACGAGACCGTATGTGTGAAGTTAACTTCCAGCGCTGTACACATTTTGACTTGTAAGCCCTAAAGGGACATCTACAAGTCCTGACTCTTTATAATTTTAACACATACATATGTATCATCCTTGGGTGCCTCAGATTAGGGGCCTCTGGAAGAACACAGTGTTTGTTTACATTCTTCTCAAAGCTGGAAGCTGCATAAACAGTTACTTTTTTATTGATGAGCATGGAGCCCACAGGCCTGAGAGTTCTGTACCCTGCTGGTCACTCCTCTGGCCCACCCCTTTCGGGAGCTGCTGAAAGCTATTTTCCATCTTGAAATAGCTAAGAATCCCATGTAGAAACACCTTGAAGAGATGCCACCGGCTGTTGCAGTCCCTGCTTGAACTCTGGGAAACACACCAACCACTTTCCACACTGTTGCAATTTACTACAAGTCTTAGCATGAACAGCCCCTGTTTCAGACTGGCACCCAAATGTCTGGGGTTTGAAAATTTATAATTGGTACTTGAAAGAGCCACCATCGCTTCTTGGGAAAGAAAAAAGGTTGAAAGACTTTCTTGCAAACATCATTACTTACACATGCCAGGTAATTAGAATGTTAGCCCTCATGCCTCTGTTGCTAGAAGGTTCTGTGGAGGAGCCAGGGCTCGGTTTCTCGGGAGGACGTCTGTGCCTCTCCATAGCCAGCTTTATGGCTTTGATTCTTTCCCCTTTAGGCATTGCCAAGGAATGACTGGCAATTCAGGTGGGAACATTCGGTAGGTACAAATGAATTCTGCTGGCCATGAGCTCACGTGCCTGTTTGCGTTCAAATACCGCATAAGATTTAAAACTGTTGGAATGAGAAGCGTAAGTCAAATGATTTTCTTTTACATTCTTCGTTAAGGCTCAATGTGGCAACTGATAGAAGAGTGCTCTGCTGAACTAGATGACCCCCAAAACCATTGCTATCGAGTCGATTTCGACTCACAGTGACCCTGTAGGATAAAGTAGAACTGCCCCATAGGGTTTCTAACCAGGCGTTCCTTAGAAACCCTGTGGGGCAGTTCTATTCTGTCCCATAGGGTCACTATGAGTCAGAATTGACTGGATGGGAATGAGTTTTTTTTTTTTAATCTTTATGGGAGCAGATTGCCATGTCTTTCTCCCATGGAGTGGCAGGCGGGTTTGCACCACCAAACTTTTTGGTTAGCAGCCGAGCATTTTAACCACTGTGCCACCAGGGCTCCTCCCAGGTGTCCTAAGCATGCTTAAATGTATGCCCGTATCTCTACATTTTAGAACACTAAGCCTTCTGTTTTGAATAGTTGTTAAATAACCACATTTTTACGTTATGAAAATTATACAGTTATCTCTGCGAAATGTTTGAAAAACCAGAAGTAAGAAGGTGGGGGTGGGAGGGGGAATCTCAATCATTAATCCACCATCCAAAATCAAGTGCTGTAACATTTTGGTGGGTTTTCTTTCAGGCTTTTTAAAGCTTTGCTTTTAAGATTTTTCTCTTAAAAAAAAAAAAAAAAGGAAAACCGAACCAGGTTCCTTTGCCAATATTTACCTCACCAAATACAAAGCAAACCTTATAAGACAACTTCAAGGGGTGTGTCAAAAAAAATGCACTTTCTCCTCTTACCACTGGGCTGTGTAGCCTGACCTGGGGCCTCTTTCCCTCCCATAGCCCTTTCTAGAGATGGGGCTGACCCTCCTCACATCTCAAGAAGAAACTTTCCCTCCTCTCCTGATGGAATTCATAAATTAGGGTTTCTCCCCTTATATAATTCTCTGGTGATTTGGTAAACAGGGCCCCACTCCTCCCACCCCCTATTTGGGACATGCCTTATCAAACATTCCCTGCGGAAGAGCTACTTACACCCTTCGTCTGTCCTCCCAGCTCAATCCCTGGGAATTAGTAGCTTCCTTCCCGGGGAGACAGCTGTCCCCTTACAGCGCCCTCAGTATCAGTAATCAGGATGCCCTGAGAAAGGGGGCAGGGCCTGAACAGCCCACTGCCAGGATATTTCTGGGTTCAGTCCTATTTCAGAGGAACTAGGCTGAAACCTGACAAGATTAATTGGCATTTTAAGAAATCTAAACACAGGCTGGAGGACTGCCACAAAAGTCATTAGCACATGAACACACACACAAACTTTCCTCCCTCTAGCCTCTCACTCTGTACCATCAGGTTCTGGATGAACTTCCCCTCGGTTTTTTTTGCTCGAGGTTGAATGGGGACGCCATGGGAGCATAGGTTCTGGGGCTTGCATGTAGGCCCAGCTACATAATTTGCTGGCCCGGTGCAAAATGAAAATGCAGGGCCTCTTCTTCAAGAATTAACAATTTCAAGGTGGTGACGGCAGACCATTAAATTAAGCCCTGGGTCTTTCTGAGTGTGGGACCCAGAGCCACCGCATAGATGGCGCTCCCCTGAAGCTGCCCTGTGTGTGTGGTTCGTATCCTCACACACATGCTTCCATGTGCCTCTTCAGTTTTTCGGGATCTGCTTTGCATGCGGAAACCCTGGTGGCATAGCGGTTAGGTGCTACAGCTGCTAACCAAAGGGTTGGCAGTTTGAATCTCCCAGGTGCTCCTCAGAAACTCTATGGGGCAGTTCTACTCTGTCCTATAGGGTAACTATGAGTTGGAATGGACTTGATGGCACTGGGTTTGATTTTGGCTTTGCATGCAGAGAACCTTGCTTCACTTTCTTTAAAATAGGAGGGTAGAGGTGACCCAGAGTCCCTGGGTGATAACTGAAAGGTTGGTAGTTTGAACCTACCCACAGGCACCTTGGAAGAAAGGCCTGGCAATCTGCTTCCAAAAGGCACAGCCTTGAAAACCCTATGGAGCATAGTTCTCCTTTGAAACACATGGGGTCTCCATGAGTCAGAATCAACTTGATGGCAACTGGTTTGGTTTAGTTTGGGTATAGACATGGCCCATAGTGGATAAAGCCAACTAGGATATTCTTGGAGCCCTGCCTCTAAATAAACTCAACTTTAACTGATACATTCAGAATCAGGAAATAAACTAGCAAGTGACTGAGAGAGAGAAGCTATTGACGATTGATATATTGTCAGCTAAAGGAAAGATGAGTAGCTTTACTTCTTCCCATTATTTTCTCAATTACACTATTTTCCTGTAACTTATCATACCTTCTCAGTATAGGGACCCTGACCCTGGAGCTCCTTGCGGGTGGGGTCCATTTCAGCTTTGCTTTGCATCCTCCAAGACACTCAGCACAGTGCTTGGCACTCGAATAAATAAATTCAGGATTTGCCAGAATGTCAGGTTTGGGAGAAAGAAAGGACTAAAAAAAAAAGTTGAAAATGCAGGCAATGTTTCTTCGCTGCACCCAGGCAGAGCAAAGAAAGAGACACAATTAAAGCACGTTCAAGCTTCGGTGGAGACGAGTAAACAAGGGAGAGATTATACATAATTATAGACAATCATGTTTCAAGGGATAAACAGCAATCAAAAGCAAGGAGGTGCCGAAGCCTGGCCCTTTCCAGTTTCAGCCCAGGAAGCTGCAGTGGAAAGACAGCCCTGGTAGGGAACACTTCCCTCAAGAGCTGTTTTCAGTTACTTATGGGATGGCCTGTTGGGCTGTTTTGTGTTCTTTTGATTTTATTTTTTTCTGCCTAGGGTTGGGATGGGCAGTTATGGAGTTGCCCTGGCTGTTCCTTTGGAATTGATTTTTTTTTTGGTTTTAAGGCATTACTGAAAAGAAAAAGAAAATCAACTCCCCAAAGGGAAACTGAAGCCAAAGCCAAATCATTTGAAACACTTGGCCGGGGCAAAGGAAAAAAAAAAAAAAGGATTTCTGAACCCAAATCTCTCCATTTGTTTAATACATCATAGCATGGCACATTCAAATGTATTATTTATAAAACAAACAAACAAACAAACAAACACTTAAACAAAACCATCTCTGCAAGAGCCAGAACAAGAGACAGAGGAGATTTTGATAACTCGGGCCCCAAAAACGTATTTTGGGAAAAAATTAAATTTCATTTGACATATTTTTGTGGTCAAATTATCCAAATAATTATACGTAGATCTCTGCTGGGTGTTATCTCCAGAGACCTGACCAGCTTTTTCTGAGCTTGGGCAAACTAGTGGCATTACGATTTAATTGGATGCTATAAAGACTGACTTGGGAGTCAGGAAGGCTCAAATCTGGTGCATTCTCCCAGCACCAAATGGCTAGCATTGACCGTGGGAGAGACATCTCCCATGCCTGGGTCAAAACTCTGCTCCACATACCCCTAGGCCCCTGAGCATCACCAGGGTAATCTTTGCCCCTGTGCTTAAATTAAATGTGTATCTCACACATAATTATAGGGTTCTGTGGGACTTCCAAGATGGTATCCACCTGAATTAATCATGCTAAGCTTCTACACAGGTAATTAACCAGGTAGAAATAGCCCAGGGCATTGAAATAACCAAAACCGCGTCAGTGTTGGGACATGGAAACCAGCTCAGAGGCCTAGCAGGATGAGGCAACAGAGAGAGTGGTTCACAAAGCTTTAGTGGGATGCTTGTTAAAAAGGCAGAATCCGGGGCTTCACCCCCTGAGAAGACAGATTGGCTGGGCGAGAGTGGGGTCCGTGAATCTGTACGTTACAAAACACAGGCGAGTGAGTCTGATGCAAGTGGTAAGCAGCTCATGTTTAGAGAAATACATGCTTTAGGTTTTCAAACTTGAGCAAGCATCAGAATCACTGGGAGGGATTATTAAAACACAAAAGCTGGGTCCCACCCCCAGAGTGTCTGATTCAGGAGGTCTAGGATTTGTCTGGAGAACCTGCTTTTTTCACAAGTTCTCAGGTGAGACTGCTGCTGCTTGTCAGACTCACTGCTCCAAAAAACAGTTGCTGTTGAGTCGATTTCGACTCATGGCCACCCCAAAAATGTTCCATAGGATTTTTTAATGGCTGATTTGGGGGAAATGGATCTCCAGGCCTTTCTGCCAAGGCACCTCTGGGTGGACTTGAACATCCAATTTTTCAGTTAGCAGGGAAGCATGTTAACAGTTTGCACCACCCAGGGACTCTAACACTGCTTTATTGTTATTGTTGTGAGATTCCATCTAGTCGTTGTTTTACCCTGGGATGTATTTGTCCATCCTTCTGTTCTCAGTGTGGCTCTGTCACCTTGTTCTAGGTAGAGCTCCAGAAAATAGCTTCTAATCATTTTGCTTTGAAAAAGAACCCCAATCCGAACCTTTCTCTTTTAATAGCGGGATGTGGCCCTCTTGAGTATTTGATGGTATTTGCCTTCTTCCTTGATGTGTTATGTTTGTGTCTTTGTTTACTTTCCTTTTTTTCTATGGCTCTTACTCCTGTAAGGACTTTGATTCCTACTTTTTTTGAGGATTTGAAAGCTACAGATCCTATGTCTGACCTACCTGAGGTTAATTTTACCTTAATGTTTGTAACCAATATATTTGAGCACATATTTCTCAAAGAACTCCCTGCTGAACAAGAAAAAACTGTTGGCCAGTCTCACTCCTTACTGCCCCAGCTACTTCCCAATCTTGTTTAAAAATTCCAGAGTACTGCTGTTGCTGTTAGGTGCCGCCGAGTCAGTTCTGACTCATAGTGACCCTATGTACAACAGAATGAAACACTGCCTGGTCCTGCGCCATCCTCACAATCTTTGTTATGTTTGAGCCCATTGTTGCAGCCACTGTGTCAATTCATCTCACAGAGGGTCTTTCTCTGTTTTTTTGACCCTCTACCTTTTTACCTTACGACGTATGATATCCTTCTCCAGGGACTGGTGCCTCTTGGTAACATGTCCAAAATATATGTCTTAGTTTTCTAGCGCTGCTATAACAGAAATACCACAAGTGGGTGGCTTTAACAAAGAGAGATTTATTTCTTCACAGTAAATTAGGCTAAAGTCCAAATTCAGGGTGTCAGCTCCAGGGCAAGGCCTTCTCCTTCTGTCGGCCTTCTCATCAACATTCCCCCAGACTAGGAGATTCTCTGCACAGGGACCCTGGGTCCAAAGGACGCACTCTGCTCCCAGCTGCTTTCTTGATGGTGTCACGTTCCCTACTATCTGCTTGCTTCCCTTTTATCTCTTGTAAGGTAAAAGGTGGTGCAACCCACACCCCAGGGAAACTCCCTTTACATTGGATTAGGGATGTGACCTTAGTTACAATCCCACCCTAATCCTCTTTAATATAAAATTATAATCACAAAATGGAAGACAGCCACACAATACTGGAAATCATGGCCCAGCCAAATTGATATACACATTTTTTGGGTGACATAATTCAATCCATGAAATCCCACCTTTGCCCCCCAAAAAATCACATCTGTGCAACACACAAAACATATTCACGCCATCATGTCATAGCATAAGTTTTAACTCCAAGTCCAAAAGCCAAAAATTCTTCTTTATCTGTGAAATCTAGAATACAGGTTATCTGCTTCCAAAGATACAATGGCAGAACAGGCACAAGCTAGACGTTTCCATTACAAATGGGAGAAACTGAAGGGAAAGAAGGAATAACAGGCACCAAGCAAGCCAGCAGAACACATTACATTCTCCCTCAAGGCTTTGAAAATAATCCTCTGTTCCTGGGACAGTTTACACAATGGCCCTGCCCTCCAGACTCTAGGTATTGGCCTCATTCTCCGGATTCTGAGTGGTGGCCCCTCAGCCCTGGGCTTCAGCTCTACCGTCCAGGCCCACTGGGATGGCAACTCTGTTCCCTCGGCTCTAGACGCACATTTTTCCTAGTCCCTTTGAGTGACAGCTCACCCTTAGAAACACCAGAGGCCATAGCCATACCTTTTGAGACAGGCAGCTTGGCTTCTTGTGTTCTTTGTCTTTCCAGCTTCTGCCTCCTGGTTTCTTGGCCTCTTGGCTTCTCAGGCCTCACGCCTGCATCTACCCTGTTGGGGCAAGCGTTCCAAAGCTCAGTAGCTCCACGGATAAGTGCCTGCAGGCATGCTACTCTGCCGGGAAGCTTCCTGTGCACAGACACTAAGCTCTCACTCTGTGAGTTGGCTCCAGTGCCTTCTCGAGCTGGTCTCCTGGTTCTGCTGCTGCTGGTCCTCTGCCGCTGCCACTCCTCTATCCATTCACAGTTTCAAAACCGCTTCTACATTTTAGGTATCTGTTAGAGCAGCACCCCATTCTCTTGGTACCAAATTCTGTCTTGGTTATCTAGTGGTGCTATAACAGAAATACCACAAGTGGATGACTTTAACAAAGAGAAATTTATTTCTTCACAGTAAATTAGGCTAACGTCCAAATTCAGGGTGTCAGGGGAAGACTTTCTCTCCCTGTCAGCCTTCTCATCAACCTTTCCCCAGACTAGGAGCTTCTCCACACAGGGACCTTGGGTCCAAAGGACACACTCTGCTCCTGACGCTGCTTTCTTGATGGTATCAGGTCCCCCACTCTCTGCTTGCTTCCCTTTCATTTTATCTCCGGTAAGATAAAAGGTGGTGCAGGCCACACTCCAGGGAAACTCTCTTTACATTGGATAAGGGATATGACCTTAGTAAGGGTGTTAAATACCACTCTAATCCTCTTTAACATAAAGTTACAATCACAAAATGGAGGACAGCCACACAATACTGGGAATCATGGCCTAGCCAAATTGATACACATGTTTTTGAGGGGACGTAATTCAATCCATGTCAGTATGTGAAATGAAGTCTCGCCATCCTCCATTCTAAGGAGCACTCTGGCTGTGCCTCTTCCAAGAGAGATTTGTTCCTTCTTCTGACAGTCCATGCTATATTCAATATTTTTTGCCAGCACCGTAATTCAAAGGCATCAATTCTTCTTCAGTCTTCCTTATACATTGTCCAGCTTTGGCATGCATATGAGGCCATTGAAAATACCATCACTTGGGTCAGGCACACCTTAGTCCTCAAAGTGACATCTTTGCTTTTTAACACTTTAAAGAGGTCTTTTGCAGCAGATCTGCCCAATGCAAAATTGTATGGTTTCTTGACTGCCACTTCCATGAGCACTGTGGAACCAAGTAAAATGAAATCCTTGACAATGTCAGTATTTTCTCTGTTTATCACAATGCTGCTTAGCTGAGTTGGGAGGACTTTTTTTTCCTTTAAGCTGAGGTGTAAGCCACTGCTTTAGACCCATGGTCTTCAAAGTATGGTCCAAATATCAACAGCATTGGCATCACATGGAAACTTGTCAGAAAGGCAGAATCTTACACTCCATTCCACACTTCGTGAATCAAAATCTGCTTTTTACTAAGATCTCCAGGTTTGATGTGTGGATTTAGGGTAGAACAGCAGTTTGCAGCCTTAGGTACACATTGGGATCACCTGAGAAACTTTAGAAAGGACTGCTGCCTGAGATGCAGCTCCAGAAACTCTGGTTTCATTACTCTGGGTGCAGCCTAAAAACCCAAAAAATCAAACTCATTGCCATCGAGTCGATTCTGACTCATAGCCTAGGCAATGGAATTTTTAAACTCTCTCCAAAATACCAAAGCCCGTTGTCAAGTCAATTCTGACTCATAGCGACCCCATAGAAGAGAGCAGGACTGCCCCATAGGGTTTCCAAGGAACACCTTGTGGATTTGAACTGCCAACCTTTTGGTTAGCAGCTGAGCTCTCAACCACTGTGCCGCCAGGGCTCCGAAAGTTCTCTAGGTGATTCTAATGTGCAGCCAATGTGGAGAAGCACTGCTTTAGAAGGTGATAGATAAGTACTTGTAGGATGATTGTTGATGGAAATTTCCAGCAATTCAGAGGAGATACGGTCACGTCAGCTCAAGTCTGCTGCCAGCTGAGTTGCCTGTTAGTGTACTGGGTGCCCCCACTGCACCGGTAAACCAGTTGCCGTTGAGTAGACGCCGACTCATGGCAATGCCATGTATGTCGGAGTAGGTCTGTGCTCCATAGGGTTTTCAGTGGCTGATTTTTCAGAAGTAGATCACCAGACCTTTCTTCCAAGGCATCCCTGGGTGGACTTGACCCTCTAACCTTTCAGCTAGAGGGTGCCTCTGCCCCCACCACACTAAGCATTAAAACCCTGATGCCACAGGCCAAGGAGAAGATAAATCACTTAGAATGTGAGCATTGTGAGTACACACAGAGAGTAATACAGAAAAAAAGGGAGAGAATTTAAAAACAAAACAAAACAAAAAACCCTCTCATTAGTATTCTTGGTGAGATTTGAGAGGACGTTGTGGTGATAGAAAAGGAAGGGAAAAAAAAAAAAAAAAACCCTGCCACCTGAGAACAAAAGCTTTTAGGGATGAAAAATATTTCTAAAGTAAAATGCTCAATAGAGCAGTAAATAGCAGAATGGATATTACAGAACACGGAATTAGTGAATTATATAAGTGGTTTCTAAATGCCCAACTGGCTGAATTAAAGTCACCAATCACCCAGTACATTTATTAAAAAGTAGTCTCTGGGCCCTACCCTACATCTGTGGAATCAGAATCATAGGGACTGGGGGGCCGTGGGGGGCTCAGAATCCATATCTTCAACAAACTGTTGGAGGAGATTTTAATGAACTGTCAGATTTTGAGGGAGCCCTGGTGGTACAGTTGTTAAGCACTCAGCTGCTAACCAAAAGGTTGGTGGTTGGAACCCACCAGCTGCTCAGTGGGAGAAAAATGTGGCTGTCTGCTTTCATAAAGATTACAGTCTTGGAAATCCTATGGGGCAGTTCTACTCTGTCCTATGGGGTTGCTATGAGTCGGAATCAACTCGACGACAACGGGTTTGGTTTTGGGTTTTGGTCAGATTTTGAAACCACCTAATTAGAAGTTTGGCCTAAGGAATTCTCCCAAAAGTCTTAAGAAACAGACAGAGGAAGATTTTGAGAAACAACAGCAACAAAACAGTAATGGACATGCAAAGGGCCATGATATTGCAAAACTCCATTGGGGTTGAGGGTGGGGGTGGGAGGTGGGCTTTGGTGCATGTTTCACGTGTGTTCTCTGTGCGCGGTGGTTTAGGAGGCGTGCAATACTGAGTGGCCCTGAATAGAAGGCAGTTCCCAGAAACACATTCTATGTAGCAGAAGGTTCCAGAAGGATAGGTTCAGGAAGTTCTGGAGGCTCAGAAGTAGAAGCTCCAGAAGCAGGTGCAGGGGAAATAATCAAATAAATAATAGAAGGTCATCTTCAGATCAAAAGGGACAGCAGATGACAGGCTGAGGTGACTTTTTTAAAACACCTTTATTGAGATATAAAGTTTTGCCCCTAAAGTTTTCATTGACTAATTTTCGGAAGTAGATCTCCAGGCCTTCCTTCCTAGTCTGTCTTAGCCTGGAAGCTCCGCTGAAACTTGTCTACCATGGGTGACCCTGCTGGTATTTGAGATTTTTTGGTGGTATAGCTTCCAGGATCACCACAACATGCAAGCCGCCACATACAACAAAGTGACAGACAAACTGACAGACTGTGGCCTTCCAGAAGAATAAACAAATCAGTCTTTAAAAAAAGTACAGCCAGAATGCTCCTTAGAAGCAAGGTTGGAACGACTTGTCTGCTTACTTTGGACACGTCATCGGGAAAGACTAATTGCCAGAAAAGGACATCATGTTGGTAAAGTGTCAGTGAAAACCAGGGAAACCTTCCATGAAGTGGACTGACATGGTAACTGCAACAACAGGCTCAAATCTACCAATGATTGTGAGGATGGCACAGGACCCGGCAATGTTTTGTTCTGCTATGCATGAGGTCACCATGAGTCAGAGCCAACTCAATGGCAACGAACAACAACTAAAAAAACCAAACCAAACCCATTACCGTTGAGTAGATTCCAGCTCAGAGCAATCCTACAGGACAGAGTAGAACTGCCCCATAGGGTTTCCAAAGAGCAGCTGGTGGATTTGAACTGCCAACCTCTTGGTTAGCAGCAGAGGTCTTAACCACTGCACCACCAGGGTTCCAACAACAACAACAACATTGAGATACCATTCACATATCATAAAATTTGCCTGTTAAAGTGTACAATCCAATGGCTTTCAGTATGTTCACAGAGATGTGCAACCATCGCCACAATCAACTTTAGAACATTTTCATTACCCCAAGAAGAAACTCTGTAGCCTTGGCAGTCACTCTCCATTTCTCCACAATCCTCCGCAGGCCTATGCAACTACTAATCTACTTCCTATCTCTGTAGAGTGGCTTATTGTGGACATTTCATAAAAAAAATTATAAATGGAATAATACACACAATACGTGGCTTTTTGTGGCTAGCTTCTTGTACTTGGCATAATGCTTTTAAGGTTCATCCATGTTGTAGCAAACACCAGAACTTCCTTATTTTTTATAGCTAAATAATATTTCATTGTATGGATATAGAATATTTTATTTATCCATTTATCTGTTGATGGATATTTAGGCTATTTCCACTTTGGGCCTATTATGAATATGCTGCTATAAACATTGTGTACAGGTTTTCTGTGGACATACGTTTTCATTTCTCTTGGTTATATAGCTGGAAGTGGAATTGCTGGGTCATATGGAAACTCTATGTTTAGCATTTTGAGAAACTGCCAGACGGTTTTCCAAAGTGGCTGCAACCATTTTACATTCCTACCAACAATGTATGAAGGTTCCAATTTCTCCACATCCTTGTCAACACTTTTTATTGTCTGTCTTTTCTATTTTAGCCATCTTAATGGATGTGAAGTGGTATCTCATTGTGATTTGGATTTGCATTTCCTTGATTACTAATGATGTTAAGCATCTCTTGATGTGCTTATTGGCAATTTGTATACTTTCTTTGGAGATGTGTCTGCTGAAATCCTTTGCCCATTTTTAAAATTGGGTTGAATTTTAAGAGTACTTTGTATATCCTGGATACTATACCCTTAACAGGAATAACCCATTTCCATCGAGTTGATTCCGACTCATAGTGACCCTACAGGACAGGTTGGAACTGCCCCATAAGGTTTCCGAGGCTGTATATCTTTAGGGAAGCAGACCACCACATCTTTCTTCCCTGGAGCAGCTGGTGGGTTCAAACCAACTTTTGGTTAATGGCTGAGTGCTTAACCACTACACCACCAGGGCTCCTTTCCACAGATATAGGACTTACAAATATTTTCTCCCGTTCTGTGGGCTGTCTTTTTATTTTTTGATGGTGAAGCTTTGAAGCACCTAAGGTTTTAACTTTAATGAAGTCCAGTTTATCTTTTTGATTGTGCTTTTGGTGTCGTATCTAAGAAAGCTTTGTCTAACCCTCCCCCCTCTCTAACCACAAAAGAATATTTTCTTCTCAGTTTGAACTATTTCTCAAGTTCTTATAATAGTGGTCTTATACAATATTTGTCTTTTTGCAACTAATTTCACTCAGCATAATGCCTTCCAGGTTCCTCCATGTTATGAAATGTTTCACAGATTCCTCACTGTTGTTTATCGATGCGTAGTATTCCATTGTGTGAATATACCATAATTTATTTATCCATTCATCTGTTGATGGACACCTTGGCTGCTTCCATGCTTTTGCTATTGTAAACAGTGCTGCAATAAACATGGGTGTGCATATGTCTGTTCGTGTAAAGGCTCTTATTTCTCTAGGATATATTCCAAGGAGTGGGATTGCTGGATCGTATGGTAGTTCTATTTCTAACTTTTTAAGGAAGCGCCAAATCGATTTCCAAAGTGGTTGTACCATTTGACATCCCACCAGCAGTGTAAAATTGTTCCAATCTCTCCACAGCCTCTCCAACATTTATTATTTTGTGTTTTTTGGATTAATGCCAGCCTTGTTGGAGTGAGATGATCCAATCTTTTTTTAATGGAGTCCTTAGGATTTTCTGTATACAAGATCATGTCATCTTAGTAGAAATAGTTTTACTTCTTTTCCAATCTGGGTACCTTTTATTTCTTCTTCTTAATTGCCCTGGCTAGAACCTATAATACAATATCCAAGAGCGTGACATCCTTGTCTTACCTTTGATTTAAGAAAAAAACATTGTCTTTCACCATTAAGTATGATGTTAGCTGTGGGTTTATCAAGTTAAGGAAGTTCCCTTTTGTGATAGGCAGAATAATGGCTCCCCAAAGATGTCCATATCCAAATCCTGAGAATTTGTGAATATATTAGATTATATGGCAATTGGGAATTAAAATAGGGAGATAATCCTGGATTATCTGGGCGGGCCCAGTGTAATCACAAAATACCAAACCTTGAGTCAGTCCTGACTCCTAGCGACCCTATAGGACAGAGTAGAACTACCTCATAGAGTTTCCAAGGAGTGCCTGGTGGATTTGAACTGCCGGCCTTTTGGTTAGCAGCTGTGGCACTTAACCACTACATCACCAGGATTTCCATGTAGTCACAAGGGTTCTTAAATGTGAAAGAGCGATGAAAAAGAGTAAGAGAGAGATGACTCTGGAATCAGGTTCAGAAAGAGGCTCTGTTGCTGGCTTGAAGATGGAGGAAGGGGGTCACAAGCCAAGAAAATACCAGCAGCCTCTAGAAACTGTATGAAGGCAATTCTCCCCTAGGGCCTCCAGAATGCAGCCCTGCCAACACCTTGATTTTAACCCAGTGAGACCCATGTTGAACTTTTAACCTACAGAACTGTAAGATAATACATTTGTGTTGTCTTAAGCCATTAAGTTTTGTGGGTTGTTGCAGCACCATAGAAAACAAATACACCTTCTATTCTTAGTCTGTTGAGTGTTTTTATCAAGAACAGTTGGTTGATTTTTGGAAAGCCTTGTCGTTGGTGTTAGTTGCTGTCGATTCTGACTCATGGTGACCAGAACATTCTAAAATTATCCAGCCAGGAAAAATTTTATTTCATACCCATGAGAGAGAACCAGATTGGTGCTGGACTTTTCTTCTGTGATACTAAAAGCCAGGAGGTGGCTAAGCAATGTTAGCAGATGTCTGAGGATAAAGGATTCCCAGTAGATTCTGTGCCAAGCCAATGATTGTTTCATGTGTGAGGACAAAAGAAAAACATGCTCAGATGTGCAGTGACTCGAGGAGGATGCCACCCACATACCCTCTCAGAAAATTTCCCCAAAGAAGAATCCCAGTAAAAAAAAAAAAAGAACCATAAAAAAGGTGTCAAGAAAGGGGGAGGGAAAGTATGAAAAACTGAGAACCAGAGTGAAATCACAATGCTGATACTGTGGTTGTAAATTACAGTGCAAATGTTTTTTTAAAGTTTCTTTAAAGACAAGACATTTAATGTAAAACCATCAGTGGTACTCCGGAATTCTTCAACAAGATTGGGAAGTAGCTAGGGCGGTAAGGAGTGAGATTGGCCAACAGTTTTCTCCTGTTCAGCAGGGAGTTCTTTGAGAAATATGTGCTCAAATATACTGGTTACAAACATTAAGGTAAAATTAACCTCAGGTAGGTCAGACATAGGATCTGTAGCTTTCAAATCCTCAAAGAAAAAAAGAAGAAAACAGAGTCATTACAGGAGTCAAGAGCCATAGAAAAGGGGGAAAGTAAACAAAGACACAAACATAATACATTAAGGAAGAAGGCAAATACCATCAAATACTCAAGAGGGCTGCATCCCTCTATTAAAAGAGAAAGGTTCAGATCGGGGTTCTTTTTCAAAGCAAAATGATTAGAAGCTATTTTCTGGAGCTCTACCTAGAACGAGGTGACAGAGCCACATTGAAAATCAAAGGATAGACAAATACATCCCAGGGCAAAACAAGCAACAAAAAGCTGGGTCCCAAAATTAGTTTCAGACAGGGAAGAAGTGGGGGCTAAAAGAATAAGGCAATCCAGGAGCAGGTGCTATTGGTTAGCTAATCTAACACCTATCATCAACATTTCCACCTTCTGCCTCCTCAAATACAGAGCCTGGAGAGCTAAATATTCAATTCACCATCCTAACTTCCTGTATAGCTCTGAGTAGCTATGTGAGCAGGATTACCAGATTTAGCAAATAAAAACAACGGACACTCAGTTAAATTAGAATTTCAGATAAACAACAAACAATTTTTCAGTATAAGTATGTCCCAAATATTGCATAGGATATAACTTAGGTTAAAAATGACCCTTTGTTCATCTGAAATATAAATTTAACTGGGTGTGCAGTATTTTATTTGCTAACCCTGCTTGTAACCAGCTCTGGCCAATGAGATGGAAGTGGAAATGGCAGCTTCTGTTTAAGTGGTCGTTTTAAGGTGAGCTTTTCTGTTTCTTGAGACAACATATACCCTAGTTGATGCACATCTCCCTGGCCTCAGGGAAGGACAGGCATAGATCTAAGTCAAGCCAGTTACAGTTTTCCTTGGGGCTTTTATGCCAGAGTTATTTGGACAGAACTACTGGTAAACTGAAGGCGCCCTGGTAGTGCAGTGGTTATGAGTCAGAATTGACCTGACGGCAACAGGTTTTGGTTTGGTTTTGGATACTCTTTCTACCAGTTTGCACCTAAATTAGGGATTGAGTCTGCTTCATGTAATAGAAAACTCAAATAATAGTGGAATAAAAAAGTAGGGATTTATTATTCACTCATGTAAAAGAAATTTGAGGTGGCAGTCCAGAATGGTACAGCAGCTCCATGTTAATATCAATGACCCATGATTCTTCTGTCTTTCTCCTCTGGCTTTTTTAGCATGTAGCTTCCTTCCCCAGGTACCTCATGGTCACAAAATGACTGCTATAGTCCCACTCATCACATCTATCTGCCAGGCAGGAAAAGGAAGTAAAACGGACAGGGCAGAAGGGTGCATGCCAAGTGAGTCAACATCCTTTAAAGAGCTTTGCCTACAACCCTCTTATGACTTTTATATATTATTGACCATAACTGAGTCCTACCTGCAAGGAGGCTCAGAAATGTAGTTTTCACCTGGATATGCTGGTTCCCAAAATAAGATTAGAGTTCTATTAGGAACTGGGTAGACTAATAGCAGTCTCTGCCACAGATTGTTAAGTCAACAAAAAGTGAGTTAAGAGGGGCTGGTAGAAGTCAGACTGTGGAGAGAATCTACCAAGAGCTGGAGAGAGAAAAGTCTGACCTCGCTGGACTTCTAGTTCCAGCTGTGCCTTAACCCCCCAATTACTTAAGGCAATATATTCCTTTGTTTCTCACCAGCTAGTTGGAGTTGAGTTTTTGTCATTTGCAATAGAAAGAATTCTGACTGACGCAAGGGTCACTAAAGAGGGAGTGGTTAAATAAATTATGGTATGCCCTAGAATAAAATGCATGCATCTGTCTATCTATCTATCTGGAAAAAAACCTTAAAAAGACACCAAATTATTAAAGATGATTTATCTCTGAGTGATAGAACTTTGAATAATATATACTTTCTTTCTGAATGTTTTGTCATGAACATGTATCGCTTCTAAAATAATCAAACAGAGTGAAACCTGTGAGAGCCAGAACTCGACAAAACTGCCTTGTTTTTCTGGATTTTGCGAGTTTTCCACCTTTGACAGGGTGCGGTCTTACCACTTTTCTATTGCTCCTTTTAGTGGAAAGTATTTGAGTTTTCCTTCCCTGGCAGGTTTCAACTGGACACAGATTCCGGCTTTCGCAGGTTTTACGGTATATAGCTATTTTCTTTTATGAAAATTATTAACAGAATTTATATTATGATCTTATTTTTAAATGTGTGTGCATGTGTGTACTTTGTATTTGTGTAGAATAAAGTCTGGAAGGATGTTCACCAAGAGGTTAGCAGTGATATTCCTGGGTAGTAAGTCCCCTGCTATTTTTTATTACATTATTTTATGTTTCTGGATTGTCAGAATGTTTTTCGTTAACCATCTATTTACTGTATGTAATGGCCAGTTTTAAGTGTAAACTTGGCTAGGCTACAGCCCCCAGTTATTTAATCAAATACTAATCTAGGTATTGTTGTAAAGGTATCTTGTAGATGTGATTACAACCTATAATCAGTTGACTTTTAAGTAAAGGAGATTATCATAGAATCTGGTTGGCCCTGATTCAAACATTTGAGTGGCCTTAAGACCAGAAATGAGCTGCCCCTGAAGAAGATATTCTACTTGTAGACTGCATCTTCATCTTGTGCCCAAGTGTTCTAGCCTGCCCTTCCTGATGGCCTGCCCTACAGATTTTGGATTTTCCTAGCCAGTCCCCACAATTGCATAAACCAATTCCTTACAATAAATCTCTTAGTACATATATCCCACTGGTTCTGTTTCTCTGGTGGAACCCTGACTGATACAGAATTTGGTACTTGGAAGTAGGGTGCTGCTGTAACAAATACTTAAAAATGTAGAACAGTCTTTAGAATTGGATAATGGGTAGAGAGGCTGGAAGAATTTTGAGGCACGTGATAGAAAAAGTCTAGATTACTTTGAACAGACTGTTGGCAGAAATATGAGTGTTGAAGACTCTGCCAGTGAGGGCTCAGGAGGAAGTGAGAAGCACAGTAGAGAAAGCTTGTACCATCTTAGAGAATACATATATCATCATAAACAGAACGTTGGTAGGAATATGAATGTTAAAGGCTCTTCTAACAACAGTTCAGAAGGAAATGAACGTGTTATTGGAAACCGAAGGAAAGGAGATTCTTATTATATAGTGGCAGAAGGCCTAGCTGAATTGCATCCTACGGTTGTGTAAAAAGCAGACTTGTAAACAATGAACTTGTATATTTAGCTGAGGAGATTTTCCAGATAAGTGCTGAAGTCGTAGCCTGGTGTATTCTGGCTGCTTATGTAAAATGTGAAAGGAAAGACACAAATTGAGAAAAGAATTGTTAAGCAAAAAGGAGCCAGTACTTGATGACCTGGGAAATTTTCAGGCTGTCCAGATTGTAAAAGATGCTAATACCAGGAGATTCACTGTTAGGGAAGTGTGCTCTGGAGAGAAGGCCAGAGGTGGCTGGACAACCTTTTTTTTCTAGTGCTGAAGAGATTAGGGTTGTGAATCATGGATCTACTCAACCATCTCAGCAGAAGCCAGCAATAGGGATGGGATTATCCACGGAAGATCTGTTAAGGACCCTCTTTGTCTAATGGTGAGAATCTGTATGACATACAAGGGAGACCAACAGACTTTTGAGAATATTATAACAGCAGAAACACCACAACTTAGACTAAAAATGACAGAGAGAGGATGGAATAAAGGAAGGCTTTTGGACTCTCAAAATTCTACAAGCAGGAAAGGGTCTAATAAAACTACTTAGCTACAAACATGTGCTACCCTTCAAGAAAGAGAAGGATAACTCTGAGAGCAGAGTCTCAGGCCCAACGGCTGGAGCTGCAGGCCCAGATGGTGGAGACTTGAACCACAGAGGATTAGTCTTAGGTCTTGAAACCTATCGGAATTTTCCCTCATGGATTTCAAAATTGGCCTCCTTTATTCCTTCCATTTTCCCCCATTGGAATGAAAATGTCTACAGTTGTTATAGTATGCCTGTGCCACTACTGTATTTTGGAAACAGATTACTTGCTTAATAATTTCACAACTCACAGATGGAGAGGAATTTTGCCCCAGGATAGCTCATACCCAGAGGCTCACCCATACCTGATTTAGAAGATTTAGATGATGAATTTTGGGACCTTTATGCTGATGAGATTTTGGGCTTGAATTGGTGCTGTAATAGATTGAGACTTCGAGGGATATTGGGGTGACTGAATATATTTTACGTGTAGGATGAATGTGAATCTTTGGGGCCAGAGGGCAGACTGTGGTAGACTAAAACATGCTCTCCCCAAAGATAGTCACATCCTAATCCTTGAAGCCTATGAATATTAATTTGTATGGAAAAAAAGGAGGGGGGGTGACTTTGCTGGTGTGATTAAGTGAAGGATCTTGAGATGGAAAGATTATCCTAGATTATCTGGGTGAGCCCTAAATGCAATCACACGTACCCTTATAAGAGGGAGGCAGAAGGAAATTTCACACACAGAGAAGAGAAAAGGTGATATGATGACCCTGGTGGAGAAAGAGAGAAATTTGAAGATGCTTTGAAGATGGAGAGAGGGGCCATGAGCCAAGAGAGACAGGTGGAAGCTAGAAGCTGAAATTGGTAAGGAATACAGCGCTAGACGTTGAAAAAAAGCAAGGAAGTAAATCCTCCTCTAGAGTCTCTGGAGGGAGCACACCCTTCCAACACCTTGGTTTTGCTCCAGTGAGACTGCTTTCAGACTTCTGGGCTCCAAAGCTGTAAGAGAATAAATTCGTGTTGTTTTAATCCAGCAAGTTTGTGATAGTTTGTTACAGCAGCAACAGGAAACTATCGTACTATATAATCAGAAACATAATAAAGAAGTATTAATTTGATTCATATACTATATATAAATAACACTGAAATTGAGTTCTAATATTTTATTTGGAAAGTTTACATCTGTATCTCTCAGAGAGTTGGTTTGTACTTTTCTTTCATGTGCCCTCTTGGTCAGATTTTAGTGTCGAAGTGTGCTAGCCTCCTAAAAAGAAATGAGATACCTTTCTTCTTTTTCTAGGTTCTGAAACAGCTTAAATAGCAGTGGAAGCTGTGAAACACTTTGCTTCCAGTATTCTGATGAGGAATAACTCTGACCATATTTTTTTATTTCTTCCACAATCTCTTTAAATTTTAGTAATCACAACAGTGCACCAAACGAGCCATATAGCCATACAGTAATCTCCACCACATTCTTATGGTATAGATTCTACTGTTTGTACCATTTCACAGATAGGAAAGCTGAGGCCGAGAAAGGTTAAATAATCTGCTAAAGTTACTAAGAGGCAGAGCTCAGGCCTGAAACAATGAGTAACTGACTCCAAAATCCATACTTTTTACCTTAGCTCTAATAATGCCTCTGGATTTTATGCTGCTTCTTGCACACTTTTAGCAACTGATATTTTCCTAGAAAATCTCTCATTTCCTCTTGATTATCAAATGCATAGCATAGGATTCCTAGAATTTATATCTTTATAAATCTTTATGAATTCTATAGCATAGAATTTACAATCTTTAAATTTCATTTATATTTATGGCTGCAGCTCCTTTCTTACTCTATATTTTCTATAAAAAAAAACACTATATTTTCTATAGTTGTGTTTTATTCTCTTTCTTCTTGATTAGACTACTTTATCCATAGTCTATTTTATTGCTCCCCTCTTGCCTCTGACCAGATATCTGACTTATTCTGTCTCTTTTCCTGTTTTCAAAGTTGGTCATTAAAATTTTTTAATGTTTTCCATTTATCCTATTTTTCTAAAGTTTGTTTCATTGTTTTTCCCTAATTTCCTTGCTCATGAAATGTTTATTGATTGATTCCTTACCCACTAAACGTTTATTCAATTGATTACTTCATTCGTTGCTCATTTTCGTGGTTTCTTATTTGGTAATTGATGTATTTAAAAGTCTATACATTTTCTTCCAAGTACAGCTTTGGCTACAGCCCATTCATTTTGATATGTAGTTTTTGCAATATCAATGTTTACCAGACATTCTGTAATTGCAATTTTATTCCAAGTAGTTAGAAATTTTTGGTTATCCTCCCATTGTTTATTTATGGTAACATTGAATTGTAATCAGAGAATGTAGCTTCTTCTATTTATACATTTTAGAATATCTCACAGACTAAGATGTCAACGTTTGTAAAGATTCCATGGACATGAAAAGATTGCATATTCTCTAGATACTGCATACAGAAATCAATATTAATGTTAACCAATATTAGATCATCCTTTATTCTTTAAATTATTCAACTCTTTTGGATTCCTCTATTTTTTTTTTTTTTTTTTTTTGGCCAGTTTAACTGTCAGTGACTGCAAAAGATATGCACATACAGAGGAATTTTTTTATTCAACAGAATTTGTCTTATACATGTCACTCCAATAGTGATGGTATAGGCTGTCAGCCAGGATGTAAAAATAGAGTTCACGGTACTGGCACGCTCTGCAGAATGTCTCTCCAGTCTGTTTTCCCAGTAGAATTCCTCTGGGTTTTTAATACCCAAACTTCATTGAACATATGTACTTCTCAATATATTTTTGGCTGATGTTTACACAGGAAAAAAATTATATTTACATCCCCAAACCTCAATTCGATATTTTAACAAAATAGCACGTAGAAAAAATCTTAGCTTACTTTCCAAATACAAATGGCATAGAATATCAGAATCATGTGCAGATGTTTTGAAAAGACTGCTCAGTGTCCACAAGGGTCGTGGGAACGATGCAGGCTACTGCATACAAAGCAGCTGGCTTTTGTTTGTTTTGTAGCTGTCATTTATTACGGTATGATTTACATACAGTAAAGTGCACTATTTTAAAAAGTGTGCAATCCTTCTAGTTTTGGCAAACACGTAATCCCCACCATAATCAAGATATAGAATATTTCCAGCACTCAAAAAATTCCCCTGTGCCCCTTTGTGGTCAACTCCTCTCCCTACTTCCAGCGTCTGGCAACCCCGGATCTATTTTCTGTCCCCATAGTTTTGCATTTTCAGAATGACATGTACATGGGCTCATACAGTATGCAGCCTTTTGAGTCTGGTTTCTTTCACTTGGCGTAGTGCATTTGAAATTCATTTATGTTGATGTGTGCATCATGGTTTGTTCTTTTTTATAGCTAATAATATTCTATTGCATGAATAGACTAGAGTTCATTTATCCATTCCATAACTGAGGAACATTTGAGTTGTTTCCAGATTTTGATGATGATGACCAAACCCAGTATAAATATTCACATACGGGTTTTTTCATGAACATAATTTTTCATTTCTTTTCAATAAAAATCTAGGAGAGGGATTGCTAGGTTACATGATAATTGTGTGTTTAGCTTTATAAGAAACTGCCAAACTGTTTTCCAAAGTGGCTGTGCAATTTTACATTCCCATCAGCAAAGAATGAGACTTCATGTTGCACCACATCCTTGTCAGCACTTGGTATTGTCAGCTTTTTTTTTTTTTTTAATGTTAGGCATTCTAATAGGTGTGTAATACATTTCCTTAATGACTAATGATGATGAGCATCTTTTTATGTGCTTATGTTTCCACCGTATATCTTCTTCAGTAAAGTCTCTGTTTAAATATTTCACACATTTTGTTCTTGTTGTTAGGTGCCTTCAAGTCAGTTCCAACTCATAATGACTCTACGTACAACAGAACAAAACACTGCCCCATCCCGTGCCATCCTCACAACCATTGTTATGCTTGAGCCCATTGTTGAAGCCAATGAGTCAATCCATCTTGTTGAGGGTCTTCATCTTTTTCGCTGACCCTCTACTTTACCAAGCATGAGGCTCTTCTCCAGGTACTAATCCCTCCTGATAACATGTCCAAAGTATGTGAGATATAGTCTTGCCATCTTTGCTTCTAAAGAGCATTCTGGTTGTACTTCTTTCAAGGCAGATTTGTTCGTTCTTCCAGCAGTCCGTGGTGTATTCAATATTCTTCAACAACACCACAACTCAAAGGCATCAATTCTTCTTTGGTCTTCCTTATTCATTGTCCAACTCTTGCATACATATGAGGCAATTGAAAACATCATGGCTTGGGTCAGATGCACCTTAGTCTTCAAGGTGACATCTTTGCTTTTCAACACTGCAGTGCGTCTTTTGATTTTTTTTTTTTTAAATACAACCTTGGAGGATTTATTACAAGCCTATCGCATTCAGACAGCGTGATATTGACATAAGGATGGACACATGGAACAATGTAACAGAGTAGAGAGTCTCATAATACCTCCACACTTATATGATAAAAAAAATTTGACCAAGACACCAAAGCAATTTGATGAGGAAAGGATTCTTTCTACAAGTAGGCCTTAAACTGTGAGGAAAACTTTTTTTTTTTTATTGTCCTTTGATGAAGGTTTACAGAACAAACTAGCTTCTCATTAAACAATCAGTACACGTATTGTTTTATGACATTGGTAGCAACTCCACATCATGTCAACTGTCTCCCTTCTCAGCCTTAGGTTCCCTATTACCAGCTTTCCTGTTCCCTCCTGCCTTCTAATCCTTGCCCCTGGACTGATGTGCCTCTTTAGTCTCACTTTGTCTTATGTACCTGTCCAATCTTTGGCTGAAGGGTCATCTTTTGATTTCTTGACAGCTGCTTCCGTGGATGTTGATTGTGGATCCAAGTAAAATGTAATCCTTGACAACTTCAGTCTTTTCTCTGTTTATCATGATGTTGTGTATTGGTCCAGTTATAAGGATTTTTATTTTCTTTATGTCGAGGTGTAATCCATACTGAAGGCTGTGGTCTTTTATCTTCGTCAGTAACTGCTTCAAGTCCTCTTCACTTTCAACAAGCAAGGTTGTGTTATCTGCCTAACGCAGGTTGTCAATGAGTCTTCCTCCAGTCCTGATGCCCCATTCTTCATAGAGTCCAGCTTTTCAGATTATTTGCTCTGCGTACAGATTGAATAGCTTTGATGAAAGGATACAACCCTGATGCACATCATTCCTGACTTTAAACCACACAGTATCCCCTTGCTCTGTTTGAAAGACCGCCTCTTGATCTGTGTATAGGTTCCTCATGAGCACAATTAAGTGTTCTGGAATTCCCATTCTTCACAATGTTATCCATAATTTGTTATGATCCACACAATCGAATGCCCTTTCATAGTCAATAAAACACAGGTAAACATCTTTCTGGTATTCCCTGCTTTCAGCCAGGGTCCACTTGACATCAGCAATGACATCCCTGGATCCACATCCTCCTCTGAATCTGGCTTTGAATTTCTGGCCGTTCCCTGGTGATACACTGCTGCAGCCGCTTTTGAATGATCTCCAGAAAAATTTTACTTGTGTGTGATATTGACATATTGTTTGATAATCTCTGCATTTGGTTCAATCACCTTTCTTGGGAATAGGCATACATCTTTATCTTTTCCAATCAGTTGACCAGGTAGCTGTCTTCCAAATTTCTTGGTATAGACAAGTGAGCACTTCCAGTGCTGTGTCCATTTGTTGAAACATTTCAGTTGATATTCTGTCAACTCCTGGAGCCTTGTTTTTCGCCAGTACCTTCAGTGCAGTTTGGACTTCTTCCTTCAGTACCCGCCTTTTTAAGTTGGGCTATTTCTTTTCTAATATTGAGTTTTGAGAGTTCTGCATATATTCCTGAATCAAGTCCTTTATTGGACGTGTGATTTGCAAATATTTTCTCCCAATCTCTGAATTATCTTTTCATTCTTTTAATAATGTCTTTGGAAGAGCAGAAGTTCTTAATTTTGATGAAGTTCAATTTAGCAATTTTTTTTTCTTTTATTAAGTTTTGTTTTTAGTGTCATAGCTAAGCAAGTATCTTTACCTAATCCAAAGCTGCAAAGATTTTCTTCTGGAAGTTTTATAGTTTTAGGTTTTTCATTTTGGTGTTTGATTCATTTTTTAGTTAAGTGTCATAATTTTATAAATTTGTTTCATGATCAGAGAGTGACTTTTTAAGCATTTTACATGCAAACATGATGATTGTTACATGTATAGGCATTTGGCCAGGTTTCTGTGATATTTTAGAAAATCATTTGGGAATTTGGGGCTGTTATGTAACGATTTATCATTATTTTTTATTTAAAATAATGATCAGTGTTTGGGGGCAGAATTTCTTGTTTTTCAGCACCAGGTCCCTGACATTAAGTGAGATATGCTTCTTTTTGTGAAAATGGGATTTTTACTTCTGTAGCTCTCATCCAAAATGTTGTTTGATGGCAGCATGAACTCTAATTCTTGTCCTTGTTGTTATTCAATAACGGGGTTTGAATAAATGTGAGTGAGTGAAACTAGATTCAGGTCACAAAAATATGAGCTTGTGGCCTTCATTCTGGTCCCACTGAACATCCTTGCTTACAAAATCATGCTACTTCTCTAAAAATGAGTTCAATTTTAATAAATTGGAGGAAACAGGTGCCCAGGGGAAGATGGATCTGTTGCACCGTCAGAAATCCCCTCTGTAAGCACACACACAGATAAAACATGCACGCGGAAGGAATCAAAAAGAATCAGCCAGCGAAGAACAATCATACAGCTTGTGTTTGCACCTGACAAAGCTGCGAGTGGGCAAAGCATTAAATACTTTTTGTATCCGTTTGCTGTTTTCTTTGAATTTTTTTACTGTGCATAACTCAGCTGGCTGTGCTTCTTGCTGGAGATTTTCAGTAAATCATTAAGAAATATATACATATTCAGAGAATTCTCATGCCATTTATTCACTCATCCTTTCTTCCATTTACTTAAGAGCTATTGGTTTCTACTACATTGCCAAAGGAGCCCTGGTGGTGCAATGGTTACACGTTTTGAAGCTAACTGAAAAGTTGGCAGTTCGAACCCACCAGCAGCTCCATGAGAGAAAAGACCTGGCAATTTAATCCTGTGAAGATTACAGCCTAGGAAACCCTATAGCGGCAGTTCTGCTCTATCCTATAGGGTTGCTATGAGTTGAAATTGACTTGATGGCACACAACAACAACCTACATGGTCAATATATAGCAGTGAATAAGGAAGACACAGTACATTGGTTCAAGGGTTATAGCAATTTCAACATGAGGGACAATAGAGGATTCAAACTTGGAAGAGCTTGAAGAATAGCTACCATAATCACTATAGGAATCAGCCTATTGACAGACCCCATTGCCATAGGACAGTCACCAGGGACTCCAGGGGCTCCATCAAGTACATCTTGTCCTGTGGCTCTGGAAAGTTTGGGCGACGGGCTCCTGAGCATGCTCAGAAGCAGGAGTGGGTCTTCCCTTGTATATAGTTTTCTATTGCTGCTGTAATCAATTGCCATAGACTTGTTACTTAGAACAACACAAGCTTATTATCTTACAGTTCTGGAGGTCAAAAGTCTGAAACAAGTCTCACTGGGCTAAAATCAAGGTGTTGGCAGGGCTGCATTCCCTCTGGAGACTCTGTTTTCTTGGCTTTTCCAGCTACTAGAAGCTACTTTTATTCCTTGGCTGATAGCCCCCTTCCTCCATCTTCAAAGCTAGCCACATAGCATCTTCAAATCTTTCCCTGACTCTGACATTCCTGCCTCCCTGTTTCACTTATGAGCACCCTTGTGATTACATTGGGCTCACCAGAGTAATCCAGGATAAATCTCCCCATCTCAAGATCCTTAACTTAGTCACATCTTTAAAGTCCCTTTGGCCGTATATGGCACCATAGTCACAGTTCCCAGGGATTAGGATGTGGACATCTTTGTTGTTGTTAACTGCTGTTGAGTCAGCCCTGACTCATGGTATCCCACGCACAAGGGAACAAAATGCTGCCTGGGTCCTACACTACCACAAGATCAGTTACAGATTGGACCATTGTGATCCATAGGGTTTTCAGTGGCTGATTTT
Organism: Elephas maximus indicus; assembly: GCF_024166365.1. Taxonomy (NCBI): domain Eukaryota; kingdom Metazoa; phylum Chordata; class Mammalia; order Proboscidea; family Elephantidae; genus Elephas; species Elephas maximus. The sequence goes on along the minus strand of NC_064831.1, from coordinate 63,129,300 downwards.
CAGAAGTAAATCACCAGGCCTTTCTTCTTAGGCTGTCTGGAAGCTCTGCTGAAACCTATTCAGCATCATCACAACACACAAGCCTCCACTGACAAGTGAGCGGTGGCTGTGCACGAGGTGGGAATTGAACCCAGGTATCCCAGAAGAAAGGTGAGCATTCTATCATTGAAACACCAATGCATAACATCTTCGAGGGGCCATTGCTCTACCTACCACACCTTGAGTTTCTTAGGCCATCCTTGGCCTTGGCTCATGCCCTATGGTAGTGCAGGGCATCATGAGGGATGAGAGGCCTCCACTATTCTGGGTATGTGGAGGGAGGCAGGCCAGGAAGTTCTGGATGTGTCACCAAAGTGAATAATCACTCCTGGACCAATAAATCACACAGGAGCTTACATCAGACCCTGGAACTTCAAGAAGGTGGTACAATCTCAAGGCCACCCTAGATAGTCTCTTTGCCTCAAGCATGTCTGATCTATTATATCAGTCAGGATAGGCTAGGTTATGCTGTGGTAACAAATAATCCCCAGATCTCAGTGGCTTGTAACAACAGAGGTTTGTTTTGGTAATGCTACGCATCCATCATGGATCAGCAGGGCTCTGCACTGTGCTCTTTACCCTGAGACCCAGGCTGACGGAGGAGCCACCATTTCGAACATCACTGGTCATTATAGTGTAGGGAGAAAGAAGGATCGTGGTAGGTGTCTCAGTTATCTAGTGCAGCTATAACAGAAATACCACAAGTGGATGGCTTTAACAAACAGAAGTTTATTCTCTCACAGTTTATGAGGCTAAAATTCTGAATTCAGGGTGCCAGCTCTAGGGGAAGTCTTTCTCTCTCTGTTGGCTCTGGGAGAAGGTCTATGTCATCAATCTTCCCCTTGCCTAGGAGCTTCGCAATGCAGGACCCCAGGCCCAAAGGACACACTATACTCCTAGTGCCTTCTTGGTGGTATGAGGTCCCCTGTCTCACTGCTCACATCTCTCTTTAGTATCTCAAAAGAGCTTGACTCAAGGTACAACCTTTTTTTTTTTTTTTTTTTTGTAGATTGAGTCCCTCTTCATTGACATAATTGCTTCTAATCCTGCCTTATTATCATCATAGAGCTAGGGTTTATAACAAATAGGAAAATCACATCAGAGCACAAAATGGTGAACAATCACACAATACTGGAAATCATGGTCTAGCCAATTTGACATACATTTTTAGGGGACACAATTCAATCTGTAACAGTAGGGAAAGAAGTTTCTTTCCCAGCAACTAAATACTTGAGCTTAGAAGTGACGTATATCAATACTGCCCACAATTTGGTGGTCAAAACTAGTCAGATGGCCCTACCCAAATACGATGGGTTCAAGAAAGGCATTCCTACCCTGTGACCAAAGGGAAAGAGACAAGAACACGCCACCACCTATATTCTTGTTAAAAAAAAAAAAAACAAATTTGAATTCAATGAAGTTCTTCATCTAACTACCAACTGAAAGATAATACACAGGACAGAGGAACATGCTAAACAGTACCACAGGGTGCAACCAGCAAAATACAGGTGTGGGAAACTCTACAGTTCAAATAACACAGTTTCTTCAAAAAATAAATTTTAAGAGAAAGAAAGAGAGAATCCGCATGAAAAAAGATTACATGCCACATAAACCAGGTATAATATATGGACCTTATTTGAATCTTGACTTGAACAATTGTACTAAACTGAGACATTGGGGAAATTTTAACATTGACTGGACATTTGAAGACGTTAGAAATTATTGTTATTATTGCTAGGCATAATAATGGAATTCTTGTTGTGTCCAAAAAAGGGTCTTATCTTTTGGAGATATGTGCTAAACTATTTACAGATTAAATGGCATGATATCTGGAGTTTGCTTCAAAATCAGCTGGGCAAGATGAGGAATGGTGGTGAAAATGTGTGGACAATATAAGTGATCATGGTTGGCCACGAGTTGATAATTACTGAAGCTGGGTATGGGGAATCATTTTATGATTGTCTCTACTTTTATATATGTTTGGAATTTCTACAGTAAGGAGAAAGAGACAGAGAGAGAGAGAATGAATCAGATGGTAATCCATGTTGTTGTCAAAAAGCAGAGTTGAAGTAGAGAGCTCTGACTTAGTGGAACGGTCGTGGGTCAGACTCCAGAGGTCAGTGTCTGTGGCTTTCCGTGCTGGATGGACACTGCACAAGGACCCTCCAGATTGGAAACTCTTCTCCCACCTTCCCCCGGGCTCCACCCCAACAGCAACGTAGCTCTGAATTTGTGTAAACAGTAAAAGCCTGCCACCTGTGCTTCCAATTCAAAATGAGAACAACTAACTTCTTCCCTGGGAATTACCAGCCTGCTTTTTCTCCCAGGTAGGGAGCGTCTGGTTCTTCCTTCGGCCAAGGGCAAAATTCCCAGCACTGTGTTCTCAGAAGACTTGGTTGATCATGAATCCAAAAGGATTTTCAATATGGCTGAGGGTGCAGCTCAGGGCCCCTTGATAGAAACTGTTTGAAATGCACGGAATTGAGAGAAGAAAAATCAAAGGCTGAGACTGAACCAGCAATTAGACGGGCTCCTGGAATATATTTGAGTCAAATCAATCCATGAGGGAATTTCAGTCACGGCTCGCTTTCTCTCTCCCACAGCCCATGGCTGGAATCACAGCCTTTCAATCAGCGCTCACCAGAAATACAGCAACGTCCATCTTCCAAGCTGCTTTATCACAGTTTGCAAAGTCTCAGTCCATCCCCTCGCTCTTGTGGATTTATTTACATATTGATTTATTTATTCCTCTCTCTACAGCAGGCAAGTCTCTTGAGGTTATAGCATTTTATTTACAAAGACATTGGGGTCCTGCATCCAAACAATGAAGTCAGGGAAAAGGCCATCCTTGGATGTGTCAAGTCGTTTCATATCAGCTTTGTCAAATACCAAGTGGAGGAAGGGGGTGTGAGGAGGTAGCCTTGTGCCCGGTGACTCCCTTGGACATAGTTGCCACCAAAGGAAAGGGCTTGTCATTGGAGGGAAGTCAGGGAGAAGAAGGCAAAAGGAATGAAACAGCACGAAAAGTGATAGAAAAAGTAGCAGGGAGATCTGGGTATGACCTTTTCAGGGCCCCACTAGACTGAGGAGTAGGGTCTCCCAACTGTACCCTCAGATGGTCCAGTGTCCCCATCAGCAGGGAGTTAGTTTCATCTGCTTCTAGGGTCCGGACAGTACAGGCCTCACTGGGCCTGTGGATTGCTTCTCAGACAAAGAGGGCTCAGTTAAAAGAGAAAAGAAAGAAAAGAGCTTGGAAGAAACTGAGTTGAAGGAAAGAAATCTGTCCCCTGGCCAAGGCTCCAGGCTGCAAGAGAGCCTTGCAGCTTTTCATAGATGACTTTTTTTTTTTTTTTTGCTAGCAAAGCTAAATGCTGGAGAACTCCCCTCATCGCATTAGCATTCTTATCACTCTGCTTTTCCCCTCTCTTGTCTCTCAGTTTCGTGAACACTTTTATTTTTAAGGGAAGGATTAGCTGAGAACAGAGATGGCATCTGCACAGTGATCAGAGAAGAATTCTCGGCTGGCATTGCACTGGGCAAACACAGGCTGACACGGAGCCGCTTTGTCTTGCCAGGTTGCCGATCTGACTACAGAAGCTGAGGGTGCCTGGAAATTGGCTTTCAACTTCCTTTTCAGGGTGGAGGCTTTGAGACTTCCATGCTTAAAGAGAGATGCTTGTGTTTGCCTGGGCTGGGTTTGAGGATGGCAGCCTGGTAAGAGAAAGTCAGCCGTAAGGCTGGGGCAGTTTTCTGGGCAGGACATGTATGTTCAAGTTGTGGCTTTTGAACTTCCAACTGAGGTTTAGAACTGGAAGGAGAACGTGTCCACTTCTTAAAGGGGCCGTTCTCCGGCAGTACCAGGAGGTGCAGTCTGTTTAACTCAACTGTCTTGGCTGAAGGCTCATAGACCAAAAATGTCCCCCCAAAGGCTACATTCTGAAACTTGCTGCCTCAGAGGTTTCAGAAAAAGTAGCAAAATGAGCTTCATCCGGGAAAAGTTCAAGCTAATACATCTTGGCAAACATAATGAAAAACACAGACAGTTGCTTTAAGAGGGGAACCCAGAAAGAGGTCAAGTTCTGCTGAGAGAGGCAGAGCAGCAATTAGACGGGAGCTTATGTTGCAGCATGGCGGCAAAAGGGTCAGAGAGAGGGTAGGGAACTCTGCATCTGATTTCAGGAAGGGAGCACCACGCTGCAGCGGGCTGGGCAGAGCACAGTGATGGGGGGCAGGGGGGCTAGAGAGGCAGGGGATCGGAGGCTGAGGAGAGGGGCTGGAATGAAGAAGCAGCGAGCGGGGCTGGATTTATGAGGATGTACTAAAGAGCTCCGTGCAGTTTGTGTTGCTTGGCTGGGTGGAGAGTTGAGGTTTTTTGTTAGCAGCCGGCCTAGCCACATGTAAACGGTGTAGTCAGTGGGGATGAAGGGGAGTTATTTACTCTGATTTGAGGTTTTGTAATTAAGAGTTCTCGTTGGAATGCTTAAAATAAAATTTTAAGCCAAAGAGAAAAATAAGTGATACTGGATTCCATCTGCTTGTGGCATACTCTTCCAACGGAGGCGTTGGAAAAATCACCTTCCAATTAATTATAGTGGGAAAATGAGCACCAAGCTCGTAAATCACATAACCAGGGGCTACTGCAATACAATAGCCACTTTTTATCTTAGATTTAGGATCAGCCAACCTGAGAAGGAATCTGAGAAATCAAGGGGGTGATATCAGAGGTATAATGTCCACTAAGCAGCCTGCCCAGTGACAATTATTTCTGGGGCCAGAGAACGGAGGAAACCCCTTTTGTCATATTTGCTTTGAATCTCTTAATTTAAATTTAGTACTTAAATTATACTGCTATTTGCCAATAGCTTACATGGAAAATTGGTTGTTAAAGAGAAAGAATATGCAGGTATGTCCTGTCTTTTCACTAGGAGCTGTGCTTCAGAGTAACCAAATAGCCTCTGTTGACCAGGGAAAATCTTTTTACAGAAGAATGCAAGCTCATAAAGGAAGAAGGAATGATAGAATTAGAAAATTGCCATTTTGCAAACCCCTATTGGGATAATTGATTCAGGCAGGGATCATCAGTGAATACTAAAACCATCTGGTGAAAGGTTGATGGTTGTCTGAATTATCCAGTGCTGCTATAACAGAAATAGCATAAGTGGATGGCTTTAACAAACTGAAATTTATTTTCTCACAACTCAGGAGACTAGAAGTCCAAATTCAGGGTGCCAGTTATAGGGGAAGTCTTTCTCTGTCAGCTCTGGAGGAAGGTCCTTGTTGCTTCTGAGCTTCTGCTCTTGGGCAGTCTTCATGTGGCTTGGCATCTTTCTTCTCCATCTCTCCTGCTTAGCGTGCTTGTTTAATGTCTTTTATATCTCAAAAGAGATTGACTCAAGATACACACTGCATTAATCCTGCTCGTTAACATAACAAAGACAACACATTCCCAAATGGGATTATAACCACAGGTATGTTGTTGTTGTTGTTAGGTGCCATTGAATAGCTTCCAATTCATAGCAACCCTACGTACAACAGAATGGAACGTTGCCCAGTCCTGAGCCATCCTCACAATCATTGTTATGCTTCACTCCATCGTTGCAGCCACTGTGTCAATCCATCTCATTGAGAGCCTTCCTCTCTTTCCCTGGTCCTCTACTTTACCAAGCATGATGTTCTCTGGGGACAGGTATAGAGGTTAGGAATTACAACACATTTTGGGGGGACACAATTCAATCCATAACATTCCACCATTTGGTCCCCCAAAATTCAAGTCCTTCCACATGCAAAACACATTCACCACATCACATCATCCCAAAAGATCTTAAATCAACTGAGAGTCCAAAATCTCATCTTCTTAAGTATCTAAATCAAATGTGGGTGAGATTTTAGGCATATTCCATCCTGAGTCAAAATTCCTCTTCATTTGCAAAGCTGTGAAATCTAGACTACAAGTTTTCTGTTTCCAAAGTACAATGGTACAATAGATACAAGGTAGACATTTCCATTACAAAAGGGAGAAATTGGAGGGAAAGAAGTGATAACAGGTACCCAGCAAGTACAAAACCCAGCAGAACAATTTACATTAGCTCTCAAGGCTTGACAATAATCCTCTGTTCTTTGGGACCATCTGGGCAATGGCCCTGCCATCCAGACTCTGGGTATTGGCCATGCCCTCTGGATTCTGGGTGGAGGCCCCTGAGCCCTGGGCTTCAGCTCTGCCTTCCAGGCCCACTGGGACAGCAGCTCTGCTCCCTCAGCTTTGGGCAGCTCCATTCTCCTACTCCATTTGAGAGGTGACTCTACCACCTAGGTCCTAGTTCTTCTGCCCCTGGGGTATGGCAGACCTGCCCCCTCAGCTTTGTGCAGTGACCCCATCTAGCCGGCACTCATGAATCACAGCCCCACCCTCTGAACCAAGTTGGTGAAGATTTGTCTCTTTAAAACCTAGGAGGCCATGGTCCCATCCTTTGAAACCCAGCAGGCTGTGGTTCCATGCTTTGAAACTGAGGCACACTCCTTCCAACAGTTCTGCTGATCTCTGAGTTACTTAGAGGGATTGTCTTTTTATTGGAAGACAACAGATGTAGCTCCTTTGGCCTGTTTCCTGCCTGTAGGATTCCAACAGGCAGACAGAGTTCCTTCCTTTTGTTCTTTCTCTATCCCCGTCAGTCTAAGCTGATGGGCTTTCTGCTGTGGTAATTGGTTAGATCCATCAGTCACAGGCTTAATCTCTTTAACAGAAGAGCCACATACTTGGTGAAAATTCTAGGACACATGTCCTTAGTTTGTACGACAGAATTTTCCAAATCTTTAAGTTCTGTTTTCATTTTGCAGAGTTCATTTTTAAATCCATTTCTTTTCTCTCACATTTGTTAATTTAATGGTTATGGGTAAACAAACCTACCGCTAACATTTTCCATGCCTGGAGGTGTGTTGGCAGGCATCTGAGCCCCTTTAGTGAGCTCTGGCATCGTGGCAGATACTGGTGCAACTGCCTAAAAAACAAGGAAGTTGGTCTTTGCTACATTTGTGTGTTGAGAGCCATTTCTATAAGGGAATGCTTCCCAGAGGAGTGATTGTGTGAAACTTTTGTGTCTTTGGCCTCTGTACAGCAAGATAGGGTTTGCAAGTACGTTTATTATCTCCTTTGTGTTATTGGGAAGGTGTGGTTAGTGGCATTTGGAAATACTCAAGTAAATTAATTTTGGGGTGAAAACTATGCAGCCCTTTTAAGAGCACGCATTAGAAATCTCCTCAGCCAGATATCCAAGGTCATCATTTACAAGTTCTACCTTCCAGCAAACATTTGAAAGTAATTCAGACAAGTTCTTTGCCACTGCATAAAAAGTATCATCCTATCGCCATTGTCCAAATCACATGCTCGTCATTTTCTTTTAAAGCCTCACCAGAAGCACATTTAACACCCACGTTTCTAACAACGTTCTGTCGCTGGTGCCGTATAAATTCTCTGAGACTGTAGAGACTTTCTCTACAGCTCTCCTCACTTGTTTCTGAGCCCTCACCAGACTTGCCTTTAAGGTCCGTAATTCTACCAAAAGTCTCTTCAAGGCAATCTAGGCTTTTACTATTAGGCACCTTAAAACTATTCCACCCTCTACCCATTAATTCCAAAGCCACTTCCACATTGTAGGTGTTTGTTAGAGCAGCACCCCCACTTCTTGGTTCCAAATTCGGTCTTAGTTATCTAGTACTGCTCTAACAGAAATACACAAGTGGATGGCTTTAACCTTTTCATGGATGAATTTTTTTTTTTTTTTTGGAGTTTTTTGGTGATGCCATGTTTTTTCACTAATGGAATGGATGCTGAATCATTGTTGGTAGCTTTTTATTATTTGGAAAAATGGGGTGCCAACTGCAAGCAGGCCATATTGGTGTCAGGCTCCATGAAGCCCATCACAAAATGGTACATATCAGTACCATGGCCCAGGAAGTGCATCACAAACTGTTTTCACCCAAAAAATAACTCATTTATTTGAATATTTCCAAATGCCAGTAACCATACCTTCCCAATAACACAAAGGAAATAGTAAACATACTTGCAAGCCTTATCTCTAGCTGCACAGAAGCCAAAAGACTCAAAAGTTTCACATAATCACTCCTCCAGGAAGCATCCCCTCATAGGAATGGCTCTCAACACTCAAATTCGGCACAAACCAACTTCCTTGTTTTTTAGGCAGTTTGCACCAGTATCCACCAAGATGCCAGAGCACACTAAAGTAGCTCAGATGCTTGCCAATACACTTCCAGGAGCAGAAAATGTGAGTGGTAGGTTTACCTACTCATAACCATTAAATTAATAAACAGAAATTTACTTTCTTACCATTTAGGAGGCTAAAAGTCTGAATTCAGGACACTGGCTCTAAGCGAATGCTTTGTCTCTCAGTTGGCTGTGGAGGAAGGCCCTTGTCCCTTCTGAGCTTCTGCTCCAGGGCAGTCTTCATGTGGCTTGGCTTGTCTCTTCCCCCATCTCTGCTTGCTTGCTTGCATGTTTAATCTCTTTTATATCTCTAAAGAGATTGACTCAAGACACAGTTTACACTAATCCTGCCTCATTAACATAACAAAGACAACCTATTCTCAAATACGATTATAACCACAGGCATAGAGGCTAGCATTTACAACACATATTTTTAAAGGATACGTTTCAATCCATAATAATGGTGAACTACATATTTGCAAGGTACCAATTATTACCCCACGGTTTACTTGCTAGTTCCAAGGGAGGAAAAAAAAAAACCTTTGCAATGAAGGGATCAGGCCATCGCCACTTTAACTCGGTGATCAATCTCAGCATCACTAATAGGAGGACAACTAGACATTATATGCTTCCTGATGTGAGGCAGTGCAAATTACACAGCATCATCTGTGAGGTTTTCTGGATAAAAAGATTTAACCTGAACCATGTCAAGACTTAAGATGTAACTTTCGGCTCACAAGAAATACAGGGAGACAGGGACATATTAGGTGTCACTTCAATGAAGCAGTTAGACAAATCTAAAAGGTGGGTATTCTACAATCTCTTCAATAAGTCAGTGTTCTAGACAACAAGAAAGAGTGGGATGCTATTTCTAGATCCAAAGAGACGTAGAAGAGCTAATAACCAAATTAATTTGGGTCCTTTATTTGGGCCTGTTGTGAAGAAATCAGCTGTAAACGACTTGGGGGGTGGGGAGAGTATTTGAAGAAATCTGAATATGGACCAGGTATTCTATGATATTTAGAAATTATCGTTAATTTTGTCGGGTATGATAATGAGATTGTGGTTATGAAGGAAAGTATCTTTCCTTTTTAGAGATGCGTGGTGAAATATTTAAGAATGAAATGTCATGATCTTTAGACAAAAAACCCGCTTCTGTCGAGTTGAATTCCAACTCATAGTGACCCTATAGGACAGAGTAGAACTGCCCCATAGGGTTTCCAGGGCTTCAATCTTCCCAATCCAAGAAGCTGGACTATATGAAGAAGAACGGGGCATCAGGATTGGAGAAAGACGCATCAACAACCTGAGTTATGCAGATGACACAGCCTTGCTTGCTGAAAGTGAAGAGGACTTGAAGCCCTTACTGATGAAGATCAAAACTACAGCCTTCAGTTTTGATTACATTTCAATATAAAACAAAAATTCTCACAACTGGACCAATAAGCAACATTATGATAAACGGAGAAAAGATTGAAGTTGTCAAGGATTTCATTTTGCTTAGATCCACAATCATCACCCACGGAAGTAGCAGTCAAGAAATCAAAATACATATTGCATTGGGAAAATCTGCTGCAAAAGAACTCTTTAAAGTGTTGAAAAGCAAAGATAGCACTTTGAGGACTAAGGTGACTGGGACCCAAGCCGTGGTATTTTCAATTGCGTCATATGCATATGAAAGCTGGACAATGAATAAGGAAGACTGAAGAGGAATTGATGCCTTTGAATTATGGTATTGGTGAAAAATAGTGAATATATCATGGACTGCCAGAAGAATAATCAAGTCTGTCTTGGAAGAAGTATAGCTAGAGTGCTCCTTGGAAGAGAGAATGGTGAGACTTCATCTCACATACTTTGGACATGTTATCAGGGGGAATCAGTCCATGGAGAAGGACATCATGCTTTCTAAGGCAGAGGTTCAACGAAAAAGAGGAAGGCCCTCTGTGAGATGTATGGCAGGGTGGCTGCAACAATGGGCTCAAATATAGCAACAATTTTGAGGATGGCACAGAACTGGGCAGTGTTTCATTCTGTTGCACATAGGGTCCCTATGAGTCGGAACTGACTCGACGGCATCTAACAACAACAGCAGAAATCTTTATGCAAGCTGACTGTCCCATCTTTCTCCTGAGGAGTAGCTGATGGATTGGAACCACCAACATTTCAGTTAGCAGCCAAGTGCTTAACCACTGTGCCACCAGGGTTCTATGATGTTTATAATGTAAAACACTTGAGGGGAAAAAAAGGGAATAGATGAAACAGAACCAAAAAAAAAACTATGCCACTGAGCATAAGGAAAAATGGGAATAAGTAGATTTTTCCCTACAAATATTTGTTAAGCCCCTGCCATATACCAGGTCTGCTAAGCAGTGGGTATGCAGTAGAGAAATGATTGATGTAAGTCCTACTTAGAGTTTAGAGGAGGAGCTCAGGAAAACCCATTTCTCATAACAATAGAAATAACAAATATATAAATAACTAGTATTTAGCATTTATTATGCACCAGCGCTAGAGCGCTTAAATGCATGATCTTATTTAGCCCTCCCAACAATCCTACCACCTCCATCTGTCAGTTCTTCGTACTATGATGGTTTGTGTTTTGATGTGATGCTGGAAGTCATGTCACTGATCTTGCAATTATCACCAGGGCCACCCATGGTGGACAGGTTTCAGCAGCACTCCTGGACTGAGCCAAACTAGGAAGAAAGGTTTGGAGATCCACTTCCAAAAATTAGCTGATAAAAATCTTATGGATCATAGAATATTGTCAGAGACTTGAACTCCCTTACTTTGGGCATGTCATGGGAGGGGGATAATCGCTGGAGGCAGACATCATGTTTGGTGAAGTAGAGGGCCAACGAGGGCAAGGGAGACCCTCAGGGATATGGATGGGCACAGTAGTTGCCATGATGGACTCGAATATGCCAGCGATTGTGAGGATGACATAGGACCAGGCAGCACTTCATTCACCATGAGTCAGAGGCGACTCGATGACACATAACACAAAAGTAATAGCCCTATGAAGTGGATATTCTTATGCTTTGGTAATCGAAGCTCAGGGAGCGATGTCTCTGACCCCCAAGTCAGAGTTGGTGAATGGCTCAACCAGGTCCCAAATCTTAGATTTGGACGCTGGTCCTGTCTCGGCTCCAGCCCAGGTGTGTGGTGGGAGGTCTGTGTCACTCTATTGTGTCTTAGTATGGATTTACACTGCCTCTTTTTCTCTCCCCCCTCCTCTTTTCTCTTGTAATCATTGTAAAATGACCCAGTTTTGGCTGTCAACCAAAAAGGAAGTGCTAATGTTACATAAAGGATATGAAAAGTAAAATAATAAAATCCTAATGTCTCTCATCTCTAAGTTCCTTCAGATTGCCTGGATTTCTCTTTCGTCTCTGCTAGAGTCTACATTCTCATCTTCCCCTGCGTAAGCCTGCCTTCTTCTTAACAGACACATTAAGATAAGTATATTTAGGCTCATTATTCAATTATTTAATGCTGTGAATGGTTTTCTGATACCTTATTTGCTAGTATTAAGCAAAATTTTTTCTGATAATAGAAAACAATGTAGCTTTCAGCCACATTTTGTTCAGTATGTTCCTAAGGCTCAAAACTGGACCTTGACCTCTACTTGGCCATCACTGGTCATGAGATATTTACTGAGCATCCACTATGTGCCATGTACTGTGCTACATTTATAACGTGCTTTCCCTGGCACCCTAGCTCATCACCATTGCTATACAAACAAGGTTTAAGATACTGGCCCATTTGCAAGTTGGGAAATGCCTTAACACCGACTGTATATGTCCCCAGGGCTGGTGTTGGGTATCCACAGGGAAGTCAGGTTTTATGAGCTTGTCACCACTGCATAATGCATTGCCAAGGGCAGACAGCTTGATGGTATTATGGTAACTAGTTCCTGCGACTGAGGCTCCCTATCAGAGCAGCTGCTGTGGGTCCCTGAGCAGAAAAGTCAGCTGTTTCCTGGGTGCCTACAGCAGTGTTGCAACAAGGGGGCTATGAAATAGGACCCTGGGAAGACCCTCAGCAAAGGGCCTAAGCCGTTCTCTGTGGTGTCCTCATCCTCTTGGCCTGGGCTTCTGTCTAGAGCCGCCTTACCTGTGGCTTTCATTTTCTTTCACTTTTGCTTGAAGGCGCCCTTGAGGTTAGTGGATTTCTATATCAGACAGGAGCTTGAGGAGCTCAAAAAGGTTAATGGACTTGTTCCTCCTTTCCCAGGAAATCTGGGAAAGGCACAGCTCAGCACTCCTGCCGTCCATTACAGTCTGTCTTAGAGCCGGAGGACGACAAGTCCCCGTGTGCTAGAGAGGAAATGCTCAGAGGGACCTGCACAGGCTTTGGCACGTGTGAAATTTCACACTTCCCAGATAGCACTTCTGCATGTGTCCAGGCTGCCTTCTTGCATGTGAGATTTTTTTTTTAAGTGTGAGTTATTCTATACCAAGACCTTTGTCGTAAATTATTTCATTTCTTTCCCAGAAAAACATTTTCTCCATTTTGTTAATCATCTACCTAGTCACAGAAACAATTGCTAGATCGTCTCGAAAAAGTACATTTTTTTCCTAATTACAAAAGCATTACATGTTTATTGTTAAAAAAGAAAAATCGTCTCTAATTCCATCACTCAGACATAACTACTGTCAACATTTTGTGGAATTTGCCTTTAGTCTTTCCTTCATATATAATTTGTAGACAAAATTGGGATCCTACTATCGTCTACAATTTATGCAGTTGGTCTTCTGTTTTATTTACACAGAACGTCATATTGTGGGCATGCTCTCACTCTATTAAATACTTTTCAAAAACATTATCTTTTTAATGGTTGTGTAACATTTCAGCAAGTGAATTAACAATAATTTATTTAACAAACCTCTATTTGAACTTTCAGATCATTTCCAATAGTTTGCTATCATATAATATACTTTCTCCAGCTTCCTCAGTAAGAATTTTGTCCCTGTTTCCTTAGAATAAATTCCTAAGGGTGCAATTACTAGATCAAAGAGAACAAACTCTTTAAAGTCATTTATCGTCCATAAGGCTTGGTCAACTCACCTTTCTGTTGTAATGTACGAGTATCTTTTTGGTGGCATCATTGCCATTTTACAATTTGATAGGCATAAAATGGTATCTCAGTTATTATTTTAAGACTATATGATTATTAGTAAATTTATGCCTGTCATACCATAAATTTCTCAGGGAGGGGGAAATCCTTGCAAGGTTTGGTTCTATTTAATGGTTAGGGTTTCTTCTGAGGTTTAACTCTTCAGAAGTTTCCCGTTATGAGAATTGTGAACTTGTTCAGCAACTCTTGTTTATAAAGTATTAGTTATGGAGGTTTCTCAGATGTTGTTCATTATTGTAGACACAGCTCACTTTATTCAGAGACAATTTGCATAGAGAGGGAAAACGCCCACAACATTTTTGCAAAGGCTGTTTCAGTTTGGTTTGGAAAAAACTTCCCACAAGGACTCCTTCATGGGCTATTTTGCTTCTTGTCCCACAAATATAGGTTTCCCCCAAGGTTCCGTACTCAGTCCTCGGCTCTTGTCCTGCCGTTCCATTTAAGTCAATAAACTGGAGCTACCTGCTACTTTGTGCACCCTCAAAACAGAACAATACAGGACCTTGGCTTGTAGAGGCTCACAGTTTAGACAGGTGTCAGTATATATAACTAGAATAAAACACCTGTGGCGCTAAATGATGTTAAACTAAAACCAAACCAGTTGTCGCCAAGCCGAGTCCGACTCATAGCAACCTCACATGTGTTGGAGTAGAATTGTGCTCCACAGGGTTTTCAGCGGCTGATTTTTCAGAAGTAGATTTCCAGGCCTTTCTTCTGAGACTCTTGTGGGTGGACTCCAACCTCCAACCTTTTGGTTAGCAGCTGAGCGTGTTAACTGCATCACCCACCATGAGTTGGAATCAACTAGATGGCAACTGGTTTTTAAGTAACGTTACCAAAAACCAAACCCACTGCCACTGAGTAGATTCCAACTCATAGTGACCCTGTAGGAGAGAGTAGAACTGGCCCATAGGGTTCCCAAGGCTATAAATCTTTATGGAAGCAGACTGACACATCTTTCTCCTGGGGAGCAGCTGATGCGTTCTAACTACTGAACTTTTGGTTAGCAGCCGAGTGCTTAACCACTGTGCCACTAGGACTCCTTAAGTGATGTTACAGGGGTATGAAATACTGGAAAGCGACTGAAGAGTGAGAGTTACACCAACCATGATGATTTGGGGATGCTTGTTTTCTCACGCTGGGTTTTGGAAGGGTAGACAGAGTTTCCCAAAATGGCTACAAAAATATTTCTGGTCCCACATGCTCTTCGAGAACCTTTCTATTCCCCCATCAAGAGGTGGAATCTATGTCCCCTTCCTTTGAATCTGAGTGGACCTTTATGGCTGCTTCAATGAATAGAATGTGGTGGAAGTGATGCTGTGTGGCCTCTGACATTAGTCGTAAAAGGTGATATGGCTTCCTCCTTCCTCCTGGTTCTCTCTCTGCCTCTCCCTCTCTCTCCATGAGGCTTTGGAGCTGTAAGCCACCATGTGAGAAATCTACCTACCTTGAAGCCAGGATACTGGAGAGATGAGAGAGACAGAGCTGAAGCTAGAGACATATAGAGAGAAAGAGATGCCTGAAGAGCCCCAGCGGTTCCAACCCCAATAGTGGGCTCTAGACATCTGACTAAGGAGCCGGTAGATGATTTCAGCCCCAGCCACTATCTGACTACAACTACTTGCGATATCCTGAGCAAGAACCACCCTGCTGAGCCCAGTCAACCCTCAGAACCATGAGGGATAGAAATAAAACCACTGTTGTTATTTTAAGTCGCTTAGTTTTGAGGTGGTTTGTTACACAAAAATAGCTGGAACAGCAGCCATCAGGAGAAAGAGCATTCCAGGCAGAGAAACAGCTGCAGATTGTTTCCCTTTAAGCTTTCATTCTGTTTTATGTTTTCAACTGTCTTTTCTATGCAGACAATTCCTATCACTATAGACAAGCCTCCCCTCTGTCCCAAAGTGAAACCTGCTGTAGGAGAAACCTGCTTCTGGGACCCGAGGCCACAGCAGAACAAATGGCCAGAGTGGTTATGGAGAGATATGGGCTTGTGCCAGGAACCCTGCCTGGGCTGGGTGGGGTAGGATGGATATTTCGATCATTTAGCATTCATCAACTGCTATTAGCTGATCCCCTACTGTGTGATGTCTTATGCTAAGCTAGGAAAACAATAGCAAAAACCATAGTCATGGCCTCAAAGAATTCAATTTATTAGAGGAGACAAACTAGTAGAATGTGATTTCAGTACAGTACAGAGCAGGCAGGAGACATCTAACTCTAACCTGAGTGTTAGAGAAAACTTCTTAGAGAACACCAAGTCACTGAATGTGGGAAATTTGTACTCCCCAAACCCAGCCCAGTAAGCTTTCAGTGGAGAAATGTGGCACCCAAAGCCTGTATGGTCCTTTGAATCTCAGGACTTTAGGGTGTCCTTGACATTTCGGGGAACAGCTTATCCCAGCATTGCTAGCCAGGACATCTCAAAGCAGATATGCTATTGCAGGTCTCTGGCTTATTGGCTTTTACGGGCAATGTGTCCTTCCACTGCTGGGTGTGGTTAGTAGGGACTCACAGTGCTGGGCACCTGATTGTCAAGGTGCCAGGGCTCACAAGCATGTGGTCAACAGGCACTCTCCTCACTCCATCCCCAGAAATGTAAGGGCAGCCACTGGGTTGAGACAGAAGTAGAGGTAGGAAAAAAAAAAAAAATCAAAAAACCAAACCCATTGCTGTCAAATCGATTCTGACTCATGGTGACCTCACGTGTTACAGAGTAGAAACGTTCTGTAGGGTTTTCTTGGCTGGAATCTTTACAGAAGCAGATCACCAGCCCTTTCTTCTGAGGTGCCACTGAATGGGTTTGAGCTGCCAACATTTAGGTTAGTTGAAAAAAAACAAACCCACTGCTGTCGAGTCAATTCCAACCTACAGTGACCCTATAGGACAGAGTAGAACTTGCCCACAGGGTTTCCAAAAGCCTACAGCACCTGGTATGCCCAGGCGGTCTCCCGTCCAAGTACTAACCAGGCTCGACCCCGCTTGGCTTCCGAGATCAGAGGAGACCAGGTTCGTTCAGGGTGGTATGTCCATAGACTTTAGGTTAGTAAAAGTTGATCACAAACCATTTGCACCACCCAGGGACCAGGCCCCAGTGAAATATCCCTCTGTGCATTCTTCAAATACCAGCTAGTCTCTTTCTTACTCCTCCCTACCTCCTCATCCTGTACCTCCCCATCTTGTCCAAAGCAAGAACAGTTGCTGATCTGACAGGTTAGAATCCCAAATGTCCATTGGGTCGTATTTTTCTGGTGAGCACGGCTCCAGCAGTTTAAAGGCACCCACCCCAGATTGCACCTTCTCTCTTCCATGTCCTGCCTCAGTCCTAGGCAGGCCTTGGTCTTTGGGGTGCGCTTTTGCTTCCTGCCTGTATGGGGTGAGTAGATCCAGGCAGCACTGCCACCCCAGGACAGGCCTGCCCTCTCTCTCTCTCTCTCTCTGAATATATTAAGCAAGTTAGATTGGGGTCTGTTCACTCCCTCAGCATATCGTGGCAAGAGGAGAGGAAGTGAGAGACCTTGCTGAGACCCCAGCCATCTCATACAATTATCCTTTCACCAGGTTCTGGATTTGAGTGTCAGCCACTAACATAACTAACAATAAAATGGCATTTATCATTCTCATCCAACTGCTCTTCCTTACGTGAGATGCCAAGGGGCAGGGTATGATTGGCAGAACGGCATTTGGATCTTCCTGGGTTCCCGGCTGCAATACCATTGTAATATTTATATCTCCACAGAAACCATAACCCCAGCTTCTAATGGTCCCCTGCAAAGGAAAACAGAGCCTCTGCTTCTGGGCATATTGGACTGAAGCCCAAAGTCCGTGGCATCCTCCCAGGCACATTGGCTCAGCTTCAGGAAACAGCAGAGGAGCAGACAGACTGGGAAGCTCAGGGTTTGGGGTGAAAGGACCAGCCATGCCCACTGCTCTCCAGAGGCAGTAGGCTGCGCCAGGTATTCAGCCTCTCCTTGACCGTGATGCATTGTGACATGAGTCTGGTGAAGTTTTCAGCTGAGAGGTCCAGGCCAAATGGTCCCAGTGAGGTAGGAGGCTGTATGTGGAGAGACGAGTGGAAGGGAGGGAATCACATAGGCCCTTCCTTGGGGTGATCTCTGGGGGATTTTACTCCTGAATGAGTCTTGGCTAAGGAGGTCATCGTAGGACAGGCAATGGCCCCCACAAAGATGTCTGCACCCCCATCCCTGAAACCTATGAATATGTTATGTTACATGACAAAAGGGTCTTTGCAGATGTGATTAAGGTTCCGGAGCTTGAGATGGGGAGATTATTTTAGATTAACCTTGTGGACCCAATCTAATCACACACACACACACACACACACACACACACACAAATCAAAGGAAAAAATCCATTGCCCAAGAGTCAGTTCCAACTCATGGCAACCCTATGTATGAACTATGCTCCATAGGGTTTTCAATGGCTGTAATCTTACCGAAGTAGATCACCAGCCCTTTCTTCTGTGGTGCCACTGGGTGGATTCAAACTGCCAACCTTTCGGCTAATAGCCTAGTGCAAACCCTTAAAAGCAGAAGGAGCTTTCCCGGCTGAAGAGAGAGAAGCAACAGAGGAAAATGCAGGGAAAGACGAGGCATGGGAAGGACTCGGCCTGCTGTTGATAGCTGTGAAGATAAAGGGGGCCATGAGCCAAAAAAAAATGTGGGTGGCTTCTCAAAGCTGAGAATGACCCCTGACTGACAGCCAGCAAGGAAACAGTTCTAAACCGCATGCAACTGGATTCTGCCAACAAGCTACATGAGCCTGGAAGCTGTTCTCCCCCAGAGCTTCCAGAAAGGAACGCAGCCCTGCCAACAACTTGCGTTTAGCCCAGTGAGACCCGTGTCGAACTCCTGACCTACAGACTGTAAGATAATAAATAGGTGTTGTTTGAAGCTGCTAAGTTGTGGTAATTTGTCATGGCAGCAATAGAAAACAGAGAAATACAGAGGTGGAAGGCTGAGAGCTATTACTGAACTAGTCCACGATCTTCATTCCAAGATGCACTCGGCCATCAGAAGTTTCTTAAAGAGCTGACAGATAGCATTCCTAAAACACCAACAGTGATTTCTACCAGCCTCTTGGGGGTCTGGTTCTGAACAGAGAATTCTGGCTCTTGCCCACCCTACTGTTGTCATGGATGATGGTCCTGGTTCCATTCACCTATAGATGGCTTTTTGATAGGTGATCTACTTCAGTAAGATTACAGCCATTGAAAACCCTATGGAGCATAGTTCATACATAGGGTTGCCATGAGTTGGAACTGACTCTTGGACAATGGATTTTTTCCTTTGATTTTTTTTTTTTGTGTGTGTGTGTGATTAGATTGGGTCCACAAGGTTAATCTAAAATAATCTCCCCATCTCAAGCTCCAGAACCTTAATCACATCTGCAAAGACCCTTTTGTCATGTAACATAACATATTCATAGGTTTCAGGGATGGGGGTGCAGACATCTTTGTGGGGGCCATTGCCTGTCCTACGATGACCTCCTTAGCCAAGACTCATTCAGGAGTAAAATCCCCCAGAGATCACCCCAAGGAAGGGCCTATGTGATTCCCTCCCTTCCACTCGTCTCTCCACATACAGCCTCCTACCTCACTGGGACCATTTGGCCTGGACCTCTCAGCTGAAAACTTCACCAGACTCATGTCACAATGCATCACGGTCAAGGAGAGGCTGAGCACCTGGCGCAGCCTACTGCCTCTGGAGAGCAGTGGGCATGGCTGGTCCTTTCACCCCAAACCCTGAGCTTCCCAGTCTGTCTGCTCCTCTGCTGTTTCCTGAAGCTGAGCCCTTCTACACAGAAAGAGTGGCCTATAGGCAGGAAATAGGTAGGTCTGGTGCAGTCAGGGACAGCATGCCTTGTGCCTCAAAAAGAGAGAGCTGTGGCAATCAAGGGCAGCGTCTTGTCTTTAAGGGTGTGGTTCTAAATAGAGACATCAGCCGAGAAACCTAGTCCTTCTAGAGACTGTGTTAGATAGAATTATTAGCCAAGCAGTTCCTGAGGGGCCAGCCAGGGGCATTGCTTGGACCTGTGATCTAGAAGGTGGCACTTCTCACCTAAGACTTATTAACTAAGAGGATGCTGGTGAAAGTGGATTTTTACCCAGGTGTGTCTCGATCAAGCCAATCTCCTTCGTAAAGAGGAACAGATTGACCTGACAAACCATGCAGCAACACTCATCCAACTTCTCACCAAAGTTGCTGGCCTACCCAGAAGAGGGGAAACAAACCAAAACCCAAACTCTTCCAACTTGGCCAAGTTATCCAGGTACCAGGAGAGGCAACAGTTTAGGAGGGATATCAAGACTCTTTCTCTAAACCAAATCTTTCTGGCAAATGAATAAATAAGCAGAGGAAATTACGATCAGATTCTAGCCTTTCAACTCAAATCCTAAGAGAAGATCCAAACGGTAATCAAACCAACAGGGAAAGGAATCAGGGAGATTTCACCCATGCTATTTTCTAGCAAATGGAAAACCCTGATAGAACTACCCTCAATCAAGGATAAGTAAGCTGAGAAAACTCAGCATGGAACTTATGCAAAAAATTATCTACAAAAAAGAGCCTAGTAGACAAAAGATAAAGAGAATTCTTCTGAAGTTTTGCTCTAAGAAACAGAAGAATGGCAGAACCTTGGACTGGCGAGGGGCAGGAACTCGGCCCTTTCATGCACTGCTGGTGGTGGCATAAATTGGCCCAGCCTTTCTGGAATGCACGGGAATGGTAGGCATGAATGTTTTAAATGAGCATACCTTTGACCCAGCAATCCCACTTCTTGTAATTTTTCCCAAGACAATAATTGCCAACCAAAGTATACAAAGACAAAGGACTTCCATTTCAGCTTTGTTTATGATTATGAAAAATGGGTGTTGACCTAAGTATTCATCAATAAGTTTAAATCATTGGTTAGAAAAATGATGGCACTTGAGAGTAGATAATATATACATGATAATGTAGATCTTTATTTGATGACATGGAAATTTGTCTCTGATGCATACAATTGAGTACAAAAATGGGGGAGAGGTGGGGAGAAAGGATAACAGAACAGTGTGATCACATTTGTGTAATGTTTGATAAGTGCTCCTAGAAGGTCTGGAAGGATGTTCACCATAACAGTTCAATTTTACTCTAGTCTTTGTATATTTCTTTATTATTTCAGTATTTATGACTCTTTAAAAGAATAATGTTATTTTCAAAATACAGAAAAAAGAAAAGTGATAGAAGTCTATTTAATATATCTGATATGATAGGATCCAGAGTTGACAAGTTGAAAAAGTCACTTTCTATGAGGAGTCATAAAGAATAACACAGGCATATGTTAAACATTTTATTTTAGTTTAAACACATGAAGGCCTATGTTTAGATGTAAGGATAAGGCATTTTCTTTTATATTTCATAAAACTGCAATCTAAGTGCAGATCATTCTAGATTTTCCTCCCATGGGTTTTTTTTGGAGTATTTGCCTAAATCTAATTTGATACTGAATTTTTTAGTAACTCACCTTTATCAAGTCAATGCTCGTTTCCAACACTCTTCCATGCTTTCTTCTAGGCTAGGAACAGAAAAGTTAAAAACTTACTTTCTCAATCTTCTCTGTGCTGAGGGTGGTCATGTGGCAAAAGACTGTTCAGTGAGGCATTAGTGGTCTACTGAGGGTTTCTGGAATACTTTAGCTTTCCTCTCAACTGTCATCAGACACTAACAGTTTCTTCCTTTACTCCAAGCCCCGTTGTGCTGGGTACCATTTTAGCCACTGGGTCTGCCCTGTCCACTGAACATCACCACTTTTGTTGGATATCACTGTAGATTCTCTGGGACTTCTACACTCCTCTGCATTAGTTGGAAGCTGGTATTGCTTCTGCTGGGTACACCATGCACAACTATTTCTGCTCCGGAATGCGGCCACCTCTGCCAGGTGTTGCTGCCACCATCATCAACATCCCTGTCAAACCTCAGGACCCCTATGGTGTCAAAGCTGCACAGGGTGGGTAGCAACAGGCAGGGAGAGTGCCACTACCCCTTCCCAAGTTACGCTCTGTTTGAGGGACCCCAAATAAGGGCTGTTTATGCCACTCTGTCTCCTGGAGTTTTCAGCAAAACAGCCCTTTCAGTTTTAATTCACAGCCTCTTGCTGTGACATGAGCCACATGAGATTGGTTGGGGCAGGTCTGAGTAATGAGCACCCAGCTGTATTTGGAATTTGTACTCCTCCCTAAAAACCAAGACCCAGTTAATGGACCAGGTTGGTATGTTTGACTCCTGGGCTAAGTGAGTTCTTTCCCAGCAGGCTCCTCACCCTCTCACGTCAGTAGATGCCTCACCAGTTTTCTAAACATGTTTACATTTTATCGATGAGCACATTTGGACTCAAGTTGGATCTTCCATTGCAGACTTTTTTGGAGGAATGTGGGGAAAGATTCTTAAGTATTTTTATTTTTGAACAAATAAATGTTATTTTATGGTTATAAGACTAATACATATTCTTTATGAAAAAACATGTAAAATGCATTTTACTGTTAGATGTCGTTGAGTTGGTTCTGACTCATACATAGCAACCCTGTGTACAACAGAACGAAACGCTACCGGGTCCTGAGCCATTCTCACAATTGTTATACTTGAGCCCATTCTTGCTGCTACTGTGTCAATCTACCCCATTGAGGGTCTTCCTCTTTTTCCCTGACACTCTACTTTGCCAAGCATGATGTGTAAAGAAAACAAAAAAAAACACAGTGAAGAAAATAAAACTCACCTGCAATCCCACTACCTAGAAATAATCACAAATGTTTTCCCTCCTCCGTTGTTTTACATTGAGATCATGCTATACATATAATGTGTGGTCTTCTTTTTAAATAAATCACCATTATATCATAAGCATTCCACCTGGACACTGAAAAGTATTTACATGCCAACTTTTAATGGTCACATAATATCCAATGATATTGTATTGGTTAAGAGTCTTTTGGTTGAAAGTAACAGAAGCCTACTCAAGCTAGTGTAAATTAAAACAACTAAAGGAATTTGTTACAGGGTTCAGGGGTATCTCACAGGAACTAAAGGCAGGGATGCTGCCAACCCTCAGAACTAGATTATGAGTAGGGACTAGTGTGGTGTAGGAAAACCAGAAAATCCCCTCCCTCCAACTAGCATCTGTTTTCCTCTGAACTTCTCCAGTTTCCTGTTTTTGCCCACTGACTTTTGGCAGAAACATGGCCATTGACCAACCACTCCTGAGTTTACATGTCCAGGAACTCCAGAGACAAACTGATCTCTCAGTTCTAATTTCAAATATTTGGGAGAACACTCTGACTGGATGAGCTTTGATCAGGTGCTGACCCTGGTGTAGGCAACTGGAGTAAAGTAAAAAAAAAAAAAAAAGTAAGGCCAGGGTTATTAAGTAGGAACCTGGCTGCTCCTATTGCAGTGAGAATGGTGACAGTGTGAGGGCTTAAAGGAGAGGAAGCTCCTGCAACACTGGGAAAGTAGAATCTGGGCAGACAATCTATGCGGATATACCATAATTTACCAAGCCATTTCCTATTGTTAAGCATTTAACTTGGTCCACTTTTAATCAGCGTCTTAGTTATCTAGTGCTGCTATAACAGAAATACCACAAGTGGATGGCTTTAACAAAGAGAAATTTATTTCTTCACAGTAAGGTAGGCTAATAGTCTAAATTCAGGGCGTCACCTCAAGGGGAAGGCTTTCTCTCTCCATAGGCCTTCTCGTCAATCTTCCCCTGGACTAGGACCTTCTCCATGCAGGGACTCCCGGTCCAGAGGATGCACTCTGCTTCTGGCACTGCTTTCTTGGCGGTATGAGGTCCCCCTATCTCTCTGCTTTCTTCTCTCTTTTATATCTCAAGAGATTGCCTCAAGAAACAATCCAATCTTGCAGATTGAGTACCACCTCAATAACACAACTGCTGCCCATCCTCCTTCATTAACATCATAGAGGCAGAATTTACAACATGTAGGAAAATCACACAATACCAGGAATCATGGCCCAGCCAAATTGATACACACATTTTGGGGGGGACATAATTCAATCCATGACAATCAGTCCATGCAAGTAGATTCTGGGCTGGGGTAAAGGTTGATGTGCTGTCTCATTCCACTCCCCAAAAACATATAAGCCCCAGATCCTGCCCAGCCAAGATACCAACTTACGCTTAGATTGTTGTTAGTTGCCATGAAGTCAGCTCCGACTCATGGCAACCTTACGTATAACAGAATGGAACACTGCCTGGTCCTGTGCCATCTTCGTGATTGTTGGTATATTTGAGTTCATTGGCATGGCTACTGTGTCAATCTATCTCTCTGAAGGTTTCCCTCATTTTCATTGGCCCTCTACTTTACCAAACATGATGTCCTTTTCTAGCGATTGGTCTTTCCTGATGATGTGTCCAAAGTAAGCAAGCTAAAGTCTCGCCTTCCTTCCTTCCAAGGAACATTCTGGCTGTATTTCTTCTAAGACTGGTTTGTTTGTTGTTCTGGCAGTCCATGGTATGTATCTTCAATGGAACTGGCAGAGAGAACTCTCCTAGGTTGGTAAACGCCGTTGCCAGACATCTCCAGGTCCAGGCAGGGAGCTTTCTGTGTACAGCTCTCCCTTCAGGAAAAAGCTTCAACCTGTTCATACCATGAGAATTCTCTCATTCAGTAGAATTAATGACTGGTAAATTTTAACAAAGGAAAGGAAATACATCTTTCCATCATGAATAACCAGTCTTCTACAAGAAGGGGTAATTGTGTCGGAAATAAGGCTTAGGCTTTCAAAGAAGCTGGATGATTTTATGATCATTAATAACATTCACAGTTCTATATGTATGAATTTCATATTTCATGGTATGAGCTGATTGCTTGAAGGGGTCAGCAAGGCATATTTTTTAGGATTATGTGAATGGATAGGCCCATTATCAGAGACTTCTAACTTCTAAAGCGTTAAGTATTGGTCACTGACTGGATCAAATTATCAGAAATGTGTATTTATGTGTTTCTTAGGCTCATTCCTGAGCCTTGCTGACTTACAAAGAGCCTTGAGAAATGCTTTGGTTCAGTGGTCCAAGCTGAAGGCTAGGCGGAGGCAGGAATGGTATTGAGGCCGGTAATACAATCAGCTCAATTCTGATTCACACAGTTGAGAAGTATGAGACTTTTCTGCCTCCCGCAAGAAAGAAGTACATTCTCAGCCTTTAGTTAGAGCCAAAGGGAATCCCAAGATGCATCTACAACCCATGACAGTCCCATGGGACAGAGAAAACTACAGCTTGAGAGAGAAGCTGAGAGATCCTGGACCTTGGGGGTGGCCTCAAGTTGGCATCAGAGGAGACCCCTGCCCTGCTCAGAGCCCAGGGTCCTCAAGGCAGACTCAAAATGACACCTCCCTAGAGCATGAATGATGAGGCTTTACCTCACACAGGCCCTGGGATGCAGCTGCATCTCCTGGAGAAAGGATCAGAGAGGCTCAGCTGAGGGAAGTGAATCAGGACTGGCTGACCATCAGGCCAGGGCAATGACCTTGGGATCTGGGAGCAAAGAACAGATCTAGAGGACACCTTGTTGTTATTGTTGCTGTTGTTAGTTCTACTGAGTCAATTCTGACTCACCATGACCCCATGTGTGCAGGGCAGAACTGCTCCACAGGGTTTTCAAGGCTTGGACCTTTTGGAAGCAGATTCCCAGGCCTGGCTTCCAAGGTGCCTCTGGATGAGTTCGAACCACCAACCTTTTGGTTAGTAGTTGAGTGCTCAACCATTTTTGCCACCCAGGAGCTCCAGGAGACACCTTGAGGCATCTCAGTATCTTGAGGCAGCCATGCAGCCTCTAGAAGGGAAACCATTCATTGTGTATCGTAGTGGACTCCTGCGACAGCTGCTGGGAAGGACCTTCAGGGTGAGGTAGTCCAATCTGTTCACTATACAGGAGGAGAAACTGAGAACCAGAGAGAGGGAGGGAGTTAGTAAAGACCACAGAAGTGAGTCTGGCTCCTGCCGCCCATCCCAGTGTTTCACCAGCAGAGAGATTCAGACAGGCAAAGCACCGAGAAAACAGCGCATCCTCCAGTCTTTCCTACACGTCCCTGCAGTGTGGACACTGGAAGGCTGAGGCTGCATGTGCAGGTGGGAACCCTTTCTGCCAAAAGACGCACTGGGGCCAGTAGGCTAAGCAATTGGTCTCTCTTCCTCAGGTAAATCCGTATTGCTCTGGGAAGGATTGTCCCTTCTCCCTCAGGGGACATCAGTGCCTCCTCCCACCTGGCATTCTGCCAGGCCTTTACCCTGGGCAGCCAGAGGCCACAAGCAACAGGCCAACCTGGGCCCAATGAGGGTGCTGATTACACAGGGCCACAGCTGTGCCGAGAGGGCGCTGACCGGGTCCCTAACCTGTGGGTCCTGCCTTTGAGGAGCCAAGTCTGGTTCTTGTCACGGAGTTCTGTGAATGTCTGGAGACTTCCCTTGGAGCCCGTGTGGACTGGCCTGGCTCAGCATTTGGGAGAGAAGGGCTCAGACACACTCCTCAGGAACACAGCTCACAGCAGCACTCAGAACCGCTGGGCCAGAACTTGGCATAATCAACGTATTTGCAAACCACAGGCTTTAGTAAGAAAGACCAGGAAATTGGAGCACTGGTTTTCAATCCTGGCTGCACATTGCAATCACCTGTTGGGTTTTAAAACTTCTGATGCCTGAGCTCCACCCCCAGAGATTTGGATTTCACTGGGCTGTGGTGTGCCCTGAGGATCAGGATTTTTGAGACCAACGTGCAGCCAAGGGAGAGGACCCCTGAACTAGAGAGATCGAGAGAAATTCATCTTACATTGCGGGGAGGCAAAATAGGCCAACTGTCCTAGTTACCTGGTGCTTCACTAACAAAAAAGACCACAAGTAGGGGGCTTTAAAGAACAGAAATTTATTTTCTCACAGTTCTGGAGGCTGAAAGTCCAAATCAGGGTCTCGGCCGTGTTGATTCCTTATGTGGGCCTCTCTCCTGGTTTTGAGGGGGCTGCTGGTGCTCCTTTGCTGCTTATAGATCACCCACACCTGCTGTCACATGGTGTCCCCCTTTGTGTGGCTCTATCTATACTGCTCTTTTATAAGACATTAATCAGAAGGGATTAGGGTTAGGACTCACCCTCGTAAGCCCTCATTAACACACCAAAAGAAAAGCCCTATTTCCAAACTGGGTCACATTCATAGCTACAGGGGTTAGGACCTCAGGATAACTTTTTGGGGGGCACAATCCCATCCATAACACCTTTACATCATCCCACTTTTTATAGGAGCATACAGGTTCAACAGTTCTGGCATCTGTCAATTTTGCTTTACCCTTTGGTAATATATAGCAACTTCCCTTTGGGGAACCACCCCTCCTGTTCCTATCCACCCCCACCCAATCCCTATTAGCTCCTGGGGTGGGTACCTGCCCCACATGGATTCAGTGAGATGCCATGACCCAGTAAGCCTCAAACCTTGAACTTTCTCTGAAGTTGTGGGGAAAGAGAAGCTTTCTTTCTCCTGGACTGGAAGCCTGTTGGCCTGGAGTTTCCAAGCCACCGTGAAGAAAGGAAGGGCCTGGAAATGAAGCCAACTGCAGAAGAGCAGAGCTTAAAATGAAAAGACTCTGAGCAATGGTGACATCATCTGATCACCTGGGTCCAGCCCTGTGTGAACCCAGACACCCCTGAATTTCACAGAGGGCAGGCCAATAAACTGTGGGTTTTATGTAAGCCAATTTGATTTGAGTTTATCAGTTTAATCTATAATAATCTTATCTATTACGAGAATATTCCTTGAAAAGAAACTCATATGCATGCAAACTTTTCTTCTTTTCCCTGAATGAGTTCTGCCTAAATAGGCTGGTGTGAGCAATTTAGCCACCAAAGCAAGGCAATATTTTGGACTCAAATAGACCTGGCTCTGGGTTAGCTGCCTTACATGTTTGCTGTGAGGATCACATATGGTCAATGAATTTGTGTAATGGGTGGTCCAACAGGGTATCTTACCAAAGTGCTATGTTTTGTTGTCGCTGTTGAGTTATGTTTTGTTTTTTAAGAAAAGCTCCCAGCTGCATCTCAGTCTAGGTCGGGCAGAAATCACCTTCGGTGGTCTTCTTAGACATGCAGATTATCAGGCCAACAGGCCCTGGGGGAAAGGTGTAACAGGACTTTTGTTTGCTGTGGCAAATCCAGGTGATCCCCTAGGTATGCAAAACTTTGAGTAGGGGGTGGGGGAAAATTTGCAGAAAGCACCCAGTGACCCTGCTGGGAGGAATGGACTGATTGCCTAACACCTTCTCACTGATATTTCGGGGCCTTAGTACCCCTGACCAAGACAGGGAAGAGTGACAAGAAGTCTGACATAAAATTGCCACAGAACAGACATAGACCAGTAGAGTGACAAGAAGTCTGACATAAAATTGCCACAGAACAGACATAGACCAGTGGGCTGCTCTGCATGGAGCCATAAAGGAGGAATGGGAGAGAATGGTCCTGGGCTTAGGACACAGGGCATGTGGGGCCTGCCACATCCACTCCTTCTAGTGGCCACTCCACCTGTGGAAGCAGCTGTGTGTGAAAGAAAGAACCTGTTACTTCCTACAGCCAGATAACTGTAGCAGGCGTAGCAGCAGCAGCAATAGTAATAAAAAGCCAGTCGCTGTCAAGTCATATCCAACTCACAGCAAGCACGTGTGTCAGAGTAGAACTGTGCTCCATACGGTTATGCTAAGCGCATTTACACTGTTCTCCTTTAACAATCCCAGCAATCCTATGGGGTTAGTACGATTATTAACCCCAGTTTACAAATGACAAAACTGAGTTAGGAAAGACTGAGCACTTTGCCCAAGGGAGTCTGACTCCAGAGCCCACGCTCTCCACCGCTGTTGGGCCATCGCTCTGCAGAGTCTGGCCAGAGCTTCTTGCCCTCTGTCTGTGCCCCTCCATGGCAGGTGGCCTCACTGGAACAAATTCTCACCTCAGGCAAAGCTGAGTGAGGAAATGGCCAACGCTATGACTTTGAAGGCTTTCGTCAGTTCGGGATGAAGCAACATTACATTGGCCATCCAGCATGGCGCTGAGAAAGTAGAATCACCTACACCCCAAAGAGCCTACAGCAAGGACAGCCGTTCTATGGTTGAATCCAGAGAGGACCAGTTACTATGCTTGAGAACAGCTCTTCTACCACAGGCAGCTTCTCCACACCAACTACGTCTCCTTCTCTCCCAGGACATTGTGAAGATTACGGAAAGCCTGTATCCTTTTCCCCTGTGCCTGTTCTCCCTTTCTTCCTTTAGTAACAGAAATGCCCCACTCAGTGTTAGTAGGGCACATGGCTGCTCAGCTAGAGACCACATCTCCTAGCCTGCCTTGCAGCTATGTGTAGCCACGTGACTATATTTTTGGCCAGTGAGATATAAGCAGAAGTGATGAGTGTGCTGCTTTTGGATCTTAGTTTAAAGGATCGGACTTCCTTCCTCAGCCCCTTTTCCTTTTCTTTCTGGTTGGTAAGGGTTAACAAAGGAGGCATATGTCTTGGACCCAGAGATGGAAGCCATGTATGCAGGCTGTACCTTGCCAACTCTGTACTGCCAACATCTGGACTTTCACATGTAAGAGAAGCAAGCATGCAAAGCTTCTATCTTATTTAAGTCGCCCAATTTTTAAATTTGTCTATAACCAAACCAAACCTGCTGCCATTGAGTGGATTCCAACTCATAGCAACCCTACAGGACAGAGTAGAACTGTCCACAGGGTTCCCAAGGGGCCACTGGTAGATTCAAACTGCCAACTTTTTGGTTCCTAACAAATAAAAGATTTAAATTGACTAGAACATCCCTAAGTGGTACAAACAGTTTGGGCTCTACTCCTAACATAATGGTTGGTGTTTTGAACCCACCCAGCGGTACAGTGGAAGACAGGCCTGGTGATCTGCTTCTGTAAAGATTACAACCAAGAAAACCCTATGAAGGAGTTCTACTCTGTAATACAGGGGGTTGCCATGAGTCGGAACCAAGTTAGCTAGCAAAAACAACAGAATGTTCAACCCACCAAGAAAAACAAACCAAAACCACTTATAGCACATGGAGATTCCTAGACAAAGAAACATTTTCATGAGAAGAAAGGAGGCTTGAAGGAGGTAGATTGGATTTCCTGATAATACAAGCATGTGGTTTGCCGTTAATTGTAAGGAGGGTTATTAGTTAGGATAGACTATGTTACTCTGTATTGACAAGCAATACCAAAAGCTCTGTGGCTTAACATGCAATTGCTTATTTCTTATTCACGCAAAAATCCACTATGGGCCTGAGTGATTCTTCAGGGCAGCTGTCTTCCTTGTGGTGATCCAGAGATCTGAGCTGCTTCCATCTTTTGGCCCTACCATCTTAATGCAAAATTGCTGCAGCAGGAAAAGATGGCATCAGAAGATCTCATGCCATCAATTAAATGTCTCAGTCTAGAAGTGGCACGTCACTTCCATTCTCAACTCAGTGCCCAGAACTAGTCATATGGCTCTGCCTAACTGCTAAGAGGCAGGGAAATGTCATCACCCATCCACAACTGTGTGTGGGTGAGCACTGGCCATCTCTCTGCAGAGGGCCTCCCACTTACACATACAGTGGGCTCAGCACAGGGGCACAGTGCTCAGTAAATGGGGCAAAGCAAGGAGATAGGGCAAAAAGCCCAGAGACAGGGAACAGGACAGAAGAGAAGAAGAAGAGAGAAATTTACAGAAAGAAATTAGGCCCAGAACCCAAAGGAGGCTGGCCCAGAGCCGAGGCAGTAGTATGTAGAGCCAACTCATACTGGCTCATTAGAGTTGATGCTAAATTGTGGCATTTTTAGGAATTTTGCCAGCCAATTGTTAAACACAGCCATTATTAAAAATTAAATTATATAAAATTACAGTTCAATAAATTACATTAAAATGAAGGTAATAAATACTCAAAATCCATCATGTCCTGATTCTCTTACTACGTTTTACTACTTTCTGTATAATGACAGGTGCAATAAGCTGCAGATAGAAAATCAAAAGGGAAGAACACACTTGGGATTTCTCAAGCTGAAACTACTGAACAAAAAGTTCAAGCCTCGAGTTGCAGTAGTAAAGGATTCTACAGGGAAAATATTAAACTATGCAGGAAGCATCAAAAGAAGACGGAAAGAATACACAGAGTCACCGTACCAAAAGGAATTGGTCAACGTTCAACCATTCCAAGAGGTAGAATGTGATCAGAAACCAATGGTACTGAAGGAAGAAGTCCAAGCTGCTCTGAAGGCACTGGCAAAAAACAAGACTCCAGGAACTGATGGAATACCAACTGAGATGTTTCAACAAATGGATGCAGCACTGGAAGTGCTCACTCATCTATGCCAAGAAAATTGGAAGACAGCTACCTGGCCAATCAACTGGAAGAGATCCATATTTATGCCAATTCTCAAGAAATGTGATCCAACTGAATGTGGAAATTATTGAGCAATATCATTAATATAACACGCAAGTAAAATTTTGCTGAAGATCATTCAAAAGCAACTGTAGTGGTATATCACTGCTGATGTCAGATGGATCCTGGCTGAAGCAGAGAATACCAGAAGGATGTTTACCTCTTTTATTGACTATGCAAAGGGATTCAACTGTGTGGATCATAACAAATTATGGATAACATTGTGAAGAATGGGAATTCCAGAACACTTAATTGTGCTCATGAGGAACCTGTACATGGATCAAGAGGCAGTTGTTGGAACAGAACAAGGTTACACTTTGTGATTTAAAGTGAGGAAAGGTGTGTGTCAGGGTTGTATCCTTTCACCGTACCTATTCAAGCTGTATGCTGAGCAAATAATCTGAGAAGCTGGACTCTATGAAGAAGAATGAGGCATCAGGATTGGAGGAAGACTCATAAACAACCTGCATTATGCAGATGACACAATCTTGCTTGCTGAAAGTGAAAAGGACTTGAAGCACTTACTGATGAAGATCAAAGACCACAGCCTTCAGTATGGATTGCACCTCAACATAAAGAAAACAGAAATCCTCACAACTGGACCCATAAGCAACATCATGACAAACGGGGCAAAGATTGAAGTTGTCAAGGATTTCATTTTACTTGGATCCATGATCATTACTGATGGAAGCAGCAGTCAAGAAATCAAAAGACATGTTGCATTGGGCAAATCTGCTGCAAAAGACCTCTTGAAAGTGTTGAAAAGCAAACATGTCAGCTTGAAGACTGGGGGGGCCTGACCCAAGCCGGTGATGTTTCCAATCACCTCATATGCATGTGAAAGCTGGGCAATGAGTAAGGAAGATCGAAGAAGAATTGACACCTTTGAATTGTGGTGTTGGCGGAGAATATTGAATATGCCATGAACTGCCAAATGCACAAACAAATCTGTCTTGGAAGAAGTGCAATCAGAATGCCCCTTAGAAGCAAGGCTGGCAAGACTATGTCTCACATACTTTTAACATGTTATCCAGAGGAATCAGTCCCTGGAGAAGGACATCATGCTTGACAACGTAGAGGGCCAGCGAAAAAGAGGAAGGCCCTCCACAAGATGGATTGACATAGTGGCTGCAACAATGGGCTCAACCATAACAATGATTGCGAGGATGGCACAGGACCAGGCAGTGTTTTGTTCTGTTGTACATTGGGTCACTGTGAGTCAGAACCGACTCTACGGCACCTAACAACAACAACAACAATGTTCTTTAGGGGCCCTGGTGCCACAGTGGTGTTACTAAAGTTATTTCCATCTCTTATAGCATCCGTGCTACTGTGCTTCTCTTCCCAATTCTGTGTTCAGTGACATCATTTGGTAGCTTGAAGTCAGCCATGGTGGGAGTATTTACCTCATGGAAATTGGCAAATGCTACAGATCAGGGCTTTTCCCTTGGGAGTCAGTTCTGGCCTTACTTGCCCAGTGCATCTAAACTGGGTGTTTCACTGAGGCCAGCAAGTGTGCTTGGCCATCTCTGGAGCAGGAAATTTCCATTTGTCACAAAGAACTGGTTGTGAACATGGAGTTTAGGGAGAAACTGATGGGTGAGTGTTATGGATTGAATTTTGTTCCCTCAAAATATGTGCTGAATTCCTGGCCTGGTGGTGCAGTGGTTAACAGTTCACTGTTAACATGTGGGCAGTTCAAATTCACCAGCCACTTCTTAGAAACCCTATGGAGCCATTCTACTCTATCCTATAAGGTTGCTATGAGTTGTAATTGGCTCGATGGCAATGGGCTCGGTTTTGGTTTTGGTACCTGTGGAAGGTCCCTTGGTGGTGCAAATGGTTTGCACTCAACTGCTAACTTCAAAGATTTGCAGTTCGAACCTAGCCAGTAGTGCCATGGAAGGAAGTCCTGATGATCTTCTTCCATAAAGATTACAGCCAAGAAAACCATGTGCAGCAGCTCTACTTTGCAGCACATGGGGTCACCATCAGTTGGAATCCACTCAAAAGCGGTGGGTTTGGTTTCAGTTTGGGACCTGTGGATGTGATCCTGTTTAGAAACAGGGTTTTCTTTGTTATATAATGAGGTCAGGCCAGTACAGGGTGGTTCCTAAACCCAATCCCTTCTGAGTTATAAAAAGACCAGAATAGACAGAGACATGCACTGGGGAAAGACAGACAACAAGGATTGCAGGCAGACACCAGAAACTAGGAGAGAGGCTCACAGAAGGAAATCTCACAGCCGAGACACTGATTTGGACTTTTAGCCTGTGGAATTATGAGAAAATAAATGTCTGCTCTTTATAGCCATCCACTTGTGGTATTTCTGTTACGGTAACACTAGGTAACTAAGATGGTGCGCGTTTCCATTTGGAGTTCCTGTGGGAATGGGCTGCAGAGTCAGCAACTCTAAATCATAGCATTTTGCATGTTGCACATACAGACATCCCCTCCCGTGTCTGAAAAGTGCGGCCCCCACTCAGAAGCCTAAACCATTGTTGGGTTTCAAGGAACCAAAGTCTGGTGTTGAATAGTAATAATCACCTGCCAGGAGCCTATTGACCAGGAGGACTGCCTGCTGCCTTGTAACTCCTGGTAACAAGGAGGCCCTTCAGAGAACCATCCCTGCATTGCGTCCACAAAGACATGGAGGTGCCTCTTTCTCTCTCCAAACATTTCCACTGGGGCTGTAAGATAATAGCTGCCAGAACGGAAGCCAGGGCCGGCAAATTGAACTATCCGTTTATTTGACCAACTCAGAATCTAGCCCTGTGTTCATGGGTCTTGCTTTTATGGCTGCTGTAAAAAATTCTCCTTACGTTCGCTACTTCACTTTCCCTGAAGCCCCAAGCCCTCTCGCCGCCCCCTCTGTACCCAGATCGCCCATTACTGGCCACTTACCTTCCAGTGTTGAGGGCCCCTTTTAAAGCATTATTAGATGTCTGAGTGGTTTATGGATCTCTGGGCTTCTGACTCCATGGACTGCATTACAGTAAAAGTTGGACCATCGGATGCGATTGCAGAGGGGAAAGTTGGAGAGGGCGGTACGTGAGTTTACTTTTTAATGCGCGAATGAACTACGCCGAGTGGAGGGAACTGCCAGGCTAGCAATTTTTACTTCTTTATAGTTTTCGGATTTTTAAAAATCAATTAGCATGTTTTTACTTCTGCTAACTCACATAGCCTCAGAATCGCTAGTCTTTTGGAATCACCGCTCCTCCAGCGGCCAGTTAAATTTGCTCCAGCCTCCATCTCATATACTGTGGAAAATCCACTGCCCTTACAAGACTTTCTAAGGAACCCCAAGGGATTTCACATTCTCCTGCTTACCTTATCTCAAGTTCCTGATCCCTTTGAATTCTTGATTTCCTTTTGTCACCTGCCCTGTGAGTAACCATTTCACATTCTCTTTTAGGGCCTAAAGCTCCACTAACTTAAGGTTTTTGCATGTCGCAGACTTTTCCTAAAGGTTTGCAGATAACTAAGGGGTCTGTCTACCATCCAACTGTCGGTTTGTCATACCGTTGTGACTTGCGTGTTGCTATGATGCTGAAGTTATGCCAATGATATTTCAAATGCCAGCAGGATCACCCATAGTGAACAGGCTTCAGTAGAGCTCTCAGACTAGGACAGGCTAGGACGAATGGCCTGGCAATCCACTTCTGAAAACTGGCCAATGAAAACCTTATGGATCACAAGAGAATATAGTCTGATATAGTGCTGGAATATGAGCACCCTAAGTTGAAAAGCATTCAAATACACAGTGGCTGTAACAATGGACTATACGGCATACCAACTATCAAGAAGATGGCTCAGGACTCGGCAAGGTTTCATTCTGTTCTATATGGGATTGTCATGAATTGGAGCCGCGTCAACCACAACTAAGAACAACAACAAAGGGTTTATAGGATAGCACCAAGTAGAAAACAGGTATAGTGCAATTTTAGACTTCTCAGATCTTGCAGGCCTGAACCATACATACCCACTATAGGGAATGTCTCAGAGGCCATCTTTTTCCTTGGGCCTGCTCTCTCTTTTACTCTCTTCTTTCTAGCTCTTTCTCCCACTCCAGGGCCTTGGAGCTTCTCTCTGGTTGCAAACACAGAGCTGGTGACCTTTGCAGAGTAAGCCCTCTTGGTTTCAATCTGCTTCGATTTAGAGCTTCCCTTTCATAACCCCAAGGCCCATGATGGATTGTTCTAACCATCTACCCCAGCCAACCATACTGGGCCTACAACCCTAGCAACACAAAGAATAGGGACATGTTTTGAAATGTTCAGTTTTTAAAAATTCATATGCATTATTCATGGTAACCACTAAGAAAATATATTTAAAAAAAAAATACACAAGGAGAAAGGAACCAAAAAGGCTCACTACAATAAACCAACAAAACACAAAAGCAAGCAGTAGTAAAGGACAAAGACAAAGAAGGCTTAAGACACACAAAAAACAAATAACAAAATGGCAGAAGTCACTTCTTATCAGTAATTACAGTGAATATAAATGGCTAAATGCGCCCATTAAAAGGCAAAGAGGGGCAGAATAAATTATAAAAAACATGATCCCACTATATGCTGTTTACAAGAGACACACCTTAAGCCCAAGGACTCAAATACGTTGAAAGTGAAAGGATAGGAAAAAATATTCCATCCAAACAATAACCAAAAGAGAGCTGGGGTGGCAATCCTAGTACCAGATAAAGTAGACTTTAAGACAAAATGTGTCAGAAGAGATAAAAATGAACATAATATAGTGATAAAAGTGTCAATTAATCAAGAAGATTTAACAATCATAAATGTATATGCACCCAACATTAAGGCATCTAAATATATAAAGCAAACACTGGTAGAATTGAAGGGAGAAATAGACAGCAGTACAGTAATAGTTGGAAACGTCAATACACCACTTTCAACATTGGACAGAACATCTAGAAAGAAGATCAACGAGAAAACAGAAGACCTGAGTGACACTATAAACAAACTAGACTTAACAGACATATATAGAACACTCCACCCCAAAACAATATAATATGCATTCTACTTCAGTGCACACGAATCATTCTCCAAGATAGACCACATGTTAGGTCACAAAGCAAGTCCTGATAAATTTAAAAAGATTGAAATCATACAAAGTATGGTCTGTGACCACAACAGAGTGAAGCTAGAAATCAAGAAAAGAAAAGAAAAAAAAAAAAAAAAAATCTGGCAAATACGCAAACATACAGAAATTAAAAGTATACTGTTAAACTAACAATGGGTTAAGGAAGAAATCAAAAGAGAAATGACAAATTTCTTAGAGTCAAATGAAACCACAATATACCAAAACTTATGGATGCAGTGAAGGCAGTACTCAGAGGGAAACCTATAGCAATAAATGCCTGTGTGAAAAAAGAAGAAAGGTCTCAAACCAACAGCCTAACTCAACAACTCCAGGAACTAGAAAGAGCAAACTAAGCCTAAACCTACCAGAAGAAAGGAAGTAACAAAGATCAGAGCAGAAATAAATAAAATTGAAAACAGACAATAACCAGAAGACCAAACCTGTTGCCATCTACTTGATTCCAACAACAGAGAGAACCAATAAAATCAGAAGTTCATCTTTTGAATAGATCAATAAAAGCGACAGGCCTTTAGTTAGACTGACAGAAAAAATATGCAAATAACTAAAATAAAAAACGTTATACTTAATGGAAAAAGACCGAGCTCTTTCTCCTTGAAATCGGGAACAAGACAAGGGTACCTGTTCTCACCACTTCTATTCAATATTGTATTAGAAGTCCTAGCCAGACCAATAAGGCAAGAAAAAGAAATAAAAGGTATCCAGATTGGAAAAGAAGAAGAAAAATTATTTCTATTTGCAGATGATATGATCCTGTATATATAGAAAATCCCAAAGAGCTCACCAGAAAACTTCTAGAGCTAATAGAGGAATTTACCAAAGTTGTAGGGTACAAGGTCAAAAAACAAAAATCAGTTGGGCTTCTGTACACCAGCATTGAGAAATCTGAAGGGGAATTAGGTGAACAATTCCATTTACAATAGCATCTAACAGAATAAAATACCTAGGAATAAATCTAAACAAGGACGTGAAGGACTTACACAATGAAAACTACAAAACATCGCCAAAAGAGATTAGAGAAGACCGCAAATAAATGGAAAGATGTTCCCTGTTCATGGATTGGGAGACTTAATATTGTTGATATGTCAGTATTACCCAAAGCGATTTATAGATTCAATGCAATCTCGATCCAGAATTCCAACAGCCTTCTTTACAGAAATAGAAAAACCAATCCTCAACTTTTTATGGAATGGCAAGAGGCCTTGAATAGCTAAAGCAATATTGAGAGAGAGGAACGAAGTCGGAGGATTCATACTTCCTGATTTGAAAACATACTATACAGCTACAGTAATCAAAACTGCCTGGTACTGATATAACACTAGACACGTAGACCAATGGAACAGAATTGAGAGTCCAGAAATAAACCCACACATCTATGGTCAACTGATTTGACAACGGTGCTAAGCACATTTGATGGGGAAAGAAAAATGTCTTCAATAAATGGTGCTGGGAAAATTGGATTCCACATGCAGAAAAATGAAACAGGATTTCTATTTCACACAGTCTTGGTCATCTAGTGCTGCCATAACAGAAATACCACAAGTGGATGGCTTCAACAAAGACAATTTTATTCTCTCACAGCCTAGTAAGCTACAAGTCCAAATTCAGGGCGTCGGCTCCAAAGGAAAGCTACCTCGCTCTGTCGGCTCTGGAGGAAGGTCCTTTTCATCAGTCTTCCCTTGGTCTGGGAGCATCTCAGTGCAGGAACTTCAGGTCAAAGGACACGCTCTGCTCCTGGCAAGGCTTTTTTGGTGGTATGAGGTCCCCCTGCCTCTCTGCTCGCTTTTCTCTTTTATATATCAAAAGAGATTGGCTTAAGACATTAATCTTGTAGATCTCATCAATATAACTGCCATTAATCCATCTTATTACATCATAGTGATAGGATTTATAACACATAGGGAAATCACATAAAATGGTGGACTATCACACAATACTGGGACTCATGGTCCAGCTAAATTGATGGATATTTTGGGGGAAGAGACAAAAAAATTCGAAATGGATTAAGGACCTAAATATACAAACTAAAAAAAAACTAAAACCATAAAATTCTTAGAAGCAAAAGCAGGGGCAATGCTATCAGGCCTAGCTTTTAACAATGGATTATCTGATATGATAGCAAAAGCACAAACAGCAAAAGACAAATGGAACCTCATAAAAATTAAAAAATTTTATTTACTGAAAGGCTTTACCAAAAAAAGTGAAAAGACAAGCTACTGACTGGGAGAGTGTCTTCAGATACCATATATTCGACAAGAATTTAATAAACAAAATATACATAAAACTTCAACAACTTAACAATGAAAAGACAACTCAATCATAAAATGGGCAAAGAACTTTAACAGACATTTCACCAAAAAGGACATTCAAACAGCCACCGAACAAATGAAAAGATGTTCAGCATCATTAGCCATCAGAGAGATGTAAGTCAAAACCACAGTGGGATATCATTTTACTCCCACTAGAATAGCTACTGGAGAAAGATGTGGTAGTCTGCCTCCATAAAGATTATGGCCTTGGAAACCCTATGAGGTAATTTTACTCTGTCCTATAGGGTCTCTATGAGTCGGAATCGACTTGACAGCAATGGATTAGGATGGCTAAGACTAAAAAAGAAAATAACAAATGTTGGTGAGGATATGGGGAAATTGGAACTCTAACCCATTGCTGTTTGGAATGCAAAGTGGTACAGCTGTTGTAGTAAGCAGTGTGGTGTTTCCTCAAAAAAAAAAAAAAAAACTAAAAATAGAACACCCCATGACCCAGCAATTCCACTCCCAAGTATAGACCCAGAAGACTTGGAAGCAGAGACTCAAACAGAGACTTGCAGCACTATTCACAATAGCCAAAAGATGGAAACAACCCAAATATCCATCAACAGATGAGTGGATAAACAAAATGTGCATACATACAATGGAATACTACTCAGTCAGCAGGAGTACTGAAGTCTCGATACATGCTACAATATGGATGGAGCTGGAAGATATTATGCTGAGTGAATTAAGTCAATCACAAAAGGACAGATATTGTATGACCTCACTTACATAAAAAGACAAGAAATGGTAAATGTACAGAGAACAAAGTTTATTAGTGGTTACCAAAGGCAGGAGGGAGGGGACGGGGCGGGAGGTTAACAGTGATGGAAAATCACATTGATTAAGAGTAGAGTTGCACAGCCGATTATTGTAATTGCTGGCAATAAGTCGTACACTTGTAAAAAGTTGAACTGGCAAAAGTTGTGTGATAGATATATTTATAACAATAACAAAAAGAAAAAAAAAAGAGTAGCTGCTGAGGCTGTGTCATGGATTGAGTTGTGTCATGGATTGAGTTGTGTCCCCCCAAATATGTGTGCATCAACTGCACTGGGCCATGATTCCTGGTATTGTGTGATTTTCCTACATGTTGTAAATCCTGCCTCTGTGATGTTAATGAGGGAGGATGGGCAGCAGTTGTGTTAGTGAGGCAGCACTCAAAATAAAAGTTTGGATTGTCTTGAGACAATCTCTTGAGATATAAAAGAAGTGAGCAGAGATGGGGGGGACCTCATACCACCAAGAAAGCAGTGCCAGGAGCAGAGTGCGTCCTTTGGACCCGGGGTTCCTGTGCAGGGAAGATCCTAGTCCAGGGGAAGATTGATAAGAAGGCTGACAGAAAGAGAAAGTCTCCCCCTGCAGCTGACACTTTGAATTTGGACTTTTAGCCTACTTTACTGTGAAGAAATAAATTTCTCTTTGTTAAAACCATCCACTTGTGGTATTTCTGTTATAGCAGCACTAGATACCTAGAACAGGCTGCTTATGTACAAGCAAAAACCTCATATGATTTGGTTTCTTAGTTTGGAGGTTTAGGGTCATGGTTTCTTGGGACATCCCAGTTAATTGGCCTAATAACATGTTCAGTGCCTCTACTCTCCCTCCTAGTCTGACGTGTAGTGCCTTGGATCTTAAAAGCTTGCAAGCGGCCATCCAAGGCATGACTGGTCTCTATTTCCCTGGAATAACAGAGGAAGGAGAGTCAGGAATAAGAGGAGGATATGGAATGTGTAGCTAATTGCCTCCATGAACAAATGCCTCCTTTACCAAGAGACCAGAAGAACCAAATGGTGCCTGGCTACCATTACTTAGCATTTTAATCAAAGATCCCATAGAAGAATCCTGATCAAAAATGGAAAAATGCAGAACAGAACTTCAATTTCTCACAGACTCCAGACTTCCTGGAGCCATGAAGGTTGGATGATTCCCTGAAACTATTGCCCTGAGATCATCTTTAAACAGTAAACCAAATACATCCCATGAAGTCTTCTTAAAACCAAACAATAGTTTGGCCTAACTAGTAAAAAAACGCCTGTCTTGAGCATTATGCTCTTTTAAGAACTATCTGTGTGGGATCCAATTGACAGCAGCAACTCAAAAGATTCAATAGGAACCTTAGAGGGCAGTAAATTTATGTTAATGGGAGAGAAACAACTCAGAAAAAGAGGGTGAGAATGGTTACACAACTCGAAGAAAATAATCAATGTCACTAAATGGTACATGTAGAAACTGTTGCATTGGTATATGTTTTGTTGTGAATATTCTCCACAACAACAACAAAATAAATAAAATTACATATTAAAAAACTTATATGCATGGTCAAGGTCACCAGAGCCTCCCTCTGGACTCACTGCTCAGTGATGGGGCCCAAAGGAGCCGGGTATGGCTGACAGGACTGACTGGTGGCCAGGGTTGATGGTCCTAAGACCCAGCTCCAGCCTGGCTTTGAGCATTAGGGTGTTGGGTACCTGCAGGGTAATGGCATCAGTGTCTGCATCTAAAGGGACCTGAGGATGGTGGACACAGGATGACCATCATGCCTCCCTCTTCTACTTGGTTTCCTGGCAACAGACCCAGACGCCTGGCAACCATCTTGCTTTATGCCTAACACACGACCTCTCAAGATTAGTACTGTGCTACCTTGGGGTTATGTATACGTCACCACGGAGGTCCCAAGCCCAAATATCACTTTCAGGAGATACATTCCCTGACCAACCAAAAAAAATAGTTACCCCACCTCCTATCTACTCTATTTGGAGCCCCGGATAAGTGTTTGGCTGCTAGCCAAAAGGTTGGCAGTTCTAATCCATCAGTTCTGGAAGGATCCTGGCCAGAACTACCCACCAAGGCCTTTTTAAGAGTACTATTGACTCATCTGCCAGAGCCACAAGTATACATTCTAACTCAAAGTAAGAGAAAAAGTTGAGGAAAAGAAGATAGGCCTTTATAATGTATCAGAACTTGCACTATCTTCACACATTCACAACAAACACGGAGGCCCTAAGGTGATGCAAATGGTTAGTGCAATCAGCTACTAACAGAAAGGTTGTTGGTTCAAGTCCACTCAGATGTGCCTCAAAAGAAAGGCCTGGCAATCGGCTTCCAAAAAAGTCACCCATTGAAAGTCCACTGGAACACAGTTCTACTCTGACACACATAAGGTCATCGTGAGTTGAAACTGACTCAACAGCAAATGTTTCATAACAAACACACACAAAAAAATCTAAACACTGGTATTTACAATGATCTTGTTCTCTCCGTAACTGCCCTTGGCATTGAAGACACCCACCTCAGCTGCAACACAAAGCAGGAGAGCCTCCAATGCGCCTGGCCCAAATGGTGGGTTCCCAAATTCAATGAAAGAAGGAGGCTATGGGGGTAAAAAGAGAGGAGGGTAGGGGAAGGGGAGTGAAGGTAGGGGGACACTCTAGAGAATCAACAGAAGTGCCAGTTTCCCTCAGACTTAAGGGATTTTTTTTTTTTTTTAATATAAAAACACAAAAAATAAGAAATCCACTGAGTCTTTTCCCTTCAAGTCCCCACTAGACCATGACCTTCTTGCGGTAATTCCCTGCCATGATGAACCGCATCCAGCATGGGCCGCTGGGAAGACACAGGAAGTGCCCCAGGAATGAAAACACCCTCTGCTAACAGCAGGCCGGGTCTGTGGAACGGAACTTCAGTTAGTCTCTTTCTCTTCAGATTTTACCTGGTCTTCCTTTCCAGGGGCATTCCCCTTCCAGGGGCTGTCTTGGGGGGCTGCTCTGTGAAAAGAAAGTTCTGTTTCTGTTTCTAATTGAAGGCTGGCATTCAACCCAAAAGAAGGAGATATTAATCACCCCCGGCGGATGGCGATTGCCCCTCTGAGCTGTGTAAATTCCACACCACCCCTTGTTTCACTGCTGTGGGCCTCAGTTCCTGGCCGGCCCTGCCAGAAAGGAAGGGCTTTCATCAGCAGAGGAGTGGGGCCTCCCGGCTGCTGTGTTTGGGCTGCAGAACCAAGGCAGAACGTGTTATTTTTGGGTGTTTCCAAGAGTGAGAGCCGTGATTCAAGCAGCAAACTCAATTACATTCACCTTTTCACTTTTTCAGAATAAGAAATAACATTTTAGGCCATAATTTATCCTGTTGATATTTTATTTACTTACTTAGTTTGGTCGGGAGAGGTAATTTAAGTTAAATTCATTCAGCGGACTTTGAGTTATGGGAAGAGGAAAAATAAACTTTCTGTTACCAGAGGGATTTTGCGTGCAAAGACACACACACACACACACAGATGCACACACAGATGTAAACAAGTCAAACAGAAACATGTAGCTAGTCGTTTGGGATGAAAACATGCTCTGCAAGCTGAGAGAGAGTGTTATTCAAAACAAGAGAAATAGAAGCAACTGAAACCTAAATTTTCAAGCGTTTTCCCACAGGATAGAGTCAAAGTGCAACAGGGTATTGCTATATGGTCCAACCAAAAACCAAACCCATTGCCAATTGAATTGATTTTGACTCATAGAGGCCCTATAGGACAGAGTAGAACTGCCCCATAGGGTTTCCAAGGAGCCGCTAGTGCATTTGAACTGCCAAGCTATTGGTTGGCAGCCATAGCTCTTAACCACTGCACCACCAGGACTCCGCTATATGGGTAGAACATCTGAAGACTTGACCTTTTGTTCAACAGATGGTTTATGAGGACATACTTCCTGTGTGTTGGGACCTATGTAGGCACTGTTTGTACTGAGAAGAGAAAAATACGGATCCAAACTGGCTTGGCTTCAATCCTGAGGACAGGGCAAGGAAATACATTGGTTATTACATGAGAGTTTGGAAGGAGGACACAGATCAGCTTGGAAGGAGAAGCTTATGGGGAGAATGACCAGAAGTTGCTTAAACAACTAGAGTGAGAAAGAAAAATGGGAGTCAATAAAGTATCATCAACCTATGAGAAAAATTAAAATTTTAAAAACAAACATTTGTAGAAGGAAGAAAGGAAGGGGGAGGGAGAGAGGGATAGAGAAAGAGTGAAAGGAAGAAAGGGAGGGAGGGAGGGAGGGAGGGAGGAAGGAAGGAAAAGGAGCCAGCTCTTAAAGTGGTAGAAGGGAGCAGCCCATCTAGTGAGGAGGCCTGCTGGGACACACCGCTTTTCAAGACAAAGGCAAGCCTATCAGCTCATGAATGGCATGACTTTTCAGAAAGATTCCTTGCAGACCCATGACTCTAGGAAACTTCTCTAACTACTCACAAATGTGTTATTTCCAACCATCAAAAAAACATAGAAACCTGAGCTTAGAAACCTTTTGGATGGAGAAATCTTCGGTATAAACAAAAAGTCAGAGCTGAGC
This sequence comes from Elephas maximus indicus, assembly GCF_024166365.1. NCBI lineage: Eukaryota > Metazoa > Chordata > Mammalia > Proboscidea > Elephantidae > Elephas > Elephas maximus. The sequence goes on along the minus strand of NC_064831.1, from coordinate 63,085,670 downwards.
AACTATATACCACGTCCTGTGCACACAAGAGAAATAAGATTTCTCAAAAGTAAAGCTGTGGACAGCCAGTTCTGGCAAGGCCTGAGTTTTAAGAATTCATTTCCTGTTACTAATATGTGCTTCAGGTTTGAGTTATATGGACAACTTCATCTGACCTAACAACTTATCCTGTGTACCACTGGAAGAAAACCACCTGACCTTTGAAGACCTTGTGACTTGGTATCAGCCAGTCCCATCTCTTCTGTGTCTTCTGCTCATCATGAATTGGCCAGTAATGGATGTGTGGCTGCCATAACTATCACAAACTTGGTGTCTTAAAACAATAGAAATTTATTTTCTCACAGTTCTGGAGGCTAGAAGTCTAAAATCAAGGTGTGGACAGGACAGCACTCCCTTTGAAAGTTTTAGGGCGAGAAGCCATTCCTTGCCTCTTCCAGCTTAGTTTCTGGCCACACCACTCCAATCTCTGCCTCTATCTTCACATTGCATTCTTCTCTTCTGTCTCCTCTCTGTGTGTTACAAGGACACTTGTCATTTGATTTAAGGCCCAACCAGATAATCCAGATCACCGGGCCTGTCTTCCGTGGTGAGACTGGGTGGGTTAGAACCTCCAACCTTTAGTATAGCAGCTGAGCTCCAACTGTTTGCACCACCAGGCTCCTTTGAGCAACCAAGACATGGGCTACATTTTAAAGAACATTTTGGCTTTTGTATCGGACTTCCTTCATGGATCTTGTAACTCTTCAAGTATCTGTTGGCTAGATAAAATTAGAACTAGCTCAGCTATGTTGAAATCCATGGTCACTTGACCATGAAACCGTTTCAACTCCATCTGCCAAAGACTACGTGCTTCCCTCCCCCTCTCCCATTCCACAAAGAGAAGGATTTAGCAGCTTGTGTGTTTTTTAAATGTCAGAGGCTTTGTTATTTTCAAGAATAGGTGTGTAGTTGGGGGCAAGTGAAGACACTTACGCTGCATTAGGCATCGTATGCTAAAGAGAAGCTGATAGGAGAAGAATTAATTACAGTTTAACACTAATAATAATAAGCCATACAAGAGATTGTAATAAAATAGCCATGGGAACAAATGGGTTTCCTAGAAGAATGGTGTCTATTCATCGTGGAAAATTTATACGTAGAATAAATGCTGGGAATTGGAATACAGAAGAGGCAATCAAAGGCCTGAGGAGGCTCCACCAAGCTTGAGCTGCTTTTCATTGAATTGTCTCATTAGCTGGCTGGAGGTATAAATAAATTCCTCCAGTGTCTTTGTTGTCTGACAAGATGGAAAGTAGAATGAATCTTGACGAGGCAGGGGGTGGGGGATTTGAGGAGAGGGAGGATGACCCTGACAGCCTCTGAAACCAAGGGAAGGGCTGGGAAGGAGTCGGCCAGTGGGAAAAGAATAGACAGCAAAGAAGGTGTCTACTTCCTTTCATGGCAGAAGGGCAACCATCTGTGGCCTCTGAGGGCCAGGGAGGGGCTGAGATTCCCAGGGTGGAAAGGCTTTGTTCTGAGGCCAAATGGCTTTATCATGGCGCACTTCACTTTACCTCACCACAGCTTATACTGAGAGCAACAGTCTGGAGCCACAAAGCCTTCCTCAGGGCACACTCAACCACCAGCTCCTGATCACAGCATACTTGATAGGCTGCCGTGTTGGGATGGCTTGCAGGGAATTCTGCATGAAACTTATTACAAAGACTAGAAGTACCAATAAGGTGGATTCTGGGATGATGGCAGTTGTGGCAACATAGTTTTGTTTTTTTTTTAGTAAGAGCTTTATTGAGATATAATTCACATACCATGCAATTCTCCCATTAAAGTACATGATACAATGCTTTTTTTTATATTCACAGTTATGCAATCATCACCACAATCAATTTTAAAATGTTTTCATCTCTCCAAAAAGAAAGTACCCACTAGTAGCCACTCTTCATTTCACCCCAAACCTCCCAGCCGTAGGCAACCACTAATCTTCTCTCTGTCTCCATAGAGTTGCCACTTCTGGACTTTTCATATAAATGGAATCATACAATATGTGGTCTTTTGTGACTGATTTCTTTCACTTAGCACAATAATTTCAAGGTTTATGTACCTTGTAGCATGCATCAGTACTTCATTTCTTTTTACTGCTGAATAATATTCCATCATATGGATATACCACATTTTATTGATCCATTCATCAGGTGGTGGATATCTGGTTTGTTTCCAGTTTTTTGCTATTATTAATAATGCTACTATGAACATTTATGTACAAGTTTTTGCATGAACACTTGTTTTCATTTCTCTTGGCTATATACCTTATATACCTAGGACTGGAATTGCTGGGTCCTTTGGTAGCTCAGTGTTCAGCCTTTTGAGGACTTGGCGAACTGTTTTCCGAAGCAGCAGCACCATAGTTTTTGCATCCCACAATTCCCTCCATAAAACAGTGAGGATAACAAAACAAAAAGCTTAAAGAGAACATCTGTAACAGTGGTTCCAAAAATAGGATCTCTAAACCAGTAGTATCAGCGTCACCCAAGAGCTTGTTGGATCTGCAGATCCTCAGACCCCATGTTAGACCTCTGAATCAGACACTCTGGGAGTGGGGTCCAGCACCTGTGTTCTAACAAGCCCTCCCAGTGAATATGCTGGTGCTGATTCCACAGTTTGAGAAACCACTGAGCTATAACAAAGGAGCCCTGGTGAAGTAGCAGTTAAGTGCTCACCAAAAAGTCAGTGGTTAGACCCCACCAGCTGTTCTACAGGAGAAAGATGTGGCAGCCTGCTTCCATAAAGATTTACAGCCTTGGAAACCCTAGGGGGCAGATCTACTCTGTCCTATAGGGTCACTCTGAGTCGAAATGGACTCAACGGCAGCAGGTTCAGGTTTTTTCATCTGCAACAAAACTAGGTGCTGAGATGTCATAACCAACATAACAGAGTATGTTGAAACAGCCTGAGACCTCTGGATTTTTGAAACTTAACAACCAAAACCTCATTCCAGAACAAAGCTCTGTGTGAGAAGAAACTTCTGGGAGTAAAATTAATTGAGCATCACAGGGACAATAAAACCAAAAACCTATTGCCGTTGAATCGATTCTGACTCAGAAACCCTACAGGACAGAGTGGAACTGCCCCATAGGTTTCCAAGGAGCAGCTGGTAGATTCGAACTGCTGATATTTTGGTTAACAGCCAAACGCTTGACCACTGTGCCACCAGGGCTCCACAGGGACAGGGGCAAAAAAAAAGAAAAGATTCAGATAAACGATGGGAGAGCAGTGGAAACACAGCTCGGAAAGTACTTGGCTATATTTTGTGAAAACAACTAAGAACGTCGAGAGTAGTGAACCTAGGAAAGTTATCCTAGCCTACTTTTCTCTCCTGAAAGTACAATACATTCCTCTCATTAAAAACGAGCAACAGAAAATTATTGTGAGCAAATCCCATACAAAGTTGCCACAAGAGAAAAGAAAATAAGAGACAGAATTATGTCTCTGCAGACAGTGAAGGCATGCTGGAGTCCCTGGATGGTTCAAACAGTTAACATGCTCAGCTTCTAACTGAAAGGTTGGAGGTTTGAGTCCACACAGAGGCACTTTGGAAGAAAGGCCTGGTGATCTACTTCTAAAAAACCAGCCATTGAAAACCCTGTGGAGCACAGTCTTACTCTGACACACACGAGGTCACCATGAGTTGGAATCAACTCAAAGGCAACTGGTTTTACTGGATGAAGACATGACCACAAACCAGATAAAACCAGTAACCAAATACATTACATAAACTAAAAGAAATTAAGAAAATGATACATCCTGTGAAAGAACTGTATAATAAGATTACAAAAACTTGGCAGCGAGATGATTTGAGAAGAGACAGATTTGAAAAGAGAAGTGACAGAACTCAAAGAATAAGAAACAAAAAATATAATTTCATAAATGAAGACTAAAATATGAGGGAAGTGTTCTAGTTATCTACAAAAACAAATCCATTGCTGTTGAGCTAATTTTGGCTAATGGAGACCCTATAGTACAGAGTGGAACTGCCCCACAGGGTTTCCAAGGAGCAGCTGGTGGATTTGAACTGCCAACCTTTTGGTTAGCAGCTGAGCTCTTAACCACTGTGCCATCAGGCTCTGAGCTATCTACTGCTACATAATAAATTATACCAAAACTTAGTGGAGTACAACTGTACCATGCTTGTGGACTCTGGGCCTTGGCTGGATGACTCGAATGGCTGGGGACTGAAACAGCTGGGATTGGAAGATCTACTTCCAAGATGGCTTCTTCAATTACACATCTGGCGCTTGAGCTGGAATGACTGAAGGGCAGGTTCAGCGAGGACTGTCGACTGGAGTGCCTAGGTGACACTACAGGTGGCCCATCCAGGGTAGTTTTCTCAGGGAAGTCAACTTAATACATGGCAGCTCAAGTTTCTAAGAGTGAGCATCGCAGACAATAAGGCAGAATCAATTTGGCCTTTTATGACCCAGCCTTGGAAGTCACATGGCATAGCTTCCACTGCAATCCATTAGGCAAAGCAGTCATAGGCCTATTTAGATTTAAGGCAAGGGGACATAGATTCCACCTCTTGATGGGACTGATGTCAAAGAATTTGTAGCCATTTTTCAGTTTTATTAAGGTGTAACTTATATACAGTGAAATCCATCCATTTTAATTGTGAAGATTGGTGAATTTTAGTAATCACAGGCAGTCTTTTGGTCTGGAATGCAGTCTTATAGCTACCACTAGCTATAGGACTATAGACAGTCAAGGTATAGGACAGTTACCTCACCTTAAAATGTTTCCGCTTGCCTCTATGTGACCCTGTTTGAAACCCACCATAGAACCCAAAAGTAAACAAACACTGTAAATAATATCTTAAGAACAATAATGTTGTAAAGGAGAAAAAAAAATTTTAATCAAATCGGAATGAAGAAAGAAGTCTGGAGTAAAATGGCCACATGGGCCACTCCACACTCCCCATTGCTCCATAAAAACATCAAAAAAAGCAGAAACTGGCAGAACAACTTTGTCAGAACTCCAGAAGCCAGTCAAAGGGCTACAGCAACTAAGCGAACACTGAACCAAGGAAAAGGCTAAATGGTAGGAAGGAGTCCCTGCGTGGTGCAAACAGTTAAGCACTCTGTTACTAACTGAAAGGTTGGTGGTTTGAACCCACCCAGAGGTGTCCAAGAAGAAAGGATCTGCTTCTGAGAGGTCATATGGAACACAATTCTACACTGTCACACACAGAACCACCATGAGTTGGAATTGACTCCACGGGCACAGGTTTTAAATAGAATGAAAGCTTTGGGTTTCTACTCCTTTGCATTCCACCCCGCTCTGGCCATCTTCTCTACTTCTCCAAACTTAATATCTTCCAGTGATTGGTCCCTCCTGATGACACATCCAAAGCAAGCAAGTTGGACAATGTTCTGTTGTGATCCATAAGGTTTTCACTGGCTAATTTTTGGAAACACGTCACCAGTCCTTTATTCCTAGCTTGTCTTAGCCTGGAAGCTCCACTGAAACAGAGAAAATCCTAATAGACCAGTTATTACGGAAGAAATAAAGTAGTCAAAGAGATCATACACACCATAAAAAACTATTAGGCCCAGATGGTTTCACAGAGAAATTCTACCAAATATTTAAAAAGTAGATAACCCAGTGTTGCCTAAATTATTTCAGAGTATCATATAAAAATAAAAATGTCAAATTCAGTGTATGAAACTTGTATAACATTGATCCCAAAACCTGACAAAGACTAAACCAAAAAAAAAAACCACATACTAGTAACACCCATGAATATAATAGCCAAAAATTTTAATTAAACTATTTCTATTTGCAAGTGATATGATTATATATTTCCCAAACAAAAAGGAGTCCATGGAAAAACTACCACAGATAAGCAAGAAAATTTTGTGAAGCATCAAATTAGAAAATCTACATATAAGAATCTAGCTTTCATATATTCAAACTGAACATGTTAGAAGATATAAAGGAAGGCAGTATTCCACCTATGATTACAAAAAGAAAAGAAAATGCCTAGGCATAAACTTAACAAGTTGTTGTTAAATGCTACCAAGTCACTGCCTCATAGTGACCTTATGTATAACAGAATGAAACAAAATCTCGCGTGGTGCTGTGCCATCCTTAAAATCGTTACTATGTTGTTTGAGCCCTTTGATGCAGCCAATGTGTCAGTCCCTCTCATTGGGGGTCTTCCTCTTTGTTGCTGACCCTCTACGTTACCAAGCATTATGTCCTTCTCCAGGGACTAGTCCCTCCTGATAACATGTCCAAAGTATGTGAGACGTAGTCTTGCCATCCTGCTTCTAAGGAGCATTCTGGTGGTACTTCTTCCAAGACAGATTTGTTCATCCTTCTGCCAGCCCATGGTATATTCCCTATTCTTTGCCAACATCATAATTCAAATGCATCAATTCTTCAGTCTTCTTTATTTATTGTCCAGCTTTTGCATGCATATGAGGTGATTGAAAATGGCTTGAGTCAGGCACATCTTAGTTCTCTAAGTGACATCTTTACTTTTTAACACTTTAAGGAGGTCTTTGGAGTGTATTTGCCCAATGCAGTATGTCATTTGATTTCTTGACTGCTGCTTGCATGGGAGTTGACTGTGGATCCCAGTATGACAAAATCCTTTACAACTTCAATATTTTCTCCATTTATCATGATGTTTATTGGCCCAGTTGTGAAAGCTGTAGTCTTTGATCTTCATCTGTAAGTGCTTCAAGTCCTCTTCACTTTCAGCAAGCAAGTTTGTGTCATCTGCATATTGTAAGTTGTTAATTAATCTTCCTCCAATTCTGATGCCCCATTCTTCTTCATATAGTCCAGCTTCTTGGATTATTTGCTTAGCATACAGATTAAATAAGTATGGTGAAAGGATACAACCCTGCACACACATCTCTTCATTTTAAACCATCAATCAGTATCGCTTTGTTCTGTTTGAACAACTGACTCTTGGCCTATGTACATGAGCAAAAGTAAGTGTTCTTGAATTCCCATTCTTTTCAATGTTATCCATAATTTGTTATGATCCACACAGTCGAATGCCTTAGCATAGTCAATAAAACACAGGTAAACATCTTTCCGGTATTCTCTGCTTTCAGCCAAGGTCCACCTGACATCAGCAATGATACCCTGATTTCACATCCTCTTCTGAATCCGCCTTGAATTTCTGGCAGTTCCCTGTTGATGTACTGTTACAACTGTTTTTGAATTATCTTCTGTGAAATTTTACTTGTGTGTGATATTAATGACATTGTTCGATAATTTCAGCATTCCGTGGGATCACCTTTCTCTGGAATGGGCACACGTATGGATCTCTTTCAGTCAGTTGGCCGGGTAGCTGTCTTCTAAATTGAATGTCAGAAGAGGCTCTGAAACTTGCTCTTGAATGAAAAGTAGCTAAAGTGAATGGAAGAAATGATGAAGTAAAATAGACGAACAAAAGATTTCAAAGGGTGGCTCAAGAAGACAAAGTAAAGTATTATAATGAAATGTGCAAAGACCTGAAGTTAGAAAACCAAAAGGACAGAATGCACCTGGCATTTCTCCAAGCTGAAAGAACTGATGGAAAAATTCAAGTCTCAAGTTGTAATATTGAAGGATTCTATGGGCAAAAAATTGAACTACACAGGAAGCATCAAAAGAAGATGGAACAAATACACAAAGTCACTGTACCAAAAAGACTTGGTGGACATTCAGCCATTTCAGGAGGTAGCATATAATCAAGCATATGAAGGAAGAAGTCCAACCTACACTGAAGACTGACAAAAAACAAGGCTCCAGGAATTGACAAAATGTCAAATGAGATGCTTCAACAAGCAGATGCAATGCTGGAAGCACTCACTCATCTATGCCAAGAAATTTGAAAGAACAAGAAGTATCCAAAATCAATATGTGAGAAACAATCAAAACTCCTGAAAGACACAAAAGTAGACCTAAAGAAAAGAAAAAGAAAAACACATCATGTTTTTAGATAAAAAGCATATCATGATGTCAGTTTTCCCTAAGTTAATTTACAAATTTAATAGACTTCATCTGGTATATCAATAGACTTTTTTCTGGAGCTAAACAAATTGATGGTAAGGTTCATTTAGAAAGAGAAACAAGCAAGAAAAGTTAGGAAAACTCTAAAAAGAAGACACAATGAGAAAGAACTGGTCCTAGCAATTATTAAAATAAAACAGTGTAATATCGACACATGTATAGGAAGACAAACAATGGAACAGAATAGAAATACAGAAATAGGCTGTATGCAAATAGAAATTTAGTATATGAAAAGGCACATTTAAATTAGCAACAAAGATAAAATTTTTAATAAGTGATATTAGGATAAATGGGTAGGTAGACAAAAAAGGTAACAGAAGTTTCATATACCATATTGTACACCAGAATATTTTCCAAATGGACTAGAGATTTAAATATAAATAATGAAATAATAAAAGTTATGAAGGAAAAAGGTAAATTTCTCAATAACTTGGGAGTTGGAAAATATGTCCTAACTATGATTCGAAATCCAGAAATCATAAGGGGAAAGGTGGATTAATTTGAACTCATCAAAAATTATCTACATGTCTCGAAAAAAATCCAAATACCATCAGCAAAGTAAAAAGACAACGGGGAAAAATATTCTCAACTTAACTTCACAAAGGACTAGTATTACAAATACATGAGAATATCTAAAAACAGATAAGACAAAACCAACAATCCCATAGAAAAATGGGCTGGAGATAAAAACGAACAAACCATTGAAAAATAAATGCAAATGTATCCTAACCATTTGAAAAGATTCTCAACAGTTCTCCTAATAAAAGAAATACAAATTAAAACACACTTTTGGTTAGCAGCAGTGCATTTAACCATCATGCCCAAGGCTCCTTGAATTTTTCCAAATGACTTGAAAATACATTGATTTGACTAAATACTCTGAACTGGATATACCCTAAGGACAAAAAGAATGGAAAAAATATCTTAAACTGCTTTTGGTAATCATATTTTCATTGGTAGTGATAGTGTCACCCTAAGATTGTGATTTGTGTATTGAGGAATAAATCAAATGAATAAGTTAGTGTCATTGAGAACTGAGATTTTCAGAATGATTGAAAGAGAAACCAATGTAAGATTGTTAAGGTTAAGTAAAAACTCGAGTCCTGAATTAGAATTGTGATTACCAATATAAATTCATAATATATTTGTTATATACTCCATCCACATAATGCACCCTGAAACAGTGATAAACCCAGTAGCAATAAGCACCTCTAGTCCCAGACGTGGTCTCTAAATACCATTTCCCTCTAAAAGGAACCAGGGCTTCTTGAAGGTTCCAGGTCTGGAGGAGATATATATATATAGACTGAGCCTGAAATATTTTGTCAAACTACCAGGAAGCAAAGAAGCTACCAAAGCCAATGGGGATTGTGTCAAAAAGACTCAAGAGAGAACCTGAAGAGGCTCTTACTAGCTAAAATAAGAAAATTTTACCATTGTTTTAGTTTGTTTTCCTCTAGAACAGACCCTGAGACAAGTACTTGAATGCAAATAGTTCATTTGGGGAATGTAGGAAACACTGGTAGGGGAATGGAAAAGTGATACTGGGAAGGGAAGACAGCCAACAAATGGTGTGATATCAAGTTAGCTACCACTATGAGGCTGTTCTACTCTGTCCTACAGGGTCACTATGTGTTGAAACCAACTCAATGGCACCTAACAACAAAGGGGGACCAAGGAGCCCTAGTGGTGCAGTGGTTAAGAGCACAGGTGCTAACCAAAAAGTTGCAGTTCAAACCCACCAGCCGCTCCATGGAAGAAAGATGTGGCAGTCTGCTTCCATAAAAATTACAGCCTTGGAAACTAAATGTGGGAACTCTAGTCTGTCCTACAGGGTCACTATGACTTGGAATTGACTCTATGGCAACAGGTGATAGGTGACTGGAGCGTAATCCCATTGGGAGATTCTGAGAAACAGAATAGACACAATCTTTAGAGTTATCCTACCCAAGAGACAAGGGAGCTGGGGTATGAATACACCAGCTCTTGACAGTGACTGGTTGAGGTCTTTTGGGAGGTAGGTTGTTAATTCTCCAGCCCTTCCAGATTTCCCTGCCTGGGCAGAGCAGCCTTTCACACTTGGGAAAAGGCCCTCAGGTCAGCAGATGCCATCAGCTGAAATCAGAGGAGCACACTGAGGCAGTGAATCCTAAGAGGTCTGGGCAGTACACCAACAGCAACTGCTACAAGCATCAGTCCTTCCTGCGATAGAGCAAGTCATTCAGACAGGGTTAAATCCATGACCTTGTGAAGATACATTCGCTGGTCACCTTTGGAGGAAACCTTGGAAACCAACTCCTAATTCTGAAAACTGGTAACTAAAAGAAGAGGCTCAAGCATTTGTCCTGACTTTCCTCTCTGATCTGCATTCGGGATAATCAAAGACCTGGTGAAGGGAAGTTTGTCTCTATAAAAGTATTCGAGCTAAGAAGAAAAGAAGAAATAACTGAAAGAGAATGCCACCATTTTGCAACCCCTTAATGACTGCAATGGTTATCAACGGCTGATGCACCACAGAAAGCAACACAGTGAAGTGCCGTGTGCCTTCTGATAGAAGTACACCACACCACCTGTTATGAATTGAATTGTGTCCCCCTAAATATGCCTCAGAATCCTGGAAATCGGGTTTTCTTTGTTAGGTTAATGAGGCTATAGAAGTATAGAGTGTGTCCTAAACCAAATCACTTCTGAGTTATAAAAAGAGTGGATTGGACAGACACACACGAACAGGGAAGACAGACGTCATGTGAGGATCGCCTACAAGCCAAGGAACCAGAGAACACCCAGGTCTACCTACAAGGAAGTAACCCCCACAGCCCAGACCCTTATTTGGACTTCCAGCCTCTAGAACCGTGAGAAAATTAATTTCTGTTCTTTAAAGCCACCCACTTGTGATATTTCTGTTAGAGCAGCACTAGTTAATTAAGACAGCACATACGAGGCAGTCTTGCAAAAAAATTTTTAAACCTGATTCTGCTCAAGCTTCTACTACTAGTTTGTGAGAAATACAGAGAATAGAGAATGCATGAAACAACACATGGGTATTTGATCCACAAAACCCACACTGAAAATTTTTATACAGTACTGCCCAGTAGAAATATAACACAAGCCACATATGTAACTAATTCTACATTTTCTAAAAGTACATTAAAAATGAGTAAAAAGAAACAGGTGACATAATTTTCAATAATATATTTTATGTTACCAAGTATTCTAAAATGTTATCATTTTAACCTGTAATCCGTATAAAAAATATTGATATATTTTACATTACTTTTATACTAAGTTCTTCAAAATCAAGTTTGTGTTTCATACTTAAAGTACATCTCAATTTGGATGCTAAATTTTCATCAGAAATACTTGTATTTAGATTTCATAAAATTTATAGTTAACAAAGTAGATTCATATACCCACATTGCTCCAAACACACTTAAAGGTTTTCCAATAACTGAATCAAGTATCTGTTTTTAAATTTCAATTTATATTAATTAAGATTAAATAAGAATTTAGTTCCTCAGTCACACTTGTTGTTAGGCACTGTCAAGTCGATTTCGACTCCTAGTGACCCATGTGACAGAGTAAAGCTGCCCCATAGAGTTTTCTTGGCTGCCATTTTTATGGAAGCAGTTTGCCAGGTCTTTCTCCTGAAGAGCCTCTGAGTGGGTTCGAACAGCCATCCTTTCTGTTAATAAACTAGCATTTAACCGTTTGTACTACCAGGGCTCTTTTATATAAGCAACCAACATTGTGGCTGACACATATATTGTTAGTCACTGTCAAGTCGGTTCCAACTCATGGAGACCTCATGTGCTCCATAGGGTTTTTAAGGCTGTGACCTTTTGGAAGCAGATCCCCAGGCTTGTCTCCTGAAAAGACTCTGAGTGAATTGGAACCACCAACCTTTTAGCCAGCAGTCAAGTGCTTAACCATTTAGCAACCCAGCTGCCTGGTCACATTCACACGCTCAACAGCCAAATGTGGCTAGTGGCTACCCTACTGAACAGCACAGCTTTACAGGATAAATTTGCTTTCTTCATAACAACAACAACAAAATCACAAGAGAAATAAATGTAGAGGGGGAAATTGCTGATTAAGGCATGTAAAAGGCATATCAATCACTTGGTACGGACCTTAACCTTATTTGGATCCAGATTCGAACAAACTGTAAAAAAAGAAAGAAAGAGAGAGAGAGAAAAAAAAAAAACTAGGAAAATACAATTATATTAAGAAATTATTATTTGTATTTAAGTATCATAAATGTATCGTGGTTATGTTTTCTAAAAGTGTCCTTATATTTTAGAGTTACATAGGGAAATACAGATGAAATTAAAATATATCTGGGAATAGCAGTTTGGAAAATCGATGAAACAAGATTGTATTAATATTTGTTGAGACTGGGTGGCCATTATACTACTTACTCCACTTTTATTTATGCTTGAAATTTTCCATAAAAAAAAGTAAATGTGCGTGTGTATATGTAAAAAAGAAGGCAGAATGAATTCAAGGTTCCCCATAATAGCATTCAGATCTGTTTTGGGGGGTGAAAAAGAACATGCTTCAATTGTGCATGACCCACAGCTATGCCATACACTATATGTGGGATGCCTATGGGATATACCTGCTTTTACACCATCTGATTTTTTTCCACCTAACACAAGATGTTGTGGACATATTTCCATTTCTGTACCTAGAGCTCTACTTCACAATTTTAATGACTACATAGCCTTCCATTGTATGGATGTGTCATAATTGTTTTAATTGCCTCCCATTGACTGATATTTGGATTGTTTCCAAATGTTCATTAATATAAACAAGGGTTGCGATGCACATTCCTTCATACACATCCTTTCACGTTGTGTGGTTATTTCCTTAGGAAAAGTTCCAAGAAGGTGAACTGCTGGGAGAAACAGCCATTAAAGATTTTAAAAGCAGATCTTTGAAAAGATGGGGCCCACTGCAAGGGATCTGGCCTCGTACCCAGGAGTCCTGTGGCTGCTCCAGGCCCCAGGAATTTGGTCCTGCGGCCAGAGGATACAGGGCTCCCTCACTCTGGTCAGAAACTGTCTGCCACCCCAGGCCCTGACTCGGGAGGTCTGCCACGGAGTTCAGGAACATGAATTTTTAAACAAACTTCTAGTGGGTTCTGACGCAGGTGGTCCAGGATCACCTGGCAAATGAACATTTGTCAACTCTGCCTGCTCTAAATTAGTGTCTCCTGAGAAGATTTCAAAAACACTCTGGCCTGGGCATAACCCACTGCTGTAGAGTCCATTCCAACTCATAGCGACCCTGTAGGACAGAGTAGAACTGCCCCACAGGGTTTCCAAGGCTGTGATCTTTACAAAAGCAGACTGTCACATCTTTCTCCCATGCTGAGTTCAAACGCTGACCTTTCCATTAGCAGCCAAGCACTTAACCACTGTGCCACGAGAGCTCTCTTGCCTGGGTATAACCCTGAGAAATTTCTTTTCCTGTGGATCTGAGAAAGGGCTGGTACATGAATATACTTTTATAAGAATATGTGAATGAAAACATGATATGTGTTTATAATATGTGTATACGTCGTGGATGTCATAGTATATGCTGGGTTTTTCCTCTACGTAGTCTTTTTGTTGTTGTTGTTTGGTTGGTTGGTTGATTTTTTTTTTTTTTTTTTTGCTTTTTCAATATTTGCTTGCCTTCCACCTGCCCACCTTCACTTCACCCCTGTCCCAGGCAACCCGTGTTAACAACTTAGTTATTAATGTTTTTCTCCATGTTGATTTAACGTATACAAAAATGCTATGTGTTATACATGCAGAGTAGCCAAGTTCTTAGTTTGCAAGGGGCAGAAACCAACTCCAGCTGATTTAAGCAGAAAAGAACTTTGTTAAAAAGATACTGACTGGCTTGTACACCAATATTTATTGTGACATTGTTCACAAGAGCCAAAAGGTAAAAACAACAGCAGTATCCATCAACAGACAAATGGATAAACAAAATGTGGTACCTCCGTACAATGGGGTATTATGCAGCCATAAAGAGAAACGAAATTCTGATACATGCCACGATATGGATGAACCTGGAAAACATCACGCTGAGTGACATAAGTCAGACACAAAAGGACAAATATTGTATGATCCCACTTACATAAACTAGCTAGAATAGAAGAATGTGTAGAGACCAAAGCTTATCAGTGGGAACAGGGCCTGAGGAGCCCTGGTAGTGTAGTAGTTAAGTGGTCATCAACTAACTGATAGTTCGGCAGTTCAAACCCACCAGCCACCCCTCAGAAGAAAGATGTGACAGTCTGCTTCCGTAAAGATCACAGCCTTGGAAACCCTGTGGAACAGTTCTACTGTGTCCTATAGGGTTGCTATGAGTTGGAACCAACTCCATGGCAACAGGTAACAGGTTACCAGAGGTTGAGGGAAGAGAGGCTGGAAGTTACTGTTTTAGAGATCCTGAGTTTCTCTTTGGGGTGATGACAAACTTTAGTAAATAGATAGTGGTAATGGTGATTCACAACATGGTAAATGTAATTCATGTCACTGAATTGTACACTTAAAAATGATTAAAATGGCAAATTTGGTTTGATATATATATCTAACAAGACAAAAATTTTTAGAAAGATCAAACAATACGCACAACTATTTTAAAAAACAAAAAGAAACCGAGTAGTTCACAGATTTCTCTGTGTAGGTTGGAGAAACAGCCTTGAAGACTGTCCAGCCAGGGTCCATGCCCCTAGATCACGCCCAGGCAGGTCCTGTAAAAACACCATTGCTGTGGCCAAGCACGGTGACACTGACTCAGGGGAGGCAAATGTTTTTCCACCTAGAACAGAAAGCGCTATGAAAGACAGCAGCCTTCTTAGGAGTTGTTGTTATTAGGTGCCCTCAGGTCGATTCCAACTCATAGGGACCACATGTGACAGACTAGAACTGCCCATAGGGTTTTCTTTGCTATAATCTTTACTGAGGCAGATTGTCACGTTTTCTCCAGCACAGCTGCTGGGTGGGTACGAACTGCCAACCGTTGCCCCACCAGGGCTCTTTCTTCTTAGGAGGGCAGCCAGATACTAGGTGTCCTTCATCTCACAATCACATCTGGTTATAAGTCCCACTATGTTCTGATTCTTGCCTCTCCTAACCCTTGCCAGCCTCCTTCAAATGTGCTGGGATTGCCCTCTTCCATTTTTGTTCCTGTCTCAATTTCCCATAATGCACTGACTCTGGGGTCCTCAGGCTATTTAAGGTCAGAATTCTGAGGCTGACTGAGAAGGTCACCTTCTGCCAACTGCGTGTGGCCTTCTGAGGGTGTGCCAGAGGGAACCTCGGATTTTGTGAGCTGGAGAGCAGTTTGCTTATCAGAGGCTACGTGTCCTAGGAAAAATTGGTCCTACTTGAAGATGTCAGAACTCAAAGCTCAGCCTGGTTCCAAAGCCTCAGCTCCTGTGGTTTTAGCCATGTTTTCTACACAGTTACTTCATATTCTGTTTTGAGTCATGAAAGGATCCGTAGTTATCAGATCCTCACTTTCGTTAACCGGATTTTCTAATTCTAGATGTAACAGACAAGTAGGCATTGACCTGGCCACTGTTGATCTTTCTGAGTTAGAACCAGAAAGGTTGACAGGTGGGCTTAAAGAGAGGGAATTTCGGCCACAAACAATCAATAAAAAAAAACTATTTTTTTTTATTTTTTATAGGAGAGAAAAAACTGGGTGGACAAAGGCATTTCATTTTATTTTTGAGATTACTTGGGGATCATCTAGGACAATCATTCCTTGCAGGGGGTGGGTATTTCTATGTAAAGAATGTAGAAACTATGCCCAGCTTCCTCCAACTCTGTTAATGAACACAGAGCGATCGATTGGGCCTGCAGGAGGCAGACATCAAGTTGCAGTTAAAACTGCAAGAGATTTATTAGGGTGATGCCTGTAGAGGATAAAGGGGGAGACAGAGCAGGAGCGGGTGGGGAAAGATTTCAGATTATGATGGAGAGCTTGTTACATTGTTGTGTGACTACGGACCCCAGACATGGCTAACTCAGAACTGAAGCCACTCCCGAAGTCCACCTTTCAGCCAAAGATTAAAGAGGCCTATAAAACAAACACATGAGGAACATGCTTCTTAGTTCAATCAAGTATACCAGACCACATGGGCAACACCTGACCAAAAACAAAGATGAGAAGGCAGGAAGGGACGGGAAAACTGGACGAATGGACACAGGAAACCCAGGGTGTAAAGGGAAAGGGGGAGAGTGCTGACACGTTACGGGGATTGCAACCAATGTCACAAAACAATTTGTGTATAAATTTTTGAGTGAGAAACTAATTTACACTGTAAACTTTCACCTAATACCCTGTTGCTGTCAAGTTGATTCTAACTCATAGCGATCCTATAGGACAATGTAGAACTGCCCTATAGGGTTTCCAAAGAGCAGCTGGTAGATTTGAACTGCTGACCTTTTGGTTGGCAGTCGTAGGCTCCCAGCTTTCACCTAAAGCACAATAAAATAAAATTTTAAAAAATAGGCTCATGCTGTACATACTGATTTAAAATTTCTTTTACTTAAAACACGTTACGAGAATATTCCCTTTTAATTTACACAAATCTATGTATTTCCTATGACTACACAGTGTTCCCTTGTATGATGTACCATGATTTGTTTAACTGTCCCCTATGGCTCAACATTTTGGATGTTTCAAACTTTTTGTAAGTATAGTCGTGGCTGCAGTGACAAGCCTGGCACATATGTGCTCTGTTCTTGGAGGTCTCCAGAGATCCATAGCCTGCCTTCATGACTCTCTGATGCTGCACCATCTTGACAGTTAAGATGTTGTCCCACCCTGGAACTCCCCTGAAATGTTGCCAAGATTTCAGAAGCGTAAAAAGAAGGACCCCAAGGGAAAGGCCACTGTGCCAGGTGGCTCCGGGACCCCTGTGGAACAAAGAGCCTGGCCTGGCATTATGGCTCAGGAAAACCAGCGTGCTTTCTCCTAGTTCATTCCTGCCAAGAATAGGCTCTTGCGAAGAGGAGGTCCATGGTCCCATTGGGCCATGTTTTCACTTCCACCTGCTGCTTTCAGAGATTTAATTCCCCAACCCCAGTGAGGAAAAGTAGGGGAAGAAAATGCTCAGAGGCGGAGAGCCGTTGATCGAGTTATGTCGTTTTGAGAGTGTTTTTTTTTTTTTCCCCAGTCTTCACCTGGAAACAGGCTCCATCTAAGGCCAGCTCTTGACAATCATAGTATCTTCAGTTTCCAAGGTGATGTGCACAGCTAATTTCCCCCAGGATTCCAAAAGATTGTAATTCAGGACAGAACCTGGCGTAGAAACTGGCAAAGAGGTTGGTGATGGACTGCACCCAAGGTTGGGGATCAGAAGTCAAAGGGAGCCAGAAAGGGAACGCAAAATTAGACTCAGGTGTTCTTTGTTTTCCTATGAATGAACTTAATTTCTGTATTACATGCCATTCTAAAACGAACTGCGGTGGCGTCGACTCTAATGGAGACCCTGTGTGTGTCAGAGTAGAACTGTGCTCCACAGGGTTTTCAGTGGCTGCTTTTTCAGAAGGAGATCATCAGGCCTTTCTTCTGAGGAGCCTCTGGGTAGACTCGAACTCCCAACCTATCAGTTAGCAGCAGAGCGCATTAACTGTTTGCACCACCCAGTACCTTTCTTCTGCTGTTATTATTTTCATCTCAGTCAATTCAGGAGTTCCCCTCCCCAATTCTCCCTGAGGTTGGAGCTAAGTTCTACAGGCTTACACAGTGCCAAGTGGGAGTCCTTATGGTCCTCAGTCTTTGTTGTATGTCCCCTCGACATCTGCCAAGCTGTGCCTCACCCCTGCTGACCCTGCACAGATGCCTACCGAGACAAGCGCACCTCCCATCTGCCAGGCAGGCCACCATCCACGCTGGTCACTCTGCAACCTTCCCTTCCTGCTTTCCTGAGTTTTCCAAGCTTTCTGCATTAAACCCGTACTGCTTTTGAGATTAGAAGGAAAAGAGTTATAAAATATTGTTATTTAATTATATATTGAGTATTGCCATATGATATCTTAAAAGCATGGTTCTGGAGTGGGGATGGGCAAGATCTGGAACAAGCTCAGGATAAAGGTCATCACTTGACAGCAAACCTAGGACAAGTCAGCCTGTAATAAATGCAAAACGAACCCACCTGGAGATGTGTTTATCAACTCGTTGCTGAGGATTCTTGAGAGACACTCCAGCTCCTTGGATTTTTGTGCAAGAAGGTGTGACAGCAATATGACTGAGAACAAACCAAACTGCCCTGCCCTATGGCTTTTATGGCCACTCAGGCTGCAGCAGGGATGTGTCATAGGGCAATGAACCAAATGCAGACCGGAAGAGAGGAGCTTACAACCTCCCAGAAGAACCCTGAATACGATGCAGATATACAAATGTACTTCTACCCCCACTCCCTCCAAGCAGATTCCCAGCTTGGAGATACGGTTACTGTAGCCCCAAACCACTTCTGCTCTGTGACTCCTACATAGCTCAGAGGAGACAATGCCCTGGCCAGCCTCTGAAAAGTTCTGGTTCTCTTGGTGGGGCTGGCCCAAGTATGGAGATGGGGTTTTAAACCGATGGAGTTTGATGCCACTGTCCGTTCAGATAAGCCCATCTCTTACAAAATTTTCTAGAAAGCAATATAGCGATTTGTACCAAGAGCCTTTAAAAAGTCTATACGCGCTGGCATAACTGGATATCCATTTGCAAAAGAATGAAACAGGACCCATACCTCACACCATGCACAAAAACTAACTCCAAGTGGATCAAAGACCTAAACATAAAGACTAAAACGATAAAGATCATGGAAGAAAAAATTGGGACAACCCTAGGAGCCCTAATACAGGTCATAAACAGAATACAAAACATTACCAAAAATGATGAAGAGAAACCAGATAACTGGGAGCTCCTAAAAATCAAACATCTATGCTCATCTAAAGACTTCACCAAAACAGTAAAAAGACCACCTACAGACTGGGAAAGAATATTCAGCTATGACATCTCAGACCAGCGCCTGATCTCTAAAATCTACATGATTCTGTCAAAACTCAACCACAAAAAGACAAACAACCCAATCAAGAAGTGGGCAAAGGATATGAACACACATTTCACTAAAGAAGATATTCAGGCAGCCAACAGATACATGAGAAAATGGTCCCGATCATTAGCCATTAGAGAAATGCAAATTAAAACTACGATGAGATTCCATCTCACACCAACTAGACTGGCATTAATCCAAAAAACACAAAATAATAAATGTTGGAGAGGCTGCGGAGAGATTGGAACTCTCATACACTGCTGGTGGGATTGTAAAATGGTACAACCACTTTGGAAATCCATCTGGCGTTATCTTAAACAGTTAGAAATAGAACTACCATACAACCCAGAAATCCCACTCCTCGGAATATACCCTAGAGATACAAGAGCCTTCACACAAACAGATATATGCACACCCATGTTTATTGCAGCTCTGTTTACAATAGCAAAAAGCTGGAAGCAACCAAGATGTCCGTCAATGGATGAATGGGTAAATAAATTGTGGTATATTCACACAATGGAATACTATGCATCGATAAAGAACAGTGACGAATCTCTGAAACATTTCATAACATGGAGGAATCTGGAAGGCATTATGCTGAGCGAAATGAGTCAGAGGCAAAAGGACAAATATTGTATAAGACCACTATTATAAGATCTTGAGAAATAGAAAAAAAGGAGAAGAACACATACTTTTGTGGTTACAAAGCGGGGGGGAGGGAGGGAGGGAGAGGGTTTTTTATTGATTAATCAGTAGATAAGAACTGCTTTGGGTGAAGGGAAAGACAACACTCAATACAAGGAAGGTCAGCCTAATTGGACTGGACTAAAAGCAAAGAGGTTTCCAGGATAAAATGAATGCTTCAAAGGTCAGGGGAGCAGGGGCTGGGGTCTGGGGAACATGGTTTGAGGGGACTTCTAAGTCAATGGGCAAAATAATTCTATTATGAAAACATTCTGCATCCCACTTTGAAATGTGGCGTCTGGGGTCCTAAATGCCAACAAGCAGCCATCTAAGATACATCAATTGGTCTCAACCCACCTGGAGCAAAGGCAAAGGAAGAACACCAAGGTCACATGACAACTAAGAACCCAAGAGACAGAAAGGGCCACATGAACCAGAGACCTACATTATCCTGAGACCAGAAGAACTAGTTGGTGCCCGGCCACAATCGATGTCTGCCCTGTCAGGGAGCACAACAGACAACTCCTGAGGGAGCAGGAGACCAATGGGTTACAGACCCCAAATTCTCATAAAAAGACCATACTTAATGGTATGACTGCGACTAGAGGAATCCCGGAGGCAATGCTCCCCAGACCTTCTGATGGCACAGGACAGGAACCATCCCCGAAGACAACTCATCGGACATGAAAAGGACTGGCCAGCCAGGGGGAGAGAGATGCTGATGAAGAGCGAGCTAATTAAATCAGGTGGACACTGGAGAGTGTGTTGGCAACTCTTGACTGGAGGGGGGATGGGAAGATAGAGAGGGAAGACGGCAAAATTGGCATGAAACGAGAGACTGAAAGGGCTGACTCAACAGGGGGAGAGCAAGTGGGAGAAGGGAGTAAGATGTATGTAAACTTACATGTGACAGACTGATTGGAATGGTAAATGTTCACTTGAAGCTTAATAAAAATTTAAAAAAAAGTCTATGTGCAATGGTGTATGTATGGTGATGTTTAAAATGGTAAAAAATGGAGACAACCTCAATGTTCAATAATAAGGGAAGGAGGTTAAACAAATCATGGTGTACCCACACATTGGCCTATTATACAGTCATAAAAAGATTTTCAAAGAGTTTTACTGGCAAATGGGAAATGTTCGTAATATACTGTTGTTGTTGTTGTGGGCCTTTGAGTCGAAGAATGTAAGTGATGTCACTGGACTGTAGTGTAGAAATTGTGGAATTGATGTATATTCTGTGTGTATTCTCATAGTGACCCTACAGGACAGAGTAGAACTGCCCCGTAGGGTTTCCTAGGCTGTAAATCTTTATGGGAGTAGATCTCCAGGTCTTTCTTTTTCCCACAGAGCAGCTGGTAGGTTTGAACTACTGATCTTTCAGTTAGCAGCCGAGGGCTTAATTATTGCACCACCAGGGCTCCTTGTTCGTAGTATAATGAGTTTTAAAATTAGGATTTAGAACTGTGTATACAGTATTCTTTCAATTTTATAAAATTATTACATACACGTAGGATGGTCATGAATCAGAAATGACTTGACAGCAACTAACAACAACCTCACATGCCTATTCCTAACTGAAATATTAAAAAGAGATACATCAACTTTTTAGGTGTTTATAAGGTCCTTGGGGGGCACAAACAGTCTGCTCTTGGCCATTAACCAAAAGGTTAGTGGTTCAAACACACTCAGTAGTACCACAGAAGAAAAGCCAGGCGATCTACTTTCATAAAGATTACAGCCAAGAAAATCTAATGGAGCTCAGTTCTACTCTATAACACATGGAGTTGCCATGAGTCAGAATCAACTCAACGGCAACGAGTTTGGGTTTTGGTTTTAGATGTTTATGTCATGTGATTTTTGTTTTCTTCTTTGTAGTCCGTCCTCTGACCCTCTCTTCCCGGGGCTCCCCCCTCCTCCATCCCCCATGTCCCCTTAAGGGAAAGCTTTCATTTTTAAAAGCAAAAGGTCATCAGAAGAACTAGATGGTGCCTAGCTACCACCAATCACTGCCCTGACAGAGAACACAACAGAGAATCCCTGATGGAGCTGGAGAACAGTGGGATGCAGATCTTAAATCCTCATAAAAAGACCAAGCTTAATGGTCTGAGACCAGAGGGACCCTGACGGTCCCGGTCCCCGGACGCTTTGATAGCCCAAAATTGGAACCATTCCTGAAACCTACTCTACAGACAGGGATTGGCCTGGACTCTAAGATAGACAAGGATGCTGGTGTGGAGTGAACTTCGTGGCTCAAAGTAGCACAGAAGACTATGTGGGCGACTCCTGCCTGGTGGCGAGATGAGAAGGAAGAGGGGGACAGGAGTTGGCTGAATGGACACAGGGAATACAGGGTGGAGAAGAGGAATGTGCTGTCTCGTTAAGGGGAGAGGAGCTGGAAGTGCACGGTGGGGTGCGTATGGCTTTTTGTGTGAGAGGCTGACTTGATTTGTAAACTTTCACCTAAAGCACGATAAATAAATTTAAAAAATAATAAAATAAAGGAAAAGGTCATGATTGAGAAGAGGAAATCTAACTGCCTTTGGTCTGATGTAAATAAAGTTGTCAATTCAGGTTTTTTTTTTTTTTTAAATAATGATAATCCAATCCAGTTGCTTTTCTTCCAAGCTTAAGAATTTATCTTATGATAGTAATTTGGGAGTCAAAGAGGTGTAGTAGGGAAAGCCTGGCCTCTGAAATCAGACACACCTGGCGCTTTTCTTCCAAGCTTAAGAATTTATCTTATGACAGTAATTTGGGAGTCAAAGAGGTGTAGTAGGGAAAGCCTGGCCTCTGAAATCAGACACACCTGGCTAGCTGCAAACTTTAGACCGCTTACTTCATTTCTCTATACCTGAGATTCCTCATCAATACAACAGGAATGATAATATTTTCCTTCCATGGCTAGTATGATTATTAAATAAGATAAAGAATATAAAGCAATGAGGACATAGTAAGTGTTCAGTAAACGTTGGCTTCTCTCCCCTGCTTCTTTCTCCCTGCTCCTGTTTTAATTTCACCCTTAGGAAATGTCAGAAAGAACAAGAGTCTGAGGGAGGAGCAATTCGGTAGAGGAGAGTGAGAATGGTTCCACAGCTTGAAGAATGTAAGCAATGTCACTGGGTTGTACATGTAGAAATTGAATTGATGTATGGTCTGCTGTGTTTATTCTCAACAACAAAAGATAAAATAAATTTAAAAAGAAGAACAAGACTACTCAGCTCTATGCACAATTACATTATTCATTATAAATTAACTGAATGGCCTGATGGTTATGGTTTTGAAGGGCATACATTTCAAAAAGGAGGAAACCCTTTCTCTTTGAGGAAGATGGTATGTAATGAGGGGAGGTTTCAGAGAGCATGATAAAATTCTTAACTCCTGTTTTCATCTGTTTCCTCTTCAAGAAATGCCACCAAATCAGAAATAGAGGAAATTGAAGGCCTAGATAGGAGAACAGCAATGGAAAACTGCTCTAAAGGAATATACAAACTGGATTCTCCCTCCGTTTTGGGTGTAACATGAAGAGAAAGATGTTATATTTCAAAGAAGGCCATTGTTCAAGTATTTTAAAATAACTGTTTTTGAACTGATTGGATTTCTCTTGGACCCCTTAATACCACGATGAGATAGGAGAGTGAAGGTGGAAGAGGGTTTGGAGGGAAGAGGTCTTCAAAGACAGCTGTTGGTGTGTGGGAGGGAGTCCTCCCCATCCATCTCAAGTCAAGAGGAAGAGGCTTCAGAGGAGAGCAGTTGGCAAGGAAGGGGTAAGGGTGGAACACAGTAAACGGGAGGTCTCATTTCTGCCTGAAAAATCTAAAGAATGAATAGACTTGAAATACCCACCAGGCCCAGAGAGAGTGAAGAGCTATTTTACAATAAAAACCAGTTGCATCAAGTCAATTCCAATTAATGATGACCCCATATGTGTCACAGTAGAACTGTGCCCCTAAGATTTTTCTATGGCTGATTTTTCGGAAGTAGATTGATTGCCAAGCCGTTGTTTCAAGTACCTTGGGTGGACTTGACATCTTAACCGTGTGTACCACCCAGGGACTCCATTTTCCAATACTGCAAATCAAAGAGCTTCCCCGCTCCTCCTCCACCCCAGCGTAGTCAGGGTTAGGATTCCAAGTCTCCAAGGTGATGTAGGAGGAAAAAGGAAAAAAAAGAACTCAACACATTTTCACCACCTGTAAGCTTTCTGCCTGCAGCGGGTCCCAACAGATACGATTTTGCTTATCTAATATCTAAATCGAGACTTTTTTGTGACTTAAGGTGAACACAGAACTTTTATCTTTTATTTATCCATGAGGGATCGGAAAAGTCATGGGACTGATGAGTTTTCATTATAGACAGGCGAAGAATATTCCTCACCGAATAAATTTTAAAGGGACAACAGGAGACAAAAAAAAAGTTTCTTGAACCCCTTTTACCAAGTACACTGTCTACCTTGCTTGAATGACTTTAAGTCAGCTGGGCCAGGCAGATGACCTCTTTGAGATGTCCTAGAAAATCAGACAAAGTAGCCAAAAGGATGGAAATGGAAAATGTCCTGATTTCAAAATGGGATGAGAGAAGAAATTTACAATTTGATTAATGAGTATTGTCAGTGCCAATACAAATCTAGATGGGATTATTAAGCAGATGGTTTTCTGAGTCCTTTAAAAAGAAACGAATGTTTGCCAGGGACTAATGAGACTAAGGACAAGTCGAACCTCATTTCTTTTTTTGTGAATTATTGGATTCATGGATCAGGGGAATGCCATAGACTCCGTGGCCCTATTTCTGTAAGGTCTTTTACGAAATTCCTCACGATTCTCTGTGCAAAGGTAGGAATGTGTTGGTTGGGACTAAGAGGTAGATTTATAGTTGGTGGAACAACTGTTCTCAAGGGGTATTGAGTAATGAATCACTGCCACCCTAGAGGGGAGTCCTGGAGGTGTTCCGGTGGGCTTCGTTCTGGTTAATATTTTTTATTAATAATTTAGAAGATGACATAAAAGCCAATTTTATCAAAAAGCATGAAAGACACTAAGGCAGAAGGGGTAATGAAGACATTAGAATGACTGTAAGTTTAAGAACAAATTGCAATCGTATGTGCTGACACGCTATGGCAGTGAAGGCTCGAATATCTGCAACCAGGGCAAAGACTGCTTCGGGTTGATTCAGGCAAATGCGAACTTGCACAGCCCTCTGACACCGTGGGCCCTCTTGGCTATGAAGCTTTCTACACTACCACCCCCAGGGTCAGCCTCTATCTTATTCTTCTCATTAACTGTAACCATCCCTAGCTCCTCCCCAAGAACTGGCCCTGACATTGCCAAGCAAAACCCACTGAGCTACTTGAGCCTCATCAGGACCTTTCCTCTGCTTAGGCTCCTGCCCTGGCTCAGCCAGGTTTTAACTCCCTGGGCATCCTGCCAGCTTGTGGCCCGTTCTCAGTCCCCCAGAGCTCTGTGAACAGCGCCAGGAATTCCTTTCCCTCCTTCCACCAGGTGTCTACTTGTTGCAACATCCTAATCCCATATATCCATGTGCATAAATATACATGTACTTCCCACAGGTATGAAACCCCACAGGGATGAACGTAAAGTCTGCATTGTTTAAAAATTCAGTTACACACTTACAAAATGGTGAGACCTGTCTTGACAAGAGGCTATATTGAGCCTGTGGGCCAATGTGCCTAAAGTCAATTTGCTTAAAGTCCCAGCTGTTGAAAATTTATATCTTAAGAGTACATTTGTGGCATTTTATATGGGGTAAAATTATCCTATCTCTATAAAACGTTTTGAATTTTGGATGATTCCTCCTGTTTCACCTATTATTAAATATTTTCCAAATTATTAAGCAATTTCTAAGGGACTTTGGCTCTTATTTCACATTTCTTTAAGTAATTTTTAAATTTATAGCTTATCAAGGGACAGCTTCTAATGAAGTTCTATGGCAAGGTATGTACCCTAAAGAAACCAGTACATTTTTACACAAAAACACTTGAATGAAAAAATTCAGACCTGTTTTATTCTTAATAACCAAAAACTGGAGATAGCACAAAGGTCCATCAACAGGGGAATGGATAAACAAATTCTATTATATTCATACAATGGATTACCACTCAGCAACAGAAGGAATTAACTACTGATCCATGCAACAACATGATAAACAGAGAAAAGAGTGAAGTCGTCAAGGACTTCATTTTACCTGGATCCACAATCAACACCCATGGAAGCAGCAGTGAAGAAATCAAAAGACACATTGCATTGGGCAAATCTGTTGCAAAAGACCTCTTAAAAAGCATAGATGTCACTTTAAGGACTAAGGTGCACCTGACTCAAGCCATGGCGTTTTCAATCACCCCATACACATGCAAAAGCTGGGCAATAAGGAAGACCAAAGAAGAATCCCAGCTTTGAATTATAGTGTTGGTAAAGGATATTGAATACACCATCGACTGCCAGAAGAATGAACAAATCTGTCTTAGAAGAAGTACGGACAGATTGCTCCTTAGAAGCGAGGATGGTGAAACTTGGTCTCACATACTTTGGACGTGTTATCAGAAGGGATGGGTCCCTAAAGAAGGACATCACACTTGGTAAAGTGGAGGGTCGGCAAAAAAGAGGAAGATCCTCAATAAGGTGGATTGACATAGTAGCTGCAACAATGGGCTCAAGCATAACAACGATTGTGAGGATGGCACAGGACCAGGCGGTATTTCGTTCTCTTGTACATAAGGTCACTATGAGTTGGAATCAACTCGATGGCACCCAGCAGTAAAACGTGCAATGGCATGGAATAATCTCAAAAACGTTATGTTGAGCAAAAGAAGCCAGGGAATGCATATGTATGATTCTATTTATACGAAATTCAAGAACAGGGGGAAAAAATTCATGTATGGTGAAAGATACAGTTCTTTCCCAAGGGCTGGGTATTGACATGGAAGGAGCATAAGAGAATTTCTGGGGTAAGGGAATGTTCTATCTCTTGGTCTGGGAAGTAGCTGCATATGCAAAAGGTCAACAGGCACTACTTTTAAGCTTTGACCATTTTACTGTGTGTAAATGAACACCTCAATAAAGAGTTATTTAAATTTTTTTACAGTTCATATTAGTTTCCATGAAAAACTAGGTCAACTTTGAGTATTTTTGCCTCCGATTTGCACTTTAGTTCAATGTTTGCATACTTTTTTGTTTGTTCCATGTGGATTTTTAAGTTAAATGAGCACAAATTCAGGTTGGTACCTCTGTTCATTTGAACGTAAAAGTGTGCTAAATCTCTCAGGGCATATCCAACACCACTACAGTTTAATTTACATAACATCCATTTTGTAAAATCATGTTGGATAATGAAACTGAAATGCACAGTACTTCAGCACACAGTGTCCTGAATTCAGGTAATTGTGGATATTTGCATCTGGTTTGAGCTGCACTCAATTTTCTCCAGACTTTCCACATAGTCTCCATAAAAAAAAAAAAAAAAAATTTTTTTTTTCCATGCCATGGCCCAAAACAGAGAGCTCATACCCACCCACGTCCCACGCTCATCCTAAAGGACGGTTTGCAGGTCCAGCTAGCGTACTGCTTCCATATTTCTGTCCATCTGGAGCAATCTCCAACCCACTGGGCAAGACTATAGCTTTCAATAACTATAGCTTCCTTGAGGTTGCCAGAAATCCTTGCACCATCTATCAGGTTGGCTGTATTTGCCGTCCGGTTTAATGTAACCAGGGAGCAGGCTCTGCAGGGTCCACCAGGCTGCTCATTCATGCCACCCAACTTCTCCCAGGCTGAGTAGAACCTTCTGTACCCAACAGTCTGTTCCCCATTTTTCCTCCTTTAACCATCGTGTCAAATACAGCCCACGTGTAAGTACAATCAGAATATTCCTCTGTGAATATTCACTTGAGGCTTTGTTAATACATGTATAGTGTTGTTGTGGACAATGCTTGGTAAAATCTCCAACTAGAGCCTATACCCCCAGTCTGGCCGTGTAACAATTTTTCCTTCTTAGGTGAAGAGAAAGTATTAATAGATTATGACCATTGTTCTTGAGCCAGGTAGGCCAGAGTGTCTGTGCCTTTTTTGTAAGATATCTGTGTGGTGGCACTGAGAAGAATGAGTATTATCCACTAATCCCTTAGTTAGAGACCCTTTTGTTAAGGAATTCTGTTTGCTTGCTCTTTTGCTCCACAAATAGATTAGGGAGAACGGAGCTCCTTTGTGTCCCAAATAAGGCAAAAGGAAGTTGTAAGTGCTTACATCATGGGTCATAACATCTATCCTCGGAAGAAGAATGAGAGAAATAAGGAGTCCCTCTCCCTTTTCTGGAAGGGATTGCTCACCTCAGGCAGAGAGTGGACAGCAGTGTGGAAATTGCTTTTATTTTATTTACTTTTTGGTGCTGCATTTGATAGAGATTTAAGGACTTTGGCCAGTCTCTCAAAGCTCAGCTTGGCTTGGAGGAAGAAAGCCCCCAAGTTTGGCAGGCCCTGAAACAGATGTCTCTAGTGTTTTAGCCAATTAACCCACTGGGCTCTGGGTGTGTGAGACCGTATGTCATAGAGGTTAAAAACACAATCTCTGGAGTCAGACTGACCAAGGGTTGAATCCTGGCCAGCTATTTTACCTCTTTATGCCTCAGTTTCTTCATCTGTAAGCTGAGATTAGTAATAATTACGCCACCATGTCATTATTAGAGTTAAATGAGATAATAGGTATAAACATAATAAGTGTTAATGATATTATTATTCTCACTGTGAGAACACACGTGAGATGCTGGGTCCCCTTCTGGGAGTTTGGAGATTTAAGAGGAAATGTAAAACAGGAAATAGTCAATAATGAAATGCCAGGACACAGAGAGGCCTGGAAATCTTGAAATATGAGGAACAGTTGAGAAAAACAGAGAATGTTTTACCCGGGAAAGAAAGAATTTTCAAACATTTGAAGAGCTACCTTGTATTCAAATAGGGACGAAAAAGCCACTTGACAGGGAATGTCCTGTGCTGAATGATACCTTTCAACTCGAAACTAACTTCCAGTCCCCCAAAGGGCTCTGCCCTGAAGGCAGCAGAGATTGGTGGGAAAAAGCCCTGGCTCAGAGTTGGTAGCTGATAGAATCTGGGGACCTTGTTGGAGGATGCTGAGCTGACAAAAGCCTGACCCTCTGGCTGGGTGAAGTCCCTGGGTGGTACAAACAGTTTAGCACTCAGCTGCTAACTGAAAGGTTGAGGCTCAAGTCTACCCAGAAGCATCTACAAAGAAAGGCTTGCTGACCTACTTCTGAAAAATCAGCCACTGAAGATCCAGTGGAGCACAGTTTTACTCCAACACACATGGAGTCCCCATGACTTGGAATCAACTGGAAGGCAACTGGTTTTATTTCCTGGCTGGGCCAGGAGGATCTGGAACCCAGAGCAGCCCAGAGGGCAGCCATGGTTTATCCCAGTTGGGCCTTTGGACAAATCCTAGTGCTATTCCTAGCGATTTGTCCACTTTTGAGAGAGGCCATCTCAGGTCACATAAGCACTCCTCCTGGGCGGAGTGGAGTTTGTTTCCTCGTGGTCTGGCCAGGAAGAGCCAAGCTGGGTGGCCCAGAGGCTGGCTGTCTTGGCTGGAAGGCCGAATGACTGGCCAACTGGTGCGTCTCCAGAGAGCAGACCGACCCTCCTTGACAGGCCCGTCCTCTGGCCTCTGCTGCTGCCTGCAGAGTACCCCTCCAACCAGCTGACTTACCCATTGCTGGGCTTGTAAATGTCTTGATTTATGATCATGCTCATCCATGCTGGCCCGTGGGTATACTCGCTTCCCCTTCTAGGCTGGGAAGTGAATAGTGAATTAATCACCCTGCCTCGGGTTCAATATAGAGCTGAGTGTTTGCAGATCTTTATTGTACTGTGCAAGCCAAGTCGAACTCCTCAATTTACACTCCTAATTCATTTGAGTTTGTGCAATTCTGCCTTTTCCTTGGGAGCGGCAGCAGTGTAGCTGCTTGATCTCTGAGGAAGACTCACTCCCCATCTGGGCCATCTTCTCTCCTTAAGAGTAAAGGCCAAAGGCTTCTGGGGACTCAGAGAAGCCAAACTGCCTCCCCAGACACTGGTCTGTAGAATGTCTCTTGTCCAGAAAGGTGCTGTGTAGGGGCATTTCTCAGCATCAGAAAAACTAGCCAAACTGCTCAATGCAGCCTGTGTGCCTGCCACAGCGAAGGAGCACAGGAAATGTTTATTGAAGGGATGACCTGGTCCCATGGATGCAGATGTCTGACACGACTCAAGTCTTGCTCTTGAGCATCGTGATCTTTCAAGATCTGTCTTATGGGATCAAGTCGACAATAGTAACTAGAAAGGTTAGATAGGAAGCTTAAGAGGCAGCGAATTTACGTCTATGGGGGAGGAGCAATTCAGAAAAGGAGGGTGAGAACAGTTGCACAACTTGGAGAATGTAATCAATGTCACTGAATCGTACACATAGAAATTGTTGCATTGGTGTAGGTTCTGCTGTGTATATTTTCGACAACAATAAAATCAATTATTAAAAAAAAAAAGCTAAAGTCTTGCAGTCAAGACTGTAATGAGTCCTCTTCTTCTGGTTCTGTGGGATTTTGGCAAGAAGAGTATTTACAAGGTCTCAGATCTGATACCTTTTGTGGTGAAAGAGGATAAAACCACCCTCAAGTTCACTGGGAACCAGTGAGGTGAAGTCTGCATTTAAGGACTCAGAGCAGGCTTTCCCAGCTTTGAAGTCCCTGGATGGTGCAGTAAACTTGCTCAGCTGCTAATTGAAAAGTTGGAGGTTTGAGTTCACCCAGGGTTGCCTCAGAAGAGAGGCCTGGTGATCTACTTCCAAAAAATCAGCCATTGACAACCCCATGGAGCACAGTTCTACTTTGACACAAATGGGGTCACCATGAGAAAAATTGTCTATTTTTCTTCGCCTCCCAGAAACCAAAGACAGTAGCAAGCACCTTTTTACCTAAACCTTGATGGTGAAATGCAGTGGACCAAGGGCCCTGGAAAGAGAAGAACTCAAAGAGACCGGCCCAGGCTTCGGCCTGATTGGTTCCAAGAAGGGACACATCTACTCTGAGGACATATTCTCCCAGACCCAGTCACCGACCCTCTCCACACTGCACACCCCCAGTCCTGAAGCCCGATGGGACCACCACACCCCGAGCTTCTCTTTCTTGGGGGTTTTGTTCACATTGTTCTGTCTCCTAGACCTTGCTTCCTTCCTTGCTACTTGCTGATATGTTCCCCTCCCACACACACACCACACTCTTTAAGACCTGCCTCTGAAGTTATTGTCCTGTGAAACCTTCCCAGGTCTCTTCAAATCAATGTAGTTTCCATTTCTTTTCAACCTCAGCCATACATTGCTTGTCCCTCTTATAGCCCTTCTCTGACTTTGACCTATTTCCTGATCACCTGGCCAACTGCCAGTGGCAGCACCAGGGTTGGTGTCACCCAGTGCTGTAGTGTGCCTGGGGTAAGCGGAGCCTGCCAGCGAATCACTTCCTGTGGGCAGAGGAGCCCAGCCTTCCCGACCCTGCCCCTAGTCCGAATTTTTAAACTTTCCCTTCACAAAGGTGGGACTGCATGAAGGAACACAATGACCATTGTCATAAATCAAGGAATTGAGTAGCTGAGAAGTTCATCAATTTACACTGAAGAACCCCCAAAAGGCTCAGAAATTGGCAGCACCAACCAGATACTCCTGGACGTAGAAGTAAAGGTGGAGCTGTAAAGAGGAAAGTCTACTGACTTCCAAAAAAAGAGACCCCCAAATACCCTCATCCACTTGGCTCACCTAAAGGGCTGTCCTGCCCCACTCTGCAGAAAACTGTAGATTTGTTCTCTGGAGAGTGTAAGACAGAAGTTCTCTGAGCTAAGGAACATCAAACACAGACAGGGATTATACACTAAAAGTTGAAGCATTCATCTCTCCCTCCATGCTTGGATTCTAGAATCCCAAAATCCACGTGTGTTTCTGGCACAAGATTGGAAGAAACTTCTAGAATCAGAATGACTTTAGGCTTCTTGATTGCAACATTAGAAGCATTGTACCTGACCTAGAATTCTATAGCAAGCCAAATTGTCAATTAAAGGTGGTGGTCTAATAAAGACATTTTCTTGTACGCAAGGTCTCAAAAAATGTACTTCCCATGCCTTTTTTTTTTTTTTGGAAGTAATTAGAGATTGTGATTCATCAAAACAAGGGACTAAATATAGAAAGAGATGCGAATCAGGGAATAGGGGATCCGAGACGGAGAAGAACAGGTTCCCCAGGATGATAGCGAAGGTAAACCCTAAGATCACACCTGTGTAGCAACCAGCCCAAACTGGAGCAGGTCAGAAGGCTATCGGGGTGAATCCTTCAAGAAGATGCACATTGAATACGCATCTGGTGCATCTGCAGGTATAGTGAGCAGATTTAGAGACCTGACAGAGGGTTCGGGGTTGAATTAGCACTAACAATACACAGAAAACGAAGCAAATGAAAAAACGAAGACCGTTAACTCAAGGGCAAATAAAGCCTTATATAGGAAAGGAAAAGTCATCTGAAAACCTTCATAGTTTAGCTATGAATAGTATTTACATTGCCATAATAATGTGAACATTGAATATTGACATAACCGAATCTGTGATCTAAGTGAATTGGGAGCATAAGGAGATAGAAAATATGCATGTTTGCGAGAAATCTAGAAGTAGCGGTAGAAGCATGCTATTTAGTAATTCAGAGGTAAATACCAATAGGATCAGTTAAGGAAGTTGAAAGTGGTTGCGTTTGGGAAGCAGGAAATGAAGGGAAAGGTGTTGTGTCTGCAGTTTTTGTAACAAACCTCGCAGAACTAGTAACTTAAAACTAAGCACGTGACACCTTGTTCCTTGGAGAAATGACTGAGTCCAGGATTGTGGCAGGGTGGGTACAAGGTGAGCCTGAAACAGCTTGTTAAGCCAGAAGGTAAAGAAGTGCTTAAAGCATTCTGAGGGCATGTCACAGGCATACAGGAACCAGCTTGAAGGGACTCCCACTAGCCACATCTAGAATAATCTGAGCATCAAAATACCTAAGTACAGTCATGGATTATAAACCCTTGGGAAAAAAAAAAAAAAAACAGCAATTCCCTATCTACTGAAAATTGATAAATACTAAGTAAACACATACATGGGGGAGAAGGGAGGTCTCTTGAACAATGCAAAGAGCTGGCTAGTAAGTGTGGGAGGAACGTGGGAGTTGGAAAATCACCTTTTTGCAACTGTGATGTTAAAGACTGGATCAGACAAGAATCATGAACGGATACTAATTCTACGGGGAAATTTTGATGAGAAGCAGGGTATTAATATGTATGGTCTTAAAGTGTGTATTCACAGAATACTGTGGATGGCTATCGCAAGAGAGAGAGAAAAAAGAAATCACAGTGGAAGAGATAGGGAAAACCCCCCATTTGCCTTATCACTTGCACTCTTTCTCTCTCTCTCTGTGTGTAATTTTTTTCTGAACTATTTGATAATAGGTTACGTATGTCATGGAGCCCTGGTGGTACAGTGGTTAAGAGCTCAGCTGCCAACCAAAAGGTGGGCAGTTCAAATCCACCAGCCACTCCTTGGAAACCCTGTGGGGCAGTTCTACTCTGTCCTGTAGGGTTGCTATGAGTTGGAATCCACTCAGTGGCATTGGGTTTGGTTTTTCTGGTTTTACAGGGAAATATACAAAGATGGGTGGTAGGATTCTGAGTGAATTTTATTTCCTGCCTCGTAAATTTATGCATTTTCTGAACTTTCTCAGAGGAACGTGTATTACGTTTCTTATCAAAAATAAACGCAATTTTAAAAGCCAGCCTGTATCATTTTGTGTGTATCATTTGATCACAAAAACTAGAGACAAAAAAGAATGCAAGGAAATATGCAAAAAAAATTATTCTTTCTGGGTAGGGAGGACATGATTTTTTTCCTTTTTTAACTCTGCCATTTTCTTAATTACTACTGTAATAAAACATTAATTTTATTTTTTTAATCGATGGAAGAATTACAGATTATTTTTTAAATGAGGTCCTCACCTCACTCCATGCACCAAAATTAGTTCCAGTGATATAAAAGAGTTGATTTTTGAAATCATAGAAAACTAGGAAAACGTGAGCTCAGATAGTAATCAAACCTCTTGAAGGGGATGGTTTTCTAACCCTAGGAACACTAGGCGAAATCACAAAGGAAAAGATTTTGCTGTGTAAAAATTCTGTAATATGAAAAAGTCAGGATCGCATCCCTTGAGTTCTGAGGATGTAACTACACGCTAGAATGAAATGCTAACACTGAAGCTCCTTAATCCTTCAGCCCACTGAACTTAATCTTGCTCCACCCTCTCCTCCACAGCTCCCATGGCCCCTGGTCATTCATTTCTTTACTCCCTCCCTCCGCTATCTCTCCTCTCAGAAAACCTATGGGTCCTAGTGCAACAGGCACCCTTCTTGACCTTGACATAAAGCAATTAAAGTTCTTAGCACTCTCCACTACCTCTTTGCGTGCTGACTCTCCTAGGGATGAAAACCACAGAAAGCCACTACCCCTCCTTTCTCCCACTTCCTGGCAGACGGCGAGAGGCTTCTCCTCCCAGCTTGGCCAAGGACTCAGGCAGAAGGGCCAACGTGCCTGTCCTCCTCTCTCCAGGATGGCGTCTTTGTCTACGGTTGCTATTCTGTCTCCGGCAGCGAGGCCAACCATCTGCTGATACCCACCACTACCAGCTGCCGTCTCGTCTTAGCTTTCTCATCTCCCCTGAGAACTCCCTGACTTTCAGGAACATGGTATTCTCTCTTGGCTTTGCTCAGTCTGGATCCTTATCTGTTGGGAGCTTTCACAATCTCTCCCCTTCACTTAGCATCCTCTTGGTTTCCCCTGGAGGTCTGAGGTCTGTAGCCCTCCCCAACTGAGTCTCCTTCTGTCATATATGCCACCACTTGGGGTACAGAAAAAGGAGTGAAGCCTGGAAAGTGTTTGAGAGCACTCACCGGGGCATGTAGCTTCCACAAGGAGGAAACAGATCCTGGAGCTCTCAGCCCCGTGGGATCTTAGCTTCAATTCCCCATGTGGAGTCTGAAACCTATGAATCATGCCCAAGGTCGAAAATTTACTTTGGTATAATTCCATGAGGGGAAGGGGGCAATAAAAAGAGCGCTTCGTGTAGATAAGACCATTTCCACCTAGAATACCCTGTGTCCCATATGTCTCCACATTTTTCAATCCAACATAGCTATCAGGGACAAAATAAATGCCATCTCCTTCAGGGTGCCTTCTCTGGCCTTCCAGATGCATGTGATCTTTCCTCCTTCTCAAATCCCCTGGTCTTGTCTTCATCCCACTCCTGGGCACATACTCAGCTTTTTCTATGATGCCCATCCCCTCCCTTTCTCAGCCTGCTGCTGAGGCCTTATTAGCACAAGGCCCAGCTTGGTCAGGTTACAGCATGAACTGAATTGACCCCAGCAAAGCTGCTTGCAGGCCCAGAGCCATCCCAGTAATAATTGCCTGAGAATGGCTGCTGAATGGATGGGTGAATACAACTCCTACCTAGCCCACAGCACTGTTTCCAGGGCTCTAGTATCCTGCACCCCTGCTCTCTCTGTCACCTTCTGGTCCATGCCAGGCCCAGAGCATGTGAGCCAGGAATGGTTCTCATGACACGAATGGGTCACTAGCACAGTTCCTTTTTCTTCTTGTGCTCACTTTAAGTCAGGTCCCTGGAAGCAAAGCCTGAGATGGGGATTCTTATTTAAGTGATATGTTGAAGGAGTGCTCTCAGGAGAAACCCATAGCGGTGGGAGAGGACACGGGAAGTACCTCAGCAAGAATGTCAGAGAAATCTAGCCCCAACCTGATCCCATGGGGAGCCCTGGAGCATAAGGTGCACCATAGAGGTCATCCTACACAGAAGCCAGGGGGTTGGGCTCTTATTCTCCCCCATCAGTCAGTCATTGGCCAAGATGCCTCCTGAGAGGGTAGGACTTTTAAACTCCCACACCTCCAGCTTCTATCAGCCAAGGGCAAGACTCCAGAGCAGGTGTGAGCTATTAGCGCCAATACCCTAGGCAATTAGGAGCAGATCAACCTCTTATTATTTTTTTTTATTAACTTTTATTAAGCTTCAAGTGAACGTTTACAAATCCAATCAGTCTGTCACATATAAGTTTACATACATCTTACTCCGTACTCCCACCTGCTCTTCCCCTATTGAGTCAGCCCTTTCAGTCTCTCCTTTCGTGACAATTTCGCCAGCTTCCCTCTCTCTCTATCCTCCCATCCCCCCTCCAGACAAGAGCTGCCAACACACTCTCAAGTGTCCACCTGATATAATTAGCTCACTCTTCATCAGCATCTCTCTCCCACCCGCTGACCAGTCCCTTTCATGTCTGATGAGTTGTCTTCGGGGATGGTTCAACCTCTTATTTTTGTCAAACGTATTTCTCAAATATTTCTCTTAACATGTCTGTAACTAGCTTACTTTAACTTCTTTGCTACCTTCATAGCTGGACACGGACACAATCAGCTAAATTCAGTCTTGGGTCAACAATATTGAAGCTCCAGACTACTCGCTTTGATGGATTAGACAAGGTGACATTTGGAATTTTCATTGCAGAATTTTAAAGACCATCTAGTGTTGTTTCTTTATTTTATAGATGAGGAAACTGAGGCACAGAGTGATAGGATTTACCTAATCCAGCATGTTTTGTAGCAGAACCAAGCTGCCTAACTTCAGGCAAGAGCTGTTCCACCATACCTCTATTCCTCCTTGTGTCGTTGCATTATAACTATCTTGTTAAGATTGTCTAATTAATCATTATTGGAAATGATCATTAAATTCAATGCTTGAGGAAAAGTTGCATGACGGGAACAGTATTCCCTCCTGTGGTTTACTTAAATGAGGACATGGAGTGAAGCCAGATATAGAACCTACTTAAAACCATACAGAGTGCTAAACCAAACTTGAACCTTCTGGGGTTCATTTATTTATTCTTGGCAACTTGCAGCTTCCTGATTCTTGGAAAGTTGCTGGCTCATTTAGATGAAAAACTCATGAGACTTCTTGTGCATTGAGTAGCTCTTACAAAACATCCTTTTGAAGTGTAAAGTGTAAATGAATGAGAAGCAGAAGACTGCAGTTCTCCGAAAATACACATGGATGTAATCATGCAGGGAGCAAGCACTCTAGGCAAAATGCATATTTGGTTCTTGTGCCCTAAACACTGAGGAAATAGTCTTGCATTCAGCGAAATCAAACATGGTAGAGATTTTCCTTTGTCTGAGACTCCCCTTAACCATGTGGGTGATTTAAGATAGCCTCAGAGGACACCAGAGGGAACGTGGCCAGGTTCTAGACCCATTCCACACTGCAACATGTTCTGTAAATAAGAATTCTTTCTGATTCTTAATCCAAACTGGTCGGAATAACCCTTCGTGGAACCAGGAAGTCTTTAGGCTAAAAGAAGCTGGTCATTCAGTTTTGAGACCAGTAGGCTAATTAGAATGGCTGCTTTTCTGTACTTAAAGGACTAATACCCTGAATGGAAGGGTGACTGCAAAAGCCTGTGCTCCAACTACGCAGCTATGATGCATTGGCCATCTTTCAAAACACAGTGAAACCTGTAAGAGCGGGAACTCGACCGGACTTCCTTGCTTTTCCAGGTCTCGCAAGTTTTCCGCATTTGACAGGATGCAGTCTTCCCGCTTTTCCATCACTCTGTATTAGTGGGAAATATTTGAGTTTTTCTTCTCTGACAGTTTTCTGCCTTACGCAGGTTCTAGCTTTTGCAGGTTTTTAATGTAGTTGGAAACCTGATTGTTAAAAAAGGCTGTAAACAGACGCAGAAGCTTAGCTGAGTTTTCATCTCAAAACACAGCTAAGTTTCTTTTGACACAGATAAACCTTTTTGCAGCTTATTTTACCTTTAGTCATGTAGAAGGCCAGCTGGTTCTGGCCTTGGTCTACACTTCAGCACTCTCTTAGCCCAAGCTTAGCTCAAAGTTCATTAAGATTTCTTAATATGTTCCTCTGTGCTACCTATTGGAGGAGCTGGGCCGCTTCCTTAATAACTTGTCTACCTGCCGAAACAAAGAGTAAACATAAGCAGTTGTCTAAAACTCCTTGCTGTGAAGTCAATTCCAACCTGTAGTGACCCTATAGGACAGAGCAGAACTGCTCCATAGGGTTTCCAAGGCTGTAATCTCTACGGAAGCAGACTGTCACATCTTTCTCCCACGGAGCAGCTGGTGGGTTCGAACCACCGAACACTTTAACCACTGTGCCATCAGGGCTCCTTAGCAATTGTCTAGTGCCTGGGAATTCCATTTTGGTTATCTTGCCCATTTAGAGGTTCCCAGTTTAATTCATCAGACATATCACTCTTCTTGCATGCAATCCAAGGAGAGTATTTTAAATTCTCCTGCCACACACCCTTAAGACATACCATCACCTCTCCCTCACAATTTAGGCCAATTGTTTAAGGCATTTTAAAATTCTGTTCACAAGCTTTTTAACAATCCAGGTCCCCCTGTTAATTTGAAAGATGGCAGAGGCAGCATACCTGGGTAGATGAAGCACAAGCTTTGGAGTCAATTGACCCTGGTTTAAAACTTGGCTCTGCTCCTCATTAGCCATGCAGCTTTAGGTAAGTTACTCAACATTTCTGAACCTAAGTTTCCTCATTTGTACACCGAGGGTAACACTAGTTAGCTTGAGGGTAGTTGTGAGGGTCACATGAGTTAATGTTCAAACATGCCTAGTGCATAGTAGGTACTCAAAAACTGGTATCAATTACTACTGTTATTGTGTTGGTGACATCTGTCCTTCATTCCAGATTGTGCAAGGGCATCCAGTTCTTCTTGAAAGCCCTCTGCTGGCAGCTGGTACCAAACTGTAAACCGTTTCTCTAAGCTAGATCCACTGGACCCTTGCTATACTCTCTCTTCTGTCCCCTAAGCCCCAGCCACAGGGAGGAGAGTATAGGCTCATGGCTGAAATGACTTGCTCAAGGTTGCCCAAGATGGTGTTAGCCCTCCTGAGCAAGGGGACCCTGGAATTCTCCCACCTTCCTTGTTATTTCTCCAGGTATTGGGTGGAAATAGGGGGATATTTTGAAGCATCAGCTCTTTGCTCCCAAAGTGCCTCTACTTATGACTTAAAGAAAAAAAAGCAAAATCAGTCTTTGGCTGCTGCATAATCCAGCTCCCACCAGAGGTGCTGGCAGAATTTTCAGCCAAATACCAGGTACTAGGAAATGTGGCCTGGGGTTTTGGAAAGGATAAAAGATGGAGACAGAGGTTCAGACATCATCCACCTGAGCTAGCTGATCCCCTGGAGGTGGGTGTGCTCTGAGGTGCTAATAGAGGTTATCAAAGGTCATCTGTAATAGCCAAGAAAACCTTGAAAAAGAAAAAATGAGGGGAAACTCACCTTACAAGATGTTAAAACATACTGTAAAGCTAGTTTGAAGAAAAGAAAAAAGCTAGTACAGTACCTGACAGGACAAGATAACAGTCCAGAAAAAGGCTATCATGCTCTTACAAGAACTTAATATGTGATCAGTTGTCATTGTTGGTTGCTGGTGAGTTGATTCTAACTCACGGTGATCCTACGTGCATCAGAATGGAACTGGCCCAAGGGTTTTCAAGGCTGTGATGTGTCAGCAGCAAATCACCATGCCTGTCTTCCAAGACACCTCTGGATGGTTCAAGCCACCAACATTATGACTGAGTAGTCGAGTGCTTAACTGTTTGCCCCACCCAGGGATAGCCTCTAGGTTCTAAGCACGTAATTGATTAGTTATTTGAAATATCTAATAAGATCTTTAGACAGAGACAGAAGCAATTAGTGCTTATCAAATATTCTGTGGGCTCTCCTGGTGTCATGGATTGAATTGTGGCCCCCCAAAATGTGTGTGGATTTGGCTAGGCCATGATTCCCAGCATTGTATGATTGTCTACCATTTTGTCATCTGATGTGGTTTTCCTATGTGAAGTAAATTCTAGCCCTATGATGTTAATGAGGCCAGATTAAAGGCAGTTATGTTAATAAGACAGGGCTCAATCTATGAGATTAGGTTATGTTTTAAGTCAATCTCTTTTGAGATATAAAAGAAGCAAGCAGAGAGACAGGAGACTTCATACCACCAAGAAAAAAGAGCCAGGAAAACAGAGTGTCCTTTGGACCTGGGGTCCCTGTGCTCAGAAGCTCCCTAGGCCAGGGGAAGATTGATGATAAGGACCTTCCCCAGAACTGATAGGGAGAAAGCTTTCCCCTGGACTGGCACCCTGGATTTGGACTTCAAGCCTCCTACACTGGGAGAGAATAAATTCCTCTTTGTTAAAGCCATCCATTCGTGATATTCCTGTTAGAGCAGCACTAGATGACTAAGACGCCTGGTAAGAAGCAATGGGCTTTCCTGGTAAGAAGCAAAAATTTTGAGATGGTGGAGTTGCAGGAAGATGTAGGCTGATTCCCTGAGTCACTGCTTGGAGGAGAACTGCTCAGAAGAGTCATCTGACCATCACCAGGCTCGACGTGAATGAGAATTAAGGGTTTGTTAAGACACTGAGATTTGGGGGTTTGATAGTTGTAGCAGCCAGCATTAACTACCTCAAATACAACACCTTCACACCTTAAACCATACATCAAACTCAAAATAAATTCTAGTTAGAATAAGAAATAAAATGTTTAAAACAGAAAGAAAATAAAGGTGAATTTTTATTCAATCTCGGGATGGGGTTTTTCTAAGCCTACAAAAAGTAGAAGAAATCACGAAAGAAAAGATCTGAAGTTTAACTGCATAAAATTCAAAAATTCTGAACTCAGAAAAGCATTAAAAACAGAATTGAACAGCAAATCAGGAGAGTTTATTTGCAACAAATATGATGAAGGGTTAATATCCTGAATATTTAAAAGAGCTTGTAAAAATGGAGCCTGGGAGAGAAAGAAAGGATTATCTGAAGCAAAGCTTTAATCATAGCTGGCTTGTCCCAATACCTAAAATGTTTCTGCATTCCTCGTTTCTGCCAATTGGTTTGCATTCTGTACACGCAAACTGTATTTAACATTGGCTCAAACCCAACCTAATTAGTAAAGTAAATCTGCCGCAAAGAAAAGATCATTATAATGCTTCACGCAGCCAAATGTCCGTGATGTTTCTAGTATGTGCTGTTGGAAGTTCTCCACATGGCTGCTCCCCTCTGTTGGTGCAAGAAATTTAGAGCTGTTCATACCCCCCTTTCCGGAGCTCAAAAGTAAGGATGGGATTACCCCTGGGAAGAGTGCTAGAGCAGACAATAAAGAAATTTGAGGCAATTTTGAAAACAATGTGGTCAAAAGCCCTGCTTGTATTCATTTGGTCATTGAATCATGTTATTGAACCCATTACCCGGTATTAGTCACTTTCTATGCATTGTGTCATTTAAATCTCACAACAACCCTATGCGTAGGTATTGTTTTCCCTCTTTTTTAAATAAGGAAACTGAGGCTCAAGCTAGTGAAGTAATTTGGCCAAGGCTATGCAAGGAATTAGCAGAGCTGAGGTCCAAACCCCAATGTGTTTGAGTCCAAGGGCATGTACTCGATTGCTGCCTCCTGCTGATCTAAAGAAAGATTCTAAATGGCAATAGCAAGGGCTTGAGAGAAGATGGCAGAATGGATAAACAGTGAGACAAGGATATGACTTCTACTACCAGCTACCTTCCAGTCTAAAATAACTTTTAAAAATTGAGGCAAGATATCTGAAACAACAGTTTTCGAAATATTGGATATCAGGAAGAAGACAGTGATCCCCTAGAGATGGTAAACAAATAAGATGAACCCTCGATCATCCCACCTAACTACCTAGGTTACCAGACCACAGTGTAGGCAGGGGGAACCCAGACAGAGCCCAGCAGTCTCCTCGAATTGAAAAGATAGAGCTGGAATACCAAGGCAGATAGAATTACAGGGCAGAGACTGGAAAATAGAGAGCCACACACAGAGAGAGCTCCAGAGATCTGCAGAGGCTCCCTTTTGAGTCTTCAACTAAGTACTAATTAGTACACACATGTAAGGAAACTATCCAAGAGTTGAGAAAGAGAAAAAGATTAGAGGGAAAAATTCCTAGTGCTCACGCAAGGCTGGAAATGGTTCTTGTTTTCAACAGCCAGGTTGGAAAACCTCAGAATTCGTGGGGCATTGGGTAAGGTACCCAGAAGGGATTTGCCTAAGTAGTGGGACAAATTATTCCTAGGATAAATACTGCTCTGGTTCTGCTTAACAATGTTTAACAAAGCTTAAAGCAAGACCCAAGACGATCAAACTGTTCCAAGAAACATAACTGTTTCACATTCCAAAACAAAGCTCAAGAATTGTATAGAAATAAAGAAATATCCAGCACCCAACAAGGTAAAATTCGTAATGTCTGACAACTAATAAAAAATTACCAGCTATGCAAAGAAGTAGGAGAATTAGACACATAATGAAGAGAAAAATCAATCAACTGAATCAGACCCAGAAATAACATAGATGGTAGAATTAATAGGCATGGATATTAAAACAGTTATTGTAATTCCATTCCATGTGTTTACGAAGCTAGAGGAAAGATCGACCTTGTTAAAGATAGATACGGGAGACATTAAAAACAATAAAAATTAAAAAAAACCCAGATCATGCATCTAGAGATAAACACCTACAATGTCTGAGCTGAAAAATAAACCAGATGGGATTAGACACTACAGAAGAAAAGAATAGTGAGCTTGAAGACATACCAGAAGAAACTAAACAAATGACAGAGAGAAAGAAAGACTGAAAAAATTAAGCTGAGCATCAGTGATCTGTGGAACAGCTTCAAGAAGCTTAATACAAAGATAATTAAAGTCCCCAAAAGAGAAGAGGACCAAAAAAATTGAAGAAAAAAATGGCTGGAAATTTTCCAAGTTTGATGAAAACTATAGGGTCACTATGAGTCGAAATCTACTCGACGGCAGTGGATTTTGTTTGGTTTGATCTACCCACATATCCAAAAAGCTCAATAAACTCCAAGAACAAGAACATGAAGAAAACTACACCAAGACACATCATAATAAAATTGCTTAAAATCTGTGATAAAGAGAAAGTCTTAAAAGTATTCAAGAAAAAGGATTCCTTATGTACAGAAGAGCAAAGATAAAAACGATACTTTGTCAAGCATGATGTCCTTCTCCAGGAATTGATCCCTCCTGATGACATGTCCAACGTATGTGAGACAGAGTCTCACCATCCTTGCTTCTAAGGAGCAGTCTAGTTGTACTTCTTCCAAGACAGATTTGTTCATTCTTCTGGGAGTCCATGTGTATTCAATATTCTTCGCCAACACCACAATTCAAAGGCGTCAACTCTTCTTCGGTCTTCCTTGTTCATTGTCCAGCTTTCACATGCATATGAGGGGAATGAAAACAACATGGCTTGGG
This sequence comes from Elephas maximus indicus, assembly GCF_024166365.1. Taxonomy (NCBI): domain Eukaryota; kingdom Metazoa; phylum Chordata; class Mammalia; order Proboscidea; family Elephantidae; genus Elephas; species Elephas maximus. The sequence continues at coordinate 63,042,426 of NC_064831.1, read as the reverse complement.
TCAGGTGCACCTTAGTCTTCAAGGTGACATCTTTGCTTTTCAACACTTTAAAGAGTTCTTTTGCAGCAGATTTGCCAATGCAATGTGTCATTTGATTTCTTGACTGCTGTTTCTATGAGTGTTAACTGTGGATCTAAGTAAAATGAAATCTTTGAAAACTTCAATTGTCATGTTGGATAAAAACGCAAAATCCGACCATAGACTGCCAATAAGAACCCTGCTTTAAATATAAAGACACAGATAAGTTAAAAGGAAAGGAATGGTAAAAGATATACCATGCTAACACTGATTAAAGAAACCTGAAGTAGCTACATTAAGGTCAAAATAAATTTCAGAGCAATGAATAATTTCAGGGAGAAATAACATCATTTTATATTATGAAAGAGGTCAATTAATCAAAAGGACATAACAATCCTAAACATTTATACACCTAATAACAGAGCTTCAAAATACACACAACAAAAACTGATAAAACTGCAAAGAGACGTAGACAAATTCACAATTATAGTTGGATACTTTTAAAATCCTGACTCACTGATTGATAGAACATGTAGAAAAAAAATCTGTAAGAATATAGAAGACTGAAAAGCACTATCAAACAACTTGACTTAATTCACATTGATAGAACGTCATGACCGCAGAGTGCACAGACTTCTCAAGTGCACAGGGAACTGTATTTGGGCCATAAACCACTCTCAACAAGTTTAAAATGATTCAGTTCATACAAAGCATGTTCTATGACCACATGGTTTTAAATAAGAAATCAATAACAGAAAAAACACAAATATTTGGAAACTAAATAACACACTTCTGATATCCCACAGGACAAAGAAGAAATCAAAGAGAAATTATACATTAGTTTGAACTGAATGTAAATAAAAACACAACGTATCAAAATTTATGGATATAACTAGAGTAATACTTTAAATTACAGGAAAATGTAAAGGATTAAAGGCCTATATTAGAAAATAAGAAGGCTCTTAAATCAATGAGCTGAGCCTCTACCTTAAGGAACTAGAAAAAAGATGAGCAAGTTAAGCCCAAAGTTAGCGGAAATGAATGCAATAGATAACAGAAAAAATAATAATAATAGAGAAAAATCAATGAAACCAAAAGTTCAATATTTATTGAAAAGGTCAATAAAAATTGATAAACCTCTAGCCAAACTGATCAGAAAAAAAAAGAGAGAGAAGACATAAATTACAAATATCAATCAGTGGTTTTCTGGGGACTGGAGAGGGAAGTGCAGGAGGGAGAGTGGATTACAAAGGAAAATTTGGGGGCAAGGTGGATATTTTTATTATCTTGATGGTAGTGATGGTTTCCTGAGGGTATACATATGGCAAAACATATCAAACTACCGACTTCAATATGCAGTGTATCGTATGTATGTATTGTAGGTCTCTGGGTGATACAAACGGTGAAGTGCTCCACGACTATTCTAAAGGTTGATGGTTCGAACCCACCCAGCAGTGCCTCAGAGGAAAGGCCTAGTGTTCCACTTTGGTTAGGAGTACAGCCAAGAAAATCCTATGGAGCACTTCTACTCTGTAACGCGTGGGGTCACCATGAGTCGGAATTGACTTGGCAGCCATGGGTTTGGTTTTTTATTGTACATCAATTAAAAAAAATTAAAAAATCCGTTGCCGTCGAGTCGATTCTGACTCACAGCAACCCTACAGAACAGAGTAGAGCTGTCCGGTAGAGCTTCTAAGGAGTGCCTGGTGGATTCAAACTGACGACATTTTGGTTAGCAGCCATAGCACTTAACCACTACACCACCAGGATTTCCAATAAAACTGTTTAAAAAAAAAAAAAAAAGCAAGGACAGGAGAATTAGGAAAGGAGGACCTGAGGCATTTGGGGAATGTCACAGGAGGACCGTGGTACTTAGAGATTCATGACTCTTGAAGATGAATGTTCTGATTGGTACTAATTACCTAGTATTTATTGTCTGCTTACTATTTTGTCATTTTACACATGGGAAAATTGAAGCTCAGAGAAGCTAAACAAGTTGCTCAGGGTCACAGAGGTAGTAAGTGGTGGAATAGGATAGAGCTCACACACGCAACCAGAATGCTGAGAAGCTTCCAGAACAGACCATAGAGAACTACCGTACCCAGGGCTTCCTACAGTGTTGAGGAGGTGCTGGGACAAGTTCAATCTCAGTGGGTCTCACTCTGTCCCACTGTGGAGCCAAGGAGTTGCCCAGCCTCCACAAGCCTTTTCTCTCCTGTTTCTGCCCCTGATGCTCCCAGGCCAGGCAGGCAAAGCCATCGCTGATGGGTTTAGATTCCAGCAGCCAGGAGGCTGGGAGCCAGTGCTCTGAGAGACATTTGAGAAGACCAAGATGAAAGCTGTCGGGAAAAGTGACGCATGAAGGCATGCCTGGAATATCTGCAGGCTCAGCTGCTTCTCCGGATCTTCCCAGGGGTGGCACGTGGCCCAGTCATGACAGGTGTTCCAGGGTGTCTGGGTAGGCCTGGGAGGGCCTTGAAGAACCAGAAGAGAGAGAAGCAGACATAGTGAAGCCTCAGGATCCTTTGCAGAGGAAGCAGACCCATATAGGGACGTTAGGCCAGTGTGGCGGGCAGAGCCAGGCTCTCCTCCAAAGCTGGCTTTCCAGATCCAGTGAAAGGACAGTCCCATGTATCCTTGCGCTCTGCAGCCCCGAGTCCTGACAAGGCCATTCCTAGCCTCCAACTCCATGGGATTTTGCTGCAATCAAAAACTCTTGAGACTGCCACACTCCAGAGAAGGGCGGTGGGAGGTCATGTTAGTTTTCTTGACAGTAGAATGATGGACTATTATTTCTGTATTGCCTTGTCTTTCTGCCACTGATAATAGCTCAGGCCTGTATCTCATCAACAATTCCCATGAAAGTAACCTTATTGGAAAAAAGGAAGGGAATTCCAGCCAAACTTCCCCTCTCCAGACCTCCCCCACCAACACCCTTGCTATTAGTTTCGTATTGTTGCTGTAACAAATTACCACAAATTTGGTGGCTTATAACAACACAAATTTATTCTTACACAGTTCTAGAGGTCAGAAGTCCCAAATGGGTCTCGCTGGGCTAAAATCAAGGTATTCTAGGACTGTGTTCTTTTCTGGAGGCTCAAGGGGAACATCCATTTTCTTGCTTTTTCAGCTTCTAGAGGCTGCCTGCATTTCTTGGTTCGTTGCCCCTTCCTCCATCTTCAAAGCCAGCAGTGGCCAGTTCAGTCTTTCTCACATCTTATCGCTCTGATCTTCTGCCTTCCTCTTTCACATTAAGGACCCTTATGATTACATCGGGCCCACCCAGATAATCCAGGGTTATCTCCTTATTTTAAGGTCAGCTGAGTAGCAACCTTAATTCTATCTGCTACCTTAATTCCCCATTGCCATATAACTAGCATATTCAGAGGTTCCAGAGATTAAGATGCAGACATTTCTGCCTACTACTCCCCCCGACCCCCCAAAAAGTTCCATATGTCTGGCTAATTAAAAGAATTAAACAAATACTGAGTTTCCAAGAAGTTTAAAAAAAAAAAAAAAGTGCATCATGGAAGCTTCCCCAAATTTGCTTTGGGCAAGAAGGTTGGTGAGCAAAAGAAATGTTGCCTTAGTTCTTGGCATAAAACATCACCACTGCCACCCCTCTGCTCTCTCCCTGCTGAAAAGAGCCTGGAAGCCACCCAGGTAAATGCTTGTTTTGGCAGCGCCAAATGCCCAGGGCCTCACCCCAGTCACACAGTATGAGCAGCTACTGGCAAAGGGATTTCAGAAAATTCTTCCCAGCCAGGTAGACTGCACTTTCTTAATCCTGAAAAGGCCACCCTCTTTGGGCAGCCAGTTGATTGCCTGGTTACGGGGAGGTCTCTCTGTTATTGTGACCATGGTTCCCTCTATGTTAAATAGCTAAATCAAATGCTCACTGGAGCCTCTCTCTGGATCTCAATCCTGATTATTGCCAGTTGCAGAGCCATGCTGGATCCAGGTGTGGACCTGTGGGGTGTATTCGTTTCCTGCAGCTGCCATAACAATTTCCCATAGCTGGGTGACTTAAAAGAGAAATGTATTCTCTCACAGTTCTGGAGGCCATAAGTACGAAATCAAGGTGTGGGCAGGGTGGGTTTCTTTCGGGGTCTCTGAGGGAGCATCTATTCCACACCTCTCTTCTAGCTTCTCGAGGCTGCTGCCAATCCTTAGCATTACTTATGGCTTACAGCTGCATCACTCCAATCTCGGCCTCCACATTTTCATGGCCTTCTCCTCTGTGCTGCTCCTCCTCTGCCTGTGTCTTATCCTCTTCTTATAAGGACACCTGTCATTGGGTTTAGGGTTCATGTAGTTAATCCAGGATGACCATATCTCAAGATACTGAAGTTAATTACATCTGCAAAGACCCTTTCTCCAAACAAGGCCACAGTCACAGATACCATGGGTTAGATACCTAATTGCAAAGTATATTCACACCAAGAAGAACCTGAGGGGCAATAGGACAGCCCAAACATGTCAGAGCCCAAGAGGTAGGGGAGGAAGCCAACCACGGGGCCAAAGCTGCCCCAGCCCTCCTAGTACCTGTGATCAGCCCTATGGGACACATCTTTTTCAGGGCCGTAATTCAGCCTACTACAGGGTAGAATCTAGCCCCCAAAGTGACATTAAGTGGAGTGCTACCGGTAAGCCCAAGCCCCACCACATCAGGTGCAGTGAACTATTCCAGACCGCCCCACAGCATCACCACGTTTCATCCCTTTGCTTCCACATGGTATCTTTTTAAGCCAATAAACACTTTCACCTGCCCTGAAAACTCCTAGTTATCCTTCAAACTCTATCTCAAGTGTCTCCTTCTTTATGACACCTTCCCTAGCCCAAACCCTCAAATGACACTGATCAAACTGTCTTTGTGTCTTTGTTTCGCCAAAGAATTTTATATGTTCCTCTATCATAGCACCGATTACAACGATCACTTCACACGTCTGTCTCTCCTGCTCGTCTGTGAACAACCGAAGGATCACGGATCCACATGCTTCCATGCATTCATTCATTCAGCAAATATTTACCAAGAACCAGCTATGCATTAGGCACAGAAGTGAGAGCAGCTAAGGAGATGCACACAGAGCTAAGAGATCTTATAATGGGAGAGCCCAAGCTAACCCAGATCTGGGAGACCAAAGAAATCTTCCCTGAGGCTATGGTGCCCTTTGAGCCAAGGGCTGACAGATTAGTAACAGTTAATTAGAAAAAGGAAAGAAGAGTATTCCAGGCAGATGGAACAGTATTGATTGCAAAAGACCCAGTGGTGACAGGAAGCTTAGCAAGTTCAAGGGACTGGAAGAGGTTGAGTGCAGCTAGTATGGGGCTGGGAGCTCCTGTGGTGCTAAATGATACTGGCGGTGCTCGTAAGGATCAGAGCACACAGGCCTTGTTGGCCTTGCTAAGACATTTGGTCATTATTCATCTTTATGTCCTTGTTCAATCAATGTTGAGTGCATGAGTGAAAATTTGTCAACATCCGTAGAGATCACATCAGAGTACTTTTGCTTTGACCATGTATGTGAAAACAAGTAAAAAAAAAAATTATCCTTTCAAACAGAATTTGTATCCACTAGCAACTTAATTGAGAGTTGAAAGGCTAGTTTCAAGCATAAATAACTCAGGTGGTAAGTATTTACTGAAAATTACCAGTATACTAGGATCTGTACCAAATACAGGGTTGGACTTGGTCCAAGCCAAAGGTACTTCTAACCTCTAAAGGAAAGAGACTGAAACAAAATGACCAAGGAGCATAAAAGTACCCACCGCAAAGAAAAGAGGTCGGGCTGTGGCTCTGATTGAGCATCCAGATACAGATGGTGAGCTGCATCAGTTACCTGGGAAGCTTGTTTAAAATACAGCTTGTTAGAAATAGAGACAGTCGGGCCCTGCCCCAGACCCAGGTCAGAACTTCCAAGGGTAGGGCCCAGGCGTCTGCATTACTACGCAACTTGAAGTACACCAAAGTTTGAGAATCACTAATGTAGGGAGCATGTTATTTTTAGTGGAGCTAGAACGATGAGGACAGAAAAGCGGTGGACACCAGGAGGTTAAGGATAGACAAGACAATAGAAGAAGGGAGGCGAAAGTTAAACTCCTGAAATAAACAACCCTGAAAGGGCTGATTAATACTTTTTAACCAGTGAATCTCCCCTGGTGGTAGAGAAAATGTTTAGATGCTGGTATAACCTGAGATTCTTATTCCCTTAGCCCTGTACTCAGTAAGGAGCCCAGGTGGCAGAGTGGTTAACAGCTCAGCTGCTAACCAAAAGGTTGGCAGTTCAAATCCACCATCCACTCCTTAGAAACCCTATGGGGCAGTTCTACTCTGTCCTATAGGGTCATATGAGTCAGAATTGACTCAATAGCAATGGTAGGGGTACCCAGTAAGGTACTACCTTGACACTTTTGCCTCCTAATCGCAAAGTGTGTTCACATCACTGAGAACCTGAGGGGCAATAGGACAGCCCAAACATGTGAGAGCCCAGTAGGCAGGGGAGGAAGCTAACCCAGGGGCCAGAGCTGCCCCAGCCCTCCAAGTACCTGTGATCAGCCTTGTGGGACAAACTCTAGTTTTCCAGGAGGCGGACGCTATCTACAGCTAGGGGGGTTGTTCCCGGTAGTATGCCATAGATTGCTCGGCATCCTACAAGTTTGCCATCAGGCCAGGGAGCCTGACAGGCCCTTCCAGAGAGCAGGAGGTCAATGAAAGCTAGATGCTGACCAGATGCAAGGAGGAGAGGTGCACAGAAGGAGCCCATATAGAGGTTCTTGCAGGGTAACCAGGCTCTCAACCAGCCCTTGGTGGTAATATTTTACATTTCTAAACAGCTCCCCAAATTGTATTTTTTAGTATATGAGAAACTTTAATAAACATATGTATGTACTTCCTTAGAGCCTGGTTATCTGGCCTGGACTCCCCAGCAAGGAGGGAGGTCCATAGTCAGCTTGAAGCCACTGGATGAGCTGAGGAGGTTAGGGAATGTCCCTCATGTCAAAATTTGCTTCCATGTTACCAGTAAATGGAGATGCCTTTGGATCAAGGCTGGGGTCTCAAGGGTGGGGAAAAAGAAATCAGTGATGGTAGCAGGGCCTCATTCCTCCTCACTCTTTCCTACCCTCAAGAGTTCTAGTGGGATTCCAACTCTCCCTTTGGAGAAATCAGGTAGACAACTTCAGATAAGGGCAACCTTAATCTGTAAACCAAAAAGAGACCTGGGCTTTTCTCTTGAGCCCTGAGGTTTCTCCACCCTGAGGTTAGAGGACTAAACTCTGTTTGAGTGGGAAGTAGAAGAAGGTACAGAGACAAAGCTACCAGATCACACCTGAATAATAACCCTCAAAGATCTAATCCCCAGAACCTGTGACTTGGCCAAAGGAACTTTGCAGATGTGATTAAAGTTACAGATCTCGAGATGGAGAAATTATTCTGGATTATCTGAGTGGGCTCAATCTAATCACATCAGCCCTTAAAAGCTGAGATCTTTCCTGGCTGGACTCAGAGAGATACGATGGAAGAAGAGACAGAAGAGATTTAAAGTGTAAGAGGAACTCAGCCCACTTTTGCTGGTTTTGAAGATGGAGGAAGGGGGAGCACAAGCCAAGGAAGGTAGGCAGCCTCTAGAAACTGGAACAACCCTCAGCTGACAGCCAACAAGGAAACAGGGACCTCAGTCTTATAATTAACTGAATTCTGCCAACAGCCTGAGTGAGCAAGGAAATGGATTCTCCCCTAGAGTCTCTGGAAAGAAACACAGCCCTGCTGACACCTTGATTTTGGCCCCAGGAGACCAGGGTCAAACTTTTGCACTACAACTCTCTGGGATAAGTGGGTATATCTTAAGCTACTAAATTTGTGAAAATTTGTATGGCAGGGACAGAAAATTAATACACACCCCCATAGCCCTACCAGAGAACAGAAGGTCAGTGCGTGAGGGGGACTGAGCAGGAACCAGCCTGGGCCTGTGGTCTTGAAACTGACAGGGGTAACTTGGATGAAGATCTACATACATGAAGGGGTTGGCTCCCTAGACCCTAGAAAATGGTGGTTTAGGCAAGGCCAGAGTAGAATCCAGGGAAGATCACCACCTTTACTTTCTCCCAAACTGAGGGTGAAAAGAGTTTTAGGAAAATCCTCCCTGATTCCATTGGTGGTCAAGTGGCCTTTCTCCTCTTGTGACCAGCTTGACTGTATCATCGTGTTCTGCCATGATTCCATGCCCACAGGGTTTCCTCTCAGCTGTCTGGAAGAAGCCCTTGATGGGCAGCTTGGGGAAAGGGTGCACCCCAAAATCCTCCCCAGCTTCAGCCTCAGGCCATTCTTCCCACCTACTCTGGGGGTCTTGATCCACCCCCAGGGATGCAAAGGACACCCAATCACTTGTTTCTAAGAGTGAGGATGGCCTAGACAGGGAATGAATCCATTCACTGGGACTGTGTCTAAGTCTAAACACAAGACAGAGCCCAATTTACACGTCTGAGGTGTGCACACAGAGAGCTACATGCCAAGACAGTACAGGAGGAGCAAGATGGGCCAATGGGGGCCAGCTGCAGAGCACCTAGGGGAACTCCTTCTCCCCAACAATGGGCTGGTAGAGGCCAGGGTTCTGCTGGCAACCCGCTCTGCAACACTTGTCTGCCTCCTTAGATGCATATCTGAAGGCCTGAGGGAAAAGGGCTATTTCCAGCAGATACCAGGGGCCTTGGCTAAGGTCTCAGGAGCCAGTGAGCCGGTGAGCCAGGGGGCACCCCTGCCACCTGGAGTACACACTCCCAGGGCCAGCTCAGATTCTCCATGACTCTTCCAGAGTGGCCAGCATTGTGCAGTTACTTATCAAACAGGGTGAAGGTGCTATACAGACATCCGAGACTAGTTGGGGAAGTCTGCGAGAAGATAATCAGGACTTCTCCACTCTTTTCTCTGCTCCCTGAAATTTGTACATTCAAGAACCTTCTTAATCTGTCCCCAACCTCCCTCTCAGCCGTTCTTTTGCCACTCCCCTGCCACACTTGACCCAATTCCTCCAATGTGCCATGCACACTTTGGTCTCTCTGAATTTGCTTACACCCAACCTTTCTCTAGAGTGCCCTTCCCTGTCTTGCCAAAATCTACTGCATCTACAAAGTCCAGTACAACTGGAAGGGCCCCTCTCTGGGGATCCTTCTCCAGCTTTTCCTCATTTCCTACCATGACTTGAGCAGAATTATTGCTTCGATAGTAAGAGTATTTTTATTGTTTGTCACAAATATCTATTTGTACACTTGTTGCACTGTAATATTTTGAAATATCAGCCAATGCACTCTACCTCACCCCCGTACATTCCTTCAGCCTGGATTCCTTTTCCCATGTAAACTAGGTGAGTCATCATTCATTGCCTTAGGGAGGGACTGTCACAGCAGAAGATAGTCAATCTCCTGTTTTTGAGCTCAAAAACAGGAGATTGACTATCTTCTGCTGTGATGAGAACAGTTTGGTTGCTGAACAGATTTGAAAGAATACAACAATGAGTAAGGTCAAAGCTTCCTGCCCTTCCCTTCTCTTCCCTCCCTTCAGAGACTAGGCCAAAGCCAGGGCCAGTGAGGCAGCTGAACAACGTCACAGTCTATGATAAAGGTGCCCCCTAGGGTTGTGCAATGCACAACCTACACGATTGTACATGATGGCCTTAGAACCAGGCTTTTTTCCTATTTCTACTCACCCTGTCTAGCATAGAGGCCTTTAACTTTGTCCTTTTTTTTCTTTTTTAATTGTACTTTACATGAAGGTTTACAGAGCAAACAAGTTTCTCATTAAACAATTAATCTACACATTGTTTTGTGACATTGGTTGTCAAGCCTAGGACATGTCACACTCTCCCGTTCTCAACGTTGGGCTTGCCACTACCAGCCTTCCTGTCCCCTCCTGCCTTCTCATCCTTGCCTCTGGACTGGTGTGCCCCCCTCAGTCTTGTTTTGTTTTATGGGCCTGTCTAGTCTTTGGCTGAAGGATGAACCTCAAGAGCGACTTCATTACTCAGCTAAAAGAGTATCCCAGGGCCATACTCTTGGGCTTTCTCCAGTCTCTGTCAGACCAGTAAGTCTGGTCTTTTTGTGTGTGTGTGTGTGTGTGTGTGTGTGAGTTAGAATTTTGTGATACATTTATCTTTGTTCTTGTCACCTCATAGTGGCAGGACGATTGCCACATTCAAGGCTTTACATCCACGTTGCAGGTAGAAAAAAGGTGGAAGGGCAAAAAGCCCTTCTCTTGGTAAGGATCTTGCCTTTTAATTCAGGAAAGGATGCCCTCTCTATGGACTTCTGCTTTGATCTCATTGGTCATAACTATATTATGACCTCTACCTACAAAGAAGGCTGAGAACCTGAGTCTTTTCATTTTCCAGTCTCTGTAGTAGGAAGGCAAGGGAGAAAGGTTTGAGTAGCCCACGTACATTTTCTGCCACAAAGGGAAAGAGTGTTCCAGGCAGAAGGCACAGCATGTGCAAAAGCTCAAGAGCAAGAGTATCCCCATTACATTCGCTGTGCCTAAAACAGTGCTGGGGCATGGTAGGCTTTCACAAGACACTTGTAGGATGAATGAATGAATAGATGAAGCAAAAGCACGGCATGGTAGCAAAGCTGCAAGAACTTCAGAGTGGCTGTACTGTAGCATGCAAGAAAGAAAGCAGCAAGAAGAGAGACAAGATGATAAAGTTGGAGCCAGAGCGGACAGGGCCTTGTGTTTGGATCTGTCTCCTAAGACAAATGAGGAGCATTTGAAGGATTGTCTGCAGGGGAGTAACATGTTTAGACTTGTGTTTCAAGAGGATCATGCTGACTGCAGGGAGGGACACATTTTGGAGGTAGACAAGACAAAAGGCAAGGAACTCATTGAAGACTACTGCTTAGCAGCCAACTTAGAGAAGATGGTGGCCTGAAAGAGAATTATGGTAATGGAGATGGAAAGAAGTGGTCAGATTCCAGAGACATTTTGGAGGCAGAACTAACCATACTTGGCAATGGATTGAACATAAGAGAAAAGAGAAGCCAAAGACAACTTTAAAGTTAATGGTTCAGGTTTTTGGACCCGCAGTGCTACCACTCACTGAATCAGGAAGCATAGAAATAGCAAGTTTCGGTCTGAAGGAGGGTGAGGATGAATGTAGTTTTGGATGTTATATCAGGTCCTCTTATGCACACACTCCAAAATTTACTCCCCTACTGCCCCTCTCCGGCCTTGGACACATGTTAAATGAGGATCCCCAACTGCAGTCACTACTGGCCACTCACCTCCGTTTGCAACATGTTCATGATACCCTTTGGTCATTTGAACTGCTTCTCTGTGGCCATAGCAAGGGCACTGGCTCCTCGTTCAGTAGACAGGTGATAGACTTGTGTAGCTGTGCCACTAGCGCCTTCTCCATATGTTCCATGGGCAGCTGTCAAGACTGGTTAATTCTCTCCCACCCAGAATTAACTGAACTCAGAACTCAGCTTGTCCAGCAGGTTCCCAGGTCAAGCTCCAGCTCCCGTTCCTTGTATACCATCATTTATGGCATCTTCTCTGCCTTATCACAGTGTCTTAGTCATCTAGTTCTGTTCTGATGGAAATACCACAAGTGGATGGCTTTAACAAAGAGAAATTTATTTTCTCACAGTCTAGTAGGCTAGAAGTCCAAATTCAGGGCGTCAGCTTTGGGGGAAGGCTTTCTCTCTTTGTTGGCTCTGGAGAAATATCCTTGTCATCAATCTCCCCTGCACTAGGGGCTTCTCCATGTAGGAACCTCTGGTCCAAAGAACCCGCTGTGCTCCCAGCACTGCTTTCTTGGTAGTATGAGGTTCCCAAATCTCTGCTTGCTTCCCTTTCCTTTTATCTCTTGTAAGATAAAAGGTGGTGCAGGCCAAGTCCCAGAGAAACTCCCTTTACACTGGATCAGGGATGTGACCTAAGAAAGGGTGTTACATCTCACACTAATCCTCTTTAACCACAGGCAAAGGTTATGATTTATAACTCATAGGAAAATCACAAAATGGAGGACAACCACACAATACTGGGAATCATGGCCTAACCAAGTTGATACATATTTTGGAGGGACACAGTTCAACACATGACACCCAGTCTGTCTGTGTCAATAGCTCCTTTAAGCTCCAGCCCTCTATGGACCTGTCTGGGCCCATTGGAGGCTATGGCTTTCCTGATCGTTTTGGGGCTCAATTGGAAGCAGCATCCCTGCTGGATGTCTGGAGGGACCAGGTAACACACCTGGAAATGCAGGCTAGTTAATACCCCATGAAGCCAACCTGAACCCTGAGATATAGGAGAAAAAAAGCCACCAGAAAAATCTTTCTCTTTATTCCCCATTTAAATTCTTCCCTATCCTTCAAGGCCCAGATCAATCCTCTGCCTTTATTGAAGTTTTATCAGCTACCCTGACTTTCCTTTCTGAATCCTTGGGGCATTTATTAAATGTACCCTGGCCTAACAGCATAGTAGTCTCAAGGCAGTTGTTGATTGTTTCATTGGTGATTTTGGTCTCCTTCACTAGGTGACAAGTTCCTTGATGTACAGGGCTAATTGGCCACTGATGATGGATGGATGGATAGATAGATAGGTAGGTAGATTAAATTAGATAGATGGACAGATGGATGGAGGTTGGGTGGGGTGGACAGGCAGGTGTGTGGGCAGATAGATAGATAGACAAATAGATATTTGCATTAAGGAAAAATTTCAACTCATTACCCAAGAATACTGCCAGGTAAGAGTCCTCACTTCTCTTGGCATTGCCTATAAGCACCCACAGACACATGCATACACAGCATGCAGGGTGCCAGCTTCTGGGGATGCACAGACTGGAGTAAGTGCAATGATTCACTCACGGATAATTCTAAAGGCTTCTCAACTTTACTTTTCAAACAAGACTCCGGGTCCATCTAGCTGGTCTCCATGTCAGGACCTATGACTATGCTGGTGCCCGTAAGAGCTCTCAGACAACAGACCTGGTACCCATGATCTCGGGACTGAAGCAGCAGGCTCTACAACACTGACCTGTAAAAAAACAAACAACAACAGAAAACGTTGCTGTCGAGTCTATTCCAACCCATAGCAACCCTAGAGGACAGGGTAGAACTGCCCCGTAGGGTTTCCAAGGAGCAGCTGGTGGATTTGAACTGCAAACCTTTTGGTTAGCAGCCATAGCTCTTAACCACTGTGCCACCAGGCCTCCGCAGCAGTGACAGGCAGTGATAACATGCTGAGCCTGCTGACCTGGACCTACCGGGAACATAACAAAAGGGGCGCCAGCTAGCCTTCCTAACTAAGCCCAAGGGCTGTCTTAGTTATTGAGTGCTGCTATAACAGAAATACCATAAATAAATGGCTTTAACAAACACGAGTTTATTTTCTCACAGTTTAGGAGGCTGAAAGGCCAGAATCAGGGTGCCAGCTCTAGGGGAAGCTTTTCTCCCTCTGTCGGCTCTGGGGGAAGGTCCTTGCCTCTTTTCAGCTTCTGTTTCTCAGTTCCTTGGCAAGCTTCATGTAGCACGGCATCTAGCTTCCCCCATCTCTGCTTGCTTCTCTGTGCTTAACCTGCTAGTTTCATATCTCAGAGGTGATCGGCTTAAGACACACCCTACACTGATATGACCTCATTAACATAACAAAGAAACCCCTATTCCCAAATAGGATTACATCCACAAGTATGACCCACTGCCCTCGAGTCAATCCTGACTCATAGTGACCCTATAGGACAGAGTAGAACTGCCCCATAGGGTTTCCAAGGCTGTAATCTTTACAGGGAGCACTGGCAGTGCAGCGGTTAAGAGCTTGGCTGCCAACCAAATTGTCTGCATTCTACCCTGTCCTATAGGGTCACTATGAGTAGGAATCAACTCGACGGCAACCAGTTTGGGTTTGGTTTTGGGGTTTGGAATCTTTATGGGAGCAGACTGCCACATCTTTCTCCTGTGGAGCAACTGGTGGGTTCAAACTGCCGAACTTTCGGTTAATAGCCAAACACATAACCCGTGTGTCACCAGGGCTCCTTGTCCACAAGTATTGTTGTTGTTGTTAGGTTCCCTCAAGTCAGTTCCGACTCATAGTGACCCTCTGTACAACAGAACGAAATACTGCCTGGCCCTGCGCCTCCTCACAATTGTTACGCTTGAGCTCACTGTTGCAGCCACTATGCCAATCCATCTCCTTGAGGGTGGTCCTCTTTTTCTCTGACCCTCTACTTTACCAAGCATATCTTTTTCCACATACTGATCCCTCCTGATAACATGTCCAAAGTATGTGACACGCAGTCTCACCATCCTTGCTTCTAAGGAGCATTCTGGTTGTGCCTCTTCCAAGACAGATTTGTTCGTTCTTTGTGGCAGTCCATGGTATATTCAATATTCTTCACCAACGCCACAATTCAAAGGCATGAATTCTTCTTTGGTCTTCCTTATTCATTGTCCAGCTTTCGCATGCGTATGATGTGATTGAAAACACCATGGCTTGGGTCAGGCACACTTTAATCTTCAAGGTGACATATTTTGAGGGGACACAATTCAATCCTTAACAAGGACTAAACTCAGCAAAGTGGCCCCAGCAACCCCTGAGGGTCCCTGCAGACAGTCCATCTAGACAATCCAGTTCTACAGCCTGCTTGGGCTGCTCTTGCTTGGCAAAGGGGAGTCTCAGGGCCTGATGGAAGAGCTCCAAGTCTGCCCATATTTTGCCCACAGAAAGCAGGGCCAAAGAGAAAACAAAGTCTAAGAAAGCAAGTTGTAAAATGCCTGCAAATGTTCCTCAACCATCCTTCCCAGGGAAATGAACCCTGGACTCAGAATAAGTTCACTGTGCCCAGAGCAAGGCAGGCACCTCAGAGCTGATGGTTGGGAGACAGGAGCAGGAAATGCACGCTTTCTGGACCTCTGCTTGTCAACACCCCCACCCCCCGTAAAGGACACCCGTGCTGCTGCTAGCAAATACCAGACCCTGTTAAGGCCTCTGGAAATCAGCCCCTCTCAGCACCAGAAATGTGATCCTCTTCCGTTTTGACAGTTTGAACTGTTATCCTACGGGTAGAAACAAATCAGGGTCCAGTGAGCCCTAGGCTAGAAAAGGCTTCCCTCCAGAGCCTCGAGGAAGCTGGGACAGAGCAAGTGAGGAGAAAGGGATTTCCTGTTTGCCAGGGGCAGCCATGCTTTGCTGCCCAGCCAGCCACCAGCCACCAGCCTGAGAGGGAGAGCGTGCCTCCACTGCCCACTGCTGCCTGGCCAAGGGCACCCAGCTGAGAACAGTTCCCTTTTATTCCCTCCACGCCGGCCAGGCCAGGCCTGCAGTTGACAGCAGGAGAGGGCTGAGCTGCTGTAGGAGCACAGGCAGGCCTTGTGTGGGGCAGAGGGGGACAGCTGGAGGGTGCTTGAGGGACAGCTCCCCCTGCAACTGCCTGCTCTTCACCAAGCTCCTCAGGCTGGCCTCAGCCTCAACACTGACCCCTGACGAGATTGCTGGGTGTCTTAGTTATTAAGTGCTGCCGTAACAGATGGCCCTGGGTTTTTTGGGTGGGCCATAACAGAAATACCACCAGTGGGTGGCTTTAACAAACAGAGATGCATTTTTTCACAGTTTAGGAAGCTAGAAGTTTGAATTCAGGGTGCCGGCTGTAGGGGAAGGCTTTCTGTCTCTGCTCTGGAGGAAGGTTCTCGCCTCCTTGAGCTTCTGCTTCTGGGCAATCTTCATGTGGCTTGGCATCTCTCTTACCCCATCTCAGCTCTGCTTGCTGGTTTAATCCCTTTTATGTCTCAAAAGAGATTGACTCAAAATCCACCCTAAACCTGCCTCATTAACATAACAGACAACCCATTCACAAATGGGATTACAACCACAGGTAGAGGTTAGGATTTATAACATATTACAAAAGGGAGGACAATTACATCAGATCACAAAATGGAGGACAACAACACAACACTGGGAATTATGGCATAGCCAAATTTACACACATTTTGGGAGAACACAATTCAATCCATGACACTGGGCAATTGGTAACTCTGGCCTTAACTACCACACAGAGTTGGGCAGGAGGTTCTGTAAGGACGAGGGGCTCAGCAGCAGGGCCAAGGGGTAGTTTTTAAATGGGCCTGTGCTTTAGCCTGACATATTGGACTTACCAGGCAGATGTCCACTTGAATGGGGTTATAACATAGCAAACACAGAGTAAGTGAGAACACCACTCTCAGGGCTCAGGTGTGTGTGTGTGTACAAAAACATTGCTCATGTGTGGAAACACAGGGATGAGTTATGTATATGGAGGGGGGAGTCCTTGGGTGGTGCAAATGATTAATACCCTCTGCTACTAAACAAAAGGTTAGAGGTTCGAGTCTACCCGGAGGTGCCTCTGAAGAAAAGCCTGGTGATCTACTTCCAAAAAAATCAGTCATTGAAATCCCTGTAGAGCACAGTTCTATTCTGATACAGGTGGGGCCACCAGGAGTCAGAATCGACTCCATGGCAACTGGTTTGGGTTTTTGGGTTTTTTTGGTATGTGGAGGACGATATTTGAGTGTAGCAGGAAGGCTATGATAAGGGCATGCTTTGGTGCATCGTGGGCTATTTCCCACTGTGTGTTTCTCATTTGTCCATCCATTGCATTATTTATTGCTGTGTAACAAATCACCCCCAAGCTTCAGGACTCAACACAACAACATCCATCACCTCCCAGTTTCTATGGGTAAGGAATCTCTGGCCCTGGGTCTCTCACAAGCCACAATCAAGGTGTCTACAGTCATCTCAAAGCTTGACTCACATGATCATTGGCAGGAGTCAATCTCTCATAAATTGAGGCCTCAGTTGCTCACTGACTGTCACCTAGAGGCCACTCTCCATACAGCGGTTCAGGACTTGTCAGCTGGCTTCATCAGAGCAAGCAAGTTGAGAAGCGAGAGAGGGAGTAGGCAAGACGGGAGTCCCAAGCTTTTATAACCCACCTCGAGATGACAGTCATCAATTTTGCTGCATTCTACTCATTAGAATAAAGTCACTAGGTCCCACCCACACTTGAGGGGAGAGGATAACACCAGAGCATGAGTACCAGGAGGTAGAAACCACTGCGGGCCATTTCAGAAGCAGCCTGGCAAATCCATTCATTCATTCAGCAATTACTTAATGAACACCTACTATGTACTAGACAATGTGCTAAGTGTAGAAGACGGAGCAAAACAGGTTACAGCCTAGTAGGTGAGGCACATCTGAACTGAGAACACACACAAATAAATGTCAGATTCCAACTACAGTAAATGCTAAGAAAACTGGGTGGCACATGGTACCATGAGAGACCAGGGAGCTGGGCCAAGGGACAACCTGAGGAAGTGGAGACTCAAATCGTAAGCTGTTAGGGAAGAGCAGAAGTTGGCTAGATGATGGGCAGGGAGGAAAAGGGGTGGCTGGGGGAAGTATATCAGGAGAAAGGAACAGTATTATATACGTGTGTGTATATAGAGAGAGAGAGCCCTGGTGGCGCAGTGCTTAAGTGCTCCGCTGCTAACTAAAAGGTTGGTGGTTTGAACCCACCAGCAGCTCCATAGTAGAAAGGCCCGGTGATCTGCTCCCATAAAGATTACAGACTAGAAAACCCTGTGGGTGGGCCTACTCTGTCACATGGGTTTCCTGAGTCAAAATCAACTCAATGGCACTTAACAACAACATATATATGTACATAATATAAAAAACCTATTGTTGTTGAGTCAATTCCGACTCATACCGGCCCTGTAGGACAGAGAACTACCCCATAGGGTTTCCAAAGCTGTAATCTTTATGGAAGCAGGCTGCCACATCTCTCTCCTGCAGAGTGGCTGGTAGGTTCAAACCATCAACATTTCAGTTAGCAGCGGAGCACTTAACCACTGCGCCATCAGGGCTCTTTATATATATATATATATATATATATATATATATATATATATATAAAATAGATATTGATAGATACAGTAAAACCTGTGAAAGTCAGAACCTGTGTAAGGTGGAAACCTGTCAGAGAAAGAAAGCTCAAATATTTTCTACTAATAGACAGTGAAAGAAAAGTTGTAAGAATATACTGTGTCAAAGGTGGAAAATTTTTGAGACCTGGAAAAACAAGGCAGTCCTGTCGAGATCCAGCTCTCACACGCTTCTCTGTATAATAGATAAGTATCTTACACGTATGTATCACGGTGAGTTATATATAGCAAGAGTGCGTGTGTGCATGTTGGTATGTGTCCCGTACCTGCGTGAACCTATGTATTTACACTATGTGAGTGGGTTTCTTAGGTAAATAGAGCTACTGGTGCACTTTAAGACTCTAAGGAAGATACAGGAAGGTGCGGGGAAGACAGAAGTTAAGACTGTAAGGAAGGAACAGGAAGGTGTCAGGGAGGACAGAAGCTAAGACTGTAAGGAAGGAATAGGAAGGTGGCAGGGAGGACACAGCACTATTGAACTTCCAGAATTATGTTCCTTCACTCTTCTCCCCACACTCCCACCCTCCCAATGCCCTCTCTGTAAAGTTTCTTTGGGGAGTCATATATGTCCTCATAAAAAGCAAAAATGCGCTGATGCAGCCTAATGCATCATCCGGAGAAGCAAAGCTGTCTGAGAGGGCTGGCTCTGCCCCCTCCGAGCCTGTGAGGCTCCATTCTGCAAACCAGCAGCTCCCTTGTCAAACCAATGGCCTATTGATTGAGGCCAAAAGGACTTATTATGGGGCCTCTGGTCCGGAGAAAGGAAAGAGGCTGGAAGGATGCCGAAAGGCAGGGGCCAAGACCTCTGTCAAAGATGGGAGAAACCCTACAGCCAGTGGGGGTAAAAGGGAGCTGGGAGATCCCTGGCCAGAACTGGTCCCCTTGCGGGTGTCAGGAGACCTGGTTTGGAGAAGGCTGGGGCCAAGGTAGGGTGCAGTATGACATGCGGCCCAGTCCCACACCCCTGTGTCCGAGGCTGGCAGGGGACTTCTGAATCTGTGTACTGCCCAGTCATGTGGATACAAGCCCAGACCTACTCAAATCAGCAAAACTGAGCAGAAGCATGCATGGTCTCTGTCCTCAAGGCACTTAAGGGGGAAGTCTTCACTCCCTCCAGTAGCACCTGATGGGCTATGCAAGCAGACCCTGCATCTGGAATCCTGGCCCAGCTCCTCAGCCCAGGACCTAGGAGCCATGGCTCCCATTCATTCATTCAGTCAATACCTATCTTAAGCTCTGGGGACATGGACGTATTTCCTGCCCTCACAGGCCTTACAGTTTAGATAGAAAATAATCATTAGACAATTATTTACATTACCATACAATGACAGTAGTGAGAATTACATGAAGCAAAAACACAACCTAGATCTAAAATGGTTTAGACGACATTGTGAAACCAGGGGACGGGCTCGTTGTCTACATGTCATCCTCTGGTCCTTACTGAACCCCACAGAAGCATCCAGGCCCGTC
Source organism: Elephas maximus indicus (assembly GCF_024166365.1). NCBI lineage: Eukaryota > Metazoa > Chordata > Mammalia > Proboscidea > Elephantidae > Elephas > Elephas maximus. The sequence continues at coordinate 63,022,980 of NC_064831.1, read as the reverse complement.
TGGGTGTCAGCCTTAGACACTTGACCAGTGTTCTTTGCTGGTGTGCTATGTGGTCCATTTTCTCAACAGCTAAGTGTACAGTGGTCTGCTTGCTCCGCACTCACCACTCGTTTTTGCTATTGCTGGCCTGGGCAACCTTCTGAGATGGACCCCATCTCTATCCTCTGCTGGCCTGAGCTGTTCTTTCCACTGTCTCTGTTCCAGGGTTCTCTTACCCCACGACACAAGGTCTCCGGCAGCTACGTGAAGTCTCCATTAACAGCCATCTCCTTGACCCTTTGCAGAGCCACGGGAACACTTTCTTGTCTCCTTCACAGACCTTTGGAAGTGAAAGAGTCTCAGGGTGAGGTGGAATGAGAGGCTAACTCAGGCTCTTCTACCTAAGCATTCCACCCAGTCATAGGGTTCTTTACATCTCCAAACTCTACATAGATTTTTTTTACCCCTTCTGAGGCCTAAACCTTAGAAGGTCCCTGGATGGTGCAAAAGGTTTGCTCTCATCTACTAATCTAAAGGTTGTCAGTTCAAACCTCCCCACAACACCATGGAAGAAAAATACCCAGAGATGTTCTGTAAAGATTCAGCCAAGAAAACCCCATGGAGCAGTTCTGCTCTGTAACTCATGGGGTGGCCATGGGTTGGGAGCAACCCAGTGGCAGTGGGTTTGGATTTTTGGTTTTGAGGCTTGAACCAAGACATGGGGACTGAGATACCAGCCCTGCCATGTCCTCACTCGTCTTCATCTCTTACCACCAGGTTGAACTTTCATCTCCGTCTGTGTCATATTCTACTTTCTTCCTTGCTCAAACATCCAGTCCTCTAAGCTCAGGATCTTCAGAGCCCACAAATGCTTTTTTCTCCCCACAAAGAGTGGCTTTTGCAGATGAAAGCCTGTCTTTTCTGACCACTGTAATCTCCATCCCTTTAAAGCAACGGTTTACAATCTTGGCTGCACTTTGTAGGGGCCTGAAAAGTTTTACAAATACGGATGCTTGGGGGCCGTTCCCAGAGCTTCTGATTTAATTGGTCTGAAGCTTAACCTGGGCAACAGAATTCTTAAAACTCCCAAACGATTCTCATGTGCAGCCAGGGTGGAGAGTCAGTACTTTAAAGAGTCACATTTAAGAATAGCTAGGACTTCTTGTCTTTGCTGTGCCTGCCCTCCCCATGAAAGAAACTAAGCCTCTGCATCATTCACTTAGCAAATGTTACTTGAGCCTCCACGCTTCTAGGTGTTTGGGATACAGAAGTGAACAAAAGAGACAAAAATCCCTGCCTTCATGGAACTGACATTCTAGCCAGGAGAGAGAAAAAAAGGAGAGAGAGACAATAAAAAGCCAGTAAACCAGTTACTGTTGAGCTGACTCTGCATCACAGTGACCCCATCTGTGTTGAAGTAGAGCTGTGCCCCCTAGCTTTTTCACTGGCTGGCTTTTCAGAAGTAGATCACCACATCTTTCTTTCAAGGCATCTCTGGGTGGACTCAAACCTCCAACCTTTCAGTTAGCAGCTGAGCGCAATTGACCATTTACACGACCCAGGACTCTGATAGGCAATAAACAATAGCAATAATACATAGCTAAGTTTTATAATATGTTAGTGAGTGATAAATGCAAAGGGGAAGGAAAAAATACAGGGTAAAGGTAATCACGGATGCGGAAAAGTTGCCATTTTAAACAGGGTGGTGGTCAGGCTAGGCCTTATGGAGAAGGTAACAATGAGAAAAGACTTGAAGGAGATGAGAGAGTGAGCCAACTCAAAATTCCAAAATAATAACCATAGCAGATAGTTCATAGTGTTATCTTACTACATTTACTTAGGAGGGGAATTGACGGGAATTTGGCGATTGAAAGTTGGAAGCGCAGAGTAGTGAGAGAAAGGATCTGTCAAGGATAATTCTCAGGTTTCGTACATAAGCAACAGTTCATATTAAAGTGTCCTTCACTTGCATGACTAATTACCTCCATGAACAACTGCCTCTTTTGCCAAGAGACCAGAAGAACTGGATGGTGCCTGGCTACCACTACTGACTGAACGTTTTGATTAAAGATTCTGTAGAAGAATCCTGATCCAAAGGAGGAAAATGTAAAACAAAACTTCAAATTCTCATTGAATCCAGGCTTTCTGGAGCCACTGAGGCTGGATGAATCCCCAAAACTAATGCCCTCTGAGATAATTTTTAAAACTTAAGTCAAAATACCCTCTGAAGTGTTCTTTAAACCAAACAATGGCTTAGCTTAATTAGTAAAGAACATCTGCCTTGAGGACCGTGATCTTTTAAAGAACTATCTACAGGGGATCAAATTGACAATGGTAATTCTAAAGGTCAGACAGGAAGCTTAAGAGACAGTGAGTTTATGTTAATGGTGGAAGAATAGTTCAGATAAGGAGAGTGATAATGGTTGCACAACTTGAACAATGTAATCAGCGTCACTGAGTTGTACATGTAGAAATTATTGAATTGCTATGCACATTTTCAATAGCAACAAAAAATTAATTAAAAATAATAATAAAGTGTCCTTCACTGAGTTGGGAACAGTGGAGGAGGTGATCTGGTAGCAGCAGTCTAGATTTACATTTTGGACAGACTGAGTGGAGATGTCTAGGAGACATCCAAGTGAGCTAACGCATAGACCAGACTGCAGCAAACAACAGTCCACAGGTCAAATCTAGTTTGCCGTTTGTTTTTGTACAGCCTGCAAACTAAGAATAGTTCTTACATTTTCAAGTGGTTAAGAAGAATAATGTTTTGTGACATGTAAAAATTACATGAGATTCAAATTTCGGTGTCCATAAATAAAGGTCTATTGGAACATAGTCAAGCCTATTTATTCTTGTATCAAATACAGCTGCATTCACAGTACAAGGACAGAGATGAGTGGTTGCAACAGACACCATTTAGCCAACAAAGCCTAAAATATTTCCTATCTGGCCCTTTTCATAAAAAGCTTTCTGATCCCTGGACTAAGCAGCTGGAAAAATGGGTCTGGAGCTCAGGAGAATCATCTGGGTGGAAGATACAAATGGGGACACCATTGGCATCTGGAGGTAGTTAAACCATGGGAGTGGGTTAGAGTGGAGAGCAAGTATGGAGTGAGAAGGGAAGAGGCTGAGAGGTCAGATCCTAAAGAACTTGGGTATTTGATGGAGGAAGAACCTGAAAAGGAGACCAAGAAAGAGTGGCCAAGAGGTAGAAGGTAAATCCAAAGAATATGCTGTCATGGAAGAAAGAGGAAAGAAGATACTAAGAGGGACTGCCGCCATCCATTGGTTTGTTGTATTGTGGTGACTTGCGTGTTACTATGATGCTGGAAGCTATGCCACCAGTATTTCAAATACCAGCAAGGTTGTGGACAGGTTTTAGTGGAGCTTCCAGACTAAGACAGACCAAAGAAAGGTCTGGAGACCTATTTCTGAAAATTAGCCAATGAAAACCCTATGGATCACAATGAAACATTGTCCAATACAGTGCTTACAGATGAGTCCCCTAGGTTGGAAGGCACTCAAAATACACAGTGGCTGCAACCATGGACTCAAACATACCAATGATCATGAAAATGGTGCAGGACTGAGCAACATTTTGTACATGGAGTCACCATGAGTCAGAGCCAACTCAACGGCAGCTAACAACAGCAAAGAGACTGAGAGGTCAACAGCATCAATGCTGCTGAGAAGTCAAATAAAATAAGAATGGAAAGTGTCTAATGAATTTAGCAAGAAGAAGGTAATCACTGATCATGGTGGGGCAGGTTCAGTGGAGTGGTAAGAGACGGGGGCCCTGGGCGGCAGATTCCTAAAGCTCCCAAGTGATTCTCATGAGCAACCAGGGCTGAGAATCGCTTGGCTAAAGAGAGAATGATGCAGAAGTGGAGACATGGTATTAGGACAACATTTTCAAGTAGCTCAGTTGAGCAGGGGAGCCCATAGACATAAACGGGTGGCTAGAAACAGAAAAAGGACAAAAAATGTTTTGTTTTGTTATCACTGTTGATTGTTTCTTTGTTTTGTTCTGTTTACCATCAGATTGATTAGAGGGTATTTGATTGGTAAAGGGTGAGAATGACGATGCAAGAGAGAGACTAGACAATAAGAATTGGAATGAAGTGCCCTGGCCCTGAAGTAGCTCACTGACAGAAGCTCTCTGTCTAGTCCCTCCTCCACTGCTGTGAGGCTTTAGAAGTGAGGAAAACAGGACTCAACAAGGAAGTTCCACCTCACCTTTCTCCCACACTGGCTTGCAGAAGAAAAGGATGGTAGCCCTTGAGAATCAGACACTGTAGCTTAAAATTCCAGCTCTGCCTCTTACTAGCTAAATGATCTTAGCAAGTTGTAGCCTGAGTTTTCTTATCTGTAAAATGGGAATAAGGCTCCTTACTTCATAAGACTAGTGAGGATTAAACACAATGATGTTCACACACCAGCCACAGTCTCTGACACATTAGAGACACTCAACAGATGTTAGATTCCCTCCTCCCTGTCCCAAATCAGCCCAACTACTCCCCAGACTTTGTCTTGGAAAAAAAAAAAAAGAAAAGAATCTTGGACACAAACTTGACCTACATCCAATGCCAAGTCTCTTGCCTTTCAGGAAGGGAAGAAAGGCAATTCCAGGGATGCACACAGCCAAGTGGACTGGACTCAGTCAGATGCATTGCTTGGGAAGCTCCCAGCTAAGACAGGATCCTGAGATCCCTTCTTCCAATCAGATGTTGGCTTGAGCCCTCTGGTCACCTGAACTCTGGATGCTCTTACCAAAATAGGAATTCCTAGCCTGATTTGTCAGTGTTCTAGTTTTATAGGAGGAGTTAAAGGAGAAATACATTACAGTGTTCTGGGATTGTCTGGGGTTGGCACGAACCAACCAAACTTTTGCCTCTGGAGACCTTGATGGAGGGGTGGGACAGATCAGCAGGACTTCTGAGAGCCACAGGGATCACCTGCCCCCAACATAAAGGAGGATGTGGCCAAGATCAGGAGGCATGGCAGGTTCTGGGGCAAAAATTCTCTCTGATCCGTTAACCAACTTATGAGGTCATTAGCACAGAACAAACACCTGCTCCCTCTTGGGCTGTGACCTAGGAGCACCCTGTTCTAAGCATCATCTCCCCAACCTGTTGTTTAGCAAAGATAAAAGGGATACATTTCCCTGGCATTTCCTTTTCAAAGCTGGCAAAATGACTGCAGCCCCTGCTTTATTCTCAGCCAGGAAAGCATTTCATCATTTTCTAGGACAAAAATCCTGTGAACGGGAAAGGCCAGGTTGGTCTTTCATCATGAGAGATCAGCTCAGCAGGCCAGCCAAGGAACGAAGCCATTTGTTCTGAGAAAGGAATCAAAGTATCAAAGCCGCCTCCTGCAATTATTTAAATTAAATATTATGTTTCATTGAATGTAAGATATATAATTAATAAAGGTCCCCCACCTTTTTTATAGTCTTGTTGAGCTGCGAAGAGATTATTATCAGAATAAATCTTTCCCACAGTGCCCCAGAATGATGGGTGTGTGCGTGCGTATGTGTGTGAATGAGCATGCATGCCTTCGCGTTTGTGAGAACTTGTGCCTCAGGATTCATATGACTACAAAAGACTCACCAAAGCCAACTTAAGCAAAGAGGAATTTATTGTAAGGAATTAAAAATATGTCAGCTGAACAGATAGGTTGGTTAATTTCCCTACCCTGTCAGAGTCTGTACCTTCTGATTGGACCAGATCACCTTCCTCTACTCCCACCCTCATCCCTGGCAGTCACAGTTCATCGGACCAGGACATCTGGCCCATACTGAATCAGTTGGCTTCTCACTCCCAGACATTTTGGATTGGGATACAGACATGCTAATTTAGTTAGTCAGTGGCTCTGTAGCCAGGAGGGCAGGTCTCAAAGACATGTATGATTGTTTGAGTTATATTCTGCCTTGGCATGATGGTTCTCAAACTTATGCATGCCAGAGGATCACCTGGGGCATTTTTTAAAAATGTAGTTTCCTTGGCTTCATCCCCAGAGATTCAGGGATCTGAATTTTTAATAAATGTTCCAAGTGATTTGAATGCAGGTATCTCAGCAAGACAGAAAAAGAAAAGAAAAGGAGAGCTGAAAGACTTTCACTGCCCTGAAGAGAAAATAAAGAGGGGAAACCAGCCGCCTTGGTTGAGGATGGCTTCCAGCTTTTAGTTTCAGTCCTTCGTAGACACATCTTTATTTCCTGCCCTTGTGTTCTGTGGGAACCTCCGATTCCTAAGATCCCTTAGGTTGGTTTCTGCTTCTTGCTACCAAGGGATCTTTAAAAGACTCATGCTTATGAAGGCAAGTGACTATCTGATCCAAGTAGCCATGGCTGATGGGAGAATGAGGGCAGGGGTGCCTGCTACAAGCAGAGCCTTGACCCACCTCTCCAACAGGTACAATGGTAGATCCATCCTAAGAAGGGGGTGTTAGCTGGGAAGACACCCCAAGCGCATTTACCACAGTGGATGTATCTGAGAGAGTGTGAGGGCCCGTGGGCATTTGGGTGCATGTGTGTGCATGCATGTGTGCAGCCTGGGGCTGCGTGCCTGTGAGGCCTGTGGATGGTGTTTTCTCAGCGAACAGGACTATAATTGTGAGTAGGTGTATGTGACTGAATCAGTCTGTGCACGTGAGTGGCAGAGAACCAAGCCAAGCTGCATTCTAGGTTATAATTGTCCACATTAGAGGCTCATTAACTGTATCGCTACATCTACCCATAATACATCAGGATTATATTTAGAAATGAGCTTCTTAAAGAGAGAGGACAGAGAGCCATGTTATCTGGGGTGAAGGGGAAGCTTCCATACTGCTTGGAAAGGGGAAGGTGATAAGCGTTGAACTCAGTATGACGTGGGGGCTGGTAGAGACGGACACCAGAGGTCTGCAGGATCTACCCTACACATTCCGGTAAGGTAGCAGATTCAGTATCCATGGTGTGGGAAGCAAAGCTGGAGCACAGGGAACTGATCCCAGAGCCAAGAGGTAACAAGGAGGCAATATGCCTGGTAAGAAGCCACCAGGGAGGTAAGAGCCCAGTCAGGGATCAGAGGAAGTGTTCCAATACTGTCTGAACAGGGTGATTTTTATACCTGACCTAGAGCTCAGCTGCCAACAAAAACGTCAGCCGTTTGAGCCCACCAGTCACTCTGTGGGAGAACAATGTGGCAGTCTGCTTCCATAAAGATTACAGCATTGGAAAGCCTATGGGGCAGTTCTAGTCTGTCCTATAGGTTCGCTATGAGTTGGTGGAATCCACTTGACAGCACACAACAACACCACCTTCAAGGGTCGCTTTCAGCATCTTAAGGGCATTTCTACATCTCAGACAGCCACCACAAAAAATTTCTCCTGTAAAGAAAGCCAAGAAGAAAAGAAAACCTTTCCTTCCCACAAGCCTCCTACTACTTTATCCGTATCTCTCTTAGGCCATGCATTACTTTCTGTCTCATGCTGTGTCATGTGCATGTCTATGGGAGATGTCTATCATCACCTCCCTGGCCACACGCTCTTTGGTTAGAGCCCTCAGTCCCTACCCAGATCCCCTACTCCTTACCCACTCAACCATCTCCCACCCCAGCTTCTGTGTGCTTTGCTGCTAATTGTCTGCAGCTGTAGCCTTCTTCAAGTCTTGCCCTTGGGCTTCTGGAGCTGCTGCACAAGTATTCACGTAGCCAGAGTTAGAGGCCCAGAAGGGCCTAGACATTTACCCCCACCCGCTTCACAACCCCCAACAATGACTGAGTAAGACAGGACTAGAAGCCCATCTCTCCCACCTGAATAGGTAAGAACTCTCAGACGCAATTCATACTCCAGAGCTCCCAAGAGATCAGGTAGAAGTTAAGACTTCACCTGCAGTCCCTCGTTTTGTTGACTTCTTCACCTTTCACACTGCCTCCCTGCTTCCTTACTGATTTCTCCGTGGAGCACTTTCTTTAAAAATCCCTTGCACTCAAATCCATGGCTCAGGGGCTGGCTGCTTCTAGGAGAACTTGATCTGAGATACACCCTCTTCCTAGTGCCCACCCCCCACACACGTCTGTCAGTTTGTCATACTGTAGGGGCCTGTGTTGCTGTGATGCTGGAAGCTATGCCACCGGTATTCAAATACCAGCAGGGTCACCCAAGGAGGACAGGTTTCAGCTGAGCTTGCAGACTAAGACTAGGAAGAAGGACACAGCAGTCTACTTCTGAAAAGAATTAGCCAGTGAAAACCTTATGAATAGCAGCAGAACATTGTCTGATATAGTGCCTGAAGATGAGCCCCTCAGGTCGGAAGGCACTCAAAATGCGGCTGTGGAAGAGCTTCCTCCTCAAAGTAGAGTCGACCTTAACGATGTGAACAGAGTCAAGCTTTCGGGATCTTCATTTGCTGATGCGGCACAACTTAAAACAAGAAGAAACAGCTGCAAATATTCGTTAAGAATTAGAATGTGGAATGTCGAAGTATGACTCTAGAAAAACGAGAAATCATCAAAAATGAAATGGAATGCATAAACACCAATGTCCTAGACGTTAGTGAGCTGAAATGGACTGCCATTGGCCATTTTGAATCAAACAATCATATGGTCTACTATGCCGGGAATGACAACTTGAAGAGGAATGGAGTTACATTCATCGTCAAAAAGAACATTTCAAGATCTATCCCGAAGTACAATGCTGTCAGTGATAGGGTAATGTCTATACGCCTACAAGGAAAACCAGTTAATATGACTAGTATTCAAATTTACTCAGCAATCACTAAGGCCAAAGATGAAGATTTTACCAACTTCTACAGTCTGAAATTGATCAAACATGGAGTCAGGATGCATTGATAATTATTGGTAATTGGAATGCAAAAGTTGGAGACAAAGAAGAAGGATTAGTAGTTGGAACATCTGGTCTTGGTGATGGAAACAACGCCAGAGATTGCATGATAGAATTTTGCAAGGCTAACAACTCCTTCATTGCGAATACCTTTTTTCACCGACATAAACAGCGTCTATCCACATGGACCTCACCAGATGGAATACACAGGAATCAAATCAACTACATCAGTAGAAAGAGACAATGGAAAAACTCAATATCATCAGTGAGAACAAGGCCAGGGATCGACTGTGGAATAGACCATCAATTGCTCTTAGGCAAGTTCAAGTTGAAATTGAGGAAAATTAGAACAAGCCCACCAGAGCCAAAGTACCACCTTGAGCACATCCTACCTGAATTTAAAGACCATCTCAAGAATAGATTTGACACTTTGAACACTAATGACTAAAGACCAGAGGAGCTATGGAATGACATTAAGGACATCACACATGAAGAAAGTAAGAGGTCATTAAAAAGACAGGAAAAAAAGAAAAGATCAAAATGGATGTCAGAAGAGACTCTGAAACTTGTTCTTGAACATCAAGTAGCTAAAATGAACAGAAAAAATGATGAAGTAAAAGAGCTGAACAGAAAATGTCAAAGGGTGGCTCAAGAAGACAAAGTAAAGAAGACCTCTTGAAAGTGTTGAAAAGCAAAGATGTCACCTTGAAGACTAAGGTGGGCCTGACCCAATGACATGTGCAAAGACCTGGAGGTAGAAAACCGAAAAGGAAGAACACGGTTGGCATTTCTCAAGCTGAAAGAAGTAAAGAAAAAAATTCAAGCCTCGAGTTGCAATATTGAAGGATTCTACAGGGAAAATATTAAATGATGCAGGAAGCATCAAAAGAAGACGGAAAGAATACAAAGAGTCACTATACCAAAAAGAATTGGTCAGCATTCAACCATGTCAGGAGGTAGCATATGATCAGGAACCAATGGTACTGAATGAAGAATCCAAGCTGCCCTGAAGAATTGATGGAATACCAATTGAGATGTTTCAACAAATGGATGCAGCTCTGGAAGAGCTCACTCATCTATGCCAAGAAAATTGGAAGACAGCTACCTGGCCAACTGACTAGAAGAGATCCATATTTGTGCCTATTCCCAAGAAAGGTGATCGAACCAAATGCAGAAATTATCAAACAATATCATTAATGTCACATGCAAGTAAAATTTTGCTGAAGATCATTTAAAAGCAGCTGTAATAGTATATTGACAGGAAACTGCCAGAACTCCAAGCCAGATTTAGAAGAGGACATGTAACCAGGGATATCACTGCTGATGTCAGATCCTGGCTGAAAGCAGAGAACGCCAGAAAGATGTTTACCTGTGTTTTATTGACTATGCTAAGGCATTCGACTGTGTGGATCATAATAAACTATGGATAACATCTCAAAGAATGGGAATTCCAGAACACTTAATTGAGCTCATGAAGAAACTGTACACAGATCAAGAGGCAGTCATTTAAACAGATTAAGGGGATACTATTTTTTTTTTATGTAGTTTAAAGTCAGGAAAGGTGTGCCCCAGGGTTGTATCTTTTCACCATACCTTTATTCAATCTGTATGCTAAGCAAATAATCTGAGAAGCTGGACTATATGAAGAAGAACAGAGCATCAGGATTGGAGGAAGACTCATTAACAACCTGCATTATGGAGATGATACAACCTTGCTTGCTGAAAGTGAAGAGGACTTGAAGCACTCACTGGTGAAAATGAAAAACTGCAGCCTTCAGTATGGATTACACCTCAACATAAAGAAAACAAAAATCCTCACAACTGGACAAATAAGCAACGTCATGATAAATGGAGAAAAAAATTGAAGTTGTCAAGGATTTTATCTTACTTGGATCCACAATCAATACCCACGGAAGCAACAGGCAAGAAATCAAAAGACACATTGCATTGGACAAATCTGCTGGAAAAGACCCCTTGAAAGTGTAGAAAAACAAAGATGTCACCTTGAAGACTAAGGTGGGCCTGACCCAAGCCATGTTGTTTTCAATCACCTCGTATGCATGCAAAAGCTGGACGATGAATAAGGAAGACTAAAGAAGAATTGATGCCTTTGAATTGTGATGTTGGAGGAGAATATTGAATATACCATTAACTGACAAAAGAATGAACAAATCTGTCTTGGAAGAAGTACAACCAGAATGCTCCTTAGAAGCAAGGATGGTGAGGCTACATCTCACATACTCTAGACATGTTATCAGGAGCGTTCAGTCCCTGGAGAAGGACATCATGCTTGGTAAAGTAGAGGACTATCAAAAAATAGAAAGACCCTCAACAAGATGGATTGACACACTGGCTACAACAATGCACTCAAGCATAACAATGATTGTGAGGATGGCACAGGACCTGGTAGTGTTTTGTTCTATTGTAAATAGGGTTGCTATGAGTCAGAACTGGCTCGAGGGCACCTAACAACAACAGCAACCTAGCGTCCCAGCCCCGCCCACAGTCCCAGAAAGGGCAATTCCATGTATCATGGGACCTTACTTCCCTGGCCACAGCTAATTAGACCAGGATGGATTCCTGTCCATGCATAACCAACTAAATAAGTCTCCTCATCAAAGGAGAATGAAGAACACCAAGGAAACAAGGCGATTACGAGCCCAAGAGACAGAAAGGGCCACATGAACCAGCAACTACGTCATCCTGAGACCAGAAGAACTAGATGGAGCCCGGCTGCAACCGATGACTGCCCTGACAGGGAACACAACAGAAAACCCCTGAGGAAGCAGGAGACCAGTGGGATGCAGACCCCAAATTCTCATAAGACCAGACATAATGGTCTGACTGAGACTGGAAGGACCCTGGTGGTCATGGCCCCCAGACCTTCTGTTGGCCCAGGACAGGAACCATTCCCGAAGCCAACTCTTCAGACATGGATTGGACTGGACAATGGGTTGGAGAGGGATGCTGTTGAGGAGTGGGCTTCTTGGATCAGGTGGACACTTGAGACTATGTTGGCATCTCCTGCCTGGAGGGGAGATGAGAGGGTGGAGAGGGTTAGAAGCTGGCGAAATGGACATGAAAAGAGAGAATGGAAGGAGAGATCAGGCTGTCTCATTAGGGGGAGAGTAGTTGGGAGTGTGTAGCAAGGTGTATATGGGTTTTTGTGTGACAGGCCGACTTGATTTGTAAACTTTCAGTTAAAGCACAATAAAAATTATTTTAAATAAATAAGTATCCTCAGACTCTCAGTTTTTCCTACCCCACACAAATCTGTCAACAAGTTGTTTTATTTCACATTGTAAATATTCAATAGATCTAATAACTTCACAGGAGTCCTGGGTGGCACAAATGTTTAAGTTGCTGTTGTTGGTGCCATCTAGTCCTTTTTGACTCATAGTGACCCCATGTGACAGGATAGAACTGAGCTTCATAGGATTTTCTTGGCTGTAATCTTTACGAAAGCAGATTACCAGGTCTTTCTCCCTCAGAGTCACTGGGTGGATTTGAACCACCAATCTTCCCATAGCAGCTGAGCACTTAACTGCTCCACCAGGGCTCCTTAAATGGTTAAGTACTCAACTGCTAACCAAAAGATTATGGTTTGAACCTACCCAGAGGCACCTCAGAAGAAAGACCTGGCAATCTGCTTCCAAAGGACACAGACTTGAAAACTCTACAGTGCACAGGTCTACTCTGAAGCACGTGGGGTCACCATGAGTCGGAATTGACTCAAAGGCAACTTGTAAATATCTTCACACTCAGGGCTTAAGCCACACTGAATCATTTGTAGTCCCCAAGATATACCATGGTTTTCCCACCTCTGGGTTTTTATACATGTTCTTACCTCTGCTTGGAATGCCTCTCCCTACCTCATCCACCTGAAAACTCATATTCATCCTCCAAAACCCAACACTAGTATTGCCTCTCCTGGAAAACCTCATTTGTCATCCCCAGCAGTTTGCTTCTCTCTTGAAACATTGGACCCTGACCCACACACTCACTTCATCCCTCTTTCTCACCCCTCTGCAGCTTTAGGCCCAGATTATAGAGGTAATGGAGAACACATCTCAAAGACCTTCTATCTCTCTGTCTTAGTTATCTAGTGCTGTATAACAGAAATAGCACAAGTGAATGACTTTAACAAATAGAAGTTTATTCTCTCATATTTAGGAGGCTACAAGTTCAAATTCAGGGTGCCAACTCCAGGGGAAGGCTTTCTGTCTCTGTCAGCTCTAGAGGAAGGTCCTTGTCATCCATCAGTCTTTCCCTGGGTCTAGGAGCTCTCCGCACAGGGACCCTGAGTCCACAGGACGTGCTCCACTCCCAGCTCTTCTTTCTTGGCAGTAAGAGGTTCCTCTCCTCTCTGCTTGCTTCTCTCTTTTATATCTCAAAAGGGATTGACTCAAGACACAATCTAGCCTTGTAGATTTTAGCCTGCCTCATTAACATAACTGCCTCTTATCCCACCTCATTAACATCATAAAGGTTAGGATTTACAACACATAGGATAATCACATCATATCACAAAATGGAGGACAACCACACAATATTGAGAATCATGGTCTAGCAAAGTTGACACACATTTTGGGGGGACACAATTCAACCCATAACACTCTCCTCATATTGTGTGTTGGTCCTGGGCCTGTTATCCCTCAAACCCATTCCTCATCCTCTCTTGCTCTGCTCCCTATACATCAGGGCTGAACCACTGAACCCGAGTTTCCCAGGTTCCTGAGTCTTCTGGCTTCTGTCTGAGTTTGGTCAATGTGGAGCACTAGAAGGAAATTGGGTAGCTAGAGAGGAAAAAAAAAAAAAATCGTATCTTCTCTAGTATTACGTCTCCAAATCTTTCAACTATTCTTGACAGGACAAGGTTTCTAGGATCCTCTCTATCCTTTGGACATGCTCCCATTCAACAGCACTCCTTGAAGAGAGGCTATGAGGATGGAACACAGGTCTTCAGATGTCATCTCACCTCCCTTGCTCCAGACACTCAACCTCTACTGATGTATCCAAGACTGAATTTCCTTTTGGAGTTATGAGCGCAAGTGTAGAATTTGAAGACTCACTGTGGATTTAAAGATTTGTCACATAATGGAAGAAAAAATGTGTTTTCCATTTGAGCTAAAAATGCCCATTCCTGTCTGGGGCAGTTGGTTGGATAACTCAACATTCATTTAAATCCCTTTTTAATTGCCCACTTCTACTCTAGAGATAGAAAAAAGAAATAATTTCTTTCTTGGGAAAGGTGAAGCGTGTAACACAGTTCTGATCAATTAAGTAGGAATGGAAATCTGTTAGAGGTTTATGGAAAAGTTTTTGCCTTTCTAAAAAAAATTCAGAGAGATAGACGTCTTTGGAAGCATACCTTTCTGGTCCTATCTGCCTTGAGCACAGGCATAATGCAACTATGAGAGAAAAGCCTAGACAATCTCGGAAAGACTGGCCCTGACATTGTTGCATCACCGAACCAATGTTGACTTCCCCCTACTGTGGACTTCTTATGGTGTTAGGAAAAAAGTTCCAAGCAGCACACTGGAGAAAAATAAGATTTTCAACTGATAAACATATCACAAGCAAAAGGTTAATATCCCTAATATTTTTTAAGCTTCTAAAAATAAAGAGGTAAAAGACTACATAGAAAAATGAACAAGAGATTTGAACAGCAAGTTAACAGAAAAGAAAAGCAAATGGCTCTTAACCACATGAAAAGATGCTCAACCTTGCTCATAATAAGAAAAATGCAAATGAAAATTGAGATTTCATTTTTCACTTATTATTAGGCTGGCAAAAACTTCAAAATTTTGACAGCATACTGTCCTGGTGAAGCTCTGGGCAGTAGACACTCTCATACTTTGCTGGTGGGCATGTAAAATTGGACAATCCTATGGAAAGGAATTTGGCAAAATTATCTATACATTCACTCTTTGACCCAGCAATTCCACTTCTAGGAATATACCCCAAAGGTAAATTGTCCAAAAATTAAAAAAAAAAAAAAGAAAGCATGAGGCTATTCATTACAGTGCTATTTGTAAGTACCGCCCCTCCCTCAACAATAGGAAATTGTTGGATAAACTATGGTATAACCACACAATGGAATTATATGCAGATATAAAGAAGAATGAGGGCCATTTCTATATATTACTAAAGAGTGATCTTCGGAATGCATTTTTGAAGTAAATGAAGTAAAATGGTAAAAGTGTGTATAGTATGCTACCATTACCACAGTATGCTAAAAAAGAGAAGGAGAGATCCAATTATATTTGTATATTTTAAAATGAAAAGATAAATGATAACTTTTTTTTTTTTAATGGTTACCTAAAAACAGAGGGAGGGAAAAGAGTGGAGGGGACAAGGATGGAAGCTAGATTCCTTTGAATGTGCCTCACTTTGTAATTTAGAACCATGTAAGTATTTTCCATAATTGTTAAGATAAAATGAAATTTTGAAATTAATCTCTAAAAATAAAAACTTAAAAGAGATAAGTGAAAATAAAAATAAATCCCTTTCTGATTCATTAAAAGAATTTTTAATATTGTCAGTCTTGCCTTCCTGGTGTAAATCCACTTTGATCATGATGCACTATCTTTTTTACCCATTGTGGGACTGAGTGTGGTAATGCTTTGTTTAGGATTTTCACTTTATAATCTACGTAAGATTGGCCTAAAATCTTCGGTTCTCATACTGTCTGTATTAGTTTCTTAGAGCTGTCATAACAAAACACCACAAAATGGGCAGCTTAAAATGACAGAAATTTATTGTCTCACAGTTCTGGAGGCTAGAAGTCTGAACTCAGGGTCGTGTTCTCTCTGAAGGCTCTAGGGGAAGATTCTTTCTTGTTTCCCCCAGCTTCTTGTAGCTCCAGGCATTCCTTGGCTTGTAGCTGCAGAGTAATGCCAACCTCTGCCTCCATTGTCACATGGCATTCTTCTTTCTGTGTGTCTGTGTCTCTTTTCTTCTTCTATAAGGACACCACTGACATTGGATTAGGATCCACTCTACTTTGGTATATAGGGTCGCTTTGAGTCAAAATAAACTCAAAAGCACACAACAACAACTACTCCAGTATAACCTCATGTTAACTTAACCGATTGCATCTTCAGAGACTCTATTTCCAAACAACATCGCATTCACAGTTATCAGGGGTTAGGACTTCGACATATCATTTTGGGGAGACACAATTCAACCCAAAACGTTGTCCTTGTCTGATTTTTTAAAATCAAAGTTATAGAGTGTCATAAAAATTGTTTTAAAAGATCCTATCTTCTTTTTTTTTTTATCTTCTTCTATACCCTGGAAGAATTTACGTAGTATTAAAATTATTGTCCTTTTAATGTTTGGTAGAGCTCAACCACATGAAACAACTAAATACACCAGACAAAATGTATGAAACAACAGTTTTCAAGACACTGGATATCAGGCAATGAACGACAGTTCTCCCTGAGAGACAAGAAACAAACAAGGGAAGCCATCTAATTGCTCTAGCTTACTGCCTTGAGAGAGTGCCCAGGACATGAAACAGGGGGAGGAAGCTCAGGCAGATACCCTAAATTGAGGAGACAGAACTGAGAATCTGGGGAGACTGAAAGATATTTTGAATTGAATGAAAATGAAAACATATCAAAATTTGTGGATACAGCTAAAGCAGTACTTAGCGGAAAACTTATAGCACTAAACATCTATATTAAAAATGAACACAGCTTCCACTTTAGGAAACTAGAAAAGGAAGAGTAAATTAAATCCAAAGAAAGCAGAAGGAAAAAGATAAAAATCAGAACACAAATAAATGAAATTAAAAAAACAGAAAAACAATAGAAGAAATAAACCAAAACCAGATTCTTTGAGAAGATAATAAAATTGATGAACTTCTAGCCAGATTAATCAGGAAAAAAGAAAAGACAAAAATTAAAAATATCAGGAATAAGAAAGATGATATCACTACAGATTCTACACATATTAAAAGAATAGTAAGGGGATATAAAGAACTACTTTATTTCAATAAATTCAACAACTTAGACGAAATGGACAAATTTCTTAAAAAACACAAACTACCGAAGCTCACTCAAAGAAATAGGTCATCTGCATAGCCCTATGTCTGTTTAAAAAATTGGGTGTGTAGTTTTACAATTCTCACAAAGAAGCCTCTAGCCCAGGTGGCTTCACTGGTGAATTCTACTAAATATTTAAGGAAGAAATAATACCAATTCTATACAAACTCTTCCCAAAAATTGAAAAGGAAGAAATACTTTCCAACTCATTCTATGAGATTAGCATTACCCTGGTATCAAAATCAAACAAAGATATTACAAGAAAACTACAGACAAATATCCCTCATGAATATAATGCATAAATTCTAAACAGAATTTTAGCAAATTCAATTTAACAATGTATAAAAAGGGTAATAGAACATCATCAAGGGGGTTTACCCAGGGAATGCATGTTTGATTTAATATAAGGAAATCGACCGTTGTGATTCACTATACTACCAAGGAAACCCTGGTGGTGTAGAGGTTAGGGGTAACGGCTGCTAACCAAAAGGTCAGTAATTTGAATTCACCAGGCACTCCTTGGAAACCCCATGGGGCAATTCTACTCTGTCCTATAGGGTTGCTGTGAGTCGGAATCAACTCGATGGCAACGGATTTGGATTTTTTTTTAATATTAACAAAAAATAAATAAAGCTATATGATTGTCTCAATAACCCAGTGCCGTCAAGTCTATTCTGACTCATAGTGACCCTGTAGATGCAGAAAAAACATTTGACAAAACCCGATATCCTTTCTGATAAAAACTCTCAGCAAACTTGAAATAGAAGAGAATTCCTCAATTTGATAAAGAAAATCTATGGAATACCTAATATCATACTAGTATCATACTTAATGGAAACCCTGGTAGCATAGTGGTTAAGTACTATGGCTGCTAACCAAAAAAAGGTCAGCAGTTCAAACCCACAAGGCGCTCCTTGGAAGCTCTATCGGGCAGTTCTACCCTGTCCAATAGGGTCACTATGAGTCAGAATCGACTCGACAGCAATGGGTTTGGCCTGGTTTTTTGGCATCATACTTAATGGTGAAAGAGAGAATACTTTACCCTAAGATCAAAATAAGTTAAGGACGTCTGCTCTCACCACTTCTATTCAACTTTATACTGCAGGTCCTAAATAGTTCAATTAGGCAAAGAAAACAAATAAGAGACATCCAGACTGGAAAGAAATAAGTAAAGCAGTCTTTATTCACTGATGACATGATTGTCTATGTAGAAAATCTGATGGAATCTACAAAAAAGCTACTAGGATAAAAAAAATTAGCTTAGTTGCAGGATACAAAAATCAATTTTATTTCTAGATATCGACAGTGAAAAATTGGAAGTTGAAATTTTTTAAATACCATTTACAGTAGCATAGACAAATATGAAATACTTAGAGATAAATCTGATAAAAGATTTGGAATACTTGAACACACAAAACTACAAACACTGCTGAAAAAAATTAAGAAAGACCTAAATAAATGAACCAATATATTGTGTTTATGGGTGGGAAGACTCAGTGTTAATAAGATAATAATTTTCTCCAAACTGATGTGTAGGTTCGATGCAATTCTAATCAAAATCCCAGCAGGCTTTTTTTTTCTTTAGAAATTGACAAGCCAATTCTAAAATTCATACAGAAATACAAAAGACCTCCAAAGCCAAAACAACTTTTTAAAAGAACAAAGTTAAAGAACTAACTTTACCTGATTTTAAGACTTACTATAAAACTACATTAATCAAGACAGTGTGGTATTGTTGTAAAGACAGACAAATAGATCAATGAAACACAATAAAAAAAAAAAAAATTTTTTTTTCCAGAAATAGATCCACAAATATATGGACGACTGATTTTCAACAATGGTGCAAAAGCAATTCAGTGGAGAAAGATAGTCTTTTCAACAAATGGTGCAGGAATAGTTGGATATCCATATACAAGAAAATGTTTGGCCCATACCTTGCACCATTTACAAAAAATTAACTCAAAATGAATACTAGATCTAAATGTAAACCCTAAAACTATAAAACTTTTAGAAGAAAACATAGAAGATCTTTGTGACCTTGGGTCAGGCAGAGATTATCTCAGATATGATACCAAAAGCACAATCTACAAATACATTGGGCTTCATCAAAATTAAAATTTTCTTCTCTTTTGAAAACTCTGTAAAAGAATAAAAAGATGAGCCATAGACTGAAAGAAAATATCTGTAAATCATATATCTGCCAAAGGACTTGTATCCAGAATATACAAAGAACTCTCAAAGCTAAACGTTAAGAAAACAAAAAACCTAGCTAAAAATGGGCAAAAGATTTGACATGCTATCAAAGAAGATATATGGATAGGAAATAAGCATATGAAAAGATTCTCAAATTAATAGTCAATGTCATTGTTGTTGTGTACCCTCAAGTCAATTCTGACTCATAGAACTGCTCCACCGGGTTTCCTAGGCTGTAATCTTTACCAGAGCAGATCTTTTTTCCAGCAAAGTGGCCCCATGGCCTTTTGGTTAACAGCTTAACCACTGGGCCTCCAGGAGCTCTAACAGTCAATAGGAAATGCACATTAAAACCACAATGAGAGGTGGCGCCAAGATGGTGGAATAACCAGACACTTCCAGCGATCCCTCTTACAACAAAGACCCCAAAAAACAAGTGAGACAATCATATTTATGACAAGCTAGAAGCCCTGAATATCAAAGGCAAAATTAGAAAACAGACTGAGTGGCTGGCGTAAGGAGAGAAGGTTCAGGAGCAGAGAGGAGCCGCTGGACCTGAATCGCTGGTATCCCTCAGGCACCATTCCCAGGAGCAGCTGCTGTGGGCTGGTAGTAGCGTTCGGCCGCTGTTTCCTCAGGTAGAAGCAGCCAGCCACACAGCCTACTCACACCTCCGGAAGCAGAGAAGAACGGCGCTCTCGGCAAAAGCTAAGTACTTGCGTATATTTTACCATGCCCCCCACCCCTAAGCCGGCTTCAGAGGCTGTTGATTTCCTTGGGCCTGAGATAGGCCCTGTTGAGTACCGGGAACCATTCTCCTGGCCTTGGAGAAGGAATAAACTTGCATTTGGGGGAAAATATAATTTGCTAGCTCCACTAACCTTGGGAGTTCTGGACAGAAGTGGCTCTTGTCCAGGCATAAACAGTCCATGAACTTTGAATAACTTTCACCCCTGCATGGACCTGTGTGGGCCTCGTTTGGGTTAATAGGCCCTTATTGGCAGACCACAACTGTTTCAGTTGTGCAATAGAGAGGTGGGTTTTTGATGTTTGACACCGCTTTCCCTGTTAAACAGGGTCCTCACCTACCCACATCAGGGGCCTAAGGACTGGTGGTTCCACTCAGGTCACCCAGCCACCCGTGACGGCGGGCCAAGGATAACTGGTGCCTCCTAGTCCTTACAACCAAAAGCACTGGGGGCCCATGGTCCATCTGCAGAACCCACACACCCGTATGCTCTAGGGAAGAGGGACCTGCTTTCCTCAGAGACACTTGGGGGACAATTCTCAGCCCCCCGCCTTGTTCAGAGCCTGACCTCCTGCTGCAACCAGATACCGGTACCTACACCAATCACCCCTCCCTCTCTAAGGCTGTTGGGGAGAGCCTGTACCACACACTTGATGGCCAGCTACCTGGACACCTGAGCTGAATCCATACAAGAAAAATGAATGGACTCCTAGGCTAATATACCTGATAACCATTCTAGCCATCTGGTGACAGGACGTCAGAGCTTCAAAGGAGAAAGAAACCACAATGAGTAGGCCATCCAAGGCAGAGCAACTAGTGTCTATTCACCTGAAGCAACAGAAGAAGGAGAGTCAGAAATAGGAGGAGGATATGAAATGTGTAGCTAATTGCCTCCATGAACAACTGCCTCCTTTGCCATGAGACCAGAAGAATTGGATGACGCCGGGCTACCATTCCTGAACATTTTGATCAAAGATTCCACAGAAGAATCCTGATCAAAAGGGGAGGAGCACAGAACAGAATTTCAAACTCTCATGGAATGAGCCATGGAGAATGAACCCCTGAAACTACTGCCCTGAGACAACTTTTAAGTCTTAAATCAAAAATACCCTCTGAAGTCATCTTAAAATTGCAAAATAGTTTAGCTTAACTAGTAAAAACATTGGCCTTAAGTATTGTGCTCTTTTAAGAACTATCTACATGGGATCAAATTCACAACAGCAATTAGATAGGAAACTTAGGAGGCAGTGAGTTTATGTTAACGGGGGAGGAACAACTCAGAAAAGGAGAGTGAGAATGGCTGCACAACCCAAAAAAATGTCATCAAAGTCCCTACGTTGTACATATAGAAACTGTTGAATTGGTGTGTGTTTTGCTATGTATATTCTCAACAAGAACAAAATAAATAGAATTTAGAAGTAAAAAAAAAAAAACCCACAATGTGTTACTACTACATACCTATAAGAATGGTTACAATAAAGCAGATTGACCATGCCAAGAGTTGGTGGGGGTATGGAGGTACTTGAGCTCTACTCTGCTGCTGCTGCTGCCAATGTGAAATGATTGGAACCACTCTGGAAAACAGTTTGACTGTTCCTTTAAAAGATAAATATATACTTACCATTGTTCCAGCCTTTCCTCTTCTAAATATTTGCCCAAGAGAAATGAAGGCATATATCCCTGCAAAGACTCATAGATAAATATTTACAGAAGATTGATTTGTAGTAGTCAAAATCTGGAAACAACCCAAATGTCCACCAACAGGTGAATGGGTGAACGAATTGTGGTGTATCCAAACAATGGAAAAGTACTCAGCAATAAAAAGAATAAACTATTGATACATGCAACAACATAAATGAATCTCAAAATAATTAGGCTTAGTGAAAGGAGCCTGACCAAAAAAAGAGTACACACTATAAGATCCCACTTGTATAAGATTCTAGAAAATGCAAACTAATCTGTCGTGACAAAAAGCAGATCAGTAGTTACCTGGTGTGGTAGACAACGTCTAAAATGGCACCCAATGATTGCTGCCTCCTGGTATTCACACCCTTGTGTAATTCCTTCCCCTTGAGTGTGGGCTGGATCTAGTGACTTGCTTCTAATAAATAGAACATGGCAAAAAATGATGGGATGTCATTTTTTGAGATCTGGTTACAAAAAGATAGTGGTTTCCATCTTGCTTGCTCTCTCTGGCTCGATTGCACTGATGAAGTCAGCTGCCATGTTGTGAGCTGCCCTAAGGAGAGGCAAGCAACTGAGGGAAACCTCCGATCAACAGCCAGTGAGGAACTGAAGCCCTCCGTCCAACAGCTTGTGAAGAGCTGAATCCTGCCGACGACCAAGGCTGGATGCATATTCTCTTCCAGTCAGGCTGTAAGATGAGACTGCAGCTCTGGCCAACATCTTGTTTACAGGCTTAGGAGAGCCCTTAAGGCTGAGGTACCTAGGTAGATGGTGCCAGGTTCCTTAACTACAAAAAACGTGAACTAGTGTCTTGGAGGAAGTACAGCCAGAATGCTCCTTAGAAGGGAGAATGGTGAGACTTTGTCTCACTTACTTTGGACATGTTATCAGGAGGGACCAATCTCTGGAGAAGGACATCATGCTTGGTAGAGGGTCAGCAAAAAAGAGAAAGACCCTCAATAAAATGGGTTGACACAGTGGCTGCACCAATGGTCTCAAACATACCTACTACTGTAAGGATGGGGCAATATTTCATTCTATTATACATAAGATCACTATGAGCGGAAGCCAGTTAGATGGTACCTAACAACAATAGTAAATTTTGTTGTTTTAAGTCCCTAAGTTTTGGAGTAATTTGTTACACAGCAATAAATAAGTAATGCATCTGTAGACTGGGGAGCAGGTGGAAGGGGCAGGAGGAAGGAACTGCAAATGGGTACAAGGAAACTTTTGGGGGTTATCTTAGTCATCTAGTGCTGCTATAACAGAAATACCACAAGTGGATGGTTTTTAAAAAAAGAAGTTTGTTCTCTCACAGTTCGGTAGGCTAGAAGTCTGAATTCAGGGCGCCAGCTCCAGGGGAATTCTTTCTCTCTCTGTTGGGTCTAGAGGAAGGTCCTCGTCATCAGTCTTCCCTCAGTCTGGGAGCATCTCAGCGCAGGAACCTCAGGTCCAAAGAATGCACTCTGTTCCTGGCACTGCTTTCTTGGTTGTGTGAGGTTCCCACGTCTCTCTGCTTGTTTCTCTCTTTTATAACTCAAAAGAGATTGGCTTAAGATGCTACCTAATCTTGTACCTCATCAATATAACTGCAGCTAATCCATCTTATTATATCATAGTGATAGGACTTATATTGGGAAATCACAACAGAAGAGAAAATAGTAGACCATCATACAAGGGAATAATGACCTAGCTAAGTTGACAGATATTTTGGGGGGACAAAATTTGATCCATGACAGGGGTGACCAATGTATTCATTACACTGACAACAATGATGGTTTCATGGATGTATACATACATCGAAGTTTGTTACTTTGTACACTCTGAATACATACAGTTATATTAGTGGGTTCGAACTGCTGATCTAACGGTTAGCAGCTGAGCACTTAGCCACTATACCTCCCGGCCTCCCCTAAATATACTGCCCCATAGGGTTTCAAGGAGTGTCTGGTGGATTCAAACAGCCGTAGCTCTTAGCCATTATACCACCAGGGTTTTCTATACAATATATAATATATATTGAGATAGCATATTTCAGTAAAGTTGTTTTTTAAAAAGGCTGTTGTGAGGTGAAGTAAGAAGTTTGTTGTTGCTGTTAGTTGCTTTCTAATTGATTCTGGCTCATGGTAACCCCATGTGCACAGAGTAGAACTGCACTCCACAGGGTTTTCAAGGATGTGACTTTTCGGAAGCAGATCACCAGGCCTCACTACTGAGGCACCCATGGGTGAGTTTGAACCACCAACCTTTCAGTTAGTAGTCCAGCACTAACCAATTGTGCCATCCAGGGAGCCTCAAGTAAGAAAAGGACTAGAAGTTCATCATTGAACTCAACAACACGAAGGCCACTGATCCAGAGTGGCCGTCTAGATTTGCCCAGGACTGAGGGGTTCCCAGAACTCAAGATTTTCAGTTTTAAAACTCTCCTGGTTTTTCCTGGGTCTAAGGAACTTTCTAGGATGCAGGACTTGCAGGGCTAAACAGGAACAATCTACTGATGATTCCAACAAGAATGATAGGGGCAGCCACCTTGGGCCTCAACAGCAACCTTGACAAAAGCTGTCTCTTTGGAGTGGTGGGAGCAATTCAAGAGAGAGTGGGAGACAAATTGGGGATACTCTTTTGAGAAGTTTTGTTGTGAACAGGAGACAATGTGGTGGCAGGTGGAGGTAACGTGAAGTCAGAAAACAAATTTTAAGATGCTAATGGGAGTCCTGGGTGGTGCAAACAATTAAGCTTTCTGCTGCTAATTGAAAGGTTGAAGGTTCCAAAGGTTGGAGGTTCAAAAGGTTGGAAGTTCCAAAACTTGGAGGTTCAAAAGCTTGGAGATTCCAATGGCTGGCAGTCTACTTCTGAAAAATCAACCCTGGAGAACCCCATGGAGCACAGTTCTTCTCTAACACACATGGTGTCGCTCTGAGTCAGAATCTACTCAACAGCAACCAGTATGTGATCATGAAAATAATCCAATAGAAAGAAAAATTTGGATAATGCTGCACTATAGAGAAAGGGGAGAATGGCAGGAGAAAAGTAGGCAAGACCCACTTGTCAAGGCAGAGGCTCAACATGTGACCTGAGGCTTCATGCCAGGCCACAGGGCTCCCCCCATGGGTCACAGTGACCCAAAAGTACTGGTTCTTTATTTCTTACAGGCAAGTGACTGATGCTTCTATGGACTCTCATATTTTTAGGCAACTATGAGCTACTAGGAGACCCTGGTGGCAAAGTGCTTAAGTGCTATGGCTGCTAACCAAAAGGACAGCAGTTCAAATCCACAAGGCGCTCCTTGGAAACTCTATGAGACAGTTCTACTACGTCCTATAGGGTTACTATGAGTCGGAATCCGCTTGACGGCAATGGATATGAGCTACTTACTAAGTAGCCTAATGAGTAAGTCAGGAAACATTACTAAAATGTGCCATTCATAAACTAAAATTACCCAGGACTCTACTTTGCTAAGAAATCTGACTGCTACACACTACATAGCAAAGTTGTCAAGCTCCTATCCTGCATACACACTTGAAGATGGTTAGAATTTCACTATTTTCAGGGAGGATTCCTGCTCAGTACTTTATAAGTATTACTCTGAATCTATTGTGGTTTTGGTTACCGATTGCCTTGCTATTTTTCTTTTAAATAACACTCTCTTAGTTTAGCTTTGACACTATCAATTTAGCTTTTTGTGGGTTATTAGGTTAATTTCACAATCTTGAGTGAATCACATTTGCATCAATAATTTTTACCCTATGATTTTCTTGCATTAGACTTCAAGACCTATGTTTAGGGTTTAAATGTGAATCACTCATATCTACTGCTTATAGAAGGACATGTCATGTGCGATAGGCTGCTTGTGAATATCAGCTATTTTAACAAGTAAAATAAAATCACTGGGTTTTTTTAAGTTTTTAGAAGATCGTTTTATAGTATAAAAATCAGTTATGTGTGTTTGTTCTTCTAAAGTAACTAGTAAGTGATCCATTTATATTGCTGGTATCATGACAAATTCAACCTGTTTTCTTTCTCTCCGTTTGTCTTAGTTTCTCAGTGCTGCTGTAACAGAAATACCGTAAGAGGGTGGATTTAAAGAACAGAAGTTTATTTTCTCACAGTGTCGTTGTGTTGTTGTTAGTTGCCACGGAGTCAACTCCAACTCCTGGTGACTCCATGTGTTCAGAGTTGAACTGTGCCATAGGGTTTTCAAGGCTATGACTTTTTGGAAGCAGATTGTCAAGCCTGTCTCCTGAGAAGCCTCTGGGAGGGTCTGAGTCCAAGTCTGAGGGGGCAACAGATGAGGTGTGGAATGACATCCAAGGCACCACAGATATGAGAGGCACCCAACTGAGGCCACCAGACAACAGGGAGAAAGGTGTTTCTACTAAGTCGTCACTGTTATCAATGTCTATCTTGAAATTGGTCAGGGATGGGGTGGAGGGTAGGGGGATAGGGGTAAGGAAGTGGAGGGGTGCAATTTAGAGGTTGCCCTTGGGCACTCAAATTGGGCTTAGGGGAGGCCAAGCAATTTAGAGATTGCCTGTGGGTGCTCATTACCCTCGCTACACCCCTGGTTCCAACTTCCAACTTTTTAGCTAATAGTGAGCGCTTAACCATTTGTGCCACACAGGGACACTCACAGAACAGGAGGCCAGAAGTCCAAAAGCCGCTCTCAAGGAAGGCTCTCTATCTCTGTTGGCCCTGGGAAAGGGCTATATCTCAGCTTCTGTAGCCCTGGCATTCCTCTGTTCCTCGAAGATGCTCATGTGTGCTTCCCTCTTCCCGTTTGCGCTGGTTTGTCTCTGTGTCTAATCTGCTGTTTTTATATCTCAAAAATGATTACGTTTAAGATATACCCTACACTGATAGAGCCTCATTAACGTGACAAAGAAAACCCCATTCCCAAACGGGATTACATCCACAGGTATAGGGTTTAGGATTCCAACAGATTTTGGGGCGGGGGCCCACAGTTCAATCCGTAACACCATTCTTTGTAACCCTGGAGGTTTTTCCCCAGTGGAAACTAGAGGGAAGAAGAGAGCTGCAAAGTCTTATGACTTTCCTGTGGGTGCCCACAATCCCAAGATTCAGAAGCCCCAATTGTAGAAGGAGGTCTTTAGGGCTTCTCAGGACAGGCCTTTGTGCCAGCGCGGCAGAGTCAACCTCTCCCCAAGTCACGTCAGCACAATTTTTTCAGCCCCAAGCTGGTCCTCAGGCATGCCCACCAGCCAGTCCTCCTCCTTATGGACCAGTCCAGAGTGCTCAGAGGCTTTGTTGCAAGGAAATAATAGCCCATTTTATGGGCTGTATCTTCCCTTCCCTGCACCCACCCCCCTTGGCTTCTCTCTTCTCCTTGTCCCAAGATTTACTGTTCTAAATATAGTTTTTAACAGGTGTCCAGCCAGGGCGGAAGGCCATGGTCCAGCTGTCCCCAGATACTTGGGTTCTCTCCAACTGTCTTGCTGGAACCACCGGGCCCTGGGCACACTTACTGAGTGCAGATAGCCCTCCCTGGGGCGAGGGAGGGGAAGCTTCTCATTCCCGGAGCAAAGCTGAGCCCCAGATCTGGGAGGACTGCCTGGGCTCAACAAGGAATCAGGACTAGATCCTATTTCCCTATTCATGGCAGAGACGGCCAGATGTCAATTCAATATCTATCCTGTCCTTCTTTCTTATGATATAACCCTGATTTGGGGGCAAGGAGTGGGGGTCAGAACAACAACAAAAAAAAGAACAAAGAACCAGCTAAAAATGAAACAAAACTAAAATCTTACATTTCCCAGCCCAGTTCTTACCAATAAAGACATAAGTTAAAGTTAAGAAGGATTTTCTTTTTAATATAAGTACCATCCCTCCGTACTTCCCTCTTTCTCCTATCCAAGACTAGATCGTGATGGTTAGAGTACAGCAGCCATTTTGTGACCAAGAGGAAAAGGATAAAAGACTCAGGACTGCAGACCTGACATCCTTGAACCTGTAAAACAACACCAGCCACAGCCTAGCTCTCTTGTTGTATGAGGATAATAAATAATAAGCTCTTGCATGTTTAAGTTTCATATCTGTCATTCACAACTGAAAGCAAGTCCTAACTGATAAACTACCCTTCACCCAGGGCCAAGGGCTGGAGCAGGTAGCTAAGGACATGCCTGTTTGATATCTTCCTCCTTCCTCCCTACCTCCCTCCTTTCCTCTCTTCCTTCCTTCTTACCCTTTGAGCCCCCACTACACACCAAGCGCTGTTCTCTGTGCTGCAGGAGGGAGTAGAACTGCAGGCCATCCTGGGGAGAGTTTGCCACCTGCTCTATGGGGCTGATCTTGCCCCCAGAGATGACCCTGGGTCTCATAGGTGTTTTCTAAGGGAAGCAGGAGGCAGAGAGGGAAAAGCATAAATCTCTGAGGCGGGCTGACTTGTGTTTGAATCCCAGCTCTGCCACCTGTTGGCTGTGAGATCTTGGGTAAATCATTGAGCCTAAGTATAAATTCCCCTGTACCACGAGCTGTTGTAAGGATTAAATGACACAGTAATAGTTCACCCTTTTGTTGTTAGTTGCTGTCAGATCGGCTCCAACTCATGGTGACCCCATGAATAACAGAACAAAATGTTGCCCAGTCCTGCGCCATCTTTATGATCTTTGTATGTTTAAGCCCATTGTCAAGGCTATTGTGTCAATCCACCTCACTGAAGGTCTCCTTCAAGTGGGTGCTTACTCCAAGCCAGGTGATTTTTAGACATTATTTCTTACCCCAAGCCAGGTGATGTTATTTCTGAGCTTCACAGCCACTGTTTTTTAAAGTTTAATGTACAAAGAATCGTGAGAAGATATTGTTAAAATGCAGATTTTAGTTCAGGAGGTCTGGGGTGGGGCCTGAGAGTCTGCATTTCTGACAAGCTCCCAGGTAATGCTGAGGCAGCTGGTCTGCAGTCCACACTCTGAGTATCAGAGCTGCAGGAGGTATGTCAGAGGTCAAATATTTCCAGGGTCAGCAGCAAAAGTCAATAATCAAGAGGACCTGGTGGCACTACCTAAAGGGGGCTGCTCTCCATTGCCCCACAGAACTGCCAGGTATTTCCACTTTTTCAGAGAAACCAGAAACCCAGAGTTTTAGGTGAAATCTCTTAATTTTAAAACGTTATTAGCAAATTCAATTTTTTTTAAGTTTATTTTGTTGTTGTTGTTGAAAATATACACGGCTAAATGGATACCAATTCAGCAATTTCTACATGTACAATTAAGTGACACTGATTACATTCTTCAAGTTGTACAACCATTCTCACCCTCCTTTTCCAAATTGTTCCTGCCCCATTAACATAAACTCACTGCCCCTGAGTTTCCTATCTAAACTTTTGAGTTGCTATTGCCAATTTGATCCCGTATAGATAATTCTTCAGAAGAGCACAATGCTGAAGGCAGACATTCTTTGAGGCATTAATGGCAGACAATAAACTACATATATTTGAAGTGTACAAGTTGATAAGTTTTGACATTTGTGTACACTCATGAACAGAATCAAGTTCTTAAAAAGCCACTTGGTCAATTGGCTAAACTCAGTTGGAGGTCAGATAACAGCTATGAATCCCCAGTTACATCCTCTGAGGTAGGATTTGTACACCTGCTTTAAGGTGGGGGAACCTGAGGCTAGAAAGAGGAAGTGACCTAAGGCCACATAGCTAGAAGCCAAGGAGTCAGGGTACAAACCTAGGTCTGTCTAGCTCTAAAGTATAGCCCCTCCCACCACAACCACTGTTGCCAACGAACCACTTAAAGTGAAGGCTTTTGGGTAACCTAACTCTGTGGCTACAACAGTAAAAGAAGACTCCCTGCCTCCTCCATTTTTCATTCTCATTCCCAGAAAATCGTCTCTAAAGAACAGAGGAGGCTCCAAATTGCACATGTCACACCAGGAGAGAGGACAAAGCAGGCCCTATTGAAATTGTGAAGACTTCTTGAAAATGGGTCCAAACCCCATGAAGTCTCATCTTGATTTCTAGAGCACAGCTCTGCGTCATTGGACCCAGCGGGCTTTCTGTAGCCTCAGTGGCTCCTCTGAGGGAGCCCTGGTGCCCAGGACACACAGAGAGGGCAGGAACTAACCAAAGCCATCAGGGAACAGACTCTAAATCAGTCAGGATGTTTTCAGCCACAGTAACAGAAACCCTCAACTCCAAGTAGCTTAAAATGTAAGGAGACAACAAAAAGACAACCCCAATTGAAAAAGAGCAAAGGACTGACATAGATATTTCTCCAAAGAAGATATACAAATGACCAATAAAAAAAAAAAAAAAATAGGTGCATGAAAAAATGCTCAACATCATTAGGCAATAGGGAAATGCAAATGAAAACCACAATGAATACTGCTTCACACCCACTAGGAAGGCTATTATCAGAAAAACTGAAAACAACAAGTGTCATGGAGGATATGGAAAAATTGGAACCCTTGTGCTTTGCCGGTGGGAATGTAATACAACTGCTGTGGAAAAGGTTTTAGTGATTCCTCAAAAAGTTAAACAAAGAATTACCATATGATCCAGCAATTCCACTCCTAAGTATATACCCAAATGACTTGAAAGCAGAGACTCAAAACATGTAATGCACACCAATGCTCATGGCAGCATTATTTGCAATAGCCAAAAGGTGGAAACAACCCAGGTGTCCATCAACAGATAAATGGATAAACAAAATGTGGTACATACATACAGCAGAATATTATTCAGCCATAAAACCAAAACCCACTGCTGTCGAGTCGATTCTGACTCATAGCAAACCTATAGGACAGAGTAGAACTGCCCCACAGAGTTTCCAAGGAGCACCTGGGGGATTCGAACTGCCGAACTTTTGGTTAGCAGCCACAGCTCTTAACCACTATGCCACCAGGGTTTCCACTCAGCCATAGAGAGAAATGAAATTCTGATACATGCTACTATATGGATGAACCTTTAAAAGTTTATGCTGAGTGAAACAAGTCAGATACAAAAGGACAAATTTGTATGATCACACTCGTATGAAATATCTAGAAGAGCCAAATGCATAGACAAAAATTTATTAGTGGTTACCAGGGTGGGGGGAGGAGTTATTACTTAAGGAGTACTGAGTTTCTGTTACCAAAACTCAAATCAAACACATTGCCATTGAGTTGATTCCAACTCATAGTGACCCTGTAAGACAGAGTAGAACTGCCTCATAGGGTTTTCAAGGAGCAGCTGGTAGATTCGAACTGCCGACCTTTTGGTTAGCAGCTGAATGCTTAACCACTGCACCACTAGGGCTCCAAGTTTCTGTTACAGATGATGAAAAATTTAGAACCAGACAGTGGCAATGGCTGTACAACATGGGAAACATAATTACCTAACATCAGTGAATTTACACTTAAAAATGGTTAAATGATGAATTCTTTGTTACATAGATTTTTTTTTAATGTAAGGGAGTTTATTATCTCACATGTCAGGAAGTCCAGAGATGGAAAGGAAGTGCTCCAGACCAGGTGCTGAGCTCTCCAACTCTTTTCTGTCCGGTTTCCTGAGACTGTGCCACTCCATGTGTTGAGCTGGTTACAAGATGACCCCAGCAGTTCTAGGCATCACATCTGGGCAAAGAAGAGAGACCATCTCTTCCTGGGGCTGGTTATTAGAAGTAAGGAAGCTTTTCCCAAAAGTCCCCCTACTGGTGATGTCCCTTCATGTCTTATGTAGCCTCTCCATGTGGCCTGATCGTCCTCACACCATGGTGTCTGTGTTCCCAGGGCAAGTATCTCAAGAGTTAGTGAGGACAGAAGTTGGATCTCCTTTTGTGACCTCACCTTAGAAGTCATGCAGCATCATTTCCACCACATTGTATTCATCAAGTTATTCATAAAGTCCCACCCAGCTTCAAGGAGAGGAGAAGCAGAATCTACCTCTTGAAGGAGGAATGGCAAGGCTCTAGAGAAGGAAGTGAGAACAGGATAGATGGTGGCCACTTTTGGGGAATACAATCTGCTCTACCAGGAGATCTAGTCTGCCTTTGCACAGCCATCCCTCACACTGCTCACTTCCCTTCCAAGTCTTGTGGAGGTACACCTCCCTGGCAGGATGGAGATCACCTGCAGAACCCTGCTGGGAGTCAAAGAAATGCTGTTTCTAGCTTTTCAGCCTCCATAGTACAGGAAGTCAAGATAGAAGGGGGTTGGAATGGGTGGTGAATGAGTTAGCTTAAGGTGTCTGCCATAGCTAAGAAAGAAGAAAGATGGATAAATGATGGGGAGGTGGCCAACAGGATCTGCTATAGATACTTGCCTTCATTAATTTCTACTGCTTCACTCTTTCCTGTAGTATCGAACAAATATTTGTTGAGCATCTCCTATGTCCCAGGCAAGCTAGACTTTGAAGAAGACAGAGATTTTTTAAATCTATGTGAGGTTGTTATTGATGTTGTCAGGTGCCATTGAGTCCGTTTTGACAAATAGCAACCCTCTGCACAACAGAATGAAATGCTGCCTGGTCCTACACCATCCTCATAATCATTGTTATATTTTAGCCCATTGTGGCAGCCACTGTGTCAATCCATCTTGTAGAAGATCTTCCTCTTTTTCACTGACCCCCATCTTTACCAAGCTTGATGTCCTTCTCCAGGGACTGGTTCCTCCTGATAGCATGTCCAAAGTACTTGAGACGAAGTCTCACCATCCTTGCTTCTAAGGAGCTTTCTGGTTGTAGTTCTTCCAAGACAGATTTTTCATTCTTCTGGTAGTCCATAGTATATTCAATATTCTTCTCCAACACCATAATTCAAAGGCATCGATTCTTCTTCAGTCTTCCCTTATTCATTGTTCAGCTTTCACATGCATATGAGGTGACTGAAAATACTATGGCTTGGGTCAGGCACACCTTAGTTCTTAAAGTGATATTTTTGCCTTTTAACACTTTAAAGAGGTCTTTTACCGCAGATTTGCCCAGTGCAATACGTCATTTGATTTCTTAACTGCTGCTTCCTTGGATGTTGATTGTGAATCCAAGTAAAACAAAACCCTTGACAATTTCAACCTTTTCTCCATTTATCATGATGTTGCTTTTTGATCCAGTTGTGAGTATTTTTGTTTTCTTTATGTTGAGGTGTAATCCATACTGAAGGCTGTGGTCTTTGATCTTCATCTTCAAGTGCTTCAAGTTCTCTTCACTTTGAGCAAGCAAGGTTGTGTCATCTGCATATAACAGGTTATTAATGACTCTTCCTCCAATTCTGATGCCATGTTTTTTTCACTCAGATTATTTACTCAGCATACAGATTAAGTAAGTATGGTGAAAGGATACAATGCTGATGCACAACTTGCCTGATTTTAAACCATGCAGCGTCCCCTTGTTCTTTTGAAGGACTGCCTCTTGGTCTGTGTACAGGTTCCTCACTGAGCACAATTAGAAGTTCTAGAACTCCTATTCTTCGAAATGTTATCCATATTTTGTTATGATACACACAGTTGAATGCTTTTGCATAGTCAATAAAACACAGGTAAACATCTTTCTGGTATTCTATGCCTTCAGGCAGGATATATCTGACATCAGCAATCATATCCCTCAATCCACATCCTTTTCTGAATCTGGCTTGAATTTCTGGCAGTTCCTCATCGATGTACTGCTACAACCTCTTTTTAATTACCTCCAACAAAATTTTACTTGCGTGTAAAATTTATTTACACGCGTGTAAATTGTGTGTAAATTAATTACATTGTTCTATAATTTCTGCACATAAGATAGTCTTAGACAAATATCCATTAAAAATAATTGCTTATATTTTTGTTTTGTGTTTATTTACAACAGTGTTAAGGGTTTTTAAAAAGGACCTTAAATAAGGGCTTTTTTCTAAAAGAAGCATATTCTAACTAAGGGTAATTGTTACACAACTTGCTATGACTAAGCTGTATACCAGAAAAACAGGGCAAAATGACAAATATAGTATTATGTATAATTTATATGAACAATATCAGCCAAAAACAGACTGCAGCTATCGATACTACTTGTTGTTTTGTGCTGTTGATTCCGACTCATAGAGACCCCATGTGACAGAATAGAACTGCCCATAGTGTTTTCTTGGCTGTAATCTTTATAGAAGCAGATTGTCTTTCTCCCACGGAGCCAATGGGCAGGTTCGAACTGCCAGCCTTCTGGTTAGTAGCTGAAGGCTTAACTGTTGTGCCACCAGGGCTCAACTGAACACCTTATGGGATTAGTTTTTATTGTTCAAAGGTTTTAGGTCAAGGCTTCATGGGTCTATCCAATTGGTTGGCCTAATGTTGTCTTTAGAGTTTCTGTTCTACCTCCTAGCTTGGTGAGTAGTGCCTGGGGTCTTAAAAGCTTTTGAGAGCCCATCCAAGTTACAACAATTGGTCTCCATTCACGTGGTGCAGCAGAGGAAGAAGGAGGCCCAGGAATCAGCAAAAATAATGGACTTCCGGTCTAAATGCCTCTATGAACTACTACCTCCTTTGCCATGAGAATAGAAGAAATGGATAGTGCCTTGCTAAACATTTTGACCAAGGGCCCAATAGATTAACCCTGATGAAGAGGAAAATTTGGAACAAAACTTCACAGTCTTATGGAAACCAGACTTACTGGATCCATTGAGGCAGGGGGAAACCCCCAAACTATTGCCTGGAAATACTCTTTAATACTTGAACTGACACTATCCCATAAAGTCGTCTTTAAACTAAATAACAACTTAACAAATAAAGAATGTTTGCCTGGAGCATTGCACTGTTTTAAAGAATTATCTATATGAGATCAAATTGACAGCAGTAACTCTAAAGCACAGATGAGAACTTTAATGTGGCAGATAGTCTAGTTAATGGTGGTGAAACAATACAGGTAGAAATAGTGAGAATGGTGACACAATGTGATGTGACCAGTGTCATTGAACTTTGCATGTAAAAATTGTTGAATGGGTGTATGTTTTGTATATATTTCCACTAAAAATAAATGTTAAGAAATTTTAAAAGAAGCATATTCTGTACTTTCTCTTTCCACCAGTATTTTGTATTGTTAGCCAGCTAGAGGAGTCCCTGGGTAGTGCAAACACTTAATGTGCTCTATTGGTAATCTAAGGGTTGGAGGTTCAAGTCCACTGTCTTAGTTATCTAGTGCTGCTATGACAGAAATACCACAAGTGGATGGTTTTAACAAACAAAAATTTTTATGTCCTCACAGTTTAGGAGGCTAAAAGTCCAAATTTAGGGCATCAGCTCTAGGAGAAGCGTTTCTCTCTGTCGGCTCTAGGGGAAGGTCATTGTCCCCAGCTGGTTTCTTGGTTCCTCGGAGATCTCCATATGGCTTGGCATCAATCTTCCCCCATCTTTGCTTGCTGGCTTGCTTGTTTAATCTCTTTTATATCTCAAAAGAGATTGACACCTTACACCAACCCTGTCTCATTAACATAATAAAGACAACCCATTCCCAAATGGGATTATAACCACAGGAATAGAGGCTAGAATTTACAACACATATTTTGGGGGAACACAATTCAACTCATAATATCCAAACAGAGGCTCCTCCTAAGAATGGCCTGGCAATCTACTTCCGAAAATCAGCCGCTGAAAAAACTCTATGAAGCACAGTTCTACTCTGACATACCTGGGGCACCATGAGTCAGAATCGACTCAAGGGGAACTGATTTTTTTTTTTTTCTGGGGTTTTTTAGCCAGTTAGATAGGAAACCGTGAGCATTAGAGACTGCCTTCCTTCACAAATCCCTCTGTAGTCGTTCTTACAGGACAAAGCTCATCTAGACACTCAGCTATTACTTGGAGTATTAACTGCTCAGAGTTAAGCAGCAGAGATTAGTGAAGGTAAGCAAATATTTAAATAAATGTAAAATTCTGGAACAGGCTACTATCAACAGTATCTGGGCAAACTTGGCACGAACCAAAACAAAACGGAGGCTTTGGCATCAAAGATAAGAAAAGTTCATTTCCAGATACAATCCAGATACAAATGGAGTCTGGCTCGAGACAGAAGTGTTAAATGCCAGTGCCATGGTCAACATTCACCGCTTGCTTCAGGAGATATAAATATCAGATGGTCTCAATACAGCCATGGTTAGAACTTTGGCTCCCAGGCAAAGCCTGCTATTCATCCTAAAAAAAAAAAAAAAAAAAAAAATGGAGGTGCTGACAAGGGAATGGGGTGACCATGATGGACGGTGTGACTGGAAACAGTTACACCTGTATTGATTACCATTGAAGGTGCTTCTATAACCTGTGGGTCTATGACCCCAATAAGTCTGTGTTTTAGTCATATTTAAATGGACTCCACTTCATAGGCTCTCACACAGGGCTCTTCTAGTAGCTAAGGCAAGGGCTACGTTGATGACATTGTCATTGCTGTTGTCAA
This sequence comes from Elephas maximus indicus, assembly GCF_024166365.1. Taxonomy (NCBI): domain Eukaryota; kingdom Metazoa; phylum Chordata; class Mammalia; order Proboscidea; family Elephantidae; genus Elephas; species Elephas maximus. The sequence goes on along the minus strand of NC_064831.1, from coordinate 62,987,153 downwards.
GTTGGCTCCCCCATTCACAGAAACCCCATGCACAAACAAGACGCTGCCCAGTCCTGAGCCATCCCCATGATTGGTTGCAGATTGGACCATTGTAATTCATAGGGTTTTCACTGGCACATTTTCAAAAGTAAATCACCAGGCCTTTCTTCCTAGCCTGACTTAGTCCAGAAGCTCCACTGAGGCCTGTACAACATCATTTCAATACTCAAGCCTCCACTGACAAATGGGTGGTGGCTAAGCACGAGGCACATTGGCCAGGAATTGAACCTGGGTCTCCCACATGGAAGGTGAGAAATCTACCACTGAACCACCCTCGTTACCTTAGTAAACCAAAAAAACCATTGCCATGGAGTCGTTGAGTCAATGTTGACTCATAGTTCATTTCCAGATACAAGCCAGATACTGACCAAGAGTATGCAAGTGAAGTCTGGCTCAAGGCAGAATTGTTAAAGACTCATAGCAACCCTACAGGTCAGAGTAGAACTGCCCCATAGGGTTTCCAAGGCTATAAATCTTTACAGAAGCAGACTGCCAAGTCTTTCTCCCAAGGAGGAGCTGGCGGGTTTGAACCACTGACCTTTCAGTTAGTAGCTGAGCACTTAACCACCGTGACACCAGAGCCCCTTCACTGCCTTAGCAGAGAGGATAAATAAGACCACAAGTAAAGGCTGGAACCACCCTAAGAAAGTTTAACAGCAAACCTTTGGCAATAGACATTGAATCATATGTCACTTCCTCAATTAACAGAATGAAGGTAAGAGAATAAACAGCGTGGCCTCACACCCATTCTTTTCCTCCCTGATGTTTTCTTCGTAAGAAATAAACACACAGCTTCATTACCACCAAGCTCAGAATAAATTAATAGGAGCTTAAATCCGTGAAATTAGATTCACTTTTCTAATTAGCTGGAGAGTTCACAGATACCGGGCAGTCTTTATCACGGGCTCTCTTCTTCTCAGGGAGGGGACGGCCATTTGTGATCTTGGAAAATTAAACCCTCCCCTCTTACATTCTACAAAGGAATTTCTGATTGAAGTGTAAATGTGAATTCCCTTTGGCCACCTGGAAGATCATCTTGAAGCTGTGGATCTTGAGCAAATTCCTCACTATTACCACCTCGTGGCTGGACGATTGTGTGATACAGCAGTTTCCATCCTCAGAGGATTGTCTTTTTACTAATAACGCCCTCAGCTTAGTTGGCACCCTCCTCTGTGGAGTTCAAAGGGATTTTGAGACTTCTTGTCTTTAATTCCTACATCCCAGAGAGAGGAAATGAGGGCCAGGAGAGAAGGCAACTGCTTTAAGGGAAAATGGCTGGGATCGAGGAGCCAGGGGCTCAGGAGAGATGCAGCAAGGTTCTAGAATGGCCCTTGGCCTACCTGGAACACCCCAAATCTTAACTTTATTCCTTACCCCCAGCCAACCAACCATCCCCAACTGTTTCTCAAGAGCCTTAAATTGTCAAACAGACCATAGGACTCAAAGCAAGGACTCTGGAGGTCTTACTCGCCTCTTCTAACAATTCACTAAATATCGTAAACAGGCAAAATTTGCCCAGTGAAGGAAGGGGCTCCCTGTGCACAGCATCTAGATGTCCACTTTCCAGGAATTCCTTCCTTCATTCATGTACTCAGTTACTTGACAAATTTTTATTGAGCACCTGCTATGTGCAGATACTATTCTGGGGACTGGGGATATAGAAGTGGATAAAATGAACAAAAATGCTTGCCCTGGTGGAAATTATTCTAGTGGAGGAGAAAGACAATAAATCAGATAAATAAGTTAACTACGTTGTTGTTAGCTGGCATCAAGTCAGCCCCCAACTCATGACAAACCCATGCACAATGGAATGAAACGCCGTCTGGTCCTGTGCCATCACCACGATCCATTGTGGACCAGACCATTATGATCCATAAGATTTTCATTGGCTGATTTTTGGAAGACCACCAGGCCTTTCTTCCTAGTCCATCTTAGTCTGGAAGCTCCACTGAAACCCCTTCAACATCAGAGCAACACGCAAGCCTCCACTGACAGAATGAGGTACCTTGGTCAGAAATTGAACCCAGGTCTTCTGCAGGGAAGGTACGAATTCTACCACTAAACCAATCAGTGACCCATTTAAGCTATGTTAAATGGTGGTAAATGCTAGGGAGAAATAAAGCTGGGACATGGGATTTGAAATGCCAGGATGCCTGGGGAGTTGGGAGCCCTGGTAGTACAGTGGTTAAAGCACTCGGCTGCTAACCCAAAGGTCAGTGGCTCAAACCCACCAGCTGCTCGGTGGGACAAAGGTATGGCAGTCTGCTTCCATAAAGATTACAGCCTCTGAAACCCTATGGAGCTGTTCTGCTCTGTCCTATAGGGTTGCTGTGAGTTGGAATTGACTCAACAGCAGTAGGTTTGGTTTTTTTGTGGGGGGTTGAATTATTAGAAGGAGTGACCAGAGAACGCCACACTAAAGGGTCCAGGGTGGAAGGTCACAATGAAACCATGGAGGGTAACACAGGCTCAGGCAGAACATGGACCAGATATTTTCTACAGTCTCATTCTACAATAAATTCATTCCATTCTGTCTCTGCTTATGAATTTGTGAAAGTAGCCAAAAGCTATCCTTCAGACACTGTAGGAGTTAAGAAATTAATTAATACCCAAAATGTTATTTGACCTCCTAGGTAGAAATGAACCCAATAAAGGCAAGGCCTTACCCTTGTGAGAACTGAGGAGTTTGGAAGGGTTGGCTGAAGCCATCTTCACATCCGACCTTCTCCATTCAAATGCCAAACTGGCACCTTACACTCAGCCTGGTCAAAACTGAGCTCATTATCTGCCCCCCAAAAGCCATTTCCTCTCCCCTGCCCCCTACCTCAGGGAATGTACTCCCTGCACCCAGCCATTCAAGAGAGATGCAGTCCTTGGACACCGCTCATATTGATCCAGAGACCTGTGAACTAAAAAGACAAGTTATTTGACCTCAACACACTTAACCTACGGTCCTGAGACAAGGATAAAAAAATTAAAAAAATTTTTTTTTTGAGACAAGGGTAGATATCCTCAATAGATACACCCTCTTGCACAGGAGGTAAATAAGGGGCACGTGGTAGTCACTGGTCCATAGAAATTTTGAAATCTAGCTGGGCACATGTCATCAGTCCTCCCAGCTCCAGGGACAGGGATTATTCCTTGATTAGGGCCTATTTTCTGCTTCCTGAGAGTAGTTCCCCAATCCATTATTTTCCTTGGTTCTTGGATTCATACTCTGGATATCTTTCTTTTTCAATAACTAACGGCTAAATTTGTTTAATATTTACAGCTGGGTACATACCTCTGCCTACTTCCTGCCCTGAAAAATTAGAAGCCCAGAGACCTTTTTTATTTTGCTATCTTTGTCTCTTTTAGTCCAAACTAGCAGTATTTTTGTCAAGATATTTCTCTTTAAAATTATGTGGGTTTCCTATGAAACTGGTTGGGAGTGACTCCATGCTTCAAAAGCCACATTCATAGTACTTTCCAAGACCGATGGGGTCTTTGGGTGTGTGTCAGGGTTGTGTTAGAGGCTCTCTTGTTTAGCTGAGAGAATCTACTAGATGCCACCTTAAATCCTTCTGAGATCTAAACAAAGAGTCCTACAAGACACCACCTTGATTCATTCTTTGCCCTGAGACTACTTCTTATTTTGAGAATCTTTTGCTGGGGAGACTATCCTGGACTCTAATATTTCCTCTAAATTCTGTTTGCAAATTGAACTGTTTCTTCTTTAGTTCCCCTCTGTCTCATAATACCTTACCAGGCACTGTTAAAAGAAGCCAACTGGCAATTTCAATATTCTGCCTGGAAATCTCCTTAGCCAGATCCATGGGTTCATTAGTTATATTTTCTATTCTCCAAAAGACAACAGGCTGTGGTTTCACTGACAACAGTCCCACCACCATATAACACAGGCTGTCCTTTCTCCAGTCTCCAATAGCAGTTTCCTCACCATTGTTCCAGCCTCCACTAATGGTCTCTTTATCATAAAAACTACCCCAAAACTGAACGGTCTAAATCAGCAACCTGGGCTGCAGCTCAGCTGGGCTGTTTATCTCTGTGACGTGTGGTTTCAGCTGACTCACTCACCCATTTCTGGGCACCCTCAGGTGGGGGTAAAGGAACCAAGACGGCCTCACTCACTTGCCTAATGCTCAGCTGTAATGATGGAAATGGCTGAGGCTGGGCTGGGCCTCTCTGTCTTCACGGGGCTTCTTACCTTCAAGGAAGCGAGCATGGGCTCCTTTACAAGGAGTCTTAGGGTAGCCGGAGACTGAAAGCAAGGCCCCTTAAGACCTAGGCTCAGAAACTGTACAACCCTTTGGTTGCATTCTATTCCCCCAAGTAAGTCACAAGACCAGCCCAGATTCAATGTGGGAAAGAACTACCAAAAAAAAAAAAAAAAAAAAATCGGCGGCTGCCATGTCGATTCCTACTTACAGTGATCCTGTGGGACAGAGTGGAACTATCCCATACGGTTTCCAAGGCTGAAATTTTTACGGAAGCAGACGGCTACATCTTTCTCCTGTGGAGTTAGCAGCTGAGCTCTTAAGCACTGTGCCACCAGGCTCCTTTCTTAGTATCCTAGAAGACTAAAAAATGGAAAGTGGTCTGGGTCCCCCTAGGCCAAGCACAGGCTCTGGCCCACAGTAAGTGATCAGTCCATGTTTGGCAAATGAACATGAGCCACCTGGTCTCCTCACTGACTGAGGGGTCACTTGTACCAGGACAGAGAAATCACATCCATACTCTTTCCCCATGAGCTCTGGCTTTGCTGCTCCCTCCTCTGTCCCCACAGCCCCAGCGGGAGGACCAAACCCAGAAGGACATTCCAAGTGGCCAGAGGTTCCTGTTCCCCACTGCTTGAGAGTCCTGGTGCCTGGGTCACCATGATAGGAACGGGCTCTCCGCTGAGGTTCAGCAGCACAGCAACCTCGCCCTCAGAGCCAGAGATACAGACTGCTGGGCCAAGAACACAAAGGGCAAGAGAGGGCACAGGAATGCACACATGAGTGTCCCCACCACAATATGGCCTCTCTTCCCGGGATGCGGTCCTTACCAGCCACAGGGTCATGGTAGGTCAGGCCATAAAGGGCCCTGTCCACTGCACAGGTGGAAACAAGACCCAGAGCAGAGCCTCTGGTAAGCGGTCAGTGATAGAGTCATGCCACAGGCCCAGGGATCTGAACTCTAGTGGTGCATTAATTCTCTCAGGCCACATGGGAAGATTTGCCAGGACAGGCACTGAGGAGAGGGCCCAGGGGAAAACAAGCAAACGAACAGACAGAGGAGGCCGCCCTTCCCACAGGGAACCCCAAGAGAACCCTTTCCCCAACCAGGCCTCCTTTCAACAGAGGCCCTGTGAAGTAGGATCAGATTTTGGAAGTGTCTCTAGGTGCTTTGTAGGTGAAGAATACTGAATATGCCGTGGACTGCCAGGAAAGCGAACAAATCTGTCTTGGATGAATTTACAGCCAGAACGCTCCTTAGAGGCAAGGATGGAGAGACTTCATCTGGCATGCTTTGGACACATTATCAGGAGGGATCAGTTCCTGGAGAAGGGCATCATGCTTGGTAAGGTAGAGGGTCAGCGAAAAAGAGGAAGACCTGCAATGAGATGGATTGACACAGTACCTGCAATAATGGGCTCAAACACAGCCAACGATTGTGAGGATGGCACAGGACCAGGCAGTGTTTTGTTCTGTTGTACATGGGTCTCTATGAATTGGAACCGACTTGACGGCAACTAACAACAGCAACTAGGTACTTACTTGCCATGTTTTCCCAGCCCATCTCAAAGGAATGCTGCCCCCACCAGGTCCCTCAGGACTCACCTACTTTCCCCAGACTCTCGCCCCAGCTGCCTATTGAGACAGCCCAGACACAACCGTGACCAGGCCCCATTCTGTCAGCCTCCACCCTCCTAGCCCTCCCAACTCCGCAGGCTGTAGCCCACCCTTCACCGGCTGTCCCCCTATGTCGGCCCCCAGGATGCACAGCCTACCCGTTCTCCTGAGTTCATCAGTCACTTTCCCTGCCCCTACTCTGGCTGGGCCCTGGGGACAGTAGTGACTCAGAGCCAGCCCTGCCCTCAGGTCCTGTCATTGTTGTTTCCAGATGTGGACAAATAGCCATTTCCCCTCTGACAGGGGAATTGATGCTTTTCTCTCAGGAGAGGCTCTGAGAGCCTGGGAAATGCTGTTGCCTCTGGCTCCAGAGCAGCTCTGAGGGCAAAGAGATGCATATCTGAGGATATGCTCCCCCACCACCAGCCACCACCTCCTCCTTGGAATGTTCTATAAATTGGTGGGAGAAAAGGACTAAGAAGATAGAGGAAGGACTGGAGAGCTGTACACACTCACAGGCACACTCATGCACACACGAACACAAGTATACCCACAATCCCACTCAGACACAGCACACATATGCCGTGAGCATGCATGCACACAAATACCACACATATATACACACACACACACAGACACCAACATATCAGCATGCACACAGACACAGGCACACACACACAGATACCAACATACCAGCAGGCACACAGGCACACACACACACTTAGACACAGGCACACACACAGATACCAACATACCAGCATGCACACAGACATGGGCACACATATACACTTAGACACACACGCACACAGACACCAACATACCAGCATGCACACAGACATGGCCACACATGCTCACTTAGACACACACACACAGACACTAACATACCAGCATGCATGTAGACATGGGCACACATGCACAAAGTCACGCCCAAGCAAACACATGTACACACAAACACACCTACATAGAGGCCCACAGACACTCACATCATCACACAAGAACATGCGCAAACACAAAGACACCACGATGGCACACACATGCTGCGGCCATGACACACAGACACACATGCCCGGGCATCACACGCAGACAAGTTCACATGTGGTCTCCGAAGCCGCACCATCACAATTGAAGGCACTGGCAGTCCACATGCTCTTGCCCATTTTGCTCCACCACGTGGCTGGGGGTGCCCCTCCCTACAGCCTGGGGTTCAGGCCCTGGGTTGAGAGGGCAGAGCAGCTTGGCCCCTACTTGGCTGGGCTCCAGCCTCTGACAGGAAGTGGGGAGGAAGGTGTGGTCTGAGGGAATCATCAGCCAGGCTTAGGGGCACAGCCAGTGGCCCAGGGAACAGGGCAGGCTCCAAAAGCCATGTCAGGTGGCACTGCAAGCCCAGGGGTGTACAGCTAGCCACACTCCCTCCTCTGGGCCAGGAAACTCCAACACGGCATCCAAACCAAGAGTCTGCTCAGGGCTGGGCTCGGGCGGGGGTCAAGGGCTTCAGCCTCCCACCACCTGCATCAGCTGAGAGAAAGGGAACCAAAGCTACCCTCACCCTCGCCCTTCCTGGCCTTCCCCACCCCCCAGCCCCAGACACAGACTTGCTGCTCCAGCAGATTTCCAGGGGTGGGAGCGGAGGAATCGATGATGCTCAGAGCATTTACAGCCGGTGGGAAAAGCTGCCCTGGGCCTCCCTGACACCAGAAATAAATGATTCTGCGAAGAGAAAACCACTCAGACGCGGCCAGAATGACCCGCTGGAGAGTGCTTTCACCTTGAGGAATCGCAGGCGCTGGCGGCAGCCAGCCGTGGTGAGCCCCAGCCCGGCTGTCTGGGCAGCAGAGGGTCAGAGCACATGGCGTCCCGTCCCCCAGGCCCGACAGCCCAAGCCAGGGCCACCAGCAGCCCTGCCAAGCAGCCTCTCACCCTGAAGAGCACGGGGGATGGCAACCCCAGCCTTGTAGAGAGCAGCTGCTCAGAGTGGTTTGACTGTAGACAGAAATGGGGTTTTGTTTTCTTAAACAGAAAGCCTGGTTTCTGTTTCTCCTCACGAAACTCCAAGGCTGCTGATAAGCTCTAGAAAGGAAGAAAGCAGGAGGCCCTGGCTCCCTGGTGCCCGCAGGACCCCAGCACCTGCTAAATCTTCCCCATGTGTTTCTGGGAGTCCCACCTGTGCCTGTGGACAAGGCTGGTCAGTTGCTATGTGACAGCTGCGGATTTCTTCCTCTTCTGCCAGGACTGTGTTCATCTGACATTGTCCCTTCTGCTGGGTACACTGGGTCCACCAGGCATCACTGTGGAGCCCTCCAGAGCCAAAGCTACCCCACAGCCACACAAAGTGGGGCAGAACCTCTCTCCTGCCGTGCCACGCTCCATCAGAGGTGCCCAGAGTGGGGCTACTTGGACCCCAGTGCCTTATGGAATTCTACAGAAATGACTTGCAGTTCTGCTTACCCCACTCCACCCCCCTTCCATGCCCTCACATCCAGACATGAGTCCACAGGGGTCTGGAATGCAGACAGACTCAAGGCTCTACCCAGAATTGTCCTTCCCTCTAACGACAGCCCCTGGGCAAATCCATTGACCTGGCTGCCTCTGCCCTCAGGGGAGCATTCTTCCAGTCCACACAGGAGGGTACTAGAGGCCCTGTCCCACCAGTAGCCAGAAATATCTAGCCTCACCTGAATTCTGGAGTTGGACACTGGTGTGACTCAGACAAGGAGCCCCGTTACACACAAGCACTTGTCCAGACTGCAGAAGCCTTGACAACACCTTAGTAAAGTTAGAAGCAAGGGCCGGGCTTGGTGCTCCTCACCACCAGCTCCGCCTTAGTCCTTGAAGGACCCCAGAGGCAAGGACACTATCTCCCGTGGGCAGACCATGTGCTGAGGGCTGAGCTCTGACCATGACCTGTCTTCAGCACTAGTAAGGAAGACTCGGTGCTCCCCACTCCAACATCCCTCTCCCCTCTTGGTTCTTTCCGGATAAAATGAAGACCATCAGTGTGGAAGAACAGAGGGCTTACTGATCCATGCCAGAAACCAATGCTTCCCCAAGTTCCCCTCTCCAAGCCACCAGCACTAGCCTTCAGTACCCTTGCTCAGCCTTCCCAGGCCCCATCCTGCTGCCCAGAGACAGCCCAGAGGACCGGTGATCCTGCAGCGTTAGTTACCGCCTCTCTGGGGTTCTCTGCTCACACCCAACCTCATTTCCCCTTAAATCTGGGGTCTGAGTTGTTCTGTTCTGAAAGGCTTTAACCCCAGTATCTTTGGCTTCTGTATTTTCAGGGAAGTTACAGTATAGAGTCAGCCTCTGGCTAGACATCACCAAATATCCACACTCCCCTCGAAGATGATCCTAATATCTCCAGCTGTGTCCTTCTCTGGTTCAAGAAGCCTGAAGAGAATAGTTTTCTAGAAGTACAGGCTTGTGTCACAGCCAGCACAAAGAGGAAGGACAGCCTTGTAGTCTGTGGATCTCAGCAGACCTGAGGATTGTGGGGTTCAGCTCAGGTCTGTGGTCCCCCCAGCCCTGAGGAGCACAGGGAACAGCTGGGGGCCATGATCCTAGCAGACTTGAAGACTGTGGGGACCAGCTTGGGGCCATGATCTCAGCAGACTTGAGGACTGTGGGGACCAGCCTGGGGCTATGATCACTCCGTCATGGGTCAGGGAAGGGAACAGCTCAAGACCTGCCAGTCTGAGAAGAGGTGCAAGGGCTACTGGTCACTTGGCCATTTAATTGCCCCCAAACTTTAATGAATGTCTCAGACTTCAAAAACTCCAAAATTTCTCTGACTCCTCTTAGTTTTGGAAACATATCTACGCTCTTGCAGTAACATGGAGCATCAGGACTCAGAGGCTATGACGAGGTAGCGAAGAACTGAGACCAGCACTACAAGGGACCTGGAAAGTCCTACAAACATGACAAGTTGACACCTGGGGCAGGATCCTCCACTATAACCTGGGTCCAAGGCCAAAAGGGAGTCTACGAGCCACAGAATCACAGGAACCAGGAGGATCATAGAGGGAGGAAATGGCACAGCCCATACTATGTAGGAAGAAAGACTTCTTGGCCGTTGACCTTGAGGATATTCCGGTGTGCAGACGAACGTAGGGGCTGGGAGCAGCAGGCTCAGGCACTTTCAGTCCTCATGGTGACTGGAGGTGGAGGCACCAAACATTCTGTCACCTGACTCTATGCTCCCTCTCTGCCTGCAGACACAGAGAGAAGGTGCTGGCCACATGTGCTTCAAGGATGCCCTTCCTGGTGGCACTGAGTTCTGGTACATCACTCTGGCTGGTTCTGGTGATGATTTGGTTTCACCTGTACATTGACCACAGACAGAGGAGGCCCTAATCTCGGTCGCAGACTCTCTCTCTCTCTTCTTGTGCGCGTGTGCATGTGTGTGCATGCATGTGCGTGTATGAGTGGCAGGCGTAGAAATATTATTTTAAAATCTGACTGCAGTTAGAGATGCTTGTCCTAAGAGGATGATAGAATTCCTCTAAGGAAGGGACCTGCCCTTCTGTTTGGGAAAACACCTTAATGGATCTTTTAATTATTCAAAGAGAGGCCCCAGGGCTGCTCTGGATGGGAGAGAAGGAGACAAGAGGAAGCTAAAATTGCTCTGCATAATGAAGTAACTGGAATTTTGGAACTACCCCCCAGAAGGTGGCCTTAGGAAAGGAGCCCCCAGCAAGAGAGGAAAAGTCAGGGGCCTAAAGAGAAAGGCAGCCAGAGAAGAAAGCAAGTGTCTCTCCCTCCCCACACCTCAGACCCTGCTGGGGGACAACAATAGTCTTCCCACAGCACGCTGGAGTCACTTGATCTAGATGTTAATAGAAAGGGGCACCCTAGAAGGCTGGCAGACTGAGACGTGTAGATTACAGATTTCAACTATTTCTACTCCCAAGGTCTGCAAATGTTTATTATAAAGTAAAAAAAAAAAAAAAAATTAATGAACAGGCGTTCGAGTGTCTACCTCACCTTGTGGGAGTCGGGGAAGGGTGAAGGCAGCATGGGGAATGGTGAGACAGAGGTGAGGCAACTGGCCACCCAAGAGAGATCCAAGGGTAGAACAGAGACCAAGGGGTGTTACAGTTTGGTTCTGTTCTGCGGTTTGCAAGGTGGCACTCTGTCCCATTTCTTCACCAAATCTTCAGTAAAATCTACATTGTTGGGGAACGATTTGTGGAGCTATGTTTGACTTTTGGGGGGTGTGATCAGATGCTGAGTCTTGCTCCAATGTGGACACGGGGAAGTAGCTGAGGCTCAGTCACACCCGGGTTACACCAAAAGCTAAATGTGCTCATTCAAAAGGCTGTGCTTTATTCTTAGGTCATGTACTTCCTGTCTTTTATGAGGACTTCCTGGGTGGTACAAATGGGGGGGGCGGGACAAGACAGCTTGGCTGCTAACCGAGGGGTTAACGATTCAGTACCACCCAGGCACCTTAGAAAAAAGGCCTGGCAGTCACTTCCAAAAACACCAGCCATTGAAAACCCCATGGAGCACAGTTCTACTCTGACCCACGTGGGGCTGTCATGAGTCTAGCAGTAGGTAAGTTTGCTGGAGGCTATGCCACCAGTATTTCAAATACTAGCATGGTCACACTTGGTGGACAGGTTTTTCAGCAGAGCTTCCAAACTAAGACAGATTAGGAAGAAAAGCCTGGCAATTCTACTTTCCAAAAACTAGCCAGTGAAAACCCTATGGGTCACAAGAGAATATAGCATTGGAAGATGAGCCCTTAGTTTGGAAGGCACTGCACAATGGCTGCAACATTGGACCTAAACATGCTAACGATCATAAAGATGGTGCAGGGCCGGCAGCATTTCGTTCTGCTGTCAGTGGGGTTGTCATGAGTCGGAGGTGACTCAGCGGCAACAAACAGCAACAATCTTGTATGAAATGATAAGATGATTTTTTTTTTTTTTAATATCCTTACCTAGCAAAATAAAACTTTCCAGCCTGGTATTACCTCCCCTTCAAAAAAAAAAAAAAAAAAATGTACTGGTCCTTGAAATCTCAAGGTCTGACATAGAAGCCACCCTCCTGGAGGTCCTGCCTCGTGTGAATCTTACCGTGGTCAGAAAGGCTTTTCCTTTCATACGGCGTTTTGCTGCTTCTGTGTCAGCATGTGTGGCTTTAGTACTCAGTAGCATCGGGAAGACAGGCACTGTCTTTCCATCAATGAAACCAGCCGTTACAAGCAACAAATGCAAGTTTTATGGATGCTTTCATGTCTTTGGGCAAAGTTCTTGGTGTTTTCCCTGAATAAGCATCAGGTTTAGGACACAGGTATTTTAGTGGAAACCTGGTGGTGTAGTGGCTAAGTGCTACAGCTGCTAACCAAGAGGTCAGCAGTTTGAATCTGCCAAATGCTCCTTGTTGCTCAGTTCACAATGTCAGATTTTTTTTTTTATCTTCTCAATCATATTTAAATACATTTTAGTCTTTATCGTACAGCACGGGGACAGACTTTTCATGGTCTCTTTTTTCTTTATTATCATAATGAAGTACAGTGGACTTGTCTCATCCCTCATCTTACATGATATCTCTGCCTCCCCAGGCTCCTATTACTTGCTATTACTCTCTAGCTCCCCAGGTCTCCTCCTTCCTCTCTGACCACACCCAGATGAAGCTCTTCCTCCATCTCCTGCCCTTGGTCTTCTCTATCCACACCATTGTTTCTCAAAGTGCTGTCTGAACCTTCTGCCTTCAAACTGTCTGGGTAGCCTACTGAGCAAATAGCTGGCTCCTGCAGAGCTCAGGAGGCTGGGGATCAGTGAGATTTGGAGCTAGAAAAACCAAAAACCCATTGCCATCGAGTTAATTCTGACTTATAAAACCAAAAAAAAACCAAACCCGTTACCATTGAGTTGATTCCGACTCATAGCGGCCCTATAGGACAGAGTAGAACTGCCCCATAGAGTTTCCAAGGAGTGCCTCGTGGATTTGAACGGCCAACCTTTTGGTTAGCAGTTGTAGCATTTAACCACTATGCTACCAGGGTTTCGGACTCATAAAACCAAAAAACCCACTGCTGTTGAGTCAATTCTGACTCATAGTGGACTCATAGTGATCGTTAAATTAAACTTGGTTGGGAGAAGAGCCACCTGGTGACCATTCTCCCTCCCTCAGTTCAGGCTGAGGTTTGGTGGGCCACTACTTGGGACAAGGATCTCATTGCACATCTATCCCAGGCAGTTTCCCATCATGTCTTTGAGATAGCTACTCCCAGCATCCTTCAGCTAAAGAAGGAGCCAGGCCAACATGTCCAGTATCCTTCCCTTCTCTCTGCTCTTGGTGTGATGCCAGAGAACCCCCAATACCTCACTCACCTCACAATCAATGAGGGCATTTCTGTAGCATTGTCATGGACCTTCAGAACTCACAGGTACTTAGTCTCATAAGCCCCAATGTCAGTGGGCAGCTTCTTAGCTGCTTGGCTCTGCCCTGTGGCTCTTGGGAGGGAAGGAATCGAAGGCCAGTCCAGCCCCAGAGTCACCCTGTCCTCCTGAGACAGCTTCCATTGACCCGAGCTGCAGGCCTCCCTGGACACTCTGCTTCCTAAAACATCTCACCAAGCCAGGGTGAAAGGAGGTGTAAGACCCAGCTCAATGACCAAGATGCTACAACATCAGGAAACAGTCTATTTGGTAGGGACTTCCCAGGACAAAGCAGGCCAAATTCAAGAGTGTTTACTTAGTCCTTGCTGGGGAAGGCTGAAAGCAGGTTCCAGGGCAGAGGTAGATAAACCAAAAAAAAAAAAGAAAGAAAAAACCAAACCCGTTGCTGTCTAGTCGATTCTGACTGATAGCGACCCTATAGGATGGAGGTAGATAGGGCTGGAGAAAAACCCTGGTTACCAAGGTCTGTTTGTGCCAGCTCAGGCCTATAGAATGAAGTGAATTATCAGGTATTTTGGATGACTAAGGTGTGCCTCACCCAAGCCATGGTATTTCCCATTTCCTCATATGCATCTGAAAGCCAGACAATGAAAAAGGAAGGCCAAAGAAGAACTGACACATTGAAATTGTGGTGTTAGCGAAGAATATAGACTTTGCCATGGACTGCCAGAAGAACAAGCAAATCTGTCTTGGAAGAAGTACAGCCAGAATGCTACTTAAAAGCTAAGATGATGAGACTTCATCTCACTCACTTGGGACACATCATTAGAAGGGACTAATCGCTGGAGAAAGATATCATGCTTAGCAAAATAAAGGGTCAGCGAAAAACAGGGAGAGCCTCAACAAGATGGATTGACACAGCGGCTACAACGATGGGCTCAAACATTGCAACAATTGTGAGGATGGCGCAGGACCAGGCAATGTCTCTATGAGCGGAAGCCGACTCGATGGCACCTAACAACAATTACAACAGCAATCAGATATTTACTTCTGCTCCCCTTAGATGTACAAGGAGTGATTGAGCTACCTTTAGGTGGAACCTTCATTCCAAGGTGGCTCAAAGACATTGTGACCTTTCACATTTAACCCGGAACCATTCCTCCACTTTGGGAGCACATACAATATGTGTGAATACATGAGTATGGGCATATATACACATAATACTTAATTGCAATATGCATGTGTGCCTGTGTACTTGTGTGTGGTATACATATGTATATATGTGAGTACAAGTGTTTATGTGAGCATGATTGGGCATGCTCACATAAACACTTGTACTCACATATATACATACATGGGATGTGTGTTATAAAGAACAAGGAAGCAAAGAAGACCCCAGTATGGTAAATGAAGAATATGGAGGGTTCATGAGGAAAGAAGAAAAAGAAACAAGGAGTTAAAATTTTGTTTCCCCCTTCCCGTCTTCTATGATTCCTTCTCTGACTTGCAGCACATGGTGTCTCAGGAAGGTTCTGAAAATTTCAAGGTTGGAAGGGGCCATCTAGGCTTGAAACCTTTCAGCAGCATCCCCAACAAATAGCTGTCTGCCTTCTGTTTAAATGTCTCTGGTGCTGTCTGGGGAGTTCATCACCATTCCAGAGTGTACATTCCATTATCAGGTGGCTCCGATCGCTGAAATCCCTTCCTTATGTTACCTGAAATCAGTATCCCTGTAAATTCCATTCACAGATTCAGCTCTGACTGACCTGTTGGGTTTCACAAACCAAGCTGCACTTCTCAGTGCCAACTTCTTCACAGTCTTTTGAAACCTGACCCCTGGAACTGAACACAATTCTCCAGGCTCAGTCAGACCAGAGGGGGCAGAATAATTGAGAAGATATTTGCAATGTCCAAAACCAAGTAGGGACTAATATCTAGAACATTCTGGGAACTCCTGAAAATCATTAAGATAAAAGATAGGTACTCCAGTAGAACCATGGGCAAAGGACAATGAACAGACCATTTACAGAGGTGGGAGCTCAAGAATCTAAGGGACATTTCAGGAGATGCTCGAACCGCATTAGTAACCAAAGAAATGCAAATGGAAACAACAATAAAATATGACTTTATATCAAAAATGAAGCTGGGTAATACCAAGTGTTGGCAGGGATGTGGGAACAATGGAACACACACTTCTAGTGAGAGTGTTGAGTGGTGCAACCACTCAAGATAGCAGCTTGGCACTACCCAGGTAAGATAAAGATGCACACACCTTGTGAATACCTTCCCTGGGTATATATCCCAAATACATTCTCATACAGGTCCATAAGGGGCACGTACAGGGATGTCCATCACAGTTGCTTACAGAGGCAGGAAGTTGAAAGCCTTCTAGGTGGCCATCATCAGGGGAGTGGATAGGTAAAATGTGAGGATTCAGCAGTTAGAAGCATTCAGAAGCAACGAACTTGATGTATTCATAGCAACATGGATGCAAATTTAACAACAAAGTCATGCATGAGAAAAATAAGAGAATAAGCCATGACAATACCACTTACATAAATTTAAAACAACAGCAATGCACACTCTACAAGAAGGTGTACAAACAAGGAGAATGGAAAAAGAATGCTGCAAGGGATGGTTGGGACAGGGAGAGCATGGCCAGCCTAAGAGGGACCACCATGGGAACTAACAAAAGCAGAGGTGTTTGCTTGTCAGGCTTAAGTAGCGAGAGAGCAGACATGGGAGAAGAATAGCTAAAGCTGCCGCAAGAATAAATTTCCTTTGAAACATCACAAAATGAAAACAAAATCCTCTTAACCTAGTGATGGCCCCTGATGGAATAAAGCACTTTCTCTGAAACAGCCCCCAAATTAGCAAAACTGTAATTAGGATTACTAAATGAATAGATCAGAATTCCATAGAGAAAATATTTACTCAGGCAAAACCTTCTCGATTCGATAGCTCTTTCAATTAATTTTTTCTAAAGTTTTAGATTTCCACTGACTAATCTGCTGGTATTTAGAAGGATTTGTAAACCACTTGCCAAGTAGTTCAAAAGTGTGAAATGTCTTTGCCAGGAAGCTCTTTGGGGACCTTTGCAAGAATATACAGAGAGGCAGCGAGGTGCCATTTCAGACAAAATGGCAAGAAGACACCACTGTCTCCAGCACTGGTTCACTTCCTGCTAGTATATGGCTTACGAACTGTCTCGAGCAGCTTAGAACTGTCCAACCCAAGACCAACCCCACTGCCATCGAGTTGGTTCCGACTCACAGCAACCCTGTAGGACAGAGTAGAACCGCCCCATAGAGTTTCCAAGGAGTGCCTGGCAGATTTGAACTCCCAATCTGTTGGTTAGCAGCCACAGTGCTTAACCACTATGCCACCAGGGTTTCCAGGGTCGTCCAAAGCCTTGGCCAGTTCCACAAGTGGTGGCTGCCCAAGCAGGAGGGATACAGTAAGAGTTGAGGGTTCCAGATGGAGGAAGCTAATGGATTATTAGAGCTGATATGAATATGTGCAATGGAGATGGGCTGTGTTCCTTTCAATGTGAGCAAATCAAGTGTGAACCACATGAGGCCTTCAGATTTATTTGGATTACCCTAACTTTGTGCATGTGTGTGTGTACGTATTTTGCCTTGTTTTGTTTTATGGGATTTGCTGGGTGGTGTACAGTTAATGTGCTAGGCTGTTAACTGAATGTTTGGAGGTTTGAGTCCACCCAGAGGTGCCTCAGAAGAAAGGCCTGGCAATCTACTTCCCCAAAAAATCAGCCATTGAAACCCCTATGGAGCACAGTTCTAATGTGATACACAAGGGGCTGCCATGAGTCAGAATTGACTCCAAGGTAATTGTTTTTTTGTTTGTTTTTTTAAGGTTTTTAACTGGTAGGCTATCTGAGAGAACCCTAGCTGTAGAAAGCTAGCAAGGCCCTACCCTCAGCTCTAACCACCTACCAGCACCATCTTCTGCCTCTCTGTGCTGCACCTCACCTCGCAATATACTCACACAAATCCCCCACCCACACTGGCCTCTTGCTCCCTCTCCAAACTCACATTTTGCTCTGGTTGTTCCCTCAACCTTAAATGTTCTTTTCCTTATAGACTGGCCAGCCTGAGAACACAGTGAAGAGGTACCCAGTGCTCCCTGTAGTCCTGAACCCAGGTATGGTGCTCACCCAGTGGGAGCCTCCCCTCTGCCTCTCACCAGGCTTGGAACAAGAGCTAGAAGTCCTGTTTCTTCCTCCAAAGAAAATCCATTGCACAATGCATTAGAGTAAGAAACAGAAACTGTGGAGGGTGATATTGTGACAGAGTGGAGGGTCACACCACACAGCACACAGCATATTCAACGGAAATTCCAATTAGACGTTTTTTTTACTCTCCTGCAAAGTTTCTCCTCAGTCGCTCGCATTCCCTACCATGTGACCCCTCTCCACAAAGCTTCTGTCTCCCGCCCCCTCCCCATGTTCCCCTCTCCTTCCGCAGAGCAATTTAACTTTTCCCTGCCTTGCTTCCAGTTTCAAATCCACCTCCCACGACTCTGGGAAGACAGTAAGGGGCTGTAAATAAATATCGTTCCACGTCACACCGTTTTGAGTTTCAAGGGAATGCCAGAGGAACATAGGGTGGCTGAGGATGCATGAACAGGTTAGTGGTCCCTGGACCCAGGGCCTTCCCAAAGCCATCTGGGCATCCCTGTCCAGGGAGCCCGGTCTGACATGAGGCTGCTCTGAGGCCTTTCTGAAGACCCTAGCAGTGGAGCTTGGCCCAGAAGTAGGCTCAGGTGCTACATAGGCAAAGCCCTTACCAGAGTTCCAAACTAAAGCAAGAAGGTGAAATAATCTTTACAGCCCAGGAAACCCTATAGGGCAGTTCTACTCTGTCCTATAGGGTCGCTATGAGTCAGAATTGATTTGACAGCCATGGTAAACTGGGGTTGCCAGACTGCTCCATATGAGGTAATGCACTCCCCCAGTGTATCTGTTTCCATGGGGGGTGGGCCTGAAAGCTGCTGGCAGTAGAGTTCAGCCAAGTCCTTAGTATCTGTTTGCACCTACCCCTTGCCCTGGGAAAAACACAATTTGTACTCTCACTCCACTGAGGAAGATATAAAAGCATGTCTGATCGACTAGGATGGCCCCAAACAGAGGTCACATTTCAGGAAAAGACAACAGAAGCCCTAGAAGGGGCTCACCTTAATGGTACTTGAATCTAAGCCAGTGAGTTAAACCCACAGAGACTGAGGTGAAAGTGGGGAGCAATAGTTAAGAGTCCAGGCTGTTGGGGAGAGTCTGAGTTTCTTGTCCACCAGCAGGGGACAACAATGAGCAACAACCAGGACAGGTTTGTAGGCAAGTTTCTGCATCACTAGAAATAAAATATTGGAAAGGGAAGTTCTTGGAACAATTGGATTTCCTGCTGTTTAAATTGTGAAGGCAAAGAGCCCTTATACTTGGAGATATTTTTGTTTGGGAGCATTTTACCTGCAGAATCCACTATATTGGACATTGTCAGATATTTGCACAGGGATTTACATTGATTGAGATATGCAGTGTGCACCGGACAAATGGCACTTTCCAAAGATGGTCACAGCAATATTACCCATCCCACATTCTCTGTAGTGTAATCTTTCCACTCCCCTATGAGGAGGTGAATTTTATTTCCTTGTTGTATGCGAGTGGTCCAATGAAGACATGATAGTGGTCCCACCCAACATCTCTCAAGACAGCCTGTGTCAACTGCCAGCCATGTGAGGTGAGTGGGCCCCCTTGACGTTCAGCTCAGAAGACCACAGTCCCAACCAATCTGATTGCAACCACATGAGAGACCCAAAGTGAGAACAACCCAGCTGAGCCCAGTCAACCCACAGAATAATAATTATTGTTGGGGGAGTGGTTTGATACACAGCAGGAGATAACCGGAACATATACAATGTTATTTCCCTATAGGATCCGTTCCTACAATATTAAGCCCTCATGAATGGTCCATAGCACCTTGCTACTCAAAACATTGGTATCACCTGGGAGCTTGCTCAGTCTCCCCAGCCCCTAAGACAGGTTAACAAGTAAATTTCAACTAATCAGAACTTAGCATTGCCCTATCATATCCTAGTCACAGCAGACCTTGGCTAATGTATTAGAATGATAGGATTCAGTGGGTGGGGGTGAGGGTCAGGGAGAAAGGGGAGACAGTGAGTATGGACAACTCTTTTGGGGGGCTTTGCTATACAGGGGAGCTAAAAATGACACACTAATTGAAGAGAAGTAAAGTTGTATTGGTCATTTGTTGCTGTGTAACAAATGTCCTCAAAACTAAGCAGTTTAAATAACAAACATTTATTGTCTCACACAGTTTCTGAGGGTCAGGAATCCAGGAGCAGCTTAGCTGAGTTGTTCTGGCTCAGAGTTCCTCATGAGGTTGTAGTCAAGCTGGGAGCCAGGGCTGTAGTCTCATCTGTAAGCTTGCCTGGAGCCGGAAGTTCACTCACATGGTTGTTGGCCCCCAAGGCCTCACTTTCTCTCCAATTAGGCTTCTCCAATAGGGCCGCTCATGACATGGCTTCTCCCAGAGCAAATGATGAGAAAGACAGGTGTCTGTGAATGCATAGGAAAGAATTGGGAAGGACGCACTGCTAAAAGCTGTTAAAAGCCCTTAACTCATGGGAGTAGAATTGGGGAATACAGGGCTGTGGGGGTGATGAAGGCAGGTTTTCACTCTACAGACTTCTGAATTCCTTTTGTAATTTTAAAACATTAAAGAAGGAGAAAATGTACCCATTCTCTATGGAAGGCTCTGCCAGAGAAGTAGGCATATTCCCTGAGCTCAAGTGGCGGAAGAGTCTTCCTGAGTCTGCTCCCTCTCTCAACAGTCTCTAGAGCTGACCTTGGGGCCCAGGAGAGGTTCTGGCCATATCCAAAGCCACATCACTCTCTCAACATAACCTCTAGCTCAGAAGCCTTCTCTCTAGGCATGTGTCATGGATTGAATTGTGTCCCCCCCAAAAAATGTGTATCAGTTTGGCTAGGCCATGATTCCCAGTATTGTGTGATTGTCTACCTTTTTGTCATCTGATGTGATTTTTCGATGTGTTGTAAATCCTCCCTTTATGATGTTAATGGGGGTGGGGAGGGAGAGGCCGCAGTTATGTTAATGAGGCAGGACTCAATCTACAAGATTGGATTGTGTCCTGAGCCGATCTCTGTTGGGATATATAAGAGAGAAGCAAGCAGACAGACAGGACCTCATACCATCAAGAAAGAAGTGCCAGGAGCAGAGCGCATCCTTTGGTCCCGGGGCTGCTGTGTGCAGAAGCTCCTAGCCCAGGGGAAGATTGATGAGAAGGACCTTCCTCTAGAGCTGACAAGGAGAGAAAGCTTTCCCCTGGAGCTGATGCCTGAATTTGGACTTCTAGCCTACTTTACTGTGAGGAAATAAACTTTTCTTTGTTAAAGGATCCACTTGTGGTCCTTCTGTTATAGCAGCACTAGATAACTAAGCTGGCATGGAACTCAAGGTTCGTCACCAAACACCCATGTGAGGCTACTCAGGGAGGAGCAGAGCTGCAGAGGCAGGGAGGCAAGGCAGGGGTGGTGGGATCTGTACCTGTGTTAGGACAGTGAGAGAACAGATGGCCTAGTGGCCTGAAATTAGTGTCACATGGCATAGGGAAAAGTTGTCAAACAGATATTGAAAATGACTGTGGGGTAGGGTTCAGGCCTGGCGGCCACTGGTACTCCCCTGAGACAGAGGCAAGAAGACCCCCACCCTGAGCCCCAAGACTTAGAGCAATGCTCCTGAAAGTATTATCTGTGGGCCATCCCCAGTCCCTAAATGCTCTCTTACTGGTTCCTGGTGGCTTACACACAGTGAGAGCAATTTTATGTCTGTTGGATCTATAAAAACCTGGACTTGAGGAATGCACTTCCCAGTTCAATCAAAGTATACGAGACCAAATGGGCAACTCCTGCCCAAAAGTAAGATGAGAAGGCAGGAAGGGACAGGAACTGGATGAACAGACACAGGGGACTAGGGGTGGAAAGGGGGAGTGTGCTGTCACATTGTGGGGGTTGCAACCCGTGTCGCAAAACAATATGTGTACAAATTCTTGAATGAGAAATTAACTTGAGCTGTAAATTTCCACCTAAAGTACAATAAAATTAAAAAACAAAACAAACAAACAAAAAAAAAAACCTGAGCTTAAACCTGAAAGATGAGATAGGAAACTTAGGGGGCAAGAAGTTTGTGTTAATGGAGGAGGAACTATTGGGAAAAGGAGGGGAGAGTGGTTGCACAACCTGAATTGTGGCATCGATGTCACTGAATTGCACATGCAGAAACTGTTGAACTGGTGTATGTCCTGCTGAGTAGATTTTCAACAACAAAAATAAGTTATTTTTTAAAACATGGGCTTTTACCTCGTATGGTTTTTTTTAATTTCATTTTTCTAGTCATTTACTTCTATTGGATTTTTACAAAATAATGGATACACACAAAAAAGGATCTGGTGCTCAGCACTGGCCCAGTGCAACCTGCAACCTAAACATCTCTTCCGCCTTTCAGGCCCCAGGGAAATGCTGCGCCTCACCTTTTGCCCTGAGTCCTCATCACAAAAGGCAACTGTGTCTGAACAGAACAAAGGTTTCTGGGTTGTACTTCTGCCAACACTGGAGACAAACACTGCTTCAGAGTACTGGCGGATTTGAGTGGCGGAAGCACTTAAGGAAAAAAAAAAAAAAAGACAAATTAATTAACTTGTCAAATCCTTTCTCTCAGATAGCAGGAACAGTTTCTTGCACAGTGAAGTACCATTTCCCAGTAGGGCTACGTGTCCGTTTTCCTGCTTTTCTTTGTGCTCGAATTCGTGGTTCAGAAGGTCCTCGCAAATTAGTGCGGTGTTGACAGTTGCCCCGGTGGCTGAGGGACATTTTGCAATATGAAACACTTTATTTTACCTTTACATTGTATAGCTGTAAGTCTAGATGTAACATGTGTGAACTACAAGGTCAATTATTCATATTATTATATGAATCTAGGTATTGCTTGAAAAGTTGGTGAAAATTACAATATAAGAGGTAGAAATTAATATGGTGACATTAAAATATGTTGTAATATGTTCTGTGAGAATGATAATTTATCTTATCCAACTCCACTGAAATATTTAAACAGGAGATGTAAAATTCATGCTGACAATTTCAGTTATTACTGAAATTTTCTCCAAATTTAAACTAACTTTGAAAATTGTCTAAGAATTACAATGATTCAAGGAAGATTGTCTAATTTAACATCATTACCAACAGAACATACACTATGAGCACATCTTGATTATAACAACTTATGTTATAATGTGTGATTTTGTAATAAGGGAGGCAAGAAAAACAAATTTAATGGATACGTAATAATGTATGAATTATATACCTTTATTTTATTACTTTACTTATCTGAACATCTTTATTATTTTGCCAACTTCCATTTATATGCAAACCATAGTGTTAGATATATGTTTTTTTAATTCCTATTTGATGAGGATGTATTTTCAAGGTAGGAGAACAGAACATTTTTTATCTAGTAATTTACTGGCTTGGTTTCTAATTTTTAAATACTTAGACATATGCTATGAGGGCCTCCATTTAGAATTAGAGACCAGCTTGTGGTTACCTTCCTGAACTAGTGAATTCATTCTACATTTTAACTCACTTACAAGAGATTCAGGTGGATGGAGATATGACTTGAATACAAACCTCAGAAGAGAGACACGTTTTTCATAAATAATTATTTGCAATTGATCACATGCCTCATTTATTCTTCAATTAATAGAAATGATTGCTTGGCTTTGGCCTAAGAAAGTCACTCTAGTATCACCTGCAGTGGGTGTCCGTAAGAGACACCTCTGTGATCCTCCTTTGTTGATGTCCCTTCTTTGATCCTAGGAGCCCTGGTGGCACAATGGTTAAGCACTTAGCCACTAATAGGAAGGTTGGCAGTTCAAACCCAACCAGCCGCTCCTCGGGAGAAAGACCTGGGGTCTGCTTCTGTAAAGATTACAGCCTAGAAAACCCAATGGGGTAATTCTATTCTGTCACATGGGGCCACTATGAGTCAAAAATCAGTCAACTGCACATAACAACAACTTCTTTGATCCTGGAAAGACAGAACGTGCTTCCCATGGTAAGGGGCTGCAGGAATGAGAGCCATCTGTTCCCGATGATCACCCCTTCAGATCCTTCTCTGGAAGTCGTACTGCCAGCTAAGGAAGGAAGAAGAGGACTTGCACCCATCCACAACTGTCCACCCCTGCCCGATGCCTAGATAGAGGCCTCCTGTGGACTGAAACGATTGTAGTTGACCCTAGGCCTCTTGGACCATGAGCCGTGAAGGAAGCACCATCATTCACCTCATGTTCCTACTGAGAGGCGTTTGCTTTGTTTCCACAGTGTGTGTGTGTGTCGCTCCACACACACGCACCTCTAAAATCAATGCTGTAATAAACACCCTAG
Organism: Elephas maximus indicus; assembly: GCF_024166365.1. NCBI lineage: Eukaryota > Metazoa > Chordata > Mammalia > Proboscidea > Elephantidae > Elephas > Elephas maximus. The sequence goes on along the minus strand of NC_064831.1, from coordinate 62,963,442 downwards.
TACGTGGACCCTTAGATTTGATGCTTTTATTTCTCTGGAGTAGATTCCCGGGAGTGGGATTGCTAGGTCAAAGGGCATATGTATTTTTAATTTCAATGGATTTTTCCAGATTGATTTCCAAAAAGGCTGCAATAATTCACATCCCCACCAGCAATGATTGAGAGAATGCGCCCTTCTCCCCGCAACTGGCAATAGATGTAGAAACCTTTTAAAATTTTGCCAGTCTGAAGGGTGTAAACTAGTATCTTCTTATTACTTTCATTTGCATTCCCCTGAATTCCTATTAGTGTGAGCATCTTTCCGTATGGCTGGATATCTTTCTTCTCTGAATTGCCTATCTGTATCATTGTGCTTATTTCTCTATTGTGTTGTCTTATTAATTTATAGGAGCTCTTTCCATATTATAGCTATTAATCTTTGTCTATCATCTGCATTACAAATATTTTTCCAAATCTATTACTTGTCCTTTGACTTTGCTAAACATATCTTTTTTGCCATAAAAATGTTTCGAATATATATAAAGGCAAAAATATCTAACTTTTTTATCTTCTAGGTTTCCAATCTTGGCTGAAAAGGTCTTCTAACTCCCGATCATGTGAGGCCTCCTAGATTTTCTTGCCAAAATTTTCATTAAAATACAACATACGTATGAGATACTGCATATATTAAAATACGGATCAATGAATTTTCAGAGTGAACACACTCATGTGACCAGATTCCATATAAAAAATCCAAACATTACCAGCACCCTAGAAGCTCCTTCATATCCCCTTCGAGTCACTACCCACCCAAAGAGTAACTGCTACCTTGACTTCTAACACCATAGGCTAGTGTTTCAACTTTATTTAAATTGATCGTCTACAGGTAACTTTTTTGTGTCTAGCTTCTTCACTTCTATATTATGTTTGTGAGATTCATTCATGTAGTTCATTAATTCTTATTGCTGGGTAGTAGTTCTTTACATAATTATACCACACTTCAACTATCCATTGTACTCTCGATGGACATTTAGGTTGATTCCAATTTGTGGGTATTATGAATAACATAAAGAAAACAAAAATCCTCACAACTGGACTAATAAGCAACATCATGATAAATGGGGAAAAGATTGAAGTTGTCAAGGATTTCATTTTACTTGGATCCACAATCAACACCCACAGAAGCAGCAATCAGGAAATCAAAAGACACATTGCACTGGGCAAATCTGCTACAGAAAACCTCTTGAAAGTTTTGAAAAGCAAAGATGTCACCTTGAAGACTAGGGTGCTCCTGACCCAAGCCATGGTGTTTTCAATCACGTCTTATGCATGTGAAAGCTGAACAATGAATAAAGAAGACCGAAGAAGAACTGATGCCTTTGAATTGTGCTGTTAGTATATTGAATAAACCATGTTGTTAGGCGCCGTCGAGTTGGTTCCGACTCATAGCGACCCTATGCACAACAGAACGAAACACTGCCCGGTCCTGCACCATCCTTACAATTGTTGTTATGCTTGAGCTCATTGTTGCAGCCATTGTGTCAATCCACCTCGTTGAGGGTTTTCCTCTTTTCCGCTGACCCTGTACTCTGCCAAGCATGATGTCCTTCTCCAGGGACTGATCCTTCCTGACAACATGTCCAAAGTATATAAGATGCAGTTTCGCCATCCGTGCCTCTAAGGAGCATTCTGGTTGTACTTCTTCCAAGACAGATTTGTTCATTCTTTTGGCAGTCCATGGTATATTCAATATTCTTCGCCAACACCACAATTTTCAAAAGCGTCAGCTCTTCTTTGGTCTTCCTTATTCATTGTCCAGCTTTCACATGCATATGATGTGATTGAAAATACCATGGCTTGGGTCAGGTGCACCTTAGTCTTCAGGGCGACATCTTTGCTCTTCAACACTTTGAAGAGGTCCTTTGCAGCGGATTTGCCCAATGCAATGTGTCTTTTGATTTCTTGACTGCTGCTTCCATGGGTGTTGATTGTGGATCCAAGTAAAATGAAATCCTTGACAACGTCAATCTTTTCTCCGTTTATCATGATGTTGCTCATTGGTCCAGTTGTGAAGATTTTTGTTTTCTTTATGTTGAGGTGCAATCCATACTGAAGGCTGTGGTCTCTGATCTTCATTAGTAAGTGCTTCAGGCCCTCTTCACTTTTAGCAAGCAAGGTTGCTTGCCTATGCACGTTGTGAATGAGTCTTCCTCCAATCCTGATGCCCCGTTCTTCTTCATATAGTTCAGCTTCTCGTATCATTTGCTTAGCATACAGATTAAATAGGTATGGTAAAAGAATACAGCCCTGACGCACACCTTTCCTGACTTTAAACCACTCAGTATCCCCTTGTTCTGTCTAAACAACTGCCTCTTGATCTATGTAAAGGTTCCTCATGAGCACAATTAAGTGTTCTGGAATTCCCATTCTTCGCAGTGTTATCCATAGTTTGTTATGATCCACACAGTCGAATGCCTTTGCATGATCAGTAAAACACAGGTAAACATCCTTCTGGTATTCTCTGCTTTCAGCCAGGATCCATCTGACATCAGCAATGATATCCCTGGTTCCACGTACTCTTCTGAAACTGGCCTGAATTTCTGGCAGTTCCCCATCGATATACTGCTGTAGCCATTTTTGAATAATCTTCAGCAAAATTTTGCTTGTGTGTGATATTAACGATATTGTTCTATAATTTCCACATTCTGTTGGATCACCTTTCTTGGGAATAGGCATAAATATGGATCTCTTCCAGTCAGCTGGCCAGGAAGCTGTCTTCCATATTTCTGGGCATAGATGAGTGAGCACCTCCAGCGCTGCATCTGTTTGTTGGAACATCTCAATTGATATTACATCAATTCCTGGAGCCTTGTTTTTTGTCAATGCCTTCAGAGTAGCTTGGACTTCTTCCTTCAGTACCATCGGTTCCTGATCATATGCCACCTCTTGAAATGGTTGAATATCGACTAATTCCTTTTGGTATAATGACTCTGTGTATTCCATCCATCTTCTTTTGATGCTTCCTGCATCGTTTAATATTTTCCCCATGGAATCCTTCACTGTTGTAATTCGAGGCCTGAATTTTTTCTTCAGTTCTTTCAGCTTGAGAAACGCAGAGCGTGTTCTTCCCTTTTGGTTTTCCATCTCCAGCTCTTTGCACATGTCATTATAATACTTTATTTCGTCTTCTCGAGAGGCCCTTTGAAATCTTCAGTTCTTTTACTTCATCAATTCTTCCTTTTGCTTTAGCTGCTCGATGCTCAAAAGCAAGCTTCTATCACCAAGGCCATATTTTCCATCTACCGATCCTTCTTCTTTGTTTCCAACTTTCACATTCCAATCACCAGTAATTATCAATGCATCTTGATTGCACATTCGATCAATTTCAGACTGCAGCAGCTGATAAAAATCTTCTATTTCTTCATCTTTGGCCCTAGTGGTTAGTGCATAAATTTGAATAATAGTCGTATTAACTGGTCTTCCTTGTAGGCGTATGGATATTATCCTATCACTGACAGCGTTGTACTTCAGGATAGATCTTGAAATGTTTTTTTTTCGCCATGAATGCAACTCCATTCCTCTTCAAGTTGTCATTCCCAGCATAGTAGACTATGTGACTGTCAGATTCAAAATGGCCAATACCAGTCTATTTCAGCTCACTAATGCCTAGGATATCGATGTTTATGTGTTCCATTTCATTTTTGACAATTTCCAATTTTCCTAGATTCATACTTCGTACTTTCCAGGTTCCGATTATTAATGGATGTTTCCAGCTGTTTCTTCGCATTTTGAGTAGTGCCACATCAGCAAATGAAGGTCCCGAAAGCTTTACTCCATCCACGTCATTAAGGTCGACTCTACTTTGAGGAGGCAGCTCTTCCCCAGTCATCTTTTGAGTGCCTTCCAACCTGGGGGGCTCATCTTCCAGCACTATATCAGACAATGTTCCGCTGCTATTCATAAGGTTTTCACTGGCTAATGCTTTTCAGAAGTAGACTGCCGGGTCCTTCTTCCTAGTCTGTCTTAGTCTGGAAGCTCAGCTGAAATCTCTCCTCCATGGGTGGCCCTGCTGGTATCCGAATACTGGTGGCATAGCTTCCAGCATCAGAGCAACACACAAGCCCCCACAGTACGACAAACTGACAGACACGTGGGGGAAATAAACCATGGACTGCCAAAAAATTGAACAAATCTGTCTTGAAAGAAGTACAACCAGAATGCTCCTTAGAAGCAGGGATGGTGAGACTATATCTCACACACTTTGGACATGCTGACAGGAGGTATCAGCCTTGGAGAAGGACATCATGCTTGGTAAAGTAGAGGATCAGCGAAAAAGAGGAAGACCGGCAGTGAGCTGGATTGACACAAGGGCTGCAACAATGGGCTTAAGCCTAATAACAATTGTGAGGATGGTGCAGGATGAGGAAGTGTTTTGTTCTGTTGTACACAGGGTGGCTGTAAGTCAGAACTGACTTGATGACATCTAACAACAACAACATGAATGGCGCTGTTATCTTGTACATGTGTTTTGGTGAACTTCTCTATGCATGTCTGGTGCAGTGGTTAAGTGTTCGGCTGCTAACCAAAAGGTTGGCAGTTTGAATGCACCAGCTGCTCCTTGGAAACCCTATGTGGCCGTTTTACTCTGTCCTATAGGATCGCTATGAGTTGGAACTGACTCGATGGCGATGGGTTTAGTTTGGTTTTTTGGTATTTACCTAAGAGTAGAATTTCTGGGTCACAAGGTTTTTGTATGTTCAGCTTTCGTAGATATTGTCAAACAGCTTTCCAAAGTAGTTGTACCAATTACATTCCCACCAGTAATATAAGAGACCAAAAACCCAGTGCCATTGAGTCTGGCTTGTAGCAAACATACAGGACAGAGTAGAGCTGCCTCATAAGGTTTCCAAGGGGTGGTTGGTGGATTCGAACTGGTGACCTTTTGGTTAGCAGCCAAGCTCTTGACCACTGCACCACCAGGGCTCCTAGCTACAGGTATATAAAAAAAACCAAACCCACTGTCGTCAAGTGGATTCCAACTCATAGTGATCCTATAAGACAAAGTAGAACTGCCCCGTAGGGTTTTGAAGGTGCACCTTGTGGATTTGAACTGCCTACCTTTTGGTTAGCAGCTGAACTCTTAACCCCTATGCCGCCAGGTCTTTCCAACCACAGGTATAGGGGTTAGGATTTACAACACGTATTTTGGGGGGACATAATTCAACCCATAACAGGGATGTTTTTTCAGATCTTCATTTTGAAAGGTGTGATTATCGCACGTCACTGAGGGGAGGGAACTTCTGTGTTTACTGAGACATTTATTAAGATCTATTCATACATTATTTCATTTAGTCCCCTCAATGCCTTTATGATGGGCCTTAATCTACAGATGAAGGCATGAGGCTCAGAGAAATAAAGTGGCATGCTCTGGGTCACATAGCTAGTAAGTACCAAAAGAAAAAAAAAAGAAAAAAACCATTGCCAGCAAGTCGATTCTGACTCATAGTGACCCTACAGGACAGAGTAGAATTGCCCCATAGGGTTTCCATGGAGCAGCTGGTGGATTCAAACTGCTGACTTTCTGGTTAGCAGCCGAGCTCTTAACCACTGTGCCACCAGGGCTCCAGCTAGTAAGTAAAAAGCAGAACTGAAATTGGAACCCAGGTCTGTCTGTCCCCTGAAATGCTGCCGACACTGCCAATGGATGTATGAATTGTGCTTCCAGGCACTTCCCAAATGATGGAGCATGCGATGAAGCAGAGATTTCTAATCATTACATTAGACTCTCTGGAATCTGTTTTCTCTCGCCCTAGTCACACTGGGCGGTTGATTTCCTGGGGAACTGAGTCACTGTTCCAGGTAGCAATGGCCTCTTCAGCTGACAGACTCATAGAATTGAACTTTGGTGAGTGCCCTGGGCTCTTTAGGAGTCATGCCCTGGGGTAGAAAGAGAGAGGGAGGAAAAGAGGAAGAGGGGAGCAATATACAAATAATGAGATAGGGGAGAGGAGAGAGAGGTTGAAAGACTGCCTCTGTCCCTGATTCCTTTCCCCTTCATAGTTCTAAATCACAGAAGGTCCAGGACCTCTTCCCTTCCCAACTGTGCCCTATAAACAATACGCCCTGGCCACCTGCACTGTCTTGAGTAGGTATCTGTTTCTCACAGCCAGGGGGATGTGGACACTCACAGACATGTACACACTACACTCGGACGCCACCAGACAACCAGCCACACGGAGATGGCACAGACCCAGAGACAAACACACACTCAGAGAAAACCTGCCTCCTGGACTCCGGGAGCCCAGACAATCAGTCTAGCACGTAGGTTGTTCTGCAGAGGGAAGTCACACACATAATGAAGCAATTTCTCCCCAAAGGGAAGATTTTAACTGCTAGAGGTAATTGCAGAAAACTACACTGAGATTATGAGGTACCATTTTCCCTCTATCAGATTGGCAAAGATTTAAAAGTTTGATTATACCCAGTGTTGGTAGGGCTGTAAAGATACGGCATTTGGCACAAAAGTAAATTGTTAAAACCTCTGGGGAAGGTAATTTAGCAATATATGTCAAAATGTTAAATGCAGCTACCCTGAAATGCAGCCATTCCACTCCTAAAAATTGTGTGTGTGTGTGTATGTATATATATATATACACACACACATATATCTCCACACAAAAAATACTGTTAAGGGAAGTTAACATTGCAGCATTTGTTTATAATTCCATAAAATTGGAAACAACTAAAAAATGTATCAATAGAAGACTGGCCAAATACGTTAAGGGACATTCATTATGGAATACTATTTAGCCAATTGAAAAGATAGGGTAGATCTCTATGTTCTGACGTGGAAAGACATCCACAACATATTATCTAGTGGGGGGAAAAAAAATAAGGGACAAAACAACAAATGTTTTTATCCTATTTGTGTTTTTAGAAATACATGCATGTATATGCAAGGCACACAAGGGACTGTTATAGTGGGTAGTGCTGGAGAATGGGGAGGGACCAGAGAGCAAGAAGAGTAGAAGGACTAGTTTTTTACTTAACAATCCTCTGTACTATTTGAAATGTTTACAATAAACATGCACTAACTGTATCATAAATTCTTTTAGCTTATTATATATACTATATGGGGCAGTTCTACTTGGTCCTGTAGGGCAGCTATGAGTCAGAATCGACTGACGGCAATGGGTTTTTCATGGGTTTATTATATATTGAGTCAGAATCGACTCGATGGCAATGTCTTTGTTTAGTTTGTTTTTTATTATATTTTATTACAGTTCCCTGTAAAGTTTCACTTAGGAAAAAAGTTTGAAAAACCTTTCTCCAACCCAGCTCTTCTGTACAACTTGCCAGGAAAAATTATGAAAGACTTTCGAAATGGGGAGGGAGGAGTAGCAGGGTCCTGAGTCCTATGGAATGCTGGACTAATGTACCCCTTCAGCTTTCTGATTCTATAAAAGTCTGCACCTTGCCTTGTCTTTGAGCTATTCTTCAACTCTGTAAGACGTCAAAAACTGAAATAATACAAGTGATCCGTACCCATTTCGTTGGTTGGAGGTGCAATTGATTTCCCTCTACTGTGGAAGAAGCCAGTTTGGTATCAATTAACAAATTCATTGCAGTATTCCTGATTGCCAATATGTGTTTCTGCTCTTTGTTTTCACCTTTGAACCAATTTTTAACACATTACTGTTTTCCACATTAATGAAAGAGTTAAATAATATCTTTAACGGGGGTTCCTTTTCTATTTGTATGGCAGGCATAATTTTCCCTTTAAAAATTTATCTTTCAACAAAGCCGCAACAATGAAGTCCGGTTGAGCAAGAGATTTGCCTAAGGTGAGTGCCTGTCGTTGCAAATACAGCACCAATCCCAGTCTTTAAGGCGAGCTCCTGGACTGTGAGTGCCTTGGCAATTTTTCTTATATCATAGAGTAATAAGGATTGAAATCTTTTCCAATTTGACCTGAATGCTTAGCCCATACAGTTATATCGTTCATTTAAAAGACGCTTTCCCACAAATGTATACACGTAGAGGTTCACACCTGAACAAGCACCCCCACAGAAAGAAACAGGCCCCTGCAGACTTGGCTTCACAAAGTCCCACACAGATACAGAGCACACCTCCTTTCCCTCACCCCACCGCCAACTGGGACACGGGTGCTATTCCCGCTTCCAGTTGGCCCTTGGTTCAGTCTCCCATCTCATTGGAGCCAAGAGTGGTGTGGGGCTGGGAGCAAGGCCCCTTCCTGCGGACCCTCGCCTGTACCACGCTGGGTGAAGAGGTTGCCCACTCTCATAACCAAGAGCTCTGGGGTGCTGCGAGAAGGGGCTCGAGTCCGCGTAGGGAGGCGGAGCCCCCGGTCCTCAAAGACAGCCCAATGCGGAATGGGGGTCCCCCTCACGGGCCGCCAGGCCTCTGAGTCCTGGGGACACCCAGGAAGGCTCTCCGGAGGCTTAGACTTCTGCGCTAGGGTTTGAAAGCCCTGGAGGAAAGACTAGGAGCCCAGGGGCCGCGCGCCGGCGGCTGAGCGAAGGCCTTTGGGTGGAAGGACTGAGTGGGGGAGGGAAAAAGCCAAGGCCTCCAAGTAGTCTCTGTTAAACTGATCATGTTTTTATTTTGCGGAAAAGGAAATCCCACGGGATTGCTAGGAGCAGGCACCGGACCTGACCCGCGGGCCCGGAGGAGTGCGATTCGCGACCCCTCCCGGGGTGGCCGACGCGGCCCTCTTCGCCGACAGCAGCGGTCCGTGTTGTGGGCGCGCGGCGCCCCCTGCGGGCTCCGAACCTCGTTCCCCAGGCGCGGACCGGAGAGACAGCCGGGCTGAGGGGGGCGCCCCAGGAGGGCCCCTAGGCTGTCCAGTCCTTTGTCCCCTCCAGCCGTTGGGGCCCCTCCTGCAGGCGGGGCTCGGTTTTGTGCACCTCGGAAGGCGCCGCGTCCACGCACCTCCATCACTGTGGGATCCCATGCCCACTCTGCAGATGAGAAAACCGAGACTCAGAGACAGAGCACGACGCATCCAAGGGAACCAAGGGGAATCTCTAGGACTGAGGCCCACCTCACCTGTGCTCATGTCTCTCCGCCTAGGAGCCACTGCCCTAGAGGGCTCAGATGCAGCCCGCCCCCCTACTCTTCCCGGTTTCTTGAGCCACAGGGGTTGCATGGAGCATCCTTCCTGGAGCAGACTGGCTGGACTGCGGTGTGGACCAGAGTGCGTGCGGTATGGGAGTATCCTATCTACTTCCGGAGGAGTGTCTGACAGCTTTACTGGAGGGGAAAATGACATTGGTATTGAGAAACTTAAAAATGTGCCCGCGCTTGGACCAGCAATGCCGCTTGTGTGACTCTATCCTAGCGAGACGTTTAAGAAACTCAGCGAAGATTTTGCTTTGAGAATTTCATCCCTTCCTTCTTCATAATAACCAAAAATTCTCAGCAGCCTAACTTTCTACTGGGGGCTAAGTAAATGGTATTCTATGTAGCCATGTAGGAGCCCTGGTGGTGCAGTGGTTAAGTGCTCGGCTGCTAACCGGGAGGTTCAAGCCCACCAATCTTTATTCGGAAGAAAGATGTGGCAGTCAGCTTCGGTAAAGATTATAGCCTTGGAAACTCTACAGGGCAGTTCACCTCTGTCCTGTAGGGTCACTGTGAGTTGGAATTGATGGTAATGGATGCAGCCATGAAAAATTAGGTTGGATAAAAAATTTTAGTGATATATCAAAATGTTCATCATATCAAGCAAAAAAAGGAGGTTTTGATACAGTACGTACAGTAATAGAAGCCCATTTCTGTGAAGGTGTGGGTGTCTGTGTGTACATGTTAATAAAGAAGTCTGGAAAGATACACACCAAAACTTTGTGGAATTAAGGTGATGTTTTTAAATTTTATTTATACTTTTTCTGTATTTTCTAAATAATACCCATTATACTAAAACAGAGCTTGCAATGTGACCCAACTAGGGGATCATACGTTTGGTCATCCACCTATCAGGAGCTTTGGAAGAAAGGCACCTACTCAAGTCATAATGGGTAGAATAACCAGCCAATGTGCCGGATTTTTATTCCAGAAAGTTGGCAAACACACAGTAAGTGTTGCTGTTCCTTTCTTGTACTAGCTCCATGCAAACTGGCTGGAGCACATGGAGGGCCTCTGGGGCCCACAGCAGAATTTATTTACTCCAATAAGGGTTTGCAGTGCTAGGCCGCGCATCCCAGGGATTTGCGGACACCATGCTGATGGATGCATTGGTGACTGGGTGCGGTGGTGATGACACAGGCTGTCACAAAGGTGCAGGTCCCCCAGATTCTTCCAGACAAGAGACAGAGCCAAAAACTACATGTCAGGTTTTTGCCTTCTGAAACTGGGCAAAGTAGAATTTGCTGAAAAGCAAAGCAATGTAGTCTGTTTTTAATTTCATTTCTCAAAAAAACCCAGCAAACTTTCATCGTGATTTGTCTTTTTTTTTTTTTGAAACTTTTTTTTAATATAACCTTAACTAAAGATATGTAAATTTTTGGTATGCAAACAAACTCTATTTGTTAGAATATTTTCCCAATGAAATACTACCCACTTTTTATTTAAAAAGTTATTCTCTATAGTTCTACACAGTAAATAGTGCCAAAAACTAAGAAAACATGTTTTATACTTTCAAAATCAAATAGTTTTTCTTAAAAAATCTGTTTACAGTAAATTGTAATGAACTGTAATATCCTTTTAAAGAAAGATTTAGAAATAAATTATTAGAGTTAATTCATTAAAAAAAAAAACCTAAGCACCAGAGGGGCAGAGTAGAAATGAACTGTCTGCTCGTGGGAGGTGGGGGAAAAACATCTACACTGGGACCTGAGGCCCTGCTGAGGGTCAGGGGCCCCAAGGCTGACCAGTTGGGCTATTAGCAGCCCCTGGCCTGGGCACTGCAGTGTGAGTCTGAGATATAAAGAAGGGCTATTGCCACAGAAGAAGATACACACAACCAGCTTCAGTCTGTCCTGCTTCCTGTCTCAGAATTTAAAAACCAGAGAGTGTGGTATGTCTTTGGAAATCAGAGATTCAAATCTCAAGCCCCTATATCCCCATCACCCCACCTCCACAAACTGTGTGATTTGAGGCAAGTTACTTAGTCTTTTCAAATACCATTTTCTCATCTGTAAAATTGAGAACAATATCCATATTATGTGACTGCCAAAGGATTATTTTATTATTCAACAATTATTTTATTAAGTGCCAGACACTATTCTAGTCCTTACTAGGACATACAAGGTCCCTGTTTTCATAAAATTCATATTCTAATAGGTTAAGATCATAATAAATTAATAAACAAATGAGAAAAATGTATCAGATATTGACAAGTTCTAGACAGAGAATAAAACAAAGTGATAGAGAACTACGGGTTGATTATGTATTATATTTATTATATGTTATGTTGTATTATATTCTATCATATTATATTAGTTCGTTCAGGGAAGCCTTGTCTGAGCAAATGGTATTTGAGCAGAGAGATGAATGACAGAAAGGAGCCAGGCATGAAAAGATCCAGGGGCAGAATGTTGGAGAAGAGGGAAGAGCTACAGCAAGAGCCTTAGGCAAAGTATCAAGTAGCTTTTGCTCCAATGTTGTTGTTAGTTACCACTGAATCAATTCTAACTCATGGCGACCCCATGTGTGCAGAGTAGAACTTCTCCATAGGTTTTTTGGAAGCAGATTGCTAGGCCTGTCTTCCAAGGTGCCTCTGGGTGTGTCCTATCAAAAATACACAACTCAGAACACCATTAACAAACTGCTATGCAGGTTGAATGGACAGCTTTAAAGTTGGGCAGCATGTCACTACCAAGTAAATCAGTGCTCTGATTAATTAAGATTCTCAGGGTCCTTATATATAATTTCATCAGGAATTCGGATCAAAAAATTTTTTTATTGTGGACAACTATGTCAGAATACATAAATCTTAGAAGAGAGCAGTATGTGCTCAAACTATATAAAGAAGGGAAAAATAGAAACCTTGCTAAGACAATCACAAGATCAATAAGCCATGGTTGTAAGACCCCTGGAATCTTGGAAACAGGACATGTTCATTAATCTTTGGTTGTTTTCTGAAAGAGTAAGGTTCAAGTGTTTCAGTGAGCCTGATCCCCTAAATACAATTATATGAAACGAGACAAGCTGCTTCTAAAGGTTAGTTACAGGCATAAATATAAGCTTTAAAAATTTTTTTCTATCTATATGTTTATATAGTTACACAACACATAGGTTTCTAACATTTAAAAAGATGACCTTTAGTGTCATGGGCAAGAGAACTCTTACCATAAAGCAAAGCTTATAATTTTATTTCACAGTTCAAACCACCAATCCTTTGGCTAGTAGTTGAGCACTTAGCCGTTTATGCCACCAGGGATTCCTGGGCTATAATAAACCACCTCAAAACTTAGCAGCATAAAATAAGAACCATTTATTTAGCTCATGATTCTGTGAGTCAGCAATTTGGTCTGGGCTCAGCTGGGCTGTTCTTATGGTCTCAGTTCTTCTTATGTTGGTGGTCAGTTACCAAACAGCTAGGTGACTGCTTCTCGGGGTTGGCTGGCTTTCCTCTGAGCTGATGGGAGAAATTGGGCCATGTGGCTCTCATCATCTAGCAGGCTAGCCCAGGCTTGTTCACGGGGCAGTGCAGGGTCTCAAGAGCAAGTGGAAACACTTAAGACCTTTTAAGGCTTTAGCTCAAAGGAGCCCTTATAGTGCAGTGGTTAAGCACCCAGCTGCTAACTGAATGGTCAGCAGTTCAAACCCACCAGCCACTCCACAGGAGAAAGATATAACAGTCTGCTGCCAAAAAGATTTATAGCCTTAGAAACCCTATGGGGCAGTTCTACTCTGTCCTCCAGGGAATTAACTCAGTGGCAATGGATTTGGCTTTTGGTTTTGGTAGGGCTTCAACTCAGAATGAGCACAATGTCACTTCTTCTGCCACATTCTACTGGCAAGGCCAGCCCAGATGCAAGGAGTGGAGAGACAGACTTTACTGCCTGTTGGGAAAATCGCAGGTGATATCGACACCGAGAAAAGAATTGTGATTTTTCTAGCATACCATGAGCAAGAATGAATGAAGAACAGGGAAAAGGCCAGTGTGGCCAGACCAGCTGTTGGGCAGGAGTGGAAGAGACTTAGGGAAGGGTGAGATCATGTCAGACTTTTAAGCCAGGGTGAGATAGGAGGCCCATTAGGGGGTAACAGAGAAATGGTGTATGATTTCTTCTACAGAAGAGATTGTAAAAATAAGCAAGAGCAGAAGCAGTTGAGATCAGTAAGGAGGCTCTTGCCATATTCTTGGAGGGAAATGATAATTGGGACAAAAGTAAAAAGTTATATTTTAGAGGAATAATTAGCCCTAGACTGTGTACCTCTGTGGTCCGGCCCAGAAAATGTTAAAAGAAGAACCTGAAAGGATCAAACAGTTTTCAAATAACTTAACTGCATTCCAGCACAGAGCTCAATAATATTTATAGAAATACAAAACTATCTAGCACCCAATAAGGTAAAAATCACAATGTTTGCCATCTAATGAAAAAGTACCAGGCATGAAAATGTGACACATGACAACAAGAAAAATCAACCAATCAAAACTGACCCAGAGATCGACCTAAACATAAGCATTAAAACCATAAAACTCTTAGAAGAAAACAAAGGGGTAAAGCTCCATGAACTTGGATTTGGCAAGAGATTCTTAGATATGACTGTTGTTGGTGTGTGCTGGAAATCCTGGTGGCGTGGTGGTTAAGAGCTACAGCTGCTAACCAAAAGGTCGGCAGCTCAAATCCACCAGGCGCTCCTTGGAAACTCTATGGGGCAGTTCTACTCTGCCCTATAGGGTCACTATGAGTCAAAATCGACTTGACAGCAACGGGTACAGGTTTGGTGTGTGCCATCAAGTCAATTCCAACTCATAGAGACCCCATGTGACAGAGCAGAAATGCCTCACAGCATTTCCTAGGCTGCAAATTTTATGGCAGCACATTGCCAGGTCTTCTCTCCTTCAAAGCTGCTGATGGGTTCAAACTGTTTACCTTCCAGTTATCAATCGAGCACTTAATCGTTGTGCCACTACGGCTCCTTTTTAGATACGACTAGATCCTAACTAAATCTTACTAGAATTGTGCAAAGCCTCTACACATAAAAGTCTAATAAATTACTGGGAGACATTTAGGTAGATCTAAATAAATGGAGTCCCTAGTTGGTACAAACAGTTAACGCACTCGGCTGCTAACTGAAAGAATGGGGCTTCCAGTCCACTCAGGGGCTCCTTGGGAGACAGGCCTGGTAATCTATTTCCAAAAACTCAGCCATTGAAAACTATGGAGGGAAAAAAAAAAACCGTATGGAACACAGCTCTACTCTGACATATATAGGGTCACCACGAGGCAGAATCAACTCAAAGGCAACTGGTAAAAATAAATGAAGAGCTTTAACATGGTCCTAGATGGGAGAACTCGGTATTGTACAGGTGACAACCCTCCCCAAAGTGATAAAAATTCCGACTGCCTTTTTTTTTTTTTTTGACAGTTTTGTTTTAAAATTGTCCATGGGGATGAAAAAGGGCCAAGAATAGCCAAGATGATCTTGAAGAATAAAGTAAAAAGAATTTGCATGACCAGAGATCAGTGAAGTGCTGGCACAGGGATGGACAAACAGAATAATGGATCAGAAAAAAGAGCCCAGAAACAGATCCATACGTATGAGACACTAGATATTGGATATGGAAATGCAGTTATTGAGAAATGACCAACAAAAGCCACTAAGTCAATTGGGTATCTATAAAACTAACTCCCACCATACATCAAAATGAATTTCAAGGTGAATTAAAGATATAAATATAAAAAGCAAAACCATAGCTTTTGGTAGGAAAAGAGAATGTCTTCACGACCCGGTAGGAAAAGATTTTTTTTTTTAAGCAAGTAACAAAAAGCATTAATGACAAAGGAAAAGGCAGCAAAAAAAAGACTGAACTATTAAGTACATTAAAATTAAGAAGTTTATTCAACACAAGATACTATACCCAAACCCACTGCTGTCAAGTCGATATTGACTCGTAGCGACCCTGTAAGACAGAGTAGAACTGCCCCATAGGTTTCCAAGGCTGTAATCTTTATGGAAGCAGACTGCTACATCTTTCTCCCACAGTGTGGCTGGTGTGTTCTAACCGCC
Organism: Elephas maximus indicus; assembly: GCF_024166365.1. Lineage (NCBI taxonomy): Eukaryota > Metazoa > Chordata > Mammalia > Proboscidea > Elephantidae > Elephas > Elephas maximus. The sequence continues at coordinate 62,948,266 of NC_064831.1, read as the reverse complement.
AATCTTTCCGTTGGCACCTGAGCACTTTAACCAATGCGCTACCAGAGTACCTTAAAGATATCATAAAGAGTGTGAAAAGCCAAACCATAGAGCAGGACAAGATACTCGCAACGAACTAACTAACCTACCATTACACACCCTACAGAATGGCAAAATTTTTAACAATCTGTTGGTCTGTATGTGGAGCAACAGTAACTCGGATCCTGCCAGTAGTGGGGTAAACTGGTATGCCACTTAGGAAAGATGCGTGACATTATCTAGTAAATTTGAAGACAGACACATCATATGACCCAGAAATTTCACTCCTAGTTTATACCCTTAAGAAACTTCTGTCCATGTGCATTAGCAGAGTATATACAACAACACTGCATTATAGGAAAGAACTGGAAAAACGTCAAATGTTCTATTTACAGTAAAATGGGTAACTCACTTTTGGTATCTTCATTCAATGAGGTATTATTATATTGATGCTGAGCAACCAAAAATCAACAAAGGCCACTGTGCAGCAATCTGTGCAGGCATGCCTGTCCTCTTACAGTGAGAGAGTGAAGGCCCAGCAGGGCTGAGAAGAAAATTAAGTATCATTCTCAGGAACAGATCATACCAATGGCAGGCAGCGTTTTGGGGTTCCAGTGTGCACCAGTGCTATGCATTGAACTGTGTGCCCCGTAACTATATGTTGGAATCCTAACCCCTAGACCTGTGGTTGTAATCTAATCTAATGTAATCATCGTTCATCGTCTATAGTGTAATCAGTTGAGGTCATACGAGTGTAGGGTGGATCCTAAACCTAATTGCTTCTGAGTTATATAAAGAGAGGCATGGATACAGAGGCAAGGGCACGTACTGGGGAAGACAGACGCCGTGTGAGGATCCTCTAAAAGCCAAGAAACCAAGGCTACCAACAAGGAAGGAATCAACACAGCCGAGACGCTGGCTTGGACTTTTCACCTCCAGAACTGTGAGAAAATAAACTTCTGCTCTTTAAAACCACCCCCTTATGGAATGTTACAACAGCACTAGGTAACTAAGACCAGGTACTGTGCTAGATTCTTTACATATAGCTCTAGGAATTACTGTCCCCATTTTGCAGGTAAGAATACTGAGGGGTAGAAAGGTTGAAGACAGTAGGTGGCAGAGGTGGAGATCTGAAACCTGGCGTCAGATCCCACATTCCTTGCAATAAAGCAGAAATTATCGATTGCCTTGCAGCAACAACTCACCCCCTCTCCTTTCTTCCAGAGCCCTGATTTTAAGACTTACCTTTGCCTGTGGGCTGCTACCCTATGGACATCAGAGTAAGAAACAGAACAAACCTGGGCCCCTAACAACGCTCTAGAACAGTGCTGAGCTGCCATGCCATACCAGCTGAATGTTTTTTACTTCCCATGTGTGTTGTGTGTATGCATACACACTTCATTTCAGTTTGTTTGCATATAAGGAAAGCAACTCTTAGGCTAAGTGGTTCCAGAATGGTTCAGGTTCTTACATCAAGAAGGAAATGCAGTTAGAAGGTAAACTTTTGAATTCCTCTCAAACATACGTTGCAGGTATTACAGAAACTCTAATCAGATACCATATGTTATGTGGTCCACAACTGGGCTGGTTTGCACAGCATGCAAAGGGAGCCCAAGCAGGACGTGCGAGTGTGAAAGGGCTATCGCAGGCAGTCTGGTAGCGGCATTCCAGGAAGCCTGAGATGTGAGAGCACTGCCGAGGGAGGCCCAGGCTGTTCCTTGTCCCCTTATTCATTTGCCCTTTAAGCTCGTTGGCCCCTGCCAGACAAAGCCCAGACAGCTCTGTCCTTCCTACCTTTCTAGGCTCAGAGCTTCCCGCTAGTCCAAGGCAGAAAACTCCTGAGCTGGAGATCCAGGCCTCCACACACAGAAAGGCCCCAGCCTTTCACATTGTTACAGTCCCACAAGCTGGAAGGTCCCTGCTCACAATCTGTATAGAAAGGGCTGCTGCTGTCAAGGAAATCCCAGGCCCTCTGCGTCGCCTTGCTGCTGACATTCTCGTCACCTGCTTCCCGTGACTTCAACATCCCGGCTTCTCCCCATTCAGCCACCCATCCTCTGAGTTTCCCTAGTGCCTTCTGATTGCAGGTTAGGGAAGAAGGTGTCTGACCACCCAAAGCTTACTCTCTTCAGGTCCTGGGATCCCTTATTCCTCCTCTTTTGTCCCCTTGGAGTTTTCTATAACCTTCAAAGCTGGGCTCTGACTCTGGCCTTTGGTGGGGCCTGTGGTGGGCTGCATCCTCTGGCATCAGCAAATGGCTTGACACAGTGTAGCCTTCAGAGAGCAGCTTGGATGAAATCCCAGAGGCCTGGAGCTGCTGGCAAAGTGGGTTAGTCCAGCTTTCATAAGGACTGTTTGGTCCTGCTTTAGTTTCTGCTCCAAAGTGGGAACAAACTTGCTTTTTAAAACCCCTCAGATCACAATGTTGGTGTTGACTGATGTTTGTGTCAAAGCCAGAGCCTTAGGCTAATTTGGCCCTGGATAGGACTCTGCTAATTCCTTGTATAAATATGGGATCTGCTCCCTGGCCTTCCAGGTCAGGGTCTTGGGTGGGACCCCTGGAGCCTCCACTGCCTCTGAATTTTCTGGAACAGGATTGCTTTTTTTTCTTATTTCAAGGTAATAGGAGAGAGAACCAATAGCAAAGGCCATGTCTGGAAGCAATTTGGGTGGTAGTGGTGGTGGTGGGGGTGGCTGTTGCCTGAGGCACGCCCAGCCCTTTTCTCTTTGTTCAGCCTCTGCAGTGGAGCCAAAGCTGCCCACTCGGATCTGTTCTGTATAATGCCCCCAGAAATAAAACTTCTAGAAAAAGAATTGGCCTATAAACATTCCGGGCTCTGTAAGCAGATGATGGGAATCTGAAATTCCTAATTTTCAATTAGGAAATATTTTAAGAGGGACTGTGGTAGAACAATGGTTAAGAGCTCAGGCTGCTAACCAAAAGGTCAGCAGTTCAAATCTACCTTGGAAACCCTATGGGGCAGTTCTACTCTGTCCTATAGGGTTGCTATGAGTCGGAATCAACTCGACAGCAAGGGTTTTTGGTTTATAGTACCAAGGGGATCCCTGGTGGCAAAGTGGTTAAAGCACTCGGCTGCTAACCAAAAGGTTGGCAGTTTGAACCTACCAGCTGCTCCACAGGAGAAAGATGTGGCACTCTGCTTCTGTACAGATGTACAGCTTAAAAACCCTATGGGGCAGTTCTACTCTGTCCTATATGGACAGAATCCACTGGGTGGTAACGGGTTTTTATGGTATGAAGAGACTTGAATGCCTGCCCCTGTGCCCCTGATGAGGAGTAATAAAGAATTAAGGCCACTGTGGTTGTGGCCGTGACTGGAACTGAAGAGGCAGGGGCTACAGGAGGTGAAGAACACCAGCGACAGTTGCCAGATGGAGGAGCCTGCCTCTTCAGCTCCCAGTTGGAACTGAGGTCTGCTCACGGCTCCTTGTCAGGCCCTGCTACCACCCACAACACAAACCCAGACTGAGCGACCAACCAGCAGAGGCTCAGAGCAGCCACCATGAGGACCAGATGGGGTCACGTTCACTGTCGTAGCCTGCAATGTGGCAGCAACCTGTTTGGACTTACACTTGAGAAATAAACTTCCATTTTGTTCAAGCCACTGTTTTGCCTCTGTAACTAAATCAAGAGTCTGGCAGGTCTAGAAGGAAGTAGAGGAATGGGGTGCAAAGTGCTAGAAGTTTAGCAGCCTCTCATGGAAGGGATGGCTCCCGGTGCCTTTCTCTCCATGTTGCTTTGGGGCTGCTGGAGCACTCCCTCAGCTCTTCTCAACCTGTCTATGCCATGGTCTCCCTACAGTTGGGTTCCTTTGCTCCTTGCTCTCTGCTCACCCTGGAAACATATTTAACTGGTTCTCTCTAACCTTCCTTTTTCATTTCCCCACTGTGAAACACAACCAGAATGTTCCTTAGAAGGGAGGATGGCAAGACTTCTACTCACTTATTCTGGACAAGTCATCAGAAAAGACTAGTCACTAGAAAAAGGACATATAGTGGTTGGTAAAGCAGAGGGCCAACAAAAATAAGGGAAACCTTCGATGAGATGGATTAACATAATAGCTGCAACAATGGTCTCAAACATACCAATGATCATCAAGATGGTGCAGGACCAGGCGACATGTCATCTGTTGTACATAATGTCACCATGAGTCTGAACCAATTCAATAGCAGCTAACAACAATTTGGTTCACAACCAAAACTAACTAGATATAGACTCCTGACTCTTGGTACAAATTCTCAGCAGAAAGAAGTGGTCTCTGGACAGGGGGTGGATTTGCCACTTTTGAGTTAGGTGCTGGTTTGGTCACCTCTGGAGTTGTAGGGAAACCTGCCCACTTGACCCTCAGCAGAGGCGTAGGAGGGAGCAGTTTCTCTGAGAACTGACTGACATGTCTCCCCAGGGCGAGAGAAAAGACAGGCAACTCTAGGGAAGACGGCTTCATGGCTCCACACAAATCTCATTGGCACTTCGGCTTCTTTCTTTTCAGATGGTAGCCCAAAACTCTTACTATGTAAACATCTCCTTTGAAAGAGAGGGAATTAAAGGACCCAGGTGTAGTATGGTCAGGTGGGTTGGGCGGAGTGAGATAAGGGAAGGCAGATGACCAGGATGGGGAAGTTTTGGTAGGGTGAGGCTGGAGGGACTAAAGCCTAATGCTCAGTATCAAAGCTAGGGAAATGAAGTTTCACTGCCAAGTTCAAAGGTCAGGGGCAGAGTGGAAAACTGGACACAGAGCCAAGGTCAGGAGACAGCAGAACTAGCAGAACTGGAAAATGGCAGCAGGCCAGGCTGGGCTTGGTGTCTGCTGAGACCTGACTTCACTGGCCCTCAACCTAGACCTACACACAGAAGGTCACAACAAGGAAGATGGCCTGGGTTTAAAGGATATCACCCAGGGGTAACAGGAGAAATCAGGGTCCACTCGATAGCACGCAACAACAACAACATAACCCCTCTGTTGTACACAAGATTGTTTGCATTTGTGCATTTTCCTGAGACAGTTCAAAGGAACGCCGCCCCCCAAATGGGTTATTTTAAGATACTTAATGTTGAATACAGTCATTCTGGCCAAGACATCACTGTGCACTCTCCTTAGTCTTGGCATTGGCCCTTAGTGGCTGAAGGGTCTCGGCCATCGTCCAAGGGGGCAGAATCTCCCTGCCTCGCACGCCCTAGGGATTCGCTGCAAACCTGCTGTCGTCTGAGCCGATTTCTCCGGGGGCCAGGAGCGCCGAGCACCAGGCCTGGAAAGAATGAGCTTAATAAACGACGGAGAATGGACAGACGGGCGGAGGGACGGATTTAAAAAAGAGGAGCGTGACTCGTGCCCTTTGGAGGACCTGCGGGCGCAGTTCAAACAGGGACACCAACTGGCTCAAATATTAATGTGAGTCCCTGCAGTCTATGCATTCTTCATAATCTGTCCGTTTCTTTTACTGGGACAACAAACACATGCCAGCCCCTCTATCTTGGGATACAGTTAGAATTCCGGGAAGGGGGTAGAGCGCCCGACGAGCACTACTGCCTTTGTCCATCCTCCTTCAGGGCGGTGGAACCGCGCCCCCAAGTGCCAGGTTTATACTGAGGATGACTGACCCTCGACTTCCAGCCCGGCGCTCCGCCCGCCGCTCCGCCCGCCGCTCCGCCCGCCGCTCCGCCCGCCGCTCCGCCCGCCGCTCCGCCCGCCGCTCCGCCCGCCGCTCCGCCCGCCGCTCCGCCCGCCGCTCCGCCCGCCGCTCCGCCCACCGGGGGACATGGCGCGCGTAGGTGACGTAGCGCGCAAGTGGACGTCGACGGGCGCCGAGCCCGGAAGAGGCGCGGGCGGGGAAAGGAACCTTGCGGCAACGCTTCCGCGTCTCGGTCCCCATGGCGCTGTGGCGTGGCTCTGCGTACGCGGGTTTTCTGGCGCTGGCCGTGGGCTGCGTCTTCCTGCTGGAGCCGGAGTTGCCGGGCTCTGCGCTGCGCTCTCTGTGGAGCTCGCTGGGCCTGGGGCCCGCGCCCGGGCTGCCGGGACCTGCCTCCCCCGAGGGTCGGCTGGCGGCCGCCTGGGACGCACTCATTGTGCGGCCGGCCCGGCGCTGGCGCCGCGTGGCCGTGGGGTGAGTGCCTGCGGGGCCGGCGTCTCAGGGCCTCCGCAGGAGCTGCGGGTGTGCCGGGTTGGGCGGCTTGGGAGCTAGAGCCTCCGCTGGCACGGATTCCCAGAGGTCCCCGCTAGGCTGCTCCACGTCGGTGTCCGCGCTGCTTCCTTGGCGAGAAGCATCAGACGTCCGGGACGAGCCTCGGTCGTCACCACTGCAGGGACTCACCAGACTGCTTTTTCCACTCGCCTGGCCCCTGCACCCTCTCACATCTCCGTAGGACAGGCCCTAGCCTCTTGCAAACCCCGCTCGTGTTCGAACCTCCTTCATCGTCCCAGCTTTAAACCCCTCCTGCACCGCTTGGGACTGCCCTTTGCAGTCACGGGTGCTTGATCTTACTGACCTTAGCAGCACTCTTCCTCTTTTGAACTGTTCGAAGATGATTGGGTCTCTGCCTTAAGCTACCGACTTTTCTTTAAGCCTTGCATTCCTTTCGTTAACGCCATACATCCCACCACTCTATCGAAACTCCCCTCAAAGCTCATTGGTGACTTACAGATTTTCAAATTCAACTGCCTATTTTTTTTAAAGCCTTTATTATCAACCTTTCTGCAGCCTTCCATGTGTTGAACACGCCCTTCTTGAAACTCTTCTCTTTCCTGACTTGAATGACATTGCGTCTTTAAAGTGCTTGCAAATCACAGTGCCTCTTTCCTTTGTACTCCTCTCAGGGAATGTAATTATTCCTTCACACTAACTCCAGTCTCTGTCTCAGCTCTGCTGGAATACCTTGCCATCACTCCAAAGGCACGGTATCCAAGAGCAGGTCTTCTGTTCATTTATATGTTTGGACCAGGGGCAGGGAAGGGAGGAGAGGTCAGGTGTAGAGCAAAGTGATCCTGAAGATAAATGAAATAATCTACATTATCTGCCCAGCATGGTGTCTGCTTTACAAAATGCACTTAAATGTTAGCAAGTATTTTTGTATCAGCACATTTATTGGTTCTTGAGATGTCTCTCTTTTGACTTCTTTCAAGTTCAGGCCCTTTTCTCCCAGTTCCATATCTGTTTCTTAATGTCTTGCCTTGCTTTATGCTCATTTATTCAACAGATATTTAACTACATGATACGTGTCAGGTCTGTGCTAGGTTCTGATGATACAGAGATGGGTGAAGCAAGGTGCCCACCTCATTTGTTGGAAACATATATTCATTATGGAAAATGCTTTGCTGAACTAATGGTGAGAAACAGGTATCCCTGGTATCCCAAAGAAGGATGACTCATTCTTCCCAGGATGGGTTGTTATCAGAAAAACTCCATCTGAGAAGGTGACACACCGTTTACTGATGCTGCATAACGACTCACCCCAAAATTTAGTATCTTCGAACAACAGTCGTTGTATTCTCTCTCACAGTTTTGAGGTTTGGTTGGGCTGGGCTAGTCACTTCTCATGAGTTGCAGTTGGATGGTGGCTGGAACTGTTAGGATCTTGAAGGTTGATTGTGGCTGTCAGCTAGGACCTCAACTAGGATTTTTAGCTGGAACACCTGTAGCCTGTCTATGTAGCTGTTTAGCTTTCTCACAGCAGGGTGACTGGATTAGGAGAGAGAGTGTCCTGAGAGGACCAGTGGAAGCTTTAATGCCCTATGAGCTAGCCTTAGAAGCATGTAGTGTCCCTTTTATCATAGTCCCAGGTCCACCTGGTCTTAAGGGAAGGGGACAGAGAACACACCTCGATGGGATGAATGTCACCATCACTTTGTAAAAAGAGCTTGTGGGCTGGGAGATCTTGGTATGGCCATCTTTATATTCTGCTAAAGTAGCTTGTGTGAGCCAGACCCTAGAGAAGAACTGGGGCTTCTCCAGGCAAATGTTGGGCAGAGGGAACCAAATGTGGAAAAGTACATATCTTTTTTGGGGAACAGCAAGTGTCCCTGTGTTTAGGGCAAGGATCTTATGGTAGAGTGCCAGGAGACAATGTTGAGTAGGTAGTTCGGCCCGATTGTGAAGGGCCATTTATGTTAGGGTCAGTGATAGGGAAGCCATAAACCTTATAAGCAGGTAGTTGGTGCTCAGCTTTTTGCTGAGAATAACTAGTGGGAGCTGAAGGGTGGATCTGAAGCAGTGGTTCTGACCTGTTTTACTGCGTCACATAGTTTTGGGTAACATCCTTCATCTGGTAACATTTCTGATTACCCAAAGGGATTTTTCACCTAAAGATGGCGATTGCTAGGGGATGGGATGGGCATAGGTGCAGTACATGTATAAGGATCTCAGCTTGGGGGGATAGGTTATAGTTTGCCTTTTCAGGAGAATACACACACATTCATGTATTTTCTCCCTTCTTTGTGTCTTGCATAAAGAGGAGAATCTTGATACCCTGACACTGGTTAGGAGGCTGTTGTAGGGTCTGGGTGAAGGGAGAAACAGCTTGATAAAGAGGTGAGATTTGAGAGATATTTGACAGGTTGGATATAGTAGAGTAGGGAAAGCATTGGGTGGTGATCTTAAAAAATCTTTTGAGGTAGATAGGTAGAGGTACAGTATTGTCAGTTTTCACAGATGAGTAAACCCAGGCTTGGAAGCATTAAATGACTTGACCAAGATCACACAGCTATCCAATGCTACACATGCAACTTGAGCCCACTCCCGCCATCCACGCCGCATTGTTGCCTTGAGAGAGATTAACAAAGAATACATTTATGGAGGAAGATAACCAGTTTGATTCTAGAGGAGGGAGAATATGTATCCTTGTAGGATTTCAAATGAAGCTGCTCTTCAAGCAGCTGAAAATGAGGGACAGGCGTTTAGGAACATATTCCGGAGCAGAGCTGCAAATTTTTGAAGATGTTGGCGCTTTGAAGCCAGAGACAAGATTGCTCAGGAAGAGGGCGAGAAGAGAAGGTAAAAATGGCAAAGGTGGAACTCCTGGAGGTACCAGCATTTAAGGGGCTGCTAGAGAAAGAATCAAAGAAATAAAGGAGGAGAAGACTTTTAAGCAGGTGGTCACTGGTGAGCCCATTCACATTTCGAAAACACATGATACCTCCCCTGCTTCAAATATGCTCAGAGTAGATGTTCAGTGATTTTTTTATTGTAAAAAAAAAGTTATCAAATAAAATAATTTTCCTCTATAAGACTGTTTTTGCCCCTAATATTCATGACATGATTAGGTAGAGGATTGAAAATAATTCTGTGGTAAAGTTTTATATATACACATACACATACACACACATATATGTTGTTGAAAGTGTACACAGTAAACATACGCTAGTTCAACAGTTTCTGTATGTACAGCCTGGTGACATTGATTACATTCTTCAGATTGTGCAGCCATTCCCACCCTCCTCTGGATTAACATAAACTCACTGCCCCCTGAGGTTTCTGTCTAATCTTTGGAGTTGCTGTTGCCAGTTTGATCCCATAAAGATACATCTTAAAAGAGCACAATGCTCAAGGCAGACACTCCTTCGTAGTTAAGCTAACCTATTGTTTGTTTTTAACAAAACTTCAGGGGATATTTTTTGTTTAAGGCTTAAAGATGAGCAATAGTTTTGGGAATTCATCCAGCCTCCATGGCTCCAGAATGTCTGTATGAGAGTTTGAAATTCTGTTCTGCACTTTCCCCCTTTTGATCAGGATTCTCCTATAGAATCTTCCATCAAAATGTTCAGTACTGATAGCTGGGCACCATCCAGTTCTGTTCTCATGGCAGAGGAGGCAGTTGTAAAGTGATGTATTTTTAACTCAAAACTAGTCCTGTTAGATTTTGTCTTGTGTTGAAAAATACGCTGAACATTGTTCCTTTTACTTTTGTGTGTGTGTGATTTTTGCAAACGCAACTTCCCCATCCAAATCTTTAAAGCATCAAACTAAATTTTTTTCCTGTTTTGTGTGTGTGTGCGCCTTAGGTGAAAGTTTACAAAGCAAATTAGTTTCTCATTATCAAATTTTAAGGTCTGAGCAGAACTAGGTATGGAGGTGATATGTTTACAGTTTTAAGGTAGTTATTTCCAAATACAGGTATCCCTCAGTATCTGGACATTTGCTCACCAGACTTAAGAACTAAATCAGCTTGGATACATTTTGTAGATAGGGCTGTTTGGAGGAATTCTCACCCCGTATCCAAGTCTCTCTCTCAAACTCGAGAACCTGTTAGCATCAGAGCTCCAGGGATACCTGTATTCCTGTTTAGATTCTACTTTTCAGATATCTAATCCTGCGTTGACTGAAAATAAAGGGCCCTCTGGATGAGGCAGAATTGAGACCAGTTTACAAGCTGTGTGGGCTCTGAGAGGAGTGTGTTTTCAACCCCTTTTTAAGCACCTGTTACATGCATGACAATGTGTGTTGTGCACTGACGGGGAGAATCCATTGGATCACGCCTTGACCAGAATACAGAGGCAAAGGAGAGGCAATCTATATTCTTAACATGATGCCTCCTGAAATCCTAAGGGAGGTGATAGGGTTTACAGGCTGGTTTTTGACATTTCAGATAGCCTAATGGAAATTAAACCTTTACCTACTGCAAGGCCACAGAGCCTAACCAGCACATGGCAATTCTCTGCTTTGGGGTGAAATTATATATACTTCATGTCTTTATTCCATGCTGATTAGGTCCAGTTTGTCAGCTATATGTGTGCTTGATTTAAAAAGAATAAGAAAATTTGAGTATTTAAATGCTGTTTGATAAAAATCTTTCACAGCATGGGATCTCGAGGGGAAAAAATAAAGGATCCTCATGTCGAAGGTGTAATCAGTGTGTGTCATGAAGAGAAGTGTCTCTTCCTTGCCTCGGAACTTTAGTGATGGAGAGAATATTGAGCATACCTACCAAACCTTTTTTTTTTTTTATTACGTCGTAAAATCAAAAGCAATTCGTGCTAGTAAAAACTAGAAATACATCTAATAAAAAGTAAAAATTTCTCCCTCTTCCCAGTCTCATTCCTCTTCTTAGAGTTTGCCACCATTAATGGTTTGGTGTATCGGTTTCCACAAAAAAACCAACCACTGCCGTCGAGTCGATTCCGACTCATAGCGACCCTATAGGACAGAGTAGAACTGCCCCATAGAGTTTCCAAGGAGCACCTGGCGGATTTGAACTGCTGACCAGTCAGCATCAGTTTCCAGGCCAAGAAATTTTTGAAGGAACAGAGAAGAAACTGTATATTTTACCCTAAAATCCATCAGGCCCTCCTTATGGATGAGCTTGCTGGTGTCAGCCCATTGCCAACCAAACCTGTTGCTGTCAAGTTAATTCTGAGTCATAGCGACCCTATAGGACAGAGTAGAACTGCCCCCATAGGGCTTCTCGAGCAGCTGGTGGATGCGAACTGCTGACCTTTTGATTAGCAGCTGAATTCTAACCATTGTGCCACCAGGGCATCTGCTGGTTTCAGAGCTGCTCACAATTAGCAGGTTAGCCCAGCCACCCTTATCACCAGGAACCGTCTCAGTCAGCCTGCTTTGAGCCTTGCTCGGAGGCTGGGAGCTGCCTGCGTGGTCACTGAGCCACACTGCCAAGACCGCAGTACCGAGACAGGAATAAAGGTGGCTGGTGGGGGGCAGGAAGACCTCATCTAGCTACCCTAATTATTTGGCCCTCGTCTCTTAAGGGATGACTTTCAGCAAAGAAATACTGAAAATATAAGCCTGATCCCCACACACACACAGGAGGGACCATGCCAGACACACCTTTAGTACTTTATAACTTCCTTACCCGTACCTGTTGCCATTGATTCCAACTCAGTGAGCCCACAGGACAGAGTAGAGCTACCCCATAGGGCTTCCAAGGAGCAGCTGGTGGATTCAAACTGCCGACCTTTTAGTTAGCCACTGAGTTGTTATCCACTGCACCACCAGGGCTCCTCTTATACCTTCCTTAGAGCCCACCAATGATGCAGCACCGGCTTCTAACCAGCCCTTTCAGCTGGTGCATCAGACCAGCGAACACCTGCCTGGGGAGGAGCTGTTACAAGGCCACTGGTGTGCCTCAGTCTAAGGCACCACCCAACTCTAAAATGCGGGCTTTCAACTGGGAGCATTTGGGCATTTTCTGTGCCTTAACACCATCTTGATGTGTCTCTGGAAGAAAGGCATCTGATATGTGGCTTTTGACCAAAATTTATACTTTGCTTGCTCTGCACCAAGCACTGTTCTAAGCATGTATTAACTCATTTAGTCTTCACAACAGGTCTGTTCATATTATCACCCAGTTTATAGGTGAGGAAACAGACACGGAGAAACAGCCAGTCATATCCAGGCAGTGTGGTTCCGCCAGCATTTTCTCTGAAATGCTGCGTTTGTGCTGTAGTCAACAGGCCTGTTTTGAAACGCTGAGCACCTGTCAGTTTTCTTTGTAACTAGTGTAAAAGTTTGCAAGACTGTTGAAAAGATTCTTGTGTTCTGATCCCAAGATACGCGTCCCAGTGATCTTCGTCTGCCGTGTGCTCTTTCCTGTTCAGGTTTCAGATCCATCTCATCTGTTTTTCTATTTAAATACTCTGCTGGGCAACGTTTTCCTGTTGGATGTAAAGCGCCACCCGGCGCTCTGAGGCTCTCACACTGTCTCTGCTCCTTTCTCCCCAGAGTCAATGCCTGCGTGGATGTGGTGCTTTCAGGGGTGAAGCTCTTACAGGCACTAGGCCTGAGTCCTGGCAACGGAAAGGATCACGCCATTCTGCATTCAAGGAATGATCTAGAAGAAGCCTTTGTTCACTTCATGGAAAAGGGAGCCGCTGCTGAGCGCTTCTTCAGTGATAAGGAAGCTTTTCATGACATTGCCCGGATTGCTTCAGAGTTCCCAGGGGCCCAGGTCTGTCCAGTTCACCAGTAATGAAAAGATAGGGTGTGCAAAGGTGCCTCTTTCTCGTATGGCTCCTAAAAGCAACCAAGCGACTTGTTCTTCCACTTTGCTCCAAGAGAATGATTGTTGGAAATCCAGTTCTGCAGTGTTTTCCTTTTTTGTAAAACTATACATCTGACCTTCCATTAACTCTGCTGTTTCTAGTCCGTTAAATTTTACCAACATTTATGTAGTGTATTTTCTACAAGTTTGGCTCTGGTTTATATATTATTTTACCCCATTTTGTATGTTACCCAAACTTAAGGTAGAAAGGATATCTGCTCCTCACTTGTTGGGATTGTATTGCTTGTGGCTGATAACTTGCAGTTATCTTAATACGGCTGAGTCCTTTCTGGGCCGGAGAACAAGGCCGAAGCCCCAGAGAACTAGCTACAGCCTTTGCATGGAAAACAGGGAGCTAGGTCCTTTCCTTGCTACACTGGTCCAGAGCAGGGTTTCCCAACGGGGGCACCACTGATGTTTTGAGCTGGGTAGTTCTTTGTCGTAACGGCTGCCCTGTGCACCGTAGGATGTTCAGCGGCATCCCTGGCCTCTATGTCTCCCTCGGTTGTGACAGCCAAAAATGCCTCCAGACGTTGTCACGTATTTCCGAGGGGTAGAGAAGGGGGATTAAAATCACCAGTGGTCTAGATCGGTGGTTCTTTAACTTGAGTATGTGTAGGGGTTGTTGAAACAGGGATTGTTGGGTCCCACACCCAAAGTTTCTGATTCATTAGATGCAGGGTGGTACATAAGAATTAACCTTTCTAACAAGTTTTCTGGTGACGGTGATGCTGTTGGTCTGAGAACTGCTGGTCTACAGGGTAGAAATTTTCAAAACTGGGAAAGGGGTTGTGGAAGCCGAGACGGCAGTGGGGAAAGGGGTTGTGGAAGCTGAGTTGGCAGTGGGGAAAGGGGTTGTGGAAGCCGAGATGGCAGCGGGGAAAGGGGTTGTGGAAGCTGAGTTGGCAGTGGGGAATGGGGAAGAGAGAAGGCATTGCAGGAGAGGTGATGCTGGAGTTGCCTCTTGAAAAGCGATCAGGTGTTTACCAAGTGTGTGAGGCAGGAGGGTGCCCTCATCAAAGAAATACTGTGCTAATGGCACAGAGGAACGGGAGGAATGCTCACTCGGAGAGCTGCAGGTAGGATGTGGAAGGGAAGGGCAGGAGATGAGGGTGGAAAGGTAAGCAGGGGTCAGATAGTGAAAGGCGTGCTCCTCTCTTAAGCATTGGATTTAGTTCATTAGAGTATCTGTTGAATGAGTCTCAGGAGGAGAGTGACATAATCATATGCTCATTTTAGAAGGATTAAATGTAGAAGAGAAGATCTAGCCACATTTTTCATGTTTCCGTTTCCTGCCCTGGCTGCATGGAAGCTCAGAGCCAAATTTGATCAGCAGTTAAGGATGTTATACTGATCTTCGTGGTTAGCAAATTTATTTTCTTTACCTTTCCTTACTACTCATTGTCTATTTCTATTTTTTATTAACTTACATCTGTGTGTCCTTTGTTGTAAAGTCACCTCAAAACCTTTTTTGGGAAAAATGTACTGAAAATTATTTCAGTAAATTAAAACCGATTAAGCCTGGTTAACATAGTTGTGCTAAGATACTATCTAATATACTTGAACTATCTTACAGCACTATGTAGGAGGAAATGCAGCTTTAATGGGACAGAAATTTGCAGCCAGCTCAGATTTAAAGGTAGGTCAAATGCCCAGATTAGAACCTGTGCCTTTCACTCATGTTTCCATAATCTTAGGGGTAAGAATGCATATTTGTCCCTTTATTCCATTTATGGATCACCTGCTGTGTGCCCAGCACTGGGCTTTTGTTAGAAGGTGATAAACTGCCCAAGGTTCACAACAAATAAGTAATGAAACTGGGATTCTTATTTGTTCTTAAGTACCATATCGTGTGATAGTTGAGAGCTTGTGGCCTCTGGAGTCAAGACTTTGAGACTGGGAATGATACAAGTGATGAGAGAAAACATAGTTGGCTGTATTGGTGAGCCTGGATCCAGAGTGCTAAAAAAGAAGGCCATTAGGTGGGGGTCATTGGGGGAGTGTCTCAAGTCCATCTGGCTTAACTGGAATTAAACAATTAGTGCTCTGTTCAAAATAACAGACAACTAAGAAGATTCTTTTGCTATAAGTGGAATAGGCCCGAGATGGGGAGACCAGCAAGAGATTATTGCTGCTGTCCTACCACGTAAAGTGGTTAAGGTTTGCATTAGAGCAGCCACAAGAAGAGATGTGTGTACCTAAAACCTAATACAGTGGAGTCACTGGCTGGGCGCCAGACCATATATGTGGGGAGCAAAGAAGAGAGATTTAGTGAAGGTGATTCCAGGATAAATAAGTTTGAGACGTGCAGGATGGATGTGGCTGCTGACAGTGGAGAGGGGGAACAGCAGGCCTCGCTGGTTTTGGGGGACCAGCCTGAAAACAGAAATATGGGTCAGAGGGACAGAATCAAAAGCCCAGAAATAGACCTAGTAGTAATACAGATAGGTGATAAGCAGTTTGAGGGGGAAATCATATGGGTCCACACTGTATGCCTCAAGATGGATATACTTAGGTTTAGAGAGTGTATTAAAGTGTGAACGTGCACTCTAATAAGAATTAAGTTCCCATAAATTACCAAGGTGGGAAATACAGATGTTTGCAGCTGTTAGTTACCTGTCTCACATCTGTGACTCTGGGTCTTTTATCAGCCTTTCATTTCTGGGTTCATAGTGGCCATGTTCCCCAGAGGCCTAACCCCTGGTGATCACCCCTCTACTACATACCTCCAAACCAAGGGCTTTCAAAATTAGATTTGGGTTCCAACATTTTGTTAAAATGAATAGAATTGACCTGAATGTACCTTACCAGTTACTATTCAGATTTCATGGGAAAAGAAACAGGTTTCCTGATAGACTTCATGTTGCTTGTCTCCAGGTTCTTCTTTGTGGTCCAGTTGGCCCAAAGCTGCATGAACTTCTTGATGACAATGTATTTGTTCCACCAGAATCCTTGCAGAAAGAAGATGAGTTCCACCTCATTTTGGAGTATCAAACAGGTGAGGGAAATGAGTAAGTAATGTCTGTGAGACTGGTCAGAGGACAGTTGTCATAGATCAGGATGTGACTGCAGAAATTGTCCTTATAAATTAGCAGGTCCTTGCCATACCAAAAGGTTTCTTGACGCACTGGTTCTACTGAGCTGATCCTGGCCGTTGTCTCAAGGGAGAGACAGAGTATCCCAGCATTAAAGGAAATTCCCAGGTCTACAAACAAAACTGACCTGAATCCAGGATAAAGCAGGCTGTAGGGAAGCAGGCATTTTTAATAAAACTAGAAAATGTTAAACACACATACCTGAAGATTGTCTTTATTGCTAAGAAAAGAGAAAGGGGGTAGCATCTGTTCAGCTCTGTGCTGGGTTCTGCCCTAAGCCTTTCTGGCTGACTGTTCCAAGCTGTTTAGGGTTGATTCCAGGCCTCTGGCAAACTCCTTTTGAAGCATTTTGTTTCTCCTCAGGTGTGGAAGTGTTTTATATTTAGAATCACTTACATTCTTTCCTACTATATCAGGTTCCAGTGTTTACAAATGCAAATCCAGCCCACCCCACCCCTGTGGTACATCGGATCTGTTACACAAACTAGAGACCCGACTTCTGAGAGACTCTTAAATACCCAGAAACAGCTTTTCATTCTGTGTCTTTCCTGCTATATCTTTCTCTCTGCTCAGAGCTCAGACCCTGACTTTCTGTCTGATTCAACACGCTGTGAATTCAAGTTAAAGACTCAAGTATCTTAAGCGGACTAATTGGGACCTCAAACTAGTACTTACTTTAAGGTTCATTGACCTGCTTTCAAGTCAGACAATTAAGAGAACCTCATCTACTAGAGTAACTGAGTTTAATTAAGATTTGAAGTGCAGTGTTCTTCAAAAGCATACCTTCCTCCAAATGCGAATGAGAGTGGTCTCTTCCTTCTGATTCTCTTTGGGGTGCTTACTAGGAGTCAGTCAGGAATTTAGGCAGGGCCAGATCTGAAAATTAGTGACAGAATGTTGGAATAGGCAATTCACATTTATGATACACAACTTTCTCTCAGTTTAGCCTCCCCAAATGGGAAATCAGAGTGGTATTTCTTTACTCCCTGAAGATTGTGGTAAAGATTAAAAGGTTAGTGTGTTTCAATATTTTGAACTGCTTAAGTGAAAAGTACAAACATGGCTGGAAGAACTGAAGATGAGCCTTTGCGGTGCTGCTGCTCCCAGTTCCAGACTCGTCTCCCTTTGGTTAGTGCCCACGGTGTGAACTGGCAGCCTCTCAGGTTCAGGTTCCTGTCATTTTCCATAGCAACTACGCAGTGGAGAGACTCGTTTCTTCAACAAGGCTTTGCTGTTGTATTTGACAGCTGTGCCTGGTGTGTTGTTACGGAGCAGGCACAGCTTATCCGAAAGGAGAGTGTCTCCTTGAATGTAAGTGTCGCACTTCAGTTATTCTCCTCTATGCCTTATTTTCAGAGTACAAAGCAGTAGACCCCCCATTCAGTCGTGTGTGAAGTTACATTTTCCTAGTCCTGACCTGGCATGGATGAGGTAGCAGTGGCACTCCAGTCAGCTCTCTCAACAGAAATCCATTCCCAGCTGGATAAACACCCAGATGGGATTTGTTCTTCTTCATCTTTCTCTCCTACCAGCCTCCCCAGAGAAGCTTATGTTCAGGCTTTGGACTGGGAATCCAATGAGTCACTGCAAAGACTTACTGGCAAAAGGGTAGGATGATAAATTGAGAGAAGGCATTGCTTGAAGAAATAAATAAAAAGCTTTGCAAGAAAAGAAGGCATTAACTACTGTTCAGAGGCTCGCCTTGTCTGGGTCTTGGTGGTCATGCCTTTGGGCCCCCTCCACCAGCCCCACATCCTGGGGAAACAGCCTCCAGTGCCTCCCTGCTTCCTCATTGTCCTCGCCTTGCTGAAGTCTTTATTTTTGCCTCTGTCATCTCCCCCCTGATGAAATCAATTTATTTTGAATGCTAAGTGACTCTTTTCTGCTCGGCAAAGCTAGTCAGTCTTTCTTAAGCAGCCTCATTATTTAAGGGTCAGTTTCAAGTCTTGCTCTATGGGGAATACTAATGTAATGTGTTTTTCCTGTTGCACAGATTCTTGTTAATTTGAGAAATGCTGGATTTGGAGTTCAAAGCCTTATCATTCATTGTCCCGAGCATTTAGGGCATCAGTCTGATCTTTTACTCATTATTCTTTTGCTAATTCATTTCACATGGCTATATGCCAGGCTCAGTGGGAGGCAGGAATATAATACTGGAAGGAGACATGGGCCCTACTCTCAGCTCACAGTTTCATGAGGGAGATGGACACTTGAACAAAGTATTGCAAAGTCAAGCGCCAAGTCCTCTGCTGGGCCCCGGTGGTGGCCTGGGAAGGAAGTAATCAAGTCTGTTTGAGAGTGGTGGCTGGAGCTCAGGAGAGCTTCCCAGAGGAGGCCACCCGTGTGCTGGGTCTTTGCAAATGAAACAGAAGTGGAATACCACTGAGAGCTCTGTGGAGCCCCATCAGGTATTTGCTCTGGACAAGTAATAAGACATGGACCAAGAGTTAGAAGGGGATGTGATGTTTTAAAAAGTACAAGCATCATGTCAGGGCTTAATAAGTAGGTAACATCTTTTTTTCTGGGTTCATAGATTTTTATACAAGTAACCCATATATAAACTTTTTCACAGGGACAAGTTCAGTGAAGCTGGAGTCACTCCAAAGGAGGATGGGTTCTCCCAGCCTCACGCCTGCTCTAGAGGAAGTCATACACAACATATTTACACGCACTCGCACACACGCACATACACACACTCCCCAAGGAAAGACTCTACAGAATGGAGGAAGCAGGTTCTGACTACAGTTGGCAGATGAACCAGCAGGAGGAAAAAACCCTCTGCTCTGGTCTATCTGCCTTAGGAAAAATTTTTGGAAGGAGTATCCAGTGTATATGATGGAAACCAATGAAAAACTAGTGTTCAGAGTATGGCATTTAAATTTGTAAATGGGAAGACTCATTACCACGGAGGGAAGGCTACATAAGCCTGGCTCTTAGAATTTCCACCTGCATAGATCCCAACTGGAGGAAGGGTGCTCAGGGCAATGCTGTGAGGCGGGGAGTGCTTTGAAAAAGGCCACAGGTCCTTTCTGCAGGGATACGCGTGGTATTCACTGGTGTTGGCGGCTTAAGTCAGGCTGTTGCTGTAGTTGAAGGGTCTTGGATGTCCTGTGTTTGAGAGCTCAGAGGCCACTCAGGACAGTTGAGTTTTCCAGGGGCTTGAGGGGAGCTAATTACCAGCCCCTTGAAAAAGGCATATGGCACCCATATTGTGTTTCTGTTTTGGTTTGGTTTGGGTTTTGGTTGGTTGGTTTCTTTACTGACCCTTGTCCTCCCAGAGGCAGCACCATGTTTATTGTAGACAGTCGTAGCCAGGCTCCACTCAGCCAGAAGCCAGCCTGCTCCGCACCAGGTCTCCAATGAGACATTTGCAAGTCTTCATACAGCAAGGAGATTTAAAGCCTCTTCCTTTTCTTCCCCTTGTGTTGACTGGGCTCTTCTAGGGGAGGAGTGGGACCAGTTAAAAGCTCCCCATGCCAACCGATTCATCTTCTCCCACGACCTCTCCAATGGGGCCATGAATATGCTGGAGGTGTTTGTGTCTAGCCTGGAGGAGTTTCAGCCAGACCTGGTGGTCCTCTCTGGATTGCACATGATGGAGGGACAAAGCAAGGAGCTTCAAAAGAAGAGACTCTTGGAGGTAATGGCACTGAGAACCCACACTTGCTGTAGAACTCCCCGGATCTCAGCTGGGGTTTTTCTCCAGGTTCCCACCTCTCTTGGCTGCCATAGCCTGTGCTGCCTTGACTTAGGTCCTGGCTTCCCAAGAATGTACCTTGGCAGCTGGCTGGGAAGGCTGCCCCTTTCTCCAGGGAGACACCTCATGGTGTTCGTTCAGGTATGGACAGCTGCTAGAGCAGAACAGGTCAGAACCTCTTGCCTGAGCCTCTTCATCCTGTGCTAAACTGAACGTGGCTGCAGACTGCAGTGCTCTGTGGTTGTCTCCTTTGTGTTACCTGTATCATCTCACTTCACATCAGTGATGCCGAGGTTCCTGCAGGTCCGTAGAGCGCTGAAACCGCAACTCTCAGTTTAGGTCCTTGGGAACACGCTGGCAACAGGAACGTACAGGGGAAGTTCTCTGTGCTCTGAGTCTAACCCCGCTGCCTCTGCAGAGCCTGGTCTTCCCTTCTGTGTAAGGTCTCCCTTGTCCACGGAGGCTGGTGGTGACCCACAGTGCTTGGAGCTCTCAGGAGGATGCAGCGAAGGCAGTAACATTAGCGAGGCCTTTCCTTTCGGGACCTGATCCTTTCTTTCCTCTTCTGACTTCTTCTAATAGCCGTGCTGTCCTCTTCTCTTTGCAGGTTGTCACTTCCATTTCTGACATCCCCACTGGTGTTCCCATTCACCTCGAGCTGGCCAGTATGACCAACAGGGAGCTCATGAGCAGCATTGTGCATCAGGTAACTCCTGGGCAGGACACGGGGCCTCCTTTGGCCCTCGACCTCATGGGGCTTATAGAGAAACTTTTGTCCATGGGGACCAGGTGTCTGTGCTCAGAGATCGGCGCACTGACACGTAGGTGTCATGTCACTCAGACTAGTCCACAGGATCCCAGTAAGAAGCCAGGACTGTTTGGGAACGGGACCTCATGGTAGGTTAGAAACAGGGTAGTTTAACTGATGGTTTTGTGGGTGGGTTTCATGGGTTTCTCCTTCTAGAACAGGGCGGTTTGGTAGTTAGTAGTTTTTTTGGTAGAACTCAAAGGAAAAAACAAAAAGCCCAGCTCAGCTGCTTTCAGTTGAACTTTGGGAAAGCAAGAGAAAGAAAACTTTGGGGAGTTTCACTCCCTCATCACCATTACTCCTGTCTTTGGACAGCAACAGGGATTAGGATAAATATAAGGGCATGAGCTTAAGAAGACAGACTTTGAAGACCTGGTTGAAATGCCAGCTCCACCACACACGAGCTTTATGAACACAGGCAAGTTACACAACTTTTAATTTTATTGTTATTAAGCTTTTAAACTTAGTAATATATTCATGATTCAAAAACCAAAGCAAATATCAAAAGATAACACAACAAAGTCTCCCCACTTAGATCTTCGCCCTCCCCAGCCTGCAGCCAGTACTAGTAATCTCTTTGTTAGTTTCATCTGTATCCCTCAAGTGACTTTATACCCAGGGCTTCCAACCAGGTTCATTCCGGTTTGGACGCCTGCTGAAAATTTGCATTTCCTCCCCCAGATACACTGAATCAGAGTCTACATTTTAACAAGATCCCCAGATGATTCTTTGTGTAATGAATTTTGAGAACCACTGCTCTATTAGTGGTTCTCAGAACTGGTCCGTACCCAGCTGCATCAGTGTCGCCTAGGAACTTGTTGGGAGTGCAGATTCTCAGCAGAGATTCTAACTGGTTTGAAGCCCTGTTTATACCTATTTAAGTATATTTCCTTATTTTTCCATCCCTTTTTACCCCAAAAGATGGCATAGCATACTGAATACACCGTTCAGCGCCTTGGTTTTGCCCCCACCTGTATTTTGAAGTCTTGTCCCTATCAGTACATGAGGAGCAGCCTCAGTCTTTTCACAGCCTCGTGATTATATTGTGTGGATGTTCTTCCGTTTGTTTAACCTGCACATTACTGATGGACAGTTTGGTTGTTTACTGTCTCTTGCTATTACATACAGTGCTACATTGAATGACTTTGTACATAATTTTATTTTGCCCATGAGCAAATCTAGGTACAGTAGTTCCTCAGTATTGCAGGAGGGTGGGTTCCAGGACCCCTGTGGATACCCACAGCTGAGGATGCTCAAGTCACCTGTATAAAACGGCCTAGTATTTGCGTACAACCTACACACATCCTCCTGTGTACTGTAGACCATCTCTAGATCACTTGCAGTACCTAATACAATGTAAATGCTATGTAAATAGTTGGTATACTGTATTGCTTAGGGAATAATGACAAGAAAAAAAGTCTGTTTTTTCCAAATATTTTCTGTCCATGGTTGGTTGAACCCATGGATACTGAGGGCCGTGAATTCTCAGAAGTAGAATTGCTGTATTGGAACATAAAAAGCATTTGTGAGTTTGATGTTGTCAAACTGTCCTCTGTGAGAATTGTATCAGTTTACTTCCCACGGCAACGTTTACAATAGCTATTTCCTCATAGCTTGCCACCAGAATGCGATCAAAAGCTGCATTTTTTACCAATCTGACGGGTAGAAATTGTATTTCAGGATAGTTGTTATCTGCATTTCTCTTATTGAGGTTGAGCATCTTTTCTTTTAACAAGAGCCATTTTTATTTCCTTCTCTGTGTAATTGTCTAAGGAGCGCCAGTGGCGCAGGGTTAGGTACTTGGCCACTAACCAGAAGGTCAGCAGTTCATACCCCTACCTTCCTGAGCCTCAGTTTCATTATCTATAAAATGGGGTCAGTCCCTCCTTCCCTCTTAGGGATATAGGGAGTTGAATGAATTAGAGCCTTTAGCTCAGTGCCTGGCACAGAACATGCAGTGATGCAGTGAATGGAAACTGCTGTTCATTAGCAAAGGTATAAAACCCATTGCCATTGAGTCGATTCCAACTCATAGCGACTCTATAGGACAGAGTAGAGCTTCCCCACAGGGTTTCCAAGCAGCAGCTGATGGATTCGAACTGCTGACCTTTTGGTTAGCAGCTGAGCCCTTAACCATTGTGCTACCAGGACTCCAGCAAAGGTCTGCGACATTAAATGAATATAAACATATACATCCAGTTGCTCATCTGTCCTTCAGAAACACTCACCTTATCGGAATGGGCCTCCTCCGGTTCTAAGGAGGGACGTGCTAAGCCAGAAGGATGGTGGGTGGACATAGTGATTCTTCCTCAGAACGCGAGCTCAGCAGCTCCTGTTGCCAGGCTTTTCACGGCTGCTGTCGCTGTGCAGACAGCCTTCCTGTCCCAGGCTGCTTCAAAGCTTTATGTCTAATCTGAAACGGCATTCTCCTTGTTTCTTGGAGTTGTGTATATGGAATCGTAGCGACCCTGACTGCACACCTGCTGACATTCAGGAACTGACAGCCTTAGTCTGTCAAAGTTATGACTATCTGCTATGTATGCGAAGGCAAAAGCAAGGTACCCTGGAAGGAGGTAGAAAATAACGTACAAACTCTGTACACCCTGCCCTGTAAACGCTGTTCTGTACCACTTGTCTTATAGTGGCATGTCATAAAGGTCTCAAACAGTGTCAACTGCAGCTTTCTGGTTCATCTAAAGGGCTAGTGAAGGTGGAGATAGAGGTGTACTAGCTCAAACAGTGCCCAGTGATCTGTCATTTCCTCTCCACAGACTTCAGGGCAGGAAGAAAGAAAAAAGCTTACTGCTTGCCTTCTCTGTCATTTAGTCACTGGCCATGCTCTAAGATAGCTTAGGAGTGAGATTATGTCCATCAGAAAGAGACCTATTATTTCGTTTTTGTTAGCAGGTCTTCCCTGCAGTGACTTCCCTTGGGCTGAATGAACAGGAGCTGTTATTTCTCAGCCAGTCGGCATCTGGCCCTCACTCTTCCCTCTCTTCCTGGAGTGGTGTTCCTGACGTGGGCATGGTCAGTGACATCCTCTTTTGGATCTTGAAAGAACATGGGAGGACTCAGAGCAGAGCCTCAGACCTCACCAGGATCCACTTCCACACACTGGTCTACCACATCCTAGCAACTGTGGACGGACACTGGGACAACCAGCTCGCAGCCGTGGCTGCCGGGGCCCGTGTGGCAGGGACACAGGCCTGCGCAACGGAAACCATAGATGCCAGCCGAGTGTCTCTGCAGGCGCCCCGCGAGTTCACCACCTCCCACTCGGAGGCAGGCTCCAGGATCATATTAGACCCTAATGAGCCAGTAGTGGAGTGGCACAGGGAGGGAATATCCTTCCACTTTACACCAGTCTTGGTTTGCAAAGACCCTGTTCGAACTGTGGGCCTCGGAGATGCCATTTCGGCTGAAGGACTCTTCTATTCAGAGGCGTACCCTCATTAGCAGGAACCACAAGGAAGGAGAACTGGCCGACTGTGGAATTACAGGAAGGTGGTTGATTGAGGAGGATGTCAGAACAGTTCCTAGATCTAATTGGAGGACAGCCAAAGAAACAACAGCAGATTAAACTGTACCAGATACATTCCAGCCTGCTGGCGATTACACACATTCAGCTTTTAATCCAAGTTTTAGTTACTAGTAAGTCTGGACTTCTGTGTTTTTTTATGTTGTCTGTTACAGGGGTGAAAACTTGATGGCCATATCCCCAGTTACACGGTCATCAGGTGTTTTAAGGCACACATCCGGTCAGAGCATGTCAGCAGGAGAAAGCCCCCTCCGTGCCCCTTGGGACGTGCATGCTCGCTCACCCACCTCCCACCGGTCTCTGTGGAGCCTCATGGCCGGGATCATGATTTGCGTTCAGTGTTACCGTGGACACATTTCACGGGCATAGCTTCTCAGTCTCCTGCTCTCAACGTTAGGGCAGAGGACTGAGCTTCCTCGGGCAGCAGAGGCCTCTGAGGGAGCCGTTCATTCTGCAGTGGCCTGGAAGCCTGGCACGCTGCAGGATGGCAGTGGGCGCTGATGGGCCGTGCCCTCCTGCTCAGCTCTCTTGGCAGGAGGCAGGTGCTCAGAGGCCCCTGCGTCCTTATGGCCCAGCTCTAGGCCAGTGTCCTGCAGAAGACTGGTCTCTGTTCGTTCTCACCCTTGCTGGAATAAGCTTTTACAACTGGAATCTGCTTATGTGTGTGTAATAGATCATGTTGTGTTTTATGTTTTCGTTGACCCACCACATCCATTAAAGAGGTTGACCTCATAAAAGCCTCAGAATCATGAATAAATTTGCCATTTTATGTATTTATTTTTATTTTTTTTTATAAATCAAGGAGACTTCTCTGTGCTTTTAAATATATTAAAAAACAATTCACATTTCAGGAAACCTAAGTCTATTTGATTTTGTTTCCACCACTGTTCTGGAGCAGATAAAATCTAAATTATCCTGATCTTGACTTGTGATGTATATGTTACTGCACACTTGAGGTGTCTTTATATCTTGTCTTCCCCATCCTTGGGTTAGGCTGTCCCTCACACTGCACCTACGCTATAGGCCTGCCCTCTGGTGCTTTCAGTGACAGAAGGTACCAGCCGAAGTAGCCAAGTTGAATTGGAGCACAACAGCTTGAATGAGTAGTGAGCCTTTAGAGTTTGTTCAGAAGGACAGTGTAGACGTGGCAGCTGGTGGCAGGCCGCTTGGTTCTGTGGTAATCATTTCACACAGGGCCCAATGCCACTGCTTTTGGAATCCCAAAGCTACCTCAGGTTCTTCATTTATAACCTCCCTTTCTCTTCAAGGAAAGATTTGGTTACCTTTCTTCAAAGGAAATTTAAGCCTAGAGAAATATGCAGTTTGAAATTCAAAGCAAAGAGCTTACTAAGAAAATCTCTAGCTGCTACCTCATCCTTCTCTGCCACCAAACTCAAGAATAATTAAACACCAACCTTCTAGCCTTCTGTTTTTTATTATAAAGGCTTAAGTGAGAAGAGATTTCTATTTTCCTAAGAAGAATTAGAGTAACTCATCATTTATGCTGTAAAAAAAAAAATTTTTTTTTAATTCATCATTTATGCTCTGAAACTATTAAAAGTACCGTTCTCCATGTGACCTTTTTCTTTTGGTCTGACTCTTTGGTGTCTACTCAGCCCCTGCCTTGAGGGTATATTCTCTAGTGATGTTAATGATTAGCTCAGGAATCTACATAACCTAGAGCAGTGTTTTTCAAGTGCTGAGTCTTAAACCATTGTTAGCTGCCTTGAATCTACTCCACTCATGGCAACCTTATATACAACAGAATGAAAGATCACCACCAGCTCCTGTGTCATCCTCACAATTACCAGCATGTTCAAGTCCCATCCTTGCAACTATTGTGCCAGTCCATCTCACGAAGGGTCTCCCACACCCTTGGCCATCTGCTTCACCAAACATGATATCCTCCTCTAGTAATTGATCCCTCCTCACAGTATGTCCAAAACAAGCGAGTTGGACAGCGTTCTATTGTGATTCATAAGGTTTTCATTGTCTAATTTTTGGAAGTAGATCGCCAGGCCTTTCTTCCTAGCCTGTCTTAATCTGGAAGCTCTGCTGACATCTGTTCAATATCACAGCAACACGTAAGCCTCCACTGACACACAGGTGATAGCTGTGCATTAGGGGCATTGGCCAGGGATCAAACTTGGGTCTCCGGCGTGGAAGGCAGAATCTGCCCTACCTTTTTTGAGAAGTAAATATATTTTTTACTGTGGGTTGCAGCTGCAGCTTGGCCACCATAGAGCATTTGGTGCATTTCTGTGGACAGCTGCTCCATCTGTTCTGACAGAACCCCAGACCCATCAGTGGCCCACTGGACAGCCAGACATGCCTCTTGAGGAAGCTAAAGCCAGTTGCCAGGTTATGGAAGTAAGGTTGAATGGATCTCTCACCTAGAACAGTTTATGCAGACATAAGTGGTAAGGGCAAGATAACCTAAACAAGTGGGCTTCAGGCCCCTCAACCCTCTGCTTTCAACTGTATTTTACAGTGGTTTCCATATATGATTTCATTTGAAGAGAAAAAGCTTGAAAATCCACCGGCCTAGAAAGGATGACTGGCGAAGAATGAGCTTTCTTAAAACTTTGTAGCATGCACTCCTGCTTCAATTAACACCCAGGGAGAAGCTGCAGCACACAACACACACTGTCAGGAAGTCAGAATGTAGCCAATCATCAGTAACCCTTACCATGCAGACTCAGTTTCCATTTTATCCTTTTGGCCAAGTTGGAATGGGCTGAGGCTGATAATTCAGCAGCTGAAGAAATCCAGATTCTGTAGCAGGGTTTTGAGGTGGTGAGTACTATATGATCTTGGACAAGTTACCCTTACCAAGCCTCACTTCTATAAAACTGGGCTAACAATGGTACCTCCCCTCATAGGATTGTTGACAATTACAGAATATCGGTGCACAGTATTTAGTGTCCTACCCGGCACATATTTAATTAAAAGTTTCATCACTGTCAGTTGTTATTGCTAAACTGAACAGGCAATTTCCCAGATCTCTTTGAAACTATTATAAATCATTGAATAGTTACCGCAATAACTTTTTTTTTGTAAATATTTTCATACAGCGAAAATGCACAGATCTTAAGTGTACCATTTGATAACTTTTGACAAATGCAAATATCTAACCCAAACATCTATCAAGGTACAGAATTTCTCTATCACCAAGAGATCCCTCATGCCACTTCCCAATCATTCCTTGCCACGCCCTCCAAGGCAAGAGGTGTTACAACTTCTAAACATTGTAATTTCTAAAATTAAAAATTAGTTTCATCTGTTCTGGAACTTCATATGAACGGAGTCATACTGTATATATAGTCCTTTGTGTAAGCTTTCATTCATCATGTTTTTTTAAATTAATCCATGTTTTTCCATGTAGTTTGTTGCTTTTTATGTCTAAGTTGTATTCCACAATGAATACACTAGTGGTTTACATTTTGGAGCTTTTATGAATAAAGCTGCTACCAACAAGTCTCTGTGTGTACAATATTTCATTTCCTTTAGGTAAAAATACATAGGAATGGAATTGCTGGGTTACGGGACAGGCAACAGACTTTTTTCCAAAGTGGCTGGAACAATTTACACTCCCACCAACAATGTATGAGTTCTGGTCGCTTTTCCTTCTTGCAAACATTTGGAGTTGTTTCATTGTAGCCATTTTGATGCGTATATAGTGGTTCCGATTCATAGCGACCCTTTGTACAACAGAACGAAACACTGCCTGGTCCTGTGCTGTCACCACAATCGTCTTTATGCTTAAGCCCATAGTTTCAGCCACTGTGTCAATCTATCTTATTGAGGGGCCTCCTCTTTTTCACCAACCCGCTACTTTACCAAGCATGATGTCCTTCTCCAGGGACTGGTCCCTCCTGACAACATGTCCAAAGCTTATGAGATGTAGTCTCGCCATCCTTGCTTCTAAGGAGTATTCTGGTTGTACTTTTTCCAAGACAGATTTGTTCGTTCTTTTGGCAGCCCATGGGTATATTCAATGTTCTTCGCCAACACCACAATTCAAAGGCATCAGTTCGTTTTCACTCTTCCTTTATTCATTGTCCAGCTTTCACATGCATATGAGGGGACTGAAAACACCATGACTTGAGTCAGGCGCACCTTAGTCTTCAAGGTGACATCTTTGCTTTTCAACACTTTAAAGAGGTCTTTTGCAGCAGATTTGCGCATTGCAACATGTCTTTTGACTTCTTGACTGCTGCTTCCATGGGTATTGATTGTGGATCCAAGTAAAATGAAATCCTTGACAATTTCAATCTTTTCTCCATTTGTCATGTTGCTTATTTGAGCAGCTGTGAGGATTTTTGTTTTCTTTATGTTGAGTAATCCATACTGAAGGCTGTGGTCTTTGATGTTCATCAGTAAGTGCTTCAAGTCCTCTTCACCTTCAGCAAGCAAGGTTGTGTCATCTGCATAATGCAGGTTGTTAATGAGTCTTTCTCCAATTTTGATGTCCCGTTCTTCTTCATAGAGTCCAGATTCTTGGACTGTTTGCTCAGCATACAGACTGAATAGGTGTGGTGAAAGGATACAACCCTGATGCACACCTTTCCTGACTTTAAGCCACGCAGCATCCCTGTTCTCTTCGAATGACTGCCTCTTGATCTATGTACAGTTTCCTCATGAGCACAATTAAGTGTTCTGAAGTTCCCATTCTTTGCAATGTTATCCATAATTTGTTATGATCCACACGGTCAAATGCCTTTGCATAGGCAATAAAACACAGGTAAACATCCTTCTGGTATTCTCTGCTTTCAGTTGGGATCCATCTGACATCAGCAATGATACCTCTGGTTCCATGTCTTCTTCTAAATCCAGTTTGAACTTCTGGCACTTCCCTGTAGATATACTGCTGCAGCCACGTTTGAATGATCTTCAGCAAAAGTTTACTTGTGTGTGATATTAATGATATTTTTTGATAATTTCTGCATTCAGTTGGATCACCATCTTGGGAATAGGCATGAATATGGATCTCTTGCAGTCGGTTGGCCAGGTAGCTGTCTTCCAAATTTCTTGGCATAGACCAGTAAGCACTTCCAGAGTTGCATCTGTTTGTTGAAACATCTCAATGGATATTCCGTCAATTCCTGGAGCCTTGTTTTTTGCCAGTGCTTCAGTGCAGCTTGGACTTCTTCCTTCTGTACCGTTGGTTCCTGATCACATGCTACCTCCTGAAATGGTTGGCAGTTGATCAATTCTTTTTGGTATAATGACTCTGTGTATTTCTTCCATATTCTTTTGATGCTTCCTTTTCCCCGTAGAATCCTTCACTATTGCAACTTGAGGCTTGAGTTTTTTCTAGAGTTCTTTCAGCTTAAGAAATGCCAAGCATCTTCTTCCCTTTTGATTTTCTCTCTCCAGCTATTTGCACGTCATTATACTTTAGTTTGTCTTCTCGAGTTGCCCTTTGAAATCCTCTGTTCAGTTTTTACTTCATTATTTCCTCCTTTTGCTTTAGCTACTCTACATTCAAGAGCAAGTTTTAGAGTCTCTTCTGACATCTATTTTGGTCTTTTCTTTCTTTCCTGTCTTTTTCATGACCTCTTGCTTTCTTCATGTATGATGTCCTTGATGTCATTCCACAACTCATCTGGTCTTTGGTCATCAGTGTTCAATGTGTCAAAACTATTCTTGAGATGGTCTCTAAATTCAGATGGGATATACTGAAGGTCGTACTTTGGCTCTCACGGACTTGTTCTAATTTTCTTCAGTTTCAACTTGAACTTGCATCTGAGCAACTGATGGTCTGACCCACAGTCGGCCCCTGGCCTTGTTCTGACTGATGATATTGAGCTTTTCCATCGTCTCTTTCCACAGATGTAGTTGATTTGATTCCTTTGTATTCCATCTGGCAAGGTCCATGTGTATAGTCACCATTTATGTTGGTGAGAAAAGGTATTTGCAATGAAGTTGCTGGTCTAGCCAGATTCTATCACATGATCTCTGGCATCGTTTCTATCACCAAGGCCATATTTTCCAACTACCGATCCTTCTTCTTTGTCTCTAACTTTCGTGTTCCAATCACCAGTAATTATCAATGCATCCTGATTGCATGTTCAGTCAATTTCAGACTGCAGAAGTTGGTAACAATCTTCAATTTCTTCATCTTTGGCCTTAGTGGTTGGTTTGTAAATTTTAATAATAGTCATATTAACTGGTCTTCCTTGTAGGCTTGTGGATATTATCCTGTCACTGTCAGCATTGTACTCCAGGATAGATCTTGAAATGTTCTTTTTTGACAATGAATGCAATACCATTCCTCTTCGTCGTTCCCAGCATAGTAGACCATAGGATTGTCTGATTCAAAATCGCCAGTACCAGTCCATTTCAGCTTACTAATGCCTAGAATATCAATGTTTATGTGCTCATTTTTGACGATTTCCAATTTTCCTGGATTCATACTTCGTACATTCCACGTTCCAATTACTAATGGATGTTTGTAGCTGTTTCTTCTCATTTTGAGTTGTGCCACATCAGCAAATGAAGGTTCCAAAAGCTTGACTCCATCCACATCACTGGGGACTCTACTTTGAAGAGGCATCTCTTCCCCAGTCGTCTTTTGAGTGCCTTCCAATCTGGGGGGCTCATCTTCCAGCACTATGTCAGACAGTGTTCTGCTGCTATTCATAAGGTTTTCACTGGCTAAATTCAAAAGTAGACCAGCGGGTCCTTCTTCCTAGACTTAGTCTAGAAGCTCAGCTGAAACATGTCCACCATGGGTGACACTGTTGGCATTTGAGTACCAGTGGCATAGCTTCCAGTATCACAGCAACACACAAGCCCCCACAGTATGACAAACTAACAGACACAAGGGTGTTGATCCTATATAGGCTTTTTTTTTTTTTTTAAAGAGCACAATGCTCCAGGCAGATGTTCTTTACTAATTAAGCTAAACTACTGTTTGGTTTAAAGATGACTTCAGGGGTTATTTTTGGTTTAAGGTTTAAAGGTTATTTCAGGGCAGTAGTTTTGGGGGTTTTCCGGCCTCAAGGGCTCCAAAAAGTCTGGAATTCTAGTTTGTGGCATAGTGCCTGGGATCTTAAAAGCCTGCAAGCGACTGTCCAAGCTACACCAATTGGTCTCTCTTCACCTGGAGCAACAGAGGAAGAAAGTGAGGAAAAACCTGATTTCAACTCATATCAACCCTGTGGGTCAGAGTAGA
Organism: Elephas maximus indicus; assembly: GCF_024166365.1. Lineage (NCBI taxonomy): Eukaryota > Metazoa > Chordata > Mammalia > Proboscidea > Elephantidae > Elephas > Elephas maximus. Next base: position 62,916,921 of record NC_064831.1, on the reverse strand, counting down.
ACTGCCCCACAAGGTTTCCAAGACTGTAATTTTTACGGATGCAGACTGCCACATCTTTCTCCCATGGAACAGCTGGTGGGTTTGAACCACCGACATTTCAGTTAACAGATGAGCACTTAACCACTGTGCAACCAGGGCTCCTTGAGTCAGGATTAGGAGAAAATGGAATGTGTGGCTGATTGCCTCCATGAACAACTGCCTCCTTTGCCATGAGCCCAGAACTGGATGGTGCCCAGCTACCATTACTGAACATTTTGATAAAAGATTCTATAGATGAATTCTGATCAAAAGGGGGGAAATATAGAATTTCAAATTCTCACAGAATCCAGACCTGCTGAGGGGTTTTATGACAAATGGCTTTTTATTATTGCTTTTTCTGTGTCTACTGAAATTATGACTTTTTCCTTCTATTCTTTTAATACATGTATTTTGATCTTCAAATGTTAAATGAATCTTGGATTCCTGGGAGAAACTCAACTTGATCATAATATGCATACTAACCTTATATATTGCTGGATTCAGTTTTGTTATGGATTTTTGCATCTAATTCATGCAGGATAATGAGTTGTAATTTTTGTAATGTCTTTGACCAGATTTGCTATCAGATTTATGCTGGCCTCATAAAAACAAGTTCAGAAGTTCTCACACTTCTATTTTCTGAAAATTTGTGTAAGGTTGAATTTATTTTGCTTAAGTGTTTCATGTAATTCACCAATGAAACCACCAGGAGTTTGCTTTAGGGGTAACTTTTGATTTCAAATTCTACTAAAGTTTTGTATTTCATCTTGCTTCAGTTTGGGTTTGCAGTATCTTTCAAAGATTTTGTCCATTACATCTAAGTTGTCAAAATTTTTGATGTGAAATTGTTCATAACGTTCCTGTATTCTTTTGATGTCTGCAGGATGTATAATGCTATCCTGTTCTTCCTGATACTGGTATGTCTCCTCTTTATCAGGTTAGCTAGAAATTTATCAATTTTTTTCATAAATTGGCCTTGTTAATTAATACATCTGTTTTCTACTTCACTGATTTCTGCTATTTCTTTGTACTTGTTAAGGTGAAAACTTATGTCACTGATTTTCTACTGTTTTGTTCTAACATAAGCATGTACAGGTGTACGTTTTCCTGTAAATACTGCTTTTAGCTGAATCCCAGAAACTTTTTTTGTTCGTTTTCATTATCATTTAGTTCAAAAGAATTTATAGTTTTTGATTTCTTCTTTGACTTGTGGACTATTACAAGTGTGTGTTTAATTCCCAAATATTTAGGGGTTTTCTTGATACTGTTATGATTTCTAATATAATTTCACTGTGGTCAGAGAACATAACTCTGTAAATTTCAGTCTTTTGACTTTTGAGATATACTTCATAGCTCAGCATATGGCCTGTCTTGCTGATCATACCATATGCACTTGCAAAGAATGTCTGCTGAAGTTATAGGCTGTAGTGTTCTATAAATGTCAATTAGATCAAGGTGATTGACAGAACAGTTCCAATTTTTTATATCCTGCCTCATTTTTTGTTTAGTTCTATCAATTGCTGAAAGAGGAAGTGCTAACATATCCAACTATGACTGGGGATTTAATTCTATCAATTTTTAATTAATGTATATTAAAGCAATGCTGTTAGGTACATACACTTAGGATTGTTATGTCTTCCTAATGAACTGACCTTTTTATCATTATGAATATCCCTTTTTATCTCTGATAATACTCCTTCCTTTGAAGTCTACTTTATCTGACATTAATATAGCCATCCCAGACTGCTTCTGCCTATAGTTTGCATGGTGTATCTTTTTCCATTCTTTTACTTTTAATAACACAGCTGTTTTTTTTTCTTTTCTCTGCCTTTTAATTGTAATGTTTAGTCCATTTACATTTTAATGTAGTTATTGATATTAGATCTACATTTAGCATTTAGTTGTTTTCTCTTGTTCCATCTACTATTTTGTACTTCTGTTCTTCCTTTCCTTACTTTTTTTGGATTAACTGAATGTCCTTTAGAATTTCATTTTAATATCTCCTGGTGGTGTAGTGATTAAGAGCTTAGCTGCTAACCAAAAAGGTCGGCAGTTGACATCCACCAGTCACTCCTTGGAAACACCGTGGGGCAGTTCTACTCTGTCCTATAGGGCTGCTATGAGTCAGAACTGACTCAACGGCACCTAATACCACCACCACCACTGGCTTTTTATCAATACCTCTTTGCACTGTTTTTAAATGGTTGTTCCAAGGATTACAATATATATCCTTAATTTTTCACAGACTACTTAGGGTTAGCTTTGTACCACCACTTCCCATACTTATAGGCTCTACAAAGCATCATTAAAATGTCAACAGTCCATGAACAAATTCACACACCCAAAAGCCTGGGCAGGTAAAACCTAGTTTTGTTTTGTGAAAATATACACAACAAAATATACAACCATTTAACAATTTATACACGTATAGACCATTGCCATTGGTTACATTCTTCACAATGTGTCACCATTCTCATTATTTCTACCCATATTGTTTCACCACCATTAACTTTTTAAAAATTTTTATTGTGCTTTAAGTTTACAAATCAAGTCAGTCGCTCATACAGAAATTTATACACACCTTGCTATATACTCCTAATTGCTCTCCCCCTAGTAAGACAGCACACTCTTTCCCTCGACTGTTTTCGTGTCCATTTGGCCAGCTTCTGACCTCCTCTGCTCTCTCATCTCCCTTCCAAACAGGAGATGCCAACATAGTCTTATGTGTCTACTTCATCCAAGAAGCTCATTCTTCACCTATCATTTTCTAACCCATAGACCAATCCTTGTCTGAAGAGTTGGCTTTGGGAATGGCTCCTGTCTTGGGCTAACAGAAGGTCTGGGGACCATAACCTCCAGGGTCCTTCTAATCTCAGTCAGACCATTAAGTCTGGTCTCTTTATGAGAATTTGGGGTCTACATCCCACTGTTCTCCTGCTCCCTCAGGGGCTCTTCATTGCACTCCCTGTCAGGGCAATCATTGGTTGTAGCCAGGTACCATCTAGCTCTTCTGGTCTCAGGCCGATGCAGTCTCCGGTTTATGTGGTCCTTTACTGTGGGCTCATAATTACCTTCTTTGGTGTTTTTCATTCTCCTTTGCTCCAGGTGGGCTGAGACCCATTGATGCGTCTTATATGGCTGCTTACTAGCATTTAAGACCCCAGAAGCCACTCTCCAAAGTCGGATGCAGAATGTTTTCTTAATAGATTTTATTATGCCAATTGACTTGGATGTCCCCTGAAACCATGGTCCCCAGACCCCCGCTCCTACTCCTCTGGCCTTGGAAACATTCAGTTTATTCAGGAAACTGCTTTTAGTTTAGTCCTGTTATCTTGACCTTGCCTGTATTGTGTGTTGTCCTTCCGTACACCCAAAATAATCCCTATCCACTATCTAACCAGTGAAAATCCCTCTCCCTTCTCTCCTCCCTCCCCCTCTCGTAACCATCAGAGAATATTTTCTTGTTTTTAAACTACCACCATTAACTTTTACTCTCCCTGCCCCTTAAAGTTCTCATCTGTGCTTTAGAGTTAGTCAATTTGATTGCATATAGATAATTCTTTCAAAATATTCAAGGCCAACATCCTTTATCAATTGAGCTAAACTGTTGTTTTGTTTGCAAATGATTTCACAGGATAGTTTTGGTTCAAGGTTTAAAGATCATTTCAGGACAATAGATTCAAGGGTTCCCCCAGTCTCTGTGAATCCAGTAAGTCTGGTTTCCACAGAAATCAGATGTTCTATTCCACATTTTTCCTCCTTTTGATCAGTATCTATCTTTTGGGTCCTTGTTCAGTAATTGTAGCCAGGCACCATTCTTTTCTTCTGGTCTCATGGCAAGGGAGGTAGTAGTTCATGGAGACAATTAGACCTGTAGTCCATTTCTTTCTCCAATTCCTAGGTCTCCTCTTCTTCTACTGCTCCAGACGAACAGAGACCAATTGTATTTTGGGTGGCCTCTTGCAAGCTTTTAAGACCCCATGCTACTTACCAAACTAGGAGGTAGAACAGAAACTTTCAGTGGAGTTTTGAGGAATTCTTTGTTATTTTTAAAGAAAATCTAAGCCCAAACAAAAATGGAAAGTATTGGTTGTGGACTGCTATTCCTGGGCTGCAGGGTACCATTATGTTCTGCTCCCAAAGAGTGTGGAAAAACCAAAGAGCCCTGCTCTTGTATTCCCTCAGTTTCTACCATGCTTCATTTAAAAAGAGAAGACCTTTTTAATCCTTCTCTCCCTAAATGCTAAAAATTTCTCAAAGTAATGAATTATTTTAAGTGAATTCTGCCCTCTAAAAACCTCTCTTCCCTTTACTTCAAAGCTTTTGGAAATAGAGTAGTCTAGTGTCACCATCTTCACTTCTCAATCTTCAAGCCTTTGGGTTTCTGTTACTATCACTGCTTCACCACAAGTACATCACTACTGGACGGTTAATGGTTACAAGCAAGAGCTTTGCATCCAGACTGAGGTTCAAATCCTGATCCTGCCACTTAGGTTGGAAAATCCATTTGCCTGTCCCAACCTCAGCTTCCTCCTTTATAAAATGGCGATATAACAGTACTTCTCTTTTGGAAGGGTTCAGTGAGACTGACCATTCCCTTCCTTAACTTTTCTTTCCTTGACTCCCATAATACCACTCTCCTGGTTTTTCTTTTGTATCACTTGATTCTCCTGTCTCCTTTGTGGGGTCTTTTGTTTCTCCCTTTCAATTTGGTTTTTCTTCTTTGGTCCCATCTTCATATTCCAAGGTTTCCTTGGGTGACTTCTGCCAAATATTTGGTTTCAGCTATCACCTAAATCCAAATTATTTCTGAATCTTTATCTTCAATGAAGATTTCACACCTGAAATCCAACTATTCAAATGTTCAATGGATATCATCACTTGGATGTCTCAAAGATAAACATGTCTAAAACTGGACTCCACAATTAACCCTCAGTTCTATACCCTCAATGTTCCTTCATTCTGATTTGTATTACCTGTTCTTAGTCTATTCTTATCTGCAACATCCAATCAATCTCCAATTTCTGTTAATTTTAGCTCCTAAATCCCTCTTATATCTCCTTCCTTCTCTCTAACTCTGTCTTAATTTACAAGCTATCAGACCTTTTCAGTCAGACCTGACTCCACACAGATGTAAAGGTGAGCTTTCTCAACTGGTCAGGGTACAAATCCCATCTCTGCCACATACCAGCTGCATGGGCAAGGGCATCACTTCTGACACACTGCTGTTTATTTCTGAGACATAAGAACTGAAGAGGCCTCTGCTCAGTTAGCTGCTTCTTCAATTACAATGTCAAAACAAACCCAGTCATAATATAAAGAATTCCAAACATAGTTTGATTTAATGATAGGTCAGTCCACCTTCAATGATGGTGACTGAAGGACACTTCAAGTACAAAATGGGGACTGGTCCTAATAGCCAAACTGCTGGCCTAATATCCATGAGGGTTGCTGCAGAGGCCATGCTGGCACCAAGTAAGAACTTGGCCTTGAGGTTCCTCCTCCAGTTTCAAACTAGACTTGGAAATAGGTTAAGAGAAAGCTGTGATCATAGGTTCTTTTAAAAGTTTTTATTGCGATTTCTTATTTTTATACCTGAAAAACAACTTTTTCTAAAGGACTGATGAGAATACATAATTTTTATTTTAAAAATGACCTTAGATAATGTATTGATAGCATCTGGTTAGTGGTTACATTGATTGTCTTAGATAAAACTCCTCAGCTAAGGAGTTCTTTTTTTTTTTTTTTTTAAATATCCCTGGTGCTGATACCAGACCAGCCCTTGGTTCCTATTTTATTTGTTATTTTAAAGATCATACTGACATGATCTGGCTTTAGACTCCGACCCCTCTCAAGAACAGAATATAGGAATTTCTGGATTCCCTTTGGGCAAACGCAGCTGGTATACTCACCAGGCTGAGCCTCGGTTTACAAAGCTGTTTTTCATATTTTTTTTTTTTTTTTCCTTTTAGACTGTTAGAGCTGGATTACTAATCCAAGATTTGTGTTTGTGTTAGGGGCTAATATAGCTTAGCCAAGGCTTTGTCATCCCAGGACTACTGAGCAGAGGTCTGGCTCAGCCTTTTCTTGCACAAAGGGGTCATCCATCCAGGAGACAAAATTCCTTTCGACAGCAAACAGCTCCACGTGCCCTGCTGCCTCTGGGAGCTCCATATATACACAGAACCACCAGTCTTACTCCCAATCTTAAAGGATTTTCCTGGGCTGTCTTCTTCCTAGTCCCTGGAAGATGGGGCTCACAGAGAGGAGGACTGCATGGGCCCATCATCCTAACATGCCTTGCATTCTGTTTTGGTCCTGTGGTGCCAGGGAATGGTGCTGGCCTCTACTCTCTGCCTGTGCCACGTGACTTTTCCTAATCTGGTACATCCTAGCCAAAGAAACCCCTACTCTGGGGTCATCATTTTTCTCTTATTTGCTCTGATGCTTCAGTTGAAAAAGCCGCATCAGCTGGACTTGCTACCACAGTGGGCTCTGGCTCCAGAGGAAGAGATGGTGGCTTTGTGAGCTGAGGTGTTCCTCCAGCACCTAGTAACAAAACAAATAGCTTGAATTCTCAGTTCCACAATTCTAGAAGAAATCATTATTTTTACTGCTAAGTTTCAGGAGGAAACCCCCATATTTTCGGGGACTAGTGGGACTGTGGTGTTATCTTTACAACCATGAAGGTGACCATAACTGAAGAACTAAAGCAACAGTCAAGTTTGCCCTCAATGAGTCAGTGAAAGAAATCTTCCTTTACCTACACCATGCCAACTTACGATGAGGCAGTGAAAATTAAAGTAGGACTATGTAACCGAATGTACTATGACAATATATTTCTAAACTTGAAAACTGCAGACCCAGTGTACTGATTACCCAACTAACCCTGACAGCACCTGTTACCTACTACACGGCTTACCTTAAGGAGAAAAGTGCCAATTTGGCCACCCTGTGGCTTTCTTCTCCTCTGTGCAATACTACACTGGAGATATTCTGAGTCTGAAAAGTGCAAGCCTTACTCAAAGCTACAGTCTCTGCTGCCACATGCGGCTTGGACCCATTAGGTCTTTATGGAGCTTTGTGCAGCCTCCTACCTGCAGGGAGCTTCCTGTATGCAGCTGCTGAAGACATTGCCTGTCCTAGAGCTTGATTAGAGCCCAGGGGCTGCTGGAAACTGGCCGGTTTGCTGGCTGAAGTGGTCCGGTTCTTTGATTTGGGATCTTTGACTGGTTTAGTCCAGACCAGTGCCTCCCCAACCTGGAGAGCTGCTCCCAACTTCTGGGCCATCTCCACCATCTTGTACCCGCATGGGAAGAAAAGAAGAGTCACAGGCATGACTAGCAGAGACAAGCCTACCCAACAGTTCCTAGGCCTTCCATTAGAGGATTTTAGCTGAAATAGTGACTGCTGGTCCTGGTATTTGAGGGAAGTACTTTTTCCAAAGAAATCATTCTCAAACAGCAGAGAACACGGATTGCCCTGAATGGATGGCAAGGGAGTTTACACAGATCTCAAAACCCTATGATTCAACTGTGGTACATTATTGGGGTAAACTCCTGCTTTTCCTCCATGAGAAAAAGTGGGCGGAAGCTATAAAGAGAGACAGATCTCAACTCAGAGGAGCTGTAATATCAATGACAATGACTTGGGAAGCTTGAACTCCCTTTTATTATTATCTTCTTCCAGGAAAGCTTTTCTCAGGCTATTCACTGAAAAACTCATGCTGCCAGCAACATCAAAGCCAAAACAGCCATGAGCCTATAAAACCTTATATTGAGATTACTTGGGCTTGATTCAAAAGTCTCCTGACAGCTTGCTTATGTCTCCTAGGGGCTAATAAAAGACATACCTCAGAGTCAAATTCCAGAGAGCTGCTGTGCTTGAGTAGGTTGGCTTTCTTCTCTGTCTCCTGGTACTGGGCCAGGGCGCCCTTCTTGTCTCCCTGGTTGTACAGCAGCACAGCATAGTTCAGGTTTACTAAAGGGTTACACCTGTGGCAGACAGACGGGGACTCTAAGGAGCTGGGGCTTTGCAACAAGTGGTCATTTAGAGATCCTTCTCATTACATAAAAGCAAAGCAAAACTGGGTAAGTAGAGAGTCTTCTATTACGTAGCAAAGTGGGGACATGCGTGCAGTGTGGACTGTGGAGAAGAATCAAGGAATTAATGGCCCAACAAGCAGAGCAGGTATTGGGACCAAGTGTGATGTCTCAGCCTTCCACAAAGACCACCCAGGGCAGGGTTGAGAAAGGGATCCCTACCCTGCTTTCTGGAGTCCCTGGGTGGTGCAAATGGTTAATGGGCTTGGTTGCTAACCTAAAGATTGGACGTCTGAGTCCACACAGAGGCACCTCAAAAGAAAGACCTGGTGACCTACCTCCAAAGAATCAGCCACTGAAAATCCTATGGAGCACAGTTCGACTTTGACATATATGGGTCCCATGAGTCAGAGTTGATTTGATGGCAACTGGAGAAAATTCTGCTTTCTAGCAGATGCCAGTGAAATAAATCTTAAGGGGTCAAGTTTATCTTAAACTGAACCCAGAGTCCCACCATATCGTCCAGCCCACTGCTAGCTCTGGTGTTCTCTGACCTCCTGACTACCAAACATGGGATTGGAAACATTCTCTCAGAAAGAGCCAGTGTCAATTCCTGCTGAGTCACTGTGTGCTCTGGAGCCATATCCTTCTCCACTTAGGCCTCTGTACAAAGGCCGCAGAGCAGAGCTGGGCTCACTCAGCCAGCAGCAGTGCTATGGTGCCACCTCGTGGCTTTGGAGAGTCCAACCCTCCCCAATACCATTCCCATCAAAGCAGCTTACTTATCCAGGCGGACTGCTTCTGCGTAGGCTCTCCTGGCATTCTCAACATCTTCCAGATTGGTCAGAGCCACTGCAATAAAGAAAGTGAGCCCTGTGGCTGGAAAGCCCAGCTTAGAGAACAAAAGGAATGTTTCAAGACCACAGTCTATTCAGCCCCCACCTGGCTCTTCCTTCACCCCATCAGCTCAGGGCAGCACCATTTACTCAGTCACTCAGCTTAGATGCCCAGCGTCATCTCCTCCCAACAATCAATCCTCTCTACACAGCTGCCTGGCTGTCAAGTTCTACATATCCTACTCCTACAATTCCTTTCCTGCCACTGCCCTTGTTCAAGCCCAAGTCGTTTCAGGCTTTCCTACCCTTCTCCCCAGTGGCTGCCAGACATCTTGCAGATACACAGACTAATGTAACCATGTCACTATCCTATGTAAAAACCCTTACTGGTTCCCCATCACCTACAACCATGATTTTTAAACTTTTATGTAGCAGGAGGACCCCCTCTCTTAAAATCAGTGTTTCCTGGAAGCCTGCTATGTAAAGCAAACAAAAGCAGAGCTGCTCTGGAAGCCCTGCTCAACCCATCTGACCACCAACTCACTTCTACCAGGCACTTCCGAGGAAATCCAAGAATCCGGGTTGAAAAGCACAGCCTCTAGGATAGAGTCTAAAGTCCTTGCGCTGTACCATGGGCCTCCATAATGTGGCCCCAAACTATCTTTCCTGACTCATCTCCCACCACAATCTATACCACTACTACCACTGACAGGAGGGCACACCCTGCAATTTCATGGCCGCGTCCCTTTGTTCACAGCGGCTCCCTGGCCTGACACATCCCTCGACGACGCAATCTACACTACTGAATTCCAGCTTCTCCGTCAAAACCCAGTGTGATGGCCACCTCGCAGCATGGCTTATTTGTTTACATTTCTATATCCCCTTTAGGACACTGGCTGGCTGTATTCAAGCAAACCCCAAACCACCACCACTCAATCTGCTTTTGCTATCTTTATCTTGTAAGAATCCCATAGTGATGACAAAAAAAACCAAAAATATCTGAAGACCAGTATCAATAAGGATATGGAAACTGCTTTTCAGCTTATATTTTAAGAAGCTTAGTAAGCTCAATATATGAAAAAATATCCCCCAGAAAGAATACTGCCAGTACTTTATATGCTTGATTTTATATAATAAATTTTTAAAGTTTGTGTTTAATGAATCTTCATTAGTTTTTGTGATCAATTTTTGAACTTGTATGAAATAAAATGGATTTTCAGGAAGGAGCCACATTCTCTACCATTCTGCTCAAAGGAGAGAGGGGTTTCAACGTAACATAGCCTAACTTAGAATGACCGCCCAGAGACTAATTCTGTAACAACATTACTAACAGTGGACCAGTTACATATCCACAACAACAACAACAGTTAATATCACTGCTTCATCATGGAATCCTCACATCAGCCCTATGAGGTGTAGCTAGGACATGGTGGAAGCAGGACCCCACCGAAAGCCCAAGCTCTTAGTACTCTGTGAAATCCAGGACTTAGTTGGGCTCAATACGAATAAAAATAATGGTCAAGCCAACAGAAAAAAATCGGCGAAAGGAGGTGAACTAGGGATGACCCTGATTTAACCTGCTGAGTCTCTGAGCGAGACTCCCCTTCTTAAATCTTTCTTCAAGCTCTAGGAAAGTAATCCAGATTCCCACAGTATCTGCTAGGGAATGGCTATGACGGGGTATCAAGCCCCTGGCCTCTTACGATTTCATTCACTTTCCCCTCATGACAGACATGGGAGGGGGTTCTGCATGTGAGTGCTTCTTACCAGCCAAGAGCATGTACAGCTCCCCCATCTTTGGCTGGAAGTTGATGGCCGCGCTGAGGAAACGGAAAGCTGATGCATACTGCTGCATGGTCAAGTGGACGAGCCCCAAATTATACAGAATCTTCCAGTCGAAGGGTGCCAAGTAGTTGGCTCGTTTCAGGCAGCTGATAGCCTGCAGGAGCGAGGGGACACGTGATGATAGGGGGCAAGCTTGGCAAACCCAGTAACCATATGCACGAATGCAAACAAAGCATAAGGAGATACTCACTGCCACGTATTTCTTCTTGCCAAAGAAACACATTCCAATGTTGTTCCAGAGTGGGGGGCTCTCTGGCATGGCACAAGCTACGACTCTGTATTTGGTGAGGGCAACATCAAAGTCGCCATGGGTCTGCATCATGCTGCCTGCTGCCAAGATGGCCTGAAACACAAGGCGTGGGGAAGTTAATATTTCAGTCAATCCCAAAGGGCTGTAGCAGTGAAGTGGCCTTCCTCAGTGTGGACACTCAGCAGCCCCTTAGCATAGATGGGACTGAAAAGCTTCTTCCAGGGACATATATAACATATTCAAGCTACTGGGACAAACATGCATGAGGAATGGCCCTCAACTCCACTGCGGCTCTCTTCGGGGCAGTACAGGAAAAGAAAAGACAAAATGTCACTGGCTTTACCCAGTTCATTTGTATGTACCCTTCTTCCAACGTAGTCAATATTTTCAAATATCAGGGCCCTTTAAGCAAAACGGCCTTTAATCTGTTCCCCCCACTTCCTCCTTGGTAACCAAGTGCTCGAGACACCTCTGACCACACTTGTCCTTGGTACTTGAGCTACAGTTCCTTCTGCCACAGGACAGAGGGTGTGTGAGCTTGAGGTGTCAGCCCGTTTCATTTCTCTAAGGAAAGGAGTCAAGGTGGGATTCCTGGCAAACAAGGAGCTGGCCGAGTCAGGCTAATATGGCTTCCTAGACCAGGACAAAGTATGCATCCTGAATACACAGTCTGTCTCTCTCATCTGCCTCAATGACATTCATCTACTTGATCACCTTCTTTCTTGTCCCCAAGGTCACAAGTGGACAAAGGTTATAATCTCAAATTCTAGGAATCTGGGAGCCATTTCACCATTTTTGACGGTAGTGGTGGAGGCTTTGCTAATTTCCCAAGTAACACATAAACTTTACCAGCACTACAATGTCACAAATGTGCTCTTTCAGAAGATAAGAAGCAGAGCACCAACACTTTACTGTATTTTCAGATAAAGAGAGTCACCTTTTATTTATACTTTTTCTAAGAAACAGGTAATTTCTCAGGTATTCAAAATGCAGAAGATATCCCCTTGCTTTCTGGGGTCAGACCACCTGTAGGAGCAGTGAGACTGGCTCTGTGAAGGCTCTCGGATTTGACAGCCTGCAATACCTTGTAGTTGGTAGGGTCATAAGTCAGTGCATTGCCAAGATGTTCAAATGCCTTCTGGTAAATGCCAAGCTTGGAGAAAAAGCAAACCAGAGAATTCACATCAGAGGGGAGATGGCAGTTAAGGAGTCTGACCAACCACACCCTGAATAGAAGCACCCAGACTTTCGTTAGTCCCCTTGACAAAAAGAACCATAGACACCAGATAAAGAAAGAAAACCTGAATCCCCCGATATCTGTGGTTTTCCCTACTCTGCGGATTTGTCTGCAGGAACCGCCTATGGCTGTGACACATCAACGCTGTTCCATATTTATGTCTCTTGGCAGGAAATGATCAGTTAGCCTTATCTTCCTCGGAGCCAACCTCTCAAACCAAAGCCTAGGGAGACCCACAGACACTGGGTTAAGCTCCTGATTCCTTTTGAAGAAAAACAAAACCGACATAAAGGCCACCACAGAGGCAGAGATGAAGGCAGGATCATTGGGAACTTTGATGAGAGGAGGCGGGGAGCTAGAAGAGGCCTCTCAGAGATCCCTGGGCCCCAGATCTTCAGGCTGATAAAGAGAAGAGATGGAGCTAAACAAATCCCGTTCACACTCAGGAATTCTCCTTATTCTGCTGTCAAAGTGTGCTCTTTGTCTCTTTCCTAGAGGACCCTCTTTCCTATAGGACCCTAGCTTGGAGAAGCGGCAACAGAAATGGCCTTTGCCCCCACAGCCTTAGGTAGTGCTAACTTTTATCACAGTTTTTCCCCCTTAAGAAAATAACAGCCCATCCCCACCTCCACCCCCAGACCAGACAGTTCTCATAAATGCCTTTTCCTTGGCTGGTTAAGAATTGTAATTGCACTAGGCCCAAACAGAATTGTTTCAGACTTGAACGCAGAAAATTTAGCTAATACCTTTAGCAGACAAATACCAAATGCAGAGCCCAAGATTCAAACGACCATTGGTGAATGTGTCAAAGTAATGTCAAAATGCAGGGCAACAACTATCCACACAAATTCACAAGCATTTCTAACATCAATGTGTGAATAACAAGAAGTTTTCATTACCTCTAAGTAGAGTAATCCTAAAGTTGTAAGGAGCTCTGTGTTTTCTGGTGAGAACCTGCAAATACAGATGAGTTATGCTCAGAGATAAACAAGATGTGTGAGACACTGAGACACACACACAGTAACCTGCTCTCGCAGTACCTGAGACTCAGGTGAGCCCCCCACTTCTCATGGAGATTCATGAAAGCAATTTGGCCATTTCCTTCAAATGTTGGTCATTTCAACCCTGGCCATAGGGAGAACTGCTCAAGCAAGCAAGAAATGGGCCGTACAGTGCAGACTCCTTTCCAGGGCCTTTGCTCAGGGTCAAAGGCCCTAAGGGAAGGCAGGATCTATGGAACACTTCTGTAGCTCTCCTGATTACAGCTATAGAATTGAATAACAAAGCTTTATAGGCCAAGCCGGTCTAGAACGCACAGGTTTTAGCCAGCTCCCTCTTGCAGAGTTCTTTTTTTTCTGTGCTCACAGTGCCACAAGGTCTGTGTAATTTAGGATCCTGAGAAGCCCCTCCCCTAATGCTCTGCTCTCCAAATATAAGCAAAAAGTCATACTAAATGGCCAAACTAAACAAAAGAAAAGATACAGGAACGAGCCCCAGGAAAAACTTAGCCACTGGCCCTTGGGAATAAACGCTGGTGAAGTAAAAAATTATCTGTCTTCCTAATTCCTTACTGACATTTTTCTTCGTAACAAAACCAAAGCAACTCTAAGCTGAGATGATGTGACTACAGGATCATCAGGCAGTGTCAAGAGTGGAAAAGCCAAAGGGCAAAGAACCATGTCTCCTCCTCCTAAGGAATGAGGCAGAGCAATGCGTATCTCTGGGAAGACCAGAACCAGAGAAGCCAAAGCCCCAGCCAGGGGAGGCCTGAGCTGGCCAAACAGAGCTTACTGGGTTCAAGTGAGTATTTGCCATTCACTTTCTGCCATAATAAATATCCCTCTGATCACCTTCCTCCCCAAAACCAAGTAAGTAGCTTCTAGTAGACTCTGGCAGCATCCATGTACCCTAGACCCAAACATGATTACTCTTTCCAAAGCTGTGGGTCATGAACAATGCTCTCTACATTCTCAGCGGGGCTCCAAATGCTCTGCTGCCCCCTCCTCCCCCTTGAGAATTCCAGTGAGTTAAGTCTCTGACCAGCCACTGGAATAATGTCTTGGGATTCATGTGCACTAATCTAAGAGAGCCAACTTTCAGAGCTGCCACCCAGCTCCACAGGCAGAGAGACACTTCACATATGCTACATGTTCCTTCCTACTGGTCCATATAAACTTAGTCAAGCCTCTTGATGACAAAAGCCTCTTTTAGAGCTTACAAACCAAAGGATTTTTGTAATCATTTTAGAGACACAATGTGGCTGAAAAAAACTGAGAGTATAGTGACTGATATCACCAGAAGAGTCACTACAATGGTAGAAAGCAAAGACGATTAACAAATTAACAGAAGCCTTAGTTCAGAGTTGAATTATCAGGAACAATAGACCTTGAACCACAAACCATTCTATTAAGTGATCAGATGCTAACGGACTTTGCTGCAGCTGTCCACTTCAAAGAAACAAGACCCTATGCAGAAAGGACAAGCAGCATGTGTCCTTTGAGAGGGAATACCATCACAGCAAGATCAGACAGTTCTGTTATCAACAGGGGGTGGCCTCCCTTAATGACATTATAAAAACAAGATACTGGTCTCATGCTAGGAAGGCCAGATGTGTATTACTTCATCAGGAGATTTCTAGCCCTAATAATATCTCTGGAAACACAAGATCTGTTCTAAAGTGTAAAACCAGAATGGCAGACTGCCAGTTAACCTCAAAATCTATTGTCTCCTTCCTTCTGGGCATGTGCCTGCCCATTTCCCTTCCAGCTAGGTGTGACTAACTGTGAGTCATGGAATGTACACAGAATGATGTATGCCACTTCTGGGTCATTTAAAACTTACTACAAGCTGCTTATCCTGTGGTTAGCTTCCTGCACCCCCTGCCTGCCCCCAGCTTCAACCATGTAGTTGAAGACAACAACCTAAGGAGTAGTGGGTCAATACACAAGGAACCTGGATTCCAACTGGCCTTGCGGGGAAGAGCTGCCCAGCTAGCCTCAAGTGGCCATACTGATTAAGTGAGAAAGAAACAGATATCTACTTTATGGAATCCACTGGGATCTCTTAACCCTAACTTTAGCTTAAGCTTTACTCTAACTCATACAAATAGTAGTTACACATATTTTCTCTTAGACTTGGGAGTTCATATTTCTGCTCCCATTGTTTTTCAGTTTCTCATTGCCCCAAAGGAAACAAGCATACTTACTCCACTGCTTTCTTGTAGATTTCAATGGCCTTCTCCAAGTCTCCCTCCAGCAAGTGGATCTTCCCCAGCATTATGTAAGTCAGATCATGCCTACTGAGCTGTAGAGCATTGTACAACTGGTCTTGTGCCTAACAAGGTTGATGGAGTAAACAGAACCAGATCATTACAACTGAGAAGTAAAAAGACATGGCTTTGTATGGCTAATTTAGAGACAAAGTTTCTACTCTACTAATGTAGTAACATCACATTTCAGCAAATAGGCCCCAGAAGCTGAAGAACCAAAGCCTATTAAAACTGTGCTCCTTGACAGGACAGCTGGCAATATGGGGTGTTAGCCTCTAGAGCCACTTGGGAGAGTTTAACCTTTCTGAGTGTTCTCTGCTTCTTGATATTCACAGCAATGACTCATACTTCATAAGTCAAACAAAGCATTATGGTACAGTATAGAGTACTGCACCAAACTTGATTCCAGTTGCACCACTGACCAACTGTGCAACCTTCCCCAGAGTGGGCCTCATTTCCCCACCAATATGATAATGAATGAGTGAATGGCTCTTATTCACTCAACAAGCATCCACTGAGTGCCTGCTGTTGTAGGTGCTAAGGATACTAGAGTTAACAACCTCTTTGCTCTAGAAGAGCTTGTATTCTAGTTGATGATCAAAAGGGCTTCATTTAGTCACTCATTGATTCAAAAAGTGTTTATATAAATGCCAGGTATTACATTTTGCTTAGCCTATTAGCTTTACATGAAATCTAATTCTCCTCATCGGTACAGGTCCAACCAAAGATCGAGTCTGCCCTTCCCTAGCTCAGAGTAATCCTATGAATAGAACTGTACTTGCGCCAACCAAATATATAAAAAGCTATAAAACTGTATGTAGATCTATCCAGAAAACCTAAGGGGCTCACTAAATATAAACAAATACGTACATATGTGTATGTGTGTGTAGTTATATATACACACACACACACAACACATACCTATATATACACACACGCATATCTTACAGGAGAAAAAGTTACACTTACACCTCAATGGCTGAAATGCAGATTTTTTTTTTCCCACAACCGAGGGATAGATTGGATTGCACCAGGTTTCAAACTGATGTAAATTAAACAATGTGAAATGAGTATTAAGCTATTCAGGTTCTCAGTCCTGTCAGCAATGGGGAAAGGATGACACTCTCCCCAAGCCCACCATGGTTAACTTTTGGAGCTCTCAACAATTTCAGGTCCAGCCCTCGATTAAGATACATATATTTTTTTTCTTTATCTGAGTACCAAGATCAGCTCAAATTGTTTTTTCTGAAGCCTACAGCTTAATCACAATGAAATAGAAGTTCTCATCATGGAAAATTACCTTAAAAACTGAGAACTCTCAGAAATCATATGCGCTTAAAATTTTAAATCTCCAATGACCTTAGAAAGTAAAATTAGTTGCTGTTAGAGCACAAGATAGCTCACGTGGTCATGACTACACCTGTAAGACTTACAGGTCCCCTCTGTGATATCTAAGTTTATCCAGCATTTGTTTCTATACTGGAAAATTAAACTGGCGGTGGAGAGAACGAAGAGAGGCGAAAAGTGATTAGATTGCCATTCCCTCTTCTAGAATATTTCAATTTCTTGCTAAAACCAGAAAAAACAGGTGGATAATGACAAATTAGGGGTGGGAAATGGGAGTAAATTTATAAGGCATTCTAAATTTTTGTTTCCAATCACCTCTGCTAGAGCTAAGAATAACACAAAAAGAACAATGGCACCTCTGCAACAATGTGTGTACCCTCAATAAAATCCCGGGTAACCAGTCAACTGCCACCACCATTTCTATAAATTACCTTGTTGAACTGCTTCAGGTAAATGTAGCAAACTCCTAAGTTATGGCAGATCTCCTACACACAAAGAAAGGGAAAAGGCTTAGGTGTCACAGGCGATATCAGAGTGAAACAACAGGCATCTAGAGACTGTTGTTGCCCAACAACATGTAAACTTTAAAACATGCACTATAGCTAGTAATTTTTTAATAGAGTTCATACTTAACTAAAATAAATTCAACTCCACCAAATGGATTCCTTAACTTAAAAAAAATGGAACTTATGAGAGAGAAAAGCAGAATAAACAAGTGATCTTCCTGGGTCTATGTGGTACCCAGACAACCCCCATGCCTTAGTGTTCTCTAAGAGCCATCCACCACCCACACCCTTTGCGCCCTCATCTCAAGACACTACTCACAGTCCCTGCTGAGAGGGCAGCTGGGCCAATCAGATTCCTTTCCCTAGAAATCTGGTTTGGAACAGAGCCTGCTAGCTTCATGTATTAGATTTACTAGGTGATGTGGACTTGGGGACTGACAGCACCACCTTAAAGGCCACTGTGATGGGATATATTGTCACTGGAGTGGGTCTGTAGCAATCTACAGCAGCAGTCACCAAATCAAATCTGTCCCCTGCCTTTCTTTATAAATAAAGTTTTATTGGAACACAGGCATACCTGAATGTTTATGTATTATCTATGGATCTTTTGCATTACAACTACAGAATTAAATAGTTTTAACAGAGACTATATGGAGCCATAAAACTTCAAATATTTACTATTTGGCCCTTTACAGAAAGTTTGCCAACCCCTAATCTAACCACAGGGTCACTATGAGTCAGAATTAACAACGGGTTTTTCTGGTTAATCACAGAAAGAAAAAATGAAGCAGATGTACAGAATAGCCATCTTGGTTGCTGACAGCTTTCTAGGTCTTGTTCACTTCAATTCCAAACTGTATTTCCTGACCTTGAGTTCTACATAATTTCTCAAATTCCCTTATTAATAAATTCCCCTTTATTTAAGGTGGACCCTGGAGAAGCAGTGGTTAAGAGCTTGGCTGCTAACCAAAAGGTCAGCTGTTCAAATCCACTAGCAACTCCTTGGAAAACCTATGAGGCAGCTCCACTCTGTCCTACAGGGTCGCTGTGAGTTGGAATTGGCGTGACGGCAAAGGGTTTGGCTTTTTTGTTTTGTTTTGTTATTTAAGGTAACTTTACAGAAAGCAAGGGCAAGAAAACTGCCCTTCGGAATCACAGTAAGGACCACCCTGTTGGTAGTGCAAAGTTATGAAAAAATATGATTTTTAACTGGATAGCTAGTCAAATAATCAAGTGCAAGTATAAAATAAAGACATTTTTGGCATGTAGAATTCAGTAATAACATAAGACAGACAAATGATAAGTGGACCCATTAGCATGTTTATTAATAAGAATGGAAAGTTCTCCACTTACCCAATCTTTCTCGTTAAGTTTAGCTGCTTCATTATATACTTCTATGGCAGCTTTATGTTTTCCCAAAAGAAATCTATGGAAGAAATATTTTCCGTAATTATTACCTCAAGCCTTTTACAAGACTAACCACACTAGCCCTGCATTTCACTCATATTCCATCCAACAGGAAATTCTAGAAGCCTCTTCCCTAGAAGCTGGTTGTGCCAGTTTGGCTAGTGAGGCTCCTGGATACCACTTAACGGCAAAAGATCTTTTGGTAGGGATTGCACTGGCAGCTGTTCCAGGGCCTTGGTCCCCTTCTACACCAATTTTAGTGAAAGGCTTTTGTAATGTTTTTTTTTTCCACAGTGTACTACACAAATGTAGACCAAAACAGAAACAAGCCAGATCATATGCCAAATTAAGCAACAGCTGCCATCATTTATCATGATCCATTAGGGAAACGGTATTCCCTCCCAAGCCTAAATCTCCTTCTTTGACATTGGATCATGAGTCTGCAGAGAAACAGGGCTCTACATACAAGACAAAACAGGTATGACATTGTAGGTAAGAAAATGGAGATGGGTTCTACTTTACTACTCTGCAAAGGGGATATACCTAATACTGTATAAAGACTTTGGAGGCTGCCTGCATCCAGGAGCCTTCATTTAACAAACATTACTGAAAACCTCTGTGTATCAAGTATCATGCTAGTGTTGGGTCAGTAGATGGGAAGAATTCCATGGGTTGCCAATATGATCAAGGGACTCAGGGTACAAGATGTCACTATTCACATTATAAATAATATCAGTGTTCCCTCATCAAACTAGAATATACAGTATTTAAAATATTCAGTTCCTTAATACTAGTTATCTTCTCAAATTTCACTATTAATTCACACTCTTAAAAGTGAATTCCAATATATCTACTAAGCCCATTCCCCATGTATCAAGTGCTCACGCTGCCAGCAACAGCCTCCACCTGAAAAGACACTGCATGTTGTTTTCTGTGAGTACCCTAGTGCTCTCAAGCTGCAGTACTCACAACGATCTGGCCACCTGCTTGAGGTTGTCAGTAGACTGAGGGCTGAGAACAGCACACGTCTGAAACAGTTCTAGAGATTCTTGGATACGTCCTTCCAGGCGAAATATCAATGCTGCCAAGAAATAGAAAATGCAGAAAATAAAACCATGTTCTGGGAAGAATAGGGCCCTGGCATGAGAAAAGTTGGAGAAGAGGGAGGTGGGAAATCCCATCAAAGAGACCCCGTGGATAATATCTTTAATACAATCAGATATGACTTCAGATGGGTTATGTATGGAAACTGACCCTTGAAACAAGGAGCAAAGTTGTTGACAAGCTCGAACTTCTTTTAATAAGGAAGCTCAAGCCTATTTACTTTTCCCAGCATCCACCACACTGATAATCAGATGCCTTGAAAACTATAACACAATACAAAGTCAACAGAAAAATACATTGGGTTTCTATACACCAACAATGGGCAATCTGAAAAGGAAACTAAAGAAACAATTCTACTTACAATAGTATCTAAAAGAATAAAATACCTGAGGCGAGGCCAAGATGGCAGAGTAGTCAGACACTTTAGGTGGTCCCTCTTACAATGACCCGAAAAAACAAGTGAATCAATTATATGTGACAATCTGGGAGCCCTAAACATCAAAGGCAAAGTTGAGGAATTAGACTGAGTGGCAGGAGGAGGGTGAGGTGGTTCAGAAGCAGTGAGGAGTTGCCAGACCTGACCCAGCAAGAAGTGGCACACTGCAGGCCAGATGGGCTGACAACTGTGGTGAGGGAATCAGTGGTGTTCAGGAGAGACCGAGCGATAGAGTCTGCTCAACCATCCCGAACCAGCGAGAAGCGGTCCTCAATCGTCAAAAGATAAGTACATGTATCTAACCTACAGTGCAGATTTAAAAACACCCCATTTAGGAAGAACCTCTCTCTCTGTTCCCTCCCTGCTCTGCACCGGGTCCCTGGCCGGCTTCAGTGATTGCCAATTGCCGCTTCCCCTGGGCCGGAAGTAGGGGCCCTCACGTGCCCTGAGCCATTCTCCTGACCTGGGAGAGGGAACAAATTAATAAACAGGAAAAAATAATCGGCCAGCTCCCCTAAGCTGGGAACTCAGGGCAGGTACAACTCCTTTGCCTAGGCATAGGCATGAGAGGTTCACGGACTCTGAATGCCTTTCACCCCTGCATAGACCTGTGTGGGCCCATTTCAATAGCGTAGACCCTCATTAGCACAGTACAACAGGGTGTATACCTGAAGCCTAACTTCACTGTATCAGCTATACGGTAGAGTGGCAGGGTTTTTTTGTGTGTGTGTGTGCACTTTAGGTGAAAGTTTACGAACCAAGTTGGTCTCTCATTCAAAAGGCCATACACACCCTGCCGTGTACTCCTAGCTGCTCTCCCCTTAATGAAACAGCACACTCCTCCTCTCCACCCTGTATTCCCCGTGTCCATTCAATCAGCTCCTGTCCTCCTCTTTCTTCTCCTCTTGCCACCAGACAGGGGTTCCCTGCATGATCTCACGTGTCTACTTTAGCCACGAAGTTCACTCCTAACCAGCATCACTGTCTCTCTTATAGTCCAGGCCAATACCTG
This sequence comes from Elephas maximus indicus, assembly GCF_024166365.1. Taxonomy (NCBI): domain Eukaryota; kingdom Metazoa; phylum Chordata; class Mammalia; order Proboscidea; family Elephantidae; genus Elephas; species Elephas maximus. The sequence continues at coordinate 62,895,613 of NC_064831.1, read as the reverse complement.
TATGTAGAGTTGGTTTCAAGAACAGTTCCAATCTTGGGCTATCAAAGGGTCCAGGGACCATGACTGTCAGGGCCCCTCCGGTCTCAGTCAGACCATTAAGCCTGGTCTTTTTATGAGAATTTAAGATCTGCATCCCACTGTTCTCCTGCTCCATCAGGGATTCACTGTTCTGTTCCCTGTCAGGGCAGTAATCGGTGGTAGCCAGGCACCATCTAGTTCTTCAGGTCTCAGGCTAATGAAGTCTCTGGTTTATGTGGCCCATTCTGTCTCCTGGGCTCATATTTACCTTGTGTCTTTGGTGTTCTTTATTCTCCTTTGCTCCAGGTGGGTTGAGACCAATTTATGCATATTAGATGGCCGCTTGCTAGCGTTTAAGACCCCAGACACCTCTCATCAAAGTGGAATGTAGACCGTTTTCTTAATACATTTTGTTATAGAGTGGCAGCTTTTTGACATTTGACATCACTCTGCCCATTAAGCAGGATCCTTACCTACTCACATCAGGGGCCTGAGAACTAGTGACTCCACCCACACCACCTAGCTACCTACTACAGGGGTCCAAGAATAAGTGGTGCCTCCCAGTCCTTACAGCCAACAGCATTGGGTGCCCACAGTAGCTGGCTGTAAAACCCACCCACCCAGACATTCTAGGGAACAGGGATAAGCTTTCCTCCCAGGCACTCAGGGGCAGCTGTCACCCCCCTGCTCTGCTTAGTGCATGACCTCCTACTGCAGCCAGATACTTGTGCCTACTCCAATCACCCCTGCCCATCTAGGACTGTAGGTAACAGCCTGCACCATGCACTTGGTGATAGTGATCGACTATCTGGACACCTGAGCTAAATCCATACAAGAAAAGTAAATGGACTCCCAGGCTCACATACCTAGTAACAAATCTAACCACCTGGTGACAGGAAGTTAGAGCTTCAAAGGCACCAATAATCAAACTAGATCACACGGGCAGCCTATTTGGACATATCAAAACAAAACAAGAAACTAGGACACAGTAAGCAAACATAAAATAAATAACTTACTGATGGCTCAGAGACAACAGTCAATATCAAATCACATAAAGAGGCAGACCATGATAGCTTCAGCAAGCTCCCAAAACAAAGAATCAAGAAATCTTCCAGAGGAAGAGGACTTCTGGAATTACCAGAGGTAGAATACAAAAGATTAATGTACAGAACTCTTCAAGAAATCAGGAAGGAGATCAGGCAAAACACAGAACAATCCAAGAACACACAGACAAAGCAAAAGAGAAACTTAAGAAGATTATAGAAGAGCACAATGACATATGTAACAGGCTGTTAGAATCCATAGATAGCAAACAGGAATCCAGAAGATTAACAATAAAAATTCAGAGTTAGACAACTCAAAAGAAAGTCCTAAGAGCAGAATTGAGGCAATGAAAGTCTGAATTAGTAAGACTGAGGATAAAGCACTAGACACCAACTTATTTGAGGAAAAATCAGATAAAAGAATTTTAAAAAATGAAGACACTCTAAGAATTATGTGGAACTCTATCAAGAGGAGTAACCTATGAATGATCAGAGTACCAGAATGGGGGTGGGGGGATAAAATAAAATACAGAGAGAATTGTTGAAGATTTGTTGGCAGAAAACTTCCCTGATATCATGAAAGATGAGAAGATAGCTATCCAAGATGCTCATCAAACCCCACACAAGGTAGATTCCAAAAGGAAGTCACCAAGACATATTATAATCAAACTTGCCGAAACCAAAGATTAAAGGAGAATTTTAAGAGCGGCTAGGGATAAACGAAAAGTCATCTACAAAGAACAGTCAATAAGACTAAGCTCGGACTACTCAGCAGAAACCATGCAGGCAAGAAGGCAATGGGATGACATACATAAAACCTTGAAAGAAAAAAAACTGCCAGCCAAGAACTATATACCCAGCAAAACTGTCTCTCAAATATGATGGTAAAATTAGGGCATTTCCAGATAAAAAGAAGTTTAGGAAATTTGCAAAAGCCTAACAAAAGTTACAAGAAATACTAAAGGGAGTCCTTTGGTTAGAAAATCAGTAACATCAGATAACAACCCAAGACTAGAACACAGGACAGAGCAACCAGATATAAACCCAGATAGGGAAGGCACAAAAATAAATCAAAGCTAAAACCTTTAAAATAGGGAAAAAGAGACATCAATATGTAAAAGATGACAACATTAAAACAAAAAAGAGGGACTAAAAAATGTAGTCATAGATCTTTCATATGGAGAGGAAGTCAAGGCTAAATAAATAAATAAAAGATTGGTTTAAACTTTGAAAAATAGGGGTAAATATTAATGTAACCACAAAGGAAACTAACAATCCTACACATGAAAATAAGAAGCAAGAAAAACATAAAGACTCAGCAAATACAAAGAATAAAATACCTAAGAATAAGTTTAACAAGGGAGGTAAAAAACTTGTACACTGAAAACTCTAAAATATTACTGGAAGAAATTAAAGAAGACCTAAATAAATGGAAAAGCATTCCCTGTTCATGGACTGGAAGATATAATATTGCTAAGAAGCAAAGCAATCTACAGAACCAATTAATCTCTATCAAAATTCCAACAGTCTTCTTTGCAGAAATGGAAAAGCCAATCCTCAAATTTATACTTACAAATTTGCGATTTGCACTTTGCAATTACACATTAATTTGAGGATTGGCCCTGATAGCCAAAAAAATCTTGAAAAAGAAGAGCAAAGTAGGAGGATTTACACTTCCCAATGTCAAAAAATACTATAAAGCTATAATAATCAAAACAGTCTAGTACTGATATAAGGATAGCCCATAAACCATAGACAAATAGACCAATGGAACAGGATTGAGCATTCAGAGATAAACCCATCCATCTATGGTGAATTAATTTTCAACCAAAAAAAAAAAAAACCAAACCCAGTGCCGTCGGGTCGATTCTGGCTTAAAGCGACCCTACAGGACAGGGTAGAACTGCCCCAGAGAGTTTCCAAGGAGCATCTGGCAGATTCAAACTGCAGACCCTTTGGTTAGCAGCTGTAGCACTTAACCACTACACCACCACGGTTTCCTAATTTTCAATAAGCATGCTAAATCCATTTAATGGGGAAAGAAAAGTCTCCTCAATAAATGATACTCAGATAACTGATCTCCACACGCAGAAGAAGGAATACAAAGGGAAACTAAAGAAATAATTCCATTTAGAATACCATCTAAAAGAATAAAATACCTGTTAGACCCACACCTCACACCACACCTGAAAATTAACTCCAAACGGATAAAGGACTTACATACAAGAACTAAAACCATAAAACTCTTACAACAAAAGACAGGGTAATGCTTTGGGACCCAGTTTTAGGATTCTTAAATGGACTCTCATCCATGATGCCAAAAGCTTGAGCACAAAATTAAAAATTTTTGTGCATCAAAGAACTTTATTAACAAAGTGAAGAGACAACCAACAGAATGGGAAACTATTTGGGAAACATAACATCTGATAAGGGTTTAATATCCAGACTATATAGAGAACTCCTACAATACAACAAAAAGGCAAACAACCCAATCAAAAAGCGAGCAAAGGACTTAAATAAACATTTCACAAAAAATATATATACAAATGGCCAACAAGCACATGAAAAGATGCTCATGTCATTAGTCATTAGGGAAATGCAAATCAAAACCACAATGAGATACTATTTCACATCCACTAGGGTAGGATGGCTATTATCAGGAAAATGGAAAATAACAAATGTTAGCAAGGATGTAGAGAAATTGGAAACCTCATCCACTGCTGGTGGGATTAGAAAATGGTGCAGTCACTGTAGGAAACAGTTTGACAGCTCCTCAAAAAGTTAAACATAGAATTACCATGTGACCCAGCAATTCTACCCATAGGTATATACCCAAAAGACTTGAAAGCAGAGACTCAAACAAATACTTGTACACCAGTTTCATAGCAGCATTATTCACAATAGCCAGAAGGTGGAAAAAACCCAGTGTCCACCAATGAATGAATGAATAAGCAAAATGTGGTATACACATCCAAAGGAGTATTATTCAGCCATAAACAAGATGAAGCTCTAATACATGCTAGGACAAGCATAAACCTTGACAGCATGCCAAGTGAAATAAATCAGACAACAGGACAATGTATGAAATATTTAGAATAGACAAATACGTAGAAAGCAAAGTTTTTTACTGATTACCAGGGGCAGCTGAGAGGGAGAAATAAGAAGTTATTGCTTAAGGAACACAATTGTACACTTAAAAATGGCTGATATGTTTTGCTATGTTATTTTATCACAATAAAAATTTTTTTTAATTATCATACAAACTCTTTTTACAATAAGAACATCCTTGAACTTTACGATCAGAAATGCTATTTATCATGATAATTTAGACTTCTACCTAATAGTTTTCAAGGAGAACCCTCAAATGGGCAAATAGAATCAATACCCCAAGTCCAACAAGGAGATTCTGGCAAAGAACACAGTAGTATTTCAGACTTTGGTTTTCAGTATAACAATTTTTCCAATCAGAACCAAGAATTTTTCCTAGGTCTAAGTTTTCAGAAGGATATACATACTTAAGTATTTATCAGGCATTGAAAGTCTGGAACTTGTGATATGGGGAATAATAAAGCATGTTTCTTGTCATAATGACCTATTATCTTACAATTCTGTCAGAAAAATTATACATTAATCTGATAACTACAACTGCAATGAATGGTAAACTAAAACCATTCATTTACACCAAAGAATCAAAAAGAAAGTTCATGGGAAAGCTAAGGATGCAATTTTTGGCATTAAAGAGTGAAGTATAAGCCACTGCTCCTATGTTTGGTTTCTGATGAATTTAACTTATTCTTTGCTTTATCCTGTATACCACTAGGATTCTTTCCGCCACACTGACTCACCTTACAGAAATCCTCAAGCCTTTTCTCATCTCTTTTAGCCTGAGTACAAGCAACCCTTCCAAAAGCATCTTCTGCCCCTGAAATCACTGCATGAGGCAGGGATCCTAAGCATCCATTCTGAAAAACACTGGCAAGAAACTACAAAAGGGGTGAAGGAGTCGATGAAATTTTTTTTAACAGTACTAGTCATTCCTGAAGTCAAATTCAGCACAAGTATTATGTTCGGATTTCCAAAAAAGAGAATAGTGAATAAGACCTTTAAGGAACATGTACTTGAATTTAAGTACTTCACAAGTTCTTTGCACTTTTTCAAGAACCTAGGCACTGTGTGCCTTTCTCTAGTAAGAGAAGAAATGCATGTCTTACCTTGTACATAGATGGCATATTCACACAATCCCTGAGTCTCCTGAAGCTGTTCTTTGATAACAGCCTGAAAAAGGAAGAATACTTCTGAGTAGTGGTGACGTATCTCTAACTGTCTCTAAGAAAAGACAGACATACGCAAGGGACATATATAAGAAACCTAGGGTACTAGTAATAACTAAAATAGTTCATTCAGAATTTTTTTTAATATTAACTCTTGTTATGATTAGTTATTCTAGAACAGGGATTGGCAAACTACAGTCTGCAGGCTAAAACTGACATGGCCTGTTTTTGTACAGCTGTTGAGTTTTTATATTTTTAAAGGATTATTTTTAAAAAAAGAAGCATCCTTAATGGGTGGGGTGATGAAAACACTGTGGAAAGAAATAGTGGTACTGGTTGCAAAAAAAAAAAAAAAAAGCGACAGAGACCATGTGTGGCCTGCAAAGCCTGAAATAAAATTGCATCACCCCCTGTCTAGAATCTAGGGAAACTGACAAGGCTATGAAAAGATTTCCAAGCACCACTGTAGATGCCACAGACACTAGCATATGATGAACAAAACGTAAGTTCTACCTTTCTACTATGATGAACTAAGCCCAGAGTGCTATAAAAGCTCAGAGGACAAGCACGTGATTCAATCTTGGAACATCAGGGAAGGCTTTCCAGAGTAAACAGTTTCAAACCCTGTGCTGGCAGGGTGTAGAAAACAAGCTGAGGTGGCCATGAGAAGGGTTTACAATGCCATGCTAAAAATTTGAGGGTCATGGGAAAATCATGACAGATTTTAAGCAAGGAGTAACCTGATCCTACTTGCTCTACAGAAAAATCATTTTTGGAGCACTGTTGAAAGTAAAGGGCATGGAGAGGCTGGCAGAAGAATTCTTGTGGTAATTTAAGTAAAAATGATGCAGATTATCTACGGCTTGGAAAGGGAAAAATGTGGACTATTTCAAGAGACAGTAAGAGAAGAAGGATCTCCAGAGCTTGATTATCATCTATGGGAGATGGGGATCAGGAGACTCTAACAGAGACAGCTAGAGGAGTGATGATACCCAGCCCACAAACCCAGTGCCCTTGAGTCGATTCCAACTCATAGCGACCCTATAGGACAGAGTAGAACTGCCCCACAGAGTCTCCAAGGAGCGCCTGGCGCATGCAAACTACCGACCCTTTGGTTAGCAGCCGTAGCACTTAACCACTACGCCACCAGGGTTTCCTGAATGATGATACCGCCCCTGAAATGGGGAACCCAAGGAGTAAGTTTGGAAGGGAAGTAGATAAATTCAGCTACAGAAAAGATGAATTTAAAATGCTTGTGAGACATTCAATAGGTATAAAACTGGCCTAGAGATCAAGAGGAAGTGTGTAGAATGAACAGAGAAAGGGGTCAAGGGACGGATCCTGGGAACATACCTAACCCTTAAGAAATGAGCAGAGAAAGGGAAGACAAAAAAGGAAATTGAGAAGTTGTCAAAAAGCAAAAAGGAAACTAGAAAAAAGTAATATTGTGAATATCATGGAAGGAAAAGAAGAAATTTTCCAAGATTGATACTGGTACTAATGCTCACCATCTCTGTGCCTTGCCATAGTTTACACCTACGACAAACTAAGAGATATGATACTTACTCATCCTACTCTTACACACTGAGTATATGCTTCCCTTGGGTTTTTGTGGCTTATCATTTGTTTCTCAAATTATAAATGTCACAGGTATAAATGAAAGATCACAACCTTAGAAGCATTACAAAACTCTGAATGCCAAAAAAATTTTAAAAAACCAATACCAAGGATAAGTGTCTGCCATCATGTAACATACGGTACATTACCAAAAAGTAGTTTACAGAAAAAGAAATACAAATAGTTCATCTATAATAAGAGAAATATAAAATAAAACTCAATGAAATACCATTTTTCACCTATCCAAAGATCCAAAAGTTAGATAATATGCTATGTTGAGTACCTGTCGCCACCATGAAACCAACATGTCCTGGAAAGTGGCTGCTCCTCCAGCCCAGACTTGAAATGAGAAGACGCATGGAGCACCCCTGAACCTGACCCACAGAGCACTCCTGAACCTGGCCCACAGCCTAAAGTCAAACTCAGCCAATCATAGCCAATCTGGAGACCCATGTGCAATAAATGTCTCTTATTGGGGCCACTAAAATTTTCAGATTGTTTGTTAAGCTGTACTATCACAGCAAAAGCTAACCAGCAGAGAAAATGTAGAGAAACAGAATGCACACAACTCAGAGCAACCCCACAGGACAGAGCAGAACTGCTCCATAGGTTTCCAAGTAGTGGCTGTTGGATTCGAACTGTTGGCCTTTCGGTTAGCAGCCAAGCTCTTAACCACTGTACCACCAGGGCTCATAATGCTGTTAGCAGGATATAAACTGCCACAAACTGCACAGCTGACACGGTTAGCTGTCTACCCAACAGCTTGCCTTTCATTTTCTTTATCACTGTAATCTCTTACCTTGCATGCTTCATAATCCTTCCGGATATAGTGGAGATGTATCAACCAATTCTGCTTCTCTAAAATAGGAAACTCTGGAGCTGGATAGCATATTTTGACAAAACAAGCAACACAATTATTGTTAAAAGAGTTTCTCCATTACCACTGTCCTTGTGTCTAAACTAATAATAAGCATACTGCAATATCATATTAAATTCTTCATACTGTTGACCATAAGAATATATCACAGCACATCAAAAATGTATCAACGATTAAACTAGGAGATATTTGTCCTACTATTACACACTGGGTATACGCTCCCCTTGACTTTTTTGGCTTGGCTTGTCATTTCAGTTTCTCAAATTATAACTCCAGCTGAACTAAAAAAAAAAAAGTCCTTTTTCTCCTCTTCCTTCTCTTTATCTCCCTCTCTCTGGCTAGAGACAGTAAAGGTGCAGACTTTCTAAAGGAGATTTCAGGTATGTTATCACCAAAATATACAGGACATGGTTAACATCACATCTCGACAGATCAGAGTACAAAAAAGAAAACATTTTAAATGGTTAATACAAACTTCAGAAATAGCTTAAATGTGAAACACTATGTTGTTGCCCAGGGATGAGAAGTCAACAATGAAAAAAATGAACTTGAGTCATTAAAAATGATTCATGATAGAGACTACAAAATGACAGTTACTTGCCCACTGAAATTCAAAAGTTTAAAATACAGGTGAAAATTCATTAAGAAATTATTTGTCTATGGTAACAAGAAGGAGAAGGAACCACCTCAACCTCAGAACAGTGGTGACCTTGAGGAAAGAATGGGGAAGGGAATTCAAAAAATTAAAAAGGAGGCTTCAAGTCTTTCACCAATGTTTCATTTCTTAAAAATAAAAATAAAAGCTCTGAAGTAAATATGGCTAAAAGAACTTAGCACCTAGGGCAAATCACAGGAGAAAAGAGCTCTTGAGGTATTATGTTTATCCAGTTAGGAAACTGTTTAAAATCTAAGTCTGGTGCCTCCCTGAGGGGGAAAGAAGAAGAGATGTCACAAAAGAGTAGAATGCTTTTATTTATTACATCTTGTGGATGAGTACATGGGTGTCTATATAATTATTTCCTACACTTTAATATGTTTGAGATATTTCATGATTTTTTTAAATGTAAAAGAAAGGGTAGAGCAGGAGGAGAGGAGGAAACAGTATGGAATTCCTTTCTTGATGTTCCAAAACCTTAGGAGAAACAACCAAAAGAAAATCTAAGGCTTTTATGTCCATAATATGACAGGAAGAAATAAAAACTTACCATGACTCAAAGGGTTAATGTTGCCTGAACACAAAGATTAAGAAGAAATGCTGCTCTGCTCCTTCCCAAGAACAGCTATACTGATGACATTACAATAAAGTATGGATAGGATTTTATATGCCAGGAGAAGGAAAAAGATATCTCAAGGAACTGACCCGTTACCTCCCCGTTGCTCAAATTCTCTTGGTGAATTTCTTCTACTGGGTTTTCTTTCCTTCCTTCTCTTTCCCCGACCCCCATCAATCACTAGATCTTAGCCATTCAAGTTCTGCCTAACTACTACCAGAATTAAATTTCCTGCTGAAAGCCAAACAAATCACCAAGATTAAAGACACGTGTGTGTGAAGTGGGTAAAGAGGGTGTGAGGGGGAGGGCAAGTGGGTAAAGCACACCTAATGAATATTCTGGGGACAACAAGCAGCTTACTGAATAGTAGTCTTGAACCAAGTCTCAATTCTATGGTCTACCCCCATGTCACCTATCAACAAAAGTAAGAGGAGGAGGCAATGAACTCTTTGGGTTTACATCACTAAGCATCACTGCTTTTACATCCTAAAAGAGAAAATGTATAAAATGCAAATTTTCAAGTCCTGCTTGTTATTAAAACCTCACAATAAAAGACAAGTTATATTTTCTGTTTCCTGAGTGAAGAATGAAGAAAAAAAAAAGTGCAATTTGTACAGTAGTTGAAGGGCCCAGGGGCTCATGAAATGGAGCCCTAGGGTTAAAGAAGGGAATCAAAAACCAAACCCACTACCCTCCACTGGATGCCGACTCATAGCAGCATCCCTATAGGACAGAATAGACCTGCCCCTGTAGGGTTTCCAAGGCTGTAAATCTTTTTTTTTTTTTTAAACAAAAATAAGGGTTTTATTAGGCATACGTTCAAAGAGGAAAAAGTGAGAAACGGGTAGCCAGGCTGCCAGAACCGCGTCTGTCTGAGTCCAAGGAACATTACAGAAAAGACAAACGTGGGAAAACAGACAAGCATCCTGCTAGAGCCACGTCTGTGCGAGTTCAAGCAACATTAGAGTCATCAGTATATATTAACATTACAAATGGACAAAACCATTGAAAGCGTCACCTTTTCACAAATTGGCTAAAAACCGTTAAGCCACCATGATTCCACATTTTGAATCATCTTTCTTAACAATCATTGGTACGGGTTTCCATAACGACAGTCAGGAGGGTCTTCATTGGTCCAACAAATCTTACTATTCACTAAATGCTAATAGAAAAAGAAAAGAGTGGAAAGTATGTAGGTCTTTCGTGCTGTGTTTTATGATTTGTTTATGTGAAATGTTCCTGAAAAGATGTTTTCCAAGATTGTCCTAACTATTGTCTTTATTCCTCAGGGTCCAGTTGATGTGTTCTTGTGAGACTGTGTGGGTCCTTGTGAGTCCAGCTCCAGCTGGGGCACATTCTTATGCTCAAGGACAGGGAATAATGGCTCCAATACTGTCTCCTAAATCATTCCCTCCTTTTGATCAGAGATTGGAGACAACACATCATGATCGATAACCTGGACTAAGCTGGGCTCCCAGGTGGTGGCCATGGCAGGCTCTTTAAACTCACGGTGCTGGTTTTCCACCAGATACCACCTGGTTCTTCACCACCTGGTTCTTCACCAGGGTGACATTCTCATCAATGCCATTGCCTAAATGAGCAGACTCAATGAACATCAACATTTTAGCCTAAGCCTTCTCAAGTATGTAACATGATACAAGATAAGTTTTACTATGCCTAATACTATCAGGATGCAAACTAAGAATATTACTATTCCTTGCAGTGATCTAGCCCATGTACTTATTCCTGATGGTAACCAATCAAATAAATCTGGTGTTTGAAAGGGTGTTACAGTATATAACCAAGTAGACAAAGCTGTAAATCTTTATGGATGCGGACTGCCCCACCTTTCTCCTGCGGGGCGGCTGGTAGGTTAACTTTTCAGTTAGTGGCTGAGCGCTTAACCACTATACCACCATGGTTCCTAGAAGAAGGGAAAGCATCGCCAAATTGAGGTGCTAAAGGTCACTTTACCCTCCTGGAGATGCAGACTGTCTAAAAGCTAAAAAAAAAAAAAAAAAAAACCCTAGCTTCATCCAGGACTTGAGATACCATTTCAGTGCCCTGTAACTGTCCCAGTACCAGCTGCGTGATCTTGAGAGACTTAATTTCCTTTTCTGTAAAATGGAAATTCATTCATTCAACATTTATTGAGTGCCTACCATGTGCCAGGCACTGTTCTAGGCACTGGGTATACAGCAGTAACAAAACTGGCTCCCTATTTTCATAACCCACTGCCCTCAAGTCAATTCCAACTCACAACTAACCTATAGGGCTTATGATCAGTATGTGTGGGCAGGTGGAGCAGATGGAACTGCAGAAGGGACAGACATGTAGCACAATAATAAGTTATATATCTTTACGAGTGATATTTTTCTATTGAAAAAAATAAAACAGGGGATAGGGAGTGCAGGGCGGGAATCACAATTTTAAAATTAGCTTAGGGAATAAAATACCTATCCTCACAGTTTTGTAAGGACTGTTAATGGCTTTATATAAAGAGGTTCAAAGAGTGGCTGGTATATATTAAGCACATATTAAGTAGTTGTTGTTGCTATTTTTATCATCACTATTAAAGAATTCTGGATACCTTAGAAACCTCTTGATTCTACAGATCTTGAATTTAATTAGAATCTTACCTGTAAATCTACAAGTTGAATTCCTTATATTCCAAATCATTGTCTGCTCACTCCAGCTTCCATTGCCAATGGGGATACTAGTTCTTATATGCTTTTGCAGGTACTATGAGAATTACCTATTTCAAAGATCCTCCAAAAAAGATAGATATGTATATGCAAAGCAGAGCCTCCTCCACTTTACAGAAAGCCAAGATGATTGGAGATCCAATGCTACACTTGAGGAGCCTGTATTATTACCAGAGGCCAGATGGCCAGCTGATGAGACGAAGATGAGGTAATGCCTTCAGCTGATTGTGAAAAAATGACCTAGCCCATCTCTCCAGATCCCACACTGCCCCTCCCACCATCACCAAGGCAATGCGGCGGAAGACTGACTACCTGGCAACAACACTCCTTTGCCCTTTCTCTCCTTCCAAAATTCTCTTTTGTGACATCTCTTCGCCTGGTTTTCCCTTTCAAGGAAGCACTAGACTTAGATTTGAAATAATTCTATAACTGAGCAAACATGAACGCTTCTCCCCCCTGGTTCGCGCTAGGTTCCCCACTCTCTTAGAAATGACCCCACCTCAAACCTTTACATTAAAGTCTGATTAATGCTAGGGAACAGCATTTCCTAGCTCTAGGAGGGCTAAGCAGAGAATTAAGGTGTCTTAACCTTTAGCTCAAAAATTTTCTAAAATGACTAAGGCTTTCCTAAGTACAAAAGAAGTGAAGCCCTCTTTGCTAAAAGATCTCTTTTAGGGCTAGCAGACATGTAGCACAAAAAAGCTTTTTATACAGAACTCTGATCTTGATACAACCCCAGCCTTCTATGAGAGCTAGGGCAAGATACTTAACTTCTCTAAACCTCCATTTTTCCCCACAGTAGAAAATTATGAAAAATCTCAAAATGGGCAATCAATAAAAGTTAATTTTCTCATGCCAAATAGGGATTAAAACACGTTTACCTCAATACAGTATGTGGAATGTCAAAAGATATAAAAAAATCTTGAAAAGAACGTACACATAATAAGACATTTTAAATTCTCAGCTCTGTATCAGGTGGGGTCCTAAAACAGGAACACAGAAACCTCTTGAGGATGTGAAACAGAGACTTTATGAGTGAGCAGGTGATGACAGAAATGAGAGACTCAACAGGAAACAGTCAGACACACAAGAGGTTAGCATGAACGAAAGCCACTACCCTCTCTGAGCCAGAAGGATAAACGGAGGAGAGGTGCTGCACCAGTATCCAGGGCTGGAATTATCCTGAGGAAGCTGGGAGCAGGAGCAACGAAAGAGATGCTGCCAGAGACTGCCTCAGCCGCTCAACTCTCCCAAGCACAGAGCAAGGGGAAAATCTCCTTGCTTCTCCTTTTTCCTGCTAACGGCACTGGGTTTTAATCTCTTGCTAATTCTTCCTACTCTCACTAATGCGGCCAGTAACTGTTGACACAGCAGCCTGAGAAGGAAGGGAACCTGCAAGGGTCAGCTCCTCATAATACAAAGCAGAGAAGGGAAGAGTATGTAATGGACAAACAGAACCAGGATTGGCAGAAACGTCAACTCTAATTGTTCAGGGACATATGTGATGAAAGAGAAGACTGGACTAAATCAGTACTGACCAGACAATACATGCTACAAGCTGGCATTTTTTTTTTTTTTTTTTTTTCTGTTATTCAGCTTGTTTGCTTCTCAGGAGATTAAGAATGGGATGAGGAAGGACAAAACAGTCACATAAAGGATCAGTTAACTATGGTTTTACTGCACATCCTAGATTATTTAAAATTATTTTACTTCCTCAAATCAAAACTTAATAATTATATTTTACCCTCGGTCTTAGTCATCTAGTGTTTCTATAACAGAAATACCACGAGTGGATGGCTTTAAATTTATTTCTTCACAGTAAAGGAGGCTAAAAATCCAAATTCAGGGCGTCAGCTCCAGGGGAAGGCTTTCTCTGTCAGCCTTCTCATCAATCTTCCCCCGGACTAGGAGCTTCTCTGTGCAGGTAACCCGAGTCCAAAGGACACACTCTGCCCCCAGCACTGCTTTCCTGGCGGTATGAGGTCCCTCTTCTCAGCTGGCTTCCCTTTCCTTTCCATCTCTTGAGAGATAAAAGGTGGTGCAGGCCCCACCCAGGGTAACTCCCTTTATATTGGATCAGCATGTGGCCTGGTTAGGGTGTTACAATTCCACTCTGATCCTCTCTAACATAAAATGACAATCACAAAATGGAGGACAACCACACAATACTGGGAATCATGGCTTAACCAAATTCATACACACATTTTGGTGGGACATAATTCAATCCATGAGACCCCCTTTTTTAAATATATGTATATACCCTTTTTAGGAGTGGTTAAGAGCTCAGCTTAAACGGAGAAAAGATTGAAGTTGTCAAGGATTTCATTTTACTTGGATCCACAATTAACAACCATGGAAGCAGCAGTCAAGAAATCAAAAGACGCTTTGCACTGGGCAAATCTGCTACAAAGGACCTCTTTAAAGTGTTGAAGAGCAAAGATGTCACCCTGAAGACTAAGGTGCGCCTGACCCAAGCCATGGTATTTTCAATAGCATCATATGCATGTGAAAGCTGGACAATGAATAAGGAAGACCGAAGAGGAGTGGACGCCTTTGAATTGTGGTGTTGGTTGGCAAAGAATATTGAATATACCATGGACTGCCAAAAGAACGAACAAATCTGTCTTAGAAATACAACCAGAATGCTCCTTAGAAGCAAGGATGGCAAGACTGCATCTTACATACTTTGGACATGTGGTCAGGAGGGATCAGTCCCTGGAGAAGGACATCATGCTTGGCAGAGTACAGGGTCAGCGGAAAAGAGGAAGACCCTCAGTGAGGTGGATTGACACAGCGGCTGCAACAATGAGCTCAAGCGTAACAACGATTTACAGTTGGCGCAGGACCAGGCAGTGTTTCGTTCTATTGTGCACAGGGTCACTATGAGTCGGAACCGACTCCATGGCACCTAACAACAACAATAACGAGAAGAGCTCAGCTGCCTATCAAAAGGTCAGCAGTTCAAATCCACCAGCCACTCCTTGGAAACCCTATGGGGCAGTTCTATTCTGCAGAACAGGGTTGCTATGAGTCGGAATCGAATGGAGGACAACAAGCTTAGTTTTTTTTAATGTGTATATATGTGTTGAAGAATTTACATTTACCCAAAGAATTTGGCCCTTGTCTCTGATTCCTAAGAAATACTCTCTGTTGCTTTTGTCATGTGCTATGGAGTTGTTGATCCCAACCCAAGGCGACCCTATAGGACAGAACAAAACTGCACCATGGGTCTTCCAAGGCTGAGATCTTTGCAGGAGCAGATCGCCAGGTCTTTTCTCCCATGGAGCAGCTGTTGGGTTCAAACTGCCCATCTAGCAAACAGCTAAATGCTTAATCATTGCACCAGCAGGGCTCCTCCTTAGATGACTTCTAAAACCTTGGAATTTCCCCAGTGATTCAAGTGTCTTTGATAAGGCCTCCAGACCATATTTGAGGGTTTAAGCTAATGTGATGTCTTCTCGGTGAGGGATGGCCAGGCCAGAAAGACCCACCTACTGATATCAGCACAACCTCAGGGGCAGAGAGCTGATTCAATCAATCATACATAATGAGGCCCCAATGGAGGTTCTCTATGGGCTTCCTGGTGAAAGACACTGGCACATATGAGAGGGCAGTGGATCTCTTTTTGGGACATGGAAGCTCCTCATTAGGAATGCTCCCAGACCTTGCCCTATGCACCTCTTCATTTGTATCTTTTTTGCTATAATGAAACTGTAATCATAAGTATACCACTTTCAAAGAACTAGATGGTGCCCAACTGCCACCAATGACTGCCCTGACAGGGAACACAACAGATAGTCCCTGATGGAACAGGAGAAGCTGGGATGCAGAACTCAAATTCTAGTAAAAAAAAAAAAAAAAGCCAGACTTGATGGTCTGAGACTGAACGGACCCCAGAAGACATGGCTTCCGGACTCTGTTAGCCCAGAACTAAAACCATTCCCAAAGCCAACTCCTCAGACAAAGATTAGACTGGACTGTAAGACATAAAATGATACTGGTAAAGAGTGTGCTTCTTGGCTCAAGTAGATACATGTGACTAAATGGGCAGCTCCCGTCTGGAGGCGAGATGAGAAGGCAGAAGGGGACAGGAGCTGGTTGAATGGACATGGGAAATACAGGGTGGTGAGGAGGAGTGTGCTGTCACATTGTAGGGAAAGCAACTAGGGTCACATAACAATGTGTGTATAAGTTCTTATATGAGAAACTGACTTAATTGTAAACTTTCACTTAAAGCACAATAAAAAAAAATACAAATGTAAAAAATAAATAAGTATACAGCTTTCCATGAGTTCTGTTAAGTCATTCTTGCAAATTGTCAAACCTGAGAGAGTAGTGGGAGCCAGCACGTCAAAAGTGAGGGGGTTGGAGATGCCTGACCTACAACTGGTATCCCAAGGGGGTGGAGAGAACCTCCTAATTTGTATCCAGCAGGTCACGCGTGAGGATCTCATGAGTACTCCCAAGCTTGCATCTAGTGTCTGAAGTCTTGGGCAGACTTGACAGTCTGGACGACTGGGCCCTTTATCTTGTGAGTTCTGACCTAGCACCAGATGGTTAGGGACAAAAGAAGGAATACTGCATATGCAGCTTGCATAAGAACAGAAGTGGAAAAGAGGGGAACTGAATCGATAATAAATTGATTTGGATTGATCAACATAGGTGGTGTGATACGTAGGATATAATTTTCCCAGCAGTTGGTGTCGGACAAGTAGGATTTTTTTTCCATGCAATATATACATACCCTAAGTCTGTATCCATATCCTATACATGCTTGTGTGTGTGTTTATACTCTTTAATTTTACACAAACGGTATTATACTAAACGTTCAGAAAATCGTTTGGTAAGATTT
Source organism: Elephas maximus indicus (assembly GCF_024166365.1). Taxonomy (NCBI): domain Eukaryota; kingdom Metazoa; phylum Chordata; class Mammalia; order Proboscidea; family Elephantidae; genus Elephas; species Elephas maximus. The sequence goes on along the minus strand of NC_064831.1, from coordinate 62,878,959 downwards.
ACTGAACTTAAATATATCCTTTCCTATGACCCAGCAATCCTACTTCTAGGTACATATGCTTACCAAAAATCAAGTACAAGACTCTTCATGGTGGCACTATACACAATATCCCAAATTAAAACAATTCAAATGTCCATCAAGAGTAAAATGAATAAACTGTTGTACAGCCCTACAATGAAATGTAACAATGAAAAAAAAAAAAAAAAAAAACTACACGCAACAATATTGATGAATCTCACAAACATTATTTGGGGCAAAGAAGCCAGGCGTAAAAGAGTACATATTGTTTGACTCCATTTATATTAAGTTCCAAAGCAGGCAAAACTAATCATATACCATATGATATGTATGAAAAAAGTTATTAGACACAAATATCCACCTTTGGTAGGAGTGATTAATGACTGGGAGGGGGCATTAGGGAAGCCTCTGGGGTGCTGGTGATGTTCTATAGCATAAAAAACACCAAAAACCAAACCTGTTGCCATGGAGTCAATTCCAACTCACAGTGGCCCTACAGAACAGAAGAGAACTGTCCTGTTGGGTCTTCAAGGAGTGGCTGGTGGATTCAAACTGCTGACCTTTTGGTTAGCAGTCAAGCTCTTAACCACTGTGCTACCAGGTCTCCATGTATCATAAACTAGATGAGAATTACAAATTTCATCTCGGCTGCTAACCAAAAGGTTGGTGGTCTGAACCCACCCAGCAGCTCTATGGGAGAAGACCTGGCCATCTGCTCCTATAAAGATCACAGCCTAGGAAACCCTATGGGGCAGTTCTACTCTGTCGCATGGGGTTGCTATGACTCAAAATCAACTCTATGGCACCTAACAACAACAATATATATATTTATACACACATATGTGGAATGGTCTTCTAGAGCACCGAAAATGACATATTTTCAGAATATCTGTAATGTTCTCAATTTCTACAACTTTTAATTCTATAAAAACAAATCATATCACATACAGTTTTAAAACTGCTTTTTATTTTAATACATGCTAAACATCAATAAATTTATTACTATTATATCATTCTTAAATGATTATACAGTATTGCATTTTGTGGGAGTAATAATCTAATTCCTTATGTTGGATATTTATTATTTTCCATTTCTACTAATATGAACATCAAAATAAACATTTATGCTTGCAATCTTACTGGTTTACAGTAAATTCCTGTAAAAGTAACTGTTGGGTTACAGGTTAGCTTGGGGTTTCCTGTTTATTTTTAGAATATAACTTTTTTAAAATAATACGTACTTTATAAAAACTTCAATCAATACAGAAGAGCGTATTACCACTGTTCCTTAACACTCAGATTTTAAAAGCTCTAATGAATATAGAATAGAAAAATCAAACAGGCAAAGGGAAATCTGTACAAACACGCACATACAATGAAACCGCTATACAGACCTTTCTTCAGCCGGGGTTTTTGAGATTCAACAGATGCAGGAGGCTGAGTTCTCTGAAAGGACAGAAGTCTACGTTAAAGCACCATATACCCTGCTACCTTAAAGAGGCGTTCAAATAATAGGAATAATCAGTGGCTCACCAAAGATGCAATGAATCCATGAACTTCACAGAGGTACAAAGAATTATTCTGAACATAGTTTAAAAGCCAAGTGTCAAGTTGTACTTTCGCTGTCTGAACTATTAATAATGTATAATGTATACTTACAACATCGTTGTTGGGTGCCGTCAAGTCGATTTTCGACTCATAGCAACCCCATGTGAAGCACAGAACTGCTCCATAAGGTTTCTGAGGCTGTAATCTCTACAGGAACAGATCACCAGCCACCGCCAACCTTTCGGTTAGCAGCTAAATGCTTCACAGTTGCACCACCAGAGTTCCTTATTTATAATATATAAAAAATTATATAGTAAAAGATGCACAAATAAATGTACTAAGTTCTCAGACACTTCATTTTAGTATTATACTTACTGCTATACTTTTCAGCAGTCAAACCAAAAAAGCGATCACTGTTTGGTAAGAGGAAGCTTACGAGGTCATCTACATAGAAGTTACCTAGCACTAAATTCTAAGACATAATAGATACTAGCTTACTCTCCCACTTCACAGAAAACCTTCAAATAGATTCTTCTTGTATCAACCTCCTATGTAAGCAAAAATAATGGCTGAAAATTTTCCAGAAAAATGAGGGACACCAATCCTTAGATTCTGGATGCTCAACAAATCTTGATCAGATTAAATATAAATAAATCCACACTTAGATACATCACAGGGAACTGCACTAGAGACAAAGAAAAGTTCTTAAAAGCAGCCAAAGCAAAAAAACATCACCATGTTACCTTACAAAAAAAGGACAGTTGGACTGAGAGCTGACTTCTCAACAACTAAAAATGGAAGACAATGGACTCCGTGTGTTAAGTGCTAAGTAAAAATGAATTTTAACGTAGGCCAGGATTCAGCAAACTATGGCCTGTGGGTCAAATTTAGCCTGTTTTTTAATACATTGTGTGAGCTAAGAATGTCTTTTTATATTTTTTTAATGGTTGAGAAAAATAAAAATATTTTGTAACATATGAGAATTAAATAAAGTTCATATTTCAGGGTCTAGAAATGAAATTTTATTGGAACACAGCCATGCTCCTATATTTATATACTGTCCATGGCTGCTTTCACGCACAATGGCATAGTTTAGTTGTGTTGGAAACTGGACAAACCCCAAAATACTATTATTTGATCTTTTACACACTAAGTTTTCTGACCCCTGATCTAGGCTCTCATACCCATCAAAATTAACTTTAAAAAACAAAGGTAAATTGAAAGACTTCCAGACAAATAAAATTTGCGAGTTTTTAGACACGTACTAAATAAACTTTTAAAAGATACATACCAGGAAGAAAAAGAGTAACCCCAGAACTCATGAGTAGAACGAGTAAAGAAATTGATAAAACATGTAAATATTCTGTAAGCTGACTGACTAAATAAACAAAAAAAAAACAGTAATGTAAATTTGTGATGTTGAATTGAAAAATACAAAGAACTACAAAACTGAACAACAGCATAAACCCGCAGATAAAACATTCAATAGTCCCTGTATTATCCAAATGAGAATAAACAGTACTAAGTTTTTTGTAATTAAGTATGAAAGCAAGTTTTATAAATTAAGTAATTTAAGTTAAATGTCTTAAATTTAAACTTTAAACTTTCTTTGTTAACCACTAAAGGAAGACAAATAGAGTATATAACTTTCAAACTAGGAGAGGGACTTAAACGGGGGAAAAGCAAACAAACAAAAAAACTCAGCCGTAAAAAAGAAGCAAGGGAGAAGGAAAAAAAGAAAATTCTCCAGTTAGAAGACATATTCTCAGGATGGCTTTAAAAATATCTAAACATGTGCTATTTGTATAAAGACATCTAAAACATGAGAAAAAATTTAAAAAGCAAATGGATACAAAAAGATATACCAGGCAAACAGAAACAAAAAGAAAACCAAAGTTGCAATATTAAAATCAGACAAAATAGATGTTAAGGGAAAAAGCTTCATCAGGAAAATGAAATTTGATTAAGACAGATTGAAGACTAAAATGGAAAAGGTAAAACTTTAAAACACTTAGAGAAAAAATCACTAGAAATGCTCTAACTACAAACTATTAATGAGAAGCTAGTTTGTTCTATAAACCTTCATCTAAAGTACAATAAAAAAAAAAAAGAACCCCTATGAAGCTGGTACTAATCACTGACCCCATTTTACAGATGAAGAAATTGAGGCCAGAGAAATTAAGTACTTTGTCCCAGCTCATCCAATTTATAAACAACAGTGCTGGGATTTGGATTCTGGCAGTCTGCATCTGGAGCCCCGGTGACACACTGGTTAAGTGTTAAGCTGCTAACCAAACGGCTGGCAGTTCAAATCCACCAACCGCTCCCTGGAAACCCTATGGGACAGTTCTATGCTGTCCTACAGGGTTGCTATGAGTTGGAATCAACTAGGTGGCAACGGGTTTGTTTTTTTTTTTTTTAATCTGAATCTGTGTTTTAACCATTACATATCTCCTCTCTCCATACCATCCTCTAACATCAAGTGATCTTTCCAGCCAAAAACATAAATTTGATGGTGTTATTCGCCACTTAAAATTCTTGACTGCCTTTCCAATGCCTAAAAAAGTTTTCAAACCCATGCCCACAAAACACTGTTGTTCCCTGTGGTGTTTGTGGGGGTTTGCACCAATTACTAGAGTAAAAGTACTGAATTAAATAAAATTAAATCAAATCTTAGGAAGCAATTTTCTTCTTAAATCTTTTGTTACTTGAAACTATTTTCTTAAACCATTGCTGGTGTTTTCTTAAACATACACTTCGCATACAACTCAGCAACTCCACTCCTAGGAATCTACCCGAGTGAAATGAAAACATGTCCATAGAAAGGCTGGTTACCAACATTCATACCAACATTATTCATAATAGCCATAAACACGAAACAATCCAAATAGCCATGAAATGGTGAATGTATAAACAAATGTATACATCCATACGATGGAACGCTACTTAGAAAGGAACAAATTACTGCTGTACGTAACAACACAGATGAACCTCAAAAACAAAAGTGAAAGCTAGACACATAAGACTACATGTCATATGATTTATTTGAAATTTCTAGAAAAAGAAAACCTATAGGAATCCCTGGGTGGCACAAATGGTTAACCAAAAGGTTGGCGGTTCGAACCTACCCAGAGGCACCTTGGAAGAAAGGCCTGGCAATGTGCTTCCGAAAGGTCATAGCCTTTAAAACTCTATGGAGTGCAGTTCTACCCTGCAACACATGGGGTCACCATGAGTTAGAACTGACTGAAGGGCAACTGCTTTGGCTTTTTATTTATAGAGACAGAAAGCAGACAAGCAGGAGCTGGCTTGGGAATAGAAAATGGGTGCAAATGGGCACAAGGGAACTTTTTGGAGTGAGGGACATGTTCTAAAGTGGGCTGTGTTGACAACTGTGCAACTATATAAATTTACTAAAATTGATCAAACTGTACACTTAAAATGGGTTAATTTTATGGCATGTGTATTATACCTCAATAAAGCTGTATTTAAAACACTAAAGAACTTAAACTTTTTTTTTTCACCTAACTGGGTTTTTTGTTTGTTTGTTTGTTTACTTTGGGGAACATACTAAGGAAAAAATCTTAAGAGTTCAAAAAGCGTCTCCTCTAGCTTCATGATTAATTCCCTACTTTTTGCACAAAGTAGAATTAAAATAAGTTATAATCATAGAGGCCAAAGTTCATCAGTGGTTACCAGGGCTGGGTGGAAGGGGGAAAAAGGGTGGTACTGCTTAAGGGGTATAGTTTTTCGGTTTTTTTTTTTTTTTAAGGGTGATGAAAAACGTGGAAACAGCGGTGACTGTTGCATGACATCATGAATGTAATTAATGTCACCAGACTCATAAAAATTGTTGAAATTTCTTGCTACATATATTTAGCCACAGTGGAAACTTTTTTTTTAAGCTACAAAAATTATAATAATTTAAATGAGTATTTTTCCTCAAAAGACTTTCCAGAACATTCTGAAATGGAAAGATTTCTATCAGCTCACTTAACCTCATTCAGAGTCTGGGATACACATGGAATAAATCCCTTCTATTTTTTGGTTCTTTCTTCATTTTTATGTATGGTTATTTATTCACACAACAAATATTCATGGAGCACTGTATCTGAGCCAGATCAGCCAATGCAGTGCTAATGTTTTTTATTCCCCCCACCCCGTTCCGAAAGGTTTTAATCGTTTAATTTACAGGTGAAAAGACATTTATTCATACAAATATCTCATATAATGTGAATTAGGGAGTCATAAAAGAATTTCTAAATCATGGTTATCTAAGATCTTTGTTCAACTTAAAACAGAGCTATTTGTGCTCCCCCCCCCTTTTTTTGTAGAACTCTAAACAATTTATTATATATCCTTGTACAAAATATAACTATCGGTCTCCATTTTCCTCCCTAAGGAACTAGTAATAACCCGTAAGTTGCCTGGTAGCATATTAGAATTTCTGTGTGATCCAAATTGGGTTAGTTTCACTCAGTTATACTGGGAGATCTCCCATCACTCAGCCAAAGGCTGCTATTTTATTACCTCCTACGGAAACCCTGGTGGCTAGTGGTTAAGAGCTCCAGCTGCTAACCAAAAGGTCAGCAGTTCGAATCCACTAGGCGCTCCTTGGAAACTCTCCGGGGCAGTTCTACTCTGCCCATTAGGGTCACTATGACTCGGAATCGACTCGACCGCAACGGGTTTGGTGTTGGTTTGTTTGTTTGTTTTATGTCTTCCAGGGACTTTTTCCAAGGGTAATAAATTCTGAAATCAGCCTAACAAATAGGCGGAACGTGCTCTGAAGCCCAATACACTAAAGCAAGGTAGACCGATAAAGGTTTCACACTTGGGACTTTTTACAAATTACTTCCACTTACTACTGGGTCATCTGAATTTATCTGGGCTACTTTTTACTCTGTATCAGCAGCTCCGTAGAGTTTAATCAACACCTAATTTAGCCTCCAATGAATCCCAAAACAGTGCTTTTCTCAATCACAACAGAGAAAACCGGCCCCACCCCACCGGCAGAAGGCAGTGGCTATGAAAACGTGCAGGCTTTGTCAAATTAAATTCCTAATCCAGGGGATTAACAAAAACTTGTCTCTTCATGTGCAGTACTGCTTCCATTCCAAACCACGTGAGACAGAGAAGACGGAGCTAGGAAAAGAGCCATTTCTGGTGAAAATCTCGCTTTTCAGCCCAGCGAAGCCCAAGGGGGACCAGAGTGCTAGAAGGGATCCGCCGCAGCAGATTCGGGCCCGTCGGGGCTGGCCAGACCCTGGGGGAGCAGGAGCGGGATCGCGTCGCCCCACCCACCCCGAGCAGCTCAGGATCCGACTCCGCAAAGCCTCAGGAGCGGCTGCGTGGGACTAAGGCCCGGAGCCAGGGCCCAGCGCTGGCCAGCCTGTCTCGCCTCCCGGCCCGGCCCGGCCCTGCCCAGCCCTGCCCTGCCCAGCCCTGCCTGGCGGCCTGGACTCTACGGAGAATCACAGCGCTCACCGTCACAGGTCGCTCCTCGGCCATCTTGGCTCCGCCCACTGCTGCGCGACCGGAAATCGACTGTTTCCAAGGCGACTAGGCAAACGGAAGTCGTGGGACTGGGGACGGCGGCGGATGAGGCGGGTAGCCTAGCAGGAAAGGAAGTAGGTGGCAGAGCCTGAGACTGCGGCTGGGAGACCAAGAGACCTCAGGAAGCTGGGAGGGGGTCGGGGTCCACCCTACTGGAGGCTTGGCTCTGAAGGACCTAGTCTTTCCCTTTATTCTGGGCATCTCCTAATGCCCACACTAAAGTCGGGAGGCTGCTAGAGAAACCCTGGGCCGCGCGAGTGCACATGGCCAGCCTCACCTAGCACTGCAGCGAGTCTTTGGGAGTTCTCGGGCCTTCTTTCGCTGCCCTGCTCTGGCCTCGCTCTGCGTTTACTGCAGTCCTCCATCCGGGAGTCCCGCCCCCCAATCCCGGGCCTATGGCAGAGTCTCATCTACTCTTACATACAAAACCTCTTCGTTTCTTAGCTGCCAATATCCTGCAGACAAATTCGCCTCATCGGCCTCCCATTAGTATCTATGCCTGTTTGAAAACACGCTGTGTTTGAGCCACAGTCTTGCTTTTTGGAAATATATTAAAATCATGAGGTTTCATCAGAATGCCAGAAACCCAGTCTCGGGATAAATAGAAGAGCAGATAATAGGCGTACTTTCCTACATGGCAATGAAATGAGTATGAGTAGCGGCTCCGACTTAAGATAAGCGTTTGTTGGCTGTTTTGGCACAGTCCTTACTTTGCAGCACATACCCCAGTTTCCTTTACCTATCTGGACCCAGATGTGGTGAATTAAATGCTAAAGTTTCTTCACTGTATTATCCTGGGAAAACTGTGGGCTTGGGAGTCAAACATGAGTTCTGGTCTTGATTATACCTCAGCCAGTCATTTCTCTGAGCCTCATTCATTCAACAAGTGCCAGAATTATGTGATGAACAAAACATACAGAGTTCCTGCACCCAGAGAACCAACTGTAGAGTTATGAAAGAGCCCCAAAAATCTAGGTGCTTGGCATGAGGAGAGTTTTCTGCAAAAGATGTAGGCCGGACTCCATTATTTACTCCTCATTCTGAGCTGAATCTCAAAAAGTCAGCTAAGCCAGAATACTTCAGGAAGGCTGCGGTCTCTCCCCTCCCTCTCACAGCATTATTCCAGGAAGAATACACACTCAAGCTGCCCCCCCAGATATCCATAGGTTAACAAGAGGTTAACTGAAACTTTATGATTAACAAAACAATGCTTAAGGGATCTTGCAATTGTCTGGTGCCTGTTAAATCATTATTTTGTGTCAACCAATCAGAATTTGTTCCTTGTAAGTTCCTGGACTTTCTGTACTTAAACTCTGTGAAAAAATCCTTTCACTGGAGCACTTTTGTGAACCTTCACAAAGTGATGCCCAATCCAAATCATTTTATTCCTTTAATGAAACTCTTTGCTTTAATTTTAACAGGGATTCCAGTTCCTTTTCGACATTCCTTGGTGTTGGAAGTAGGATTCAAAGGGGCCTTATCTTCAGTGATCCTAAGAGGTTGAGGACCTTGAGCTCTGTCACCAACATGAGCTCATTGCATTCATCCGTCTCCACAAATTTTGGGGAGTAGTTAGAGTAAGGCCTCTCAAATTCCAAGCTCTGCTTTCTTGTGTTGAGCTCTTTGAGATTTGTTGAAGGATCTGTCTAATTTTGTTCTGACTTTGTTCTTGCAAGAATTTGCCTCTGCTAGTGGCAGTAGTGTGAGGTTCTGGGCCAGTTGGCAAATTGCTGTCCTACAGGATTTCAAGTTTGTGATATATCAGGCTCCATAAGATTTTGTCCAGTCAGAGAGTCTAAAACTTTGAACAAACTTGAACCTTCTTTTAAAAAGGGAAATGCCATATCTAGGGGCTATATGGAATTCCCTTCTGGGACTCCTGTCTGATATATGGACAAGCACTGTGGCTCTGCTGCCTGCTTGTACCTGCTGCTTAGCATAGTCTTTCTAAGGACAGTCTGAAAAAATATGTGGCCATAATTAAACAGAGTTTTTTGTGCAGTAAACTAGAAAAGAAAGGCTCGCAAATGGAACAAAAACAATGGGATGCTTATTTTAATTGGTATTTTGCAGTATCTAGAATATGTGATAAGAGTAAAATAGTTTCTCTGCTAAATTAACTAAACAAAATAAGGAATTGCAATGTCAAATTTCTGTCCCAACTACCCAAGTTGTCCTGAGACAGAAAAAGAAGTATTGGTGGGGACAGTTTTTTGAGGCTGCCTCTCATTGCTCTATATGTTCTCGCTATAACCCAGACAAACCTTTTAAAGTTTCACCTGGGAAATGCTCATTACCTTCAGGACCTATGCTTGAATGGCAATTAGATTTTATCCAGCTCCCACCTTCAAATAGTTGCAAATACGTAGTAGTGATGATTTTCAGATTTTCACATAGAGTAGATTTTCCTAGCCACCATGCAGCTACAACCTTTGTAGCTAAGAAACTTCTTGAAAACATAACCCCACTTGGGGAGAACCTACAATTCATTGCAGTGACAGGGGAACCCATTTTACTGAACAAGTAATTAAAGAAATATGTAAGATTTTTCGTATTTATCAAAGATTTCACTGCCCTTACCATCCACAATCTTATGGGCTAAGTAGAAAAAAACTAATGAAATAATAAAAACTCAATTAGTCAAGCTTTCTGAGTCCTTAAGCTTATCCTGGACTAAGGTCCTTCCATTAGTCCTTCTAAATTTGAGATCCACTCCATTGGGTTACATAAATTAACCCTACATGAAATTATTACTGGAAGACCTATGGCTCATTTTTACTTTTCATCTTATTCTGATTCTAATTTAGTTCAACCAGAATTATTTAAATATTGTCAGTCTTTGATTCAGTACTCTAAAGAGCACCTTTTCTGAATCAAACAAGCTTTTGACAGGCAAAATTTAGAAATACAAAAATTACCTACTATTGAACCAGGTGACTGTGTATACTAAAAGAGGCACCAATTACAAGATTCCCTGGAGTCTCATTGGACAGGACTGTCTTTGGTCTTTGTCACTAACCCTTGTGCTGCTAAATTATAGGAGGTTAAAATTTGGATCTGCTTATCCCAAATTAGGGGCTCCGGTGCCACAGTGGGTAATAGCTTGGCCACTAACCAAAAGTTTGGCAGTTCAGATCCACCATCCACTCCTTGGAAACCCTATGGAGCAGTTCTACTCTGTCCTATAGGCTGACTATGAGTCAGAATTGACTTGACGGCAATGCGTTTAGGGTTTTTCTGGGGGGAGGGGAGTGGAAGCAGGGTTATCCCAACTTGAGAAAGCTGAAGCCCCTGCCTGGACTGTTAAACCTACTGAAGGATTTAAACTGAAGTTCAAACACCCTTGTGGCCAGAACCAGATGGTGTCAAAGTACACAGCTCCTCCCAAGATCACAGAACAAGATTTCATGCAACCTACTGAAATTTTTGGACTTTGTTTCCTGATTACTGGTTTTCTTATGGTGGCTTTCTTTATTACACTGTGATATTAACTCTTGTTTTAATGTCCTCTTTTTCCATGCAAATAACAAAGGAAGAGTTTGCTTTATCATAGTTATCATTTTTATTTGTCTTATTGTATTTTTTTGTACTCTTTTTGTGTGTGTGCTTTAGGTGAAAGTTTATAGCTTAATTTCTCATACAAAAACTTATATACATATTGTTATGTGACACTAGTTGCAATCCCTATAAAGTGACAGCACACTCTCCCTTTCCACCCTGGTTTTCCTGTATCCATCCAACCAACTCCTGTCCTTTCATGCCTTCTCATCCTGCTTCCAGAAAGGAGTCACCAATTTGGTCTTGTAGATCTGCTTGAACTAAGAAGCACACTCTTCATGAGTATTATTTTATAGCTCAGTCTACTCTTCGTCTGAAGAGTGGGCTTTGGGAATGGTTTTAGTTCAGGGTTAACAGAGAGTCCGGGGGCCATGGCTTTGGGGGTTCCTTCAGTCTCAGTCAAGATCATTAAGTCTGTCTTTTTTTAATGTGAGTTTGAGTTCTGCTCCAAACTTTTCTCCCACTCTGTCGGGGACCATTTTTTGTGTTCCCTGTCAGGACAGTCATTGGTGGTAGCTGGGCACCATCTAGTTCTTCTGGTCACAGGTTGATGGAATCTTTGGTTTATGTGGCCCTTTTGTCTCTTGGGCTAATATTTTCCTTGTGTATTTGGTGTTCTTCATTCTCCTTTGTTCCAAGCAGATTGGGACCAATTGATGCATCTTAGATGGTCACTCACAGAGCTTTTAAAACCCCAGATGCCACTCACCAAAGTGGGATGCAGAACATTTTCTTAATCAATTTTATTATGCCAGTTGACCTAGATGGTCCCCAGACCCCAGCCCCAGCTACTGTGTCTCTCAAAGTGTTTGGTTCTGTTCAGGAAACTTCTTAGCTTTTGCTTTAGTCCGGTTGTGCTGACTTTCTTTGTATTATATGTGGGCCATCCCTTCACCTAAGATGACTCTATTTTTTTCTTTTATTTATTATTATGCTTTAGATGAAGGTTTATAGAACAAACTAGGTTCTCATTAAACAATACAAGTATTGTTTTGTGATATTGGTTACCAGCCCTATGACATGTCAACACTCTCCCTACTCGACCCTGGGTTACCTATTATCAGTTTTCCTGTCTCCTCCTGCCTTCTAGTCCTTGCCCCTGGGCTGGTGTGCCCCTTTAGTCTCATTTTGTTTTATGGGCCTGTCTAATCTTTGGCTGAAGAGTGAACCTGAGGAGTGACTTCATTACTGAGCTAAAAGGGTGTCTGGGGGCCATACTCTTGGGGTTTCTCCAGTCTCTATCAAGCCAGTATGTCTGGTCTTCTTTTGTGAGTTAGAATTTTGTTCTATGTTTTTCTCCAGCTCTATTCAGGACCTTCTATTGTGATCCCTGTCAGAGCAGTCGGTGGTGGTAGTCGGGTACCACTTAGTTGTGCTGGACTGAGTCTTGTGGTCCATTAGTCCTTTGGACTAATTTTTCCCTTGTGTCTTTAGTTTTCTTCATTCTCTCTTGCTCCCAATGGGGTGAGACCAGTGGAGTATCACCTAAGATGATTCTTGTCTACTATCTAGTTAGTGAATTCTGTTCTCCCTCTCTCTCTACCCTGGTAACCATCAAAGAATGTTTTCTTCTGTGTTTAAACCTTTTCTTGAGTTCTTATGGAAACCCTGGTGACATAGTGGTTAAGAGCTACAGCTGCTAGCCAAAAGGTTGGCAGTTCGAATCCACCAGGTGCTCCTTGGAAACCCTATGGGGCAATTGGGAGTATGTAGCAAGGTGTATATAAGTTTTTGTGTGAGAGACTGACTTGATTTGTAAACTTTCACTTAAAGCACAATAAAAATTTTAAAAAAAGAAAAAAAGAAACCCTATGGGGCAGTTCTACTCTATAGTAGAACTACTCTATAGTCCTATAGGGCCACTATGAGTCGGAATTGACTTGATGGCAATGGGTTTGTTTTTTGGTTCTAAGTTCTTATAATAGTGGTCTCATACAATATTTGTCCTTTTGTGACTGACTAATTTCACTCAGCATGATGCCCTCCAGATGTTTTCTGGATTTATCATTATTCCTTATTGTTGCTAGTATTCCCATTGTGCACATGTACCATAATTTGTTTATCCATTCATCTGTTGATGGGCACCTAGGTTGTTTCTAGTTTTTTGCTATTGTGAACAGTGCTACAATGAACATGGGTGTGCCTAGATCTATTCGTGTGACGGCTCTTATTTCTCTAATATATATTCCAAGGAGTGGGATTGCTGGATCGTATGGTACTTCTATTTCTAGCTTTTTAAGAAGCATCAAATCGGTTTCCAAAGTGGTTGTACCATTTTACATTCCCACCAGCAGTGGACAAGTGTTCCAGTCTCTCCACAACTTCTCCAACATTTATTAGTTTGTGTTTTTTTGGATTAGTGCCAGCTGTGTTGGGGTGAGGTGGTATCTCATTGTAGTTTTGATTTGCATTTCTCTAATGGCTAATGATCGTGCGCATTTCCTCATGTATCTGTTAGCCACCTGAATGTCTTCTCTGATAAAGTGTCTGTTCATATACTTTGCCCATTTTTTAATTGGGTTATTTGTCTTTTTGTTGTTGAGGTGTTGCAGTATCTTGTAGATTTTAGACATTAGACCCTTATTGCATATGTCATAGCCAAAATTTTTTCCCAGTCTGTATGTTCTCTTTTTACTCTTTTGGTGAAGTCTTTTGATGAGCTTAAGTGCTTGATTTTTAGGAGCTCCCAGTTACCTAGTTTCTCTTCTGGTGTTTATGCATCGTTAGTTATGTTTTGTTTTCTGCTTATGCCATGTATTAAGGTTCCTAGTGTTGTCCCTATTTTTCTTCTATGATTGTTATTGTTTTAGATTTTATATTTAGATCTTTGATCCATTTTGAGTTAGTTTTTGTACATGGTGTGAGGTACGGGTCTTGTTTCATTTTTTTGCAGGTGGATAACCAGTTATGCCAGCACCATTTGTTAAAGAGACTATCTTTTCCCCCAGTTAACAGATTTGGGGCCTTTGTCAAATATCGGCTGTTCATAAGTGGATGAATTTATGTCTGGATTCTTAATTTTGTTCCATTGGTCTATGTATCTGTTGCTGTACCAGTATCAGGCTGTTTTGACTACCGTGGCAGTATAATAATTTCTAAAATCAGGTAGTGTGAGGCCTCCCACTTTGTTTTTCTTTCTCAGTGATGCTTTATTTATCTGGGGCCTCCTCCCTTTCCATATGAAGTTTGCAATTTGTTTCTACATCTCGTTAAAAAGTGCCACTGGAAGTTGAATCAGGATTGCATTGTATCTGTAGGTCGCTTTGGGTAGAAGTGACATTTTCACGATGTTGAGTCTTCATACCCATGAGCATGGTTGTTTTTCCACTTTTGTAGGTCTCTTTTGGTTTCTTGCAATAGTGTCTTATAGTTTTCTTTGTATAGGTCTTTTACATTTCTGGTTAGGTTTATTCCTGAGTATTTTATCTTCTTGGGGGCTATCGTAAATGGTATTGATTTGGTGATTTCCTTTTTGTTGGTGTAGAGGAATCCAACTGATTTTTGTATGTTTATCTTGTATCCTGATACTTTGCTGAAATCTTCTATTAGTTCCAGTAGTTTTCTTGTAGATTCTTTGGGGTTATGTATGTATAAGATCATATCATCTGCGAATAGGGATACTTTTACTTCTTCCTTACCAATTTGGATGCCCTTCATTTCTTTTTCTTGCCTTGTTGCTCTGGTTAGGACCTCCAGCACAATGTTAAATAAGAGTGGTGATAAAGGGCATCCTCGTCTGGGCCCCGTTCTCAAGGGGAATGTTTTCTGACTCTCTTCATTTAGATTGATGTTGGCTCTTGGCTTTGTATAAATATTCTTTATTATGTCAACGAATTTCCCTTCTATACCTGTTTTGCTGAGTTTTTAATGTGAAATGGGTGTTGGACTTTGTCAAATGCCTTTTCTGCATTGATTGATAAGATCATGTGGTTCTTTTGTTTTATTTATGTGATGGATTACACTGATTGTTTTTCCAATGTTGAGCCATCCCTGTATACCTGATATGAATCCCACTTGGTCATGATGAATTATTTTTTTGATATGTTGTTGAATTCTATTGGCTAGAGTTTTGGTAATAGAAAAATCTCTTCATAATACATACTATCTTCACAGGAAAATCCCAGAAATCACATAAAGAATGTGGCAGTCTTCATTTCACTTAGAAAAACTCCTCGATCATCATCAGGATCAGTCAAATCATATAGCTGGCCAAGGCATTCCAAACAAAATGGTATTTATGTCTTTTCCTCGTGATGGGGGCTGAGGAGGCAGGGAGAAATCAGGCATTAGTAACTTTTTAACATCCCCAGTATGTGCATAAAGAAGGAGTTGTAGTTGAGTTTTTACATTTAAAAAATTTAATGTCATCGCATTTTCCTGAGGTCCACAGCTAGCTTTGTTCTAACACACCTGCTAGACAACTCTCTAGCACCTTCTGCCACTTTTGAAATGTCCAGTCCTCCCCAAACCCATACCACCGTTCCTTAGAGCCCAGCCAGCAGTTTTGGAAATGCTACTTTAAAATAATATTAAGCAGTGCCCATCAACAGATGAATGGATTAACAAACTGTGCTACATACACACAGTGGAATACAGTACGACGATAAAGGATAATGATGAAACATCTCACAGCATGAATGAATTTCGGAGGACATTATGCTGAGTGAAATAAGTCAGTCACAAAAGGAGAAATATTGTATGAGACCACTATCATAAAGAAACAAGAAAAGGTTTACAAACATGGAAAGAAATTCTTTGATGGTTACCTGGGATGAGAGGGGAAGGGACGGAAAATTACCAAATAGATACAAGGCATGTGTTAATATTGGCAAAGGGAAAGACAATACACTATATGGGGGAAATCAACAAAACAGGACCAAGGCATGGGAGGACACTAAGAGGAATGCAAGAACAAAGGGCAACAATGGCAATTATGATAGCATAGACAACCCTGCAACAATAGTATTAACAACCACTAATTTATAGCTAGATACATAAACTGATAGGTACACCAAGAGGTGTGGAAGGGTGTAAGGGAACACACCCACCTGCAGGTTAGGTCATAGATATTTCTACATACATAACTGTAGGTGCTGCTTATATATTACTATAGACAATAGAGTACACAAGAGCCACAGTCAGGGCAACTTCTTAGACAAAACCAAATTTCTCATGGGATGAAGTTCCTAGATTTAAAGGCAAAGTACTATAGACTTGGGGGTCATCTACATCAACTGGCACAACTTAATCCATAAAGTTCAGCATCCTACTTTGATGAGTAGCATCTGGGGTCTTAAAAATTTCTGATTGGCCATCTAAGATACATCTGTTGATCTCTTACCATCCAGAGCAAAGGAGAGTAAAGAAAACCAAAGATTCAAGACAGCAATTAGTCCAAAAGACTAATGGACCACACGAACCACAGCCTACATGACCCCAAAACCAGAGGAATTAGATAGTGCCCGGCTACTGCTATCGACCTCTCTGACTGGGATCACAACAGAGGGAGAAAAAATTGTAGAACAAAAATCAAATTCACAAAAAAGACCAGACTTACTGGTCTGAGAGAGACTGGAGGAACCCCTGAGACTATGGTGCTAAGACACCCTTCTGAACTGTAACTAAAGTCAATCCAGGAGACAGGTCCTTAAAATAAACAATAACACCCAGGAGGAATGGGCTCATTAGAACAATCAATTATGTGAGATCAAAAGGGTAACATTTGTCAAAAAGCAAAGATGAGAAGGCAGGAAGGGATAAAAAGGCAGGACAAAAGGAATCAGGGAATCTAGGACAGAAATGGGGAGAGTGCTGTCGTATTGTGGGGAATGAAACCAATGTTATGGAACACTTTACGTACAAACTATTGAATGGGACTAATTTGCTCTGTAAATTTTCACCTAATGCACAATAAATTTTCTTTTAAATAAAAATAAAATAATATGAAGCTCCAGGGGCCTTCATGTAGCATTTTAAATATACACACTTCTTGATACTACAGATGTACTTAATGGCGAATGTGGGCATATATTGCATTTATGACAAAATACTGGAAACAACCCAAATGTCCATTACTAGGGACTGTTTAAATAAGCCAAAGTATATCCATACTAGGGCATATTATACAGCCTGTAAAAGACCTCAAGATGGTCAAATAGTTATGTGGAAAAGCAAATGTAGAAAATATAGAGTGATTACGTAGCTTTTAAAAAATTAAAAGGGAAAATATTTAAATGTACATTTTATAAATATAATTTTTAGAAGAAATCACAAAAAACCGATAATGATGTTTGTCTCTGTGGCTGGAATCTAGGGGAATAGGGCCTAGGACGGGAATGTGATCAGCTTTTCATTGGGTACCACTATATAAAATTTTAATTTTGTATTATCCATGAATTTTTTTAATTAAAAAACTAGTTAATAAAATACGTAACTGAAACCATTTTTCTTTAATTTTATTATTTTGTCATTGTTGTTAACTAAAAACATTTTTTTAATAATTTTTATTGAGCTTTAAGTGAACGTTCACAAATCAAGTCAGTCTGTCGCATATAAGCTTATGTACACCTTACTCCATATTCCCACTTAAAAAAAAAAATTTTTTTTTTTTACTCTCCCCCTAATGAGTCAGCCTGCTCCCTCCTTCCAGTCTCTCCTTTCGTGACAATTTTGCCAGTCTCTAACCCTCTCTACCCTCCTATTTCCCCTACTAATAACATTCTTAAGCTCCCATTACTAGAATTTACTTTTTATTTGGATGTAGAACTCACAAGAGAACATAGTTCCCACCCTAGCAAGCAAAACAAAAAAGGCTAGACTAGCTAGAAAATAAAAAATTGAGCTATACAACTGAAAGTGCCAAGTCCTTCGTGGGAAAGAAGAGACAAATGACTGCTCATACTCCTGGCTGGACTATGCTACAAAGAAGAATCCACAATAGGGGGAATAAAGAGAAACCAGCTGAAATTTAGCAAATTTTTTAATAACCCCATGGGGACTGGCATGACAGTAGAATCTGGAGGACCCAAATCTACAGAAGAAGTCTGCACCCACTCACTAATCTTACATCTTGGATCTTAAACAAGTTTACCTAAAAAAACCAAACCCACCGCCATCGAGTCAATTCTGACTCACAGCGACCCTATGGGACGGGGTAGAACTGCCCCATAGAGTTTCCAAGGAGCCCCTGGCAGATTCAAACTGCCAACCTCTTGGTTAGCAGTTATAGCACTTAACCACTACACTACCAGGGTTTCCTAAACAAGTATAGGGAAGTAATATACCAAATGTAGAAATGGGAATGTACAATAGAGAGCTGGCAGAGATCCACCCACCCACGCACACAAGTGGGGCCCCTCCCAAGTTCAAGATATCCCTAACAAAATGGAGGCAAGACAGGAGAGCTCATAAATCCATCAGAGGTACTCCGAAAGGCTAAGAGTCAGGCAGGACAGTGGACAGACCTATATCCCAGGCATTGTGGGCATTCTTGTACATCTCTACGGGCAAGGCAAAAGAATGAGAGAATACGCCCCATACCCCTACCCCCATTGATTAAAAACTCTGGCAGCTTTGCTGTAAAGCAGGGCGATTGTCCACATTTCCAAAAGCTGGCGGCTTGGCTGTGAAGGAAAGTCAGATCCCCAGAATCTTATCAATACCAAAAACCCAGGCCCTGCTGAAGGGAAAGTTCTGATTCCACCTTCAAAATATTTGAAGCTACTGGCAAACTGGATCAACCTAAAGCTGTAATAAAACCCAGATCTAGGTTAAATATGCATCAGATTGACTGAACCTCTACTGAAGTGACCTGAGAGAAAAAGGGGCATGCCCCATTTTGGAGGTAAATAATATTTACTTCAGTCTCTTCTGTTCTTTTATACAAAATGTCCAACATACAATCAAATATACAAGACATATGCAAAAGGAAGAATATGTGTAAGAGATGGAGCAGATAATACAAGCAGAAGTACAGATGCCCAGATGTTGAATTATCAGTAAGGATCTTTAAAATAATTCTTATTAAAATGCAAAAAAAAAAAAAAAATTGATCTAGTGAAGGTTAAAATGTTGGAATCAAGAGACAGGATTCTTCAAAATAACTATGATGAAAATCCTAGAACATTTAGTGGAAAATGTGAAAAGCATGCACTAAAAACAGGAAATTTTAGCAAAAACATGGCAAGTATCCAAATATGAAATGCTAGCAATGAAAAATACAATATCAGAAATGAAAAATTTATTAGATGGGTTTAGCAGGTGAGCATGGGAAACGATTAGGGAACTTGAAGACGGTTAAATGTAAAAGTATCCAGACTGAAAACAAAGGGAAAAAAGTGTGAGGGAAAAACAACAAGAACAACAAACAACAGAGAGATCATCTGATATCTGTAGGATATCAAATTATCTAATATATGTGTAACTGAGTCTCAGAAGGTGAGGAGAGTCAACAGAGTACAGGACAAAAGAAATATTTGAAGGATAATGATCAAGAAATATCCAGTATTAATGGAAGACACCAACACAGATCCAAGAAGTTCGGTAAATGCAATACAAACATACCTAGATATATCAAAGTCAACCTGCTGAAAACCAAAAATAAAGAACAGATATTGAAAGCAGGCACAAGAAAAAAAGACACATTATAGGTAGAGGAACAACAATAAAAACAATAGATGACTGATACAAATGAGACCAGAAGATAAAGAAGTGACTTTATAGTACTGAAAGAAGAAATAAAAGGTCAACATAGAATTCTATATTCGAATAACCAAACCTGTTGCCATTGAGTCAATTCTGACTCATAGTGACCCTATAGGACAGAGGAGAACTGCCCCATAGCATTTCCAAGGAGCAACTGGTGGTTTTGAACTGCCTACCTTTTGGTTAGCAGCTGGTCTCTTAACCACTGTGCCACCAGGGCTCTTTATTCAGTTAAAATACCCCTGAAAAAATAAAAGCAAAATAAAAATTCTCTGAGAGATAAAAGCTGAGAAAATTCATCTGTAGCAAAACTGAAGTAGAAGAAATGCCAAAAGAAGTTCTTTAGACTGAAGGGTAGTGATACCAGATGGAACCTTAGATTTGTTGGAAAGTAGGAACAGCAATAATAAAAATTTATTGTGGAGTTTATAGCATATTATAAATGTAAAATATAAAATACCAAGAGTACAATATGTATATTATAATTTCTAGGGCTGCACTGTCCAATATAGTAGCCATTAGCCACAAGTGACTATTTAAATAAAATTTAAGTTAATTAAAATTAAATCAAAAGATTCCAATAAGCAAATCAATAGACAGGCCACAGTCTAGCAAAATATATATTCATAGTACATATATCTGACAAAGGCTTTTTTCTAGAATATAAACAATAATAATCACAATAAAATAAAACCACAATAAAAATTAGAATAAAAAGACAATCCAATTTCAAAATGGTAAAAAAAAAAAAAAGGCATGAACAACACTTCACCAAAGATATACAAACAGAAGAAAAGCACATGAAACGTGCTGAACATCATTAGTCATCAGGGAAATGGAAATTAAAATCACAAAAAGATTTTCACAACCACTAAAATGGTTAAAATAAAAAACAATGACAATAGCAAATGTTGACAAAGACGTGGAGCAACTGGAACTCTCATACATCATTGGTGCGAGTGCAAAATGGTAAAGCCACTTTAGAGAACAGAAGAGTAGTTATGACCCAGCCCTTCTACTCTTGGGCATGTTTTCAAGAAAAGTGAAAACATATATCCACAAACAAAACAAAAAAACTTTTGTAAGAATATTTATAATGGCCTTATTAATAATCACTCCAAGCTGGAAACAACCTAAATGTCTAGCAACAGGAGAATGAATAAACAAATTGTGGTAAATTTATAACATGGAATACTACCCAGTAACAAAGAACAAATGACTGATACACACAATATATATGACTTTAAAGAATTAAGACAAGTGAAAAAAAGCCGGATGCAAAAGGATGCTTGTTATAAAAATCCATTTATATAAAGTCCAAAAACAGGCAAAATGAATTTTTAGTGACAGAAATCAGCCAAGTGATCACTGGAGGGGAACAGAGATTGATTTGAAAAGTGCACAAGAGAACTTTCTGGGTTGATGGTAATGTTCTATATGCTCTTTTGGGTGGTTATTACACAGGTCTATACAATTGTTAAAAGTCATGAAATTAAACACTTAAGATGTGTGCATTTTACTATATACTAATTGTATCTCAATTTAAAATAAAAGTGTATGTTTGGGGAGGGATTCCTCTTCCAGGAGCACCTGTTCCCAGCTCTTTACTGACCTATCTTATCTGTTCTTAGTGTTATCTCGGGACTTTAATCTCTTCAGGGCTAGGATCTCGATTACAGAACCTGTCTCACAGGGCACACAATCCAGTGTCCAGAGAAGTAGCATTTAGAATCTGTGAAGCAATTCTGTAGAACTAACAGTTTTATTTCCATTGGTTAATGAGCAACCATTTGACTACTGGAAGGCACTGACTTGTGCTAATTGGTTTTTACCTGAATGCATAGTAGGGTTCTTTAAACGTACAGTACTTAACCCACTCTGTTGCAAGTTAGTCAAAATAATAGGGTAAAAATGAATTATTCAGAGGCATGGACCATACCCTGCATTAAGCCCATTCTCTGGCATTTGCTACCATGGCCTTTACAATGGTCGGAATCAGTCTCAGGGTATTTGCATACAAAATGATTTCCTATCCAAAGCAGTCATATTTTCCAAAGCAGGTGGACACTCAAGTCATGCTTCCTCCCTTATTAAAAAAAAAAAAAACTCTTTAGTATTTGCTCTAGTTTTGTATAAATGAGAAATCTCTGGGCGAGAGGGGTACAAATGGTTAAGGCACTCAGCTGCTAACTGAAAGTTTGGAAGTTTCTGTCCACCCAGAGATACCTGGGAAGAAACATGTGGCTCTCTACTTGGAAAAAATCAGTCATCGAAAACCCTACAGAGCACAGTTCTACTCTGGGTCCCCATGAGTAGAAATCAACTTCCTGACAACTGGTTTTATATAGAAATGAATCACAAGTTCATTGGGAGGAATTTATTACCAAGCAACTATGTTCATACCAGTAAGACTACCATTAGATTATAAATGACTCGAGAGCAGGTGCAAGATCTTTACAATTTTGAGGTGTTCCACTGGAAAATCTATCACCCAGCTAGGCTCACAAGAGGTGCTCCATAAATGCTGGACTCCCTCTGAAAGGACTGTGTGAACCTGAGAGGTGGGAGTACACATAGGGGAGTCTCTGCAAGACAAAGCTGGGAAATTCTAGTGGTGGTGTTGGACAGGTCCCTGAGAAAACTTAGGATGAAATCCTGCTCTCTCTGTGTTTACTCGACCCTCAAATATTCCAACTTGGCCAGTGGGTTTCAGACAACTAGATCCTCACTGCACAAGCCCCCGATTTATAATTCTAATAATAGCCTTTAATGTGTACCGAGGTGGTTTTTAGGGCACCGCTTTGTCATCATGCAAACAGAGAAGAACATTAGCCATCAGAAAGAAATCTAGAGACAAGGTTTCAGCCTAAAGAGCTTTCTGGAGAATTTACTACTATAGGGAATTAGTGTTAGGTATCTACAATCATCCTCCAAAACCCCACCCTGAAACTTGAATAGTCCATGGTAAGAGGCAGGGAGCTTGAAGAGTACATACCACACTTTTATACAGGTGTAGCCAGTGAGGTGCCAAATAAGACACTAACACCAGGAAATGTTATTTTATACTTTATGCATATGAAGTCAATGTGATCAGCTCAAAACCAGACAGGCCTTCTGGAAAGGGTTTGGAAATATGGGGCTTGCTTCTTAATAAAATGCTAGGGTGGCTCTCAAATGTGAGGAAGGAAAAGCCGTATTTTGGTACCTTCTTAGTAGTATAACATCTGAGGTTAACAACAAGAGAGGCACCTGTTTTGAACACAAAGAGCCAAAAATAAGAACTAGTCATCAAGTCTCCAGAGCAATCTAAGGCTGGAAGCTGCCCCATCTACATAGCTTTAGCAGGTGCCCTTGGCATGGCTGTTTCAGAAGCAGCTACAGTGCAGTGCAAAGAATATAGTGCTAGAGGTCAGGCTGTGGCTCCAGCTCTGCCATGCCCTGGTTGGGTGACTTTGGGCAATCCACTGAGCCTCCATGTAGAGCTGTAGTCGTGAGATTTAGACAAACCAACAGACCCGTTATTCACTATCCAGCGCACAGAACACTGCCTGGCACCATGGGTGTTAACTGAAGGAATGTAGGTTTGAATCTTCCTTCTGACAGTAACAGAACACGGTGACCTCAGGCAAATTACCCATCTTCCTTGAGCTTCTATTGTCAGGGGATGGTAACTATTTCATAGGGTTCTTGAGTTTAAATGAGATGATGCACATGAAGCACTTAGTAAACATTCACAAGTTAGCCGTATTAATTCTATATTAATTCGTTACGTTTCTTTTAGAAAAGGAAACTTTCAGGGCATTTTAGCTTTCTCTGTGGACACTTTCTATAAAAATCTGTGCGCTGCCCACACCCCGCACCCCCCACCCCAATCCACAGGGGTAAACACCCAAGAGTCAAGTTTATCCTAATGACCATGCACCTTGGCCTAGTTTGGTTTTGTCTCTGTGTCTGGAATAGTTAACATGTAACACTTGGAGCTATGGAGAGGCTGACAGGACAAATTGAGATTATTTAATATAGACAGAATAATGTGGATGTGCAGATGGCACAGCCCATGCCAGCCTAGGAGTCCAAAATGGCTTTCTGGCTTCTGGGTTCTGTCTAATTCTGCGTTTGGGAGTCTATGAGGCAGTTCTGTATCTTTATTTTTCGCCTAAGTTACCACTAGTGTGCTTATTATTTATAACCAGAATTTGTTTGGGAAAATGTGAGGGTCATTTTCTTTGATCCTCACAATATTTCTGTCACAGATAAAGTAGACAACATAATGAACACACAGCATCAGAAAACCTAACCCGAACATAAACTCACTGTGTAACTTTTGAGCAAGTTAATACTCTATAAGCCTGTTTCCCCGTTTATAAAATAGGACAGCAATGCCTACTTTTCTTTTAGGGTTGCTTAGAGGATACAGATAATGTAATTAAGGCATCTGGCAAGAAGTACTCAACAAATTATAGCTCCTATTAAGTATCCCTATTTTACAGAAGGGAAAACTATGGCTGAGAATATCAATATTCTTTCCATTACCCACACTGGTGATAAAAATAGGAAAATCTATTGTCTTAACACACAAAATTATCCTAAGAATGAAGCTAAAAGAAACTTGTGGACTCTAGAAAATGTTCAGAATTCAACTCTAAGTGATTAAGTTGAAGTTTGCGTTCGCTCGAATGCATATAAGCTTACCTTCTTTTGCCCAGCCCTCCACCGATTTACTTTCTCAGATTTCTCCCTTTTAGGAAGAGAACATATTGCCGGTTGACCTGAATATTCTACTCTACTTGTCAGGTCTACTGCTCAACAGGCTTTTGGTTTTGTGAATTATTGTCTCCAAGTGGGCCACTTACTAGAAAACTGGAAGGAAAAAAAAAAAAAAAAACTGGGCACTACACACTGGACTCTTGGGTAACACCATTCTACAAAACCCACTCAGCTAGGGCCTACATTGACAGGCCCTACCCTGAGCCTGTGAACTCACCAAATATAGGTCCTTTTGTTCTTTATGACCTATGCTCAGCTGTATTCTCTCTTTGCAATTATTATAAGTTGCAACCTCAGACTCATAGAAGTTGGAAAATGATGGTCACGAGTGGGTTTTCTTTGACTCATATTTAAAAATACTGTAATCACCAACATTTCAAAATTGAGAGAATACACAAGTCTGGGTTTCACAGGCTTCTCGAACAACACAGGGCAGTCCATTTTAAAAACATTTAGCTGCCTCTTGTAGACATTAAGAATCTGAAACTGTGATTATGGTAACAAGAGTGTGCCCTGGCACTGCTGTCCCTGGGTGGCACAAACGGTTAGCATGCTTGGCTGCTAACCAAAAGGTTGGAGGTTCAAGTCTACTTAGAGGCATCTCGAAAGGCTTGGTGATCCACTTTCAAAAAATTCAGCCATTAAAAACCCTATGGAACACAGTACTATTCTGACACACGTGGGTGGCTGTGCGCTGGAATCAACTCAACCGCAACTGGTAACTGGTCTGGCAGTAAGAGCTGCTTATCAGTGTACGACGCATTCACACACTGACTTCTGCTGTAAAAACGGCACTAAAGAAGCATGTCTACTGTTTAATCACGCTGCTTTTCAAAAGAATCTGATATTCATCACTTCTTCTATCCTAATGCTACTGCCTAGAGAAAGATCAACAATAGTTGCCCCCAAATTGCATTTAATCATACAGAAATCAAAAAATTAAAATTTGGAAGCTGGTCATCCAATTTCAAGGAGAAATGCAGAGATCAAATGGATATGGGCTGTTCTGCCGTGTTTTCAGTTGTAAAACAGCTCCTGTAAGAAATTCCAGTAGACACAACCCAAAATTCTTTACTTTGGAAATTCATTTTTTTTTTTTTTTGTTTACAAATGACCAGGTCAACAATGGCAAATTGCTCAGGCACCATTTAGCAAATGAAATCATGCTCAACTATTTACCCTTAACTATCACATCACAGTCTTCACGTGAGGATTGCCCCAAACCCGTGCGATGGAAAGGGCTACTTTCTAACCACAGCTGGTTTCTAACAATTAGGCAAACCAGGGCCACAGGAGCTGTAAACGATGCAACAACAAATTAAAGATGGAAATCATACAGCACTCCTCTAACAGTAGCAGTGACAGGTATTTATATAGTCCTTGATGTATTTTAAAAGCACGAAACCATAGTTAAGAACCACCTTTTCTGGTACTGAATTCTAGGTCATTCTGAGACCAGAATATGGATATAAAGAGAGAGTGTGATACTGTTCAAGTCTCAGATACAAGAAAATTCCAGTACCTGATGAAAGAAACTGTTAACCTTGGGAAAATTACTTAACCTTGTTGAGCCTTATTTTCTTCTCTTGTAAAACAGAACAATTTCTACCCCATTTGTTTAAAGGCTAGTATAAGAAAGTGCATTGAAGATGAAAGTGATAAACACTTGTAATTATAGATCCAAATAAACCAAATTAAACTGTACTAAAATCTAAACTAAGAGTATCAATGACAAGTATCTCCAACTCTGGAGCCTTCTTTAAGAAGGTAACTCTCCATCTCTATAGGCAGCATTAGCTACGAAGGGTAAGTAAAATGGAAGTTATGTGAAGGAGTTTTACAGTTAACTGAAAACGACTTAAGGAAAAGAAACCAGCATTCAAAGATCTACTGAGCATCTCAGTATTATCATTGTTACAACACAAACGGAAATCTAAATTCAATGTTCGAGACACAGAAATTGGAAGGCTTTCAGGAAATGCTCCGAAGGCTATAGTCACCAAGTCAGTCGTAGGGGACGGTCTCATTCATAGTTCCCTACAAAGAAACTGAACCAAATGTTGACATCTTATATTAAGTAGGAACAGTGAATAAGGCACAAAATACAGGTGGTTGTCAGGCCACCAATTTTTTTTTAAATTATAAAAATAAACATAAGTAACTAATGGAATAACAAAATAAAAGTTTATTTTATTAGAATTAGGAATGTTCTTTCCCTCTGGGCAACCTGAACAGTCCAGTTACAATGAAAATCTAAGAACAGTTATTTCCACAGCACAGGGTGCTCTACGCACAAAATTACAGGGTTAGGAGCATTTAATCAATTTACCGGTCTGATTGTCTCACCAACCCGCCCCCTCCCATCCCCCAAGTGCTCTATACCGGGATTTGTAGCTAAGAGAAATCTGTTACATCAAGTCCTTTATGCTCTTGTACTGAATTTCAGTTCCTAACCATGGCTGAACCACATTTTACACTGCATCCAACCATTTCCAATCAAGTCAGTCAGTCTTGGAGCTGCTGTATATGTGTGTATGTATACACATGTGTATTTCATATTTTTATTTAAACACACATAGAACACATACGATCTGGGTCGCAGAAAATACACAGAATTTAGAGTCTGGTAATAGATGCTATTCAATTTTACCACTGTGGTTTGTGTCCTGAGCTTCCAATCAAAATTTTATTGTAGATCACTGAAAGTCCATCTACTGCTTAATGAATTGTTCACATGAAGCATGCACTTTTCAAAAGACAACGTAACTGCCCCCAAGAAGACAGGGAGACCCTGATGGTTGCTGTGAATCGAGCCCTCTGATAGCAAGCCTTAGTAGGTGAAATAGGGAAGCTGTCATACAATATGGCTTGCCTATCCCAGTTTCGGGCATTGAAGATACTAACAATGAAAACAGTTAACTCAGGGAATTCTGTCAAATGTGGAGATAGCTGTTAAAAGCCTGCAAGTAGGAAAGGCCAGTTCCCCTTGATCCATACAAATTAGAGAATGCACCCACAACTGCAATATCCTCAGGTAGTGTGTCAACACTGAAACTAGAAAGCATCTCTAAAAAGCACTATTCCTCCATGGGGGCGGACGTTATGAAGTGCACAAACTGGTTTTGAATACTTGATGCAAGGGGAGCATGTAAAGAGGATTTATGACACTCAAACCTAGATAGTGCGAAGTTAACTGGTAAGATTTTTTAAAGACACAACACATATACAAAGCATTTTTAGGGAGCCACATATATCCATATAGCAACTCTGGCAGCTTTTCAAAGTTACCAGGGAAAGGAACTTGTTCAAGCTTTCTAAAAAAAAAAAAAACTTTTGATAAATGTATTTAAGATTGATGCAGTCATTTAAAGTAAAATAAAATCAAGTGGATAATGGGGAAAGGGAGGAGAAGGGAATATGGAAGAAGCAGACACTGAGTTCAGATTTGCACCTGAGGTGGCAAGGGAGGAGGGGATAAAAGGTTCAGGTAAAGTCGACAAGTGGTTTAAGGAAGCAGCATAATATATTCAGCAAACATTCACTGATTTTTGATGGGAAAAGAACAGTTGCAAGTACATCTCAGGTAACAACCTTTTCTAAAAGGAAAAGTAGGGTTGATTCAGCAAAGCCTAACTTAGGCAAACGGCCAGAGGAAAGTGAACCTACTTCCCAATGGAGTAGTAAGATGTACAGTGCAAGAGCAGACAAAGCTGCCTCACAAATGGTAAACACTCCCCTAGGCGCAAGACATTTAAAGGAAGACAAAGAGGTCCACAGCCGAAATTGGTATTTAATATTAAAACCTCTTAATCTAGTTGCCTAGTTCACTCTGCACTCCCATATAAAACTGACAGATTTAGGGATGCTGACCTGTTGAAAAATACCATAGCCAGAATGGCCGAAACAGGTATATAGTTAATAAAACCACCACCATCCTTTACTTTTAACATAGCTTAGAAGAAATTTCATAAAAATGGACATCACAGCTAAAATGCATTATTAATTCTCCTACCTGCTGACAATAGAAAAGAAGCAAACTCAGTGATTTCTATTCAAATGCACTATATGGGAATATCATGTTCTAGGGGTGTTGGCCTTCAAACTGAACCCACAGCAACACACACAGGCAATTTCAGTATCTGCCATTTTAAATTTACAATCTGAGACTAAGTGAATGGCTATTTATATTTAAAGCAAAAACATTATATTTGACACTCTAACGTGGAGAAGGGGTAAAAGAAGAGCCGTAACTAAAATCTTAAAAGGCTCAAAGCAGCAATTAAAAAAAAAAAAAAATCAAAAGGAAAGAAAACTTGAAATGCTTCCTGTGGACGTGATGAGTAGGTCAGGAAGCCTTTAGCAGTGTGTGTGCCATGGGTGCACAGAGGCTTGGGGAAATGGATGAGGCCGGGGATGGAGTCGTCTTGAACTACAGCAACAAAGCTCCCCCTCCCCCATGGCAGCCCTTATCAATCCATGGCATTTAGTCAGAGCTCAGCCTCCCTGTCCCTGATCAGGAAGAGCTGGGAATTCAAGGCATGAGGCCCCTGACCAGCCAACAGACTTAAGAAAACCAGAAAGGGCAAAGTAACCTCAGGAGCAGGAAAGGGGAATCACAGAGCTGTAGTTAGGTCTTCCAGAGGGGCTAAGCCAACACACCTGTTTTCCCAACCCCCCACCCTGGAAATATAAAGCAAACTGAAAGAAAATGCACAGCAAATAGACATAATCTTGAAGATTTTTAAAGAATAAATATTTTTTTGTAAGTAAACATTATGCAAACACGTGCCACGCTTGCTTTGTCCATGCATATGCGCTATATACAATTTTGAAAAATACTGTGTTGTCCTCTTGTTTTAAAAGTCATATACAAAGTTTGTTTTTGTTTAATCCTCTTGCTGCCTACCCTTCCCGCCCCAAGAATTTTCTTTACAAGGAGCTAATCAACATTCACATATGACCTTGGGGTATGAGAGAAAGAGAGTCGATCTGTGTGTGGGGGTGTATCTGTATGTGTAGGGGAGGAAGGAAAAGAGATCCTTCACCAAAGTACAACAAAATGGCTGGTTTGGACATGAAAAGCAGTGTCAAAGAGCCGTTTCAAATTTTAACTGTACTACACTCAGGAAAGAAAAAGAAAAAAGGAGTCAGCTTTGAGAATGAAGCTACGTTACAAGTTAAAGTTGGAGGGCTTTTAGTGTGTCTGTCACACTTTTGTTGGCGGCCTAGAATACTGTTGTACAATGGTTTATCTACCTTTTTTTATTACAATATAATTTACTTAAACTTTCCGTTAACAAAACAGAATTCCGGTACTACAGACCAGTGGTGTCAAAGAGGCTTAGTGCCTCCTTGTTTGTGTTTGTGTTTGTTTTGTTTGTTTTAATTGCATGAGCACTCTAGATGGTAAAGTTTTCAGAGTTCATTTTATGCGGGGCCATTCTCAGTCCTCAATGTACTCCCACAGATCTTTCTCATAGCCTTCATGCACATGCTGTAACAAAACCCTTCGTCGACTCTCACAGTATCTGTAATCAAAGAGAAAAAAAACAAAACTTGTCAGTCTCTACTAATAAAAGAGTATTTACTTATTTTTTTATGGCACCCCTACAGAACCGAGCACCCATTTTTAATAGGCACATTTTTAGTCTACATGCACAGACACATTAAACTGTTTCTAACATGAAAACAGTATTTTCTGTAGACCAATAACTCCCTGCTCTGGGAACTAATTTTAGAGCATAAAGTGTTAAAAGTCCTAAGGGGACTTGGAAACCATCTGATTCAACTCCACTATTCTACAGATGAGTAAACAGTTTCAGAAAGAAGTAATTTCAAGGGTTACTTATCCACATCTGTAAAATCTTTGTACACTGTAAAAGCACTATAATGTACTGGTTATAGCTGGCTAAGGAAGTAAAAATATTAACCAGGCTAAATCTCCAAATCTTCCAATATTCCCAAAGTTGCCTATTACTACTTAACTATTAAAAAGAAATTAGTTTTTGCCAGGAAAAAACTTTGGGGGGAAGGAGTTCATGTTGTGAAATCAAACATTTTCATCATCTTTAGCTTAAGAAGTGGTGTATCTGCCCCTAGGCAAAGTAATTCTCTCCTTAGAAATAAATCTAATAAAAATTCTAAACAGTGAGTTTGGGTAGCTCACTTGTTGACAGCTATGACCCACAGAATCCCCATGGTAAAACCAGCATCCTATTCTCACCCCTCATCCTAATGGCCACTTGCCCTTTTAGGCTCTTTCTTCCTTGCAGGGCAGCAACTAAGTAGATATAGCTGGACAGAAGCAGCAGAATCAGCCGGTGGGATAAATGGCTGATTTTCTCCTTATGCTTGACCAGCACTACTAGCTGCAATTCGTTGCCCAATGGACAGAAGCAATCTGCGAGAAACATGGCAGCAGCTCAGTTACTGGATATGCTAAACCCAAGTTTCACTACCACCTAACTTCACCGCTAAGACCTATGAGAGCAACACTGGCAGAAACTTTTGCTCAATAGCTAGTTTTAAAAAAAACAAAAACCAAAAAACTCACCTGTACTTATCTTGAACCTTTTGCTTTATATCCTGCAGAGAATCTTGGGAAATATCTCGTTCCAGGTAGCCCGAAAGCACCTCTGTGGCATTCTCTAGATCTGCTTGGTTATTCTGCAAGAGAAGGAATATACAGTAATTTTTTCTGTCAAAAGAAACCTAAAAAAGATAAACCATTTCAGTGGCTTCTTTACCTACAGACTTACCTTCAACACCAGTTTCCTCTTTATTGTTTTAAGCTCTAACAACTTAATTACTGTGTTGTTAATGCCACACCCACCACACCCAGTTACGACAACATGTTAAAAAAAAAAATTAGCATAGTAGCTCCTTCGGAAAATACCTTCTCAGGTGAGGCAAAGAAATGCCAAAAGCACAAAGCACGCTGTTTGTGTGAGCGTAAAAATATGGTATTCTCTCTTTTTCAGGGCAAATTTTTAAATGCTAAAAGAAGTGAACATTCACTCACTATCCTGGGAAGGATATCGAGGACAATTTAAAAGGATTTAAGGGGGGAAAAAAAAAATCTTGGAACCTCCTAGTTCTGAGAGCTGCTATGTGTTAAAACTCAGAGAGTAAGGGCTGACTCAATAGGGGGAGAGCAAGTGGGAGAAGGGAGTAAGATGTATGTAAACCTACATGTGACAGACTGATTGGAATGGTAAATGTTCACTTGAAGCTTAATAAAAATTAAAAAAAAAAAAAAAAAAAACTCAGAGAAAAATCTGAGAAAACAGAAGCCTATTTTGTTTACTTCTGGCTACATCTATTTCTTGTCAGAGGACACTTCATGAAAGATTAAAATTTTGTTATTCTTTACTATTATGGCTAGCTTTCTACATGTTACCCATATCCCACCTGCTAGTCAGTCTTACTGTCTAGTTATCTATGACATCAGTGTTTCGTGCATTAATTTAACATGAGCATCTTTACTTAAAAATACTTCATTAAGAACAGCTAACCTCTTTGAACCTTTTACTGAAATACGCTGTACATACCAAAAAGTATACAAGTGGAAAACACAGCCAAATTTTTACAAGGTGAACAATGCATGCAACTAGCACTCAGATCAACAAGTAGAATTTTACCAGCATACTTTTTTTTTTAGTCACTATTTCTCTATTTCTCTACCAAAGGTAGTCACCATATTAACTTCTAATACCACAGATTTGTTTTGCCTGAATAAAGGCTTTTATCAAGAACTTACTAGTGCTGTGTAAGCAATTTACATGGGTTATCTCACTTAAACCTACAAAGCTATCCTGGGGTCAACTTTACCTAAAGATTTGGTTTTTCTCCTTGGTTCCTGATAACCTCTAAATCTTTGGAAATTCCCCAATGACTGAAGTGTCTTTATGAGGGCTCCAGACAATCAAAGAAAACAAAACAAACAAACAAAAAAACTCCTTGCCCTCGAGTTGACTCTGACTCATAGTGACCCTACAGGACAGAGTAGAACTGCCCCATAGAGTTTCCAAGGAGCTCCTGGTGGATTCGAACTGCCAGTCTTTTGGTTCGCAGCCACAGCACTTAAACACTACACTACCAGGGTTTCCACACCTAACCTAAAAGGTTATGCTAATGAGGTGACTCTTAAGCGGGGACTGACCAGGTCAGACTCATCTAGTGATAGCATTTAATGTCAGGGGAGAGGGCACAGTCAATCAATCATGCCTATGCAAAAAACCAAAACCCACTGCCATCCAGTCGATTCCAACTCATAGTGAGTGATTCTATAGGACAGAGAACTAACTGCCCCATAAGGTTTCCAAGGAGCAGCATTCAAATTGCTGACCTTTTATAGTTAGCAGCTGAGCTCTTGATCACTGCACCACCAGGGCTCCATGCTATGTACTAAGGGCCCAAAGAAGGTTCTGGACACAGAAGCTTCATGGATTTCCTGGTTGGTGAAAGACACTGATGCACTGGGATGGCAGCATGTCATGTGGGACATGGAAGTTCCACACGGGAAACCCACCCAGACCTCGTCCTATGGTTTTGTTTGTAGCCTTTTTGCTATGGTAAAACTATATTAAAAGTACAGAGCCTTCCTCAGTTTTGTGAGTTGTTCTAGCAAATTACTGAACCTGAGGGAGTAGTGGGAGCCAGCAGGTCAGAAATGGGGGATGGGGGGGCGTGAGGGGGGCAGTGGAGTACTCTGGGCTTCCTGTGGGAGTAGTGAGAAAACCCCAAAATTGTAGTCAGGTCAGAACTGAGGGTGTCAGGGGGACCCCAAGCTTGAAGTTGGCATATAAAATCTTGGGCAGACTTGGCAGTTTGGTGGACTGTGCCCTTTACCTTTTGCGATATGACCTAGCTCCAGGTGATTAGGATCCGAGGAAACAATATCACACCTGTAGTTGAGGTGAATTAATAGATTGCACCCATGTGAGAAGTGGGAATAATACCAGGAAGGTATTATTCTCTAATTATTCCCTTTTTAAAATAGAAATAGAAGAAGTTAAATAATTCGCTCCAAGTCAAGTGAGCTGGAAAAGTGATGAAGTCAAGATTCAAATCCAGGGCACTTAATTGCTAGCTAACTAAACCACATCAATGTGAATGTAGTTTAGGACAAGAAATTTAAATTTCTTTCCTGTATCTTGCTAATGAATACTATGTTTACTCACATTTTCTGCATAGACAGAACCTTTAAAACCCTATTTATACTTTCTATGAAAGACCAAGTGGTCCTATGAGACAGGATGAGCTTTTATCTCCCCTGAAACTATACCTACCTCAAAGATAATGGACTGGTTATTCTTTTTGAGGTAGAAGGCGAAGACATAAGTGTACATGAGTGTGGCACGACACTGGCAGAGGACATCGACTGCTTTCTTCAGGAACTGCACCTCAATCCAGGACATGTTGTGCTGCTGCATCTCCTCCATTTTCTGCTTCACCTGAGCATACAGTTTGTGCTCAAAGCGTAGACTCTGCATGTGGTTCATATAGCGATTACAGTAGAACAGGTACCTCTGTAGGGCTGCCCTAGATCGCTGTTCCATTAAGAAAAACAAATACATTATACACAAAAGCTGTTATCCATATTTACTGGTGAAGCAATATAGGAACTGAATCTATAATCAGCAACAAAACGGACTAATACTATCTTTGTTATTTAGTACTCCTTTGACAGTTCTACAGCTGTGCTTTCCAATACAGTAGTCACTAGCCACAAGGGCTACTTAGCTTCAATTAGTTAAAATTAAAAATTCAGTTCCTCAGTGCTCAGTAGCCATTTGTGGTTAGGACACAGGTTATCTCCATCATTACACTGGATAGCGCTGTTCTAAATACACAATGAGATGTACAGCAAATGACAAGCACAAACGTTTTAAAGTGGAAAATTAGAGACAACCAGGTATTACATAACTCCTGATTTTATGCAAAAGAAAATAAACAGTACCACTGGTTAAACGTTCTATGCCTCCATGCCCCAAAACTGTATCTGCATTTGATCACATTTCTAGAATTAACCACCAGTTTCAAGGAATACAGGGATAGAAGAACATATTACATGATACCACTGAGTTATAATCGGCAAAAGCCAGAATGTGGAATATTCTATAGGACAAAATGACCAAGCTTCTTCATCAAGTAAATGGCAAGGAAAAAAAATAGGAAGGCTCTATACATCAGTCGAGAAGAGATTAATCAGACACAATTTGTGGACCTGTGTGGAACCTTGATCTGAGCCAACTATAAATGAAAATTTATGAGACAACTGGGGACATGTGAAGATTAGATCATCGTTAATGCTAACAAAACACTACTTTTTAAAAATGTATATGTAATATTTAGAAAGATAAATTTGCTTTGTATTATCGCACTGCAAAAATAATTCACATAGGTTATCTTCCACTATACTATAAATCTCTAAAGAGGATGAACTTCTAAAAACTCGATCTTGGTATCTTTAGTACCTGATATACAGAAAAGTGATAAATAAATGGTTGTTAAACGAAACCACTGCCAAAAGGTTTCTTACCAGACTCACATACTTCCTTTCCTTTCCTTTTACCTCCTCTACACTGCTTGGCTCTATGGATGGTATCTTGCTTTAGAAACACTAAATCTGAAACATATACTTAGCCAATCACATTATTCGATGTGACACAACATGGAAATATCCCAAAAAACCAATACAAGCCATGTTATTTTTAAGACTCAGGTGAGTATCAAATCAATGCTTATGCACTGAAAATTATGCCAATCCCAAAATATATGTGAAAAATAATGTGCTTGGCATTTTTCTTTCCAAAAGTACTAATGTTTCCAAGCCTGCCAAATTCCCAAAATGGAACAGAAAAACCTAAACTATCATATTAAGAAAAAAAGATGCTGGAGAATTTCTGATGTAATCTGACCAACAATTCTGAAACGGCTTCTTCTCGCTAAAATCTCTCTAAAACTCAGCGTGAAAAAAGGAAACCTATACCACTGCAAGTAAGACTAACTTTCCAATCAACTGCCAGAATCTGGATTGAAAAGAGCAACCAGTGGCCTGAAGACACTTTGGAAAAAAACAAAACCGACTGCCCAAATTATGACCTGCAAGCTATTCCCCTACAGCCTGTTGTTGTAAATAAAGGTTACTTGGGACAGTGTCAAACCCAGTAAGTCTTAAGGCTTCTTTAGCATCACAAGGGCAAAAGCAGAGCTGAGTAAAGGCAGCAAAGTCCTTATGGTCCGCAAAGCTGAAAATATTTACTATCTGGACCTTCACAGAAAAAACGTGCAGACCCTTAGTCTAGAAGACAGAAAAATTCAAATGTCTACCACTGCTAGTACTGTGGCATAGTGTATTAAGTCAACAATTATTCTACAATGCAGGTACAGCTTTCTGAGGCACTCAGAGTACCATCATCCAGGTTCTTTATGGATTGTGTACCAACCTCCAAATACATCATCCAGTACTTTCATTTTAAACCTACTACTCCAGTAAACATTAGGCCAGAGTATGGTAGTGGGAGAAGTGGGGAAAGAAGAGAAGCCTAGAAAGACACGTTAATGGTGTGGTCCCTTCTGGAAGGTGTGGCTCCCCAAAACAAAGAAACAAAGGCACTGATATGAAATCTTTCCCTGCACTGTCACAGGAGCAGTGATAGAAGATTCTAGCTTGGTCTAACAGATGTGAACTAAAAAAATAATGCATTCTAGGCATTAGAAGCCAGCCTAGAAGCTATCCACAATAACTCATCCATCCTGTAGATCTCAGAAAGAGAGTCTACCAGCACCCAAATGAAGGCCAGGTGAGGTCAAGAATAACCTATATATACTCTCTGGTACTGGCAAATATCATATCTGGCTAGACTGCTTTTCATTCATAATAAGTAAAAATAAAAGGCCCACCAAGGTAATTAGGAAAAACATCATGCAGCATAAGAGAAAAAAAAGATTTCTCCGTGGATGGAAAAGAATTATCAGCAAAATAAAAAAATTTTAGGAAAGGAATGGCCTCTTCAGCAGGATATAAGGCAATCAAGATGGCTTAAAACAGAAAGCCATAAGGGAGAAAAGATGAAGATGAAAAAAACAACAGAAGGAGATGCAATGACAGGCTAAGCTAAATAACAAATGTAATAGCAGAATTAAGTCCAAATGGGAGGCTCGAAAAAGCACGATGACTATTGTAGAGCTTTTATATCAAAATTACATGGGTGGTGCATTTCACACTGGAGTCTAAAGGCCACTAGATATGGGCTAGGCAGGGGTGCCAACTGACCTGGTCTCAGCAGTGTGTGGAATTTTAAAATGTTTTAAAAATTTTAAAAATCTGGTAACACCTAAAAAAAAAAAATACAAGCACTCCGGATCATCTGAAAGAACTCCTTATACCTGAGAACCAAAATTTAATTTCACGGCTTACATGTGCGAAATGGATAAAATTGGCATTAAGTAGCATTATTTTATAAAGCTGCAGCTTATAATGAGAAAAATCAGTGGTAAGAGAATGCTGTCGTTAGGTGTCATCGAGCTGATTTCAAATCACAGCAACCTCATGTGACAGAGTAAAACAACTGCCCTATAGGGTTTTCTAGGCTGTAAGCTTTACAGGAGCAGATTGCCCGGTCCTTTCTCCTGTGGAGTTGCTGGGTATGTTCGAACTGCCAACCGTCCAGTCAGCAGCTAAGCGCTTAACCATTGCTCCACCAGGCCTCCTTGGTAAGAGAATACATCAATAACAAATTCTAGTCAAGTCAAATCATGACGACTGTAGGAATGAAGGTCTGCAACAGTTGAGTAGAAAACTGGCCGGAGAATGAGTTACCACACGGCTTAGTGGTATGTTGTTGTGAGCTGCTGTCGAGTTGGCCCTTGACTCATGGTGACCCCATGCACAACCGACAGAACCTTTGTGATTCATAGGGTTTTTAATCGGCTGATTTTTGGAAGTAGATTAGCTTTTCTGAAACCTGTTCAGAATCACAGCAACACGCAAGCCTCCAATGACAGACTAGTGGTGGCTGCGCCTGAGGTGAGTTGGCCAGCAATTGGACCCCAGGTCTCTTGAATAAATCCACTGCCATTGAGCTGATTCCGACTCACAGCGAGCCTAGAGGACAAAACAGAACTGCCCCATAGGGTTTCCAAGGAGCACCTAGTAGATTCGAACTGCCAACCTTTTGGTTAGTAGTCATAGCTCTTAACCAGCAGAGTTTCCACTTAGCAGTATAAAAAAAAAAGTCAAAACCTCTGCTGTCAAGTCTTAGCAGTATAGTAACACTAAGCTCAAAAGAATCCAGCCACATAGCAGCCTATTAGCAGTAATTTAATTTCCACAAACAACATTATTTATCAAATGAAATTAATGTTAATTTGAGCTTCACTGGTTTTGCAGCTCTCTTTATTTGGCTGTATAGCTGTATAATGCTGTAAGAGTTTAATGTTAGAATTACATCTATGGAGTCCCTCAGTGGTGCAAGCTGTCAGCATGCTTGGCTGCTAACTGAAAGGCTGGCAGTTTGAGTCCACTCAAAGGTGCCTTGTAAGAAGGGCCGGCAATCTACTTCTGAAAAAATCAGCCCTTGAAAACCCTAAGGAGCACAGCTCTACTCTGACACACATGGGGTCTTCATGAGTCCAGAACTGACTCGATGGCAACTTTTTTTCCCCCAATGAATATAATTTAAATCAACACTTCAATACATGGGGATTTTTTCCTTTAACAATACGACAGGATTTAAAAAAACCCAGAATTAGGTCTTAATGGTATATTTTTTATTAGAAAATAAATTTTAAAGAAACATTAAAAAGTGAAACAATCCAAAACAGATGCAAAGCATGTTTTGGACTGCATCCAGGCTAGGCTAACCATTTGAAAATATTTTGAGACAACTGAAGAATTTCAATATGGACTAAACGAATATAAGGAATTATTTAATTGGGTAAATGTAATTGAGTTATTTTGCTTGGGGAGGGAAGTTCTTGATGAATACTGACGTAAAAGAAATTAGAAATAAGGGCCATTTAACAAACGCTACTCTCTACGCTCTTTGCTTGGGAAAAAAAGAAATCCTGACATCAAGACTGCTGAAACCTGCAGCTCTACTACATGACTAGATTAACTAAAAGTAAGCAAACAAATTTATAAATAAGGATGTTCTGATTAATTAGTTTGTATAGATTCTCTTCTTAAATATAAACAGATACTCAGCATTTATTGGGGTATTTTTCCTTAAACCTTTCGGAGTTGAAAACTTTTGCTGAATTATTCCCTAATGAATGCACAACGCATGTTCCCATTTAAGTCTTAAGAGAATGAATGTACTTACCTCCTGTGCGTCTCTTGCTGCCTTTGCATCATCCTCATTGTAACGGTTACAGTTGTACCTTAAAGTAAATTAAGAGGATGCCATAAAACAATAAAAAGAGAACAAATCACAATTTTAACCAACATTCTCCTTTACAGATAAACCGAGATGTTAAAATGCCCAAGGTACTACAATTATGACAGAATTACTGAGCTGAAAAAACCAAAAGTGCTGCTGAATCTAACCTACACCTAGTGTCTGAATATGCTCTGTCCTAATGAATGGGTTCCCTCTTCAGTATCAGGAAGTTCCCCGCCTCCAGAGGCAGTCAGTTCCACATCAGCTCACCTATAATCATTAGGAAACACTGTCATTCTAGAACTTCCATTTACTGGCTATAGTTTGAATTTCTCAATCAATTTTTGAAGATAGGGACTATCTCATTTCCTAGCTCTTCTCTTACTTAAGCCAAATAGTCTCCATTATCTAGAGTTACTCACCTTACCTGTTCTTTTATAAGCAAAAGAGAACCAGTAGGCAGCATGCAATTTACTTTAATGCTATTACAGTTTATAACAGTCATTTAAAATTACGTGACACACATAATGGGGGGTAGAGAGGAAACAGGACTAAGAGTGGCTGTTCCCTTGTCCTGGATACTCTACCTCTTTTATGCAGCCTACATTATGGGAGAAGCTGATATTTATTAAGTACTTATTACATACTTGCTAAAAACTTTCTATGTACTATTGCATATTATTCTTACTGATCAGATGAGGAATTAGGTAAAGTGAAGACAAGTAAAATCACATAGGTAGTTTCAGAGCTGGCAATTACTATGTCTGTCTGCCAAGTAAGGTTCATACTCTTAACCCGTGAGTACTACACTACTCATAGGCTATTAAGTCCTATTTGCAGAATGTTTTAACACTGATCTTTTTCAAGGAAAAATTTGACTTTAATTTAAATCTTGTTAAATTAAGCCACTATTCCATCTTGTCAAGCTCTTTAGGATTTTAATGGTCAATATATTCAATATTCCTCCTTTGATGTTACCCCAAAATGTATGCAAGATTCTTTTATCAGTTCAAGCAAGATTCTTATATCAGTTCAAGTAAGACATCAATAAAACAGACCAGGAAAAGAGTATGTAATAATGTATGAATAAAAAGGATTAGGACAAAGCCTTTCAACAAGCCTTTAAAGCTATTCCATAAGGAAGATATGAATCCGTTTATCTGTATTCCTAGAAATGGTCATTCAATCAATTCCAAATATACCTACCTACCTGCATTCAAAGCCTAGGCCATAAACTTCTCAGTCCACACTGAAATACCACACTGAAATCTTAAACACATTCATTGATCCAACATCCTCATGGTACCATTTAATATTGGGATTTTGCAGGAGGGAACAAATAAGTTCTATGGTCCATATATAGTTGGAATAAATCACAAATTTTGAAAATTTGGAATTACATTTTGTCTGTCTCTAGTCTTTGGAATCTATTTTTCATCATTACTCAGAAATAAAACACTGGCTCAGCGATTTCATCTTCAAGTTTTTTTTTCCCCTGGAAATCTTTACTGTTACAAAAATATATATAACACAATACTTGCCAATTCAGCATTTTTTACATGTACAATTCAGTAACACCAATACATTAGTTATGTTGGGCAACCATCACTTATCTTCAGGTTTAAAGTACCCCAGACCACACTTCAATTGGGTCAGACTAATTATTCATTTCCTCCTAGCTTGACTTTATGGTCCTCTCTCACTAATAATTTACTCTACCTATCACAATAATCACTCTTGTTGACAGAAACAGAAATTGCCATCTATTGGTCAACTATCAACATTTGTCCACCTGCATCTTTTCTTCCTATCTGTTTTATCTTTAATAACTCTCCTTTTGATACTTTTTTTTTTTTTTTTTTTAATATTTGTAAGCCTTAACTCATTCTGGGCTTCATTTGCCCAGCATTATTTAAGGATCTTAAACCCAGAAAAGCAAACAGGATTCATCTACGCTTCCAACTCAGGTAACTGACAGTGCTACCAGAAATGCTCTTTTGAAGATTCGGAGACATTTTCAGATTTTAGAAGGAAAGCATGCCATGATTCATTTGCAATGTCAGCTGTGGGTAAAGGCAAGACACAAGCAGCATATCTGACACCCTGGCCCAGGTCACTCTTCTGTACCCATCATTTGTTATGTGCCTTTTTAAGGTCCTGATGTAGCTCATTTCAAATCTGAGATACGCTCAGAGATTCCCTTATACAAACAACACATCTCTAAATAACATTTCTTCACTTTC
Source organism: Elephas maximus indicus (assembly GCF_024166365.1). Lineage (NCBI taxonomy): Eukaryota > Metazoa > Chordata > Mammalia > Proboscidea > Elephantidae > Elephas > Elephas maximus. Next base: position 62,838,179 of record NC_064831.1, on the reverse strand, counting down.
TTCTCCCTTTACTACACTTGTCAACAGAGGGAATTTAGGGTCTGACTTCTTAAAATCTAGGGTGCCTGTCTGGCTAAACCCGAAATACACTTCCGCAGCTCTAACAGGGGCACACTCACTTTCTTTATCTCCATGCGCCCAGTCAGTTTTGACCTATTCAGAATTAACTTCGGATAAGTAATCCCTCTTACTATTTCTCTAACATCTATCCAGTGAAACCAAAAGGGAAGACTTGCCATTCTCCTAAGTTCAGATCCCCTTCATCTTGTCTTGAATCTACAATCTCTTCCCTTGCCATTCATTCTCTACAAAGCAGCCAGAATTATAAGACATCGCTCTCACTGAAAACCCTTTATCCCTACTAAATGAAAAACAATGGTGCCATCGAGATAAATGCAAATGACATCAAGCTTCAGTTTGGGGGAAACTTAACAAACTGGGAAGTAAAGGCCCCACCTAAAGAGCTGCCACTCAGTTCTACGTTGCTAAACAGGCATAGCAGGCCTGTTTCAAAGTTTCACAGATAAGCTAAAAATCTGGATTTGCAGGGGAATGTCTAAATTTTAGGACAAATTTTTGTCTAAGTGATATGCAGGGTAAATAAAACACACCTGCAGGTTGAGGTTTCTCCACAGCCTGTTAGTTTTCAACTTCTGCCGAGAAAGCAGAACTCTCTGAACAGGTCATTTACTTTCACATCACTGTACTTTTGTTCATGCTGCTCCTTTCGTCCCGAATGTATTTCCCACCACTTTTTCAACTAATGAATTTAGCCATGCTTACAGTTAATCTCAATTGTTAACCTCCTCTGTGAAACAGGCCTAACTAATCCCTCTTTCTGCATAGCTTGCATACACTCTAACGATGACCACACACTATTTTTATTTTACTTATCCCCAAGTTAGATGGTGACCTTTATGAGGTAGAAGCCTTATTTATAATACCTGGCACACAGCACATACTTATGTGAACATATTCTTCCCTTCATATCCCCAACCTACCAGGCAGATCCATGTGGTTCCCAAGGGCCAAGACACACCCAGCAAAACTCTGCTTTACAGTTCTGGTTACGACAGACCATGTGATTACAACCGCCATCCTTCTCAATTGTGACATGGCATTTGGGACATTCCTATGAAGAGAAACTATAAAGTTGGTGTCAATGCTACACTAGGTTGTATTACTACCACTGAGGAGAAGCCAGTTCTAGAGTCAATTTATTTTCATATACCATATTCATTGTAATAAATACGTGTAAAACACTTAAAATAGTGTCCAACACTTAATAATCATTATTAAAAATTAGTTATCACTGGCTTTTAAGTGTACAATTTTATGAAGATTTTTTTAAGTGGGGTCAGGGGACAAAAACATTGTAAGCACATTTTATCATATATGTAGTAACAGTAGTTTCATGGGAGGTGAAACATTTTATGTAAATATACACTTCTCATGTCATCTAGAAATAATTACTGAGCTTTTACTATATCCCATGCACTGTTCTCAATGTTTAATATGCATTAATATGTATTAATATGCATTACGATTTCCATTTATCAGGTGAACAAACTAAGGTAGAGAGAAATAATGAAGAAATTAGTCCAAAGTCACCCATGTAGTAAATAAGAGTCAAGATTCAAATACAAGCAATTTGGTCTCAAGAGCCAGGCAAGCAGGAAATCAGGCCTTGACTGGCAAATTTTTCTTTTGTCTACGCAATTTCCCAACTGTCATCTGCCTAATACCCGTATTTTAAATTCTTCTCATTGTGGTCCATTTACAAATGTGTTACAGAGATTGGGTTAGGTTGTGTTTTCCAAGTCCCTATCATTTTCTCCATGGCTGGTGAGTCAAAGTCACTGTCCTTTAGGTCTATTGTTGCTGTCTTTCTGAAATATCTAGAAAATTAAACTCACCCATTATAGTTATTAAAATTATAAATAACATATAAAGCTTGTACTTTTGCTGTATTTGCATATGTTTGTAACCCCTACTGGGGGGGGAGTATCATCCATTTATTATTTACATAATTTGGCATTCTTTGTGAAACTGACTATCCTACCCACAATCTATAATAGTTTTAAATAGGCCAATATGGCAACCTTTTAAATTATATATTTTAAATTGAATTTCTGAAATTACCCATATAAGATATTTTCCCAAATAAGCAAATTCCAAGAATAAAATGTTTGTTTCATTCTACATTTCATGGTTATAATTAACTAAACAGTGTTAAGCTCCCAGTATGTCAGGCTACCATCAACTAGCTGCAAATCTGTTTAAGAAGCTAATAAGAATAATAAATAAAAGGCTCTGAAACCTCTCAAACTCTTGGTGTCATCTCAAAACTACCAAGTAGCTATTTTTGCTACTATAAATTGCCATTCTTCCTGGGTAACTCACTTCATCTTCTAAACAAAGTAAAAAATATCCAAGAGTTTCACAGAGCATATTTAAGGTTCCTGGGACTTTAATAAAGTAACAACAAAAAGAAGTAACCACTTGCTTTCCTGACAGTATAGATAGTATATCTAGCAAAGTTTTTTTTTTTTTGAGTGACATGAATCATGCTTATCATGATAGCTTTTAGAAAGCAAAATAATAATAATAATTTCTACCTTATATTCCTTAAATATTTAGGTACTAGTTTTACGTGACAGAAATCACTGTTTCACTGCTAATGCTTTCTGGGGGACAGAAAACTTAATTCACCAAACAGTACACTTGTATGTTTTAACCTTTTTGGGTACAGCAGGGTATTAATAGTATAACATCGTGGCTGGTCTTATCGTTTAAGCACTCCTTATTTCTACCATCGTCCCATGACGAGGGGGTGAACAGTGCAAAGTTATAATACTGGTCAAACACTCAAAGAGTATTCTCTAAAGCATCATCTTCACATGCGAAAGACAATACTAAAAATGAATAGCCCATGAATCAGTCTATCATTCACCACTGGTTACTTCCTATACAGGTAAAATATGAAACTGAATTATTCTTTAAAAAAGATGGGTACTTATGTAAGTTTGTACCAAGAGACTGGCTGGGGACCAAGAAACTGAGATTCAAATGCCCCCTTATCATTATCGATACCAAAGAAGGGTGCTCAAGATTACCTGCACTTAGTAAAACACCTCCATCCAGGGTGAAGGAAGTAGTTCATGGTCATAAAGAGCTTAAATTTTGAAACCAGCATCACGAGCAATGTATTTCAAAACAAACAAACCAAAAAGAAACAACAAAAAACCAAGGGTACCTATTATTACCCCAAAACTTCTATTTCTCAGGAGTCAAGTCTCTTAATAAATCATATTTTAAAAGTTTCACATGAAGTGAGGGTTGAAGAATCTTTAAGTCTAGTTCAGTTACAAAATAAAAACTTACAGTTGCTTAGCTGCTCTGCTCTAGAGAAATGACTGCCCTAAAGAAATGAATGACTCCTTAAAAAGGTAAACCTTGGGGAGTTTAAGGCAGAAATGTAAATAAGCCTAATAAAAGCTAGAAGGAGTAACTCTACAGTACAATTGTATACTAAAAGGAAGCCAAGAACAGTATGATGAAGAGGCATTATCAGACCTCAGATTAGAAAAATTGTTAGTAGCTTTTTCTTTAACTTCTCCTATAGAAGAAAATTTCTAAAGCATACTGCTGCATATATAGCAGTTTAGTACCCAGTATTCTAAAGTAAAATTAACAGAAACTCTGAAGTAAATTCAAACACAAAAACGGGAAAGTAGGCTAGACAGGAAATCATTTTGAAGAAGTTTAATGGAGACAGGAGCCCTTAACTAGGTGCCGTTACAGCTTTGGCCAATGCAGATGCACCTATCCTTACGAGTTCCATTATCAAGAGTTGCTGAAAGAAAATACCAACCTTTGTGTTAGCTGCAATCCAATTGGAGGTTTCACTGTCATCATCACACTTTTTAATCCACTTCTTTAACCACTGTTTGAAAATAACAACTGTTAGGGTACAACAAAAGTCTTTAAAAAAAAATGATGGCAAATTACTTCAGCACTTAATTACAAGTATATAAATATAAAAGGGAAAGACCAAGATTATCACTGGGCTTACTTCCTTTTGAACCAGGGAAATTCTGCAGTTTATATATAGTATAAAATATAGTATACCAGTCTATAAAATCAACCAAAGGAGGATTTCTTTAGCGGAAGCTCAGTGGGGAACCCAGAGCTTGCTCCAAGGTGTGTTTCTCAAGTCCGCTAATTCCAAACTCTGCCGGGGGGGTGCTTTAACCATGGTTACCCTGACAATCTGGAGGCAGGCTTGTTTTTTTCTTCTTCTTATCACAAAGAATGCTCCCTAAATATCTACAATCATCATCTAAAATAAAGCCCCCTTCCCCACCCCGCTCCAAAACAAATCTATGTACTAACGGACAGATCAAATTAGAGGCTGCGATTTTTAGTCACAAAGTCATAAAAATGCCCCATAACGTTATTTTAAAATGAAAATGCCAGATGAACTCACCTTACATTTAACAGGATCATGCCAATTTTCTCCACAGTTAAAGCTGTTAAGTGACAAAGAGTTAAAAGAAGTAAATCCTAACTACTTTAAGTAAATAAACAAAACAAACCAACCAACCATTTTCATGGTTTGTATTTCCACCAATTTCTGTTGTTGTTGGCTGCCGTTGATTTGGCCCCAACCCATGGCGGCCCCACGCACATCGGGATCGAATCGTGGTAACCTATAGGATTTTCACTGGTTGATTTTCCAGAAGTAGATCATCAGGCCTTTCTTCCTAGTTTGTCTTAGTCTGGAAGCACCAACGAAACCTGTTTAACATCACAGCAACACATGAGCCTCCCCTCCATAGACAGGTGATGGCTGTGCTGGAAGGTGCCTTGGCCATTAATCAAACCCTGGTCTCCAGAATGGAAGACAAGAATTCTACCACTGAACTACCACTGCCCCCACCAATTTCTAGTGGTTGGCAACTACAAGGGCAGGAATCATTTCGGTTTATTCTACAGTAAATTACCTAGAATTTACCATTATGACTAGGTATACAGTGGGTACTCAATCGATGTGTGCAAAATGAATGACTACAAAAGCATGAAAACATGCTTGGCTGACAATTTCATAACAAATTTCTATCTAAAGAGCTACCAAACTGTTAAAAAAAAAACAAAAAACAAAAAACAATTTACCTAGACATGCATTGTTTTTATATCTAGGGTTCCTTGCTGTAACCATTCCAATTAAAAACAAGTGGAAACAATTTTCATTAATTTAATAATTGTTAAGGCACCTAATATGATATTTACAACTTAAATTTCAGCCAATGTTTCATTACTGTATAATAAATCTTTTATTTAAATACTCCAAATGAAGATTAAGAGTCTGACTTCATAATTATATAGTTTAATACAAACACACAGTAAATTATGTGGAAATCAAACAGGTCACATCTTTGCATAAACCAAATAAATAAACCACAGCCTTGTAAAGAGAAGTGGCACCAGTCAAGGTTTTAAAAAAAAGAATGGACCTAAATGTTCTCTAAACCAAAACCAAAGCAGTTGCTGTCAATTCTAACTCATGGAGACCTCACGTGTGCAGAGTAGAACCTCTCCACCGGGTTTTCAAGACTGTGACCTTTTGGAGGCAGATCACCAGGCACGTCTTCTGAGCTACCTCTGGGTGGGTTCAAACCACCAACATTTTGGCTAGTAGTCAGGCACTTAACCACTTATGCCATCCAGGGACTCCTCAAGTAATTTGGGAATGTCAAAAATCCTTTGCATAAAAGAGGAAACTATTGATTTAAATAGTTTTCTTGATAATGGTTACTTTTGGAGAGGAAGATGGGGAATGGGATGGAGCAGAGAACTAGTGGGCTTCAAATGTATCTGTCGTATTTTATTTTTCAACAAAAACAAAATACGAATTTTGATAAAGCTCGGTTGTAGATACCTACATGTTATTACCTTGTTATTCTCTACATCTCTATTAATGTTTCATACAAAAAATGTATTTCAAAGTACATATGGAATCAATCAATCCAGAGACTCTGAAACTTGCTCTTGAATGTACAGTAGCTAAAGTAAAAGAAGAAATGAAGAAAAAGAGCTGAATGGAAGATTTCAAAGGGCAGCTTGAGAAGACAAAGTATTATAATGAAATGTGCAAAGACCTGAAGTTAGAAAACCAAAAGAGAAGAACATGCTCAGCATTTCTCAAGGTGAAAGAAATGAAGAAAAAATTCAAGCTTCTACTTGCAGTGCTGAAGGATCTATGGGCAACAAATTGAACAATGAAGGACGCTTCAAAAGAAGATGAAAGGAAGAGAGTCATTGTACCAAAGAGAAATGGTCGACGTTCAACCATTTTAGGAAGTAGCATATGATCAGGAACCAATGGTACTGAAGGAAGAAGTCCAGGCTGCACTGGAGGCACTGGAGAAAAAAAAGCTCCAGGAACTGATGGAATATTAACTGAGATGTTTCAATAAACAGATGCAACGTTGGAAGTGCTCACTCATTTATGCCAAGAAAATTGGAAGACAGATACCTGGTTAACTGACTGGAGGAGATCCTATCTGTTCCCATTCCAAAGAAAAATGATCCAATAGAATGCAGGAATTATCAAACAATATCGTATGCAAGTAAAATTTTGCTGAAGATAATTAAAAATGGTTGCAGCAGTACATGGACAGGAAATTGCCAGAAATTCAAGCCGGATTCAGAAGAGGATGTGGAACAAGGGATATCACTGCTAATGTCAGGTGGATCTTGGCTGAAAGCAGAGAATGTCAGAAAGACGTTTTCCTGTGTTTTATTGACTATGCAAAGGCTTTGACTGTGTATCTTAACAAAATACGGATAACACTGTGAAGACCGGGAATTCCAGAACACTTAATCGTGCTCATGTGGACTGCCTAAGACGCAGTCATCTGAACAGAACATAGGGGATACTGTGTGGTTCAAAATCAGGAAGGGTGTGCACCAGGGTTGTGTCCTTTCACCATACTTATTCAACTGTATGTTGAGCAAATAATCCGAGAAGCTGGACTATACGAAGATTGGAGGAAGGCTCATTTAGACAACCTGCCATACACAGGCGACATAACCTTGCTTGCTGAAAGTGAAAAGGACTTAAAGCACTTACTGAAGATCAATGACCACAGCCTTCAGCATGAATTATACCTCAACGTAAAGAAAACAAAAATCCTCACAACTGGACCAATAAGCAACATCATGATAAACCAGGAAAAGACTGAAGTTGTCAAGGATTTCATTTTACTTGGATCCACAATTAACACCCATGGAAGCAGCAGTCAAGTAATCAAAAGATGCACTGCACTGGGCAATCTGCTGCAAAAGACCTCTTGGAAGTGCTGAAAGGCAAAAATGTCACCTTGAAGCCTAAGATGTGCCTGACCCAAGCCATGGTATTTTCAATCACCTCATACGCATGTGAAAGCTGGACAATGAGTAAGGAAATCTGAAGAACTGATATATTTGTATTATGGTGTTGATGAAGAATATCAAATATTCCATGACTGCCAGCAGAATGAACAGCCTGTCTTAAAAGAAGTACAGCCAGAATGCTCCTTAGAAGTGAGGATGACCTGGTAGCTTCAAAGAAACAGCCAAACTCCCTAAGGGACGGAATAGCTGGGCTGAGGGCTGTGGGGATCATGGTCTCAGGGAACATCTAGTTCAACTGGCATAACACAGTTTATAAAAAGTATGCTCTACATTCTACTTTGGTGAGTAGCGTCTGGAGTCTTAAAAGCCTGTGAGCACCCATCTAGGATACTCCACTGGTCTCACCCCTTCCAGTATAAGGAAGAATGAAAAAAACTAAAGATACAAGGGAAAAATTAGTACAAAGGACTAATGGACCACCATCTACTGTGGCCTCCACCAGACTGAGTCCAGTGCAACTAGATGGTCCCAGCTACCACTACCGACTGCTCTGACAGGTATCGCAATACAGGGTTCTGGACAGTTAGAACAAAATTCTAACTCAAAAAGAAAGACTAGACTTACTGGCCTAACAGACTGGAGAAACTCTGAGAGTATGGCCCCCGGACACCCTTCCAGCTCAGTGATGGGGTCACTCCTGAGGTTCACCTTGCAGCCAAAGATTGAACAGGCCCATGGAACAAAACAAGACTAAAGGTGTGCATCACTCCTGGGGCAGGGACTGGAAGGCAGGGGGGAAGAGGAAAGATGGTAATAGGGAACCCAGGCATGAGAAGAGGGAGTGTTCACATGTCATGGGGTTAACCAATGTCACAGAACAATGTGTGTACTAACTGTTTGACGAGAAACTAGTTTGTTCTCTAAACCTTCATCTAAAGTAAAAAAAAAAAAAAGTGAGGATGACCAGACTTCATCTGCCACACTTTGGACATCTTATTAAGAGGGACCAGTCTCTGGAGAAGGATATCATGCTTGGTAGAGTAGAAGGTCAGCGAAAAAGAGGAAGACCCTCAACAAGATGGACTGACAGTGACTACAACAATGGGCTCAAGCAAAACAATGATTGTGAGCATGGCACAAGACCAGGGAGTGTTTCATTCTTTTGTACATAGGGTCACTGTGAGGCATAACCAACTAAACAGCACCTAACAACGACATCATATAGGATCAAACTGACAACACCAACTCAAAAGGTTAGACAGGAAGCTTGACAGCACCTAACAACAACATGGAATCAATCAGACTCCACCCTCTAACTACAGGGTAGACTCTGAAACAATTCATATTTAATCTTAGAATCAATTACTTATCAGAATAGCATGTACTTTATACATATTTAATCTAAGTTTATCTGTTCTTTATGAGAGTATTTATTATAAGTGATGTTTAATTCTAATTCTGTAGATGTTTGGAGAAAAAACAAAAAAGATACAGAATACCAAAAAAGATGGTATTGCCAGCTCCAGAGCCCCTTGGCTTGACTTGGCTTCTCATTCCTATGAGATCCTCAAAGGAATGAAGATTTTAACTTTCTAATATATGGAAATTTCCCGGTATGTAGAACATAGAATACAGAGGCTGCAGAATGTGCTATGGAACTCCAAGGGCCCAGGTTATCATGAACCTGGGGCCACAGGAGACATAGGAAAACCTACCACACTTAATCAACCAAGTTTCATTTTTCCAAATTTATCTATGTGTTTTCCTTCTAGGAGTAAGATTAACTTGTCAAAATAAAGAAATTGAAAAAAAAAAAAAATCCTAACTGTGCATTTCACTTTCTAAGATATAATCTGAAAGGAGAGCAAAAGCCATAAGGAAACTAAATGTAATTTGGCCAAATAAGCAATCGACCGCAAACAAGAAGGACCGGGTTTTTGTCCCAGATCTGTAAGCTGTTCCCATATAGCTTACAGATGAGCTTACAGGAAGATGTGATCACAACTGCGTTTTTTTTTCCCCACAAGAAAATATGTCCAAAAGTCAGAGCAGCAAGGGAAGAGGAAAAATTGTGTAATACATGGCTTTTCCACCATTTTTAAAATTCATTTTATTTTTTTTGTTGCGAATATACACAGCAGAAAATAAACCAATTCAATAATATCTATGTGTACAATTCAGTGACATTAACTACCATCCAATTTTTATTTAAAAGAAATACACACTATTTTAAACCAACATCACTCACATACATCTCCCTGTCTGCAGTTAACTTTTTTTCCTGCTATTTTACTGCCAAGAGTAAGTGGCAGCAATGGAAAAGCTAGGTGCACTATTCCAATTTAGGAAATCACTTGCTTACCAAAATTGGCGCCCACATTTGCAGCGAACAGGTTTAGCATCAGGATACTGGACTTTAACAACATGGTGGCAATCTGGGGCAGGACACCACTTTAACAGTCGATTGCACTGAAACACAAGTTGGAAAATAAAAATGATAACAAATTAAATCATGATACAAGTAATTTTTATTTCTAGGACACCACGCAATTATTTATACTGCTTCCCTAGTGCTCAACGTAAAGGATGTTCTTCAGGGGTAAGGGAGCGATAGTGATGCAAGCATATAAAAATTGCCAACCAAACTTAAGTCTTCTACGGCAATGCTTTTGGATGCATTATTTTTCTAAGTTTATAGATTCCTTAAAGACATGGTTTTATCGAATATATGAAATATAGTATCTCTTGTTCTATCTTCAAAATGTCACTGAGAAAATTTAAGATAATTACCCATTATATAACCATTAATGACCATTCATTTGTTTATGGTTCCATTTCAAGGCAATTTTCATAAGATGCAAGAAACCAGATATGCTTCTAATTAAGGAAGATGATTAGATGCTAAAATTGGTTTGAGACAAGGGATATACATGCAATTTCTCTCCCTGACCATAAGACGCTAAGAATCAAAAGCCAGTTCCTAAATCATAGACAAAAAACTTTATTTTAGTATCACAAAAGGAAATATAAATTTTGAAGTGTTGCTATTATGGAACCAAACATGACTCTAGTAACACTCTGCATCAGAGCTCAAAAGTCCATTGTCTAACTCAGAAAAATACTATTTCTAAAATACGCTATCCAGAAGATCTGACCACCTTCAGTTTAATCCTTAACAGAAATAAAAATTACTTTCTAGAATTAAAACATCAAGTTACACTGATGCCCTTATACAGAGATGGGCGTATTTCTTCTGTAAAGAGCCAGAGAGCTAGCTTTGGGGACCATACAGTCTCTGTACCAACTACTCAACTCTGCCATTGTAATGCAAAAGTAGTCATAGAAAGAATGGGTATGGATATGTTCCAGTAAAACTTTATTTACAAAATCAGGCCGATCTCTGCTCTGATAGACAGAAGAAATATCACAAGAACAAATAACTACAGTGTTCTTTATCAAGAAGATTTACTGGCAAAGAAACCTAAAATGAGCAGAGATATAGCAGGGTCAGACTCCCAAACATGATTAAATATCACATGATTGCTGTAATTCTCCACTAGGAACAAAGAGGGGAAAAAGGATAAATACTGTAAAAATAATTTAATATCCAGCTCAAGACCTCTGAAGAGAGATTTACTTATTGGTTTGTCGTGTTCTTTTAGAACAAAGATGACCTGGTATGCTTCATAAATAAAACCCATAACCCAAGTGTACAGTAAAGACGTTTCTTACTATCTAGAGTATATGAGAAGAACAGTGATAGTCGGATTAACAACCAGAACTCTACGTTAAAAGAATGAAAACTTAAGAGAAATCACTTACCTCTACAAAGCTATTGGTTATTAAATGCTGATACTTTAATTTAACTTTTGAATCTGTGATTAGGCGCCTAAAACCAAAGAATAAAAATTGTTCATTAGGAAGTTTTCCATCAGTTTCCACATTTATAAAATATAATTTAAAAACTATGTTATGGCTATACAAACTGCTCTAAACTGAAAATAGTGAAATGCACATATGTTATCAACAAATCTAACTGTACAAATCAAAACAGTTATTTCAAAGTTTCTATAATTTTATTTTGGTAGCCTTTTTCCCCCATGGTTCTTATACTCTAAACATTCTATTTTTACCCAGTTTGTATTACAGCATAATGATTTACCAACTGTGGCCAAGTTTAGGTTCCTTTCAGTCTTCTGACTCTGACATCTTGCCTTAAGATAGCAATTCTCAGCAGCTTGCTTCTCTCCAGGAACCCCACCCCAAGTAAATGTATGAAGTGAGAGATGTTGCTGACAGGAATGTTAAGAAATAGATCCAGGTTTTGAGGGCCTTTTACTGAGATCTCTTTTGATAATTTACCAGCAATGTTTAGTGATTTCAACCTCGCTTCCCTATAGAACATTCTATAATTCACAACAATTTCTAGAATTCACAGGAGCCCATGAAAGTGAGGAACCCTGAAGCTTGTATTTCATCAGTTTCTTGGTAAATACCTCTCTGAGTGTGTTATAAGAAAATGGTATCAAAACAGAAAAAAAATTAAAAAGTAATCACTGCCAAAAGGCAGGAAGAACTGTATCAACTATGCACATGGTCCAATCCCATTAAGATCTTTACCATGACCAAAAAGGCACTATATAATTTGGGCACACCTAACTCTTAAGCCTCATAACCCTCTGCTCTGCTTTCTTTCCATAGGACCCCACTGGTCCTGTGCCACATGCAGTATACTCCAGTCACATAATATTTCTTCAAAAATAGTAAGTAATACCCTTCGTCAGAGGCTTTGCATAGGGCTATCTCCCTTGGAAAGGAAAGAGAAGTGTAACAACATGCTGGGGCTCTGAGGTGAGACCGCCTGGGTTTGAATATTGGCTTTAAAACTCACTAGCTATGAATTATGGGCAAATTATCTGATCTCTTCATACCTCAGTTAACCAATCTGTAAAATGGATAACAGAAATATAGTTTTAAGATTAGAACAGTGCCTGGCAAAGAATAAGCAATCAATAAATATTAGATGCTGTTATTATATTACTTCACTCAGCTAAAATATATCGTCAAAGTGTTAACAGTACTCACTCAAGGAAGCCTTCCCTGACTACTTACTGCCCGCACGAGTTTAGATATGAGGAGTCAGTTCTCTCATGGAACTCTATACATTTCCTTTATAGCGTTTACGATAATTTTAATCAAACGGTTATCTGTATAATTATTTGCTTAATTAATGTCTATTTTCCTGCTCCCCTAACCCCAACCAGACAATAACCAGTTGCCATCAAGTTGACTCTGACTCCCAGCGATCCCATGTTTGCCAGAGCAGAACTGTGCTCCTTAGGGTTTTCAATGACTGATTTTTCAAAAGCAGATCACCAGCCTTTCTTGTGAGGAGCCTCTACGTGGGCTTACGCTTTGAACCTTTCTGTTAGCAGCTGAACCTATTAACAGTTTACACCATCCAGGTTAAAAGTGAGATGCATTTAAGCTCTGTGAAAAGATCCCTTGTGTGTCCAGCACATTGTCCGGCTTATAGAAAGGGTTCAATAAATATTTTTTTAAATGAATAAACCTGTACATTTTACAGATGTTTAAACTGAGATCTAAAAATAGTGAGTTTGGCAGTTCCTCAAAAAGTTAAACATAGAATTACCATATGACCCAGTAATTCCAATCCTAGGTATACACCCAAGAGCACTGAAAACAGGTGTTCAAATAAAAACTTGCACACGGATGTTTATAGCAACATTATTCATAATAAGCAGAGTGGAAACCACCCAAATGTCCATCAGTGGATGAATGGATAAACAAATTGTGGAAAAGCCACACAACGGAATATGATCCAGCCATAAAAAGGAATGAAGTAACGATACACAGTACAGCATGGAGGAACCTTGAAAATGTTACACTAAGTGAAAGAAGTCAAACACAGAAGGCCATATATTGTATGGTTCCATTTATATGAAATGTCCAGAATAGGCAAATCCCAAACCCAAAAAAAAAACAAACCCACTGCACTCAAGTCGATTCCGACTCATAAAGATCCTATAAGACAGAGTAGAACTGCCCCGCAGGGTTTCCAAGGATCTAAGTCTTTTATGTTAGCAGACTGCCACATCTTTCTCCCACAGAGTGGCTGGTGTATTCTAACTGCCTAACTTTTGGTTAGCAGCTGAGGGCTTTAACCAGTGCATTACCAGGGCTAGGCAAATCCAAAGAGACAGGGACTGGAGAAGAAGGGAATGGGGAGTGACTGCTTAATGGTATGGGGTTTTTTTTTGGGGGGGGGGATGAAAATGTTCTGGAATCAGTTAGTTGTGATAATTCTACAACATCGTGTATGTCCTATAAACCAGTGAATCGTATTCTTTAAGACCATTAAAATAATGAATTTAATGTTATGTGAATTACACCTCCAAAAAAAATTAGTAAAACAAGCAGACTCAAAGTCAGATGCTTCTTTTATTACCCATAATGCTTCTCTGATGTGACAAACTCTAATGATTTCTTACAGCAGACCCTAGCTTAAGGAGCCCTGGTGGCACAGTGGTTAAGTGCTCGGCTGGTAATCAAAAGGTTGGCAGTTCAAACCCACTAGCTGCTTGTGGGAGAAAGATGTGGCAGTCTGCTCCCATGAAGACTACAGCTTTGGAAACCCTGTAAGGTTGCTGTATGTTGGAACAGACTCGATGACAATGGGTATGACCCTAACTTTAGAAGACATAAAACCTTATTTTGAGTGCACGAGGACTGGCAAGAACAAAGGTCAGCCACAGCTATTTCTAACTCAGTTTACCTGGTAATAGGGAAGGGAAAGAAAGTGACCCTCCAGTCTTGAGAGTAAATACTTTCAAGAAGGCAAACATCACCCTGGTCATTAATTAGCCCATTCTCTTCACAAAGACCTGTTGCCAACACATACAGTACAGAATGACTTAGATTATGCCAACTCTCATAATCAAAGGCAGCTCTCAGTGACAGGTATGACTTTTACATGCTAGACACAGAGACGACGGGAGAGTTGGGATTTGAAATCAAGTGACAGTAAACACAAGGATGTTTTTACTGCTAATCCATGCCTTCTACAGCAGCCTGAGTAAATTGACAACATTATACAAAAAAACATTATACAGCTAACAGAAATTAGGAGGTGGTAAAGGTAAAGGTGAAGTACAGTACTGAGCACTGATTTCCTCACCTTATACATCGTAGGGAGTTAAGATATACTGCTTAAAGTTGATGGAACGGGAAATATCCATTGAAGAACAGCATTTAAGTTATTTAATTTTAAACCATTTATTTTTAAAAAGGAACTTTTGCCCTTTTTAGGCCAATGGAAAATTAGTCAATAAATGTATACATTATTTACATCATGATCCTTAGAACCATTTAAAAAAAAAAAAAAAAGTCTTGTGTAGCAGATGTAGTGCAATGGATTGCATTTATACTTTTTTTTTTCCTAGCCATGGCCTTGTAACTCCCACCAAAAGACTGGGTGAGACCACGCAAATAAGGTGCTTGTGACCCACCAAGTGAACTGGGCCATGCAAATAAGGTGTACGGAATCCTAACGAGGGAATTGGTCAATTTTGCCATCCTTACTAAGTTTAAAATAAGCCATCCCAGAGGTGGAAAGGAGAGACCTCACTATCACCAAGGAAGAACAGCTAGGAGTGGAGCATATCTTTTAGACCGAGGATCCCTGTGCTGAGAACCTCTTAGAAGAAGAGAGACAGAGAGCTGTAACACCAGAGACAACTAGAGGTGGCGAGAAGCAGCGGCATAGGAACAGTGGCAGCAGAGGCAGCAAAACCAGGAGACCGGCAGGAGACAGTGTGGACCCATGGAGTGACAAAGCTCAGCACCTTCTGGCGGGAGGCTTGCTGGTAGAGTGGAGTGCCTCAGGGGATTGGCAAAACTAGGCTCACTGACCCATGGATCTCAAAAGCTGAGCGCCTTCAGGCTGAGGCTTACTGGCAGAGTGGGGTGCCTCTGGGCATTTCTCGGGGGAACTAAAAATCTTTGTAACATTTGCTCAAGCAGGGCAGAGGCTGTCCCGCCCAAGAGTCCTGAGGGGCAGAGGGGTTAAGGGCCAGGGAGAGGCCTACCTATGGGCAAGACTGAGAAGAAGCTGTCCTGATTGAAGAATTGTATCCTGAGTCATTTCTGATCCCGAATTGTAACCTGTTACTTCCCTAATAAACCCCATAGTCGTAAGTATTGTCTGTGAGTTCAACAATTTATCCAACCTAGCAGTGAAGGCGAGAGTGGCATGGGAGGGAGAGTTGGTGTCAGAATTGCTAAAATGTTTGGAGGATGGCAGTATGTTTGACTTCCGGCTGCCTCACAGGAATCAGCCTTAGGCAGCTGATCTGGAGTCTCCTCCCCTCTTGTGAAGTTAGAGGAGCTCGGACACCCCCGCACTGCCATTTTTGCAGCAGTAAAGCCTTCAGAAAGGCATCTGGCATTAATTCTGCGAGAAACGAGTGGTAATGAGTTCCTGCCAACATCTCTGCTTCTCTTTCTAAAACCTATATATGAAACATTTTTAAACACAACTCATAGGATGTTGAATCAGAACATCACAATCCCAGATGTGTGCTAATTGAATCACTGATTAATAAAGATGAGAGTAAACACACTATCTGAAGGTCTTGAAAGACTTCACAGATACAAGTTTATCTTTATCATCCCTCAGATTACTAGAGAGAGTATATATAGTACAGGAAATTTAGACCCTAAATAACTTTACATAAAAAAACAACAAACTGCTAAGTTAACTAGAAATAGAAATGTAGCTGGTCTCAAGTGATAGATAATTAAGAGAAATCATCTTCATTAATGTTATGCAAGCAACAAGGATAAATCTTGGGACAAGGAAGAAGTTCTCAAAGTACATTGTTACCTTCTTGAATTAGGAAGCAGAGGTATATGAGGCCATTGTGTAGAGGAGTCCCGCTTAGCCTAACAGCCCTGATGGTACAGCTCAAATCAATCCCTGAGTCTGCAATGATGACATGTTTATGAAGGCAAGGGAGAGTAATATATTTCCAGTTACTTATTCAAAGATGCATGTCTATTATATGCCAGTTACAAAAAGAATAGAATGAAAAGGTAAATCCACTGAATCACTACTCTCAAGAATATGAGTCTAAGAAGCACTGAGAGATGAGTCAACAAATACTTTCAGTGTAGTGTTTCCACGGATAGAGTCTCACGACCCAAATGGAAATATGCGAAAGATTCAGTCAACATAAACAAGCTTATGGCCTAAGAAAAAAGCACAGACAAAAATATAGGCAATTACAAAAGTATATTGTAAGGGAAATATGGGGGAGCGAAGGAACTGATAGGATGTCTGCCCAAGCCAAAATTAAAATCTAAGCCAAGGCCTGAAGAAAGAATAAGAGAATGATTAGGTTAAATGGAGAGAAAAGTAAAACAGGAAGAAAATTGGATGCAAGAAAGCCAGGAAGTAATTGAGGAACAAAAGTAAACCAAACTGTTATGGATTGATTGTGTCTCCCAAAAATATATATGGAAATTCTAATCCCTGTAATTATGAATGTGACCTTGTTTGGAAATGGGTTTTTGTTGTTATTGTTATCAATTAAATCAAATGAGGTCATGCAGGGTGGGTCCTAATCCTAACCTCTTCTGAGTAGTACCTTGTGAAAGAAAAGAACAGAGAAACGGAGGGATGCGTTGTGATGCGGGCAGATGCACCAAAAACAACAAAGGAATGCCAAGGATTGCTGGCAACCACAGAAACTAGTAGTGAGCCAGGGAACAGTTCTGAAAGCCTCCAGAAGGAATCTACCCGGCAGATACCTTGATTTGGACTTTAATCTCTGGACTGAGAGACAATAAAATCTGTTCTTTAAAGCCACCCACTTTTTGGTATTTTGTTATGGCAGCCTAGAAGACTAAGATACAAATCAAATGCAATAAAAGCACAGTACTTTCAAGAAACCAAGTTTTAGGTGGCTAGCAAGTGGAATCTGAGAAAAGACAAGGCAAGAGAAACAACGGAGGTGAGAAGACAGTGGAATGACACAGGCAGAGGCTGAAACTACTGGGTGAAAGTTCAAAGTGCAATAAATTTTTAGCAACTGCCCAGCTGGATTACAAAAATAACTGCAATAGCTTATACACTGTTACACTCTATCCTTAACTACATTAGGCATTAACAAATTTCTTGATCTTTATCAATCTAAAATGGTTATTTAAAAAAAAAAAAGGTTTAAAGGGGGAATATCTAATTTTGCCTTGCATTTACTTAACAAGGAGTGATAGCTTATGTTTATGGTAATTTCCTCTTCCTACTGATGTGCAAGAGCATTTTGGTAGGAAGGCAATTATCCACAATTGTTTTATGTGTTAGAAATATTTTGTTGACCCATTTCCCATCTAAAATCTTACCCACAAACCCATTATGTAAGACAAATATGAAAACAAGTTCCTCTGGGAATCATCCAACAGAGCTCCTGAAGTATTTCTCAAGAAATTTAGGCCCTTCACTGTGCACAGTTTGAACCATAGTGTGTACACTGTCAGGAGAACTTCTAACACTTCTTAACAACACCTCAGTAAATTGTAAAAGTTGTTAAGCCTAATTAGCACTGGCATATTCATGCATTCAAGTCAATGTATTTTTTTTTTAACAAATGAACAGAATTAGCCAAAGGTGTTCTATAAATAAATCAATATGCAATCCACTGGAGTATAATCTAGAATTTCTCTCTCCCTCAAACAACTACACTTTCCCTTCCTTTGTTCAAACTGACTCCATTTTCCATTCATGCTTGAACTCACCACAATCTGACTTCTGCTGTGACCATTCTAGCAAAACTGCTTTTATAATAGGGAAATCCACCGGTCTCTTTTCTATGCTATTCTACTCGATATCTCTGCAGGAAATGACACCACCGATGACCTTTGCTGACATTCTCTACTCCCTCGGTTCCTGTAACATTACTCTCTTCTGGTTCTTCTAATTCTTAAAGCATCACTAAGATGTCTTTCAGTGACTCTTCATCTTCCTCTATTTTCCCCTTAAGTGTTAGTCTCTAAGACCTCAGTCTTCTTTTTTCATTCTATACTCATGCCAAGTGTGATGGCTTCCTCACCCATTACACTTCAATTGTTATTTATCCATTAGATTCCAAACCTGAAGGATACTACTTCCCACCAAATGGATCAAATTAAAAACTGCAGACTCATACTAGAGTTTTTTTTCATACCCTGAAACCATTCTGTCTCTAAATTCTGCTGATTCTACAGATTACTCACTGGAATCCCAACTGCCACACCATCGTCTTTAATTTAGACTTCTCCAACAGCCTTCTAACTTGTCTTATTGCCCACTCTAAAGCATCCTCCACTGTATCACCAAAGTTGTACACCTACCCCTCACTTATCGCCTATCTCATTATGCAACATTTCGCAATTACAACAGTAAAAAATCTACTATTGGACTATTTTGCCCATTATCAACATATCCTGGCAGTAATAAAAACCAAAGTGTGGAGCAAGAGTAACAGTGGCTGTGATAGTTAAGGTTATATGTCAACTTGGCTGGGCCATGATTCTCAGTGGTTTGGCAGTTACGTAATGATGTAGTAATCCCCCACTTTCACATAACAACTGGTCTTTGTAACCTAACAATGTTGGTAAGTGAGGAGTGGGTGTATTTCTAAAATTCAAATCTTATTATCACAGACTTAACAACCTTCCAAGACAAAACACATTATAAACTGTCAAACTCTTTCCACCCTCATCTCTAACAACCCCCTATTCTGTGCTCCAGCTACAGCCAAATACTTAATGTGAGCCTCTTGAGGGAAGGCATTATACCTTTATTTTTGTTCCACTGTGCATATGTGCTAGTAAGTAGGATACCAGTAAATGTTTGTTGAATATGTAAAAGAACATAGGAACAGAAGTCCACGAGGAACCAGAAAGCATCAGAGACAAGATAAAAAAAAAAAAAAAAAACCTAGGAGGAAGGTAGTACTTCAAGATAACTACAGGGCTTATATTTCTTAGTTTAAAACAATAATGAAAATATGATTTACTGAAAGATAAAACTAGGATTAACACAGAGCTGACAACAATGGAGATGTATTTCAAAGAAACCAAAGCAGGTGGAGGTTAGGAAAGCAGAATCAGTCAGCTTCATAAACTATGCTGGTCAAGCCAATTTATGGCTTTATTAGGTTAAGAAATTTGCTCATTACAGCCCATGACTGCTTTTACTTTTATTACCTTCAAATCCTAGTACTTAAACACAAGTATACCTTTCTGCATACACAATTACCCAGGACTGATTATATAACTTATTTGTGGATTCAGGCCCTCAATCTGTTTATCTACCAGGATGGAGGTCAATTAAAATGGCACTGACCAGGGAATTAAGCAATCTGGGATTTTACCTCAGGCTCAGGAAGTAATTATGCTTCTCTCTCCAAATTTTTCTTCCTTAAGAGAACCTTCCACAAGGAGAGCAATTAGCTGACAGTCTCCATCCACAATGCCTTTGGGATATGCAGCAGTGTTCAAGACCAGGCCATGCTCTCCCTGTGCAACTCCCAGCCACTGAATGAGCATGGCAAGAGTACCGGGACCTTATCATTTCTGCTTAACTCCTCTACACGCCAATCTGCACACTGGTGCTCCCCACTGGGCTGTCAAGAGACTCTCTCAGAGCTGCACCATAGTCTAAGTCTCTTCCTACTGATTGCTCTTACCCACTCTTTTAACAGTTGTGAGATCTGACACATGGTCTACCTACTCCGGCTCCTTCTCCTTGCCTTTATTCTGCACCAATGCTATTCCACAATAAATTTCTTTCACGTCAGACTCAATCATGGCATGTGCTTCCCAGAAGACCCTCAGCTGATATACTGACATATTCCATTATTCAATTCTATGATTTACCAAAAGCTAGCTACTGTGTATTTATCAGGAAAATGACTGGGCATTTAACCAAATTACAAATGGGCTTTTGCACTACAAAAGAATATAGATTAGACAGTCTTTACAGACTTAAGAGTGTAACCTCCTTTTCCTTAAGTAATCAACTACTTGAGAAAAAACAGTCAACATTTACCCTAAAACAAAGATGAAAAGGTAAGGAGGGGCAGGAAAGTTAGATACATGGAAATAGAACAAACAGAATAGAAATAATAAGAATCCTGACACATCATGAAAAACGTAACCAATGTCATGGACAATTTGTATAAAAATTTTTAAATGGGAACCTAATTTGCTGTGTAAACATTCACCGAAAACACAATAAAATATTTTGTAAAAAAAGTTTCACCTCCTTTGAAATGCTGACATAAAGTTAATTTGGCTTAACTAACTAACCAACATTCAACATGCAGAATCTATCAAAAATACTTACATAACTGTGTTGTCATCCACTAAGATATCACAACCATGAGCAGGACACGAAATAGTCTGAAAAAGATTGATTAAAATTCAAACTATGTCTTCATTCAACAAATATTTACTGAATGCCTATCATTGCCAGGCACTTTGCTAGGTTCTGAGGATTTTTTTTTTTTTTTAACATTTGTAGGATCTTACTCCTTTCCCTTTCTATTTAGAGAAAATAAATGTGTGCATATGTTTGTCACCATAAAGTAACTAGAACTAGAACCACTGACCTGAATAATTGGTTTTTCAATACCAAAAACAAGATACCTGAGACAAAACTGCTCAACAAGTTTGGCCTGATACACACAAACGTTGATGCCTACTGAGAAAACATTGCTGCTGTTGCTGTTAGATGCCGTCGAGTCGTTTCCGACTCTTAATGACCCTATGCACAACAGAACGAGAAAACATTACCTAGGTTGAATCCATAATTGGAATGTCACATTGTAAATAGAAAAAAGCCTGTTATCTTTTAGTTGTATTTAGAAAAAAGTTTCCACGCCATTCATAATCCAGAAAGCTTGACCAGTTCATATTTGCACAATTTCTAAACACTGTAGAAAATCCACCAAAAACTGAAAAATAAATTGGCCTCTTTACCTGTCCCATGCCTTCCTCCATAATTTTGGTAGTTAAATATTCACTCCAGCACTGCATACAGAACTTATGTCCACATTCAAGGCCAGTGAAATACTGCAACAAAAGTAAAATATGGACTTTTAGCAGTGACATTACCCAAAAATTCACTAAACACACCAACCCAATAAAAAAAAAAGTCTGTGTTAGGTCCACATTTCTCAAAGTAGCTAAAATGTCCAATTTGACAAGAACAGATGGGCTTCTAAAATGAACTTCTAGGTGGTAAAATTCAGACATATGCAAATATACTGAACACAAAACAGCCAATTAATGAGAAATGCATCTACGGTAGATATTTGTAATATTTAAAATTCCTAAAGGAATAGTAAGTTTGTGTTAAATGTATGTCATGCACCAATAAGCACATGAAAACAATGCTCAATACCATTAGTCATCATGGAAATGTAAAGCAAAACTACAGTGAGATACCACTTCACACTCACTAAATCCTCCCCTCCCCCCCGCCCCCAAACAAGAACCCAAAACAAACCCACTGCTGTTGAGCTGATTCCAACTCAGGACAACCCCAAATGTTACAGAGTAGAACTGCTCTACAGGGTTCTCTTTAATCTTTAAAAAAGCAGGCTGCCAGGCCTTTCTTCCATTGTGCCTTGGGTAGGTTTGAACTGTCAACCTTTGGGTTAGTAGTTAAGTGCAAACAATTTGTGCCACCCAGGGATTATCACACCCACTCGGGAGGTAAAACCAAAAACATAGATAATAAGTGTTGGTGACAATGTGGAGAAATCTGAACCTTTATACACCACTAATGGAAACGTAAAATGATGCAGCCATGTTGGAAACAATCTGGGATTTCCTCAAAAGATTAAGTATAGCGTTACCATTATAACCCAGCAAATTTTACTCCTAGGTATATACCCATGAGAATTTAAAACAGGTGTTCAAACAAAAGTTGTACATGGATGCTCATAACAGCATTATCCCTAATAGCAAAAAAGTATAACAACCCAAATGTACATCGACTGGTAAATGGATAAAATGTGAGATATCCAAACACTCAAATTTTATTCAGCAATAAAAAGAAAATCAAGTACTGATACATACTACAACATGGATAAACCTTAAAACACTATGTGAAGTGAAAGAAATCAATCACAAAAGACCATATATGGTATGATTCCATTTACATGAAAGGTTCAGAAAAGGCAAATCTATAGAGACAGAAAGTAGATTAGTGGCTGCTGAGGACTGGGGGCTGGGGGAGATGAGGACTGACTGTTAATGACCATGGAATTTCTTTTGGGGGTCATGAAAATGTTCTAAAATTAACTGTGGAGATGGCTGCACAACTCTGTGAATTTATTAAAAACCACATTAAATGGAAGACTTGTATGGTATGTAAATTATATCTCAATAAAGCTGTTATAAAAATGTCACGAAAATATGGGAACTGTCTAAAAAAATAAAATCTTGACAGTAAACCTAAGATTTATTCAGAATAGCTGAGAATAGCAGTAAAATGCTGTTCTAACCATAGACTACTTACAGGAATTGAAATACTATTAACTTGAAGATTGGCTAAATGATACTATATTCTACAATGGGATCGAAAGCAACTATTTAAATGATAGTAGAGTCTGGAGAATTATATATTTTTAAAAACTTAAATAATGGTCATCATAGTTTAATACATTTCACAACATTTACCACTGAATTATTTTTACTTAATTAAATAAGCAATACATACACATGGTTAAAACCAATTTTAACAGTATGTGTTTATACTGAAAAACAAGTGTTCCTCATTCTCAACCCTGTCCTCTACCCAGAAGCAATACTTATTTCTCAATTTCTTACATATCCTTCCAAAGATGTTCTAATGTACACACAAAATACATAAGCATACTTGTATCTTTCAAGTACACACATGCACACACACACAATAGGAGCATCACATCCTCTGTTCTGCATCTTGCTTTTTTTTATTTAATAGATTCTGATGTGGTTCCAAACTTATACATATGGGTCTACCTCTTTTAAAAGTTTGTATGAAGGTACCACAATTTATTTAAACAGTCCATTTTTTTGTGTATGTAAAAATATTCATAAAAAACACACACCCTTTCAACAATTTTTCAACGTACAGCTGATTGACACTGGTTACGTACTTCACATTGTGTCACCATTCTCACTATCTCTGCCCATACTGTTTTACCGCCGTTAACTTAGACTCTCTGCCCATTAAAGCTCTCATTTGTGCTTTAGAGTTACTACTGTCATTCGACCTCCTATGGGTAGTTCTTTAAAAGGGCGCAATGGTCAAGGCAAACATTATTGAGCTAAACTGTAGTTTAACTTAAAGATGACTTGAAGGAATAGTTTCAGTTCAAGGTTTTAATGTTGTCTCCAGGCAACAGATTTGGGGGTTCCTCTAATCATTTAGACTACCTCTTGTTTTTCCTACTACACTACTGCATTTACTATATACATCTTTGTGACCATACGAATATAAACCAAAACCAAACCCAGTGCCGTCAAGTCGATTCCGAATCACAGCGACCCTATAGGACAGAGTAGAACTGCCCCCATAGAGTTTCCAAGGAGCGCCTGGTGGATTCGAACTGCTGATCCTTTGGTTAGCAGCCGTAGCACTTAACCACTATGCCACCAGGGTCTTAGGACAACTTTTTGGAAGTGAAATAATAGCAGGTATACATACACAATTTGACAGAGATTACCAGCAATTTACACTGTGCAAGTGTGATCAATTTCTCACACCCGTGGTGACACAGCATTACTGTCCAACTCCTCGATCTTTGCCAATCTAACAGGTGAAAAGTGACACTCCAGTAGCTTGGATTTGAATTTCTTTTATTATGAGTTAAACAGTGGAAAAAAGACTTACCCAAAACCCATTGCCATCGAGTCAATTCCCACTCATAGCGACCCTATAGAACAGAGTAGAACCGCCCCACAGAGTTTCCAAGGAGCACCTGGTGGATTCGAGCTGCCAACTTTTTGGTTAGCAGCTACAACACGTAACCACTACGCCACCAGAGTTTCCAGAAAAAAGACTTAAGACCCACATATTTCTTTTTGTGTACTTTTTTTTCACATTTCGCTTATTTTTCAGTGCATTTAAAAAAATTATTTAGGAGGGCTTTTTACATAATTCCACCACCCTTACGTCAACTTGTCAATTCTTGCATACTGCTCTAAGTGATGCCACCACCATTTCAAATACTAGCAAGGTAACCCATGGCAAACAAGTTCAGTGGAGCTTCCGGACTAAGTCAGACTAGGAAGAAAGGTCTGGCAATCTACTCCAAAAATTAGCCTATGAAAACTTTATTTATGATTCTCTTTTTATGTCCGATTCTCTTGCTTTGGACTTGAACATACTAGTGATTCTGAGGATAACATAAGATCAGGCAATGTTTTGTTCCATTAGAGTAACCATTAGAGTCAACTCAACAGCAGTTATCTATCTTTAGTGCTGTAATTTATGGCTTCTGATTGAATTTTAAGCTATGCCATATTTCCTTCCACTTATGTTTTTCTAATTATGATTTTTCTTAGGTGTTTATATTTTACATATATATATTCCATCCGAAATTAACTTTGATATAAGGTGTTACATAGGAATCTAACTTTCCATTCCAGATGGCTACCCAGTTGTTCTTATGCTATTTACTGAGTAATCTACCTGATTTAAAATGCCTCCTATATGATACAGTAATCTTTCATGCATATTTGACTCTATTCTGTTCCACTGATCTACCCGTTCATCTATCTGGTAGGTCCAGCTTCCATGTATTGTTCTTTTTCAGTATTTTCCTGACTATTCATTCTTCTACCTACCAAAATAGTTAAGTCATCCCTTTATTTCCCTTAGTATTTAAAGTGTTCTTCATATAGATCTTTCACATTTCTTGACAAGTTTATTCTTAGTTACTTTATTATTTTTGTGGCTCTTATAAACTGTATTTTTTAATTTCAATTTTATTTCATTATGTTTCCTAATTAGCTATTATTTGAAATACATTTATGAAATTTTTGATGGTACTCATGCTATTAGATGTAAGTAGTTAGGAAACAAAATTCTATCTACAGCATCTCAACTATACAGAAATACATCCAAGTTTTGAGGCTAGTTTTATGGATAGCATGACAAGTAAAATAAGTATCAAGTTTAAAAATGCTGTGCTATTCAGATTAACAATGATTCTAACTCATAGAACAAGTAAAAGTAAATATAAAGTCAATCTGAAAAACAAAAGAATCCATCCTCATTATTCCCTATCAATGAAACAGTTCTGGCATTAACTTATTACCAGATCAGAGAGACTGTATTTATTTGATTTTCATGGTAAGATTAATTACTTTTTGTATGGCCTTTCTAGCCATGGTCTTGTGACCCTCAGCCAGGTGACTGGGCAGGGTTGTGCAAGTAAGATAATTGTGGCCCACTCGAGGGATTGGTCAGTTCCGCCTTAAAAGAGAGCCAATTCCAAAGCACAGAAGAAACCCCACCACCACCAAAGAGGAAACCCACAGTAGAGACCCACAGGAGACAGTACAGTAGGTTTTCCAGCCCACGGAGTGAGAAAGCTCAGAGCCTTTCGGCAGAGACCAAGGGCCAGGGAGAAGTGTGCACCTGACCCACAAATTTGGGACTTGTCAGCCTCTACAACCGTGTGAGCCATTTCCCTTTCATGGTTTGTGACTTCTATGAGATGTTGCAGTGAATGAGGGAACCCAAAGACAGGATGCAGAGTGCCGAGGGAAGAGGGAGTAGTTGATGTTAGAGATGATGGAGTGGTACAGCAGGTTGGAAAAATTGGACATTTGGGGCATCTTTAACCTGTGCCTCATAGGAACCAGCTTTGTGCTGATCCTTATTAATTATTCATTCATTTAATTTTCTAGACTAACAAGAAAGTACAAACATGGCAGAGTATTACTCATTCCAAAGTTAAAAACAAATACATCCTCATGTGCCTTATTGTTTTTTTCAAATAAGAATCCTTAAGACTGAGACTAATTTGTTGAAGATCACAATGGTTACCAAAAGTGATCGCTATAAGTAAAACCCTGACCTCTGTGGCTTCTGGTTCAAGGTCCATTACACTATTACATAAAAAGAAAGGTTTTTATTCTTTCAAGGCTTCTTTTCATCATTGTTTTCTAACTGAAGAAATAACAAGATGAAACAAAATAAGTTATGCACACATGTGTAAGGATAAAACAAAAACTAACCTGTGGTCTAGTGAAGTATATTTCATTACAGTCAACAGTTGTGTCATTATCATGAGTAAGTTTGGGTATCTTCCTGTCTGTCTGATTTCCTTTTCCCTCATCTTCTGGCATGTGTGTTCCCTTTCTACCTTCTGCTCACCTATCTGGCTCCCTCGGCCTTTCTCTGACTCTGGGGATCAGATTATCTATTCATAAAACTTATCCCGAGGGGGGTGGGAGGATAGAGAGAGTTGGAAGCTGGCAAAATTGTCACGAAAGGAGAGACTGGAAGGGCTGACTCATTAGGGGGAGAGCAAGTGGGAGTATGGAGTAAGGTGTATATAAACTTATATGTGACAGTTTGACTTGATTTGTAAATGTTCACTTGAAGCTCAATAAAAGTTAGTAAAAAATTTAGGTACCTATTATGTGCCAGGTATTATATTGAGAGCTAGTGGCATGGCAGTGAACAAAATAAAAACTGCCTTGGCAAATTGGGGGGGGGGGGGGGGGGGGAACTTAGCCCTATTTATATCAGAAATAAATCCAACCAAGAAGATATTAAAAATATATAAAACATTATCTACAACAAAAATTAATGATTTGAAGAAAAGTAAAAGAACACATACTCTTATATTCCTTTATCTCCCCCACCTCACATACACAGTGATGTCAAATAGCAGAGAGAACATGAAGAATTATCTTTCCTCTATCACAGGTTGCCATATAATCCCTAAAGTTGAAGCCATTTTGTTTACAGCAATCTGGACATCAGTTTATTCATTTGTAAAATGGGAATTGGGCGAAGAAGATATGTGTTGGAACTAGATGTCTCCAAACTGTGTTCCCAGGACCACCAAAATCCCACAGAGAGTGGGGTGAAACCATCTTCATAATCTTCAATTCTGCTGTTATGCCTTTATCTATTTTATATTTTGGATTTAGTTAAAAATGATTTTGGAAGA
Organism: Elephas maximus indicus; assembly: GCF_024166365.1. Classification (NCBI taxonomy): domain Eukaryota; kingdom Metazoa; phylum Chordata; class Mammalia; order Proboscidea; family Elephantidae; genus Elephas; species Elephas maximus. Next base: position 62,810,535 of record NC_064831.1, on the reverse strand, counting down.
AAAATCTGAAAACCACTGGACCACATAGTTGACCTCTTGTTATTTTAAGTCACCTATCTCCCAGATTGGAAACCCTGGTGGCGTAGTGGATAAGTGCTATAGCTGCTAACCAAAGAGTCGGCAGTTCAAATCCGCCAGGCGCTCCCTGGAAACTCTGTGGGGCAGTTCTACTCTGTCCTATAGGGTCGTTATGAGTCGGAATCGACTCAATGGCCTGGGTTTGGTTTTTTTGGTATCTCCCAGATTAAGCCAAATAATTTTATCCTTACCCACTGCCATTAAAGTTGATTCCGACTCACAGGGACCCTACAGGACAGAGCAGAACTGCCCTTTAGGGTCTCCAAGGCTGTAAATCTTTATGGAAGCAGACTGCCACATCTTTTTCCCGCTGAGCTGCTGGTTGGTTCGAACTGCCAACCTTAGCAGCTGAGCACTTAACCACTGTGCCACCACAAAGTAATACACAAGATATTATAGATCAAGCAACACTGCCTATTTGAGTGATGGGTTAGTACAGCTGGATCTAAAGCTACTTTGATTCAAAACATTATTTTTATCAGCTTTAAGAACTATAAACCAAACCCACTGCCATCAAGTTGATTCTGATTCAAAGAGACCCAAAAGGGTTTCTTTCCAAGGCTGTAAATCTCTATGGAAGCAGACTGCCAGATCTTTCTCCCGTGGAGCCTGCTGGTGGTTTTCAACCACTGGCCTTTTGGTTAGCAGTCGATCATTTTAACCACTGTCATCACCAGGGCTCCTAGCAACACAAGTGAGGGGGGAAAAAAACCTATACATTTATAAAGAGCTCCAAATCTCAGGAAATTTTTAATGGACAGTCTACCCAGGATAGTTAACTCCAAAAGTGTTATAACTAACCTACCAAAAGCATTTATTTTAAAAAACTGTTCTCATGTGGCACTGTATAAATCTAAAACTGCTTTCTAGAAAAATAAAGATACTGAAGATACACATTAAATAAAAGGCAGTGTAAATGTCTGAAGAGAGTAGTGAAAGTTGATACATAAGAGTCACACAATATAAATGAAAAAACTACCCATCCAATTAACAAAGACAAGTTTCATGAAGGATTTCAGGCGACATTTACTTCTGAAACTGAAAAGGTTAAAATCACCCTCCTGTATTAGTCTAAAACGATGACAAAAGTCCTAGTTTCATCATGATTACATTTTTGATAATGCTCAGTACAGTTTTTCATAATTGCTTAATTTACACTACCTTGTCCTATATCACCTATATAGCCAAATTTCCTTTGAAAAAGTAGTTTCTTTGTATTTATTGCCTCTACTTCCTTTACCATCTCCACGTCAACCACTCTTCAGCCCAAGCACTTCAATTTCCCATCCCATCACATTACTTAACTTTCCAAGGTCACCAGTAAACTTAATTCCAAATTCACTTCTCATTTCTGTTTTCTGAAGTTTTTTAACAGTGCTCATCATCGCTCCCCATTTTTTAAAGTATGTTATTCTTCCTTTGGTTTCTGGGTTGCTACATTTTCCTGGTTCACCTAACTACTCTACTTAAGAGATTAATTAAAATGTCAATTTCTGTGGCAAGTCCTCCTTAATCCAAAACTGGATTAGATGTCCCGCCAACATGCTCCCACAGTATCACATCTTGCCATTCTTTTCTGAATATGTCTTTTACTTATTTGCCCAGCTATCTGTAAATTATTTGAAGGCAAGGGTTATGTTGTATTCTCTATTGTGTTCCTAACATCTAGAGTAGTACCCGGCGTCTTGAATGAATGAATAATAGATTCTCCATCACCAGTTAACAAATGCAAGGTAAAATTCATATTCCAAATCTTCTGTCATGATTTCAAGTCTAGCTTGTTGAGACAGCTAGACAATACCAAGGGCACTCAGAAAGTTACAGGGTATTTGTAAGCAGCCAGCTGCAGCAGTCAAATTACAACTGAGACTCAAATCAAGGAGGAGCAGGAGGATTTAGGGTTTATGTCCTCAAACCAGCCTTCTCTGACAGCTCTTCACCATCAAATGGGGGTAAGTTCCCTTGTATTATGGCCTCATAGTGCTCTGTACTCCTTCACAGCACTTATCACATTAAAACCAAAATCCAGTGCTGGATTCTTAGGCTGGAAGAGATTTGAAAGAATATCTTATTCAATTCATTCATTTGAAAGCTGAAAGAAACTGAGATCCAAAGAGATTTAAAAATTTATCTACCCAAAGCCAAATATTTAGCATTAAGAGCTACAATCAGAACTTGGGCATTTGGAAATTTAGTTCAGCGCTTCATCTGCTAAATTAATTTAACTCGCTGATTTTTTTCTATTTCTGTAACAGTACTTAATTCTTTAAAAAAAAAAAAAAAATTCCTTACCTCTTTTCTACATATTTATGTATGTGAACAAATTAGCTCCCTTTCTTCAAATGGGTCTCTTTAGAGATAAACATATAAAACTCAAAGATAAACAATGAAAAACCTTCAATATTTAAATACATAAATATACTGCTGCCAAAGACCTGGTATATAATAATTATTAGAAAAATCTGCTGAACTATTAAAGCAGAGAATATAAACATGATAGTTACAATAATCACAGAAATACATTATTTCTTAGGTATCCTGAAACATCTTAAAGGGTGAATTGCAAGTAACCAAACACTTTTATAAGGAGCCCTGGTTGTGCAGTGGTTAAAGCGACTGACTGCTAACCAAAAGGTTGGCGGTTCAAAACCATAAGTGGCTCCGAGGGACAAAGATGTGGAGGTCTGCTTCCACAGAGATTTCAAAGCCTTGGAAACCCTACGGGTCGCTCTGAGTCAGAATCGAATCAATGGCAGTGGGTTCTGCTTTTGTGAACACGTTTATGCCACAAATATAATTTTCCTATGTTTAATAATAAAAAAGGCCTTCACAGGGAAATTACACTTAGTTGCGTCTAAAGTTTCTCTATTAGATGCTCCAAAGTAAATCATCTTAATTTAACACACTTTGAAAGATGCTTTTGCTGCTGTTGTTGGGTGTTGTTCAACCCTATGTATGACAGAACGAAACACTGCCCAGTCCTACACCATCCTCCCAATCTTTGCTGTTTGAGCCCATTGTTGCAGCCACTGTGTCAATCCATCTCATTACTACATCTCATTTACTGAAGAAAAACACCAAATGGTCCTATTTCCTGCTCCAACTCTCTCCCCATATCCTGTATTTAAGAATCTTCAATACAATGGATCTATGTAAGTGAAAATCTTTTCTTATGAAGAATCCTGAGAGCTCCTTCGTGAAATAGTACTACCTTTGTAAGTGTTTTGGGTATTTACCAAAAAAAAAAAAAAACAACCAAAACACCCTTAAGTTTTAAATCTATTTTAATTTGGATGAAAGACAATTCTACTCAGTGCCTAAGTATTACACAATTCTTCCCATGGTGGTAAAACAAACTTGGGAAAGATCTAGTTATGTAATGACAGACTGGGCAAGTTCCTGCTTTAAAAAACAAACAATGAGAACAGGACCCAAGCTTTTAGTCTTTCTCTTCCCTTATCTTCGATACCCTCATAGGTCACTGCTTTGCTAAAACCCCAGGCCTCCCAAATTTTTCTTTGTTTTAAATAATGAAAGTTGATTCACCCTCTGAAATAGAGCCAGTGCTAGCCTTAAACTACCAGATACTCACCGAGTTAGGGTAGTTCAAGTAGCAGATCTGACAAGGCATATCTTGTGCTGATGACCTTGTATTCATCTGGCGTGTTCGAGACTTTTTACTTGGATTAATTACATGACACTCAGCAAAGAGCTTCTCCAGGTTTCCATCAAAGTACCTGCATTATTTAAACAGAAAGGATGAGAGCCCAGCAATAGCACACTGTTAGAGCTCTCCCAAAACCTGATTTTCTATAGGGAACAGCAAGTATCTGAATTAAAAAAAAAAACAAGACTGTAACTTTTCTGCTCAAAGGAGTTGTACAGCTATCAAATTGTAGCAAACAGAAGTGTTTATATACGAAATTAGATTTTTTTTTTTTTTTTGCTGTTTTGATTTTGTTTTTAAATACGAGTCCTGGCAAATTAAGCTATTAATATTATAACAGTACTACAATTAAAACTCACAGATGAAAACTGTGCTATCTCTAGTGGTAGATTATGAAGAATAATGGTATTTTAAAAGGCTAGGCTATATTTTATAGAAGTGAATTAATTTCATTAATAATTTTATTTAAACCAGTCAAAATACAGTTGAGAATGCTTTCTTAGTAACAAATCACTAAAAAGCATACCTTCACACGTCACTTAAAAAATGAGATTATTACATCTCATTCTATATAACAGACTTGCTTTTTAAATATTCTTTTGAAATAATTTTTAATTACTGGTAAACGGTGGGGGAAGGAATAAAATGTTTTTATATTACATAAATTATCTATATGCCAGCTTTACATAAAAGATTTATCTAAATATATAAAATTAGTTCAAGATCTAAGATATTAAAGTATCTTAGATATACTAAGTAGTAGCTACAGCAGTCTAATTAAACTACCAATTTCTTGACAGCAGATAGTGGTAAATACCAAGCACAATGCTTCCCATTAATCCAGATCAGACATGGTCCCTGGCCTCTTGAAATATCTTAAAATTATAAAAGGAAAAATTAATAGATATAAACATTTTCAATCTGAGAGTCAAAATAACCAGCAAAAAAGTTAATGCAGAGTCTGGTCAACTACTTTTTAGCTTGTAAACCCTAGGTTTCGATAACTATAATGTTTTTTATATATAAACAAGAGGTTCTCAAGTTCAAAAATAATCAATACTCAAAGATATTTTAAAGATGCTCTTGTTCAGGCTTTGTGTCCAAGCACTTACTGTATCTCTAGAAAATTATTCAAATGAGAACAAAGCACTCTCCTAAGGCTAGTATATTTTTATACCTACTTTGACTACAGTATATTTCAATGTAATCAAATGAGCAACCAAAATGTCATCACATTTTAAGAGGGGAACTCAAATACAGTCATGCAACACTTAACACCCACAATATGTTCTCTGAAATAGGACGTTATGTGATTTGGACAGTGTGCAAGCACCACATTAGATACTTGACGAAGCTATATGGGACATCTTTTGTTTCACTTCCGAACTGATACTTCTTCTCTGCCTCTTGCTGGTGCTATCACTAGCACCACTTCTGCTGCATTTCGGAGCAAAGACGCACTTCATGGTGATATTTAAAAAAAAAAAAAAAAATGAAACAGAGATAATGCTATGACACTTAAGAGATGCACGGTACACGAGATTGGATGCTGCTACCTAGGAGTCTACGCATACACTGTTGTATGATAATCTTTTTGTTAAGTAGGGAAAGTTCACATTAAAATAATGAAAGAAAGTACAGTACGTAGATAAACCATTAACATAGGCATTTATTATGACTATCGAGACATATGTGTTATAGGTTATGTACGTACTTATCCATTATATGCCTGGCAGCACAATCACTTTGTATACACGAAACATAAGACAGATGTGTTACGTGTGGTAAGTTGTTGCATTCGCCACATCTGGTTATGGACACTACATCCCATTCTTCGATTGGGATTTCTGAACTCTATTATAACTTTTTTTTTTTTTTTTAATTATAACCTTATGGGACCATGGACGTATATATGGTCAGACATTGCCTGAACTGATGTTATGTGATGCATGACTGTAAAGTTATCCCTAAATCACTGAGCTATTCAAAGTGTATCTAGAGCAGAAAATCAAATGCTTTCCTACTAATTATGAATCTGCGAAAACATAAGATGCCAAGTTTTATCTGAAAGCACAAGAAACTAATAATAAACAAGAATTCAACAGCTTGTTTTGATAAAAATATTCATGCTCACGAGAAGGAACAAGCTTCTGTCATGCAAAATTTGACTACACGAAACTAACAACTCCTAAAACTTGGGGAGACATTCTAGACAGCATTCTATGCATACACAGCTACACAGATATATGCATATAATTTTATATAAATAACAGCATACTCTACTTTTATAACCTATTTTTTTCACTGAACAACACATAACAGACATCTTTGTCAATGAACATAGGTCTATTTTTTTTTTTTTTTGGTTACATAGTATTTTAATGTAGGTACATAACAACCTTACACTAAGCAGCACTCAGATGGTCCATATTTAAACTATTCTAGATTAAAATATCCTTGTGCATATACCTGTTCACATATCTGGGAATATCTCCTCAGAGTATACTCTTAGAACTGTGATTAGAAAAAGCTTTTTGATATTTACCACCAAAATACCCCATACCATCCCACAAGATACTGATTTACATTATCACCAAATATCCTGAGTTTGGTTTTTCCCACCATCAAAGAGTTTGTAAATCTTTAAAAAATTTGGTCCACTTTAAAATATGGAACACTTTTTTGCTACCTTTAGCTCTCGGCTTAAACTTCGCTTCCTCAAATAAGCCTTCTCTGATAGCTTCTCACCCCCAAATTAGGTACGGTTCCCTTGTATTACAACCTCCTAGTACTGTTTTCTGTACTCCTTCACAGCACTTTTATCTCACTGAAACCAAAAGGCAGCTGCTGTCGAGTCAACCCTGACTCATGGCAAGCCCACGTGTCAGGGTAGAATTGTGCTCCACTGGGTTTTCAATGGCTAATTTTTCAGAAGTAGATTGCCAGGCTGTTCTTCTGAGGTGTCTCTGGGTAGATGCCAACTTCCAACCTTTCTGTTAGCAGTTGGTACCACGTGAGGACTCCATTTATCACATTAGCTCTGTAATCACTGTTTGTCTTTTTCACTAGAATGTAAATTCCATGAGGAATATTTTATTGCTCTAGCCCTAGTGTACAGAAGCATCTTATTATAAGCACTCAGATTTCTTGTTAAAAGAGTAACCAATTAATCTCTCACTGATCTTAAATACTTTCTTTACCATATATCAATTTTCCATAGTCACGAGTTTATTTTTTCAGACTTTCCATTCTAACTCTATTGCTTTGCCTATTCTCGTAGCTTTCAAGAAATTTTCAGTACTTGACAAGGATTGCTTTATTGTTCTTTTATATAATCTCCCTGGCTATTCTTCCACGTTCAGTTTTTCAAGTTAATGTAAAATCATTTTGATAAAGTAAAATCCTACTTGAACTTTCACTGCAATTATATTAATAATACATTGATTGAAGGGAAAACTGACCTCTTTATAATACAATGAAACCTGTGAGAGCCGGAACTCAACAGGACATCCTTGTTTTTCCAGGTCTTGCAAGTTTTCCACCTTTGAAAGGGTGCAGTCTTAACACTTTTCTATCACTCACTATTAGTGGAAAATATTTTTGAGTTTTCCTTCTCTGATAGGTTTCCGCCTTAGACAGGTTCTGGCTTTCGCAGTTTTTACTGTACTGTCCTCCTAGCCAAGAACAAAGCTTCCCCCCCCCCCCCCCCAGTTTACTTAATTTCTCAGTCCTACTTTGTCTCTCAATAGCTACTTTGCATTATGTGAGTCCTGCACAAGTCTCAGTCAGGTTATTTTCATGTATTTTAAGGTCTTTTATTGTCAACCTGAATTCCTTGCTTTATGTATATTTCTTAAAGACAGCATATACTGGAGTTTATAGTTCTTGATTCATTCTAGAAGTCACCAAAAGAACTTTCAAACAGTGTCCAGGCAAAGAGAGTGGGAGTTAAGAATCCTTCATATTCTCGGGCACAGCAGGCCTCTTGCTGCTGTTCTTGTGAGGTGTTGTGGAATTGAAAATCTTTTTTTCTTTTCTTAAAGTCCTATTCAGAAGAAATGTTTTTTTGTTTTGTTTTTATTTTCATATATGAAATGGTCTGTCTACTCTGACCTTTTCTGGAAGAGACTGATAACTAGTTTGACCAGGAGTTGCCTATGTAACTTTCACTCAATACTTAAACCTATTTCTTAATTTATCAACTTTTAATAATATACCGATTGTTCCCATGTTATACAACCCTACATTTACCCTTTCAGTTTTGGCTGGAACTTCCTAGAGCTTTTCACTTTATGTAATTTTTTCACAAATTACATTTTTACATCAGGTAGTTTTTTTTTTTTTTTTTTTTCAAGAATGATAAAAACTACTTATTGTTTCCTAAACTTGATTACCCCTCAATTACTTAGACATAGTTCTAAAGTTTAAATGTATTGAAATGTTAGTTTTGGCCAAGGTTATCTCACCCCTCAATATTCCACATATAGACCGTGTTCTTATATTTTCTTCTGGTACCTGTTTTTATTGAGGAAACGTCTGTGATCAAAATAATTTTTCTCATTTTATAATTCAAATCCCTCTCCTTCTGGCATATACACATTAAAAAAAAAAAAAAAACCCACTGCTGTTGAGTTGTTTACTACTCATATAGACTCCATGTAGACCCCGTGGGTTTCCAAGGCTGTGAACCTCTGTGGAACCAGACTGCCCTATCTTTCTCCTGTGAAGCTGCTGGTGGTTTCGGGCTGCTGGCCTTTCATTTAGCAATCGATCATTTTAACTACTGCACCACCAGGATTCCCTTTATACACACACGCACACACGTACAAAATAAAATTGGCATAGCAGCACTTACAACAGTACCGAATGGGGGAAGGTGTGGCTGGAAAACAAGCATAGGAAGCGTGCATTATCTGCATAAAACCTCAGTACTTCAGCATCCTTTACTTATTAAGACTGTCCTGCTGATTTGTACCCAGTCTTTGTTAATTTGTCTTCCATATCTACTATATGCTAATTCCTTCTTTATCCGTCGTCTGTCTCCGCATCTGTTTTCCAAAATGTGTATTCTGTTTCTTGCTACTGTCGATGTGGTGTTAAGTTCTACAAGATTAATATTGGTCTCCTATTTTTTTTTAAGTTCAGTCAGCTTCCTTTTTCACTTGTTTTATTGGTTCAACTTGGATCTCTCATCTCATAGTCCACATTCACTTTAATTTCTTTAAGAGAACAAAGGCTCTGTTAATTATTTTCTGATTGTGATTTTATTCAGGCCTACTATGCCCAAGAATACAAGCGGATTCTTACCCATTCTGTTCACCTGAGCACTATTTTAACGTTCCTGCAGTTCACTGGCTTTGCTGTATATCCCTGCTTGTGAAAAACTGACCACAATGAAGCCTTGCAGTTTAGGCACCTTGTTTAATGAGTTAACCCTTTTGTGCCCAGCAGTACATACATACAGTGACCATGAACTTTTTCAGTTTCTGCTGTTTACTGGGAAGCTGCTGGATCACTGATAGTGTGTGCTGCTGCAAGGCAAGGGCTTTTATGACTGTTTGAAACTGAAGAAATAGGCGTGAGCGGCAAATTACTGTTTACAGGGTATTGTACGAGGTGTCTGAATATTTGGTAAGAAAGTAGCAATTTTGCAAATTTATATTTGTTACATTAATGTACCAATAGACCCTGGTGGGCACTCTGGGGTATAATCAGTGGTACTTCATATGTACCACTGAACATTTAGAGTAGGCTTATGCAAGGAGACAAAAAAAACAAAACAAAACAAAAAACCATACTGCCTACCAAAAGCTCAGACACTCAGTGATTCAGCATGCTTCCCTTAATGAAAACACATGGCATCAACAAAAATTCAAGCAGAAAATAACTGGGTCACCAAAGGGTTAACATATTTCTCTCCGCCACAATGACTTTGGTAGACAGCTGCAAAGCTCATCCTCAGATATTGCTTCCCTCTTTTCCTCCAAACCTGCCCCTCCTTTTGAGGAAATCATACTGATGAAAAAGAAAAAACAAAAACGGAATGGCAGTGTGGTTTCTCCATTACTCCTGCCTTTCCTCAGTGGCAGAAGGGCACCCATTTCACATATGGCCTAGATTTCTCTAAGATTGTTAGAGGAAAAAAAAAAAAAAGATTGTTAGAAGGATACCTGAGAGGTTTCTCAGTAGATTACAAATTCACCGCTCTCTCTAAGGTTCTTTTCAGTTCATTCAGTATGTTTACAGAAATACAGTTAAGTAAACTGGCACTTTATCTGCCAACTTTCCTGAATATCAAGATATTTTTAAAAAAAACTTATTTTATTTCTGCTGTTGAGAATATACACAGCAAAACCAAAAAACCAAAACCACTGCCGTCGAGTCGATTCCGACTCATAGCGACCCTAGAGGGCAGAGTAGAACTGCCCCACAGAGTTTCCAAGGAGTGCCTGGCGGATTTGAAGTGTCGACCTCTTGGTTAACAGCCATAGCACTTAACCACTACGCCACCAGGGTTTTCATACACAGCAAAACATACATCAACTCAACAGTTTCTGTATATACAATTTAGTGACACTGATTAGTCTTTGAGTTGCGTAACCATTCTCACCCTCCTTTTCTGAGTTGTTCCTCCCCCATTAAGATAAACTCACTGCCCCCTAAGGTTTCTATCTTTCAAGTTGTTGTCGTCAGTTTGATCCCATATAGATAGTTCTTAAAAGAGCATAATGCTCAAGGCAGACTTTTTTTTTTTAACTAGGTACGCTAAACTATTATTTGGTTTTAAGAAGACTTCAGGGAATATTTTTGGTTTAAGGCGTAAAGATTATCTTGGGGCAACAGATTTGGGGGTTTATCTGAATAGATCTTAATTTTTCATTTTACTTGACTAGTTACCCAGAAGCATACTGTCTTAGTCATCTAGTGCTGCTATAACAGAAATACCAAAATTTAAAGATGGCCTTAACACAGAGAAATGTATTGTCTCACAATCTAGGAGGCTACAAGTCCAAATTCAGGGCGTCAGCTTCAGGAGAAGGCTTTCTCTGTCGGCTCTGGAGGAAGGTCCTTGTCAATCTTTCCTTGGTCTGGGAGCATCTCCGTGTAGGAACTCCAAGTCCAAAGGACGCGCTCTGCTCCGGGTGCTGCTTTCTTGGCGGTATGAGGTCCCCGTGTCTCTCTGCTTGCTTCTCTCTCTTATATCGCTAAAGAGACTGGCTTAAGACACTATCTGATCTTGTAGAGCTCATCAATTTAACTGCCGCTAACCCATCTCATTTTATCACAGTGATAGGATTTACAACACACAGGGAAATCACATCAGATGACAAAATGGTAGACAATCATACAATACTGAGAATCATGACCTAGCCAAGTTGACAGATATTTTTGGGAAACACAATTCAATCCATGACATATGTCAAATACATGAATTAAATTTCAAGGCAGGAACATAGTTACAGCCTAAAGACTCTGTCTGGCCTGGAGGGAGGGGAGATATGGGTAGTAGGAACACCAATGGCTAGTGTTTCTTTCTGAATTCAGAGTGACCATGGCATTATTGTTTGCCATATCAACATTTAATTTTGCCATTAGGAGTTTATCTTAAAAACCACTAGGGCTTCATACTTAACAAAAACATCACTGCTAGAAGAGTAATAATTCGCAATTCTCAGAATATTATCAGAAGAACAAAAATGTTAAGTCAATTTAAAGTTATCTGGTGGCTTTTCTACTCCATATCCTTGGCCTATCAGAGAGCTCAGTCCTATGGTTCTTTAAAGCTCCATTATATGTTTATTGATAACAAGTCAACTATCTATTGCTATAAGCATTTATCTATTGTTATAAGCAAAAAGGGAGCCCTGGTGCCGCAATGGTTAAGAGCTCAGCTGTTAACCAAAAGGTGGGCAGTTCAAATCCACCAGCTGCTCCTTAGAAACCCTATGGGGCTGTTCAGCTCTGTCCTACAGGGCCACTATAGTTGGAATGGAACTGATGGCCATGATTTTTATAAGCAAAAATAGAGATGTGTGTATAAAACTCATAAAAATATATGTATTCATATGTAAGCACACATATACACAAACTTTTACCTCTAAATAATCAAATCATCTTTGTTTCAACATTCTCAAGTGGTAATTTATGACTACCAGATTTCAATTTCAAAAGAAAAAAAAGTGTCGCAATTACTCCGAATCTTAATTTTAGTTCTGACTAAGCAATGAAAAAGATCTGTGACACCAACATCACTCTGAGGAATTGCCATTTCAACTATCCTCTGGCTCATTAACCTGTTTCTGCTTACTAATGATGTAGTTTTTTCACTTTTAAAAGGATAAATTTAAATAAAACCATTAAAGGAGCAAAGAAATAGCTTAAAATTCATTTAAATCATATACATGACTGAGAACTGCCATTAAATAAAAAAAAAAAAAAGGCTAGTCATAAAAATGATAGTCCTAAGACAGCAGTATAGAACGAGAGAGCAGCCCACCAGAGGAGAAGGCTTCTCTCGCCTTTACAGACAGACATTTGCTTCTGAGATTAATCCTCATCTTCCATACTAAGAAGCCAGTATAGTAAGGTACACCAGTATGAGCAACTTATTAAGAAGCACTGAACTGAACAGCTGTCTCTTCTGGGGAGTGGGACTGGAACTAAGGGTCTGGAGTACTCCATTTCATTTGTAATCCCTGTACTGCTCGTTTTTAAAAACCTATGAATGTTTTACTCTGATAAAAATTAAAATATAAGAAGAGTTCCTGAAATACAACATGAATTTTCTACAACTTAAACTGAAAACTTTACGATTTTTAAAGGTATACTTTCAAAAGAAGTACTAAAACTCAAATGTAAGATAAGTGGCATACCTATGCATCTCTATTAGGTAAAGTTCAGAATTCCAGGAAAACAAAATCTATCCTAAGGATTTAGGGATAGGAAACAATTTTGTCTAAGGAAGGCTTTGGGCCCTCATAAGGAAAAAGATCTCATGAAGACTTATACGTGTCTTTAAGAATTTGCCTTAATAAAAATTTGGGTTTTTTTTTAAAATACTAATCACTAAAAACTAAACCAAGTTTGCATTTTAAAATAAATATATTCTGTATCATTTATCACTAAATAAATATACTGCTCAAGTATTTTAAGAAAAGAAAAAGCAGGATATTTTTTGAAATTATAGGATTTTCCCCCTGTGGAACTCAACCTAATAAAAACAACATTATGATAAAATCTCCTAAGCTTGCTTATTGCTAAACAAGGCTACTTAACAAAAAAGCTACTAATTAATACTACTTTCAAGATGCACTACAAAAATCTTATCATATAATTTTGGAGAATTTTTCTACCATTTATTCCTCCATATCTTAACCTTCTTGGTTCTGAGCCACTACAAAGGCAGGTGGACTAAAAAACTGACCATAATGAAATACCCAAACAAAACCAAACGCACTGCCATCGAGTTGATTTTGACTCATGGAGACCCTACAGGACAGAGTAAAAGTGCTCCACGCAGCTTCCAAGACTGTGAATCTTTACAGAAGCAGACTGCCACATCTTTCTCCCATGAAGCAGAAGGTAGGTTTGAACCAGCAACCTCTGGTTAGCAGGTGAGTGCTTAACCACCTCACCACCAGGGCTCCTACAGTGAAATACACATAAGATGAATACTTTTAAACTTGAATTAGCAAAATTATAACAGAAACACAATAAACTAAACTAAAAAAAAAGAAAAGTCTTTTTTGAGGGTTAAGATTTTATTAATCTTTACATGAGCTTTCAGGGCAGATCTAAAACTATAAAGCACATCTTAAAAAGAAGTTAATGACTGGTCCCTTCCTAACAGAGTAGATATGCTGGTTTTACAGGGTATAACAACTATGGTGGCACAGTGGTTAAGAGCTCGGCTGCTAACCAAAAGGGTGGCAGTTCAAATCCACTAGTTGTTCCTTGGAAACCCTATGGGACAGTTCTATTCTGTCCTATAGGGTCACCATGAGTTGGAACTGACTCAATGGCACCTAACAACAGCAGCTATGCTGAGATACCCATGGTGTCATCTTTACTGGTAGCTGTCCATGTTCTCTAGCTTGATTTTAATTCTTTCAATTTTACAAGTTGTTCTAACACAGAGATTCTTAACCTGAGGTCCCTGGGCCCTCAGTAACTGTACAGTGTCTATAACGTTATAGCTTACTTACAAGTGTTCATTTGCTCCCTTGGGGAAAAGGGACAAAGGATTTTTACTTTCTCAAAAGAGCCTATGGCCTCCAAAATGACAAAAATCACTACCATTTTTCTGAAAACTATTTTTACCTCTCTTGAAGAAAACAAAAACAGTGGTTTTTGTACCTTCTGTCCAAATACGTGCATACAAGGGAAGTCTACACTCTCTCTACTCTGCTCAATGGTCTTTTTCTCCTGTGACACACCAGCAGCACTAAGAAATAAAATAATTACTACTTGTGATTCACACAATAGTGGAACGGATTGCCATTAATGAGAAAAATGATTTCTTCTAGTACATAAAAATAAATGTTATTTTATTATTTTGATAATGGTTTTTCAATATATTTAAGCCCTCAGGTTATAACTGTTGTCAGCCTATAAATCAAACATACAAAATCTAGCTATGCTAAAACTAAGACTAAGCAATCAAAACACAAAGCAACAGATAATTAAGTGCCATTTTATACAGCTCACTTACATACTCTGTAACTAGAATGTAGGAATTATGCTTGTTAATGGTGATGTTAACTGCTGTGAAGGAAAGAAACAAACACCTGCATGCAACATGACATGAGATGAACACCGAGTCTGCAAGAGGTAGGAAGAGAATGCTAGGGAAGCACAGTAAATACCAAGTAACTTAACTTCAAGATGCCAAAACAACTAAATAGTAAATACGACAAGAATTCAGAGAATAGGGAGATTAAAGGGACACCAAATAAACTGACTGTAATGTACAGCATTGTATATGATGTCTGTGACCACAACCCCAGAATAAAATAGTATTGATGGTCTCTGAATTTGAGATCAGGGCCTGAAGAGTTGAGAACATTCAAAGAAGTGTTAAGAAGAAAGGAGTAGGTATGGACATACCGGATGGAATGAAGTATAGAAAGTTTTCCAAGTTGGCTCGTGGAGTTTTGATGAACCACAAAGGTAGTGGAAGCTGATGTGACAGATGAGAGCGAAGTTTAGGACAGACAAAAAAGACTGCTACGATACTTATGCTGAATCAGAGCGATACTAGAGCCTAGGAGGGCAGCGCGGAAGCTTTCTTGGCAAAAAGTCAGATTTACTTGCAGGTGCCAAAGTCACTATAAATTCTACTATCCAAAAAACAGTTGGATCTTCCCTTTTAAGACTGTTCCTTTCCTATGTCTGTGTGTGTGTTCAAAAAATATTTTTATTATGAAATTACACAATTGTAGAAAAGTACATAAACAAGCAGTTTACAAATTGTTATAAATTAAATACCAATATACAACCACTACCCAAGACAGGAAATACACTACTACTAGTACCCCAGAAGCCTCTTCTCAGTAATAAGCCCCTATGCCCGCAAGAAATAATCAATACCTGTTTTTCTTTTTAGTTTTACCAACTAAGTAGACATCTCTAACAATAAAGCTTAGTTTTACCTTTTTTTTTTAGTGTTATGTAAGCAGAACCGTTTTGGATCTTTCACTCAGTATGTTTTAAAGATTCGTATCACTTGTTGGTTATTAACCTAATTCACTTTTTTGTTGTTGCTGAGCAGTTATTATATATATATGTATATACCACAATTATCTATCTAGTCTAATAGTGATGGACATTTAGGCTGCTTACAAGTTGAAGTTATTATGATAACATAGCTATCAATATGCTTTTTAATAAAACTTTCAATGTAGATGTGCCCATATTTCTATTGGGTATCTGTTATGGATTGAATTATGTTCTACTAAAATGTGCTGTAAATTTTAACCTCTATGCCTGTGGTATAATCCCATTTGGGAATGAGCTGTATTTCTTATGTTAATGAGGCATAATTAGCATAGGGTATACCTTCTGTCAATCTCTTTTCACACAGGTGCCAAGATACATGGAGATCTTCAAGGAATCAAGCGGCAGAAGCTGAAAAGACAAGGACTTTCTTGCCAGAGCCGAAGAGAGAAAAAGCCTTCCCCTACAGCTGGCACCCTGAATATGGACTTCTAGCCTCCTGAACTATGAGAAAATAAATTTGTTTATTAAAGCCATCCACTTACTGTATTTCTGTTATAGTAGCACTGGATAACTAAGACACGTATACATTTAAGAGGGGAGTTACCAGGTAACAGATATGTGTGTAAAGAAATACAATTCATTCTTTATATCTTTCCAAAATCATTTATTTTTTAAACCATTTATCTTTGTTAGACTCCTTTGAATTTTCTATGCATATAATCACATCACTAGGAGTCCTTGGGTGGCATAAACCATTAAGTGCTAGACTACTAGTTGAAAGGCTGGTGGTTCAAAGCTACCCAGAATTGCCTCAGAAGACAGGTCTGGCAACTTGCTTCTGAAAGGCCGCGGCCTTGCAAACCCTATGGAGTAGCAGCTCTACTCTGCACACATGGGGTCGCCATGAGTCGGAACTGACTTAACGGCAACTGACAACAAGAACAATTACATCACCAGTGAATCTTAACAGTTTAGCATCTCCCTTACAACCTTTACACTTTATTTTTCTTATTTGGTATACTACTGCCTAGCATCATCTACAGTATAATGTGAACAGAAGTGGATATAGACAACATACATGTCTTGAGCTCTATCTAAAAGGAAAATCTTTTCAACATTTCAACATAAACTATGATATCTCCTAAAGATGTTTTATAAATTTCTGTCCAGCTTCTGAACTGTTTTTTTTTTTCTTTAATCACAAATGATTGCTGATTTTTAGCAAATGTTCCTTCTACATCTATTCGAAATGTTTTTCTCCATTAATTTGTTCAAGTGACCAATCACATTGAGTTTTTTCAGGTTTAACCAAACTAGCATTCCTGGGATAAACCTCAGTTGGTCATACAGGCTCATTATCCTTTTTATGCATATGAAGTTAAATTTTCTAATATTTTAAGCTTTTCTGAAGGCAGGCATCTGTGTACATGAGAGAAACTGACTTGTAATTTACATTTGGTGTCAAGGTTTAACAGCCTCATGAAGTCACGGTCCATAGTGACATTCTTTTTCATTCCTTATATTGGCTGATTGTGCCTTTTCTCTTTCTTGTTCAGTCTTACCAGTATTGATGTCTTTTCAATGAAACATCTTTTGGCTTCTTAGACCCCTCTACTTTGTTTTCTGTTTTATTAATTTATGCTTTTTGTTATTTCCTTCCTTGTATTTTCTCTGCATTCGTTTTGTTGTTCTTTTTCTAACTTGAGACTTCTCATTACTTGAGATTTTTTAAGAACGCTTGGTTCATTAATTTCCTTATATGTGCATTTAAGGCTATAAATTGCACAACTTAAGCTGCATTCCATAAATTTCTCCACCCCACATTCAAACAGTTGCATAAATAGCCATTATGAATATTTGAAACTTTCACCAACACTGACAAAACTTAAAATACAACACTGACTTAAAATAGAAAGACATGAAAGCTAGGGACACTATAAAACCTTTTATATTAATAAAAACTATTATTTATTAATACACTTTTCATGAACACAGCATTCCAGCTTGGCAAGTATTTTCTTTCAACCCACTGAAATATCCTAAATCACCTCCTTTGTTACTGTTAAGGAGTAAGCTGTCAGTCACTCTTTTGAAAATAATCTACTCCTCACTTATCAACTATCTTGATATTCAACATTTTGCATGGACGACAATAGTAAAAAACCTACTATCTGACTATTCTGAGCAGTAACGATATACGTTTGGCCAGTAACAAGTGCCAAGGTGCAAAGGGTAATGATGACTGTGGCAGTTAAGGTTATGTGTCAACTTGGCTGGGCCACGATTCTCAGTGGTTTGGCAGTTATGAAATGATGTAATATGACAGTTGTATCATAATGTAGTCATCTTCCATTTTGTGATCTGATGTGGTCATCCTCCATTTACACATTAAAACTGATTTTTGCCTAACAACTGAATCTTTGGAACCTAACCATGTCAATAAGTGAGGAGAGGGTGTAATCATTCTTGTTATCTCTACCTGCTTTTAAGATTTTTTTTTTTTTTGCCATTTTAATATATTTTTAAAAGGTGGATTTCTCTTTACTGTACCTCATCAGATATAAAATGTTTTCATACTGGAACTTTCATGATCTTACCAGGAGGTGAGATGGGAACTCTTTCACATAAGTAAGTCACAATTTCGATCTTGCTGGACTGTAATGTGCATCAAAAATTAAAGATGTATCCAGATTTCAGAGACATCGAAATGTGATCTTAGAATCAATAGGTATTTATTATACATGGTAACTGTTAGGTTTCTGATATCTCTGGCACTGATGTTTCTTACCAATATGGCAAATTATCAACCATTATATCTTCAAATACTGCCTCTACCCTATTCTTTTCTCAGCCTCTTATGGCTCAATGATACCCTGCATCATATCCTCTGTACTTCTTAACCTCTTTTCTGTATTTTCTATCTTGTAGTCTGTGTGCTTAACTCTGGATAGTTTTTTTGACCTTGTTCACTAAACCTCTCTTTAACTTTGTTCAATCTGCTCATTTACTGAATTAATTTTGCTTATTTAGTTTTAGAAATTCTAATTGGTTCTTTTTAATACCTGTATGACAGCTCATACTTTCCAGTTCCCTGCTGAAAGCATACCTGTTTTAATCTGAGTCTGACAATTCTAATACCTGGAGTCCCACGTTAGTGTGGTTTAACTAGAAAGACAACGTGAGAAAAGTAGTTTGAGGCTTTAGGCAATGTTCTTGCCACAGAGAAGATTCACATTTGCGTCTGTCAAGTACCTGGATACAATGTAACAGTCTAACCTTCTCCAATAAAACACAAACCCACTGCCTTCTAGTTGATTCTGACTCAGCCACGCTATAGGACAGAGCAGAACTACCCCACAGGGTTCCCAAGGAGTGCCTGGGGGATTCTAACTGCCGATGTTTGGTTAACAGCAATAGCTCTTAACCATTACTCCATGAGGGTTTCCACATATAACAATCTAAAAAATATAACAATCTAGGACCATATTAATCTAAGTTTATGACTTGAGGCTTTCTGGGCTCCCTGGATGGCACAAAGACCGTCTTCACTTTTTACAAGAGCTGATTTACCCAATCCTCACTCTTGGTGAGGCCGGGACTTCAACTACTCTTTTATCTCTAACCAAAGGGCCAAAAAAATGACAGCTCAGTTTCTGATCTATCTCTTCAAGATTATTAGATATTTCCAGGATAAAACATCATGGAATGCTTCGCTCACTTCTCTAGATTCTCTCATGCCCTGACCCTGTAATTCCTGTCTTATTGATTCTTTGATTTCATTATACCTCTTCCGTTGTCTGTACTGGAAGGATTGGTACAAATTACCAGAAGCTTCCCAGAGTCCCTTGTTTTCTGTGTCTCGGTTAAAATTCCACATCCACATCTCTTCCTTCTATCTACGACTTTCAAATTCGCTGTCATGATCCTAAATTGAATCACATTTTCCTTTTACCTGGATTATTAAAATAGCTTCCCAACTGGTCTCCGTACCTCTAGTCTATCCCCCACCTTTCAATTAGCCCATAGTGCTACTAGATTGTTTTTTTTTCCCCTCAAAGTAATTCTCTTACATCACATTTCTTCAAAAAAGAACTTCGAGGGTTCCCCACTGTACAGAAAAAAAATCCAAAGTCATTTGCCTAGAATCCAAGGTCTTTACTGTGTTTCCTATTAAACATTTCCAACCATTTCCCCCTCTATTCTTCATGTAATCACTGACTCAGCCACTCTAAGTCTGATTGGAACCCTGTTGGCGTAGTGGTTAAGAGCTTGTCTCCTAACCAAAAGGTTGCTGTTCAAACATATATTCCTTAAGCATCCTCCCCAACTTTGTTCTATTTTCTGAACCTGAAATGCCCAGGTACCCACATATTGCTACCCTTCCATGTTCACTTCAAATGCTATCTCATCAATAAATCCTTTCCTACCTTTTATGTGTTCCCATAAAGCTTTATCTCTAAGTACCCTGGAATAAAAACTATTTATGACACACTTTTTGTGTGTACCTCTTTATCATCAAACACATTGCTCAATGTCTTATACATAGATGATATTCAAAAACATTCTTGAACTTTATTAAGTAATGAGAGCCTAGAAACTAGAGGTATTAGAGAGACTACGGTCAACAGAACGTATAAAAGAAAAATCAAGACTTCTGGTTTGCGGTCTTATGTGTTAAAAAGCCTGAGAGTCCTCACTCCCATTCCCAACAGAAAAAAGCTGAACTGAAAATCAATAACTCTTCTTAGATCCATCAGGTAACTGAGGTCAAAGGGCAAACCGCTGCCCTCAAACTTGGAGAGAGGTATTATCCAGAATCAGGGTTCACTGAAAGCAGAAGCCCAGGAACAGAAACCATCGCTGGAGCCAGCACTGGTGAAACACTTAAATGTCTTTTGTGTTACTAATTGCTGGAGGCCCAGTGTGGACTAGCTTGAGAGTTAAAAACTCTTGAGGGGTCATTTAGTTTACAACCAAGTGCCACTCCAAGTTGTCAGGGTCAAAGAAAAATCCTCTCCTGCTTCCAGAAGAGGAAAGAGAAATTTAACTTTAAAAACAAATTTTATTTGTTGGTGTTGTTAAGAACATAAACAGAACATACACCAATTCAACAGACAAGTAACCATTTTTAATATGTGCAGAGGATTCTGTATTCCTTAAAAAAAAAAAAAAAAGGGCTTAACCTCAAAGGAAACTGTTATACCAGAGCCCAACTGTACTTGGCATAAATAGTTAAGCATTTGACTACTAACTGAAAGACTGGCAGTTTAAATCCACCTAGAAGCACTTCAGAAGAAAGGCCCGGTGATCTCTACTTCCAAAAGATGACAGCCATTGAAAAACCTATGCAGGACAGTTCTACTCTGACATACATGGGGTCCGCCACAGTGTCAGAACTGACTCCATGGCAAATGCCTTAGTTTTTTTTGGTAACCAACTAGTATCAGAAATGAAAGAAGAGCCATCACTATTTACCCAATGGAAATAAAAAAGAAAACACAGAAATATTATGGATAACTCTAGGTTCATAAGTTTGATAAATTAGAAAAAAATGGGCCCATTCCGTGAAAGACACAATCTTCTAAAATTTACACAAGAAGAAATAGTTAAAATAGCTAAATGTCTGACTCCACTGTGCATGAGGTTGCCATGACTCAAGGGCCAACTCAATGGAAGCTAACAGCAACAAACCTGTTAAAGAAATTGAATCTGCAAAGCAGAAAGCAACAGGCCCTACATGGTTTCACTGATCAATTCCACCAAGCATTTAAGAAAGAAATGATACCAGCTGCCTACAATCTCTTTCAGAAGTAGTATTTCTTAACTCATTATACAAGGCCAGTATTACCTTAATACTAAAACCAAACAAAGACATCACAGTAAAGGAAAACTACAGACTGCTATCTCCCACGAAGATAGATGCAAAAATGCTCACCAATATTTGCAAATTGAATCCATTATGTTTACAGGAAATATACACCACAACCAAGTGAGATTTATTAAAGGTAAGCAAGCCTGGTTCACCACTAGAAAATCAATTAATCCAGTCCATCACATCAACAGGGTAAGAAGAAAAATCATATGATCACATCAATAGATGCAGAAAAACCATTTGACAAAATCCATTCATGATAAAAACTCTCAGCAACCTAGAATAGAGGGAAACTTCCTCAACTTGATAAAGAACACCTTTAAAAAACCTACAACATCATGCTTAATGCTGAGAAATGAGATGTTCTCCCCCTATGGTTTAGAATAAGGCAAAGATGTCCTCGCTAACAACTCCTATGCAACATTATACCGGAAACCGTAACTGATGCAATAAAACACGTACAGATTGAACAACTGGAATTTGAAATGAAAACACAAACCACTGTTTACATTCACACCAAAAAGAAAAAAAAATGCTTAAATATAAATTTAACAAAATATGTACAAGAGCTACATGAGGAAACTACAAACTTGTGCTGAAAGAAATCAAAGAAGATCTAAAGAGATGGAGAGATATTCCATGTTAATCAGCAGGAAGACTCAATATTATTCTCAACTAAAAGAATCTTAAATGAATATTGCTAAGTGAAAGAAATTAGTCTAAAAAGCCAAATACTGTATGTATGATTTCGAATATATGACAGTCTCATTAGGAACGAATGAGAGCTTTAATTGCTCCACAGTCTCCCCAGGATTTGATGCTGTCAGTGTTCTGAATTTCAGCCATTCTCTTAAGTGTGTAGTAGTATCTATTTTTTCGCCCCAAAAAGGAAATCAACTTTAATTTTCTTTTCATCAAAGTTCCCTTCACACATCAGTCAATAAAATACCTCCTCCATTTCTTTCTAATTTCCCCCAAGCGGAACCAAAATGTATTTAAAAAAAAGACAGATATCCTCTAGAGAGCAACTAAATGTTTGCGTCTTGCTGTGAAGCTGGAAGCTATGCCACTGGTATTCAGATACAAACAGGGTCACCCGCGGCGGACAGGTTTCAGCTCAGCTTCCTGACTAAGACAGGCTAGGAAGAAGACCTGGCAGTCTACTTCTGAAAAGAACTAGCCAGTGAAAACTTTATGAATACCAGCAGAATACCACTGGATCTAGTGCTGGAAGATGAGCCCCCCAGGTTAGAAGGCACTCAAAAGATGACTGGGGAAGAGCTGCCTCCTCAAAATGGAGGCGACCTTAATGACGTGGATGGAGTCAAGCCTTCAGGACTTTCATCTACCGATGTGGCACAACTCAAAATGAGAAGAAACACAGCTGCAAACAGCCATTAATAGTCAGAATGTGGAGTGCATGAATCTAGGAAAACTGAAAATTGTCAAAAATGAAATGGAACACATAAACATTGATATTTCTGGCATTAGTGAGCTGAAATGCACTGGTATTGGCTATTCTGAATTGGACAATCACATGGTCTACCATGCTGGGAATGACAACTCGAAGAGGAATGGTGTTTCATTAATCATCAGAAAGAACATTTTAAGATCTATCCTGAAGTACAACGTTGTCAGTGATAGGATAATATCCATACACCTACAAGGAAGACCAGTTAATATGACTATTATTCAAATTTATGTACCAACCGCTAAGGCCACAGATGAAGAAACTGAAGATTTTTACCAGCTTCTGCAGTCTGAAATTGATTGAACATGCAATCAGGATGCATTGATAATTACTGGTGATTAGAATATGAAAGAAAAACAAAGAAGAAGGAAGAATAGTAGGAAAATATAGTCTTGGTGACAGAAACAATGCTGGAGATCGCATGATAGAATTCTGCAAGACCAATGACATCTTCATTGCAAATACCTTTTTTTCACCAACATAAATGGTGACTATACACGTGGATCTCATCAGATGGAATACACAGGAATTGAATCAATTACATTTGCGGAAAGGGACGATAGAAAAGATCAATATCATCAGTCAGAACAAGGCCAGGGGCCAAATGCAGAACAGACCGTCAACTGCTCCTATGTAAGTTCAAGTTGAAACTGAAGAAAATTAAAAATGCCCACAAAAGCCAAAGTACAACTTTGAGTATATCCAATCTGAATTTACAGACCATCTCAAGAATAGATCTGATGCAGCGAACACTGATGACCAAAGGCCAGATGAGTTGTGGAATGGCATCAAGGACATCATCCAGGAAGAAAGCAAAACCAAACCAAAAACCAAGCCCACTGCCGTCCAGTCGATTCCGATGCATAGTGACCCTATAGGACAGCACAGAGCTGCCCCATAGAGTTTCCAAGAAGCGCCTGGCGGATTCAAACTGCCGACCTCTTGGTTAGCAGCCGTAGCACTTAACCACCATGCCACCAGGGTTTCCAGGATTGTCCAAAGCAAGAGGTCATAAAAAAAGACAGGAAAGAAAGAAAAGACCAAAATAGATGTCAGAAGAGACTCTGAAACTTGCTCTTGAATGTTAAGTAGCTAAAGCAAAGGGAAGAAATGATGAAGTAAAAGAACTGAAGATTTCAAAGGGTGACTCAAGTATTATAAGAACATGTGCAAAGACCTGGAGATAGAAAACCAAAAGGGAAGGACATGCTCGGCATTTCTCAAAATGAAAGAAATGAAGAAAAAATTCAAGCCTTGAGTTGCAATAGTCAAGGATTCCATAGGGAAAATATTAAATGACACAGGAAGAATCAAAAAAAAGATGGAAAGAATACACAGTCATTACACCAAAAAGAACTGATCAACGTTCAATCATTTCAAGAGATGGCATATGATCAGGAACCGACGGTACTGAAGAAGTCATCCAAGCCGCACTGAAGGCACTGGCGAAAAACAAGGCTCCAGGAAATGACGGGATACTAAGTGAGATGTTTCAACAGAGGGATACAGCACTGGAAGCGCTTACTTGCCCATGCCAAGAAATTTGGAACACAGCTACCTGACCAGTGACTGAAAAGATCCGTATTTATGCCTATTCCCAAGAAAGGTGATCCAACTGAATGCGGAAATTATCCAACAATGTTATTAATATCACATCCAAGTAAAATTTTGCTGAAGATCATTCAAAAGCACCTGCAGAAGTGTATCAACAAGGAACTGCCAGAAACTCAGGCCGGATTCAAAGAGGATGTAGAACCAAGGGTATCCCTGCTGATGTCATGTATCCTGGCTGAAAGCAGAGAATACCAAAAAGATGTTTACCTGTGTTTTATTGACTATGCTAACACACTCGATTGTGTGGACCATAACAAAATTATGGATACCACTGCAAAGAATTTGAATTCCGGGACGCTTAATTTTGCTAATGAGGAATCTGTACATAGATCAAGAGGCAGTTAGTTGCTGGGACAGATCAAATGGATACTGCGTGGTTTAAAGTCAGGAAAGGTGTGCATCAGGGTTGTATTCTTTCACCATACCTGTTCAATCTGTACGCTGAGCAAATAATCCGAGAAGTTGGGACTATATGAATAAGAACGGGGCATCTGGATTGGAGGAAGACTCATTAACAACCTATGTTATGCAGATGACACAGCCTTGCTTGCTGAGAGTGAAGAGGACTTGAAGCACTTACTGATGAACATCAAAGACCATAGCCTTCAGTACAGATTATACCTCAACAAAAATCCTCACAACTGGACCAATAACCAACATCATGATAAACGAAGAAAAGACTGAAGTTATCAAGGATTTCACTTTACTTGGATTCGCAATCAACACCCACGGAAGCAGCAGTCAAGAAATTAAGAGACATGTTATGCTGGGCAAACCTGCAGGAAAAGGACTCTTCTTTAAAATGGCCAAAAGCAAAGATGTCACACCTTGAAAGCTAAGATGTGCCTGACCCAAGCCATGTTATTTTCAGTCATCTCACACGAATGCGAAAGCTGGACAATGAATAAGGCAGACCAAAGAGGAATTGACGCCTTTGAATTGTGGCATTGGAGAAGAATATTGAATATACCATAGACTGCCAAAAGAATGGACAAATCTGTCTTGCAAGAAGTACAACCAGAATGTTCCTTAGAAGCAAAGATGGTGAGACTAAGTCTCACATACTTTGGACATGTCGTCATGAAGGATCAGTCCGCAGAGAAGGACATCATGCTTGGTAAAGTAGAGGGACAGTGAAAAAGAGGAAGACCCTCAACGAGATGGACTGACACAGTGGTTGCAACAATGGGCTCAAGCATAACAATAACCATGCAGGACTGGGCTGTGTTTCCTTCTGTCGTACTCAGGGCCGCTATGAGTCAGGACTGACACAATGACACCTAACAACAATAACAACAGTCACCTAATCTTTGACAAAGGCCCAAAATCCATCAAATGGGGAAAAGACAGTCTTTTCAACAAATGGTGCTGGCAAAATTCGATGTCCATCCAATCAAACAGGAACCATACTTCACACCATACACAAGAACTAATTCAAAACAGATCAAAGACCGAAATATAAAACCAAAAACTATAAAGATCATAGAAGAAAAAAATAGGGTGAACCCTAGAGGCCCTAACACATGGCATTAACAGGAAAGAAACCGTAACTAACAATACAAAAACACTAGAAGATAAGCTAGATAACCGAGATCTTCTAAAAACTAAGCACTTACGCTCATCAAAAGACTTCACCAAAAGAGTAAAAAGAGAACCTATAGACTGGGAAAAATTTTGGGCTATGACAAATCCAACAAAGGTCTAATCTCTAAAATATATAGGAAAATCCAACCTCTACAACAAAAAGACCAATAACCCAATTACAATGAGCAAAGGATATGAACAGACATTTCACCAAAGAAGACATTCAAGCAGCTAACAAATGCTTGAGGAAATGCTTGCTATCACTAGCCATTAGAAAAATGCAAATCAAAACTACAAGGAGATACCATCTCAACCTGAAATTATTGGCAGGAATCAAAAAAAAAAAAAAAAAACCCAGAAAATAAGAAATGTTGGAGAGGCTGTGGGGAGACTGGAACTCTTATGCACTGCTGGTGGGAATGCAAAATGGTACAACCATTTTGGAAAACAGTATGGCACTTCCTTAAAAAGTTAGAAATAGAAATACCATATGATCCAACAATCCCACTCCTAGGAATATGTCCTAGAGAAATAAGAGCTGTCACACGAATAGATGTATGTACACCCATGTTCACTGCAGCATTGTTCACAATAGCAGAAAGATGGAAACAACCTAGGTGCCCATCAACAGATCAATGGATAAACAAACTATGGTACATAAACACAATAGACTACTACACAACGATAAAGAACAATGATGAATCTGTGTGGGATCTCACAGCATGGATGAGTCTGGAGAGTATTATGCTGAGTGAAATCAGTCAATCACAAAAGGACAAATATTATGAGACCACTACTATAAAAACTTATGAAAAGGTTTACACACAAAAAGAAACAATGTTTGATGGTTACGGGGCGGGGGGGTGGTGGAAAGGAAAAAACACTAAATAGATAAGTGGTAACTTTGGTGAAGAGTAAGACAGGACACAATACTGGGGAAGCCAGTATAACCTGTCCAAGGCAAGGCCATGAAAGCTGCACAGACACATCCAAACAACCTGAGGGACAAAATTACCGGTTTGAGGGCTGTAGGGATTATGGTCTCAACTGGCATAACAAAGTTTATAAAGAAAATGTTATACATTCTACTTTGGTAAGTAGCATCTGGGGTCTTAAAAGCTTGTGAGTGGCCGACTATGATGCTCTACTGGTCTCATCCCATCTGGAGGCAAGGAGAATGAAGAAAAGCAAAGACACACGGGAAAGATTAGTCCAAAGGACTAAAGGACCGCAACCACCACAGCCTCCTCCAGACTGAGTCTAGCACAACTAGATGGTGCTGACTACCACCACTGACTGCTCTAACAGGTTATCACTACAGCGGGTCCCGGACAGAGCTGGAGAAAAAAGTAGAATTTTAACTCTCTCTCTCTCTCACATACACACACGAAAAGACCAGACTAACTGGTGTGACAGAGAACGGAGAAACCCCAAAAGTATGGCCCCAGACACCATTATGGCTCAGTACTGAAGTCACTCCTGACATTCACTCTTCAGCCAAAGATTGGACAGGCTCATAAAACAAAAATGAGACTAAACAGGCACATCAGACCGTGGTCAAGGATGAGAAGGCAGGAGCGGACAGGAAAGTTGGTAATAGGGACCCAAGGCCGAGAAGGGGAGGGTGTTGACATGTCATGGGGTTGACAACACATGTCACAAAATAGTATGTGTATTGTTTAATGAGAAACTAGCTTGCTCTGTAAACCTTCATCTAAAGTATAATAAAAAAAAAATCTATTCCTGTCCTATCATGGCTTATTCTTGTTTATAAAACCTGAGACGCATTACTCTTGCTTTTTAAAAAATATTTTATTGTTTTAGGTAAAAGTTCACACAGCAAATTCATTTCCATTTAACAATTTTTATAGAAATTGTTCTCTGACATTGGCTACAACTTTTGCAATGCATCAGCATTCTCATTATTTCTATTATGTTTGTTCTGTTTCCATTTATCTAACTTCCCTGTCCCTCCTTTCCTTTCCTTCACTGCTTTTGGGTAAATGTTGACTATTTGGTCTCGTATAGTTGATAATTTAAGGGAGCACATTTCTCATGGGTAATATTATTTATTTTATAAGCCAATCTGTTATTTGGCTGAAAGGGTGACCGCCAGGAGTGGCTTCAGTTCAAGTTAAAAGGGTGTCTTAGGGCAACAGTCTCAGGGGCTCCTCTAGTCTCTATCAGTCCAGTAAGTCTGGTCTTTCTTCAGGATACTGAGTTCTGTTCTAAATTTTTCTCGTTCTATTCAGGACCTTCTATTGTTTCCCTGGTCAGTAAGGTCAGTAGTATAGCAAGGCATCATCTAGTTCTTCTGGTCTCAGGCTAGAAGAGGCCGTGGTTTGTGTGGGCTACTAGTCCCATGGACTAGTTTCTTGAGTCTTTGGTTTCTTTCATTCTCTTTTGCTCCAGACAAGTAGAAACCAATAGTTATATCTTAGATGGCCGCTCACAAGCTTTTAAGACCCCAGACACTACTCACCAAACTAAGACGTAGAACGTTATCTTTATGAATTATGTTATGCCAATTGACTGAGTTGTCCCAGGAGACTATAGTCCCAAGCCTTTTAACCAGGTAAACCAATCCTGCAAGGTGTTTGTTTATGTACAGGAAGACTCCATAACTATGTCCCCATGTACTTTATTGTATGTATGAATATATATGTAGGACATACAAACATGTATATACTTATGCCTACAAATATACCTATACGTGCACACGCATGTATTCACATATGCCTTTCTATACAGAAATAACATACCTACCTACCTGGGTAACCCCACACGTTTTTGGTTGTTATTACTGTTGTTGTAAATTTGTTTATGTTATAGCATTTACCAAAACTGCCCTTTATTATTGCGCACTTTACTTAGTGTCTTCATTTACCTCGGTCAAATTGTGTTGACTTCCTCCATACTGGGTATAACCTTTCCTATCACCAAAGATAACAAGTATCTACTGTCTAGAAAACGTGTAATGGAATCTCGTTTTAATTTTGATTCCCTAATGAATTACGATGTTGAGCATCTTTTCGTGTATTTATTTGCCATCTGTATATATTCTTTGGTGAGATGTCTATTCACATCCTTTGCCCAGCTTTTAAATGGGTTGTTTATTTTCTTATTGTTGAAGTTTTTTCCAATGGCAACCCAATCTTGAATTCCTAGGAGAAATCCTACTAGACCATTAATTTATAAAATTCAATTCTGTATTTATCTTATTTTATTCTATTACTATTGTTAATACCCATTATTCCCAATGCTGTTTATTTGTGCCTTCTTTACCCCCATCATATCTTCCAACAGTTCACCTTCTTTAAAAAAAATTCATTTTCAAAACTCTAGCTTTTTTTTTTTTGGTGGGGGAGTTCTATTTTGTTAATCCTATTCTTCTTCTTATGGGCTTGCTGTGCTATTTTTCTAACCTCCTGTTTTCAAAGGTTTAGTTCATTTTCTACCTCTTCATCTTTTTCTAATAATAGCACCTAAAACAAAATATCCCTGTAACTCTTCAGCCACATCCTACATTTGAATTTATTTTATTTGTACTTAAATTATTTTAGTAACTTCATTTTTGGGTTCCAAGTGAATAAGGCATGCTTATCATTTTTAAAAAATATATTGCAGCCTGCACCATGATCAATTTGAAAATAATATACTTCAAAGGGTACAAAAGTACATACTTTAAATCCTTTTCTGTGTATACTTACTGATGTATAATCTAGCAGAGAACATCTGCATAAGAATAGTTAATATACTAAAAGAGATAAGGGGAGCATTACATCCGTAAAACAAGAATAAACTGTTATTAAAAAAATCAGTTAGAAACTGTTAACTCAAGATAGCTAAACATCAGAATGGATGCAGAAAGAAAAGCCAAGTTAGTGAATTAAAAATTACGCTGAGGAATTTTCACAAAAAACAGTACAAGGGCAAAGGTGAAAAGTACAGAAGAAAACTATGAAGTATGTTAAAAAAAAAAAAAAACTAGATATGGAAGAGGTGCAGAAATTTCAATATGTGACTAACAGGAATTGCAGAAAGCATCAAGAGAATGTCGAAAAGGTGATACTGAAGAAATATAGAGCTAAGAATTTCTGAAAACCAAAAACATGAGTCTTCAGACTTAAAGGACCCAGCTGGATACATTTTCAAAACCCACATCTAAAAATATTAAAATAAAATTTCATAATAGTAAGGATTTCTCTTTAAAGAGAATTCCAATGAATAAGAATCAGACAACAGATTTATTAACAACACTGAAGACGACAGGATAATAACTTCCAAAAGTTCTAAGAAAGAAGAACTTTACCACTAGAATTCTATACCCAGAAAAACCATCATTAATATATGAGAGTAGAATAATGATCCTTGCAAGAAACCAGAGCTCAAAGTTTACCATCTATAAAACCTGACTTAAATGATTAAAGAATATATTCCAGAGGAAGAAAGGTAAATCTGGAAAAAGTAGTGGGACGAAAGAAACAAATTAGCAAATAAATAAATAAAATATATTAATAAACCTTAAAATCAAATTTAAAATTCAAATTTAATCAAATTAACTTATGATGCTAAGGGAGACCCTAGGTGGTACAGTTAACTGCATGGCTTACTAACCAAAAGCATGGCAGTTAGAGCCCATGGGAGGCACCCTGGAAGAAAGGCCTGGCAATCTACTTCTGAAGGTCATAGGCACTGAAAACGCTATGAAGCAGTTCTACTCTGACTTGCACTAGGGTAACCATCAGTTGGAACATACTTGATGGCAACTAGTTTTTGGTATCATGGTGAGAGGGGAAGAAGAATGAATAGAGTAGAAAAGCATGCTACAGTTTTCGTTTTGTGCTGGGGGGGTGAATATATCAAATACTGTTACTATATGTTGTTATAAATGTACAGTTTTAAGTATGTACGCACAATTTGTAATAGTGATCACTAGAAAAGCTAAACTAGAATATGTAACTTTGAAATTATCAGGTTAAAAAAAAAAGGGAAAAACACTTGATCAAGCCAACAAAATAATCAAATAGAAAACAGGTAAATATGAAGTACAACCTCCAATGACATTAGTTAAATCTAAACACATTAGTAATCATAAAATATATGAATGAGTTGATATCAATTATCAAAAGATACCTTTGCTGGATTAAAAAAAAAAAAATCACCTATATGCTGTTTACAAAAGATACACCTAAAATAAAGCAAACCAAGAAGTTTAAATATTAAAAAATGCAAAAGATATCCCAGCCAAATACTTTAAAAAAGGTGTGACAGTATCAATATCAGACAACATAGAATATAAAGTGAAAAATCAATGAAAGAGACAAAAATATATTGTATGTTGATTAAAAAAAACTACTTAAAGATTTAATTATAAATCTTTAGGTACCTAATAGCATCTTCTCCAGAATATATAAAAGAAAAACTGAAATTACATGGAGAAACTGTTAAGTTCACACACTCACAGACGCCTGCCAGAAGATTCTTACCTTCTAATTTACACTTACCACACGTAAGTACAGAAAAGCTAAAAAATGCTTTCAGTGGTGTTCACAGTGTTATTTTATTAATAAGAGAAATTATGAATGAGTAAGTCTAACCTATTAGAAGAGGATCAGATATAAACATTGAAAACTCCTCTTTCTAGTAACCCATTGCTGTTGAGTTGATTTTGACTCATAGCAACCCTACAGGATAGAGCAGAACTGCCCCATAGGGCTTCTAAGGCTGTAACCTTTACCGGAGCAGATCACCGGGTCTTTTCTCCTGTGGAGCTGCTGGTGAGTTTGAACTGCCAACCTTTTGGTTAGCAGCCAAGTACTTAACCACTGTGCTACCAAGTCTCCTTATAAACAAACAAACAAAAAAACCCAAAACCATTGCCATCAAGTCGATTCCAACTCATAACCACCCTATAAGACAGGGTACAACTGCCCCATAGAGTTCCAAGGAGCGCCTAGTGGATTCGAACTGCCAACCTTTTGGTTAACAGCTGTAGCACTTATCCACTATGCCACCAGGGTTTCCTTAAAATAAATAACCTGAAAGTAAATGTTACCAAAAATAATTTCAAAACACCACTGACTTCAAATATTATTGTCAGACACATAAAGATGAAAAACAACCAAACTAGCAAAGGAAGATTTTAACCGTCATGAACCCTGGGAAACCGGTATGCATTGTTATTTATTACAAACATGAGCTTTGGGGTCCAACAAACCTGAGCTAAATCCTTGTGTTAATAAGCTCAGATAAGTAATTTAAGCTCTAAATCTTAGTTTCCACATGAAGTGAAGATGGTAATAGTTTCTATCTTCACAAAGCTCTCAGGAGGGTAAAATGAAATAATGCCTGACACAGAATAGGACTCAAAAATTGACAGCTCTTATTATTACTATGGAGCCCTGGTAGCATAGTGGTTAAGCCCTTGGCTGCTAACCAAAAGGCTTGACAGTTTGAATCCACCAGCTGCTCCTTGGAAACCTTAGGGGGCAGTTCTACTCTGTCCTAAAGGGTGGCTATGAGTTGGAATCAACTCGAGGAGCACGGGTTTGGTTTTTGGATTGTTCCTACAGTGAAACCTGTAAGAGCCGAACTCAACAGGGACTGCCTTGTTTTTCTGGGTCTCACATGTTTCCTGCCTTTGACAGAATATGGTTTTTCTGTCACTAGTTTTAGTGTCCTTCTCTGACAGGTTTCCACCTTACACAGGTTCTGGCTTTGACAGGTTTTACTCTATAAAATTGTAGTTTGGGTGCAAAGTGTGTGAAACTGGGTTATATTCTTAGTGTTATTTAATATCTGTCTTACAAAGTGCTCTCGGAAGTTTCAAATCAAATGTGAAGTTATTTTCCACTTATTTCTCAAAATATTTGGCCTCTCAATTCCAATAACTAGGTACAATTTTATACTAAAATTAGAATTGCCAGTGAAATACGGCTGGTAGAATAAGGTAACCACATATAGGTTGTCACCGCCTTAACAAGCACCTCAAATTTCCAACCTAAAGAACAGAAAAAAGATCAAGCATGGTATTAATGCTCTCATTCTCCAGACCAGTTTCCTTTTAGAAGTACAAAGACTTTTCAGAGGGAAAATACATGGAATAAAATCCTACCCTGAAACCAGAGAACCAGTCCAAATAGCTTTTTTGGTGGCCAGGGTACCCTGAGGAACTTCCTTAAATAATTTTGTTTTTACTGAATAAATGTCATTTATATGCCTTTTTTTTTATATGCCTTACATAAATTTCAAGGTTTACAGGCAAGAAATCTTTTTAAATAATGACAGAAAGATCTTATTTATGTGCTCCAAATGTACCAAGCTCATTCTTTTTTAAACTTACTTTTAGTTCCCAATACTCAACAGGATATATGTAGAAGAAACTGAAGCAAAGTCTCCCTACCCGCCCCCAAAATAAAACGCAAAACATTAAGTATGAGTTTATTGCAAAATTTAAAGGTGGGGAATACAAGAAATGAAAACAGATACTACTGCACACTGGATTGTTTACATACTGGTATATAAATCAATCTAATACTTACTTTACTTCTTATAAATTCAGTTCAACAGATTTCTGTACTATTTCTAAATACAAGGCTGACAATATAGGTCCTTACCTTTCCATTAACTTCTCTTTATCCCAATTGAAGTGGCTAAGGAGTATTCTTGTGATAGTTGCTGGATTCTAAAGAAGGGGGGGGAGAAAAAGTCATTTTAAGGTAATAGCACTTCATTGATATTTAGTGAACTTCTAGGTCAAATTTAAATTTCCCTAACATTCTACCCAAATCTCCTTTCCTAAGATATTTCTTTAGTCCACTAAAGAAATACAAAAATTTAGTTATAAGATCAAAACTAGTTAAAAATTAGCTTGCAACATTAGTAATATAGCAAGTCTCTTATGATTCTAAAGCAGAATTCAAAATAAGCCAAAAGACATTATATGCAAAAATATTACTGTATTAAATCAAGCATTAATGAAAATTATTTTTGCAATTACAATTTAACAGACCACTCAGCACACTATCAGATTTAACAAGATTGCTAACGCCTTAAGCACTGAATTGTTCAAATGTATTCAAACAGATTTTAAATCAAAAGGTACTTCAGAGATATTTAACCAAACTCAGAAAATATCTGTACCATGTAATAATTTCTAGAGTGTAATCTTCAATTGCTATTTCTAGAACAAAAGGTCAATATTATGAAATAAACCCCAAATTTAATATTCTATCATTCAGTGCTGTCACAAATATCTCCATTTCCCATGAAACTAGTGAGCTTGCTATTTGAGTACAGAATTTTAACTCAAAACTTAATTGGATTTAAAAGATTTAGCTAAGCCTACCTCCTTCAAAGATACTAGACTTAGTTACAATGCCAGAGAGGGAATGCAATCTGGTTCTCTGCTGATTTGTATTTCATGTATAACTTTATCATATCAAATAACATTTCAAAACAGATCTCTATGCACTAGAAACTTTTACCTTTATCATGGTTAGGCCACTGTATCAGCTACCTATTAATTTAGTTAAAAGGTTATCTTCTATAACAATTAATGCTTTGAAAAGAGATCTCTGCCAATTATTCTCAACAATACCATTTGTCAGAGAAAAATTCATACCCCCAAAAAAGTAAAAAATGCAGATGAAGTAACTTTCACCCACAGCATACCAAGGATATCTACCCAGGTATTCCTTGCTTCTTAGGCCTGGACTTCCCTAAGAATCCTCCTTTAACAAAGCACTCCTGACATACACCAGCAATCTACACGTGTTAATATGTGGAAGGAAACCCAGTAACTGACCTTTAGCTATGTTTATTTATACAGAATATACAGATGCTCTATATCTCTAGCTCTTGCTTAGAAATGTGATTTACAATAACTTATCTTAAAAAATAGCATCAGAAATTGATTACAGATAAGGGATAAATTCAAAAGAGGCATCTGACCTTTTGTAAAATGACAGAGCTAACTCTAACAAGAGCTCAATGTAACCTTTCCCCCAGACACCACCTTTGCTGCCTAGGAACCAACCTCTATTACTAAGAAGTAAATTTCTTCAAGGTCAGCCTAAACAATGTGAATACCTCATGGAAACTCATTTGTTCCCTGACAGAAACACTGTTCCCAAATCTCCTCCCAAGACTGACACCAGCAAGGTAACTTTTAACAGACCACTCCTGAAAATTTCTGTCATGTCACTGCTTTGTAACCAGCATGAAGCCCCCTGTTGACCCCATGTCTTTCAATTATGCCTTACTTTGTCTTACCTTTGACTGACCTCAGTCACTGTAAACCACTCAGAATGTTGTGTCTGGTACTTCCTCCTCCAGCCCTATACCTATAATGCACCCCATTGCTCCTCCCTTGGATTCATATGTTACATTTGCTGGGACTTCACATTCCCCTGTTGCAATGTTTTTTTTTGGTCCTGCAGCTGTCTTTATCCCTTATAAAACTCTTTACTTTCAATTTTAACCAGGCTTTTTGATTTTGCTCTAAGACACAGGTTTTCACCGAGTTATTATGTATGACAATGGAATTTGCCTACAAACGAATCGAGTCATTCATATGTAAAATAAAGGTAATAATCCTATTAAGGGTGGGGGAATTAAATCTAAAAAAAAGTGATACTCATTAGAACTGTGTGTCTACTACTTTAGTACACCCCCTACACTATATTCTCTCCTACCAGAAAGGGCATTTGGGGAGAAAATGCTGCTTCAGAAATTAGGAGTCTCAATTTGCAGAGAGAAAAAAGGGAAGGGGAAGGAATACCCTCTTCTAAGCTGGTATCAACTGCACGGGGCAGTTCTACTCTGTTCTATAGGGCCGCTGAGAGTCAGAATTGACTCGATGGCAAAGGGTTTGGTGTTTTTTTTTAAAGCTGGTGTCAAAGCCTTTTCTGTGTCTGAGTTCCAGCATCAAATATTGGTCCCAGCCAGAGGTTCCAAAACCTGGTTCTAGGTTCATCGAAAATCACTATCGGAAGTTTTTCTAAAACAGATTCCTAGGTATCAACCCCCATTAATAGGTTTGGGCCTGGGCCTCCTTGAATGTGTTCATATTTAAATAATAAAAAATATGACAACTTACGTACCTACATTTTAGCTTATCCTTTAAAAAATTCTGTGTATCTACATTTGTTTGATAACATGCTCATTATACTGGAGGTAAATCCTCAATTTTTTTCCCCAATAGGATGTTAATGAAAATATTTGTCTACTCAATGACAACAAAATAAAAATACATTTAAAAGGGAAAAGAAAGAACTCATATGATAACCAGAATGAAATTAAGAATGCTGACACATTGTAAAAAATGTAATCAATGTCACTGAATACTTTGTATAGAAATTGTTAAATGGGCACCTAATTAGCTGTGTAAACTCTCACTAAAAACACAGTATTACTTAAAAAAATTTGTCTAGACCACACTGCAATAGTAGTGCCAGGGCTTTAAGTTATGGGAGGCATTTTGATCACATTTCACTACAGCTGGCTTAACTTATTTATGCACATTACATATGAAGAAAGGTGATGGAAGCATAATATAGATTATGCACCTTACTCTATGCTGGGCCCTGCACATGGTACTGTACACACCTCATCTAATTGTCCAAAGCATTCCATAAGTTAAACATACTTGTCTCCCATTTTAAATATGAGAAAACTATGGCTAAGGCTATAAAAGCCACATAGCTAAGTGCAATAGTTGGAAATTCTAACTGCAAAATTCCTTGCATTATTCCATGTAGTAAAACCTGGAGACTTAATATTAAAGATTTATTTAACTACTCATCATGTGCCTAAATACCCTTTACATCTCTACCGAAGGGTAACTCAGGACAAAGTAGGGAGAAGAAAGCACAATGCATAGAGGCACAAGGGAGATTCTGAGGTACTGAAAAGGGTCTACGTCTTGAATGCGATGGTGGTTACGTGAGGGGTATTCATTTGCCAAAACTCACGCTACATACTTAAAAGTGGGTGCATTTAATCATTAGAAGGTTAAAACCAAAAACCAAACCCACTGTTGTTGAGTGGATTCCAACTCACAGTGACCCTAGAGGACAGAAAAGAACTGCCCCACACCATTTCCAAGGCTATATATCTTTACAAAAGCAGACTGCCACATCTTTCTCTCATGGAGTGGCTGGCGGGTTTGAACCTTTTGGTTAGCAGCCGAGCACTTTAACGACTGCACCACCAGGGCTCCTATATGAAAGTTACGTATCATTAATATTGACTTGTTTAAAAACAAAACCAAACAATACTATCTGATTTCTGGTCCCCGACAAAATGGAGTAAACCCACTGCAGTGTCTCTCTCCTACTAAAAACTCTGGACAAAATGCAACCAACCAATGGCTCTGAAAATTAAGTAACAGCAAGTGGATTGGGGAGGAAAGTCAAGGCCCCTATGAGCTAGAGGGTATGGGGACGATACTCTTGAGAACAGAGCTATAATATAAATCACTGCCCAAGTCATACAGTGACCTGAGTAGGCATGGAAAGGGCCAACCTAAATAACATAGCCAAGACTTTGAAAACTGAACAAATATTGGAATCACTGCCAATATAAGGCTAAAAGAATTTGTGGTCACAATTTAACTGGACTGACTAGTCTACAAAAACAGACAATGATACACCTGCATTCTCTCATGATTTTAACAGGGCCAGAATCTCACAACATAATATCCAAAATGCCCAGAATAGAGTCAAAAATTACTAGACATACTAAAGACAAAAAAAAGTCTGACCAATTCTTAAAGACAATCATAGATTCCAACTTCTAGCTGACCTCTAGAGGGCTCTAGAATTATCAAAGACTTTTAAAGCAGCTATTAAAACCATGGTCCATTAGGTAAGGGTGAACATTCTTGAAACAAAAAAAAACAAATTCTCAGGAGAGAAATGTAAACTATAAAAAAGTAGTAAATGGGAATTTCAGAACTAAAAAACACAAAATTCACTGGATGGGGTCAAAAGCTGAACGGAAATGAAAGAGGAGCCACTGAATCTGAAGATGTATCAATTATTTAATCTTAACAGAGAGAAAAGAAAAGGTTTTAACTAATGAACAGACTCAGGGACCTGTGGGAGTAATATCAAAAGGTATAAAACTAAAATTCTATATTCAGTGAAAATACGGCTCAGGAATGAAGATGAAATAAAGATGTTATGAGACAAAGGAAAACTAATTCATCGTCAGCAGACCTGCACTAGAAGAAGTCCTTCAGGCAGAAGGGAACTAATACCAGAGAGAAATCTGGAACTTCAGGAACAATGGAAGAGCAAAAGAAATGGGAATAACTGTGCAAATATTATAGGCTATTTCTCTCCTCTTAAGTTCTCAAAAACATACAAAACTGTTGAAATAAAAAATCATAACTTATCATGGTAGCTGAGGGGGGTTAAGTTCTGTAGACATAACACATATGACAACTATAGGATAAAGAGGTCTGGAGGCAAAAATAATCTATACAGTTATAAGGCTTCCATGTTTCACTCAAAGTAGTAAATTACTAACTCTAAGAAGAACGTGAAGAGTTAGATTCTATATTATTATATTATTATAATCCCTAGAAAACCAAAGCCTGTGGTCGTTGAGTAAATTCTGACTCATAGTGACCCTACGAGACAGTGTAGAACTGCTCCACAGGGTTTCCACGGAGCCACTGGCGGATTAAAACTGCTAACCTTTTCGGTTAGCAGCCAAGCTCTTCATCAGTACACCACTAGGTCTCCATAATCCCTAGAGCAGCCATTAAAAAAAAAAAAAGATCTAGCCAAAAAACCAATAGATATAAAATTAAATATTAAGAAATTCAAACAATCTAAAAAAGGGGAAAAAGGGCAACAGAAAAAATAAAATAAAATGGTAGACCTAAATCCAATATCATCAGTAACTACATTAAATGTAAATGGTCGTAACAAATAACTTAAAAGACAGATTGACAGCTCAGATTAAAACAAAAGAGAAAAGACAAAACTATATGCTGTGCATAAGAAACAATTTTCCAATGTAATGATGTAGACAGATTAAAAGTAAAAGGATGCAAAAAGATATATCGTGCAAACACTAATCAAAAGAAAGCTGCAGCGGCTATAAAAACCAAAATAAACTTCAGAATAAGGAAAATTTCCATGAATAAAGAAAGGTCTCACGTAACGGAAAAAGGGTCAACTCACCAAGAGGATATAATAACCCTAAGTGTATACGCTAAAAACAAAGCTTCAAAATAAAGCAAAAACTGATAAAAATAAAAGTAGATCAGAACCTATTATACAGCCACAGTAGTCAAAACAGCCTGGTACTGGTACAACAACAGACACATAGACCAATGGAACAGAATTGAGAACCCAGACATAGATCCATCCACGTATGAGCAGCTGATATTTGACAAAGGACCAGTGTCAATTAACTGGGGAAAAGATAGCCTTTTTAACAAATGGTGCTGGCATAACTGGATATCCATTTGCAAAAAAATGAAACAGGACCCATACCTCACACCATGCACAAAAACTAACTCCAAGTGGATCAAAGACCTAAACATAAAGACTAAAACGATAAAGATCATGGAAGAAAAAATTGGGACAACCCTAGGAGCCCTAATACAAGGTATAAACAGAATACAAAACATTACCAAAAATGATGAAGAGAAACCCGATAACTGGGAGCTCCTAAAAATCAAACACCTATGCTCATCTAGAGACTTCTCCAAAAGAGTAAAAAGACCACCTACAGACTGGGAAAGAATTTTCAGCTATGACATCTCCGACCAGCGCCTGATCTCTAAAATCTACATGATTCTGTCAAAACTCAACCACAAAAAGACAAACAACCCAATCAAGAAGTGGGCAAAGGATATGAACACACATTTCACTAAAGAAGATATTCAGGCAGCCAACAGATACATGAGAAAATGCTCTCGATCATTAGCCATTAGAGAAATGCAAATTAAAACTACGATGAGATTCCATCTCACACCAGCAAGGCTGGCATTAATCCAAAAAACACAAAATAATAAATGTTGGAGAGGCTGCGGAGAGATTGGAACTCTCATACACTGCTGGTAGGAATGTAAAATGGTACAACCACTTTGGAAATCTATCTGGCGTTATCTTAAACAGTTAGAAATAGAACTACCGTACAACCCAGAAATCCCACTCCTAGGAATATACCCTAGAGATACAAGAGCCTTCATACAAACAGATATATGCACACCCATGTTTATTGCAGCTCTGTTTACAACAGCAAAAAGCTGGAAGCAACCAAGGTGTCCATCAACGGATGAATGCATAAATAAATTGTGGTATATTCACACAATGGAATACTACGCATCGATAAAGAACAGTGATGAATCTCTGAAACATTTCATAACATGGAGGAACCTGGAAGGCATTATGCTGAGCGAAATTAGTCAGAGGCAAAAGGACAAATATTGTATAAGACCACTATTATAAGATCTTGGGAAATAGTAAACCTGAGAAGAACACATACTTTTGTGGTTACGAGGGGGGGAGGGAGGGAGGGTGGGAGAGGGTTTTTTATTGATTAATCAGTAGATAAGAACTGCTTTAGGTGAAGGGAAAGACAACACTCAATACATGGAAGATCAGCTCAATTGGACTGGACCAAAAGCAAAGAAGTTTCCGGGATAAAATGAATGCTTCAAAGGTCAGGGGAGCAAGTGCGGGGGTCTGGGGAACATGGTTTGCGGGGACTTCTAAGTCAATTGGCAAAATAATTCTATTATGAAATCATTCTGCATCCCACTTTGAAATGTGGCGTCTGGGGTCTTAAATGCTAACAAGCGGCCATCTAAGATGCAGCAATTGGTCTCAACCCACCTGGAGCAAAGGAAAATGAAGAACACCAAGGCCACACGACAACTAAGAGCCCAAGAGACAGAAAGGGCCACATGAACCAGAGACCTACATCATCCTGAGACCAGAAGAACTAGTTGGTGCCTGGCCACAATCGATGACTGCCCTGACAGGGAGCACAACAGAGGACCCCTGGGGGAGCAGGAGATCAGTGGGATACAGACCCCAAATTCTCATAAAAAGACCAAACTTAATGGTCTGACTGAGACTGGAGGAATCCCGGCGGCCATGCTCCCCAGACCTTCAGTTGACACAGGACAGGAACCATCCCCGAAGACAACTCATCAGAAATGAAAGGGACTGGTCAGCGGGTGGGAGAGAGACGCTGATGAAGAGTGAGCTAATTATATTAGGTGGACACTTGAGATTGTGTTGGCAACTCTTGTCTGGAGGGGGGATGGGAGGATAGAGAGAGAGGGAAGCTGGCAAAATTGTCAAGAAAGGAGAGACTGAAAGGGCTGACTCAAGAGGAGGAGAGCAAGGGGAGTAGGGAGTGAGATGTATGTAAACTTATATGTGACAGACTGATTGGATTTGTAAACGTTCACTTGAAGCTTAATAAAAGTTATTTAAAAATAAATAAATAAATAAAAGTAGACAAATCTACAGTTACACTAACAGACTTCAACAGTCCACTGAATGGGTAAACAGAATATTTGAAAATTAACCCATGAGCCAATAAAGAAGTCTCATGAAAAACTAAATAGTATCTTGTAAAGTGAACTAAAATAAAACTACATCATATCAAAATTTTTGGAATGCAGTTAACAGTGTACAGAAGGAGATTTATTCTACCAAATACTTCTGTGAGAAAGAAACGTCCAAAATGCTAGAAAAAGAGTAAACTAAACCCAAAGCAAGCAGAAGGAAGAAAATAATAAAGAGGATAAATCAATGATATTGAAAAGAGGAAATTAATGAGCCAAAAGCTGGTACTTTAGATCAATAAAACTGATAAAATTCTAGCAAAGACTGACCAAAAAAAAGAGAGACACAAATTACCAGTATCAGAAACAAAAGAGGGAGTCTCACTACAGATCCTACAGACATTAAAAGGATGCTAAGAGAATTCTTTGCCCATCAAGTCAACAAGTTAGATGAAACAGACCAATTTCTTCAAAGACACAAACTATAAAATGCACTTAGGAAGAAAGAGATAAACTAAAAATTCCTATACATATGAAACAAAACATGTAGTTATAATCTTCTCAAAAAGACAAGTCCAGGCCTTAGATGGTTTCACTGGAAAACTCTACTAATCATTTAAGGAAGGAAAAATACCTATTCTACAAATATCTTCCGAAAAACAGAAGAGGAGGAACTTCCCAACTTCTATTAAAAGGTAGATTTAAAAACCAGAAAATGACATTATAAGAAAACTACTACACAAATAAGGTGTAAAAATCCTCACCAAAATATCAGGAAATCAAGTCCAGCAATATACAGAAAGGAAAATATACCAAGATCAAGTGGGGTTTGTCCCAAGATTAGTATTTGAAAATCATCCCATTTAACTGACCATATTAACAGCCCAAAGGAAAACAGGATGACTGTACAAGATACAGAAAAAGCACATGAAAAAATTAAACATCTACTCCTAATAAAAACTCTCAGCAAATAGGGGCAGAAGGGAAAGCTCCTCAATTTGGTAATAGTTTACAAAAAAAAGTACAGCTAACATCATACTTAATGGTGAAAGGCTGAATGCTTTTTCTCTAAGAAATGGAACCAGGACTAGTCAACACAGTATTGAAAGTCTTATCAGATGCAATAAGGCAAGAAAAACAAAAGGCACAGAGATAGGAAAGGAAAAAAAAAAAAAAAAAACTATTTACAAATGACATGATTGTGTATGTAGAAAATCCTATGGATTCTATTAAAAAAAAAATCCTAGAATAAATGATTTTAGCAAGGTCTCAAAATGCAAGGCCAATATACAAAAATGAACCATATTTCTATACACTAGCAACGAAATGCTGGAGGAAAAAAAAAAAAGTACCACCACCACACAGACACACACAAAAAAGTATAAATAGGGATCTGCATACTGAAACCTGCAAAACACTCAAGAAAGAAACTGGGAAAAAAAAGAAAATGTAAAATGGAGAGATACAGCAATCTCAATGGATTAGGAGGTTCAACATAGTTAAAATGTTAATTCCTCGCAAATTAGTCGACGGATTCAACTAGATCCCAATGAAATTTTTGGGAGTTTTTTTTTTTGGTAGATATCAATAAAACAAAAAAACCAAGCCCATTGCCCTCAAGTTGATTTTGATTCATAGCAACCCTACAGGATAGGGTAGAACTGCCCCAGAGGGCTTCCAAGAAGTATAGTTTTATGAGCTATATGGAATTGGAAGGGAACCAGATTAGCCAAAATAATTTCGAAAAAGACCACCACCTGATTTAAAGACATATAATAAAACAAAAGTATTGGCAAAAGGACACACACTGATCAATGGAACAGAGACCAGAAACAGACCCACTTAAATACGGCCACTTGATTTTTTACAAAGGCATTAAAACAATTCGATGAGGAAAACCAATCTATTCAACAAATGGCACTAGAACAATTAGACATCTATATGAACAAAAATCAGCCATGACCTCTACCACGCACCTTATATAAAAATTCACTCAAAATGGATCAGACATACATGTAAAAACATAAGACTGTATCATTTCTAGAAGAAAAGCTTTGTGACCTTGGGTTAGGCAAATAATTCTGAGTATAACACCAAAAGCTCAAGTTGTAAAAAAGAAAACTTGTAGACTGAAATTCATAAAAGTAAAAAGACACTGTTAAGAGAGTGAAGACACACCCCAGACTCAGAGAAAATATTTGCAAATATATTTATATTTACATATTTGACAAAAATTTGTAACTAGAATGTATTTTGTTAAATCCCTGAAAACTTAATAAGAAAACAACCCAATTTTAAAAACGGGTGAAAGATCTGAACAGACACTTCATCAATAAAATCTACAGTTGGACATGAAAAAGCACATAAAAAATACTCAACATCATTAGTTGTTAGGGAAGCACAAATATTACC
The DNA here is from genome assembly GCF_024166365.1 of Elephas maximus indicus. Classification (NCBI taxonomy): domain Eukaryota; kingdom Metazoa; phylum Chordata; class Mammalia; order Proboscidea; family Elephantidae; genus Elephas; species Elephas maximus. Next base: position 62,766,575 of record NC_064831.1, on the reverse strand, counting down.
ACAATATACCTATCAGAATGAGGGGTGGGAACTAACCCGACAATACCAAGTGCTGTTAAGTAGGTGGTGCAACTGGAACTCTCATGCATTGCTGGTGACAATGAAAAATAATACACCCAATAGTAAAAAGTTGGGCAGTTTCTTATAAACATACATTTACTATACAACCCAGAGATCCAACTTCTAGAAATATACCCAAGTGAAATGAAAACTTACGTCCATCCAAAAACTTGTCTGGAAATGTTTATAACAGCTTTATTTGTACCCACCAAAAACTGGAAACTCAAGTGTTCCTCAAATGGAGAATGGACAAACTGTGGTACATCATACAATGGAATACTACTCAGCAATAAAAAGAACTACTGGCACATGCAAAAATATAAATGACTCTCAAATGCATTATTTTAAGTGAAAGAAGCCAGACTTAAAAGGCTACATATTGCCTAATTTCATTTATATGACACTATGGAAAAGGCAAACTACAGAGATGGTGTACACATTAGTGACTGCCAGGGATTAAGGGTGGGAGAAGGAAAGGATAGAAAGAGGAAATTTTTCTTTTTTTTTGCGGGGGGGGGGGGGATGATGGTACTGTTCTGTAAATTGATTGTGGTGGTGGTCCACCTGACTCTAGGCAATTGTGTCAAAACTCAGAATTGTGTACTTAAAAGTGTAATTTTTATTGTATGTAAATTAAAATATAAATTGTAAAAGTAATCCAACCTGCGCTGGAACACCTATAGTGGTGTTCCCATTGCTAAAAAGAATGATGAACCGTCAAGAGGGCAATGCTGAGCAAGAGGAACAGAAATATACACAAAAGTAACATTATCAGCAGAACATTCAAATTTTAGGACAAGAAAGCAACCTAAAGATTTCACAACTTCTCTAGTTATAAGCTCTAAACCGGTGATTCTCTCTATTCTCGCTACACAGTAGAGTCTCCGGAAGAACCTGAAAAATACCAGTTCTTGGGCTTTGCCTCTGGAAATTGTGATTCAATTGTCTGCGATGGAACTTAGGCATGGGTTCTTTTTACCCAAAGTTTTTACCTGAAGTTCCACAGATGGTAGTAATGTGTAGCCAGAATTTTTTACTGCTCTAAACAGTTTCCTACTACATGGGCTCTGAAAAAGTGTATCTCTAGAACTTTCATATGAGTATGGCCATATAATATTTGATGAAAATGACATTCCAAGGTTACAGCAACAGTGTTTGCTTTGAACGTACCCCCAAAGTTCTATTTCTGCACTAACTTTTTAAAAAAGTGAGTCTGAATATGCCAACTGTGCCATAGGGGCTTTAATATCAACTGCACTATCATCCTCTATCCTTTGATCAAGTGGTCCTCAACTTTGGTAGCACATCAGAATCACCTGGGGAGCTTTTTAAAACTTACTTATAGCCAGGCCATACGCAAGGTCAAATACATCACAATTGGGGTAGGGAAAAGGAGTGGGGAGAACCTGGGCATTAGCATTTTTTTTAACCTTTCCTGGGTGGCTCTAGGAAACCCTGGTGGTGTAGTGGTTAAAAGCTTGGCTGCTAACCAAACGGTCGGCAGTTCGAATCCACCAGGTGCTCCTTGGGAACTTATGGGGCAGTTCTACTCTGTCCTATAGGGTCAATATGAGTCAGAATCAACTCGACGGCAACAGGTGTGTGTGTGTGTATATGTGTGGGGGGTGATTCTAATATGCAGCCAAGGGGGAGAACCATAGTGTTAGATGCATACATGTATGCAGACATGCCCACAGTCAAAAAACTGTGACAATCTCCAGGGAGAATCCCAATTAAGTAGTTGAATGACATTCCCATGTTTAGTACAGTGAGTAGGTGACCGTATTTTAGAGGAAAGATAAATATTAGACGAATGGGTCCTGTACTATTAAAAAGCAGTCACCTAAAATGAATAAAAAAGTTTCCTCCCCCATCAACATACACAGGAAGGCCTCCAATGCCTAGCTTCTTATTTATCTCAGAATTTGATCTGAAATAGAATTAAGTTAGAAACTTCATTTTAAAGCACAGTTTGAAGATTTTTCCTACACAGAATGGGCTCATGTTTCTATATTGTTTCTATCTAGTTTAATCTACGGGTTCCTAAAGAGAACAGATGGTCTAAATTTTAAAGACCATTGTTTTTAAGACCTTAAATAATATGAGAAACCCGAAACTCATAAAGGACAAAACCATCTGTGTAGTAAGAAGTATCTGCAACACCTAGAACAAATAACATGAATAAGCAAACATACACATCCATAAAAAACTAACACTTTATGAATTCAGAGTTAGCTGAAAAATACAAAATATTCAACCTCCTTAATAAGTGTTTTTAATCTACCACAATAATTCAGATTTTAAAAACTGGTGATATTCAGTAACAAAGATGTGGAGATATGAGCCTTAACACGTTAGTGAGAGTCCGCAAACTGTATTTTGTGAGGGTAGTTTGGCAGAACTGACCAAAATTTTTTAAATGTACATGGCTTAGGACCTAGAAATTCCACTTCTAAAAATGTACCCAAAAGAAATATACAAGTGAGGAAGGGTGAGAGGAAGAATTTTCCCCTCCACATAGTTTGAAAGAACAATAAAGCAAAGATACCCTACATATTTCCAAGAGGAGACTGGTTATAACTTATGCTATATCCATACTTGGAATATTATGCAACCACTAAAAAACAAAGTCGACCTGCATGCACTGACATGGAAGAGTATCTATGAGATGCTACTGAGTAAAAAAAGTAAGCTACTGAATGAGGCATGACATTGTTAAATGTAACAATATCAGTTATATATATTCATATTTATGGTATATTGAATGTACAATGGAAAAAGTTTAGAAGGATATATAGAAAAACTCCTTGTTATGACCCCTGGGGATTGGTTTGGTAAACGGGTAAAAAGAGGTGGGGCTTTTCCTACTTTATAAACACATGAACAGAAATTTAAAATATTACTTTTATAATAATTATCTCTAAACAGTAAAGGCCTTGGTACTCAAAGTACAGTCCACAAAACCACAATTATCTGGGAATTGTTAGAGATGCGTAATTACAGACCCCAAACCTCATATACTGGAGACAGTGCCGGTGACAAAGCAGTTAAAGTGCTCAGCTGCTAACCAAAAGGTGAGCAGTTTGAACCCACCAGCCACTCCTTAAGAGAAAGATGCGGCAGTCTCCTCCTGTAAAGATTTACAGCCTTGAAAACCCTATGGGGCAGCTCCGAATCTTCATTTCAGCTAGACCCTCAAGTTCCAGAGGTGATCTGTATATACATTAAAGTATAAGAAGAACTGACACTGGCTATAGAAAGTGACAATCTGAGAGTTACATTTATCTGCAACTACAAAAGGTTTAATTTCCAAATTCTCCTCAGATTTAACCAAATTGTGTAATTCAGGTATATTTTTTCTTGCCATTGAAAGTAAATAAATGTTAAGAGCTTTATAACAAGAGTCATAAAAAGGTCGCAATATAGTTAATGCTTAGTCAATGACATACAATAAAATCTTTAATGCATCCAAATTTCATACAATACCACCTAAAAAATCTACAAAATCACCAAAGGATGCTCTTGACTTTGAGCAGTCAGGATGTGGTGCAGGGGACAGAAAACACTAAACATACTGAACAAAAAAGGGTGTGTTTTAATAAAGAAGATCAGGCACTTAATTGTTGAAATAGTTGGAAAAGTGTGGCTTTAAGGGCCCAGGAATGACCACCAGAATTGAATCACAGGGAGCTCTCCCACTGAAGCCACCAATAATCTACTGCCATCAGTAGATTCCAACACACAGCAACTCTAGAACAGAGTAGAACTGCCTCATAGGGTTTCCAAGGCTATAAATCTTTATGGGAGCCAGCTGCCACATCTTTCTCCCATAGAGTGGCTGGTGGGTTTGAACCACCAACCTTCCCATTAGAAGCTGAGTGCTTTAACCACTGTGCCACCAGGGCTCCTTAAGCCACCAATGGAAAAACTTTATTCAAGAATGTACGGCAGATAACTGTGATCCAAGGATTAGAAAGTCGGGATCAGGAAGTCACCCCTGCCACTGCCACAACTGCCTGTAGACACTCATGAAACTAGGGCATGTACACAATGAACGGATTCTAGCTGTTGCTTTTGTCACAAATGCTTCTTGCAGAATGGGCAATGCAACACTGTATTTCTGCTGCAGCAGAAAAACTTCACATCTTCATTTTATCACCTAGCCAAAAAACCCAGAAAAGGAAGAAAAGATCAGCTCCTTTTAAACCTCACATATACAGATGATCCCCAACTTAAGATGTATTCAAGTTATGACAAACTGCACTTACAACTGTTTCCACAAAGACGTCAAGTTGATGCCTAGTTTCAAGATATTTAAAGACAGAATCATGCTGCTGTTTGGAGGAAATCCTGCTGGATTTAAATTAAAGCCTTTTCTTGTTTACCATTCTGAAAACCCCCAAGCATTCAAAAACACTGACAAAAATAAGTTGCCCATCTACTACAGAAGTAACTTGAAGACCTGGATGACAACTGTGTTATTCGAAAACTGGTTTTTCAATTGTTTCATCCCACAAGTGCACTCTTACTGCCTTGAAAAGAACATTCCTTTCGAGACTCTGCTGCTACTTGATAACGCCCCAGGACATCCTCCTCACATAGATGATCTCAATCAAGATGTGGAAGTGGTGTATCTCCCTGGCAACAGGACAGCTGTAATTCAGCCTATGGATCAAGGTGCAACCACCACCTTCAAGGCGTACTACCTACATACTATGTTTCCTGAAGCAATAGCAAACGTACATTACACGATTTTTGGAAGAATTATAATATTCTTCTGTGTATCCAGAACATTCCATTTTCCTGGGAGAAAGTTATGGGAAAATTAATACAGGAGATATGGGAAAGAGTTGCTAGTTATGTGAAAACACTCCAAGCATTTGATTAGGATAATACGATGGAAAATACCGGTGGAAAAATCCCCAAATGGCAATACCAATGAATTTTGATTTTGGTATCGCCGATGTGGAAGAGCCCACTATCATAAAGAAGTGGAAGCGACAGATCAGGACTTAACAGATTTTGAAATGGGAAGAAATGCTGCAGAAAGAAATAATGAGGAGGAGGAAGGAGAGAAGTTGTCAAAAAATGTTTACAGTGAAAGGATTAGCTGAAGTTTTTCCTAAACTAAATCAGGGGCTTGAAAACATGTACCCAAACACTGATCGCTTTGCTAAAGTTGATAGATTTGGGAAACAGTAAAACGTTACCGTGCGACATACGAATGAAAAAAAGAAAAGAAGGACCGTACAGGTACCTCTCACTAATTGTCTGACTAGAGATGCCACCCTCGTTCCCAGAGATAATCCCCATGACCCAGAACTTTCCACAAATGGAGTTATTACAACTGACAAAATGCCAGCGTTGTATGTTTATATGTAATGTTTCCAAGCCCTAAATACAAAGATTATATTTATAAAGATACTGATAAAAGGCAATAATAAAAAAAAGAGGTATTCAACTTACATCAGACCTGACTTACAACACTCACTGGAACGGAACTCTGTCATAAGTCGGGGACTACCTGTATATATCTATTTCACATCCAGAATCCTAAATGCAAAGTAGTCTGAGAAATAAAGTTTTTGGCTTTCTAGCCCAGTAGGTACAGAGACACTTAGATAGTCGGAGGGAGACAATCCACAGAATCCTAGGATGGCTTAAAGGTAATATACATTTCAAAAGAACTTATAATAAGATGATACTCGTATATACTATGCTCCTTAGTTCAAGTAGATACATGAGACTAAATGGGCAGCTCCTGTCTGGAGGCGAGATGGGAAGACAGAAAGGGATAGAACCTGGCTGAATGGACACAGGAAATCCGGGGTGGAGAGAGAGGGGGAGTGTGCTGTCACATTATACGGATGGCAACGTAACAATGTGCACATAAATCTTTGTATGAGAAACTAACTTGAGCTGTAAACTTTCACCTAAAGCACAATTAAAAGAAAAAAAGAACTTATAACTAAACAACACTAATCATCAAAGTTCCCAGTTTGGGATATTTACTACTAACTGTCCGCAAAGAAGGTTAAGATCTCAAAAGGAAGGGTAAAAGGGTAATGCTCTTGGGAGACCTTCCCAATGAAGGTGCTTCCTAGGTTACACAGGCAGGGCCTTCATTCCTTTGCTTACCACTCCTGGAAATGTTTTAAAACAGAATCTAACATTGACAAGTTTTAACCAAATGTCTCTAACCTTGTAGACCTATGATACTCACTTTGAAAGTCTGCTGAGGTATGCATCTGAAATGCAAATGTAGATGCACCAAAACCTGTTAAAGATTGCACCCAGCCAGCTAGCTACCCATCAACGGCCACTCAACTTGGCTTTGCTGTTCTTCACTTGTCCCTGTACGTGTATTTTAGAAAAGAAATTATGCAGACCAGGTCATACCAAATTTGGAGTCAGAAAGATTTCACCTGTAGAGGTTGTTTCGAGTTTAATCAGTGTTCAATAAGTAAATACATACATACATACAATGCTTCTGTACCTGGACGAGAAGGGTGTTCTCACTGTGCATAATCATCTGATTTCTTCTGTAAAAATCTGGCTGCGAACACAGATGAGGCACGGGTAGTGGGAGGGGTATATTTATGTCAACAGTAAAAACAATGCAACAGTAAGGTAAAACTTCTATCTTACATCAAAAAAGAAACTCAAAACTTAATTTAGCACTCTATGCTTTTGCACCTAGTTAATCAAGAGCCCAATCACCCCAAACAAACACAACCTTAGTAAACCTTTACCATTACATCAGACTCTGTTCAGGAGAGATTTTCTTGGCTCTTGGTCTCTTAACTGGCTATTCCTTGAGGAGGGGGAAAAAAAAAAATCCTACATATATAAAAGTTAAAAACTAAAGGTAAGGCCAAGAACCAGGTAACTAATCCCAAACTGCCACGGCACAATGGAACTAATCTAAACCACCAATGAAGATTCCATATAAACCACCTCATGCTACACCTTACTATTTTTGTGGTGGTCCAAAATTGAGAAAAAATTAAGGCTATTCAGTAACCTCTGTCAAGAGTCCCCAGATGGCACAAACTGTTAAGCACTTTACTAGCTCTGGGTGGGTTAGAACCCGCCCAAAGGTGCCTCGGAAGACAGGCCTGGCAATCTGCTTCTGAAAGGCCACAGCCTTGAAAACGCTTTGAAGCACAGCTCTGTCACGACACACGTGGAGTTACCATGAGTCGAAATGAACCTGATGGCCAGTAACAACAACAACAAATAACCTTTTCAGTTATCTATTCACATTCTCATTCTGGTTTCAACTATCAAGCTTAAAGTATTAGCATTCTACGTAACTATCCTGGCACGCTCTGAAAATATTCCATCCAAAAACCACAAGACATGTGACTGACTTCAATTCAATGTACCTCCACTTCTTCACTAACACAACCACTGTAAGGTGAACTGAGTATTGTTAATAAATTTTGTATGTAGTTACCTCTTCCTCTGCAGGCAACTTAGAAAAAGAGATACTCCCAACTGCTTCTTAATAACTAACTTGACCAGATCAAACCAGTATTTTCTCAAGCCACCTCCTTTTACTACTATTCTTCTCCTCCTGTCATAGCAACTTAAAACACGTAGGGGTTATTATAGGAGTCTGGTTAGGAATTCACAGATTACTTCTTATATTACATATGTATTTATGGTATATCATTTTTGTACAGCATAAACATGAATGAGTTTACTTGAAAAGCAAGTACTTACTTTGTTTAAAACGAGTGTGGGGGTTTTATTTAAGTAAATTTGTCTCTCAAACTTTCTAAGAAAAACCCTAAAAAAAGCTATCACAGACTTCTCTAAAGCTCAAAAAAAAAAAAAAAAAACCCAAAACCAAACTCACTGTCATTGAGCTGATTCCGACTCATAGCAACTCTACAGGGCAATGTAGAACTGCCCCATAGGGTTTCCAAGGCTGTAAATCAGACTGCGAGATCTCTTCCAGGGAGCAGCCAGAGGGTTCAAGCTGCCAACTTTTTGGTTAGCAGCTGAGCTCTTAACCATTGCACCACCAGGGTTCATTAAAGCTCAAATAGTAGTCACAAACGCAAGTAATCTTGAATTAGACATAAATACACTCCTATGCCCAAAGGAAAGTTTTATAACCAAGTATAACAGCCCAAGTACTTCTTCAGTACATTCTCTTGCCAATTAATTCTCAAAACACACAGCTCAATGAAAAAGGAAGACATAGCACAGACAACTGGAATCTTCCTCCATTCACGAAGGCATATAATGCATATCTGGACTAAAAATACTTCTATATATATATACTTGTTAAGGGGATTTTAAAGAATGAAGATATTATTAAATGTGGATCTTTGATGATAGACTGGACTAAGCCACTGCTTTAAAATTTAAGTTTTACTTGATACATGTACACAGTTTTAGAATTTAATAAACCCACTGCTGTCGAGTCAACTCCGACTCATAGGGATGCCAGGGGACAGAGTAGAACCTCCTCACAGGGTTTCCAAGGAGCGCCTGGTGGATTCTAACTGCTGACCTTTTGGTTAGGACCCCAACTCTTAACCACTACACCACAAGGGCTTCTGAGAAGTTAATACCAAAAAACCCACTGCCGTCGAGCCGATTCCCACTCATAGCGACCCTACAGGACAGAGAAGAACTTCCCCATAGAGCTTCCAAGGAGCACCTGGTAGATTCGAACTGCTGACCTCTTGGTTAGCAGCCATTTAACGGTCTTCTTTGCTACATCTCAGACATTCCTAATTTCTAAGCCTCTGCGGCAACCATTCCGAACTCTTTTGGCTGTGATATTTATTATTCTTCTAAACATTATAATTACGCTCAGTTATTTTTTCCATTTTAAATATTACCTATTATTTCCTTAATGTGAAAGATGAGGATTTAGCATTCCCATATGCACCCCTCCATCTTTCTTCTATAGTTTTATCATCATTTTTAGTTAAACCACTATGCATTGTAGTTTTTTTGTTTAAACATTTTATTGCGGTTTAGGTAAAAGTTTACAGAACAAAAGTTTCCAAATCCACAATTTATACAGATATTTTTCATAACACTGGTTGCAAGTCCCTCAATGTGTCAGCACTCTTCCCCATTTCCACCCTTAGTTTGTTTCCATTTGCCAAGCTTTCCTACCCCTTCCTACCTTTTGAGCTTTGTTTTTAAGTAAATGCTACCCTTTCAGTCTCGTATATTTGAATGTTCTTAGGAGTTCATTCCTTACTGATATTACTGCTCACTTTATAGGCCTGCCCATTGTTTGGCTGAAAGGTGATCTCTGGGAGTGGGTTCAGTTCCAAATGGGAACGGTATCTAAGGGCCACAGTCTTGGGGGTTCCACCAGTCTGTATCAGACCAGTAAGTATGTTTTTTTTTTTTTTTTTTTAATGAATTTGAATTTTGTTCCACACTTTTCTTCCACTCTCTCCAAGACCCTCTATTGTGATCCCAATCAGAGCAGCCAGTAGTGGCAGCCAGGTATTATCGAGTTCTTCTGGTCTCAGGCTAGAGGAGGCTATGCTTCATGTGATCCACTAGTCCTTTGGACTAATTGTTTTCTTGAGTCTTTGGTTGTCTTCACTCTGCTCTGGATGGGAGAGACCAAAAGTTGTATCTTAGATGGCCGCTCACAAGCTTTTAAGATCCCAGTTGCTACCCATCAAAACAGGATGTAGAACACTGTCTTTATGGATTATGTTATGCCAAATGACCTAGATGTCCCACGAGACTATGGTCCCTAGCCCTCAAGCCCAGTAACTCAGTCCTGCAAAATGTCTGGTTATGTTCTAAGACGTTTTCATAACTATGCCCCCTGTGTTTTGTTATATACATGCATATATTTGCAACACATACAAATGCATATGTAGAAATATCCACTGCCAAATCTATATATGCACATAGGTTTACTTCCATACGCCATCCATCTGTTGAGCCTACATATCTATGTACCCACTCATAAATTATTTGTTATCCATTGTTTTTAATATCCTGCTAATGAGAGAGAGAGAAGAAAATTACCAAAGCAGTATCAGAATTTAGTTTCCCAAAGCTTTAAAAGGACACAAGTCTTCCAGGTGAAATGGTCCAACACAATGAATCAGAACATTCACACACATCTCTCTAGGACACCAAGGATAAACAGAAAAGGCTGAAACTTCCACACACACACACACACACACACAGAGTTACAAAGAAATGAAAACCAGACTGGGATCAGATTTATTAAAATTCTAATCTAGCAATCTATCAATCAAATTTGAATATTATCAGGGCCACAATGAGTACTACTCTAAGAAGAATAATGTGGGAGTAAAATTAAGGACATAGTATAGAAAATGAGAGTAAATAAGGACATGGATCTAAGAAAGAGTAGATCCAACCTACAAGAACAGTGGTAAAGTCCATGGTTGAGAGCTATAAAATCAGCTTAGGGAGAAGGTTATTCTGATTAGAAGAGCAGGTTGGAGAACTCCGGGAGGGTAAATACAATCCAAATTACCTTGACACTAGAAGCACTGGCCTTAGTAAAATCTGTAACATTTGACATTAGGCCTGTTAAAAAAAAAAAAAAGCAATAATGATAATCCTAACATACTATTTGGACTGTCACAAAATTGATGAATGGTTATCAATTTTAAAATTAAACTATAAACAAATTAAGAATTCTTGGTTATTACTACAGAAAAAAGGACTGATAACATAAAGGCATAGCTGATATAGGGTGTGACTCTCAAAGATAGGGGGAAAGAAAGGAAAGAGATAAAACCAAAAGCTAATGGAAGTTTTTTCTAGCCAGCACCAAACAATGGGTATCTTGTGGGACAACTAGCATATTATGCACCACCAGACCGGGGGCAAAAGAAAATCTTACCACAAGAAGTGGGAGTATAAACTGGGGCACCTGGCTACCGACTATAAGAATGGCCCCCACAGTAGCATACAGTTTGTGTGAGATGAAGCAACAAGAAGTACTGCGCCCCACGGCTGGAGGTAAAGAACTTCTCCTGGGGTTCCAGGTGCTGTACTCACAAAACCAGGATCATCGATGTTGTCTACAATGTGTCAAATAATGAGCCGGCCCACACTAAGGCCCTGGTGAAGAACCACATAGTGCTCATTGACAGCATACAGTTCCAGCAGTGATAAGGGTCCCGCTATGCACAACCCCTGAACCTCAAAAAGGGGGACAAACTGACTCCTGAGGAGGAAGAGATTTTAAACAAAAAGCAATTGAAAAAGAATTCAGAAAAAAATAGATGCAAGGAAAAAGAATGTCAAGATCAGCAATCTTCTGGAGGAGTCAAGTCCTTCCAGCAGAGCAAGCTTCTTGCATGTATTGCTTTGTGGCTGAGCAGATGGTTGTGTGCTAGCAGGCAAGAAGCTGGAGTTCTATCAGCAGGAAACCAACACTCAGAAAGGCAAATGAAATCCTCCTCTTAGCTCACGTATTACAGGTGCTTAGAATCATAACTGACTCGACGGCAACTGGTTTGGGTTTTTGTTTTTATTCTACAGAAAATAACGAATGTTGGAGAGATGTGCGGAAACGAACTCTGATACACTGCTGGTGGGAATGTAAAATAGTACAACTACTATGGAGCATTTCCTCAAAAAGCTAGAAATAGAAATATCAGATGGTATAGAAATACTATATGATCTGGTAATCCTACTCCTAATAAATACCCTAAAGAAATAAAAGCCGTGACATGAACTGACATGTGCACGCCCAAGTTCATTGCAGCAGTATCCACAATCGCAAAAAGGTAGAAGCAACCTAAGTGCCTATCAACAGATAAATGGATTAGCAAATGTGGTACATACACACAATGGAAAACTATGCAACAATAAAGAATAATGACGAATCCGCCAAACATCTCATAACATGAGTGAATCTGGAGGGCATTATGTTGAGTGAAGTAAGTCAATCGCAAAAAGAAATCACGAGATCACTCTTATAAAATAACAACAAAAGGTTTAAGTATAGGAAAAAAAACACAAAAAAACCCTTGGATGGCTACCAGGAACGGAAGGGGGAAGGAGGGAATATTACCAAGGAGATAGTAGGTACGAGTTAATACTGGTGAAGGGAAAAGCAACACACAATATGGGAGAAGGCAGCACAAATGACGAAGGCTAAGAAAGGACGCTGACAGGAACACAGGAATAAAGTACAACTACGTTAACTACTGGAAGCCCTGGTGGCGCCAGTGGTTGAGCAGCTGGCTGCTAACCAAGAGGCTGGCAGTTCGAATTCACCAACTGCTCCTTGGAAACTCTTTGGGGCAGTTCTACTTTATCCTACAGGGTCGCAATGAGTCGGAATCAACTCGATGGCAAGGGCTTTTTTTTTTAATTGTGCTTTAAGTGAAAGTTTACAAATTAAGTCAGTCTCTCATACAAAAATGTATACACACCTTGCTACATAACCCTAGTTGCTCTGCCCCTAATGAGACAGCACACTCCTTCCTCTCCACCCTCTATTTTCGTGTACATTCAGCCAGCTTCTAACCCCCTCTGCCCTCTCATCTCCCCTCCAGACAGGAGCTGCCCACACAGTCTCATGTGTCTACTGGATCCAAGAAGCTCACTCCTCACCAGTATCATTTTCTATCCTATAGTCCAGTCCAATCCCTGCCTGAAGAGTTGGCTTTGGGAATGGTTCCTGTCTTGGGCTAAAAGAAGGTCTGGAGACCACGACCCCCTGGGTCCTTCTAGTCTCAGTCAGACCACTAAGTCTGGTCTTTTTATGAGAATTTGAGGTCTGCATCCCACTGCTCTCCTGCTCCCTCAGCGGTTCTCTGTTGTGTTCCCTGTCAGGGCAGTCATCGGTTGTAGCTGGGCACCATCTAGTTCTTCTGGTCTCAGGCTGATGTAGTCTCAGGTTTATGTGGCCCATTATGTCTCTTGGGCTCATAATTACCTTGTGTCTTTGGTTTTCTTCATTCTCCTTTGCTCCAGGTGGGTTGAGACCAAGTATGCATCTTTGATGGCCACTTACTAGTGTTTAAGACCTCGGACACCACTCTTCAAAGTGGGATGCAGATGTTTTCTTAATAAATTTTACTATGGTGGCAATGGTTTTTTATGGTAACCACTATAGCACAGACAATTCTGCAACAACAGAATCAAGAAGCAATAATCTACGAATGGATACATAGATATGCCAAGAGGTGAAGGAAGGGTAAGGGGACATACCCACTGGCAGATACAGGCTCGGTGGTAGAAATTTCTAAACACATGAGTGCAGGAGCTTGTCATATATTAATATAGACAATAGAGCACATAAGTGGCACACTCATGGAAACCTTTTAGACATAACTAAACACTTTATGCGACAAAGTTCCCAGGCTCAAAGACAGAAGAACCATAGACTCAGGGACAGCTACGTCAATTGGCACAATATAGCTCTTAAAGACAATGTCCTACATCCTACTTTGGTGAGTAGCATCTGGGGTCTTAAAAGCTTGAAAGGAGCCATCTAAGATACAACTATCAGTGTTTTCTAGTACAGAGCGAAGAAGGAAAAAAAAAAAAAAAAACTAAGACTCGAGAGAGCAATTAGTCCAAAGAACTAATGGGCCACATGAACCACAGCCTATACAACCCTGAGACCAGATGAACCTAGGTACCACTACCAACCACGCTCACTGGGACTGCAACACAGAATCCCAGACAGAGTGAGAGAAAAATGAAGAACAAGCTATTAAATTCACAAAAGAGACCATACTTACTTGTCTGACAGAGACTGGAGGAACCCCCGAGACTACAGCCCCCAGGGCACCCTTCTAACTCAGAATTCAAGCCACTCCCGAAGTTCACCTTTCAGCCAAAGATTAACCAAAACCAAAACCATTGCCACTGAGTCTATTCCGACTCATAGCAACCCTACAGGACAGAGTAGGACTGCCCTATAGGGTTTCCACAGAGCGGCTGGTGGATTCCATCTACCAACCTTTTGGTTAAGCGGCCTGAGCTCTTAACCACTGCACCAACAGGGCTCCGGCCAAAGATTCGCAGGCCTATAAAACAACGATACATGTGAGAAATGCGCTTCTTAGGTCCATCAAGTATACGAGATCAAATGGGCAACACCTGCCCAAAAACAGAGATGAGAAGGTGGTAAAGGACAAGAAAACTGGTCTAATAGAACCAGGGAACCCAGGAAGGAAAGGGAGAGGGGACAGTGCTTACACAATGCGGGACTACAACCAATGCCACAAAACAATCTGTGTATAAGTTTTTGTATGAGAAACTAATTTGCTCCATAAACTTTCACCTAAATCACAATTTAAACACAAATTTTTTAAAAAGGTGCTTATTATTAAAAAAACTGAGGGAAAAGAGAGAAGTATATTAAGTAATAAATGCTATCATTAGAAGACACAATAGCTCTTTACTTTTTTACAGGGCTTCGAACGAGTTCTTGGCCTAGGAAGTGACACGGGAACAGACTCAAATTTTTATATTTGGGTGACCTGAAACTATAACCAGAATGGAAAAACTCTGGGTCAAAGCCCTGCTAGAAAACTAATCTCTCTCTTAGAAAACAACGGCAGTGTAGGCACTACATAGCAACCAAATCTCTTGCCAGTTGGCCCCACTCAAAGATGGTGGCCAACCACACACCTTTGAATGTGTGTCACTCTACTTGGTCATGGCAATAATCTAATCTCACTCATCAGGCTCCTGAAAGGGCTCACTACGCACACCTCTTCCAAGTCTCCCACTCCAGGGCGTCAACCAGTAATTTTTCCCTCTCCGGTTATGGTTTCAGATCACCCAAATCTTAAAAATTTGTTTTTTAACAGGTTGGATAAAAAAGCCACAATAATGATTTTATATTAAGAACTTATTAAGAAAAGGCACAAGGGATATGAAAAGGCAATTCACAGAAATGTAAATCAAAGCAACCAGTTAATATTTTCTTTCTCAGACCAGTGAACATTTTAAGGTTCAGAATAGTGTCAGCAAGGTTGTAAATAAAGTGATAATTCAGTCTTGGTGCAAAGATAAACTCATATAACCTTTTTTAAAGCAATTTGGCATTATTTATAAAAACTATAACTGCCTTTGCTCCAGTCCAGCAAACTCACCTAAAACTTAGGAAGGAGGAAGCCCACTTCTAGGTTAGACTGTTAGGTTAAGAAAGAAAAAAGAAAGGAAGGAGACAACAACACGGAATCAACAGAGAAACTGGTATAGAAACTGATAAAGTCGTATTAGAGAATACTATACACAATTGTTTGGAGCCCCAGTAGCACAGTGGTTAAGAGCCTGGCTGCTAACCAAAAAGTCGGCAGTTTGAATCCACCAGCTGCTCCTTGGAAACCTTACAGGGAAATTCTACTCTGTCCAGCAGTGTCACCATGAGTCGGAATTGATTCCACACCAAAGGGTTTGGATTTTTTTTTTTTTGGTTTATACAATTGTTAAATTCACCATATGCTGCTGAAGGAAAAAAAAAAGCAAATTACAGAATAAAGTGGATCTACAGCAGGAAGTGGAAAGGGCATGAATATGACTCACCATTTTTTCTTCTAAAATAAGACCTACGATTCAGTTGCAGATTAAAGTTTATTGACATAAGAAAGCACTATTTTTTTTTTTCAATTAAGTATTTCTGAGCAAGGATTTAGGTCAAATTTAAAATCTCCCAGTTTTACTTACTAAGAATCCTTTTTTAAAAAGATATAGACTAACCAACTTTTTTTAAAGGTACCACCAACATGCATTTTAAAAAGGAGAAAGCAGAGAAGTTATTTTTAAATTGTCAAGAGTGGCAGAGTGAAGATTGGAAAAAAGGTCTCTGAAATTCAGAACTCTTTTGTTTTATATTGCTTTGGACTGACTGTTTCCAAGAAATTACACTTTCATGACTAATATTGTAATATTGCCACACTATAAAACATTAAAAAAAAAACTATGCTCTATTTAGCAGACCACAAAATAACTAAAATACATCTGAAAGAAGGTACTAAACACCAAATATGAAAGCATAAAGTTAATAACCAAAATGGATTCCAAGACCAAGAAAATAAAAAACCATCCCAGAACACACCAAAATGTCACATCTTAATACAACAGATTCAAAACACTCTTACTATTGTATACCATGAAACATCACTTCAAAATATGCTTCCACACTGAAGAGGCAGTAGAGTAGATCTTCTCTACTCACTATAGTATACAAAGTTTACTAAAGTATTAACTACTAAGTACATAAGCCTTTGAAGCCGGGAGTACTTAAGATCTTATCATTTATTTGCCTTTTCATTTGAAAATCTTTGAGAAACACTGAATTAATCTATTTAGAAAAACATTATCCCCCTCCTTTTAGAAGCATAACATCAAAAAAAATTAATGCAAATATCTGTATCATTTAGTTGTCCCTTTTTACAGCACCTCAACTTTCCAGCCAATACTACAACACAAAAGCAACCTAACACTTTACCTCAAAATATAAGCCTTTCATTTTTTCTTCTTCTAATGTTTGCATTGTGTTGCTTAAGTTCTTAAAACTTGCCTATGATTTACGTACTAGCATTCAAGTGCAAAAATACTATTGATCTCCCATTATAACCCAGTATTAAAAAAAGGAAGCCAATAATTGCTATTTATTAACTATCATTTAATGAGTAAATAGATACAAATATTTAAATAAATTGTACAAATATTTAAATCGAAATCCTTAAGCTCGCTTGTAGAAGTTAGTTAAAGAACAACCTGGAAGATTTCGATCATTCTCATCAAAATATTCCAGAATTGAACAACAAATAAATATATTCATATACACACATGGACAGATCAATCTATCTTTTCTGCTGCTTCTCCCAGTTTTACAAACGAGATCCCCTGTCACTAGAGTTTCTGAAAATCAATCATGTCCATGAATCAAGCAAATCATTAGTACCCTCCATTTAATCATCTCCTCCTTCTATAATTCAGTATTTTAAACTAAGACAGTGACAAATGCCAATTTACCTTGCTGGTGAAGTGCCAAGTAGGCTTCTGGTTTTAAAAATATTAAAACTGCCCTTTACAAACAAACATATAAAATTTCTCATGTCAAAACAGGCTTTCCATTAAGATTTACAGGATAAACCGTGTGCCCTTAAATAATGAAGCATTTGCTGCCAATGTGTGTATGCGCATGTGTATTTAATGGTCCTTTAATGACTGGTCTTTGGAACGATTCTGTCCTACCTTTGCTGCTGCAGCCCGCCTGTCCTTTGCATCACTGAATTCATACTTCTGGAAGTACCCAATATGCACTGTAACAGACAGATGGACAGATCAATGGGCCACAGCGGCAAAGGCCAGATAGACAGACTTGATAAAAATTAAAACCAAAGTATATAAAGGGTGAAACCAAAAGAAAACAAGCCTACCTCTATTCTGTAGTAAAATACCTAAATCTGACGTCTGCAACCCTCCCACATGCATCCCCCAAATAAACTTTTTAATTTATGTATCATTCCCCCTTGTTTCAAGCAGAAATATTACCGCTACAATAGGCAAAATAAATTAACCAGTATTTTTAATAGCATCAAAAGTTACAGATATAACAGGCAGTTTCCTAATCATACCATACAGTCTCATCAAACGGAGGTTGCCTTTTATTTAATCCACAAGAAACCATTTATTACATTAACAGGAGGCTTTCTATATGAAAATTAAAATGGTTATATTATTAATACATACCAAAAATTTCTGCTGTAACGCCCAGGTCTATGTGATTAGAGTATATACTTGGAATCACTGAATAAAAATCATTTTCAGCATTTGAACATTCTATATTTTCCTGTCTTTCCTTGTAAAAATGGTTGCTTAGCACCACATCTAAACAAGACAACTTTGGGGGCTTAAAAGAATATGCAACACTATTAAGAGCATCTTTAAAAGCTACGTAGAATCCTCCTGTAGCCTCAAATCCATTCAAACAAGTATTCATACTTCAAGAAGATTTTAAAAGTTTTCAAAAGAACCCTTAATATCTCAAAATGCTGGTTTAAGCCAACAAATACTGTTGTTTGATGACTTCTTTAGTAAACATTACTCCAAATGCCTCCGTTTCTCTTGTAATACTAAAAGTTCTTAAAAGTTCACATGCATGGAAAAACAAGTTTTATTTAATCAAATGATCTATTTAACATGCATCTAAAATAAAAGTCCATGCCACATGTTTAAATACGTTTGAGGAAAAAATTTCCCATATATATTCCTTATTGTAACCCCTCAAAAACATGAGCAGATAAAAGAGAGTGATACACAATGGAATACTATGCATCGATAAAGAACAATGACAAATCTGTGAAACATCTCATAACATGGAGAAACCTGGAAGGCATTCCCACCTGGAAGGCATTATGCTGAGTGAAATTAGTCAGAGGCAAAAGGACAAATATTGTATAAGACCACTATTATAAGATCTTGAGAAATAGTTTAAACTGAGAAGAACACATTCTCTTGTGGTTACAAGAGGGGGGAGGGGTGGGAGAGGGTTATTTACTGATTAGTTAGTAGATAAGAACTACTTTAGGTGAAGGGAAGGACAACACTCAATACAGGGAAGGTGAGCTCAACTCGACTGGACCAAAAGCAAAGAAGTTTCCTGGATAAACGGAATGCTTCGAAGGTCAGCGGAGCAAGGGCAGGGGCTTGGGGACTATGGCTTCAGGGGACATCTAAGTCAATTTGCAAAATAAACTCTATTAAGAAAACGTTCTACATCCCACTTTGAAGTGTGGCATCTGGGGTCTTAAATGCTAAGAAGGGGCCATCTAAGATGCATCAATTGGTCTCAACCTACCTGGATCAAAGGAGAATGAAGAACACCAAGGTCACACGATAACCATGAGCCCAAGAGACAGAAAGGGCCACATGAACTATAGACTTACATCATCCTGAGACCAGAAGAACTAGATGGTGCCCGGCCACAACCAATGACTGCCCTGACAGGAAGCACAACAGAGAACCCCTGAGGAAGCAGGAAAACAGTGGGATGCAGACCCCAGATTCTCATAAAAAGACCAAACTTAATGGTCTGACTGATGACTAGAAGAATCCTGGCGGTCATGGTCCCCAAACCTTCTGTTGGCCCAGGATAGGAACCATTCCCGAAGACAATTCATCAGACATGGATTGGACTGGACAATGGGTTGGAGAGAGATGCTGATGAGAAGTGAGCTACCTGTATCAGGTGGACACTTGAGACTGTGTTGGCATCTCCGGTCTGGAGAGGAGATGGGAGGGTAGAGAGGGTTAGAAACTGGCTAAACAGTCGCGAAAGGAGAGACTGGAAGGAGGGAGCGGGTTGACTCATTAAAAAAAAGGGGGGGGGGAGTAAATGGGAGTATGTATATAAGTTTATATGTGAGAGACTGACTTGATTTGTAAACTTTCACTTAAAGCACAATAAAAATTATTTAAAAAAAAAAAAAAAAAGGAGACGTGATAACCAGATATAATGCAAGACATCCTTGATTCGATCCTGGGTGGAAAGGAAAAAAGCTATAAAAGATGCTTTTGGGCAACTGGGGAAATTTGAATGTGGTCTGTATATTTTTTTCCGTAACAACTTCATTAAGATATTAATACACATATCATAAAATTCATCCTTTTAAAGTGTATAGTTCATACCACATGACCCAGCAGTCCCACTCCTTGGAATATATTTCAGAGAAATAAGAGCCTTTACACGAGCAGATATATGCACACCCACGTTCACTGCAGTGCTGTTCACAATAACAAGAAGATGGAAGCAACCAAGGTGCCCATCAATGGATGAATGGATAAATAACCTATGGTATATTCACTCAATGGAGTATCACACATCGATAAAGAACAACGATGAATCCGTGAAACATTTCATAACATGGAGGAATCTGGAAGGCATTATGCTGAGTGAAATTGGTCAGTTGCAGAAGGACAAACATTGTATGAGACCACTATTATAAGAATTTGAAAAACAGTTTAAACAGAGAAGAAAATATTCTTCAATGGTTACAAGAGTGAGGAGGGAGGGAGAGGGGGGTTTCACTAATCAGACAGTAGATAAGAACTATTTTAAGAAAAGGGAAAGACAACACACAGTGCAGGAGACGTCAGCACAGCTGGACTAAATCAAAAGCAAAGAAGTTTCCTGAACAAATTGAACGCTTTGAAGGCCAGCATGGCAGGGGCGGGGGTTTGGGGATCATGGTTTTTAAGGGACATCTAAGTGAACTGGCATAATAAAATCTATGAAGAAAACATTCTGCATCCCACTTTGGAGAGTGGGGGCTAGGGTCTTAAATGCTAGCATGCAGCCATCTAAGATGCATCAATTGGTCTCAACCCATCTGGAGCAAAGGAGAATGAAGAAAACCAAAGACACAATTATGAGCCCAAGAGACATAATGGGCCACATAAACCTGAGACTACATCAGCCTGGGACCTGAAGAACCAGATGGTGCCCAGCTACAACCGATGACTGCCCTGACAGGGAACACAACAGAGAACTGCTGAGGGAGCAGGAGAGCAGTGGGATGCAGACCTCAAATTCTCATAAAAAGACCAGACTTAGTGGTCTGACTGAGACTAGAGGGACCCAGGGGGTCGTGGTCTCCAGACCTTCTTTTAGCCCAAGACAGGAACCATTCCCAAAGCCAACTCTTCAAGGCAGGGATTGGACTGGACTATAGGACAGATAATGATACTGGTGAGGAGTGAGCTTCTTGGATCCAGTAGACACATGAGACTGTGTGGGCAGCTCCTGTCTGGAGGGGAGATGAGAGGGCAGAGGGGGTTAGAAGCTGGCTGAATGGACACGAAAATAGAGGGTGGAGAGGAAGGAGTGTGCTGTCTCATTAGGGGCAGAGCAACCAGGGTTACACAGCAAGGTGTACATACGTTTTTGTATGAGAGACTGACTTGATTTGCAAACTTTTACTTAAAGGACAATAAAAATTAAAAAATAAATAAGTGTACAGTTCAGTGGTTTTAAGTATATTCAGAGTTGTGTAATCATCAGCTACTA
Source organism: Elephas maximus indicus (assembly GCF_024166365.1). Lineage (NCBI taxonomy): Eukaryota > Metazoa > Chordata > Mammalia > Proboscidea > Elephantidae > Elephas > Elephas maximus. Next base: position 62,745,490 of record NC_064831.1, on the reverse strand, counting down.
TCAAATTTTATAACATTTTCATCACTCCAAAAAGAAACACTGCACCTATTATCAGTCAATCTCCATTCCTTGGTTTCCCCCTTGCCTCTGGCAACCACTTACCTACTTTCTGTCTCTACAGATTTGCCAGTTTTGGACATTTAATACAAATGGTTCCATGCAGTATGAGACCTATTATGACTGGCTAATTTCACTGTTTAATTATCTAGAAAGGTCAACAAACTGAGAGCCTGAAGAGCAACTATTAATCCATCAAACTAGTTAAATAAAGGCTGCTTAAAGCTTCAACTAACACTCATTTGACAGATGAGGAAACTGTATTCATTCAAGTTAAGTAACTGATACAAAGTCACACAGCTGGTAAATGGCAAAATGGGAACCTTGTATGCGATGCCAAAATCATAAAATAAGTCACCAACTCTGATTCTACCTCCTAGTAAGTTGAATGCCTCCCCTTCTCTCTATTCCAGTCCTGCTAATTCCATATTTCTTACCCAGATTACTGTAATAGGCTTCTCATTACAATTCCTGCTTTCTATCTGACCTTGTTCCCATTTATTCCCCATACTGCCAACAAAGTCGTCTTACTAAATACTAATCCCATCCTACTATTTTAGAGGTTTAAAGTTTGCTTCACCTGGTCCTAAGGGATAAACTCATCTCAATAGCACTATGTGTAAAGCCTTTCATAAATTGATCACACTACCCACGGGTCTAGCCTCAGCTCCTATCACTCTGCTTCCTGATAATTTTAGCAATATTCAATTACTTATCATCTATTCAACATACCAGACCATTAATAGCTTCTGTCTTTCTACATTCTACCCCTCTTCCTCTGACTGGAATGCCATCTAAAACTTCATCTGCCTAGGAAGTTACTATACATTTTCTAAAACCTAGCTCAGGCTACTTCTACCAGGAAGATTTGCCAGTCCTTCCCAGAAAACAGCCTTAAACATTTCTTTCTTTGACTTTGTACTTCTACTGTTACACATATCACTATACTGTAACATACTTACGCCTGCCTCCTTAAAGAATTGTTCCGTATCTGTCAGCTAATGAAATCCTGGTTGGTAAAAGCAATCAGGTACTCAACTTACACAGTATACTGCTCCCAATTAAACTTAAAGCATTATTTTTAAGGACCCATTAACCTCAGAAACTTAAAAAACACAATCATAAGATATTTAGGGTCTCACAAGGATAAGCAGCAGGTTAGGGAAAAGGGTGAAAGTTCTGCACTTAAAAATGTTAAGAAATAAGACATGAATAATATTGGTTGTCTAAGGGAGGGAAGCAGGTAGTTGATATATGAGTGAGAGAGAAGTATTTTTAATTTTTTGTCTTTTGTATTTTATAAAACTTGAGCCTGGCAAATGCATAGTCAAAAAAAAAAAAAAACTTCCTAAGTTCTAAAAAAAAAGTTTATCGACAGTGTATCTTAGAATACTAAGACTGCTTAAAATTTTTTTTTTTTAATCAGAGGCTATAAATGGGAGTCCAGTCATACTGGCATAAGTATTCAATCTATTTCTGTATTATGTTTTGGTTACATAGAATGAATAAAATCTTGATTCATAAAGATAACTTCGTGTTGCAATTTCAGGCTACTCTTCACTTAAACTGACCCAAAAGCTTGAAAAAGGTAGAAAACATTTTATGCAGAGCTAACACTGTCTAGCAACTTCTTGTATTTTCAAAAAGGTAGAGTCAGAAGAAATAAATATACAGAACTCAAGATCCCAAATCTATAAACAATACAGCAACATTAATATGAATTCGCTTGTTACTGAAACACTTGCCAGTGTTCTGTAATGAGCGTATGAATAAACAGGTCAGCCTCAGCCTTGTCTGGCATTTAACTGAACAGGGTAAGGTGCATATGAACTGCTGTAGTGTTCTATGTTACATAACTTCCACAGGCCTGAATCCAAAATACCAGTGCAAAATAATCTTCCTAATTAACAATCCATAAAAAGTAAAGCAGAAATTTTATTCTGGATTCTGTGTTGGCATGGATAAATACTAATGAATTAGTAGTCTCCAATACATTACATTATAGAAAGGCTATTAAGGGAAAGGTTAGAACCAGGTAGGTACAAGTAAGAAGCTGCAGAGAGACAAATACTACCCTCAGTATGTGGAAGAACTAAGAGCTATTCAATATGAAATGTGCTGCTTCTAGAACTAGCTCTGGAGTTTTAACTCACCGTAGAAGTTTAAGAATAGGCTCAGGAGTGAGCTTCTTGGCTCAAGTAGACACATGAGACTATGTGGGCAGCTCCTCTCTGGAGGCAAGATGAGAAGGCGGAGGTGGACAGGAGCTGGCTGAATGGTCACGGGGAGTACAGGGTGGAGAGGAGGAGTGTGCATGCTGTCTCTTTACGGGGAGAGCAGCTAGGAGTACATAGCAAGGTGTGTATAAGTTTTTTTTATGAGAGACTGACTTGATTTGTAAACTTTCAATTAAAGCACAACAACAACAACAACAAAAGAATAGGCTCAGGAGAACTCAAATTCCTAAAACAAAAAAAGCCAGACAAACTGAATCAATAAGAGAACAGGACTCCCCGAGACTATCGCCCTTAAACACTGTTTAAACCTAGAGCCCAGCCTACCCCGAGATTACCTTTTAGTGAAATAACAGAGTGGCGCACAAAAGAAAGGATATTACCTGTAAGATCAGTGCACTACTTAAAAACAGCTCTATGAGACCAAAAGGTCAACAATTATTTGAAAGCAAAGATGAGAAGATAAGGAGGCAGGGAAACTAGAGTATTGGAAATGGAACAAACAGAATACAAATAAAGAGTATGCTGACAAATCATGATGAACGTAAACGTAACTAATGTCACTGAACAACCTGTGCGGAAACTGTCAAATGAGAACCTAACTTGCTATGTAAATTTTCACCGGAAACTCAGTGTCATTAAAAAAAAAAGAGCAGGCTCAGGGACCTAGTACAGTAGTTGGTAAGTGGTTGACCTGGAAAACCCAGGTCCCTTCCTATTTTGTTGATATGACTCTATGTGAATCAAAAATTGTGCTGACTCTGGTATGAAACAAAAATTTGACAAGCTTACTTTCATCCTTAATTCTTCAGTATTGTTTAAATGTTATGTGACAATAGGATCTTTGTGAATTTTAAAGTCCTATTTTCTCCCTTTTGGCTTTACAACTGGGTGGAATGCAATATTGTAAATCAAACTTTGAATACGGTCCTAAATTCTGAGGACCCAGCTACGACTATGTTAATGCAATATGAGTTGAGATGATTACAGAAAACAAATTTTCTAGGCCCAATGAAATGAAATTATTGTATTTTAAGAATCCAATAACAAATTGGTAAGTAAAATTATGTACACATATTCTTTTCCAATGAATATTACATTTACATTAACATAATCTGAGGCCCATGCTATCTATTCAAGTTTTCTCCTTCCTAGAAAGTGAAGAGTAGACTAAAAAGATATTTTTATGACATTTGCATTTAAATGCATTTAAGCTCATCTGAGAATGTCACAAAAGAACTATTTTGTCATTATTGAGTAAAACAGTCAGCTATTTTCCCTTAAAACAAGCATTTGTTATCTAAAAGTACATCCATAAAAATTTTACAATACTATTTTTCCAGAATCTCCTGTTGTTCCTGTCAGAGCGAGAATGATGGGTTTGTGGACCACAGTTTAAAGGAGCCCTGGTGGTACAGTGGTTAAATGCTTGGCTGCTAACTGAAAGGTAGGTGGTTTGAACCCACTAGCTGCTCCATGGGAGAAAGATGTGGTAGTCTGCTTCCGTAAGGATAACAGCCTTGGAAACCCCAGGAGACAGTTCTAGTCCTACTCTGTCACATAGGGTCATTTTGAGTTGAAAATTGACTGATGCCAATGGTTTTTTGGGGGTCTCAGTTTATAGTTTCATACATGAATTATTAACAAATTTTACACATTTATTATTTTACATTACACTTCATGTTTTTAAATGGTTATGCTGGACTAGAGAATTGTAAATGTAATAACAATTTTTGCTTGAAATTTTCTTGAGCAGAGGTACAGTCTGTAAAGTTTTAAATGGTGTGTGCATTATGCTTCTGACTCTCCCCCACTCTTACTGTTTATTATTTATTTGGGTTCACAAGTCATAGCAGTGAAGTTACAAGTCAAAGGTCATTGATGCAGTCTGTATAAGTCAGTCTCCCAAGGCATAGAACAGGGTGAAGAAACATAGAAAGGAGATCTGGAAAGGCAAACAGAAAATACCCAATACGCAAGACATTAACATTCACATGTTTTATTTATATTTAATGATATACTGAGTTCCAATTTCAGCTATGAAGACTTGGACAAGTTATTTAATTCCTCTGAGCCTCAATTTTTCTACCCATAAAAGAGTATAATTACTATCTACTTCACAGAATGGCTATAAAGACTAAAGTCTGTGATAACTGGTTAAGAGGGAAAAAAACACGCTAAAGAATAAAAGAGTTAACTCAGAAAAGTCTGCAGCAGAAGAACTTGAATAATTTATTAAAGAAATTGGGATAGTACGAAGCCTTATTTTTATCAATAATAAGAAAACTCATTCATATTTAATTTTGTCTGTTTATCAGCTATGTTCCAGGAACTGTTTTGGGTAACGGGAATACCAAAATTCATACACTGGTCCTACCCTCAAGGATTTCTGAGTCTCAACAGAAAATAACAATAAGAGACAGGTAAGGCCCAAGCCATGGTGTTTTCAACCACCTCATATGCATGTGAAAACTGGAAAATGAATAAGAATTGATGCTTTTAATTATGGTGTTGGGGAAAAATACTGAATATACCATGGACTGCCAGAAGAACAAACAAATCTGCCTTGGAAGAAGTACAACCAGAATGTTCCTTAGAAATGAGGATGGTGAGACTTCGGTTCACATACTTTGGACATGCTATCAGGGGGGATCAGTTCCTCAAGAAGGACACCATGCTTGGTAGAGTAGAGAGTCAGCAAAAAAGAAGATGACCCTCAACAAGATAGAGTGACACAATGGTTCCAACAATGGGTTCAAGCATAACAAGGATGGTGAGGATGGGGCTGGACCAGGCAGTGTTTTGTTCTCTACTGTGCATAGGGTCACTATGAGTCGGAACCGACTCGAAGACATCTAACAACAACAAAAGAAGCTGTACGTTTTGCTGTGTATATTCTCAACAACAAAACAAATTTAGAAAAAAAGAGACTTCTGTAGTTAATCTTATAATTTAATCTAATCAAAATGAGCATTCAATTTTCTTTCCTCAACAGCAGTGAAACCTCTGAAAATAACCCACTCACTTCTGAGATCCACTTAAAAAAAATACTTTTGACAGGATATTTAATGTCAACTTGACCAAGGCAAGGTCATGGAAGCTCCATAGACATATCCAAACTCCCTGAGGGACCAAATTACTGGGCTGAGGGCTGTGGGAACCATGGTCTCGAGGAACATCTAGCTCAACTGGCATAATACAGTTTATAAAGAAAATGTTCCACATCCTACTTTGGTGAGTAGCGTCTGGCGTCTTAAAAGCTTGCGAGCCACCATCTAAGATAATCCATTGGTCTCACCCCGTATGGAGCAAGAGAGAATAAAGAAAAGCAAAGATCAGTCCGAGGACTAATGGACTACAACTACCACAGCCTCCATCACACTGAGTCCAGCATAACTAGATGGTACCCGGCTACCACCATCAACTGCTCTGACAGGGATCACAATAGAGGGTCCAGGACAGAGCTGGAGAGAAATGTAGAACAAAATTCTAACTCACAGGAAAAAGAAAAAAAAAAAAAAACACTTACTGGTCTGACAGAGAATGGAGAAACCCTGAGAGTATGGCCCCCAGGCTCCCTTTTAACCCAGTACCGAAGTCACTCCCTTAGGGTCACCCTTCGGCCAAAGATTAGACAGACCCATAAAACAAAATGAGACTAACAGGCACATCAGTTGCGGGGCAAGGACAAGAAAGCAGGAGGGGACAGGAAAGCTGGTAATGGGGAACCCAAGGGTGAGAAGCGGAGAGTGTTGACATGTTGTGAGGGTGGCAACTAATGTCACAAAACAATATGTATATTAACTGTTTAATGAAAAACTAATTTGCTCTGTAAACCTTCATCTAAAATACAATTTTTAAAAAAAGATACTTACTGCCATAATTTTATATAAATTATGAACGATAAGGAAAAAATAACTGCATTCCCTAACGTACGTACCAAGAAAAAGACAAAATTTTCCACATAATTATGATGGTATGCTTTGAGTAGGAAATAAAGTACTCCAATACTGCAAATCTGTTCATAGAAATAAATAAAACCCCTGCACTTATTACCAGAATTAGAAGGATTAAACCAAAAAAAAAAAAAAAACACCAAACCTACTGCCATCAAGCTGATTCCGATTAATAACAGTGAAAACTTTATTGATGAAATGATACGATGTCTGAAATTTGCTTCAAAATACCTTGAGGGAGAGAGAGGAACACGTGTATACAGATGAAGCAAGAATGAGCACAGCTGACACTGGCAGATGAGTATATATGAAGGCTCATTATACTACTACACTTTGTACATGTTTAAGATTTTCTAAAATTAAAGTTTTTAAAAAGTAAAAAACAAACAAAAAAACCTCGGCAGGAGTCCCTGGGTGGTACAAAGGTTAACAACTCAGCTGCAAACCAAATGACTGGCAGTTCGAGTCCACCCAGAGGAACCTCAAAGAAAGCCCTGGCAATCTACTTCTGAAAAATCAGCCATTCAAAACCCTGTTAAACCTTAAACCAAAAATATCCCCAGAAGTCTTCTTAAACCAAACAACAGATTAGCTTAACTAGTAAAGAATACCTGCCTTGAACATTATACTTTTTTAAAAGACACATAGTGAATCAGGAGCCCTGGTGGCACAGCTGTTAAGAGTTTGGCTGCTAATCAACAGGTCATCTGTTCACAGCACACAACAGACAGACTTAGCTATAAAATAAAAAAGAAAAAAAAGGAAACCAAGAACACCAAACCCATTGCCATCCAGTCGACTCCAACTCATAGCAACCCTATATGACAGAGCAGAACTGCCCCATAGGGTTTCCAAGGAGTGGATGGTGTCTTTGAACTGCTGACCGTTTGGTTAACAACCATAGTTCTTAACCACTGTGCCACCAGCATTACAACCTCATGTAGGCTACATCAAATATCCATGTGAAGTGCTATGGAAACCCAGATACAGAAGCCCTGGAAAGGTAGTGGAGAAGGACAGGGAAAAAGACCCAGACAGAGGGTTATACTTTAACATGAGGCACTGGTGGTTCAATGGTACAATTCTCACCTTCCATGTAGGTGACCTGGGTTTGATTTCCTGCCAATGCACCTGATGAGCCGCCACCGCCTGTCAGTGAGGCTTGCATGTTGCTATGATGCTGAATGGAAACCCTGGCGGTGTGGTGCTTACGTGCTACGCCTGCTAACCAATAAGTCAGCTGTTCGCATCCACCAGGCGCTCCTCGGAAACCCTATGGGGCAGTTCTACTCTGTCCTATAGGGTCGCTATGAGTCAGAATCAACTCAGTGGCAGTGGGTGGGATGATGCTGAACAGTTTTCAGCAGAGCTTCCAGAATAAGTCAGATTAGGAAGTAAAGCCTGGCGATCAACTTCAAAAACTCAGCCAATGAAAACCCTATGAATCACAAGGGTCTAATCCACAACCAATCACGGAGATAGTCCCTGACAAGGCAGCCTTTTTTCCGTCTTACAGATAGTCACCATTAGTTAGGGGCCAACTTGATGGCAGCTAAAATCAACAACACCATTTTATTAGAGTCTGAACAGGACTACATCATGCATTTAAGAAAAAGAATATCACAAAAGGAGGGACCAGCATGACTGAAGAGTAAAGAAATATAAATGTATATTATACACAGATGAAACTGAAAAAATTAGCTAGTATCAAGACACGGAAGCCATGAATGCCATATTAAGGAGTCCGTGCTAAACTATTTTACAAGAAATGTGGGGACAATGGAGTGACTTTTAGGAGGAGAATAACTACTATACTTGTGTTTGGTAGTACTATCACAGATAGACTGGAAGCTTAGAGACAAGAAACGATAAAAAGAGGCCCTAGACTAGGATTAGTAAAGGAGATGAGAAGCAACATGAATCTAATTTCAGATGTAACTTGATCATGGCCAACTGAATATGGGAAATGCAGGAAAAAGAGTCAAGAATGAACTCTTAAATTCCAAGAATGATTCACTGGTAAGTCAATCAACAGGAAGAAGACTTTTGGAGGAGAGAAGGTAGTAAATTTGGGTTCATATAAGCTTCAGGGAAATGACTGTTCAAAATGTTACATATTCCAAGGTAAGTGCCTACATTAGAGGTTTTTACTTATAAATATTTGCCAAGATCAGAAAATACTTCAGTCTCTAGTTTATACTTAATCCTTTAAAAAACTATACAATTGTGATTAAGAGACAGGACATATTACCAAGTAATTAGTTAATATTCAAATCATAAGTATAACATTTTCAAAGGAGATAGCAAAACAAGCTTGGGAGAAGTATCTGGGGTTATAGCTACTCTTGCACTGTCTAAGTAAATGTCTCGGTAATAATAAAATTTTATCTAATACTGGATTACCTGCTGTATTTTTTTTTGCCAAAATGTATTTACAAGTGTCACATCACCTCTGACACTTCTTTTAAGTTGAACTTAGCAAGAAAGAAAAGTTTACTAACAATGTTTCCACGAAAAAAATATTATTACACAGGAAAATTCCCAGCACAGTATTTGGCATTTTTCATTTAAATCCTCACACTCTTTTGACCTTAATACCATATTCCCATTTTTATAAATGGAAAAAAAAAAAAGGCTAAAAGATAATCTACCAGAGCAGAAGTTAGCTCAATAAGAACTTTTAAAGCTGCCTTCTGAGATACCAAACTACCATCCAATTTATTTCAAATATTAACTGGGTATCTACTATGCACCAAAAAAAAAACAAAACAAACCCACTGCCGTCAAGTCGATTTCGACCCATAGTGACCCTACAGGACAGAGTAGAGCTGCCCCATAGAGTTTCCAAGGAGTGCCTGGCGGATTTGAGCTGCTGACCTCTTGATTAGCAGCCGTAGCACTCAACCACTATACTACCACGGTTTCCACTACACACCAAGCACTGTAAATACGTCAAGAAATGAGGCATTCAGGATCAACTCAGATGACCACCTATCACTGAATAAGCAGCTGCCTCCAATCTAGGGTGTCCCTTAGGTGCAGTGAAATACTACTAGGAGCTCTCACAGTATGTTCAGGATTTCAAAAATGCAATAACTGCGTATTTAATAGAAACTTTTTATTAGGTTGAACCATACAAAATTGCCAGTATTTAATCATTTTCAAACTACAAAAATGACAATTTCTTATGATTCTACCTGAAAGCCTTATCTTTACCTATATCCACATGAAAGTAAGCGAAATTTTAGAAAGAATATGAAATCATATATGATTGTAGAAATCTACTGACTCTAGAAAATATGCTGTCTTTTTCAAATTACAAATCTCACAATGGGACACATTTTAATTAGCTAGGGCAGCTTTTTTTTTTTTTAATTAGTTTTTTTTAAACACTGAAAATAATTCAAGGACTGCCACAACTATCTCCATGGGTCCCTAAAGAATCCAGTCACCCTAGGTTAGAAGAAGCTTCTGATTATAGATCATTCCCTCCTCCCGTTCCTGTTGAGTCAATTCCGACTCATATCGATCTACAGGACAGAGCAGAACTGCCCCACTGGGTTTCCAAGGAGTAGCTGGTAGATTTGAACTGCCAACCTTCTGGTTAGCAGCCAAGCTCTTAACCACTGCACCATCAGGGCTCCTGATCATCAAATGTCAGCCCCAATAAATTCTCATTCTTCTATTTATTCCATCACTTAATGAGAATAATTAAGCTACTCATAAAGTTGCAAAGTAACATTATGTCAAGATCAAAAGATGAGCTGCATATATATTGTCGAGGTCTTTGCAAAGTTATGGCCTGTGATACTATGCCTACTGTGAGAAAGACAACGGCACACTGGAAAATGGCAAAGTAGACAACATGCATAATCCAAGACCTGGGTTCAGTGTTATTAAAGAATGATCAAAGAAAGGGAGGGAGGGAAGAATGATTATCTTCAGGAAGAGGAGCTTTTCCTTCAGGCTTCCCATATCATAGTCATGTTAAAACAAAACAAAACAAAACAAAAACTTCATATAGGTGACCACCCTAGGAACCATGGATAAAATGAAAAACTCATTGCCATCAAGTCAATTGTGACTCATAGCAAGCCTATAGACTCTACAGGACAGAGCAGAACTGCCCTGTAGGGTTTCCAAGGTGCAGTTGGTGGATTAGAACTGCCGACTGTCTGGTTAGCAGCTGAGCTTTTAACCAGTGCACCACCAGGGCTCCAAAAGCTAATATAGAGACAAATTTTAATTCTCTAAAAAACAAAAAAAGAAAGAACAAAAAGGGTCAAGGCAACAAAAAGAAATACACCAGAAAATTACACACTGTCATTTATTTTGGAGCCCTGGTGGTGCAATGGTTAAGAACTAGGGCTGATAACCAAAAGGCTGCCAGTTTAAATCCACCAGCTACTCCCTGGAAACCCTGTGGGGCAGTTCTGCTCTGTCCTATAAGGTTGCTATGAGTCGGAACTGACTCAATGACAACAGTACTGGTCGTTTATCTATAGTCAAGCAGAGACTGGAAAGTTACAGAAAGGGTCCTTTTCTTAAATAGAAAATACGAGACAAAAGCAGGGGCTTTCAACACTGGCTATGTTGAAGTAATCCTGGGAAGATTACTGTTTAATGACAATGCCTGGCCCAAACTCCAACAGAATCACATACTTGGTCTTCGATGGGCCTGGGCACCAGCATTTTTTTGAATTTCCAAGTAAGGAATCTGAACAAGATCAGTAGACTGCATCAATGTAAACAACCAGCTGTGATAAACTTGATGTAGCTTTGCAAGACGTCACCATTTTAGGACAATGAGTAAAGGGTACACAGGATCGCTCACATTATTTCTTACGACTGCATGTGAATCTAAAATTATCTCAAAATTAAAGCGTAACAGAAATTCCCAGGTGATTCTAAAATGCAGCTAGTGTTTCATAAAAGATTTTTAAAAAGTTGGTGTACTATGTAATCTCAAATGCCTGCCAATTTGAAGAGACTGCAAACCATTTTAACCTTAGGCATTGAAAAATAATTTAGAATGCTTATCATTCAAAGACGTAACAATGTTATGCAAAGTACAAATAATTTATGGTTAATCCAAAACCAAAAATCTAAACTACTATTCTCTCCCATTAGTCTATACCAGGAAGCTGACTGAATAAACAAGCATTATACAATAGTTGTCATTCACCTATTGAAATGAGTCAGATATAGTCATGTGCCTTGCATAACATCTGCCAGGCAATGTCCAACTGCATATACATCGGTGGTCCCGTAAGGTTATAACACAGTTCAGAAATCCTGATGGAAGAACGGACATAGTGGATTCAGGTATGTCGCACTTGACTCATTACGATCCTCAAAAAACAAACAAAAAAATTCCCTCAGTTGTTAAAGGCTCAGCTCCACTGAAAGCCACAAGACTAACAAAAATGCAAGAGGAACCTATAACAGATATGGAGAAATGGCTAACGATGTGAACTGAGAACCCAACACAAAAGTGAATCCCTCTCAACCTGCTGACCATCACCGCTAAGGCACGAAGGCTGCCCAAGATGCTTCAAGAAAAAGCAGCACTAGACTACAATATGGAGTGCGGTGCTAGCTCTGGGTGGTTCAAGAGTTTCAAATATTCTTGCTGAATGTAAAAGTGTGTGGTGAGCCTGAGAGTGCTGGTGCAAAGGCAGCAGCAGAATCTGTTGAAACCTTAGACAACTAATTGTAGAGGGAGGTTATCTGCCCCAGCAAATTTTTAATATGGACGAAACGTCCTTATTCTGGAAGTGAATGCCTGAAAGGATCCTCACCCATAATATGACGTTGCACAATGTCCAAATCACATAATGTCCTATTTCACAGAAAGTACTGTAGATGTTAAGCCACATATGACTGCACTCACTTTTAACAAAGAGAAAATTGAAAAGTGACGGGATATCACTTCTGACATTAAGTTATAAAAGGACTGTGGCTTCCCTCTTAGGAGCCTCTCTGATTTCTCCCTCTGGGGGGAAAAGGTACTATGTTGTAAGCAGCCTTATGGAAAGGCCAACATGGCAAGGAAATGATGCCTCTGGCCAACAGCCAGCCAGTGAAAACCTAAGGCCTGCCAACAGCCACGAGTGAGCTTGGAAGGGGATGCCCTGCCATTCAAGTCTTGACATTACAGCCCCAGCTGACACCTTGATTGCAGACTTATAAGAGATCCTGAGGCAGAGGCACCCAACTAAGCTGCACCCAGATTCCTTACCCATAGAAACTATGAGGTAATAAATGTAAGCGGGTTTTTAAGTCACTAAGTTTTGGGGTAACACAGGGAAAAAGTTCCAGTGCGTATAGCTACCATAGATTAAACCCAAAAGAAAGGAATTTAATCTGATGACCTCTGTCTACTGTCTTTGTTAATGTCAAACCTCTCAGCCTCTACAACATTAACACCCACCATTACATTCTCATTGTCACCTCATTCAATTTCTTAGAATGGCTTCCTATCCCTCTTTTGATCCATCTAAATCCTAGCTATCTTCCAGACAACACCCACAGATTTCTCTTCCATGAATAACCTATTACTATGCACCAGCCACTCCTCAGGAAAAAAATGTGGCAATTTACTTCTGGACATATCACGGCTTTGGGAACCCTACAGGGCAGATCTACTCTGTCCTACAGGGTCACTGACTCGGGATGGACTCTATGGCAATGGTTTAGTTTTGCTTTTAGCACCTGTCTGAACTACTTACTGGCCTAACAGTTTGGAGTGTCTTTATTCAAAGAGATCATAAACTTCTTGAGAACAGTCTTCTTATATTCCAGTCTTCATTTAGTACTGTATTAAAGCACGTGCGCTGACTGTAACCAAGACCTTATACCCCTTCCACAGTATTCATAAGAAAACTCTTTCCTCAACTCCAGTGGGGAAGGAGCAGTGGAAGAAAACCTAAGTGCCCCAACCTAGAGGGATGTCACTATTTTGGTTTCAAAGTTTGAAATAACTGAGTAAAGGCCACTTTATCTGCAGGATAGCAGAAACGATGACAAATCCCTTCCAAGCCTATGATTAGCCTAGTAAATGTTGCCCAGGCTCTTGAAATTTTTCTTGTATTAGTTTCTTAAACAACTTACCTTCCATCATTAACCCAACTCTGTAGTAATTTATTACTGATCATAACACAATGAGAAAAACTGTAAAATTTCAACTAGATCAGTGGTTCCCAAACTTTGGCTTGCATCAGCATCACCTGGAGGCCTTGTTAAAACAAACTGCTGGATCCTACCCCCAGAGTTTCTGGTTCACAGGACTGCAAATTGCCATAAGCAATTCAACAAGTCTTAAAACTTATAGCTCAAGGAAATAGGCTGGCAAAAGATAAAAGTTCAAGAGGAGTAAATCTAAACCTTAGTGACTTTAACACACACACCACCCTCCCAACAATTAATTGATTTAAATTAATCTTGATACACACGCTTGAATTCAATTTATTGGAAACAATGAGCATCTCCAATTAAGGAAAACGTGATAGTTTTTAAAAGATGTTAAATAATGAAAAATGAAACATTTAACGTAAAAAAAAAAAAAGACCAATCTAGTAGTTTAATCCTTGTTTTTGTTTTATAAATCTAAAAAAATGAAGGTTCTAATATGTAAATTATCTTGCCAGAGTTAGAACTGATTCCCATTACAGGAAACACTGGAATAGATTGCCTACCTTAATTTATACTTTAACTTCACCTTAGGATCTAATAAAGTTTTCTTTAATTTCAAATCAATAGCTAACAGAAACACTAGCCATTTTCCCTGTAAGAGTTAGATATTTCTGTTGTTTTTAAAATAGGTTTATTTAGCATAATAAATCCTACAAAAAAACAAGACACCTACTTCTCCTTATACCTCCTCCGGCTCCTCCCATCAAACAGCCCCACGCCCCTTTCTCAGCACATCCTTTATTCCTAAAGTTACTGCCCTTCTCATTCTATTCATTTTCCCTGAATCAAAATCAAGACAGTGGATATATTATCACCGTACCAGTGGTTAAGAACTATCCCTGGAACAGCTAAAAATACGTAGATGCTCAGGCTACACCCTAGACTTACTAAACAAATAAGAATCTCTTGGATGTTTATGTTCCCCATCACAATGTGCTCTTTAGGAAAGAACAAGCCTTCCACTTAACATAGTGCCTGTAACACACAGAATGCACAATAAACATTTCCTGGACATTGTTGTGGAAATACAAAACAGCTGCCAACTGTAAAACCGTGCAGTGTTAGTGTAACAAATTGCCTAGCTATTTAGGCAACTACATTAGCTTTTTAATATCAGCAATACTAGTTTAGTACATATAGTTTGGCAAGTTAAGGGCTTTAAGCACTTCTCTACTGTTACTATAAAAAACCAGACCAAACATGTTGCCGACGAGATGATTCCAGCTCACAGCGACCCTACAGGAAAGAGTAGAACTTTCCCATAGGATTTCCAAGGAGCACTGGTGGATTCCAACTGCTGACCTTTTGGTTAGCTGCCAAACTCTTTACTACGCCACCAGGGTTTCCATTATTACTATAAAATGGGACGAAACCCACTGCCATCAAGTTGATTCTGACTCATATCTGCCCTATAGGACACAGCTGAACTGCCCTATAGGGTTTCCAAGGAGCACCTGGTGAATTCAAACTGCCAACCTTTTGATTAGCAGCTATAGCTCTTAACCACTATGCTGCCAGGGTCTCCATCATTACTACAGGTTAAAGAAAATCCCTGATCTCTTTAAAAGTCCAAAAGGTAAGATGGGCAGCCACAAAGGATTTTAATAAAAGGCCAAAGTTAACAAGTTATAACCAGGGAGTTACAGAAAGCCAGAGAAATTTTCTAAAAGAAAAAGTGATGACTTACTCAGTTGAAGACTAGAACTAACCTGCAGATCTCTACAGATGACAGTACTTATCTGCTATTGCCAGAATTCCCCCTCCCGGAAAAAATAATAAAGTTCCCAAGGAAAGGTTACATTAACTTAGCACTCTTTTTTATATTCTGAATGTTTTCTTCTGCAAATGCATTTCAAATTCACTAATAACATATTTCACATTGGACGATAAGAGCTGGGGAGCAAAAAATTTGAAATTTTTAGAGTTAACAAACTCTATGTAAACTAAATAAAAACTTAATGATTGTAACCTGATAAACTTAAAATCTGTTGTCACACTAAACATTAGTTTTTGAAAACTGAATATCTAAACTGATATTTAAAACCTCTATGAATATAACCAAAAATCCAAACCAAACCCGCTGCCATCAAGTCAATTCCAACTCACAGCAACCCTACAGGACAGAGCAGAACAGCCTCACGGGGTTTCCAAGATGCGGCCGGTAAATTCAAACTGCTGAACTTTTGGTTAGCAGCTGAGCTCTTAACCACTGTGCCACCAGGGCTCCCTATGAATGTAAAGAGATCTTATAAACCAATAACAGATAAATATTCCAAAAGGGGGGAAAAAGAGCAAAAAGTAAATGGCAATTCACAAAAGAAATACATTTTAAAAGTTTGACCTCACCAGTTTCAAAAAAAAAAAAAAAGGCAAATTTTAAAAATGACCATTTTATACCAATCAAGCACTGACTAGGGGGAAAAACTAGTATATACTACTAGTATAACCTTCCTGAAAGCAATTTGGTAGTATGTATCAAATGCTTTGAAAATAAGCAAATCCTTTGCCTCAACAATTCAACTTATTCTAAGGAAATAAAACAAAAGTTCATCTATGAGAATATTCCCAGTAATGTTTACAAAAACAAGAAACTAGAAAATAATAACAAAGACCGATAATAAGAGGTTGATTAAATGAAACAGTTTAGATGTGCAATCTCCTAAGCATTTGAAAAAGTTACTTAATGACACAAGAAAGTTGTTCAGGGATTCTTTGTTTTTGTAACTTTTTTTGTAACCTGCTGTTTTTAGTGAAAACATAAATAAAGCATACAGTGTGATCCCACTGTTATTTAAAAAACATGTACAGTTTATCCAGAGGTCTGGAAAGATAGCTACTGTTCATATTTTGGTTTCTCTCTCCAGGTGGCAGGCTTATTTTATCTTTTTTTTTTTTATTATTCTTGCTTAATTTGTTTTTCTTACAATTTGCATGTTATTGCCTGTCTAACTTAACTCTAAGTCTATAAACATAAGCAACCTAAAACATAACCAAAGCCTAGTATACACCTAGTAAGTATACTATTTGGAGAAAAGATGGTCTGGGATACATTCTATCCTTTACTTTACTGAAAATTCTAAATATAGACCTTTAAACAAGGGGTACTATGTGTTCAGCAATTTTATTAGAGAGCATCTTTAAAAGGAGGCAAGCTAGAAAAACAAAAAAAATTAGGCATGGAAACATGGTAAAAGTAGGACACCTAAAAAAAAAAATCACTAATTGTTACTAGTTCATTTCATCAGCATTTATTCTCTTTCCTATAAACTAACAAAGGAAGAATGATGTCATATGCATTACCTATATTTCTGTTCCAGAAGTGACATTAAGAACTTGTAAGGTTTGGCCTCAGTGATTACGACACACCTAAAACCTGAGAATGTTGGATGAGATTTAGCTACATGAGAACAGACTAAAAAGAGGTCAAAAAGCTAAATACCAGTTTTTTTTAAAAAGCTAACTAAAATCCAGTAAGTTAGGTAATAAGTTCAAAGACAACAGATTTTATATTATTGTAGAAAAATCTAAAATAGTATTCAAGGTTTTACTACGAATTTTTAATGAAATTCCCTCAAAAGAAAAAAATAATAATTTCTCAAGTTAGTGGCCTAAGAGCTCAACTGTCATGTTTTAAGGACCAAAAAAAGAGCATTAAAACTTATCTTCTACAAGTCTTCAATTTCCTTCTTAGGCTGTCTTATCTAAAAGAAAGTTTGAGGTGTCCACTATTTACTAATAGCACTAGATACCAGATTTTTATTATTCAAAATACTGTCTTCAAATGATGGTTCAATTTTCAAAATAAAACTTTGATTAGACACAATACTGTAAAATCTGTTAATTATGGACACTCAACAAGTAAGCATTAACACTGCTAATCTGTAAATTAATTTAGCCAACTAATTTAAGTTTAAAAAAAAAGGCAGGTGAGAAGTCAGTAACTTGCTCATGCACACATATAGTTTCATTCCATGTAACCAGTGCTTTCTAGAAATTGAAATCGATCAAGACTTCATTTTTCAATCTTTACCCCTGGATCCCTCATCACAATTGCTTCTTCCAAAGAAATTGGAACTTTTGATTTTCTACAGCTTAAAAAATGCGAAATCTGACCCAAAAGAAGATTAAATAAGATGTGGTTATCAACTTCAACCATGCCTCACTTACTGACCACGAAATAGAAATTATCAGAGAAACGGGTCCAGAAGCAGAGTATTGGCCACTGCACTCTAACTCACAAGAGAGTCTTGTTCAATATTCGACAATAACACTTCCTTTTGTTGTCTTTTTTTTAAACTACAGAGCAGGGTATGCAATCTGCAGTAGCTATTCTGACAGCTTCAATCAAGTCATATGCTACAACTGGGAAAAGTAGCAGTTAGGTCCCTAACAAACAGTAGAGACACAAAAAGATGTAAGCAGACGCCTCACCATTGGAAAAGGCGGCCCATCAGCACCCTCTTCCGAGAAAAAGTTCCCTTCCCCCATCTTTAAGCAGGCACTTAAGATTGCCAAGGAGATCCATTTCTTTATTAACTGGTGCCCACTCGGGGCAACCGTACACCAAGCTGCTCTTCGGCCTACCCTAACTCATTCCAAAAGTGCAGGGAGACTGAAGCCGAGGGGAACCCTCTAAGAGGCTCTATTCTTCCTGACTCCCCACCAAGGCCTTGCCTCCGCCCAGTGGAAGGACACCGGGCCCAGGGTCGGGCAATTCCTGCCCCAAGAGGAGGCTCAGGCGGCCGGAGGCCTCCGCCATAGCAGGACCAGGGAAGCACCGCCCCCGAACACCTCCCCACAGCCGGCTCCCGGCTCAACCCGAACGTCGGCTTCCGACAGCCTCTATCTCCGGCAGAGGCAGCGGAGGAGACAGGGCTGGGAAAGGCACCGGGCTGGGCTGCGCACCAGGCCCAAGCCTGCCCCCTGGGGCCGCGCGGGCCGAACGAATCCGCTCCCCGCTTCGGCCCGCTCCAGCCGGCGCGGCGGCCCCCCTCACCTGGATGACCTCGTTGACCTCCCGGATACATTCCACCATGTGTTGCAGAATCTGCTCCGCCGTGAGCACCTCGTAGCGGTAATCCTCCTCCTGCTCGTGCCCCGGCCCGCCGCCGCCACCGCCGCCGCCCCCGCCCGGCCCCAGAGCGCTGCCGCCGCCGCCGCCCGTCTCCCCGCACAGCAGTCCGTCCCGCTCCCCGCCGACGCCCAGCCCGGGCTCCACCAGCTCCACCTCGCCCAGATCCAGGTTATCATCGTCCGGCTCGTCCTCGTCCTCATCCTCCTCTTCCTCGGCGCCGCTGTCCTCTTCGCTGCACTCTTCGTCCTCGTCGAACTCGTAGTTGTAGCCCTCGTCCGAGTCCATGGCGCGACGCGCAGGGGCCCGGCGGACGCTGGCCCTGAGGCGGGGAGAGGGCGGGGACGCTGAGGCCCCGGCTCTCGCTCCGGCTCCGGCTGATGTCCGGACGCAGGCCTGGCTCCGGCCCCGCGGGTCGCGGCTCCTCCCCGGGCGCGGCGGTTGGCGGTTGGCGGCTGGTGGCGGCGGGGAGGGCGAAGAGGAGGGAGGGAGCGAGGGGGCCTCTCGCCGCCCGCCTCAGTCAGACGCGGCTCCGCTCCGGCCTCCGAGCGAAAACAGTCCCGAGCGCCACCTCCACGGCCGCTGCTACCGCTACTGAGCCAACAAAGGGGCGTGCGTCACCGCGTCGCGCTGCGTCGTCGCGTCACTCCCCTTTACGTCACCGCGCTCCGCCCGCCGCCCCTGCGTGGAGCCCGAGGAGACCCCACGGCGCAGTCTGCCTGGGCTTGGGAACGCGTCCGCGCGGGAATCGCCTTTTCGCTCCTTTCGGGTTTTCTCCGCGGACGGTGTCTGGGGCGGTCCGAGACCTGGCGACCCTTTGCTTGAGGAGGCTGCAGCCTCCTCGTCCCTGAGAGAGAGGTCCCTGGGCCGCCCAGGTGCTTGCTTTTACCGCAGGCCATAGGGATCCAGCCCCCTCACGCAATTGCGTAGGGAAGGCGGCCTTCCCCCCGGGCTTAAAGGCACTTCCCGCCCGCCCTGGGGTGACTCCGGGAAGCCCGCGGCTGCTGAGCTAAAATTCCTGTTGCCCGGGCTGCTGGATGGGTATCTGCTTTACGCTGCAGTTCTCAACTGTGTGGCAGGCGAACTTCATCTTCGGTCTTTTGATCCTGCACGCTCGTACGGACGTGCGGTGGTTGTAAAGTCGCCTGTTGTGACGTCATTTTAAGGAGGCGTTTCCTGAGTTCAGGCAAACACCTATCGAGGGCTCTAAGCAAAGTAAACAGTAATGGCTTTACGTATATTATCTCTCATTTTCACGGATCCTTTACTGTCTGAGGTACCTGACGGAAGGGGACTTCTCCAAGACCACGAAACGCTTGCCCTGTTTTAGTCCCTGGGTAACCTAAAACATCAATCATGAAAAGTGCTTTATACTGCATGATACGTAAAAATACGTTCTAGTACAAGATAATACGAGCAATAATAGAAATATCTACCAGGGCCAAAGGTAGCAGAGAGGAAGTGCTTGACTCTTACTGGGAGTTGCTGTTCTGAGTGTTGATCGGTAACTAGAAGTTCTCCAACAGAGAAGGTAGGGAAGGCCGCTGCTACCGCTAGTGAGCCAACAAAAAGAAGGCCTGAGAGGGCAACAGAAGCAAAAGGACAGAAGATGTAGTTAATAGGGGAGCTTAAAGTGAAAGGAGGGTAAATTGCAAAATATTAGGAAGGTTAGGGGTCAGCTCAGTAAGAGCGTTTGAAGGCATTCCAAGAGTGGACTCATATCTTGTAAACGGGAAAGGAGAAGCATAAGAAAGCTCCCTCTTGAGATAGCTTGAAGAATTGGCCAGATTGAAAATCTTTTAAAATCTGGATCCCTAATATATTGCTAAATCTTACTGTTCAACTTAGATGGTTCAACTTGGAAACTGATTTTGAAAGATGAAAAGGATGTAAATAAGCCTCTACTAACTTGCCCGTTTTGTAACTTTTTAAATAATCCGTTTCTTAAAATAGCATACACACATAATCTTAGGATTTGCCCATTAAAACTTTCAACATCAGCGCAAGTAGGCCTTCGCCCTTTGATTTTCTCTCTTTATTCAGCAGGCCTAGCCTGTTGCTACAACTAGGGCAAATTATTGACCTTAACAATCCTATATAATTTGAATGCAGAGCTAATAGATTTGCTGATGGCTTGTATGTGGGGTCTGTAGAAAGAGAAATCAAGGATACCTCCTAGGTTTGGAGCTTGAGTAACTGGGTGAATGATGTCCCATTTCCTGAAGCATGCTGAGTTTGAGATACTTGCTAGACATCCAGCTGGAGACACTGATTAGGCAGTTTCATATACTACTGTACAAGGCGGAAGGTTTGGAGAAGTTAGGACCGGAGATAGAATTTCACCAGAGTATATGTCAACACTGTTGAGAAGCAGATGGATAAAGGTTAAGACCTTAGGCTTAGAGAACACAGACCTAAATTTGCCTCTGCCCCTCCAGCTGCTTTTTGTAACCTTAAGCAAATTACTGAACCTCTCTGAGCTTCAGCTTGGAAGATTATGATTCCTGTTCTCATAGGACTATTTGCAAGGATCAAATGAAATAACATATTTAAAGCACTTGACAAGGTGCCAGGAACATAGTTAGGTACTCACAAAACGAGAACTTGAAAGAAGTGGAGTAAGTCATCTTGCACCTTGTCGAAAACCTATGGCCAATTGAATTTGGTTTTATTTTAATTGTGCCTGTATATATGTTGTCTGTGTCGTCCTCATTTTCTAGGGAAGAAATTTAATCTGTTTTTTTCTTAGGAACCTTTTCCATGGACTCAACGACTTCTTATTTGGTCAATATCATGGGCAGTGTCATGTGTGCTTTTTAATTATAGTTCAGTGTCTCCTATTCATGGATAAACTTTCATAACCAGATTCCAACAGCACTTTAATTCCATTCATATTTTATATGCTGTCTTAGATTCAGGTTAGTTTATTGTGCTGTTTAAGG
Source organism: Elephas maximus indicus (assembly GCF_024166365.1). Classification (NCBI taxonomy): domain Eukaryota; kingdom Metazoa; phylum Chordata; class Mammalia; order Proboscidea; family Elephantidae; genus Elephas; species Elephas maximus. Next base: position 62,724,036 of record NC_064831.1, on the reverse strand, counting down.
CAAACCAGTATAACAACTTCTCTCTGACCCCAAATTGGCTAAGGGATGACCCACATACATTTTTTTAAGATGACTTACACTTAAAGGAATTGCCTGTGTTACTGCTGTGTTAGCTATGGTGATTACTGGGTATAAGTACAGTAGTCTCTAAACACAAACAGGATAAGTTCCTTGAAAAAGAATAGACGTTATCCTTCCTTGAGAACAACAACAACAAAAGTAAAAATCATTGCAGATAATTAGGCATCCCTGGTGGTGCAGCCATTAAGAGCTCAACTGCTAACCAAAAAGGTCAGCAGTTTGAATCCACCAGCTGTTCCTTGGTAACCCTGTGGGGCACTTCTAGTCTGTCCTATAGGGTCGCTATGAATTGGAATCAACTGAAAGGCAGTGGGTTTGGTATTTTATTGTCCTCATGTCCTAGTAAGGTCAAAAAAATTAGTACACATTTATTAAATATCTGCTGTGAACAAAACTCCATACACATTTATTCACTCACCAAATGGTTAAGAACTAAATACCCACAGGAAGAATTTGCAGGTTTTAACATACATACAGATGAAAATACATTAAAATAGTGCTGGAATTTTTCTAAAGGCAGATAATAGAACTGTAAACTATGGAAAAACCTTATAGTGATAACAGGGCACTAGGATGACCAACCATCCCAGTTGGCCCAGGACAGGGATTTCCTGGGACATGGAACTGTCAGTGCTATAACTGGAAAATCCTGGGCAAACTGGGATGATTGGTCACCCCTACAGGACACCTCACCAAATCTTCTTGTATGTATGAAATTAAAACATTGTATACAAAACCAAATGGGAAGAAATTGCTTTGTGTAATTTTTTTAACAAACCTTGTCTTAATGTAGTTTTTTTTTTTTTTTAAGTTTTAGGTGTCCCTGTGTGTTACCAGGCAGGAGGTAAGAAAATTAAATTCTAATGTAAATTTAATTTAAAATTAAATGTTAGCAAAAGAACAAAAAAGAAATACTAATAAGCAAACTAATTAATAGAGTAGTTTGCATTTCTTTAAAAACATATGCCTCAAATTTTGTTACAAATACTAATTAAATGTTACATCATTGTTAAGAGGCAGATCTTATCACACCAATTCTAGGTGGTAAATAATGATAGAGAAACTGAGGCTATATGCCTCATTTGAGGTCTGATAGAGTTAGTAACCAAAAATAGAACCCCAGTCATGTTCCTGACTGCCAGCCTTTTCTTTCTCCCAGAATACAGCATCTATGGACTTTATTATTGACCCTGAGATTTTATACAAGTAATTATAGTATGTGGTAAGATAATATTGAACTAGAAGTAGAGTGCATACCATCATGCAATTAGATTAGGCAAATAACCAGAAGTAGTTACCTGCTGACAAAAGTATTATATAGTTTGTCTTTTACCTCAGAGTAGGATACTTTTAAGCCAAATGAATGTTGGTCATCTTCCCATTTCTAAATATCTTCAGAGAAAAACCCTAAAACCACTTTGGTGGTGGTACCTCGCAACCCTTAAATGATTAAAGAAGTTTTTCTAATCTAAATTCTTCCATAAATAAATAAATCATAGCAGACACCCAGACACTCCCATTGGAGAAAAAGTTTATGATCTTGAACTTGCAAATTAAACCTATATGTGCTTACCCACTATATAACATTGACCTCCACAAGTACCAAAGTACAAAACCATAGTGTCTGTGTTCTCCGTGCTTTAATCTCAACACAAATTTATTTGGTCAAAATGTAACAACAAAAAATAGCAAAACGATCATGCCCAAAAAGTGAATATAGATTTGTCGTAATGACTTAACCACTTGAAGAAAATATTTTTATTAAAAAAGTTCATGAAAGGGTCTTTGGTTCACAGTATCTCTAGCTTACTGTGTTGCCTTATGGATGCATTTGAATGAATGGATAGGCAAAAAAAAATGAGCAAATATATATTAGTATATGGCAAACCATGTAATATAATAGTATATAGTATGCGCCATATACTAGTGTATGCCACCAAAGTATCTAATTTCCTCCTTACTATGCTGTAAAGTTGAAATTCCTAACCTCATTTTATACAGAAGGAAAAAGGCTCAAAGATGAAAAGTAATTTGCCAAAGTTCACAACAGGTGGCAGAGCCCTGATTAAAATGCAAGTTTTCGTAGTTTAGTCCTTTTTCCATACAATGCAATTCTCAGTAATTGTAATAAGATCTTACTCTTGTTTTTAAATGTGCCTTTGTATTTGTTATAACGGAGTAATTGCTGTCAAGCCTACTGTTATACATATTGGCATCGTGAACACTGACTGTATGTAATATTTGTTCCTCCTGGAAATAGATAATAAAAAAGTAGAATAAAGAATAAAGAAATGTCACCCCTATTCATACAGTTTTGCTTTATTTTTGTAGACATAATCTCAGCATTTTTAATGGAAACTTAAAATACGTAAGTTGTCATGATCTTTTTGGCCAATCGATAATTATTTTTAGCGTCTGCCTTATGTAAGAAGCAGCCCTGGTGGCACAGTGGTTAGGCGCTCAGCTGCTAACGAAAAGTCGGCAGCTTGAACCCACCGCTCCAAGGAAGAAAGATGTGGCAGCCTGCTTGCATGAAGATTACAGCCTTGGAAACCTATGTGGCAGTTCTGCTCTGTGCTGTTGGTTCGCTGTGAGTCGGAATTGGCTTAATGGCACACAACAACAACAACCATACAAGGAGTCTCTGGGCGGTATAAATCGTTAATCCATTCAGCTGTTAACCAAAAGGTTGGAAGTTCAAGTCCACCCTAGGGGTGCCTCGGAAGAAAGGCTTGGCAGCCTACTTCCGAAAAATCAGGGATTAAAAACCGTATGGAGCACAGTTCTGCTCCGACACACATGGGGTTACCATGAGTCAGAATCAACCTGGCAGCAGCTGGTTACTCAGTGCAAAGCACCTTTCTGGGCATGCTGGATTGATAAAAAGGACCCTGCCATTTAAGGGATTGTAATTTGTTGTAGGGAAAGAGACAAATTAAAAGAAAAGGTTAACTATAGACACGGTAACTAGCTGAAGAGATATCACCAACCAAGAAGAATGGTACAGATGGTAAGTACTAAAGAAATTTAAAGGAGACAGAGGTCTCTAGGCTGGGGTGTTCTGAGAAATCATGGTAATGCTGGACTTTCTCATGCTTCCATGCCCTCGTACCTTCTGTTCCCTCTTCTGACATCCTTTCCACCTACTCTTTACCCCCCAACTAATCCATATGCTTCAAGACTATTCTTTTTTAAAGCCATTCCAAACCTGTCCCTGAACCCAAGTCATCTACGTTCCTCCTGTCCCTTAACATAGTTCTAAGCTTTTGATAATGTTGAAATAAAATATAAACCTGAAGCTGTTTTACTGCCTGCATACCTCAAAGTGTGTTGAATCTTGCCAGTGTAATATCAACATTGGTGTTTTTACCTGTTAATTATCCCTGGATCTCTAAGAACACTTGAAGGTTGTGTGGAGGACAAGAGTGCCTAATGTTCATGTCCTCCACAGCATTCCATCCCCCTCATCTAGGGTTTCTCTTGGGCAAGTGCCCATCTCACCTCCTTACATCCCCAGTGGTACTTCAGCTTTTAATACTTCATGGCAAGATGGGAGTAATACTGAATTTAACCAGATTGGACACAAGTGACACAACACAGCTTGGTTATGAATGACTAAAAGACTGCAGCAGGATGCAAAAAAGAAATACCTTAAGGATCTGAAGAGTGGAATAACTAAAGGAGCCCAGAAAAACAGCAGCACCTGACAGGTCCACCCAGCACCAAAGCCTTCAGAAATGAAAAAGCTTTTAATTTTCTTTCTTTTTCTTTTTTTGGTTTCTCTCTTGGTGCTTTGGATTTTTTGGTTTATGTTGTTTGACGCAATACCATGGTTTAAACAGCAGAGTCACCTCTTCTAGATCAAGGAACCAGATGTGCCACTCCTTACAGGTATTTTGCAATGTGTCGAGAACCGGTTTTTCAACTCTGTCTTTCTAGCTGTACCCTCAGAGACACATAGTAAGTCTCTCATCAGTACAGTAATAATGGACGGCTTATGATACATGGCTTCTCATTGAGAATTCTTTATGAGCTGCTTCACATTTTACTTTCATAAAAAGAGGATTTAACACCTTGGATGCATGGTTGGACACACTCCAATGCTGTAGTACTGAACAGCCCATTTTAAAGAGTTTGAAAGAGCAATAAAATAATTAAAATCATTACATTGTTGCTAAATGATATTAAAATGGAATAGTCCCAAAGGGTTATTTCATCGTTATTGATTGGTGTGTTTGTTTACATAAAGCAAAGCCAGTACATGCAGACACATTTTTTTGTGAACCATAACAAGCTGCACGTGTGAGTTGTGAGCCTTTGTTTTCTTCCAACTGAGTGTATGTGGGAGGACACAGGTGGAGAGAAGATACAGGTGAAGGATGCAGAGGGAGGGATGTTGTGCAAAAGTGAACATTGTTTCTCAGCAAACTTTGAGAATTGCTAGGATGATAGCACCTTGTGCACCAGAGCTAGAAACCCCATGTTTTAAGTATGTGACCTTAGGCAAGCTACTTTACCTCTCCTACGCCTGTTTCCTCATCTAAAAACATATAGGAATGATAATAAGATTTTCCTCACTGGCTTATTGTAAGGATGAACTGAGTTAAAGCACTCACATTGTTATCATTAGTGAACACAGAAAATGTACAATGCCTTGTTTTAGACCTTAGAATATACAAGGGTGATTATTCAATCCGTTTTAAAGCAGTGGCCCTTTGACAAGTACAAAGCATACTTATTTGTCAAATTGTTGGGAAATGCTGCTGTGCTCTTCTTTTATGCCTATATTTTTATTAATTCCACAAAAGTCAGCTGTTAACAATATGTCAGGTGCAGTGCTAGATGCTGAGACTAAGACAGTTCCAGCTGTCACAGTGTCCACACGCTACAGAGGGAAACACACATGCAAACTAACTACTACATTGTAATGTAAGTGCTGTAATAGAGGTATGAACTGAATGCCAGGGCAGCAAGAAGATAGGCATTTAACTCAGTGTGGGAGGCAGACAAGCATGTCATGGAGGACTTCCTGGGGTGCGGGCAGCCTGAGCTGAGTATTGAAGGAAAAATAAATGATCTTCTGGGAAGAGGCAGTACATGCATATAGATATAAAAGAGTATAGCATATTTGGGCCATGGCCTAATTGTGGAATTGACAGTAGTTCAACATGCCTGAAATTTAGGGTATGTGTAAGATTGTTAGAAATGCCCTCCGCTGTACCCTTCCCATATTCTTTTCCCTTTTCACATTAAAAAAAAAAAAAAAAATCCTCTTTCCCTTCCTTATATGGTAACTTGGCTAAAGGTTCCACAGCTTCCAAGTGGTGAAGCTAGAAATCAAAGCCTTGACAGATTTTTCTCTGTCCCCAAAATCTATGCACGTTCTGCTATGCTACTGTGAAGACTTTTCAGTCTTTTAGTAAAATTTCTCATTTATTTTGCTGGGATTTTTGTGAGGGGGACTGTGGCAGGCTCCTTGCTTTATTAAACTAATTTTGATTGTTGCATTTAGGTTAAATGGGACAATAGGATGGGTGTTTCACATTAATTCAATTAAATAGACCTTTACTGAATGCATTTGAACATAGACCATTGTATTTGGCTTTATTGAAAATACAAACTAGGTTACATTTCCTATCCTTAAGAAGCTTACAATCTAATACAGGAAATGATACTTGTAGGAAGAAATCTAATGCAAGACAGCTCATCTAGCAGCTGCATGTTGTGTTAGCACTACAGCAGTGTTTCTTTTTTTTTTCTTTTTTCCATTATCAGCCCCCTAAGGAACCTTTTTCAGACCTTTTATCCTAATCATTCCCCACAAGAAATTTTAATACCACAGAACTGTATATCTGTTTATGTTCTACATATATTTGTGCTTTATACACAGAGAATGAAATTATTTCATTCCCCCAAGGACTAATTTTTGCCCCCTGGGGGGCAATATTGCCCTTATTGAGAATGTATGCGCTAGGCAAGGGCTATTACTTTCAAAGTCTAAGATTGGTATTCAAATTCTAGTTTTAGAATTTTGGAAATACCTACCGAATATCAGGTATCGTTTAAAAATTAAATTTTCTGAGTTACAAATGGAAACCGTGGTGGTGTAGTGGTTAAGTGCTCTGGCTGCTAACCAAAAGGTTGGCAGTTTGAATCCGCCAGGCACTCCTTGGAAACCCTGTGGGGCAGTTCTACTCTGTCCTGTAGGGTCGCTGTGAGTCAGAATTGAGTCGACAGCAATGGGTTTGGTTTTGGAGTTACAGATAAAGCTTGCAGCACTATCAGCATCAGATCAAAAAATAAAACAATTTTGTATACACATGCTTGTGTGACTGAGCTCAGGGTTGCCATTTCATGCGACTCCAGGGGAATGTATTCACGATACAGTCTATGTGACGGGCAAGGAAGAAGGAAAAATAATTAAAGCTATAAAATTTCCTTGCATTATCCTATACAGAAGTATGTGTTTGTCTTTTCCAATATGTAATTCACTGGGAATGCTAAATTCATCTACATATTAATTTACATACATGCTAGAGTTATGTACCCATCAGAAAATTCAGTGTACACACATTCATTTTACTCTTGAATCTAGTACTAATATGAATGCTGTGCTAATTTTTACTCCTTAGAGACAGTCTTTATAAATTAGCTTATCAAAGCTTAACTACCCGCCCCAGGATAAAAATGCATTATCCTTTACTAAAAGATATCTGTTTTTAATGTTCAGTTACTCAGTAGGTGCCAGAATAATTGGTTAGAGTCCACCTATTTACTATACGTTGCTATAAAACTTTGCATTTGTTCATAGCATCCCTCAAACTCGTAACTCGCTTATATAATATCTGTCTTCTTCATGAGTCAGTAAGTTACATAAGGATGGGGACCATTCCTTTCCTGTTTATTATTATCCAAACCAAACCCATTGCCATCAAGTTGATTCCAACTCATAGTGCCCTTACAGGACAGAGTAGAACTGCCCCATAGGGTTTCCAGGACTGTAAATCTTTACCAAAGCAGACTGCCACATCTTTCTCCCACAGAACGGCTAGTGGGTTCAAACTGCTGACCTGTTGGTTAGCAGGTGAATGCCTAACCACGGTGCCATCAGGGTTCCTGTTTGTTATATAGGCTATCTACATTACACAGTTTTTGATACTTAGAAGGCATACAACAAATAAGGTAAAGATCTAAATTTGTTTTCTCATTCATTCTTTCTACCAAAGCAGGTCCTTGCCATATGCCATATGTCAAAATAAAATCCAGATTAGTTAAATAAGTATAAAGAAAACAGTAGTAGAAAAAAAATTGGTGAATATTTAATCATCTGGAAGTGGGAAAAGCCTCACCAAGAATAGCACCAAAGGCAGTATCTATAAACCAAAATACTTTGTAGTATAGTATAGCAGACTTTATGGGAGTTACATAATTTAAACCTTGTGTAGAAAAAAACCCATAAATAAAAAACAGACAAACTTGGAATAATATGTGTAACATATATGACAAGGTGTTATTTACCTTTAATGTATAAAATTTTTATATGAATTAATAAACACCCACATACATACACATACTAGTATATATGGGGGATGAAAACAGGACATAATTTGAAATACAAATGACAAAAATAAAGGTCAACAAAATGGAAATATGTAACAAGACACCTTTTTTTTTTTTTTCCTGTCAAAATAGTAGAGACTTTGTGAGAGTAATACTGAGTTTTGGTGGGAGAGAAGCAGGGATAGAATGACTCTTGGTAGAAGTGCAAATTGTTACAGTTTTTCAGAGGGCGATTTGTGAATGGTACAAGCCTTAAAATGAGTATGCCGTTTGACCCAGGAATTCTTCTAGAACTTTAACCTAAGGAAATTTGTTCCAAAATTTAGCTGCAAAAATGTTCAGGGAATGAATTGGTTAAACAAATTACACTATATCAAAATTAAAAAACTATGCTACCATTAAAAATAAAATTATAGAAGAGTATTAACCTGGCAAGAAGGTCATAATAGGTGGTTAAATGGGGAAAAAAAGCAGGCAGTTACAAAGCAGTGTGAAGAGAAAGGTCCTCTGGCAGGCTGTGCATTTTGTACGGGAAGACAGAAAGCAAGTTAAGGTAATTTTTAAAACATCGTTGAGCTATAATTTACATATCACAAAATTCACCCATTTTGAGTGTATAAGTCAATGATTTTTTTAAATAAGTTTACATAGTTGCACAAACATCACATTTCAGGTAAGAGGATTTATACTTTCTTGTTTACCTATGGAAACCCTGGTGGCGTAGTGGTTAAGTTCTATGGCTGCTAACCAAAAGGTCAGGAGTTTGAATCCACCAGGTGCTCCTTGGAAACTCTATGGGGCAGTTCTACTCTGTCTTACAGGGTTGCTATGCGTCGGAATCGACTCGACGGCACTGGGTTTGGTTTTTGTTTACCTATACTTTTTTTTACTTCTACACAATGTATGTATTACTGTTGATTTTTGAAGTCAAATCCCCTTTTCACTACTGATTCCCCCCACAAAAAAGAAGAGACAAAATATGAAATGCCAGAGTAATTATAGTGATAGTTAAAAGATTTTCTGAAGAACAAAAAAGGTTGCAAGCAAGTACACATTAATTCTTATAAAGAGATGTATCAGGCTTCTTTTGGGAAGCCTAGGCAAAAGAGAAACAAGACAGTTGCAGGAAAGGAATGAGGCCAAGGCATTAAAACAGTGTAGAGGGCCTAGAAACACCCTAAGGACAATCTTCCTATGGCCATTAGTTATTTTTTTAAAAAATGGATTGAATTGTGTTCCCCCAAAATATGTGTTGGAACTCTAACCCTTATACCTGTGAATATAATCCTATTTGGGAATAAAATTTTCTTTGTTATGTTAGTGAGGCCATATCAGTGTAGGGGTGTCTTAACCATCATTTCTGAGATATAGAAGAGCAGATAAAGCACAAAAGCAAGGAGACACAGGTGGGGGAAGATAGATGGCACACCACGTGAAGATCGCCCAGGAACGGAGGAACAGAAGCTGAAAAGAGACAAAGACTTTCCTTAGAGCCTGCAGAGAGAGAAAGACTTCTCCTAGAGCCAGTGACCTGAATTTGGACTTTTAGACTTCTAAACTGTAAGAAAATTATTTTCTGTTCATTAAAGTCACCCACATGAAGTATTTCTGCTATAGCAGCACTAAGAAACTAAGACAACAATCAATGCTTTATACTCTTAAAAAACTAGTCTAAATATGATGTGTTTCACAGCACGCTATCAGACAGTGAAAGGCCAGAAAGTTTGTTTCTGAAATCAGAGCCAAGACAGTTGCAGGTGGTAGCTGTAGGCATACCTATTGATAATTGATATGGTGACTGCGACAATGGGCTCAAACGGAGCGATTATTGTGAGGATGGCTCAGGACTGGGCAGTGTTTCATTCGGTTGTACAGCACCTAACAACACAAAGAGGCTTTTGTCCAACTGTCTATGACATTTTGTCACCAGTATTTCCAGGGAGATTTGTTCGAAGTTACCATAACAACGATAGCACCCAGTTCTATGGACCTCATCTTGAACCTTCTGAAATTTGTTGATAAGTGCTGTCGAGTCAGTTCCGACTCATAGCGACCCTATGTACAACAGAACAAAACATGCCCAGTCCTGTGCCATCCTCACAATGGTTACTATGTTTGCAGCCCCTGTGTCAGTCCCTCTCGTGTACAGTCTTCATCTTTTTCACTGACCCTCAACTTTACCACGCATGATGTCCTTCTCCAGGAACTGGTCCTCCCTAATAATATGTCCAATGTTCGGGAGACGAAGTCTCGCCATCCTTGCTTCTAAGGAGCATTCTGGCTGTACTTCCTCCAAGACAGATCTGTTCTTCTGGCTCCTCCTGTTGCCATCCAATTAATTATGACTCATAGCGACCCTATAGGACAGAGTAGAACTGCCTTATAGGGTTTCCAAGGGAGCAGTTGGTGGATTCAAACTGCTGACCTTTTGGTTAACAGCTGAGCTCTTAACCACTGTGCCGCCAAGGCTCCATTCTTCTGGCAGTCCATGGTATATTCATTATTCTTCACCAACACCATAATCCAAATGCATCGGTTCTTTGATCTTCCTTATTCGTTGTCCAGCTTTCACATGCATATGAGACAATCAAGTCCTCAAAGTGACGTCTTTGCTTTTTACCTCTTTAAAGAGGTCGTTTGCATCAAATTTGCCCAATGCAATACGTAGTTTCCATGGGCATTGATTGTGGATCTTCTGAGATAACAGTGCGTGATCTTTTTTCAACAGCTGGAAGTGCTGAAAATTAAAACCTTTGTAATATGCTCTTGGTTCCTCAGAATGCCCAAACAAATAGAAATGACTGGGTTTAGACCCAGAAGGGACTTTACAAGTCCCTCAGTTTACAGAAGGAGAAATTGGGCTGAGTGGAATAAACTGACTTGGCTATTACCGAAGTAACCAGTGGCAGAGCTGGCACTTTCCACTGTGATGAGTTCTTAAAATTTTATATTTAAACCGGCCTTTTAAAAAATCTGGATTTTTTGGCTATAAAAAAATTACTAGAGGTGTTTCTCAGAGGTACGTATCTTGGGCCCATCTCCAGAGATTCTGATTCAGTATGGTCAGCGTCTGGAATTTGTATTGTTAAAAATCTACCCAGTTAATTCTCTAGATTAATCACGCCTAGGAAGCATTCTCTGGTCTAGTTTCCGATTAGATGTTCCAATCCCATCAATAACATCCTTTACAGTTTTTGCTTAAATACTTCCAATATAAAAGAGTCCTTGATAGCATGACACCTAAGCAGAAGAGTTTGAGAAGGGGTTTAGATTCTGTTTTAAATGTCAGAAAACTCTATTCAAATTTAGGGTGGTAAACAGGAGTTCTGCATATCTTAACGATCAATAATTAAACAATCAGTAGAACAAATCTCCACCCTCCCATTACTCTTCCTTTTGAGAAAATTTCTAGTGATTTTTGTTTGTTTATTTTTTCCTACAAACTTTAGAACCAATCTAATACCTGTTGATATTTTTATAGGGATCACAGTAGGTTTAGAGATTAATCTTACTGAGAATTTAGATCTTTGTGATTTTTATCTTTCCTTCCAAGAATGTAGTATGTGCTTCTATTTGCTTTTTTGCCTTTTTTGAAATACATTTTCACTGGATACAGAATATTGGTGTGATGGTTAAGATTGTGTGTCAACTTGGCTGAGCCATGGTTCTCAGTGATCACCCCCATGATGGGATCTGCTGTGAGTAGCCAATCAATGGAAAGGGAGTTTCCTTGGTCATGTGGCCTGCATCCAAATATAAGTGAATATTCTGGATTTTGCCTGCTCCGGATCCTGCAGCTGCCTCCTATTCGTCTGACCTCCAGCTCTTGGAACTTGAGCTAGCAGTTATCTGCCAATCTTGGGATTTGTATATCTTCACAGCCTGTGAACAAGAGCTCTGCTCTCCATCCTGCTGATCTTGAGTTCATCAGCCCCCACAGCTACGTGAATCAGGAGAAGCTTTGTGGTCTTGCCTGCTGATCTTGGGATTCTTTGATCTTCACAGCCTGTGAAAAAGGGCCCTGCTCTCTGACCTGCTGATTTTGGGTTTGCCAGCTCCTGTGGCTACCTGAAGCAGGGGAAGCCTCTATCCTGATCCAAAGACTTAGGACATTCCAGCCTCTACAATCACGTGAGCTGTTTCCTTAATATAAATATCTCTCTACATATATTTATATGTTTTACTGGTTTTGCTTCTCTAGAGAGCCCAGCCTAAGACATCTAGGTTCACAGATTTTTGTTTTCTTTTAGTAGTTTATTTTTTATGTGAACTTGCAATAAAATCAAATTTGTAAAACAAATTACTATGTATGTGGTCTGCACGGGCTCCCTGTTTAGACCTCTGTTAGTATACTTCCAATTCTTCCCTCCCCTCCTTTGTGCTATTGCTATCATACATTTTACTTTTGCATGTTATAAATCTCATAGTACATTGTTACTACTCTTGCCTTAGCTAATCAATTATGTTTTAAAGTGATTAAAATTAAGAAATGTCTTATATATTTACCTTCATTTTTATCATTTCTAGTGCTGTTCATTTCTTTATGTAGATCCAAATTCTTCTGTTTGAAGAACTTCCTTTAATATTTCCTGTAGTGCAGGTCAACTGGCAATGAATTCTCTTAGCTTTTGTCTGAAACATCTTTATTTGCCTTCTTTTTTCTGTTGTTGTTTTAATTTGGTAAAGTATGTATAGCAGAACTTGCCGTTTTAACTGTGTTTTAAGGTATACAATTCAGTGGCATTAATTACATTCACAATGTTGTTCAACCATACACCACTCTCTATTTTCAATATTTGCTTTTATTTTTTAGATATACTTTCACTTTCTAAACCCACTGCCATTGAGTCAATTCCAACTCGTAGCAACCCTGTAGGACAGAGTAGAATTGCCCCATAGCGTTTCCAAGGAGTGCCTGGCGGATTCGAACTGTTGACCTCTTGGTTAACAGCTGTAGTACTTAACCACTATGTCACCAGCGTTTCCTTTCACTTTCTACATACCTGTATTTCAGTTTCCACATGTTTGTCATTCATCGTTTTAATTTTAACCTGAATCACTTTACTTGGGGGATATATCTTTTGTTTATAGCAACCAGAGAGATTTTGCTTTGTGATCCAATCCGAAGTACTTATTTTGCTAGTGAATATTAAATATTCACGTTTATTGACATGAGATATATATAAAATTAAATATTTACATATTAGATACATATAAAATCTTCCAAATATAATGGTTCTTTGTGTGTGTGTGTATCACATTATTTTATGGTATGCTTTTCATTTTTATAGCTTAATTTTTTTTTTTCCAAAATGTGATCTGTACTTCCTTTGCTTTGTTCTGAATTTTTGGAAGATTCTAATTTTTTTCCTAATCAATTTATAATAACTATATATATATAAAAAAAAACTATATAATATGCCCTTAATTCCATTTTCTTTAGTGTGTCTAATGACGCCCTATTATGAGGATGATGCAATTTGCAATTAATAGTAGAATGTTTCTTCATTCTTCCCTTTATTCTGTTTCTCTTCTATCATCTGATTTTATTGTGGTATTTACGCTTTGTATTTGCTCTGAAAGTATGTAGCTGTAGCTGCCTTTAACAGAAAACCTGACTAACATTGGCTTTAAAAATGTGACTTTTTCTCACATAACAAGAATTCTGGAAGTAGGTAGTTTTTGGACATTGTCTGAGCTGCTCAGTGCCATTAAGAACTTAAGCCTTTTCTATATTTTTGTTCTGCCATCTTCAGTATGTTGTTGATCCATGTTTCCAAAATGGATCCTGAAGCTCAAGCCATCACATCAGCATTCAAGGCTAAATGAAAAAGCTAAGAGCAGCACCATAGTGTTTGCTTCTTCTTATCAGGAAAAGGAATGTTTTCCATAATTCCATACCTTAACTGACTTATTAGGTAGTATATAACTATTTAAATAGTTTTTTCTGTTAAGTCTTACAGGAAAGTTTTATAGTTTTCTTCATACAGATTTTCCACATCTACTTTTAGGTTTATTCTTGGGTATTTTATTATTCTTCACTATTATGAATGTAATCTATTTTATTGTTTACATTTTCTAATTGGTTATTGTTATGGATTGAATTGTGTCCCCCCAAAATGTGTATCAACTTGGCTAGGCTGTGATTCCCAGTATTGTATGGTTGTCCAGCATTTTGTGAGAGAATAAATTTGTTTGTTAAAGCCACCCACTTGTGGTATTTCTGTTACAGATGCACTGGGTAGCTAAGACAGTTATATTGCTAATTTTTAAATTAGCTGTTGATTTTTTAAGTATCGAATGTTGCTGTTTTAATCATCCATAAAATATAAGTTTCTTATTAGTTCTGATGGTAAATTGGGGCAGTCAGGTGGAAAAAAAGGATGGAGCAACTGATATTCTGGGATTGGACATCAGTACTGGTTCTTCCTTAGGCCTTACACGAAATGCAAGCTCTTTGAACTTAGCTTAGCCGCCTAGGAAGGCTAAGATGTATCCAAAGCACACCTTGAATAGGAGAGCAGTGGAGTAAATACCCATTCAGAAGGTAGGCCCAGAACTGAGAGTAGGGGTAACGATTGGAGAAAGGAAAAATTACTGTAATGAAATATGAGAAAATTGGATTTACTCTAAAAAGAATGAGCAACAAAAAGTAAGATAGGACAAAGGAAAGAAGGGAGATAGGTAAGCCAAACATTTATGACAAGAAGCTAGAGACCAAGGAACAAATATAGCTGAAGGAGTTTTTTGGTTTTGTTCTTAATTTTTTAGAACGGATTCGTTTAATACACAATTTTAAGTTGCTGTGCTGCCACAGCTTCCTAGAACCTTTAGGAAAGTTGGCTTCACATTAAATTCTTGTTGAGCGATTTTTTTTTTTCCTAGATGAATCTATGTCATCATTTGCTTATTTTTTCCAAGAATGAGCTTATTCATATTTTACCAACTCTGAGAAGCTTCCCCTTAAGCCCCTCGACTGGATTACATGTGCTGTGCCTCTTGTGTGCTATAATAACACTTTAAAACTGTGTTTTACTCTTTACTTTTATTGCCTTTATCCTCCATTACTTGTTAATCTTGGTAACCTTAACATTAGAGTCTAGAACTCAGATATCCAATACTTTGTGATAAAATTTTGATGATAGATGATGCACAGGAATACTGGTATGAAGAAGATTTCTGTGTGTCTTCTGAATATTTGGGTGGTTTATATGAATAAGAGAAAACAGAGGTTATAGGCTTCCAAGCCAATCAAGCACCTAATAACTTCATGGTGTAGGCAAAATTATAACGGAGGTAAAGTTTGCCTTTATCTATCTCCCACATTCATTTCTACTCTTTCAGTATCCCTGCCCTCCAGGTAATCAGCCCCTTCATCCTGCTTAAAAGCTCTCAAAATTCTCCCCCATCTAGACCTTCCTTTTGCAAAGCTTCTTCCTTCTGTCACTATCAAAGCGTCTGCTTGGTTGTATTTGGCTATGTGATTGTCTGATTGATTTAGGTTATCTAAATTAAGGTATGGCTAAGATTTTAACTCTCCCTTAATTTTTCAAACCAAAGAACTGCCTAAACTTGCTGTTTCAAAGGTCACAATCCCTTTTGCACAACCTGTAAAGCCTCACTGTAATTTCCTGAATCTAGATTGCACACTCTGCCTCAGAGAGTCTGGGTCTTTTTGCCTTTGCCTTTTTCCTTCTTAAAAAAAAAAAGAAGAAAAAGTTTTTAAAAAGTGAGTATCACCTAAAGTTTTGATGGGTAGTCTAAGTTAAAAGAAAAAAAGTAAGCAATTTTGCAAAAGTAGCCTTGGAAGTAGAGAACTGGATTTAATTACTCTGACTGGACTGTATTGCCTCCTAAAATAACCTAGGGTTGTATGGGCCAACAGGAATGACTTCTCTATTGTGCTATCATTTAAAGCCATAAAAAGTTAGCTCTAGAAGGAATGTTTACTGGTCAATGAAGGATCTTAGGCCCAAGAAAGTTCAATCTTTGCCAAAAGTCCACCTAAGTAGTTAGGAGGTTGAGGGCCAAAAGTGAGAAAACTGAGTTTCCAAGTGAAATGCTCTTTCCATTCTGATGAGCGTTGCATTGTGTGATCTTGAGTATCTGCAAAAGCTTGGTGGCCTGAGCTCCCTATCTATAGCCAGGCTTTCCCAGTCATAGCGCACAACACTGATATTTTAGGAAACTTGCTTTAATTATTTTTCATCACTTTGTGATTCTTACCTTGTTGGTGCCTTTGGCCTAAACCATGCAAATGACTTCCCTTCATTCGTTATATCAACTTCTTGATATAATGAGTGAGGCACACTCTGGGGAGGGTTCACCAGAGTCCTTGTATCATCATCTCAGAATTACCATCCTCACTCAAACCCACAAAACATCTTCAACTCTGAACAGAAACCTTTCTTTGCCAGGCCTTTTTTTAAAAAGTGCCTCTGTCCTCCACTACCTTATAAAAATATAATTAATTTCTTGTCCTGTCATCATCATTTTCCTCAGCTGAATCTCTGTCCTCACCATCCCTGTTGTCAGTCATTTTCTTTTTCTTACCCTCAAGGCTATTGGTCAGCATATCACTAGTTGGATTTCCCATTGTCTCTGCCTCTCCTGTGTCAACTGGTTCTATCTCAGTAACTGGCCATGCCTGCATCACTGACACATTCCTTATACTGAGGCATTCCTTATCTCTGGCTCAGTCTGGGTCTTTGACTCAGCCTGGGTGTCTGGTTCAGCCTGAGTTTCTAGCACTGTTGAAATCTCTGGCTCTGTCTGTGTTCCTGCCTATGTCTGCTCATTTTAGGCTGAGTCCCTGGTGGTACCACTGGCCTTAACTGCCTTTCTGATGCCTGATTCACCCATGGAGTAATATCTATACTTGTCTCAGTTAGACCCAATCCCACTGTAGCTATAGATCCTATCCTTTTCCTTGTTATAGGGATCACAAGTAGATCATCTGAAATAGGAACCCAAGAACTTATGTGATTGGGTCCAGAGATGAACCCTAGAGAAAAAGAAAAGATCAAAGTCATCATTGTGGATTAGTAATAGATAAAATCTCAAGGCAACGAACGCCCCTGAACAGTAGGACTGGTTTAATTATAATGGAATTTGATGAACAATATTTATGTGAATATCCTGTTCATTATCTCTGGGGGCCTGGGGTTCAAAACAACACTGACCTCAGCCTTTCTGTAATATAGTAATTCCCAGGGAGTATAGGAAAAAAACAGAAGAGTTTCTCTTTACAGTTTTAGCTCATCATGTTTTAAATTTATATTTTTTATTAGATTTTACAATTTAATGAATATAATTAGTACATGTAAATATTTTATATACAAACATACCTTTTTTGGAATGCTTGCTAAAAAATGTCATATTAATAAGATACATGGTAAAAAGATTTGAAGACCAATGTTGTAATTAATTAATAAAAATAAGTATGTGGCTTAGAAGGATCAAAAAGCAGTATTATACAGGCAAAACTCCTACCCTTTTGCTCTGTGGTGGCGTAGTGGTTAAGTGCTATGGCTGCTAACCAAAGGGTCGGCAGTTCAAATCCTCCAGGTGCTCTTTGGAAACTCTATGGGGCAGTTCTACTCTGTCATATAGGGTTGCTACGAGTCGGAATCAGCTTGATGGCACTAGGTTTGGTTTTTTGGTTTTATATCAGCAATATTACAGAGGAATATATGTTAAAGCTTTATTTTGGAGATTGATTTGGGAGTTTAAATTAAATTTTTCTCATAAAGGTTGAAAGGCTATTTGTTATGGAAAAAGAGAAGAATTTAGGAATTGTCTTCTGGAAGGACAGAAGAAGTGTGAATAGCTTAGTTATATCTTTGTCTTCCTCCTCTACTTTCTAAATCTTGATCCTTTCTGTGCACAGTCAGGTATAATATTATAGAAAAAATATCTTGGATGAATAAGGAGTATTTGTTACTGAGGGTATTCTCTGATATGGAAATGACTCTTGATAGAGATCTTCAAAATTGTGAAATTCATGTATACAAAACAAACCACAGAAAGGAAGGAAGGGAGGAAGAGAGAACTTTCCACCACTTAGAATTGCCTTTTCTGTATCTTCACTATATAAAAGGAGCGCAACTCACCAGCTATCATGTAGAAGATATTGCCCCACCAATTAAGGTAGTAGA
The DNA here is from genome assembly GCF_024166365.1 of Elephas maximus indicus. Classification (NCBI taxonomy): domain Eukaryota; kingdom Metazoa; phylum Chordata; class Mammalia; order Proboscidea; family Elephantidae; genus Elephas; species Elephas maximus. The sequence goes on along the minus strand of NC_064831.1, from coordinate 62,706,238 downwards.
CTAATAGAAAATGGGGTTTCAAGATGTCCCTACTGTACAATTTCACTTGCAACGGGAACAAAATGAGGCAGAGGAGTAGGCAGGTACCTGAGATCAGAATGGAAGCTGTCACTACCCATTATAACCCTCCTTCTACCATCTCTCCCACCCCACCCTCCTCCCTATCTTTGTACTTCCTTGTTACCTTCAGCCATCTCAATTATGCCATGGAGGCCTATTTCACGGTAGTAGTTATGGGAAGACCCATTTGTTGCAATTAATCAAGATGGGAGAGAGAAGGGCTTCTGCCTTGACTGGAATAAGATTATCAAGGTAGGTCCTATACATAAGACAGAAGAATTAGCCATCTAGGTACATGGTGATTTTCTGGGCACCAGGATGGCCTCCGGCCTATATCTCTATACATCAGTTAGAGAATGTTTCCATTGGGTTAAACATAATCTCTTCAGGGTCCTCCCTTTTAGAGACAATATCCCTGTAAGGAGTGAAAGTTTATCAAAAGCTTTCTTCCTTTGGGGAAGAGACAAGGGTCCTATGATAACAGTATACATTAGAAATGGGAACTTGGTAAAAGAAGAGGAAAATGGTACAGAAAGGGAAGCAATAGAAGGACTCCAGGGACAAACTTTTCCAACCTCATTATGTTGTGCCTGAGATGAAACAGAATATGGGTATGCTCAGATCTATGCAGGTTTTGTCTCTTGGCCCTTTGGCAAAAGAGATGCTGAGCCAGATAGTAATACTGAGTATGGTGAGGGCAGAGATGAGGAAGAAGGCCCTGGAGTATTGGAGGTAGTCTGCCAGGGGAAGAGAAGAAAGGAGAGGCTTGGCTGGAGCAGAGGTGACTTGCCCCTAAGGAAGGCTAGGCAGAGTCTAGGGAACGGAGTAAGGGATAAAGAAAGATGAAATCAGGGCTTATTTTACATGTAATGGAGTCAAAGTAAATCATCACCAAGTGGGTGGCTTCACAGCTACCAGTAGGATCCTGTTCCCATCTCTTCATTGACATATGGAATTCCTTTAACAAGGAAAGAAATAATTTATTCTACAATGAGAGAAAAGCTGAAATTACAGCTATTATCATGAGAGGTAACTCAAGGTATAACATGACGTAGTGCTCATAAACCAAAAAAAATCAAACCAAACCTGTTGCCATTGAGTCAATTCCAACTCATAGACCCTATAGGACAGAGTAGAATTGCCCTATAGGGTTTCCAAGGAGCGCCTGGTGGATTTATACTGCCGACCTGCTGGTTTGCAGCCATAGCTCTTAACCACTAGGCCACCAGGGTTTCAGCAGCTCTCATACTAACGTGTAAATGACTCACATTTCATTTTCTGAGAGAAGTTGTGAATGCAAAGGTAAGGAAATCACCGAGTGGTCATTAGAAGTTTATATCTAATAATTAAGGGGCTGTGGAGTCTAGTCAAGACAAACTTGGGCAAAGTTACCGTGTTTGGGACAGCAGTCCTTACATGCTTGTGAATCAGGGGAGAAAAGAATGGGCAGGGTTGTGGGAAGGAGGGACAGAGAGTGGCGAGCTGTTGGGAATCTGAGCAAATCTTCCAAAAAAGGGGCTCCAGGATTTGGAAAGCACTCACAGGGTAGCTTTGGTGTATGGCTCCAGCAGAGCTCATAGTGACACACAGTCCAGAGCCCCATCGAGAGCGTCATCCTGTCCTTCGAGACCAACTGCACCTAGTTGAAATGGGACAAGCAGAGCAGCAGGACAAAGATGAAGCCAAAGCGGCCAACACAGAACATGCGAAGGTAGCTTCAGGTCTGCTCCAGGAGCTGCTGCTGGTAGGGTGGCATAGTATAGAACCGGTGCATGTGGTAGGGGCGAATTGGCTGTGGTGGGGAAGGCAGGAGGACACCATGAAAGGATTCTCATCTCAGGCAGCTCAATCTCCACTCACAAAAAAGGCAAGCCCCGAGTCCTGTACTGGAGGGACTCCCTCCCCTTCCACATTTCAGTGTCTTTTTCTCGTTGCTCCAAAGCCTCCCACACGTTCCTATTTTTTTGTATTAACATTTATTCTTGAGATCCCTTTTTCACTCCATCCTCCCCTAGTTTAAAAAAAGTGACCCTTGACATGTGCCATATTACATACACAACCTGCCTCCCCAAAAAGGATCCCATTGCTACCTAGCCCACAAAAGGCTTCCTCACACTGCATGTTGGGTCGCCCAGTATATTGACATTATAAGATGTGTGAAAGATCCTGGCATTTCCTTCCCTCGTTTCCAACCTAGTTTCTGGCTTACTACCCTTCTTAACTGCCATGGAACCCAACTTGCTTTGACTTATAACACCCTTTCCTGTCCCTCCCCCACCCCGGTGGGCAGAACCAACAAGAGTTAAAGCACATAACAAGGATATAGTGTCTCTGTCTCACTTGCTAAAAAAAAAAAAGCTAGATCTGGTCAAATCCCTGTTTCTAGCCCAGATCTCTGCTGAGCTCCTAACCCCTATATCAAGCCGCCTGCCAAACATCTATACCCAAATTTCCTTCAGACACATCACACCCAGGATACCTTTAAGAAATGTACTCACCCTCTTTCTCTCCAGGATATTCTGCAGCCCTGTCCTGTGCCCTTATCTCCCACCAGTCAATCACAACGCGTCCTGCCAATTCTCCCTTTAATGTTCTCATCTTGTATTTCGGTTCCCACTTTGTTAGAGCATGTATTTGTCATCTCTGTCCTGGATTACTGCAACAGCTTTTTCACTGGGTCTCCCTGCTGCGAGGCTTACTCTCCTTCCATTTATTCTCACAAAGTTACCAAGGTTGATCCCCCTAAAATGCAAATCTGATTATATCTGTCCTCTGCTTAAAATCAGAGGCTTGCTCCCCATTGCCATGAGATAAACCCCCAACTTGTTAGCATAAATCTGTAAGGCACTATAGAATCTGGTTTCTACTCACTTACCCAGCCTCATTCAATCATTCAGTGCCTACCTGTGCCAGATGTGTTAGGTACCAAGGGTAGGAGGATACACTGGATATCTTCCCTGTGTCCCTCCAGAATCACTGTCCACATTTCTTCTAGGAAGCTGACTGGTATGGACTGCATCAGTGGGTTCCCTTGCCATCCAGTTCTGGTTGGTTTGGCCAATGGCAGTTACCAACAGAAGATCAGAGGTCCCAAGGAGAGTGAGATGAGTGTGTTTATTCACTGGATCTCTCCTTACCAGATCACTATGGTTATCTGTGTCCTTTTACCTAAAATAGAGCCCCTGAGAGGCAGCCTTCTCTGTAAAGCTATTCTTTTCTGTTCTGGTAACTGCTCCCTTAAGTGATCAGGCCTAGGGACAGTAGTAACTCTGCCCACTGATAGTTCCTCAAAATCCTTTTCAGTTCAAGGGGACTTTGTAAATAGTCCCTTAACTCTCCCAGATTAACCACTTTGAGTAAGCCATCTATTTCCTGCACCTTATTGTCACGGGACATAAAGCCTAGTTAACATCCAGGCTCATTCTCTCCCTCCTTCTCTACCTGTACTCCAAAAACTATGGTTCTTGCGTTTTCCTAAGCCTACCTTGCTCCTCCGTTTACACATGGTGTTCCCCTGTATCTATCACACTTTCCACCTCATTTTTCTATGGGTTAATGCTTCTCAGGATGCATCTTCGTCTTACCTTCTTCAGGAAGCCTTCTCTGAATCCAACCCTTAATCCCAAACTTTGTGCTCCTACAGCACTTTGTTCTTATCCTTTCATAACCTTTATTGCATAGTACTGTAATTTGTCTGCCTGTACCTCCTTGTGATCTATCCTTCGGCAGTGAGGATATATCCCATTCGGCAGTGTATATGCAACATCTGACAGAGCTAGGAAAGGCTTCTCTCTAAACAGGTCCAACTCTCTGGGGAACTAACATCCTATTGTAAGTAGCCCTCAGCAAATAGCCAAGCCCTGCCCCTGGTGGGGGAGGCATAATCTGAAGCATAGGTTTTATACTGTTTCCCATTTTCTCTGAAGGATTAAACTCCAGTTGACCACAGTGGTAGCTACCTTAAAAATGCAGCCTTTATTGGCTGCCTTTCCCCCCCGCCCTTCTCACTTCCCCACTTCCCCATTCCTCTTTCCTACCTTGTATGCAGCCCTACATCCTGAAATGGAAACAAAAGTATGATATGGAAGAAGTATGGATTCCAGCTGGGGCATCAATGTCACCTCCTCCCAAAATTCTGTTTGTACTTTCCAAATAGCCTACTTTCATTTGAATCTTTGTCTACAGTTGACTTCTGAAAGAACTCAAACTAAGACAGGTGGCACACTGGACACTCAACTAAAGAGGCAGAACCTACTGCTTGCTCAAAACTCAATCTCAACACACCTGAAGGAGATGACAAACTTTCAAAAGACGCCATAGTCTTGTGGGATAACTCGGTCAATTGGCATAATATAGTCCATAAAGTTTATGTTCTACACCCTAGTCTGGTGAGTAGCATCTGGGGTCTTAAAAGCTTGCAAGTGGCTATCTAAGATACAACTATTGGTCTCTAGGCATCTGGAGCAAAAGAAAAAGAAGGAAACCCAAGATTCAGAGACAGAACTGGTCTACTGGACTAGTTATCTACGTGAACCACAGCCTTCTCTACCCTGAGACAAGAAGAAATAGACGTGCCTGGCTACCACTATCATACATTCTGATTAGGATGACAACAGTTGAATCCTGATAAAAAGGGAGAAAAATGCGGAAGAGCACTTCAAATTCTCAAAAAATCCAGACTTACGAGACTCACTGACACAGGAGGAATCCCCAAGACTATTTGTCCAGGGATATTCTTTAAGCCTTGAGCCAAAATTATGCCCTCAAGTCCCATTTTAGCTAAATAGCAGGTTAGCTCGTAAAGTAATGAGTATTACCCTTGAGTATTTTGCTCTTTTAAAAAATCATCTATATGAGACCAAGTGGTCAACAAGTACCCTAAAGCATAGATGAGAAGGGTGGGGGGATGTGAGTCTAGGTAAATGGGAACAGAACAACTAGAATGGAAATGGTGAGAATGTTACAATGTGAAGAATGTAACCAATGTCACTGAATAATCTGTGTAGAAACTGTTGAATGGGAACCTGTTTTGCTGTATATACTTTCACTGAAAATACAATAAAATATTAAAAAAAAAAAATCCCAAGATAAATAGTATGATGGATCCTCAAGATACCTCCAGTATAAAGAACATATGAACATAGGAGAAGGTAATTCCAGGTGGAGGCAACCTGCATCTGGCCATTCTGCCAGCATATGCTCCATTATCACATATAAAAAACTAAATAATTGCTAACTAAACAATTCAAGGCAACAAAAGCTGTCATGTCAAGGATTAGTCATACTACTTCTTCCTTTTTGTTAGGAAATAATTTCAAACTTAAATAAGATTTCAAGAACAGTACAAAGAACATTCCATACCCTTTACTTAGATTCATTTACTTTTAGCATTTTGCTTCATTCACTTTAATGTTTACTCTCTTGCTTTACATGAGGTTCTTTTATAAGGACTCTTTGACTTCTAATTTTACCACCAGCTCATGGATTACAATACCCTCCTTCAATTATTCTGTGAGACACTAGGCTGGCACCCATTTAGTTCCTGGTAACAGTCTCCAATTCAGAATTGACGCTAATATTTGAATATGTATTTATTTTACTGAAGTTTTTCCAAGACTTTCTACTTCTGATCCTTTCATTAGCTATGTTTTGTTTTTGCATGTATCTATTGCCAGTTTAAGAAGCTGCTTGTTCATTTGATTGGAGGTGGGATTCACTATACCTTGTTATCAGCTTCTGACTGACTACATTTATAGCAAACCCAATTACAACTGTATCTTTGAACACTGGCCTTGCCCTTTGGGATCACCAATAGTTTAATGGCTTTAGTACAGATGCACTAATTAATTTAATTCAACAAATATTTATTATGCATTTATGTATGCTAGGCACTTTTCTGGTCACGGGACATACAACAGTGAACAAAACTGACAAAATCCTTGCTCTCCTGAAGCTTATATTCTAGAGGGATATATCAGTTAGGTATTGCTACAACAATCCTGCACAACAAACACTTCCTAAAGAATTGAGAACAATGATCCAATTTATCATTAGGGTGGGTGGGAGACAGATAGTAAATATATTTCAAATATATAAAGTAAGTTAAGGGCATAGGAGTACTCTTTTAGATAAGGTGGTCAGGGAAGCCTTGCCTGAAAAGGTGACATTTGAGCAGAGTCCTGAGGGAAGTAAGGAGCAAGATTAGTGGATTCTTGGACCAAAAGCATTCTGTGTAGAGATAGCAGTGAATGGAAAGGTCCCAAGATGGTAGCTTGCTAGAAGGAATCAAGGAACTGCAAGGAAGCCAGTGAGGCTGGAGCAGAATAAGGAAGAGGGAAAGCAGTTCAGTGATGAAACCCACTCTTCAGTTGATGGACATTTAAGTTGTTTCTAATTTTTCACTGTAACAACAATATGCTGACTATCCTTATACATGCCTCGTATGCATATGATAAAATTTTTCTTCAGAGTTAATATCTAGAGGTACAATTACTGAGTCATAGGGTATACATATCTTCCAGTTTACTAAGTATTAACAAATTGCTCTCCAAAGTGTTTTTTTTAACCAATTTACACTCCACTAGCAGTGTATAAAATTTCCTGTTTGCAGTTAATAATGTCAGACTTTTTAATATAATAATAATTTTATTATAGCATTTAACTCTACATTTTATTATAATATTAAAACTTATCACAAAATTTATTGTAATTGTAATGTTTTATCTGATTGGTTTAAAGTCAGGAAAGGTGTGCATCAACGTTGTATCCTTTCACCGTGCCTATTCAATCTGTATGCTGAGCAAATAATCTGAGAAGCTGGACTATATGAAGAAGAATGGGGCATCAGGATTGGAGCAAGACTCATTAACAACCATGTTCTGCAGATGACACAACCTTGCTTGCTGAGAGTGAAAAGGACTTAAAGCACTAATGAAGATCAAAGACCACAGCCTTCAGTATGGATTGCACCTCAACATAAAGAAAACAAAAATCCTCGCAACTGGACCAATGAGCAACATCATGATAAATGGAGAAAAGATTGAAGTTGTCAAGGGTTTCATTTTACTTGGGTCCACAATCAATACCCACGGAAGCAGCAGTCAAGAAATCAAATGACGCGTTGCATTGGGTAAATCTGCTGTAAAGGACCTCTTTAAAGCGTTGAAAAGCAAAGATGTCACCTTGAAGACTAAGGTGTGCCTGACCCAAGCCATGGTATTTTCAATCGCATCATATGCATGTGAAAGCTGGACAACGAATAAGGAAGCCCGAAGAATAATTGACGACTTTGAATTGTGGTGTTGGCAAAGAATATTGAATATAACATCGACTGCCAACATAATGAACAAATCTGTTTTGGAAGAAGTGCAACCAAAACGCTCCTTAGAAGCAAGGATGGTGAGACTGCATCTTACATACTTGGACATGTTGTCAGGAGGGATCAGCCCCTGGGGAAGAGACATCATGCTTGGCAGAGTACAGGGTCAGGGAAAAGAGGAAGACCCTCAACGAGATGGATTGACACAGTGGCTGCAACAATGAGCTCAAGCATAACAACAATTATAAGGGTGGCTCAGGACCGGGCAGTGTTTCGTTCTGTTGTGCAGAGAGTCGCTATGAGTTGGAACTGACTCGATGGCACCTAACAACAACGTTTTATCTCAAAGCCATAAAACTGTTTTTACATTTGACTATACATTATACTTTTTGCTTTCAAAAGTATTTATCTTATTTTATTTTGCAAAATCTCAAACCCCTTTACCTATACTTATCAACTGTTAACATTTTGATACATCCATCCATCTTTCTCTCTCTCTGTCTCCATATAGTTTTTTTCCTTTTTGCCAAGATATCTGAAAGTAGGGTGTAGACATCATGATACTTCACCTTTAAATATTTTAGCGTATCTCCCAAGATCAAGGACATTCTCTCACACATCCAGAACATCATTACCTCACCTAAAAAAAAAAAAAACTTACTAATTCAATAACATCCTCCAACATACTTTCTATACTCAAATCTCCCCAGGTGCGAAAAAAGTTCTCTGTATCTTTTTTTAATCCAGAATCAATGCATTGGAGTTGACTGCTACATATCTTTAGTCTCCTTCAGTCTAGAACAATCCTGTCACATCCCTCTGTTCTTCAGGATACTGGATCCTTTGAATTTTCTGGGCCAGTTGTCTTGCAGAATGTCCCATACTCTGGATTCCTGTGACTCTTCTACCTTTAGATTCAACATTTCTAGGGAAAACACCACAGAGGTGATGGTATATATCTCCCACTGCATCACATCAAGAGGCACATGATGGTTAAGCTGTTCTAATATCAGTGATGTCAACTTTAACCACTTAGTTAAGACTGTAATTGCCAAATCTTTCCATTGTAAGGGTACATTTCTCCTTTGTAATTAATACATATTGAGAGGAGTGATAATTTTTTATCCTGTTTCCCAATAACCTTTACTCATTTGTTTTAGTTTCTACTGATGATCCTTGCCTTAATTGTATTAGGGTTATAAAATAATGATTTTCAATTTCACTCCTTTTGTATTTTCTGACATTCTCTTATACAGAAAAGCTGCCTTCCTCCATTTTTCACCTTTCACTATTTCTCTTTTGTTGAGAGTCACTACCGACTCTTGGATTATTTTTTTTAATCAATTTGTTATAATCTATTATTGTCACGCTCAAAGTGCCTCCAAATCAGCCATTTGGTCTTGTATACTTGATTAAGAAGCACGTTTCTCACATGTGTGATTGTCTTATAGTTATGTCTGATCTTCTGCTGAAAGATGAACTTCAAGAGTGGCTTCAATTCTGAGTTAGCAGGGTGTCCAGGTGCCATAGTCTCGGGGCTTCATCCAGTCTCTGTCAGACCAGTAAGTCTGGTCTTTTTTTCTGTAAATTTGAATTTTGTTCTACATTTTTCTCCTACCCTGTCCAGAGCCCTTTATTGTGATCCCTATCAGAGCAGTTGGTGGTGGTAGCCAGGCACCATCTAGTTCTTCTGGGCTCAAGCTGGTAGAGGCCGTGCTTCATGTGGTCCGTTAGTCCTTTGGACTAATATTTTCCTTGTGTCTTTGGTTTTCTTCATCCTTCTTTGCTCCGAATATGATGGGACCAATAGGTATATTTTAGATGGCTGCCTGCAAGGTTTTAAGACCCCAGATCCTACTCACCAAAGTAGGATGTGGACCATTTTCTTTATGAACTGTGTTATGCCAATTGACCTAATGTCCCCTGTCAAGTTTTTTTTTTTTTTTAATAAATGTGCTTATGGATTTTTATTTTGTAGCTCCTCCATTGTTGTTAAGTTCTAAATATTTTGTCATTTTCATTGTAATTTCCTTTTTACCCATGAGATTCTTAGGGAGCATTGTTTAGTTTTCAAAAATATAAAGTGTTTTTTATTGTCCTTTTTTTTGTTGTTGTTGAATTCTAATTTAATTTCATTGTGGTCAGAGAACACAGGCTGATTGATAAGACTTTTTAAAATTTATTGAAACTTGTTTAGACATAGTATTTGGTCAATTTTTGCAAATATTTTAGATATATCTGGAAATAAAATATTTTTTCTATTTGTTGAGTGTACTATCTAAATTTTATCCTATCAATTTAGTTTTTTTTTCAACGACTATATTTTTCATTTCCATGATTTCTCACTGGTTCTTTTTTCATTTCAACCTGTTTTTATTTTATTTCTACCTATGTCTTTCATAATTTTTGTTATTTTTATAATCTATGACTTTGTCATATGTCTCTGTGCATCCTAAGCTTTCTTAGGAACCATGGTGATGTAGTGGTTAAGAGTTCAGCTGCTAACCAAAGGGTCAGCAGTTCAAATCCACCAGCTGTTCCTTAGAAACGCTATGGGGTAGTTCTACTCTCTCCTATAGGGTTGCTATGAGTCAGAACCTACTCGACGGCACCTAACAACATCAAGCTTTCTTAAAGTCTTTATCACACTATAAATGAATAGTACCTGAAATGAACTTTATTCTGATTGTTGACTTTGTTGGCTTTCTTCTGAACGTTTCTTTACATGTTGTATAATTTCTACTTGCAGGCACATTTTTTGTTGTTTGCTTTCTTTTGTTTCTTTCTCTCCCTCTATGCTCATTCCACCCTACATGGTAGTTTTGGGTTTTCCTCACTTTGGCTAAATGTCCCAGTCCAGTCCAGAAACAGATCTCATGATACGTATTTCAAATTTCCTGTTCTGTTATGCTGTCATAGAATATCACAGACCTATTTAATGCAATAGGCTGCTTAGTTTAGCAAGGTTATGTTTGCATATTTAGGTCTACATTTCTAAATAAGCCATAGCTCTAGTCAGTGCTTGGCAATAGTTTTCAGTTTCCTTTTATAAGTCCCTAGTTATTTTTTTAGTTTGAGCTAGAGCTGTGAACCTGGACCTAGTTCACATCTTGAAAAGCAATTTTAATCCTTTTACCCCACCAGCAGCTGTCTTCCTGCTCACCTTCACTTACTTTTGGACTTAGAGCCAAATAAGCCTGTGGCTTAGGTCTAATCACAGCTGTGTGCTTTTGTTATTTTTCTGATCTGTGAAAAATGTTTGTCTTGTTTTGAACTGGCTACGCTTCTCTCTCTTTCTCTGTACCTCTGTCTGTCTATCCCTCCCTCCCTCTTACCCTCCCTTCTCTTTCTTTTTCATGATGCAATGTATTTGGAGCAGAGGAGGTAAATCAACAGGTGATTTATTGATTCATCTTGACTGGAAATTTACTTAAACTTTTCTAGGAATTCTGTACTTGCTAGGAATGAGGGAAAGGAGAAAACAGGGAAAGCATTCAGTTCCCAAAGTACCAAAGTGGAAAAGTTTATTATAATTACTACCTATTCTCCCTTAATAGCCAGAGCCCTTATTGTTACTTTCTTAGTATCTAGCATCCTCCACCCTCACCCCAACCTGCTTCCTTTTCCTTACTCCAGTTAAAACTTCTGTTCCCTGAAGAGTCATCAGTATTCAGCTCCCTGCAATTTAGTCATATAAAGTATCCAAACTAAATTGTAAATAAACCTATGAACCCAATAAGTCTTTAGCCAATATGTGGGCATATTTTTTGTGTGAGTAGTGGTGCAGGGGAGATGGCTTCAGCTTCATGCCTATTATTACAACCAGACAAAGCCCCAGGAAAAGTCTGAAGAGCTTCCTAAATGAAAGTTGTCCAGCTGAAATAAGGAGTCATGTCATTCTGCCATAACTAAGATCTTCTGCTAGGATGAAGGGCCATCGTGGAGAACAGTGTTTTCAAGGCAGGGTCAGAATGAGACACACACATATATGTGTATGTTTGTGTGTGTCTCTCTGAGTGTGGATGCACACATGCATGCACTACTGAGCTCCTACCCAAGGGGATAAAACCAGAAGTATTCACCTGACGGCTTCCAGTTACCACCTGGAAATGTTTGGCAATTACTGATCAAGGACCATAATTGCTCCATGATTGTTATTTTTGTTTTCTATAAAGATTACCAGTAAATATCTAAATTAAACTAAAAGAGCCCAAGGGCCTATTTTTAAGAGCACCAAGGAGTGAAGCTGGACACTATAGTCTATTCCACTGGCAGGCCTGTGGAATAGACCAACAGAGCAGTGGTGGCTGCTGCTAAAGGAGTAAAAGACAAAATGAATATCACAGACCTTCTGCAAGAAAAAAGTGCATGGAATCTGGTTTGGGCTTGAAAGGGAGTTTTAGCCATCAATAGATCTGTGTGATTGCCTGAAAACACTGCTGTCCTCCCTACCGCCCCACCCCATCCACTGCCATCATCTAGTCGATTCAGACTCATAGCAACCTTATAGGACAGAGCAAGACTGCCGCATGGGGTTTCCAAGGCTGTAAATCTTTACAGAGGCAGACTGCCACATCTTTCTCCTACAGAGCGGCTGCTGTGTTCGAACCCATGACATTTCAGTTAGCAGCCAAGTGCTTAACCACTGTGCCGCCAGGGCTTCTTAGTCTTACAGGGTATATAAAACATGAAAAATAATTTCAACCTGGTCCTACATGTATACTTATGCTGAAGAAGGTCCTTTAGCCCCATTTGGTTTGATAAAACATAATTGATACTTAGGGAATCAACCCCCCTTATCTACAGTCACAGACATAGGGTCACAGTTTTGTATAGAATTTCAGGGAGTTTGTGTTTGTTTGTTTGTTTGGTTAAGGTATCTCCCTGCCTAGGGAGAAGCAGCTGTTTTACATAATCAACTGTAATGGTTTCAAATTTCCATTATTTATAGAACGTAGGCCTAATGGAATCCCTAGAATCCACCCAGCACCACTCAGACTCCTTTGGGTGGTAGTATTATCTTCATTGGTGTTTATTCCATTTCTGGTAGTGGTCTCCAATTTAGATTCAACAGTATTGTCCAAGTCCAAATGCCTTCCATCTTAAGTGTGCCCAAAGCCATACTTAATAAAGAAAATTCCAAACAGAATTAGGTGACATTCTTTTCCAGCTTTTCTGTGAGATCCTTAATACTCAGAGAGACCTCTGGTCCACAAACTGCGTCTATTGCTAGCTTCTTTCATTTCTAAACACTGCTGTATTCTTTTAGAAATATTTTCTTAAACGGGTTCTCATTAGTTTCTTTATGACTATCATATATATTTTGGATCCAACACACACAAAGGACATTTCATCAGCTTTAATATTGTCTCCCTCAGTAATGGACATGATATTAGGAGGGTTTCCTAGAATCTGTGCAATCATTTCCAACTTTAGTAGATGCTTCCTCCCCCATTTTTAAGGTGAACAGTAGTAAGGTTTTTGCTACCATCATCATAGTCCTGCATTTGGTCTGTCGTCCTCATTTTGAGATTCCTCTTCAGGCCCTTGTCCTTCATCTTTAGCAGTTGTCACTGGACCAATCCCCAACCTTGACTTCTCTATAGGAATCACAGTGACATTTCGATCAGGGGAAGAGTATCTGGAAGTTATGTAGTTGAGAAAGGAGATTATCCCTAGGGAAAGAGAAGAATTTGACGTAAGATTCAGTAGATGGTTGGTGTTTTGGCTTTTAAAATTCTTACTCATCCTTCAATACTCATTCAAAAGGCCTCTTTTCAGTGAAGCCAACCTTCTTCTCCCCCAGCAGAGTTACATTACCCTCTTGTGCTCCCATCACATTATAGTATTTCTTATACTGTTAGGACAAAGCTTGCACCTCCTGGATTCAAATCATGGTTTCACCACTTTCTGTGTGGTCTTGGACAACCTACTTAATCTGTCCAGGCCTCAGTTAATGATAGAATGGGTTAGTAAATCCAGGTTTTCAGACTTCAAAATCCATGCTTTCTCTATCATACAGTTTTGCCTTGAAGGTATAAATGTTCTGAAGGTTAGTGCCCTCCTTTTCCAGAAGTGATTTCCCTTTCTATCCTTCAAGTATAGGGCAGGGGACTGACTCACCAGCAAACATGTATAAGAAGTCACCCCACCAGTTAAGATGATAGGTCCATAGGAGATTTGACTCCAGGACATCTCTACTATGCCAGTGAACTTGTGCCAGGAACAGGATGAGGCAGAGAAGCACACAGGTGGCTAGGACCAGAAGGAAAGGTGTCAGAACTTATGAGAGTCTCCAGTATGCCTCCACCTCCACCCCCAATTCTTCTGCTCCCAGAGACCGTATGTACAGCAAGGATCAAAAAGAAGGTCATTTGGGGACTGGTACAGATGGGAGAGAGAAAGGGGCTTCTACTCTGGTATAGGTCAGCTAAGGTGTGTTCTATACAATAAGACAGGGTAGGCAGCTGGAAACTTAGTGCCATACTGAAGAAGAGAAAAGGAATAAGAAAAAAGAGAATAAAGCCCATAAAGAGAAACATTACCTTGAAAATTTTACCATGATATTACCCTGTCAGTCTAGGTCTGTACCTGAGGTGAAGCTGAGCATGGATACCTTCAGATCCAAGTTGGTGGTCATGCTTCCTCTTCTAGGGAGGCAAGCCCTGAAGAGCCAGCCAAGGCCAATGAGTATGGTGAAGACAGAGATGAGGAAGAAGGCCCTGGAGTATTGGAGGTAGTCTGCCAAGAAGAAGGGGAAAGGAAAGGCTTAGTTAGACCAGTGGGGACCTACCCTTAAGAAAGCCAGACAGCCTTAAGAGAAGGCAATGAGGACAAAGAAGGATTGCTGTGTGGCATCAGGGACACAAATAAGGATCCTCTTTCCTAGCTCTTCGTTGATACCTGGAATTTCATAAATAGAAAGATAAAGCTTTCATTGTTAAACTGAAGATAATACAAATACTACTGGGCGAGTTAACACATTAACTTAGCTGTAAACTAGCTTATAAGAGGTGTTACCCCAACATCACAAGACTGATTAAAGCTTTTTCTTATTTCTAGTTCTAATTCTAAAAGTAATACATATTCAATATAAGCATGGAAAGGCTACAAAAGTACAAAGAAGCAGGAAGAAAATCAGTCACAGCCCCACTACCCAGAAGCAAGTATTGTTAATGTATTATTTTATGTCTTTCTAGTATTTTTCTATTCTCTGTACCTAGTAGATATGATACTGGATATCATGTCACTTTTTTTTAAAGCTCATACGATAAGGGTGGTGCCTGGCTACCATTACTGAACATTTTGATCAAAGACGCAATAGCTAGATCCTGATCAGAAGGAAAAAAATTTGGAACATATTTTCATATTCTTATGAAAACCAGACTTATCGTACCCAGATTGGGTACTGACTGGAGGACCTCCTAATTTATTGCCCTGAAATAATTTTTAAACCTTGAACTGAAACTATCCCCCAAAGTCATCTTTAAACTAAACAGTTTAACCCAACTGGTAAAGAATACTTGCCTTGAACACTGAGCATTTTTAATGAATACCTATGAGATCAAACTGACAAGAGTAACTCTAAAGCATAGATGAAAAGTTTAGGAGGCAATGAATCTAAGCTAATGGTAAAACAATACAAAAGTAGAGATGGTGAGAATGGTGACCCAGTATGAAGACTGAAACCAATGTCACTGAACTGTACATGTAGAAATTGTTGAATGGGTGTAGGTTTTGTTGTGTATAGCCTCACCAAAAATAAAATAAAATATTTTAATGCCCACCTTCCTTCACATGTATGGTTACCCATGCAACATATTTATAACTAATCCCTTGCAAACATGGCCAAATATATTGCTGTTGCCTTCCTCCCATAAGTGGAAATCCATGAGGCTGAGTGGGGAGCCTAGAGAGGGTTTCATTTCCCAATTAAAAAAAAATAAAAGATTTTCAATAAAGAAAAAAAAGATCATATGATAAGCTTTCTCCCAGATCACTGAATACCTGTTGTAAACATAATTTTTCATAACTACAATATGTAATGGCTATCATATTACTTATGAATTAATTAATATCATATTAATGTACTTTGCTTAATGATTTACTCATTGTTGGATGTGGAGATTTTTTTCGTTTTTTTCTGTTGCAAATGTATCTGGCCCTAAAGGCCTTGTCAGCCTGTGACTACAAAATGAAGTCACATTTACTTTAATTCCTATATTATAATGATTTCAAGCTCTAATTTACTGGATTGATGAACTACCCCAAAAATGTCTCCTAGTTGTTTCTGGGAGTCCCCCAAGGTCCTATCTCACATCTGTTTAAGAATAAGTCTGCTAAAGTTCTTCTGCTCTAAAACATTCACCCAAGTGCCACTCTCCTCCTTCTTCTTCCTTCATCTCTTGGCTCCAGACCTCTGGTATCTCTTGTTCTGCCACTGCAGATGGGATGGTGTTGAGAGAGCAAGAGGGTATGCTAATTTTTACTGTTTGTTACCACATCCTTACTTGAAACAGATCTTTCCCTTAATTTCTCAGCGTAAGTTACAATTTTAGCAATATTTTACTGAAGATTTAAGAATAGAGAGTAACTTAAATTTGCTAGTAGATGTAGCTTTTCTTGGATACAACGAAAGATGTAGCTTTTCTTAGATACAACAGGCCCAGCAATATCCTCAGTATCCTTTATAGGGTGCCTCCTTGTCTAGCTTTTTCCTTGTCTAGCTTCTTTCCTGTCTCAATGTGGCAGGAGTTGTTTGTCCCCACTACTGAGAAGTTCTCTTAGTTCTGTCCCTGAGAATTCAAGCCTAGCTTCCACATAACTCAGAGAAAACAAAGGATGTACCAAGTTCAGCCCTGTTAAAATCTGCCTTCTTAGTTTCATGTTGCTCTTCAGTACCTGCCACTTACTAACGTGATCAGTAAAAGTAACTCCATTAAGAGAAATCATGCCCCCTCATGGACTCCAGACTTTCAGGAGCCATGGAGGCTGGGTACACCCCTGAAACTATTGCCTTGAGATAATGTTTAAGCCTTAAACTGAAAATATCCCCTGATGTCTTCTTAAAATCAAATAAGAGTTTAGCTTAACTAGTAAAATATGTCTGCCTTGAGCATTATGCTCTTTTAAGAACTATCTATATGGGATCAAAGTGATGACAGCAACTCAAAAGATTAAATAGAAACCTTAGAGGGCAGTGAGCTTATGTTAATGAGGAGGAACAACTCAGAAAAGGAGGGTGAAAATGGCTGCACAACTTGAAGAATGTAATCAGTGTTAAAAATTGTACCTGTAGAAACTATTGAATTGGCATATGTTTTGTTCTGTATAGTCTCAACAACAATAACTAAATAATTTTTTTAAGTGAGAAACCACACCCCTAACCAGAGATAAGTTGTTCTGTGCTCCCAAAAAGTTAGCAACATCAAAACATGATACTCCGATAACATCACATTTTCCAAAGACTGGGTCATTCAGAATTAGCAGAATACATAGCCAGTCAGAACCATTGGTCCAGACGGAGCTGCATGAAGCCCAACGTGATAGGCATCTTTTGTGGTATTTAGCCCATAACCACCCACAGGACTTAGTAGCCCTTGTCTATAGTTCTGGACTCCTGCCTTCTTATAGTCTTCTCTGTCTTAGCTCCTCATCGCCTGAAAACTGTATAAACAAGATCACTCAAAGCTCCTCAGAGAGGCAACTAAAGATTTGTAGCACAGAAGACTCTAAACCCGTCAACCACCCCCGAAGTAACCAAGCATTACGAGTCATAACCATACACACAAATTACATAACCAGACTGAACAGTTAGCTTCAGAGTCTAAAACATCCACATTTGATTAACTTTGTAGTTTTATATTCATGTATCCAAACAAAATAAAGACCCAAAAGTTAAATTCAAGCCTCCATCACCTATAAGACCAAAAACAATTTGAACTTTTAAATGACAGCTTTTATAGCAGCTACCCATCAAAGTTTCAAAGATCTTAGGACCTAAGTTACAAAAGTCCTTGCTTGTTTGTAAGTTCCAGTAAGAAACATTGGTCCAAAGAGAACAGTGCTATAGGTAAAAGAAACACCCATCAGGGTTGCCTGTATCTAAACATTTCTGATATTTTCCTTAATGATATGCTCCAGTGTGAGCTTGTTGTTGTTGTTAGGTACCACTGAGTTGGTTCTGATTTGTAATGACCCCGTGTACACCAGAACGAAATGCTGCCCAGTCCTGTGCCATCCTCACAATCGCTGCTATGTTTGAGCTCATTGTTGCAGCCACCGTGTCAATCCATCTCATTGAGGGTCTTCCTCTTTTTCACTGACCCTCTACTTTATCAAACATGACGTTCTTCTCCTCCAGATAATGTGTCCAAAGTATGTTGCAGAACTAGCAAGGCCAGCCTCCCAATTCACTGAAGGCAATGAAGCTAAGACTCTGGGAAGAGGGGGAATGCCACTTTCAGTCTGGAGAGAAAGAAGCCCAAACTCTGAAAAGCTTGGTAAGATCTTTACTTGGTTTCTCAGGATCAGCCCAACCAGTGATTCTGTAATTTACAACACCATCAGGTAGTATTTAAAAGCTAACAAGACTGTAGAGGAGCATAACCCAACCAGAAAGCAGCAGTGTTTCTGTAGCCTTCCCTCAGAACTCAGTGAAAAACACTCACAATTTGGCAGCTGGTAACTTATAGGAAGGATCTCCCTCTACTCTTAGGGAATTTTTGGAAAATAAGAGGGGCAGGGCTATAAGCCACCCCACCCTAGTGAACAACTAGGCTTGGTTAACACTAGATGCTCTTCTCCCCAAAGGCTGTTGACACTCTGGACGGAGGGGGTGGGGAAGCCATGATAATATCAGATGAAAGAAACAGATGACAGAAGCCAGCCATGTTAAAGCTAAGTACCTCGTGGAGCAATGGTTAAGCACTCGGCTGCTGACTGAAAGGGTGGCAGTGCAAACCTACCCGTGGTTCCATGGGAGAAAAGACCTGGCAATCTGCTCCGGTAAAGATTACAGCTTAGGAAACCCTATGGGGCCATTTTACTCTGTCCTATAGGGTTGCTATCAGCCGGAATCAATTTGACGGCACACTACAACACCTGGTACCCAGCCATTCCAAAGGGATTTGGTGATGGGGCTCTCCTGTTCACACAATAGGCCCTTCAGCAAAAATCAGAGTCAGAATAGGGAGACAGTGCTCCAAAAGGAGTGAGGATCTCCCTACTTTTAGCTATGAAGACGCTACACTGAGTAGGGTGGATACTGATTTGGGGGATGAAGAAGGTGCTACTGCAGACAAGCTGGGAAGTCAGCCCATTCATTTAGCTAAATCTAAACCTCCATGCTGCTGCCATTATGCCTTCATTCCAGGCTCTTAGGGCAAGGCAAAACCTCCCCAGACTCAGGGAAGTGCCCAAAAGGGGTGGTCTTGGAATGGAAAAGATCCCAGGTGGAGACTTCGCATGGTGGAAAAGAGGCTATGAAATCTGCCCTGGTAACTCAGTTGGAGGACCAGGATAAATCACTCTATCCGTACACAGCTTGGCAATGTTTACTGTGTGGTGATTCCCAGAATTCTAGCTCTGGAGTGCCCAGAGTCTTTATTAAAAGACCTACCCTTTCTTCTTCACCCTGTGCAAAACAGCTCAAGTCACTTTCTGTGGTAACACATTCCTTTATATTACAGTCTGATCTCACCTATGCTGTGAAGAATTAAGGGAAGAGTCTGTTCCACACTTGAGACCCAGAAGCCCTGGTGGCGTAGTGGTCAAGTGCTACAGCTGCTAACCAAAAGGCCAGGGGTTTGAATCCACCAGGCTTTCCTTGGAAACTCTATGGGGTGGTTCTACTCTGTCCTATAGGGTCACTGTGAGTCTAACTTGACCACAACAGGTTTGGTTCTTTTGGTTCCTCCTTACCCCCAGTCATTTTTGAGAGTTCCACACGGGCTATCTCAGGTGGGCTCCAGAAGGTGAATTCTCCTTCTGTCCTGGACACACTTCTGACCATCCTGCCTCTGTCTCTGGCCTCACCTGGCTCCAGATAACTGAGGGTCTTGGTGCTGTAGCTGTTGCTAATGGGATGTAGGGGGGCGGGGTGAGAGGAGTAGAGGACATTATCTTTCACTTTGCTAACAAAAACAACCAAACCCGTTGCCTTTGAGTCCATTCCAACTCATAGCAACCCTATAGGACAGAGTAGAACTGCCCCATACAGTTTCCAAGGAGCACCTGGTGGACTTCAACTGCCGACCTTTTGGTTAGCAGCCAGGAGAGGGCCATAAATTCCTAAAATCCAGTAGGTAAGAGCTTGAAGTCTTTGAATTTGGACAATAATGTATCTGGCCAATAATAACATCATGTTATTGTTCCAGGCTGATGAGGCCTGTACATCCTGATTATGTTTTTGAGATTCCTTATGAGATCTATATTGCAAACTAATTACTGGCCCTAGAATTAGGACTAGTTGACACAGGAACTAAGAGTGGATGCTTGATTTATAATTGTGTACCTAAGGGACTCAGTTGGCTTTTGTCAGTCTGCCTTAAAGGTGAACTCATGGCTCCAAGAAATAAACTGTTTGTAAATCAATATTGCTTTGGTTATACCAATTTACATAGTCCCCAGTGTATATGGGCATGTGTAGCCTTATACATTATCATTTAAAAATCCCTACTAATTTAATGGTTGAAAAATTATATCTCATTGTTCATTTCATCTGCCTTTTTTTAAATGATTGAGGTTAAAAATTATTTTTTCCTATGCTTATTTTACATTTGTAGTTCCTGTTTTGTGAAATGTCTGTTCACAAAAAAAAATGTATTTACTATGGGTTATTGTCTTTTTCCTTAATAATTTGTATATCCTTTTGTATATTAAAATCATTAACCTTTTATTTTTCATATTTGTTGCAAATATTTTTTCTAGTTTTTCTTTTTAGATGAAGAAGTAGTTGAATTGCCTGTCTGCCTTTGATTTCAGTTTCTTCCCAAGATACTCCTTTGGGATTCTGCCCTTTAGTTGCAATTATTTGGCCACAGCCCATGGCCAAATAATTGACACTACAATTGGGCTTAGATGCTCCACCTGTCATCTGTGACCCCTGATTATCTAAAAGGAGAAATAAACACTTTGCTCATGTATGTTTTCTTTACAAAACCTATTTCCTTGTCTAAATGTATATCTTATAGGTGATGGGAAAATTGTTTAGGGTAGTTGTGCCTTTCCTCTAAGTCTTTGTTCTGATTGAAAAACTCATGCATATATCTCTTCTAGCCCAGAAGCTTGTTTTTAAATATTTTGTGTTACATTTTCAAATTTATTTGAAGTTACAAAAATTTGACATGAATAATTTACTCTAAATAGCTGGCTTTTTTTTTTTTAATACTACATATCTGACATATATTTATGTTCTTTCTACTGCTGGCAAAAAAAAAAAAAAAAAAAGCTGACCTGGAAAGTTAAATCTCAAGGAGGTTGAGAATTTTGCTTCATCTTCCAGCTATGAGCAATCATTTCTCTGCTCTTTCTACAAGCCATATTAGAGTATCAATCACATTATTTCATCTTAAAAAAAAACCCACTGCCATCCAGTCAACTCTGACTCACAGCAATCCTATAGGACAGAATAGAACTGCCCCCTAGGGTTTCCAAGGCTGTGAATCTTTATGGAAGCTGACCACCACGTCTTTCTCCCACAGAGCGACTGGTGGGTTTGAACCACCGATCTTTTGGTTAGCAACCAAGTGCTTTAACCACTGTGCTACCAGGGCTCCTTTATTTCACCTTAGCACCTTGTAAGTGACAAAGGAATTCTACCCAGAGAGTAAAGAGAGGATCAACTCATTATTCAGGAAAGAGGGAGCAACGTGGGGTAGGAGGGAGAAAAGGTACATGGAAGATACTGAAAAGAATGGCTGCATTTACAATGTGGCTGAGGTCCAGTCTGAGCTTGGAGAGGAAAGGGTCCAAATGATTTTGGAAGAAGAAAGATGAAGGACCGATGTGGCAGAAAGTCCTGGGATAGTGGGGCCCGTGGCATTTAATTTATTGGCACTCACAAGGGGGCTTGGTTGTGTGGCTCCAGCACAGCTCATGGTTGCATGAGGTCCAGAGTCCTGCGTAGAGCTCAAGGCCATTCTTGATCACCAGGAACTGCACCCAGTTCAGTGGGGACATGCAGATCAGGATTAGTAGGCCAAAACCACAGAGGCTGCCACAGAACATTCGGATGTAGGTGTGTGTCTGATTCACATGCTGCTGCTGCCTCTGGGGTGGCATCGAGGCACTCGGATGTTTGTTGGTGGGGAGGGTAGGCTACAAGGATGAGGGAAATATTGCCTACCAAAAAAGATAACCCCTGATCCCAGGGTCTCTGATTCTTCTCTACTTCGTTTCCCTGTGTGGGTTTGATCTATGGGTATCTTTCTCTA
This sequence comes from Elephas maximus indicus, assembly GCF_024166365.1. Classification (NCBI taxonomy): domain Eukaryota; kingdom Metazoa; phylum Chordata; class Mammalia; order Proboscidea; family Elephantidae; genus Elephas; species Elephas maximus. Next base: position 62,684,425 of record NC_064831.1, on the reverse strand, counting down.
CCCCTTTTATAAAAAACAAAATTTTCAGGGTAAGCTTTTCCATCTGTCCTTAGGAGACCGTCTAGCCCCACCTTTAAGCAAGCCCTCTTCCTCCCATCTGACCTACAATTAGGTACCTCCTCACCCTTTGGTAGTTCCGGTTCCCCTTCATTTTGGGAACCTCGGGATTGTAGAAGGTCAAGATTAAATATTCCCTCCTCTCCATCTTGGCAGCCAGTTCACTTCCTAACTGCCACGGAATTTGTCTCAGCACCTCCTCACTCATGATGGCAGAACCTAAAGGGGCCAGGACCCATGATATGGCACAGATCCAGTTTCTGTTTCTTATTTCAGGTCTGGTCAGATCAGGAAGAAAAGATCACATTTTTAGCACGTGCCTGTATGTGTCATGCTTCCCACCCACCCTTCTCTGACTCCTCCCAACTCCCAAATGGATCCAAAAGTATTATGTCAGCCGTTGCTGTGTGTCAGGCCTGGTATTAGGTCCTGGAACTAAAGATGAATATGACACAGTTCCATCACGGCAGACAAAAAAAGTGTAACTCAGATATCCCCAGGACTCAATAGGTTGTGGTTATAACTGAAGCCATATATATTTCAGTAGCCCAGAGTCATGCTCTTGCCCCACCTCTAAGCGGAAGGCCCCTGGTGTGTCTCAATAGGCTCATGAACCAGTCTGTCAGCCATCGTCCTTCATGCTGCATCCACTCTTTAATTCCTTTCTTGCTCTGGTTCCCTTTTTCCAATACCCTCTACTCATGAAGCCTTTTAAGGGTGCTACCCCACTGCCACTGCCCCTGCTGATAGGGCCCACTGTGAAAATGCCAGTATCCACAGGCCAGTGGGCTACCAGTCAATGTGCCGAAAGCTACCACTCTCCAAAATACTACAGTAGTGCTGGGTTCAATGAGGAAGCCAGTAGAGTGGCCTCTCCCTGCCTCCATGGCAGCACAATTTACACCCAGAGTATCTCAAATAGCTCTCTCAGTTTCTGGTCCTAATTCCTCTCTTCACAAGGGCTCAAAACTAATCCAAGATGCTGGACAGATGCACTCTGTTTCACAGCATGAACACTGATTCAAATAAATCCCCAGCCAGATTACCAGCTCTTTTTTTTTTCCCCCAATAACAGATAGACTTTGATTCTGAAGTTTGGGCTGACGCAGTATACCCTATCACACTTTTCTTCCAGGATACTCTATCCCCACCCACCTGATCTGTTGAAACGCAATCTTAATTTCAGCTGGTGGGAACTGCTAGAGTATCTAGTATATGTCCATGTTTTAGCATGTATTCCTCCTTCTGCCAAAGTGTTATTTGACTCCGTGCCAGTGCCTGGCAAGAAGCATAAATGAATGAGCGAGCCATAAATTTTTATACAAAGCACAGAGGTTGATGCAGAGGACAAAATGGTTAACATAAAAAAAAAAAAATTTTTTTTTTTTTAACACAGAGGAAAATTAGGAAAGGTTTGCCGGAAGATGTAAAGTAAACTTGCCAGGTAATCATGGTGTGGAAGGTCATTTGAGGCAAGGAGAATAGTATGTTACAAGGCAGAGAGCCATAGACAGCGTAAGGTTCTCAGGGCAGGCACTTGAAGCTGTGTGATTCTACTATGTGTAAAATGAAAGGTAAGCTTTGGGGGTTGGAGGTTAAGGCAAGGGCTAGATCACAAACAGTCTTTTATGCCATGCTATGCAATTACATTGTGGAGTTTCAGTTGACGGATTATCTAGCCCTACTGGCATGGTTACAAGGAAGATTTTCCCCATCTGCAACAAACTACTTGGCCATCATGACTGTTACATGCACATGTATGGCTAGAATGCGAGATGTAGACTCTGAGTAGGCAGGCCTAGTTTCAGTGTTGGTTCCAACACTTACTGGCTAGTTTTCATTGGCAAATTTCCTTAACCTCACTGAACCTCAGTTTTCTCATCTCTAAGACTGAGGTAATAATAATTGCTACCTCATAGAATTATTGTCATGGTTAAATGAGATAATACACATAAAGCTTTTAGCCTAGTGCCTTAATGAAGCATTCAATAAATACTAGATATTATTGAGAGATACTGATTTTTTTCTTTTTTTATTTTTATTGTGTTTTAAGTGAAAGTTTATAAATCCAGTCTCTCATACAAAAATTTATGTATACCTTGCAATGTACTTAGTTGCTCTTTCCCTAATGAGACAGCACACTCCTTCTCTCCACCCTGTATTCTGCGTGTCCATGCAGTCAGCTCCTGTCCCCCTCTGCCTTCTTAGAGAGATACTGGTATTTTTTATACTGACATTATCTATATTGAGAAAGTGCTCAATAAATACTATCTTTATTTTTTAAACTGGCTGTCTCACGCCAAGCCTGCTTGACCATGGCCTTGGCACTGGTCATTCTGAGACTGATGAAATACCAATGTAAATGGAGAGGATGTGTCACCCCTTTACCGCTGACACTAAATAAGCAATATTACCAAAGAGGTGATATTGATGTAATATGGAAAAACAAGTCATTTTGTGATCAATGTCTGATTCGATAAAAGATGCAACCCTCTAGCCATTAAAGGAACAAATCAGGCACCATTCAACTCTGATGCCTACTTCAAGGCCATACCTAGGACAAAAGGTAAGACATTCTGGCCAGCTGGAAACTTGCCAGGCTCTGTGATGCATATGACAAAACAAACATTTATTCATTCATTCCAGCAAATTATTGAAGCCCAAGGAGCAGGGAGAGCCAGCTAGTCTGAAGTATAGGAAGTCATGTGGACTCATGTGCTTGAGACCAGTATCCGCTGACCTAGCCCTAGATGGCTAGGGATGAGGGAGAGAAGGGGCTGGCTGATCTGAAGGGGAGGGAGTCATATGGTGTCCAGGCATGGACCAGTAACTTGAAGTTTGTCTCCAAAAATGAAGGATGCTGAGAGAAGAAAGAAAGAAGCAGACAACTCCAGTATAGTAGCAAGGGAGTATATGCAGGAGACTTTTATGATTCTCAAGTTTTTTTCCTAGATCTCTGTACTCTGTATGTTTTGTTGTCGTTTTAACTCAAGCAGAAGTTTATAATAGGGGATTAAATAAAGTTTTCAAACATACACTTCAAACAGCATACACCAATTTGAGTTCAATAGTGTAATGCTTCTTGCTTCTTCCTTAATCTTTGTTAGAGCTTAATTCATTCTCTACGGAATTTTATGGATGGTTTGTCTTTATTCAGGATAATGAGGCCAGGAGCAGAATCTTCAAGCCAATGAATTCTGACTAACTACCTAATATGGCTACAACTCTGCCAGGTTCCTAAAGGAAAGACACACAGAGAACACTCCAGGCCAAGGAACATTAGAGCTGAGACCTTAACCCCAAATTTCTAGTGAATATTCTACACTGGTAAGATAGACATCGCCATGCTGGAGCTACAGGGGCTCCTTCTGCCTAGGCTACATCCTGCTGCAAAGTTCCTGGGTGGTACCTACGGTTAATGCCCTCAGCTGCGAGACAAAAAGTTGGAGGTTCAAGTCTACCCAGAGGTACCTCAGAAAAAGGCCTGGCAATCTACTTTCAAGAAATCAGCCATTGAAAACCTTATGGAGCACAGTTTTAATCTCACACACATGGGGGTCACAAAAGTCAGAATAGACTCGATGGCAACAGGCCCTCTTTTTCAGGACACCCCCTGCCTCTTTTCTTCAATTCTCCCCCAAGTGGGAGGAAGCCCCAAAGCACTTAATGTACCACCTACATGAGAGAGAAGTTCTAAGATGGATAATCAATCCAAACATGAAAAAAGGGATCCAAGAGAAAGATCCAAAAAACACTCCAAACAAGACATGTTAACTTTGCTCCTACACCCCTAGCATAAGTGCAATCATGCATTTCTAAAACTTGTATCACAGTCATGTGCCACTAACATTTTCTGAAACCAAGTGTTAGTGGATGGCCAAAGGGCAGAAGAGTCACCACGATCTGTGCCCCAGGGTTCCTGGAGGCTGAAGCCTGTTATTTGAAAAAAGAAAGTACTCCTTGCCTCCCTCCCATTCTCCTCCTGTCTGTAGAGGACTCAGGCAGGAGGTAAATGGGAGGGAGGCAAGGAGTGAGCAGAAGCCTGGAACAACAGGGGAATTCCAGTGAGCAATGGATGCTTTTAAGTAAAGGAATGATATTCTCAGTTATAAAGTTTCGTCATTGTTCCATCTCCCTTAAGCAGGTTTTAGATGATTTTTGTAGGCTTGGCCAGCATGAGCAGTTTTCCATAAAAGCCATCAACACTGAGGCTCTAGGCATGCAGGCCTATGAGACCAGGTAAGGCCTGTGGTCATCCTAGCCCACAGTGGGTTAAGTTAAAAGGGCCTTAACCCATACATACCTGTCCTAACTATATACCTGAATTTGCTTTCTTTTGATCCCAAAATTCCAATGTCAAGAGTCCTGGGCTGGGCTGGGCTGGTTGAACTGTTGGTCTATTCACAGATGGGATTTCTAATTGTATTCTATATCCGACCTAGATATAAGCTTAAAGTGGGCAAGGGCCTTAATCAAACAGCTCCCTTAGTAAAGGGAATACCAATACCTTCCCCCTGGCATTATTGTAGGGCTTAAATGATATAGTATAGATTTAAAAAAAAATTTATATATATATATATATATATACGTAAACCAAAAAACCAAACCCGTTGCCATCAAGTCAATTGACTCATAGCAACCCTATAGGACAGAGTAGAACTGCCCCATATAGTTTCTAAGGCAGTAAATCTTTACAGAAGCAGACTGCTACATCCTTCTCCCATGGAACTGCTAGCAGCTGAGTTCTTAACCACCGCACCACCAAGGTGTGTATATACATTCTCTTTTAATAGCGTTTTCTTCTTTGTAAAGAAATCTTGTTATTTCTTGTTGTTTTGTTAGAGTACCTTGTTCAACACCATGCCCAATTACTAGATGCCTACTGAATGCATCCTGGCAAAGCTGGTAAGGATGTCACCCAGTGTGGTCTGATGGGACTAGCAAGGTTTCCAAGGTTTATCTGGACTCACTCTTCACATTGAGTGGAACTTTGTGTGGCTAAAATGGATCCACTCCTGTTATCCCTTATTTGTAAAAGGTTTACAATCCTCCTGGGTCAAGAGTTGTATACAAACTATCATTATTGTTTTTCTTATTCCTCTACTGTCCTCCTATGGATATATGGATACAAATATCTCTGAAGCTTTATAGGGGGAAATACAGGTAGTCTCTGACTTACAATGGGGTTCTGTTCTGATGACTCCACCTAAGTCGGTTCTGATGTAAATCAAATACCTCATTTTTTAGTTTTCATTATTATTACTTTTTGTTATCAGTATCTTTGTAAACCTGATCTTTATTTGTCTTTGGGGGTTGGAAACATTACATATAAACTTACAGATATGTTTTAATACATGTATACAAAAAATACACAAATCTTTAAAAAAAGGACAGTCATAAGTGTGGTTCATCATAACTCAAATACTAGTAAGTCAGGGACTACCTGTACTCTGAAGACAGAATGAGGGGTAGTTGTCATTTCATTTTATGTCAACTGCTCTTTAAGGCTTTCAGTTCAATACAACTAGAAAAATAATGGTTTGAAATTTATTACAAAATTTGACCATTGAGGGGGTGTTAATTTTTTTTTAACAAAATGGAATTTTAGAGCTGAAAGAAATCTTACATGTATTTTTTATTCCAACACCATCATCAAGCCAATGAAGAAGAAACTGGGCCATTTAAGAGACCTGATATGTAAATACCTGGGAACAGTTTATAGCTAGCATGCACATTGGCTTTATATACATAAACCAAAAAAACCCAAACCTGTTGCCATTGAGTCAGTTCTGGCTCGTAACGACCCTATAGGACAGAGTAGAGCTGACTCATAGGGTTTCCAAGGAGTGACTGGTGGATTCGAACTGCTGACCTTTTTGGTTAGAAGCTGAGCTCTTAACTAGTGAGCCACCAGGTCTCCAGATGATAGAATTTCAATACACATAAGGTAGAAGAATGAGAGACCCTGTGGCTGGAAAATCATGAGGAATCAGGACTGAAGTGAAACACTCATGTCATGAGGGAGTGGGGGTTATAAGGAAGTTGAGGTAGCTGACAAGCAAAGAGGAAAATCGACCAGATGCTCAAAGAGGAACTGAAGAACCATGAGAGAGAGAGGAGGATGAGAGAAATGGCCAGGCCCTTGATTCCTGCTCTTTCTGAAATTCAGTTTTCTGCCTTCCTGAGTTGTCTTGTATCTCCTTTCAGTAGACTTCCTTTTTATGTGAAATAACATGAGTATTCTTTGCAACCAAAAAGCCTTGACCAGAACACTGGATTTTATTCTAATGGCATTACAACAATATGGAAAGTTCTGGAGTACAAAGATGGCGTGATCAGACTAGGACTGCCCCATGAGGTTTTCTAGGCTGTAATGTAGATTGATCGCCAGGTCTTTCTCCTGGGGAGCTGCTGGGTAGGTTCAAACTGCCAATCTTTCCATTAGCAGCCAAAGGCTTAAGCGTTGCACCACCAGAGCTCCTTGCTAGGCATTAGTTAGGGAGTAAACCTGGAATAAGGTAACTGGGAGTTACATGACTAAGGCGAGAAGAGGGGATCAGGCTCAAAAAGAAGGGAAACTGGTCACAGAATTTTTTAGTAACTCCAAGGAAAACTGCACATGTTCAATGGTGGGGAATTGGAAAGGGTTTTGTAAATATGGGAATAGGAATGGAGGACCTGGGGGCAATAGGATAGGGTAAAGGCATGGATCCCCCCATGTGAAATGGGATGGGCTTGAAGGGAGTCACGGAAAACACGCAGTTTTGGCAATCTCCTTTTCAGTAAATATTGGTTAAGTTAAACAAAGCTTAAGACTCACTGGCCTGGCTGTCCAGTGAGAGAGAAGAGAAATGAAGCCATCAACCCAACATGAATTCAGGTCTACATTTTCTGCATCCTATAGCACATGCAAGGAGCCCTAGTGGCACAGTGGTTAAAGCATTCAACTGCTAGCCAAAAGGTCAGCGGTTTGAACCTACCAGCGGCTCTGTGGGAGAAAGATGTGGCAGTCTGCTTCTGTAAAAATGTACAGCCTTGGAAACCCTATGGGGCAAGTTCTACTCTGTCCTATAGTTGCTATGAGTTGGAATCAACTCAACGGCAATAGGTTTGATTTTGGTTTTTGTAGCACGTGGGGGTGGTCAGGTTGTTTAGAGGGCTCTTAGCCAGTAGCCTCAGAGCTAATCTCCCTGCCCCTGGCTTTCCTCATTTGACGTGTTCCACACAGATTAACGGATTAGTGAATCTCAGCTCTGGCCTTGTCTAAAATAATTTCACTGGCTTCCCATGGACTCAAGAATAAAATCCCAATAAAACCTTCAGTCTAGCTTTCAAGGAAGTGTGATGGTTTTAAAAAGCAATAGACTTTGGCACAGAAAACCTGGGTCCAAATATTGGTTCTACCAATTATCTATGGGGCTTGGTCAAGTTATTTTAATTCTCAGAGCCTGTTTCCTCATCTGTACAAAAAAAAATAATAATACTCAATTGCACAGAGCTGTTGTGAGAGATAAATCAGATATCTCTGGTGCACAGTAGATTTCTCAATAATTTCCTGCTTTACTTATTTCATGACCTAGCTTCAACCTATTTTTCTAACATTATTTTTCTTCATGTGCTGTTTGTTCTACCCAAACAGAATTGCTTGCTTCCCTGGCATTACTCTAGATCTTCCAGAGATCTCTGCCTAGGTTTGTTTACCATTTCATTCTATTCATTCCAATAAACACCCTTTGTCTACAATATGCCAGCCACTGTTCTAGGACCTGGGGATCCTAAAGTGAACAAGGCAGACAGAGTTTTCCTTCTAGATGTAGTCCCTCTCCATGGACTTCTATTCCTCCTCTACAGACTGAAATTCTGACTGTCTTTAAATGCTTCCTCATTCATGCATTCATTCAACAAATACTAGCTGAACACTTCCTGTGGGCAGAGTCCTGGCCTAGGTGGTAATGATAAAACTATGTAAAAGATACCATCCATTCAGCATGGACAAATCTGTTGCAAAAGACCTTTTGAAGTTTTATAAAGAAAAGATGTCACTTTGATGAATGAGGTGTACCTGACCTAAGCCATGGTCTTTTCAATCTCCTCATATACATGCAAAAGCTAGGCAGAAGAAGAGTTGATGCATTCGAATTGTGGTATTGGCAAAGAACAGTGAATAGACCATGGACTTACAAAAGAACAAACAAATCAGTCTCAGAAGAAATACAACCAGAATGTTCCTTAGAAGCAAGGATGGCAAGACTTTTGGTTGCTTGCTTACTTAGGACATGTCATAGGAAAGACGAGTCACTAGAAAAGGACATCATGTTTAAAAAAGCAGATGGTCAGCAAAAACAAGGGAAACCCTCAATGAGATGGGTTGACACAATAGTCACAACAGTAGGCTCAAACATACCAACAAATACAATGCTAGCACAAGACCGGATGTTCTGTGATGTATAAGGTCGCCATGAGTCGGAGTCACTTGATGGCAACTAACAACAACACCTTCAGTATGTGATCAGTGGGGGACACAGACAAATAAAGAGATTAAAAGGAGGGCGTTATACGGAAGTATCAAGAGGTGATATAAAAGCAGTGCTTCCCAAAGTTTTTTGCATCACAGCACACATAGGAGGAGACTGCTCTTGGCAGGAGGTGACTAGCCAGGATGTCTAGTTGCCCCAGGCCCTGCCTGGTCACCCTAAGGATTGAGGGGATCACTGTCTGTGGTGCAATGAATTACTTAATGTGGCCCTTCTAGCCATACATGGTCTTGTAACTCCCACAAAATGATTGGGTGGGACTATGCAAATAAGGTGTTTGTGGCCCACCAGGGGGGATTGGACAGCCTGCTAATAATGTAAATAAGGTGCATGGAACCCTTGTAGGGGTGGGACCATGCAAATAAGGCACATGGAACCCTAACGAGGGGCTTGGTCAGTTTTGCCATCCCACTAGGCTTAAAACGACCCAATCCCAGAGGCTGACGGGGACCTCACCACCACCAAGAACAAGAGCCAGGAGTGAAGCATGTCCTTTGGACCTGGGGTCCCTGTGCTGAGAAACTCCTAGACTCAGGAGACAGACAGAGCTGTAACACTGGAGATGGTGAGAAGCAGCAGCAGAGAAACAGTGGCAGCAGAACCAGGAGACTGGTGCAACATGGTGCAGGAGGCTTTCCAGCCCATGAAGGGAGGCAGCTACAATGGGTATGCTGGCCCAGAGAGTAAGAGAGCTGAGCTTACTGGTGTAGCAGGGTGCCTATGGGCCCTTATTGGTGGAGCTAAAGAACTTTGTAACACTTACTTGAGCAGGGCAGAGGCCAGGCTGAGGGGTTGAGAGCCAAAGGGCCAAGAGCCAAAAGACAGGCCTGCCTGTGGACATGGTCAAGAAGCTACCCTGACTGAAGAACTGTATCCTGAGTCACTCTTGATCCTGAATTATAACCTGTTACTTCCCTTACAGGGTCTGACTTGACAGCAGTGGGTTTGGTTTTTTGGGTTTACTTCCCTGATAAACCCCGTAACTGTGAATATAGTCTGTGAGTTCTGTGTGGCCATTACAAAGAATTATTGAACCCAGCAAAGAAGTGGAGTACCATGCGAGGGATGGCTGGTGTCAGAACTGGTAAAAAGGTTGGAGGGTGGAGGCATGTTTGACCTATACCTCATAGGAATCAGCCTTGGGCTGATGTTGATGTTTATTCTTCTCCCTTCTTGTGAAGTTAGAGATCTGACAACACCTTGCCATTTTTACACTGTCTCAGCACACCTGTACTCCCTTTATAGCATACCTGTTGGGAACCTCTGGTCTAGGCTAAGACCTGAAGGATAACTGGATTTTAAGTAGGAGACGAGATATTCAGGGCCCTTCATTCATTCATTTAACAAATATTTATCGAGCATTTACCACACGCTAGACACACTGTGCCAGGAATTAGGAATACAACAGCAAACACAGAACCTACTGTTAAGGAGCTTTTACTCTGTGCAGATGACAGACAAATGAACAGGCAATTATAATACTAAGAGATAAATGCTCTGATGTAGACAAACTCAGAGGGTTACGTGATCACAGAGAAGGGAATCTAACCCAGGTGTGAGGAGTCAGAGAAGATTTCCAGGGTGGTAACATTTAGCTTTAGACTTTCAAGTAGGGAGTAGGAGTGGGAAGTAGGAAACATTCCAGGGAGAAGGGAGTACTATGGAGCAGGGCTTCAAACTGGTTCTTCCCAGTTCAGTCATGGCCGAGGAGGTGACACTGGAATAGACCTGAATTTTTTTAATTTGGGTGACCTGGAACCATAACCAGAATGGGAAAAATTACAGGTTGAAGTCCTGCTAGAAACTTAATCTTGTTCTTAGAAAACAAGGGCAGTGTACACATTGCATAGCAACCAAATCTCCTGCCTGTTGGATTCTGCGCAGAGTTGGAAATAACGGTGTCCAGCCCAAAGATGGCAGCCAACCATGACTTTTTGAGTGTGTGTCAAGCTCTTCAGTCCTGGCAATAATCCAATCTCACACATCAAGCTCCTGAAAGGGCTCACCATGCCTCTTCTGCATCCACCATTCCAGGGCTTTGACCCATAATTTTCCCTGTTCCTCTTATGGTTCTGGATCACCCAATTTTTAAAACTTCCCATCTCTTCTGGTTTTATTTCGTCAGCCATGACTGAACTAGTTTGAACCAGTTCAAAGCCCTGCTTTGCAGGGCCAGGAGGTGAGACCATCATGGCACATTTTCTCCTTTTGCTATCCCCATAAACCCTATGCTCATATGCCATCTTCTTTCAAACCTCTGTGCTTTGCCCATGCTCCCCTTCCCTGCCTTGCTAACTCATGCTTTGGGAGCCAGCTCAATGGTCACCTCTTTGTCACAGACGTCTCCAAACAAAATTACTCATTCTCTCCCCTCTGCACCCACAGTGATGACTTGACTTTATGAATCAAAAATCTGGACACATTTTGTGACAGTGAATTTTCTTCCCCGTATGTTAGTTAATTTTATTAGCAGGTATAGATATGAAAATTAAATTATGTCTTTATTCATTTAACAAGCTGCCTTTATAAAGGAAAAATATAGAAAACAAAATATCTGCTAATATATTTTCGGTGTCATTTTTGTTGTTCATCTACTGTCAGAATTGACGGCAATGTTGACTATATACTAAGTTAAAGAATTCCTATTATTAAATATCTTTACTCATTTAAATTTTTGCTACTATCGCTATGCAAACTTCTGAATATTTCTTTGTATTGTGATGATATTTTGAAAACTTTTAATGATTATTCATTACTGTTCTGATTGATATATTTGTCAGGGATAGGATGATTGGAATAATATGCTTAGAATATTCTCTCGACAAAAATCTCTAAATGCTTTCATTAGTAATTTCTAAAATATTTTCATTTGGGCCCAACCCCTTCGTTTTGTGTGACTCCTTTAAATTAACAATGCCTTTTCCCTAGTACAGGTTGAATATCACATAAAGGAATGCCTTGGCATATGCTCAGAACTGAACCCCTACTTTGACCCAGGGTTCTCACCATTGGACCTGCTCTGAACTCTCCCTAAACTATTGATCCTGTAGGAGAAGGCACTGATTGTAAACTTGGCTCTTCTGACAATGATTCTGAGACTCTACCTTGGTCAACCCCATTGCCGTCAAGTCAATTCCAACTCATAGGTACCTTGGGTAATATCTCTCCTATCGGAGGACCCAGGACCTTTTTATTAGTGATAATAAAAATGCAGGTCTAAGCAATGTGCCTAGTGTAAATATGTAATCTTAGGATCTGAAACTGTAATTTTAGATATCTAATGCCTATTTCTTTTGCTTCGAGCTCCGTTCTAACAAAATTAACTCTGGAAGTTACAGAAGTGAGACCATGTTTATCTGAACAGGTGAAGTAATTCCAGATTTCCTCTCATAAGCCATGTTCATAAATAACTCAAACCAAACCCATTGCCATTGAGTTGACCTTGACTTACGGCGATGCCATGTGTGTCAGAGAACTGTGCCCCATAGGGTTTTCATGGCTGATTTTTTGTAAGTAGATAGCCACGTTGTTCTTCCAAGGTGCCTGTGAGTGGACTCAAACCTCCATATTTTTGGTTAACTGAGCATGTTAACCATTCGCACCACCCAGGGACTCCAACTACTATGTTAAAAAAAAATTGCCGTTAAGTCAGTTCCGACTTATAGTGACCCTATAGGACAGGGTAGATCTGCCCCGTAGGGTTTCCAAGGCTGTAATCCTTACGGAAGCAGACTGCCACATCTTTCTCCCATAGAGCAGCTGGTGGGTTTAAACCATGGACCCTTCGGTTAGCAGCCAAGTGCTTAACTACTGCACCACCGGGGCTGCTTACTACCACATTCCAAAAAAACCTGTTGCTGTTGTGTAGATTGTGACTCATAATGATCCTATGGGGAAGAGTAGAACTTCCCCATAGGGTTTCCAAGGGGCAGCTGGTGGATTCAAACTGCCAACCTTTTGGATAGCAGCTGTAGCTCTTAACCACTGTGCCACCTGGGCTCAACTACTACTACATTAGTTACCTAAAATTTAAATATCAATTATCATGACTTTAAAATTTTTTTATTTTAAAAAGCTCATTTCCTGATCTTTACACTTATTTTAATACTAAAATGCAATTTTATGATTTTAAAAAAGTTACTAATTAGCCAAATAATGCCACACAACAGCATTATTTTTTATCTCCTTTTGCAATCACAGATTTAACTATGTTAAAGATACTGCGGTGAACAAAGAAGACAGGGTCACTGACTCAGTATCTGTTGAGTTCTCAGTGACCATTCCTCAAGCCTCTTGAATACTGCGTCTCCTTACCCACAGTTTCCTGGATCTACAGCTCTCCTCCTTCCCCACCGCTGTAGTTCAGGCTCTCATCATTCTCCATCTCTGGTATAGAAAACCTCCTAATTGGTTTTTATCCATCCAGCTATCCAACACAAAAAACCCATCATCATTGAGTTGATTCCGACTCATAGCAACCCTGGAGGACAAAGTAGAGCTGCCCCATAGGGTTTCCAAGGAGTGCCTGATACATTTGAACTGCTGACCTTTTGGTTAGCAGCTGAACTCTTAACTACTACACCACCTGGGTTTCCGCTACCCAACATGAAACTTATAAAATGCATATCTCTAGGACGACTTCCCAGTTGCCCACAGAATGACGTTCTGACTCAGACATCCTCTGTAAGCCTCTGCAGAATCAGACCCCTGTCATTATCTCAGGGCATTCTCCAACTTTTTTTTTTTAATTGTGTTTTAAGTGACAGTCTACAAATCAAGTCAGTCTCTCATACAAAACCTTATATACACCTTGCTATATATTCCTAGTTGCTCTCCCCATAATGAGACAGCACACTCCTTCTCTTCCCCCCTGTATTTCCGTGTCCATTCAGCCAGCTTCTGTCCCCCTCAGCCTTCACATCTCCCCTCCAGACAGGAGCTGCACGCATAGTCTGATGTGTCTATTTGATCCAAGAAGCTCACTCCTCACCAGTATCATTTTCTATCTTATAGTCCAGTCTAATCCCTGTCTAAAGACTTGGCTTTGGGAATGGTCCCTGTCTTAGGCTAACAGAAGGTCTGGGGACCATGACCTCCCAGGTCCTTCTAGTCTCAGTCAGACCCTTAAGTCTGGTCTTCTTACTAGAATTTGAGGTCTGCATCTGCTCCAGGGATTATCTGTTGTGTTCCCTATTATGGCAGTCACCAGTTGTAGTTGGGCACCATCTGATGGTTCTTCTGGTCTCAGGCTGATGTAGTCTCTGATTTATGTGGCCCATTCTGTCTCTTGGGCTCATACTTACCTTGAATCTTTGGTGTTCTTCATTCTCCTTTGCTCCATGAGTGTTGAGACCAATCAACGTATCTTAGATGGCCGTTCGCTAGCGTTTAAGATTCCGGACGCCACTCTCCAAAATGGGATGCAGAATGTTTTCTTAATAGATTTTATTATGCCCATTGACCTAGATGTTCCCTGAAACCATGGTCCCCAAGCATTCTCCATCTTGCACCCAAAGTCCTGGCAATATCTTACTGCTTGCAGTAAATACACACCCTGTATGTGGAGTTTCGTTTTGGGGGAAGGGATTTGGGGCAGTTAATTGGGAGATTTATTATCAACCATGAAGCAAAGAGACCACATGGGAGGCAGGCAACGGGATGCCTCAAGCTTGCTCTCAAGGCCGAACATTTTTTCCAGTCCTAAGTAGATCACAAGCACTCCACCCTTCATCAGAGCAGTTCAGACCCTACCTTCCTGCAGGGGCATCACTAGTGTTGGTATCACCCAGTGCAGTAACTTACGGTGTCACTCCCTTCCCATGGACCTCTTCCAGTACCATACCATACAGAATCTTTAGTAATGTTTTTTGTACTAATATTACTTGTTAATCATAATTCCTGTGTATCACTGAATGTAATGGCAAACCCACCCATTGCCGTCGAGTCGATTCCAACTCATAGCGACGCTATTAATGGCAATAGTGGTAACATAAACAACTAGCAAAATTTAAATTACAATATCATACCCACAGCCTAAATGTATTTACATTTACACAGTTTCACATGGTTAAAGTGAAAATTCCAGAAGGCAGCAATAGAATCCGAAGTAGAAACATTTAAGAACTACATCAAAATTATGTTCATTTTAACGTTTAACTTTACCGTTACGTAAGATTCGTTAATGGATAAGGTTTGCAAAATCAATAACGGCCCACGTAATGCAGAAGTTGTAGACAAATGCATATGGAAATATATTAATAAATAATGCCATAAAAAAGATGAAAAATACACAAGCATTTCAGCACTTAGTGAACATCCTGACTAAATCAGAGCTTTCCTTTCCTAGCATTCAAAGCTGCAAACTTGTGAATGACTTCATCGAAATCAACACCTTTCGTCAACTCACTTCTGAATGTGTCCCTATTCTTTTAAGCCATAATTCAAACTTAAACCCTGAAAATTTCATTTAAGTCAGATATATACTTGCAAGACAGCAGTGTTTTTAAAGAAAATTTTTAAAAGACTATAATTTTAAAAACACTGAATATAAGGTTTAAGTTATATTTCTAAATATGAATCATGAAACAGCATTTCCCTCACTTCATGTTTTAAACTGTCGATTTCTCTATTTTGTTGTCAAAGAGTCATATAAACAATAATTGTTATACATGTAAGCTTACTATCATTTTAGTCATAAAATAATGAGATATAATTATAAACTGCTTATAGATAATATTTCTTAGATTGCATGAATACTAACAACAAAATTGTTTTGTAAAATCTTTCTACATTGAATTACAACATTATTAGTAATTGAGCAGAAGGCTTTTTTGATTTTTCTCCTTTTTTTCTTTCAATTACTACTTCATTCTCATAAAAGTTATTGACAGAGGTTCACAAATACTAATTACCACAATATTGTAGCTAAAATACCACAAAATTTTACAAAATCCGCGACTATAAAAACACCAGCAGCAACAAAAATAGCCTGTGATTGTAGCGTGTGCAGATGAAACCACTTGATTTGAAGTGTCATTGTAATTGACAGCTCTGATCCAAGGGCATTAGAAGGTTCAAAAAGTAAGTTAACACAGTGTTAGCCTTATAGGTATATTTGATACAGGTAAACTGGGCTTAGGAAAAATTTTGTTGTTGTTATAACTACAGGGATATTTTATAAAAAATAATGTCTGCTGAAACACTGCACAAAAATTTTATAGACAGTCATTTTGGTGTCATCCCTCTGACAATGTCACCGGTGTGGTCCGCACACCCACACACCCGTAATGACGCCACTGTTGTCCAGGTCCACAGCATTTCACATCACAACAGACTTGTGGTTTTAATCCATTTTTCTGCCTCTGAAGTTACCTCGCCTGGAATGTCCTTTTCTCCCAGTCAGCCTGTCAAGCTCTTATTCATAGTTCAAGATTCAGCCTAGAAGTCCTTTCTCTGGGAAACTTTCTTTCCTGCTTGTCCACTAGCCTCCCCAGCTTGCGTTTTACAGGGTAGTGAGCTTCGTAGTTTTATTACTTGTAGGTGTGGATCTGTGGTGATAAATTATTTACAGCTTCACCAGGCCTGTGAGCCTTCTGAGCACTGGGGCCATAGCAGATGCCCAGCTCAAATCGGTGGCACGAGCAGGAGCTCCACCTTCACGCCGGGAACCCAAGGACCGGTGGAGTCCGTGGTCCCGGCGGCCGTCGCCGCGGAGCTGCCTCGGGTCACGTGACGCGCCGATTGTCACGCGGGCGCCTCTCACCTGACCAGGGGCTCACGTGGCCCACCCCGCTAGGGGAGAAGGGACCGGCGGGCAATGGCCGGCTCCACGCTTTGGTTCTCGCTGCTGCTGGCGGCAGCGACCGCTGGGCCGGCGACGGCCCTATGGCCTTGGCCCCAGTACATCCAAACCTCCGACCAGCGCTACGCCGTTTTGCCGAAGAACTTCGACTTCCGGTACCACGCCGGCTCTGCCGCTAAGCCCGGCTGCTCCGTCCTCGACCAGGCCTTCCAACGCTACCGTCACCTGCTCTTCCACTCGGCGTCTGACTCCCCCACTGGCCGCACAGGTGAGTCAGACCTGCCCCGCCTGGCTTCGGGCCCCGAGAGAGCCTGACTTGGGCACCTACCCCTCCCCCAACCGCTTAAGCGCCCTTCTTTGGGCTTTCGTTCAACCCTGTGATCACAGGCACGCCACTTCCTCTTACCGTCTTTCTCCAGTTTTCGTCTCAGGCTCCCCAAGCTTTAGTTCCTCCATCTCCATTTACTTTCTTTACCGAGATGACCTCTGGGGCCATATTTATCCGGAATTCTCCCCTCGGGCTGCATTAGATTTTCAATTAAAAAAAAAAAAAAGTCTACTGTAGGGCTACAGTTTAATCAGGATATCAAATTACTAAAATA
Source organism: Elephas maximus indicus (assembly GCF_024166365.1). Classification (NCBI taxonomy): domain Eukaryota; kingdom Metazoa; phylum Chordata; class Mammalia; order Proboscidea; family Elephantidae; genus Elephas; species Elephas maximus. The sequence continues at coordinate 62,667,431 of NC_064831.1, read as the reverse complement.
TTGTGCCAGTAAACATCTGAGGTAATCCATATGACCGTGTTCAAGTGGAACAGGGTCCAAGAGAGGCTGTGACCAGGGCTAGGTAGAGATCAGAGAAGACACCCAAAATTGGTGAGACAAGACATGAGAAACTATTAACCTATGCAAAATTATGCAAAAGTGTCTGGCACATAGCAGATGTTCAATAAATGTTTAAACTGTGAGAGGAATCATAGAACCCTTCCGTAAGGAAGTGAATTTGGAGCAGCCACTTAAAGGAAGTAGAGTATGTAACGGGACAGGACTGAAAGAAGAGTATGCCAAGTAGGAAGAAAGGCTTGAGCAGACACAAAGGATTATGGTTGAGCTGAAGTGCTGGACTGGTGTGTGTGTTCAGGGTAGGGGTTAGGGAGAGTTTAGGGTTGAAGTGAAGAGTCAGTAGTGGTTTGAATATTAGTTCCACACAATATGGCAGGGGCTAGCAATTTTCTTTGAGGCAGTTATCAGTGGTGAAAATTGTGTTTGAGGATAATTATTCCACAGCCAATTGATGAGTAGAATCAGCAACTTAAAGGAATAAAATCCTAGTCTAGGGGCTTAAAATACAGAGTTTTCTTGGTAATCTCCTGGAATCTAGTTCTCTGGTTGTGTTGGTATCGGTGTTTATTTGAGAGGAATCCACCTTTATGGTTGCATCATATGGTGACATCATCTTTGTGTATTTCAAGTGTGCTTGAATTACTTTCACAAAATTTCTCATTTAGTATATAGAATTACAAGTATTTAATTAAATATATGGCACTTAGACAGTGACAGATGATCTTAGGGAAAGAAATAGAATCTTGACATCATAGTTCCTAACTGGTAAAATGCATTAGGCTGGGGAGGATGAAAGGCCTGATGTTGAGTGTAGTGGATCACATATTTCTCCTACTCTTTCACTATGTGTAAGGAGTTACTTCACTATGTTAATATGTGTAAATAACATAGTGCCTGAAACAAGACTGGCACTCAGAATATGTTTATTTTGGCCATAGAACAGTTAGGGCCTAGCTTGTATGAAAAACAGACCTGTCATCTAATGGATATGTGCCTCTCCTTGTGTGGGGCACTCTGGATGTCACAAGAAAAGTATTAGACTTGCCCAAGCTCTGCAGTCCTGTTGGAGAAATAAAAAACAGAAGTACATAATGTATGTTCCACTACTATTCATAAGGTTTTCACTGAACAATTCTTTTTAGAAGTAGATTGCCAGGTCCTTCTTCCTAGTCTGTATTAGGCTGAAGCTTCCCTGAAACCTGTCCACCCAGGGTGACCCTGCTGGTATTTGACATACAGGTTGCAAAGCTTCCATTATCACAGCCACACACAAGCCACCACAGTATGACAAACTGACAGACGCATCAGTTAAAACAAGGCCAAGGACCGACTGTGGAACAGACCATCAATTGCACATATGCAAGTTCAAGTCAAAGTTGAAGAAAAGTAGAACAAGTCCATGAGAGCCAAAGTACAACCATGAGTATATCACACCTGAATTTAGAAATCATGTCAAGAATAAATTTGATGCATTGAACACTGATGACAGAAGACCAGGTGAGTTGTAGAATGACATCAAAGATGTCATACATGAAGAAAGCAAGAGGTCATTAAAAAGACAGGAAAGAAAGAGAAGATCAAAATGGATTTCAGAAGAGACTCTGAAAATTTCTCTTGAACATTGAGTAGCTAAGCGGAAAGAAGAAATGACAAAGTAAAAGAGCTGAACAGAAGATTTCAAAGGGTGGCTCGAAAAGACAAAGTAAAGTATTATAATGACATGTGCAAAGAACTGGAGATAGAAAACCAAAAGGGAAGAACATGGTCAGCATTAGCAAAAGAACCAAAGAAAAAATTCAAGCCTAAAGTTGCAGTATTGAAGGATTCTATGGGGAAAATATTGAATGACACAGGGAACATCGAAAGAAGATGGAAGAAATACAGAGTCACCATACCAAAAAGAATTGGTTGATGTTCAGCCATTTCAGGAGGTACCATATGGACAAGAATCAATGGTACTGAAGGAAGAAGTCCAAGCTGCACTGAAAAAAAAACACTGAAGGCATTGGCAAAAAACAAGGCTCCAGGAATTGATGGAATACCAATTGAGATGTTTCGACAAAGGGATGCAGTGCTGGAATTGCTCACTTGTCTACGCCAAGAAATTTGGAGGACAGTTACCTGATCAACCAAGTGGAACAGATCCATATCTGTACCCATTCCAAAGAAAGGTGATCCAACAGAACGCAGAAATTATTGAACAATAGCATTAATGTCACGTGCAGGTAAAATTTTGCTGAAGATCAGTTGAAAGTGCCTGCAGCAGTATATCGACAGGGAACTGCCAGAAATTCAAGCTGGATTCAGAAGAGGACATGGAACAAGGGATATCATTGCTGATGTCAGATGGATCGTGGCTGAAAGCAGAGAATAGCAGATAGATATTTACCTGTGTTTTATTGACTGTGCAAAGGCATTCGACTGTGTGGATCATAACAAATTACGGTTAACATTGTGAAGAATGGGAATTCCGGAACACTTAATTGAGCTCATGAGGAACCTGTACTTAGACCAAGAAGCAGTCATTTGAACAGAACAAGGGGATACTGTGTGGTTTAAAGTCAGGAAAGATGTGTGTCAGGGTTGTATCCTTTCACCATACTTATTCAATCTGTATGCTGAGCAAATAATCTGACACCTGGACTATATGAAGAAGAACGTGGCATCAGAATTGGAGTAAGACTCATTAACAACCTGTGTTATGCAGATGACACAACCTTGCTTGCTGAAAGTGAAGTGGACTTGAAGCACTTACTGATGAAGATCAAAGACCACAGCCTTCAGTATGGATTACACGTCAACATAAAAAAAAAAAAAAAAACCTCACAGCTGGACCAATAAGCAACATCATGATAAACAGAGAAAAGATTGAAGTTGTCAAGGATTTCATTTTACTTGGATCCACAATCAACGCCCGTGAAAGCAGCAGTCAAGAAATCAAAGGACGCACTGCATTGGGCAAATCTGCTGCAAAAGATCTCTTTAAAGTGTTAAAAAGCAAAGATGTCACTTTAAGGACTAAGGTGTGCCAGACCAAAGCCATGGTGTTTTCAGTTGACTCATATGCATGTGAAAGCTGGACAGTGAGTAAGGAAGACTGAAGAAGGATTGATGTCTTTGAATTATGGTGTTGATGAAGAATGTTGAATATACCATGGACTGGCAGAAGAACGAACAAACCTGTATTGGAAGAAGTACAACCAGAATGCTCATTAGAAACAAGGATGGTGATACTTTGACTCACATACTTTGGCCACATGTTGTCAAGAGGACCGAGTCCCTGGAGAAGGGCGAGTCCCTGGAAAAAAACATCATGATTGGTGAAGTAGAGGGTCAGGAAAAAAGAGGAAGACCCTCAGCGAGATGGATTGACACAGTGGCTACAACAGTGGGCTCAAGCCTAACGATTGTGAGGATGGCGCAGGAGCATGCAGTGTTTTGTTCTATTGTACATAGGGTCGCTATAAGTCGGACCCACTCGACGGCATCTACCAGCAACAGCGATATACTGTATGGTAAAATTCTCAAAGGATAAATAGGTTCATTCCTATACTTCTAAATTAAACCTTCACCTCTGTTGCTGTAGAGCTGCAGTTTAATCAAGTAAATAGAAATGGGGAGGTTATGTGACAGTGGGAGTGATGTAAATTCCCTAATGAAAGAGATTGAGAGCCAGAAGAGGAACTCAATAAGACACTTCAATTTTATTACCTTCCTGTGAATGAATTTATGTTATTAGTTGGAGGTTTTTGTCCATTGAGAGATAATGAAAACTTGTTTGAATGAACAATTACCAAAGACATGCAGGTAACTTCCTTCTTTGTTCTTCCCATGAAGTCTTCCCTTTGGGACATAGTTTCCTGTGGAGGCTTTCCTGTGACTTTGAGCTATATTTAACTCCATTTCTGCAAAAACAACTATGAAACAGTGGAGGGGAAAACAGTATCGCCCAGGCCCAAGCCAGAATGTATTTCCCTATAGGGCTGATTTTAATAAAGAAAACCACAAATCCAGGTTAAATCTTAGCTAGTAGGTTTCTGTCCCCTTCCTCCAGATAGCTTCCTTATGGACTCTGGGCCAGTGTTTTTTTTAATGCAACACAACTTCTTGTTTTGATCTAACCTGGAAGTCAGTGGAATATTTACCTCTCTTTTCTGAAAAACAAGTCTGGTACTGAGATTTGATTGTATTCTGAGTTCACCTTCAAGGATTGGCTGTAGTCCTAGCAATTGCTAAATGGTCTGTGAAGGTGTTTAGTGTTTAGTACCTGTCTGTCATTGAGAGATGTTTCCCTCATCATTGTTGTTTTCTGTCATTGAGGGATGATTGGAGGGTGTGTGTTGCATGTTGTTGAACCTGTTAAATGGATTATTTTAGGTTCTGAATACTTGAGTGAATTTAGTCTTCTGTTTCGATTATTAAGCCACATCCTGTTTGCTTAGATCAAAGACCTGATCATTTGGAATGGCAGCTTCTAATGGTCAACCTCCAGTTGCTGCACATATTTATTTGGGTGCTTGATGGAACTGTTAAACCTCCAGTTGTCCAGGTAAAGTAGCTAAATCTGATTGTGTCATGACTTTTCCTGAAACCAGTTGATTGAAGCCATAGTACTTAATGGATTTTGTAAGGTTCCCGTCCTGTTTACACACCCATGTCTGTGAGTTACTTGGGATGCCATTATCTCAGAGCAAAATAAATCCCACGCCCTTCCTCAGCCCTTCTGTTCTAGAATGGAAATAAGATTATTATATGAGTATCTGGATCCTTCTGCATCCATTACTGGTATTGCTCACCCTCAGATATTAAAGTGACTAAGTTAATAAAAACAGCTTAATTAAAGTGACATAGTTTTTATAACCCAAATCTCCTAAAATACCTCCTGTAACCATTACTTCTATTACTATTCATGACACATAGCAGATAACTAGTAATTATTTGTTGGACATATTAATTTAAAAGGGCTACTTTGTGGAGCAGTTTGTAAGAAGGCTTCATGGCTTTTGTTTTTTTCTGAGATATCAAAAAGGAGATGATTTGCAGATTTGCATTTAAGATTGCCTTTCCTTTCAAGTTTCAAATTTGGAGTCTAAGCAGGGGATTGCAGGGAAAGGAGAATCATATTATGCTGTGGTCCCAACTCATAATGCTCTTATCTCTACACAAAATTGGAAATGCATCAGGAATGCATCTAGGGACTTCAGAGAGAAATGCACATAAAGTCAGGCAGCTGGGCTGGGAAGAAAGGGTAAAGGTTATTAGTACATGTGCTCTAACTGAGCCAGTGGCCAGGATACTTTAACCTTCCCTAAGACAATTTTTTTTTTTTTTTTTTTAAGACAAGACAAGGCATATTTGCACAGAAGACTTGGTTTATTGTTTTAATAGCAAAGAGGAAGAAGGTAATGCAGGAAGACAGTTTTATAGTAGAAGTATTTCTCTTGTAAAAGAATATGTGGGGGATGGAGGGGAGGAGACTTACAGTGATGAGTATGTTGTCTTTGGAAAGGATACATGTAGCAGGGGCATAGTTTTTAGCCAAGGGGTAAAATAATTGTCCAGTTCCATTTTGAATCTCAGGGCCTAGCTTATTTTGGCCTGGAGCCCTCATCCAGCCTCTCTTCTCACACCTCTGTGGAGGTGGGAGAGGTGTATGTTTGAAAGGGTTTTCTGTGATCTGCCTCAAGGTTTATGGATCTACAGACCATTGTAATAGAGAAATAGATTTGATTTTCTTCTCATTACTGGAGCAGTTCTGTGTCACGTTGGGTCACTATGAGTCAAAAATCGACTCCACAAAGCTCCATACGCACATCCAAACTCCCTGAGAGACCGAATTCCTGGGCTGAGGGTGTGGGGACCATGGTCTTGGGGAACATCTAGCTCAACTGGCATAACATAGTTTATAAAGAAAATGTTCTATATTCTACTTTGGTGAGTAGCGTCTAGGGTCTTAAAAGCTTGTGAGCGGCCATCTAAGATACTCCACTGGTCTCACTCCATCTGGAGCGAGGGAGAATGACGAAAACCAAAGACACAAGGGAAAGATTAGTCCAAAGGACTAATGGACCACAGCTACCACAGCCTCCACCAGACTGAGTCCAGCACAACTAGATGGTATCCAGCTTACCACCACTGACTGCTCTGGCAGGGATCACAATACAGGATTCTGGACAGAGCTGGAAAAAAATGTAGAACTAAATTCTAACTCACAAAAAAGACCAGTCTTACTGGCCTGACAGACTGAAGAAACCCCTAGAGTATGGCCTACCAGATTCCCTTTTAGCTCAGTAATGAAGTCACTCCTGAGGTTCACTCTTCAGCCAAAGATTAGACAGGACCATGAAATAAAACAGGACTAAAGGGACACACCAGCCCAGGGGTAAGGACTGGAAGGCAGGAGGGGACAGGAAAGCTGGTAATAGGGAACCCAAGGTCGAGAAGGGAGGAGAGTGTTGACATGTTGTGGGGCTGGTAACCAGTGTCACAAAAAATATGTGTACTAATTGTTTAATGAAAAGCTAGTTCTGTAAACCTTCATCTAAAGTACAATAAAAAAAAAAAAAAAAGACTCCACAGCACCTAATGACATCACTATTGGCTGTAGTGAATGAGACCCATTAGTGGTCCAGGAACATCAGTCTTCTCTCTTTCATTTCCTTTGCTTCTGTTTTAAGATGTGGCATTGTTTGAGCTCCCTGGCCGTGCACTCAGCCCTGAGCCCCAACCAACAGTGGTGTGCTAGCATTATGTCCACATCTTGAGGTTGTTTGAGCCTTGAGTATAGTGTAGATCTCTTTCTTCTGGGAGTGTATGCTCAAAGGTAGGAAGTGTGGGTGCTTGTCAGCTTGGGTGCCAGTACGCAGACCTCCCCTTCTGTTGTACGGCTCTTGGGACTGAATCGAGGGAGATGGCTTACCAGGTACACTGTGTCCTAGGTGAAAAGTTTAACTACTCTACCATTTGACCTTGTTCTGGCAGTCACTAGTGCTAGAATTCTGCATTTGTGGCTTTGTTCTTCGGACTGGGGCTGCAGTGCTATACTGGGATAGATTCAGAGTTGGGCTTTCAAGCTCGCGTCTCTTGTTGGTGTGACAGCCTATTTGCCGTACAGAATGGCATCACACAGTAGTGGAGCTTCCAGGCTTCTGTAAGAAGCTCATAAAAATACTTTCGGGGAAGCTGCCTCTGTGATACAGCTATACCACAAGGAACCCTGCAGCAGGGTTCCTCTGGCAAAGTGATGGAATGAAGGTTTGCTGTGGCAAAACTGACATATTTTTGTTAATTTTGGCTGATAAGGAAAAAGGAAGTAGAAAATGGAAGGAACCTAGTATTTATTGAGTGCCTGGCACTTGACCTGTCTTATTTTCTTTAGTCTTCTGATAACCCTGTGAAGTCGGTGTTACCCCATCTTTCAGAACTGAGGCTCCTAGAAGCTAAGTAGCATGACCAGGCTTTCACAGCTAGCAGTGGTGGAGTAGAAATTCCTGGCAGCTGGGTTCATCTACAAAGATTTTGCTCTTCTCACTGTGTAATCTTGGAGCAGAGTCATAAATACCTTCTTCAAATATTTACCAATTAGCGATTTGGAAAACTATTGGCCTCTGGTAGGATTAGGTCTTGCTGACCTCTTAGTGTTAATACTTCAAATAGTAACTTCTAACATCTAATTGCTTATTCATTAGCACTCCAGTGATGTATATTTTTATCCCCAACCCATTGTTATCAGATTCTAGTAGCCGTCATCCTTCCTTCCATCCATCCATCCATCCATCCATCCATCCATCCATCCATCCATCCATCCATCCATCCATCCATCCATCCATCCATCCATCCGCCATCCATCTAGCCATCCATCCATCCTTAATACAAGTAGTATTTATTAAGCAACTATAATTTGTCAGTAGCACTAGGTCCAAAGAATATTTCATTGAACTGCCCCGTTCTTAAAGAATTTACACAATAGTTAAGTGCTTGACTGCTAATAGAAAGGTCCAGGGTTTGAACCCAACAGCTGCTCAATGGAAGAAAAGACCTGGTGACCTGCTTCTGTAAAGATTACAGCCTAGGAATCCCTATGAGGTAGTTCTACTCTGTCCTGTAGGGTCGCTATGAATCGGAATCAACTTGACAGCACACAACAACAACAGTAGTAGGCATAGAGATATACAATAAAGTGTGATTTTTGCTATGATAAGGGAAGTACATGGTGCTTTGGGAGTGCGGAGGAGGAACATCTGGCCCAAATGTGTGTAGGGGGGTGGGGAGGGGAGATGTGCCTGTTGAGAACCCTTTCTTGGAAGAAGAACTGTCTAATTAGACCTGAAAGTAAGACTTGGTGGGAGTGGAGGTAGTATTCCAGATAGAAAAAACTGGGAGGGCGGGGGGAGGCCTTCAGGCAAGAAACCGTACCATATTCAAGAAACTGAAGGTCAGTATGTTTGAAGCATACCTACAGTTCTAGAGTGGATAACCAGTTCTGAAACTAGAGAGGGGGTAGAGGCAAGGCTATGAAATGGCCTAGTGAACCATGGTCAGGAAGGTGAACTTTATCCTAAGATCAAGGAAGGCCAGTAAAGGCCATTAACCAGGATAAGTGATATGACTAAACTTGGGGAGCATAGGTTGGTGAGGAACAGGACTAGAGGCAGGAGACCCAGTTAAAAAGGCTGTTACTGTGGTCTAGGTAAGAGGTAATAGTAGCTGAACTAGGTCAATGGCTGTAGCGACAGAGAAAACTAGATAGATTAAAATGAAATTTAGGAGGTAGAGTGTTTGGAAGTGGAGAGTAATACACAGGGGAAGGTCCTGAGGATGACTCCCAAATATCTGATTTAACAATTTGGATGTATTCTGCCACCATTCACAAAGACAAGGGACATAGTAGGCAAGGAAGGGAAAGGAGGGAAAAAGGACAGAGAGAGAGATGGATTGATTTAAGAGGTTGAGAGGTAGGCATACGAATCATAAAGTAAGTTTGATTTTGGCCATGCTGAATGTGAGGTATTTAGAGTCCAGCTGACAGTTAACTACATGGTACTGAAGCTTGGGAGAATGAGTTTGAATATTTCCAAGGGATAAGAAGATTCAAAAGGTGACCATGGGACATTGGTTGAGGAGGAAGAGGATGTTGTTGGATAACTTCTAAGCCAGAACATGGCGTGTTAGTTCTTCCTCTTGAGTATTGAAATCATCTAGGCTGATAGCTGGTCTTGGGGCAGAGAGGAAGTCTGGGACCAGGCTCCAAAGTCTTGAGTAAATAAAGAAGAGTGACCAGGAAGTTGCAGAGGGTTGTAACAAGGACAGGCTAAACATTTTATACTGGATGATATGAGCCTCAGAAGAGAAGTGTTGTTTTGTTGTGTTTTCCCCTCACTTAGTGGTAGAGAATGGATGACTTGGAAGCAGCCCCATCTCTTGACCCTAGGATGTGAGAAGGAGCCACCTCTCAGAGCAGATCGTAGAAGTGGTGTTCCTGGAAAGGGCCAGACTTCAGTTAAGGAGGAGGTAGAAGAGGTTAAGGATGTTGATAGTTAAATAACCATGGAGTGGAGTTCCAGAGGGTTTGCAGGGTGAGTGTACTACAGGAGGATTGATCAGAAAAGAGGAAACAACATTTATGTGAATAGGAGTCCAGGATCAGAAATGAGCAGAGGGGTTTGTATCTTAGGCAAAGTGACAGAAGGTGGTAGATTTCCCTGACTGTAAGGTTGCCAATAAAACAAGTTCCAGAGACAAGACGAGTTCATGTATATATGAGAATTTAATGTATGATAAAGAAAGTGTTTCCTACCAGAAGTGAAAAGATACGTTGTTAATAAATAAATAGTGATGATTGGTTATCCATTTGGAAAAAAATTAAATTAGACCCTTACTTCATGTCAAACACAAAAGTAAACTCCAGGTAGATTAAAGATCTAAAGGTAAAAAATACACCATAAATATCTTCAAAGGAAATAAAAGAGATTATTCATATAATCACAGGGGTAGAAGAGACTTTTTGGAGCAAGCCTATAAAGGAAACCATGAAGGAAAAGGCTAACAGATTTGACTACATAAAAACTAAAGTGAAAGAAACCATAACGTTAAAAAATAAAGGATAAACTGTGGCACATATTTGCAGTCTTGAAATACAAAGCTTTCTCTAAAAGACTTTACAAATCAATAAAAAAAATTAACTCAGGAAATGTAAATTAAAACAATGGTGTATTTTTTATCTATCAGACTGGAAATGATGAAGAAGAATTGAGACTGTCTAGTATTGGAAAAAAAAAATTTTTTTTTTATTTGGAAGGACGCAGTGAGATGGGCCCATATAAGTTGGTTGAGGTATAAACCAGTGTAATAATTTGGAAGAGTAATTTGGCAATATCAAAACCAAAAATGTTCATATCTTTGACCTAGCATTTCTACCTTTAGAAATTTATCATACAGAAACGTCTCAGAACTGATAAAACACACACATATATAAATACATATATAAAATATATAACATAGGTTGTATACATGTGTACATACACCCTGGTGGCAGAGTAGTTAAGAGTTCGGCTGCTAACCTAAAGGTTGGCAGTTCAAACTCAACAGCCTCTCCTTAGAAACCCTATAGGGCATTTCAACTCTGTCCTATAGGGTTGCTTTAAGTCGGAACTGACTCTGTGGCACCCAACAACAAAAACAACACACGTATATGGAAGGATATTTGTTTACTTGAACATGGTTTATAATATAAAAAATTTAGAAACGTTCCCAAATGTCCATACAGGAGAGAATTTAGGTAAGGTATATACCGTCAATGTAATTCCAGTCAGCAGTTACATATAACCGTGTAGATCTATATGTATTGACATTAAAAGATCTATAAATCATTTTGGCAAGTGGAACAAGTTCCAAAACAATATATGTTAGGATTCCATTTTTGTTTTTAAAATTAATAAATCTTTGTGTTTTGAGAAAATTGGAAGACTGTGTAAAATGTTAACCAAAGTTATCTCTTGGGATTTAGAATTAATAGGGAGATGTTCTCTTTCTAGTGAAGACAAAATAGATTACATTTTCAAAGTAGAGGAAAAGCAAAAGTGTTTACTTAAAAAAAAAAAAAGAAGATGGGTGGAAATGAGAGGGAAGGGAACATTCAGGGTTCCTCTGGGCTGCGTGCATTGTACTTCTGAGTAGCTATTAGTCTCTGGAGGGTGAAGAATCTTGGAAAGCATGGGAGGAGGCACCATGGTCCAGGCTGAATTCACCAGCACTAAGGGGAGGCTCCAGGCTCAGGGCAGTTAGATTCTCAGTCTCCCCTCTTATGGGAATAGATGTGACAAAGGTGGCCTTGCCTCTTCCCCTAGGCACTGCCATGTGCTTTTCCACTGGCTGCTTCACAGGCTTGGAGTACCTTTGCCCCTTTGGTAGTTTGGCAAATCTCAGAGGCTTCCTTTGATGTTAAACCTTTCTCCTCTTTCTGGAGGTAGATATAATGTCTGTCATAGCCCATAGCACACTGTTTTGTCATTGTTTGCATTTGTCTCTCCCACTAGACTGTGAGCTCTGCAAGGGCAGGGACAGGGTTTGCTTTTCTTTTTAACTGCTGCAGCACCTAGCACAGTTCCTGATGCACAGTAAGTGCTCCATATATCTTAGCTGGAATGAAGAAATGAGTAGCAAATGAATGAGTGCAAGGGCTTTCACTGGCTGAGTGTGGGGAGAGGAAGCCAGGATGTGATATATGTAAGGGCGGGAGGAGAAAGAGAACACGGTAGGCCTGGAGAACAAACTTTGATGTCAGTCTCAGAGAGCTGGGGGCAGGGTAGACATGAAAAGTGGGAAGGTGCCAAAGGCTGGGTTGACTTGCCTGCTTTCCACTGCATTAGTCAAGTCAAATGTTGCTTTGTAATCAAAACCAATGTGTTTTCTCCATGCAGCTAGGATTCGGTGAATTAAACACGTTCGTATGGTAGAAATAAGCTTTGCCTCAGGGAGAATCATAGCGGGTGGAGGGATGGTAAAGATTTATAGTTTCCAAGACCTAATACAGCAGTAAGGTCTCCCTTCCAGAGAAGTGGAAAGACCTGAGTCTGGATTTATGGATTGAGAGGTTTGCAGAACAGTATCTGAGGAGGCGCTTTCTTCTGTATGCCTTGGTTTCTTTCTTTTTTTTTAATTACATTTTTAAAATTTTATTTTTAGTGAAAATATACAGAGCAGAACCCACTCCCATTCTACAATTTCTAGACATAATGATCAGTGGTTTGGGTTACATTCTTTACCTTGTGTCAACATTCTCATTATTTCAGTTCTAATTGTTTCATGCCTTGGTTTCTTCTTACCACCTCCTACCCCAATCCCAGGACTTCAGAAAGACTAGGTTTGGGTATATAACAGTAATATCTACCTTAACTGTTTGCCATTTATGCTTGATTATCATGTAGCACAGTTATTATGCATCCATATCATTAAATGTGCATTTTTTTTTTTTTTAATTCTAGCATCATTCATTTTTTCAGCAAACATTTATTGAATGACTACCGTGTGTCAGGCACTGGGAATACAAAGACACTGAGATTGGTCCCTGCTGTTGAGGAGCTCACAGTCTAGGTGAGGAGATAGACAAACAGCATGTATTAAGATAAGTGTTACGAAAAAATGTGTGTATACGTTGCTTCCCGATCACATAGGAACATCTCTTAAGAAAGAGTGGGAGAATGGCAGAAGTTTTATCAAAGAAAAACCAGAGCTATTTCTTAATCAAGTGAAATATGGAGGAAATGCAAAGTTTGTTTCAGTTGAAGGAAGTAATGTGTACAAAGAATAAGTAGGGAAACAGGGTGAGAAAATGTGGTACTTTTAGGGTTCCGTAAAGGTTCATTGTGGTACTGTGATAGTCACTGCATCCAAACCAAAAACCAAACCCATTTCCATGGAGTCAATTCCAACTCATAGCGACCCTATAGGACAGAGTAGAACTACCCCGAAAAAGATTTAAGACTAGGGTCCAGGTCATGAGAAAACTTGAAAGTCATCCAGTGCATTCTGGACTCTATCCTGAAAACTAAGGGAGCCAATGAAGTGTTTTAAGCAGAGAATATCATGATTTCATTTTCATATTAAAAGATAACAGAGGAGAGTGGATTTAAATAGGGGTACATATGGAGGAAGGGAAAGACCAATTGGGAAATTTTTTATAGTCATCCAGGTGAGAAATTATGAGAGCCTAAACTAAGGCATTGTCCTAATGGGGGTGGGAAAATGGTGATACTGTTAAGAGTTAATTAAGGATTTTATAAGATTTGATTAGGTCTTTCTTTTTCACTTGTGTAATCTCGGTGCTCAGCACAATGTTTGACACATGGTAGACAGTCAATAAACATTGTTTTGAGTGAATGCATTTGTGACCTAATCAGTAAGGTGGGAGATGCAGGAAAAGGAGATTTTTCTGATCTGAGAAAATCGATATATGATGCTGTTAACAAACAGAGAGCATCAGTCAGGAAAACAAATGATGAGTTCAGTTTTGTATTTAAAATTTGAGGCACTTTTGAGACATCTGCATGGGAGTATATGGGTCTAGAACTCCAGAAGAAAATACAAATTTGAGAGCCAACAGCCTACTGTGGGAATGGATGACTAAAGGAGAAAGAGGGAGGCTGAAACCCTGGGGAACACCAGCATGTAGGGGTTGATGAAAGAAAAGGAGAATGAGGACGTGCATTGAAGGAGTTAGAAGCAAAACTAAGAGAGAGCAGTGTCCCCTAAGCTAGGGGATTTTAGTTTCGAGAAGGTCAGAGGTGTCTAATGCTGCCAGGAAGTCCCAGAAGGACCTCTTGAGTGTCCACTGGATTACCAGCTCTATGGGATTTTTGCCTGTTTTCATCACTGCTGTATCTACAGCACTTGGGACAGCCTGGCACATAGTAAGCACTCAATAAATAACTGTTGAATGAATGAATGAATTAAAAAGAGTCCCTTGAATTTAGCCACAGAACCAATGGACCTTGGTGAAGGCATTTTCAGAGGAGTGGTAAAGGAAACCAGACATAGTGGACTAAGGAGTAGCTAGAACGTAAGGAAGTGGCCACAAAGAGAGGACTTAGGAGGGCCAACTCTGTGAGCATTTAGCATGTGCCAGGCACTGAGCGAAGCACTCTACATGCATTAAATTATTTGATCTTCCCAACAGCCCAGTAAGGTAGGTACTGTCATGATCCCATATTACAGACTGAGGAAACTGCAGCTCAGAGAGGGTAAATCCCTTGCCCGAGGTCCCTCAGCTAGAAAGTGGTGGAGCCAAGATTTGAATCCAGATATGTCTGACTATTGAATTCAGCTCCTAATTGCTTGGCTCTGGTTTCTTTGTGGCGGGAACATGAGAGAAAGAGCGACTGAGATGACACGCAGATGAGGTCAGGAAGGCTTGCGAATGTTTAAATGCTGATGGGAAAAAATTAGTAGAAAAAAATAATTTGAAGACTTTGGAGAAAATTTATACTAGAGGAGCCTGAGGAGGGAACCAGAGCACAGGTGAGATAGGGATAGAAGGTTAAGTCGGGTTGCAGGTATTTTTCTCAGAGAAAAGAGGGAAAGATGTAGTGATGGATGGGAGTCCTCTTCTGATGGCCTGCTGAGAGTAAGAGAGGTGAAGATCAAGTTATAGAGACTTGAGGAAAGTGGTACAAGTTGGAAATAGCTGTTGTAGAAAATAGGAAAAAGCAATGGTGGAGAGAGGAGAAGTTTTTCAGGGCAGTATCAAAGACCCAGCAAAGATGGGAGACTGATTTTGCAGCAGCCCAGTCCAATATTCCATGATTCCCACCCTCCCTCCAGGAAGGCACGGAAGCCCAGGGTTGGGGCACTGAAGGCAGATGTTAGATTGATCCAGGGGTAGGGGCTTTGCCCACTGGCTGCAACTAAAGAAAAAGACAGGTTGTCAGGGTATTCGCTAGAATGTCTTTGAGGTGATCGATCGCCTCATCTAGGCCAAACAAGGAAGGAAGTAAAGCCGGGAGAGAACTGAGAAACAGAAAGGAAATGGAAAGGTCATAGTCCTAGAGTCTGGAGGAAGTTCAACAGTAGGAGTTTGGTAGTAAAAGGGTCCTCGTTCTCATGCTTCCATGTCCAGTGTTGACCCATCTGTGATGAATAAAGCAAAATTATGCTAAAAAGGGCTACAAAAGTAGGAAACCAAGCATAGCTTATCTCTTCAGAGAAGGGACAGAGGAGGCATGCCAGCAATACTGTTGTTATGTATTTTAAACACTTCTGAACTGTTTGAAATTTTTCAGCTAGTATGTACTATTTTTATAGTAATAATAATTATATATATGTATATAAAGTTCTCTGAACCCAAAGAAAAGAGCAGGTTTCCATGAAAGCAGGGAGGTGAGAGCACTTCCTGGTCATGGCACAGGACCCTGGAATACGAGATCTGTCTGTGGGATCATGAAGTATTAGCTCTGAGGAGGATCAGCAGGAATCTGGTCCCATCCTGCCATTGTTTACAGGGGAGGAAGTGGGAACTCCGAGACTCACTCCGCTTGGCAGCAGCAGAACCAAAACCAACCTTTCCTGATTTCCCAGCCCCATGCTCTGTTTTCCATGCTGCTTCCTGAGCACCTGAGCCTTCAGAACTTCTTGCTTCCCAACGTGGGCTCATTGTGAGTGTGTCTGTCAGATTGCTGGCTGGTGGGGCTGTTTGCCATACCACGGTCCCACGGCTCAATTTACGTTGCAGGATGTAGGTGTGTGTGGAGGCGGTTGTACTGTCCCCTGCCTGTTTCCTGCTCTTCAGAGCTCGGCAAAGTGGCAACTTGGAGGCGGAAAACCACAATGATGAGACTGTTTACATCCTTTTAAATGACCCAATGTCCCTCCTGTTTTGCCAGTTCCCACACTGCACCTTCCCCAGACCTTCTCTCTCATAGTTTGTTTAAGCAGCAGCCTGACCCAGTATCTGCATCTTCTCTATCAGCCCAAGTCCTGATGGGAGCACTTCAGACAGGGCTTCTTCACTATGGGACCCATGGGGGGGCAGGGTGGGGGGCGGGGGGAGAAGGACAGGGTCTTTAGATTAGGGCCATCGTTCTGGAGAAAAGGTCTCTTCATTTCTATCAGTTCTCCAAAGGAGCCTATGACCCTTCCCCGAAAAGACTACTGACCTGGGGAATGAAGCCCAGGTGTATTTTGAAAAAATAAAAATACAACAACAATTAAAAAAGAAAAACATTTAGTATGTTCCCATCTTCCAAGTAACCATTCAGATAAACCTGGTGTTTGTGCAGTCCCTCTTGTTTTGTCTTCAGCACAGTGACCATGGCTCGCATGTGGATTGTTTGAAATTTCTCCTCACTTTGGTAGACTGAGGCCCAGAGGGTTGACCTTAAAGCTCAGGACTTTTGCTCTCTTTTGCTGGCAACCTGGGTAGATATGCAGATGAACTCTCGACACAAGACAGTTGGCTCCTGTGATGTGTGTGGTTGGGAGCTGGGACAAGAAGGCAGAGGGTCCGGGTATAGTTTAAAGAGGGTATTTATTTTTCTGTAATTTTCTTCACCCTGCCCCTAGGATAAGTCCTGCTTGGTGTTTGAGATTAAAGTTGGGTTTGTAGAGACGACGTGTCTCCTTGGGAAGCTTGGAATGACCCTCCGTGTTCTGCTTTGAGGCAGTGGTCTCTGCCTTGAAAGCCTGGTTGTCCTTTTATGTTGTGGGGATGAGTTTCCAGGGTTTAGAATGCAGTTTTGAGTTGGCCTAACACAGAGAAGCCACAAGTTCCCTTCTCCCTGCAGGCTCTGGGCAGGTGATGGTATGAGGATACAGGGTGTTTTCTGAAGAGGGAGGACTATTCATGATGGCACACTAGCCCCCTTTAGACCGGAGAGCTGAGAAGCAGCCATGTGATGCAGTGCCCAGGGGTTTGGACAAGCTTCCTTAAGATGGTTGGGGCTTTTGGGTTCCTTCTGCCTAGAGATGTAATATTTGGGATTCCTATTTGGTTCTGAATTATCTCTCTGCCTTCTGTGGTACCAGTAGGGATATATGTGGCTCAAGGAAAGAATAATGAGACTGTTCATTAAGGTTCAGGTTTGGGGCAGTAGAATCAGGACCCTGCCCCCACGCCCGACGGTCAGAGAGAAGAACTGAGAAGAGACATTGCATTAGGGTTCTGGCTTTGGTATTTTTTTCTCAGTAGACTGGGGTCCAAGAACTATGTTAGGTAGTGTGTTGGCCCATGTTGCTTTTCTCTGTTGGGTAGAAGGCTACTCTGGATAGAGAACCTGTTTGGGAAGAGGAGGGAGGGAAGCAGGAAGTGAACATGTCCCTTCTCTGGGGCATCAACTGGATCATCTCAGGGTTCCTCTTAATAGGAGCTCCTGACAGGACCTTCATCTGCTCACATCAGTGCTTGGGCTTTTACAAAATTGGGATCCCTGTGTCCAGAGCCCTCAAGAGCAGTGCTACTTAAAGTACCAGAATGCAATGAGATAAGAAACATACGTACACATCAGAATGTAAATCTGTTCCCTTCATCAAGAAAATTTTGTTATGAAAAATAAGTCAGAATGGTGTGCTTACCTTAACGTAGTTGACATACATTCTGGTGTATTGTAAACTTCCTGTCTAGTCACCACTGTCACAGTTTGCAAATTGGCAGCTAATCTGCAGACAACAGTGCTCTAGAACTGCCTGGAGTTCAGAAATAGTGAATGAGGTCTTGGAATCCTATGCTGGGTACAGCCCAGGAGGAGCCAGAAATATAGGGTCCTGGTTAAGAGCAGGTGCCACCAGATCATTCATAGGTTGGGTGGGTCATTGAGAGAAAAAAGAAGCACAACCAGAATGAAAAAGTTGATCAGACAACTAGGCCTATGCCAAGGCTGAGGGTAAATGTCATGTCCTCTCTTCCCTTTTATCACAGGCATGGCATGTAAACTGAAGGGACTAGAAATGGGGCCCTCCTAAAGGGCCTTGGTTTTGCCTGTTGCTTCTGTTGACAGATCAGTCACACTGAGTTTACCTTGTCCTTGCAGAAAAGCAATACGCGGCAGAGAAGAATACATTGACTATCTTTGTGGCCACCCCCGGCTGCCACCAGCTGCCTAGTTTGGAGTCAGTGGAGAATTGTAAGTACCACCTCAGTCCCTGTCCTAGAAGACCAAATACTTATCTGGAAATATAACGCTGGATGACCTGGCCTCAGTTGCTGATACTAGGCCTGAAGGCTTCCATGGCTGTAGCTGAGGACCGAGGGTCACCAAGAGCCTACAGCCATAGAAGATGAGTGTTCCCCATGCAGAAGGTCTAACCGGTGTCCGAAGGTTGACTGAGGAACATCACACTGGATGTTTGTGGAGCCCCATAGCATGCCTGTCTTCTGAGCTGAATACAATTCCATTTCCATTTTAGGAATTTGAATACTTTGCTGGTTTTCTCTAAGAGACCCTACACTGGAGACAGAAGGTGTTTTTAGTTGTGGGTGGTACAAATGGTTAAGCACACAACCACTACCCAAAAGGTTGGTAGTTCGAACCTACCTTCAAAAGACAGGCCTGGGGATCTGCTTTCAAAAGGCCTTGAAAACCCTATAGAGCAGTTCTACTCTGCACACATGGGGTTGCCATGAACTGGAATCGACTCATGGCAACTAACTACAACAACACTGAGATGAAACCAAGTCATTAGTCCTGTGATGGCATCCTGTCTTCCCTGAGCAGTAGCATTTGGAAACTTCTTAGTCTTCAAATTGGACCTTCAAGTATTGGCTTCTTCATCACATTCTTGGATGAAGTAACTGAAACC
The DNA here is from genome assembly GCF_024166365.1 of Elephas maximus indicus. Classification (NCBI taxonomy): domain Eukaryota; kingdom Metazoa; phylum Chordata; class Mammalia; order Proboscidea; family Elephantidae; genus Elephas; species Elephas maximus. Next base: position 62,648,567 of record NC_064831.1, on the reverse strand, counting down.
GGGAGCAAAGGGGAGAAAGCAAGGTGATTTCAAAGGCCTTGGGAGCATTGTATCCTAGACTCACCCTTCCAAGCATCCCTTTCCCTTTTGCCAATAGGATACTTCATACTTTCAGCTAAGGGCTGGCAGGAATTCATGTTTCTGATGGGGGAAACTGACCTACAAGACAAGTGGTACTTTGCTGAGACCTGCTTCAGCCTGATCCCTCATCACTCATCATCTCCCAGGGCCTGCAGAGCCAGTGTGCTGACCACACTTCCTCCTGCAGCTGCCCCATTCTGGGGATGTCTCTCCTTTGAAAGATTTTTTAAAATGTGATTTTGCTGTTGTGTTTTAATCCAAGGGTTTAAACAAAACATCTGCTCTGTAATCTGAGAGTTGAAAACCTTAACCAAATGGGGTCATTTCTGTCATTTCAGACACCCTGACCATAAATGATGAGCAGTGCTTCCTTCTCTCTGAGACTGTCTGGGGAGCTCTCCGAGGTAACGAGGTGGGACTGATGGTGGGGGAGAGAGAAGGGAGATGTGCAAGGTGGGCAGTGTGGAGTGGGAGGAGGCCAGGACTGGGAGCCAGCAAATACCCATATTTTAGGCCTGCTTTCTTGATGGAGACCTTGAAGGGCAGGCTTGTCTTATAGCTGTCCCTAGATGTTGACAGACTGTAGCCTGTGCAGCAGCTGCTCTCCTGACTGGGCCAGTGAAGGAGCAGTAGGAGACTCTGCAGGCTGATGCTCAGGGTGTGGGCAGCTGGAGGGAGGAGGGACCAGAATCCACCACAAATCCACCTGTCCAGCTCCCACTAAAGACACAGAGAACTGGAAAGTTCTTTAAAAAGAAAAGCTATATCAAAAGAAATAAATGTCCAAAAGAAGAGAAAAGATTTAGTATGATATGTCAAACTATATTATTTCTGGAGAAAAATTTACTAGCTAACAAGCTCCTGCCCTTCCTCTTGGTTTACTGAAAAGATATTTGTTCCTTCCATACAGAATTAGCCAAATACCTCTACTACTTTTGGTAATCCCTCTGCTGGTGGGTGATGAGGAGAATTCTCACAGAATTCCAAAGCTCGCTTTAGTTTGTCTTCTCTGGCCCCTGCTCCCCCTTCCCTGTGTTTTGGAGAAACAGCACGCTGACTGTCCTTTCTGCCCTCTTGTGAAAGTTCTGATTGGTCAGAACTCTAGGACTCAGAATGCTGGACCTCAGAGTAGTGAGAAACCAAAACCATGTACTATCAATCTTCCTCAAGTTGGGTGCTTAGTGACAGCTAAGGTCTTACAGATTCTTTCATTCTGGAAATTTGAGATGTTAGGAATCCTTTCATAGGCTTCTGCTAGGTTCACCGAAGTGGGGCCCCAGCTGCTGAGAACGTGTAACATTGAGAACTGAACCCACCCACCTATGGGCCTTGCTGAAATCTGGAAGACTCTGTGTCCAGTGGACTGAACACTTCTTCTGGGGCAGTTGCTGACTGCCACACCTCAGCTCCCTGCAGCTGGAACTCTTCTCAAGCTCTGAAAAGGAAGAGTGGATGTTTCCTTGTCTTCTGTGTCCAACTATGGACCTACACTCCTTGGAAACTCAAGTTTTTGATCTCTTTCCTATAATTCTATCTGGAAGAAGTGAAGGGGCAGCAGATTGGGGACCCCTCTTCTCAACTCCTTTACCTCCTGATGGGTATTATCCATGGAAAGACTTAACCCCTTGAGGCTAGCTGTCCCCGCATCAGTCCTCACAGCACATGTCTTGGTCTCTCTTCTTACTGTCCTCGTGAGTTCAAGGCTCAGGAAATTTGGATAAGAAATTTGGGTTTTAAAGGTGTATGTACTTCATGGAGGGGCACTAAAACTCTTTACACTGCCACCCCCCAAAATAAAATACAAAGTAGAAATGGATACTGGCTTCCTTGTATTCCCTTTACATTCGTCATTGAGAATCATCAAGCCCAGACTCTGTCTACTTCTGCTGTGTGCCCAAACGTTGTGCTCTGCTACACCGAGAATCTTCCAGATGGAACCTTCTTTGAAAGATTAAAAAAATGTGATTTTGCTGTTGTGTTTTCATTCAAGGATTTGTACAAAATATCCGCTGTGTAATCTGAGAGTCAAAAACCTTAACCAAATGGGGTCCCCGCCTCCCTGAGTCTTTACTCTGCCTTTTTGCTTCTCTGTAGGTTTGGAGACTTTTAGCCAGCTTATTTGGAGATCTGCTGATGGCACGGTGAGTGCAGGCCCTCAGAAAAGGCTCCTTTTAAGTCTCTGAAGGGGTTGCTGCAATGTTTAGAGTCCTGGAAATATCTTCTTTTGCCTTAGACAGGGTGGCTTGGGATGGCCCCATCAAGGATACAGGAGGAGATATGGGGGGGTCGGGGGGAGAACTGGTTTGGTAGATTTGGCCTGTTTGGGGTCTTCGTAATTTGGTTCCCCTGAGTCACTGTTTACTAATGGCCTTTGAGGCCACACCACTTTGAAAAAAATAGGAACATGTTAACAGTCAGTGAAAAGCCAGAATTTGTAGGATGAGTGGTGTGTGTGACAGTTGTATCTGGCTGGCATGGACACTTGCTGTCTGGGCAGGTGTCTGCTTATGACAATTGATGTGGAGGTGGGGCGTGTTTAGGGAGATGCTACCCTGCAGAATAGTCACAGATTGGTTTTTCAGAATACGTAGGAGAGTTTTCCTAATCCCCCCCTATGCTTGCAGTAAGTTCCCTTTGGATTCTGACGTGTTTCATGTTTGGTCTGCACAGTTCTTTATCAACAAGACGGACATTGTGGACTTCCCCCGCTTCCCTCACCGGGGCCTGCTGTTGGATACGTCTCGCCATTACCTGCCACTGTCTAGCATCCTGGATACTCTGGTACCTAGGCCTTAAGACCTTCTTCTCTTCTAGGGCTCTGGAGTTGTGGGGTAAGGAATAGACCAGGTACCGTGTTCCTAGAGAGTTAGAGAATGTGTATAACTTCATGAGCTTCTGGACTCCAAAGACTCAAAAAAAGAACAAGAATGACTTAAATTTACCCCACTAGCTACTGTGAACCAATACCCAGGCAGTCTCCAGGGGTACAGAAGGTGGTTTGGGAAACTGGCTTCTTTGGTCAGGCAGAGCTAATTTTAGTTTAGTTAGGGCAAGTTCACAGAAAAGAGATGATCAAAAGCTTTAACTGGAGAAGTTCCTAACTATCTTGAGTTGGATGTTCAGTCTTTTCTGACAGTTGCTGATCCAGCGTACACGTCTGCCTTTTCCTTTGCTCCTCTGATGCAACCAAAGGAATCAACACATCCATGAGCCTTGCCTTCTGAGGTGTATGAGTTAAGGGGCTACTAAGTTCTCAGCAGACCTTACAGTTTGCATCAACACTAGTCATACAACCCAACACAAATGACAGGAGGAAGCATTATCTTCAGGGTATTTGGGGGCTTTTGGAAGACTCTGCAGCCTTCCTCTCAATGTGGCTACAACACATCTCAAAAAAGAGATACCTCTTCTGTAGCCATCTTTGGATGTGTCCTGGGAAAAAAGGGAATGTGCTACCTTCTCTCCATGCCAGGCCCTTCTTCATGGGAAGTTTTGATGGAGAGACCCTGTAAACAGCTGGAAGCTGAGCGGGTGGAACTGAGCCCACTGGGTTGTGCAAAATAGGCTGCCAGCCTGCCCAGTGCTTCCCAAGTTTGAGGTTGAAACTGGAGAAGCCACTATGGGTTCACCATGTACGCTCTAACCTACAGGATGTCATGGCCTACAATAAATTCAACGTGTTCCACTGGCATCTGGTAGATGACCCTTCCTTTCCATATGACAGCGTCACTTTTCCTGAGCTTGCCAGAAAGGTATGTTTCGATTTTGCCCAAAGCTTATGGTGTTGATGTCTGAGCCTGGTGTGGCCCTGTTGGCAAGGACAATGGCCCTCCTGCTAACCAGCCCAGTTTTAGGCAGGCATACTAATATTGTAGAAGGGCACTGGATTTACAGTTAAGAGACTTGAGTTGGCTCTACACGTTCTCATTAATTTGCTCTGTGACCTTCCGGAGATAATTCTCCCGATCTCATTTGCCTTTTGTTTATTTACATTCCGTTAAATGGGTATAATACCTACCTTGTTTATCTCACTGGCATAATGATGCTCAGATAAAACAAAAGGTGTGATAGTTTGTGGGAAATTATGATAACGTTCCTTAAAGGTAGTCTCCGATGCCAAAAGGCTATGGGTAGGTTTTCTGGTACCTGGAGAGTCCTGGGGGCATTTTGAATGTACTCTATTCTACTGGCTTTCAGGAAATGAGAGCTTGAAGGATGCTTTGTGCCTTTCAGGGCTCCTACAACCCTGTCACCCACATCTACACAGTGCAAGATGTGAAGGAAGTGGTTGAACATGCACGGCTCCGGGGTATCCGTGTGGTGCCAGAGTTTGACACCCCGGGCCATACTTTGTCCTGGGGATTAGGTAAGAGTAGTGCCTGGGATGGAGGGGTCTGTTGGTCCTCCTCAGTGGGGCTTCAGGACATCAGCTCCTGGATATGACGTATCCCGGCCTTGATCCCTGGAAGAATGTTTTCCATCAACTTTTTCCACCTGGGAATTTGGACAGGCAGAACTTATTTTGGGTGAAGGAGGCACTGCTTACTATTAAAATAGGGGCAAGTTCTTCTCAGATGCCTTTTTCTTAATGACACCCTTGCAGGCTGTTGTACCCTAGAGTGGATGCTGAGGGATCTGACCCCCAGGATAGAATCTAAAAGAAAGAAGCCCAGCATGGCCTCCAGAGGTAGAGTTGGACAGTCACAACCCCTGCTCGCTCACCTCTTTCCGTATACCCACAGCCTGCCTCTGTGAGTCCCCCAGACTGAGCCCTTAAGTTGGCTAAAGGAACACTGAGGGGCACTGTTAGCCTTGTAGAAAAGTAAAGACATCATGTGGCTTCTGCCTTAGAAGGGAAAGACTGCTGACAGGAGAGGTGCCTCTTAGGAAATGTAGAAAGATCCTGGTTATGGGTGATAGAGTAAAGGAGAGGATAGGGAAGAAAGATTTTGCCAGTTTGGCTGGATCAGGACTCTCCCTCTGCTCATCTTCTTAAAGGCAGTATGAGGAGGTAAGCAGCCCTCAGGGCAAGGGCTTCCTACTGGGAGCTGTGTGCCAGGACAAGAGTATATGTGGCTTACAGTTGTCTGGTTATAACTCAGCCTCTGACTGACTGGCTCAGCTGTGAATGTGATTGGAATCTGTTTGTTTTTCTTTGATTGTTACTAAATGATGGTGATTACAAGTGTCTCTGAGTGCCTGGGTGTGTCTAAGTAGGTGTGGGTAATATTTATGAACATGATTGTGTGACTTATGTCCTTAAGTGTTTGATTTGACTGTGCATAGGGGTCTGGGCATTTGTGACACTTATGCGGGGCTCTCTGTTGGCTTAGGTGTCCCTGGATTGTTGACTCCTTGCTACTCTGGCTCTAAACCTTCTGGTACCTTTGGACCAGTGAACCCCATTCTCAACAGTACCTATGAGTTCATGACCACATTCTTCTTGGAGATCAGCTCTGTCTTCCCAGATTTTTATCTTCACCTTGGAGGAGATGAGGTTGATTTCTCCTGCTGGTATGAACCCTTTGATCTTCCCATCCCAGCCTGATGAATTGCTAACTCAGAATAGAGGTTCACCCCTGAGGGGCAGCCTATCTTGGTTGCTCCTCGGGAACTAATCTCTGAGACAGCAGTCTGTCTCAGTCCAGGCTGCTCAGATCCGGGGCCTTTCCTCTGCCCACCTGCAGGGAGGCCCTGCCTGATTGTGGCAAGACTGTGACTGTGAACCTCTGCCCTCGTAGCCTTGAGGTATTTATGGAAAAACCAGCTCTGGGCACAGAATTGTCTTGGCAAAACCCAGGCTAGGGAAAAATAATCCCTGCTTATGTAGGCTTAAAATAGTCTGGCAGAACAGTCAAGACTGGTAAATTTGAGGCTAATACAGGACAATGTCTAATTCAGTATTAAATCGTATGGTCCAAACCCTCAGATCTAGTGAGCTTAAAAAGGGTTGAGGGCTTTTTAAAGAAGTAAGTGGTCACTAGAGCTGAGTCTGAGGAAAAAGGCTTTCCAGAGACATGGAGGAGCAGAAAAGCATTCCAGGAAGAGAACAGTGTGAGCAAAATGTAGATGTGGAGCAAGGGATCTGTAGTTGGTGACAGACACCAAGGCTTGTCATCCAGCTGAAATACAGAGTAAATATTAAGGGAACAGTAGAGTATGTGCCAGGGTGGGATGTGGGTTAGGCAGCCAGAACCCAGTGTGGAGCCCCAGGGCAAGACCTTGGGTCCGCTTGTGTGGTATTCTGGAGAGAGGATAAATATGCGTTCTCTTTGAGGTTTGAACCGAGAACTCTTCAGGACCAGACTCATGCTTTCTCAGCCTGTGTCAATGGCCCCCTTCATACAGGTTTCTTCAACCACACCTTCCATGTTTGGGGCTTCTGTGGTCCTCAGTTGTTTGTTTTTTCACATAAAAAGGGGAAGTTGTGGGAGGCCAGGTGACTAATCCCCAAGCTTTGGGCTTTTAAGATGTTGAAAGAATTAATCTCCATTTTCTCTCGGGGTTCAGGAAGTCCAATCCAGATGTCCAGGCCTTTATGAAGAAGAAAGGCTTTGGCGAAGACTTCAAACAGCTGGAGTCCTTGTACATCCAGATGTGAGGAAGGAAGGAGGGTGGGCAGGGTTCTTTTGGGGCTATCTACTGGGGTCCTCACTTTCCATCCCAAGGCCAGGTCCTGTTTGACTGCTTTCTGGGCCCTCAAAGGTTCCTTTGTCCTATGCTTTCAGGTTTGGAGTGGTCCATTCCCAACCCTGGGGAAGACACTACTCAGTCAGGAGTAAGCCCCAAACCAGACTCAGCCCCTAGAGAGCTAATACAATCAGCCCAGGGCCTGCCTGAGCTGAGCAGACACTTTCTTCACACTCCCTCCTCTCCAGGCTGCTGAACATCGTTTCTGCCTATGGCAAGGGCTACGTGGTGTGGCAGGAGGTGTTTGATAATAAAGTAAAGGTAAGCTGGGGGCAGAGGAGAGAAGGAGCCACCAGCAGTATCTCCCTGGTCTCCCCAACCCTTCCCTGGCCCTGCAGGGGCTAGTCCTCCTTGTTTGGATTAGGTTTTAATGGTCAGAGCACTGGGTACCATCTCTACCTCCCCTTCTAGAGAGGTCACAGAAGTATAAGCCCTGGATTTGTGTATCAGAGCCTCTATCTTCCCTTACTGCAAGTACTCAAGAGTTATTTCTGCTGTTAGATTACTTGGAACTCCTCAGACTGGCATGATGGTCTGAGTTTTGCTCCCAGAGTCATAGACTAGGGTCTTCCAGGTTTGCAGGAATAGGGCTTCCTTCTTCATTGTTGATTGGTGAGATCTCAGCCTCCTTCCACCTGTAGGAACCTTGGCCCAGCCCCAGAAACACCTGGAGATGCTTGACCATACTAGCTCCTGATGAATCCCCTGGGCCCTACTGCTTGCCTTCTTTAGCTCAGCCAATGTTACTATCTCAGTGTGGACAGGGAGGCTGTAAAGGGACTGTGAAGAGGGGAAGGGTAGCAGGGCATACTTCTAGGGCCTCTGAAATCCTTGGCCTCTGCTTTGGGATGGGAGCTCAATGGTTAAGAGTCATGGAGACATTTTTTGCTGTTGAGGAGCAGAAGGAGCACACACCCTGAGCCTGGGTTGCCTACATGAGGATGAGGCCCAGCATTCTTTTTTTTTTTTTTTTTATAAACTTTTATTGAGCTTCAAGTGAACGTTTACAAATCAAGTCAAACTGTCACGTATAAGTTTATATACACCTTACTCCGTACTCACACTTGCTCTCCCCCTAATGAGTCAGCCCTTCCAGTCTCTCCTTTCGTGACAATTTTGCCAGCTTCCAACTCTCTCTATCCTCCCATCTCCCCTCCAGACAGGAAGGCCCAGCATTCTTAATGGAGAGAGGCTGAAAACATTCCCCTTGAGAACAGGAAGACAAGGATGCCCTTAATCACCACTCCTATTTAACATTGTGCTAGAAGTCCTAGCTAGAGCAATAAGGCAAGAAAAAGAAATAAAGGGTATCCAAATTGGTAATGAAGAAGTAAAACTGTCCCTGTTTGCAGATGGCATGATACTATACCTAGAAAACCCAAAAGACTCCACGAGAAAACTACTGGAACTAATAGAAAGATTCAGCAAAGTAGCAGGATACAAGATAAACAGAAAAATCAGTTGGATTCCTATATGCCTGTAAAGAGAACAACAAAGGGAAATCAGGAAAACAATACCATTTGTAATAGACCTAAAAAAAAAAAAAAAAATACTTAGGAATAAATCCAACCAGGGATATACAAGACCTATACAAAGAAAACTACAAAACACTCCTGCAAGAAACCAGAAGTGACTATGTAAGTGGAAAGACATAAAATGCTCATGGATACAGAGACTCAACATTGTGAAAGTGACAATTCTACCCAAAGCAATCTACACATACAATGCAATCCCGATCCAAATACCAACAACATTCTTTAAAGAGATGGAAAAACCAATCATTAACTTTATATGGAAAGGGAAGAGGCCCAGACAAGTAAAGCTCTATTGAAGAAGAAGAATAAAGTAGGAGGACTCACACAACCTAACCTCAGAACCTACTATACAGCTATGGTAGTCAAAACAGCCTGGTAGTGGTACAATGACAGATACTTTGACCAGTGGAACAGAATTGAGAACCCAGATGTAAGTCCATCCACCTACAGTCACCTGATCTTTGACAAGGGCCCAAAGTCCATCAAATGGGGAAAATACAGTCTTTTTAACAAATGGTGCTAGGAAAATTGAATGTCCATCTACAAAAAAATGAAACAGGACCCATACCTCACACCGTACACAAAAACTGATTCAAAATGGATCAAAGACCTAAATTAAAAACTATAAGATCATAGAAGAAAAGAATAGGATCAACACTAGAGGCCTTAATGCACAGTATTAACAGGATAGAAACCATAACCGACAATACACAAACTCCAGAAGATAAGCTAGATAACTGGGATCTTCTAAAAATTAAATACTTAGGCTCATCCAAAGACTTCACCAAAATAGTAAAAAGAGAACCTACAGACTTAGAAGAAATTTTTGGCTATTACAAATCCAATGAAGTCCTAATCTCTAAAATCTACAGGAAAATCCAACACCTCTACAATAAAAAGACAAATAACGCAATTAAAAAATGGGCAAAGGAAATGAATAGACACTTCACCAAAGAAGACATTTATGTGACTAAAAGACACATGAGGAAATGCCATTAGAGAAATGCACATCAAAACCACAATGAAATAACATCTCACCCTGGCGTTACTGGCACAAATCAAAAAAATAGAAAATAACAAATGTTGGAGAGGCTGTGGGGAGATTGAAACTTATGCACTGCTGGTAGGAATGCAAAATCGTACAACCATTTTGGAAAATGATATGGCACTTCCTTAGAAAGCTAGAAATAGGAATACCATATGATGCAGCAATCCCACTCCTAGGAATATATCCTAGAGAATTAAGAGCGATCACATGAATAGACATATGCACACCCATGTTCATTGCAATTTTGTTTACAATAGCAAAAAGATGGAAACAACCTAGGTGCCCGTCAACAGATGAACGGATAAACAACCTATGGTACATACACATAATGGAGTACTACGCAACAATGAAGAACAACGATGAATCTGGGAAGCATCTCTCAACATGGATGAATCTGGAGGGCATGATGCTGATTGAAATAAGTCAATCATAAAAGGACAAATATTGTATGAGACCACTACTATAAAAACTCATGAAAAGATTTACACACAAAAACGATCTTTGATGGTTACAAGGGAGGGAAGAGGTGGGGATGGAAAAACACTGAATAGACGATAGATAAGTGGTAACTTTGGTGAAGGGTAAGACAGTATACAATACTGGGGAAACCAGCACAACTTGTCCAAGGCAAGGTCATGGAAGCTTCATAAACCAAAAACCTATTGCTGTCGAGTCGATTCCAACTCATAGCAACCCTATAGGACAGAGTAGAACTGCCCCTACTGGGGAAACCAGCACAACTTGTCCAAGGCAAGGTCATGGAAGCTTCATAAACCAAAAACCTATTGCTGTCGAGTCGATTCCAACTCATAGCAACCCTATAGGACAGAGTAGAACTGCCCCATAGGTTTTCCAAGGAGTGCCTGGTGGATTCAAACTGTGGACCATTTGGTTTAGCAGCTGAACTCTTAACCATTATGCCACCAGGTTTTGGAAGCTCCATAGATACATCCAGGCTCCCTGAGGGACCGAATTGCTGGTCTGGGGGCTCTGGGGACCATGGTCTTGGGGACCAAAAGACACAGGTGAAAAATTAGTCTAGAGGACTAATGGACCACAAGTACTACAGCCTCCACCAGACTGAGTCCGGCACAACTAGATGGTGCTCGGCTACCCGGTGACCTCTCTGACAGGGATTACAATAGAGGGTCCTGAACAGAGCTGGAGAAAAATGTAGAACAAAATTCTAACTCACGAAAAAAGACCAGACTTACTGGCCTGACATTGACTGGAGAAACCCTGAGAGTATGGCCCCTGGACACTCTTAGCTCAGTAATGAAGTCACTCCTAAGGTTCACCCTTCAGCCAAAGATTAGACAGGCCCATAAAACAAAACAAGACTAAAGGGGCACACCAGCCCAGGGGCAAGGACGAGGAGGCAGGAGGGGTTGGGAAAGCTGGTGATTGGGAACCCAAGGTCGAGAAGGGAGTGTTGACATATTGTGGGGTTAGTAACCAGTGTCACAAAATAATGTGTGTACTAATTGTTCAATGAGAAGCTAGTTCTGTAAACCTTCCTCTAAAGTACAATTAAAAAAAAAAAAGCCCAGGCACCTGTGTCGTTACCCCCATTTGATCTCGTGTGACAGGTTCAGCCAGACACGATCATACACGTATGGCGAGAAGAGGCACCAGTAAACTATTTGAAGGAGCTGGAACTGATCACCCAGGCTGGCTTCCGAGCCCTGCTCTCTGCCCCCTGGTACCTGAATCGTATAACTTATGGCCCTGACTGGAAGGAGTTCTACATGGTGGAGCCCCTGGCATTTGATGGTGAAAGCATGGAGCTCACCTTGCTGACCTGAGGAGGCTGGGCGGGAGGCAGGGGGCAGACATTTCAGGTCAGGAAATGAAACAACTTACCTGAGGAGAAGGCCATATTGGGAAGGTAGTCGAGGGGGATCCTGGAATTTACCACCTACTCTATCCCCCACCAGCAGCCTGTTGCTTGTTTTCCCTCAGGTAGCCCTGAGCAGAAGGCTCTGGTGATTGGTGGCGAGGCCTGCATGTGGGGCGAGTATGTGGACAGCACAAACCTGGTCCCCAGGCTCTGGTAAGAGTTTTCTGAGGGAGGTGGAAGGTTGGGCTGGTGGGCAGGGGTTCTCCCTTACAGACTCAATCCTGCCCAACCATCTGCAGACTCATACCCTCCTTTCAGGCCTGAGAGAGAAGGGGCGTTGCAATGACCCTTCTGTTTGTAGGTAATATTCACTTCACACCTGCTTCTCCAACACCCCAGTAGGTGTGTAAGGTAGAGATAATGAGGCCTGGAGAACAGAGGTGACTTGCCCAGGATGCAACAGTTCAACAGTGAGAATCTTGGTTCCTCAGATAAGACTTTCCTCTGCTGTTTCCTCAGCAGCCACAGAGGCTAGAGCCTCACCAAGCCTGGTTGGGTATAGAGTTCACTTGTGAGAACACCTGCTGCTGCTCTTAGTAACAGTTTATGATGCCTTTAAGACATCCTGTATCTTTGGGAGATGGAGAGGAGAGAATGGGATTGCTCTCCACATTTTAATGAAGATGGAGCTGAGCCCTAGAATCAGGGGAGCCCTCCAGCCAGGCTGTAGCTCTGAGCAAAGTGCTGATCACATTCCTTCGCCTTGAGCTGGTCCAGGGGGCCTAAACAAGGGGCAGTAGTCTGTGACTGCAGGGAATACAGGCCCAGCCTGGTGCGTGCCCCCCTTCCTCCAGGCCCAGAGCGGGGGCTGTTGCCGAGAGGCTGTGGAGCAACAGCCGCGTGACCGACTTGGAATTTGCCCTCACACGTTTGACAAATTTCCGTTGTGAGCTGCTGAGGTAAGCAGGCTGTGGGCCCTCCCAGGGTGGTTGGGGCAGGCCGGGGGCTTGGGACCCACTCACTTAGAAGAGTAATAATAGTGGCCAACATTTATAGAGCATTTACTGTGTGGTCAGCACTATGCTAAGCCTTTACATGCGTTACCTCATTTAATTTTCATCTTAACCCCTTACAGTAGGTAACTATTTTGACCCTTTTAGACATAGGCAACTAAGGCACAAAGAAGTTAAGTAACTTGCCCAGAGTCACTCAGAGCCAGAATTTGAACCAGGCTGGCTTCAAAGTCTATGCTCTTAGCCATAGGCCATGCTCTTACAGGCTTTGATGACACCTGCACCCCTGTTGGGGATGGGCCTGCATAAGATGACCATTTCCCTGATTTATTCATTGACTGTCTTGAGAATCAGGGGGACATGGCCTAGTGTAGAGCAGAGTCGCAGGCAGGAGCCAAGCATGGTGGGGTCTAGGCCTCAACTGTCTGTAATTCACTGGGCGACTGAGGTAGTTTCTTACCATCACTGAACATGTTGCTTATTTGCATGATAAGGGAGGCATGCCTAGAGGTTTCCTAATGAGACTGGTCAGGGCTTTGAACTTGGGAGGCTGAATCCCAAGGACAGGATTTCATGCCCAGGCCCAGTGCATGGACTGAACAGTGCCTCAGTCTCCCACACTGCTGCATTTATAGCATTTTAGAGCAAGGAACAGGGGGCTCAGTAGGCCAGGAGCACTGGGCACTCCTCAGGCATTCACTTCTTTTTCTAAAGAGGAGTCATTTAGGGCTGGGGTACAGAGACAGGCAAGATAGGAATAGGGAGGCATCCCCCACAGTTCCTGAGTCCACCTGTATCAAAATCACCTGGTGTACCTATTCAAAACAGAGTCTTGCCAACACTTGGCCCTAATCTCTGGAAGTGAAACTCCCAAGTAACTTGGTTACATACTGAAAGTTTGAGATGCACTGAGATGGGAGAAGGGGGGACTGTTGCTGCTGTGGAGAAACTGTTGCTGTGGTCTAAGACTGACCCTTTCTGAGTGGCTTATCCCACCATTTCTTCATGTCCTCTTGCAGGCGAGGTGTCCAGGCACAGCCCCTCAATGTAGGCTACTGTGAACAGGAGTTTGAACAGGCTTGAGCAAGCAGCCCCAGGTACCGAGGAGGGTGCTGGCCCTGGGACAGTGATAGTGGAGCCAGGCTGGTGAGGCTTCCACTGTGTCCCAGCTGCAGGATGGAGCCCGCTGCCCCCATGCCCCCGTGCCTGGAGAGAAGGGGGCGAGTGCCGGTGCTGGCGTCCAATAAAGAATGATGTGGCATTTTTCTATAATGAACATGGATTATCTGTGTTAAAAAAAAAAAATGAGGGGCCCTGGGATGTAGGAGGTGCCAGGATTGCCCTTCTACTCTTGAGAGTGAAAGGGCTCAGTAGAGCCCAGCCAGTCTGCCCCTGAGGGATCCTGTAAGTTGAGGATTGGGAGCGAGACCCATAGTCTCTGTGCTGTCCTGCTTAGCCTGGGTTACGTGACTTGTCTCCTACCCCCAACACATGGCCCAGACGTACACTTTAGCCCTATCACTTCAGCATCAGAACTGCAAGTACGTGGAACTCCAAGCATTAGAACTCCAAGTACATGGAACTTCCAAGTACATGGAAGAAGACTATAGGGGCCTGAAGGAGTTCTGGGCAGGGGCAAAGGTTCCAGCCCCAATCTGTTCACAGAAGCCCCTCTCCCATGTATACGCCCACTATTCCCCTCCTCTAGTGCTTTTCTCCTTTGGGTTCCTTGTTAATTCAATTTTATGCAACCATTATTTAAATCCAGAGTAAATCTGGTGGTCTAGACACTGTGGTAGGTGTTAAGTTTGAAGAATTTGGTCCTCAGAGGCCCTGATCAATTCCCAATATTGCAGACAACTTCCATCATCACCACCACACTCCCGCCCCGTTTCACCCCATAGCATCTCAGGGCACACCTGAGACCCTGAGAGCAAAGCCCCTGGGAGAAAAGGGGTTGGGCCTCAAAAGAGGCTTTGGACCTGTGACCAATAGTCCCCCAGGAGGAAAGGTCTCATTGTGGGCCCACACTGCCCCCTGGTGGATTCCTGGGCAGACTATTTGTGATGGGGACTCCTTTGGCCATTATTTGCAAAGTTCTCTTGCCTGGTCCTGGGCTGGCACCATAGTAGAGTGGTCCCAGGCATTTCTTTCAGAAAACTTCCAGTCTGGTAGATAGAGAAACTTGGGGAAGGCAGGGTTGAGAAAGGAACCAAATAAAATTTAGACCTTAAACTCCATGCTTCAGTCCCTGTCTTAGTCATCTAGTGCTGCTATAGCAGAAATATCAATACCACAAGTGGATGGCTTTAACAAAGAGAAATTTATTTCCTCACAGTCTAGTAGGCTACAAGTCCAAATTCAGGGTGTCAGCTCCAGGGGAAGGCTTGCTTTCTCTCTCTTGGCTCTGGAGGAAGGTCCTTCTCATCAGTCTTCCCCAGGACTAGGAGCTTTTGCATACAGGAACCCTGGGTCCAAAGGACACACTCTGCTCTTGGTACTACTTTCTTGGTGGTATGAGGTCCCCACTCTCTGCTTGCTTCTATTTTTATCTCTTGAGAGAAAAGGTGGTGAAGGCCACACCTGGAAACTCCCTTTACATTGGATCAGGGACGTGACCTGGGTAAGGGTGTTACAATCCCATCCTAACCCTCTTTAACATAAAGTTACAATTACAAAAGGGAGGACAGCCACACAATACTGGGAATCATGGCCTAACCAAGTTGACACATTTTGGGGGGACACAATTCAATCCATGACAGTCCCCCAATCATCTTCCTCTGTGGACCTGGTTAGAGGTAGACCCAGCCCTGCCTTCTTGCATTATTTCTGTAGGGACAGGGTGGGCACCTTCTACCTGCAAAAATCCTGCTGGGGACGTGGTTTTCACACAGCCCGGCTTAGTCAAGCCCAGGCCTCTGGCTTGGAGAGATACTAGAGCTAAGTCTTTACTACCTATACCTACCACAGGGCCCTCCTTACTTCTATCACCCAGAAGCCTGTGGGGTGGTCCCAGGTATGAACCATAGAAAAATGTACATACGCTTCAAACACCTCTGCTTCCCTCCTGATCACAACTAATGTTGCTATTGTTTGGGGTAATGTTAAATGAAAAGAGCAGACACTAAGTTATAAATCTAAATTGGTGAAGGAAAAGACCATGAAAACACTTGTGTTAGAACAGTAAGTTTCTATGATTTCTTACTCTTTTTGCAAACATTTTCTTTAATGTTATTATTTTTACAATTAAAAGTTATGACAACAAAAGCACAAGCAGCAAAACAAAATAGATAAATGAGACCTCATAAAAATTCTGTACTTTTGTTCATCAAAGAACTTTATTGACAAAGTGAAGAGACAATCTACTGATTCAGAGAAAGTTTTTAGGGACCATTTAGCTGATAAGGGTCTAATATCCAAATATGTATATATATTAAAAAGTTTTTCTACAACTTAACAACAAAAAGACAAACAACCCAATTAAAATATAGGCAAAGAACTTGAACAGACATTTCACCAAAGAGGATATACAAATGGGCAACAAGCACATGAAGAGATGTTCAACATCGTTAGCCACTACCTAGACCAACCCAACCTGTTTCCGTCAAGTCAGTTCTGACTCAGCGACCCTATAGGACTGAGTAGAACTGCCCCATAGTGTTTCCAAGGAGCGGCTGGTGGATTCCAACTGCCGACCTGGTTAGCAGCAGAGCTCTTAACCATTGCACCACCAGGGCTCCTATATCCACTACAAAATCAAAACCAAACCCGTTGCCATCAATTCCAACTCGGCGAGCCTATAGGACAGAGTAGAACTGCCCCATACCATTTCCACGGAGTGCCTGGTGGAATTGAACTGCCAACCTTTTGGTTAGTAGCCATAGCGCTTAACCACTATGCCACCAGGGGTTTCTACCTATAGCCACTAAAACCCCAAAACCCATTGCCATTGAGTCGATTCTGACTCATAGCGGCCCTATAGGACAGAGTAGACTGCCCCATAGAGTTTCCAAGTAGTGCCTGGTGGATTCGAACTGCCAACCTTTTGGTTAGCAGCCATAGCACTTAACACTACACCACCAGGGTTTCCTGTAGCCACTAAAAAAAAACCAAACCCAGTGCCGGCAAGTCGATACCAACTCATAGCCACCCTATAGCCACTAAAATAGCCTCTAGGGAAATGCAGATCAAAACCACAATGAAATACCACCTCATCCCCATTAGAATGGCAATGATTAAAAGAAAAATGGAAAACAACAGGTACTGACAAGGTTGTGGAGAAATTGAAACCCTCTTCCATTCCTGGTGGGAATAGTACAGTTGCTGTGAAGAAGTACTTGGCAGTTCCTCAAAAAATTGAACATGGAATTACCATATGATCCGGCAGTCCCAATCCTAGGTATATGCCCAAAAGAAATGCAAGCAGGAACACAAACAGAAACCTATACACCAGTGTTCCTTGCAGCACATTTTACAATACCCAAAGGCTGGAAACAAGCAGTATGTCCACCGACAGATGGACGGATAAACAAAATGGCTTATACACACGATGGAATATTACTCAGCCTTAAATGAGGTAGTGGTGCATGCCACAACATAGATGAACTTAGAAAACATGCTGAGCTAAGTCAATTAGAAAAGAACAATTACAAAATACCTCATATAGAATAAGCAGATATAGAAAATCTACGATAATTAGTGGTTACTAGGGGTGGGAGTGGGTAGAGAAGGAGGAATTTTGCTTAAGGGGCGTTGAGTCTGTGTTAATGGTGGTGGGATAATCATGAAAAATGGTGTCATTGTCACTGAATTGGGCATGTGGAAATTGCTGAATTGGTGAATGTTTTGCTGCGTATATTTTCTCCACAATTAAAAACCCCTCAGGAAACATCTAGCTCAATTGGCATAACATAGTTTATGAAGAAAGTATTCTACTTCAGTGAGTAGTGTCTGGGGTCCTGAAAGCTTGTAAGTGGCCATCTAAGATACCCCACTAGTCTCACCCCATCTGGAGCAAGCGAGAATGAAGAAAACCAAAGATACGAGGGAAAGATTAGTCTAAAGGACTAACGGACCACAAGTACCACAGCCTCCACCGGACTGAGTCCAGCACAACGAGATGGTACTCAGCTCCCACCACCAACTGCTCTGACAGGGATCACAACAGAAGGTCTTGGACAGAGCTGGAGATAAATGTAGAACAAAATTCTAAACAAAAAAAAAAGACAACTTACTGATCAGGCAGAGACTGGAGAAACCCTGAGACACCCAGACACCCTTTTAGCTCAGTAATGAAGTCACTCCTGAGATTCACCCTTCAAGCAAAGATTAGACAGGCCCATGAAACAAAACAAGACTAAATGGGCACACCAGCCGGGGGCAAGGACTAGAAGGCAGGAGGGGACAGGAAAGCTGGTAACGGGAAACTCAAGGTCGAGCAGGGGAGAATGTTGATATGTTGTGGGGTTGCCAACCGATGTCACAAAATATGTGTATTGTTTAATGAGAAACTACTTTGATCTGTAAACCTTCATCTAAAGTACAATAAACCTACTGCCGTTGAGTCGATTCCGACTCAGCAACCCTATAGGACAGAGTAGAACTGCCCCATAGAGTTTCCAAGGAGCGCCTGGCGGATTTGAACAGCTGACCTCTTGGTTAGCAGCCGTAGCACTTAACCACTACACCACCAGGGTTTCCCTAAAGTACAATAAAAAAGAAAAAGTAAATAAAAACCCATGTTGTTAGGTGCTAAGGAATCGAATCCAACTCATAGCAACTCTATGTATGACAGAATGAAATGTTGCCCAGTCTTGCACCATCTTTACAATCTTTGCTATGTTTGAGCCCATTGTTGCAGCCACTGTGTCAGTCCATCTCACTGAAGGTCTTCCTCTCTTTCACTGAGCCTCTTCCAAGCATGATGTTCTTCTCCAGGGACTGGTTTCTCCTGATAACGTGCCCAAAGTACGAGAAGTCTCATCATCCTAGGATTGTATAATACAAAGAGTAAACCCTAATCTCAAGTATGGATTTTAATTAACAATGTATCAATATTGGTTCATCAGTGGTAACATATGTACCATAGGAATACAAGATGTTAACAAAAGGAACAATCTAAGATACATCTATTGGTCCCATCCTGTTTGGAGCAAAGGAAAATGAAGAAAACCAAAGACAAAAGGAAAATACTAGTCCAGAGGACTAATGGGCCCACATGAACCACAGCCTCCACCAGCTTGAGCCCAGAAGAGCTAGATGATTTCCAGCTACCACCGCCAACCACTCTGAAAGGGATCACAAAAGAGGGTCCTGGACAGAGCGGGAGAAAAATGTAGAAGAAAATTCAAATTTGCAAAAAAAAAAAAAAGACCAGACTTACTGGTCTGACGTCAACTGGAGGAACCCCTGAGACTACGGCCCCCAGACATCTTGCTAACTCAGAACTGAAGCCACTTCCAAAGTCCACCTTTCAGCCAAAGATTAGATAGGCCTATAAAACAATAACATCTGTGAGGAACGTGCTTCTTAGTTCAGTCAAGTCTACGAGACCAAATGGGCAACACCTGCCCAAAAGCAAAGACAAGAAGGCGGGAAAACTGGATGAATGCACACGAGAACCCAGGGTAGAAAGGGGGAGAGTGCTGGCACATTGCAGGGATTGCGACTAACATCACAAAACAATTTATGTATAAATCTTTTGAATGAAAAACTAATCTGTACTGTAAACTTTCATCTAAAACACAATAAAATTAAAAAAAAAGTGAATTCAGCCCCGCTCATGCCAAAGTGGACTCTGCCCTCAAGTGTAAACGAAACCACACCGGCCCCAGGAGTGATACTCTCTGCTGGGTGACCCCGCCCCAGGTTCAGCAAGCTGCCCACCCTGCCTGCAGCCAGCAGGAGGGGGCGCAAGGTTGCAGGTCCCAGTCAGCTGAGATTCAGAAACAGAATAGGCGTTATGTAGGGCTGCTTACCCCAAACGAGGGCTCTGTTTTATTATCTGCATTTTAAACTCTTTGATACACCTCCCAAGATGCTGTCTGTTTGGAAAATCACCTATGACAAAAACACATAATCTCTTATTTTGAACATTAAAAAATAAGAGAAACAATGTGCAGAGCATAGAGGGGGCGTATGGGAACTCTGTACTTTGTACAGACAAAACTGATGTAAAAAATAGTTTATTAAAAACTTAAAAAAAAAGGACCCATTTAAGGCCTTCAATGGCGGGGAGTTCCCCACTTCTCCATTGCTCTTTTGGACCTGTTTATCACGAGAGCATTTACCTGGAGATATGCGTTGTCATACCTGGAACTGCTGACAGGTCAGAGGCAATGCCCCACGACAACCACAGAACCACCGCTTCCTCACGTCTTCACCTGGACTGTAAAGTCAACAGTCCACCCTGTGCAGGGCCAGTCCGCTCAGGCCTGTTTGTGCTCTCTGTGCACCGCCAGGGGGCGGGGGAGAGCTGGGACTGATTTCCAGGCTCCAGACAGATCAAAGACTCCTTCCTAGGCCCCAGCTCCCCTATGAATCTCCTAAAGACGCAAAGCAGGCCTAAAGGGAATAACTAAGGGAGTGAAGGGGGACTGGAGGCAGTTAGCCTTCTTGGAATCTGATAAAGTGATGTCAGATGCAGATAAAGTCTTTTCAGGTGCACTTTACAGCAGGGATGGGATGTGAGGAAGGCAGAAGTGATATTGGGAAAGGGTAAAAAATGGTTATATGGCTAGAGACAGATTTTTTATTAACAGAGATACAGTTTGTGGCAAGATTGCTAACATTCTGAAATTTAGATTTTTATACCTTCTGCCAAAGTTTTAAGATTAATCAATACAGAGCATGGCAAATGTGTATCATAATTTTTTTTTTTTCATTAAGAAAGGAAACAGGTAGATACTGTGTGGTTCATTTATTAAAAACATTCTATTTTTCCATTATAAGTAAATAAACTTTGAAAGGTTGAAAATCAGTAATCTTTCATACCAACTTATATATATATGTAAAACAAATACATGTTAACAGATTTCAGTGATGTGTTTATTGAATTTTTTAATATATATATGGAGCCTCATGCTTGTTTTAAAATACTCTTTTGAATCTGTCCTTTGTATTTTTCTGTATTTTTCAATCAGATTTTATTATTAAAATTTCCATGAACCTTGCTTTCTGACAGTAATTATTGTATTCTAACCACATCGTGGAAACCCTGGTGGTATAGTGGTTAACCAAAAGATTAGCAGTTCAAATCCACCAGGCGCTCCTTGGAAACTCTACCAGGCAGTTCTACTCTGTCCTATAGGGCCACTATGAGTCCGACTCTACGGTAACAGGTTTGGTTTTTTTGGTTTTAACCACATCCGTATTGTCTTCGCTACCGCAATAAGTATTCTTTAATGATTTAAAATGTTTCAAACAGAAAAGTGTAGAGAATAAAACACAGTATAACCACTACCCAGCTTTATCACATTTCAATAGTCAAATTTACTTCAGAGTTTTTTGTTTTTAAGAGATGAAACATTATATATGTGCTCCTTCCCAAGTCTATTACCTTTCCTCCCCCAAAGTAACCACTTTCCAATGGTTTTTAAATTTATTTAAATCTCATTTCCTCTGGAGTATCTGCTACTTAGCTGTCATTTCTCTTCAATGTTAACAAATTCTTTATGGCTCACTTTATTGCAAATTAGAAAGGAATGTTTTGGAAGTCACTCAAAAAAGGCAGTGTGTGTGTTAGGAAGACAGATCGACTGGCAGGCAGGCATGGGTTGGGAAGACGAGTGTCTTTACTCTGTGGGTGTTCTGTTGAATGTGTGAGTGAGGGTGTGTTGCTGGGTATCTGAATAACGTATTTGTTATGAAAGAGAGGATATTTGAATATAGAAATTCAGAGAACCCTAGGCTGATGTTTATCCAGACTCACGTAAGTCAGAAATTTGAGTAAAGTTGTATGTAGAGATCCAACTAGGAGAACAAAAGTGCTTCGTCATTTTTGTATGCTTCCTATGTTGAGCACTGTATAAGCACTTCCTATATGTTAACTTACTTAATCCTCACCCCAGCCAGTGAGGGTAGGTGTCAATAAAATTCTTATTTGACAGATAAGGAAACACACAGAAAGGCTGACTTCTTTATAATTACACAGCTGAGCTGAGTTAGGATTTGTACTCAGAGAATATGGCTCCAAGCTCAACTACTTTATGCTGCACCCTGGGAGTGTAGTGTTTAAGTGCTACAGCTGCTAACCAAAAGGTCGGCAGTTCAAATCCACCAGGTGCTCCGTGGAAGCTATGGTGCAGTTCTACTCTGTCCTATAGGGTCGCTATGAGTCGGAATTGACTTGACGGCAATGGGTTTGGTTTGGGTTTTTATACTGCACCCAGCCATGGGCCTTGGCGTCGCACTGCACTCAGATCTTGGCCACAGCCCCAAACTACCCTCAAATATCTATTGCTGCCCTGAACTGCACCAGGCATCCTTCTGCTCTTGGACACCACACAGACACACACGTGCACCCAGCCACAGGTAAAGCTAGGTACTCTAGAGCCAATTTTCTCCCACCTACTTAGGGACCTTGCTCCATAATTACCTCCTTGCTCTTCAGTCTCTTCCATATCGATGGCTCCTTTCAGCACATAAATAGGTACAATCTCCTCTAACTCTAAGCAAAATTAAAACGTCTCAGTCCTGTTTTCCTCAGTCAAATTTCCAGAAATAACAAAATATGTCTCCATTTCTCTACCTTCCATTCTGTGCTTAACCCATTGCCATTGAGTCAATTCCAACTTGTAGTGACCCTATAGGACAGAATAGAACTGTCCTACAGGGTTCTCAAGGAGCGGCTGGTGGATTGACCTGCCGGAACTGCTGATATTTTGTTTAGCAGCCTAGCTCTTAACCACTACACCGCTCCTCATGTAGGCTGCTCTCCCTAAGGCCAATAGTAACCCACATGTTGCAAATCAAAGGCCATTTCTCACAAGTAAAACATTAATTGACCTTTCCTAGTATTTTTTTTTAATTTTTATTGTGCTTTAAGTGAAAGTTTACAAATCAAGTCAGTCTCTCACACAAAAACCCATATACACCTTGCTACACACTCCCAATTACTCTTCCCCTTAATGAGACAGCCCGCTCTCTCCCTCCACTCTTTTTTTCTTTCCTAGTATTTTAAGATTTTGATCACTTCCTCTTTGAAATTCTTCCTAGACTTCTGTGACACCATTCCTTCCTGCATTTTCTCCTACATTTTTCCTCACTCCTTCTTAACCTCTATCCCACAACCAATTACACTTTTAAGGGTCTGTGCGCTGTCGCCTTCTATACTTTCTGCTGAGTGATCTCATTTACACTCAGACAATTCTTCAGCTATCCTTATGTAAAATCTCACCTGAGCTCCAAACTCACAGCAAGCATCTACTAGCTATCACCTGAATGGGCAACATGTACTCTGAGCTGACGCCTCAGACAGAATTCACCATTTTTATGTATAGCTCCCCACTCCACTCCTCCTACACCAATATTCTGCTAGTCATTTCAGCCACAATCTGGGTATCATCTTTAATTCTTTTCTATCTTAATTGCCTTCTAATCGTCACCAAGTCACACCCACTGTATGAATAACTCTTAATCCTTTTCCTCCTCTCTGATCGACACTGGCACCAGTTTGGACTCATCACATCTCCCCTGAACTTAGAATAAGATCCTAATGGATGCACCTGCATCTAATCAGCCAGAGTCGTCTTTTAAAACTACAAATGAGATAATGTCAGTTTCTGGCTTTCAGCGTTTCCAAATCTCCCCCATTGTCGAATTCACTTAGCAGGTATGCCAGTCTCCCCATGAAGATGGTGTGTCTCGTGAGCTCTCCATCATCATTTCCTGGCACTCTCCCTGTATTTGTCAGGGTTTATTTACCTGCAAGGAAACAATGCAACTGACTTAAAGAAAAAAAAAAAACTTATTGACCGATTTAACTGAAGAGTCTAGGAGTGAACAGCTATATGATTCTAGTAATAAATCTGGTCAATGATGTGTAATAACTTTGAAGAGAAAATTATTAAAATTTGGAAAGGTGTACAAGATGACCCAGATGGAGAGATGTAACATGTTCATGAGAAGACTCAGTATTACAAGAATTGCAAATTGATTTGTAGATGCAATGTGATTCCAATCAAAAGCCAATTAAAAAAAATTTTTTTAACTTAAAGCCAATTTTAAAGTATGTGTAAGAACAAAGGGCACAGATTGACTAAGTCAATTTTCAAAAGAAAATTTTGAAATATGGAATAGAGCTGATATTTAGCTAGTGAACACTTCTGAATGATCTCATTTACATTCAAACAAATCTTCAGCTACCCTTGTATACACCCTGTGAGAACCAGAATTGATGGATCTGCCTTGTTTTTCTTGGTCTTGCAAGTGTTCGCCTTTGATGGGATGGAGTCTTACCACTTTTCTATCACACATTTTCGTGAAAAATATTTTAGCTTTCCTTTTCTAACAAGTTTCCGCCTCACACAGCTTCCGACTTTCTCAGATTTTACTGTATTGTATATACACAGTGAAACCTATGAGAGCCAGAACTTGATGGAATTGCCTTGTTTTTCTGGGTCTCACAAGTTTTCCACCTTTGACAGGGTACAATCTTACCACTTTTCTATTTGAGTTTTCCTTCTCTGACAAGTTTCTGCCTTACGGTTTCTGGCTTTCATTTATAAATAAATATATATATATACACACACATATGTATATGGGTAAACACACACGGGCTTTATGGTCAGTATTCTGATTGATCAGGACACATATTAAGTATTTTCAAAATTACCCTGACAATGTCAGATACCAAGAGTCATTAAAAAGCGATACAGTTTGGTATTGGTTCAGAACAGACAAGTAAACCCATAGAAAAACAGAGAACCCAGAAAGAACCTTACACATAACTTAAAATATACAGAGGTAGCCTTACAAATTAGTGGGGAGACTTCTGGTTCTTATATTAACATGGTGGAAACATGGCTGTTTCTGGAAATCAGCACAAGGACAATTTGAAAACAAGCAAAAAAAAAAAGGGCAAAAATCTTATTTTCAGTGAAAGAAGAAAAAGAACTTTAAGACTTTGAAGTAGCTGAACTGTGTGTACACTGATAGCTGGTTCACGATAATCAAACTTACTCAAATATGAATCAAATAAATAAATGAATGAATAAGTTAATAGAACTATTTAAAAATGAAGGCTAGTTTCTCATAATGACGGACTAGATAATTCCAAAGTGTTGCACCCGGAGGCAATTAGGAAAGCTAATACACAAACAGGCACACACGTATATATGCTTGAAGGCATTGGAAAGATATTATGAAGAATTACTTGTGTAAGATTTGAGATCTGAGACAGAAATCCAAAATGGTAAGCCCAGTATTTGGGAACATTTCCTCCCTGGACGCACTTGCCAATTTCAAATAAGGACTCTATATCGATAGACTGGGGGTTAAAAAGTTGGAATCCAGGGCCTGCAAAAAAAGATCCTAGAAAACTCTCAACTCTTTGGGTTGTGATGTCAAAAGACCAAACTCTATAGAGTTAAGGTTGAATTGAAAATAGCCTATTTATTGCAGACAGTGCGGCTCAGCTTTCAGTAATCTCAATAACTACAATTGGCTGAAGGTGATCTCAAATTACTAGAGTCCCTGATTGCCTTTGAAAAAGAAATGTAAATTTACTATAGAGGAAGAAATCAATCTCTTACATCTGTTAATTATTTCTAAGATTTTTTTTTCAAATACAGTGCTTATGGCCAGAAATAACCAGGCACGTGTAGAGTGGAGATAACATGAAGCGGAAAAAATACAAAACAGAACCAGACTCTAAATATTGGACTTATCAAACATAGACATTAAAATAACAAGGATTACTGTGGTCAAGAGAATAAAAGACAAGATTGAAATTTTTGGCAGAAAACTGGAAAATATAAAAGGAGTCACACATTTGAAAAGAAATTCTAGAACTAAAAAGTACAATATCCAAAAATAGGAATATAATGGAAAGATTTAATAGGATAGATACAGATGAAGAGAGAATTTGTGAATTTGAAAATAAGTCAGAATAAAATATCCAGACTTAAGCACAGAAGATGAAGGTGAATAAAGCTATTTGTAGACCAAAACATATCAACAAAGAAACAAAAACCCCCAAATTTAACACCAGCAGATTTTTTAGATCTGCACTAAAGGAAATACTACAGACAAAAAGAAACTACTTTAAACGGAAGATTGGAGATGCAGAAAGGCATGACAAGCAATTAAAAATGATAAATACGTGGGCAAATCTGAATGAATATTGTCTGTGTAAAACAATAATGATTCTTTTGATATTTTAAATATGCTAAGAATTAAAATATTTAAAAGAGAGGCAAAGAGGTCCGGGTGGAGAATGGAGTTAAAGAGTTCTGGGGTCCTTTCATTATCCAAGAACAGCATAAAATTACTAATTAGAGTAAGACTATAGCAAGTCAGGGACATCAGATCCAGCTCGCTTACATTGGACATGTTGTCAGGAAAGGCCAATCTCTAGAAAAAGACATCATGTTTGGTAAAGCAGAGGGTTGGTGAAAATCAGGGAAACCTTCAGTGAGGTGGATTGACGCAACAGCCACAACGATGGACCCAAACCTGCAAAACATACCAAGCAGTAAAACTATTTACAGACGACATGATCATCTATGTAGAAAATCCAATGGAATCTATTTTTAAATGCTACTAAAACTAATAACTGAGTTGTAGGATACAAGATCAATATACAAAAATCAAGTGTATCTCTACATACAAGCAACAAACTACTAGAAATTAAAAAAAAAAAAAAAGCTTACAATAGCATCAAAAAAATTGAAACACTCAGTTGAGGAGAGTAGCAGCCAGTAGACACAAGTGGCAGTGGATACTCCCCCAGACTGTGGGATCTGTTCTTTCCAGTTCAACAGGTACCAGTGGCAGAGCCTGCCTACTTTGCCTTTATACAATTTTTAATTCTGTGGATTTCTTTTTTGAATTAAATTTCATGTGGAATATTTTGGGGGCTGGGCCAGGAACAAAGTGGAACACTAAACAGGCAATGAGCGTGGTTTTCCTCCACCTGCCCTGCCACCCCCTGGGAGAAAAGACTAGACTTTGGCCTCAGGAAGCAGAGCTGTGACCTAGAGAGAGACAATCCCACGGCCTCTGGAAGCCAGCCACCCTTGAGCCAAATTTGGATGAAGAGTAGGTCTTCCCGGGCAAGTTCCAGAAGAGTGGAGTGCAGTGACTTCTGGACTAACTCTGCCCACTACTGGGGCCAGCACACTTGAGGAAGTGTCTTTGGCAGCTGCAGCTCTTCAGGAATACCTGCTCTCCCACCTCCTGAAAAAAAAAAAAAACACCTCCTAGGGGATCTTTTTTTCTGCCCTGAGTCCCGTGGCCACTCTCCTTTCCCCATTACACATCGCTGCTCCCAGCCTAGAGCCTGTACAGCTGTGACTTTGCTGAATCCAGTTAGGCTCCTTCCCTACTATAGGTGGTCAGCTCTTCACCTCAAGACCAGTGGTTTTCAGCCAGAGGTGATGTCCCTCAGGGGACATTTGGCAATATCTGGAGACATTTTTTATTGCTATGCCTGGGGCATCTAGTGAGTAGAAACCAGGAATGCTGCTCAATATCCTACAGTGCACAATACAGGCCCCCACAACAAAGAATTATCTGGCCCGCAAGGTCAGTTGTGCCTAGATTGAGAAATCCCGATACAGATGGTCACTGCCTCCTGCACAGTATGGTAAATTCCCCACCCCGACCCTGGACACACAGTGCCTTTTGACACACATGCAGTTAATTGGGAGAGACAGAACTGGGGTCCTTGAGTTTTCCCCTGGCTTTGACCTTTGGCATCTCTGCATCTAACAAGACCTGTCCTTGAAAGGCTTATGACTGTGTGTGTCCATGCCACGTGTGCACACATATGCTGTGGGATGGAGGCCAGGGCTGTTTTGTGTATACTGTGCAGGGGTGGGAAAGGACAAAGCTTCCCATAACTGTCCAGAGCAACCTGCCCTGACTTGTTTGGGCCCCTTTCCCAGAACTAATTTTCCTTCTTGTGGAAGGACAACAGGGAGCTAGGCTAGAAAAGGGCAATAAATCCCATCTCAAGGTCAGGAGTCCTTAGGAAAAAAACAAACAAAAAAAAAAAGCCTGCATCTTGCTCTTCGACTCAGTCTCCTTCTGTAAGACCTGACTCCATGCATGTGGAGACAGATAGGTAGACAGGCTTTGCCCATCTTTTAGCAAACGAGCTCCTGCACCTGTCTTCTTCCGGGCACTCCCTTACCCACTGAAAGGAGAATTCTGCTCTCCTTCACTTCAAGGCCAGCTACCTGTCCACCAGACAATCAGGACAGAAAGCCAAATGATGGAGAATGGAGAAACAGGTGTTAGGAATGGAGAAATAGGCTGCAGGGAGATGGCAGAGGGAAAAGGAGCTGTAGTATGGGTTGTTGCGAATAGAGCTTGAGCCCAGCTTTTCTCTCCCACCCTAGAACTGAGAGTCCCAAAGCTCCCTCCCCACAGACTGTCCCCTTGTATATCCTGGGAGTAAGGAAGTAGGGGCAGCGGGTAGGATACAAAGTGTTAAAGACAAAACGCCACTATTAAGTTTCTCATGGGTGTTTCCAACCTCAGGAAGGGCTTATCCAGTGTAAAACAGCTGCAAGCCCAGTAACCTTCTAGAAGGGTTTGGTTGGGTAGGCACCTCTTGTTCTTGTGTTTCTAGCCCTCAGTCAAGGAAAGTACACCATAGCTGCTTTCTTGTCAGTGGCCTTTGAGAGAGAGAAAACAAATCCAGAATCCTGTGCATTTGGTTGATAGTAGATTGTGGGAGGCTTGCTACGAGAGGTTTAGTGCAATGGGGGCTTTTTCATGTCCAGAAACTGCTGTTGTCACTGCTGCCTTCCCTCTCCCCACCACCCAGAACTCCTGATTCTGTCTGCCTTCTCTATATTCAAAAAATGCTTAAATGGCCAGGATTTTGTTTTAAATTCTGAAGTGTCTTCCTCATGTAAATCTACTTGTTGGATTCTATGTATTTCTGGCTTGGGCAGGTTTGGGTATATGAAGTGATAGGGAGCCTGAAAGTCATTTTTGTAGCAAGTGAGTAGCTAATGGCACTGAGGAATTTCTTTTTGGTGCTTTTGGGCTACGCTCATAATATTTTTTCCCCTAGTTGTTGGTTCATTTCTAAGATTGGAGAAAGCAAAGAGAAGGAATAAGAGGTACTTTCCTCCCATGAAACATCCTATTGGTGGGGGTAGTAGCAGGGGCTCAGAACTCCAGGAGAACTGTAAGAAGCCTTCCAGCTCTACAGCCTTGGGCTGGCTCTTTAAACACTACTTTTTATTAGGGTTAGAGGAGTCCATTTTTGTAGTGTCTTTCGCCTTGTGTTTTCTGAATCCTGTCTTCGCAGAGTCCAGGTCTTAACTGGCTCTGCACTTCACGTCTCTCCCTGGCTCATTACAGATGCAAGTAGCATTCTTCAGATTTTTTAGTACTTTGTTCTTTCTGTTTTCAGACGAATGGAATATGCCAGAGTCCCTTTCTCAGATGGTATAACCCTTTACAATGCTCAGGCACTGCCCATCTCATCTCATGCCAGTGTTGTTACTGTTCCCCTCAGCTTCTGGGATGATACTCAGACCCTGAGCTGGTTGGACTTTTTGGAGAGAATAGAGGTTAGGGAAGATGTGTGGATGATTATGGGGAGGGAATTATTTTTTAAGTGTTTTTAACCAAAGAATTTGAAGAGCTGCCCAGACTAGGAAGCCTGGTGGCTCTGGAGAGGTAACAGCTCTTTTCAGTGATAGGTGTGGTGGGGAGACTATTCCTTGCACTGAGGGTGAAGACCTGACTTTATTGCTCTACAGATCATTCCTGAGTTGGGCCCCTTCAGTTCCACTTCTCTTCCGTTCCTAACTGCTCATCACTGATCTCATGCACTTTCCTTGGTGCCTCCAATGCTCACTTCCTGGCGCTCCAGTGTCAACCCACTGGGGGCTGGAGCCTACATGTGGGCTCTAACTCTGCACCATAAAAGTGCTACAAGAGGCCTTGCTGAAATGTTAAGGGAATCTCAGACTACTAAAAAAAAAAAAAAAAAAAACTAGTCTTCTAGAAAAGGAACTATTGTTGCTCTCTTGTCCACATACCCCACCTTCTGGAAGAGTGGCAGGATTGCACTCATGAGGGGCTATTTTGCCTTCTTAATCTAGGACAATAAGCTCAGGAGGATGGTTAGGTCCAAATTTGCCCCCAGGCTTTGCTAGACCTGATTGAGCAGGCTTCAGAGAAGGGGAGGGCATATTATGAAAGTCAGCCACTGAAGGATAGATCTTAAATTTTGCCCCTTGATTCCCTGATGCTTCCTGGTTCCCTCTTCCAAAAACCAACTACTCCATTTCTGTGCTACCTGCATTTTAGGTTCTTCCAGGCATTAGCAGATCTCTGAAATTCCCTAGCAACTTCCACCCCTTCCTTCCCTAGAGTCTTCCTTCAGCAGCTGAGACCTGCCAGTGAGCTCATCACCCTTCTGAGCTTTGCTGTCCCTCCCTAGGGCTAGTCCCAGAACTGTAGTGATAAAAAGACTGGGCACCCTCTCACCTGTTACCATGGCTCTTTCGCCCTGGCTTGTTCACACCTGTTTTGAATAAACCTTCATTCGCCAAGCACATCCCAAAACTTCTTGTTCTTGTTACACATCTACCTCGCAATCTCACAGTTGAACGAAGGCACAAGCACCTGGTTTACAGCTTTCCTTTTTACTGTTCCTTCCTTTCATGAGTATTGGGTTGGAAGCTGGGGGCTAGAAAGTTCATTATCAAATGCAAAAATTCTTTTGGTTATATCTATTTCTGGAATGTCTTCTCTGGGATTCTTTAGCTCACTAACTAATCTCCTTAGCAGAGTGTGAACTCACCGGTTAGGTCCTGCTGTGGTGTAGGCCAGGGGTGTAGATTGTGCATATTAACCGATATCCCCTAGAATATTAACTGATGCTTGGGAGGTGCCCCCAGAGCACCAACATTGGAGCAGAGCTTAGAATTTAAGGGGATAAAAGAGAGTTGGCTAGCCATACAGCTGAGGAGGTAACCATCTTCTGGAAGGTGGAAGCTAGAAGCAGATGGATGCAGTTATCTCTCCACCTTAACATCCAGTTAGACTGTCCACCAAGACAAAGCTTCCAGGCTGGAGGGTAATGAGACTTTCCAGCCTGAGTAAATGAGTCCCCACCCCATTACTGGTGTCTCCACATTCCAACACACCTTTTTTGGCCTTGTGGGGCAGGTGAGTGCTCTCCTGCACGTACTTACCACCTTGGACAGGAAATAAGTTTAATTTATATTCAAACCCATTTTGTACATTTTTTCTTTATTCAGAAGTTTCTAGTTTTATACTCTTTCCATGTCTATGCCAATGACACCCTTCCAGCTTATTCTTCCTTTTCTGACCCTTGGTCTTCCTATGTTCCTTCCCTACAATTTGATAGTTACATTTTGTCTTATTTTAACTTTCGTTTTGAAATAAAACACAAAAGTCTATAAAAAAAATTGAAACACTTAGGGATACAACTGACAAATGATGTGAAAACCTCATACATTGAAAACTACAACATATTACTATGAGAAAATAAAATCTGGCAAGTTAACAGTGATGGAATAACTTGGAAAAGAATAGCAATAATGGTTGCACAACATGAAGAACATAATCAATGTCCCTGAAATACACATTTAGAATTTGCTACACTGACTAGTGTTTTGTTGTATTTTCAACAACAACAAAAAAAAAGGGAAACTAAGACATAGTTGAAGAAAAACTAAGAAAATTTATCACCAGCAGAACTACCCTAAAAGAATGGCTAAAGGAAGTTCTTCAGATGGTAATGAAATCACAAAAGAAGAAACCTTGGAATTTCAGGTAGGAAGAATAATAGAAAGAGTAAAAAACATGGGCAAATACAATAGCTTTTTCTTTCTTTGGGTTTTCTAAATTATGTTTGACAGCTGAAGCAAAAGTTATAATGTTGTCTGATGTGGTTCTCAAAGTATATAAAGGAAATATTTAAGACAATTACAAATGGGAGAGGGTAAGGTGACTTAAAGATAGGTAAGGTTCCTACTGAAGGCATAGGTGAAAACAAGGCTCCAGGAATTGATGGAATACCAATTGAGATGTTTCAACAAACAGATGTAGTGCTGGAAGTACTCACTGGTCTATGCCAAGAAATTTGGAAGACAGCGACCTGGCCAACCCACTGGAAGAGATCCATAGATATGCCTATTCCCAAGAAAGGTGATCCAACTGAATGCAGAAATTATCAAACAGTATCATTAACATCACATGCAAGTAAAATTTTGCTGAAGATCATTCAAAAGTGGCTGCAGCAGCATATCAACAGGGAACTGCCAGAAATTCAAGCCAGATTCAGAAGAGGACGTAGAAGCAGAGATCTCATTGCTGATGTCGGATAGATCCTGGCTGAAAGCAGAGAATGCCAGAAATATGTTTACATGTGTTTTATGGACTATGTAAAGGCGTGCAACTGTGTGAATCATAAATTATGGACAACATTGCAAAAGAATGGGAATTCCAGAACACTTAATTGTGCTGATGAGGAACCTGTACATAGATCAAGAGGCAGTCGTTGGAACAGAATAACAGGATACTGTGTGGTTTAAAGTCAGGAAAGGTGTGAGTTAGGGTTGTATCCTTTCACCATACTTATTCAATCTGTATGATGAGCAAAATAATCCAAGAAACTGGACTATATGAAGAAGAATGGGGTATCAGGATTGGAGGAAGACTCATTAACAACCTGTGATATGCAGATGACATGACTTGGCTTGCTGAAAGTGAACAAGACTTGAAGCACTTACAGATGAAGATCAAAGACTACAGCCTTCAGTATGGATTACACCTCAACATAAAACAAAAATTCTCACAACTACACCAATAAGCAACATCATGATAAACGGAGAAAAGACTAAAGTTGTCAAGGATTTCATTTTAATTGGATCCATAATCAATGCCCATGGAAGCAGCAGTAAAAGAAATCAAAAGATGCACTGCATTGGGCAAATCTGCTGCAAAAGATCTCTTTAAAGTATTGAAAAACAAAGATGTCCCCTTGAAGACGAAGGTGTTCCTGACCCAAGCCATGACGTTTTCAATTGCTTCATATGCGTATGAAAAGCTGGACAATGAATAAGGATGACCATAGGAGAATTGGTGCCTTTGAATTGTGGTACTGGAGAAGAATATGGAATATACCATGGACTGCCAAAAGAATGAACAAATCTGTCTTGGAACAAGTACAACCAGAATGCTCATTAGAAGCAAGCATGGCGAGGCTACGTCTCACATATTTTGGACATGTAATCAGGAGGGATACGTCCCTGGAAAAGGACATCATACTTGGTAAAGTAGAGGGTCAGCAAAAAAAAGGAAGACCCTCAACAAGATGGATTGACACAGTGGCTGCAACAATGGGCTCAAGCATAACAAGGACCGTGAGAATGGTGCAGGACCAGGCAGTGTTTCATTCCATTGTACGAAGTGTTGCTATGAGTCAGAACTGACTGGATGGCACCTGACAACAACAACAACAAAGTTTCTACACTTCACTTGAATTGGTAAAATGTCAACACTAGTAGACAGTGATAAGTTATTTACGTATAATGTAATACTTAGAAAAAGGAACAAATAGCTCACAGGAAGGCAGGAAAAATAAAACAGACAAATGAAGAACAGAGGGAACAAATAGAAAACAATAATTAAATGGCAGACTTAAGCCCTAACATATCAATAATTGCACTTAATGTAAATGGTCTAAATACATCAATTAAAAGACAAAGATTGGCACAGTGCATAACAAAATATATGCTGTCCACCAGAAGCTCGCTTCAAATATAACAATACAGGGAGCTTCAAAGTAAAAGAATAGAAAGATATACCATGTAAACATTAATAAAAAGAAAGAAGAAATGTTAAATAAAGTAGATTTCAGAGCAAGAAATTTACCAGGAACAGAGAAACATTACATAAGGATAAAAGGACCAATCTACCAAGAAGACATCACAATCCTAAATGTGTATGCACCAAACAGAGCTGCAAAATATGTGAAGCAAAAACTGGCAGAGCTGAAAGGAGAAATAGACAAGTTTACAATTACAATTGGGGACTTCAACACTCCTCCCTCAGCAATTTGATAAAACAACTAGTCAGAAAATCAGCAAGAAATCAGCCACACTATAAATCAACAGGATTTAATCGACATTTATAAAATACTTCACCCAATAACAGCAGAATACACACTATTTTCAAGCACTAACGGAAAATTTACCAAGATAGACCATATCCTAGGGGCCACAAAAAAAACCTCAACAAATGTAAAATAATTGAAATCATATAGAGTATGTTCTCTGACTATGATGGAATCAAACTAGAAATTAATAACAGAAAAATAGGAAAGTCTCCAAACACTTGGAAATTAAACAACATGCTTCTAAATATTCCATAAGTCATAGAGGAAGTCTCAACAGAAATTTTAAAAATGCATTGAACTAAACGAAAATGAAATGTTCTGAAAACTCATTTCATAATCACTAATTACAAGGAGTGCCTTCTTATTAAAAAAGAAAATGAAAAAATCATGATTTATTTCTGAATTTGAATATTGCTTTAAGAATTGTTTTTTTATGATTCCATTTGGTATGGCTGCACTTCAGCAGTTGCTTGGAATAATCAATGTACACAAGTTTGCTTAAAATCTATTGAAACAGTAAAATTAGAAATCTTTTTATGGGAGTACCCCCATGAGCATATATAGGTTTGGCAGAGGGTATTTCTATATCTCCATTTGTATGTGCTGAAAATATATCCATGTATACAGTAAAGCACATAGGGGGCACAATTATGAAAACTTCTTACTTATAACCAAACACCTTGAGGGACTGAGTCACTGGGCTTGAGGGCTTAGGATCAAGTCTCAGGGGACAACTAAGTCAGCTGGGCTAGCATAGTCCATAAAAACAATGTTCTACATTCTACTTTGGTGAGTAGTGACTGGGGTCTTAAAAGCTTTCAAGTGGCCATCTAAGATATGAATATTGGCCTCTTCCCATCTGAAGCAAAGAAGAGTGAAGAAAATCAGAGTCTCAAGGAAACAGTCCAAAGGATCACATGAACCACAGCCTCCACTAGCCCAAGACCAGAAGAACTAGATGGTGCCCAGCTACCAGTACTGACCACTCTCACTGGGATCACAATAGAAGATCCTGAACAGAGTGGGAGAAAATTGTAGAACAAAATGCAAATTCATAAAAAAGACAAGACTTACTGGCCTGATAGAGCCTGGTGGAACCCTCAAGACTATGGCCCTTAAACACCCTTCGAACCTGGAACTGAACCCAGTCCCAGATATCACATTTTAGGCAAACAACAGACCTATAAATCGAACAGTAACACCTGTGAGGAATGTGCTGCTCAGAACATTCAACCACATGAGACCAAAAGGGAAGCATTTGCCCAAAAACAAAGTTCAAAGGCAGGAAGGGGCAGGAAAGATGGAGGAATGCAAACGGGGAACTCAAGAAAGAAGTGGGTAGAGTGTTGTCACATTGAGGGGATTGAAACTACTGTCAAGAAACAAAATGTGTATAAATTGTTGAATGGAAAACTAATGTACTTAAATGTTCAAATATATATATATATTTAGAAATTTTACTGAAAGAAGGCAGGATAAAATTTTTATGGAATAAACATATAATTTATGAATTATTTATCTTTGTTGTATTACTCATCTACCCAAACAACTCTCGCCCATCAAGAGAATTACCAGTCATGAAAAGAAGAATAAAATTCAATCATCTCTGATATTTTGTCGACGTTTACTCATATAAAAAATACAGCTTTACACGTATCTTTCCGTTTTGTTACTATGAATGTGTATTTGTGAAAATAAGAAGAGAACATATTTTATTTAACAAATAGTACACTTAATTTATAATTCTTACTTATTTAGACACATGGTATCTGGATTTCCATTTGCACGTTTGTCCTGGGCCTGGCAAATGTTAGGGGCTGGCCTGGCCCTAACCTCCCTGAGCCTCAGCTTGCTTTACCGGAAAAGCAGACTAACGCTCCAGAGTTCACCGAATTGGGGATGAACCAGGAACTTGGTCCGTAATGGGTGTTAAGTAAATATTGCTGATATAAATCCTCGCTCTTTCTTGAGGAGGAATCAGAGTTTAAGGAGTGGTTTTGTTTGTTTTTCCTCCTGTTTTCTTTCCTTTTTAGATGCGGGAGGAGACGAACATGTTTGAGGCTCACGAGTGAAGAAGTGATTGAAGACAGTGAAGACAGAGACTTGTGATCAAGCGGGTTGGGATCGGCTCCGAGGGATTGGCTTTGGTAGTGGGGATGGAGAAGAGGAATCCCCATCTACCCCCGCAGGAAACACGCCGGAGATTGGAGGTGTGTGTGCCTGCGTGTGTGCCGGCCTGTGTGCCTGTGTCTGCATGTGTGTGAGCAAGGGGTTAGCTCCGACTCCCGCAGACACCACCACGCATGACGAAGCTACTTCCCCTCACGCACACTCGCGGTCCACGGCCACGCCCGCACACACTCGACACACACAGGGCATGCAGGGTCCGGTTGCTATGGCGAGTAGGCGCGCTTGAGCCCAGCCGCCCCTCCCGCCCCCGGCCGAGCCCGGTCAGCTCCAACTCTGATTGGCCGCTACTTCTTCAGTATGCAAATCATTTGCGTAGACTCGGCTGCCAGCTGCCTGACGTCACCAAGCACGGGGGCTGGAGCTAGGGGCTCGGCTCCGGGAGAGCTCCGGCCCAAGCCCAGAGAGCGCGGCGCTGGGACCCCACGCCAGGCCCCAGCACCCGCCCCGCCTCTGCCCGGGACTGCCCCGCCCCCGGCCCCGCCCCTTTCCAGCCCGCCCCACCCTCTCTACGCCCCTCCGCAGGCCCCGCCCCCTGAGCTGCCCCCCGTCCCTGCCGCCCGGGCCCCGCCCCCTCCCCTGGCCCTTTCCACCGGTCCAGGGAGGGGACGGCGGGACAGGCGGGACCGGTGGGACCGGCGGGAGGGCGGACCGGGCGGGGACATGGCCGCTGCGCCCGGAGGGTCTGCGCCGCCCGCCGGCCCCGGCCCGCGCTTGGGTTTCAGCACCGCGGACAGCGGCGTCGGCCTGAGCGGGCTAAACCCCGGTCCCGCCGTGCCCATGAAGGACCACGACGCCATCAAGCTCTTCGTGGGGCAGATCCCGCGGGGCTTGGACGAGCAGGACCTCAAGCCGCTGTTCGAGGAGTTCGGCCGCATCTACGAGCTGACGGTGCTGAAGGACCGGCTCACCGGCCTCCACAAAGGTGCGCGGGGGCAGCCTAGCCCAGCCCAGCCCAGCCCAGCCCCAATCCGATTAGAGTGCAGCCGGGCCCAAACCCCAGCCCCAACCGCAGCCCCAGCCCTAGTCTTACCTCGAACGAGTCCAACACCAGTCCAGTACCAACCCCACCTCAGCCCAGCCCCTCCGCAGATCATAGAACCCCAGCCCAGGAGCTTCTCTCTCACATCCTCTCTCTGGTCCCCTAACATCTTCCCCACTCCAGCCTCCAACTCCCTACCAGCCACCTCTCACACCCTGACAGTCCCGCCTTTCAGTTGGACCTCTCCTCTGTCCCTCCCATCAGATATCCTAAATCCTGGAATTTGGAAACTTAGTCCACCTTCTAGATTCTAATACCCTCAGCCTTCCAAACCATGGACCCCAGCATTCCTGAAGCCCTCATCTGGTACCACTCCATTCAGGCCTAACAAACCCCATGCCTATCTTGAATTTGTACCCTTCATTCTGGCCTCCCCAAGTCCAGCCAAGCCCCAGAGCCTTCTTTTGACCAAATTGCCAACCTAAAACCTCACAGACCCAAGCTCTCCCCTTCTTCAGACCCCAGACCTGGCTAACTCACAAAGTTTGGTTCCTCTCCCAGGAGGCTCTTAGCTCCAAATGCCCACCTTATGTTTAACAACCCCAGTCTTCCCTACCCCTTGCCAAAATCCCAACACTCTTCCACCTCCTCTGGTTTCTGCCCAGAACTCTAACCTCAGCTGGGGCTCCTGCCGTCGTGTGTCCCCTCATCTCAGGCTTCCCTTCAGCCAAACCCACACATCTTTCATCCTCTAATCCTCCCACTCCTGTGCCTCTTCTTTGCTTCTCCTCAATCCTCTTTATGGCCTCCTGCTTCCCCTCTCTCACAGGCTAGTCCTGAATCAGAGCACTGTTAGGGTGGGTCAGGTGAAAGAGACAGAAGGGGGGCCTTCTCCCTGCCCTTGCCAGAGAGACAGAGGTGCCATGGCCCTGTCCAGCCACACCCCTTTCTCCTTGTAGAGAGAGGGAGGAGGCTTGTTTACATGCAGAAAAGTCTATCCAGGCTGGGCTGGAGTTTAAGAGCCAGAATCACAGTCATGAGGAAGCGGCAGTGCCATACACGGGCAGGGGAAGGGGAGATGATTTGGGGAGAAGCACTTTTAGCTCCCTCCCCCCACGCTGGGATTTCAAGTTTTGTGGTTAAGGCTTACCATCTATCCTCCACGGTCTTCCTAGGAAGGAGTGTTGGGCCCTCGGTTACAGCTAAAGGTGCATTCCTATGGGCTGTGAGCAGGAATCAGGCCGCTACCTCTTCTCAACTGGGACGCCTTGTAGTGTTCCTAGGTATATACATGTAGGAGCTTCGGAGAGATGCCCACAGAAGAGTGGGGCCAGATGGGCAGGGGTGTGTCTCGTACCCTTTGGAAGAGATATACTAAAGTGGTCTTGAAAGGACAAGACCACACCATCCATATTTCTTTCAATGCAGTCTGGCTGCCTGCCTGTCTGTCTGTCCATCCATCTAGAGCATTTTATTTTCTAGACAGAGATTTAGTATGTAAGTACAAGCTAATCTTTCTGAGCCATCTGTACAATAAGGGAAGTGTATAGAATACCTTTAATTCTCATTCTTCTTATTCAAACACTATCAAGTCTCTGAACTGTTTCTTCATCCTCTCTCACTCTTGCCATTTAGCTGTAACTCTTTCTGTTTGCTCACTTGTCTGTCCCTCGGGCCATGCTTCTCTGTCTTTTCATCCCTCCACTCCTTCGAACCCTATCCCAGGTAGTGCAAACTGGCTCCTTTAGGCAGCATCTGGGCCCCCGAGCCTTTCAGACGGGCCCTTAGCCCTGCCCCTTTCCGACGTCAGCTGATAAGGCTTGGTGATGGCAGAAGATGGATCAGGGATCAGGTGTTTGGTGATTTATCCCTAGACCAAGCCATAAGTCCCCAAGGCAAGGGTCACCAGTTTCTTGCAAGATGATTGGGGAGGGTCTCCCAGTAAACATCTTACCTACCTTCTTCCCAGCAACAGTGACGTCCCAAAACCAGGGTGACTCATTTT
Source organism: Elephas maximus indicus (assembly GCF_024166365.1). Taxonomy (NCBI): domain Eukaryota; kingdom Metazoa; phylum Chordata; class Mammalia; order Proboscidea; family Elephantidae; genus Elephas; species Elephas maximus. The sequence continues at coordinate 62,609,849 of NC_064831.1, read as the reverse complement.
TCTTTTCATGGCTGGGTACTGAAGGAGGCAGCCACAGTGCTTTGAAAACAATCTAGCCTGGGAGTTAGGAGATTCCAAATCCCGCCCTGCCACTGACATACTCTATGGGCTTCAGTTTCCCTATTGATATGATCAGAGATTGATCCAGGAGCTCTCTAAGGTCCTTTTATTCAGTGAACGGCAGACATCCACCCACCTTAACGAGACAGTCACATAGACGACACCTTTCTTTCTAGCCTGCTGAGGCATACGTGGAAAACCGCAACAAGTTCCTAATGGCTTCCCACATTCACTCTCTCCTCTTTCAGTCCATCTCCCTCCTACGCTCAAAAGATTCTTTTTTAAAACACAGATCTTATCATGTCACTCTTTAGTGGGTCTCCATTGCTCTTAGGAGGAAGTTCAAAATCCGAACTGAGGCCTACAAGGCCATATATGACCTGACCCCCCCACACTTCACTAGTCACTCTGCCTCCATTCACTGAGCTCCAGCCACACTGGCCTTCTATCCATTCCTCCAAAACACCAAATTCCTTCTTGACTCAGAGACTTTGTATAAGCTATTTGCTCAGCCTAAAATACTTGTCCACTCTTCTTACTACCTGTTTGTTCTATGGGGCTCAATGTCTTTGAGACTTTCTCTAACCTTTTGGACTCAGCTAGATGCCACCACAATACATTACGTAATCTGAGGGCAGGGAATGTGTCCCACTTGTTACCGTTCTATCCCCAAGTCCATCATAAAGCCTCACCATAATAGGTATTCAATAAGTATGTTCTGAATGACTGAGTGCCCAATGACTTGGAAAGGAAGAGATACTCTGCCTCAGTGCCTGCTAGCAGGCTACAGGTTCTAAGACTGAACATAGAGAGATAGGCCTTGCCCTTTGGTTCAACACAGACCCCTACCCTGCCCCACACCTGCTGGCCCTTTTAGAGGAGTCAGATTTGGGGCACAATAACCCTTTAAGAGGCCGTATATTAAAGCTCTGGGGGAGTGGATAGGATTAGGGTGTCCATGAAAGCTCCCACCTACAAGAAGCCCTTAAGCCAGCCCCATCTTCCAACTCTCAAATTAATCCATCCCCCCATCTTCAAACTTGGAACAGAGAGGTATTGGGAAGGAACTGTAGGGTCCTAGGCTTGGCCCCCAACCCTCCTCCTTCTCTTCTGCCTCCTGCCATTCTCCACTGAATTGGGAAGGAATTGAGGCTGATCCTGCGAGACTCAGTGAGTCTGAATACAAAAAGGTAGGGGGAGGCTGGGGCTAAAGCTGAAGGCAAATCCGCTTAGTGAGGTTTGAGCCAACAAGACTTATGGCTGGAATAGGGAAGGAAGGGGATAGGATTGTGTGAGCATGTGATTGGGTATGGGTGCACATGTTCCCCTGGGCAGGAGGCCAGGAGCAAATAAGAGGGAGCCAGAGCCTGGGACACAGGTCGCCAGGCACATGAAACCCCTCCCTTCAGAGAAGGCAGGAGTCAGAGAAGCTTCTCAGAAATAGTGTCCTTGTTTAAATGAGTGTGGTCTTGAGTTTGTCAACTTAATGGAGTCTCTCCTGGAAGAGAATTTGGGGGTTTCAGGAGACCCCCTGAGCCAGCCTCTTCCCCCCCAGGCTGTGCCTTCCTCACCTACTGCGCCCGGGACTCTGCTCTCAAGGCCCAGAGTGCACTGCACGAGCAGAAGACCCTGCCAGGGGTAAGTCCTCCAGGGTTGGGGATGGGTGGGAATCAGCTCAGGCTGGGGGCATGCACTGTGTGCATGCTGAGGCAGCATGTGGGGACTGGGCTGAGATCAGGAACCAGAAGCAGAGTCATCTCCCTGGGAGGGGGCTTCCCTAGGCTCTGAACAGCTATACATCCTTTGTTATATTCAGTCTTCCAGCTCAAAGAAAGGAGCTCAGGCCCCTTGGGCCAAATGTTTTATCCCATCTTTTAGGAGAGGCGTAAGCGTCATGGACAGAATTAGAATTTGTCCACCTTGGCAAAAATTATGGCTTCATGTGTCATTTGTCACTGGTGTGAACATGTATGTGAACACATGGGTAGGGACTCTGCTGGACTGGTATCCTATTTTCTCCGGTCCCAGGATCCTTGGTGGTACTTCCTTCTGGTTCTCTCCCTATAATGGTTTTTTGGGGGCCTTCCACACCCTCAAACACTTGGCTAAGTTTTGGGGAGACCTGATTCTATGGTTAGCTAGGCTTGTATGTACCAATAGCATCTGGTCTGACTTTGGCTAATGGCTAATCATTGGACAAAGTGGGACCTACTGACCATGTGGCAGGAAAAAAGTAGTGATCATTAGGTGCTAACTAGGGTTCACCAAGAGCAAGTTATGCCACAACAGCGTCATTTTCTCTTGTCCAAGGAATAGAGTACCTAGAACAAGAAGACTATTCAAATACCATGAGGAGGCAAAACCTGGAGGCCTATATCCAGTTCTAGACCTCAGATCTAAGGGTGTCATTAGCACACCAAAAAGTGACCAGGATGGAGTAGGAACACAAAATATGTCATGGAAAGACAGTTTGAAGGAATTGGAGATATTTAGTTGGAGAAGATAGGGTTGGGGGGCTTTAATAGGGAGACAAAGGACCCTGGGTGGTTCAAGTGATTTGTGCTCAGCTGCTAACCTGAACCTTGACAATTCAAACCCACCCAGCTGCTCCATGGAAGAAAGGCCTGGCTATCTGCTTCAGTAAAAATTACAGCCCACAAAACCCTATGGAGCAATTCTATTCTGTAACGCATGTGGTATCTGTGAGTCAGAATTGACTCGATGGCAATGAGTTTAATAATTAAGAATACTGACTTTTAAGTCTCACAGACCTGGATTTGAATCCCAGCTCTGCCATTTACCAGTTTTGTGTCCCTGGCTATATTACTTTGCCTCTCAAGCTCTAATTTCCTCATCTTTGAAGAGTGGCTTATGCTGACATCTAGCTTATAGTGAGGCTGTAATGTGGATAGAGGCTTATAAAGTTCCTGGGACAGAGTAAAACCTCCATAATTATTATTGTTGGGGTGGGGGTGATTGCCTTCAGATTCTGGAGAGGTATTTGGTTTTCCACAAGTGGCCCGAGAGGGGAGGATCAGGATTAGAGGATGTAAGCAACAGGCACTGATTTTTAGCTCATATAAAGAAGTCATTTCTCTGTACTGTCTAGCAATGGAATAAAGAGCCTGGTGGCATAGTGGTTAAGCATTCGACTGATAACCGAAAGGTCAGCAGTTCAAACCCACTACTGCTCCATGGGAGAAAGATGTGGCAGTCTGCTTCCGTAAAGATTTACAGCCGTCAAAACCCTATGGGGGCAGTTCTACTCTGCCCTATAGGGTCGCTATGAGTGTCAGAATCAACTCAACAACAACGGGTTTGGTTTAGTAATGGGATGAACTTTGCCTGGAGCTGATCAAGCAGACCCTGTTAATGGAATGTCAGGTCCTAGGACCAATGCTAGTAAGTAAAGCAACTTGATCCCCACTCTTGGGGGCTCAGTGCCAAGTAAACCAACTTATCACCCTCGCCAATCCTGTGTATGCAGACTCTGGAGTCAGACAGACCTCCGTGTAAATCCAGGCCCTACCACCCACTAGCTCTGTGACCGAACAAGTCTCTGCCTCTAAGCCTGAGTTTCCCCATCTGTAAAATTGAATTAATAGGATTGTTGTAATGATTAAATAAGAGAAGTCACATAAAGTGCTTACCACAATTCTTGGCAAACAATGAGCACTCAATATGGGTTAGCTGGTGGTAGTAGTAGCAGTAATAGTAACAACAGCTTTAGTAATAGTGGGAGAAGTTGTCATTCATTCAAACATGGGAGCAAATGACCTCTGATGCTAGAATAGAGGTCAGTGAAACAAGCCGTTGTGTTCCATGTGGGAAATGGTAAAGGTGCAGAAACGTAAGGCACAGCATGGGTGTGAAATGGGGTTGAGAGTTAGAGTGTGGGGGACGGCCCCTGTGAGTGTGGACCAGGACTGAGAGAAGATCCACAGAGGGTAGGGACTGAAGAGAAATACTAGGCTAAGGGGGTTGGATGTTACCCTGAAGGCAAATGAGTGGCACTGAAAAAATTAAGATAAACTTTGGGAGAACAAGACCTCTCCTCAGGCAGGCACAGGGCCCCACAAAGGTGATAGGTACCTGGGAGGGGAAGACTCCATGATGATGAGGGCACCTAAGATGAGAGTTGTAAAGCCCTAGAGTATTGGGAGAATTTCTGGGAGAGATAAGAGAAATAATAATAAAGTTTTTGATACTAGACAGTGTTCCAGCCCTTTACGTGTTCTAAGTCATTTAATCCTCTATAATGAAGGTACCACTATTACCCATTTTACAGATGAAGAAACTGAGTCCTGGAAATCAAGTAACTTGCTCACAGTCATGTAGCTACTAATGGGAAGATCTTGGCTTTGAGCCCAGGTAGTCTGGCTCCAGAACTCATTCACTTAACTACCACAGTCTTATGTCAGTCATGCCAGTGGCAGGCTGGGGTTTTAGGTTCTGGGGGGGATGGTGACTGGGTACATCTGCCCCTCCTATCCTTCTATCTGTGGTCCTCCAACATGGCCTGGCTTCCACTGGTCCACTAGGATTGGCTTTATTCAGCCTCCCCAGCTTAACAAAGTGAAAATTAATATTTAATTATTCTCCTAAATGAAAATCGATGGCTCTGTTGGCCAGCCCCAGCAATGCCTGTGCCATCAATCTTTCCTCTAGGCCTGCCAGGGGCAGCAGCAGCTTCAGTCACCTGGTCCCAAGCCTGCCACCATGGAGGGAGGAGGGTGTCCATCTCCCTGCTGGCACTGGGTCCTGAGCACATCTGCCACCTGCTGGAGAAGCAGGGACAAGACTTCAGTTTGGACTCCTGCTGGAGTCAGGCAGGAGTATCACTATGGGACCAGGGAAGGCTTCAGTTTCCCCAAAGAGGAAGCCTGGTTCCCTAGGGGAATTTTCACGGAATCCGCTGGACTGGAACCACCTCTTGACTCCCCTCTACTTGCCCCCTGACAATTTCTGTCACCTATCAAAGCTTGGCTCCCGACTCAGGACTTCCTTCAAACCTCAGCTGTCTGTCCCATCTGGCTCCTGTCTCCTGCAGCCCCTTCCCCGTGAAGCTGGAACTACGTCTTTCAACTTCACGTTAGCCTCCAGAATTCACCAGAAGAGAGTGAGGCCCAACTTCTACCCCACCTTCTGGGATTCAGAAGGTGCCCCCTTAGATGTCCCTCTCCCTGCTCATGACCTCTATTCCTTAGGCACCCATCCCTTCAAACGCTGTGAAGGAGACAGACATAACTGAATCAGGCATGTGATTTCCGGGTTGTACCCTGCACAAAACAGCTTGGATAGAGAAGGCAGAGGGGGCAAAATCCAGCCGTGCTCTATAGGCCAAGCCATGCACGTTATTGCAGGGCTGTGTCAGCCGAGAGGAGGCACACATTGTTTTTAATTCATCCCAGGGGTTGGGAGAATGCCCTTCTGTAATTCACACAAAGGTGCTGGCCATGATCGAGGTTGCCCAGTGAATGAGCCTGAGCCTTTGCCTTCAAGGAGCTCCCGTGCCAGAAACAACTCACTGCATTCCACTGGAGTTTTTATCTGGTCACACACAAAAGGCATCAGGAGTGGGGAGGGAGGCCCTCAGGGAGGAGATGCTATCTGAGCTGAATCATGGTCAGATTCCAACACATTTGAGGGCCTAGAAACGTGAAAGACAAAGGGCACTTCTGGGAGTATGAGGATAGTGTGCCCTCTATCTAGCACTGTCACAGGCAGGAACGGTGCCTGGCAAAGACCCCTGGGAGTACACGTGGGTGGAAAGTATCATGCATGTTGGGAGGCAAGATTACAAGTCTTGACTGCCACCCTTACGAACTTGGGCTTTATCTAGAGGCTTGCAGTGGGGAACCATGGATGGATTTTAAACAGAGAAAGGAGAGGGACTGGTTTTACAAGATCACTCTGGCTACAGCGTGGAGGGTGGGTTGGAGAGGAAGCAACACTGGAGGCAGGATGACCCGTTAGGACACCGTTGCTTGAGTACAGGTAGATACTGATGCTGGCCTGGAGTTAGGGGTAAGGCAGGAGCGAGAAGGAGAAGATAGACTTGAGAGCTGTTTAGAATATCTGTATAGATTTTAGAACCAAGAGGACTGGGTAGTGGATTGAATTAGAAGAGGCATATAAGGTAGAAAAAAGTGCTGAAATTGATGAAGTTTGCTTTTTTTTTTTTTGTCCTGCCCAATTCTTCCCCCAAACCATGACACCTCTCCCAGACATACCAGTGGTCCTTTTTCTGGGGACTTTTTGGTAAACTCTCTTCCCATAGGGGAAACAGGGCTGAAGGTATGAGTGCTTACTGGAGGAAATGGTTGGCATTAAGAAAGAAGAGTCCAAAGATAGCGATGCTGGGCCCAAGGCCGAAAGTACTGATGGAGGAATTTTAGACAAGCCAAGCAGGGAGGTGAGGTGGGGACTTGCTTTCCCTTCTGCTCACTGGGGCAGGAGAACCAGGGCCTTGTAGCCCTACTCCCTACTCTCCTCATCCCCCATTGACTGGAGGAAGGCTGTTCTCGCCTCTCTCTGACACTCTCTCCCTTGATTTCCCCTCCAGGCTGAGCCCTAAAGCAGATGTGGCCCTGGGTTCTACCCAGACACTCTCAAGCGAATAGGTGCTCAGCCAAGGGCAAGAACTCACCAGAGGTCCAACGACGTGTTCTTGGCCAAGGAGAAATGTCTCTTTTGCTCAAAGGGGAACCCTGCTTTCCTCACCCCACTCCCATACCCCTCCTCTGGCTGGGGCAGGCACGAGGCAGGGTAGAATTGCCCAGGCAGCTCACACAGACATTTCTCCTTCTCCAACCAACCACACAGAGCATACCTAAACCCCAGGTGTCCTCCATAACCACTGTCCAGTGGGGACTGAAGGCCCAAAGTCCTGGAGCATTACCCTTCCCTACTCTTTCCTCATCCTCTTGGGCTCTTCCCCTGGGGACTTCCCCTGTACCTCCAAACTCCCACACTGCCCACTTCCCCAAATCTCAAGCCATAAACCTGGGAGTTAGCCAACATTCCCTCCTCTCCCTCAGTCTCTACCTCCAAAAGAACTGTAGTCTAGCTAATTCTTCCTAAACATCTCTTGAATCTGTCATTTCCTTCTACCCCAGGCCAGGTCACCCTCACTCCTTACAGGTACCACTGACTTTCCTGCCTCTAATCTTACCCTTTCCAGTCCTCTGTCTGCATCGTGGCAGCTCAATGGAATCCTTCATAAGAAAAAACTGACTAAGGCACTCCACTGCTTAAAACCTTCCTGTGGATTCCCATTACCTTTGAAATATAACACAGTTGAAATACTTGGTTGTAGTTTTCACAGCTTGGCCCTGATCTGATCCCTGCCTACCTTTCAGTTTCATATCCCTCCATTACAAAACAAAAACTAAAACATATCACATCTGGTGTACCTACTAAGACCTAGCTATTGCCATTTCCACCATAACCCTGCAAGGCAGGATCATGAGTCCCCACTTCACTAATGTGGACACTGGGGCTCAGAGACCTCTGAGAACTTGACAGCGATGGAGCCAGGCTTTAAATCTACATCTATTTGACTCAGGAGCAATTCGCTCTCCCTGGCTATATCCATGCCAGGTACCCACCAGAACCCTTGCTCCTTCAGACTTGCAATTCCCTGTCCAGACCCAGGAGAGGTAGGAACACCTACTTTCCCCACTATCTCTACATGGTCAAATTACCCCAGTCCTGCAAGGCTCAGGTTAAATACCGCCTTCTCCATGAAAATTTTCCTCATTCAATTTCTGCAGCTGGAGGCAGCTTCCCCCACAGCACTTTACTTTGCACTCGTCCTAAGGCCCTGGTCCCTCTGTGCCTCATTATCTGTGTTCATGTTTTAAGAACAGAGGAGAGAAGCATAATGCAAAAATCATGGGTTTCAGCATTATACAGACCTGGAGGCAAATCCCAGCTCAGCCATTGCCCTGCCATATGATCTTGGATGAGTGATTTAGCCAGGGCTTTGAACCGGTTTCTTCTGGTTTGAGCCCCTGCTGAGAATTTGCATTTCCACCCCAGATATACTGAATTAGAATCTACATTTTAACAAGATTCCCACGTGACTCTTTGTATAATACATTTTGGAGAACTACTGCTCTACTAGTGGTTCTCAGAACTGGTCCCTAACCAGCATCATTAGCATCCTCTGGAAACTTGTTAGAAATGCAAATTCTCAGCAGGGGTTTGAACCAGAACTAACGGGTTCAAAGCACTGGATTTAACCTCTCTGAGCCTCAGCTTCTCACCTATAATATGGGGACAATGGTATTACCTTGCAGGGTGGTTGAAAGAATTTAGAGTCAATGTATGTAAAGAGCTCTAGGAAGGGCCTGGCACATAATGAGCTCTCAGGGAAAGGGTGGCATTATCTTCCCCTCTGTGAGCCCATCAGTGTAGGGTCCTCATCTGTCATCACTGCTCGCCCAAAGGACCCAGCCTGGGGCTCTTCACAGAGTTCAGGACACGCTGGCAGTGTGCCTGAGTGGCGGAAGGCCTAGGCTCCCAGCCTGTGTGGCCTGGACCCTGTCAGGTCCATGCGGGACATATCCGTACCACCCAATGCCCACTCTCCATCGAAGGGTGGTGGAGTGGGTGGAGGAGGGAAACGGGAGTCCCCCAGAGCACTGATGCGCTCCATCTCCGAGGAAACCAGCCAGGGAGGCAGCTGCCATGGAAACTGCTACTGTCACATGTGCTTGTCACTCTAGGCTCCAGGGAGAAATTCTCAGGATCTATTTAAGAACTAATAAAATAATGATGGTCTTGCTCACCCTCACTGTCCCCCACCCCAGGCTTCCACCCCTCTCTCCTTCTCGCCCACCAGGCTCCTCCCAGCCTCTCCCACACCTCCTTCCTGACCCCTCATCCCCTCAATTCCTTCCTGTCTCCACCAGTGTTTCTCTTTCCTTGCCTCTTTCTGGGTCTGTCTCTTCCTCGCTGTCTCTCTCTCATCATTTCTCTCTTCCTATGCCTCTTTGTCTCTCCCTGTGTCTCTGCTCTCCATGCCTCTGTCTCTTGGTCTCTCCTTCACAATCACAGGTGGCCATGCCCAGGGTCGGGTCCTGTCCTCCTGGTCCCTGGTCCAGGCCAGTCCAGACCTGTCCAGCTCGCCCTGATCTGCTTGGATTGATCTGTCATCCCCTCTAGACGGCAGCCTGAGTCCTGTCGGTGTCTCGGCCCCCACCCACAGCCTGGTACACTGCAGGTGCTCCACCACTAGCGGGTGGGTGTGTCGGAGCGTGTAAGAACCTGTATCCTGGTTGGGAGGGGGATTGTACTGGTTCAGACTTGGCATGTTTTCCTTTCCTTTTTATTTTTTATCAGTCCTCTCCACCCCTCCCACCTCCAAATTTGATCCAAAGGAAATTGCTCAACTGTGACTGCCAGGACGTTACCATGGTTACTGGGTAGCACTTGTGGCTATGATAACAGGAAGCTGCCTGTTGTCTCGGCAACGAGCACATTGGTAGAGGATGGAGTGGCCCCTGATTGGTGCAGAAGCAGTGCATTTCCTGAAGGGAGGGGGTCAGATCATCACCTTCTCAGGCCAGATGGGCATCAGTACCCCTTCCTCCATGAACAGGAAGGCTGCTATTCTTTCCTATCGGCACTCAGCTGTCTGCCCCCCAACAATAGCTCCTCACATCCCACGCACCCAGATCTTGGCAGTTTACAAAGACCTTTTGCATCCCCATTACCTCATGTGATCCCCACAACACCCATGAGAGGAAGGTGAGATGGGGATTCAATCATTCATTCACCCAGGGTGGTTGGGGGATGGGAGTGTGGGGGTGTATATGGAAATCATCTAGGAACCTTTTCAAATCATACCAACCCCACCTTGAGAATCCGATGATTCCCAGGTGATTCCGATTCACCCCTGATCAAGGAACCCCTGAATTAGAAGGTGAAGTTGGTTGCGGGGGGAGGGGATGGAGGCTGGCATCAAGCTGCTTTCCAGGCTTATATCTTGGGAGATTGGGAGGAGCAGGTTCGGGCAAAAAAACAAGCTCTGTTGTGGGTGTGTTCAGTAGAAGGTACCAGTGGGACTTTACTTGAGATGTCCAGCAAACAGCTGGGCCTGTGGGTCTAAATATCTGGAGAAAGACTTGGGCTGAAGACATGGAGCTCTGAGTCATCTCTGTGTGGATAGTAACTGAGGCCGTGGGTGTGGATGAGCGTCTCCAGGAAGAATGAGACAAGTAAGGGCCAAGGATGGCACCCTGGAGAACTCCAGGACCCTCAGGGGAAGAGGAGCCAGGGAGGTGACTGAGGGGGTGAATGTGGAACCGCTGGTGACACAGAAGTTTGGGGAATGTTTACCCCATTTGATAAGCTGAGTCTGAGACAGGGTGGTGTACTTGAAGTCATACGACCAATAAATGGCAGAGTTGGAGCTAGATAGTACTGGGTCTGATTCCCAGACTGTTTAATCCAAACGACAGGTAGCATTATACTCTCCGCTTCAGCCACAAAACACAAATCTGTTGTGTCAACTCCACCCTCCCACCCGGTCCATCTCACACAGAGCCAGAAGAATAAAAGCCCAATAGCCAAAGGCAGAAAAATCTCTTTAGCTCCCATCCAACCCTGTGCTTGCCGCTGGGCTTCCTATCACCCATCCCTTCAGGTTTCAGCACCATCCAAACTCCTGGGGCTAAGGAAGGAATCCTGGAGTAAATCTATAATCCCAGTGCAGGGGGTGGAGTGGAGGGTAGAGCTCAAAGGGGCTAGAACGCAGATCACAAGGAGTCTAGGTGTGGAGAATTTGGGGCCCCAGGGCCAGACAGTGGTGCTGACTGAATGTCCTGGTCTGATGTCTTTCAGATGAATCGTCCGATCCAAGTGAAGCCAGCTGCCAGTGAGGGCCGAGGAGGTAACTCCCCTGTCTGATGATCCTTGAGGTGTCACTGTGTAGGGGTTGGTGAGCCACTGCTGGTGTCCGTCCTATCACTCCAGTCCTATTACTGGAGCCTCCCTGGATCAGGGAACGAGTGGGCCGTAGATCTATGCAGCACCAGGCACAGCTCAGCCATTCCAGCTCAGACTGAAGAGCACAGTGGGGACCCCAGTCCCAGAAGACACTAACCAAAAAACCAAACCCATTGCTGTTGAGCTGACTCTGACCCGTAGCAACCCTATAGGACAGAGTAGAAATGCCATATAGTGTTTCCAAGGAGCAGCTGGTGAATTCAAACTGCTACCTTTTGGTTAGCAGCTGTAGCTCGCTGTAGCTCTTAACCATTGCACCACCTGGGCAGGAAGGGCCTAAATGGATGCTGGGAAGGGAAGAAGGCAGCTCTTGCCACCTCACCCCTGGAAAGGTCGTTCCGGTTTTGATAAGTGGAACTTCCAGACTTGTTTAAAGAATCAGGTTGAGCTGTTTCCCTTTTCCAGATTCTTCTGATTTCAGAGAACCCAATCCACTCTGGGTTGAGACCACTCACTCCTTCATTGTAATCACCTATTTACTCATGGTAAAAGATGAGGTTGCTAAGATAGACTTTGTAGGCCATGTTAATGAATCTGAATGTATACTGAGGACCATGGAAAGCCTTTAAAAAGCTTTTAGCTGCACTGTTCCCTGGTGAAGAAAAACCAATGCCTCTTAAGAATAGGAGGAGTGAAGAGCCTATGCCTTTTGACAACGAGGTGGCTTCTGGCCACCTCTGCTATCTCCTGTGATGGAAAGGCAATGCTGGTTTCTGGTGTAAGTTCTTGATATCTTTCTCTCCCTTGGGTCTTATTTCAGCCTCCAGCCCTCCCTGATGTTTGCTGACTCTCTCCCTAGGACCCCTGTCTTACCCAAGATCAGTCATGGCTTTGTCAGGCAAAAGAAGCTGCTTACCATCATGGAAAGAATATAACCTAATTGACATAAACGCTTATTGACTCCTACTAATTATGTTCACCCTCTCAGACTTCATGCTCCATGTCCACACCCCCAAGGGGCTCTGATGGCTTCATGGTTCCATTGTGGAAGCTGTTACTCAGGAAATCCTTCTTTCCTTCATCCTTCTAGATTCTCTGACCCTGGTTTTGTGATGGCCAAGATGTTATCACTCCCACTTTATCTTGGGGGCATATTTCCAAGCTCTTCTCCCCAACACACATGCAAACACACATGCAGGTATTTGTGTGCACATGCACACACACACACCCCACATCTTCCTTTCCCATATCATTCTTTCGGACAGGTTTTTGAGATGCTCCAGGCTGCATCTGAAACTTCTCCCTCATGTGTCCCAAGAATTTCTGCTCCTTGGGAAACTCTGTTAAGCACCAAGGCCACTGCTGGTGGTCTTCTAAGCCCTGTCCACAAACAACAGACAGTCCTACAGTTGAGAGGCCAGCTGAGAGCACTTGAGTGAGCTGATACCAGAGATGGATTGGGCTGTAGTTTACAGAACCATTCAACCACCATCCTCCAAGTAACTTACTCCACATTAGAATACAGATGGGAGTGAGGCAGACCCAGTGAACCACCTCCATGGAGCTCCCAGGCTATGAGAGGATACAGACAAGTAAATGACAGGTTACAATTCAGTGTGGTCAGTGCTTTGCAAGGAAAAGTCCAGGGGAAGGGGATTGATTTTGGGGGCAAAAACAAAGAACAACAAACCTAATCTGGGAGACCAGGATGTGCTCCTAAAGGTAGTAAATTTAAGCTGAGATCTCCAGGGTGAACAAAAAAAAGAGGTAGTCAAATGGAGAAGAGGAGAGGGGTACAGCATGTGTTTCAGGCAGAGGGAATAGCATGTGCAGGGGGGCCCCAGAGCTCAGAAACGATGTGACGCAACTTGGAGCCTGGTTCAGAAACTAAGTCCACAATGCTGGGCACCCCTGCCGTATGCAGCCTGGCACACCTTGCCAGCCTGAGGGCAGCTACACAAAGGAGCAGCACAGCAGAATGCCCCTCAGAGGCCTCCATGCCCATAATGCTTCTGCTTGCCCTAGCCACATGTCCTGGTCATCAGGCACCCAGTCAGTGGCATCAGCCCGAGTTTCATAATTTTCTTTCCCTTCTTTGTACAAGTTTTGCAGGTATCACATCACTGACAGACTCTGCACATGTGGCCTCCCACCTGGGCACCCGTTCAGATTCAGAGCAGCTCAAGAGAACAGGAGAAACAAATCTAGCTGAAAAGAGATCTGCCTGCGATATAACTCAGAATTCCAGTTCTTATGTGTTACACAGATATTTCTTGAGAAGTGAGGGTGTTCTAGGCATATGCATCTGGCAGATGCACGTAGCAATAATTCCTCTTGCGGGTTTGGATGACCAGCTTTCTCTATTCCTCCGCCTGTGCCCATTCAAAGAGCCATCAAATGCTCCCTGCTACATATTTGGGAGAGAGGAGGCATATGTCTGTCCCAAGTCTTGCTGAACGGTTGCGCCTTTCAGTTCATAAATATTTTGCTGCTATTTAACTTGTGTTAGGTAATCTTGCTACTAGTCAAAACGTTCCCTTTCTTCACTGCTATCATACATGTCTTCGAAAGTGAGGTCAGCTCTCTGCTGTTTTAACACAGCTTAATGCTTTAGAAATGCAACATTTAAAGATGGTCTTGGGTTTTGTTTTTGAAATGTAACATTCAACACCAATATGGGATAGCTTATCCCATTCAAGACTTATCTCTGTGACCCCAAACATTCTATAAGCCTTCAGTCAATGGTCAAGCCTATCCTGACACAGTTAAGCCAATAAGCCTACATTGTTTTTTGTTATTATTGAAATTAAGTCCCTTAGTTTACAGTTGATTAAAAATAGTTTCTATATCTGATAAAAATCGTTTCTTTTATCTGAGAAAGGAGAACTGGTGGTGTGGCGGTTAAAGCACTTGGCCTCTAACCAAAAGGTCCATGGTTTGAACCCACCAGCTGCTCCGGGACAATCTGCTTCCATGAAGATTACAGCCTTGGAAGCCTTATGGGGCAGTTCTGCACTGTCCTACTGGGTCACTATGAGTCAAAATTGACTTGACAGCAACAAGTGTAGTTTTTTGTTGTTGTTGTTGTTTTGTTTCAGCCTTATCTGATAAGGCTATTGATATCAACACAAACGTAATCTAAGCCTCCTTCCAAATTTTTCTTCTGGAAGAGATTATTAGGTTTTTAACTTGGCTTCCCGTAAAGCAGAGATCACAAAATCAAATGCCACAGGAACCCCAGTAGGTTACCCTAAATGGGTAAGACTATCCTGATTTAATTTTTTAAATGTTACATGTTAAGTATATTAAATTAGAAACTAATTCCATTTTTTCAAGTGGACCAGCACTGTGCAAGCCTAACCAAACCTAACAGGTTTGTTCTTTAGCCCAAAGACTACCATTTTTTCCCATTTGCTATAAAGGACTATCCCATAGTGCACACATGAGCTTTTCGACAAACATAATTACTTTAACTTCTGTTTCTTGAACCTTGAAGCCAACGCAACAGAGTAGTTTTCTTCTTTTTTTTTTAATTAATTTTTATTGTGCTTTAAGTGAAAGTTTACAAATCAGATCAGTCTCTCACACAAAAATTTATATATACCTTGCTATACACTCCTAATTGCTCTTCCCCTAATGAGACAGCACACTCACTCCCTCCACTCTCTCTTCTTGTGTCCATTCGGGCAGCTTCTGGCCCCCTCTGCCCTTTCATCTCCCCTCCAGCCAGGAGATGCCAACTCAGTCTCATGTGTCTACTTGATCCAAGAAGCTCACTCTTCACCAGTATCATTTTCTGTCCCATACTCCAGTCCAATCCCTGTCTGAAGAGTTGGCTTTGGGAATGGTTCCTGCCTTGGGCCAACAGAAGGTCTGGGGACCATGACCTCCGGGGTCTTTCTAGTTCCAGTCTGACCATTAAGTCTGGTCTTTTTACGAGAATTTGGGGTCTGCACCCCACTGTTCTCCTGCTCCCTCAGGGGTTCTCTGTTGTGTTGCCTGGCAAGGCAGACATCAATTGTGGCCAGGCACCATCTAGTTCTTCTGGTCTCAGGTTGATGGTAGTCTCTGGTTTATGTGGTCCTTTCTCTTAGGCTCATAGTTACCTTGTATCTTTGGTGTTCTTCATTCTTCCTTGCTCCAGGTGGGTTGAGACCAATTGATGCATCTTAGATGGCTGCTTGCTAGCATTTAAGACCCCAGGCGCCACTCTCCAAAGTGGGATGCAGAATGTTTTCTTAATAGATTTTATTATGCTAATTGACTTAGATGTCCCCTGAAGCCATGGTGCCCAAACCCTTACCCCTGCTTCGCTGGTCCTCGAAGCATGCAGCTTATTCAGGAAGCTTCTTTGATTTTGGTTGAGTCCAATTGTGTTGGCCTCTCCTGTATTGTGTGCTGTCTTTCCCTTCACCTAAAATAAAACTTATCTACTATCTAATTAGTGAAAACCCCCCTCTCCCTCCCTCTCCCCTCTCATAACCACCAAAGAATATTTCTTCTCTATTTAAACCATTTTTCCAGTTTTTTTAAAATAATTTTTATTGTGCTTTAAGTGAAAGTTTACAAATCAAGTCAGTCTCTCACATATAAACTTATATACACCTTACTACATACTCCCATTTACTCTCCCCCTAATGAGTCAGCCCACTCCCTTCTTCTAGTCTCTCATTTTGTGACCATTTTGCCTGTCTCTAACCCTCTCTACCCTCCCATCTCCCCTCCAGACAGGAGATGCCAACACAGTCTCAAGTGTCCACCTGATACAAGTAGCTCACTCCTCAACAACATCTCTCTCCAACCCATTGTCCAGTCCATTCCATGTCTGATGAGTTGTCTTCGGGAACAGTTCCTATCCTGGGCCAACAAAAGGCTTGGGGACCATGACCGCCAGGATTCTTCTAGTCTCAGTCAGACCATTAAGTCTGGTCTTTTTTTTTTTTATTATTAACTTCTATTAAGCTTCAAGTGAACGTTTACAAATCCAATCAGTCTGTCACATATAAGTTTACATACATCTCACTCCCTACTCCCACTTGCTCTCCCCCTCTTGAGTCAGCCCTTTCAGTCTCTCCTTTCGTGACAATTTTGCCAGCTTCCCTCTCTCTCTATCCTCCCATCCCCCCTCCAGACAAGAGTTGCCAACACAGTCTCAAGTGACCACCTGATATAATTAGCTCACTCTTCATCAGCATCTCTCTCCCACCCACTGACCAGTCCCTTTCATGTCTGATGAGTTGTCTTCGGGGATGGTTCCTGTCCTGTGCCAACAGAAGGTCTGGGGAGCATGGCTGCCGGGATTCCTCTAGTCTCAGTCAGACCATTAAGTATGGTCTTTTTATGAGAATTTGGGGTCTGCATCCCACTGATCTCCTGTTCCCTCAGGAGTTCTCTGTTGTGCTCCCTGTCAGGGCAGTCATCGATTGTGGCCGGGCACCAACTAGTTCTTCTGGTCTCAGGATGATGTAGGTCTCTGGTTCATGTAGCCCTTTCTGTCTCTTGGGCTCTTAGTTGTCGTGTGACCTTGGTGTTCTTCATTTTCCTTTGCTCCAGGTGGGTTGAGACCAATTGATGCATCTTAGATGGCCGCTTGTTAGCATTTAAGACCCCAGACGCCACATTTCAAAGTGGTATGCAGAATGTTTTCATAATAGAATTATTTTGCCAATTGACTTAGAAGTCCCCTCAAACCATGTTCCCCAGACCCCCACCCCTGCTCCGCTGACCTTTGAAGCATTCATTTTATCCTGGAAACTTCTTTGCTTTTGGTCCAGTCCAATTGAGCTGACCTTCCATGTATTGAGTGTTGTCTTTCCCTTCACCCAAAGCAGTTCTTATCTACTGATTAATCAATAAAAAACCCTCTCCCTCCCTCCCTCCCTCCCCGCTTCGTAACCACAAAAGTATGTGTTCTTCTCAGTTTATACTATGTCTCAAGATCTTATAATAGTGGTCTTATACAATATTTGTCCTTTTGCCTCTGACTAATTTCGCTCAGCATAATGCCTTCCAGGTTCCTCCATGTTATGAAATGTTTCACAGATTCGTCACTGTTCTTTATCGATGCGTAGTATTGCATTGTGTGAATATACCACAATTTATTTACCCATTCATCCGTTGATGGACACCTTGGTTGCTTCCAGCTTTTTGCTATTGTAAACAGAGCTGCAATAAACATGGGTGTGCATATATCTGTTTGTGTGAAGGCTCTTGTATCTCTAGGGTATATTCCGAGGAGTGGGATTTCTGGGTTGTATGGTAGTTCTATTTCTAACTAAGATAACGCCAGATAGATTTCCAAAGTGGTTGTACCATTTTACATTCCCACCAGCAGTGTATAAGAGTTCCAATCTCTCCGCAGCCTCTCCAACATTTATTATTTTGTGTTTTTTGGACTAATGCCAGCCTTGTTGGTGTGAGATGGAATCTCATCGTAGTTTTAATTTGCATTTCTCTAATGGCTAATGATCGAGAGCATTTTCTCATGTATCTGTTGGCTGCCTGAATATCTTCTTTAGTGAAATGTGTGTTCATATCCTTTGCCCACTTCTTGATTGGGTTGTTTGTCTTTTTGTGGTTGAGTTTTGACAGAATCACGTAGATTTTAGAGATCAGGCGCTGGTCTGAGATGTCATAGCTGAAAATTCTTTCCCAGTCTGTAGGTGGTCTTTTTACTCTTTTGGTGAAGTCTTTAGATGAGCATAGGTGTTTGATTTTTAGGAGCTCCCAGTTATCGGGTTTCTCTTCATCATTTTTGGTAATGTTTTGTGTTCTGTTTATGCCTCGTATTAGGGCTCCTAACGTTGTCTCTATTTTTTCTTCCATGATCTTCATCGTTTTAGTCTTTATGTTTAGGTCTTTGATCCACTTGGAGTTAGTTTTTGTGCGTGGTGTGAGGTATGGGTCCTGTTTCATTCTTTTGCAAATGGATATCCAGTTATGCCAGCACCGTTTGTTAAAAAGACTATCTTTTCCCCAATTAACTGACACTGGTTCTTTGTCAAATATCAGCTGCTCATATGTGGATGGATTTATATCTGGGTTCTCAATTCTGTTCCATTGGTCTATGTGCCTGTTGTTGTACCAGTACCAGGCTGTTTTGACTACTGTGGCTGTATAATAGGTTCTGAAATCAGGTAGAGTGAGGCCTCCCACTTTCTTCTTCTTTTTCAGCAATGCTTTGCTTCTCCGGGGCTTCTTTCCCTTCCATATGAAATTGGTGATTTGTTTCTCTATCCCCTTAAAATATGACATTGGAATTTGGATCGGAAGTGCGTTATATTGGTAGAATAGACATTTTTACTATGTTAAGTCTTCCTATCCATGAGCAAGGTATGTTTTTCCACTTAAGTATGTCCTTTTGAATTTCTTGTAGTAGAGCTTTGTAGTTTTCTTTGTATAGGTCTTTTACATCCTTGGTAAGATTTATTCCTAAGTATTTTATCTTCTTGGGGGCTACTGTGAATGGTATTGATTTGGTTATTTCCTCTTCAGTGTTCTTTTTGTTGATGTAGAGGAATCCAAGTGATTTTTGTATGTTTATTTTATAACCTGAGACTCTGTCAAACTCTTCTATTAGTTTCAGTAGTTTTCTGGAGGATTCCTTAGGGTTTTCTGTGTATAAGATCATGTCATCTGCAAATAGTGATAACTTTACTTCCTCCTTGCCAATCCGGATACCCTTTATTTCTTTGTCTAGCCTAATTGCCCTGGCTAGGACTTCAAGTACGATGTTGAATAAGAGCGGTGATAAAGGGCATCCTTGTCTGGTTCCCGTTCTCAAGGGAAATGCTTTCAGGTTCTCTCCATTTAGAGTGATGTTGGCTGTTGGCTTTGCATAGATGCCCTTTATTATGTTGAGGAATTTTCCTTCAATTCCTATTTTGGTAAGAGTTTTTATCATAAATGGGTGTTGGACTTTGTCAAATGCCTTTTCTGCATCAATTGATAAGATCATGTGGTTTTTATCTTTTGTTTTATTTATGTAATGGATTACATTAATGGTTTTTCTGATATTAAACCAGCCTTGCATACCTGGTATAAATCCCACTTGATCAGGGTGAATTATTTTTTTGATGTGTTGTTGGATTCTATTGGCTAGAATTTTGTTGAGGATTTTTGCATCTATGTTCATGAGGGATATAGGTCTGTAATTTTCTTTTTTTGTAATGTCTTTACCTGGTTTTGGTATCAGGGAGATGGTGGCTTCATAGAATGAGTTGGGTAGTATTCCGTCCTTTTCTGTGCTTTGAAATACCTTCAGTAGTAGTGGTGTTAACTCTTCTCTGACAGTTTGGTAGAACTCTGCAGTGAAGCCGTCCGGGCCAGGGCTTTGTTTTGTTGGAAGTTTTTTGATTACCGTTTCAATCTCTTTTTTTGTTATGGGTCTATTTAGTTGTTCTACTTCTGAATGTGTTAGTTTAGGTAGGTAGTGTTTTTCCAAGAATTCATCCATTTCTTCTAGGTTTTCAAATTTGTTGGAGTACAATTTTTCGTAATAATCTGTTATGATTCTTTTAATTTCAGTTGGGTCTGTTGTGATGTGGTCCTTCTCGTTTCTTATTCGGGTTATTTGTTTCCTTTCGTGTATTTCTTTAGTCAGTCTAGCCAATGGTTTATCAATTTTGTTAATTTTTTCAAAGAACCAGCTTTTGGCTTTGTTAATTCTTTCAATTGTTTTTCTGTTCTCTAATTCATTTAGTTCAGCTCAAATTTTTATTATTTGTTTTCTTCTGGTGCCTGATGAGTTCTTTTGTTGCTCACTTTCTATTTGTTCAAGTTGTCGGGACAGTTCTCTGCTTTTGGCTCTTTCTTCTTTTTGTATGTGTGCATTTATCGATATAAATTGGCCTCTGAGCACTGCTTTTGCTGTGTCCCAGAGGTTTTGATAGGAAGTATTTTCATTCTCGTTGCATTCTATGAATTTCCTTATTCCCTCCTTGATGTCTTCTATAACCCAGTCTTTTTTCAGGAGGGTATTGTTCAGTTTTCAAGTATTTGATTTCTTTTCCCTAGTTTTTCTGTTATTGATTTCTAGTTTTATTGCCTTGTGGTCTGAGAAGATGCTTTGTAATATTTTGATGTTTTGGACTCTGCAAAGGTTTGTTTTATGACCTAATATGTGGTCTATTCTAGAGAATGTTCCATGTGCGCTAGAAAAAAAAGTATACTTTGCAGCAGTTGGGTGGAGAGTTCTGTATAAGTCAACGAGGTCAAGTTGGTTGATTGTCGTAAGTAGGTTTTCCGTGTCTCTGTTGAGCTTTTAACTGGATGTCCTGTCCTTCTCCGAAAGTGGTGTGTTGAAGTCTCCTACTATAATTGTGGAGGTGTCTATCTCACTTTTCAATTCTGTTAAAATTTGATTTATGTATCTTGCAGCCCTGTCATTGGGTGCATAAATATTTAATATGGTTATGTCTTCCTGATCAATTGTCCCTTTTATCATTATATAGTGTCCTTCTTTATCCTTTGTGGTGGATTTAAGTCTAAAGTCTATTTTGTCAGAAATTAATATTGCTACTCTTCTTTTTTGCTTATTGTTTGCTTGATATATTTTTTTCCATCCTTTGAGTTTTAGTTTGTTTGTGTCTCTAAGTCTAAGGTGTGTCTCTTGTAGGCAGCATATAGACGGATCATGTTTCTTTATCCAGTCCGTGACTCTCTGTCTCTTTATTGGTGCATTTAGTCCATTTACATTCAGCATAATTATAGATAAATAAGTTTTTAGTGCTGTTATTTTGATGCCTTTTCATGTGTGTTGTTGGCAATTTCATTTTTCCACATACTTTTTTGTGCTGAGACGTTTTTCTTAGTAAATTGTGAGATCCTCATTTTCATAGTGTTTGACTTTATGTTAGTTGAGTCGTTACGTTTTTCTTGGCTTTTATCTTGAGTTATGGAGTTGTTATACCTTTTTGTGGTTACCTTATTATTTACCCCTATTTTTCTAAGTAAAAACCTAACTTGTATCGTTCTATATCGCCTTGTATCACTCTCCATCTGGCAGTTCAATGCCTCTTGTATTTAGTCCCTCTTATTGATTATTGTGATCTTTTACCTATTGACTTCCATGATTCCCTGTTATGTGTATTATTATTTCTTTATTTTTTTAATTAATCTTAATTTGTTTGTTTTTGTGATTTCCCTATTTGAGTTGACATCAGGACGTTCTGTTTTGTGACCTTGTATTGTGCTGGTATCTGATATTATTGGTTTTCTGACCAAACAATATCCTTTAGTATTTCTTGTAGTTTTGGTTTGGTTTTTGCAAATTCTCTAAACTTGTGTTTATCTGTAAATATCTTAATTTTGCCTTCATATTTCAGAGAGTTTTGCTGGATATATGATCCTTGGCTGGCAGTTTTTCTCCTTCAGTGCTCTGTATATGTCATCCAATTCCCTTCTTGCCTGCATGGTTTCTGCTGAGTAGTCTGAACTTATTCTTATTGATTCTCCCTTGAAGGAAACCTTTCTTTTCTCCCTGGCTGCTTTTAAAATTTTCTGTTTGTCTTTGGTTTTGGCGAGTTTGATGATAATATGTCTTGGTGTTTTTCTTTTTGAATCAATCTTAAATGGGGTTCGATGAGCATCTTGGATAGATATCCTTTCGTCTTTCATGATGTCAGGGAAGTTTTCTGTCAGGAGTTCTTCAACTATTTTCTCTGTGTTTTCTGTCCCCTCTCCCTGTTCTGGGACTCCAATCACCCGCAAGTTATCCTTCTTGATAGAGTCCCACATGATTCTTAGGGTTTCTTCATTTTTTTAAATTATTTTATCTGATTTTTTTTCAGCTATGTTGGTGTTGATTCTCTGGTCCTCCAGATGTCCCAGTCTGCATTCTAATTGCTCGAGTCTGCTCCTCTGACTTCCTATTGCGTTGTCTAATTCTGTAATTTTATTGTTAATCTTTTGGATTTCTACATGCTGTCTCTCTATGGATTCTTGCAACTTATTAATTTTTCCACTATGCTCTTGAATAATCTTTTTGAGTTCTTCAACAGTTTTATCGGTGTGTTCCTTGGCTTTTTCTGCAGTTTGCCTTATTTCATTTGTGATGTCTTGAAGCATTCTGTAAATTAGTTTTTTATATTCTGTATCTGATAATTCCAGGATTGTATCTTCATTTGGGAAAGATTTTGATTCTTTTGTTTTGGGGGGTCGGAGAAGCTGTCATGGTCTGCTTCTTCATGTGGTTTGATATGGACTGCTGTCTCCGAGCCATCATTGGGAAACTAGTTTTTCCAGAAAATCCACTAAAAAAAAATGCAGTCAGATCCCTATCAGAGTCCTCCCTCTGGCTCAGGCTATTCGGATGTTAATGAAGCCGCCTGGGGAGGGTGGGGGAGGGATCAGAGAGATAGGAGAGTAGCACTTCAGAATATAGCCAGAGTTGCTTGTCTTGCTTGGAATGACTATTATATCTGAGATTTCCGCGGGCGCGTAACCTATGTGTGCTGGCTGTGTGAAGATTGCCCCGGGGGGTCTGGCCCGCTGGAGTCACGGTCAGATCCTCCGCTGCCAGCCCCACGCCCAACGTCAAGGTTGCCCTACTGGGATGGTGCACTCCCGACTCCAAAATCAGTCGCTGCCTCCCAGGGACTCCCCGTGCTGCCAGCCGCGTCGCTGCGCCGCCTCCGTGAACCGGCTGGGCCCCCCCCCACCGTCAGCTCAGGCGAGCGGATCAGCTCCCTGCGCCTGCTCCGCGACTGCACGTCCCGGCTGGGACGCCGCTCTCCCCACTCCAAGACCAGTCGCTGCCCCCCGGGGACCTCCCCCACCGGCCGCATCGCCACGCCACCTGCGTGAACCGGCTGGGCCCCCTCCCGGGTTTAGTTCAGGGAGGTGGAGCAGCTCTCCACGCTTATGCCATGCCTGCGCCCTGCCAAAATCCCGGCAGGACGGCTCCCCGGCTGGGTCGCTGCTCTCCCTGCTCCAAGACCAGTCACTGCCTCCCGGGGACTTCTCCCACTGGCTGCGCCGCCACGCCGCCCACGAAAACCGGCTGGGCCCCCTCCCGGAATGAGTTTGGGGGCCAGGGCTGGGCCCCTTGTTTGTGCCGTCTGCCCCCCCTGGGCTCTGCCCCAAATCGGGTGCCGAAGGTCACCTGACTGGTATGCTGGCTCCAGGCTCTGAAAACAATCGCTGCCTCCCCATATTTGTTTGTTCTCCGTCTCTAAATCTGTGTTTGTTGTTCAGGGTTCGTAGACTGTTATGTATGTGATTGATTCACTTGTTTTTCCAAGTCTTTGTTGCAAGAGGGATCCGCGGTAGCGTCCACCTAGTCCGCCATCTTGGCCCCGCCTCAGGCTTATGTTCAAGTCTGGTCTTTTTATGAGGATTTGGGGTCTGCATCCCACTGTTCTCCTGCTCCCTCAGGCGTTCTCTGTTGCGCTCCCTGTCAGGGCAGTCATCGGTTGTGGCTGGGCACCATCTAGTTCTTCTGGTCTCAGGATGATATAAGTCTCTAGTTCATGTGGCCCTTTTTTGTCTCTTGGGCTCAAAATTATCTTGTGACCTTGGTGTTCTTCATTCTCCTTTGATCCAGGTGGGTTGAGACCAATTCATGCATCTTAGATCGTCGCTTGTTAGCATTTAAGACCCCAGACACCACACTTCAAAGTGGGATGCAGAATGTTTTCTTAATAGAATTTATTTTGCCAATTGACTTAGATGTCCCCTGAAGCCATAGTCCCCAAACCCCCACCCTTGCTCCGCTGACCTTTGAAGCATTCAGTTTATCCTGGAAACTTCTTTGCTTTTGGACCAGTCCAGTTGAGCTGACCTTCCCTGTATTGAGTATTGTCCTTCCCTTCACCTAAAGTAGTTCTTATCTACTATCTAATCACTAAATAACCCTCTCCCACCCTCCCTCCCTCCCCCCTCTCGTAACCACAAAAGAATGTGTTCTTCTCAGTTTATACTATTTCTCAAGATCTTATAATAGTAGTCTTATACAATATTTGTCCTTTTGCGTCTGACTAATTTCACTCAGCATAATGCCTTCCAGGTTCCTCCATGTTATGAAATGTTTCACAGATTCCTCACTATTCTTTATCAATGCTTAGTATTCCATTGTGTGAATGTACCATAATTTATTTATCCATTCATCCATTGATGGGCACCTTGGTTGCTTCCAACTTTTTGCTATTGTAAACAGTGCTGCAATGAACATGGGTATGGATATACCTGTTCATGTAAAGGCTCTTGTTTCTCTAGGATATATTCCAAGGAGTGGGATTGCTGGATCATATGGTAGTTCTATTTCTAGTCTTTTAAGGAAGCACCAAATCGATTTCCAAAGTGGTTGTACCATTTTACGTTCCTACCAGCAGTGTATAAGTGTTCCAGTCTCTCTACAACCTCTCCAAAATTTATTATTTTGTTTTTTGGATTAATGCCAGCCTTGTTGGAGTGAGATGGAATCTCATTGTAGTTTTGATTTGCATTTCTATAATGGCTAACGATCATGAGCATTTCCTTGTGTATTTGTTAGCAGCCTGAATGTCTTCTTTAGTGAAGTGCCTGTTCATATCCTTTGCCCATTTTTTTAATTCGGTTATTTGTGTTTTCGTTGTTGAGTGTTTGCAGTATCATGTAGATTTTAGAGATCAGGCGCTGATTGGAAATGTCATAGCTCAAAACCTTTTCCCAGTCTGTAGGTAGTCTTTTTATTCTTTTGGTGAAGCCTTTGGATGAGCATAGGTGTTTGATTTTTAGGAGCTCCCAGTTATCTGGTTTCTCTTCTGCATTTTTAGTAATGTTTTGTATACTGTTTATGCCATGTATTAGGGCTCCTAGCATTGCCCCTATTTTTTCTTCCATGATCTTTATGTTTTAGATTTTATATTTAGGTTTTTGGATCCATTTTGAATTAGTTTTTGTGCATGGTGTGAGGTATGGGTCTTTTTCATTTTTTTGCAGATGGATATCCAGTTATGCCAGCACCATTTGTTAAAAAGACTGTCTTTTCCCCCAATTAACTGACTTTGGGCCTTTGTCAAATACCAGCTGCTCATATGTGGATAGATTTATGTCTGGATTCTCAATTCTGTTCCATTGGTCTATGTACCTGTTGTTGTACCAGTACCTTCTTCTTATTTTTAATCAACAGACATGAGGTTTGTGGACTGCTGAAATAACCTATATGTTAAACATACTGTATATTATATTACTTTTAGAAGTTATTGATAACAGTTGTGCATTCAATGTCTACAATGCAATAATAGTAGCAGTACAACAGGATCTGCCTGATAGAAGGTGCTGGGGTCCTCTTCCTCTGTGGCTGTCCCCTGCAGCCTTGGTGGCACTTTTCTCAAAGTGCCAGATGTGTATGTGGGTCTTCACGGACGATATCATAGCAGCCTTTTAACATACCCCAGCCAATTCCCGTAAATTCTGAAGCTAAGTTGCACACTGCTTATGTGCTTAAAGGAAAATGCATCTAATTTTCCAAAATAAAATTATCTCATAACATGCTAAACCAAAAACCAAGCCCACTGCTGTCGAGTTGTTTTTGACTCATAGCAACCCAATAGGACAGAGTAGAACTGCCCCGTAGAGTTCCCAAGGAGTGCCTGGTGGATTCAAACTGTTGCCCTTTTGGTTAGCAGCCGTAGCACTTAACAACTATGCCACCAGGGTTTCCTACATGCTGAAGACACCCATTTCTACAGCAAACACACACAGCATCAAAAAGAAAAATTTGTCCCCTCAGCCCTTGGACATCTCTGAATGTGAAAATTAAAATGTTTTTCTGGATAAAAATTCAGAGTTCATATATTTCAAAATGTTAACTTCAAATTTTATTAAATCAGAGGCAGGGATCCCCAAATCTTTCAAACAATGGTAATTAAATGAGTCTGTTTTATTTGCTGTTCAGCATGGGGACTGTGGTGATTTTTCCTAACTTAGAGTATGTCTACTTTGGAAATACTGATAATAAGTTATATTGTAAATACCAATCTTATAGGAAAAGTATTTTTTAGTCCTAAGGCAAAAATCTTCAAAATCATTTAACACCTTCTGTATATTCTTTCCTCCCTTTCAAATTTCATAACGTGGAATCAATAAATGCATAAATCACAATGGTGATTGCTTGTTCCATTCTCCAACTTTGATGTTATTTTTATTCAGTTAATATTTATGTATTCAAGATGTCTAGGTACAGAAATAGGTTAAGTAATTCATCCATGCACCCTTTTCACTTTAGTTTTTTTGACTTCAAATTTTCAAACACTCTCTGAGGATTTTAAAATATACTTTGAGGCATCATTTTTTTTTAAATCTTGAAATTTGGCTTAACTCAAAAGCCACTTGTCTGTCATCACATTAATCTCCTGTTACCCTCTATGCTTGTTTAAGTAGTTTCCCCCCTGAATTTGCAAGAGTTTCATTAAATATCAGCCTGGGTTTTAAGTAATAATCATGTTGCTGTCTAACTAGGTGAGCCATCTTTTCCAAATTCTTCCTAGGATCTCACAAGGGACCCCAGATCCTACTTTATTCAATGTTTAATAACTAATCTCTGGACTAAAGTTGAATTTTGAACTGGAATTTTCAGAATTTCATGATACTAGCACATAGTCTCTGACCTAAGTCAGATACGGATCTTAACAACAGCTGTTCTGTATGGTCAGTTGACAACTCATATCTGTCTTTGATCCTTATGCATATTTAATTCTAAAAAGTACTTTTCTAACTAAGTTCTGGCTGAATAAGTTCCACAGTACTGCTTAAGACTATTCTCAGTTAACCTTTCACTTCCTGAAATGCATTCTACCCTCAAAGGTAAAAAGAAGTGCTTTCCTCAGGTTACGTCAGAGCAGATCACCAAAGCTGATTGTCCATGGCTGTGGCTGACCCTCTGACAAGCGCCATGCGATATGACACTGCCCTTCAGGTACGGGTGCACAGCCTGTCAGAGGAAAATGAGTCTCTGGAAACTCAGGTTCTTCTCTCTTCAGGGAACCTGGAAGCCCAGCCTTGGTCTACCTTTCTCACTTCTCTCTGGCCCTCCTGGATCAGGGTGAGGGGACAGTGGAATCTCTGTTCTGCCTCACCATCAAAGTCTCTTTTTTGCAGCCCTTTTAAAAACTCTTCTTGATGCTCATCAGATCTGGCCAGGACACTCTGCTTGTCCTGGATAATTCCTTCGCTCACTTTCCCAGGCTTTCTTGGCTCCTTATGCTCCATTCATTACCAGGAACACAAAGGGAGAGACACTTTGCTCCAAAAGCTGCCACCAGCAGGAATTCTTGGATTGGTATTTGAACTGAAAGGTGGACTGGTGTTTCTGGGATGTGTTTGTGGTTAGTACTGCCAAGACCAAGATTTTGTTCCTTCATTGTCCCTATGATCATGACCTCTCACCAACATGGAGCAGAGTAGGTATAGAAGCCAGACACTTGGGCACCACAGGAATTCTTTTGGACCAACTTGAAGCAGAGCTTCATTCAGCCTCCTTTCTTGGACAGCATCCTGGTGCCCTTCCTGAGGAAGACAGAGTGGACTGACTCTGCTCTGATTTCTATGCTGTCAGCACCATCATTTGCTGCCTGAGAATCCCTGATCTGTATGACCAACTACACAGGCAGCTACCCTTCATGGAGATGGACCCCTGGGGTCTAAGCCACTTGGTTTCGGTCCAAAAGGCATTTAGTGGAAGAGCAAAGAGTGTGCATTGGTTGCCAACAGGAAAATGCAGATATACCATTCAACTTTGTGGCTTTCCAACCATGTCTCAACTCCGAACTGATTCTACCTTCCAAGTCCTTCGCTCCAGGAAGGTCAAGCTTCCCTGTTTGACATTCCCATCTTT
Organism: Elephas maximus indicus; assembly: GCF_024166365.1. Classification (NCBI taxonomy): domain Eukaryota; kingdom Metazoa; phylum Chordata; class Mammalia; order Proboscidea; family Elephantidae; genus Elephas; species Elephas maximus. The sequence goes on along the minus strand of NC_064831.1, from coordinate 62,582,017 downwards.
CCAGGGACCAGGATACTTTTATTCAGACATTTCTGACCTGCTTTATGCAGCACCCTCTTTTTCACCAAATTGGAGCAATAATGACTTGACCTAGATGAAGTTGAATTATCAGGGCTGTACCCCATCATCATCTCTCTCTAAGGGCATTGATCAGCCCACAGAATCTTCAGAGCTGTGGATTTGGGAGCTACTCTCCAGGGTCCAGTCTGTACTTCTCTTTGACCAGGTTTGTTTGTTTCCTAGGAAAAAATAAAACACCACAAAGTGAGTGGGTTTAAAAATAAATTTATCATCTCACAGTTCTGGAGGCTGGGAGTCCAAGACCAGGGTGTTGATTGCACTGATTTCTTCTGAGGCTTTGAGAAAAAATCTGTTCCATGCTTCCTAGTTTCTGGTAGCTCCAGGTGTTCCTTGGTTTGCAGCTGCTATGTCACATGACATCTTCCCGCGGCGTATCTTCTCCTCTTTTATAAGGACACCAGTCATGCAGGATTAGGACCCACCCTATACTAGCATGACCTCATGTTAGCCTAACTGATAACATCCTTAAAGATCTTATTTCCCAAAGGGTCACATTCACAGGTTCAGGGGTTAGAACTTCAATATACTCTTTTTTCATTGTTGTGGCGGGGAGGGGGGGGGGCACAGTTCAATCCATAACACCAGGTTTCTTAAGAAACCTACCCCACCACTTCTGGGTCACCTGAGACCCATGGTAACTGTGACATAGCTCACTGTCCTGCCAAAGACCATCAAAGTCCCTGTAAAGTGGCAAGGAGGGCTCAGGATGCCTGTGAAACAGGCAGCATGGAGCCCAGCCCACAGTGGGTACTCATTTCCATGTCATAGTCTGTACACCCCAGTATCCCAGAACCACAGGATCAGCACCCCAACATGGAAATGGAAACTCTTAATCCAGTTGGAAAACTCTCCCTAGAAAGGGAAAATCAGAGTAATTCACGAGTTGTGACATGGGCTTGAGCTGATCGCCCAAACAAAAAAAAACCCAATTGCCATCAACAGAAAAGAGCAACAAGAGTTAGAGCAGGTGAAGGATTAGATAACTACTGTCCAACAAGCCCCTTTCCTGTCCTGGAGGCACCATCTCAGCTTGTGACAACTCTCTTCCCACCCAGGACCACCTGGATGCTGGACTATGTGGCATGACATCTTACCTGCAGTGCCATCATCATCGTTTCGACCCTACCCAATGACACAGCTGCACAATAAAGTAGGGCATCATGAAGCCTCCTGTAAGCCTTGGGACTCTGGAGTCCCAAAGATGTCCTCCAGCCCCTCCTGGGCCTTCTGCAGTCACATGGGCATAATTTAGTGTCTTAGCTCAGAACTATGACACAGTCTTCTGGGGTTTGATTCCCTGACCAGTATGAGGCATGTCTTCCAGTGTCAAGGCAAAGTCACCAATATCAGAGTGGCCAAGAGATTCATGAAAGATCTTTCCTGTCTTCTCAGGCTCCTAAATGAAATCTCAGACCTCTCTTCATACACCATCTGGAATTCTATTCTCTGTCTTCTAGGTCGGTGGTTTTCAAAGGGCTTTCCCTCAGAGAGGTATGCTGAGAGGTGATCAAGCAGGACTCCAGCACCTTCTCCCATTCCTTTCTGGTTTCAATCAGAACAGTTCTGCTTTTCTCTTATATTTTGCACTTCATGCTAATGTTTTTGTTAGAACAAAGGGTTCTACCACTCCTATAAAAAGTCTGAGAAACTAGTGATCTATTCCGAGGACACTATTCTGTAAATAACACTCCCAGAAGAGAAGCACATTCACTGGGTTATACTCTTACCACAGAAGGTCCACACCTTTTCCAGAATTCCAGCACAAGTACATTATCTATCCATTCCTCCTCAGGATCCCTCTGCAGTGATAAAAAAAAAAAAAAAAAAAACCCAGTGCCAGGCGGAGATAACCTCAGGATACCCAGGGCAGCCTAGGCTGCACCCTATACCATCCAGGTGAAATATAGACACACACATAACCTTGTTGGAGATTCCTGCCACTGCTAACCTCTCTCAGTCTGTTCTTCCTTTTCACTATCCCCCAGCCTTCAGTCTATGACACTCACCAGCCTTGTCTCCCCTGCACTCAGGATCCAAGGCTCCCCATTCTATCTAGCCAAGATTATCAAGGGTAAAGGAGTTAGGAATGTACTTTCCTGGACTCCAGAGTTTTGAAGTGAAGCCAGAGCCAGATTCCCACCTACCCCTTCCCTCCCAACTTGTATTACCCTCCTACGGGGTCAAGCCCTATCCCAAATTCAGAGACTCACCTTGGTGCAGAAAGGAGTCTGGCTTTAACAGCAGACCCTGTGGGCTGACCCTCTGCTTCTGGATTGTGCTCCCAAGATCTGATTTGGTGGCTCTACAGCTATGCCCTGGTGTCTGGCCCAAGTCCTCCAAGTTTCCCCAGGCACCAGATCCTGTTTCCTGGCACCTCTGTCACTCCCACAGGAAGTGTGGATGTGAGGAGGGATCAGGCTTGTTCTCAGGTGGCCATCCAGGTCTGTAGGCAGAACTTGTTCTCCGACAGCGTGAACACTTGGGAGGGACCATGGAGGGAGAACAGGAGATGTTAGAGGGAGGCAACAAGGCTCAGTGAGAGCCTGGAGGCTTGGTGAAGGAATGAGGTGTTGGAGATGGGGGTTAAGGAAAGGGGTCAGGCATGCTGGGGAAAATGCTAATGTTGGAGGCTCAGACTTCTGCCTTCTTTAGGCCTTTGGGAGGGACATCTGGGTTGGGTTTGGTGCTAAGGGTGGGAGTTCATGATTTCAGTGCTCAGTGTCTGGGCATGGGGCAGTGGGACAAGAGAACTATTTCCTGGGCTGATTTTTTTTTTTTTTTTTTTTAATCCAAACCCTCCTTAGCTTGGGCAGGAAGAGGCACTGATTCTAGCTACCCATAAAGGTGTACTGCTCTGCTCTGGACCCAGCCTGAATACTAAGGCCTTCTCTGAGCATCTCCTCCCTTAATACAGCTGAAGTGGTCCAAACTAGCATTTCCCAAACCCTAAGAACAGAAAGGTCAAACATAAAAGGATGCATATAGGGTTCTCGCCAACCAAAGATATCAAGACTGAATCCCCTCCCCACAAGAGCAGCAACGGGCCTTTCTGGGTTTTCAAAGGACTCAGATTTTCCTGACGGAATATCTCAGCTGAGTTCCTTTCCTCCAGATCTGTCTGTAGGTCATCCCCTCCTCAAAGAAACCCAACTTTGTAGCATTGGGGACTTCTCCCTCCCTACACCTCTTCCCAGAGCCAGGCTGTGGTGAGATGCCTACATAAGTTCCTCCGGGGACTCTGGGGATACCAGGAGGACTTGGAGTCCCCAGGTCACTCCTGGCCTTGTCTCCAGAGGATCGAAAACTGTTTGTGGGGATGCTGGGTAAGCAGCAGGGTGAGGAGGACGTTCGACGCCTGTTCCAGCCCTTCGGTCATATCGAGGAGTGCACCGTCCTGAGGAGCCCAGATGGCACCAGTAAAGGTGACCTGCACTGACCCCAGGACTTTCTGGTGATTCTGTCTCACTCTGGGCCACGTGACCCTTTGGCCTCTGTGGCCTGAGCCACCCGATCCCTCTGTCCTGCCCCAGGCTGTGCCTTTGTGAAGTTCGGGAGTCAAGGGGAAGCCCAGGCGGCCATCCAGGGTCTGCACGGCAGCCGGACCATGGCGGTGAGGGCGGGCACCGGGGGCCAAGGGCGAGGCCAGTCGGGCGGGGGTGGGCTCCTCCCCCTCATGTGCGCTCAGTGCCCTGAGAAACCGGCCAGGGTCCCTCGGGGCTGGGCCAGGGTCGGGACCAGTCACTGCGGCCTCCCCTGCGCTGCCCAGGGCGCCTCGTCTAGCCTCGTGGTCAAGCTGGCGGACACGGACCGGGAGCGCGCGCTGCGGCGGATGCAGCAGATGGCAGGCCAGCTGGGCACCTTCCACCCCACGCCGCTGCCGCTCGGGGCCTGTGGCGCTTACACCACAGCAGTAGGTGCCTGGCCTCAGCCGGCGGGTGGACCAGACTGGGGGCGGGTGGGGACAGGCAGCTGCTGGCCGCTGGGCCCTCCACCTGCGCCCGTCCTCTCTCCCAAAGATCCTGCAGCACCAGGCGGCCCTGCTGGCGGCGGCGCAGGGCCCGGGCCTAGGCCCGGTGGCCGCAGTGGCGGCACAGATGCAGCACGTGGCGGCCTTCAGCCTGGTGGCGGCGCCGCTGTTGCCGGCGGCAGGTACAGCACCCGGGGGTGGAGGCCGTGGCCAGGAGGGGGCCGGGCGGGTGGAGCAGTGACCTGACTCTCCGGCCTCCACCACCAGCAGCCACCTCCCCGACAGGCGGCGGCCCTGGCACGCTTCCTGGTCTTCCGGCGCCTATTGGCGTCAATGGATTCGGCCCCCTTACCCCCCAGACCAACGGGCAGCCGGGCTCTGACACACTCTACAATAACGGGCTCTCCCCTTACGCAGGTGGGCCCCCGCTACACCCAGATCTCCCCGAAATGGGGTAGGGAGCAGGGGGTTGGGGGGCAGGGCCCGGGGAAGGTACTCCCCCTCCATTCCTGCTGCCTCTCACAGCCTCCCTCTACCTCCCACCTTCACCGTGGGCCTCGCCCCCTCTCTCCCCAGCCCAGAATCCCCTGGCTGACCCCCTGCAGCAGGCCTACGCTGGGATGCACCACTACGCAGGTTTCATTTGGCGCTACACGGTCTGGGGAGTGTTGAAGGGCCCCAGAAAGGAATAGGGAGATTGGGGGGGGGGCGGGGGGATTAGGCTCTGTTCTGAGGAAGGAGCCAACCCCCCATCCCCTCCTCTGGGCCCAGGATGACCTCTCTGGGGGTGAAGGCTACAGTGGTCTCAGCTGAATTGGTCAAAGGTGGCCAAGCAGATGGGGCTCTGGTGGGAAATGGCTCCTGGGGGGGGGGGTCACTGTCCACTCTTATCTCTGTCTCCAGCAGCCTATCCGTCGGCCTATGCCCCAGTGAGCACAGCTTTTCCCCAGCAGCCTTCAGCCCTGCCCCAGCAGCAGAGAGAAGGTGAGGGATGGGGGCTGGAGATCAGGGCCTGGTGGGACTGGACTCAGGGTCCCTCCCCTGAACCAGCCTGCTACTGTCCCTGCAGGCCCCGAAGGCTGTAACCTCTTCATCTATCACCTGCCTCAGGAGTTTGGTGATGCGGAACTTATACAGACATTCCTGCCCTTTGGAGCCGTTGTTTCTGCCAAAGTCTTTGTGGATCGAGCCACCAACCAGAGCAAGTGTTTTGGTGAGCTGAGCCCCATCCCTGCAGACCCTAAGAGTCTCCCTCCATAAGGCAATGGTTTTCAGAAACTAAATGTATGGCACAAAGCTGGGTCACAGAACAGTCACAGGGCTTAACCCAGACCGGGAAGGAGCCTATTTCAGATTCACCTGGGAAGGTCAGATATCTGGGAGATGTTTGGCAAGGTCAGACTTAGGGTCTGGGCAGGGCAGGAGAATACTGGGTCTAGGACCAGAGATCCCCTCCAACTCCAAGGAAGTTTTGGGAACCAGAATGGGAGTTGTAGAGGGAGAGAGCCAACCTATGCCAGGAAAAAACAGGAAGAAGGAACATACCCCAACCAATATACTCTACACATACACACTCAGAGTTGCCTCTTGTCTTTCTAAGATTACACCTTTGTGTGTGTGTGTGTGTGTGTGTGTGTGTAAATAGTAGAGGGGTATGTGTTTGATAGGACTGACCCAAAGAAACAGGGAGAAGAGGGGGTAGTCAGGAAGGAGGCCCTGCCAGGCAGCGTCTCCAGCTAACCTCTCTGCCCACAACTCACAGGGTTTGTTAGTTTTGACAATCCAACCAGTGCCCAGACTGCTATCCAGGCCATGAATGGCTTTCAAATTGGCATGAAGAGGCTCAAGGTCCAGCTAAAGCGGCCCAAGGATGCCAACCGGCCTTACTGATCTGCTCTCATTGACCAGCCACAGAAAGGTGAGTCCGATGGACCCTAGGGAGATGGGACCTGGGTGATGAGGCCCTCCCAGCTTTGGTTTTTTTTTTTTGGAAGTTGGGGGCACCCCACCTCTGAAAAAGTGTGGGATAGAGAGATGAGCCAGGAGCTAGGAGGAATTCTCAAGAGTCTTTGAGCTTTTCCTCCAACCCAAGGATTGAGAGAAATTAGATAACAGTCCTACCCCCACGGTCTCGGGGTGGAAGAGACAATTACAGTAAAATTCCTCCAGTTCTGTTCTAGAGGTAGCCACAGGAGGCCATGAGTGTAGAGAACCTGTGTGTGGGGAGGGCTGGGAGTTAGAGAAGGAGACTAGAAAAGTAGATTTGGGTCAGCTTGGAAAGGGTCTTAAGGGCCAAGGAGTTTGGACTTTATCCTGAAAATAGTAAAGAACCATTGAGGAGTTTAAGCAAAGAAGGAAGACGATGTTAAGTGCTGGGATAATGGCACTGATCATGGACATGGGGGAAGAAAAGCAAGATATGCTTAAGAAGCAGGATTTGCTGGTCCTGGTGGGTGATGAGGAGGGACATGACAAGTTCCAGGTTTTTGACAGTGCCCATGGGTCCACAGGATGCTGCCTCAACTTTTGGAGATTTGCTATTTCATATGCCCCTGCCTCACCTGAGCTACCCAAGGGAGACTTTTGGAGGGGGTATCAAGATGGGGTCATCTGCCCAGAAGCCAGGGTTTGCTGCAACTCTTTTCCTCCAGAAGAGAGGCCCTGGCCACTCTCCTGAGATGCCACTGATGAGGCAAGCTGCTCTTGTCTTGTCCTCCAGGGTGACTTTTGCCTTTTCTTTTTTTTTTTTTGTTCTTTCCTGTCTCTCATCCACTAATACTCAACAGCAGAAAATGAAGAGTGAGAAGAAAGGAAAGGAAAAGCACAGAAATGCTTGAGCAGCCCTTCCTGAAGGAGCAGCTGCTGATGGAGGTGGATCCGACCCATGGCTGGGGCCTGGGCCCCAGGCCACTTTAGGGATTGTTTCTTACAAGTGGGTTGTTCTGTGCCTGGGGCAAAGAGCTCAGGCTGCCAGGGCAACTGGGGCTGACTGAGGATTGACTGTCCAGGGGAACCAGCAGAGGACCTTGGGGGTGCCACGGGCTTTCCAACAGGGAAGCCCAGATTTACTTCTTTCAAAATCATATCATTCCTTAGAGTTTAGGGACCAAAGGACTATTGCTTTTTTAAAAATATATATATATATCTATATAAATTAAAAAAAACACACAAACAGCAACAAAAAAGAGAAACACAAATGACAGTGTAGAGTCTCATAAAAGCTGCCTTTAAATATCCCTAGGAGACAGGGTGAAGGAGACCCTCGGAAGTCTCAGCCTAGGCCGAAGGAGGCTGTGGAAAGATTGTTCTGTGTCTCATTCCCTCTTGAACCCCCTCCCCACTTGCCCTTTTAAAAATAATTAAGGACTTGAGGTCTAGACTCATATGCAGGTAATGAGAGAGCTATGGAAGCAGTGAACCCACACCCCACAATTCCCAAACTCAGAGAGGACCCCTGAAGAGGCCGCAGGGGGTGCTCTGGCCTGGCCTGGCCATTATCACCCTGAGAGTTCCCCTTAGCTAGCAGAAATGGGAAGCTGCCCTTCTTTCTTGATGGCCTTTCCCAAAGTGGAATCACAGCTTCCCCAGGCAGGAAGAAAGAAGGAGTTTTGGCCACCCCAGCCTTCCCCTTCCCAGTCCAGATAGACAGAGACCCTGCCTTTGGCTGAGCCGAGACACCTCCTGTTTCCCCTCACCTTGAGCTAGCCCCAGCGTCCCCTTGCTCCAGGCCACCTTCTGTCTCTAAGTTTGCCCACCTGTAAAGTAGAGTCAGGATATATGTAGAGGGCTGTGACAACAGACTTGGAAGGTTTGCTACTGTATATACTGCCATTGAGAAGGGGATAATTTTCAATATGTAGAAGCTTCAGAATTAGAGGTCCCTCTTTACCCAGGACCTGAAAGGGAAGTAGATGTTTTGCCAAAATACTTCTTCATTCCTTTAAAAAGTACATCTTTCCTATGCAAGAGTGTCTCACATGTGCTTATCCAAGGTGCTTCTAGATGGTGAGCAGTGTTCAGCTTAGAAGTGGTGTGTGCTCTGTCTGTCTGTCTTTGTCTGTCTGTTGTATACAGTGGGTGCCATATAAAGCTGATCATTGGTGGTGCTTCCTGCCTGCTTCTGTGAGATGGGCAAAAGATCCAGCTTAGAACACCATGATTCACCTTGCCTTGGTCAGTCTTTCCTGGGCCTGCAGGGCCTTGTGTATATTTTTCCCAAGAGGATAACTTCTTCTCTACCCCACAGAGATGAACCAACTTAGTCTGGGGCCCCAGCTGGGTGGTGGGCACTCCAATTCCCAGATGCTGCTGCGAGGCTGGAGGCCTCTGATCTATATCACATCAGATAGTAAAGAAGGCTGGGGGTGGGGTGGGGTGGGGTGGGGTGCGGTGGGGTGGGGTGGGGTGGGAGGGTTCATCCTTCATAAGAGTTTCTAAGAAAACTTGTTCCCACCTGTTCCTCTGTCTTTGACTCTTTTTTTGAGGGGATGGGAATGAAAAGTAGATTTGGCAAAAACATTACCAGGTAAGGTGCTGAGTGCATCCATAAATAATTTTAAACAGAGAGAAACCAGTGTCAAGAGCATCTGTATACCAGCACAATGCTGACACATAGACTGATTGCCCTGGATACAGACAGAGATACAGAGCACATGCATATGCAAAGAGATATACACAGAGAGGCAGAGAGTCCCCTCTAGTACTAAGTGCTAAGCACTGAGCTAGGTGCTGGGGCTTAGGCATGGTCCAAGTACTCAGAGTTAGGGAGAAAGATAAATAATGTAGTTAAAAAGGAGTTCCTAGGTTGCTTGGGAGAGGTTGGAGAAGGGTTTCTCAAAGGAGATTAAGGAGAGGAAGAGTCTTCAAGGATGAACTAGGACATTTGGACAAAGCCATTTGGATAGTTCATCATTATGAATAATTATTATCAAGAAATTAATGATGATTACTGTTTATTCAGTGTCTATTATGTGGCAAGTACTGGGCACAAGACAAGACCCTTTTCCCATTCCTAACTCTATTCTGAACCTTAACTCATTACCGAATCATGTCAAAATATTTTAACCAAAATGATATTTAAACTATTTTCCGTCATGGCTAGGGATTGGATGACTGCGATTCCAAAGCTACCGAGTTTGGCAGGATCTAGATCAGAGGTCTGCATACTATGGCCTGTGGGCAAATCTGGCCTGTGGCCTATTTTAGTATGGCCTGCAAACTAAGAATGTTTTCATGTTTTTAAAAGGTTATAACAACAAAGCAAAAAAAGAATGAGACAGACCATATGTGGCTCACAAAGACTAAAATATTTACTATCTGGTCCTTTACAGAGAAAGTTTGCCAACCTCTGGTAAGATCATGAAAGACTTGTATAATGTCTAATGAGTTTGAACAACGTGGTGTTTGTGTCTGTTTGTGTGTGCACGTATTAGTCTGGACTTTTTCAGTTACGAGTGTTAAAAAACCACACCAAACATGGTTAAGCCAATAGGAAATTAACTGGCTTACATAACTGATAAATCAAGGGATGTATCTGCCTTCAGGCATTGCTGGATCTAGGGGTTCATATGATGATGCCTCCCCCTCTCAGCCCTGCTTCCTTCTCTATATCCTGGCCTCATTAGTTCTAGCTCTAAAGTCTTAGGGAGAACTTTGATTGGCCAGCTTTGGACATATACCCACCCCTAGGGTAGAAGAGTACCGAAACCAACCAAACCAGTTGCTGTTGAGTTGATTCCAACTCATAGTGACCTTATAGGACAGAGTAAAACTGCCCCATAGGGTTTCCAAAGAGCAGCTGGTGTATTTGAACTGTTGACCTTTTGGTTAGTAGCCAAGCTCTTAACCACTGCACCACCAGGGCTTCAGGGTAGAAAAGTAGGACACCGTAAGTGACAAGTTTACTAGGACCATATGGAGGGGAAGAAATAGGTCTCCAAAGGAAGGAATAATGGGAAAATAAACAATACTGTCTACTATATTCTACCTCTTTATTTCCCAGCATTCACCCAAGCTCTTCTTAACAAATTATAATTTCAGAAATGTGCCTGCCTAACAATGCAATGATCCTAGGCCCAAACAAAAACATACCTTCCAATAGGACACATATCAGAATCATATCCAGTTGCTCTGTTGAGCCCTCAGTCCAGGGTTCCTGGGTGATGTGCATTTTCTTGATCAAATCTGAATACGCCTTCTTACAATCTTGCAATCTATAGCTAAAAGATAAATTTCACTACCCCTACATATCCAATATGAAATAGTGGAGGAAAAATAGGATAACCATAAAAAACCCAACAACTCCTACTTGGAAAAGAGAAAAGAAAACAATAGTCACTAATCATAGCATACAGCTTTCTGGACAGTAGAACGAGTTTCTTGGTCAACAAAATTGATTGCTCTTGGTGCTTTCCCCTGGGAAATATTTTCCTTTATCCATTGTCCTTTTTGAACATCCCTGAGAGAATTCCCTTTTGGAACAGAAGTATTCCATTCTCCTTTGGATGTGGTTTTGGGGCCTAAAGATTGCCTTAGAGATTAAGCACTCCCAGGTCCCTGTTTGCAAGGTGTGAGAATTCTCTGGCAATATAATTCCTTCCAAACTGATTGATTTGATTCCTGGGCTCTCTGAGCTAGCATCCAAAATATCTTGCTGAGTTCTACTCCTTGAATCTGGATCGGGCCCATGTGGTTTTTCGTAACAACAGGTCACACTTTGCCCATTCCCCTATCCCTCAGCTTCACGGCTTCCGTAACGGCCTATTTGTGGTGGTGAGTCAACTTTAATCTGCTCAGTGCCCCCAGAGAGAGATTGCCTTTCAGACGCTTGACAGGCTCATCCTCCAGTGCCCTTGGCCCTGACCAGGTAGTCAAAATTTCCAAACGGTACTGGTTCCTAGGCCTCCTAAAAAGGAATTTCCTAGAAGTGAGGCAACCATGCAAGCACTCATTCTGGACAGCAACTTGTAGCTTGCTCCCCTACTCCCCGCCCCCCATCACTACCTCTGCCCATTATTGCATTGAGATCACATCATCAAAGGACTCCTGGGAGGAATCTGCCAGTGGATATTGAACTTGAGGGCCTTCTGAGAACTTGTGTAACTTAGGGACTGTGGGCAGAGCTTTTAGCCTTTAACAGGGCCTCTGAAATTTCTTTCCCTCTCTGGATGCAACTTGGGTGTCCTCTGTGTACGGAGACCTTTGGTCCGAGATAGGACTAATGACCGCTGACCTTGAAAGCAGCTCTGATTTGACTACGTGCTGTGGCCAGACCTGGAGGTTTGCCCCTGCCTCAGTGGAGCAGAGCATGCATACAACGCCCTGCAAAAGAGGGTGCTAAGGCTGTGGAGATCATGGGACCTCACTTGATCCTTTCCAGCTTCAGTTGTAATTTTTGGGCATACCCTGTTTCGACTGCAGCTGCCTCCATTGGGACACAGCCAACCCAGCAGGGACTCAGAGGCTGTTTTTGGCCTCTGGGCCTCCCAGTATAATCTGCACATTTATGTTACAAAGTCCTCTGTTTGGGGGGAGAGCCAAGGAAGGAAGAAATGTTATTGGCTCTGCAAGCTCAAAGACAGTGCAGTCCACGCAACTGCACTTCTAGGCTAGGCCCTGTGGGGTCAGCAAAGAGGTGAAAAGTCTGCATCAAGGGCAAACTCAGATAGTGCAGAGGGCCTCTCTTTTTTTCCCCTAGCCCTGATCTCACATACTGTTATCACAGCCTTCCCTACCCTCTAGCAATCTGGGCTGAGCAGAGCCTTGGACTGGTCATTGATAGAGGGGACTTTGAACTTCCAGGCTGCAGCTTCCTGCCCTCTAGCTGTCTAAGAACACAGAAACCCAGGAGGCAGACCTGGCTGCAAGCTTGGGTCTGACTTTTCCCAAGGGAAGTCTCAGGTGCACAGGAGTGCAAGGGATCAAGGAGAGAACCTTTGAAATGGGCCTCAGCTTCTCCTGGGGAGCAGGCCAGAATTGGCCTGATCCAGTGACCTCTGCACTAGGCCACTGAGAGGGAGCGAGCGGTTTAGGCTAGATTCTCAGAGTCTGAGTACAAAAAATCAATTTTGTCCTCAGCACCTTCTGGCTACCCTACTATTGGGATGGAGCCAATGTTGGGATGGAGGCTTAACCCAATTCCTCTAGAAAGCAGACTCTGAGGCAAAGATTAATGTGCTGACACATTACTTGGGAGATGGAAGCCCAGGATGATGAGGGGAAAAAACAAACAGGAGGCAAAGAAAGATGTAAAGCAACGCAAGATAATGCGTTACTGTGTTGACGGCTGTTTCCCAGTGAGCCATGCAGAAGGAGCAGGTCACTTGGCAGGGTTGTTTGCCAATCACATGGTGTTTGCCAGGGTAAGCCATACCTTGGAACAGTTCACCAAATGGAGAATAAGAGGGAATTTATCTACCCGTTCCCCTCTTCCTGTTTTCCATTGGCCAAGGTTCACCCCACAGAAAGCTAACTGCCCTGCACTTCTGAGTTGCATTGTCTGCCCCTTGGGTGGCTGCTTGGTATGTCAGGTCCCCTACCCTGTTGTGTGGTATTTTTACTACAAGTGTGGAAGTAGAGGGGCTACTTGGCATAGATGAGATGCCAACCAAGAGAGAGAGAAAGAAGGAGGTATTCTAAGGAATCCAAGAAGATGCATGAGGTTTGTGACCAGTACATCCCACTGTCTGCCACAGAACCCCCAGCCAAGTTTCCCAGGCACCAGAATTCCTAGCACTGTCTGAATTTTAAGACAAATAAGTATAATCTAATCTTAGGGGCCACCAAGCATCTGTCAGTTTGTTGTACTGTGGCGGCTTGCATGTTGTGATGCTGGAAGCTATGCCACTGGTATTCAAATACCAGCAGGGTCACCCATGGCAGACAGGTTTCAGCTGAGCTTCCAGACTAAGAAGGACCCAGTGGTCTACTTCTGAAAAGATTTAGCCAGCGAAAACCTTATGAATAGCAACAGAACATTGTTTGATATAGTGCCAAAAGATGAGCCCCTCCAGTTGGAAGGCACTGAAAAGATTACTGGGGAAGAGCTGCCTCCTCAAAGTAGAGTTGCCCTTAATGATGTGGATGGAGTCAAGCTTTTGGGACCTTCATTTGCTGATGTGGCACGACTCAAAATGAGAAGAACAACTGCAAACATCTATTAATAATCAGAATGTGGAACGTAAGAAGTATGAATGTAGGAAAATTGGAAGTCATCAAAAAGGAAATGGAATGCATAGTCATTGATATCCTAGGCATTACTGAGCTGAAATGGACTAGTATTGGCCATTTTGAATTAGACAATCATATGGTCTACTATGCTGAGAATAACTCAAAGAGGAATGGCTTTGCCTTCTTCATTAAAAAGAACATTTCAAGATCTATCCTGAAGTACAACATTGTCAGTGGTACGGTAATATCCATATGCCTACAAGGAAGACCAGTTAATACGACTATTACTCAAATTTATGCACCAACCACTACGGCCAAAAATGAAGAAATTGAAGACTTCTAGCCACTTCTGCAGTCTGAAATCGATTAAATGTGCAATCAAGATGCAGTGATAATTACTGGAAACTGAAACGCAAAAATTGGAAACAAAGAAGAATCAATAGTTGGAAAACATGGCCTTGGCAATAGAAATAGCGCTGGATGGAGAGCATGATAGAATTTTGCAAGACCAATGACTTCTTCATTGCAAATACCTTTTTTCACCAACATAAACAGCAACTATACACATGGACCTCGCCAGATGGAATACACAGGAATAAAATTGACTATATCTGTGGGAAGAGACAATGGAAAAGCTCAATATCATCAGTCAGAACAAGGCTGGGGGCTGACTATGGAACAGATCATCACTCACTCATACACAAGTTCAAGTTGAAACTGAAGAAAATTAGAACAAGTTGGCAAGAGCCAAAGTATGACCTTGACTATATCCCACCTGAATTTAGAGACCATCACAAGAGTAGATTTGATGCGTTGAACACTAATGACCACAGACCAGACGAGTTGTGGAGTGACATCAAGGACATCATACACGAAGAAAGCAAGAGGTCATTAAAAAGACAGGAAAGAAAGAAAAGACAAAAATGGATGTCAGAAGAGACTCTGAAACTTGCTCTTGAACATCCAGTAGCTAAAGCGAAAGGAAGAAATGATGAAGTAAAGAGTTGAGCAGAAGATGGCAGCTCAAGAAGACAAAGTAAAGTATTATAATGACACATGCAAAGACCTGGAGATGGAAAACCAAAAAGGAAGAACACATTCAGCACTTCCCAAGCCGAAAGAACTGAAGAAAAAAATTCAAGCCTCGAGTTGCAATACCGAAGGATTCTACGGGGAAAATACTAAACCACCCAGGAAGCATCAAAAGAAGATGGAAGGAATACCCAGAGTCACTATACCAAAAAGAATTGGTGGATGTTCAACCATTTCAAGAGGTACCATATGAGCAGGAACAAATGGTACTGAAGCAAGAAGTTCAAGCTGCACTGAAGGCACTGGCGAAAAACAAAGCTCCAGGAATTGACAGAATACCAATTGAGATGTTTCCACAAATGGATGCAGCTCTGGAAGCACTCACTCATCTATGACAAGAAATTTGGAAAACAGCTACCTGGCCGACTGACTGGAAGAGATCTATGTTTATGCCTATTCCCAAGAAAGGGGAAGATCACTGAAAAGCAGCTGCAGCAGTGTATCAACGGGGAACTGCCAGAAATTCACGTGGGATTCAGAAGAGGATGCAGAACCAGGGATATCATTGCTGATGTCAGATGGATCCTGGCTGAAAGCAGAGCATACCAGAAGGATGTTTACCTGTGTTTTATTGACTATGCAAAGGCATTTGACTGTGTGAATCATAATAAATTATGGATAACATTGCAAGGAATGGGAATTCCAGAACACTTAATTGTGCTCATGAGGCCTGTACATAGATCATGAGGCAGTTGTTTGAACAGAACAAGGGGATAGTGCGTGGTATAAAGTCAGGAAAGGTGTGTATCAGGGTTGTATTCTTTCACCATACCCATTCAGTCTGTATGCTGAGCAGATAATCCGAGAAGCTAGACTATATGAAGAAGAGTGGGGCATCAGAATTGGAGGAAGGCTCATTAACAACCTGAGTTATGCAGAAGACACAACCTTGCTTGCTGAAAGTGAAGAGGACTTGAAGCACTTACTGATGAATATCGAAGACCACAGCCTTCAGTATGGATTACACCTCAACACAAAGAAAACAAAAATCCTCACAACTGGATGAATGAGCAACATCATGATAAACAGGGAAAAGATTGAAGTTATCAAGGATTTCATTTTACTTGGATCCACAATCAACACCCATGGAAGCAGCAGTCAAGAAATCAAAAGACGCATCGCATTGGGCAAAGCTGCTGCGAAGAACCTCTTTAAGGTGTTGAAGAGCAAAGATGTCACCCTGAAGGCTAAGATGCGCCTGACCCAAGCCATGGTACTTTCAATCGCATCATATGCACGTGAAAGCTGGATGATGAATAAGGAAGACTGGAGAAGAACTGATGCCTTTGAATTGTGGTGTTGGCGAAGAATACTGAATATACCATGGACTGCCAAAAGAACGAACAAATCTGTTTTGGAGTAAGTACAGCCAGAATGCTCCTTAGAAGCAAGGATGGCAAAACTGCATCTTACGTAATTTGGGCAGGTTGTCAGGAGCGATCAGTACCTGGAGAAAGGCATCATGTTTGGTAAAGTACAGGGAGGGCAGAAAAGAGGAGGATCCTCAACTAGATGGATTGACACAGTGACTGCAACAATGGGCTCAAGTGTAACAACGATTCTGAGGATGGCGCAGGACCAGGCAGTGTTTCGTTCTGTGGTACATAGTGTCATTGATCCGGAACCAACTCAACGGCACCTAACAACAACAACTTAATGGCTTATCTTAGACGTACCCTCGTTCCTCCTTGCCTCTTTTTAGCCAGACACAGCACACACAAGGCAGGCTTTGCACCTGAGTGATGTAAGCACAGGTTATGTCTATCCCTCCTGTGCCAGCCTTAGTCAAAATCTTCCCAATGAAGTTTTACATTTGCACATTCTCACCCTCTCCTTTCTGATTCTTTTCCCTTTTGATGCCCCCCCTTCTCACTTTGTTCCCCAGCCACAACACTGTAGCAGTATTAGTTTGTTACATCTATTTTGTATAATAACCAAAAACGTAAGGGGTATAAAATAACAAGGCTCATAGCCTTCAGTCACATAGTACATAAGTTCAGAGCAGTTGGGGAAAGAGCTGGCCCTGCTCCCTAAAACAACTCACCAACAAGGGTCCCATCACAGCTTTTGATAATCATGTGTGGGTGGGGGTGTATTTGAACATGTACACTTTGGGTAAGCATCAGCGATCTTCCCCAAAAGAGAAACGTCAAACTCCAGTCCTTCCAGGATTTCCCCTCCCTGCCTTCTCATATCAACTGTCTCGTAGTCTGTCCGAATCTTCCTGGCTTCGTTTCTTTTCCTATCCAGTCTAGATTCTATGGTCAGTCACTTTAGTCACAATTTTTTTGTTACTACGTTTTCCCTTATCCTTTAAAACCACTGCCCCTGGATGATTCCAGCCATCTACCTTCTCTACTCTCTCATCCTAAACCAAGATGAAGGAAATCACGCAGTCCTGCAAACTTGAGCTTTTAGGTAGACCCTGTTTTAGGTAAGTTTAGCCCATGAGCCCTATTCTTTGGGAATTATTTTTTCCACACCCGCACCCCAGATCCACAGGCCATGTTTGTCTTGCATGACCCCTAACACCCTGGCTGCAGTTCACTGAACTGTGAGTGGATTCCTCGGTGATGCTGTGCTAAACAGATGTTCTCTCCTGGGAATCTGGGATTAAGACTGAGATTGTGATTCTGACTGGACTCCTTTCTTGAGCAGGAGCTATAAACTCAGGAGCTATGGTACAGCCACCTCCCTCGCCTACTATGAGAAATGGAGAAAGACCATTTGCAGAGAAAGAATGTAGCATAGAGAGGCAGAGACCAGCGATAGCGAGACTGCTCCCTGGTTCCTAGCATTCTACAGGCCCTTCCTGAGATCCTCTGACCTTAAAGTCTCTGAGTCACCCTTTATCTAGAATAAATCGCTTAAGCTAAATTGAGTTATCTTGTGTCCAGAGCTAATACAAATTCAGCTAATACAAACACCCCCAGCTTGACTCTCAGTATACCCCACAACCCCTCCACATGTCAGCTTCCCCTGCCATCCCCTATTCTATTTCACAGAGAAAATAAAGACCATGGGGGAACTGCATCAATTTTCTGCCTCCTCCAAACATTTGAATTTCTCTCACCCTTTCTATTTCAGAGGTAGAGAGGTCTCCCCTCAAATCCAAGGTAAATCCTTTCACTGTGATCTGTATTTCATTCCTTTTTTGCCTCTCCAGGAAGTTTGCTCTCCTTTACTTAACTATCTGACTCATGGTATCTTCAGCTTCTTCTTCTCCTCTACTCTTTATCTCAGCATACACACTTGTCAACTAATCCAACCTTAAAAAAAAAAAATCCAATTTTAATCCCACACTCTACTGACTATTGCACCTTTTTTTCTTGCCTTCAAACCAAGCTTCTAGGAGTACTTACACTATCTCCACTTCCTTGCCTTCTGTTTATTCCTTAAATAGATGCCATCTGACTCCCCCTCCCCACAAATATCTACAGAAAATATTTTCACCAAAGTTACAAATGACTTCCAAACTGCCAAATCCAGTGGACATCCTCAGACTGAAACTACTTGACTATTTGATCCCATTGGTTGATCACCGTGTACCTGCTACTCTCCTCTGTTGGCTCCTGTGGGCTACACTCTTCCAGTTCCTTCCTGCACCTCACATGGCTCCTTCACAACATCCTTAATGACTCCTTTTCCTTCGTTCACTATTTAAATATAAAAACGGTTCACAACCCATTTTCCCCCTCATCACTCTTCCCAGTGACCTCAACAACATGCACCTGAAGCAGACCCTGGCAATTTTGAGCTGCCCGGAATCTCAATCCCCTTCCCATGTTACAAGTCTTGGAGGTAAGCAGAGTCTACCTTCCATGAAAGATGCTGAAAAGGTCAGTTTTTTTTCTTTCCCAGTTCTCTGGCAGATATGACAGAGGCATGTGACCTAGGCCTGGCCAAGCAGCCCCCAAAATGTTGATCCTGGAGTAAGTGATTCAGTGAAACCAAACAGTAGAAAATCCTGATGGCAGTGGCCACAGTGGGGTCAGCATCATCCTCCTACAGGAGGGCACGTTTTCCTCCATTCTGGCAGGACAAGGACAGTATACAGCTTTGTTTAGAGTTGCCTTTTCTGCCAGTGACCAGCAATCCATGACTGCCAAGGGTTGGATAATCCTGCATCTTGTATATTATGAAAGCCAAATCCTCTCTCCCCAGCTAAAGTGAGTGAGAACAAAGGCACGGAGGTGGCAAATGTAGCAGGAGATACTGAAGGTGGGGACCTGGGAAGGTCCAGATAAATAAGGGAATCCTGATTCTCCAAACTACACCAGAATGCTCCTTCCCCTTCCTAAAATTGTTGTTCTTAGGTGCCACCGAGCCGGTTCCAACTCATACCCCATGTACAAAAGACTGAAACACTGCTGGTCCTGCAGCATCCTCACAGCCGTCCTTATCCTTGAGCCCATTGTTGCAGCCACTGGGTCAATCCACCTCATTGAGGGTCTTCCTCTTTTTCGCTGACTCTCTACTTTACCAAGCATGATGTCCTTCTCCAGGGACTGATCCCTCCTGACAACATGTTCAAAGTAGGTGAGACCTGGTCTCGCCATCCTTGCTTCTAAGGAGCATTCTGGTTGTACTTCATTAAGGCTGATGGAAAATTCTGGTAAGGATGATAGGAGGTTTGGAGATGCCTGGGAGGGGTTAATAACCATGATAACCAAAACCATAACATTTATGGAATACTTCTAGTGCTAGGTATTCTCCTGGTTACTTTACATGTATTAGCTGGTTGCTGTTAGTTGCCTTGAAGTGACTACAGGTGTGTTAGGTATTCTCCTGGTTACTTTACATGTATTAGCTGGTTGCTGTTAGTTGCCTTGAAGTGACTACAGGTGTGTTACGTTGCACCATAAGAAATGCAGGTATTTCACTTCTTATATCCTACCAAAACGGCTTTTTCACCATCTCTACCGGCCGGCCTCCGCCTCCGGCAAGGCGGCCCCCTAGTCTACAAGCACCCTGCAGCGCCCTTCCTGATCTTTCCTCCTCACCACATGGGGCGCCAAACACAAACATTCTTCCCTTGGAGGGCCCGCCGCGTTTCCCCCAAAGCCCCTCTCCTTTCTCCACATCATCCTCCAACTCAGGGCGCAGGCGTCACCCCTGGCTCCGCACCTCCTTCTAGCCAGCGGACCCCACGCAGGCGCCCCCAGCCTGGCGTCGGGCGGAGCGGCGGGCCACCCCGGCGTAGGCCGCGTGGCCATTGGTCGGGAGCGGGCCACGTGAGCGCGGAGTCGCCCCGGCGCGTGCGCAGAGCGGCTCAGTGCGCCGTGACGGAAGGGCCAGGCGTGGGGCCGCGCGACCTCGCCCGCCCGGCCCCCGCCCCTTGGCCTGCCGCTCCGCCCCCGCGGGGCGTCCCGGGCCGCTCGTCCGGTCAGCGGCGGCCGCGCGCGGCCCGGGGTCGCCGTGAGTACTCGCGAGGGCGTCCTGTGGGGCGGCCGCCACGGGGACGGGACGGGGCGGGGCGGCCGGGCCGCGGGAAGGGTGGGGGGCCCGCCCCGCCTCGGCCGGGGAGGGTGAAGCGAGGGGCTCGGACCGGGTGACACCGCAGGGCCCTGCTGGGCTCGACAGGCTTCGCGCAGCCCGGGCGGCGGGCGTCAGTGGTCCGGCACCGGGCCCCTTGCCTGCCGAGGCAGGCGTTGGAAATCTGGGGGTCTCCGGAGCCACCGGGAGAGGAGCTGTCGCTGCTTCCGCAGGGGAGGCCTGAGGGCCGGTCGTGGACGCGCGGGTGGCCGAGTGTTTTCGAAGCCAACCCCGTCCTTTGTCCCCACCGGAATCGCGGGGTTAGCTGTAGCTGCGGGGATCGCCCCTCCAAGGGCTCTTCCTGGCACTGTTCAGTGGCCTGGTCTTCCAGAGAAGGGAGCGCTCGCTGTTGGAGCGGAGTAACCTGCTCTCCCGGGAGCTGAGAGTTTTAACGTTGAGCTCGGAGCCTTCTCTGACCAGATGTAAAGTTGTCACACCGAGAAGCGCCCCTGGACCCAGGGAAAGACCTTTGTCGTCCAGACTCGAGGCATATTTACATCTGGCCTATTCCCTTACAAATTCCTAAAGCTGCTTTCAACCACCATCGTCCAAATTAAACACTGGGCTGAACAACACCCTTGCTCTGGGCTCTCTTCAGTCAATCTATATTTGGCCCCAAGTTCTCTTGAAAGGTTCCTTTACCTCATTTAGATAAGTCAAATAGGTCTTTTTTGTTTAGTTCATTCATAGTACCCTTAATAATTATAACTCCACCACATGAATATTTGATGTGAATTAGACTTGTCAAATATGCTTCAGTCCCAGTACCCACTATACCTTTGCTGTTGACCTTAAGCAGGTCGCTTGACCTCTCTGGGCCTGCGTATTCTGTCAGTAGAATAAAGGCTTTAAATTAGGCCATCTTTCATGCTGCTTCCTATTTAAGACATCTGTGATTCTGTGACTTCCATGGTCTCCCACTCTTCACCTTTTAAACCCTCTCACCATCTCTCCAGAGGAGAGGCCATTGAGCGTAGAAGAAACAAGTCCCTTTCACTAACGCAGCCTGTTTTGAAAAAGCTGGTAGTCTCTAAGCTGTCTCTTCCCTAAATAAGAAAAACTCCCTTTTTTTTTTTTCTTGTGACAGCAGCAGGAAGCAAGCAACAACAGCCCTTGGAGAAAGGCTAAGTTTTTCTTGACAAAAAAACCTTAAAGTTGCTACTTCTGGCCCTCGCTGCCATCATCCTACCACCAAGCCCAAGACAGCCCAGGCTGGACATTAGTGCCTCCCTCTTTACTCTTTTGTGATCATCTCGATCAGCACCTGACTGTTTTTCTTTTCAAAGTTCACAAACCCAGTCCTCAGATCTTCATATTCTGGTACTCAGCCGCCCTTGAAGGTGAATGGAATCTTGTTTTTTAAAAATCATTTCGTGTATGATTTTGTCTATGTGTGGAAGCATTTGGGTTCTTGTGTGTACCCTCTCATTTGGCTTGAGGAGCCTCTTTTACTTAGTGTCCAGCGAGGGTTCATTCATTCCTTCACGCATTCAGTAAGTGTGAGTGTGTGTGTTGAGGGACCACTATGTGCTGAGAATATAGAGAGTGAAAACAAAGTCCCTGCCTCCATGGAGTTTGCAGTCTGGTGATAAAAACAAACAAGTACATAGTATGGCAGAACATGGTAAGTGCTGTAGAAAAAAATTAAGCGGGGAAGCGGGGAGCAGATAAAGAGGGCCAATATGTGTGTGTTGGGTTGTTTTATTTAGGATAGTCAAGGTGACCTTTCAGCAGAGATCTGAAAGAGGGAAGGAGCAATCCATGTGAGTATCTGGGTGACAGGCATTCTAGGAAAGAGGAATAGCAAATGCAAAGACCCAGAGGTGGGAATATGCTTGACATGTTTAAAGAAGAGCAAAGAAGCCATTGTGGAGTCTCAGGGATAATAGTCCTGCTTACATTCAGATTTGACTTTCTAGGGAGAAGCCCTGTAAGAGTAGCCTCTGGTATTTAACTTTATATTATGAAAATTTCCAATCATACACAAAAGTAGAGAGTACAAGAAACTTATGAGTACAAGAAACTTATGTACCTGTCGCCTAGCTTCATCAATAATCCACACTTTATTTCATTTTTTTTTTTTGGTGCTGGAGTAGTATTTTGGAGCCTTGGTGGTACAGTGGTTAAGTGATTCCGTTGCTAATCAAAAGGGTTAGCAGTTCAAATCCACCAGCCGCTCCTTGGAAGCCCTGTGGGGCAGTTCTACTCTGTCCTGTAGGGTCGCTATGGGATTTTAAAGCAAATCCCAGAAAACCTGTCTTTTCATGCCTAAAAACTTCAGTTTCCTTTTGCATATTGTTTAAATGGGTCGGGAAGTACTATCAGCTGGAGGACAGTTACGCTGAATTTACCCTGGCATTGTGCCTTATGTCCCCATTGCAGGTCAGTGACCAGGCTTAAGTTGGTATCTGAGGAACAGACCACAGGCCCTTGGAACTCCAGAGGATCTAGAACATTGGTTTTCAAATGTTATCATGCATCAGAATAACTTGGAGGGTTGTTAAAGCAGAGATTGCTGAGCCCCACCATTGGAGTTTCTGATTCAGCAGTCCTGGGGTGCAGCTGAGTATGTGCATTTCTGACAAGTTCCCAGGTGGTGCTTTGGTTACAGACTCCACTCTGAGAACCACTGATCCAGAGACCTACAGTTCAACAGACCCATATTAGAGACCAAGAACATCTGTGTTTGAGGTGGGGGTAGGTTAGACTGAGGTATTTGCAGAACCAGGAAGACCTGGAACAGTGGTTTTTCATTTTCGCTTCACAGTAGAATCACCTGGAGAGCTTTTTTTTTTTAATTTGATACTTGGGATCCATCCCCATGAAATTGAGTTAATTGGTGTTGAGTGGGGCTGTGCACTCATGTGTGTGAAAAGTTCACCAGGTGATTGTGACTTGCTGATCTAGAGAGTAACAAAGCTTTTTTAATTTGTTCTTAGGGTAGCTTCTGCCATCCCCTGCCATTAAAACCTTCATAAATTTGGCAGATGAATTTTTTTCTACTTAATGTAGAGGTTTTTGTGGGACTAAAAGTGGCTAGTATAGGGTTGGGGGGGTCCTCAGGGTTAGGACGGAACAGGGAAACTATGTGAAAGGACTAGGGGGTCAATGTTTTTCTGAGCATTTGTTGGGATCATTATTGCATTTTTATTTTAGGCATAGGTTCCGGGATGAGTCTGGGGCATTATTTCGGCCATAAAATCTCAGACCATGGCTACCAGAAGATGTTTGGTATTGCTGAGGATTTTTAAGGTAGCTGTGATTGTCATATAAAGGCTTGTAGTGATTCCGTTGCTTAAAGAGATGATGAGTCAATCTAGAGAAATGACTAGGCGTAAAGAGTCCAAAAAGGATCTCAGATTCTGGTTCTTAACTCTGGTGGGGAGTGGTGCTGTGAAGAATGTTCCAAAATGAACTGACTAGAGAGTAACATAAGCATCTGGTTCTGCCACCATCTTTTGGCTCCAGGGGTTGATGTAGCATTATGAGCTAGAGCAGGAACTTGAGACTCCACAGTTATCAGTCAGATGACTGCAGACATGTTCCATTCCTCATTCTCACCATAAACTGTACATTCATAGTTCATTTTTTTTTTAAGAATCATGTGTATAAATGTGTGTGTACATGCATGCAGGTATGTCTTTGTGCAAGTATCTGGACATATGTATAATGAAAGTGTATCCCTAAACTGTTAAGTGGTGATAAAACCAGCTGTTGTCTACTTTCCACAGGACAGTGACTTGTCACCACCGCAACAGCAGAGTCTGCCATTTCCAGCAGATCTCCAGTTAGCCCGTGATATCACCCCCTCCCTTGTCTCCCTTCGTGGCCTCCTAAATGCCCATCTCGTTGGCCTGGGTTCAACTGGTGGTATGGAGGGGTGCTGCTTAGCACTGACCTGGGAGTGTGAGTGACCCACTGACCCAATGGTGAGAACTGACTGCCCACCTCTGCAGCTTATCATCCACGGGTAGATGGGACAAAGTGCAGACATCACCCTTTCCTGGTATTTTTCCTTCAACCCTTTTGGAAAGTGGAGTGGCTATTTGCCGTTAAAGGAGAAGGGGCATGGAAAGAGTATTACTTGGTGGGTGAGTTTATGTCTATGTTTGTAGATGGCTTTTCTTGGGAAAGAAGGAAACAGTTAACTACTTTCAGGGATTGAAAGAGAGCTTAGGTGTGCTTGGGAGCTGCCTTGGTTAATGATCCTAGGAAAGGCTAGCTTGTACTAGAACCCAAATGTGGCTGGCAGTCAACCTTGACATTGAAATTTAAGTCTTTTGTATCCTCCTTCTCCTGGCTACTAGAGCTTCAATCATACTTAGACTTAAGGAGACCAGAATTCCCTACTGTTTTCCTCTCTATCCCACCAAGTCAGAATTAGGCCATGAAGATTCAGAAAGAGCCTGAGACTCTACCAAAGAGTGAGACAAAGGAAGAAAGGGATTAGTGCCTCAGTTACTCTATATCAAGGGACCTTCTCACAGTGTTTGTGGGAGCCTATTTCCTAGCCTGTTGCCCCAGCCCAAGCCATGGGATAACAGGGACCTACCAATGGGTTGTATTATTTCTCATCACTAGGACATCAAAGGCCAGTTCTGGAATGATGATGATTCGGAAGGAGATAATGAATCAGAGGAATTTCTCTACGGAGTTCAGGTGAGGCTATAGCTGCAAGACCCATGTTGGATGTATGCTTCTGTCTGGATGCCTTAGGCGTGAAAGAGATTGTTCTAAAGCAGAGATGAGTTGAGGATACAGTGTTGACGTGATCTGAGCATGATCTTGTGAGAGCTGATCCATGTTATTGTTCCTGCTTGGGACTCATACCTGTCCCAGAGTACACCATAGTCTCTGTCCATGGAGGCTGCTCAGATGTTCTTAGTTAGAAATAATTGTTTTTATAGTCCCTTGTCACTAGCCAACCCCCAGAACTCATTACCATCGAGTCATTCCGACTCATAGTGACCTACAGGACAGAGTAGAACCACCCCACATGGTTTCCAAGGCTGTAAATCTTTATGGAAGCAGATTGCCACATTTCTTTTGCAGAGTGGCTGGTGGGTTCAAATTGCCAACTTTCAGTTAGCAGCCAGGTGCTTAAGTACTGCATCACCAGGGCTCCTTTCTCACTAGCCAGTGGGGGTCATTTCATTCATTAGTATCAAATTCTTAAAAGATTATCTCGCCATTGATTCCTTAATGCCACCACTGCCCAGGGCACAGTCCTGAGCAGGAGTGCCAGAGAATGTCCAGATAGACCCAAGCAGAGTTAAATGCTGTGCTTTTCAGCCTATTCTGAGTTCTCATAGAAGGTATGCCTAAGCATACTGGTCATGGTCAGAGAGGAAACGCTGGAGACCCAAGGATGTAAACTCCTCAAACAAACCCTGCAGTGGGTCTGCCGAAAGGTCTTAGAGTGGTGATGAGAGGGAGACTTGTCTGTCAGTGAACACCTCACCTAGGACCACCACCAAGAGCCCCTTCATATAGGCAGATTTCGTTTCACCTATACTGCTGCTGTTCCATTTTCCCTGTTCTTGGAGTCTCTCCATGTTCTTTTTTATCTTTCATCCTCTTCTTTTCCACCCTGTTCATCTTTTTCCGTCCCTCCCTACCACCAACATTTTTGCTGCTGACTCAGGGAAGCTGTGCAGCCGACCTGTATCGACACCCACAACTCGATGCAGATATTGAAGCCGTGAAGGAGATCTACAGTGAGAACTCTGTATCCATCAGGTGGGGCTCCACTTCAGGGATGGCAGGGGAGCAAACCACTTCTTTCTGAGTTGTTAAATGGCTAGAGGTTTTTTTCCTTTTTATGGTGTGATAGGAGGTCTGTGGACATAGATAAAAGCTTAATGATAGTGGGAGTTGCTCAGAATACTTAAGCTTGGCTGACAGGAGCCAGTGGGAGAAGTATAGCCACTTTTCTTAGAAAGTCCTTCTAATCCTAGACCCTTCTAGGCTGATAGTTTCACCTTTTGACCTGGAGAAGACCCTAATCATGTGAGTGGCTTGAGGGTATAGCTGTGAATCTAGATATAGGGCTACCTTCCTCCCTTCCCTTCCTTCTTCCCTGCCACCAGGCTCAGTTCTCCCTTCACCTCAGCCTGTTCCCTTCTTTCTCCTTTAATGATTCTCACCTGTGGTCACCTGTGTCTCTACAGAGAATATGGAACTATCGATGACGTGGACATTGACCTCCACATCAACATCAGCTTCCTCGATGTAAGTGGTGCCAGTGCCTGCCAACAACATGTCTAGCTGGACTTGTGGATTTTGTTATGTAGGCCAGGAACCTTGTTCCTGAGTACTGTATTTGGAGCGCATGTTCTTCATCCCTGCCCTTCCTAGACCATCAGCAGACAGTGGTGTGTACTGTCATGTGCATGTGTGTGTCATGGGGGGAGAGCATCAAACCATTCCTCTCTCTTGCTAAGCTAGTAACTATTTCCCTTACTGTTTTAGGAGGAAGTCTCTACAGCCTGGAAGGTCCTTCGGACAGAACCTATCGTGTTAAGGCTGCGATTCTCTCTCTCCCAGTACCTTGATGGACCAGGTAAAGGCAGTGACTCAGTTGGGTGCTCTGAGTGTGGTCTCATCCACAGCCATCAGCCAATTGAAGTAGAGAAAAACTAGGAATAAGGCCACTGGTAGGAGTTTTTCAGTCTCCTGTCATTGGTGTCTTCATCCCCTAGCATCTGTTAGCCATCCCTCCTAAGACCTTCTTGGTTAATAAAATTGTTCTCTCCGGCTCCCGGATATCATGTATTCCTCCCCTCTCTCCTCAGCTTCCTACTAAGGACATTTGAACTTGACCATTCAACTCCCAAAGTCTACTCTCTGCCTCAAGTGTTTTCTTCCTCCCCCTTACTGTTTAGAGTGCCCTGTAGCAACTATTTTTAGAACCTAAGCAAGCTATTCCACAGAACTGTGCCTTCAGATTCCCAGGAGGATAGCGATATGTACATACTAGGAGCTTTCTCTTCTCTTTGCAGAACCGTCAATTGAGGTTTTCCAGCCATCGAATAAGGAAGGGTTTGGGCTGGGTCTTCAGTTGAAAAAGTAAGAACTTTGATCTTTCCTGGTCATGGACATGTGAGGGGAAGACAGATGGATATATGTGGATGGACAGGCAGACCCTTGGATGGATGTTGATTTTATACTAAAATACCTTCTGCAGTATACTCAAGGAAGGCTGAAATAAATTTGGGGAGCCAAGCTTGTGGTGGCAGGGAAGCCTATGGTTCAGGGGTATCTGGCCTTGAGACTTCCTGGAGGTCAAATGAGAGGCTCATCACTATCTTTTAAAGAAAAGTAGAACCCTGGAATGAGTCATGCTGTTCACATTTCCTCTTACGGCTTCTTTGTGGACTCTAGGAGCTCCAATGATTTTAGTTTATTGGACGTGTTGAGAATCTTGCTAAGCATTAGGTCTACAAAGAGAAATAAAGCACAGATTCCACCCTCAAAAGAAGTTTCAGATAGAGTCCAGTGAACCCATGTTGTAATATAAGTGAATATGTAAGGTTTAGAAAGAACAGACAGGAAGGAATGACTCAGCCTGGTGGCAGGTGGAGGAGGGCTGTGAATGAAAGAATGAGAGGCAGATGATTAATGGTTTTTAAGGATGGATAAGAGCTGCCCATATAGACAGATTCTGAGAGTGAATAACATTTGCAGAGTCATAGTCATGTGAAGCAGCCAGTGTGTAGGACACTTCAAGTAGTTAAATATTGCTCTTTTTTTTTTTAATTGTGCTTTAGATGAAGGTTCACAGAACAAATTAGTTTCTCATTAAACCATCAGTACACACATTGTTTTGTGACGTTAGTTTCCAACCCCACGGCATGTCAACACTCTCCCCTTCTTGACCTTGGATTCCCTTTACCAGCTTTCCTGTCCCCTCCTGCCTTCTCGTCCTTGTCCCTGGGCTGGTGTGCCCATTCAGTCTTGTTTTGTTTTAGGGGCCTGTCTAATCTTTGGCTGAAGGGTGAGCCTTAGGAGTGACTTCATTACTGAGCTAAAAGGGTGTCTGGGGCTCAACTCTTGGGGTTTCTCCAGTCTCTGTCAGGCCAGTAAGTCTGGTCTTTTTTTTTGTGAGTTCAAGTGGTCAAATATTACTTGAGTCTCCAAGGGGAGTGTGGTAGAAACCAAAGCCAGAGAAGCAGGGAGGGGTTCAAATCAGAGAGAATCTTGGGCTTCTATAGACAGTTAGGAGCATTGAAAGGTTTTAGGCAAAGGAAGGATATGATCAGATTTAGTTTTAGAAAAACCATTTTGGTAGTATTGTTTGAAACCAGTTGGAGGGGGTGAGATAGGAAACCAGAATCAGTTTAGTGGTAGGCATTTGAAGAAGTCCAGACATGAGATGATGAAGGTCTGAAGTAAAGTATGACCATAGGTAAGAATGGAGATGAGAGAGAGATTAGAGGATTTGGGGAATATAAAATCACCAAGTCTTGAGTGATTTGGGTGTGTTAGATATGGTCATAAGAGCTAAGGAATAGTGGAAAATTACACCTAGATTTGCAGCCTAGATGTCTGGGTAAATTGTGATAACCTCCGAGTTAAATAGAGATATAAGAACAACAGCATTTTGGAATGGGGGTAGATAATTAGTTCTGTTTTAGACATTTGTTTGAAGTTAAAGTTGGGATATGCAAGTATGCAAGTGGAGGTGCTCGATAGACAGGTATGTGGATTTGGTACTTATAGAAGTTAGTGTTAAAGATATACATTAGTGTATGGATGCTAATTATAACTCGTATAGAATCTGAGAGATTGCTAAGGGAGAGCATGGTAGAAGAAAATAGGATCATGGGCAAAACACCCTTTATAACACCCAGACAAAATAGCCAAGAAGCCAGCAAGGCAGACAGGAAGAGAAAACCCTAAAGGTAGGTCAGGGAAGCAGGAGAAGAATGAGAATATAATAGTGTCGTAGAAGACAAGGGAGGAGAGTTTCCACAAGGAAGCCAGGTATTAGGATAAGTAAAAGGAGAACTGAAGAGTTCTTGTTGGATTTAGCAATTTTAGTGGACTGGTGAAGGTAGAAACCAGGATACAGTAAGTTGAGAAGTGAGTGGTAGGTGAGGAAGGAAGAACAATAAGTATGGATTGAGAAATTGAATGAGGATGAAAAGGGGAGAAAGAGGTAGCTAGCCTGAGGTAAAGGAACTTGAAAATTTTCATAGACTGCAGGAAAGGAACTGATAGGAGAGAGCAGGGATGATTGATAGATCAAAGGTCCCTGAGGAGTCAAGAAGGGCCTGGGATCTAGAGCCAGAGAGAGGAATCGATCTTAAATAGGGGAGTCATCTTGTCTCCAGAGAGTGGAGGGATCGAGGTAAGGATGCAGATGGAGATAGGTTTTGTAGTAGGGTTGGGAAGTTACAGGAGCTCATCTTTGATGGCCTCAGTTTTCTCTGTTAAGATGAAAGAGAGTTTGTAGATGAAGTTAGGAATTTTAGATGATAAGAGTTTAATAGCTTAGACTAATACTAGTGAGAACTGATCAAGGACCAGTGAAAGGACTGACAAGTCTAGCTGAGGGCTAGTTGGAAACCATAAATTTAGTGAAGTAATTTTTCTCCATGTGAAGGGACTAATCATCTTCACTGTTCGCCAAGGCAGAGAATGATACCTCCATCCTACCACTTCTGCCCCACTCTTGGTGGAGTCATTTCTTGGCAATAAAAATTCTAATGCTCACAGCCACTGAAGGTTAACCTCGATGTTTACTTCTAAAAGTAACAGGAGTGAGTATTTACCCCCTTATCTTGAATAGGTGCTTTAAGACAGTACATTTCCATGTGCTGAGGTCATGTCAAGGGAGTCTTCAAACACATATTCCCCCACCACAACTACTTTTGTAGTCCCTGGATCTGAATTTTGGATTAGTTGCATCTCTGGGTCCTTATTTATTGATCAACTCTCCTGCCTGAGCTTTCCTAAGCCCAGTCTCTTTGATCTCCCAGGATCCTGGGCATGTTCACATCCCAACAATGGAAACATCTCAGCAACGATTTTTTGAAGACCCAGCAGGAGAAGAGACACAGTTGGTTCAAGGCAAGTGGTACCATCAAGAAGTTCCGAGCTGGCCTCAGCATCTTCTCACCCATCCCCAAGTAAGTGTTCCCTTAGGAGCTGATAGTCTCTGGTTACCTTAGTATTGTCTTATCCCTCACCCCGCCTTCTTGATTTCCTAAACTTATCTTGTCTGTCGTCTCTCTAGGTTCTCTCAATGCTGTATCTGTAGCTATTAACGCTACCCATATGGTCCTGTCATCCATGTGTCCTTACTCTTCTACTCTTGACCCAATACTCATACCCCATCCTTTATGTAAAACACAGTACACCTAGCACGTGGCGTGTGTTTGGCAAAATGCATGCTGACCTCTCCGTCTTTGGTTCTCATCCTTATTCCCCTGCCTAAGGAGGCAGAGTGAGGAAACAGACACTAATTCCTCCTTCTTAGGCAAGGATACATTGATCTGTTTTCTACGTTCTAGAAATAAATATTCCGTTCTTTGACCCCAGGTTTACCTGGTTGCTGTTGTTGGGTGTTTTTATTTTTGTTTCCCCGGTACCTTTTAATCTTCCCAAAGACAGATACAAGCTGAGGTGCCAGATACTTACTGTTGAGCACTAAACAGATGGCTCTGGGGGTCACAGATTTTCAGCTTCACAGGCACCATTATTGACAATCAGATGTGACTAATTTTGCCTAGCACAGCGTTTAGTACTTAATGAAAAATATATGTACATTGAGTAAATGAAATGGCATCCTGTCCAGGGGATCATTCCATACCCAGTGTAGACACCATAGAAGGTGACCTAGCCTCTGCCTCTGCCTACCCTTCATGGATTTGTTGTGAAGAACGCACAGATAAGGGCATAAAAATCAAGTTCAGGTGCATGATCTACGTGCTTTGACAATGTTTAAGATCCAGTGGAATTTTCCTCAGATAGAAGTTTCTCTTTGGCCTGTGTCACTTCACCCATCCTGGCCTAGATCTGTCTCATCTTGAGTCCTCATACTGAATCCCCGGTGTCAACACTTCTGTTTGCTCTCTCTTCTCCAGGTCTCCCAGTTTTCCTATCATACAGGACTCCATGCTGAAAGGCAAACTGGGTGTACCAGAGCTTCGGGTTGGACGCCTCATGAACCGTTCCATCTCCTGCACCATGAAGAACCCCAAAGTGGAGGTGTTTGGCTACCCTCCCAGCCCCCAGGCAGGTCTCCTGTGCCCCCAGCACGTGGGCCTCCCTCCCCCAGCACGGACCTCTCCTTTGGTACATGGGCTGGGGAGGGTTTGACTTGGGCATTAGGAGGGTGGGAATGGAAATGTGGGAGATAGTTACTCAAAATAAGATGGAAGTATGGTTGTCCAGGTATCATAAATCAAACCTGGGCATATACCACGAGTGGTTAGAATGGAATACATTTCTCATAGCTGAAAACTTATATCCAAACTGCCTGGCTAGTTGTTATATTAGTAGGCCATAAAGCAGGGAGTCTGGGGATGGTCATCCCAAGGAGATGTCATATATGATTTTATTACGTTGTAGGGCTAGGGATAGGACTTAGTAGTTAGCTGCTGCACTGACCTGTTCCACCTACCTTGAAAGAGGATCAAGGCCAGGTGGGCCCTTTTCCTTTGGAAAAAATGTGTAAAGGTCCTCTCTCCAGCTTTGGGATTACTTAGGCTGATCCAGGCTAAGACTTAAGTACTTTTGGAGAATCCTAGGTGATGGGTGTAAGTAAGGCCTGTCTAGACCTCGGCTTCATGGAAGGCTCATGGGGTCATTTTATTCTCACCAGGTCAGTGGTCACTGCAAGAACATTCCCACTCTGGAATATGGATTCCTCGTTCAGGTAATTCCAGAGCTCCTTCTCTCCTGTCGTCTGACCCATCCGATCCTTTGTTGTTGGTCTCCTAGCTCCTTAGTCATTTAACAGATACTTCGTGAGTTGCTTTGCTCCCAAAACTATGCTAAGTGTTGTATGGGTAGGAGAAAAGAAGGCACAGTTCCACCCTCAAGACGCTTAGCATTATTGGGAAGACAACACTCACAGATCACTTATGATCAAGTGCCAAACGAGGCACTGCAGATTTTAACTGTGTAGGTATCTAGATGAGAGAGAGGGATCAACACCAATGTCTTTACAGTCCTAAACGTCCTTGCTCACAAGGTCTCTGGCCTCTTTCACTGCTCAGCAGTTACTGGTTGTTTGCTTCTTATTGTAATCATTCTGCTGCCTACACACGCTCCCACTTTTGTATTTCTGTTACCTTTGTTTATGCCATTACCTCCACCTGCCTTCTTCCCGGTGTCTGCCTGTCGAAGTCAAGGCTCAGATGCCACCTTTCTATTAAATGTCCTCTGATACCCTAACTATATGAGTTGAAAATGATCTCTCCCCGCACTGCTTTTTGTTTTATGTGGCACCTATGTGTCACATACCCTATGCTGCCTTAAGTTGTGATTAACTTTTTTAAAAATAATATTGTGTTTTCAGTGAAGGTTTACACAGCTGTTGAGGTTCCCATTCAACATTTCTACACAAGTTGTTCAGTGACATTGGTTACATTCTTCACAGTGCGTGAATATTCTCATTCCTGTTTTGGTTGTTCTGATTCCATTAATCTATTTCCCCTGCCCCTTTACATTCTCATCTTTGTTTTAAAGTAATTGCTGACCGTTTGGTCTCATATGAATTGTAATTAATTTTTGTATATGCCACATCTCCTGTTGCAGTTTAGGTCTTTTATATATCATTGCAGCGTCAGGAGACCTTTCACAGAGCCGGGTAAATAGTAGGCGTTCAATAAATCTATATTAAATGAATAAATAAAACCCTTCGCATGTCCTATTATTACCAGCCCGGAAATATGTAAAATGGGAACAGCCTGATTCCAAGGAAAGTGAGTTGATTGGAAAAGCCATGTTAAGACACAGTGTTTGTAAAATACTCTGTAAAATGTTGCTGTGCAAGCTTTGGATTTATGCCGTCTTCCCATGACAGAGTTCTGTGCGTGTGGTATTAACCAGTGGATAGGCTGATTGTTCTAGGTAGTTGAAATGGCTTCTCAGGCCTCCCTGTCACCTGATCATGGACTAAATATCTCTCCCAAAAGGGACGGTCTGTAATTACTACAACTATTGTTAATAGTTTGATTAGCACCTGTTAATGTTTATAAAATATTTTCATGAAATCATCTCATTCCTCCCAACACCACTATGAGGTGAATAACACCCCACTTTATAAATGAAGAAACCGAGGCTCAGGTTAACGACTTGCCCAAAGTTACATAAGATACAAAAGTAGATGCAGGGCTTTAACCAGGTCTTCTAAATATAAGACCATGGCCAGTTTTTTTTTTTATTATACAGTCTTAGCTTTGCAGTTGGGGCATCAATTTACATGCAAGGCCCAAGAATTAAATCTTGCCCTAGGTACAGGACTGGGAGGGAGGAAAGTAGCTGGAAAAGATGCTGAAATTATTCCTCATGTCTGCCTATACTTCCAAAAGATTAATAGAATCTTTTGTGTCCCCAGATAATGAAGTATGCAGAGCAGAGGATTCCGACCCTGAATGAGTACTGTGTGGTGTGTGATGAGCAGCACGTCTTCCAGAATGGCTCCATGCTCAAGGTATAGGCCTCTACTCTGTGGCCCGCTTCCTTGGGTCCTTAGCCAAGGACCTTCCTTCCTGGGTCTGTGGTAAAGGTGAAATTCTGTCCATACTCCCTGAGACTCTAAGAATAATTGCTTTTCTCAGAATCTTGGCAGTCTTATTTGGCGAGATGAGGATATGAGAATATTTTTGAGGATAGAATGAATCCCCACCTAACATTTAAAAATTGGACATGATGCTGTCCTCAGGGACTCCAACTCAAGGTGGGTAGATAGACACTTAGTCATAATCACAATATATATTAAGTGTAATAAGAGAAATAAGCAGTGATGTAGAAACTTAGAAGAGAGGGCATCTGACTACTAGGGAGGTCAAGAAAGGCTTCATAAAGGAGACAGCATTGATTCCCAAGCTTATGAGTAAGTTATTTTAATTTAGATTTAACTTATTGTTAGAATAGCTTGTTTCTGACATAGAGGCCCCAAATCCCTCCCTTGTACTAGAAGATTGTCCCTCTCTCTTGCAGCGCCTTCTTACTGCATACTTCCCTTTCTCCTACCCCCATCTCTTTAATATGTCCCATTCAGCCAGCTGTCTGTACTCGTGAACTGTGTGTTTTCTCTTTCTACACACTGGGAGTCATGTCTGGAGCTGCAGAGGAGGTGGCCACTGGAGCAGAGGTTTGGAAGAGGCAAAGGTGGCTGGGGAATTGGGATCAAGAAAAAAAGGCAAGGGAACCCAGCAGTTTTACTCTCTGGAATTTAACCTACAGAAATGCCTTTATATGTAAAGATGTTCATTCTACTATTGTTTGTAATAGTAAAAAAGTGGGTACAGCTCTACCTCTAGGGGGTCTGGTTACAGAAATTTGGTACTTTATAGTGGAAATACTATACAACTATTATTTATGGATAGAAAATTATAATATATTGTTATATAAAAAAGGAAATACAGTAGTATCTGTAGTACATTTTTTTTTTTAATTGCATTTATAACAAAATAACTATTTCCATAGGAAAAATTTCTGGAAGGATATACATCAAACTTAACAAGTTACCTGTGAGGAATGAGATTTGTTTGGAGGTTGGGGGGATGATTTTTATGTTTTTTTTAATCACTTCAGTTTAATTTGAAATTTTTTAATGAGCTTGTATTTTCTAATTAAGAAACCACAAACATAATTTGCTTTTAAAAAGAACATCAGGGAGAAATGCTCAGAGACTCTGGAAGGTAGAGCTGTACTGGCTTTTGTGACTCCCAGTATTGGGAAATCATTAGCTTCTGGTCCCTTTCACTCCTGTCTCCTAAGGTGGTAGACCTGCTGGTGGCCATGTGCAGGGCAGCTTTGGAGTCCCCTAGGAAGAGCATCATTTTTGAGCCTTATCCCTCCGTGGTGGATCCTACTGATCCCAAGACGCTGGCCTTTAACCCTAAGGTACAATTGCTTGGGAAGAAAATGGTACAGAAATGGGAAAAGATAATGGGAAACTGTAGGTGTCATTCGAATATACACAACAACTTGGAATAAGGAGAAGAAATGAAATGCTTGGCTGTGAGATTGTGACTCTCAGAAGGCAAGAGCCTAAACCCAAACCCAAAACCCAGTGCCGTCAAGTCGATTTCAATTCACAGTGACCCTATAGGACAGAGTAGAACTTTGCTGTAGAGTTTCCAAGGAGCGCCTGGTGGATTCAAACTCCTGACTTCTTGGTTAACAATCGTAGCACTTAACCACTGTGCCACCAGGGTTTCCGGCAAGAGCCTAAGGAGTAGGATATCATGGCCTTGTGCTTATAGGGTTTGGCGGGGGCCCCTCACTGCCCAGGAAATGAGCAGGTGGGCCATAGAAGAAAGTGACCCCTCCTGAATGGGAACTCCTAATGGGAGAGAAGGCAGACCCTATACCTTGTTTCTTAGAACTCTTGAACCCTAGGCTTTAGCTGTTTCAATGAATAAATAGCTGAGTTTGTCAGAAGAAGGGGAGAAGAATTTATATGTATTATATCATGATAGGGAAGAATATAGACTTTGAACCAGGCAGACCTGGATTCCTTTGAGGTTTGGGTGCTTTCTACCTGAATGGTGTTAGTCAGGCCACTTAACCTTTCTCAACCTCAGTTTCCTTATCTTTAAAAAGGGAATAATATCTACCTTGTATAACAAAACGAGAGAGAATGTATGTCAGGAACCCAGCACAGTGGCATGCTATTACTTTCTTGCTATGTATCAGGCACAGTACTAGAATCTTTACATATGTTGTTTCATTTAATTCTCAGAGCATCTCTGTAAGGGTGGTAGGTGTTATCTTCATTTAGAAACAGGGATGCTGAGGTTCTGAGAAGTTCAGGAACGCGCCCTAGTACATCTAGCTGGTAAAAAGGAGCTAGCATGCGGTTCCAAAACTGTCTGACGTTAAAGCTTACATTCTTTCCATTACATTCTACATTGTTTCCCTTGGGCTGAAACTTCTTTTGTGCATCTGGCCCGCCTTTACACCACATCTTACTCCCCTCCACTTTTCTTCATTTGGTTCTTCTCTTCCCATTGATTCCCTGCAGAAGAAGAATTATGAGCGACTTCAGAAAGCTCTGGATAGTGTGATGTCCATCCGGGAGATGACCCAGGTATTCAGCCCTCTGTCCCCTGCTCTCTACCTGCCCAGCTCAAGTGTTCTGTTCTGCTTGGAATTCGTGGGAGTAGGCTGAAGATTTAGAGATGCTACTCAATGTCCTCACTATATTTTTTCTAGTCTTCCCTCTTAAATCTTCCTAATCCTTGTTGTCTGTTTGTTAGCTGTTACTCCTTCTCTTCACTCTTAACGTCTCTCTCAACCTTTACCTTTGCTGCTAAATCCTTCGCAAGTTGTTCATATTTAATGTTTTCCTCATAATTGTTAGGCAGTTAGGGAAGTAAGGGAAAGACTTCTGCTCTGGGTTGGGAGGGGGAGGAGGGGGGCTTGGAGGTAAGGAACTAGACCCAGGGGCCTACATCTTCTGTCCTTCCAGGGGTGGGGCAGCCACATGGAGCAGTGACCATCCTTTGACTCAAGGCTGTCCCTCACCAGACTTCCCCACCCCTCGTCTGCAATCTCTGCATGAATAGACATTCATTTGTACTCACATTTACAGGTGGGCCTCTTCTCAGCAAATCCTATATGTCACAGTTCAGATTAACACATAAGATACACCTAGGAGGAATAATTTACATGACAGAGGATCCTTTGCTTTCTGTAAAGCTTTACCACAGGTGTCCTTAGCGTAATTTTTCTGGGACATTGATTTATTTTTTGATTTATGATCAACTTTTTAGGGTTGTAGGAATTGCATAAAATGAGGGAGACCCACCTGCATGTTGTTTTGTAAACATCTTCGGTCATTTTCATATTTATGAATCTTCCCAACCTGACTGGGGCTGCTCAAGGGTGGGAACCCCATCTCCTCTTGCCCCCATGTGGCCTTCAGTGCCTAGCCCTGGGCCCTGATAGTCAGCCTGTCAGAAGTGGGAGGGTTCCCACCTCTCCTTAGAGTTAACCTTATGGCCATTGTCTTCCAGGGCTCGTACTTGGAAATCAAGAAGCAGATGGACAAGCTGGATCCCCTGGCCCATCCTCTTCTGCAGTGGTATGGATGGAATGGCTCATCCTTCTCTAGGGGATTATTGGACATGGAACCTACACCTTCTCTTAGAGGTGGTTTCAACATTTTTCCAGAGTTACAGGCATCATGGCTGCTTTTCCTTGGGTTTCTGCTGATAACACCTTGTCCTGAGAAAAATTAAGAATTTACAGAGAACCCACAGATTCTAATATGGTGCTTCAAGTTCTCTTTAAGTGTTCCATGTTTCCCAGTAGGTGTTTGAGTGCTCCTTGCATGTAGGAATTAACACTATTCAATTCAGTAAAGTTTTCTGTGCATTCAGAGGGGTCTGTCTTCCCCTAGCACCCGTTTGTCCCTGTCTCACGGCCTTCCCTGATGAGGGACAATGTCCCCCGTTTGTCCCTGTCTCACGGCTTTCCCTGATGAGGGATAATGTTCAGAGCCTTTAGGCACTGTTGTCATGTTCTTTTCCTAGCAAAACTTCTGAACATTCCCTCCTGCCCTCCACCCCTTGCTTTGCCTCCCTGATCTTGATTGCTGTTGTTTTCCTGATGTAGTTTTCCTATTGTAACTTGCCTCCCTCTTCCTAGTCAGTCTTTGACATCAGTACCTTTATGCATGAGGAATGGCCAGGCATAGAACATCCAGGGTGGCATCACAAGTACAGAGATGAGGCACAAACAAACAAATCGTATCCACCAAGGAGATAATGCTCTCTTGCCAAGCCCTCAACGTTTTACACTTCCGTTCTCCCCGTCCTCTGAGTTCAGTCTAGGTACAGCCCAGTCTGTCCCTGACTCCTCCAGAAGTGTGTTCTAGTTTCTTTTATTCCTTTCTCTAGCCCTGACAGTAACTTTATCTTCTCCATTTCTTCTTGTCCCTGAGAGCCTTCAGGCAGAAGGGCTCCTAAGCCCTGGTTCCGAATCTCTGAATCCCAGCTATAAGTTGTCACTATCCTAATAAAGACCTCTCTCAACTTTGGTTTGTAACAGATCCCTTGTGCTCTGCCTTTTGTTCTGTTCTTTTCTCTCTCTAGATGTCAGCCCACCTCTTGCCCCTTTATTTCTTTCGTCCGTTGTTTAACCCCCAGTAACTAGCTGGCCTCTGGACAGGAGCTTCCATTTTACGT
Source organism: Elephas maximus indicus (assembly GCF_024166365.1). NCBI lineage: Eukaryota > Metazoa > Chordata > Mammalia > Proboscidea > Elephantidae > Elephas > Elephas maximus. The sequence goes on along the minus strand of NC_064831.1, from coordinate 62,543,800 downwards.
TTTTATACATAAGCATTACCACTCATGAGGAAGGGCCAGGTAGTGACCTCAACATTTCATACAGTTCAGATGGACTTGGAATCCTTGCTTGTTCTCTCAGGGGTCAGAAGGAGACTGCTGCTTTGTTCAGGGTGGCCAAAGCACACACTTGGTCTATCCTTTTCCTTTTTTCTCTTTCTTCCCAGGATCATCTCTAGCAACAGGTCACACATTGTCAAACTACCTCTCAGCAGGGTAAGTGACCGTTCTCCCTCTAAATCCTTTAAGTTTCTGGCGGGGGCAGGGAGGGACTCCAAACCAGCTAGCTGCATTGGTCATCAGCTTGCCTAGTGGGTTCTGTCCATCAACCATAGTCTTTGGACCTAAGCATGTTTTCCTTATACGGGGCTAGCACAAGTTCGAGTTGCTCCCTCTCCCCAACCCTTCCCTCCCTGATCTCCATTTCTGCTCTGTTTTCCTGACCCCACCCCACCCTGGGCAGCAGCTGAAGTTCATGCACACCTCACACCAGTTCCTCCTGCTGAGCAGCCCTCCTGCCAAGGAGGCTCGGTTCCGGACCGCCAAGAAGCTCTACGGCAGCACCTTTGCCTTCCAGTGAGAGGGGTGGAGATGGGGGATGGGGGAGGACAGCGGATAGCCTAGGGGACAGGGAGGACAGGTGCCCTTGAAGAATATGTGTTTGTATTACCTCTGTCAACCAATCGGCAAATATTTATTAGCTGTGATGGTGGTAAGTGCTCTAAAGGATAAAATTACATATGAGATGGTCTTTACTCTCAGACAACTTATGATGTAGTTGAGGAGAGATGACATTCACATTAAAAAGATGTGGTTGAAGGAAATGATTGGAAGGGACAAATTCAAAAACTATTTTGATGAAAAACCAGTAATCTATGCCTAATTGTTGGATGGGACAGAGAGGAAAAAAAGTTACTAAACGTAACTTGGAGCGGTGATACCATTTTCTTAAAGTAGAACATGAACACAGGACTGGAAGCCATAGTGGGATCAATAATAAGTTTGTGGAGTTTGAGGTGAATGTGTTGTATTTGAAATATCTAGGCAAGTGAAAATACTAAAACCTGCAGTTGAGGATTTAGGATGAGACTAGCCGAAGCACAGAAGAGAGGATAGGACTGGACATGGGGATGTGGGGGTTAACCACGTGTATCTTCCATGTGCGTGTCCATTGCTAGGTGTATCTCTGTCCATTTTCATGTGCTGTATAAGTAAGAGTGGGTAGGATGGCAGTCTTGAAAGCTGTGTCTGGGAACCTCACACTGTAAGGAGACACGTGTTGTACCCTACCTTACAGTGGGTCCCACATTGAGAACTGGCATTCGATCCTGCGCAACGGGCTGGTCAATGCATCCTACACCAAATTGCAGGTGAGGCTGTGCCCGTTTCCCCTTCCTCTCCACCCCCCTCCCTGCCCCCACTCAGTTTTGGGGGAAGGCTGCTCTAGAGTACTGTGTTCCTTTTGTGTCACCGTCCTCAAATCTAGCCTGCCTTGGGGGCTTCCCTAGAGAGGAAGCTGAAACTGTCTATAGCAGGAATGTGGCTGTTGTATATTTGACCAGACTGTTTTCTGGTGGTTTGGGGAATGGGAATGTAGCACTAGTCAGGAACATGGAATTGCTGATTGCACCTACTGGGCTGAATTGTTAACTGACTGAGTTTTCCAATTTAGATAGTTATTTATTCAGAGAGCTGACATTGGAGGCTATCAGGAGACTGATACTGCTTCTTTGCCTTGAGAGATTCCAGGGACTGCTTATTACCCCTCCTCCTGGCTACCTGTTCTGTAGTTCCTCTGTTTTTGAATCTGCGTATGTTCCAAGGCCTGGGGATAGGCTCTTGGATTCTGAGGGACTGACTCTATGGCTCTTCCACTCCCCACTCTCCAAGACATCGATACCTTGTATTTCATAGGCAAGGGGGTTAACCTGTGTCCACTTCTCAGCCAATCAGCTTTTCAAGAGTAGGTGCCCAGAGTATCTGAACGAGTGAGAAGGTAGACAGAGGGCAGGATAAGCCTTGTGGCTGTTTGATATATAGCCGTGGGACAGCCCAGGCTCATATTGCTCATCCTGGTGTTTCCCTGCAAGCTGCATGGAGCAGCCTATGGCAAAGGCATCTACCTGAGCCCCATCTCCAGTATTTCCTTTGGATACTCAGGTAAGAAATACTCTCTGGCCACTTTGACTTTATTTACGTTACTTCCATTTTGTGAACACATGATCTGTGTGCTGTTTCCTTCTTACCCATCTCATGGATATTTGGTTTATTCAGCGCTCTCCTCAGTCATGGATACATTGTCTATCTGTCTGTCTGTCTCTCTTATTAGAAATTTAGATTCGTTACAAGGTGAGGCCAGTTAGTTCCCTTTCTGTTAGGCAGTGCTCTTCTTCATGGGGATAGTTTTGTTCATTGTAGGGGCTTGGGCCTTGGAGTGGGTTTGAGAGTAACTGGGACATGAAATGAGGCTTTTTTGCAAACTACATTTTTTGGTATTGACGATAGCCTGTTCTAGATTGTGTGTGCGTGTGTGCACCCACGTTGCATGTGAATTTATGTTTATGTGAGTACACCTGAAGACTTGAGTTCCTTCCATTGACTTGTGTTTCTTGAAACGTTGTTCTTCCTGTCAATAATCCTTCTAAAATCCCTGATGATGCAGTGGTTAAGCGCTCAGCTGCTAACTGAAAGATAGCACCCACCAGCTGCTCTGTGGGGGAAAGATGTGGCAGTCTGCTTCCATAGTGATTTACAGCCTTGGAATCCCTATGGGGTAGTTCTACTCTGTCCTATGGGGTCACTACGAGTTGAAGTCGACCAGATGGCCTTGGGTGGGTTGTAATCACACATAGCATTTTATTTCAAAGGTAAGAAGTCAAGAAGGCCCACATTCTAATGGAGAAATGAGTTTAGCTTTGTCCAGCTCAGAAAAAGAATTTGACTTAGAGTTCTCCCATTATTCTAGGTTTATGTCTTAGTTCCTTCGTGGTCTGGTTTTGTTCTCTGTATAGTTTGCTTATAAGGGATAGCCACCATATGGTTTCATGTTCACCATATGAAGGGGAGGAGCCCTGGTCCCGCAGTGGTTAAGAGCTGTGGCACGCCACACTGCTAACCAGAAGGTCGGCAGTTCGAGTCTATCAGCCACTCCTTGGAAACCCTATGGAGCAGTTCTCCTCTGTCCTACAGGGTCATTATGAGTCGGAATCGACTCGATGGCAACAGGTTTGGGGTTTTTTTGTTTGTTTGTTTATATGAAGGGGACTCTGCTAGATTCTTCATAGACTGTTATTAAGCATTCTCTAGTAATTGTAACTGTTACAAGAAGACTTACAGAACTAGAAAGGTCTAACAACAGGATAATCCAGACAAAATAGAAAAAGATAATATAGATACGAATGAAAACAAATGAAATAAAAACAAGTACAATAGATAGATAGGATTAAAGAAGCCAAAAGATGGTTCTTTTAAAGAATTAACAAAACAGATAAACCCTGGTTAGATTGATAAGAAAAAATGTACAATTAAATAAAATCATGAGTGAGAAGGGGGATATAACTACAGATAGAGCAGAATTTAAAACTAATAAGTGAATTCTGTCAACTTTATGCCCATATTTGAAAACTTGGACAAAATGGAAAAATTCCTAGGAAAATGTAACTTAACAAAATGACGTCCAGAAGAACTAGAAACATGGATAGCCCTAAAACTGTAAACAAAATTGAAATAGTAGAAATAGTTTAAAAATTTCCCAAAAAAGAAAACACCAAATCCAGATAGTTTTACAAGTGAGTCATAAACCAAACTTTCAAGAAATAGGTTAGTCCAACCTTAATACAAAATCTTCCAAAAACAAAACAAAACAAACCCAGTGCCGTTGAGTGGATTCCGATTCATAGCGACCCTATAGGACAGAGTAGAACTGCCCCATAGAGTTTCCAAGGAGCGCCTGGTGGATTCGAACTGCCGACCCTTTGGTTAGCAGCCGTAGCACCTAACCATTACGCCACCAGGGTTTCCCAAAATCTCCCAGAGAACAGAAAAAAGAAGGTAAATTCAACTTCACTAAAATTAAAAACTCCTATTCATCAGACACCTTCAAGAAGGTGAAAAGACAAACCAGGAGAAGATACCTGCAACACGTGTAGCCACAAAAGATTATTTATGAGAATATATAAAGAATTCTTAAACATCATTGAGAGAGACAACCCAATAGAAAAGAGGCAAATGAAAGTACAAAAAGCTGCTCAACTGCTATTAGCCAGGGAAGTAAAATTGAGAGCAAAGTAAGTTACTGTTTAGATGGGTAAAAATTAAGAAATTTGACAATACCTCTGATTGTCCCAGATATTGTAGATCAGTGTATCTCTTTTATATATTGTTTATGGGGATATAAATTGTTACAACCACTTTGAAAAACAATTGGGCATTATAAAAGCTGAACATCCTTATCCCTGTGAAGCAGCGATTTCCTTCCTGCATGTGTGCACAGAAAGATGAGTACATGAATGTTCAAAGCAAAACCGTGACAACAAGCCTTGGAAACAGCCTAAATGCTCATAATCAGGAAAACGAGTAAATGAATTTTATATATCCTCACAATGGGTTATTATTCAGCAGTGAAAATGAATAAACATCAGCTGTATGCAGCAACATGGAGAAAATCTAAGTAATAATGTTGAAGGAAAAAGGCAAATCCCAGAAGTCTATCTCCTGTATTGTGCCTTTTTTTAATTGTTCAAAAGCAAACAAAATTAAACATATATGCATATACATACATGTGTATGTATGTAAGCATGGAGTCCCTGGGTAACATAAGGTTTAAGTGCTCAGCTGCTAACCAAAAGGTTGGTGGTTTGAGCCCGCGCAGAGGTGCCTCGGAAGAAAGGCTTGGCAATCTATTTCTGAAAGATCAAAAATTGAAAACCCTGTGGAACATAGTTCTACTCTGACACACGTGGTCGCCATGAGTTGGAATTGCCTCAACTGCCTCTGGTTATTATTCCTTTGCATTTTTCCCCCATATACATACACACCCATTAGGGGAGAAAAGCAAAGGAATGATAACCAAATTTTAGGATAGCGGTTGCCTCCCACATGGAGGCACAGGTAGTTGGGATAGAGTGGGAGCACATAGTTAGATGTAAGTTACTGGTAATGTTTTAGTTCTTAGGTTGGATCTATAGGTTATTTATTGTTCTATTAAATGTTAGTGTGTCATAAACCAAAGATTATGTTGAATCCACACAGGTTAAAAAAAAAACAACCAAAAACCCATTGCCACAGAGATTAAATACCCAAGAAATATTTACTGAATGAGTGAATGAATCTTCTGTGTTCCTGAGGTCCAAAGTAGGTTGACATGGGGGTAGTCTTTTTGGCTTCTTTGTCTAGGTTTCTCAGTTTCTGTCTTTGTCCCATCCTGAGTGTCACTCTGATTAAGGTCTTTTTTCTGAGTAGTGAAGATTCTCCTGGCTCTTGGTGCCCACAAGAGTCTTCCTGTTTATTTTCTCCCTGTTTTCCTCCCTCCCCCTCTCTCCTCTTCTACTCCTCTAACTAGCCTTTGTTCACAACTAAGTGCCGGAATACCTTTGGTCTTGAGATGGAGCCTGGAATCTCCATTGACTTGTCTTTCTTCATCACTTCACTGGTTACATAAAAACATCATATGACACTGCCCTTTCTCTTCTCCCAAAGGGCTGTTGATGCTGGATAGAAAATACCATAGATTTTACTATTGGAGTTAGAGATCATCTAGTCCAATCCCTTATTACTTTATAGATGAAAAAGCTGGTACACAGAAATATCAAATGACTTGCTTGGGGTCACACAGCTATGAGTAGCAGAGCTAGGCCTGGAATTCAGGTCTTCTAACTTTAGGCCAGCGTTATCACTGTATTGTACTGGCAGGGTAGGCTTTGCTTCAGTGTCTGTGTTTCTGAGGGCCCATAGATAAATCAGAGTCTCTGTAATAGTGCGTGTGAGTGTGTGCAAATATCTAATTGCAGTCCTTCTGGCATTTAGCCAGCTCTGTCTTCTTGCATGTTTCCTTCCACCCCATTCTCAAATTTTCTGTTCTTTCTTCCTCAGAGTACCCACCCTAGTGGCATTGGGTACCCTCTCGGGATGGGGTGTGAATAGAGAACATTCATTTGACCAGGGGAGTCTCCAATGACTTAAATATAGTGTGCAGGTTAAAATGAGAGGAAGTGAGAAAGGAGATGGTAAACTCTCTCCATTACTTTCTTAACCTTGTTTAGGTACTTCTGATAAGTACATGCATTCTCTGGGCTTAAAGCATCCAGGGATCATTCTAGTCACTGTATTCTCAGGGTCTGGTATCAAGAAACTGGCTGAAGATCACTGGGTCAGTGTAGACAGGGCAGTGTGCAACAGGATAGGCATGGAACAAGATATGAATTATATCCTAAGGGCCGTCTCTAAGACCAGCCATAGAAATCAGGTTCTTCTTTCTTATCCTTCTGTCTGCTTCCTCTGGGATGGAGCTCGAATAGGAACCTTGTCACTGAGATATCCAAGCTGAGAAGGTCATGAAATTTGGATGCAGAAGTGAACATAGTTAAGATGAATGGAGAGATGGAAGCAGGGGTGGTGTGTGTTTTTCCTGTAGGAGGAAGAACTTGGCAATTCAAGCCTTAAGGCTGTTATTGCTCTGAGGTTTGTTCAGGCCATGAATCTGTCAAGAGACTTCAGAGTGAGTGCAGGAGGAATTGACCATCTGAACAGGGGAGAATGTTAGTCCAAGGATTTCCACCTCCTCTCCTACGCAATGGCTGTGACTGAACCAGGAGCTGAAGCAGAGTGGAGTTAGCAGTAATAGAAAGTTTGGGATGGAGTCATGAGATAGAGACTCTGCTTATTGCTGTTTCTGGCCTGTAATGATAGCATCATTTCCATCCTTTTGTGACAAGGCTCACCTGTGATAAAGCTGAGTACATAGTCTAAAGTCCTGTCCCCAGGCCAAAAAGAGTTGAGAGTAGGGCTACACAAGCACTATTTTATATCTAAATCAGAAAAATCCAGGCTGAGACTACATTGTTACAAGCAGAACCATTCAGTGGGGGTAAGGGTGGTGGAGGGTTTATGGATTTAGATAGGGCAGAAACTGCAGAAAATTGACACCTCTTCACTAGTCAGGGAAGACTTCCTGAAGTAGGTGCCATTTAAGGTAATTGCCATTCTGATTACCTATAGGAAAGTATTCATCACGTCACTTGTGTGCTTTTTCCCCTATCTCTTGAATGACACTGGTCAGTTTTTTACATAACATTGACACTAGAGCAGATCTGACTTACTCTGTTTGCCTTCTTCTCCCTCATTTCTAGTAGCTCTGTGTCAGACGGAAACCCTGGTGGCATAGTGGTTAAGTGCAGTGGCTGCTGACCAGAAGGTCAGCAGTTCAAATCTATCAGGCGCTCCTTGGAAACTCTGTGGGGCAGTTCTGCCTTGTCCTGTAGGGCCGCTATGAGTTGGAATTGACTTGATGGCAGTGGGTCTGTGTTAGATACCCAGGTGTTGATGTCACTTTCTCCTGGGTCCCTCATGTCATGTGGTAACTCTCGTGTCTTAGAACCATGAGTTTTTCTCTGGTCCTTTCAGGATAAACTCCAGTTACCTTAACATGGCCTACAAGGCCTGCTTCATCTGATCCTAGCTCGCCTTTTCCAAGTCACCTCTCACTGCTCCTCTGTCATTAACTCTCCTCCATGCAGACTAAGGCACTATGCTTTATCTTTTATCTAGCCTTCTATGTCCTGTACCTCTGCCCAGAATACTTCTTCATTTAACTAACTCTTCCTAATCATGTAGTTCTCAGTCTAACTGTCGTTTCCACAAAGAAACCTTCTCCAAACCTCTAGGCTAGTCTAGTTCCCCTCTTCTGGCTCACACAGTGCTCTGTATACTTCTCATCACAGCTCTTAAGCAAACTGCCACATCTTTCCCCCGTGGAGCAGCTGGTGGATTTGAACCACTGACCTTTTGATTAGCAGCCAAGCACTTAACCACTGTGCCACCAGGGCTCCTTGCCCCTTAACATACTGTATTGTAATTACATGTTCCTTGCATGTAATTTTTGCCAGACTAAATTCTGTGAGGGCAAATGTCTTGTTTTAGTCCCCACTGTTTGGACAAGTGCCTAGCTGAGTGCCAGGCACATAGCGGTGACTTGAGTTAATATTTGATGAAGGAATGGGTGAGTGAACTGGGCTTGTTGTTCTGTGACAGGAATGGGAAAAGGACAGCACAGGATGCCCTCCAAGGATGAGCTGGTCCAGAGATACAACAGGATGAATACCATCCCCCAGGTATTATTAGTTGGCCGTGCTCTAGTGAGGCAAAACCCGTCTTCTGGGGCTAGTTTAGGCTACGGAGATGGGTGGGGAAGCAATGAGGGGCAGGCAGGTGGTTTGAAGATCATTTGATGGGATCAGTTATGTGCTAAGATGAACACAGTTCATTGCTGTAACAATCTACCTGGCTCTGCTGCCCTTCGTTTCCTCTTCCAGACCCGATCCATTCAGTCGAGGTTCCTGCAGAGTCGGAATCTAAACTGTATAGCACTTTGTGAAGGTAGGTAGCTCACCAGGTCCTGTTTTTCTGGGTCCCCAGCCTTCGCTTCTGATGCTCAGCCAAGGGTGAGGAGGGGTCTGTTGAAGCATCATGTCTTCCTTCTCCTAATGAGACTCTGTGACTTAAGCATTATATCTATGGCTTCTGGCCCCTTTCTTTCCAGTGATTACATCTAAGGACCTCCAGAAGCATGGGAACATCTGGGTCTGCCCTGTGTCCGACCATGTCTGCACACGGTTCTTCTTTGTGTGAGTCTGGGAGGGTACCCTGGGATTGCTGGAGGCCTGAGGGTGGCAGTATGATGGTGTGTGACTACTGGAACAGTCTTTTTCCATTATCTCAGATTTATCCCTGGCTCCCTGAGTGGGGCTGGCACTGAGACTTTCCCTTTGGAGGATGGGGGTGGGTATAGATTGGGGTCTGTTTAGAGTGCCTTCAATCCCAAAGAGCTGCAGAATAGCTTTGACTTCTGGGCTGGAAGGGGCACACCTCCAAATACAGTTGTACTGGTTCCCATTGTTCTGGTACTGCTGTCCCTCTTACACTCACACTTGCCCTGTCCTTGGCAGATATGAAGATGGTCAGGTGGGCGATGCCAACATTAATACTCAGGACCCCAAGATACAGAAGGAAATCATGCGTGTGATCGGAACTCAGGTTTACACAAACTGAGGGGGCCCCAGCCCTCATGCCACCCTGTTGTCCCCTGGATCCATCTGCCCTTTTGGAAGGGCTCAAGATGAGGCTGCCTTGAGGAATTGAGAGGCCATTACTAAGAGGCAGGAAAAGGATAGAAGAGGCGACCTCATTGTAGAGATTGACCCAGGAACTGCTCTGTATTTGGATGGCCCGGACTGACCCCCAAGCCCTGATTTTCCCAGTTGACTTCATCCTGTTTGTAAATAAAACAATAAAATGGAAGGTGCTGTGGACTGGATATGATCACTGTGGTCTGACTGGCCTTGGCCCAGCACCTACAAGAACCCCCTGGGTGGGGCTGGGGAGAGTGATATCCTGAGGCTTGGGACTAGTTATGTTGGATGATGTCAAATCTGACTCCATCTAGTGTAGTGTACTACAAGTCTGTCAGCATTTTTATCAATGAATTAGATTAAAAAGGGAAATTGATACAAATTAAACAAACTGAGAAGGATATGGAATACCACTGATGACTCTTTGTCAAGATTTAAAAGGGCCGTTGAGGCCAGAGCAGCTCAGATTTTCTTCCTTGTGGCCTCCACTTTCTGCACAAAACCTGCCCAGTCACCCTTGCTGTGTATCTATCTCACAGTCTGGGCCCTGCTCTCCTCCCAGCTACACCTTTGGAATAAGGGAAGGAGTAGGGAGCTGGTACCTGTTGTTAGCTTGGTCTCTAACCTGAGACCAATAAAGAAGCCCTAAAGGAATGGAGCCTCCATAGTAAAACAAAACACAGTAAAACAAAGCCCCTGTCCTGCTGGTTAGAGGTGAGAGACAGTGCTGTATCTAGGAGACCTAATCGTGTCACTGAGTTCCATCCTCTACCTGTTGAAATGCCCACTGCCAGCCTTTTGCTGGCCTTTCAGGCTGTGTTCCATGCACCCAAAACCTCAAGTTAGTTCTAAGCATAGCTGAGACAGGATGGACATTTCTACATATTTTATGAACTAGTAATGAAGAATATAAGTAATATAATACAAAAGGCATTAAGCACATCCTGGCTTTTCAAGTAGGATTTTTATTCTGTAGCATTTGATTTACAAAGTCTGCCCTAGACTACCTACCGTCTCTCATTCCCCTCACCCCAATTTGGAGACACTTTCTCTGCTTGGTTACCTGACCCTGTTTCCTAGCTCCTCACCTGCCTTAACATGGAAGTACCATTTCAAGACCCATCACCCTAGGATCTGCTCCTTAAACTTCTTTACAGCTTTCTTGATAAAGGACGAGCATATGCCAACTCTCCGAGTCTCCTAGGGCTCTGCTTCCCCTGTTCTAGTTTCAGTTGTTGTTGTTAGGTGCTGTCGAGTCGTTTCCAGCTCATAGTGGCCCTATGTACAACAGAACGAAACACTGCCCGGTCCTGTGCCATCGTCACAGTTGTCGTTATCCTTGAGCCCATTGTTGTAGCCACTGTGTCAATCTTGTTGAGGGTCTTCCTCTTTTTCACTGACCCTGTACTTTACCAAGCATGACGTCCTTCTCCAGGGACTGATCCCTCTGGGCTAACATGCCCAAAGTATGTGAGACAAAGTCTTGCCAACCTTGCTTCTAAGGAGCATTCTGGCTGTACTTCTGGTTTCAGATCCAGGAGAAATACCTCTTCACTATGTAAGTGACCTCGTAAGTAAGCCCACCCTTACTAAAACTCCTGCCTCCTGACCCTTGCTGCCGTCTGAATAGTATTAGAAATGGCTAACATTTTTGAGTCTTACTAGGTTATCCCAAGTATTTTAAGAATTAGCTAACATTTTGGAGGGTTTACTCTGTGCCCAGCATTAGGTGTAAGCTCTTTCCATGCATTGACTTATAATCCACACAGCAAGCCTGTGAGATAGGTACTATTATTTTCATTTTGCAGGTGAGAAAACAGGCACAGAGGATAGTTTGCTCCCATCCTGCAGTTAGTGAGTGACCGGCAGACTTGACTCCAGAACCTCTGTTCTGGTTCTGTGCTGTATAGCCTTTCAAACCTTTGAAGTATTTTTCATTTCATCCTGATGACAAAACTGGAAGATCAGCTTTCTTCAGAGATCTTAAAAAATGTGTGTAAGGTCTCACAGCTGGTTAGTGGCAGTGCTGGACTTTAACCACATCTGTCCAGTTCTAGAACCTGAACTCTTAATCACTCTTTTCCTTCCCTAGAGGTTCTCAAACTCGGCTCCCACTGGTGTTCGAGCAGTGGAACCCAGGTGCTTGGCTACTAAAATGGTATAACAACACTGTTGTTCAGTTTTCAGAATTGTTAATAGATTTTTCTCATTGTAAGCATTTCTTTTAATTTTCTTTATCCATGGCATCTGATTTAGCAAGTACTAGTGAATGGTAGAAGGGAAGGAATGATCAAATACTGTATATTACCAGAAAAACCCAAATAGCTGAGCTAGCCTCATGGGTCTTTTTTTTTTTTTTTTTTAAATAGTGTGTACATAATGTCATTTTTATGCCAATAAAATTGTGTGATAAAATTAAATACACCATTTCATAGTGTTCCACAGAAAAGCAGGACTTTTTGGATCTGAGAGGTTTAGAAGCCACAGATAATATATGTTAAATTCAAAACATATATGATGTAAAACAAATCTAATTAAAAACCCAGAGCATTCCTATAAGAGGGGAAGGAAGCATGGAGGATGGGCCCTGAGTCTCTGGAGAGAATTCTTTCAAAGCCTGGGTTGGGGTTTGAGGGAAGGTTGTCTCTCCCCCCACCACGGGCCTGGCTACCTTGGAGGGAGGGAGTGGGGGCCTGTGAAAGCCAGGTCTGAGCAGGGGTTCATCCTTCATAGAGGCCAGGGCTATTTGAAATAACTGCAGACCGAGGTTGACAGTGACCTCCCAGCTGTACCTTTCACATACTGCATTTAGACCTGCACGTGCTTAGTTAGGGTTCAGATCAGGAAAAGAATTATTTTCCTCAATTAGCTCCAGATGGAGAGTAGATGGCTGTGATTTCTGGACTGAGAATGCAAAAACTGGAGTGGAACCTTCCCCTTCCCTCCTCTCCTGGTGATTTTCCATCCAGGCAGGGTGCGGTCATGACTCAGTTTGTGATGAGGATGTAGCCATCCATTGAGGAGGAGCCTGCTGGATTCTGCCTTTCATTCTGACTGATGGGGAGGGGAGAGAAGAGTCTGGTGCTGAGTCATCATCACTGGTTGGTTACTCACCAGCTTCTCACAGGATGGATTCTGAAATGAAGGGTTTTGGTGTCTCAGTTTCTGGGGTCAATTTGGAGGTGGTGGGAAAGAAGCTTCATGGATCAGACAATCCCCTCTAGAGCCCCCTTTCCCCAGGAGGGATGGGGATAAAGTAGGTTCCAGTTCCAGTTATTTGAAGGGGCATCTGCACCTTTAAAGCCCACGACTTTCCACAAAATACCTCAGAACCCCTCTGCAGTGGGGCCAGAGATGGGACCCTTTAAGTTCAAGCATTATCTGCAAACATTATTTTACCTGGGAGAGAGACCAACGTCTCCTTAGACCTAGCTGTCCATCTTAGGAGAAGCGGGTCACATTAGCTGGCAGTCAGTGACACAGAAGGTGGAGACTGAAAGTATGGTGCCAAGTAAAAGGCAGATTTTGATTGAACTACATCAGGAGGAGTTCCTGGAGATAGTGACACCTGCTCCATTGTTCACTGATACCTTTCTTGGTCTTTCAAATCTTGATTGAGGCTCCATCTCACCCCCAAGCCCATGCCCCATGTGTTAGGATCCTCCCAGTCTGCACCCTGTCCTTGGGGTAGAAAGTGCCAAAGTGTACCCAGGCAGATTACTTTTTTTCTTAAATAATATTGTTTTGGGGGAAGGTTTACACAGCAGTTTAGGTTCGTATTCAACAATTTCAACAAATTGTTCAGTGACATTGCTTACATTCTTCACAGTACGTGAACATTGTCATTATTTCCGTTCTAGTCTGTTTCCATTAATGTCGTTTCCCTGCCCCCTTACATTGTCATCTTTGTTTTAAAGTAATTGTTGACCGTTTGGTCTCATATAGGTAATTTTTTTAAAGGAGCACGGTACGTATAGGTGACATTATTTTGTGAGCCAATCTGTTATTTAGCTACAAGGTGACCTTGCGTTACTTTCAGTTCAAGGTTTGAGGGGCATCTCAGGGCAATAGTCTTCAGGCAGATGACTTTTTAGGGATAGGGTCTGATCAGAGTTCCATATAAATTTCAGGGAGCCTGTGCTCGACGGCAGTGGGTTTTGGGATAGTGGGTGCTCTGACTACACTTGTAGGGGAAAAAAAAAAAAGAGAGAGAGAGAGCACAGGGCATCCAAGGGAGTAGCTTGGTGAATAGGATTTGACCACCCTAAAGCGGCTTTGGTCCAGTGAGCCCAGGCAGTTCTGGGCTGGAGAAAGATTGCTGGGGGTCACACCAGTTGACACCTTGGAAGCAAGGTGACACCTTGGCTGAGGCAGTACTTCAGTTAGAATGAGGGAGGACTCCTCAAGGTTGCTCCTCTCTGGCTTTTAAATGCTGATGCGGCATTTCCTCAGGAGCCTGGGGAAACCCAGATACACAGTTACATTCAGAAAACATTCAGTATTTGTTTGCTGTTTCTTACACCTAGAGTGGCCTTCCCAAATCCATCTCGAAGTATCTTAAGCAGCCTTCCATGCCTCAGTGCTCAGATATCCTATCAGGAAGCCTTTCCTATCCCACACAGACAAACTGTTCTCTATCTGTAACTGCAAAAGGCCAACTTTATCTTCCAGGATTGGTCTGGGTAAACTTCAGAATTAAGATTTTGTACAACTACAGTGGAGTCCTGGTGGCATAGTGGTTAAGAGCTCGGCTGCTAACCAAAGGGTCAGCAGTTTGAATCCACCAGACGCGCCTTGGAAACCCTGTGGGGCAGTTCTACTCTGTCCTATAGGGTCCCTATGAGTCAGAGTGACTCCATGGCAATGTTTTTTTTTTTTTTTTTAAAGAGATCTTGAGAGTCCGAAGTAAGGCACAAAATAAAGACACAAGTCTGTCTGGCCATGGTCTGGCTCTAGAAAGGGTAGATATGATCCAGGCTGAAAAGCATTTATGTTTTAAACCTGACATTCAGGACTTGTAGGCTGCCCTGGAATTCTGTATTGGCCTGAGAGATAACAGTGCTGCTTCAGGCAGGGAACAAGAGGTCATGTAATTGATGGGAAAGCCTGTAATCTCACAGTCTTTACCAGAGCCAGAGCTTGTCTTTGGGCTTCAGGATTGGGTCACAGTATCATTTGCTGACTCTTGCACCCCCAAGGGACCTTAGAGAGTTAAACCATTAGACTCGAGATTCTGTGGTTCTGTGGCAAGACTCCCAACCGGTAACACGGCAATCTACATTCTCGCTCTTACACCCAAGTCCACTGAGCCTAGTAGCTCTTCTCCCATTCTGACCAGGTCAGTGAGCAAAGTGGAAGGGCTGCCTGTAGGGTGAGGGGCCTGACCTCTGGTCTCTTCTGTGCCCTCCTTCAGTTCTCCCACAGTTTCCTATAGCCCTGAGGTTACTTGTTACTGAGCCAAAGGAGTCGAGCATCAGGAGAAGGCCCCACAGAAGGGCAAGTTTGAATCCAGAAAGATGCTATGGCAATGATCACCAGGACCGCCCTCCAAGACTAGTCAGTTCCCACAGAAGGCGGATACCTACTGTTCATTGTGCTGCACTCACTCATATCATCTGATCAGACCTACCCTATAAAGCAGGAATTGTCTTCACTTTTAAGGAACTGGACTCCTACATGTTAAAATACAGGGCATGGTCAGGGCTAGTGAATGGAATTGAAATTGGAGATGATGGAACCCATGCTCTTCTACACCATGCTGCTTTGCAGGAATAGACAATGATCAATGACAATTGTTATGGATTAAATTGTGTCCCCCCAAAATATGTGCTGTAGATCCTAACTTCTACACCTGTGGTTATAATCCCATTTGGGAAGGGATATTGTTGTTGTTAGGTGCCCTTGAGTCAGTTCGAACCCATAGCAAATTTATGTACAACAGAATGAAACACTGCCTGGTCCTGTCCCATCCTTACAATTGTTGCTAAGTTTGAGCTCATTGTTACAGCCTCTGGGTCAATCCACCTTGTTGAGGGTCTTCCTCTTCCTCTTTATTGCTGACCCTCTACTTTACCAAGCATGATGTCCTTCTCCAAGGACTGGTCCCTCCAGATAACGACCAAAGTATGTAAGATGAAGTCTCACCATCCTTGCTTCTAAGGTGCATTCTGGCTGTACTTCTTCCAAGACAGGTTTGTTATGCTGGCAGACCATGGTATATTCAGTATTCTACGCCAGTACCATAATTCAAATGCATCAATTCTTCTTCAATGTATCTTATTCATTGTCCAGCTTTTGCATGCATATGGGGTGATTGAAAATACCATGGCTTGGATCAGGTGCACCTTAGTCCTCAAGGTGACATCTTCGCTTTTTTAACACTTTAGAGACGTCTTTTGCAGCAGATTTGCCCAGATGCGATGCATCGTTTGGTTTCTTGACTGCCGCTTCCATGAGTGTTGATTGTGGATCCAAGCAAAATGAGATCCTTGACAACTTCAATATTTTCTCCTTTATGGGTAGGTGTTGTTATGTTAATGACACAGGGTTAGTGTAGAATGTATCTTAAATCAATCTCTTTTGCGATATAAAAGAGATTAAACAGGCAAGCCAGCAAGCAGCGATGTGGAAGAGAGATGCCAAGGTGCCTGAAGACTACCCAGGAGCAGAAGCTCAGAAGAGATAAGGACCTTCCTCCAGAGCTGACAGAAAAAGGCTTTCTCTAGAGTTGGCACCCTGAGTTCTGACTTCTAGCCTCCTATACTGTGAGAAAATAAATGTATTTGTTAAACCCATCCACTGTGGTATTTCTGTTATAGCAGCAGCACTAGATGACTAAGACAGCAGTGATTTCCTTAAACTCAGTGTGACACATTTTCATCGTGTATCTAATGCAGCCAAGGATATCCTGATTAATCTCTGCCAGAACTTCACAGACAGCACTTTCATAACTGCCAGATGATCACAATCCATACTGAAGGGCAATAGCTTCCCACCAGAGCTCCAGTTTAATACATGTGCATTTCAATCTGGGGAACCTACCCAGATTTAGAACTTTAAACTTCAAATGCACCATAGCATTGACCATTTCACTGCCATACCAGTGCTGCCCATGACTGTGGTTCATCCTCTGCTCAGAGGCAGACCCAAGAAACCCAGTGCTGTCAAGTCGAGAGGTCCGTTTATGCCATTCCCTTTCTCCAATAGGGAGGACTCTGACTCCCTGGTCGGGCTTGGCTCCTGCCCCAACTTCAGGTCTTCTCACACCTTAATAATCAAGCGTTTATTTCCTGCTTATAACTAAGGAGACCAGAAAGGCTTACAGAAGAAATGAAAAGATTTTCTCTCCCCTCAAACAGAAACTACTTTCAGGCTGTCACTTTCTCTTTCCCAGCTTATCCAGCTAACAGGGAAGCAGAAGCAACACCTGTGACTCAGCTGCAGGCAAAGCGCCTGCCTGAGCAGGTCACACCCTTTGGTCTCATTTTCCAGGAAAAGGAAAGAAGGAATCTGAGAGAACAGTTCACTATTTTGAGTAGGGCAACATCGCATCTGCTTTCAAAATTTCCCTGAATGAGGCAAAAATGGGCAGCTGTTTCAGTGCTAGCTGCTGTCATCGCCTGGTTGTTGGTTGTCATTGAGAAACTGGAAAATGCCTTTTTTTAAAGAAGTAGGAAAAGCTCCAATAATATTACTTTAAATGGACGACTAAGTTGAAAACGAGTGCTGACTCCTGCATAGAGATTATCGGCTGTACCGTTCAGACCTGATACTTCCGATGGTCAGTTCTGCCCTAATACTGTCTATGCGGATCACTGCATGGCAGTGGGTTTGGTTTATGGGATTCGCTTTCTACCCTTCAGGCACTCATTCTGCAGGATTCCAGTCCCCACTAATGTATTCGCTGAACCCCAATTTGTCCTTCCTTGTTTCGGGGTCCTCGGACAAAAAATAGCCATAAGGGCCTGCAGTTCTCGCTTCCTCCACTCCCGCGTGTGTCGGGGCCTCGACCATCCCCTCCAGTCTCCACCCCGGCTTCTGGTCCCGTCTCGGGCTCCCCACCTCGTGTTCCGCTCAGCCTTCAAGGTGTGCGCTGGGGCGGACACCGGAGGTGGGGAGTCGCGGGGCGGGGCTGGGGAAACGCGGCCCGAAGACTTATAAATCTGGGTACGGAGCGGTAGGCCAGGACGGCTCGGCGCCCAGAGCCAAGGGCCCAGAGCCCAGGGCCGAGCGCAGAGCCCCTGCCCAGCAGCCCAAGTCGGCGGCCACAGGTGGCGCGGCGCCCGGGGTCGGGGAGCGAGGTCTGGGGCACCCCGGGGGCGGGCCCTGCTGTCTCGCCGCTTCCCCATTGGCCTCACACGGTGTCAGTGGAGGAGCGTCTGTTCCCGTGTCCTTCCGCCGCGGAATGTAGTCCTCCCCAAAAGGGAAACCTGGCAGCGCGCTCGGCCGCCGCCGCCTTTCTCACTGAAGGTGCCCGCGCCCAGCGAGGACGCAGGGGGCGGGCCCAGCGTGCCGGCGGCCGGGATTGGGTGAGGGGCGGGCGCGGAGGGATTGCAGCCCAGCACCGGGATAACCTTGAGGCTGGGGCGCCTGATTCCGGCAGAGGAGCGGCGCACCCCGAGCCTGCAGGTCGACCGTGAGTTCGCAGCGCAGCCCGAGCCGGACCACGCCGGAGGTGAGCGGGGGGAGGCCCGGCCATCCTTCTCCGCGTCGGGCCCGCCCGCCCCTCAGGGCATCCATGTGGGGATGGCGCAGGGTCCTGGGCATCTGGGACCCGGCTGGGTCAGGGAGAGGAGAAAGGCTGCTCGCCCCGAGGGCCGGCTCCTCAACGCCCCCAGCTTCCGTTCCTTCCAAATTCGGATGGCAGAGCCAGCCCCTAGCGTCCCCCATGCCGGCCCCATCCTCCGCTCCATCTCCCTTCCTGCTCAATCTGGTTCCATCCTCTCCTCCCGTGCCTTGCTCCCTCCCAGTCTGATCGCATCTTCACTTCCCTCCTCCTCCGCCCCGGTCTGGTCCTATGCTGGCCTCCTTCCCTTTAACACTAGTCCCAATCGCCCCCTCGTTTCCAACTTGTCCTTTTCACCTTCCTTCTGATGCTTTCGTTGTGACTTCTCCTTGAAACTCTGTCTCTGCTTCGCATCCCCGCACCCTCCTCCCTTCCAGTTCCATCTGCTCTCCTCGCGCCCCGTCCCCTGTTCACCTACCACTTCCCCCTTTCGCCCCCGTGCCGCCCCTCCCCCTCCACCCCGGTCACGTCCGCACCCCTGCATCCTTCTCCCGCCCTCTCTGCCGCCCCGGCCCCTCCCCCTGCCTCTGGTCGGATCCGCCCGCCTCTCCTGGGTCCTTCTCGGTCCTGCCCTTTTCTCCATCCCGGCCTCCCAGGCCCACCAGCAGCTTCCGGCCCTGGTGGAGCCCTTGGCCCCGGTCCGTGGCGGGAGGTCGGGCAGTGAGTCACCACCCCAAGTTCGTGGTGTGCGAATAGATAGGGCTGTCATCTATGCGCCCAGGGGGATGCTACAGCGGCCCCGGGCGCAGCTACGGGGTTACATAACCCTTGGCCTTCCCGGCAGCGGGGGAGAAGGGCTGACTTCGCCTGTGGCGAGTTCCTGTTTTGTCGGCTATTCCCGCGCTGGCCGCGGACCATGCGGAGACCCTGCAGGGTGGCAGCGCGACACTACGCCTCTTCGAAGAAGTCACGCGACTCCATCCCTCCGCGGCCAGGCTGCAAGTAGCGGCCCCGCTCCCGGGCCCTACCCCGCTGGACGGCTAGCGTTTCCTGGCGGAGCCTGACCTCCAGCCGGAGAAGCTGCCAGATGGCTTCGGCGTGGTCTCCTTGCGTTGGCGGCACGGGATTTCTTGCCTCTGCTTCACGTTTCTTAACAAATGTGCCCAGGTTGTAGAACGCGGAGGTCCCGGGTGGGTCCGGGAGCAGGTTACGAGGTAGGGGAGGGAAACCTTCCTTAGAGCTTGACGCCCTTCGTGATGGTCGCACAATAAAAACTCTAGTGCCAAGGGCTGCTTTGGGGAGGGGTTTGGTGTGCAAGGAGATGTGCAAGGAGGAGGGAGCTGAGCCCGCTGAGCTGCCGATC
Source organism: Elephas maximus indicus (assembly GCF_024166365.1). NCBI lineage: Eukaryota > Metazoa > Chordata > Mammalia > Proboscidea > Elephantidae > Elephas > Elephas maximus. The sequence goes on along the minus strand of NC_064831.1, from coordinate 62,524,350 downwards.
TGTTTATAGAATGAAAGTAACTTATGACTGGTAAGTGCTGTGAGGAAGGCACCAGCTTCCTGCTGTGGGCGTGGAGACTGGGGGTGGGCAGGAGGCCTCACAAGGTGGCATTCACACTGGGTTTGAAGGAGCAGGGAAAGCACCTTCTAGTCTGAAGGTTAAAGACTCAGTCGTGGAGCGGCATCTCTTGCCTTCTTATCCATATTGTCCAAACTCAGGAGGTTGATCTCCTTCAGTATGGGTAAAATGAACCTAAGAGTTCAGGTACAGGCATGATGGGCAGATACTTGACTCATTAATATACTGAGATGGCCAAAGGACCAGTTTTCCACGCATAAACTGGAGGTAATATTTTCCTCATGATTGTCGAATGGATTGGTCTCTACACACACCTTCATGTTTATATATTGAATACTTGGTGCAGTGTCTAGGACGTAGTAGGTGCCCCACAAGTTGCATTTGCCAGAATCTAATCTCTGGTGAGATGTCCAGAAGAAATGTCTTCAAATGCTTGTACTCTTTTGGTCACTGAGCACAATTACTACCTAATTGATGCTTGAGCATAAGTGTTGAACTTCTTGATTCACCATATCCCAGTCATCCCCAAACACATACAGTTAGGCTCTAAATACAGTGAAACCTTTGCGAGCCAGAATCGACTTGGCTGCCTTGTTTTCCCGGGTCTCTAAAGTTTTCCACCTTTGAAAGGGTGTTTTTCCATCGCTATTAGTGGAAAATATTTGAGTTTTCCTTCAGTGACAGGTTTCTGCTTTAAGCAGGTTCCAACCTTTGTAGGTTTTACTGCAGCAGACATCACTTGGAAACCAGTCCCCTGAGGGATGCTGGGATAGTGCTTACAAAGTAACTAATAATGTTACTTTGCAAATCTTCACTTGCAACTGGGACTCTTTGGTCTTCTGAGAATGGCAACCTCTAGACAAAGGAAGGCTAGGAGGGGGATGATTTCAGCCTTTGGTGGTTGGCTGTAAGAATAGAAACAAACTTGCAACACCAAGACTGAAATCATTAGATCCCAGCTCTCCTTACCTGCCAGCCCCTGCAGGTAGGGTTCTAGGATTTGCTAGATAGGCTGACAAGTGTGAGGGTAGGAGTGGAGGCTGGGGGCATACATAGCCTGTTGGCCATACTGAGGGTGTGATCAGAGGAGGGCCTAGGTTGGGACCCCCCCACCCCCACCCCTGCTGCACCATTGTTAGCAAATAATTTGCCCTCCGGTTGCCTGAGGATGCTGATGGGTATGCACTGGGGCTGTTCTGAGGAGGAAGGGTATGTAACCCATTACCAGGTCTGTGTGTTGGTGGAGGCACAGTAGGGAAGATGACTCAACCTCTCAACTTCTCAGCTTTCGAGAGAATTCTCCTCATTGGGTGAGTGGGGAAACTGCATTGCGGTCTTTGCAGGTTTAAAAAGTCCCCTTTCAAAGAGTCAGATAATGAAGCATGTGTTTCCCCCGCATAAAATGTCTCACTAAGTGAAAAATGATTGGTCCAGGGCCCTGGGCCCCCTCCGTACTACCCAAAGAGCTTAAGTGCAGAGTGGCAGTCTGCACCTGCATTGCTGAGCATGGCACTCTCTCAGTGGGTTGCCCTCTGAAGGACAAGGAATTTAGTAACAGGAACTTAAAGGAAGAATGTCCTTGAACTCATTTCCAAGTATATGGATGTTAGTTGGTTCCTTTCTAGAACAGTTGCTTTTAGTTTAATCATTTGTTAGAAATGAATGATTTTAGCTGTCCGGTTCCTAGTTTACCAAGGACCATTAATGGGCTTTTAAGAACTGCAACCCCAGTAATTTGGCAGCTGTGACTCGAAACAGCTTAGTACCTTATGGAAGTTGCTTCTGTATTTGAATGTTGTAACACTAACGTGGGGTCACAGGAAAAGCCATTTTATTTCTTAAGGCTGTTTATTTCTTAATGTTGAGGCAATGAAAGGAATGAGGAAGCGGCTTTGAGCAGGAAGGTAGAAAAAAATGCAGCCCTTGTATTACAGACATATTACTTGGGTTTGAATTTATTTTGCTTCAGCTTTTATGAAGGCAAGTCCAGCAGTGTTACCTTGGCCAAGAGCTAAGACTGAGATCAAGGTAGAGGAAAATGATTCCTTTGACATTATCTTTATTTCTGAATCACTCCAAATGTCCACGGTCAAATCCCATTTAATTGGTACACCACAAGCATGTGTCAGCCCTGTGAGCAGAGTTTTATTGCAATCTTGTTGAGGATCTTTGTGAAATGCGTAAGTGATTTATTTGATAAAAGGTCTCATTGAACCTTGAGTTGTCACTTTAATCATCCAGATGGGAACAGAGCTATGTATGAAGACCATTTTTAATGCCACTATACTTTCTGGGAGCTTGAATTTATCACCAAGAGCCAGACTTTGGCTAATTGAGTAGTCTTTGTTAAAGCAGTTTGGGGGAAGGTGATCCAGGGAGGGTGGTGAATGGTGGGATACAGTCTCTGCAGGGCCTTTTGGCCTCCTGGTGTGTGGCAGGCCTGGTTCAGGGGCTGGGGTGGGCGGAGGGCTGGTAGGGCCACCAGGCAGTGCAGCCCAGCCCTGCAGTGGTTTGTGCCTGGCTGCACGTACTGCACGTAGGAGGGCGAGCCTGGCTGCAGTACCTCCGGTGGCCTCTGAGACAGCCCTCCCTCCCTCCCGTCTATAGGCAGAGCTCATGGGGATCACTTAGCCTCTTTCCTGATGCCAGCAAGCTGTATTAGGAAGTCAGGCTAAGGCTGTGGTGGTGGAGATGCCAAAACAGGGCAGTGAGGTTACTGGTCATAGCGTTTCAAGGGAGTGGATCAGCTTTAAAAAAAAAAAAAAAAAGAACCCATTGCCATTGAGTTGATTCCAACTGCTGGTTAAACTAGGGACCCAAAAAAATTGTTTGAAGGGAGCCCCATTCTTTTCGAACACATACAGATAATATTTCTTCAACTTTAAATAACTGGTGTCTCCCTGAGTCACAGCCGTGGCACATAGTCAGAACGTGTCGGCCATGCCCATTTTGGAGGAACCTGGGAATTTGATTGAGGTAAGAGGTTGGAAAGTAGGCAACTTCCTAAATAAAACGTTCCGATATCCCTCTTTTGTTATTAACCTTACAGAGCAGACCAACGAATGCCAACCATCAGACTGGCAAACATTTTAAAGCCTGACGGTATCAAGTGTCGGCAAAAGTGCGGGAAAGCAGGAACTCACATTATTGGTTTAATTTATACCAATAAACCACTTGGGAGAGCAATTAGGCAACATTTAATAAAATAGAAAATAAACACCCCACGGCCCAGGAGTTACATTTCCAGGTGTATAGAAGCTCATCTATGCCCAAGGAGGCATGTATTAGGAGAGTTACTATAGTATTGATTACATGGGGAAAATCAGATTAATGGGGGGTGGAGGCTACTGGTAGGGAAGTTACATAAATTAAAAATGGTCCTAGTCATACAGGGGTGCAAACAGTTAATGAACTCTGCTGACTGAAAGGTTAGAGGCACAAGTCCATGCAGAGGCACCTTGGAAGAAACCCCTGGTGATCAGCTTCCGAAAAATCGGCTGTCGAAAACCCTGTTGTACTCTGAAAAAGCACAGTTCTACTCTGACACGCTTGGGGTCACCATGAGCCGGAATCAACTGGTACTGGGATATACTAACTGGATGGGTCTTAAATGTGGTGAGTGAAAAGAAGTTGTTCAATGATATGTACAGTTTACTACTTGGGATCATTTTTTAAAAACCACAACAAAATAGAGGGTTCGGCATAGATAGCAATACATTATATATAGACACACTTAAATGAACTGCAGAGATACAATGTTCATGACAGTGGTTGAGTATGAAAATTTATGTTGAGGGCTGGAGGGACCTGAAGATGGAGGGAAGATGAACCATCATTAGGGAAATATAATTAAAGTCTGCTCCCAACCCAGAAAACTTCTCCACAAAGGTGGGCAAGAAGAAAAACAATTTTATTTGGTAAACATTAAGCCAGAATGTGATGCATCACAGGCAGTCTGCTAGAGAGATTGCAAAGACAGAAAGAAATCTCACCCTTTATATAGCCAAGTGGATGCAACCCATTTCATGTTCTCAAGGCAAATGATAACTAGTTCTCAAATAAGAGGACTCCGCAACACCATTTGTTGCACATTATTTATCCTAAATTAACCTGGTTGTCAGGTAGCCACCAGTGTTGGTTAATTGCCTTCATCCAAAGAACAACACACTTATCATATCTTTACGGCGGGAGATAGTTTACCAGGTTGGAGCCCACAAAGTTAGGCCCTTTCCCTCCCACAGAAACCGAGAGGCAGGGGGCTGTCTTCCTTACTGATGGCATTTTAAAGAGATGGCTCCCAAGTCCTTGCGGAAACATTCCTGGGTTGTAAAAGTGGCAAGAAGTTTATTAAGCCTTTCAAGAGGATTTCTCAAAAGAGGCAAAGAGAAAAATTCTGATTACGGGGTTTCTCAAGTAAATGCTCTGAGAAAAAGATGAGAAAGAGAATCTCCCTTTTTGCATCAGGGAAGATTATACTTTTTTTTTCTGTTTGATTTATATTTACCCTCATATAAAACTTTAATTCATTTTTTTTTTTTTTTAAGTATAAAGGAAATACAGATAAATAGTAATGGTCAATTCTGGGTGGTGGAATTACAGATATATATTTTTTTAATTTCATAAATAATGCAAGCAAACCTATTAAGGTCATTGTGGGAAGACCAGGGGTGCTAACTAGGTCAGTGCTCTTGGCATTGTGCAGCCCCCACACACAGCGATACCGGGCAGCTCCTCTAAATGCCTCACTTTGCTGAGACCCTCACCCACTGACTACACCTGACCTGGGAGGGCCCTGAACCGGAGCTCCAGGCCCCTCACTACTACCAGAGTGGGATCATGCCCAGAGGGCAGCCCAGGAGCACTGCCCTGCTTTTTAAGCCTAGTAAGGAGCCCTAGTGGTACAGCGGTTAAGCACTCAACTGTTAACTGAAAGGCTGCAGTCAGTTCTCTGCTCTAAGCATCTGGGATAAAACCAGGAAATTCTAGGCATTTAGGACATCTAGGTTTCTTTTTAGGGGTAGGCCCATTTAATGTTGGCTTTTGTTTCCTATTTCATACTGTGGCATGGTTCCTGCTGATGAGGCTCAGAGGGCTTAGTTCTAGTCTTGAAGAAATAAAAGAGAAAGGGGATTTTACTTGAACTTACAAACAGGAGTTCATTTGTTTTGTGTGGCCTGATAACACGAGCCTTTGCTTTCTGTCGTGGGACCTGCTGGGGGTGAAGAGTGGACTTCAGATTCAGAGGTTTTAGCCCAAAATGTGCTTATCCTCCCTGCCTACCTCCTGCCTTGTGTAAAAACACACACTGTTGATAGCTCTTTTGGCAGTATTCTTAACTGTATAAAAGGTTATACGGCGTCCACTCCAGACCTTTCTAGGTTCTGGTGGGCTAGCCCATCACCGATTTTGATCTTATTGCTGCCATAGTCATATTAGGGCCCATTTTGGAGATTGTTTCCCTGTTCCATCATGAGAAAGCTCACTGGCCCCTAGAGAACAGGCTGGTCTTAATGCCATTCCAGCAAATTATGATGCGGACTTTTTAATGGTTGCTGGAGTTGGGAGTTGGAAGGCCTCCAAGCTGACGTGGAGACGTAGGTCCCAAACCCGTTGCTGTTGAGTCGATTCTAATTCATAGCAAACTTACAGGACAGAATACAACTGCCTCATGGGGTTTCCAAGGCTATAATCTTTACGGGAGCAGATCGCCAGGTCTTTTCTCCCATGGAGCAGCTGGTGGGTTTGAATCACTGAACTTTTGGTTGGCAGCAGGCACTTAGCCACTGTGCCACCAGGGCTCCTTGGAGGTGTAGGTAGCAAATAGCAGATGTTGGTGTCGGTGAGGAAGATGATCCTGGATACCTATCCACAATGTTGGAGGGAGAAAACGGGCCTTGGGTGCCATCTGACTGGGTTGAACCCTGTGGTGAGGTTAGCAAAATTAGTCCAGAGAGCTGGCTAAAAATGGGGCCTAGCTGGTTTATTGGGGTGGAATGATTTGGGGCTTTGTGAAAGACAGAATTGGTGGAGCGAAGCGTGAATCCTTCCCAGTGCAACCTGACAGTGCTCTTAAGAAGTGGATTCTTGGGTATTTTTTATGATTTATTTTCCCTGGTTTCTGAAGAGTGGCCAAAGAATTGTGTCTGGCCCAAATGAAACTAGAGGCCCAGGAGCCCCCTGAGATGAGAAGGAGATGGCCACAGTCGGGGCATGTGGACCCAAGCTGTGATTGTACCTGTCAGCCTGGCCTAAGGCCTCCTGTGGTATCTCATTTCTCAAAGGGGAAATGGCTCTGAGGAGGATCCTGCTGCAGGGGCTAAAGAATAAGGCTCCTGTACCTGGGCGTGGTGTTTGGCACTCTTAAGTGGACACACCGGGCCTGCACTGCTTGGCTGGAGGTTGGCTCTGCATTTTGGTGCCTCCTGAGGAGGAGGGTGCAGTAGTGAGTCAGGATGTCATGGGCTGGGCCGCATCTCCTGGCAGGCACTCTCCGGATGACCAGTTGGAGGGAGGGAGGGGAGCCCTTTCCAGAGCCTGGCCTGAGGCTGAGCTGCCCACTGGGCCTGGGTAGGACTCCAGATGGTATTGTATGTGCAGCTCTAGGTAGGTGATTGGTGGGCTCTGGAACCTGTGTGGGGGAGAAGAGGCTTGTGAGGGCCTTGGAGACAGGCAGGAGAGCCCTGACTCTCCCTGCAAGGCAGGGCAGGGAGGGGCAGGGCAAGTGAGTGCCCTGCCAAGAAAGGAGGCTCCAGGGAGAGCTTGGGGGAAGAGACCATTGGTGACCTGAGGATGGGACACATGGGCACTGGCCTGATGGGGTACAATCAGGACATGAGAGATCTTTCAGGAGTCTGGGCAGACTGCTGACAGGCAAGCTTTTTTGACTGCTTTTGTGTAAATCCGCTGAAATACTAATCTTCATTTGTCACTTTTGTAGTTAATAGCTTAGGTGAGGAACAGACTAGAGTTTGTGTTTGAAGGCACATAGAATTAGATCTGCTGGTAGCATCTCCTGGTCTAAGAGGCAGTCCTGCATGAGAACTCCCTTGTCACAAAGATTTTGTTGTAAAGCTTGAGAACAGACTAAACAGGAAAAGGAGTTTGCTGAATTTGGGCATGTAACATGCAGGTTTGGGCATAGAATTGTCCTGTGGGCCATATTAACAGTTTTTTGCTTTGAATGGATCCAGGTGTGACTTTCCTGAGCCAATGGAACTGTTCTGCAATGCCTTTGTGATCTAGGGCCTAGGACATGAATCCTGTCTCTGCCATATTTAAGCAGACTTCTGGAGCTGTATATAGAGCAGCGTTTTAGTAATGGAACTAAGAGCTTCATGTTCCATTTAATTCCTCCCAACAATTCTACAGGATGCTTGTAAAATATATCATTTTCAGAAAGAGTACACTTATAACTTTCGTTATTATATAAAAAAAATTCGATATCAGTAAATTTAATAAAGAGAAGAAAAAAGTTTGCTGTAATTCTACCACCCAGATAACATGCTGTTCATAATTGGATATATATCCTTTTTAGTCTTTGTTTGCTTTGGTGTCCCTCTCCTCCCTCCACAAAAAAGGATGAAAGGGAGAATAGGTTCTTATACAGAATAAATTTTTAGTAAACCATGGGTTTAAAGGAACTTCAGGGGGAAGGCAATCTTTGGGAGGGCATGAAGTACTATGGTGGAGCCCTGGTGGCACAATGGTTGAGCGCTCAACTGCTAACAGAAAGGTTAGTGGTTTAAGCCCACCACTGGCTCCATGGGAGAAAGACTTGGAGATCTGCTCCCATAAAGATTAAAAAAAAAAATAAAGATTACAGCCTCGGAAACCCTGTGGGGCAGTTTTACTCTGTTCTTACAGTGTCACTATAAGTTAGAATCAACTCAAGGGCACACAATAACAGCACCACAGGGGACCCAGTAAGAGCCACTTCTACCTATAAATCTTCTTTTATCAGTCCCTTGCTGTTTTCTTGGGAGGTTTCTGTGTTTTTAGCTCAGTCTCTAAGACCAGCTACCAGCTGGATATCCGGTCTTAAGGTAAGCTCTCCATTACTCCTAAGAGCTTTAGTTACACTTTTTACCTTAATCCTTGTACAGCTCTCCAGGGCAAACCTTACTCAGCTCCGAGCGGTCTGTGCAAGTGGGGCCAAAGAGCCACCCGGAGCCAAAAAAAGAGCATTGTGTCACCGGAGGTCCAAGCCCAGAGAACCAAAGGTATGACGTGATCATCAGTGGCCCCCGCTAGGTGTTTGCAAGGAGACCATAATGTCTCAGGTCTAGAGTAGAAAGAGCCAGGTGATGATTTTAAAGAAGAGTGGGGTTAGTTTCTCCAGCCCACTCATCCAGACCTTATTTTCTCACCATACATTCCTGGGACTAGATAACAGTCTCCCTGTAGAGGCCAGGGCAAGGCCTTTGTGTTGTGCCATCTGGGCAACACCTTTGGCAATGCTCCTTCCACAGCCAGTCTTACCTAAGCCTGTCTGGGCGTTCTGAAAGTATGCATGCCCTGCCTCAACTGTGAGTGTCATTAAAGGGACACTGTCAGTAATTCAGAGTCTCCTCAGATTGAGGAGTGAAGCATAGCTTTAATTTCTGCCAAAGAGGCATTAAGTTAGACTGAAAGGCTATTCAGTAAACACTGGAATGCCTTCAAATACTAGGTAGGTGCTAGGAGTTAGAAAATCAAATGGGTCATGGAGGAGAAGATTGACGTACTCGTTTTGGTAGCTGGCGTGTGTTAGGGAATTAGAAAATACACATTGGCATGAACAATGCATTTGCCGTATAGAATAGTTAACCAGTATATTATTTCCTCATTGGTTAAAATTTTAGTTTCTGTAGTTGAGGACTTCTAGCCATCTGTTTTTAACAGCCGTTAGGTTGTTTGCTCATCACTGGTCACAAAACTTCTTGGACTTTTTATCAAACGTTTGTGGAAATGGCAGAGTTCTGGATTTAGGTGGATACTCTACTTGAGCCCCCCAGGGAGGCCATAAAGTCAGGGATGGAGGAGGATAAGGAGTAAGGGTTATATGTAAGGGATGCCTTGATTTGGGGTCCTGAGATTGAGGAGGAGGTGGGCAGAGGTAAGGGGAGCTTGTTTCTGAGCCTGGGCTGAAGCATTTAGGCTGAAGGGGGTTTAGAAGGAATAGCCCTTGGTGTGAAGACTTGAGGAAAGGGGCTGGTATCAGAAGAGTGTTATCAAGCTTCTGGTTCACGTTGTTACCTGGTGGTTCTTCAGACACTGACAAGGAAATCAGCTAACTACTGGCTGAGTGAGTTTAGTTGTAAGGCAGTAATGAAGTGTAAAGCAAAGGTCAGAGCAGTTGTCAGGATTGTGACCTGGGCTGGGTTAATTACCTGGAACCGACAGTCTTTGCTACTGGTGTGCTGCTGTTGTCAGAAAGGGAATTGGAATGGTGCATCAGAAAACCAGTTGAGGAAAATGTATGACAAGCTACTTTAATTTCCTTACCTTGCAACTCTCTTGATAACATTGTTGTGATTTTAGAACCAGATGAAGTGCTATTGTGGTTTTCTTTGGTGTGTGCAAATTGGTTTGCATGTCCTAAATTTTTCCTGACCAAAAACAGATGTGGTTTTTAGGTATGGTCTCTTGGGATGAAAGATTTATCTTTCGGGGTTTTGGATGTGCTTTGCTTCCTGTTGAGGGACTATTTTTTATTGACCATCAGTAGGCTGGGACCTGCTCTCAGCCTCTTGAGTCAAAGAATGAACCCCAAGGATTAAAGTAGTATTCAGGGTTGGGTTCAAGAGCTAGGGAGACTGCCTTGGTAGTGGTTGGGTTCACAACCAGGGGACTCACTTGTCTTTCGGTTGGGATTGTAAAGAGACAATGTGCGTCCCCCTCCTGCCCTATAGCAGATGTTTGCTGCTTTGAAACAACTTATCATTCAAAGATCTAGATTTACCATGGGATAAACTAGGAGTCAGTTGTTGGTATGACTGGAAGACTGGTTACAGCTTCCTTTTGAGAAAGCTCCTTCAGTGCAAGTAAATCTTATTTTTAGGGTTGGCAGGGAAAGTTGTCAAGAAAGATGTGAACCCAGGATAAGGGAGACCTGCCTACAGTGGGTGCCTGTGAAGACATGCGTTGGGTGGGAGGCTTGCACTTGTTCTTTCAGGTCCTTTGTATTTGCTCATGGACACGTGAGCCCTTTGCCCAAAGCAAGGAGCACTCACGTAACCAGAGCGTGGTTCGGTTCCCTCTGGCTTTGTGCACAAAGCATGCTTATTGAGTTAATGTGTAAGCAGGAGACAGCTTCCTGAGCCAAGCAGTATATTAACCACCTGGGTTTATCAGACTAATCACTTTGATTCTTCTGTGCGCAGGATCTCAGAAGCCATGTCGAAACACCATAGTGAAGTGGGATCTGCCTTCATTCAGACCCAGCAGCTGCATGCAGCCATGGCTGACACTTTCCTGGAGCACATGTGCCGCTTGGACATCGACTCGCCACCCATCACAGCCCGGAACACTGGTATCATCTGTACCATCGGTAAGGTGGTTTCCCCCTGTGCCCCCAACCTACCAAGTGCTTCACATGACAGTGACTTGTCCTTCCCTGAAAAGATTAAACATGTAGCAAACCTGGGTGCTGGGTGAGTTGCTGCACAGATTCTTATGGAAACTCAGGTGATAGGAAGTTGTAAAGAATTAGTATGTTCTGTGTTCTCTGATAGAGGCAATTTATAGTGTTCCTTTAGTGGATCTTTGTAGGGGCATCTCAGAGCCAGGAAGGATCTTTTTGACCTGTTCCATCCATCCAAGATTCTGTGGTTGGAAAATCTGGCTGGGCTTAGGTAAGAGCAAAGAGGACTGGCCAAGCCTTACCTAGACACCTTCCTAATTCAAAGGTAACCTGCAGATTTTAAAGGAGATCAAGAAAGTGGGCTAGTACAGTAAAACCATCAATGTGCTTTTGAAAGACTTGTAAGCTATTTGAGGGAGGAAACATTTAGGGAGAAAAATAAAAAAAGAAAAGAATTTTTAGAGCAAACTGGTCTTATCATTCCTACTTTGAATGGTTAACACTTGTGGCTTTTTTTTTTTTTTTTTTTTTTGATAGGCCCAGCTTCCCGGTCGGTGGAAACATTGAAGGAGATGATTAAGTCTGGAATGAATGTGGCTCGTCTGAACTTCTCTCACGGAACTCATGAGGTGAGTGAGCCCCTGGGAACTTCGACTACTGGGACAGCTTGTAAGGAAATAGGGAGGGGTGCATTGCTCATTTAGCCACAGTGAAGCAGGCAGTTTTAAGTCTGGGTTTAAGAGCCAATGGGAAAATTATCTTTACCTGGCCATCTCTACTTTTCTTTCCCCTCCCTAGCCACCTCAACTGGCCACATCTCCTTAAGCAAAGAAGACCTGCTTTTACTTTGAGATTGGCTGTGTTTCTCCCACAGACCTGTACTACCATTAGCCTTCACAAAGGGTAGTGTAGAAGGATTCTACTGGAAATCCCCCTAAGCCATTAAGTATCCTGGCCTTAGTGGCTAACCCTTCTGCTTCCGGGTTTCTGTAGCAGCCTGGATTGCAGTGTCGAACTGAATGGTCATTCTGCAGACTGATTCTCCCCTAGTTTAGACCCGAGATAACTGGACCAGGTCCAGAAGTGTTACCACTAATGTAAGTCTAATGCTCTATGTGGTATATTTGTTGTTCTTAGGAGCTGTCAAGTGGATTTTGACTCAGTGATCTATGTGACAGAGTAGAACTGCCCCATAGGGTTTCTTGGCTGTAATCTTTATGGGAGCAGATCACCAGGTCTTTCTCCAGAGGAGCCCCACGGGTGGGTTCAGTCCACCAACATTTTGGTTTCAGCCACCAGAGCTCCTTATCTGGCATATAACACCCTGTTTATCAGCATTATATTCCCCCCGTCTCCTCCCGGGGCTTCTGCTATACTAAAAGGAAACCAGTCAGCACTCTTCCCCAAGAGTCTGTAGGAATAATGCATTTGTGTCTGGCTGTTTATTAGCCGGTTTGACCTATAGACAGAAGCCTTATCCAGGGACCAGGGGGCAGCTGTTGGGAAGACTCCATCTCTGCTTTTGTTCTCAAGTTTAGAACCAATTCATTCTGAGGAGGGGTGGGGAAGAGGAGTACTCTCCGAGGAGGAGGGGCAGTGCCTGTTAAAGGTCTTTGGGATTTCACACTGGCATTGGTAGAGGAATACTGGAGGAGGCCAGTTTTCTCCTCCATTGTCTTCTGTACTTCTGGTTCAGAGTGGAGAAAATGCTAAGCTGTGAGGTCAGTGGTATGAGGCTGCCCTCTGACATTTGGAAGCTGATGTTAAATTTAGATTAAAAATAAAGTCTCAGGAAGCGTAACCTAAGAGGTGAATTCCCCCTTTCTGGAAACATGAGACTTTTCATCATGGGCTCCTAACCCATGTTCCTTAAATGGCCAGTGGCCTGGAAGACAGCTGGCCTTCAAATGTCATGGAAGCCTGACCAAGTTCAGAGGGACTGCTGTATAGGCAGGCACTTTGGACAGGTTAAGAGATGTCCCTAATGGTATTCTCTGCTTTCCAAAGGCAGGGGCAAGGGGTCCTCAGCAGGAGTCATCAGGAATTTCTGCAAGTATTATCTTACCCCACAGAGAGAGAGCTAAAGGCCACAGTGAAGATCTGTTCACTGTTGATCTCTGCTGCTGGAGTGGCCCTGGGTCTCCTGCAGGCAGGGGAAGGAGCAGAAATAGATTTTAAGAAGTTGACATTTAACTAGGCTTTCTGACCCCTCAAAGCCAGTAAAATAACACCACCCAGCTCTGAAATGGCAAGTGATGGCTGCTGCATCTGCTGGAGATTTCCTGGCTCAGGGATGTTTGGTTTTTAAACTACAAGAAGCATTTGGAGATTATCTGTGCTTTAACTCTTAGTCTCAGATTAAAACTGTGATTTAAAAAAAAAAAAAGAGTCCCTCTTGTGGGTTTATTTTGAGGTTTTGGACCAGAATGATGTTGTCCCTGGGCTCAGAGTTTTTTGGAAACTCATCTGAAAGTTTTCAAATACTGTATTATAAAATACAGTGTAAACTGTTGCAGTTTGACCATGTGTCAGGGCTCTTTCTTATGCACCTCAGACCATGCACCCTTGGCTACAAGCTAGGACGTGGTTATCCAGCTCTTAGCTGCTTTAAATATTCTTCTGAACAGAACATTGAAATTGCTTCCTCTCTCAGCCTGACAAAGGACACCCACTCTCTGGAGGTGATCTTTTGACAGCTTTGGCACTGTGTCTCTATCCCCCACTTTGGCAGTCATGTGAGCAAGATGTGTTCTTGCTGAATGTGGAAGTCTCATAATGCTGCCGTGTTGGCCAGAAATGATGACTTTTAAACCACCTAAATTTAGAACCTTCCACAAGGACAGCATTGATTGATGGAACTCTTTACCACTTGATAATGTGCCAGCAAAACCACAGCAATAATAGAAGCCTTAATACACCTCCCAGAAGTGTACTCAAAAAAGTAATATAGAGGATTTGAATAATATAATACCTAGTGATCTAATTGGTATGTGTATAATATATGATTTTTTATCCCCAAGACCAAAGTTCCCGTTTACTTAAAAAACCTTGATTATAAAAATATAATAACCACCCCCCCGCCGTGTTCTAATTGGTATGTGTAGATGATTTTGCGTCCTTAAGACCAAAATGCCTAGTTACTTTAAAAACCTTTGGTTACAAAGATATATTAAACTCCTCTAACCGCCCCCCGCCAAAAAATTAAGTTCCAAAAAACAGAAATTATACAGATCATGTTCTGTGGCATCATTTTTTTTTTATCTTTAATGAAAATTAACAAAGTCCAAAGAAGTAATCAGGAAAACTTACCTGTAAATGCACTGATTGGGAAGCAAAAGTCTGAAAATAAATGAAATAAATATTTAACTCAAAAAGTTGGGGGGAAAAAACCAAAATAACCTAAAAAAGAGGATAGATCTGACAAATTAAGCCAAAAGCTGATTATTTGGGGGAAAAGAATAGTGTAACAGAGACCCCTCTGAAAAGCCTGGCTAAGAATCAGAGGATGAACAAATAAGTCTATGAGTTGAAAAGGGAATAATTGCTACAGATTAGAAGAAATTTCTTAAAAAGTTATAGAAAGACTTAATTCTTGTAAATCAAGGTGAAATGGACTATTTTCCAAGAATAGAAAATATCAAAGAGGCCAATAGTCATGTCTTAGTTATTTAGTGCTATTATAACAGAAATATCACAGATGGGTGGCTTTAACAAACAGAAGTTTATTTTCTCACAGTTTAGGAGACTAGACGTCAAAATTCAGGGTATGCCAGCTTTAGGGGAAGGTTTTCCCTGTTGGCTCTGAAGGAACATCGTTCTCTTTCCTGAGCTGCTCCTCCTGGGCAATCTTCACATGGCTTGGCATCTCTCTTCCCTGCTTCTGCTTCTCTTATGCTTATTTAATCTTTTATACCTCAAGAGATTGACTGAAGACACAACCTACACTGATTCTGTTTCATTAATATAACAAAGACAACCCATTCCCTGATGGGATTATAACCACAGACAGAGGTTAGGACGTACAACACATATTTTGGGGGGACACAATTCAATCCATAACATTCCAACCTTTAGCCTCCAAAAATTCATGTCCTCCAATGAGTTAAAATTGACTTGATGGCAATGGGTTTGTTGTGTGTGTGTGTGTTTTCCCACATGTGAAACATACCCCGTTACATCATCCCAAAAGTCTTAAATCAGCTCCAAACTCAAAATTTTATCTTCCGAATCATCTAAATCAAATATGAGTGAGATCTTAGGCATAGTTCATCCTGGAACAAGAGTCCTCTTCATCTGTCAACCTGTGAAATCTATAATACAGGTTACTTACTTCCAAAATGCAATGCTGGAATAGGCAGAAGGTAGATTTTTTTCATTACAAATGGGAGAAATTGGAGGGAAAGAAGGGATAGCAGGCACCAAGCAAGTGCAAAACTCCACAGGACAATTTACATTAGCTCTCAGGGTTTGAAAATAATCTTCTGTTCTCTGAGACCATCTGGGGAATGGCCTTGCCCTCCAGACTCTGGGTGTTCATGCTCTCTGGATTCTGGGTGGAGGCCCCTCAGCCCTGGGCTTCAGCTCCACCTTCCAGGTCCACAGGGATGGTAACTCTGCTCTCTTGGTTTTGGGCAGCCACCATTTTCCTAGTCCATCTGAGTGGTGACATCACCCCCGGACCCTGGCAGGCCGCATTCTGCTCCTTGGGCGTCGTAGCCCTGTCCCTCAGCTTTCAGCAATGGGCCCTGTCTTCCTGAACTGAATGGCAGCCCCACCTTACAGAACTGAGTTGGTGAAGATCTGACTCTTTGAAACCTAGGATGCCATGGCCCCACCCTTTGATACCCCAGAGGCTGAGGCCCCACCCTTTGAGACCTAGGCAGCTCTGCTTCCCATATTCCTTCCAACAGTTCTGCTGATCTCTGAGCTGCTCCAGGGATGGTCCTTTTCTTTTCTTGGAGGACAACAGATGTAGCTCCTTTGGTTTGTTTCCTGTAGAATTCCGAGAGGTAGACGGCGTTCTTTCCTTTCATTCTTTCTCTGTCCTCTTCAGTCTAAGCTGATGGGTTTTCTGCTGTGGTAGTTGGTTAGAGCCATCAGTCACAGGCTTAATCTCTTTAACAAAAGATTGTGCAGCCACATCCTTGGTGAAAATTCTAGGGCACGTATCCTTAGTTTGTACAACAGAGTTTTCCAAATCGTTAAGCTCTGTTTTCATTTTGCACGGTTCATCTCGAGTTCCATCTTTTTCCTCTTGCATTTTATTATACGCAGCAAGGAGAAACCACGCTTCCCCTTCAAGATACTGCTTAGAAGTCTCCTCAGCTAGATATCCAAGCTCATCACTTACAAGTTCTACCTTCTACTAAACATTTGAACATAATTCAGACAAATTCTTTGTTTCTGCATAAAAAACATTGCCCTTCCTCCATTGTCCAAACACATGTTCATCATTTCCTTTTAAAGGCTCACCAGAAGCACATTTAACATCCACGTTTCTAGCAACATCCTGTTGCTGGCACCACATATATATTCTCTAAGACAATGGAGACTTTGTCTATAGCTCTTCCTTCTGAGCTCTCACCAGAATTTTCTTTGATGTCCATAATTCTACCAGTGGTCTGTTCAAGGCAGTTTAGACTTTTAGGCACCTTAAAATTCTTCCAGCCTCTACCCATTACCCAATTCCAAAACCACTTCAACATTTTAGGTATTTGTTAGGGCAACAACCCCACTCCCGGTACCAAATTCTGTCTTAGTTATCTAGTGCTGCTGTAGCAGAAATACCACAAATGGCTAGGTTTAACAGAAATTTATTTTCTCACAGTTTAGGAGGCTAGAAATCCAAATTGAAGGTGACCAGCTTTAGGGGAAGACTCTGTCTCAGCTCTGGAGGAGAAGGTCCTTATCTCTTTTGAGTTTCTGCTCCTGGGTGACCTTCATGTGGCTTGGCATCTCCTTTTCCCCTTTTCTGCTTCTCTTGCTTGATTGTTTAATCTCTTTTATATCTCAAAAGAGATTGACTTAAAACATACCCTACACTATTCCTGTCCCATTAAGATAACAAAAAGCCATTCCCGAATGGGATTATAACCACAGGCATAGAGGTTAGGGCTTTCAACATGCACTTTTGGGGGACACAATTCAACCCACAACATGCTATCAGAAATGGAAAAAGTCCCTGTTAAGTTCTAATCCCCCCTCCCTCAAAACACCAGGCCCAGGTGATTTTAATGGCTGAATTCTGTCTCTCCTTTAAGGAACAGATAAATTATTTTGTTATACTGCTCCAGAGCCCAGAGAAGTATAGAGATCTTCCAATTTGTTCTTTAAAACCAATAAATATACCCTGATGCTAAGGTCAGGCAAGAACAGTACCAAAACCAGAGACATTAACAAAAAAGGTTAGTATACCAGACCAATCTCACTTAGGAAATAGCTGTAAGAAGCATAAATAAAATTTCAGCAGTCCAAATCCAGTAGTATTAAAGGAATAGACGGCCCATGACCAAGGAGATTTTATTTTGGAAACATAATTTCCCATGTAATACATAAGGTCATTGAAATATATAAGATACTGTAATAATAGGTTACATTTGTTACATAAGGACTATGTGCCTGACTCTGTTGTAAGTACTTCATGTATTCTTTTACTCCTCACAGTAACTTTTAAGGAAAAGGTATTTGACAGTTTTAACCCGTTACTTTAAAAAACTTTGCAAGCCATCGGTAGGAATAAATTTTCCTGACTTCAGTAATGGCATCTGTCATGAGTTGAACTGTGTCCCCCAGAAATGTCTGTCGACTTGGCTATGCCATGATTCCCAGTATTGTGTGATTGTCTACCGTTTTGTCATTTGATGTGATTTTTCCTATGTGTTGTGAATCCCATCTCTATGCTGTTAATGAGATGGATTAGCGGTAGTTATATTGATGAGATCTACAAGATTAGGTTGTGTTTAAATCTCTTAAAAGAGAGAAATGAGCAGAGAGACAGGGGGACCTCATACCACCAAGAAAGTAGTGCCAGGAGCAGAGCACATCCTTTGGATCCAGGGTTCCTGTGCAGAGAAGCTCCTAGTCCAGGGGAAGATTGATGATAAGGACCTTACTCCAGAGCCAACAGAGAAAGCCTTCCCCTGGAGCTAATGCCCTGAATTTGGACTTCTAGCCTACTAGACTGTGAAAGAATAAGCTTCTGTTTGTTTATGCCACCCACTTGTGGTATTTCTGTTACGGCAGCAGTAGATGACTAAGACTGCATCCTATAAGAAAAAAATATTGCATTGGGCAAATCTGCTGTCACTTTAAGGACTAAGGTACACCTCACCCAAGCCATGGTATTTTTAATTGCCTCGTGTGCATGCAAAAGCTGGACAATGAGTAAGGAAGAATTGATGCCTTTGAATTATGGTGTTGGCAAAGAATATTGAATATACCTTGGTCTGCTAGAAGAATGAACAAATCTGTCTTGGAAGAAGTACAGCCACAATGCTCCTTGGAAGCAAGGACGGTGAGACCTTGTCTCATGTACTTTGGACACATCATCACGAGGGACCAGTCTCTGAAGAAGGACTTCATGCTTGGTAAAGTTCAAGGTCAGCGAAAAAGAAAACGACCCTCAATGAGATGGATGGACGCAGTGGTTGCAACAATGGGCTCTAGTGTAACAACGATTGTAAGGATGGCACAGGAACAGGCAGCGTTTCGTTCTCTTGTACGTAGGGTCACTATTAGAACCGACTTGACGGCACCCAGCAACACACACACACAAGAGGAAGCCAGTGCTTAGTGGTCCTTTGTTATAGCCAAAAACCAGTTGCCATAGAATCTCTTCTGACTCTGAATGACCCAGTGTGTATCAGAGTAGAACTGTGCTTCGTAGGGTTTTCTCCAGCTGATTTTTTTGACAGTAGATCACCAGGCTTTTCTTCCGAGGTGCCTCTAGATGGACTCAAACCTTTTGGTTAGCAATGAACGCATTAACCATGTGCATCACCCACCAGTGGCCCTCATTATAGAGTATATCTGAATTAGCAGCTGAGGATTTTCAGATACAAGCTTTGGAAGGCACCTACCTGAAGGATTAAACTGTGTTCCCAGCTCCCTGCAAGTGATGGCCCTTCTTGCACGTGCTGTTCTCTTGGACAGTGGTGGTTAAAGGACAAGGGCCACAAAATGATGTATTAGGTGCCCCTGTTACCAGCAGTGTCATATGGATTATACTATCTGAGAACTCTTTCAACATCTTATCTTGGCCTTGAGTCATTTTTTAATCAAACAGTAGTGGCAAATGAAAGAGAAAGGGTTTCAGAGAGAAGATTGAAGCTAGGATTTTCTGCAAGTGAGGAACAGCAAAGGAAAGCTCAGAGAAAGTTGTATGACCACCTTTCCCTACCACTTCCCTCTCTACTCTGCCTCTAGAAAGCAGTTGTGAAAACTGGGTTTGCATGACCTTACCAATGAGTTATTTAGCTTGGATCACTGTTAGAATAAGTAAACAACTGAGTGTGATTTGTAGTTGTACTCAGTAGAGAAAAAGCTCTCAGAATGGCCATATCTACCCAAATCTGACACTGATTGCCAGAGCAGTATTATCCAAACACAAAACGGTCCTAGATCTTTTACCCCAGTTGTCTGCTTTATTTGCCCAAAGTATTTGATGAGTCATAGGGAAAAAAACCACTGAAGCCACACCAGCTTCCTTTCTGCTCAGATGTGTTTATACCTACCCCTTCAATGGTTTTTGGTGGTAATATTTGAAAAGTTGCTGAGATTTTTCTTTAGGGGTGAGTTACTGCAGTGGTAGAAGTGAGTTTAAGCTGAAGAGGTTAAAATAAGCACATAGAAGGTGCTCGGTGAATGGATGGTGCTGAGGCCAGATGGTGATGTGTGTTTGGTGTCTTAGGTACCGGGACGGTCTAGAACATCCAGAGGCCTTGCCTAAGTGATCCACTCTGGTGGATGTGATTTTCCCGTGTGTTGTGTATCCTATCTCTGTGGACCCTGGTGTGCGACTTACCATCTTTCCTTTTTCCTTAGTACCATGCAGAGACTATTAAGAACGTGCGCACAGCCACGGAAAGCTTTGCTTCTGACCCCATTCTCTACCGGCCGGTTGCTGTGGCCCTGGACACTAAAGGACCTGAGATCCGAACTGGGCTTATCAAGGGCGTGAGTGTTCTGGGGAGAAGGGCTCGGGAAGGGGCAGGAGGCAGTGGGCCTCAGAGTGTCTCCTCAGCAGTCTCTACCCTGGACGCCATTTTCTTCAGAGTTTAGGTCTACAAATCAGGGAGGGTTTTATTCATCACTGTAAAAAATGTAGATTTGATCTACTTTGCCAAGACATGGCACAACAAAAGAACCCTTTTTATTCTAAAAGCCTACGTACAAATCTCTTAAGTTTTGGGAGTGATTTCCGCGTATCTTTTGCCCTACCATTAAATGGAAACCCTGGTGGCATGGTGGTTAAGAGCTACGGCTGCTAACCAGAAGGTTGGCAGTTCGAATCTCCCAGGCATTCCTTGGAAACCCAATGGGGCAGTTCTACTCTGTCCTATAGGGTCACACTGAATAGCATAGCTGAAACATTGTAGCTTTTTTTCTTCCCTTGGGTTATTATTCTCTTAAGAGAATAAGGGCATTTATTCACAACAAAGAAGCTTTGTATATTTAACCGAGATTCGAACACTGTTTCCTAGAGGAAAGGATGATTCCATTTTTGCCAGTAGGGCCTGGTTTCTGTGGTTTAGACTCACGGCTCATTCTCTTTTCCTTAGAGCGGCACCGCTGAGGTGGAGCTGAAGAAGGGAGCCACTCTCAAGATCACTTTGGATAATGCGTACATGGAAAAGTGTGACGAGAATATCCTGTGGCTGGACTACAAGAACATTTGCAAAGTGGTGGAAGTGGGCAGCAAGGTCTACGTGGATGACGGTCTTATCTCTCTGCAGGTGAAGCAGAAAGGTGTGTACAAGAGTCAGGGTCTGATTTTCTAAAACCATCACCCATCTCTAAAACTCAAAGAAGAGAGGAAGCTTGGTTGGCTGGCACCCAGATTGGGTCTATGTATTTTTAGGAATTCCTCATAACACACGGTCCTCAAAAACAAACTTAATCTCATTCTTGCTGGCTATGGAGAACGTAGGAGAAGATGTCTTTTTTATTCTTCCTCACTACTTTTTGACTCTGCTTCCTTCCTCCTTACCTCAGTGTAACATGGACAGGACTCCAGTGTGCCTGGGAATGATGGCTAATATTTAAATGTCAGGCACTATTCTAGGCATGTTATAGGACAATTCTTTCAAATTTTAAATATTTATGAGTAGATATTATTCCTCTTTATAAATGAGGAAACTGAGGCACGAAGTGGTTAACTGGCTTGCCCAAGGTTACCCAGTTGGGATTTGAAGTCTGGAAATAACGGTTCCAGAGCCCACGACATGCTACTTCCCAGTTCTCTATCCTGGCAGCCTGCTTCCTGGTTCTTAGCTTCCTGTTTAGCAGATGTGCCCTCATTGTTCTGTTTTCTTACCTACTCTGCTTTATACAGGTGCTGACTTCCTGGTGACGGAAGTGGAAAATGGTGGCTTCTTGGGCAGCAAGAAGGGTGTGAACCTCCCTGGGGCTGCTGTGGACCTGCCTGCAGTGTCGGAAAAGGACATCCAGGATCTGAAGTTTGGGGTAGAGCAGGACGTGGATATGGTGTTTGCGTCTTTTATTCGCAAGGCAGCTGATGTCCATGAAGTCAGGAAGGTTCTGGGAGAGAAAGGCAAGAACATCAAGATAATCAGCAAAATCGAGAATCACGAGGGAGTCAGAAGGTGAGTTACCCCTGTCCTAGCCCAGAAGGGGCTCTTGTGCCTCTCACTTGAGAGCCCCATGGACGCTTTTGGCTTCCGTGCCTTCACTTAGAAAGTGGCAGTTGCTGTGATGGTCTGACTGGATCTGGGTGGTCCATTCCGCTCCCCAGAGGAAGGCTTGCAGTTCTTCTCCAGCTCAGCTTGATCACCTCCTAATTGCTCACAAGGTGGGGCCAAATGAGTATGGCCAGCTTGGTGACATCTGTTCCTCTTTGGCCTCCTACTAGAAACACAATTGGGCCCTGCTAAAAACTCAGACCTGCCCTTGTGGTTTAGGAGTGTGCTTGGGGAGAATGGGAGGAGCAGTACCATGTAGCCACTATTGTGACTTGGTAATTCTTGGTGTAGGTATCTTTCATACCACATGAGCTGTGAGTCTTCCCTCTATCATCCTGATAGATGCACCTCATGGGTGCTTTCTGACCTTAGCCTCAGGCCAAAGTCACAAGTCCTCCTGCCCTCAGCAGGTTGGAGGGGGTCACCTCAAAGGGCAGCCGTTAAGTGTCCTTGGCTAGGTGAGGCCATGGACCCTTGGGACAGGGAGCAAGCAGCAGGCCTTGGATGTGCAGACTGAGGAGTAGAGATGGCAGAGAAACACCATGAAAGGACCTCATAAGATGCAGATGAAGAAATGAGGTGTCTCCCCATCCCTTTCCTTCCCCAGTGAAGTGTCAGTATTGGTGCTGTAGATACCCAGCAGTTAGGACCTGTTGGCCCACTTCATCCAGAAGGACTAAGGTAGCTGGTATGCCCCACCAGCTCCATGTACCCATAGTGACTGCTAGGGATGGCTGTCCTGGTGTGAAGGCATCTAAGTCGGGAGTCCCAGGAAAGCTTCCTCTATATCGTCGTGGCCCTCATTCAATATAACCTCTTCTCTCCCACCTTCCCTGTCAGGTTTGATGAGATTCTGGAGGCCAGCGATGGGATCATGGTGGCTCGTGGCGATCTGGGCATTGAGATTCCTGCAGAGAAGGTCTTCCTCGCTCAGAAGATGATGATTGGGCGGTGCAACCGAGCTGGGAAACCTGTCATCTGTGCCACACAGGCACGTGCATCTCCCCTCGCTCACATGTGCACACTCACATGCTTGGAGGCTACTTGGTCCCTTCCCGTAGACCCTGCCACGCATAGCACACTCCCCTCTCCTCCCACACACCTACACTAAGCCACGGTCTGCACATACATCCTATCCAGGGGATCTCTGAAGACAGCCCAGGCCGAGTCTCACGAATGCTCTGTCCCCCCACAGATGCTGGAGAGCATGATCAAGAAGCCCCGCCCCACCCGGGCTGAGGGCAGCGATGTGGCCAATGCAGTCCTGGATGGAGCAGACTGCATCATGCTGTCCGGAGAAACGGCCAAAGGGGACTACCCACTGGAGGCTGTGCGCATGCAGCACCTGGTGAGTTGACAGAGCTGTCCCATCTCAGGGCTTCAGGCGGGGTTGGGGGTGGGGAAACATGCTCCTGGCACAGAGGCACACCTAGACTTCTGTCCACTTACCAGTAGTCTTTCGTTATCCTCAAAGTCACGGTAACCAGAGTGAAGGGGCATGTGCTGGAGGAGTGGGAGACCAGTAGACAACTCTTGTTCTCCTCTGCCTTCCCTGACCACACCCCCTTTCCTATTTCTTTCTGCTCTGGGGCCTTCCTTCTTCACTGGACATTGCATAGTGTTGCTAGGAGCTTAACTTTCACTCTGGCTTCAAGGTTGTCAATTGTTCCTTTGGCTTCAGTCCTGGTATACCTGTGCAGTCAAAGTGCCTTGTACCTCTTCCTTCTGGGTAGTCCAGAGCGCCGAAACGTCTCTGCTCTGTTCTGAAAAGAGCCAAGGGCTCCTTTTCCCAGCTGTTCTCTATATTTGGCTTCCAGTTTGATTCCCCACCTATTGCACAGACAGGTGCTCCCCTACAGGTGCCTCTGTGGGCCTGCACCAGAGGCTGTTGCCTGTGCTGAGCTGACTGAGCTGGCTTTGCATGGTGCCTGTAGCAGGGCCTGCTTTGCTGTGCCATTGGGATGCAGCTGCTACACTCACCTGAGACCAAAAGGTAGGGTTTAAGTGACTTGACAGCAAGTCCACTAGTAGGGACAGGTGGAAAGGTGGTTGATCCTGGCAGGCCCTGGAGTGAGAACACCTGGAGGAGTCCTGGTAGCAACTTTCTCCCCCACGGTATGTCCTGCTGCCTGGTTACTTGTGCCTGGTAAAATGAGTTCTGTAAACGAACCTTCTCACAGTAGCCTAGGGTATAGTTCAGTGAACTTGCCTTTTATGCTGCTAGGGCTGTTCCTTAACCTTCCTATTCCCTTTCCAGCCAACAGAGGAACTTCACACCCTTTGTATGTTCCCCCAAGCCCCCCATATTTAAAACACCCCCCCCCAAAAAAAACTACAGACTAGGCATCTTCCTTTTCTTCTCTGCATTCTGTGTGCACAATTATTGGGCTTAAACTGCTTTCAGAATAGACATGTTATTTTATTACACACTTTTTAGTGGTGAACTGAATTCATACTTGACTGAAGACGCCTTCTGGGCTGTCCTTGGCCCCCTTGGTGGATTTTCCCATTTGAAATCAGTGGAGACTGTCCTTCTCCTGGTCCTGGTTGATGAGTCACACTGTGTGACACCATTGCAGTTCTGATCCTCAGGAGCTCTTGGTTCATGCTCCTGGCTGCCCGCATGGTGAGAAAGTGCTTTTTCTGGCCCAGTAGACGGTGGACTTCGAGCAAGTCACCTCTAGAATAGCTGCCTTTATGGGTCTCTCTACATGGCCTTTCTCTCTCAACTGCCTTACCAAGCTGTGTGGCCTCGTGGCTTTGGAGGGTGGGCGGGTGCTGACCTTGACTTAATTTACTGAACCATTAAGCCAAGTAGACTGTATGTATTGTTTGATAAGTCACCTAACTACTCTTTGCCTGACTATAAAATGGATTAGATCAGGACCTGTAGTGGGGTAAGAGACTTAAGATTCAGGGCCCTAGGCTCTGAGTTGCACATCCTTTCTGCCATACCCCAGTGTTTCCTATGGACAGACAGACACCTTAGAGAGAGCTTCAGGCTTGGGTGCATGGCACTGCTCAGAAGGTCAAGTTGTAGGGTGTGGGCCAGGTTGCAGCTGCCTCTCCAGGTGGCACAGCTTCTGCCATCCATGTCACCAGTTAACACTAGCCAGAGCTTCTCCTCTTAACTGTTCACTGCTTTCTCCTGTGTCTAAATTTGATGCAGTTAATGACCCGTAAGTAAAGGCTAGGCAGTAGCAGGTATGGTTCCATTTCCTGTGTGTTTCTATGTCCCCTGTCCTTAGGCTGCGCGCATTCTGTTCTTCTTGCAGACAGAAAACCTTTAACCTAACAAATCCTGCCACATATCTCCTGTACTGTCAAATAAATGAGATGGCATTACTGATTCTTCCCTTGCCCGTCATTCTCTAAGGTTCTGGAAATCACATTATAATCCTCTAGAGCTTAAACTTTCTTTCTAATTCTTGGTGTTATCTGAGCAGGTAGATTGTAAATAACTCAATGGCTTTCTCAGGCTTGAGAGAATCCTCAGACTGTTTAATCATTCGATTTTAATCAATTGTCTCATTAAACTAATCCGCATGCTTCCACAGGCATCTGCCTCTTCACATGGCTGTTCAATGTGCCCCTCGTAAGTTAGCCCAAGTTCTCCAGCCTTCTATTCAGAGCCCAGTTAAGCCATGTGGCTTTGGCTTTGTCTGATCCCAGATTTCCGGGGCTGCTCAGTCAGTTACCGTGGCAGGCCATTGGAAAGGCTTGTCAGCATCCGTGTCTGAAGCCAGGCAGGAAGCCCTGTGGTAACCAGCAGCCATGTGAGGAGGGAGGGCCTGTTCCTTCCTGTAAGCTGTGTCATGAGGCAGCATGGACAAGCCCTCTGCCAGGGAGTGGCGTGGGTCTCGCCTAGGCATGTTTCCATGCCAAGGTGCCAGAACCTTCTGCCCCACGTCTCCCTCCACTCCCACCCCTCAGAAAAATGCTCCCAGAGTGGAGCTTCTCCAATCAAAAACCAATTTTCCCTGTATTGGAGGACTTGAAATTCTCCCCACCTCCCTGTGCAGTCTGGCTTTTACCAACCTGCCTCTTTGCTTCGACGTGAAGGACAAATTTAGCCAATTAACCTAAGATTACCTTCCTCTCTGATTAATTCCCCGTTCTGTCTTTCCATGTGTTGTCTCTTGTTTTTTTTTCCTCCTTCCTCCCTCTTCCTTGCCCTCCCCGCCCCCAAACCTTACAGATAGCTCGTGAGGCTGAGGCAGCCATGTTCCACCGCAAGCTGTTTGAAGAACTTGTGCGAGCCTCAAGTCACTCCACAGACCTTATGGAAGCCATGGCCATGGGCAGCGTGGAGGCTTCTTATAAGTGTTTAGCGGCAGCTTTGATAGTTCTGACGGAGTCTGGCAGGTAGGGCCCTGAGGGCAGGTAACATCGTACAGGATAACCAGCCTCTTGCTCCGGCTGCTGGAGGAGAAGACAGCCAGGGTCAAGCCCTGTGCTTAGGCCCTTGGCTCAGAACCTTTTTTTCTCACCTGCAGGAAGACAGCCAGGGATGTCATGACAGGGCAGGACCGGAGGGTCCTTTGGTATGATAGGCACATTGGGTATCACAGGCACCTGGTGAAGGATGGGTCCCTGTGAGTCTTGTTCTTGCTCTGTGATTGGCGTCCTCTTGACCTTTGGACCAAAGGCTCTATCTCTCACCAACTGTCTGTGTGCCTTTTCCCCTTCCTCCCCCATTCCGACAAAGCTCTGACAAAGCTCTGTCCCCCTCTCGTCCCTCTGGACGATGTTGCTCCCCTAGATTGCCCGTGAGGCAGAGGCTGCCATCTACCACTTGCAATTGTTTGAGGAGCTCCGCCGCCTGGCGCCCATTACCAGCGACCCCACAGAAGCCGCCGCCGTGGGCGCCGTGGAGGCCTCGTTCAAGTGCTGCAGTGGGGCCATTATCGTCCTCACCAAGTCTGGCAGGTAGGAGGCGGCAGCAGCTCCCTGGGGATGCCCTGCTCAGTGGCCTCTTTCCTTGGGGGTCCCTGGAGCAGTGCATTGAACATTGTTCAGATGGTGCTGAGCCAAGGTAAGAACCTACTGCCCGCCACCTGGACCCTGCAGGGCAGGAGCTCCCTGAGCTGGAAGGTTCTAGGCAGCAGCCACAAGGTGTGGCTGGATCACTTGGATCCAAAGCCAGTTTATACCTTCACGGTGAACTAGAGACTCATTGCATAACAACCGATAGGCTGATGACAAATGGTCTTTTGATATTTAAGAGGTCGTTCTCTAAAAAGGAGCCCTCATGGGGCAGTGGTTAAAGCACTCGACTGCCAACCAAAAGTTCGGTAATTCAAAAACACCATCCACTCTGTGGGAGAAAGATGTGGCAGTTTGCTTCCGTAGAGATTTACTGCTTTGGAAACCCCTATGGGGTCGCTATCTGTCAGAATTGACTTCGAGGCAGTGGGCTCGGTCCTCTAAAATAGTAGAAGGCAACCAATTTTAACTTCTTCCAGTTATAATGTGCTCTTTAAACATTACGACATGCTCTTGGAATATGAATGCTGTTGGCGTGACTTGCTGTTCCCCCGTTGTGGTGTACCAATCCCCATCTGTCTTTGAACCCCAAAGACAAGTGGGTTCCAGCCCAGGAAAGGTCACCGATTGTCTTGCTGGCATTTTGTCTGAGGACTGCCCTGCCTGTGCTTGGCTTGATGTCTGGCCTCAGACTTGGGATTCCTGCCTAGCCTAGTGCCTGGCCTCAGACTTGGAACCGCTGTCTACTACCTGGGTGCCTGGCCTCAGACTTGGAACCCCTGTCTACTAGCTGGGTGCCTGGCCTCAGACTTGGAACCTCTGCCTAGCTCCGGACAGAGTTACGTCTTTCACTCTCAGCCCTGCCCGCAGGAGGAGGATAGAGAGGATGACGGGCAGTCACTGTGCTGAGGAGCAGCAGGCAGGCTGTCAGCAGATTTCAGCAACAGAAGGGCTCAGCCTCCCGTTTCGGATAAACCGTTCCAACCATTAGGGTTGACCTTTGTAAAAAGGTACAACCTTTGCTATTTGGCTATTTTTAGCTCCAGTCTTCTGGGATTTTGCTCTCAGCTGGTCCTGACTTCAGCAGCTGCTTCCCTCTGAAGGCCTTGTATGAAGGCCAGGCCTTGAGCAGGGCAGTCTTCACTGTGACTCAGCTTAAGTTTCCCTGACACCTGTTGAGTATCCTCATAGTATGCCCTCTAGGGCCCAGTTCCTTCTGCAGGCCTTTCCCTAACTGCTGAGAGGCCAGGGGCACACATCTGCCATGACCACTGCACAATGTCCCAGGAAGCACCTGGCGTATAGAGTCTCAGAGGGGCCCCCTGCCTTCCAGAGGAGGCTCAGTGGGCCAGAGCAGCTCCCACACCAACACTTTCACCTCCTGTTCTTGCCTCCTGAGTAGCACCCAGACTTCTAAGTCTCATTTGGATACTCAGGTTTGGCTCTGGAGCTTTAGTGCTTATTTGCTGGGACTCTTTCAAGGATTTGGGGGCAGTGTGGTGGCAAGAGGACACAGCAGTAGGGAAGGCGTAAACTGTTGATTCTCAGGAGGCTGGTCCGCCCTGCTCCTGTACTTTGCAGATGTCAAGAGTCAGGTGCTATTCACGTGCTGCTTGGGTTGTAGCTGTTGCTGGCAGCAAGAGGCATGGGTGCTGGTGATGTTGGGCCAGGGCAGCCATCCTGTGCCATAATGGAAAAGTTTAGGGGGGGAGGGGTTCTAACCATGGGCCATGTGGGGTAAGTAGGTAAGACTGACCATAGAGGGTCAGGATGATCCTGGAGCCATGGCCTGCTGGGAGGGGCGGAGGGCAAGTGAGTAGCTTAACTGTGAAGGTGAGTTGAATGCTGTAGAAGATACAGGATTAGAGGCTATCCTAGGGAGCCTAGGAGGCAGGTGTTCGAGTGGCCAGAGCCTTCAGGCCGGCACGATGGGCTGGGTTAAAGAGTGGGCTTTTGCTAAAGCAAAGCTGTTAGGCCCTGAGGTGCTTCCAGGGAGGCTCCTGGGACATCCTTTAATGGTCTTTCCCTGTCCCCCATCCCAGGTCTGCTCACCAGGTGGCCAGGTACCGCCCCCGCGCCCCCATCATTGCTGTGACCCGGAACCACCAGACAGCTCGTCAGGCCCACCTGTACCGCGGTATCTTCCCTGTGCTGTGTAAGGACCCGGTCCAGGAGGCCTGGGCCGAGGATGTGGACCTCCGGGTGAACCTGGCCATGAATGTTGGTACGTGCCTGGGAACAAGGGCTAGAACCTGGAGGGGTGTGGGTGCTTGGGGCACTGGCCTCACTGGGACCCTGGAATTTTAGGGAATGGAGGGGGGAACATGCAGCCCTTGGGGAGCAAGAGCCCTAACTGGCTACCCCTCGCCCTCACTGAATTCTCTGAATTCTCCTTCCCACCTCCTGAAGTCCTGGGCTAAGCCCAGGAGGGGAGAGGGGCCTTTGAGTTGCTGGGCTAGCAGGTCTGTCCCTCTCCTCACTCTCTGAGCCCAAAGCAAGAGATCCTGATGAACTCTGTTCTTTGGCATCTGCTTGTTGCTTGGGTTCTTATAAAATTGGCCAGAGCTTCTGTACTATGGGGTTGCTCACACACTCAGATTATATGCGGATGTGGCCTTTGTCCCTGTATAAGTGCACGATGCCATGGGATGGCAGGAAACAGATAACTCTGACCTTGGTCAAGGCCCTCTACCCCCTAGGGGATAAATGAATGATGTCCAAAGGTCCCTGCCAACTCTGACATCTGCGTGATAAGGAAATCCCAGGGCCAGTCTCATCCCCTTTGTCTGGGCTGTGAGGCTGGTGCCACCTTGTGGTTTGAGGAAGTAATGATCAGCCAGCACTGTCCACCCCCTTGTGGCACAATTGCCCAGATGATGCTGTACCTGCCTGTCTTGGCTTTTACTCACTGACCTCTCTTCTGTTCCTCTAGGCAAAGCCCGGGGCTTCTTTAAGACTGGAGATGTGGTCATCGTGCTGACTGGATGGCGCCCTGGCTCCGGCTTCACCAACACCATGCGTGTAGTGCCTGTGCCGTGATGGGGCCTGGAGCCCCTCCTTCAGCCCCCGTCCCATCCCCTACCCAAACCCATCTATTAGGCCAGCAACGCTTATAGTGCTCATTCAGGGGCTGTAGTGTGGCAGTGGTGGGCTGGGACACCAGGAAAGAAGGATGAAAGTCTCTGGTGACACATGACTGCTTTAAGACCCTGCTCAGGTCGGGTAGCCCAGAGCCTGGCTGCCCATCACGTGGCTCCACACAAGCAAGGGAAGAATGAGGGGTGCAGGACTGGAGGCCCCGAGCTTATTTAATGCAAGAGGTCAACAACTCTTCTTTGTGTACTTTGTTCAGTTCCTGTAGAAAATGGCTGCCCAGTGAGCGCTCAGCCCTGGCCTGGGGCCAGGAGGCAGCAAGAACAGGGGCCTCTGGGCATGGGCAGTGGTTCTAGTGTAGGCAGACTGGCCCTAGCCCTTACTTGCTTCCCCAGCCCCTCGGCCTCCCTGACTCCCACCTCGTTTGTGCATCGGGCACTTGTGTTTCCTGCGCTCTACTCCGCAGTCGCTGCAGACAAACACTCCACCCTCTACCTTCCACTTGTCCCACTACTGCAGCCACCTCCAAGCCTGTTGCTATAGAGCCTACCTGTATGTCAATAAACAACAGCTGAAGCACCTGTTTCCTCTCTCTTCTGTTGGGGAGGTTAAACCCTGCACTCCGAGCAGGGCCAAAACGGCGAGAACCTTGAGCCTGGTGGTGGGTGTTACAGCAGCATTGGTCAGGCTGCCTGCCTTCTCTAGGGTGCGGGGTGCTGGAAAAGCATCAGCGGACTTCCTTGGGGGTATAGGTTACCCCTTCAGTCCCCGGGGAGGTGGGATACCTGTCTCTAAAAGCTTTGCAGGTAGGGAAAATTTATTTGGCTTATTTGGACAGAAGATAGGAGGAAGGCAGGGCAGTGGGCCCTCCTGATGGATAAACCCAGGAGTGAGGTAACCCTCGCCCTGCCCCTCAGTCTGCCTGCAACAGAGGGCTTCTAAGAGAGCTGGGGGGACACTGAGTCAGGATTCTGCTTCCAGAAGTGGATCTGGGCTCCCCTTGGGGCCGTCCCCTTATGGTGCAGCAGGACCGGTGTGGTGGGAGAGGGTTGGGCGTAGAACCAAATCTGGCCTGTGGCTTTCCTCCTGCTGACCACTCCATGGGACCAAAATGCTACCTGGTTATGGGGGGGGGGGGGTGTAGGAGGCAAGTACAGGGATAGGACCTTTGGTCCCATTCTCAAGGCCCAACTGGGTCCAGTTCTTTGTCACATCCTGCAGTCACTGAGCTCCCTTCTGACGTTTGCCGACTTGTGAGCTCTGGCACTCTGGTCCCTCTGTAGACGCCTCCGAAAGCCTTTTGTCCTGGAGAGCCTGAGAAGTTTCCAGTCGTGGGCGAAGTGCTCTGAGAGCATTCTGGCTCCCAGCCTTTCAGTCACGGGCTTTCTGAGTGCTGTTCAAAATCCCCTTTGGTGTTCCCTTTGAGGGTCAGCAAGAAAGGGGAAGACCCTCAACGGGAGGGATTGACACAGTGACTTCAATGATGGGCTCAAGCATAGCAACGATTCTGAGGATGGCAAGACCCCCAGTGTTCTGTTGTACATAGGTCGCTATGAGTCGGAACCGACTGGAGGCACCTAACAACGGCAACAACTCCACCTCATTTCTCTGGTGTGGAGAAAAATTGAAACCTACCCGATGTTGGGAGGGGCTCGAGGAGGGTGGGAATAGGTTACTGCAGAGGGGTCCGAGCAAGACCACGAGGACAGCAGAGAAGAGTCTGGAGGGGGACTGGTGGGGAGGTGCAGACCCAGGTCCTGGCCTCCGGGGGTTTCCAGTCGGAGGCACCGATGGGTGGGATCTGGGCGGTCTGGAGGGGGAGGAAAGGCCAGCGGGCCGGGCCTGTCCCGCCCGAGCAGCCAATGGGCGGGCGGAGGCGGGCGCTCGCGGGCGGGCCGGCGGGGTCGCCGGGCGCTCTGTCGGGGCGCTCTGGAGGCGCTGCGATGACCGCTCTGAGCCGGAGCGAGGCTGCGGAGGGGGACAGGTAAGGGGGCTGCTGCCGGAAGGCCCGACTGGGTCCCGGAGGCGCCGCCAACTGCCGCTACCGGGCGGGGCAGGGCTGCGCCTCGGCGTCTGTGCCCGCCGGGCAGGCACTTCCCGGCCGCCGGAATGCGGGCCCCGGGCCAGGGCTTCGCTGCGCGGCCTGGGCTCCCGGGCCTCGAGGGGCCGGGATGTCCGGGCTGAGCCCGTGGCTCGGTGCGACGAGCCCGCACCTGGGGGCAGAGGGACGTTCCAGGTGGCATCGGGGAAGCGGAGGGCACACTCCTTGGGACGACTCCCATGGTCCGCCCCTGCCATTGCTGTTCATTCATTCACGTATTCATTCATTCATTTCCCAGTTAGATCTACCCCCAGTCCTGACACCCCGCTCCCCAAAGGCTGGCACTTCCTTGCCGCCCCGGAGGGGTCAGCCCCTCTCCTTACCGCCGGGTCTGCACTTGTGGGGGCCAGCCGCTGCCTGGGAGGCGACGCAGAGCTGTCCCAGCACTACTCAGCCGCACCCTGCGCCAGGCCGGTCCCTGTCGGGCGGGCTGGGGCCGGTCCTCCAGCCTGGAAATCTGGTCCAAAGTCGCCCTGGGTGGAAGGAAGGCTCTCGCAGCTGGGAAAGGGGCAAGGAGGCAGGGCAAGCGGAAGGTGGTGTTGCAGGCAACATCGAGAACTGTGGCCTCTTTGAGACCTTGGGGCCCTGGTGGTGGGATTATTTGGGGGAAGACACAGCCCATGCACAAGGCGGCATGGTTCCCGCCCCTGGCCACATCCACAGTCTGAGCTCTGGAGGGCAGCCGGGCAGCCCTAGCCAGGTACCGCTGGGGCAGGTGGGGTGAACGCGTCAGCCCTGTGCCCAAATCAGCCCTGGATGTGGGGCTGGCGGGAGGCTTAGGGGGCTCCCTCTGCCCTATCCTGAAAGGGGCCAGTGGGCTCTGACCAGCTGTCCTTTGCCCTTTTTTGCTTTGCTTGCCCCCTCCCTCACTACCTCATGATTGCTCAAGAGTCCCTGAACTTGCAGGGTCAGGCCCCTGGGGAATGAGAGGGTGCCCTGAAAACCTCATCACAGCTCCAGCTGGCTCTAAAGTAGGTCTCCTTTCATAGCAAAGATTTATGGGGTTGGGAGGAGAGATGGATTAGAGGGTGTCCCACTCATCCTGCAGTGGTGAGCCAGGCTGGCTGAAAGGAGGGCTCCCGTGAACTGTCCCTCCACAGCATGCCTGCACACACCGCGGTTGGAGGTTACAGCTTGACAGGCCAGGTGAAGCAGTGGCATCGAGGCAGCCTCAGGCAGCCTCTTCCGGGGACAAATGGGCAGGTCCAGAGGCCAAAACTGACAGAGGCTGACACTGAGCTTCCGAGAGAGTTTCTGCTGGGGCCGAATTGAAGTTCTCCTTCCTGACTTCCCCTGGGTGCAAATTTCTAAATAGCCCAGAGACAACAGCTTGGGGCCTCTCCTCCATTATTCACGCCTTAATGCTGCTGGTTGCCTTCAAATTTCGGAGCTTAGGTAAGTCCTCAACACCTACGTGTGGACCAGAGAGACCTGTGAGCTAACTCTGCTGCTAGGATGCGCCTAGGACCCTTTGAGGTTGAGGTCGGCAGTACTTGGCATAGGCTTATGCTAGCCAGCCTCCCTGAAGGTCTTCCATGAGCTGCTGAGCTCTTAGCTCATTCTTCAGTGGCTCCACCCAGTCCTTAAGCTGCTGCATTGGCCCTTGAAATGCCACGTACCTTATTTATCAGTCCAGCCTGAAGAGCCTCACTCTGGGAATCAGAAGTGAGTTCTGGGTCTCACACTGCTACTATTTTGCTGTGGCTTGGGGTAAGTCAGTTTCCCTCCCTGTGCCTGCTTTGCCATCAAAGGATAAGGAGATTAGCCTGTAGGCACCCTTCTCAAGGCCATTGCTCAGTGATTTTGCTAACTAGTGTGTTTCCCCCCTGATTTCTGAAGGTTTTTAAAATTTTTTTCCTATAATTTCTCCTTTGCTCTAACTACCCATGGAAAGTAAATGAAATTAAGACCGGCGTAGCATTTAGTGTCCAGTGTTTAAGGCTGAACACCAGGAAATAATTTGCTTTTCTCCTTTCCTGAGACATGAACATAGTTCCCTGACATTCTGCAGCCATCTCTGTCGCTAAGTGTAAATGTGGCATGACGTCAGCCTTGGCCACTGTGCAGCTATTCACCTGGGCTACAGGGCATCAGTATCACCACCTGTTATCACCAACCTTTGAAACTTTGATTAATCCCCTAGCTGTTTACTCATGTAGGAAAGAGAGGAGAGTGGGAAAGCAGAAACCCCTGGGAATGAAGCTTCCTGTGGAGTTGAGAAGTCACAGCCTCCTCCAGGTATCCCTGCCTGCTACAGCACAGATTCCAAAAGGAAGACATTGTTCCCAAGAATATCCATCTTTATAGGACAAGCTGTTTCCTCTCTCCTCTTCCCCACCACAACTACACATTTATATTAGTTTAGAAATGCTTGGTCATATTTTAGGACTAAGGTGCCCATTGGTTAAGCACTCAGCTGCTAACCAGAAGGTCAGGGATCCACATCTACCAACAGCTCCGAGAGAGAAAAGACCTGGCAATCTGCTCCAGTAGATTACACCCTGAGAAACCCTGAAGCAGTTCTACTCTGTCCTATAGGGTTGCTATGAGTCAGAATTCACTTGACAGCACACAACAGCAACAACAGCAATTTAGGACTAAGAAGCCCTGGTGGTACAATGATTAAGTGCTCAGCTAGTCAAAAGATTGGTGGTTTGAACCTACCCAGCTGCTCTGTGGGAGAAAGACTTGGCTGTCTGCTCTGTAAAGTTTTCAGCCAAGAAAACCCTATGGGGCAGTTCTACTCTGTCACATGGGGTCTCTATGAGTCAAAATTGACTCTATGGCATCCAACAAGATT
This sequence comes from Elephas maximus indicus, assembly GCF_024166365.1. NCBI lineage: Eukaryota > Metazoa > Chordata > Mammalia > Proboscidea > Elephantidae > Elephas > Elephas maximus. The sequence continues at coordinate 62,489,812 of NC_064831.1, read as the reverse complement.
TAGGACTGAAGTGTGTTTTAATAACCCATGCAGGTTGAACCAATCTTTAAGTCCTTATCCTAAATTATGTGCCCGCAGGTGATGTTTAAAACTCACTAGAAAAATTACATTGCTATTATTTTTTTAATGGACGTTAGTTTGGGTTAGTACCGGGTTTTTTTTTTTTTTTTTAACCTGGAAGCAGGTAAAGAATTACTTTAAGTCAAACATGAATTGCTTTGCCTCCTGAAGTATTGACATGAAACATCAATGGTATATTAAGTAATTGTCACAATCCTACTGGTATTTCATTTCGTTTGAGTGCCACTTTTCTCTGAAGTAAGAGCAGCAGTGTGGGTGGTAAGCCTGAGCAAACAACTGTGAGTAATTACAATAATTTTTTTTCTCTCTCCTCTGTAGAAAAAAAATTTTTTTCTAATACGTATTATCATTAATCAAGCTGCTCAAAACTTGCCAACGATCTCTGGGGCCACAGAAAATACTATTTTAAAATAACTCCTAAAAAAAAAAACAACTGAATTTTGAAGGATGATCCAGAAATTTTATTTTAAGATAACCCAGCAACAGTAGCTCAGAATTGACCCTCATACGGGACTTATTTTTATCACCAAACAAGTTGAAAAAAGTTTATATTTTTAATTTTTAAGTCTTTTAATTTCAAACACATGCAAAAGGAGAGACTAGTATAATAAAAGGCACGTGCCCATCACTCACCCTTAGTGATCAACATGAGCCTGTTTCTTATATTATCTCCCTTATCCTTTGATCCGGAAACCCTCGTGGCATAGTGGTTAAAAGCTGCGGCTGCTAACCAAAAGGTCAGCAGTTTGAATCCACCAGGCACTCCTTGGATACTCTATGGTTTGGTTTGGTTTTGGTTCTCCTTAGATCCTAGATTGTTTTGAAGCAAATACAAAATATCACATTATTTCATCCATAAATATTTCAGTGTGCATCTATAAAAGTGAAGGGCTGTTTTAAAATATAACCACAATACCATTATTATACCTTAAAATAACAGTAATTCCCTAAAGTCATCAAGTATCCAGTCAGCTTGTAAATTCCCCCTGTTGTCTCACAAATATCTCTAGTACCATTTGATTAAGGATCCAAATGAGGTTTATACAATTGGTTGACACTATTTTCCTTTAATTTTATTTTTGATGAAAATATACACAGCAAAACCGGCTTCCATTCCACAGTTTCTAGACATGATCAGTGACATTTGTAACATTCTCTACATTGTGTCAACATTCTTATTTCTGTTCTAGTTATTTCACTTGCTTGACACGTTTAATCTATATATCTACAGTTACATCTCTTTCAGCCTATAGGTTCCCCTTCCACTTCTTTCTTTCTTCCCTTGCAATTTAATTGTTAAAGAAACTGTTATTTGTCCTTTTACATTTCCCAATTTGTTAATGTTTAAAATGCTCCTCTGACTCCTGTATTTCCTGTAAATTGATCATTAGATCTAGAAGCTTCATCAGATTTAGGTATTGTGCACTTGAGGAAGCACGTCATGTCTGATTTCTTCTCACTGAAGGATGTTAGCAACCATCAATAATTATTTTATTTAGACCCGTTAAGCAAAGCAAAACCCAAACCCACTGCTGTCGAGTCGATTCCGACTCATAGAGACCCTACAGGACAGAGTAGGACTGCACCATAGGGTTTCCAGGGAGCACCTGGCGCATTTGAATTGCCGACCTCTTGGTTAGCAGCCGTAGCACTTAACCACTACGCCACCAGGATTTACTTTATAGTTCTTAGTTGCCGTTGAGTTGATTACAACTCATGGTGACTCCACGTGTTACAGAGAAGAACTGCTGCGTAGGGGGTTTTTTTGGCTGTCATCTTAATGTAAGCAGATCGCCAGACCACCAACCATTTGTGCCATCTGGAGACTTTATTATTAGGGGTTCTAGAATAGTGTTAGCTATTTAGCTGGATTATTTCTGTAAAAAGAAATGCCCTCTTTTCAACTATTTGGTTACCCTGAGCTATAGCTACTACTAGAAAGAATAAATAATTATTCGCTAGTTTTCAAAATAAGGAAATAGATCCCTAGGAGCCACCAAAGGTGACCAGTGAGTCATTTTTGTATTATTATGATTTTATGGAGTTAATCATATCTGATGTGTTTCAGTTCATTGCAGATATAATTCTTACTGATGCTTGAATTGTTCCATCTTTGTCCCATCTTCAAGAAGGCTCCTGAGTAGTTTTGATGAGACTCTAGTCTTTGAAGGCTTTCTTGCTTTCTGGCATGAGAAGATATTTTTGGCCCATTTGTAAATTTTCTGCCTTACATTTGGAATCAACCATTTCTTCAAGAAGCCCTGGCTCTTTTTAGTAGGAAATGGTATTTAGAGACCACAGTCTAAGTACTGGGGGTGTTCAGTGCTAGCTGAGTGCTTATTTTTTAAAGTAATCAGTTTCGGAGTTTATATTTTAAACCCATTTTGTTGTTAATTAAAGCAGTAGTTCTTATATTTTGGGGGGTCGTAGGCTACACTGAGAATCTAATAAAAGTGAAAAGCTCTCTTTCCAGAATTATGCACTTTTGTAAAAATACAATTTTGCTCACACTTCCAGGAATTCACAGACATACCCTTCAACACTTGCCTGGACCCCAAAGGGATGTGATTTATATTAGACCAACAATCTGGGTTCATAATGGTGTAGGAAGACTTAAGAGTACTGGAAATAGTTGCACCCATTTAAAAATAGCAAATGGGAAAAACTAATGGATTTTTCAATATCAGTAAAAGCCTAAGGGTTCCAGTAGAAGAGAGGGTAGAAGTAGTCATAGCCCATACTCTGCACTGGTCACACCAACAGTGGAGCTCCAGTTTTATCAAGGAACAAGTTGTTCCTTGGTGAAGAATTCAAATCCTTGGATAGAACGAAGTCCATTTTGGGCGTTGGAAAGAACCGTCTAATCAGGGCTGCAGTGACATACCTGATGGATGATATTCACATGTAAGCACACATTTTACAATACCTAGTTTTTTTTTTTTTTTTTTTTTTTTTTTTTAGTGCCTCATTAGAGCTCTGGTGGTGAAGTAATTAAGAGCTCAGGTTGCTAACCAGAAAAAAAAAAAAAATGTCGGTACTTTGAATCTACCAGGTCCTCCTTGGAAACTTTATGAGGCAGTCCTGCTCTGTCCTATAGGGTCCCTATGAGTAGAAATCAATTCGATGGCACACAACAACAGTGCCTAATTGGGAGCCCTGGTGGCACAGTGGTTAAGTGCAAATAGCTGCTAATCAAAAGATCAGCAGTTCAAATCCACCAGCTACTCCTTGGAAACCATATGGGGTATTCGACTCTGTCCTATGTGGTCGCTATAAGTTAAAGGCAACGAGTTTGGTTTTTTAGTGCCTGATTGCAACTCCACCTTTTTTTTACCTACTCGAATATCCCCCCCGCCTTTTAAAACTTTGTTGTGCTTTAGATGAAAGTTTACAGAGCAAATTAGCTCTTATTGGAAAATTCATATACGAATTGTTTTGTGACATTGGTTGCAATCCCTGCAATGTGTCAGCACTTTTCCATCTCCAGTTTTCGTTTCCATTCATGGTTTTCCTGTCCCTCCCTGGCTTCTCGTCTTTCTTTTGGGCAGGTGTTGCCCATTTGGTCTCCTATACTTGATTGATCTAAGAAGCACATTTCTCATGTATGTTATTGTTTGTTTTATAGGCCTATCTAATCTTTGGCTGATGGGTGAACTTCAGGAGTGGCTTCAGTTCTGAGTGAGCAGAGCGTCCCAGGGCCATAGTCTCAGGAGTTCTCCAGTCTCTGACAGACCAGTAAGTCTAGTCTTTTTTTATGAATTTGAATTTTATTTTACATTTTTCTCCCACTCTGTCCAGGACCTCTATTGTGATCTCTGTCACAATGGTAAGTGATTGTAGCCAGGTACCATCTAGTTCTTCTGAGCTTAAGCTGGCGGAGGTTGTGGTTCATGTGGTCCAATGGACTAATATTTTCCTTGTGTCTTTGGTTTTCTTTATTCTCCTTTGCTCCAGATGGAATAGGACCAATAGATGTATCTTAGATGGCTGCTTGCAAGCTTTTAAGACCCCAGACGCTACTCACCAAAGAACTCTTTCTTTATAAACTACGTTATGTCAATTGAACTAGATATCCCCTGAGACTATAGTCCTCAGCCCCAATAACTTGGTCCCTCAAGGTGTTTAGATGTGTCTAGGAAAATTTTATGACTGTGCCCCCTTTGTGCTCTATTATATATATGAATATACATGCTGTACATACAAATATGTATGTAAAAATATCCATAGCCTAACCTGTATACGTACATAGGCATAGTCCTATATGCCGTCCTTTCCCTATTCAGCATACGTATCGATCTATGTATCTGCATGTAAGTTATTATTTGTTTTTTACTGTTGTTGTAGGGTTATATATGCTATCATATTTATTATGGTTGCCTCTTTTTTTTTCTTGTGTTCCTCTAAGTGTCTTCCCTTGCCTTGGTCAAGCTGTGCTGACTTCCTCTATACTGTGTATTGTTTTTCACTTCCCTAAAGCTAATATTTGCCTACTATCTAGTTAGTGATTTCCCCTCTCCACCCCACCCTCCCTCATAACCATCAAAAGATGGTTTCGTTGTATGCATAAACCTTTTTTTCAGTTTTTATAATAGTGGTCTCATACAGCATTTGCCCTTTTGTGATTGACTTATTTCACTCAGCATAATGCCCTCCAGATTCATGCATGTTGTGAGATGTTTCTCGGATTCATCATTGCTCTATCTCATTGCTTAGAATTCCATTGTATGTATGTACCATAATTTGTTTATCCATTCATCTGTTGATGGACAGGTTGTTTCCATCTTTTTGTTATTGTGAATACCCCTGCAATGAACATGGGCGTGTATATGTCTATTTGTGTGACAGTTCTTATATTCCTAGAAATGGGATTGCTGGATCATATAGTATTTCTATTTCTAGTTTTCTAAAGAAGCGCCATATGATTTTCCATAGTGGTTGTACATTTTACATTCCCACCAGCACCATTTGTTGAAGAGACTGTCTCTTCCACACTGAATGGACTTTGATCCTTTGTCAAAGATAAGGTATCCACAGGTAGATGGATTTATTTCAGGGTTCTCAATTCTGTTCCATTGGTCTACATGTCTGTTGTTATACCAGTACCAGGCTGTTTTGACTACTGTAGCTGTATAGTAGGTTCTGAGATCAGGTAGTGTGAAACCTCCTAATTTGTTGTTCTTTTCCAGTAATATTTTACTTATCCAGGGGCTCTTTCCTTTCTATAAAAAGTTGGTGATTAGTTTTTCCATCTCATTGTTGAAATTTGGATAGGAATTGCATTGTATCTGTAGATTGTTTTGGGCAGTAATGACATTTTCATGTTAAGTCTTCCTAACCATGAGCATGGTATGTTTTTTCATTTATGAAGTTCTCTTTAGGTTTCTTGTATTCGAGTTTTGTAGTTTTCTTTGTATAGGTCTTTTACATCCCTAGTTAGGTTTATTCCTAAGTGTTTTATCTTTTGGGAGGGCTGTAAATGGGGAGCCTTGGTGGTACAGTGGTTAAGAGCTACAGCTGCAAACCAAAAAATCAGAAGTTTGAATCCACCAGCTATTCTTTGGAAACCCTGTGGGGCAGTTCTACTGTGTCCTGTAGGGTTGCTATGAGTCGGAATCGACTCGATGGCAATGGTTTTTTTTTGTTGTTGTATTGTAAATGATATTGTTCCCTTGATTTCCTTTTTGGAATTCTCTTTGTGTAGAAGAATCAGACTGTCAAATATTTATTTCTTTATACCAGTTTTCTCAAATGGATGACACTGAATAAACTTTTTTGGGGGGGCTTTTAAGTCATTCCAGTTATGTAGTCAGTGCGATTTAATCGGGGCTTTGAACCAATTCTGCCAGGTTCAGTCACAGCTGATGATGTGAAACTCAAATGGGCCCAGGTTTTTAAAGTGTGGGTGAAGTGGAATGATAAGTGGAATGGGAAAAATTACCAGTCGAAGCCCTGCTAGAAACTTAATCTCCCTCTTAGAAAACAAGGGCAGTGTGCATGTTTGCATAGCAACCAAATCTCTTGATGGGCGAGTCAGAAACAGCAGTGTCTTGCTTGGAGATGGCTGCCGACCACACCACTTTGAATGTGTGACAGTTATCCTTAGTCCTGGCAATAATCCAGTCTTTCTCATCAGGCTCCTGAAAGGCTCACTACACCTCTTCGGAATTTCCCACTCTAGGGCTTCAACCCATAATTTTTCTGTTCTGCTTATCGTTCTGCTTCACTCAAATTTTAAATACCTGGGTTTGTTCTGATTTTGCTTCATTGGCCATGACTGAAGCAGTTCCAACCAGTTTGAAGCCGTGGATGTAATAGGAAGACCAAGAGCTTCCAGACAGTCTTGGGTTCAAATCCTTACTACACCCATTACTACTGAGTTACTACTGGCTTTGAGCCTCCCTTTCTTCATCTATAACTAGCGTCACATATGCATAATTCAAAGGCTCTCAGGCTGTGTGATGGCCTCCTAGGCAGAAGGTGCTCATCAAAAGTTAGTTTCCCCACGGTGCCTCCAGCTTTAAGAATGTGAGACAAGGCCTTTCTGTGATGATTCAGTCCCAGCTCTAAAAAAAGCTTTCCTTTTCAAGGTGCAAAATTCAGTTTTAAAAATAAACTTTTTATTTTGAGATAATCGTAGATTCACATGCAGTTGCATGAAATAATACATGTGAAATAGTAAAGAGAGATCTCGTGAACCCTTCACCCAATTTCCTCCAGTGGTAACATCCTACATAACGATAGACCAATAACATAACCAGAAAATCGACATTGGTAGAATCCATTGAGCTTATTCAGATTTCATCAGTTTTACATGCAGTTACGTGTGTGTGCTCGCGTGTGTGTGCATTCCATCACATGTGTGGATTCAGCAAAGTTCATTTTTAAAACCGAGGTTTCTTTTCCTGTTGGATTCTGAGGGTTTCCATGTAGTGAAAGATGAAGAATTGGGATTTTGAAATTTCCGAGATGTCTGTTAGTTAACATTATTGTGCCCTTTGAAGCATTTTTTTTGCTGCCTTCTCCTTTTTTTTTTTCAATCAAATGAAAATAGTTTGTTTATTCTGACCACAAAATTCAGGCAATCCAGAAAAGTATAAAAAAATAAAAATAAGACACACCTGAAATCCCAATTCACAGAGAAAAATATCGTTAGAATTTTGGTAAGCAATCCTGTCTGCATATATTTTATTATTAGACATGCTGTTCTGTATAATGCTCTTTCCAACGATATTACCTTTCCTTTTTAAAAAATATAGAATTATTTTTAATAAATAACTTAAATATCATTTTAACTGTTGCCTCCCATTCTATGAAGAGAAAACCCTGGTGGTGTAGTGGTTAAGAGCTATGACTGCTAACCAAAAGGTAGGCAGTTTGAATCTACCAGGTGCTCCTTGGAAACCCTATGGGGCAGTTCTACTCTGTCCCGTTGGGTCGCTATGAGTCAGAATCGACTAAACCATGGGTTTGGTTTTTACGGGTATTCTATGAATAAAACATAATTTGATGGATTTTATGTTATTCCCAGGTTTTTTTTTTTTTAACTGTTCTAAAAAAAGAAATTTTTTTTTTCTTTTAAGTACACTTCAGTGAACATTCATATACATTCAAATTTGTGTACAGTTATTTCCTAAGAATAAATTGGTGGAAGTGGAATTTATGGGTCTGACGGGTATCTACATATAAAATGCGAGTACCTTTTTTCAAACTGCCCTACCACATAGTAGTGCATGTGAGCATCTGTTCAACACTAGGTGTGAATATCTTTATTGTTTTTGGTGATTTTAAAAGAATTACACCCCTGTTATAATAAAGTCAAACAAAGCAGAAAATATATAGAGTGAAATCACCCCATAAATCTCCCCTCAAACATAATCACTGTTGTTTGATGTACACCATTAAACAGGATTTTTTTCTTTTATTATATCATTATAATGACATCATACTTACAGATCTGTACCTACTTTTCAACAAACAGTACATTTTAGACTTTTTTTTCCCACATATGAGCACATACAGCTACCCCATTCTTTTAGTCAATTGCATAGCAATCCATTATATAAATGAACAACTATTTCCGCTTTTTTTTCCTATAATTATAAACAGTATGAATATAAATTTTTGCATACTTGTCCATTTATTTCCTTACACCAAGTTCCTTGGAATGGAGTTGTTGAATCAAAGGATTTGCAAGGCATTTGACATATGTCAGGAAGATTAATTCAATTTTCATTCTTATCAGTGGGATATAAAGAGTGCCTGTTTTCCACATCCTTGGTAATATTGAGTTCTATCCTTTTTTGTTTGTTTACCAGTAAGATAGATGTTTCTTTTGTGAATTTCCTGTCTGTATTCTTTACCCACTTTTCTATTAGACTATTTATACCTTTTTCTTGACTTTAATGAGTTCATTACATATTAAGAATATCAATTCTTTGTTAGTTTAAATTTTGATGTATTAGAGTTTTAAATTTTTGTGAATTGAATCTTTTCCTTTATGTGCTCTGGGTTTTATATCTGCTTAGACTTTCCCTGATATTTAAAAAAAAAAAATTCTCCTCTATTTTATTTCTTTATAGAGTTAGAAAATATTTAGATGTTTAATCCACCTGCGACTTATTTTTGTGAATGGTATGTGGTAGCCAGTTGCCGAAATACCATTTATTGGGAAGTTCATTCCTCTCTTATTTGAAATGCTTTCTTTATTATACACTAAATTTTCATATACCCATGGATCATTTTCTGGACTCCCTTTTAAATTGCATTACCTATTCATCTTTCCTAAGCCACTAAATACCTCACTATTTTAATTCTCTAGCTTTGTAGTTTGTTCTAACATCTGATAGGGCAAAACCCTTGCATTACCTGTCTTCTTCATAAATTTGTGGGCTATTCTAATGCATGTAGCCTTTCAGATGAAATTTAGAGTCAATTTATCAAGTATACACATACACACATGTATCCTATTAGGACTGAATTATATTTATAAATTAACGTGAGGTGAATTTGCTTCTCTAAAGCATTACGTCTTCCCATTGAAGAGCAGGAATCATGTCTTCAATTTATTCAAGTCTTCTTTTATGTCATTTAAAGGTATTTAGGAAACCCTGGTGGCATAGCGGTTAAGTGCTATAGCTTCTAATCAAAAGGTCGGCAGCTGGAATCCACCAGGTGCTCCTTGGAAACTCTATGGGGCAGTTCTACTCTGTCTTACAAGGTCACTATATGAGTCGGAATCAACTTGTTGGCAACGGGTTTAAAGGTGTTCAAGTAGGTTGTCTATGTTTTTAAAGTTTAGTATTGGGTATTTTATATTTTTCGTGCCATTATGAATAGAATCGGTTTCCCAACGGTATTTTATAACTGTTGATTGAAGGTTTATAGGGAAAACTGTTGATTTTTACGTTGATCTTGTAACCACTGGAATTATAATTAACGCCATAAGAGTTAATTATGTATCCCCATCGCTGCTCTGCCTAGCCCAGTGCCCAAGTTTATGAACATCTGGGCCACTTTCTTATGGTTTTTCAATTTTTTAAAAAATGATTTATTTTTTAGGCTGTTGCTGGGAATAAAACCAAAAAACCAAACCTATTGCCTTCGAGTCGATTCCAACTCATAACAACCCTATAGGACAGAGTAGAACTGCCCCATAGGGTTTCCAAGGAGCGACTGGTGGGTTTGAACTGCCAACCTTTTGGTTAGCAGGCAAGCTCTTAACCACTGTGCCACCAGGGCTCCGTTGTTGAAAGTATACACAGCAAAAACCTGCACCAATTCAAGTTTCTACATGTATGTTTCAGTGACAGTGACTGTATTCTTCCAGCAGTGTGACTATTCTCATCCTCACAGTTTCTCAATTTATTACCTGTTTTCTAGGTAGTTTATCTTACCAATTTCAAATAATAATTCTCTTTTTAATCTAGAACCATTTTATGTATTTGCTTTTCACCTTTTTTGCTTTCTCCTATGAGATGTTTTGTGTTCGTTTGTGCATTTCCTGCTCCAGATGTGAAAGCAGCCATTTCTCCAAGGAGCCCTGATTCCTTGGAAGGGCCAGAGCCTCCAGAACAATGCTGCCTGACAGTCGGGGAGAGGAGGCGTTCCTAGGGGGTTCTCTCAGTTAAACAATCTGGGGTTCTACCTGGAGTAAGAGGTCCCAAGACTCAGCAAGCTCCCTAAGACTGGGTTATCCATCAGGAATTTGAAATCCTGGCTGGAGGCTGGAGTTTAGCTTCGCGGAGCCGAGTTGGCGGCTGGAGCCTCTGGAGCCTGCCGCACGGCGCCGAGGCGGACCTTGCCTGGGGCGCCCTACGTCTGGTGCAGCTGCCAGTGAGGCGAGGAGCCCTGATCCAGGAGGGGTCTCGAGTGGGGCGCTGTCTCCCTTCCCGGGAGGCCAGGAGATGGGGGCGCCGCTGCTGCACCCAACAGTCCGCCCAGTCTGCTCAAGCTTTTACCCTTACACCTGTGGACCCTCCAACCCCCAGCAAATGGTTGGCAGGGGCTCAGCGGGCGGGATTACTGGCCGGGGAGGTGCCGCCTCGGGGAGCTGCGGCTGAGTGTGGTGCTGGAATGCAGGGTGTGGCTGCCCACTCGCGGCTGAGTGACCCTGGGTTTACCAGTCCTTTCAAAAACAGGCTTGGAAAATAGACTTGTGGTTTGCGCCTTTGCCGGCAGAAGACTGCGGAAGATACGCGCCCTTAAGGCGGCTGCCAAACAACCTCACCAGGGCTGGAAGGGCGTCAGGTGAGGCTGGAGGAGCGTCAGGTGAGGGTGGCTTGGGGAATGGCGGGTCTGGCAGTAAGGCTGTGAACGAAGGCAGCGCACCCTCCCTCCCAGGCTGCAGACAACCCCCTTGGGGAACCTGGAGAGAACCTTACAATACCATTTCCTTCCCAGTATCTCCGTGGTCTTTCACCGGTAGTGGGGAAAGGGAGGTGAGCTCTGCGGTTGGCTTGGAGCTGGCCTCTGACCTGGGAGCATCTTCATCTATGGGTAGAGAGGCCTGCTGTCACTGTCGACCCCCAGCTGCAGTCACCAGCGCTCGGCTCTAGATTCAGTCCCCACTACTGCACCAACTTTGTCGCTGTTGAAGTTACGGATCTTCTCCGCGTTGCTAAATTCAAGGACTTTCAGTCGTCTTACTTGGCCTCTCTGCAAACTTCAGCACTGTTTACCGATTCCTCCTTTTTGAAACACGTTTTTTTGGCTTGGGTAACATCCTACACACCTGGTTTTCTTTCTAACCGTTTGCAGCCATGCGCATGGGAGACTTCTTTTCATCCATACAATCTTTACGTGTTGTGGTTCTTCAGGTCCGAGATTTTGCTCTTCTCTTCCTCCTTCTCCTCCTTTTTTGAGACATAATTCACATGCCATAAAATTCACCCTTTTAAAGTGTACAATTCCCTGGTTTTTAGTATATTCGCAAAGTTGTGCAACCATCACCACTATCTAATTCTAGAACATTTTCATCACCCTCAAAAGCAACTGTAAAAAATAAAAAAAAAAGAAAGCATTCTGCTCTATTACTATGAAATTCTGGAAAAAGCAAAACTGACCTGTGCTGGAGAAAAAGTAAAAGAGTTGTTGTTGCCTCTGGAAAAAAAAAAAAAGCAATTGTACCCATTAGAAGGCAGTCCCCTTCTCTCCCTCCCTCCAGCACCTGGCAACCACTAATCTACTTTCTATCTCTACCGATTTGCCTATTCTGAACATTTCAAATTAATGGAATCACAATATGTGGCCCTTTGTGTTTGGCCTCTTTCATTTAGCAAAGTGTTTTTCAGGTTCATCCATGTTGTACCTTACGTCCATACTTCATTTCTTTTTATGGCTGAATCATATTCCACTGTATGGATATACCACATTTTCCAATTATCTGTTGATGGACATTTGTGTTGTTTCTATATTTTTGGCTATTATGAATAATGCTCCTATGAACATTCATATACAAGATTTTGTGTGGATGATGTTTTCGATTCTCTTGCGTGTATTCCTAGAAATGGAATTTCAGAGTCTTAGGATAACTCTGTGTTTAACTATTTGAGGAACCACCAAACTGTTTTCCAAACCAGTTGCACCATTTTACATTCCCATCAGTGAAGTAAGAAGATTACGATTTTTCCACACTTTTGTTACTACTTGTTGTTGGTTACAGCCTCCTAGTGAGTGTGAATGGTATCTCTCTTACCAAAAGTGGCTTCCATTTGCATTTCCCTGATGACTAATGATGCTGAGCATCTTTCATGTGTTTATTGGTCGTTTGATGTTTCCTTTGCCTATTATTTAATTGGGTTATTTGTCTTTTCTTTGTTGAGCTGTAACAGTTCTTTATATATTCGGGATATTAGACCCTTATCAGAGATTCAATGTGCAAAAAAATTTCTCTCATTCTGTGGGTTGTCTTTTCACTTTCTTGATGGTATCATTAACACAAGCATTTCTAATTTTGATGAGATCCAATTTTTTTGTGGCTTATACTTTTGGTTTTAGCTCTTATATTTTGACTAAATTTTTTGTATATGGTGTGAGGTAGGGGTTCACCTTCATTCTTTTGTGTGTGGATATGTAGTTGCCCTAGCACCATTTGTTGAAAAGACTATTCTTTCCCCATGGAATTGTCTTGGCACTCTTGTTGATAGCTTCTCGTCTTTATGTACCTACTGCCTTGGTTATCTAGTGCTGCTGTAACAGAAATACCACAGTGGATGGCTTTAACAAAGCGAATTTTATTCTCTCACAGTCCAGTAGGCTAGAAGTCCAAATTCAGGGCGTTGGCTCCAGGGGAAGGCTTTCTTTCTCTGTTGACACTGGAGGAAGGCCCTTGTCATCAGTCCTCCCTTGGTCTGGGAGCATCTCAGCACAGGAACCTCAGTTTCAAAGGATATGCTCTGCTCCTGGTGCCACTTTCTTGGTGTTATGAGGTCCTCTTATCTCTCTGCTTGCTTCTGTCTTATATCTCAAAAGAGATTGGCTCAAAACACTATCTAATCTTGTAGATCTCATCAATATAACCACCATTAATCCATCTCATTACATCTTAGTGATAGATTTACAACACGTAGGGAAATCACATCAGATGACAAAATGGTAGACAGTCATATAATACTGGGAATCATGACCTAGCCAAGTTGACAGGTATTTTGGGGGGATACAATTCAATCCATGACACCTACTTTCTCGGGGGAATCTTACTAATTCCTATTCCCATGTGTGGACCAGTAACTCAGAAATTTGTCTCCCAACCGTGGACCTTTTTCTGAGCTCCTTATTCATAAAAAAAAAAAAAAAACGGCTTAAAATTTCGACTTGAGTGTCTCTCAGACATGTTCAGGACTGAACTCATGATTTTTTTTCCCTCTAAATCTGCTTTTCTTCCTGTGTAGTTTTCCCTGTTTTTTTTTTTTTTTTTTTTGTCTCAGCAAAGCAGCCAGTAACCTACTTGTTCAAGCCTGAAATCTAGAGTCATACTTGACATCTTTTCCCGTTCACCCCACAGTCAACTGATTACCAAGTAAGGTTGATTCTGTTTGGATGTATGTCCCTGGTGCTCCATTACCACTGCCACTAAGTCCAAGACATTATCATCAACATCTCTGCTGGACTATAGCCTCCTGACTCATCTGTTTCTGTGGAAAATTTTAAACATACACAAAGGAAGACAGAGTTATACAGTGGACCCCCATGTATCCAGCACCCAGCTAGCATAACCACAACACAAAGCCATCCTCGTTCCATCAATCCCACCCTCTACTCTCCCTCACCCCACCTCTACCAGATTACTTTAAAGCAAATATGTATATCAGAATGATGTTTTTCATTCTGCATGTCACTTTGGAGAGTGGTGTCTGGGGTCTTAAATGCTAGCCAACAGCCATCTAAGATGCATCAACTGGTCTCAACTCTCCTGGAGCAAAGGAGAATGAAGAACACCAAAGACACAAAGTAATTAGGAGCCCAAGAGACAGAAAGGGGCACATAAACCAGAGACTACATCAGCCTGAGACCAGAAGAACTAGATGGTACCCGGCTATAACCGATGACTGCCCTGACAGGGAACACAATAGAGAACCCCTGAGGGAGCAGGAGAGCAGTGGGATGCAGACCTCAAATTCTGGTAGAAAGTCCAGACTTAATGGTCTGACTGAGACTAGAAGGACCCCAGGGATCATGGTCCCCAAACCTTCTGTTAGCCCAAGGCAGGAACCATTCCCAAAGCCAATTCTTCAGACAGGGATTGGACTGGACTGTGGGATAGAAAATGATACTGGTGAGGAGTGAGCTTCTTGGATCAAGTAGACACATAAGACTGTGTGGGCAGCTCCTGTCTGGAGTGGAGATGAGAGGGCAGAGGGGGTCAGAAGCTGGCTGAATGGACATGAAAAGAGAGAGTGGAGGGAAGGACTGTGCTGTCTCATTAGGGGGAGAGCAACTAGGAGCATACAGCAAGGTATATATAAATTTCTGTATGAGAGACTGACTTGATTTGTAAACTTTCACTTAAAGCACAATAAAAATTTTAAAAAAGAATGATGTTTGTAACACACAAAGTTGATAATATACTTCCCTGCTTAAAAAAAAAAAAAAAACCTGTTGCTGTCGAGTCGATTCCGACTCATAGCAGCCCTATAGGACAGACTAGAACTGCCGCATAGAGTTTCTGAGGAGCACCTGGTGGATTTGAACTGCTGACCTTTCGGTAGCTCTTAACAACTATGCCACCAGGGTTTCCCTTCCCTGCTTAAACCCTTTCACTGGTTCCCCATTGCTTTTAAGATAATGACCAAAAACCCTTACTGGGGCTTATGCGGACCTACCTGATCTGACCCTGCCAACCTCTCCAGCCTTATCACTCACCATATCATTACTTATCCGTATCCTGCAGACATACAGGCTCTGTTTCAGTTCCTCAAAAAGTCTCATACCTTCTGGCCTCAGGGCCTTTGCACATCTTGACCCGTTTGCCAATATCCCTCTCTAACTCCCTCCAACTATTACCCTCCCTCCATCTGGCTAGCATTCATTGGATATCAGTTCAAATCCTTCTTCAAGGAAAAAGCTTCTCATAGGTAGAGGTATTCATAGGATCCCGGGCTTTCTTTTCATAGCATATATCACACAGTTATAATTATTAATTACAATTATTAATTTATGTAAATATTTTTTTCATGTCTACCTCTCCTACCAGGCATTTTGAGGATAGTCCCTTGCCTTATTCTCTTGGTATACACAGCACTTAGACAAAGCCGAGCAAACAGCAGGCCCTCCACTGGTATTTGTGGAAGGGAGGCACAGATGCTGGCAGTCCTTTGAGGACTGTGCTCTGGCCAGTCTCTCCTGGGACATGGGTTTTGACCACAGAGGGCCAGTGGCCATCTGCAGTTCACCCAATTCCTTTGCTTTACTTTGTCCTCAGTCAGCGGTGGGGTCTCCTGGGCCAAGACTTTCTCATCTCAGGAGCCGTGGGGTCTCCTGAGGTCCAGGAAGACAGTGACTTACCCAAGAACCCTCAATAGTGAGCGGTTGTAGCATCCCTGTCTTGCTGCCCCACTCCCAGGCTCTTCAGGTTGCAGAGACTCCTCAAACCTGCCTGTGACCCTGAGAAAAACCTGGTGCATCCGCAAAGCTAGTGTGATTCTGCGGTAGGTGTCCTAGGTGGTTGGGGTGGGCAGGCTGGATGATACCCATGGATGGACAGAGCTGACTTGTCCCCGGAGTAGCCACACCCCCTGGCAGTCCTGAGTAGGGGCATCTGAGTGACTGAGGCTGAGTCTGGGCCTGCCCTTCAGCAGGCCTGGCCAGGGGGTGGCCACCCAGAGCACAGGAGTGCTCTGTTTTTTAATGAATGCAAGTCTGTTTTTAGACCTGAATGACCAGCTTCTTGTCTGGAAATGGCCAAGCCCTGAGTGGCCCGCCAAGAAAAAGTGGTCTGTCACCAGGCCCAGGGTGCCAGCTCACACAGATGCTCCTGCTACAGCAGTGGGCACTTGGGGCGAGGCCAGCAACAGGCAGCACGCTCTCTTCAGAACCCCACCTGTTCCACTGTGTGGTCTGGGCTTTGTAGGAAATCCTGGAATCCCTATGAGCGAAGCTTCCGGGTTCCAGCTCTTTGTCCCCATCTATCTCCCTGGTGACTGTTCTCGTACCACAGGCCTTTGAGCTCTGGGCACAAGGGTGGCAGGTGGCCTCAAACCTCTGATGGAGGGAGTAGAAGAGAGGGAGGGTGCCTGACAATGGTTGGGCCTGAGCTGGGGGAGTGCCTCTGGGCAAAGAGGGGTGGGAGGCAGGCACTGGGTGCGGCCCAGGTGGAAGAGGACCTTGCTCTCAGCTTGTTTTTCTGGCTGTTGTACCTGGGGAAAAACCCAGTCATGCAGGGCATATATGGAGCCCATGGCGCAGTTTGAGGCTTGCTGGTGTCCCCGTCTCCATGTTCATGGAGAGCTGCACCTAGGCACCCTCAAAGGGACGTAATGCAACATAGGGGCCAACTCAGCTCTCAGCAGTACTGGCAGGAGGTGTGATGCTTCTGGGCATGGCTGTGGGGAACCCTTTTCCAGGCCTGAGCTGTGACCTCACAGCAGCCCTAAAGATCTGCAGGTCATAGATGTTCCCTATTTTATAGGGGAGTGAACCCACAGGAAGGTGCCTAGGAATCACCCAGAGGGCCGGGGTGGAGCCTAGTGCAAACTGGAGTCTTCTCATTCAAGGTCTTACATTTATTTGTGCCCTGAGGCTCTACAGCTTCTAAGCAGATGAAGGGCGCCTGTGCACAGAGGAGCTTTGCAGCAGGGAGTGTATGTTTATTGAATAAACAGTTATTGAGCTCTTACTGTATGCCTGAAGCTGTGTGGGGCCCTGGGCATAAGAGATGAATAGGACACAGTATAGTGGGGAGACAGGCACATAAAGGGCCAATGCAGCAAAGGAAGACACCTGAGCAGACAGCGTGGGACCCTAGAGAGGGACGGAGGGGTGGATTCGCCCTGGAGGAGAGGTGCTGGGTGACTAAAGTTAGCTAAGCAGGGTCCAAGCAAAGCTGGGAGGAACAGCTTATTAGCACACCTCCTGAGTGCAGGAGAGGGTTTAGCCTGAACATCTTGCTTCTGAAATCCAACCCCATGAGGGGATGGGCCTCCCTGGTGTGGGGGGAAGAGGAACAGCGTCCATGCCTGGGTGGGGAGATCAAGGAACTGGGAAAAAGGGTTGGGGTCCATTAACCAGGGGGAGCCAGGCATCTACTCAGCTAAGGGTGTGGCTGGCCAGATCTGGGCGCCAGTGAGAGACCTGGGTAGTGGGCAGTGTCTTGATTGCTGAGGCTGGGAAATGGGACCAGCCTTGCTTTCTCTCCGCTCTCCCAGCTCCCAGTGGATAGGAGGACCCAGGGGTTCTGAGATCCCTGTAGGTAGAAGGAACTCTTGTTAGCAGCAGAGCTCAAAGGGGTCCTTGTTCAAGCTGGACCCAGACATCTCCAGAGGGCTGTGCCAGCCCACACCTCTGGAATGACCACTAGCTTTACCAGTTTGTTTGGCTCTTTGAGTAGGGTTGTTAGAGGTTTGGGGGAGTAGCCTGATCTAGGGAACCCCACTCCCCAGATGGACAGCTGTGTGTTTATCTCACCCTAGAGAAACGTTCCTCTGTCTCCTCCACCCCCTCTGCTCAGAATTTTGGGGAGAGCTGGTTCCCTCCCATTCTCCCCACTGCAGCCAGAGAAAGCTATAGGAGGGGACAGGATTCCAGAGCCCTGGAGCCCTGAAGGCAGTGCATTACGATGGGAAGAATGTATCCTTTCAGCCAGACTGGAATTTGAATTCAAGTTCTACTACTTTCCAGTAATGTGGTCAGGAGCAAGGTGATTTAACTTCTCTGGGCCTCAGTTTCCTCATCTGTGTAATGGGAATGATGCCACCTCCCTTGCAGAACTAGAGCTGAACTGAGAATTAGAGATCATGAGCCAGATCTGTTCACCTCCCCTCTCTCCAGGGGCTACCCAAGAAAGGAACAAGGCTTCTTGGGCTAATGAGGCTTGACTTGGTTTGAAGTTCTCTGGAGCCCTGCCCCTTCCGGGCCCCGAATGCTTGTTGGGGGTATGGTAAAGACCCAGGCTTAGGTGTGAGACAGACCTCCATGGAGTGCTGGCCCTGCCAGTGACTATGTGGGGAAGTCACTGAACCTGGCTAAGGCTCCATTCTCTACCTGTGAACAGAGGTAGTACCCCCGCCCCATGTGAATGGCCTGAAGGACATCACGTATGCATCCTGGTTTTCACCCTTTGGGGAAACCAAGTGTGGGGGTTTCTTATCTGGCTACAAGTGCCGGAGCACTGGAAGTTGGATTGGAAGTGAATGGGCAGTAGACCCTTTTTGCTCCTTCCTGGACTGGAGGCCACGCCCAGGGCCCCTACTTCTATCTGCACCTCTGCTCCCTATTCCCTTGCTCCAGACCCAATCTGTGGTGCACCCAGATATCCTGCTCCTGCATCCCTGCCACCCTCACCTGCCTGTTCACTATCTCTGGCTGCACACCTCCGCATCTTCTCATATTTCCCAGTTAGGGTTCATTAGAAGGGGAATCTGATGGGCCAGCTCGTCCTTTCACTCCAAAGAGCTGCTGGTCAGCATGTGGATGGCTTTGCTTGAGCCTGAAGCACACCCAAAGATCCCTGGGTGGCACAAACGGTTTGTGTTCAGTTGCTAATCTAAAGGTTGGTGGTTGGAACCTACCCAGCAGCGCTGCAGAAGAAAAGCCCAGTGACCTGTTTCTGTAAAGATTACAGCCAAGAAAACCCTATCGCGCAGTTCTACTGCGCAACACATGGGGTTGCCATGAGTTGGAACCAACTTGATGGCAACTGGTTTGCTTTTTGGTTCTTGGTGTGCGCCTGTAGTTCCACTGGCTGTGGCCAGGGTCATTTGGTATAAACTGTGGCCTCTTGGGAAGCAGGCCCTCTGCCCTCCACATCCCTCCTCATTTCAACACTGCCACAGGTTTTGAAGGGAAACCTGGCTTAGGTGTTCTCAGACCCGTACCTGGGAAGAAGGGGTTTTGACTATGCCAAGTACCTCCCTCTCCCTGAGTCCTTTGCTAGGGGAGATGAGGGGAGCTGAGAGGGACAGTTGGATTGGAACCTAGGTGCATCCCCACCAACTCACTGAACCCCACCCCTCTTACATCTAATATGGGATTCAATTATGGGATCTTCCTCCCCTTTCCTAGTCAGTAGGGGCAAGACAGTTGCCTTAGGTGTGGAATATCAATTTATTAAATAAATAGTAAGCAGCTTTGGTGTAAGTGTGGAGACAGCAATAATAGGATTATTTCTGCAAAAGAATGAAACTCCCATCCTCAAGTGTGTTGATGATGAGCTTGACTCCGTGCACATTATCCTAGTGTCCTTTGGGGAGAGGTCTTATCAACCAGTTTCTGGGCTGTGGGTAGGGACCATGGCCCAGAGAAAACACAGAGAGATTCTTGGAAGGGACACAGTGTGATTCAGAAACCAGGCTCTGCCGCACAGAAAACCTGGTCTCGTTATGTCCTTGGCACAACCTAGTAATGGGTTCTATGGCCTTCACAGATTAAAGAAATCTGTATTAACCATATGGCTTTTTGCCTTGCCAAAGATGTTCCTATATCTTGAGAGGAGTGGGTTGAAGTCACCAGAAAGCCAAGCCCTGGTGATTCAGAACCCAGGTGGATAGATTGGCCTTGGAGAGGAGGAAGTAATCCTTCTCCCTCTGAGCCACAAAGAGAGGAGGGGTGGAGGCAAGATTCATCCAGGGGTTTCTTAGTGCTGGTGGTACTTTTACCCAGCAATTCCACTCCTAAGTATTTACCCATAGAAATGAATGCTTGTGTCTACAAGACAGGTGACCAAATGGTTAAATGTTTGGTTACCAACCAAAAGGTTGGTGGTTCGAATCTACCTAGAGGCACCTCAGAAGAAAGGCCTGATGATCCACTTCCAAAAGGTCACAGCCATTGAAAACCCTATATGTAGTTCTATTCTGAAACACATGGGGTTGCCATGAGTTGAAATTGACTCGACAGCCAAGTGGTAAATGGTAACAAGACAGGTACTAGAATGTCCATAGCAGCAAATGCTGATCCATAGTACAATGAATAAAGAAATTGTAGTATGTTCATACAATGGCATTCCAAACACAAATGAAAATGCAGTGTACAACTACACACAACACTGTGAATGAATCATGTGTTGCTAACCAAAAGAAGCCACATAAGAGAGTAGCCCACAAAAGAGTATCTGTGGTATGATTTCATTTCTATAATGGAAGTCCAAAACCAGGCAAAGGCAAACGATGTTAGAAGTCAGGATAATGGTTATCCTTGGTGACAAGGGTAGTGAGACTGGAAGGAGCAGGAAGGGGCTTCTGGGGTGCTGATTCTCCAGGGATGTTCTGCTTATGAAAATGCATTGAGTTGTATGCTTCTTTTAAGTGTAATTTTCTATATGTAATTATACTTCAGTTACAAGTTAAAAAATTCATAATTACCTAAACTCTACCCCCAAGGAGCCCTGGTAGCACAACGATTAAGTATTCGACTGTTAAACAGGGCAGTTTGAACCCACTCAGCGGCTCCAAAGGAGAGAAACCTGGTGATCTGCTTCCATAAAGATTACACCCAACTCCCCCGGTGGCCACGCCCTTTTGTAAGCCCCTCCCCTTGAGCGTGGCAAGACCTGTGACTTGCTTCTAAACTATAGAATACAGAAAAGGGAAAAGATGTTCATGATAATGTGCACATAACTACCTTACATAAGATCGTAAAGCCCATCTTGCTAGTACTCTCCTTGCTGGCTTCAGAGAAGCAAGCTATCACATGGGGAGCAGCCCTATGGAAAGAGCTATTTGACACGGAACTCAGGGAAGCGTCTGGCAGACAAGCAACAGGAAACTGAGGCCCTCAGTCCAACAGCCTGCAAGGAACTGAATACTGCCAGCAACCACATGCGTATGGAGGCAGAGCCTGCCTCATTCAAGGCTCAGCTGAGACTGTAGCCCTGACCCACACCTTGACTGCAGCCTTGTGAGGGAACCCAGTTATGCATGCTCAGACTCCTGACCCACAAAAACTGAAATAATAAATGTGTATTGTTCTAAGCCACTGGAATAAAGAAAAAATAATTGCAGCCAAGAAAACCCTATGGGGCAGTTCTACTCTGTCATATGGGGTCACTATGAGTCAGGACCAACTTCACAGCACCCAACAATAACAAAACACTTCCCCCCAGAGATCCTGATTTAATCGATCTGGGATGGGGCTCAGGGTCATTTATTTGTTTGTTTAAACAGCTCTATAGGTGATCCTAGTGGGTGCCCAGCAGGTTACACCTTTGAGTTAACAGCAGCCTCCTCTCTGAAGTAGGAGGGGAGCTGTGAGCTGAGTGAGAGGCAGGGGTGGTAGCAGGAGCCTGGGGGGCTTTGGGGCAACTACAAGATGAAGGAGCCCCTGGCCCAGCCTGCTGGGCCCTGGCCAACATTCCATCCAGGATAGAGGTCCACCTCTCAGCTCTCTGTCACAGATGGCCTATTCCATGGGTTCTGGGTCTATCCTCTCAGGGGCCTGCTGCTCAGACGTGGTTTTTGGTTGGAAGGGAACAATGTGTGTTTTCAGGCTACTCCTAGCTGGCTGCAGGAAAGGGCCGTGCCATCTCTGGGCCCAGCCTCGACCCACAGGATGTTCTAGTATCTCAAATGCCCACGAGAAGCCAATTGGAAGAGTGCGGGCACCTCCCAGGGTAGGAGACACCCAAAAGGAGCATCCCTCTGCCAGCCATGTGTCAGCCTCGCTTGTGACCACACAGGCCTGGCTGGCTCAGGCTGCCAGGCCTGGCGAGGTTTCTGTTTCGGAGTCAGCCCCAGCCACTGCTCCTGCCAGAGGCTCCAATGAGCCCTGGAGGGGTCTGCCCTGTGGTTACAAAGTGCTGGCTGTGGGGAAAGGGGCTGGGAAAACTTGGTGAGTGTTCTCTGGCATGAGACAGACCAGGAAAGGGCAGCAGAGTGACTCCACAGCCTGTACGTTCACCAAAATACCGTACCTTATACTTTTTTGTATACCTCTTCCCACCTGAGTTCTCCTTTTCATCAGCCAGCCAGCATGGCTTGAGTGTCTTGTGGAGCTGGGCTGTCTGCACTTCCTCCCCACACCCCATCGCCCCCAGACTAGGCCCATTTCTGGGTGATCCCATCAGCTCTGTCTATCCCTCCCACCTCCCTTCCCTTCTGGGTTGCCCCGTCCCTCTTACTGCCTTTTCTCTCTCCTCTTCCCTCTTGGGGTGTCATCATTGCTCTTTCTCTGTCTCTCCTTCATTTGTTTAGCAAATATTGGGTGCCTGCTGTGTGCTGAGTATACAGAGATGTCCGAGACACACCCCTGATGAAGCTTAGAGTCGACTGGGGAAGACAGATGTGTAAACAGACAAGCACAGTGTGGTGTGCTAAGTGCTGGGCAGCAGATGGAAAAAAGGGAGAAGGGACCACCAGGGAGGGAGTGACCAGCTCTGCTGGGCAGGGAGGGATCAGAGAAGCCTTCTCAGAGGAGGTGATGTTTGAACTGGGACTTGAAAGATGACCTGGAGTTTCCCAGGGAGAGAAGCATGGGGAGAACACGTCAGCTGCAAGGTATGCAGGTGTGAAGGGCTTCTGTGCTGAAGAGGCTAAGCAGCTCAGCTGAGCTGCATGGGGTGGGGAGGTGGGGAGTGGCAGGTAGAAAGAGAAGCAGAAAGGCCAGCTGGGGAGGTGAGGGGGAACTAATGAAGGAAAGCAAGCAGGAGAGTAGGAGGATCAGGCCTTGGCCCAGATGGCTCTGGTGGCAGTGTGGATTCAGGTGAGGGGCAGGGGCGTGACAGGAAGACTTGGGCAGGTTTAGTCAGGGAGAAGGAGTCCCTGAGTGGTGCAAATGGTTAAGTGTTTGACTACTAGCCAAAAGGTTGGCAGATCAAACCGACTCAGAGGTGCCTTGGAAAACAGGCCTGGTGATCTGCTTTGAAGGGCGGTGGTGGCAGTACAGGTGTTGGTCGAAATATAGATGGTGATTGAAAATCCTATGGAGTAGTTCTACTCTGAAAACCCTACGGAGGAGTTATACTCTGGACACACGAGATCTCCGTGAGTTAGAATCAACTCCATGGCAATTAACAGTAACAGTCAGGGAGCTGTTGTCAGCTTCCAGGGAAAAGATGATGGTGACCTTGGATGGTGCAGTGGGAATGGGGAAAAGGAGATGGTATTGAAGGTTAAGTAGAGGTAAGACTCTCGGGGATGTTGGTGATTGATAGGTTGAGTGGGGTGGGGACAGGAATGAGTTAAGGATTCTGGCTTGGGTCACTGTGTAGAGGATGGAGCTGTTCACAATTACTGGGCCTTTGCAGAAGGAAACAGATTTGGGAGATGATGCTGAGCTCACTTTGACAGATACATCTAGATGGCAGTTGGGGTGTGAAGCTCAGAGGGGATGAGGCATCAGGATTAGAATGTAGATTTGGGAGTTGTCTTTCTGGTGGGGATATTTTGAGCTGGGGGAGGGATCCAGGACAGAGAGCAGGTGTCAGGTGTCCCTGTGAGTCCTCACCCATGAGTCTGTAGGAGACAGCCAGACTCCTGTGTCTCTGGGTTCCCTACTCGCTGCCTCTCTCTCCCTCTGCTACCTTCTCTGGGTGTCTCCCCCTTCTTGACGGGCCTTGCTCCTCTCCTTCCATCTCCTGTGCTGGGCTGCTCATCCTCAGCCTCTCAACAGCCCTTCCAGCTGGGTGTCCCCCACAGGCTTATGGTGTGATAAGCTCAGTAAGTATTTGTGGAAGGAATGAAAGAGCAAGGAAGTGGTGTGAGCTCCCCAACTGGCCAGTGGGACTCTAGGGCAGGGCAGTCATCTGCTGTGACCTCCAGACAGACATTCTAGCCTTCAGCCAGGCTCTACAGAATGTAAGGGCCTTATCCCGGCAATTTTTCAACCATTTGCACTCTTTTTAATGTCAAAAAATACTGGGCTGTCTCATTAGGGGGAGAGTAATTGGGAGTGTGTAGCAAGGTATATGTGGGTTTTTGTGTGAGAGACTGGTTGATATGTAAACTTTCACTTAAAGCACAATAAAAATTATTAAAAAAAAATACTGGGACCCCACCACCTCATCCCCCACACAATAGTAATTATATTTTTGTGGCTTTGATTAAAAAAACAGATATGGATTGGAGCTCCCCAGATATTCCAGAGTCTGGATGAAGTAGGATGGGGATGGATGGGTGGAGGGGTAATGAGCGACTATCTTGAGGAAAGTCTGTAAGTGGAAATGGACTGTGGCTTCCAGACAGGGTTGGGAAGACCAGGCTGAGCTCCTTGCTCTGGAAGCCTCTTAACGCTTAGGTTCAGGGCCAAGTTGGTCATGGGGTGAACCCTGCCTGATTGGTTCTGCTGGTGAGCTCTCAAGGACCACTTCTGCCCCAGACATTTCCAAGTAGCATTTGTTCCATTTCTTTCTTTCCCATTCAATCTAAGCAAACAAAGGAATCTTTGGGTAGTATAAATGGTTAAAGCGTTAGACTACTAACCTAAAGGTTGGCAGCTTGAACCCACCCAGAGGCACTTTGGAAGACAGTCCTAGCCATCTGCTTTGAAAGGTCACAGCCTTGAAAACCTTATGGAGCAGTTCTACTCTGCACACATGGAGTCTCCGTGAGTTAGAATTGACCTGACAGCAACTAACAACAACAGCAAGCAAGAAAACATTGTAGAAGACAAGACTGACTAGTAAGAAGTCTGAATTGTGGTAATTTTGAAGGCAGTGCAGATTTTAGTTGTTTGGGTCACTGGCAGGGTCTTGGGATCAACATTATCGTGAGGGACTGGCTTTGACAATGGAGGTGCATAAACGAATGGCTTGTGACCATCCTGTTGATTTATACTGTTATCTTCTGCATGAAGGCGTTGTGGGAAATGTGTGCAGCCTTCCTTTTTGATCCTCATGGTCCATCTCTCCTCCGGCAGTCATTCTTTACCTCACTTCCTCTGTCTTCACACAGCCAGCAATGCTTACGTGTTTGATGAGCATGTCGTGAGTGCCTACTATCTACTGGTGTCACACCGGGCTCAGGGGCTTCAGGGGTGGGTGAGGCAAGGTCCCTGACCTCCTGGAGCCCCATCCAGTTGGGGAGGTAGACAGTAACTGCACTCCCACACAATGAGATAAATGCTGAGATGGAGATTTCCAGTTAGTGCTGCTGGGAGTGCTTGAAGCAGGGGCTCCTCACCTAGGCTGAGGGCGTGGCAAAGGAAGCCAACTCTGGCTGAGAAGTCCTGTTTTACCCTCAAGATGAATTTGGTTTAGAATCTATGCAAATGTTCAGGGGCAGGATTATAATCCTACCCTGTTTATAAAGCTTGGAGTCCCTGGGTAGCACAAACATTTAATATGCTTGGCTGCTAACTAAAAGGTTGGAGGTTCGAGTCTATTCAGTGTTGCCTTGGAAAAAAGGCCTGGCAATCTATTTCTGAAAAATCAGCCATCGAAAACTATGGAGCACAGTTCTACTCTGACACATGTGGGTTGGCCATGAGCTGGAACTGACTCAATGGCAACTAGCTATAAGGCTCAGCTCCCACCTACTTCAGTCCACAGAGATCTATGTCCTCTGAGCTCTTGCAACCCTGAGAACCCAAATCGCACTCTCCAGGGTCTGATTAATGGGGTTTCTGCCTCTGAAACCATGCGTAACCATGGCCAAGCCCCTTCTCATCGGTGTCCAGTTATCCCCTTGTCTGTCTGGCTGGAGTGTGTTCCTTAGAACTGAGCCCACACCGTTCTCTCCCTGCAGTGCTCAAACTCTATAATTTGTTCCATGGTTTAACTTGCACTTGCTACTGCATAGAGGCCTCTCTTATCAAAGGACAGAAGTCAAGTAAGAAACAGATAGATGAAATCTACCACATAGAAATTACACACAAGTACAGCAAAAATGTCACAAGCAAAATTAAAATGCAAATGAAAAATTGAGGAAAATATTTGCAAAAACAATAAAGGATTAAGATCCTCAATAAATAATTTATACAAATCAATAAGAAAATCATGGAGATCCTTACAGGTAGACAGATCACAGATGAATTCCAATGGGAATGTAGGGGAAAAAAAACTTCAACCTACCAGTTAGCAGAAATACAAATTAAAAGAACATATTTTGACCTATCAAATTTGTAAAGATGAGAAAAAGATAATACCCAGAATAGGGCTTGGATGTGGAGAAGCAGGCAGTGTCATACAGTGCCAATGGCCCTCTTAGTCAGTACAGCATCCAAAAAGCACTTTGGAAGTAGATTTAAAGATCCTGAAAAATGTTCATTCTTAATCCATTTATTTCACTTCTGAGAATCTATCCCAGGAAGGGACAGTGACATGAAGAATTTCTCATGAAATCATGTTAAGCCAGAAAAAATAAAACCTCTGTACTATATAAAACCCCAGTTACATAAATTATATACTTCTGCATAAATTTTTTCTTTGGGTGATTTTGGGAAAATTTTTTCTTATGGGTGATTTTGATATTTTTTTCTATATTAAATTTTCTACAATGAACATTGTCATGGATTGAATTATGTCCTCCAAAAATGTGTATATCAGTTTGGTTGGGCCATGATTCCTGGTATTGTGTGATTTTCCTATATGTTGTAAATCCTGCCTCTATGATGTTAAAGAGGGAGGATGGGCGGCAGTTGTGTTAGTAAGGCAGGATTCAGTCTACAAGACTGGATTGTGTTTTGAGGCAATCTCTTGAGATATAAAAGAGAATCAAGCAGAGAGGTGGGACCTCATACCACCAGGAAAGCAGTGCTGGGAGTAGAGTACATCCTTTGGGCCCCGGGGTTCCTGCACAGAGAAGCTCCTAGTCCAGGGGAAGATTGATGAGAAGGCCAACAGAGAGAAAAAGTCTTCCCCAGGAGCTGACACACTAAATTTGGACTTTTAGGCTACTTTACTGTGAGAAAATAAACTTCTCTTGTGGTATTTCTGTTATAGGAACACTAGATAACTAAGACAAACATAAAAAATAAAGGGGATGGGGGACACCCTGTGAAACGTGAAATGAGAAACCAAATAAATCCAGAAATTAACCTTGGGAATCCAAGGGTCAAAACACCAGCATCGTCTGTCACTTTGTAAGATTCAGTAAACATGTTGATGTGTGTGCCAAGACCTTCCATGAGGTTGAGGACAGAAGTCAGCAGCCCAGATAGCTGTGGCTGGGCTTATTTTATGGGTGAGATCACCTGGCTCTCCACTGTGTGGCACTGGGCAAGGCCTGTCCCTTGGCAAGTCTGTTTCCTCATCTGTACTTTGGTATGTGGGGAAGGGGCCATACTAAATAATCTCTGAGGGTCCTGGCAGGTCTTGGGCTGGGCCAGTAACTATTCTTGAAGAAGTGAACTTTGACTTGCCCCAGTTGCTGAGTGTGACCTAGAGTTGGGATTTGGAGCCTACTTGGTGTTTGCAGACTCCAGGTTCCAACTCCTTATCTGCTGACGGTCCTTGTTACTTATGCCCAATCCAGAGGCATAACTAGGTGTTACGGATTGAATTGTGTCTCCCAGAAATGTGTGTCAACTGGCTAGGTCATGATTCCCAGTATTGTGTGGTTGTCCATCATTTTGTGATCTGACGTATTTATCCTATATGTCTCATAAATCCTAACCTCTATGATGTTAATGGGGCAGGATGCAATCTACAGATTAGGTCGTATCTTAAGTCAATCTCTTTTGAGATATAAAAGAGAGAAGCGAGCAGAGAGAGGGGAAACTTATGCCACCAAGAATGAAAAACCAGGAGGGGAGCATGTCCTTTGGACCCGGGGTCCCTGCACAGAGAAGCTCCTAGACCAGGAGAAGATTGATGACAAGGACTTTCCCCCAGAGCTGACTGAAAGCCTTCCTCTAGAGCTGGCAACCTGAATTTGGACTTCCAGCCTCCTAGACTGTGAGAAAATAAATTTCTCTTTGTTAAAGCCATACACTTGTGGTATTTGTTATAGCAGTACTAGATGACTAAGACACTAGGGAATGGCAGGTGTTAGCACTGGCCTTGGGTTTGTGGTGCCACTAAGCAGTTTGTATTAACCTGGTATGGCCAGTGGTATATCTATGGAAAAATGGTGCCTATGGCAAGCAATGAAACTGCACTCCTGTCCAAATAAATACTAACACCCTTCTTTTAGATAAATTTACCATAATATCAGCTCAAAAATATAAGTCAAGCTTGTTAATTAACACATTGCTATGCTTAGGAAGGGCATTGGGCCATACTGGGTAAATAAAAACCATATCCTAGATACACAGCTGGTCCAATTACTATACTCCCTCTTCTTCAGTCAGCCCCCGAGCCCACTCTGTTGGGGGCCAATGTGATAGCTCTGTTGATTCCAAGCCTACCTCCAGGGCAAATGTCCAACACCAGGAAGCTGGGGGCCCTGGGGAGCCCTGTTTTTGGAGCTCATTAGTGTAAGCAGGAACCCAAATGCCATTGCGGACGGAGAGGATGGGTGTCTCCTCCTTCCTGAGCCCTCTGGGACATTTTTTTTAGTATGAATTTTTATTTTTTTAAATTGTGCTGTAAATGAAAGTTTACAGAGCAAATTAGTTTTCATTAAACGGCTAATACACAGATTGTTTTGTGACATTGACTGCCAACCCCGTGATGTGTCAACACTTTCCCCTTCTCCACCTTGGATTCCCTGTTTCCATTTGTCCAATTTTCCTGTCCCTTCCTGCCTTCTTGTCTTTGCTTTTAGGCTGGTGTGCCTATTAGTCTCCTATACATGATTGAACTATGAAGCATGTTCCTCACGTGAGTTATTGTTGGCCCTATCCAGTCAAGCCAGTACTGTAGAGCTGTCTAATCTTTGGCTGAAGGGTGGACCTCAGGAGTGACTTCAGAACTGAGTTAGAAGGATATGTGAGGCCATACGCTTGGGGTGTCTCCAGTCTCTGTCAGACCAGCAAGCCTGGTCTTTTTTTCTTTGAGAATTTGCATTTTTTTCTACATTTTTCGTCAGCTTTGTCCAAGACTCTCTATTGTGATCCCTGCCAGAACAGTTGGTATTGATACCCAGGCACCATCTAATTATTCTGGGCTCAGTCTGGTGGAGATTGTGGTAGTTGTGGTCCATTAGTCCTCTGGACTAATCTTTACCTTATGTGTTTGGTTTTCTTCATTCTCCTTTGCTCCAGCCAAGATGGGACCAGCAGGTGTTTCTTAGATGGCTGCTTGCAGGCTTTTAAGACCCCAGATGCCACTCACCACAGACTGTTATGCCAATTGAGCTAGATGTCCCCCAAGACTGTGGTCCCCAGTCCTCAGCCAGTACCTCAGTCCCTCGGGGAGTTTGAATGTGTCTGTGCAGCTTCTATAACTTTGTCCTGGCCAAGTTGTCCTGACTTCCCTGTTATTGTGCACTGTCCTACCATTCACCAAAAACCCATTGCCATTGAGTTGATTCCAACTCATAGCGACCCTATAGGACAGAGTAGAACTACCCCATTCAGCTTCCAAAGAACGGCTACTTATCTACTATCTAGTGTTTTTTCCTCCCTCGCTTGTAAACCTTTTAATGAGTTTTTATAGTAGTGGTCTCATACAGTATTTGTCCTTTTGTGATTGATCTGTTTCACTCAGCATAATGCCTTCCAGATTCATTCCTGTTGTGAGATGTTTTCGGATCCATCATTGTTCTTTATCATCGTGTAGTATTCCATTGTGTGTATGTACCATAGTTTGTTTATTCATTCATCTGTTGATGGGCACTTAGGTTGTTGCCATCTTTTTGCTATGTGAATAATGCTGCAACAAACATGGGTGTGCATATGTCTATTCATGTTATGGCTCTTATTTCTCTAGGATATGTTCCTGGGAGTGAGTTTACTGGATCATATGGTATTTCTATTTCTAGCTTTTTAAGGAAGCACCGTATCATTTTCCAAAATGATTGTACCATTTTGCATTCCCACCAGCAGTGCATAAGAGTTCCAATCTCCCTCTGGGACATTTTTGAGATGGTGGTTTGGCTCTTAGGGCAGAGTGGTACTGACCGTCCAAAGGCAATTGAGGCCACTTCCTGGTGTGAGACAGGCCCCCTCCCACTCACACTCACCTGTGGGCTAACCCTGAGGGAGTCCACCTTCCTCTAGTCAGCCATGTCAGCTCCACAATTTTGAAAGGCCTCCTGTGTTTAGCTTCCTTTCCCAGGACTGGACGGTTTATAGTAATACTGCCGGGCACTTTAGGAACTTTTGCTTTCACTAGTGAGCAAGTCTCAGAGTCCTGTCTCTCAATGTGCTTCCGCCAGGGTGGGGCTGGAGGCCTACCTCTGCCCAGCCTACCAGCTGCCTAGCACCCTGGATGAGGTAGATGGGTGTCCCTTCTGGCTCAGGCATAGGCTGAACTCAGGCTTCTAGGAAAGACAATGTGTGAGGGTCCCCCACTTCCATCAGCTGCCCTGGAACCCCTGCCTGAGCTGCCACCGCCAGACTGTGACTTCTTCAGCCTCACCCTTAAAAGCAGGGCCAGTCTTGGGGTGGGGATGAGAGGCAGGCTACCCTGGGTATGGTAGAGCTGGTGGGGCAATGTACCCCATCAAGCTGTCTTCCTGATGTGGGCCTATGTCTCCCTAGCAATCAACAAATGGATGGAAAGATGGCTTCTCTGAAGAGCCCTGTGGCCTCCACTAAGGAACTAGATAGGATTCAGGAGCACCCAGACTACAGGTGAGGCCCTTTCACATACACATACAGATTGATGGATGGGAAGCCTTCAGGAGGTGACCTGTCAGAGAGGGGACTGAGAGTCTGGCTCAGGGGTCAGGGCCCCTCAGCAGGTCTGTTAGACAAGATCAGGTACGTTTAGGGTGGTATGGCTGTGAACTGAGCAGGTCTGGGCACAAGCTGGGCATAGGCTGTCCTGGAGCTTCTTCCTCTCACCTCTCAGGGCTGTCTCAGCACACTGGGACCTAGCAGAGTCCAGGTTTCTCAGGTTACAGTCTCCTCCCTGCCCACCTGTGCTTGAGCCAGACCCCTCTTTCAGGTCAGGTGCCTTTCCAGAGCTCCTCAGTGCAGACCTCCTGGCTACAGGGAGGAGGCTGCGAGGACTGTAGTTCTGCTGGGATCATGGCTCATGGCCAGGTTCAGGAGCCTTGAGTGTGACACCTCCATCCCACCCATTCTCCATCCTCTTCCCCATCTCTGCACCTTCTACTCATTTATTCTTGGGCTTGCTTCACTGCTTGCCGCTTGGCCAGAGAAATGGGAGACATGCAGGGGAGGGCAGCTCCTAAGCATCTCTGGGAGACTGAGGCTCAGGCTGAGCATACCTCCTAGAAGGA
The DNA here is from genome assembly GCF_024166365.1 of Elephas maximus indicus. Taxonomy (NCBI): domain Eukaryota; kingdom Metazoa; phylum Chordata; class Mammalia; order Proboscidea; family Elephantidae; genus Elephas; species Elephas maximus. Next base: position 62,458,355 of record NC_064831.1, on the reverse strand, counting down.
CGCTGCTCTTAGGGACCTGAGTGCCCTTCCCAGGGATGAGCTGTCTGCTCCCTGTGCTTGGCGCTTTACTGTGGCCTCTGGATGAGGGTGCCCAGCTCCAATCTCTGCCCCAAGCTTCTGGCTCAAAGCTATGGCTCTGGGGACACATAGGAAGGGCTCAAGGGTTCCTTGCCCCTGGAATGGAATGTCTCCTTTGCAGCCTGCACTGGCCGGAAGGATTCAAGGGTGAAAAGATAAAGAAGCGCAGCCAGGAAGGGGTAAGTATGTGAAGGCCAACTTCTCACTGGCCACCAAAGGAGGGGCCCTGGGCTGCTTAAACTCAGTGACTGTTGACTCCTCGGTCACCAGGGCTGTCACCAGGAAACAAAGAGCTTCATGGAGACCTGAGTGGGTGTCCCCTCCTGGGCGGGAGTGATGCATCCCCCTCCAGTCACAGACTACGTCACCAGGAGATAAGCTGTGCTTGGAACTCACCCCTTCACACCCACTGGCTGCTTCATGCTAAGTCCCTTGGGGGGCCTCTTGTGGCATTATTTACTGGTGGTCTGATCTCCCAGAGCTGCTCAGACCCAGCCCATGTGTTTACAGACACTACAGAATAAATACAACCAGCAGTACCACAAGCTCTTTAAGGACATCCCTTTGGAAGAGGTGGTTCTCAAAGGTGAGGTGTCTCCCTTGTGTGGCTGGGCAGGCCCCCAGAGTGCCCAGGGACCAGGTCCACTCCTTCGGAGCCTCCAAGGCACAATTCAGATAGGGGAACTGGCTGCCCTTTGGATGTGGTTGGTTCATTTTTCTTCAAAAGTGTGAGAAGGCTGGGCTGGTTTGGAATATGAAGTTGAATTTATGAAGTCAGGGCTTCCGAATCTTCTGTTCTACGCTTATGAATGATGGTTTTTTCCTGCTCAGGCTCTGGCTGAGCCCAGGAAACACATGCAAGATCAAGGCCCTCTCCTCAGGGCAGGGCAAGGCAAAGGGTTCTTCCTGAGGTAGGGCGAATCCAGGCTTGGGGGCCTAGGACAGGAACCTGTCCAGACCCTTTGGAGCATGGGTGGAGAAAGAGGAAACTTCTAGCTCTCTGGTAGTGGGGCAGTCAGGGTTCTCAGGAGAAGGGTTTGTGAAGGTGCTGGGGGAGTGGATTGTTTGGGGCCTTGGATTGGGAAGGGGGAGTCTGAGGAGGACAGGTCCTGAAGATGGACTCTGGACTTCAGTGTGTGCGAATGCAGGCCCTGGGGTGTCCTGGGGTGACCTTACTCAGCAGACTTCTCTCCTCTGACTTCCCAGTGTGCTCCTGTGCCCTCCAAAGGGACCTCCTTCTCCAGGGCCGACTCTACATCTCCCCCAACTGGCTCTGCTTCCATGCCAGCCTCTTTGGCAAAGACATAAAGGTACTAGTGAGTGGTAAGGGCTGCCATGGCCCAGTGAGGCCAGAGCCCCCTGCCCTGAGGGCACATCTCAAGTCCTGCCTGTCCCTCTATGTGCTGTGCACCTGGTGAAGCCTCTCGCTGGTTGGATGAGCAGCTGCAAGACTTCCCATTCGGTGTCCAGGGAAGCAGCCTTGCCCTTTCCAAACAGGGTGCCTCATCTAGACCTCACATCTGGCCTGAGATGGCCTGTATTATTATTCTGCCTGTAGGTGTCTCAGAAATGCCTTCGGAATCAGAGTCCAATGTCACGTTTAGGGCAGCAGAACGTGTAGCCAAGAGGTAGTTCGGGGAAGTCCATTACTAGAATATGGGATTCACCAGAGCAACTGTCCTTGGCCTCCTGGATAACAAAGGCTAATCTGAGAGCCCAGAGCAGCATGTGCTGCCAAGGTTGGGATGGGGATAATCGGAAGGGGAGCCTGGATGAGGCGGAAGGTTCAAATACTCCCCACATGGGACGAGGCTTCTCCATGGTGTTCATGCTTGGCTCATTGCCAGCGGTGGTTAGGGCCCCATGTAGGGAGCAAAGGGACCATGTCCTTGGGGCAGGTCTTGAGAGGAGCATGCCTGTCCCTTTTCAGGTGGTCATTCCTGTGGTATCCGTGCAAACGATCAAAAAGCACAAGATGGCACGACTCCTTCCCAATGGACTGGCCATCACCACTAACACCAGCCAGAAGGTGAGCGAGTCCCTAGCCAAAAGCCCCCTCATCAATCTCCCCACCCCTGCTTCAAGAGTCCCATAGCCTGACTTTGGAACCCCAGGCCTTCACTTCTCTCTGCCCTGCAGCTCACCAGTAGATGTTTCAGGCCCTAATAACACACTGGAACAGAGGTTCCTAGGCAGGGGGACCCTTGACGTGTCATCAACCCATGGAGGGGGGCTGCTGGCATGGCAGGGGTCTCATCTTCCCCCACCCCTTTCTGTTTTCTTTGTTCCAGTATGTGTTTGTGTCACTGCTCTCCCGGGACAGTGTATATGACATGCTGAGAAGGGTCTGCACCCATCTACAGGTATGGAGCTCAGGGGCAGAAGTTGGACCAGGTGGGCTGCTCAAGCCTGGGCTTGGGTCTTGGGTCAACGCTGTTAGGAAGATTGCCCCCCCCCCCATTTCTGCAGCACAGGGGACAGGGGACAGGGCAGGGAGAGGGGAGTAAAGGCTCAGCCCAGTGTCCCAGGGGCAGTAGTTGGACTGTGTGTCTGTGCGTGAGCATGCCTCTGAGGCTGGTGGGGCCTTGTGTGTCCCCACGTGCATGCCCCACCTGTGCCTCCTGGAAGCACAGATAGACAGGAGCGCGTAGCTGCTTCTCAGCGTGCCCTGCAACTCCCTCTGGCCTATGATGAGGAAGAGGAGGAGGGAGGGGGAAGCCGCATGGGAAGACTCCTCTGGATCTGCTGCTTTGCTTCAAACTCTGGGTGCGAGGCTTCATCTGACACAGAGAAGTGGCTTAGTTGGAGGCAAAGCTGTCTTGGGGAGTGCTAATGCCTTCCTATGCCAGATGGACCAGTGACCCCTGTTCCCCTTCCTCCTCAGCCTTCCAGCAAGAAGAGTCTGAGCGTGAGAGAGTTTCCAGAGGAACCTGAGTGCAAGTCTCTGGTGAGAGCTGAGGCTCGGAGCAAAGGCTGCTGGCCTGAGATCACCTGGGGCTTGGTGGCTTCGGGGCACCCAGGCAGGGGCTCACAATACAGAACTGGAGCATCACGCTCGAGGGCCTGCGGCCATGCTGTACCAGGGAGTCCCCTAGACCCACCCCACTTCTACCATTCAGAGCTCCTAGTCCTGGGCAGATTTGCTGCCTTTCTGATCAGAACAGGTGTTCAGCACCAGGAACACTGCCCAGGTTGGATCCCACACTTGTACAGACACAGGACATCTTCTTCCCCGTGGCTGAGTCAGGAGGGCCTTCAAGAGGATAGAGATGTCCTTGGGGAAAAACTCCAAGGCTATCACTGTAGAACCCAGACAGACTAACTCCAGATTTGCAGAGGTCCCAGGGACCTCCTTTGGCAGCTGGGGCCCTAAGTAGGCAGAGCTGAGCTTTCAGAGCAGGGAGTGGGGGTGGAAATGACCTGAGGGTTTTTGAAGCCTTCTTCGGTAGCTATGAAGCGTTTAGCCAAGCACACAATATGCACAATGCCATGCAGAGGTAGAATGTGGTATTCTCATTTTGTTGATAGGGATCTGAAGGCCCCCTGCCAAGGTCAGGGACATGCTTAGGGTTTGAGCCATGATTAGAAGGAACCATGACATAATCCATTTAAGACACATTGTGCCATGCTTTGTTCACTCGGTTGATTTGGACATGTACCTGAGTTGGCTCATGTCTAAAATATCACTGTGGTTCCCATTAGCAGTCTTCAGAAGTGTTGTTTCCTGGGACCACATGAGGGAACTTGAAGGAAGTGTTAAGCTAGGGGTTGCAGGGAAGAGGGAGGCCCCTACTCAGCCACAGCTTGAGCAGGGCCTTCCGTGAGCTCTGGCCAGACTTCAGGGTAGGGTGAGGCACTGGTTGGTATCAATCTAATTAACACCAACTACATTTCCACCTAGACCTTCAGTTTCTTATCTGTTTAGATCTGGAGAACAGCTGCAAGTGAACTCTCTCTTACACTTCTCCTGCCCAGATGGCAAGTGGAGAGCTGGTGTGAATGGCAGGCGGGACATGTGTGAGCTGAAGAGAAGCAGGGTGCTCCTTGGTCAGGACTCTGCTCCTCGCTTCTGGCAGGAGGGTGGAAGAGGGACAAGTTGGCAGAGTGGTTCATCATAGCAAGGGAGCAGACAGGAGAGACATGTGGCTACTACAGCAATGGTTCCCCGTGCCTGAGTACCTGTTTCCACCCCTGGCTAGGCAGTCATAGTGGTCATTTCTAAAGGGAACTCCGATAAACCTGGTACCAGCCCCTTATGGCATATAAGATCCTAAGGGCCATGGTGAGACAGCCTCTCCCACCTTCTCTGCAGGAAGTCCTCATCCCCGAGATGAAGTGGAGAAAAGTGTGCCCTGCCTCCAGGACCCTGCCCCTCCCAGAAAAGATTCATCGTATTCCTGGGGCATCCAAGGGCTCCACGGACAGCTTCTTCCCCTCCGGAAAGCCTCCAGGGTCTGGTGAGTTCAGGGGGGCTTCTCCATGGCAAGGAGTCCCTGGGTGGTGTAAATGGTTAAATGTGTGACTACTAACCGGAAGGATGGCAGTTCAAACCCACCCAGAGGCATCTCGGAAGCAAGGCCTGGTGATCTGCTTCTGAAAGGTCACAGCCTTGAAAATCCTGTGGAATAGTTCTACTCTGCATCCCTGGGGTGGCCAGGAGCTGGAATCTACTTGATGGCAACTGGTTTGGTTTTGGTTATCCATGGCAAAGGCTTGCAAAGGCTAAGCTTTCCCTCCTCCACCAACACAGCCAGCAGGGCTTCTGAGAGCTGTTGCTTTCTTTCTTTTTGCAAATCCGTAAGGGAAAGGCAGGAGCCCAGGCAGGCCCGGGCAGCTCCAGGGAGCGAGGGGAGGCTGGCGTGCCCCTGGCTGGCCTGGGGTCTTGCCTGCCCCGGGAGGGTGCCTGACTGCTCTCCCATTGCAGAGGTTGCTGTCTGTGAGGAGGACACGATGAAGGAGGAGCCCAAGAACGACATGGAGCTGAGGCTCTGGGATTACCGGCTCCTTAAGGTCTTCTTCCTGCTGTAGGTGACAACACCGGGGGAGAAGGCAGACCCACCTGGGCGTCTAGGTGTTGGGGGCAGGGGCCTTGGTGATGAGACATCATTATCCAGAGACTGGGGACGGTTCTGAGTCATCTGCAATGAAAAGCAGATTTGGGAACTAGCTGTAGGATTCTGTACACTAAGCTTCTGCAACGACTTAAATGAAAAAAAAAAAAAAAAACAGCTTGCTCCTTGTGATGACAAGGCTGTTCGACAGGCCCTTGTGTAGCAAGAGAAAGTCTCTCCAGTTTTTGTTCTTGAAACCCTGTAATTTGGGGTTAAGGCTGTGCAGGGGAAAGGGCAGAATATGCAGCTGTTGAGAAAAGTTGCTACTCGGGGTGGGGGAGGGCTGGGCTCTTTGATGGTTTGTGCTAGAATTCAAATTAACTTTTTGTGACACCTAGACCAATTCAGAGTCCTGGGCTTCGATTCCTGCCTTTTGGCCTCTGCTGTGATTTCATTTTTCCTTAATCTCTTAGTAAAATGTCAAATCATATTTTTCGAGAGGTAGGGCCTTTCCACATGTTGGTTCTGGAGAGATCCTCACTGCCCAGGGTGAGGGGATAGGGCAGAACTGCAGAGGGCCCTCAGAGAGCTGAGGAGAAATACTGACCAGGGGAGAAGTCTGGCCTTCCCACTGCCCACCATTAGGGAAGTTTCTGGAACCCCTGATTTGTCTGTCCCTTCACTTAAGGATCAGTACAGTTGTGAGCATGGCGGGATGTTTCTTGAACAGCCAGCCCGACTTCCCCTCACCTCACCTCACCAATTCCTCTGGTCCTGCTGGCTAGGTTTTGACTATCAACCTCAGCACCTGCTGAGGGAATCTACCTATGACCTCAGGGGGTGATCTTAGTGGCCTCCCAGAGGAGGTGCAGGACAAAGGTGGCTGATCAGAGGGAAGGTGGGATGACGGCTTTGGCCAGAGCCCCCTCCAGGGTACAGCAGAAGGGTCCGGAACTCCTGCTGGGCTTCGAGGGCACCTCCATGGGGCCTAGTCTCACAGCTCTCATGTGGCCTCTGGGAAAAAAGATGCCCAGGTCTGAGCAGGGCTGCAGGCAGACGTGTTCTTTAATTCCTTCAGTTGCAGGAATAGCTTAGTGTCTGTTCTGGTGAGTCTCTAAAAATGCGTTTTCTCTAGAAGATTCAACTTCTTATTGCCCCTCTTCCTCCAGGATCTGCTTCCTGGTTATGTCCTCATCCTACCTGGCATTCCGCATCTCCCGGCTAGAACAGCAGTTGCGTTCCCTGAACTGGGATGGCCCAGTCCCTGGGTACAGGTGAGTCCCTTTATCTTCATAACGCTTCTAGGATTGAGAGTGAGGATGGGAGCCAACACCTAAGCCAGGCTGCCTGTTACCCCAGCTGGACTCAGCCCCCTCTGGCTGACCTGGCTTGATGGTCCAGGGCAAGGTTCGGCTGTGTGCAGGATACACAGATCCCACCCCTCTCCCTTGGGGTGGGGGAGGATCCTCCGGCCCTTAGGCCCAGGTTTGTCTACCTTCTGGGCCTTTCACCTGATCTGGGCATCTCTCCTGTGTGCAGGTAACAGCCACCTGGCCTTTGTTTCCACTCCTACCCGAGAAGAACTCCCTGGGTGCTAAGCCTCCACCGATGACCTCCTTGGTTTATGCTGCAGCTGTGCTGAGACTCAGAATGAAGGACAAGATTCCGGATCCCTTCTCCTCCCACCTCTCCTCCCTTCTCCAATGAATGATCTGAAGTACCTGTTTACAAAGTAACTGGTTCCTAGAATTTTCGACTTGAACAAAAAGCCAGATTTTGGAACCAGCTGTGGGGATTCTGTACGCTGAGTTTCAGCAACCACTTAAATGGAAAAAAAAAATTTTTTTTTCAATTTGCTCCTTGGAAATAGTTCTGGCACAGGCAGATCACCGGCGCACCCCAAGGGACAAAGGCCATGCTCTGATACCAGGAATGCAACTCTCCCTGTCACATGAATCATTCCAGTGGAGGGGCCAAAGGCCAGAGCACAAACCAGCAGGGTGGGCTCTGCTCCCTCCTATGTGCTGGGCTCTGCTCCCTCCTACGTACTGGGCTCTCACTTGGGCCCCCCTGCAGGGAGCGAGGCCCTTATCAGGCCAGAGGGTAGAGGACCACTGGGGCTGACTGGAGGGAGATGGGAGCCAAGCTATGAGTGGAGGACAAGGGCTTGTGGCCAGGATTATAGCAAGAGATGATTTTTCATGCTCTGGGCTGAGGCTCTGTGCTGGCCCCTCGGGACGATGGCAGAACCTGGTGACACTAGCCATAGGGGATGGTGGCAGGGGCTGGGAAGAACAGGAGGTTCTGGAAATCTGTGTCCTCGGCTGCCACTTCCTGGGAGACAGGTGGCGCAGGGCCTTTGATCACTGTGGCCACAGACCTGGCACTGGGTGTTCCTCTGCTGTGCACAAACATTTCCAAGGTGCCCCAGGCCCTGGGAGTAGAGGATGGGAAGGGTGGGCTGGGTGGGGGCCGTGACTTGAGGTTTTGCTTTGTACTCCCTGCCTGACTGCCCGGACCTCAGGCATGCCCGACAGCAGCCTGTTGGGGAAGTTTCGCTGGGCAGCTGGGCATGATGGTGTTAGGTCACTACAGGGCAGAGCTCTTTCATGTCGCCTGTAGTTGGTGTGTTGCAGGCCATGGAGGAGAGTCCTCCACTGCACGGGCTTTGTTCTTCGTGAGTAAGTCGGATGTGTCCAAGGTGGGCCTGGTACAGTATAGGGAGCAGGCCAAGGGACTGGTGTATGATACCATTGTGGGGGCAAGAGAGATGGGGATGAGAAGGGTGGACACAGTGGTGGCTGTGACTTGGACATTCCTCTGTCAAAGCCTTTTCTATTCTAAAAAGCTTCTTTGTGCCCCAAAACCCTGGCCTATTCTCCCTAAACTCCATCTACCAATATAGTGCCTTTGGAGGTTTAGGAAGGGCCTTAGTGAGGAGGCCCAGAGGTATTAGGGAAAGTCACTGGTGGTAAAGAGGGTGATGTTGGAAATAGCCACTGTTTTCCCCCATTCAGACACCTGAGAGGTTAATCGGATTAAATCCATGTGGAAATTATTTCACAACCATGATTGTGTGTCTTGTTTATGACAAACCCAAATGAGGATTGGAGGATCTGACAATAGGTAATACTCTCTGAGCTCAGATTAGAGGTCTCTTTGTCCTTTCCCCATCCCAGGTTCTAGGATTAACCTAAGAGCCTGGCCTTGTGGGTTGCTTACACCAAATTTCTTATGTCTCAGGTGAAGTTCACTGTTCTCGTTCTCTCTTTAGTGGCACACTGGATGAATGCCCATCCTTTTTTTTTTTAAGTTGGCCCTCTTCCTCACTCCTTTCCATTATATTTTCAGGGAAATACTCCTTCTTGCCCCAGCACCTCCTCTCCCTGTCCTTGCTGAAGAGCAGGGAGGACAGATCTGTTCTCTTGGCCTTGCGACGTTGAGCCAGAGGTCATGGGAGCTGCCAAGTCACAAATATGCTGGTGAACCTGGGCTCCAGCCATAGCCCCAGGCTCAGAAAGGGCAAGAGGCTTGCTGTAGGATAGGTGGCTTTGGAGGTCCTCTTGGGGCCCAGTGCTTTGAGTGGTGTGGATGTGCCTGTCCCGCTGGAGGGCCCTCTCTGTTTCTCCTTTTTGTCTCCTAGCCTGGTCCTCTGGGGGGCCAGTGTAGCTTCTATTGTGCTCCTTTATAAACCCTATGTGTATTTATACAGACCTGCTTGCTCCTCTAATTCCCTGAATTTGGTTCAGCCACCTTTGGGTTGTCCCACTATGGCATTAAAAAAAAAAAAAATTTTTTTTTTTTTGCATTAGGCTTTGAAAATGTTTTTAAATAAAAACGTCTGATTTTTCTAGTGTCCTGTAGAATGAAAAGTTCATTTTTATCCTCTGACTACTTGCTAAAGGTACACTTCCTGACATACTTGACACCAAAGACTGATGGAGCCCAAGTCATTCCCAGAATCCTCAGTACTCTGCAAATCTCAGACCTCAGCTGGACCAACTCATACCTCAGGCAGATAGGGAAGGGCAGGGATGGCCTCAGCAAACCATCACAGCCTTCTGCCTCTGTTGGCTGGATACTGGGAATGCTTCCTCATTTCTCCTGGGCGACTTCAAAGCAATATCCCTGGTTCAAATAGTACTGTGCTTCAGATTCAGGAATTAAAGTCTGGAGCTCAGAGCCAGAAAATTCCGGTGGCCTTTCTATGACTTAGAGTCTAGGAAGGGAGGTTAAAATCTGACTTGGGCCCTATCACCTTTCTTCTTTCTTCATAGGATGTCCCTGTCTAGTAGTGATTCATCCATTCAATAAATATAATTGAGCCTAGACTACGGGCCAGGGACTATGCTAGACACTGGGGACGTAACAGTGAACATGTCAGGCAATGTCTGCGTCCTCATGGAATTTACATTCCATGTAAATGTAAGTAACAGGTACACATGTAAACAAGGTAATTGCAGGTTGTGATTAAGTTTCATGAAGGAAAGAAATAAATGAGATAAAAAAGGGAGATGGCACTAGGTACCCGTTGCTGCGGAGTCAATTCTGACTCATAGTAACTATAGGTTGGAGTGGAACTGCCCCATAGGGTTCCCAAGACTGTAATCTTTATGGGAGCAGACTGCCACATCTTTCTCCTTCAGAGTGGCTGGTAGGTTTGAACCACTGAACTTCTGGTTGGCAGCTGAGTGCTTAACCACTGCACCACCAGGGCTCCCCCATGGCTGTAGATGGGGTGGTCAAAAAGGTCTCCCAGGTGACATTTCAGTTGATGCCTAAAGGATATGGAGCCAGCCACAGGAAGATCTGGGGAAAGGGCATTCCAGACAGAGGGATCTGCACCTGCAAATACTCAAAGGCAAGAAAGAGCCCACATCTGAGGAACAGAGAGCTGGTCTGCACGACTCTGGGATGCTAATCAAGTGGGAGAGAGATGCAAAAAGAGGTGGTGGAGGTGGGCAGAAAAAGGGAGACTAGATTTTATATGATCCCTGGGTACTGCAGCTCAGATCAGAAAGTGAGGGGATGGCAGAGTGGATGGATGGTTGCTGAAACCAAGTGCTTTTCTTTACTAAGAGGAAATACGTACCCGGATGTAATATGCAGGAAAATATGGCTGATAATCTACAGACTTTGAGAAACCAATACAACAATTTTTTTAAAACATCCATTTTTCACTGTTCCCAGAAACTGGTCCTTAGCAGCAGTGTTATAGAAAGGGCACATGTTCATATATTTATAATTTTTAAGCTGAAATAAACTAACTTTAGAAGGGAAAAATAACTGCCTTAAATTTGGGGAAACAGAAGGAAATATATATCATGTTGGTGCCTCAGTTTTGCAACATGGGCCTTAGTCAAATAAGGGTCATGGTACGGGCACTTATAGTGAAAAGGGCATCCAGGGCTGAGGGGAGCTCAGAGAGAACGTCATCCCACTGCAGTGCAGTCCGTCATCCCACCGCAGTCCTGGAAGTAAGCAACTGCCCCCACCTCCCAGGCCAGCCAACCACAGCCTTCTCACCTGGTTGCCACAGCATTAGGAAAGCTACCAAACTGGATGAGGTCTTGAAGCCTGTGCTCCTCTCTCAAAGCTGCTAGGATCAAGGAGTCCTACAGCAGTTTCAGAGAGGGATTGCTTGTTCGCCTCATGGCTGGACTGATTCAAGATCCCTAGGCTCAAGCTGAGTCTTGTCAGAAGGGACCCAAACCCACTGCCCTCGAGTCGATTCCGACTCATAGCGAGGCCTACAGCAGGGTAGAACTGCCCCATACAGTTTCCAAGGAGCGCCTGGTGGATTCAAACTGCTGACCTCTTAGCAGCTGTAGCACTTAACCACTACGCCACCAGGGTTTCCTGTTAGGAGGGAAGCAAGCTTTATTCTTCTCTGAGGGTGGAAAGGATGCCGACTGGCCCACTAGGTGGCAGCAAAGGTCCTGTAAGGAGCCAAAGGAGTGAGGAACAGACTTCATTCTTTCTCAGGGAAAGGGCCTCCTGGGTGAAAAATGGGTTCAGGCCCCTTCCAAGTTCAGTGTACCCTCCTATCCAATAGAAGGGAATCTCTAGAAGGGTTATGTGGCCATTCCACCCCCACCAAAAAAAAAAAAAAAAAAAAAGCCACTTATCCCTTTGGTTCCTTCTCAACTCCACCCCCACTCTTCTTTCATAGCCTGGGGAAAGGCCTGAGGCGATTCTGAAAGGAAAATATTTACAAGCTCTTCAGACCTTCTAAAGGTCAGGCCAGTAGGAAGGCAGAACTTGCAGGTATGAAGAACAAATGGGTGTGTGTGTGTGTGTGTGTGTTGGGGGCAAGGGCGGAGGGTCAAAGGTGGAAAGCTCAGCTTCTCTCCCAACCAGGGTACAGAAACCCCAAGCTTTTCCCAGGACTTGCAGCTGTTGTGACTAGCATCTCTCAGAATACTTGGCAATCACAGAAATCTGGCTCCCACAAAATATGATTTCAGGATGGCAGCCATACTCCTCCGCCTCCCTCTTTTGTTTAGAAAGCTGGCCCTGGACCCCAGAGCAGAGAGGTTTAAAATGTAAAAGTTACATGTGCTTTGCCGATTGACAGTGAGAGGGACAGAGGTGGTTAAGCCTCTGAAATGATAATCCAGAGAAACCTGAGTTCATCAACCCTCTGCGTGTCTGACCTCCACAGTCAAGCAGCACCTGGCGCCCAGCGGGGCCCTGCTTGCTGGGCTGCCTTCGTGTTGGCAGGGCTCCTTGCCTTCCCGGAATGTGTTCCTTCTTGTTTGCCACTCAGTGCCTGGCCTAAAGCCAAACCTGGGCTGCTTGGAATACCAGGCTCCCTCTCACTTACCCTCTCACAGGATCTTAGGCAAGGCTCTCTTCCTCTTGGGGGAAGGCCAGACCCTAGCTGCAGCCTCATCCCACTAGCATGGACTTTGTTAGGGACATCGGACCCTCCAATGGCAGAAAGCAGAAGCACTTAGGGAGATCACTGCTGGGGTCTAGGACAAAGCAGGGAGCATTGCATATTGATGTCTTATCCTATTGGCAGCCTTCTAAATTGGGCCAGAGTGGGCCACTCACAAGCTGTTCATTAACTTGTTAAATGCAGAAAGGTTGGCTTAGGCACCATTTTGGGAAAATGTGACACCCACTGCTTCTGGATTTGGTCTAGCATGAAGGAGTGCTAAATGGTGTAGGATTTGTGATGGAAGCTTTTCTTTGCTGTTGGTTCCACATACCAGGCTAGTGTGCATGGCAGACTCTCTGGAGAATTACATTTAAAGGATTTATTAAGCGCCTTCTATTTTTTTTTTTATGGGCTCCTGACTGTATGCTTCTGTAGATACTATAATTTCTTAGTACTTACTGTATTCCAGGCCCTAAACGAGATGCTTTTTATACTCATTATCTTATTTGACACTCCACACAAGAGCCTCTCAATACAACAATACAGTTTCTATACTTCATGCTGTGGAAACGGAGACTGATGGATGAGAAATTACAATGAGGACCCCTTCAAGGGGCTTACTGAGGAGGCAAGATAGAGGGAAGAGCTAGACAACAGTGTAAGGCACGTGAGTCCATGATAAGTGCAAAAAGGAGTGGGACAGGCATTCCTGGCCTCTACCCACTAGATACCAGCAGCACTCCCCCTTCCCAAGGCTGTGACAACCAAAAATGTCTCCAACATTGCCAAATGTCCCTGGTGAGGGCGGCGGGGGGTGGGGAGGAACTGCTCCTGGTTGCAAACCACTGGTCTGAGATGGCAGGAGATTAGGGCCAGGATCTCAGAATATTGGCAGGTATTTTCCTAGCAAACTGCGTCAGTCTATTGACTTTTAGAATAGCTGACAAAGGGAAAACTGGTTTCCTTGCCACAGGAAATTCATCATCAATGCCAAAGAACTTAATGGCATAGATAAAAAAAGCCTTCAGAAGTAGATCATTCTGCATATTAGAAACCTCTAGAGGATACCCCAAAGCTACAGATAATGTGCTCCAGATTCACTAGCAATAGAGTGGCTGATAACAGGATTTCTCTCCCTATCCTACCCCCCGAGTCACGTTACAGTATGCGCCACGGCCACTGTCAGTAAGGAGTGTCCAACCTGCACAGAATTTGGGTACCATCAGCCAGAGCAGCTACTGATCTATAATTTTGCTAGGTTTGCATTCACCCTTCTAAATATTTCTTTTTGGCAATTAATAGAGCAGATGGATGGAGTGTGGCCTACCAAAGATGATATCTGATTTACCAAGATGTCTCTGAGTCTAAAGCATTTAAACAGAGTCCACTCTCTCACTGCTTATTTTTGTAAATAGTTTTATTGGAACATAGCCACACCTACTTGTTATAGATATATATATAGTTAACATATATATAGTTACATATATATATATAGTTATATATTGTCTCTGGCTGCTTTGGAGCAGCAACAGCAGAGTTGAGCAGTTGTGACACAGACCACAAGAGACAGAGACCATAAGCTTAAAACACTTACTATCTGGTCGTTTTAATCGACTTGAGGGCACTGGGTGGGGTTGAGTATCTGGTCCTTTAAGACGAAGCTTGCTAATCCCTAAAGGAAGATGCCTGTGTTATATAAAACTGTGAACCTAGATTCTCATTCTGTTAGTGGGTATAAAAGATCTTCATTTATGCTTTCATTCAATAATTATCACTGAGTACCTACTATGAGCTAGGCACTGTGCTAAGTGTTTGGAACATATTAGTGAACAAAACAGATATTTATCTTTGCCTTCATGGAGCTCGTATATTCTAGCAGTGGGGGGAGAGAGAGAGACAATAAACAAAGATTATAAATAAATTATATAGTATGTTAGAAGGTAGTAAGTGCTAAAGGCTAAAACAAAAACATAGAGCAAGAATGGTGATTGGGAACAATGGCTGGGGGAAGTTGCCACTAAGAGGGTGGTCAGGGCAAGTCCAGTTGAGAAGTTGACATTTGAGCAATGACTCAGAAGTGAAAGAATCAGCTGCGTGCAGAATTCCAGGCAGAGGGACGAGCCAATGCAAAAGCTCTAAGGTGAAAGCGTGCCTAGCTTATTCAGGAACAGCACGGATATCAGTACGGCTGGAAGAGAGAGAACAAGGGAGGCAGTGGGGAGCAGACAGGTCAAAGAGGTCATGGGGGAGGGGCAGGGAGTCCATATAAGACCATTGTAAGAACTCTGACCTTTACTCTGAAGGGGAGCTGAAGAGTGAATAATAGGCTTTTAGTATAAGGTTTTAAAATGATCATCCTTGCCTGCAAGGGAGAGAAAGGCAGAAGCAGAGAGATCAGTTAGGAGAGTTAGGAGACTTTTATGGTGATCCAAGTGAGAAATGATGGTGGCTCTGACTAGAATGGTAGAAGTAGAGATAGTGGAAATGGGCCAATTCTGGATATATTCTGAAGGCAAAACCAACAGGATTTCCTGTCGGATTGGAGATATGGGTATAAAAGAAAGAGAATCATCAATGATGACATGTTTTTTGGCCTAGAAGAATGGGCAGAGTTGCCATCAACTGAGATGGAGAAAGCTAGAAGTGGTACATGCGGCTTGTGGGAGGAAAGTCAGAAATACTGTTTTGAACATGTTAAGTTTGAGATGGGTTTTAGACGTCTAAGTGGGAATGTCAAATAGGCACGTAGGCTATATGGATCTGGAGTTCAGGGAAGTTTGGGAGATACAAATTTGGGAGTTGTTGATATAGGATCATATTTAAAAGTATGACACAGGATGAGATCACCAAGGGACTGTGTGTCTGCTGATAGGGAAGAAGAGAGGACTGTGGTGTACCCTCGATAAGAGATTAGGCAGAAAAGGAGGAATTAGCAAAGGGTCTTGAGGACTGCCTTTAGGATAGGGGGAAAACCAGAAGACTATGGTGTCCTGGAAGCTAACTGCCATATATTAAGGAGGAAAGTGTGACAAACACTCTTGATAAATCAAGTTTTAATGTGGTTCAGCAAAAGTTCTTTTTCACTTGAGTGTGAACCAGAAGTTTCCAACCTGGACAACCCCACATCATTTAACTTTTAGGGATCATTCTTTCAATAGATCACAAAAACGGCCTGCGCCCACTTCCAACCACTGTGGGAAGTTCCAAGACCTCAATCTCTCCAAGGGTTTCTAGGGTTGCTTCTGTTTCTCCTGGGTCAGAACATGATGCAGCTTGCTTGTCCACCATCACCTGTTTCTCCAGCTATTGCCCTCTTACCTCATAATGGTGTCACTCCTCATGCTTCATTCTTCCAAATAATCTGCCACTTAACATGTCCTGAGGTATCGAAACTGCATGAAAGGTTTAATGGTAACGGAAGGCTACAATACAGCACAAAGCAGAAAACAGCTTCAAATTCAATGCACACATGCCTGCTTACAGAAACTTAACAGCCATTCTCTATCTCAGCAAACTTCTCACTGCTCATATCCCCCAGCAGACCCCTGTCTCCTGTCATGTTTCTCGAATCTCAGTTCTCTTCACCAACCTCCCCCACTTCTTTGAGTTCTTAGGCCTCATTCTCTTTCGCCAGGGCATTTAAGGGAAACACAAATTTCCTTCATTTTATTATTTGGAGCAACTGATCTCTCTTTGGATCCTCCTGGTCCACCCACGAAGTTCACCTTTTTCAACTTTTTCAGCCAAAAAGGTCCATCTAGATGTTCACTGAACAAAATGACTAGCTCTCTAGCAATAAATTATGCCCAATCCCTGGAAATCAGAAAGCCTACATTCAATTTTTAAGAGCAGTTTTTCCTCTTTCTGTTAAATAAAACAAAAAAACTACTACTACCAACCAACCAGGAGGCCATATAGCATGGCGGTTAAGAATACAAGTTCTGGAATCAGCAGATCTATATTTAAACCTTATCAATTTACTTAATTTGGGCAACTCTAAGCCTCAGTTTTCTTATCTCTAAACATGGGATAATAATAGTACCTACCTTACTGGTTTATGTTGTTGGTGTTGTTAGGTGCCGTTGAGTTGGTTCCGACTCATAGCGACCCTATGCACAACAGAACGAAACACTGCCCGGTCCTGCGCCATCCTTAGAATCGTTGTTATGCTTGAGCTCATTGTTGCAGCCACTGTGTCAATCCACCTCGTTGAGGGTCTTCCTCTTTTCCGCTGACCCTGTACTCTGCCAAGCATGATGTCCCTCCCCAGGGACCGATCCCTCCTGACAACATGTCCACAGTATGTAAGATGCAGTCTTGCCATCCTTGCTTCTAAGGAGCATTCTGGCTGTACTTCTAAGACAGATTTGTTTGTTCTTTTGGCAGTCCACAGTATATTCAATATTCTTCGCCAACACCACAATTCAAAGGCGTCAACTCTTCTTCGGTCTTCCTTACTCATAGTCCAGCTTTCACATGCATACGATGCCACTGAAAATACCAAGGCTTGGGTCAGGTGCACCTTAGTCTTCAAGGTGACGTCTTTGGTTTTCAACACTTTGAAGAGGTCCTTTGCAGCAGATTTGCCCAATGCAATGCGTCTTTTGATTTCTCGACTGCTGTTTCCATGGCTATTGATTGTGGATCCAGGTAAAATGAAATCCTTGACAACTTCAATCTTTTCTCCGTTTATCATGATCTTGCTCATTGGTCCAGTTGCCAGGATTTTTGTTTTCTTTACACTGAGGTGTAATCCATACTGAAGGCTGTGGTCTCTGATCTTCATTAGTAAGTGCTTCAAGTCCTCTTCACTTTCAGCAAGCAAGGTTGTGTCATCTGCATAACACAGGTTGTTAATGAGTCTTCCTCCAATCTTGATGCCCCATTTCTTCTTCATATAGTCCAGCTTCTCATATTATTTGTTCAGCATACAGATTAAATAGGTATGGTGAAAGAATACAACCCTGACGCACACCTTTCCTGACTTTAAACCTGTCTGAACAACTGCCTCTTGATCTATGTAAAGGTTCCTCATGAGCACAATTAAGTGTTCTGAAACTCCCATTCGCAGTGCCATCCATAGCTTGTTATGATCCACACAGTCAAACGCCTTTGCATAATCAATAAAACACAGGTAAACATCCTTCTGGTATTCTCTGCTTTCAGCCAGGATCCATCTGACATCAGCAATGATATCCCTGGTTCCACGTCCTCTTCTGAAACCGACCTGAATTTCTGGCAGTTCCCCATTGATATACTGCTGCAGCCGTTTTTGAATGATCTTCAGCAGAATTTTGCTTGCGTGTGATATTAATGATATTGTTCTATAATTTCCACATTCTGTTGGATCACCTCTCTTGGGAATAGGCATAAATACAGATCTCTTCCAATCAGTTGGCCAGGAAGCTGTCTTCCATATTTCTTGGCATAGATGAGTGAGCACCTTTAGTGCTGCATCTGTTTGTTGAAACATCTCAATTGATATTCCATCAATTCCTGCAGCCTTGTTTTTCACCAAAGCCTTCAGAGAAGCTTGGACTTCTTCCTTCAGTACCATCGGTTCCTGATCATATGCCACCTCTTGAAATGGTTGAATATCGACTAATTCTTTTTGGTATAATGACTCTGTGTATTCCTTCCATCTTCTTTTGATGCTTCCTGCATCATTTAATATTTTCCCCGTGGAATCCTTCACTATTGCAACTCGAGGCTTGAATTTTTTCTTCAGTTCTTTCAGCTTGAGAAACGCCGAGCATGTTCTTCCCTTTTGGTTTTCCATCTCCAGCTCTTTGCATATGTCATTATAACACTTTATTTTGTCTTCTTGAGAGGCCCTTTGAAATCTTCTGTTCAGTTCTTTTACTTCATGAATTCTTCCTTTTGCTTTAGCTACTAGACACTCAAGAGCAAGTTTCGGAGTCTCCTCTGACATCCACCTTGGTCTTTTCTTTCTTTCCTATCTTTTCAGTGACCTCTTGCTTTCTTCACGGATGATGTTCTTGATGTCATTCCACAACTCATCTGGTCTTCGGTCACTAGTGTTCAATGTGTCAAATCTATTCTTGAGATGGTCTCTAAATTCAGGTGGGTATACTCATGGTCATATTTTGGCTCTCGTGGACTTGCTCCGATTTTCTTCAGTTTCAGCTTGAACTTCCATATAAGCAACTGATGGTCTGTTCCACAGTCGGCCCCTGGCCTTGTTCTGACTGATGCTATTGAGCATTTCTATCGTCTCTTTCCACAGATATAGTCAATTTGATTTCTGTGTGTTCCATCTAGTGAGGTCCATGTGTATAGTCACCGTTTACGTTGGTGAAAGAAGGTATTTGCAATGACGAAGTCGATGGTCTTGCAAAATTCTATCATTCGATCTCCGGCACTGTTTCTATCACCAAGGCCATATTTTCCAACTACGGATCCTTCTTCTTTGTTTCCAACTTTCGCATTCCAGTCACCAGTAATTATTAATGCATCTTGGTTGCATGTTCGATCAATTTCAGACTGCAGGAGCTGATAAAAATCTTCTATTTCTTCATCTTTGGCCCTAGTGGTTGGTGTGTAAATTTGAATAATAGTCGTATCAACTGGTCTTCCTTGTAGGCGTATGAATATTATCCTATCACTGACAGCACTGTACTTCAGGATAGATCTTGAAACGTTCTTTTTGACGATGAATGCGACACCATTCCTCTTCGAATTGTCATTCCTAGCATAGTAGAGACTATATGATTGTCCGATTCAAAATGGCCAATACCAGTCCATTTCAGCTCACTAATGCCTAGGGTATCGATGTTTATGCGTTCCATTTCATTTTTGACGATTTCCAATTTTCCTAGATTCATACTTTGTACGTTCCAGGTTCTGATTATCAATGGATGTTTGGAGCTGTTTCTTCTCATTTTGAGTCATGGCACATCAGCGAATGAAGGCCCTGAAAGCTTTATTCCATCCACGTCAGTAAGGTCGACTCTACTTTGAGGAGGCAGCTCTTCCCCAGTCATCTTTTGAGTGCCTTTCAACCTGAGGGGCTCATCTTCCAGCATTGTATCAGACAATGTTCCGCTGCTATTCATAAGGTTTTCACTGGCTAATGCTTTTCAGAAGTAGACTGCCGGGTCCATCCTCCTAGTCTGTCTTAGTCTGGAAGCTCAGCTGAAACCTGTTCTCCATGGGTGACCCTGCTGGTATCTGAATACCAGTGGCATAGCTTCCAGCATCACAGCAACACACAAGTCCCCACAGTACGACAAACTGACAGACACGTGGGTTTATGGTGACTATTAAATGAGAAAATTCATGTCAAATCCTTAGAAGTCCCCCGCACATAGAAAGAGCTAAATAAATCTTAATTATTATGTATTAAACTTTAAGAAATAAATTTAAACAAATATAAAACCCAATGCTGGTAAGGCTAAATGGAACTAAACATAGATTTATATTATAGTTTTAATGGTATTATAAATGATTCTTTCTAGAAAACTCTCTGACTAGCCATTTAAAAAAAAAAACCAAAAAAAACCTGTTACCGTTGAGTCGTTTCTGACTCATAGTGACCCTATACGACAGAGTAGAACTGCCCTATAGGGTTTCCAAAGAGCACCTGGTGGATTCGAACTGGCAACCTTTTGGTTAGCAGCCGTAGCTTTTAACGACTACGCCACCAGGTTTTCCATTCATATGAAGGAATATAAATTGTTGACATGCTTTGATGTCTCAATTCTACTTTCGTATTCCTTAAGGAGATAATGTGAAATAAGAAGTTATGAAGATATTTGCAGCACTTCTATTCATAACATCAAATCAGAATTAACCAAAAAGCCCAACAATGGGGAAATGGCTAAGAAAATTACGACCTATTAACCTGATATAACCCCATGTTACCTTCAAACTTAATGAACAAGGAGGCAGTGATTAAGAGTAGAAAATGAAAATGTAAAAGCAGAACTAAAATAATGCTTACACATGGAATACAACTATGTAAAATGTGAAAACTTCTAGGAAATCAGCATAAAAGCTGAAGAGATGACCATGGTTAGAGTGAGTTCCTTTTTTTCTGGTAAGGTTGCTTAACTAAGTTCATCAGCTCCCACCCCACCCTCTGCTGACCGCTTGGTCTTCTGTGAGTATGAAAAGTCGTACTGATTAACATGGCATTTTGATTTCTGCTTCTATGGCATGGAGAGTTGAGGGGCTGCTTTTTTTTTTTTTTTTTTTAATAAATTGCTTCTATATTTTCATTTATTCATTCAACAAATAATGAGTGTCTCTGTGCCAGGCACTATATTAGGCAGCAGAGATTCAATGGTGAACAAGTCATACATGGTCTTGGCTGCCACGGTTCTTACAGTTTAGTGGGAAAGAGGGACATAACACCAAAAACTACACGTGATTGGGGAACACTGAAAGGACTCAGGATTCTAGGGAACACTCAACAAGGAAAGCATACTAATCCAGTACGCCAGGGAAGGTTTCCCTGAGGAAGAGATTACACAGGAGTTTCCCTGTTGAATAGTCAGGGGAGTCACAAAACAATTATGCATACATTTTTTGAATGGGAAACTAATATGCTTTGTGAACGTTCACCTAGAGCACAATAAAATGTTCAAAAAAAAAAAGTCAGAGAAGAGGTAGGGGGATAACGGCAAGTGGGAAGGCTTCAAGGGAGAAAAGAATGTGTTGCGTCAGAGGAACCAAAAGGTGGCCTGCAGGGTTGGAACACAGTAAACAAGGTCAGAGTGGTATGGCTTCTAAAGTGGCAGGAGAAGCAGTGAGGGGCTAGATTATGCTGATTTTATTAAAGATATTGGCAGAAATATAAAAGGGACTGGGGGATGGTGAGGAGTGCTGGTGGTGCAGTGGTCAAGCACTCGGCTGCTAACTGAAAAGTCAGCAGTTTGAATCCACTCAGTGGGAGAAGTATGTGGCAGTCTGCTTCCAGTAAAGATTATAGCCTTGGAAACCCTATAGGGTAGTTCTACCCTGTCCCTATAGGGTCGCTATGAGTCAGAATTGACTCCACGGCAATGGTTTTATGTAGAGTTGGGCATTCAGCTGCTAACCAAAAGGTTGGTTGTTCAAACCTACCCAGGAGCTCCACAGGAGAAAGATCTGCTCCAGTAAAGACTACAGCTTAGAGAACCTATGGGGCAGTTCTACTCTGTCCTTTAGGGTTGCTAGGAGTTGGAATTCACTCTACAGCAATGGGTTTGTGGGGATGGAAAGTATGAGTGAACACTGGAAGACTACTTTCAAGGCTGTTGTAGCAGTCCAGATGAGATGATGGCTGTTTGGATTAGAATGGTGGCACTGGAGATGGAAAAAGATACATGGATTTAAAGGATACCTAAGATGTAGAATCAAAAGGACTAGAAGAGTGATTAGATCTAAGGGTGAGAGTGGGACGAGTCAAGGATGACCCTTAGATTTCTGCCTAGAACTGGGTGGGGCAGAGGTTCTATTTCCTGAGATGGGGGACACTGATGACGCAAGCTTGATGGGGGGCGATGAGTTCAGCCTTGGGACCTACCGGATTTAAGGAGCCCATGAAATATCCAAGTGAAGATGTCCAGTGGGCAAGTACATGGATACAGAAGTTGAAGTTCAGAAGAGTTCAGCTGAGAAGTACATGTCTGAAATGTCCAAACCTATCAGTGGCCTTGGGAATAGACGGGAGAGCCAGAGTGAGGAGAGTACAGAAGGAGGGGAAGATGGCTTATGAGACAAAACTCTGAGATTCCACAATAAGCAGAAACGAAACTGGCAAATGAGAATAAGAGTGATCAGAGAAGTAAGAGGAAAACTAGGACACTGTTCCTACTGGTTTTACATCAGTTGAAGAGTGGTTTGAAAAAGAGGGTCTGATGTTTGGTAAGAGGTCTAATAAGGTAGAACTACTAGAGAACTTAGTTTTTTTTTTTTTTGTAGAGTGGTGGGGCAGAATTCACATTAAATTGAGAATTGGGAAGGTTAGATGACACTGACTACAGACACTGTAGAACTGGCTGCAAAGGGGAGGAAATCAAAAAGTCAATATTTAAAGGAAACATGGGGTCGTATTTTCACTTATTTTTAAAGAATGGGGGAGATTTAACACATTTAAATGCTGAGGGGCCAGTAGAGAGAGGTTTATGATGATGTGTGGGTGTGGGGGAATTGTGTGCACAAGATCCCTGTGCACAGGTAGAGGGATTATTAGCTTTAGCTAGGGAGTGAGGAAGGTTCATGGATGGGGGCAAATACAGGTAGGTTTACAGATCTGGTGTCAGAAAAGTTGAAGGAGTTCCTGTTTGGTAGCTTCTTTTTTCTCTCTGAAGCAGGAGAGGAAGGGAGGAAGTGAAGGCTTTGCAGGTTTGAGGATTGAAGATGGAGGGAGCAGTGGTGGAGAAAACCTGGTCTGAGCTAGCATCATGGGGAAAGGGTTACCTTCTAAACACTGGCTGCTTGGTTTGAATACATGGAGGGAAAAAGATCAAGGAGGTAGCTCTTATCTTGTCTTTTAACACAAACTTCAGGATCTGAGTTTTCTTCCAGAGTGATGATAACTCTTCCCTACCGTTGATACTGAAGATGGCCACCTCTTCCTTTGGCACTCTGGCATGTTCAGTTCTTCCCTACGTAAGAAAACTTCATTTAAGTGCCATCAGGACTTGATTTTTCCTTAGTGGAATTTTATCTGCCTCATTTTGGGACTTAGATATTAATCTTTACACTTTTGTTCAGAGATCATGCTTATTTGATGCAATTCCTTTGAGCCCTCTCTCTTTTTGGTGAGATTTCCCAGGCTGCCATTCTTGTCCTACTTCACCTCTTTCATATATAAGAAATCTGAAAGGTGATTTTAACACAGGAAGTAAAATGCAGGGCTTTTAAAATGCCTTATTAGATCAGTAGATTGATGTAAGGAGGTGATCCAAACGTGACAATGTATGAAACAAAGCCCATTACTGTGTAAGTCCTGCTACCCAGCAGGTAATCGAGCTGACAATTTCTCACTACTGTTTCCTGTAATATACCAGGTGAATTTATAAAATTTAGAAAGTGAGGGGAGATTACATTTAAAATATTCAAGAATGGAGCTCTTTCCATTATTTTCTGGGAGACAGGGAGTGGAGTAAGTAAAAAAAGTATGAGATGCTGAGTCAGGCCCTGCATTTGAGTCTTGGCCCTATCATTTGTGATTTAGCTTCTCTGAGTTTGTTTCTTATCTAGACTCAAATGAAATAATGTATGTAAAAAGCATCCTGCACAGTACAGAGTGAGATAAAGGTTAGTTGTTGCTAATACATTTTATATTCTTTACCATCCTCCGGTTTCTCTTTTGTACATGACAGTATTAATGAAGCCATTTTTTTTTTTTTTAACGCACAGCTGTTCAGCTGCATGGCAATGTAAGGCTAAGTTTTCAAACTCGCTGTTAGTCTTAAATGGAACTAGGCAGTAGCACTGAAGGGAAATGTGGTTTACTTTAGTATCTATTATACGCTTTCCACATGGTATCTTAATCCTTATGAACCAGTTGCTGTTGAGTCGATTCTAACTCAGGGTGACGCCACCTGAGTCAGAGTAGAACCACGCTCCATAGGGTTCTCAATGGTTGAGTCTCTGGAAGCAGAATGCCAGGCCTTTCTTCCGAGGTGCATCCAGGTGGATTTGAACCTCCAACCTTTCTGGTTAGTGGCAGAGTGTTTAACTGTTCATGCCACCCAGGTACTCCCTCCATCCTTATACCTCTTAAATAAACTACTGTCTTCCTTTTGCAGATGAGGATATTGAATCTCAAACTTGCCCAAGACTATAAATTTATAAGGAATAGAGCTTGGGTTTGGTTAAAAAATTCACACTTTTTCCAATACCACAGCATGTAACTGTCTGTAAATATTTTCTCCTTTCGTATTTTTAGTGGTAGAAGGAAAAGTTCTTTCAACATCAGTAAATAACCTTGTGACTGAGAGATTCTAGTTTGCCATTTCGATGGAATACCATATTATAAAACATATGGTCAATACGGATATAGTAAAAATTACAGCATAATATAAAAATAAGGAATACGCCTTCTCCTTATCAACTATCTCATTATCCTACATTTCCTGTTTACAACAATAGTAAAAAATCTACCGACTATTTTGCACATTAATGACGTATGTCTGGCAGTAACAAACACCGAGGTGGGAGGCAAGAGTAATGCTGGCTGTGATGGTTAAGGTTTCGTGTCAATTTGGCTGGGCCATGATTCTCAGTGGTTTGGCAGTTATGTAATGATGTAATTGGGCAGTTATATGACGATGCAGTCATCCTGCATTTTTGCATAATGCTGATTTCACGTGACGACCTGGTCTTTGGAACCTGTGTTGATAAGTGGGGAGAGCATGTGTATCAGAAATAATAATCCACTTACGATTTTTAAATTATTCTCATCTGATTAAGGAGCCAGTGCTTAGGGACTTCAACAGATACCTAGCCAAAGGATGGAAATATCTGTGGTTTAGACAGCATGAAAT
Organism: Elephas maximus indicus; assembly: GCF_024166365.1. NCBI lineage: Eukaryota > Metazoa > Chordata > Mammalia > Proboscidea > Elephantidae > Elephas > Elephas maximus. Next base: position 62,433,840 of record NC_064831.1, on the reverse strand, counting down.
AGAAAACCCACTGATAATTATTTTTAGTTTTGACCACCATCTACAGCTGGGTTTATGTATGGTGACCTTTTGAATGCTGTATTAAGACACAGGTTGGACTAATGTGAATATACTTATGGGATAATACAAAAGGATATTTGAAAGCAGGTGGTTCAGTGTTTAATATCCGCTCATTACCCTTTCCTTTTGAATATTTTGAAGCTGAATTTTACAGACTGGATCCTTTTGATTCTAAAAGAGAAGGGGGCATAACACCCAGCAAAAGATCTTTTTCCTATCTTGTATCATGTAACATCGGTGCTGGATGGCCAAGCAGATGCATACATTATGGGCTATTACAGTAGCTAGTGAAACATTACAAGTCAATTCTTACATTCGCCTGGCATTTATAATGCTAATACTTACAGATGGCATATCAAAGTTTTAGAGAAGGAGACTAACCTGTGACACAGTCCAATATCGTCCTGTGTATCTGGAAAAGGAAACTTTTGTTTTGTTTTTTTAAGACTTACTAGCTTAGTTAAATAGATAATTTATTTCTGGGGCAAATCTTAGGAAGTTAAAAGATTGCTCTCTGATATATTAACTCTAAAATGAGAGATACTCATACTTAAGCAAACACACTTTGCCTTATCAGAAAGATCGCAATTTATCCTGGAAAGGATTTGATTCTTTCATTGTCTAGACTAGCTGGCTAAGTCAACAGTTACTGAAATAGTATTACTTTCTTATCTTTACCTACACTCCTGGCCTATCACCAACCTGTGTCACTCCTTTCTGTCCCTCCCTCCCTATTTCACCTCTATGGCTGATTGTTAGTTCCTAATCTTGTTCCTGTCCCCACCTGTCCCCATTAGGCCTCCTTTTTATCCATAACATACTGACTTCGTTTAGAAACTTTGTAGCTTTTTGTTGTGACTTCTAGTTCCAACTCTTGTGTCACTCAGGCCTGCTATATAACCTGTGTTTATCTACACTTACTGTGTTTTCCCTCTCTGGCTAAAAGGAACTTAGTTACTGCTTTCGTGGTTACTTGGTGGTGAGGTTATTTTGAGCCATGAGGGCTGGGGGCAGGGTCAGGCTAGGGAGGTAGCTGAAGCTAATCTTTGGTTTTCAAGTCTCACCTGCACTGCAGTCAGATTCTTACTGGGAATAGAATTAATGTGTATACCTGATATATCATTTGTTAGTTATTTGAAACAACTCTGAAAAACACATCAGTATTTTCACTGATAGCATTTTTTACTCTTGGTTCCACATTTTTCAAATTACATTGTCTGCATTTTGAATTAAGTATAAGGGTTGAGAAAGGTCATTTTTTTCTCTTTCGATCTCAAAAACAAACCAACTTTAAGACTGTAAATTTCAGATATAATAATAGTCCTGAAACACCCTGACACACCTGAAAATGATCCTGCCAGATTAAGGACAGAGAGGAGAGGAAAGCAGAATATTTACATGAAATAACAGGTAACCTTTGGCAGTTAGCAGCTATGAGTTTTAGAATCATAGAACTTTGGGTATAAGGATGGAGTGAGTGCATGGATAACAGACAAAGCAAGCAAAAGCTGTTACCAATCCAGAGTGGCAAATCTCTGCATAAACTAAAAGGTCCACGACAGCCATTTATTTTGCAGTTACTCAAGATTTCTCCTTTCTTAATGCGTTCTAGGAATTAGATGGGGGAAGAAGGTCTAACATCATGTTTATCAAGTACTTGCAGAGGCTAAGCTGACAGCCAGTTAAGCAGATAGAAGGCAAGTGGAAGGAGATAGCACGGAACTGAATAATACTTATGTCCTGAATGAAGTTAGGTGTTTATCTGCTTCCAGCCACTTATGTCTTTAGATATGCTGCATTTACAATAGGTTTTTGGTTCTTCTATAGTTTTCTTCTTGCATTTCAGTTGTCAGTCTCTTTTCACTAACGTTCATTCCTCTGGATTTCACATATTTTTCATTTGCTTTTCTTTGGAACAGGCCAATGTGAATACAGGAGACCAACAGGGAATTAATTTGATACCAACAGGAAAAGAAAAGTCTTAGCTGAAACTTGTATGTAATAAATGTTAAGATAAGTTGGTTTTAAGGTTTTGATGCATTACTTCAAGACATTTTCACAGAACATAATGCTCCCAAGTGAGGATTAAAGTGAAACTGTCCATTAGGATAATGCAGAAGATGACATTCCTCCAGAAAAAAGTAAGAATACTAGAGTTTTCCTCTACCAGGCACCTTCCCTCAGGCACTGAGACTGCAGTCATCCAACAAATGGAGACTGGCAGAAAGAGATGACTTCAAAAGCCACAGATATGCCTCAACAGTTAATTTTTAGCAAGTCTGGTAATGAGATCTTTCCATTCTCCCCTCTTCTTTGTGATGTATGCAGGGGTGAGTAACTGCAGTAGTGCTTCTGGCTGTTGCCTAAAGAAGTTCTGACACAAGGCCTCAGTGTTACATATCACATACATCCCACAGTCATAGCTGTTTTGTTGAGCAGGGGCTTTCTCCTCCACAAAGGCCAGTCTGTCTCCTTTTCTGCCTAAGAAAGCCTCCAGTTTCTGTGCTACCTGCTTTGCATGTGCTGAGTTGCTCCTGCTGTGGGAATCGTAATGGGAAAAGCTATTTTTATCTTGGAGATAAACCAACAAACTCCAGTGGGTTCCTCCAGCTGCCTGGTTGGAGTTATCATTGATGGCTAAAAACACCACTTTCTTGTGGGGGAGGGCCAGGGGTTCAAGGAACATGGCCATCTCCGCTGGGTTGCTAGTACACTTGATGAACTGGGTGACTTCAGGGCTGATGAAGCAGACTTGGTCACAGCAGTCACGAAATTGACTGTTAGCAAAGTACTCAAAGGCAAACCCAATAATGTGGTCATTGAGCCAGCTTGGAGGATCCAACAGGGAGACATCTGATTGCCGCAGTAAACTGTCCATGTAACTCAAGACCACAGGGTCCATCCTCTACTGTCCAGGGTTGCTCCAAAATTCTAGAAGCTGAAGGAGAGGCAGAAGATAATATTTACTGTTGAAGCTGATGCCTGTCCATAAAATGAGGATCATAAACAGCAGCTACTCTACAAGGTTTTGGTAAAGATTAAATATAATTGTAAAGTGCTTAGCAATAATGCCTAGTTAAGAGTAAACACTCAAGGAATCCTAGCTTATGTACTGTGTGAACAATTAGTTAGAGTGAAAACTGGAAAATTTCCATGCTGAAACAATAAGCATTTAATTTTCTCTTTCAATGCAGAGAATGGTTAAAATCATAGCTAATGTTTTACCAAAAACCATAGCATTAACTGTATATTTGGCCCTTTAATGAATACTCGTAACAATGGCAAATTATTTTTGTATTAAAAATGAATTTTCAAAGAATCTCAAGAAAAAAGTTACTAATTACCAAGGGAAATAGTTTCCATTTCAACTTTAATTTTCAGGAGAAAGATGAAATATTGCTTCCTCATTCCATAATGGAAAGTGACAGTGATTAGAGTTACAGTTAAAAGGAACCATAAATTCAAGAACAGAAAGTCATGAGAGTAATACAAATGAGATTCATTACTGATTCTGCCCAGCTATGAGCACTGGGGATTATTTCATCCATTTCATATCTTTAACCTCAAAGGATAAGATAAAGATTATGTAATGTTGATAGTATAAGTAAGAAATTCTTTTGGCATTGAAAGGTAGTATGGCATAGGAATTAAGAGACCAGGGTCGAGCCCTAGTTCTACTGCTGATTTGTTGCTATCATCTTGAGCCAATCATTTAAATGATTTTGGGCTTGTTTTTGACATCCGTATAAAAGGTTTATGCCTTCCTTATGTACCTCCAATAGTTGTACAGAAGGCCAAATAATTTTTCTCAAAGGTACTAAAAGAGTATAAAAAGGTTTATGCCTTCCTTATGTACCTCCAATAGTTGTACAGAAGGCCAAATAATTTTTCTCAAAGGTACTAAAAGAGTTTAAAATGTTGTACAAATAATCACCATGTTATCATTTGGATGATACTAGTAAAATAAACTGGAAAATCTGGGAGCGCTCCAAGCCAATCAACACCAGTGAGGTTTGGAAACAGATACTCATTCACATTACCTTGTGCAGACAAAAGCAGGAGTAACTTAAAGCAGAAACAACACGAGTTGTATGACGAGATCAATATGCCTCCCATCACCCAAGGCAGGGTGCAAAGACAAGAAGTCTAAAGGAGGTAGAAGATAATGCAACATTGGAGACTACCAGACAGAGTTAACTGCTATGCACTGACTTGGCAGCACAACGTTTCTATAACCACACAGCAAAAACTGTCACATGTGAATGGACAGTACAAAACAAAGCATACTGTAAAAAAAAAAAAAAAAAAAAAAAACAGTAACACTGCTTTTAAGAGACTGGGCTAGAATTATATCATTCTAATCAACTATAGCCATTAGACCAGTTATTTTAACACTTGGTTACACTATTAAAACAGTAAAATTTTGTGACAGAACTGTTTTCATGTAATGAAAACCCTGCAAAACCTATACAGAAAAATAAAATATCCCTGAAGATAAAAAGCGAAAGTAAATGAGGTAACTAAGAAGCACTGAAGATGGTTTTATATGCACGTAGTACAGTATAGCACAATCTGAACTACTTCGGAAACAATTTAAGGCTGCGTATGAGAAAAAAATATATACACAAAATACGATGGCATGAATTGAGATTTTCTTAAGCAGAAAGAATAACTAGAGCAGACACATAAATTGGAGCCAGGAATGAAGTCGATGAGGCATAGAGCACATTTGTTACGGATGGGCCACAGATTTGGCTCTAAGCTTTCTGGCAACTAACCAGAGAATTCAGTTAAACATTCACAACGCTCACAAGGTAAAAAAGGGTCTGCACAGAAGTAAAAACAATCTCTGTGTTAACATCAGGCAGTTTTTCCTCAAGCAATCTTGATAAAAGAAGACACAGTATGTCATGATGAATAATGTCCCACAATAGCCTTACGATAAATGCAATAGTTACATAGGATTGTTTCTTACAATGACCTTTAATACCTAGCCTGATGGCAAATGAGTGCACACAGCAATCTAGTAAAAGCTATTTTGTGGAGGCTGAGTACTCAGCGGGAGCCCTGCTGAAGCCCTAGTGGTACAGTGGTTAAGGTGCTCTCTAACTGAAAGGTTGGTGGTTCAAACCCACTAGCCGCTTCACAGGAGAAAGACTGGCAGTCTGCTTCCATAAAGATGATGGCCTTGGAAACCCTATGGGGAAGTTTTACCCTGTCCCTATAGGGATGCTATGAGTCAGAATCAACTCCACAGCAGTAAGTTTATATACCAAGTGAGGAGCCCTGGTAGAGTAAGGGTCAGGCATTTGGCTGCTAACCAAGAGACTGGTGGTTCAAACCTACCCAGCTGCTCCATGGGAGCAGGATCTGCTTCTGTAAAGATTACAGCCTAGAAAACTTTATGTGGCAGTTCTATTCTGTCCTATAAGGTTATTATGAGTCAGAATCGACTTGATGGCAGTGTGTCTGGTTTGGTTAGGTACAGTCGGCCCTCTGTATCTGCAGGTTTGGGATTTGGCATCCACGGATTCAACCAATCATGGATTGAAAATATTCAGGGTACAAAAAAAGAAAGTTCCCAAAAGCAAAACTGGCATTTTCCATGCGCTGAGCACTATGCTGAATCCATGTGAAGGAAGTGATGTGTAGGCATAGCCTGCTGTAGCCTCCTGCCATTTCCCAGATCGTCAGTCTCTCTCTGGCACTCCTTTGAGTGTTGTTCCCCTCGCCTCTTGTTTTTGCTACTTGTGTTGTGTGCACCCTTTGTTTCTGTGAAAAAATGGCTCCTAAAAAGCAACTAAGTGGTCAAAGCAATCTCTCAAAGGCTACTGGAGCGTTGAGTGCTACTGCTGGACAATATATTATAACAACTATTTACAGCATTTCTGTTGTACTACATATTATAGGCAATCTAGAGATGATTTAAAGTATCCAGAGGATGTACATAGGTTATAATGCAAATACTGTGCCATTTTATGTAACAGACTTGATCATTCTCAAATGTTGGTATCTGTGGGGTCTGGGAACCAATCCCCTGTAGATACCGAGGGGTGACTGTACTCAGCTTGCTGCTGATTTGACTTGATCTAAGAGCAAGTGCATATGAAAGCAGAATGACTGTATGTGCCTCATGCAAGCCTCCCTGAATACAATATCTATCCTCCACGCTTTTAACAAAAACTGCAAATACTGCACAGTGGGGGTGCTAGACTGTACTGTTTGGCAAATATCTGAAGATCTGCTACTCTATGCTTCCAGGTAAAATGAGACCCTCAACTTGACAGCCAATCCAGGAAGGGACAGGAGCCCACAGGAACCGACAAGGTGACAAGGAGAGGACTGTTTTAAGAGGCACTCATCTCACCTTGGAGTGAGTGCCCACAGGCAGAATCAAGAGTCTCTGTAGAAAACAGTGTTTTGTGTTTTACTTGTTTACTTTTAAAATATCCACCACACAGTCAGTCAAGGCCCCGATCCTATTCCCTGTGGCATGGTTGCAAAAGTTTAACCCCCCAAAATTTAAAGTAAATGGAACTAAACTAGCTTTTGGTCAAGCCAAAAAGTTAAAAAACAAACAAAAAACACACACACCAAACTCATTGCTGTTGATTTTATTACTATCATGGTGACCCCATATGTTGGAGTAGAACTACTCCACAGGGGTTTCTTGGCTGAAATCCTTACAGAAGCATACAGAAGCAGATCACCAGGTCTTTTGTCCATGGTACCACTAGGTGGGTTGGAACTGCCCACCTTGAGGTTGGTAACTCGTTGCTGTCGGGTGCATTCTAACTCATAGTGACCCTACAGGACAGAAGAGAACTGTCCCATTGGGTTTCCAAGGAGCAGCTGGTGGATTTGAACTGCTGACCTTTTGGTTAGCAGCTGGGGTCTTAATCACTGTGTCACCAGGGCTTCTTTAGGTTTGCAGTAAAGTGCAAAGCGTTTCTGCCAGCCAGCGACTGGTAAGACCCAAAAGAAAACATAAAAAAAGCTGCTGTTGAGTTGATGCCAACTCACAGCCATCCTATGTGTATCCGAGGACTGTACTCCTTAGGGCTTTGGATGGCTGATTTTTCAGTAGATCACCAGGCCTTTCTTCTGAGGTACCTCTAGATGAACTCAATCTGCCTCTGGGTGGACTTGAACCATCGATCTTTTGATTAGCAGCCAAGTGCTTTAATCGTCTGCATCATCCAGGGACTCCAGTGGAAAACATACCATCCCAAATTGTGAATTTAACTCCTTTCCCCCCTAACTGTTCTGTAATGGCTCTTTAAAAAAAAGAGATAGCCTTACTCGGCTGTTTTTGAAATACATTACAAAATGCAGCAGTTCTACTCACATTTTAAATGAAGATTATAGAAGTCAGCAGTTTTTAAGTACAGCTCCCCTCTTACCTCTTTTGGCTACTGTTTCAAACTGTATCGAACTGCACCACACGCTCACAGATAAGCTCTGTGTTTCTCAAAATGGATACATGGCTGGGTGCCATTAGGTATTAACAAAAGTAAAAAATAAAAAACAAAAACACAGGCTAATCAGAGCGCATCTTCTTAGGGCCTCAATTTCACTAGCTTTGGAGGGGAAAGATGCAAGCAATTTAACTGGTAACCTGCAATATTATAAATTAATGTAAACATGGCCATATTGTAGAATAAAATGCAAAATAAACATGAATTAAAAAAAATAAAATATGACATTTTCATAGAACTTTTGTGCCCATGGCAGGCAATTTTCTCTGCTTCATTCACTTTACTCTGCCTGCTTGGATACTTTGGTGGGAAGAGTCTAATTATTGTCCATAACTGAAGTGCTTGTAACATAACCCCCTAATACTCAGGAACCTGACTTCCTAATATTTAACAAAGATATAAGCACAACCTTGTGCTTTAGTAGTTTAAATGTATATAGCAGCAATCCATTTATTAAAGCAAATTCATTCCTTTGGTAAAAATATATTAGTGTCTCCTGCATGACAACTGTACCTGAATCAATCAGACCTGAAATTGAACTTAGCACTGTATAATGAAATACAGACAACATCCTAGAGTTTTCTATTTTCTTCACAGCTCACATCTAATCCATAACAAATTCTGTTGATTCTATAGCCAAATGTTCTGAATTTGTCCAGTGCTTCCCGCCTTCACTATTATCATCTTAATCAAACCCATCATTTCTTGTCTTGACCTAGTCTAACAGGTCTCCTTATTTCCACTATAGGCCCCCTCCAATTAATTCTCCATACAGCTGTGTCAGAGTAGATGTTTAAAAGAGTAAAGTCATGTCTGTCTCCTGCTTACAACTTTCCAGTTGTAATACCACACTTAAAAAAAATTGCAAAAAAGCTTACATAATTATATGGCCCCAGCTACCTCTTCAACCACAGCTCCTGTTACTGCTGTCCCTCTGCTTCACTAAGTTCTAATCAAACCAAGGTTCTTTTTCTTCCTCAACATGCCACACTTTTTCCCTCCTGAGATCTGGTGTACTAGCTATTCTCTCTGCCTGGATCTTCTGGGGTTGGCGCCTTCTGTGTGATCTCAGCTTAAATGTCACTCATTCACAGAGATTTTCCCTGATAACCAGTATAAAGAGGTTACCCAGTCACTCTCTATGACATCCTCTAATTTTAATTCCTTGTATAGCAATCACGACTATCTGATAGTTTTTTAAAAAATTATTTGCTTGTTGGTTAATTCCTTCTCTCTCTGGAACAAGAATATAAGCTCCATGAGAATAAGGGAAATCAAGGGACCTTGTCTGTCTTGTTTATCGTACTAGTCCTGGGGCCTAAAACAGTGCTCATCAGGGAGGTACTCAATAAATAATAATAGAATAAATGAATGAATAATGAAGTACAGATCTCAATATGATACAAAAGTTCTGCAAAGCAATGTTTAGTATACAAATTTTAGGTTTACAGAATCTTAGAATTGTTGAGTCTTTACTCTCTCTTCTAGTCAAACTTCCTGTCCGTGCAAGAATTGTTAAATTTCTGCTCCCATGGAAAATCGTGCAGGGGCCTGGCTCACAAGTAGCTGTGGGATATACATGCATTTTTTTATATTTTATTTTTGTTGTTGTTGAGAATATAGACAGCAGAACATATACCAATTCTACAGTTTCCACAATTCAGTGACATGGATTATACTGAGTTGTGTAACCATTCTCACCCTCCTTTTCTGAGTTGTTCCTCCTCCATTAACATAAACTCACTGCCCCCTAAGTTTCTTATCTAATCTTTCAAGTTGCTGATGTCAATTTGATTCCATATTGATAGATCTTAAAAGAGCACAATGCTCAAGGCAGATATTCTTTACCAGTTAAGCTAAACTATTGTTTGGTTTTAACAAGACTTCAGGGGGTATTTTTGGTTTAAGGTTTAAACATTATCTCAGGGCAATAGTTTCAGGGGTTTATCCAGTACCCTTGGCTCTAGGAGTCCATAAGAATTTGAAATTCTTTTCTATATTCTCCCCTTTTTGATCAGGGTTCTTCTATGGACTTGTTGATCTGTATGTTTTATAAAGATAGCAAGGCACCAGTTAGTTCTTCGGTTCTCATGGCAAGGGAGGTAGTTGTTCACAGAGGCAATTAGCCACACATTCCATTTCCTCCTCCTATTCCTGACTTTCCGTCCTCTGACCAACTATTGTACTGTTAAGACCCCAGCACTATGCCACGAACTTGGTGAAGATATTCTTTAATCTGCAACGTCCAATATAGTAGCCACTAGCCACATATGGCTATTAAGCACTTGAAATGTGGCTACTATGACTGAGGAACTGACTAAATTTAATTTAAATTTAAACAGCTGCATCGGACAGCACAGTTCCATGGGCTTTCATAGGTATTTCTTGAAAGAAAAAAAAATAAGATTACATAGTTAAGTAAGTTAGGTAAATGCTGTATCCTAATACTACCTTACTGGAGATTCAGAATGCTCACAAGCAGGTTAGAGGCTGGAAGAATTTTCGTAATAAACATATTTAGCTTTTTTTTGGTCCAATATTTTCCCAAACTCATTTGACCATAGAACCCCCCCCCCTTTTTTTTTTTTTTACTAGTGTTATAGGTTTTGGGGCGGAAAGCCACAAATAATAAGTGACATTTTCAATACATCATATCAAACGTGCATGCAACAGAATGATTATGGGTGATGCTAATTTATCTGTCCAAGGTAGTGTTTGTCAGGTTTCTCTACTGTAAAGTTACCTTTTCATATTCTACTTTTCATAAGCAGGACACAAAGAGCAACACATACTCAGTGTGCGGGGAGTGAAGCTCCAACCCGTTGATGGGGAAGTATTTACATAAATTGTTTGGAATTCCTCTGCACAGGAGATTTACTGTCTCTTCTCCTCCATTTATTTTATTAAATCATTTATTTCTATCAATATGGATTCATTACTATATCTTTTTTTAAAATAATTTTTATTGTGCTTTAAGTGAAAGTTTACAAATCTAGTCAGTTTCTCGCACAAGAACCCTTGCTACACACTCCCAACTACTCTCCTCCCTCCACTCTCTTTTCCTGTCCTTTTCGCCAGCTTCTGACCCCCTCCCCCCTCTCATCGCCCCTCTAGGCAGGAGATGCCAACATAGTCTCAAGTGTCCACCTGATCCAAGAAGCTCACTCCTTACCAGCATCCTTCTCCAACCCATTGTCCAGTCCAATCCATGTCTGAAGAGTTGGCTTCGGCAATGGTTCCTGTCCTGGGGCAACAGAAGGTCTGGGGGCCATGACCACCGGGGTCCTTCCAGTCTCAGTCAGACCATTAAGTCTGGTCTTATGAGAATTTGGGGTCTGCATCCCACTGCTCTCCTGCTCCCTCAGGGGTTCTCTGTTGTGTTCCCTGTCGGGGCAGTCATCGGTTGTGGCCAGGCTCCATCTAGTTCTTCTGGTCTCAGGATGATGTAGTCGCTGGTTCACGTGGCCCTTTCTGTCTCTTGGGCTCGTAATTACCTTGTGTCCTTGGTGTTCTTCATTCTCCGTTGATCCAGGTGGGTTGAGACCAATTGATGCATCTTAGATGGCTACTTGCTAGTGTTTAAGACCCCAGACGCCACTCTTCAAAGTGGGATGCACAGTATTATCTTAATTATACCAATTGACTTAGATGTCCCCTGAAACCATGGTCCCCCACTGCCCCTGCTAGGCTGGCCTTCGAAGCATTCAGTTTACTCAGGAAACTTCTTTGCTTTTGGTTTAGTCCAATTGTGCTGACCTCCCCGTATTGTGTGCTGTCTTTCCCTTCACCTAAAGTAGTTCTTATCTACTATCTAATTTCATTACTATATCTTTTATATTTTGGGTTATAATTCAATGATATTTATTTTGTAGCTCACATTGTTCTAAGTTTGGCCTTTGGGAGCTCTTTCAGGTTGGCTTTTACATTTTTATTTTTGACATGCCCCTGTCTTTTCTTTTTTAAGTGCTTTTTATATTCTGGCACTCTCGGGTGCTCCAGGCTCAGCTTTTATATTTTCTGTCCCATCTCCAAAATCAACCATTTCTGCAAGGAGTCTAGTTCCTTTGATCGGGGAATAGGATTAGAAACCAAGATCTGGATGCTTGGTGTACTCACTGCTACTGAGGTGCTATTGCTTCTAGTTACTCTCAGCTAAAAGAACAAGGAAATATATGTATGTATAATAACTCATGTATAATCATTTTTGTATTTATCTATCTGTATTAAGCTGGATGTGAGTTAGTACCCACTGGATTTATTCTAGCCTTCTTTGCTAATCTATAGCCTCCCTGTATTAAAAGTGAGAAGATTGGTTTCAACCATCTGGCATCCATTTTCTTATTTAATTGGTCTCATCGTTCATGTACATCAGTTTCATAACGGCTAACCTGTACTACCATGAGAAACAACTTTACTAATTTGAGTATGGTGCTATAGACAGTTCAATCCCTTTTCTCCCACCCCCTTTTCATGAGATTATGTCATGTATTTTTAATAGAGTTAAATTATTTTGTCACAGTCTGTATTACATTCTGGAACTCCCTAAACTCCTGGTTGATTTTTTAAAATTTATATGTATTAAGGTTCACTCTGTGCAGTAAAGTTTTGTGGGTTTTGACCAATGTATAGTATTAGTATCATACTGTACCATACCAAATAATCTGTATTATGCAGATTATTTTCACCACTCTAAAAAATCTCCTGGGAACACTTTTTTTTTTTTAAAGTAGAATTAGCACCTTTTTTACGGTAGAATTTTTAGTACAATTAGCACCTACTGTCTGTGCACTGAAGTTTGGGATATGCTGGATTATTTAATAAATGGCATTGGGACAATCTATTAATCGCTTGATTAAAAAAAAATTTAGATCCCTATCTTATATCAAATTATATTTCAGACGGAGTAAGAATTTAAATGTTAAGAACTAAAACAAAAGCATTGTAAAAAACAGAGGCTAATACAATAAACAACTGGTCAATAACTGGAAAAAGATACTCAATGCCTTACTAGTTACTAATCAAAAAAATCCAAGTTAAAACAAGATTTCATTTTTCAGGTTCATTTCCATCAGATTAGGAAAGATGAAGAAGACTGATAAAACCCAGACTATGGGGAAATGGGTGAGAGATTACAGGAAAATGGGTACTCTTAGTATTGATAGACTGTAAACAAACAAGCTTTCAGGAGGATAATTTGTCATTATATTTTAAGTCTTATGAAATGTTACATTTGTAGAAATTCCATTTTTAGAAATTTACCTTAAAGAAACATTAAGGATATATGCAAAAATTTAACGAGATGGCAGCAATATTTACAACAGAAAAATTGGAAGCAACCTTAATGTTCAAAAGAGGACTGGAAAATTTAGATAATAGGGTTTCCATACAATGGAGTATTTCTCAACTATTAAATATAAAGTTGTAGACATAAATATGTTAACATAGAAAGATGTTCATGATATGTTGTGAAAAAGGAAAGTTATGTAAAAATTTGATGATAATATACAAAAATAATCAAGAATGACATCCGTCAAAACTTTATAGTTTTAAGAGGTAGGATTATTAATAATTTTTTGCTTTTTTCCTTCTACTTTTTGATACTGTTTTATTTTTTCCCTCTTTTATTTTATAATGAACACATAACCAGAAAACACAGCTATTTCCATTTTGGAAAAAAAAATTACATACCTCCTACTCTTACGTTGAACTATGTTCCAATCCACTAGTTTTACTTCTGTCCTCTGGAGAAAAATAGCTTAAGTTTTTCTATTCTCTCTTCTACAAACACAAAGATTTAAAAAGAATCTGATGCTTGCTAAAATCAGAAGATTACGTCCAATTTCTATGTATGATTCCATTTTCAATCTCACAAAAAATAATTATATCCAAGACCTCATGTGCTTTTCATGGCAGCATAAACTGAAATATTTTCAGGAAGGAAGTTCAAGCCTTTTTTTGGGGGGTGGGCTTCAATTCCCCCAATTAAATATTTCCTTTTAAATGCTAAGCCCACACCAATCTGAGATTTGTATTAAGTGGTGTGTAAAAATTACAATCAGATTTCTCTCTCTCTCTCTAGGGTAGAGATTAGATTGTACTCATCCCTGTATCTTCAGTGCCAGACATACTGGAGTGGTTTTAACAAATGCTTTTTTCTTGGGAAAAAAAAAAAAAAATACAGAAATGAAATATATATATATTTTAGTTCTTTTATTTTGAAAATATACACAGGAAAACATACACCAATTCAACAGTTTCTACGTGTACAATTTAGTGACACTGATTGCATTCTTTAAGTTGTGCAACCATTCTCACCCTCCTTTCCTGAATTGTTCCTCCCCCACTGACATAAACTCACTGCCCCCTGAAGTTCCTATCTAATCTTTCCAGTTGCTGTTAGCAATTTGATCCCATATAGTTCTTAAAAGATCATAATGCTCAAGGCAGACTTTTTTTTTTACTATTTAAGCCAAACTACTGTTTGATTTTAAGATGATTTCAGGGGATATTTTTGGCGTAAGGTTTAGAGATTATCTCAGGGCAAGTTTTGGGGGTTCATCCACCCTCCATGGCTCCAGAAAGTCTGGAGTCCATCAGACTTTGAAATTCTGTTCTGCATTTTCCTCCTTTTGATCAGGATTCTTCTATGGAATGTCTGATCAAAATGTTTAGTAAACGGTAGCCAGGCACCATCTAGTTCTTCTGGTCTCATGGCAAAGAAGCCAATTAGCCACACATTCCATATCCTCCTATTCATGACTCTCCTTCTTCCTCTGTCACTCCAGGTGAACTGAGATCACTGTTGTGCTTAGATGGCTACTTGCAAGTTTTTAGTACCCCAAGCACTATGCAACAAACTAGGAGATAGAAGTGAAGCCCTAAACACATTATTAGGTCAATTAACTAGGATGTCCCATGAAACCATGACCCTAAACCTCCAATTTAAGGAAGCAAATCTCATGAGGTGTTTGGTTGTACATAAACAGCCCCAGCAGCTACAATTTTTTTTTGTCATTGTTGTAAATATATGAAATATATTTTACAAAACTACTAGAAACAAAATTCTTATAAACAAAATATTTTTCTGAATTTTATAAATAATTTGAACACTAACCCTCTAACACTGATATTTCACAGAGAAATATAACTCTACAAGCAGAGAGACCATTTGGTGTGATGATGATATATGGTAACGTTATTAATTTCCATTCATTCCTGCCTTGGGCCAGGAAGATGGACTAAGAGGTCTTTTAGGATTTCATCTAACACTAAGGCTGTTTGTTGCTCTGCTATTACCAATTGCCATTGAATAGACTCTGACTCATGGTGACCCAATGTCTGTCAAAGGAGAACTGTACTCCATAGGGTTTTCAATGGCTGATTTTTCAGTAGACTTCCATGCTTTCTTCAAGGAATGTCTGCGTGGGCTTGAACAGCCAACCTTTCAGTTGGTAGCAGACAAGGTAAGTGTTTATGCTACCCAGGGTTCCCACTCTGTTTATTAGGCATGGCTATCAATGGCTAACATGTCATTGATCATGAAAATAATTTTATTCCCAGCCTACCATTTCTACCTCTAGGGTTCTATCTGTAATTGTGTACAATTTTTTCCCTCAGTATAAACTTGGTAAAACATATATTGACTTTGCTTGACATGTTTTGAGAAATGACTTCACACAATTGTGAAATCTGAAATGAATGGCGGGGGCAGACAGTGTGTGGGGAGGCCATTAAATGAGAAGTCTGAGTAAAATATTTTATATAGGAGTGGACATTTTATTCTGGTACATACAGTAATGTATAATATTGTGAAGAAAGGGAATTCCAGAACACTTAATTGTGCTCATGAGGAACCTGTACACAGACCAAGAGGCAGTTGTTGGAACAGAACAAGGGGATACTGCATGGTTGAAATCAGTAAAGATGTGCATCAGGGCTGAATCCTTTCACCATACTTATTCAATCTATATGCTGAGCAAATAATCTGAAAAGCTGTACTATATGAAGAACTTGGCATCAGGATTAGAGGAAGGCTCATTAACAACCTGTTATATGCAGATGATATAATCTTGCTTGCTCAAAGTGAAGAGGACTTGAAGCACTTACTGATGGAGATCAAAGACTACAGCCTTCAGTATGGATTACATCTCAACATAAAGAAAAAAACCCTCATAACTGGACCAATAAGCAATCATGATGAATGGACAAAAGACTGAAGTTGTCAAGGATTTCAATCTTATTTGGACCCACAATCAATGCCCATGGAAGCGGCAATTAAGAAATCAAAAAACATATTGCAAAAGACCTCTTTAAAGCGTTAAAAAGCAAAGATGTCACTTAGAGGACTAAGGTGCACCTGACCCAAGCCACTGTATTTTCAGTTGCCTCATATGCATGTGAAAGCTGGACAATGAATAAGGAAGATCGAAGCAAAATTGATGCATTTGAGTTACGCTGTTGGTGACGATTATTGAATATACCATGACTGCCAGGTGAATGAACAAATCCGTCTTGGGAGTACAGCCAGAATGCTCCTTAGAAGCGAGGATATTGAGATTTTGTCTCATTTACTTTGGACATGTTATCAGGAAGGGCCAGTCCCTGGAGAAGGACATCATGCTTGGTAAAGTGAAGGGTCAGTGAAAAAGAGAAAGATCCTTAACGGAATGGACTGACACGATGGCTGCAACAATGGGCTCAAACACAGCAATGATTGTGAGGATGGTGCAGGACCAGGCAGTGTTTCGTTTTGTTGTGCATGGTGTTGCTATGAGTTGGAAACAACTCGAAGGCACCTAACAACAACATATATTAATAAATAAAGGCTGTTGAAGTGTGGTCAAGCTAAAATCCTAATTTGCTTGACTTCATAAATAACTCACTGCGTTATGGATTTAACTGTGTACCTCCCCACCCCACCAAATATGTGTCGAATTTCTGACCCTTGTACCTGCAGATGTGATTCTGTTTGGAAAGGGGGTTTCCTCTTATGTTAAGAGGCCGTACCAGTGCAGGGTGGATCCTAAATCTAATCACTTCTGAGTTATAAAAAGATCAGGACAGACACAGAAATACACGAGGGAAAACAGATATCATGTGAGGATCATCCACAAGCCAAGAAATACCAAAAAACACCCTGGGCTATCAAAAGGGAAGGAATTAACATTGCTGAGGCTCTGATTTGGACTTTTTAGCCTCTAGTACTTTGAGAAGATAAATTTGTTTCTTTAAAGCCATCCATTTGTGGTACTTGTGTTACAGCAGCCCTAGGGGACTAGGAACACTGTGTTCAACACATGGTAGCTATGTGCAAACACACTGTTTAAAAATGCTACAAATAAATACGTGATTTATTCCTTTGTCTAGTCTCTTCATTCCTAACTCCCTTGACAATCCAACCTACACATTACTACAAAACTAATTTTTTGAATAGAACTCTAATTACATTATTCTACTCCAAGAATTTCAACATCTCTCCATTGTCTATCGAATTAAGTACATACAAATTACAGTCTGGCATTTAAGGATTTCCACAAAAATAGATTCAGTCTACTTTTCCTGATTTATTTCCTAGTACTGTTCTGGTGGCCCAATGGTTAAAGTGCCTGGCTGCCAAACAAAAACCCAAAGGTCAGCGGTTCAAATCCACCAGCTGCTCTGCGGGAAAATAACGTGGCAGTCTGCTGCCATTAAGATTTACAGGCTCGGAAACCCTATGAGCCAGTTCTATTCTGTCCTATCGGGTTGCTGTGAGTCGGAATCAACTCCATTGTCAATGGTTTGACTGCTCCCATGTACTTACACACCTACAAGGTCATTCCCACTGCCGGCCCAGATTGTTAGGCAGCTATAGATTAGTACTGTTTGTTACTGAAGTACAGGAGGAACAGGAGAAGAAAGAGCCAGTCCATATTCTCCCACTCTACCTCAACAGAGAGGATGGAAAGTGAACACTTCTCTAGTACCTTTCTCAAACACAGATCTGATCTGTCATGCTGTTGCTTAAAACTTTTACACCAAGGGTTCTTTTAAACCTGGGATTTATGGGTAAGGTTGTGGCTAGAAATTAAGGGTTTCATGAACTTGGACTGGGAAAAAAGTTACATTTATTTTCAATAATCTCTGGCTGAAATTTAGCATTTTCTTCAATTATAAGTATAGGCAATAAACCATATCAGCCATATCTACATCTTTATTAGTGTTAGAAATCTGGTATTTTCACATCACATTAAAGTTGAGATACAAATATCTCAAAGATACTATTTAAGCTCATTATCACTTTGTAATTACATAATTTTTTTTTTTACATAATTAGACCTGCTGCTAAGTATTAGGGAAATCCTGGTGGCATAGTGGCTAATAGCTAAATGGCTGCTAACCGAAAGGTTGGCAGTTTGAATCCACCAGGCGCTTTTTGGAAACCCTATGGGGTTTTTTTTTTTTTTTTTTTTTTTTATGGGGTAGTTCTACTCTGTCCTATAAAAAAAAAAAAGGGTTCCTATAAGTCAGAGTGGACCCGAGAGCAGTGGGTTTGGTTTTTGGTATTACAT
The DNA here is from genome assembly GCF_024166365.1 of Elephas maximus indicus. Lineage (NCBI taxonomy): Eukaryota > Metazoa > Chordata > Mammalia > Proboscidea > Elephantidae > Elephas > Elephas maximus. The sequence continues at coordinate 62,415,752 of NC_064831.1, read as the reverse complement.
ACTCCATAAAGTAGCACATATATAACTTACACATTTGCTTTAATATTTTGAAAATAAAAATGGTTTCAATAAAATTGGTTTCCTTTATATTTCTATATATTTTATTTCCTGCATTTAAAAACATTATTCTGAGATAGGGTCCACAGGCCACAATGCCAAAGCTGTCCATGGCATAAAGAGGTTAAGAACCTCTATTATTTATATCTATTAATTGGTTACAATATAAAACCTAAACTTTTTGGCATGGAATTCTAGGCTTCTCTTAATCTGTTCACACCCCACTTTATAAGCTTCATCTCTGCCCCACCCTTACTCTCCATACTATGCTCTGACCATACCACACAACAGTAATCTTATCTGGAAGTAGACAGACAGGTTTTGGGATTAACCCTAGTTAAGACCTGGTTCAATTCCCTGTCAATGCACCTCGTGTGCAGCCACCACCGGTCTATCAGTGGTCCTCTGCACACTGCTATGGTGCTGATGAGGTTTCCGAAGAGATTCCAGATTAAGATGGACTAGGAAGAAAAGACAGGCCTGGCGATCTACTTCCGAAAACCAGCCATTAAATACTCTAGGCACTACATGGCCCAAAATGCAATCAATCATGGGGATGCTGCAGGTTTGGGTAGCGTTCCTCTCAGTTGTGCATGAGGTCACCATGAGTCGGGGACCTACTTGATGGTAGCTGACAATAGACAGTAGACAGTAGCATGCACTGTTCTGGGCTTTGCCTTAACTGTTCTTTTCTGCCTGCCAAGTGAGCTCTTCTTCGTTTAAAGGCCTGTTTTCCCCAATCCTTTGTGACCTGGGTAGCGCAAATGGTTAATAAGACACTTGGCTGTGAGTCCGCCAAGAGATATCCTGAAGAAAAACCTGGCAATCTACTTTCAAAAAATCAGCCATTGAAACCTCTATGGAGCAAGTCCTACTCTGACACACCTGGGGATTCCCGTGATTCAGAGTGTATTTGACATCACCTTTTTTTTTTCTTTCAATCTACTAGGGCTGTATATTATACATCTTTATATCTCAGTCCTCACTTATAGTTGGTACTTCTTAAAAGATTAATGAATGACTAATAGAACACAGATTCTAAACTGTCAAGGTACTGTGTGTAGTAAGTAATCTTTAGAGGTATGTAAGTTGGTCTTGGTCTTTGAATAGCATAAACTGGCTTAGCTCTAGTCTTTGTGAGAATATATAAAGCTGAGCTCTAAGGGTGGATTCCCTGCTGATAAATACTAGATGGAAGGGAAAGGAAAAGGAAGAGGGCAGTAACTGAAGGAGCTCTAAGTAAGAGGGATGGAACTCTGAAAGGGAAGGCAGGAGCAGCTGTTTCTCCCATTTCCCAGAGCAGTTATTCAAAGCTTTTATTGCTCTGCTCAAGTTTCTCATCCCATCCCTAACTTTCTCTTTCATTAAATAACCCCCATCTTAAATTTCACAGCATCAACTCCCCCAACTTTCTGCTCTTCCCTACTTCTCTTCTTTCTAGTCTAGTGGTTCTCAACCCTGAGCATTAGAGTCACCTGGGGAGCATTAAACAAACAAAAACTGATGCCTGGACCCTACCTCAGAATTTAATTGGTCTAGGATGGGGCAACAGTATTAGGTTGAATAGAAAAAAAGCTTCCCAGGTGATTATAAAGTACATACAAGGTTGAAACCCTACTGATAAAGATTTCACTAGTGCTCTGCATCAAAAGGAAACCCTGGTGGTGCAGTGGTTAAGTGCTACGGCTGCTAACCAAAGGGTCGGCAATTCAAATCCACCAGGCGCTTCTTGGAAACTCTACGGGGCAGTTCTACGCTGTCTTACAGGGTCGCTATGAGTCGGAAGCGACTCCACGGCACTGGGTTTTTGGTCTGCATCAAAATGTTGATTTTATAAATTAGCCTCTCTCTCCTTTAAATTGGAGCCCTGGTGACACAGTAGTTAAGAGCCACCAGCCACTCCTTGGAAACTCTATGGGCCAGCTCTACTCTATCCTACAGGGTTGCTATGATTTGGAACTGAATCTATGGCAACGAGTTCTCTCTTGAATTGGCCCACTTCTCCACCCATGATACATTTTTATGCCCAAGAGTCTCCTATCTTAAAAAAAATTTCTTGTAGCCCATATTCTCTCATCCCTTACAAAGATGCTTCCTTAAAGAGAAGTTTACACCAGTATGGTGTCCACCAGCTATATAACATTCTTAACTTTTTACTCTTCCAGGAGAATACTGTCATAGGCCTTTGCACTCGTTATTGTCTCTGCTTCTGCCTCCTCTTTCATGTCCTTGTTCGGCTAGTGCTCACTAGTCTTTTAATGGTCTTCTGAAGAGTGAAACAGGAGACCTTGGGTAGTGCAAACGGTTGTTCGATCGGCTGCTGACCCAAAGGCTGGAGGTTAGCAGCTGGCGTCCACCCAGAGACGCGTGGAAAGAAAGGCCTGGCGATCTGCTTCCGAAGAATTAACCATTGAACACATTTTGGAGCACAGTTCTACTCTGACACACATACAGTCACCATGAGTTGGAACTGATTCCATTGGGCAAGTGTTTTTTTTTTTTTTTTCTTCTGTGTTCAGAGAGCATCCTGTGCTTTTTTTCTATTATAATTTTTGTTCTGCAGATTCTTTCTTCGTGTCCCATACTACACGGCACTTCAAAAACCTGCGACCATTTTACTCTCCTCTGATTTTCTGCAGCCTTAAAATAAAATTTATTTTTATTTTAAGGAACAGACAGCACTCAGTCAAAGTCTGAGGACTGAACGGCAATGAAGACCTGAAACCGGAGGTCGGGGCGGGGCCATGCGGGGAGAAGGGGCGGGTGTGTAGTGGAAAGGGGCGGACGCTATGAGGGGCGGTGCTGAAAACCCAGCGCCAGAATGGGGAGGGGGCACGGATACGCCAGAGTCTGTGTGGGGGGCAAAGCGGTCCTCTGCTGGGACAAACTCACAAACAAACCGAAGGAAGGAGGCGGCTCCTTACCTGCCTCGGGCCTCACCACCCCAACCAGCCTTCAGCTCCTCTGTATTGGCCGGAAAGCGAGAGCTACAGTCGCAAACCCAGAGTTTTCCTCCTCAACCTTGCGACATTGCCCTCTAGCAGAGGGGAAGAAGCTAAGGCAGAGTCTCTAGTTGTGCCGTAAGGTGAGGAAGAAGAGTTCGGGCGGGGCTGCCTGGGGCGGAAGAAATGGGGCGGGTCCACGCACGCGCATCTAGTACACTCCGGCGGCGTCACGTTCGGGGGCGGGGCAGGGCGGGGCGGGGCGCTCAGTAGGGGGCGTGGGAGGTAAGTGCGCGCGCGCCTGCTCGCCTGCAGCCGAGGAGTCGCGCGGGGCGGGGCCGTGTGCGCGGGGTCGGGGCCGCGCGGGCCGTAGCAGACGAGGTAGGCGGTGGCGGTTGGCTGAGGCTGCTAAGTCCGACCAGGACGGTGAGAGGCGGCGGAGGCGGTCTCCGCGGCACCCGCAGAGCGGCCGACAGCAGTCGAGGCGGCGGTCCAACGCGTGCTCTCTGGGCGGGGTGCGGCGGGGGATGTGCCTGCCCAGCCCGGGCGGAGTCTGTCTGACAGGGCGGGGGATGCGCGGCGGCCGCTCGCCGGGACGCTGAAGCAGCCGGGCCCAGCCTCCCGAAACCGTCCGACCCTGTGTGGCCTCCACCTCAGCTGCCTCCTCCGGCCTGACTCTGGGGCCGAGGCTGGGACGCGGCTTCCGCCGACGAGGAGGGGACTGTGGTGGCCGCAGCGGCGGAGCCCGAGGTAAGACCCGCCCCAGCCGCCCAGAGGCCCCGGCCCAGCCCACGTCTCTGTCTCGCTCCTTGGCTTCTGCACGGCCGCCCCGCCCCGCCCCGCCGCAGCGGAGACGCCCCGCGAGCGAGTCTACCCCGAGCCTCCCCGATACTCGACCTCGGCCCCGGTCGACCCCACCCATCGTATCTTCCATTGGTCGGACGCTGTCCCGGCCCTCCAGTCCCCGCGGCGCTTGTGCAGACCCCACTAGCACCCCCTCAGACTCTCTTAGAATCCGTAATGGAGCCGCCAGACTCCGTTACATCCCATAAGCTGACCCGATCCTAGTTCCCCTGAGACCCAGCCACGGCCGCCCCTCAACCCACTGCGACCCCCTCCTCCAAGGCAGAGCTGTCGCTACTGCCGCCCCCCGACCCCCCTCACAGCTGCTCACTGCCAAGTCCGCTGGCTCTTCCCTGACCCATCACGGCTTTAGGACACTGCATTTCGTGATGGTCTTTTCTCCCAGTTGATCTGGAGTCAGGCCCACTTTAGACGCTGTCACAGGCATCGGCCTCTTCCCTACCCCCTCCCACAGATTCCGGCAAATCTGTTCTCTTTCTCCCCAGTTGTGATCCTTTCTTTAGTTGGAAGGGCTTTGCCAGGGAGTCCGGAGGGGAGTTTGCTTAGCCTGGTGTATTCCCCGCCAGTAGGGCTTATACCCACTGAGACCTACGTTTGGAGGGTTTGAGCTGGCAACTGAAGGAGGGAGGGAGAGGGAAGCACAGGGCACGGGGTGTGTGTGTACAATTACAAGGTCACAGAGGCTGCTCCTCATCTGTCTTCTGTAGAACGTGTGATAGCCCAGATCTGTGAGATAGCACGGATCTGACATTTTAGGGGCCTCTATAAGAATTAAATCACGTTACACTAATTGACATAACTGTGCCTCTGTATATGTTATTTACTTGGAGATTTTTACGGCTCTTTCACACCGTTTTGGAGGGGACTAGGGGACTTTTTTTTGATGTTTTTGAATTTACTGGGAAAATAAAGACCTACAACTTTCCCTTAATCGCTAAAGATTTGAATGTCAATTTTATAATAAATTCCTGCTATTTGGTGCTTGGAGCAAGTCCAAAAATCATGCCGTGTACATTGATGTCATTATCAGCGGCCTTCTCCCCAGTAGTAAAACATTGAATAAAATATTGTTTGTTGAAGTTGAACTCCTGAGCTGTCAAGAAGGAAATGTAATGTTGCATCAAGTGATCCGTGCATAATTTTAAGGTTGGCATATTTAAGCAGTTCCCTTGAAGGGATGAAAATGAAGTAGAGAGTGGTCTTTGTAGTGACTAGTTTTTATTTTGTGTGTGTGTGACGGGGCTGGGGAGGGAGAAAATCGTATTAAAATTATTTATAGATGATAACTAGACATGGTATAAAAGTCAAAACGTTCAAAAGAATACGTAGTAAAAAGTTTCTCTTTTCGTTTTGTTCTCTAGTCGTACAGTTTCCCTTTTAGAGTCAACCACCATTTCCAGCTTCTTGTGTAGCCTTCCTTGGTATTTCCAGCAGATATGAGCCTTTTTGAGCCTATACTTTATATTCTTAAAAAACGCACATGCCATACACAAACAGTTGCATACTATACACTCTGTTCTTTGGTTCCTTAATAATTGGTCTTACAAAAAAAACAAACTGTTGCTGTCAAGTTGATTCTGACTCATAGCAACCCCGTAGGTCAGAGTAGAACTGCCTCATACGGTTTCCGAGGGTATAATCTTTACAGAAGCAGACTGCCACATCTGTCTCTCTTGGAGCGGCTGGTGGATTTGAACTACAGACCTTTTGGTTAACAGCTGATTGCTTAACCACCGTGCCACCAGGGTTCCTTTAATTGGTCCTAGAGATCACTTTTTAACAGTGCATGTGGAAGTGTCTCATTTAATGGCTGGATAGTATTTCATTTTGGTGGACTTGAGGTTATTTTCAGACTTTTGCTTCTACAAATAATACTTTGTGCTTTTCTTTTAAATGTGTCAGCAGTTATGGTAGGTATATGTTTAAATAGTTTTTGGGATTTGAAAAAAATTTCCTAATGATTCTTTTTGTGTTGCATCTCCAAAAATCAAAACAACTGAATTTTTTATTGAGCCTCTGAGCTTCCATGGTGTGACTAGCTTTGATGATGGTTATAATGTTTATCAGATAACTTGGTGAAGGGCATAAAGCAGGGGACTGAAATGACCAGATTTTGATTTTTAAAAAGGTTACTTAGGCATCAGTAAGGATGGTGGATTGAAGGGTAGAATAAAGCTAAAGGCAAGACTACCAGCAGGGCAGGCAAATGATGATGGTGGGTCTAGACTTGAATGATGGGTGTTGACTGGGCTCCGTGATTTAATTGTATTTGGGGTTAGGGATTAGGGAGAAGATGCTTAGAGAGTTAGACCCAGGTTTAGATCCAGGTTTCTAGCTTGTTTCTTTCACTGAAGTGAGGATCTACATGAGGGCAGAGTGAGATTTTTATTTTGTCAAGGAAGAGGGATAAACCAAAACCCAACCCAGTGCCATCGAGTCGATTCCAACGCATAGCGACCCTATTATAGGATAGAGTAGAACTGCCCCGTAGAGGTTCCAAGGAGTGCCTGGCGGATTTGAACTGCAGACCTTTTGGTTAGCAGCCGTAGCACTTAACCACTATGCCACCACGGTGTTAGGAAGAGGGATAGAGGGGTTTAAATTTGTGACACGTTGAATTTGGGTGATTGGTTCTTTCTGATGTAGATGGCTGGTAGTCAGTAGGATTAGTGGCCAAAGCTAAGTATCAAGTTTGGATTGATGAAAACTTGGGTTCTAGATTTTGGAGGGAAAAGGGTATAGGCATGAAGAGAAAAGGGTGTAAGAGAGAAACCTGACGTTTAAAGTACGGGTAGAGTTGAATGTGTGTAAGCTAGTGAATTATTTGATAAATTCTTTGAAAAATCTTGTTATGTTACTTTAAGCATCAACAATGACATTCACTGCCTAATATATGACTTTTTTTTAAAAACAGTTTTCTTCTTTGGTTAATAGTTGTATAGTTCATGAAGAAGGGGAGTGTACTTAGATTTTTAAAAAAGTAAAACCTCAGTAGAAACTAGTAATATAAAATTTATCTTTCCTAATCATTTGGGTTTTACTGTCTGTAGAAGTTTGTTCAGTCTTTAATGTTTACAAACAGGTGCAGAGGGTTTGGAAATATGGTTTTCCAGGAATTTTAAGTTTTCGTATGCATGATTTTTAGCTATATTAACTTAGTTTGATATACTGTTGTTGTTGATAGTTGTCATTGAGTTGAATTCTGACTTAATGGTCATCCCAAGTGTGCAGAGTAGAACTGCTCCATAACATTTTCAAGGCTGTGACTTTTTGGAAGCAAGGCATCTCTGGGTGGGTTTGAACCACCAACCTTAAGGTTAGTAGTCCAGCGCTTAACCACTTATGCCACCCTGGGACTCCTGAAATAAGTTTCAGTATCTCAAAATTATCTAGTGGTTATAAAACCTTGATTTCTAAGAAACTGTGTACAGACATTTTAATTAATTCTCAGAATCCTTCTCTTAAGGTAAACAAGTACTTTTATTTCTGTTTTGAAAAGAGAAAACAAAGGCAAGGAAGGTTAGAGAATTTTGCCAATTGTCATCACATCAGTTGTAGAGTTCATTGAATCTCCATTTTTTTGAGTGAACCCCACCTGTTCCTTACCTCTTGTTTTGAATTTTCCTCGGCCTGTTGCTGCTTCTGTTGTGTGCCGTGCCGTTGAGTTGATTCTGACTCCTAGCGACCTGGTAGGACAGAGGAGAACTGCCCCGTAGGGTTTCCTAGGCTGTAAATCTTTACAGGAGCAGACCACCAGGTCTTTTTTCTCTCAGAGCAAGCTGGTAGGCACTAACCTTTTGGTTAGCAGCCAAGTGTTTTAACCATTGCGCCACCTGGGCTTCTTCTTACTTCTTCTACCCCACGTAACACCATTTTTCCTATCCTTATCTTCGTTTCTTCCACTCAGTGGCAGAGGCATCCGCCTTCCTCTTTCTCACTGATGATGATCAACTAGTAATTTATTCCCTTTCTCGGCTTTATAGTGAATGCCCCTCTTCTTTTTATTGGGGTTTTCTCCTTAGCATGAAAACATGTTCAGATTTCTTCCATGTTTTAGAAAATCCTGTTTTGGATTCTGTTTCCCTGTGGTGCCCTGATTCTCTGTTTATTCATTGCTAAGCTTTTACAGAATATTAACTTCAAGTTCCATTTATTCCCTGTTTTCCTGTAACCTGACTTCTCTCCTCATTATTCCACCAAAACTGCATTCTCAACAAAATTGCTGATGCGAAATTCAGGGGACATGTTCTAGTCCTTATTTAACTTGACTTCTGACCATGTCCTCTTTGGAATTCTGTTCCCTTGGAGGAATAGAGTAGCTCTCTGCTGGTTTTTTGATCTTTTTCTTTCTCTGACCCTAACATTTTGATATTTCTTCAGGGTTTATTACTAGTTTGCATTTCTTCACACTTGATACTTGTTATGGATTGAGTTGTGTCCCTCTAAAACATAAGTTGTAAATCCTACCCTCTGTGCTTGTACTTGAGGAGCCCTGGTGGTGCAGTGGTTAAAGCACTTGCCTGCTAACCAGAAGGTCAGCAGTTCAAACCCACCAGCTACTATGGGGGAGAAAGATGTGCTTCTGTAAAGATTATAGCCTTGGAAATCCTATTGGGCAGTTCTACTCTGTCCTATAGGTCCACTATGAATTGGAGTCGACTGGAAGGCAATGGGTTCTGTTCAGTTTGATACCTGTGGTTATAATCCCATTTGGGAATGGGTTATCTTTGTTATGTTAATGGGACAAAATTAGTATAGGGTGTATCTTGAGTCAATCTCTTTTGAGACATAAAAGAGATTAAGCAACTGAGCAGAAGAGTGATGGGGGAAGAGAGATGCCAGGACACATGAAGGCCTCCAAGGAACTTGGAAGCAGAAGCTCAAAGAGACAAGGACCTTCCTCCAGAGCCAACACTGAGAGAAAGCCTTCCCCTAGAGGTGACACCTTGAATTTGAACTTCTAGCCTCCTAAACTGTGAGAAAATGAATTTTTTTTTGTTAAACCCACCCACTTGAGTATTTCTGTTATAGAAGCACGAGATAACTAAGACAGTGCTCTTGGGTGATCTTATTTACACCTTTGTGGTTTGATTTGCTGTTCTGGTTATCTATAGCTGCATAATAAATTAACTCCAGAATTGTAGCGCCTAAACAACCCTTTATTTTGGTCATGATTTTGTGGTTTGGGAAGGGCTCAGCTGGGAAGTTCTTATTTGAGATCTCTTATGCAGCTGAACTGGCAGAGTTACAACAAAGGCTTCTTCACTTAAAGATCTGGTGCTTGGGCTGGAAGACTCAAACAGTGGGGGTCTAGTTTCTGGTGGCATCACTTTCTCTTTTTCTCTATTCAGTCTCTCCAGCATGATGGCTTTGTAGTAGCCAGACTTCTTACATGGCAGCAAAGGGCTCCAAAGGTTGGTATTTTAAGGCAGAGGATCAGGTAGAACTTGTTTTTGATCTAGCTTTAGGAAGTCACTTCTTGCCCCATTTTATTAGTTAGAAGTGAGTAAATAAGGCCAGCTTATATTGAATTAGTATATTGAATTAGACTCTACCTCTTGATGTGAGGAGAGTCAGAGAATTTGCAGACAGGTTTTAAAGCCTCAACATCAACTACATGTATAGATTCCTAAGTCTAGAGTTGCTGCTTATGGTTCTCACCCCTGCCGTAGACCCATGTAAATCACTGCCTAATGCATATCTCCTTTTGAATTCACATTTCACAGGCACCTCAATCCAAACACGTAGAAAACAAAACTCTCTCTTTTCTCCAAAAAGGGGAGGGGTATAGAAACAGCAACAAATTTTTTTCTTCCTGAGTTCCTATCTTGATGAGTGGTACCACTCTTCTCAAAAAGCCTTCTGGAGTCTGGGAATCATTCATGACTCCATCTGTACCTGACTGCCCACATCCAGCTGGTCACTACATCCTTTACATTCTCCTTCATAATATTTCAAGTGAATTCTTTATTGCTGTTTTTTGTTGTTTCTTCCTTATTTTAACCTGAAATATCTTTTGGGCTTCCGTAATGCTGTCTCAGTGATCTTCTTGCCTTCTCTCTTCTGTCTCTTGATTTATTTGCCACACCCCTTAGTTCATTCTCTGCCCTGCTGCCAGAATCAGTGTTCTAAAATGCTCTTTTAGTTAGGCTTTTTCAGTGGCAAGGAAGACACTCAAATTACCTTTAGTAATGGAGTGCTTATTGAAAGGAAACATACACAAGGGAACCCAGGAAAAACTGAACAAGCTCGTCTCAAAAAGAGGAACTTAACACAGGTGGAAGCAAGAGAAGATGGACTTCACTCACTCTAGTGCTCTATTGTTTACTTGTTTTAGCTACTCTCTCCATTGCTTTCTAGTTTATTCTTTCTCTCTGAGTATTGTTTTTTCTGTCTCATAGCTTCCATTTATTCGTGGTTTCTTTATAACTACTTAAAACACCCCTGTCACCCCCATGCCAACATCTTGCCTCCTGGCTGCTATCTTTATAGCTTAAGCTCCTGTTGCTAACTTCTTCCTCCTTAGGATTTTTGATTCAGATTCCAAGAAAAAAATCTCTTTGGCTCAGCTTTTTTCCTCATGGACTGCTACCAAACTTGTGCACTTGTGTTATGTGTCTGTTCCTGGCCATTTAGTGTTGGCTGTGTGTGTATATGTATATTTGGGTGTGGTGCAGGGTCATAATGATGAAAAGCATGGGGCAGTGTGCAGGCTGATTTCCTACAAGATGGGGTTTTGGGCATGGCAGGCACCATAATTGACATGTATAATACAAATGAAAGATCTGTAGTGCTTTCTCATGCTTTCAGGATTAAGTTTAAACTCTGTTGTATGGCATGTGAATGAGATCCTTCATGATCTGACTCTTTCTTCAGTTTTTTCCCTTGCTGTCTTCCTCAAATTCTTTGATCCACTGTTTCTGAACTTAGGCATCCTCTCATGTAAGGCTCTTTCTCCCTTGTCTTTGCTGTGGCAGTTCCCTTTCCCTGTCTTCCATTCCCTTTTTTCTTTGCTTTGCAACCTCCTGTCTGACTTTAGGACTCCAGTTCAGATGTATCTTTCCCAGGAAGCTTCCCGCACCCCTTCTAGTTTAAGTTAGGTGCCACTTCCCTGTGCTCCTGTAGTGCATAGTGCTTACTTCTATCACATCTCTGTAACGAAATTGACTAACTCCTTTTCTGTTTACTCCATTAGACTGTAACATCTTTGGTCATAGGGATGATACTAGTGCTCTCTAGTAAGACAGGTTTTTAGACTGAGGATATTTTTAATGTAAGGTTTTTATTAAATTATACATAAAAAAGTACACAGATCATAAATAAACAGTTGGATGAATTTTTACCAAGTGAACACACCAGTATAAGCAGTATTCACATCGAGATACAAAATATTACTAGAACTTCACAAGCCATCGTGTGCCTTCTTCTAGTTACTAATCTAGTTCAAAGAGGATTTAATTTTAAAAGGGAAAATTGTTTAACGTTTATTTTCTCTATGTATTTTGCGTGTACCTTTTTTTTAGACATACAATGACCAAAGGTATTGGAACTTTGACCCTATACAAAGAACATACATAATTTATATTATGGTATAGAGACATAATTTTGGCATACTTTTATGCAGTAGACATTCAAAACATATAATGTTTTCTAATACTTAAACTTATGGGGTTGTTTGTGTTTAGGCATTTTTTCTTATAAATTAATATCACCGTTTTAGAGTGATAGAGAAGAATATGATCAAAGTATTTATGCTGAAAATACAGATTATTTTTGAATGGTGACCATAACTAGGAATAAACAAACAAACAAAAAAAAACCCAACCCCAGTGCCTTCGAGTTGATTCTGACTCATAGCGACCCTACAGGACAGAGTAGAACTGCCCCATAGAGTTTCCAAGGAGCGCCTGGCAGATAACTAGGAATAGGTATATACTAAACATAAAGCACTTTCCAAATGGTATTTGGCCTCTAGGTTTTAAATGTGAATTATGTTGCTAGCATATTTTGGCAATGGGGTCATCCAGCGGGCAGCTGGAGTGTAATTTTACATGTACAGGGAGAAAAGGACTAGCTGTCCTATGTCATGGACAGCTGCTTTGCTAAGAATCCTTTTTTTTTTTTTATAACTGGCAATAATTTTAGAGTATACTTTTTCTCAAAGTTTTTATTTTTAAAAAATATCAAGGTATTCTTTTAAACCTATTTTTTCGTAGATGGGCTTTTCTGCCTGTTAATGTGAAATCCGTTAAGTCCACGTAAGTGGAAAGGATATGGACTTTCAAACCAAAAGATTAGGATTCAAGTTCCAGCCTCATCACTTAAGAGCTGTTGTTCATGGACAAGTCACTTAACACTTCCGAGGTTTAGAATGTTCATCTTTCAAACGGGGATAATATTTACCTCAAAAGATTATCATTAGGGTTAAGCAATTTATGTAAAGCACCAGGCACATAGTAGGCACTCATCAAATCTTCCTTTTATCCTTTGAATGTGTATTTTTTGTTACGTTTACATATGAGATCAAGAATTTTAAAGAATTTCATTATATGCCTTTTTAGATTACATGGCTAAGAAGTTTGTTGCTAATAGAAGTAAATCTTAGAAGGATAACCTAGTAGCTTTCTTTCAAATGTGATTATATTTTTCAGTTGAAATTTTTTGGTAGAAATGCTTTTTTTGTGTGCTATAATATATAATATTAATGGGTGTTGAAATGTATTTTGATTCAGTGTGAGGTATCCTAACAAAACGTGTTCTGTTTGCCAATGACAAACATTCCTTAAATCGTTGGTAGATTGCAGTACTATTGCTGTTTGTAGTGTGTAAGTATTTGTTTGAAATCTATTTACTTTCATCGATCAGATGATAGTGGAGTGAGTAATCTCTGCAAATTTTTTTTTTAACATAAGGGAGAAAGTTACTCAGGCGACTGTGGACTGTGCTTATAAGTGATTTTTGGATCATATTTTTCGCTTATTTTTATAAATCTGCCTCTTTTAGTCCTCTTCCTACTTTTTTCTTGAACTTAAAGAAATGTAGAAAAGTTGAAAGAATACAACAGAGAATACTAACATACCCAATATATAGGTTCAGAAGTTAACTTACATTGTATTTGCTTTATTGTTCTCTGTGTGTGTGTATACTTTTGCTGAACTTTGTGAAAGTAAGTTTACTTAAAAATACTTAAGCGTATACAGGAAAGCCTGTGAAATGCAGAGTCTGCATAAGGCAGAAACCTGTCAGAGAATGAAAACGCAAAGATTTTCCACTAAAACAAGTGATAGAAAAGTGGTAGACTGCACCCCATGAAAGGTGGAAAACTTGTGAGACCAGGAAAAGCAAGGCAGTCCCGTTGAGTTCTGGCTCTCAAAAGTTTCACTGTGTCTCCTAAGAAAGTAGAGATTCTTCAGATCACCATAGTACCATTACCAACACCTAAGAAAAATAACAGTTCCCTAGTAATATTTAATATTCAATATATACTTGAATATCCCCAATTATCCTCTAAGGTGATTATTACAAGATTCTTGCATTGCGTTTGTCTGTTCAGTCTCTTAATCTTGAAGTCTTTACTCCTCTCCCCATTACATTGAACTATTGAAGAGACCAGATCATTTATTTTGTAGAATTTTCTGTTTTCTAGAATTAACTGATTTTTTTGTTATTTAACTTGTTCCTCTGAATACCCAGTAAACTGGAAATTATGTTTTAAGGGCTTGATTAAATTCATGTTAATTTTTTTCTGGCAAAAATACTTCCTAAGTGATTCTGTACTTCATGTTATGTATTTTGGGAGGCATATAACGTCAGGTGATATAAGTTTGATGAAGTTTAAGGTGGCATTGCTGTATCTCTCCATTGTAAGGGTACATTCTTTTCCTTCTACAGTCGCAACTACAGTAACCTGTGGGGTGATGTTATCTAACCATTTCAGCTTCCTTTGTTGATCATTAGGTGAATCGCTTATTTAATTGAGGGTTACAAAGTGGTGATTTTTCTGATCCTAAAATTCTTCTACATTTATTAGCTGTCATTCTTTATGTTGAATCACCAAACATTCCTGGAATAAATCCCACTTGGTCATGACGTATAATCCTTTTAATGTGATGTTGGATTCGATTTGCTAGTATTTTCTTGAGGATTTTTGTGTCTGTTTTCAGAAGGAATGTTGGTCTGTGGCTTTCTTTTCTTATGGTATCTTTGTCTGGCTTTGGTACCAAGATAATGCTGGCCTTATAAAATGTGTTAGGAAGTGTTCCTTCCTCTTGTATTTTTTGGAGGAATTTGGGTAGGATTGGTGTTAACTCTTTTTTATTGACCGGTCTTGCCATTTCTCTTGGGTAAAACATGTAGGGGTGAAATTGCTGGGTTATAGATATGTTTATTAGAAACTCTCAATCAGTTTTCGAAGGTGTTTGTATCATTTTACACTATCAGTAAAGTCGTTCCGCATATTTGTTCATTATGGATATTGCCGGTATTTTAAAATTTGGCTTTTCTGGTGGGTATATAGTGGCATATCATTGTGGTTTTAAGGTGTTAAGCACCTTTTTATATGTGTGTTGGCCACTGTGATATTTTATTTTGGGAAGTGCAGTTGAAAACTTTTGCCATTAAATTTTTTTTTCCAGATTGTTGATTTGTAGGAGTTTCTTATATATCTTGGAAATGAGTCCTTTGCAATAGATGTATTTTTTTCTCCCAGTTTGTAGTGTGCCTTTTCACTTTCTTAATGGTGTATTTTAATGGACAGAAGTTTTTAATTTTAATGAAGTCTAACTTATTAATTTTTTTCTTTCGTGTTGTTGTTGTTAGGTGCCGTTGAGCCGGATCTGACCCATAAAGACCATATGTACAACAGAACAAAACACTGTCCGGTCCTGCACCATCCTCATAATTGTTGCTGTGTTTGAGCCCATTGGTGCAGCCACTGTGTCAGTCCATCTCATTGAGGGTCTTCCTCTTTTTCGCTGATCCCCTATCAAGCATGGTGTCCTTCTCTAGGGATTGGTCCCTCCTGATAACATGTTCAAAGCAAGGGAGACGAAGTCTCACCATCCCCACTTTTAAGGAGCACTCTGCCTGTACTTCTTCTAAGACAGATATGTTCATTCTTCTAGCACTGCATGGTATATTCAGTATTGTTCACCAATGCTGTAATGCAGGGGCATCAATTCTTCTTTGGTCTTCCTAATTCATTGTCCAGCTTTCAATGCACATAAAGAGATTGTGAATACCATGGCTTGGATTAGGCACACTTTAGCCCTCAGGGTGCCATCTTTGCTCTTTAACATTTTAAAGAGGTGTTTTGCAGCCATTTTGTCCAGTGCAATTTGTCTTGACTGCTACTTCCATGGGCGTTGATAGTAGATTGAAGAAAGATGAAATTCTTGACAACTTCAGTATTTTTTGTATTTATCATGCTCTTATTTCTTTTATAGTGCTGCCTTTTTTTATCCTGAGAAACCTCTACCTATCCCAAGAGTACAAAGATATTTTATGTTTTCTTCGAGAAGATTTTTTGTGTTAAATATCTTTATAATTTACCTAGAATTAAATTTGTATATGATATAAAGTGGGGGGTCAAAATTCATTTTTTTCAAAAAGACCAAACTAACGGGTCTGACAGAGACCGGAGAAACCCCAAGAACATGGCCCCAGGACACCCTTTCAGCTCAGTAATGAAGTCACTCCTGAGGTTCACCCTTCAGCCCAAGATTAGACAGTCCTGTAAAACAAAAAGAGTCTAAATGGGCACACCAGCCCAGACACAAGGACGGGAAAGCAGGAGGGAATAGGAAGGCTAGTAATGGGGAACCCAAGGTTGAGAAGGGGAGAGTGTTGACATGTGGTAGGATTGGCAACCAGTGTTACAAAACAGTATGTGTGTATTGTTTACTGAGAAACTAGTTTTCTC
The DNA here is from genome assembly GCF_024166365.1 of Elephas maximus indicus. Lineage (NCBI taxonomy): Eukaryota > Metazoa > Chordata > Mammalia > Proboscidea > Elephantidae > Elephas > Elephas maximus. The sequence goes on along the minus strand of NC_064831.1, from coordinate 62,399,969 downwards.
TGTAAACCTTCATCTAAAGTACAATAAAAAAAAAAAACTCATTTTTTCTTAACTTTAAGAATATCTTATGGTTCGGCACCATTTATTTTCTGCATGAAATTATTGGCACCCTTGTTGAAAATTAAATGATTGAATATGTGTGAGTGTATGTCTGAATTCTGTACTGATCCCCTGATATATCTGACTATCATTTTGTTAACATCACTCTGTACTGTTTGGTAAAAACTATTCTTATTTTTTCAAGTTATTTTTGCCATTCTGGAATCTTTGCATATCCACTTGAGTTTTAGAGTCAATTTCTACAAAGAGAGCCTGCCGGGATTTTGATTGCGATTATATTGGTCTTTAGGTCAGTTTGGGGAAAATGTATATCTTAATAATACTGAGTTGTCTTATCCATGGAAGTGGTGTATCTCTACATTATTCAGATCATCTTTAATTTCTTTCAGGAAAGTTTTTGGTGTAGAGGTCTTTCACATCTTTTTGTTCTTAGGTATTTGTTATTTTTTGATGCTATTGTAAATAATACTGTTTGCTAAATTCATTTTCCAATCGTTTCATGTTATTTATAGTTGCCATTAATTTTTGTATACGGAAGCAGATCACCAGGCCTTTCTTCCATGATGCCACTGGGTGTGTCTTATATATTTAGGAGTTAACTACCTGAATACAGTATTGAATAGAAGTGGTGAGAGGGCGTCCCTGTTTTGTTCCCGGTATTTTCTGGTATTCTTTGTTCCTTTCTGCAGATCCAGACTTCCATCAGGGATCGTATTCCTTCCGTCTGAAGAAATTCCTTTAGTATTTCTTGAATTGTATGTTTGCTGGTGATGAATTTTCTTAGCGTTTTCTCTGTCTGAAAATAGATTTATTTTACCTTAATCTTCAAAGGATATTTTTTGCAGGATTTAGAATTCTAGATTGACCATTTTTTTCCACTTACAGTAATTTAAATATTTGTTGTTTTCTAGCTTCCATTGTTTTATTATAAAAGTCATCTGTCATTCTTATTGTTGTTACCATGAAAGTAATGTGTTCTTTTTGTTCGGTTACTTTTAAGATTTTCTCTTGATTTTCAATAGTTTGACAGTGATTTGCCTAGGTGGAATTTTGCGTGTGTGTATTAATTTGTTTGTGATACACTGAGTTTGTTAGGTATGTGGGTTTATGTATTATGTTAATTTTGGAAAAATTCTGAATTCACTTATCTTTTCTGTGTCTAGTGTGGTGTTAAGCCCATTGAGTGAACTTTTCAGGTACTGCATTTTTTTAGTTTCAGAATCTCCATTGAGCTCTTTTTCAGAGTTGCCATTTTGCTGCTAAAATTTTCACATACCTTGAAAATCCATATTTGTCTCAAAAATATAATTTTAAACTTTATTTTAAAGTCTTTGCTAATTCCAACATCTGGATCACCTGTGGTTTTCTTATTTTGACTTTTTCCTCTTTTCCTGTGGGTCACATTTTCATGATTCTTTGCGTATCTTGTAATTTAAAAAAAATTGTATGTGGATATTATATATAAAAAAACAGCGAGAATGAAGTTGATAGCTGTTTAGTGCTGGAGAAACGCATGCTAATTCCTCAGGCCAAGATGGTTAGGGGCTGTCTTCCCTCTGATGAGGAACTGAATTATGTGAGCCCTGGTGGTGCAATGGTTAAAAGCTCGGCTGCTAACCCAAAGGTTGGCAGTTTGAATCTACCAGCTGCTCCTTGGAAACCCCATGAGTTTGTTCTGCTCTGTCCTGTGGGGTTGTTATGAGTAGGAATAGACTCAGTAGCAATAAATTTTTTTTTTTTGGAGGGGGTGTTTGGTTACAACTATAGTTCATTTTGGTTTCAAATGCTTTGAGGGTGGATTCCGTCTCCATCCTACAACTGGGTTTAGAGTTTAAGTACTGCTAGATTCCAGAGTTCTTTCTCTGCTTTATAGCTCTGCATCTGGCTTTCCAGCCCTGGGTGATGTAAGTGGTTTGTGATCAGCTGCTAACCTGAAGGCTGGCGGTTAGAACCCACCTAGTGGCACCGTGGAAGAATGGCCTGGCGATGTGCTTCTGTAAAGATCATAGCCTAGAAAATCCTGTAGAACAGTTCTATTCTGTAACACATAGGGTTGCCATTAGTTGGAATCGACTTGATGGTGACGTATATCTAGTTTTCCACTCTGCAGAAGATCTTTCTCTGCCCTCTTGATCTGTTCCTAGATTTGTGTGTACTGCTGCATATTCTATAAAAACTCCATGGGGATAATTTGGTAGGTGGTGTTGATTAACTCTGCTTTTGGGGCTCCTCTGAATTGCAGTGCATCATATCGGCCTGCAGGGTTATTTGCTCCTTTACTCGCCATTGTCCTTAGAGTTGAAAATGGTTACTTGTTTCTATGTAGGAAGGGCCTGTCCCTCTCTGGAATTATTCCTTTAGATTTCTTTGTGTTCTTAGCTCTCTGATGGGTTTAAAATATTTATTTTGTAGTTTATCCAGATATTTCTTGTTTTTATAGTTTAAGTTACTGTGTCTTGGGACTTTCTACATCCTAACCAGAAGGAGAACCCTCAGCATTTCACTTTAATGATTTCTTAATTTGTACAGGTTGAAAAGGTGATGTTCTTTTAAGCTCTTGATAGCGCGAACAAGTTTGCTGGCATGCACAAGTGACTTAAGCTTTAGTTTCTTTCTCATGTCCATTGAAGGTGGTTTAAACTATGGGGAACATGGTTAATTTTTTTTTTTTACGATAGCCCAGGAATGCTTTCCCAAGCTAACTTCCCAGCTGTTAATTTTTTTCTGGATTTCAGCTTTTATGAGTAAAAGGCAGGTGATGTGAAGATAAGGTTTTGTTTATGGCAACTTTTACCACCGCAAGGTCAGAGTTGTTGACAGAGATTTATGGTTAAATTTCGCTGATCCTTGGAATAGACCATGACTGAATGCCAGTGAATAATATTGTAAATTAAATAACTTACCCCAGGTCACACAGCTAATTCTCCTTAGCTATCTTTTTTCCAAAGATTGTAGAGTATTAATTTCAGTATATTCTGATGCCAAATTTACACATTACTTTTCATGGTTATTATTTCCTGTTGATTGCTCTCTGTTAAAAAAAAAACCAAACCCGTTGACGTCCAGTTGATTCCAACTCATAGCGACCCTATAGAACAGAGTAGAACTGCCCCGTAGAGTTTCCAAGGAGCGCCTGGTGGATTTGAACTGTCGATGTTTTGGTTAGCAGCCGTAGCTCTTAACTATTGTGCCAAACCAAACCAAACCCAGTGCTGTCAAGTTGATTCCAACTCATAGCAACCCTATAGGACAGAGTAGAACTGCCCATAGAGTTTCCAAGGAGCACCTGGTGGATTCGAACTGCCGACCCTTTGGTTAGCAGCCGTAGCACTTAACCCCTATGCCACCAGGTTATTATCCTCTGTTCTTTAGTTTCTTCGTTTGAAAATGGTGATAATAGTGCCTACCTCTGCAAAGTTGTTCTAAGATTTAATGACTCAGTTGAATAGGTTGGTGCGTAATAAGTACTCTGAGGGTTAGCCATTAAGACTACTACTACTACAACCATCACCAGCATTATTATTATCACTACTCGTTTGTAAGGTATTGGCTGCTCCTTTTTTGACTCTTCTGTTTCTGCTGCGACACTAAACATTGGCAACCTCCAGAGCTTGGTCATAGTTCCTTTTCTCTATCTGTAGTCTCTTTGTGAGTTCATCTATTTTGATTGCTTTAAATGCCATCCATATGCTGATGATTGCCAGATGTGCATTTTCTGTAATCCTTTCCTCTCATTTGTTTTCCAGACTTGTATATGTAGTTGCTTACATGATATTTCCACTTGTATGTCTGATAGGCACTTTAGACTTAATATGGCCAGAGGCATATCAAGCCTGTATTCCCTCCTCTCTCTCAAACGACAGCAAAACAAAACCAACAGATGAACATATATAAACCTGTTCCTCTCCCAGCCGTCCCATTTTAGTAAATAGAACCAGTGTCTACCTGGTTGCTCTCAGTCAAACAAACCTAGGTATTGTGTTTGTTCCCATGTCTAAATCCATTGGTGGGTCCATAACACGTACCCAAATCATCAGTTTCTTCCCATCTGCACTGCTTCTGCCCTATCCAACCACTATTATCTTTTGCCCTGATGGCTGCAGCAACCTCCTAACTGGTCTACCTGTTTCTACTTTTTCGTCCCTCGTTAATCTTTGCTCTTTCAAGTAATTAGAGTGATCTTTTCAGGTTATGTCATTCCTTGTTTAAAAAAGGAAAACAAAACAAAACAAAACCCCAGAGGCCTTTTATCACATTTAGAATAAAATCCCAGACCGTAAGATATTATACAGTCTGACCCCTACTCATTCATTACTTCATCTCTCACCATTTTCCTCCTTGAATGCTTTACATGAGCCACTAGCCTCCTTTCAAAAATGTCACTGTTTTTTCCTGATTTAGACATTTTGTACTGCCTGTTTCTTTCAGCCTGGAGCATTTCTCCCATATCTTAGTATTACCAGCTTCTTCATGTCATGTAGGCCCCTCACCACCTGGAGAGGCTTCACTGAGTGCCACTGATAACTAAAATAGCATATCTAATCCCTCTAGTATAATGATTGGCAAACTACTGCTCACAGGCCAAATCTGGCAGGTGGCCTGTTTTTGTACTGTCTGAGGGCTAAGAATGGTTTTTACATTTTAAAAAGGTTTAATATTAAGAAAAACCAACCAAGCAACCAAACAAACAGAAAAAAACCCCAAAGAATATGCAACAGAGATCTTATGTGGCCTACAAAGCCTAAAATACTTACTGTCGGCCCTTTACAGATAAGTTGGCTAACTCCTTCCTTAGTATATCATTCTGTTTAATTTTTCTTAATAGAACTTAGGGCTATTTTAATTACTTTGTTCATTTGTTTTCCTTGGTAAATTTTGTCCTTCATTGTTGAGGAGTTTTGGAACATTGGTTGGATTATCTGGAATAAAGGAATTGAGCAACAACAGTTAATAAAAAGAATGTTTTGTTAAAAAAAGAAAAAGCAGGACAGATCAGAAATGTAAGAGGGGCCAAGAATAAGGGGTATGTGGACAAGAAGATGTAGTTTGTTGTTCAAAGTATCTACTGCTCACATGACTCTGAAAATCCCTCAGAATCATTGAAATTGAGAATTCAAATCCATTTACTTCACAAATAACCTGTGAAATTGTTCAAGAGTACGCACATCTGAAAAATCTCTAAATACTTAAAGATGTCACATTATGGAACCCATGTGTCCCATAGACAAAGTAGTAGAGTGAAAGATGTAACCAGGCCATGCTTCCAAGTAAATGTTGTATTCTTGTTGTACAAGCTTAGGAATGTGGAAAGTGATGCCAAGTCTCAGGATTTGGTGTTAATTTATTGAATATATCTGTCTCATCATAAGCGGATCAACCCGTAGATGAGCTTCTCCTCTAATTCTTATTGAAAGTCAGAAGAAGAGGTGCTCAAATGAAGGATATCCTGAAAGAAACTGAAGGCATAAAATTTTATGAATATATAAATAAAATAAGATAAAAGGGCCTTTTTTTTTTCTTTGCTTCCGTGTTTACTACTTAGTGTAAGTAGTATAGAAACCTTGGTGACGTAGTGGTTAAGAGCTACAGCTGCTAACCGAAAGGTTGGCAGTTCGGATCCACCAGGCACTCCTTGGGAACCATATGGGGCAGTTCTGCTTTGCCCTATAGGGTTGCTATGAGCCGTAATTGACTCGATGGTAGTGGGTTTGGCTTTTTTTTGGGTAAGTAGTAGATGTTTATACTACTTCAGTGATGCCCTGCCTCCATATCTTCCTCTCTCCTAAAAGAAACCATTCTTCTAAAAAGAGACCGTCATCACCATAGATTTATTTGTTTAGTTATTTTAGGTGTTTTACTGTTACTATTATAGTCTGATTTTGGAGCGTGTATCAAACAGGTTTATCAGGAAGCAGATGATACAAGTAAATGGGTATTGGGGAGAGTTTTATGAAGGGACTACAATGTTGTGGGTAGGGTTAAGGAAAACCCAAAACAGGTACCAATGCTCCCCCTACCAAAGTTAGGCATTAAGGGGCAAGGAGGGGGGTGAATTTCTGGAACTTAGAGAGGGTTGCTAGAGTTTGTTTGTTTTTTTTTAATTTCATTTAATTCATTGTCGTTGAAAAGATACATAGCAAAATATACACCAATTCAACAGTTTCTACGTGTACCATTTAGTGACACTGATTACATTCTTCAAGTTGTACAGCCATTCTCACCCTCCTTTTCTGATTTGTTCTTCCCCCATTAACATATGTTCACTGCTCCCTAAGGTTCCTATCTAATCTTTCAAGTTGGTGTTGTCAGTTCGAGACCATATACATAGTTCTTAACACTATAGATTTATTCTGTGTGTTTTTGAGCTTCATATAAATGGAATAAGTCAATCTACTTTTTTTACCTGACTTTTTCACTTAGCATTATGTCTATGAGTTTCATGTTGTATATATCAGCAGTTTTATTTTTATTTTTTATGTTGGATTTCGCTTATCAATATACCACAGTTTATCCATTTTATTGTTGATGGACATTTTGATTATTCAAAAAAATTTTTTTTTGCTGTTATGAATGAAGCTGCAGTGAACATTCTTGTATGTATCTTTTAGTGGACATAATAAGCACTCAGTTCTGTAGGGTATATATATCCAGGTGTGAATTTGCTGAATCATAGGATGGAAAAAAATTTTTTTTTTTTCTTTCTTAGGATGTATGTATGCTGCTAAGCAGTTTTCTAGAGTAGTTGTACCAATCATACCCCCACCAGCAATGCTTGGTATTGCGAATTCTTTTAATTTTAGCCATTTTGGTGGATGTTTGATAGTATCTCATTGTGATTTTTATTTTCATTTCTCAGATAACTAATGTTATTGTCTTAGTCAGCTATTACTGCTTCACAGACGACCTGAAAATAACAAAATAATAGCACTTATTTCTTGGTTATGAGCTTGTGTGTCATCTAGGGTAACTCTACTCCTTGTATTTTATTTTTCTCCTGGTACCAGTAGTACCAGGAGGGACCAGTCCTTGGAGAAGGACATCATGCTTGGTAAAGTAGAGGGTCAGTGAAAGAGAGGAAGACTCAATGAGATGGATTTATGCAATGGTTACAACGATGGGCTCAAGCATAGCAATGATTGTGAGAATGGTGTTCTCTATGTCTCCCTTTGTGCCAGTACTGTACTATATTTCCTGTAGCTTTATATAATCGTTGATATTTGGTAGTGTAAGTCCTCCAACTTTGTTCTACTTTAAAATCGTTTTGACTATTTCAGATCCATTAGATTTCCCATAAATATTTGAGAATCAGCTTGTCAGTTCACCTGGCTGGGATTTTCTTTGAAATTGTATCGAATCTGTAGATCAGTTTGGAGGAGAATTGACTACTTAATGAATGATGTTGAATGTACTAGTCAATGAACATAGTATATTCCTTCATGTATTTAGGTCTTTTTGAGGCCTCAGGGTGCACATAGTTAATGTGCTTGGTTACTAACAGAAAGGTTGACTATTCAAGTCCACTGAGAGTTGCCTTGGAAGAAAGGTCTGGCAGTCTACTTCTGAAAAATCAGCCATTGAAAACCCTACGAATCACAGTTCTACTCTGACACACATAGGGCAGCCATGAGTTGGAACTGATTCCACAACAGCTGATTTGGTGCCTTGCATATCTTTTGTTAGCTTTATGGTGTTAACTGAAAGGTCGGCAGTTTGCACCCACTAGCTGCTCTGTGGGAGAAAGATGTGGCAGTCCACTTCCATAAGGATTTACAGCCTTGGAAACCCTATGAGGCAGTTCTCTGTCATATATCGCTTTGAGTTGGAATCAACTCAGTGGCAATGGGTTTTGTTTTGCTTTTTTAAAATTAACATAAGAATTAAATGCACAGATCTTAAGTGTTCAGTTTGAGTTTTCACTTGTGTAACCACTGGAGCCCTGGTGGCACAGTGGTTAAGAGCTCAGCTGCTGACCAGAAGGTCTGCAGTTCAAATCCACCACCTGCTCCTTGGAAACCCTATGGGGCAGTTCTGCTCTGTCTTTTGGGGTTGCTATGAGTCGGTGTCGACTCGATGGCATTGGTTTTTAAAAATTTTTTGGTGTAACCACTACCAAGAATAAGACACAGAACATTTCCATTAACCCTAGAAAATCTGTTCTCATGCCAGTCAATCCCGCTTTTCATCCCCTCCCCTACACTTTTTGGCTTCTGCTATTGTACGTTAATTTTGTCTGTTCTTGGATCATACCTATGTGCTCTTTTGTATCTGGCTTCTTTTGCTTAATATAGTGTTTTTGCTGTTGCAATATAAGTAATTTTTTTAAATTAATGAGTAATATTATATGAATAATAAATATATTACAGCTTATCCATTCTTCATTTTAAAGAATTTCATTAAAAAAAAAATTTCTTACTCCCTAATAGAGTTTTGGCAACTCCATCATTTAGCAGTTTTCTTAAAAATAGCTGCATAGAGAGATCGGGAACCAGACAAGGATGCCCTTTATCACCGCTTTTATTCAACATGGTGCTGGAAGTCCTAGCCAGAGCAATTAGGCTAGATAAAGAAATAAAGAGCATCCAGATTGGCAAGGAAGAAGTAAAAGTATCTCTATTTGCAGATGACATGATCTTATACACAGAAAACCCTAAGGAATCCTCCAGAAAACTACTGAAACTAATAGAAGAGTTCAGCAGAGTATCGGGATACAAGATAAACATACAAAGATCGGTTGGATTCCTCTACACCAACAAAAAGAACATCGAAGAGGAAATCACCAAATCAATGCCATTAAAATACTTAGGAATAAATCTTACCAGAGATGTAAAAGACTTATACAAAGAAAACTACAGTACACTCCTGCAAGAAACCAAAAGAGACTTACATAAGTGGAAGAGCATACCTTACTCATGGATAGGAAGACTTAACATTATAAAAATGTCTATTCTACCAAAAGCGATCTGTACATTTAATGCAATTTTGATCCAAATCCCAATGACATTCTTTAATGAGATGGAGAAACAAATTACCAACTTCATATAGAAGGGAAAGAGGCCTCGGATAATTAAGCATTACTGAAAAAGAAGAACAAAGTGGGCGGCCTTACTTTACCTGATTTTAGAACCTGTTATACTGCTGCATAAAAAAAAAAAAAAAATTTTTTTTTTTTTATACTGCTGCAGTTTTTTTTTTTTTTTTTTAATACCGCCACAGTAGTCAAAACAGCCTGGTACTGGTACAATAACAGATACATGGACCAATGGAACAGAATTGAGAATCCAGACATAAATCTACCCACATATGAGCAGTTGATATTTGACAAAGGCCCCAAAACAATTAAATGGGGAAAAGACAGTCTTTTTAACAAATGGTCCTGGCATAACTGTATATCCATCTGCAAAAAAGGAAACAAGACCCATACCTCACTCCATACACGAAAACTAACTCAAAATGGATCAAAGACCTAAATGTAAAATCTAAAATGATAAAGATCATGGGAAAAAAAATAAGGACAATGTTAGGAGCCCTGATACATGGCATAAACAGTATACAAAACATTATAAAGAATGTAGAAGAAAAACTAGGTAACTGGGACCTCCTAAAAATCAAGCATCTCTGCTCATCCAAAGACTTCACCAAAAGAGTAAAAAGACTACCTACAGACTGGGAAAAAGTTTTTAGCTATGACATTTCTGATCAGCACCTGATTTCTAAAATCTACATGAACTGCAAAAACTGAACGGCAAAAAGAGAAATAACCCAATTAAAAAATGGACAAAAGATATGAATAGACACTTCACTAAAGAAGACATTCAGGTATATGAGGAAATGTTCATCATCGTTAGCCATTAGAGAAATGCAGATCAAAACTACAATGAGATTCCATCCCACTCCAACAAGGTTGGCATTAATCCAAAAAGCACAAAAGAATAAATGGTGGAGAGGCTATGGAGAGATTGGAACACTTCTACACGGCTGGTGGGAATGTTAAACGATACCACCACTTTGGAAATCAATTTGGCGCTTCCTTAAAAAGCTAGAAATAGAACTACCATACGATCCAGCAATCCTACTCCTTGGAATATATCCTAGAGAAATAAGAGTCTTTACATGAACAGATACATGCACACCCATGTTTATTGCAGCACTGTTGACAATAGCAAAAACATGGAAGCAACCAAGGTGCCCATCAACGGATGAATGGATAAATAAATTATGGTATATCCACACAATGGAATATTATGCATCGACAAAGAACAGTGAGGAATCTGTGAAACATTTTATAACATGGAGGAACCTGGAAGGCATTATGCTGAGTGAAATTGGTCAGTTGCAAAAGGACAAATATTGTATAAGACCAATATTATAAGAACTTGAGAAATAGTTTAAACTGAGAAGGAAACATTCTTTTGTGGTTATGAGAAACGGGGAGGAAGGGCGGGCGGAGGAGGGGCATTCACTAATTAGATAGTAGGTAAGAACTACTTTAGGTGAAGGGAAAGACAGCACACAATTTGGGGAGGTCAGCACAATTGGACTAAATCAAAAGCAAAGAATTTTCCTGAATAAACTGAATGCTTTGAAGGGCAGCAGAGCAGGGGCAGGGGTCTGGGGACCATGGTTTCAGGGGACATCTAAGTGAGTTGGCATAATCAAATCCATTAAGACAACATTCTGCATCCCACTTTGAAGAGTGGCGTCTGGGGTCTTAAATGCTAGCAAGCAGCAATCTAAGATGCATCAATTAGTCTCAACACACCTGGATTAAGGGATAATGAAGAACACTAAGGACACAAGGCGATTACAAGCCCAAGAGACAGAAAGGGCCACATGAACCAGAGACTACATCATCTGAGACCAGAACTACATGGTGTGCGGCTACAACCGATGACTGCCCTGACAGGGAACACAACAGAGAACCCCTGAGGGAGCAGGAGAGCAGTGGGATGCAGGCCCCAGATTCTCATATGACCAGACTTAATGGTCTGAGACTGGTAGGACCCCTGTGGTCATGGCCCCCAGACCTTCTGTTGGCCCAGGATAGGAACCATTCCTGAAGCCAACTCTTCAGACATGGATTGGACTGGACAATGGGCTGAAGAGGATTGCTGGTGAGGAGTGAGCATCTTGGATCAAGTGAACACTTGAGACTATGTTGGCATCTCCTTCCTGGAGGGGAGGTGAGAGGGTGGAGGGGGCGAAATGGACATGAAAAGAGAGAGTGGAGAGAGAGAGCAAACTGTCCCTTTAAGGGGAGAGTAACTGGGAGTGTGTAGCAAGGTGTATATGGGTTTTTGTGTGAGAGACTGACTTGATTTGTAAACTTTCACTTAAAGCACATTAAAAATTATTAAAAATAAAAAAACATTAAAAAAAGTCAATTTATTGTGTATCAATAATAAAACTGAAGGAAATGTTTGCCTCAAAAAAAAAAAAAAAAAAAAGCTGCGTAGAGTGGCCAGCAGTTCACCTACATTTCTAAACTTTCCTCTTCCATCTGTATTTTTAGGCATGTTTGCTGAGTCAGCAACATTGATTACCTTTTAGGAGAGGATGTTGATTTATTGCTCTTTTTTAAAGTTGCTCCTTATTTTTAAGTCAAATTTTTGTTGAAAGTAGCTCTTACAGGAAGTCAAATAAAATGACATGTATACCTTATACGTGAAAATAGATGAAAAAGTCAGTACGAAAAGGGAGTAACAGCTATCATGAAGTTAAAAAAAAAGATAACCTTTAGCAATAAAAATGATTGCTAAAATACATTTATTAATACGTATGTGAATTCGTTTATTCTTTCAACAAATATATTTTTGAGCTATGGAAGCCGATGAGAAAAAGACAGTGACCCTAACTTTTTGGTGAAGAAGCTCTCCAATAAACAAAAATAAATAATAATGTAATTTTAGGTAGTGCTTTAAGTTCTCTGATTAAAAATAAATTAGGATAAAAGGGATAGAGCCATGGGGGTGGTTATTTTTCTAAGGTAGTGAGGAAAAGCCTCTCTGAAGAGTTGGCATTTGAGCAGAGACCTCCAGGCGGAGGGAACAGGAAGTGTAAAAGGCCTGAAGCAGGAAAACGCTTAAAAACGGAAAAAAAACCAGTTACGGTGCAGTGAGGGAAATATGAGGTTGGAGGGGATCAGATCACGTAGGGCCTTCTAGGCCACAGCAAGAGGTTTCAGTTTTGTTTAATTGTGGTATGGAAAGCCATTGAAAAGTTTTGAACAGGTAAAAAGGATGACTCTGCCTGCTGTGTGGAAAATAGACTGTAGGGGAACAATGATAGAAACATGGATACCACACTTTTTCACTAATTCAGGTGACAGAATGATAGTGGGCTTGAACTAGGTGGTAGAGATGGGGATGATAAAAAATGGTTAGATTCAGGATATGTTTTGAAGTTAGACCTATTTTTTTATATATAGTTCTGTTAAATTGACTATAGGAGGAATTCCCTGACAGGATTTAGAAAGGGGAGGGTTTGGAAAAAATTTATAGTAGTGCATTAGTCAGGGTAGGCTAACTTCTAAATAATCACTGAGTATCAGTCGTTCTACACAGTAAAAGTTGATATCTCCTTTACATCACAGTCCCGTGTAAGTGGGGGTAGGGTGATGGTGGGCTCTCTGTTCCTTGTGGTCGGTTGGAAACCAGGCTCCTTCCAGCTTATGGCTCTCTTATCCTTAGGGCCTCAGAACCTTTTGCTGGATCCTCTTGATTTCCCAGCAGACCAGAAAAGAGAGCCACTCTTGGGGCTTTTATTAAAGCCTGGAGCAGATGTATCTCACTCACATCTGTGCACTGAACAGTGATGTAGGGCATGTTTGGCCACGTGTAACTTCAAGGAAGGCTGGGAAATACAGTCTAACTCTGTGCTCATGCAGAGGAGGCGATGGGGTTTGTAGGCCACCTAGTCTGCTTCTGCCACAATACAAGATTGTTTGGGGGCTTTTGAAAATAAATTGCCACAAAACACATGGGTTTGCAAAGTTTAAAAATCCAAATGTTTACATGTTGAAATAAGTTCCACGTATGTTTATGTATGTGATTGTACATTAGTATGGTAATAACTTCATTTGTTTGTAGAATGGTTTGTCATAGTGATCCTATAGGACAGCATAGAATGTCCCATAGGGTTTTCAAGGAGCGAGTGGTGGAATCAAATTGCTGACCTTTTGGTTGGCAGCTGAGCTCTTAACCACTGCACCACCAGGACTCCTGTAAATACTATAGGACGAAGAAATATGAGTATTAGTTTTGGAACACCACTTTCCCGTAGTTATTTATTTAAAAGAAGTTCAAAATGTTTGAAGGTTCTCTCCCCATAAAATTTACATCTGTAGGTAAATCAGTAATGTTTTCTAAAAAAATGAACCTTGCCTTGATAGTACGGTGGTTTTCTTTTTATATGTACCAGTGAGGCCTTTGCTTTGAGCTTTTTTTTCAGCAGTGATGTTAGATTTTAAAATTTTTTTAGACATTTCCCTGATTCTGTCCTTCCATTCCTCTTTCTGATTGATAATATATAATCCTGGTGATTAACATTCATCAATAGATCCCTATGGTAAAGCAAGTAAGAGGCTAGAGTTTTTTTTTTTTTCTTGGAAAATAACCTTGAGAAGTTGATAGAGAAGCAGAAGCAACATTAACAAAATTTTTTTAGAAAATTAAATTTTATTAGCATTATTTCAGACACAGAACTAAAATCTTTATTTGAATCGTTTTAATTGAACGTCTAATTTAAAGGAAACCATATTTTCTAATTGTGTTTTCTTTTTTCACCACAGTTTTCCTCTATAATTAGTCCCTTCTAACTCAACCCGGTGAATAACACCAGAAGCTGGCCTATTCTGGACCACACCCGACTGACCACAGCAATTGTCTCACCACATTGGTTCCCCTTGTCAGCGTATGCTTTTGAAGTAACTACATTGGGATAGGGGACAAAGAGAATATTAAATATACCTAATTCTTTACATGCATTGTTTTGTTTTATTTTGTTATCAGGCAGTTATCCCCACATTACCTATTGAGTAAATTTCTTTTTTCCCTGCTGATTTGAAATGCCATCTTTATATCATAAAGTAAGTTCTCATAGGCTTTTGGGTCCTTTTTTATGCTTTAAGTCTTAATTTTCTGATTTGAAAAGTCATTTGTTACCTGTCTCAGAATTGCTGTTCAACTCAAATCAAGAAATGTATGTCAAACTTATTTTTGGTGAAAGTATAAAAGCAAATTTTGAAGATTTCCCAAAAACCTAATGTTTTTGTCCATTTTTTAATATGTGTGTACCTTTATGTATAGTTTTACATTTCACCTTTTTTCCTTTTGTCATCATATTGTGCATCCCTTGCCATATTTCTGCCTAGTTGGCATACAGGTATCCCTCACTATCCAAATCTGTTTAATTCTCCAATTTGGATATTAAATTTGAAATTTAGATAGCCTTTTTTGTATCTATTTGACCTTCCCCAAGTTTAGATAGGAAGTAGCAAGCCTTTTGCTTCCTGTGTTTACATGGTGAGATTTTTAGATATGAGGAATTTGTTTAAAGAGGAATACCTATGTCCCCAAAGGGCATTCCTCTGAAATGCTACCTATTATATAGTGCGTTTTTTTTAATGGAGAGCAGATGCCCAACTCAAACTGGCTCAAGGAATAAAAGGGAGTTGTTTGGCATACTTAATAGGGAAGCTCAGTGGTTGAGCTTACTTGAGGCTTGACTGGATTCATTGGCTCAAACAGTGTTGATGAGGCTGTGTGCATTAGTTTCACTTCATTTAATTGCAAAGAGGCTTCTTCTATGCTCATAGCGACCCTATAGGACAGGGTAGAACTGTCCCATAGAGTTTCCAAGGAGTGCCTGGCGATTTGAACTGCTGACCTCTTGGTTAACAGCCGTAGCACTTAACCACTACGCCACCAGGGTTTCATATGAGTCGGAATCGACTCGACGGCAGTGGGTAGGTGGGTTTTTTCTGTGCATTCAGGAAAGATGGCTGCCAGCAGTTGTAGGTTTACATCTTTCTACCTTAGGTGTCTTAGTGGGGGGATGGGGAGGAAGAACTCTTCTTTCCCAGTAGTTGCCCCAAAAGTTCCAGTATAGAATAGAATCTATTGAACAGCCACTGTGGCTAGGGGTATTTTAATAAACTGTGATTGGCTGGGCCTGGGTCGCAGCCAATATACGCCCCCAAAAAACAGACAAAAAATCTGGGGGATGAGCTTATTCCACTCAAACTGTATCAGATGACGAAGGGGAAGAAGTGGTTCTTCAAAGGAAAACACAATACTTCTACCAGAAGAGGGTACATTACATACTGGGCAGGCGAAAACAATAGCTGTCTATGTACCTGTGCTACAGTGTGTCATATGATAACTCCTTTCTCCTATCACCTTTTCTTTAACTGAAATGCTACAAAATGTTTTTTGTCTCAGCACCCAGTTTGGCTTTTACTTGCATTGATGTACTTTAGGTGAAAGTTGCTCTTTTATGTCCTGTCTGGTGATGAAGGTCAGCTGACCTGTACTCTTGTCACATCTTTCCTCAAAATCTTGCTCCCTCCATTCTCTTTTTTTTCTTTAATTTTTTTCAGAAGAAGAGATAGCATTTTTGTCTTAACTATCTGAGATGAAGCTATCCAACTTTGACCTAAATCTCATTTAATGTTGCTTACTCAAGAACCTTGGTTTGTTAGTTAGACCTACTTTTTCTTTATCTTTCAGTTTCTGCATCTCTGCTTGATCCTGTTCATGATTGTATAGGTATGCTCCCAAGCCCCTAAAAAACATTTCTCTCACACTCCTTTTCCTTCTTTTCTTTATGGCAGTTTTGACCAACACCTGCTAGGTATTTGTTTGCCACTCTGTCACTTAATTCTTAGCTTCTTATAGTCTTTTTCTAATTCCCACTTCTCTGCAAGATTACCAGTGATACCCTGAGACCTTTTTCTCAGGCCTTAACCTAGAATGATAGTGTGTGACAGCTAGAAAGAACCTGAAATATTTAACTCTCTTTTTCTATTTTGTTTAATCTTATTTTGGTATCTGTTTGGCTAGTATTTACATGGTATGTCGTCTCCCATTTTTTCTTTTTATTTTCAGATTCTATATGCTCATGTTCTAGATTTGCATCTATTAAAAACTACGTAGAGTTAGATTTAAAAATTCTGATCTGACAATCTTTGTCTTTTAACTGGAGTACGTTAATGCAATTACTGACACATTTAGTTTTAAAACTACTATCTGCTTTCTATTTGTTCTAATTTTTTCACTCCTTTCTTGCCTTCTTTTGAATTGATTGATTTTATCATTCCATTTTTTTTTCACTCTGCTGTTTCATAAGTTGGAAACCCTGGTGGTGTAGTGGTTAAGAGCTTGGCTGCTAACCAAAAGGTTGGCAGTTTGAGACCACCAGGTGCTCCTTGGAAACCATATGGGGCAGTTCTACTCTGTTCTATAGGGTTGCTACAACTCAGAATTGGCTCGATGGCAATGGATTTTTTTTCCCCCTTATTTCTTAATTTGGTAAGTTAATACTCGGCAAAGGGCCACGTAGTAAAAATTTTTGACTTTGTGAGCCAAATGGTCCCTGTCACAACTACTTAATTTTGCTGTTGTAATGCAAAAGCATCCATAGATAATAGGTGAATGAATGAGTTACAGATAAAGGACTGAATAAAAATCCAGATAAAAGAGCACGTAGGTTGGGACCAGAACCGTGGAGAATAACTGAGTCTTTAAAGTGAGATAGCGGAAAAGGAGCTGTGAGAGTGAGTCAAAGGAAGAATAAGTACATTAGGAAGACTATAAGAAGAATAATTGTCAGGTGAGGGCAGAGTTTCAAGAAGGAGAAGATGGGTATCGTAGTCAAATGTTACAGTGTAGTGTGTTAAGATGAGGATTAAGAAGAGGCCTTTGGCTTTGGCATCTCTGGTAACTGGTGGCTTCTTCAAAGAGCATTGTCAGCACCGTGCTGTGTGGGGGGAGTGGTAAAGGAGTGGAGAATGGGAATATAGGCCAGTGATTCCTGAATACTGTTCTTTGGTAATCCAACAACAATAAAATTGCCTGGGTTATCCCACCGCGGAACCACTATAAAACCAAACCAGTTGCTGTCCAGTTGACTCGTAACTCATGGTGACTCCATGTGTGTCAGGGTAGAACTGCTCCATAGGGTTTTCAGTGGCTGATTTTGGGAAGTAGATTGCCAGGCCTTTCTTCCAAGGCACCTCTCGGTGGACTTGAACTGCCAACCTTTTGGTTAGCAGTGAGAACATAATAATTTGTACCACCCAGGGACTCCAAGAACCACTGTATGGCCTGGGAATGTATATTTTTAAAAAGTTCCCCAGGTGATTCTGATGAACACTTGTGCTTGGGAATTACAGATGTACTTTTCAAACAGTTTAGCAAGGATTGTCTTGCCATCAAGACGGGTTGGTGTCTTAATTATCTAGCTAGTGCTGCTATAACAAATACCACAAGTGGGTGGCTTTAACAAACATATTTTCTCAGTTTAGGAGACCAGAAGTCCAAATTCAGGGCACCAGCTGTAGGGGAAAGCTTTCTCTCTCTGTCAGCTCTGGAGGAAGGTCCTTGTCTCTTCAGCTTTTGCTTCTTGGTTCCTCGGAGATGTGTCTTGGCATCTGTCTTTCCCCATTTCTGCTTCTCTCTTGCTTGTTTAATCTCTTATATCTCAAAAGAGATATCTTCAAGACACACCTTATACTAATCCTGCCTTATTAACAGAACAAAGACAGCCCATTCCCAAATGAGATTATAACAACAGGCATAGGGGTTAGGATTTACAACACATATTTTTTGGGGACATAATTCAGTTCATAACAGTGAGTTGATATTTTGAGGCAACCTCTTTTTCCAAACACAAAGCAGTGATTGATAAAATAACAAAAACAGAAAACCAAAGGGACATAAATGAAGCTCAAAAAAAGATAAGCATTTCCATGACTCAGAAAGGGGGTAGAACACAAAGCAGTAAATGGGACTATAGCTGGGAACCTGCAAAGGCAGCCAAGGTTTTCGCTTCTTTGAGGTAACAGGGAGGGGCAGTTGGAAATGGGCTCATTGTTGGAAACCATGGGCCAGGCTAGGGCTTCACTCTTGAGAGAGATGTTTCTGAGTTTAGTTCTAGGACTACCATATTATACAACTTCGGGAATCAGATTGTGATTATGCAGTGCATCTCTTGGAGTAGTGCAGTGCCCAGCCTGTCTGGCTGTAAGGAGTAGCTTTGCTGCCGTCTGCTGCCAGAGGCCACTGCATTGTCTGGGAATCGAATTCAGGTCTCCTGCATAGAGGGTGCGAATCCTACCACTGAACCACCAGTGCTCTCAGGAACCTGCTGTCTCAGGGTATATCCTCACTGTTGTTGCCAAGAAGAATCTCTTGATTTAAATAAACCAACTCTAAGAAAAATATTTGAGAGATAACTGGGGAAATTTGAACAGTGACCAATTATTTAATATTAAAAATTATAAAATTTTAAGGTGTGGTTATATTATAGTGTTAGAAAAAGGCAGTAAATAGTAGATTCTCAGTAAATGTTTTTATGAATAACAAAAAGAACTTCCATCAAAAACTGTACCTGTAAAGGAAGATTCTCAAACAAATGAAGCTATCTAATATTAGGAAAGATATGCAATTAAATCAACAATCAAAAAAGCAGTTCATCCTGGATAACATAAAATACTAAAGTACATAGGATTTTCAAAGAGATAAGGTAGAGAGTCACAGCCCTTAAATTAAAACAGTTATGAAATCTAAACAGACAGAAGATCAGGTGGATATAAAAATAACAGAAACATTAGAAATGGAAAATATAATTACTGTAATTAAAAAAAAATGGTACTATTGAATGGAAAAGGCAGCAAAATGTCAGTTCTTTCCCAAATTAATCTATAAACTCAGTGCAGTGTCAATCAAAATGCCAAAAAAAAAAAAAATGTTCATGGTAGTTCAAATTCTTATGGTAAATAGCCAAAGTAACATTAACCCTTTTAAGACCAAATTATTTTTTGCTTCGAGTTTTGGTGATACCATGTATTTTCATTAATGGAAGCATGCTGAATCATTGCGTGTTGTTGAATTTTTGGTAGGTAGTATGGATTTTTTTTCTTGCTCTCCCACAAGCCTACCCTTAGAGAGGGACATACATCGCCCCACTAATTCTACTCCTCAGAATCCCACTGAGTACGTGGATATATATATATCCCCCCAAATTTTTCAAAATTTCTGTTTTTCCTACTAAAAATGCGCAAACCTTATACATCACCTTGTAGAAACAGTAATTTGTGTCACATGACAGTTTATTTGGTTTCAAACCATAAGGGCCCCCGCCTTGTGGCAGCATTCACTGTCAGTGGAAAAGCAGCTTCCTAATGAAGTTGAGAGACAGAAAATGTTGATGGACAACCATATGTGTCACTGGTCATGAAAAGAACAAATTGAGGGGCATACTCTTCAGATGCCACAACTTACAGAGCTGTAGTGATTAAGAAAGGATCAGGTATGGACAAGACCAGTGAGTGGAACAGAATACAGAGCCCGGAAGAGATTGATATATAGAAATTTGCTACATGACAAAGGTGATATTGTGAATCAGTGGGGTCCTGGTTTAATTGCTAATGTGAATTGAGGTGAAAAAAATTAAGAGCCCTAAAAACTCAAAAAATCCATTGCTGTCAAGTTGATTCTGACTCATAGTGACCCTATTGGATAGAGTAGAACTGCCCCACAGGGTTTACAAGGCTGTAAATCTTTATGGAACCAGACTGCCACATCTCCCTTCTGTGGAGCGGCTGGTGGGTTCTAACCGCCGACCTTGCCGTTAGCAGCCGAGAGTTTAAATGTGTTACCGGGACTCCTTCAAAACCCATTGCCTCTAGTGTATTCTGACTGATAGCGACCCGTAGGGATTTCCAAGGCTATAATTATTTACAGATTTACTGTGAAGATTTACCCATAGGAGTTTCCAAGGCTGTAAATATTAACATGCAGAGTGGCTGTTGGATTCGAACCACAGACCTTTTTCTTAGCAGTCAACCTCTTAAACACTGAACCACCAGGGCTTCTATAAGAGCCCTGAAGGTTATAACCTAAAGGTTAGTGGTTTGAAGCCACCCAGTGGTACTGCAGAAGGAAGGGCTGGCGATCTGCTTCCACAAAGATCATAGCCAAGAAGACCCTGTGGAGCAGTTCTACTGTGTAACATACTGGGTAGCCATAAGTCAGAATTGATTTGGTGGCAACAGGTTTGGTTTTGGTTTTACCTCACAGCTTATCAAGAAAATAAATTCTGTGTGGAATGACGTAAGGAAAATTTAAGCCTTTTAGAAGAAATATAGGGTAAATAACTATGTCCTCAAGGAAAGATTTTTAAAATCTGTGAATAAACCAAACCAAACCCATTGCTGTTGGGTTGATTTGGACTCATAGTGACCCTATTAAAATGCATACCAGGAGATGATAATATGTGGGCTTTAGAGCCAGGCTGTCTGTTTCAGATTTCAGCTTTAGCAGATTTGGGTAAGTTATATAATCTTTCTGTGTTTGTTTCCTCATTTTTAAATGAGGGTGATGATGATAAAACAACCCTCACAATGGAATTGTGAGGATTAAATGAAATAACCTATATGAAGTGCTTAGAAAAATGGCGAGTAAGTACTCAGTAAGAGTTAACTGCAGTGATTGTTCATGTTATTAAAAAAATAGAGCATAGACTGTAAAGAAAAGGGTTGATAAATCTGACTTTATTAAAAATAAAAACTTCTGTACGGAAAAGATAATGTAAACAATATAGATATATAAGCCACTGATTGGTAGGAGATATTTGCCATACATTTAGCTGAAAACTGATTAATATTCAGGACATATGAAAATCTCAGTCAAATTACTAAAGAAAAGAGAACTCATTAAAAAAAGAGAAAAGAAAATGACTGAAGTAACATTGCCCAAATGGCAAATGAGTGGATTTAAGAGTTGCTCATTCTCACTAGTAATCAGGGGAGCACAAATTAAAATAAGATAGCTTGTCATACTTACTAATTGGTAGAAACTCAAGCCTGACAACACTAACTTTTGGAATGCAGCGATGCTCACCACGGTACCACCAATGCCACTCTGGCAATACTAACTTTTGGGAAGGAAGGAGAGAAATATGAACACTTCTACATGAGTTGTGAAGTAGTAAATTAGTACAGCCACTTTGGACAGCATTTTGTCAGTGTCTGGTATTGTAGTTAGCTGGTGCTGCTGTTAACAGAAGTACCACAAGTGCATGGCTTTAACAAAGAGAAATTTATTCTCTGACAGTCTAGGAGGCTAGAAGTCCAGAGTCAGGGTGCCAGCTCCAGGGGAAGGCTTTGTGACTCTGTCGACTCTGGAGGAAAGTCCTTGTCGTTAATCTTCTCCAATTGTGGAGCTTCTCAGTGCAGGGACCCTGTTGCAAAGTACACGCTATTCTTCTGGCTCTTGTTTTTTGATGGTATAAGGTCTTCATGTCTCTCTGTTCCCTTCTCTCTCTTTTATCTCAGAAGAGTTTGATATAATGCAAAACCTAATCTCGTGATTGAGTCCTGCCTCATTAACATAACTGCCTCTAATCCTGTCTCATTAACAACATAGAGGTAGGATTTACAACACATAGGAATATCACAACAGGTGACAAAATGGTAGGCAATTACATAATACTGAGAATCATGGCCTAGCCATGTTAACAGATATTTTTGGGGGACATAATTCAATCCAGGACATCTGGTAAAGTTTGAAGATACCTAAAACCCACTCCCACTCCTGGGTACAAAGCCCAGAGATCTCCTAGCAAAAGTGCATACAGAAATACATATGAGAATTGCAGTGTAATATTGAAAACAATATAAATGTTCACTGGAAACAGAGTGGATTAATATTGTATAATTATACAAGGGATATTATTTGTTAGTTAATAAAGTTTAACTGTATTTATCAACATTTATAAAGAGACAATGTTAAGATCAAGTGAGAAGTAGTGTGGTACATTTTTTAAAGCTTAAAAAATACTGTGTATAATTTATGGACCTCTTTAAAGTGTTCAGGAGCAAAGATGTCACCTTGAAGACTAAGGTGCGCCTGACCCAAGCGATGGTATTTTCAATCACATCATATGCATGTGAAAGCTGGATAATGAGTAAAGAAGACTGAAGAAGAATTGATGCCTTTGAATTGTGGTGTTGGCGAAGAATATTGAATATACCATGGAGTGCCAGAAGAACGAATAAATCTGTCTTAGAAGAAGTACAACCAGAATGCTCCTTAGAAGCAAGGATGGCGAGACTGCGTCTTACATACTTTGGACATGTTGTCAGGTGGGATCAGTCTCTGGAGAAGGACATCATGCTTGACAAAGTACAGGGTCAGAGGAAAAGAGGAAGACCCTCAATGAGGTGGATTGACACAGTGGCTGCAACAATGAGCTCAAGCATAACGATTGTAAAGGATGGCGCAGGACCGGGCAGTGTTTCGTTCTGTTGTGCATGGGGTTGCTATGAGTCGGAGCCGACTCGACGGCACCTAACAACAACAACAACAACAACAACAACATAGTTTATGGAGACCCACACATGTAATAAGCATATAAAAACATTCATGGGAGTACTTCCAACCTCAGGATAGTGGTTACCTCTGTGGAGCAAGGGAAGGAGCTTTAACTGTGTCTCTGATATTTTATTTCTTTATAAAATGATCTGGAGCAAATATAGCAATTTTAAAATTTGTTGAATCTGGGTGGTAGGTATATGGCTGCTTTTTTATTTTCTGTGCTTTAAGTGAAAGTTTACAAATCAAGTCAGTCTCTCATATAAAAACTTATACACATCTTGCAGTGTACTTCTAGCTGCTCTGCCCTAATGAGACAGCAAACTCCTCCTCTCCACCCTGTATTCCCTGTGTCCATTCAGCCAGCTCCTGTTCCCCTCTGCCTTCTCATCTCCCCTGCAGACAAGAGCTACCCACATAGTCTCATGTGTCTACTTGAGCCAAGAAGCTCACTCCTCACCAGTATCATTTTCTGTCTTATAGTCCAGCCCAATCCCCATCTGAAGAATTGGCTTTGGGAATTGTTCCAGTCTTGGGCTAACAGAGGATCCAGGGACCATGACCTCCAGGGTCCCTCTAGTTTCAGTCAGACCATTAAGTCTGGTCTTTTTACAAGAATTTGAGGTCAGCATCCCACTGTTCTCCTGCTCCATCAGGGATTCCCTGTTGTGTTCCCTGTCAGGGCACTTATTGGTGGTAGCTGGGCACCATCTAGTTCTTCCAGCCTAGGGTTGACGTAGTCTCTGGTTTATGTGGCCCTTTCTGTCTCTTGGGCTCATATTTACCTTCTATCTTTGGTGTTCTTCATTCTCCTTTGCTCCAGGAGGGTTGAGACCAATTGATGCATCTTAGATGGCTGCTTGCTAGTGTTTAAGACCCCACGTATGGCTGCTTTTTATATGTTCTATGATTTTCTCTGTGTTTCAAAGATCATCTAGGGAAACGGTAAGAAACAAGTTCTTGATTAAAGGACTTTGACAAACTGGGTGGTAGTATGAGAGGAAAGTAACTGAAGGTATTTTTTTTTCTCATAGCACAGCATCTTTACATAATTAAAGAATGAAATAAGTAAAAGGGAAAGATGGATAACACGAGAGTGTTTTTTTTTTGATGAGGCAAGTTAGTAATGGAGATGAGAAAAAATAGGATTTTATAAGTCCTGGAAAGGACATAGGATGTAATTTCTTTGTTGACAGGAATGGAAGAATAAAAAGGAGATGAAAATAGGAATGCAGTTTGAGTTGGAGAAGTCATTTAAGGAAAATAAGTATTTTCTCAGGTATAAAAATTGAAATCAATTTTCTAGAAGTTGATAGATGTGAGAGTTGAGAAGATTGGAAGGATATGAAGAGTACTTGTAAGGAATGAAATAAGGATACATAAAAAGGTAGAACAGTAGCATTCAGAGTCAAAGTGAGATTGAATAAAATTTGTAATGGTGCCAACTCAGGCTAGTTGTATAATTTTGCCAGCTTTGTTGAGCAAGCCGGGGTAGGATCTCTTTGTTGTCACTGACATACCACCTCACCTACCCATCCTGGGGGAGAGTCAGACCCTGGAATTTTCTGAAACTACGTCCATCTCCGTAGCAGGTCTTTCTCATGTGTTCTTTTTGTTATAACTTTTATCTAGTTTAATTTCTTTGTTTATGTCATTTCATCATGTTTTTAATGAATTTCATAAAATTTATGCTCCATCGATGGCATTCTTTCTTGATTTGCTTTATCCTGAAGAGATTGGGGTGCAGTGTGATTAGATTTGTGCAGTTATTACTATCCACCTTTTTCCAGTCTTCAGTGAGGGTCTTCAAGTATAAGGAAAGAACTTGGTTCTAATGCCAGGTACTTTAGAAACATTAGAAATAGTTGAGGATAAGATAATTCATCTTGTACTGTTTGATATATGGAATAACTGAATTAATATACTAAAACATGGATTTTTTTTTGGCAAGTTTCTATTTTAGGAAGTGCCCAGATTTGGACAATAAAATGCAATAATTATGTGGTTTCAATGAGACTGTTTTTAAAATCACTATATTGTACAATTTTTTTTTTTTTTTATATTGTACAAGTGGTTAAGAGCTATGGCTGCAAACCAAAAGGTTGGCAGTTTGTATCCACCATTTGCTCTTTTGAAACCCTATCGGGCAGTTCTACTCTGCCCTATAGGTTAACTATGAGTCAGAATCGAATCCACTGCATTGGTTTTGGTTTGATTTTTGGTTTCATACTAAGAGAAGAGCTGGATTTTGTGTTCTAAAAGTATAATCAACATGATTGTTAAGCTTTTCTTTCTTGAGCATCAGAAAACAATAATTATAGAATGACTTCTAAATGTTTCACATTATTTTTTGTTACAGTTTTTTGCCAAGAAAATGATCTGCACAATCTTGAACATGTACTATCCATGCTGATGGGAGAGGATCCAATATGAATATAAGTGATGGAGGAAGACGACGCTTTGAAGATAATGAACATACGTTACATATCTATCCTGGGACTATTTCAGAAGGGACAATCTACTGTCCAATTCCTGCCAGAAGAAACTCCACAGCTGCTGAGGTGATTGACTCTCTTATAAACAGACTCCATCTTGACAAAACAAAATGTTATGTTCTAGCAGAAGTAAAGGAATTTGGTGGAGAAGAATGGATACTCAATCCAACAGACTGTCCGGTTCAGCGAATGATGTTGTGGCCCCGAATGGCTCTGGAAAATCGCTTAAGTGGAGAGGACTACCGCTTTCTTTTAAGGGAAAAAAATCTTGATGGATCAATCCATTATGGAAGTCTTCAGTCATGGCTACGGGTAACAGAAGAACGCCGCAGGATGATGGAACGAGGTTTTCTTCCACAGCCACAACAGAAAGACTTTGATGATTT
Source organism: Elephas maximus indicus (assembly GCF_024166365.1). NCBI lineage: Eukaryota > Metazoa > Chordata > Mammalia > Proboscidea > Elephantidae > Elephas > Elephas maximus. The sequence continues at coordinate 62,374,436 of NC_064831.1, read as the reverse complement.
ATGTAGCTTACCTGATTTGAATGAGAAAACTCTTTTAGAAAACCTACGAAATCGCTTTAAACATGAAAAAATTTATACCTATGTTGGCAGTATTCTAATAGTTATTAACCCGTTTAAGTTTCTTCCTATTTATAACCCCAAATATGTAAAAATGTATGATAACCACCAATTAGGAAAACTTGAGCCCCACATTTATGCTGTGGCCGATGTAGCTTATCATGCGATGCTTCAACGCAGAAAGAATCAGTGCATTGTGATTTCAGGAGAGAGCGGTTCCGGGAAGACTCAAAGCACAAACTTTCTTATTCACCACCTTACTGCCCTCAGCCAGAAAGGATTTGCCAGTGGAGTAGAACAGATTATTCTTGGAGCTGGGCCAGTACTTGAGGTAAGTGTGTAGAAATATTTTTATCACTCCTAAACATATCTTAAAAATATTTTTTAAAAAAGTATTCGATAGATGTTACAAGATGAAATAGAACTAATTGGAAGTTTAGGCATCATTTGTAGTTACTAAGGGAAACCGTACCTTGTGAATTCTAGTATTTCTATTTAATTAACTTGATAAATGCACAGCTTCACATTAGGATCATGGAAGATGGGAAAACAAAAACGGCAGTGTGAAAGATTGAAGGGAGAAAGAATGTGACAGTGGTCATTCTTTTTGAAATGGTGTCATTGGGTATAGTGATGCAGAAGAAAGAGATGACTGGAATTATGTCTCTCTGTGAAGGGAGAAAGCAGGGTCAGGACTTCTGTCTGTAGGACGGACTGTAATCGGGCTGTGAAAGAAGGTGGTTGGGGAAAATATTCTTGCCAGTGTGTTTGCATCTCTGCAACTTCAAGGTCCATGCCTGCCATTGAAACTCTTACGGGTTCACTTTTGAAAATGTAGAGAATATGGGGAAAAGATGTTCAGTTGTAGAATTTTTTAGAAGTAATACTATGAAATGTAGAAAAGAGAGAATACTGTTTTAGTTTTAAACCTGAAAGGAAAAGGCAGTATTACTTAGTTTTTTTTTTTTTTTCAAACAGGTTGTGTGAAATATAGTTGAGATACAGTAAACTGCATACATATAAAGTGTACAGTTTGATAAGTATTGACGTGTATATACCACCACCATAGTCAAGATAGTGAACATCTGTTACCCCAGAGTTACTCCTGTCCCTTAGTAATTCCTTTCTCACACTGCTCTCAGCCCACTCATCTACAGCAACCACTGATTTGCTTCTGTCAGTATAGTTTGCATTTTCTAGAATTTTATATAAATGGAATCATGTAGTATGTATCCATATTGTTGCATATGTCAGTAATTCATTTCTTTTTATTGCTGAGTAATATTCCATTGTTTAGATATACCTCAGTTTGTTTATGCTTTCACCTACTGATGGACATTTGAGTTGTTTCTAGGTTTATTTTAGGTATACAGTGGTATCTCATTGTGGTTTTAATTTACATTTCCTTACTGATGTATGATGTTGAATATCTTTTCATGTGCTTATTTGCCGTCTATATATCTTCTTTAAAAAAAAATTCATTTCCCTAAATTTTACTTATTTCATTGTTGAGAGTATACCCAGCAAAACATACACCAATTCAACAGTCTCTACATGTACAATTTAGTGACATTGATTACATTCTTTGCGCTGTGCAGTCATTCTTACCCTCCTTTTCTGAGTTGACATAAACTCACTGCCCCCTAAGGCTAGTGATGCGGAACATCTTTTCATGTGTTTGGTGGCCATTTGAATGTCCTCCTTGGTGAAATGTCTCTTCAGGCCCTTTGTACATTTTATGATTGGATTATTTGTCATTTTGTTGTTAAGTTGTCAAGGTTTTATGTATATTTTGGTTATTAGGTTGTCCGAAGATATTCTCGTGGTCGATAGTTCGCCTATTCACTTTTTTGGTAACGCCTTTTAATGAACAAAGGTTTTTAATTTTTATAAAGTCCCATTTGTTTATTTTGTTTTTTGCTTGTTGTGCTTTTGTTATTATATTAGATAATCCACTGTTGAAAGCTAGCCTGACAGTGTTGTCCCCACTTATTTTTCTAAGAATTTTATGGTTTTAGTGTGTACATTCAGGTCCTTAATTCATTTTGAATTTGTTTTTGTGTGTGGTGTGAGGCATGGACCCTGTTTCATTTTTCTGCGTGTGAAAATCCAGTTTTTCTCAGCACCATTTATTTAAGAGACTCTTCTTTCCCTATCAAATGAACTTATTAGCATCCTTGTCAAAAATCAGTTGACCATAGATGTATGAGTTTATTTTTGGACTCTGAATTTTATTCCATTGGTCTATGTGTCTATTGTTAAACCAGTACCAGGCTGTTTTTACTATTATAGCTGTATAGTATGTTTTAAAATCAGGAAATGTGAATCTTCCCACTTTGTTCTTTCCTTTCAGCATCGTTTTAGCCATTTGGGCGTCTTGACAGTTGAGGATTGGTTTTTCTATTTCTGTAAAGAAGGCTGTTGGGATTTTGATCGAGATTGCGTTGAATCTATAGATCACCTTTGGGTAGTATTAACAACAGTATTAAGTCTTCCAATCCATGAATATGGAACATCTTTCCATTTATTTAAGTCTTCTTTTATCTCTTTTGGAGTCTTGGTGGTGTGGTGGTTAAGAGCTTGGCTCCCAACCTAAAGGTTGGCAGTTCGAATCTACCTGCTGCTCCTTGGAAACCCTGTGGGGCAGTTCTCCTCTGTCCTGTAGGGTTGCTATGAGTCAGAATTGATTCAACGGCAATGGGTTTTTGGTTTGATTTTTATCTCTTTCAGCAGTGTTTTATAGTTTTCATTGTATAAGTCCTTCATGTCCCGAGATGCTGTTGTGAATAGAGTTGTTTACCTAACTTCCCTTTCAGATTTCTCATTGCTGGTATAGAAACCCGACTGGTTTTTTCTTTGTTGATCTTGTACCTTGTAACTTTGCTAAATACCTCTATTAGCTTTAGAAGTTTTCTCGTGGACTCTTTGGGATTTTCTGTACATAGGACCATATAATCTGTGAAGAGAGACAATTTTACTTCTTTTCCAATCTGGATACCTTTTATTTCTTTTTCTTGTCTTATTGCTTTGGCTAGGACCTTTAATGCACTGTTGAATAGAAGTGGTGAGATTGGGCACCCTTGTCTTGTTCCTGATTTCAAGAAAAAAGTTCTAAGTCTTTCTCCATTAAGTACAATATTGGCTGTTGGCTTTTTATATATGCCCTGAATCATAGTGAGGAATTTCCCTTATATTCCAGTCTCCTTTAGGGTTTTCATCAAGAAAGGGTGTTGAATTTTATCAAGTGCTTTTTTACATCCATAGAGATGATTATGTTGTTCTTTTCCTTTGATGTGGTATATTACATTGATTGATTTTCTAATGTTGAACTGTCCCTCCTTGCATTCCTTGAATAAATTGCACTTGGTCATGGCATATGACTCTTTTAACGTGCTGTTAGACTCTGTTCACTAGTATTTTGTTGAGGATTTTTACATCTGTACTCATAAGAGGTATTGGCCTGTAGTTTTCTTTTTTTGTATCTTTGTCTGGCTTGGGTATCATGGTTGTATTTGCTTCACAGCATAAATTAGGGAGTATTTGTTTTCTGCCATTTGGAAGAGTTTGAATAGTATTGGCATCAGTTCTTCTCTTAATGTTTGGTAGAATTCCCCAGTGAAGCCTCCTGGTCCAGGGCTTTTTTTTTTGGGGGGAAGGTTTTGGATCCCTGATTTGATTTCTTCACTTGGGACTTTCTGTTTCCTCTCGAGTCAGTTTAGGTAGGTTGGGTGCTTCTAAGAATTTGTCCATTTCATCTAGATTATCCCGTTTGTTGCCATACAGTTGTTAAAAATGTTGTTGTTAGGTGTTGGTTCTGACTTATAGTGACACTCTGTGCAACAGAATGAAACACTGCTTTTTCCTGCAGGATCCTCACAATTGTTGCTATACTTGAGCCTCTTGTTGCAATGTCATTCTGTCTCACTGAAAGTCTTCCTCTCTTTTGTTGACCCTCTATTTTACCAAGCATGATGTCCTTCTTCAGGGACTGGTCCCTCCTGATAATATGTTCAAAGTATGTGAAATAAAGTCTTGCCATCCTTGCTTCTAAGGAACATTCTGGCTGTACTTCTTCCAAGACAGATTTGTTTGTTCTTCTGGCAGTCTGTGGTATATTCAATATTCTTTGCCAACACCATAATTCAAAGACATTGATTCTTTTTCGATCTTCGTTATTCATTGTCCAGGTTTTACATGCATATGAGGTGATTGAAAATACCGTGGCTTGGGTCAGGCACACCTTAGCCTTCAAAGTGACATCTTTGCTTTAAAGAGGTCTTTTGCAGCAGACTCTTTGAAACCTAGGAGGCTGTGGCCCCACCATTTGAGATCTAGGAGACCGTGGCCCCTACCCCTGAAACTGAGAAGGCCTTATGCCATGTTCCTTCCAGCAGGTCTGCTGATTTCCATGCCGCTCCAGGGATGGTCCTTTTCTTTTCTTGGAAGACAAAAGATGTAGCTCCTTTGACCTGTTTCCTGCTTGTAGAACTCCAGGAGGCAGATAGCGTTCTCTCCTTTCATTCTTTGTCGCATTCAGTCGAGCTAATGGGTTTTCTGGTATGATAGTTGGTTAGATCCATCAGTGACAGGCTTAATCTCTTTAACAACAGCTGTGTAGCCATGTCCTTGGTGAGCATTCTAGGATACATATCCTTAGTTTGTACAATGAAATTTTCCAAATCTTTTAAGTTCTGTTTCAGTTTTGCACAGTTCATTTTAAGCCTATCTTTTTTCTCCTGCATTTTACGGTAAGTGGTGGGGAGAAACCATGTGACTCTTAAGATCTTGCTTAGAAGTCTCCTCAGCCGGGTATCCAAGTGCATCACTTATAAGTTCTACTTTCCATCAAACATTTGAACATAATTCAGAGAAGTTCTTTGCCACAACATAAAAAGCATCACCCTTTCCCGTTTGTCCAATCACATGTTCGTCGTTTTCTTTAGAAGCCTCACCCTGAGCACGTTTAACGTCCACATTTCTAGCAACATTCTTTTTCTGGTGCCATATGTGTTCTCTGAGACGATAGAGACCTTCTCTGTAGCTCTCCTCACTTCCTTCTGAGCCTTCACCAGAATTGCCTTTGATGTCCTTAAGTCTACCTGTAGTCTCCTCAAGGCAATCTAAGCTTTTACTGTTAGGCACCTCAGAACTCTTCTAGCATCTACCTATTACTGAATCCAAAATTGCTTCCATGTTTTAGGTGTCTGTTAGAGCAGCACCCCCACTTCCTGGTACCAAATTCTGTCTTAGTTATCTACTGTTGCTTAACAGAAGTACCACAAGTGGATGGCTTTAACAAACAGAAAATTATCTTCTTACAGGTTAGGTGACTGGAAGTCCGAATTCAGTGTACCGGCTCTAGGGGAAGACTTTCTCTCTTTGTTGACTCTGGGGGAAAGTCCTTGTCTCTTCCAAGCTTCTGCTGCTGGGCAGTCTTCATGTGCCTTAACATCTCTCTTCCCTGTCTGTGCTTCTTTTATGCTTGTTTAATCTCTTTTATATCTCAAAGGAGATTGACTGAGACACACCCTACATTAATCCTATCTCATTAACACAGCGGAGACAATCCTTTTTCAAGTGAGATTATAACTACAGACAGAGGTTAGCATTTAAAACACATGTTTTCTGAGGACACAATTCATTCCATAACTGAGTTACACTGAAGGATTTAAAAAATTGTTTCTTTTATAAACTTTATTTTTTAGAGCAATTTTAGGTTTGCAGAAAAATTGTGCGGAAAGTTCTGGCTCATTTTTATCTTTATACTTTGTGATGGTCTCTAGTTCCCTCCTGTCTTGGCAACTGTTCCTCTTGAGGCTTCTGGTACTCCACAGTTGCTTGATATAATTGATCTGTCCCACCCATTCCACCACTGCCCTGAACCATTAAGCTCAGTCAGCTCTCCATCCCTACAGCCATGCTCACTGCTCCTGCTTGTCTGTGAGGATCTTCAGACCAAGAATACTCTTTTCCTCTCTGCTCACCCTGAGCCCCAGCCTTGGGACCTTCCCGTAGCAATGCCTTCTGAATTCTTGCTGGCACTGAACTCTTTGCCTTTACTTAGATCGATCTCTGGCTGGCCAGATACAGCTTCTTCTTGGGCTGGGAGGGCTTGAGGGTAGATGCCAAGCCTCTTCCTTGTACCAGCTATTCCCACAGGAGTCTGACCAGGGCTAGGTGCTCCTCACCAGTTATGTAAATAGTGTCATATTACCAATTCAGTAAGGAAAGGAAAAATTCAGACCTTTTTGAGAAGGAGAGAAGGTGGGATTTTTTTTTTTTTAATTTATATTGTGCTTTAAGTGAAAGTCTACAAATCAAGTCAGTTTCTCATTCAAAAATTTATATACACCTTGCAATATACTCCAAGTTGCTCTCCCCAAATAAGACAGCACACTCCTTCTCACTGCACCCTGTTTTTGTGTCCATTCAGCCAGCTTCTGACCCTCTCTGCCTTCTTATCTCGCCTCCAGACAGGAGCTGCCCACATAGTCTCATGTGTCTACTTGACCCAAGAAGCTCACTCCTCACTAGTATCATTTTCTATGCTATATTCCAGTCCAACGCCTGTCTGAAGAGTTGGCTTTGGGAATGGTTCTTGCCTTGGGCTGACAGAAAGTCTGGGGACCATGACCTCCGGGATCCTTCTAGTCTCAATCAGACCATTAAGTCTGTTCTTTTCATGAGAATTTGAGGTCTGCATCCCACTTCTCTCCTGCTCCTTCATGGGTTCTCTGTTGTGTTCCCTGTCAGGGCAGTCATCGGTTGTAGCCGGGCATCATCTAGTTCTTCTGGTCTCAGGCTGATGTAGTCTCTGGCTTACGTGGCCCTTTCTGTCTCTCGGGCTCATAATTACCTTATATCTTTGGTATCCGTCATTCTCCTTTGCTCCAGGTAGGTTGAGACCAATTTATGCATCTTAGATTGCCGCTTGCTAGCGTTTAAGACCCCAGACACCACTCTTCAAAGTGAGATGCAGAATGTTTTCTTAATAGATGTTATTATGCCAATTGACCTAGATGTCCCCTGAAGCTATGGTTCCCACACCCCCACCCCTGCTACACTGGCCTTCAAAGAGTTCAGTTTATTCAGGAAACTTCTTTGCTTTTGGTTTAGTCCAGTTGTGCTGACCTCTCCTGTATTGTGTGTTGTCTTTCCCTTCACTTAAAATAGTTCTTGTCTGCTATTAGTAAATAGCCCTCTTCCTCCCTCCCTCCCTCCCTCCCCATTCTCGTAACCATCAAAGAATATTTTCTTCTCTGTTTAAAGTATTTTTCGAGTTCTTATAATAGTGGTCTCATACAATATTTGTCCTTTTGCAGCTGACTAATTTCACTCAGCATAATGCCTTCCGGATTCCTCCATGTTATGAAATGTTTCACAGATTCATCGTTGTTCTTTATCAATGCGTAGTATTCCATTTTGTGAATGTACTATAATTTATTTATCCATCCATTGATGGGCACCTTGGTTGCTTCCATCTTTTTGCTATTGTAAACAGTGCTGCAGTGAATATGGGTGTGCATGTATCTGTTCGTGTAAAGGCTCTTATTTCTCTAGGTTATACTCCAGTGATGGGATTGTTGGATCATGTGGTAGTTCTATTTCTAGCTTTTTAAGGAAGCACCAAATCACTTTCCAAAGTGGTTGTACCGTTTTACATTCCCACCAGCAGTGTATAAGTGTTCCAGTCTCTCCACAACCTCTCCAACATTTATTATTTTGGGGTTTTTGGATTAATGCCAGCCTTGTTGGAATGAGATGGAATCTCATTGTGGTTTTGATTTGCATTTCTCTTAATGGCTAATGATCGTGAGCATTTCCTGATTTATCTGTTAGCTACCTGAACGTCATCTTTAGTGAAGTGCCTGTTCATATCCTTTGCTCACCTTTTAATTGAGTTATTTGTCTTTTTGTAGTTGAGTTTTTGCAGCTTCATGTAGATTTTAGAGCTCAGATGCTGATTGGAAGTGTCATAGCTAAAAACTTTTTCCCAGTCTGTAGGTAATCTTTTTACTCTTTTGGTGAAGTCTTTGGATGAGCATAGGCCTTTGATTTTTAGGAGCTCCCAGTTATCTAGTTTCTCTTCTGGTGTTTGTGCATTGTGAGTAATGTTTTGTATACCGTTTATGCCATGTATTAGGGCTCCTAGCGCTGTCCCAATTTTTTCTTCCATGATCTTTATTGTTTCAGATTTTATATTTAGTTCTTTGATCCATTTTGAGTTAGTTTTCGTGCATGATGTGAGGTATGGGTCTTGTTTCATTTTATGCAGATGGCTATCCAGTTATGCTAGCATCATTTGTTGAAGAGACTGTCTTTTCACCATTTAATGGAATTTGGGCCTTTGTCGAACATCAGCTGCTTATTTGTGGATGGATTTATGTCTGGATTCTCAATTCTGTTCCATTGGTCTATGTATCTGTTGTTATACCAGTACCAGGCTGTTTTGACTACTGTGGCTGTATAAGAGGTTCTAAAATCAGGTAAAGTAAGGCCTCCGACTTTGTTCTTCTTTTTCAGTAATGCCTGGTTATCCAGGGCCTCTTTCCCTTCTATATGAAGTTGGTGATTTGTTTCTCCATCTCATTAAAAAATGTCATTGGAATTTGGATCAGAATTGCATTAAATGTATAGATCGCTTTTGGTAGAATAGACATTTTTGTAATGTTAAGTCTTCCTGTCCATGAGGAAAGTATGTTCTTCCACTTATGTAAGTCTCTTTTGGTTTCTTGCAGAAGTGTACTGTAGTTTTCTTTGTATAAGTCTCTTACATCTCTGGTAAGATTTATTCCTAAGTATTTTATCTTTTGGGGGGCTACTGTAAATGGCATTGATTTGGTGATTTCCTCTTCGATGTTCTTTTTGTTGGTGTAGAGGAATCCAGCTGATTTTTGTATGTTTATCTTGTATTCCGATACTCTGCTGAACTCTTCTATTAGTTTCAGTAGTTTTCTGGAGGATTCCTTAGGGTTTTCTGTGTATAAGATCATGTCATCTGCAAATAGAGATACTTTTACTTCTTCCTTGCCAATCTGGATGCCCTTTATTTCTTTATCTAGCCTAATTGCTCTGGTTAGGACTTCCAGCACCATGTTGAATAAGAGTGGTGATAAAGGGCATCCTTGTTTGGTTCCTGATCTCAGTGGGAATGTTTTCAGGCTCTCTCCATTTACGGTGATGTTGGCTGTTGGCTTTGTATCAATGCCCTTTATTATGTTGAGAAATTTTCCTTCTATTCCTATTTTGCTGAGAGTTTTTATCATGAGTGAGTGTTGACCTTTGTCAAATGCCTTTTCTGTATCAATTGATAAAATCTTGTGATTCTTGTCTTTTGTTTTATTTATGTGGTAGATTACATTAATTGTTTTTCTAATGTTGAACCATCCCTGCATACCTGTATGAATCCCACTTGGTCATGGTGAATTATTTTTTTGATATGTTGTTGAATTCTACTGGCTAGAATTTTGTTGAGGATTTTTGCATCTACATTCATGAGGGATATAGGTCTGTAATTTTCTTTTATTGTGGTGTCTTTACCTGGTTTTGGTATCAGGGATATACTGGCTTCATAGAATGAGTTTGGTAGTATTCCGTCCTTTTCTACTCTCCGAAATACCTTTTGTAGTAGTGGCGTTAACTCTTCTCTGAAAGTTTGGTAGAACTCTGCAGTGAAGCCGTCTGGACCAGGGCTTTTTTTTGTTGGGAGTTTTTTGATTGCCTTTTCAATCTCTTCTTTTGTTGTGGGTCTATTTAGTTGTTCTACCTCTGTTTTTTCTGGGACCTTTGTTTGTGTTAGTTTAGGTAGGTAGCGTGTTTCTAGGAATTCATCCATTTCTTCTAGGCTTTCAAATTTGTTTGAGTATTGTTTTTCATAGTAATCTGATATGATTCTTTTAATTTCAGTTGGGTCTGTTGTAATATTGCCCCTCTCAAAGGGGTTCATTTCTTATTCAGGTTATTTGCTTCCTCTCCTGTTTTTCTTTTGTCAGTTTGGCCAGTGGTTTATCAATTTTGTTGAGTTTTTCAAAAAACCAGCTTTTGGTCTTATTAATTCTTTCAATTGTTTCTCTGTTTTCTATTTCATTTAGTTCAGCTCTAATTTTTATTATTATTATTTTTTCTGGTGCCTGTGGGTTTCTTTTGTTGCTCTCTTTCTATTTGTTCAAGTTGTAGGGATAATTCTTTGATTTGGGCCCTTTCTTCTTTTTGGATGTGTGCATTTATTGATATAAATTGGCCTCTGAGCACCGGTTTTGCTGTGTCCCAAAGGTTCTGATAGGAAGTGTTTTCATTCTCATTGGATTCTGTGAATTTCTTTATTCCATCCTTAATGGCTTCTATAATCCAGTCTTTTTTGAGCAGGGTATCATTCAGTTTCCAAGTGTTTGATTTCTTTTCCCGTTATTGATTTCCAGTTTTATGGCCTTATGGTCAGAGAAGATGCTTTGTAATATTTCAGTGTTTTGGATTCTGCTAAGGCTTGCCTTATGACCTAATACGTGGTCTATTCTAGAGAATGTTCCATGTGCACTAGAAAAGAAAGTATAGTTGGTTGCTGTTGGGTGGAGTGTTCTGTGTATGTCTACGAGATCAAGTTGGTTGATTGTGGCATTTAGATCTTCCTTGTCTTTATTGAGCTGCTTTCTGGATGTCCTGTCCTTTACTGAAAGTGGTGTGTTGAAGTCTCCTACTATTATTGTGGAGCTGTCTATCTCACTTTTCAATGCTGATAGAGTTTGTTTTATGTATCTTGCAGCCCTGTCATTGGGTGCATAAATATTTAATATGGTTATATCCTCCCGGTGTATTGTCCCTTTAATCATTATATAGTGTCCTTCCTTATCCTTTCTGATGGATTTAAGTTTAAAGTCTATTTTGTCAGAAGTTAATATTGCCACTCCTGCTCTTTTTTAATTGTTGTTTGCTTGATATATTTTTTTCCATCCTTTGAGTTTTACTTTGTGTCTCTAAGTCTAAGATATATGTCTCTTGTAGGCAGCATGTAGATGGATCTTGTTTTTAAATCCATTCTGCCACTCTCTGTCTCTTTATTGGTGCATTTAGTCCATTTACAGTCAGGGTAATTAAGGAATAGGTATGAATTTAGTGCTATCATTCTGATGTCTTTTTTTTGTGTGTTGACAGTTTCTTTTTACCATTTGATTTTATGTGCTGAGTAGATTTTCTTTATATATTGTCCTTTGCTCATATTTGTTGTTGTTGATTTTGTTTCTGCTGAGTCTGTATTTTTCCCTTGCATTTTATTTTGATGAATAGGATAGTTTGTCGCCTTCGTGGTTACCTTATTATTTACCCCTATTTTTCTAAATTTAAAACTAACTTTTATTTCTTTGTATCGCCATATCTTCCTCTCCATATGGAAGGTGTATGATTCCATTTCTTAGTCCCTCTTTATTATTTTAATGTTGTCTTCTTTTGTATAATAACATCCCCGTTACCCTGCGTTGGGCTTTTTTTTTTTTTTAATCTTGCTTTGTTTTTTTGGATTTCCCTGTCTGGGTTGACTTCTGGTTGCTCTGCCCAGTGTTCTAGTCTTGGGTTAATACCTGATATTATTGATTTTCTAACCAAAGATCTCCCTTTAGTATTTCTTGTAGTTTTGGTTTGGTTTTTACGAATTTCCTCAACTTGTGTTTATCTGGAAATGTCTTAATTTCACCTTCATATTTAAGAGACAGTTTTGTTGGATATATGATTCTTGGCAGGCAGTTTTTTTCCTTCAATTTTGTAAATGTGTCATCCCATTGCCTTCTTGCCTGCATGGTTTCTGCCAAGTAGTCCAAGCGTATTCTTATTGGCTCTCCTTTTTAGGTGACTTTTCTTTTATCTCTCGCTGCTCTTATAATTGTCTCTTTATCTTTGGTTTTGGCAAGCTTGATTATAATATGTGTTTGGTGACTTTATTTTAAAATCTACCTTATGTGGAGTTCGATGAGTATCTTGGATAGATATCTTTTCATCTTTCACAATATCAGGAAAGTTTTCTGCCAACAAATCCTCAACAATTTTCTCTGTATTTTCTGTTATCCCTCTCTGTTCTGGTACTCCAATCACTCACAGGTTATTTCTCTTGATAGAGTCCCACATGATTCTTAAGGTTTCTTCATTTTTTTAAAATTCTTTTATCTGATTTTTCTTCAGATATATTAGTGCCAAGTGATTTATCTTCAAGTTCAGAAATTCTAGCTTCTACTTGTTCAATTCTGCTACTCTTTCTACTGAGTTATCTAATTCTGTAATTTTATTGTTAATCTTCTGAATTTCTGATTGCTGTCTATAGATTTTTCCAGCTTATTAAACTTTTCATTATGTTCCTGAATGATCTTTCTAATTTCTTCAGTTGCTTTATCTGTGTGTTGCTTGGCTTGTTCTGTGTATTGCCTCATTTCCTTCCTGATGTCTTGATGGGTTCTGTATATTAAGCTTTTGTATTCTGTATCTGGTAATTCCAGGAATGCACTTTCATCTACAAGATCTCTGGATTCTTTGTTTTGAGAGGCTGTTGAGGTGATCATGGTCTGTTTCTTTATGTGACTTGATATTGACTGTTGTCTCCGAGCCACCTATAAGTTATCGTATTAGTTTATGCTTGCTTACTGTGTCGTAGCTACTTGCTTTGTTTTGTTTTGGTATACCCCTGTGGGTTGCTTGAGTGAGCTAGCTTGATTATGGTCGCCTTTGGAGCTCTGGTGTCCTGTCCTCAGCTGGCTAGAGCTGTTATCAGGTATATCAGTCTAGGAGTCCCTTCAGTTTTCTTGTATGAATTCAGCTGAGGTGTCCAGATAGCTGATATCAAGTGTGTGGTACAGGCTGTGTCTTAGAGGGGCAGGGGTGATTGGCGTATATACCGGTATCTGATTGCTGCAGGGGGTCACACTCTGAACAAGGCAGGGGGCTGAGAACCGAACCCCAAGTGTCTCTGAGGAAAATGTGTCTCTGTTCCCTAGAGCGTGCAGGTGGGTGGGTTCTGCAGAGGGACCATGGGCACTCAAAGTTTTTGTTGTAAGGACTGGGAGGTACTAGTTATCTTTGGACCTCTGCTGTGGGTGGCTGGGTGACCTGAGTGGAGCTACCAGTCCTTAGGTCCCAGTTGTTGGTAGGTGAGGGCCTTGTTTAATAGGCAAAGTAATGTCAAACGTCAAACACCCACCTGTCCACCACATAGCTGAAATGGTTGGAGTTTACCAACAAGGGCCTATTCTCCCGAAATAGGCCCACACAGGTCCATGCAGAAGGGAAAGGTGCTCAAGGTCCACGGACGGTTTATGCCTGGACAGGAGCCGTTTCTGTCCTGAGCTCCCCCGATTAATGGAGCTAGCAAATTATCTTTTCTCCCCAGGTGCAAATTTTTTCCTTCCCCAAGTCTGGGAGGATGGCTCTAGGTGCTCATCAGGGTCTATCTCAGGCCCAGGGATTCAGCCGTGAAGCCGGCTTGGGGGTGGGGAGGGGTGCAGTAAAATATATGCAAAGACTTAGCCTTTGCCAGGAGTGCCATTCTCATCAGGTTCCAGAGGCGTGAGCAGGCTGTGTGGCTGGCTGCTTCTCCCTGAGGAAACTGCGGCAGGACACTAGTACCAGTCTGCCCCTGCCCCCACCGCTGCTCTGGGAATGGTGCCTGAGGGCTCCCTGTGATTCAGGTCCGGTAATTCCTCTCCACTGCTGAACGGTTTCTTCCTCCCCCTGCCCCTCAGTTCGTTGTCTAAGCTTGCCTTTGATGCTCAGGACTCCCAGCTTGTCACAAATATACTTGTTTCACTTGTTTATTTTGGTCTTTGTTATAAAGAGGGCTTGGCGGAAGCGTCTGTCTATTCCGCCATCTTGGCTCCGCCTCCCTCTTCATTTCTTAAAATTCTTTACTGTGATTTTTCTTTGAGTGTATTGGTGCCAGGTGTTTTATGTTCAGTCTCACTAATTCTGCCTTCCACTTCCTCAGTTCTGCTCCTCTGATTTTCTATTGAGGTGTCTAATTGTGTAGTTCTATTGTTAATCTTCTGAATTTCTGATTGCTGTCTCTCTAGGGATTCTTGCAGCTTATTAAATTTTTCATAATGTTCTTGAATAACCTTTTTTATTTCAGCTGCTTTATCTTTGTGTTCTTTTGCTTGTTCTGTGATTTGCCTGATCTTTTGAAGAGTTCTGTATATTAATATTGTGTATTCTGCGTCCGGTAATTCCAGGAATGCACCTTCATCCAGAAGATTCCTTGATTCTTTGTTTTGAGAGCTTGTTGAAGCAATCATGGTCTTCTTTATGTGATTTGATCTTGACTGTTGTCTCTGAGCCATCTATAAGTGAGCCATCTATAAGTTATTGTATTAGTTTATTTTGTTTGCTTACTGTATTGTAGCTTCTTGCTTTGTTTTATTTTGATATGCTCAAATAGGCTACTTGAGTGAGCTAGCTTGATTATTTTCTCCTCTGAAGCTCTAACGTCCTGTCTAGAGCTGTCATCAGGTATATGAGCCTAGGAGTCCTTTTACTTTTCTTGTAAGGATTCAACTGAGGTGTCCAGGTAGTTGGTCATCAAGTGTGTGGTACAGGCTCTGTCCTGCAGTCTTAAAGGGGCAGGGGTGGTTGGTTTAGGTACAGGCATCTGGTTGCTGCAGGGGTTCACGCTCTGAACAAGGCAGGGGGCTTGACAATCGTTCCCCGGGTGTCTGTGAGGAAAGCGTGTCCCTGTTCCTTAGAGTGCACAGGTGGGTGGGTTCTGCATATGGATCATGAGTTGCCAGTGCTTTTGGTTGTAAGGACTGAGAGGTACCCATTTTCCTTGGATCTCTATTGTGGGTGGCTCGGTGATGGGGGTGGAGCCACCAGTCCTTATGCCCCTGATGTGGGTAGGTGAGGACCCTGTTTAATAGGCAAACCAGTGTCAAACATCAAATGCCCATTTCTCCATCACACAGCTGAAACAGTTGTAGTCTGCCAACAAGGGCCTGTTCTCCTGAAACAGGCCCACACAGGTCCATGCATGGGGGAAAGGTATCAAAGTCCATGAGCCGTTTATGCCTGAACAGGATCCGCTTCTGTTCTGAGCTCCCCAGGTTAGTGAAGCTGACAGATTATCTTTTCCCCCAGTTGTGAATTTATTCCTTCTCCATGGCCAGGAGCATGGCTCTGGGTGCTTAGCAGGGCCTATCTCAGGCCCAGGGAAATCAACAGCTACTGAAGCTTGCTTGGGGGCTGAGGGCACGGTAAAATATACAATAGTACTTAGCTTTTGCGGAGAGCACCTTTCTTCTCTGGTTCCGGAGGTGTGAGTAGTTTGTGTGGCTGGCTGTCTCTCCCTGAGGAAACTGTGTCTGGAGCCCCGCTGAGGTTGCTCCATGGAATGGTGCCTTAGGGTTCCCGGCGATTCAGGTCTTGGAACTCCTCTCCACTTCTGAACCGTCTCTCCCTACAGCTGCCTCTCAGTCTGTTTTCCAAACTTTGCCTTTGATGTTCAGGGCTCCTAACTTTTCATAAATGTAATTGGTTCAGTTGTTTTTTTGGGTCTTTGTTGTAATAGTATCGCTGGAAGCATCTGACTACTCTGTTACCTTGACCCTGCTTCCTGGAGGTGGGATATTTTTAATAGCTTACATGGAAAAGAGAGGTTTAACAATATCCTTGATCCAGTCTTCAGAACAATTCCCATTTTTCTCCTCCTCTGTCCTCTGGTCTACCATCAGTTATCAATTTAAGCAATTTCCTCTGGAATTTATGCCTGTCAATGAGAACCATAGACTCTGATGTCTTTCCTTACACCCAGTAGGGGGGAGTGATGATGCAGGGACTGGCAAGGAGGATTCTAGGCACAATTTATGGTATTGGGCGTATTCGTGACTGGAAGAGGAAATGAGCCTCTTTCTCCCCTCCTCTTAGACTCCTGACTGTACTCTGGACGTCTAGCACTGTGCCATGGGACACTTCTGGGCCTTCCACTGCTATGTGCTACTGACCACCTCTCCATGTCCACATTTCCCAAGGACCGATACCCTATACTTTTGTCCACCTGAGCACCACTGGGGTGGTATCCCTGGTAAGAGACCGAGCTTTCACTGACTGGCTGCCCAGGAGCCCTGACTATGCTGACCTGTTGGCAATGGACTTGTGTCCTTGGTAATATGCCAGACACTGCCTGGTCAGCATGTCCCACTTCCTGATGGTGTGGTTGGCACTGCATGTGAAGGCAGCTTCATTCCCCACCTGGCAGAAGTCATATAGTTTTTGTGTCCTGCAGATGAGGGGAAACGTGAGCACACTGATGGATTTTTTTTTTTTTTAGATAATAGTTTGCTAGTATGGTGAATTATTAAGATGGATTTTTGAATGTTAAACCATCCCTACAATACTGGAATAATCAGCACTTGGTCATGATGTATTATCCTTTTAATGTATTGTTAGATTCAGTTTTCTGAAATTTTGTATAGAAGTTTTGCATCCGTGTTTATGAGAGATATTTGTAATTGTCCTTAATGCCATTATTTTTTGTATAGAATAATGCCAACCTCATAGAACGAGTTGAAAAGTCTCTCCTCCATATTTGGAAGAGCTTGTGCAGAATTGGTATTACTTCTGTCAGTGTCAGAATTTACCAATGAAGCCATCTGAGTCTGGAGTTTTCTTTATGGGAAGGGTTTTTTTTTTTTAGCTAAAATCCTGAACCACTGACCTTTTTACTGTCTTTATAGTTTTGCCTTTTCCCGAATGTCATATAGCTGGAACTGTACACGTACATAGCTTTTTCGATTGACTTGTTTCACTTACTGCCATGGATTGAATTATAGCCCCCCAAAATGTCTGTCAGTTTGTCTAGACCAGAATTCCAGTATTATGTGATTGTTCACCATTTTGTCATCTGATGTGATTTTCCTGTGTGTTGTAAATTTTACCTTTGTGATGTTAATGAGCTGGAATTAGAGGCAGTTACGTTAAGTAGGGGGAACTCCGTCTACAGATTAGGTTGTACCTTGAGTTAATCTTTTTTGAGATACAAAAGAGAGAAGTGAACAGAGAGACAAGGGGACCTTTTTGCCACCAAGCAAGAAGATCCAGGAGTGTGCATTCTTTAGACCAGGGGTCCCCTGGAGCTGGCACCCCGAAGTCCGACTTCTAGCCTCCCAGACTGTAAGAGAATATATTTCTCTTCGTTAAAGCCATTCACTTGTGGTATTTTTGTTATAGCGGCACTAGATAAATAAGATGCTTACACAATGCATTTAAGGTTCCTCCATGTTTTTCTGTAGCTTGGTAATTCTTTGTTTAACTTTTTGAAGAACCATCAAACTTTTCCACAGTGTCTGCACCATTTTATATTCCTAGCAGCAATGGATGAGGGTCCCAGTTTCTCCACATCCTCTTCAACACTTGTTCTTTTCTGTTGTCATTCTCTGAGTTATTTCTTTACTTTTTTGGTAAAGTCCTTTGATGCATATGTTTTTAGTTTTGATGAAGTATAGTTTATCTCTTTTGTCTTTTGTTGCCCATGCTTTGGGTGTCATATCTAAGGATTCATTGCCTAAAAGAAGGTCTTGAAGCTTTACTCCTATGCTTTCTTCTAAGAGTTTTATGGTTTTAACTTTTATGTTTTGATCATTGTTCTGTCTTGAGTTAGTTGTTGTATACAATGTGAGGTATGGGTCCAAACTCATTGTTTTGCATGTGGAAATGCACTTGTCCCAGCACCCTTTGTTGAAGAGACCCTTTCTCCATTGAGTGAGTTAAAAATCAATTGGCTACATATGTGTGGCTTTATTTCTGCATTCACAATTCTATTCCGTTGGTCTATATGTCTATTCTCATACGAGTACCACACTTTTTTTTTTTTAATTTTTATTGTGCTTTAAGCGAAAGTTTGCAAATCAAGTCGGACTCTCATACAAAAATTTATGAACACTTGCTCTATACTCCTAATTGCTCTCCCTCTAATGAGACAGCACACTCCTTCCCACCACTCTCTCTTTTCGTGTCCATTCAGCCAGCTTCTGACCCTGCCTACCCTCTCATTTCTGCTTCAGATGGGAGCTGCCCACATAGTCTCACATGTCTACTTGATCCATAAAGCTCATTCTTCAACAGTATCACTGTTTATCCCATATTCCAATCCAATCCCTGTCTGAAGAGTTGGCTTTGGGAATGGTTCCTGTCTTGGGCTCACAGAAGGTCTAGGGACCTTGTAGTCTCAATCAGACCATTAAGTCTGGTCTCTTTATGAGAACTTGGGGTCTGCATCCCACTGCTCTCCTGCTCCCTGAGGGGTTCTCTGTTGCGTTCCCTGTCAGGACAGTCATCGGTTGTAGCCGCGCACCATATAGTTCTTCTGCTCTCAGGCTGATGTAGTCTCTGGTTTATGTGGCCCTTTTTGCCCCTTGGGCTCTTAATTCCCTTGAGTACCACACTTTTTATTTATGTAGCTTTGTGATATGTCTTAAAATTGGGAAGTTCATTTCTTTTTTTTTTTTTTAGGTATTCTGGGTTGCTTGCAATTCCATATGAACTTGAGGATCAGCTTTTCCATTTCTGCACAAAAGGTTGTTGGAATTTTAATAGGAATTGCATTGTATCTGTAGTTCGCTTTGATAGTATTGAATTCTTAACAATATTAAGTCTTTCAGTCCCTGAACGTAGAATGTCTTTCCATTTATTTAGATCTTCTTTAATTTCTTTCAGCAGTGTTCTATGATTTTTATTGTAGAGATGTTTCATCTCTTTCATTTATTCCTAAGTGTTTTATTCTTTAGATTTTTTTTTTTTTTTTTTATAAAAGGAATGGTTTTCTTAATTTCCTTTTCAGAGTGTTCATTGCTGGTGTATAGAAACACAGATTGCTGAGCCCTGTCCTCAGACCTCCGATTCAGTAGGTCTGTGTGAGACCTAAGAATTTGTATTTATAACAAGTGTTCAGATGATGCTGATGCTGTTGGTCTCCAAATCATACTTTTAGAAGCATTGAAGTAGAGATGCAGTTACTGGAACATCAGCTAAGTTCACCTCTTCAGCTTGTCTTATGTATGTGTGTTTTTATGCCTGTTTGTGTGTGCTCTGCGTAGTTCCACTATGTTCCATGGCTTTGCATCCAGAAGCTGTTAATGGATAGTTTAGGTTTATTAGGGAGTCCCTGGGTGGTGCAAATGGTTAATGCACTTGCCTGCTACCTAAAGGTTGGAAGTTCAAGTCCTCCCAGAGGCATCTTGAAAGAAAGGCCTGGCATTCTACTGAAAAACCAGCTCTTGAAAACCCTATGGAGTATATAATTCTACTCTGGGGTTGCCATGAGTCAGAATCCACTTGATGGCAACTGGTTTTGTAGTTTTTGGAGTTAGAGGTTATGTCATTCCCATGAGATCATTATGGTGGGAGAAGATCTGCAATGAGTCATTTCCTACTCTGTCTTCAGTATGCAAATCAATTTTCTTTTCTAGTTTTGTTTCTTCAAATATAACATAAATGAGTTGGCTAGGGCAGTGCCTTTTTTTAAAATCAATTTTGAGATATGTTGAGTTATAACTTATAATAAAAATATAACTTATAATAAGATAACTTAAAATGAGTTTTGACAAATATGTACACCCATGTTACTATCATAATATAATCAAGGTATAGAATATTTTCATCATCCTGAATAGTTTCCTTATGCCCCAGACACCTCCTACCCTCGGCCCATTCCAGGTATCTTCTGATCTGCTTCCTGTTAGTCTGTCTTTTCTAGAATTTCATGTAAATGGATAAATGCAGTATGTATTCTTTTATGTAGTGCATTCCTCTTGCACAATGTTTTGGCTTTACTGATGTTAATATCTGTATTAAGTTTGTTCATCCTTATTGCTGGGCAATATTCCATTGTATGATATATGCTTTGGGTTATAATTCAGTTTATGATTTACTTTAATAAGTACTGTAGCTTTGTTCATGACTCATGGTGACCCCATGTGTAGCAGAGCATAACTGCATTCCATAGGATTTTCAAGGCTGTGATCAGAAGCAGATTACTGGGTCTTTCTTCCCAGTCACCTGTGGGTGGGTTCTGACTACCAATCATTTGGTTAACAGTCAAGCTCTTAAACATCTGCACCATCCCATGAATTGGAAGTGGCTTAATGGCAACTGGTTTGGTTTTCTTTTGGTAGCTTTGTTTGAAATAAGTGTAGTTACTTTATGTAATGAAACATGTATATATATGTTGTTAGATACTGTCGAGTTGGTTCTGACTCATAGTGACCCTATATCTGTGTACAACAGAACGAAACACTGCCCAGTCCTGTGCCATCCTCACAGTTGATGTTATGCTTGAGCTCAATATTGCAGCCAACTGCGTGACTCTATTTCATTGAGGGTCTTCCTCTCTTTCGCTGACCCTCTACTTTACCAAGCATGATGTCCTTCTCCAGGGACTGGCCCTCCTGATAACGTATCCGAAGTATGTGAGATGAAATCTTGCCATCCTTGCCTCTAAGGAGCATTCTTGCTGTGCTTCTTCCAAGACAGATTTGTTCGTTCTTTTGGCAGTCCGTGGTATATTTAGTATGCTTCACTTTCACCATAATTCAAAGGCATCAATTCTTCTTCGGTCTTCCTTATTCATGTCCAGCTTTCACATGCATAGGAGGCGATTGAAAATACCATAACTTGGGTCAGGCACACCTTAGTCCTTAAAGTGACATCTTTGCTTTTGAACACTTTAAAGAGGTCTTTTGCAGATTTTCCCAAAGCAATACGTTGCTTGATTTCTCGACTACTGCTTCCGTGGATGTTGATTGTAAATCCAAATAAAATGAAATCTTCGACAACTTGAGTCTTTTCTCCATTTATCATGATGCCGCTTTCTGGTCCAGTTGTGAGGATTTTTGTTTTCTTTATGTTGAGGTGTAATCCATACTGAAGGCTGTAGTCTCTGATCTTCATCAGCAAGTGCTTCAAGTCCTCTTCACTTTCAGCAAGCAGAGTTGTGTCATCTGCATAATGCAGGTTGTTCATGAGTCTTCCTCCAGTCCCGATGTCCCATTGTTCTTCATGTAGTCCATCTTCTCGCTTTATTTGCTCAGCATACAGATTGAATAAGTGTGGTGAAAGGATGCAACCCTGATACACACCTTTCCTAACATTAAGCCACGGAGTATCCCCTTGTTCTGTCCAAATCACTGCTTCTTGGTCTGTGCCCAGGTTCTTCATGAGCACAATTAAGTGTTCTGGAATTCCCATTCTTCGCAATGTTGTCCGTAATTTGTTATGATTCATAGTCGAATGACTTTGCATAGTCAGTGAAACACAGGTAAACATCTTTCTGGTATTCTCAGCTTTCAGCCAGGATCCATTTGACATCAGCACGTGTGTGTGTGTGTGTATATATACACACACACATGCACATATATATATAGCAAAGAAAACCCAAACCCGTTGCCGTCGAGTCAATTCTGACTCATCGCAACGCTATAGGGCAGAGTAGAACTGCTCCGTAGAGTTTACAAGGAGCGCCTGAAGGATTTGAACTACCAGCCTTTTGTTTAGCAGCTGTGGCACTTAACCAGTATGCCACCAGGGCTTCCAATACACACACACACACACACATACACACACACTTATATTGTATATTTAACATAAGTGTAGATATATTAGAAAATTTTATGACCTGGCTATGAGACATTTGTACTTTCATGAGCATTACTTTTTTCAAAATTAAGATTTATTTTACTGAAAAGCATAAAATAATACTTACTTGACTATTATTTCAACTATTAATCACTTTCTCTTATTTGACCTGAACCATGAATATCAGTCTAATAGTATGAGTTGCTTTTTCTGTTACCTATTTAGCATTTTGTCTCTTTGAACTGACCTAAACAAAGCTTTCCAAATTTTTTTTTAAATGAAACTAATGAGAATTGCTTATTTTGACAGGCCTTTGGAAATGCAAAGACAGCTCATAATAACAACTCAAGTCGTTTTGGCAAGTTTATTCAAGTAAATTACCAAGAAACAGGCACTGTTCTTGGGTAAGTAGCAGTCATTTCAGTACTTTGGAGCATGTTTATATTGTTATCATTGCCCCATCATAAGCTATGGACTCCTCATTTGCTTTTTAATGAGAATAGTAACATTGGTGTCCGCATTAAAATTTTTTCCCTTCCAAATTTTTTCTTTTGGACAAGTTCAAGCCTCAGAAAGTTAACATGCATACCTCAGAAAAGTATAACATTCATACACCCTTAACTTAGATTTACTAACTTTTAATAATTGTATTATATCGCTATGAGTTGGAATTGACTCGATGGCAGTGGGTTTTGGTTTATACATTATATATTATGGAGCATTCATTTTCTTCTCAATTATTTTCAAGTAAGTTGGATATAAATTATAACATGACCCCCTAATTAATGTATTTCATAAATGCAACCACAATCTTTTACATAACCATAATATTGTTATTATACTCAAGAAATTTAATAGTATTATGATAATATTTTTTGTTATGTAGTATATTATAAAGCCAGAGTCCCCTGGTTAACTCAACAGTATTCTTTATGGCTTTAAAAAAAATCTAGGATCCAATCAAGGATCACGTATTGCACCGGTTTGTTATATTTCTTTGTTGTTGTTAGATGCCATCGAATTGGTTCCAACTCATAGTGACTCTTAAGGACAGAGTAGAACTGCCCACAGGGTTTCCAAGCAGCGGCTGGCAGTTTTGAACTGCAGATTTTGTTTAGCAGCCAAGTTCTTAACCACTACACCACCAGGGCTCCTACTAATCTCTTTTGGTCTCCTTTAATCTATCACACTCCTTTTACTGCTGCTGCTTACCCCCAAGCGTTACATTGACATGTTTGAGTAGTATACATCAGTTTACTTGTAGGATGTTCTCCAGTCTATATTTGCTTGATGATTTCCTTCTGATTAAAATCTAGATAAATATTCTTGGCGAGAATACTATATAGTTGATGTTCTGTACTTTACATTATATGACATAAGGAGACTTCTATCAGTTTGTTCAGTTTTTGACAATGCTAAGTTTTTATCACTTGATTTACATGACATCCTCCAGATCTCTCCATTTCAAAGATACCTATTTCCTGTTGTAATTAAAACGTAATCTCTGGGGTGATACTTTGAGATGCGAGTATTCTGTTCTCCACAGTTTTTCAGCCAGTGGTTTCAGCATCCACTGATGGTCCTCGCCAGAACTAGTTATTACATCTGTGGCTCCAAAGTGTGATTCTCTAATTTTATCATCCTTTCTATATTTATTAGCTAGTGTTTTTCTGTCAAAAAACATACTTCTCTTCCCTCTTCCCTTTGTATTTATTTTTTAAAGTTATATTAAACCCACTGCTGTTGAATTGATTCCGACTCATAGTGACCCTATAGGACAGGGTAGAGTTGCCCTGTATGGTTTCCAAGGCTGTCATTCTTTACGGAAGCAGACTGCCACGTCTTTCTCCCATGGAGCAGCTGGTGGGTTCAAACTGCTGACCTCTTGGTTAGCAGCTGAGTGCTTAACTATTGCGCCGCCAAGGGTCTTAAAGTAACAGTAGGGACGCATGAATTCTTTTTTATTTGATGTGATAGAGTCCATTGCCATCTTTTTTTTTTTTTTTTAAAGCTCTAACTGTCCCAGTTTGCCCAGTGGTGGTGCCTTTAAGCTGGTTCCATGTCTTTTTGACATGTCTCCATTAGTCTTTGGTATTTCTTTGCCTTCTATCACAAAATGCTCCAAGCTCACCTTTTATTTTCCTTGCCTTATATTTGGAATCTACCATTTTGCCAAGGAGCTTTGTCTTCTTTTTATTGTTTTATTCATATTTAGAAACTAAAATTTGGCAATTAGGTGTATTCATTGTTACTTTGATGTCTTTGCCTCAAGGTCCTGTATATATTTAAAGAAAATTTTAAGTCCATACTGATACTTCTAATTTAAATGCAACACTATAGCATTGTTCCTCTTGTTCCTCAAATTCCATGTTGTATATGTCTTTTCCTATAGTGATATCTCTAGTTCCCAACATTATCAGTATATTCACTCATTTCCTTTTAAGACAATATAAAAAAGTGGTTTCAGAACTGCTGTACCAACTGCAAACTTATTACATACGTTTTTATTTTTACATTTCTTGTTGTCCTTAGCAATATGTCCAACTAAGAGTGTATAGTGAAAGTACTGTGTTTAGATTATGGTATTAATTTGGTGTATAGTTAGATTAAAAGGAGCCCTGGTGGCACAAGAGTTAAGTGCTTGGCTGCTAACTGAAAAGGTGGTTCGCACCCAGTGGCTCCACAGGAGAAAGACCTCGTGATCTGTTCCCGTAGAGACTACAGCCTAGAAAACCCTGTGGAATAGTTCTACTCTGTCGCATGGGGTCGCTATGAGTCAAAATTGAGTTGACAGCACCTAACATTGTTAGATTCCTTTGTTTGTATTATGTTTATATTCAGTTTGAGGGCTTGCTTTATTCCATCAATTTTTATTTAAATTTTTTGACCATGGAAGACGTTTGTGTGGTTTAAAAGTCAAAACTGTATAAAGAGGTTTACTTTGAGAAGTCTTCCTCCCTCCCTGTCCCTTCTTCCTCATCCCCGTGCACCACCACCATTTTCATTAGTTTCTGGTTTAGTCTTTGTGTCTTTTTAGTAAAATGAAAAAAAGAATTTTTCTCCTAAAATGTAGATATTACACACATCCATTCACCTCTTGCTTTTTTAATACTTAAAAATATGTCCTGGAAATCACTCAAATCAGTTTATAGAAATCTTTCTCAGCTTTTTAACACCTGCATGGTACTATATTGTATGACCATATCAGTTTATTCATTCAGTGTTCTATGGATAGGCATTTAAGTTTTTCAGTGAATAATCTTGTACCTATTATTGTATATTTGCATATTTAGACTAAATTTCTAGGAAATGTGATAGAAGGGTTAAAGGGCAAATGCATATATGGTTTTGTGTACTGTAGCCCAGTACCCTGCTTATAAGGGTTGTACCAGTTTGCATTTCCATGAGCTACATAAGAGAATGCCTGTTTTTCCGTAGCTTTGTCAAAAGAATATTGCTGAGCTTTTTTTTTTTTTTTTGGTCAAACTGATAGATAATTCAGTTTTCTTTTTATGAGTGAAGTTTAGCATGTTTTAAAAATTATTTTTAAATGTTTAAGGGCCATTTGTTTATCTTTTTCTTTGAATTTTCTGGCCATGTACCGTGTCCATCTTTCTATTGACTTTTTGGCCTCCTTTTTTTTTTTTTTTTTTAAAAAGAGCTCTTCATATAGTAAGAATATTAATCTTTCATTAGTGATATGTTCAAGTATTTTCTCCTATTTTGTTGTTAGCCTTTTAAACTGAAAAAACCAAACCCATTGCTGTCGAGTCGATTTCGACTCATAGTGACCCTATAGGACAGAGTGGAATTGCCCCATAGGGTTTCCAAGGAGTGGGTGGTGGATTCGAACTACTGGCCTTTTGGTTAGCAGCCAAGCTTTTAACCACTGCACCACCAGGGCTCCATTAGTCTTTTAGTTATGTCTAATTTCTTATTTCTTTCTCCCTCCCTCCGTTCTTCCTTCCCTCCTTTCCTTACTTTCTTGCCATGCAGTAGTTGGTATTTCTAGACAGATTTACTCTTTTTCCTTTTAAGCATCTAGATTGTGAGTTACAATTAGGTATTCCTCATCCCTAGATTATAAGAAAATTTAGCTATTATTTTTTGACATTTAGATCTCTGATTTGTTATTTTTCTGATACTGTGTAAGTATGAATTCAATTTCATCATTTCATAAATGGCTATTTAGTGCCAAATCATTTACTGAAATGTTTGTTTTTTCTCTTGCAGTGATTTGAGAGATCACCTTTATCATATATTAGTTGTCCATATGTGCTTTTTCTAGATTTTGTGTCCTTTCATTGGTTGGTCTGCCTGTTCGTATAACATTACCACACTCTTAAACAATTATAGGGGCTTTAATAGTAGGTTTTAATATCTGGCAGGAATAATTCCCTCCTCATTTCTTTCTTTTTTTTTTAAAAAATTACTTTTTGTTGTTGTTGAGAATATATACAGCAACACGTACACCAGTTCCAGTACTTTAAACTGGTTTGTACCAATTCAGCCATGGCCAATGAAGTGAAACAGGAACGGACCCAAAGTTTTGTAATTTCGGACATTCTGCATGGTACCTGAAACATGAAAAATTATGGGTGGAAGCCCTGGAATGGGGACTCGGAAGAAGCTTAGTGAGCCTATTCAGGAGCCTGATGTGTGAGATGGGATTGTTGGTAGGACTGTAGGAAAGCGACACATTAAAAGTGGCGTGGTTGGCTGCCAGCTTTGAGTGGGGCACTGCCTTCTTTGAGCAGGGCAGCATTGCTTCAGACTCTGCTCAGAATCTGAGGGCAAGAGATTTGGTTGCTATGCAATGCATATGCTGCCCTTGTTCTCTAAGAGGGAGGTTAAGTTTCTAGCAGGCCTTTGACCTATAATTTTTCCCACTCCAGCTATGTTTCCAGTTCATTGTAACTTAAAAAATTCGAGTCTGTTCTGGTGATGCTTTCTCGGCCAAGACTGAACTGGGCAGGATCGGTTTGAAGCCCTGACTGATTCAACAATTTCTGCGTGTACAATTCAGACCCATTGATTACATCCAAGTTAGGCAACCATTCTCACCCTTCTTTTCTGAAATTTTCCTCCCCCATTATCATAAATTCATTGCCCCCTAAGTTTCTTATCTAGTCTTTCGAGATGCTGTCATCAGTTTGATCTCCTCTTATTTATTGTCTTTTTTTTCTTATAGGTTTCTAAAAATTTTTGCATGTTTATTTTGCTTTTTTCACCAGCTATTCAGAATCAACTTGTCTAGCTTGAGAGGAAGAAAAAAGACAAACTTACTGATATTTGTATTTGAATGGTGTTAACTTTATTAATTTGGAGATAGTTGATTTTTTTTGTGTTTTTGAGGAATGTTTTAAAGTTTTTGGATTTCTTTGTAAGTTTATTTGTAAGTATTTTAAGTTTTTGTTGCTGTTATAAATGTGGTTTTCTCTTACGTTATATCTTCTGACTGCCTGTTTGTATATATGTGGAGGCTGTTGACTTTTCTGTTGATTTTATGTCACATTACTGAATTACCACGTTTGTATTAGTTTTATTATTGTTTCTCTTACCTTTTCTACATAAATAGATAGTTTTCTTTTTTTAGCTCTTATATATCTGATTATTTTCCATCTTGCCGGATGCTGTTCTTCTAATACAGCTATAGTACTGGGAAAGATAGTGGACATTCTTGCCTTGTTTCTGACCTTAATATGAATGCCTCTACTTTTCTTCCATTAAGTAAAATACTGGGTTTAGGGTATTTTTTATCATGTTAAGGAATTAAGCATCAATTTTTATTTTCCTGAATGTTTTGTCAGTAATAGGTATTAAATTTTATCAAAGGTCTTTTTGACATCTGTGGAGATATCATGATTTTCATTCACCCCAAGCTCTATTAACATCTGAATTATTACAGTTGCTTTCCTAATATCGAACTGTCTTGCATTCCTGGGACAGAATCTCATTTGATCAATCAACACATGCGCGCGTGCACACACACACGTGCACACACACACACACAAAGATGCATACATAAACGCATGTTTATATACACACTCACGTGTAAATTAGTTATTGTTTTCTGTTTACTTATAATTGGTACATCTATATTAATAAATGAAATTGATATATACTTTTTATTTATGCATTTATATTTTGACCAAAACTATGTGTACTTACCCTTCCCAAAAAGGGATAAATTCTTCTTCAATGGGAAGTTTCAGAACCTGATTCTGAAGAATCATCAGTTTGCAAAGATAAACAGTTACTACTTTTACTTGTGAAAGTGGTATTCAGTCAAGCTGTCAGGCATCTCTTACCTAGTATTTATGATTGTGCTGTAAAAGAGGTTGGTAATTGGTAAAGCTGTGTCCATTGCTTTATAGTTTCTGAAGTGCCATTATGTATATTCATTGGTTCTCAAGACAATTTTTTGAGGAATATCAGATGTTTATTTTCCCGTTTTATGAATGAAATTTAGGGTCTCATATGTTAAGTGACCACCTAGGAAAAGTTAAACTTCGTATCAACAACGAGCAAATATAAATATCTCATTTTGATTAGTAAATCAGCAAATATTAATCGAATATTTTAAATATTTTATTTTATCATTTATTAAGCAAATATTTATGGAGTTCATTTTGAGTACCAGGCACTGTGCTAACTGCTGAGGATGTAAAAGATGTAGACATCTTCCTTGCCGTTAAAGTTCTTATGGTCTTTCTGGAAAGACATTTGTTTATATAGTATAATTACAGTAAATGAGATAAGTGCAATGACCAAGTTATCTGGAAGATTTCACCAAAAAAGGTAATTTTTATGTTGGGTCTTGAAAGTTTGCCAAGCAGGAAAAGTGGGAAATTACATTATTGGCTGAGGAATTGGCATTAGCAAATGAACAGAATTATGATAAGGGGTTGGTGTATTTGAGAAGATAAGTTAAATGGCTATAGCACACAGGCATAGTGATCAGCTGGTGTCAGATTGTGAATAAAGCTCTAATATTTGTAATTCCTCCTATTGACACAGGAGAACAGATTAAATATTATTATGAGAAAATGTCAAACATACATGATAGTAAAGAAGAGTAGTATAAGGAACTCCCACTCAGATTTAGCAGTTATCAAATTTTGCCATATTTGTTTCATCTATCCCTTTTTTATTTTTCTGTGCTGATGTATTTGAAAAGCAGTTCCTTACAAAGATAATTTTAATTCACCCTTTAGGTACTTCTTTATGGGGAGCAAGTTCAAAGTAGGGGAATAACATGAGTAGATCTTATTTTATAGGAAGATAACTCTTATAGAGTCATATGACTCGTATGACTCAGATTGAAGGACAGAAAAGAGAGATAGCCGAGAAGTAGCATGTGGATGATAATTGAAAGAGACAGCCTTTGTAGTTAAAGTATACCTGGGTTCAAATCGTAGTTCTGCTGTTTACTCGCTGCATGATCTTAACACTTTTGAGCATCAGTTTCTACAGTTGTAAAAAAGGGGCAGTAATATTTACCATGGAGTTTTGGCAGAATTTGACGTATTAGTTCATATTAGTGCCTTTTCTCGCATTTCGGGTAGATAATCTGTCTCCGTAGTGGTGATAGTGGTAATGGCTATAAATTTGCAGAGGATGGCACATTTGAGCTTCATTTTATAATGACTTAGGAGTTTTTATGAATTTACCGTGGATGACACTAATAACATCCGTAACACAATAATTGTAAATGTACTGAAAATGATCTGGATAGTATCCTTTGTACTTTTGAATCTTCTCTGAATAACTATTTGTGTACCTTATATTAAACTTTCCTATTTGTACCAACTAATTTTATTTTCCTTCTAGTGCGTATGTTGAAAAATATCTACTAGAGAAGTCCAGACTTGTTTATCAAGAGCACAATGAACGGTATGTATTTTTATTTGTATTATTAGGTCAGATTCACATTTGTGTCAGGAAGATTGACTTTTAGACTCTTTGACTGTTATGACCCCTAATTCAGTTTACATCATGCAGACCTTTATGTTTAATTGCTATTTCCTGTGATGAACAAAACTAATTTTTCTGAGGCTGCTGGAAGATTTTTATTGGGTATGTAGTACTGTTCCCCTTTCGAAGCTCGAAGCAAACTGTCAGAAGAAGTTTCTTAAGGTGGTATCACGTTGCTCTTTGTGAGCTTCTTTTCCTTTGCCTTTAGTCCTTTCTTCCATTTCCTGGTATTTTTTCTCTAATTTAAGAAAAATTTTTTAACGAAGGTCTTAATTCCATTATAGTATCTGAGGTATATGAGGCTTCAGAGGTGATATAAGTAACATCCTGCAGATGAAGAAACCAAATATCTGAGGGATGAATGATTTTCTTCATGCTATGTTCTGACACAATAAAGCTCAATTGTTAAGATCCAGGGTTTAAAGGTAAACAGGCCTTTGTTTAAATCCTTGGTATTCTTTGGGTATCGCATTTAACTTCCTCTGTTTCTTAGCTATTTATTCCCATTTTACAGATGGAAAACTGTATCCTAGAGTTGTTTAAAGGATTAAATTATATAATATTTATAAAGTGCTTAGCATAGTCCTTAGATATAACAAAAGCTAAGGAGTTGATAACTAAATTATCATAGTTAATTACTGACAAGGCTAGAATTGGAATTTAAGGTTTTCAGTTATTTTTCTGTGGCTAGCTGAGGTGAGAGGAGTTTTGCATACAAGGTGTTTTAGAAACAAAGGGCAGAGTTTCGGGAAGAGAACTAGCTTCATAAATATTTACAGAGCTGTTAAGTGCTTCTATTAGGAGGTTATTAGTAATTTTTTCTAACATGTTTTTAATGGCATGGTGGGGGTATAAGCTTGGGTTTGAAAAATGAGTGGGAAGTGAAGGTCCAAAGTTTACAAACTGGTTCTGTGTCATCTGGCTGGATTTGACTTGCAGATGTGTGTATGTGTTATTCTTATTGTATTAGATTGGTTTGCTAGTACTTTGTTGAAGATTTTTGCATCTATATCCTTAAGAGATATTGGTCTGTAGTTTTCTTTTCTTGTGATTTCTTTATCTGGTTTTGGGATCAGGGCCATACACGGAAACCTGAGAGAGCCAGAACTTGACGAGACTGCCTTGCTTTTCCGGGTCTTACAAGTTTTCCGCCTTTGACAGGGCACAGTCTTACTACTTTTCTATTGCTGTCTGTTAGTTGAAAATATTTGAGTTTTCCTTCTCTGACAGGTTTCTGCCTTACACAGGTTCTGGCTTTTGCAGGTTTTACTGTCCTGGCTTTCATAGAATGAGATAGGAAATGTTCCCTCTGTTTGTGAAGGATTAAGGAGCCCTGGTGGTGCAGTAGGTTGCCAACCTGAAAGGTCGGCATTTTGAACCCACCAGCAGTCTGCTTCCATAAAGATCACAGCCTTGAAAACCCTATGGGACACTTCTACTCTGTCCTATAGGGTCGCTATGAGTCGGAATCGACTTGACAGCAGTGGGTTTGGGTTTGGTTGGTGAAAGATTGGGGTTAATTCTTTAAATATTTAGTAGAATTCACCAGTAAATTCAGTGGGGTTTTTTAGGCTTTTCTTTGTGGCAAGTTTTCAATAATAATTCAGTATCTTTGCTTGTTATAGGTCTATTCTGATTTTCTGTTTCTTTTTAAATCAGCTTCAGTAGTTTGCATCTTTCTAGGAATTTGTCCATTTCATCTAGGTCATGTAATTTGTTGGCAAAAAATTGTTGATTTTACTCCCCTTTAATCCTTTTCATTTCCTTACGATTGGCAGTAATGTCCCCTCTTTCATTCCTTATTTGAATCTTCTCTCTTTTTTTTTGATCAGTTTAACTGAAGATTTGTCAATCTTGTTGATCTTTTCAAAGATCCAGTGTTTGGATTTGTTGTTGATTTTTTTCTATTCTTTATTTCTGCTTGCTTTGGATTTAGTTTGCATTTTTCCCGTAATTTATTAAGGTGGAGTCTTAGATTATTGATTTGAGGTCTTTCTTCTTTTTCACTATATGGTTTATAAGTGTAAAATTCCTCTGAAGCATTGCTTTAGCTGTTTCCCATAAGTTTGGGTATTTTATACTTTTGTTTTCCTATATCTCAAAATATTTTCTATTTCTCCATGTGATTATGATTTCTTCTTTGATCCATTGACTATTTAGGAGTGTCGTATGTAATTTCCACGTGTTTGTGACTGTCCCAGATTTCCGTTATTGGTTTCTGGTTTCACTCCAAGATGGTCAGAGAACACGAGAAGAGGTCTATCCTGCTGTTGTTGGGTAGATATCTTTAAGTCTGATTAGTATATACAGCTTTTCAAGTCTTCTTTATCCTTGTTGATATTCTGGTTGGTATTGTAAGTGAGGCATTGAAATTTCCAACTATTATTATTGAATTATCTGTTTTTCCCTTCAGTTTTGTTGTTTTTGCTTTATGTATTTTGGGACTCTGTTGTGTTAGATGCATGTATGTTTAGAATTGTATCTTTTTGTGGATTGGCCCTTTTGGTATTAAAAATGTTCTCATTTGTCTATAGGGATAATATTTTTTGTCTTAAGGTCTATTTTATCTGATACTAGTATAGCTACTCAGCTGTCTCTTGATTACTGTTCATATGCTATCTTTCTCGATCCTTTTACTTTCAACCTATTTGTGTCTTTGAAACTTAAAGTGTGCCTCTTGTAGATAGCATGTAGTTGAATCATGTTTTATTTATCTGTTCTGTGCCTTTTGTTTGGATTATTTAACCCATTTACTTTTGATGTAATTATTGATAAAGTGGGATTTACATCTGCCATTTTGCTATTTCCTTTCTATATATCATATTACTTTTTTGTTCTCGTTTGCTTCCATTATTGCCTTCTTCTGTGTAAGTACGTGTTTTCTAGCATACCATTTTAATTTTGTTGTTTCTTTTACTGTACTTTTTTTGCATCATTTTCTTAGTAGTTGCCCTGGGGTTTACAATTAATATGTTAACTTATAACAATCTAGTTTGGATTAATAACAACTTAGCTTTGATAATGTATAAAAACGTTGCTCCTATATATCTCCATTCCTTTCCCCCTCCTTTATGCTTTTACTGTCGTACAACTTACATGTTTACACATTGTGTGCCCATCAACAGGTTTATAAATTATTGCTTTATGCCATTTTCTTTCACATCAAATAGTAGGAAAGAGGTGTTAAAACAATAAATACGTTTTTACTGTCTTTTATATTTACCAATGTAATTATTTTTATTGATGCTCTTTATTGCTTGATGTTTGAGTCATGTTTAGAGTCCTTTCATTTCATCTGGAAGAATGACTTCCTTGACTATTTTTTTGTAGGGCCCACCTGTCGGTGACCGATATCTTAGTTTTTGTTTATCTGGGAATGTCTGAATTTCTCATTTATTTTTGACAGCTAATTTTGTTGGATATAAAGTTCTTGGATTTTGGAAGTTTTTTCTCTCAGCACTTTGAATTTGTTTTCTCATTGGCTTCTGGTTTCCATGGTTTCTGATGAGAAATAAGCTGTTAGTATTATTGAGATCTTTTGCTTGTGATGAAACCTTTCTTCTGACTGCACAAATCTTTTGCTGTGCACTTTTAATTTCAGTTATCATACTTTTCAACTCCAGAATTTCTATTTGGTTATTTATTTATTGTGTGTTAAGTGAAAGTTTACAGCTCAAGTTAGTTTCTCATACAAAAATTTATACACACATTGTTATGTGACCGTAGTTGCTCTCTCTATAATGTGACAGCACACTCCTCCTTTCCACCCTGGATTTCCCATGTCCATTCAACCAGCTTCTGTCCCTTTCTGCCTTCTCATCTTGCCTCTGGACCGGAGCTGCCCATTAAACGCAGCTCCTCATGAGTAACATTTTTTGTTTTATAGTCCAGTCTGATCTTTGTCTGAAGAATTAGCTTTGGGAATGGTTTTAGTTTTGGGCTAACAGAGTCTGGGGGCATGTCTTCCACTGTCCCTCCAGTCTCAGACCATTAAGTCTAGTCTTCTTCCTGGAATTTGAGTTCTGCACCCCACTTTTCTCCTGCTCCATCAGGGACTCTCTGTTGTGTTCTCTATCAGGGTGGTCATTGGTGGTAGCTGGACACCATCTAGTTCTTCTGATCTCAGGCTGATGGAGTCTCTGGTTTATGTGGACCTTTCTGTCTCTTGGGCTCGTATTTTCCTTGTGTCATTGGTGTTCTTCATTTTTCTTTGCTCCGAATTGGTTGGGACCAATTGATGGATCTTAGATGGCCACTCGCTAGCTTTTAAAACCCCAGACCCCACTCACCAAGGTGGGATGCAGAACATTTTCTTAATGAATTTTGTTATGCCAGTTGACCTAGATGTCCCCTGAAATCATGGTCCCCAGACCCTGGCCCCTACAACTTTGTTCCTCAAAGTGTTTGGTTGTATTCAGAAAACTTCTTAGCTTTTGGTTTAGTCCAGTTGTGCTGACTTCCGCTGCATTGTGTGCTGTCCTTCCCTTCACCTAAGATAATTCTTATCTACTATCTAGTTTTTTTTTTTTTATATAGTTTTGAATCTAGTTAGTGAATACCTGCTCCCTTTCTCCCTGCCCTTATGATCATCAAAGAATGTTTTCTTTTGTGTTTAAATCTTTTCTTGAGTTCTTGTAATAGTGGTCTCATACAATATTTGTCCTTTTGCAACTAATTTCACTCAGCAAATGCCTTCCAGATTCATCCACGTTATGAGATGTTTCTTGGATTTCTCATTGTTCTTTACTGTTGTGTAGTATTCCATTGTGTGAATATACCATAATCTGTTTATCCATTCATCCATTCATCTGTTGGTAGGCACCTAGGTTGTTTCCACCTTTTTGCTATTGTGAACAGTGCTGCAGGGAACATGAGTGTGCATGTATCTATTTGTGTGAGGGCTCTTGTTTCTCTAGGATATATTCCAAGGAGTGGGATTGCTAGACTATATAGCACTTCTATTTCTAGCTTTTTTATGAAGTGCCAAATTGATTTCCAAAGTGGTTGTACCATTTGACATTCCCACCAGCAGTGTTTAAGTGTTCCAGGCTTCCCACAACTTCCCCAACGTTTATTATTTTGTGCTTTTTGGATTAATGCTAGCCGTGTTGGAGTGAGATGATATCTCATTATAGTTTTGATATGCATTTCTCTAATGGCTAATGATCGTGAGCATTTCCTCAAGTATCTGATAGCCACCTGAATGTCTTCTTCGTTGAAGTGTCTGTTCATATCCTTTGCCCATCTTTTAATTGGGTTATTTGTCTTTTTGTTTTTGAGGTTTCGCAGTATTTTATAGGTTTTAGAGATTAGACACTAATTGGATTTGTTGTAGCCAAGATTTCTTTCCCAGTCTGTAGGTTGTCTTTTTACTCTTTTGATGAAGTCTTTTGATGAGCATAAGTGTTTGATTTTTAGGGGCTCACAGTTATCTAGTTTCTTTTCTGGTATTTGTGGATGGTTAGTAATGTTTTGCATACTGTTTATGCCATGTATTAGGGCTCCTAGCGTTGTCCCTATTTTTTCTTCCATGATATTTATCGTTTTAGGTTTTATACGTAGGTCTTTGATCCATTTTGAGTTAGTTTTTGTGCATGGTGTGAGGTATGGGTCTTGTTTCATTTTTTTGCAGGTGGATATCCAGTTATGCCAGCCCCTTCTTTAAAAAAAAAAAAAGAGACTGTCATTTCCCTATTTAACGGACTTTGGGCCTTTGTCATGTATCAGCTGTTCATAGGCGGATGAAATTAAGTCTGGATTCTCAGTTCTGTTCCATTGGTCTATGTATCTGTTGTACCAATACCAAGCTGTTTTGACTACTGTGGCAGTATAATAAATAGGTTCTAAAATCAAGTAGTGTGAGGCCTCTCACTTTATTGTTCTTCTTGAGTGATGCTTTACTTATCCAGGGCCTCTTCCCTTTCCATATGAAGTTGGTGATTTTTTTCTCCATCTCATTAAAAAATGTCATTGGAATTTGGATTGGATTAAATCTATAGATCACTTTTGGTAGAATAGACATTTTTTACAATGTCTATCCATGAGCAAGGTATGTTTTTCCACTTATGTAGGTCTCTTGGTTTCTTGCAGTAGCATCTTGTAGTTTTCTTTGTATAGGTCTTTTACGTCTCTGGTAAGCTTTATTCCTAAGTATTTTATCTTCTTGGGGGCTATTGTAAATGATACTGATTTGGTGATTTCTTCTTCGAAGTTCTCTTTGTTGTCGTAGAGGTATCCAGTTGATTTTTGTGTGTTTATATTGTATCAGGACACTGTTGAAATCTTCTTTTAGTTCCTATAATTTCCTTGTAGATTCTTTGGGGTTTTCTGTGTATAAAATCATATCATCTGCAAATAGAGATACTTTTACTTCTTCCTTACTGATTTGGGTGCTGTTTATTTCTTTTTCTAGCCTAATTGCTCTGGCTAGGACCTCCAGCACAATTTTGAATGAAAGTGGTGATAAAGAGCATCCTTGTCTTGTTCCCATGCTCAGGAGGAATCTTTTCAGACTCTATTTAGGATGATGATGTCTGTTGGCTTTGTATAAATGCCCTTTATTATGTCAAGAAATTTCCCTTTTATTCCTATTTTGCTGAGAATTTTTTATCATGAATGTGTGTTGGACTTTGTCAGATGCCTTTTCTGCATCAATTGATAAGATCCTGTGGTTTTTGACCTTTGTTTTATTTATGTTTTGGATTACATTGATTGTTTTTCTAATGTTGAACCATCTCTGCATACCTGGTATGAATCTCACTTGGTCATGGTGAATTATTTTTTTGACATGTTGTTGAATTCTATTAGCTAGAATTTTGTTGACGATTTTTACTTCTATGTTCATGAGGGATATTGGTCTCTAATTTTCTTTTTTGTGGTGTGTTTACCTGGTTTTGGTATCATAGAATGAATTTGGGAGTATTCCATCCTTTTCTGTGTTCTGAAATACCTTTAGTAGTGGTGTTGTTAACTCTTCTCTGAAAGTTTGATAGAATTTTCTTGTGAAGCCATCAGGGCCAGGGCTTTTTTTCATTGGGAGGTTTTTAATTACCTTTCCAAGCTTTTCTTTTGTTAGAGGTTTATTTACTGTCTACCTTTGTGTTAGTTTAGGTAGGTACTGTGTTTCTAGAAGTTTGTCCAATTCCTCTAGGTTTTCAAATTTGTTAGAATATAATTTTTCTTAGTATTCTGTTATGATTCTTTTAATTTCAGTTGGGTCTGTTGTGATATCGCCCATCTCATTTCTTATTCAGGTTATTTGCTTCCTCTCCTATTTTTCTTTTGTCAGTTTGGCTAGTGGTTTATCAATTTTGTTGATCTTTTTAAAGAATCAACTTTTGGTCCTGTTAACTCTTTGAATTGTTTTTCTATTCCCTATTTCATTTAATTCTTCTCTGATTTTTATTATTTGCTTTCTTCTGGTGCCTGAGGGCTTCTTTTGCTGTTCTCTTTCTATTTGTTTGAGTTGTAGGGTTAATGTTTTGATTTTGGCCCTTTTTTCTTTTTGGATGTGTACATTTATTGCTATAAATTGACCTCTGAGCACTGCTTGGAAAATCTGGTGGCGTAGTAGTTAAGTGCTATGGCTGCTAACCAAAAGATCAGCAGCTTGAATCCATCAGGCACTTCTTGGAAACTTTATGGAACAGCTCTACTTTGTCCTATAGGGTCGCTGTCAGTTGGAATTGATTCAGTGGCAGTGGTTTTGGTTTTGGAGCACTGCTTTTGTTGTATCCCAAAGGTTATGTTGGGACGTGTTTTCATTCTCATTTGATTCTGTGAATTTCTTTATATTCCATCCTTAATTTCTTCCGTAATCCAGTAGTTTTTGAGCAAGGTGTTGTTCAGTTCCATGTGTTTGATTTTTTTCCTTTTTCTGTTATTGATTTCTACTTTTATGGCTTTATGGTTAGAAAAGATACTTTGTAATATTTCAATTCTTTGGACTTTGTTAAGGCTTGCTTTATGGGCTAATATGTGGTCTGTTCTGAGAAAATACACTTGGAAAAGAAAGTGTACTTGGCTGCTGTTGGGCGGAGTGTTCTGTATATGTCTGTGAGATCAAGTTGTTTGATTGTGGCATTTAGATATTCTGTGTCTTTATTGAGCTTATTTCTGGAAGTTCTGTCCTTCAATGAAAGTGGTGTGTTGAAGGCTCCTACTAGTATTGTGGAGCTCTCTATGTCTCTTTTCAATGCTGTTAGAGTTTGTTTTATATATTTCGGAGCCCTGTCGTTAGGTACATAAATATTTATTATGGTTATGTCTTCCTAGGGTATTGACCCTTTAATCATTATATAGTGTCCTTCCTTATCCTTTGTGGTAAATTTTACTTTAAAGTCTATTTTGTCAGAGATTAATGTTGCCACTCCTGTTGTTTTTTGATTGTTGTTTGCTTGATGTATTTTTTTCTATCCTTTGAGTTTTAGTTTGTTTGTTTCTTTAAGTCTAAGGTGTGTCTCTTGTAGGCAGCATATGGACAAATCGTGTTTTTTTAAATCCATTCTGCCACTCTCTGTCTCTTTATTGGTGCATTTAATCCATTTACGATCATAATTATTGCAAGGTATGAGTTTAGTGCTGCCATTTTGATGTATTTTTTTTGTGTGTTGTTGACAGTTTCTTTGTTCTACTTAATTTTCTGTGCTGAGTTGTTTTTCTTTATGTATTTTCTTTTTATCTTTTTCATTGTTGTTGATTTGTATTTGCTGAGTCTTTATCCCTGTCTTGTTTTTAATTTTGATGTGTAGGATTATTAAGTTTCCTTTGTGGTTACCTTAATATTTACCTGTATTTTTCTAAGTTTAAACCAATCTATTATTTCTTTATATTGCCTTGACTTCTTCTCCATATGAAAGATCTATAACTATATTATTTAGTCCCTCTTTTTTTTTTTTTTTTAATGTTGTCAGCTTTTACATACTGATGACTCTTTTCCCCAATTTTTGGTGTTTTAGCTTTGATTTATTTGTGACTTCCCTATCTGGGTTGATATCTGGTTGTTCTGTCCCGTGTTCTTGTCTTGGGTTTTTATCTGATGTTATTGATTTTCTAACCACAGGACTCCCTTTAGTATTTCCTGTAATTTTGGTTGGTTTTTACAAATTCTCCAAACTTCTGTCTGTCTGGAAATGCCCAAATTTCACCATCATATTTGAGAGACCTCCCAAGAAAGGTGATCCAGCCGAATGTGGAAATTGTAGAACAATATCATTAATATCACGTGCAAGCAAAATTCTGCTGAAGATCATTCAAAAACGGCTGCAGCAGTATATCGACAGGGAACTGCCAGAAATTCAGGCCGGCTTCAGAAGAGGACGTGGAACGAGGGATATCATTGCTGATGTCAGTTGGATCCTGGCTGAAAGCAGAGAATACCAGAAGGATGTTTACCTGTGTTTTATTGATTATGCAGTGGTATTTGACTGTGCGGATCATAACAAACTATGGGTAACACTGCGAAGAGTGGGAATTCCAGAACACTTAATTGTGCTCATGAGGAACCTTTACATAGATCAAGAGGCAGTTGTTCAGACAGAGCAAGGGGATACTGATTGGTTTAAAGTCAGGAAAGGTGTGCGTCAGGGTTGTATTCTTTCACCATACCTATTTAATCTGTATGCTGAGGAAATAATCCGAGAAGCTGGACTATATGAAGAAGAACGGGGCATCAAGATAGGAGGAAGACTAATTAACAACCTGCGTTATGCAAATGACACAACCTTGCTTGCTGAAAGTGAAGAGGACCTGAAGCACTTACTAATGAAGATCAGAGACCACAGCCTTCAGTATGGATTACACCCCAACGTAAAGAAAACAAAAATCCTCACAAGTGGACCAATGAGTAAGATCATGATAAACGGAGAAAAGATTGAAGTTGTCAAGGATTTCATTGTACTTGGATCCACAATCAACAGCCATGGAAGCAGCAGTCAAGAAATCAAAAGACGCATTGCATTGATCAAATCTGCTGCAAAAGACCTCTTCAAAGTGTTGAAGAGCAAAGATGTCACCCTGAAGACTAAGGTGCGCCTGACCCAAGCCATGGTATTTTCAATCACATCATATGCATGTGAAAGCTGGACAGCGAGTAAGGAAGACTGAAGAAGAGTTGACGCCTTTGAATTGTGGTATTGGCGAAGAACATTGAATATACCGTGGACTGCCAAAAGAACGAACAAATCTGTCTTGGAAGAAGTACAGCCAGAACGCTCCTTAGAGGCAAGGATGGCGAGACTGTGTCTTACATACTTTGGACATGTTGCCAGGAGGGATCAGTCCCTGGAGAATGACTTCATGCTTGGCAGAGTACGGGGTCAGCGGAAAAGAGGAAGACCCTCAATGAGGTGGATTGACACAGTGGCTGCAACAATGAGCTCAAGCCTTACAACTATGGTAAGGATGGCGCAGGATCGGGCAGTGTTTTGTTCTGTCGTGCATAGGGTTGCTATGAATCAGAACCGACTCCACGGCACCTAACAACAACAACAACATTTGAGAGACAGTTTTGCTGGATAGATAATTCTTGGCTGGCAATTTTTTTTTGCAATATTGACTGTTGTCTCTGAGCCATCGATAAATTATTATGTTTGTTTATTTTATTTTTGTCTGCTGTGTGCTAGCTTCTTGTTTTGTTTTTATATGCCCAAATAAGCTGGTTGTGTGAGCTAGTTTGTTTTTTGGCACCTTTGAAGCTCTCACGTCCTGTCAGCATTACTAGGGATGGGAGCCCAGGATTCTGTTTACTTATATGGATTCAGCTCAGGTGTCCAGGTAGTCGGTCACCAAGTATGTGATGCAGGCTATCACCTACAGTCATAGACCAGTAGGGTGAATGGTGTAGGCAGAGGTACCTGGCTGTAGTTGGGGGTCGTGTGCTGAGCAAGGCAGGGGACTCAGAACTGCCCCTGAGTGCCTGAGAGGAAAGCATGGCTTTGTTTCCTAGAGCATGTAGGTGGCTGGGTTTTGCAACCATATTATGGGCACCCAGTGCTGTTGGCTGTAAGGACTGGAAGGCACCACTTATACTTGGATCCTTGTCATAGGTGGCTAGGTGGTGTGGGTGGAGCCACCAGTCCTCAGGCCCGTGATGTGGATAGGTGAGGACCCTGCTTAATGGGCAGAGTGGTGTCAAATGCACAAATCCGCCACTTAACATTATGGACAAAACAGTTGAAAATAGGCTTCAGGTATATATCCTGTTGTATTGTGCTAATGAGGGCCTGTGTTGGTGAAATGGGCCCACACAGGTCTGTGCAGGGGTTAAAGGCATTCAAAGTCCATGGACCCCTTATGCCTGTGCCTAGTCAGAGGGGATGTGCCTGTCCTGAGTTTCTTGTTCAGGGGAGGTGGCAGATTATTTTTTCCTGTATGTTAATTTGCTCCCTCTCCAAAGCCAGGAGAATGGCTCAGGGCACGCGATGGCTCCTACTTCTGGCCTAGGGGACATGGCAATAGCTGAAGCCGGCCTGGGGCCTGGGTTCAGAGCCAGGAGGGGGCAGTAAATTGGAGAGAGGTTCTTCCCAAAGGGGATGTTTTTTGATCCATGCGGTAGGTTAGACGCATTACTTCTCTGTTGCTGATTGAGCACTGCTTTTCACTGATTCTCGAAGCTTGAGTAGACTCTCTGCCATTCGGTGTCTCCCGATGTGGAAAACGTGTCCTGAGCACCGCTGCTTGCCTTACCACACACGGCAGCCAATCCAGGATGCAGGGTGCCAGTTCCCACTGGGTCAGATTTCGCAACTCCTTGCTGTTTCTGAACCATGTCTCCTTCCCCCTGCTGCTCAGTTCAACTCTTCAACTTTGCCTTTGATGTTCAGGGGTCCTAGATTGTCATATATAATCGATTCACTTTTTTTTTTTTCTGGGTCTTTGTTGTAAGAGGGACTACAGGAAGCATCTGACTACTCCGTGCCATCTTGGGCCTGCCTCCTCCCGTCTGTTTGGTTATTTTTTAAAAATTTCTGCATTTTTACTGATATTCCTTATTTGGTGAGACATTGTCCTCATGCTTTTATTTAACTCTTTAGATATGATTTCTTTTAATTCTTTGAATGAAAAAAGAAAAAGTTGCAGGTGGGTATGTGTGTATATATGTATTTATTTATTTTTGAGTATAGGATGTCCAGCACCTGGACTTCTTTAGGGAGAGTTAGTGTTAATTTTTTTACCCTGTGTGTGGGCTATACTTTCTTGTTTCGTTGCATGTATTGTAATTTTTTATTGAAAACTGGACATTTTGAGTAATATAATGTAGAAACTCTGGAAATGAGATTCTCTCTTTTCCCGGGGTTGGTGGTTATCGTTTTTGTTGCTGCCGTTTCTTTGATGATTTTTTTCCTGCTAATTCTGTAAAGTCTGTATATTCTTTGTCATGTATGGCCACTAAAGTCTTGGCATAGTTATCTTAGTTGTCAGCCAGTGGTTGTACAGAGATTTCCTTATATGTCTGGGAACAGTAAGTCTTCTAGTGTTTTCCATGAAGCTCTGTGTGTTTATTGGGGGCACACTTTCAACATTCAGCTAGTCGTATTAGAACTCTACCTTAGCCTTTACTTTTTGCTTATGCAGAGCCTCAAGATTTGTCAGAGGTGAGAGCTTAAGACCTTCTCTGGTCTCTGCTGGTCATGCACACAGACCTGGGCACAGCCATAACCCTAGGCATGCAAGTGGTGTTCTAGAGTCTCAGGAATATTTTGGAGCTTTTCAAAGAGATCTTATCCCCCAGCTTTTCCTCTTAAGCTTTGTGGTTATTTCAAGGTTTGTCCCAACTCTTATCCACTGCTTGAGACACCTGTGATGTTCAACAGTTGCCTATCATTGTTTTCAACAAGTCCACCTGGAAACAGGCTTTTTACATTGGGGAGTTCTGAATCATGTCAAGTGTATACAGCCTTGCAAGTGAGCGCTTCCCGGGACAGGTCAGATAATTACGTTTTTCTGGGAATGAGGCTTTGAATGAGCTTTAGCCCCGTTTTGCCCCTTCTGATGGCTGTCAGGTAGCAGGTTTTCAGTGGTGTTGCAGGCTGTTGGTTTTCAAGGGCACTGTGGATATGGCAAGTGAGAAATCAGATAGACCAAGATCAAAATGCTGTGTTGTTTTTTTTTTAAATTGAGATTCAGCCGTTTTTCTTGTATAAATAAATACTCTGTGCATTGCTGGAAGCTTTTGGTTAATTTCCAGAGCTTTGAAAAAGTTGATTCTGACAGATTTGCCAGGTTTCTCATTGCGTTCATGGAATAGAGCATATTCGAAGTTCCTAATGTCATTTTTGCTGCTGTCACCCCTCCTTTTTTGTATTCAGCATCTGAAACCTCATTCTGTTTTGTGGGAGTATTTAAATATTGAATTTACCATATTTATATTGAAAATTATGGAAAGAGGAAACATTTTACTCCTTACTTTTTTTTTTTTTTTTTTAATGATAATCACAAATCACATTCATCATAATACCCTACTTCTGTATGTTTCCAACAGGAATTATCATGTATTCTATTACCTCCTGGCTGGAGCAAGTGAAGAAGAGAGGTTAGCATTCCATCTTAAGCAACCTGAGGAGTATCATTATCTCAATCAGGTGAGAGTTCATGAAGAACATTTTGAAATTGGAGCATTGTTAAATTTCAGCTATCGAATAGTAACTCTGTTTATGGAACCTGTTAATGGATATTAACTTGCATTTTCATATATGCACTCTAACAAACGTATGTGATGCATTTTTCAACTTAAAAAAATATTATTTCCCTCATGTAAGTGTTAAAAGGTAAGTTATATGTGAGCATTTTGTTCTCTGTAAGCATCTTTAAGAAAATAATAAACCTTATTGATACCACTCTATTAGAAAAATGGTTTGCTTGTTCCAAAATTATTTACCATTCCAGACCCCAGGAATGTAAATGTTAGTAACGATTAATGGTTGTTCTTTAGAAGGGTTTACCTAAACCTCATTTGCATGTTTTTAAGTCTAATGCACCTACCTCTTTGCAGGATATTATGATTGATATTGACATACAGGACTTCTTATAATTTAATGAGCAATCTTCTTGTAAATTCAAGTGAAATTCATCAAAGGCTAGTGACTTAGAGAATTTGGATCTTTTCTTGAAACTCAAAATTCACTATTAAATTTTTTTTTTTTAAATAACTTCTCCAGTGGAATAAGGAGTAATTCTCCCAATTTTTTGCTACTTTGGTTTCCCCAATTTTATTGTTATTCCTCATACCAAATTTTTAGTTCAATGTTAATAACATTGGTATAACAATAAATCATTTAACTTGTAGATTTTTTACCGTTATATTTTGATTATTTGAGGCAAGATGTAATGATTATCTTGGAGCCCTGGTAGCACATTGGTTAAGAGATCGGCTGCTAACCAAAAGGTCGGCTGTTCAGATCCACCAACTGCTCCTTGGAAATCCTGTGGAGTTGTTCTACTCTGTTCTGTAGGATTGCTATGATTCGGAATCAACTGGACAGCAACAGGTTTCAGGTTTTATAATGATTATATCTTGCCTCAAAAAGAAATTCCTTTTATGATAATTAAAAAAATCTTTATGAATGTTTTAAAAACAAACTGACACTCTGATGATGGCCCCAGAATTTTAATATGTATTTAGGGTCATGA
Organism: Elephas maximus indicus; assembly: GCF_024166365.1. NCBI lineage: Eukaryota > Metazoa > Chordata > Mammalia > Proboscidea > Elephantidae > Elephas > Elephas maximus. The sequence goes on along the minus strand of NC_064831.1, from coordinate 62,330,183 downwards.
AAGTAACACTTCAGATTTTCCCTAAGATAAACAATATGCTGTTTAACTGACATTTCTTAATTTTGAAACTATTTATGTGTTATTAATATAAACTAACAACTTTCTTTGTATTAATATATAGAGAATTTCAAAATTTTTAAAAACATCACTTTCTGGTATGATACTGAGTATTTTATTTTATACAAAGTACTGATGGCCTACAAGTAAGCTGATAGTTGTTAGTATTAGAGAAATCCAGGGTTCATTGCTTTTCTTCTGGATCTTTTTAAGTGGCCTTATGATACATATTCTTACCAAATACCAATATTCAAAGGATATGGGACTCAGCAGTTCATACCAGAGTCGCTGAACAGTAGCAAGTATGGGTTGAGCACAATAGTATACGTTCTCCTGGAATCTGAATACTTATACTTAGTTGTTTTTTGTTTTATGCTGCTCTGCAAAATACCTTTCTTTGGATAGCAGCAGTGCTACCTGCACACTGCGTCTAAAAGATGATTAGAGAAGTGTGATAACCATTACTTCTACCTAACTAATCTGCCTTGCTTTCAGATAACAAAGAAACCCCTCAGACAAAGCTGGGATGATTATTGCTATGACACTGAGCCGGTCAGTACAAGTACCTAAATATTCTGTGTTCCTTTAAAGGACCCTCACTTTGCACATTTGATTACATCCATCTCATTACTTAGGCAAATAGAAAATTAGCTTAAATTCAAAGTAGAAACGAGGCAAGATAAATCAATTTATCTTTTTATTTTTTTGAATTGAGTGATTTGTATGGGTATGGTTTGTTGATTCAAAACTAGTCTATTTACTTTTGGGGGATGTTGTCTGTTGCTAATTTTAATTCAGGATTTATTTTAACAAACAGAAATTTTATCACCACCTCAGCATCTCTGGATCTTTAGCCTTAACGTGGATTCTTATAAGCTACAGTTTTTTTTTTTGCTGAGAGCTATTTTTCAAAATTATCTTTTAGTAGTTTCATTACCCATTTGAGAAGCAATTATTGTTTATTTATAAAATGAGTCTTTTCACATAATGAATGCATTATATATTTTTAATTTTTTAATAGCAATTAAAAAATAGATTTTATGTATTTTTCCAAAGTTCAAGTTTTATAAATCCTAGAAATCAGATGATTTTATGTTTTTAATTGAGTGATTTAAGGGTGTATATGATACAAACATAAAATGAGTGGGTAAATTTAGTTTCATTTGTTACATTTTACAAGGACAAGTTTGTAACCCCAAAAGAGCACCAGGAGTATTTTTCCCTTCAGCTTGGAATTAGGTCAGATGTGAAAGGCTTAGAACACCCACACACACATTTATCTATGTCTGTCTGTCTGTTAATTAACAGTGAACTAATTAACTACGTATTCCTCCAGTATACATAACATTTCTGAGTCCTCGTTTTAAAGAATCATGATTTTAATTCTTATTGCATGTGAATAGAAACCCCACTAATTGCAAAACTAGCCTCTTTCAAAGTTGACAGGTGGTAAAAAAGAATTAGTATATGTGGGTATTATTTAATTTTTTGTTTCAGGAAAAGTTTAATTGTATTACCATTTCATAATAAAACAAGTAACTTAGGGTTTCAGATTTGACATTATGGAAAGTAAATATTAGACACTTAAATTTACAGGTGTTGATAAATTTTAGTAGAAAAATTTTAAGTTGTTTTACTACTTGAGAAGCTCACTCTTCATCTTCACTTACTACACCAAGTGACTTCTTCATATTGGGAAATAGGTGTGGGAGTGGGAAACTGCAAATAGAAGATGGGATTGCTTGCAGAGAGCTTATAGTGAATATGTGAACTCATCTGTTATTATTGAGAGACATTCTAAGTAACTCTTCGAATTTGGATTCTGGAGTAGACAGGCCTAACTTGAACCCTGACTTGTTCACTTATTAGTCTTGACACCCTTATCAGGTCAGTTAATTGTTTTGTTTTCATCATTTATTTAAGAGAATAATAATGGTCTTTAAGTTTTGTGAGTGTTAAACAGTGCTTATAAAGAGTTTGATAGAGTGCCTAACATTAGTATGTACACAGTAAATGTTCTTGCCACCATTGCTGCCTCCATTGAAATCATTATCCCTCTTTCTCCTTTAGAAGAATGTTGTAGTCATAATCTCCTGTCAACATGACTTTCATCACCATCTTCTTGCTTACTATGCCCCAGAGGGTTTTCAAATCTATTATAGGTTCAACTTTGATTAATTTCTCATTATTTTTCTCAAGTTGATTAATAAAAGCAGGTAAATCAATCTGAGGATACTTGGATTTGATGTTTGCTCTTAGCTTCTCCTTATAGTGTATTTAGGGGTAGCTAAATGTTTATTCCTATGAGTTATAACTCTGACCAGCCTTATAGAGAGTAAGGATTGTTAAAGGACTGTTCTTTCGTTTGTGCTACCATTATTTATCATATATGTTATGGAATTGTGTAGATCTCAAGGGGAGCTGTAGTGAGAAAATTGCTTTTATCACTGTTGTGAGGGAGCTGTTCTTGCCCACCACATGATTAATTCCTTTTCAGGGTTATTGTTTTAAATAAGCTCCAGTAGTGGTGTTGCATGAGAGAGAATAGAGGAACTGGATAAATTTTGATTTGGCCAGCCCTGTGATTTACAAAGTTCTTGACCTTATATGGGTTATGTAACCTTTGTGATCTCTTTTCCCACCTATAAGTGTTTATGTAATTATCTTCTCGTGTTTTGAAGATTGGAAACGCTGGTGGAGTAGTGGTTAAGACCTATGGCTGCTAACCAAAAGATCAGCAGTTCGAATCCGCCAGGCGCTCCCTGGAAACCCTATAGGGCAGTTCTCCTCTGTCCTGTAGGGTCACTATGAGTCGGAATCGACTCGATGGCACTGGGTCTGGGTATCCTTCCCTATATCACTTCCCACCCTCCTACTACTTGTATTCACGTTTTGGTCTCAAGGTCTGCTTGTAGGACAATCCAAATTAAGATGAGGGAATTTCAGTTTTGGTAGATTAATCCGTCCTTAGTTGTTCTTTTACAGTTGTCATCAGGGAAATAGTAATGGTCATCAATATGCAGTTTAAAAAAGTGATTATGATTTTGATATTCATTGAGACCATTTTGTATTTCTGAAGAACATTTGAATAAGATTAACAGAATTAACAGCAAATATAAATGTATTTTACTGCCTCTATAATTTACTTTCCAGGTATTTTATACGTTAAGATGAATTGTTTTATTCACTTGGGGGTAGATAAGAAGGTTATGAATTCTGAGAATCATTTCTATATCATTGAGTTTACACAAGTGGAAGCATAGATTTTTTTTCACTTGCTTGTTATAGAAAAATGTTTACTAAGTCATAAAATGAATGAACTGTTTGTGGTTTTGGGGACAGAAAAAGCAAAATAGCTTTTTAGAAGTTTTACTACAGATGAAAAATGTGTTAACATTTGATTTAAAAATTTGGTGAGTAGGACATAGGGATGTCTATAAAATGTATTGTTTACCAAAAATTTTATAGGCAGAAAATTAAATGCATAGATTCTCAGAATTTTTTTTTGCAGTAAATTAAAATTTTAACCTAGGCATACGCGCCTTTCCATTAAAAACAAACAAAAAAACCCACTGCCACCTAGTCGATTCCAATTCATAGCGATCCTGTAGAGTAGAATTGCCTCTTCAGGTATCCAGGGCTGTAATTTTCAGGGAAGCAGACTGCTGCATCTTTCTCCTGTGGAGCGGTTTTTGGGCTTGAACTGCGGACCTTTTGGTTCACAGCTGAGCGCTTAACCATTGCACCACCGAGGCTCTTTCCATATACCAAAACCAAACCCAGTGCCGTCGAGTCAATTCTGACTCATGGCGACCCTGTAGGACAAAGTGGAATTGCACCATAGAGTTTCCAAGGAGTGCCTGGTGGATTCGAACTGCCGACTCTTGGGTTAGCAGCCGTAGCACTTAACCACTATGCCACCAGGGTTTCCTTCCTTTCCATATAGATAATAAAATTATTTTCAGTAGCATTGCAAAACTTAATATTTAATTTTGAACTTTTTATATGTAATATATTCATTAACTCACAGTGCTAGATTTTTTGTACATGGTAGATAAAAAAAAATACTGGATAAATATTCTTTAAATTGTAAATTGACACTTAGTTTTTTTTTTTAAAAAGGACTTTCATGCAATTCATTTCTTAGGTACTATTATATATTTAGTTCAATGATTATCCACTATGTTCTTGGCACTGACTTGATGCTGAAGATCATTAATGGATTAGACAGATACAGTTGTTGCGTTCATTGTGTATTTGATGGAACACTGCTTAGGAAGATAGGCATTACAAAAATAAGTGTAAGTGTGAAGAGTTTTTTAAAAAATGTAATTACAAGGGTCTGTGAGAACATGCAATAAAGGTATTAAAAAACTCACTTATTTTTTAGAGATTTAGATTATGTCCATAGTGTTAATGTTTGACTTCTGTGGGACATTAAAAATGCAAGGGTTACACTAAGAAAGTAATATTATTTATGTGATAATCAACCACTATTTTTACTGACTCATAAAGTATATTCTTTGTGAGTTTTTACACTTTCACATGTCTTTCTTTTGGTGGCTGATTATCATGTCTCTTTAATTTCATTAAAACAATTTATATCTAATATAAATGTAACATAAACCTCTTTATATTACATAAATCTAGGCTCCGATTCTCAAATTATTGAATGTTCTAAAAATTATTTTGTCTCCCCAGCATCTAGGTCAGTGCCTTGCATATGGTAAAAAAAAAAAAAAAAGATGGTAGGCACTTATTATTTGTTGAATAAATAACATTTGTGTGTGGAATTGAGCTCTCTTAAATGCTTCGAATATCCCAAATGCTAAAGAACCACTCAAAATCGAAATCAAAGTTGGTATTAGCACACTTTAAAAAGAGTGTTGCTAGTCCTTTCTTTTAAGTTACTCTTGAGATCTTTGCCTTAGTGACTGTGAGAGGGAGTCTGTGAACTAAATACTGCTGGTATTTTGGTAGGTATGGGTTTATTTGGCATCCCTGTAGTAGGTTAAGCTCTGTGTTGACTTTGACCGTATCTAATTTACATTTGTGCATAGGTGAGTTTATCTAAAATTGCCATCTTTCTAAATAACTCATGTTATTTTTCACTAGGTAATCTTGGTTTTTTCTTTTTCTTTTACAAAAGCAGGATTGCTTCACGGTGGAGGGGGAAGATTTGAGGCATGACTTTGAACGTTTACAACTGGCCATGGAAATGGTAGGATTTCTTCCCAAGACACGAAGACAGTGAGTTTGTTTATTGTATTCTTATACCCGTACACCCATTGCTGTCAAGTTGGTTCCAACTCAGAGTAACCCTATAGGACAGAGTAGAACTGCCCCATACAGTTTCCAAGGAGCGCCTGCCGACCTTTTAGTTAGCAGCCATAGCACTTAACCACTATGCCATCAGGATTTCCCTTATACCCGTAGTAGAGAACCAATCATGATGTGTATTTAAAAGAGTCCTCTTGCTTGGTCCTTTTGAGCAGTTTTCTAACTGGGATTGCTGGTCTGGTGCCTCCTCCATCTTAAGTGTTACTTACAAAATTGATTTTTCTAAAAGATTTGTTGTGAACTGCTTTTTTATTTTGGTTGTCAGTTCTGTGGGAATCTGATGAGTGGTGGAGCTCCTCTTGCTGTAAATTGGACATTCATCAACTTTTGCCTGTAATTGTAGGAGTACTTGTGCCCCTGAAGCCCACCCATGGACCTTACTTAAAAGCTATTGTTTTATCACACTCTTTTTTAGCTTCTCATTTTCTCTGTCAGTGATCTCTAATCTTACTAAGTTGTGAACATCTACAAATAAAAAAATATTTTTCTGTTTATTTCCTCTGTATTTGTAATTTATGCCTCTATTCTTGAACTAAATATATTTTCTTCACTGTAGATCATTTACAAAAGAGAAATGTAAAAAGGTTGAGATAAAGATGAAGTAAATTATATTTAAAAATAAACTATTGAGAATCAAAGGCACCTTGACTCTACTTTTTCTTTTTTTCTGTGGTAAAGTAGTTTGGTGAATATGTCAGATCTGATTTCTGTTGTCAGTTTTTAATCTCGTGATTGATAAGCTCATACTAGAGTAGTGGGTTATCAGTTTTACCGTTTTCTTGTTTGCCTTGTGCTTACGGCATTGCTATGAATCTTCATTCAGCAGATCTTTGCTGTGATCTTTTTATAAGGGTTAAGTTAGTTTTTCTACTGAGCTCTGGTTTACCTTCGAAATCCCCCTTAACACAGCCTTGCAGGCAGCCTTAAATTTGGCTTGCAGATTGAAACCTAATTGCTTTAGAGCACTACTTACTTTCTGCCTGTTTTATGAACTTTTCTTTAGCTGTGCTTTTCTTCTGCCTCGTGGATTTTAAGATATTTTGTCCCTTGATATACTTACTATTATGTTTTAATGCAAGATTATAAGCTTTTTGAGAACTGAGATTCTTACTCATATTTATCAATCTTTTTTATATTGAATTGTAGTATATTAGATTGTTTATATGACTTATTTCTGGAGACTATCACATATTATGTTTGTGTTTGATAAAACATTTATTTGTTGATTATTGAAACTAAATTGTTGAAACAATATGATTAGCAAATATGAGAATACTAAAAATAGTTTTTAAAAAGTGGCTCCTGAATTTGTGTTTTATGTCTTTTGGCTTCCATTAATTTTTAAAATGTGTCAGTTGATATCAAGTTTACTCTCTAATTTCTTTTAAAACTTAATTTAATGCAGAATACTTTTATTATTTTATAATTGACTTACATTTTGTTTGAGTCATGTGAATGATTCAAACATTAAACTCTTAAAATTCATTTGAGAAATTAGATCTCGATTCAGAATCCCTGAAAGTATATCTATCAGGTTCCTAAAGCAATATCTTTAATAAGAATACTCCTACTTTTAGGAAAATACCTAGTTAAATTCTCAGGAGTGTATCATATTTATTCTAAGAAAGTAGCTGAACAAGGACACAAAGATGTGTATATATAAGGATTTTCGGAACGGACTTTTAGGAGGGGTGTTCATCCATGTTAAATGACTCTCGACGTCAGACGAGGGCATAATATACTTTCTTAGCTACATGGACATTCTAGGTAACTACCATGAGGCAAATCAGTGGAGAGCAGATGCCAGAATGCAGTACCGAATGGAGGATGACAGAGTGAAGGCAAGGAATATAAATTAACATCTTAAGAAGATTGTTTGCAAAGGGAAAGAGAAGATGTGGGGTGTTTAAAATAGAAGTGAACGTGAGGCTAGTTTGGTAGAAAGCTCTTGTGGGTACAGGTAAGAGATAGGAAAATGGGTATAATAAGGCTCCTGAATGAACTGGAGTTCACTGGATGTACAGCCCAAGTGGAGGGATTGGTTATTAACTAGAGGAGGGTCATGTGTTCCTCAGAGCCAGGAGGGAAGGTGAGAAGGAAGAGTCTAGAGGAAGATGTTTCACAATAGGAGTCTGATATTAGATAGTATTCTGCAGTGGCTTAGTGTTTTTTTTTTTAAGCATATATTGGGGACTGTATAAAATGATGTAGGAAAATATCTCTTAAATATACCTAATCATAAAAAAAAAAATTACCTAGGTACTTGATTAAAAAAAAAAAAGAAACTTACAAAAAGAAACTTAAACAAAAATAGAGACTCAGAGGCCTTTCTTTTGGAGATCCTGATTTATAGATTGAAATAGTGCAGGGAAAGGGCATTCCAGCCAGGCCGAAAAGCATTTAGAAAGGCATTAGATATTGAAACACTGTAGCAAATTCAGGCAATAGCCGGAAGTCCCTTTGAAACAACTATGACAAATGATACAATACTGAAAGTAAGATCATATACAGCACTTTGCACAGTACCTGACATATAGTAAACACTCAGTGAATTTTAGTTATAGTTGAAACTATTATTCTCATATTTCCTATTTCTCTGAAAGTGAAGTACTTCATATCTGTACTGGTTAATTTGCTTGACTAGAATTTTCAAATGAAATGAGTTTTGAGAACACATACCAGCTATAATTTGTGATGTTTTTATTTTCACAGAATTTTCTCCCTTTTGTCAGCAATACTACATTTGGGCAATATCTGTTATAAAAAGAAGACATACCGGGATGACTCCATAGATATCTGTAATCCTGAAGTACTGCCTATTGTTTCAGAATTATTGGAAGTGAGTGATTACATTTTCAGTTGTCATTTCGAATACTGGGTAACTTCTCATTTTTTATTTTGTACAACTGTTTTATAAGTGTAAATAGGTTAATGCTTTTTATTAATAGTGTTTGTCCAAACGATGGAACTTCTCTTGTTATCTACATTATTCTGCTATTGAGTGTGCCATAATCTTTAGAAGATTCCGGTTTTTTCCCTTGCCTTCCTTCCCTTGTCCCAGAAATTCATAATCCCTCAGTTTGTTGGAAAGCATGCGTACTTCTACTCTAGACTCCAATGTTCTGGTCTCATTCTAGTTTTGCTCCTTTTTTTTGAGATTTCTTCTCCTACTAAGATTGTGATTGGATTATTTTATTTGATAATATGTATCTGAATGGGTAGAGAGAAAAGGTATTATTTTTCCTTTCTTCATGGGCTGAATAGGATTTAAAGGTCCTCATCTCCTCCCATGCTTTGTCCACCATCAAGATGTTTTTTACTGTATTCTTTCTTCCTGTAGTGATGATTTCCCATGTTTTCTCAGCTAAACTCTCATCTTAAGAGATTTGTCTCAAAAGGGATGCTGTTTCTTATAGGGCCTCTCAGCTGACAGAGCAAGGTAATGTATGTGTGTATTTCATTTTACTTGAATCCACAATCAACACCATGGAAGCAGCAGTCAAGAAATCGAACAATGTATTGCATTGGGCAAATCTGCTGCAAAAGATCTCTTTTAAAGTGTTGAAAAGCAAAGATGTTACTTTGAGGACTAAGGTGCACCTGACCCAAGACATGATCTTTTGAGTCGCCTCATGTGTGTTCAAAACCTGGACAATGAATAAGGAAGACTGAAAAAGAATTGATGCCTTTGAATTATGGTGTTGGCAAAGGATATTGAATGGACTGCCATGGACTGCCAGAGGAATGAACAAGCCTGTCTTGAAAATACAGTCAGAGTGCTCCTTGAAAGTGAGGATGGTGAGACTTTGTCTCATATACTTTGGACGTGTTATCAGGAGGGACCAGTCCCTGGTGAAGGACATCATGCTTGGTAAGGTAGGGGGTCAGCGAAAAAGGGGGAGACCCTGGATAAGATGGATTGACACAGTGGTTGCAACAATGGGCTCAAACATAGCAGTGATGGTAAGGATGGCACAGGTCCAGGCAGTTTGGTTCTGTTGCACATAGGGTCACTGAGTCAGAACTGATGCGATGGCATCTAACAACAACGCGTTTACATATATGTAACTGTCTGTATCTATGTAAAGCTGAACATGAGTTCATAGTGATGCCCTCAGCCAATCCGTTACTATATAGATCATTCTGGCCTTTCGCCTTTGCTTATCTGTAAATTCACCTCCAGCTGTGAGAAACTTGACTCCACTATCTGCCATCCATGTAATTAATTGTTGAATTCCAGTATACATGTATCAATTTTTAACCCATAACCTGTGGGAAGCCGCTTTATCTCAACTAGAATATACTTATGTGCAGTTCCTTTTGCCTTTAGTTTTACAGACACCACTCATTTTCAGAATAATTGAGGTCAAATTTTTTGTCCTCAGCCCCTTCAGTGAGGTTGTTTCATACAAGTGTATGAAACAATTAGATGCTCTGTTTACAGTCTACATTACATCCTGGGATCACCGACCTTTTAAATGATTTTTTAAACAAATTTTTATACATTAAGGTTCACTCTTTGTCTTGTACCGTTCTGTGGGTTTTGACAAATGAATAATATCATGTATCCACCAGTACAGGATCTACAGAATAGTTTCACAGCCCTCAAAATCCCCTGTGCTTCATCTATCCATTTCTTCTCTGCCAGCCCCTGGCAACCACTGATCTTTTTACTGGCTTTATAATTTTGCCTTTTCCAGACTGTCATATAATTGGAAGCATACAATGTAGCCTTTTCAGGCCGACTGCTTTCACTTAGAAACATGGATTTAAGATTTATCTATGTCTTTTCGTGGCTTGATAGCTCATTTCTTTTTGTTACGAATAATACTCCATTGCATGGATGTACCACAGTTTGTTTATCCTTTCACCTACTGAAGGACATTTTCATTGCTTCTAATTTTTGACGATTATGAATGGCCTGCTTTTTCTCTGTTAAAATATTACTAATCTTTCAAATCTTGGCTCATAATGCCACTTCATGGCTTTTAACCTTATTAAATGTTCTAAACCCATACCCTAAGCATAGAGCGTTTTCTTCTGCTTACTGTAATTCAGTTTTACTTCTGTAGTGTAAAGTTAATTGTTTACTAGTTTATGTCCGAGTCTGCAGTGCTCTTTGAAAGCAATGACTGCCTCTTACTTTATCTAACCTTACAGTGTTTATTTTTTCTGTACATGACTGAGCATTGCTTATTAACTTTAATGGAATGAGTTAGCCTGGTGGAAGGGACAGGAGAAGGGAGTACCTTGAATTAGAACTATACTCACTGACTGGAAAGAAGTTTGACCAGGAGGTGGAGTGTGTTGTCTGAAGGTTGTGATTTGAAGGTCGTGAAGATCAGAGAACAGATGGTATTTTTCAGGCAGGCATTTCAGGTGATATTTTAGTAAAGAATTTTGTATTGTGGTAATACAGTAATGGTGGTCTTACTTTTAAGTCTAGGTATTCAACAAGGACTAAGGCTTCTGGTTCTAGTGCAGTATTCCTTCTGTAGTGGGAGTTATTTGAGTAACTCAGATAACTAAAAGAGGAAACTCAAGTATTGGTTTACGAAATAAATAAATGAAAGGAAATCCAGTTCTGAGAATTGGGCCTACCAGTGTTAAAGTATGACTGACAGCTAATGTGATTTGATAGCAAATCTTATTTTTTGAGCCCAAGCCCAATTCGTATTCTCCCTCCAAGCATATGAAAGTGACCTTTGTTGTATGTTGTTACCAACCTTGTTTGTTCCTTTCTAAAGATTTGTGGAATACATGGCATAGATCATTTATTTTTAAGTGCTCACTTTTAATAATGATTGTTTAAATCTAGAAATATACCTATCAATATAACTTTGGCTTCTGTCACGTTTCTTTCTTATTTTTCTTAGCTTTGTTATTTGGTTTTGGGTTTTGGGTGGCATTTTGTTATTTTCCTCACATATTTAAATATATCAGAAACACTGAAACTTTGTATTTAAACGTTGGTTGTTCATTTTTAGTTTTACTACATTTTGGGAAGTTAATATGCCTCAAATAATTTCCAGGTTTTAGAATTTGAGGTTTGAACAATGGGTGCTGCAAAGCATCTCTTTCTGATGTAATATTTAGTAGATATTTATTCTTTCAGTGTGGTTTGGAATCATTCTTTAAACAATTCTTAATTGGTCATAAATTGCTGGTGGTAGGGTAGTGCCTCCCTTGATAGTTTTATAACCCAGTTTTCCCTTGGAATCTAAAACTATTTGCTGGATATGCTTTTATGTTATACTTTCTGCATAAAATTATATGAATGTTTTATCTCTGTAAGGTATGGATGCTATTACAAGATACCTGTTTTTTTTATTTCATGCCCATTGATGTGGCAAAAAATCAAAAGTCTGATAATACCAAATATAGTCCAGGTTTAGAAAAATTAGAAACTTTCAGTGCTGCTACTGAGATCCCAAATTGGAAAAATTGTGTAAAGGAGTTTGGCAATATCCTACAAAGCTGAAAAAGGTATATCCTACAACATGGTAATTCTACTTTCAGATGTGTATTTCAGAGAAACTCTTCAACTCATATGCAAGAATATTCACTGCAGTTTATCTTCTAATATTGCAAAATTATAATTTGAGTAAATGCCCATATGAAGAGGAATAGATTATACATGCTGGAAGACTATATGGCAGTTAACATGAATAAGTTTGATCTAAATTATCAACATAGATCGATTTCAGAAACATATGGGCAGTATGATACCATACACATAATGTTTAAATACACATGACAATACAATATGCTATTTATGAATAATCTAATGTATATGAAAGTATGAAGTCATAAAGTGAAATTATACATGTCAAATTCATTATATAGTATTTGCCTTTGGGGAGAGAGTGAGAGCCAAGGAAGCGCCAACTTTATCTTAAAGTTTTACATCTGTAAATAAAAATAAATGTCTGAAACACATAAATCAGTAATCTCTTGCAATGTTCCTGGGATTCAAGAAATGCAGTCACTTTCTAGTCCTTGGCTTTAGGTTGTGGGATTATGATTTTTAAACATTTTTAAAATGTTTTTTTATTCTGTATTTTCCATGTTCTGTACAATGAAGAATGTTTCTCCTTTATGATCAGAAAACAAACTAGTTTTAAAAGAGCTGTTTTGTCATATTTACTTTTATATTATTTTTTTGGGAAGTGGGGTGACTGGGACACTTTAAATTCCACTTTGGTCAGTTTTAAAATCACTGGTGTATTTTCTTTCTGTTCTCTTTTTCTCTATTGTATGTTTGCTGATCTCATTAAGATTTCTTCCTTTACTTGGCCTTTCAATGAAATAATTCAACCTATTGTCATAAATGTTATATATTGAATTAATTTTTCTGCTCCATAGGTTAAAGAAGAGATGCTGTTTGAAGCATTAGTTACCAGGAAGACTGTGACAGTAGGAGAAAAGCTTGTTTTACCATACAAGCTGGCAGAGGTATGAATAGATTTTCTTGGAAATCAGAAAGAAGACTCTGAACGTTTTTAGAACTTTGGGTTTGTGTTCCTTCCTTGAACAGAATGAAAATGACAACAATGGAGTGTTGATTGAAATATTTTACAGGTCTTGGAAATTTTGATCTTGAACTTTTTATTGACTTGGAAACTTAAAAGTTTCATGTCCTCTTATTTTAAGCAGTAGATTTGCATTTTTCTCAAAGGATCTTTCTGTGTTCACCATTCTTAATTTTCATATTATTAATATGGGGTGGATAGATAGTAGGTAGGCTTATATATGAGCAGTATTTGACCCAGTTGAGTATTCCCTCTTAAGATAATTTCTTTACCTATATTCCAGGACATAGTACTCTTCTGATTTACTCCTACATTGTTGGCCACTCCTTTGCAGTCCTTTTTGCTTGCTTTTTCTATTCTTCCGGACCTTTAAGATATGGAATGCCCTGGGACACATTCTTTGTCTCTTCTTTATATTCTTTGTCTAGGTTATCTTACCCAGTCTCATGGTTTTAAATATCATCTGTGTACTGAGGCTCCCAGGTGAGATTTATTGCTATAATGAGCCACTGTTAACTGCCACTATTATACTCTTGAGCTGTTTATGAAAACCAAACCAAACCAAACCCATTGCCGTCGAGTCATTCTGACTAATAGTGACTGTATAGGACAGAGTAGAACCTCTCCATAGGGTTTCTAAGGAGTGGCTGGTGGATTCGAACTGCCAGCCTTTTAGTTAGCAGCTGAGCCCTTAACCACTGTAGCACCAGGGCTCCTCTTCGGGTGTATAGAGGTAGGAAAATTATTGAAGACCACTACTTTATAGACTAATTTTATGAAAGTGATGAGAAATCAAGCTATAGCAATTATAAAAAATTATAGGATAGGAATGTGAAGTTGGGAGATAAAAAGGTGGGGAAATTGTGATTGAACTCTGGACAGTGTTCTCTAGGTTGGTGTTGATCCACTTACCATGCTTTTTGAGTATCTTCTAACTGTACCTCTGAGTCTTTATTTTTTTCACTTGTTAGCGATCTTATGTCTTATAGTCTCACGCTCTGAGTGCACCTTTCTAAACAAGAATAAAAACTCCACGCCTTTTTAAAAGTTTTCCTCTTCTTTTACATAAAGGCTCAGAGCTTTTATATTTTCTTTCAGAATCTTTTGCATTAAAAAATGTTTCTCTTATGTTTATTTACATTTTAAATTTAAATTCAATATCTGAGATTATTGTGTCATCCTTGTTTTATTTGTGTGGTGTATTTATTTATTTAGCACATACTTGAAAACCCTCTTTGTGTCCAGAACTCTTTTGTGTGTGTGTGTATGTGTGCTTTAGTTGAAAGTTCACAGCTCAGTTTAATTTCTCATTCAAAAATTTATACACATATTGTTTTGTGACATTGATTGCAATCCCCACAATGCAACAGCATGCTCCCCCTTTCCACCCTGGGTATCCTGTGTCCATTTATCCAGTTCCCGTTCCTTTCTGCTTTCTTGTCTTGCTTTTGGATGGGAGTTGCCCATTTGGTCTTGTATACTTGATTGAACTAAGAAACACATTTCTCATATGTGTTATTGTTGGTTTTATAGGCCTGTCTAATCTTTGTCCAAAAAGTGGGCTTCAGGAGTGGTTTCACCTCTGAGTTAGCAGGGTGTCCGGGGGCCATAGTCTTGGGGATTTTTCCAGTATCTGTCAGACCATAAGCCTGGTTTTTTTTTTGTGAATTTGAATTTGTTTTAAGTCAGAAGATTTTTGGAGGGGGCAGGGAGAAGGAGATCACTCTGGCTGCGGTGTGAAGAGTCAGTTGGAGGAGGCCGTGTTGGTTTTCTGTAGCTGTGTAACAAACATTGCAGATTAACACAACACAAATTTGTTATCTTAGAGGCAGAAATCCAAGTGTTGGCCAGGACTGCAATCTCATGGGAAGTTTGAGGTTCTCTTTCAGGTTTTTGGCAGGATTCAGTTCTATGTGATTAAAGGCCCTTGAGGTCCCAGCTGTCTGTGTACCTCATAAACACTCACTTTCATGTATTGGAAATATGTCCTTCAATAATGTATGTGTATTTGAAAAGATTTATAGTGTTGTGTATGTTTTTGTAATTTATATAACTTTACTGATACATCAAACAAACAAGAATGAAGATATATTTGTGGTACTTTGTTGTGTACATACAATTTTTTTGTTTCTGATTGCTGCATAGAACTCCATTGCATATATGTACCACATTTTTTCAATCCATTATGTTGGTGAATGGACATTTAAGTTGCTCCCAATTAGACTGCCACCACAAACAATAACGTATATGTTATATTGTGGACTGGTGTAAGACTGTCTCTGGAGCAGTGGTCCTCAAACTTTAGTGTGCATTAGAATGACCAGGAGG
Source organism: Elephas maximus indicus (assembly GCF_024166365.1). NCBI lineage: Eukaryota > Metazoa > Chordata > Mammalia > Proboscidea > Elephantidae > Elephas > Elephas maximus. The sequence continues at coordinate 62,314,926 of NC_064831.1, read as the reverse complement.
TCTTGTTAAAACACAGATAGCTGGGTCCTACCCTGAGTTTCTTTTTCTTTTTGATTCTCTTAAATTTTATTTTTCAAAAGGAAAAGACATTTACCTCAGAAATTAATGTAAGAATGGCAATAAGAAATTAATATTGACATACCCAGAAATAATGACTTATTAAAAATAACAATAAAATGGACTAATAATAGAGGAGCCCTGGTGGTGCAGTAGTTAACAGTGCTCTGCTGTTAACCAAAAGGTTGACTGTTCAAACCCACCAGCCTGCTCCACGGGAGAAAGATGTGACAGGCTGCTTCTATAAAGATTTACAGCCTTGGAAACTCTATGGGACAGCTCTACTCTGCCCTGTAGATTTGCTGTGAGTTGAAATTGACTGCATGGCAGTGTTTTGATTTTTTTTTTTAATTTTTATTATTGTACTTTAGATGAAGGTTTACAGAACAAACTAGTTTCTCATTAAACAGTTGGTACACATATTGTTTTATGACATTGGTTACCGACCCCACGACATGTCAACACTTTCTTTTCTTGATCTCGGATTCCCAGTTACCTGCTTTCCGGTCCCCTCGTGCCTTCTAGTCCTTGCCCCTAGGCTGGGGTGCCCTTTTAGTCTCGTTTTGGTTTATGGGCCTGTCTAACCTTTGGCTGAAGGGTAAAATCTCAGGAGTGACTTCATTACTGAGCTAAAAGGGTGTCTGGGGTCCATACTCTTGGGGCTTCTCCAGTATCTGTCAGACCACTAAGTCTGGTCTTTTTTTGTTAGAATTTTGTTCTACATTTTTCTCCAGCTCTGTCCAGGACCCTCTATTGTGATCCCTGTCAGAACAGTCAGTGGTGGTAGCCAGGGACCGTCTAGTTTTGCTGGACCCAGTCTGGTGGAGGCTGTAGTACTTGTTGTCCATTAGTCCTTTGAACTAACCGTTCCGTTGTGTCTTTGGTTGCCTTCATTTTCCCTTGCTCCAGACATGGTGAGACCAGTGGAGTATCTTAGATGGCCTCTCACAAGCTTTTAAGACCCCAGATGCTACTCACTGAAGTAGAATGCAGAACATTTTCTTTATAAACTATGTTATGCCAGTTGGTCGACATTCAGCCATCTCAAGAAGCATCACATGAACAGGAACCTATGGCACCGAAGGAGGAAGTTCAAGCTACACTGAAGGCATTGGCAAAAAACAAGGCTTCAGGAATTGATGGAATTTCAACTGAGATGTTTCAAGAAATTGATGCAGTGCTGGAAGTGCTGACTTGTCTATGCCAAGAAATTTGGAAGACAGCTACCTGGCCAACTGGCTGGAAGGGATCCATATTTTTATGCCTATTCCCAAGAAGGGCGATCCCACCTAATGTGGAAATTATCAAACAATATCATTAATAACACATGCAAGTAAAATCTTGTTAAAGATCATTCAAAAGCGGTTGCCGCAGTATATCGACAGGGAACTGCCAGAAATTGAGGCCGAATTCAGAAGAGGACATGGAACCAGGGATGTCATTGCTGGTGTCAAATGGATCCTGGCTAAAAGCAGAGAATACCGGAAAGGTGTTTAGTTGTGTTTTACTGACTATGCAAAGGCATTCAACTGTGTGGATCATGACAAATAATGGATAACATTGCGAAGAATGGGAATTCCAGAACACTTAACGGTGCTCATGAGGAACCTGTACATAGATCAAGAGACAGTTGTTAGAAAAAAACGAGGGGATGCTGTGTGGTTTAAAGTCAGGAAAGGTGTGTGTCAGGGTTGTATCCTTTTACCACACCTGTTCAATCTGTATGCTGAGCAAATAATCCAAGAAGCTGGACTGTATGAAGAACAGGGCATCAGGATTGGAGGAAGACTCGTTAACAACCTGCGTTATGCAGATGACATAACCTTGCTTGCTGAAAGTGGAGAGGACTTGAAGCACTTACTGATGAAGGTCAAAGACCACAGCCTTCAGTATGGATTATACCTCAACATAAAGAAAACAAAAATTCTCACAGCTTAACCAGTAAGCAACATCATGATAAATGGGGAAAAGATTGAAGTTGTCAAGGATTTCTTTTTACTTAGATCCACAGTCAACAGCCATGGAAGCAGCAGTCAGAAAATCAAAAGAAGCATTGCGTTGGGCAAATATGCTATGAAAGACCTCTTTAAGGTGTTGAAAAGCAAAGATGTCACCTTGAGGACTAAGGTGTGCCTGACCTAAGCCATGGTATCTTCAGTTGCATCATATGCATGGGAAAGCTGAGGAAGACTGAGGGAAAATGGACACCTTTCAATTATGGTGTTGGTGAAGAATATTGAATATACCATGGACTGCCAAAAGAATGAACAAATCTCTCTCGGAAGAAGTACGACCAGAATGCTTCTTAGAAGTAAGGATGGCAAGGATATGTCTTACATACTTTGGACGTGTTACGTGGAGGGATCAATCCTTGGAGAAGGACATCATGCTTGGTAAACTACAGGGTCAACAAAAAAGAGTAAGATCCTCAACAAGATGAATTGACACAGTGGCTGCAATGATTGTGGGCATGGCAAAGGACTGGCCAGTGTTTCATTCTGTGGTACATAGGGTTGCTGTGAGTCAGAACTGGTTTAAAGGCACCCAACAACAATAACAACATGCTAGTTGAGCTAGTTGTTCCCTGAGACGTGGTCCTTGCAGCCCTCAGTCCAGTAATTTGGTCCTTAAGGAGTTTGGATGTGTCTATGGTGCTTCCATGACCTGGCTTTGTACAAGCTGTGGTGGCTTCCACAGTGTACTGTCTCATCCTTCACCAGAGTTACCACTTACCTATTGTCTATTTAGTGTTTTTGTATCCCCACCCCTCCTCTCTCTCATAACCATCAGAGATTGTCTCTTTTCATCCTACGCTGAGTTTCTGACTTAAGCTTATCTGGGGTGGGCATGAGGATTTACATTTCTAACATGTTCCCAGCTGGTGTTGAGGTTGTTGCTGTTGGTCTGAAGTCTCATTTGAGAATCACTGCTCTGAAATATAAACCCTGGGGCATTGTTGTGGGGTCATAGTGTTTATATGTACTTAATTTATGTATAATACCAGATTGCTATTCAAAATGGCTGTGCCAGTTTAGGTATTTAACATCAGTGCGTGAAGGTTCTTCTTAAATTTTGCTAAGACTTTGTTATTATCCAGTTTTCTAATTTTCGATAACGTGATGGGTATAAAGCAAACCGTGTTTCAGTTTGCATTTCATGGATTACTAGCTAATGACTTGGGTATGTTCCTTTTTGAAGTATTCATATCCTTTAACCGTAATTATCAGTTTCCTGTGTTTCTTACTGATTTGGTTAGTAGTGGAAGATATGGAATATATATTTTTACCAAAATGTGGATAATAGAACAGGAAGAATTTAACAGTTTAGGAGGAATTAGTACCATCCTAGGCAGTGGGTTTGGTTTTTTTTAGATTATAGAAGTACCTATATGATCGTTTTTATTAGGTTGTAAAAAATTGGAGAATTTTGAAGGGAGGGAAAAAGGAAATTGCATAATTCCATGGTAAAGTTCTAAGAGGTTACTGTGAATGACAAGGTGAAGACAACTAGAAATGTAATTGTGGCAGTATTATATGTATGTTTAAAGACTCTGATTAGGATTCTGCAGTGACCATATACAGGCATTCCTTGAAGATATTGCAGGTTCAGTTCCAGACCACCACAATAAAGCAAGTCACATGATATTTTTGGTTTCCGATCACATATAAAAGTTAGTTTATGCTATACTGCAGTCTTTTAAGTGTCCAATCACATTATGTCTAAAAAAACAATGTACATACCTTAACTAAAAAATACTTTATTGCTAAAAAATGTTAACCATCTTCTGAGCATTCAGCAAGTCCTAATCTTTTTACTGGTGGAGGGTCTTGCCTCGATTTTGATGGCTGCTGACTGATCAGGGCAGGGATTGCTGATTAACTCTTCCTTTCATGAAAGATTTCTTGGTAGCCTGCGATGCTGTTTGATAGCATTTTACCCACAGTAGACCTTCTTTCAAAATTGGAGTCAATCTTCTCAAACCCTGCTGCTGCTTTATTAACTAAATTTATGTAACATTCTAAATCCTTTGTTGTTGTTTCAACGGTGTTCTCGGCAAGTGTCGTCACCAGGAGTAGATTTCATCTCAGGAAACTACTTTCTTTGTTCATCTATGAGAAATAACTCCTCATTTGTTAGAGTTGTATCACGAAATTGTAGCAATTCAGTCACATCTTGAGGCTCCACTTCTAGCTCTCTTGCTGTTTCCACCACATCTGCAGTTAACTTCTTCCAAACTCCTCTTAATGGTATTTTGACCTCTCACATGAATTACAGATGTTCTTAATGGCATTTGTAATGGTGAATCCTTTCCAGAAGGTTTTCAATTTGCTTTGCCTAGACCCATCAGAGAAATCACTATCTATGGCAGCTATAGACTTACAAAATGTATTTCTTAAATAATAAGACTTGATACTTGATATTACTGCCTGATCCATGGGCTGCAGAATGGATGATGTGTTAGCAGGCATGAAAACAACATTAATCTCCTTGTACATCTCCTTCATAGTGCTTGGATGACCAGGTGCATTGTCAATCAGCAGTAATATTTTGAAAGGAACCTCTTTTTCCTGAACAGTAGGTCTCAACAGTGGGCTTAAAATATTCAGTAAACCATGTTGTAAACAGATGTGGTATCATCCGGGGTTTGTTGTTCCATTTATAGATAGGCACAGTAGATTTAGCATAATTCTTAAGGACACTAGGATTTTTAGAATGATATATGAGCATTGGTTTCAACTTAAAGCGGCCAGCTGCATTAGCCTGTAACACGAGAGTCAGCCTGTTTTTTGAAGTTTTGAAGCCAGGCCTTGACTCCTCCTCTTTAGCTATGAAAGCCCTAGACGGCATCTTCCTCCAGCGTGAGCCTGTTTCATCCACACTGAGAATGTGCTGTTTCGTGTAGCCGCCTTCATCAGTGCTCTTAGCTAGATTCTCTGGATGACGCGCTGCAGCTTCTGCAGTAACACTTGCTGCTTCAGCTTGCGCTTCTATGTTGTGGAGATGGCTGCTTTCCTTAAACATCATGAACCAGCCTCTGCTAGTTTCACACTTTCATTCTGCAGCTTCGCCACTTCTCTCAGCCTTCATAGAGTTGAAGAGAGTTAGGGCATTGCTCTGTATTAGGCTTTGGCTTAAGGGAATGTTGTGGCTGGTTTGATCTTCTACACAGACCGCTAAAACTTTCTCCCTATCGGCAGTAAGGCTGTTTCGCCGCCTTATCATTGGTGTGTTCACTGGAGTAGCACTTTTCGTTTCCTTTAAGAACTTCTCCTTTGCATTCACAACTTGACTATTTGGCACAAGAGGCCTAGGTTCTGGCTTGTCTTGGCTTTCTGCATGCCTTCCCTCACTAAGCTTAGTCATTTCTAGCTTTTGATTTAAAGTATAACTCCTTTTTCCACTTGAACACTTAGAGGCCATTGTAGGGTTGTTAACTGGCCTACTTTCAATATTTTTGTGTCTCAGGGTATAGGAAGGAGGCTCAAGGAGAGGGGGTGACATGGGGGAACAACCAGTCGGCAGAGCAGTCAGAATATACACAACATTTATCAATTAAGTTTGCCATCTTATATGGGCATGGTTTGTGGTGCCGCAGAACAGTCTCAGTAGTAACAGCAAAGATCCCTAATTACAGGTCACCATAACAGTATAATGATAATGAAAAAAATGGAAATATTGCGAGAATTATCAAGATGTGACACAGAGACATGAAGTGAGCACATGCTGTTGGAAAAATGGCCCCAATAGACTTACTCGACGCAGGGTTGCCACAGACCTTCAATTTGTGAAAAATGCAAGATCTGTGAGATGCAATAAAATGAGTTATGCCTGTATCGAACTCTTACTTTGTGCCAAGACTTGATCTAGATGTCGATTTCTTTTTGCTTATATTTATTCTTCTGCCTAGAATACTTTTTCCCACTTAGCTGACAAGTGTTTGATAGTGAATCTTTATACTGAACTTTCCGTTATATACTTCTTTTCTAGGAGAAATACAAAACTTAAATTTTCGGTAAACATGTTTTGAACCAAGTGTCCTATATTTTGTTTCCCTTATCTTGCATGGCAGTTTTGGCCAACTCCATAAGATTCCCTGAGTTGGACCAAAGTAATGAGTACATATAGAAAACTTCAATCTGTACTATTTATTTTAAGAGAAAAATGAGCTTCTAATTTAGGATAGTAAGCTTTCTTTCTTGAATGAGAGCAAAGCAAAGTTTGTTACTGTATCTGAGTCAGATTATTGTCAATTTCACTTGCATGTCTCTTGTTTTTTCAGGCTGTGACAGTGAGGAACTCCATGGCTAAGTCTTTGTACAGTGCCCTGTTTGACTGGATAGTTTTTAGGATTAATCATGCACTTTTGAATAGTAAAGATTTGGAGCAGAATATCAAGGTAAACATATATTTGATTATACAAAAATTTTCCTTTAAAATTGTCCAAATGAAGTGTTTAATACATGAAATCGAAAGCAACACAGAAAAATCTAGAATAAGTATGAATCACCTTTTATCTGCCCTCCCTGCTGCCTCCCTTCCTACTGCTGTGTTTATTACCCTGTTCAGAGGAACTGTTGTTCAGTGTGTATCTTTCCAGACCTTTTTCCTGTGTATTTATATTTCTGTAGATGTCATATATAGAGTTGCTCTTAAAAATATAAGTAGTATCATGGTTTCTGTGTTATTTCTAACTTGTACTTTTTAGTTAGTATGTCTTGAAATAATTCTTCATTATTATCTGAACTTCCTTTTGTAATAACTTTGAAGTACTATATAACACACATTGTTTTTACAAATATCTGTTTGAGTTCCTGTTTTCAAGTCTTTTGGGTAAGTATCAAAAAGTGGAATTGCTCAGTAATATGGTAATTCTATGTTTAACTTTTTGAGGAACTGCCAGCTGGTTTCCACAGTGGCTGTATCATTTTACATTTCCACCAGCAATGAATGAGAGTTGCAGTTTCTCTGCATCCTTGCCTGTACTTGTTTTCTGATAATAGCCAACCTAGTGGGGATGAATTGGTATCTCATTGTGGGTTTTTTTTTTTTTAAATCATGGTAAATATGTATATAAAATTTTTTTTTCATAATTCAGTGACAATAATTGTGTTCATTATGTTGTGCAACCATCACCATTATCCACTTCCAAATTTTGCTGTCATCATTAACAGAAGCCCAGTGTTCCCTAAGTGTTGAGTCCCCCATCCTCTCCCTCCTATCCACCCCTGGCAACCACTAATAAATTTAGGTCTGTATATACTTGCTGTTTCTAGATATTTCATGTAAGTGGGATCATGCAATATTTGTCCTTTTTTGACTTGACTTTTTCTCTCAGCATGATATTTTCAAGTTTCGTCCATGTTGTAGCATGTATCAAAATTCCATCTCTCTTTTTGGTTGAGTGATATTTCATTGTATGTATGTATCATATTTTGTTTATCCATTCATCTGCTGATAGACATTTAAGGTGGTTTCTCCCTTTTGCCACTGAGAATAGTGCTGCAGTGAACATTGGTGTACATGTATCTGGTTGTGTTCCTGCTTTCAGTTCTTTTGCGTATATACTTAGAAGTGGAGTTGCTGGATCATATGGTAATTTTATCTTTAATTGTTGGAGAAACTGCCAGACTGGTTTCCACAGTGGCTGTATCATTTTACAATCCTGCTGGCAATGGGTGTGGCTTTCTGTTTCTCCACATCTTCACCAACACCTGTTGTTGTCTGTTTTTTTAATCATAGCCATCTTAGTTGGCATGAAGTGATATCTCATTGTGGTTTTGATTTGCATTTCCCTAATGACAACAGTAATGACTGATAACATTGAGCATCTTTTCATGTGCTTATTGGCCATTTGTATATTCTCTTTGGTGAAATGTCTAAATTCTTTGCCTGTTTTTAAATTGGATTTTTTAGTCTTTTTGTGGTTATATCCTAGATATGAAAACCTTATCAGATATATGGTATTATAGATTGAACTGTGTCCCCCCAGAATATGTGTTATAAATTTTAGCCTCTGTGCTTGTGGTTATAACCCCATTTGGGAATGGGTTGTATCTTAATTTGGGTTCCCTAGAGAAGCAAAACCAGTGAAGCATATATCTATATTTCTGTGTCTTTGTATCTATCTGTATCACTCTCTCTCTCTGTATCTATCTATCTATCTGTCTATACACAGAGAGAGATTTATATTAAGGAAATAGCTCATGAAGCTGTAGAGGCTGGAAAGTCCCAAGTCCCTGAATCAGGCTGGAGGCTTCTCCTGACTCATGCAGATGCAGGGGTGGCAAACTCAAGATCAACAGGTCAGACAGCAGGCCTGTGACTCATAGGCTGATAAACCCTAAGACTGGCAAGTAAGCTGCTAGCTAAAGTCCTAAGAACTGGAGGTCAGATGAGATCTAGAGCAAGCAAAAGCCAGCGAGCTTTGCCAGAAAGTCCATATATACTGGATGCAGGCCACACCTCCAAGGAAACTACCTTTCAACTAATTTGCTGCTTATAGCAGATCTCATCATGGAGGCGATTACATTATATCAGATCTCATTATGGAAGTGATTACATCATTACATTGCTGACATACTATATTATAACAGCCAAACCGCTGGGAATCATGACCCAGCCAAGTTCACACACAACCATCACAGGTTGTCTTTGTTATGTTAATGAGGTGGGGTTAGTGTACAGTGTGCCTTGGGTCAATCTCTTTTGAGATATAAAAGAGATTAAACAAGGAAGCTAGAGATGCAGAGATGGGGGAAGATAGATGTCAGGACACATGGAAATCTCCAAGAAACCAAGAAGCAGAAGCTGAGGAGACAAGGACCTTCCTCCAAAGCTGACATAGAGTGAAAGCCTTCCCCTAGAGCCAGTGCCCTGAATTCAGACTTCTGGCCTCCTGAACTACGAGAATATAAATTTCTGTTTGTTAAAGCCATCCACTTGGTGGTATTTGTGTTATAGCAGCACTAGATAACTACACAGAATTTGGTACTGGGAGGGGACACCTAGTGAGATACCTAAAATGTGGGAACTGTTTTGGAATTGGGTAATGGGTAGAGGCTGGAAGAGTTTTAAAGTGACTAGTAGTAAAAGCTTAGATTTCCTTGAAGAGTCTATTGGTAGAATTTTGGATGGCAAAGGCAATTCTGATGTGGACTCAGGAGGAATATAGAAGAGCTATAGAGAAAGTCTCTGTTGTCTTAGAGAATACATACGGCACCAGCAACAGAATGTTGCTAGAAATGTGGATGTGAAAGGTGCTTATGGTGAGGCTTTAAAAGAAAATGATGAACGTATGATTGAACAGTTGAAGAAGGGTGAATCTTTTTATGCAGTGGCAGAGAGCTTGTCTGAATTATTTTAAAGGTAGAACTTGTGATGAACTAGAATATCTGGCTGATGAGATTCCTAAGCAGTATCTTAAAGGGGCCTTGTCGTTTCTTCTTGCTGCTTTTCGTAAAATGCAAGAGGAAAGAGATGGACTTAAAAATGAACTGTGCAAAATGAAAACAGATCTAAAAGATTTGGAAAATTCTCTTGTACATATACACGCGTACATGTACACATGTCCTAGAATGTTCACCAAGGATGTGGCTACACAATGCTTTATTAAAGAGATTAAGCCTGTGAGTGATGGATCTAACCAACTACCACAACAGAAAACCCATCAGCTTAGACTGAATGGAACAGAGACAGAATGAAAGGAAAGAAAGCTGTCTGCCTCTTGGAATTCTACAGGCTGGGAACAGGCCAAAGGAGCTACATCTTTTGTCCTCCAAGAAAAGAAGAGGACCATTCATCCCTGGAGCAGTTCAAAGATTAGCAGAACTGTTTGAAGGAACAGGGAAGCAAGGCATTCTTGCTATGATCTCCTGAATCTCAAAGGGTGAGGCTACAGCCTTCTGGGTTTCAAAGAGTCGGATTTTAGCCAACTCAGTTCCAGAGTGTGGGGCTGCATTAATTTGTGCCAGGAGGATAAGGCCTCTGCCCAAAGCTTAGGGGGTAGGGCTACCATGACCAAGGGGCAGAAGAATGGGGTCTGCTGGGGCCAGAGGTGTGGGTTCGCCACTTAGATGAACTAGGAGTATGGGGCTGCCCAAAGCCAAGGGAGCAGAATTGCCATCCCAGTGGGCCTGGAAGGTGGAGCTGAAGCCCAAGGCCAAAGCGCTTCTCCCCAAAATCCAGAGGGTGTAGCCAACACCCAGGGCCGTTGTCCAGATGGTCCTAAGGAACAGAGCAGTGTTTTGAAGCATTTGAGCTAATGTAACTTGTTCTGCTGGGTATTGGACTTGCTTAGTCCCTTCTTCCCCTCCAAATTCTCCAATTTGTAATGGAAACACCTACTTTGTGCCTGTTCCACTATTGTACTTTGGAAACAGATAACTTGTGCTCTAGATTTCACAGGTTCACAGATGGAGGGTTTTGCCCCAGGATGGAATATGCCTGAAGTCTTACCCATATTTTATCTAGATGATTCAGAAGATGAAACGTTGAACTTATAGTTAAGACTTCTGGGATAATGGGATGATATGATGGTGTGAATGCATTTTGTATGTGGGAAGGACATGAATTTGGAGGGGCGGGCAAAGGGTAGAATGTTATGGATTGAATTGTGTCCACCAAAAATATGTGTTGTAAATCCTAGCCTTTATGGGTGTGGTTATAATCCAATTTGGAAATAGATTGTCTTTGTTATGTTAATGAGTCAGGGTTAGTGTAGGATGTGTCTTGAATCAGTCTCTTTTGAGATATAAAAGAGATTAAACAATGAAGCCAGAGAAGCAGAGATGGGGGAAGATAGATGTCAAGACATGTGGAGATCTCCAAGAAGCTGAAGAGACAAGAATCTTCCTCCAGAGCTGACAAGAGAGAAAGCCTTCTTCTAGAGCCTGTACTCTGAATTTGACCTCTAGCCTCCTAAACTGTGAGAATATAAATTTCTGTTTGTTGAAGCTGTCCAGTTGTGCTATTTGTGTTATAGCAGCACTAGATAATGAGGGTAAATGGTTCTGGAATGTTTTTTCCCCTCTGTAGGTTGTCTTTTTACTTTGTTCATGAAGTCTTTCGATACACAAAAGTTTTTAATTTCAGTGAGGTCTGACTTGTCTATTTTGTGTGTTATTGCTTGTGGTTTTGTTATCATATCTAAGAATCCATTGTCAAATACTAGGTTCCGAACCATTACCCCTGTGTTTTGTTTAGAGAGTTTTATGGTTTTAGTTCCTATATGTAGGTTGTTGATCCATTTTAAGTTTATTTTCATATGTGGTGTAAGACATGGGTCCACCTTCATTCTTTTGCATGTGTAGGTTCCTTTGTCCCAGTACCATTTATTGAAGAGACTGATCTTTTCCATTGAATGGACTTAGCACCCTTGGTGTGTATGGATTTATTTTTGGACTCCTCAGTTGTATTCCATTGGTCTATATGTTTACCATTATATTGGTACCAGACTGTTTTGGTTACTGTAACTTTGGAATAAGTTTTGAAATCAGGAAGTATGAGCCTTTCTATTTTGTTGTTTCGTTTTCAAGATTACTTTAGCTATTCAGAGCTCCTTGCAATTCCGTATTAATTTGAGGATTGGTTTTTCCATTTCTGCACAAAAGCTGTTGAAATTTTAATAGGAGATGCTTTGAATCTTAGATCACTTTGGATAGTACGACATCTTAACAGTGTTAAGTCTTCTAATCTATGAACCTGATTGTCAGGGTGACGCAGGACTGGGCAGTGTTTTATTCTGTTGTGCATGGGGTCACTATGAGTTGGAAACAACTTAACAGCACCAAACAACAGCAGTAACAATTTATGTACACAGGCTATCTTTCCATTTATTTAGGTTTTCTTTAAATTTTTTCATAGGTGTTTTATAATTTTCAGTGTAGAAATCTTTCACCTTACTGGTTAAATTTATTTCTAGGTATTTTATTTTTTCAGAAGCTATTGTGAATGGAATTGTTTTTTAACTTCCTTTTCAGTTTAGTTAGTGCTGGTGTATTAAAACTCAACTGATTATTGTGTTTTAACCTTGTATCCTACAACTTTGCTTAATTCATTTATTAATTCTAGTAGTGTCACTGGGTTAGTAGTTTCCTTGTGGATTCTTTGAGATTTTCTATATATAGGATCATGTTTGGTTTTTTTGGTTTTGGACATCTGTGACTAGGGATACTTTTACTTCTTCTTTGCTGATTTGGGTACCTTTCATTTCTTCTTCTTCTTTTTTTTTTTTTTTGGCCTAATTACTCTTGCGAGGACCTACAGGACAATGTTGTATAGCTATGGTGAAAGCGAGCATCCTTGTCTTGTTCTTGATCTTAAGGCGTAAGCTCTCGGTGTTTCTAAATGATGATATCTGTGGAATTTTTATGGATGTCCTTTATGATGTTGAGGAATTTCCCTTTTATTCCTAGTTTGAGAAGTGTTTTTATCATGAAAAAAGGATATTTGATTTTGTCAAATATGTTTTCTGCATCGATTGAGATGACCATATGGTTCTTTTTATTTGTTCTATTAATACCTCCATTGCAGCCCATAGGTTTTGGCATGTTGTACTTTCATTTTCAGTCAACTTGTAAGCACTTTCTGATTTCTCCCTTGACTCATTGGTTAACATGTGATTAACTTCCACATATCTGTGTATTTTCCAGTTTTACTTCCATTACTAATTTCTAGTTAAATTCTACTGTGGTCGCAGCAGATATTTTGTATGATTTCAGTGTTTTCTAGTTTATTGAGACTTGTTTTGTGACCTAGGATATGGTCTGTTCTGAAGATGATCCATGTGCAATGGAGAGCACTGTATTGGCTGGAGTACTGTGTATGTGTGTGTTAGGTCTAGTTGGTTTATAGTGTTGTGCAAAACTGCTGTTTCCTTACTGATATTCTTTCTAGATATTCTGCGCATTATCGAAAGTGTTGTATTGAAGTGTTGAACTACTATTATAAAAATAAAAAAAAAATTTTTTTTTTTTTTTTTTGCTATTATAAAACTGTCTATTTCTCACTTCAATTTTGTCAGTGTTTGCTTCATGTATTTTTGATGTTAGGTGCATATATATTTATAATTATTATGTCTTTTTGATGAATTGACATTTTTATTATTATATAATGTCCTTCTTTGTTTCTTATAAGGTATTTTGACTTAAAGTCTATTTTGTCTTTTATCAATATAGCCACTCTAGCTTTCTTTTGGTTACTATTTTTTACCTGGAATTTTTTTGTTTCCAATCCTTTCACTTTCAACCTGTTTGTGTCTTTGAATCCAAAGTGGGTCTCTTGTAGATAGCATAGAGATGGATCATGCTTTTTAATCCGTTCTGCCACTCTCTGCATTTTGATTGGAGTGTTTAATTCATTTCCCTTTAATGTAATTACTGATAAAGGAGGACATCTGCAATAGTTATTTGTTTTTTGTGTGTTATACCTTTTTTGTCCATTATTTCCTCTAATACTGCCATCATTTGTGTTTAGTTGATTTTTTTTTTTGTAGTGAGCCATTTGATTCCCTTCTTCTTTCCTTTTGTGTAGATTTTTTAGATTTTTTTTGTGTGTGTTTATCATGAGGCTCACATTTAATGTTTTAAATTTATAACAATCTAGTTTAAATTGATACCACCTTAATTTCAGTAATATACAAAAACTCTCTTCCTATACTGCTTCTCCTCCCCATTAGATAGTTGTTGTCTTAAATTACATCTTTATATTTTATGTATTTGGCTTTTGGAAAAATATTGGACATAACTACTGAAATTATAAACCACAAATGCTTTAAACAAACTAGCCTTTATATTTGCCATGATACTACATTTATTGGAGATGTTTATTTTCTTACATAGGTCTTTGAGTTTTTGTCTAGTGTCTTTTTAGTTCTGTCTAAAGAACTCCCTTTAGCATTTCTTGTAGGGTAGATCTCCTTGTCACAGTCTCTCAGCTTTTGTTTAACTGGGAATGCCCTCATTCTTGAAAGACAGTTTTGCTGGATATTGAATTCTTGGTTGACAATTCTTTTCTCTCATCCCTTAAAATATGTCATTCTGAGGCCTTCTGGCTTTTAACGTTTCTGAGGAGAAATTGGAACTTACCTTATTTAGCATCCCTTAAATGTGACAGTTTCCTTCTCTTGTGCTTTCAGGATCCCCTCTTTCTCTTTGGCTTTCAAGAGTTTGATTATAATGTATTTGGCATAAATCTCTTCTAGTTTATCCAGCTTCGAGTTTATCGAGCTTCTTGGATTTGTAGATTCATGTCATTTGTCAAATTTGGAAAGCTTTCTGCCACTATTTCTTCAAACATTCGTTCTGTTCTTTTCCTTCTGTTTCTTCTAGGATTCCCGTGAGACATGTGGTTTCATATAAATCCATTAGGCTTTGCTCATTTTTTAAGTTCTCCAGACTCAGTAATTTCAATTGCCTTATTCTCTAGTTTGCTGATTCTTCTGCCAATTTCAACCTGCTGTTGAATCCTTCCATTGAATTTTCCATTTCATTATATTTTTCAGCGCCAGTAATTCTCTTTGGCTCCTTTTTATAGTGACTGTCTCTTTATCAGTATTCTTGTTATGCTCATGTATCATTTTCCTGATCTTCTTTAGTTCTTTGTTAGTCTTTTCCTTTAGTTCTTTGAACACGTTTAATACTGTTCATTATCCAGGCTTCCATAGACCATGTCTTCCTTTGTCTTGTTCTTTTGAATTGTCATCATTTCTAGTGCCTTGTGATTTTGTTGAACCTGTGGCATGAGAGTATTACAGTGTGTTACTTGTGAGCATGTGTGTGGCTTTCTCAGTTCTCCTGTGTACACAGTGCTTTAAAATCAAACCAAATCCATTGCTCTCGAGTTGATTCCGACTCATAGCAGCCCTGTAGGACAGAGTAGAACTGCCCCATAAAGTTCCTAGGCCTGTAAATCTTTTTTTTTTTCCTAATGATTTTTATTGTGCTTTAAGTCAAAGTTTACAAATCAAGTCAGTCTCTGACATACAAGCTTATATACACCTTACTACATACTCCCATTTACTCTCCCCCTAATGAGTCAGCCCACGCCCTCCTTCCAGTCCCTTTTTTTGTGACCGTTTTGCCAGTTTCTAACCCCCTCTGCCCTCCCATCTCCCCTCCAGACAGGAGATGCCAGTATGTCTCAAGTGTCCACATGGTACAAGTAGCTCACTCCTCATCCGCATCTCTCTCCAACCCATTGTCCAGTCCAATCCATGTCTGACGAGTTGGCTTCAGGAATGGTTCCTGTCCTAGGCCAATAGAAGGTTTGGGGGACCCTGATCGCTGGGGTCCTTTTAGTCTCAGTCAGACCATTAAGTCTGGTCTTTTTATGAGAATTTGGGGTCTGCATCCCACTGTTCTCCTGCTCCCTCAGGGGTTCTCTGTTTGTTCCCTGCAGATCTGTAAATCTTTATGGAAGCAGACTGCCACATCTTTCTTTCGCAGAGCAGCTGATAGGTTTGAACCGCTAACCTTTCAGTTAGCAGCTGAGTGCTTAACCACTGTGCCACCAGGGCTCCTACACAGTGCTTTAGAAAGTGCTAATTTCTGCAAGAAACTCTAAGGAAATTACAGCCTTCGGTCTTTGCTCACCACTCCTTTCCCCACCCTGTGTGAGCTCTGGTTTAGCTCTGAGCCTTTAGTCCCTTAGGCACCTTCCAGGGAGATTAGAACAGACATACTGAACTGTTTGTCAGCAAAGTCGATCTCACTCCAGAGCCTGAGATTACGCCTCGTTTCTGAGAATGTGAAACAAGGTCTACTTCTGCTGCGGTGGCTGCTATGTCGGGGGTGGGGACATGGAGAGAGTAGAAAAAGTTTTTGTTTTTTCTTTTTTACCATTTAAATGTCACCTTTTTCTTCTTCAGTGTATGGTTAGTTTTTACAGTCCTTTGCTTACTTTTCAGAGTTCTCATGGAATTGAGCTTATAGATTTCTAGTTGCTTTTCGTGGTGCTTGTGTAATTGGGCTGGGTTCTTAGAACTGTTCATGCTGCCATCTTCCTGGAAGTTAATTAACTTCATGCTTTGAGTAAGCCTATAGTTTGTGGGGAGTTAGAAAATTAATTTTTTTTTGTAATCTAATTTATAAAATTGAAATGTATTTGAAGAGCTATATTTTCGCTCTTCTTCCTAAGGGCCTAGAATTGGTCAACAGAATCAAACAAAGTACTCTTAGTAGAGACTTAAAAACTCTTCTTACCATTTATGATTCATTATATCAATATATCAGTTTGCCCAGTATGTCCCTTAGCACCTGTGGAGAAAAAATGTTTTCATTTAAGCAAAAATTTCCATACAACTATATTACAAGAATTGGATGGGGTAGTGAGAAGAGTGTCTATATGTGGGGGGATTAGAGCTGAATCCCTATCATCCACAGTAAGATGTTAGTAGATAATTTTAGAAGTAAAAAATATTAAGAAATAGAAGTAAAATTTTTCTTTACTATACTATATTATACTGTGATATAACAACCAGCTAAAACATACAAGTGTGGTTGACCCCAGAGAGCAGAAATTGAGGATGAGGAAGGGATTGTTGTTTTTTGTTATAAGCTTTTTAGAACTTTGTAACATTTAAACTTTGCACGTATTTTTTTTTCATAAAAACCAACTTTAAAAACCCAGATGTTTTGGTATCTAGTCTTATTCCTTTCCTTCAGGAGGTGATTAAACACACTTGTTAGCTTGCTTCTTGAAGTAGAATTCTGTTTATTGGGATACAGAATCAAAGCTAGAAAAAATTATATGATATTCTTGGCATAGCCAGGCATAGTCCTGATTAACCTAGCTCTCATGATCCTTCACTTAAATAACCTTCTGATTTCCCCATACCCTGCTCTTATTTACGTTCCTTTGTCTCTTGGAGTTCAGGGATTTATGAGCTTGAGATAACAGGCAACAACCGTATTTTTACACAGATAACGTGCACCTCCTACATTAGTTTGCCGCTCGTACCCTCCTCCCGCTTGTAAGCTTGCTATGCTAAGTTTTTTTTACAGCAATACATAAAAAAAATTGGCATAGATGCGCTTATGAAAATACCTCGCGGCGGGGGGGCACAGTTGGCAAACAAATGTAGAAGGCATGCGTTATTTATGTAAAAATATGGTAACCTTGGTTTGTACATTTCTCTAAAGTAACCCATGGATTACTTGTGTGTTCAAATTTTATGTATTAGAAATTTAATGTCTAAAAATTTTTAATGTATTATTAGAATACAAAGAAAAAATGAAGATAAAGAGAACTAAAATGTTTTTTTATTTGTAGTATATTTTGCATGAGCATTGGCCAAAAAAAACTCCTGTCCCTTGCTGTAGAATGACTTTGACTGTT
Organism: Elephas maximus indicus; assembly: GCF_024166365.1. NCBI lineage: Eukaryota > Metazoa > Chordata > Mammalia > Proboscidea > Elephantidae > Elephas > Elephas maximus. Next base: position 62,297,535 of record NC_064831.1, on the reverse strand, counting down.
TTGTTACATATGTTAAGGTATCATTTATTAAGTAAATCAGAACATCATTTTTTAACCAAATTTTTTGTCTTGTTTTTCAGACTTTGTCCATTGGTGTTCTTGATATTTTTGGTTTTGAAGATTATGAAAATAACAGCTTTGAGCAGTTTTGTATTAATTTTGCTAATGAACGTTTACAACATTACTTTAATCAGCACATCTTTAAGTTGGAGCAAGTGAGTATCTAAAATATATGTATGCTTGACCCCTCTGTGTACACACACACACTCTCTCGTACACACACACGTGGATTTTTGAGTCATAGACATAATGAACATTTTACATTTTTTGTTTTAGTATAGATATTGCAATCTTTATATCAGTGTAAGCAAATCACAAATCAGAGCATAGTTTTTGAGCCATGCCATACAGGATTTTCTTTCTTTGGATAGCCACTAGATTTGATAATATGTGCTTGTTTGAGTGTACCCTTGGGAAAAAAAGATGTGTGGGTTTGTTTGGGGGTTCATTTGGTGCTTCTTAATTGCTACCATGGGTTTGGTCAGTGTATACCATGGACTAGGTATAGTTGTATGACTACTTTGGTCTTTTAGTTCTAGAATGGGATAGAGGAATTTATTAATCGAATCTTGAGTCAGCACAGAGTGTGGGTACAAGGAAACAGGAGAGTGTGATGAGATTAACATGGGTTGCTAGGTGTTTCTTGTGAGAAGCCCAAAATTGGTTGAGTTAGTATAGAAAGAGAGAGAGCCTTCAATTTCGATGAGAATTCTTAGTGTAAAGTCAAGGACAAACAAAATGTGAGTTCTTTGTCCAAACCAAGTTTGAAGTCAGTAACAGGTTGAATTTGTAGCTCACAATTTCGGTTTGTATATGGTGACATAGAAACATTGCTCACACTTAGAAAGAGTGGAAAATGTACAGAAAGATCACAGTAGGTTGGATGTCTTCAAAAGAAAACAAACCAAAAAGATCTTTCCTCTCACTGGGGTTTGTTTACCTCTGTCCTAGCTTTAGGCACCTCAATTTTGCTTAAATGGTTGTAGGGGCTATTTAATATTAGCACAGGCAACATTAGTTTTGGCCATCCTGATGAATGCTTAAAGTTCCTAGTATAAAACCTTTTACGTAGATTCTTCACTAGAGCTGTTTGAAGATAGTGTAATTTATCGTCATATTAGGTAACACTTAGGGAGCACTTAATACTTGCCAGGCAGGTATTATTATTTCAGTCTTACAGATGATGCCTGAAGCCTTAACACTCTGGCTTCGTAATTCTTAATATTATCAAGGGGCTGAGCTAGGGTTGGCCTCCAGTTGTCCTGATTGAGTTCAGTGTATTTTTAACTAGATTATGCTAAATTAACAATGTTTCTGTTTTTCAACTGGGTTTATGTGGAGAAGAGACCAAAACCAAAAAACCCATTGCCATCGAGTCGATTGTGACTCATAGCGACCCTATAGGACAGAGCAGAACTGCCCCATAAAGTTCCCAAGGAGTAACTGGTGGATTCAAACTGCTGACCTTTTGGTTAGCAGCCGAATGGCTCCAGAGTCAAGGATACGTGTTATAATTTCTAGGGTAACCGTAAATAGTAGAAGAACATAAAACTATTAAGTTAATATAGGGAGTAAGTAGAGTAAAAACAACTCAGGTTATCTAAAAGAAAGCAAGAAAGAAGAAATGTCAAGAAAGCATGGCAAATAGTTAGGTGGTTGATTTAGTCCAACAAATACCAGTAATTAAATTAAATGTAAATGGATTGATTTCTTCAACTGAAAGCCAAGACTGAATACAAAATAATTTGCTTGCTGTGTTTTATAGAGATGCTTTAAATATAACCATACAGAAAGGTTAAAAGTAAAAGAATGCAAAAAGATTTAGTAAACCTTAAACAAAAAAAAAAAAAAAAGGCTGGTATAGCTGGATTAATATCACACTTTTAGGTGAAAAGCATTACTAGAGATAAAAAGGGATATTTCATAATGCTTAAAGAATCAGGTCATTAGGGAGTTTAACAATTCCAAATTTATTAATACCTGATAATATAACCTCAAAATATATACAGTAAAAATTAATAAAACTAAGGGAGAAATGAATATATTTGTAAGAATAGTGAGTTTCCACGTATTTTGTTGGTCAAGTAGACAAAAAAAATCAGTATGGATATAAAAGATTTAAGTCCCCTGTCTGTCCTTTGGAGCCCTGGTGGTGCAGCGGTTAAGAGCCTGGTTGCTAACCAGAAGGTTGGCAGTTCGAATCAGCTTCTCCTTGGAAACTGTACGTTTAGCAAACTAAATCCAGCAAGATTTTAAAAAGGCTAATATATTAAAACCAAGTTCAGTTTTTTCAAGGTTTGTGTTATATTTAACCATCAATCATTTTAATTCACCTCATTAACAAAGGGAAGAGGATAAAGACTCAAGATCATCTCAGTAGAAGTTAAAAAAATTAATAAAATTTTGTAATCATTCATGATGAAAAACAAACAACAAAAAAACGTCTTTAGTGAACTAGGAATGGAAGGGAATTTCCTCAGCCTGATAAAGGGCATCTGCAGAAAACACACAGCTAATGTCACGTTTAAATGGAACCCAACTTAATGCTTTCCTTCTAAGATTGAGAACAAGGCAAGGGTGTTTACTAAGTTTATGTGTGTTGGTGTAAACAGTTACTTCATAAAAGAGGACAATCCAAATGGACGGTAAACATAGGAAAAGGGTTTGCCCTTATTTATCAGGGAGGTTAAAACCACAATAAGACACTCCAAGGAATTCACTAGAATGCCTAAAATGAAAAAGACTGATAATTCAAGGGATAATACAAGAGAAATTCCCATATGCTTTTGGTGGGTGTATACATTCACTTTAGAAAGCTGTTGGCAGTGTCTGCTGGGGTTAGACGTGTGTAGTTCATAACCCCTGTGTTTCCCCTTTCAAAATGTATGTAAATACACATCAAAATTCTGTGTAGAAATCTTTATATAATGGCATTATTTTCAGTAGCCAAAATTGGAAATAACTGTAGTGTCTATCAGTAGTAGAATGGGCGAATAAATTATAGTGTATATATACAGTGGAATACTCTGCAGGATTAAAATAGAACTGGGAACTTATTAAAAATGTCAATTCTCAGGTCTCACCCTACGTCTACTTATTCATAAATTCTGGGGATAGGGCCCAGCAGTCTGTGTAAACAGTCCTCCAGGTCATTCTGTTGTACGTTATGACTATATTTTTTAGTGACATCGCTGTTTCCCTGTTTTGAGAGTTTTTTTTTATCTTGATTTATTTTTGTGATTTCCCTATCTGGGTTGATTTCTGGTTGCTCTGTCCTGTGTTCTAGTCTTGGGTTGTTTTCTGATGTTATTGATTTTCTAACCAGAGAACTCCTTTTAGTATTTCTTGTAGTTTTGCTTTGGTTTTTGCAGATTCCCTAAATTTCTGTTTATCTGGAAATGTCCTAATTTTGCCCTCATATTTAAGAGACAGTTTTGCTGGGTATATGATTCTTGGCTGGCAGCTTTTTTTCTTGTGTGTTTTATACATGGCCTCCCATTGCCTTCTTGCCTGCATGGTTTCTGCCAACTAAACAAAAAACAAGTAGTCGGAGTTTATTGAGTCTCCTTTGTAGGTGACTTTTTGTTTATCCCTAGCTGTTCTCAAAATTCTCTCTTTATCTCAGTTTTGGCAAGTTTGACTATAATACGCCTTGGTGACTTTCTTTTGAGATCTACCTTATTTGGGCTTTCAATGAGCATCTTGGATAGGTATCTTCTCATCTTTCATGATATCAGGGAAGTTTTCTGGCAACAAATCTTCAGCAATTCTCTTTGTATTTTTTGTTATCCCTCCCTGTTCTGGTACTCCCATCACTCATAGGGTATTTCTCTTGATAGAGTCCTGCATGATTCTTATGGTTTCTTCATTTTTAAAAAATTCTTTTATCTGATTTTTCTTTGAATATATTGGTGCCAAGTGTTTTATCTTCAGTCTCCCTAACTCTGACTTCCATTTCCTCAATTCTGCTCCTCTGACTTTGTATTGAGTTGTCCAGTTCTGAAATTTTGTTGTTACTGTTGTGAATTTCTGATTGCTGTCTCTCCATGGATTATTGCAGCCAATTAAATTTGTCCTTATGGTCTTGAATAACCTTCTTAATTTCCTTGACTGTTTTGTCTGTGTGTTCCTTGCCTTGTTCTGTGTTTTGCCTGATCTCCTTCCTGACCTCTTGAAGAGTTCTGTATATTAATATTTTGTAATCTACCTCTGGTAATTCCAGGAAAATATCTTCATCTGGAAGATTCCTTGATTCTTTGTTTTGGGAGCTTGTTGAAGTGATCATGGTCTGCTTCTTTATGTGATTTTGATATTGACTGTTGTCTCTGAGCCATCTATAAGTTATTGTATTAATTTATTTCATGTTTGCTTACCGTGTCCTAACTTCTTGCTTTGTTCTGTTTTCATATGCCCAAATAGGCTGCTTGGGTAAGCTAGCTTGCTTATTTTTTACCTCTGAAACTCTAATGCCCTGCCACCTGTTGTACATTAAAGTTTCAAAATCAGTGCTGTGTAGCAGGGGTTGGTGCACTTTTTTAAGGGGCCAGATACATAAGTAGTTCAGATTTTTTGTCACAACCACTCAGCTCTGCTGTTGTGAAAAAGCAACCATAGACAGTGCATAAGTGAGTAAATCTGGCTGTATTGCACAACCCTTGCCCTACAGCAATTAAAATGAAGAACTGTTGGTGCATGCAAAAGCATAGATGTGTCCCTGAAACATAACGTTCAATGAAAACAAAGGAAAAGGATATGTATTGCGTGATTCTATTTATATAATGTTCATAAATAGTTAAATCTTATCAATGTTAATAGAAGTTAGAGTAATAGTTAATTTTGGGAAACAGGGTCTGGATTGTAATTGGGAGGAGGGGATAAGAGTTTTTGGGGTGCTAGTAATGTCTTTAAAAGAGCATATGCTCATAGTCTGAAGTATGCTACTTATACTGTAAAGAAGAAGGGGGGGAACCTTTCTTACCACCCTTTGGGGATGATCTTACAAAGCAATCCCTTTTTCTTGAAATTGTTAATTAAAAGTATTAAGGAGTTGTTTAATGAGAAATAAATTTGCTCTGTAAACCTTCATCGAAAGTACAAAAAAAGTATTAAGCATTTTCCCTTCCTAATTAGAGTTGCTGTGTGCTGTAGGGTCAGTTCTGACTCATAGTGACCCTGTAAGACAGAGTACAACTGCCCCATAGGGTTTCCTAGGCTGTAATCTTTACGGAAGGAGATTGTCAGGTCTTTTCTTCTGTGGAGCTGTTGGTAGGTTGGAACCGCTGGGTTTTTGGATAGCAGCTGAGTGCTTAGCCATTGTTCCACCCGGGGCTCCTTCTATTAGAGTAGCTGGTGGCATCAGTGGTTAAGTGTTCAGCTGCCAACCAAAAGGCCGGCAGTTCGAATCCACCAGACCCTTTTTGGATACCATATGGGGCAGCTCTACTCTGTCCTATAGGATTGCTATGAGTCAGAATCGACTCAACGGCAACAGATTTGTAGGGTTTATAGGGTTGCTATGAGTCAGAATTGACTTGACAGCAACAGATTTTTTTTTTTTTTGGTAGTTTATACTAGGGTTTGTTCTTTACAGGATAATAATAAATACAGAAGGAATAGTAGATCACAAAATCACTATTTTGTAAAACTACTGTATTTTCAGAGAATTAATTGATCAGTGAATGCTAAAACCCTTGTGGGGATAGTTGCCTATAACACTCCAGTGTACAAACCTCTCACCTTTAGATTCTCAGGGGTGTCTTTCTGAAAAACAGTCTAAAAGTGGAAGCATCATAGGGCTGATTAAAAGAATATTTCCTAGTATAGAGAATAAGGAAAAATAGGAGCTCGATAAGAGGATTTTGAATAGTTGCTTAAGGCCTTAGCTTTGAGTTTTTTAACCTTGGAATTTGAAACCTTTTTTTCAGTATTGTAAGGGTGTTATTTTGCTATAAGCCTAAGTCAAGTGTACATGAATTCTATATGATTTATTTTTTTAAACATCATTTATAAAGGGGTATGTACTTTTTCAAAATGAGATGCATAGTATCATGGGACTTCTTGGATGTCACAAATGGTTAAGTGCTCTGTTTCTAACTGAAAGGTTGGGGATTGGAATCCACCCATAGGCGCCTTGGAAGAAAACCCTGGCAGTCTACTTCCGCAGGCCCATAGCCGTTGAAAGCCCTGTGCAGCTCTACTGTGAAACACATGGGGTTTCCCTGAGTTGTGATTGATTAGATGGTAACTCTTCGGTTTTGCTTTTTTACTTAAAAAAATGATATATGTAGTATTAAGATTTATACAACTGATAATTATTAATCTTTTTGTTGTTTGGCTTGGTGGTTAAAGAAAAAGTGTAGACTGTTCTTTTAAGCCTGCTGTCTTAGTTATCTAGTACTGCTATAACAGAAATACCATATATGGATGACTTGAACAAACAAATTTATTTTCTCACAGTTTAGGGGCTAGGAGTCCAAATTCAGGGGGCCGGCTCTAGGAGAAAGCTTTCTCTGTTGGCTTTGGAGGAAGGTCCTTGTCTCTTTAGCTTCTGCATCCTGGTTCCTTGGAGATCTCCATGTGTGTCAGCATCTATCTTACCCCACCGTTCTTTCTAGCTTGCTTTTTTTCTCATTTATATCTTAAAATTGAGATTGACTTGATACTGATATACCCTATACTAATCCTGCCACATTAAAATAAAAAGACCCTATTCTCAAATGGAATTATATCCACAAACATAGAAGTTAGGATTTACAATACACATACACATTTTGGGGGCACATAATTCAATCCATAATCCAAAAACCAAACCCACTGCCATTGAGTGGATCCTAATTTATAGAGACCCTGTAGTCCACAGTAGAACTGCCCTGTAGGGCTTCCAAGGAGTGGCTGGTGGATTCGAACTGCCAACCTTTTGATTAGCAGCCAGGCTCTTAACCGCTGTGCTACCAGGGCTCCATTCAATCCATAACACCTGCTAAGAGCATTTCAACTCTTAGCGTGTATCTGTTATTTTCTGCAAGTTGAATAAATTGTTATTTTGCTATTTGGTTTTCTCAGGAGGAATATAGAACTGAAGATATCAGCTGGCACAACATAGATTATATTGATAATAGCTGTTGTATAAATCTTATTAGCAAGAAACCAACAGGATTGCTCCATCTTTTAGATGAGGAAAGCAAGTGAGTATGATTCTTTTTAATTGTGTTATTTGCCATTTGGGCTTTTTGTGTTTTTATAAGTCGTAAACTTCCTTCTTACGTTATCAAATAAAGAGCCAAAGGTTTTGCATGCATATTTTGAGTGTTTCTTGGTAAGTAGGATGAACTTCACTGCTGAACTCATTTTTTCCTTGATTTCTTTTTTAAGTCACTTTGATGTTAAATTTATTGGCATATGTAGGTATATATATAGAGACAGATACAGATTTTTTTGCATGTTCTTGAATTGCATTTTACGTGTGATATGTTTGCAGTGTACATGTTCAGCAGAAGGGAATATCTTAATAGATTAGGGATGTCTACCTTAGCTGTGCAGGTAGTGTCAACATCTGCCAAATGGTTGTCATTTCTTGTTGACACTGTTCAGTATACCAAACTTAAATATGAACTTCAGAAATAAAACCATGTAGCATACATCAGAGTGCTTTCAGTACTCTATAAAATATTTATAGGTAAATAATCCTAAGAGATGGCAACTCTAGAGTAGGAGAAACTGAACTGGTAGAGGATATGTGGGTTTTTTTGTGACTGTTTAATACAAAAGGTAGGAATTGAATTAGGCCGCTTGATTTGTAACAATATTATACCCACTAAACTAGGACAGGTAATATTGGGAATTTATTGTCTTAGGTAGGATGGCCATATATTAAGTGTGAGACAGCCTGAAGTTTATGCCTTTCCATCATTCCTAGTTCGGAATAAAGGCTATGCTCATTTCTTGCTTTCTTCCTTTAGCAATTTCTGTTTTCCATTTAAAAGTAACGAAAAAATACATCATAAACTTTGTGATTACAGAGCATTGGATTGGAAGGTAATAAACCCTTACTTAGATACAATGAGATGAGCATACTGCCTGAAGAGAAGAATTCTGCTGTGCAGTACTGAGATATATGTTTGTAGAGGTTGAGTTGGCCTGGGTTTAGGAGCTTGGAATCAGACTTTTGGCTTTGGTGACCCATGATTTTTCTGAGTAGGGGAGGAACATGATTAAAGCACTATTGTAGGAAAATTTATTGAGATAATGTTTTGGTGACTCAAAATAAGGTAAGATTAGAATCAGAGAGAATAGTTTAAAGGCTGTTGCTGTAGTCTCTGTTTGAGGTTGTAAGGGTGGTAGTAACCCAATCTAGAGTGGCTTTAGAGTTCTGAAATGGAAAGGAACACCTAGATAGAGGAGATGTTTTGAGGAAGATATTTGAATGCAACAGCAGGCCTAGATGACTAAGGTAATAACATTTTTGAAATCCCTTTAGTGTACCACCTACTGTTAGATGTTTTTACTAGTATTGTTTAATTCTCTGAGCACTGTGGTACCTGGTATTATACTCATTTTATGGATTAGGAAATCAGTTCTCAACAAAGTTATTTATTTTGCACAAGGTCAAAAACCTAATAATATCAACTGTGACTGACACCAAACCCCCCCAAAAAAAAAAAAAAAAAAAGCCATTCTTTTTCCTCACTGATTCCAACACATACTATATAATTAACCATTTTTGTTATAATTTTGGAGTCATTTTCATATATTCTATCTAATATTCAGCATTTACAATGTCAGGTCACATCATTTCTCATTATTTCAGCTACAGTTAAATAAAACTATTTCCTGAAAGATACTTGCCCTCATTTTTAGTGATATTTCCTTTATCTGAAACTTCTACCCAGCCTTTAGCATCTAGCTTATACAGTACCTCCTATGCCTTCTGAAAGCCTTTCAATTATTATTCCCAACTAGTAGTGATTTTTTTCTCCTCTGAACTTCTATATTCCCACATTTCCTTTTATGCAGTTAATTCTTAATAAGTGTTGTCTGAATAATTCCTGGATATCAAGTACTCATGAATGAATACAAACCCATTGTTGTATATTTGAAGTAATAATATATATAGTATAAAAATATGTAGAAATTGGTGTAAAAAAACCCCAAAAACCAAACCTGTTCCCTTCGAGTCAGTTCTGACTCATAGCGACCCAGTAGGACAGAGTAGAACTGCCCCGTGATATTTCAAAGGAATGGCTGGTAGATTTGAACTGCTGACCTTTTGGCCAGGGTCTTAACCACAGCACTACTAGGGCTTCAGTAATTGGTATAAAACCGAAAAACCAAACCCAGTGCCATTGAGTTGATTCCGATTCATAGTGACCCCATAGGACAGAGTAGAATTACTCCGTAGAGTTTCCAAGGAGTGCCTGGTGGATTTGAACTGCTGACCCTTTGGTAAGCAGCCATAGCACTTAACCAGTATGCCACCAGGGTTTCCAGTAATTGGTATAGATAAGAAAATTACTGTTTATTTATGCGTGAAGAAATAGAAAAAAAAAAAATGACTATGGATTTAAAAGATCTATCCAAATCAAGTGAGTCCTAGAGGCACAGTGGTTCAGAGCTCAGCTGCTAACCAAAAGGTCAACAGCTCGAATCTACCAGCTGCTCCTTGGAAACCCTGTGGGGCAATTCTACTCTGTCGTACAGGGTCTCTGTGAGTTGGAATCAACTTGATGGGAACGGGTTTATCCAAATTGAGAAATTATTTCCTTTTTTTCAAGTTCTAGGCCCTAAACAAAATATTTGGTTTTTATTTTATTTTTTTTGAGTTTTGCAGTAGTGCAGCAGACCTAACCTAAATAAAGATTTGAGTTATTTTCTCAGTTCTTCTACTTGCAAAGTGTGAGTTGGGGCAAGTCACAACTTTTGATCCCTCAGCCATAAAATAGGGACACCAGTCATTGTTGTACTCACTTTTTAGCTTGTTTTGAAAATCAGATTATATAATATAGATGGAAGCTCATTGTAAATTGCTAAATGTGTTAGATGGCAATGTAATTATAATCCGCTTTAAAAGACTGCACTAATTGCTGCCTCTTTCTTTGGTTTTATCACTTTTTTTTTTTAATTCAGCTTTCCACAGGCTACAAATCAAACACTGCTAGACAAGTTTAAGCATCAACATGAAGATAATTCTTACATTGAATTCCCAGCGGTGATGGAGCCTGCTTTCATCATAAAGCATTATGCTGGAAAAGTTAAATATGGGGTAAAGGTCAGTAAATTTCTCATTGAATATGCCTTCAGGGCAGAGTTGTATTCTTAACAATATCACACTGTCCTTGGCTCTTGGCACCCTACCTTCTTTGTAGTTGGTGGAGGCTCTTGGTCAGTAAAAGTCAGATCCTACTTTTCAATGTATTACTGCCTTAGGAAGTGTTTTTGTTGGTTTCCTCCTGTAGACAAACTTGATGTTGTCAGTCTTTTCTAAGAGCTTTTGTTACATCCGAAAGAATAGTGTCCGTATGTCTCAAACTGGCTGGCTCATCCTCGTAGTTTGTTAAATTTCTTCTGTTAAATCCTTGAGGCCTGACAGAGGCTTCATGTCTTCATGCACCATTAAGTTCTTATGAGCTTGCATGCCTAATGAATGTATTGGAACTCCTAACCCCTGTGAAAGGGAATCTCCATAATTCTGTCCGTGTCTTTGTTTGTAATTGGTGAGTCCATTACTCTTCACCACTTAATGTTTAAGCCTGCCATTTAAAGCACTTAATTTCTCAGGCAAGACAGTGAGATAAGGAGAGTAATGGAGTAATGTATTTTTTTCCTGGGTCTTGAGATGAGTGTCAAATTAAGATCACGTATCCATTCATCCATTTATTCAAGAAGTGTTCATTGAACACAGACTATCAGACCTTGTGCCGAGTTTTGGGAGTGATACAGTAGTAAACTGCACAGCCATGCTCCTGACTGTATATATACATATACACATACACATATGTATATATGGATGTATGTGCATTTATACATATACATAACCCCCACTCCCAAAAAAAAAAAACCCAGTGCCATCAAGTCGATTCCAACTCATAGTGACCCCGCAGGACAGAGTAGAACTGCCCCATAGAGTTTCCAAGGAGCACCTGGGGGATTCGAACTGCTGACCCTTTGGTTAGCAGCCGTAGCACTTAACCACTACGCCACCAGGGTTTCCGTACATATACATACACAAATGAAAATGGGGCTATGTGGTATAAATAAAAGAATGGGTTATATGAGAGAAAATAGTGAAACAGTGGATGAATCTGTTTTTAATTTGTGGATCCATAAATACCTTTCTGAGAAATTTTAAGAGATGGCCTGAAGTAAGTATTAACTTGGTTAAGAGTTGGGAAGATGAATATTATAGGTCACGAGATAGGAAAGAGCTTCATATGTTGAAATAATGGAAAACAAACTAGGCTGTTGGATTATAGTGAGCAAGAGAGTGGCATGAAATGAATTCAGGAACTGGATAGTGGGTCAGTTCTTCACCTAGGCCAAGTTAAAGAACTTTGTTTTTTATTGAGGTTATTTTGGGGAATCATGAAAAGATTTTAAGGAGGGAATGTGATATATGTTTTTTAAAGATTGCTTTGGTTACTTTGAATAGAAGGGACAACAGAGAGTAAGAGTGGAAGGTGGGTGATGAATTAGGTAGTTTTTTTTAATAGTCAAGGAGGAGTGTTAAGGTAAAGAACCAGAGGGGTCTCAGTAGAGATGGGAGAGATCCAAATGATGATGAGATGTATTTTGGAAGTACAGTCAACAGACCTTTTATTGATGGGTTCTAGATGAATGAGTGACTTCTGGGGCTAGAGCAGATGAGTGAATCAGAGGTGTTATTTCCTGGGATGGAAAAGATGGGGAAGGAACAGCTTTTAGAACAAAGATTAAGAATTTTTTTTTTTAACTTGAGCTATAAAATCATATAATGAGGTACATAAAGCACACATTTGAGTATAGATTTCCTTCATACTCCTTTCCAGCTCATTCTTCCCCCAGAGGTAAGCACTGTCCTGACTTTTATCATCCTTAACTAGTGTTGCTTGTTACTGAGTTTCAGATAAATGGAATCGTGTATTGTATATACTTGTGTGTGTGAGCTTCATCCATGTTGTTGTTTTAATCAGATATGTTGAAAGTAAAAGGATGGAGAAAAGATACATTTGTGTAAACTCTAATCAAAAGAAAGCTGGTAAAATTATAGTATCAGACAAACACTTTAAGGCAAGAAGTATTACTCTATATAATGAGGGGGTATTTCATAATTATAAAGGAGATCAGTTCAACAGGAAAACATAACCATCTAAATTTATGTGTACTTAATGACAAAGATTCAAATTATGTGAAATAAAATGAGAGCAAAAATAGAGCCAGACAAGTTTACCATCAGAGTTCAACACAGATCTCCCAGTAACTAACAGAACAGGCTAACACAGTCAATAAAAACATAGAAAAATTCAACACCGTTAAATAACTGGCCCATTTGAAATACAAGGATAGCTAGATAGTTCCTAAGTGTTTAGAAATTAAGCAAAACACTTATAAATAAGAGTTAAAAATTTTTCAGTTAAAATTATAATTTTTAAATTGACCAAAAATGAAAATATAACATATCAAAATTTATAGAATACAGTTAGAGCAATGATTTGTTGTTGTTAATTGCTGTCGAGTTGGCCCCTGACTCATGGTGACCACATGTGTCACAGAGTAGAACTGCTCCCTTAGGGTTTTCTTGGCTGTAATTTTTATGGAAGCAGTTCTCCAGGCCTTTCTTTTGCCGAGCTGCTTGGTGGGTTCAAATCATAAACCTTTAGATTCACAGCCAATCGCAAACTGCTTACTCATTCAGATTCCTAATGCAGTTATTAGAGGGAAATTTATAACCTTAAATGCATTTTTAGAAAAGAATAATTGAAAAGCAGTTATCTAAGTTTCCATGTTAAACTACAAAAAGAACAGCCAAAAAAAATATGGTTTTTTTAAACTCGAAGTGAAGACCAGAAATCAGCGCAATAGGAAGTAGAATTACAATAGAGAAATCAACAACTGAAAAGTTAGTTTCTTGAAAGATAACAGAAAATAGTATAAATAAAATAACTGATAATAGATAAAAAGATTCACAGATACAGATATCTACAAGATTAAAAGGATATTAAGAGAATATTATGAACACATTTTGATAATAAATTTGACAACTTATGTAAAATGGATAAATTCATGCGTAACACATACAGTTTACCAAAACTTACACCAGAAAATACAGGAAAATCTGAAAATCCTGTGTCTTAAATAATTTGAATTAATTATTTAAAGCTTTCCCATAAAGAAAATTTCAGGCCCACATGGTTTCACTAGAGAATACTTCCAGATGTTTAAGTAAGGGTTAATTACACATTCTTTTTCAAGTTGGAGATAACCTTTAAGGTGTATAAACGGATCTAAGAAATAACAGGAGAGATGTGAGCTGGAAATGCACATTTGGTCCTCATCATATAGTGTTTAAAGCCATAGATATAGTTGAGATTGTGTGATGTAAGAGAATTGAGTGAAAAATAAGAACTCTAAGAATTTCTAATATGGAACTGGCAATGGGGACTGAAAAGGGACAGCACAAGAGGTAAGTAGTAAACCACAGAAGTATGTTGTTACAGAAGATAGAAGAGTTTTAAGAAGAATGATGTCAGTTATGTCAAATGTACTGAGAAATCTAGAAATATGAGGACAGAGAAGAGACCATTTCATTTGGAAAATGAAGGTCATTCATTGGTTACCATCAATAGTTGACAGGTATTGAAAATAATTCTAGAATTTTAGGTTGTACAGTGTAGTGATTAATAGGAGGTATGATCTTTTGAGTAGAGCAGATTGGTGTTGCAATGCCTGGATTGGTACTTAGTGTTTGACCTTTGTCAAGCTTCTTTCTCTCCATTTATCAGTGAAGTACGGTTTATAATTGAGTTTGCTTCATTAGAATTGAATGAAGTCAGTTGCGTAAAGCACTTATTGCCTGACACTCTGCTCTCAGTAGGTATTAGTGATAGTAGTAGGTGGTAGTGATTCAGATTTGAAAACCCTTACTCAGTGTTACGAGCCTTCTTTTATGATATGCACTCTTGCTATAAGAATTTTTAGGAACAAACCAAGGAGCAAGGCTCCTGGCTTGTTTCGCCTTTTTCCTTTTCTCAGGAGAACAAGAAAGAATTAGAAAAGAAAAATTCTAAAGATAATAGGATGAATCCAAGCTGCTTTCTGGGCATGAGTGTAGATGAGCTCATTTTAGACAGATTCCTAACAGAATTCTCAGTTAAATGTGTTCTATGAAGCTTTTCCAACTCGGAGTGACTTACCAAGTTATTAATTCTCCAATTTGGGTGTGGTTCTAATTGTAAGATTATAGCCAAATGCCTAGCCTATGCAAAACGGTCTTGGACTTTCTTTCAGAAATGTGAGTTTCTTGCCCTCCTAGTCTTGCCGTGGGGCATTTTAGCCTACTTTATTGTGTTCTGTCCCTCTTGGCCCCCATTCTTTGGCAGATGGTTCTTACTGCCTATTTACAATTTTTAGATAATCTTATCCAGTCCTATAGCTTTAAAAATGTATATGCTGATGATACCAAATATATTTCCTAGGACTTCAGACTCATACATCTAGCTGCCTACTTGATGTCTATATGCAGACATAGTATAGTGATTATAAGTATGTTCGAACCTCTCCTTTCCCACTTAATAGTTGAATGATGGGGCCAAGTTATTTAGCCTCTCTGTATTCAATTTCCTCATCTATAAAAATGGGAATAATGATATCTACCTCAAGGGGTGGTTATGAGGATTAAATGAGACAATATGTGCAGAATACTTAGAAGAGTGCCAGGTACATAGTAATAGTAACATCTCAATAAATATTATCTGTCCTCACCATCTCAGACTTCATTTGGGCAAAGCTGATCTTTTGAGCACCACTTCTCATCTCTGAATTTACTGCTTCTTTAGTCTTTTTTTTTTTTAGTCTTCTCCATATCGGTAAATGGCAACTCCATCCATCTAGTTGCTCGCACCCAAAATACAGATGTTAGCCTGATTCTCCCTCATTCTCTTACTGTCAGCAGGTTCTTTTGCCTTTACCTTCAAAACATATCCCAGATATGACAACTGCTCTCCCTCTCCACTACTATGATCCACTTAGTCCAAGTCATTATCAGCTCTTACCTGGAATATTGCAGTTGCTGCTTTCCCTTTTTTCATTCTTTCCCTACACAACCATCATTGTTCTTTATAAAACACCAGTTAGTTCCTGTCATTGCCCTTTCAGTGTCTTCCCTTTACACTTATATATAATCTAAACTCTTAGCTCAGGCTTACAGAGTTTAAATATGGCTGTTTATTTGCCTCATCTTCTATCACTCTCACCCTTGCCCACTGTGCTTTATCGCCTGGTCTTAATGCTTTTCTCCTAACATGTCCAACTCATTGCCACTGTCAGATCTTTATAGTAAGTGATTCCTTTCCTTGGAATGGTCTTCCCAGTCTTTTCATGACTTGGTTCCTTTTTGTTATTCAGCTCTGCTGTCACTTTATGTCATACTCTTTCAGGGAGGCTCTTGCTGAATAGTATTTTAACAAGCTGCAATAAAGTTGTGGACTATTCATTCTAATTTACATGTATTAAGAATTCCATAGTTTTAGGATTGGCTAGGACTTTGTAGACGATACCTGGTCCAGTTAGCTACCCAGAATAGAAATCACTTCTATAGTCTTCATTCAGCCACCGTTCAAACATGTCGCCCATCTTCTTAGTTTTAATAATTAAAAAAATAACGCTGGTACTTTTTTCATATAGGATTTTCGGGAAAAAAATACAGATCATATGCGCCCAGATATTGTAGCTCTTCTGAGAAGTAGCAAGAATGCATTTATCTCTGGGATGATTGGATTGGATCCAGTAGCTGTTTTCCGATGGGCAGTTCTCCGAGCTTTTTTCAGAGCCATGGTTGCTTTCAGGGAAGCTGGAAAAAGACACATTCAGAGAAAAACTGGTAAGCAGTAGATATGAATATTCAGCCATACTTCATTTTAAAGTTTTGTGCTTCTCTACCTTCACATAATGAGACATTTCCTTTTTTGTTTCCTTGCCACACGCTGTCATCATGTTTCATATCTCATGAGTTGACTGAACTTTGTATGGTTAAGTGGATCTGTGGTGTGTATGTGTATGTATGTGTTGTTCATAGGATAAGTGTATAAAGCACCTAGTATTCAGTAGGCACTCAGTAAGTCATTGCTGTGATTTTTTTAAAACAAAAACCGAAGCGATAAATGATGATTTAATGATTTAGGATTTAATCTTGATACCCTCCTCCAATTTCTTATGCCATAGCTTTTACTACAAATGAAACACAATTTAATGTGAAAGCATAAATCAGGAGACAGAAAATGCAGAGTAGAGATAGTGTAGTATAGTGGAAGAGAGCCTGCCTCTGTCACCAGTCGAGTGTCGTCCCTTCTCTTGACTAATTTTGTAACTATGAACAGTTTTTCTTATCTGTAAAAGAAGGTTAATACCCTTTTTTAAATCATGAGCGTAGAGTCAGATAATACATGTAAAGCATCTGTTTATGAATGTTAATGTTCTTCTACCCTTAACTCAGTTCTTTGGATCTTACATTGAAATTTAGAAATGGATAAAGCAGCATACTTTTCTGTGTGCTTTCCTCTTTAATAAAATATCTCCTTTTATATTCTGTGGGAGAGCGTTTTCATGGGCACTTGTGGACTGCTGGAAAGCACACTGTTGCTGACTGCAGCTCTAGCCTTTGATAGAACATTGTTGCATAGTGAGAGTTTTCCGACAGACAATCACTTAAAGTCAACTTTTCTGCCCAGAGAAGCTTGACAAAGAGGTGAAGAATGTCAGGGAATTCCTTGAGAAAATCCAGGAAATTTATAGCTTTAAACACAGGCATTACAAAAGAAGGAAGATCTCAAATCAGTTAACCTCACCTTACACCTTTAGACTCTAGAAAATGAACAGCAAACTCAACCCAAAGCAAGGAGAAGGAAGGTTATAATAAAAAGTAGATCTAAAATAAATGAAATAGAGACTATAGAGAAACTCAATAAAACCAAAAATTGATTTTCTGAAAAGAGCCACAAAATTTAAAAATATTGAACTAGACTGACCAAGCGAAAAATGAGACAAGACTCAAATTACTGAATTCAGGAATGAGGGAGGGGGGTTATTACTATCAACCTTACAGAAATAAAAGGGATTATAACACTACGAACATTTGTATGGCAACAAATAAGAACCTAGATAAAATGGACAAATTCTTAGAAGGATGCACGTACTGCTGATACTGACTCGTGAAGAAATAAGAAATCTGAGTAGACCCATAACAAGTAAAGAAATTGACCAAAAACCAAACCAAATCAATTGCTGTCTAGTTGATTCTGACTTATGGCGACCCCATATTTGTTGGAGTAGAACTGTACTCCATAGGGTTTTCATGGCTGATATTTAGAAGTACACTGCCATACCTTTCTTCTGAGGTGCATTTGGGTGAACTCAAACTGCCAGCCTTTCAGTTAACAGCTGAGAGAGTTAACCATTGCACCATCCAGAGACTCCCAAAGAGATTGAAATAGTAATTAAAAAAATCTTCCCACAAAAAAAGCAAAGGACCAGTGAATTTTCTGGTGAATTCCACCAAATATTTTAAAAAAGAACAGCAATTTTTCACAAACTCTTTAAAAAAAAAAAAAGTAGACGAGATAACACTTTCCATCTTATTCTGTGAGGCCACTCTTACTCAGATACCAGATAAGACATCACAAGAAAGAAAAGGACAGACCAAGATGCCTTATAAACGTGGCCACAAAAATCATTGACAAAATACTAGGATACCAAATGCAGCAACATCAAATCCAGCGGATACAAAGGATTGTACACGATGACCAAATGGCATTTATCCCAGGAATGTAAGATTGGTTCAACATATGAAAAATCAATCAATCTTATATACCATATTAATAGGATAAAAGATGTAAACTACATGATCATCTCAGCAGATACAGAAAAAGCATTTGACAAAAGCCTTTTATGATAAAAGCACTGGACAAACTAGAAAAAAAGAAAAAAACTAGAAATAGAGGGGAATTTCCTCAACCTGATAAAGGGCATCTACAAAAACCCCTAGTGGCTCAGTGGTTAAGTGCTTGGCTGCTAACCAAATGTTTGGCGTTTTGAACCCACCAGCTGCTACATGAGAGAAAGATGGCAACAGTGTGCTCCCATAAAGACTTAACAGCCTTAGAAACCCTTTGGTTTTCTGTTCTGTCCTATGGGGTTGCTATGTATCAAAATTGACTCAGTGGCAATGGGTGTTTTGTTTTGGTTTTGGTTTTAGCGTCATACTTAATGGTGAAAGACTGAATGCTTTCCCCTAACATCAGCAACAGGACAAGGATGGACACTTTTGCTACTTCTGTTCAACATTGTACTAGAGGTTCTGGCCAGGGAAATTAGACAAGAAAAAGAAAAGACATGCAGATTGGAAAGGAAGAAGTAAAGCTATTCTGTTTGAAAATGTCACAATATTATTATAGAATAGTATAAGAAATTCACACACAAATGCACACAAAACCCCACAAAAGCAGTTAGAGCTAATATAGGAGGTCAGCATGGCTGTATGATACATGATCAACATGCAAAAATCCCGTCATATTTCTGTAAACTAACAATGAACGATATGAAAACAAAATTAAGAAAAAAATTCTATTTGCAAGAGCAACAACAAGAATCAAATAAGAATGAATTTAACAAGAGGAAGTACAGAAATTATATATTCAATATTATAAAATATCAAAAAAACTTAAAGAGGTCTATGTAAATGGAAAGACATCGTGGGTTCGTGGATTGGGACACTTAATGTAGTTAAGATGGCGGTACTCCCCAAACTGATCTACAGATTTAACACAGTCCCTGTGAAAACCTCAGCTGCCTTTTTATGTGGAAATTAACAAGCAGATGCTAAAATTTCATATGGAAAGGGATCCAGAAATGCCAGAAGAACAAAGTTGGAAGATTCACACTTCCCGATTTGTATTAGGCAATGATTCCTTAGATATGACACCAAAATCACAAGCAACCAAAGGAAAAAAAGGATAAATTCACTTCATCAAAATTAAGAACATTTGTGCTTCATAGGACACTATTAAGAAGGTGAAATGACACCCATGGAATGGCAGAAAACAATTGCAAGTCATGTATCACGTAAGAGCTACTATCCAGAATATATAGTCTTACAACTCAGCAATATAAAGGTAAACCAATTAAGTAATGGAAAAAGGATCTCAATAAACGTTCCTCCAAAGAAGATATAAAAATGGCCAGTAAAGATGTAAAAAGATGCTCAGTGTCTTTAGTTATTTGCAAATCAAAACCACAGAGAGATAATACTTAACACCCACTAGGATGGCTTTGATAAGAAAGACAGAAAATAACAAATGTTGGTGACATTGGAGAAATTGGAACTCCCATCCATTGCTGGTGGGAATGTAAAGCAGTACACTTAACTTTGGAATACAATTTGGCGGTTCCTGAAGATGTTAAGCATGAAGTTGACATATGACCCAGCAATTCTACTCCCTGATACATACCCAAAATAATTGAAAACAGGGTTCAAACAAAACTTGGTAAACAAATGTTCATAGCAACATTATTCACAATAGCTGAAAGGTGGAATCAACCCAAATGTCCATCAACTAATGAATGGAGTGTAATTCAGCCATAAAAAGGGATGAAGTATTGGTACGTGCTACAACAGGTGTGAACTTTGACAACATCACGCTAAATGAAAGAAGTCTGACACAAAATGGCACGTGTTGTATGATTTCATTTATATGAAATATCCAGACTAGGCAAATCTATAGAGACCAAAAGAGTAGTGTTTTCCTAGGGTTGAAAGACTGCGAAGGTTGAGGGGTGTATTAGTCAGGGTTCTCCAGAGAAACTACTTACAGAGAGAGAGAAAGAGAGAGAATCACAGAGGCAGACAGACACACACACACACTGGCAATTCTGAAATCTGTATGGAAACTCAGGAAAAAGTCGACGTTGCAGTCTTGAACCTGAAATGTGCAGGGCTGGCTGGCTGGCTGACTGGCAACTAGGCAGAATTTCTCTATTAGTCTTGAGACAGAATTCCTTTAGGAAACCTCAGTTTTTGCTTTTAAGGCCTTCAACTGATCAGATGATCTACAAAATACCTTCACAGCAATATTTAGACTAGTGTTTCACCAAACAGCTGGGCACCACAGCCTAGTCAAGTTGACATAAAATTAGCCATCACAGGGGATAATAGTCAAAGAGTACAGGATTCCCTTTTGGTATAATGAAAGTGTTCTAAAATTGATAGTGATGATTTTGCAGAACTCTGTGAATATACTAAAAACCACTAAATTTGTGCTTTTTAAATGGGTGAATTGTATGTGAATTATATTTTAATAAAGCTGTTATACACAGGCACATGAACATGATGTTCATAGTGGCTTTATTCATAGTAGCCCCCCAACTGCAACACCCAAATGTCCATCAGTGGAAGAATAGAAAACCAAACTGTGATGTATTCCTTTCATGTAATATTACTCAGCAATAAAAAGGAATGAATTACTGATACTCATAATGTTGTTGTTAGGTGCCATTGAGTCGGTTTTGACTCGTAGTGACCTTATGTGTACAACAGAACAAAAAACTGCCTGGTCCTTCACCGTCCTCACAATCATTGCTATGTTTGAGCCCATTGTTGCAGCCACTGTGTAAATCCAATTTACTGAGGGTCTACCTTTTTTTTTTTTTTTTTGCTGATCATCTACTTTACCAAGCATCATGTCCTTCTCCAGGGACTGGTCCCTCCTGATAACATGCCCAGAGTATGTGAGATGAAGTCTCTCTGTCCTTGCTTCTAAGGAGCATTCTGGCTATCCTTCATCCAAGACAGATTTGTTCGTTTTTTTGGCAGTCCATGGTATTTTCAGTATTCTCCACCAGCATCATAATTAAAAGACATCAGTTCTTCTTCTTCAGTCTTCCTTATTCATGGTCCAGCTTTCACATGCATGTGAGGTGATTGAAAATACTATGAGTCACTCATCAATCCTGTTGAGCAAAAGAAGCCGGACTTCAAAGTATGAATACATACTATATGATTTCATTCAGTTTAAGAGCAAGCAAGTAATATACAGTGATAGAAGTGAGAACTTTGTTGTCTCTGGTGAGAGTCAGGGGTGGTATTGACAGGAAAGGGGGATGAAGGAACTTGCTGAGGTATTGAAAATGTTCTCTTGAGGTATGGAGCATATGAATGTAAATATTTGTTAAAACTCATCAAATCGTGTACTTGTATTCAGTTTCATAGTTTATGAAATACACCTTAAGAAATGGTTCTGGGCGCTTGCATTACAGAAATCTCTTTTTTGGACAGAGACATGGCCTCAGGTCTGAGTGATACAATGGAAATGAGATTGAACCCCTGTTATAAAATAAATGTAAACTAATGGAACTTCAGTTAATTGTTTATGTTTTATTTAATTTGCCTCTATCGCTAAATTATTCACTTTTGTTTCTTAAAGACAAACCTACTTAAGTTTAAAGTTTGTGCCCTAACTCTAGAGATGATCTCTAAGTAAATGATTCACAACTTTCCTAAAGCCTGGAAAACCTATATTCTCTTTTATTGCTAATATTTATTGTAGTAAAACTTTTTTCTTCTTCTTTCTCTTTATTACTCAAATTACTGTTTATAAATAGCATTAATATGGGGCTTTGGTCTTTACTTGAATGTGCTGTCTTCCCTTTCCCACTGGTAGCTGATTTCTGCCATGTGTTACTAAGCATTGGTGGTGAGCTACACATTCTCCATCTTTGTTTTCAGATTTATAAATAAGTGCTGCTGAGTTTCCCTGGTCTGTGATGCTTTTCTTCACACTTATTGGCACACTTGTTGGAATTTCTACAAGTGTGGTTAATTGCAGGATTTGTGAAGATTATTTAACTTTTGGTAAATTGTTTTGGGGTGTATTTCTCTGTGAGGTTTCATCAGTGTTCCTTAAAGTGTTGCCGACTATATGCTAATTTTATTCCTGACCCAGTAAAACTGAATCCATTTTTTAAAAATAAACTAAATCATACAAATTGTTTTGAAGTTTTCTTATTTTAGTTTGGTATTAACTCACAGTACTTTGAGTACTGAAGAGCATGCTTTGAATACTTGAAAAGGACCTTCTTTTTCTCTATTTTTGTGTAATTTCTTCAAATTAACTGGAAAAATTAATTCATATTTAATCCCTATTACCTGATACATGTTTGTATACTCTAAAGATAGTTGGCAGCATTTTCCTCTATTGGTTTGGGCTTATATAATGTCTTTTTCTTTTCTCCATTTTTTTATTTTTCTTTTGCTTCCTAAGGACATGATGATACAGCGCCATGTGCAATTTTGAAAAGTATGGATAGTTTTAGCTTTCTACAACACCCAGTCCACCAGAGGAGCTTAGAGATTCTGCAGAGGTGCAAGGAAGAGAAGTACAGTAAGGCTGCAAATACTGATAAACTCTATGTCATTACATATCCATTTGGAAATGGAAACCAGGGTGTTACTACACCAGGGTGGGACATAGATTGCACAGGCATCGTGACCTCCATATTTGTATGACCAGCCTTCGGCTATTTCCGTTGAGGTTTTACTTCTTTCTCTTAAAAATGCTGACATACCTCTTCTTTTTACTTGGATGAGTATTCTATTTGCCTGTGATCCTTAACTTATTAATGATACTTGGTTACAGTCTCTGAATTGTTTCCCTTTTTTTGTATTTCCAGTAACAGTGCTGGGTAAAAATGAATAATGCTTTTCATTCTGCTGATATTTTTAAAATGTTATTTAAGCCTAATTGAAGTAACATAAACTGTATGTAGAGTGTACAGTTTGATAAGTTTTGGCATACATGAAATCATCACCACTATTAAGATAATGAATATGTTCACCAGCCTCAAAGTTTCCTTATTCCCCTTCTCAGTTCAGCTGATTTTTATCCTTGTATTTCAACATCGGCAATATTGTTTTTGTGTATCATTGGCAAATCCATTTAATTTAATTGGGATCCTCCCATTAGAGTTTCCTTTGTCTGGTTTAGAGCCAAGTCACCATTATGTTCTAGCCTAAGATAGAATGGCAGAATCATACTGAGTGTTCCTTTTTTTTTGGTAATAAAATTGGTGTAAAAAGATGCTCCTGGTCTCCATTTCCTCCTTCTCATTATTCATTCTGCATGAAAATTGGTTCTTTTACTTATTGTGAGATTACAGTTGTCGGGCTATAGTGAGAATAAAGTTCTTCAGAATACTCGGAGCCTAACTCAGCAGTTTGGATAGCATGGACCTAAATTACTTCCAAAATCTGCTCTGAGTTTTGTAAACTGCCCCAAATTTAGTTTTCACAGTTTTCTGGTTGAAATTTTAATACCCAGTTGTCAGTGAAAGGAAAATATACGTATAGTTTTTAAAAGCAGATGTTGTGGGTTCTGTCTTCCAGTCCCGTTACTTTTTTTTGCTTGATATAAAAAAAAGTTTAATGTATTTTGAAAAATATTATTTTCTCATTTTAAAAAGAACAAAGGTAAGTATTTCATTTAAAAAAATCCTGAGAAGTTTATTCTTAATTATTGCTGTTGTTTGTAAAAGATATGCAAGTCTTCATTCTGATTATCCATCTTTTCAAATCTTTTAATCCATGGGACATTATTTAAAAGAGTCCACAAATCTTTTTTTTTGAGCTTAAATTAATTCTTTTTAACTCTTAAATAGTTACAAGTGGTTTGCTTGCCTTGTTGCATTTCATGATGACTCTTATCCTGACAACCTGGAGGGTAGCAATTTCAGCATAGGCTGCATGAGGACGTTGTGCACTTATGTATGCTCACATGTAAATTGCTACATTTGTGGAACTTGGAGCTTGTCCATTATTTTATGTAGTTTATTCCATTTTCAATTTTAGTACTGGCAATAATCCAAATTTTATAACATTTAAAATTATAACTAGAAGTGTGAGAGTTTTTTTTTTCTTTAAACACCTGGGGGCTACCAGCTTCAGGTAATGGTGAAGTGAATTGGTGAGGCAAATGAACCCTCCCACAGATAACAATGATAACACCTGAAAAAAATACAAAAATAGCCAACTACTTGAAAGCAGTGGAAAAAGGACTGAAAGTAGGAAAAAGGCAGAGGAGTGTTTATTCTTGAAAGTGAGTAATTGTGTGTTTGTGGCTTTTTGTGCTTTTTGTGTTCCCCAACTCCTGTAGCTCCAGAGACAGAAAACCACAACCACACTTCATTGAGGTATCAGAGAACAAAGTCAGGGGCTGGCAGATCAGCTGGAAATTTGGGAGGAAAATCCAGCAACTAAGAGCCACCAAATGGATAAAACACAAAATCAGAGTTTAAACACTGTCCACATTGGTTGTTGATTTTAAACTGTAAACTTCTAAACTTTATGCAGGGGAGACCCCCAGGGTTTTGTCAGAAAAGCTGTGGAAACCAAATAGGAGATAACGCTTGAAAGACACAACTGCAATAGGTGATATTGGCAAGTTAGCTGCTTTTTTGACTGAGGGCATTTTCTACTCAGTGTACAGCTTGGATGGGAGAAAGCTGAAGTGTTACTGACCTAACTGGAGTCCCAGGAGAGGAGAGAGAAAGGGGCAGAGAAAAATGCTTGAAGAAATATTGTGGACGAAAATTTCCTAAATTTGAATAAGAAATACTAGCTTACAGGTCTGAGAAAATCATTGAATTTTAAGCAGGATAAATGTAAAAGAAAACCATACCTAGTCTTATTACAGTCAAACTAGTAAATGCCAAAGATAAAGAGAAAATCTTGAAAACCAGAAAAAAATATATTAAATACAAGAGAATGATGATGTGATTAACAGCTGACTTCTTGTTAAAAACAATGGAGCCTAAAAGATACCCCAGAATCATTTTTAAAGTGCCAAAACAAAAACAAACCCAACGTCCAACCAGAATTTCTATATTTGCCATTTCAGTCCAGACAAGTTAACTGTCTGTTAGAAGAAAAATCAACAGTCTTCAGAAGAGCATAACAAAATCCAGTTATGCTACAATGTATTATCCACAATGTCTTTTTCTTTTTTTTCAGTTAGCAAAGGAATACTTCAGAAATGAAGGTGATACAGTCATGGTTTCATGGGACGTCCCAATTAATTGGCCTAATATGTGTTTAGTGCTTCTTTTCTACCTCCTAGTTCATTGCGTAGTTCCTGGGGGTCTTCACAGAGGTCATCCAAGGCACAACAATTGCCTCTGTTCATCTTGAGTAATAGAGGAAGAAGGAGAGTTGGTAATACCCCTTGCCAGCGAGTTGATTCCAACCCATAGCTACCCTATAGGACGGAGTAGAACCGCATCATAGGGTTTCCAAGGCTGTAATCTTTACAGAAGCAGACTGTCATATCTTTATCCTTTGGAGCAGTGCGTGGGTTCAAATTGCCAACCTTTCAGTTAGCAACCAAGCACTTTAATCACTGTACCATCAGGGCTCCTTACAGTCAGCAATAGGTGGAGGAAATGGGATGTTTGGCTAATTGCCTCCATGAGCAACTATCTCCTTTGCCATGAGACCAGAAGAACTGGATGGTCCTACCATTATTGAACATTGTGATCAAAGAATCAAAGATTCTATAGAAGAATGCTGATCAAAAGGGGGAAAATGCAAAACAGACTTTCTGGAGCCATGGAGGCTGGATAATCCCTTGAACCTATTGCTCTAAGATAATCTTGAAACCTTAAACTAAAAATATACCCTGAAGTCATCTTAACACCAAACAATAGTTTAGCTTAACTAGTAAAAAAAATGTCTGCCTTGAGCGTTATCTTCTTTTAAGAAATCTCTATATGGGATCAAATTGACAGCTCAAAAGATTAGATTTTGGGGGGGAGGGTAGTGAGTTTATGTAATGGGAAGGAATAACTCAGAGAAGGAGAGTGAGAATGGTCACACAACTTGAAGAATGTAATCAGTGTTGCTGAATTGTACATGTAGAAACTGTTGAACTGGTGTATATTTTGCTGGGTATACTCTCAACAACAATAAAATTGATAAAAAATGAAGGCGAAATAAAAATATTTTCAGATAAACAGAATCTGAAATTGTCGCCATAATTTGTGTACTATAAGAAATAGTAATGAAAATTCTTCAGGCTGAAGTAACACCAAGTGGTACAATGGATCTACAACAGAGATTGGCAAATGTTTTCTGCAAAGGATGAGACAGTAAATATCTAAGGCTTTGCAGACTACTTGGACTCTGTTGAAACTCCCTATTTCTGCTGTTTTAGTGTCAAAGGAACCATGAGCAGTAACGTCATCAAATGATCGTGACTATGTTCTCATAACAGTTTGTTTGTGGACACAGAAATTTAAATTTTATATAATTTTCACATGTCATAAAATTATATTTCTTTTGATTTTTTTCCCCCAACCATTTAAAAATAAAGACCATCCTTAGCTCACAGACCATACAAAAATGGACAGCAGATTTGGTTTGGTCCCTGGACTATAGTTTGCTGATATAAATGACTACATATTTTATTTCTTTCTCTTAGTTTTCCTTAAAAGATACATGACTATTAAGGCAAAAATTATGACACCATTTTGGTGGTTTAAAATATGTCTACAAATTCTCTGACACTCCTCCCTTTAAAAGGCAGAGCTTAATTCCCCTCCCCTTAAGTGTGTCACTCTCTTCTAACAAATGGAATGTGGCGGAAGTGACATGTGAGACCTTTGAAATAAAGAAGTAGAAGATTTTAGCTCCTTTCCTCCTTTTCATTTTTGGAGCTCCCACCGCCTGTTCACAGTGGCTGTTCTGTAAGATTTGGCAGAGAGAAAAATAAAGCAGTTGAGAGAAATTGGGGTTCTGGGAACATGAGCTGCAGCAACCTTTCAGAAAGATTAGGACCCCTGGAAAGGAGAAAGAATAATATGGCAGGAGAAGAGAGAGAAGGTAGAATGGAACAATCTGCTTCAGTTTGAACCCATACTTCTGGAGTTCAGTCCAGCCTGGGTGTGATTGAGAATATGGTGTTTTTATCAACAAGTTGAAGGATCAGCAGTTGCCAGAGATGGGTTGTGGATTGGCTCCATCTCATTACCCCTGCCCTGCGGACAGTGCGTGCCTCCCTGTCCTTGAGGCATCAGTATGGTTATACAAGTGATTGAAAACTTAAGATTGTTGTATGACCAGATAAAAATCAATAACAGAAAGATACCTGGAAAATCCTCAAAGACTTGGGAAAAAACATATAAATAACTCATTGGTCAGAGTAGAATTCATAAGGTCAACTTGAAAGTATTTTGATCTGAACGATAATGGAAACACAAGATACTACAGCTTGTGGAATGCACCGTAAAGAAGTGTGCTTAGAAGAAAATTTATAGCTTTAAATCCTTATATTAAAGTAAGATCAAGAATCAATGATGTTTCATTTTAAGAAGGGAGAAAAAGAAGAGCATATTAGACCCAAAATAAATAAAAGAAAGTAAAGACTGAAATTCATGAAATAGAAAGCAGACCAGTAGTAGAAAAAATGAAGGAAACAAGAAGTTGGCTTTTTTAAAAGAGCAATGAAGTTGATATCTAGCCCAGCACAGTCCAGTAGAACTTTTTGTGATGATAAAAATGTTAATGTCATCCAACTGTACTGTCCAATATGGTAGCGATTAGCTACTTGGCAGCTGTTACAGTATCTAAAATGTGGCTAGCATGACTGAAACAAAAGTTTTAATGTTATTTAATAAATTTAAATTAAATAGCCAAATATGGCTAGTGGCTACTATTTTGGACAGCACGGTTTTAACCATTTTAATCAAGAAAAAAAGAGATAAGACATAGAAACTAATATCAGGAATGAAAGAATGGACACAGTTATATATGCTGCAGACATTAAAAGGATAAGAGAAGATTATCAATATTTATCTCAATAAATTAAACAACAAAGATGAAATTGAAAAAATTCCTTGAATGTTAGCAAGTTACCAAGATTGACAAAGAAAAAATAGAAAATATGAATAGATTTGTTATTTATCATAATGAATTATTAAGTAGAATCCCACAAAATCAGAAGTCTAAGCCCAAATAGCTTCAGTGGTGAATTTTAAGAGTTAACACTAGTTTTACTCAGTCTTTCAGAAGATAGAAGAGCAAAGAACACTACCCAACTCATACCATGTGGTCAGTATTATTCTGACACCAAAGCCGGACATACATTGCTGGAAAAGTACAGATCAGCATACTTCATGAGTAAGGATGTAAAAATCCGTAGCAAAATAAGAGCAAGCTGAATCCAGCAATATATAAAAGGAAAATACATGAAGGCTGAGTGGAGTTTATGAAGGGTTGGTTTGGCATTTGAAGTCAATCCCTGTAACTCGCTATATTAACCATCTAAAAAAGAAAAACCATATGGTCATCTCAGTAGATGGAGAAAAAGAATTTGTCATAATTCAACACCCATTCCTATTTAAAACTTTTGTAGCTTAGTAATAGAAGGCAGCTCCCTCAACCTTGTAAAGGATATGCATGAAAATCCTATAGCTAACTTTATACTTAATGATGAAAGATTGAATGCTTTTTCCCTCACATTGAGAACAAGGCAATTTATATAAATGTACGGGTTTATTTCTGGGCTCTCAGTTCTTTCCCATTGATCTATTTTTCTATTCTTACGCTCGTACTATACTGTCTCAATTACTATATCATTGTTATAAATTTTGAAACCACCTCTTTTGTTCTTTTTCAAAATTATTTTGGTTATTCTGGGTATCAGCTTGTTTATTTCTTTAAAAAAAAAGGCAACTGGAATTTTAATAGAGATTGCATTGATCTATATAGATGGATTGGGGAGTGTTGCAATTTTTAAAGTTTTTCAATCTATTATCATGGGGTGCCATTCCACTTATTTAGGTCTTCTTTAATTCCTTTTAATTTTGTTTTGTAGTTTTCAGTGTAGAAGTCTTTTACTTTTGTTAAATTTATACCTAAGTATTATTTTTGATGCTATTATGAATGAACTTGTTTTCTTAATTTTATGTTCATATTGTTCATTGCTAGTGTATACAAGTAAAATGAATTTTAATATTAATTTTGTATCCTGTAATTTTGCTCAACTTGTCTTTTAGTTCTCATAGTTTTTTGTGAAGTCCTTAGGATCTTCAGTGTACAAGATCATGTCATCTGCAAATAGAGATAATCTTACTTCCTCTTTTCAAATATGTCTTACCTGTATTAATGGTTTCTGTGTGTGGGTGTTATGAAAATTAATAGCCTTATCCTTATAGAGCTTAAATTTCCTTATCAACTTGTCTTTTTTGATTCTTAGTGTCTTTAGCTGTACGATTAATCGATCTTTAAAATCTGTAGTCCGTGTTAGCAATATACTTGTTAAAAAATGATAGAGGAGTCAGATTCAAAAAGTTTTTTTATTGTATAAATCAGAATTTGTATGCTTCTAGATCTTCGGCACAATTACCCTTAATATTCCTAATGTTAATGTTTAAATCAGAGAAGAAATAAAAGAGTTTATTGTTAAGTTCTCTAATTCAGTTCATTGCTAGCCAAGTGAGATTTCTGAGTGACATTCATGGGAATTGGTTTGTGTTATTATTTATACATTTCTGTCATGTTTAGCAGATATTTACTACTGGAGTACATTTATTTCACTTGTCTTCAGAAAAATTGTTTTTTGTTTAGTTTTTCTTAGCACTGATTTGAAAATTTCTGCTTTTGATGTGCTAGGTATAGCCCGGAAAAATCCCAGAACACCTCTATCTGATCTCCAGGGCATGAATACTCTAAATGAAAAAAACCAACAGTAAGTATGTTTGGTTTGTGTTTTTAAGGAAGTATAGAACAGATAACTAGAATTTTTATATTTTTATGGCTTTAAAAATTAAAAGAAAATAAATCTTGATTTGTTCTTTGCTTTAAGTTTCTAATTTTTTAAACTCCTTAGAAATGATGAAATTACAAGTTAATAAGCTTAGAGTTAACAAAACCACTAAGCCTGAATTGTTCAAGATGGCCTCTGGTAATATGGCTCTTCGATTTTAAAAAGCTTTCTCAGAATAATTAAAAATGAGTTCATATGTTTCCATTTCTGAGACCCTTCTTGCATTTTATGTTTTTTGCAAAATTTCAGGGCTATTCTGCTTCTTTCAGTGGAGAAATCTTATTAGTACGCCCTTGTGAAATGATAAGGATTTTTTTTCCCCCTCTCCCAGTCAACTGGCAGGGGATTACAATGTAAGCGAAGAAGTCTATAAAAGTGGAGATACTCAGCCTAAAAATAAAAGTTTTTCATGAATGAAAGAGTGGATTGTGCAAGTTGATGGTGATCCAGGACTGAGAATTGATAGTCTATGGAAGAATAAATGGTAAACCTATTTTTAGCCAGTGCACGTGTTTTTCAAGTGACAGATAAAACTTTTTTAAATTTGAGAAGGCAGTTGATTTTTGGTTAGAGGTTATATGTAGAAACAGACATCTTAGTATTAAAATAGATTTGAGAAAATGTACAGAGCCTATGCATACATTTCTTGACCACAAAATGGTAAGTGTACTCTAGCGGCTGCTGAACTGACCTTTAATATGACTTAGCTACAGATGCTGTACCAGTAGCCATAGACGGATTTATTCCCAGGTAGAAAAAGCTCATGGAAGTGAATAGTTGTAGGGTAGAATGTGTGAAGAATAAAATAAGCCAGCCCATACTGGAAGAAAATGTCTTTGCAGGCTTGTTATCTAGGAGAAGAGAGGACTGTGTTACCATCAGAATTTATTGTGGATAAGTACATAATGAATTTTAGACATTGCAGTAATACGTGGTCAGGTTTTATAATTAAATGATGTCTGTCATAACATACTATCATGCGAACCCTACAGCATTCAGGAATAAGAATAAGTCTCCTTAAAACTCTTAGATTATGGCACTGTTCTTTAGGACTTCATACAGTATTGATAACCATGAATATGATGACTGAGGAAGATTTGTCTTTTAAGAGTCTGCTATATATATATATATTTTTTTATACAGCATATTATATATCCTCTTTTCAGTTCTTCATACAAACAAAAACCCATGTCAAAAGTATTATCTCTATTCAAATTTATCTTTTTCTCTTGATCTGGGCAACTGACTGCTTACCATCTGAGACATTGTTTTATAAAATACAACAATGAAAACTGAAGTAAAGACCATTTTTCCCCCCACACTGGAAAGCATAGTAGTCAAATAATTCATTACTAGAGTAACGAACGGTCCTTTCAGAAAAGACCATCTTTAAAATGGTTTATAAAAGTGAGTGGGTTTCCCCTGAGGGAGCAGGAGAACAGTGGGATGCAGACCCCAAATTCTCATAAAAAGACCAGACTTAATGGTCTGCCTGAGACTAGAGGAATCCCGGCGGTCATGGTCCCCAAACCTTCTGTTGGCCCAGGATAGGAACCATTCCTGAAGACAACTCATCAGACATGGAAGGAACTGGACAGTGGGTTGGAGAGAGATGCTGATGAAGAATGAGCTACTTGTATCAAGTGGACACTTGAGACTGTGTTGGCATCTCCTGTCTGGAGGGGAGATGGGAGGGTAGAGAGGGTTAGAAACTGGCAAAATCGTCACGAAAGGAGAGGCTAGAAGGAGGGAGTGGGCTGACTCATTAGGGGGAGAGTAAGTGGGAGTATGGAGTAAGGTGTATATAAGCTTATATGTGATAGACTGACTTGATTTGTAAACTTTCACTTAAAGCACAATAAAAATTATTAAAAAAAAAAAAAATACCAGGCTTACTAGGCTGACAGAGACTGGTGGAACCCCCAAGTCTGTGGCCCTAAGACACCCTTCTGAACTGAAACTGAAGCCAATCCCAGAGACTGCCTTTCAGCCAAACCGTGAACAATAATACTGAAGAGGAAAGTGCTTCTTAGAACAATCAATTATACAAGATCAAAAGGGCAACAAAAGCAAAACAAAGATGAAAAGGCGGGAAGGGGTAGAAAACCAGGATGAAAGGAAACAGGGAATCGTGGACGGAAAAGGGGAGACTGCTGACACTGGGGAATGAAACCAGTGTCATAGAATACTTTATGTACAAACTATCGAATGGGGAACTAACTTGCTCTGTAAACTTTCAGCTAATATACAATTAAAAAAAAAAAAAAAGTGGGTTTCAAGATTGTCTTTTAGAGCTAGTATGACTTGATGTCACGTGAAACAGCTTGGGGTGATTTTTCTTTTTATTGTACTTTAAATGAAGGTTTACAGAACAAACTAGTTTCTCATTAAACTGTTAGTACACATATTGTTTTATGATACTGTTAACAAACCCACAACATGTCAATACTCTCCCTTCTCGACCTTGGGTTCCCTTTTACCAGCTTTCCTGTTCCCTCCTACCTTCTAGTCGTTGCCCCAGGGGCTGGTGTGGCCCTTTAGTTTTTAGTTTTATGGGCCTGTCTAATCTTTGGCTGAAGGGTGAACCTCGCGAGTGACTTCATTACTAAGCTAAAAGGATGTCTGGGGGCCATGCTTTCAGGGCTTCTCCAGTCTCTGTCAGGCCAGTAAGTCTGGTCTTTTTTTGTGAGTTAGAATCTTGTTCTACATTTTCCTCCAGCTCTGTCTGGGACCCTCTATTCTGATTCTTGTCAGAGCAAGCCAGTGGTGATAGCCAGGCACCACCTAGTTGTATTGGACTCAGTCTGGTGAAGGCTGTGGTAGATGTGGTCTTTTAGTCCTTTGGACTAACCTTTCCCTTGTATCTTTAGTTTTCTTCATTCTCTGTTGTTCCCGAAGGGGTGAGACCAGTGTTGTATCTTAGATGGCTACTCACAGGCTTTTAAGACCCCAGACACTACTCACTAAAGTGGAATGTAGAACATTTTTAGAAACTATGTTATGCCATTTGAGCTAGATGTTCCCCAAGACCGTGGTCCCCACAGTCCTCAGCCCAGCAGTTCAGTCCCTCAGGGAGTTTGGATGTGTCTATGGAGCATCCATGACCTTGCCTTGTATAAGTTGTGTTGGCTTCTTGAGGTGATTTTTCATATGTTATAGTTAAATGAGTCTCAAGGCATTCCTTCATGTCTTTGCATGTATTTTGGTTACTGTATTTTCTGGGGAAAATATATAACTTGGGTATTAATACAGGTAGTTGTATGTGGTTGGCAATTCGTATAGTAACAGTAGATTATTAGTGTTATGAAATAATACTCATATTTTAGTTTAAATTTGAAACGTTAAATACTATTTAAAAAATCTCTTCCAAGTTTTTTCATTATAAAATATAGTTTCTGTTATCCTAAATGGAATTTGCCCATTTTGACATAGTTTTGTTAGTTATCTATTATTTTTAATTAATGGTTTTTTTACATGGATGTTATTTGCATGTTACATCCATTCCTGAAGGTTAAATTTTTCTTGAGAGAAAAGTCAAATGATAAATTAAGTCAAATACAGTGTATGGTTCTGGCTGATCATTTATTTAGCATTTACTTTGTGCTAGGCCATGTGGTAGAAACTGGAGATTTTAAGATAGATGTGATAAGTATATGATAAAAGAAATATAAGGATACTATGGAAATACAGGAGGACTGTTTAATTTACTTTCTGTATTTGATGGTGTTTTTTGAGAATTAGATGTGTTGTTAGAATTGTCAGAAACACTTTACAGAAAAAGGATTTTTAAAACTGCTATCGGAAGGAAGAGTAAGAGTAAGCCCTATGAAGAGGAGGGTGATGTGTTCCAGGCAGAGGAGCAATCTGTGTGAAGGTCCAGCCCACCCCTCCATCCCCGCCCCACCAAAAGGCACATATAAAGAACTAAAAGAGTGTGAATATGAGAAGTGATGAGAGCTGTCTCTAGAAAAAGTAGCCATGGGCTAGATTATATAGCACTGTGTTAGCCATTTTGGAAAGTTTGAACTTCATCCCAAGAGTACTGAAAGGTTATATAATTTTTATAAGCAGGGGACTGACTGATGTTTCAGAAGAATCTCCCTGGCTGTGTTACACAGAATGATTTGGAGAGGTGCTAGACTGAGATACAGCAAGACCAGTAGTTCTGGCAGGAGATGATGGCTTGGAATGGGTAGTGGTGGTGGGCATAGATTGATGATTAAAAGAGGATCTATATGTTTGTGTAAAAATTGTGGAATATATGAGGTGAGGGAGAGAGAGTAATCAAGGATGATTACTAGATTTCTGGCTTGGGGCTTAGGACATATAAGAGGAGCAACAATTGGGGGGAGGAAGTGAAAGCTTCAGCTTGGACATGTTATTTGAAGTTCATGAGAGACATCCAAGGAGAAAGATATCATTGGATATGCAGATAGATCCCTGGACTAGAAATATATGTTGTAATCGGTTAGGAACCTCGCCATTTAGTTGGTGACTTCTAAATGTCTGTATCTGCAGATTATTTCTTTTCAGCTAGTCACTATACTCCAGACCCTTCAATCTCTTGCTTAGAGGTTATAAATCTTTTGGTTGTGTAGCTAGTCTTCTCAGTTCCATATTCATACTTCCACTTCCATATCCATACTTCCACTTAATTCCTCCTGTTTTTAATGTGCTACCTGACCTTTAGATATGCCTAATGTCCCTGAGTTCTCCTGAGAGTCTATGGTTCCAACTTCCCTGTGAAATAAATTTCCCATCTTCTACAGGAGTGAGGAAGGGAGCAGTACTTGGTAATACAGGGTGAGGGAGAAGGTCTAGCTCCTTTTGAAGACTTTCAAACTACCCTATTTTTGGCCCCATTCAGCAGCACCCTGCAGTGGTACCAGATGTCTCTAATTCCTGAGCCTTTTCTGAGTTCTCCATGAGAATGTACATATATTTTGTTGTTTTAGTCCCTCTTGCCTCCTGCTTCTACATACACACACTGGGAACCACAAATATTCCCAATCACATGTACACACATATGCCCTCCCCCCACTCCCTGCCCCCCTTGTTTCCGATTCTTGTATGTATGTGAACCTTTTGTGGTCTACTAAATCTTTTACTATTTGTCTAGCCATTTTTTATTGCCCTCTGTCCGTTGCATAGTCTTTTTTCCCACTCTTTGTTCTTATAAATTCATGACTTTTTTACTTGTCATGTTAGTGGTATTTCAACTGGGAACTGAGGCAAACAACTGAGTTCAATCTGTCATGGAGGCTTAGCAGGCTTCCCTTAAGCAGAGGCTGAGTAGTTTATTTACGATTGTGGCTTATTTAAGAATGTGGAATTAGTCCGAGTGGAGCTAGCGAGCCGAGTGGTTGTGTGATTGCGTCCAGGAGACTGATACCACTTGCAGCATGGCTGACCAACTGACTGAAGAGCAGATCGCAGACTTCAAAGAAGCCTTTTCACTATTTGACAAGGATGGTGATGGAACTATAACAACAAAGGAATTGGGAACTGTAATGAGCTCTCTTGGGCAGAATCCCACAGAAGCAGAATTACAGGACATGATTAATGAAGTAGACACTGATGGTAATGGCACGATTGACTTCCTGGAATTTCTGACAATGATGGCAAGAAAAATGAAAGACACAGACAGTGAAGAAGAAATTAGAGAAGCATTCCGTGTGTTCGATAAGGATGGCAATGGCTATATCAGTGCAGCGGAGCTTCGCCATTGATGACAAACCTTGGCGAGAAGTTAACAGATGAAGAGGTTGATGAAATGATCAGGGAAGCAGACATTGACGGTGATGGTCAAGTAAACTATGAAGAGTTTGTACAAATGATGACAGCAAAGTGAAGATGTTGTACAGAATGTGTTAAATTTCTTGTACAAAATTGTTTATTTGCCTTTTCTTTGTAACTTATCTGTAAAAGGTTTCCCCCTGCTGTCAGAAGAATATGCATGTGTAGTAATTAGGACTCTACTCCTCCATGTTTTCTTCCCTTATCTTACTGTCATTGTCCTGAAACCTTATTTTAGAAAATTGATCAAGTAATATGTTGCATGTGGCTTACTCTGGATATAGCTAAGCCCTTCTGCACATCTAAACTTAGGTGGAGTTGGTCAAATGAGGGAACATCTGGGTTATGCCTTTTTTTTTTTAAGTAGTTTTCTTTAGGAACTGTCAGCATGTTGTTGTTGAAGTGTGGAGTTGTAACTCTGCGTGGACTATGGACAGTCAACAATATGTACTCAAAGTTGCACTACTGCAAAACAAGTGTATTATTCAGGTACTCGTACACTATTCTTTTGTACTGCTGGTCCTGTACCAGAAAGTTTCTTTTATTGTTACTTGCTTTTTAAACTTTGTTTAGCCACTTAAAGGATCTGCTTATGGCACAGTTTGCCTCAAATCCATTCCAAGTTGTATATTTGTTTTCCAATAAAAAAATTACAATGTTAAAAAAAAAAAAAGAATGTGATCACAGAAATGAGGGACACCAGAATACATTATCTGTCAAGTTGGACACTGGTTGCTCCATCCCTTAAGACCAAAAGGCCTTATGACTTGTGTCTCAGGACAACCTTTCTGCCTCAGAGAAGGAAAAAGGAAAGGTTTATTCATTGCTCCAAGAGTTGCCTGCCCCACGTGGTTATACATGTGTGAGTGCTGAGCAGATGTTTACAGCAAACAGGAGGGCAAGTGTCTGAGTATGAAATTAGGTACTTTCAGTAGCATCTGTTTGAAACTGGACCAAGTGTCTCTGGGAACTAGACACAGCACTGTTTGCAGCAGTAATGGCTAGAATAAGTTAAGACTGAGAGGATTTGAAATGGTCCATAAGAAGTATCCAGTGTACATGTTTAGAGGAAAACTCTTATTCCTTTTCTTTTTTTAAATAATATTTTATTGTGTTTAGGGTGAATGTTCACACAGAAGATTAAGTTCCTGTTTAACAATTTCTACAGAAATTATTCAGTGGTATTGGTTACATTTTTCACAATGTGTCATTCCATTCTGCTTGTACCATTTCCAGTACTCTAGTCTCCCTGCCTCCTTGCCTCCTTGTCTTTGCTTTCAGGTAATTTTTCACCATTTGGTCTCATACAGATGATTTTTTTTTTTTTAAGGAGCTCATTATTCATGGGTAATATTCTTTATTTTATAAGCCAGTCTGCTATTTAGTTAAAAGGTGACCTCAAGGGATAATTTCACTTTAAGGTTTAAAGAATATTTTAGGGTGATAGTCTCAGGGAATCCTCTAGTCTCAACTAGTCTAGTAAGTCTGGAGTTTTTAAGAATTTGACTTCTGTTCCACATTTTTCTCCCATTATATCAGGATCCATCTATGATGGTCCTGATCAGAATTGTCGGTAGTGGTAGCTGGGCTCCATCTAGTTCTTCTGGTCTCAGGGTAGATGAGGCCATGATTCGTGTAGACAGTCACATAGACTGCTTTCTTCTCTGAGTTGTTCGTTTCCATCTTTCTCCCTTGTTCCGGATGAGCAGAGACCAGTAGTTGTTTCTCAGGTGGCTGCTCCTAAGCTTTTATGACTCCGGACGCTACCCACCACATTGGGTTGTAGAACATACATTTTATGAACGATATTATGCCAGTTAACTGAGTTGTCCCATGAGACTATGGTCTTAAGCCTTCAAACCCAGAAAACCAATCTCCTGAGGTATGTGATTATGTCTAAGAAGTGTCAGTAACTGTGTCCCCTGTGTTGTTTATTATATGATACATGCATACACATACCTGTATGTACATATGGCTATAGCTTCATCTGTCTGTGCACACATATGCACCCACATATTCACACTCACATATATGGCTATGTATATATTTGTGTCACTATACAAACATTTTTTTGGTTGTTGTTGGCGTCCTTTTCTTTTCAAAATTAATGTGGTATTTTGATACAAGAGAATATATAAAACATGCATGTAAGTTAGAAGTATGCCAACAAAATGAACCTACCACCTAAATACAGAACCAGAAGATTACTGATACTGCCACAACCACCTTTGTATTACTTTCTGATCATCCCCTACCTCCCTCCCCACAGGTAACTGCTGTCCTTAATTCTATGATTATCATTCCCTTACTCTAAAAAAAAAAAAAAAAGTTTTGTAATGAATGTATCTTTTTTAAAGTAATAAATTATTTAGCTTTGCTAGTTTTGGGACTTCATACACATACTAGTATGTAGTCTCCTGTGACTTTTTTTCACTCAAAAATATGCATCTAAGATTCCACCATCATGTTACATGAAGTTTCTTCATTTTCATTGCTGTATAAAATTACAAGGCATAACTATAGTACAGTTGGTTTGTCTATTCTCCTGTCAGTGGATATGTGGGTGGTTAGCAGATTTTTTTCATTTAAAAGTGATGCTGCTTTAAATATTCTCATATCAGTCTTTTGTTTCACTTGTTATTAAATCTCTGGGGCATAAATTTATTAGTGGAACTGTTGCCTTATTGTAGTTAAAATTTGTATTCACCTGCTTATTAGTGATCTTGAATACCTTTATACATACTTCATGGTCATTTGTGTATCTTCTTGAAATGCCTTTGTTTGTTTACTCATTTTTCCTTTTTTTTAAGTATTTTTTGTAAATTTTAGGTACTAGTCCCATTTCAGTTCTATGTTATAAATATGTTCTCCCAATTTGTAGCTTATCTTTTCACCTGTGTTTTATTGACTATGCAAAGGCATTCGACTGTGTGGATTGTAACAAATTTCGGGGAGTGGGAATTCCAGAACAGTTAATTGTGCTCATGAGGAGCCTGTACATAGCTATATATAGATACGTATATATATTAGTTTGTCGTTTTAACTGTTTTTGCATGTACCATTCCTTGATATTAGTTATATTCACCGTGTTGTACAACCATCGCCACCGTCCATTTTCAAAAGCTTTTTATTATCCCAAACAGAAACTCAGTACCCCTTAAGCAATAACTCGCCATTTTCCTCTTCTGACCCCTAGGAACCACTAATAAACTTTTGTCTGTCCATTTTCCTATTCTAGATATTTCATTTAAGTGGCATTATATGTAATCTTTTGAGATTAATTTTTTTCACTTAGAATAATGCACCTGAGATCCATCCAGGTTGTTGAATCTATCAACAGTTCATTTTTTTTTTTATTGCTTAGTAATCCTTTTTTCTTACTGTGTTTTAGATGAGGGCTTACAGAGCAAATTAGTTTCTCATTAAACAATGAATACATATATTGTTTTGTGACATTGTTTGCCACCCCCATGACATGTCAACACTCTCTCCTTCTCGACCTTGAGTTCCCCATTACCAGCTTTCCTGTCCCCACTTGCCTTCTGGTCCTTGCCCCTGGGCTGGTGTGCCTATTTAGTCTCATTTTGTTTTATGGGCTTGTCTAATCTTTGGCTGAAGGATGACCCTCAGGAGTGACTTCAGTACTGAGTTAAAAGGAACTCTGGGGGCCGTACTGTCAGGGTTTCTCCAGTCTCTGTCAGACCAGTAAGTCTGTTTTTTTATGTGTGTGTATGTGAGTTAGAATTTTGTTCTACATTTTTCTGCAGCTCTGTCTGGGACCCTCTATTGTGATTCCTGTCAGAGAAGTCAGTGGTGGTAGCTGGACACCATCTAGTTGTGTGGGACTCAGTCTGGTGGAGGCTGTGGTAGTTGTGGTCCATTAGTCCTTTTGACTAATCTTTCCCTTTGTCTTTAGTTTTCATCGTTCTCTTTTACTCCAGATGGGGTGAGACCAGTGGAGTATCTTAGATGGCTGCTCACAAGCTTTTACGACCTCAGATGCTACTCGTTAAAATAGGATGTAGAACATTTTTTTTGTAAACCGTGTTATGCCAATTGAGCAAAATGTTCCCTGAGACCATGGTCCCCCAGCTCTTAGCCCAGTAATTCAGTCCCTCAGGAAGTTTGGATGTGTCTATGAAGCTTCCATGACCTTGCTTTGGTCAAGCTGTGCTGGCTTCCCAGTATTGTGTACTGTCTTACCCTTCACTGTAGTTACCACTTATCCATTGTCTACTTAGTGTTTTTCTTTCCCTACCCTTCCCCTCCTTCATAACCATCAAAGATTGTTTCTTTTTGTGTGTAAATATTTTCATGAGCTTTTATTGTAGTGGTCTCATACAGTATTTGTCCCTTTGCGATTGACTGATTTCACTCAGCATAATGCCCTATACATTCACCCATGTTTTAAGATGATTCACAAATTCATCATTGTTCTTTATCTTTGCATAGTATTCCATTATGTGTATGTATCATAGTTTGTTAATCCATTTATCTTTTGATGGGCACTTTGGTTGTTCCCATCTTTTTGCTATTGTCAATAATGCTGCAGTGAGCATGGGTGTGCATATGTCTAGTCATGTGATGGCTCTCATTTCTCTAGGGTATATTCTTAGGAGTGGGATTGCTGGATCATATGGTACTTCTGTTTCTAGCTTTTAAAAGAAGTGCCATATCGCTTTCCAAAATGGTTATTCCATTTTG
Source organism: Elephas maximus indicus (assembly GCF_024166365.1). Taxonomy (NCBI): domain Eukaryota; kingdom Metazoa; phylum Chordata; class Mammalia; order Proboscidea; family Elephantidae; genus Elephas; species Elephas maximus. The sequence goes on along the minus strand of NC_064831.1, from coordinate 62,256,922 downwards.
CATTCCAACAGCAGTGCATAAGAGTTCCAGTCCCCCATAGCATCTCCGACATTTGTTGTCTGTTTTTTTGATTCGTGCCAGTAATGTAGGGGTGAGATCAGATCTCACTGTGGTTTTGATTTGTGTTTCCCTTATGTTAATAGCTAGTGACCGTGAGCATTTCCTCATGTGTCTGTTAGCCACCTGAGTATCTTCTTTGGTGAAGTGTCTGTTCATATCCTTTGCCCATTTTTTCATTGGATTATTTATCTTTTTGTGGTAGAGGTCTTGGATTTTCCGGTGGATTTCAGAGGTTAGACCTTTGTCGGATTTGTCATAGCCAAATTTTTTTTCTCAGTCTGTAGGTTCTCTTCTTATAATTTTGGTGAACTCTTTCAATGAGCACATAAGATTCCACTTACCTAGCTTATCTTCTGGTGTTTGTGTATTGTTAGTAATGGTTTATATCCTGTTAAAGTCATGTATTAGGGCCTCTAGAGTTGACCCTATTTCTTGTTCTGTGATATTTATAGTTTTTGGTTTTATATTTAGGCCTTTGATCCATTTGAATTAGTTTTTGTGTATGGTGTGAGGTATGGATTTTGTTTTTTGCAGATGGACATTCAGTTTTGCCAGCATCATTTGTTAAAAGACTGTCTTTTCCCATTTAATAGTCTTTGGGCCTTTGTTGAAGATCAGGTGACTGTAAGGGGATGTATTTACATCTGGGTTCTCACCTCTGTTCAATTGTTCAGTGTGTCTGTCGTATCAGTACCAGGCTGTTCTGATTACTGTAGCTGTATAGTAGGTTCTGAGGTCAGGTAGTGCGAGTCCTCCTCCTTTATTCTTCTTCAGTAGTGCTTTACTTATCTGGGGCCTCTTCCCTTTCTGTATAAAGTTAATGTTTAGTTTTTCCATCTCTTTAAGGAATGCTATTGGTATTTGGATCAGGATTATGTTGTATTTGTAGATTGCTTTGGGTAGAATTGACATTTTCACGATGTGTTGAGTCTACCAATCCATGAACATGGTATGTTTTTCCATTTACGTAGGTCTCTTTTGGTTTCTTGGAGTTGTGTTTTATAGTTTTCTGCATATAGGTCTATTACATCCCTGGTTAGATTTTTTCCTAAGTTTTTTTTTTTTTTCTTTTTTAGAGGTTATTATAAATGGTATTGTTTTCCTGATTTCCGTTTCGTAGTTGTCTTTATTGGTGTGTAGAAATCGAACTGATTTTTGTTTGTTTATCTTGCATCCTGCTACTCTTCTGAATCTATTAGTTCCAGTAATTTTCTTGTGGAGTCTTTTGGATTTTCTATATATAATATCATATCATCCACAAATAGGGCAGTTTTATTCTTCCTTACCAATGTGGATGCCCTTTATTTCTTTTTCTTGCCTTATTCTGGCTAGGATTTCCTATTGCTGAGTAATCTTTAACTATCTTTTAATTGTGTTGTCATCTTCTTATTGAGTTATAAGAGTTCTTTACGTATTCTGGGTACAAGCCCCTTATCAGATACTTGATTTGAAAATATTTTCTCTTAGTCTGTGTTGTCTTTTCACTTTCTTGGGTGATATTGTTTGAAGTGCAAAAGTTTTTAAATTTTTTTGAAGTTCAATTTTTCTTTTTTTGCTTGTGCTTTTGTTGTCATATTTAAGAAACCATTGCCTAAGCCAAAGTTTTGAAGAAATACTTGGTACCACCAACTCTGGAGCCTGTTGGGAGTTGGGTAGAGTAAATAAGGTTGCTTCTAAACTTACCTAGCAGCCATTTTAGGATTGCTTTCTCAGGTTTACTACTCATTCATTTGCCTTCCATATTTCAAAATGTATTGCTGTTGTTTTTTAGCACATTCTCTTTATTCTAATGTGTTTATTCCTTAAAAATTATTTTATTAGTGTTTATGGGGTTTCTGGAGGGATCCAAATATATATTCGATCTGCCATCTTTACCTGGAAAGTTTTCCATTGACTTTTTTTTTTTAATATTAAGAAAATTTTATTGTTGAGAATATACACAGCAGAACATACACCAATTTAATAATTACTACATGTACAGTTCAGTGACATTACATTCTTTAAATTGTGCAGCCATTCTGACCGACCTTTTCCAAATAGTTCCTGTCCCATTAATATAACCTCACTGCCCCCTAAGGTTATTATCTAATTTTTCAAGTTGCTGTTGTCAGTTTGATGCCATATTGATAGATCTTAAAAGAGCTCAAGGCAGACATTCTTTACGAGTTAAGCTAATCTATCGTTTAGTTTTAAGAAGACTTCCGGGGATATTTTTGGTTTAAAGCTTAAAGGTTATCTCAGGGCAGTAATATTGGGGTTTCCTTCAGCCTCCATGGCTCCAGGAAGTCTGGATTTCATGAGAATTTGAAATTCTGTTCTGCATTTTCTTTTCCCATTAACTTTTTATATTGTGATCACTGATAATTTTAATTTGGTTTTTGCTGGCTTTGTAGTTTTTCTAAAATATAACTTTCATGCTTAAAGTTTCATGTATTTCAGCAGCTGAGAGAGTGTGCCCTGATTTCTTAATGAACTAAAGGAAATTTTACTTTTTTTTTTTTTTTTTTAAAGTGATAAATTTGATATTACCTGGAATGGCAGAACAGGGATCCGGCAAAGCAGACTATCAAGTGGTAACTCCTTGCTTGATAAAGATGGGATATTTGCTAATTCCACTAGCAGCAAACTCCTGGAGAGAGCCCATGGAATTCTCACGTTAGTATGCTATCAGTAATGTGGATTTTAATGACTGGTTTAAATTTCCTGACTGAGGAGGGAGATAGTAAAGCATCATTTTTGTAAGTAGAGTTTTGAGAGACTCAAGACTCAAAAGTACTTAGTGAATATTTAGAGCTATGATTCTCATGCATTATTTAAGCTATTTTTTTCACATTACCAAATGTATTATGGTTGGATAATACTGTTACGGAGATGACTCTTTATTGCTCTTTGACAGACCCTACTCCCAGAGAGAGGAAAATATTAGCTCTTTTGAGGGTTCCCAGTCTTTATTGCAATTCTTTAATTCTGGCAATTCTAACAAATTGGGAGGGGAAATCCCCTATGAATTGTGAATGGGACCATATGTAGTGGTATATGGCACTTACTCAAGCCTGCCATTCCTCGTAACATGGTTGTAGAATTGGTTAGAGGACATAAATATAACCATGCATGGTGGATCAGTAAGAAGTTCTTAGCTACCTATTCATCAGCATATTCCAGACGCTTCTCAAGCATACTTTTTTGACTACTTCCTATGAGTGTGACTGAATTGGACTCCTTAATCTCTGTCCAGGTTATTGCTTAATAGTATTAATAGGCTCAGTTTATGTAGGACTTGCTATACTCCAGAAGTACACATTAACTCATTTACTCTTTAAAACAGCTCTAAGAGGTAGGTAGTATTATAGTCTTCATTTTTTGTTATTACGTAATAAAACTGAGGCTTAGAGAGGTTAAAGTCATACGTTAGTAGGTATAGAGCTTAGGTCCAAGCCCATAGCTTTCTGACTTTCTAGCCCATGTTCATAAATTTATTCCCTCTTTTTATAACCTAAAATCAAAGCAAAAACAAACCAACAAAAAAAGAGTTAATTTAAGCATATTGGAATTGTGAGTAGAAAAAAAAAGTGGAAGAGAACTTTTAATTTCAAAATAGATCATAAGTTCTATTGAAAAGAACATTTTTAAAAATCATGATATTAGACATCTCATTTGAAGTCTCAAAATGACAGAAATAAAGCTCTGTAGGTACAAGAAAACAGAGCCCCACTAACATCTAAAGGAAAATGAGACTATAACTTAGGATGTACAACGTTACATTACTGATCACCAGGTTGACTGTACTTATACCTATATTACAGGACAGGCGTCTCTTTGCACCCTTTTTTCCCATGCATCCTTCCTTCTCAAAGATACCTGTTTGGTTGAAGGAGGTTGTTTTCATGTAGAGGACCTACATTCTTGGAAACTGGTATATAGTCTATTAAGAAGAGACCTTGAAATTATTCATCCGTACAATAGTTTTTTCTAATGTGTTATGTTTATCTCTCTAGGAGAAACAAAAACTTTAAACCCAAGCCTGTCCTTCCAAAGGTGAGTATTATGAAAAACCGTTTTTTTTTAGGAGTTTCCTTTTACATATTATTTTGTACTACTCATGCAAATCTTTTTAAACCAAAGGCAAGAATACCTTCTTTATATCCAAAATAGGGATTCATGGTATGTATTCAGGTGAGTCCGTTTTTTAATGGATTTAATGTTTGAAAAGCTTCTGAATATAAATATAAAATTTTATGGAGTTACTACCTCTTTGTTTAAGATCTTTTCATTTCCCCCTGAGCCAGGTTAAGATAAAATTTTCAGTGCTACCTGATTTTAAAATAATTTCTAATTAGTATTTACCCAACCCCCGTCATCTATAGCACGGGGTGGCAAAGTTTTTCTGTAAAGGGCCAGGTAGTTGGGTTTTGGAGGCCTGTGGTGTCTGTTGTAAGTGCTCAGTTCTGTTGCAGCACAGTGCAGCCATCGAGAATATGTAACCAAATGAATGTGGCTGTATTCCAGTCAAATTTCACTTATAGACACTGGAATTTTAATATATAGTTTTTTTACATTGTCATGAAATATTACTCTCTTATAAATTTTATTTCAACCACATACAGTGTATACAAACAGTGGGCAGAATTTGGCCCACAGGCCATAGTTTGTAGAATGCAGTCTGCATTGATTATGCAGGGATGGCATTACAAAAATACTTCCTGAATTTACTAAAGAAAGAAAAATCTTAATGGGATGCACTTAATGTTTTCTCTTGTACACTTCAAAAGAAGGAATCCTATCACTTAAAACCTTGTTAATAAACTTGATTTTAAAGTTTCAAAGGAATTGACAAAGAACTTTTGTTAACCTGTGATTATCTAGTTGAAGAAACAAAAAATAAATCTGTCTTTACTAATCCTTCTGCTTAAGTCACCCTATGTTTCCAAAGAAAATTTAATGCCCTTTTGATGTAATTTCTAGTAGTCGTAAAGACTGGTTGAAGCCACAAAGTACAAATTAAATTTATTTGAATGGCTTGTAATTATGTTCTTATTATGAAAATGATACTGTGTACAAACAAAGGGACAAAGATAGATACCACATTTGTTATCAAACATGTTTTATCTGTTCTTCCTCTCTTCCTTCACTGTGTCTTTAGTGTTTTAGTATTTGAGTGCTATCTATGGGCCTAGTTATTTGCACTGTTCTTTTCATCCTGCTCAAATGATAACTTCCCACTAAACTTCACATGAATATGTTAGATACATCTGAAATAAATAATTTCATTCATTCACAGACATCCTATCTATTTTTATAGTAAATGTAGCTTTAAAAAAAATTATTTTAGCTTGTGTTGTAGAATCTGGTACACGCATACACACATTATGTATGTATTTCCTATTACATAGATATTAGGCTTTGGAGTCAAGCTGACCTACATTCAAATTATGGATCTTTTACTTGCTTTGTAGTTTTTGGAGAATGTTCTCTAACTTCTCTTAACTCTCTCTCCTCATCTGTAACGAGGGGATAATATGTTACTTTTGAGATAATATATGTTTGGTACATAGTTAGCAGCTCAGTACATAATTTCTTCTTTTGTATTTCCTACCAGAAAGTTCAGAGTTGAATTTGTTATTTATCTGTATATGTGTGTGTATGTGTAATGTATGTCTGTATACACACACAGTCATGTATATATCTCCAGGACACATGGTTTATTTAATAACCTCACTTGTAATCTCACTGTCCTACCCTTATTTAAATATGCTTCATTTTTTCTAATTACGCTTTTACTTGTTTTTTTTTTAAATTACACTTCAGATGAAGGCAAGAAAAGTATATATTAATTAAAAAAAAAAATAGAAGAAAGTGGCAGCTCCTGTATCCTCATTGACCACGGTCATTTGCTAAATAAAATATTTCTGTTGCACTAAGTTACATTAAATTAGCATTATATATGATATGGAAAGAGGCAGGAGGCAGCAGAAGTGTTGCCTGTGCTTTTTTTTTTCCTCCCTTTTTTGTGAGATCTTCAGCCTCTTTCCAACCTTACCATGTGAAGCATTATTGCATGCAGTCTTAGCATTTTTCTAGCTGCTGGAAATAAGATTCATTCATCAGTATTGAGGACACCTCTAGTATCTCATTTTATTGGTATAAGTAGGATTCAGAGTGTTTTATTTTTATTACAGTTGTAAATAATCATAGGCAAATATTTAATAAATATGATCTTCCGTTAGCTCTTGGCCCTCTAGTAAGATAGCTCTTTTAATAGCACTTTCTGTATTCTTTCAGAATTTACTCCCTTTCATAGTTCAAAACTATCATTTCTATTAAATCTGCCTTTCTAACCTGACCTATCTTTTAAGTTCTAGTCTTTTACGGACAGTTCCCTTGTTGTACATTTATACCTTGATACTCAACTGGTGTCTTTTTATAAGCCCAATAAACCGAACAGAGAAGATGGAATGAAGAAAATAGATAATGAACAGAAGACCTAAGAAAGAAATTAACTCTACATAGCTTTTCCTCTAGATCTATGGACCTCATTCTAGTTCTAGATTTCTGTCACGTCATGCTTGGGCTACTACAGCTGTCATTTAAGGAGTGACACTTGAGTGAATTCATCCCCCCTTTGCTCCCTCAGCCTCCCATTTTCTACTGTATTCTGTTCTGTTTTGTCTCTTGTCTCTTGCCCCATTTTATCTTCTCCATAAATCTTAAATGTCTCTCAAATTATCATTTATTTTTTAATGTCCTTGTAGCCTGTTTCCTTCTACTTGAATGTGATTTATCCCTAACACGTAGACTAGTGCCTGATCTGTAGTAATCACTCTGAGTATTTGTTGATCGATGTGGTCATGCTGAGCTTTATAGGCAGAGGTCTGGTCTCCAGCTGCTGAGAAAAGCATTGCCTAAGAATCACTAGTTGCTGTAAAACTTAAACCAAAAGTATCTTCTGAAGTTGTCTTAAAACCAAGCAATAGTTTAGCTTAACTAGTCAAAAATGTCTGCCTTGAGCCTTATGCTCTTTGAAGGACTATCTGTATGGGATCAAAGTGACAAACGCGACTTGAAAGGTTAGATAGAAACCTCGGAGGGCAGAAGGTTTATGTTAACGGGGGGAGGAACAGATTAGAAAAAGAAGGTGAGAGTGGTTGTACAACTCGAAGAATATAATCAATGTCACTGAATTGCACGTGTAGAAATGATTGAATTGGTATATGTTTTGCTGCATATATTCTTAACTGCAACAACAAAATGAAAAAAAAAAAAGAATCATTAATTGCTTTAGTGTAACATCCTAAACACTTGTCTAGATTCCTGAGGGATAAGAACCAGGATCAGCAGAAACCTGGTTCCTATGAGGTGGAGGTCAGAGATACCTTCGCTCTCCAACTTTTTCACCATTTTTGACACCTGCTGTTCCCCCCACAACACTCACTACTTCTCTTCTGGGTTTGATAATTCGTTGAAATAGCCACACAGAACTCACAGACCATACTCATGTGGTTTGTTAGGAAAGTAACAGACTATAACTCAGGTTCAGGATCAACTTGGAAGTTACAGGAACAACTCAGATCAGGCTCAGGAAGCACACGGCAAGATATGAAAGGCTCCCCTGAAGTGGAGAGCATTTCTGTCCTTTCTTCAGTGCAGGACAGCTTCCAACCAGGATGGATGTCTCAGCTGCCCGTGGCCGGCTGGTCCTTCTCAGCCATGCTAGCTGGCACTTCTCTCAGCTGTGCATGTCCCCTTTCAGACTTGAAAGAAAGGACTTTTTTCTTAGAGTTATTTTTATTTTCCATAGTCCATATGATACTTTTTCACACAAAGATAAATATTTAGTAAGTAATTTTACCACTGTTCTCAATATGGTTTGCAAAACTAGAATGTTATATCCAGGGTCTTTTTCTCAGAAGTGTTGTAAATGTTTGAGGGGCCAAATTGTTTTAGGCTTTCATGTTAGTTTGTTTTTACTTAATAATCACCTATAAAAATTTTCTATTGAATCTTGACCAGGATGTAATTTTTTTTTTCTGAATATGCATTGAGTTTTTTTGTGAGAATTTAAATGCTAATAAAAATTAAAACTCTCCAAAATTTTGTACACACACTACTTTACATATATATTGTTGTTTAACATGGCTTTTTTTTTTTGTCAGTAGTAGTTGTAAATATTTTTCCATGTTGGTAAATACGGGTTTACAGTGTCTTTATGAGCTGTGTAATATTCAGTTGTATGGGTGAACCATGCTTTATTTAAATAACTTGTATAATTGCATATCTCATTTCATAATTTTTCACTATTTTGAAGAACATTGTTATAAACAACATTGAGACCTTGTTTGGTAATCTCCTTGTATAAATTACTTATAATAAATAATAAATTCCTGGAAGTAAAAGTCCTTGTCAGTAAGATTATATGAAGTTATAGTCCTAAGAATGATACATATATTTGCTTATTTTCCTACATCCTCATGAATACTGAGTTTTGTCAGTCTTTATTATGTTTGTCAATCTGGTATGCAGAAAATCCCTTCAAAAGAAAATTTACATTTCTTTTATTACAAGTGGAATTGAATCATAGTCGTTATGTTATTTGCTCTTTATACTTTGCTTGAGAATTGCCTATTCAGGTCTTCTGCCCTTTTTCTGTTGTGGTATGTATATTTTTAAGGATTTTTGAAAGTTCTTTTTATATATAGGTAATCAGTCTTTGTCCAATTGTTAGAAATATTTTTTCTTAATTCCAATTATTTAAATGTGTGTGTTACTTTTAGTGACTTTTTTTATGTTCGTATTGTCAAATGAATGTTATAGCCTTTTAGATTTATGTCATGCTTTTTCACTCAGACTTGTGTTTCTCATACAAATAAGACTTCTGCTGTACTTCTTGAGGAGTGTTATATATGTATATGTCTGTATACATGATAGTCTTTCCATTGACAAACTCGCTATCATAGACTGTGATTTAAAAGATTATATTAAGATTGTTTAAAGAAGCTCCGAATCTTTATTATTACCCAATTTTATATTCTTTAATTGCTTCTTTTATAAGTCTTATTCCCTAATTAAGATTATAGGGTAGCACATCAGGATGAGGGTTGATAGAGCCAGTGTTTTGTTTTTTACTGTGTATGTGTTCTTGGCATACCTACTGTAGCTCTGGGATTGAATTTATTTTTATTTTCTCTGAATCAGGATTTCTTTTAGGTAACAGTAATCATTGTAGATATTTTAAGTAGAAAGGGACTTAATTCAAGGAGTTAGGTATTTACAAAATGATGAGAAGCCTTAGAGATTCAGGCTATTAAAACACCACTTCGAAATAGACCCCAGCCATAGTCAGAAAGGTATGAAATCAGGAAGCTGCGCCACTGCAGCTGTTGGTTCCAGGCACATACTACCTGTGGCGTAGTCCAGGGATCAGGAAGAAGCTGCTACAACTATTGGCAGTGTTTACTAGAGTTGCAGTGACAACACAAATACCCTGCACTCTTGTCTCTCACCACTTGTAATTAGTGTCTGGACATTGGGAGCACAGAAAACTAAAGCACTTGATGTGCGTGCTTGCCAGCAGAAACAAGCTAGAAGCCAAGGCCTCTGCCTCAGTTATACTTTCCCAGTTTCACATGGTGGCATTTGATTGTTGAACTTGAATCACATCCAGAACCCTAGATGCAAGAGAGTTTGTGAAATGTTTTCTTTTTAGCTTTCCAGCTTTTGCAGGAGGGTATAGGATGTTGAATGTCAATCTTACATATTCACTACAGTCATTATATATAGAAAACAATGTGAGAAAAGTGGCTTAAACTTCTAAAACTTATATTCTTAGATTGATTTTTGTGAAGAATTTGATGTTTTTTCTTTTCCTTCTCTTTTTCAGCACTTGCTAGAGGTGAATTCTTTAAAGCACCTGACCAGACTGACTCTACAGGATCGGATTACCAAGTCTCTTCTTCATTTGCACAAGAAGAAGAAACCTCCTAGCATCAGTGCCCAGTTTCAGGTTATTTCCTATTTTACTTACAGCAAATAGGAATCTGCTTTTTTCAGATTGGAATTGGAAGGTCGGAATGAACGAGATATTATTCATGGGATTAAAAAGCCATTTTGCAGAGAGGTACCAGGGATGGAAAAAAGTCAGCTGCCTTTGTGTTTCTTTCTTATAGCTGTAGATGGTAGATATCCCAAAGAGTAATTATTTTCAGTGTGAGATGAAAGGCAGCAGAAAGTGAATGTTATAAACAAAATCTGTCTTTAAACTGTATTGCCTAGATATATGGATTTAAACATACCAGTGATCATGAAGATGGTGGAGGATCAGGCAGTGTTTCATTCTGTTACATGTAAGGTTGTTATGAGTTGGAGCCAATTTGATGGCAGCTGACAACAGTAGTCCAGATATAGTCACTGTAAACTTGATGATGTATGTTTTTCCTACATATATTTAAACCATATACTGCTGCCATCAATATTTAAATGGGATGATATGACTTTTTTCCTGTTTTTTTGGTTTAGGTTTTATACTTAGAAATCCAGTTCCTTTTACTGTGAGTAGGCATTTAGGAATAAATATGATCAATATTAAATTAGCCAGGTAACTTTCAGAATAACTATTTTCAAAGTATTTCATTACCTCTTCCTTTTCTTCTAAAGTTCTACTCATTTGGTAGATTTATACATTTATAAAAAGCAGAAAATCTGGGGGGTAACAATGCTTTTAAGGAGCCCTGATGGTGCAGTGGTTAACCGCTTGGCTGCTAACCGAAAGTTCAGCTGTTCGAACCCACCAGTGACTCCTCGGGAAAAAGACCCGACACTCTGCTCCTGTAAAGATTACAACCTAGGAAACCCTATGGGGCAGTTCTAGTCTATATATAGGGTTGCTGTGAGTTGGAATCAACTCGGTGGCACAAAACAACAACAATACTTTGCACGATTTACTCTTCTTCATGCTTCCATCACAGAAGCAATGTTTACTGTTAACCAAACATTTCTTTATCTGGTGGTAGGTATATTTCCATTTATTATCACTTTTTTTTAATGCTCCTTTTTAAGCCAGGTGTTTGAACATAAATTATCTATTAACATGTCACTGCATATGATCTTGTTTGATTTATAAGCACAGTCCTTCAAACTGTGGGCTTAGAAATGTTATTTTATTTTAGATAATTCTCAGCATAGACCTGGGGAAAAATCTGAATTGGTGAAGGCTCTGTGGTCACATGCTTTCTCTTAAAAGAAAAGAAAAAGAGAAGGCAAGACTGAAGAGCCAAATAAGTTCTTAAAATGTGCTAATAGGCTTAAAGAAAAGGTGCTTGAATGTAAAGGAATCTCTGCCATGAATTTTAAAAAGCCTTCTAATAATAATCTTTTGGGTTAATGGTATTTGGTTTGAAGTAACAAGAGAAGAGAGGTGTTAGTTGGGCAAGTCTGTGTCTGTACCTTGGTGGTGTCCTCACATTCCAGAGTCTGGCTTTTCACTTTGTAGATTTAGAAATGCACAGATAAATGGGAGAAAAATCATGCTGCCCAATAAACTATAAGCACTGTCATGTAAAACAGTATCAAAATTTTATATATAATGAAAATATGAGAAAAAAGCAGACTTGATATAATTGCTCGTTCATTAGTCCACTTCCTCCTGATTAACATCAACATGAGAAGCCAAATTCTGATCAAAAGATAGTGTGGTAAGCTCAGTATCTGAAAAGGGTAGCTCATGATTATGAAGGATCATTAAGCTATAAGTGTCCTTTGCTTTATTACCTTGGATCTTTTATATTTGCCTTATATACCGGACTACTTCTTTAATGTGAAGAGTGCAATATAGCTATTACAATAAAAAGCTTAGTTATAATCACAGTCCTATTATGTCCCTTAAGAATCTCCCAAGGCAGAGGGGGACAGAAGCTGGCTGAATGGACACGGGGAATACAGGGCAGAGAGAAGGAGTGTGCTGACTCATAAGGGGGAGAGCAACTAGGAGTACATAGCAAGGTGTATGTAAATTTTTTTATGAGAGACTGATTCGATTTGTAAACTTTCACTTAAAGCACAATTAAAAAAAAAAAAAACTCCCAAAATTCAGGAATTTTAGATATTCCTGAAATTCTCAAATAATATTCATGTATTTTATTTCTTGGAAGAAAAAAAGGTAGTAAAAACATCAAATGATGACCTTTAATGTTTCTAATACATTGTAAATTATAACTGTATTAAGAGTTAATGATTATTTAGAAAATACAGATAAGCAAAAAAAATTGAAAATCACCTACCATCCAGAGATAATGACCACATGTACTTTATTTTCCAGACCCTTTACCAAATATTTAGACCTATGCATTATCTAGTTTTTTCTTTGTCCATTCTATGAGACAAATATTATAATTCTTATTGTAGGTGAGGGAACTGAATATCTGAACAACTTATAAGTGATGGTAATAGATGACACCCAGGTGTCTTTGTCTTCATGACCTTCTTATGAATGTTTATGTTTATCAAAATGAAATCATAGAGCTTCATGAAGGTTAACTGCTACAGTAAACTCTTGAGTCTTAAGAGGAAGGGTACAGTAAAATGTATTTGAAGAAATAATGACCCAGATTTTCCCTGATTTGGTGAAAAGTATAAATACAGAGATCAGAGAATCTCAGTAAACCCCAGGCAGAACAAAGAAAAACACACCAAGGCACATCATATGAAATGGGTAAAAGTGGTTAAAAAGAGAACATTTTAAATGCAGCTGGGGTTGGGAGAGATATTATGTGCAATGAAATGAAGATAAGAATAACAGTAGATTTCTCAACAGAAGCTATATAAGCCAGAAGATAATGGAGTGATATCTTTGAAGTACTGAAAGAAAAAAATTGTCACCCTACAATTCTATGCACAGTGACTATATCTTTCTCAAACAAAAGCTGAGAGAATTCATTGCCAGGAGGTATACACTATAAAGAGATGTTAAAGGAAGTTCTTCAGGTAGAAGAAAACTGATGGAAAGTCAGATGACAATTTGAGTCTACACAAAGCCTGAATAGTGTCAGAATGATAGAAATGTAGCTAACTATTAAAAAAAAAAAACTTTCAACTCTTCAAAGATTAGACTAGACTATAAAACAGAAAATAATACTGGTGAGGAGTAAGCTTCTTGGTTCAAGTAGACTCAGAGACTATGTGGGCAGATGAGAAGGCAGAGGGGGACAGGCGCTGGTTGATTGGACATGGGGTGTACAGAGTGGAGAGGAGGAGTGTACTGTCTTATTGGGGGAGAGCAGCTAGGAGTATATAGCAAGGTGTGTGTAAGTTTTTATATGAGAGACTGACTTGATTTGTAGACTTTGACTTAAAGCACAGTAAATAAATAAACGTTTCCCTTTTTAATCTTTTAAGAAGATATTTGATTGTAGAAAACAAAAAAAATAACAGTATAGTGTATTGTGGGATAGAAATAAAGTGTATGATAGAATAGCACAAAAGAAGGGAGGGACCAAATGGAAGTATACTGATGGAAGGTTTTTACAGTCTGCAGGAAATGACGTAACATTATTTGAAGGTATATTATTTGAAGACTGTAATAAACTAAACATTGGAAACTGTAGAGTAACCCTGCAACAAAACAAAAGAGCTATAGGTAATAATCTAATAGCGGAGCTAAAGTGGAATAAAAAAATTAACTCAGTCAAAAAAGACAAGAAAAAGAACAGATTGACAAATAGAAATAAACAGCAAATAATAGACCATATGGATATTTTCCCTATTTCAACCTTTCAGTAAATTTGAGGCTTTGTCTCTTGCAAATAAATGATAGTTTTTAACAAGTCTATTCCTCTGGCCACCAAACTGTCCAATAAAGTAGCTAAAGCCTTAGTTTTGAGCAGGATGATGCAACTTGATCAAAAAAGCAAAGAATTGTGCAGTGCTTATTTTTTTTTATGCATAGACCCCTGTGTGAAAGCTTGGCTGCTTCATAGACACGGTATCTGTGCTCATTTAGCTCCTTAAAAGGAGGAATTTTGTGGCTTTCTCCTAAGAAAATAGACCATGCATGGTGGACCATACTGTTGTTGTTTTATCTCCTGAAAACTGCTAGTAAAACTCTTCTCCCTCTCCTGACCTGATGACACATACCCAACCGAGGGTTGCTCTAACCCACCCGTTGCCGTCAAGTCTATTCCTACTCATAGGGACCCTACAGGGCAGAGTAGAACTGCTCCATAGAGTTTCCAGGGAGCGCCTGGTGGATTCTAACTGCTGACCTTTTTTGGTTGGCAGACATAGCTCTTAACCACTGCGCTACCAGGGTTGCTCTAGCCTGACCAATAAGGGCTTTGCTCAAATTACCAATATCAGGAAGTAAAGAGGGAGCATCACTAAATACCCGATAGACATTTAAAAGTAAAAGTAAGGGAATACTAGATAAAACTCTGTGCCTATAAATTTGACATTTGTCAAAACTTGTAAGATCTCACCAAAAAGTAAATTTTGCTATAAGTAAATTAATAATAACCCCCCACAAAGAAACAAAACAGAAACAAACCCCAAACCCATTGCCAATTGAGTCGATCGAAATTAGTAATAAATTTTCTGAAAAGGTGGCCTACCTACTGGATAATTTTAAAAGTTGCTATAGGAATGCATAAATTTGAATAAATTGTTTCATGAAAAGTGAAATTTGGATTATTCTAAAATGCTATATATGTACAATATTTACTATTGTCAGGCTGTCAGCTTTAAGATTAAACTACCATCTTTGTCCTTAATTATCCATAATTTAACCATTACAGGAACATGGGAATAGACAGTTTGCTTTCAGAAAAAAATTCATTTCTTTGTATGCCACTAGTTTCTGCACATTTTGCCAATATTATCATTTATATTTATGTATCATTCATTGTCGGTTTGGAATGGAAGAATGTGCTAATTACATTACTTTGTATTGCAGGCATCACTAAGCAAACTGATGGAGACACTTGATCAAGCAGAACCGTATTTTGTAAAATGCATTCGCTCTAATGCCGAAAAGGTAAAAGTGTCCTCTAAGTGAGCGCATCAGTTCTAGCTCACTGACTTCAAACTAAGCTTTAAATTCTGAGAGAAAGTGAAGGGGAAGAGTTATCTATAATCTTTATAAGGAAAACATGTTCCATAAATATTTTGATAGCCTTTTTTTTTATCCTTGTAATTTCTATACTTACCTGACTGTATGATGTTTATATGAACTCAATTTAGCATCTCCTAAATTTTGAGAAAAAATTACTCTTGAAATGATATCAGAAAAGAGTTTTCTTTTACGCAGCATTTGTTTCCCTAAGATTAACCTGTGGATACTGTTTTCTGTGGCAGTCTCCTAATTAGAGTGTTTGCAGAATATACCTCATCAGTGTAAATATTTGTCATCTTTCTGTGTGTTTATCATAGGACAGAATAGTTTCCTGCCTGAACAGTTAAAATATGCTAGGAATTACATTCAGCTTCTTAACTTTTAAGAAGCATTCTACTCTGCTCTTTACAAGCTTTGTTGACTTTAGACGAGTTACTTGACCATTCTGGTCACTTAAATATTTTCATCTATGTAAGAGTATACTATACTGATAGGACTGACCTCATTGTGTTTTTCTGAGCATATGTGAGTTAATACTTATGAAGTACTTAGAATGTTCCTGGTCTGTAGTAAGCACTTAGTAGATATTAGCTGTTCTTTTATAATTAACTAAAATGGAATATTTATAGTTGAATAAAAGCTTGAGTTCCAATTATTAATTGAGACCTTACTATGGAAAGAATTTAATTAATGACATATATCAGAGCACAGAATAAGTATTAAATATTAACTGATACTATTATTTAATATAAATTGCCTGTTTGACTTTTTCCTTGATAGCTGGTGTGCCCTGCCTAGCTGCAGGAAAATGTTTGGGATTGTCTTAGAGGATTATTGAAAATAGCACTTAGAGAACAGGAAAAACTATCAGAAGCTGCATATCTATCTTTTGAATGTCTAAAATCATGTCTACCAAGATACTTATGAGTGACTACCTTCCATTAGCCCCTTGCCTATCAGTGCCTATGGAATGAGGGCATTAGTTCTAAGGGACTACAAGAATTTTTTGTTTTTCAATGCATCATGCCAGTACCATCAGCAAAAGGTATTTAAACAAACAAGCTACTCTTATGCTAGGATAAGAGTCAGCTCTCAGTTAACTAAGGCAACTGGTGAAGAGTGTAAGGTAAGATTATGGATAAAATCACAATTGAAAACAAAAATACAGATAGCTCTTGACTATGCCTAAGTAGGGTGATCTTGATACAGATTTTACAGTAACTAGACTCTGTGGCCTCTTCTGTGGGCAACTACGTTCCTTTTGAGCTTTAAGTCCCTTTCGCTGTACAACCAGAGCAGTCTGGAAGCTTGGGTTCTCTTTCTCCCGTTTAAAAAAAAAAAAACCTGTTGCCGTCAAGTCGATTCCGACTCATAGTGACCCAATAGGACAGAGTAGAACTGCCCCATAGGGCTTCCAAAGAGCAGCTGGTGGATTTGAACTGCCGATCTTTTAGTTAGCCATAGCTCTTAACCACTGCACCACCAGGGCTCCTCTGTTTCTCCCAGGGTGAGGCAGTCAGAACTTTTGGGAAGCTATCATCTCTGCTATATCTTAACCACCAGACAACCCCCAGTCCATCTGAGTTAACTATGCTTATAAGACAGACAGTAGTTTGGAGATCTACTCTTCTGGGTTAATTTTTTTTCCATTGGCTTTGTTTTAGCTGCCCTTAAGATTCAATGATGCCTTGGTACTTAGACAGCTTCGGTACACTGGAATGCTGGAGACAGTTCGAATTCGTCAATCAGGATACAGCTGCAAATATTCTTTCCAGGTTATGCTTTTATAGTGATATTTTAATATATATGCACATGAAGTACATTATTCCCACATGTTTTGCTTATTATTTATTTAGGGCTCACATGTTTATTTCCCTTAGTTCTTCCTTTCCAGTCCATCTTTAGTGTACAGAATTGAAAAGAGTACTCACTTCCCTTGGATGGCAGCAATACCCATTAAGCTTGTATTGTAATAGAATGCAGTACTTGGCTATTCTTATTTAATCTGAATGTTTAGTAACACTAAGTTTTCTCGTAACATAGCAATTCCTTACACTGATTACTCGTGTAATTGAAATAGTTCAATCTGAATTATCTAGTTAAAAGAAAAGATTCCATTTGGCTTTCTCTAGAATTTTTTTTCATAGGGGCTTGCCAACAAGGTTCAGCTGTTCTCATCAGCTGCTGCTGTTCTGGATATAGAAATTACATTGTAGCTTCTCAGCAGCTGAGCAAATCTTTGCTGTTGCTGGTTTTCAAAGCTTCATTTTCAGTTATCCCCTGTAGTAGCTGCCACATTTGCTTGCTTTTATGCTAAAAATTTCAGGTTCCTGTTCGGAAAACTTTTCCTTTGGTTTTAAATACAGTTTTCTCAAAAGGGATAATTAGCGTCTGCCCTTCTTTTCATTTCCTATTCCCCTTTGGTAACATAGTATGTAGAACTCAGTATCTTTTCCAAATTAGCCTTTTTGTAGTTTTTTAAATTAACAAGCGCTTTCTTGATTTTACTCTGTTTAAAAGGAATGAGAAAAAGAACAATAAAAAGGACAATTAGCTAGTTTAGGGTTTTGTTCACATACATTTCTCTTGTGATTTTACAACATTTTCTTCTCATTTTTCAGGATTTTGTGAGCCACTTCCATGTACTGCTACCCCGAAATATTATTCCATCCAAGTTTAACATTCAGGATTTCTTCAGGAAAGTGAATCTTAATTCAGATAATTATCAAGTTGGAAAAACAATGGTAAATACAATATACATAGACCTTGTCAAATTTTGACTGCATTTTTTATTTAAATAGCAGTCTTTACCTATGAGAATGTTTATAATATAGTATACCAGATATCATGAGGAAATTTATTAGGCCAAAGTTATTTAATAATATAGCCAGTATTAATCAGAGACCTTCTGGCCAGTGCTCTAGTCTGACTATAATTTTAATTGCCTAAGAAACATCTCTCCCTAGGTATTCTACTGTAATTCCAACTCAGTTTGCCCAAAGTGACCTTATCTAGATTCCTCTACTCCCCTAAATTTATTAACTAGTCTGTCTGACACCCTTCTTCTAGTTTCTCGGGCTAGAAATGATAGTCATCTTTAAGCTTAATTTTTAATTATTTTACAAAGGTCTGTGTTTTTTTTTTTTTCCTTTGTAAGCGATTTCACATCTCTCCCTTTTTATCCATTCCTACTGCTAAGTTCTAGTTCTTGGCTCCTCTCACCTACCTACATTGGTCTTAAACAGTTTGCTTTCTGATTCCAGCATATTTGTCATTCTTTTGGACTCATTCTGATCATATTCTCAAAATCATTTTGCTAATATTACTTATTTATGTAGACTTCCTGCTCAGAATTAATCCCCTGATAGCCTTCTCATTAAATTCAAACATCTTTTTCTTTTTCAAACCTCCATATTGTGTCTTCACACTACTTAATATCTTCTGTATAAAGAGACGTTGTTGTATTGTACCGAATGGGTGCCTTTATTATTATTTCCATCTCCTGGTTTTGCTCAGGTAGATTCCTTTGTCCGTAACCTTTTAGTTTACTGTTTTCCTCTTTCACTATTATCTATTTGCTCTTACAGGGGAAGTGCGAATCCAGTTGCCAAAGGGACTAATTCTAATTTCTCTTTGCATTCCCACAAATGACTACAGATTTATTCGGGAAATTAAAGGCTAAATAAATAAACTAATAACTTTGGGAAGCAAGATGGCTTTAATGCATGCTGGGTTTCGAAAAGACTGTTATCATTGGTTTATTCACGTTATGATCAAACTTCAAGATCTGCAGTTCTCAACTTTTTTCCCCACCCCAACACCCTACAAAAATAGGACATATATAGCCAAGCAATACATTAGCTCATTATAGTAGTGCATTTCCCAAGGGAGTAATATATTACAGTCTCTGGCTCCAGGATTTTTGTACTTGTGCTTATCTTTCCATTTCCTCTTCCACGTTCTAATACCCCTTTCCCAACTGGAAAATGATTACCTTGGATAAATCAGTAAATACTTAGCGCTACTGCATTTACACATACTCTTGTGTATATGCTCTTCTCTAAAAGCTTAGCACAGAGAAGATAATTCATGATAGAAATTTCTTACTCGTAAGCTACATTCCTCACTTTTCTCCCTTTTGGTAGGTCTTCTTAAAGGAGCAGGAACGACAGCACCTCCAGGATCTCCTCCACCGAGAGGTGCTCCGCAGAATCATAGTGTTGCAGCGACGGTTCAGGGTCTTGCTGTGTAGGCAACAGTTCCTTCGTCTGAGACGGGCGTCCGTTATCATCCAGGTAGGAGGCAGAGGGTTTTTTGCATGGAATTGGCTAGTTTCTTTCGCTTTTATTTCGGTAACAAAACCATTTTACTCTGAAACATTTAAATAAGAATGTAAACTTCTTCACAGATGAGACGACTATGTCTTCCTCATTTTTGAAATGCTCATAGTATTGGACAGATTGCCTGGTATGTGAGAGTAGACTATTAATAAATACTGATTGAGCTGAATTGAAAGTAAATTGAATTTATAGCTGTAATGTCTTGTGAGGTATAAATAGAGGCAAAGGAGTTAAGCTCCTTAAGTTTTGTTGACATAGTTCTTTTTTATTTAATAGTTTTTTGAACAGTAGTTCAGTTATATGTACATTATTGTTACAGTTGTTATGCACTCATTTCAGATGATAGGTACCTTATTTCATATTTTCTCTATTATTTTATATTCTGAGTAGGACTTTTTCTGTTTGTGCAAGAATATCCTTAGTCTTTGAAATCTTTCATCTTTGAAATATATACATGGTGACTTTGAGCTCATTAATGTTATTTGGGCAGTTTATAGTGTGGAAATATATTAGATTTGTTAAAATTAATTTGTAGGGCATGAAAGCATAAAAAGTTTAAAATTATTTTAAGTTCTGTAATTAACTTCATAAAGGTTATATTATTTAAGAGTTATTTTTAGCCAAACATATCTGGAAAAAAACATTTTTTACTTTAATCACAAATAGATTAGCTGTTTACCCGATTACCTTCTCATGATGTAGGAGATTTATTCTTGATTCCCTTTATATGAAAATGTGATATAAAATATGACAACAGCTTCTGTTATTCTGTGTTCCTCACAGCGATTCTGGAGGAATTACCTGAATCAGAAGCAAGTCAAAGATGCGGCTGTGCAGAAGAATGCTTTCATCATGGCTAGCGCAGCTACTCTCCTCCAAGCTTCCTGGCGTGCTCACTTAGCGAGGCGCCGGTACTTGGAGCTACGGGCTGCAGCCATCATCACCCAGCAGAGATGGCGGGAGCAGTATAGGCGGAGGCACATGGCTGCTGTCTACATACAGGCAAGATGGAAAGGCTACAGGGAAAGTAAGCGGTACCAAGAACAAAGGAACAAAATTATCCTTTTGCAAGCAGCATGTAGAGGATTCAGAGCAAGACAAAGGTAATCTCTGTTGCCATAATTATTACCCCTTTTTCTCTGTTCACAAGCACTTTGTTTATACGTCTGCCTAACTTGTGCTTGAATTGGTTATGTACTACACTTACCTAACTTGTGCTTGAATTGGTTATGTACTACACTTACCTAACTTGTGCTTGAATTAGTTATGTATAATTTATCTTCTCCACTGGACTGTGAGACTCAGCAATTTTAACCCACATTGTCTGGCCTATAATAGAAGGTAAATAAGCTTTTACTGAATTAATTGGATCAAAAAACTAGATGGTCTGTGGTTATAGCTGCTAAGAATGAATTTTTCCATTAAGTTGAAACTGGTAAAATAGGTAATGCTCAACTCTTTTTACCTGCAGAAACTTTAATTTCACATGGTTTACCTTGTAATGATGATATTATTAAAATGAGAACTTTATTTCTGAGGTAGTTTATGTTTTGAATAGAATACCCAGCTGGGAATAATGTACTCAATAACAGTATCATCTCACTGATGAAAGTAGGAGAATGGTGAAATGTGCCTCCAAGTTAAAGAAATACTTAGTATTATAAAAAGAAATTTTTGAGACTTCCCATTTTTAAAAAAAATTCTCAGTGAATGTATTCTCTGTAGTGGTCACCAATAGATACCTGTAACCCAGTTTTTTCTGTTTTTATATAGATTTAAAGCTTTAAAAGAACAAAGAATTAAAGAAACAAAACTAGAGCTTGGATTGGTGAATATAAAGGCATATGGGTCTCTGGAGATTCAGGGTTCAGACCCTTCAGAATGGGAAGATTGTTCCTTTGACAACAGAGTGAAAGCCATAGAGGAATGTAAATCTGTGATAGAGAGTAATCGAATTAGCCGTGAAAGTTTAGGAGACTACTCCAAGGAGTCCCCAAACAAGCGACAGGAGAGAGCCAGAAGCCAAAGTGGTGTGGACTTACAGCAAGATGTGGTTGTGAGAGAGAGACCCAAGTCCATGGAGGATCTCCATCAGAAAAAAGTAGGCCGGGCCAAAAGAGAAAGTCGGAGAATGAGAGAACTGGAGCAAGCTATATTTAGCTTAGAATTGCTGAAAGTCCGTTCTCTCGGTGGTGTGTCTCCTACAGAGGAACGCAGATGGTCTACAGAGCTGATGCCTGAGGGCCTTCAATCTCTACAGGGTACACCTGATAGTGAAAGTTCTCAAGGAAGCTTGGAAATTCTCAGCTGTGAAGAAAACCAAAAGAGCAAACTAGAGCCCATAATTCCAGACGAAGGAGACTTGCAGGTTTTGTCACCTAAGATACCCAGCAGCAGCCCAAAATTTGATTCACAGGGTAGTGCCCTCAGTGCCTCAAATGAGACTAGCTATGCATTGATGAAAAGACAGAAACCCTGTGCTTCAGAGCATTTGAAGAATGGGACTATGAAGGAAAACCTGGTCTGCAGTTCTGAATCTATTCCTTGTAAACCACAGCTGAGAGACGCCTTTATTTCAAATAGTCTGCCTACCTTTTTTTATACTCCCCAGCAAGACCCATTGAAGAAAAGTTCCCGACTAGGTACAAGTATTCAGAGAAACAAACTATTGGGAAGTGAAGAAACTCTAGGGACAGCTCTTACCTTGGATATCAACAGGGAAGCCCGAAGGTATCACATCTCAGGAGAAGATCAAGTTATTGCCTCTTTGAATACAGATCCTTCTAATACTGTGCTGGAAAAGCTGGAAAAGCTAAACACTGAGAAGGAAGAAAGGCAAAAGCAGTTGCAGCAGCAAAATGAAAAAGAGATGATGAAACAGATTCGCCAGCAAACGGGTATTTTAGAGAAGGAGCGTAAAGCCTTCAAGACAATTGAAAAGTCAAGAATTGGGGAGTCTTTCCTCGTACCCTCTTTCCATCAGTCAAAGCAAACAGTAGAGAGGCCATCCTCTCTCATTCTCGATGCTCCAAATAAGAGAGAACCCAGTGTTCCAGGGCTCCCATCAGTAACTATAAAAGATGCTGCTTTTGCCCCAAAAGACAGTCCCTCTGCTCAGGTACCCCTGAAGGACCGGCCTGTCACCATGTTCTTTGAAAGAAAAGGAAGCCCATGCCAACCTGAGGAATTATCTAAGACAGACAGAATGGGCACCCAATTGAATGTAGCCCGTAAACTCTCTAATAATCGTGTTTCCAAAAGAGAATACCTTAGGCCGGCTCAGTCTTATAGCCACAAATCTGATGATCCTTCCAGAGAGGGAACTACTAGGGCCATTTTCTTCATGCCAAAGGACAATATGAGTGTACCCCTGTAAGTGAAATATTTATATTCTTTTATGTATACGCCCACTCGTCACTTATCGACTATCTCAATATCCAACATTGTGCATTTATGACGGTAGTAAAAAGCCTGTCAAACTACTTTGTGCATTAACGATGTATGTCTGACAGTAACGAACATACCAGTAACGAACACCAAGGTATGAGGCAAGAGTGTAATGCTGGCTGTGATGGTTAAGGATATGTGTCACCTTGGCTGGGCCATGATTCTCAGTGGTTTGGCAGTTATGTAATGATGTAATTTAGCAGTTTTGTAATGAAGTGTGGTCATCCTTCATTTTGTGATCTGATGTGGTCATCCTCCATTTTCACATAATGCTGATTTTCACATAATGACCTGGTCTTTGAAACCTCACCATGTTGATAAGTGAGGAGTGGGTGTATTCTTTCTCTTGAAGAGTTTTATTAAGGTACATTGATCTGCTCCAACTATTTGTGTGGAAGCTGCTAACATTAACCTTTCTTTCCCTGTATAAAAAGTTTCCTTCATCATTGACTTGACCAGCCTCCTGGAAATGGACGTAACTATACCCTAGGAATCTTTGAAGAGTTCCTGGGTGGTGCAAATGGTTATGCATTCTGCTACTAACTAAAAGGTTGGCAGTTTGAATCAACCCAGAGGTGCCTTGAAAGAAAGTCCTGGTGATCTGCTTCTGAAAGATCACGGACATTGAAAACCTCATGAAGCACAGTTCTGCTCTGAAACACATGGACTTGCCATGAGCTGGAATTGTTTTGGCAGCAGCTGGTTAGGTGTTTTTTTCTATTGTTGTTTTTTTAGGAATCTTTGACTAAGCACAGATAGCAGAGATTTTGGTTCCTTGCCATTAAGAAAGCATTTGTGAGGCCAATACAGTGCCTGTTAACATAGTAGGCGTTCAGCAAGTGCTGATTGCCCTAGAGTGGTAAGACGTAGCAATCTAAACTTGTTAATGTCAGGCTTAAAGAAGCTAATGTGCTTTGTCGCAGCTGTTGGCCTATTTATGGTCTTCATTAAGTTCTTTATACTTTTAAGTGCTTTACCGCTTAACTAGTGGTAACTGCAAGAGAAGCATTTTGTAAGTGGACATAAAAATGAATTGGAAAAAATTCAAGATACTTATTAAATCTTTGTACACAGTGGATTCTTTCAGTTCCTGTGGGAGGATATCACTGTTTAAATGAAGGGAGAGCTGTTTTTTAGGGCTAGAAAAATTAAATTTCATATTAACAATGAAAATATCTTTTTCTCATCGTATCCTGAGCATTTAAATCTTTCAGGCTTTAATATAACATATGGACTTTATAGGACTTCTTTTTAAATATTAGCAAGAGACTGTAAATATTTTATTTTTCCACTATTTGTATACAGTATTATGAAATGCAGTTGGACAGTTTGAGATCTCATTCCTGCCTAGTAACCTAGGGACTGCCCATAAGTTCAAAGGCACTACATAGCACATAAGCCCATGAGCAAAGTGTTTAAAAACACAGTTCCTGACATTCTGCTTAAGTGTTGTGGTCTGTATATAGATACTGAAAATGTATCTGTTGGTTCCAGGAATCTATTTTGTTGAAAGTTTAATTGTAGTATCAAAAAAAAAAAAAAAAAAATCAATCATCCTTGTGAGTCATCCTTTTATCATTTTTCCAAGATAAACTGTCTTAACTCTCCTTAATCATGTTTGCTTTGCCTCATTAAAGATCTACATACCTTCAAAAATGATTATAGTATTAGATTGCCTGTATGAAAGCTTACAGATAAAATCCATACATCAGATCTCTTGTTCTATAAGTAATATGAGAAACTTTAATGTTTTATAGAATCATAAATATTGGTGCTTCTAAATTATCTAGCCTAATTCCCATATATTATAGATGAGGTCACTGGGGCACATAGAGGTGAAATGACATATTCAGAGTCACATATTTAAAGAAAAATTGGGACTAGAACCTGGATTTTATGATGAGGAATCAGCACTGGGTTTAATGATAGGAAGTAACACTAAGTTAGTGTTCTTTCTGTGTACCACAAGGTGATAAGTACGTAGTTGCCTTTGTCTGATTGATGAGGAATAAAAAATCATGAAAAAATCTAAAGAAAATGCTGTGAGTTTAAAAGTTCTTTGGGGGTAGTCAGATGCTATCAAAGGTCCTATTAATTATTGCTTTCTCTTTGGA
Source organism: Elephas maximus indicus (assembly GCF_024166365.1). NCBI lineage: Eukaryota > Metazoa > Chordata > Mammalia > Proboscidea > Elephantidae > Elephas > Elephas maximus. Next base: position 62,231,867 of record NC_064831.1, on the reverse strand, counting down.
TGACAGATAAAAGGCCAGTAGGTTCACCTGTGGCAAGAGAGGTTTTAATGGCCAGAAGAGAGTCCTTTAGGACAAGCTAGGATTGCCAGGCTTGATCATAGACTGGTTAAAATGGGAGCTCTCTGAGAAGCCTTTATAGCCTTGGGCTTGTTTAGAGATTATTGCATTTGGGCAAAGGGCAAGGTAACTTCTTGGGATCCTGGGTCTTCAGTTACAAAAATGGAAGAGCAATTAATAATAATAATACCAAATATTATTATCAGTGTCTGCTTTGAACCCAGCACTATGCCAAATGGTAAGATATGATTCTCAAGCCACTTGACAGTCTTGTTGAGGAGAAATTAGTAATATGTTGTTAAATTTTGAGGCTTGTAATTGCCTTGGGCTTGTTTAGAGATTATTGCATTTGGGCAAAGGGCAAGGTAACTTCTTGGGATCCTAGGTCTTCAGTTACAAAAATGAAAGAGCAATTAATAATAATAATACCAAATATTATTATCAGTGTCTGCTTTGAACCCAGCACTATGCCAAATGGTAAGATATGATTCTCAAGCCACTTGACAGTCTTGTTGAGGGGAAATTAGTAATATGTTGTTAAATTTTGAGGCTTGTAATTGGGGCTGTGAAAGTGCAGGTTCTGTTCAGATTTTCATCAGATCCTGACATCCATTTCTGTGCAGAATTTAAGGATAAAGCAGTCATATCATGTAATTATTCAAGCAAAATTTAAGTTTTTACAAGCTATACTTTATCATCTATATGGTTTGGTTCGTACTTCTTTTGGTTTGATAACAATTTCTTATCCTGCCAGTGTTCATTTTGTTCTCTACAACCTCAAGCTTTAAAACTAAGACAATGAATGAAAACTACAGAGAGATTTCAGAAAGAGAATTTTCTAACAAATAGAAATAATTTCGGTATAAGATAAAACACTGAGATCCTCATCACAGGATGGCCATTTATCAGGCATTATATAATGATTAGACTGAAAGGCCTCTTCTAAGAGTAGTATTCTAAAAATTTGGCATTTCCCATTTGTCGTCAAATCCATCTCATGTCTTGAGCTAATTGTGCTGCTACTGTTCTTAAAGATGTGTCATCATAGTGGAAAATACCCGGTGATTATCAGGGCAGGGCCTCTAGCAATTCACTCATATGTGTAGATTCCTGGTAATAGCATTAATTAGGTAAGTAGAAAATTTTTGACATATTGTTTTGGGGAATTGAATAAGATCTGGAAATATTTATGAAATTTGCTGGAATTCTTTGACCTGGCTTGTTAGACTATTTCATGCTGTACTTAAAGACTGCTGGCATGGGATCTCTCCTAGTAATTGAAATGTTATTCTATTGTCTTATCTAAAGTGTCAACAAGGAATCCTTAAAGTGTGGAAATCCTCAACACCGTAAACAAGATGAACCAGCTTGGAAACCTGTGAAATTAGCTGGGCTGGGCCAAAGAGAGGTAAGTATTGGATCTTGTTTGTCTGTCTTCTATGTGAAATAGATGCATGTTGTTTTGGAAATTATTATTCTTATAGTTAGAGTACTTCATCTACCCATTTACTCCCAAGTGTTTATAGAGAAAGAAGCCATGAGCTAAGCCGGTTATAATTAAGGAGGTGAACTCCAGGCAGAGAATGATGCCTCAGAACCCGGAGTATATGTACAAATAAGAAGTTACTAAGAAAAAGAAGGCAGTTTAGGCCAGTGACTTTGGTGACAAATTGTGGCAGTACGGGATGACTTCCTTGGCTGTGGATAAAAACAGTATAGATTTAACTTCTGTTCTTATCCTTTGTCTAGAGTAATGTACGTGGATTCCTTTTGGTTATTCTGTCACTTCTGGTAGTGGAAAGGGCGTAGTGGGGTGGAGGGATGTTTCAAGAAATTCATGAGCCCTCTGATGCCTTTTGTTGGCATCATCTCCATTAAAAACAACCAAAACATTGTTGTGTTATTTGTTTTATCATTTGGTCAAGCAGGTTGCCAGACCGGCCCATAAAAAGAAAGCTCGAATGGCGCGGACGCGCTCCGATTTCTTGACTAGAGGTACTTTTGCCGATGGGGAGGGGGATACAGAGGAAGATGATTACGATGACATTATTGAGCCTCTTCTCTCCCTTGACCGAGCTTCTCACTCTGAGCTAGGGCCTGCACCCAGCCTGGGTCAGGCCTCTCACAGTGACTCCGAAATGGTAATTTTATAGCAATATAAGAAAAATAGGCAAATCTGATGGGAATAGTCTTTGCTAATCTAAAGCTAACCTTCACAGCTTCTTCCCCATGCAATGGTTTGTACGTGGGAAACCTCAGTGAACACAGCAACTAAAGCTAAACCTTAATTTAATAGGACTCAGATGAAGGACACTTCAATAGGCAATATGTCAATCGTAAATTAGCCAATATTGAAATTATTTAACCTAGCACGAATGTAGAAATTTTCCATGTTATATCATAAAAGATGTAGGTAGTACAGGGGTCAACAAACTGTGTAAAGGGCCAGTAGTAAACATTTTAGGGTTTGTGTGTCTGAGGTGTCTACATCAACTACTTAACTCTGCCACTGTAGTGTGAAAGCAGCCGTAGACAATAAGGTAACGACTGGGCGTGGCTGTGTTCCAATAAAGCTTCTTTAGAAAAACAGGCGGTGGTCTGTATTTGCCTAGTGGTTATGATTTACTGATCCCTTTTTTTTTTATGTAGAGAGTATAGTATGTTAAATAATTCAGTAGCTTGTAACTGAAATTATATTCATTTTTTTTGCCTTTAAACATGCTTTACTTCCTCCCATTCTTCAGTAATAGAAAATAAACATGAATTTTAAAAAACATTGAGCAGTACCAGAAATGTGTTTCCAAGCCAAGTAGAAGGCTGTATGTAACACGAATCTGTATTAATTTTAAATTATAACCTTGGAGTTGTGTTTGATTAAAAACAGCTGTTAAAGAGCTCAGCTGCTAACCAAAAGGTTAGCAGTTTGAATCTACCATCCGCTCCTTGGAAACCTTATGGAGTAGTTTTGCTCTTTCCTATATGGTCACTATGAGTCGGAATTGACTCGACGGCAACGGATTTTAACTTTATTGTCAATTCTCAGTCAAAATTAACTGTGTATTTTGACAGGTGTGAGTATATTCATGAGTCTATTAGGGAGAGAGTGTTTGATTTCAGAACTGTCCTAGAAAAAAATAAATACAAGCACCCTCTGTGTCTAATATGTATAAAAACATTATGACTATTAGAAAGTGGCATGAAATGCCTTTTCTTTCAATGCATGTCCTTGATTAGTTTAGATCTCTAATGATGTTCTTTAGTGTTTATTCATTATGGGAGGAAAATTTTAGGACAATCTTTATTGGACTTATTAAATAATTTTTTGTTGAGCTGTTTTAAGCTGTTTAAATTGTACCACAGGCCTAGTTAACTTAAATTTCTCCAAACTTCAGAATAACTCCATTTTCTTTATGTTTTGGTGGAGGTAGTCTCGATTTTTAAATTAAAATGCTGTTTCTGGGTACTAATGTTGTATAAAGGAAAAACAAACACAGAAAAATCAACAACATCCCCTAATTGGAGCCAAATTGTAGGATTGTAAAAATTGAAAATAACCTATATAACCCATTTATATATGTATGTATAATTTAGAACTAACACCTTTTCCTTTTTGGAGATGCCTTGTATTTGAGTTATAAATAGTGAAAAATATTCTGTCATGTGATTAGTAGTTAAAGATGAAATTAGGTAGTGGAACAAGCTGATTTCAATGACAAATATTGCATATACTTTTTCACGGTAAATAGGTAGCATATTTAATTTATTCTATAAAGTATGCATAGGTGTGTCATTTGTGGAAGAATTTAACATACTATTTGTAACCGCTGTTTTGTTCCTGAGAGTTTCCTTTGTTACAAACCTTAGTTCTTTTGTCAGTAGAATTCTTTCATACTGGGAACCCTTACTGAGATACACCAGGAAGTTGGGCTCTCTGCTTGGAGCATTCAGCCCCTTTCCGGGCTCTAGCTGGTAGCCTCTGCCTGTGATTCCGTTCACCTGCTTGACAGTCACTGCATGCCAGTAGTTGTAGAGCACCTCCCTGCACAGTGTTTTAGTCACCCCTCCACCTTTCTCACTGTCCTCTGTTTCGTCACTAGCTCTTTTACTTTTAGGAACGGTGGTGGTAGTTGTTTCTGGTGGAAGTTTGCATGAAGAAGCTTTGCTTTTTAGAATATACCAATAGATACTTAGTGGGATGGGAATGGGGTGGGTAGGAACAGCCTTAAATATGTTTCTCTATTTGTGTGTCTTGAAAATATGCCATGTTTTAACGTTACCTGATATTGTGAGGTTGAAGACTAATTGTTTCTGAATGAAATCTACCACATTCTCAAAGTCTAGATATCTTCTGGATTTCAAATGGATTTGATATACTGGGCACATGGATTTTTAAAAAACTGTGTAATTTTTTCCCCCGGGCAAAAAATTTCCTCTGTCACTTGCTAAGAAATATATCACTAAATCTCAGAGGAAATGGCCATGTGACCTTTCCAGTTTAGAAGTATCTGACCTAATGGGATTAAAAAAAAAAAAAAAAAAAAGCCATCCGGTCGATTATGACTCTAATGTGCTAAAGACATATGCAAACCAATACCTGAAGGGGATTTGATAAACATTACCTCCTGAGTTGGTGAATTATTAGTCAGTTGTTTTCTGTGGTGGGGAGGAGGGGTAAGGAAGGGTGTTGATTTTCCTCCTTAGTGACTTTTTTATAATGTATTTTTAACTTCCTACTTCTGACTCGGCCACTTAAATAACTTCATAGCGTGTATGCTGCTCACATTTGTTCTTTTTTTTTTTTTTAATTGTGGTAAATATATATGTAATAAAACATCTTGCCATTTCAAAATTTTTTACATGTACTATTTAGTTACATTAATTGTTTATTCTATTGTTTAACCATCACCATTATCTGTTTCCAAATTTTGCATGCAGTTGTTATATGTTGACATTTACCCAAAAAGAGTGACACATTCTGCTAGGCAATATTTTTAAGGTGACTTTTATATAGTGTTTTTTTTTTTTAGTCTCTGTCTTCTGTATAGTAAATGGGTTAGTAAAATAATTTATATATATTTTTTGTAGGATTAGTATAGATAACATTATGCTTTTCTCTCTGTGTAGTCTCTTCTGCTGTTCACCATCCTTAAAACAAGCTTCTCTACAGCTATGACTCCCACATTGCTCTCCAGGCTTCTTTACCTCCATCTTGGTAGAACTACACTTCTAATTTGTTGTTCTTAGGTGCCGCTAGTCCATTCCAACTCATAGCGACCCTGCGTACAACAGGACAGAACACTGCCTGGTCCTGCGCCATCCTCACAATCGTTGTTAATGCTTAAGCTCGTTATTGCAGCCACTGTGTAAGTCCATCTTGTTGAGGGTCTTCCTCTTTTTCCCTGACCCTCTACTTAACCAAGCATGATGTCCTTCTCCAGGGACTGATCTCTCCTGATAACATGTCTAAAGCATGTGAAAAGTAGTCTCGTCATCCTTGTTTCTAAGAAGCATTCTGGTTGTACTTCTACCAAGACAGATTTGTTTGTTCTTTTGGCAGTCCATAGTATATTCGTTGCCAACACTACCATTCCAAGGTGTCAGTTCTTCTTCAGTCTTCCTTATTTATCGTCCAGCTTTCACATGCATATGAGGTGATTGAAAACACCATAGCTTGAGTCAGGTGCACCTTAGTCTTCAAGGTAACATCTTTGCTTTTCAACACTTTAAAGAGGTCTTTTGCAGCAGATTCGTCCAACGCAGTGTGTCTTGATTTCTTGACTGCTGCTTCCATGGGTGTTGATTGTGGATGCAACTAAAATGAAATCTTTGACAACTTCAGTCTTTTCTCCATTTACCATGATGTTCCTTAGTCATCCAGTTTTGAGGATTTTTGTTTTCTTTATGTTGAGTTGTAATCCATACTGAAACCTGTGGTCGTTGATCTTCATCAGTAAGTGCTTCATGTCCTCTTCACTTTCAGCAAGCAACGTTGTGTGTCATCTGCATAGCTCAGGTTGTTAATGAGACTTCCTCCAATCCTGATGCCCTGTTCTTCATATAGTCCATCTTCTTGGATTATTTGCTCAGCATACAGATTGTATAAGTATGATAAAAGGATACAGCCCTGATGCACACCCTTCCTTACTTTAAACCATGCAGTGTCCCCTTGTTCTGTTTGGACAACTGCCTCTTAATCTGTATATAGGTTCCTAGTGAACACAATTAAGTGTTCTGGAATTCCCATTCTTCACAATGTTATCCATAATTTATTATGATCCACACAGTCGAATGTCTTTGCATAGTCAATAAAACACAGGTAAACATCTTTCTAGTATTCTCTGCTCTCAGCCAGAATCCATCTGACATCAGCAATGATATCTTTGGTTCCATGTCCTCTTCTGAATCTGGCCTGAATTTCTGGTAGTTCCCTTCAATGTACTGCTGCAGCTGCTTTTGAATGATCTTCAACAAAATTTTACTTGAGTGTGATATTAATGATATTGTTCAGTAATTTCTGCATTTGGTGGGATCACCTTCCTTGGAAATAGGCATAAATATGGATCTCTTTCAGTCCGTCTCCAGGTAGCTGTCTTCCAAATTTCTTCGCATAGACAAATGAGCACTTCCAGCACTGCATCCGTTTGTTGAAACATCTCAGTTGGTGTTCTGTCAGTTCTTGGAGCCTTGTTTTTTGCCAGTGCCTTCAGTGCGGCTTGGACCTCTTCCTTCAGTACCATCAGTTCCTGATCGTATGGTACTTCCTGAAATGGCTGAACATTGACCAGTTCTTTTTAATATGGTGATTCTGTGCATTCCTTCCATCTTCTTTTGATGCTTCCTGAGTTTAATATTTTCCCTGTAGAATCCTTCAATATTGCAACTCGAGGCTTGAATTTTTTTTTTTTTTCCCAGTCCTTTTCAGCTTGAGAAATAACGAGCATGCTCTTCCCTTTTGGTTTTCTATCTCCAGCTCTTTGCACATGTCATTATAATACTTTACTTTGTCTTCTTGAGCCACCGCCCTCTGAAATCTTCTGTTTAGCTATTTTACTTCGTCATTTCTTTCTTCAACCTTAGCCACTCTACGTTCAAGAGCAAAATTCAGAATCTCTTCTGACATCCATTTTTGTCTTTTCTTTCTTTCCTGTCTTTTTAATGGCCTCTTTCTTTCTTCACGTATGATGTCCTTGCTGTCATTCCACCACTCGTCTGGTCTTCGGTCATTAGTGTTCAACACGTCAAATCTGTTCTTTCTCGTTGTCACCTCCAAAATGCCATCTCTTCTTGTATTCCTTTTTCTTTTTGTTATTCTTCAAGATAAAGAGCCCTGGTGGTACAGTAGTTAAGCCCTTGGCTGCTAACCAAAAGGTTGGAAGTTCAAAGCCACGGCTAAAAGATGTGGTAGGCTGCTTCCATAAAGATTACAGCTTTGGAAACCCTATGGGGAAGTTTTCCTCTGTCCTATAGGGTCACTAGAGTTGGAGTTCACTCAGCAGCAATGAGTTTAGTTTTGTTTTTTTTGATTCTTCAACATAGTCTCCAAGCCTTTATCTGTGTTAAGTTTTACTTCTCTCCTCTGTTCATTTACAAAGACTGCCAGAAAAACCTGTTGATCAACCAGGGCTAAGTTTATTAGCTTATTATTACCGTGAGAGAAAAAATCCTTATTTTTTTTTACTGTAATAAGAGGAAAGGCAGGAGAGAATGCTTATAGGGTTTTAGGGACTGGGCTGAGTGATTTTAAGGTAGTTCTTGCGTGGTGGTGAATTGGTTGGTATTAGACAAAGGTTAATGACATGAAAGGTTTGGATTGATGGATCCAGGACAGCAATATCATTACTGGATGTACTTGATATTTACATATCTATTTTATTACCCCCAAAATGTCAGAGGTAATTTATGCAGTGTTGCAACTGTCTGCTCTTTGAAGGTTTGGTGGAATTTTATATGAAACCATCTGGAATTGGTGCTTTTTTGGCATAGTTCCTTGATAAGTTTCTCTAATTTTTCTAGGGCAGTTGAACTTTTTAAGCTATCTCTAATGGGGTCAATTTTGGTAAAGAAAAAAACCTTTTCCCAGGAAACTAACGGTTTCATCTAACTTATCAGATTTATTTGCATACCCCCCTCCCCCCCCAAAAAAAACAAAACTCAGACCCATTGCCGTCAAGTCAATTCCAGTCTACTCATAGCGACCCTATAGGACAAAGTAGAGCTGCCACAGGGTTTCCAGGGAGCAGCTGGTAGTTTCGAACTGCTGACTTGTAGTTTAGCAGCTTTAGCTTTTAACCCCGGTGTCACCAGGGCTTCGTTATTTGCATAGAGGTGTGGAAAGTCTCTTATGATTTAAATTTCTCAGTTTTGATGGTTAGTTCTCTTGTTGTTTCTTATTTTGTGGATTTATGTTTTTTCCTTTTTGTCTTTAAGTTAGCTAGTCATTTTTCTGTTTAATTTTTTCCCAAAATAACAGAATTTTGATTTATTAGATTTACTTTTTTCCTCCATTCTCCATTAATTTCTGCTTTTATATTTATTATTTCTTTTCTGTGCTTCCTTTTGATTTACTTTTCTTGATTCTCTACCTTTTGAGTTAAAAATGTAATTAATTTATTTGTATTGATACTAGTTTTTAAGGCTATGAATTTACCTCTGATCACTGCTTCAGATGTGTCTTATAGGTTCCAATATGTTATGTTTTCATTAATGTTTTCTAGAATAGCTGCAATTTCAGTTTATATTGCTTTTCTTACCCAAGACTGTTGAATAAAAGATTTTTAAGTTTTTTTTTCAGAGGGACTTCTTGTTTTCTTTATTTTTGTTACTTTCTAGCTTTATCATATTTTGATCTAGGTGTTTGTAATGTTTCTACTTGATGGAATTTACTGATATTTGTTATGTAATATATGATCCATTTTTGTGAACGTATTGTGCATTTGATAAGAAGGTGTATTCTCTATTCAGAAGTGTAAACTTTCAAAATATATTGATATTCTCTCCCTTATTGATTACATTGTTCAGGTCTTCTACATCCTTAACTTAGTTTTTGTACACTGCTCTGTCTTACACTTTTTTCCACATTCTGATGGATCACTTTTCTTTGGGATAGGCACAAATATGGATTTCTTCCACTCAGTTGGCCAGGTAGCTGTCTTCCAAATTTCTTAACATAGACAAGTGAGCACTTCCAGCATTGCATCCGAAACACCTCAGTTGGTATTCCGTCAGTTCCCGGAGCCTTGTTTTTCACCAGTGCTTTCAGTGCAGCTTGGACTTCTTCCTTCAGTACCATGGATTCTTGATCATATGCTACCTCCTGAAATGGTTGAACATTGATCAATTCTTATCTCTCAAGGATAAATGCTGATAAAAACTACAGTTTCATATTATTTTGTCTTGGGGTGTTTTTTCTTTTTTTTTTGGTGGTGGTGGTTTTTTTTTTTCAGGCAGGAGGGTAAATAAGGTCCCTGTTACTTCTTCAGGGCCAGAAGCAGAAGCCTGTTCTTTAAATTTTAACAACTCAGGATATTTTCTGTTTCTGCCGATAGGACCACAGTCAAGCAAACAAAAAGACTAAAGAAAAGATACTATAGCTATAGAAAAACGAAATACCAGGAAATGATTTGAATAGGTAACAAGAAATTCTCTCCTCAGAATGGGATTGTCCTTAGAGGAACTCACTGTAGACAAATGGAACAAGAATTGCCAATTATAATTCAGGTCCCAGTTTGATAGCCTTGTAAGTTGTTTACACTTTAGACCATTACTGGTGACAGTGATCCTTTTATTCTTTAGTCCTTTGGTTTTTCTTATCTTTCTGTGTTTTAGCTCTTTTTAATCAACTAATGATTGCTTGGTTGGATATAAGAAGAACCTTTAATAGCAAATTAAGCCATAAAAATTATTATCACTTTTAGCGACAAATAAAAGGAAGTATGAAAGACAATACTTAGGGTTCCAGATTTATTAGATCTTGGATGTTTTGTCTGTATCTTTAGATCATTTTGACTTTTTTCTTAGCTTTCCATTTGAGATTTTTTTTAAATTGTCAGAAAATATGAGCTGGTGGTTCTTATTCAGCATTTTCATTTTCTTAAGCACGCCTTATTTCAGTTTACTCTAAAAGGTTAATAGAGTTTTTAGTAAGTTCTATTGCTTCAATGAATTTCTGAATAATATGAATGTGTTTTTATGTATATTTTTAACAGGTATAGTTCTCAAGCAATTCTATAACCTGAGTTTTAGTTACAGTGTTATGTATCATATAGTTACTTGGTCTTAAAATCCTTCATATATGTAATTATTACAGACATTACAGCGATTTTCTTCAGTTGACGAACAAGCAAAGCTTCATAAGACTATGTCTCAAGGAGAGATTACAAAGCTGGCAGTGGAACAGAAGCCTTCAGATTCAGATACAAGGTATAAAGTATAAACTGAAATTTAATAGAGATAATATAATTTTATTTTCTGGTTGACTATAGTTAAATACAAAAAACCAAAAACCAAACCCAGTGCCATCCAGTCGGTTCCGACTCATAGTGACCCTATAGAACAGAGTAGAACTGCCCCATAGAGTTTCCAAGGAGTACCTGGCAGATTTGAACTGCCAACCCTTTGGTTAGCAGATGTAGCACTTAACCACTATGCCACCAGCGTTTCCAGTAGTTAAATGTAGAGCCTTTGAAAAAACATAGTTGATAGAGAAGCTATTTTTGAAATTAAATTAATTTACCATTCTTTAACAAGTACTAAGTACCTCCTATGTGACAGGCACATACTAATTTAAAGACCATCCAGATAACCACACAGGAAAGATTACAATTTAAAAGACTCTCCAATGCACACTAGAATTTCAGGGCAGCTTTTTAAAACTGTGCTTTTAACCATAATCTGGTATCAGTGATCATTACACAGTTTTGGAAACATTTTATGGAAGAAATCAAAACCAACAGATAAAGTGCCCCTTGGAGGAAATAAACTATATAGGGGAAAGAAATTTTAAGATAAACATAGCTATCAACAGACTTTGTGAATAAGTGAACATAATTGTATCCATGAAACCAAACAGGGTGCATGAAAGAGAAATATTCATAATAAAAAGAGCTTTTGAAAATTAAAAATATGATAACATAAAGGAACACCTCAGAAGGGTTAGACAGAAAGTTGAGGATGTCTCTTAAGAAAGCTGAGTAAAAAGATGAAAGAGAAGATAAAATTAGAGGAGCAGTTCAGGAAATCCAATAACCCTATGACAGGAGCTCTGAAAAGATAAAACTGAGAAAACACAGAGAAGCAAATTATCAATAAATTCAATTAAATTTCACAGAACTGAAGGGCATGAGTTTCCAGATTGAAAGGACTCACCGAGTGTCTAGTATAATGGATGAAAATAGACCCATCCCCAAAAAATAGATCATTATAAAACAAAGACAGAAGGTATATCCAATATGGTAGTGAAAGTAGCTCTTCAGATGACAGCTGTATAGTGAGTACTGAGGGACACCTCTCCAGATTGGAGCAGCTCAGAAGACTCTAAGTTTCTTCAAGAAGATGAAACTGATGGAATACCTAGTACGTGTGAGCGTACTGAGAGGAAATGTGCACAGATGGAGAAACACTTTGAGGTGAATTGTATATAGAAAAATTTGCAAATGAAAAACAAAACCGTTATTAACTCTAGGGGAAAAAACAGGTTATGCAGGAAGCTACATGCCTCAGCTGTGAATATTTATATAATAAAAAGTGTAAATACTAAATGTTGATCTAACTAAAATTACAATATAGTTCTGTTGGAGGCTTGGGGAAGTAGGTGTTTGTGGTGGGGTTAGGGGAGGAATATGCTTAGTCATTAGCTATGATCACAGGTATGATAGCAACGCAAGCATGTTAAATATCAAAAGAATCAGTTCAGAAGAGTTGCTGCCAAGGAACAGAAAATGGGTGAAGGTGGCAGAAGGCTGCTGTTATTTGTAATAAGGCTTGTAGAGCAGTTTCTCTTTATGTGAATGTTAAGTTTAATAATGAACTTTAAAAAAGAGCATGGGCTTCATAATCAGATGGACGTGATTTTAGCTTCCATCTCCACCAGCCCTCTGAGCTTCAGTTTAATCATGTGTAAAATAAGGATAATTTCATGGTAGTTGTGAAAATCGTATGTAAACATAGTGCCTGGCACCTAGCAGTTGTTTATTTAAGTTTTTGATTGAATGAATGAGTGAGCATACAAATAAAGAACCAAATTAATGTACAAATAAGCCTCCAAGTACAAGGTGGTTTTTGTTAGTTGCCATCGAATCAGTTCCAACTTGGGTGATGACATGCACGCAGAGTAGAACTGCTCCATAGAGTTTTCAGGGTTGTGACTTTCTGGAAGCAGGCTGCCAGGCCTGTCTTCCGAGGCATCTCTGGGTGGGTTTGAACTGCCAATCTTTGGGTTAATCGTTTAGCACTTAACCACTTGTGCCACCCAGGGGTTCCTAGGACAAGGTAAGAATATATCATATCTGTTCAGAAAATGCAAGCTGTTGTTATTATCTCATGGTGCTTCCTTGATCTATATAATATTGGAATATAAGCACTAAGAATAGTGTTTATATACTCTCTTCCATTATATAGTATAGTATAGTATGTGCAATTCTCAGCTCTGTCACTCACTGGCTATGTAACCTTGGGAAAGTTACGTCGTGTTTAAGCCTCCAGTTTTTCACCTGTAAAATGGCTATAGTAGTTTGTTAAAAATAAAAGTTGTTATGGTTAAGTAAGGTAATCCTGTAGAAGCACTTAGCAATGTGCCTGGAGTAAGGTAAGAGCTCAGTGTGTGGTGGCTGTTGTTAATTAATAATACTGGCAACTCATGAATGATATTAAAACTTTTATTACATAATGGTGAGTATGTGCATCATGATTATAGTGATGTAAAAATGTGCATATTTATGGGTAAAGGCTGGAGGGAAATTACCAAAAATGTCATGTTTTTTAAACCAATATTTTTCAGAGTGGTGGGATTCTTAGTGACTTTTTTTTTAAGTTATTTTCTTTTTTGTTAAAATGTGTGTGTATACTAAACCCAAGCTGAAAAGGGGACAAGAATGAAAAGGTATCATTTTGGGAACTAGAAAACCTGAATTGGAACCCTAGCTCCCCTACTTTCTAGCTGCTTTTTTTTTTTTTTTAAATACTATTTAACATTTCTGGGTCTTAGTATTTCCATGTCTAAGATGAAGACACTTTATACCTTCCAGGTGAAATTTAAATGCAAAATTAAAGATTGCTTATGATTAAATTTAAAGGTGCAGGTTAAATGACCTTAAAATATATGAAAGATCTTTTTAAAGCTTAAAGTGATATATAAACGTTGTCACTAGGACATGCTGATTTCCATTTTTACCTTTATTTTTTAAACAGACCTCAGAGAGCGAAGATGAGATTCTGGGCCAAAGGGAAACAAGGGGAGAAAAAGGCAACTAGGGTGCAGCCTGCTGCGCAGTCAGAGGTTTCGGCACTTTTTGCTGGCTCAGATGTGCCTCCAGTTCATCAGTTTCCAGATGGTAAAAATGGGCAGGGGGTGGAGATACTCTTCATCATCCCGTCTCTCTTTCCGAAAGTCTGCTGTTCCTCTAGTGTGTGTGATGGCAGTCTTGTTGGCTAGGTGTTCTAATGAGATAAGACCAAGATTGTTAAATACTTCTCAATTCAAAGACAATTATGTAATTACATTGTACCTATAATCAAAGTTCCAAGGAAGTATATAGCACGAAATCATGGAGCAATAAACATCTCAGAATTATTGTGAATCTTAGGTTAGCTTCAGTTTTCTAAACTGAAATTTTAGCCGTCATTCATTGACTTAATACATATTATTAATAATAATTAGTAAAGATAATATCAGCTACATTCATGCCTATTACTATACTAAGCATACTGTGTGAATTAACTCAATTGATCCTCAGAACAGTCTTGACGGTTGGTATGGTTATTGGAGTCACTGGGTAGTGCAGACAGTTAATGCGCTCAACTGCTAACTTAAAGGTTGGAGGTCTGAGTCTATCCAGAAGTACCTAAGAATCAAGGCCTGGCCATCTACTTCAGAAATACCAGCCGTTGAGAATTCTGTAGAATGCAGTTCTACTCTGACACACATGGGGCCACCATGAGTTGGAATTGACTCAGTGGAAACTGGTGGTGGTAGATGATTATTATTCCTAATTTATAGATGAGAAAACTGAGACACAGAGAAGTCAGTTGCTTATTATGTACGTATCGTAAATTGCAGAGCTGAGATTTGAATCCAGGCGAGTCTAACTGAGTCTACGTTCTTAACCACTGTGCTGTATACTAAGCACCTATTGTATGTCAATGCCTAGCAGATGCCTAGAGCTTTATGTTGTTGTTAGTGGCTGTCCAATCGGTTCGACTCATGGCGACCCCGCGTGTGCAGAGTAGAACTGCTCCATTGGGTTTTCAAGGATGCTACCTTTTGGAAACAGATTCCAGGCCTGGCAACCTAATAGTCGAGTGCTTAACTATTTGTGCCACACAGGGACTTCTGGCGCGTTATAATAGTAGATAGTATTTCAACTTTTCTGGCATCAACCGTAACACATTTGGAAGTACCCAACAGTTTGTTCATCTGTTAAGAAAATTGGTCTTTCTAAATAGTAGAATTACTGATTCTACAAGGATTCGAGTAATTGCCAGTTTTAGGAGATTACCCCATTCTCCCCAAGCCCTGTGTTTGGGCCTGCATAATAGTTTTTAGCTACTATGTTAAGGTGCCAGCTATGTTCAACAAGGAATATAAGTCAGAGGAGGTTATATGGTAATGAGTAAGTGAAATACCAACTTTGAAGAAAATGGAAAGAGGTCCTAGAAAGAAAACTATTATCTCTTAAGGAAGGATAGAGAAGACCCGTTTAAAATAAGTAAACAAAAACTGCTCATATCTAGCTTGATGAAAGATTCATGAAGCTTTACATAATAATGAATGAATTGGAGCAGAGGCAACTCTTATCTCTGTGTCAGAGGAAAGAATGGTAGAGGATGTAGTTAGACTCCTGCTTTTGTGTCTTGTGGCTTTGCTGCTATCAGTTGACAAATTGGTGTGGATCAGACCAGTAATAAATTAAGTGGCTGTTACAAGTTCTGTTTGGAAAATTTGGAATTCCTCACCATTTATATTTTATCTGGTTGACAGTAACCCTTCATTGACTTATTAAAGGAACATAAATTTACAGAGATGGGTGTGGGTATTGTCAATATTTTCACTAAATAAATCTTTTTGGGTATACTGTATTTTGCATTGTAGAATTAGTTCAGTATCACCCAACGCCTCCCTTGAGTCCAGAACTGCCTGGTAGTTGCCGGAAGGAATTCAAAGAGAACAAAGAGCCTTCTCCAAAAGTAAAGCGCAAGCGAAGTGTGAAGATCAGCAGTGTGGCTTTGGAGTCAATGCATTGGCAAAATGACTCTGTCCAGATCATAGCAAGTGCCAGCGATCTGAAAAGCATGGATGAGTTTCTTCTGAAAAAGGTATGCTTTGCTTGCTGAGTTAGGCCCCTCAGCAGCTTTGGCTATGGAATGCTTGTATATATCAGGATGTGCTCTGTGGAGGTCAAGGTTACATATGCTTCAGTAAATTAGATGGTCTGCTCTTTACTAGAAAAGGGCGTATAACAGAGTATGCATCAGTCAAACTGGATAGATAGAATTCAAGGTTTTAGGGTTTACTTAATGTCTTCCATTTTACCGTAACTGTCCATATATAAAGTTGAGGCTTCTTATTGTACACTTGGAGTTGTTTTTTCTGTTAGTAGAACTACAGAATCTAGCAATGTTAGTGTTGGAAGGGACCTTAGAAATTATTTAGCAGTGATAAAATTTTGGCTATCTATTCATATTTTTGCTTGGGTCCCACAACAGCCAAAGGCTTACATTTTCAGGACAGTCATTATTGAAGAGACAATCCACTCCTGTATTCACCTCTTTTCAGTTAGTTCATTGTGTACAGAAACTCTTTCTGTGGTTCCCAGATGAATGACTTAGAAAATGAAGACAGCAAGAAAGATACACTGGTGGATGTTGTATTTAAAAAAGCCCTGAAAGAATTTCGGCAGAATATCTTCAGCTTTTATTCATCTGCATTGGCGGTGAGTTTGACTATGTTAGGAGATACTCAATGTATGAAATATTTGGCAGTACTGTATAAAACAATACAGAGTCCATGGTCAACTGAGATTTCTCCAACTCCCTGTTTTTGTTTTAGGGATAGGTGGGGGAAAGTAAAGCATACTGACCTCAGATTAATAACTTTCTTGAATTTCCTTGAGTAGTTTTTTTTTTTACTTACAGATATTATTCATTTTATTATGACATTGAGTTCATATGTTCAGATATTCTGGGTACCATTTTATTTCACCCAGTGGCTCACTACTATTTTGACTTCTCATAATTCTTTTAGCTCTGTTGCAAAGTTACAGCTTGTAATTTTCATGTGTTATCTTTCAGTGGAATTATGGTAGTTTATGTTCTCTGATTTCTGTACATCAGCTTCTGTCACTCTCAGATTTACCTTATCTTTTCAGATTGTATTGGTCATGTTTTAGAATATGTATTTTTGGTGCTAAAATGTATAATAATGCTTTGATCTATAGAATCATCATTCATATCTATGTTTTTTGTTCTAGTCTTTAATTCATTTTTAAAAGAGAAATCAGGATAACTTTCTTCTGTATCCCGCTTTTTCCTTTCTCAATATAGTTTTTTTTTTTTTTTTTTTTTTTTGCCTTTTAAAAATAGAAATCATACAGGAGAGGATAGGAGAAAAAAAATATAATGAAGGAGTAATCAGTTTCTGACAAATGGCTAGGATTGGGGAGGGACGAGGCTGGCCACACTTTTCTAATCGGCCTAGCCACTTATCACTCTCTTCTCTTTCTCCTCTTCATACTTACGTTCCCTAGATTAGAGATTCAGGATTGTCAGATGCTGCAGTACACTGTAAATCACATGGGAAGAGCCAGCACTATGAAGCAGAGCTTAAAAGCGGCTTTCTAACCCTGTACCAAAAAGTTCAAGCTCTAAATCTGAAGAGGTGAAAGGGAAATAAATTGTAGATGCATATAAAACCTTTTGATTAAGAGTCTTCTCTCTTGATTCCAGACCCCATTTAAATAAATTAAAAGGAATTCCATTTAGATTCCTTTGCAAGTAACATTGGGTTACTCTGAGCATGTCACTCCTCTTTGGAAAAAGAAATGAAAATAAAGATTATCTAATGTATCATTAGACAAGAATCTAAGTAATTACTTTTCTAATTTTAGAGTAGAACTCTCTAAAACTGGATTCATTTCTGGGGGTAGGTAATTAAAAGGGATAGAACAACCTTTATAGCTAAACGTAGTTAAAAACCTGAATCCATGGAAGAAATTCCCAGGACTTGCTCATATTATTACATTATTTAAACTATTAGGTCTTTACTGAAACTTATCAAGGTTTTATCCTGCATACATTCCACAGCAGAGTGGGAGTTTATAAATACCACATGTACTCCTGCTATTGGAAATTATTAATATGCTCATTAGAAAGTATACCAGAATCTTAATCTTTATCCTAAATAACACCCAATACAAGTTGAACCAGATGTCTGTATTTAAAGAATTTCTTCATAAAACCCTATATTTCTTTTTTTGTTGCTTATTAGATGGACGATGGGAAAAGCATACGGTATAAAGACCTCTATGCGCTATTTGAACAGATTCTAGAAAAAACCATGAGACTTGAGCAGCGCGATTGGAGTGAATCTCCAGTCAGAGTTTGGGTCAACACTTTTAAAGTGTTTTTAGATGAATATATGAACGAATTCAAGACTTCAGATTGCATAGCCACAAAGGTAAATGTGATATACTTTGATTTCTGAAAGGATTCAATTATGAATTATTTTTAAGAGTCTGTTTGGTCTGTTTGGTACATCTGGTTATTTGAGAAAAACATGATAGTGAGCATGTCACCTTAGCACTACTTTAGATTGTCCAAACTCCTTTCTGTTTTGTGAGATCATGTTATCTAAACTGTCTGCAATGAATACATTCTTCACTTCGTTAAAAAATACAGTGTTGTGCCCTTATTTCCAGAGCTCTGCTGGTCCAGTGCGTAAGAACTCAACTTTTAACCAAAAGGCTGGCAGTTCAAATCTACCAGCTGCTCCTTGGAAACACTGGGGGGTAGTTCTACTCTGTCCTGTAGGGTCACTGTGAGTCAGAATCGACTCAAGTACAGTGGTTTTTTTGGTTTGGCTCTCAGGATTATACCATCAGCTTTTATACAGGTTATGAATTTCCTTTTGAAAAACAGTGGTGAAAGATGAGATTCCTTGTATCAGCTAGGGGCCTTTACATAAGGACCTACAAAGTATATTTCTCTTTGAATTGGGTTTTTTGCCTCTGCAAATCTATATAACAATAATAACCTTTATTTATTGAATGCCCATTATGCTATTTAATCCTTACTTCAGCCCTGTGAAACAACTGTTAATGAAATCCATGTTGCACAAGAGATAGCAGGCTTAGGCAAAGTTAATCAGTGTGTTTCCTTTCAGTACCCCAGCTGAAATAAGTAGGCACCTGTAACATCAGGAATACCATCAGTCCTTTTTTTTTTTTAATTATGATCCATGTTATTTTTAGTTTTCTTGTTTATATATGTGTAAATTTGCAAGCCATTTTACATAGTTTTTGAAGTAATAAAATATAAATCATTCAAAGTTCTATTCTAGATCTAAGGTAAAGTCTTTATTTTTATGCAGAAGATTCTTAGCAGGCTTGTATTACCTTCGAATGTTTATAATTTTAAAAGGTAAGGTTTGGATTGTTCTATGGTTATCAGGAAATGTCATATGTAGAAGAGCTTTTCCAAGTTCCAAATAATGCCTTCTTATATTTAGCTCTGGAATAGAGTTTTCTAGGGCCTAAATGTGGAAAGTGCAAAAAAAAAAAAAAAAAAGACCTTTTTAATTCATAATCATTTAAATTAATGATTAAAATTAAAAAATTGTCTTAATGTGATGTAACTTCTGGAGAGAACTGAGACTGAATAAGTAATCTCTAAAGTATCCGTCCATTCATTAGATTTTACTAGAATCGTGTTTTATCAAATTAAAATTTTTTCTCACATTTATTTGCACTGCAAAATTCCTCTTGAAGAATAAGGAGCTGCTTCCCCCCTTACCTATTTAGCAAAAACCTCAGCATTTGCTAAGAAGTAAGAAAATATTCCAGTCTTTATTATATTACGATTTCTCTATTTCTTCTACCCCATGCTAGGTGCCAAAAACAGAAAGAAAGAAAAGAAGGAAAAAAGAAACTGATTTGGTAAGTTATAATCTCTTTTCTGTGTTACAAAAAATATTCAGATTGGCAGTCTGAAGTGTATATCATACAGTATTTCTGTGGATATGTTTCAGGAATAGGTGTTTTCAGGTACCTAGGGAATAATCAGGAGCCTTTTTTTTTTTTTTTTTTCTGGTGGTGCAGTGGTTAAGAGCTCGGCTGCTAACCAAAAGGTTGGTAGTTCAAATCCACCAGCTGTTCCTTGGGAACCCTATGGGGCAGCTCTGCTCTGTCCTATACAGAATAATCATTTATGCCTTTATAAAAACTGTATCTGTACTCATATATACACATACATTTGTGTATACACACATACAAAAACTATCTGTACTCATGTGCACACATACACTTGTGTATACACACATATAAAAACTATACTCAGGTACATACTCAGGTACACACATACACTTGTGTATACACACATATAAAAACTATCTGTACTCATGTACACACATATACTTGTGTATACACACATAAAAACTATATCTGTACTCATGTGCACACATACGCTTGTGTATACACACATACAAAAACTATCTACTCGTGCACACATACACTTGTGTATACACACATAAAAACTATCTGTACTCATGTACGCACATACACTTGTGTATAAAAAAACTCATGTGCACACATACACTTGTGTATACACGTATAAAAACTATCTTTACTCATCTACGCACATACACGTGTGTATACACACATATAAAAACTAACTGTACTCATGTACACACATACACTTGTGTATACACACATATAAAGTGTCTGGAAGTATACACAAGAAACTGATAGCAGTGATTTATTTCTATAAAGGGAAACTGGATAGTTGGGGTTCAGAGGTGGGAGAAAGACTTACCATATTTTTCATGGTATTCCATTTTTCACATTTTGTTCAGGTGCATGCATTATCCATTCAGAATAAATTAATTTTTAATAAAGTTTTTAATGAAAACAATTTTAATATTAGAGATCTACTGGGGGAAAGCATGTACATGTGTGTAGTTTACAGTTTCATCAAAAAGAAGGATGTCAGTGAGATAAGATGTCAATACTTGGGACTATTTGAGACAATTAGAGCAAGCCAGATTGCAGAACTGGCATGGATGAACCTTGAATTGAATTTTATTTGTTTATTTAATTAATTACTTAATTTATTTGGAAAAAAATGATGGCTAACCCTCTCCTATCATATGGTTTAGTGCAGACAGTGCTGCAATCAGAATTCATGGCATTCTTGGTTGGTCATTCTGCTTCGACAGCAAAACCTTTTAAAATTAACTAGTTTTTATTTTCAATAGAAAAAGTAATATACACATGATAAATTTAAAAGGATATTATATTTGACATCATTGTAGAGTCACACAAAAGTTGCAACAGAGGTATAAAGATTACTGTATCCCCTCACCCAAATTTATGTAGATTTCATAAATTGTCCCAGTATTGTCTCTTTATGACAAAAGAAGATCTTTGTTGAATTCAGTTGTCATGCCTTTTTAGTCTCTTTTAATTTAGAATAGCTCCTCAGTATTGGGGGTTTTATGGCATTGACATTGTTGAAGAATATAAGCCAGTTATTTTGTAGAATGTTCTTCAATTTGAGTTTATTGTGTATTTCTTCAAAATTAGATTCAGGTTATCCTTTTTTGGCATGGAATACCACAGAAGGGATGCTGTGCTTTCTCATTGTATCATATCGGAAGGTATAGAATGCCTGTTTGTCCCATTACAGGTGATATCTGCAAGATTATTTTTAAAAAAACAGCAAATATACTGTTACTTTTAGTATCATTTTACACTCTGAACAATAATATATGAAAGTGTCTGACAATCCCATCAGAGCAAGTCGCCACATTTTCAGATTTTTGCCAGTCTGCCAAGATGGGGAGTATTTTATCTCCGTGTAGTTTTAATTTGCTTTCCTCTTGTTACAATGAGGTCGAGTATCTCAGGTGCTTAAAAGCCATTTGCATTTCTTTCTCTGTGACCTATATGTTTTTTCTTTGCCTATTTTTCCATGGAAATTTTGGTCTTTTTCTTCTTAATTTCTAGGAATTCTTCATATGAGGGAGGTTGTCCTTTGTGATACAAGTTGCAAATATGTTTTCCCAGTTTTTAAATTGTCTTTTGACTTTGCTTATGACATTATTTGCTGTGTAGACATTTTATTTTTATGAAATTAAATTTACCAATATTTTCTTTTATAGCTTCTGAATTTTGAGTTACAGCTAGACTTCCCCCACTTCAAAGTTATGAGGAATTCTCAATTTTTTTCTTCTAATACTTTAATAGTTATATTTTTTACCTTTAAATTCTGATCCTGTGGAGTTTGTACTGGTGTAAAGTGTGAGGTATAGTCTAATTTTACCTTTTTCCAAATGACTGCAACATAATTTATTTAAGTCCATTATTGCCCATCTACTTTGAGATGTCATCATCATTACATTCTCAGTTCTCCTTTGTGTTTGGACTTTTCCTATCCTGTCCATTGGCCGATCTGAATATCCATGAACCAATGCCACACTATTTTAATTATTGAACTTTGAGTATGTTTAATAATTGATAGGGCTAGTTTTCCCTAATAGTTCTTCTCTTTTCATAGTTTTTCTGGCTGTTTTGCTTGTTTATTTTTCCATGTGAACTTGGAGTTCTGTTGTCTAGTTTGACATTGAATCTTTTCATCTGTTCAGATCTATTTTTGTGTCCTTTAAGTAGGTTTTAAATATTTTCTCATTTAGGTTTTGATTATTTTGTTACATTTGTAACTGGGCATTTTATCTCAGCAGAGATAATCACCATAGTTAAGAGAATGATATAGAACCTTCCATACTGTTCCTGTGCATATATAAACTCTGTAACCCAGTGGTTCTCAAAGTGAGACCTGTAGGGGTTTCTGAGGTCCTTTCAGGGATTTCATGAGATCATAACTATTTCCATATTAATAATAAAACATTTGTTTTCATTAAGTTGACACAGAAGCAATCACGGGCAAAACTGCTGACAACTTAGCACTAATCAAGGCAGTTGCTCCAGACTGTGCTAGTCACCTTCATAATCTCCACAGCCACATGCTCACGTTAAAAAAAAATTTCTTTACTTAAGACTGCCCTTGATAAAGCAATAAAAATTATTAATTTTATTCTTAAATTTGTGTCATTTTAATATTCTGGGTGATGAAATGGGAAGTATGCAGTAGCTGCATATGATGGTTTTCTCAAAAAAGCAATCACTTATACAATTAATTGCAGGTGATCTAGGCTCTTTTTTTGTATTGAGATAAAATTCACCGTTTTAAAGTGTACACTTCAGTAGTTTTTAGTGTGTTCACAATGTTATACAACCATCAGCACTATCTATTTCCAGAACGTTTTCATCACCCCAAAAAGAAACACCGTACCTATTAAGCAGTCACTCCTTGTTCTTATTTCCGCACAGCCTCTGACAACCACTAATCTACTTTCTGTCTCTGTGGTTTGGCCAATTCTGGACTTTTCGTATAAATGGAATCATACAATATGTGATCTTTTGCATGTGGTTTCCTAGCAGAATGTTTTGGAGTTCATCCATGTTCTTCCGTGTATCAGTAGTTCGGTCTTTTTTAGTGCTGAATAATACTTCGTTGTATAGATACACATTTTGTTTATCCTTTCATCAGTTGAGAGGCATTGGAGTTGTTTCCACCTTTTGGCTGTTGTTAATAATGTTGCTCTGAGCATTTGTGTACAAGCTTGTGCATAGACATGTTTTCATTTCTTGGCTGTGTATCTAGGAGTGGAATTTCTGGGTCATTTGGTAACTTTCAGTTTAATATTTTTGGAAATTGTCAAACTGTTTTCCAAAGTGACAGCACCATTTTACAACCCCACCAGCATGTCTGAGGGTTCTACATTCTTACCAACGCTTGTTATTGTCTTTTAGATTATAACGATTATATTGGATGTGAAGTGGTTTCCCGCTGTGGTTTTAATTTGTCTTTTCCTAATAACTAGTGGTGTTGGTATCTTTTCATATGCTTACTGGCCATTTGTATTTCGTCTTTTAGGAATTATCTATTTAAATATTTTGCCATTTTTTAATTGGGTTGTTTGTCTCCTTATTGCTGAGTTGTGATTAAAAAAAAAAAAAAAGTTGCTATCATTTCCGACTCATAGCGACCCTACAGGACAGAATAGAACTGCCCCATAGAGTTTCCAAGGAGTACATGGTGGATTCAAACTACAGACCTTTTGGTTAGCAGCCATAGCTCTTTACCACTATGCTACCAGGATTTCTAGAAGAAAGGCTTTCCTGACCGGGAGTCAGTCCCTGGGCTGCTGTGGTGAGAGTGCGGAATCCTAACCACTAGACCACGAGGGATGAGTTGTAATAGTTCTTCGTATATTCTGGATACATGACCTTTATCAGATATGTGTTTTGCCAGTATTTTCTCTAAGTCTGTTGCTTACCTTTTTATTTTCTCAGTGGTATCTTTAAAGGTAAGAGTTTTAAATTATAATAATGTCCAGAATAATGGATTTTAATGTCACAGACCATGAAGAGTGTATTGGAATGGTTTCAGATTTCACATTGCAATTAACCCTGAGTTACCATTTGTAGAATTTTGGTGTGGTATCATTATCTGAAAGGACTTATTAAAATGTTCTTCTGTTTTCCAACTTTTTTTCTATATGAAGCTGGATTTTCTTCTTATACTTCAGTCTAAACTGCATATCATAACGGATTGAATACAGAAGTGGCTGTGAGAACCCAGATGTCTTTTATTAAGTCAGACATTAAAGAGATTTACAAAAATGTGAAACATTACTCTTACCATCAGGAGTCCCTGGGTGGTGCAAATGGTTAAGTGCCCGATTACTAGCCAAGAGGTTGGTGATTTGAACCGACCCAGAGGCGCCTCAGAAGACAGGCCTGGCGACCTGCTTCCAAAAGGTCACAGTCTTGAAAACCCTATGGAGCAGTTCTGCTCTGCACACATGGGGTCACCATGAGTCAGAATCAACTCAACAACAACTAACAACAATAATAATAACAGCAAACTCATATCATTTTTTTGTTTGTTTTAAAGATAGGTGTTATTCATAAAAATGTTATTTATGTTAGTATATTTTTATTATTAATTTCAAATGGATTAATGAATAAATTTTTAATTTTTCAGTTTTAATTTTGAATACAAGAAATATTCATAGGTATAACTCATAAATAGAAGGTCTTTGGAGTCCTCAATAAATTTCAAAGCTGTAAAAGATTCCTGAGTTTAAAAAAAAAAAATTAAGAATTGCTGCTTTCAATTTAACCTATTGACTCATAATCACATAATACAGCTCTTATATATTTGTTGCACTTTTTTGTTCTTTCCTACAAGTTTATCCTGTTTTCCTGACTAGATTGCTCATTTTTTCAGGGCAGGAATCATACATTCCCCGCCCCCGCCCTCAGGATATCATAGTTCTCCCTGTGGAATAAGCTCACAGTGAAGACTTAACTGAGGAATTGAAGGATTTCCGTTGGCTGACCATGTTAGGGTAGTACTTATTGTGTTGGCTTTATTATAAACAGATAACATTTTTTCATTTAGGTGGAAGAACACAACGGTCATATCTTTAAAGCTACCCAATATAGCATCCCTACATACTGTGAGTACTGTTCTTCTTTGATATGGATAATGGACCGAGCCTCTGTTTGCAAATGTAAGTATGAGAGATCTTTGGGGAATTTTTTAAAAACACCTGACATATCTATTTGCTTGAGTTTTCCTATATCGTCTTTAATATAAAGGACTAATTCATACTGTCTAATTCTTTAACCTCATCTCTCACTAACTTCTCCTTCACCTTTTATTTGTAGCTAAACGAGACTTTTTGGCATCCTTTAGTCCCTCAGATCTTTTGTACTCATTCTGTGTAAAATGGTCTTCTCCCAGATTTTAGAATGACTTATTTCAGTTAGTACATGTCTCCACTCCAATGCTACCTCATTTGTGTTCTTGTTTGTCAGACTGTCCCTCTAGAATATAAATTTTATAAGATCAGGAAACTTACATGTCCCTTCTTTATCACCATTGCCTAGAATAGTTCTGGCACATAATAAGTTTTAATAAATATTTGTTGGATAGACAGACCTCTAGGTGGATGGATGAATTAATGAACAAGTTCTTAGGTTATTTCCAAAAAGGTACTTTTTTAAAACTATAAAATTTTTATCAGAATATATAAATCCTAGAATATTAGTAGAGACTCTTTGTAGGTCAACTTAGTTCTGTCCTACAGAGAATCTTCCACTCCTTAGTCTATACATCTACTCTGATGTTTTCAGTAATTCTGTGGGGCTTTTCTTTTACTGTTGTTGTTAGATACCATCGAGTCAGTTTCGACTTCTAGCCACCCTGTGTAACAGAAGAGAACTGCCCCATAGGGTTTTGTTGGGTATAATCTTTACAAAAGCAGATCACCAGTTTTTTCTCACACGGAGCCTCTGTTTTGGTTTAAACCACCAACCTTGCATTTAACAGCTGAGTGCTTAACTGTTGCACCACCAGAGCTCCTTTGCTTTTACTAGTAGGGCAGAAATGAATGAAGGACCTATTAGGAAGGGCTAAGTCCACTATGACGATAAGGGTAAAAGTCGTGTTTACCACTATCCTCAACATGTTCACTTATTCTGTGGTTCAACACTGGTTTTCCTTTCATTTTATTACTAATAATTAAAAATTTATACTGAGAGTGAAAATGAAAAGTGTTTTAAAATGTATTTATAATGTTAGTCTGATTCTTGTAGGTTTGCTGTAATTTCTTCTGTGAGCTGCAGCTAAAAGTTTTAAAAAATCTGTTTTTTTTTATGGTTGGAATGGGCTTGGTTTGATTTCTTAATAGAATTAATTAGCTTTATTTTCCTGGTGACTTTAACAGTACAATGACATGGCCTTCTCTACTTGTTTTGGCCTTGAAAACCTTGATTTACAGTTTAGAAATTCAAAAAAGATAATCAGGTGTTATCATGCGGGAGCAAGTACTGGGTGTAGGACAGTGACATAGTCCAAGTGTGTCCCCAGTGTCGTTCTCTTAGTGTGCCTCTTCCTGCCCACCAGCTTCCCAGCCACCCCCTTGTCTGTGGCTCCAAGAAATTGTGTCTACTCTGACCCTTTTCTTTATCTCATCTTGTCAATCACAACCGATACTCTCTATGCTTTGGGCCCTCAGAGAAAATCTAATAAATGAGGCCTTTTTTTTATATCTTAATGTCCTAACCAATTTGTTTTCATTTAACTGACGGTCTTTGATAACAGTTCCTTACTTACCCATAGGAATAATTTTTAACTGGCGTTTTAGCAGATTGTAGAGGGTCTGTGTTGGGGAGCGTGAGCTGTAATTTGTGCATCGAATCATAGAGATAGATACCTGTCCTGCTGGAATATTGGGGAGGGTGGGGAGGGAGACTCTTGAAAGAATAAAAAGTTTTTTCATAGACAGTGGTTAGAGATTTTAGGCATGTTTTTCAACTTCATTTTTTCCAAAAGACTGCGTTAAAATTCCTTTTCATTATAATATGGTGTAGCAGTTTGTTCTGTCGTACGTAGGTTTGTCATGAGCTGGCATCGACTCAGCAGCAGCTACCGGCAACAACACGGTATATTTATGACATAGCAAGCTAAGATTTAAGGAGAATACTTATATCCAAAGTAACATTGTAAACTGGTGACGTTCTTGTCATTGGTGTGGACACATCTAAAAATACTGCATTCTTAACCTGTTTTTCAGTATGCAAGTATGCTTGCCACAAGAAGTGCTGTCTGAAAACCACTGCCAAGTGCTCTAAGAAGGTAAGAAGTTACTACCTATCAGTAATAAATAACATCTGTTTTGTGTGTGTGCGTCTTCCGGAAAGAAAATCAAGGCCTCTTTGGTGGTTTTTTAGAGCAGTGGTTTTCAAACCTTTTGACCACAAATCCCAGTAAGAAATATGTTTTATGTCATGATCCAGCACATACTTACGGGGGATATGTGTATATGACTTAAATGGTTTTCATGAAACGGGGTGGTGCAAATGGTTAATGGTGCCCAGCTACCACCGATGACTGCGCTGACAGGGTACACAACAGAGAATCCCTGACAGAGCAAGAGAACAGTGGGATGCTGACCTCAAATTCTTGTAAAAAGACTGCTTAATGGTCTGAGACTGGAGGAACCCCAGAGGGGTCATGGTCCCCGGGCCCTCTGTTAGCCCAAGACTGGAACAACTCCTGAAGCCAAACAGGGATTGGACTGGAGTATAAGACAGAAAATGACACTAGTGAAGAGTGAGCTTCTTGTCCCGTGTAGATACATGAGACTATGCGGGCAGCTCCTGTCTGGAGGCGAGATGAGAAGGCAGATGGGGGGACAGGAGCTGGTTGATTGGTCACAGGGAATACAGGGTGGAGAGGAAGAGTGTGTTGTCTCATTAGGGGGAGAGCAGCTAGGAGTACATAGCAAGGCATGTATAAGTATTTGTAGGAGAGACTGACTTGATTTGTAAACTTTCATTTAAAGCACAACAGAAAAAAAAATCAGCCGTTGACACACATGGGTCAGCATGAGTCAAAATCGACTCGATGGCAACTGGGTTTTTGTATTTATTTTTGCTATATATGAGCCACTATATTGATTTCCCATCCTACAGTTTGAAAAACACATATTTTAGAAGTTTCTTACTTCCCTAAGTAAGAGATTTCTTACTTCGTTGCTTTCTTCCTAGGAATTGTCTTTAAAGTGGTAGGCTGCACTTAAAAATGAACACATTTAAAACATGAACAGCAAATTTCATCAGCATAGTTGATGTTTTTACATATTTGGGTACACAGCCAGAACTAGATGATACTGAATGTATACTCTTTGGTACCTTAGGCTTAAACGAACTGATCATTTTTGAAAGATTTCAGGCTTTTATTGGTCGATGTATAATCGCGACATTATTTGTTATTTATTAGTCACTTGCTGACAGTTGTAACAAAGCTGTGCAAATCTGAACTATAATATAAATGTGTGTGTTTACAGTCTCTATATAGACTTTGCATTTGCTTAAAATTAGAGGACAAATCATTGCAAAGTTCATAGGCAGGTTTGGTTCAGAGCTTAAAATACAGTGAGTGTGGGACTTATACTTTCAGCTAAGCTGGAATAATTTGTGACAGATCAGTACTCTTGCTGAGAACAACCAAAAAACCATCTTTTGGCAAACATCAGAGAAGAGAGCTGCCCAAACAAATTAGACTTTAGGGACTAAGGTCCTGGATGCAAGGGAATTGCAGAGTGCTGAATCTATATTCTGTGAGATGCTTTTCTCCTAGTGGAAATTTCCTGGGTTTTGGTGTAGGGCAGGAAGCCAAGAATCTAAGCTCAGAGCCACATTTAAGAAACAAAGAAGCCAGCGAAGCTTTTAGCAATCTCATAGGGCTGTAGAGACAGAAATGGAGTTTGGGACTACTGTGATTTGAGGAGCCATGATCCAGACATATAGAAAAGTGAGCCTGAAACTCAGAGATTTTTTTCCTCAGGGCATTTTCTGAATTCTTAAACCACACAGGGCAAAAAACTAAGACGCTAATCAGAAAAGCAGGTTAAAATTTTCTATAGTTTCACAGTGATAAGGATTAAAAATTGGGGTTGTAGCATCCACCATCAAAGAGAGACCCTAGTAAACACTCTAGACTTTCAGAGTTAAACTTAATTTTTTTGTTGTTGTTGAAAATATCAAATTAATTTTTACATTAATTTCAAAAAATAGAATTTTTAAATCTTTTTGCTTTAGATTGTTGGTTTCAACTAAATGAAACTAATTGATTGACCTAATCAATCAAGCTATTTAAAAAATTTTTGTTTAATGCCCTCAGACATTTTTTTCCTTTGTTTTTATAAACCTTAACTATTAACATTCCTAATACCCTAAGGAGAGTTATAGCCTTTAAAGACCATAAATTATGTGTGTGTGTGTATGTCACAGTAGTAGCAAAAAGTTAAGACTGAAGTTTATTTTGTTTTAATCATTGCAGCAAGCATTATTACTATATTTTATTTCTTCAGAAATTTATTGGGCATTTACCATATACCAGGTACTAGGCTGTGTATGTTCATCTGTAACTTAATTTTTACAACAACCATCTGAGGTAGAAAGATGATATTCTTGTTGCAAATATGAAATAACCTAGCCAAGTTCACATAGTGGTGATGCTAAACTTTTAATATGATCTTCTGTTCCAAGATTGAGTGTCCTTTCAGTTATGCCTCACATCTAGAAGTACTTTTTCAGAGATGTTACCTGGTATTAATTTAATTTGATATACTTCAAAATAGGGATGCAATAAATTACCTAAGAGTTAAGTGCTGTAGTGCAGGGTATATGTAGGTGAATGATGCAAAATAATGCAAAATTGATTGTGTCTTCCCCTATTTAAAATTCTTTGGTGGCTTCCTTATTCTCAGGGTAAGACCCAAATTCTGTATATTAGTACTCAAAATGCTTTATAATCTCTTTCTACCTTTTTTCACTTTTTATTTCAGCCATACCAAATTAATTATAGTTTTCCATCTCTGTAGCTCTGTGTTTCCTGTGCTTTTGAGGTAGGTTCTCTTCTTGCTGTCTTTACGTTGCTTTTCAATACTTTGGTTAAGCATCAGGTCTTCTGGAGGTCGTTAGTTGTTTCCCAGACCCATCCTTCCTGATATAGCTGCCTCTCTTCAGTGGTTACATAATACCTAATATATCTCTTGTTTCTGTTTTACTCATCTTCACACACTAAGACTATTAGTGTTAATACTAGTCTTAGGGTGAGTACTGTCTCCTATTTGATTTTATTTCCCTGATACCTAGCAGTTAAATGATAAATATATTCTTGTAAGACTGGAAAGAGAAATTAGGACTAGATCAAGTAAGGTCTTGAATGTTAGACTCAGGAATGTTTGAACTTCATTTTGGTGTATAATACTTAGCCGCTGAAGGTTTTTGAGGAAAATATAATATATACAGATACACCATAGAATATATTAAAAGGGAAGAAAATGGATGTGGGGAAATTTATCAAGAAGCTGTTGGAATAGTCCAAGTTAATGGTGATACAGATTTGAATTAGACAAATAGAAAAGAGAGAAACAGAATAAATAAAGAGAGTGTACAGACTGACTCCCCAACGTGTCTGTCAGTTTGTCTTACTGTGGGGGCTTGTGTGTTGCTGTGATGCTGGAAGCTATGCCACCAGTATTCAGATACCAGCAGGGTCGCCCATGGAGGACAGGTTTTAGCTGAGTGTCCAGACTAAGACAGACTAGGAAGAAGGACCTGGCAGTCTACTTCTGAAAAGCATTAGTCAGTGAAAACCTTATGAATAGCAGCAGAACGTTGTCTGATACAGTGCTGGAAGATGAGCCCCCCAGGTTGGAAAGCACTCAAAAGATGACTGGGGAAGAGCTGCCTCCTCAAAGTAGAGTCGACCTTAATGACGTGGATAGAGTAAAGCTTTCGGGACCTTCATTTGCTGATGTGGCACGACTCAAAATGAGAAGAAACAGCTCCAAACATCCATTAATAATCGGAACCTGGAACGTACAAAGTATGAATCTAGGAAAATTGGAAATTGTCAAAATGAAATGGAACGCATGAACATCGATATCCTAGGCATTAGTGAGCTGAAATGGACTGGTATTGGCCATTTTGAATCCAACAATCATATTGTCTACTATGCTGGGAAAGACAGCTGGAAGAGGAATGATGTTGCATTCATCGTCAAAAAGAACGTTTCAGGATCTATCCTGAAGTACAACGCTGTCAGTGATAGGGTAATATCCATACGCCTACAAGGAAGACCAGTTAATATGACTATTATTCAAATTTACACACCAACCACTAGGGCCAAAGATGAAGAAATAGAAGATTTTTATCAGCTGCTGCAGTCTGAATTAATGGAACATGCAATCAGGATGCATTGATAATTACTGGCCATTGGAATGCAAAAGTTGGAAACAAAGAAGAAGGATCCGTAGTTGGAAAATATGGCCTTGGTGATAGAAACAATGCCAGAGATCAAATGATAGAATTTTGCAAGACCAATAACTTCTTCATTGCAAATACCTTCTTTCACCAACATAAACGGTGACTGTACACATGGACCTCGCCAGATGGAACACACAGAAATCAAATTGACTACATCTGTGGAAAGAGACGATGGAAAAGCTCAATAGCATCAGTCAGAACAAGGCCAGGAGCCGACTGTGGAACAGACCATCAATTGCTCATATGCAAGCTCAAGGTGAAACTGAAGAAAATGAGAGCAAGTCCACGAGATCCAAAATATGACCTTGAGTATATCCCACCTGAATTTAGAGACCATCTCAAGAATAGATTTGACACATTGAACACTAGTGACCGAAGACCAGACAAGTTGTGGAATGAGATCAAGGACATCATCCATGAGGAAAGCAAGAGGTCACTGAAAAGACAGGAAAGAAAGAAAAGACCAAGATGGATGTCAGAGGAGACTAAAACTTGCTCTTGAGTGTCGAGCAGCTAAAGCAAAAGGAAGAATTGATGAAGTGAAAGAACGAACAGAAGATTTCAAAGGGCCTCTCAAGAAGACAAAGTAAAGTATTATAATGACATGTGCAAAGAGCTGGAGATAGAAAACCAAAAGGGAAGAACATGCTTGGCGTTTCTCAAGCTGAAAGAACTGAAGAAAAAATTCAAGCCTCGAGTTGCAATAGTGAAGGATTCCATGGGGAAAATATTAAATGATGCAGGAAGCATCAAAAGAAGATGGAAGGAATACACAGAGTCATTATACCAAAAAAAATTAGTCGATATTCAACCATTTTAAGAGGTGCCATATGATCAGGAACCGATGGTAGTGAAGGAAGAAGTCCAAGCTGCTCTGAGGCATTGGCAAAAAACAAGGCTCCAGGAACTGATGGAATATCAATTGAGATGTTTCAACAAACAAATGCAGCACTGGAGGTGCTCACTCGTCTATGCCAAGAAATATGGACGACAGCTCCCTGGCCAGCTGAGTGGAAGAGATCTGTATTTATGCCTATTCCCAAGAAAGGTGATCCAACCAAATGTGGACATTATAGAACAATATCATTAATATCATACACAAGAAAAATTTTGCTGAAGATCATTCAAAAACGGCTGCAGCAGTATATTGACAGGGAACTGCCAGAAATTCAGGCCTGTTTCAGAAGAGGACGTGGAACCAGGGATATCATTGCTGATGTCAGATGGATCCTGGCTGAAAGCAGAGAATACCAGAAGGATGTTTACCTGTGTTTTATTGACTATGCAAAGGCATTTGACTGTGTGGATCATAACAAACTATGGATAACACTGCGAAGAGTGGGAATTCCAGAACACTTAATTGTGCTCATGAGGAACCTTTACATAGATCAAGAGGCAGTTGTTCGGACAGAACAAGGGGATACTGATTGGTTTAAAGTCAGGAAAGGTGTGCGTCAGGGTTGTATTCTTTCACCATGCCTATTTAATCTGTATGCCGAACAAATAATCCAAGAAGCTGAACTATATGAAGAAGAACGGGGCATCAGGATTGGAGGAGGACTCATTAACAACCTGTGTTATGCAGATGACACAGCCTTGCTTGCTGAAAGTGAAGAGGACTTGAAGCACTTACTAATGAAGATCAGAGACCACAGCCTTCAGTATGGATTGCACCTCAACATAAAACAAAAATCCTGGCAACTGGACCAATGAGCAACATCATGATAAACGGAGAAAAGATTGAAGTTGTCAAGGATTTCATTGTACTTGGATCCACAATCAACAGCCATGGAAGCAGCAGTCAAGAAATCAAAAGATGCATTGAATTGGTCAAATCTGCTGCAAAGGACCTCTTCAAAGTGTTGAAGAGCAAAGATGTCACCCTGAAGACTAAAGTGCGCCTGACGCGAGCCATGGTATTTTCAATCACATTATATGCATGCGAAAGCTGGACAATGAAGAAGAAAGACCAAAGAAGAGTTGACGCCTTTGAATTGTGGTGTTGGCGAAGAATATTGAATATACCGTGGACTGCCAAAAGAACAAACAAGCCTGTCTTGGAAGAAGTGCAGCCAGAATGCTCCTTAGAGGCAAGGATGGCGAGACTGCGTCTTACATACTTTGGATATGTTGTCAGGAGGGATCAGTCCCTGGAGAAGGACATCATGCTTGGCAGAGTACAGGGTCAGCGGAAAAGAGGAAGACCCTCAACGAGATGCATTGACACAGTGGCTGCAACAATGAGCTCAAGCGTAACAACGATTGTGAGGGTGGCACAGGACTGGGCAGTGTTTCGTTCTGTTGTGCATAGGGTCACTATGAGTCGGAGCTGACTTGACAGCACCTACCAACAACAACAACTGACTGACTAAAAGAACTTGGCAACTGATTGGATGCAGGGTGAAGGAGAGGTTGAACTGATTGGTTGTTGGGTTGAGGTTGGAGAATGTTGCAGGAAAAAAAGAGGTAAAGAAAGATTTAGGAAAAATGTTTCAGTCTCAAAGATAATAACCTGGCATTTTTCTTTTCTCTGAATTACTTCAAATAATTGTAAGGCTAAGTTGTTCTGTTGTATTTAATAAGGGATAGTTAATAAGGATGGTCTTAGATCCACTGTTACATTCAGTAAGAAACAGCCATAGCACTAATCCTGGGCCAATCTGTGTGTTTTTCTGCTTTTAGCTATATCTTCAGAATTCGGTGAAATTTCTCTAGGGCTTACATAGACATCGAAGCATTCTTGTGCTTGAGAAATTACTGGCAACTTGAATTTATATCAAATCAATAGATTTTCTAATGGTACCTGGTAAATGTTCAAGCTCTTTACATACAAAGACCGTCTCTCTTCTCCCATGCCTAAATCCCACCCTTGCAGATAGAGGTTTCAATAGGAAGGGTTACGGGTACAGTGGCTGGTTGCCATTACCCCCATTCTCCACTCCATTATGTATTTTCTTTTGGTGATTCCCTGTGGGAGAGGATTGAAACTAACATCTCACTTATACTCATTTATATTCTTAGCATTAATCAAAATATCCTTTTCCCCCAACCTCCTATGTTCATAAACTTCCGGAAAATAAAAAATAGTTCCTCTCAAAGAAATGGTTAAACATGTTTGAATGTATTTAGAAACAAACCATTATCTTCCGTTTAGTATGACCCAGAGCTGTCATCTCGACAATTTGGGGTTGAACTGTCCCGTTTGACCAGTGAAGACCGAACTGTTCCTTTAGTGGTGGAAAAGCTCATAAACTACATTGAAATGCATGGATTGTATACAGAAGGTATTTACCGAAAGTCTGGTTCAACTAATAAAATCAAGGAGCTTCGACAAGGTCTAGATACAGGTAAGATAATATCCTCCAAATCAAGACCAAATATTTGTACTTAAATAGGTATTTTCATGCTCATAAAGTTTTCATTACATGTTGATCTTTAATTTGCAGCCAGAAAAATCCAGTCTTTTCTGTGGTGCTCGTTTGCTATCTTGCAGCTTTCTAAAAGGTCTTTGGTATTACATAGCCAATTCAGCAAGCGTATACTGAGTGTATCATTTATACAAGACATCACTAGGCATTTTCAGACAGATCTCATTTAATCTTTTCAAAACTCCTGTGAGATAATGTGATAACTCTAATTTACAAAGGAGAAAATTAAGGTTTAGGGATTACAAATTGCTGATGAAGATGTAGGACATGGTGCTAATGATTTTATAATAATTTTAACAGTCCTATGAATTAGGCATATTATTATCCCCATTATAGAGGATCTAGCCCAAAGACTCATCATCAATAAGTGGCCAAGTTGGGATTTAACTTCTTCAGAACTATAATCTAACTGTTGCCTGCTAGTCTCTACTATTCTGACTTCAAGTCTGGTTCTCTTTCCAGTGCCTTTTCTTGCCTTTCTACATTGATGACGTAGTCACTTAACTTTATAGTTAGTAGGTTGAACACGTGTCTTTGTAGAGCTCTAGCCTCAGTCCTGGAGCATACTTAAGAGGTTGACCTCATTCTCAGCTTCTACTCTTTAATGATATTGAGAAGAAATAGATATTTTTGAATCAAACTTAGGTACAAAGTTTGTTTCTGTGTGGCCAAGAACGTATTCACAATGCTGTTTCTTTCTAGTTTGTTCAGTGACGAATTATTATGGA
Organism: Elephas maximus indicus; assembly: GCF_024166365.1. Lineage (NCBI taxonomy): Eukaryota > Metazoa > Chordata > Mammalia > Proboscidea > Elephantidae > Elephas > Elephas maximus. The sequence continues at coordinate 62,196,257 of NC_064831.1, read as the reverse complement.
AATAATAACAGAAAATATCTCATAAAACTCTGTCAGAAAGTTCTGTCTTCCAGAGACTCTGTCTGCTGGTTCACAGTCAGTTGGCAACTGTCTGTAAACTATAAAGTAACTGTATCTTGGAGCAACACAAGTGAAAATAACTCCTTTTGTTTTCTTGATCATCTAGTCTGTATAACTTTAGGGGAATTTATACGTAAAATAGGATAAAGGTGTTTTCATTTACATCTCCTTAAGCTCAATTATCACTGTACTTTCATCTCTAAAAATGCCTTAATTGTCCTCTGGGCCTCTTTTCCATTTGTCACCTAAAGCATTTCCATTCAAATGGCCACTTCATGGACCAGTTTACAAGAAAATAAATTCAGAAATTGAGAGCAAAGTATTTAGGAACATTTATACCAATTGAGCAGTGTTGCAACCTGCAAGTATGCGGTCTTTATTTTTTAAACAAATATATCAGTCCTCAGCAGATTTGGAAAAAGGTAAACAAACAAAGCTGTTGGCTTCTTTAGAAGCACTGTTTGAAAGCATGAAATTAGATTGTAGAAGATATAAGTTGATCAGTTGAAGAAATATGAAGGCTTCTTTTGGTGGTAATAGTTTCTAAAATGAATTATTTGAATCTTTTGGCTTTGCAATCTAACTCTTGTCTCTGAATAGATGCTGAGAATGTAAACTTAGATGACTATAACATACACGTCATTGCAAGTGTATTCAAACAATGGCTTCGTGATTTGCCCAATCCACTCATGACTTTTGAACTCTATGAGGAATTTCTTCGAGCTATGGGTAAGCACAGGCTTCCTTGGTCAGAGCAAAGGCCTACACTTGAAACAGGAATCCCATCTTCATCTTATTAATTATTAATCTGTGTAGTTCAGAGTTAAGCTTTTGACAGTCAGTACAAAACTGTCAGCGTACTGTGTCACCTATTCAAATGTTGACTGTTGGGAGACTTATTAAAATGTCAGTATCCTAAAAGTTTTCTATGAATAAGCCACTTAGTTGCTTCTCACAAAGAAAGACATTGAAAGACTAGGGTTATGAAACAGATTAAAAGATTAAGTAGAAGAATTAAGGGTTGGTTGGTTGTTGGTGGTGTTAGGTGCCTACTCATAATAATGCTATGTACTACAGAAAAAAATACTGCTCAGTCCTGTGCCATCCTCACAATCATTGTTATGCTTGAGTCCATTGTTGGAGCCATTGTGTCAGTCCATCTTCTTGAAGGTTTTTCCCTTTTTCTGCTGACCCTCTACTTTCCCAAGCTCCAGGCGTGTAAAATATTGATGAAGGCCTCCCTAAAACTAGAGGTGTTTAAACGCTGAGGCACGCGTGACTCCTCAGATTCCCACGAGACTGGTTTAAAAGCTATGACAGTTGATTTGTTTCAATGGGGGATCAGTCTGCCACAGAATGGCTGAAAAATTAGGGCACCTTTATCCCATTCCTGTAATCAAGATTGAAATAGATTAAAACTCAAGAGACTGCTTAGTGAATAGTGAAAGTCAAGCAAGCAAAAGGAGTTAAGTATTAACTGTGAGTTGGTCTTCCCCTGTTGTGCAGATTCAACTGCCTCTCCTCAAGAGGGTGAGGAAGGAAGGTAATTTGACAAATTCTCAACCTCCAAATTCCTCAGACTCTATGGGAGACCATTACCCATTTTTCCATACATTGTATTACAAAATTACCTCTTTGTTTTAACAGAATTAGATGATGTAATTCTTAAATTTATAGGTTGCTTTTCACTGATTATATTTTTATTAGCTGCTACCTTAATGGAGCCCTGATGGCACACTGGTTAAGAGCTTAGCTGATAATCAAAAGGTTGGCAGTTCAAATCCACCAGCCACTCCTTGGAAACTCTATGGGACAGTTCTACTCTGTCCTGCAGGGTCGCTGTGAGTCGGAATTGACTTGACGGCAACAAGTTTGGTTTTTGGATTACCTTAATGATAGGTACCTCATATGTTTGCTTTTATTTCCTCTGAATCATCTTCAAGGACATTACTTTAAGGAATCATTACTGAAGATAATTTATGTATATTTGCTTCAAATGCATAGAATTGCCGTTTCTGTCTTCAATGTCAGTCATCTCTTTTGCCTGACCTTAGATCCATATATTGGCAACTGTCTTCCTCTGGTGCCTGGACCCATCTCACTACAGACTGCCCACTCCCCCTTTAAGTAATTTTTCAGGTCAAGCAGATTCCTAATGCTCCCAGAATCGTCTGTAGTCTTTTGTCATCTATCTTTAGTCTTTTCAAAAGGAAAGAAATTCTTTTTCCCCCATGCCCCTTACAGGCTAAACCTCTAGAGCCAGCCTCTTCTGCTACTTAGCATCTGTCCAGGAGGAAGATATAACATATAAGAAAGAATATTCAGTCTTGTTTAATGCTCTTACTGTTTTTAGGTCTTCAGGATAGGAAGGAGACAATCCGCGGCGTATACTCGGTGATTGACCAGCTCTCCCGAACTCATCTCAATACACTGGAACGCCTCATATTTCATCTAGTCAGGTAACTTCAAGAAGCAAGGATATGTTTAATAGTTCCTCTTGGATTCCTTTAAATATGTGAAGAGCTCCTCTATTTGGAAAACTGGCCGTCTTAGTTATCTAAAAAAAAAAAAATTTTTTTTTTTTTTTTGTGCCGCTATAACAGAAATACCACAAGTGGGTAGCTTTAACAAACAGAAGTTTATTCTCTCACGGTTTAGGAGGCTAGAAGTTTGAACTCAAGGTGCCAGCTCTAAGGGGAAGGCTTTCTCTCTCTGTCAGCTCTGGGGAAGGTCCTTGTCTCTTTTGGCTTCTGCTCCTGATGATCTCCGTGTGGCTTGGTGTTGTTCTTCCCTTTTTTCTGCTTCTCTTATGCTTGTTTAATATTTTATATCTCCAAAGAGATTGATACAAGACATACCCTTCACTAATCCTGCATCATTAACATGAAAAAGACGGCCCATTCCCAAATGAGATTATAATCACAGGCATAGAGGTTAGGATTTACAACACAAATTTTGGGGGGACATAATTCAATCCGTAACACTGGCAGAAGATCTTTTTTTTTTTTTTTCTATTTATAGTCAACACCTCTCCTACTGAACAAGTGGTTAGGAATAGAAATCCTCAGCTGGGTTACATGGCCCTATTTTAGCTGTGTAACTTCAACCTAGCCTGCTATCAGACTCCTCAGCTAGAAAGGATCAAGTGTCTATTGACATAACCTCATTCGTGGGATGTGGGTTCAGATAGTACTCGGGAGTTGACTGACAAAGAGACTTCAGAAGTAGCCTTTCTTCTTTTGAGTGTAAATATCAGAAGTAATTGGGAAGAACGCAGCCCTTCTTTGTGGTTGAATGTCTTACATGTCTGTCTAAAAAGGCCTTAAAGCCTCTACTTTGCATTCTTCAGACATGTTGGTCTGGTGCTGCTGGCCTTGAGCAGTGGGTCATGAACTTCCCTTGATAAACTATCTGCTGATAGACTATCTCCTGGCCTAGATTACTTCAGTGAAGGAACAAAGTGAAAGTGTATTTCCAGAGGCAGAGGAACGGTTTGGGAAAAGTCTACAGTGACTCCCTTAAATTACACTTTAACTTTGTGCCTCCCGTTGATGTCATAACGTCTTCTTTCTGTCATCTCCTCTGCCTACCTCCCTGTTATTCTCCCATTTTACCCACTTTTCACTTGGGGTTTTTTTTTTTCTTCCTTAGGATTGCTCTGCAGGAAGACACGAATCGAATGTCTGCGAATGCTTTGGCCATTGTGTTTGCTCCCTGCATTCTCCGCTGCCCTGACACCACTGACCCACTACAAAGTGTACAGGACATCAGTAAGACTACCACGTAAGGACAGTCATCGTCACCTCTGGAAGACCCAGGGACTTCTGGCTGAGACATGTAGTCATTTCATCCAGATAACAAACATAGCGAATGATTTCATGAATTCAGATGTTTTTAAGAAAATTGCTATGTGCCAACATCTAGACACTGTTAGATTGTCTTATACTGAAGGTGGAAAATCCTTTAGATTCTATTCAGCTGAGTGTTATTAATTTTGAAGGGTCTTATTTTTTAAATGTGGCACTTTCTTAGGACCGCTTATAGTTTCTAAATTTTTTTAAGTTCTATTTTATCAAATTATGTAAACGTCATGTCTTCCTATAATCTGGTTAAATCTGGTCTCTTGGCTCTAAATCCTTTTGGTTTTAGTACTTCAGTACTTGTATATTTTACCTTGGCCTTTTTTCATGGGCCTCTGCTTTTCTTCTAGAGTGGTGGTTCTTAATTTAACTGCAGAAGGAGCTAAAAAAATACTGGTGCTTAGGTCCCACACTCAGAGAGTGTGATTTAATTGGTCTAGGGTGTTGGGTAGCCTGAGCATTAGGCTTTCCAGATTTATTCTAAAGTGCAGCCTAAATTGAGAACCACTATTTTAAAACCTGTCTCTGAGCTCAAAAAGTAAGGAATGTTGATTTTTTTCCCCCATCCCCCAACCTCACTACCACACAGAGCTGAAAAACAGTCTATGGGTGCTACGCTTTGTTTTACTTTAACTCTTAACAGTTTTCTCTCCTCCTGTTTCAGCTGTGTGGAGCTGATTGTTGTGGAACAAATGAATAAATACAAGGCTCGTCTCAAAGACATCAGTAGCCTGGAATTTGCTGAGAATAAAGCAAAGACCAGGCTGTCACTGATTCGTAGATCAATGGTAAGATGCAAGTCACAGGTCAAGTGGGGAACTTCCTGGGGTTTTAAGTGTGCATTTGTGGTATAGAGAGGGGTTATTCTCAGAATCTTTTACATAGGGAACAAGTAAAAAAAAAAAAAAAAATCACCAAATTTCAAGGTGCTGTGGATCCCTCATTGTTGATCTTTTAGTTCTCTTTAGTTATATGTACAGACTTTATGCAGTTAAATGTGTACAATTTTTAAAATCAAATATTTGGATTAAATGTTGGTGGCTTAATAATCTGCCCTGTTTTCTTTTCCTGTCCTTCCCATGAAAACTTACCTATCCTGACTTTTTTCTCTGCTTTCTTCCACCATCTCTTCAAACCTCAACTATGTCATTTTTTGGTGGTCCTGCCAGCACTCATGAAAGAGAGAGAACTTACTCATTTGCAAGAATGTGATTCATAAGGATATGGAATTCCATCTATCTATGAGTCTACTATTATCAAAATAAAGATTCCTTTAAGGGCTGATTGTTAGGTTTGGGGGAAAGCCTTGGAAAAATGATAATTTATGTCCTCCATTTGCCCACTTTTCTGTTTAATACCTCCTCTTGTAGCCAGTGACCTGTAGATAGTTCTCGTGGACCAGTGAATGATCAGTAGAGTCTGGGTAGCTGGAGAGCTACTGCTGCATTAAAGTTTAATTACTGTTCATTTTCTACCCTTTCCCTCAACTGTGAAATAAAATTACTGTGATGAACACCCACTCAGATTCCCAGTAAACCTCCAAAGAGAAGAGAGAAGCAGTCTTCTCTATCATCACATCGGTGCTTTTCCAGGGGCCCAGTAATGCTTCCTCCATATCTTCATAGTTTGTGTTTAGATTAACATTAAAGTAACTCTGTTTCTTCCTTTACTATTTAATCTGCCTGACACAGAACAAGTGCCTACAAATGTTTGTTGATTAAGTAAGTGAAAGGTCTTCTCTAAAACCAAATATAAACACAGACTTTTACCAGGCAGTAAAGGTTTTTAAAGGTATTAAATAAAGTACATCATAAGATACTATCTGAATCTTTTCCCCAGAAATAGAAATCCCATTTAGAAGTGAAACCCCTTTTGTAGCATGAATTTTCCTGAGCTCAGTTCTGAGAGGCCCAGTTTGGCAGGGCACATCCAGGGAGGAAGGGAAGAGGCCTTTTAGTCTAAAGCTACTTTTCAAAGTAGGTAGATAAGCTGTGCTTTTTTTGCCAGCACTGCAGAAGATGGATATATTCAATCCACTGACAGGTTAAACCTTCTCTTTTAATGGGACAATGACATGTACATTCTAACCTTCTGCTTTCCTTTTCATGTCCTTCCTAATCCAGAAACCTGTACTAATTGCAGTTAGATTTATGAGCATTACCCGCAATTCAGTCTCGGTATGTATTAATATTGCAATGTATCACAGACACTTCACATTATTGTCTCCCATTCATCCAGGAGTTGTTCTGCTCTGTCTATCATTCATTCCTGTCCATCTCCATGTGCAGCCCCAGTCAGGTTCTACATTCTGGCCAGCCTTCACTTTGTTTTCTCTTGCTCTTTTTCTCTAGGTCTTTCATTTCCCTTCCTCTGTGTTATGCATCTATTTGCAGTATACCGGTTTCTCCTCTGTCAGATAAACCGTTTAAAGTGATGACTTATTCCTTAGGAAAATGCATCCTCTTTGTGGATTTCTTCTTTGGTTGAATCGTTCAAGTTGGAAGTTGAAAGCACTGGGTTATCAAATTAGTTTCTGCTTTATGAGCTTTGCTGCCATCAGTCTCCTCCACTCTTATTTTAAGCACCTATTGCCACTTTAGGTATTCCCCATCAGTAATGCTTATTTGTTCATTTATATCTGTGACTTTGATGGCATCTTCCCAGATGTAGGAGTATGGCTCTTACTCTTACCTACCTAGCATTTATCAAGAACAAACCCCCAAAAAAGTGGTTTTTTTTGTCTTGATCAAACTTTGATCAAGACAGAGCAGCAAATAGGAGTGAGCAAGTTGATGGACTAGTTCTAGGCCTAAATATCGTAGTATAATAGAACTCATGTCAGGATTTCTTTGCTGGTGCCTCTGTTCAATTCCACTGATTATACAAAAAAGGAATGGAGAGATGGAAAGCTGAGAACACCAGTCTATGCAGAAATTAATTGCAGAGACTGTGTATAACCAGTTCATTGAGGATTCTTGTTTGGGTATAAATACGTGTCAGTTTTGCTTTTTGTCTAGTAACTGCCCCCCAACTCTGCCATGTCAACCTCCTCTTTCCTTACTGGATGTCAGCTACCTTAGCAGAGTCTTGTCACTATTCCATAATCTTCAAAGGCTCCACTCTCATTTCAGTATTTAAGACTTAGTCTTCTTCGTATTGTAACTTCAGTTACAGGCTTGATCCAGTGCTCATCTCACTCCCTCCCAAGACAGACTAGACCTTAATCTGTGTCTAGATACTTTGGGAATAGGTGGGTAGTCTCTGTCTGTCACACATTTATCCTGTCCCTCATTGTGCCTTTTCCCCTTCTGGTGTTGAGACCCAGAGGAGTGATACACATGATATCCCAGTGTTGAGGTGGCAGCCCTCTTTCTTGATTGTTTGGCACTGCTCTTCTGGCTCAATGTTGTTGGGCTAAATGAATACAAGTGGTATCTCCACTTTGCCCTGCTGATGATAAGCTCAATCATATTCAGTTTCCATAAGCATTTCCTTGCAAGATTTGGTTACATCTTTTGGCTAAACTCTGACTGATGGCATTCACACCATGTGATTCTGACATGTATGTTTTTTGTCTCAAGACTTTACTCAATCAAATCTACCTCCCAACTCTTGGGCCCGCAGGCATATTGAAGGAAAAGTTCCATTTGCCATACCTCTTGGGAACCAAGAACTCAAGGGGAGGGGATAGTTTTGCCCATCTCTCCTCCTGATACTTCCGCACCATGCCCACTCCCCATTTTTCTTATCTCCTTTGCACATGATAGAGGGGCAAATCAGTAAGTCTTTCACCTGAACGGAAGACCAAACAAGGAATGAAATACCAGTCTCCCTTTCTTTTAGATGATCTCAAACTTTGATTCTTACCCAATGGATTTGGATAAGACTACTTTTTCCCTAAAAAGGGGGGGAATAGCCTCTTTTCCTAAACCCTTTGGCGTTCCCACCAAAGTCCATAACCCCCCTTTTCCGTCAACTCTTTTAGAGTCACATTGAGGGGGAGGGTGGTACAGTGTTCATAATAGGGCTGGTTCAGTACACTGGAGCCTGTCAGTAAGCCCTGAGGCTAGGAGGAGGAATGCTTTATTATCCTCAGCTTTAGGGTTTAGCCACAGTTTTGGAACAGGAGGATAAATGCCATTTAACCATCCTGTTACTTATATGTTTAGCCGTAGAAAGGCTTTACGCCCAACCTTGTTAAGAACAAGACTGTATCTAAGACGTAGTTGGTATTCAGTAAGCATTTATGGAATTGAATTTCGGAACTGAATCTAGGATAGATAGCAGTGAGTTTTTAGAATACCCATTACAAAGAAGCTAATCAAAGGTAATACCAAAAAAACCATTGCCATCAAGTTGATGCTGACTTATAGTGACCCTATAGGACGGAGTAGAAGTGCTGCATAGGGTTTCCAGGGAGCAATTAAAGGTTTGAACTGCTGACCTTTTAGTTAGTAGCCAAGTTCTTAACCACTGTGCTGCCAGGGCTCCAATCAGAGACAATAGCCTTCATGTATTCATAGATAGAAAAAAAATACTGTTTTCTCCTGATGTTTGAGCTGTTCCCAGAGATTATAATTAAGTGCATAGTGACTTCTGAAATGAAGGGTGAAATATGTTTCTGAAAGGTAAATTATCACCAATGTGAAAAATGTTTGAGTCAGATGGTGAAAAATGAGTAGTGGTTTAACAAATGGAGAAATGGAAAGGAGAAAAACAATTGCAGAGGCAAGAAAGCATGGAACAGCAATCTTGAGTTGCTAGAACTGAGACAGGAAGTGGCAGAAGAAGCTGGAAAGATGGATTGGGACCAGATGTATGACATTAAGAATTTTGAATTTTCTGCTTTGAAGCATTTTTAAGTAGAAGAATGTCACCATCGGTATGTCTTTTAAAACATTCTGAAGAAAAACAGATTAGAGCTGGGAGATTCTGGCAGCTGTAATACCAGTTAGGCATCTCTTGACATGCTGTAAATAATCATATCAATTATCATTGAAATAGGTTGAATACTGAGGTAGTTGGAAAATGATCTGTTTCTGTTACTAGGTGGATGGTGGTGATTAGACTTAAAGAACATGATCTCTAACTAGGTTATTCCCATACTGGAATTTTACAACACAATATTCTCACAATCCATCCAGTTATGCCTTTTCTGTAACCAGTAAGTTTTATGAATCTGTAAAATTCCCTCAAATTATCCTCTCGATTGATATTACACACAAAAGTTTCTATAGCCAAACAACTTTTGAGATATAATGTCTAGCACTTTGAAAACTTTGACCATGGAGTGCTTTTCTTCGTACTGTACCTAGTCGAACAAATGTTCTAAGAAAGACATTTTAGAAATAGCATTCTGATTTTTAAAGTAGTATCAGTTGCTACTTTGTTTACTTGGTCTGGAGTTTCAAAATCGCTCTAAATATTTTCAGCATATTCCTGCTGGTTGGCAGTACCTGTGAATTTTGTATCATCTAGCCTTGTTAAAGGAGCCCTGGTGGTACAGTGGTTAAGAGCTTGCCTGCTAGCCAAAAACGTCAGCACGTCAAATCTACCAGCCACTCCTTGGAAACTCTGAGGCAGTTCTACTTTGTCCTGTAGGGTCGCTATGAATTAGAATCGACTTGACAGCAACGGGTTTATTTTTTGGTTTTTTATATTTAGCCTTGTTAAAGAACTTATCTGCACGTCTCTATTGGCATATCTGCAATTCTGTATTAATGTTGATAAATACATCTGCGGGGTGAAGCTGTGCAATTGACTACCCTGAAAGAAGCCAACCTACTGCCCCCTCAAAAGTTAAGTATTAATAATTGGAAAGCCAAGAATCAGCCAAAAAGTGGTAGCTTTAAGCTCCAAAGGAAAGAACAGAGAGATTTATAGTGTGGACTTCTTTGACTCCAGCAAAGGGGCCTATCATTTCCTCATGGTGTCTAAGTCTACCATTCACATTCAGGTGACCTGCCATACAGATTCAGAGAAATGTTATCTTTGATAAACTGTAACCAGCCCCCTACTCTTTTTCTTTTCCGCAAACCCCTCCCAGAAAGCATTGTGGTATCCAGGTGGTATTACTTGCACCTGAGGAAAGACCTGCCTTTCAGCAGGAAGCATGTAGGGCCAATGGTGGGAAGGATTAGGGACAGGAGATTTTTGGGAGCATAGGCAGATGGACAGTAGGAAATAATTCCTTAGTCTTTGTGAAGCATCTTTTTCAAAGCCTTGGAATTTTCTCATCTCTCAGATGCTGACAAACAGGAAGAAAAATTATGTAGGAAATTCTAATAGACAAAATTCCATAGGAATGGAAGAGCTAGAGTAATATCTGGTAAAGGAGACCTGAGAGAGAGAGTCAGGTTATTAGGGGAATGAAAGGCAGAGGGTGGGAAGTAAGAAAATATAAGGATTACTAGGAGTCCCTGGGTGGTGCAAATGGTTAAGCACTCTACTACTAGCTGAAAAGTTGGTGATTCTAAACTACCCAGAGACGCCTCGGAAAAGGCCTGGCATGGAACAGTTCTATTCTGCAAAACGTGGGATCGCCATGAGTCAGCAGAATCAACTTGGGTGAATGGACAATAACAGCTCTGGTCTAAGGAGGCACAGGGTTATATGTGAGAGAGAGAAGGTGAAGAGAGTTTGTAGACAGTGATCAGGGAGTTCGTGTGTTTAGAGATATAAAGTGCAAAAGTTAGACAAGGATGAATGATACTGACTCTTTATGTATTTTTGCTGGTAGAAGGAGTATTTATATTCTGAAAGTTGAATGAATGTTAAATAGCCTCAACTAACCCTTGTAGTGCCTTTTTTCTTTTTAAATTCAGTTTTGAAACTTTGTACTAGATGGTAATCTACTTCCTAAGAAATAGCTGCTGAAAACCCTTTGGCGCCTAGTTGTACTCTAAAACACATGAGGTCTCCATGAGTTGGAATTGAATCAACAGCAACTGGGTTGTTTTGTTTACTAGCACTTTTTGCATAATAACTAATGTACGTTGGACTTTTAAGAAGCTAGTTTCTAATTTCTCGCAGGCTTACTTTGATTCACAGTATCAGAGTTTTTTGTGCACCATTGAACATGCTTCAGCACAGCTTCCTGCATCCTTTCTGCTTTATGAGCCTTATAGTGTTTTCAGAAGGTGTAAAAACTCTCCTCGTAGGCCTTATTCATTTTAACACATATGGTGTACCCTCTACTCCCCTTCATTGTTATCGCCTTAAGTCTTAGCAGAAAATGGAAATGTGGGGCTCAACTGAGGATTACCATTCAGAGGATATCTTCTGTCGGCTCTGGGGGAGGTTCTTATTGTCAAGCTTCCCCTGGTCTGGGGACTTCTCAGTGCAGGCATGTAGTTCAGAATGGTGAGAAACTTGGATATGTAAAAGGGAGACTTAAGTTAAATCAAAATCAACTTGTTTTTGAAGCATACTGTGTAATTAGCACTGTGAGGCCATGGAGGAAAGCCCAGGACTCACGGGGTCTCATCTTAGCTTTTACTTGATGGCAATGGGTTTGTTTTTTTGGTAGCTCTTATTGTAAGCTTTGGTGCTGTATGTCTTATATTTATGATAGGGAATGGGAGCTGATGTTAGTTACTATTTTTCAGCGAAAAAAATAAAAATTTTACCCTAGATCTCCTTCAGGATTTGGAATGAGTGTACTTGAAGAGTATCCTCAAATTGCAGGGCCAGCTGTTGAGGGCTGGAGAGGAGTTTTATTTTTAACCACAGACTGCCCTCATTTTCAGGGAATAATTGGTCCCAGAAAAAGATAGTTTAAAATGATTGCTTTAAATGGCATAATTAAAAAGGTTGATCTTATGTATGTATACACGTAACTCTGCAACTCAGTGGAATAGTCTCAAAAATCAGGCCACAAGAAAAATCTCAAAAGCCAAAGAGGAAATCTAAGGTGAAATTAAGGACCGCTGGTGGCGCAACGGTTAAGTGCTTTGCTGCTAACCAAAAAGTTGGTGGGTTCGAAACTACCCAGCAGCTTCGCAGGAGAAAGAGCTGGCAGTCTTGCTTCCCTAAAGATTACAGCCTAAAAAACTCTAAGGGCAGTTCTACTCTGTCACATGGAGTCACTCTGAATCAAAAATAGACTCGACAGCATCTAACAACAACAAACAAATTATCAGGCGTCTTAGTTATCTTCTGCTGCTATAACAGAAATAACACAAACGGATGGCTTTAACAAAGAGAAATTTATTCTCTCACAGTCTTGGAGATTGGAAGTCTAAATTCAGGGGGCCAGCTCCAGGGGAAAGCTTTCTCTTTCTGTCAGCTCTGGGGGAGGTCCTTATTGTCAAGCTTCCCCTGGTCTGGGGACTTCTCAGCGCAGGAACCCTGGGTCCAAAATACGAGCTCTTCTTTTGGCACTACTTTCTTGGTAGTTGAGGTCCGCATGTCTCTGCTCACTTCTTTCTTTTACATCTCAAAAGAGATTGACTTAAAACACAACTTAATCTTGTAGATTGAGTCCTGACTCATTAACATAACTGCGCTAATCACACCTCATTAACTCATAGAGAAAGGATATACAACACATAGGAAAATCACATGAGATAACAAAATGGAGGACAATCGCAATAATGGACTAGCCAAGTTGACACCCATTTTGGAGGGACACAAGTCAATCCATAACATCTAGTAACTAAAAAACTACAATAAAAACATTATATATCTGAGTCTGTAAGATATATAGCTAGAGCACTGTTCAAGGAAAATTTTATCACATTAAAAACAAATGAGAAAAAAAAATAGACATCTAAATCAAGAGATTAGAAGTAAAACAACAAGATGAACTTAAGGGAATCAAAAGGAAGGAAATAATGAAGATTAAATCAGGAGATAAATTAGAAAAAAAATGGTTCTTTGAAAAAGCATATCATTAATCTAATTAAGAAAAAATGGAGAAGGCACAAATTACACAAATAAGAAATAAGGGAAGAATTAAGGATAACAGTGGAAATTTAGAGTCATAAGAGACTTCTGTTGTATTATTTATTGCTGTATAACAAATTACCCCAAAACTTAATGGCTTAAAATAATACACATTATTTCACAGTGTTTTGGGTTAGGAATTTAGGAGTAGCTTATCTGGTTGGTTCTGGAAGGGTTTCTTATGAGCTTATAGTCAAGGTGTTCTCTCGAGTTGTATTTATCTGAAAGGGTTGCTGGAGCTTAGGACTTTGTTTTCAAAATGGCTTATTCACATTGCTGGCTTGTTGGTGCTTGCTGTTGGCAGGAGGCCTTTGTTCCGTGAGTATCCAAATGATATGGTAGCGGTTTCTTCCAGAGAAAGTGATCCAAGAAAGAAAAAGGTGGAAGCTAGTATCTTTTATAACGTAGCCCCAGTAATCACACACCATCATTTCTACAGTAACCACATAAGTCAGCCCTATTCAGGGCAGGAGGGGATTCTACAAGGGTATGAATACCAACATGTGAGAATCATTAGGGGCCGTCTTGGAAGATGGCTACTAAAACTCTGTTCAACTCTGAAATAAATTTGAAAATGAAAAATTTTCAGGGAAAATTTACCAAAACTTCCTCCTGAAGAAAGAGAATATAAACAGGCCAGTTACCAAAGAGAAATAGAGAAAATTGTCTAAGAGCTTCCTCCTATATAAACACCAAACATAAATAGTTTCACAGAGGAATTTTACCAGCCCTTTAAAGAACAAATAATTACAATAAAATTTAAGCTGTTCCAGGGTGGAATAAGAAGAGAGGAGACCATTTTAATGCAATGAGTATAACATTAACTCCTTCTCCCCCCAAAGAAAAAATAATAAAAATTACACAAAAATATTAAAGGCAGCAGAGCACAGCATGGGCTCTGAACTAGACTTTTAGGATTAAATCCCAGTTCTGTTTTACTAGTTCTTGTGTTGTGGGTCAAGTCATTTAATCTCTGTGCCTCAGTTTTTTCATCTGTAAATTGGGGTTAATAATAGTACCAACCTCACAGGATTAAGTGAGCTAATATTTGTAAAGCCCTAAGAACAGCACTTGGAACATTGTGAATACTATGTTCTGTAAAAGCTTGATGAAACCTGCCTCATCTATGAATATTTATGTAAAAATCCTAAGTTAAAATATTGGCAAACAGAATTTAGTAGCCCATAAAAATGAATGTTGACCAAGTGGGATATAATCTGGGAAAGCAAAGATGATTTCATTATTAGAATATCTATTAATAATTCACTATATTAATTGATCTGTGGAGAAAAAAATCATTATTTGATATAATTCTATAGGCATTCCTTATAAAAAATATTCTTAATAGAATAGGGGTCTGTCTGTAGTCTCTTAGCCCAATAAAATATGTCTGTCTCAACCTAAAAGCCAACATCTTGCTTAATGGGGAAATACTGTAAGCATTCCCATTCAAATCAGGAGCAAGGCAAGGGTGTTCATTTGCCTTAACAACTGTTATTTGACATTGATCTGGAGATACTAGCTAATGCAATTAGATAAGAAAAAGGGATCAGGTATAAAATACAAAAGAGGTAAAGATCACTGTTTCCGTTACTATGATTGTATACATATGGAACTACAGAAAATCAAATAAACTATAACAGATTATGGATATTCAGTAGGATGTCTGGGTACAATTAACAGTAACTTTTATATATACAGATAACCAGTTTGACAAAACAGTGGAAAAATACCCGTTTGTATTAGCGTGTGCACACACACTCTCAAAGCTGCAACATAAAATAACCAAGGAATACACTTACCAAGAAATGTGGAAGATGTACCAAGAAAGCTGTAAAATCCCAAATATTACAAAAGAAGATTCAAACAAATGCATTTGAAACAGAAGACGAAATTTTATCCAAGTGTCACTTCTCCCTAAGTCCATTCATTTATTGTTCCAGTGCTTACCAGGGTGGAAAGAAGAGGTCTTCTGAGGCTCGACTAAACGTTCAGACTCTTAAGACTACCGTGGACTACGCTTGGCATCAAAATCACTTAGAAAGATATGGGACAGGAAACACAGCATGCCAGCAGACAGCATAGGCCTTCCTATTTTGCCAGAGTTCTTGCATCAATGCATGGTGCCACACAGCCATTAGGGAGTTATTGTTGACCTCTAAATGACGGCTCAGGTGCAAGAAGAAGAGATACACATCTGGTAGAAACAGGAACCATTCTGCTTTGTAAGTTTGATGCCTCCCATAGGAGTCAATATCTCTTGTAACAGTTCTGTAGACATAGTTTCTGGGTCCCTGCAAGGGATGTGTCCAGTTACAAAACTCATACTCAAGGACATCCAACTTTATGGCTTCCTACCTGGTATTTATAATTTATTTTTAGTTCTTTGTCCCTGTGTAATTTACCAGTCAAGGTAATTTTTACCACAGGCCATGTTGCCTAGTAACATAATTTACATGTGACCTTTATCCAGTTTCCAGGGGTTCTGAGCTAGAAAGCTGACCGAAGATTAAATTTTCATATGGAAGGGGAGAGTTTTATAACCCTTTACCTACAATGTGATCTTAATAAAAATAGCAAAAGAATTTTGGAGAGAACCTTGACAAGTTGATACGAAAATTCATAAGAAAATAAAGAAGTAGAATGAGTAGAAAAATCCTAGAAAAGAAAAATAACCTGATTATAAAGCATTAAAGTGAATGATATTTTCAGGGGTATATTATTCAATAAATAGTGTGAGAGAAACGGATAGTAGCCATGTGGGGAAAAAAACAAATAACAAATTGATCCCAATGAATCAAAGACGGTGAAAATAAAAGCATTAGAAGTATAGCTCAGGCTTTGCAGAGCCTCTCACAGTGCTGCACCTGCAGGCACTCAGGCATCTCACCCTCTGCCATAAAAAACGCCTAACGGAAAGTTCGTTGCAGCGAAAAGGGCAGTTATGGAAGAGTCCGAGAGGAAATCAGCAAGGTTATCAGCTAAACCTGTTCCTGCAAAAGTTGAAACCAAGCAAAAAAGGTGGCAAAAATGGATAAATCTTAAAAAAAAAAAAAAAAAGGAAATGCACATAAAAGGGAAAAAGGGAGCAAGAAGAAAAGTGGTTAACCAAGAAACTTAAAGAACACTTACCTTCAAAAAACAGAGAAACTAAAAACCTGGAGCAGGAGACAAAGATGCTAAGTGTAATTAATATTATTTACCAAGTCAGGGGTTCCTGTGTTTCACTTCTTGAACAATCCAGATAAATTTTTTATATCAACTCTTTTGTAAATGCAACCTTTTTATAGCTCTAAAAATTTTTTTTTTTTTTAAAAGAAGGTGGGCTGACTCTACGGCAACTTATAACAACAAGAACAAGAGAAAGGGAACCCTTCCACCTCCTGTTTTGAAGAGGTGAAATCAAGTGCTAGTTTATTTTCTGTGCAGAGTAGTTTTCTATAAGCATAATAATGTCTTAAACTGCTCCTGGACCGTGGCGCCCTCAGAATTACTGTGCTGTCTGTGACGTCTTTGGTAGCGGCAGTCCGGTTTTTCCTAATAACTTTGTTAATGTGCTGTGAGGGATTGGAAATTTCAGTATTTACCGTATATGGTATTGTGAATTAGTGAGACTTTACACTTAACAATTATTAACATTTGAAGATAATTATAGTTGGTATCTTCATTTTAATAACAATTTTCTTCTAAAGTTGGGAAGTCACAGAAATAACTATTCAGAAAAGGATTACAATATAGCTTTAAAGATTTTTCCATATTTGCATTAAGAATTGGGTACAAGTAGTTCATAAGGTCTGTGATCAATCAAAACCAATAAAGTCCCTATTATGATAGGAAAAAATACTGTAACCTTGGAGTAGAGAAGGATTTTCTATTACATGAAAACTATTAAAGCTTCAACCACATAAAAATCAGTAATTTTTAAAAAGTATTACTGCATGACAGAAATAACCATAAGCAAGGCAAAAGGGAAACACACCATGAGAAAAATTTATAAATCACATCATAAAATCTCATTTTCCCTAATAAACAAGGAGCTGCTCCTATAAATAAATAGGAGAAAGGCCAACTATCCAATCAAAAATGAGCAAAGAATACTATAATCCACTTCTGAAAGTTATCCACAGACCCTTTTCAGGGAGTCCACAAAGTCAAATCTATTTTTATGATAATGCTGAGAAAGTGTCTTTTCACTGTGCTGCCATTTGCACTGATGGTGCAGAAGGAGTTATGGGTAAAACCACTGATCAAGAATATACAGTAAACATTGATCTGAAAAAAATCCCATTTTGCAAAAGAAAACCAATTCATGCCCTTCTTTTTTGAAAATTGGAAAGTACAGTATTCATAATCCTACCATGTCAGAAACTACTGTTAATAAATTGGTGTATTCATTTTTAAAACCTGTAGTATACAAGTTTATTTACTGTTTTTAGGACAATGTATCCATACTTCTAAAAGCTCTGTGTAAACAACTCTTTAAGAAATTACGGTCTTTGAGCTTTGTAAGAGAACTCCGGGCTCTAGGAATGTCATCTTTTCCTTCATCTTTTGTCTAATGCTTGCTTTCTTAAAAGAGACCAGACCTGTAGAGCCTGTTTGATTTTCTTCACCTAATCCATGGTGACGTACTTAGGTGGCTAGGTGACAGTGCTAACACTGAAGAAAGGCAACCCTTTTATTGACTTCTAGGAAGTGGATACTAGGAATTAGCTCAGATTTTCCAACTCTCTGAGGCTTTTATATCATGTTAAATTTTGCTACTCATTTGACTTCACTGTAAATAGTCAAGATCAAATGTACTGAGAAGGCCTCTGGAATTTATGAAGTGAGCCTGCCCAGTCATATTGGGCGGTGGGTTTTTATTGTGATGGCACTGTTGATGTTAATCCAAACCTTGTTCTCCGCCTCCATCCCACGGTGCCATCTTCTCCTGAGTCATCCTTTGTTAAATTTGCAGACTGATTTTCTGTTTTAAGGGCCCTTTTCTTAATATATTCTTTACTTCTTGACCTTAGAACTAAAAGTGGAGTAGCAATCTAATCCTTCTGATTTTCATCCCGTTGCTTGTTTTAGTTTTGGATAAAAATAAAAAAACCAAACCCAGTGCTGTTGAGTCGATTCCGACTCACAGCGACCCTATAGGACAGAGTAGAACTGCCCCATAGAGTTTCCAAGGAGCGCCTGGCGGAGTTTTGGATGAGTTAGCCTCAATGCCCTAATAACTGCCCTCCAACCTTTACCTCATCACCTGGGGTAGGCCAGCAGCTTCAGAGACGGCATGTCTCCCGTCTTACTTCCCAGAATCAACTCAGAAATCTGTCAGTTTATTGTCACCTGCTAGTCAAAGGACATTAGTAAAATAGCTGTGTAAATGGCTAACTTTGAAAAGGAGCTCTTTCAAAGTCTTTATTGTAAAGTACAACATATAGAGAAAAGTAGAAACATAAATGTATAGCATAATGAATAAAGTGAACAGCCATATACCACCCCTAAGCCAAGAAATAGGACCTTGCCAGCCCCCCCGGAAGGCCTCCCCTTTCCCTTTCCAATCACAATCCTCTCCCCCACCCCCACCAAGGTAAGCAATAACCTAATTTTTATGTTAATCACTTTGTTTTCTTTGTTGTTTTGCCACCAAAGTATGAATCTCTGAGCACTATAGTTTTGTTCTGCCTGTTTTTGAACTTTATATACGTGGAATCATATAACATGTTTTGTGTCTGACTTATTTCACTCAACCTTATGGGTATAAGACTTATTATCCATATTGTGTTTAGTTGTAGCTCATTTTCATTACTATGTAATATTCCTGTGAATGTGTATATCACAATTTGGATTGTGTTCTGGGGAATTATGAATAGTGCTGTTATGAACATTCTTATACATGTGTTTTTGATAAATATACATTTTTGTTGGAGATATTCGTAGGAGGGGAATTGCAGGCTCATAGGATATGCATACCTTCAACTTTAGTAGATAATGCCAGACATTTTTTTCCCCAAAATGATTGTACTACACTAGCAGTGTATAAGAGTCCCCAATTGCTCCACTATTGTCACGTTCCCTTATTTTAGCCATTCTGTTAGGTAAATCATTTTGGTTTTAATTTGCCCTTCTGTGCTGTGCATCTACTAAGATTAAGCGCCTTTTCATAAACATATTGACCATTTGGATACCCACTCTTCAGAAGGGCCAGTTCAAAGTTCTTGCCCGTTTTTCTAATTGGATTGGTTGCCTTTTTCGGATATCTGTAAAAAAAATTTTTTTTTTTTTTTTTTGTAGGCACTCTTTATGAATTCTGGATATAAAGCCTTTACTGGTTACTTATTTTTTTATATTGCAAATATCTTCTTCCACTCTGTGGTTTGCCTTTTTATTCTATTAAAGGTGTCTTTTGATGAACAGAAGTTCTTAACTATAATGTAGACAAATTTATTAGTCTTTCACTTTAGGGCTAGTACTTTTTGGGGTCATGTTTAAGAATTTAATACTTGAGGTTATGAAGATAATCTTTGTTGTCTTCTAAAAGCCATATTGTTTTGCCTTTCATATTTGGATATAGAGTCCACCTGAAAACAATTTCTGGTATAATATAGGAATGGTCAAATTTTTATATTTCCATATGGATATCCAGTTTTTTTTATCTGTTGAAAAAGCACCCTTTCCATGCTCCCCACTGTGTTATAAATTAAGAATGTATATGTTTGAGTTTTTTTCTGAGGTTTTTATTTTGACTGTCTTTGTACCAATACCACACTATTTTAATTACTGTAGTGTTCTAAAAATGTTACCTGGTGTAGAACAAGTCATCCTACCTTGTTCTTGTGTAGTGCCTTGACAGTTGTCAACTGTTAGGTTTCTATATAAGTTATAGAATAGGCTTCACAAAAACTCTCGTGGGGTTTTTATTGAGATTGCATTGAATCTATAAGTTACGGGAAATTGACATTTTTACAGTATTTATTCTTCCTGTCTGTGAACATGATGTATCTCTTCATTCTTTAGATTATTAACTTCTCCTGTTTTATAGTTTTGCATGTAGAGATCTTACATATCTTGAGTTTGAATTACTACTAGGAATTTAATATTTGTTAATATAAATGGTATCATTTTAAAATTTATATTTTGTTTGTTTTATAAAAATACAATTGATTTTGGTATTTTTGACCTTACATTGAGCAACATTGCAGAACTCAATTATTCTAATAATTTTTCTGTAGTTTTTTTGGATCTACTATTTCTACTACTGTAATTACTATAAAATTACTATAGTGTAATTTGTTCATGAATAATTGTTCATGAATAATAACAGTTTCATATGTTCATTTATAGACCTTACAGTTTTCATTGCTTTTTCTTGTATTAGCTAGAACCTCCTTACAATGTTGAATGAAAGTAGAGATAGGGACCATTCTTGGCATGTTCCCAACCTCAAAGGGAAAGCATTCAGCCATTTACCACAAAGTAGGATGTTTGCTACAGATTTTTTTTTTTTTGTAGCTACTTTATGAGATTATGGTTCATATTCCTGGTTTCCTAAGAGTTGTTATCTTGATGCAGTGTTGAATTTTATGAAATGCCTTTACTGCATGTATTGAGATGTTCGTGAGACTTTTATTTTAGTGATGTGACACATTATAAAGAGTGAATTTCTAACGTTAAACCGTCATTATATTATCGCAATAAATCCAACTTAGTCATGAGATATCCTTTTTAAGTGTATTGATTGATTTAGGTTTCGGTACATTTTTTAAAGACTTTTGCACCTGTGTTTATGAGTAAAATTGTCCTATAATAGTCCTTCCTTTTAATGTCCTTGTCATACTTTGGTATCAAGGTTATGCTGGCCTTGGGGAATAGTCTTTTTTTTAATTTGTGTTATTTCTTCTTGTTTGCCAGTGGAATCATCTAGGTATAGAGATTTCTATCTGAAATGGTTTTAATTATAGATTCAGTTTCCTTAATAAATATAAGATTATTCCGATTTTTTAATTTTTTCTTCGGTAGTATTAGTTGGATTTTTGTAGAAATTTTTGTTTAGTCCAAAGTTTCAGACTTGTCCTAAAGTTATTCATAGTATCCTCTTATCCTTTTCATGTCTGTAAGATTTGTAGCAATGTCCACTTTTGCATTCCTGCCAAAACCAAAAACCAAACCCTTAGCCATCGAGTTGATTCTGACTCTTAGTGACCCAACAGGACAGAGTAGAACTGCCCCGTAGGGTTTCTGAGGCTATAATCTTTATGAAAGGAGACTGCCACATATTTCTCCTGCACAGTGGCTGGTAGGTTTGAACTACCAACCTCTCAGTTAACAGCCGAGTATTTAACCACTGCACCACCAGGGCTCTTGCATTCCTGTCATTGGTTATTTTTGCCTTCTCTCTTTTTTCCTTCATCAGTCTTGCTAGGATTTTAAATATATTAGTCTTTTCAAGACCCATATTTTGCCACTGAGCCTCTTTTTTGTAATGTTTGTTCTTATCTTTATTTCTTTTTTCTTCCTTGGGTTTCTTTTGTTGTTATCTAATTTCTTGAAATAGATGCTTACCTCTTTAATTTTTAACCTTTTTTCTTTTTTAATATATGCATTTGAGGCTGTAACTTTTTCTATAGGCGTTGTGTTGTTAGGTGCCGTCAAGTCGATTCTGACTCATAGTGACCCTGCGTACAACAGAATGAAACACTGTCCTGTCCTGCGCCATCCTTAAAATTGTTATACTTGAGCCCGTTGTCGCAGCCACTGTGTCAGTCCATCTCTTAAGGGTCTTCTTTTTGCTGACCCTCTGCTTTACCAAGCATGATGTCCTTCTCCAGAGACTGGTACCACTTGATAACATGTCCAAAGTATGTGAGACAAAGTCTTGCCATCCTTGCTTCTAAGGAGCATTCTGGCTGTACTTCTTCCAAGACAGATTTGTTCGTTCTTCTAGCAGTCTATGGTATGTTCAGTATTCTTCGCCAATACCACATTTCAAAGGCATCAATTCTTCTTTGGTCTTCTTTATTCATTGTCCAGCTTCCATATGCATATGAGGCAACTGAAGACACCATGGCTTGGGTCAGGTGCACCTTTAAGTGAGATCTTTGTTTTTTTAACACTTTGAAGAGGTCTTTTGCAGCAAATTGGCCTAGTGTAATGCATCGTTTGATTTCTTGACTGCTGCTTCCATGGGCCCTGATTTCTATAGGTAGGCGGAGCTTAAACTGTATCCTACAGGTTTTGATATTATCATTTAGTTAAAAATAGTTTCTAATTTTTGTTGTGATTTCATCTTTGACCATGAGTTTTTTTTTAAATCTATTTCTTAATTTCTGAATATATGGAGATTTTTGGTTATTTCTTTGTAATTGTACCACCATAAATATTATTTTAAGTTATTTTAGTAATGAAATAAAGTATTTCAGTCCTTAGAAATTTGTTGCCTTGTTGTATGTGCTTTCAAATAATGCGTATTCTGTAGTTGTTGGATACTGAATTCTATGTATATTAGATTACTGATGTTAAGTTGTTCAGTTCCATATCTATACTGATTGTGCATGCTTATTCTCTCAGTGCTGATTATAGCTTTGTCTATTTCTTTGAATAGTTCTGTCATTTTTTAACTTTAATTCTTTTTAAGCCATTCTGAGGCACTTAGAAATTTGGAAATGTAATGTCTTTTTCCTAATTTGAACCTTTTATCCTTGTGAAATATTCCTCTTCATCGCAGGTAACTCTTCTTACCTTAAAGTCTACTTTGGCTGGAATTGATGTTCCAACCAAAAAAATCAAACCTATTGCCTTCAAGTTGATTCTGACTCCTAGTGACCCTACAGGACTGCCCCATAGGGTTTCCAAGGAGCAGCTGGTAGATTCCAACTGCTGACCTTTTGGTTAGCAGCCTGAGCTACCTTAACCACGGGTTCTCTTGATTACTACTTTTTAGTATATTTTATTTCCATCCTTTTGTTTTCAGCCTTTCTGAATTCTGTTTTATATGTGTCCCTTGTAAACAGCATATGGTTGGGTTTTCTAAATACAGTCTAACAATCCTCAGATTTTAACTGGAGCATTTCATCTATTTGTATTAAATGTAATCACCAATACATTTGGTTTTAAATCTGCTGTTTTATTATGTGCTTTTTATTTATTTATCCTACCTGATATATTTTCCTTTTCCTCCTTGCTTTTTTTTTCTTGCCTTTTTTATTTTTTATTTTTTTTATTCCATTTTTTCTTCTGTTTAGGAGTTTTACATTCTCTTAGTAGTCAACGTAGAGATTACAACATGAGTCTATGACCTCGCAAAGTCTATTCTTAATGTGCTTTCATTCCTCTTCCCATGTAAAGCAAGGACTTTAATATGCTTTAGCTATATCTTCTTCCTGACTTAGTTGCTATTGTTGTTGTATACTTTAAATCCAGCATGTCATTATTACTATGTTTTATGCAGTCAGAATTCATTTAGACTTACATAGTTACCATTTTCATTACTCTTCATTTCTCCCTGCATCTCTGACTTTTCTTCTTGGGTCATTTAAATCTTATCTGTAGTATTTTATTTAATGCTGGTCTGGTGGTGACAGATTCTTTGTCTTAGTTTGCCAGAAAATGTCGTTATTGTACCTTCATTCTTTTAAATATTTTATCGTGTTTAAGGTGAGCGTTTACACAGCAAATTAGATTCCCATTTAACAATTTCTGCACAAATTATTCAGTGTTACTGGTTACATTTTTCACAATTTGTCATTACTCTCATTCATCTGTTCCAGTTATATCATTTCCAGTACTCTAGTTTCCCTGCCGCCTTGTCTTCTCACCTTTGCTTTAGAGTAATTTTTGACTATTTGGTCTTCTATTGTTGATTTTTTTTTTTTTTTTTTTTAAGGAAGCTCATCACTCATGGGTGATACCTTCATTTTACAATCCAGTCCATTATTTAGCTAACAAGTGACCTCAAGGAATAATTTTGGCTTAAGGTTTAAATTGTATCTCAGGGCAATAGTCTTGGGGAGTCCTCTAGTCTCAACCCGTCCAGTAAGTCTGAACTTTTTAATAACTTGAGTTCCCTTCCACATTTTTCTCCCATTCAGTAAGGATCCATCTGATGTGGCCCTGATCAGAACTGTCAGTAATGGTAGCTGGGCACCATCTAGTTCTTCTGGTCTCAGAGTAGATGGGGTCGAACACCTTCGTTCTTTTTTTTTTTTTTAAATTTTTATTGTGCTTTAAGTGAAAGTTTACAAGTCAAGTCAGACCTTCATTAAAAAATTTATATACACCTTGCTATATATTCCTAGTTGCTCTCCCCCTAATGGGACAGCACACTCCTTCCCTCCACTGTCATTTTTTGTGTCCATTCGGCCAGCTTCTGACCCCCTCTGCCCTCTCATCCTCTCCTCCAGACAGGAGCCGCCCACATAGTCTCTCATGTGTCTACTTGACCCAAGAAGCTCACTCTTCACCAGTATCATTTTCTATCCCATAGTCCAGTCCAATCCCTGTCCAAAGAGTTGGCTTTGAGATGAACAGCTTCATTCTTGAAGGGTGTTTTTTGCTATGTATAGAATTATAGATTGGCACTTACTTTTTCCTTTTATCACTTTGAGAAAATATTTGTTTTCTGGTTCCATTGTTTCTGTTGAGAAATAAGTATTGAGTTTAATTGTTGCTCCTTTATTTATCCTTCTTAAGGGATGTAGGCTTTCTTAACTCTGTAGGTTGAAATCTTTTTCTTGGTTTTGGAAAATGCTCTGCCATTGTCTCTTCAAATATTTCTTCGATAGGTTCTCACTCCTCCCCGGGTATTACAATTAAGCATGGTAGACCTTTCTTTTCTGTCTACTTTGTCTTTCACCTCCTTTTCTGAATTTTTTCACTTCTCTGTGCTTTGTTCTGGATATTTTCTTCTGATCTAATGTCTAACCCACTAATTCTTTCTTCTTCTGCATCTAAAATGATATTTGACATTATTCATAATCTTGATGATGTTATATTTCCAGTCTAGAATTTCTCTTTAGTTCTTTTTCAAATCTGCTGTGTCATTTTTTAAAATAGTTTCCAGTTCTTTGCCAAAATTTTAGCTATGTCTTACTGTTTCATTCAGCATGGTGATTTTTAAGTCTGTCTAAAAGCCACAATATCTGGAATCATTGAAGGTTTCTATTTCCTATTGTTTTTATTGGTTCTCATTCACCTTGTCTTGTCTCCTTATGTGCTTGGTTATCTTCGTGTGTCAGAGTATTTAAAAAATTATTTGTACAGATATTTTGGGGCCTAGGATGATGTTAACTTTCTTCCAAAGAATATTTTCATTTTTTTTTCTTCCGGGTCCTAGAGCACTAGCAATTTGGGACTACTTTAATCCAGTTTTAGTGATTACAATTTTCTGAACCATTCCAGTGACTTGAAGCTAGGCTACTGCCACTTCAAAGACTGCTATAATTTCGGTTTTACCCTTATACCTAAGATTCAAACCTTCAGGACCCAGCGTCAAGCATAGGGGTTTTTACCAGGCAGCAACCCACCCTTCACTAGGTCTACCCCAGGGAGTAGCAGACTTTTTCTGTGATGGACCAAAGAGTAAATATTTTACACTTTGTGGACCATACAATCTCTGTCGCAACATTTGAGTCTGCCATTATTCCACAAAAGCAGCCATAGGCAATAGGTGAATGAATGAGCATGAATGTTTCCAGTACTACTTAATTTGTAGGCATTAGTCCAGATTTCGTCCACAGGCCATAGTTTGTCAACACCTACTATAGTCTGTGGAAATCTCAGACTCTTAGCCACGCTTTCTGAAATTGAGGTCAGCCCTAAATGCTAGGCTAGCCTCCTCTTGGTCTGCCTTGCTAGTTCTCCAGTGCCTTCAAGCATATACTGATTTTTCTTACATTTGGTGCAGTTGTTCTTAGTAGAAGATTTAATCTGAAATACCTAATCTATCATTATCAGAAACAGGAGTCGTAATCAATTTTAAAAGCAATGAGTTTGTTTTTTTCCCCATCTCAAGAATAGCAGTTTCTTGAGTAGTTCTCAGAAAATATATCTCACTAGCACCCTGTGCTAGTAATAGCTACATCCCCCCACCAAAAAACAAAACAAAAACAAAAAACAGTATCAGGACACGTTGCTGCGGTCTTCCCAGAAACCTTGCTCATCCCAAGGTTAACGTTACAGAGCAGTACTGTTCCCCAGAACCATCTGCAGTGATGGACATGTTCTGTATCTGCACTGTCTAATAGGATAGTCCACCTGTGGCTATGAAACACTTAAACTGTGGCTGGTACAACTGCAGAATTACTTTAAATTAAAAAAGGCACATGTGGCTGTTTAGTTTGGGCTGGATGCAGCGTAAAAGAGTCTTAGTACACAGATGTTCCTACACTCCCGCCCACTTAAGTGCCCATTTTCCAGGGCTCTTGCAAGAAATACTTAACCTAAATGTGTTCAATGGATGGGATTTCACGAAATATCCTAAGTTTTGCAGAATGTTTACATTTTTCCCTACCATTCACCTGATGTGATGAAGGTACACTTGTTTTCCTAACTGGGCCACATAAAATTGATGGCAGTCACTCAATTT
Organism: Elephas maximus indicus; assembly: GCF_024166365.1. Lineage (NCBI taxonomy): Eukaryota > Metazoa > Chordata > Mammalia > Proboscidea > Elephantidae > Elephas > Elephas maximus. Next base: position 62,169,818 of record NC_064831.1, on the reverse strand, counting down.
ACTTTCTAACACGGATTTTCTCTGCAGGGCAAGGGGCGTATTCGTCGAGGAAACTATCCAAGTCCTTCCTCTCCCGTTGTAGTTCGGTTGCCCTCCGTGTCTGATGTCTCAGAAGAGGCCTTGACTAGTGAGGCAGCCGTGGAGACTGACATCACAGAACAGCAGCAAGCAGCTATGCAACAGGAGGAGAGAGTGCTGACCGAGCAGATTGAGAGCCTCCAGAAAGAGAAGTAAGTTTCCAGGGGGAAGAGGAGATTCAAGTTATTTTCTGGTTTCATTTCCTTCCTTCTATCCTTTCTTTATTTGTCCATATTCACAAAGTCTCCTCCGTGTGTCAAACATTCTGTCAGGTGTTACAGGAGATGTGGAGAAGACAAAGACACGATGCCCGTACTCGGGCAGCAGTGTGAAAGTTGTCACCTCAGGAAAGGAAACTCCCTGAGCTGGGAAACCTGATGCTGCCTTAGTGATGATTTTGGAGAGGCTGATTGGGAGGAGGACACGGTACCCAAGTGGGAAGTCAGACTTATTCAGGATTCAGCTGGCAGCAGTAATAGATATCCAAGATGAGGTACTAGATCCTAATAGGGCAGAGACCAGCCTCAGCGAACAGATTTGTTTTCCAAAGGAGGAATAGCATTTCCAGGCTAAGACAGAGTCCATTTCAAGAATGGACATTTTTTACGACTCTGTGAAGGAAGGTTATTATCTCAAGATCAGTGTGGCTGTGGGACCACCAACTTGATGGTCAGGGTAAGGCAACAAGCAGAGTGGGTGCTGGGATACTGGGTAGGGAAATGGGTTGCAATTTCAGAGAGTGACAAATAAGAATCTCTGTGACCTCCGTCATCACTGGGATAGGGGTGGGGTGGTAGGGTGACACTACACTTCGGGGATAATATGAACATCTTATGGTTCTCTCTGAAGGTAATGTGTTCTAGTTCTGGTTGACAATGCTGTCTCTTAAAAAGTCTTAAAAAGATTTTTATTCTTGAGTCCCAGGATTCCAGGTGTGAGAGCGTGATCCATGACGGGGGAGGCTGTTAAAGTACTTCCACCTGTCAGGACTGATTCTGGAATTTGGGCAAGCTGAAAAAGCAACTGGGGCTCAGTTGTGATGAACATGATAAGGCAAAGGTAGTATACATTGCCCAGGGGCTGGCTATTTTGCTGTAAAAGTGATCTGAAAAGAGGGTGAAAGGATTTAACTCAGCTTCGATGAAGATGGTATCAGAGGTCTTAAAGGAAGAGTAGGAATTTGCTGAGAACAGGAAAAGTCTTTCCAGAAAAAGGCTGGGCCATGTCTCGGAGGCATGAGTGCACATGGCTGATGGCAATTGTAGCTGTAGCAGTGAGTTGCTGGTAAGACGATCCTTGAAAAGATTGTCCATGAAATTAGGCAGAATGGAAGTGAAACTAAGAAGGCTCTGGCAGGAAGGAAGCTTGGTGAAGAGGGAGTACTAGTTAGAAGGATAAGGAAATTATGGACAGAGAGTGGAGTATTGGATTTTTTTTTTTTTTTAATATTTCCAGGTAAGACAAGCTCAATGATCTGCCCATGGGGAAAAATTGCTTATATATAAAGTAGAAAAAAAAAGGCTGTTGAAAGTTAAAGGCATAAAGGAACTTTGGGGTTAGGGAATTGAAGTGTTTTTACAAAGATATTGATGGAAAGACATCAAAGTGATGTCAGGTGGTAGTGGGAAAGCAAGATTAGAAGCAAGTACTGAAGACCTGAGGGACATGGGGACATGACTGAGAGGTAGGTGGGTGACAGTGATGAAGAGGAGTAGAGAATGCTGTGACTGGTGATGGCATAAGCTGCAAAGGATGGAAGAGATCACTTACTGTTCTTCATCTAGCATCCTGTCTGTGGTCAGGATAGAGAGTATAGAATGTAGGCAGTTAGTAAAGTTTTATGGAAAACAGTTTTAGAGCTGGAAGGAATCCTTTTTGTAGATGAGGAAGCTGAGGTCCAGAGAGAGAAACGTACTTTCCTGATGTATTTTGAATGAGTTGAGAGTGAGAGTAGAACACTGATCTCCTAGTGCAGGGTTCATTTTACCAAAAGATCTTACAGCTGCAGCGTCTTTCCCCACCCGTCCCACCCTCACCTCTGTTATTGGTCCTAGCCTTTGCTGTCTTTCATTTCAGTGTAGTCTTAGCCTTCACTGTTACCTTAGCTTACAGCTTATCACCACCCTTGATAGGGGCAGTAAGAAATGTGACTGCCTGCGACTTAGATTCCCAGCTTTCATGGCGGATCTTTTTTCCTGTTACCATTCTACCACTTTCTGTCAAAGGCTAATGGTTTCCTGACTGTGTCTTACAGGGAGGAGCTAACATTTGAAATGCTTATACTGGAACCCCGTGCATCTGATGATGAAACCCTTGAGTCTGAGGCCTCCATTGGGACTGCGGATAGCTCAGAAAATTTGAATATTGAGCCTGAAGGGGTTATCTCTGAGAAATCAGGTAAGTGAACACATTAGACCAGACTCCAGATTTGTTTTGCAAAGGATGAATGAGGATTCCCTGACCTCACGTGACAAAGTGGCAGAATCCTAAGGAGTTGAAATATATATTGGGCATTGTGAAGCTTCCATATAAACTATTCATCCAGCTATTTTTCTGGTTTAATGTTTTCTCCTGTAATATCACCATATCACAACACACGTTGTCTTACCCATGATCATTTTCTAAGGGTGGGTAGTAAGAGTTGGGCCCCACTGTGAGATGGGGCTATACTGAAGGAGGTATTTAAATGGCTGGCATGTGTCAGGGAGACATAGAACTTACTGTATGTCTTGGGAGTTTTGTAAATGATAATGACAGTTCTAGGCCTCGCCTAGTGGCATAGTCAAGCACCCGACTTCCTAAGAGTTGATTCTGAAATGATATCCGTACAAACGCTTGGTGAGGTCTTCTTGAGTTGTGACTCTGCACAGAGTAGGTCAGCCTGGAGTCTCCACATCTTAGTCCAGCCGCCTTCACACATGAACAGCAAGGCCTCTTCATTACATGATGATTTGCTTCAGAGGGAACTGTCACTTACAGCTGTGGTCTCTTTTTTGCATTAGAGAGAAGCTTAGCCCTTAGCTCCCTGAAGGCAGCTGGCAAGTCTGAACCTTCAAGCAAGTTGCGAAAGCAGCTAAAAAAGCAGCAAGACTCTTTGGATTCAGTGGACTCTTTGGTCTCTTCTTCATGTCCGCCTAACACTGCATCTTCTCACGGGACCAGAAAACGATTTCAAATTTATTCCAAATCTCCATTCTACCGAGCTTCCTCAGCTGGTGAGGCCCTGGGAATGGAAGGGCCGTTGAGCCAGACCAAATGCCTGGAAGACAGGCCTCAATTCATTAGCAGAGGAACATTCAACCCTGAAAAGGGCAAACAAAAATTAAAAAATGTGAAAAACTCACCTCAGAAAACCAAAGAGACCCCAGAGGGAACAGTAATGTCTGGCCGCAAGAAAACTGTGGACTCAGATAGCAGCTCTGCCCAACAGCCAGCTCTCTTTGGAAATAATGAGTTTATGGTCTGAACTGGCAGATGTGTGTCCCTTTACAGCCACAGAGTGGTAAACACATCTCATCTTTGGGGCCTCTTCTTATCACCTCGTCCACAATAGCCCATCCTAAGTGTGGTCCTGCCTCTTGCCCAGGCATGCAGCTAAGACCTTGTGTGCCGAGTCCCTAGGCCTCCTGCAGAAAGGGAAAGGCCTCTTTGAAGCCTGCTGGGGTCGGTGCCAGCTCTGGCTTGGCTGCTGTATTTGAAATGAGATTTCACCAAAAGCCAACCTAGGGCCTGTGTGTCTTGGTCAGGTGTGGAGGTCTTTGTAGCTGCCTCTCCCAGCCCTCTTTTCCCTTCCCAGATGTGGGCGTTCAACTGGGAGAGGGGGATATTGTGGGCTTAAGGAACCCACTGATTTCTGACATTTGAAGAAAACATTTAAATCTTTCTTAACCATGAAAGCAGAAGCCTTTGGGTTTATTTTGGGATAGTTAGGAACTGGGATGAATATAATTTTTTTCCAAGGATTTATAACAAAAAGCCTGAGCCCTCTATTTTAAGATTTTTGAAAAACAACACTCCATGTTATGTTCTGGGGAAGGTAAAAAAGCAGTTGTTTCCATGAAGCCGTCAGAGAGCATCTCGGCCATCTGGTTATACGTGAAGAAGGAGAGTACATGTTTTGCTTTTTGATGATGTCTTGAAGTCATAACAATCAGCGCTGGTTTAACTCCTGGTTATTAGTTCCTGCCAGGTATCTTGCATGGGCTAAAGTTTCACTAGCCGTACTGTTCTCATGTTTCTTGGTCCAGTATTTCTTTTTTTTTTTTTTTGGTAGTTGGGGGGAAAAAAATAAAAGGTACTAAAAGGCCCTTTTTTGAAAAACAGCAGTCTCCAGCCCTGGTGTTTGAAAGATCCTTGGGTGGATCTTCTACATTTCCTTGTGCCACTTCACTTAGTGGACCCTTCCTAAGCTGGAGACTCGTAGGTCCAATTTTTTTTAACTGTTCCAGAAATATGGTGACCCCTAAACCTAAACATGGGGGTTCATCCTAATCCATCCAGGTTTTTCTCTTTTTGTAAAGATTAAAACTGAAGACCACATATGAGCCTATTAATCTGCTGGTGGGTTTGCACCACAGACTCAGACAGATAATGTGACCATTTAGTCCCTTCTCCAAAACATTCACACATAACATTGCATGAATAAGTGTTACAGAACGCTGCCAAAAAAAAAAAAAAAAAAAGTTTTTTAATATGACCTATCTTTTATCTTTTCCTCAGACCATCAGTATTAAATAGATGAAAATAAAATCAAGGACTACTTGAAGCTATTTTTGTTAATATTCTGGTTACTGAAGTTTACTGTAAATATATATGTATAGTATGCGTATTTCTTTTTAACCTGGTGATTCCCCCCTTCCCGTGGAATTTCTTCCCACAGATTAGGGGCCTCTTGAGCAGGAGGGTGAGATCTCCCATCCCTGAACTGAGGGATAAGGAACCATCCTCTTCACCACTGGGTGTCTCCATACACCCAGGTTATTACAGCCTTTTAAGCTTCTTAGCATTCGTGGGATTAGAAATCTGTTTTTGCTATTTATAATGTTTGACAAATAATGTATGAAAAACATGATACTCTTTCTTGAGGTAAGTATGTGAAATGTTTATTTTTAAAGTTACTAAATGCATCTTGTCTAACTACTACATGCACTGTTCTGAAAAAGAGCCTGTACCATCTGTAACCTGAATTTTGGTTATTCTTTCTTTTCATGCTTCTTTGAAGTTATGGAAATACTAAGTCTTTCACTAAGGCGGAGTCTCTCCTGTTACACAACACTGAACCTCATGCCCCTGCCTCAGTGGCCATTGTCCAACCCTAGAGGTCAGGCTTAGAGCGGCAGCTACAGGTAGCAGGAGTCTAACCCCTCCCTGGGCTTGGTTCAGAATTGACCCAGGGAAAGGAAGCTTTGCAATATCTCCAGAATGATGATGCTTAAGGAGTACATATTGGACATTATATCCCACAAATATCTGCCACCTTGTTCCTTCTGCCCTGAGGAATAGGAAAGCCTCGGCATGGTCAGGTCAAAGTGGTATTGCTAGAGCCTCAGGTCGCAGGGCCAGGTGGCACAGTCCTGTGTGTCAGAGTTCTCAGGAGAGTGATGTTCTGCTGTGCGTGACTGCTGCTCTCTGCCCGCTCCAGGTCGTTTGCTGAGTACCGTACAGAAAGAGAGAACCTTGTTGAATAATGTCCTTTGGCCCAGAGGAATGGCCTGGGGAACACATTTTGGCACATGTTCTCCCTTGGAAATCTTGGTGGGGTTTTTTTGGCAAAATAAGTTTTTGGGAGTTAAAACTATTCACATAGGTCACTTCATAGGAACTAAGTGATGGATGTTAAGAGACTTCATAATTTTTCTCAGGGACCTGAAACCTGAATTTGGATACAATTAAATAAAAAACACTTGTTTTTCAGTTGCTAGATTTGTGGATTTCTAGTTATTTAACAAGCTGCCAGAATGGGGCGTTGGTGGGGAAGGCAGCGTGAAGGAGAGATCCATGCAACTGTAAGAATGGAGAGCAAGTGTGGAACCCTCCTGAAAGAAAAAGAAAAGTGGTTGTTCTCATAGGAGAACAGGCATTGCTGGCCTGAAAAAGATACGAAGCCATAACCCTTAAAAACTGTCAGGACAAAGTGCTGTTCTATTCTCAGCTGTTCTTAACTAGCCCTCTCCCTGGTTAATGTGACATCACCACAGAGTGATGCTGCATTCCAGTCACTTACCATTAACATATTTAACCTTAATATGTGTCAAAGATGTGTCTTTCTTTTGTTTTTCCTTTGCTGGTATGTTTCTTTGATCTCGAAGGCTCCAAACCCCTGCATGGTAACAACATGGCAGACCCATACTTGGAGCCCTTACTCCAAAGTGCAGACCATCTTATTCACATCACACGTTCCCCGCCCTTAACAAAGCCTACATTTTCAGTTCTGCCCACTGAAGCCAACATAATCCTTCAGTTGCATAAGTATCACGGACAGCGAGCGTAGTGGAAACAGAGAAGTGTGACTTTAGAGTTATATTCCGTGTCACAAAGTGCAGTGAATTAGTACTTTAACAGCAAATACAGGCAGGATTCAGGGAGCTGACAGACTTAGGTTGTAATGCACTTTGTACTTCCTGCCGTTTTAGTTATTCTGCCACTCTGGGCTTCTGAAAACACAAAGGGAGGTACAGCCTTCCCAGTGTGAGCCTTGCAGGGCCAGAGGAGCCTAAGGTCAGGGAATAGGGTACTAGAGCCACACCGCCTCATTCCTTGGAAACCTGCCACAGTTCTTACGCTGCTGGGAGGTTAGTGAAGACTTCTGTCCTGTGTTCCATCACACTACGAGTGTTTTCACTGACAATGACAGAGGGTCACAGAAGGAGAGTATGCTGAAAAGAGGAGGTCCAGCAAGGTTCTGCCACCCAACTTCACTGCCTGTGGGCGTGTCTTAACAAATGAATGTGTTCCTTTCACAAGCACTTTGGTCAACTAGAAGGAAGAAAGTATTCTCAGGATGTGTTCAAAGCTAAGAGAGTTTTAATTTTAAAAAGAAACACAGTCCAGACTCCCTCCCCTGCACACACCCCCGCCCCACCTTGGGGAGCTGGATGTAGGGATGGGTCACTCTGTGTTGACATATGTGTCTGTCTATCCATAATTTTGTGACAGCTCCCCAGCACTGCCCCCCAGCACCATCCTAGACTTGGTAGTAAAATTCCATGGTATTTGTGGAGTCTTCTGTCTTTCTGTGCCCCTAGAATACTTTTAATCATTTTTCTCTGGGACCACTCCCATATTTGAATCAGTGTTAGAGATAACGGCAAACTGATGATTGTGGAGATGGATCTGTTTAGGTCGTGTTGGTTTTTGGTTGAAACTGTTTTGAAAAAAGCCCCACCAACGGGTCTTATCACCTTGCTATCCATCCATACTTAATGCCTATTTATCAACCCTCTTAGGTCATGTAAAAGCTGCACCCTTTAAACCAAGTAAATGTATTTACTGTGGAAAGGGTGTAAACTACAGATTAGTATTATATTATTTTAATGGACTTAAAATAATTTATAAGTATGCTAAGTGTAAATTTTTAAGAGAGTATGTATTGTAAAAGGACATATCCTGTGAAATATAATATCGTTTTACTGTTTAATAGAATAATTCTATGAGAAGAATGATTGATCTCACCCACAAAACTGATTACATTCCTGATGCAATCAACAGGCACTTTGTAATTTCATTTTTTGTTTTGGGGGTTTTTTGGGGGGGGGAGGTGGGGAGGAAGACATCATCTGTAAAGTTTGTGTCATTCAATGTGTACACCGTATGGCTACACAAAAACAGCTTGAACAAATCACTCCATGGCTCATTAAAGAACAAAGCTTCCAGAAGCTGCAATATGTGTGGTTTGTGTCTGACCATCCTGGCTCCCACCCCAACTCACCTCAGCCTGACCCCAAGGAACAGCAGTGATTCGTTAGTTAAGCTACTTTGTTTTAAGGAGAGGACCCAGTCCAAAGCGGACATATCACGAAGATATGTTACTGGAACAGTTACTGGAATTCAGTCGAATTCAAGTGCAGGTGAGACTCGGGGTTGATTTTTCTATAACGGATGCTAGCTGCTGCCTATCTGAACTTCACTTAGCGTAGGGCCAGGGTAGGCCGTAAGTCTGCATTTGGTGCTGTATGTATTTTCAAGATGCAGAGAGCTTGGGATTTTAAATTGGGTTGGACCAGAGTTTTAATACCCTAAAGTGACCCCAAAACAAAGGATCTGCAAGATTGTCATCCTGAGATGAGTAAGGGGAGATCTGACAGAAGCTTGAAGGCAGTGGCAGAATATTTTTTTTAAAGAAATGGACTGACTGTACTTCCTGTTCTGCATCTTGCTGTCTCTTAAGAGATTCTTTCTATCTCAGCACATACAGACCCGCTCATTTCTTTTTAACAGTTGCCCAGCTTTGGGTTGTACGGCTGCACCATCATTTATTTCACCACCCCCTATTGATGGACACTTGGGTTGTTTCCAGTTCTTTGCTAGTTAACAACACTGCAGCAAACATCCTTGCACATGTATCTTTGCCCAGTTACTGCTGTTGTGTCTGTGGTACAGATTCTTAGAACTGAGCAGAATTTTGGAAAATTCTCACTGCTCTTGTCAAATTGCTTCAGTAATTGGTCCCATCTTCCTCTCCACTGCTCTTTGTTTTCATTACTTTGCCGCCTGTTTTTACATGTGTATTCGTTCAGATGAACTTTAGTATCACTTTGTCAAGTCTTGTCAGGCCATATTTTTAATATGAATACAGGGATGAACAGCCACCATGCCAGCCTTGATAAGTTCACAGTCTGGCAGGGGCTGGGGTGGGGATAGAGGAGTAATGGGGGTGACATCTAATAAACAGTTACCCAGTGAGACCAGGGGTGGTACTGAAGGCTGGACCACTGGCCTTGGGAGCCTCCAGGAAAGAGTGGCTTTCCGGGTCTGGGGCAATTAGGGAGGCCTCCATGGGGGCGGTTTTGTTAGCAGAATAAGGTTCTTGCCTCTCACTGGTCAGGAACGAACAGGTAAGGCACATAGGGTTTCCCACAGGAGCAAAGCTTTATTGAAGAGGCTTGCAAGCAGAGACAAGGAGAGCCTAGAGCAACGCATATTCCTGTCTCACAGAACAAAAGAACGGCCGAGTTTTTAAAAGTTTCTTGGGCGGGAAAAGATTCATGTTTATTCATAGGCACAGATGGGGATATGTTATCTATGGTGCATGCTCAGCAGCTTTCCAAGATGGCTCTTGACCTGGAGGCCTCGGGGATTCCTAGCAGGACTTATTATGGGGTGTCACGCCTGCGCAGTCTCTTGCTCCCTGGGTTCGATTCCCCGGCTGGGGCTGTAGCCCCTTACTGCCCCTGGTGGAAGGTCACACAGCAGTCACAGGTGGATATTCTGCGCATGTCCCTGGGGCTGCTTTTCTCCAGCTGCCTCTGAAAGGCAACTTTAAAGAAGTTTGTGGGCTATTTTTAGATTCCCCGCACCATTGTTCTGGGGAATGGCTTTGTTTCTGCACCCTGGCCCATTTCTTGTTACTTTGCAGATTTGGGGGCCCCTCAGTTCCATGTCTTACTAACTCCCTAGGTTCTGCACCCAACCCCCTATTACCTCCCTGATAGTATAGCCTATTTCTCTTTTACTTCTCCTCCAACCACACCAGTCTCTTCGCTGTTTCTCAAACAGGCACTGATCTCAGGGCCTTTGCTCCCTGTCTTAGTTTCCTGTCTAGCTTTTGTACTGTTGACGGTGCATTTTCTGGAATACCGACTCATTGAACTCTCGCAGCAGCCTTGTACAATAAGTACCATTATCTCCATTTTCCAGATAAGGAAACTGAGAATGGAGGTTTTTCCCAACTCCAGTCTCTGAGCTCTTCACCCCCCACCCCCCAGCCCCCGCTCTGCTGCACTTCCCCCCAGCATCGACCCCCTGCACACACAGGGCTGTATGAGCTACTCTGAGCCACACTGGCTCGGCTGGCGGGGCCCTGGGCCGTGGACACTGCCCCAGTGGTGCTTCCTTTAAAAAGCCAGGGACATGAGGAGTGAGCTTCTTGGATCAGGTGGACACTAGAGACCATGTAGACATCTCCTGCCTGGAGGGGAGATGAAAGGGTGGAGGGGGTTAGAAGCTGGTGAAATGGACAGGAAAAAAGAGAGTGGAGGGAGAGAGTGGGCTGTCTCATTGTGGGGAGAGTAATTGGGAGTGTGTAGCAGGGTGTATATGCGTTTTTGTGTGAGAGACTAACTTGGTTTGTAAACTTTCACTTAAAGCACAATAAAAATTATTCAAAAAAAAGCCATGGATTGGCAAGGAGGTAGTAAAATTATCTCTATTTGCAGATGACATGATCTTATACACAGAAAACCCTAAGGAATCCTCCAGAAAACTACTGAAACTAATAGAAGAGTTTGGCAGAGTCTCAGGTTATAAGATAAACATACAGAAATCACTTGGATTCCTCTACATCAACAAAAAGAACATCAAAGAGGAAATCACCAAATCAATACCATTCACAGTAGCCCCCAAGAAGATAAAATACTTAGGAATAAATCTTACCCAAAGATGTAAAAGACCTATACAAAGAAAACTACAAAGCACTACTACAAGAAACTAAAAAGGACATACTTAAGTGGAAAAACATACCTTGCTCATGGATAGGAAGACTTAACATAGTAAAAATGTCTATTCTACCAAAAGCCATCTATACGTACAATGCACTTCCGATCCAAATTCCAATGACGTTTTTTAATGTGATGGAGAAACAAATCACCAACTTCATACGGAAGGGAAAGAAGCCCCAGATAAGTAAAGCATTACTGAAAAAGAAGAAGAAAGTGGGAGGCCTCACTCTACCTGATTTTAGAACCTATTATACAGCCACAGTAGTCAAAACAGCCTGGTACTGGTACAACAACAGACACATAGACCAATGGAACAGAATTGAGAACCCAGAATATAAATCCATCCACATATGAGCAGCTGATATTTGACAAAGGCCCAGTGTCAGTTAATTGGGGAAAAGATAGTCTTTTTAACAAACGGTGCTGGCATAACTGGATATCCATTTGCAAAAAAATGAAACAGGACCCATACCTCACACCATGCACAAAAACTAACTCCAAGTGGATCAAAGACCTAAACATAAAGACTAAAACGATAAAGATCATGGAAGAAAAAATAGGGACAACGTTAGGAGCCCTAATACAAGGCATAAACAGAATACAAAACATTACCAAAAATGACGATGAGAAACCAGATAACTGGGAGCTCCTAAACATCAAACACCTATGCTCATCTAAAGACTTCACCAAAAGAGTAAAAAGACCACCTACAGACTGGGAAGAATTTTCAGCTATGACATCTCCGACCAGCGCCTGATCTCTAAAATCTATATGATTCTGTTAAAACTCAACCACAAAAAGACAAACAACCCAATCAAGAAGTGGGCAAAGGTTATGAACACGCACTTCACTAAAGAAGATATTCAGGCGGCTAACAGATACATGAGAAAATGCTCTCGATCATTAGCCATTAGAGAAATGCAAATAAAAACTACGATGAGATTCCATCTCACTCCAACGAAAAACAAAAAGCTGGCATTAATCCAAAAAGCACAAAATAATAAATATTGGAGAGGCTGCGGAGAGATTGGAACTCTTATACACTGCTGGTGGGAATGTAAAATGGTACAACCACTTTGGAAATCTATTTGGCGTTATCTTAAACAGTTAGGAATAGAACTACCACACAACCGAGAAATCCCACTCCTCGGAATATATCCTAGAGAAATAAGAGCCTTCACACGAACAGATATATGCACACCCATGTTTATTGCAGCTCTGTTTACAACAGCAAAAAGCTGGAAGCAACCAAGGTGTCCATCAACGGATGAATGGCTAAATAAATTGTGGTATAGTCACACAATGGAATACTACGCATCGATAAAGAACAGTGACCAATCTGTGAAACATTTCATAACATGGAGGAACCTGGAAGGCATTATGCTGAGCGAAATTAGTCAGAGGCAAAAGGACAAATATTGTATAAGACCACCATTATAAGATCTTGAGAAATAGTATAAACTGAGAAGAACACATACTTTTGTGGTTATGAGGGGGGGGAGGGAGGGAGGGGGGGAGAGGGTTTTTTACTGATTAGTAGATAAGAACTGCTTTAGGTGAAGGGAAGGACAATACTCTATACGTGGAAGGTCAGCTCAACTGGACTGGACTGGACCAAAAGCAAAGAAGTTTCCGGGATAAACTGAATGCTTCAAAGGTCAGCGGGGCAAGGGTGGGGGTTTGGGGACTATGGCTTAAGGGGACTTCTAAGTCAATTGGCAAAATAATTCTATTACGAAAACATTCTGCATCCCACTTTGAAATGTGGCGTCTGCAGTCTTAAATGCTAACAAGCGGCCATCTAAGATGCATCAATTGGACTCAGCCCACCTGGATCAAAGGAGAAGGAAGAACACCAAGGTCACACAATAACTAAGAGCCCAAGAGACAGAAAGGGCCACAGGAACCAGAGACTTACATCATCCTGAAACCTGAAGAACTAGATGGTGCCCGGCCACAACCGATGACTGCCCTGACAGGGAGCACAACAGAGAACCTCTGAGGGAGCAGGAGAACAGTGGGATGCAGACCCCAAATTCTCATAAAAAGACCAGACTTAATGGTCTGACTGAGACTAGAGGAATCCCGGTGGTCATGGTCCCCAAACCATCTGTTGGCCCAGGACAGGAACCATTCCCGAGGACAACTCATCAGACATGGAAGGGACTGGACAATGGGTTGGAGAGAGATGCTGATGAAGAGTGAGCTACTTGTATCAAGTGGACACTTGAGACTGTGTTGGCATCTCCTGTCTGGAGGGGAGATGGGAGGGTAGAGAGGGTTAGAAACTGGCAAAATCAGCACGAAAGGTGAGGCTGGAAGGAGGGAGCGGGCTGACTCATTAGGGGGAGAGTAAGTGGGAGTATGGAGTAAGGTGTATATAAGCTTATATGTGACAGACTGACTTGATTTGTAAACTTTCACTTAAAGCACAATAATTATTAAAAAAAAATAATAAACTTAGAATTAGGGAAAAATTCACTACATTATCTTCCTCCCCAACCCCCTCCCCATTTCACCTTACACCTGTTTTGGCATTTGGGAACCACTCATCTTTTTCAACTTTATCATCCAATATCTGAGTGCCCAGCAACTCTTGTTAGGTGCTAACGCACTGCCGCTAGGGATCTAATAATCTAATAATCAGCAAGACAGATGCCTTGGGGAGCTTGTGTCCAACAATTGTTTGATACCTTGAGTATAAGGAGGTGCTGGGAACATAAGACACCTAGCCCTGGTCAAGGAGTAAGACAGATGACTTGGGGAGCTTGTATCCAACAATTGTTTGATAGATATCTTGAGTATAAGGAGGTGCTGGAAACATAAGACACCTAACCCTGGTCAGGGAGTAAGAGGGGATTTCCCAGTAGAACTGTCCTTTACACTGAGACCTGAAGGATCACTAGGTGCTATCCAGAGATGGAAACCTGAGGAAGGGAACTCATTTTACAGATAGGGAACAACCTCCAGAGAGGGGAAATGGCTTTACCTAAGTCATGCAGTGAATTTACTGGCAGAGCAAAAATGGCAAGCTGGGTTTGAATTCCATTTCTCCTGCAGTGTATTGCTCTGCCTCTTCAGCAAAAATCCTTGGGCTCTTTATTAGATCTTGGCTACTCCTTCAAATGGTCATTTCAGATGAGAACCCTGATTTCTGATCTCCCAACTCTATTTCCCATCTCCTTCTACAATAGTGTAGGCATAATTCTTATAATAAATCTCCTATCCCACAACCTCAAAGCGATTCGGGTTCCCTTGACTGAATTCTGACACAAAAATCTTTTTTGTTGTTGCTTACCCTTTTTTTTTTTTAAACAGGTCTTTTTTTTTTTTTAATTGTACTTTAGATGAAGGTTTACAGAGCAAATTAGTTTCTCATTAAACAATTAATACACATACTGTTTTGTGACATTGGTTGCCAACCCCACAACATGTCAACATTCTCCCCCTCTTGACCTTGGGTTACCAGCTTTCCTGTCCCCTCCTGCCTTCTCATCCCTGCCTCTGGGCTGGTGTGCCCATTTAGTTTTGTTTTGTTTTATGGGCCTGTTTAATCTTTGGCTGAAGGGTGAACCTCAGGAGTGACTTCAATACTGAGTTAAAAGGGTGTCCAGGGGCCATATTCTCAGAATTTCTCCAGTCTCTGTCAGACCAGTAAGTCTGGTATTTTTTTGTGAGTTATTAGCCTTACATTTTAAGTGTAACCCTAGGGGTGTGCGTGTGTAATATATATGTTCTCCCTTTTGTATACTAGCATACTATACTATCGTACAGTAATTTTCTCAGCCTAAGTGGTGCCAACAGTTTGCACTGGACTACTAAAGTAAAGCTTAGCGGTTCCCACACAACAGGTTCCCACACAACAGCCACTCCGGGGGACAAAGGCCTAGCAATCTGCTTCCGTAAGGATTAACCAAAACCAAACCCAACCCACTGCCATCAAGTCGATTCTGACTCATAGCGACCCTATAGGACAGAGTAGAACTGCCCCACGGGGTTTCCAAGGCTGGGATCTTAATGTAAGCAGGCTGCCACATCTTTCTCCCCAGGAGCTGCTGGTGGTTTCCAACTGCAATCTAGCAGTTTAACGAAGATTACAGGCAAGAAAACCCTATAGAGCAGTTGTAAGTCAAAATTCACTCAACTGCTATGGGTTTTATTTTGTGGCTTTTTTGGTAAGAGTTTGATGCGATATAATTCACATCCTATACAATTCGCCCATTTAAGTGTACAACTCAATGGTTTTTAGGATATTCAGAATTGTGCAACCATCACCACTACATATTAGAACATTTTGAACAAAGATATCCTCCATGCTTTATCACTCCCCAGTCAGGCAGGTGGTGTGTGATCAACCGGACCTGAAGCCCGTGGTGCAGGTCTTCAGATAGATCCTACACGCGCGCTATGCCCACGTGCTGCGCAGCGCTGCGCTGCGCCCCTTCTAGTTGTCAACGCGCGGGGGAGCCAGAGCCGACAAAAAGCCGCTCTTCGGCGCCTCTCATCATTCCCTCAGGTGTGCCAGAGCTGCAGTTCCGTTGGCGACCCACGGGGGAGCCAGAGCCGGAGAAGAACCGCTGTGTGGTTCTCGTAATTCCCTCAGGTGTGCCAGAGCTGCAGTTCCCGTTGTCGACCCCCGGGGGAGCCAGAGCTAGAGAAGAGCTGCTGTTCTCTAAAAAACCCACGAACCGTAAATCCCTAAGGTGTACGCACATGTGATTTGTCCCCACGAGGGCAAGACAGTGATCGAGACTAGGGGGCGCGAGGAGGAAAACGCAAAAGGGCGGACACCGGTTGTGGTGAAACCTGGCTGGAACTGAGAATCTGAGGAGACGAGCCAAGATTGACTGGATATGCGTATGCAATTACTCCAAGTCTTCTCCCACCTGAGTCCTCTATGCCGCGCTGTTTGAGGCTTTTCCTCAAATCCCCAGTGAAGGACCTTGAATGCCAAACTTAGAGCTTGGACCATAGGGTGGGTAGGAAGAGGCACGTTGGAGCTGGAAGTCAATATGGGATTAACTGCCTAATTTCCACTCCCCTTCCTAACCCTTCCACTAGCGACCTCCCAGGGAGACCCAGGCTTTTCTAAATCTATAGAATCAACTTACACAAAAAGTTTGGGACTATGGGCTCCTATCGGAGGAATGTGCATTAAAAACCTTCAGGAAGAAAGTTGGTCCTTTAAATGACCTCTGCAGGCCTGATTTCTGAGACTGTGACAGGCAGGTGGGGAGGGGGTGGTGGCCTGGAGAAGGAACTGGATGATCTGGCATTCATTGGCTGAGGGAGTGAGGGAGGCTTGTGCACTCTGGGCCCTAGAGCAGGGGCAGGATCCCAACAGTCCTGACAACCTAACCCGGTGGCAGGTGAGTCCAGCAAACAGGTGGACTCTGTGTCCCTGGCTTTTTTTTTTTTTTAATAATTTTTATTGAGCTTTAAGTGAACGTTTATAAATCAAGTCAGTCTGTCACATATAAGCTTATATACACCTTACTCCATACTCCCACTTACTCTCCCCCTAATGAGTCAGCCCGCTCCCTCCTTCCAGCCTCTCCTTTCGTGCTGATTTTGCCAGTTTCTAACCCTCTCTATCCTCCCATCTCCCCTCCAGACAGGAGATGCCAACACAGTCTCAAGTGTCCACTTGATACAAGTAGCTCACTCTTCATCAGCATCTCTCTCCAACCCATTGTCCAGTCCCTTCCATGTCTGTTGAGTTGTCTTCGGGAATGGTTCCTGTCCTGGGCCAACAGAAGGTTTGGGGACCATGACCGCTGGGATTCCTCTAGTCTCAGTCAGACCATTAAGTCTGGTCTTTTTATGAGAATTTGGGGTCTGCATCCCACTGTTCTCCTGCTCCCTCAGGGGTTCTCTGTTGTGCTCCCTGTCAGGGCAGTCATCGGTTGTGGCCGGGCACCATCTAGTTCTTCAGGTCTCAGGATGATGTAAGTCTCTGGTTCCTGTGGCCCTTTCTGTCTCTTGGGCTCCTAGTTATCGTGTGACCTTGGTGTTCTTCATTCTCCTTTGATCCAGGTGGGTTGAGACCAATTGATGCATCTTAGATGGCCGCTTGTTAGCATTTAAGACTGCAGACGCCACATTTCAAAGTGGGATGCAGAATGTTTTCGTAATAGAATTATTTTGCCAATTGACTTAAAAGTCCCTTAAGCCATAGTCCCCAAACCCCCACCCTTGCCCCGCTGACCTTTGAAGCATTCAGTTTATCCCGGAAACTTCTTTGCTTTTGGTCCAGTCCAGTCCAGTTGAGCTGACCTTCCACGTATAGAGTATTGTCCTTCCCTTCACCTAAAGCAGTTCTTATCTACTAATCAGTAAAAAACCCTCTCCCCCCCTTCCTCCCTCCCCCCCCATAACCACAAAAGTATGTGTTCTTCTCAGTTTATACTATTTCTCAAGATCTTATAATGGTGGTCTTATACAATATTTGTCCTTTTGCCTCTGACTAATTTCGCTCAGCATAATGCCTTCCAGGTTCCTCCATGTTGTGAAATGTTTCACAGATTGGTCACTGTTCTTTATCGATGCGTAGTATTCCATTGTGTGACTATACCACAATTTATTTAACCATTCATCCGTTGATGGACACCTTGGTTGCTTCCAGCTTTTTGCTATTGTAAACAGAGCTGCAATAAACATGGGTGTGCATATATCTGTTCGTGTGAAGGCTCTTATTTCTCTAGGGTATATTCTGAGGAGTGGGATTTCTCGGTTGTATGGTAGTTCTAACTGTTTAAGATAACGCCAAATAGATTTCCAAAGTGGTTGTACCATTTTACATTCCCACCAGCAGTGTATAAGAGTTCCAATCTCTCCGCAGCCTCTCCAATATTTATTATTTTGTGCTTTTTGGATTAATGCCAGCTTTTTGTTTTTTTTCGTTGGAGTGAGATGGAATCTCATCGTAGTTTTAATTTGCATTTCTCTAATGGCTAATGATCGAGAGCATTTTCTCATGTATCTGTTAGCCGCCTGAATATCTTCTTTAGTGAAGTGCGTGTTCATATCCTTTGCCCACTGCTTGATTGGATTGTTTGTCTTTTTGTGGTTGAGTTTTAACAGAATCATATAGTCTGTAGGTGGTCTTTTTACTCTTTTGGTGAAGTCTTTAGATGAGCATAGGTGTTTGATGTTTAGGAGCTCCCAGTTATCTGGTTTCTCATCGTCATTTTTGGTAATGTTTTGTATTCTGTTTATGCCTTGTATTAGGGCTCCTAACGTTGTCCCTATTTTTTCTTCCATGATCTTTATCGTTTTAGTCTTTATGTTTAGGTCTTCAATCCACTTGGAGTTAGTTTTTGTGCATGGTGTGAGGTATGGGTCCTGTTTCATTTTTTTGCAAATGGATATCCAGTTATGCCAGCACCGTTTGTTAAAAAGACTATCTTTTCCCCAATTAACTGACACTGGGCCTTTGTCAAATATCAGCTGCTCGTATGTGGATGGATTTATACCTGGGTTCTCAATTCTGTTCCACTGGTCTATGTGTCTGTTGTTATACCAGTACCAGGCTGTTTTGACTACTGTGGCTGTATAATAGGTTCTAAAATCAGGTAGAGTGAGGCCTCCCACTTTCTTCTTCTTTTTCAGTAATGCTTTGCTTATCCGAGGCTTCTTTCCCTTCCGTATGAAGTTGGTGATTTGTTTCTCTATCACATTAAAAAATGACATTGGAATTTGGATCGGAAGTGCATTGTATGTATAGATGGCTTTTGGTAAAATAGACATTTTTACTATGTTAAGTCTTCCTATCCATGAGCAAGGTATGTTTTTCCACTTAAGTATGTCCTTTTTAATTTCTTGTAGTAGTACTTTGTAGTTTTCTTTGTATAGGTCTTTTACATCCTTGGTAAGATTTATTCCTAAGTATTTTATCTTCCTGGGGGCTACTGTGAATGGTATTGATTTGGTGATTTCCTCTTCGATGTTCTTTTTATTGATGTAGAGGAATCCAAGTGATTTTTGTATGTTTATCTTATAACCTGAGACTCTGCCAAACTCTTCTATTAGTTTCAGTAGTTTTCTGGAGGATTCCTTAGGGTTTTCTGTGTATAAGATCATGTCATCTGCAAGTAGAGATAATTTTACTTCCTCCTTGCCAATCTGGATGCCCTTTATTTCTTTGTCTAGCCTAATTGCTCTGGCTAGGACTTCTAGCACAATGTTGAATAAGAGTGGTGGTAAAGGGCATCCTTGTCTGGTTCCCGTTCTCAAGGGAAATGCTTTCAGGCTCTCTCCATTTAGAGTGATGTTGGCTGTTGGCTTTGTATTGATGCCCTTTATTATGTTGAGGAATTTTCCTTCAATTCCTATTTTGCTGAGAGTTTTTATCATAAATGGGTGTTGGACTTTGTCAAATGCCTTTTCTGCATCAATTGATAAGATCATGTGGTTTTTGTCTTTTGTTTTATTTATATGGTGGATTACATTAATGGTTTTTCTAATATTAAACCAGCCTTGCATACCTGGTATAAATCCCACTTGGTTGTGGTGAATTATTTTTTTGATACGTTGTTGAATTCTATTGGCTAGAATTTTGTTGAGGATTTTTGCATCTATGTTCATGAGGGATATAGGTGTGTAATTTTCTTTTTTTGTGATGTCTTTACCTGCTTTTGGTATCAAGGAGATGGCTTCATAGAATGAGTTAGGTAGTATTCCATCATTTTCTATGCTTTGAAATACCTTTAGTAGTAGTGGTGTTAACTCTTCTCTGAAAGTTTGGTAGAACTCTGCAGTATAGCCATCCGGGCCAGGGCTTTTTTTGTTGGGAGTTTTTTGATTACCGTTTCAATCTCTTTTTTTGTTATGGGTCTATTTAGTTGTTCTACTTCTGATTGTGTTAGTTTAGGTAGGTAGTGTTTTTCCAGGAATTCATCCATTTCTTCTAGGTTTGCAAATTTGTTAGAATACAATTTTTCGTAATAATCTGTTATGATTCTTTTAATTTCAGTTGGGTCTGTTGTGATGTGGCCCTTCTTGTTTCTTATTCAGGTTATTTGTTTCCTTTCCTGTATTTCTTTAGTCAGTCTAGCCAATGGTTTATCCATTTTGTTAATTTTTTCAAAGAACCAGCTTTTGGCTTTGTTAATTCTTTCAAATGTTTTTCTGTTCTCTAATTCATTTAGTTCAGCTCTAATTTTTATTATGTGTTTTCTTCTGGTGCCTGATGGATTCTTTTGTTGCTCACTTTCTATTTGTTCAAGTTGTAGGGACAGTTCTCTGATTTTGGCTCTTTCTTCTTTTTGTATGTGTGCATTTATCGATATAAATTGGCCTCTGAGCACTGCTTTTGCTGTGTCCCAGAGCGTTTGATAGGAAGTATTTTCATTCTCGTTGCGTTCTATGAATTTCCTTATTCCCTCCTTAATGTCTTCTATAACCCAGTCTTTTTTCAGGAGGGTATTGTTCAGTTTCCAAGTATTTGATTTCTTTTCCCTAATTTTTCTGTTATTGATTTCCACTTTTATGGCCTTGTGGTCTGAGAAGATGCTTTGTAACAGCTCTAATTTTTATTATTTGTTTTTTTCTGGTGCCTGATGGATTCTTTTGTTGCTCACTTTCTATTTGTTCAAGTTGTAGGGACAGTTCTCTGATTTTGGCTCTTTCTTCTTTATGTATGTGTGCATTTATCGATATAAATTGACCTCTGAGCGCTGCTTTTGCTGTGTCCCAGAGGTTTTGATAGGAAGTGTTTTCATTCTCATTGCATTCTATGAATTTCCTTATTCCCTCCTTGATGTCTTCTATAACCCTGTCTTTTTTCAGCAGGGTATTGTTCAGTTTTGAAGTATTTGATTTCTTTTCCCTAATTTTTCTGTTATTGATTTTCACTTTTATGGCCTTGTGGTCTGAGAAGATGCTTTGTAATATTTCAATGTTTTGGATTCTGCAAAGGTTTGTTTTATGACCTAATATGTGGTCCATTCTAGAGAATGTTCCATGTACGCTAGAGAAAAAGTATACTTTGCAGCTGTTGGGTGGAGTGTTCTGTATAAGTCTATGAGGTCAAGTTGGTTGATTGTAGCAATTAGGTCTTCCGTGTCTCTATTGAGCTTCTTACTGGAAGTCCTGTCTGTCTCCAAAAGTGGTGTGTTGAAGTCTCCTACTATAATTTTGGAGGTGTCTATCTCACTTTTCAATTCTGTTAAAGTTTGTTTTATGTATCTTGCAGCCCTGTCATTGGGTGCATAAATATTTAATATGGTTATATCTTCCTGGTCTGTTGTCCCTTTGATCATTATGTAGTGTCCTTCTTTATCCTTTGTGGTGGATTTAACTTTAAAGTCTATTTTGTCAGAAATTAATATTGCTACTCCTGCTCTTTTTTGCTTGTTGTTTGCTTGATACTTTTTTCCATCCTTTGAGTTTTAGCTTGTTTGTGTCTCTAAGTCTAAGGTGTGTCTCTTGTAGGCAGCAAATAGGGGGATCGTGTTTCTTTATCCAGTCTGAGACTCTCTGTCTCTTTATTGGTGCATTTAGTCCATTTACATTCAGCGTAATTACAGATAAGTGTGTGTTTAGTGCTGTCATTTTGATGCCTTTGTGTGTGTGTTGTTGACAATTTCATTTTTCCACTTACTTTTTTGTGCTGAGACGTTTTTCTTTGTAGATTGTGTGTTCCTCATTTTCATAGTAGTTGACTTTATGTTTGCCGAGTCGTTATGTTTTCTTGGTTTTTATTTTGAGTTATGGAGGTGTTATACCTCTTTGTGGTTACCTTAATATTTACTCCTACTTTTCTAAGTATAAACCTAACTTGTATTGTCCTATATCACCTTGTTTCCCTCTCCATATGGCAGTTCTATGCCTCCTGTATTTAGTCCCTCTTTTTGATTATTGTGATGTTTTACATATTGACTTCAGTGATTCCCTGTTTTGAGTGTTTTTTTCTTTTTAAAATTAATCTTAATTTGTTTTTCTGATTTCCCTATTTGAGTTGATATCAGGATGTTCTGTTCTGTGACCTTGTGTTGTGCTGGTATCTGATATTATTGGTTTTCTGACCAAACAATTTCCTTTAGTATTTCTTGTAGCTTTGGTTTGGTTTTTGCAAATTCTCTAAGCTTGTGTTTATCTGTAAATGTTTTAATTTCACCTTCATATTTGAGAGAGAATTTTGCTGGATATATGATCCTTGGCTGGCAGTTTTTCTCCTTCAGTGCTCTATATATGTCATCCCATTGCCTTCTTGACTGCATGGTTTCTGCTGAGTAGTCTGAACTTATTCTTATTGATTCTCCTTTGTAGGAGATCTTTCTTTTATCCCTGGCTGCTTTTAAAATTTTCTCTTTATCTTTGGTTTTGGCAAGTTTGATGATAATATGTCTTGGTGATTTTCTTTTTGGATCAATCTTATATGGGGTTCGATGAGCATCTTGGATAGATATCCTTTCGTCTTTCATGATGTCAGGGAAGTTTTCTACCAACAGATCTTCAACTATTCTCTCTGTATTTTCTGTTATCCCTCCCTGTTCTGGGACTCCAATCACACACAAGTTATTCTTCTTGATAGAGTCCCACATGATTCTTAGGGTTTCTTCATTTTTTTTAATTCTTTTATCTGATTTTTTTTTTCAGCTATATTGGTGTCAGTTCCCTTGTTCTCCAGATCTCCCACCCTGCATTCCAATTGCTCGAGTCTGCTCTTCTGACTTCCTATTGAGTTGTCTAATTCTGTAATTTTACTGTTAATCTTTTGGATTTCTGAATGCTCTCTCTCTATGGATTCTTGCAGCTTATTAATTTTTCTACTATGTTCTTGAATAATCTTTTTTGATTTCTTCAACTGCTTTATCAGTGTGTTCCTTGGCTTTTTCTGTAGATTGCCTTATTTCATTTCTGAGGTCATCCCTGATGTCTTGAAGCATTCTGTAAATTAGTTTTTTATATTCTGCATCTGGCAATTCCAGGATTGTATCTTCATTTGGGAAAGATTTTGATTCTTTAGTTTGGGGAGTTGTAGAAGCAGTCATGTTCTGCTTCTTTATGTGGTTTGATATCGACTGCTGTCTCCAAGCCATCTCTAAGATATTGGAGTGATTTATTCTATATTTGCTCACTGAGTCTTATCTTGTTTTGTTTTCTTTCAATATATGTAGATGGGCTACTAGATTGCGCTGTCTTGATTGTTGTAGCCCTTGAATCACTTATGTCCTATTACCAGCTGGTTTGGGCTTTTACCAGATATATAAGCCTAAGAGTCCATTCACTATTCTTGAGTAGCATCTGATTTTGGGTCATCAAGTGTGTGGTGCAGACTGTCACCTATCCACCTAGAGAAGTAGTGGTGATAGTTGTGTGCACCAGATTCTAGTAGCAGCTGGGGTTCACACTCGGGGGTGGGGGGCAGGATGCTGACAGGCTTCCCCCAAGTGCCAGTGAGGTAGGTGTGTCTCTATTCCTAAAGCACTTTGGTGGGTGGGCTCTGCAGCTGTACCTTAGGCCCCCAATGCAAGTACCTCTACAGATAGGTAGGTGTCACCCTCCTTAGACCCCTAAGGCAGGAGGCTATGTGGTCTGGGGGGAGCTTCAGCCCTCAGTTCCCTGTTGTGGGTCAGTGAGGGCTCTGTTGAATACGCAGAGATATCAGACCTGGGAAACTTGTCTTTCCAGTAATCCGCTAAAACAATTACAGTCAGATCCCTATCAGAATTGCCTTTGCATTATAATAGCCACCTTGTTCCCTGTAGGATGAAAGCCCAAGACTGTGGATCACATATGTTTGGCTGGAGCTGGTTCTGTATTTTTAGTCCAGTTAGGGAAGGATTTTTGGTTCCTGGGTTTTTTGTAGCTGCTTCTCTCAGGCCAGTAGAATGGGTTAGGAAAAGACAAAAAAAAAGAAAGAAAGAAAGAAAGAAAAACCGCAGCGCACTTCACTCTCTGGCTCAGGAAATTCCAATGTTAATGAAGCCGCCTGGGAAGGGGAGGGGAGGGTTCAGATAAATAGGAGAGAGTAGCACCCCGGAATATAGACAAAGTTACTTATCTTGTTTGGCGATGACTGTTTTATCTGAGATTCCTGAGGGGTGTGTAGCCTGTGTGCGTTGGCTGGGTCGAGATTGCCCCCGAGGGTCAGCCCCACGTCTCGTGCTTGTGCAGTTTCAGAAGCCGTGGTCAGTTCCTCCGCTCCCAGTCCAAAGCCCAGCACCAAGGTTCCTCGGCTGGGACGCCGCACTCCAGGCTCCAAAACCAGTCGCTGCCTCCCGGTGACTTCTCCTCCTGTCAGCCACGTCTCCGCGCTGTCTGCCTGCACTGGCTGGGCTTCCCCTGAGGTCACTTCTGGGGGCTAGGGCTGCGTCCCGTGTTTGCGCCATCTCAGGATGCCGTGCTCAGCTCCCCTGCGCTTAGTCCAAAGCCCGGAGCCAAGGTTTCCTGACTGGGACGCTGGCTCCAGGCTCCAAAAACAGTTGCTGCTTCCCCGTGGTTGTTCGTTCTCAGTCTCTGTCACTCAGGTCAACTCTTTAGATCTGTGTTTGATGGTCAGGGTTCATAGATTGTCATGTATGTGATCGATTCACTTGTTTTTCCGAGTCTTTGTTGCAAGAGGGATCCGAGGTAGCTTCTGCCTAGTCAGCCATCTTGGCCCCACCTCAGTTTGTTAATTTTTAAAATTCTGAGCTCATCCTTCCCATTTCTTTTTACATTAAAGTCATTTTTATGAAATGATACGGATGCCAAACCAAATGATATCCATTGCCATTGAGTCAATTCTGACTCATAGCGACCCTGTACGACAATATAAAACTGTCCCATAGGGTTTTCGAGGCTGTAATCTGTACAGAAGCAGACAGCCACATCTTTCTCCTGCAGTGCAGTGGTGGGTTTGAACCAGGGCTTCAGACTGGTTCCTTCTGGTTCAAGCCCCTGCTGAGAATTTGCATTTCTAAAACTCCCACCAAGTTATATGTAAGAGTCACCTGGGGATCTAGTTAAAATGTACATTCTGGTTTACTATATTTGGGGGTGGAAATGCAAATTCTCAGCAGGGAACTTGTTAGAAATGCACATTCTCAGCAGAGGTTTGAACTGAAGAAACCCTGGTTCAAACCACTGACCTGTCTGTTAGCAGCTGAGCACTTAACCACTGTACCACCAGGGCTGGTAGGGAGAGTGAGTGGTAATTGTTTATTGAAACTTGCTTCATTGGCCAAATAAAACTTAGAAATGCCATTTTTAAAAGTGGCCCCTGAGATTGCTGAGTTGACAACAAACCTTTCTGATTATGAAGACGTGAGAGCAGAGAGGAGGAAAGGAGATATAAGCGATAAAGAGAACAGAGCTTTGACTTATTAAATTTGCTCTTTCTCCTAGACTGGCTAGCCGTACAGTATCTTGAAGCCAGTGACATACCATGAAAGTAAATTGTTCTCGCTGGGTGCCGCTGAGTTGATTCCAGCTCATATCAACCACTGTGACAGAGGAGAACTGCCCCACAGGATTTCCTTGGCTATAATCTTTAGTGAAGCAGATCTCCAGGTCTTTTTCCCATTCAGCCACTGGGAGGGTTTGAACGACCAACCTTTCTGGTTAGTAGCCAAGGGACTAACTACTAACCATTGCACCACCAGGGCTCCCAGAAAGTAGACTAGACTCAGGTAATGTCTGGGTAAGCGTCTCTGAGGCATAGTCAAGGAGTGTGTCACTTCCTGGTTCTGTGTGGCCATTTATCCATTCATTCAGCCCTCAAGCACTCAAGACACTGTTCTAGGCACTTGGGCTGGGGTACATAGTTGAACAAAACAACAATCCTGTTCCTTGTGGAGCTTGCATTCTAGTGGGGAAAACCAGTGATGTCCACCAGGTGGATACTGCTGTTGTTAGGTGCCATAGAGTTGGTTCCGACTCATAGTGACCCTATGTATAGTAGACGGAAATGTTGCCCAGTCCCGCACCATGCTCACAATCGTTGCTATGCTTGAGCCCATTGTTGCAGCCATGGTGTCAGTCTACCCCATTGAGGGTCTTCCTCTTTTCTGCTGACCCTCTACTTTACCAAGCATGATGTCTCCAAGGTCTGGTCACTCCTGATAATATGTCCGAAGTACGTTGTAGAAATAGCAAGGCAAGCCTCCCAGTTCACTGAAGACAATGAAGCTAACACCCCGGGAAGAGGGGGGATACCACTTTCAATTTGGATAACATGTCCAAAGTAAGCAAAATGAAGTCTGGCCATCGTTGCTTGTAAGGAACATTCTGGCTGTACTTCTTCCAAGACAGATTTGTTCGTTCATTCACAATATCTGAGTTCCACTGTTAGGTTATATTTATTCATGTGAATGAACACTTTTTGGCATTTTTGAGTCTTCTCCCTGCCCTTCATATCTTTAAATACTCCCTTAGGGGTTTAGTAAGGCAAGTGTACCACTAATCTTTGAAAACTGCAGCTCCAGTTGAAAAGAAAAGCCCAGATAGGCCCAAAGGGACTATCTCTGTGGTGCTTCATAACCAAAGACAATTCTAGCATTGAGGGTACAAAAGAGCTTGTTAGCCCCTCAACTAGCAACGGCTTTAAGTGCATTGAAAGAAAGCCATTCCCAAGAGAATTTTAGTGGGGCCAAGTTACAACAAAAGGTTAGATAACTCCAGAGATCGACTGCGTCGTATGCTGTATTAGTCAGGAAAACAGAAGTCACTCGGTATGTTACAGGTGAGGATTTAATATAGGAATTAGGGTTACGTAACCATTGGATGAACTAGAGGAGTAAAGGTCAGAGAAGCTCCTGAGAAGGTCAAGAAAGACAACACAGATCTCAGCCAAAAGTTCCAAAGTGCTGATCTGGAAGCTACTGCAGTTCTAAAGAAGAGCTGGCAGGAAGCTGCTGTGAAATCTCCCATCTCCCCACACATCTGGCTGCATCTACCTCTAGAGAATAATAAGCTTTTCTTCTTACCTTCCAAATCTCATGTGAGTGCTTCCCATTAGCAAACTCTAACCCAGAACCATAGGGGATAGGGATTCTGGGAAATGTCATTCCTAACTTCTCAGCAATGAAGACAAGACCTTAGAAGGTTGACAACAGACAATCCAGCTTATGTACCTCCTTTACTTTTCCAAGAAGGAGCCCTGGTGGCACAGTAGTTAAGCACTCGGCTGCTAACCTCAAAAGGTTGGTGGTGGGAACCCACCAGCCACTCCGCTCCGTGGGAGAAAAGATGTGGCAGTCTGCTTCTGTAAAGATTACAGTCTTGGAAACCCTATGGGGCAGTTCTACTCTGCCCTATAGGGTCACTATGGGTTGGAATTGACTCGATGGCAACGGGTTAATTCTCCAAGACTTCCTCCTGGAAAGCCCAATCTCTTCCCTGTTGCAGAGTTGCTGTGCTCACAGGTCCCAGACGCTAGTCTGTGAACTTGAGCAGACTACCTTCGCAGTCCTTTCATGTTTTCCAAACCCAGGCCTGTAGGATAAATGCGCAAGGCCTATCTGGTTGTATTTCAACCACGTTTCTTGCTAAGATGCCTTTGTTCAGGCTCTCTTTAGGCCTTTTAATCTTAGGGATAAAGCTTTTGATGGGGAACTGGAAAGTATAATGGCATTACCCTGGTGGTGCAAATGGTCAAGCGCTTGGCTGCTAACTGAAAGGTTGGTGGTTCCAACCCACCCAGCAGCTTCATGAGAGAAAGACCTGGCAATCTGGTCTGTAAAGGCTACAGCCTAGGAAACCCTATGGGGCAGCTCTACTCTGTCACATGGGGTTGCTATGAGTCAAAAATAGACTCGACTGCAACTAACAACAACAGTGCCATTCTAAATATTAAATAGCACGAATAAGGAGGGAAACCTGAAGGTTTTAGAAGATCGAGAGTCTCAGGTAGTCAGAGGGCCTAAGCAGGAAGGGCTTAAGTACAGAAAACGTTCCTGTCTGGCCACCAGCCTGGTGTCACTTCCAGAGCAGAGAATGTTCTAAAACATTCTCCTTCCACTCGGACAGGGGTCTCTGTCAGCTAGGAGAATTCAAGCATAGGCCAAAGGGCAGAGAACTCCTAGGAGCCCACGGATTTCTCATCTGACTTTTCCCTTCTGGACATCAAGCATTTCTTCTCTGAAGGCAGAAAGGGCAACAGAATTGTTCAGCTGGTTCGGGGGTGGAGTGGTGAGTATTGGAGGAAGTTCAGCAGAGTTTAGTAGAGTCAAGCCATGGCTGGAGTCCTCTCTCAGCCCCAGTTGGCTTTTTTTTTTTTTTTTTTTTAAATAAATGGTGATAATTGGTCCTACCTGCAGAGTTATCCTGAGGATGAAATAACAATGCATAGTAAGTGCTCAGCTCACTGCCTGGTATATAAGGTTCTTGATAAATGTTAACTATTACAATTTATTTATTTATCATTTTCCAGGTCTTCTGGGTCTGTCTTTGAAAAAGATTAGGTTTGTCTGAGCTTCACCTTTCCAGAAGGAACTAAGAAGTGGTGGACATTGCCTTTACTGAAAGGGCGTATAGCTGCCACATGTTAAGGTAGATGGTGCTCACCATTGTAGAAAGGGACCAGGAAGGATACGGAAGAAAAAAGGAATGTGGGACAGTGGGTGCCATCTGGAGTGAATCCGGGCTGTTGAATCCTGCGGGAGATTTTCCACTTGGCTTGAATCCATCGCTCCTGGACTCTGACTTGGAGTGGAAACCATGATGGAATTCACAGACCTTGTGCTCCTTCCTCCAGTGCCCCCATTCACTTCCCTGGGCCCAGACAAGGAAGAGACAGCCTTGGGCAACATTCGTTTTCCTGGTTTTGTTTCCTCATGTTTTTATTGATGTCTGACATAATACAAAGGAGCCCTGGTGGCACAAACGGTTAAGCACTCAGCTGTTAACCAAAAGGTTGATGGTTCAAACCCACCCAGCAGCTCCTGGGGAGAAAGTCCTAGTGATCTGCTCCTGTAAAGATTACAGCCTAGAGAACCCTGTGGGGCACTTCTACTCTGTCATACAGAGTTGGTAGGAGCAGAAAATGACTCGACAGCACCCAACAACGACAACCACAACAACATAACACCGTAAAGGACAAACATATTAAGTGTACTTAATGGATTTTTACACATGAATTTATCTATGACACCACCAGCCAGATCAAGATAACAGACATTTCTAGCACACCAGAAGGTTCCTTTGTGCCCCTTCCCGATCCCTGCCACCTCTCCCCCCGGAGGTCACCTCTCTTCTGACTTCTGTCGCCATCAGTCTTGCCTGTTCTTGAACTTTGTGTAAATGAGACTTGTGCCTGGCTTCTTTTGTTCAACTTAGGTCTGTGAGATTTATCCACATTACCACATGTATTGGTAGTTCGTTCTTTTTTTTATTGCTGTGTAGTATTTCATTAAGGGGCCCTAGTAGTTTGGAAACCCTGGCGGCATAGTGGTTGAGAGCTACAGCTGCTAACCAAATGATCAGCAGTTCAAATCCACTAGGCGCTCCTTGGAAACTCTATGGGGCAGTTCTACTCCGACCTATAGGGTCGCCGCTATGAGTCAGAATCGACTCGATGGCAACAGGGCAACAGTGGTACAATGGTTAAGCACTTAGCTGCTAACCGAAAGGTTGGTGGTTTGAACCCACTCAGTGGCTCTGCAGGAGAAAGACCTGATGATTGGCCTCCATAAAGATTACAGCCAAGAAAACCCTGTGGAGCTGTTCTACTCTGTCTCACAGGGTCTCTAGGAGTCGGAATCCACTGACCGGCAAACACCAACAACAGTATTCCATTATTTCTCCAATTTATCACCCATCCTCCTGATGATGTACAGTTTTTTGTATGTTATGAATGAAGCCGATATGAACCTTTGTATAATGTCTTTCAGTGGACATTTCTGCTGGGTACACACACACGTGGAATTGCTGGGTCCAAGAGTAGGCAAAGCTTTAGCTTTAGTAGGCTGAGACAAGCTTTCCCAAAGTTTTAGTTCCACCTCATTAGTTTTTGAACATGTCACAAAGAAGCTTCTCCATTGGAGTATTCCCTATGGTTTTGCGGAAAAAGAGGAGTTCAATACGTTCAGAAGTGATAAACCTCAGAGATGGAAGGAGCAGGAGCAATTTCCCAAACCTGAACAGGAGAGAGGACACCATCAGTTTTATCATCAGCTTCCAAGCCATAGTCCCTGGGGCAGTGCCTTCTCAGGAAAGGGAGGGGAGAAAGGAGAGGACAGATGAGAGGTGCCCAGGATAAGACCCCATTTGCTAGAGGCATCGCTTTCACCGATCCCTGATCCTTTGTCAGCTTACTTTTGTTTCGGAGTCCCTGGGTGATGCAACTACTAGCCAAAAGGTTGGTGCTTCAAACACACCCAGAGGTGCCTTGGAAGACAGGCCTGGTGATCTGCTTCTGAAAGGTCAGTCTTGAAAACCCCATGGAGCAGTTCTACTCTGCACATATGGGGTCGCCATGAGTAGGAATTGACTTGACGGCAACTAACAACACTTTTGTTTAGGAGTACAAAGTAAATATTGTTTGTTGTGTGTGAAGGTTATAAAGAAGTTATTTGTATTGTTATTAGTAATATTTATGATTATTATGATAATTATATGATGGTTCATACAAATTATATATTAGTACAGTGGTTAAGAGCAACAGAGAGCTACAGCTGCTAACGAAAAGGTTGGCAGTTCGAATCTGCCAGGCACTCCTTGGAAACTCTATGGGGCAGTTCTACTCTGTCCTGTAGGGTTGCTATGAGTTGGAATCGACTGGACAGCAACAGATTTTTTTTTTTCTTGATACAGCTATAGCTATATCATCTATATCTATATGGATATATCTATCTCTATATCTATGTATGGAATAAAAATATAAATTCCCCTCTGTAGGCCACCTAGGATGATAGCAAAATAGCCATTATGTCTGGGGTCTTAAATGCTAACAAGCGGCCATCTAAGATGCCTCAGTTGGTCTCAACCCACCTGGATCAAAGGAGAATGAAGAACACCAAGGCCACACGACAACTAAGAGCCCAAGAGACAGAAAGGGCCACATGAACCAGAGACCTACATCATCCTGAGACCAGAAGAACTAGTTGGTGCCCGGCCACAATCGATGACTGCCCTGACAGGGAGCACAGCAGAGGACCCCTGAGGGAGCAGGAGATCAGTGGGATACAGACCCCAAATTCTCATAAAAAGACCAAACTTAATGGTCTGACTGAGACTGGAGGAATCCTGGAGGCCATGGTCCCCAGACCTTCTGTTGGCACAGGACAGGAACCATCCCCGAAGACAACTCATCAGACATGAGAGGGACTGGTCAGCGGGGGGGAGAGAGATGCTGATGAAGAGTGAACTAATTATATCAGGTGGACACTTGAGAGTGGGTTGGCAACTCTTGTCTGGAGGGGGGATGGGAGGATAGAGAGAGAGGGAAGCCGGCAAAATTGTCAAGAAAGGAGAGACTGAAAGGGCTGACTCAAGAGGGGGAGAGCAAGTGGGAGTAGGGAGTGAGATGTATGTAAACTTATATGTGACAGACTGATTGGATTTGTAAACATTCACTTGAAGCTTAATAAAAGTTATAAAAAAAAAAAAAAAAATAGCCATTAGCTGAAAATGTCCTGAAGTTGAAGCCTAATTTTGGTGGCAGAGACACTTATCCAGAAAAGAAATTGTAATTCTGAATAAGGACAATTTGCCAAGGCAGGGGGCCCCAGTGCAGAGAAGGTGGATGGTGAAGTCCCAAGAGACAGATGGGAGAGGATCAGATCTACCTGGGTAGAAGGCCTGACAGCTGAGGTCAATACCCGAAGTCAAGGAGGCCACTCCCAAGTGGGGCAGCTTTACATGCAACTTCCACCATGGAGATCTTTGGGAAGCCTTGCTCTGCCATGCCAGTTATCTGCTGAACTTGCTTTGCTGGCCTGAGGGTTTTTTTTCTCTCATGAGTGGCACTGAGAATAACATACGCTTCCCTTCTCCCTTCCCCTCTTTTGTTTTCCTGAAATAAGGAATGGGTGGAAGAAGTAACTATAAAGTCAATTAGAGAAATTGTTTTCAAACTGCAGGTATTGGCCCAATACTGTTGTCGTTGTTGTGTGCTGTTGAGTCAATTCTGGCTCCTAGCAACACTAATGACAGAGTAGAACTGCCCCATAGGGCTTCCTAGGCTGTAATTTTCATGGGAAGAAACCGACAGGTCTTTTCACCCTCAGAGCCACTGGTGGGTTTGAACTTTTGGTTAGCAGCTGATTGTTTAAACTTTTTTATTGGCCAACTAAACCAAAAAAAAAAAAAAAAACAACTGTTGCCGTCAAGTCAATTCTGGATTTCCAAGGAGTTCTTGGTGAATTCCAACTGCTGACCTTTTGGTTAGCAGCCATAGCTCTTAACCACTGCACCACCAGGGTTTCCACTGGCCCACTAGTGGGTCTAAAATTAAATTTAGTGGGTCACAACCAGCCTTAAAGCAAACAAACAAAAACCCCAAGAAACAAATACCAGAGTAGATCGTAAAAAGTAAAAAATCAAAACCCCACGTGTTACGGAGTGGGACTGCTCCATAGGGTTTTCTTGGCGGTAATCTTTACAGAAGCAGATCGCCAGGCCTTTCTTCTGCCACGCTGCTCGGTGGGTTCAAGCTGCCAACCTTTAGGTTAGCCGAGAACAAAACCTTGGCAGCACCCAGGTAGTTGTACAAAGTAAAAAAATCAAAAAACCTGTTGCCATCAAGTTGATTCCAACTCGCAGCGACCCTGTAGGACAGAGTAGAACTGCCCCGTAGGGTTTCCAAGGAGCTGCTGGTGGATTGAAACTGCTGACCTTTTGGTTAGCAGCCAAGTTCTTTAACCACTGCACCGCCAGGGCCACTATACAAGGATAGGTGTTATTTGGTGGAACTTTGTTTCAGTTGTTTATGTGTGTATCAGGTCATGATGAAAATTGCAGTTTAAAAATAAAAAACAAAAACCCGAACTGCACTGACTTAGAGAACCCAAAACCACGCCTCAACGCTCAGTTCTGCCGGTCGTTGGCACTGAACTGCTGTAGAAGCAACAGAAGAAATATTAATCATTATTTTGTAATTCAACTCAAAGCCAGTATGCAATGCCAAGACATCTCTGGGAGCCGGTCCCAACAGAAACTTGGCCTGAGGGGGGTTGCTGGTTTCTGGGTGCCTCTGATGACCACACTCAGGAGACACTGTCAGGTCTCAGCAGCAGCTGTTGCCCCTCTGCACATAAGCAGCAGAACAGCTTTCTCTGCAGCATGTGTAAACCTTGGACGCTTTGAATCTTCTTAAAGAGAAATGGCCTCTTTTGGTGGGTAATTTTGCAGATTAGAGGTGATGGGAGGATGCCCATGATGACTTACTTCCTCAGAATGAACAGCTCCTTAGAGATGACTAGACGCCCGCTGGTCAAGCCTTGCTGTCTCCATTGTATCTGCTGGTGCTGGGCCAGGCTAGGCAGTCCCAGAGCACTGACTACTCCCCCCGCCCCTTCTCCTCTTTTGCTACACCCCCCTAAACCTGGCCAGAGCCAGGCTGTTATCCCCCAAACCCAGCCAGAGCCAGGCTGCTGGCCATGCATATGTTTTATGCAAGTGCCTCACTACAGGATGCCCCTGTATGTCTCCAAATGACCTTATCATGTTCCCTCAACACGATTTTTTCCCTTTTATATTTTTTAATATCCCTTTCTCCCAAATAATTCCTCTTCCACTGTTCATTACTTCCAATCAAGTGCCAGGTCTGACTCACTCCAACTCCTAGAGTCTTCTGGCATCTGTCACCTTCTCTCCACTTCATACGACCACTCCCAAAGATCTGAACTCCCCAGAACCCTGTGGATGATGGCAGTGGCTGCTGCACCACTCTACATCATGTCCAGCCCTGTGTGCGCCACTCCTCTGCTCAAGCGTCTGCAGTGGCTCCCCTCTGCCCACCAATCAGATACGGCCATCTCCTCACTGGCAGGAATCATCTGTTCCCTCCAAACTGAGCTCCTTCCTAAGAACACCTCGTGCTTGCCTCTCTCTCTGCCTTTGAAAATGGTGTCTTCTCTTCCTTTTAACCCTACCCTTCCAAATCCAACCTTGTTTCCACGGAGTCCCTCTCAATTCTCTTCTACACTTCCCACCCCCAACGGCCCCAATGGGTCTTTCTCTCCTTCAGATACATGCAACCCTCAACACCTCACCAGGGCAGTTCTTGTCTTTGGTGTGGTCACTGGGCTGACACCTGGGAAGACAGCAACTTTGTCTTATGACATTGTGGCTCCCCACTCCCAGGGCTTGGCACTGTGCCTGGCACACAGCGGGTGTGGGATATGTGTTGGTTGAACTGAGACCCTTTGTCCCATGTAGTGGGTGAAGGCCTGAGAAGGAGTCAGAGAGGTGGGCAGGGAGGTGGAGGGGCTAAGGGACAGATAGTGCCCGGGCAGGTGCTAAGGTCACCTCACAGGTTGGCTGGGGTGGTGGGCCTTGCTGTGCTGGCTCAGCATCACTTGGGACTGGTCCTGCAAGGCCTCCACATTCTCAGGATCCTTCAGGCCCCGTGTTTCTGGAGAGAAGCAGCGCCAGTGAGGTCCTCTCCCACGTCTCCCCAGCCTGCCCTCCCACCTCACGGTCAGCCGAGGCCCTGGAATGAATGAGTCCAGGCCTGCACCTTTCCTCTGCTGCCCCCTAGGGAAGACGCCTGCACACTGCTGGGTCTCTGTGGGGTGGCGGAGGGACAGAGGGAGGCAGAGGAAAGACACTAGCATTCCCACCCTTCCTCCCAGCCATTTCTCCCAAGGCTCAGACAAAGACTCAGTCACCTGGTCTGAAGAGGACCAGGGCCTTCATGCAGGCAAACTCTGTGGGGTCCACTGCCAGTGCCCGGAACCGTGAGATGGTTTCCTGCAGGGCGTGTATCTCCATGCTGGCCAGCTTGAGCCGTCCCTGAGAGCTGCTGGCAGCAGGGGCCTCAGGCGGGGCCAGCAGAGGGCAGCTGTCCAGGGGCAGGGACCACTGTATGGCTCCTAGGAGGAAGAGTTCACTCCATGCCTCCTCCAGCAGGATCACCTGTGGGCAGAGGGTGTGAACTCAGACAGATGAGTGACTCTGGCTCAGCCTGGAACCTCTGCCACTTCCGGCGGTGCCCCGGGAACAGAAGTGCTTGTCCTCCGTGCCTACAACATTCTCTTGACCTTGGCTTATCATTACCCCCTGCCTTGGACCTCCAATCAGCCATGACCCAGAACTGTGGAATTTGGTATCATCTGCCCAGCTGCTCAGCTCTGAGGTACTCTGGGCTCCATCCACAACTGCTCCTGGAACATTTAGGAAAGCCTAGAGTGATGCCATGGAAGAAAGGCCTGGCAAACTGCTTCCACAAAGATTACAGCCAAGAAAATCCAATGGGGCATTTCTATTGTGTAGCACATGGGGCTGTTCTGAATTGGGAGCTGACTCAACAGCAGCTAACAACAGAGTGGTGCAAACGGTTAGCTCTTTTGGCTGCTACCCAAAAGGTTAGAGGTTCAAGCCCACCCAGAGGTACCTCGGAAGAAAGGCCTAGCAATCTACTTCTGAAAAATCAGCCACTGAAAACCCGGTGGGGCGCAGTTCTACTCTGACCCACATGGGGCCGCCATGAGTCAGAGATGACTTGATGGCACCAGGAAAGAGCTAGGCAAGGTGGGAAGGCTCAGGTGCATTCCCCCAGAGCATCCTAACTTAAATGTCCAGAGGCTTGGCCTGACTCTTCTGAGGTGTTCCATCTAAACACACACATTCCTGGCTAAGGGCCCAGGCCCTCTGCTCTCCCATCAGAGAGGTATTTGAGAGGTGAAGAGGGTGGACTGAAACGCAAGCCCTGGAGTCAGAGGTCTTGTGTTTCAAGGGAGCTTAGGGTTGGCCACTGGTGCTGTTCAGAACCCTTCAGACATGAGGGTTTGTCTAGGAGGAAGAAGACACAGGGGGCCGTAGGTGCTGTCTTCAAACCCTGGGCTGTGTGTATCCCCACCATTATTGCTACCCCAGAGATGTATGTATCACCAATTGTCACCACCCTGAGACACGTACCACTGACCATCACTGACTCAGGGACATGTATGTCCCTAACTGTCGCCTTCTCCAAGCCGTGTGCACCTCCAATCATCACCTTCACAGGGGCGTCTCTGCCCCACCTGGCAGACCCACTGCGGGCCCTAACAGGCAGGCTGTGTGTACCTGGTCTCGGAAGGGCAGGCTGGAGAACACAGGCAGGTTCTTGGCCCACTTGACAGCCATGAAGAGTAGGCGGGCCGACGTCTCCTGGATGCTGTCCAGGCTGCAGGGCGGGGAGGAGTACGGGGACGAAGGGAGCTCAGGCTCATTGCTGGTGACGTCGATATGCTCGTCGGCTGTGGAGGGGGTGGTATGACGTCAGCTCCTACTCCGCGGAGGTGGCAGGGAGGACGGATGATCCACCTGGGGCTAGCAAGGTGGGTGTGAGGCCCCACTGTGGCCTGGGGAACAAAGGTGCAGTCCCCGCGTCCCACTTACCGTCTTCGGGCTCCAGCTTAGCGCAAGTTTCCGCGGTTATGAGGCTGGCCATGAAGTGGTGATGCCCTGGTGGCGTGAGGGCCCCAGGCCCCAGGGCTCTGGCTGCAGACACAGGTATGGGGCCCCGTGGGCTGGGCCCTGCTGGAGGCCGAGTAGCCGCCGGGGGCTCCAGTCGGGGCTCGCTGCCTGCCTCCGAGCGAACCTGGGCGGTGCTCCGGGGCTGCCGCTCGTTCTGGACGGCTGGGGAGGCAGGAAGGGTCAGCACACCCACCAGACCCGCTCCCCGTGGGGCAGGCCTGTCCGGGTGGCTCCCGGACTCACCGTCCTGGTTCATGCCCGCCTGCAAACACTTCTTCAGCCGGCAGGCCTGACATTGGTTCCGGTGGGCCTTGTCGACCGGGCACATCCCTGCACCCACCTGGCACCTGCAGAAGTGACGCATATGTCCCCAACTGTCAGAGTGCCCCACCCAGGCCCTGGACCACAGGTTGGGGACCTTTTTGCCCTAGCACCTTCTTCCCTGAACAGCCTCCACCCCTGGCAGGGGCAGGGTCCAGCGGGGCTCCCGCAGGCCAGGTCCTGCCCCTGTCACCTGTAGATGAGCCTCCGCCTCACGCTTCTCTTGAAGAAGCCGCTGCAGCCGTTGCAGGCGTAGATGCCGTAGTGCTTCCCGCTGCTGCTGTCTCCGCACACACGGCACTGGAGCGACTGGCCTCCGACTGCAGAGGCAAGGTGGGGCTGGGCGGGGCTGGGGCTGGGGCTGGGGCTGGGCTGGGCTTGGGCTGGACTGGGCCTGGGGCTGGGCTGGTTTGGTGTGGGGCAGGTCGGGGTAGGGCTGGGCAGGGCAGGGCTGGGATGGGCAGGCCCCACAAGGCCCTCCCTCCCCAGCAACCTTCTTCCACCCCCATGTCCCCCTCCCTGTCCACAGCTTCCTGCCCACCCCATGTCAACTCACCCACCCAGAAAAGTGTCTCCCTCATCCTACACCCCCAGCTGCTGCCCTCTCTTCCTCCTTCGTCCATGGCCAAGCTTCAGCATTGTTCCCTGCTTCACCTTCCTACCACTTGTTCCTCCTATCTGCAGCTGACATCAGGCTTTACCACCCCACAAACTCTCTCCACAATGTCTCTGGGGACCTCTCTGCTGTCGAGCCCTACGCTGTCCTGGCTCTGATGACCCCCATGTTACTAGGCTTCTGGATTTGCCAGCTGGTCCCCCTACACCTCCCCATAGCTCTTGGAGCTGAACCCAAGTCTCTCTGGCTCCTTCTATGGTCTCTGCAAACCTCTGGCCCACATTGAGCTCCCCAAGGACCCAGACTTTACCTCCAGAAGGAGCCATACCTGTCAGATCCTCCCCCAGGCCCCACCTGCCTGGAGACTCCTTCCTGGATGTGGAAGGTGTAGTGGCAGCCATGCTGGAGCTCATGGGAGCTGTCTGGCCTGGTCCAGGAGCGTCGAGGGCAGCCGCTGTCTTCCTCTCAGTTCGCTGAGCCAGGCCCAGTGTCTGCTGTTCTCTCTTTCTCTCTGTTTGTGTCCTTGCCTCTACTTCCCTCTCTCCCTGACCTGGCTATCTCCCTCTCTGTCTTTGTGTATCCCCCTACCACTACCAGCACTCTCTGTGTTTCCCTCCCCTCTTCCCGCCTCCTGTCCTCTCTCTGTCTGAACTCAGGGGCTGCCCTAGCTTCCCCAGGCCCTTCACAGCAGCGGCTCTGGCTGTGGCAGATTTCTCCCAGGGCAGCCGTTGGACGCAGTTTATGATCCTCTTAATCTTTGCTGTCTCCACAGGGGATCAACCGGCCACACCTGCAGCCTCCCCAAGGTGCCCCTGAGCCAACCTGGTAGATCCTGCTGCCCCCACACCAGCTCCCAGGCTGCCCAGTGCCCCTGGGTGCCTGTGCATCTTGGGAGCAGGCCTTCAGCTACTTGACATTCAATATCAAACCTTGAAGGGACCCAAGGACTTGAATCTTTTTGAGCTCCTCTGCATGAGTCCAAGGGCAAGTGTATGGGCCAGTATATGTGTGTAGTTATGTCTGTGTGGCCCCGGGCATGGGGGGGGGGGGGGTGCTCACTTTGGGTACTTCTCTTGGCCCAGCTCTTTGCTTCGTGAGTTCTCACCCCAAACCCTTGACAAGGATTTGAGGGTCCTGGTGTTCCCATATGGCTGGCACAGAGGTGGGCTCCCATCACATGTGGGGGCAGGTCTGAGGCTGACCTGCAGGCTGGGTAGACTGGGTCCCCATCTGGAGGTGGTAGGCATGGAGGTGGCAGGAAAGCTGGCATGCAGGATGGGATGGAGCTGATGGCACAGCCTCCCTGAGCCTGGCTGAGGACTCTCAGTTGCCTCCCCATCCTTCCCTGAGTTGGCCTCCCAGTTGCAGGCAGGCTAGCCCCTCGGCTGTCCCCTGTTCTGAGGGGGAGCGAGCAGGAGAAGCCTGTGACTCCTTGGACCAAGCCCCAGGCCCCAGCAGGGAGAGTGGAGAGAAAAGAGACAGACCCAAGTTCAAATCCCTGCTCGTCACAGACCGACCAG
Organism: Elephas maximus indicus; assembly: GCF_024166365.1. Classification (NCBI taxonomy): domain Eukaryota; kingdom Metazoa; phylum Chordata; class Mammalia; order Proboscidea; family Elephantidae; genus Elephas; species Elephas maximus. The sequence continues at coordinate 62,131,080 of NC_064831.1, read as the reverse complement.
CTGTGTGTCCTTGAGCAGGTGACTTGACCTGTCTGAAAGTTGGTTTCCTGTTTGTAAAGAAGAAATGACAAAAGTACCTGACTGGCACGCTGTTGGGAAAACCAATGAGATAATTTATGAGAGTGTTTCCCTGCCTTATTAAGAGTGTGTGAAGGATGGAGTGTTAGGATCGTCACATCTCAGGTTGTTGGGAGGATCACAGAGCAATAACAGTAACCGGCCTTTCCTTTTCCTGCCCCCTTTTCCCTTGCCCGTTCCCCGCTCCCAGGCCCAGTACTGAGCAGAATGCCCGTGCTGGTCCCAGGGGACCAACCACCCTCAGCCGACCTAGGCTTACCTCTGGGGTGAGACTGGGTGGGGGTTGCCCAGACTTAGAGCCTGCAGGGGAAGGGGAGAGACAGCGGGAAGCTTCTGGAAGAATCATAGAGTGAAGGGCCCTTATGTAAGCGGGGTTAACCCTAACGGTGACAGAGAAGCACTATTGCGGATTTGGAAAGTCAGCTCGAGGGGCTTTGTGGGGTAATCCACTTTCTGGGCCCTCAGAAGATCGAGGCCACCAGGTGGAGGCCTCTCACCTGTCCCTCAGCCTCTGCCCTTACCCCGCCCTTCGCCTACCAGGCAGGCCCTCCAGGATCCTCCAATTGACATTATCTCCAGCTCCACCTAACCGCTAAAGCCAAGGGCATCTTCTTTGAATTTGACTGACCCTTCTCTCCTTCCCAAAGCTTGCCTCCCCCTTTCTTCAGGAGCACGAGTCTGTGCTGTCTTCCTCCCAGTCCTGAACTTGCTGTCAATTTTCCCTAGAGGTCACCCCAGCAGGCCTTTCCAGTGTCTCCTTGGGCCACTTCATACCAGACTCCTGCCTGCATCTCTGCCAGGAGCTTCCCACCAATAGAACTACTTGGAGCTCCACATGCCGCAAACCAACCCACCCCAAATTTATATGCACAGAGGTGGCCACGGAAGTCCCAGAGTGAGGGGATCAGCTGGAGAGAATGTGTGTGGGGAGGGAAGAGCCTGAGGCTGAGCCCGAGGGTCTCTCACCCCAGAGGTAGGGGCTGAGGAAGAGCACTGATAAAGGGGTGGCGAAGGAGCATCAGATCCGCAGAGGGAAAACCAGGGCAGCACCGGCATGGGCGCACAGGACAGGAGGTTTCAAGGATGGTGGCATCAACCATGTTCAGTGCTCTGTGAGGGCATTCATATTACCGGTAACAAGAAAGCTAGCCCACAAATACTTGCAATACATCGACCCTATAAAGGAGCTATCATTACCCTCAATTTACAGATAAGGAAACCAAGCCTCAGAGAGGTTAAGTGATTTGCTTCAGGTCTCACAGCTACTAAGGCTCCCGGGTGGTGCAAATGGTTTGCTCTCAGCTTCTAACTGAGACGATGGTGGTTCGAATCTACCCAGCAGAGCAGCCGAAGAAAGTCCCGGTGATCTGCTTCTGTAAAGACTGTTGTTCCTCCAACTCATGGCGGCCCCAGGTGTTACAGAGTAGAACTACTCGCTGGGCTGTGATCTTCACAGAGGCAAATCACCAGGCCTTTCTTCTGTGGTACCTTTGGGTGAGTTCGTACCACCAACCTTTAGGTTAGCAGTCAAGTGCGGACTGTTTGTGCCACCTAGGGACCTTTTCCATAAAGATTACAGCCAAGAAAACCCTATGGAACTGCAGCTGTACCCTGTGACACATGATGTTGCCATGAGTTGGAATCAACCTGACGGCAATGGGTAATGATCCGGGCGGGTGTAGGATTTTCCCTGAAGCCCTCAGGCCAATATTGCCAGTATGGAACACCAGGCCTGACCCATGGCTGCAGTTCCTCCAGGCAAGTGCACTGGAAGGCTTGCAGGGAAGGAGTGAAAGACTTTGGCAAAGGAGCTGAGTGGAGAATCTGACAAAGAGGGGACTCTTTCCCCTGGTGAGTCTTTCCATGTTTGCCATCCTGGGCTGCCCTGTCCCTCCAGCCCTATCTGCCCAATCCCTCCCCATCCTTTAAGCCCTGTTCAGGGCTCACCTCCACCAGGTTGCCTGCACTGACTCCTCAGCCCACTCTATAGGCTCCCCCAGTCCCTGATCTTGTCCTTACTGTAGAACCTCACTCTAGGTCAACTTTCTGTCCTCATCCAGAAGGGGGACTCCAGGGGACTCTGGGGGACTCTGGGGTCTCCAGAGGACTCCAGGGGACGAGTTCCGGCTTCAGGTTAGCTGTACGCATGGATCACAAGACACGCGAAGGATGAGGGATCCGTTTTTTTACTTGTCTATATTTTCCTGATGTTCTACGGTGGGTATGCATTACTTCCAGTAACTAGCTGCTGTCGAGTCGATTCCGACTCCTGATGACCCCATATGTGCCAGAGTAGAACTGCGCTCCACAGGGTTTTCAGTGGCTGATTTTTTGGGCAGTAAATCACTTTCTTCAGAGACGCCTCTGTGTGAATTCAAACCTCCAAATTTTGGGCTAGCAGCTGAGCTCGTTAACCATTTGCACCACTCAGGAACTCCCTGGAATACTTAAAACTGCAAAAATAAATCCATCTAAATATAAAACACCTGCAACATCTGACCTGCTCGTTCTTACTTTATCCTGTTTATTTTGACTTTCTCAGGTCAATTCCTCAAACCATTTGCACCCCAGCTGAGCTCCTCTCTGACCCTGGCCCCTGGTTCCTTGGTGGGTCTGCCCAGCGGGGGCTGTGCACTGTGCTGGGGGAGAGGACGACAGAGCCGAGCAGTGTCTGCGGGAGAGGGCAGGGACATCTCTCCCAATCGGTGACCACCAGCTGCTGGGGCAGACGCCAAAGGATTACTCAGCCCAAAGCCTTGAATCTGCTGACGAAGCTGCCAGAGGCCACCTTACCACTAATGCAATTATTCCCCACGGGACAGGTCAGCAACTTCCTGTGACTCCCTGGAGGTCTAGGGAGGGGGGTGGAGATGGGGAGGTGGTCTGCAGGATAGAGACGACCTCTCTAAGACTCTCAGGTCCCTGGCAGGTAAAGCCCCCTGCCCCAACCTGTGTCACTAGGTCCCAGGCTAAGGATAACTTGGAGCCCTGGTGGCACAGTGGAGCTCAGCTGCTAACCAAAAGGTAGGCAGTTCAAATCCACCAGCCGCTCCTTGGAAACCCTATGGGGCAGTTCTACTCTGTCTTACAGGATCACTATGAGTCAAAATCGACTCGATGGCAATGGGTTTGGTTCTTTTGGGGAAGGACAACTCAGGATTCTGCCCATGCAGAGATGGGGGTGGCTCCTGGGAAGACGCAGATGCCGGTCATGGCTGGGCTGGAGGCCATGGCTCTCTCTGCAGCAGCAGCTTCCAGTGCACAGGATTGGGCCCTGGGAATGTGTCTTCTGGGATGTCTTAAATGTGTTCTTTTTTTGCCCCCATGCACGTGTCTTCACTATCTTTGAGAAAGCATACAAAACCACTTGCTGTCGACTCCAACTCAGGTGTGTTAAAGTAGAACTGTGCTCTCTAGGGTTCTCAATGGCTATTTTTTTGGAAGTAGATCACCAGGCCTTTCTTCTGAGGCGTTTCTGGGGTGGGCTTGAATCTCCAACCTTTCAGTCAGCAGCCGAGTGCGTTAACTGTTTGCACACAGCTAGTGGTAAGTGCACGCGGCACTGGAGCAATTCCGCTTCCAGGAAACCATCCCGGGGACAGTATCACAGAGATTTAATTATGCAGACTTTCCCTGCAGCACTTTTTTATTTTTTATTAACTTTTATTGAGCTTCAAGTGAATGTTTACAAATCAAGTCAGACTGTCACATATGAGTTTATATACACCTTACTCCATACTCCCACTTGCTCTCCCCCTAATGAGTCAGCCCTTCCAGTCTCTCATGACAATTTTGCCAGCTTCCAACTCTATCGTCCCATCCCCCCTCCAGACAGGAGATGCCAACACAGTCTCAAGTGTCCACCTGATATAATTAGCTCACTCTTCATCAGCATCTCTCTCCTACCCACTGTCCAGTCCCTTTCATGTCTGATGAGTTGTCTTCGGGGTTGGTTCCTGTCCTGGGCCAACAGGAGGTTTGGGGACCATGAGCTGCAGCCCTTTTTGCAAAGCATCCATCCATAGCCACTGGCTGAATAGATCATCCTCGTCCTTACGGGCGAATGATATGCTGCCTTCGCAAATGGCAGCGTTTCTATATTCATTTACATGGAAATATGCCTGCAGCGTTTCAGTGTCAAAGCCTGCTACAAAACAGCAGGTATCGTTCGATTTAATGTGTCTCAGGGGGATTTTGGGCCAAAGATCATGGGGCTTTCTCCTTGGCAGGACCTAAATTAATCAATAGTTCCTTTTTCTAAAGCAGGAAGTGGAAGAGTCAGAACTTTAAGAGGCAGCCACCAGCAGGAAAAGTTTCCCAACAAAGCCTCTTTATTTTCGTTGCAAGATAATATTCAGAAATAATCAGATATTCCCTGCACAGTTTTCCCAGCCCTTGGCTAGTAAAGTCTTTCTCCTTGATTTGTTTTAAAGGTCTGAGCAGAGCTGTCGAGGCCCCTGTGTCTGTCCTAGGTGCACAGACAAAAAGCAGTCTGTCCAAAAAGTGCCACATAAACCAGAGACTCCATCAGCCTGAGACCCGAAGAACTAGATGGTGCCCGGCTACCACCAATGACCGCCCTGACAAGGGACAGAACAGAGAGTCTCTGAGGGAGCAGGAGAAAAGTAGGGTGCAGAACTCAAGTTCTAGTAAAAAGACTAGATTTAATGGTCCGACTGAGGCTGCAGGGACCCCGAAAGACATGGCCCCTGGACTCTCTGTTAGGCCAGAACTGAAACCATTCCTGAAGCCAACTCTTCAGACAAAGATTAGACTGGACTGTAAGACATAAAACCATACTTGTGAAGAGTGTGTTCCTTAGTTCAAGTAGATACATGAGACCAAATGGGCAGCTCCTGTCCAGAGGCGAGAGGAAAAGGCAAAAAGGGACAGGAGCTGGCTGAATGAACGCTGGAAATTCGGGGTGGATAGCAACTAGGGTCACATAACAATCTGTGTATAGATTTTTGTATGAGAAACTAACTTAAACTGTGAACTTTCACTTAAAGCACAGTAAAAAAAAAAAAACAAAAGAAGTGGTCTGTTGCCAGACATGCCCTATCACCGTTGCTCCGCCTTGGGAGTAAGCCCCGTCTCTTTTTTTAAAATTGTGGTAAAATACACGTAACATAAGATTTACCACTTGAACCATTTTAAAGTGTACAATTCAGTGGCATTTAATACATTCACAGTGTTGTGCAACCATCGCCTCTACTTTGTTCCAGAACTTTCTCATCACTCCAAACAAACACCATCAGTAGTAATGTTTCCTTCCTTGAAGGGGCCCTGAGAGGCGGGCTTCTTTGATTCTCTAGCAGAGCTGTTAAGACACCACCTGCAGAGTGTCTCACCACAAAACAACAGTGATAAAGTCCGAGGGCATCTCCTGTTCCTATTTTCCCTCCCTCATTACCCAAGGGGAAGGAGGAAAAAAAAACAAAAAACAAAAAAACCCAAACCCATTGCCCTCAAGTCAATTCCAACTCACAGTGACCCTAGAGGACAGAGTAGAACCGCACCATCGGGCTTCCAAGGAGCACCTGGTGGATTTGACCTGCTGACCTTTTAGCAGCCATAAGCTCTTAACCACTTTGCCACCCCAAAATATCTACAGCGGATCACCCTGAGCCAGAGCAGATACTGCCACTGCAGTGGTGAAGCCTGGTCCTAGAGGCACTCCCTGCACTTTTGGTTCAGTAAAAAAACCCGTTGCCATGGAGTCAGCTCTGACTTTTTGGCGACCCCAAGTGGGTCAGAGTAGAACTGCACTCCACGGAGTTTTCAATGGCTGATTTTTCAGAAGTAGGTTGCTGGGCCTTTCTTCCACAGCACCTCTGGGTGACCTTAAACCTGCAACCTGTTTATTAGAAGCCAAGTACATTAGCCGTTTGGACCACCCAGGGACCCCTCACTTTTGGTACCATGCGTAAACCCGTAAGTTGCTGGAGCAATGGAAAGATCTGGGGGGTCAGGCAAGGAGCAAGAATGGGGGCCAGGATCGTAAGGCAGCTATTTGCAAACCAGTACAAAAGTATTCTAAAAGTTTAACAATAAGTACAACCACACCAGTGCATACTAGCTGACTGACCCTCCTGGTTGTAAGATTTATTATCGCCTAGAAATGAAACAGCCTAGGGCAGGGCTTCTCAACCTTGGCATTATTGCATTTTGGGCTAGATAATTAATCCTCTGCGGTGGGTGCTGTGGCCGTTGTGGGATCTTTAACACCCCTAGTCTCTACCCACCAGATGCCAGTGGCACTCCTCCCCAAGTTGTGACGACCAAACGTCCACAGGGGGCAAAATCACTCCCACTGGAGAACCACCAGCTAAGCCATGCTATCCTGGCTTCCCTAGAGACAAGTGTGCAAGCGAGCCCAGGCCCACCAGATATGTAACGTCATCTCTGGTTTTACGTGTATACGAACTCCCGTCTGGAAGGAGTTCACCAAAGTGTTGACAGAAGTTTTCTCTGAAGGAGAATTTTGCTATTGTATTTTCTTTTTCGTTTGAATGTGTAATAACAAAAGTGTATTACAATTGTAACCAAGATACCATAAAATTCTTTTATTTTCTTACAGAAAAAATGGCTAATTTGAAATAAATATTACGTATAGTAATAATGGAGTCTCTGGGTGGTGAAACGGTTGGAGGTTCGAGTTCACCCAGAGGTGGCTCAGAAGAAAGGCGTGGCAATCTACTTCCGGAAAACCAGCCATTGAGAATCCTGTGGGAAACAGTTCTGCTCGGACACACGTGGGGTCGCCATGAGTCAGCACTGAGGGCAGCTGGGCTGGATAGCAATAATAACAGGAAACATGGGTTAAGAAGTTGTTATGTGCCAGGCACAAGTCCAAGTGTTCATGCGTGTAAACTCGTTTAGTTGTCACCACAACGCCATCAGGTAGGCATTATCATTGGTACACTCACAGATGAGACGAGGGGTTTAGGGACTTGCCCAAGATCACACAGCTACTAAGAGATAGGGCGGGGATTCAAGTCCAGGAAGATAATCCGGCTATTTTATGAGAATTGATACGTCCAAGGGTAAGGGAAGAAAAAATGGAACTATTTTTTTTTTGTTTTTAAACCTCCGTAGTTTAGTAAAGAAAGTCTCCTGCAGAGACGTTTAGTTTCCGGGTAGGCTGAAGGGATAAAGCAGACATTCTGGTTTGTGGGAAGTCACTTTCTGAAAGGGCATTTCCGGTCTCAGATTTTCTACTCATATGCAGATTCTTAACTCAAACTGCAATAAAATTTACATAGAAAAGCTAACGGATTACCCTGTAGAAACTTCCCTGTATTCTAGGTTGTTTGTGGTGGAACATATCTAGGGCCGCACCAGGGATGACTGGGAATTACTCGTAATTGCGTGTGTGTGCGTGCGTGTGTGTGTGCGTGCGTGTGTGTGTGTGTGTGTGTGTACAACACCCTGACAGAATAACTTAATACCCCTTAAGCAATAACCTCCCATTCCGCCCTCCCCTCAGCCGCTAGTAACCACTAATCTACTTTGGTCTCCATGCCTTTCCCTATTCTAGGTATTTCATACAAGTGAAATCATACAATATTTGTCCTTTGTGTCTGGGGTTATGTTAATATTTGTCCTTTGTGTCTGCTGCTATGTAGTTTTTGAGGATCCACTTTGAAGAGGGTGGTGGGGTGGAATTCAAGGCGCTGGCTTCAGGCTGGGTTGATTATTGTATGCATCAGCGCCGCCTACTGGAAGGAGTGAAAGCACAGAGCGCGGAGTGGAGCCGCCGGTGAGCTTTCCCGGGAGAGCGAGTACGTGCCGGCTTCCCTGTTCACACCTCCCTTTCCTCTATCCCCCCGCCCCACATCCAGTCACTACCAGAAATTATTTCACTTTTTTATTTGTTGACTTACTTATTGCCTGTCTCCTCCAACTAGAACGTAAGCGTCATGAGGTTAGGACTTGTCTGTCTTGTTAAGTTTTTTGGTCCTGGCACATGGAAAGCCCCTGATCATTGTTTGTTGACTGACTGACTGATTAAATGAATACGTTAACGAAAGTTTCCTGAACTCTCCATGCAGAGCTGGCTGTTCCTTCCTCTCGTCCTGCCCTTCACCCTTGCCTCTGTGGTGGAATTGTTGTACTACATGGCATGGGTCTCCCCCGGTGCCTGAGCCTGGCACACGGCCTCGCACTGAGCAGCTCCTCGCTCGCCCCCAGCTCCTGCTGTGGCCATACCTGCGGCCTGTGCTACCAAAGATTCTGCAAAAACAAAATGAAACAACCCCCAAAACCGTTGCCGTGGAGTCGATTTCCACTTAGCGACCCTACAGGACAGAGAACTATCCCATAGCGTCTCCAAGGCTGTCATCTTTCCGGAAGCAGGCTGCCACATCTGTCTCCCGGAGCAGCTTGTGGGTTGGAACTGCTGACCTTTCAGTTAGCAGGAATACTGAACTACTTTGCCACCAGGACGTTTAAAACATTTACTTCCTTTTGAAACAAATCAATTTAGAGGTTCTCTGGGAAGGGAGATATAAAAATGAAGAGTTGCTAATAACTGTGATAGAAAGAAAAGGTGTTTTAACAAAAGGGATTTATCTGGCCAGAACAGAAAACAGTAGTGAACTCTCTGAGAATGAATGATATTTTCCAGAGGATCTTTCCAGGTTTCACAACGATGTTTCCACGTTTCCATTTACCAGAGAAGCAGCCCGTAGTCTAAGCCAATGGTTTTCAAGCTGTGCTGGGGGTAGGTGGAGGCTGTCAGGCCCTTCATCCAGAATACCTGTTTTCTCATTTGTAGGATTTTGTTTGAGGAAAGATTTCCTCTCCCTAAAAAGTGGTAAGAGCGTTGCAGGTGCCTCAGGTGATATACTTTTTTAGTTGTGTGACTTTGAATGAGTCACTTAACCTCTCTGGACTACTGTAATGAGGAAATATGGGACTAATAAACCTTAGCGTCTGAAGGCAGGAGACTGAATCAGAGAACCTGTGGATCCACCTGCAATACCGATAAAGACCACAAGGTGGAGGTGTTACTCCATGAGAAAAGCTTTGTCTACTAACATGGACTGTTCCACACCCCAAATTCCTGCACAAGAGATTTGGGAATTTTTTCTTCGAAATTGCAGAAAAAAAGAAAAAGGAATTTCAGTACTACTCACTTGCAACTTCAGGCAGAGGATTTAAACTCTTAGTGACAGACCCTGGTGAAGGTGCCCAGTGTTTAATGTCCAACTTTGTTTTGCCACCGAAGAGGAGCTTACATAATAATTAGACCATTGCCAAATATTGAGGCAGCATCTTCATCCCTAAAAGAATATCTGCTGTGTTTTATTCTGATGCTTTGGCTCAGAGAGCTCCTGGCACATCATAAACATTCAGAAAGCATTTGTGGAATTGAATTATTGAATGGCACCTTGGCATTAAAATATATGTTGTTGGTAGGTGCCGTTGAGTTGGCTCATAACCCCACGTACAACAGGACAAAATGTTGCTCGGTCCTGCGTCATCCTCACAGTAGTAGGTATGTTCGAACCCATTGTTGCAGCCACTGTGTCAGTCCATCTCATTGAGGGTCTTCCTCTTTTTCGCTGACCCTCTACTTTACCAAGCATGATGTCCTTCTGCAGGGACTGGTCCTTCCTGATACCATGTCCAAAGTAAGCGAGATGAAGTCTTGCCATCCTGGCTTCTAAGGAGCATTCTGGCTGTGAAATCTATGGTAGCCTATAAAGAATTTCTCGTGTTCCTGCGAGGAATGTTGAGGAGATTCATCAAAACAGCTGGAGAGTTTTTGGCTGGAGTTCGGTTCTTTGTTCTAGAGGCAATGGCCTCAAGGACTGGATTTTCAGGATTTTGAGTGTGTTGGGGAGGAAGGATGTTTCCTGAATTAAAACAGGGAGGGACTGTGAAGTTAAGCCTGGCAGAACTACCTCAGATGAGGACCATGGGGAGAGGAAGAGGCTCTGAGACTATATAGAGAAGAACCAAGGAACCAGCCCACAATGAGAGCTGACTCTCCAGCCATCCCAGCTGAGGTGTCAGACCTGTGAGTGAGGAAGCCATCTCGGATGTTCTGGCCCAGCAGACGTCACGTGGAGAAGAGACAGCCCTGTGTGCCTTGACCAAATTCCTGACCCACAGAATCATGAGAATAACACAGTAACAGTTGTTTTAAGCTGGAGTCCCTGGGGGTGCAAATGGTTAACACATTCGGCTGCTAACCCAAAGGGTGGAGGTTTGAGCCTACCCAGAGGTGCCTCAGAAGAAAGGCCTGGCAATCTGCTTCCAAAAAATCAGGCCATTAAAAACCCTAACAAGCACAGTTTTAATCTGACACGCATTGGGTCACCATGACTAGGAATTGATTTAACAGCAACGGGTGTTTGTTTTAAGTTACCAAGCTTTGGGAGCGTTTGCTAGCCAGCAAGAAAACACAAACAGGGTTATGCTCCGAGAATGTAGTCTGGGGAGTGAGGGGGTGGTGACGCCTGAGTCTGAGCCCAGGGGAGCCACAAGAAAAAGATGGTAGTAAAAGTTAGACTGGAGACACATCCAGGGCTCCGGTGGAGGTGGTTGTGTGCCGTCGAGTTGATTTCCACTCATAGTGACCCCATGTGACAGAGTAGAACTGCCCCATAGAGTTTCCTAGGCTGTCTGTCACCTTTACAGGAGCAAATCGCCAAGACTTTCCTCCCATGGGGACTCTGGGTGGGTTCAAACCTCGACCTTTTAGTTAGCAGCCGAGCCCTTAACTGTTGCGCCAGCAGGGCTCCTCAGGTGGAAGTAGGTACCGAGAATTCTGTAATCAGGGTGAGAGGGTTGGGGCTGACACTGGTATTAATCAAGTTGAAGCAAATTTGATTCTTTGGTCCCACTGCTTTTGTCCCCATGCCTCCCTGACCAGCCTCCAAACAGGAGTGACCCTGGGCTTAGAGGAACAGGTTTTTGGATCTACACTTCATGATAGGAAATAGAAGTAGAGGTGGCTCCTTGAACCACTTTCCCGGGAACAGTGTGTGTATGTGTGTGCACCTGTGTGTGTTTCTGTGGTGTGTGTATAGTGTGTGTGTCTGTGTTACTGTGTTACTCTGCTGCCCTTTGCCCTCAGGCTTCTACCCACTAGAGCAGTAGAATCTTTGTGAATCCACAATAACCAATGACACCGTGATGGAATACCCTTGTACTTGGGTAGTAAGTTCTGGCTTAAGTGTAAAGGAAGCTCTGACTTACGTATGGATTTGTACAATTTATTTTTGAGTCAGTGCCGTGTAGAGCAACAACCACAAGGCTTGAAATCAGACCTGGGTTCGAATTCCCCAGCCACTATGACCTGTGTGGCCATGAGTCAGTTTCTTAACCTGGCTGAGACTTGGTTTCCTCATCTGTAAAACGGGGAGAATAGTATCCAGCTGTCAAGGTTGTTAGGCACATGGAAGAAGATCTAGATAATGCTCCACAGAGGAGGCTCTATAAAGCTAAGTTCCCTAGCTGCCTGGTCAGAGCCAAACCTTGTAACATCACCCGCTCCAACTACCAGAAAATAGTAGGCCGTTTGTAGGCCACTCACTCCAGAAGCCAGGCTGCATGACTCCTCTGACCGCTTTGGCATCTCTCTTTATCTCTACTTGTCTTAGCTTGCACAGTATTTTGTAAGGTCCATGGAATTGGTGGACATTAGCCTCAGTGGCACAGTGGTTAAGCACTTGGCTGCTAACCAAAAGGTCAGCAGTTTGAATCTACCAGCCGTTCCTTGGAAACCCTATGGGGCAGTTCTACTCTGTTCGATATGGTCATAATGAGTCGGAATTTACTCAACAGCACACAACAATAAGAACAGGGCCCAGACTAGCTCTTAGCATGGAGTGGGTGCTCAATGAATATTTATTGACTAAAGAGAAGATGTACACCCTAAACCCACTCTAAGGAGTAGTTCCCAGTTGGCACAGTGTCTATCTACTGTGGTGTTTGAACTTCCACTGTCCTGGCCAGAAGCTTGTGGTCTCTAAGGGTGTGCAGGCATGCTTGGTTGTCTCACTCACATACTTCCCCTGCCCCGCTCCACTAACAGAGCCTCAGCTGTACTGGCACAGCTGTGTCCACCCTTAGTCACAGGTCCTGATTGGTCCAAGTTAATCACAGCAACCCTATTCTCTCTTTTCCTAGCCTCCCTTGCAGCTAGGAATTGCAACGGAAACCATTTTGGCCAATGAGATCTAAGTGCAAGTCTGCTGAATATTGGAGGGTATTCTGGGAAAGGATTTACTTTCTTGGTAAATGGAGATACATGCAGCTACAACTGCCCTTCCTTCTTCCTCCCCTGAAGATGGATATGATAGCTGGAGCAGGAGAAGCTGTCTTGTGACCATGAGAACTTCCGAGAAGCTGACCCTGAAATTGTTGAGTTGCTGAACCAACACCACCAACTGCCTCCTTCCAGACTTCTTCTTATGAAAGAAAAATAAATCTCTAAGTTGGCATAGACAGGTTTGCTTTCACCAGTAGCCAGATTAATTCCTAAGTGGTATACAGGTCATCTGGTTAAAAAAATTAAACACGTATGACACATGAGCACAAAGGCTTAAAAACTTATCTCAGTCTCTACATTTCATTGACTAAAGGGCTAAACTGGTGGATTAAGTCCGATAATCTAGACTTTATACAGGACTGTTCTAGAAAGATCTCAGAGGTAGCTTACTCACCTTCCCAGTAAATACAACAGAAACTGGAACTTCCTTAAAGGGTTAAGGGCCTTGCTTTTCAAAGTGTGGGCCTTGGACCGCAACGTCAGCATCACCTGGAGCTTGTGGAAACGCAGACTCTCAAGCCCCATCCAAGACCAACCGAATCAGAATCTGAATTTAATAAGATTGACCTGTATGCACGTTAAAGAGTAAGAAGCACCCTTCTCAATCATTCTCGGCCCTAGCTGTATACTTGTATTTCCTAGAGTCCTGGTGACACAATAGTTAAGCACTCTGCTACGGACCAAAAGATTGGTGGTTCGAACCTCCCCAGCAGCTTTGTGAGAGAAAGTTCTGGCAGTCTGCTTCTATAAAGATTACAGTTTAGGAAATACTATGGGGAATTCTGCTCTGTCACATGGGGTCACTATGAGTCGAAATAGATTCATGGGCACTTAACAACAACCAAAAGGATGTTTAAAAACACCGATGCCTGGTCCCTAACCTCAACCAACTGAATCAGAATATCTGGGAGTGGAGTCCCAACATCACCAGCTTTTTAAATTTCCAGCTGATTTCATTACACAATGAAGTTTAAAGAAAACATAAGACAGGCAGACTCTTCCACTTAATAGCTCTTTGTTTTTTTTTAAAGAATTTATTTTTTTATTGTAATTTAGATGAAGGTTTGCAGAACAAACTCATTAAACAGTTAATACACATATTGTTCTATGACATTGGTTAACAACCCCGTGATATGTCAACAACACTCTCCCTTCTCGACCTTGAGTTCCCTATTACCAGCTTCCCTGTCCCCGCCTGCCTTCTAGTCCTTGCCCCTGAGCTGGTGTGCCCTTTAGTCTCAGTTTGTTATAATTATGGGCCTGTCTAATCTTTGGCTGAACAGTGAACTTCGGGAGTGACTTCATTATTGAAAAAAAGGGTGTCGGGGGGGCATATTCTTGGGGATTCTCCAGTCTCTGTCAGGCCAGTAAGTCTGGTCTTTTTTTGTGAGTTAGAATTTTGTTCTATGTTTTTCTCCAGCTCTGTCCAGTACCCTCTATTGTGATTGCTGTCTGAGCAGTCAGTGGTGGTAGCTGGGCACCATCTAGTTGTACTGAACTCAGTCTGGTGGAGATGTGGTCCATTAGTCCTTTGGACTAATCTTTCCGTTTTATCTTTAGATTTCTTCATTCTTCCTTGCTCCCGAAGGGGTGGGATCAGTGGAGTATCTCAGATGGCTGCTCGCAGGCTTTTAAGTCTCCAGATGCTATTCACCAAAGTAGAATGTAGAATATTTTCTTTATAAACTACGTTAGGCCAGTTGAGCTAGATGTTCCCCAAGACCATGGTCCCCACAGCCCTCGGCCTAGCAATTCAGTCCCTCAGGGAGTTTGGATGAATCTATGGAGCTTCCATGACCTTGCCTTGAACTAGTCGTGCTGGTTTCCCCAGTACTGTGTACTTTACCCTTCACCAAAGTTACCACTTATCTATTGTCTATTTAGTGTTTTTCCATCCCCAGGCCTCCCCTCCCTCATAACCATCAAAGATTGTTTCTTTTTGTGTGTAAACCTTTTCATGAGTTTTTATAGTAGTGGTCTCATAAAATATTTGTCCTTTTGTGGTTGACTTATTTCAGTCAGCATAATGTCCTCCAGATTCATCCGTGTTGTGAGATGTTTTGCAGATTCATCATTGTTCTTTATCGTTGTGTAGTACTCCAATGTGTGTATGTACCACAGTTTATCCATTCCTCTGTTGATGGGCATCTAGATTGTTTCCATCTTTTTGCTATTGTGAACAATGCTGCAGTGAACATGGGTGTGCATATATCTATTTATGTGATGGTTCTTATTTCTCTGGGGTATATTCTTAGGAGTGCGACTGCTGGAGCATATGGAATTTCTATTGCTAACTTTTTAAGGGAGCGCCATATCATTTTCCAAAATGGTTGTATCATTTTGCATTCCCACTGGCAGTGCATAAGAGCTCTGATCTTCCTGCAGCCTCTCCAACATTTGTTATTATGTTGTTTTTTTTAATTTGTACCAGTAATGCTGGGGTTGAGATGGTATCTCATTGTGGTTTTGATTTGCATTTCACTAATGCCTAGCGTCTTAGTCATCTAGTGCTGCTATAAGAAATACCACAAATGGATGGCTTTAACAAAGAGAAATTTATTCTCTCACAGTCTAGTAGGCTAGAAGTCCAAATTTTGTGTATCTACTCTAGGGGAGTCTTTCTCTCTCTGTCAGCTCTGGAGGAAGGTCCTTGTCATCAGTCTTTCTCTGGTCAAGGAGATTGGCTTAAGACACTATCTAATCTTATAAATCTCATCAATATAACAGCCATTAATCTATCTTATTAACATCATGGTGATAGGATTTATAACACTTAGGGAAATTATATCAGAAGACAAAATGGCAGACAGTCATGCAATAGTGGGGATCATGACCTAACCAAGTTGACACGTATTTTTGGGGGACACAATTCAATCCATAACAGCTAGTGATCTCAAACATTTCCTCATGTGTGTGTTGGCCACTTTAATGTCTTCTTCGGTGAAGTGGATGTTCATTTCCTTTGCCATTTTTTAATTGGATTATTTGTCTTTTTGTTGTAGAGGAGTTGAATTTTCCTGTAGATTTTAGAGATTAGGCCTTATAGAATTTGTAATAGCCAATTTTTTTTTTTTTTTCCCAGTCTGTAGGTTCTGTTTTTACCCTTTTGGTGAAGTCTTTTGATGAATAGCTGTTTTTGGTCAAGTTACTTATTCTCTTTGATCCTCAATTTATTTGTCCATAAACTAGGTACAAAAGAATACTTGCCTCATAAATGTTGTGAAGATTAAATTACGTAAAGTACCTAGCAATATCTAGCACATAATAGGTGCTCAATAAATTAGGGTTTCCCAGCCTTATTGGTGATAAGGATCACCTGGGGCATATGGTAGCCATACAGATTCCTGGGCTCCTCCTCTGGATGAAGGAAAAGAATCTACATTTTGATGAGCCCTTCAAATGACTCGTATCATTAGACAAATTTGAAGAACACTGCAAAAATGTTAATTCTCCTTCTCCCTATCCTTTTAAAATGTTTTCTTTTTTCCCCTAAGTTTTTATTTTAGAAAATCTCAAATCTCACAATAGTTGCGGGGGGGGGGGGTGGGGAGGAATAGAAGTATAATGAACACCATATATTATTGTGGGGTAAAGAATTTAACTTTACCCAAAGAACTTGGTCCTTGTCCTTAGAGAGAATTCCTCTAAAACCTTGGAATTTTCCCAGCGACTGAGGTGTCTTTGATGAGGCCTCCGTACCTGAGGGTTTATGCTAATGAGGTGTCTCTTGGGTGGGGGCTGACCAGGCCAGAAAGACCCACCTAGTGAGAGTGGCCAAGCTAAGGGGTGGAGAGCTGATTTAATCAATCATGCCTACATAATGAGGCCCAATTAAGGCTCTGGGCATGGACGATCAAGGGGCTTCCTGGCTGGAGAAGACATCCATGATACACGTGGGAGAGTAGCACATCCCTTCTCGGGTCATGGAAGCTCCAAGTTGGGATCCCTCCCAGGCCTCGCCCTATGTGTCGCTTCCTTTGTGTCCTTTTTGCCATAGTAAAACTGTAATCGAAAGTATAGCACTTTCTGTGAACTGTTCTTGTGAATTATGGAACCTGAGGGAGTAGTTGGAGCCAGCAGGTGACTCCCCACCTGGAGGCTGACATCTGAGGTCTTGGGCCTACTTGGCAGTCTAGAGGACCCAGCCCTTTAACCTGTGAGCTCTGACCTAGCCCTGGGTGGTC
Source organism: Elephas maximus indicus (assembly GCF_024166365.1). Classification (NCBI taxonomy): domain Eukaryota; kingdom Metazoa; phylum Chordata; class Mammalia; order Proboscidea; family Elephantidae; genus Elephas; species Elephas maximus. The sequence goes on along the minus strand of NC_064831.1, from coordinate 62,114,532 downwards.
AGGGTCCAAGGAAGACATGCTGCATGTGGAGCTCATGTCACAACAAAGGGGAACAGAACCGATAATAGGTTGTATTGACTTGATCCATGCAACACTTCAATTTTGTTGTTATTATTGTTGGGTGTTGTTGGGTCAATTTTGACTCATAGCAATGCTATGTGACAGAGAAGTATCCCGTAGGGTTTTCTTGGCTGTAATCTTTATGGGAGCAGATTACCAGGTCTTTCTCCTTTGGAGCTATTGGCTGGGTTCGAACCACCAAATTTTCAGGTAGCAGCGGAACGCTTAACCCTTGTGCCACCAGGGCTCCATCACTAATATTCAACAAAATGCTAACCCATTGTTAGCATTTAGCCTCATTTGCATGCTCTCTCTCTCTCTTTCTCTCTACACACAACGCACGCACACTCTATTTCCCTGGCCTATGTGAAAGTCAGTGCAGACATCATGGCCCTTTAGCCTTTGGTACTACTGTAGCAGACACATTTTTTGCTTGAACACAATGCCATCATCTCACCCAATGTTTTACATGGATTCAATTATGTCATCTTAAATACTCAGCCCAAATTTGAATTTTCACTTTCCCCAAATGCTCCTGATAGCACTCTTTTGAGGGTCTCACTGTTCCCTAAAGTATCCTTTCCCAGCGTTAATCCTCTCTGGCTACTGGGAATGTCTTATTTTGAACCAATTCTGCCTCTGCCACTTCCCTGTGTTGTTCTGATTGAGTCATCCAGGCTTTTGTCTGCCCTGACAGTCCTTGAAATATTTGAAGATAGGTGGAGACGGTCTTCCCACCTACCCTGGCCACCACTGCCTGGGCCGTCTCCTGGTGATCAGTAAGTCTGTATGATGTGTGGTTCCTAGACCTAGAGACTGAGGGGTCCAGCTTGGGCCTAACCCCTGGAACAGCAAGCCTTTGGCCTCGGGAGCTGTATCTCCCCAACGGCAGCCAACGTAGTATAGATCATCCTGAGCTTGAATAAACTACAAAGCATGGGAATTTTTTCATCAATGATTAAGTCACCCTATCTAGTCCTTGTGTGATTTATGGCCAGGACTTAAATCACTTTTTCCCACCTGCTTTTCAGCATGTCGACATAGCTATGATCTACTTTCATTCAGGATATTAGTTGTTCTTCCCAGTTCAACATCATCTGAAAATTTGAGGTGGAGAAATAAACAGAACTAATATACACTGGAAGAAGCCCTGGTAGCACAATGGTTAATTAAGTGCTTGGCTACTAACCAAAAGGTTGGTGGTTTGAACACACCCAGTGGCTCTGCGGGAGGAAACTCCTGGCAATCTGCTTCCATGAAGATTATAGCCTAGAAAATTCCATGGGGAGGTTCTACAGTATCACATGAGGTCTCCATGAGTTGGAATCGACTCAATGGCACCCAACAACAACAATAAGTGCTGGGGACACGTAACACTCCAGGCCCACTGCTAGGTCCTGGGGAGGTAGAAATGGAAATGGGAGGCAGATACAGCACTAGCTGGAGGGACTAAACCTCTCTGAGTCTCAATGTCCTTTACAGAAGGAGCTAAAAGTCCAACTTCAATGGGTTGTGGTGAAGAGAAGGGTAGTGTAAGAGTGCTAAGCATGGTACCTGGCCAACAGTAGACCCCTGACATGGATATTAAAGAATAAATGGAAGTTCTCTAGGTAGAGAAAAGGGATGGGAAGGGTGGGAGGCAGAATTTTGGGGTATAACAAGAAGTTTCTGAGTTGCTGATGGAAGGCTGGAGAGGACAGAGTCAAGGACAGGGATTGCAGGCATGCCACTGAAGTCTTCTATTTAAGGATGACTTTCTTTCCTTTTCAAAATATTTTCATTGTTGCAAAAATATGAAAAACACATCATTTGTCAATAAGATGATTTTTGATTGGCATAATGACCTATGCTTTATTTCACTTTATTACGCACCAAGATAACTGAAAGATTTTGTCAAACACTTTGCTGAAATTGAGAGCCAGCTGACGTCTGCTGGTGGCGATTTGGAAGAAGTTTTATCCAAGTTGAGACATGGAGCAGCATGGAACTGGCACAATGGATCCCCATCTTGTTCACACACTAGTGTCGCCTAGGGGAGGTTTTGAGAAATACCAGTTAAATTGCAGTCCTGGGTGGTGCCCGTGCCCTGCATTTTATTTCAAGCTTCTCAGGTGGTTCTAACATACAGCCAAGGTTAAGGGCCAGTGTAAACTAGTAGGCTAAAGTTCTTTTTATGCACATTTCCTGCTCTTTACTTGGCCCAGCCAACTATAGAGCATCTAAAGCATGAAGTCGGACAACCAACTGACTCCTAAAGGGACTTGATTCTTCTTTTTAGAGGGGGTTAATGAAAGGAGAAGCCCTGGTAGTACAACAGTTAAGCCCTCAGCTGTTAACCAAAAGGTTGGCAGTTAGAACCCACCTAGCAGCTCTGTGGGAGAAAGACCTGGCCATCTGTTCCCATTAAGATTGTTGTTGTTGGGTGCCATAGAGTAGGTTCTGACTCATAGCCACCTTATAGGACAGAGTAGAACTGCCCCATAGGGTTTCCAAGGACAGGCTGATGGATTTGAACTGCCGACCTATTGATTAGCAGCTGAACTCTTAACCACTACGCCACCAGGGCTCCTCCCATAAAGATTACTGCTTAGGAAACCCTACGGGGCAGTTCTACTCTGTTCCATATTGTCACTAGGAGTCGGAATCGACTTGAAAGTACCCAACAACAATGAAAGAAGTCTCTGGATGGTGCAAACAGTTAAGGTGCTCAGCTGCCAGCTGAAAGGCTGGAGGTTCGAGTCCATCCAGAGGCACCTCAGAAGAAAGCCCTAGGGATATGCTTCTGAAAAATCAGCCACTGAAGACCCCGTGGTGCACAGATTCACTCTGACACACACAGGGTTGCCATGAGTCAGAGTCAACTTAACGGCAATGGATATTTTTACTTGAGGTAATTATGGATAGAGAAAGCACACACACGTAAACAATGCTGATCTTTTAACCAGTTTATTGTATTTTTACAATAAAAATAAATTAGTCATACACAAAAATAGTTATCATTTTTGCTGAAGAGAAAACAGACTGCATTTACTCATACAACTCACGTCCTACCTGCCAACTCCTCAAACAATAATTTCACACTCCAGCAAGGGTGATGTGGAGTGGATGGGGTACTTAGAAGTCTCCTTGCTCTTGGCCATGCGGGTCACAGGATAACCTAGAGACCCTGGCTGCTGTAGTGCCCGGTGGGACCCCAGCAGTAAGAGCTGGCATGTCCTGTCAGCCTCTCCCTTACCCATCACCAGACCTTGCCTTCCGGAGTGCTCACCACACCTCCCGCACAACTTCCTGCTGGTGATTCTAACAAAGGAAGTAAGACAAAGAGATAAAAAAAGGCCTTCCTATTTCCTTCTCCAGGGGCCCTGGCGGCGCAGTGGTTAAGCGTTTGGCTGCTAACCGAAAGGCTGGTGGTTCAAACCCACCCAGCGGCTGTTTGGGAGAAAGACCTGGTGATCTGTTTCTGTAAAGATTACAGCCTAGGAAACCCTATGGGGCCATTCTACTTGTCATCCAGGGTCTCTATGAGTCAGAATTGACTCAATAGCACATGACATTTCCTTCTCCAAATGTCTGGTGATGAGAGTGCAGACTACATGAGCAAATATGCTATTAAGATGGAAAGGTGGCCATCCAGACAGAACTGGTCCAGGCACAAACGGTAGGGGTGAAAGCCCCTGAACAAGTCGAAAAACAGAGTCATTTGTATTTGTTTTCTCTTAAAACCACTCCAGGAGTATCGGTATACTAAACAACTGCAGCTATGGATTTAGAATAAGACATAATTGTGTAGCAACATTTCAGGAAGCTGGGTTAGTGTGATCAAATGATTTTACACAAATGTGGATCATGTATGTAAATAAATACCTATTAGTTTCCTTTACAATGAACATTTTCTAAACAATACAACTATTTTGGTGTAGTGACTCTTTCTGCAGATAGAGTTCAGAATACATATTTCCTATAAACATCTTGTATTTACAAAGAACAAAATAATAAGTTATAACAAAGTATATCCTTCTGTCGAACTGAATGGCGGGGAGCTGGGTACTAAACCCAGTGGAAATTCCTTTATGTCAGAGGATGGCCTTCCTCTCACTGAGGCAAAGGGCTCCTGGTCTGGAAGATGCTGGGAAGGTTGGCCAGAAGTTTCCACTCTCTCACGGTCCCTTTCCCTGAGCAGGATGGAAGTTGCCCACTACTACCCACAACATGAATGAATGGAACCAGGAACGTAGGATGTTTTCCATCCAGTGAGGGTGCAGAAAAGCACAGTGAATTGAGAAAGAGAGAAACCACGGTGTTTTAAGAGGCCCTGGAGGGGTCCTAGGGTCGTGCAAGCTGTTAATGCACTTGGCTGCTGCTGTGGATTGAACTGCGTCCCCTAAAAGTGTGTGTGGTGGGCCCTAACCCCTATACCTGTGGTTGTGGTCCCATTTGAGAATGGGGTTTTCCTTGTTGTGTTGATGGGGCAGTATTAGTGTGGGGTGTGTCTTAAATCAATCTCTTTTGAGGTTTAAAAGAGCAAATGAAGCAAGCAGCGAGAAAGCAGAGATGGGGAAGAGAGATGCCGTACCACATGAAGATGGCCAAGGAACGGAGGAACAGAAGCTTGAAGAGACAACGACCTTCCCCCCCAGAGCCCACAGAGAGAGAGAGACGGCACCCTGAATTCGGACTTCTAACCTCCTAAACCATGAGAAAATAAATTTCTGTTTGTTAAAGCCACTCATTTGAGGTATTTCTGTTATAGCGGCACTAGACGACTAAGACAACTGCTAACTGAAAGGTTAAAGTTTGAGTCCACCCAGAGGCACCGTGGAAGACAGGCCTGGTGATGTGTACAAAAATCAGCCACTGCAAAGCCTATGGAGCATAGTTCTACTGTGACACACAGAGTGTCGCCAGGAGTCGGAATTGATTTGCTGGCAACTGGTTGGCCTAGTGAAGACTCTGCCCCACCAAGGCATGACCCTGGCAGGCAGCTGGCCACCCTGATATTTGATTCCTTATCTACAAAGCAGGACCAGATGGGGCTGCTCTGATGTACTTCTAGGGACTGAGGCACGAGGCACGTTCAGCTCAGGGAATGAGGCCATAATGGGCTCAAATGGCTGGCATGGTGGCAGAAGTTAGAAAGAAGTATGTGGGCTGTGACTAGATGATAGTGTAAACCTGTCTCACTCACAGAATCGCCAAAGCCCTGACTTGAAAAAGACCTTAAAAATCATGTTGCCCTGATCAGGTGTTTGAATCCATCTCCAGTACCCCTGACCAATGCCTACTCAGCCTCTGCTGACCCCTCCAGTGACGGGTCAGTCACCACCTACCACACAGCCTTCTACCTTCAGAAGCCCTACCTTGCAGACAGAGCTGAAACTTGCCTCCCTAGAGCGCATCTACTGGTCCTGTGAGCAGTCACAGTGCCCGAGTCTCCTCTTATCTGGGCTAAACATCCCATGAAATCCTTTCAACAGTTTCTAACAGTCTGCATCTCTCATTATGGAGCCCTGGTGATGCAATGGTTAAGCGCTCGCTCAGCAGTTAACTGAAAGTTTAGTGGTTCAAACCTCTCATCAGGACTAGGCATTCTCGTCTGAATGTTCTACTTTGTCAATATTCCCTTAGAGGGTGGTTCCCGCAATCCCAAACACAACGTGGTACCACCCTCACCATTTTTTTCCTCCTTATGTAGTCGAAATGTCTTGTGGTTTTTGGTTTGTTTTTTCGGTGTTTCATTCACTTTCTTGACTCATACCGAACTTGGTGTTGTTGTTGTTAGGTGCTGTTAGGACATAGTGACCCTGTGTGACCGAGCAGAACTGCCCCATAGGGGTTTCTAGGCTGTAATCTCTACGGGAGTGGATCGCCAGGTCTTATTCCCACGGAGCTGCTCGGTGAGTTCGAACCACCAAACTTTCTATTAGCAGCTGAGTGCTTAACTGTGCCACCAGGGCTCCTTCATACTGAACTTAGTCAATTGTACCTCCTACATTTCCCCTGCCTTGTACTTTTGTGTGTGTGTGTATATACATATATAAATCCTAAGGTAGGACTTTATGTTGCTTCCTGGTGAATTTCTAAGATTTTCTAAGTTTGTTTTCTTCTCCCAGGTCTTTTGGAATGCAGAACCTCTTACCTAAGCCATTAGCTGTCTGGCATCTATTTTCAAATATAAGCCATCTTAAAAATGTTGTAAATAGCAGGAATCAAATTTTGGCCTGCCCTTGCTAGGCTGATACAGATTCCTTCAGTTTTGATTCTTCAGCCTGTTTTATGGAAAGCCATGTTTCTTTTTGCCACTTATATTTTCTTCCACACCAGAAAATCTGTATTCAAACTCTAAAATGGATGTATCTTAAAAAAGACACTGGCTTAGAAAGGCATTAGTAATGTCTAGATTTCTCTCTGCCACACAACTTGATGAAAATAAACTAAGCTAGTGTTTCCCATTTTTCCATCCCTGTGTTAAGACCACTCTTTTTAAAGGATTCTAAAGGCATCCCAGGAGTCCCTGGGTGGCACACATAGTTAAGTGCTTGGCTACTAACTGAAAGGTCGGTAGTTCAAATCCACGCAGAGGCACCTTGGAAGAAAGGTCTGGTGATTGGCTTCTGAAAGATCACAGCCATTAAAATACCTGTGGAGCACAGTTCTACTCTGAAACACAGGGGGTTGCCCTGCGTTGGAATTGACTTGGTGGCCACTGGTTTTGGTTTAAAGGTGTATCTAGGTGGTGCAAATGATAAACATGCTTGGCTGCTAACTGAAGAGTTGGAGGTTCATATCTACCCAGAGGCACCTCAGAAGAAAGGCCTGGAAACCTACTTCTGAAAAATCGGCCACTGCAAACCCTATTCTGACACACAGAGGGTTGCCATGAGTCAGAGCTGACTTGATGGCAACTGGTTTAAAGCCATGAATGCTAAGCACTTTGAGAATTAGGAAAATGATACGTATTCAAGAAAATGAATTAAAAATAAAACCCAAACAACCCTGGGCCACAGCAGTGAGGCAAGGGAACAGAGTGGGCAATTCTGAAAGCACCTGTCTTACTGGGGCTCCCCGAGGGGGGCGACCAGGCCCTGCCCATCTTGGTTTCCCCACAGGCTTGCACGTAGCCAGCACTGAGAATGCCGTTATTGAACTGCACTGACTCCCCTAGTGGCCCAGTTCATTATACGTAGTCTTTAATGTCGTATTTCTTATACTCTTCCTTTCCATGGGGTGAAACCCAAGTTGACTCGAGGGTAGGAAGGACTGACTGTATTAAATGGCCTTTCCCTAAGCTGCAAGGGGCATAATTTCATTTTCTGATCAATGAAAGTAAAAAAAGCAAACTATTTTGGTTTGGAGCTTTGATGATTTTTGTGAGAAAAACATATAAGAGCTTTAATTCATCTAATTTTAAAATCAAGAGCAAGGAATGAGACAATCTAGTATAAAGAGGGGACCCCCCCCCCGGTATTACAATGTAAACTTCAATTCCATGTTATGGACAGCTAAGGGAACACAGATGGGACTCTGAAGGAGATGGCGGATAACTGAGATGAGGGCGATGATTTAATGGGGCTCTAAAAAAAAAAAAATTTTTTTTTTTTTTAAGAAGGGTGTGGCGCAGTGGTTAAGAGCTTGGCTGCTAACCAAAAGTCCAGCAGTTCAAATCCACCAGCTGCTCCTTGGAAACCCTATGGGGCAGTTCTACTCTGTCCTATAAGGTTGTTATGAATTGAAATTGACTCAACGGCCCCTAACAACAATAAGCAAGGGAGAAAGGGACATATCTGGAGGAAGAGAGTCACAGAGGTGAGCTTTTCTTAGACTCCCTCCCAGGAAAGTCAACACTGGAAATACCACAGGACCTTGCTGTGTGTGTTGTCCTAAGGAGAAAGGCATTTGGATGCTAAAATAAATTAGGAAATTATTAGAAACTGGATTTCTAAAACAAATAAGTGATAAAACTTCTCTTATAGTAATTTATAACCTTTCCAGAGACTAATGAACTCCAAGAACAGCTTAACTGTTTGTAGGAAGAAAAGCAAAGACCCCTAGGCCAGGTACTTCTCTCCCCACCGCTCACTCCCTGAGACAAGGGATTGATCCACAATTGGCAAGGTGGCCATGCTCATGGGGAAGACCACTGTCCTTTTAAAGAAATGTTGGGTAGGTTTTGGGAGCCACAGGACACATTTAGAGGGAGAAGAGACAGACCAGCCATGAGAATTCCTAAGCTGGAGGGACCCAGGATATTCACCCTCACTTGTAAGTGAATTCCTTTAAGGACGGAGAACTGGCTCTTGAATGGTGGCCTATGCCTCTGTTCGGTGTCTTTGATAGCTTGAACGCTTTCCTTTGACTTAAGCTAAAATGGCCTTTCTGCTACTTCCACCCATTGATCCTGCCCTGCCCTCCGGCATGCAAAGAAATTTCTTCCAGGTAATCGTTCAAATGGTTGGCTTGTTCAACAAGTTTTGAGAGCAGATGCATAAAAGAAAAACTCCCCTGTGACAAACAGCAAGCGCAAGCAGTTGAGGAGAGAGTGGGCAGTGGACTTGACTTCTTGGGTCTCTTGCTGCCTGGTCTGCATGGGAACTTGGGCCTCTGCCAGCTGTTTATCTTCCCGGGGTTACAGGAGAGGTGGGAGTGACGGAGGTGCTTGTGGGGAATGGTGGCTGGGGCTCTCCAGGAAGAGAAGCCGGAAGGACACCCACAGGAAGGCCAAACAGAACTTCCAAAGGCCCAAGATGGGCGGGAACCTAACTCAGTGTGCCGACCCGGCCCGTGGCACTGCTTCCAAAACCTGCAACTGTTCATCAGATTACATTAGCAGGTTTTCAGGCTAAGGAGCTCACGGGAGAGAATCAGTTGCTAGGAATCTAGGCAGTGGTGGTTCGGTGGTAGAATTCCTGCCTTCCACGCAAGAGACCCAGGTTTGATTCCTGGTCAACGAACCTCACGTGAAGCCACCACCTGTCTGTCCGTTGAGGCTTGTGTGTGCTGCTATGATGCCAAACAGGTTTCAGTGGAGCTTCCAGACTCGACAGACTAGGAAGAAAGCCTGGTGATCTACTTCTGAAAATCAACCCATAAAAACCCTGTGGGGCACAATGGTCTGATCTGCAACTGATTATGGGGACAGCACAGGACAGGGCAGTGTTTCATTCCATTGTGCCTAGGGTGGCCATGAGTTGGGGGCTCACTCAGTGACAATTAAGAACAACAAGGCTTACTTTTAAAGTGGAAAAATGCCCAGGACCATGGTGCTAAATAATAAATTTTCTATATATGTGCAATTTGTTTAGCCCGATATTTTTCTTAATGGATGAAAGAATATACATACGTTGGTTGTTGTTAGGTTCCATCAAGTCACTTCTGACTCATAGCGACCTCATGCACCACAGAACAAAACCATGCCCGGTCCTGCACCATCCTCACTATTGTTGCTATGTTTGAGCTCATTGTTGCAGCACCAGTGTCCATCCATCTCACTGAGAGTCTTCCTCTTCTTCACTGACCCTCTACTTTACCAAGCATGATGTCCTTCTCCAGGGACGGTTCCTCCTGATAACATGAGACAAGTCTCACCATCCTCTCTTCTAAGGAGCATTCTGGCTGTACTTCTTCCAAGACAGATTTGTTCATTCTTCTGGCAGTTCATGGTATATTTGATATTCTTTGCCAACACCATGTTCAAATGCATCAATTCTTCGGTCTTCCTTATTCATTGTCCAGCTTTCACAAGCATATGAGGCGAATGAAAATACCATGGCTAGGGTCTGGCACACTTTAGTCCTTAGACACCTTTGCTTTTCAACACTTTAAAGAGGTCTTTTGCAGTAGATATGCCCAGTGCAATGCGTTGTTTGATTTCTTGACTGCTGCTTCCATGGGCACTGATAGAGGATCCAAGTAAAATGAAATCCTTGGCAACTTTGATATTTTCTTCATTTATCATGATGTTGCTTATTAGTCCAGTTGTGAGGATTTTTGTTTTATGTTTAGGCGTAATCCATACTGAAGGCTGTCTTTATTATTCATCAGTAAGTGCTTCAAGTCCTAATATATATATACATATATATAAATATATGTGTATACATACATATATTTTTTTCTTTTGTCCTTTTGATTTTTTAGATGATTCACCTTTCAATAAGTACTAGGTCTCTTCTCCCTCCTTCTGTCCTGAGACTTCTGGAATGGTATAGTTGGGTGAAGTGAATCAGGGAAGGCTGTGGCCATGAGGGGTGCTCCCAGCTCCTTCTCTTAGGTGGCTGCAATAGTGTAGCTCAAGTCTGGGATGGAGCACATGGGCTGTGAGTCATGAGGGAAAGAAGGGATGCAAACCAAGGAAAGAGACCCACAAATCAAATTAGGAAGACCAAAGGGAGACTCTTCCTAATATAAAGGTTTTGCTGGGAGGATGGGTTAGGCTCCCCACTGGGTGATGCCTGGGAGAGGTGGCTGGAAGAAGAGGGGAGAGCCTGAGTGCAGAACTTTGTGACCTGGAAATCTGCTCTGGGATACAATGGCTCCTTGGCCGGAGGGATCCTTCTGTACATACAATTCCATGGGAAGAAAATATCACTTGGGAATGGAGTCAGAATTCCAGGCAATCACCTTGTTACCCTAATAGCTTTCTTGACTCATGGGACAATTCCGTTTAGGATGAGTTTAACAAAATCTGCAGAGGGTCCTGTAACTCAGCTCTGTAACTTTGTGAGGGAGAGAAAAAGAGAAACAGACAGCAGGGGTGCTGTGGATAGAGACCCGACCACTGGCCGGAGGACAGAATCAAAGGCCTGGGCTTTGCTGGTGGGGTGGGAAACTTCTCACCTCTTCCTCGAAGCCTCTGGGCCCAGCTGACCAAGCTTCTGGGCAGGCCCCTACCGGTTGTTGGCGGAGGTGTCTGGAGGTGAGGGCAGTTCTCTGGGTCTCGTGGTCAGACGATGCGGATAGGAACTCAGTTCTGCCACTGAATATACCTAGCAGGTGGATGCACCTGGCACGTGAATATACCTCTCGGATCAGTTACCTAAGATGAGCCTCAGTTTCCTTGTCAGCAAAATGGGAGTCATCATTCATCCTCTGCCTCCCACTCTGGGCCTTCGTGAGCTGCTAATGAGCTAATGTCTGTGAACATACTTTCGAACAATAAAGAGGAAGCCCTGGAGGTGTAGTGGTTAAGTGCTATGGCTGCTGACCAAGAGGTCGGCAGTTCAAATCCACCAGGCACTCCCTGGAAACCCTATGGGGCAGTTCTACTCTGTCCTATAGAGTCACTATGAGTCAGAATTGACTTGATGGCAATGGGTTTTTTTTTTTTTTTTTTGGTTTTTGAACAATAAAGCACTATATTAATGTGAGATGTTTGTGTCATAAGGCATCATAAGGCAGGAAAACAGTCTAATGTCTTTGAGAAATGAAATAGGCACAGCTGGGCTGAGGTATCAGAGGGCTGCGGGCATCTCGGCAAGGCTTAGTGGGGCTCTGGCATGGGGTGCTGCCTCTGCTGACCCTCCAAGGGGCGCTAATTTTGGGAAGGCCAGCAGCACCGTGGCAGAGGCAGTGCCTTGTCGGACTCAAAGTGCCCGGATGGAGGTGTGGCTGGGAGCTACACGCACTTCGCATTGCTTGGTTTTCCAGAGCACCTTTAGCAGGTGCCAGGTCCCCGGGAGAAGATCATTGGTACATGGTGCTGCTTACAGGACCAGCCCTGGCTCTTGAGCATCCTGTGTACAAAGCTCCTATGAGTCACGGGTTACACTTTACTGAAGGTGGGGGTGGTGACCAGTTACGCTGGGGTGCCCCCAGGCCAGGCAGTGCCTGGTGGAGCAGCGACCAGCCAGTCATACCGCTTATAGCCCCGGGAAAGGCAGGTGGCGCTGCCCTGCTGGTCGTGGTGCAGGGGGTGTTATCTGCTCCCCAGGTACCCTGGGCGCCTGTTGGCCACGCGAGTGCACGAGGCGCAGCAGGCGGTCTTGTAGTAGTTGTAGACGCAGAGTCGGGCTTGGACCACCACGTTGCAGTTGTAGTACTTGTCCTTGCAGTTTTCATCTGTAGCAGGAGAGAACAAAAAACACTCCCTGAGCACAAGAGGCGGCCTGAATGATGGAAAGAGAATGGTTTTTAACCCTGGCTCTGATGTGTTTTGGGTGATGCGAACGGTTAACGCTCTCGGCTGATAACTGAAAGGTTAGTGCCTCAAATCCACCCAGAGGTGCCTCGGAAGAAGGGCCTTGTGATCCATTTCTGAAAAATCACCCACTGAAATCGCTACAGCGTGTTCTACTCTGACACACGTGGGGTCGCCATGAATCAAAGACAACTCCAGGGCAACTGTTCTTTCCCCTGCTTTATTGCCTATGTTTGGTTTTTATTTTTATGTTTATTACCTATGTGAGGTGTGAGTATGTGCTTGTCGTTGTTTGTTGCCGTCGAGTCAATTCCGACTCATGGCGACCCCATGTGTCACTGAGTAGAACTGCTCCACAGGGTTTCCTTGGCTGCGATGTTTACGGAAGCAGATCACCAGGCCTCTCTTTGGTGGCACTGCCGGACGGGCTTGAACTGCTAACCTTCAGTTTAGCAGTCAGGCACAAACCATTTGCCCCACCTAGAGACCTTGAGTATGTGCTAAGAGCTTATGTTTAATTCTCTTTCAAAAATTATAATGGGATTAGGTATAGAGAAAAATTCACTGAAGACCTGGGTCCTCACTGCCCAATTTAAGAAATGAAACATCCCCAATATGATATAGTTAGTTCTCAGAGTCACTCCATGGTCTTCTCCCTTTTCTCCTCACCTCTCCGGAGGTAACTGAGTGCTGAATTTGGTGTTTATGACCCCAGGCATTTCTTTATACTTGAACTGTATGTGATGGTACCCCCAAGCACTAGATGCTATTTAAACTTAAAAAAAAAAAAAGAGAGATGCTGTATATATTCCTTTGCAACTTGCTCAACAATGAATTTGGGTGATTCACTCTTGCTTAACGGGTGCTCTAGATGACTCAGTTTCATTACTGAATCGTATCCCGTTGTAAATGGTATTCCACAATTTATTCATTTTCCATTTATGACATTTAAAATTTTTTTCCAATTTTTTTGCTATTACAAACAATACTCTTTTATTGTTGTAAAAATAAACACAGATAACATGACATTTGCCAATTCAACATTTTTCATATGTATGATTCGGTGACACCAAGTACATCAATCAGGTTGTGCAACTGTCACCAATATCTGCTGCCAGATTTTCCATCGCCATAAACAGAAATTCAATGCTGCCGAAACAGTAACTCCCCCTCACTCTCCCTCCCACCCCCGGCAACTATTATTAAACTCTGACCTCTATTCATTTGCCTATTCTAGGTAAACAATGCTCTTTTTAAACAATTTTGTGCACATCCTCCTCTGCAGCTACCTGGGTCATGAGGTAGATACACCTGTAATAGAGATGATCAGCTTGCTCTCCAAGGCAGTTGGAACAATTTACTTTTCTGTCAGTCTTAAAGAATTCCTCTAGCACCACATGTTTTACTTTTTGCTAAGCCAATGGATGTGAAATTACCCCCAGGCGAGGTTGGGCATAGTATCGTCATATGCATATTTACCATTCAAGTTCCCTTTTCTGTAAATTGCTTTTCCTATCTTTGGTCTATTATCTAAACTTGTTAACTTTTTTTTTTTTAATGATTCATGGAAATTCTTTATATATAATGGCTCCTCATCCTCTGCTTGTTAAATGTATTGTAAATATCTTCTTCCAGTCTGTGGTTTTTCTTTGCACTTTATGATGCCATTTGATGAACACAGGTTTTTAATTTTAGTGTAATTGACCTTCTAATTTTCCCTTCATGGTTTGGACATTTTGTTTCTCACTGAAGAAACGCGTACCTACTCTGAAGTAAAAAATATATTTCACCATATGCTCTTGCAAAAGTTTTAAAATTTGCTCTTGATCATTTATGTTCCTAACCCACTTGGAATTGATGAGTCTCATATTGTGGTGAAAGGTAGGAATTTTATTTTATTGTTTGCTTGGTTTATTCCTATACGGGTAAACAATTGTCTCATCACCATTTATCAAATGGCCCATCTCTTCCCCCATTCATGATGCTATCTCCATCATGTATCAAGCGTCCTTTAAATTCTTGGGTTTATTTCCAGGCTCTCTAGTCTATTCTATTGGTTTATTTCTCTATCGCTGTGCAAATAAGTCTTGATAGGTGGTAGGAAAACGTTTTTCATCATCAAAACTGACTTGGCTATTCTCGGTTCTTTGCTATTGTTTTTCATATATAAGCTTTAGACATCGTTTTTCAGATTGTCTATGGAAAATTCTGTCCAGCTTTTGATTAACATTACTTGAATTTATAGATTAATTTGGGAAAAAAATTGACAGTATACTGCTCAGCTTCTTGCTCTTTTATACCTAATGCATTATGTCACACAGATCTACCACATTCTCTTTGAGGGTGTCCTACGTACTGAAACATAATTTAATCAACCATTTCCTTCTATTGATAGATATGTAATTGCTTCCAATTTTTATGAGTTATAAAAAATTCAACAATTTATTCATCTATTAATTCTCTAGTTTATTGACATCTATTCTTTTGTGCATATGTTAGCTGTACGCTTTTAAGAGAATATCTTTTGTATAAATTCCTAGAAGTGGAATGACTGAGTCAAAGGTAATGACCACTTTGTAGCTTGCAAGTTATTGCCAAAGCTCTCTCCAAAAAGATCACACACCACATTACGAGCAGGAGATTGACCTTTTCCCCACAACTCTGTCAGCACAGAATATTATCCAATTTTTAAAACGTTTGTTGATCTTACAGAGAAACATGGATCCCATTATTTTTAAATTTGCATTTCTGATTCCTAGCGAGGCTAAGCATGTCTTCAGCTTCTGTCACTTTTGTTCACATCCTTCATTCTTCAGAAAACTGGATCCTGTGTCTTTTTTTAAAATTAATTTGGGGAAACTGTCACAGTGATGCTGTGGGAGAAAGACCTGGCAATTTGCTTCCATAAAGGTTACAGCCAAGAAAATCCTATGGAGCAGTTGTACTCTGTCACACGGGGTTGCCATGAGTCAGAATCAACTTGATGGCGGGGGCTTAGTTTGGCCTTTGGTGTGTATATTAAAGATTTAACTCTGTCTATTTAAATAGCATTTGCTTGATTCTAAGATGTAATCAATTGTAAGGTGATTTAGTAATAGCTCTCTGGGGTAAAATAAGAGGGACACTCCTAGGACCAGTAGCTCTGACAGTATAATTCTGAGACATATCAAAGAATACCAAGGTTTTGCCTACATTTTCTATTTCGTTAATCTTTTTTTTCTTTAATTGCATTTTATATCATTGGAAGTTAAAGGCTATTTTTCTCTCTTGAAAAAAAAAAAAAGACACCATAAATTCAGAAGAAAAAAAAAAGACTGGTTAAAACAAATTTGCATCTCACCATATGAATAAGAAATCTTTGACAGATGTTTGCCAGCTGAGTGACAGCCCTTCAGAACACATGAACTGGTTACGCCAGCCTCTTCTAGCTTTTGAAGTTATGCAATCAAATCCAAGGACTTGGCAATTTTACTGTAATTAATTACACTGCCATGTTTGAAACAAGCAGCAACTTCATGTATACAACTTTTTTTCAATGTTGTATTATACTGTAATTTGTTAAAAAGCAATTTAAGTAACAGTTTGGAATCCAAGTTTAAATTAAGTTTCAACTATGTGTGGTGCTGGCGATGCAGATAAGTTAAGGGCGGTGACAGGTAGATGGGTATATTTGTGTTCATGAGCCAGCAATGGTAATTAGATCATTATTTAGCCCTCTGCCTCCTGGCCTGGCTTCTTCTTCTTATATTGATGGTAAGATACATTCTAATACGGTGTGCTAAAATATTTGCTTACAATCTCCTCTCTCTCTCTTTTTTCTTCTTGACTTTGGTTAAGGTATTTTTAAATGGAGACACATTTTTAATTTGTTATGTTCTCATAGCCAGCCATAAGGCCTCTGGGTGTCTGCTTATGAAGGCTTTAGCCAACAGCAAGATATATACATATATATTTTTATATATATATGTATTTTTCTTCTAATATTTTTACTGTTTTGATTTCTGTTAGGATCTTTAATCCATTAAGCATTTATGTCTGTATATGGCATAAGGCAGGTCTTATCTCTTTTTTCCCCCTTCTTTATTTTCCCAAATGGATCTTTAGTCATTTCAATACAACAGAAGTCTCTGCCTCACTTGCTTAAAATGTGATGTTTATCATATTTGACTTTCCTAGTATACAGGAGCCTGTTTTGAACTGTGTTGTCACACTGGCACATCTGTCTCTTGTACCTGTACCTGTACCAGTACCTGTACCGACAGTTTTCTTTCTGTAGCCTTATGTTGTTGCTGCCGTTAGGTGTCGGTCGTCAAGTTGACTTCGACTCGTAGCAACTCCATGTGAGAAAGTAGAACTGCCCCATAGGGTTTTCTTGGCTGTAACCTTTATAGAAGCAGATCACCAGGTCTTTCCCCTGCGGGGCCACTGGATGGACTTCAACCGCCAACCATTTGGTTAGCAGCTGAGCATTTAACCGTTGTGCCACCAGGGACCTTCTCTAGCCTTATAAATATATGTCCAAACATATACTGAACAAGCTGCCCTCATGGTCCTTCTTTGGTCATCTTTGCAGTATTAACTCTTCCCATCCAGAAGCACGTTAGTCTCTCTATCCATTCACTTTTCCTTTTATGTTCTAGTGAAAGGTTTTCTTATTTTTAATTTCTACTTATTCATTATTCTATGTAGGTCTGGCACTGGGTCTGGGTTTTATGTGGGTCTTATACATTTCTTATTAATTTTCTTTCTCTGAAATTTGTTTTTTTTTTTTTTGGTTGTTGCAACTGGGATTGGCCACATCCCTAACGTCTGTCTACTCATTGGTTATTGCTGATACATAGGAAGCTCTGGATTATCAAGTATTTACTCTGGAAATGGCACATCTCTCCTGGGATAAGAAGGATGGTAGGTCAGTATATTAAAAGCTTCCATTTGGTCCATAGAAGGAGAAATCTATGGAGTCCCTAGGTGGCATAAACGGCTAAGTGCTTGGCTCCTAGCTGAAAGGCTGGCAGTTTGAACCCACACAGAGGGCCTTGGAAGACAGGACTGGCTATCTGCTGCTAAAATGTCACAGCCTTGAAAACCCTATGGAGCACAGTTCTACTCTGTGCCCATGGGGCTGCAATGAGTTGGAATCAACTTGATGGTAACTAACCTCAACAGGAGAAATCCACTGTACAACAGCCTAATGATACATTAATACATCTCCTTTGATATCACTGTGAAGACGGGAGAGTGAATAGGTGCCTGGGAGACACTGAAGCCTTCTCATAAAGAGGCTCAGCCCCCTCTAGTCTGGAGCTAGTCCTGGTCTAGTCTGTTAGTGTATTCTAAGTGGCGGTATCTGGGTACCCAATATGGAGATGCATCTTTACCCACCTGACACCTCTTCTGTTGGTCCAGTTCCTGTGCATGGTATCTTTGGTTTTCTGACTGTCTTCATGAGGACTGGAGTCTTCCTTATGAAGAGTAGCCCACAGGAGAACCTAATATCCCAACCTCTCACCAATGCTTTCCTGGACCCTATTTCAATGGTTGCAGGCTGGGGTCTTCTGAAATGCAACATTGTTGCTCCTTGCAGGGCTCCAACCATTGTGCAGACCTTCTTGCTGCCATCTCCCCCTCTGTGGAGAGGGCTTCACCCTGAGTCACCAAGTCCCTCAGGACACTGAGCTTCAGCTATAACCCTCAGATATCTGGTAAGACTCTCCAGCACTGCTTCTCCCAATTCTTGGCTTTCTCCCCTTCCTCTCTTCTCTGCGGCTACAATTAAAAGTTGAAATTTCACTACTTGGGCCTTAAGGATGATGGACCCAAATTTCTGAATGCATGATCATTTTAATCAATTCACATTTAAGTTTGTCTTCGGTGGGTGGCTTGGGTGGTAATCCCAGCTATGATGAGTCACCTCAGGATATGAAACTTTTAACAAACACCCAAAGGACTTACTGAAGTCCATTACTGTGCATGCAAGGCCACAGAATGATCTAGAAGAGCTTGGCATTTTCATGCTAGAGAGCCTGACAGTGCTCAGGAAAGCCAAATCTTTTCTCCAAGAAAGGAATCCCTACTTACCAACTTCAGGGACACAGTCCTGAGGGTTACAAGATTCTCTCTCTTCTGGTTTCAACTGAGGGTCACAGAGATTACTTAGGGTCATGTCGTCTGACAGACACCGCACTTCTCGGACCCGGAAGCCGCCCTGGCAGCTCTTGGAGCACTGCATGGAGAAAGAGGGAGGAAGTTAGGTCTCCTGGGAGCCCTGTGAGCTCAGCACATAGGAGAGGGGAGCTCTCAGAGAATTGCAAACATTTCCAAGAGGAGACACAATATTACAATAAACCCCCATGCACATATAACTCAGCTTAAACAACTGTCAACTCATGGCCAGTTGTGTCCCATCTATACTCGGCCTACTTTCTCTTGTATTATTTTGAAGCAAATCTGGACATGATATTTCTTCCATATCATTTCAGCTTGTATCTGAAAAAATCAAGCTCTTAAAACACACACACACACACACAATACCATTATTAAACCCATTGCTGTCGAGTCAATTCTGACTCATAGTGACTTATAGGACAGAGTAGAACTGCCCCCTAGAGTTTCCAAGGAGTGCCTGGTGGATTTGAACTGCCAACCCTTTGGTTAGAAGCTGTAGCACTTAACCACTACGCCACCAGGGTTTCCATACCATTATTACACCGTAAATTATCAATAATTCCTTATTTATCAAATATATGGTAGTGTTTCTATTTCTAGTTGCCTCACGAATCTCATACTTTTTTTTGTTATTGTGGCAAAATATACACAACATAAAATTTGTCATTTAACGACTTTCAGGTGTGAAATCCAGTGGCATTAACTACACTCACAATGCCGTGCAGCCATCATGATCATAGATGTTTCAATACAATTAAAAAAAAATTAGGATCCACATATGGTCTGCACATTGCAATTGGTTGATATGATTTTTAACATTCTTTTAGTCCACAGCTTCCCCTTTGACTGTCTTTCCCCCAACCTCTTGCACTTTTTTTGTTGAAGGTACAGCCATCTGTCTTGAAGTTTCCCATAGATTTTTTTTTCTCATAGATTTTCCATAGATTTTGCTGATGGCATCCCCATGATGTGGACTGACAAGCTTCTCTGTCCTCTGTGATGTTGTTAGGTGCCATGGAGTTGGTTCTGACTCATAGCAACATTATGTATAACAGAACAAAACACTGCCCGGTCCTGTGCCATCCTCACAATAGTAGGTATGTTTCAGCCCATTGCTGTAGCCACTGTGTCAATCCATCTCATTGAGGGTCTTTCTGTTTTTTGCTGACCCTCTACTTTACCAAGCATGATGTCCTTCACCAGGGACTGGTCTTTCCTGATGACATGTCCAATGTACGTTAGAGGAAGTCTCACTATCTTCACTTCTGAGTTTTTATCAGTTGGAAGTTGGACCCAGAGAGGCCTGAACAGATGCAGGTTTGATTTTTTTTTTTTTTTTTGGCAACACTACTTCACGTGTGATGTGAATCTCTCTTTTTGGGATGTTTGCAGCCTAGATTCATTAGTTCATTGGGTTGAAACCACCTGAAAAACGTTGCTGTTGAGTTGATTCCAACTCATAGCGACCCTACAGGACAGAGCAGAACTGCCCCATAGGGTTTCCAAGGAGTGGCTGGTAGATTCCAACTGCCAACCTTTTGGTTAGCACCCAAATGCTTAACCACTGCTATGAGTCAGAATTGACTCAGTGGCAATGGGTTATTACTAGACTAACTATTTATTTCGTATTTGTTTTAGTGTTTTTATTTTTTAATTTATATACAGCAAAATTCACCTTTTGTGGTGTACAGTTCCATGGATTTTACCAGTGCATAGAGGTGTGTATCTCTACCACAAACAAGACACAAAACAGTTTCCGTACACCAAAACATTCCCTCCTGTTGCCCCTTTTGTGGTCAGGTTCCCCCATCTCATCCTCTGGCCATCACTGATCAGTTCCCTATCCCTAGGGTTTTGCCTTTTCTAGAATATTACATAAATGGAATCATACAATATGTAGCTTTTTGGGTGTGGCTTCTTTTACTTATTAAAATGTATCTGATATTCATCCATGTTGTTGAAGGTATCAGTAGTTCATTTGTTTTTGTGGCTGAGTAGTATCCCGTAGTGAACGTACCACACGGTTTATTTATTCATTCACCCACTGAAGGACACTTGGGTTGTTTCCTGTTTTTGGTGCTTATGAATAAAGCTGCTATAAACAGTCCCACGCCAGTTTTTGTGTGAACATAAATGTTCAGTTCTTTTGGGCAAACAGGAGTTGGATTGCTGTGTCCCACGGTAAGTGTATGTTTAGACTTTGTAAGAAACTGCCAAACTATTTTTCATAGTAGCTGTACCATTTTACATTCCCACCAGCAATTCATGAGAGTTCCAGTTGCTCCTCATCTTTGTCAGCACTTGGTATGGTCTTTTTTATTTCCTCCATTCTAATAGGTGTGTGGTGGTATCTCACTGTGGTTTTAATTTGCACTGCTCTAATGATCCAAAAAAAAAAAATTTTTTTTTTTTTTTAAATGATCCATTGATGACGATGTGCTTATTTGTCAGCTATTGTTTTTGGTTAAGTGTCCAAGTCTTTTGCTCATTGTTTTTATTGGGTTGTTTGTTTCTTTATGTTGAGTTATAAGAGCTTATATATATTCTTGCTCTAAGTCCACTGTCAGACACATTATGTGCAAAAATTTTCTTTCAGTCTAGGGATTGTCTTTTCATTCTCTTAATAGTATCTTTTGCAGAGCAGAAGGTTTCAATGTCAATAAAGCCCAATTTATTATATTCATGCTTTTACTTTTTAACTAATGCTTTTGATATTGCATCTAAGAAATCTTTGAGTAACTCACTCAAAGTTACAAATGTTTTCTGTTAGGTTTTCCACCAGAAACTTAACAATTTTGTTTTACATTTAGGCATATGATCCATTTTGAGTTAATTTTTATGTAAGAAAAAAACCCGATAAAAATAAGCCCATTAAATGATGCTCCACATTAGTCTGAAGAGAAATGCAAATCAAAACCACAATGAGACACATGCCTATTAGAATGGTTAAAAACAAAACAAAACAAAGAAAACAACTGACCATACAAAGTGTTGGTAAGGATGTGGAGCAACTGGAAATTGCTGGTGGAAATGCAAAATGGCATAGCCACTATGCAAAACAGTGTGTCAGTTTCTTTTAATGCTAAACATGAACTTATCACATGACCCAGCTATCCATTTCCTAGGTATTTATCCTAAAGAAATGAAAACTTAGGATCACACAAAAGCCTGTATGCCAATGTCTTTAGTGACATTATTCATAATCACCCCAAACTGGAAACAACCTAAATGTCCTTCAGCAGGTGAACGGATAAACTGTGGTACATCCACACAATGGAATATTACTTGGTAATTTAAGAAACAAACCATTGATCCATGCAACAATATGGACAAATCTCGAATTATGCTAAGTGAGTTAGTGAATGCCAGTCTCCAAAGGTAGCATCCTGTATTATTCCATTTATGCGACATTCTGGAAAAGGTAAAATACAGGAACAAATCAATGTTTTCCAGAGGTTAGGAATATAGGGAGGGTCTGAATACAAAAGAGCGGTGTGAGGAAATTCTTCCGGGATTTGGAATTGTTTTGTGTCTTGTCTGTAGTCATGGTTACAAGAATCCGTGCATGTGTAAAAATTCATAGGAACGTGCCCCCCAAAGAAGGAAGCTCACTGCATGCAAACAAAAAAATTCAACCAACTCTATTTGTGTGGGTTTCTTCCTAGGCTCCCTAGTAACCATTTTTTAATGTTAGGCTTTATCCTTCCATTTACAAAATACAATCAACACACATATACAAATATAAATATTCATAGGTCAGCTTCCCCTCTCTTGGATAAACACCAGCATTCGATAGTCACTTAGATAAATAATAGTATGCTTTCCTCCACTTTGCTCTTCTCGCTAAACAATATATCCCGGAGATGGCTCCATAATACTATGTAGGTGAAGTCCTCACTCTTTTCTGTACTTGCACAATAAATACTCCATTGTGTGGATGTACAGTAGTTTATTCAATGACTCCCCCCTGCTGATGAACATTTGTGTTATTTCCCATCTTTTGCTGTAACAAATAATGCTGTAGTAAGTAATCTTTTGGAGGTGTATCTTTGGAAGAGAGTCCTGTAAGTTGGATTGCTGGGTCAAATGGTAAATGTATACTTAATCATGCTAAGTAATGCCAAATTACCTTGTGTGTGGGTTGGACCATTTTACGCTCCCACCAGCAATATATGAGATGTCCTGTTTCCCTACAACCTCACCACAAGAACATACTGCTTTTTTTGTTGTTGTTGTTAGGTGCTGTCGAGTTGGTCCTGACTCATAGAGACGTTATGTGCAACAGAACCACACACTGCCTGGTTCTGCACTATCCTCACAACTGTTGCTATGTTTGAGCCCATTGTTGCAGCCACTGTGTCAATCCATCTCGTTGAGGGTCCTCCTCTACTGTACCAAGCAAGATGTCCTTCTCCAGAGACTGGACCCTCTTGATGACATTTCCAAAGTGTGTGAGATGAAGTCTCACCATCCTCGCTTCTAAAGAGCATTCTGGCTGTACTTCTTCCAAGACAGATTTGTTCATTCTTCTGGAGTCTGTGGTGTATTCGATATTCTTCGCCAACATCATTATTTAAATGCATCAATTCTCCAGTCTTTCTTATTCATTGTCCAGCTTTCACATGCATATAAGGTGATTGAAAATACCATGGCTTGGGTCAGGCACACTTTAGTCCTTAGACACCTTTGCTTTTCAACACTTTAAAGAGGTCTTTTGCAGCAGATTTGCCCAATGCATCATTAGATTTTTTGACTGCTGCTTCTGTGGGCATTGATTGTGGATCCAAGTAAACTGAAATCCTTGACAACTTCAGTATTGCCCTATTTTTTTTTTTTACTCGATAGCACTATTTTTTTTTTTTTTATTGCCCCTAAATTTGAGGTGAACAAAAGTGCCCTGTGGATAAACAGCGAGTTAATGAACTGTAGGTAGGGTTATAGGCTACTACAATGGCTTATTTTAAATACACATTTTTGTCTTCTTAAGTTAACTCAGACTCTCAAGACAAGTTTTCAATTATTCTTTTAACACTCACAGAAGTCCACCCCAGACCTATAAGAGGAGTCTTACTTAAGAACAAATAAACAAACATATATTAATGGTATTTATTTCTGAATGGCAAGTTTACTGGTGATCTTTAAGTTTCCTCTCTGTCCTTTTGCAATTAATAACAATATTAATAATAATCTATCTTTAAAAACCTGCACTAAGTCCTCAGTGCTTTGAGCCAAAAGCTTTTTAGCAGAAATCCTGCATCTGCAAGGAAGCCCACAGTTCCACCAGTGCCCAGGACTGCAGGGAACTCATCTCCTCCTTGGCACTGCCTGCCACATCAGCCTAGTTCTAGACGGGACAGAAAAACACAGAAGAAAAGCATGCAGTCTTCCCCTGAATCCAGTGCTTTCCTCCAGAGACCTTTACTCTATAACAGAGGTTGGCAAACCACAGTCCATGAGTGGAATCTGACCCGCCATCTGTTTTTGTAAATATGGTTTAATTGGAACATAGCCATGCTCATTCGTGACATGTTGTGATGGCTGCTGTCATGCTTCAAGGGTAGAGCTAGGTGGTTGTAACAGAGACTGCATGGCCTCCAAACCTTAAATATTTACTATCTGGTGCTTTACAGAAAACATTTGCTAACCCCTGCTCTGTTACAACAAAGACCATAATAAATAACATATAGTCAGGGCCCCTATTGAGCTCACCGAGCTTACATAGCTATCGTCTTTGTACCAATGACATTAAATAAGAAGGCAAGTGCCCAAAGCTGTGCTGTTCTACTAACAAGGCACGTAAGACTAAATATCATGGTGCAAGTGTTAAGTGCTCGGCTGCTAACTGAAAGGTTGGTGCTTCGAACCCACCCAGTGGCTCTGTGAGAGAAAGACCTGGTGATCTGTTCCTGTAAAGTTTATAGCCAAGAAAACCCTATAGGACAATTCTACTCTGTTGCTATGGGTCAGAATCGAGTTGATGGCACCTTTTAATAACAGCAAGTATAGGAAGCCGAAGACTTACTAATAAACCAGCCAGGAATTTCTCGAGCTTGTCTCCTTTGACTTGGCCTGGTGAGCTTGGCCCTTTCTAGGGCCAAGATGGCAAAAGAAAACAGTGATCTGTTCTTGCATTCTCAAGGGCATTGGTCAACATAGAAATAATTAAATCCCATTTCCCAGAAGATGCCTAAACACCTTTCAAGCCCAGCATCACCTCTGCTTCTTCCATCAGCTGCTGTGAGTGGTTTGCCACCTGCCCGAATGGCTGGTTTCAGTGGAGCGCACACACAATTCTTAGCTCTTATTTGCATATTTTAAAAGGAAAATTTCCTTTATCACCCACAAATGATTCTGAGAAAGGCCTCGGCCTCTACTCTGGGCCCACTTGCGGCCTCTGCTTGAATACCTTCAGGGACAAAAAGCAGAATGTACACAGTCTCCCTTAACCCCCACCCCGTGTGTCATACAGGTCTATCCCAAGCCTGTTGGTCACAGAGGATGGTGCCCTGAGGTGCTTTTCTGTTTTAGGAAGTTTCTTGAAAAAAAAAAAACTCTTCTGTTTGGGAGAGAAAAAAAAAAGACGTTTCTCAATATTTTCATCCTTTCCTATTTTATTATTTAATTACCTGTTTCTGTATTTCTCTCTCTCTTCTTCTCCCTCTCTCTTAACCTACACACCACCATCCCCCTTACAAAAAGCATATGAGATGGCTAACAAAATACAGGCCCACAAGATTAAAAAAAAAAAAAAAAGTAAGGAAACTGGGGCAAATAGAAAATAAAAGTAGGAAAGATACAGCGAAGCCAGGGATTACATTAGTACCCTAAATCCACTTTGTAAGGTATGGTATAGTTTCTTTTAGAGGTAGGCCAGGAATTTGTTTCTGAGTTTCCTAGAAGCCAAGTCAAAGAGAAAAGCAGGATCAGTTCCATAATCCATAATGTCTGTAGGATTAAAAAAAAAAGTACATAATACACACACACACACACACACATACGCTGGTACTGAGGCCTGACAGAAATTCGAGTTTTGCAAAGAGGTCACTGCATGAAGGAGTATTTTAAACAACATCCTTGAGTCCCTCCCACCATCAGTCCTCTGCAGCAGGGCTGGGCCCAGTGTCTGGCATGTAGTAGGTGTCCCAGAGGTGTCTAGGGGAGGAAAGCAGAAGAAAGCAGAGGAATGAGGTAGTAAGGCAATCTCTATCAAGAGTACTGTGACTTACCATGCTCCATTCTGTGTTAAACCATTTGGCTCCACAAGGCTTGAGGTGGCAGGATTGCTGGCTGGGGGGTCTCTCCAAGAAGGAACATTCATAGGGATCCAGCACTTCAAAGGTGTCCACATTCTTCCTAACACAAATCACCTCCCTCTGTTGGGTTCCGCTTCCACACTCGATGGAACACTGGAGAAAGAAGCAGAAAAACACGGGTGTCACACGATGGAGTGAGGCTGAGAACTACCGTCCATCAAAGGGTCTTTATGAATGACTGCTATTATCACTTCAGTGAGGAACAACCCAAGGGAACCTGGGAAACGTTTCTGGAGAAATTGAATGTGGGTTCTGATTTTCCTAACCGTTCTGTCTCTGGAATGCAGAGTGGCTACACTGAATTGCCATAGCTTAAGGCTGTGTTGATTATGATGCCCTCTGTGGTGAGAGGGAAATGGTTCCCTTTTGACTTCCTGCAGGAATACACCAGCCAGTTAATTTGGGTGTGTCTGTCTGGTGGACTCTGAGACCTCTCATTGTAAAATAACGAATGACCACTCTGGTTTATCTGCTAGTCTGTTAGGGTGGTTACTTGAATGAATTAGTCTTCCAGAACCTACACACCTGTGGATGAAGGTTGAATTAAAATTCTTTGAACACATAAAACTGAAAAGAAGACCCCACACTTGGGACAAGATTCCCTAAGGTCAAGGCCATCCCTTCCCCCACTAGGAGGCCTTTGATCATAAAGTCCAGTCCCAGTGTATTGCTGAAGCTTAGAGAAAATGGCTGAAAAAAACCCACCTACCTACAGAAAAAACTAGAAAAACCCCACACCAACAGACTACAAACTAGTTAAATGGGGCATTAATAAGCCTGCCTTCCTAAGCCATGGCCGTCAACAATTTCTGCTTTGTCCGTGCCTCCTTTTTACCATCTTCACGGGCATCCAGAAAACGACAGGGCTTCGTAGCTTGTTTTCATATTTTCTTCTGTGTTAGTTTGTTTATTGACTTGGTTGCTCCTGGTGCCTTGAGACTATGAAAGACCCCCCAGAACTAAGACAACCGAAGGGTGAAGTAAACCCAGAGATGGAAGAGGAGAAAAGAAATATGAAGTACCTACAACAGGCAAATGTAGAGAGACCACAGTTTAACAGTGGTTACCAGGCACAGGAGGAAGGGAAGTTGGGGAGGGGCGGGGGGAGGATTATTATTTAGGAAGTGCTGAGCTTTTGTTTATGGGGGAAAATTTGGCAAAGGATACTGGTGATGGTTGCACAATGTGACTGATGTAAATTGATCTCACTGAATTATAAATGTGAAAAATGTTGAATTGGCAAATGTATTATCTGTATTTTTACAACAATAAACAAAATTAATAGAGACAATCCTGAGCATGAATAATACCTTGGCAGAGTACCTTATAAACAAGAGTTGGGCTCTGTGCCCCTAGAGTAGAAAAAGACTTGACACACTCCTAATTAGGTTCAGGGGATCAGGAGAAAATAAACGCCTTCCTTCCTTGGTGGCTTAGAAAGCCTCTGAAGCCAGAACGTCCCCTGTCTCTGCCTCTCACTGGACTTAGGTCTTGTTCTCTCGGGCTGGCTTTCTCTACAGCCTCAGCATGGTCACTGATAGCACCTGAGCTTACAACTTCCCGCTAAGTCTCTTCCAAATTAAATCCCAATTAAAAGTCTCAGGGAAGGAGTCTGGCTCACATGTCCATCATGGGACTATCACTGTGGCCAGGGTGGTGGGGTATGTAAGATGCCAATTCTCATCCAAACCACATGGTTGGAAGGAATATTTTATTTGTATATTCTGAATCAGATAATGTTTCAGATTCAAACAGTATCAGTAAATCAGCATGCTTTATTTCATTTTCTTTGGGAGTAACGTCAAATTCCCAGGACGGGGAGGTGCCAGCAGGCTCCAACATCCTTATAAATCTAGAATCAAAACCTTGTCCACATTCAATTATGTTCTGACGCTTTTGGACAATCAATCCCTTGTTTCTAATCTTAGCAGAAATCAAGGTGGCCTTCTCCAGGGTTCATACCACTCACAAGCAAAAGAGACCCAGAGTCCTCTATACTTAGTACAGATATGGAACCTCACAGCAGTCAATGGTCAGACCGTGTTTGAAAACCCCTTGCTTTGCAGGTGAAACAATATGCACCTGGGACACACTTGATAACTGACCACAGCTCTACTTCTCATTAGTTCTCTGACTTGGGGCAAGTCATTTAGCTTCTCTGAGCCTCAGTTTCTTCACCTGTAAAATGAGGATAAGAACACGCCTCCCAGGTTTGCTGTGAGGTTTCCATGAGATGCTATACATCAAAGGAGTTGCCCATTGTTTGGGACATGGGAAGTGCTTAATAAATATTAGTTGCCTTTTCTACAAGCTTATTATTTTTAATGCTAACTATTTCAATCTCATTATTGATAGTAAAACACTGTTGTTGCTGTCGAGTTGATTCCAACTCATGATGACCCCATGTGTGTCAGGGTAGAGCTGCTCCTTAGTGTTTTCAAGGCTGTGACCTTTTGGGGGCACATTACCAGGTCTGTCTTCTGAGGTGCCTCTGGGTGGGTTTGAACCCCCGGCCTTTGGGCTTGGTTAAGTCAAGTGCTTAACCATTGGTGCCACCCATGGACTTTGAGAAATAGTTGGCATTAAAGATAATAAGCATGGAGAAAAGGAAACTAATATTTACTAAGCACTTCTCATGGCCCAAGAAATGGGTAACTCCCTTGATGTATAGCATCTCATGAAAATCTCAGAACAAACCTGGAAGGTGTGTTCTTATCCTCATTTTACAGATCAGGAAACTGAGGCTCAAAAAGCTAAATGACTTGCCCCAAGTCAGAGAACTAATGAGACGCAGAGCAGGGTTCAGTTACCAAGTGTGTCTGCCTCTGATATTCACTGCAGTAGCATTGGAATTACTAGAATTCTCTTTCTTTCTGAATTTTCTTTGTTTATAGGCAGATTATAAAAACATTAAAGGAAATTTAAAAAGAAAACCTTAAAACGTTCATATATTTTCATATTCCAGTCTTCACTTGCCATTATAAGCACTTTCTTCACCATCTTAATCATCATTGTTATTGCTACAGAATTGTTTATGGAGTTTTGATACACCATAATATCCCTAGACATTCTGCCATCATCAACATCAGTGCTGAAAAAGCCTTTTTTATTTTGTTGGTTATTTCTTTAACATAAATTCCCAGGAATGGGGTGACTGGGTTCAGACAAATGAATATTTTAATAGTTCTTGAATGTTATTGCCAAATTGCTTTCCAAAAGGGGCTGTATCAATTCACAAGGGCAAGGCAGGCATTTTTTTCAGGGTATTTTTTTTTTCTCCTAAATTTATTTATTTTGTTGTTGTTGCCAGGGACAGATAGACAGACGCCCTCAGTGCCGGCCACACACCTGACTCCAGCTTCCAGCGAACCATTCCACCTTGCCAGCGCAGGGCCCATTGTCACAAGGAGTGGCCTCCGCTGGACGGTTGTTCCCACAGCCCTCTAGGGGCAGGCTGCCGATGTGGTTGGTCATGCACACCACCGAGCGTGTTCGCACACCAGCACCGCACTCTGCTGAGCACTGCAAGACAGGAGGGGGTACATTAGTGGGAAGGCCCCCAGCAGTTTCTGAAGTCACTTCCAAACGATGCAGAGGATGAATCAACACCTTGTTTTCCTACCAACGCCATCCCCCACCCCCCAGACTTTCTCACAACTTCTTACGCCTCGCCTGGTTATTTTCCACCCTACTCCACTATAGGGATTCCCTGAGTGGTGCAAATGGTTAATGCATGTGGCTAATAACTGGATGTTGGTGGTTCGAGTCCACACAGAGGCACCTCGGAAGAAGGGCCTGGCGAGTTACCTCCGAAAAATCAGCCATTGAAAACCATATGGAGCACAGTTCTACTCTGACACACATGAGGTCTCCATGAGTTGGAAATAACTCCATGGCAACTGGTCTTGGTAATTCTGTTATGGGGTGTCAGTGTGGCAGCCCTGCCATCTTGGATTTTCTAGGACAGTCGTAGTTCCAAATATTCTGTCCCAGTGTTGCCATAAACACATATTTGTCAGACTATTGGTTCTGGCTTTCACTTCTAAGAACATATTCAGCAGAAGAAGAAAAAGTACATGAAAACTCAGGCCCACGTTTACCTGCTAGTAGCTGAGTCTAGGCTGGTCTGGAAAAGGAGGAGAAGTGAATTCTGTCACGTCAACACTGCTTCCTGATACAAGGGCAGATGGTTCCAATCCCTGAAGATCTTACCTTAGAGTCACAGTCTGAAGAGTACTGAGAAATATGCTGGTACAGAGGGACAGCCTGGTCTTGAAACCAGACAAATCAGTGTTAACATCCTACTAGCTATGTGGCCCAAGGCAAGCAACCCAGCCCCTCATGCTTTGGCATGCTCACCTGGACAACTGACAAAGGAACCCATTCCTGGTAGGATCAGAGACAATGAATGTAGTGTTTTGTAGACATCAGGTGCTCAATAAATGGAATAAGGGCTTTAAAGGGTCAAGTCCTACATCCCCACTTTAAAGTGGAGAAACTGAGACTCACAGAGGTGAGCAGACAGTCTGTAGACAGACCCCCGCCCACTAAGGCTTTCTCTTCTACAATCACCCTCTGGCCTTGCCTGGGGCATGTTATGAACATCCCTGAGTCATACTGTCAGGTTCATAAGACAGTATTTTCCTTCTGTCTTTAAATACTTCGGAAGGCTGCCTTATTTTGCTTCTCATGCTATATTTTCAGACCTTTTCTGGACATCATCCAGGTGTACCACAGATACCCCACACCCAACAGGTAAGACATGGAACACTGCCTTCACCACCAAAACTGTTCCTTCTCTTGATTTTCCTACTTGTATTCAAGTTTCTACCCAGATTCAAAAGTTGACTGTTCTGCCTTCTTGCTTCCAACATCTTGTCAACCATCAGGGCGCTTGGACTCTCATTTAGCTACGTTTCTCTTGTCTCGTTCCTTTATTAGCCCATGGCTCCCATTTACCTTATCTCCCCTGAATTATGGTTGCAGCCTCTTGCCCACCCTCACTAGCTGTTCTAACACATTGGGCTTCCAGGTGTTGGGACCCGTGTGCTAGAAATCCCTCTGATGACTTCCCATTCCTACATTCATGTACAAGCTTCTCCAATGGCATGAAAATTTTCCTACAATATGGATCCAATCAATCCATTCTTCCAGATGAATCTCTCAATATTCTATCACACACACCCCATGCTGGACACAGCCAGAGTGGCCGATACTCTCTGGTCATTCAAAGTGCTCCTAGCACCCCTGTCCTCGATGTTGCCTCTGCCTGGAATGCTCTTTGCCTTCACCTGGACACACTGAAACCCTCTAAGGCTCCACTCAAACGCCATCTCCTCTGTGAAAACTTCTTTCATTAGCCCTATTCAGTATACTCTTTCCCGCCTCAGAATTCTCATCGTACTTCATACTCTGTGTTCTTCCTGTGTATTATAGCTATTTGAATCTTGTCTATCTTTTCCCTTTTTCTTTACAGAACAAAGCTTGGCGAAGGCAGGGACTATTGAATCATCTCTGAATTCTTCTCAGCACCCAAGTCAGTGCCTTGTCCAAGGAAGAATCCATGAATGTCAGTTGACTAATTGAACGTAGGCCTGAGCCCTCCCTCACTCATTTCTCTTCTTCTATCAAAACCAAATCAAACCTGTTGCCATCGAGTCGATTCTGACTCAGGGCGATCCCATGTTATACAGTAGAACTACTCCATAGGGTTTCCTTGGCTGTAATTGTTACAGAAGCAGATTGCCAGGCCTTTCCTCCTCGGCGCTGCTGGGAAGGTTCAAACCACCAATCTTTAGGTTGGTAGCTGAATGCAAGCTGTTTGTACCACCCAGGGACCTTCTTCTCTCATTAGCACCTTCCAGTCCTGGAAGTGGCTTTTTAGAACACGAACGAAGCCCGTTCTGTTGTGCCTTCTCTTAAAATAACCCACCAGCCACTCTGTGGGAGAAGCAGGTGGCAGTCTGCTTCTGTAAAGCTTTACAGCCTTGGAAACCTTTTGGGGCACTTCTATTCTGTCCTACAGAGTCGCTTTGAGTTGGAATCGACTCGACAGCAGTGGTTTTGGTGTGGTGGGTATCTTAAAATCAGTGTCAATGTCTGGTGTCTATCAACATTGCCAATTTCGAAAATGAATAAAAATAATATAATTTAAAACACAAAAACTGAGAAAGGGAAAAAATACAACCACATTTCCTTATCAAAATTTCCGTTTTCATTGTTGGTCACTGCTTTCTAGTCGTATAAAACCACAGCCCAGCGTAAGTCATGAGACGTCTGCACGCCTCCTGAGGAGGTGGGTCTGTCTTCTCAGGGAGAAGCTCCTGGGGCAAAGGGCTCACAGACACTTCTCCTGACCTACACTCTATCTGTTATTAGAAATTGGAGACATTTTAATCCATCACTTAGGTTAAAAAAAAAAAAAAACGCTCGTTATAATAATTGGAATATTCTAGGCTAACGGGCTTTTTGTTTTGGCCAGGTATCATCTATTTCCTAACTCTAAAAGTCAAGATATATAAATTTTCCTAGGGAATACAAGGTAAATCAAATTCCAGTCAGTGTTTCAAACTCTAAGAATATTTCTTTCCAGGTTATATCCATGCGAACAGCTAACTTAATTTTCTGCTTTGCAAACCAAGTACTGTACACACACACACACACAAACCAGCTGGCGTCAAGTCGACTCTGACTCACGATGACTCCATGTTTGTCAGAATAGAACCGTGCTACACAGGGTTTTCAGTGGCTCATGTTTCAGAAGTAGATTGCCAGGGCTCTCTTCTGAGGCATCTCTGGGTGGACTCAAACTTCCAACCGTTCATCTAGCATCCCAGTACGTTAACCATTTGTACCACGCAGGGACTCCAAGTAATACACAGGCATCTGGGAAAGTTTCTCTATCTTCCCCCATGTACTTAAAAGTCTGGAGGCCATGAGAATTTGAAATTCTGTTCTGAAATTTCCCCCTTTTGTCAGGACTCATCTATGGAATCTTTGATGAAAAAGCTCAGTAATGGTTCTTGGGGACCATCCAGTTCTTCCGGTCTCATGGCAAAGGAGGCAGTTGTACATGGAGGCGATTAGCCACACATTCCCTATCCTCCTCCTGTTCCTGACTCTCCTTCATCCTCTGTTGTTCCAGGTGAATGGAGACCAACTGTCATGTCTTGGACAGCCCCCTGCAAGCTTTTAAGACTCTAGCCACTACGCATCGAACTAGGAGGTAGAGCAGAAGCACTAAACATGTTATTAGGCCAATTAACTGGGATGTCCCATGAAACTATGACCCTAAACCTCCAAACCAAGGAACCAAATCCCATGAGGTGTTTGGTTGTACATAAGCAGCCTCAGCAGCTACTCTTTTTTTTGTTGTTGTTGTAAATATATCTACCACACAACCGTTGCCAGTTCAACTTTTTACAGGTGTACAACTTACTGACAGCAATTACAATAACCGCCTCTGCAACCCTGCCCTTAATCAATGAGATTTTTCCAGCACCGTTAGCGCCCTTTTCCTTCTCCCTTCTGCCCCTGGTAACCACCAATAAACTTTGGTCTTTATACACTTGGCTTTTCTTGTCTTTTTATAAAAGTGAGGTCATACAATATTTGTCCTTTTGTGATTGGCTTATCTTGCTCAGCATAATGTCTTCAAGCTCCATCCATACTGTAGCATATATCAAGACTTTATTTCTCTTACTGGCTGAGTAGTATTCCATTGCATGTATGTACCACATACTGTTTATCCATTCATCTGCTGATGGGCATTCTGGTTGTTTCCACCTTTTGGCTATTGTGAATAGTGCTGCAATGAACACTGATGTACAAGGCTGTTTTTGAGTCTCTTCTTTCAAGTCTTTCACATATATACGTAGAAGTGGAATTGCTGGATCATACAGTAGTTCTGGAGCTCTTGTGGTGCAGTGGTT
The DNA here is from genome assembly GCF_024166365.1 of Elephas maximus indicus. NCBI lineage: Eukaryota > Metazoa > Chordata > Mammalia > Proboscidea > Elephantidae > Elephas > Elephas maximus. The sequence continues at coordinate 62,080,933 of NC_064831.1, read as the reverse complement.
AAGAGCTCGGGTGCCAACCAAAAGGTCAGCAGTTCAAATCCATCAGCTGCTCCTTGGAAACCCTGTGGGGCAGTTCTACTCTGTCCTATAGGGTCGTTACGAGTCAAAATTGACTCGACGGCAACGGGTGTGGGTATAGCAGTTCTATTTTTAGTTTTTTGAGGAACCACCACAAGGGCTATACCATTTTGCATTCCCACCAGCAATGGATAAAGGTTCCATTTCCCCACATCTTTGCCAACATTTGTTATTTTCTGTTTATTTTATTTTATCCTAGCCATCCTACCCGTTCCCACTGCTGTCAAGTTGATTCTGACTCATAGCAACCCTAGAGGACAGAGTGGAACTGCCCCATAGGGCTTCCAAGGAGTGGCTGGTGGATTTGAACTGCTGATCTTCTGGTTCGCAGCTGAGCTCTTAAACACTGCGCCACCAGGACCTCTTAGCCACCCTAGTGGAAATGAGATGGTATCTCACTGTGGTTTTGATTTGCATCTCTCTGATGGCTAACGATGCTAAGCAATTGTTCATGTGTTTGGTGGTCATTTTAGTGTCCTCTTCGGTGAAATGTCTGTTCAAGTCCTTTGCCCATTTTATGATTGGGTTATCTGTCTTTTTGTTGGTAAGTTGTTGAAGTTATATGTATATTTTGGTTATTAAATTCTTGTCAGATATATGGTTTCTGAAGATATTCTCCCAGTTGGCAGCTCGTTGTCTCAGTTATCTAGTGCTGCTGTAACAGAAATACCACAAGTGGATGGATGGCTTTAACAAACAGAAATCTATTCTCTCACAGTGTAGAAGGCTAGAAGTCCAAATTCAGGGTATCAGCTCCAAGGGAAGGCTTTCTCTCTGTGTCAGCTCTAGGGGAAGGTCCTTGTCATCAATCTTCCCAGGCTAGTTGAGGAGCTTCTCAGTGCAGGGACCCCAGGTCCAAAGGACGCACTATGCTCTTGGGTCTTGTTTCTCGGTAGTATGAGGTCCCCACGTCTCTCTGCTCACTTCTCTCTTTTATATCTCAAAAGAGATTGACTTAAGACACAACCTCATCTTGTAGATTGAGTCCTGCCTCATTAAGATAACTGCTGCTAATCCCACTCATTAACATCGTTGGGGTAGGACTTACAATATGTAGGAAAATCACATCAGATCACGAAATGGTTGACGATCACACAACACTGGGAATCATGGCCTAGCCAAGTCAGCACACATTTTTGGTGGACACAATTCAACTCATAACACTTGTCTTTTCACTTTTTTAGTAAAGTCTTTTGATGAGCAAAAATTCTTAATTTTTATGAGGTCCCATTTATTTATATGGAGCCCTGGTGGCTCAGTGGTTAAGAATGCAGTTTCTAAACAAAAGGTCAGCAGTTGGAATGGACCATCTGCTCCTTGGAAATCCTGTGGGACAGCTCTATTGTCCTATAGGGTTGCTATGAGTTGGAATCGACTCAGTGGCAATGGGTTTTGTTTTTTATTTATTTGTATTGCCTTTTGCTGTTTGTGTTTTTGTTATCATATTAGATACCTTATTGTTGAAATCTAGGCCTGACAGCATTGCCTCTGATTGCTCTTCTAAGAATTTTATGGTTTCAGTTTGCACACTTAGGTCCTTAGTCCATTTTGAATTTGTTTTTGGGTATGGTGTAAGGCATGAATCCTGTTTCATTTTTCTGCATGCAGAAATTCAATTTTTCCAGTACCATTTATTGAAGACACTTTTCTTTCCCCATTGAATGGACTTAACACCCTTGTCAAAAATGAGTTGACCATAGCTGTGGGGGTTTGTTTCTGGACTCCAATTCTATTCCATTGGTCTATGTGTCTATTTAATTTACATTTAATTTAATTTAAATTAATTCTGTAATTTAATTTCTTTACTTGGAAAACATCTTAAAAAATTAAAAATTTCAAAATTGAGTGTGATAGGCTTTCTAAAAGTTTTTTTTTTTCAACTTGTTGTGATTAAAAAAATAGCTTTTGTATTTAGACCTGCCATCAATGTACAGAACTAAAAAGTAAAAGATGCCTTTGTTTGATAAGGGTACCCTCAATTAAAAGTAGCTACATGAGTATTTTTAAGGTGAGTCAACAAGTCAGAAGAAATTATGTTTAGCAGCTTATGAGAAGTTCAGATGAAGTTCACAACCTCAACTCATTTATATAGTGAACAATCAGTTTTAGGTTTCAACCTAATTTTCTTTGGTCTCTCCCTCTTGAGGGAGTTCCTGGGTGGTGCAAATGGTTAAGCTCTTGACTACTAACCAAAGAGTTGGCAGTTCAAACCCATCCAGAGGCGCCTTGGAAGGCCAATCTCATCTTAGTTGTGGGCAAAAATCTGCATTTGCCAGCAAAGAGGTGTGGAAGCCCCTTCTGACTCAACGTTTTCTCCTTGCCTCGCTAAACCTCAGTCCCTGCTTTGGACAAACATGACTGTTTCTTTTTCAACCACCTCCAGCATGAATAATACAAAATAAGGGCTTCAGAATCTTGCCGTCAAGCTCTGTTGGTGGTGGTGGTGCCGTTGAGTCAATTTCAACTCATAGCGGCCCCATGTGACAGAGTAGAACTGCCTCATAGCGTTTCCTAAGCTGTAAACTTCACCAGAGCAGATGGCCAGGTCTTTCTCCCGTGGAGCTGCTGGGTGGGTTTGAACCACCAACCTCTGGGTTAGCATCTGAGTACTTAACTGTTATGTCACCAGGGCTCTCAGGTCAAACCCTAGCTCTCTCCTTCCCTGGCCTCACGAATTGGGACAAATTCCTTAACCTCTCAGAGCCTGTAGGGGTAAATACACATCAAAAAGAAAAAAAAAAAAAAAGTATCAATTTTCCCAGATGCAAAAAAGGAGATTCCCACTTCCCTTTCTCTTTAGAGCATTTACTTGAGAAACCTTGTAATTAGAATTTTGTCCTTTGCCTCTTTTGAGAAATTCTCTTGAAAGGCTAAATAAGCTTCTTGCCAGTTTTACAACTTAGGAATGTTTCCTCAAGGACTTGGGAGCCATCTCTTTAAAATGCCATCAGTAAGGAAGACAGCCCCCTGCCTCTCAGTTTCTGTGGGAGGGAAAGGGCCTAACTTCATGGGCTCCAACCTGTGAAACTAGCTCCTGTCATAAAGGTATGAGAAGTGTTGCGTTTTTCCTTTGGATAAAGGCAATTAACAAACATTGGTGACTACCCCCCCAAAACAAAACAAAACAAAAAACCCATTGCTGTTGAGTCAATTCTGATCCATAGAGACCGGATAGGAGAGAGTAGAACTGCCTCCAGGTGAGTTTAGGATAAGCAATGTGTGAAAAACGGTGCAGTCAAGTCTCTTATTTGATGACTAGTTATCGTTTACCTTGAGAACATGTATGAAACAGTTTATATTTCCTTTGCTATGTAAAGGATAAGCTTCCTCTGTCTTTCAATCTTGTTAGCGGGCTGCCTGTGAGGCATCACATTCTGGTTTAGTGCTTGTTCAGTAATAAAACTGTTCCGTTCTCTCCTACCTTTGCGGAGAGGTTTTCTGGCTTGGGAGCAGATTCACTTTTTAATGGTATTCCCAACAAGCCTCAGTTTCCTCACCTACCACATGGTATTAAAGACCCCCTCCTTATCAAGGAAGGCGCCCTAGTAGTGCAGCAGTGAAGCACTCAGTTGCTAACCGAGAGGCTGGTGGTTCGAACCCAGCCAGTTGCTCTGCAGGAGAAAGACCTCGCCATCTGCTTCGTAAAAATTACCAAACCCATTGCCTTCGAGTGGATTCCAACTCATCGTGACCCTATAGGACCGAGCAGAACAGCCCCACAGGGTTTCCAAGGAGTGCCTGGTGGACTGGAACTGTCGACCGACCTTTTGGTTAGCAGCTACCACTACACCATCAGGATTTCCCCATAAAGATTACAGCCTAGAAAACCCTATGAGGCAGTTCTACTGTGTCACACGGGGTCACTGTGAGTCGAAATCAACTCAGTGGCACCATCACTACCAGCACGACCATCCTCACCCAGGTGCTGTGAGGATCAATGAGGAAGCACAGAAGGCACGTGGTGACAATGCTGAGGAGGTGCTCTTCTCTTTAGAAAGTAAGTGTCATCAGGACAGGGGCCACACCTATCTCTTTCCCACCATCATCTTCCCAATGCCTAGCCAAGAGCCTGGCACATAGTAGTCAAGAAATAAATACTTATTGAACCAAATCAATTCCCTCCCACCGCTTGCATTTCTGAAGCTTTTGCTTTCATTCTCTGCTTCTGGAGAAAAGATACAGGGTTAGTCCTCGCACACATGTTCAGATATAATTTGACACTATAGGGGATGGTCAGTTTGGTTGTATTTTGTAGACGTAAAGAAAAAAAGAGAGAGCCCTCGTGGTGCAAGGGGTTAAGTGCTGACCGCTAACGGAAAGGTCGGCATTTTGAACCCACCAGCCGCTCCGCTCCGTTGGAGAAAGATGTGGCAGTCTGCTTGCATAAAGATTTACAACCTCGGAAACCCTGTGGGGCAGTTCTACTCTGTCCTATAGGGTTGCTAGGGGTTGCAATCGACTAGCTGGTGATGAGCTTTTATTTCTAGAAATCTTGAATTGAAAGGCTGGCCAATGAAAGGATGGACGTGGGGAGGAGAGGTTTCCTCCAAGTTCATGGGTGGGCTTATCCCTGGCAGCTTCAAGGTGTAAGTAAAACCACCCTCAAAATCAGAAAGCTAATTTAGCCTCAAGGTCTATTTCCCCACTATGTTATTCATCAACAACTGAGAACTAGAGTAGAGAATGTTTAACCTGTTCATCTCCAAATTCAACCCTTGTCCTGGAAAGGGGCTTTTCGGAGCAGAGAGTAAAGAATAATCATATTATGCCTAGGGAAAAAAAAATACCGAAAATCTGTGGTGTCTCAGACATTAAAACCAGTTGCTGTTGAGTTGACTCATGGTGACTTCATGTGTGTCAGAGGAGAACTGCGCTCCATAGGGTTTTCAGTGGCTGACTTTTCAGAAGTAGATTGCCAAGAATTTCTTGTAAGGTACCACAGGATCAACTCAAACCTCCAACCTTTTTGTTAGCAGCTAAGGGTGCTGTTAACTGTCTCCACTGCCCAGGGACTCCTCTTACATAAATTCCATTTTTGTTTTTGATAGTTAAACTCTATCTATTATTAGTTTCCCTTGCATATAGGTAACTAACAGGTTAATAATTAACCGTATGTGCCTTTGAGTTATTCTTTGATATCCGAGACCTGGAGGGAGGCCATGCTACTGGGGAGATGGACAATATGTCAGAGGTTCTGAGTTGCAAGAAGCAAGGAAGGGGCCTGTCCCTGTTATTAAGTGCCAGCCCCTCACAACACGTACGAAAGGTGTGGTGTTATCATTTATTTAGCGTTCATGTAGAGTACTAAAGAGACTGGAACTAACTTTTTCACACCCATGTCTAAACCCTGGAGCCCTTCAGTCCTCAGACAAGGATCTGAGGTCTACAATAATTCATCTCTGGGATGCTTATTCTAAATTCAGAAACTCCCCTTAGTGATTCATCTAGTGTGATGTCACCTGGTGACATTCAGCTCCTGCCCGTCAGCCCAGCAGAGCCTTGGTCTCCGGCTCCAGAAACCCTGCTCTGCCCGCTGTCACGCTCACCCTCTCACTCCAGTCGGTGAGGAACCAGCTCTTCGCACAGGGCCCCATGTCACAATTCTCAATGTCATTGGGCCGGAGCTTCATGTTACATTCCTCGTCGTCCACCACGTCCCCGATGTTGCTCACGCACTTCACGTCTCGGGTCCTCTGTCCCACTCCACAGGGCACTGAGCACTAAAACAGAGCAAGCCTGCGTCAGGGGTAAGTTTGCTCTCCAAGAAAGACGGACTCAGCAGTTATGGTGGCCTCATCCTTGGCCCCTGTGTTATGAACAGGCAGTTGTGGTGGGGATTGCTGTGTTGGAAGGCCCCCCGCAATGCGTGTAACTACCTGGGGGAGGCTCTCAACTCTGGAAAACATCAGAACCCTTTTCACAAAGACCTTCTTAAATGTCTTGCCTACTTTGCTTCTCTGGCCCTCAGTTTTCTCACCTATAAAATGGGAGAGTAAGATTGGAAGGAATTGGCTCTACCAGCAGTTGCCAACTGTCTCCCCACTATGACTCATGAGACAGATGAGGTTCTTATGCACACAATGCCCATGGGCTTACCCTTGAAGTCCACTGTGGGTGGTGCAATTAGCCTTAACTCTGTCTCCTTTGTTACTACACAGGAAAGCAAGGCAGCATCTCCGAATGCAATTAATAAGAGCACTTTAATTTATAAAATGGGAAATCACACATTCTTCTTCTTGTATTATTATTAATAACAAGGTAGTCATGACCCCTTATACCTGTATGTTGGGACACTGATTGAAAAACATCAGACTGGATGGGGTCTCAGGTCTCTTCCCTCTCTCTCACTTGGTATTTGGTGGTCTTTACTTGGAGACCCTTTCTAACATAATGTTAGGAAATTCAGCAATCACAGAATTTAGCAATGTTTGGATGGGAATGGGCAAGAACATGATGAGGGGAAAATAAGCTTTACTGTTATCTCAGTGGGAATTTTTGCTGTTTGCCACACAAATTCTGTTGGTCCCGTATTTCACATACAATGTGATACGCACTTTTCTGAAGGAAAAATGGTTCATAAAATCCTAGGACATTAAACCTCACACACCAGAGGGCGATAGGGATTGAAAAATGAAGACACCCTGAAATTCGCTCTCCAATCACCTTACCTGGAGGGCGGCCTGGACAGACAAAGAGCATCTCAGTCAGCAAAAGGCGTAGGGGAGTGCCAAGGGGAGGGAGTGACTCACTCTGCAGGGCCTTCACAAGGGGCTCCTGAGATGGGCCTTGAAAGCTGAATAGGAGCTCCCCAGAAGGAAACGCTGGGGGCAGGTAGAGGGAACAGCACCAACAAGGGCAGGGAAACATGAAGGGTGCGGTGTGTCTGGGACTGAGATGTGGGGAACAGTATGAAATAAACATCCTGAGGAAGGGATGATGGAGAGAGACTGGGGAGTTCCTCAGAGGCCGTATTCTACTGTTGAGGCGGGCAATGGGGAGCCATCAAAAGTCGTAAAGCAGTGTTTTAGAGCAGTCCTCTCAAGCTTGCACGCACATACACGACTAGGCAGGAACCAGGTGAACCAAGTGAAAACGCACAGTGGGTCTGAGAGGCTGCACATCTGACAAGCTCCTCAGCCGATGCTGCTGGTCTGTGGACCATGCTGTGAGTAGCAACGATTCAGAAAACTTGTCAAGGGCACGGGCTGTATAGGTGAGACACACCAGGGTAGGAGCCCAGCAAGCAGATTAATCAGAAACCACAACAAAAAGTCTTGTGCCGGTGCTGCCGAGCTATGGACCCCATGGTTTGCAAAACAGGCCTTCCCGAGCTCTATGGGTTGAGTTCCCTCCTGGAGAACTTAGCCCATCTTAGGTCTTGATGGGGGAAGGTGGGAGGGTGGTGGTGGATCTCGGAGCTGGGTTTCCGGGGCAAGCTGCCCAGGGCTGCCGTACCGAGGTCCAGTCCGTGCGGATCTGCCACTCGCTGCAGATCTTGAGCTGGCAGGTGCTGGTGGTCTCGGGCTTCTCCAGGTGCTGGCAGCGGTAGGGCTGCACTGTCAGGCTGCGGTTGGCGTACACTTGGCGGCACAGGACCTGGCGATGCTGCATGCCCAGACCACAGGTTTTGCTGCACTCGGACCATTCCCCGATGTCCCAGCTAGCTCAGGAAGGAGAGAGCAAGAGCGAGAGATTACCTTCCATCAACAGGAAGAGAGCCTGAGACCCAGACAATACACACAGGCTCACTGGAACTATGATGGGTGATCATTAGACTGGGGCCTTGCTTAAAAGCCACCTAAGGGTCCTCTGACTCTTTAAGGGAATGTAACTTTGTTCTAAATATATTTGCTCCTAAGGTCCTCTTCACAAGCAACCAGAGTGACCTGATAGTGGGTGACTTAAACAGAGAGTTTGTCTTACAAGGCTGGGCAAGGGAAGATGTTGCAGGGCTCCTCCTCGGGGGTCGGCTTCATGCTGGAGTCACAGTAGCTCTCGGGGACCTCTTTGTGAGTGTTTCTGTTCACACAGCGAAAAACAGGGTACTGCGATCCTGCAAGGACAAGGAGAACGTCTGCAGAAGAATCCCACATGTGAAGGATGGGTTATAAGGGTGGAGACAGAGAGAGGGGACTTCAGTGCTGGTGTCCTCACCCAGCCAAGTGCTGGTGAAGATGCACAGAGACAGGGAGAAGAATCCACACGTGTGCTCCCTCCTTCATTTGAGTGCTCACATCTGCTACACATCTTTGTAGCTCTGCTGGGGTGAGATTCAGTTCCTTCCCTCAAAGAGCTTATAATCCACTGTGGACATGGTCTGAACGTTCAAAGGCAGATACAAACAATCCTCTTAACAATTCAAGGTAATAGGGGAGTGACTGTAAAATGAACACAAACAGTAACTGCTTAAGGTTCTCTGGAGGCGACAAAGAGAAAGGGTCCTAGACGATCAAGCTGGGTCCTAGGAAAGGCTCGGTTTGGGTAAGTGTGTGCATGTGTGTTTTGAGTGGAGGGGGCTGTCCAGGTCACTAAACTGAACAAAAGTGCCGGACAAACTGGATTAGGAGTGCCAGGCACTATAAGAGATGGGGGGCATGCAGTTAGGTTGAAGCAGACACGTAGGAAGATTCAGGAAAGGTTAGAAAAGCAGCTGATCCCCCTCCCCCCACCCAGAGCATCTTACACATTCCTCTAATAATAAAGAACCGATCCAATGGAATTTTAATTATTTGATTATACGTCTGCTTCCCATGAGGCTGAGCTTCTCAGGGACAGGACTAGCTCTTGTTCCTTCCTGTTATCCAGTCCCTATAGTAGTAAGCCAAAAACCAAACCCATTGCTGTTGATGGATTCGAACTGCTCACCTCTTGATTAGCAGCCAAGCTCTTAACCACTGCACCACCAGGGCACCCTATGGTAAAAAACTATGGTAGTAGTCCAAAAAACCAAACTTATTGCTGTCGAGTCGATTCCAACTCATAGCGACCCTATAGGACACAGTAGAGCTGCCCCATAGAGTTTCCAAGGGGCACCTGGTGGATCTGAACTGCCGACCTTAGCAGCCATAGCTCTTAACCACTATGCAACCACGGTTTCCAGGTCCTAAATAAAAGCTTGTTGAATGAATATTTATCAGAGATTTAATATTTGTTTTTATTACTTAACTAACAAAACCATACTAAGTTCCTAAGATTTTTTTTAAATACACAATCTAGTATCATTGACTTAATAAAGAGAAATCTATTTTGAGTAAAAAGCCAGAATTTGTTAAGAAGGATTGCTACTTCTCAATTCAAAAATGAGAAAGACAATTCAATGTTAACATCTCTCTGCTGCCACCTGGCGGCTGCACTGATATATTAACAACCCCATTGCTGTCGAGTGGATTGACTCACAGTGGCCCTAGAGGGCAGAAGAGAACTGCCGGATTTGAACTGCTGACCTTTTGGTTAGCAGTTGAACACTTAACCACTGTGCCACCAGGGCTCTGATATATTAACCATGGATTGTTTATTAAGTGAGAAATGTAACCTGCTGAAGGTGCAACCCAACCATCTCCAGAGTAAGATGCTTCTTCACAAAAAAACACTCCACCCCACAGTTCAGGCCAGTACACAATTCCAGGTGGGAGGAACACTGTCATTTATTCCACATCTCTGTTCTGTCTGTTAACAGGTGACCAGGCTTTTATATCTTCTAAACTTCCAACTTGCAACAGCTTTAATCGTAACTTGAGGGATAACTTTTTAACATAAATGTCATGAAAAGCCATGAAAAGTATCTCAGTGCTTCTTTAAACCGATCCTATGTGACACACTGAGCAAGGGAGTAGCTCTTGTAGGAAACTTAACAGGGTGAGACAGCTCTGATGCTGGACCAATCGTTTGTCTAAATTACTTTCGCAATAAAAATTTACACTGTAGCTATAACTGGAAACTATTATTTAAAATAACGTTCCAATTAAGCATATTATTAGCTGAGTAAAAGGCAGCACTGACTGTAAAACTAATGGGAAGCCAAAACTTTTATGGAATTAAATTCCGTCCAGCTACCTATCTGCTTACATTAAGAAATTTTTAAACCAACAAACATTAAGCACATAATATACACAAAGCATTGTGCTGTGTTATAAAGATGAATTTGACTCAGTTCATGGCTTGCAGTATACGAGCTTGGGATCCAGCTCTTAAGGGATTAAGTACCCAAACCAAACCTGTTGCTGTCGAGTCGATTCCAAGTCGTGGCGACCCTATAGGACAGGGTAGAGCTGCCCTGTAGGGTTTCCAAGGAGCGTCTGGTAGATTTGAACTGCTGACCTTTTGGTTGGCAGCCGTAGCTCTATGCCATCAGGGTTTAAGTACACCAGGGATTAAGTACGGATCCTATTATTTAGCCTATTCCTTTCCCTCCAGACAATGTGGGCTTAACCTTTCCATTTACAAGTGTGTGGATGGGAAAGTAAAAGTAACCACCGTCCCAGCAGCCTATCCTAGAACCTCATGCTGCTTCTCACTTGAGAACCTACTAACCCTGTTACCAATTCGTCCAAGGTTCTCTAGGACATTTTGATTTCAAAGGGTCTAATTGCTCTCTAAGTCAGCAATAGACATTACCACCTAAACTCGCTTTCTCGGACTGTCTACTGCTCCTGGAAATGGCATAAAAATTCTCTTTTGGCTGACTGCGCTGACTTGGAGTTTGGACACACCAAGGTGGGGTATATGCTGGGGATACACCAAGCTGTTCTCTCCAGGAAGCCAGGTGGATCCTCCCCAACCTGTGACACCTGTCACTCAGGTCAGGGGAAATTCACTATTTTTAGCTAAAAGGATACCAGATTACCAGAGGAGTGCTCTTGCCTTGGAAAGATGGGTTTGGCTTGGGGTTGCTTTGGTCTATGGCCATTACTTGCCTTCCCGTGGCTTTACAGGTGGCTTTACAGCACAGCTGTCCAGGGTCCAGCCCCCGCGTATAGCGAAGAAAATGAACACAGAGACTGTCTCTGACGGTGAGAAAACACCAGAGCTATCATTATTGACCCTGTGCCCACAATTTCTTTCTTTCTTTCTTTGGGTCAGTTTTAATTTCTGCAGAAAGGGGAATGTCACTTAAAATGGCACCTGGGTACCCCTTCAGAGTTCATGCATGTGATTCAATTATTTCTCTAATTGGGAGCAAGCAAGAATGGGGTGGTAAGATCGGGTGCTGGCTGGGCTTCAGGCAGCAGGAAAAGTCTGGGATCAGTTGGGTTGGGTTGTGTGTTGGGCATGTTGATCGAAATGCAAGTATATTATGTCGGAGGAGGTAACTGCACAGCAGTTAGTGGAAATAAAATGAGGGAAGTCAGTGAGTTCAGGGAAAAGTGCAGAGGTCAGTGAGATGCTACGGAGGAGAGGCTAAATAAGGAGCAAGAGAAAAATCATAATCCCAGTCTTGGAACTCCAGCAATCAACCAAGCCGAGCAGAAAGCGTGAGCAGGGAGACAGGTCTGGGCTGAGTATCAGCCACTCTTGGGTGCCTGGCAACAGGGCCCCTCCTGGTGGTGATATTACTATGGAAGCATTTCCAAAAGGAGAAATTTTAACCTTAGAGGTATAGGAATGTGTGGTCTGGTTAGCGCACTTTGGGGATGAGTCTGGGAGAGGTTGTGTACTGAGACAAATGATGAAATCACAGGGGAATTGATTTGGGTTGTGCATAAAGAGATGGACAATCGGAGCCCTGGTGGTGCAGGGGTTAAGAGCTCGACAGCTAACCAAAAGGTCAGCAGTTGGCATCTACCAGCCGCTCCCTAGAAACCCTATCGGGCAGTTCTACTTTGTCCTACAGGGTTGCCATGAGTCGGAATCAACCCGATGGCAATGGGTTTGGTAGCCCTGGAAGTTCTTGGTCATGGCACACTTGTTACTCCTGCTGACTTTGGTCCCAGATTGTCATGAGAAGAACTAAACGTCATGTGCATACACACTGCCTCACCTGCCACCTGCACTGCCTGGGAGCAAACCTTAGAGGAGAGCCCACGGGCTGCCATCATTTGTAAAAATGGTCTATGTCATACGGAAGAGAAAATGAGTTAGGATTACCAGATCGAGAAGGGTTAGGGGAACAATAGATCCCTGTTTTTGTTTTATTTCAGTATCATCATGACCTGCGTTTGAGTGCTGTTTATCAGGGTAAAGAAGAGGGTGGATGTGCCATCCCAGGCATTCTGAGCAGCAGATGCCAAGAGTATGTGTGTGCTCGCATCTGTGTATGGCTACATATATGTTAAGTATTTAAAGTGAATACTGTGGACGCTAAATCTTATAACTCACTATCTAGTAAGACTCCACACGCACACAGACACAACTAATAATGATGCAAACAATAGAATATTAAAAAAAATAACAGGGAAATCTGGAGGAAAAGACCCATCCGTTTTGAATACAATTGATCCACCTTCTTTATGCTACTGTTGGAACGTGGGTAATGACAATAATAGACCTGTATATCAAAGATATAATGGAAATGTAAAAAATACTCATGTATCTTTCTTTTTAAATTTATTTATGTGCTTTAGGTGAAAGTTTACGAACCAAGTCGGTCTCTCATACAAAAAGCCATACACACCCCACCATGTACTCCCAGCTGCTCTCCCCTTAATGAGACAGCACATTCCTCCTCTCCACCCTGTATTCCCGTGTCCATTCAACCAGCTCCTGTACCCCTCTTCCCTCTCATCTCACCTCCAGACAGGAGTCGCCCACATAATCTCATGTGTCTGCTTGAGCCATGAAGTTTACTCCTGACCAGCATCATTGCCTATCTTATAGTCCAGGCCAAGCCCTGTCTGTAGAGTTGGTTTCAGGAATGGTTCCAATCTTGGGCTATCAAAGGGTCTGGGGACCATGAACGTCAAGGTCCCTCAGGTCTCAGTCAGACCATTAAGCCTGGTTTTTTTACGAGAATACTCATGTATCTTTTTTAATGGCTCATATATTCCACAGTTGAAGAGGGGCAACAACATATTCATCTGTTCGGGAAACATCTGAGGTGTGTCTACTGTTTGCCTGGTATGAGGCCAGGAGGAGAGGCTGCAAAGCATATGCTACGTGGAGACAGCCAAGGCAAGCACAACTGTGACAAAAATGTGTCTCAAATTCATGGACGTTCCAAGGACTTCACAAAAGAGGTGGTATCTGAACTAGATCGTGAAGTGTAAGCAGGAGTTCGCAGGCAGGCCAGATACCAGAGAATGCTAAGGAAGGCAGCTTTTTACCTTAGTGTGAATCACACAGATTGGGGTGGAAGTGGGGCAAAATATCTGAAACCTTTGGATACGGGGGGTCTCTCCATTTATGACTGGTGCAGAATATAGACCTGTTGCATGACCTCCTGGATGGGTAAGTGGCACCTGTACAATGAACAAGGGCCAACTGGGTGATGCAAACAGTTAAGCGCTTGGCTAATAAGTGAAAAGTTGTAGGTTCGAGTTCACCCAGCAGAACCTTGGAAGAAAGGGCTGACCATCTGCTTCTGAAAGGTCACAGACATCGAAAACTTTATGGAGCACAGTTCAACTATGACACATACGGGGTCGCCATGAGTTGGAATCGACGGCAGCTTTTTTGTGTGTGCGTGCAGTGAACACAGGACTTGTGTGAACATCATGGAGGGTGGGCTGACAAATGGCACATGGTGTTGGTCCTTGTCCTGTTACATCCACACCGCAAGGTCATGTGGTCTCTGGACAGGGCTACATCTCACCCTGCTGGAAAGACTGGACCTAGGCTACCATTAAAGATGTGAAATGGGAGAGAATCTTCACATGCCACCCTGGATGTAAAATTATGTCACAAAAGTTTTCATCCTTTTAATGACTTTCCCTTGCTTTCACCTAGTACTGAGTGCATCTGGTTCCTTTAACAGGCATCAAGCCACTACTAAATAGTGGAATATTTCGGTCATAATACATTTTGATCTTGGACTTCTATATAAACCACGCTTCATACTGTTTACCCCTATTGCGCCTCGGCCATGTTCTCACTAAAATGATTTTGGCCTCGACATGTAATTACCTCAAGCTTTCTGCCCCTGTCAAGACACATTCTACAAGTATTTAATTTTCCTCACAAAGCTGATATAAAAGAAGTTGGTCTAATGAGTCTCCAGTCCACATTCTTTGCACGTGTATTAAACACACACAATAAAACCTCCATGAATCAGCGCTCCGGCTAGCAAGTCATTCTGGAACTTGCCGAAGTTCCAGGTGGACAGAGCTGCAGCCGCTCAGAGGGACCAAAGACCTAAAGTCTATTCTCCATAGCTTCTAAGCCAAAGCTCTTATGAAAAGGCTAAAGTTTCATAAACAGTTTTGAAAGATTTCTTTCCAGGTGCTAATTATGGTAGTCGAAGGTGCTACATTTTATGCCCTCAAATACAAGTCTCAAAAAAAAAAAAAAGGGAAAAAGAAAAAATTCCCCAGCCAATACTCTGGGGCATCACACCAGTTTTTCAGCTTAGAGAAACTCCCTTGAGGATACAGTCTTTGTATCCATAGTACCCCCTCTGGAAGAACAGTTGACTTTGAGGCACAGACAGGACTTTACTACCAAAAGGAGGCTATCACCATATATACTGAAGGACATTATAGTTATACAGTTCGTGGGTGTGTCCTTAGCATCAAGCACAAAGTGATGGCCATAGAGATTGGCCACTCAGCCCCCATTAAGGGAGGACTCTGCCCGGCTGTAGGGAGCGTGGTCAGCAGGTGGCTGCCAGCTATCAGCTCCCTCAGGGCTGCCTCAGCTGCAGGCAACCGCCTCATCTCAGGTGATCCCTTCTGGAGTCAGCCCACACCTGGTGACCGTGGAAGGTAGGGACACGGAGGGCTGGCCACTTTGGCCTGATGTGGGATACTCTGGTGGGCACTATTTGCTATACGGCTCTGCCCTGGGCTGGTGTAAGTCTTGTTGGGCTAGCATTGTGGTCTAACTTTTTTCTCTGCCCGGCCAGCTTCCTCTGTCTTCCTTTCCCAAATGTTGATTTCTAATGTCCATCCTATACCCTGAACTCCAACTTCACGTCTGTTCCAGAGAACACGACCTCACAGTGTAGACACATCACACCAAAACCAAACCAAACCAGCTGCCATCGAGTCGACTCTGACTCATGGTGCTCTCATGTGTGTCAGAGTAGAACTCTGCTCCATAGAGTTCTCAGTGGCTGGTTTTTCAGAAGTAGATCTCTCCAAGCCTTTCTTCCATGGTACTCCTGGGTGGACTTGACCCTCCAACCTTTTAGTTAGCAGCCAGGGACTCTGGGCACATCATAAATCTGTTGCTGCCGAGTCAATTCTGACTCATAGCAACCCTACAGGACAGAGAAGAACTGCCCCATAGGGTTTCCAAGGCCGTAAATCTTTACGGAAGCAGATTGCCACATCTTTCTCCAGCGGAGCGGCTGGGGGTTCGAACCACTGGCCTTTTGGTTAGCAGCTGAATGCTTAACCACTGTGCCACAAGGGCTCCTTGGATACACCATAGGTGCTCATTAAATGGGAAGGAGTGTCTAGCCTAGGCAGGGCAGAGAGGAGAGGAGACCTGGGCTCCAGCCCTGCCTCTGGCGCCTGGTGGTTCCGAGCCCTTAGAGAGAAGCAGAGCCCTGAACACTAGTTTCCCCAGCTGTAAACAGGGGGTGCAGATCTTTGTCCTGCTGCTTTACAAGCTGGGTGTGGAGTTCACCTGGAATAACATGTGTGTTGAAACTCCAGTGTTATTTAGGAATGTGAACATTGTGCTGAAGGGCTTTTGAATTGTGTTCGAAAGAAGCAGCTCAGGGGTGTGAAAAATATGATGCTGAAGGTATGTGAAGACTTCTGCATATATGATCCAGGAGACCTCAAGAAGCTGAGCCTCTGGCTTTCCTTGTACCTCTAATCAGTACGGGGGTACTCAGTTCAATCTGGGAGCCAAAAGAAATTTTGTGGAGGGGCTGATGCAGGAGCTGGAAGGATAAGGGAGAACCAGCAATGGGCAGAAAGGGTACAAGGGTGTTCTTGGCAGTCAGGTAGCATGAGGAAGTCTGGGGATGTGGGGTGGCACAGAGTGTATGGGGGTGACTATAAGCAAGTAAGTGTTCTTAGAGCATAAAACGCAAGGCGGGTGGAGGGAGATGGGGCCAGAGATGCGCAGAGTCCTGCAGGGCTTTGCTGAAGCTCTGATTCTGTGGCCTACAGACATGGCATGGCAGGGCAGTGATGGGGCAGACCTGTAGCTCTGATGGATCTGTGGCAGACTGTGAGGGTGGACTTGGGGAAACAAGGCTGGGTTCCTGCTGCTCGAAGAAGGAAGGGGCAAGAGGGAGAGAGAGGAGGAGCCAGGCTCTCCACCCATTTAATAAGAGGTAAGGCTGCAGAGGGAGCTGAGCCATGGGCCACTGAGCCAGGGGATCCAGGAAGCTGAGCAGGCTTCTCTGGGCAGAGGAGGACAGTATGCCAAGTTCACTTTGGGACATATTGACTTTGAAGTGTCTTTGAACATTTGACTACACAGACCAAGGCGGTGACTGAATATATGATTTGTATCTCTTGGAAGAGATCAGAGCCAAGAGATGACAGTTAAAATAATGAGAAGGGATGAGATTTCTCCAAGGGGAAAATGAAGAGAGATCAAATCAATCACAGAAGGACAAAAATTCCACAGAATGCTAACTCGTGAGGTCCTAGCAGAGGAAACAAATAAACAAGAAAACCAAACTATTGCCATTAAGTTGATTTTGACTCCTGGTGACTCCACATGTTACAGAGTAGTAGTGAACCCTACAGAATTCTCTTGGCTGTAATCTTAACAAAAGCAGATCACCAGGCATTTCTTCTGCGGCACTACTGGGCAGGCTCCAACAGCCAATCTTTAGGTTAGTAGTTAAGTGCAAACCGCTTGCCCCCCAGGGATATGAAAGGTCTGAGGGGTGAGAGCCTATTTTTACAGAACTAGTGTTCCTAACGAGGGAATTTCTGGAAGCAGTACGGGGCAGCGGTGTCAAATGTCACAGAAAGGTCTAATAAGATACAGCCTGGGAATGTTCACTGGATTTGGCAACAGGGGGCCATCGGTGACTGGAACGGTGTCAGTGGTGTGGAGCGAGCAGGAACCCGGTTGCAGTGGGCTGACATGAAAAAGGGGATGAAGAAAGGGGGCGGTTAGGAGGCAGACAGGGCAGGGGCTGCAGGGCGCTGCAGGATGAAGAGACTAAAAGAAATCAGGAAGGGAGCGACTTGAACACGTTTGTAAGCCCAGGGGAAGGAGCTGGTGGAGAGAGGAGACCCATAGAAGATGTAAGAGGACAATCAATGGGGCAGGTACCTGAGGAGCCCAGCGGTGGTGGGGGGGAGGGCGGAGTGGATCCAGAGCAAAGGCACAAAGGTTGGCCAGGAACTGTAGGTGGAAAGACTGTGTCTCCTCCCAAAGCGGAGAGGGGAGGGACGCTAGTTATTAACATGAATATGTTTGTGTAAGCGTGTGTTGAAGCACCCATCTCCACGTCCTCATAAATTAAGGGGTGAAGTCTTTTGCTGAGAGTGAGTATGGGTGGGTAAGGGTCTTGAAGAGACCTGTGAAGGTTGGAAGGAGAGAGATGGGGGTGGAAGGTGCCCAGGAAGAAGAGAAAGGATTGCTGAGGGACTCTGGGGGCTGCCTGAAGGCTGCCAGAGGTTGGAGAAGGAGGAACTGAGTGCTATCAATGTGCAAAGTTGTGTCCTTCAGGCTAGCAGCGCTCAGCAGCTTGGGGAGATGGAGAAGGTGGACTGCGATGAGAACATAAAAATAAACTCAGCCTGAGAAAGTCACAGTCTGCTCAACTATTCATCAGACTGTGGTAACAGCTGCCAATAAGGTAGCTACAAAGTGAACAGAAACAAATTTTCTCCCAAGGACACCTGCAACTGGAAAGCGTCGTCATGACCCCTTTCCCCCTCTTCTCTGAGTGATTACTGCTTTTGTACTTAACTGAGAAATCTCGTTCTCTAAATACAAAGACTATCAGCAATTTTGCTGTTTGAAATTACGTAAGAAGATGACATCCCAGGCAAGCCCTGAGGATCTGAGTTACTTTGAAACAGAGATGCAATATCCATTACCAACCCCGGTGTGGAAATTCAGTTAAGGGGTTTCTAGACAAAGTTAAAACATCTATCTTAACCTTGGAGTGTTCCAGGAAACAGAACCCTGGGTCTACTTTGCAGTCCGGAACTGATACTAAGAGCTCAGCTGCAGTTCGAATCCACCAGCTGCTCCTTGGAAACCCTATGGGGCGGTTCTACTCTTTCTATAGGGTTGCTATGAGTCAGAATTAACTCGACGGCAATGGGTTATTTTTATTTTTTTATACATGTAGCCCTGCTTTAAGTCCATCAAAATATGGCTTTATTTAAATTTCACTTAAACCCCACCCTTCTCCCCATCCTATAATAACTGTGTTTTCTTTCGTTTGGAGAGAGCCCCTTGCTCCTCTGGTGTGTGTTTTCCCCTGTTGCAACGAGTCCATAAACCTGATTTTGTTGGACTAAACGTTCATCCCTGTGGTTTTAGGTTGATTGGGCTAAGATAATGGGATGAATCCAGGATTGAGATTTTACTGGGTGTTAGGGATTGTATTGTGTCCCCTACAAAACGTGTCAACTTGGCTAGGCCATGATTCCCAATATTGTGTGGTTGTCCACCATTTTGTGATCTGATGTGATTATCCTATGTGTTGTAAATCCTAACTTCTATGATGTTAACGAGGCAGGAATCAATCTACAGGATTGGGTTGCATCTTGAGTCAATCTCTTTTGAGACTTAAAAGAGAGAAGTGAGTTGAGAGGAAAGGGACTTCATTACCACCAAGAGAGAAGAGCCAGGAGTGGAGCACATCCTCTGGACCTGGGGTCACTGTGCTGAGAAGTTCTTTGACCACGGGAAGACTGATGACAAGAACCTTCCCCCAGAGTTGACAGAGAAAGAAAACCTTCCCCTAGAGCTGGTGCCCTGAATTTGGACTTCTAGCCTCCTAAACTGTGAGAAAATAATTTTCTATTTGTTAAAACCATCCACTAGTGGTATTTCTGTTATAGCAGCACTAGATAACTAAGACATTGGGGGAGCATGAAAGGGAGTTATGAGTGTTGACGAATGTAAAGCTAATTAACTAAATAACACTCCAAGCCCCCAAACGTAGTTTTTATCAAATCCTTAGATCTGAGGATGAGTTTCAACTAGCATTTATATAAATCTTCCATAATCTTGACGAGGTCGACAGCCTCTGGGCACCATTACTGGCCCCCAACTTGTAAGTAGAGTAGCATGAGCCACCTCCCCTTCTAAGTGGTTTCCCCAGATGTTTTTTAGGCAATTGGCCAACTTTCTGCCCAAGGTAAAGAAAAACAAGAGGCTGGGGTTGCATAGACCACCGACCCGGTTAAGACCCCACCTGTCCCACCTGACATGCACAGAACCATCAACCCTGTCCTCTGGGTGACCCCAGAACTTTTATCCCACCAGATAGAACCAAACTCCAGCAGCCCAAGACTGGGGGAAGACTTCCGGAAGCGAAAGGTCTGAGCCTAAGATCCGGTTTGAGAGACGCCATCCTCCCCTTAGGATAGACACAAGCACCCTGGGAATACCTTTTTGGGCCAGACCAATCAACAGCCTTGCTCCTTCCCACCTTCCCACCAGGACCCTTCCTCAGTTTTGGCTCCTAATAAAAGCTGTTTCAGCTATTGTTCAGGGAGCCATCTTGGCAACACAAGTCTCAGTGTGCGTCTTTGCTTGGCCAACCAGATAAAGCTTCTTCTTTTGCTTTCACCAGTATTGTGTCTCCATAGCTGCACAGAGCGAGGAACTGAGACCCCAGTAACCTTGACTTGTACTTAGACTTTTAGATCTGTGAGTATACTCTGTCATTATTATAGAGCATATTATAGAGCTTTGTTATACGTACATAGTTTTATCTCGAAAAGACAAAACAATAACAAAATACTTCTGGGATATCTGGGTTAAAAAAAAAAAAAAAGAGTTTATGTCAGGCTAATGAGCCATCTCAGGTCAGGTCATGGAAGTGAGGGTCTTCCATGCCCCTCAGGCCCACACATGCTTGGGGGCTCTGCAGGGACCCTCCATCCCACATGAGAGCTCACCTTTCCCGCAGGTCGTCGAGCATTCTGTGGTCCCAAGCTGCTTCCAGTTGTGATCCCGGCTTCTCCGTGGGGACTGTGGTGCCGGTGGCACCAAACTGTCTGGTCGATGGGAAGAAAGCCTGTCTGGCTGCCTGACTGGGAAGGTTCGGGCTGATTCCGCGGTGTCTATTTCAGGTGCCTCGCCATGCACGCCTTCTTTCTCCTCGCTCCTCTCTTTCTCTTCCCCCTCATCCTGGCTCCTACCTTCTGGCGCCAGCTGACCATTGACGGGTTCCCCTAGGGAAGGCCAGCATGGGTACACACAGAAGCAAGATCAGTTTGGACATTGAGTCTTAGACAGGAAATAGCTTCAACATCAGAAATTATGTAGCATGGGGAGACCATTTCCAATATCCAGCAAATAAGCACATGTATCTAAAATAAGCAGACATCAATTTCCTTAATATTTGAAACATTATTAAAATCATTGAAAAAAAGATAATCATCTCAATAGCAAAAGTAAGCAACAGAGAGACAGTACACATATAAAGAAAAACAAGCAGCCAAAAGTCACAAAAAATGCTCAACATCACTCCTAAAGAACTACATAGAAAAGCAACAACAAAGACTAGAAAGTCTGAAAATCCCACAATTCCTAAATAGCTTGCTGAAGGTGCAAAGAAACGTACTCTCATACATTGTAGGTATTTGCTAATAGATGTAAATTTTTCGAGGGCAATTTGGCAATATCTATACAAATTAAGGAATCCTGGTGGCGCAATGGTTAAGCCCTTGATTGCTAACTGAAAAGTCGACAGTTCAAACCCACCAGCCACTCCAAGGGAGAAAGATGTGGCAGTCTGCTTCCGTAAAGACTACAACCTTGGAAACACTACGGGGCAGTTCTACTCTGTCCTGTAGTGTTGCTATGAGCTGGAATTGACTTGATGGCAATGGGTTTGGTGGTTTTGGATCCAAATTTTAAGTGTATATGTCCTTTGACCTAGCAATTCAGTTTCTAGGAAATTTATCTTACAGACATGCTCAATCTTTTACTTAAAGCTTTAAGTACAAGGATGACCACCAAAGCATTATTTTTAGTTGCAAAACACCAGAAGGGACTGTACTGGTTGAAATAAATTATTCTACAAACACGAATGGAATACGATGTCATTTATTAAAAGAATGCAGGAAATCTGTATTTTCTGACACAGAGGTATGTTTCTGATATGGTATTTGGTAAAGAAAAAAAAGCACAGTAGAATTTGATTCATATACACACACGCGCACGCACACTTTTTGAGTACTAGTTTGCGTTTTGTTCCCTATCTTTGTTCTTCAGCCTCCCATCCTCCGCCAGTCAGAACGAAGAGCCAAGCCCTTGGATTTTCTTGCCTCAGGTTTTTTTGTAGGAGAGAAGGCAACAGCTTCTCTCAAGCTGTTGTCAACTGTCAGCTTGATGTCAATAGCTCTTCCTTGTACAGTAAAAGCTTGATGTCCCTGAGAGGGCCAGCAGAGGAGGCTGAGGAGGAAAGGTGAGGGAAAGGTGGAAAGTGCTTTCTGAGAGGGAGCAGTGTTCCTCAGGCAGAGCAGCAGTAGGAATCTGAGGTTTTGGGTTTCCTGAGCACCAGGGCACCTTACCTGCACCAGACAACATCCAAGGGGAGGCCATACCAGGCTGGGGTGGGAAGTTGAGTCCCAGCTTCTTCCAGCATTCCTGGGCCCCCAGTGCAGACTGGAAGGAGCAGGGCCCTAACCTAAGGTCGCATGAAGCTGCTCCTGTGGGCACCTTAGAGGAACCAGTATGGGCCAACCACCAGAGGATGGGTCTATCCAAGGTTTTGGCCTGTCTAAGACCCTGGGATCTTTGCTCACACCTAGGGTGTATGGGGAGCCCCTGATTTGACTGATACTGAATTTTCTACCACTTCCAAAGAATGTTGCAGTTAAGGTTGGATTGAAGTTGACTTATGGAAAACAATGACATTCAATGTTTCCTGTACATTTGAGATTGGAGTCAAAGACTCAAGTTGGCCCCATACGTGTTCTTATATGCATAGAAAAGGGCTGGGCAGAACCCACTGCACTGTTAAGAGAGATTCCCTCTGGGAAGGGGGATGGGGGTAGCTGCTTTTTTTCTCTGTATATTTCTATTTTGTTTAAATACTGTTCAAGCATGTATTACTCTAATAGAGAAAACAAAAGGCGGCAGCTAATTCTAGAAAAAAAAAAAAAGAGTATCTGTAAAACAGAGTTAAAACAACTCAAGCTTTCTCCACTTTTTAGTGTTTCTTACTTAGCTGGCTCACTATAGCACTGTTTGGTTTACAATACTGTATGCAAATTGAACCCAACAGAATCCAGGCCTGACAGAAATGAAACAGCCCATGATGTTGTTAGACAAAAACGTTTTTTAATCTTTCAAGTGCCTTGTATGTACCAGGCACTATGCTTAGGATAGACACCTAATTTATTCAAAACCTAGCCTCCCCACCCCAAACAGAAACAAAAACCTTTGAGGCTGGTTTTCTTAACTCTATTTTGTAGCCTAGGCAATGTGTTCACAGAAGGCATAGACTTCCCTGAGTTTGCACAGCAGGAAAGGGCAGAGGTGGGTTCAAACTCTGGTCTCCTGACTCAGCTGACAAGGATGATGGAGCTTGCTTCAGAATGGCACCCCTCACCAACTTTTTACAACTGAGTCCTTCCAGGCCTCCCCTGTGCCAGCAGCCTGTCCCACAACCTCCATGCTATGCCTTACTTGAGAAACTGTTTGGTTTGTTATCAATCATCCAAGGTTTTCCAGGACATCCTGATTTCAAAGACTCTGTCCAGTTGCCCCTATAAGTTGCATCAGACCCCAGAAACGCCAATATTTGGCCATCTAAATTTGCTTTCTCAGCCTGTCTATTGCTCCTGGAAATGGCATAAAATTCTCTGTTGGGCCGACTATGCTGACCTGGGGTTTGGACACCCACATACCCCATGTGCTGGACACATACCTGGCTGCTCTCTCCAAGCAGCCAGGTGGCTTCTCCCTGACCCATGACAATCAGATTATAGGTTATCCAGTCCATAGTCCAGGAAGGAGGGGTGGGCCAGGTCTTTCATCTGGCCCTTCACCCCACCGGACAGGTGTTGGCCCAGGTAACCTCTAGGCAGTATAACAAGTTAGTCATACTGGCTGGCCTAAGGTCACTGCCCAGATGTAGGACCTGGACAAGAAACTTAATCTCTCTAAGTGTCTACTTCCTTACTTTTTAAGGTAAGGCTAATCATACTACCTCTCTCAGGGTGCTATTGTGAGAATTAAATGAGTTAGCTGGTGGCACAGTGGTTAAGCACTCGGTTGCTAACAGAAAAGTTGGTGGTTTGAACCCACCCAGTGGCTCCTCAGGAGGAAGACCCAACAATCTGCTGTCCTAAAGATTACAGCCTAGAAAACCTAAGGGGGCAGTTCCACTCCATCACATGGGGTCACCAAGAGTTGAAATCGCCTCGATGCACCTGACACAACAATCTGTGTAAAGTGCTCAGCCTAGTGTCTGGCACCTGCAATGACTCAGTGTGTGCCAGCTATTATTATTAACATTTCGAAGGACCATCCAGTTCTAAAGAAAAAATAGGACAGTCCCATTTGAGCAGTGGGCTCCATCATCATCTGGTGGGAAAATATGTCCCACGTGCAGCGGCAACCAAGCAAAAGTGCCTCCACTGTCTCTAAGCAGAGCCCACCCTGAAGGCCCAAGGTGATCGTTACATGGAACTCATTACTCTTTCCCTATTGGTCAGAGGATTATTAACAGAAGTAAAAAGAGGACCACAAGAAGAGGCACATGGTAGACAGAATAATGGCCCCCACTGATGCTCATCTCTTAATCCCTGGGACCTGTGAATATTACCTTATAAGGCAAAAGGGATGTTGTAGATATGATTAAGTTAAAAATCTTGAGAAGGAGAGATCAGGTTGGATTATCTGGGTGGGCTCAGTGTAATCACAAAAGCCCTTAAAAGAAGGGGGTAGGAGAATGAGAGAAGGAGAGATGACAATGAAAGAAGAGGGTTAGTGTCAGAGAGAGATATAAAGATGGGAGAAGGGGCCATGAACCAAGGAATGCAGGCAGGCTCTAGAAGCTGGAAAAGCGAGGAAACGAATTCTCCCCTAGAGCCTCGGAAGGAGTGCAGCCCTGCCAACACCTTGATTTCTGCCCAGTGAAACCCGTTTTGAACTCTGACCTCTAGAACTGTAACATAATAAATTTGTGTTGTAAGTCACTAACTTGAGGTAAGTTGTTACAGCAGGAATAGGAGACCGTTGTTGTTATTGGGTGCCATCGAGTTGATTCAGCGACCCCATGTGACAGAGTTGAACTGTCCCACGGGGTTTTCTAGGCTATAATCTTTACAGGAGCAGATCACCAGGTCTTTCTCCCATGATGCCACTGGGTGGGTTCAAACTGCCAACCTTTCTGTTAGCAGCTGAGCACTTAACCTTTGCACCACCAGGGCTCCTAACAGGAGGCTAGTATAACACATTTCAAAATGCTGAACTGGAAAGACAGATCCAGCATGTTCACTTCATGTTCAAATCAGGCGAATGAAACACTCTTGCCAGTGATGGCTCAAACAGAGAAGCGTACCCTGATAGCAAGGCCCACTGACTTTGAAATACATTTCTGTGGGTTTTCTCTTTGTTGGCTGAGAGACAGATGCAGAAGGAGAGAGAGGACTTTAAAAGGAAACGACACAGAGTGCTTGGAATTAAGACAAGGGATTTTACCTGGTCTCCTGTGAGGTGGCACCTGTGGGTTGATGGCGTTGGTCCCCATGATGACGTACTCATAGTGGACTCCTGGGTTAGGCTGCTGGTGTATCATCTGTGGACACAAAGGTCAAAGTCAGTGCACTCAGCACATCACAGTCCTCTTTTCTGCTGGCTTTGGTTTCATGGTACAAGTGGCACTATCTATAAATGGCCTGTCGGTGATGCAAACAGTTACTACTCTCGGCTGATAACTGAAAGGTTGAGAGTTCAAGTCCACCTGGAGGCACCTTGAAAGAAAGGCCTTCCAAAAAGCTAGCCATTGAAAACCCTATAGAGCACAGTTCTACTCTGATGCACTTGGGGTCCCTATGAGTTGGAGCTGACTCGACGTTAACGGTTCTGTTTTGTTTTAATCTATAAGTGAGCGGGTTGATTCACATGTAGTAATGTTGGTGAACCTGTGACAAATTAAACAAAAGTTACTTCTAGATGACTTGTGATTTGCTTTTGAAACAAGTATTTAATCTTGGAGAGAATCAGAAGAGGTGAAAAGTCAAGATTTTGTAAATTGAAAATAGGAAGAAGGGAGAAATGGTAGCAGAACCTTTGTGTTGGCTCACAACTATCCTAGGTGAGATTTAGAGCTTAGATTTTGCTCAGGGCTCTCAAAATGTCCAAAATAGATAAACACGTTTACAGTACAGAAGAACTGGTTTGAACAGTGGGTGGTAAGATGGGTTCATACAAAGGACCAGCCCTGTTGGGCAGAGCCAACTGGCATCCTTCAGTTCCTTCAAAGTTCTCCACCTGACCTGTGATGCTGGCTCAAGGAGTCTCCCCTCAACTCTCTCCCTGGTCAGCTCTCTGGGACCCTCCCCACTCTCATCCGTGGAAAGCTTCAGAACCACAGAGATGAAGTCAGGAAAATAGAAGGAAGGGGAGTTAAGGCTCCCTAGGTCATATTCTTTCAGGAATCAAAGACAAAAACATGACAGCAGGCAAGAAGCTGCATAGGGCTGTGGAAGTTGCTGAACACTGAGACAAAAAAAAAGCAAAATCAGCTTGGCCCAGCAAATAACTCCTCCCTACTGGCTGTGAAGGAGCCCTGGTGGCACAGTGGTTAAGGGCTTGGCTGCTAACCAAAAAGTCAGCAGTTCAAATCTACCAACTGCTCCCTGGAAACCCTATGGGGCAGTTCTACTCTGTCCTATAGGGTCACTATGAATTGGAATTGACTCGATGGCAACAGGTTTGGGGTTTTTTTAAATTATTGGCTGTGAAAGCGAGCCCTGGTGACGCAGTGGTTAAAGAGATCAGCTGTTACCCAAAATGTCGGGAGTTCAAACCCACCAGCCACTCTGTGGGAGAGAGATGTGGCAGTCTGCTTCCGTAAAGATTTACAGCCTTGGAAACCCTACAGGGCAGTTCTACTCTGTCCTTTACGGTCACTATGGGTTGAAATCGATGCAGCAGCAGTGGGTTATTGGCTGTGAGGAGTCGCTGGGTGGTGCAAATGGTTACTGAACTCGGTTGCTAAACGAAAGCTTGGAAGTTTGAGTCTACCCAGAACTGGCTTGGAAGAAAGGCCTGGCAATCTACTTCAGAAAAATCAGCCATTGAAAACCCTATGGAGCAAAGTTCTATTCTCATACACATGGGGTTGTTATGAGTCAGGGTCCCTTGGGCCCAAGTCTTCCTGGTAGCAAGCAGGGTGGTAGCTAAGTGGGGCAAGGGACTGAGAATCTGGAATGTAACTCTGAGCCAGGCAAGGAGACACTGTCAAAGCACAGCTGTGATATTTTTGTCTCTTCTGTTACCAGCTGTGTAACTTGGAGCAAGTCCCTTAATCCCACCATTTCTGATTTCTTCATCTGGAGAAGGAGGGAGTTAGAATCACAGCTCATCTCTTACTTAGGTCCTTTCTAGTGACAAGGGTCTCTCTCTGAGTCACTCCTGCACGAGTGAGTCCTGCTTGGCTCCTGAGAGTGTCTATTCTTCCCATTCATGCCATAATCCTGAACCCATTCCCTATTTGTGAAATGGGGCCGACATTCTATACATTACCCAAAGGCAGGCAGACATGAGACCCACTGGGCTGCTTGCATCCTGGGAACCAATACCAAGCTGTTGGGGCTGAGGATGGTTGGTGGTCACCACAGCACCCCTGAGGTACTACGCAGTGGTGTGACCTCAGGTTCCTGCTGCCTACCCTTAATGCTCTTTTCACATCATCTGCCACTTGGTTGGTCTGAGGCCAGAAACCCTCCTTTCCCTCTCCTTGCCTCTTCTGCGTGAGCACTTGGCAGTGTAAACCTTGTCCTATTTATGAAATTACTGTTGGCCACCATATCCTAGACCACCCACAGTGGGTCTTTAAGAACCCGAGTTTTTCCCTGATGCCATTAGAAATTTAGCCAGAGTCAACCAACTGGACAGTCAAAAACTATATCCAAAATTAACTACGACAAGGCTTCCTTTATAATTTCTAGTCCACGAGCCACTAAGCCCAAGAGAAATAAACATGTAACTCTATAGTTGGAGAAGTAAAGACAATGCAATTAGTAATATTTATAAAAGTCTGACACAACAAATATAGGGGGACCAGCGTGGCTCTGGGGACAGTGATAGTATGTGTTATTTACGGGTGAGCTCATTCTTTTCATCAAAAAGTTATTTTGACCTTTTATTTCTTGTCACCTTTTATGTTCTGATCTTTTAAGAAGATCTGGATGCTAGTGGCTTCTTTTTAAAAATAAGGAGCATTTTTAACTCTTGGGCACCTTAATATTTTAGTTTCTTGTAAAATAAGTCAAAGTTCCTTTTTCTGTGAGGCTGGGAACTTCTAGTCAACCTCTAACTTGTTACTCTAAGCTGTGCTGTGTCATCTGGAACACTCTGGAGTTCTCGTTTCTTCATTTGCTTTAATAGAGTTCGAAGAGGGCTGGGAACCGTGAGCAGTCTTGTCTTGCTTTAGGTATTTGTCTTCTTTTGCCATGAAAAGAAAACATGCCAAATTAGCACTAGGAGGAAAGGGCGTGGAGGAGATTCAACCCTCATGAAATAAAGGACATGTTTTGCCTCTGATTTGGTTCAACAAGTAAAATTGGTTTTACAGGGTCAATAAAATCTGAAAGTAATAAGCATCTGGTAGAGTTTAAGACTTCTGTGAGGTTAGGTACATTCAGAGGTAAATGGCAAAGACTAACGCCAAGCATTTAAGGGGCACCTCAAACAATTTTTTTCAAACAGGCTCTGCTCAGATGATTTTATTAAGCACTGACAATGGTTTGTGGCCTATTTGTTCTGAGCATGATCCTTAGAAACAACAAGATACAAAATCCAGAGAATCGTCCAGAAGCATCCAAACTTACGTAGACATCCAAGATCTCATTAGTGGGACCTTCTGCCAAAAAGGACTCTCCTGCAGTGCTCGAAATCTCATTTGGACGCTTGTAGGTGAACATTGTCCCTCCGCCCTCATATTTCCCAGGCCGGTCAATTGCCCAGTTCCCGTTGATGATGGATCGACCAGAGCGACTTCGCAAGGCTGTTAAGAAAAATGAGACAGTTCCTTGGGTAAAGCCCAGAATCTGCACAAAAAACTGAACTGACTCCCCCAGTTGCTGGCTTATTCATTCATCAATTTCTTGTTGGTGTCCACTATGCTTCAGGCACTGATCTAGGCACCAGGATACGATCAGGCAAGCTGGATCACATCTCCTCATGTCTAATCACATCTTCAACCCACTCCAACTCCTTCCACCACTTGGACTCGGCATAGAAACGGAGGGTGGGGGCGGGTAGGAGAGAAGCATTCAGAAAATGGGAAGGGAGGGGAGAAAGAGGAGGATGATATGGGGTGGGGGTAGAGGGAAACTAATTTATATTATATACCGTTACTGGCAGCCCATGAGCTGATTTTGGCCCAAAGATGGGCTTACTCTGGCCTTTGTGATTTTTTTTTTTTTTAACGTAATTGAGCCCAAATTTAATAATTGGGAGATTTCACATAAAAATTTAGAGTTCTAGCTTCTCTCATAAAACAGGAAGACATTGTGAACATTGGCTCCACATTCCCTCGTGGCCCCTGTAGATGAGGCCTGTGTGCTCCAGTTTGCCCCAATCCCCACCACTCCCTATCATTCCCCAACACGGAGGCTAACCCTCAGTTACCCCTTATTATCATGCTTGCATTGTTATTTTTCTCATAGAACAGAAATTCTCTTGTAATTCTCTCTACTTGTATCTCTATGAAAAGCGGCAAAGCTAGAGATGAACCAAGAGGGCCACACGATTTTCTTTGACCTGGGCAGTGTCACTCATTTATTTTGCCTTCCTGTCTTCTGTGGGCATTTGAGGCTGTGACCTGCGTTAGAGGCTTCCGCGTACGTCATCAGAATTAATTCTCACAACAACATTGCTAAGTAGATGTTATTATCCCCATTTTTCAGAGGGTGGTTCAGCAACATGAGGAAACTTGTTTAAGTTCATGAAGCTGGTTAAGTGACATGTGATTTGGAGCCCCTCACTCAGGAGGGAGGTCGGAGAGGAGAAGATGGGGAAGGAACAAGGTGTAAGGGTTAATGGGAGAAGAAAGGGCCGTATCTGAGAGCAGACTTTCAGCCATTAAACACTGGGCTCCTTGAAACCCACAAGCCCTTAGCTGATATGGTTCAGAAGACAACCTGTTTTAAGTGCCACGTAGCACAGATACCCTGTGATGCCAGAGGCATTTTGTACCTTCACTTTACAGAATTCCAAAACGTATCATTTTACGATTTATTATGGGAAGATTTATACCTAAACAGAAGTAGTGAGACTAGCATAATGAACCTCCATGTATGCATCACCCGGCTTCAACAATTATCAACTCAAGGCTGATATCTTGTCTCACTATTCAAACCCCAGACTCTTTTGAGTATCTAAAATATAAGAACTCTTTTCTTCCCTCCTTAAATCCATTTTCAGCAGTGTTTCTACAATGAGTTTTTTCAGAGACCAGGCCTGCTGAGGTAAATGCTGCAGGAAGGGGAGGAAGAGCCTCCAGTCTCGAAGTGGCCTCGCCCTGCAGATGGCCCTGCCTGCCTGGCTGGTTGGCATGGCTACTGGGAGAGCACATCTGTGGCGCTTTGAATACTGAGTTATAAAATCAGTTCAGCTTATTGGGTGACAAAGAAGGGTCAAGGATGGAGATGGGGAAGAACATGTACGGCCACCTAAAATTTTGGCCGTTCTCTATCAAAAACCACACTTCCTGAGAATGTTCATAGAGTGTCCCCTCTCCTCACTTTCCTCACTTCCCACTCATTCTTTAGCCATCTCCAATCTGGCTCCTGCCCCCATCATTCCATTGAACCAGTTCTCACTGATGTCACCAAGACCGCCATGTTGCTAAATCCAATGGGCATTTTCCAGGCCTTCTCTTACTAAATGTCTCAGCAGAATTTGGTCCTACTGACCACTCCATTCTGTTTGAAACACTCTTCCACTGGCTTCTGGGACTCCATACGTGGCTTGCTTTCCTCCTGCTCTCAGGCTACCCATCTCTCTCTCCTTTTTCTGCCTCATCTATCTCTACTCAGCCATTCAATATTAGAGTTCCTTGAGGATTAATAGTAAACCTGCTTCAGATACCTTCCTCCTTTTATGGGCAATTTCATCTACACCCATGGCTTCAACTACTATATGCCAATGACTTCCAAATTTGTTTCCAGTCCAGACTTTTCCTCTAGCCCCAGACTTTTGTATCTAATTGCTTACTTGACAGCTTCACTTGGACATCTTTTCTAAGACTGAACTCATCCCTGATCTCTTTCAGTGTTTCTTATCTCAGTAAATGGCACCCCCATTCATATAATCAGCAATCACTCTAGACATCTCCTCCCTTCCTTATCCCCTATATCCAATTCATCATTTGATTTTATTTTACCTCCTCTGTATTTCTTGAACCCATCTGCTTCTCCTCACATCCACTGCCATAATCCAGGGTCAGGCTACCATCGGGTCTCACTTGGACTAAAAAAAAAAAAATCCCTCCAAGCCTATTGCAGTTGAGTCTATTCCCCACGTGTTACAGAATAGAACTGCTCCATAGGGTTTTCTTGCTGTAATCTTCACAGAAGTAGTTCGCCAGGCCTTTCTTCCACAGAGCCTCTGGGTGGGTTTGAACCCACTTTTAGGTTAGCAGCTGACCGCAAACCACTTACGCCACCTAGGGACCTTTCACTTGAGTCTCACTGGTCTTCCCACTTCTCTTCTTTTCAGTCAGAGTGATCTTTTCAGAATGCAGATTTGATCACCTCCTACGTTTTTTTTTTTTGGTTTGGTTTATGGCTCAAAATCCTCCAGTGGTTTTCTATGGTTCTAGGGAATCTCCACACCCCAAACAACAGTGGGGCAGGGGTCCTGGGTGATACAGTTTAGGATTATCTTGTGTCACTGTGCTCCACTCCCCAGTCTTCTTTTAGCTCATCTAATACATCATGTTGCCTTCACAATGCTGTTCCCTTTGCCAGAAATACTCCCCAGTCTTCTTTTAGCTCATCTAATACATCATGTTGCCTTCACAATGCTGTTCCCTTTGCCAGAAATTCTCCCTCAACCCCAAATCCTATTTATCCTTTAGATGTCAGCTTCCCCATGGCAGTTTCCCTACATACCCCAGTCCATCCCTGTCTTCTCTGTCACATGCTGTCAGAGATGCTAGACCCTTTCCTTCAAAGCACTTAGTCTGTAAATAGAACCGTCGAGGGCATTATTTGATTACTGGTTGTTTCCCAGTACACTGTAAGATCCAAAAGGGCAAAGACCTGGTGCTTCCTCACCATTATAGCTCTACTGCTATATAAAATAACACATTATAGCATAGTGTTCGTCACATAGTAGAAACTCAGTAAGTAGTGCTGAATGAAACAATATATAGTAGAGAAAGACAAACACAAAGATGATAAACAGGCAATTCACAGAAAACCAAGCACAAATATTCCATAAACCAAAAACCAAACCCAGGGCCGTCGAGTCGATCCCAACTCATAGCGACCCTATAGGACAGAGTAAAACTGCCCCATAGAGTCTCCAAGGAGTGCCTGGTGAATTTGAACTGCTGACCCTTTGGTTAGCAGCCATAGCACTTAACCACTACACCACCAGGGTTTCCAAATATTCCATAAGCCAATGAAAAGATGCTCAGTCTCACTTATAATTAAAGAAATGCAAATCAAAACAACAAAGCATTATTTTTGACCCATCGGATTTGCAAAAAATTAAAAAAAAATTAACGATATCGACAGGGGTGGGAGTAAGCAAACACCAGTGCCACTGTTGGTAGGAGTACAAATTGACTTAACTATACTGGAGGCAGCTTGTTTACACTGTTAAAACTTTATATGCCCACACACTTCGACCCAAGAATTCTACTTTTAGAAAACTACTGGAGAGATATGCTTCTATAAATACACAAATGTGTTTGTAACAAGGATAGTCTCTGCAGAATTGTTTTAAAGAAAAACTAAAAACAACCTAAATGTCCATCAGTAGAGAACTGTCTTAGTTATCTAGCACTGCTGTAACAGAAATACCACAAGTAGATGGTTTTAACAAAGAGAAATTTATTCTCTCACAGTCTAGGAGGCTAGATGTTTGAATTCAGGGTGCCAGCTCCAGGGGAAGGCTTTCTCTCTCTGTCGGCTCTGGAGGAAGGTCCTTGTCATCCATTTTCCCCATTCGAGGAGCTGCTCAGTGCAGGGACCCTGGGTCCAAAGGATGTGCTCTACT
Organism: Elephas maximus indicus; assembly: GCF_024166365.1. Classification (NCBI taxonomy): domain Eukaryota; kingdom Metazoa; phylum Chordata; class Mammalia; order Proboscidea; family Elephantidae; genus Elephas; species Elephas maximus. Next base: position 62,048,182 of record NC_064831.1, on the reverse strand, counting down.
CCTGGCTCTTCTTTCTTGCTGGTATGATGTCCCCTGTCTCTCTGCTCACTTCTAGAAAGACTGAGTTAAAACACAACCTAATCTTGTAGACTGAGTCCTGCCTCATTAACATAACTGCTGCTAACCCCATCTCATCAACATCATAGAGACAGGATTTACAACACAGAGAAAAATCACATCAGGTGACAAAATAGTGGACAATCACACAATACTGGGAATTATGACCTAGTCAAGTTGACAAACATTTTTTGGGGACACAATTCAGTCCGTGACAAGGATTGATTAAATAGTCTTACTAAACATTCACACAATGGAATACCATGTGGCCCTAAAAAGAATGCAACAGGTCTGCGGGTATGGAAAGATTGCCATGATATATTTTTAAACAAAACAAGGGTGCAGAACAGCATCCTTGGTATGATCCCATTTGTGTATACTTGTCATAGATTGAATTGTGTCCCCCCAAGATATGTGTCAGCTTGGTTAGGCCATGATTCCCAGTATTGTGTGGTTGTCTTCCATTTTGCGATTTTCCTATGAGTTATAAATTATAATCTCTGCCTGTGGTTAAAGAGGATTAGGGTGGGATGCAACACTCTTGCTCAGGTCACATCCCTGATCCGATGTAAAGGGAGTTTCCCTGGGGTGTGGCCTGCACTACCTTTTATCTTACAAGAGATAAAAGGGAAGCAAGCAGAGTTAGGGGACCTCATACCATCAAGAAGACAGCACCGGGAGCGGAGAAGCTCTTAGACCAGGAGAAGATTGATGACAAGGACCTTCCTCCAGAGTTATGGAGAGAGAAAGCCTCCCCTTAGAGCTGACCCCCTGAATTTGGACTTGTAGCCTACTGGACTGTGAGAGAATAAAATTCTCTTTGTTTAAGCCATCTGCTTGTAGCATTTCTGTTTTAGCAGCACTAGATAACTAAGACAATACTTTTTAATAAAAGCATATGCATATACACGTATATATGTGTCTATGTATACATATGTGTGTATGTATACATATGTACAGGTACACGTACAAAATTTTTTAGAGAAGGATAGTAAAATATCTGTTAACATTTGGAGACAAAGACTGGAGGTTAGGTTGGGATGGGAAATAGGAAGGGAGACATTTATTTTCCATTTTATATCTTTTCACGATCGTTAAGAATTTTTTAACCATATGCATGTATTGCCTTTCTTTAAAGCTTACAACATTCTAATTACTATAAAGGACACGGTGTAAGTAGAAACACTTCCGAGGGGGTATACATGTTTTCTGTTTTTATAGCTTCTCTTTAAAACCCCACTCAGAGCTTCAAAAGCTCAGATTTAAGGTAGGTTCTGGCTACGATTTTATTGCTCTTAATGACAATCTTGTATAAGAGGTTATTATCTGGAAATCAAAAAGTCCATAAAGAACCATCTGAAATACTGTATAGGTGAGAGCTGCAAGGACCTCCCCGGGAAATAAAGTTAGGACTGACCTGCGTATTTGTACCCATGCATTCTCTGATTCCCCTCGAGAGGTTTAGATGTATCTTTAACCACACAAGAGCAAAGAATGAAAAAGCCATTTCAGATATTTAGCAAATGTGGCCCTGATTTCACATGCCCATGAGTTAGCTTCTGAAAGAGCTCCAAAACTAGCCACCACCTGGCCTTGCATATCGAAAACAGCTGCCTTGGCAATTTGTGTGCCTGTAAACAGTTCGAGGGCTATTAATGGTGTCCAGAGCCACCTCACAAAAAGGTGCAGGTGGCTCATGGCTCTTGCTGGAGGGTGTGTTCACTGAAGGTCAAGGTTTGGCAAAGTCTGTTTGAAAGGCAACCTCATAGCTATGTCAATATGAGGAATTTTTTTTTTTAATGTATCTTTTTTTGCATTTATTTATTTTTAATTTTTATTGTGCTTCCAGTGAAAGTTTACAAATCAAGTCAGTCTCTCATACAAAAATTTATATACACCTTGCTATATACTCCTAGTTGCTCTCCCTCTAATGAGACAGCACATTCCTTCCCTCCACTCTCTATTTTCCTGTCCGTTTGGCCAGTTTCCGACCCCCTCTGCCCTCTCATCTCCTCTCCAGACAGGAGCTGCCCACATAGTCTCATGTGTCTACCTGATCCAAGAAGCTCATTCTTCACCAGTATCATTTTCTATCCCATTGTTCAGTCCAAGCCCTGTCTGAAGAGTTCGCTTTGGGAATGGTTCCTGTCCTGGGCTGACAGAAGGTCTGGGGACCATGAGCCCCGGGGTCCTTCTAGTCTCAGTCAGACCATTAAGTCTGGTCTTTTTTATGAGAATTTGGGGTCTGCATCCCACTGCTCTCCCGCTCTCTGTCAGGGCAGTCATTGGTTATAGCCAGGCACCATCTATTTCTTCTGGTCTCAGGCTGATGTAGTCTCTGGTTTATGTGGCCCTTTCTGTCTCTTGGGGTCATAATTACCTTGTATCTTTGGTGTTCTTCATTCGCCTTTGCTCCAGGTGGGTTGAGACCAATTGATACATCTTAGATGGCTGCTTGCTAGCGTTTAAGACCCCAGACACCACTCTCCAAAGAGGGATGCAGAATGTTTTCTTAATAGATTTATTATGCCAATTGACTTAGATGTTCCCTGAAACCATGGTCCCCAAACACCCATCCCTGCTACACTGACCTTCAAAGCACTGAGTTTATTCACGAAACTTCTTTGCTTTTGGTTTAGTCCAGTTGTACTGACCTCGCCTGTATTGTGTGTCTTTCCCTTCACCTAAAATACTTATCTACTATCTAATTAGTGAAAACCCCTCTCCCTCCCTCCCTGCCTCCCCCACCTCCTAACCATCAAAGAATATTCTCTTCTCTGTTTAAACTATTTCTTGAGTTCTTATAATAGTGGTCTTATACAATATTTGTCCTTTTGCAACTGATTAATCTCACTCAGCATAATGCCTTCCAGATTCCTCCATGTTATGAAATGTTTCACAGATTCATCATTGTTCTTTATCGATGTGTACTATTCCATTGTGTGAGTATACCATAGTTTATTTATCCATTCATCCGCTGATAACCACCTCAGTTACTTCCATCTTTTTGCTATCGTAAACAGTGCTGCAATGAACATGGATGTGCACAGATCTGTTTCTGTAAAGGCTCTTATTTCTCTAGGACATATTCCAAGGAGTGGGATTGCTGGATCGTATGCTAGTTCTATTTCTAGTTTTTTAAGGAAGCGCCGAATTGATTTCCAAAGTGGTTGAACCATTTTACATTCCCACCAGCAGTGTATAAGTGTTCCAGTCTCTCCACAACCTCTCCAACATTTATTATTTTGTGTTTTTTGGATTAATGCCAGCCTTGCTGGAGTGAGATGGAATCTCATTGTAGTTTTGATTTGCATTTATCTAATGGCTAATGATCGTGAGCATATTCTCATTTATCTGTTAGCTACCTGAATGTCTTCTTTAGTGAAGTGCCTGTTCATATCCTTTGCCCATTTTTCAGTTGGGTTGTCTTTTTGTAGTTGAGTTTTTGCAGTATCATGTAGATTTTAGAGATCACATGCTGATTGGAAATGTCATAGCTAAAAACTTTTTTCCAGTCTGTAGGTAATCTTTTTACTCTTTTGGTGAAGTCTTTGGATGAGCAGAGGTGTTTGATTTTTAGGAGTTTCTTTTCTGCATTGTTAGTTTCGTATACTGCTTATGCCATGTGCTAGGCATTGTTCCTATTTTTTCTTCCATGATCTTTATTTAGATTTTATATTTACGTCTTTGATCCATTTTGAGTTAGTTTTTGTGCATGGTGTGAGGTACGGGTCTTGTTCCATTTTTTTGCAGATGGATATCCAGTTATGCCAGCAACATTTGTTAAAGAGACTGTCCTTTCCCCATTGAACAGACTTTGGGCCTTTGTCAAATATCAGCTGGCTCATATGTGGATGGATTTATGTCTGGATTCTCAATTCTGTTCCATTGGTCTATGTATCTCTTTTTGTACCAGTACCAGGCTGTTTTGACTACTGTGGCGGTATAATAGGTTCTAAAGTCAGGTAGTGTGAGGCCTCCCACTTTGTTGTTCTTTTTCAGTAATGCTTTACTTATTCGGGCCTCTTCCCTTTCCATATAAAGTTGGTGATTTGTTTCTCCATCTCGTTAAAAAAATGTCATTGGAATTTGGATCAGATAGCTTTCAGTAGAATCGACATTTTTATAATGCTAAGTCTTCCTATCCATGAGCAAGGTATGTTTTTCCACTTATGTAGGTCTCTTTTGGTTTCTTGCAGTAGAGTCTTGTAGTTTTCTTCGTATAGGTCTTTTACATTTTTGGTAAGATTTATTCCTAAGTATTTTATCTTCTTGGGGGATACTAAAAATGGTATTGACTTGATGATTTCCTCTTTGATGTTCTTTTTATTGGTGTAGAGGAATCCAGCTGATTTTTGTATGTTTATCTTTTATCCTGGTACTCTGCTGAACTCTTCTATTAGCTTCAGTAGATTTCTTGAGGCTTCTTTAGCATTTTCTGTGCATAAGATCGTGTCATCTGCAAATAGAGATACTTTTACTTCTTCCTTACCAATCTGGATGCCCTTTATTTCTTTATCTAGCCTAATTGCTCTGACTAGGACCTCCAGCACAATGATGACTAAGAATAGTAATAAAGGGCATCCTTGGCTGGTTCCTGATCTCAAGGGAAATGCTTTCAGACTCTCTCCATTTAGGATGATGTTGGCTGTTGGCTTTGTATAAATGCCCTTTATTATGTTGGGAAATTTTCCTTCTATTCCTATTTTGCTTTGTCAAATACCTTTTCTGCATCAATTGATAAGATCACGTTGTTTCTGTCTTTTGTTGTATTTATATGATGGATTACATTAATTGTTTTTCTAATGTTGAACCATCCCTGCATACCTGGTATGAAACCCACTTGGTCATGGTGAATTATTTTTTTGACATGTTGTTGAATTCTATTGGCTAGAATTTTGTTGAGGATTTTTGCATCTATGTTCATGAGGGATATAGGTCTGTAATTTTCTTTTTTGTGGTGTCTTTACCTGGTTTTGGAACCTGGGATATGCTGGCCTCATAGAATGAGTTTGGGAGTATTCCGTCCTTTTCTATGCTCTGAAACACCTTTAGCGGCAGTGGTGTTAACTTTCCTCTGAAAGTTTGGTAGAACTCTGCAGTGAAGCCGTCAGGGCCAGGGCTTTTTTTTGTTGGAGTTTTTTAAATTACCTTTTTAATCTCTTTTGTTATGGGTTTATTTAGTTGTTCTACCTCTGTTTGTGTTAGTTTAGGTAGGTAGTGTGTTTCTAGAAATTAATCCATTTCTTCTAGGTTTTCAAATTTGTTAGAATACAAAATTTTTCATAGTAATCTGATATGATTCTTTTAATTTCAGTTGGGTCTGTTGTAATATCACCCATCTCATTTCTTATTTATTTGCTTCCTCTCCTGTTTTTCTTTTGTCAGTTTGGTCAATGGTTTATCAATTTTGTTAATTTTTTCAGAGAATCAGCTTTTGGTCTTGTTAACTCTTTCAATTGTTTTTCTGTTCTCTATTTCATTTAACTCTGCTTTAATTTTTATTATTTGCTTTCTTCTGGTGCCTGAGGTTTCTTTTGTTGTTCTGTTTCTATTTGCTCAAGTTGTAGGGATAATTCTTTGATTTTGTCCTTTTGGTCTTTTTATATGTGTGCATTTATTGATATAAACTGACCTCTCTGAGCACTGCTTTACCTGTGTCCCAAAGGTTCTGATAGGAAGTGTTTTCATTCTCATTGGATTCTATGAATTTCTTTATTCCATCCTTGATGTCTTCTATAACCCAGTCGTTTTTGAGCAGGGTATTGTTCAGTTTCCAAGTGTTTGATTTCTTTTCCCTGCTCTTTCTGTTATTGATTTTAACTTTCATGGCCTTATGGTCAGAGAAGATGCTTTGTAATATTTCAATGTTTTGGATTCTGCTAAGGTTTGCTTTATGACCTAATATGTGGTCTATTCTAGAGAATGTTCAATATGAGGAAATCTTGACTCCTGCTTGACAGTTGGGTTTTATTTCAGTATCAGTTTTCAATGTTGGGCGTTTATTTTTGGCCAAAACCACCAATAATGCCTTTCTCTAAGATTCATATAGAAATTGCTTGTATGACCAAGTCCTGCTTCTCATACACTTTTATCCCAATCTTAATGCCCACTATTGATGACCCAGCCATTTCCTCCCACAACCAAAGAAGGTGGCTTCCTTGAAGCCAACAGATTACAATGATCTAGATCTCGGTTTCTTCCTTTGAAAACCGAGGGTTAAGTTCCCCTTAGCAAAAAACTCAAAGCTTCTTAATGTTTTAGCACGAGACCCTGGGTGATGCAAATGGTTAATAGGCTTGGCTGCTAACTGAAAGGCTGGAGGTTGGAGTCCACCCAGAGGCACCTTGGAAGAAAGGCTTGGTGATCTCATTCAGAAAAATTAGCCACGGAATACGTTATGGAGTGCAGTTCTCCTCTGACACACATGCGGGTCACCATGAATCGGAATTGACATGCCAGCAATTGAAAAAAAAAAAGTTTCAGTAGTTCTTAGAAGCCAGTGGGGGGAAGTGGCACAATAAACCCAAGGGGGAAGCAGTCAGCCAGCTCTGCTCACCACCGCCTCCAGCCCTGGTTTCTCTATCATATCCCATCTAGTCTATGAGATTCCATGGGTGCTTGTAAGTGGACACCAACCCAAGTGAGTTTTAGAATGTGTCAGCAAATCTGGATACTTTAAAAACGGCACATTATCCATTTCACACTACCACCTTAGAGGGATCTGGGCTTTACATCTTCACTTTCACTAACCTCCAACTGAAATCTGGTGTTTCTTTCTATTTTGAATGTAGGTAATACACCACAGCAGTATTAGCAGCGCTGTGACTTTGTTACTGAATGAAATCACATATACATGCATAGGAAACCCTGGTGGCATAGTGGTTAAGTGCTATGGCTGCTAACCAAAGGGTCGGCAGTTCAAATCCACCAGGCACTCCTTGGAAACTCTATGGGGCAGTTCTACTCTGTCCTATAGGGTTGCTATGAGTTGGAATCTACTCGATGGCACTGGGATTGGTTTTTTTAATACATGCATATGACACTACTGATGATACAGTTATTCTGAAATATTTTTTAAAAACTCTTCACTATTTTTAAATGATAAATTATTAGACCCTCCACTAGATCTCCTACTTTAATATGTTAATGAAGCACAGGGTACATTATTACAAATTTCCTTTTAAAAAATATTTTGATAACTGTATTTCAGTATAACTGGTTTCCTCTGTACTCTTCTGCATTTTATTTTATGGATTTGAAAATGTTACTCTGAGGAAGAGTGGGCAGACTCCTAAGGGGTCCAAGGTGAAGGGGTCTAAAGTGAAGAACCCCTGGTCTAGTGCCGTATGCTTTTCAAAAAGCTGTCAGAGAAGTGAACTCATGTGTGTATGGCAATCCTATAAAACAAGCAGGACACATACTATTTTTACTATACAGATGAGCAAACAGGCTCAGCAAGAGTAAATTGCTTTCTCAAGGTCACAGGCTATATTATGCAGAGCTCAAGACTTAAACTTTGGTGACTGGATTCCATAGTCTTTCCACTATACCACTGGTTCTCAAAGTGTGGTCGTTGGACCAGCTTCATCAGCATCGCCTGGAAGATGGTTAGATGTGTCGGTTTTGGGGGTCCCATTCCAGGTGGTCTGAATCAGAAACCTTGTGGGTAGGGCCTAGTGTTTGTGTTCAACAAGCCCTCCTGGCGATTAGATGCATGTTGAAGTTGGAGAATCACTGCAATACACCTTTTATTATCTCTTATTTTTGAGTCCTGATCAAAAGAAGGGTTTATCTGAGATTTAGGAGGAATGATTTCCCTTCTCATATTCTGACTTTGTCAGGCAACAGGGCTGAAGCTGAGCAGAAGGCGGTGAAGGGGCCAGCCTAGGGGAGTTTGGGCTTCGTTCCACCCTGAAGCCTCTCACCACATTGTCCCCTACTCATCTGATAGCATTTACGATTCACTGAGCTGACTTTCCCAGACATCCCCATGGATTCTGAGTTATCAGCAATCAATTCCAGAGGGCACCTATCATCAAGTGACTTTACACACGAAGCATAAGTCGTTAAGGGCTTGAATTGTGACAAATCTGGGGCGGAGGAGTGTAAAAGAGAATCTAACTCAACTCAGCAAAAAGTTGTTAAGCCTTTACTAGGTGCAAGACACTGACTAAGTCCACATGCTGCGTTGTTAAACTGTAGGATGCACGGTTTTTCCCACGTTCACATTACTGAAATTGGATGTGTCTCACAAGAGAAAAGTGGAAGCGGCCAGGCAGATGGTTCAGCTCTGGTGGAGTTGTCATTTCCTGAACACATGCGAAATTGGTCTGATTAAGTCGTTTCAGTTGAGTTAATTGTATTGGCAGGCCAACTTAAAAAAAAATTTTTTTTTTTTATAAGTTTGCATTAAAAAAATTTTTTTTTTTTAAATTACAATGTAACATACATAGCAAAGTACTCAAATTTAAAGTATATAAAGTTGCTGTGGAGTCAATTCTGACTCATAACGACCTCATGTATGTGACAGTGCACTGTGCGCCACAGGGTTTTCAATGGTTAATTTTTCCGAAGCAGACTGCCAAGTCTTTCTTCTGAGGCACCTCTGGGTGGACTTGAACCTCCAACCTTTTGGTTAGCAGCTGAGAGCATCAACCGTTTGTACCACACAGAGACATCGTAAGTGTATATAGCTTGATGAACTTTTACATTGCATTACCACTATGTAACTACTCCCTAGACCATTTCCAACCCACCAGAGGGCTCCTTTCTGCCCCCTCACTGTCACTACCCTGTCCCCCACAAGTCTGCCAAAAGTTACTGCCACTCTGCCTTCTAACCCCACAGTCTTGCCTGTTTTTGAACTTTATATAAATGGAATCATACAGTATATGCTCTTTTACTTGACTTTATGTCCATGCTATTCACTCACATTGTTGCATTTATCAGTAGTTGATTATCTTCATAGCTATTCAGAATTATATCATACGAATATGCTACAATTTATCTACTTTTTCTACTATTGATGGACTTTGGGGGCTGTTTCCAGTTTTGGCTCTTATAGGTAAAGCTGGAATAAACATTCTTGTACATGGTTTTGGTGGACGCAAGCTCTGTTGGGGACTTACCTAGAGGTGGAATTGCTAAGTGTAGTTGTAGTAGGTACTGCCAAACCTTTTCTCAAAGTGTTGTAACTGTAGTTGTTGTTGTTGCGCGCTAGGGTTCTCACTGTGGAAAAGGGGACATATAAATATGGAATGCGGGAAGGCAAGATAGAACCAGGTAGGGATGAATTTGAGATATCAGTGTGCACTCATGATTCTGAAATCATGTATATGTATGTGTACATGCGTGTTTATGTGTACGTGTATTAGCTGTGTATACATATGTATAGGGAGCTCTGGTGGCGCAGCGGTTAAACACTCAGCTACTTACCAAAAGGAAGACAGTTTGAACCCACTAGTGGCTCTGCTGGAGAAAAGACCTGGTGATCTGCTCCCATAAAGATTACAGCCTAGGAAACCCTACGGAGCAGTCCTTCTCTGTTCTATAGGGTTGCTATCAGTCAGATTTGACTTGACATCATACAACAACAACATGTATATGCATATGTATATATGTATAGGTTTCCTAGAGTCATCTGTTGAAAGGGCTAAGAAGCAAAGACACCCCAGTAGCAATAAGCATGCCCACCACCATAGTCTTATCTCTAACGGTGCCCCACTAAAAGACACCATTTCATGGAGAAAAGACTGATTCCACGGCTAGGGCAGGGTGTGTACAAGATAAGCCTGGAACAGCTTAGCAAGTCTGAAAGCAGAAAAGTGTTCACAAAAACGACGGAGCATGTCACAAGGACACAGGAATCACTCTGAAGGAGCTCCTACTAGCCATATCTGGGACAGTTTGAGCACCAACAAAAGTACAGTAATGGATGATAAACCACTGAAAAAGTGGAAACTCATGAGTTCATACCAATAATAAGAAGATAAATAAATGGGAGAGAGAGGAGGGATCTTTTTTGTTGTCGTCGTTGTCGTACTTTAGATGAAGGTTTACAGAACAAACTAGTTTCTCAGTAAAGAGTTAGTACACATATTGTATGACATTGGTTAACAACCCCACGACATGTCAATACTCTACCTTCTCAACCTTGGGCTCCCCATTACCAGCTTTCCTGTCTCCTCCCACCTTCTAGTCCTTGCCCCAGGGCTGGTGTACCCCTTTAGTCTTGTTTTGTTTTATGGGCCTGTCCACTCTTTGGTTGAAGTGAACCTCAGGAGTGACTTCATTACTGAGCTGAAATGGTGACTGGGGGCCATACTCTCAGGGTTTCTCCAGGCTCTATCAGGCCAGTAAGTCTGGCCTTTCTTTTTGAGTTAGAATTTTGTTCTACATCTTTCTCCAGCTCTGTCCAGGACCCTCTATTATGATCCCTGTCAGAGCAGTCACTGGTGAGAGGAGGGATCTTGCCTGTAAGAGTCTTCAAGGGCCAACTGGTGAACGTGGAGGAGTGCTGATGTTGGAAAGCCATCATTTTGCAACCATGTTGGCAAACACGGGATCAGGGAAGAATCATGAATGGATGCTAAACCTCATGGGATATTTTGATGAGGAACAGCATATTCTCATGGTCTTAAAGACCCCACAGACTGCTTATTAGTTGCAAGGGAGAAAGACAGTAATCACTCAGTGGAGAAATCAAACAACTCTTTCACCACGTGATCAAAATTCACATCACAAGTGAGACAAGATGGGCGTTGTGTACCTCCAGATGTTGTTATACCTTGAGAAGGACACGACGCCACCTATGCAACATTCTGGCTAAGAGTGCATAATTCCAATCTAATCATGAGGAAATATCAGACAAACTGAAAATGAGGAACATTCTATTTTTTAAAAAGGTGAGGAGGGATTGTGTCCTTTGAAAATGTCAACATCAAAAAGACAAAGAAATGCTGTGGAAATGGTCCAGACTAAAAGAGGAGGAATGTTAACTATATTCAATACCTGACCCTAGAAAAATGCTCTAAAGTATATTATTGGATCAAATGACAAAACTCTAACATGAGAAATAAATTAGATAAAATGTTGTACCGATGTAAACGTATGAAGTTGGTCCGGTAGTGTAGTCAGGTAAGAGAAGAGCCCTATTCTGATGAAATACCTGATGAAATGGCATTATTTAGGGGTAAAGGGCCATGATATATGCAACTTACCTGCAAACGGTTCGGGGGAAGATGATACAGGTATAGGAGGAGCCCTGGGGTGCAATGGTTAAGTGCTTTGCTGCTAACTGAAAGGTCGGCAGTTGGAACCCACAAGCTGCTCCAGGGGAAACGTGGCAGTCTGTTTCCATAAAGGTTACAGCCTTGGAAATCCTGTCGGGCAGTTCCACTCTGTCCTGTAGGGTCACTATAAGTCGGAATTGACTTGACGGCAATGTTTTTTTTTTTTTTTTTTCAGGTATAGGTATAGGTAAGGAGCCCTGGTGGTGCAACGGTTAAGTGCTCAGCTGCTACTCAAAAGGATGGTGGTTCGAACCACTCAGTGGCTCCATGGGAGAAAGACTCGGCAATCTGCTTCTGTAAAGATTACAGCCCAGGAAACCCGATGGGGCAGTTCTACTCTGTCGAATGGGGTCACTATGAGTTGTGATCGACTTGGTGGCAACTAATAACAGCAACATAGGTATAGATATAGACATGGAGACAGCCAGAGAGAGAAAACCGGGAAATGATAAAACAAATGGGATAAAATGTTAACAGGAGACTCTGGATAAAGGCAACATGGATGTTCTTTATATTATTTTTATTTTTGCAATATTTTATGAGCTTCAGATTATTTTCAAATAAAAAGCTAATAAATAAAAACCCATACGTTGACTCTTTTCTCCAAAAATACTCATGCCTGGGTCCCCACACCCCCCAGAGTTGTATTTACTTGGCTAGGGTACAGCCTGGGCATCAAGTGATTTAAAAGCCCCCAGGTAATACTTAACACACAGCCAGAGCTGGGAACGGCTGGATTAATTAACAGAATTTCCAAGTCTAGTAGAAGTTGGCATCACTGGGTCCTGCATCCTGAATCATCTCTCAGTTGCTCCACATTTATCTTTCAAAAGCTTCCAGCTCACTCTTAGGAGAGTACTTCTATAAATACATAATATGATTAAGGAAAAACAATGTGTATAATCAAATAGGCAATTCAGGCAAAGCCCTGGTATTCCTTAAAATGCTTTGAATGTCTACCGATACTTAAGACCGTGAGAAAGTCCAGGCTAAAGTAAAGCCATGTGCCCAGACCATACAACATAGCCTGTCACTGTGATGATCTACAAAACTGCCAAAGGCCAAAAGGGGTTTAGAACAAGTTTCAAGATCTGAATGTGAAGATGGGTTCGAGTCCAACTTTGCTGGCAATAGAAGTAGCATATGTACATAAATAGATGTTACGGTTGGTTTCTATTACTAAGCTTATTTTCCTGTACTGTAATTATTTGTTTACATGCCTGCCTAGGAAAAAAGAAAAAACAAAAACAAAAAACCAAACCCATCGCCACTTAGTCAATTCTGACTCATAGTGACCATATAGGACAGAGTAGAACTACCCCACAGGGTTTCCAAAGAGCAGCTCGTAATTTCGAACTGCTGACCTTTTTGGTTAGCAGTCAAGCTCTTAACCACCGTGCCACCAAGGCCCTGCCTGCCCGGAAGGCAGATACTATTTGCCTCTAGTTCTTGACTCTTGGTAGCACTAAATAAATGCTTGTTGAATAGAATTAAGTTATGAGTTCTATTGTTCTGATCATTTTTTTAACCTTGGAGTTCAGATAAGAGATTCTTAGAAACTCCTTCAAGTCCTGCTTGCATTTGGATATTCCTGTTTAAGAATTCCAGTCTTAAAAATGTCCTTCTATCTTCCTGACCAAAGTGGTAAACACATGCAGGAATGCATACAAATTCTGTTTTCTTAAAAAATGCAAACATTTCTTCTTAGGTAAATCAAGGCCCAGTTTGATAAAATGCCCAAATAATGGTTCCTGTTAAACAAATGGAGGCCTGGTGGTGCAGTGGTTAAGAGCTCTGCGCTAACCAAAAGGTCGGCAGTTGGGTCGCTATGAGTCAGAATCGACTTGATGGCAACGAATTTGGTTTTTTTTTTTTGGTTAAACAAATACATGTACACATCATATAGAATGATTTTTCAGTTCAGATTCACCTTGGCGTTTTGAATGTGGAGAGAATCAAACCTGTGTGATTTCTAAAACATGATGTGACATATTTGGACTGAAAATCAGAGAGTATCAGAGAAAGAAGGCTGGCTTTCTCTTCAGCACTATATGATTACAGGTTGTGAGGGGTCTGAATAAACGGAAATGCCAAAGCTTGTTCCCATTTCATTGCTAAATTATATCAAATTATGGCTAATTCTTGTTCTCTAAAATATAATAACATTTGATTTATTTTGACTCCAAATTTCCTTTGAATACTTAAAAACTATAAATCAAGTTTGTGTGTTTTAAAGCCCCAAATAACATTGTAGGAAATAGATCTTATCTATAGATCAAGTAAGAAAATAAACTGGACTAAGAAATATTGGAGGGCTGTAAAGATAAGGAAATCCCTGGTGTAAATGACTAATGCACTCGGCTACTGATCAAAGGCTCGAGGTTTGAGTCTACCCAGAGGTGCGTTGGAAGGAAGTCCTGGTGACGTATTTCTAAAAAACCAGCCACGGAAAACCCTGTGGAGCACAGGTCTACTCTGACACACACGGGGTTACCCTGAGTCGGAGTCAACTTGACAGCAACTGCTCTAGTAAAGATAAGACAAAGCCCACGACCTGGGGAACTTGGAACATACTGGGGCAGGCCGACTCGTGATGCATAGAGAGGCAGGTAAAATTCTGTGGGAGTGCAGAGGAGCTCAGAGAGGGCTGGCATTTGAACAGGGGTTTGAAGGGTGGGGAGCAGTTCACCAGGCAGAGGACAGAGGAAGGGCGTCGGGAATAGAGAACAGCATGGGTGAAGGCAGAGGCATGAAGGCAGTGACTTGAGCAGCAAAATGAATAGTCCAGTGTGTCTGGACAAGAGCCTCGGGTGCTGTGGGGAGGGATGAAGTGAAGGGTGGCGAGTGAGACCCCCTGGACATGAGGTTGGAAGGGGAGACCATGGGCTGACCAGGGGGGCTTGATTATATGGTTTTATGGATTGAATTGTGTTCCCCCAAAATACGTGTTGTAAATCCTAACCCCTATGTCTGTGAATGTAATCCCATTTAGGAATAACTTTCTTTGTTATGTTACTGAACCATACCAGTGTAGAGTGTGTCTTAAGCCAACCATCTTTGAGATATAAAAAGGACAGATTGGGCACAGAGGAAAAAAAACTAAACCCGTTGCCTTCAAGTCAATTCCAACTCATGGTGACCCTACAGGACAGAGTAGAACTGCCCCATAAGGTTTCCAAGGAGTGGCTGGTGGATTTGAACTGCCAACCTTTTGGTTAGCAGCCATAGCTCTTAGCCACTGTACCACCAGGTACAGAGAAGGAAGCACAAATGGAGGGGAAGGTACACACCATATGAAGATTGCCAGTGAATCGAGGAACAGAAGCTGAAAAGAGACAAGGATTTGCCTCGGAACTAACAGAAAGTCTTCCACTAGAGCCTGTGCCCTGAATTTGGATTTCTAGCCTTCGAAACTGTGAGAAGATAAATTTCTGTTCATTAAAGCCACCCACCTGTGGTATTTCCGTTACAGCAGCACTAAGGAATTAAGACATATGGGTAGTGGGGCGCCATTAGAAGTGTTCGATCAGGGCAGGCACACGTGAGACCTGGTTTTAGAGATAACACTGGCGGCACCACAGGAAGATGGGTGTTCTGAAGTCCAGAGATGACTGTGTTCATTTGCACTGCAGACAGTCCCTGAGTGCCCACCATGCCTCTCCAGCTCAGGGCCAGCACTAGCACCAGCTGCTGCTGCGGCCATCTTGGGGCACACTCCCCTCTTTCAGGAGAACTGTCCATTCCTCATGAGCAGGGAAGCCCCATGGCTGCCCTTTAGCAGGAATTTCAGGAGTCCAATTTCTTTAACGGGTCTCACTGTAGCTCTGTCAGATCCCTGAGTAGTGCAAATGACTGCACTCAGATGGTAACTAAAAGGTAGGAGGTTCGAACCCACCCAGTGGCACCTTGGAAGAAAAGGCCTAGTAGTCTGTTTCCGAGTAGAGCCTTGGGGTGCTGGGGGGAGGGGTGAGGCAAAGGGTGGGGAGTGAGAGGCCCTGAACATGAGGTTGGAAGGTGAGACTGTGGGCAGACCAGGAGGGCTTGCCTGTATGTTGTTATGGATTGAATTGTGTCACTCCCGCCCCCAAAGATGTGTTGTGAATCCTAAACCCGTATGTCTGTGGACATAATCCCATTTAGGAATAGGATTTTCTTTGTTATGTTACTGAGACCATATTGGTGTAGGAGCGAGAGCAAGAAAAGATTACAGCCAAGAAAAGCCTATCAAACACAGTTCTACTAGGTAACACATGGTGTTGCCATGAGTCAGCATTGACTCGACGGTATAAAACAACAACTGAGCTCTGTCCCTCTAAAAATAAACTCATTATCTTTCTCACTGCTTCTCACTCTGGCCTCTTTTAAAAATTTTTTTTTTTTTTTTTTAAACTGCTCTCCCAGTACTCAGATTCAAGTCTTGGCAACCACCTTTGACTCTCCCTTTCTATCTTCCTCCGTCACCAACCACCCATCAGGTATACCATCTCCTCCTTTGACATGCTGTTGAGCTGGCCTTCCTCCTTTCACCTTTCACGTCCAATTAAGTCTATAAATCCTATAAAATGACTCCTGTTGTGTGCTGTTGAGTTGATTCCAACTCACAGTGACCCTGTTACACTGGTCAGCCCCACCAAAACACCAGTGCTTTCCTTTTAATATGGTATCTCCAGTCATTTCGAACCTACTATTTAAGGCGGCTCAAATGATCTTTTTACAGCTTGGCAGAAGTTGGAAATGAATTTTTCTGGGGTGAGGGTGAGGGTGAGAGATTTGATACCTAAATTTTGATTTGATTTCCAAATTGGCTGCAAAGGTCACAGTAGCAGACGGACTCCTTTCTGATGATACCGTGGTTGTCATGGTAATGGGAGGGGATTCTGAAATATTGCAAAAATGAAGCCTTACAGAAATCTGTTCAAAATATATACTTCCATGCCAGATGGGTGACATTCAAGCTTGGTATCAATGGAATCTCCTAAGATTCTGAGAGATTCTGCAAACGAGGCTATCCTTGGGGGCAACCGCTACTGAAAGTGAGTAGCAACAGAGGGAGGAAGGGTGGCAGAGGGCCATGCGAGGGCCACAGCAACCACTGGAGCCCACGGAGGATTCCAGGGGCTCATTCACTACCACCACCAGTTGCCAGGGAGTTGATTCCGACTCGCAGTGACCCCAGGAGTGTCAGAGTAAAACTCTGCTCCAAAATCCAACAGCTAATTTTTCAGAAGTAGATCACTTTCTTCAGAGAAGCCAACTCATGGTCACCCCATGTGTTACAGAGTAGAACTGCTCCATAGGGTTTTCTGGGCTGTAATCTTTATGGAAGTAGATGGCCAGGCCTTTATTCCATGGCACCACTGTTTGAACTCAAACAACCAACCTTTAGTTAGGAGTAGACCACAAACTGTTTGTGCCACCTTTTTTTCCCTTATATGTCAGTCATTTGGCACAGAAGGTGCCATGAAAGTATAAAAAGAGACTGGAAATGAGAATGCCTGGGTTTAAGACTTGCTCTGTATATTGCAGGTCATAAGGAAAGAGCCCAATCCAGGCTGAACAGTCAACATGGGACTGCAAAGCCTGGGAACTTACAGCAAATAATATGAATGCCTCTTTCCCCTTGGAAACACCATGGTGAGCCAGAGGACACAGCTCTTCCATCCTACACGTGGCAGGCACCAAGATAATAAGCAGACACAGACCTGGGTCTACTTTCTAAACCACCAGGTCAAACACAAGCTGGCTGATGTTGTTTGTGTTCCCAACTAATAAATAGTTTAGGTCCATGGCCACTTATATTAGCTTTCCTCCATTTGGGATTTGCTACTTCTGTTCACCAAAACTTTCAAGATTCCAGCTATAGAAGGCTAAGTACAAAATCCATTTCTGTGGAAGTCCTATTTTCTTTCCCTTAAATTGGTATTTTTTAAAACTGTGTTCTCTGGAGTCCAAGAGATTTTCATTCAGTTCCCTGGTTTTCAGGATTCTCCTCCAGGGTCATCATGGAGAAGAGGGTGGAATGAACTGGGAGGTGGGGTGGGGGTGGGGGAATCCATCTCCATCTCCCTTTGTTTTAAGTATTTCCTTTTATTTGAACAAACACTTCCCTGGAATTACAGAAATGTGAAAAGCTTCACCTCAGAGCACTGACTCAGCCTCTCTGGGTGGGGAGGAACATGAGGCTTATCTAGTTTAGTCTGACATTCACGGAAGGCTTGAAACCATCATCATCAAGTGGCCGTGCAGCTTGGGCCTGAGCAGCATCGAGACAGACAAGCCCTTACATCTCCAGCAGCTCACTTCATCTCTGCTTAGTTTTGATCCCACCAGTTCTCCTGTAGATAACCTCTTCTCAAAGTTGGCTGCCTATTGCAATCACCTGGAGAGTTTTGTTGTTTTTAATTTTGGTGAAAATACAGTAATAGATAAACCATTCATCAATTTCTACATGTACAATTCAGTAACACTAGTTACATTCTTCACTTTGTGTCACCCTTCTTGCTCTCTCCACCCATATTGTTTCATCGCCATTGGCTTAGAATTGCTACCCACTCAGCTTCTCATCTATGCTGTGGAGGTACTCTTGACAATTTGATCTCATACAGATAATTCTTTAAAAGGGCACAGGTTCTTATCGAACGTTCTCTGCTAACTTTGCTAAACAGTTATTTACTTTAAAGATGACTTGGGATAATTTTGGTTCATGGTTTGAAGATTTTTTTCAGGGTGATAGGCTCAGGTTCCTCCAGTCTCAACAGGTCCAGGAAGTCTGGATTCTACAAAAATTTGAAATTATGTTCCACATTTCCCCCCTTTTGATCAGGATTCATCTATTGATTCCTTGATTAGAACATTCAATAATGGTAGACAAGTTCTTCTGGTCTCATGGCAAAGGAGGCAGTTGTTTGTGGAGGCAGTTAGACCTGAGTCCAGTTCCTTCTCTGCTTCCTGATCACCCAGAGTTTTAAAAAATACTGATGCCTGGGTTCCAGTACCGGAGATTCTGATTCAATTGGTCTGGCATGTGGGTTGGGGAAAAGGATATTTAAAAGCTTTCCTGGTGATTCTGGAGCCCTAGTGGAGCAGTGGTTAAGAGCTCAGGCTGCTAACCAAAAGGTCAGTAGTTCAAATCCACCAGGTGCTCCTTGGAAACCCGATGGGGCAATTCCACTTTGTTCTATAGGGTCGCTATGAGTAGGAAACTTTCACTTTCCTCCCAGTGTTCTCCCCTTCCAATAAAAATCTTGAAGCTCTTGTGATGTGTTCTCCCGTGACATGTAACCTGGCTGGTCTATATTTCCCTTAAAGTGAGGTGCCTTCCTGGACTGCAATAATCTAGATCAACTTGTTAGTTCTACAGAAGAGTACAACTATGACATCCCCCTTCTCCACACTCTGATTGCTGCAGCAGTCTGCAGAGCCATAGTACCTGGTTGATTTACTAAAAATTCTGGTCTTTTTTACACAGGTGCTGCTGCTAAGCTCCTTTTCCCC
Source organism: Elephas maximus indicus (assembly GCF_024166365.1). Taxonomy (NCBI): domain Eukaryota; kingdom Metazoa; phylum Chordata; class Mammalia; order Proboscidea; family Elephantidae; genus Elephas; species Elephas maximus. The sequence continues at coordinate 62,029,337 of NC_064831.1, read as the reverse complement.
ATCTTGAATTTGGATGTTGTTGTTGTGTGCCGTCGAGTAAATTCCGACTCATACTGACCCTATATGACAGAGGAGAACTCTCCCATAGGGTTTCCTAGGCTGTAATCTTTATGGAAACAGCAATCAGGAAATCAAATGATGTTTTGGACAAACTGCTGCAAAAGACTTTCTTTAAAGTATTAAAAAGCAAAGATGTCACTTTGAGGACTAAGGTGTGCCTGATCTAACCCATGGTATTTTCAATTGCCTCATATGCATGCGAAAGTTGGACAACGAAAATATGCATGCGAAAGTTGGACAACGAGTAAGGAAGACAGACGAATTGACGCCTTTGAATGGTGTTGGTATTGGGGAAGAATATTGAATATGCAATGGACTGCCAGGAGAACAAACAAATCTGTATTGGAGTAAGTATAGCCACAATGCTCCCTGGAAGCGAGGCTGGTGAGACTTCATCTCATGTACTTTGGACATGTTATCAGGAGGTACCAATGCCTGGAGAAGGACATCATGCTTGGTAGAGGGTCAGCGAAAGAGGAAAACCCTCAAGGAGATGGATTGACACAGTGGCTGCAACAGTGGGTTTAAGCATACCCAGGATTGTGAGGATGTTGCAAGACCAGGCAGTGTTTCCTTCTATTGTCCATAGGGTTGCAATGAGTCAGAACAGACCTGACGGCACCTAACAACAACAATCTTTACGGGAGCAGATCACTGGATCTTTTCTCCCATGGAGCTGCTGGTGGGCTCGAACTGCTGACCTTTGGGTTAGCAGCTGAGTGCTGAACCACTGCACCACCAGGGTTCCTCTACTAATGGCCAGTTACGGGTTGAGGCAGAATGACAAGCAGAAAACCAAATCAGCAGAGCCTGCAGACAATTCGCCTTTCTATTTTTTAATATTTTATAGCTCACAAAGCAAGTTCACACGCCTTATTTCAATTACTCTTCCTCTTGCCTGTCCTTATTCCAATCCTATTTTTCAGGTAAGGAAGTTGAGTTGCAAAGCAAGGAAGCGACTTGCCCAGAACTGCGCAGTCCGTAAGTAGCTGAGTTGGGGATGTAATCCAAGGCCCGTGCTGCCCTGTTTAGCAACCTTCACACCACCCCCTGCTGCCTCCCACCTAACTGCAGATTCCATGGTAGGTCAGGAAGAGGACCTCATGGAAAAGAAGCCTCCAGTTATTGCTGCTGTTTTGCATGGCAGAGCTCCAGGGCCACCCAAGCTCTCTGCATAATGTGTGTGCAACACCCTGACCACAGGGCAGGGGTCTCTGCCACAAGCGTTGAGAAAATAAGGCCAGATTTCAGGCAGAGTCTGTACCCCTCCCTCTGAGTGCTGACAGAAATGATGTGGTAACTTAAAGACCCCTTTGGAGAAGTCTACCATCTGCATGGCTGAGCCAAAAACAACCAGGTCAGAGGGTGGTAACTCATTTGGCAAAAACTCATAACCTATCTCATGACGGGTCCCTTCCTGTGTATACATGTGATGCTTATTCTCCGTTTGGTTCCTGACTTGACTTTTTTCTCAGACTCAAATCTCTTTTCTAGTAACTGACAGCTTTTTCTTAAATAATATTTTATTGTGTTTTTGGTGAAGGTTTACACAGCAGTTTAGGTTCCCATTCAATAATTTCTACACAAGTTGTTCAGTGACATTGTTTACATTCTTCACAAGGCGTGAACATTCTCATTATTTCCATTCTGGTTGTTCCATTTCCATTAATCTAGTTTCCCTGGCCTCTTAAATTGTCATCTTTGTTTTAAAGTAATTGTTGACCATTTGGTCTTACATAGGTGATTTTTTAAAGGAGAACAGTACTTGCAGGTGATAGTCGTTATTTTTTGAGCCAATTTTTTATTTAGCTACAGGGTGACCTCAGGGGTTAGTTTTGGTTTAAGGTTTAAAGAGTATCTCAGGGAGTCTTCAAGCCTCAACCAGTCAAGTAAGTTTTTTATTTTTTAAGGAATTTGAGGTTCTGTTCCACATTTTTCTCCTGTTCTATCAAGGTCCATCTATTGTGGCCCTGATTTGAATGGTTAGTAGTGGTAGTTGGGCACCACCTAGTTCTTCTGGTCTCAGGGTAGATGAGCCTATGGTTCATGTAGACTATTGTCCTGAAGACTAGTTTCTTCTTTGAGTCTTTGGTTTCCTTCTTTTCTTTTGCTCTGAATAAGTAGAGACCGATAGTTGTATCTTAGTTGGCTGCTTGAAAGCTTTTAAGACCTAAGACACTGGCCATCAAACTAGGATGTAGAACATAACTTTATGAAATATTCTATGCCAGTTGACTGAGATTCCCATGAAACTATGGTCCTAATCCTTTGAAGCTCTCAAGGTGTTTGGTTATGTCTAAGAAGTATCTGTAACTGTGCCCCTTACATGTTTTATTACATAAATGAATATGTGTGCATACCGTCACATAGATGCAGCAACTGACATCTTAACTACATATTCTTCTGTTTTTCCAAGTCAGCTCTGCCCCAAGACTTTGATTTTCTGGATGCACATTTGGAATGTTCTCAGGGCTCCCTCATCCCAAACTCCCCCTGCTGACCCTACTTGTTGTTAGCTGCTGTTGAGTTGGCTCCTGACTCATGGCAACCCCATGCCCAATGGAACAAAATGCTGCCTGGTCCTGCATCATTTCCATGATAGCTGAAGATCAGACTGTGTGATCCACAGGGTTTTCATTGGCTCATTTTCAGAAGTAGGTAATAGGCCTTTCTTTCTAGTGTTAGTCTAGAAGGTCTGTTACATTATAGCAATATGCAAGCCCCCACTGACAGATGGGTGGTGGCTGCGTTTGAGGTGCACTGGTTGGGAATCAAAGCCAGGTCTCCCACAAAGAAGGGGAGAATTCTACCACTGAACCACCCCTGTCTCCACTGACCCTACTAAAAAACCCATTGCTGTTGAGTCAATTCTGACCCATAGCAACCCTGCAGGACAGAGTAGGACTACCCCACAGGGTTTCCAAGGAGCAGCTCGTGGATTCAAGCTTTTAACCACTGCACCATCAGGGCTCCACTGACCCTAACACAGGTCTCAATTTCACTTAATAGCTAAATGCGACATTCAGTGGCATACCTAGGGCCTGGATGTGGGTGTGGTCTGCTCCAGGTACAGGCAATGAGAAGGTGCATCGTCTATACCCATTGTGTAGTGCCCTGGAGGACAGAGTAGAACTGCCCCATTGGGTTTCCAAGGCTGTAAATCTTCACCGAAGCAGACTGCCACGTCTTTCTCCCTCGGAGCAGCTGGTGGGTTCAAACTGCCCACCTTTTGGTTAGCAGCTGAGTGATTAACCACTGCGCCACCAGGGCTCCTTTGCATTGTCTACAGAGGATTTAAAAACAGTAATAAAACTGACGAAAAGTCCCTGCCTTTTTAGTATCACCATGATAAACTATTCCTCCCTGCCCTGTTGAACAGCTCCCACTGTCCTTCCCCTCCTACCTTGCTGTGCCGCTGGGGACATGCAATCCCAGACGGCCACCCCAGCCTGCTACAGCTCTGGGCTGAGGTTCCTTCCACGCTAACTCTTCAGGAAGTTCCTGTCTTTTGTATGTCATTTTTTTTTTTTTTTAGGTAGGAAAAAAGTTACATCTAACCAGGCTCAGTAGGAATTCCACAAAACTTCCTGAACCGTTAAGATGGAAGAAAATCCAGCTAACTGTTAGAAACGATATACTCCTAGAAGATGGCGCAGCTCCTACGGCATAACCAAAAACAAGAGAAAACTGGTTTTTAAAAGTCTCTGAGAACAGATTTTTGCAGGACACATGGTGAGTTATCCCCAAGCCCTGGAAAGTATCATGCTGGAAAAAGGGCATGAAATTGTTTTTATTTGAAAGGCATTTGTTTGGGAAAACGATGCTTTCTCCAAGCAAAATGTTAGCTTGCCTGGTTAGAAGTTAATTACAGTATTTATTGCTTAAAGCCAGCCAGGAATTTTGGCGTGAATTCTTAAAAGCCTATGATTCAGGGGGGAAATTACCTATTCAACTGAAGGCCAGTGAGCTAAAGGTTGATCCGATAACTGCCTATTTTAAAAGGGCCCAAGAGATAAGAAACAAGTCCCTCAGGGGGTAAAAAAACAAAACTGTAGTTTTTTTAAAGAACATTATTGTGGTGATATGGGAATGTTTTTTACTGAGATGGGAGCTACATGAGGACATGACTTAAAAGAATAAAGTGGTTAGCTGACTCGATTCCCAAATTAATAATGTCCTTGTTCTTTTGGTATCTTCAGTGTTCACATATTGGTTTAATTAAAATATTTGGGAAGTTGAAGTTCAGGGAAAGCAGAGAAATCCTGTGTTTGATATGTGGCTTAATGGTCTTGAGGTTTAACATTCTTAAAGGCGAACATTATCCTGTTGGTCATCTTCCTTTGGCCTTTTCTTTAGGGCTGGGTACCACTGACTAACATGTTTGGGCCTCTGGACACCACCACTGAATCACAGTGTTTTTCAGCTGCCCATTCCTTGCTGTCTACTTGACCTTTAACTTTCAGTTTCTACCAAGGTTTGAGCCTCAACCTTTGGTTTTCTTCTTCCTGTGTGACTGACCCGACCCTTGAGGCCTTAGAGTTCACCCCAAGTAAGACTCTCCTGCCCAGCCCTCCCACCTCAGTTCCCAGGATCTTGAATTCCAATGGCCAGAAGACCATGTCCTTGGCTTAATCTTTCCAGTTGCTTTCAGGATCACCCTCCATCCATGGTTCCTTCTTTCTTGCATCTCTCATCTCCCTCTCTACCAGCTCCTCCCCATCCTCCAAAAAACATGTTGAAGTCCATCCTAGCCTTAAAAAAAAAAGAGAAAACAGAAAAAAAAAAAAACAAAAAAAACCCATCTTTCCTTAGTCCTGGCACCTCTTGATCTCCTCTTCTTCACTGTTAAACTTCCTAAATAACATTTACTCTGGCTGCCTTGCACCTGCAGAGGTTATGAGTCATGCTTGAGTTGTTAGATCCAGCTGCCTCTTTTCTCAACATCATGTTTTTGGCGTGTTAACCCCCTTTGCTAGGATGTAGACTGCTCCCCTCTGAAGCTTTCTTATGTCCCAAGACAACTGCATTGCATCCCCGACTCTGCCTACCTCTCTGTCTTAGTTACCTTGTGAGGCTAGAAATACCACATGTGGGTGGCTTTAAAGGAGTTTTTCTCACACTTCTGGAGGTTAAAGTCCAAATCAGGGTCTTGGCCATGTTGGTATCTTCCTTGTTGGTAGCCCTGAGCCTTCCATGACATCCCTTGATTTGTAAATGGTCCTCACACGGCATCTGCCTTCCCCCTGTGTGTGTCTCTGCCTATTCGGGTCTTCTCATAACTCAGAAGTCATTAGGTTTGAGATCCACCCTACACTGGTATGACCTCATTAACATTGCAAAGAAAAACTGTTATTTCCAAACAGGGTCATATCTACTGTACAAGGGCCAGGAATTCCACACATATTTTGGGTGGACACAATTCAATCCAGCATGCTCTCTGATTCCATCTCTGGCCACTTCTATCTCCTCTTTTCCAAAAGGAGTTGTTGCTACAGTCCTCAGCCAGCTTCTGTTTTTCTCTCCATTCTATCCCTTGGAAAATTCCAACCATCCACTCTAAAGGGATGACTTCTGTATGAATTGAATTGTGTCCCCCGCAAATACAAGCTATAAATCCTAACCTCCATGCCTGGGGTTATAATCTCATTTGGAAATGAATTGTCTTTGTTATGTTAATGAATCAGGGTTACTGTAGGGTGTGTCTTGAGTCAATCTCTTTTGAGATATCGAAGAGACTAAACAAACAAGGAAGAGAAGCAGAGATGGGGGAATAGAGATGCCAGGCCACAGGAAGATTGCCCAGGAGTAGAAGCTCAGAAGAGACAAGGACCTTCTTTCACAGCTGACACAGAAAGCCTTCCCCTAGAACTGGTGCCCTGAATTCAGCCTCCTAAACTGTAAGAAAAATACATTTCTGTTCGTTAAAGCCATCCACTTGTGGTATTTCTGTTATAGCACACAGTAACTAAGACAACTCTCAGATTTCTATCTTCAGTCCCAATCTCCTTTCTGAGCTCCAGGAACACATTTCTAATGCTCTTTGGACCTTTCCTCTGCCCATTTTATAAACTCCAGTTTAACATGTCCCACATAAAACCATTTTCTCTCCCAGCCCTGCTTTCTCCTGTTCACAGGATCAAGTGTCTTCCCTGTCAATGGGCTGGAAGGCTGTAGTTTTCTCCAGCTTTTTGTTTACCCCTGGCATGCAATCAATTACAAAATCCTATTTTCCAAGCAAGCTGCCATCCTTATTCTGCCATATGCAATCAGAGCGTCCACTCCCCTGGGCCTCTGCACATACTCTGTGCGCCGTCATGAAGACCTGTCCCTTTGTGTGGAGGGCACTGTAGTAAAGAGAAGCTGCATTTAGTAAAGATTCAGTTTTAAGACAGTCACTTAGAGAAGCTGCATTTGGGTAAAGGTTCAGTTTTAAGATGGTCACTTACCAAGTTGGTCCTCCGTTTTCTCATGTGCAAAATAATGGGTTGGACAGATGATTTCTAAAGCTTTATGATTCTCTGGATGCAATGCCTTGCCATGTTTGCATGGTCCCAAAAGGTAGTTAGTTGCCTCTTCCTTTCAAAGCTTTCTCTGACCTGTCCCTCCCAGTTCAACTAGAATAATCTTCACCTTCTCTGGATTCCTGTAACACTTTGTGTATTTCTTTTAGGGGACTTATTACTGATCACTCCTTATCTCCCCAATCAGATAAACTGACTTCCAATTCCTGGGAGATCACACACCTAATTCTTTTTCTTCTACTTAAATCCCCCCGGTGTATTATAGGCAATAATGAAATATTCACTGAATGAATGCATGACCATAAAATCTTTCCTCCTAATGAAAAACCCACAATAGCTGTTAATTTTCTACTGGCTAACATACAGACATAGGGGCAAGAATAACTCCTATTCTGAGAGCTGGAATAAGGGGTGGGTCAGCCTGGCAGCTGTTTAGGATGTTAATCTATGTCATTGTTGTTGTCTTCTAGCTGCTATGGAGTTGGTCCCAACTCATGGTGATCCCGTGCACAATGGAACAAAACTCTGCCCGGTCCTGTACCATTCCCATGATCGGTTGAGGACCATTTCAATCCATAGGGTTTTCAATGGCTAATTTTCAAAAGTAGATTGCCAGATCTTTCTTTCTAGACCATCTTAGTCTAGAAGTTTCACTGAAACCTGTTCAGCATCATCGCAAGCCTCCACTGACAGGTGAGTAGTAGTTGCACATGAGGTACACTAGCCAGGAATCAAACCCAGGTTTCCTGTATGGAATGTGAAAATTCTACCACTGAACACTGAACCACCAATGTCCCTGTTGTAAATTTAGAAGGAACTCTAAAACCTCCAGGATTTACCTTAACTGCTCTCAGGGACTTCTGTGCGTCATAAAATGCATGCCTGGATAAGTTTCTTGGGGTCACAGGAGATCCCCCGTTTCACCAAGGGGCCATTCTTCATCAATAATGTTGTTGTTTTTGTTGTGTGTGGTTGAGTCAATTCTGACTCATGTGACAGGGTAGAACTGCCCTATAGGGTTTCCTAGGCTGTAATCTTTATGGGGGAAACCCTGGTGGCGTAGTGGTTAAGAGCTATGGCCGCTGATCAAAAGGTTAGCAGTTCAAATCCACCAAGCACTCCTCAGAAACCCTATGGGGCAGTTCTACTCTGTCCTATAGGATTGCTATGAGTTGGAATTGACTCGATGGCAACGGGTTTGGTTCTTTGGGTTTAATCTTTACGGGAGCAGATCCCCAGGTCTTTTCTCCTGTGGAGTGCCTGGTGGCTTCAAGCTGCCAGCCTTTCAGTTAGCAGCCGAGTGTTTAACCATTGCACCACGAGGGCTCCTTCATTAATGATAAAAAAAAAAAAAAAAAATAGAGGTCAATAAAATACCTTCTAAGGAATGTGAGTCTGGTTATCTTTGGGGTTTTAGTTTTGTTAAGTGGGGTATGCAAACTGGGGTGCTGCCACCATTGGTTCCCTTTTCTCACACCAGGCTCAGCCTTTGCTTTAAATAAAAATGGCTTGAGGGGCACCTGGCTGATGGGTTGCTCTGGGTGCCTGTGAACCTGTCCGGCCCTGCTCTTTCCCAGCAGCACCCTTCACTCCAGCTCCTTCACTGCCTCTAGCTGCCTCAGGATTATCTTAGCCCTGTACTTCCACTTTTTCCTTTCCAACTTCTACCCTTTTCCAAGGCTTGGCCAACATTCCACCTCTTCCACATCCACCCTCCCACCTCTGATTACTCTAGATTATCACTGCTTTCTTGCTGTTTTGAAGGCCCACAGTGGACTTTTTTCCCTAACTTAAAAATTTTTTTTAAATAGACTTTACTTTTTAGAGCAGTTTTAGGTTATAAACTTGTGCAGAAAGTACAGAGTTCCCATATACTCCCCTCCACTCTGGAAGCGGCAGTGGCTTTCAGTGTCTAGCAGAGCACCAAGCTCCTGGGGTCCTGGCCCTGGTGACTATTTAAGACGTAGGTGAAATCTATCCTGCTGGTCCTTCTGGCCTTTGCCCTATGTTTCAGGTCAGGACCACTCATAGGCTCCTTGCTTGCTGACTCAGGCCACCACTGTCTACTTAGGAATGACTGAATAAAACACTAAGAAACCAATGGAAAACTGATAGAAGGGCATACGGTAATGGAATTATGCTTGATCTCCCTTGTAATCAAACACAAATCAGAATAATAAAGCAGTATCATTTTCCACTTATCAAAGAGCAAAAAAAAAAAAAAAAGTTAAATGATAATGCACGAATGCTGGTAATAATGCAACCAAACCATAATTGCGAATATATCTCTGATGGAACATGTAGCAGAGTTCATCGGTATTTGCAAACAGCCATAAGACTGTCAAAGAGCCCTGGTCGTGCAATGGTTAATGGCTCAGCCTATAACCAAAAGGCTGGCGGTTCAAACCTACCCAGAGTGGCTCTATGGGAGAAGGACCTGGTGACCTGCTTCTGTAAAGATTACAGCCTAGGAAACCCTATGGGGTTGACTTGATGGCACCTAAAAACAACAGCATAAAACTGTCATTGGCCTTTGACACTGAATCTCATTCTGGATTTCCACCTTAAGGAACTAATTCACAATATGGAAATTCATCCATATGACTATATAGACGAAGTTGCTTATTGTACTACTTTTTTACAATAGTGAGAAAAATAGACTCAATCTTTATGTTTGACAACAAGGAAATGGTTAAATGATGGCCATTCCCTTGGTGGCACATTAGGCAGTCATTTAAAATAATAATTGTGACGTCTATGTTACTACATAAACACGGCCCATAAAGGAATACTGTTTTAACTATATAAACTATGTTTTCAAAAACGCTGGAAGCGAAAGTGAATTAAGATAAGAATATGGGTAATTCTTTCTCTTTTTCTAAAGTAGCTGTAATTTTGTTTTATTATTACTTACTACATTAAAAAAAATCATTTTGCTAGTATAAATTACAAAAGTGTTTCACCCTATGGTTGTAGCTCCAAAGCTGATGTATCTGCCCAAATGGCTACCTACAAAAAGAGGAAGGTGATGGTACATCGAGCCTGAGGAGATTCTCCTGAGAAGCCCTAGGCAGCTCTGACCCGTGGGTCTGCTCTCAATCATCCAAACTGGCACAAGGCAAGGTGCTTGCAAACACAGAAGCACGTGGCTGAGTGAAGCGTGCAGGCTTTTTGCAGTTAGACAGGTCTGGGCGCTCATGCCAGATTTCACTATTGCCATTGCAATGACCTCCTTTGCAAGACTGGGGTGAGAACTAGAGATAAGGTATACAGATCACTCACTGCTGTACTTTGCACAGAAGAACTGCCCCATCAACGGTGGCCTGCGTTCTGACTCTCTCAGATGGCAAGTTACAGAATACATAGGTTAGCTTTGATGGCATTGTGGGGTGAACACATTTTATTTCACAGACTACATGTGCAGACAATCACATAAGAGCTGGGGTCAGAAACTTTTCAAAAGTGGGTGTGAGGCCCAGAAATTCCACGCCAGGGTATACACCGAAAGACCTGAAATCAGAGATGTAAACAGATACTTGTACACTAATGTTCACAGCTGTATTCATGAGAGCCAAAAAGTGGAAACAACCCAAGTGTCCACCAACAGATGAATGGATAAACAAATGTGGTATATCCATACAATGGTTTATTATTCCGCCATAAAGAGAAACGAAGTTCTCATACATGCTACAATATGGATGAATTTTGAAGACATTTTACTGAGTGAAACAAGTCAGATATCAAAGGACAAATATTGTATGACCTAAGAAATTAGATTTTTAGAAATATGATTCTAAGAAATATCTAGTACAGCAAATGCATAGAGACAGAAAGAAGATTAGGGGTTACCAGGGGCTGGGGGAGGGAGAATGGGGTTATTGCTTAATGGGTACAGAGTTTCTGTTTGGGATGATGAAAAAGTTTTGGAGATAGTGATGTTGGTTGTATAGTATAATTAACGCACTGAATTGTACACTTAAAAATTATTAAAACGGCAAATTTTAAGTTATATATATTACAAAACCCAAAAACCAAACCTGTTGCCACTGAGTTGATTCCGACTCATAGCAACCCTATAGGACAGAGGAGAACTGCCCCATACAGTTTCCAAGGAGTGGCTGGTAGATTTGAACTGTCGACCTTTTGGTTAGCAGCTGAGCTCTTAACCACTTTGCCGCCAGGGCTCCTATATATATTATACACAACAAAAATTTTTTTTTAAAAGTGGGTGTCAGATTTGTTCATTCATTCATTTAACACACTCTTTTGGAGTTCCTACTATGTGCCATGTAGTGTGCTGGCTGCAAAGGATACAACAGTGAACAAGAGACCTGGACCTTGCCTTCTTCGAGGGAAACAGGTTACTGAAAGGGTCAGTGATGGGACAGGGGATCCAACTTAGATGCAGTGGTTAGGGAAAGCCTCTCTGAGAAGGTGACATTTAAGCTGTAGCTTGAGTGTTGGGAAGGAGCCAGCCTTGTGAGGAGCAAAGAATCGCCTTTGCCTGTGCAAAGGCCTCAAGGTTGGAGGAACCGGGTTTGAGGACATGACGAAGGTCTGGCAGATGACTTTTATTCTCATCAAAAGAAGTGACCATACCCACCCCCCTCGAGGTGGCCAGGCAGGGAGATGGCAACCACATTCTCAAATGGTACTGCAGGGGCAGGAGCTGGCTCTCCTAAGTACTGAGGAACTCCCAAGGCTAAGCCCTAAAATTCAGGGTCTTAAATATGGTAGGCAGTTCAAATCTGCCAGGCGCTCCTTGGAGCCTCTATGGTGCAGTTCTACTCTGTCCTGTAGGGTTGCTAGGAGTTGGAATTGACTTGACGGCACTGGGTTGTTTACTGGGTTAAATCTAGGGCCTCCTTCCTTGGGCCTCTGGTTCCTCATATATAAAATGTCAGAATTTAACTAAAAGATCTCCAGGGTCCCTTTAAGTGAAAAATTCTTCAAAAGATTAAATTTAACTAAAATAATGAATTCAAAATAATTAAACAAATGAATTAACTAAGAGTTTAAATACGATGATGAACTCCGGCGACTTGGCGGTGACCTCTTCCTGCCCTTTCCCTGATCCTGATAAAATACTCATGGTTTTGGGTTTTGGTGTGGAGCCCTGGTGGCACTGTGGTTAAGAGCTCTGCTGCTAACCAAAAGGTACGCAGTTGGAATGCACCAGCTGCCCCTTGGAAACCCTATGAGGCGGTTCTGCTCTGTTATATGAGTCAGAATCAACTAGGCGGCAATGGGCTTTGGGTTTTTCAAAGGCCCTGAATGAGATGCTGCCCTCAGTGAAGAATCCTTAGCAGCAGGCAGAGCCATCTGATGGGAAAGCCTGACCACCGGGAGGAAAATCACAGAGCTGTGTGCAGACAATTGAGTTCTGAAAACAGGGAGGAGGCCTGGCCAGCTGCATTTGGTCGGAAGATCCCTTTCAGATTTGATTGATAGGCTGTAAAACAGTGTTACCTTTGGCAGTTTTTATTTTTTTTGAGAACATTTTGAATTTTTTTTTTTTAAATCACACAAGTAATTCATGATTATTAAAGAAAAATTTAAACATCCCAAAACTAAGAAGTGAAAGTTCTCCCTTCTCCCTCTTCCTTACCCCCAACCTCACTTCGTTTCATGAGGACAGCCACTTTGAACGCTTTGGTGCATAACCCATCAGACCTATTTCTGTGTTAATGCAGAGACATTTACAAAATTATATATAATGTCATATGGTGCATTTTTTAATACAAAAGTGGGAACTTACTATAACTTTTTTTTAAAGTTCAGTATCATTTCATGCCATTAAATATAGACTTATTCCATTATTTTTAATGGCTGAAGAGTGTTTCATAGGATGGAAATACCATAATATTTAATCATTTCCTGTTGTTGGACAGTTAGTTTATATCTATCTTTTTTCAGCTTATAAACCCAGTTACAATAAATATTTTTGTACGTCTTTTTTTTTTTTTTTAATCATGCTTTAGGTGAAACCTTACAGAGCAAATTAGTTTCTCATTCAACAATTTACACTCAAATTGTTTTGTGATAATGGTTGTGATTCCCATGATGTGTCAACGCTCTCCCCTTCCATATACCAATTCCCCGTTTCCATCCATCCATTTTTCCTATCCCTTCCTGCCTTCTTGTCATTGCTTTTGGGCAGGTGTTGCTCTTTGGTCTTGTAAACATGACTGAACTAAGAAGGAGCACGTTCCTCACGTGTGTTATAGTTTGTTTTATAGACCTGTCTAATCTTTGGGTGAAAAGTGGGCTTTGGGAGAGGCTTCAGTTCTGAGTTAAAAGTGTCCGGGGCCATAGTCTTTGGGGTTCTTCCGGTCTCTGTCAGACCAGTAAGTCTGGTTTTCTTTTTTGTGAATTTGAATTTTGTTCTATATTTTTCTTCTGCTCTGTCTGGGACCCTGTATTGGTGATTCATGTCAGAGCGGTTGTTGGTGGTAGCCGAGCACCACCTAGTTCCTCTGGGCTCAGGCTGGTGGCAGCTGTGTCATTTGTGGTCCGTTAGTCCTTTGTATCAATATTTCCCATATGTCTTTGGTTTTCTTCATTCTCCTTTCCTCAGGATGGAATGGGACCAGTAAATGTATCTTAGATGGCGACCTGAAAGCTTTTAAGACCCCAGATGCTTCTTGTCCAGGTCTTTGTGCTCTTGAATGAGTATTTTGGTAGGATAAACAGTCAGTAGTGCAATTGTTAAGTCAAGAGTTTGCATACTGTGATATGTTGCTGTTGTTGTTAGGTGCCATAGAGTCAGTTCTGACTTACATCGTTGACCCTATGTACAACAGAAAGAAACACTGCCTGGTCCCGTGCCATCCTTACAATTGTTATGTTTGAGCCCATCATTGCAGCCACTGTGTCAATCCATCTTGTTGAGGGTCTTCCTCTCTTTCACTGACACTCTAAACACTGTGATATGCAATACTGTTAACAATGTTTGACGAGACTCGTCAACTTTTTTTGCCTCCTCTCCTATGTGGTATTTTACCAGGATTTAAAATTTCTGCAATCTGCTGTGCAAAACTTATACCGTACTGTAACAATTTGCTTTTCTCTGATTACCAAGGGGGTTAATGAAAAAAGTGGCTGCAGCAGTGTATCAACAGAAACTGCCAGAAATTCAAGATGGATGTAGAAGAGGACATAGAACCAAGAATATCATTGCTGATGTCAGATGGATCCTGGCTGAAAGCAGAGAATACCACAAAGATGTTTACCTGTGTTTTATTGACTATGCTAAGGCATTTGACTGTGTAGATCATAACAAATTATGGATAACATTGTGGAGAATGGGAATTCCAGAACACTTACTTGTGCTCATGAGGAATCTGTACAAAGATCAAGAGGCAGCCTTTCTAACAGAACAAGGGTATACTACATGTTTTAAAGTCTGGAAAGGTGTGCGTCAGGGTTGTATCCTTTCACCATACCTATTCAATGTGTATGCAGAGCAAATGATCTGAGAATCTGGACTATATGAAGAAGAATGGGGCAGCAGGATTGGAGGAAGACTCATTAACAACCTGCTCGTTATGCAGATGACACAACCTTGTTTGCTGAAAGTGAAGAAGACCTGAAGCACTTGCTGATGACGATAAAAGACCACAGCCTTCCATACGGATTACACTTCAACAAAAAGAAAACAAAAATCCTCACAACTGGACCAATAAGCAACATCATGATAAATGGAGACAAGATTGCGTTGTCAAGGATTTCATTTTACTTGGATCCACAATTAACACCCATGGAAACAGCTGTCAAGAAATCAAAAGACACATTGCATTGGGCAAATTGGCTGCAAAAGACCTCTTTAGTGTTGAAAAGCAAAGATGTCACCTTGAGGACTAAGGTGCACATGACCCAAGCCATGGTGTTTTCAATTGCCTCATATGCGTTCAAAAGCTAGACAACTGAATAAGGAAGATCGAAGAAGAATTGACGCCTTTGAATTGTGGTGTTGGCAAAGAATATTGAATACACCATAGACTGCCAAAAGAATGAAAATCTGTCTTGAAAGAAGTACAACCAGAATACTCCTTAAAAGCAAGGATGGTGAGACTATGTCTCACATAGTTTGGACATGTTATCGGGAGAGATCAGTCCCTGGAGAAGCACATCATGCTTGGTGAAGTAGAGGGTCAGTGAAAAATAGGTGGACCCTCAATGAGATGGATTGACACAGTGGCTGCAACAATGAGCTTAAACATAGCAACAGTTATGAGGATGGCACAGGACCAGGCAGTGTTTCATTTTGTTGTACATAGGGGTCACTATGAATTGGAACTGACTCAATGGCACCTAACGACAACAAGAGGGTGAAATATCTTTTCATGTATTTGTAGATCATTGGCAAATTTCCTCCTGCAAATTGCTTGCTCATATCCTTTGCCTGTTTTACATTGCGTTATTTTATCTTAGTGAGTTTTAGGAGCTTTTAAAATATTAGGCATATTAGCCACTTGCCCTTTGTCAGTTATATGTTTGGAAATATTATCTCTCAGTCTGTCACTTGTCTTTAATTAGGTTATTTGACATAGAGAAGCCTTCAATTTTTATTAAATCAAATTTATAAAATCTTTTTAATTTTTACAGAGGCCAAAAGGGATCAGGATCTTGTTAGAAAGTCTCTCCCCACTAGATGATTTAAATATATTTTCCTATGGTATTCTTACAGATTTTATTGTCCTATATTTTCTTCAAGTACATTTATATTTTTATCTTGGTATATATTATGCCATAGGGATCTAACTTTATTTATTTTTTCCATGTTGTTGTTCTTGTGATTGACAAAGTAGAACTGCCCCATAAGATTTCCTAGACTGTAATCTTTACGGGAGCAGATGGCCAGGTCTTTTCTCCCACCAAGTAGCTGGTGAGTTCAATCTGCCGACCTTTCTGTAGCAGTTGAGCACTTAACCACTGTACCACCAGGGAATAATAACTAATTATTCCAATGCTGATTGTCAAATTGTCCAACCTTTCCTCAATTATTTAAAATGCAGCTTTTATCACACACTAAATTTTTATAGGGGAAACCCTGGTGGCATAGTGGTTAAGTGCTACAGCTGCTAACCAAAAGGTCAGCAGGTCGAATCTGCCAGGCATTCCATGGAAACCCTGTGGGACGGTTCTACTCTGTCCTGTATGGTCGCTATGAGTCAGAATTGACTCGATGGCAATGGGTTTTGGGTTTTAAATTTTTATAGGGACACAGGTCTCTTTCTAGACCAGTTTTGCTGCATCTCCTTGCTATTCTCTGTCTGTCCCATTCCTATCCTGGAGAATTCCTATTCCGTATTTTCTCACTCCTTTCATTGAGGTCCCCAATGTGTAGTCTTTCTTTACAGCAGGGCCCCTTGACCCCAACTTCCCCTGCCCATTGGCCCTGGGATCATCTGGTAGAGGCTCTACCATCCAATTGCCAAAGTACACTTCTTCCTCCCTTTTTCTCTTTCTTGGCCCAAAAGCTATGCATTTCAAAGACTGGCTCTTCAAGTCACCTGTACGTTTAAGTCTCTCCCTGTGGTCCAAGCCCTGACCCATAGGGGCACTTTTTTAGTACTTTCAGGTTGGAGGAGGTGGGGGGAGGGACTTAGTCCTGTCTGGGAATGGTTTTAATCAACCTAAGGCCTTGATGCTTGTTCCTTCTTCTCTCTTCCCTACAGATTATCTCAGTTTGTCTCCACTTGCCACAAAGTCTTTGGTGGGTAGGCTTGGGGAGGGAGTGTGAATTTTTGTGTGCTAGGATTTGGTGTTCTTTCTTTCCTTATTTACAGTTATTTTAGAGTTTGGGCATTTCCTGTCTTCAACTTAAGCCCAGAGTGTGGTTTTTATACATTTCCTTTGTCCCCTGCTTGGTTCTATATTGTTTGTGGTAGAAGTATTGTGAGATGGGGACCTAGCTGCGGCCATTGTCTTTAACTTAGGGTAAGTCCTCATTTTCTTCTTTCAAGTAATAATAGCTTCTATCAAGGGAACTTTTTAACAGGCCAAAAAATTTACACAGTAATAGTAAACAGTTGTTATTAGGTGCCCTCCAGTTGGTTCCGACTCATAGCGATCCTATGTACAACAGAACGAAACACTGCCCAGTCCTGCGCCATCCTCACAATCATTGCTGTGTTTCAGCCCATTGTTGCAGCCACTGTGTCAATCCATCTCATCAAGGGTCTTCCTCTTTTTTGCTGACCCTCTACCTTACCAAGCATGATGTCCTTCTCCAGGGACTCGTCCCTCCTGACAACACGTCCAAAGCGCGTGAAACAAAGTCTCGCCATCCTTGCTTCCAAGGAGCACTCTGGTTGTACTTCTTCCAAGACAGACTTGTTAGTTCTTCAGGCAGTTCATGGTATATTCAATATTCTTCACCAACATTATAATTCAAAGACATCAATTCTTCTTTGGTGTTATGCCCCTGTTTCCTAATGTTTCTTTAAGAGAACCCTCACACGTCAGAGCTACACAAAGCCTCAGGGATCACCTGGTCCAATTCCACAACACAGGGGAGGAGACAGAGGGCTGGAGAGCTGGGCTTTGGTGGCCGAGCTGAGTTCAGATCGGCTGTCTCCTGACCTCCAGCCCACTGGTACCCCCTGCACATTGCAGAGCTAAATCTCACAACCCAGTGAAGGGAAAAAAAAAAAAAAAAGTACAGTGGGGGAATATGTGTCCTGCCATAAAGTACAGCTTAAAAACAAAACAAAATAAAACAAAACAAAAACAAAGCAAAATGTAAACCCATTGCCGTCCAGTCAATTCCAACTCATAGTGACCCTGTAGGACAGAGTAGAACCGCCCTATATGGTTTCCAAGGTTGTAAATCTTTACGGAAACAGACTGCCACATCTTTCTTCCGTGGAGCAGTGGGGGGTTTGAACTGTCAATGAGCACTTTAACTGCTGCACCAACAGGACTCCTTAGAGCAGCTTTTACTCTAGCTAGACTATTTTGGCATCCAGCAAAGTAAAAAGGGGAAAAGAAGTCGTGAAGCGTAATTCCAACAGGCTGACCTCATGATGTCTGTAATTCTTGAAACCCATAACAGCGATTCAATTTAGAATAATGGAAAAATCAAAATTAGACTCAAATGTTCACTTATATATGCACATACACCCACATCTCCTTTATCAGTTTGTGCCTGGATGCTCTGGAATACTCATTTTTATATATTAATGTCCTAGTATTTTGTTACCCAGCTGAGCTCTTAAACTAATTACATGGGAAAGTGGCCCAGTTGAGGATCTGGTCACTTGAATAAAGAACACACCCATGCAACTACTTGTTACTTTTGGTGACTGTCCCAGCTGGAATTTTGTTACTCCTTCTGGAAAGGTTAAACATTCCAGCCCAACCACTGTTTTCAGTCCCTTGAGGTTTTCACCTGGACGGCTTGATCTTTGGGAATCTTGAGCTGTTTCGTTTTGCCTCCCCTGTGGACGTGCTATGCCAAGGCTTCATGTGTTCATTGTCCTTGGAGAAGACAGCGTTTAGCTGCTGCTGTCCAACTGAGTCTATGAGCAATGGGGTCGCTAGGAAGCCCTGGAGCAATGCTGCCCAGTCCTAGACAGGGGAGAGAATGTCCATCTCCCACACCCTTAAAAACAAGGAAATCTTCCCAGGTGAGGAGAGGAGAAACAGGTACACCTTAAGCCATTATAGTAAAAGAGGTCGTGAGCTGAGAGCCCACAGTGTGCCAGGTACTTCACTAGGGGCACACTGTGCAGTTTAATCCTTTCCTGAGTCCCATTTCACAGGTGAGAACAACTAAGCTCAGGGAGCTAAAGCAATGTGAACAAGGTCATGCGGCCAGGAAGTGATGGCACTGGAACTCATGCCAGGTCTACCTGGATCCAATGTCTGTGTTCTCCAGCCAAGCTGCCCCTTAGTATTCAGTTCACACCCTAGCAGTCACAGTCTCCAGCCAGGTGACAGTCAACAATGATGGGATGATAAGGAAGGAAGGGAAGCACCACTAAGATTCTGCCTCTCCTTCAGTTTTACTGGAGATTGGCTCATGGTGGCGCTCAGGTCCCCATGTCCCCCTCAGGTATGTATGCGACCCCTGTCTCCCACTCTGCTAAGCAACCTTGTGAAAGTCTAGAAATATAAACTCTAGCACCATCCTAGGCAGTGAAGAATAGGGGCCGTAGCCCTATCCCATAGTGACCCCAGCTCCACAGCAAGGATTCCCAGTTTATGCTCAGGGATCCCAGAGAAGGGCCAACAACATCAAAGAGAATAGTTCCGCCATGTAGTCTCAAAAAATGTACGGCTCATATTGTTGATGTCAGGTGCTGTGGAGTCAGTTTCAACTCATAGCGACCCCATGTAACTGAGGAGAACTGCCCCATAGGGTTTTCTTGGCTGCCATCTTTACAGGAACAGATGGCTAGGTCTTTTCTCCTGAGGAGCCCCTGGTGGGTTCAAACCGCTGACTTTTCAGTTAGCAGCTGAGTGCTTAACCATTGCACTAGCAGGGCTCCTTGAGGCTCATTTACACATACGCAATTATCTACCCACCACAAAACCTCACTGACACCACCTTTGCCAAACATCAGAGTTTTGTGATGGCTCACTTTTTGATTTATTTTTCCCCTTGAAGACTGACTTCAATGCTTAATTCAACCTGATTTCGCTGGTTATAAAATTAAAAAAATAAGAAAATGTTAATTGGAGAAAGGTCCGAGGACTTATCCCATTTTATGTGTCACCAGTGGGAAGTTTGAAGTGGCATATTTTGGTTGAATATAAAGAACTTTTGAACAGTCAGGGCTGTTCAGTGTTAGAGAGACTGCCTCGTGACAAAGTCAGCCTGTCTTAGTCATCTAGTGCTGCCACAACAGAAATACCACATGTGGGTGGCTTTGACAAACAGAAATTTATTCTTTCACAGTCTAGGAGCCTAGAAGTCTGAATTCAGGGCACCAGCTCCTAGGGAAGACTTTCTCTGTCAGCTCTGGGAAAGGTTCTTGTCATCAATCTTCCCTTGGCCAAGGAACTTCTTGGAGCAGGGACCCTGGGTCTAAAGGAGACACTGCTCCTGGTGCTTCTTTCTTGGTGGCATGAGGCCGCCCTCCTTTCTGCCCCTTTAAAGAGATTGACTAAAGATACGACCTAATCCTATAGATTGAGTCCTGCCTCATTAACATAAGTACCTCTAACCTGCCTCATTAACATCATAGAGGTTAGAATTTACAACACATAGGATAATCACATCAGATCACAAAATGGTAGACAATCACCCAATATTGGCAACCATGGCCTAGCCAAGTTGACACACATTTTTGGGGGACACAATCCATAACACAGCTCTATGTCTGCTTGTGTTGGGGGGTAAGAAGGGAGTCCATACAGAGTGCTCCAGAAAGGATTCTGGACTCAGAACTGAAGCTGTGGGGATATAACATCTGGGAAGCCCCTCCATGGTCCAGGTGAGGTACTAGGACTTATACGTGGTTCCTTAACCCCCATCACCATAATAAGGATGATATTATTAGCCCCATTTTACGGCTAAGGAAACTGTGGTATGGCACAGTGACCCTGCCCAAGTAACACAGCTCATCAGGGGCAGAGCTCAACTCTAACCAAAAAGCTGAAGGTTTGAGTACACCAGAGAAAAGAAAGAAAGTTCAGCCATTGAAAACTCTGTGGAGCACAGTTCTATTCTGACAAACAATGGACTCTATGGCAACTAGTTTATCAGAATTTCACTGAGGAGGATGCAAACCCGCGAGACCCACAGGTGCTTAGGGACAAAGCTTCAGAGCGTAGCGATTCCTGGCACTTGCCCAGCACCTCGTGGACAAAGGACTCTTGCGAATGTGATCTCATGGGCTGAGGTGGAGAGGAGGCAGGTAAACGGCCTTGCTCTCCGGAAGACCCAGATGTATGTGGTTCTGGGACAACTGTCCACTGGGAATGGAAATGTCAAAGTGAATGACCAAAAAAAAAAAGAAAAGCTGGCAGAGGGTGATTATTCCAAGATGTTAACATTTTGCCCTCGAAGGTAGATTTTTAAAAATTATAGGCAGTTCAATATTAGGGTATTAAACAGGTACTTAATAGGGGAGCGTTATTCTTTTTAATTATGAAGGTTTTTATTTTCCTCTTTTTCCTCCATTATTTCTGTTAATAAGCTTGTCGACTGGGCTGGTACTGATTAATGAAAGGCTTAGAAAAGATTTTATTACCTGGAATAACATTTTTACACACTAGCATTTTACTTTCCAGTTTTATAAATGAAATGCAATATGGAGGCTCTGCTTAAAAATAGGACACAATTCAAAATATTACTCCAGGATTACCATATTTTTTACACAAATAACACATGCCTTCTGTGTTTGTTTGCTGGCCTTGCCCTGCCCCCGCAAGGTATTTTTGTAAGCGTGCTACATTAATTTTTTTACAGCAACATGTGCAAGAGGACTGGCTTGTGACGGTGCCTTGTGGAGGGAGGGCGCAGCCAGCAAACAAATGTAGAAGGTACGCATAATTTGGGTAAAATATGGTACTTCCTTTGAGTACGTAAATGCACTCATCATTAGGGTGAAGTCTGGGTCCCAATGATGACTAATTCTACACAAGCCCTTAAAGGCACCAAGGAAAATGTTCTTTACAACCCATGGGAACTACAGGAAAATTAGGGGAAGAATTTTGGATGGGACTTAAGACGGAAGACTGGATTGTAAAGGTTTTCCATGAGGCAGCAAATCAAAATCATGTGCTAAGTCCTTTATTGCATGCAGAACATCCAACTGGGAACTGTGGAGTATTATGAAGAAATGTGAAAATATAGGTCGGCTTTCAAGGAGGTTTGAATATTAAAAGGGAGAGTAGAGGAAGTTATCGTATAGTATACATACAAACACATGTGAACAAAACAAACATTTACAAGAAGCTATAATTGAATCCATAGCTATGAATGAAGCCATAACTATAGCCCTAAACAGACTCAGCTCAAAACAGACTCTCGGTAAGTGTCTGTTGAATGAACAAATGAATGGATGAACAAGTATAACCAGCACATAACCAAACCAAACCAAACTCGTTGCCGTCGAGTTGATTCCAACCCACAGCAGCCCTATAGGGCAGAGCAGAAATGCCCTATAGAGTTTCCAAGGAGCACCTGGTGGATTTGAACTGCTGACCTTTTGGTTAGCAGCCATAGTGCTTAATTACTACGCCACCATGCTTTCCCACCAGCACACAGGTACTCTAATATTTTTGCTTGATTGATGGTTGATACAGATGAATTTCTGAGATATTAGTGCTTAAGGAAAGTTGGTAGTACAATAGTTAAGCGCTCGACTGCTAACCAAGAAGTTGGCGATTTGATGCAATCCAGGGACTCCATGGGAGAAAGACTGGCAATCTGCTCCCATAAAGATTACAGCCTAGAAAACCCTATAGGGAAGTTCTACTTTGTCACACGGGGTCTCTATGACTAGAAATTGACTCAATGGCACACAACAACAACAGTATTTAAGGTCTGTGAGCTCACCCCTTTAAATGCTGGCTCATTTCCTCTGATGTTCCTTTTCTAAAACCAGAAAGTGCTGTCATGAGGGAGAAATAATTTTGTGCATATGGCCTCCTGGTCTAAATAGTCAAGATCCTCACAACCTTTTAAAATTAAAGTGGATCAGCATTTTTTTTCATATTAAAATAAAACTCTAAAACAGCAGAACATTAAAAGGTGCATCAAATAGTCCTAAAGAGCAAGAAGTTAAAAAAAGAAAAAATTAAGATTTAGTTTCTGAGAAGTCAGTAGCTTAGTTTTTACTCCCTAGTGGTTAATAGGAAACCCTGGTGGCCTAGCGGTTAAGAGCTACGGTTGCTAACCGAAAGGCTGGCAGCTGCTGTTGGTGTTGTTTGATGCCATTGAGTCATTTTCGACTTGTAGTGACCCCATGTGAGAGAGTAGAATCTTCACGGGAGCAGATCACCAGCCTTTCTCCCACAGAGCCGCTGGGTGGATTTGAACAGCCACCTTTACCGTTAGTAGCCGAGCGCTTAACTGTTGCACCACCAGGGCTCCTTGGTTGATAGCTCCTGCCCAGCTTTATGCTCAGAGTTGACTATGCAACTTTTCTCAGCTAAATATTGGAAGAAGGAATGAGACACACAGAACTGTTTCCTGGTGGCACAGTGGTTAAGTGCTACAGCTGCCAACTAAAAGGTTGGCATTTCAAATCCACCAGCCACTCCTTGGAAACCCTATGAAGCCATTCTACTGTGTCCTACGGGGTTGCTGAGTTGGAATCAACTTGACAGCAACGGGTTTGGTTTATTTATTTATTTGTTCATAACAGGCAGGGTATGTGGACTGTCCATTGCCCTGGTCACCGTTCATCTGTGTGCTAGCAGAATTCTCCTTTAAGATCAACAACTGCTGTACAGTGTGATGTTCATAACTCTTAACCCAGTTTTGAGATCTACCAGTCATTCATCTAGTACAGGGATTAGCAAACTACAGCCAGTGGGGCAAATCTGACCTGCTGTCTGTGTTTGTAAATAAAGTTTTAATTGGAAACCAGTCATGGCTTTTGCTCTACAACAGAGGAGTTGAGTAGCTGTGACGGAGAACACATGGCTGGCAAAGCATAAAATATATATGATCTGGCCTTTTACTGATAAAGTTTGCCAACCCCTGCTCCAGTACAGCGCTGCTAGAAATCTTCACCTAACCCTACTACTTCTTTTCTTCTAGAAATTGATACAAGAGAATACAGTACCACCACCACCACCACCACGATCACCACCACCACCACCACCACCACCACGACCACCACCACCACCACCACCACCACGACCACCACCACCACGACCACCACCGCCGCCACCACCACCACCGCCGCCACCACCACCGCGACCACCACCACCACCGCGACCACCACCACCACGACCACCACCACCACCACCACGACCACCACCACCACCACCACCACCACGACCACGACCACCACCACCACCACGACCACCACCACCACGACCACGACCACGACCACCACCACCACGACGACCACCACCACCACCACCACGACCACCACCACGACCACCACCACGATCACCACCACCACCACCACGACCACCACGACCACCACGACCACCACCACCACCACCACCACCACCACCCTCACCCAGCAATACCCCCCCGACCAACAACTTCACTCTTCAGCATGCACAGCTACAGAAATTCTTTTCTCTGTCCTCACAACCTGAATTTAACAACATGGTATTTGTGGGCAAAACACCATGGCTAATCTACCCTCCATCTCTTGTATCTTCTGGTTTCACATTTTATACAGAAAGACAGGGACTGATAAGGTAATGAAGGAAGAGTGCCCTGGCCATCTCAAAACAGAGGTACACCTATAAGGAAGGACAGCTGGTCCATTTTTGTTTAGTATCAACCCTACATCTCTGATTCAGTTGGTACACAGAAAGAGAAGCAGTTCCCTGCTTACCTCACCCTTAATATTGTACAGACCACATTCTCCAAAGCAATAAAATTAGAAATTAAAAGCACAAATATAAGAAAAACCTGACCATTTAAACAATTAAATATCAAGAAAGAACGAGTCATTGCTTAGGGGACACTATTAAGGGTGGTGGAAAAATCTGGATACAAATAGCGGTGATGGTTGCACAGTATGATGAATGGAATTAATGTCACTGAACTGTAAATGTAAAACATGTTGAAATGGCAAATGTTTTGATTTATGCATATATTAAATTACATATAAATTTTAAATTTAAAAAATGCCTTAAATAATTTGGGCTATTACATACTTCCATTTATTTACAATAAATTCCTCTAAGTATGATCCCCAAGATCCTTTCACAGGGTCTTTGAGATCAAAACTATTTTCGTAACAACACTAAGAAGTTACTTGGCTTTTGTGTCTCATTGTTTCATGAGTGTAAAGTGTATGAAAAGTGTATTGCTATGGTTTCAGATTCCACATTGCAACCAAATGCCCAGAAACTACCGCTCCTCTCGTTTTGGGTGCAGTACCAAAGAAGAACATGCACCATTATCTCAGAAAGCTGCTAAACCACTTCTCCAACATCTGACTACATATCTATGCGAGGCCAGATTTTCTGCACATACGTCAACCTAAATAACATTTGCAACAGATTGATTGCAGAAGCAGATATTAGCATCCAACTGTCTTCTTTTCAGCCGGACATTAAAAGACATTCCCAAAATTTTAGAACAATGTCACTCCTCTCACTTTTTTGGGGGAAATAGTTATTTTTCATAAAACTATATTATTATATAATGAGTTCACTATTGTTTAAGATGAGTTAAGAAGTAACTTTTTAAAATTTCAGTTCTAATTTTGAATAATATAAATATCATTACATGCAACTCATATAAATAAAAGCTCTTTGGAGTCTTTGATAATTTTTAAGAATGCAAAGGGTCCCTAAAGCCAAATTACTTGAGAACCACTGACTTAGAAGAAGTGAAACTGTCACATTGAATTTAAGAGATCTGGTCAAAGACAAAAATATAGCCTGAAATGCTTATATTTTTTTTAAAGATGGAAACCAAGGTGGAAATCTTAAAACAAAAGTTTATGAATTCAATAAAAGAAAAACCTTTTCATTAGAACCAGAGAGCTGGCTCTTCAGCAAATATGTATTTTTTTTTAAATAAACAATTCTAATAAAGAACCAAGGTGTGCCTGACCCAAGCCATGGTATTTTCAATCATCTTATATGCATGCAAAAGCTGGACAATGAATGAGGGAGACTGAAGAAGAATTGATGCATTTGAATTATAATGTTGGCAAAGAATATTGAATATACCATTGGCTGCCAGAAGAACAAACAAATCTGTCTTGGAAGAAGTACAGCCAGAATGCTCTTTAGAAGCGAGCATGGCAAGATTTTGTCTCCACGTACTTTGGACATGTTATCAGCAGAGATCAGTCTCTTAGTAAAGCAGAGTGTCAGTGCAAAAGAGGAAGACCCTCAATGAGATGGATTGACACAGTGGCTGCAACAATGAGCTCAAACATAACAACGATTGTGAGGATGTCACAGGACCGGGCAGCATTTCATTCTGTTGTACACAGGGTCACTATGAGTCAGAACCGACTCAATGGCACCTACCAACAACAAAGAAAAAACTGTAAAGCCCAAATAAAACAGCATTACAACTGAAAAACAAAATACATCAGAGGGCATGAAATTTATAAGCAAATTCTACATATATTTCCATACTATTACATTTGAAAATCTCCACGAAAAGAAAAAATAAAAAAAACAAAAATTACCAAAATGACTTCAGATGAACAAGAAAATACGACAGTCACAGAAGAATTTTAAAAAGTTATCTAAAAGAATTTCTTCCGAAAAGGTTCTATGGCCAGATGTTTTTTATTGGTGAGTTCCCTTCAAAATCTAAAGGAACAGCTCATTATATAAGCCTCTCCAGAGCCTATAAAAATTGGCAAGTTAACCTAACCAGAGCCTCAGAGAGGTAGCATGAAATAAAAATGGTAGGCCAATCTCACTTATGAATATGGATTTAAAAAATCCTAAGTATTAAGAAACTGAATTCGACAGGACATGAAAAGAACTACCAAGCAAGATCAAGCAGGGTACATTCCAGGAATGCAAAGGTGATTTAATACTAGGAAATCTTTGGGAAAAAAATAATTTAAACAGATGCCAAAATGGCATTTAAAATTCATAGTGGTAAAAACATTTACAAAATTAAGAACAGACTTTCTCAACCTGATAAATGAATATGTAATCACGCATCCATTTAATATTTGTTGAGCACACATACAGCTTTCTTGATAGTGAAAATCAGAGGCATTGACATTAAAATCAGAGACAAGTCAAGGATGTCTGCTGTTACTTATCGACAACTGCTTTAGAAATTTTGGTAAACATAATATCACGACTGTTGGAAAGGAAGAGGCAATATTACTATTTTTAAACCGTCTGATTGTATCACTAGAAAACCATGAGAATCAATTAAAAAAATACTTATAACTAATAGCAGCCCTGGTGGCACAGTGGTTAAGAGCTCGGCTGCTAATCAAAAGGCTGGCAGTTCAAATCTACCAACTGCTCCTTGGAAACCCTGTGGGGCAGTTCTACTCTGTCCTATAGGGTTGCTATGAATTGGAATCAACTCGACGGCAATGGGTTTGGTTTTATAATTAATAAAACTTCAACACAGTGGCCAAACCCAAAACCCAAACCCACTCCTGTCGAGTCGATTCCAACTCATAGCAATTCTATAGCACAGAGTAGAACTGCCCCCATACAGTTTCCAAGGAGCGCCTAGCAGATCTGAACTGCCGACCTCTTGGTTAGCAGCTGTAGCAATTAACCACTACACCACCAGGGTTTCCAACAAAGTGGCCAGATAGGGATAAATACCCCCCAAAACAAAACAAAAAAACAACCTCCCCCCAAAACCATAACCTTTCTATATACTGATAATAAAAATTTTGAAGATAAAATAGGAATAAATTCCATTCTTCACCATCTCCATCACACCACAACACAATAAAATTAAATACCTGAGACCAATCCTCACAAGAAATGAAGAAAATCTCTGTGGGAAATATAAAATTTTTACTGAAAGACAAAAACCATTTGAATAAGTGGAGATAAAAAGTGTATTATTAGATGGAATATTTTAGCTATGTTGATTCCTCATAAATTAGCTTATAGATTAATAGATTTTGGCATGATTCAGGTTCAAATTCAAGTGTCACCTCCTTTGAGAAGCCTTCCCTGATCAGAGAACTCAAATAGCACCCTGCTCCTCTAGTCAGACCCTCTCATTTCCTTGTTTTATGTTTTTCATAGCAGATATCTCCATCTGAAAAGACCTGTTTGTACTTGCATCTCCTGTCTATCTGCCCACTAGAATGTAAGCATTGTGAGGGCTTGGGGTAGGCCCTTGTTCACTGTGGTATTCCCAGGGCCTGGCACATCATACTAAGCAATAAATATTTATTCAGTGAATTTACCACAATCACATGACAACAACAATGGGATTTATTTTTATTTCTTGAATGTCACAAAATGGTTGCAAAATTAATCTGGAACATAAACATGCTACATTATTTTTAAAAAGGAGCCTGGTGGCATAATGGTTAAGCGCTCAGCTGCTAACCAAACCCACCAGTTGCTCCAAGGGAGAAAACCTGACAATTTGCTTCTGTAAAGATTACAGCCTAGGAAACCTTATGGGGCAGTTCTACTCTGTCACATGAGGTAGCTATGAGTCAGAGCTGACTTGATGGCACCCAACGACAACAACAGATTATTTAAAAATGCTATGAAGAGGGCAGAGCCAAGATGGCGGACTAGGCAGACGCTACCTCGGATCCCTCTTACAACAAAGACACGGAAAAACAAGTGAATCGATCACATACATAACAATCTACGAACCCTGAACAACAAACACAGATTTAGAGACGGAGAAAGAACTAATACGGGGAAGCAGCGATTGTTTCCAGAGCCTGGAGCCAGCATACCAGTCAGGTACGGCACAAGCACAGAGAACTGCTCCACCCCCCCTGAACTAACCCCGGGAGGGGGACCAGCCGGTTCCGCGGGCGGCGTGGGATGCAGCCGGTAGGAGAAGTCCCCGGGAGGCAGTGACTGGTCTTGGAGCAGAAAGAGCAGCGTCCGAGCCGGGGAACCGTCCTGCAGGGATTTGGACTGGACGCAGCGGATTTTCTGGAAAAACTAGTTTCCCAGTGATGGCTCGGAGACAACAATCCATATCAAACCACTTAAAGAAGCAGACCATGATAGCTTCTCCAACCCCCCAAACAAAAGAATCAAAATCTTTCCCAAATGAAGATACAATCTTGGAATTATCAGATACAGAATATAAAAAACTAATTTACAGAATGCTTAATGATATCACAAATGAAATTAAGATAACTGCAGAAAAAGCCAAGGAACACACTGATAAAACTGTTGAAGAACTCAAAAAGATTATTCAAGAACATAGTGGAAAAATTAATAAGTTGCAAGAATCCATAGAGAGACAACATGTAGAAATCCAAAAGATTAACAATAAAATTACAGAATTAGACAACGCACTAGGAAGTCAGAGGAGCAGACTCGAGCAATTAGAATGCAGACTGGGACATCTGGAGGACCAGGGAATCAACACCAACATAGCTGAAAAAAAATCAGATAAAAGAATTAAAAAAAATGAAGAAACCCTAAGAATTATGTGGGACTCTATCAAGAAGGATAACCCGCGGGTGATTGGAGTCCCAGAACAGGGAGAGGGGACAGAAAACACAGAGAAAATAGTTGAAGAACTCCTGACAGAAAACTTCCCTGACATCATGAAAGACGAAAGGATATCTATCCAAGATGCTCATCGAACCCCATTTAAGATTGATCCAAAAAGAAAAACACCAAGACATATTATCATCAAACTCACCAAAACCAAAGATAAACAGAAAATTTTAAAAGCAGCCAGGGAGAAAAGAAAGGTTTCCTTCAAGGGAGAATCAATAAGAATATGTTCTGACTACTCAGCAGAAACCATGCAGGCAAGAAGGGAATGGGATGACATATACAGAACACTGAAGGAGAAAAACTGCCAGCCAAGGATCATATATCCAGCAAAACTCTCTCTGAAATATGTAGGCGAAATTAAGATATTTACAGACAAACACAAGTTTAGAGAATTTGCAAAAACCAGACCAAAGCTACAAGAAATACTAAAGGATATTGTTTGGTCAGAGAACCAATAATATCAGATATCAGCACAACACAAGGACACAAAACAGAACGTCCAGATATCAACTCAAATAGGGAAAGCACAAAAACAAACAAATTAAGATTAATTAAAAAAAAAATACACATAACAGGGAATCATGGAAGTCAATAGGTAAAAGATCACAATAATCAAAAAGAGGGACTAAATACAGGAGGCATTGAACTGCCATATGGAGAGTGATACAAGGCGATATAGAACAATACAAGTTAGGTTTTTACTTAGAAAAATAGGGGTAAATAATAAGGTAACCACAAAAAGGTATAACAACTCTATAACTCAAGATAAAAACCAAGAAAAACGTAACGACTCAACTAACATAAAGTCAAGCACTATGAAAATGAGGATCTCACAATTTACTAAGAAAAACGCCTCAGCACAAAAAAGTATGTGGAAAAATGAAATTGTCAACAACACACATAAAAAGGCATCAAAATGACAGCACTAAAAACTTATTTATCTATAATTACCCTGAATGTAAATGGACTAAATGCACCAATAAAGAGACAGAGAGTCACAGACTGGATAAAGAAACACGATCCATCTATATGCTGCCTACAAGAGACACACCTTAGACTTAGAGACACAAACAAACTAAAACTCAAAGGATGGAAAAAAGTATATCAAGCAAACAATAAGCAAAAAAGAAGAGGAGTAGCAATATTAATTTCTGACAAAATAGACTTTAGACTTAAATCCACCACAAAGGATAAAGAAGGACACTATATAACGATAAAAGGGACAATTGATCAGGAAGACAACCATATTAAATATTTATGCACCCAATGACAGGGCTGCAAGATACATAAATCAAATTTTAACAGAATTGAAAAGCGAGATAGATACCTCCACAATTATAGTAGGAGACTTCAACACACCACTTTCGGAGAAGGACAGGACATCCAGTAAGAAGCTCAACAGAGACACGGAAGGCCTAATTACGACAATCAACCAACTTGACCTCATTGACTTATACAGAACTCTCCACCCAACTGCTGCAAAGCATACTTTTTTTTCTAGCGCACATGGAACATTCTCCAGAATAGACCACATATTAGGTCATAAAACAAACCTTTGCAGAGTCCAAAACACCGAAATATTACAAAGCATCTTCTCAGACCACAAGGCAATAAAACTAGAGATCAATAACAGAAAAACTAGGGAAAAGAAATCAAATACTTGGAAAATGAACAATACCCTCCTGAAAAAAGACTGGGTTATAGAAGACATCAAGGAGGGAATAAGGAAATTCATAGAAAGCAACGAGAATGAAAATACTTCCTATCAAAACCTCTGGGACACAGCAAAAGCAGTGCTCAGAGGCCAATTTATATCGATAAATGCACACATACAAAAGGAAGAAAGAGCCAAAATCAGAGAACTGTCCCTACAACTTGAACAAATAGAAAGTGAGCAACAAAAGAATCCATCAGGCACCAGAAGAAAACAAATAATAAAAATTAGAGCTGAACTAAATGAATTAGAGAACAGAAAAACAATTGAAAGAATTAACAAAGCCAAAAGCTGGTTCTTTGCAAAAATTAACAAAATTGATAAACCATTGGCTAGACTGACTAAAGAAATACAGGAAAGGAAACAAATAACCTGAATAAGAAACGAGAAGGACCACATCACAACAGAACCAAATGAAATTAAAAGAATCATTTCAGATTATTATGAAAAATTGTACTCTAACAAATTTGAAAACCTAGAAGACATGGATGAATTCCTGGAAAAACACTACCTACCTAAACTAACACATTCAGAAGTAGAACAACTAAATAGACCCATAACAAAAAAGAGATTGAAACGGTAATCAAAAAATTCCAACAAAAAAAAGCCCTGGCCCGGACGGCTTCACTGCAGAGCTCTACCAAACTTTCAGAGAAGAGTTAACACCACTACTACTAAAGGTATTCCAAAGCATAGAAAATGACGGAATACTACCCAACTCATTCTATGAAGCCACCATCTCCCTGATACCAAAACCAGGTAAAGACATTACAAAAAAAGAAAATTATAGACCTATATCCCTCATGAACATTGATGCAAAAATCCTCAACAAAATTCTAGTCAATAGAATCCAACAACACATCAAAAAAATAATTCACCCTGATCAAGTGGGATTTATACCAGGTATGCAAGACTGGTTTAATATCAGAAAAACCATTAATGTAATCCATCACATAAATAAAACAAAAGACAAAAACCACATGATCTTATCAATTGATGCAGAAAAGGCATTTGACAAAGTCCAACACCCATTCATGATAAAAACTCTTACCAAAATAGGAATTGAAGGAAAATTCCTCAACATAATAAAGGGCATCTATGCAAAGCCAACAGCCAATATCACTCTAAATGGAGAGACCCTGAAAGCACTTCCCTTGAGAACGGGAACCAGACAAGGATGCCCTTTATCACCGCTCTTATTCAACATCGTGTTGGAAGTCCTAGCCAGGGCAATTAGGCTAGACAAAGAAATAAAAGGTATCCAGATTGGCAAGGAAGAAGTAAAGTTATCACTATTTGCAGATGACATGATCTTATACACAGAAAACCCTAAGGAATCCTCCAGAAAACTACTGAAACTAATAGAAGAGTTTGGCAGAGTCTCAGGTTATAAAATAAACACACAAAAATCACTTGGATTCCTCTACATCAACAAAAAGAACACCGAAGAGGAAATAACCAAATCAATACCATTCACAGTAGCCCCCAAGAAGATAAGATACTTAGGAATAAATCTTACCAAGGATGTAAAAGACCTATACAAAGAAAACTACAAAGCTCTACTACAAGAAATTCAAAAGGACATACTTAAGTGGAAAAACATACCCTGCTCATGGATAGGAAGACTTAACATAGTAAAAATGTCTATTCTACCAAAAGCCATCTATACATTTAACGCACTTCCGATCCAAATTCCAATGTCATATTTTAAGGGGATAGAGAAACAAATCACCAATTTCATATGGAAGGGAAAGAAGCCCCGGATAAGCAAAGCACTACTGAAAAAGAAGAAAAAAGTGGGAGGCCTCACCTTACCTGAGTTCAGAACCTACTATACAGCCACAGTAGTCAAAACAGCCTGGTATTGGGTACAACAACAGACACATAGACCAATGGAACAGAATTGAGAACCCAGACATAGATCCATCCACGTATGAGCAGCTGATATTTGACAAAGGACCAGTGTCAATTAATTGGGGAAAAGATAGCCTTTTTAACAAATGGTGCTGGCATAACTGGATATCCATTTGCAAAAAAATGAAACAGGACCCATACCTCACACCACGCACAAAAACTAACTCCAAGTGGATCAAAGACCTAAACATAAAGACTAAAACGATAAAGATCATGGAAGAAAAAATTGGGACAACCCTAGGAGCCCTAATACAAGGTATAAACAGAATACAAAACATTACCAAAAATGATGAAGAGAAACCAGATAACTGGGAGCTCCTAAAAACCAAACACCTATGCTCATCTAAAGACTTCTCCAAAAGAGTAAAAAGACCACCTACAGATTGGGAAAGAATTTTCAGCTATGACATCTCCGACCAGCGCCTGATCTCTAAAATCTACATGATTCTGTCAAAACTCAACCACAAAAAGACAAACAACCCAATCAAGAAGTGGGCAAAGGATATGAACACACATTTCACTAAAGAAGATATTCAGGCAGCCAACAGATACATGAGAAAATGCTCTCGATCATTAGCCATTAGAGAAATGCAAATTAAAACTACGATGAGATTCCATCTCACTCCAACAAGGCTGGCATTAATCCAAAAAACATAAAATAATAAATGTTGGAGAGGCTGCGGAGAGATTGGAACTCTCATACACTGCTGGTGGGAATGTAAAATGGTACAACCACTTTGGAAATCCATCTGGCGTTATCTCAAACAGTTAGAAATAGAACTACCATACAACCCAGAAATCCCACTCCTAGGAATATACCCTAGAGATACAAGAGCCTTCATACAAACAGATATATGCACACCCATGTTTATTGCAGCTCTGTTTACAATAGCAAAAAGTTGGAAGCAACCAAGGTGTCCATCAACGGATGAATGGGTAAATAAACTGTGGTATATTCACACAATGGAATACTTCGCATCGATAAAGAACAGTGACGAATCTCTGAAACATTTCATAACATGGAGGAACCTGGAAGGCATTATGCTGAGCGAAATTAGTCAGAGGCAAAAGGACAAATATTGTATAAGACCACTATTATAAGATCTTGAGAAATAGTAAACCTGAGAAGAACACATACTTTTGTGGTTACGAGGGGGGGAGGGAGGGAGGGTGGGAGAGGGTTTTTTATTGATTAGTCAGTAGATAAGAACTGCTTTAGGTGAAGGGAAAGACAACACTCAATACATGGAAGGTCAGCTCAATTGGACTGGACCAAAAGCAAAGAAGTTTCCGGAATAAAATGAATGCTTCAAAGGTCAGCGGAGCAAGGGCGGGGGTCTGGGGAACATGGTTTGCGGGGACTTCTAAGTCAATTGGCAAAATAATTCTATTATGAAATCATTCTGCATCCCACTTTGAAATGTGGCGTCTGGGGTCTTAAATGCTAACAAGCGGCCATCTAAGATGCATCAATTGGTCTCAACCCACCTGGAGCAAAGGAAAATGAAGAACACCAAGGCCACACGACAACTAAGAGCCCAAGAGACAGAAAGGGCCACATGAACCAGAGACCTACATCATCCTGAGACCAGAAGAACTAGTTGGTGCCCGGCCACAATCGATGACTGCCCTGACAGGGAGCACAGCAGAGGACCCCTGAGGGAGCAGGAGATCAGTGGGATACAGACCCCAAATTCTCATAAAAAGACCAAACTTAATGGTCTGACTGAGACTGGAGGAATCCCGGCGGCCATGCTCCCCAGACCTTCAGTTGACACAGGACAGGAACCATCCCCGAAGACAACTCATCAGAAATGAAAGGGACTGGTCAGCGGGTGGGAGAGAGATGCTGATGAAGAGTGAGCTAATTATATCAGGTGGACACTTGACATTGTGTTGGCAACTCTTGTCTGGAGGGGGGATGGGAGGATAGAGAGAGAGGGAAGCCGGCAAAATTGTCAAGAAAGGAGAGACTGAAAGGGCTGACTCAAGAGGGGGAGAGCAAGTGGGAGTAGGGAGTGAGATGTATGTAAACTTATATGTGACAGACTGATTGGATTTGTAAACGTTCACTTGAAGCTTAATAAAAGTTATTAAAAAAAAATGCTATGAAAAAGAAGGAAAAGAGGTGAGACTTGCCATGACAAATATTAAAACATATTTTAAAGCTACAAGAGTTAAAACACTGTGTGTGGTACAGGAATTATTTGATGGAGCAGTGGAACAGAACAAATAGCTATGAGACAGACTTAGGATAAATATAAGAAGTTAGCACATTCTAAACATTTCAGTGTTAAACAAATGAATTATTCAACAAATTGAGTTGAAAAACTGACTAAGCATGAAGGAAAAATCTAGATTTTCATTTATACCTCAAGTGTGTCAGAGTAGAACTGTGCTCTATAGGGTTTTCAATGGCTGATTTTTCAGAAGTAGATCACCAGGCTGTTCTTCCAAGGCGCCTCTGGGTGGACTCAAACTTCCAACCTTTTGGCTAATAGATGAGCAAGTGGTCCCAGGGACTCCAGAGTAGAATTAACCAAAAACCTGTTGCCATCAAGTTGA
The DNA here is from genome assembly GCF_024166365.1 of Elephas maximus indicus. NCBI lineage: Eukaryota > Metazoa > Chordata > Mammalia > Proboscidea > Elephantidae > Elephas > Elephas maximus. The sequence continues at coordinate 61,994,246 of NC_064831.1, read as the reverse complement.
TTCTGATTCATAGCGACCCTACAGGATAGGGTAGAACTGCCCCATAGGGTTTCCAAGGGGCGGCGGGTGGGTTAAACTACCGACATTTTGGTTAGCAGCTCCAGAGTAGAATCGGGAGATGCCAACAGTTCTAAGAGCTCTTGATGAGTAGCTAAGGCAGCTGGAGAAGAGCTAATAAAGGCGATCCTCATTTAGAGGGAGAAAGAAGGCTTATCTTCAAAGCTTGTCCCTTCAGGGATTTATGATCAAGAACTAGAAGTTTAAACCAGAGACTACATCAGCCTGAGACCAGAAGAACTAGATGGTGCCCAGCTACAACCAATGACTGCCAAGACAGGAAATACAACAGAGAACCCCTGAGGGAGCAGGAGAGCAGCGGGATGCAGACCCAAATTCTCATAAAAAGACCAGACTTAATGGTCTAACTGAGACTAGAAGGACCCCGGAGGTCATGGTCCCCAGACCTTCTGTCAGCCCAAGACAGGAACCATTCCCAAAGCAAACTGTTCAGACAGGGATTGGGCTGGACTATGGGACAGAAAATGACACTGGTGAAGAGTGAGCTCCTTGGATCAAGTAGACACATGAGACTATGTGGGCAGCTCCTGTCTGGAGGGGAGATGAGAGGGCAGAGGGGGTCAGAAGCTGGTTGAATGGACACGAAAATAGAGAGTGGAGAGGAGTGTGCTGTCTCATTAGGGGGAGAGCAAGTAGGAGTATATAGCAAGGTGTATACAAATTTTTGTATGAAAGACTGACTTGATTTGTAAACTTTTACTTAAAGCACAATAAAGATTAAAAAAAAGAATTAAAAGTTTAGAAGAAGAGCAGAATCTGGGTGGAGTTCTGCTTAACGAGATAAGGAAAAAGGGTGCTCAATTTCTCCAGTGGGAAGGTAAGATCTGGAAGGAGAAAGGGGACAATCTGGAAGGCAGATTCCATGTTTCTGCAGCTCTACACCTAATAGGCTGTAAGGGCAGTAACCACAGAGAAGGAAAGGTTCAGAAAGCCCCCAAATTACTGTTTTTCTCAGGTGCTACTTCTCTTTCGTTAAGTCAGCTCTATTTGCTAAATATTGTTTAAATCTTAGATATCGCTTCTTAAGGCTTGTTGTTTCATGCCATCAAGTTGGTTCTGATTCACAGGGACCCTACGTACAAAAAAAAAAAAAAAAAAGATTATAACCTTCCTATATACTGATAATAACAATTTTGAAATACTGCCTGGTCCTACACCATCCTCACAATCGTTGCCATGCTTGAGCCCATTGTTGCAGCCACTGTGTGTGCTCAGCTTGCATTAATTGCCTAACCTGGTAGCTCAATTATCTAAGAAATCACAAAAAGCCAGACTTGGATTCAAAGACAGAAGGCTTAGGTGTACTTCCAAATGAGCTAGGAACAGGCATCTTTAGGGACAGCATTACCCACACGGGACTCACAGGTAATGAATGGGTTCTGAGTATTACCGTCATCCAGATAGGAGACCTGGGAGCGATTAGCAGCCCTGCTGAAGAGGCTGTCTGGAGGCACGCTGGCTGCAAGAGAATGTTATTCTTCCTGTAGGTACAGGGAAGTCAAATCACTTCCATAAACATCCAAGACCCAGCCCAATCAGCAGCTGTTTCCTGCATTTAAGGAAAGCATCCTCATAGGTGTAGAAAAGCAGGTGTGGGTGCTTTGCATATCTCAGGGACCCATGATACAATTAAAAGCAAAAACAAAGCACAGCTTAACTATTTCCTGCAAAATGGAAGTGAGTCCAAGTACATACAGGCAAATTCAACCTTACATTTCCAGGGTAACTATAGGGTCGCCATGAGTTGGAATCGACTCAACGGGAACGGGTTTTTTTTTTCCATAGTAGGTGCTAACTAAAAAAGTAGAAAATGTGAAACAACACTGAGCCTGAGGGAGTGGGATGGAGTTGATTTTACTTCAGTCCAGCGTATCGGAAAGCTTTTCCAGGCAGAGTGACTATGAGAGTAAGAAGCAATCCCGTGTAAACAGATGTAAGGACATCCAAGCGCGTTCCTAAATCAAAGGGAAGTGCGCTGTCAGACACCAGGTGGAAAGTGTGTAATGCAAAATTAAGTCCAGGAGTGCTAAAACAAACAACAGGATCTTTCCAAGTCACAGCGAGAGGGCACAGTGTCTTTGGCACCGGCTCTTTGTTTTGCAAAGGTTCGGTTTTGGACAGGAATCATACAAGCTTGCTGCTGAAGCGAAGGTAAGAACTGAGCCCAAATAAGAAACCAAACATTCAACAATCACCTCTCATCTGCCAGCACTGATGAGCGACATCCCTCTAAGATGTAGGTGGTAGTTTGACTGTGTCCTGGGGCACTACCTGTGCAGGTATCTCTGGAGGGCCACAAAGTCCATCTCAGCATCTCGTCCTGATGCCATGCCTGAAACCAGATCACTGGTGCGTGTCATATCTCCTGTTAAATACTCATTTCATAACACACTTGATGCTTCATTTCTCCAAGATGTTCTACTCTGTTTATGAGTCAGATGGTCTTTTAGAAGCTAATTTCAGAAGAACTTTGCTAAGGCAGAAGATGAATGTTCAGTGTCAAAAATACGACTATGGCGACTTGGCCCACTTCTTAGAGTGGGTGTGGGCCATGTGATTTTAATCAAGTTAGAGATAATAGTTGCGAAGGGTGGAACAGGGTGGATGGGCAAGAAGGCTGCAAAGAATCTGGCGGAACGTTGCTTTCTTCTGGGGACTTGCCTTTATTTCTGTACTCCCAGTACCACGCAAGTTCCTGACACATGGTGGATACTTGAGAGAAGGAATGTCTAAGGTTGGACTGTGTGTCTTCAAGGAGTTCACTGAGGGAGAGCACAGACATGCAAACTAATAAATTACAATAAAATATGGTAAGTGTCAAACTGGACAGATGATCAAAGTCCTAGGAGAATCCAAAGGAAAAATCCACCAACACTCTTTGCTTTTCCTTTTGTCTGTCTTTCGTTTATTCTTCTGCCATGTATTAAAAAAGCAAGCAAAGACGCAATGCCAGGAAGGCAGGTTATAGAAAGGTGTCTTAAGCTGAAACTTCTGTAGCTGGGGCTGCTTCACAGCTGCTGAGAGAGAAGCAACCCAGGGGCCCACTCTAACAAACTGAGTGAAATATTGATGGTAAATTGAAGGAGAGGGCTTGGGTTGAAAACTGCGAATTCAAAAGCACCTTAGATATTTATTATTATTTTTTAAACACTGTTCAGAAATAAGTGACCCATAAAACTTCAGCACCAAAAGGGAGCTTAGTGATCACATAGGGAAGGATTTCTCAACCTTAGCGCTGTTGACATTTGGGCCCAATAGTTCTTTATTGTAAAGGCTGTATTGTGCCCTGGAGGATGCTTTGCGGCACCCCTGGTCTCTACTCACTAGATGCTAGTAGAACCCCCTGGTTGTGATGATCAAACTTACCCTAAGGGCTAAAATTGTCCTTGGTTGAAACCCTCGGATTCAAGGCAATGGTCCTGTACCCTGACAGAACACTAGACTCACCTGGAGAGCTTAAAAAATCCTGATCCTGGGAACATAACAGTGAATCCCTGGTGGAGCAGGAGAACAGTGGGATGCAGATCTCAAATGCTCATAATAAGACTAGACTTAATGGTCTGACTGGGACTGGAGGGACCCCAGAGGTCATGGTCCCCAGACCCTCTGCTAGCCCAAGACTGGAACTGTTCCCGAAGCCAACTCTTCAGACAGGGATTGGACTGGACTATAAGACAGATAATGATACTGGTGAGGAGTGAGTGAATTGGCTCAAGTAGACACATGAGACTACATGGGCAGCTCCCGTCTGGAGGCGAGATGAGAAGGCAGTGGGGGACAGGAGCTGGTTGAACGGACATGGGGAATACAGGGTGGAGAGGAGGAGTGTGTTGTCTTATTAGGGGGAGAGCAGCTAGGAGAACATAGCAAGGTGTGTGTAAGTTTTTGTGTGAGAGACTGACTTGATTTGTAAACTTTCACTTAAAGCATAATAAATAAAAAAAAAAAGATGGAAAAAAAGGTGATCAAGTATATTAACTATTTTGATATTTAGAAACTTTACTCAAAACAAAAACAAACCCCCCCCCCATACCTAGGCCAAGCCCCAGACCAATTAAGTCAAGGTCTCTGGGGCTGGAAGCTAGGCACTGGCACATTTCAAAGCTCTTCCCCTGATTCCTATGTGATTTAGGGAGATAAGGAACTAATCTGATATGCTAGGTATTTTACAAACATTATCTTATTCAAAGTTAACCACTCTATGAAATTAGAATTGTTTTTCCTATTTTACCTAAGAGGAAACTGAATCTCAGAAAAGCTAAGTAAGTTGTCTAACAGCATCCAGTCAGAAATGGCAGCTCTGCAAAGGCCAGTTTCAATGGGCAGAGCTGGACTGCAAACGGAAGACAAGGCCAAGAACTGGAGACTATATAGAAGTAAGAGCAGAGAGATGCTATTCAAAGGATTGGATGTAGTGTGGGGTGAAGGAGTAAATATTTCATTTCATAAATTTGTACCCCTTTTTCTTACTAGAATGAGATCAGATCAGTAGAGGAGTGATGTAGAACAAGCATGTTCACTTTTCTATTATTTTATTTTTCTGTTCCCACTTATTTATTTGAAGGAGCCAGGTTTATCTTTATTGCTCAGTGTACTTCCTTAACAGTGAATTCCCCATTGGGTGAAGGTTCTTTGTTCAAGTTCCTTTCCATTAGGCCATTTCACAACACTTCTAGGTATCCAAGCATGTCCACTTTTGTTTCTCTTTTTGTCTAGCTGAGAAGAAGGAATTAGTCCTAGAGAGACAGTGAGGTGCAGAAGTCATAAGGACACATGACTAGAATAATTATGTTAAATCAGGCAGGGTTTTGAGTTTGAGGAGAAGAAAGGTACAAAATTTTACACCTAAGTCATCATAATCCTCGAAGTTCCTGGCCATGGAAGAGAAGGCTGTTTGCTATTCAGTCATTACAAGGAAAACTAGTTTTGTTAAGCAGTCATTGATAAATACTGGAACCTTGAAGGGAAATTACATGTTAAACTAATGACAACACTGGGTGCTTCATGTTTATTATCCCATTGGATCTTTGCAATATCTCTCAGAGGTAAGTGGTATTGTGCCTGCTTGTTGGTCTACCCTTGGCCATGCACACTCAGGGGGAGCCTGCCTGACAGCGTATTGGGATCCGTTCCTGCCAACCAGCCCTCCATGTGGAGGAAAGCTGTTGTACAAACAGATGTAGGTAACTGTGGAGGAAACCCACTTAATGTACCTACAACAATCAATTAGCTATTAACCTAGACCTAGTGCCATCGATTCCGACTCATAGCGACCCTATAGGACAGAGTAGAACTGCCCCATAGAGTTTCCAAGGAGCGCCTGGTGGATTCAAACTGCTGACCCTTTAGTTAGCACCCATAGCACTTAACCACTAAGCCACCAGGGTTTCCACTTGGCCATTAATTTTATAAATATGAATGGATAACTAAGTATTGTCAGGCACTGGTAAAAAAAAAAACACATGCACAAAACAAGCAAATTCAAACGAAAATTCTTAAAAGCTAATTGCAGAAAGAAAATTCCTTACTTTGACAAAAGGTATCTGTCAGAAATCTAAACAAACATCTATTAGAAGTATTTCTATTGTCAGGAACAAGATAAGGATGCTGATTATCATTGCAATTATCCAAAAAATTTTAGAGGTCCTAGCCAGTGCAATAAGAAAGAAATAAGGGTTAAAATATTTGAAAGGAAGAGAACATTATTATCCATAGATATCATGATTGCCCACCTAGAAAATCAAGCCAATAAACTGAAAAACTATTAGAATTATTAAAAGAGTCTAGTAAGGTATCCAGATACAAAATAAATATTTAACAAATTGATTTCACACACACCAGAATGACCAGTGGGAAAATATAATGGAAATGAAGATCTCATATACCTTATTGATAGAAACTACAGAATACCGAGGAATAAACCTAATTAACATATGCAAAGTCTAGATGAAGAAAGCTACAAAACTTTATTAAAGAACATAAAATGGGCAGACATGCCATCTTCCTGAATGTAAAGAGTCAATATGTGAAGATATTTTTTCCTTTTCAAATTAATCTACAAGTTTATTGCAGTCCCAATCAAAATCTCAACAAAAACTGTTACGGATTTTGAAGAGCTGATTTTTGAAATGTATTTGGAAGAATAAAGGTCTAAGACTACCGAGAAAATTTACAAAAAGAACAAAGTGGGCAGGAAATTGGGGAGGGGGACCTACAAAAGAGTAAAACCTGCTGTAAAACTACAATAGTGGAAACAATACAGTATTGAGGCAGGAAGAGACAAGTAGATCAATAGACCTGGAGAGAAAATACGCAAGTATATCTACATATATTTCAATTTAATGGGGGTGGTATTTCAAATTAATGGGGAAAATTCAATGAATGATGTTGGAAAAATAACTAGCGATTTGGAAAAAACAAAGTTAGACTCCTGCCTCGCACTGCTCATAAAAATTAATTTCAGACTGATTAAATATTTAAACATTAAAATACGACTATAAACAAAATATGGAGCCCTGGTGGTGCAGTAGTTAAGCACTCTGGCTGCTAACCGAAAGGTCAGTGGTTCGAACCCACCAGCTGCTCTGTAGTAGAAGGATGTGGCAGTCTGCTTCCATAAAGATTTACAGCCTTGGAAACCCTATGGGGCAGTTCTGCTCTGTTCTATAGGGTCGCTATGAGTTGGAACCAACTCGATGGCAATTGGTTTTTATAAACAAAATAGAAGAAAATACTAGAGAATAATTTAATAACTTCGGGGTCAGCAGGTCTTCTTAAGTAAGACAAAACCCACTAGCCATAAAAGAAATGATTGACAGATACATAAGCAATAAAAACTTTCTCTACAAAGTAATAGATACCACAAGTAGAGTTGAAAAACAAGATAAAGACAAATATTTTCAATATATATGAACAGAAAGTGGTTATTATTTATAATATATGAGTTTCTAAAATTAATAAGAAACTACAAACACAATTTAAAAATTATGTTTGATGTTGTGTGCCATCGAGTCAATTTTGACTCTTAAAGACCCTATAGGATAGGGTAGAATTGCCCCATGGGGTGGCTGGTGGGTTTGAACGGCCACGCTTTCAGTTAGCAGCTATGCACTTAATTATTGCGGCACCAGGGCTCCTTGGGAAATTTATAGAAGTAAAAATAACAATAAAAATTAGTGGTTGGGAGATGAAAATAAAAAAGATATATTAAAAATGAAAGATTTCCATAATTAGTATTGGTGAGGATGTGGGCAAAGGGTTCTTTCATGTACTTTTGGAAGGAGTATAAACTGATACAACTATCTTGGAGAGTAATTTTGCTTTATCTTCTAAATTTTTAAGTGTGCATTTCATTTGGCCTACAAATTCTTCTAGGAGCCTACCCTGTGCCAATATTTATGTAAGTATGAAAGGCTATATGTGTAAGGATATGTATAAGTAATGCTCCGCATTACTTGTTAGAGAACCTTTAAGTTCTCTTCTACCAAGAATTTTGCTGTTTCTTCCAGAAACAACTTTCCAGTTATTTATCTTAGGCTTCTCTTTCATGCTATAGGCTTTTAAAAAATGTCTAGTGATCCTTGGATGTCCATTCATATTATTTTCAGTTACCTGTTGATATTTAAGACCAAAGCAATGGGAATGCTGGCTGAGAACTCTGTACACATGGACAGAGCGTGTGACCAGGTAAAGCTCTATTAGGTGTTTCTGAGAATGGGGTATCAGTCATTGAGCTGCTCCTTCCCCCAACTCCAGAATGAATACTGAAGTCTAGGCTGTGATTTCCTCTGTTGTCGTTTATTAGTTGATATTCTTCCATCTATTTTCTATCTTTCAAAATTTGCTAAAATCACTTGCCCACTGATGGCCCGCCTCCTATTTTCTTGGTGGCTGTAGGTTCTATCCTTTTTTTCATTCCTTTAGTATCACTGTAACAGATACTTGGGAGGAAGGGAAGAAAAACTCACCTGCTCAGTCTGCCATCTTGAACCAAAAATCTAAAGTTTTATTTATAATATCAAAAAACTGAAGACAATCTAAACATCCCCCAAGAGGGAATGCTTAAATAAGTGATGTTATATCCGTTTTACGGAATACTATGCACCCAAAAAAACATTAAGTAGCTCTATATGTATTTCTATGGAAAGACATCAATATGATATATTAACGTAAAAAAGCAAATTGCAAAAACCATGTGTAATAATGTCAATTAAATAAATGTATACATTTATATCAATTATATTTATATATTTAAGTTATATCATATTGATGTTTGTACTTGCACAAAGGTCTGGAGGATACACGCTAAACTGCTAAGAACAGTCCCTTTTGGGGAAGGCAGTGAATTGAGTGTGGGGTTAACATGAAGAGGGAATTTCATCTTTTTGCTCTATGTCTTGTCTTGTTTGAAATTTTTGTGGTAGGAAAAAAATCTTTGGGTGTAATTGTCATGCAAATGTAAGACATCACATTATTTAGACACCTGCTGCTAATCCAAAGGTTGGCAGTTTGAATCCACCAGCTGCCCCTTGGAAACTCTATGGGGCAGTTCTACTCTGTCCTACAGGGTTTCTATGAGTTGGAATCGACTTGACGGCAACGGGTTAGGTTAGGTTATTTTTACCATACAGAAAGCTGTTCAACTAATAAAGTAAATAAAGGCCAGCAAATTATAGATAATCCATGACACTGGACTGTTCCAGTGCTATCCATGATAATTTCTGTTAAAATGTTTTAGGTAAATGCACTTAAAAGAAAAGGGATTGCTATTTTATTTTCAAAAGCTTATAAACCCTTGAAAATCGCTTCCAAGTCTAAGACTCTATGACAATATAAGGAGTTGGCAGGTAGTACATGTCCTGTATAATCGATTTTTGCTCAGTATGCTTTTATGTCTGAATTCTTAACTGTTACATAATAACATTAGTAAACTGAACTGACTGAACTAGGCCAAACGTTGATATTTCAGCTGAAATAATTTGACCATATCATATTATTAAGAAAGAGGCTGGTAATATAACATGTCAATCATTTTAATAAAATTAGGTTTGATTTTTTATTTCCAAACAGCTGGGTTCAGAATAATTCATATAACCAAGGAGAACGCATAGCCTATGACAGATACAGGGGTTCCAAATTCTTTTTCATTAAGTAAACAAAAAGATCTAGGAGTCTGTAATCCACCAGTCAGTCTGTATTTGGAAGCGTGTGAACAAATAAACACAAAAAATCGGAGCTCAATTCTACAAAGTTATACTGGTTTTCAAACTAAAATAAGATGAATAGATATCCCATCTCCTGAAACATGTGCACCATTAAGCGTTACGGTCCCTTCACTCCAACTCTGCTCAGGGAAACATTAAGTCCTGAGAAGTGGCAAGTCAGCCTCTCCCCCAGCTCCGTGAGGGCCAGTCTTCCTGTGAGTTACAGCAGCGCCAGGGCTTGAACTCAGGCCTTCAGGCTCTGAGACACACAAATCAAATTAAGTCACTAGACTCAAGAGTGATGTTTGTTTCTGGTCTACATGCCTTGTTCTTCTTTTTAGTTTTTGATTTTTAAATTTCAATTTTCACATCCTAACTCTATTATTGCATCTTTAATAAATCACTCCAAATCCTTTCAGAAGCAAACAGTCCAGTTTTTTAAAAGTCAAAGAGGACCATGCACATGAAACTGTGAAAGTGCTCTGGAGATTGAAACGCTATATATACATGGTATGTGCACTATGCTACATATATACATATGGTATGTGTACTATGTTACATATATACATACGGTATGTGTACTATGCTGCATATATACATATGGTATGTGTACTATGTTACACATACACATATGGTATGTGTACCATGTTACATATATACATACGGTATGTGCACTATGCTACATATACACATATGGTATGTGTACTATGTTACATATATACATACGGTATGTGCACTATGCTGCATATATACATATGGTATGTGTACTATGTTACACATATACATACGGTATGTGTACTATGTTACATATATACATATGGTATGTGTACTTTTTTTTTTTACTATGTTACATATATACATACGGTATGTGCACTATGCTACATATACACATGGTATGTGTACTATGTTACATATATACATACGGTATGTGTACTATGCTGCATATATATATACATATATATATATATAGTATGTGTACTATGGTATAGGCAAGGAGAGAGGGAAGGAGAGGGAGGCAGAAGGAGGGGGAGGGAGGGAGAGGGAGGAAGAGGGAGAGAAATGATTTATTCGGTACTGGAAACTCCTCTCACTGTAGCTTGCCCTTCTATTTCTGCTCACCTGCCTTTGCTCACATGGCATCATGTAATATTGCAATGAACTTTATGGATTATCTCATGCACCCCATTCATTACTGGGCATAGGAAGTTGAACTTGACTTTCTGATCACCCTCCCATTGACTCTTGGTACTTTCATTCTTCCTCTGCCTTCCCCCTCCATCTTTTTTATACAGAGAGGGAATTTTGATTCCCTAAAGCTTTGGTGTTCTGACAAATCTCTGAGACAAAAGAAAGGGAACGAACATTTGTCAACTGCCTAGTAAACCCCATGGGCTCTTCCGGGTCCCATTTGACTCTCATGACCACTTATAAAGTCAAGATTTGTATTCCCATACCCCTGACGAAGACACCGAGGCTCTGAGAGCAGTTTCCATTCATACATCCAGGGGATATTCACCCAGAATATCTATTTCATTTTCAGAGGGCCCAGCTCAAAACTGCTTAGTGAATAGGACAAACCATTCTTGCCAGAGGAAAATATACTGGAAAAAAAAAAAAAAACAAAGCTAATAAAAAGTGGCATTGTTTGCTGGTGCATTTGAACACAATCATACTTCAAATAATCCCCTGGAGAACATTTTCCACTCTTGAAGATGGGGTGTTTACGGAGGTGTGATGTCATCATTGGATAAAGAAAAGGGGAAATGCACAAAGACTATTTTTTGCGATTAAAAGTAATATACAAACCACTCAGACCACTAGGCTTATTGCCACTTTGGTGGCTGCTGGGTTTGCCAGAGCAAATGCAACAGCTTTCTACTTTAACTGTATTTGTATCATAGTCTCATCTGCCATCCCTTCCTCCTCTGGCCAATAAAACCAAATGAGGTTAGTTTTGGCTACATTTGACTAGACAGAAAAGGAAGCCTGTAGAATCTGGAGTTTCTGGGTCTAGAGTTATCTTCCGGGGTAATCCTGATACCTGGATGTTTCAAAATTAATGATCCTTCAACTGCTGCAGCCATTGACTGCTGCATGGTCAACAGTGTACCAGAGGAACCTGGGTTCTAAGAACTGTCCAGGTAATCTCTCTCTAATATTATTTATTTTGTTGAGACTACACACAGCAAAACGTACACCAATTCCACAGTTTCTACATGTAAAATTCAGGGACATGGCTTATATTCTTTTGAGTTGTGTGACCATTCTCACTTGCTTTTTCTGAGTTGTTTCTCCCCCATTAACATAAACTCAAAGTTTCCTATCTAATCTTTTGAGTTGCTGTTGCCAGTTTGATCTCATTTAGATAATTCTTTTTTTTTTTTTTTCTTTTTTCAGATTACGGGATTTATTAAGGAAGTAACAGGCTACAATTCAGGTTCAGGAATGCTCAGGATATAGTTCTTTCATCAGGACAGTCTCTTCTTAGCTGTGACCACAAGCATAACTCTTTGTGGCCCCTCAGCCTCTGCCCTGCTTGGGCAAGTGTTACAAAGCTCTGTTAGATCTGCTGATAAGTGCTCAGGGGCACCCCACTCCACCAGTAAGCCTTGGCCAGAAGGTGCTCAGCTCTAGCTCCTTGGGTGGACAAACCTAGCTCCATCAAGTGCCCAGAAGCACCCTACTCCGCCAGCAAGCCTCCTGCCTGAAGGCATTCAGCTTTCTCTCTCTGTGGTCTGGGAAGCCCACCATGCCATCTCCTGCTGGTCTCCTGCCAGTCTCTTGGTTCTGCTGCCTCTGCTGCTGCCATTTCTCTGCCACTGCTTCTTGCTGTCTTGCTGTCTCTGGTGTTACAGCTCTCCCTGTCTCCTGGGTCTAGGAGGGTTTCAGTGCAGGGATCCCAGGTCCAAACGACGTGCTCCTCTCCTGGCTCTTCTTCCTTGGTGGTGGTGAGATCCTCTACTTCCTGCCTCTGGGATGGTACATTTAAAGCCTAGCAGAATGGCAAAACTGACCAATCTCCTTGGTGGGCCACAATTACATTATTTGCACAGTCCCACCAAGTCATTGGGTGGGAGTTACAACACCATGGTGAGAAAGGCCACACATAGATGGGTTGGGGCAAGCATGGAGGGAATGCTAGCTTCATGGCTCAAGACAGCTATGACCCAGTCCAGACCCAACTGAGTCATAGCCCAGAGCTCTCTGATGGGTGGGAGTAACCACGGCTGATATAGACACAGAAGGATCAGGGTTAACCCTGGGTTCTCTGGGCTGCAGAACTGTTATGGACATAGGTGAGGAGTCAAGTCAGGAGCACCATTTAGATGATCCTTAAAAGTGCATAATGCTCAAGGCGGACATTTTTTCCTAGTTTAGCTGAACTGTTGTTTGGTTTAAGAAGACTTTAGGGAATATTTTTGATTTCAGGTTCAAAGATGATTTCAGGACAATAGTTTCAGGAGTTCATCCCGCCTGCATGTCTCCAGAAAGTTTGGAGTCCATGAGAATTTAAAATTCTGCTCTGAATTTCCCCCCTTTTGATCAGGATTCTTTATAGACCATGTATTATCCTTAATAAACTACTCTCAGTGACTGAATTGTGTCCCCCCAAAAGATATGCAGAAGTCATGACCCCTGGTACTTGTGAACATGACCTTGTTTGGAAATAGGGTCTTTGAAGATGTTATCAGTTAAGAGAACATGAAGTCATACTGGAGTAGGATGGGCCCTGATTCAATTCAAGTGGTGTTCTTATAAAAGAGGGGCAGAGACACAGAGAGGCAGATGGGGGAAGGATGGCCACAGGAAGATGCATTTACAAAGTAAAGAATGCCTTAGGCCACCAGAAGCTGGGCAAGACAAGAATGGTCTTCCCCAGCTGACCTGTTGATTTGGACCTCTAGCCTCTAGAACTGTAACACAATAAAGGTCTGTTCTTATAAGCTATGCTAAAAAAAGTGTTATTTTGTATCAGAGGCCCTAGGAAGCTAATACAACTACCAAGCATGGAGCCAGACTGCCTGAGTTCAAATCTCACCTCTGTCTCTTTGTCATGGATTGAACTATGTTTCCTCAAAAATGTGTGTGTCAACTTGGTTAGGCCATGATTCCCAGTATTCTGTGGTTATCCCCCATTTTGTGATTGTAATTTTATGTTAAAGAGGATTAGGATGGGATTGTAACTCCACCCTTACCCAGGTCACATCCCTGATCCAAGTAAAGGGGGTTTCCCTGGGGTGTGGGCTGCACCACCATTTATCTCTTAAGATATAAATAAGAAAGGGAAGCAAGCAGAGAGTTGGGAACCTCGTACCACCAAGAAAGCAGCACCAGGAGCAGAATGCGTCCTTTGGAGCTGAGATTCCTGTGCTGAGATGCTCTCAGGCCAAGAGAAGATTGATGCATCACAAGGACTTCCTCCAGAGCCAACAGAGAAAGCCTTCCCCTGGAGCTGATGCCCTGAATTTGGACTTGTAGCCTACTGGAATGAGGGAGAATAAACTTCTCTTTGTTAAAGCCATCTACTTGTGGTATTTCTGTTATAGCAGCATGAGGTAACTAAGACGCTATTATTTGCTGTGTGACTTTGGCAAGTTACATAGTCTCTTTGTGCCTGTTTCCCCATCTGTAACACAGGGATGGGAATAGCTCCAAGCTCTTAGGGCTGTTGCTTGAGAGGGTTCAGCGATTTAATATATGTAAAAAAAAAAAAAAAAGAATAGTGCCTTATAGCCTAAAAAGCCCTATGAAGTGGTTCAACTCTGACACATAGGGTTGCTATGAGTTGAAATTGACTTGATGGCATCTAACGACAACACATATGCACTAGAAATTGGTAAAAACTAATTTGTGTTACTGCTTTGCTTTGCACGGAATGCAAACAGCCTGGAAACCCAGAAGAAAGTGTCATAGAAATCTTCTTTTTCAGGAAAATGGGTTAAAAATGGGCTTTCGATATTTATGATATTGCTCATAATGATTGCAGAGTGGTTCTGCAGACTCTGAAGCTGTTCAGAAGACACACATACTACTTACTTAGAGGCCCACTGCCACAGACAGCTAAAGCAGAAAAGAGAAAAATGACTTTTGCTTTAGGCTTCTAAAGGATGAAGGGCCAGATTGGATCATCACTGCTCCTGGCCACCTTGAACCCCAACAGAACAAAGACTGGCAGATCTCCTGGCTTTGCAAATAGACTCTCCCATCTCAGAGACATAATTTAGCTTGCTGTCTATCTAATAACTATGCTTCTGTTTAAGAAGCAAAGACTGGGTTAAATGTGCAGATGATAAACACTTCCAAGAAGGAGTTTTTTGCTTTCTCCACTAGTGAAATTTCTCCACTAATTTCAAGGGGGAGGCCAGGTGGCACTTCTGGCATGTCCCAGAGGCACCTTTTACATGTCCAGGGACCTCTGGACAGTGCTGTGTCCATCTCACAACCCTGGAAGAATTAAATCAAATGGCAGTGACAGATGGTTTCCTCTGGAAAGAGACCAAACTTACCCAAATAGTTGTTGCTCTTGTACATCTCTGTGATGTTGATTTTTGTGGCTCCCTGAGGAATCTCAACCACTCGGTGGTAGCCCAGACTGGTGAGGGCGTGCTTAAACACGCCAGACACAACCTGACAACCGGTGTTATCGCCTCCACACACCCCGCACTTGTCCACGACTTTGTCGGAGCCCAGGTAGTCATCACAGCCAATACTCTGCAAAGAGGCAGAACACAAAAGACTCTTATAGCAAATATCAGAATCATCTAGGGAGGAAGGAGGGGAGAGAAGATGACTGAAGACCTCTTATAGATGAAGAATTTCATTTTTCCCTTCTCTCAAAAGATATTGATGAAGCACCTACTCTGGGCAAGGCACTTTTCTAGGTACTTGTGAAATGTACATCACAGAGGCAGGTTAAGCACCTCTGAAAGTAAACCAAACCAGTTGCCACTGAGTCAACTCTGATTCATGGCGACCCTGTGAGTGTCAGAGTAGAACTCAATGGTGGATTTTTTGGAAGTGGATCGCCTGGCCTTTCTTCCAAGGCAACTCTGAGTGAACCTGAACCTTTTGGTTAGCTGTCAAGTGCTTAACCTTTTGAACCACCCAGGGACTCCACCAATAGTAAACAAGACAAGTAAATAGAGTGTGTTCGGTGGTAGTAAATGATCAGTAGAAAAATAATGCAGGGAACAAGAATAGGGAAGATGTGGGGGCTGAAAAATTTATTTACATAGGGTGGACAGTGAAGCTGTCCCCCAAATTCATATACCTGTTGCTCTCTGGGAGGAAGAGCCTGGAAAATGCTTGAGTTTTTATATAGAGATTCTCTTTGGAGCCATGACAAGCACTGCATCTAAAATTGGGGTTTTATCTCCAAGTCATCCATTTTAAATTACAGACAATACAAACATTTAACAAAGTACCCCTAAAAAAGCCACCTGCAAAGGGAACGGGCTTATCCAGGATGGAAGATGGAAAGAAAATGGAAGGAATACACAAAGTCAGTATACCAAAAAGAATTGGTTGACTTTCAGCCATTTCAGGAGGTAGCATATGATCAAAACCAACGGTACCGAAGGAAGAGGTCCAAGTTGCACTGAAAGCTTTGGCAAAAAACAAGGCTCCAGGAACTGACAGAACACCAACAGAGATATTTAAAAAAGTGGATGCAACACTGGAAGCGCTCGCTTGTCTATGCAAGAAATACGGAAGACAGCTATCCGGCCAACCAACTGAAAGAGATCCATATTCGTACCCATTCTAAAGAAAGATGACCCAACAGAATGTGGAAGTTATTGAACAATATTATTAATATGACACATAAGTAAAATTTTGTTGAAGATCATGCAAAAGCAGCTGCAGCAATACTTCAACAGGGAACTGCCAGAAATTCAAGCCAGGTTCAGAAGAGGAGACAGAATGAGGGAAATCGCTGCTGATATCCAACGGATCTTGGCTGAGAGCAGAGAATACCAGAAAGATGTTTACCTGTGTTTTATTGATTATGCAAAGGCATTCAGCTCTGTGGATCACAACAAATTATGGATAACACTGCGAAGAACGGGCATTTCAGAATATTTAATTGTGCTGATGAGGAGGAACCTGTGCATTGACCAAGAGGCAGTTGTTTTAATAGAACAAGGGGATACTACATGGTTTAAAGTCAGGAAAGGTGTGCATCAGGGTTGTATCCTTTTACCATACTTATTCAATCTGTATGGTGAGCAAATAATCCGAGAAGTTGGACTATATGAAGATGAAGGCAGCATCAGGATTGGAGGAAGATTCATTAAAAACCTGCCATATATAGATGACACAACCTTCCTTGCTGAAAGTGAAGGGGACTTGAAGCACTTACTGATGAAGATCAAAGCCCACAGCCTGCAGTATGGATTACATCTTAACATAAAACAAAAATCCTCACAACTGGACCAATAAGCAACATCACGATAAACGGAGAAAATCCTGAAGTTGTCAAGTATTTCATTTTACTTGGATCCTCGATCAACGGCCATGGAAGTAGCAGTCAAGAAATCAAATAACATATTGTGTGGGGCAAATCTGCTGCAAAAGACCTCTTTAAAATGTTAAAAAGCAATGATGTCACCTTGAGGGCTAAGGTGCGCCTGACCGAAGCCATGGTATTTTCAATCACTTCATATGCATGTGAAAGCTGGAAAATGAATAATGAAGACCAAAGAAGAATTGTGTCAGCCTTTATGTTATGGTGTTGGCGAAGAATATTGAATATACCATGGGTGGCCAGGAGAATGAACAAATGTCGTGGAAGAAGTATAGCCAGAATGCTCATTAGAAGTGAGGATGGTGAGACTTCATCTCTTGTACTTTGGATGTGACATCAGGAGGGACCAATCCCTGGAGAAGGGCATCATGCTTGGTAAAATGAAGGGTCAGTGAAAAAGAGGAAAACCCTCAATGAGACGGATTGACACAGTGGCTGCAACAATGGGCTCAAACAAAGCAGTCGTTGTGAGGATGGCGCAGGACTGGACGGTGTTTCCTTCTGCGGTACACAGGGTCCCTATGAGCCAAAATTGACTTGATGGCACCTAACAACCCCTAAATAGTATTTCCAGGCTCAGCTTCTTAGGAAATTAAATTCTTTGGAATATGAATCCCCACTGGTTGACTATGCATAACTAAAGAATTGACTGGTGGGACTTTTATGTAACTACCCCCAAAACACTTTCCCCCAGGCAGAAGAGTGAAGGGAAGCAAGAGACAGTCAACAAGCTGGATGATGAGCTTCAAGATAACGGGTGCTCTTTACATAGTGAGGAAACCCTGGTTAAGGGTTCGGCTGCTAACCAAAAGGTCAGCAGTTCAAATCCACCAGGTGCTCCTTGGAAACCCTGTGGGGCAGTTCTACTCCATCCTATAAGGTCACTATGAGTCAGAATCTACTCGACGGCAACGGGTTTGGTTTTTCTTATAGTGAGTTGCATCAGTGTTAAAAGGGAACTGTGACTTTTTACGTTTTTCCCCCCACTCACCAAAAAAGAATCTTCCCATTACTCATCCCAAGGTCTTTTTTCTTTCCTTCCTCTCCTTCAGTCCTGTTTCTGTTGGGGTAATTCCATTTTGCATTAAAAAAAACGGAATGGAACGATCTTCATGGAATCCTTTTCTACTTCTGGAGCTATAGGGCTCATGATCATGTTTCCTGAACCCAAAATTGAGACTTATGGTCTGAGCAAAGAGTTCTGTCACATTTCCGGGGACAGATGAAATGAGTGGAGCATAGTTTAGACAATAAAACACTGGAATTATAGGGTTATTTCACCAGGTAATGGGGATATGGCAAGCATTCTTGATGTCAGAATGGCATTCTAAAACTTGAGACACATGCTTGCTGAATCACAGGTTTGTATTAGTTCTTGAATTTTAAGGGCAATTGCTAGATCACTTCTCAGGGCACAGTGGTCAGCAAAAGTCCACTTTTGATTTTGTGAAACAATCCTGTGTCTGTTCACGTGGGTCCTACAGGTGAAATCCTACAGGCCGAATCAAATCAAAAGGTGTTCTTTCTTCCCCCTCCAACCTCGCATTTGATTGACGCCTTTCTGTAGGGACTCCACGTCTACATTATTGTTTCCATATTCCTCAGTGCACATTAGTCCATCAATAATAACTGGTCTCCCTTCACAAATAGCTTCTCTGTAAAACGTTATTCCTGACACTAACAGGACATCATCTCAATATGTTCATCCACATTCAATTTGCCTTTCAAATTGCCATGTTTGCAAGGTATTTCGCCTCCCTCAAATATTTCTTGCCCCTGCCTCATACACATTTTAGCAGAAAAACAAGGAAAATGTTTTCTGTGCTTGGTTTTCACCCCTCCTCCCAACTCCCGTGTTCTTCCTTCTTTGGAAACAAAAAATGCCACCACCAACAGAGGTATTGAAAAGTAGAATCCGTGTTTTTCTTGCCAAATCAAGATTGGAACCAACTTAAGGAGATGCCCTGATTGTTGCTGATGGGGAAGGCAGAGAAGAAAGATGGCCAGCACTTACCCCCTGCTCTGTCTAGCTACATCTCGCCCTCCTCCCCTTTCCCTACCTATGGTCCATTCCTGCTACCCTTGAACTCAAATTTATTTCAGACTGAGCTCATTCTCATGGGGACACCCCAGGTAAAGTGAACAATGCTGTTATGTGTTGATTTGTGTCCTCCAAAAAGACATGCTCAAGTCCTAACATATGGTACTTGTGAATGTAACCTTATTTGGAAATAGGGTCTTTGTAGGTGTAATTAATTAGTTGACATGAGGTCACACCGGAGTAGGGTGGGCCCTGATCCGATATGACTGGTGTCCCTATGAGAAAAGGAGAAGAGACACAGAGACAGAGACACACAGGGAAGAACGCCCTGTGATAAAAGAGGTAGAGACTGGAGTGCTGCGTCTAAGAGCGAAATGATGTCAAGGACTGCAACCACCAGAAGTAGGAAGAAGGCATAGAACAGACTCTCCCTCAGAGCTCTCTAGAAGGAAACCACCAAGTTTTTCTTTTTTTGTCATTGTTAGGTGTTACGGAGTCAATTTTGATTCCTAGTGACCTCATGTGACAGAGCAGAACTGCCCCATAGGGTTTTCTAGTCTGTAACCATCTTTTTTTAAAAACTTTTTTTATTTTACTTCAGATGAAGGTTTACAGAGCAAACTCGTTTCTCATTGAACAATTAATACATATATTGTTTTGTGACATTGGTTGCCAACCACACATATCAACACTCTCTCCTTTTTGACCTTGAGTTCCCCAATACCAGCTTTCCTGTCCCCTCCTGCCTTCTCATCCTTGCCCGTGGGCTGGTGTGCCCATTTAGTCTCGTTTTGTTTTATGGCCCTGTCTAATCTTTGGCTGAAGGGTGAACCTAAGGATTGACTTCATTACTGAGCTGTAAGGGTGTCCGGGGGCCACACTCTCTGGGTTTCTCCAGTAAGTTTGGTCCTTTTTTTGCGTGTGTGTGAGTTAGAATTTTTCTACATTTTTCTCCAGCTCTGTCCAGGACCCTCTACTGTGATCCCTGTCAGAGCAGTCGGTGGTAGTAGCCAGGCACTGTATAGTTGTGCTGGACTCAGTCTGGTGGAGGCTGCAGTACTTGTGGTCTATTAGTCCTTTGGACTAATCTTACCCTTGTGTCTTTAGTTTTCTTCATTCTCCCTTGCTCCAGAAGAGGGGAACACCAACTTTGACACCTTGATTTTGCACTCCTAGGCTTCAGAATTGTGAGAGAATAAATCTCTGTTGTTTTAGGCAGTCCGGTTTGTAGTATTTTGTTATGGCAGCCTTAGGAAACTAATACCAAACCAAAACCAAACCAGTTGCCAACAAGCCAATTCCATGTGGGTCAAAGTAGAGCTGTGGTGCAGAGGGTCTTCAATAGCTGATTTTTCAGAAGTAGATTATCAGGCCTTTCTTCTGAGGACCCTCTGGGTGACTTGAACCACCAACCTTTTGGTTAGCAGCCAATTGCTTAATCATTTGCACCACTCAGGGACTTGGGAAACTAATACAAATGCACAGAAAGGCATGGAGGTAGGAAAGAACACAGCATGTTCACAGAATGACATACTGAAGCCCGGGGTTGCTGGGAAGGCATGGCACGAGGCTGGACAGTTCAGCTGAATTTGTTAAGAGTCTTGTTTGCCAAGCTGAAGAATTTGAATTTTATCCTATGGTATCACCAGCCAGACCAATCCTCAGCTCCCAGCCCAGTTAGAATGGAATCATCACAAGGAAATTACACAACCCTGCATCACTCCAGACAAGCACGGCCAGATGAAACGTCACTTTATCTTGTGAATCAGAGATTATTTAAACTCTCTGCACAGTTCGAGGGGCTCCCCACCAGATTTCCTGCACAGCATGGTCACTCTGAATGAATCTAGGCACGAGGAGGGAGAACTGGAGCAGTTTTTCCTGATAGAAGTCCAAATATCCTGGAGGTTGGCTTCAGTGGAGCGTGTGGTCACATGAGCAGTGCCAAAGACTAAAGGTGGCATCCTGCTTCCTCAGAGACTACCCCTGGACTATGAGCACCCAGGGCTCACTCCTCAAGTGTGAACCTTCCTTAGGGGGGAAAATGAGCTGAGAGGAGCAGCCCTCTAGTGGCTACCCAGGGTCTCCAAGAGACTGGGTTGCCATGGACCTGCCAATGCACCACATTCACTTCACAAAGGAAGGACAGTGCCAGAATGAGAACTGCAGGTGACACACATTCAAGACCTTTGAGACTGTAGGCGCAATGCATATTTAACAACTGTCCCTTCTGCACAGGGTTGTTGTGAGGATCAGATGATACAATGAGGGGAGAACAGCCAACTTGGATTGGACGTTCAATGAGGACATGGCTGAGGAGGTGCCCTTGGTCTAAGACCTGGAGCGCAGCATTCCTGGCAGTGGGAACAGCAAGTGCAAAGGCCCTGAGGCAGGAGTGAAAGGAGGCCACTGTGGCTGAGGCAAGGGTACCTAGTGAACAGCAGTAGGATGCAGGGCCCCTGTAGGCCTTGGTATGGAGTTTCATCTAAAAGTATTAAGAGAGGACAGGTTGGTTTTAAGCTGAGGAATGGCTTTACTGTATCAGAGAAGGGAATTCGTTTGTTCAATGAATATTGATTGGGCCCAACTAAGCATCAGGCACTGAAGATACCATGGTAAGCAGAACAGACATGGTTCCTGGCTTCGTGCCACTTATAGCTTAGCAGGGGAACCAGGTGTTAATAAATAAATACGTAACAATAAACAGAATAAATAAATAATAAGTTGAAATTGAATAAATAAATTTAAAAACTGAGCACCACATTTGAAAAAGAAATAATAAATAGAAAAAATAATACAAAAATAAACAAATAACTACATTTCAATACAGGAAAGAGAGGTGGAGGGTGCTATGAACTTGACCTAGTCAGAGATGTCAGCAAAGCTTGTTGGAGGAAGTGACAATCAAGGGAGATGTGAATCAGGGGCATACCAAGTATAGCTGACACCTGTAGTGGCTCATTTTCTAAAACTCCTCTATAAGACAAAATTATGTTTATTAGTAATCCTGAAATGAAGCAAATACTGGCCAGAAAAGAAACAACAGCAGTAAAATTTTTCTCTTCTTCAATATATAATCCAGGTACTAAAGCAAAAACAAAAAAGAAAGTAAATATTATAGTTCAAAAAAGGAAAAAAATGACGGATCAATATTTCTAATTACATTAATGTAATTTTGAAAAAAAAAAGTCACTTGGAAGAGAAAATACTTCTACCTCCATATCGATCTGCTACGGTAAAGAATAATAATGTTATAGTTTGTTTTTCAGCCTTAACTTCTGTAAATTTGTTAATCTATCTTTATTCATCATTGATCCCAGAATATTTTTTACTGATTTTATTAATTTTAAATTGGAAGTTTCTTTCGCATGAAGCAACACATACACAAAAAGGGAAAGTCTTAAATAAAGATGAGTTTAGCAGAAATTCAAAAAAATCCTATTTCACAGTGAACTCCAGAAATTGCAATACTACCCATGACTTTGTTTCTTCAGTATTGATTCTAGTGGCTTTCAAAAGTCTATGTTATTGAAAAATTTTAAACACAAATAAAAACTCCAAATAGTCATATAGAATGATAAAGTAATTGAAATTGTATTTCTTAATCTTTGTAAATGTTGTGCTATCACTGTTTATTTCAAATCTACTTTGAGTAGATTCCGACTCACATCTATCCTATAGGACAGAATAGAACTGCCTTCTAGGGTTTCCAAGGAGCAGCTGGTGGATTCAAACTGCAGACCTTTTGGTTAGCAGATGAGCTCTTAACCAGTATGCTACCAGGGCTCCACTCTTTACGTAGTATGTGGTATGTAATACCACATGAGTTGGAGACTTAAAGTATATTGACGCAAGTTCTAATGATTCCAAAGGCATTGTGATCTTATTCACAAAACAAATGTGTGAAGCTGAAAACCTATGTATTGATGTTGACTATATAACTGGGAATTCTCCAAATTAACTTCCATGTAAAATATGATGTTTATTAAAGGATAAAGTAATAAGTAATGTCCTAATTTGATGCTCAGAGTCCCTGGGTGGTGGAAATGGTTAAGCACTCAGCTACTAACCAAAAGGTTGGTTGTTTGAATCTACCCAGAGGTCTCTTGGAAGTAAGCCCTGGTGTTGTACTTCTGAAAGGCCTCAGTTATTAAAAACCCTCCGTAGTCCAGTTCTACTTTGGGACACACGGGGTCTCCGTGAGTCAGAACTGACAGCAGCTGGTTTGGTAAATTCGAAGCTTACATATATATTAGGAAAACTCATCAGTAACGCAGCATTGTTGAAAACGTGTTGTTAGGTGCCATCCAGTCAGTTCTGACTCAAAGCGAACTTATGTACGACAGAACGAAACTCTGCCCGGTCCTGCACCATCCTCACAATCATTGCTCTGTTTGAGCTCATTGCTGCAGCCACCGTGTCAAACCATCCCATCGAAGGTTTTCCTCTTTTTTGCTGACCCTCTACTTTACCAAGTATGATGTCCTTCTCCAGGGACTGGGACCTCCTGATAACATGTCCAAAGTACACGAGACAGTCTCACTATTCTCACTTACTTCTGGCTGTACTTCTTCCAAGACAGGTTTCTTCATTCTTCTGGCAGTCCATGGTACATTCAATATTCTTTGCCAACACCATAATGCAAAGGCTTCGATTCTTCTTCTGTCTTCCTTATTCGTTGTCCAGCTTTTGCACACATATGAGGTGACTGAAAATACCGTGGCTTGGACTTAGTCCTCAGGGTAACATCTTTGCTTTTTAACATTTCAAAGAGGTCTTTTGTAGCAGATTTGCTCAATGCAGTATGTCATTTGATTTCTTGATTGCTGCTTCAGTGGGCCTTGATGTGGATCCAAGTAAAATGAAAATCTTGAGAACATCAATCTTTTCTCCATTTGTCATGATGTTGCTTCCTGATCCAGTTGTGAGAATTTTTGTTCTCTTTATGTTGAGGTATAGTCCATACTGAAGGCTGTAGTCTTTTATCCTCATCAGTAAGTGCTTCAAGTCCTCTTCACTTTCAGCAAGCAAGGTAATGTCATCTGCATATTGAACGTTGTTAATGAGATTTCCTCCAATCCTGATACTGTGTTCTTCTTCTTGTAGGCCAGCTTCTCAGATTATTTGCTCAGCATACAGATTAAATAAGTACGGTGAAAGGATACAACACCTTTCCTGACTTTAAACCACGCAGTATCCCCTTGTTCCGTTCGAACAACTGCCTCTTGGTCTATGTATAGGTTCTGTGTGAGCACAATTAAGTGTTCTGGAATTCCCATTCTTCGCAATGTTATCCATAATTTGTTATGATCTACACAGTCAAATGCCTCTGCACAGCCAGTGAAACACAACTAAACATCTTTCTGCAATATGCTGATGATACGATCTTGCTTGCTGAAACTGAAGAGGACTTGAAGCACTTACTGATAAAGATCAAAGTATGGATTGTACCTCAACATAAAGAAAACAAAAATCCTCACAACTAGACCAATAAGCAACATTATGATAAACGGAGAAAAGACCGAAGTTGTTGAGGATTTTATTTTACTTGCATCCACAATCAACACCCATGGAATCAGCAGTCAAGAAATCAAATGACGTATTGCACTGGGCAAATATTCTGCAAACCAAACCAAAAAACCAAACCCACCGCCGTCGAGTCGATTCCGACTCATAGCAACCCTATAAAAGACCACTTTAAAATGTGTTAAAAAGCAAACAAGTCTCTTTGAGGACTAAGGTGCACCTAATCCAAGCCATGGTATTTTCAATTGCCTCATACACATGTGAAAGCTGGATAATGAATAAGGAAAACTGAAGAATTGATGCCTTTGAATTACGGTGTTGGCAAAGAATATTGAACATACTATGGACTTCCAGAAGAGCGACCGAGTCTGTTTTGGAAGAAGTACAGCCAGAGTGCCCCTTGGAAGCAAGGATGGCAAGACTTTGTCTCATGTACTTTGGACATATTATCAGGAGGGACCAGTCCCTGGAGGGACATCATACTTGGTAAAGTAGATGGTCAGCAAAAAAGAGGAACACCCTTAACTAGACGGATGGACACCATCTCTCCAACAATGGGCTCAAGCATAACAACGATTGTGAGGAGGGCATAGGACTAGGCAGTGTTTCGTACTGTTGTACATGGGGTTGCTATGAGCTGGAACAGACTGGACAGCACCTAACAACAAACATCTTTTTGGTATTCTCTGCTTTCAGCCAAGATCCATCTGACATCAGCAATGACACCCTTTGTTCCACACCTTCTTCTGAAGCAACCGACCACTAATGCCAAAATGAAGAAACTGAAGATATTTACCAACTTCTGCAGTCTGTAATTGATCAAACATGCAATCAAGATGCATTTGCACTGATTATTACTGGTGATTGGAATTGAAAATTGGAAGCAAAGAAGAAAGATCAATAGTTGGAAAATAAGGCCTTGGTGCTAGAAACAATGCCAGACATCGCACGACGGAGTTTTGCAAGACTAACAACCTATTCATTGGAAATACATTTTTTTAACAACATAAATGGTGACTGTACACATGGACCTCATCAGATGGAACACACAGGAATCAAATCGACTATATCTGTGGAGTGAGACAATGGAGAGGCTCAATATCATTAGTCAGAACAAGGCCAGGGGCTGACACTGGAACAGACCAGTAAGTGCTGACATGCAAGTTCAAGTTGAAGCTGAAGAAAATTAAAACAAGTGCACAAAGGCCAAAGTATATCCCATCTGAATTTAGAGACCATATCAAGAATAGATTTGACACACTGAACACTAATGACAGAAGACCAGACCAGTTGTGGGATGATAACAAGGACATCATACAGGAAGAAAGCAAAAGGTTATTAAAAAGGTCAGGAAAGAAAGAAAAGATGAAAATGGAAGTTAGCAGATACTCTGCAACTTGAATGTAGAGTACCTAAAGTGAACAAAAGAAATGATGAAGTAAAAGTACAGAACAGAAGATTCCAAAAGGTAGCTTGAGAAGACAAAGTGAAGTATTATAATGAAATGTGCAAAGACCTGGAATTAGAAAACCAAAAGGGAAGAACACGCTGAACATTTTTCACGCTGAAAGAACGAAAGAAAAAAAATTCAAGCCTTGAGTTGTAATACTGAAGGACTCTATGGGCGAAATATTGAAAGACCCAGGAAGCATCAATAGAAGATACACAGAGTCACTGTACGAAAAAGAACTGGTCAACGTTCACCCATTTCAGGAGGTAGCATATGATCAAGAGCTGATGGTACTGAAGGAAGAAGTCCAAGCTGCACAGAAGGCATTGGCAAAAAACAAGCCTCCAGGAATTGATGGAATATTAACTGAAATTTTTCAACAAATGGATGAAGCCAAATTCACGTATGCCAAGAAATTTGGAAGACAGCTACCTGGCCAACCAACTGGAAGAGATCTATATTTGTGCCCATTCCAAAGAAAGGATATCCAACAGAATGTGGAAATTACCAGAAGTTGAGAACTTAGGCTGAGAAAATGTTTTTCAAGGAGGAGTCTGTTTTATCACTGCTGTTGTATAGAACTGCTCACAATTGACAGTGTTAAAAAAAAAAAAAGACTGACTTTTACTCGATTTAGTATTGTTTGAAAATTCTCCACAGACAGTATAGTCCCTATTGCATGCACCTATGGCTGACTTCCCCCAAACGTTGCCCCCCTCCCCCGCACTACCCTGATCCAAAGGTTAAACAGAGATTAATTAAAGGAAGGGCAAGAGAGAGTGTTCGAGACAAAACTCTTGTGACGGAAAGAAATGATCTGTGTCTTGGTTGTGGCTATTAAATCCCAAGGAAGAGAAGAGACGTACTTCTATTTCATTGGAGAGGTTTCCTTCTTTGATTAAATAATTCATCCTTATGTCGTGAAGAAAGCAGTTCAGCTATTAGCAGGAGAATTACTCTTGCCCCACCAAGGGCTTACCATAAGATCTAAAAGGAAGGGAGCAAGTACTCAGCATATACAGACAATCCCAGGGAATTACAATCATTGGTTTATGGGTGAGTGTCTCCCAGTAGCATGGCTTAAGCCATCTTCACATCCTAGTTCAAAGCCTTTGGACCACACGCAGTAGGATTCCTTAGGGAGAATAATAAAATACAGATTTCTGGGCCCCACTTTAAATTAAGACTCTCTGCGGGTGGCACCAGGGATTCTTAACATGCTCCCGTTGGTGATTCTGTTGTACCCTGTAGTTTGAGAACCATTGGTTTAATACATGGTAGTTAAAGGGTTCTTCTCAGGTCCTTTTATTAAAAGAAAAATCAGAATTGGACACTGAGTGACTACACTGGGGGCCGTTTGTATAACCCCAAGCTGCATCAGACACTGACTCTGCCTAACAGATGTGATTAGACATACATACAAATAATTATAAGATATTAGACAATGAGGAGTCCCTGCATTCTCTATGTCATGTTGGGACAAGATAAAATCTCTTCTAGAAAATTGATAATTAACAATGGACATAAAGTCTGGAGGCTGTTGCAGAATCCCAGCTTGAACTAGGGGAGTGGTGACTGAGTGAAGAGGATTTGAGAGATGTTTAGGAAGCAAAATGTGCCTGATTGGTTGGGAAAGGGAGAAGGGTGTTTGAATCCTCCACTTCTTCTTCACCATCATCATATCCAACATTTATAGAGCTCTCTGAACATATTTTTCTCATTTAATCTTAAAAGGTACCTGTGAGATGACTGGAAACGAGGAAACTAAGGCTTAGGAGAAAGGTTAGAGAACTAGTAAGAGGTAGAGCTGAAATTTGAACTAGGGTCTGACTCACAACTCATGCTTTTAATCATTATACAAAAACCGCCTCCCCAAATGATCAGAGGTCATGCTAAGGGTTCTACCTTTGTTGAAGGCCTAAATGATGGCAGTGACCTAGGTACAAAAGAACAAACTCAAAACAGTGGTATCATAGAGAGCTGGTGACTGTGGCATTTTCCTCTAATATCATGAAGGATCAACCATATTACATACCTTTACCATAACAGCTGTTTTAATACCACACTTTACACATAGTAAATTAATAAATATTTGAGCTCATCTCCATATTATCTTTCATTATAACTTTTTAATTTGAAATAGTTTGACTCATAAGAAGTTGCAAAAATATTAGAGAGCTTCTACGTACCCTTCACCCAGCTTCCCCCAATGATAATATCTTATATAACCATATACCAAAACAAACAGAAAAAACCCACACAGTTGCCATATAGTTGATCACGATTCATGGCGACCCCATGCGTGTCAGGGTAGAACTGTGCTCCATAGTGTTTTCGATGGCTGATTTTTTGGAAGTAGGCCTTTCTTCCGATACATAACCATAGTACATTGTTAAAAACCAGGAAACCAACTTCAGTAGAATTCTTTTAACTCAAAGATGGACCTTATTCAGATTTAACCAGTTTTTATATGCTCTCTTTTCCTGAGGGAGGGGTGCATATTTCTATCAAATTTTATCACGTGTAGATGTGTATTAGTAATGCTATTTCAAAAGTGCTGGTGGCATAGTGGTTAAGAGCTCGGCTTCTAACCAAAAGGTTGGCAGTTCAAATCTACCAGCCGTTCCTCGGATACCCTATGGGGCAGTTCTACCCTGTTCTATAGGGTCAAAATGTGTTGGAACCAACTCGACGTCACCTCACAACAAAAACATTTTGAAAATAGCTGATATTCTCCTCTAAAACATGCCTGTGCAATTGATAAGTGGAGCTGATGTCATTTAGCAGGAGAAGCAGTTTGGCATGATGGAAAGAATGTTGGACTGGGGATAGGGAAGACTGGCATCTAGTCCTGGCTGGGGCCTTGATTTGCTGTGAGATGCTGGATGGGTCACTGCTCTCTGAAGTTGGCTCTGAAAACATTCCCACCACCATCCAGACCTTACAGGGAACAGTGTCCAGGAATGAACCTGGACTGAATTTCAGTTTGCATATCAGGATGCTGGTCAATTACATCTCTGATGTGGATACTTAACAGTGCTGGCCTGTGTCCCCACGCCCTTTCAGAAGTTCCACCACAGTGTCATCAAGGGAGTGATGACATTTATGGTCAGCATTGGAGTCTACCAGACATGGGTTCTCGTGCTGGCTCTACCACTTATATGAGTTTAGTATCTTCAGCATGTTAATGAACTGTTCTGGCCTCAGTTTCTTTATCTGTGAATGGGGATAGTAACGGCATGTCTACCTCATAGGCCTGTTGTGAGGATCAGGTGAGGTAAGCATGGAAGATACTTAGCAGAATGCTGCAACATGATAACTTCTGAGGAAATGCTGGTTTTTATTACCACTGTCTTCACACATCTGGTTTCTCAACTACTAGCTGAAAGGTTGGCAGCTGGAACTCACCCAAAGGTGCTTTGGAAGACAGGCCTGATAATCTGCTTCCAAAAGATAGCAGCCTTGAAAACCCTATGGAGCAGTTCTACTTTGTAATATACGGGGTCGCCATGAGTCGAAACTGACAACAACTAACAACAAAACAACAACACTTGTTTTCATCAGGAATCAATCCACTTTCAAGTAAATCCTATCATCATGTGAAGAGCCCTGGTGGTGCAGTGGTTAAGTGCTCAGCTGCTAACCAAAAGGTCTGCAGTTCTAAACCCATCAGCCGCTCCTCAGGAGAAAGATGTGGTAGTCTGCTTCCATAAAGATCACAGCCTTGGAAACCCTATGGGGCAGTTCTACCCTGTCTTATAGGGTCGCTACGAGTCAGAATGCACTCAATGACAATGGGGTCATCATGTAACTACCGAGGTCCTCTCCTCTTTTTACAACACTTTCTATTCCCTCTGAGTCAGAAATACTCTCTTCTTCATTTGGATGAATTCAGAAAAGTCTGTAGAGCTGAGAAAAGGCCGAGGCACACCACAAAGGCAAGACACCTTCTATGGCTTCTTCACGCTTACTGTTACTGAATGGTCACAGCGTCCTTTGAAGAGAGACAGGAAGAACATCTGCTCCCTGATCTTTAGTATTGGTTTTTTGCTCACTGTCATGGATTGAATCGTGTCCCCCCAAAATATGTGTCAACTTGGTTAGGCCACGATTCCCAGTACACTGTGATTGTCCTCCATTTTGTGATTGTAATTTTATGTTAAAGAGGATTAGGGTGGCATTGTAATACCACCCTCACTCAGGTCACCTCCCTGATCCAGTGTAAACGGAGTTTCCATGTGGTGAGGCCTGCATCATCTTTTATCTCTCAAGAGATTAAAGGGGAGCAAGCAGAGAGTTGGGGACCTCATACCACCAAGAAAGCAGCACAGCACGTCCTTTGGATACGGGGTCCCTGAGCCTGAAAAGCTCCTTGACTGGGGAAGATTCAGGACAAGGACCTTCCTCCAGAGCTGACACAGACAGAAAGCCTTTCCCTGGAGCCGATGCCCTGAATTTGGACTTGTAACCTACTAGACTGTGAGAGAATAAATTTCTCTTTGTTAAAGCCATCCACTTGTATTGTTTCTGTTGTGGCAGCACTAGATGACTAAGACAGTCACATGTATTGCAGTTCAAAAGAGGTATGTCTCACTGTTACAAAGGTGAGTGAACAGCAACCATAGCCTTAGTATGTGTCCACTGATTTCTGCAACATGTTGTAGGAAAACTTTACACGTTGCAAGCCATCACAGGAGAAATTGTTCAAGAATTACCCCAATTGTGTGCCAAAAATAAACCTAAATAAAATTTCCCGAAGGGAAATGAGCTATTTGAATGACATAGTTGGTGGTGAATTTCACAGGGAGGAGGCCTCTGTCCATCATGGTGGGGTGGGCTGGTGCCAGGCGGTCAGATAGTAGAGGTTCTGATCCCCTAATGGGAAGCAGATGTTTCTGTGCAAGTAACAAACACAGGAGATAGGGCAGCCTTAGCTGGTTGGCACGGTGAGACCAGCAGGTATAACTGGGTGCCTTTACAATTATGCTGTCACAGCGGTGTGGGAGAACGTTATTATCAAAATGATTAGTAACTAACACCAATTTACTTATATCTAAAAACAAAAAACCCAAACCTGTTGCTGTCGAGTCGATGCCGACCCATAGCAACCCTACAGTGAGCTAATTTGTGGACATACCTACGGATGCCAAAGCTTTTATTCCCAACATTCTGTTGAAAGAAATCCTTTGCATATGGATAAATATCTCCCTTGTATTGTTATTAGGAATATAGATCAATACCACCTTCCTGGAAAGCCATTTAGCAATAGATACTGTTTGACCCAGTAATTCTCGTGGGAATTTATCCTAAGGAATCATAAGGAACGTGGTCAACAATTTCTATATGAAGGAGATTGTCACAGTATTATTATTAATAATAAAAAATTGGAAAGGTCCTAAATGTCCACCATAGGGAAACGGTTAAACAATATATGGAAATACCTCGGAAATGCTGGCTGGATCTTTTTCCAGTTGTTATTCTCTTTAAAGTCTTCTAGCACTTGGGCCTGCTACACTGACCCTCAATATAGTTCAGTTCAGTAAATGTTTCCTGAGCCAACCCTTACTATGTGCCAACATACTGTCATTCAGGGGAGACACGAAGATAAAACAAAGATGGTTCCTACTTAGGAACTAAACTAGGGGTCAGGAAACTACAGGCCCCCGGCCCATCACTTGTTTTTGTAAATAAAGTTTACAAAACAAATGGAACACAGACTTGCCCATTTGTTTACTTATTACAAAGGGCTTGTTTTCATGTTATAACGGCATGGCTGAAGAGTCACAGCAGAGATAATATGGCTTCCAAAGCCTAAAATATTTATAATCTGGCCCTTTACAGAAAAAAAAAAAAAATTGCCAAACCCTGGTCTACATTGAAAAGCGGATACAATCCAATGATTTCAATATGGCACGGGAATGCTGAGAAGGAGGTGTACACAGAACCCCGTGCAGCCAAAGCTGAAGGCCGTTGTTCAGGTAGATGCTTCCAAATTTATTTCTGTTTGCTCTCATCCTCTACCTCCTATCACAAATGCCCATTTGGTTTGTCCCCACATTCCTCAACTATAAAACAGAGGGCAAAGAGTTACCATCTTCCAGCAGAGTAGTCTTCAACTTTTTTTTTAAGCAGAAAAACGTACTTTTCAAACAAAACCTCATGTACAACCCCAATATGTAAAACAGAGAAAAGCAGGGCTGCTCTGGTTGAAGAGGACATGCCAGGGTTTAGGAGCTCAGCTTCTTGCCTTTCTGCCAGCTCTTCCTCGTGGCTCTAGGCCAGGCCTTCTCAGACTCAGCACCATCGACATTTTGAGCTGATGGCTTTTTGGTGTGGGGGTTGTCCTACGCACTATAGGATGTTTAGCAGCATCTTGGCCTTGCAGGCCTTATTATCTCTGTTGTGACTGTTCAACCATGCCAGTATAACATGATGGCCATTAGATGCCAGTGGCACTCTCTTTGTGGTGGGGGCTGTCCTAAGCATTGTACGATGTTTATCAGCCTCCCTGGCCTCTGCCCGCTAAATGCCAGTGGCATTCACTCAGTTACAACCAAAAATATGTCCAAAGACTGCCAAATGTCTCCTGTGGGAGCAAAAACGCCCCTAGTTGTGAAACAACTGCTCTAGTTTATTCTACCACGCATGGGTACCTGGGAGTACATGACAAATTCCCCAGAAAGCTTTAAAATAATGGCCAATTATTCCACCAAAGTACAAAAAATGAAAATGGTGTCAAAATTTAAAAACAAAACCCCTCCAAAAAACAAAAAAACATAGTGATTGTTGTTCCACAGAAGTGAAAAAACAATAGAAGTTAATGGGGAAAGAATACTTAATTTTTCAGGTCTTAAAAGTAGTTCTTCAGTGCCATCAAACTAACTAGTAACCTTCTAGAGTTCTTTGAGCTTGCCTTGCAGCTTAGCATGAGCAGGACTTTGTACTGGAAAACATACATTGTCTGGCACACAGTAGTTGCATAATGCTTGCTGAATGAAACAGCAGCTGGTTGAGAAATGAGGAGATCAGAGACATAGGCCCAATTTACTCTGTGAACTGGAAAATCTCTGAGGTCCTTTCTGGTGCTAAATTGTTACTGAAAAAAAAAAGAAAGGCTTTGCTTGTGAAGAATCCTGCCATGTCTAAAGTTGGGAATTTGTTTTACACAGACTAAATTAAATTGGAAACAGGAATCAATGGGAAACGAATTGACAATGTCATTCATCTCGAGGAAGAAACATTCTATGGGATAAAAGGTATTCTGGCTCCCGTCATGAATGTGATTGTGGAACTAGTGATCTGGTTTTAACCGAGCTTACAGTACTTCATTCCATTCCGTGAGAGAAGAGCACCTTACCAAGTGACTCAACTGGAGGAAAATGTTGATACTCCTGTGGGATAAAACTGGGCAAGACTCAACTGCAGCAATGCTTACAAGCCTGAAGAAAGGAGGCCTGGGAGGGGAACTTTTCATACACTGTAAAAGAGTACCCACCCCCATGCTCACTAGGGCCGTCTTTCCCTGGAGGATGGTGTGTGTGTGTGTGTGTGTGTCCCAAACTGTAAAACTCTAACGCTTTACTTTCATGATCTTCCTCCCTAACAGACCGTGGAATGGGGGTGTGGGGGAAGAGGTGGAATAAATTATGAACACTGCTCTATTGCATAGCGTAGTAGAAGCCTCTGGATCCCAACGCTGCCTTTAAAATGTAAGGTTCTATGGTGGATTTTGTTTAAAGAGACCATAAAATTTCTGGCCACAGTGTATTGCAACTCTATAGGGACCCAGGAGGGGCCAGCATGAGGAAAAACCCATGTGGAATGGGTTCGTCAGAAGCTGTGGTCTTGGGCTGCCAAGGCATTAGGACTAGGAAGTTTTCTGCAGAAAGGAGCATAGAGACCCTATCTACACTGTATAGGGCAGAGTTCTGGAAGCCAGCATAAAGGCAATAGTGAGTTGGGCTGATGAGCTTGCTCCAGGATAGAGGTTACCTGCACACTGGCCTGGTTTACATGGCCTCCTGCAGCAGGTAGGTTGAATTCACAGGTGTGGGCCACAACCGGAGGCCCTTAGAGGACTGCGTGTGAATCCTGTGGCCAGCAGGCAATGATGGCGACTGGTGCCTATGGTCCTTGCCACTTTCTTGACACACAGTCTATCTCCATACATTCCTGTTAACATTTTCTCCGTAAGATGGTACCTGTTGCAGTTAGTTGCCTTTGAGTCGGAACCTATAAGCCTTCATAAAGGGTAATCAACCTAAGCAATTAGTTTAGGCACAAGAAACAGTGGTTAAACATTTAAAGGAATGATTCTTGATAGACATAAGATGAAGGGTAGAGTCAGGGAGTCAGGCTGACTGCGTATTTATTGTGCTCTTATAGGCACGTTTTTGTGAAGATATGATTTTCATTTCTTAAAATGTCTTTGTGCTGCATTTAAAAATGTGAGTGGACTATTCAGGAGTGTTCAAGAAAACATTAAAAAATCTCTATAAATGAGTTACAATTTTGTGGGTTAGATGAGTTTTTTAGATATCTCTGCATGGATTCAGCAACATCTGGGAGGACTGGTCTGGTGGGTGGGTGGGACAAGAGTGTGAGCAAAAAGCCTGGCTAGGATAGCATGGGGTCCTGAATCCCAAGACACTTGAGTAGGGGAATGGCATACCGGGACACTGTTTTCAGAAGATGCTTGGCAGACACAGGCACTGGACTGGAGATGGAAGAGACTAGAGGTTGAGAAGTATAGCTGGATTAAGATGGGCAGAGTGATAGGGCCCAACAATGTTATTCTGAAGGAATGACCGATTGGACTGCAGACAGATGGTCTACTGAGGGGGAAGAAGTAAAGAAGACTTCAAAGTCCAAGACTTCAAAAGTCCATGGGAGTTGGCAAAACTGTGGCGGTTGTCTGCTTCAGGCAGAGGGTTCACGGCGGGGGCACAGGCCTTTGATGGAGCCATCTTAGAGCAAGAGTCTGGTTGTGGATCTTGATCATCGTTAACTCATGCATTGAATTTAGTCATATTAATTCTCTCTCTCTCTCTTTCACTGGAAACACTGGTGGAGTAGTGGTTAAGAGTTACGGCTGCTAATCAAAAGGTTGGCAGTTTAAATCCACCAGGTGTTCCTTGGAAACCCTATGGGACAATTTTACTCTGTCCTATAGGGTCCCTATGTCTCAGAATGGACTCGATGGCAGCAGGTTTGGTTGGGTTTTTTCTCTTTCACTGGGAACTTCCTCTAAACCCTAAATATTTTTATTTTAGCTTTTAAGATGGGAATAATTTAAGGTGTATCCATCTGCCTTTTTTTTTTTTTAAATCAAGGATAATAAGTACTATTTGATCTTCTCTAACTCCTTGATACTCAAAGTGGGGCCTGTGGACCAGCAGCACAGGAATCATCTGGGAGCTTGTTAGAAATGTACAATCTCCCAGAGCTACTGAATCAGGATCTACATTTTAACAGGATCCTCAGGTGACCTGTGTGCACATTCAAGTTCAAGGAGTGATGCTCTAGATCAGGGGCTAGGAATTTTCTTCAGTAAAGAGTCAGGTGGTAAATATTTTAGATTTTGCAGGCCAGCTGGTCTTCGTTGAAACTCCTCAACTCAGCTGTTCAAGCGTGGAAGAGACCATGGACATATGCAAATTGATGGGTGTGGCTGTTCCTATAAAACTTTATTTATAAAATAGGTGGCAGGCTATATTTGGCTCAGGTGTGGAATTTGGTTCATATGCCAGATTTGGCCTTGTGGGCTGTAGTTTGCTGACTCCTGCTCTAGACGACTCAAAGATGTTCTGAGGTGTGAGAGACTGTCACCCTTCACATTAAATGGTTCTAGCTGCCACAGGAACTCTGCTGTCTCCCCTCCAGAGGTCACAAGTCACTTCTTGCAGGTGTCAAGCCCTCTCCTGACTTCCTAACTCACTGGCTGTTGTGCCCTGGAAATGGCTGAAGAAGAAATGAAATATCCCAACACTTCCTGAACCAAAAGACTTGGGTCTCAGTACTGGCCATGCCACATCCTTTTTTTTTTTTTTTTAAATGATCTCGAGCAAGGTGCTCTGAGGGTCTGTCTTCTTGTCTGCCAAATGGTGTTACTCCTAGATCTCTGCCCATGATATGCTTTGTTGTTGGTTGCTGTCAAATCAGCCCCTGACTCTCCAACAACCTACCATATAAAAAAAAAAAAGAGGTATTGAAAAGATAAAAAGATAGAGTTTAAGAAAGGGTTTGATAAACCATGAAGCACCTGTACTAGTTTCTGAGGGCTGTTGTAACAAATTACCACAAAATGGTGGCTTAAAACTATAGAAACATATTCTCTTACAATTCTATAGGCTAGAAGCCTGAATTCAGGATGTCAAGAGGACAATGTTCTCTCCAAAGACTCTAGGGGAAGATCCTTCCTTGTCTCTTCCAGCTTCTGGTGGCCCCAGGCATTCCTTGGCTTGTGGCAGCATCACTCCAACCTCTGCCCCCATCTTCACATGACTTTCTTGCCTATCTCTCTGTCTCTGTGTCTCTTCTCTTTTTATGAAGACACTTATATTGGATTAGGGCCTACCTTACTCCAGCATGACCTCGTATTAACTAATTATGTGTATAAAAACCCTATTTCCAAATATGTTAACATCTACAAATACTGTGGGTTACAACATCAATGTATCTTTTTGGGGAATACAATCCAGCCCATAATACCACCACACAAATCCAAGTTGCTATGACTCACTTTGTTTACCCCGTTCCAAGCACCTATTATGTTCTAGGCTTTGCCTGGGCCTTACATCCCTCATCTCGTTTCATCTCTATAATAATCCTCTACAGTGGGCAACATGAGATTCAGAAACTTGCCCAAGTTGGCCCAGCCGCTAAGTGGCAGAGCTGGCAGTTAGTCCTGGTTTTGTCTGCCATCAGCACAAGCACTGCCTAACGCCCTTTACTCCACACAATCCCAGGTCAATGAGCACATGATGAGGGGGATTTTGTGCTTTTCCTGGGTTTCCTGATAGCCAATTTAAAGATTATTCTTCCTCATTCTCAGATGCATCCTGGAAGACTGAGGCTGCAGCCACCTGGGATTATTTGACTTTTTAAGGTCAATTTTTGCTTATTCCTTGTTCTTTCTTCTTTTCTCAAGTTGTACACCGATCCCCAATGGACACCGACATGCCAATCTAGCCAAAACAAAGACAATACAACACTATCACCCTTTTGGTTAAAAATGGAAAATAAGTCATATCTTTGTGAAGTTGTCCTCTGTGAGGATTTTGATGGGGGCAGGGGTGGAGGCCAGACACATATTCACAAACCCAGTGTCCTGAGAATCCCAGTGCTGGACAGCAGGACAGGCTCTAGGAGCCAAGCCTCTTGCTTCACAGATGAAGCAACCAAGTCCCCAGGAGGGAAGTGATTTTTTCAAGGTGGCAGAGAGGGGAATTCCTGCCTTGAGATTCCTTGTCATTAATTCCACAGCAATGCCCTCACACTTTTTCTTTCTGTCTTTTTTTTTATTATAATTTTTATTGTGCTTTAAGTGAAAGTTTACAAATCAAGTCAGTCTCTCACATAAAAACTTATATGCACCTTGCTACATACTCCCAATTACTCTCCCGTCAATGAGATAGCCCGCTCCCTCCTTCCACTCTCTCTTTTCGTGTCCATTTTGCCAGCTTCTAACCCCCCTACCCTCCCATCTCCCCTCCAGGCAGGAGATGCCAACATAGTCTCTAGTGGCCACCTGATCCAAGTAGCTCACTCCTCACCATTATCCCTCTCCAACCCATTGTCCAGTCCAATCCATGTCTGAAGAGTTGGCTTC
Source organism: Elephas maximus indicus (assembly GCF_024166365.1). Classification (NCBI taxonomy): domain Eukaryota; kingdom Metazoa; phylum Chordata; class Mammalia; order Proboscidea; family Elephantidae; genus Elephas; species Elephas maximus. Next base: position 61,956,593 of record NC_064831.1, on the reverse strand, counting down.
AGGAATGGTTCCTGTCCTGGGCCATCAGAAGGCCTGGAGGCCATGACCACCGGGGTCCTTCTAGTCTTAGACCATTAAGTCTGGTCTTTTTATGATAATTTGGGGTCTGCATCCCACTGTTCTCCTGCTCCCTCAGGGGTTCTCTGTTGTGTTCCCTGTCAAGGCAGTCATAGGTTGTGGCTGGGCACCATCTAGTTCTTCTGGTCTCAGGATGATGTAGTCTCTGGTTCATGTGGCCCTTTCTGTCTCTTGGCCTCATAATTACCTTGTGTCCTTGGTGTTCTTCATTGTCCTTTGATCCAGGTGGGTTGAGACTCATTGATACATCTTAGGTGGCCACTTGCTGGCATTTAAGACCCCAGATGCCACTCTTCAAAGTGGGATGCAGAATGTTTTCTTAATAGATTTTATCATGCCAATTGACTTAGATGTCCCCTGAAACCATGGTCCCCAAACCTCTGCCCCTGCTACTCTGACCTTCGAAGCATTCAGTTTATTCAGGAAACTGCTTTGCTTTTTGTTTAGTCCAGTTGTGCTGACCTCCCCTGTATTGAGTGTTGTCCTTCCCTTCACCTAAAGTAGTTCTTATCTACTATCTAATTAGTAAATACCCCTCTCCCACCCTCTCTCCCTCCCGCCTCTGGTAACCACAAAAGAATGTATTCTTCTCAGTTTAAACTATTTCTCAAGTTCTTATAATAGTGGTCTTATATAATATTTGTCCTTTTGCAACTGACTAATTTCACTCAGCATAATGCCTTCCAGGTTCCTCCATGTTATGAAATCTTTCACAGATTCATCACTGTTCTTTATTGATGCCTCACGCTTCTTTTGAGGTAGGGTTTTCTGTTTCCTCACCTCGAGTGTCCTATTTTCTTTCCTTTTTTCTCCATATGCTCCTGGAACCACATAAAAAGGCCTTTCCTGCCAGCTACAATACAAACTCCCTTTAGAGAACAAACTCTCTGTGAGGTGTGGAACCCCTTTTCAGTATACGATTTGGCCTTTGGTCCTGGTTCCTAAAAGCAGAGCCACGCCTGAGGCCAAAGAGTGGGGGTGGGGGGGCTCGACCAAGAGGGACCACCTGGGGGCCTGATGTTGACTAAGCCTCAGGAGGCCAGGTGGTAAGGCCAATAGAAGGCCTTGGACAAACGTAGGATCACTGGAGTTTCCGGGTCGGGGAGTGGGAACATCCTGCTCTTAGGTGGATAAGTACGCCTTTCTATTTCTCCATGTCTTCAAAAGTCTTTTCTTCGAGACACATGGATGTTCACCTAAGAGTATCCTGAATGCAGCCTATACCTTCGGAAGACATCATTTTTCTGAGCTTTAGTTTCCTTACTTGTAAAATGAGGGCATTAAAGTAGAAACCACAAATCTCCTGAGAATTAAATAAGAACAGGCAGATGAAGGCACCTGGTTCAGAATTCCACTACCTACCACAACCTCTACCAGACTGAGTCCAGAACAGCTAGATGGTATGCAGCTACTACCACCGACTGCTCTGAAGGGATCACAGTAGACAGCAGAACAGAATTCTAACTCACAAAAAAAGATCAGACTTACTGGCCTGACAGAGGCTGGAGAAACCTTGAGAGTATGACCCTCAGACACCCTTTTAGCTCAGTAACAAAGTCACTCCCAAGGTTCATCCTTCAGCCAAAGATTAGAGAGACCCACTACACAGAATGAGACTAAAGGGGCACACCAGCCCAGGGGCAAGGACTAGAAGGCACAGGGGGCAGGAAAGCTGGTAATAGCGTACCAAGGTCGAGAAGGGGGCCTGTTGGCATGTCGTGGGGTTGGTAACAAACCGATATGTGTACTAATTGTTTAATGAGAAGCTAGTTTGCTCTGTAAATCTTCATTTAAAGTACAATAAGAGAAAAAAAATTCCACCACGCATATGTCAGTTTGTCCTACTGTGGTGGCTTGCATGTTGCTACGATGCTGGAAATTAGGGTGCCGGTATTTCAAATGCCAGCAGGGTCATCCATGCTGCACAGATTTCAGCAGAATTTTCAAACTGAGAGAGTATGAAGGAAGTCCTGGTGATCTACTTCTGAAAATTAGCCCGTGAAACCCCGTGAAAAACAACGGAACATCGTCTGATCACTGTGGGAAGATAAGCCACCTAGTGGCCACGACAACGGACTCGAGCACACCAGTGACGGCGAAGACAGTGTGGAACGAGACGTTCATTCTGTCGTACACAGGGCCACCATGAGTCGGAGCCGATTTAACTGACAACTAACAACAACAGTTTAGAACTGGCACGGAGTAGGGGCTGAAAAAGTGCTGACATGCCTTTCCTTCTCCTGCAGCTGCCCTTGCCTGAGCCGTCCTTGAGCAATCTGACCGGCAGATCCTTTCTTTCACACAGTGATACACGTTTCTACACCAACAGAGGAGGCAGCTGTGTTTGGACTGTCCATGTATGAAACCCCGGTTCTATTTACACATGATTTTCAAGTGGTATTTAAAGCCAGGGCTGTAACAGGTGAACTGCCGTGATCCACGTGCATTTCAACAAAGTTTTAAAACAGTGGTGTCATGGATTGAATTGTGCCCCCCCAAGTATGCGTCAACTTGGTTAGGCCATGATTCCCAGTATTGTGTGGTTGCCCCCCATTTGTGATTTTCCTGTGTGTTATAAATCATAATCTCCGCCTATGGTTAAAGAGGATTAGGGTGGGATGTAACACCCTTGCTCAGGATATAACTCCTGGGATGTAACACCCAGGAGTTTCTCTGGGGTGTGGCCTATACACCTTTTATCTTACAAGAGATGAAAGGGAAGCAAGCAGATCATTGGGGAACTCATACCACCAAGAAAGCAGTGCCAGGAGCAGAGCATGTACTTTGGACCCCAGGGTTCCTGTGCAGAGAAGCTCCTAGTCCAGGGGAAGATTGATGACACGTACCTTCCTCCAGAGCCGACAGAGAGAGAAAGGCTTCCCCTGGAGCTGACACCCTGTATTTGGACTTCTAGCCTTCTGTTGTGGCTGTTAGGTGCCGTTGAGTCTGTCTTGACTCACAGTGACCCTACGTGCCACAGAACGAAACACTGCCGGGTCCTGCGCCATGCTCACCATCTTTGTTACACTTGAGCCCACTGTTGCAGCCACTGTGTCAATCCATCTCTTAGAGGGTCTTTCTCTTTTCTAGCCTACTAGACTGTGAGAAAATAAATTTCTCTTTGTTAAAGCCATCTACATGTGGTATTTCTGTTATAGCAGCATTAGATGATTAAGACAAATGGTGATCAAAATTCAGAGATTTCTTATAATTTGGATACTTCTCTATTTTTTTTAAAAAATGTTTTGTTAGTCTTTGGTGTTTTTCCTTGGAGACCAGTTAAAGGAAGCTTCAAAAAAATTGCAAAAAGGTTATATTCACTTCAGAAGGAGCCTGAGGGAGGCTCCCAGAGCCTATAGATGAATTTTGTACATGGAAAACAGATATAAGTAGGTGTACAAGCATCTCCCAGAAATTCAGACAGTAGGAAGCCCCATGTATGTATATATATGAAAGCACTCATGGACAGAGCCTCTTACCTAAGGCACCTTATTTATGTTCTGCTGTTTAATTCTCAATAACCCCAGGGGGTAGGAATTTACTATCTATTTTACAGATGAGGAAACTGAGGCTCAGAGAAGGTAAGTAATATGTCAAAGGTCACACAGAAATCATGATGATGGGTTTGAACAAAGGACTTCTGGGCTCCAAAGCCCAGGCTCTTTCTCCCCTGCTAGTTCTCATAGTCCCCTAGATCACTGGAAACCATTCTTATAAGAACAGGGCCTGGTAGATAGATGACCAAGGGCCATATGTACTTGCTTTTATCTCTCAGGCTGCTTTTTGGATTTCCCCAGGACCCTTCCACGCGGGCTTTCCTCACAGTCGGAAGCCATCTCTTCCCACGAGGGCAAACTAAATTGCTGCAGCATCTCTTATACCAAAAACCAAACCAGTTGCTGTCAAGTTGATTCTGACTCATGGCAGCTCCATGTGGCAGAGTAGAACTTCCCCACAGGGTTTTCAACGGCTGTGGCCTTTTGAAGGTAGATCACCAGGCCTTCTTCCGAGACACTTTTGGGTGGACTTGAACCTCCAACCTTTCAGTGAGCAGCTGAGTGCTTAACCATATGTGCCATCTGGGGACAGCAGCTTCTCTTATATTCTCCAGGCCCCCTCAGGCCCTGTGTTGTCTCTTTCCCATCATGCAGTGTTCATTCACCCAAGAGCAGGAATGTTTATAACACTACTCTTCCTCCCATAGCAAATTCCCAGGTCTGAAACTATTCACTGAATAGTAACTATTTTCTCATTTGTCTTCCTGGGAATGGAAACTGTTAGTTTACTAAGCTGGGAAATATTTATGACTCAAAGAAAAACACCAGGTTCCATGGGAGATGTCATTACCCAAACCAAGAGCTTGCTCTCTGGGGCTAGAATGACCAAGAAATTAAATAAGGATAATTCCTTCTTACTCTCTCTTTTCTTCTAACCATAGATGAATCCAATATGAATATCTATTTCACTAAGAAATAAAGACATTGTGTTCCATGCATGCTCAGAAGGAAGAAATTTGGCTGAAATATTTAAACATGAAGGCTTCTTCACGCTTCTTTTGAAGGATGGCTAAGAACAGGGTTATCTGTCAAACTCAATGTGTTCCATAACAATAATTCAGGTGGCAGCCAGATGAATAATTCTTATGCTTGCATGGAATTTCCCTTCTCTTGCAACTTTTAAACCCAGAGGTAGGGCAATGGCAGATCTGATGCCAGCACGTGGCTGCTGAGTGACTGCACGAACAATCGGCTCTTGTGTACGTAAACATTTAGGACGTGCAAACCAGTTGGATAAACACTGATCCTTCACCTTCTTTGGTGGAACCTTGAAATTCTTAATTTCCACCAGTCCTGTCTTTCAACTCAGGATCATATTTATGAGCTTTTAAATCACGCCCCCCAGATGTGTAAGCATAAGAAAGGCTAATGTTGTGGTTTCAGGTAATCTATCCTGCATGTGCCTATGACATTTATCTTCCCAAGACACTGCTGTCAACATGTCATCCCCCTGGCTTGAAAGCTTTCTAATGTCAGCTGTCACTTAAACAAGCTGATTATGTCCTCGTAGGCATTGTACCTACACTGAGTCCCCGATTCCAGGTGAGAAGGAGTGCCTGGGGCTACAGAAGCTCAGTAATAAGCTTTACCCCAGATGTGGAAAAAGGAGTGAGAGTAGGAATTTTGAAAATGATCCAGAATTCTTATTATTTTTAGCATCCTCATGGTTTTTTCTTTTCTAATTGTGGTGAAAATATACACAACAAAACACATGCCAGTTCAACAACTTCCACATGTGCAATTCAGTGACACTCATTATAGTTCAAGTTGGCAACCATTCTCGCTGTCCTTTTCCAAAGCATTCCACTGCCATTAACATAAACTCAATGTCCCCTAAGCAAAAACTTCCCTTTTCCCACCCTCTTCCATCTCGGGGCACCCACTAATAATTTTTGGTTTCTACGTATTATTTGCTCACTTTATATAAGTGAGATCATACAGTATTTGTCCTTTTGTGACTGACCGATTTTGCTCAGCACAATGTTTTTTAGGTTCATCCATGTTGTGGCGTGCATCAGGACTTCACCTTTCTTTATGGCTGCATAGTATTCCATTTTGTGTATATACCACATTTTGTTTATCCATGCATCTGCTGGTTGTTTCTACCTTTTGACTGTCGTGAAAGTTCTGCAATGAACATTGGTGTACAAGTTTCTGTTTGTGTTCCTGCTTTCAATTCCTTTGCGTATATACCTGGGATGAGGCTGCTGGGTCATTTGGTAGTTCTATGTTCAGCTTTTTGAGGAATTGTCAAACTGTTTTCCACAGTGGCTGTACCTTATGTTTTGATAGCAAAAATATCTTGTTTAAGCATCAGGGCACATTTGTTAGCCACAGTAATTATTAACTATACATTCTAATTGACTGGGTCAGCTTTATGATGATAAAGATAATGTTTGTACAAACATGTCTAACACATGGAAGGAACTCAATATATATTATGTTTTATATTTAAAGTCAAGGTAGAGATTCATAGGGGGCACATTCAAAGAAATGCAAATAAATGCTACCCACTCCTAGTTGAAACACTAGCTGCGCTGGAATGTTATTTCGCTAGAGAATGGCCTATGTAGCTTTTAAAGAATGTAGAATGGAAGTAAAAAGAAAATAATTTCTCTGGCAAGGTAAACCCTAGTCAAAAGAAAGCAAGAGTCAAAGTTAAAAACACAAAAAAATTCAATTTTGGCAACTGGTGGACTCTGGTTGCTTTGGTCCCCACAAGGAAGGCATGCTTTCATTATTCTGATGTCAACAAATAAAAAAAAAATAATAATTCTGAATTATTCAGAGAGGTCGACAAAGGGTGGCCCTTTAGCTCATGAGCACCAAGAGAAGCCATAGAAGGGAAGGAAATTGGTATTTGTTGGATATCTACTGGGGTGGAAATAATTATTTCTGTTTTAATAGACAAGGAAAGAGGGAGGTTAGGTAACTTGCCTGAGGCCGCCCAGCCAAGCACTGTGATACTGAACTCCTGTCTATTGTTGTGAGGTGCTGTGGAGTTGATTTTGACTTACAGTGGCCCCATGTGATAGAGTAGAACTTCCCTATCGGGTTTTCCAGGCTATAGTCTTTATGGGAGCAGATAGCCAGTTCTTTCTCCTGTAGAGCCACTGGGTGGGTTCAAACAAGGACTCTTTTAACTTATGTCTATCTGGTTCAAAAACTGAAAAAAAAAAAAAAAAACCAGAAAACAAAACAAAGAACAGGGTGATGACGTGAAAGCCAATGAACTGAGGTTAAAAGTAGAGGCTGACACAGGGATTAAGGTGGTGAGTAGCAGACAATAGGTGAAAAGCAGGGGCTACAAAGAGCAGGGAGAGAACAGCTGTGGAAGTGGATAAACTGGGGACCACAAAGGCAAAGAGCCCCTCCCACAATGAGCATGTGCCACCTAAGTAGGATGGGTGGAGGTAGGAGGGAATAGGCTCTGGGTGGCTTCTCAGTGCTTGCTCTTTTTTGACACTTCACAGAAAGGAGTCACCTTAATACAATCTTTAACTGGTTACACAGTGGTTAAGAGCTATGGCTGCTAACCAAAAGGTCAGCAGTTTGAATCTACCAGCCACTCCTTGGAAACCCTATTGGGCAGTTCTACTCTGACCTATAAGGTCACTATGAGTCGGAATCAAGCCGATGGCAAGAGGTTTACTTTTATTTCTTTTCTTGAGTTCTTTATCCACAGTCTACCACATGCTGCCTGAAGTTCTGCACTAAATGTACTTCCAACTGTTTTTTCCAGTTACAACAAGGGGATTTGGTGGAGGTTTTTCTCCCCAGTGTAGCCCCAAGGGCTTAAGTCCTGAATTTCTTTTGGATAGCTTCCATTTCCTGGGGTGGCTCACTCTGCCTTAGGCCTCCAGAATGTTCTCCTTCAATTTGCAAAGGGAACAAAAAACCACCGCGTCATAAGGCCCACGTCCATCTTTCCTTTGGGCTTATTTGAGCCACTCTAACAACTCTGGAGCTCTCCTTTTTGAGACCTAGGGTTTCCCTCTTTGGAACTGTGTACCATGTATGGAAGTGTTTGAGGGCTGTAAGAAATCACCGTATTATTTCAATTTGTTCAACTGTTGTTTTAAAATAATGATAAGAAAATGGCCTGCATCCTTTAAGATAAACTTACAGAGATCTTGAGCAGGGGAAGGTTACAAACCTATAGTTTAATAGGCACTGCTGTAGAACATTGATTTTTTATTTATTTATTTTTTTAAAATAATTTTTATTGTGCTTTAAGTGAAAGTTTACAAATCAAGTCAGTCTCTCACACAAAAACCCATATACACCTTGCTACACACTCCCAGTTACTCTCCCCCTAATGAGACAGCCCGCTCTCTTCCTCCGCTCTCTCTTTTCGTGTCCATTGCGCCAGCTTCTAACTCCCTCCACCCTCTCATCTCCCCTCCAGGCAGGAGATGCCAACATATCTCAAGTGTCCACCTGATCCAAGAAGCTCACACTCCTCACCAGCATCCCTCTCTAACCCATTGTCCAGTCCAATCCATGTCTGAAGAGTTGGCTTTGGGAATGAGAACATTGATTTTGAGTTGTTAATGCCTCCTGTGGGTTCCATGAGTTAACCAAGAGTGAACTGGGCTGCTGGAGAAAGTTACTAGAAGTCTCTACTTGAACTGGAAAGTATTTGAAACGGAAAATCCCTGTCTCAAACAAGTTAGTAATGGTGACATTTGTTGATACTGAGCTACCACTGTAGGTAATAACTAGCAAGTCAATTTATCTGCTTCTTAGGATGGTTGGAAAACCATGTCGTAATTATAGATAAGGATACTTGTCTTCCTACTTGCTGTGGCTCAAAGACTTGAGTCAATTCATCAACAAATTGAACCAGGCTTGTTGATCTGAGCCAAAATGTCAGGAACAGAACACAAACAAGGGTGGGTTAGGGCAATGACCTAGCTTGTCAGGGAGATCGAATTTGAATTTCCTGGTACATTGGAACTGTACAGTTACCAATGTGTGTTAGTAAAAACAGTAATTATCCCTGCTGTAGAAGGCCACAGTTCTCTATTTCAAATAAACACCAGTAAAATGGATGTTATTGTTGGGTGCCATTGAGTTGACTCTGACTCATAGCAGCCCCATGTGACAGAGAGGAACTGCCCCCATAGGGTTTTCTTTGGCTGTAATGTTTAATGTTTACGGGAGCAGATCGCCAGGTCTTTCTCCCATGCAGCAGTGGGATGGGTTTGGACTGCCAACCTTTAGGTTAGCAGCCAAGCACTGAACTGTTTGCACCACAAAAATAAAATAGATTTGCAGCAAAGAATAATTCTATCTTTCAAAGACATTTCCCTTCTTTCAAGAGCCCTACCTACCTGGTTTTGCTTGACCCCGTCCAGTGACAGGTAGCTCCCTCCTGCTGAAGAAGCCCATTTTATCATTGAAGAGCTCAGACTTTGAACAAATCCTCCCTTCCAGCCACTGGGAAGTGCAGACTGTGAAAGTTCCACCAACGTCCCACGTTCTGCCCTCTGCAGACCTCTGGGCAGCCATCTGTGCCACTTGCTTTCTGATATTTTCTATTTGGTTTGATGTGCTTGCCCCAAACAGGCCATTTTCTCAACACTATCCCTCTCTGTCAGGATGAGAGGTGAAATTGCTCTGAGGAAAGTAAAGCCCTAGATTTCCAGCTCCAAAGCTAAATTATTTGGAATAACTTTACTGTTTTAGGAACATTAAATATATGTTTTTAGACCTTCTTTTTAATATTTTTTTTTTTTAGTATTTGCTTTTCCTGTGAAAATGGAGACTTAAAAATATTCCTTTCATGAATGTTCTTTCTGTGACAAAGATTTGTCTTTTTCATCCTCTTATTAAAAAGGTGATGTAAGGATTTCTATACTGTTAGAAAAGATAAAATCACTATTAAGCAGCAACAATACTGAGTTACAGTAATCAGAAACTCTTATTGGGATCATATTCTCCCTAGACTATAGCCCTGCTGGTCACTCACTGGCTGTGTGACCTTAGGCAAGGTACTTAACTTCTCTGTACCTCTTTCACCAGTTATAAATGGAATGATAGTAATTTAAGATGAAAAGGAAAGCATTTACCACAGTGTCTAGAGTAGGGTAAGCACTCATCAGAGTTTATGACTGTTGTAATCAACAGTGTAAAGAACTGGAATATTTAACAGGAAGAAAAGAAGACAGGCATGCTAGACGGCTCTAAATTCCAAAGGCTTTCTCATGGAAGAGAGGTTAGATTTCCTAACTGGTCCCAGGAAACTGGACTGGGCCTGGGGGGGACTAATAGAGAAGGGCCTATCCACAAACCCAGTCTCAGTTAATGCGTGCCTCATAAGGTTACAGTGAGGATCAAATACCACAGAATGCCTACAGTCTTCTGGAACATAGAAGACACTCAGTAAATCCAGGGCTTCAAACTCGTTCATTCTAGTTCAAACCCCTGCTGAGAGTTTGCATTTCCCCGCCAGAGACACTGAATCAGAACCTACATTGTAACAAGAACTACTGCTCTCTTAGTGGCTCTCAGAATTGGTGCCTAACCAGCAGCATTAGCATCACCTGGGAACTTGTCAGAAATGCAAATTTTCAGCAGGGGTTGGATGGGAACAAACCAATTCAAAGCCCTGAGTAAATCCTACTACTACATACACACACAAAAAAACTTTGTTTTTGTTTTTCTCAGGAAACCGTGGTGGCATAGTGGTTAAATGCCATGGCTGCTAACCAAAGGGTCAGCAGTTTGAATCCGCCAGGTGCTCCTTTTGGAAACTCTACGGGGCAGTTATACTCTGTCCTATAGGGTCGCTATGAGTCAGAATTGACTCGATGGCACTGGGTTTGGTTTTTTGTTTTGTTTTGTTTTTTTTCAGTAACATTAACAGAGTTGACTGAGGATGCAACAGTCTGTTTTGTATGGAAGTGTGTTCCTCCTCACTAGAACCATTCAGGCAAAACCCGAATGATCTGTGTGTGTAGGTGGGTATGGGACCAAAAAAAAAAAACCAAACTCATTACCATCAAGTTGATTCCGATTCATAGCGACCCTACAGGACAGAGGTAAGGAGTTCAGAGATGACTTCATGGCAGAAATCAGGGCTTGTAAAATAAAGGGATGAATTTTTGGACTCAAATAAAAGGACAAGAAATAGAAAAAAAAAAAAAAAATGCACACAGTTTTGGGGAAGCCTGAAACTTCCCAGCAATAATCAGCAAGATTTCCATCTTTACCTACGTCATACAGTCCTTCCTACTCTTGGCCTCTGAAGAAGTCTCCTGATTCCTTGGCCTCAATTTACATTTCGGAAATCAGCCAAACAAGGGAGAATTTGAGACTGGTTCTGGGCAGCCCCCGTACATCTTGCCATAAACCACCCACCAGGCTGTGGCCAACCCTCTAATTTCCCTGTGTGGATTGGAAAGTTGTCTTTGCTACTGCTTTTCAAATATGCCAAGATACTAGTATCCTGGTGGCTATAAAACAGAGTGGAAACCCTGGTGGTGCAGTGGTTAAGTGCTACGGCTGCTAACCAAGAGGTCAGCAGTTTGATTCCGCCAGGAGCTCCTTGGAAACTCTATGGGGCAGTTCTACTCTGCCCTATAGGGTCGCTATGAGTCAGAATCGACTCGACGGCAGTAGGTTTTATAAAACAGTCTAATTTCTTTCTACACCTGCTTCTACTGAAGAAAGTTGGTAATCTATATATTTATAAGAGTATACATTTTTCTGCATGAAAGCTCCAGGAAAACTTTTTTTTGACTGAGAAAAAATGAAACCGAATACATGATGTTTTTCTGACTTGGCTGTTTTGCTAAACAAGTTACTCATAGTGGATCTAGACCATCCTACAAGAATTGGAGGATGAGAACCCCCAGGGATATATTGGCAGTGGGTCAGGATTATGTGAAGCCACAAAATAAAGATCACAATTCTTTGTTGATTAACAATGTAATAGTAAGTTGTTTAAAATATGTTATTTATAATGTCATCATCTGCCTTGTATTACACTTATGCCTAAATTCCTTGAGCAAGGAGCACGCAAAACTTAATTCTGCATTCTTCTCAGAATGAGCACATATTAAGTAACAATAATACTTGAATTAAGTAAAATTCTTATGGTTACAACTGGGCTTCCCATTCAGTTCACAGGATGTCTTCCTTGGAGAATAAAGAAAGTGGAGCCTAGACCCTCGGGGAGTGGAATTCTGTGGTTTAGTGCATTTTGGTTTTGTACAGCAAATGGGGCATTAAATCAAAGAACAGCACTCAATTAACTTAAGTGAATGTCATTCCCAAGAGGCCTTCCATCCTGGAGGTTCGAACATGAGTTATATCTGGCCTACTAGAATCCCGCTCCCCGTACAAATTTTGAAGGATTAACTTCAAAACTGGTTTACAAAAGTTGATGAGAGTACTGCTCTTTTCTACTTAGGCAAGGGGACTGGAAGAAGGCACTACTGTTAGACAGTACTAATGTTTCCTAGTATCTGGCTCCTCTACTTCTGGGTACATGGAGGGTCACAAATCTCTATCCTCCTGAAAAGGAGTCCCAGTGGCACTATGGTTAACTACTCAGCTACTAACCAAAAGGTCGGCAGATGGAACTCACCAGCAGCTCTGCTTGAGAAGGATGTGGCAATCTGCTCCAGACAAAGATTATATCCTTGGAAACCCTATGGGGCAGTTCTACTCTGTCCTATAGGGTCACTATGAGTCCGAATCAACTAGACAGGCATGGGCTTGGTTTTTGGCTTTGGGGTGAGGAGGCAGCTGCATAAGATGGTGGAGCCTCTAAAAACCTGGGTCTCTGAAGGACTATGATGAGCAGAGGCTCCTGCTGGCTCTTTTTTGACTAGTGTGAAAAAGAAACTTTTAAGTCACTGATATTTTGTTATTTTTTCTCACTTGAACATAACGTAGCCTAGTCTGATTGATAAGAACTTCTGGTTAAATTCTTAAACCTACAGCCAGAAAATTAAGTAGAATTTCATGCTAGGTGGCAAAGACCATACTAATTTTTAATATCTGGTACATTTGAACTATGTCCTGAATTCTTTCTTTCTAGGGTGTTCTATTGCATTGATATGTCATAAATTAAAAAAAAAATTATCAGAACAATAAAGTTTTAAGTTGAGCCATTGAAATTACCTAAAAAAAGTTTTTCTTTATTGTATAGAAGAGATAAACTGCCATCTCCATATACAGTTCATGATTTTTGTGTATAGTTCAGTCTTTAAGGAAGGGTTCAGAATTTACCTCTAACTCAGTGCTTCTGGCCTGTGGGAACATCATTTGGGAAACTTCTCAGAAAGACCTTGCAGGGCATCTATAAGGGCATCTCATCACAGCTTTTATGCATCACACAAAGTTAGAGTGAAGGTGAAGGCTCACAATTATCCAAATGGCCTCCAACTTTCTGAAAACACAACTCAGAAAATCCTGCATTCAGTTGTCCACACTGCATACTATCGGTGTATAAATGTTACACCACAAACATAAAACTACGTCCTGAAAAAATGTTGTAGAAATTACACATGGGATTATTGACAGTCCTGGCCTTAAGCATAGCTCCAAGTTTGATGTTGCTACCACTCTTGGCTATTCTCCTTTCACTACCAAATATCTCAAACAAGTGACAACTTTCTCTCCTTAACCCTCTGCCATGGATGTCCACCCTCACCAGGTTACTGACATTTTCTCCCTCAAAGATGCCAGTGACCTTGTATTCCCTGTGCCAGATGGAATCTTCTCAGTTCTCATTCTTTTACAGGTGCATTGCTTATTCCTTGCCTACTGAATGATCTCTTATTTCTGCATTCCCTGACAGTGATGCCACTGGCCCTCCATGTCTTCCTTCTTTCCTATCCTTTGCTTGTCTCGTAATTATGGGGCTTGCAAAAAGGCTCAGTCCTTGACAGCATTTTCTCCATGGGTACAGCTCAAGTGTTTTTAGAAAGTCAAATTTTAAATAACTTATCAAAGTTGTTTTAATTTTTATCTATCTAAATTTTAAATGTAGGTGTCTTGAAAGTACACAAGAAGTTAAAGAGCTGTAAACAATGGTTAAAAAGAGTCAGACGTGAAAACAGTGGTGATCGTTGGCTCTCTTTAAACTCTTAACACTGGGTGTTTCCCCAAGAGAAATGTCAATCCTCAGAAATTTTTCTATTTATTCTCTTGCCATTAGTGAATTTATCCAGTTGCTACCTCTTCTCACCTGAACTCCTAACCCAAAAAAGGTCACTTATCTTGAGGAGTCCTTTAAGTGCCTACCTTTTCAAGCTAACGTCCGTGGATAATATTTGAAAAGCATTCTGTTGTCTTTTCTCTTTTTTACTCATCCTCCAGGAACTTCAGGAAGGACATGAAGCCAGGAATGCCCAAGTGTCTCTAAGAAACAAAACCTAAATCTAGAAAGCAGCTCTGAGGAAGAAAACAGCTGTAGCAGAGCTCCTCTCTTAGGAAGCTGCTTACAGCTGAGAAATCCTTGAATTAAAGGGAGTGCTGGGCCAGTAATCAGCCTGCAAACTTCTTGCCTCACATAGGTCCTCCTGTTTCGGTAATGTCATGGGAGTCTGACAAAAGAGGTGGAAGGCTCAGCTGCAGCCAGGGGAGTTGAAGGTATAGATGCCGACATTGCCAGGAAGAGTTGAGGATGCAAAGAAAGAGTTCTCTGTGCTGGTCCCCTTGACAAAGAGGCAGGAAGAAGCAGAGAATGCAGGGACAAAATAGTGGAAGGTATGGAAGTGTCAACTCAGTGGCATAAAAAAAGAAATAACTGGAATAAAATGAAATAAGAGGAGGAATAGGAACCGATGTTTTTGAGTACCTCTCGATTTCATTTAATCTTTATACTAGTCTATACCAAGCCCATTGCCATCGAGTTGATTCTGACTCATAGTGACCCTATAGGACAGAGCAGAACTGTCCCATAGGGCTTCCAGGGATTGGTTGGTGGATTTGAACTGCCTACCTTTTTGCTGGCAGCTGAGCTCTTAATCACTGTGCCACCAGGCCTCCATACTAGCCTATGAGGCAGCTATTATTTTTCCCGTTTTATTTTAGTTGGGGAACCGACGTTCAGAAAAGTTAAGACATTTGTTCAAAGTGACATGGCAGAGTGTGGACTAAACCCTGATATGTCTCCAAAGCCTATTCGGTTTCCTTTGTTTCAGGATAACAGAACAGTTAGGAGCCAGAATGTCATGACGGACAAAACTCATTGAGCTCTGACTGTCATTCCCCAGCTCAGTGATCCTGGGAATATTTCTTAAGTTTGTTAAGCCTCAGTTTCCTCATCTGGAAGATGGGCATATAAGAGCACCTACCTCGTACGTTCTCGAGAGTCAAATCAAATAATTCATGTAGAACACATACATGGAATGCGGCATACAGTAAGAACCTAATATCAACTCTAGTAGTATAATTGTGATGCGTTTCAGTATCACCTCCACCACCACACTCCTGCTCCAAATCATGCTGCTAGGAAATGGTATTTCTTTGATAACTGCCAATCTTTGTAGAGGATGTTTTTGAGTCACTAGTAATAAAAGCATTTGGTAACCAGAAGATCATGTTTTTCAACCAATCCACAATGCATGTTCCTTTAGAGAAAGACGGATATAAAAGAAAAGAGGCTCAATTCTTTTCTGCCTCTTCCAGCAGAGATACAGTTATACATTGGTCCATTTTTTCTTTCACAGAGAACCAAACTGCTATGTTCAAGACCATCTTCTCACATGATTAGTTTTCCCAGATAGCTTTTCATTTTCTAGAGTGACTCAAATGAAGCCTGCGTGTGTGTGTGTGTGTGCGCGCGCGTGTGTTCCCACCCAATAAATCTCCTACTTGGCAGAGAGTGTTGATGGTTTTCTGTGAAAGGGTCTTTTTGTCCCCTTTTTGTCTAAGAAGCTTTTTCATTAGAAGCCTGGAAGCCAAGGTAAGTGCCACAGGGACTCGAGGGTCCTTTTACTTTTCTCTGACATCCAAATTATCTTCTGGAAAAACAAAGTCCTCCATTCCCTGCAGTCTGTTAACAGAAGTGACAGCTGTGAGAGCTTCAAATCTGGCCTTAATTAATGGACACGGCACAAATGTGACCAACCCATATGTGCAGAGAAGGGGCTTTAAATAGCATCAAATGTTTGTGCCCATGAGGCCATGAGATGGCAGGAAATATGTGACCATCTTAATGGGATCAGGCTTTTGTGTGCAAACAATGGCCAGCAAACCCCAGCTCAGCTGAGAGCCATTAGAAGAGTTTTCATTTGTGCTGGTGCATAAAGGCTCTTAAATAGCCACTAACAAGAACAGACAAAAATGAACTTACGGGGTGATACAACTGCAATAAGACTGGGTGCCCCAACGAGTGACCTCACATAGGTGTTTGTGATCTTCACCTTGAACTTCCTGCCACCCTGGGCACAGAGGAGCATCATCTCCTTCAAGAAACTTTCTTTGACCCCTGAGGCTAGTTTTTCACATTTCTGATCAACCTTTCTTCAACTTGTCCCCCTGATCCTCAAGTCATTGTTCTTCTCCATTCGCATTCACTATGTGAACGATTCCCTGGGGAAAACCCCCAAACCCAAAAAGTATAAAGTTCATAGGAGAAAAAATAGAATCAACGCTAGAGGCCCTAATACATGGCATTCTAACAGGATACGAACCATAACCAACAACACACAAACTCCAGAAGATAAGCTAGATAACTGGGGTTTTCTCAAAATTAAACACTTACGCTCATCAAAAGAATTCACCAAAAGAGTATAAAGAGAACCTGCAGACTAGGAAAAAAATTTTGGCCATTACAAACCAGACAAAGGTCTAATCTCTAAAATCTACAGGAAAATCCAACACCTCTACAACAAAAAGACAAATAATCCGGTTAAAAAATGGGCAAAGGAAATGAACAGACACTTCACCAAAGAAGACATTCAAGCAGTCAACAGATACATGAGGAAATGCTCGAGATCACTAGCCATTAGAGAAATGCAAATCAAAACCACAATGAGATACCATCTCACCTTGGCATTACTGGCACGAATCAAAACAACAGGAAATAACAAATGTTGGAGAGGCTGCGGGGAGATTGGAACTCTTATGCATTGCTAGTGGGAATGCAAAATGATACAAACATTTTGAAAAACTATATGGCATTTCCTTAGCAAGAAATAGAAATACCATATGATCGAGCAATCCCACTCATAGGATTATATTCTAGAGAAATGAGTCATCGCACAAATAGATACAGGGGCTCTCACGTTCACTGCAGCATTGTTCACAATAGCAAAAAGATGGAAACAACCTAGATGCCCATCAACAGATGAATGGGTAAACCATGGTACATACACACAATGGAATATTACACAATGATAAAGAACAATGGTGAATCTGCGAAGCGTCCCATGATGAATCTGGAGGGCATTATGCTGAGTGAAATAAGTCAACCACAAAAGGACAAATAAATCATGAGACCACCACTGTAAAAACTCATGAAAAGGTTTACACACAAAAAGAAACAATTTTTGATAGTTACGAGGGAGGGGAGGGATGAGGACAGAAAAATACTAAATAGACAATAGATAAGTGGTAACTTTGGTGACGGATAAGACAGTACACAATACTGGGGAAGCCAGCACAACTTGTGCAAGGCAAGGTCCTGGAAGCTCCATAGACACATCCAAACTTCCTGAGGGACTGAATTGCTGGGCTGAGGGGTGTGGGGACCATGGTCTCTGGGAACTTCTAGCTCAATGGGCATAACATAGTTTATAAAGAAAATGTTCTACGTTCTACTTTGGTGAGTAGCGTCCGGGGTCTTACAAGCCTGTGAGTGGCCATATAATATACTCCATTGGTCTCACCCCTTCTGGAGTAAGGGAGAACGAAGAAAACTAAAGACACACGGGAAAGATTAGTCCAAAGGACTAATGGACCATGGCCTCCACCAGACTGAGTCTAGTACAACTAGATGGTGCCCAGCTACCACCACTGATTGCTCTGACAGGGATCACAACAGAGGGTCCCAGACAGAGCTGGAGAAAAATGTAGAATAAAACTCTAACTCACAAAGAAAGACCAAACTTACTGGCCTGATGGAGACTAGAGAAACTCTAAGAGTATGGCCCCTGGACACCCTTTTAGCTCAGTAATGAAGTCACTCCCAAGGTTCACCCTTCAGCCAAAGACTAGAGAGGCCCATAAAACAAGACTAAAGGGGCACACTAGCCCAGAGGCAAGGATGAGAAGGTAGGAGGCCACAGGAAAGAAAGCTGGTAATGGGGTACCCAAGGTGGAGAAGGGAAAGTGTTGACATGTGGGGTTGTTAACCAATGTCATAAAACAATATGTGTACTAACTGTTTCATGAGAAACTAATTTGTTCTGTAAACCTTCATCTAAAGTACAATAAAAAAAAAATACTAATATATATATATATATGTATTCTTGCTTTTCAAGTCATCACATTTCCCCTCTTAGACCTGTCCTCACCCCCAGTGGTGATGTTCTCAAGGGTAGAGCTGGTCACTTGTATACTCAATAAATTGTGGCTGAATTACAAGAATGGGCCAATGTTACAAAATATTTCTAGAAGCATTTTCCTGTGGCAAGTCAACCAATGGTTGAGTTTGATTTTGATGCAGCTTGTCTTCTAGTCAATTTTTCCCTCTATATCCTCTGTACTTTTCTGTCTCATCGGGCACTCCCTGCCCCCAAAGGCAATCTGTCTGGTAAGTGACAAACTAAGGAGATCTGTAATCAAATAACTCTCTTCAACAAGGTCTGACACAGTAATGAGGAGACTTGGCACAGCAACAGGCTCATACAAGAGCAAAAAGAACCTCAATTTCAACTCCCTTTGTCTCATGAATTACCCTTTATCACCAGCCTTCCTGTCCTCAGGAGAAAATTTCACATGTAAGCTGTTTGTATAGTCTTCTTATTAATATAAATAAACAAGGCCCTACGTGAGATGCAGAAAAGAAATTAATCAGGACCAGGCCATGTTTCCAAATTACTTGCAGCATTTTCTGGGAAAACAAAACTTTATATTTAAAACATAACAGGAAAGAAAATATGCAACAGTTTAGTCCAAGACATATAAACTGTGGACAGAGGAGTTCATTTGACCAACACTTAGAGTAACTTGAAAACACACAGACATTAAAAACACAAACAGGGGAAACCAGTCAACACTCTCTGGTCCTGGGAAGCAAGGCAAACAAGTCCAACAGGCTGGGGAACCACAGGGTGCATGGTGGCCAAAGAGGTATACTCTGGGGAGATGGCTTTTGAATGTCATCCTGTTGGTTGCAGACAACCCTGGATATTTTCCTCAGAGGAGTACATGGCCCTAGTACCTCTGGAGAGAGGTCAGTTGGGTAGCTTTGTAGGCAGATCCTCAGGGCGGTGACCACGGACACTGAGTTTCGTTAGGAGACAACTACGCAGGCCCAGGTGAGAGATGAAACCTGAACTCAAGCAATGCCAGGAGGACATTTCAAGAAGGCATTTCTAAGGAATAGATAATAGGAATTTTGACCCACTGGGTATTGGGGCCAAATAACAATACATAATGATAGTAGTTTTTTTTTTTTTTTTTAATGATAGTAGTTAACATTTAGTGAGCCCTGTACTCAGTGCTTTTCATGGATTGTCTCACTCAATTTTTCCATCAGGTCTATGAGACATGTATGATTATTATCCCCAATTTACAGATGGCAAATATGAGGCCCAGAGAGGGTAAGAAACTTCTCCAAGATCTTTTAGCTAGTAAGACGTGGAACCAAGAATCAAAGATAACGTGGATGACTCCAAAGCCCACACTCTTCATTTTCCTGTTATAGCAGAAATAAGAGCTCAAAACAACTCAAGGTGTTCTAGCTTGGGACACTGGGTGGATGATGGCACCCTGAAGTGAAACCTAGAAACGAGAAACTAAAGCATCTCATCGTTTCTCTTCTCCCTTTAACACATGACTTGTGTATCCAGAGAGCATTGGTGGGACATCACAAGACCCCAAGCTGATATTGCTGAAACGCTTTCCTTATCCTCAGTTAACTGGGACCAAGTCACCAGGAAGGACTGATTATTAAGGCCTCAGGGATGCTTTCTGTCCTGGCCTCTCTCTGCCTCTTTCCCTTTTCCCTGAGCCCGAAAGATTTAGCCTATTTCACCTTGTTAAAATCGCCAAGATATTTTTTGCCTTTTTAGGGTTTCTCCTCTCTCCCAGTCTAGCTGAGAGGTGTTACCCAGTCTCCTTAGCTCCTCCCTTCCTGCTCCCCCTGAAGACAAGAGCCCAGGTCTTCTTCATTTTAAGCGTTTTTCTATTAACCACTAAAAAAACCAAAACCAAAACGAAGCCAAAACCAACCAAGTCGATTCTGACTCACAACAACTCTACAGGCCAGAGTAGAACTGCCCCATAGGATTTCCAAGGAGTGGCTGGTGGATTCGGACTGCCGACCTTTTGGTCAGCAGCCTGGGCTCTTAACCAGTCTGCCACCAGGGCTTTCGTAATTAACCACTAAGGAGGACAAAGTGAGCAAACAGAGGAACCAAGTAAGGTTGTTTGTCTTCCTTGGTCTTTCTTTACTGGCTCCCTGCTAATGACATTGATATGTCCCATGGCCCCTGCTCTCTTCTTTTTTGTTAAATTGAGGTAAAATTCATATAACATAGAATTAACTGTTTTGAAGTGAACAATTCAGTGGCATTAATACATTCATGATGTCATGCCACCATCATCTTGATCTAGTTCCAAAACATTTCATCACCCCAAAAGGAAATCCTGTAACCATTAAGCAGTTATTCCCAATTTCCTCTTCCTCCCAGTCCCTGGTGACTGCTAATCTAGTTTCTGTCCCTGGATGTACCTATGCTGGATATTTCACATAAATGGAATCTTATGTGGCCTTTTATGTCTGGCTCCTTTCGCTTAGCATGATGTTTTTGAGGTTAATCCATGCTGTAGCACGTATCGGTACTTCAGTCTTTTTATAGCTGAATAATATTCCATTGTATATATACACACACAGCACATTTTGTTTATCCATTCATCTGTTGATGGACATTTGGGTCATTTCCACCTATTAGCTATTGTGAATAATGCTGCAGTGACCACTGGTGTACCTCCTTTCAATTCTTTTGGTACATACGCAGGAGTAGAATGGCTGGGTCATATGGTAGTTGCATGTTTTAACTTTTTGAGGTACTGCCAAACTCTTTTCTCCCTGCTCTCCTCTTAATCCTTTAATGGAGGTATGAGATAGCCCCTTCTTTCAGAGTTCTCTCTTCCTCACCCTGAGTATATCAGAATCGCCTTGGGGCCTTAAAAACTATAGATGCCCAAGTCGTACCCCCAAAGATTCTGACTTTACTTGGTGTGGCACAGGCTTGACCACTGTTATTTGTTGACCATTTCTCAGTGACCCTACTACACAGCCAGGGTTGACATCCACTACTCTAGGTCACACAGACCCTGCCTCAGAAGGATCCTCTTCCAAGAGGGTGGTTCTCAACTGGGGGAGATTTTGGCTCTCAGAGGACATTTAGAAATGGTTAGAGACATTTTTGATTGTCACAATTAGGGAGGGGTGTTACTGGCATCTAGTCGGTAGAGGCCAGGGATGCTGCTAAACATCCTACAATGCACAGGACAGCTCCCACAGCAAAATATTATTGGTCCAAAATATGAATAGAGCCAACACTGAGACACCCTGTTCTCATGGGACTGGAGATAAACACTACTACATTCAAATGGCCTAATGTCTCCAAGGGGATATTCAGGGCTGCAAGACACCCTACGTAGAAGGGCCTCCGTTTTTATGGGACCCTTACTTTCCTGGATAGCCTAGACTGTTATCACCTCTCTGGATGCGATGCAGCAAAGTTTGTTTCGCTGTGTCCTTATGGGCCTTGGGCCTGAAAAGGTGAGTAGCAGCCCTTCTCTGTCTGCCGGGGAAGGATGGTGCTTGTGTACTATTGCACAGTCATGCTCAGCACGCTCACGCCTCTTTAATTATGTACAGTTCTCGAGGAAAGCATGACAAGAAACAAGAACCCTGAAATTGGGGGTAAAATATAAACAAATGTTTTGGCTGATATACTGCACAGTTTTTAATCACAAAGTGTGTTTTCAGAGTGTACTGAGCTCTGCCTAGAATGGCTCGAATTAAGATCAAAGGCGGTGCCGTGACGAGACAGAGTGGAGCTCGCGGCCAGTCTGACATCCCCCCTTCCCCTCCCTGGAAACATCCATGTGGTCATCCGTTTGCCTAAGAAGTGCTTGTCTGAAGCGCCAGTTAAGACAGCAAGCACTGATTAAAGGAGGGTTGGTTTGTTTGTTTTCTTTTTTTATTGGGGGAACTTTAGAGTGTGGTTAGATAGCAGCAGCTTTTTAAAAAACAAAGTGACTGAGAGCCAGCTTACAAAGATATAAGTTTGATGTTTGGAAAGTGGAAAATGTCAAGAGATTCCAACTCGAGGCAGAGGAGAGCTGGCCAAGGGGGGTGAAGGCCCTCTCTGAGCCCAAAGGTGGCGCAGCCACGGGGGCCTGACAGGGCCCAGGAGCCTCCCAGGCCCCCCAGAGCCCAACCGTCACTGCTTCCTGGGCAGGGCAAGCAGGGAAATAAGCTCCTGAGAGCTGAGGCTGCAATCAGTGTACCTTGAATGAGACACTGTACAGGAAGCCTGCTGCAGCAGCTGTGTATAAGATGCATTTTTATCGGGTGGGGACAGGGAAGTAGATAAATGAGAAACTCGGAGAGGCTGATGCCACAGTCTAGGTGTGAGATGTGGAATGGGGTGCGGGCTGGATCAGGAAAAGGCACTTCTGTGAAGGTTACAAAGGAATAACTGGGAAGTCCAGAGGATCATCTTGTATATCCTCCAGAGCCCAGCTTCTCAGATTTGAAAGTGGGACAAATCAACCACCAGAGGACCTTGTTAAAAATACAGATTCTGATTCAGTAGCTCTCGGGAGGGGGCTGAGATTTTGCATTTCTGACGTAGGTGGTTGGGATGCTGCTGTTACCCACCAAGACCACACTTGGAACAGCAAGGCAGCCCTATGTGACAGAGTAGAATTGCCCCATAGGGTTTTCTTGGCTGTAATCTTTACAGGAGCAGATTGCGAGGTCTTTCTCCCTCAGAGCCGCTGGGTGGATTTGAACTGTCAACCTTTTGGTTAGTGGCTGGGCACTTAACCATTGCACCACCAGGGCTACATGGCTCTTGGCTCTAGAACAGGAGTGGGCCTACTTTTGTATGGCCCATGAGTTAAGAATGGTTTTCACTTTTTTTTGGCGTCCCAGAGTGTGCAAACAGTAAAGTGTTTGACCACTAACTGAAAGATTGGCAGTTAGAACCCACCCAGATGTGCCTTGGAAGAAAGGCCTGGTGACCTGCTTCTGAAAGGTCACAGCCTTGAAAACCCCATGGAGAGCAGTCCTACTCTGCAACACATGGGGTCACCATGAGTTGGAATTGACAGCATTTTTTTTTTGATGTTTTTAAAAGGATGGGAGAGAGAGAGGAAGAGGAGGCAGAGAATGAGGGGGAGGGAGAAAAGAAAAAAGAAGGAGGAGGAAGAAGAGGAGGAAGAAGAGTAGGAAGAAAAAGAAGAACAGAAACCATATGTGGCCCACAAAGCCAAAAATATTTACTATCTGGACCTAAACAGAAAAAGATTGCCAACCCCTGCAGAACCACACTGTCCAATACGGTAGCCACTTGCGACATGTGGCTATTTAAATGCAAATTCATTAAAAATGAAATAAGAAATTCACCTCCTCAGCTACACTAGCCACATTTGAAGTGCTCAGTCCCCATGTGTGGCTTAGTGACTACCATTCTGGACAGTGCAGATATGCAAGATTTCCATTGTTGCGGAAAGTTCTATTGGACAACGCTGCTCTAGACCAGCCTCAATAAGATGCCATTCTGATTTTAACTATTGTGTTTGGGGACAGAGAACTAGATCAAGACAGTCAGTCCATCTTACAGAGTTCTTCTAGATGGAAATTCTACTGACACTGCTGACTGTACTTTGTAAAAAACCCTCTAATTTTCCTACTTGTCTTTATCCCCCCTCATCTCTCATGTGGGCTTCTCACTAGCTGCCTAATTGGTATCCCTTTATTCATTCCTGCCCCCCTTTCAATAAATCAAGGCTGCCCGCACTAGCCAGTGTGATCTCTTAAATGACGCCCCCCTGTTTAAAAGCATTCAAAGGCTTCTCATCACGATTAGAAGAGAGTCTAAAGTTCTTTGTCGACAAGGCCCTGGACATAGCTTCTCTCTCCAGCACCATCTTGAATCCCTCAACTTTTTGCACAAGCCTCACAGGACATCTTTCCGAGGTGTGCCATATTCTTTCCTGCCCCAGGACTTCTCATATGCTGGTCCTCTTTGAGAAACTTCGCTGCTAATTCTTACTCTGATTTCTGCCTGGTGGAACCACTAATAACTGGTCTATTCTCCCCTCAAAGGCCCCATTCTTTTTTCCCCTTTCATTCAAGAACTTTTTTGGTTTTTTTGTACAACCATCACCACTGTTTATCTCCAATATTGGTCATCATCGCAAACAGAAACTCTGGACCCATTAAGCAATAATTACCCATTCCCCATTTTCCCCAGTCCCTGGTAACCACTCTTTGACTTCCTGTCTCTATGCGCTTGCCTACTCTAGATATTTCAGATAAATGGGATCATACAATATTTGCCCTTCTGTGTCTGGCTTATTTCATTTAGCATAATGTTGTCAAGGTCCATCCATGTGTTGGATATCCCAAGACTTCATTTCTCTGTTTGGCTGAGTAATATTCCATTGTATGCATATCCGTCATTTTGTTTATCCATTCATCTGTTGATGGACACCTGGGTTGTTTCCACCTTTTGGCTATTGTGAATAATGCTGCAAGGAACATTGGTGTACAAGTATCTGTGAGTCCCTGTCAAGAGCTATCTTTGGTTAGTTCAATAGTGCACCATCAATAACAGTGTGCTGGGCACTATGCCAGGCACTGGAATACACTGGTGAACGAGGCATACATGGTTCTTGTTCTCACAAATAAGGAATCAAGACAAAGCCAGTCAGTGATAACCTGTTGCCATCATGTTGATTCCATCTTATAGAGACCCTACAGGACAGAATAGAACTGCCCCATAGGGTATCCAAAGCTGTAATCTTTATGGAAGCAGACCACCACATATTTCTCCTGTGGAATGACTGGTGGGTTTGAACCACCAACCTTTCAGTTGGCAGCCTAGCACTTAACCACTGTGCCACCAGGGCTCCTTAGGCAGTGATGGGTTAAGAAGACACTAAAACACGGGGATGTAATGAAGAAGGGGGACGCTGCATTAGCTTGGATAATCAGGGAAGGTGACGTGTGACAGTGGCCTGAAAGGGAAGGAGTCATTCTTGTGAGAAATATGGAGGGGGCATCTGAGCAGAGGAACAGCTGGGGAGGCCCTCAGGTGCCCTCGGCTCTTCTGACTCAAAGTAGGACCAACGCTGCCAGTTCTTTCAACAGTGCTTGATGCAACATGGTTCAGGCCTCCTCCCCTCTCTGGCTGCTCTCCCCTGGATGAGGCCCAGTTTGTCACAGTTCCCACTTAGAAAGGGCCCAGGGAACTGAGGCCCGTTGTCCAACTGTGGGCTGACTGGGCAGAGAGAGCAGGGCCGTTACACTGCTAGCTCAGGACACTTCTATGCAGGCATTAGGTTTCTGGCAGTTCTACTACATTGTTTATGCATATTGAGCCAACCTGGTGACAGACTGGACATAGAAGGTGATGGGGCAAGAAAAGTCAGAGTGTTTCAAGGGTTTGGGCCAGGAAAACTGTAAGTTAAACACATAACCAAACCCCGTGATGACTGTTTTGGTTTAGACTCCCTCCACTAGATTATAAAAGTGCCTGGTTTATTTTTGTATCTCAAGTGCCTAGAACAGTCTCCAGCTCACTGTAGGCACTCAATAAATACTAATTGAATGACTAGATCACCAACTATATTTCAGTCAATGCCAGCACCGTTCTCCCAGTTTCCCAGAGAAGCCTGGCTTGTGCTTTGGCAGGACAAGCAACACCCGTGAGTCAAGAGAGACGCTTCCCAAACTTCCCTGGACATCAGGGACCATCGCCTTCTTTTGCATAGTTTTCTTGTCTGGGAAACAGAGTCATCCAATTAATAATCCAAGACTCCTGAATGACTTTATGGAGATCATCAATGCCCTTTATACTCAGCGTTGCCTGTAGATCAGCGGCACTGCTTGTCGCAAATGGAGAATCAGGCCCCAACCCAGACCTTCTGCATCACAGCTTGTATTTTTTTTTTTACATGATTTTTAAAATTTTGTTGTAGATGTTGAGAAAATACACAGCAAAACATACACCCACTCAACAGTTTCTACATGTACCATCTAGTAACACTCATTATATTCTTCAAGTTATGTAACAATTCTCACCCTTCTTTTCTGACCTGTTCCTTCTTCATTAACATAAATTCACTGCCCCCTAAGGTTCCTATCTAATCTTTCGAGTTGCTGTTGTCACTTTGATTCCATATAGATAGTTCTTAAAAGAGTATAATGCTCGAGGCAGGTATTTTTTACTAGGTAAACTGTTGTTTGGTTTTAAGACTTCAGGGGATATTTTTGGTTTAAGGTTTAAAGATTATCTCAGGGCAATAGTTTCAGGGGTTCATCTGAACTTCATGGCTCCAGGAAGCCTGGAATTCATAAGAATTTGAAATTCTGCATTTTCCCACTTTTAATTGGGGTTCTTTTATGCAATCTTTGATTAAAATGTCCAGTAATGGTAGTCTGGCACCATCCAGTTCTTCGGGTCTCATGGCAAAGGAGGCGGTTGTTCATGGAGACAATTAGCCACAGATTCCATATCCTCCTCCTATTCCTGACTGCCCTTCTTCCTCTGTTGTTTCAGGCGAATAGGGACCAACTGTTGTGTCTTGGATGGCTGCTTGTAAGCTTTTGAGGCCCCAGGGACTACACATGGAAATAGGCAGTAGAATAGATGCACTAAACATATTATTAGGCCAGTTAGCTGGGATGTCCCAGGAAACCATGACCCAAAACCTCCAAACCAAGAAATCAAATCCCATGAAGTGTCTGGTTGTATATAAGCAGCCTCAGAGCTAATCTTTTTTTTGTCATTGTTGTAAACATATCTATTACATAACTTTTGCCACTTCAATGTTTTACAGGTGTATAGTTTATTGACAGCAATTTAATAATCAGCTGTGCAACCCTATCTTTAATTAATGTGATATTTCCATCACTGTTAATAACTCCCCTACCTTCTTCCCTCCTGCCCCTGGCAACCACTAATCAACTTTGTTCTCTACACATTTGCCCTTTCTTGTCGTTTTTGATTTGCATCTCCCTGATGGCTAACAATACTAATCATCTTTTCACATGTTTGGTGGCCATTTGAATGTTCTCTTTGGTGAAATGTCTATTTAAGTCTTTTGACCACTTTATGATTGGTTTATTTATATTTTTGTTGTTAAGTTGCTGAAGTTTTACATATATTTTGTTTATTAGATTCTTGTCAGATATACGGTTCCTGAAGATATTCTCCCAGTTGGTAGCTTGTCCTTTCACTTTTTTGGTAAAATCTTTTGATGAATAAAAGTTTTTAATTTTTATGAGGGCCCATTTATTTATTTTGTCTTTTGCTGTCTATGCTTTCTTTTGTTACATTATTAGATAATCTATTGTTGAAACGGAGGCCTGAGAGTGTTGCCCCTGCTTGTTCTTCCAAGAATTTTATGGCTTTAGTTTGCACATTTAGGTCCTTAATCCATTTTGAGTTTGTTTTTGCATATGGTGTGAGGCATTGATCCTGTTTCATTTTTCTGCATGTTGAAATCCAATTTTCCCAGCACTCTTTATTGAAAAGACCCTTTTTTCCCCATTGAGTGAACCTAGCACCTGTGTCAAAAATCAGTTGATCAGAGATGTTTGGGCTTATTTCTGGACTCTCAATTCTATTCTATTGGTCTATGTGTCTATTGTTATAGTAGTACCAGGCTGTTTTGATTACTATACCTGTATTGTTGTTGTTAGGTGCCATCGAGTCAGTTCTGACTCACAGTGACCCTATGTACAACAGAATGAAACACTGCCTGGCCCTGCGCCATCCTCACAATCCTTGCTATGCTTGAGCCCACTGTGGCAGCCATTGTGTCAATCCATCTCGTTGAGGGTCTACCTCTTTTTCACTGACCCTCTACTTTACCAAGAGTAATGTCTTTCTCCAGGGACTGATCCCTCCTGATAACATCTCCAAAGTATGTGAGACATAGTCTCACCATCCTTACTTCTAAGAAGCATTCTGGTAGTACTTCTTCCAAGACAGATTTATTCATTCTTTTGGCAGTCCATGGTATATTCAATATTCTTCACCAATACCATAATTCAAAGGCGTTAATTTTAGCTTTGAATTATGGTAAGCTGTACAGTACGTTTTAAAACCAGGAAGTGTGAGTCCACTTACTTTGTTCTTCACTTTCAACATTGATTTAGTTATTTGGGGTCTCTTGCCGTTCCACATAAAGTTGAGGACTGGTTTTTCTATTTCTGTAAAGAAGGTCGCTGGAATTTTGGTCAGGATTGTGTTGAATCTATAGATCGTTTTAGGAAGTATCAACATCTTAACAATATTAAGTATTCCATTCCATGAACATGAAATATCTTTCCATTTATTTACGTCTTCTTTAATCTCTTTCAGCAGTGTTTTACAGTTTCATTGTATAATTCCTAGGTATTTTATTCTTAGATGGTATTGTAAATTATTTCCCTAATTTCCCTTTCACATTTCTCACTGCTGGTGTTTAGACACATGACGGATTTTTGTTGTTGTTGTTGATGTTGTACCTGTAACTTTGCTAAATTCCTCTATTAGCTCTAGAAGTTTTCTTGTGGACTCTTTGAGGTTTTCTATATATAGGCTCATATCATATGTGAATAGAGATAATTTTACTTTTTCTTTTCTAATCTGGATAGCTTTTATTTCTTTTTCTTGTCTTATTGCTCTGGCTAGGAAATCTAATACAATATTGGATAGAAGTGGTGAGAGTGGGCACCCTTGTCTTGTTTCCAATTTCAAGGGGAAAGCTCTCAGTCTTTCTTCATTAAGTATAACATTGGCTGTTGGCTTTTCATATATGCCTTGAATCACATTTAGGAATTTTTCTTCTCTTCCAATCTTCTTTAGGGTTTCATCAAGAAAGGGTGTCGGATTTTATCAAATGCTTTTTCTGCATCCATAGAGGTGATCATGTGGTTCTTTTCCTTTGTTCTACTGATGTGGTGTATTACATTGATTGATTTTCTAATGTTGAACCATCCCTGCATTTCTGGACTAAATCCCACTTGGTCATGGTGTATGACTCTTTTAATATGCCATTGGATTCTCTTCACTAGTATTTTGTTGAGGATTTCTGCATCTATATTCATAAGAGATATTGGCCTGTAGTTTTCTTTTCTTGTGGTATCTTTATCTGGTCAGGTATCAGGGTTATGTTTGCTTCATAGATTAAATTAGGGAATATTCCTTCCTTCTCTATCTTTTTGAAGAGTTTAAATAGTACTGATGTCGATTCTTCTCTAAATGTTTGGTAGAATTCCCCAGTGAAGCCATCTGGTCCAGGACTTTTTTTGGGGGGAGGTTTTTGATCACTGATTCCATCCCTTCACTTGTTATGAGTCTGCTAAGACTTTCTAGTTCCTTTTGAGTCAGTTTGGATGGTTTTTGTTTCAGAGTTTGTATTGTAATAAGATCTCCAGGAGACTCATATGTACATCAAAGTTTCCATAGCTCTGGTTGCTGCAAAATGGCACGAGACTTGTATGTTGATTCAAATCCTGTTCCTCACTTGCTTTGTAAGCTTGGGCAAGTTACTTACTTTTTCTGACCTCTGGTGTCTTCATATTTACATGGACATAAATAATGCACAGGGTTGTTATGAAGCATAAAAGAAGTTGCACATATAAAACTATTCAGTGTATAATCTGACACACAGAAGGTGCCCAGTGAAGGCTTGTCTGGCCCTCCACATGCCAGCAGTTTCTAAAACACTGTATTCCTGAGTGTACACTCTGCTTGAAAGCTCCACTTGAGTATCCTTTTCATTGCCAAAACTGAATTTCTGCCCTGGCTCCAGGAGCTGTGGCACTTGAAACCTCCACATAAATAAACTACTCCAGGAATGGAGAACTTCTGGCTCAAATGGAAAATCTCTCCTTACTTTGAGTCCAAATCTGCTTCACCTCTGTTTACTTGAGTAACACAGAAAAAAATCTCCAATCCCCTCTTCCACATCAACTCTTTAAATATAAGAAGACAGCTATCGTGCCACTCACTACCACTCTCAGCCCATTGTCAAGCTCATTCTTTAATGAAAACTCAGCTCCAATAAGTATTCCTCATATGATAAGCATGTTATTGGCTATTTGATAGTCACTGGTCCTTCTAAAAGCTAAATGTACCCATTATTTAATAAAGGGGCTGCCATCTACAGCCAAGGGTGCTGAGGTATGGCCTGAGCTTACATAAGCTCAGATTCTTACAGACAAGTTGCTTCAGTAGCACTGGCCCTTTGTTACCTGGGGAAGGTGACCAAGTCAATAATCCAAGAAAAGCCAACTCCAGAAGTGGAAACTACTGGCCCAGTCATAAATTAAGGTGTCAGAGAGTTCTTACATTACACAAACCTATCAGCACCAGTTGCTATGGAGTTGATTCTTACTCATGGCAACCCCACTGTGTCAGAGTAGAACTGTGTTCCACAGGGTTTTCAGTGGCTGATTTTTTGGAACTAGGCTGCCAGGCCTTTCTTCCAAGGTACCTCTGGGTGGACTCAAATCTCCAACCTTTCAGTTAGCAGTTGAGCATGTTAACTGCATGACCCAGGGACTCCAGATGGACTAAAAACTCCTTGCCTCTCCAGTTTCCCTTCACAGGACAAATAAGACACAGTGATCAGAGAAAGGCTTCTGATTGAACAAGGCACCATAAAAAAGATGGTAGGTGTGAAAACAGTATTGGATTTACGCATTAACACCAAATGGGTCCAAAACACAGGGTTTCAATTAAGCCACACAGCAAATGCTTTCCATTTTGATTATTTTCATCAAGATCCAAGGCCATCACTCTGCCACAAAGAAAGGGACTGACAGATTTATTGGACATCTCCTCCTCTCTAAAAAAGCACTTTAAAAGGAAAGCATTCCCCCCAAAATGTGCCTTAAGGTGTTTACATATTGCAGAGTAGATAATTCAAATACTTGATATTTTCTTATGTTTTGTTGTAGTGGGTGCTGTGGTGTGTTGTCTAGATCCCCTTCAGAATCAAGCCTCTCTTTTCCCAGCTGCTGGAGTGTTGGCTGCTAGGGACTCACAGCTGAGTCCCTCTCCATGATATGTCATCAGCAGATAGAAGCTGTTTTGCCCAAAGGTTCTCTCTCTCCCTGGGGGCATCCCATTGGCTGACTGAAGGAAGGGTATAAAAACCTAGCCCCCTTGTCTTCACTGGGGTAACTCTAAGTGCTCATTCTAGCTCCAGAGCTCCCTGTAGGATCAGTTGAGGCCTCTATTACATCTGCCCATTCCTTCATCCCTTGCCCTTCATAGGTGTTGTTCCTGAGAGCTCTCCCCAATAAACCTCTAGGTGGGCCATGAGCAATACAAGATGGGTCCTGCCCACAAAGGACTCTGGGGAAGAACGAGAGCTATCTGAGTAGTGACCTAGGTTAGGAAAAAAACACACCAAACACCTGACTTCATGGTACAAAAACAGCCCCATCTATCATAGATTAGACATGTTTTTCCCTGGTTCCCCTGCACCAGGTATATAAACCCACACCCCACCCTGCCCTGCTCGAACCTCTTACCCGGTGACTCAGTATGTTGCTGGAATCTTGGCACCAACCTCCGTCTATAGGTTCTCTAATAAGAACTAGATCTGATCAACTTGGCTTTTCTGCCTCTTTTTTCAGAATCTGACCTGTGCCCCTCAAAGTTACTGCTGCTGTCTGGTGGGGTGTGACAATCTCCCGCCTGCACTCAAATCTGAAAGTCAGATTCATGGGGAACCCAACCTGTGACATCTGTCTCTGGTTTATGAAGTGGTTCATTACTGTAGAACTTGATTCTCTGGCTAAGTCTTGGTTTCTTCATCTGCAAAACTGGATTAATAATAGTACTTATCTGGTGGTTGAGTTGTTAAAGCACTCAGCTGCTGACCAAAAGGCTGGTGGTTTGAACCCACCAGCTGCTCTGAGGGAGAAAGAGGTAGCAGTCTGCTTCAGTAAAGATTACTGCTTAGGAAACCCTACGGGGCAGTTCTACTCTGTCCAGAGGGTCGCTATGAGTCAGGATTGACTCTACAGCAATAGTTTTTTTTTTTTTTTTAATCTCATAAGGTGGTTGTGATTATTAAATGATATAATCTATGTAAAGCAGTTAGCACAAAACTGGCACACAATAAGAACTCAGTAAGTGCTAGCTGTTGCTGTTATTACTAGTATTTCTACTGGCACCACTCTGGTGATCTTAGTCATTACCTTACTCAGTCATTACCCCTAACCAGTTGCAGTAGAGTTGATTCTGACTCATATGACCCCATGTGTCAGAGTAGAACTGTGCTCCATAGTGTTTTCAATGGCAAATTTTTCAGAAGTAGCTCTCCAGGGCATCTCTTCTGAGGTGCCTGTGGGTGGGTTTGAACTGCCAATCCTTCAGGTAGTAGTTAAGTGCTTAGTGGTTTTTGCCACTCAGGGACTCCCCTTATTCCTTGATTATTACAATAGAAACTGATCTTCTTGTCTCTCAGTTCTCCCCTTCCTTACTCCTTCCTTCCAATTCTGCCCAATTAATTTAAAACTAACCAAAATAATTCTCTTAAAATATATATTGTTTTCATTAAATCACTCCTTCACTGATAATTCCTCAGGGACTCCAGATTATCAAGACCTTCATAAATTGGCTACACTACAGTCAACTAACCATCATTCCAATGGAAAAGACTCTTCATCATTGGCCTTGAACCATGCCATTGCTCAGGCTGGGTTCCTCTTCCTTATTCTTTTTGTTAATCTGAACCTTGCCCAGCTCAAAGTGGACCACATCAATCAAACTTCCCCTCAATCTAAGTCCACTGATATTCCTGTTCTAAACCTTCCTTACCGTAACATTCTCCCACAGTCCCAATACTGTCTGACCAAATACATCCCTAAAGTTCAAGATTTTCCTTAGGGCTCATAGTTGAGTCAAAATCTCCCTTGATAATCCCTCCATCAGGACCTTCTAGAAAGGTCACCATTCTGAGCTTCTCCATTGATCTTTTGGTGCTTTCCATATCATTAAAATTTGCAAAAGGATGGGAGTAAAAAATAGAGCAGACTACTCAAAAAGGAAAATAAAAAATTTAGAAAATGTAAAAAAAAAAAAGTGATTCCCACTCATTAATAATACACAAGACCAAATGTTGAGCTGTGATGAGGTAATAGGACAAATGGAATTTGTCTAAAAGAGTCAACTGGCTTCCAGATTTGGGGTACTGATGCCTCTGAGTTATTTTTACTGGTAAAGATTCCATTTTATGAGTAATATTTGGGATATGGTATCAACAGTCAACAGTTCACAAATTCTTTAAAAAGTCTCCTAGCAGAAAAAGTTTAATTAACCTGGACAGAAACTATCTAGCAGCTTTCATAAGTAATCGCTATTATCCCAAATAGGATCAACTCATAAACTGCATGATTTCAGAAATGGTGAATCAATAAAAGTGTTTACAGAAACAGTATTTTGATTAATTCCTTCAGGCTAACAAACTCATGGCACATGTGATAAAGTGAGATTTCTACTGTCAATTAGGGAAACCAAGAAATCAAACCCAGCCCTCAAATAAGGCCCTTTGGATAACTGACTCCAGATTTTGGCATTGGGAACTGCTTTCTCAACAGGTCCTCCAAGATCAACTGCACCACACCTCTGGCTTTATTCCTGGGAAAATCAGGTTCAAAATCACCTCAACTCTCAGCCAGGTTAAAAGCCCCAGTGAGATGTATTATAGATAATACATGTCGTGATCACTAGAAAGCTTGATAAGCCAAGCAACAAGACAAGTTATCCATAAGTAGCTAATGGCTTCTTTTTCTTCATATAAGCTAGCTAAACAACAACAATAAAAATAAATAGAAATGATAATAAAGTAACATTTCCTCTATTAACAAGATGAGAACACGCAAGTTCCACTCATCTAGAGTATGAATAATAATTTTTTGTTGTTATATGGCACTATGCTCATAGCAAATGACTCCTGAATCTCTACAAGGAACTAAAGCATTTTCTAAATCATTGTCTTAGGCTGGGTTTTCCAGAGAAGCAAAAGTGGTAAAGTGTATAAATACGTATATAGAGAGATTTATATCAAGGAAATGGCTCATGCTGTTGTAGAGGCTGGAATGTCCCAAGTCTGTGGATCAGGATAGAGGCTTCTCTCGAATGAAGTAGCCTCAAGGGCTGGCGAACCAAGTTTGGCAGGTCAGACAGCAGGGCTCCTGCTCACAGGCTGTGATGATCGATGAATCTCAAGATCGGCAGATAAGCTGATAACTCAAGTCTCCAGAACTGGGAGTCAGATGAATAGGACTCAGCCATAGGATTCAGAGCGAGCAAAAAGCCAAAACGCCTGCTTATATTCGGATGCAGACCACCTCAATAAAGCTCCCTTTCAACCGATTGGCTACTCACAGTAGATTCCATCATGGCAGTGATCACATATAAAGAATGTGAGAATCAAGGCCCAGCCATGCTGACACAGAATCTTAACCATCACAATCACCAACAAATAGGAAACGATTTTCACTCTAGTTTTAGTGGCTAAACATATTTTATTGTTGAAAATTAGATAATCAATGTGTGATAGATACAGCAGCACTTACCTAGTCAGAATACTCAGTAACTAAATATGCCAATGGAAACTTGCCTGTAATTATTTAATAGCTACAATACTACTATGTCATTCCCAAAAGACGCCTTCTATTTTTTCCAAAATGCTCTGGAGTTACTTAATAAGTTCAGAAAACAACTAACCAAATAATTGAAATAAACTTAGTGTATTATAGCATCTCAGAGTTTAAAGTGACCTTCAGGGGCACCCAAACCAATCCCTCTTCTAGGATAATCGCCCCAGCAGCTGGTGTTTGCTATGTTAAGAATCTCCATTGAAGTTATAAGGACTGAAGTTACAAGGATTGTACACACTCATTTTCAGTCAATATTTTGACAACAATTTTCAATTTTTTTTGCCATATAAGTTGTTTCATTTTTATAGTACTTATTAGTAACTCTCATGCCTTTATTACATATTGTTTCACGGAAATGTAAATTATCATCAGTTGTAAGATACATCCTGACTTTCTAGATGTTAAAGTGTGAAAAAAAATGTGCATCTTACAATTGATGACACATAGTAGCTTTAGTGTTTAGTGATACACGCAAGTCAACATTTAAAGAACAAAAAATCATGAACATGTAGAATACTAAGATAAAAAAAGGACCCCAGAAATCATCTAGTCCAACATCCTATATCCCCATTTTAAAGAGGAAGAAATTTAGGGCCAAAGATGTTATCTGCCCAAGATGACACAATAGGGAGTAGCCAACAGGAAGATTTGGAAAACAGGGTGGGCTCCCAGTGAGAAGCTGACCCACTGGCTGGTTGTTAACCTTTTTAATGCTCCACCCCACCTGAGGGCTAAGACATGCCCCCACTAGTAACAACAGTCATTAAGGCAGTGAATCTAAGCTGGAGGGGTAGGAGAAGCTAGAGGGATGGCGTGGGCCATGTGGAGCTTGAACCTCTCCACCTGAGTCTTCACTTCTGAAGCCCTGTATAAGGTTACACACAGAATTCATAGATCTAATTGTGTTGTTACCATGATTATCGCTGGGGTTGCTTCAGTTGATCTATTTGGCTAGAAAAGTAAGCTAATCCTGATTCCCTCCTAATGCCAAGTCATCATGCAAGAAGATGGCCTCCCTTTTGTCAAAGGTCACAAATGGTTACAATGCAGGAAAAACCTTAATATACAATCTGTCCAAAGTTGGCCTAATATTTTTTTTTTCTATGTGAATGCATTACCTGTAAATCATATGTCTTTATAGATATGCACAGCATTCTCATCTCTACCTGGGTTTCCTGTCAGGGTCAAGAAAGAAGAATCTAGAGCTACGCTTTCAAATACTGACAATATGTCAAGACACCTTATTAAATGTTGTACATTATTTACATCACTTAATTCTTAATAGCCACATAAGGTGGGTATTCCAAAACAAAAACAAAAAACAAACCTGTTGCCATCACGTCCATTCTTACTCATAGCAACCCTACAGGACAGAGAAGAGCTGCCCCATAGGGTTCCCAAGGAGCAGGTGGTGGATTCGAACTGCCAAACTTTTGGTTAGCAGCCAAGCTCTTAACCACTGTGCCACCAGGGCTCCTAGGTGGGTATTAGTAACCTCATCTTTCAGATGAGAAAACAGAAGACCAGAGATGCTAGATAACTTTTCCAAGACCTCACAGGTAGTAAGGTTGGGAAGTGAAGCTCTGTTTATCTGACCCCAAACACTGGGTTGTTTTCCTCTATGGCTCCCTCTTAGAACTCTCAAAGGCCTTTAAGCCACAGCATCAGTACAACTGTAGTGGCAGCCCACGTTTCTCTTCAGACTGACTTCTAGGATGGCATATGAATTTCTAAAGAACTGCGTGTAATCCTAATCCATAGGCTCCCTCTTTCTCCTGACAGAGAAGATGCTGAACTGGTACTAGCTGAACAGAACTCACATTTAAACGACTTCAAACTCTGGACCCACTCCGTGTCAGGATTTCCAGTCAAGTGGTGTATTTGTTTGAATAGTGCCCCCCAAAACTCACGTTCACCTGGAACTCAGAATGTGACCTTATTTGGAAACGGGATCTTTACAGATGTAATTAGTGAAGATAAGGTCATACTGAGTTAGGGTGGGCCTGAAATCCAATAGCTGGTATCTTTATAAGAAGGCCATATGAAGACACAGAAACACACGAACAGAAAGAAGGAGGCTCCTTGATAACTGAGGCAGAGATTGGAGTGATGCCAAGGAACGCCAAGGGTTGCCAGCAATCATCAAAAGCGAGAAGTGAGGCAGGGAAGGGTTCTTCCCTAGAGCATTCAGAGGGAGCACGGCCTCGCTAACAGCTTAAGATCAGACTTTCAACCTCCAGAACTGTAAGAGAATAAATTTCTGTTGTTTTAAGCCACCAAGTGTGGCACTTTGTTATGGCAACCCTAAGAATCTAATATAAACTAAAATCAAACACAAACACTGCCGTGAAGTCGATTCTGACTCACAGTGACCCTGTAGGAAATTAACATAGTGGTAACTAAATGAGCTGGAAAAACAAACGGTTACCGTCAAACAGACCTCCCTCCATGTGTAGGTATTTATTTCTACTTATTAAATAAAGTTCTACCTGAAATAGAGAGAGGACTGTGCCACTTGCTTATATGTCCTGTTTGGGGCTCTATATCTGAATATAAACGACGGACAGAAGGTTATCTTGAGCCACAAGTAACTGAAGAGAAAGGAACCATGGAAAGTTCCATTTACATTATCACCAGTGGGATTACAGACTTGCGGTGGGCAAGTAGAACGTGACCAGGACGTATGTCATTGAACAACATGCATCTATGGAGTCTTAGGAGCAGGCTGGTAAAAGAGAGAAGAATGAATTGGCTGGAATGTAACCCTCATGGTAGCTCCGTCTTCTTTGTAGACCGGGGCCTCGGCTTGTTTTCCCAATGTCAACTATCCCCGCTTTGCTGGGTTTGAATAAAAACCTTCCTGCATACTTGACGGCACTTCCTTCCTTCTTGTTTAAATCCTGGTTTGGGGTTTATTTTTAATTTGTAAAATATGCAAGGATGCAGAAAGGCAGAGAAAATAACACTCAAGTACAATGTGTAGCCTGTGTGGATTTCTCAGTGGAAGCCTGTGTGTTGCCATCATGCTCAACAGGTTTCAGTGGAGCTTCCTGCCTAAGACTAGGAGAAAAGGCCTGGCACGCTACTTCCAAAAATCAGCCAATGAAAATTCTATGGATCACAACAGTCCAATCTGCAACCGAACATGGGATGGCACAGGACCGGGCAGCATTTTGTTTCATTTTGCACTGGGTTGCCATGACTTGGAGGTCAACGCCGCAGCAGATAACAACCACCACCCACCAAATTAATTTTCGTTGACATTTGTTTAAGATATTTTCTTTTTTAAGGAAACAACACTATTGATACAATTGAAAAGCCTTCTGAGTCCCTTCCCATTCCTATCCCTACCAGAGGTAACCTCTGAAGTTGGGGTGTACCCATGCTCTTAAACGTTTTGTGTTTTATTTAAAATTTTGCATAATGGTAACGTATCTTTAGTAGCTTGCTTTCTTCACTCTGTCATTCTGAGATCCATGTCTACACATACACATCTAGTTTATTCATTTTAACTGCTCTTCAGTGTGTGCACTTGGACATGCTCCATTAGGGTATATGGTATACCTAGAAGTGGGGCTGCTTGATTTTTATGGTGTGCACATTTTCAGTTTTACTAGAGAGTGCCTCTGCCTTTAAGTTTTGCTTACCAACTCATGCTGTTCCACCCCTAAATAAGACTTTACCTCCAAAACACTAAGCTAAGGGAGAAGTCTTACGAAAACTTCACTGGGAGAAAAATATGAGCATCATAACTTTCTTCAAAAGACCACTTTGGGTACTTCTTGTTTTGAGATCTTTCCACGACTGGATGTGTTTCCAAGCTTTGGGCTAGGACCAGAGATGAAAAATAAGGGTCCTTGTTGTTCTGAGGTGTATGCTGATTGTTTGGGATCTGTGAACATTAGCTCATGCCAGCTAGGCAAGAACTGGTAAATGGCTCCTTTGAGGAAAAAGATAAACAGAAATAAAGAAATACCAGAGCTAACTGGAAAACTGTTTTCATAATCCGATTTTGTTTTACATAACCTTGCTCCCCAAATGTTAGCAATTTAGCTCAAAGAGCTGTTAGTGTTAGTAGTCATTAAATGCTGCAAAGAGACAGGTCAGCAGAACTGGACAGAGTCGAGGAACCATTTTATGACTATTGTTTCACCTCTGGGGGTGGCTTGCTGCATTTTGTACCAGATCCTGAGGGCCCCGAGGTAATAACATCTGTATTTTTAAGACCAGCTTTGCACCACACCTGCATATCAATTCCCCTTTTCGACTTCTGCCTCTAAACCAAAGCCAAATGTTTGGCTACAGATTTGGTTTCCAGGGTTCAGCTGAGTATTAAAAGGCAGCGGCTCCAAGACTTCGCTGGTCCCACAAAAACTTTTTTAAATGATACTAATTGAGTCCTGGGAAAGTTAAAAAAAATTAAAATTCTTAGGGGAAATGGAGATGAAAGGAAGTGAAAGAGAAGAAGAAGGAAAGGGGTCAATGACGAGAAATTATTGACAAAAATAGAAGCTGAATCGATACGGTGGCAAAAAACAGTTGAACTAAAGTAATTAAGAAAAAAATACTATAGTTAATTTCATGCAATTCCATTAAATTATATTTGGCGTGTCCCACCAAAAAGCAAATCCACTGCCGTTGAGATGATTCTGACTCATAGCAACAGAGTAGAACTGCCTCACAGGGTTTCCAAGGAGCAGATGGTGGATCCAAACTGCCCACTTTTTGGTTAGCAGCCGAATGCTTAACCCCTGCACCACCAGGGCTCCTTTTGGCTTGTACCTGATCTTTATTTAAAATGCAAAAGGTTGTTACTAAATGTCCTAAAAAAGACTGGACGAGAGTGATTTGAGATAGGGCATTTGAGGAACTCAATTGAAGAAATCTCAAATTGGAGTTCATGTTAGTTGATTTATCACTATAAACTTTGGTAGACATTTGCCATGATATCACCATACAATATGAATCAATTCCCTGGCTTACAATTTATACACTCAGTTACCCACACTGAAAGGACATCTCTCCCTGCTAGTTGCTGTTTCCCTCAAGATGACTCCTAGTGGTTCTGAGATCATCCTATATACAGTTGTACTGGCCAGAAGCATAAACTCACGTCAAGTGTTTGGGAGCTCCATCTCCTCATGTACCCAGGGCAATGTTTACCAGGTTTTTTCTACCCTTCCTCATGTGGAGAACAATTCTCACTCAGGAAAAGACAGAATCCAGAATTCAACTAAGAACAGCCCTTGTTTCCCTTTGCTATTTGCTAACATTATTCTTGGGGCCCTAATGAGAGGGCCTGGCCTTTCACTCTGTTCCACCTCGCTCTAAAAGATGATGAAGATGATGATGGGGGAGGGGGGGAGGAGAGCAACTTCCAAGTTGTGGACATTTACTTTGTGAAGGTTGTTCTTAGGTGTTGTTGAGTAGCCCCCTACTCATGGAAACCCCATGCACAACAGAATGAAATACTGCCTGGTCTTGCACCAACCCCATGATTGGCTGCGGACTGGACTGTTGTGCACCATATAGTTTTCTTTGGCTGATTTTTCAGAAGCAGATTGTCAGGTCTTTCTTCCTAGTCTGTCTTAGTCTGGAAGGTTCCCTGAAACCTGTTTAGCATCATAGCAACACACAAGCCTCTACTGACAGACAGGTGGTAGCTGCACGTGAGGTACACTGGCCAGAAGTCAAACTTGAGTCTCCCACATAGAAAAAGAAAAGTCTACCACTGAACCACCGCTGCTTCCTCTTGAGTAAGGCATCTGTTAGTTATACCTCTTTGTACTCCTTCAATCCTTTTTAATCTTCACAACGACCCTACGAGGTAGGTATTGGTCCACATTTTATAGCAGGGAAAACTCAGGCTCAGTAGCTTGTTCAATGTCACAAAACTGGTAAAACCAGGCCCCAAATCTAGGATTCCTGTACTTCAAACACCCATGACACCCTAACCATTTGCTCTGCTGCCCTGCTTACCTGTAGGCCAAGACATCCAAATTATCCAGAAACCCTTTATTCAAGAGTCCCAATTGATTCTGGCCTTAGGCTTCCAGGCACAGTTTTCCTAAGTTCTACCACTTTTTGTATTCCTCCTGGGTGGATGAGCCCCTTTCGACTGCCTACTTTGACCACCCATTTGTAAACCTGAGTCTATCAGATCTCCTTGAGTAGTCTCATGTGTTTCTTTGGGAATTTTCCTCTTTTCCTGGTTCTCATTACTTTCAACGGTATTCCTCATCATGGTAAAATGAATTGAGTTTAGGGGTTTTGCTTGATTTCTGATTTTATTAATTTACTTTGCCGTTGTTAGTTGCTATCAAGTTGGCTCCGGCCCATGGCGATCTTATGTGTATTGAAACGTTGCCCAGTCCTGTGCCATCTTCATGATCATTCGTATGTTTGAGTCCATTGTTGTGGCCATTGTGTCAATCCATGTCATGGAGGATTTCTCTCGTCTTTGCTGGCCCTCCATTTTACCATCCATGAGGTCCTCCAGTGAGTGGTCCTTTCTGATGATGTGTCCAAAGTAAGTGAGTAAAAGCCTTGGACAATACTTTTGATCCATAGCGTTTTCACTGGCTGATTTTCTGAAGTAGATTGCTAGGCCTTTCTTTCTTGTCTGTGTTAATCTGGAAGCTCTGCTAAAATCTGTCCGCCATGGGTGACCCTGTTGGTATCGGAAACACCAGTGGCATAGCTTCCGGCATCAGAGCAACACATAAGTCACCACAGTATGACAAACTGATAGGCAGGTGGTGGATTAATTTACTTACGTTCCTACATTTTAATTTATTTTTCCATTCCTTGGGAGCCCTATTTCCCTTTGAAGTTTCTGACCAGTGGAATCTGTTTATCTTTCCTGAAAATAGAGATTTCGTGCATTATAGAAATCTCATTTCTATTTAAAAGGGAAAAGTGAACAAGCCCAAGCACAGAAGTCAGAAGTGGAGAGCTATAAAACATTGGTCAATTGTTTTCATTTGCAAAATGAAATCTGTACAAGTTAATTTATATTTAAGGTAGCGTAATCTAAGAGCTACTCTGATTGCCAGCCTTTCTCTGGTCACATTTTTGAAAAGTGGGCAGTGGTTTGGTAGTGAGGGTGAGGTCTTTGTGTCCACCAGCCCAGCATCTCATCACAGGCGTCTTCTGCTTCTTATGAGAACTCACAGAGGGAAAAAAGTCCAGCCCAGTGTCAGACCAGATTCGGTTTCAGTAATCGTGGCCCTCCAGGGGTTCACCTATGCTCTGGTAGTTGCTGCTTTCCCTTTCAAGCCTAGCTCACTGCCTCCTTCCACTTCAAAGAGAGATGTCAGGCCCCTAGTTTCCTTGCATCCCCCTGCTGCTCTCCTCAAATATTACATGTCCTTCAT
Source organism: Elephas maximus indicus (assembly GCF_024166365.1). Taxonomy (NCBI): domain Eukaryota; kingdom Metazoa; phylum Chordata; class Mammalia; order Proboscidea; family Elephantidae; genus Elephas; species Elephas maximus. The sequence goes on along the minus strand of NC_064831.1, from coordinate 61,914,534 downwards.
TTCACTCAAAATCTTATCTCTTCTTGGGAACCTTCTACAATGACTCTAACCAAACTCAAAGCATATCTTGCAACTAAGCATTTCTGGACTTAATGACATATTTTAAAAGACTGCTATTTTAAAATTTCAGATTCAGGTCCCCCCCCCCGCCCAGTTGGGCAGTAATGGTTTATAAGCTGGGAACCAAATTTTACTCTTCTTTCCTTCTCAAAAATCTAGTATAAGGTTGAGCCCAAGGCCAGGTAGGGAGTGAAAACCTGCTCTAGGATTACAAAATCATAAGCAGTCATGATCATTCACTAGAAGGCAGCCATCACAACTGCAGATAGAGAGTCCTAATACAATGTAGACATATTTCAGATGATAAAAACACATGTATCAACAAAGACAGAGAATATTTTGAATATACGAGGCTATTAAAGGAGTACCTGGGTGGCACAAATGGTTAAGTGCTCAACTACTAGAAGAAGGGTTGGTGGTTTGAACCCTGCTAGAGGCATCTCGGAAGACAGGCCTGGTGCTCTGCTTCTGAAAGGTCACAGCCTGGAAAACCCTATGCAGCAGTTCTACTCTGCACACATGGGATCGCCATGAGTTGGAATCAAGTTGATGGCAACTAACAACAACAAGATGAGGATATTAAAAACCAAAATGAAGCTCACTGCTGTCGAGACAATTCCAACTCATGAGCCTGTGTGTTACAAAGTAGAACTGTTCCCTAGGGGTTTTTTGGACAGGGACTCCTACTAAATACAAAATAAAAGGGTGAAATGAATTGCATATATTTGAGCAGGACATGAAGGAAATAAATATCCTTCACAGATCTGCCCCTGAGTTTCTTAATTTACGACACAGTCACAAATGTCACAGGAGGTCAGGGAGAGAGGTAAATCAGAGATAATTCTGATGTTTCAAGTTCAGTTGACCTGGGACATGCATAATACTATTCAGACAAATAGAAACGTTTGGAGAAGGCAACAGGTTCAGTTTGCTTGTTTGTTTATCCCCAACCACATTCCAAAAGAATCTGAGGTGGGACAAGATATAGTAGGTAAAACCCAATCCATTGCCATAGCGTCGATTCCAACTCATAGTGACCCTATAGGACAGGATAGAACTGCCCCATAGGGTTTCCGAGGAGCAGCTGGTGGATTCAAACTGCGACTTTTTGGTTAGCAGCAGAGCTCTTTGCCACTGTGTCACCAGGGCTCCACTGTAGGTATTTGGAGATAGCTGAATGGAAATAATTTCACGTGGAAGATAAGACCGGATGGGCTAGCTCCAGGAGTATACGTGAGAACTAGGAGAGCTCAGCATCCTGTAAGTGAGCAGAGTTGAATTCTCTAGAAGGCACCGAGAAGGTCAAGAAAACAAAACTGTGAAAATGGCTAATAGGATTTGGTAATTAGGCAGTTACCAGTGTCCTCAAGCGTATGGTAGCTGAATCCAGAATAAGACAGGTAATGGAATAAAGTAAATGGTGGCAAAGAAATGAAAAAAGCAGGCCAAGTTCTTCCTAAACTCTTTTGGGAAGAGGTGTTCTATTTAGAGCAGATAGAGAAATATTTAGCCAAAACAGGGTTGGTGGGTTCTGGAGAAAGATAAGATAGGATACTTCAGGGAAAAAGGATTTCTGTACTATCATTCTGATACCCAGTCCAAACCACAGAGCCTCAGTGTCTGGAAGTGGCTTCTATGGTGAAAGTTACATTAATAAATATTTTCTGAATTATGGGGAGAAAAAAAAAGGTTTCTTATTCAGTGAGTTTATGGCCTGGTCTACATGCACCAAACTCCCATTCAGACCATAGATGGATAGCAGTTACTCATATACAAAGCCCAGATGAGCTATACTTACACCCTACATAAAAGGATGTATATTGGTTGGCTGAGATTTGGCCCACGGAAGATACCACCTTCGCCTAATCAGGGCTGGTTTATGGGGTACCCAGGTTCTGCATGGATTTAGCAGTTTAGATGGGATATATCCTGTGTGTGGACAGGAAAAACCTTCACAGCATAGTTGGTACAGGTGTGGGCTTATAAACAGGTTGAGGAGGAAGAGGTGAGGATGTGGTCAGGCCAGCTCAGTTAGGGTGGATGTGGGGAGTTATGAAAACAAGAGGGATTACATAAGAAAGAAAGGTTTAGAGGGAGAGATTGCAATTCATTTTTATTTAAGTGGCTCCATACATATCTTCTGGCCAGAGATGAACTCAACTCTCTCACCATTGTCAAAAGTAAAAAAAGGCCCTTGATAAAAATCAATAAATCCTATTCCTATTTATATCTTAATTCTCCAAATCAGTAGTTCATAAAGTTGTTCTGAAGGAGAGGATTTAAAAAGACGTTAAAACTGAAAAAAAAAAAAAAAAAAAATGGATCCATGGATAGCAAGTTTGGGAGATGCTAAATTATACCAAGTTAACCAGATTTCCATATAGGATATCTTAGAGTATTTACTATGCCAGTGGGCCTTATGATGCTCCAAGAGGGACAGGGAATACGCAGCATTTCTTGAATTTATTTGCATATAAAATCTTTCCTGTGCAGGACTCTGACAGGACTCCAGGTACATGGAACACACTTTGGGAAAGGCTGTTCTTCACCAGCTCTTCCCTTGGCTGTGGCCATGAGCAAACGAAAATGCATTTGCCTTTCCATAAGTCAAAGTTGATATCACAATGCTTTTTAATTGAGGAGGCTGACTCCACAAACTCTTTACCCTGGTTATACTTGTGACCAAGTGAAAACTACCTGTATTAAGTAAACCAAAATCCAGTGCTGTCGAGTCGATTCCGACTCATAACGACCCTATAGGACAGAGTAGAACTGCCCCATAGAGTTTCCAAGGAGTGCCTGGTGGATTCGAACTGCTGACCCTTTGGTTAGCAGCCATAGCACTTAACCACTATGCCACCAGGGTTTCCATTAAGCAAACAATATCCCGCAAAGACTGAATTATTACCCAAAGCCCAATGTTTGAGTTTGCTAACTCCTTCCTGCTGATGGCAATAGCACTGTTCCTCCAATCACACTTAGCAACACTCAGAAATTTCAGAAAAGCTATAATGCTCATCCACTTTGCTCTAAACTCTTTGGAGTACCCTGGATTGGGCCTTTGCAACATATCAATGCATTCATTTCTGATGGGAAATAATTTAACTGTTGGGGCCTCTTCTGAGTAGTACCCTTTCAACTGTAGAATTCAGAAGGCATAGCAGACATGAGAAGTTGAATGGCTTTCCATTCTAGTCACATGGCAACGTGTCAAAAGCTAAGCAACTGTAGATCCCTTTTTTCTCTGTCAACAGCTGCAGCCCGGGAACCCACTTGTTTTGATGGGTGTTGGCCCAGAAAACAGCCATAGAAAACCTCACACAGGTTCACACATTAACAATCCAGAGCAATCTCACAGAGCCAAGGACACTATTACAGCATCCTGTGGTCCGCCCTTGAACTCCGGGTCCTCCATCTCCATGGAAACATTTTCCCTACAAAATATCCACCTTCAGAAATGCTTCAGTTCGGATGGTGGTGGTGTTGCCTGCAGTCGAGTTAATTCCAGCTCATAGCGACCCTATAGGGCAGAGTAGAACTGCCCCATAGGGTTTCTAAAGCTGTAGTCTTTACAGAAGCAGATTGCCACATCTTTCTTCCATAAAGTAGCTGATGGGTTCGAACCACCAACCTTTTGGCTAGCAGCCTAGCACTTAATCACTATGCCACCAGGGCTCCTTTCAATTCAAGGCACCACCTTACAAAGAGGTTTGCAGAAGAAGTCTTGCATCTCCCCCACTGGGGGGTATGAACTCATCTGACTGTAGGAAGCCCCATTACTCTTTTACAAAGGCTTTAATCTGTTGTTTTTTTTTTTAGTGACTGCACTGACAAAAGCACAAAGGCACTGGCCATTCATGTCCCCTTTCCAAAGGTCTCCTAGGCCTCTTGGCCCCGCCCTGATCACACAGTTAGTGCTTTCCAAATCCTTGGGATTGTCCATTTCCTGAGAATTGGCTAAGAGGAGATGTCTTTTAAATAGCCTGGTATTCCTGGGGTCCCACAGGTGTTACCTGCAGATGGTACATAATGCTCACTTACATGCCTCCATACCCAAAAACCCAGTGCCGTTGAATCATAGCAGTTTTAAAAAGCAAAGATGTCACTTTGATGACTAAGGTGTGCCTGACCCAAGCCCTGGGCTTTTCAATTGCCTCATATGCATGCAAAAGCTGGACAATGAAAAAGGAAGACCGAAGAACTGATGTATTCAAATTGCGGTGTTGGCGGTGAATACTGAACATGCTGTGGACTGCCAGAAGAACAAATAAATGTCTTAGAAGAAATACAACCAGAATGTCCTTAGAAGAGGAATGGCAAGACTTCAGCTCACTTACTTTGGACACGTCATCAGAAAAGATCAATCGCTAGAAAAGGACCTCATGATTGGTAAAGTAGAGGGTCAACAAAAATGAGGGAAACTCTCAAAGAGATGGATCAACACAACAGCCACAATGATGAACTGAAACAACAAAAGATAATGAAGGTGGGCAACGTTTGGTTCTATTATACATAAGGTCTCCGTGAGTCAGAGCTGATTCGACAGCCACTAACAGCAGCAGCAGCTCTTTGCAAGAGACTCTTACTTAACTCCTGCTCAGCTCACAGCCTCCAAGACCCGATTCCTGCTGCGTTTTCCAAACTTGTTTACAGCCATTTCCCACTCCCCAACTTCTATCCTCACCCAGCACCCCCAGGGAGCAGGCATTCAAGACTATTCCCTGCTCCTTAATCCTATCATGTGCATTCCTGACTTGGAGCTTTTACCCAGGCTGTACATTGTACCTTAATTGTCCTTATTGGTCTGGCAAACAGAAATCATCCGTTAAGTTCCAAGAGAAATGTCATTTTCCTGAAGGCTTCCCAGGCCTTCCCAGGCTAGGTTAATCCTTGTCTCTTCTCCACACATAAGGTTAATCACTCACTTGTCATATTATACTGTGGATAGTTGTTAGTGGTCTGTGTCTCCTATGTCTAGACTGTGAGCTCCTCAAGGGGCCCCAGTGCTTAGCACAAAGCAGGTGTTCATAGAGTGTTCACTGATAACCAAGGAGAAGGGCTGCACTTCCACTGTGACTGGGCACAGTACAGGGGCTGCTGAGAGCGAGTTTGCATCAGTAGGAAGTGCTGGCATGGGACATGGGCAGCAACAAAATGCAAAAGGCTGGTCTGGTACCATCCTCTATTTTTTGAAGAAAAACTGACAATACTTCTCATTTCCAGTGAAAAACCTGTGTTGTTGTGTTCCTTGAGTTGATTTCAACTCGTAGTGACCATATAGGATAGAGTAGAACTGCGCCATAGGGTTTCCAAGGCTGTAATCTTTACAAAAGCAGACTGCCACATCTTTCTCCAGTGGAGCAGCTTGTGAGTTCAAACTGCTGATCTCCTTTGGGCTAGCAGCCGAGCACTTAACCAATGCACCACCATGGCTCCTTAGCAAAAAACCTAGTACTATCCTAATGTTTGACCCAGAAAACGGAAGATCCGTACAGGAATACTAGGAAGATATAAGGGTGGAGAATACAGAAAAGAAACTTTATTTTGCTGCAGCTAGCTACCTCTGATGCTTTCATCATATTTACTGATTGTTTTTTACAATTGGTAAAGTGGCATAATTGAGGCTTGGCCCAAGTATGTTGACTGTAAGCCCAGGGCTTTTTCCTTCTACATCACAATGACCCTATGTACAATAGAACGAAACACTGCTGGGTCCTGTGCCATCTTCACAATTGTTGTTATGCTTGAGCCCACTGTTGCAGCCACCGTGTCATTTATTCTTGTTGAGGGGCTTCTTTTTTTCGCTGACCCTCTCTATCCTTCTTCAAGAACTGGTCCCACTTGATAACATCCAGAATAAGTGAGGTGAAGTCTCGCCATCTCCCTTCTAAGGAGCATTCTGCCTGTACTTCTTCCAAGACAGATCTGTTCATTCTTCTGGCAGTCCATAGTATATTCACTAGTCTTCACGAACACCATAATTCAGAGGCATCAATTCTTATTCGGTCTTCCTTATTCACTGTCCAGTTTTCACATGCATATGAGGTGATTGAAAATACCATGGCTTGGGTCAGGTGCACCTTAGTCCTAAGTGATATCTTTGCTTTAATGCATGAAAGAGGTCTTTTGCAGTAGATCTGTCCAAAGGAACACTTCGTTTGATTTCCTGACTGCTGCTTCCATGGACGCTGATTGTGGATCAAATTAAAATGAAATCCTTGACAACTTCAACACTTCCTCCGTTTATCATGAGGTTTCTTATTGGTCCAGTTGTGAAGGTTTTTGTTTTCTTTATGTTGAGGTGTAATCCACACTGAATTCAGGCTGTAGTGTTTGATCCTCAGTAAGTGCTTCAAGTCCTCTTTGCTTTCAGCAAGCAAGGTTTTGTCATCTGCATATTGCAGGTTGTTAATGAGTCTTCCTCCAGTCCTGATGCTGCGTTCTTCATCATATAGTCCATCTTCTTAGATCATTTGCTCAGTATATAGACTGAATAAATACAGTGAAAGGATACAACCCTGACACATACCTTTCCTGATTTTAAACCATAGTCTCCACTCATTCTGTTCGAACCACTGCCTCTTGGTCTGTGTACAGGTTCCTCATGTGCAAAATTAAGTGTTCTGGAATTCCCATTCTTCACAAAGTTATACATAATTTGTTACGATCTGCACAGTCGAATGCCTTTGCATAGTCAATAAAACAGGTAAACATCTTTCTGGTATTCTCCGCTTTCAGCCAAGACCCACCTGACATCAGCAATGATATCCCCTCTTTCCACATTCTCTTCTGAATCCAGCCATAAAAAAAAAAAAAAAAATAGCTCGAGTTAAATCCTGAGGTGACTGTGGCACCGGGACATGCATTACCCCTGACCTTAGGGCTGAAAAGTGAAGAGGAATCACAGAGACCTGGCAGGGCTGAGAATGGATAGATTTTATTCCTGGTGCAATGACCCATACCACAATTATTAACTGTATAACACTGTTTGGAAATTGCTGCAGTGGGTCATATTTATTAACTCAATTTGTATAAACCATATATATGTACGTATATATATTTACATATGGAGCCCTGGTGGCACAGAGGTTAAGAGCTTGGCTGCTAACCAAAAGATTGGGAGTTTGAATCCACCATCTACTCTTTGGAAACCCTATGGGGCAGTTCTACTCTGCAATATATATGTTGCTTATTAGTGTTAATAGTGTTTTTTTTTTTTTAGTGTTAATAACCTGCCTTACACTTTCTGGTTTTTTTCCCCTCTCTACATAATACATTTTTAGTTCATAAACGCCTTGAAGAAAATCTGTGTGTTAAGCCAGCATTAACTAAGCAGAGCAAGAAGTCTGGGTGGTGTAAATGGTTAAGCCCTTGGCTGCTAACGGAAAGGCTGGCAGTTAGAACCCACAAAGCTGCTCTGTGGGACAAAGATGAAGATCTGCTCCTGTAACGATTATGGTCTAGGAAACCCTATGTGGCAGTTCCACTCTGTCACATAGGGTCTCTATGAATCGGAATCGACCCGATGGCACCCGACAACAAGTGAAAAAACCAGGTCAAGTGAACACTGTACTTTACGTTGTCCAGATTTAAAATGCTCCAGTGGGTTTATTACCTGTTCAGAGAAAGACTGATGTGGCTCTTGAGTTAGCCAAACCTGGCCTCGATTCTGTCTCTGTGCCTTTTTGTCACTAGATCTGTGACACAGAGTGGGTGAAATAATCTGCTGGCCTCAGCTTCCTTATCTGTAAATTGGGGACAATAATTCTTGAGAATATCCTGAGGATTAAGTGACATCAAATTGTAAATGACAATACTCATTTTTGAAGAGTAGGTAGTGAGATGCTGCCAGTTGAAACGGGTATTGGAAGGACTTTGGGGAATGCCATTTGGCAACAGCTATCAAGAGACTGGAAGCCCTGATGGTACAGAGATTAAGAGCTCAGCTACTAACTAAAAGGTTGGCAGTTCGAGTCCATCTGCTGCTCCTTGGAAACATATGGAGCAGTACTGCTCTGTCCTATTGGGTTGCTACGAGTCGGAATTGATTCAACAGCCATGGGTTTTATTTACAAAAAACTGAAAACAACCGAAATGGTCAGCACTAGGGGAATGGTTAAGTAAATTACTGAACACTCCTATGATGGAATATTAGATACTGTTTCAAGTGATGTTTATACAGAATTTTTAATAACACAGGAAACCACCTTTATAATGTTAAGTGATAAGAGATTTAAGTGATAATGATTTAGATACAAAATACCAGGAAGGGGTACATTAGCAGATGCCAACAATGGTCTATGTAGGATTACTTTCTGCTACTTTTTGTGTTTTATAATTTTTCTACAATGAGGACTCATTTTTTAAAATTGAAAAATCACAACTAAAACAAGATGAAAACCTTAACTAGGGGTCTGTTACACTGTAGTCACACAACAAATACTAGTTCCATTCTCCTGTGCCTTAGCATGATCTACTAAGCTACTAGTGACGTGACCCTTGTCCATCTCGCCTACCCCATGTCCTTGCTATCCTCCATACTCTAGACATTGTCGTAATTCTGACCTCCTTGTACTTCCCAAAAGTCCCTGGGTGGTGCAAACTGTTAAGTGCTCGACTACTAACGGAAAGGTTGGTGGTTTGAACTCACCCAGAGGTGCCTCAGAAGAAAGTACTGGCAATCTGCTTCTAAAAGGTCACAGCCATTAAAAAACCCCTATGGAGCACAGTGCTACTCTGTACACATGGGTTACTCTGCGCACATGGCCGTTGGAATCCACTTGGTGGCAGCTGGTTTTGTGATGCACTTCCCAGGACCTGTCATACCCTTCCACAGGCCCTAGTTTTTGTCTGTGTTGGAAAATCTTCCAGGTTCTCCTACGCACACCTAGTTAAGCTCTCCTCTAACTCCACACCTCCATGAGACTCGAGGTGGGGTAAGGTTTTACAGCCTCTGTGCTCTCCTGGCCACCCTCCTCATTCCCCAATTATAACCCTTTTCACACTTTGTGCTGTGATGACCACACACTTCTATTTCGCCAAAATCAGAGTGAAAGGGACTTACACCAAGTGTGGACACCGTGACTTCCTCACCTTTGAATCCTCAGTGCTGGGCATGATGCTCTTGGCAGTTAGTCAAATAAGTGAGGGTGTGAGAGACTCCTCATGCAACACCTTCACTTTACCATGGTCACCTCTCCAGGTCCTTGACATTCACAAATGCCATCCGTCCTTGCCTTTGAGCCTTCCTGCAAATAAACCATCTGCCTGGGACCTTCTCCATTACCACTTATTCCCAAGACTGCCAAGTTGTCTTTCCCTAACCCTTGCAATGGCTCCTAAAGACCCATCTCTCCTGTGAAACGTGACCTCCATTGCCACTTCCCAGTCAAGGACTCCTGGATGCACATGTAGCCACGTTGGCTGTCTGGTTCCTTCCTTTCTTTTTTTTTTTTTTTAACTACTTACAGATATTTCCATTTAAATATCCTTAAAAAGTCCCAAATTAAACTTTATGTTGTTGTTGTTAGGTGTCATTGAGTCAAATTCAACTCAGAGCGACCCCATGTAACAGAGTAGAACTGCTGCGTTGAGTTTTCTAGGCTGTAATCTATAGGGGAGCAGATCTCCAGGTCTTTCTCCCATGGAGCTGCTGGGTGGGTTTAGTTAGCAACCGAACACTTAACCATTGCACCACCAGGGCTCCTAAACTGATCATGTTACCCCCCAAATGGCCTCTCATTTCCTACCTACACATTTCTACTGGAGTCCTGCTGAAATTTTGGTTCCCCGAAAAGCTTCAGCATCTTCTTTCTTTCCTCCAATTCATTTCCCAAAGCCAAGCTGTCATCCAGCCCTGCCATTTTTCCCTCTCTGAATTGTTTTCAGATTTCACCTTCTAATTTTAAGGACAACCACATTACAACTGCCTTTTGAAATACGGTATTACCGGGAGGTCTTGTTCCTTTGAGCTGTCTCAGCCTGTCTCCTTGCTGGAGTTTTCTGCCCCCAAGTTGCATTCACGCTACCACAGAAGCTTAAGTGACAAGGATCATAGGCTGAATTCTCACACCACTGCAAAATTCTCTCACCCTCAAAAGGAGCCAGACTCCAGTAACAGAAACCAATATTGTTTGTGTGGTCTCGGCCCAGACACTGTACAAAGTATTTCAGAAGTTTCTTGGAGAAATTCCTTTTGTCTTTTTGCTTTCCACAAGGACCAAGGAGAGTGCTTGAGAGTGGGGAAAAGAAAGAAAGGCAGAGACAGCATTCTCTCTTTAACTTGCTGAAGACAGGCTTTTGACCTCATGGACTAGAGAGGCTTCCATTGTCAAGGTCACAAATGACCTTCATGTTGCTAAATCCAACGGCCAATTCTCAATCCTCATCTTACCTGATATACAAGGAACCTTTGACACAGCTGATGACTCCTTCCTCCTTGAAATACTTTCTTCAGTTGATTCTGGCTCACCATGTCTCCTGTTTTACTCCTATTTCTCTGGTGGCTGCTTCTCAGTCTTATTTGCTGTGCTCCTCACATCCTTGACTTCCAATATTGTAGCACCACAGGACTCAGTTCTCTGACCTTTCTCTCTATCCACAGTTACCACCACCAACTGTTGCTGCCAAGTCAGTTGTGACTTATGGTGACCCTGGGTGTATCAGAGTAGAGTTGTGCTCCATAGGTTTTCAATGGTTGATTTATCAGATGTACATCACCAGGCCTTTATTCTTAGGTACCTCAGGTGGACTTGAACCCCTAACCTTTCAGTTGAACGTATTAACCATTAGCACCACCCTGGGACTCCTATCTATATTTACTCCCTAGTAAGTTCATCTTCCCAGTCTCTTGATAATAAATACCACATTTACATCTCAAGCTTGAAGCTCTCCCTGAACCTCAGACTTCTCTACCCACTGGTTCTCCGACTTTTCTACCTAGCTGCCCACAAGGCACACCAAACTTAATCCAGAATCTACCACCCACAAGGCACACCAAACTTAATCCAGAATCTACTGCCTGATCTTCCCCCCAAATTCGTTCCTCCTGCAGTCTTCCCATCTCAGCTATTGGCTCCTCCATCCTTCCAACTTTCAGGCCAAAGAGTTTGAAGTCATCCTTTTCTTGTCTCTTTCTCCTACATCCCACATCCAAGAACTCCTGCCATTCTCCCTTCAAAAGACATAAAAAATCTAGACACTTCTCGCCACCTCCACTGCTGCCATGGAATCAAAGCCACCCTCACCTCTCATCTGGATTTGTTCAACAGTTAACTACCTGGCATCCTTTCTTCTGCTCTGCCTCCTCATTGTCTATTCTCCACACAGTAGTCAGAGGGATCATGATGGAGCCAGATCTCTGGTCAAAACCTTCCACTGGCTTCCATCTTTATTGGTGTGAAGGTCAAGTTCTTTAAACAACCTATCCTCTTTGGGTGACCATAAAGGTCTTTTCCAGATGAGGACACTTTTGAGAATCAAGTAGTTATGCCAGGACAACAGGTGTAAATTGGGACTGTACCAGGCAAACAGGATATATATTTATTCTTCCTATAATGGTCTAAAAGGAGCCCTGGTGGTACAGTGGTTAAGTGCTTGGCTGCTAACTGAAAGGTGGGCAGTTCGAACACACTCTGTGGCTCTGTGGGAGAAAGACCAGGCAATCTGCTTCTGTAAAGATTACAGCCTAGAAAACCCTATGGAGGAGTTCTACTCTGTCACATGCGGTCGCCATGAGTTGGAATCGACTCGACGACACCCAACAACAATAACAACATAATGCTCTACACTATCTGGGACCCTGTTAACTTTCTGACATCATCTCCTTCTATTCTCTTCTCTTCACCAGTCTGCCTGAGCCACACCGGCCACCTTGCTGTTTCTTAAACATCAGACATGCCGCTTTCTCAGGGCTTTTGTGCTTGCTATTCTCTCTACCTAGAATGCTAGAAATCTTCTCCCTTTTGTCCACATGGCTCACCCCCTCACCTCCTTCAGGTCTCTGAACAGTGTCACCCACCCAGAGAGGTCTTCCCTGACCACTGTACTTAAAACCGAGGACTCCTGCTTCCCCACCTCCATGCATTTCTCGCTGACCTTTCTTGCTTTGTTTCTCTCCATAGCATTTCTTCTGCCATCATTTCTAAAGAACACGTTCATTGGATATAAAATTCTAGGTTGACAGCTTTTTTGTCTTTTTCTTTCAGCACCTTAAAGATTTCATTCCACTGTCTTTGGCTTATATACTCCAATTGACATTTTATACACCTAAAACAGTCAATAATTGGCATTGAACAATACATGGACATTTTCCAGCCCCTGCCTGCTAGATCTTTTCTGGAATTCCCCTAAGTATGGATAAAGCATTTGTTAATTTGACGCAGATAATATAAATTTTGCGAGGCACTGGTGGGTGTGTCTCATTTTTCATCCAAATATTCAAGGCCTTTCTGATTATTCCTCTTGAACTCCCTACATCATTCATCCAAGGTTATCTCTTGGATTTAAGTATATTTGATCTAAATTTTCAAACGGCTGTGATGGAACGCCATAGTAATCTAACTATACAGTTTCACGGAGGGGAAATTTGCCATTGTGGAGGGATTACTGTGAAACTGCACGGCAATAAAGAGAATAAAATATGGAAAAGTGGTCTGTAAATTACAAAGTGCTGTAATAATGCATTTGAAAGCTCTTTAGTATTTCTCGCTGGCACAGAAATCAAACCTTGCCTTCCTAAAATGGAAGGAATGAAAAGGCCTCACCCGTCTGGGATGAGGGCCTCGGCAGGAAGTTAGCAAAAACCTTGACACACCTTCCCATGTCATCACCTCAACCTCATTAGGTCCCAAACTTATTTCAGTATCTTCTCATCAAGCCAGGCTTCCTTTCTATCCCATGTCTATCCTTACCACCTTCGTGATTCTACTTTTCTAGACTGAAAAACCTGGAGTTAAAAAAAGGAAAGAATTTAGAAGTATTCTATAACTCTTCCTTCTCCTTCATCTGTGGCCAAGGCTATCATTTCTTTCTTCTCAAACTCTCCCAGGTTCACCCTTCTTCTCCACTTCCACTACCATAACTTTGGACTATACCCTCCTCAACTCATGCCTGGATGGCCATAGCTGGACTCCCTGACCCCATTCTATTTCCCATACTAATCCACCCATGCATTGCCAGAAGTGGCTTCCAACAACAGCAACCATCTCCCTAATATACCACTGCCCACTGTACCAATTTAAAGTCCCCCTTCTGAAGGGGTGGACATGTCAAGCCCTCCATTGTCTGGACCCTTCCTACCTATCATCAGATCCTACCTGTTACAGCTCAGCAGCTGCAGGCCCTGAAAATTTTCCATCACCAGGCTCAACTGTGGCTGATCCCTGAGCCTCTGGGAGCCTATATTCCAGGAACACCACACTGATCGCAGGTGGGGTCCAGAGTTGTTCTTGCTATCGTCAAAGTTAGTACCCTGTGTGTTACTTCCGACTCAAAATTTACTGTGTGTTTCATGACCCACTTGCTTCAACACTATCTGTCAGAGAACATCAGTGTTTTTATAACAAAATACATTTTCTTCATTGATCAAAAGTTTGCAGCCAACTTCATGGCTAAGCTCCATAGTTCTGAAACTACCGACAGTAGCATGGTATGTGGGAACAAGCATAAGCTTTGGGTTCAAATCCCAGTTTGCCTACTTACCACAGCTTTACGACCTTAAGAATGTCACTTAATCTCTTTGAGCCTCAGTTATTTTTCCCTCTTTTATACATAAAACCAAAGCCAAACCACACCCACTGCTGTTGAATTGATTAGGATGCAGAGTGATTCCATAGGACAGAGTACAACTGCCCCACAGGGTTTCCAAGGCTGTAAATCTTTACAGAAGCAGACTACCATATCTTTCTCCTTCATATTGACTGGTGGGTTCGAACCACCTACCTTTCAGTTAGCAGTCATGTGCTTAGCCACTTGGGACACCAGAGCTCCTTGGGTATATATTTCACATACCATACAATTCACCCTTTTGAAGTGTACAACTCAGTAGTATATTCACGAAGTTGTGCAACCATCACCACTATTTAATTCCAGCACATTTTCATCACCCCCAAAAGAAACCCTGCATCCAGTAGAAGCCACTCCCCATCCCGCTCTCCTCCCAGTGACTGGCAACAACTAATCTGCTTTGTCTCTCTGCGGATTTGCTTGTGCCTCAGTTTCAATTATCTCTAAACCCAACATAACGCTTACCTTAAAGGATTGCTGTGGGTGTAGAGGGAATTTTTGCAAAGCATGTAGCTCAGCAGTTGGAATCTAAGAGAACTTTAATAAATTACTAATAGTATATTAATTATTTCTCTGGATCCTTCAGACTCCCCAGATGAAACCCTTAGCTCCAGACAACCCATGCTCTTTGTCATTGTTCTCACCCTCCTCTCCGCTCTCATCTGCCTCCTAGATCTCTGCTTCTCCAAACTCTACCTTAAGATCCAGCTCCAATCCTACCTCCTACATGAGAACCTTCTCCTACTTAACTTCTGCTTTTCATGGGGTTTGCCTAAGCCACCCTGAAGAGAGAGGGGGAAAAAGCCCTTTCAGCCTGACATTTAAACATTTCCAATATCATGAGATTCTGACCATGACTCCAGGCTAATCACACTTCTGTTTATTCTAGATTTTGCTTTGTGACATGTACAGGGCTGCTCACACACACAGCTGCTTTTTCACAACAAAAGAAAAGAGCACTGCAATGTTTTCAGGAGAGATTACTGAACCTGGAACCAAACTTCCATCACAAGAGGATGTGGAAGCAATACATAGGGACATTTCAGTAGTTCTGTACAGGCAGCTCTGTTTTTCCACATCTCTGTGATTTGTAAATTTAGAGCCATCAAAGATTACAGCCTCTTCAGAGTTTATTTGGTCTTGGAAACCTTCTTAATGAGTTTGACATTTTTATTAGGCTCAAAGTCTTCCACCAAAGCCTGTTGTAATTATAGTCATTTATAAAGTAGCGAACATGAAAAGAGCCTCGGCAGGCCCATGACAACGCCTTGCAAAGTCCAGCAACCTGGGAATGCTCACATGGTTTTCCATCGCCTTGTTTTAGAAGCACGATGGAGGCCATGGGGCAATCCTTGGAGCTGGGGTGAGAGTAGATGGTCTGTAATGGTCTTTCTAGCTACTAGTTAGGAACCCTGGCAGCCAGACAGTTAAGCACTCGGCAGCTAACTGAAAGGTTGGTGGTTCAAGCCCACCCAGCAACTCTGCATAAGAAAAACCTGGTGATCTGTTCTCATGAAGATTATAGCCTAGAAAACCCTATGGGGCAGTTCTACTCTGTCACATGGGGCCACTATGAGTTGGAATTGATTAGACAGCACCCATCAACAAGCTGCTAAATGCTTTAATCCTAGACTGATTTTACAAATGCAACCATTCTCCCCACTCTTCCCTCAATCCATTAGGGAATAAAGGCAAAGGTCTGCTCCTGCACACACACAGCAGGAACTGTCAGTGATAGTCTTTCTTTAGTATAATGAAACAGTTAACTGCAGTCAGATGGACTTGGGTTCAAATCTTGCTTCTACCATATACTCAGTTGTGGATTGGGGGGTAGGTTATTTACTCCAAACCCAAGTTTGCTCATCTTTTAGATGGGTGTAATAGTATGAAATTAATGGAAATAATGTATGTAAAGTGCTTAATGCAGTGTCTGGAATGCAGCCAGTGTTCAATAAATGATGGAAGTTATTACTGTATCAGTCATCATCATCATCATCATCAGACAATATACCATGAACCAGTTGTGGGGTCATTCAAAATGGTTGGGTGTGATTAATTTAAATCATTCCCAGTCATTCCCTTTTGTCATGGATTGAACTGTGTCCCCTCAAAATATGTCACCTTGGCTAGGCCATGATTCCCAGTACTGTGTGATTGTCCACCATTTTGTCATCTGATTTTCCTATGTGTTGTAAATCCTGTCTCTGTGATGTTAATGAGGTGGGATTAGTGGCAGCTATGTTAATGGGACAGGATTCAATCTACAAGATTAGGTTCCATTTTGAGCCAATCTCTTTTGAGATATAAAAGAGAGAGGCGAGCAGAGAGATGGAGGACCTCATACCACCAAGAAACAAGAGCCAGGAAGATAGCATGTCCTTTGGACCCAGGTCCCTGCGTTGAGAAGCTCCTAGTTCAGGGGAAGATTGATGACAAGGACCTCCCCCCAGAACTAACAGAGAGAGAAAAACTTCCCCTGGAGCCGACACCCTGAATTCGGACTTCTAGCCTACTGGACTTTGAAAGAATAAACTTCTGTTTGTTGAAGCCATCCACTTATGGTATTTCTGTTATAGTGGCACTAGATAACTAAGACAGCTTTCTACCTCTCCATCCCAAATATCTATCTCTATAGTTATCTATATATCTATAGATATCTATGCTTATCTATCTAGTGCTTTGGATGTGTAAGGCACTGTATTGGGCACTATGGAAATTACAATGAGTAAGAAGAGTAGAGGACACTTACGTGTGTATTAAGAAAAGACAAGGAAGGAAATTAAAGGAGTCCCAAGAGAAGAGCAAACAAAGTCAGGGGAAGTGTATAGAAGAGTAGAAATCAGGGAAACCTTCTGGGAGGAGGTGGTACTTGAGACAATCTTTGAATCAATGCTCAGATATGAACTAGGGAAGACTGGGAAGATAGGCAGTCCAAGAGGATGACAAGGTTCTGAAACCCAGACACAGGGTTCTGTGTGAGCGGCGACCTTGCACAAAATGCTGTCTAACCCACAGCACTGACTGTAGCTAATTGGTGGTATTTTCCCAAGGCCACACTGCTATAAAATCGTAATTGCTGTTTAAGTCTTTTTTTTTTTTTTAAATGCTTTTGTTGCTCAAATCGGCCACTTTAGAAGTGGAATGAAATAGGCTTTCACCAGATGGAATCATCACGGAAAGATGACACTGGCGGAGCCTGGATGTTTCAGAATTTGAGACGTGAGAGCCCACAGGGAAACAGAGAGCCAAAGTGTACCTCGGTGAGAAGATTTGTGGCTCTGCAGCTGAAAAGGGACTTCCCAGACTGGGGTGCATTGTGGGGAAAACATTGGGGCTTTATGCGGCTCTCAGTCTTTACAAAACAGCCTCTGCACACACACTGGCCTTGAATGCACACACATTCCTCAGGGCCAGCGGCTAGAATCCACCCTAGAGGCTGAGTGGCAGCATGTAATACGCTCCTCATCTGGTTTTACAAAGAAAATGGTTTGGACTTGCCAGCGGAATGCATAGCACTGGATTGATGGAGTATAATTACTCTGCAGTGTGATTTGGACAGGGTTCCTTGTTGAAGGTCCTTCCCATCCTTAGAATATTCCACAGCCTTTAAGTGACCTTACAAGTGGCCAAGGTCTGGCTAGAACAGTGAACATTTCCACGAGTCTGAGCCTCAAATTTGGAGCTAAGAGAAACCAGTATGAGGTGTATGGAAAGGGTGTGGCACAGTAGGGTCATAATACCTGTCTGTTGAGTACATGACGATGTGAATGAATATACAGAGAGAAAGTGGGCTTCTGTGATGTCAGCCCACAGGGCTGGGACCTTCCCCTGGGACAAGCATTGATATTTTTCCTTGAATGGAAAAAACTACAGCAAATCAATCGATTAATCAAATACTTAGCTTGTATATATCCTATAAATAGTACTTATCTCAAAGAGCCTACAATTTAGTTTAGGAGACACCACTAAGCCACATAAAATACTAGTACCGAATATCATGTAGGGTTTTACTAAGGTTTGTAAGTGGTCCTAACTGTAGATATTGACTGTAAGTGCAAGTAAAGTTTAAAGAAAAGAAAGGTCAGAGTAAATTTGAGGAGTTGAAAACGCTGTCATGAAAGAGGCAGGACTTAGTGAGGTTGCTCTGAACATAGGTAACATGTGACTTCATCAATTTAGAACAATTTTTTTTCTAAGAGAAACAGTAAGAACTTCATTTATTAGGTTATCGCTTTAGACAGTCAGCAAACTTGTGAAATAGATACTGTGCAACGTTATTTGGTTTGTCAGTGCTAGAGATGGGATTTGAACCCAGGGCTGTCCTCACATAGCTGCATAGGTATTGTAGCATTTGCTAGTGTCTAAGCCCTGGTGGTGCAGTGGTTAACAGCTTTGCTGCTAACCAAAAAGTTGGCAGTTCAAATCCACCAGCCGCTCTTTGGAAATCCTATGAGGCAGTTCTAATCCATCCTATAGAGTTTCTATGAGTCAGAATCAACTTGATGGCAAGGGGTTTGATAAGCCCTGCATAAGAAGCCCTGGTAGCACAACGGTTAAGTACTTGGCTGCTAACTGAAAGGCTGGCAGTTTGAACTCATCCAGCAGCTTCGCAGGAGAAAGACCTGGTGATCTGCTCCTGTAAAGATTACAGCCTAGAAAACCCTATGGGGCAGGTCTACTCTGTCACATGGGGTCACTACGAGTTGGAATCGACTGGATGGCATACAGCAACAATAAGCCCTGTATAATATCCATTCTAGATATTACAAAAATAATCTGGTTCTTTCAGAAGCTGTTTTTCTCTGGATCCTGCATAAATTAAATGGTTGGAAAGAACTGAGAGTGAAAGGCTGCATTCAATAGAGATAATAAAACTGCCTCCATAGGGTTTCCGAGGAGTGGCTGGTGGATTTGAACTGCTGACCTTTTGGTTAGTAGTCAAGCTCTTAAACCACTGAGCCACCAGGGCTCTAATCTATTATGCAGGGACTAGTAAATTAAGAATTTACGAAGGAGATGAATGCTTTCACTTAAGAGGTTAATTATGGAAATACTGTCCTTGGCATTAACCTGAGCCATCTGCCATCTTGATGAATATTAGCAACTCAACTAGCAATGACATGGATTATAGAGAAGTCTACATAGTATAGCATGGTGTTCCTCAGAATACATGTGGGATACTCTAAGATACAAACCTGCAAGACCTGTTGGTTTCTGCCTCAAAAGACTATCTTACTTCAAAAGACTATCTGAATTACCGTTAACATCCTTGAGTCCAAGGCTATGAATGAGAGATTCTACCTCAAAACACAGTGGACCCTGAGAGTATGGCCCCCAGACACCCTTTTAGCTCAGTAATGAAGTCACTTTTGAGGTTCACCCTTCTGCCAAAGATTACACAGGCCCATAAAACAAAACAAGACTAAAGGGGCACAACAGCCCAGGGTCAAGGACTAGAAGGCAGGAGGGGACAGGAAAGTTGGTAATGGGGAACCCAAGGTCGAGAAGGGGAGAGCGTTGACATGTTGTAGGGTTGGCAACCAATGTCACAGAACAATATGTGTACTAATCGTTTAATGAGAAGCCAGTTTGTTCTGTAAACCTTCATCTAAAGTATGCTAAAAAAACAAAAAAAGGAAAACAACAATAACAACAACAACAAAAAACACTGTGGAGAGGAGGGGGAAACGGATCCAGCAAAAGATAAGAAACCTCTCCTCAACCCTTCAGTCAAATCCTGACCTTTAAAATGAATCCTCTAATGTAATTGTCTTATACTTCCTGCCTTCCTTTTCTCAATACCCATCAACGCCTACAGATTAAAGGTCAAACCTTTGGCCTTGGGAATCTGTCCCGGCTGACCTCTTGAGCCTCATGGCATAGCCACAGCAGCCACAGTAGCATTTTCCAAACATATCATGGGTTAGATACCTTCTGCCCTTGGTTCGTGCTGTTGCTGTCTTGGCCTGGAAGGCCTTTCTCTCTCGTCTTCCTTGTTAATTCTTACCAGTCCTTCAAGGTCTAACTGAAAAACTACTGGGTCTGTGAACCCTTTTCTGACTCTCCTTGGGCAGAAATCAGACTCTGCTTTCAGTCTTCCAATATGGTCCTTCCTACATCTCTCTATTGCGGTCCTTCTCCCTTGGCTTAGCCTGTACTAATGAACACCTCTCTCCCTGCGCGGTGCAAATGGTTAGTGCCCTCAGCTGCTAACTAAAAGGTTGGCAGTTTGAGTCCACCTAGAGGTGCCTTGGAAGAAGGGCCTGGTGATCTACTTCTGAAAAAAATCAGCCATTGATAACTCTATGGAGCAGAGTTCTACTATGAAATACATGGGGTCTCAATGAGAGTTGACTTAATGATATCTGGTTTTCTCCCCTGATAGGCTGGGAGCACCTTGAAAGTTGAGTTAGGGTTTTTTTTAATCTGGATGTTCTTGGAGGCCAGCATCTGGCTCACAGTAGATACTCACTAAATGTTTGAGGGAAGAATGTAAACCAATTCAGGGGTCCTGAACTTACTCCCTTTGAGCTGACACGGGTGTATTTCTCTAAAATGAGTGTACAGTCCTGGGGGCTCAGAAGCCTCGTGTGGGGAAACATCTGTTTCGCCACCCAAGGGAGGCCATGGACGGAAAAGAGCCTTCTCACATGGGACATCGAACTTATTAAAAACCCGAGCATACCATCCAATTACTTGGGTGGAAAGTATGCAAAGCTCAGTCGTTTGACCAGGGATTTTTTTTTTTAAGTATGCAATTCAGTAGCATTAATTACATCTACAACATCATGTAACCATCACTGTAATTTATTCTAAAACATTTTTCATCACTCCACACAGAAACTCTGTACAACTAGGGATCTTTATCTCATTCTTCCCAGTGAGATATAAAGGATGCTTTCTCTGCAAACATGTTTTTGGTGAAATGCTTTCTCTTTAAAATGTTATTATCCTTACGATGACTTCTGTCATGCTCTTCACAGTGTGTGTTACCTCTAGAGAAAGCTGGCAGAAACAATGTGTACTAAGAAGTCAAGAAGGGCTGCACATATAATAGATACACAAAATCTACTTAGCAACTCTCTGAACATTCACTAAGTGCGTATCAGATGCTAAAGATGACACCGTCCGTTTTAGGCAGGTTGTTTTTACACATGCTTACAGGGGCGCTCTGAGTCAGAAGCAACTAGATGGCAGTGGGTTTGGGTTGGGTTTTGGGCCTACTTGAGAAAGGAGATGCTGAGTAGCAGCACCAAGGAAGGCCTATGAAAGAATGCATACCAAGGAATTTGAGAAATCTGATGCTATAATTTAGAAATCTAAATATTCTATGTTCGACCTAAAAAACAACATTAAAAGAACAATATTGTTGGAACAATAAGAAACAACTTCAAAGCTAAACTTCCAAGCAAAGAATTCGGGCTGAAAGAAAAAAGTGAAGTCTAGTCAAATATTTTGGTTTAGCAATGGTTCCTCTTTGTCTCACCCAGTCCAGTTCCCTAACATGTTCCCTGGCTGCTTGCCTCTGTCCCTGACCCCTCTCTGGCTGTAACTGTTAAACAACAGCACTCAAAGCCTGGAGGGCCGGCGTCACCCCAGGGCCCCCGAAACCACCGCCACTTTTCCACCCTCCTCTGCTTCTGCTCTCCCAAAACAGGGCATCCTTCCCGAGCTAGAAACCTGCAGAATTTTAACCCCACCACATAGAAGAATAAACACGCACGTAATGGTTTCATCATGAAGACCAGCGGCTGTGGAGTCCGTTCCGATGTATGGCGACCTCATGTGTGTCAGGGTAGAACTGTGCTCCTCAGGGCTTTCAGTGGCTGACTTTCCGGAAGCAGACTGCCAGGCCTTTCTTCTGAGGGGATTCTGGGTGAACTCGAGCCTCCAGTCTTTCATTTAACAGCCGAGCACATTAACCGTTTGTACCACCCAGAGACTCTTCCATCATTAATAGGTTGGCCAGATTTATTCTAAAGAGCTTTGTACAAGCAAGGGTCAATCTAGGCTTCTCCAACTCCAGGAAACTTTAGAATTCAGAGCCCCAGCTAGTAGCTTGATCTGGAGTAACTAGATTAAACTAAGTATTTTAGTTTGTCCTCACAGGCCCAGTCTTAGGCTGATACTATGGACAATCTGAATGGCCACTCACAGCCCACAAAATATAAAACTCTTAGCAATAAGCTTTCACAGCTGCTTCTGGATGGTGGACACTTAATGCATTTATTGGGTTAGAGAAACAGATGGCCACATCCTGGAACATGGTACGAGATTTTTTATTTTTTTCCCCCCATAAGAAGAGCCTTTTTGGATAACTATCTTCTTTTTTGTACTTGGAGATAAGAGAACGAAAAGCACAGAGATACGTGATTTTGACTACATACCTACACACGTAAGGACGGCACACCCTGTGTCATTTGTGGAAGGCCACGCTTCCCTCAAACCAGCCAGCAAAATAGACGTCGTCTCAATATTCCACTGGTCACCACAGACCCAGTAATTTCTTTAAAGACATGCTTTTGATAAAGGCTGGAACGAGTACTCATGAGAAACAAGAACACAAACAAGAGTACCTCAAGGACACTGTGGTTGTGATTTTAAAAAAACAAACAAAAAAGAACTTTCGTTAGGAAAAATAAGTAGTCACGAGACTGGGCAGAAGGATTCCTGTCTTGACTTTAAGGTTTAGGAGATGGTGACACAGTCACCTAAAAATCTGTGCCACCTCTCTCAGGGACACCGACGTGTGAAGTTATGCAAACACTCAGACCCTACCCTGCCACTTACGCTGACCTGGGGCGACTTTCTTAGCCTTCGGGTTCTTGCTTTTCTCAACTGTAGAATGAGTGTAACAATAGCTACTACATTTAAACGTAGGAGATTGAACTAGAAGATCAACACGATGGGGCGGGGGTCTTCTGCTCTGTTAATTCAACAGACAATGTCTTCCACTGAAATGCATTGGCAGTTAATTATCGGCAGGACTCTTTGGAAATGCACAAACCAGGGAAGGATGCTATCTGTTTCCTCTGGATTCACGTATTCACATTTGCAGTTTTAGGCCCTTCCAATGCTCTTAACTATACTGTTCATTAACACCAATCTCTAAGGTTCACTGTGTCTGACTTCCAGACCTTTCTGCCCAACACACCTCCCCAGCATCACTATGTATCCACAAAGTATCACTGCACAGTTGCCAGTCCCCACCTGATTAGAGCGAGAGCCCCATACCTGTTAGTTGAGTAACAATATTACCTGACTTTCCAAACTCAGCTCATCCTTGTCCTTTATGGTCTGGCCATACCGAACTTCTCTTGTTCCTGCCATCCCGTGTGTGCCTCAGTTCCCACCACCAGGACGGTCCACCCCCCTGCATAGCTGCTAAATGCTTTCTCCTTCTTCAATACCCAGCTCAGATGTAACCTCTTCAGAGAGGGCTCCCCCAATTCCCTCCCTCCCAAGGGTGACTTGACACTCCGTTCTTTCTGTTCCTCAGCTCTCTGCACATCCCTCACATATAAAACATAAGTTGTTTACTTCTCTCTGTCTTATAAATTCCTCCAGACAAAGGATAGCTGACTTGCCTTTACGCCCCAGCACATAACCTGGCACAGTGTGTTGGATAAACGGAGGTGTCAGTAAGAGTGACCTGGGACATCACCTTCCCATGTCTCCTGCCAATGCCAAGGGAGCCCCTGAGACACCAAGGACAAGGCTGCTGGTCTCTACTAGGGCTGTGTGGGAAACCTTTTGGATTTGGGAAGACCAGATCACCTGGTCACAACTGAGTCAGGCTGGATACTCCTGGACTAGGGCAGGAGCTAGCTCACAAAAACCAAAGAACCAAACCCGTTGCCATTGAGGCAATTCTGACTAATAGTGACCCTATAGAACAGAGTAAAACTGCCCCATAGGGTTTCCAAGGAGTGGCTGGTGGATTCAAACTGCTGACCTTTTAGTTAGTAGCCAAATGCTTAACCACTGTGCCACCAGGGCTCCCTGGCTCACGAGGGCAGAAATTCCAGCTAGCACGAGATTCATCCAGGCTTGGGAACAGACTGGCTCAAGCAGTAACAGCAGTCCAGTCGGTCCCCGGTTATGGAGGAGGAGAAGAAGGAGGTATCTGACAGGAAAAGGCAAAACCCCACCTCGCTGCACTCAGTGCCCCCACGATACTCACTTCCGTCTCCCCCATCTGACACCCTTCTCGTGTCTTTCAGTTCTAGAGCAACTTCCCCTCTTCCCTCTTTCTCATTGGCCCCCTCTCTTGGTGACTGTTTAAATTAAAAGCCCTGCTTTGGATTTCAAGAGTTTCCAGCTAAACCCAGAGGAGAGAAAGGGAGGTGAGACAGGAAGGGGAGACGGCAGAAACAAGTATGAGGGGCATTACGATACTGCCTGTGTCCACCACACTAAACCTGCAGGGAGGTAGTGTGTTTTTAAAAGGCCATGTAGAAGACATTCTCATGGGCTCTTCTTACTACAAAGATACTAAGGGACAAGGCCGGGGACAGGAAGAAAATTGATCCTCACTTCTCCATTCCATCTAGATTTAGATCTGACTCTTTCTGGAAAGAACCTGAACTTCAAATCCCCACTCTCCCTGGTTGCATACACTTGGAAAAGTTAACTAGCCTCTCCTTGATTTCAGTTCCTCTGCACTAAAACGAGGATGCTTCTGTTGACCTCACTGAACTAAAGTTTGAACAAAACCAGAGAGGGTTCGTAGAACATGCAGCACAGTGCCGGTACACACGAGGGTTCACTAAATGTCACCCCCTCCTCTCCCTAGTCAACAGTGAAACTTCTGTCTCTAACACCTCAGTGTTCACTATTCTTCCAACGTAGGCCTTTCTCTACTTACAGGCAGGCTATGCTCCAAACATTTACTTGAAAGCCAAACTATAAACACATTTTCCCATAGAATGTATATTATATACCACATGGTGACTGGATTCCTAGACCTGCCCATAAAAGTCAATACAACCCACAGTGGCTCCTGTAACTGTACTACAGGCCAGGACCCAACCACCACCCAACCACTAAGGAGGATATGGCTTCCGTGGGAAAATGTGTTCTGAATTCCAACTTGCAATGTCAAGCAGCTTCTCCCCTCACGTCTATAGAGAGGTAACTGCTCGCTCCTGGGAGAGCAGGGCCGTGTGGCTTGGCACATTCTCAGATGGTTCCCAGGGCAGGGAGGCACCGGTAGGGAGTGCCAGCAACCCTCTTCTCTCTGCCACTGCTTCCTGCAGCTCCTGTCCACTGTGTAATTAAGTCACTGCTAGATAGAACATGCGAGAACAGACCATTCACTTGGCCACTGCCTGCTCAAGAACCTGCAATGGTCTCCCTGCCAAAACATCCAAACTTCCTCTTCTGGTATTCCAAAAAAAAAACTAAACAAAAACAAAACAACCAAACCCATTACCGTCAAGTCAATTCTGACTCATAGTGACCCTGTAGGACAGAGTAGAACTGCCCCATAGAGTTTCCAAGGAGCACCTGGTGGATTTGAACTGCTGACCTTTTGGTTAACAGCCGTAGCACTTAATCACTATGCCACTAGGGTTTCCTCTGGTATTCCCACCCAGAAAACCCAGTGCCCAGGGCAAATACTTATCGGATTGCGAATGTGTATTCTCTTTCTCTTTAAATTTTACTGCCATGTGACAGGGAGAGGTTCTTGGGCAGCACAAATGGTTTGTGCTCTCAGCTGCTGAGCTAAAGGTTGGCAGTTCAAACCCACCAAGTGGTGCCATGGAAGAGAGTCCTGGTGATCTGCTTTCCTAAGGATCACAGCCAAGAAAACACTATGGAGCATTCATTCTACTCTGGAACACATAGGGTCACCATGAGTCAGAACTGACTCGACAGCAACGGGTTTGGTTTGGGTTTGGTGATACAGAGAAAATACTGTGAGCTTTGGAGTAAAAACACAGTTCAAATCCTGGCTCCATCGCTTACTAGTCAGTGACCTTAGGCCAAAAGCTTCTCTTTTCACTTTGTTTTCTTCATCTTTAAAATGAAGGATATTGACACCTGCCTCTAAGGGTTGTTGGGAAAATTACATGAGATAATGGCCACAAAAACCCGACACAATGCCTGCCACATATGAGGCCCACAAACATTTGTTTTTGTCTTTTCTTCCATTTTTTATATTGTGAAACCACTTCTGAACAATATCATTCACATTTATTTGCCTTCTTCTTGTTACACGCCCCTTTTTTGTTTGTTAGTTTTGGGTATAGGCAAGATGTCTGGGTTCGTTGCACTTTTGCTAAGGAAAACATCTGGGCCCAGTCTAAACATCTCTCCCACAAATGGGCTGGCCGCAAACATTCTTGCAGAAGGTCACACCAGGCCTTAGTCCCCCAACAGCTACCCTCCGACATCCCCTGAGGCTTCTCCAGGAAGATGCCACCAGGTGTTTGCCCTCAAAGTCTCCCTTTCAAAGTCATCGGTCAATGTGGAACATACCACATGCCCAATGTGGAAGTCCAGGTGGTGGCCTGCTCTTGCCCCCTTGGAGATGAGAGCAAGCCAAGAAGATGGTCATCACAATGTTCTTGCTTTGTGAGAACTGGAAGATGGCTCCACAATCAAAATCTTTTCATCACATGGGCATGTGTCTAAGACATGCATAACTAAAAAACAAAAACAGATTTTAAGGCCAATGCTCTGGTCGGGACCAAAGGTAGTCATTCCTGCTTTGAAAGACCAGAAAAACCATCGGCAGACCGGATTCTGTCCCAGACCACCACACACTACTGCCTTCCCTTGGGCAAGTCATTTAATTTCTCTAAATTGCAGTTTTCTGAGGTTATAATAATAAAAAAACTGCCTTGCCTATTTTGTGAAAATATAATGACAACATATCTGTAAAAGTGCTTTTCTATTTTGAAAAGCTCTTCCAAAATGCCAGGTATTGTTATTACTGCTATAATATATATTATTTATGAGATCTATTTTTCTAGGTCCTCTAGAAAGTACAATGTTGCAAATGTCCAAATCAGTCTCTTCCCACCACTGGCTCGTGATTAGCCTATAATTCTGCTTCAAACAAATGTATTATGGGACTTTTCAAGACTAGAGACACATATAAGGAGCCCTGGTGGCACAGTGTTTAAGCGCTTGGCTGCTAACCAAAAGGTCAGCATTTTGAAACCACCAGCTGCTCCATGGGAGAAAGGTGTGACACTCTGCTTCTGTAAAGATGTACAGGTTTGGAAACCCAATGGGGCAGTTCTACTCTGACCTATAGGGTTGCTATGAGTCGGAATTGACTCGATGACAATGGGTTTTTGGGTTCGGAGACACATATAGGGAATGATATCTATATATTGAGTTCCCACCATCCAGATTTGTTTTAAAACAGATGCAGCTCAAAGTCCTTGTCCATGATCCCATTCTCCTCTCTCCTTCTTCAGATGTAACCATGGTGCTCAATTTGAAGTTTATCACTCTTATGCATGTTTATACTTTTAGTAATATGTATATAAAGAGCCCTGGTGATGCAATGGTTAAGCACTCGGCTGCAACCGAAAGGCTGGCAGTTCAAGCCCATTCGGTGTCTCCACGGGAGAAAGATCTGGTGATCTGCTCCCATAAAGATGAAACCAAACCAAACAAGCCCGTTGCCGTCCAGTCGATTCCAATTCATAGCGACCCTATAAGACAGAGTAGAACTGCCTCATAGAGTTTCCAAGGCGTGCCTGTGGATTTGAACTGCTGACCTTTTGGTCAGCAGCCGTAGCTCTTAACCACTACACCACCAGGGTTTCCCCCATAAAGATTAAAAAAAAAAAAAAAAAATTTTTTATTTTTATTTTTTAAGATTACAGCCTAGAAAATCCTATTGGCAGTTCTACTCTGTCACATGGGGTCGCTGTGAATCAAAATCGACTCGATGGCACCTAACAACAACCACTATATGTATGTATCCATAAATAATTTCTACTGTTGTTTTAAAAGCTTATTTAAATGTTATAATCATACATTTAAAATTCAGAACCTGTACTTTTTCTTTCACCTTTTATTTTTTTTTGTCCATGATGATATGTATGGCTCTATTTTTAAGTGTTACTTTGTACTTTGTTATATGCATAAACCATAAATTATTTATTTCCCTGAGGATGGGCATTGATTTCCAATCGCTGGGGATTATAAACAGTAATGCCAGCAACATTACGGTATCCACCTCCGGAATACAGTATTTCTGTATACCAGTGGTTCTTCTGGGAAGTATTCAAACGTTTTTGACTGTGACCCACAGTAATAAGACATTTTAAGGTTGATAAAAATAGAAAGAGGAAATCAGGAAACAGGAAATGTATCAATCATAAGGGTCAACAAAGTTCTAGTTGAGTATAAAATCTGAACTTGAGGCCACTGGCAGCCAAGGCAAAAAAGGTAACAGGTTGAATTATCTTAAATCTTGTTATCGGAAAGGAAGAAAAAAAGTGAGATTCACAGCACATTAGAAAGGATCCTAAAACATCCTATGTGAAACTTCAGGGCCTACTGTGTTATATAATAGAAAGTGCCCTTAATAACAACTTCTAAAATAAAGGCAGAAGTAGATTTTTAATTGGTTGTTTCATCTTTTGACCTCCATAAAATCTAAGAACATAGCAGTAGAATGTAGCTCTATAAAGGTGATATGCGGAGGTGCTGAGCTAATGAGGTCCGAGTATTCCAACCTGCTAAAAGGGTAGATTCAGATTCCCAGCCAGAGGGGAGAAAGGAGAAAGTATACTATCCCTTAGACTATTTTCCTGAGTATTACCTTTTTTAAAATACATGGTTCCTAACAGAAGCTGGACTGTAAATGATATTGTCATGTTAAGGACCTGATACATACAATCATACAGAGAAGGATTATGCTAAACATATCTGTGTTAAAAGAAAAGATATTTTAACACCAAAAAAGAAATGGCATAATCTCAGAGTAAAAGAGAATTCTTTAAAATGAATTAACTTAGCCTAATTTTTTTTTTTTTTTAATATAAACCTGTCTATGGTGGCCTTAGTTTTTTATATTTTGCTCAGGGCCAGTGACAGCTGCATAGAGGAGAGTTTGGGAACTTCTGAACTAGACTGTAAGCACCTTGCAGGCAGGGGCCAGCCAATATACACTGATGCCATCCTCTGAACATTTTTATTCCATTGTAAACACGTGTACATCCAATCCTGTACAAGAGAGACCTATGTTTTACCCTTTAGAGGGGCCACTCATGTATTTCCCACAGTTCTCTGGAAACAGTCTGTATAGCTAGATCCATCTCAGAGAGGATGATGAGGGAGAGTCATCTAGTGGGAAGAAGGGATACTGCAGGCTTCCCAAAATAAAACTCATCACTAAAGCACCATTAAACCAAAACCAAATCCACTGCTGTCGAGTTGATTCCGACTCATAGCAACTCTACAGGACAGAGTAGAACTGCCCTATAGAGTTTCCAAGGAGTACCTGGTAGATTCAAATTGCTGACGTTTTGGTTAGCAGCCGTAGCTCTTAACCACTATGCCACCAGGGTTTCCAAAGTACCGTTAGTAAAGGTAATCCTACAGAGGGCTATGATGCTATAGTCTAGGTATGCAACGTCTACCAGTCTGGCTTGATCAGAAGATATTTTAGGGAAACCCTGGTGGCATAGTGGTTAAGTGCTACATGGCTGTTAACCAAAGGGTCGGCAGTTCGAATCTGCCAGGCGCTCCTTGGAAACTCTGTGGGGCTGTTCTACTCTGTCCTATAGGGTCGCTATGAGTCGGAATCTACTCGATGGCACTGGGTTTGGTTTTTTTTTTTAAATAGAGAAATGGGTCAATTTTATCAGCTTTAGGCGATCAAGATGGTAAATTTCAAAAATGGCAGCCTTTGTTCATATCTCTCTGTATTCATGCCCTTGGCAATGTTCTCCCACGAAGAGATGGAATCTATTACCTCACCCCTTGAAGGTCTTGTATAGCTCTGCTCACTGACACTGCCATGTGCTGTTCTACCTCAGTGAAGCCCAGGCTACTTTGGTGAAGGATGAGAGCTACATGGTCCATTTACCCGAGTTGGCATGGTGGAGAGCCAGCCAACAGCCAGATGTGTGAACTAGGCCATCTTAGATAAGCCAGCTCCTGGCCAACCACCCACACAAGAATGAGCCCAGCCGAGATCAGCCAACCCCAGTCCAGACTGGCAGAGCCACCCCAGCTGACTCAAAGACTTTAGAACAATAATAAATGGCTGTTATTTTAACCCCCTTTCCTGCCTTACATGTATCAATCACCACGACAAAGTGATTTTTCTCCCTAGCATCTCGTGTCCACCTGGTGTGTCCACCTGTTCTCTACCTGTGCTCTTGCCCCTTAGTTCATCACTTTTCAACTGGGCACTACAAGCTGAGGCTCAGAGAGATGAACTTTCCAGGGATGCACAGTGAGTAAGCATGGAATCAGGGATTCACACCCAAGTGTGACAGTCTTTTTTTCATCCTGACACCCCACTTTATAGCCATCATTGCTTACTCAGTTGGTAAAACGGGATACAGAAGTCCATTTTTGGTACCATGAATATCTACATAAGCAAGACAGCTTCCCCTTTGATTACATGACCCTGGATGAGGAGCTTATTAATGGTTCCAAACCTCATTTGCTCATCTGCCAAAGCAGATGAGAGTAATATCTACCAGGGTTGCTACAAGGTTCAAAATGAGAAAGCTCTCTGCAATCGGAGGGACACCAGGAATGTTTGCTCTTGCATACACACACCATAGGTGCTCAATAAATGCTGGATGCATATATGAAAGAATGCCATTATTGCCTAAGGCACAGACTTGAACTAAGATCTGTGGCTCACCATCAGACACTGCTACAACAGGGTGGGTCAGCTGATAAATGTTCACTGAGAGCCTACTACGTGTCAAGGCACTGTTGGTACAGCAGTGAGCTAGAGAAGTTCTGCATTACGCCTACTCCTCACTTACTGATATGGTTAGGTTTCAAAGACCAGGTCGTTGTGCGAAAATTGGTGTTATGCAAAAAGGTAAGATTTTCTTTTCCTGTTTTCAGACCATCCATTTGTCTGATTTTTTTATTTAGAAAATATGATCTATAGAAATAGTAACAGCTAAGATTTACCAGTGTGCTCATCACTGTGACAAGTCCAGTTAGGGATTATTTCTCTGTGGAGAAGGAGGCTTGGAGAAGACAAAGCTGGATAAAACTGGGCTGTGTGACTAGACGGCCCATGGCTTAACCATTTCACCTTCCTCCTGTGCTGGGTCAGAGCTTCCCTCAAGGAGCCACCTCCAGGGCTCCACTCCCACCCCTGCAAGCCCTGAATTCAAGATCCCAGAGCCTGCTCTGCCCTCAGCGCCTGGCAAGTCACTGAGCTTCGGGGCTTCCTGCAACGGCGCTGGGAGCCTCACCTTGCACCTGGTTTCAGGCCCAATTCGGCTCACTTTGGGATGTCATTAAACTCACACATATTTCTTCCAAACACCCTCTGATGCCTCTTTCTTTCCTCTCTTCCCACCCCACAGCAATTTTAAGCTGCAGGGCCTCAAGTCCGCTTAGGAGCTGGGAACCCAGAACAGGCGCCCGCTGGCTCAGTGCTGCCTGCGTGTCTGCCTGAAGGCCAAGGCCATGGAGGAGGCTGGCCCAGCAAGCGGCAGCTGGACTCGGCACCCCCACTGGCAGGAGGGAGCAGACAGTGTGGGACAGTGCGGCCAGCTTCCCAGAGGCCACCCAGAAGGAGGGGACGCTCTGAGCCACCATGCTCGCCTCCTCGTTAATGGAAAGGACAGTAGGATAGTGGATTCTTTACTGTTGTTGTAAATGCACAATGTCAGATAACCAGATAGTCGGTAAGTGAGAAGTGGGTGCTTTCTCAAGGATAGAAATTCTAGTCTCTCCTGTTAAATGAATGCCTGTCTGAACTTCTGACCGTGCCAAAATTTCTCTGGGGAGCATTTTTAAAGGATTAGAAGTCCTCTTTTATTCAACAGAGATTTATTAGTCACCTTGCTTGTTCTAGGCACTCTAGTAGGTGCTGGGCATACAATGAAAATCAAAGGTAGCCAAAGCGACACAATTAGTATTGAGTAACTAAATGAAGTCACAGCTAGTGAGGCTGCAGGAAATCAATCAGAGCTTGTATTGACATTTATTATGGCTTATAACCCTTCTGAAACAGTTGATTCATAACCTATGCCTACAGCAACGCAGAGCATGTGAATGGAGTACATTGTAGAAGGGAAATTAGATTATCCTATTCCCTAAGGAGTAATTAATTTATACAGTGGATTTGAGGAAATATTTTTACATTAAAACAGTATGGTGTTTAACTTAATTCACAGGTGGCATTTCGGAGAGAAAGGGAACCATTGAATAGAACCAAACTATGTAATTCACAAAGCAGAGATTAAAGTTTCGAAAGGTCTAGAAACATCCCACTGGCCAGTTGGTTTCCTGAAGTCAAGACCTTTTCAAAAGCCACATTCTAGTTTTTGCTCCTGGTTTAAAAAAAGAAGTCTGTTAGGGTCCTTGGCTTTAACGTCAGTAAATCTCATCCATGTCTTCGCTAAATGTCTTTCTATTAGCCTCCTCCCTTCCATCCTCACTGCCACCACACTCATCATTCCTTGCCTGGATTCTTCTAACAGCCTCTTTCAGGTTGAACACATCTGAGCACCTAGCATGTGCCACGCACTGTGAGAAGCTCTGGGTTAGCGGAAAACAAGAGTCATGACCCACGTGCTGGGCAGCCCTGAATCCTTACCCACCAACCCTCCTTAGAAACCACCCAGGTCTGTTGTCCCGCTACAGATGCCCCAGTGAGTTTTCCAAAGTCATGCCTGATGAGCTCAGACCTTTTCTGTTACCTTTAGTGGCTTCACCACGTCTTTGGGATGAAGCTACCCTCCGTGGTGGGACATCCGAGGCTTCCGGGGATGTGCTCCTTGCAGGCCTCTCCAGTTGCAGCCCCTGCCATGCCCCATGGGCATCCTAACCTCAGACTAGAACAAAGCCCTGGCACACACCCAACCCTGCCTGGCGCTGCGACTTGCATTGTTTGCCTTTCCTGGCATGACATCCCCCTCCTCTCTCCCGACCACCCCTCCTTTCTCCCTGTTGCCTTGTCCTTCATGAAGTGGCTCAAACTTGTACACCACTATGCATTGCAGCATTATTCATAATAGGAAACAGAAACTACCCAAGTTTCCACCAACAGATGAATGGATAAACAAAATGTGGTATATATCCACACAACAGAATATTATTCAGCCATAAAGAGAGATTAAGTTCTGATACAGGCTACGACATGGACGAACCCTGAAAACATTATGCTGAGTGAAGTAAGTCAGACACAAAAGAACAAACCTTGCATGATCCCACTTATATGTAATATCTAGAATAAGCAAATACATATAGACCAAAGTTTATTAGTGGTTGCCAGGGGCTGGGGGTGGTGGGGGGTGGGGAGTTATCACTTAAGGGGTACAGAATTTCTGTTTGGGGTGATGAAAAAGTTTTGGAAATAGTGGTGATGGCTGCATACCATGGTGACTATAATTAATGTCACTGAATTGTACACTTAAAAACGGTTAAATTGAAAATACCTTGTTATATATATATTTTACCATTATAAAATTTAAAAGAGAGCAAAACAACTCGGAAAATGGGGGTTGGTGGGGTTTGGGGGGTAGGAGGTAAAGTAGCTCAAGGGTCAGCTTTTCTTGGAAAGCTATTCTCCCTCTCCCACCCCTAACATCACCTGTCAGACTTAGAAAACGAAACGTACAGAACTCTGAGTTTATACTGATGGAGGCAATGGTGGTTCGGTGGTAGAACACCTGCCTGCCACGCGGGAGACCTGGATTCAATTTCTAGCCAATACACCTATGTGCAGCCACCACCCATCTGTCGGTGGAGGCTTAACTGCTGCTACGATGCTGAACAGATTTCAAGGGAGCTTCCAGACTAAGACAGACTAGGAAGAAAGGCCTGCCAATCTACTTGTGAATATCAGCCAGTGGAACCCCTATGGATCATAATGGTCCCCGTTCCTGGTACACGGGGTCACCATGAGTCGGGGGCAACTTGACAGCAGCTAACAACAAACAACAACAAGATTATACTGAACTTAGTATGTGATGATTCAGCAAGCCCCTGTAGACTCTGCTATGCTACAGGGGGATGGCTCCTCATTAAGTTATCCCTTTAGTAGACAGGCTACACGCCCAGTGCCAGCGCTCCCCGCCCCTCTGCCTGAGGCAAGCCAGTGTCTTTCGTTTCCATATGCCCAGAGTCCAGCCCAGTGCCAGGCATAAGCTGTAAGCGGCTCCTATGCGACAGCTATCAAAGGTGGATTTGAAGTAAAAAAGGTGAAAGCAATTTACAAGTCCAGCACTGAGTAAATGGTTAAAATAACTGCAACTCACCCAAACAGTTGAATGTTATGCTGCTATTAACAACCAAGGTTCTGAAGACTATTTAATGATATAGGAAAATTGCTCACCATATAATACAGTTTTTATCCCCCAACTGGAAGCTCACATAATTGGCAAGGGCTGAGGATAAATGAACACAGGCAAATATACCTTTATAAATCCAAAACATTAATAGTGATTAGCTTGGTGTGGTGGGATTTTCTTCCGTACATTTTTTCTGAATTTCTCTCTCCAGCCCCTTGTGCCCCCTTCTCTAAGCATAAATTACTTTTACAATAAAAACCAAACATTTTAGGACGGAGGGCAGTTTAGAGTTGGCAGAGACATGAAGCAAATGGAAAAACCCAACCTTAGGTGCTGGAAGAAAGAAAATACAGCTAATAGAGAAAGGGCCAAAGCAATTCCTAGAAGTCAGGTTAGCTAATGAGATAAGCTGCTTGCAACAGACCTCGGCAGCTGAATCTCCCATCATCCCTGAGGAAGACAGATGGCCACACAGAGGTGCTATATTGCAAAGTATAAAAGGTCAAAACGTAGGGGAGAAACGCTTGTCTGTAGGCTAAAGCTGAAACTTCTACGGAATCTAATGCGGTTTTTACAACTCAGTTATAGGCTGGGGCTTAAGTCTCATTCAGCTACTTCACCCTCTGCAGGGTTGTCCACGGTTAAGTCCTTAAAATGCGTTCTGGAGGCTAAAGGCAGACATTTTTTAAAGAAAGGCATACCAGACATTTGGGGATTTGGTGAGGCGACCTTGCTTTAATGCAATGAACCCAAAAATGAGTACATGGAAATCATATTTTGAAATATAAGCTCCGGGGTCTCTTTTTTCCATTAAATAAGGAATTTCTTGGGATTTGCTAAACATTTCTGTTTTATTCAACACAGAAACTTTCAGGCAAAGAGATGCCAGAAACAAACCTGGAGCCTAAACCCGAGGGCAGGGTTTGTTTATCTGGGCACAGGAGACTACCATGAGGCATCCCAACCCCCAGGGAAGCCCCTCCACCCAGACACTGCGAACTCGGAAGAAGAATCTAAGATGTGTATGTGAGATCTCTGGCCCCAAAAGAGGTTTAAAAGGAGGGAAAATTGAGTTCTTCACCAGATCTGGAGCCAACTTCAGGCTCTTTTCACTTTTAATCTCCCAAAGAAGAATCCGTGGAAGATGATCGACTGGTAATAACAAAATGTGTCCTGCTAATGTCACGGAAACACCCTGCAGGACTCCTCTGGCTCAGAAGAGTTCTGGCCTCTCCCAGCCTTTAGGCTGCAGCTTCTGGGTCCCGGGCCCCCAAGTGGGCTAGGACAACGGGTAGGGTTAAATGGTGCACGGAGCAGTGCCCTGCCCTGCCTTGCCTTACCACAGAACAACTGCTAATGCAAAAATGACTAGCAGTATAGTCTGGGAAACTGCCTGGAGCCACAGACACCCAGAGACAACATACTGTCCCAGCTGGAAGGAATCTTCCCAGTCAAGTCATCCAACCTTCTTATTTTTCAGCTGAAGACAGGGAGAGTCCAAGAAAAAAAAGGACTTGTCCAACACCACTCAGCCAGTTAATGGTGGGCCTAGGGGCAGACACCTCATACTAACTCAGCTCAAGATTCTGGAGCCAAATACCCATGTCTCCATGGCCATGTTTTGTCCCCTAGTCAGCATGAGGCAGTGTGATTTATTACCTATGTGACCTTACTTTCCTCTTGGAATAGCAGCGTCTCTCTGGCCAGTATCTCCCAGGGTTACTGTGAAGAACACAAATAGGAAAGCCTTTGCACATCATATAAATCCTATTTTTATAAATATAAATAGCTGTAAGTGATGCAGGAGGTTTTCTGTTGTCATGATTACATGGTTAGCTCACGTTAAGTTTTAGGACAGTTCTTGGCATATAAGAAGTATTCAGGACTCCTGGTGGCACAGTGGTTAAGCGCTTGGCTGCTAACCAAAAGGTTGGAGGTTCAAACTCGTCAGCTGCTCTGTGGGAGAAAGATGTGGGAGTCTGCTTCCGTAAGATTTACAGCCTTGGAGACAGTTACCTCTGTTTATGGGGTAGTTAACTCTGTCTTACAGGGTTTACTATGAGTCAGAATCAACTGTACAGCAATGGGTATAACTTCCTGAGGCAAGTGACTACCATCTTTTATCTCCTTTGTATGTTCCCCCAAAATATTTAAATCAGTACTCTGCCCCGAATGAATTATCTTTACTTTTTTGACCTACAAATTCTATATTTAATTTTGTTTCCATCTTTGCTTTGGCTGCTAGGAAGCTCTGCTCCGTACACATGGGGCCTCCATGAGTTGGAATTGATTCGATGGCAACTAACAACAACAGCATTCACTAAATTTTAAAAAGTTTTTAAGGTGCGTTACATCCCTTTTAGAACTAAGGAGTCATAAATAAATAACTTCTGAGAGCTGCTCAGTCAACACTGTTGATTACTGGACAACATGGAGAGGGAAAACAACGAGTGGTGCCTGTGTTTGTAAAGTTTCTTCCTTCTTTCCCTTCCTCCTTCCCTTTCTTTCTCTCTTTCTTTTTCTTAACTGTGGTATCTGGCTTAACATTTTCCTTGAAACATGAAGCCAAATGGCAAAGACTTTGTGTGGGTCTACACCCACATCCAGGAATATCTTAAGGCACAATCTTCATTTCTTCAGGGCTCTGACCAGCATAGAAAACAACTAAAATCTTAGATTTCTGAGTGGCAGACAACACACTACCCTGGATACCCACCAAAACCACTGCCGTCAAGTCGATCCCTGGATACTCCTAGGAAAATATCTATTTTTAAAAAAATAAAAATGCTTGTGTGTGTGAGGGGAGTGAAGGTGTTATGATAAAAAAAATTCAGATGAAAAGAAATACTTTTTCATTTTCTCTCCATTTTAAGGTAATACATGCCCAAAGAAAATCTGTCATATACTGTACTAACAAGAAATTTAAAAAATTTTTTTTTCAATAAAAATCATACATATTAGAAAAAAAGAAAAGGTTAAGTTTCTCACTATTAAAAACTCTGGAAGCTGAATTCCGCTAGTACTTCCCCTTCAATTATTTTCTATTTTCTGTATTATGAAAAGAGTCCTGAACCTGACTCAGAAAAATCGAGGCTTATGGGATTCAGCTTGGCCTTCAGAGACGTCTGGTCTCATCACCCGCGTGAGGCAGGAGCTTCCTTTGTAGCATCCCTGAGATGATGGATATCCTGTGTCTTTGGCCACTGTGACCAGCATGTGTGTTTCCTTTTGTGTGCAGTTCTCTAGTCGCTCATCACAAACTTGCTGTGCGGCGAGAACGTGGCATTTTCATATGCGGTCGGGAAGGTCAAGTGGAGACCATGGAGCCCTGGTAAAAAAAACTTCATGAAAAGCTAGAGGAGAGGCAGCCATGTGGCAGGTGCCTGTGACTAGTCCCTGGTTTTGTCTCTTTTCACCAGGTAACCTGTTTTTGTATTTATTTGTACCCAATCTCTCCCAAATAAAAGGATTTGAGGGGACTGTCAAAGGCATACACAAACAATAGAAATAAATGTACAGAGAAATTGGGGCAGAAGAGACAAAACCAGGAAATAAGAGAAGAGTAGTAGAGGGTAAGGGTGGTATGAATATTATGTTCCTTTAAGGTCTTACCCAATACCTAAGGTGGGCTCATAAGCTGGCTCTGAGCTTCCAAATTGTCAAAACAGAGAAGTAAACATGATGGGTCATCAAAATGAGGGTATGTAAGGGGGGGAAAAAAAAACCCAAAAACACAAGCCAGATGTTATGGATTAAAGTGTGTTTCCTAAAATATGTGTTGAAATCTTAACCCCATACCTGTGGATGTAATCCTGCAGGTTTTCCTTGCAACTTTAATTAGATAATAACCGAGTAGGGTGGTGGGTCCTAAATCTAATCACTTCTGAGTTATAAAAAGAGCAGATTAGACATAGAGATATACACAGGGGAAGACAGGCACCACGTGAGGATCATGTACATGTCAAGGAACCAAGGAACACCCAGGGCTACCTACAAGAAAGGAGTCAACATAGCCCAGACCCTGATTTAGACTTTTCCCCTCCACAACTGTGTGGAAATAAATTTCCATTCTTAAAGCCACCCACTTGTGGTATTTGTGTGACAGGAGCACCAGGGAACAGAGATACCAGGTGTTGGTGTTCTGGCTTTCCCAGTTCTGACCGCTGATAGAGCTTCCTCTGTGGATCCCCGTCATGGAGCTGTAGTTACCTCTACCCACACCCTGTTGAATCTCCTTCCACACTCAGCTCACTGCTCTGAAGGCCTTTGGTGGGAATATCTGCATTTCAGTGAAGCCACCAGAGGGTGCTGGGGGTGCAGACCACATCAGGTGACACTGTCAGAGGGGGTGACTCCCAAATGACTGTCTACAAAGTTTGTGTGCAGTGTTTCAGTAGAAATTTATTTATTTTATAAAAATATCCCTCTAGTTATCTTTTCTGTATGCCCAGCTTCCAAACCAAAACCAAACCCACTGCTGTCAAGTCGATTCCAACTCATAGCGACCCTATAGGACAGAGTAGAACTGCCCTATTTTTTTTTTTTTTTTTAATAGGGTTTCCAAGGAGCAGCTGGTGAATTCAAACTGCTGACCTTCTGGTTAGCAGCCAAGCTCTGAACCATTACGCCAACATATCAGTATACCTATAAGACTAAAACTCTACGCTAACTTACTAATGTGTTCCAGTCAGAGCGTCATTATTACCCAAACATAATGACACTTCGAATCACGTGGTTTTGTCTGCACACGCTACAAGCATGCTGCTGGTGTTTTTATAGTTGCCACTTCTGTCAAAATTGCTGCTGTTTTAGCTACAACTACTTAGCATGGGGGGATGATACCATGAGTTACCACACTGGGTGATACCAACCCTAGGGACACCACTGCTACATCTCTCTGCCTGGGGGCTTCCCCTCCCCCCACATTGACATTTTTATTAACAATAACTGTTTTTAAATTTTTATTATTTCTAAAACAGTAGCACAAAAACGTTTCAAGGGGGCAGTCCCACAACCTGATGATCTCCTGAAATAAAGCTATGCTACACCAAACACAAATTCTTGTTCATAACACAAAAATCAGTTTTAAAAAAGGAGAATAAAAGGAAAAAGAAAGAAAAGAAATGTGGGGAAAGAGGAAGGGAATGAGATTAATATTAAAACTCTCTGGATTTGATAGGTGAGGCGTGTTAGCAGGATTCACCGTTGAAACAAAGAGTGATGCACACAGGCTGACGGATTGTCTTATATCCGGTTACCATGAATGCATGGGTCCTGCAGTGGTTATCCATGACTTTTCACATGCACAACACAAACCAGGAGAAGCCAGTGCTGATATTGCTATTAAGAGGTTATGTTATAAAGTGCTAGAGAGATAGCGCTCCCAACCAGTGATGAAGCAAGAGTCGGTGGGCAAATATGCCAGGTCCTCTGTTGGTTAACTCTGAGGTTATCCTGACTCCCAGCAGGATGGAGCCTGAGGTGCCCACAGTGAGAACCGGCTTGATAACACACCTGTATCAGCTGCTTGCCCTTCCCTGTCTCACCTCCCCTCTCCCCACCGGTGTTTCCTGGAATCACCTCCTGAATGAATGACTCGCACTTCAATCCTTGTCTCAGGCTCTGTGTCTGGGGGGATCTGAACCAAGACAGGCACCGTGTGTGCCCTAGTGAGCAGTGGCCTCAAAAAGCCTCCAGTAAACACAATGGTGATTGTCAGAAGGCTGACTCCCCATGTCTTCACCAACCTGATTGATGGATGTGACAGCTGCTTCAGACATTGACTCTTCTCCCTCTTGGGCCACTTCCCTGTCTTCTGACCCTGAGGACTTTTTGGAAGGGCAGGCAGCTGATACAGGTGTGTTATTCTGCTCTCATAAAGATTACAGCCTTACAGCCTAGAAAACCCAATGCAGGCAGTTCACATGTGGTGCTATGAGTTAAAAATTGACTTGATGGCACCTAACAACAACAGCAATATTAAGCCAGTCACCACGGTGGCCACTGGGAGCTCAGTTCTGTTAGGGACCTCTGGGAGTCAGTGTAGCACATACCTTAGAGGAAGAGGGGGCAAGAGGTAAGACGACAATCTATAAACCAAGAGAGGAAATGACAGGCCTTCTGGAAATATCATGAGTAAATTATAACCAATCAAATTTGTCTGCAGGGTAGGAAGAGATGGGGAGTGATGGGGACAAAAGAGCCAGAGAGGAAGATCTACACTACAGAAACTCTCAGCATAGGATGGTATCACTCAGGGGGCGAAGAAGAGGCATCCCAGCCCCACACTTTAACAAGTTACTTTCAGCATGTTACTTATCTCTCAGTCTTCTCATCTGAAATCGGGATGTTGTTGTTGTTAAGTGCCCAGAGTCAGTACTGGCTCCTACTGACCCCGTGTACAACAGAATGAAACTCTGCCCAGTCCTGTCCATCCTCACAATTGTTGCTATATTTGAGCCTGTTGTTGCAGTCACTGTGTCAATCCATCTTGTTGAGGGTATTCTCCTCTTTTCTGCTGACCCTCTAACCAAGCATGATGTCCTTCTCCAGGGACTGGTCCCTCCTGATAACACGTCCAAAGTACGTGAGACAAAGTCTTGCCATCCTTGCTTCTAAGGACCATTCTGGCTGTACTTCTTTCAGGACTGGTTTGTTCTTCTGGCAGTCCATGGTATATTCGATATTCTTTGCCAATGCCATAATTCAAATGTGACAATCCTTCTTCAGTCTTCCTTTTTCATTGTCCAGCTTTTGCATGCATATGAGGCAATTGAAAAGACCATGGATTGAGTCAGGCACACCTTCGTCCTCAAAGTGACATCTTTGCTTTTTAAGATTTTAAAGGGGTCTTTTGTAGCAAAAAAATGAGATAATGACTCCTATCATTGAGGGCTCTGTAGGGAGTAAATGAGAATGTCTAACACCTGAGTACAAAGTAGATGCTCAGTTAACAGTGGTTGAGGAATCTGTTGGCTGATCCTGACTTGAGAAAATGCATGGACGCCGCTGACCAGACTTCTCAACACTCAAAAAGTGGGTATTTTTACACCTATTTCAAAACTAGTTTGTGTTTTTATTTCATTAAATCCCTGTAAAGAGAAACACACACACACAACATTCAAATCATGCACTGTTGCAGAATAACAACGCTTTAAGGATACTGAATTCACTATTTTGGAACGATTCTTGAATTTCAGCAAAAAATTTCTGAAACAAAACCAAATGAAATGGCTTATTCGTTACTTTTCTGTAAGTACTAGTTGTGACCTTATCAAGCTATTTCCCTCTTGGACCTCAGATTTCCCGTAACTAAAATGAAACAGAACTGGGCAAGATGCATTTGGTCTATTCAATTCTCGGATGCCCTGGCAAAGAAGGGAAGTGAGTCCTCTATGTGGCCATAAAGAGTTACTTCATCTGCTATCGTCATACATGTGTTCGGAGCAGAGCACCTCAGAAGCTGCTTAGAGCATCTAAACCTTAATGGCTACTTCACTTTCCTTCCCTTGTCAATGAATTACCAAACCAAAAAACCAAACCCATGGCCATGGCATCAATTCCGACTCATAGTCAACCCTATAGGACAAAGCAGAACCCCAAGGCTGTGAATCTTTCCAGAAGCAGGCCGCCACATCTTTCTTCCACAGGGTGGCTGGTAGGTTTGAACTGCCAACCTTTCAATTAGCAGCTGAGCTTAACCACTGCACCACCAGGGCTCCTCCCACAAATGATTTCAATTAATGGTCTCTCTGTATTACGTGTAATTAGCACCTTGTTATGTACTGTGTTAAGCTCTGTCTCTATCACATAATTGAGTTGTGGGTTACACTGGTGTAGGCTATACTACACTGACATGGGCAAGTCCACATGATGGGCTCGGGAATCAGACAGATATTGTCCAAGTCCTGGTTCTGCTCTTAAGACTGTTAACCTCAACCATATTATGTGGCCGTGTCTATGATGCTTATATAATGTGCATCTGTGATTTTTTTTTTTTTACAAGAAGGCTTGGTTGTGCAATGGTTAAACACTCAGCCACTAACCATAAGTAAGGTTGCTGGTTCAAACCTACCAGCCATTCCGTGGGAGAAAGATGTGGCAGTCTGCTTCCAGAAAGATTACAGCCTTGGAAACTCTATGGGGCAGTTCTACTCTGTCTCACAGGGTTGCTAGGAGTCAGAATTGACTTGATGGCCATGGACTTTCGGGTTTGGTGATTTTTGTATGCCGAGTATTCCTTTTTCTGGAACAGCACTCTGAGATTCCACTTTGTGATTCAGTACCCGGTTCCAGGGCTACAGTGATTGGTTCAGGGATGAGCATGTGACTGACATCAGCCCAACGAGAGTTAGCTCTTGGAATCTGCTGAAAAACTGCAGTCATAATCCTTCATCCACGACTCCAAAGTCCAAAAAGCTTAAATACCTAAGTTTTTGGTAAGTCTGGTGCCCAAACTCATTTGAGAGCAAAATATGACTTAATGGATATGACACTATTAATAAGAGTCTTTATTAATCCTACTTAGTATGAATATTCAAACTTCCTGCTATGGATATATTAATGTTTTTGACT
Organism: Elephas maximus indicus; assembly: GCF_024166365.1. Taxonomy (NCBI): domain Eukaryota; kingdom Metazoa; phylum Chordata; class Mammalia; order Proboscidea; family Elephantidae; genus Elephas; species Elephas maximus. The sequence continues at coordinate 61,871,644 of NC_064831.1, read as the reverse complement.
AGGACCCTGCTGGGAATGTTATATAATTATATACATAATATATAATACATGCACCAAATTATCCTTCTAATATTCAGAAATAATTTCAAGTTCTGAAACATATCTGGGCCTCAAGGGTTTCAGATAGTGGAATATGGACTTGTACAGACTTCTTGGGTTTGCACATGCTGTTCACTCAGCCTGGAAAGTTCATGGCCCTCCCTCCCCTTTCTCATCTTCTTCGACTGACAGACTCCTACTTATTCTATACATCCCAAGCTAAACGTCCTCTCTTCTGTGAAGCGGTCCCTGTCCTTCATCAGCAGAATTAGTTGTATTCTCATTTAGGTTCCCATGGTACTCAATCCATACACATTACAGCAGTTCCCACACAACTGTGCCTTTTGGTGGGCTCCCAGGAGCAGGGACGTCTTTGTATCTTCAGTTTCTGGCATAATGCCCAGTATAAGCATAATGGCAATAGGACACCTTGCCTCTATAACTTCCCAAAGAGGGAAAAATGGGCAGAAACTTAATAGAATCATTGACAGGACATGAAGTTCTATACTTCTGTAAATTGTTGAACAGAAGTCTCAGCTCTCATCTGTGCTGTGATGCTGTAAAAACAGCACTTTCCAGCAATATAGAAAAGCAAAATGGAGACACACTCAGTGCACATTAGAACTGGATGGTTGGCACATCATCAGGATGTCTGATGGAGAAGCCCACAACCCCACCACTAACAAGTCAGGGCTGCCTCAGATGTGAGTCCAACTACACCTCGGGTGTCTAGAAAATGGTAGGGCCTCCATACACATTTGCCACATGAGTGAAGAGCTTACTTACCAGCTGGATACATTTATGGGAGATGGGAGCAGTAACTGGGAAAAAGGAGGCCCTGGCTGGAGAGCAACTCTTTGGGGGCTAGACAAAGCTGTTATCTACTGAGCTTAGTGACAGACATACTCTGAAACAGGAAAATCAGAGGTCTTATAAGAACTTAAAATCAAGTTAATTCAGAGCCAATAAAAATAAGTGAAAAATAGGTGAACTTTTTTCCTCCCTCTTTGCATCTTTACTGAATTTGTTACTTCAACATGCTTTCTTTCTCAGGAATAAGAGCCAAAAAAGATTAAGCATTATTTGGCTTAACCATTTTGATTATGTATCTGGCTTTAAGTCTTGGCTTAGAATTCATCAAAACGCTTCTTAATTAGAGGGCCTCCTTCATATGACAATCCCAAAGTGCTTACTCATAGTTCTTATATGTCTTCAGTGGAATTTGGGATTTCAATTTCCTTTGAATGGGTTTTCCAGAACATTTGGGAGATACGGCTTAAAACCAGCTGGCTCCAGGGTACTAAGTGGATCTTTGCTACCTGCAGTCTCAGTAGAGATTCCTGTGGTGGTTTTGCCCCTGGGTCCCCCAGTGAGATTCTGTTATATCTCTTGTCTCTGATGGGTATTCTCAGCACCCATGGCACAGCTGCTCAGCTTCAGGCTCAGGTAAAGACCCAATAAACATGTGCTGTGCGAACATAGCATGTGCCCAGTGCTGTGTACCACAGGAGATAGTTTTTCAGCCTCCAAGTGCTTACAGTTCACTGGGAGACCAGATGTTCATGGGTGAAACTACTAAGAGCAACCAAGGTCACACAGGATCTAAGGCTTGACATTCTGGAATGTGATAAAGGAGAGGGCTCTCTGAGACCAGATGGTGAGCTAAGGTGCCCTGGAAGAAGCAGGATGTGAAATGGGTAGGCAAAAGGGAGGTGTGATAAAATGGGACTCAGAACCACATCCAGACTCTGATGATAATAGGTTCCCACCTTCCTGCTACCACTTTCAGGGGCAAGAAAGCTGGACAACAAAAAGGAAGACAGCAGAAGAATTGATGCATTTAAATTGCAGTCTTGGGAAAAAATATTAAATATACCATGGACTTCCAGAGAACGAACAAATCAGTCTTAGAAGAAATACAACCAGAACGCTTCTTAGGAAGAAGGATGGTGAGACTCCGGCTCGCTTACTGTAGACACGTCATCAGGGAAGACTATTTGTTAGCAAAGCATATGATGGTTGGTAAGGTATGAGTCAGAGTTGACTTGACGGCAGTGGGTCAAAGTAGAGAGTTAGTAAAAATGAGGGAAACTCTCAAGGAGATGGATTGACACAGTAGTCATAGCAATAGATTCAAACATACCAACAATGATGAAGCTAGTACAGGATCGGGCGATGTTTTGTTCTGTTACACATTAGGCTGACATGAGCTGAAGCTGAGCTGATGGCGTCTAATAACAACAACAAACTCTGTGAGGTCAGGATCTTTGGCTCACTGACATACACCACCCACTTAGAACGGTATCTGGCACGTAGTAGGCCCTCAATAAATAATGTGTTGATTAATGATAGGGGAGGTCTGGGTTCCAGCCTTTTCGCCTACCTCCGCACCACCTTCCAAAAGACTCAGATGGTTGATGTACAAGTCTAACCACCACTACAGGCTAAGCATACTTGGGGAATGAACTGTATACAGCTGAGGTCTCTTACAAATAGCTTTGAACACATTTAATATGTCTGATTTAACTGCCGTTGCCATAAAGATTTAACGCCACAAACACTCTCTTCAAGTACCCACTCGTCCAAAAGTCTCAGATGCCACAACTAGGCCCAGTCAAGATTATGTTGCTTCTAGACCATCCACCCTCCGGCTCTGGGTTGAGCAACTGTGTGGTCTTGGGCAAGCCCCATAACCTCTGAAAGATTCATTTTCCTCAGATGTAAAATTAGTGGGTTGGACTAGATTATCTCTAAGGTTCCTTCCCAAATAATGATTTTAAGAGATTGGAATTTGGTATTTAACACCACTTCTTGGCTCTAGGAAAGAGTTTTTTTTTTTTTTTTTAATCTGAGCCCCAGGTCCACCCCTTTGCTGAGGAAACCACAGTGCCCTCCCAGCACCCTCTCCTTCACCAACTGGGAAGGTGAGACCAACATGCTAGAGCTTTAAGAATCCTGTTCTGCTCTTTCTCCCTTCTCAGCTGTCTGCTCCTATCTTCCCATTTTAAAGCATACTACATATTTTCTCCTCCTGTCTTTCCCACTTGAAGCCTTTGATGTCATCAGATTTGGTTAAGGGATTTGGAGCCACATTTTGGATTCTTGACTATAAACCTTCTCTCTCTCATCTCCCCAGTCTCTTTTTATTCTCGTGGATGTTCCCCACAACTCCAAGCTCCATATTCATTCCCTCTCATTGCTCTTACTTCATACGCTGCTTCAATTTGACAAGTACCCTGTTAAGGATTTATGTCGTCCAGAAGTATATGTGGAAGTCCTAATCCCTGTACCTGTGAACGTGACCCTGTTTGCAAACAGTTTTCTTTTGTTATGTTATAAGGACATACCGGAGTAGGGTGGGTCTTAAACCTAATCCCTCTGAGTGGTGTCTTACATAAAGATCAGGATAGACACAGTAACACACACACACACCAGGGGAAGATGCCACGTGAAGACAGAGAGAGATGCATCTACAAGCCCAGGAATGCTGAGGATCACGGGCAGCTACTATAAGCTGAAAGAGTCAACAAAGAACCTTCCCCTAGAGCCAATGCCTTGAATTTGGACTTCTAGCTTCCAGAACTTTGAGAAAATAAATATCCGTTCTTTAAAGCCACTCACTTGTGGTATTTTTTTTTTGTTGTTGTTAGGGCAGCACTAGGTAGCTAAGAGACACCTCCTCATAACTTTATACAATTCCCCTGGCCTAACTAAAGAATCCTCTATTAGGCTCAAGAAAAAAAAAAAAAAGGTCAAATATTCTCATGACCATGATAGCTGCTATCCATTGAACACCTGCTGTGTGCACCAAACACTTTATGGAATTTATTCATCTTCATTAAAACACTCTAATGTTGATCTGATCCTTCCCATTGTACAGATGAAGAAAATGATGCTTAGGGGAGTTCCTCAGCCTGCCCATGCAAGAATGTGGAGGACTAGAAATTGAAGCTCAAGTCTGTGTGTCTCCAAAGTCCATGGGTTTCTCCCACTACCATCAAGGCATTAATACTATTCAGATGTTCATTCAGGGACGTACATTTGTAGTTTAGTGGTCACTCTATGATTCCCAGAACTTTAAGGTTGGAACCTATTAAAGAAAGCATTTAGTTTTACTAACTTCTAGTAGAACCTAGGAAATGTAAGAACATACCCACACAGAAGAAAGGAACAATATAATTACACAGAAGAATGCATACATATTATGTACATCTCTATAATACAAATGTAAAGTATATTTTTACAAGTTTCCATGGAACATTTGCAGGAATTGATACATCTGGCTACAAAGAAAGCCTCAATCCTTTTCTTAAGGCTGAGATTGTATTGTGTACAACATGTCCCTGAGCCATCTTGCACACGTTATCTCCCACCATGTGTAACTGATGCTCTAGACAAAAGGAAAAAAAAAAAAAAAAACAGAGAATTATTTGCCATTCTCTAAATGTGCCCTTAACTTTCCACCTTAATACCTTTTTTTTCAGTCATACTGTTCCTGAGACTTGGAATGCCTTCCTCTATGAAATTCCTAATCTTCTTCAAGTCCATCGAAAAGGCTATCTCTTCTATAGGACGGTTCTTAATCTTCACAAAAGGATGTGATCTATTTCATTAGAGTAATTAAAAAAATGTTTTTTATTGTGCTTTAAGTGAAAGTCTACAGCTCAAGTTAATTTCTCATACAAAATTTATACACATATTGTTTTGTGACATTAATTGTAATCCCCACAATGTGACAACACGCTCCCCCTTACCACCCTGGGTTCCCGTGCCCATTCAACCAGTTCCTGTCCCATCTTGCCTCCGGCCAGGAGCCGCCCATTTGGTATCTGCTTGAACTAAAAAGCACACTCCTCACGTGTATTAATTTTTGTTTTATAGTCCTGTCTAATCTTTGTCTGAAGAGTGGGCTCCAGGAATGGTTTCAGTTCCATGTTAATGGCTGTCTGGGGGCCATAGTATTGGGGGTTCCTTCAGTCTCTGTCAGACCATTAAGTCTGGTCTTTTTACGTGAATTTGAGTTCCACTCCATACTTTTCTCCCGCTCCGTCTGGGACTCTCTTTAGAGTAATTTATATACCAGTTTTAACTAACCTACTTGTTGGTGCCCACATTTTTGAGGGCAGATGGGGTCTTAACCACCTAATGAATTCTACAACAGTTAGCACAAAACCTTATACGCAATACATACTTGTTGAGTTTAATTGAGAGTTGCCTCTTTTGGCTTGGTGCAATGTAGTAATATGAAGAAAATAATTGTAGATAGGCAGATTTCACTACATTATAATACAAACTATTTCGTCTTTTACATCAATTACTTGTTTTGTCCTCTAAATATGCCTGGGTTGAAATTCCAGCATTCTTTCTGCCGGTTCATATTAACTTTCTAAACTGAAGCAAATACATTTATATAACATACTGAATCAGCAAAACAATTTTTTAAAGCAAAAAAATGCTATTTTTAAAGGCATGGATTAGGAAAAATGACTAATTCAGTATGCATGCCAGCAGTACACTACAAGAAAATAGGAAAGAAAAAAGAACGCCCACTGTAGCATTGGCTCTTAGCATTAGCATTATTTAGATCAAATAATATTTCTATTTATAAACTATGTGACTTTCTATTAAGTCACTCATAGTTTCTTGGTGAGCAATTTTTTGAAAAAGTAACAAATATTTATTTTGAACCTCTTGTGATATGCCAATAATAACCCTTTTTCTCTAACGTAGTTGAGCTGCTGTACAACATTTGCTACACAAAACAAAAGCAATGTTCAAGGAAGGTGTTAAAAGTAGTCCCTCACATTTACACAGCTCTTTACAGGTGGCCAAGACTTTTCATTAACATTGTTTGATTAATGTTCTTCATATGTCACTGAGGTAATGTTATATTATTATTCCCATTTTATAAATGAGGAAACAAAGGTCTAGGAAAAATTAAACCAGTTGCTGTGGAGTTGATTCCAACTCATGGCAACCTGATATGTGTCAGAGCAGATATGTGTGCCATAGGGTTTTCAACGGCTGACTTTTGGGAAGTAGGCTGCCAGGACTTACTCCGAGGTGCCTCTGAACAGAACTGAACTTCTAACCTTTTGGTTAGCAGCTGAGAGCCTTAACCATTTTGCTCTACCCCAAGACTTCCTAGATAAAGTACTTGTTCAATAAACACTTGTTGGGAGAAAAAAGAAGAGGAGGAAAGGAGAAAGGATAAAAATGTGTCTTACAAAGGGCCAAGACGGCAGACCGAGCAAAGATATTTGTTTTTCTTTTTCCTCCCCAAAATTCCATTCAAATAGCAGAAAAGATACATACGTCATAACAACTGGAAAACAAGAAAGGATACCATCATCAGATAAAAAATTTGGAAGAATTTCTGGATACTGGAAAGTTTACACTGGCAAAAAATCACAGCCGAAGAAACCACCAAAACAGACCATTGCAGAAATGGAAAAATTCCAGACCAGAAACCACAGGTAAGGTGAGTGGGAGGGGCTGTGGAGCAAAAGTGATCTTTAACTAAGGACAGGACTACCTGAAGGCCAGTGAGGTCAGTCATGCTCCTCCTCCACAGGCCAGTAGAGCAGCTGGTGGGAGATTTTCAACACATCTCTCTCAAATAGTGACAGATGAAGCAGACCAACATTAATAGAGATATAAAAAATACGAACAACTCAATCTACAACCTTGATTTTATATATATATATAAACAGGAAACCCTAGTGGCATAGCGGTTAAGTGCTATGGCTGCTAACTAAAAGGTCAGCAGTTCGAATCCACCAGGTGCTCCTTGGAAACTCTATGGGGCAGTTCTACTCTGTCCTATAGGGTTGCTATGAGTCGGAATTGACTTGATGGCAATGTGTTTGTTTTTTTTGTGTGTGTGTGTGTGTATATATATATATACACACACACATACACATGTGTGTATATATATATATATATATAGCCCTGGCGGTGCAGTGGTTGAGAGCTTAGCTGCTAACCAAAAGGTTGGCAGTTCGAATTCACCAGGTGCTCCTTGGAAATGCTATGGGGCAGTACTACTCTGTCCCATAGGGTCGCCATTAATCGGAATCGACTCAACAGCAATGGATTTGTTTGTTTTATATATATATATATATATATATGTATAAGGAACCCTTGCGGTAGAGTGGTTTAAGTGCTCTGTTGCTAACCAAAAGGTGGGTGGTTTGAGCCTACCAGCCACCCTGTGGAATAAATATGTGGCAGTCTGCTTCCGTAAAGATTTAGTCTTGAAAACCCTATGGAACAGTTCTACTCTGTCCTATGTGGTCACTATGAGTCGGAATTGACTTGAAGGCAGTGGGTTTTTTGTTATGTTTTGTTTTTAGTATACATATATATACATAAACAAAACAAAAACCAGGACCTAACCATCAAGAAAAAACATTTTTCTCAAGATATTCGGAATATTTACAAAGACTGTCCATGCACTAAGTCATAAACTAAGTTTCAACAAATTTTTAAAAAATCAGCATCACAGATACATTTTGACTACATTCCAATCAAGTTCAACTGACCCCTCTACAAAAGGGCTATATGGTTTTATGACTGTTTTCAAGGAACTGTCAATAAAATGCTAATTCCTACGTCATTTAAACTGTTTCAAAGCATACTAAAGACAAAAAAATTTAAATTTATTCCCCAAAACTAACAAAACTCTAGTCCAGCACCATAAGAGACAGCCATAAGCCAGCAGTATTTATTTAAAAAACTCAAAATATTAATAAAAGAGGTCCAGTAGCAAATTTAATGAATAAATCACCATGATTAAGAAACTTAACTCCAAGAATGCAAAACCAGTCCAACAATAAGAAACCTATTAGTATAATTCCCTATATAAGTAGATTAAAGGAGAAAGCTCATATGATCATATTGATGAATGCCAAAAACAAAAAAAAAAATTTGATAAAATTCAACAACCATTCCTGATAAAAACTTAGAATTTATAACTTGATAAAATTTACCTAGCTAAAACATCTGCCAAGCGTTACACTTAGTGATGAAATATTAGACGCAATCCCATTTAAGTCTGGAAGAAGGTGAGAATGTTCACGTTCATTGCCCTAATTCAACACTGGATTGTAGAAGTCCTAGAAACTGCAATAAGACAAGAGGTAGAAACAAGAGGTACTGGTATCCTAAGAGAGAAAACTGTCATTATTTGCAAGTTGTAGGCATATCCACACATAAACTCAAGGTACACAAGTACATACACCCTCATGTTTATAAACGTATAGTAATAGTTCTAGAAGGACATAAACCAAACTGTTAACAATAGTTTCATTGTGGGTGGGGGAGGGGTACTGGGGAGGAAGTATGGGTAAAAAGGAACTTTGAATTTTCTTTTCTTTCCATTTCTATATTGTTTGAATTTGTTTCTACAACAACAGGTTTTGTAATTTAAAACACAACTTAAAATGTCAAAAGCCATATGGCTAGAACTGGTAAGAACCAAGATACAAATTCAGGTTTCGCATCATCAAGTGAGTTCCACATAGTTGGGTTTTTTTTCTAATTTTAGACACTAGAAAGCAAACGACAAGTGAAGACACTGAGAATTGTGCACAAAGAATCAATCATTAAGGAGATTACATTGATCCTTCATCTCTATTTGGCACAAATAACACTCTAGGGTTAAGAAGGATAACTAGCTTTTAGTAAAGTCCATCATAAAGTAATTTTGCATTCATTATTTAATTTGACTTACTCCTTAGGAAATAATTTCAGTAATTTATAAACAAGAAATGTTCCACAATGGTGACCTAAATGACATGACATAAGAAGATAATCTTAAAACTGTAGATATGGGATTTCTGGGAATTTCAAAGGTGATCCCCAGGACCCAGCTGACTGACAAACCCACTGTCACATTGCTCCACAGTATATGTTTCTGTAATTGGAACTACACATTTCCAGAATACACCATGTTCTTGTTCCTGGAGCTCTGCAGATGTTTTCCCTCTGCCTGGAATGTCCTCCCTCCCCTTTTTCCACTTAAAATGCCTACCAATCTGTACAGAAAAGAGTTAACATAGCAGGCCCACAGTGCTATCCTTAGAAAGGTCAGCTTACAAGGTTGGCCCTTGGCTGGTGTCTGGGAACTTGGATTTCGAGAGGGTTCTCATCATTCCCAGAACTGATAAGATTGGCTCACTGTGCCTAAACTGATTGTACAAACAATATGGTTTATGCTGAACACCTGCTTCTCTCCTGAGATTCTGGAATTTTGGTACATGCTAGGTGAAGGTGCCTACGTGACCATCCCCCCATAAAAACTCTAGGCACTGAGATTATAATGAACTTCCCTGGTAGACAACATTCCACAAATCATTACAGGGGAATTAAGCTCATCCTGTGTGACTCCACTGGGAGAAGACTCTGGAAGCTGGTGCCTGGTTTCCTCTGCACTTTGCCTGCGCATTTTGCTTTGTATCCTTTCACTGTAATAAATCATAGCCATGAGTATGATTATATGCTGAATTCCGTGAATCCTAGTGAATTGTCGGACTTGAGGATGGTCTTGGGGACCCCAAAACATCATCCTTCAAGTCTCAGTTCAAATACAACACCATTTGTGGAGTCTGTTAGCTTTGTGCCTGACACACAGAGCTAGGACCTCTGTAAGTATCATTGCATTTAACCCTCCCAATCACCCTTTAAAGTAGCTACTATTATTATCCTCATTTTACAAATGAAAAAACGTAGGTACCATAAATAGGTGTTAACTGAGTGAATGAGCCTAAAGAGCATCATTTTAATCCTTAAGGAATCCCTTCACTGAGCTGTACTTTACTCTTAAGGTTATTAACTTGTGCACATGCCACCTCAACATGTGCTGTGAACTAATACTGAGGACATTATCTATTATGACACTAATTTCACTTATTACTAAGTGATTTATTATACCACTTATTCTGTTGTTATTTTTTACTAGCTAAGGCATGCTGACTCTACACAATTCATAAGGTATCAAAGCTGTATAGGGAAACCTAAGGCTCTCACCTATCCTCGTCCCCCCACTCACCCTATCTTCCTCCCTACTTTCTTGAATATCCTTCTAGAAAGAGGACATACGCATATGTTAACACATTTTACCCAAATGGTAGCATTTTACACACATTGCTCTGCAACTTGCTTTTCTCCTCAACAACATATCCTGGTGGTCACTCCACGTCGGTACATGTAATACTGTACACGCCTATCAGTACACATATCAGTACACATAACAGTGTACACTCATATCAGTACACATATCACTACCCATAATAGTGTATACTCGTATCAGTACACATATCAGTACCCATAATACTGTATACTCGTATCAGTATACATATCAGTACCCCATTCATCTTGAACACCTGTACAGTGTCTCTTATTGAGGAACATTGAGGTTGCGGCAACTATTATGAAAAACAGTTCATAGAGCATTTTGCACATTCAGAATAGATCTATATGATAAACTCTTAGAAATGGAGAAGTAGGATAAAAAAACCTATTATTTTTCGATTTTTTATTGAGATAACATTCAGATACCATAAAATTCACCCTTTTTAAGTATACAGTTCAGTGGTTTTTAGTACGTTTACAAATGGTGCAACCATCACCTTTATCTACTTCCAAAACATTTCCATCAACTCAAAAAGAAAGCCTGCGCCCATGAACAGTCAAGATACTTACTTTTAAGTTTAATAGTTTCTGCCGATAGGTTTCATTTCCTCTATCAAAATTAAAAGAAACACCTTTTTTGCCTCAGCTTTTCTGCTTCCAGGAATTGAATCTCACCACAGTACATGGAACCTTACAGGCTTCCAGTAAGTAGCCTTTCCTTCTCCCTCCCCATGGTCTTAACGGAGACGATAAGACCAAGTTCAGGGAAAAATATGCACAGGGGCACACACGTGTGCACACACAAACATACACCACCACTGTGCCTAGATCCTGGCATTCTCCCCACACTGACAAACGCACCAACTTCCCAGCCTGACTTTACTGTCCTTAGAGGATTCATCTAACCTGGACATGTGTACGCTGTTGCTATTCCAACTATGCAGGGCAAAGGTACTCTAGCGGCCTCAGTGTTTTTGGTGTAATGCTCCTGCAACCAGAAAATGAAAGACAGAATAGTCCTTCCCTGTGTCTGCTCCAAAGTGCACGCACTGAACCATACCAGGCTGTTCTGTCCTTGGGATGACAGTCCCTGGTGTTGACAGTGCCAGCAACAGGATGCCACATAAGGTTAGCTTCACCCCATGCCCCTCCTCCCACCACCTGCCAGCTTCTGCTTATCTGGAAGGACCTCAAACCCTAGAAAACTGACTCTGCAAGCTGCTCCCCAGGCTTTGCCACTCGGGTTCCAGCCCTACATGGAGACCACAGCCAGCTAAGCACCACAAGGTGTACATCTCTTTCTTCCCCTTTCTTCCTTTTCCTCATATGCTTTTATGAACGTCCAAAGGGAAGACAATTAAAACCTACAAGAAAACCAGCTGGCAGAGAAAAAGAAAATCTTGGTGACTTTGGGACGCCGCCACATGTTTATAGGTGAATTTTGTAAGTAACAGAGCAATAAAAGAGAGGGTCTTATAAATACGCGCCACATTCTTTAAAGCTCTATATAAACGGCATTCTTTTTTTTCGAGAGAGAGGGGGCTCACTCATGTGCCTTCCTCATCTTCTCATTTCCAAAAAGGGGAAAGGCATCCCAATTGTACAATTTCCTAGGAACACAACTGTCATGGAGCCAAGGCTTTGCAGGTACATGCACATATCCAGACAACACAGACACACGTGCACACATATACACACATATAGGGACAACACATAAACACACACACAAACAACACATACTTACCCAGACAATACATACATACACATATACACCCAGACACACACAAACACATACACACTGCACAGGGAAGGAAGAAAGGAAAGGGGGAAAGGGAAAGAAAAGGAAACGGAGAAAGAAGAAAGACCCATGAAGCTCTAGCATGGCACAGAACAAAGGAGCAGAAGGGCAGCCCCCTTGCCACTTCTGATTGTGTTTTCTGGCTATTAAGCACACACACTTCAATTCAACAGACTTCCTCTCTAGAGTGTCATCTCCACAGCATCAAGGTTTGGGTGATCCTGTGTAATCCCCTCATTTTTCATCCGCTTTGCTGACTGTAAAAGGAAACAGAGCCCTCTGCTCGCCCCTCCGTGTGTGACTTGGGGCTTGGGGCTCCCACATTCCAGAGTGGCCGTCCCCAGGAGCCAGCTGTGTGCAGGTAACTGAAGCCTGCCCTTAGCCTTGCTGTTAATAAGAGTAATTGGCATGCCACTGAGGGGCTGCTGGGGTGCTGTGATTTGCTCTGTATGGGGGTCTCCCCAGACCATATGCGCATGCAGCGGTGATAGAAATATTTTCCATATGAGCTTTCCTCTAACGCGCCTAAGTGCTCCAGGCTGAGTGAGGCCGCCCCATTTGTCATTTGCTCCACACAGTAAAAAAATCAACAGGGAAGTTGGCAACTTCAACTGCAACTAGAGGGCAATGGTCTGCTTTCACTACTAGCGTCACTAACCCATTCAGCTCCTCAGGCTCCCGTTCCCATTCAAGACCTGGATCCCCCACGGCCCCAGACTGCTCAGAGCAGAAGACGGGGGTAACTAATAGGCTAAAAGCCTACAACAAATGACCCGTTGCTACACACCTCTGAGCCGCATGTCTATTTTGAGCAGAGTAACAAGCCTGCTGAACCCAGAGCCAGGCTTGAAGCCCATGGGGGGGCGAGGGGGGGGTAGTTTGGGAGCACTCTCACTTCCATTTGCTTAGAAAAGGGAAAGTAATTCTATTAAGCTCACAGAGCCTGCTCCATCCCTGACAGGGCTAACAAAAGGCAAAGCTGTGGTGAGTCCCCGTGGCCCTTTTAGGAGACACACTTTTCACTCGGCTTTTCTAACAGGCAGATGGGTCCCGAGAAAGGTTGTCTGTCTACCACTTAGGCATCAGTCTCCCAGCCTTTGCATCAGGGTAATGAATCAAAGAAGCAGACCAGGTACATTTACTGCAGGCTTATTTGCAGGTGACGTTGGGCACATCTTAATGCTTCCCTCTCAGACCTGTATCATCATCCCTTCCAGTCTCTTCGCCTGCATCCAGAAACTGGCTCCAAGAGGCACCTACGATGTTCAAAAGTGTACCCAGCAAACGTACTAGCTAAACTAAGAATAAATCGTCCTCTTCGCCTGCATCCAAAAACTGACTCCAAGAGGCACCTATGATGTTCAAAAGTGTACCCAGCAAACACATTAGCTAAACTAAGACTAAATTGTCCTCGTGGGTCTTAATCCACATCTCCCTCCCTATGGTCAATCTGGAGCACATGCCTAGCCCTGTTGGATATCATCGTCCCTCTACAAACCTATGGTACAAAGTTAAGCACAGATTTTTTTTTTCCCGAAGCACATCAATGCAATAAAGGAGAAAAATCTGGTACAGAAGCAGGAAAGAAAAGCAATCCTACTAGCGCGCATATTCTCTCTGTAGCGCAGGAGAAAAATTCTCAATAGGTAACAGTTTTTATCAGAATCTGACATGCCACTTTTTTTTTTTTTTGCAACGCCGGGAGAAACTTGCCTGCTCCAGGCATCTGTCACCAAGGACTTGCCTGGCTCCCCCGCATGGAAAATGTACAGACAGCTCAGAATGACAGTTTAGAAATGACTGGATTCTTCAAGAAGAAAAGAAGTCTTCACATATAAGGCAAGGCAAGCCTAAAAGGTAATATAAAACATTACTCTTTGCACACCATAACAAGCCGTTCCCTGATCCCTCTTGGTAGATAGAAAAGGAAACATAATGCTGACAAAAATACAACTTCTGACAAGATATTTTATTTGGCTTACCTCTCCCCCAGGTCTCGCTAACACTGCTGTTTGAACGTGGAGCAATGCTAATATCAGGTAGCTGACAAACATTATTACCCAAAGTTAGAACTACCCTAGAAGAGAACTCTGTCTGCCAAGTGCTAACAGCTAGCAGATGCACTTGTGTCTCGGGATTCCAGCCCTGGAGTTCCGCTAGGCACCGCGCTGGTTCCCTCTGCTCTCACTCACTGTACTGCCCGGAGCTCCAAGCTCAGCCTCGGCTCTGAAGAAAACTGGTAAGCTGATCTCTTCATGTAATAACTTCTCCCAGCTGGGGGAGGGGACAGGAGCCAGCTGGGAGCTGGGGGGCTGCCTTTAACAGAAAGCAGAAAGGGGAGGGACAGAAATGATCAATGTGGAGTTCTGCATCTGGTCTCATTCATGAAAAGGGCTCCAAGGTAAGCACTTCCCATGAGGCCCCTGCCTCATCTCCACGCTAGGAGCTGGGAGACCGGGGACCTTCCTAGTTCAGGATCTGCTGCTGAGGAGCTGTGTGAACGCAGACAAGTTGCCAAGCCTCTCTGGGCCTTGGTTTCCCCTCTGGTTGGGTGGGTGGCCTCTGAGTTGCCTTTTTGCTCTCATTTGGTGGCTGCAGAGATCTAGCCAGTGAAAGAGTGCATTATCAAGGGCAGCCTTGAAAGGGAAAGAAGTCAGAGGTGTGCTGTGTGCTTACACACTGATTGTGTGGACATGGATGGATGGGAACTGGGGAAGTTGCTATATCCCCTCCTGCTGCCTCTCTGGGTCATTGTGCCTGACCAAGAACTTAAGGACTTACTGCAGACAATGTAAACATAAATGGTTAAGGTGGGAACAAGTGAAGTCCAAGTGCATCAAAAAGCACTTGGACTTATTAAAGAAATAAGAGCTACCTCTGGGTAGAATCTTGTGGACCACCAGCATGGGGCGTGGAGGCATGGGGAACAGGTTGGGGGACAGGTCTTGCCGCAGTCCACCTGAGACACACCCTAAGCAGTCAACACTTACTGTGAAATAGCCGGGATCATGATTTAAAATGGGTTGAGAACCCAACAAGTGTTAGATTACTCCTAGAATAAGCAAAAGGAACCATTCTGAAGCTGTTGGTGGCCACAAGAGGGTGACAGCATGGTACAGTGGAAACGGCTCAGGGCCCTGGAATCAAGCCGACCTTTGTTCAAACCCCAGTTCTACTACCAGCTTGCTGTGAGTCTGGGCAAAGTATTTAACTCTAGTGAGCTCTGGTTCCCCGATCTGTAAAATGGGGAAAGGCCATCGGATGGTTAAGATGAGAATCAGTGAGGTCTCCTCAGCACGAAGCTGTGCATGGCTCTTAGCACACAGTAAGTGCTAATGACATGGCTTTCTCTTTGATCTGAAATTAATATCGGCACTCAGTTCCAGAAAGTAAATTAACAAACATTTGAAAAGCATCAGGTTATGGAAGTTTTCCTGCCTTAATGAGGAAACTTTAAACCTAGCTGACTTCATAGTTTGCAGCCATCTCAGAAGGTTATCATCATCAGCCATGTGATTGATATTTACTAGTGGGGAGCTTCTTTGGTGGCCTTGGGGGGAACTTACAATCCTTTTTTCCAGGGTTGTAAGAGACAGAAGGTAAAAAAAAAAAGAAGATAATATCATTAGTTAGAGAAAGGTACAAATTAATTTCTTCTTTTCCTCCTCCTTCTATCATCTTCCTCTATTCTTTGTTATTATTATTGTTTAACCTTAGGTCTATTCTACTACGTGGCTGAAGGGACACCATCATCTACCCAGTGACCCCACCAGAAATGCAAGAATTGTCCAAGACGGCCAAAGTTCCTGAAAGGCCAGAGATCTTATCTAATCCAGGGGCCAGCAAACTTTTTCTGTAAAGGGCCAGATAGTAAATATTTTCAGCTGTATGGTCTCTGTTACAACTACTGAACTCTTTAATTGTAGCAAAAGGACTATCATATTGTTGTTAGCTGCCCTCAAGTTGACTCCCGACTCATGGTGACACAATGGAACAAAATTGAGCCATCCCCACAACTGATTTCAGATCAGACCATTGTGGTACATATGATTTTCACTGGCTAATTTTCACAAGTAGATCATCAAGCCCTTCTCCCAAGGCAGCCATAGACAACACATACATGAATGGGTGTGGCTGTGTGCCAATAAAACTTTATTTACAAAAACAGGCAGGAGGACAGACTTGGCCTGCAGGCTGTAGTTTGCCAAGTGCTGGCCTAAGACACTTCCCAATCACTCTTCAACCCACTGCAACCTGACTTCTGACCTCTCTGCCCCACTGCAAGGACTTTGGAAAGGTGATTCATGGCCCCTGTGTCACAAAATACAAAGGACAATTTCTCACTGCTCATCTTATTTGACCTCTCTACAGTATTGGGCACAATTGACTATGCTCTTCTCTGAACTGCTCCCTTTGTTTAGCTTCTGGAACACTACTCTCTAGTTTTCTTCTGTCTCAACTAGCCAACATTCTTAGAACATTAATATGAGCTCAGCATTAGTCCAAGAATTTTACAGGTATAATCCTCACAGCAGCCCTATTAGATTAAATAACTCACCCCAAGTGACCCAAGGAGTAGATGGCAAAGCCAGCCTTCTGGCCCCGGCAGGCTGCCTCTAGAGCCCAGCTCTTAACCACTGTACTGTCACCACTTCTCTGGACAGACTCTGGTCTCCTTGTCTCTTCCTGAGCCTAGCCTCTAAATGCCTGTATTCTGGGCCCTCTCTTTTCTCGATCCACTCTCCTTGGGTATCCCATTATTCCACTGGCCTTAGGCACCCTTTATCTGCTGATGACCCTCCACAACTACCTACAGGTAGGTCTCTTAATAAGTTTATCTCTGTCTCCTAGAAGGAAAAGTATCAAAGAATTTGTGAACACATTTCAAGACCACCACGGTAATCAATAAATATTTTGGGGGAGATACTTGAGGCTACGCAAATACTCTGTTTCGCTTCAAAGTTTCACCCACTAATTTTAATGTTCATTGGTAGAGCTTGCCTACAGCAATGTTTATTGTAGCATTTTAATGGTGATTTCCCGTTTCCCTCATGTCTTCTGTATTTATTAATCAGAATTCTTCTTCTGTATAGAAACTATTAATTCAATATTTACTTTTTTTCCTCCTGAAGAAACTTTTTTAATTGTGGTAAGTATATAAATAAAATGTTTGCCATTTCCACAATCTTCACACATACAGTGCAGGGACATTCATTATGTTCCTCATGGCATTCAACCATCACCCTTGTCTGCTCTCCAACTCTTCCATCACTGTTAACAGAAGCTCAGTGTCCCCTAAGCATTGTGTCCTCCTTTCTTCCTCCTTCCTGCCCACCCTGGGTAACCACTAATAAACTGTTCTAGATATTTCCTAAAAGCGGATTCATGCAATATTTGTCCTTTTTGTGTTTGACTTACTTCACTTAGCATAATGTTTTCAAGTTTCATTCATGTTCTATTAGGAATGAAGACCAAACTCCTTAATATGACATTTGTGGAGGAGTTTGTGATCTGGTCTCTGTCTGCATTCCAGCCTCCTCCTGTGATCATACACACTCCACACTCCAGGCATCTTGAATCATGAGAAATCACGCCCCCAGAATGCCATGTGTCCTCATGCCCCCATGCCTTCCTTCATGACAGTCCCTGTCTCTAGAATGTTATTTTTCCAGCTCCACTTGCTCAGTTCTTATCCCTCTCTGAAAACTCACTTCAAATTATTTGTAAGCACCAAATATTGGGAACCACCTAAATGTCTAATAGGGACTAATTGAATAATTAAATCAACTGAATAATTTGGGACATATCTCCCTGCCAAAAACGTGATGATGTTTCCAAAGTAGATATGGAAACATCTCCAAGATTTCTTGCTAAGTAAAAAAGGTAGGATGCATATACTGGTGTCATTATTATGCTATTACTTGTATAATATAACTGCTTGTATACATATTAACTATCTCTGGAAGATCATACTTGAGGTGTCCAACAATGGCTGCCTCTAGAAAGGAAACTGAGTAGCTTCACAGCATAAGGGGGGGGGCTTTTTGCTATATATCTTCGCTGTCCCATATGGCAGCCACTTAGCCACATGTGGCAATAGAGTCCTTAAAATGTGGCTAGTTCAAACTAGGATGCATTGTGCATTTAAAATTACATTGGATTTCAAAGACTTGGTATGGAAAAAATGTAAAATATCTTATTAATAACTTTTATATCAATTACATGTTGAAATGACAATATTTTGGAAATGTTGGGTTAAATAAAATATAGATTTAAAAGCAAGTTGGCCTGTTTTATTTTACTTTTATAAAATGTGGCTACAAGACAAATGTAAGGTTACATATGTGACTCCCATCATATTTCTACTGGACAGCACATCCATATACCCTTTCATACTTACTGAATTTCCACACATGTGAATGTATTGCTATTTACAAAGTAAATAAAAATGTGATAGCACTAACACTAACAATAATAACAGGTAATAATATAAATAAAAGGGAGCCCTGGTGGCACAATGGCTAAGTGCTCGACTTCTAACTGAAAAGTCAGTGGTTTGAACCCAGCAGTGGCTCCACAGGAGAAAGGCCAGGCAATCTGCTCCCATAAAGATTACCGTACAGCCTAGAAAACCCTATGGGGCAGCTCTCTGTCATATAGGGTCACTATAAGTTGGAATTGACTCTATGATACACAATAACAACGATATAAATAATACATATGTAAATTCTCTTCCCCAAAATGATTTGCCTAAGAGTCACGTTTTCTGGAAGGAGTGCCTCCCAGTGTCTCTGTGAAGCTGAGGCTGGTGACTCTGCCCTCTGCCTCCATGTCCCCTGATGGTTCATATTAGATTTTAAGTGTTAACCCATATAAGATGCCTTCATCAATAGAGAGCAAGCCCTTGAGAACAAGATGTGTCTTTCCTTCTCTGTGTTCCCAAGGCTCAGTGTGTGCTGGACAAGGAAATGGCTGCAAAGGAGGGTTTCACAAGAAACTCTCGTCTACTTCATGATGGTAGGAGAGGTCTCTAAGGGTGCATCTTAAATGCTGGCAAGGGGAAAATGAAAAGGAGAATTCCCGAGGGTCTATCCCTTGAGGAAAAGCAAGGAATTTTCAACCTAATTCTTGGGTGACCTAAAAAGGGAAAATATAAGTATCAAAACAGGGAAAACGAATATCTGAAGTGTAAAAATCACACACTTCCTATAAAATAAAATTATGCACTCTGTCTTAATAACAAAGAGTAAAATAAACCCATAAGCACCACCACCCCCCCCCCCCGCCAAAGACTGTCCATCCTTTTATGAAGGAAGAAGTAGAATGCAGCCTTTTCCACAGAGATATATGCTGTATGGCTAAACTGTTCAAACTATGCTTATTTCTTTATTCATGCTTACATTGTGAGGAATAGCTGGGAAAAATTTCAAGAAGTCGGCTGGCTATCTTGGTCAAGGAGCTCTGGCCGGCATGCCAGGGAAGCAGGTGTTAGTAATTAGCTCTCCCTTTGTGTGAACAAGGGGCCATTAAACCGCCAAGGAGGTGGGGGATGAGGAAAGCGAAGAGAAGGTCTCTGCTGTATTTCTGCCAACTGGACTCCATTTCCCTTTAAAAGATAAGAAAAATCCTGAGAGCCAGCAGCATAAGGACTCGCCTCCTTCTTACCTTTCTCAGGTTTCTGCTTGAAAGGGGCCAAGTCCTGGCCTCATCAACACCTATAGCCGGCAGGGCAGCCATGCGGTTAGGCGGAGCACCTCCCTAGTTTATTGAAAGGAGGACTACGTTGCTTGGCTTGGCTGGTTTCAGGGCTTTGAAGTAGAGCCAGGAGCAGAGCCTGAGGCACCATCCAGGGAAATGCTGGCAAAAAGCACACAGGGCAGGCTCCTCCTAACTCTGAGAGCACTACAGGTATCCAGAAAAGGAATCCAGGCTGATCTCATGTCAACCATAGTCTTTATTTCAAGTATCTGCTCTAAGCCAAGGTTCTCAAAGTGTGGTTACTGGATCAACATTATCTTCTTAGAAATATAAATACTTGGGCCTTAACCAAGACTTGGCAGTTCAAACTCATCCAGTGGTACCACGGAAGAAAGGCTGGCAATCTGCTTCTGTAAAGATCACAGCCAAAAAAAAAAAAAAAAAACCCTACGGAGCAGTTCTACTCTGTAATACACGGCGTTACCACAAGTGGGAATCATCTCCACGGCAACAGGTTTGGTTCTGGTTTGGTACCCAAGATTTCAATGAAACAGAAACTCTGGGGAGGGGACCCACCAATTTATGTTCTAACAAGCCCTTCAGGTGACCCTATGCCTGATGAGGTATGAGAACCACTGCTCTAAGCAACAATTCTCTGTCTAGTAAGCTTTAACTCAAATTATGTACATTTAAAGTATTATTTTGTAAAAATTATTTCCTTAGAAAATGAGACTGTCAGATATTAAAACAGAGCATGGAGCTATAATAATTAAAATGGCAGCAAACAAAGCCAGTATAGGAATAAACAGATCATTTACCTAACTAAACATGTAAAAGGATTGACCATGCAATCAACGAGTCACTTCAAATTAGTTAGAAAAAGATGGAAAAGGACTGGGAATAATGGCCAACTATTTGGGAAGTAAATACATTTATATCCCTAATTTATACCAGATGCCAAAATAAATTGCAGGTGGATTAAAGACTTTAATGCAAAGAATAGAAGAAAGCAGTAAAAGAAAACAGGTCAATATTTTTACATTCTTGGGGTGGAAAAAGGACTATTAAGCATAGCTTTAACAAAGGCAGAAATCGTAAAAGATTTATAAGTTGGTATGTATGTAAAATTTTTGTAAATCAAAAATACCAATAACGAGACTGAAAGCCCGGTAGAAAATGTATTTCATTTGTTCATTTATTCAAAATAAATTTATTCTGTACCTATCACGTGCTGGGACTTGGGGATACGGTGATCAGCAAAAGCAGGCTCAAAGTCTTGCTTTATAGAGCTTCCCGTCTGGTGTAGGAGGCCAGCGTTAATGAAACCTAATTTAAAATTGCAGTGTGAAAAGTGTTGCAAAAGAAAGATATGTGGGAATATTAGATAAGGGGTTTGTCCTTGTTAGGGAGCTTGGCTTGCAAGCGAGCAATAATGGCTTTCATGAGGACGTGAGAGGAAGCAGGTGTCGATAAATACAGAGAGCTAGTGGGAGCATCAGAGCAGGCTGAGGGCAAAGGGAGGGGCCACGATGAAGAGTTCTGTCTTTCTCCTAATGAGAATCTATTTCAAGGGCAAGGGGAGCAGTGACATGACCAGAATTGCATTCTGTGTGTGTGTGTGTGTGCTTTAGGTGAAAGTTTACAGAGCAAATTAGTTTCTCGTTCAAAAATTTATACAGAAATTATTTTGTGACATTGGTTGCAATCCCCACAATGTATCAGCACTCTCTCCCCTTCCACTCCAGGTTCCCCATTTCCATTTGTCCCAGTTTTCCTGTCCCTTCCTGTAGGAAGGGACAGGTTTGCATTTTGAAAAGGCCACTCTATTGTATGCAGACAAGATTGGAGGGAGGCAAGCATGGACATGGGAGACCAGCTAGAAGATTATGGCTGTAGCCCAAATGAAAGGGGATAAGGGCTTGGACCAGGACAGTGGAAAGAAGTGAATAATTTCAAAGACATAGTATATAAAAACCCCAGGAAACCAGATAAAGAATATTTTAATAGTGGAAGGTTAGAAGCATTGTCCAACCATAGGTGAATTGCTAAATGGCAAATTAAAAAAAAAAAAGAAATTCTATCTAATCATTTAAAATATTCATATCATATATTTACTGATATTTTGATGATATACTGTTTAAGGCAAAAGTAGAACATATAAATGGGAGAACAGCCTTTTTAACAAATAGTGCTGGGACAAGAATGAAGCTGGATTCCTACCTCACACCATACACAAAAGTTAATGCAAAATGGATCATAGACACTGGTAGGCAGAAAAATGGACCCCCAAAGATGTCTGGGGATTAGCCTTGGAACCTGTGAATACATTATGTTACATGGCAAAGGGGAATAAAGGTGGAAGATGGAATTCAGGTTGCTAATCACTTGACTTTAAAATACAGAGATTATTTTGGATTATCCAGGTAGGCCCAATGTAATCACAAGTATCCTTAAATGTGGAAGAGGGAAGCAAAAGAGGAGGCTGGAGAAATGTGATGTAAGAAGGACTAGACCTGCCATTGTTGGCTTTGAAGATGGTGTCTTAGTCATCTAGTGCTGCAATAATAGAAATGCCATGAGTGGTTGGCTTCAACAAGACAAAGTTATTCTCTCATAGTCTAGTAGGCAACAAGTTCAAATTCAGGGGAGGGCTTTCTTTTCTCAGCTCTGGAGGAAGGTCCTTGTCATCAATCTTCCTCTGGTCGAGGAGCTTCTTAGCACAGAGACCCTGGGTCTAAAGATGCACACTCCTGCTGTTCATTCTTGGTGGTATGAGGTCCCCCTGTCTTTCTGCTCACTTCTCTCTTTTATATCTCAAAGGGACTGGCTTAAGATACTACGTAATCTTGTAGGTCTCATCAGTGTAACTGCCACTAATCCATCTCATTTCATCATAGTGATAGGATTTGCAACACATAGGGAAATCACATAAAATGGTGGACAATCACACAATACTGGGACTCATGGCCCAGCTAAGTTGACAGATATTTTTGGAGGACACCATTCAATCCATGACAGGTGGAAAGGGGCCACGAACCACGGGATATAAGCAGCCTCTAGAAGGTGAAAAAGGCAAGGAAATGGATTAACCCTTAGAATCTCCACAAGGAATGCAGTCCTGCTGACACCTTGATTTTAGCTCAGTGAGAGCCATTTCACTTCTGACTTCTAGGACTGTACGGTAATAAATTTGTGTTGTTTTAGGCCACTAAGTCAGTGCTAACTTGTTCCAGCAGTAAAAGGACACTAATCCGTAGACCTAAATCTAAGAACTAAAACTATGACACTCTTACAGAAGAAAACATAGGAGTAACTCTTCATGACCTTGGGTTAGAAAATGGTTTCTTAGGTGTAAATCAAAAGCACAAGTGACAAAAGCAAAAATAGATAAATGGGATGTCATCAAAATTAAAAACTTCTGTGGTGCTAGCGATGTCATTGAAAAAAATTAAAAGACAACCCATAGAACGGGAGAAAAGATCTGTAAATCATATGTCTGATAAGGGACTTGTATGCAGAATATATATCGAACTCCTATAACCCAGTGGTTAAGAGCTTGGCTGCTAACCGAAAGGTTGGCAGTTCGAATCCACCAACTGCTCCTTGGAAACCTTATGGGGCAGTTCCACTCTGCCCTATAGGGTCACTAGGAGTCAGAATTTACAGTTTTGGGCTTTTAAAATTTAATAATAAAAAACAAATAGCCCAAGTAAAGAATGGGCAAAGAATTTGAATAGATATTTCTCCAAAGAAGTTATACAAATGGCCAATAAGCACATGAAATGGTGCGCAACATCATTCATCACTGGGAAAACGCAAATCAAAACCAGAATGAGATACCACTTCATGCCTACTAGGATGAGTGTAATAAAGAAGACTGACGATAAGAAGTGCTGGGGAAGATGGGAAGAAACTGCAACCCTCATACATCGCTGCTTTGGAAAATGGGCTAGCAGTTCCTCATAAAGCTAAACATAGAGTCACCACAAGACCTAGCAGTTCCGCTCCCAGAGAGATACCCATCAGACCTGAAAACATGGTCCACACACACCTGTACACAGATGCTCACAGAAACATCATCTGTAGCAGCCAAAAAATGGGAAACAACTCACATGTCCCTCCAGTGATGAGTGGATAAATAAAATGTGATACATCCATACCATGGAATATTACATGGCAATAAGAAGACATGAAGTGCTGATACATGCTACAACATGCACTACCCTAGAAAATAGTATGGTAAGTGAAAGAAGCCCATCACAAAAGTTCACTTATTGTATGATCCCACTTATATGAAATGTCTAGGAGACAGAAAGTAGATTAGTGCTTGCCTAGGGCTGAGGGGGAAACCCTGGTGGCGTAGTGGTTAAGTGCTACGGCTGCTGACCATAAGGGTCGGCAGTTCGAATCCACCAGGCGCTCCTTGGAAACTCTATGGGGCAGTTCTACTCCATCCTATAGGGCTGAGGGGAATGGCGGAAATGGGGCGTGAATGTTAATGGGCATGATGATTCTTTCTGGAGTGGTAAAAATGTTCTAAAATTATATTGTGATGATGGTTGCAGATTCTGTGAATATACTAAAAACAATCAATTATATGCTTTAAATGGGTGAATTGTATGGTATGTGAATTATATCTTAATATACAGCCCTTTTTTTTTTAAAGGAGGATACGATATGGTGACCTTAATATAATTCTATTTTGGGTAAACCTAAAATGTTATTATCAATTAAAAAAAAAGAAAAAAAACTTTGTTATTTTCTAGTTTTTTTTTACAGTGAGCAGAAAAATACAGTAAGAAAAGAACAAAATTATTTTTATTTCAAAAAAAAGATGAATATAACAATAAAAATGGGAAAGGCCACGAATAGGCAATTCACAAATGAAGACATACCAATGGAAAAGTAAGTACATGAAAAACAGCTTAACCTAAGTAGTAACCAAAGAAGGAGCCCTGGTGGCACAGTGGTTTTAACCAAAAAAGGTGGGTTGTTTGAACTCACCAGAAAGATGTGGCAGTCTGCTTCCACAAAGATTTACAGCCTTGGAAACCCTATGAGGCAGTTCTACTCTGTCCTATAGGGTCGCTCTTAGTTGGAATTGACTCTATGACAGTGGGCTTTTCAGAAACCAAAGAAGGAGGGTGGTACAATGGATAAGCACTTGGCTGCTAACCAAAAGGTTGGCGGTTCGAGCCCACCAGCCATTCCGTGGGAGAAAAGACCTGGCGTTCTGCTCCTGGCCTTCTGCTCCCATACAGATTAAAAAAAAAAATACAGCCTAGGAAATCCCATGGTGCAGTTCTACTCTGTCCTCCAGGGTCACTATGAGTTGGAGTTGACTCGACAGCACACGACAACAGTAACCAAAGAAGCACAAAATCAAACATGATGCCATTTGCACATAATACACTGGAAAATGATTTTTGTAAATGCCATGGGACAGTTCTACTCTGTCCTATAAAAGGTGGCTATGAGTCAGAATCTACTCAATGGCAACGGATTTTTTTTTATATATATACACCATATTTTACCGAAATAATCTGTGTCCTCCACATTTGTTTGCCAAGAGCACCAAAAAAAAAAAAAAAAAAAAGCACAGCAGGCTTACAAAAATACCTCGTGGGAGAGGGTGCAGTTGGCAAACAAACATAGAAAAAAAAAAAAAACAGAGAGGATATAAAAATACAGTACCGATTATTGGCAAGGGTTTGGGAAGTGGATCGCCTGACACGGCTGGTGAAGATGTAAACTGGTACAAGTACTTTAAGAGCTGAGCTTTTCAAACTTTAATGTCCACACAAACTACCTGGGAAGCTGACTAAAATGCAAGTCCTGAATCAGTAGGTCTGGGGCAGGGCCTGGGATTCTGCATTTCTAATAAGCCTTAGTGATGCTGATGCTGGTCCTGGGACCACACTTGCAGTAACAAGTCTGGAGGCAGGCAATATTAGAGGCTTAATCACGCATAAATTTTGAACTAACACCAGGTCCAGTTCTAGAAATAACGGATCTTTACTGTGGTGGAAAACAAGTGAAACTGTGCACTACGGATTAGTAAGTAAGCAGGAGTAAGCCCACGCAACCCTTGCTTACTGGGTAATCTGTCCCTGGTAATGCTCTCTATTTCTGAATGGTGATTTTTATTTTTTCCTGGTTGCTAGTCTATATTTCCCAGTGTTCCCACTGTACACACATAACTCTTTATAATAAGAATAACAGAATATATTTTGATCTGGTTCAGATTACCTTGCCTCTTTGATAACCTAGTTCAACAAAAAGACGCAAAAGCTCCATCTAGAGGTTATTTTCCCAAACTGCAGATACCTGATCCCAGAAACCCACAACTCACACTGCCAAAGGTACACAAGTGGCAGTGAGTATCTCAGAAAAACTAACTTTTCCATAAACAAAGGTGTTAATTCTCTGTGTAAATGGAGGACTTTCCAATTCTCACCATTAGGGCTGAGAAGATATTTTTGGTGATCTGGGAGCCACCCCGTTCCTTAATTTTCTTACCAGTGTCTTAAACATCACCCTTCCTCTAATGTTAATTTTACTTAATTAAATATAATTTTATGCTTTGAATTGTATCAGTTTCTGGAAAAAAAAAAAAGAACGTAGCTTTACATGTATTAGCAGATTTGGTATCACAAATGGGCAGCACCAAACATTCCAGTAGAAGATTTTAATAAATGCGCGGTAAGCTCAATTCTACATTAGGCAATTCCATCCTTCAGAGTTCTGGCCAGTGCTAGGAGTTTAATCATGGTATCGAGGATGGCTGATGTCCTCCCTGGTGTCACTACTCTCTTCTTGTCTCAGCCCCTCTGGGGCCAGGCTATAGCGCAAGTGCCAAAGGTTCCTTTATAGCGGAGAATAACCCTACAATGTAACCTTCCTTACCTTCTGAGCACTGCTTGGGTTCTTGTTATTATTATTTTTGGTGATGAAATTCACATGACATAAAACATTTTAGCCATTTTAAAGTATACAATTCAGTGGCACTTTGTACATTTACAAACCTGTGTAACAATCACCACTATCTAGTCCCGGGTCATTTTTATCACCCAAAAAGGAAATCCTGTACCCACGAAGCAATAATTCCCTATTCCTCCTCCCCCCAGCCCCTGGACACCACTAATCTGCTCTCTGTCTCTATGGATTTGTCTATTCTGGACATTTCATATACACGGAATCATACAATATGTGGTCTTTTGTGGCTGTTTTTTTTCTCTCAGCATAATGTTTCTGAGTTTCATAAGGGACCTTATTCTACAGAGCTCACAGACATTTCTGAGGATCCCGAGAAAGCACTAAGATGAGTGTAAGCCGTAAAACTGACCTTGTACTAAAAGCTGAAGGCTGGAGTTCTGAGTGAGCTGGGTGAACAGAAATATGAAGGGGGACATACTACTGGTTTTCACGTCCATGAAGGGGTTCTGATGCAGCCTTGGTCCCCCTCCACCCTCAATGCCCCCAGAATTCAGGGATCTTCCGCCCCAATTCTGCATTGTTCATTTGACAGCAGGAAAATATCTGATGAACTAAGTCACAGGAAAGAGCTCATTAGCTGATAACTGGATTGAAGTGTTACCTCTCCTTACATTTTAACCAGGGCCTTGAACCTGTTCATTCTAGTTCAAACCCCTGCTGAGAATTCACATGTCGATCCCAGATATCCTGAATCAGAATCTACATGTATAAATAAGAATAACCTGAGGATCTTGCTAAAATGCAGATTCTGACTCAGGATATCTGGGTGGACATGCAAATTCTCAGCAGGGGGCCAAACCAGAACGAACTTGTTTGAAGCCCTGATTTCAGCAAAAGAGAATAATGATAACATTTAACGAGCACCCAATTTGTGCCACAAATCACTGTGCTAAGAAACCATACATGTATTACCTCATTTCAATTGCGTAACAACACGAAAGGTGAGGTCCTATACTTAATCCCTTTTAGAGATGAAGTATACAAGTGCAGACTAAGTTACTTGTTGACTAACTTGTTAAATTGCTTGTTCAGGATCACACAGTAACTAAGCAAGCAAGATCGGGGGCCAAACTCAGGGCCTCTGCCTCCATAGCTGAGACTTTTAACCACAATACAAAAGAGTCTTGACTCTACCTTTGAAATGTACCTTGAATTCATTCACTTCCACCCATTTTCCCTGTCTCCAGCCTGGTCCAAGCCACCAGCTAGAGCTTTCTGGTGGTAAAATTCAGCCTCCTAACTGGTCTCCAGGCTTCCGCCCTTGCTCACCTCCAATACAATTCCCACATTTCAGGTAGAGTAATATCTTAAAACAAAAGTGGTCATGTCATTCCTTTATTACCTTCAAAGCTTTCCATTGTCCTTAGGATGAATGAACGCAGAAGTCCTTATTAGTCAGGGCTGCTGGCCCCATTCTACACCACCCACCCCCTTCCTCATTACTCTCTGGTCTCTTTCTAGTCCCTACTTCTTTCTTGCCTCGAACCTTCAAGCTCATTTTTTCTTGTGGCTGTCACTCTCTTCCCCTTCCTTTGACTGGCCGAGGACTACTCATTCTTCAAGTCTCAGCGTAAAGCACACATTCGCAGAGTGGCCTTCTGACTCCTAAATCTAAGGTAGCACTCGTGCCCCCACTCCCTGAATACCGGTTCATTTCTCCCAGGGTACCATACTTCTCCTTCTAGGCCCCTTTTAATCACTTGCAATGAAGATTTCTCATGTGTTAATAATCTCAATGAGACCAGAAGCCCATGATGGCTGAGCCAAGTGTGTTTTGCTTGGGGGCCTGGCACATAATAGGTGTCAATCCATATTTATTAGGTAAACAAATGAGTGAACAAAGGCAAACACTGGCCTAATCTGAAGGTATAACTCTCTTAAGTGTAAAATTTATACGTGCGTGTCCTGTGCGTGTGTGTGTGCGTGTGTGCGCGTGTAGAGACAGAGAGTGATCTTAAGGAATTGGCTCACACAGTTACGGAGGCTGGAAAATTAAAAACCTGTAGGGAAGGCTGGAAACTCAGGCCTGGTTTCTATACTAGTCTTGAGGCCAAATTCCTTCTTTGGGTAACCTTAGCTTTTGCTCTTAAGGTCTCAATGGATTGGATAAGGTCCATCCACATTCCACTGCTCTCAAGTCTACAGGACAGAGCAGAACTGCCCCATAGGATTTCTGAGGTTGTAAATCTTTGCGGAAGCAGACTGTCACATCTTTCTCCTGCAGAGCAGCAAGTGGGTTCGAACTAGCAACCTTTTGGTTAGCAGCTGGGTGCTTTAACCACGGTGCCACCAGGGATCCTTTATCAAGGGTAATCTCCTTTACTTAGAGTCAATGGATTGTAAATATTAATCATATCTACGAAATAACTTCACAGCAACATCTAGATGAGGGTTTGACCAAAAAACTGGGCACTATAGCCTAGTCAAGTTGCTACATAAGATTAATCATCACACCTATGGATTAGGTATCCCTCACTTTATGGCTGATGAAGCTGAAGACTGGGAAATGGGAAATTATCTTCAGTACCACTCTGTTGAAGAAAATGTAAAAGTATGTAGAATACTTCAGAAAAACTGTAATCCAAAATAGCTACCTTGATTTTTCCTGTCTTTACTGAGCTCCCCTTCCCACCCAGCACCTGGCAGCTGGATTGTTTAATCTAATTTAAAACACAATAAATGTAGTTAATCACTAACCCCTGCTTTCAGCTGAAGCTGTTAGGCAGAAAATCAAATAGACCTCTTGCTGACAGAGTGGCTCTTTCCATATTTCTTTGAACCAATATATATGTAGCATATTTTAAATAGGCCATATAGTTAGTTGTTAGGCAATTATAAAATTGTTTTCCTGCAGTAACAAAATATAAAATGGTGCTGTCGTGTTCAGAAGAATGTCAAGTGCTATGACAAGAGGAAACACCACCACCTGTCTGTCAGTTTGTCGTACTGTGGTAGCTTGTGTATTGCTATGATGCTGGAAGCTACGCCACCAGTATTTCAAATATCAGCAGTGTCACCCATGGGAGACAGGTTTCAGTGGGGCTTCCAGACTAAATCAGATTAAGCATGTTTTAGTAGAAGGTAGAAAAGCCTAGAAATCTACTTCTGAAAAGCTGGCCAATAAAAACCCTATGAATCACAACGTAACACTGATAACAGTGCTAGAAGATGAGTGCCCTAGGTTGGAAGACAACAATGGACTCAAGTATGCCAGTGATGATGAGGATGGCACAGGACTGGGCAGCATTTTGTTCTGTTGTACATGTGGTCGCTGTGAGTGGGAGCCAACTCAACAGCAACTAACAATGACCGCAACATGGTAACGGGAAAGTTTTTAAAGCTTACCTCTTGTTTCATCAAATGTATTATTAGTATGGTAATGCTAGCTGAAATTTCAATGGCTTAAGTTAATGCAAAGAAAGCTTATTTCTCGCTTGGATAAAGCCCTGATAGTGGGGTAGAGGGTTGCTCTGCTCTACACAGCCCCTTAGGAACCCAGGCAGCCAGAAGCTCCACCTGCTTCAACATGTGGCTTCTAAGGGCGCCCTGGACATTGATATGTAGCTGGTAGATGGGGAGGGGAGAAAGTGGAGGACCGCCAGGACTGGCCCACCTTCCACTGGCCACATCTATCCACAAGACGCTGGGAAATATGGCCTAGCTGTGGGCCCAGAATAAAGGGACACGGGCTTAGCAAATAACCAGTTTCTGCCCAGGGATGGGTTACCCAATCAGGAAGGTATGCATGGGCTTAATTGTGCTTACTTACTACTCTGTAGTGCACAATTTCACATGGGTTTCACCAGTGCACACCTTGCTTACTGTAAGCTGGTATATACCATGCTTACTGGTTAATCTGCCCCCGTCTCTGCCACAACCACCAGGATCCTCTGAAGGGCAGAGTTCATCAGTGTTACCAGTATTATATGAAAGTGTGATGTATGTGTGCAATAAGGTGACCACAGGCAGTCCAGGCTTACTCCTTTCTACCCATGAAGCCAAAACATCTGCTATGCGAAGATTTTCTCCCTGTCTCTACTTCATCTAAATCCAACCAAGAAATCTGATGAATTCATTCAAGAAGCATTTTTCATCATCCCCATCAGCGGATGCTCTGATATTTCAGTTTCAGGAACAGAGGCGGCAGCCCAGTAGGGGGACTGCTGCTTACATTATGGGGTGCAGAGAGGCAAGGAAATGGACACTTATCAAGTGCCTGGTCTGTGCCAGGTGCTTGACAGACATTATCTTATTTAATTGCAATAACCATGGAGGAAAGATTTGTATTTCCATTTCCCAGGTGAGAAGGCTGAGGCTCATAGCAGTAAATAACTGTCAAGGTCACAGAAGTAAGAGGAGGTGGACTCCTGGTCTGGGTGCTGTCCAAGTCCATGTACTCCCCACCACACCACTGTTTCCCATGGAGTTGAGGGTGACCTGTGGGGTTGCCTTGATTGAAGCTCCTGATATCCTTGGTGGACTTGATTCTCAGAGAGTAAGGAGGTCCTGAAGAGCGCTGGCCTCTACTCCTTCTCACCAATCCTGGCAATGGCAGAGTGGAGGAATGAGGAGAAATTTCCAAGTTAGCCATCTCCAATTTTCAATTTGTGTGGTTCCAGGAATTGTCACTTTGGAAAGCTGGGTATTTGCCTGAGAGCAAGAGAGTTTGAGGCACCGTTCAGTTTTACTCAAGGTAATTTTCGTAAGCTCACACCCAGAACATACCTGGCAAAATATTATAAACTAAAATATGGGTGCAAATCAACAAAATCTGAATATCACCAGTTAAGAAAAGCAGCAAAATTTGAAGAACATTATAAAGAATAGGGAAGAAGAGCCATGAATTGTGTGTGTATATATGTGTGTATCACAGCCTAACTGGCTTTGTTAGCAACAGATCAGTGGTTTGCAACTTTTGTGTGTGTGTGTCTATAGAACACTTCCAAATACTCAAATTTTTGGCTGTACATTTGAAGAGGATTAAAATATTGAATATACAGTGGACTGCCAGAAAAATGAACAGATCAGTCTTAGACGAAATATACCAGAATGCTCCTTAGAAGCAAGGATGGCGGTACTTCGGCTCACTTACTTTGGACACGTTACCAGAAAAGACCAGTTGTTGGAAAAGCACATCATTTAAAGTAGAAGGTCGGCAAAAATGAGAGAAACCCTCAGTGAGATGGACTGGCACAACAGATACAACAATGGACTCAAACATACAACGATCGTGAAGACGGTGCGGGACTGGACAGTGTTTTGTTCTGTTACATACGGTTGTAGTGAGTCAGAGCCGACTTGATGGCAACTAACAACCACAACCAAAGGTGAACACTGATGATGAAAAGCCAAGCTTTGGAAAATTCCAGAAACTTCCCACAGGTACCACATTATTTGCTTTGTGGTCTTCATTTGAGAAGACTTGTTTGCTTCCCTGACCTTGACCACATGCCTTTTTTATTTGTGAGATGAAGTGTCTGCAAATTTCAACCCACGGACGTTTTCCACATGTGCCAACCTGATGTGATACTGTGCCTCTCACCTTGCGGCACAGTAAACTGTGCCTCCTTCTGGGTCACATGCCATGACCGGCTCAGTTCAACAGAAGCCATAAGATAGACCCTATAACAGGATCTCCTCTAGGTTGAAGCAAAAATAAATTTTACATACAAATCAAAATTTGGCAGAAAATCTGAGTGCCGCTGCTATGTACTAACCTATCCTTGGCTCCAGGGATTTGTGTCACCTAATTTGAAATGTGTCAAATAAAAGTCACGACATTTGTACAATGGAGATATTAAGATCCCTTTCACATATATAGTCTTTCATCCAACCCATAAACATGCCAAGAGAGATTCAAAATCATGTTTCAAAATGTAGCACTGAAGAAACGGTTTCTTTTAGGAGCAAAAAACAAACACAACTTAAAAAAAAAAACCGCTAAGCTAAACCTAATAAAAGCAAAATAACAACTGCCAAGAACGACTGCATTTCTCTCGACTCAGTAGACCTTTAAGTGACTGTCTCCTAACAAGAAAGAAGTTTCTTGAAAATATTCTCCCTGTGCCAGTGATGTGTGATTTAAGAGAGGAAATACTTAGAGGCTTAAAAGGAGCTTCGCAGGGAGCCTGAAAGCTGGCTGCAAGTTTGAAGAAATTGGCATTCCCTGAAATCTAGGCTCATTTCTCTCTGGAAACCACCAGGAAGTCAAGTCCATAAACTGTGATTTTAGACAGTCCCTGAAGCTGGCAATGAATCAGAACCAAATGAAACTCTGTACAAGTAAGTAGCAATTGATTGTGGCCTTGCCCCTGGTAGGTCTCTGGGTGCTGCAAGTGGTTTGCAATTGTCTGCTAACCTAAGGGTTGGTGGTTTGAACCTACCCAGCAATGCTGCAGGAAAAAGTCCTGCTGATTTGCTCCTGTAAAGATTAGAGCCAAGAAAACTTTATGGCGCAATTCTACTCTGTAACACATGGGGTCGCTATGAGTTGGAATTGACTCAAGAGCAACAGATTTGTTTTTTAGTATAGGGGAAAAGAGCCCTGGTGGCACGGTGGTTAAGCACTCAGTTGTTAACCAAAAGGTTGGCAGTTTGAACCCACCAGCTGCTCCTCAGCAGGAAGACGTGGCACTCTGCTTCTGTAAAGATCACCGCCTTGAAAACCCTATGGGGCAGTTCTACTCCGTCTTATAGGGTTGCTAGGAATTGGAATCAATCCCACGGCCATGATTTTTTTTTGTTTTTTGTTTTCAATACAGGGGACATGTGGACACCTACAAGGAAATAGAGACAGGTTAGAGAAAACACTTTAAAACTTTATAATGTATTCAGGAGCAGAACCGTAGTTGAGTAGGGTTGGTTTTTATTTCCTTGGTTCAATTGATTCAGCCATTATTTCCTGGGTATCTACAGCGTGCCAGGTGGTCCTGTGCTACAAGCTGCGTGAATGAGACCCAGGCCCTGCCCTCAAGGGGCTTCAAGTCTAGCAGGGGATGGAGAGGATAGTGAGCCTGGAGCTAAGGATGCTAAGGCAAGGCAACAGTCTATCGGATTTCCTTCCTGGTGCTCACCAAAGACCTTGGGTTTCTATTGCAGTTAGGAGACCAGTGAAATTTTGCTGCTTTGCAAAAATCCCAACTGATTCTGACTTTTCAGTATGATTTAGGACACAGGCTTTTGTGTCTGGGTCCTGTTTCCTCACAGCTGGAATGTTCTCTGCATACACTGGGGTAACAGTAGTCAGTTATTTCTAACTCATTACTTGGGAAAATATCCCACTAATAAATAAAATCTTTGCATGGGGCTCTTTCTGCATTATAAATCTGTAGAATCGGCTCCCGACCTCATGGCTCGAATAAACTTATCCGCAGGCACCTTTTCAACCACCATCTTCCCCCATGGCTCTGTGCCTGCGTCTGACCTTCAATCCTCCGCTGTGTCTGCATATTTCATTTGCAAGTCTTACCAAGGTTCAAAATCCCAAACATCTACAATCAAATCTATAGTCCAGTGGTTACGAGCATAAGTTTTAACATTAGACTGCTCGAAACCAAATCCTGGTCCTACTACATACTAGCTGGGTATCCTTGGGAGAATGACTTAACTTCTATGTGCCTCATGCTTCTCTTCTATGAGATCTGATCCTTACTGCCATACTTTATGTAAATAATGCGCACCTTCTGTTTTGTTTGCTGGCTGTGCCGCCCCACCCCGCCCCCCAGGTATTGCCGTAGTGTGCTATGCTAGTTCCTTTTTTTTTTTTTTACAGCAACATGTGGCACTTCTGAGTGTGCCTGGGGTGGGGGTGGGGGTGCAGCAGACAAACAAACACAGAAGGTGTGTGTTATTTGTGTAAAAATAAAAAAAATAAATAAAATATTTTTTTTTTTTACCCCTTAGGGGCTGTCGTGAGAATTAAATGACATATTACATGTAAAAAACTTAGCAGGGAGCCTCATGGAGAGTAAGCGTTCAGTAAACGGTAGCTATTTTTATTATTTACTGCAACATTGATGTTTATATTTCTGTCATTGGTACCAATCATTCTTCTACATAAGGCAGGGAGTGCTAAAGATGGACAGTCCAGGATTTCTGCAACTAGGGTGAGTAGCTGCTGCTCTCTGCTGGCCCCTTTTGAGGCATGGAGAGAAGAGGAAGGGTGGGTGGAAAAGGCAGATCTCTGAGTAATATAAATCAAGAAGGGCTCTTAGTCCATCCCTGCCCTCTTTCTGTGCTCATGGCTGTTGTTCTTGTCATTAGCAACCACCAAGTCTGCCCCTAACTAATGGCAGCCCCATGCACAAGGGAACAAACTGCTGCCCAGTCCTGCAGCATTCCCGTGATGGGTTATGGAACAGACCTTTGTGATACACAGTTTTCATTGGCTGATTTTCAGAAGTAGATTACCAGGCCTTTCCTCCTGCTCTATCTTCATCTGGAAGGTCTGCTGAAACCTGTTTAGCATCATAGCAACACATAAGCTTCCAATGGCAGATGGGTGGTTGTTGAGCTGCGGTGCATTGGTCAGGAATAGAACACGTCTCCCATGGGGCAGGCGAGAATTCTACTACTGAACCGTCAATGCCTCAGTTGTGCTCATGGCAGGCACTGCTAATTATTTTCAGAACCCTGCCCACTCAGCCTGCACACAGCTTAGCATCCTTCTCAGTGCAGCATGAATCGGTCATTCCATCGATCAGGGTTGGCTCTAGGGTTGAAACTTACTTTCTATACCTCCTCTAAAGTGAGAGCGTCTGAGGCAGAGAGTAAGGTACCAGACAAAGAAGAGAACAACCACAAAGACTGTCCACAGGCTGTGAAAGTCAAAGAGGGGTTGTACAAGCCTGCAGGGGCTCCTTCCAACTGCCAGGTGCTGGTCTCAGTCACTGTGGCTCTCCTTGCTGCTGCCGGGGGTCGCAGGAACCAGACCTGGCCCTTAACAGACTGTCTGATGCAATTTTTTCCCACTGTTTTCTCTAGGCCCTCATTTATATTGTTTCCTCCTTCAACCCTATCTCAGAGGGCAGGGAGGCTTACAGCAGTGTTTTCCAGAGATGTCGTATGGAACATCTGTCCTTGAGATAATCCAGGTGAAACAGGCCTGTGGTCATATAAGTTTGGGACAGGCTATCCACCAGAAAACCCCCTTAGAGAGCTACAGTATACATCAGCATATTAAAGGTTTAGAGAAGCCTGTAGAAAACAAAACTGTTCAACCCTGTTCAATCCAGTGTTTCCCAAATGGTGTTTGTCTGTAGACTCATTTTTTTCCACATAATACCTATTGATATTCCAAGATCCAGGATTCTACACCACATAGTTTTGGGAAACACACCTGCCTGCCAAATTAAAATTTTGTTTTTCTCTTATTCACCACTCCAATTAGTCACCAACCAGAAACCAAACCAAACCCATTGCTGTTGAGTCAATTCCAACTCATAGTGACCCTGTAGGAAACAGCAGAACTGCCCCATAGGTTATCCAAGGAGCAGCTGGCAGATTCGAACTGCCGACCTTTTTTTGGTTAGCAGCCGAGGTCTTAACCAGTGTGTCACCAGGGCTCCAGTTAGTCACCAAGTCCTGGCAAATTCTTTCATCAAATATTAACTGTTCCCAGCTCCTCCTCTTTATGCCCATGGCCTCCACCTGGTCCAGTTTCTCATTTCCTCAGATCTAACTCAGGCCTGAGCAGACCGGTGAGCCTAGTGTCTTCACCCCATCTGTGCCTTCTTACTCCCCACTGTCAAGGTATCTTCCCAAGACATTAATATCATCGTAGTGGGTTGAACGGTAGTCCCTTAAAAGACAGGTGCACATCCTAATCTCCGGAATCTGTGAATGTGACCTTATTTGGAAAAAGAATCTTTGCAGATGGAGTTAAAGATCTCAAAATGAGATCACTCTGTATCATCTGGTGGCCCTAAATCCAACTAAAAATGTCCTTATAAGAGACACACAAAGGAGAGACAGAGAGACGAGGAGAAGGCCCTGTCAAGACAGAGGCAGAGACTGGAGTGAAGCAGCACCAAGCCAAGGAAGGCCTGAGGCCACCAGAAGCTGGGAGAGGCAAGAAGGGGTTTTCCCCTAGAGCCTTCAGAAGGGGTGTGGCCCTGCCGGCACCATGATTTTGGACTTCTGGATTGCAGAATTATGAGAGAATAAATTTCTGTTGTCTAGGCCACAAAGTTTGTGGTGATTTATCACAGTAGCCCTAGGAAACAAATAAGGAGCCCTGGTGGCACAATGGTTAAGTGCTCTGCTCCGTACCGAAGTCAGTAATTTGAACCCACCAGTGGCTTTGGGAGAGAAAAGACCTGGCAATCTAATCCTGTAAACGTTATAGCCTAGGAAACTCTATGGGGGCTGTTCTACTGTCCTACAGGGCCATTACGAGTCAGAATGAACTCAATGGCACACAATAATAACACCAGGAGACAAATACAGTCATTAGGACATGTTTTTACTCATCTCCCAACATGAGGCAACATAAGCCAATGCTGACTTACCCCAAAGATTTGACTCCCTCTTTCCACGACATGCCAGATAACAAAGATGGGCCCTCATTGTGACTGTGGGCCCATGCATGACCCTATAGTGCAATCAAGGCATTTAGAAGGCCTGGCTGCCCCTCTTCCAGGTTTAGACTGGAGTCTCATTACCTAGCTGACTCCAAAGTCTCCATCTTTGGAAATTACTAATTCCTCACTTTTCACCTCCTTGACTTTCCCCAAGGAACGATGGTAGCACAGTGGTTAAGCACCTGGCTGCTAATCGAAAGGTGGGTAGTTTGAACCCACCAGCGGCTCTGCAGGAGAAAGATGTAGCAGTCTGTGCCCGTAAAGATTTACAGCCTTGAAAACCCTACGGGCAGTTCTACTCTGTCCTATATGTTCGCTATGAGTCACAATCGACTCGACCACAACGGGTTTGGTTGTATTGGTTTTGATTTACCCTTCAAAGCCTATTGTTGTTGTTAAGTGCTGTTGAATCATTTTCGACTCATAGTGACCCCATGTGACAGAACGGAACCACTTCATAGGATTTTCTTGGCTGTATCTTTGTGGAACCAGATCACCACGTCTTTCTCCCAGGGAGTGGCTAGGTAGGTTAGAAACACCAACCTTTCAGTTAGCAGCTAATAGCACCAGGGCTCCAATGCCTCCTAAATAACATTTAAAGATAGAAATCCATAAACTCTGCCACTGATACCTTTTGGTTTCACTTAGAAGCAGAGGTGTTCAACCTGCATACTGCAGGAGGCATGAAAAGGAGACGAAGATTCTGGGTTTGCTGTTTTCTTTGCTCTCACATTCATTCAGTGAGTCAACAAATGTTGACTGAGCACATACTAAGTGACAACCACTACACCCAGACTGGTCATATTTAAGCATGAAATTCTGAATACATCTCTTCCCATCAATGAGTAGTATTTTCCACTTTTCCAAGCACTCAGCCTGCAGTTGCATGATTCTCTCACTGACCATACGCCCTGGACCTCTAGTCCCATACGTTCAGATAACTGTCTCCCAAGGGTGTCCTGTGCAGGCCCTGGACTGGAGAGGCAGCCCAGAGGACAGTTTTGAGTTTGCTTCTACCAAGGCCCTATAGTATAACATGTTGGCTAATCTAAAAAAAAAATTGGTTGTCAATAACAACAACAATAATAGTAACAATACATTTAGAGAGGTTTAAAGACATAAACAAAATGTATATCTAACACATAGGACTTTTCTTTAGACAGAAGTGTGTGCCCTGAAGTAGGAACTAGAGGTTCAAGGCTTGGTTCTGCCATCTCCACCTCGGTGGTCTCTCTGGGTTCCATCATTCCATCCTTTATCATTTCTTTTCTCTTCTATCAAAGTTTAAAAACCTTTTTGTGGTTGTAAAAATATAAATAACACAACATTTGCCAATTTAGCATGTTTCACATGTACAATCATGTTGTACAATCATCACCAATACCCTTTGCTAAATTTTCCATCCCCATCAACAAAAATTCTGTGCTACCTAAACAATGATTTTGTCCTTTCCCCACATTCCCACCATTCCATCTTAAAGAGTAGGTGGCATGATCTGCAAGTCCATGTCAGGTGTAGGAGTGCATTATTGTAACAGTATACCAATGATGAAGATATGAGGGTGATGCGAATGTGTTCAAGACACCAGGCCCCTAATTTTCAAAGAATTTGTTACACAAAGGGACACAGACTGGCTTACCAAACAGGTGACCCTTACAATTTTGACCCTTCACAATTTTTGTAATCATTCCTTCAAACAATGAGCCCTTGAGAACAAGGATCCCATCTTATTCATTTTTGATGTCTAGGGTCTGGTACACAGTAAGTGCTCAGTCAATACCCTTTCATAAAATAAGTGAACAAATGTCTATTACTAATATGACATTTTTCTCTAAGGAGCTCAAAAGAATGTTTAACGACAGCAGAATCTGATCCACCAGGTGAGTCAAAAGAAAACAAAATGGATTATGGGCTACTGAATTCTTTCAGAATACTTTTAAAATGAAGGAACGAGTTCAACTTAAGAGGCCATCTCCCTACTCATGGTCATTTGGCAGAGAAATTCACCCACCTTCCATAGCGGTGCAGTTGTCTGGGAAGTCTGGGTATTTTCAAGCTGGAGAAACGCAGGCATTTGATTAAAAAGTGACATTGCCAAGATCATAGAACCTAAGAAGACCAAGATAATCCACCCATGTTTTTAGAGGTGAATGTTAAAGAAAATATTTTTTTTTAAATGATGAAATGAGGCCAATTAAATATGATCAAATGGTCGTTACAGAATCTTTTCTCACTTATTTAAAATACTTCTTTAAAAAATACTCTGCACATTTCTTTTCTTTTAAAATCATGGGGGAAAAAAGCTTACCAAAAATTATTCAAAAACCTCACCACCGTGAGATTTAAGTGGTTAAGCTTTTGGCTGCTAACTGAAAGTTTGGCAGTTAGAATTCACCAGCTGCTCCTTGGAAACCCCATGGGGCAGTTCTACTCTGTTCTACAGGGTCACTATGAGTCAGAATCAACTCAATGGCAGTGGGTTAGTTAGTTAGTGAGGCTTAGTTATTCCATCAGAAAAATGGAAACAAGAATAGTACCTATATCGTAGGCTTTTTGTGTGTAGGAATAACATGCCAAGTGCTCAGCATAGTGCATGGTATATAGTTGTTGTTAGTTGCCACCACGTCTGACTCATATGTTAGGGAGCAGAACTGCTCCATAGGGTCTTCTTGGCTGTCATCTTAGTGGAAGCAGATTGTCGGCCTTTTCCTCGGCAGTACTGCTGAGTGGGTTTGAACCACCAACATTTAGGTTAGCAGTTGAGTGCAAACCATTTGTACCTCCTAGGGACTTTATGGCAGATAGTAGTAAGTGCTTAATAAATGTTATCTAGTAATATTATTTTCTCCAAATGAGACTTATGTTAAAGCATCCCAGAAGTATAAAAATACAACCATTCTTCCAACCTAGTAGTGGTTGGATACAAGAGATCACGGCACTGCCTTGTTTGGATGAAAATGCTCTTCCTTCACAAGCTGTCTAAGAAAGCAATCCGAGGGAGGAGGCCTGGCTCACTGCATAGCTCCACCCCAGAACATGGGAAGCCACAGGAAAGAACAGGGCTCAGGGGCTCCATGCTTCCAGTCTGAGCTGAACAGGAACCTTCTTGCAGCGCCTGTCAGGGTGAATGGCATCATGTAACAAGCTTGTTTACCTCCCACATCTCACCTTTGTCATCCGGATCTCATCTCCAGACCAGCCCACCCCTCCCTTAGTGAGGTTTCTCTCCAACCCTGCTGACAACCTGCCAAACCTTCCCACTCTGACTTCTGAAATTAACAATCTGTCACCCCACTACAGCACTTCAAAGCTGCAAGTTTCTGAACTCTGTGCCTCAGCTTCCTATGAAAAATGGGGCTCATAATGGTTTATAAGCTAGACTATATGAAGAAGAATAGGGCATCAGGATCGGAGGAAGGCTCAATAACAACCTGCATTATGCTGATGCACAACCTCGCTCGCTCAAAGTGACAAGGACTTGAAGCATTTACTGATGAAGATCAGAGATCACAGCCTTCCGTATGGGCTACACCTCAACATAAAGACAACAAAAATCCTCACAAACTGGACCAATATGCAATACCATGATAAACGGGGAAAAGACTGAAGTTGTCAAGGATTTCATTTTACTTGGATCCACAATCAACACCCATTGAAGCAACAGTCAAGAAATCAAAAGATGCATTGCATTGGGCAAATACGCTACAAAAGACCTCTTTCAAGTTTTGAAAAGTATAGATGTCACCTTGAAGACTAACGTGCACCTGACTGAAGCCATGGTGTTTTCAATTGCCTCCTATGCATGTGAAAGCTTGACGATGAATAAGGAAGAACGAGGAATTGAGGCCTTTGAATTGTGGTGCTGGAGAAGAATACTGAATATACCATGGACTGCCAAAAGAACGAACAAATCTGTCTTGGAAGAAGTACCACCAGAATGTTCTTTAGAAGCAAGGACAGCGAGACTGTATCTCACATACTTTGGACATGTCAGGAGGGATTAGTCCTTGGAGAAGGACATCATTCTTGGTAAAGTAGAGGGTCATTCGTGAAGAAAAGGAAGAGTCTCAATGAGATGGATTGACACAGTGGCTGCAACAATGGACTCAAGCATAACAACGGCTGTGAGGATGGCGCAGGACCCAGCAGCGTTTCGTTCTGTGGTACATAGGGTTGCTACGAATCAGAACTAACTGGATGGCACCTACAACAACAACATGGTTTAGGAAAGGAGCCCGGTGGTGCAGTGGTTAAACATTCAGCTGCTAATCTGAAAGGTCGGCAGCTCAAATCCACCAGGTGCTCTGAGGGAGAAAGATGCAGCAGTCTGCTTCTGCAAAGATTATAGCCTTGGGTACCTCATGGCACAGTTCTGCTCGGTCCTATAGGGTCACTATGAGCCAGAAATGACTTGACAGCAAAGGGTGCTTAGAATAGTTACAATAGCTATTATTACTATGATTTGCCATTGCAGCTGCTGCAGCAAACTGGCCTATAGTTTCATCCTCTTCTTTGAATGTTCCCTTCCCTTTGGCCCACTAACTGGACCTGGCTGGTCCCTGAAGAGCCCTCCTCATATCTTGAGTATCTCAGTGCCTAGAGGTGGGGCACGTAATCCTTCCTCCCCCATGGCTATTTCCAAAGCACTACCCTCCTTCTTGACTATGCAAAGGCATTCAACTGTGTGGATCATAACAAACTATGGATAACACTGCGAAGAGTGGGAATTCCAGAACACTTAATTGTGCTCATGAGGAACCTTTACATAGATCAAGAGGCAGTTGTTCGGACAGAACAAGGGAATACTGATTGGTTTAAAGTCAGGAAAGGTGTGCATCAGGGTTGTATTCTTTCACCATACCTACTTAATCTGTATGCTGAACACATAATCCGAGAAGCTGGACTATATGAAGAAGAACGGGGCATCAGGATTGGAGGAAGACTCATTAACAACCTGAGTTATGCAGGTGACACAACCTTGGTTGCTGAAAGTGAAGAGGACTTGAAGCACTTACTAATGAAGATCAAAGACCACAGCCTTCAGTATGGATTGCACCTTGACATAAAGAAAACAAAAATCCTCACAACTGGACCAATGAGCAACATCATGATAAACGGAGAAAAGATCGAAGTTGTCAAGTATTTCATTTTACTTGAATCCACAATCAACAGCCATGGAAGCAGCAGTCAAGAAATCAAAAGACGCATTGCATTGGGCAAATCTGCCGCAAAGGACCTCTTCAAAGTGTTGAAAAGCAAAGATGTCACCCTGAAGACTAAGGTGCGCCTGACCCAAGCCATGGTATTTTCAATCGCATCATGTGCATGCGAAAGCTGGACAATGAATAAGGAAGACCGAAGAAGAGTTGATGCCTCTGAATTGTGGTGTTGGCGAAGAATATTGAATATACCATGGACTGCCAAAAGAATGAACAAATCTGTCTTGGAAGAAGTGCGACCAGAATGCTCCTTAGAGGCAAGGATGGCGAGACTGCATCTTACACACTTTGGACGTGTTGTCAGGAGGGATCAGTCCCTGGAGAAGGACATCATGCTTGGCAGAGTACAGGGTCAGCGGAAAAGAAGAAGACCCTCAACAAGGTGGATTGACACAGTGGCTGCAACAATGAGCTCAAGCATAGGATGGCACAGGACCAGGCAGTGATTTGTTCTGTTGTGCATAGGGTTGCTATGGGTCAGAACCGACTTGGTGGCACCTAACTACAACAACAACAACCCTCCTTCTTAAGAAACCTCCTGCCTTTCTCAAGTTCATGGTCTATTCCCTGTCCCCTTCCTGTCTTGCCTCTGTACACTTTATTCAGAAACTGAGCAGTCTTTCAAAAAGTTAATTCAGATCATCCCATGACTCTTTTGCTTAGAACCTTCTGTGATGTTCCATGACACTTGGAACAAAACCCAAACCCTGCCCACATGCCTGACTTCACACTGTATCATCCCAATGACCACACTGCAAAACTGGCCTGCCTGCTGTTCCTGAAACACACAGCACTTGCTCTTACCCCAGGGTCTTTGCACTTCTGTTTCGTCTGCCCGTAACACCTGGATCCTGGATCCTTCATATCATTCAGGTCTGAGTTCAAAGTCACCTCCTCAGAAAAGCCTTCTGTCTTAGTGTCCTATTGCCACCTTAACAGAAATGCCACAAGTGGGTGGCTTTAAAAAACAGAAATTTATTTTCTCACAGTTCTCAGCCCTTCCTTGCTCGTAGCCCCAGAATTCCTTGGCTCCTCGGCTTGTAGACGATTCTCATGCGGCATTTGTCTTCCCCAGTATGTGCTCCCTGCCTCTGTGTTCATGCTGCTCTTTATATAACTCAGAATTGATGAGGTTAAGATTCACCCTACACTTGTAAGACCTCAACTGCTTGATGGATTATATTAGATTGCATTACGGAAGGTGATTAGATTACATTTTGTTACATCCACAGGTATAGGGGCCAAGATTTCAATACATATTTTTTTTGGGACTTCAATACAATTCAACCATAACAACTTTCAGGACACCACAACATAAAACAGCTCCACACTCACTATCACTTTATTCTACTGTGTTATTTTTATAGCATTACCAACATCTGAAATTATCAATTTTTTTTTTAAGCTTACTGCTTTTCTGCTTTTCCTTTATAGGATATAAGTAACCTTGATAAGATCAAGGATCTTGCCTTTATTGTTCACTGTGGAATTTCCAGCCTGCAGTAACTGTCAATAAAAATTTGACAAATAAACACAGAACAATGGCAACCAAAGAAGACAAAGCTCTGGTACTGGACAAATCTGGGTTTGAATCCGAGCTCTGCCACTTACTGGCTGTGTGACCTTTGGCAAGTTATTTAGTCTCTCTGAGACTCAAACTCCTCAAACTAAAAAATAGGGGTAGAGGAAGTCCCATCATCATGGTTGTGGTGAGGTTTAATGAGATTGTGTCTATCGCACCGAACACACTGCTTGGCAGATACCAAGCACTCAACAAAAGGACAGCATAAACCTTAAGCTTTAGTTAAGGTTTAAATTACTTAAACTTGGATTCTCTTTCCAAGGAGTGGGGTAGTGCAGAGCTTAGCCAAAGGGATGTCTCCATCACCCACCCAGGTAGGGACTTTAAATTTTGGCCAAATGC
The DNA here is from genome assembly GCF_024166365.1 of Elephas maximus indicus. Classification (NCBI taxonomy): domain Eukaryota; kingdom Metazoa; phylum Chordata; class Mammalia; order Proboscidea; family Elephantidae; genus Elephas; species Elephas maximus. The sequence continues at coordinate 61,827,256 of NC_064831.1, read as the reverse complement.
CTCCCTTTGTCCTAGAAAGAGAACAAATCACTGCATCACCTTCCTGAGAATAATCAATCCCATATTTAAGTATTTAAAACTGACAGATGAAAAGATTCCAAGCAATCATAACTTCTTGTATAAATTAACAAGAGGAATGAATTTTCCACAGCCTAATTGAGTGCATTTAGAATGGAAAAAAGGTAACACTTTTCACTGCAAGGCATAAGGGAAGCATTCAACTTAGTCCTTCTAAGAAGAGTCTGTTTTGTGCAATCAAACAATAGCTACATTCCCCAGAGCATCCTGTACTTCTGAGAGCACTCAGATCCACTTCTTCTTTACTTGCCCAACTGAAGTCTCTGGATAATTAAAATCATGAGAAGGGGGGCTGGTCGGTTCTACTCCTCAACATCCAAAGCCAAGAGATGAATCATACATACGTCTATGCAGCACGTTCATCCCTCTGGGGCCCCCTAGGAGACTTCCAAACTCGGCGGGGGCGGCGGTGGGGGGGGTAGATTTTTTTGAAGAGAAGTAGCATCGCACTTTTAGGCAAATCCAGCTTTTAGCCTGGTCAATAAAGGTAGCCAATGCTACAGACAGAGGTTTGGGACCTTCTTCCATAGGCCTGCAGAGAAGCATTGTCAAAAGTTCACGCTTTCCCTGCGAGCAGCCATCTAGGATACTCTGCTGGTCTCACCCCTTCGGGAACAAGGAAGAATGAAGAAAACTAAAGACACAAGGGAAAGATTAATCCAACAGACTAATGGACCACATCTACCACGGCTTCCACCAGACTGAGTCCAGTACAACTAGATGGTGCCCAGCTACCACCACTGACTGCTCTGACAGGGATCACAATAGAGGGTCCCAGACAGAGCTGGAGAGAAATGTAGAACAAATTCTAACTCAAAAAGAAAGACCAGACTTCCTTGGCCTGACAGAGACTGGAGAAACCCTGAGAGTATGGCCCCTGGACACCCTTTCAGCTCAATAACGAGGCCACTCCTGAGGTTCACCCTTCAGCCAAAGACTAAACAGGCCCATGGAACAAAACAAGACTAAAGGGGCACACCAGCCCTGAGGCAGAGACTGGAAGGTAGGAAGGAAGAGGAAAGCTGGTAATAGGGGACCCAGGGTTGAGAAGCGAGAGTGTTGACATGTTGTGGGGTTGTTAACCAATGTCATAGAACAATGTGTGTACTAACTATTTGATGAGAAACAAGTTTGTCCTGTAAACCTTCATTTAAAGTTCAATTTAAAAAAGAAAAAATAAATCAAACATTAAAAAAAAAGTTCTCCGTTTCTGATTAAAAACAAATATCACTGCTGAGTGTTATAAAAATACCCATGTAGCAGACAAACCTATACACCTTGCAAGGGTGTCATGCCTCCTGAAATCACCCTTATTTTATCTAGGTACAGATTGTCAGTGTCATGATAAGTATGGCCTATATAGCAGGAATTCAAGAAAGTTCAGAAAATCTCTTGTTTCCAACAACCTGGTGGAACAAAAGGTCAGAAAGAAAAGTGTTCTTGGCCCTCATAGACAATCCATGTAGGAAGACAAAATGAACACACATAAATCACACACAATAGAACACAGTTTGGAATTGTTGTTAGCTGCCATCCCGTGGACAACAGAATGAGATGTTGCCCCTGCATCATCTTCTCAACTACCAGCATGTTCAAGTCCATTGTTACAGTTATTGTGCAAATGCACCTCACTGAAGGTCTCCCATGTCCTCACTGGCCCTTTTTTTTCCTCCAAATCTGATGTCTTCCTATAGCAATTAATCCCTCCTGAAGATGTGTCCAAGGTGAGCGAGTCGGACAATGTTCTACTGTGAACCATAAGTTTTCTTTGGTCTCTCTTCCTAGTCTGTCTTAGTCCGTAAGCTCTGCTAAAACCTGTCTACCATGGGTGACCCTACTGGTCTTTGAAATAGCAATGGCATAACTTCCAGCATCACAGCAACATGTAAGGCACCACAGTATGACAAACTGACAGACGGGTGGTGGCGTTTAGAATTACAGACGGCTAAATATTCAAATTGAGAACAGATGCCTAGGAATTCAGAAGTGTGGAGAAGTGAAGAAGGTCAGGGCTTTCAGGGGTGGTTTAAGAGCAAGGGCATGAACTTGAGTGTGCCACGAATGTCACTGTAAATCCACCCACCTCCCCCACCAGACTTTGAGCTTTGGGGGTAGAAGTGGTACTTTAATCATCTTTTTGTTTCTAGGTCCTAGCCTCCACGAGGAGCCCTGGTGGCACAGTGGTTAAGAGCTTGGCTGCTAAACAAAAGGTCAGCCGTTTGAATCCACCACCTGCTCCTTGGACACCCTACATGACAGTTCTACTCTGTCCTATAGAGTCACTATGAGTCGGAATTGACCTGACAGCCTCAATGAAGGGAACAAGGAAGGGAGAAACACTAGGAGAGAAGTAAAAGAAGGAACAAGGTAGAAGAGAAGATAAAGAGAAGGAGGCTCTGTCTCTGCCCCCCTCAACCTGATCCTCTCCCTGGACACACACACCTCGCCCTCCAAGGCAAATCACTTGTAGTTTCCAAATGCGTTTTTCTGTTTTGCACATTTGTTCTTGCTGCACCCTGAATTAAAGTAAGACGTTTGGATGCTCACAACAAAATATAAAAGCATCATGCACACAACAAGCACTTCTGAGCTTTGCATAATCCTTAGCCTGGTTAGGGATGGGGTAAGGGTGCTTATCCAATTTCTTTTTTAAAGGCTAAAAATTTAATGTTTTTTTTCTCTTGTCAAAATTGCCAACAGTCCCGCCAAAATATTATATGCCTACTTGGCATACCCATTCTTTTCCCCTTTCTTTGCCAGTTAACTTGTATTGGTCATAATAAAGACTCTGAAATCATTTTAAAAAAAAAAAATTCCCACTTTCTTTTAAAGGAGGCCTTGGACGAGAAGTAGGAAAAAGCATGTAGTTTGGTATGGTTACATCAATGAGGGCAGGCAAGGGTTTGAGCGGGAAACAGCTCCACTTGAGGCACAATGACATCGAGACACCCGTGGGACTTCCAATTAAAGATGTCCGGTGTGCAGCTGAATACACCTCTATATAGAACTCTGCTAGGAGGTATCCTTTATTCGTGTTAAATGTGAGACTGCACTTTGGAATGAAATTATTATAGCTGATGAATAATTTACAAAATAAAACCCAAATATTCTAAAATTTTGAATGAGTAAGCTTTATGGTCGGGCCAGGAGCCCTGGGGGCACAATGGTTAAGCACTGGGCTTCTAACTGAAAGGCCGACAGTTCAAACCCATGAGCCACTCCGCGGGAGAAAGACATACTAGGCTGCTTCTGTAAAGACCCCAGCCTTGGAAACCCTATAGGGCAGTTCTACTCTGTTCTCTAGGGTTGCTATGAGTCTGAATCAACTCAACAGCAATGGGTTTGGTTTTTGGAGTGTGGGTGGGAAGGTAAAATGAACAGAGGAAGAAAGGAGAGAAAGGATTGAGGGCAAGAATGACAGTGAGGCTAGGAGACAAAGAGGTGGAGTAGGGGAGAGAAGGCGCATGAAAGAAGAAATGGGAGAGAAATGGACTGGGAGAGAGAGGGGGAGGAATGGGAGTGGTGGGGACAAAGGGAACGACACAGAAGGTTTAGAACATACTGAAGTCAGCTCGTTTCTCAACATCAAATGATTGTATATTGCCTTGCTACCCACTTGGACAATGGGCACTGGAGTAAACTATTATCTAACATTTTTGAGAGTATTTGCTAAATTCAGTTCTTTTGATAATCTTACCACATATTAGTTTAGCTTGGACTAATATAAGCAACCAAATGATCCTCTGTTTTGAGTGCCCTTGTGAAACGCTAGATAGAGCTGTCTAATATGGTAACTACTAGCCATAATGGCTACTGGACAATTGAAATGTGGCTAATTCAACTGAGGAACTGAATTTTAAAACTTTATTTAATTTTAGTTAATTTATCAGAGTACGCTGTGTATACCAAAGGAGGTAAAAGTGAGAAATATTAGTATAAATGAACACTTAAAAAAAAGTGATAACTATGTTATTATTTTAAAGTATATTAGAAAACTATAACTAGTACATCAAACTGATGATTTTATAGATATGTATCACTTAGGAAAAGAAAAAATGAAACAATTGTGTTTATTTAAAGATAAATATATGAATGATAGCACTAGTAGTACATGGACATGACATAAATTGTAAAGGTGATCTGCAAATGATTAAAGTTTGGGAAATACTAAACTAAATGGATTACAGGTGGTCCCCAACTTACGATGTATGTGAGTTATGATGAACCACACTTAATGGCGGTCCATTTTTTTATGATGTGTATTTTTTATGTGCATATACATGCATGTATAAAAATATATCTGTAAGTTTAAATGTAATGTTTCCAGCCCTCAAAGACAAATAAAGATCAGTTTTATAAAGATACTGATAAAAAAAGCACTAATAATGAAAACTAAAAACCAAAAATAAGCTGCTTATGTTATAACCAACTTATGACAGAATCGTCGGAACAGAAGCCCATCGTACACTGGGGACTGCATGTATAATGAAAACTGTCGAATAGCTTTAGTTTGTTAGCAGGGACTCAATGAGTAAGAGAGAAGAAAAGAAGGGTCATTTTTTCAATTGTCATAGAAGAAAAAAAACAACTCGTTGCCTTCAAGTCAATTCCAACTCATAGCAACCCTACAGGACAGAGTAGAACTGCCCCACCGGGTTTCCAAGGAGCAACTGGTGGATTCGAAGTGCCGATCTCTTGGTTAGCAGCTGAGCTCTTAATCGCTGTGCTACCAGGGCTCTGTTGCCATAGAAGAGTGAGATAAGGAAAAAAAAAAAAAAAAGGTGGAGGTGTGAGACTGCAAAAATCTGCCAAGACAACACAGACTTAGAGGACTTTAAGCTAAGCACTGGGGTTGTTGTAGATGCGAATGGGCCACTCACCACCAACACTCCAGCTCTTGCGTTTACTTGCTGGGTAAATTAGGGCAAAATGGTGATGATGATATCCCAGGGATATTGTGTGGTGTAATAAGGTATATCAACATAGGCTGCAAACTGTACAGAACCAAAGACATACGTTACTCTATTTTACTCACTCATTATTTTCTTTAGCTTCATCTCCTCTTCCGGGAAACCACCTGGATCCCATTTTAGTGGATCACAGATATTTTATTAAGGAGTACTAACCAATTGCTAAGCTTTTGACATCCTGTTTCCTGTGGTATGATGACCAGAGTGTTTTCACTTGGTCTAAAAACCCTTCTAAGGCCCAGGACAAGTGCTCCATTATAAAGCCTGGGTCTCTGACTGTTGGGTAATTAATGTAGAGTGTGTGTCATCTTGCAAGCAACCCCCAAGTCCTTACATCTGCTGATCCTCTGAAAAAGATACCAGGATTTTGCCAGAGTGTGCCCTGAAAAATAGCCAAGGCACAAATTAACACCCACTTTCCAGTAATGGGAATCGTTCTTGAGAAAGCCACTTCCGTAAAGCCCGAGGCAACCTGGAATAATACAGGAGCCAAGACACAATTTATGACTTCACAAAGAAGACAGAATTCTGATCCAGCCGCAAACTAGCTGCTGGGTTTTTTCCTTTCCTACGCAAGCTGCATTTTAAAGGGCTGACACTCTCAATTTACAAGCCTAGCCTTTGAGAGGGATGTTTTAGATAGCTGAAGATTTATTTGAATGCCAGGGCTGAAGACGATGGAGAGTTTGGGTCTTCTTCAATCGTTTCATCTTAGAGGTGGAGGCACTGAAGCCCAGGAGGTAAGTAACTTGCCTACAGTCACACAGCTATACAGACAATGATACTGCCAGCCCTGAAACGAAAGCATTGGTTCACTTCTGCTTCCAGCTTCACAAAATAACTCCATGGAATTTAAACATCTCTTACTCCAAGAGATTACGCTTCTATAAAAGAGGTAGTACCTAATGTGGGGACCAAAGTTACAGTCCACGTGTTAAGGTGACACAGGATAACACCTTCATTCACTGCTGGTGAGAATGTAAATTGGTAAAAACTATTTTGAAAAGAAAACTTGGCAATACACATCCAATGCCTTAAAAATGTCCAAACTGAAATGAAGAAAACTAAAGATACAAGCGACAGATTAGTCCAAAGGACTAACGGACCACAACTACCATGGCCTCCACCAAACCAAGTCCAGTAAAACTAAAAGGTGCCTGGCTATCACCACTGACTGTTCTGACAGGGATCAGAGAGGGTCCCAGACAGAGCTGGAGAAAAATGTAGAACAAAATTCTAACTCACAAAAAAAGACCAGACTTACTGGCCCGACAGAGATTGGAGAAACCCCAAGAGTATGACACCCTTTTAGGTCACGAATGAAGTCACTCTTGAGGTTCACCCTTCACCCAAAGATTAGACAGGCCCATAAAACAAAATGAGACTAAAGGGGCATCACCAGCCCCAGGGCAAGGACTAGAAGGCAGGAGGGGACAGGAAAGCTGGTACTAGGGAACCCAGGGTAGAGAAGGGAGAGTGTTGCCATGTTGTGGGGTTGTTAACCAATGCCATAAAACAGTATGTGTACTAACTGTTTAAAGAGAGGCTATTTGTTCTGTAAACCTTCATCTAAAATACAAAAAAAAAAAAAAGTTCAAACCTTTTGACACAGAATTTCTACTTCTAGGAGCCTTTTCCTGAGGAAATAACTGGACAAGTGAGCAAAAATGTATATACAATATGTTCTCTTGCAAATGGTAGTAGGTAATAGCAAAAAAACCTGGTAACAGCGTAAATATATAACAGCAGCAGTCAGGTGATACAAATTTGGGTATGGCCATCCGCGGAATATTATGTACTCAATAGAAACTATATCATCTATTTATAGTCACTAACAAGAGAGAAATGTTCATGATATGTGGTTTAAAAAGCACATTATAAACCATGTTACAAAAAAAAAAAAAACATCATATGTAGTATGATCCCATTTTTGTTAAGATTAAGCATTTTTATTTACTGGCAGACAATAAAAATATCAGAGATTATCATCGGATAATAGGACCACTGAAGGCTTTTAATTTTGCTTTTGTTTATTTATATTTTGTAAGGTTTGCAATGACTATGTACTGATTATGCCCTAAGAAGAGTTTTTAAAAGGTCTTAAAAAAGAAACAGATTTATTATTTACTACCCGACATCGATATCAACAAGAGAATAACCTTAATGCCTCCTCTACTGGCAGGTTCCACTAGTGAGATGGTGATCCTTATCTCTACTCCAGCATCTGTCAAGCCCTCCTAATTACTCCTGCATGTGGCCACAGTGGAACTGGCTCCTTCCATCATAGGTGCCATTAAGAGCCTCAGCCTAGGACACAAACATGACCTCTGTGACCACCGCCCTTCCTTGCCCATGTACCTGCCTCCCTTTTGCTCTCTTGCTTCTGTGTCTGGTTCTTCCTCGCCTTCCTTCTACACTGAGAGAGTGTGATGCAGCCAAAGGAACCTTTGCTTTGACATCAGTTGGCCTGAGTTCAAGTACTGGCTCTGCCATTTACTTGCTGCCAAACATTAAGCAAGACTCTTCACTTCTCTGAGCCCAAGTTTCTTCTTTTGTAAAGGTGTAACTTAAGTAGAACAAAATGCACAACTTTTAAATGTAAAGTTCATTAAGCTTGGACAAATATTTACACTCAAGTATCCACTATCCCAATAAAAATACAGAATGTTTCCATCACCCAAAAAGTTCCCTCCTGGCCCCTTCTAGTCAATTGCCCCAAACTGAGGCATGCACATTCTGATTTCTATCTCTATAGCTTACTTCCATCTGTCCTAGATCACCTAAATGGAATCCTACAGATAAACTCTTTCGTATCTGGCTTCTTTTGCTCCACATAATATTATTGAGATTCATTCATGATGTTGTGTATCGGCAGCTTGTTCCTTTTTGTTGCTGAGCATATTCATTGAATGAATATGCCACAATTTATCTACTTACCTATTGATGGACTAATGTCATCTGGGTTGTTTCCAGTTTGGGGCTATTATGAATAAACTAAACCAAACCTATTGCTGTTGAGTCTATTCTTACTCATAGCGACCCTATAGGACAGGATAGAACTGCCCCGTAAGGTTTCCAAGGCTGTAATTTTTACAGAAGCAGACTGCCACATCTTTCTCCCTCGGAACAGCTGATGGGTTCAAACCCCCAACTTTTTGGTTAGCAGCCGAGTGCTTAACCACTGAGCCACCTTTTCACTTCTGCACAGTGAGGGGTAATTCCTGAAGAAACAGCTAAAATGGAACTGATCTTTTCTTGCAAAAGTGCTTGCAAAGTAGGTCTCCAACACGGTGTGAATGGACAAGAGGCAAAAAGCAACCAACCATCAGAGAAATGGAAATCAAAAGTCCAATGAGACCCTACTTCACACCCACCGGGATGGCTAGAATGAAAAAGTCAGATGATAACAAGTGTTGGCGAGGATGTGGAGAAATGCTCATAACTTGCTGGTGGGAATGTAAATAGTGTAAGTAGTGCAGCTGCTGTGAAAAAACCGTTTGGTGGCTCTTCAAACAGTTAAACATAGAAATCCCAGATGGCCCAGCAGCAATTCCACTGCTAGGCATATACCCAAGAGAACTGAAAACACATATTCACACAAAAACTCGAACACAAATGTTCATAGAAGGATTATTTATAGTAGCCAAAATGCAGACACAACCCAAACGTCCACAACTGATGAATGGATAAATGTAGTCTATACACACAATGGAATATTATTGGGCATAAAAAGGAATGAAATGCTGGTACATGCTACAACATTATGTTAGATAAAAGAAGCCAGTCACAAAGGACCATATATTGTATGATTCCATTTATATGAAATACCCAGAATAGGCATACCTATAGAGACAAGGAGTAGATCAGTAGATGCCTGGGGCCAGGAGTGGGGATTAGGGAGAATTTTTTTTTTAGGAAGTGAATGGTATGGGTTTTCTGTCTGGGATGATGAAAATGTTCTAAAATTAATGGTGGGGATGGTTGCACAACCTGGCGAATATATTAAAAACCAATGATTTATATACTTTAAATATGTGAATTGTATAGTCTATGAATTATACCTCAATAAAACTGTTATTAAAAAACAAAAAAACAAGGTAGAATACAGAAGAGCTGCAGGGACCAGAAGTTCAAGACTAATTCAGAAGAGGACGTGGAACAAGGGATATCATTGCTAATGTCAGATGGATCTTGGCTGAAAGCAGACAATATCAGAAAGATGTTTACCTGTGTTTTACTGACTACACAAAGGCATCTGACTATGTGGATCATAATGAATTTTGGATAACATTAGGAAGAATGGGAGTTCCAGGACACTCAATTGTGCTCAGGCAGAACCTGTACATAGACCAAGAGGCAGTCATTCAAACAGAACAAGGGGATACTGTGTGGTTCAAAACTGGAGAAGGTATGCAACAGGATTGTATTCTTTCGCCCTACTTATTCAATCTGTGTCTTGTTTTAGCCATCTAGTGCTGCTATAACAGAAATACCACAAGTGGATAGTTTTAACAAAGAGAAGTTTATTTCCTCACAGTAAAGTAGGCCAAAAGTCCAAATTCAGGGAGTCAGCTCCAGGGGAAGGCTTTCTCTTTCTGTCGGCTCTTGAGGAAGGTCCTTATCCTCAATCTTCCCCTGGTTGAGGAGCTTCTCAGGTGCAGGGACCCCAGGTCTAAAGGACACACTCTGCTTTCTTGGTGGTGTGAGGTCCCCAACTCTGCTTGCTTCCCATTCCTTTTATCTCTTGAGAGATAAAAGGTGATACAGGCCGCACCCCAGGGAAACTCCCTTTATATTAGATCAGGAATGGGACCTGGGTAAGCCTGGTGTTACAATCCTAACCTAACCCTCTTTAACATAAAATTACAATCACATAGTGGATGACAACCACAGGATACTGGGAATCATGGCCTAACCAAGGGGATACACATTTTGGGGGGACATAATTCAATGCTGAACAAATAATCTGAAAAGTCAGACTATATGAAGAAGAACACGGTATCAGGGTTGTAGGAAGACTCATTAACACCGTGCCATATGCAGATGACACAACCTTGCTTGCCAAAGATGAAGATCACTTGAAGCACATACTGATGAAGGTCAGAGACTACAGCCTTCAGTATGGATTATGCCTGAATGTAAAGAAATGAAAAATCCTCACAACTGAATTTGTAAGCAACAGCATGATAAATGAAGAAAGTATTGAAGTTGTTAACAATTTCACTCTACTTGGATCAATAATCAATGTCCATGGAAGGAGCAGTCAAGAAATCACACAACGTATTGCATTGGGCAAATGTGCCTCAAAAGACCTTTTTAAAGTGTTAAAAACATGTCACTTTGATGACTAAGGTGCGCCTGACTCAAGCCATGGTCTTTTCAATTGACTCATATACATGTAAAAGCTGGACAATAAAAAAGACAGAAGAAATTGGAGTACTTGAATTGTGGCGTTGGCAAAGAATACTGAATATACTGTCAATTGCCAGAAGAACAAACAAATCAGTCTTAGAAGAAATACAACCAGAATGCTCCTTATTAGCAAGGATGGTGAGGCTTCAGCTTGGTTACTCTGAACATGCCGTAAAGAAAGAGCAATTGCAAGAAAAGGACATCATGTCTGGTAAAGCAGAGGTCAGAGAAAAACCCTGAGTGAGGTGGACGGACACAATACCTTCAACAATGAACTCAAACATACTAACAATCATGAAGACGGCACGGGATCGAGTAACGTTTCGTTCTGCTATACATAAGGTCGTCATGCGCTGGAGCTGACTCCGTGACAACTAACATCAGTAACAAGAGAGTCCCAGGACTTGCCACTTCCCAGATGAAGAGGGGTTCAAAGTAACATGAGAGCCATTCTTGTACTTTAGTTGTACTTCTGTAGAACATGTATGGGTATATGTATATTACTAAGCTCTTAGGAAACTATAAATCTGTGCTGTCCAATACGGTAGCCACAAGCCATATGTGGCTATTTAAATTGAAATTATTTAAAATGAAATAAAATTTAAAATCCAGTTCCTCATTCACACTAGCCATATTTCAAGTGCTTAACAGCCACATGTGACCCGTGGCTCCAACTGTTAAAAAAAAACCCAAAACCCGTTGCCATCGATTCGATCCCAACTCACAGCGACCCTATACACGGGGCAGATAAAGAATATTTCCATCATCACAGAAAGTTCTTAACAGACAGCACTGCTACTATGGGTTCAATAACTTCTTACCAATCCCTGTTGCTGCCTTTAAAGCCTCGACTTAAAAGAATCCTTTCAAGTATTGTTGAAATTAACAGTCTGTATCTACACCAGGCAAGGAAGCAGGTCTCCATACAGAATGGAGCTGTAACTAGGCCCATTCCTGATGGGTGTGTCAATTGCCACATATTATGCACTTGCTTTGTCCTGGTGGGACACTGGATGCTTTTTCCTTCTTTAGAAGAAGAAGAAAAACGAAGAAGGAAAAGAATTCCAGTATTGTTTTTATAATACTGATGGAATAATAAACAATTGTTTAATGTTCTGAGCTGCAAGATTTAGCCCCGAGGGGAATAGGAGGGAAGATAAATCAATATTTACCAGTAGTCCTTATCCTACGTTAAATATTAGCTTAAACTTAAAAACCTCGTGGTCTTTGTTGCTGCCTCTCCTTAAGCCCTCGTTTCACTGGTCTTTTGCCCTTGGAGAGAAATAATTATTTCAGAAGCACTGAGAAATAATATCTGGACTATGTCCATTATATATGTTATACTGTCGTCCTTAATAGTTATTGTAAATGCAGGGGTCACAGATAAACACCGCCTGACTGGAATGGTTCAACCTTTGTAACACAGCAACATAAATCTCAGTGGGAGTCAGCCAGTACTACTAATAAAACTGGACTGTGAGCAAAATCAAGAGTAATTTGCCAGAAGTTTTGACAAACCCTTGTGAGCTGAACTGGGGGGTCTCATATTTCACCGATTTACATTAACCCTCGAAACTAAAGACACTGGCAGTTGCTCCTAGACCTATAGGCCTTGGTGGTGTAGTGGTTAAGAGCTACAGCTGCTAACCAAAAAGTCCGCAGCTCGAATCCACCAGGCACTGGAAACCTTTGGGGCACACTACATTGTCCTATAAGATCACTATGAGTCGGAATCGACTCGATGGCAACAGGTTTGGTTTTGGTTTACTATATAAACATAGTTGGAACCTCCAGGCTTAAGCAAAGAAGGCACTGGGCGTAGGATTTACCATTTGTTCAGCTTGCCCAGCCACACCCCTTGACTTCTTTGCCACTGGGAATACAACAAAGCTCAGCCTTCAGAGAAGCCAGAGAAGAAAGGTCTCAATAGGGAGCGTGGAGCCAAAAAAAAGTTATTATATAACATTGGCTAGATGGTCAAACAACAGATTTCACGTTGCATATTAAAATATCCATGTGTATTGCCCTCCCTGGGGTCTCCAAGTAAAGATACTTTATAAACACTAAACTGAATAAAACTCCCAGCACTTCTCTGTGGGGAATGCATATTAAACACCAAGCTTATCGATGGCAAAGCGACGCCCTGAGAGGTGAAATAACTTGCCTTAAATCACAGCGCGCCAGGAGTAGCCCAGGTGCACTGGCGTCTGAACCTGCTTTGTAAAGGCTCATTATACTTGTATAGAATATTAAAAGAAATACAATCATTATACAAAGAACATGGGAAGTTAAGCAGTTATTTAATCAAAGTCACTTAAATGATTTATGGTTGGAAGGATCAAAGAATCAATGTTACAAAATTAAGTAAAAGCCAACACAAAAGCAGCATGGGGGGGGGATTTGGTTTTCCCACGTTTTAACTCTTTTGTGAAAGAGCATCCAACAACTATTTGTGATGAAAGTAAATCTTTTTCTTTTTTCCTGGGAGGAAGGAAAAATGAAAACAAAATTTGTGTTGCTCAACTCACTCACTGAGAACACCCAGCCTTTGAAAAGGCTCCTAATCCCCTCACCTTTGTTCCCAACTTTAGCTACAGAAGGGGCAAAAATCTATTATTTCTCCTTTAGTCCTTTAAGCCAACAGCTGAGAAAGAGCCCAATACCAAATGCCCGTTAAGACCAACCTGGTGGTTCCATTACCAGCCCACAACCAGCATGACTCTCGTCCCCCTTCCCCCTTGCTCTCCCTGTCTGCCACTATTTGGCACTCTTTCCAAACCAAACCCATTGCCACTGAGTCAATTCCGACTCATAGCGACCCCAGAGGACAGAGTAGAACTGCTCCACAGGGTTTCCAAAGAGCGGCAGGTGGATTCAAACGGCCAACCTTTTAGTTAGCAGCCAAGCTCTTAACCACTGTGGCACCGGGGCTCCTTCCATCTGACCAGCTTCACTGAAAAAAGAAAACCAGCTGCCATCAAGTCAGCTCTGAGTGATGGTGACCCGTGTGTGTCGGAGCAGAACTGTGCTCCACAGGGCTTTCAGTGGCTGATTTTTCGGATGTAGATCACCAAGTCTTTCTTCTGAGGTGCCTCTGGGTAGACTCGAACCTTCAACCTTTCGGTTAGTAGCCGAGTGCATTAACCATTTGTACCACCCAGAGACTCCAAATGAAAACAAACATCATGCTTTATTTCTCTGTATTCCCTCTCATGCCTCTCCACCAAACACAAGCACGCTCATCATCCAGTATGGAGCCTAGCCCATAGGAAAATGAATGTTTTGTTAAGTGCAAAATGAGAAGTTTTACTTCTTGGTGGTGATCTGAAGGAAATCATGAGAACTACATTCTGCTTGCTCTGTTTCTAAGAATAAGGATCATTCCAGGGTACAGGTGGGTTAAGGGGCACAGAAAGACTGTGGTCCAAAACATACAACAAGCTGGGCTGTAAAGAACCTCATTTCATGCTTATTCTTAGTCCCACGGGCATTAGCCATGTTTCCCCACAGAGTGCTCCCACACTTTACTCAGGCCTCTACTCAGACATCAACCCCATTCAAAGAGCACCCCCGATGCCAACTGTCTCTAGCCTCACCTGTTTAATTTTGCTTCAAAGCAGTTATCATCACTTACATTCTGTATTTGTGTATTTATTTATTGTCTGTCTCTCCTCTAAAACATAAGCCTTATGAGGGCAGGGACTTTTGTTCACTGCTGTATCCCCCCGTTCTAGAACAATATCTGTCATCTTAGTAGGTACTCAATAAATACTTATGGAATAAATGAATGAACAAATAACTGTCATTAGTTGAGAAAACACTGAGTATCTAATCATAATAAAAAATCATTTGCCACTGAGCAGACATCGACTTACAGCGATCCCATGTGTGTCAGAGTGGAAATGTGTTTCATAGGGTTTTCGATGGCTGATTTTTTGGAAGTAGCTTGCCAGGGCTTTCTTCCAAGGTGCCTCTGGGTAGACTCGAACTTCCAACATTTTGGTTAGCAGTCCAGAGTATTAACTGTTTGTACCACTCAGGGACTCTGCCTAATCATGATAATATGTAATAATACTGTGTGCCTACTAGATACCAGGTGCTGTCCTTAATACTTTCAATAAACTTATTGGGTATTCTATCAAGACAATGATTTTCTATCAATGGGTGATATTCTGTTTTTAATCAATAAAAATCTTCTTGCCACATTACAGATGCAGTGACACTTGTCTATAGGGTATTCAGTACCTCCTCTTGCTCTAGCTTGGCAAGTTTGTAACTTCTGCCAATAAGAGTATTAGAATGATTGCTACTGTATTCATTTCATTTTCACAAATATCCATAATGTTTGTGCACTGGAGCCTGCTGGAGAAAAAAAATTCTTTTTTTAAGCCAACTCTAAAACACCACAATAAGCAGATTTAAATGTTTTCATTTCATCTAAATAAACCAGTCGTGTAGCATGGTAGATGAATCTTCCGAATAGATGACAGATGGTAAGCTTTTCTGGGGAAGGTAGCTTGAGACTTAACCTCTAAGACTGATTGCTTTCTTAATGAAGACAAGGCAATCCATTTGAAGTTCTCAGTTAATTTCATATCAAGTGATTTCTACTGACTAAAGGATACAGTATGGTGTCTGATATGGTGAAAACAGCGAATAAAATATGTGAGGTTTGGAGACCAACAGACCTTGGTTTGATTTCTAGCTCTGTCCGTCATCCATTGCCTCAAGTTAAACAAGATGCTAAGTGTCTTCTCTGTTCAACTGTCACTGTGTAGCTGACAAGAAATAATTGTTGAGTCTGAGGGTTAATTTCACCGTACTTATGAGCTATGTTAACCTATGATTGTTTCATGGATGCTGGCAGAAGATACGAGACTCCTGGGTCAGAAACAAAGGACATTATTGCACACAACACAGCAAGCAGCATAAGCATCAGCATTGGAATGGGTTCCCTTTGCCCTCAAATCCAATCGGGGCAATGCAGAAGGATCCAGATAGATGCTGTGCATGCAGTGATTTGTGACACAGCTGAGGAACACTGTGAAATGTACTTCTTTTAAAGAAAGCAAGAAGCAACCCTTCTCTTTTTCCTGGAGGTAGACCTTACCTCATTTCTCAAGGTTGCTTGCTGAAAACAAAACGCTGAAGAATGATCCAGGTAAAAAAAAATCAGGTCCTTGCATTCTTGGCACACTCAGCAAGACATGTAGAGGCATGACAGACCCATGAAGGGCTGTCTTCTCAAAATAAAAAATATGATTAAATTATGTCCCTCAGTGCCTACAACATGGTACCCAAAGATAACACTTGTCTCTTTTCTCTCTCTCTCGGAAAGGGAAAAAGCATCCACTCGCTTTTAGCGTTACTACTCTACCACTCAAGGAGGATACTAAAATGTTTGAGCTGGAAGACATTTTGGAAACCAAATGGTTGCAAAATTTCAGGAAACCATTAAAAATTACATCAAATTTTTTTTTTAAAGTGATGGAAAAATGCTTCATATAATGTTAGGAAAAAAGCAGAATACAAAACTGTATTTATGACATCAAAATATACATTAAAAAAAAAACCCACTGCTGTTGAGTCGATTCCAACTCATGGAGACCCTGTAGCATATGCATAAAATATACACTAGCATACACATAACGCTTTCCAGCATTTTACAAATTCTACAATAATATATCACTTGTTTTAATTAAAAAAAAAAAATGCTCTTGTCCAGTCCCTTTACTTCACAGATGAGGAAACTGAGGTGCAGACAGGTTAAATGTCCTTCTCCAGATGCCCAGCAGGTCCTAGAATAAACACCCTTTGATTCCCAATGCTGTGCCTTATGCCCTCTCCTCTCTTCTAGGGATTTGCAAGGGGCAGCAGGGTAAGGCTGGGTATGGAAGGTCTGGCCAAAGTAACCATGACCCTCTGAACTTGGGAGAAAAGGTTCTTTGGGTATTGAATGGCTGCTGGCAACTGGACTCAAGTTCCCCGCCCATTACTATACTGGACAAGAGGGAGAAGATGAATCCCCTTAGGGCTGAGCTTCTAATGGTAAGCCACTCATTGTTAATAGCTGGCAGTTGACTGAAATGTGGCTTAACCCAGGGCAAAACAAAGCCCTGAGACTCCAGCAGGCAGGGCTGAGGCTGGGCTCTGGTGCAAACTCCCACAGGGTTGGCTTCAGCCTGAGCTATCTGAATTACTTGTCTAGACGGTTCCTATTTCACTGGATAATTAAGTGGTCTTCCGGCTCACTTAGTAATGTTCACAACTTACGTAACACGTCTTTCTGAATCGTGCACTCTTTCTCTTCTTCACTATTATTTTCAAATGACAGTTTTGTATCACTATACTTTTTATTTTGTTTGTTTGTTTTGTTTTGTTTTTGGTAGCAATGACTTGGCTATCCACTCATTTCAGGAGAAGAACCCACCACAAGCAATTAGAAGATCTAACTGAAGAATTGGTCAATTAGCTCAGTTGGGTTAGAGCGGACCTGTTGGGACTTCTTGGGGTTTATCTCTAAAAGGCCTTCAGGGGGAACCATTGTTTAGGAAGCACTGAATTTTTACGGTGATGGAAAATTTGTTAACAGATATTGGTGGTAGTTGCACAACATGATTTATGTCATTGGTGTCACTGAATCGTACAGGTGAAAGATGTTGAGTTGGCAAACGTGTTACCTGTATTTTTACAACAATAATAGTAAAATAGTCTTTCAGTGTGATTCTGGACCTGATTCCACAGGGAGTATACATGGGCTGGGGATGAGGCTTTCTGATGCCTGTTATAGACAACTTGAGCTAATATTCCAATGCTCACACCAGGCTTTTCTCTAGGTTTGAGGGTACAGAGACCAAAGATTGTAGTCTTTACCTTCATGGAGCTTGGAGTCTGGGGCAGAGACAGAACAAAGTTCCCAACGGCAATAAAAAAACCAAACCTGTTGCCGTTGAGTCGATTCCGACCCACAGCGACCCTATATGTACAGAGTAGAACTGCTCCATAGGGTTTCCAAGGAACGGCCGGTGGGTTCAAACTGCTGGCCTTTTCGTTAGTAGCTGAACTCTGAACCACTGCACCACCAGTGGCAATACAACAGGGCAATTGCTAGGAACTACATGATTCCTCTGCTCCCATCCTCAGCTCCACCTCTAAATGCTGGACAATGGAAGAAAGGGCGTCCCCAGCTGAGGACATACCAGAACAGAGAGATCTGAGCGTGGATGAAAGGAAAACACACAGCCAAGTACAGGCTTTTCAATATGAACTCCCGAAAACCCTGTGTTCTGCAAAATTGTGCCCTGTAAATAGTATGTTTATGGGGAAAATAAAGGGCCAACCACTAGAAACCTGTGAAATTTTGTAAACAGATGCCAGCAAAAATAATAACTGGTTCCTTGGGATGCAATCTGACATTCCAAGCAAGGAACAAAGAGTTGTGGAGCCTGCACAAACACCAAAGAGTGAAAGTGCTGGCTTCCAGGTGCTGTGTGATGCAGTGAAGTGGGGCTCTAAGCCAGTGCGTGGTGCTCTTAGTCCGCAGGGCAGTCATTAAAAGGACACAGGAGGAAACCAACCTACCTCAGTCCTAGAGCCTGCGGGCTGCAGGTGCGCTTCTCCTGGAGGGAGCCACAGGTACTGTGGCTTAAAATAGATCTGAAAAGGTTCCTGCCTATGTAGCACCCTGTTGTAATTAGCTGCTGTTGAGTTGGCCCATGGGGACCACAAGCACAAAGGGAATGCATTGGACCATTGTGATCCATAGGGTCTTCCCTGGCTGATTTTTCAGAAGTAGATTGCCAGCCCTTTCTTCCTCATTTGCCTTAGTCTAGAAGCTCTATGGAAAACTGTTCAGCATCATGGCAACACATCAGCCTCCACCAACCGACAGGTGGTGGCTTCACTTGAGGTGCCCTGGACAGGAATCAAACCAGGGTTTCTTGCATGGAAGGCAAGAATTCTACCACTGAACCACCACTGCCCTCTATGCAGCTCCCTAACTGAGAGTTTTTCCTGTCCTGCTGGAATTTCTAAGTCTATACCTGCTATTCCAGCTCTTCCTGCCTAAGGAAAATCACAGATGAGTCAACCTAACTTCCATGGTACATGGACATCGTTCCTCTATTAACCGGTTCGTTTCTGAACTAGCCAATGTCACAGCAACACAAGTTGTAACAGAACAAACAGACTGTGGCTCACAGGACAGCTGAGCCTGGAACACAAACCCTATGAAGCTGCCAGAGCATCCAGCCATAGCAGAGAGAGGCCCTTTCAGGCCAGGAAAGATGACTTGCCCGTCAAGCAACCATAAGAGATGGAAAAGGGACAACAGAAAAATAATTGCGAGTATGGAATACCATAGTGGCGTCAGGTTCTACCTGTAACCTGCAAGTTTACTGTATTATTGTTTTGTGTGAATTACATGGATTTTCACAATTTTGTGTTGACATTTTTGTATGTGATGGGATGCCCAGTGTGGAGCACTTATGCTGCATGGGACTAAAGGTACAACCAGGCAAGCCACCTGCAAATATTCGGGGCTTGGTTGGCACAAGGGTTCCAGAGTGGAGCCTGTCTATGGAGACAGGTTTACCGTGCTTGGTACCAATTCACAGGCAGGTACAGGGGGAAGTAGATGAGGGATCAGCAGAACCCAGCACTCAATGGGGAAAATGCTGAACAGGGTTGCTTATCCTGATGGGTAGTGCATTGTCCTAAACGGCACGGTGCCTGGCCTTGGCCATCCACCACCACTAGGTGCTATTGAGTTAATTCCTACTTATGGCAACCCCATGTCTGTCAGAGCAGAATTGTACTCCAGAGAGTTTTCAGTGGCTGATTTTTTTTTTAAGCAGATAGGCAGGCCGTTCTTCCAAGGAGCCTCTGGGTAGACTCGAACTGCCAACCTTTTGGTTAGCAACCAAGTGTGTTAACCATTTACACCACCCAGGGACTCCACCTTGGCTATAGTAGGGAAAAATAAAAACCTAAAAAATTGCCTGCGAAAGAGATTTTACCGCCAAGATCTAAAAAAGCAAGTGGAAATTAAATAATAAAATGGGCACATGGTAACTAGAACATAATCTCCTTGCAGGCAGGGACTCACTCCTGACCCAGTGCCTGAAGAAAAAAGGTGTACAATAAATTCTATTAAGTAAAAGAAAATATCCAATATGACATTGTGGGCATGAGCCACATTTAGAAAACACATCCGTGCATTATTTTTTCTCAAACACGCGAAACACCACTTTACCAATCTGCATTTTTCTTAAAAAGGGTTTCTTAGGCCCACATAAACCAGAGACTACATCAGACTGAGACCAGAAGAACTAGATGGTGCCAGGCCACAAACAATGACTGCCCTGACAGGGAGCACAGCAGAGAACCCCTGAGGGAACAGGAGAGCAGTGGGATGCAGACCTCAAATTCTTGTAAAAACACCAGACTTAATGGTCTGACTGAGACTAGAAGGACCCCGGGGGTCATGGTCCCCAGGCCTTCTGTTAGCCCAAGACAGGAACCATTCCCAAAGCAAACTGTTCAGACAGGGATTGGACTGGACTATGGGATAGAAAATGATACTAGTGAGGAATAAGCTTCTTGGATCAAGTAAACACATGAGACTATTTTGGCAGCTCCTGTCTGGAGGGGAGACAAGAGGGCAGAGGGGGTCAGAAGCTAGCTGAAAGAACATGAAAATAGAGTAGAGAGAAGGATTGTGCTGTCTCATTAGGGGGAGAGCAACTAGGGGTATATAGCAAGGTGTATATAAATTTTTGTATGAGAGACTGCCTTGATTTCTAAACTTTCACTTAATGCACAATAAAAATTTTTTAAAAAGCAAAGGGTTTCTTAGACTTTTTCAAATGGGTTGTTTGCTTCTCAAAACAAAAGGAAGGACTAAATCTCCTGCTTTTACAAAGAAAACAACAGGCCCAATTTCTTAGCCTTTGGACAATCCTCCTCAGAACTCTTCAGTAAGCCTCAGTCGATAGCTAATCCCTTGGGTACTGCCAGAAGCTTCTTGCACTTTCCAAATGACACTGCTTTCCTTTTGCAAGATCAGATAACTGTGTTACTTGGCATTTCATTTACGTAGATGTGCTTTACCTATTTGAAATTTATTTTTCCATCTATGTTTCTGTTCCCGTATAAACTGGAACCACTTAAATTTCTTCTACTTTTGCAAAATTTTATTTTAAACTTGGAAACTTGATTTTTCAAAAAATTTTTATTGTGCTTTAAGTGAAAGTTTACAAATCAAGTCAGTCTCTCATACAAAAACTTATATACACCTTGCTATATACTCCTAATACTCCTAATTAACCAAAAAAAAAAAAAAAAAAAAACGACAACAACAAACCCACTGCCATCGAGTTGATTCCAACTCATAGCAACCGTATAGGACAGAGCAGAACTGTCCAATAGAGTTTCCGAGAAGCGCCTGGCGGATTCGAACTGCCGACCTCTTGGTTAGCAGACGTTGCACTTAACCACCACACCACGAGGGTTTCCATACTCCTAATTGCTCTCCACCTAATGAGACAGCATACTCCTTCCCTCCACTATTTTCGTGTCCATTCAGCCAGCTTCTGACCCCCTCCACCCCCTCGTCTCCCCTCCAGACAGGAGATATCAACATAGTCTCATGTGTCTACTTGATCCAAGAAGCTTATTCTTCACCAGTATCGTTTTCTATCCCACAGTCCAGTCCAAACCCTGTCTGAAGAGCTGGCTTTGGGAATGGTTCCTGTCTTGGGCTAACAGAAGGTCTGGGGACCATGACCTCCGGGGTCATTCTAGTCTCAGTCAGACCATTAAGCCTGGTCTTTTTACAAGAATTTGGGGTCTACATCCCACTGCTCTCCTGTTCCCTCAGGGGTTCTCTGTTGTGTTCCCTGTCAGGGCAGTCATCGGGTGTAGCCGGGCACCACCTGAAACTTGATTTTTTAACTTGTGCTTTTTACCACTACTTTTCCATTTTTGCTTTTGCTATTTTAATCACAAATTTTGCTCCTGTTTGGTTTGGCTGTCTACTTTGGCTGCCATTTTTCTCTTATCTTGCTCTTTTGCTATATCTGATTTTGCATTTCAGCTTTTTAATTTCCTTCTCCAAGCCCTAAGGAAGTCTTTTTTTAAAGACCATGTCTATTTCATTCATTTTCTTTGACAGTGTTTGGTTTGAAAAGATCCTCAGCAAATCTCTGTAAAGTGAAAGATTACTGGTACTAAAGTGAAAGAAAATATCAGTGAGAACAGAGTGTCAGTCAAAATATGAAGGCATGGAGTCCTAAGGGCCAATGAGAAGAATCTCTATACTACTTAATATAAGCCTGGAAAGACGAGAGGTTGGCCATAAGGAGCGCGACACGTTGGCCATAAGGATGGCAAGAATTGTAGTTAGAAAAATAAATAAAAGAATCAAGGTTAACATCAGCAGTGATATTATGTGAATATCATGTACCCCCTGATATGATGAGAAGGGTACTGCACCTCTATGGTCTTCTTCCCACCCCCCCCCAAAAAAACCCCAAAACCCTAGTCTAACCGTGAGAAAAAGATCAGACAAACCCATTTTGAGGGACATTCTACAAAATACTTGGCCATGTTTCTCTACACTGTCAAGATCACGAAAAACAAAGACCAAGAAGCTGTCACAGACCAGAGGAGAGTTCAGGGGACATGACAACTAAATGCAATGTGGTATCCTGGATTGGATCCTGAAACAGAAAAAGGACATTAATGGAAAAACTGGTGAAATCTGAATAAAAGCCTGGAGTTCAGTTAATAGTAACATATCAATGTTGGCATCTCAGTTTTGACAAATGTACCTTGGTAATGTAAGATGTTAACATCAGGGAAAGCTGACACCGGGTGAGGGATATACGGGGAATGCTCTGTACTGTCTCTGTAACTTCTGTAAATTTAAAGTTATTCCAAAACAAAGTTTATTGAAAAAATTAATCCAGATAGTAAGTTATTTTCAAACTTCTTGAACTTGTAGCTTTAACCACTGACTCTTTTTTTTTTTTAATCTCTTCTCGACCTCCTATAATTATTTGTATGTTTCAGTTATTGTGAGACGAATGTGTGACTTTAGTGTTTATGCTTCTAAAACTCTTTCTTCTCAGGTCATTTGACTTAATGAGAAGCTCTTCAGTCTTTATCAGTTCTCCTCAATGGGGTAACCATCCTCACTTTTTATCGTCTTGGCCTTCAGGAGTCTGCATGGATACATTCATTCATTCCCTCAGGCATTCATTCCCAGACACACATTGAGAGCCCTGTCATAGGCTGAAACAAGTCCCTGGGCGGTACAAACAGTTACTGCCCTTGGTTGCTGACTGCTGACAGTTTGAGTTCACCCAGAGGTACCTTGGAAGAAAGGCCTGGTGATCTGCTTCTGAAAAATCAGCCATTGAAGAAAACCCTATGGGAGCACAGTTCTACTCTGACACACACGGGGTTCCCATGAACTAAGACCAACTTCAAAGCAACTGGTATCATAGGCCAGGCCCTGAGCTACCCCTCAAGATACACAGATGACTGAGTCTCAGCCCTTAAGTCGTCAAGGTCAGAAAAGGTGAAATTCTGTAGGACTAGCTCATTGCAGAACAAGGGCATATCCCAAGGGCCTTGCTGAAACTGCACAGTATGACTCGCTCTGCTATTTGAAAAACTTTCATTTTCCATATGCCTTTTCATGACTCCATTCCCTCCCCAAGCCAGGACCATGCTATATTCCCCCAAAGTCATAATGCGCTGAGTAATTGCACATAAGGAGCCCCAGTGGCTCAATGGTTAAGTACCTCAATGGTTAAAGTCCCAGTCTGAAACCACCCGCCGCTCCGAGATAAAGATATGGCAGTCTGCTTCCATGAAAATCATAGCCTTGGAAACCCTGTAGGGCAGTTCTACTCTGTCCTATAGAGTTGCCATGAGTCGGAATCAACTCGACGGCAACAGGTTTTATAGCATTTGGCAGCCTGTGCTGTTTTGAACTATGTATGAGTGGTACCTCCACTCCACTGTAAATTCCTGAGTAAGCCCAGCAGACTGTGATGTGGCACCTCACACACATAAGCACTGACGTAAATAAAGCACGTTCAGTGTCAGTACTGAGGGATCTAACATTTGACCATTTGTCAGAAAGATGTCATTTCTAAAATGATTTGTTTCCTCCAAACTCCCACTGAAATATTTTCTATCCTTATTCTATCTAAGATGGACCCAGCCAAACCAAACTCATGGCTGTCAAATTCATTCTGACTCATAGCAACCCTAGAGGACAGAGTAGAACTGCCCCACAGGTTTCCAAGGCTGTAAATCTTTATGGAAGGAGACTGCCACGTATTTCGTATTTCTCCCGTTGACCTTTTGGTTAGAAGTCGAGTGCTTAACCACTGTACCACCAGGGCTCCCAAAGGTGGAAAAGAGCCTGTTATCACCTTCTGTAGAGCATCTTGTCTCTGTTCAATATATCATATACTATATAAGTATATTATGGTCAGATGTCTTACTCTTCAAGTCAAATGTTTCCACCCTTCTTACATTTCACTTTCTAATATTTTAATCATGCTTGTCCTCTCCTGGCCTCCTTTCAAAGTCCCTGCATTCCTCTGACATGTGAAACACGAAACCTGATACATTATTATTGTGTTCTGTTAATTTCAAGTTGGAAGATTTTTAATAGATTTTATAATTGTTAAAACACCCTTCATACTTGCTTTTGGATAAAATACCGTGTGTCTGTCTGCCTGTGACCCCACGCTGATCTCTCCCTTGTTTTCTATCATAAAAATTCCCAGAAGCACATATTATCACTTTCGTTCTTTTCCCCACCCTGATTTTTAAATTTTTAGGTTTTTTTTTTTACTTTTTTTTTATTGAGGTGAAATTCCCATAATATATAAGTAACCATTTTCAAGTGTCCAATTCAGTGGCATTTAGTGCCTTCATAATGTTGTACAACCCCCACCTGTCTCTAGTTTTTAAATCCCCACCCCAATTTTGATTCACGTTACTTCTCCAAGTTAATTCTGATAGATGTGAAAGTGTTGAGATGTATTTTTAAATTCTTCCTGGACCGACCATGTATTATATAAAAGCATCTCTGAACAGCTACAATACCCTCAGTTCATAAACTTGCCCCGATCACGTTCCATTCCTTTCAGTAACTATATCAACTCCAATGACCATGCTTTTTATCCTTGTACACTGGGGCTCTAATTAAGGTACAGTTCCCACAAATGTTCCGGAATTTTATGAAAATATTTGTGTATGAGATCGGTATCAGGATTAGTTCTACTTTATTCCTAAAATCAATCAATGTCAAAGGCCTCATTCTCGGTTTTATATTTAAACATGTTCCACATTCCTGGGCAGATCTTAAACACAGTTAAATAGGTATGTTCTCTGCGTGATGTGTTCCTTCTTTGGCTGCCGAAAGTATGCAACACGTACTAAGTAGAGGAGGCCGAGATGGAAGAGAGAAGTCACAAAGGTGAAGCCACGACACCAAAACAAAAATGGTCCTGGAGGTTCACAAGGGTGTCAAGATGGAAAAGGTTATTTGCATTTTTAAATTCAAATCTGCCATCAAATGTTAGCTGTTCGAAGGAGGCTCACAAGACTTAGTGAATTAAGTCAGAGGGTGCTGGATCGCTCCATAAACTCAGCCTCAACTTGTTGAAATGCCCTTTCCAAAGGATAGTTAATAATGACCTTGGCATTACTTAGTCCTGGTATGAAGACAGTCAACACCTCATGCTGGCACAACTGGAAAATACCAGCATAAAGGGGAGGGTGAAAGAGAAAGAGAAAGAAGGAGTGAGAGTGAGAAAGACAGAGAAGGAAAGAAGAAGGAGAAAGCGGAGGAAGAAGAGGAGGCAGAGGAGAGATAAGATTGAGAATCCGAATGAGTAGAAGACAGGAGGTCTGGAAGTGAGATTAGCCCACTTTGGGTAATCCCAAACCCTGTCATGTACTAGCTATGTGACCTTTCATAACTGAAGTTATTAAATGTCTCTGTTTCTTTACTTACAAAGATACCAACACTTATAAATTTGTACTGAGAATAATCTTATACAGAAGGTGTTTGACACACTGAAACTGCTAAATGTGTTAATTGCTTTCTTTCTTTCTACCTCCTCCAAAAGAAAAAAAAAATTCAACTGCTTCAGTGATTTTTTAAAATATCTTTTTATCCTTAACAACAATCTTATTGTTATATATGAAGAACTATGTTAAGTACCTAACACATTTAAGCATGGTTCTCAAATCGCTTAGAAGATAAACACATGGAAAAAATAGTACATACTATCCTATATCACTAAGTCAGAATTGACTCGATGGCACCTGACAACAACATCCTATATGACATAGCAAATAAGTAGTGGGGACAATATGTGCTTCAAAAACTCAGTGTTGAAGAGATCACTGCTGTGTGGGTAGTCACAGCAAAAGGAGATAGGCTTCCCTCCTGGGGCTCAAAGGAAGGGTCATACTTAGTAAAGAATAGGAGGGCCCTGCCAGCAGAGAGAAAAGTGAAGCACAATTGCAAAGGGTGGAGAGCAACTACTGGGATCATGAGTTGGACCGATTAGACTAGGGTGAATGGTTTGTGTTTGGAAAAATGGAAGAGAGGGCGGGAAAGGTAGGCTCATCCCTTTTGATCAGTGCCAAACTACAGAGATTGGACTTCATCTATCATCAATTAAATACTAACAAATATAAAAAGTTGAATTGGCAAAAGTAGTGTGATAGATATATTTATAACAACGACAGAAAAGAACACATGCTGAGGCTGCTTATATACAAGGAAACTTCATGGGTTTTGGTTTCTTGGTTTGGAGGTTTAGGGTCAAGGTCTTATGGGACTTCCTAGTAATTGGCCTAAGGTCATGTTTAGTGCTTCTGTTCTACCTCCTACTTCATTGAGTAGTGCTTGGGGTCTTAGAAGCTTGCAAGCAGCTATCCAGGGTACAACTGGTCTCTATTTTCCAGGTGAAACAGAAGAAGAAGGTGAGTCAGGAGTAGGAGGAAGAAATGGAATGTGTGGCTAATTGCCTCTATGAGAAACTGCCTCCTTTGCCATGAGACCAAAAGAACTGGATGGTGCTTGGGTACTATTACTGAATGTTTTGATCAAAGATTCTATAAAAGAATCAAAAAGGGGGAAATGCAGAACAGGATTCAAATTCCTATTGAATCCAGGCTTTCTGGAGCCATGGAACTAGATGAACCTCCAAAACCACCGTCCTGAGATAATCTTTAAACCTTAACCCAAAAATATCCCCTGAAGTCTTCTTAAAACCAAACAATAGGTTAGCTTAACTAGTAAAGAATGTCTGCTTTGAGCACTGTGCTCTTTTAAAAACTACAGGCCATAGCTGGGTTACAAATGTCCAACGTTCGGACAACTCCTACTTGCCCTTTAATGGTATGTAAATTTGCTCTCACTTTGAAACGACTGAACCAACCCCTTACTCCCAACAAATTCTTCATCACAATCACCTGCACTTGCCGCACATACAGCTTTTAAATCATTGCAAAGGCTTCAAGGCTTTTCTTGTGCTAACCTAAGGCTAAATGAGAACCATATGCACCTGTTCTTACTTACCCACAAACTCGCCTTAAAGACGCAGTTAGGAACTCATCTCCTTTGTAATCTCAGGACTGCCTGTACCTATATGGGATTGAACTGACAACAGCAACTAGAAACATTAGACAGGAAACTTAGGGGTCAATGAGTTTACATTAGGGGAAAGGAACCATTTGGAAAAGGAGGGTGACAATGGTTGCACAACTTGAACAACGTAATCAGTGTCACTAAATTGTACATGCAGGAACTGTTGAACTGGTGTATGTTTTGCTGTGTATATTCTCAACAACAACAAAAAATTAAAAGATAAAGTATATATGTAAAAACTATGCTAACGAATGTTACCGAGTTTGGTGATTACATGACCAAAGTCATATGGTAAGAAGATTAACCTGGCTACTGTGTGCAGGGTCGACGGGAAGGGTAGAAACCACAGCCTGAGGGACCAAATATGGGGGCTACTGCAATGTTCAGGAAATAGTGTTGAAACCCGGCCAGGGGAGGGGCGGCCACAGGAGGAGAGAAGAAATGATTCCAGAGAAACCATAAGGAAGAGGAGCGTTAGGAGAGGCAGCCAGGGGATTTTTATTAAACAAAACAAAACAAACGAAGACAAGACAGAGAAGCAATACAATATTGTTCTCCAACTATTGTCGCTAAGACATTATCAACATAGAATCATAACGGGTAAAAAATGTAAGATATTCTAAAGCACATTTAAAGTACTTGTACTCAGCAGGAAGGTTTTGTGAGTCTCAACTTGCAACGGGCCCTGAAATGTTAGCATTTTAATTAGGTGAGAAATAATCAGCTTTCTCAAGAAGAATGAGTGGCTCACCTCTTAAAGCATGATAAATTGCTGATACTACATGGATTATTCCCTTGGATTCTTTCTGGTGAGACAGCGTTACAAAACTTAACATCGTTTTGAGTAATATAATCCAACAGCAGGGTTTCCAGTTGTTAAAAATTACTTAATCATTAAATTCAAGTATTAGGTTTCTATCACCAATCCATGTTGGCTCCATGCCTCAGTTAAGACAAACACCCAAATATTATGAGGATCCACCTATACCCTCCCCTCCCCTTGTAAAGAAATTGGATTTCTTTTAAATATAGTTTTAACCCAAACATGTTTTTTTTCTTTTTTTTAATTGTACTTTAGATGAAAGTTTACAGAGCAAATTAGATTCTTATGAGACAATTAATACACATATTGTTTTATGACATTGGTTGCCAACCCCTCGACGTGTCAACACTCTCCCTTCTTGACACAGTTCCCTGTAACCAGCTTTCCTGTCCCCTCCTGTCTTCTAGTCCTTGTCCCTGGACCAGGGTGCCCATTTAGTCTTCTTTTGTTTTACGAGCCTGTCTAATCTTTGGATGAACCTCAGGAGCGACTTCAGTACAGAGTTAAAAGGGTGTCAAGGGGCCATACAATTGGGGTTTCTCCAGTCTCTGTCAGACCCGTAAGTCTGATCTTTCTTTGTGAGTTAGAATTCTGTTCTAAGTTTTTCTCCAGCTCTGTCCAGGACCCTCTATTGTGATCCCTGTCAGAATAGTCAGTGCTGGTAGCCAAGCACCATCTAGTTATGCTGGACTCAGTCTGGTGGAAGCTGTGGTAGTTGCAGTCCATTAGTTGTTTGGAGTAATCTTTCCCTTATGTTTTTGGCTTTCTTCATTCCCCCTTGCTCCAGGCGGGGTGGAACCAGTGGACTACCTTAGATGGCTGCTCACAAGCTTTTAAGACCCCAGACACTACTCATCAAAGTAGGATGTAGAACATTTTCTTTGTGAACTATGTTATGCCAGTTGAGCTAGATAACCCAAACATGTTTTAATTCCTCACTTTGAAAATTCTATTGGCGTGCAACAGACATCCTAACTGCCAAGTACACTGAGTTGATGATTCTGAAGCGATACTATAATACACAGGGCATCCAATTCATTTAGTTTTTAAACAATGAGATTAAAAACCCATTACGCCTATTCAACAGATGAGGAAATTTTAGAGCCCTATGGTTATATTCCAAATCTGACAATCATATAAGATGATGAACAGGAAGAAAAAAATTCCAACAGAGCCTGCGATGGCTGGAAGAACTGGTAATCCAATGAAGCATGCTTGGCAAGGGGTGCTTTCTTCCAGCGAAAATCAGTCTTAAGAGATTAAACTTTATCACTGTAGACAGGACTCCTTGAACAAGGAAGCAATGTGGTAAACACGACAAAATAAATTTATTTAACGTATGTTGTTGTGTGTGCCGTTGAGTTGATTCTGACTCATAGTGACCCTACAGGGCAGAGTAGAACTGCCCCATAGGGTTTCCTAGGATGAAATCTTTATGGAAGCAGACTGCCACATCTTTTTTCCATGGAACAACTAGTGGTTCAATACGTCAGCCTTTCAGTTAGCAGCTGAGCGCTTAACCATTGTGCCACTAGAAAACAGATATATAATTTCATGAACATATATATCTTCACACACATGGCCATACTCTCTTTTTCTTCTCCTTATTAACAGAACATTCTGAAAAACATTCAAGTGTAATTTAATTATGTTCTTATTTCTGAAGGATCTCACTTCAGGTACAACAGCTTCAGGGCCTGTAAAACATCTTGCCTTTTGCTAAATACTCTTCAGGGGTTAGAACGCAATGGTAGGGCTGGTATTCTCATTTCTTGGATGGAAAACTCTGAAGCATACCCAGTGTTCATTTATTTCCTTCTGTCTACTTGGTAATTAATTAATTCATCACCCTGCTCAGGGCAAAGTTTTCAGCAAATGTTCCTGGAGCAGTTTCTCTCATTTTCAGCTGCTACCACCCCAGGTGGAAGGGGGATTGTAGGCTGAACCACAGTCTTTCCCTTTCTCTAATATTGCTTGTGGGAGAGACTCTGAATCACTTACTCATACCCATTCTCCCTGTCTTCCTTAGGACAGAACCCTAGTTTTATTTCATGCATTAGTGTGCTGGCTAAATAACTATAGTTTCCATCTTCTCTTGTAGCTAGGGGTGTCCAATGAGATGGCAGTGGCAATTGTAGGGTGAGTTTCTGGGAAAGGTCCTGTCATGGATTGAATTGTAGCCTACCAGATTGTGAGAGAATAAATTTCTTTTTGTTAAAGCCATCCACTAGATGACTAAGACAGAATTTGGTACCAAGAGTAGGGTGCTGCCCTAACATACCTAAAATGTGGAAGTGGTTTTGAAACTGTGAATGGATAGAAGACTCAGGAGGAATAGAGGAAAACTATTAATGCCAGGGAAACCCTGGTGGCGTAGTGGTTAAGTGCTACGGCTGCTAAACAAAAGGTCAGCAGTTCAAATCCTCCAGGCACTCCTTGGAAACTCTATAGGGCAATTCTACTCTGTCCTATAGGGTCGCTATGAGTCGAAATAAACTCGATGGCACTGGGTTTGGTTTTGGTTAATGCCAGAGAAGGTGCAGATGGTGAGAAACAGCAGCAGATGACCAGCAGCAGCAGCACAACCAGGAGATCAGCAACAGACAATGCTGGAGCCAACCCGTGGAGTGACAGAGCTGAGTGTCTGTGCACAGGAGGCTTCCTGGCAGAGTGGGGTGCATCCAGGCACTTATCAGCAGAGCTACTGAGCTTTTAAACACTTGCCCCAGCAGGGTAGATGTGGGCATGAGGCCCCAGGGCCGAGAGGCCAAGGAACCAGGAAGGAGAAGCTGAAGAGACAAGAAACACAGGAAGCCAAGCTGCCTCAGTCTCAAAAAGTATGACCATGACCTCTGGGGTTTCAAAGGGTAGAGCCATGGCCTCTGGTGTTTCTAAAGGTGGAGTCGCCACTAGATGGATTAAGAGAATGGTGAGCCTAAGGCTGAGGGAGCAGAGATGCCATCCCAGTGGGCCTGGAAGGTGGAGCTGAAGCCCAGAGTTGAGGGGCCTCCACTCAGAATCCTGAGACCGTGGCCAATACCTAGAGTCTGGAGGGCAGGGCTATTGTGTAAATGATCTCAGAGAACAGAGGATTATTTTCAAACCTTGAGGGCTAATGTAATGTGTTCTGCTGACTTGCTTGGTGCCTGTTATGCCTTCTTTCTCTCCAATTTCTCCTATTTGTAATGGAAATGTCTAGCTTGTGCCTGTTCTGCCACTGTACTTTGGAAGTAAATAACTTGTATTCTAGATTTCACATAAGAAGAGGAATTTTT
Organism: Elephas maximus indicus; assembly: GCF_024166365.1. Lineage (NCBI taxonomy): Eukaryota > Metazoa > Chordata > Mammalia > Proboscidea > Elephantidae > Elephas > Elephas maximus. Next base: position 61,796,008 of record NC_064831.1, on the reverse strand, counting down.
AAATTTTGAACTCGGAGTTGATTTAAGACTTTTGCTATGACGTGGTGAGTGTGTCTTTCGTGTAGCAAAGACGTGAATTTTGGGGGGCCAAAGGGTGGAGTGTCATGGGTTGAATTGTGATCCCCCCAAAATATATGTCAACTTGGTTAGGCCATGATTCCCAGTATTGTTTGGTTGTCCTCCATTTTGTGATTTTCCTATGTGTTATAAATCATAATCTCTGCCTGTGGTTAAAGAGGACAAGGGTGGAATATAACACCCTTGCTCAGGTTATATCCCTGATCCAGTGTAAAGGGGGTTTCCCTGGGGTACGGCCTGCATCACCTTTTATCTTACAAAGGATAAAAGGAAACGGAAGTAAGCAGAGGGTTGGGGAACCTCATACCACCAAGAAAGCAGTGCCAGAGCAGAGTGTGTCCTTTGGACCCGGGGTTCCTGTGTGGTGAAGCTCCTAGTCCAGGAGAAGATTGATGACAAGGACCTTCCTCCAGAGCTAACAGAGAAAGCCTTCCCCTAGAGGTGATACCCTGAATTTGGACTTTAGCCTACTAGATTGTGAGAGAATAAATTTCTCTTTGTTAAAGCTATCCACCTGTGATATTTCTGTTATAGCAGCACTAGATGACTAAGGCAGTTCCTTAAGAGGGGGAACAACAAGTAGAGTACATTTTGTTTTTCTCCTCCTCCTTCATCATGCTGCCTAGAATGTGTTTCTATTGACTGGTACTACAGCAGCCACTTTGAACTCTGAGGCAACCTGTATGAGCTCCACATGCTAAGAGTGATGATAGAACAAAAAGAGGAGTTTAGGATCCTCTGTCTACATAAAGACTTCTCTTAAGTGAAAGAAAGAAAAAAAAAAAAAAAACTCCATGGGAAATACGTCACTGTTATTTTGAGACTTCCATTACATGCAGCTGATTTTAATCCTTAATGTAATACCTCAGCTTTATCCCAACAGCTTTCTACTGTATGGTCTAAGTCAGTTTTAATAGGAAAAACTTAGTTTGTTATAAAATGAGGTAATACTAGGATGTAAAAGGATTAGTTCAGGTAAATTATAGGTATAATTCCACATTCCCAAATTAGCTTGGCCAAACCAAGGAACATCTCAGATTCACACAGAACATGTGATATTCCAAACTGATCTGTAATTTAAGAAATCAAAGGATGGTATTTAGGTATAATCCATCCCTTCCTCCAAGGGAGGCGCATCTGCTCCCAGGCAGCACCCGAGCTGGTGGTTTACTACATAGGGAAGGGAGGAGTGTGAACCCCAGCTGCTCCTCCTAAATTCAATTGGAAGGAGGCTTAATCCTGACTGCTCCTTCAGCTCTAAAGCCTGAAGCTCTGATTAGTCTCTCTAGTGGCTCTGAGCAACTCCAGTCCCTCTAGTGAGCTGAACAGAAGATTTCAAAGGCCGGCTCAAGAAGACAAAATAAAGTATTATGATGACACGTACAAAGGCCTGGAGACAGAAAAACCAAAAGGGAAGAACACTCTCAGCATTTCTCAAGCTGAAAGAACTGAAGGAAAAATTCAAGCCTTGAGTTACAATACTGAAGGATTCTACACAGAAAATATTAAACGATGCAGGAAGCATCAAAAGAAGATGGAAGGAAGACACAGAACCATTATGCCACTATACCATTCCAGGAGGTAGCATATAATGAGGAACCAGTGGTGCTGAAGGAAGAAGTCCAAGCTGCACTGAAGGCACTAGTGAAAAACAAAGCTTCAGGAACTGACGGAATACCAATTGAGATGTTTCAGAAAATGGATGCAGCACTGGAAGTGCTCACTCGTCTATGCCAAGAAACTTGGAAGATAGCTACCTGTCCAACCGACTGGAAGAGATCCATATTTATGCCTATTCCCAAGAAAGGTGATCCAACCAAATGTAGAAATCATCGAGCAATATCATTAATATCACACGGAAGCAAAATTTTGCTGAAGATCATTCAAAAGTGATTGCAGCAGTACATTGACAGGAAACTACCAGAAATTCAAACCAGATTTAGAAAAGGATGTGGAACCAGGGATAGCATTGCAGATGTCAGATGGATCACGGCTAAAAGCAGAGAATACCAGAAAGATGTTTACCTGTGTTTTACTGACTATGCTAAGGCATTCAGCTGTGTGGATCATAACAAATTATGGATAACATTGTGAAGAATGGGAATTCCAGAACACTTAATTGTGCTCATGAGGAACCTGTACATGGATCAAGAGGCAGTCGTTTGAACAGAACAAGGGGTTACTGCATGGTTTAAAGTCAGGAAAAGTGTGTGTCAGGGTTGTATCCTTTCACCATACTTATTTAATCTGTAAACTGAGCAAATAATCTGAGAATCTGGACTACATGAAGAAGAATGGGGCATCAGGATTGGAGGAAGACTCATTAACAACCTGCATTATACAGATGAAACAACCTTACTTGCTGAAAGTGAAGAGGACTTGAAGTACTTACTGATGAAGATCAAAGACCACAGGCTTCAGTATGGATTACACCTCAACATAAAGAAAACAAAAATCCTCACAACTGGACCAATAAGCAACATCATGATAAACGGAGAAAAGATTAATGTTGTCAAGGAATTCATTTTACTTGGATCCATGATCAACGCTCATGGAAGCAGCAGTCAAGAAATCGAGAGATGCATTGCATTGGGCAGACCTGCTGCAAAGGACCTCTTTAAAGTGTTAAAAAGGAAAGACGTCACCTTGAGGACTAAGGTGCACCTGACCCAAGCCATGGTGTTTTCTGTCGCCTCATACGCATGGAAAAGCTGGATGATGAATAACAAAGACTGAAGAACTGACACCTTTGAACTGTGGTGCTGGAGAAGAATATTGAATATAACATGGACTGCCAAAGAATGAAAAAATCTGTCTTGGAAGAAGTACAACCAGAATGCTCCTTGGGAGCAAGGATGGCTAGACTATGTCTCACATACTATGAACATGTTATCAGGAGGATCAGTCCCTGGTGAAGGACATCGTGCTTGGCAAAGTAGAGGGTTAATGAAAAAGAGGAAGACCCTCAACAAGATGGAATGACACAGTGGCTTCAACAACGGGCTTACGCATAGCAACAATTGTGAGGATGGTGCAGGACCAAGCAGTGTTTTATTCTGTCCTGCATAGGGTCTCTTTGAGTCGGAACAGACTCGACAATATCTAACAACAGTGACTCTGGATCGTACAAATGGCTGCTAGCCAAAAGTCTGGAGGTTTGAGTCCACCCAGTGGCACCTCGGAAGGAAGAGCTAGTGATGTACTTCTGAAAAATCAACCACTGAAAACTATGGAGCACAGCTCTACTCTACACACATGGGGTTACCATGAGTTGGAGTCAACTCAACGACACCTGGTTTTAGTCAGGGATGGATTACCCAATAAGCTAGGTACGCATGGGCTTTCTTGTGCTTACTTACTAATCTGTAGCGCAAAATTTCATCGAAGATGTGGTGAAACCCATGTGGAATTGTGCACTACAGATTAGTAAGTAAACATAATTAAGCCCATGTGTACCTTGCTCACTATAAGCCTGTGTGCACCTTGCTTAGTGGTTAATCCACCTCTGGTTTTAGTGATTCTACTACAGTCTTGGTGGCTTAGTAGTTAAGAGTTACGGCTGCTAACCAAAAGGATGGCAGTTCAAATTCACCAGGTGTTCCTTGGAAACTATGGGGCAGTTCTACTCTGTCCTATAGGGTCTCTATGGGTGGAAATCGACTCGATGGCAGTGAGTTTGTTTTTTTTTTTTACTACAGTCTTAAACAAGATGCACATTCTTTTCCTGCTGCACAAGATGTACATTTTCTTTTCTTTCCTTTCTTCATCTTGCTGCCTAGAATGTGCTTCTATTGACTGGAGCTTCAGCAGCCACTTTGGACCCTGAGGCAACCTGGATGAACTCCACATGCTCATGGACAGTCATTTAGAATCCTAATGGAGAAACTAAAAACAGATGGACAGGGTGCTCGGGAGAGTCCTGGAGGCAGTGAAGATGTGTTTGTGAAATACAGCATTTACCAGGGGATTAAGCTTTGGACTTTCTTCTCTATAGCCCATATTGGAGGTTTCTAAACCAAAATCCTTTTCTGCTACAAAGATAATCATACTGACCCTTGTTAAAATCCTTTACAACCTCTGCAGTCTGCAGTTTTTAAGATGCAACAAAACTTAAGGATATCTTGTTTGATTTGTTGGGTATCAGGTCTCCTGAGCACTGGAGGGGCGGGGGGCGGGGGAAAGCTTCATTTTCTCCCATACCGTATTTGTAACTAACAAAGAGCAACTATACTTTTTAGTATTTTATTTCACTTTAGAGTATTATTTTATTTTATTTTTTGGTGGGGTGGTCTGGATATTGAGGACAATAAGCTAATCAGAATAAGTCATTCAAAGTCCATTCCTCTACTGGGGGGCAGACATCGACTTTAGTTGATGCTGGCTTGGGGAACATCTCAGTCTCTAGTTAAATGGACTTGGGTACCTGGATCTTTGCATTTGAGGGCAGGGATGGAATGGCTACAAGTGGTAGGAGTGAAGCACTCCATTTTCACATTCCCCCAAATAACCAATGATTCAAGTTCATAGTGAGAGAAACAAGGTGAGGTTGCTGTTGGCAGTTGTCAACTTGAATTGTTAGCAGTTTCTACCTTTCGAGAAAACGGTGACTTAGGTCACTCACACCATTTATTCTCCCCACTTTCTGGAAAGCAATAAATTGTCCCCATTTCCTCAGCCTCCCTCCTCTCCCTGGCACCAGGCCTTAGCCAGGTCAGCTGTATCAATACTTTGGAAGGTGCGTGGACTATTAAGCAGGGAGTCAGTGGAGGCCTTTCTACCAGCACTTCATCAAGGCACATAAATCACTTCTTAGGCCCTGAAAGAGAAACATATGCCAAAAATATGCCGATTTACAAAATGTTTTCATATCTTTAGGGTATTTTCTTTCTCCTGTTTCTTGTGACATAAATAGCACACGACCCTGGCCCTAGGATTTTTTTTGAATAACCAGCTGTGAAATTTCACTAGCACTGGCATAAAATCAAGAACCTAAAATAATTCATCCCAGTGTATGGAGTCTTCTGTCCTTGTCCGATGAGGCTTTGATTTGGTAATGGTTTATAAAGCCACTCTTCTTCCTGGGCTAAAAAGAACTTAAAAGAAAGATGTCAAGTTTGCAAATGGGCAAGGATGCAAGTAACATTACTTCTGACGTCTATGTTGGTGGTGATACTGGGGAGAGGGAGCAGAATACGGAAAAGGAGAGAAAGCTTTGGTAAAATACATGATCAACCAAATGACCTGTAGTCAACTCCAACACATGGCGATTCCACATGTGTCAAAGCAGAACTGTGCTCTGTAGCATTTCCAATGGCTGCGTTTTCAGCAGTAGATTGCCAGGCCTTTCCTCCAAAGCACCCTTAGATGCACTTGAACCTCCAAACTTGCAGTTAGTAGCCCTGCATGTTAACTGTTTCACCACCTAGGGACATCTAATACCTAAGTTGTTTGGAAGCTTTCAAAAATATTTAACTAAGAATCAGTGCCCTCCCACATCTACCATGGCCTCCAGCAGACTGAGCTCAGTCCAACTAGATGGTGCCTGGCTACCACCATTGACTGCTCTGACAGGAATCACAATGGAGGGTCCCAGACAGAGCTGGAGAAAAATGTAGAACAAAATTCTAACTCACAGAAAAGGACCAGACTTATTGGCCTGACAGAGACTGGAGAAACCTGGAGAGTATGGCCACTGGACACCCTTTTAGCTCAGTAATGAAGTCACTCCCCAGGTTTAGCCCTCAGCCAAAGATTAGACAGGCCCATAAAACAAAATGAGACTAAAGGGGAACACTACTCCAGGGGCAAGGACTAGAAGGCAGGAGGGAACAGGAAAGCTGGTAATAGGGAACCCAAGGTTGAGAAGGTAGAGTGTTGACATGTTGTGGGGCTCTTAACCAATGTCATAAAACAATAGGTACACTAACTGTTTAATGAGAAGCTCGTTGTTCAGTAAACCTTTATCTAAAGTACAAAAAAAAAAAAAAAAGAATCAGTGTACTCTTGGGTTGGGGAGCCTGTGCTTTGTGTTCACCTTTGGAATGACACTCTGGAGGCTGACCATGATTTGGGACCACTGAGTGTTTACTGCACAAGGCTTCCCAGTTTGGAAAGTGATGTCAGAAAGGAAAAGATGGGGACAGAGATGAGCCCAACCCTTTCAATATATCCTCTGGATGCCCATCACTCAGATGCCGCCTGAAAGCAATGCTGTAAACTGGGAAGGTCAGGGTCAAGGCTGCCAGGTACAACAATGCCCATGTTGGAGCTCACAGCCTGAGTCTCATGTTGTTAACATAATGCCAATACAGGGTGGAATCCACATCCAGCACAGCTTCGAATTAGCTGTGTTGTACTCTCGGGCAAGTAAACTGCTCTGAGCATGTATTTCCCTAACTATAATGGAAGCAATAGCCCTTACCTCACAAGGTAGCTGTGGCTGATTAGACATACTGTGTGTAAAACACTTAGCAGAGTGGCCGTAACACTGTGAGCTCAATAATCATTTGTTTTCCAATAAAAAAAGCTTTCTTAAGACAAAGGAGTTGCTGCTAGCAATTTGGGGGCCATCCAGTTCTCCTCTTTTGCCACGGTGAGGTACATAGAAGCCTTGGAGTACAAATAAAGCCCAGGTTCACATACTAATGTTGACGTATACAAGCTGTATTAGATTCCCAGGGCTGCTGTAACAAAGTAGTATAAACTTGGTGGCTGAAAACAGCAGAAATATATTGTCTCACAGTTCTGGAGGCTAGAAGTCTAAAATCAAGGTTTTTTGGGGCTTACTCTCTACAAAGGCTCTAGGGGAAGATTATTCCTTGCCACGTCCAATTTCCGGTGGTTTCTGGCAATCCTTGGTGTTTCCTCGCTCGTAGACATGTCACTCCAGTCTCCGCCTTTGTCTTCACATGGCTGCCTTACTTCTGTTTCTGTGTCTCTTTTCCTTTTTTATAGGGCACCACTCATATTGGGTTAGGGTCCAGCCTACTCCAGTATGACCTCATGTGAACTGATAACATCACCAAAGACCCTATTTCCAGGCAAGGTCATGTTCACAGGTACCGGCGGTTAGGACTTCAACATATCTTTTTGGGGGACACCATTCAATCCATGAGGAGCCCTGGTGGTGCAACAGTTAAAGGCCCAGCTGCTAACCGAAAGGTTGACGGTTGGAATCCACACAGTGGCTCTGTAGGAGGGAGACCATCCACTCCCGTAAAAGATTACAGCCTAGAAAGCCCTACAGGCAGTTCTACTCTGTCCCATGGGGTCACTATGAGTCAAAACTGACTCAACAGCACCTAACAACAACCAATTCAATCTATAACACTAGCCATATGACCCACAACAATACACTGAACTTCTTGGAGCCTCAGTTTCCTCAGCTATCAAACAGGGTTAATAGTCACATCTACCTGGCAGAGGATCAGGTAAAGGAAGCTCATCGTACCTGTGGAGTGCTATGCAGACGTGGGTTATTAAGTTTGAGAAGCCTCTGGTCCAAACTCAAGAGAAATTATAAAAAATACTTCCTCCCCAAATCAAAGAAATAGAAGAGTGAGAATTACACTGCCATGCTTAGAGGAGACTGCTGGGAATCTCCCAGTTAAAGGTCAGACTTCCCCACTCTGTTACAAAACCCCCCGAAAAAATCATCACTTCACCCCAGAGCACATGGGGTCCAGTGAGAGGCAAGCTGGCTTAGCTTTCTTGTTTTTATGCCAACCCTCCTAAAGTCTTCCTAAGTCATTTTTACTCCTGGTAACCCAAGCAGCTTTGAATATTTTAAGACAGGAGAAACAACCACATGGCTCAGACATACATTCTTGTTGACTCTTCCCAGCTAAGATGCCTAGCTGAATTCAGAAAACTTGATTTGGAAAGTTTGATGGCTGGAGTAAGGTTTTTTTGAGGGACTACTTTACACATTATGACAATTAACCCTTTTTCAACAGTTCATTACATGGTTTCTGAAAAACATAAAGACCTTTCACGGAGGGCAAAGGATTTAAATGTGGCGCACTGCAGGGATAATGCATGCCACACACAAACTGATTCCTGCTACCAGGTTCCATGAGTATGGAACCAATTTAGGGACTTATTCAGGAGCAATGGGGAGCTTTTCCTGGGTTAATGCTGAGCCTGGGAAAAGAAGGGAAAGAGGAGTTTAGCTTTCTCCGCTGCCATTTCTCTTCTGGAATTTTCCTTTTCTCAGCTTTAGGGACATGAACCCAGGTCCTTAGCTTTTTTGCTTTCACTCACAAATATGCTTTTGGGGCATCCTTTCAAAGCAAAACCCAAGACCTCAAGAACCGCCATATTACTTTAGATTAATGGTACACCATCCATTGTAGCTAAGGAAGCTCCAGACACCACTGTTTTGAGAGACAGCAAAGCTGTTGACATCAAAAATATCAAGTGTGTAACAACTTTAACACATAAATATGTTTCACAGATCATCAAGAAAATAAATACTCCGATAGGAAAATGTGCAAAGGACATGAGTAGGCAATTCAAAAAGGAAATGGAAGCAGCCATTATAAAGAAATATCCCACCTTATTAGTAATCAAATACAGGCAAGTAAAAATAAGATACCATTCAACTTTAATCTGTAATGATTAAAAAATATGATTATGTCCACTGTTGGCAAGGGTGTGGAGAAAAGGGCACTTTCATAGCCTAGTAATGGAACAGTGAACTGAACCAACCCATTTGGTGGACAGTTTTCCAAGTGCCTTATAGACACACATATCTTTTTGATCAGAGTAACTCCGTTTCTAGGAGTTTGAGAAAGCAAACCCACGAAGATGAACATGTCAAGATGCTCACTGTACTATATCAGAGGTTGGAAACTCTTTCTAGAAAGGGCCAGACAGTATATATTTTAGGCTTTGTGGGCCATCTGGTCTCTGTTATAACTACTCAACTCTGCCACTGTGGCAAGAAAACAGCCATAGACAATATATAAACCAATAGACATGGCAGTGTTCCAATAAAACTTTATTTACAAAAACAAGCACAGACTGGGTTTGTCCCATGGACTGTAGTTTGCCAACCCCTATAGTAAAAAAGTAAATATTTATTTAGAATGAGCAAAGGAAGAGTAATAGAAGAAAAAAATTTAAATTAACTACACAAAGCACCAAAACCCAGAGAAATAATGTCTCTAATAATTAGCTGTAACTAATTGCTTGACCCACCTCTATAATACCCCATGGCTCTAATGCCCTATGTCTATTATACCCCACCTATAATGCTCACATCTCTAACACCCCACCTCTATAATGCCCCACCTCTTCAATACCCCACTACTATAACATCTCACCTCTGTAATACCCCACCTCAGTAATACTGCATCTCTGTATCACCTCTATGATGCCTTTTTTCCTTGTATTTTTTGGCTGATTAGTCTTTGATCATTTCTTCAGAGGACAATATTTTTTAAATGCAAGAACTCAGGGAATATTATTCCCATGAGCTTTTCTGAGGAAATTTCTAGAAGGTGAACTTCAACTGAGAGATGACATGGGAAACTGTGGCAAAATGACCTGTAGGGAGCTCTGAATACACTTCATTATAAATCTAAGACTACAACAAATTTAGGTGCTAGAAGTTAGAAAAGGAAAAATAAATAAACTGAAGTGTACAGAAAAAAAAAAAAGGCAGACCTTAGTGAGTTAGGAAACAGTAAAATAAATAGAACTAAAAGCTTTTTTGGAAATCCTGGTGGCATAGTGGTTAAGAGCTATGGCTGCTAACAAAAAGATCAGCAGTTCAAATTCACTAGGCGCTCCTTGGAGACTCTATGGGGCAGATCTACTCTGTCCTATAGGGTTGTTGCGAATCAGGATTGACTCGAAGGCAACGGAGTTTCAAAAGCTTTTTTGGGGGAGAAGTAGTTAATTTGTCAGCTTACTTATTCAGGAAAAAGGGGAGGAAATAGGAAATAAGCAAAGTAAGAAATTTTGTGAAGAAATAAGCACAAAATTTAGGTAAATGAATAAAGAATTATAAAAGACTATTTTGCCAAACTCTATGCAAATACATTTGAAAATCTGGACGAAAGGACAAATTTCTAAGAAAATCTAATTTACCTAAATTGACTTCAGAATAAATAGAAATTCTAAACAGATCGATTTCCTTGGGGAATAAAAATGAGGACTTGACAAAGAGACTTGTCCCCTGTCTTAAAGCCTGTGAGCCTCAGCCATCTAGGATACTCCACTGGTCTCACCCTTTGGGAGCAAGGGAGAATGAAGAAAACCAAAGACAAAAGGGAAAGATTGGTCCAAAGGACTAATGGGCCACAACTACCACGGCCTCCACCAGACTGAGTCTAGTACAATTAGATGGTGCCTGGCTAACACCACCGACTGCTCTGACAGGAATCACAATAGAGGGTCCTAGACAGAGCTGGAGAAAAATGTAGAACAAAATTCTAACTCACAAAAAAAGACCAGACTTGCTGGCCTGACACAGACTGGAGAAACCCCAAAGAGTATGGCCCCCAGACACCCTTTCAGCACAGTAACGAGGTTACTCCTGAGGTTCACCTTTCAGCCAAAGATTGAACAGGCTCATGGAACAAGACAAGACTGAAGGGGTGCACCAGCCCTGGGGCAGGGACTGGAAGGCAGGCGGGAACAGGAAAGCCGGTAATAAGGAACCCAGGGTTGAGAAGGGAGAGTGTTGACATGTCGTGGTGGTGTTAACCAATGTTATAGAACAATGCGTGTACTAACCATTTGATGAGAAACTAGTTTGTTCTGTAAACCTTCATCTAAAGTACAATTAAAAAAAAGAATGAAAAAAGATAAAGTGCAATAATGATAATAAAAAGAAGAGAGACTTGCCCCCTAAGAAGTTCCAGATTTAGCTGGTTTCATAAAGGATTTCCATCAAACTTCAAAGAGCCGATAGCCCTAAAATTATTTTAAAATTTCAGAAGTAAACTGCCAGGCCTTCCTTCCCAGTCTGTTTTAGTCTGGAAGGTCCCCTGAAACCTGTTCAGCATCATAGCAACATGTAAGCCCCCACCGCCGACAGACAGATAATGGCTGTGCATGAGGTGCACTGGGCCAGGAATCGAACCTGGGTCTCCCACATGAAAGGTAAGAATTCTACCACTGAACCACCATTGCCCCCACTTCCACAGAGCCAACCAAAAAAAAACTCATTGCTGTCAAGTCGATTCTGATTCATAGCAGCCCTACAGACAGAGTAGAACTGCCCCATAGGGTTTCCACTGAGTGGTTAGTGTGGCTGGTGGGTTCGAACTGCTGGCCTTTTGGTTAGCAGTCAAGCTCTTAACTACTCCTCCACAGAGCAGTGGGGCTGAAGACTAGTTTGCAGGGAGCGGATGGTGAGGCAGAGAAGCTTAGGTAATGTGACTTACTCCAGTGCCAAAGGAAAGCAACGGAACTTCTTGCCTAATTACAATGAGCTGAACCTACGCAAAGAGCCCATCTTCCTGCTCTAAACCCAGAGATGTGTTGGATAAAATACACAAAACCAAACCAAACCACATAGCCAAATTCAGAATAAAAGAGGGAGATCCCCAGGTGTCAGAAACAAAGAGGAAATGTGCAGTCCGAATGTCGTGCTGGCATAAAGATGAACGTCTTCCAGTGGCATCAGGCCTTAACAAACCCTGCGGAGCTGAGATTTTAATGTACCTTGGCATCTGCAAATGAAATTGTAGCTGCCCACCCCCTACCCATCCACCCACTCCACAAAGGGAGCTGGACCTGAAGGGTTATCTTTGCATAAAGGTGGGCACTCGAAGGACTGTTCCTGCCTGTGAGTCCCTACGTGATGCAAATGATTAACATGCTCAGCTGCTAACCAAAAGGTTGGCAGTTCAAGTCCACCCAGAGGTGTCTTGGAAGAAAGGCCTAGCAATCTACTTCCGAATAATCACCCATTGAAAAATCCTATGCAGCAAGCTGTACTGATACACATGAGGGCGCCATGAGATGGAGTCGGTTTGAGGGCAACCGGTTTTTAACAGATGTCTTCAAACACTGAGAAGTTAACATAAAACCTGGTCAAACACTGACAAAATTTCTAAGATCCCGAGAAGGCAAATTCAAAGTCTTTCCACAAGTCCTCCTCTTGAACCTGGGGCAAGCAGGTCTCTCAAGGAGAAGGCACCCTGCTCAACCAGCTCACAGTCCAGGAGGGGACTCCCACAGTACGGGCAAAGTCACCTCCCATCAGCCAACATCAGCACTCACAACAAGCAATAGACTTCACACCCAGGAACTGCAGATAAGAGATCAATCTGGAAGAGGCTTTTAAAAACGATTCCTAAAATGTTTATAAAGACAGAGGAAGGAATGGGGGAAAAACAACAAAAACCAGAAGAGAAGTTGGCATCAGGAAGTAGACAAGTGGTTCCAATGACGCTTTTGGTGAAATGTGAGTGATACCTGCAGGCAATAAGCAAAAATGGAAAAGCAAAAGGAAGTGGGAGGATGAGCACTTGCTGAGAGCTAATTATAGACCAGGCACTACCCCAAAATGTAACTTTAATTCAGACAACCACCATCCTCTGGGACAGAATCATTACTCCTGGTTTATAAGTGGGTCTCATAACTTTCTCAAGGTCATGTAACTAAGTGGTAGAGCTAAAACTGGAATCCCAAACCAGTAAAAAAGGAGAAACTATAGCTACTAAAGAAAAAAGATGTCAAATTGAGGGCTTCTCATCTCCAAAGGAGTCCCTAGGTGGCACAAATGATTAAGTGCACAACTACAAATCGAAAGGTTGGCAGTTCAAACCCACTGTCATGGATTGAATTGTGTCCCTCCAAAATATGTGTCAGCTTGGTTAGGCCATGATTCCCAGTATTCTGTGGTTGTCCTCCATTTTGTGATTTTCCTATGTGTTATAAATCATAATCTCTGCCTGTGGTTAAAGAGGATTAGGGTGGGATGCAACACTCTTGCTCAGGTCACATCCCTGATCCGATGTAAAGGGAGTTTCCCTGGTGTGCGGCCTGCATCACCTTTTATTTTACGAAAGACAAAAGGAAAGGGAAACAAGCAGAGAGTTGGGGACCTGGTACCATGAAGAAAGAAGCACTGGGAGCAGAGTGCGTCCTTTGGACCCAGGGTTCCTGTACAGAGAAGCTCCTAGTCCAGAGGAAGATTGACAAGAAGGACCTTCTTCCAGAGCTGAATGAGAGAGAAAGCCTTCCTCTGGAGCTGAAGCCCTGAATTTGGACTTCAAGCCTACTGAACTGTGAGAAAATAAACTTCTCTTTGTTAAAGCCATCCACGTGTGGTATTTCTGTTGCCGCAGCACTAGATGACTCAGGCACCTACTCAGAGGAGCCTGAGAAGACAAGCCTGGTGATCTGCTTCTGAAATGTCCTAGATTTTTTTTTTTTTTTTAGTTTTTTTAAAATTGTACTTAGATGAAGGTTTACAGAGCAACCTAGTTTCTCATTAAACAACTAATACACATATTGTTTTGTGACACTGGTTGCCAACCCCATGACATATCAACATTCTCCCCTTCTTGACCTTGGGTTCCCTGTTACCAGCTGTCCTGTCCCCTCCTGCCTTCTAGTCCTTCCCCTGGACTGGTGTGCCCCTTTAGTCTTATTTTATGGGCCTGTCTAATCTGAGGCTGAAGGGCGAACCTCAACAGCGACTTCAGTGCTGAGTTAAAAGGATATCCGGTGGCCATACTCTCCGGGTTTCTCCAGTCTGTGACAGACCAGCAAGTCTGGTCTTTTTTTGTGAGTTAGAATTTTGTTCTACATTTTTCTCCAGTTCTGTCCAGGACCCTATATTGTGATCCCTGTCAGAATAGTTGGTGGTGGTAGCCAGGCACCATCTAGTTGTGCTGGACTCAGTCTGGTGAAGGCTGTGGTAGTTGTGGTCCATTAGATGTTTGGACTAATCCTTCCCTTGTGTCTTTTGTTTTCTACATTCTCCCTTGCTCCAGACGGGGTGAGATCAGTGTAGTATCTTAGAGCCCCCTCACAAGCTTTTAAGATCTCAGATGCTACTCATGAAAGGTCACAGTTTTTAAAAACCCTATGGAGCAGTTCTACTCTGTACACATGGAGTCTCCATGAGTTGGAATCGACTGGACGGCAACTAACAACAACATTATCTCCAAGGAGGCAGGGGAGAATAAAGGAAGTTTAATTTTAAAGGTAGACGGATACTACTTCAGCTCTGACTCTGAGCAAGAGAAGTACTTTGAGATGGAGGGTGTATAAGAGTGCTCAAGACTAAATATAAAGCAATATAGAAAACTACTAACGTCCCCAAACTGAATCACTCTGCAATTATTTTAGCAGGAAACAATGATCTGACTTCAATTTGTTCAGCATTTATTTTCTAAAAAAGGATATTTGCCACGAGTAATGTCTGTGAAAGGGGAGTGGGCCATTCCTGGTCAGAAAAGTTTTTAATCATGAAGTGGTATTTGACAATGTAATTATTTCCACAGCCTGAAAAGCAAACTTGTCACTGAACTCAGTGGTGACTGGGTTTGACCACAAAGAAAATGGCATGCACTGTGGCTCCACATGGCAATGTATTTTATAGGAATAACATTAAAATGTGTATTAATAAAGCTGTGCCATTAAAAAAGAGATATGGTTTTATCCTCAAGAATTGTGTGACCTCAAGCAAGTTATTTGGGTTGAGGTCTCCCCTTCTGCAGAAGGTGGGAGAAAAAGTGTATGGTCTCCAGGGCACTTTTGTCCCCAAACTCCACTTTTCCCAGGCTTCTTTCTGCCCAGCAAGGCTGGTAACATCAAATGCTCTGGAGGCAACAGTGAGCTCAGTTTTCTCTGAATGATCTCAAAACATTTTAAAGATGTATTTGCAGTAAGCTCCTCTTCTACCACCGAACCACAATAACTTGGAGCCAAAAATCATTCAATGATAGTGAACTGCAGGGAGGGATGAGTCACAGAAAAGCTCCTTAGAGGGTTTCTAATTCAACCTTCTGAGCTGAGAGCCGATGATGTGAGGTCCAGAGCTGGGGAGCGACCCTCTGATTCCTCATCAGGGGTCTATACCACGCTGATGATAATCTCGTCAGTTGAATAATGTCAGAAATATACATACGAACATCGAGCCAATGAGGCCTAGAAAAAGCCATTAGCATTAATGAGGATAGCAGGACAGCCCTCTTTCTTCCAAATCTGGAAACACCAGTGTCTTGGTTATCTAGTGCTGCTGTAACAGAAATACCACAAGTGGGTGGCTTAAAAAAACAGAAATTTGTTTCCACACAGTGTAGAAGGTTAGAAGTCCAAATTCAGGGTTCCAGGTCTAGGGCAAGGCTTTGTCTCTCTGTTAGCTCTAGGAGAATGTCCTTGTTCCTTGGCTCCTTGGTGATCTTCATGTGGCATGGCGTCTCTCTCTCTTCCGCCATCTCTGGTTCTTTAATGTCCTTGTTTAATTTCTTATATCTCAAAAGAGTTTGACTCAAGATAGAATTTATACTAATCCTGCCTCAATAACGTAACAAAGGCAACTCATTCCCAAATGAGATGATAACCACAGGCATAGAGGTTAAGATTTACAACACTTTTTTTTTTTTTGGTGGGGGGGGGCGCATAATTCAACCCTTAACAACTAGCTTCTAGAGGAGTTGGGAAAATCAAGCGGAGAAATGGAGTATTTGAAGGCACAGATTGGTTGCAACTTTTGCCAAAGGTTATCAAACTAGTCAGCAGTAGTCAGGAAGAGAAGATAAGACTCTGACCCTAGGTCTGTTTCTGAGAAGATGCAAAATTTTAAGTGAATGCAACCAGAATGCTGATTCCATTAGGTCAGGGCCACACCATACCCTTTATCAGAAACCCATGGTGTTGTTGTTGTTGGGTGCAGCTGAGTGGATTTTGACTCATAGTTACCCCCTGTGTTACAGAGTAGAACTTCTCCACAGGGTTTTCTTGGCTGTAATCTTTATGGAAGGAGATCGCCAGGTCTTTCCCCAGCAAATCTGCTGGGTGGGTTCAAACCACCAGCATTTCAGTTAGCAACCAAACACTTAACTATTGTACCACCAAGGTTCCTTCAGGTACCCATAGCCTTTTTTTTTTCAATGATATTTTATTGTATTTTTGGTGAAGGTTTACATACCAGTTTAGGTTTCCATTCAACAATTTCTACACAAATTGTTCAGTGACATTGGTTACTTTCTTTACAATGCATGAACATTCTCATTATTTCCCTTCTAGCTGTTTCACTTCCATAAATCTAGTTTCCCTGCCCCCTTACCTTTTCATCTTTGTTTTAAAGTAATTGTTGACAGTTTGGTCCCATATAGATGATTTTGTAAAGGGGCACAATGCTCATGGGTGGTATTTTTTATTTTGTAAGCCAATCCGTTATTTAGCTAAAAGGTGACCAAACAGGCTAGTTTCGACGCAAGGTTTAAAGAGTATCTCAGGGCAATAGTCTTGGGGAGTCCTCCAGTCTCAACTGCCCATACTGGTTACTGTTGAGTCAATTCTAATTCACAGTGACCCGATAGGGCAGAGTAGAACTACCCCATAGGGTTTCCAAGGCTGTGATTTTTTTTTTTTGGAAGCAGACTGCCACACCCTTCTCCTGCGGAGTGGCAGGCGGGTTTGAACCGTTGACTTTTTGGTTAGCAGCCAAGTGCTTAACCACTGCACCATCAGGGCTCCTTCAACTGTCCATAACCTCTTTTAAGTTGGAATGGTTCCAAATGTTTCAGAGGGCATCTTGATTCCAGGTCTTGCTCCACCATGAGGTCTCACTCCATAGCAAATTCCCAGCAGTGTCATAAACAAGTCACTTCAAGACTCTGAGCCTTGGTTCCCGCACCTGTAATTTGGGGCTAATAAACTCAGTTCTACCAGCCTCACAGAGTTGTGAGGAAGGCAACATAAGCTAAAAGGGAAGGAGGAGAAGGATTATGATGTCGATGATGTTACTTTTGACCCCTTACTGGAGCTGAAGTTCTCTGCTCTGCCTCTGCAAAACCAAAACCGGGTGCTGTTGAGTCGACTCCAACTCATGGCGGCCCCACGTGTGGAAGAGTAGAACTTTGCTCCACATGGTTTTCAATGGCTGATCTTTCAGAAGTAAATCGTCAGGACTTTTTTTGTGAGGTGCCTCCTGGTGGACTCAAACCTCCAGCCTTTTAGTTAGCAGCCGAGCATGTTAACTGTTTGCAACACTCAGGGCACCCTGGATAAAAGATCTGGTTTAAAAGCCAGGCTCTGGGCAATCCTGTGTAAAACACATAAACTTCTTAAACCTCAGTTTCCTCAAATTTTAATTTTGGAATAATAATAGTACCTATCTCATGGGAAAAACAATTTAGGAAGAAACCCACGGCCAGTTTATTTTTCTGATGCCGCTCATGGAAACAACAGCAGGTGGGCCCTCCCGAAAGCTAATTTAGAAAACTAGAACCATGCTCTGTGGGTGTTGTTCATGATGAAACTATGCTGGTGGAGTCAGTAAGATAAGCAGACAGAAGTTCCCTGGTGGTTGGGGCGTTGAGTATTTTGAAGGAAAATGTTTTAAAAGCTTCCTTTAGGGACCATTTTCCTGTCTTCATGTCAATTTCAAACAGTGAGAAAGCCCAGGTTTAGAAAAAAGCTATTTGATGGGCCCAGTATGTAATATACACTATAATAAATGGTGGCAGTTCGAATCCACCCAGTGGCTCTGTGGGAGAAAGACCTGGCCATCTACTTCCATAACGGTTGCAGACTAGAAAATCCTATGGGGTAGTTCTACTCTGTCACATGGGGTCACTATGAATCGAAATCAACTCAACGGCACCCAACAACAACACATATTCAAAAGGCCCTTGTTGTTACAAATACTTTCTCATTTGTTGCTCACACAACATTAAGAGGTAGGTAGGGTGGTTGCTATCTCTAGAAGAAATCCAGGCTGTGAAAGTTCCAGTGACTTTTCTAGTAGACTGCCAACCAATTAGTCAAGTTGTCTTCTCACAACACAGCACTGCTTCTCAAATTACTTGACAAAGTTTAGGGATATTATTCTCACTGAAATAAAATTTCGATCAAAAACCAAATATGTCCATGCAACCTAGCAATTTTACTCCTGGAAATCTCCTCAGAAGAATTGAAAGCCGGGACTCAGATACCTGTACAGCAGTGTTCACTGCAGCAGTATTCACAATAGCCAAAAGGTGGTAACAACCTTAATGGCCATCAACAAGTAAATGGACAAAATGTGGTACATCCACAAAATGGAATATTATGCAGCCTTAAAAAGAATGGATGAGCCCTGAAAACATAATGCTAAGTGTCAAATATCTTTAGAGACAGAAAACAGATCAGGGGTTGCCAGGGGCTGGGGGGCAAGGGGTTAGGAGAATAAGGCATGACTGCTTAATGGATACAGAGTTTCCTTTTGGAGTGATGAAAATGTTCTGCAACTGGATAGCGGTAAGGATTGCACAACATTGTGAATGTACCAAATGCCACTAATATAAAAGAAAAACAGTGCCATCGAGTCGATTCCGATTCATAGTGACCCTATAGGACAGAGCAGAACTGCCCCATAGAGTTTCCAAGGAGCGCCTGGCAGATTCGAACTCCTGCCCTTTGGTTAGCAGCCGTAGCACTTAACCACTACGCCACCAGGGTTTCCAAATGCCACTAGCAGTAAATTTTATTATGTGCATTTTACCATAAAAAATCAAACATTAAGCAAACCAATGGAAGAATTTGCAAAGACTAGCTAGGTTCTGAAAAGATTTGAAAAAAAAAAATGCCTCAATAAAAGTAATTAATAATCTTTTACCCA
Source organism: Elephas maximus indicus (assembly GCF_024166365.1). Classification (NCBI taxonomy): domain Eukaryota; kingdom Metazoa; phylum Chordata; class Mammalia; order Proboscidea; family Elephantidae; genus Elephas; species Elephas maximus. Next base: position 61,777,134 of record NC_064831.1, on the reverse strand, counting down.
TTATGATACCAACATAGCTACAGTAAAATTCAAATAAGATACTAGCCATACACTTACAGATACTCACATATATACACATATAAGAAGGTACTCAAAAAGAATTGAGGTATATGATACTGGGTAACTAACCCACTTGAGAAGCTAAAGGCTATACTCAGCCCAATTTGGCCTTTGCATTTCCTCTTTGTGTCCTGGGAAAGGACCCCCGTGTGGTACAGTGGTTAAGGCGCTTGGCTGCTAACCAAAAGGTTAGTGGTTCGACCCCAACAGTTACTACACAGGAGAAAGATGTGGCAGTCTGCTTCCATAAAGATTACAGCCTTGGAAACACTATGGGGCAGTTCTACTCTGTCATATTGGGTAACCATGGGTCGGAATCCACTCAAGGCAAAGGGTTTGTTTTGGTTTGGTTTTTTGGTGTCCCTGGATGGTGTTTTTAGAGCTCTTTCACATTCCCTGCGTTTCTTTTTGTGGAAGGTATTATTTATCGGCAATCTTGACATGTATTCTCAACCCTCTTTGTTTTCGATGTCTTCATCAAAAATATTCACTTTCCCAGTCTCCTTTGAAGCTTGTCAACTTTTCTGGCCAGGAAGATATAAACTGAACTCTTGGAGGAGGGGGTGGGGCATGAAGCAGTGGTTCTGGGAAAGTTTTGCTTTCCTATTAAAAGTTACAGCATTGCCCTTTCAAGCCTTCATCCTGCCTTGAACTTAAGTGTGATGGTTGGAGCTGTAGCATCCATCCGGTGACCATCAGGGAAAGGCCAAGAGAATCATAGAGATGAAACCATTGTTAAAGCACTAAACCAACTTCAGTTATTGTCCATCTCAAGCTTTCTCTTTATGAGTGGAGGGGGATGAGAGGCTCAGGGAGCAGAGTTGTTCTATCACCTTAGCATGTGACAGTGTCAACCTAGCCATCTTGCAAACTCGTGAACAAGAAATAAGTGCTTATTGTAGTATGGCACTGAGATTTTTCGATTGTTTCTTATGCACCATTATTATGGCAATAGTTGACTGATACACAACTAAGAAGTCAAAAAATGGGGAATTTAATAAATCGTGGTACATATAATGGAGTTTTAAAGGTTATTGTTAGGTGCTGTCAAGTCGGTTTCGACTCAAAACGACCCTATGTACAATAGAAGGAAACACTGCTGGGTCCTGCACCATCCTTATAATCACTGCTATGTTTGAGCCAATTGTTGCAATCACTGCCAATTCATCTCACTGAAGGTCTTCCTCTTTTTAGCTGACCACTCACTTTATTGAATACAATGTTATTCTACAGGGACTGGGACCTCCTGATAACAGGTCCAAAGTATGTGAGTATGAAGACTTGCCATTTTAGCTTCTAAAGAGCATTCTGTCGGTACTTCTTCCAAGAAAGATTTGTTCCTGCTTCTGGCAGTCAATGGTATATTCGATATTCTTTGCCAACGCCATAATTCAAATGCATCAATACTTCTTTGGTCTTCCTTATTCATTGTCCGGCTTTTGCATGCATATGAGGCAATTGAAAATACCATGGCTTGGGTCAGGCACACCTTAATCCTCAAGATGACATCTTTACTTCTTAATACTTTGAAGAGGTCTTTTGCAGCAGATTTGCCCTATGCAATATGGAGTTTTAAAGAGTCATTAATAATAATAATGTTGGTGGTGGTGGTGCCATCAAGTCGATTCCAACTTATCACAGCCCCATGTGACAGAGTAGAACTGCCCCACAGAGTTTTCTTGGCTGTAATCTTTATGGGAGCACATTGTCAGGTCTTTCTCCTGAGGAACTGTAGGGTGGGTTCAAACCACCAACCTTTCGGCTAGCAGCCAAGCACTTAACCACTGTACCAGCAGGGCTCCCTTAAATAATAATGATACTGATCTATATATATTGACTGGAAAATATCTAAAATATATTAAGAGAAAAAGGAGGTTATAAACATGTCTGTATAGCATGAATCCATTCTTATATAAAATATATACGCAGGTGTGTGTTTACACGCACAGGAAAAAGTCTAGAAGGAAATACAGGTAGTCCCCAGGTTACAAACACCTGACTTTACGTAAAACCCATCGTTAGGAACCAACTCCCGTAAAGCCTATTATATTAAAAGTTCTCATTAAGTGGTGAAAATATAAATACTTTCATTATCTTATTTATAAATGTACCTTTTGCATTTGTAAAAATAAGCCAATAACAATTTAAAGTCAGAATGAAAACAAAGCATTTTCATTTTGAAAAAAACAATTGAAACTTGTACAGGACTCTGTAATTTGTCAGATGCCACTGGCCTTCAACAGGAAAAAAAATTGTTTTTCTTCCCCTGTAGAGTTAAAGAAGGAGCTCTGGTGGCACAGTGGTTAAGTGCTCGGCTGCTAACCTAAAGGTCTGCAGTTCAAACCCATGGAAGAAAGATGTGGCTATCTGCTTCTGTAAAGATTACAGCCTTGGAAACCCTATGGGCCAGTTCTACTCTGTCTTATAGGGTCACTACAAGTCGGAATTAACTCAGTGGCACACAACAAGAGAGAGCTAAAGGTATATTTAACAAAATTCTGGCAGCTAAAGACTGAAGTATGCTTCAAACATTAAACCAAATCCCCATCAAAATACAAAAATAGCCCAGCCTATTTCTTCCCCAAATCATGATTTTTCCGCAGGTGTTTCTGTTTCCCTAGACAGCTGCTGCGCTATTGGGGGCCCACTGTTCTCCGGTGTTAAGGACTATAGATAGCTGTTTCATCTACAGGGCACAAAACTGTCCTGTGGTTTCAGGAAGTATTAAGGACCCATTCGTTTGCAGAAAAGTGACAGAAACTTTCATCTGTCAACCAGCAAATAGTTCCTTTTTCCAAGGGCGCATTAGGGAAGCAGGGGGAGGACCAAGTCTTAGACCACCCTGCACACTGCCCAGTGTCTGGAAAAAGGCTCATTGGTTCACTTTCCTTGGGATCACTCATTTTGTTGCCAGGGACCTTCCATTATCAGAAAAGAGTCCCCCATATTCTGTTTTGTTACATGTTGTATAATGTAGTGTATGTGTGTTAAGCCACATAAAAGTGACATGCTACCTTAAATTTTGAAGGAGCCCTGGTGGTACAGTGGTTAAGCGCTAGGCTACTAACTGAAAAAAGGCTCAGCGGTTTGAACCCACTAGACGCTCCTTGGGAGAAAAAGCCTGGCGGTCTCCTCCAATAAAGACTGCAGCCTAGGAAACCCTATAGAGCAGTTCGACTCCATCCTACAAGGTCTCTATGAGTTGGAATCAACTTGACGGCACACAATAACAACCTTAAATTTTGGTTGCTACCTACGGCAGAAATTCTCCCTGCCTAAAACTGAAATTCTCTTAAACTGAAATTTAAGGTGCAAATCTGTCTTCACAATGCTGCATTATTTTATAAGAGGTGGCTAAGAATGCTGCTACTTCATTAATACTTAATGAACTTTTTGGGTAGAGTCCACCAAATCACACTATCTGCAAAAAGTTGTGTCTTTCTACTCAATAAATATATTTCTACAAATACCATATTTGCGTGCTCATTAATAAAGCTGTGAAAAGTGAAAATATATTTTTACTTTATATTCCACCTTAAAAAAGGCTTAATAAAGAGCACTCGGCTGCTAACTGAAAGAAAGGTCAGCAGTTTGAACCCACCAGTTGCTCCATGGGAGAACAGACCTGGTGATCTGCTCCTGTACAGATTATAGTCTAGGAAACCCTATGGGGCAGTTCTAGTCAGTCACATGGGGTCACTATGAGTCAGCATCTTCTCCATGACACAACAAAGGAGACAATAAATATATGTAATGTTGTCGCATGCCGTGAAGTAGATTCCCCTCACAGCGACTCTATATGACAGTGTAGAACTGCCCCAGAGGGTTTTGCCAACCTTGCAGTTAGCAGCCAAGTGTTTACCCATTATGCCACCAGGGCTCCTTGCTGTTGTTCTTATTTGCCATCAAGTTAATTCAGACTCATGGCAACCCCATGTGCAGAGCACAACTGCTCCATAGGGTTTTCAAGGCTGCGACTTTTTGGAAGCAGATTGTCAGGCCTGTCTTTTGAGGTGGGCTCAAAGCACCAAACTTCTGGCTAGTAGTTGAGTACTTAACCATGATGCCACTAAACCAGAAAACCAAAGCCAAACCCATTACCACTGAGTCGATTCTGACTCATAGTGACCCTATAGGACAGAGTAGAACTGCCCCACAGAGATTCCAAGGAGCGCCTGGTGGATTTGAACTGCCGACCTTTTGGTGAGCAGCCATAGCACTTAACCACTATGCCACCAGGGCTTCCGTTACACCACTAGGACTCCTTTAATAAATGTATGTAACAGTGTAAGATACATGCAAATTAACATAGGTAGATGATGATACGATGAAGCCAGGGATGGAATTAGTATAGAAAACAGACCCCTGTAAGTTCCCACGCGCTTGCTGGAGGTAGGCTCTGAGCCTTTTGGCCTGATTGCAATGTGATGCAGCAACCACAGGACCAGAACAGGCTGCTTGCTCAGGACAAGGACAACTAATCCCACTCAGCTAAATCTGAGTGAGCTCCCTCCTGTGGGACCTCATCAAGAGGCCACTGGGGGGTTGGCGTCAGCAACACTGTCAATAAGAACTTTGCACAAAAACAGCAGGCGGTTTCACAAGCCCTCAATGCAAGCTGCCAGCACAAGGCCAAAGCCCCCCTTTCCCCAGGGACCAGAACAATTTGATCCAGGCACACAGCTCTGCTGGATTTTGCCCGATCCTGTGACAGATTAGGGAGCAAGCAGAAGGATTGTTTGTAATTATTTTTTTAAGCTGCAGAACCATGTTTTCAAATGAAGACCTAATGGGAATGGGAAATACAGAAAAAGAAGGAAATACACAAAGTCACAGCCTTGAAAACCTATGGAGCAGGTCTAGGGTGGGGAGGGTGTGGGATGAGCACACTTTCAGGGAAGCTGATGGCAGCTCTGGAGGGACATTCCACCAGAGACCCAAAGGGAGATCTGGGATTGGAGTGAAGACTGTAGAATTCCTAGCATGACGGTGGAAGTTGAAACATCGGGAAAAGAGAGGACCCAGCTAAGGAGGTGAAAACAGAAGAGGCTGAGACCCACTGACAGAATTGCTCAAGAAGGAGAGGAAAAAGTGGGTTCTATTTTTCCATAACCTGCAGTGTGAGATTCCCAAGGTGGCCTCCATGTCCCTAATCTCATTCTTGTGACTTTAAAGTGTCTCCTGTTATCCACCCACCTTTCATCCTCTAGGCCTAAGAGTTGCCTCCAGTGTGCAGAAAATTAATTCAGTACCACCTGAACTGGGGCTCCTTCTGGCAACTTCTAAACAGCTGTTTTCCCACACAGGCTCATTGCTGTATTAGCTTCCTGTTTATATTCTAACTGAACTTCACGTTAAACAAAAGAATGAGGCAATGCTCCAGTGGAGCCAGCCACACTCTTACATACCTTCTCCTCACTTATCAACTATCGTGTTATCCAACATTTCGTATTTATGACAATAGTAAAAAAATCTATTATTTTATGCATTAACTACCCACATCTGCAGTTAGGAATGCTGAAATACAAGGCAAGAGTAACGCTGGCTGTGATAGTTAAGGTTATATATCAACTTGGCTAGGCCATGATTCTCAGTGGTTTGTAATGCTGCAATTTGGCAGTTATATATTGATATAGTCATCCTCCATTTTGTGATCTGATGTGGTCATCCTCCATTTTCACAGAACACCAATTTTACATAATGACCTGGTCTTTGGAACCTAACCATGCCGATAAGTGAAGAGAGGGTATAACAGTGTCATCTTGCTGACTCGCACCTCCATCCTTTCTTTAGGAGCCAAGTGTGTTAACCGTTTGAACAACCCAGGGACTTCAAAGTTGAATATAGCCAATAAAAACTGGGAAAAAATTGGGTAACATTAGGAAACAAAAAACCTGAAAATGCACTATTCAAAACAGGCCGTGCCTGTGAAAGCATCTGCTACCAGTCTGCCGGCACAAGCCAGGTATTCTCCCCGCCAGAGTTACATAAAACAACTCACACTGCCGCCTACACTGTTTCAAAGGTTACATTTCCTCCCAAAGAGCGTTTTTCTAAAATTAGAATGCAAAGTTTACCACTCATACAGTTTCAATTAAGATGACATATGCCTTATGAGAATAACATACAGTCAACCTCCTGTGAAATCAACCTCTGTTAAAATCAAGATCCCGTTTCCACTCAGGTCAGCAAGCAGGACTTCCAAAGATGCATCGAGAGAGAGGTTGTTTCTGGAACATTCATCTTGGAATGAGGCAAAATTCCCCAGGGAGACCAATCCGAGTTCGACTGCTATGGAACTCTGCCTGTTAGGGAAGCCAAGCCTCTGTCCACTGAGAAAAGCAAAGAAACCTTTAACTGGGGAAGTTCTAACTGGGGACTATGAATGACAGCAGAATGAAAGGCTTACAGGGATGGCCTGAGCCTTGCTGGAAGGAATCCCCACTCAGGCGGGCCTTTCACAGACACTCAGTATAAGTAGTCTAGAATGGATTAACTTATGAGAATAGATTAATTATCATGATGATGATAATGATAAACAAACATGGCAACTCATGGTGACCTCATGAGTGTCACAGTATGTCATGAATTGAATTGTGTCCCCCCAAAATATCTGTTAATTTGGCTAGGTCATGATTCTCAGTATTGTATGACTGTCTACCATTTTGTCATCTGATGCGATTTCCCCATGTGTGGTAAATCCTATCACTACGATGTTAATGAGATGAGATGGATTAGTGGCAGTTACATTGATGAGATCTACAAGATTAGATACTGTCTTAAGCCAATCTCTTTTGAGATATAAAAGAGAAGTGAGCAGAGACGTGGAGACCCATACCACCAAGAAAGCAGCACTGGGAGCAGAGCACATCCTTTGGATCTGAGGTTCCTGCTCTGAAATGCTCCCAGACCAAGGGAAGATTGATGACAAGGACCGTCCTCCACAGCTGACAGAGAGAGAAAGCCTTCCCCTGGAGCTGACGCCCTGAGTTTAGACTTCCAGCCTACTAGACTGTGAGAGAATAAGTTTCTCTTTGTTAAAGCCATCCACTTGTGGTATTTCTGTTATAGCAGCACTAGGTAACTAAGACACAGTAGAAATATACTCCATAGGGTTTTCAATAGCTGACCTTTTGGAAGTAGATTACCAGGCCCTACAACTGTGGTGCCTCTGGGTGGATTCGAACCACTGACCTTTTGGTTAGCAGCCAAGTGCTTTAACTATTTGTACCACCCAGTGGTAAACAGCCGTAGTTAATATTTATTGAACACATACTATGTGCCAGACAGCGTGCTAAGCACTTTAGCATATTAAGTTTATAAGCATGCAACCTTTATAACAATTCTATAGCATACATATTATCACTACTCCCATTTTACAGAGGAGGATAAGTAACTTCTTCAAGGTTACATGATTGGAAAGTGCCCAGAGCTGGGATTCGAACCCACAGTGTGATCCTGGAGTCCAGGTTCTGAACCACTTACAAAGATTGCGTCTCATAGCCAATATGAGCACTACAGGTGATCTCATTTCAATTCTCATGACAACACTCTAAGGAAGGTTTTATTACCCCCATAGATAAGGGAACTGAGGAATAAACAGTTCAAGTGACTTGCCTAAGGTCACATACCCATACCTAGTATGAGGCTGAGTCGGGATTCAAACCTGAGTCTGAGCAGAAAAGTCATTGCTCCTAACCAATAGTCCATACTGTCTTCCATCACACTATGAAAGGTCAACATCTTCCTGAGGTGATATAATGGGGGCACAGTAAGAGAGGAGTGGTGGGCTGAAGGGCTTAAAAGCCATCACAACATTTCAGGGCTGGCCTGAGATGGAGGGAGAACAGAGTGGTAAGTCTGAGTCTCAAAGGATGAAAAAGAAAAGGGTAAATGCTTCTACCACCGCAGAGGGGGTCAGGGCCTCTTATAAGAATGCCTGGACAGGAAACTCTGTAAACTGCCTCCTCCCTCCACAGATCCGATTTTGGATACCCCCACCTGCTTGCCCTAGTGATTTGCTGTGAAGGTTTGCATGCAGAGGGGTCAGTGTGTCCACGCTCAGGGGCCAGGGGCAGCTGGCATGGGGGGTGGGCGGGGAGGCACGAGCCACAGAGGGGCTGCCGATGTGGGAGCGGTTGGAGAGGTAGGAAGACAGTGAAGTCCCAGGGCCTACAGCACAGGGCCTACGGCACAGGAAGGCACGAGAACACCCGAGTGCTCACGGCCTAAGAGGTTATCCCCAAATTGGCAAGCTCTTCTTGGTCTTGTCTCATAAATATTTTCTTTACTTAGTAGAAATGTTACAAAAGATCTATCCACCTACCTACCTACATAAAACAAAGAAACAGGCTTGATAACTATAAATACACTGCAAAACTTCTGAACTGTATAAACCAAAAAAAACCAAACCCGTTTCTATTGAGTCAATTCTGACTCACAGCGACCTTATAGGACAGAGTAGAGCTGCCCCATAGGGTTTCCAAGGAGCAGCTGGTGGTTTGAACTGCTGACCTTTTGGTTACCAGCCAACCTCTTAACCACTACTCCACCAGGGCTCCTTGAACTGTACAGGAGTTTAAAATCCTGACTTGGCCACTTACTAGCTTTGTGACCTTGAGAATGTCACTAAATCTCTCTGTGGCTCTTTATTAGTATTATGGGGATAATACTAATACCTACCTCATAAGGTGATTATGAAAATTTAACAAGTCAATACATGCGAAATCTCTAGAATAGGATGTGACACTCTGTCATATGAACGTTAGCAACCACTATAGCTGTTATCATTATTTTCTAATTGCTTGGGTTTTAAAAGACCTTTATATTGAAATGACCAGGGTGCAGCATTCACACGGCTTCAAGTAGCAGACCTCTAAGAAGCAAATAAAACTTTTCAGTTTTACTGGTGCCCCAGAATGGGGATGGGGTGGTGGAACAGACAGAATTCCAGCAAATTACCCAATTTTGTTTTATAACCTTTGGATGTAAATCATATTCTAAATCAAAATTTTGACTTTTGGTAAATTAGTAGTGATTATTAATCACATCTGGAAAAAAAAATGAAAAACTTGTTTTTTACAAAAACTACTTAAAAAACTGTAAGGTCCTTGTTGTTGTTGTTAGATGCCATCGAGCCAGCTCCAACTTTTAGGGACCCTATGTATTATAAAATTAAACACTGCCTAGTCCCCTGCCATCCTCACAATAATAGGTATGTTTGACCCCATGGGTGCAGCCACTGTGTCAATCCATTTGTTGAGGGTCTTCTTTTTTGCTGACCCTCTACTTTTCCAAGCATGGTATACAAATTTTCCAGGGATTGGTCCCTCCTGATAACATGTCCAAATGTCCTTGTTAGGGGTCCTTTCATATTCATTGCCTAAACATGTATATTTGTTTCTTGCTTTTAGACCTTTGCACAGGTTGGTTTCTTTATCTCTAATGCCTCCATCTCTACCTCTGTATGCCTAGTGAACTCCTATTTATACTTCAGAGCCCATTTCAGATGCCTCCTCCTCTTGGCTACTTCTACATTGTGTATATTTTTATATTGTTTACTTTGCTCTATAACGTAATTACTTATGTTTAGCTCCCCCACTTGACTGTGAACTCTGTGAGGACAAAGGCCATTCTTATCATGGTGTCTTCATCATCAGCTCATAGTGTTCATATATCTATTCATTAAACAAATATTTATTGAAACCCTCCCACAGGTGAGGCATCATGCGAGACACTAAGGAAGGATACAACAGTGAGCAAGACCAGTGTGGTGGAGATCATGGGGAGGGAGAGAGCCAGACTACGAATTTCCTGCCTCCCTCCCCCAAAAGGGCAATCTTCCAAAGATATATTTGATGCAGATGTGTTGAGCATAAGTTGAACACATATCTGCCTAAGTGTATTCATATGGGTGCTGTTTAGCAGATAAATACCTGCTGTGCCTCACTTCACTGGAAGGGAGCTACCAGAAGAAGTCGGTGGGCAGCTTCTCAGACTTGAAACCAGCCACCAGTGTGTGTCTATGGGATTGCAGGAGTTGGAGTTGGGGGGGCGGGTATGCCAAGGATGACCTCCTCACATTGCTATCTTCCTGGTGACCTGCGCTGATGACCTGTGAACTGTTCTTGCATTCTGAGAACTGGTAAATCTGAGACTGTGACCTCAGTCACCTGAAACAGTGATGTGTGTGGAGGCCAGTCCCATGTGTGCAATCCTAGGAACACCTCTGGTAGAGACCCATAGGTATAGATTGAATGGTGTCCCCCCCAAAATGTGTGTTAACTCAGCTAGTCCATGATTCCCAGTATTGTGTGACTGTCCACCATTTGTCATCTGATGTGATTTTCCTGTGTGTTGTAAATCCTACCTCTATGATGTTAATAAGGCAGGATTAGAGGGAGTTATGTTAATGTGGAAGGACTCAATCTACAAGATTAGGTTGTATCTTAAATCAATTTCTTTTGAGATATAAAAGAAAGAAGTGAGCAGAGAGACACAGGGACCTTATACCACTAAGAAAGTAGTGCTGGGAGCACAGTGCATCTTTTGGACCCAGGATCCTGTACTGAGAAGCTCCTAGACCAGGGGAAGATTGATGGCAAGGACCTTTCCCTGGAGCCAACAGAGAAGGCTTTCCCCTGGAGCTGGCACCCTGAATTTGGACTTCTAGCCTCCTGAACTATGAGAGAATACATTTCTCTTTGTTAAAGCTATCCACTTATGGTATTTCTGTTACAGCAGCACTAGATAACCAAGATGCCTAGGATGCCTGAAGCCTCCCTCACGGGGCCCGGGCAATCCAGGATATAGAGAAGTTGGCATGGTTTACAAGAGGGAGAAAAGAGCTATACATACTTGGGGGAAATACCCAAACATGCTCTTAGGTCAAACGTGAGATCAGGGGGAGAGCCTGATGACATGTCAAAATAGACAGGACAATAAAAGAGGATGGGTGTTTATTGTTGTATGTGTGATCGAGTTTGCTGGATGTCTCCCAATATTTATTTTCCCTTTCTTTCATAGTTTATAGAATCCCAAAGTTTTAGCTGGGCATATGCATGCCCAGAATTAAGACTACACTTCCAGCCTATCTTGAAACTAAGTGTGGCCATGTCACTAAGTTCTGGCCAAGAGGATAGAGGCATAAGTGGTATGTGCAACGGCTGGAAAATAATATTAGAGGGGGGAGCATACCCTTCTCTCTAGCAGGTATGTACATGTAATGGCTGGAGCTGTAGCAGCCATTTTGAATGATGTGATAACTTTAGGAAGAGAAGGCAAACGGGAAGGGATAAGACAAAAGAAGGTCTGACATTTGCCCTGGACTGATCTCCCAGAATTCTTTAATGTGAGACAGAAATAAATTTCTCTTATTTCATCAGTTATTATATTTTTCTATTACAACTGAACCTAATGTTAATAGAGAATAGGAAGAAGGGAGTAGACTTAGGGTTGAGCCAATGAAGGGACCTGTGGCCAATCATTTGCTAAAGTTACTTCTCATGATTTTCTTCTTGAAGAGGAAACTCATGCCACGTGGATTTTTGTGAGACATGGATTTGTGGGCTTGACTGGAGAGGAGAGAAACCAAGGCAGCAAATGCAGAAGTAGAGAGGTGGCAAACAGAAACATGAAAATGCAAGTCCCAGAAGTCCCCAGAAATCATGGGAAGTACTTAGGGGCTTCTAGGCCTTTCCATTTAAATTTAATAAGATTATGGGGATGCCGTGGCGGGGGGAAGTGGCCCCTACTGGGATCTGGGTTACAAATGTCAGGGTGACACCTCCATGTAGACACCTGATTAAGGGTCTGGTAGGAAAGCTCCCTGCAGAAGCGAACTCTTAATGAGACCAGAGAACCACAAGGATTTTGGCCCAGAGGCAAGAGAGCTCGTGTCCAGTCTGGTGTGGCTGGAATGGAGCTGGATGGGGCAAGAGGGAGAACAGGGAGATAAGCAGAGGCCAGGTCATGAAAGGCCTCAGAGACTTGTTAAGATGCAGAGATCTCACTCTAAAAGCACTGAGGATAGAGTCCTAGGTTTGATCAGAGGGCTGTGAGATCAGCTTTCCTTTTAGAAAGATAGCCCCGGCTGCAGCATGGGAACTAGATTAGAGACAAGCCAGTAATCTAAGCGAGAGATGGCTTTTACCAGGGAACGGAAAGAAAGGGAGGATTTGAGAGCAATCCAGAAGGTAGAACAAACACTTGAGGATGAGGAAAAATAAAGTTTCAAGGATGACACTCAGAAGTTTCTGCTTAGGTGTCAGCAGATAAAGGACAGGCTCTCATTGTGCATGTCATCCCACGATAGGGCCTCATGGTGAGGAGGGTGTGTGAGGGTGCAGTAAGGGTCTACACCGTATTTGGTCTGACCTAGCTTCCCTAGTCCGGCTTCTCCTCAGTCCTCTATTCTGCTTCCTGTTCCTCATGTCTAAATGGAAGAGGGAAAGAAGTGGAGGAAGTGGAAGAAATGTCCTTTAGAATTCTCAGGGGAAAGTAGGTCAGGCCCTCTCCCCAGTCTGGGTTTCATCTTTGGCCCTGCTTTCTGGGTCTCTCACGCTCTAATCACAGGGAATTTGAGCATCTACTCCCCCACAGAAGTGCCAACAAACACTGTGAATAGGCAGTCTCTTATTTGCCACGACTTGAAAAACTGCTGTAAAGTGACCAAAGCATTCTTTCCAACGACTCCCACCCGCTCCAGCTGATACCAACTGACAAATTTACGATTTACAAATAAGAAAGCAACAATGCGAGTTTTGGGAAATAACCCATTGGATTAAACTTTTTCCCAACAGGGGAGATGAATACTGAGAAAGCAACTGATGAAGTTTGATTTCTAGTTAGGTAGCTTAAGTTGCAGGGATAAAAAGTCTGGGGACGTACAAATCTTAAATTTAAATGCATGTCACCCAGATTTTAAATAATGCATCCCCTTTCCTTGGGGCTCATTAAATCTGAAGCCCAGGAGGCAGACTAGGGAGAAAATAAAGCATAAATCTATCATTTAGCTTTATAATGTACAAAGGATTTGAAACCCCCCAAAAGGTGGCAGGAACAGCTTTTAAATCCTGCCTTTTCTCTACTTCTGTCTACCTCTCACAGCCACCCTAATTGACTGCAGCACAAGTGTCAAACTATAGAACCACAGCCAAGATGTAGTAGGAGCCTGAACTGCTGAGTTCAAAGGGGGCTCATTTGTTTATTGCTATTATGTAATGACGGAGTCAATCACACCCAACATCCTGTGGGAGACTCCGCTTAAATTAATAAAAACCTTGTTTTCTTCAAAGTGAAATGCAAGGAGAGATTAATACATTTGAAAATGAGTAGAAACAGGCTCATTTACTGAAGAATTTCAGGGTCTAAAAGCTAAGATTTCCTAGTGTTGAGGGCAAGAGTAGGGAGCTTTCGTTCTACCTCGAGTCACTCACCCACCAAGAAAAAACTCGGTGAAGGGCCACACACCACTTTAAAAAAAAAAAAAAAAGATTACTTAATTTGAAAAGTGTTAAACATTCATTTTCAGTTACTTGTTAAGGACTATAAACTGATATTAAAAACATATACATTCACTTTCCAAAACGGGATTGTAGATTTAGGGGAGGAGATGGTGTCCTTATCTCTTACTCCAATTGAAGGTCATAGTTTTGGAAGACCACAAAATGAATTAGAAGTTGGTAGATTGCTACGTAAATGGAGCTTAGGAATAGGGATTCTATGAATTCTTGAGCAGAAATAGCGTGCATCTCCCAGAACTGGGGAAAAGGTGACAGAGGAATTACTGATCTAGAAGGCTTTAAGCTTAAACTTGGTTGGGAAAAATGTCCAGATGATATTATACTAGAAGACAAAGAGTGTCCCAGAAAAAAGTACCAAAGCCCTATATTTCCCATGGGGGGAAAAAAAAGAGGACAAGCTGATTGAGTATACTACTCATAACTTAAATGGCCTATAAACCAAGACACAGACTATGGGTAATACAGTTATCTTGAATCATGACCCTTGGTGGTGAGTACCTTTTCATTGGGACTCATGACTACAAATCAGCAAAATAAAGGGTGTACCTTCTTTAAATTAACAGGTAACAAACAGCACTGGGTTATAAGCAATTTATGAATTGAAACTCAGTCTTTTCGTCTATTTACCCATCCACTGCCTTTCCAATCTTTCTGATAGATGAGGGCTGGCTCTGCCAAGAAGAGTCCAGGGTGGTGGCAGGGCAATGTGCATCTTACCTACAATGATTGACCCAGTGGAAATCACATCTAAGGGGAAACGAAGTCTGAGCCAAGGTAGGTTGTTCAGACCAAGTTACTAAATCTAAAACCCAGATGGAATGTTCAAGCCAGGGTATGAAGCCAAAACAAGTGGAGAAATTAGAGGTCCTCCTGATGAAGGTCAAAGACTGTAGCCTTCAGTATGGGTTATGCCTAACTGTGAAGAAATAAAAAATCCTCATAACTGGACCAATAAACAACATTATGACAAATGGAGAAAATACTGACGTTGTCATTGATTTCATTCTACTTGAAAGAACAATCGATATCCATGGAAGCAGCAGTCAAGAAACTGAATGACATATTACGTTGGGCAAATCTGCTGCAAAAGATTTCTTTCAAGTTTTAAAAAGCAAAGATGTAACTTTGGTATGCCTGAACCAAGCCATGGTCTATTCAATCGCCTAATATGCTGCAAAATTTGAACCATGAAAAAGGAAGAGCGAAGAAGAATCAAAGCGTTCAAATTGTGGTGTTGGTGAAGAATATGGACTATACTGTGGACTTCCAGAAGAACGAACAAATCAATATTAGAAGGAATACAACCAGAATGCTCCTTTGAAGCAAGGATGGTGACACTTTGGCCTCCTTACTTTGGACACATCATCAGAAAAGACCAATTGCTAGAAAAGAACATCATGTTTGGTAAAGTAGAGGTCAGCAAAAATCAGGGAAATTCTCAATGAGATGGACTGATAAAACGCTGCAACAAACTCAAACATACCAACAATCATGAAGATGGCACAGAACGGGGCAGCATTTTGTTCTGTGACACATAAAGTCTCCATGAGTCAGAGCCAACTCAACAGCAACAATAAAGTGTGAAACTGGATAACCAGAAAGGTGAGGTAGGCGCTAGTTTGAAGGAGTTCCTAAGGTGAGCATTGCTAACCATGGTGGCTTGTTACATATTCATGTCCCAGTGTGGATAGTTGTGCAGGTGCATTAAAAGGTACTGACATGACAGGAATGTATCTTGCACAAGAGTTTTCAAATACACTAAAGTACTTGAATATTTGGTGGTCTGAATTATGAAAATTCTATAAAACCTGAAGGTAGAACCATGGTAGGGATGATGAATGAGGTCAAAAGAGGATGGTGAAATGAACCCAGGATATCTGGAAGTGGCAACTGATTAGGTTCTACTCAGCTTATAATATTTACAAGAAATAAGGTATCCCTTGGTCATAAAGGGTCAAGGCAAAGGGCTTGGTTCTGAATCCTCTCAGTCAACAGATGTGTCTTCATGAACCTAGTAGTCCTCTAGACTGACCCAGGAGTATGGTGGTTAGGGGAGTCAAGCAGAGGACAGAACACCAATTCCAGGTTTGTCCCATCCGCTTTCTTCCTCTGGAGCAAGAAGCAGGTCACTGCAACTGACAACTGTGACTGTCAGAAACCCAGAATGTATTGATTAATCAAGGCATTTGGCAAAGTCTCTCAGGAAATTCTTGTGGACAAGATGAGAAATGCATACCAGATGACAGTATAATTTGGGCGACTCAGAGTTGGCTGAAAAACTGTTCTCGAAGAGTGATGATGGAAGGAGGAAGGGGGTGTCTAGTGGCCTGCCAAAAGGCTTTGTTGCTGGTTCTGTTCTACTCCTCATTATGAGTGACTTAGATACAAAGATAGAAGGAATACTGTTCAAAACTGCAGCCATGACACAAAGGCTGGGAGAATTAACCAATATGGTGAGATCAAGATTTGAGAGATAGCAAATATCAAAATGACTTCAATGGATTGTAACGATGGGCTGGAGTCAACGAGATGGAATTGGATAGAAATAAATACAAAGTCTTTCATTTAGTTTCAAAAAATCTATTGCATGAATACAGTTTTGGAAGACCTGAACTGACAAAAGTTTCCTTCAACAGAAACTGATAATTTTAGTGGATCATAGCCAAAAATCATCCAATAGTTTGACATGGCTGCTAGAAAAGCTAATGTAGTCTTTGGTTACATCCATAGAAACCCAACATCAAAATCAACTGGAAGCAACAGTCTTATTCTGTCCTAGTTAGACATCTGGACTGGCACAGTGCCTTACCAATAGACAGCATTCAACAAATACTTGTCGCACAAGTGAATGGATACCACATTTTCAGATGGACCTTGAAGCTAAGATGGTAAGGGATCTGGAGACTGTTCTCAGAAGAGAAGGCTGAACAAACATGGAATGTTTAGCCTGGAAAAGACTAAGGAGACCCACATGAGAGCTGCTTTCAAATATCTGAGGGAATTTCACATTTGGTTTTGCTCCAGGGAGGGGAGGGAGAAGGAACTAAGGGTCAATGGTTAAAAGATACACAGAGATAAAACTTAACTCAAGTAGAAAATGAGAACTGTTTGACAATCAAAGGTAGTGTTAGTAAGTTTTTTCCTCGTTGAAGATATTAAAGCAGATGTGGAATGACCATCCATCACACAACATCTTGTGTTTTGGAATCTATACCTGCATCCATTGGAAGTTAGGCCTGGAGGGTCTTACAGATTCCTCATGACGGTAAGGCTGTATGACATAGGATTCTATGATGCTTCTGGTCTTGTTCCTTCAGCTCCAAATAAGCTTCCAAGTGGGGTAGATTGCCAACATGCAGAGCTTCATGCCTGGCAAACTTGGCCATGGATTTCAAAGCAGCAGTTAACAAAAGAACCTGGCCTACACTCCAGGACGGCAACTCATAAACGGTAACTTTGTGAAAGGAGGTTCAGTTTTGATTTGTTTGTTTAATTTTCCTCAATGCAAAAACCAGGGAAGAAAAGAAAACTGACAGTGCCCATATGGCCTCATCACGGTGGAAGAAAATCCTGTTTGGAAATTGTAATCAAAAGTGCATGCTAACCCTGAATTTTCTGGACTGTATTTTTCTTTTTTAACAAACATCAACTTAAAGCCTCTTATACGGCACCTAACAACAACATATAGGGTCGCTACAACCTGGAAGCTACTTGACTGCAAGAGGTTTGGTTTGGGTTTATACAGGGCAGAGGATGAAAGATCTGGTGATCTACTTCTGAAAACCAGCCAATGAAAACCCTATGGATCACAAAAGTCCTATCTACAACTGACCGAGGAGATGGCAAAAGACCAGGCAGTGTTTCATTCCATTGTGCACGGGGTTGCCATGAGTCAGGGATAGACGCAATGGCAGCTAGCAACATGGACAATAGGAAGGAAATGTTACTTTTTTTTTTTTAATTGTGCTTTAGATGAAGATTTACAGAGCAAACTAGCTTCTCATTGAACAGTTAGTATACATATTGTTTGATGACATTAGTTAACAACTCCACGACATGTCAACATTCTCCTTCTCAACCTTGGGTTTCCTATTACCAGATTTTCTGTCCCCTCCTGCCTTCTAGTCCTTGCCCCCAGGCTGGTGTGTCCCTTTAGTTTTGTTTTATGGGCCTGTCCAATCTTTGGCTAAAGGATGAACCTCAGGAGTGACTTCATTACTGAGCTGAAAGGGTGTCCAGGGGCCATACTCTCAGGGTTTCTCCAGTCTCTGTCAGGCCACAAGTCTGGTCTTTCTTCTTGAGTGAGACTTTTTTTCTACATTTTTCTCCAGCTCTGTCTGGGGCCCTTTATCGTGATCCCTGTCAGAGCAGTCAGTGGTGGTAGCCAGCCATCATCTAGTTGTACTGGACTCAGTCTGGTGGAGGCTGTGGTAGATGTGGTCCACTAGTCCTCTAGACTAATCTTTCCCTTGTATCTTTAGTTTTCTTTATTCTTCCTTCCTCCCAAAGGGGTGAGACCAGTGGAGTATCCTAAATGGCTGCTCACAAGCTTTTAAGACTCCAGGCGCTACTCATCAAAGTAGAAAGTAGAACATTCTCTTTCTAAACTATGTTACGCCAATTGAGCTAGATGTTCCTGGAGACCATGGTCCCCACAGCCCTGAGCCCAGCAATTTGGTCCCTCATGGAGTTTGGATGTGTATATGGAGCTTTCATGACCTTGCCTTGTACAAGTTGTGATAGCTTCCCCAATACTGTGTACTATCTTACCCTTCACCAAAGTTACCACTTATCTACTGTCTCTTTAGTGTTTTTCTATCTCCACCCCCCCTTGTAACCATCAAAGATTTTGTTTCTTTTTGTGTGTAAAACTATTCAGTACAGTAGTGTTCTCATACAATATTTGTCCTTTTGTGATTCACTTATTTCACTCAGCATAATGCGCTCTGGATTCATCCATGTTATGAGATGCTTCACGGATTCATTACTGTTCTTTGCTGTGGTATAATAACTCCATTGTGTGTATGTGCCACAGTTTGCTTATCCATCCATCTGTTGATGGGCACCTAGGTTGTTTCCATCTTTTTGCTATTGTGACCGATGCTGCAATAAACATGGGTGTGTATATGTCTATTTGCGTGATGACTCTTATTTCTCTAGGATATATTCCTAGGAATGGGATTGCTGGATCATATGGTATTTCCATTTCTAGCTTTCTAAGGCAAGCCATATCGTTTTCCAAAATGGTTGTATCATTTTGCATTCCCACCAGCAGTGCATAAGAGTTCTGATCTCCCCGCAGCCTCTCCAACATTTGTATTTACTGTTTTTTTGTTTCCTGCAAGTAATGCTAGGGTGAGATGGTATCTCACTGTGGGTTTTGATTTGCAGGAAACGCCTCTTTTAACAGAACCAGATATAACATTGACACTGTTTGGTAGTGATACTAACGGAACCCACAGATCCCAACAGGACATTTGGTTCTTTATTTGAAATAACACTACAGGAATATTCTATAAAAGAGGATTGAAAGTTCTGAAGGATCATAGAGGGTGTGATAGCCCACCTCTAAGACGGTCTCCAGTGACCCCTGCATGCTGGTATTTATGCCCTTCTATAATTCTCTCTCAGATGTTGAATAGGGCTGACCTGTGTAACCAATAAGATATTGAGGAAATGATGGGGTGTGGCCTCCGAGGCTATGTTATAGAAGACATTGTGGCTTCTACCTTGTGCTTTTTTTCTATCATCTAGTGGAAGCCAGCCGCTGTATTGTGAAGACACTCAAGAAGCCCTATTGAGGCACCTATGGTGAGGAACTGAAGCCTCCTACCAAAAGCCAGCACCACTCAGTAGGCTTGAGAGTAAGGTATCTTGGAACCAGGTCGTCTAGCCCTAGCTAATCTTTAGATGATTGTAGACCCAGCTAACATCTTAACTGCAACCTCCTAAGAATCCCTGAGTCAGAACCACCCAGCTGATCTCCCAAATTCTTGACCTGCAGAAACTCTGTGGGATAATAATAAAAACTTAGTTCACTAAGTTTTGGAGTAATTTGTTATGCAGCAATAGAGAGGGTTTAATACAGAACTACAATTAGTAAAACTTATTATTATTTTTTTGTAGTGGTTAAATAGAAGGGTCCCCAGTAAGGGAGCCAACATGGGTGAATTGGGGACACAGGAAGCCATACAGAAGACAATAGGTTTTATCTGGCCTTTCCAGGACTGACTTCCCCACACAATGATGATTAGGTAAGCACCTCCAACAAACTGAACTCTAGTAACTTCCAGTCCCTTCTAGCTTGGTGGCAATGAGCAGACATCAGCAAGGTAAAGTGATCCTAACACTAAATACTAAAGATAGCTAACTGTGCTCAAATAGGGAGCATTTGTCATTGTCACAAGGTGGCTCTTTTCTGTTTTCATTAGTAAGAGATAGCCACCAACCCAGTGAGGGAAAGCCCAGAACTCAGACCCAAGGTCAATACTGAAAAGTATCAGTTGACTTTAAATAGTGAAGATAAATCAGCTCCCATAGAGTCACAGGCATTACTGTCAGCTTCTTACATGAGCTCAGGACTTGAGGACTCATAAACCAAGCTACTGTTTCCACAGTGTGCAAATACATGCACACATCGTCCAGCCCTGCTGGCAGGCACAGCTATAATGAATACAATGTGGAATGTACACCAATCCATTAATTTTGGAGGAAGAGGCATGGTGCTCAAATGCCTTTTAATATATCATTTTAATCTACTCCTGGGGTTATCTGGGGCCAATGGCTTGCTTTAAAAAAATACAGGCTACTTGTATTTCTTCTCTTCCTTACTTATCTACCTATATATTTGTGGATGCTGGTAGGTGATTTATGTCTTCTATTAGCATGAGTAGGCTCAGAACAATTGGCCTAGCATTTCAGGCTCTTAGAGAATCCTTTAGGAATTCTTCAGGAAGATAACTACCGTCAGTATTGTGGGCCACAGAGATCAAGGGGTGGAGAGGGGAAAGCTACAGAGAAACATCAAAAAGAAGCCATAGAACTTTTCGTAGGGAGACATCAGCGTGGCTAGAAGTAAAAACTCAGACACAGGCCAAAGGTAGAAAGTATTGTCACCAATACTGGGGAAACAAGCACAACTTGTGCAAGGCAAGGTCATGGATGCTCCATACACACATCCAAACTCCATGAGGGACCAAATTGCTGGCCTCAGGGCTGTGGGGACCAAGGTCTTGGGGGAACATCTAGCTCAACTGCCGTAACATAGTTTAGAAAGAAAATGTTCTACAGTCTACTTCGGTGAGTAGTATCTGGGGTCTTTAAGCCTGTGAGCAACCATCTAGGATACTCCACTGGTCTCACCCCTTTGGGAGCAAGGGAGAATGAAGAAAACTAAAGACACAAGGGAAAGATTAGTCCAAAGGACTAATGGACCACATCTACCACAGCCTCCACCAGACTGAGTCCAGTACAACTAGATGATGCCCAGCTACCACAACTGACTGCTCTGACAGGGATCATAATAGAGGGTCCTGGACAGAGCTGGAGAAAAATGTAGAACAAAAGTCTCACTCAAGAAGAAAGACCAGACTTGTGGCCTGACAGAGACAGGAGAAATCCTGAGAGTACGGTCCCCAGACACTCTTGCAGGTCAGTAATGAAGTCACTCCTGAGGCTCATCCTTCAACCAAAGATTGGACAGGCTCATAAAAGAAAACGAGACTAAAGGGACACACCAGCCCTGGGACAAGGACTAGAAGGCAGGAGGGGACAGGAAATTTGGTAATAGGGAACCCAAGGTTGAGAAGAGAGAGTGTTGACATGTCATGGGGTTGTTAACCAAGGTCATAAACCAACATGTATACTAACTGTTTAATGAGAAACTAGTTTGTTCTGTAAAGCTTCATCTAAAGTACACTTAAAATATATATATATATATACCTAAACAAAGAAAGAAAGTGCTGTCACTCTGGGGATGCAAAAGGTATGGATGAGTACAGTGGAGGACGAGCTTAGGTAGATCCAGGCTGTGTGACATTGAATATATAGACTTTAAGAAGGAGCATCATCCAAAAAATAAAAAGTGAAAAGCTTGCTGGCTTAATAACGTTGTTGTTGTTAGGTTCCGTTGAGTCAATTTTGACTTATAGCGACCCCATGTGACAGGGTAAAATTTCTGCATAGGGTTTCCAAGGTTGTGATTCTTACAGGAGCGGGTCTTTCTCCCGCAGAGCCACATTGGGTGGGTTTAAACCTTTTGGTTGGCAGCTGAGCGCTTAACCATTGCACCTCTCCAGAATTCATTAATGTACCTGCCACTCTCCAGTTCAGAATTCCACACAATAGCTTAATCCTTCATAAAACCCAACTGTTATTCTGAAACAGCATTGGTTACTACATATAACTGCATATAAGGTAGCTGAACTATGCTCAAACAGGGAACATTTGTCATTGTCACAAAGGAGTCCTTTTCTGTTTTCACAAAAGAGACAACCACCAGCCCAGTGAGGGAAAAGCCAGAACTTAGACCCAAGGTCAATACTGAAAAGTATCTGTTTATATATATTTTGTTTAAACATGAGGATTACAGCTGATTTTTACTTTGGGTGTGTCTGTATGTGTGGGTCCTTTTGAATTTTTCAGATTAAAAAGGAATCTAAAAAAATAACTCTTGCTTCAAAGATTCTGTTTTATGCAAGAGATACAACTGTTTGAGGGAAACTTCCAGAAGAAATAGTTCAGTCTGCATCAAGCAAGGTAAACAGACCGAAACCCACGCCTGAGAGCCCTAGGGCTCCTTGCTGGGTGTCTAGATAAGGAGCATGATGAATAGACAGACAAGAAGAACAAAATGAAAAGACTGACCACTACTTAAGACTCAAAGTGAACTGACAAAGGCAAAGCTAGGAATTCATGAAGAGCTATCTAGAGTGTACCTTTCAGTTCCTTCAAATATAAACTGTCAAATATTTTCAATAGAAACTTTAATGGTGAAGAATCTAGGAAGTTAATACCTGTATTCTTAAGGGTTCAGGCAGGGAAAGTTCCATCTGAATATTCAGCAAATTACAGAATTTGTGACTGGGCTATCGTAGTATCATTATAATTTGGTATTATTGTAAATGAGTAACAGACTCAAGTTTTCGGGAGAGTAAGAAGCTTCTTTAAAAAAGCCTGTATATAAAGCATAAAGTTGCAGAAACCTCATAGGACAAGAACATAAATGCCTTGAATGATTTTTCCATTAATGTCTAAGGATGAATAGAACATATTCATCACCACTTTTTTCTCTTTTTTTAGCAAGTTATAGGATATCTCAGTGTTTCAAGACATGACAATTACATAATCAGTTGACATCTGCCTTATGCTTTATATTTCATGAAGTACTATATTGTTTCAGCTTAATAAAAACCCTAACAGGTAGGCGTAGGATTTTACAGGTGAAGAAATAGGTGTGTTGAAGTCAGCCAACATTTACCAAGTGCCTACCGGGTACCCTTAAGTTCCCTAGGTGGCATAATCAGTTTGTGCTAGACTGCTAACCTAAAGGTTGACAGTTTGAACCCATCTAGTAGTACATTTCTCAAGCAGAAAGATCTGAAGAAAAAATTCAAGCTTGGAGTTGCAATACTGAAGGATTCTAAAGGCAAAATACTGAATGACGCAGGAAGCATCAAAAACAGATGGAAGGAATACACACAGTCACTGTACCAAAAAGAAATGGTTGACATTCAATCATTTCAGGAGGTAGCATATGATCAAGAACCGATGGTACTGAAGGAAGAAGTTCACTGAAGGCACTGGCAGAAAACAAGGCTCCAAGAATTGACAGAATACCAGTTAAGATGTTTCAACAAATGGATGCAGCACTGGAAGTGCTCACTTGTCTGTGCCAAGAAATTTGGCAGGGAGCTACCTGGCCAACTGACTGGAAGAGATCCATATTTATGCCAATTCTAAAGAAAGGTGATCCATCTGAATGTGGAAATTATTGAACAGTATCATTAATATCACAGGCAAGTAAAATTTTTTTTGAAGATCATTCAAAAGTGGTTGCAGCAGTACATCGACAGGGAATTGCCAGAAATTCAAGCTGGATTCGGAAGAGGACATGGAACAAGGCGTATCATTGCAGATGTCAGATGGATGACGGCTGAAAGCACAGAATACCAGAAAGATATTTACCTGTGTTTTATTGACTAAGCTAAGACATTCCACTGTGTGAATCATAACAAATTATGGATAACCTTTCAAAGAAATGAGAATCCCAGAGCACTTAATTTTGCTCATGAGGAATCTGTACATAGATCAAGAGGCAGCCCTTTGAACAGAACAAGGGGATACTGCATGGTATAAAGTCAGGAAAGGTGTGCATCACTGTTGTATCCTTTCATATATTTGTTCAATCTGTATGCAGAGCAAATAATCCAAGAAGCTGGACTATATGGAGAAGAACGGGGCATCAGGATTGGAGGAAGACTCATTAACAACCTGAGTTATGCAGATGACACAACCTTGCTTGCTGAAATTGAAGAGGACTTGAAGTACTTACTGATGAAGACCAAAGACCACAGCCTTCAGTACAGATTACACCTCAACATAAAGAAAATAAAAATCCTCACAACTGGACCAATAAGCAACATCATGATAAATGGAGAAAGACTGAAGTGGCCAAGAATTTCATATTGCTTGGATCCACAATCAACACCCATGGAAACAGCAGTCAAGAAATCAAACAATGCATCGAATCGGGCAAATCTACTAAAAAAGGCCTCTTTAAAGAGTTAACTTTAAAGTGTTAAAAAGCAAAGATGTCACCTCGAAGACTAAGGCGCACCTGACTCAAGCCATGGTGTTTTCAATCGCCTCATATGCATGTGAAAGCTGGATAATTAATAAGGAAGACCAAAGAAGAACTGCCACTTTCGAGCTGTGGTGCTGGCGAAAATACTGAATATACCATGGGCTGCCAAAAGAGCAAACACATCTGTCTTGGAAGAAGTACAGCCAGAATGCTTCTTAGAAGCGAGGATAACGAAGTTCATCTCACATACTTTGGCCATGTTATCAGGAGGGACCAGTCCCTGGAGAAGAACATCATGCTTGGCAAAGTGGAGGGTCAGTAAAAAAAAGAGGAAGACTCTCAATGAGATGGACATAGTGGCTGCAACAATGAGCTCAAGCATTAACAACGATCATGAAGATGGCACAGGACTGGGCAGTGTTTCATTCTGTTGTTCATCGGGTCGTTAGGAGTCGGAAGTGACTTGACAGCACGTAACAACAACAACAAGAAGCAGTACCGCAAGAAGTCCTGGTGGTGCAATGGTTAAAGCATTTGGCTGCTAACCAAAAGGTCAGCAGTTCGAACCCACTAGCAACCTGCAGAAGAAAAGACCTGGTAATCTGCTCCCATGAAGATTAAAAAAAAAAAAATTTTTTTTTTTTTTTTGGTAAATCTTCTTACAGCCTAGGAAATACCATGGGGCGGTTATACTTTGTCACATGAGTTCATTATGAGTCAGAATCAACTCAATGGCAGCTAACAACAACAGCCAGGTACCCTACATTCTACTGAGTACACATCCTATCACATGTAGTCCAAACACAGTCCTGAAGGAATGTAGTGTTATACTCAATTTGACAGATAAGAATACTGAAGTTTAGAAAAGAAAATATGTTTCCTTTGATAATATTTCCATAAATACACTAAAATATAAACTAAAACTAAATTTAACTTTTGTCTTCACATTCTAAGCTCTTTCCACTATGTAACAACAGACATACAAATCATATTTCCATGTGTGTTTAGATCTTAAGATCCTCGTTTAAAGATTGTATGCTTTTTGGCAAGTCACCTAAATTCTCTGAGCTTCAGTTTTATCACCTGTATAAGAGGAATGTTAATAATAATTATGATAGCTTACCCGTGGCCATTAACCTAAGGCATACGCAAAAGAGATTTATTATACCAAGATTACATTTTCACAAGATTGTTTTAAGTTTACACCAGGACTAGAAAAGCCCAGGAATCCTCTAGTAAAGGAGTCTGGTAATCGTTGATACCAAAGACCACCTGAAGTCATTCATTCACTCAACACATATGTGCCAGGCACTGTAATGGTGCTAGAAATCCAACGGCGAGCAAGATGGACAAGGAGTTTGCATCTCATGGGGCTCAGGGCCCGGTGGCAAAGACATACCATACATATATCACCAAATAAATACTATAATCTCGAATAATAATAAGTGCCATACTGTGGTGGCTTGCATGTTGCTATGATGTGATGATGCTGGTGGCATGGTGATTAAAGCGCTTGGCCGCTAACTGAACAGTCAGCGGTTTGAACACACCAGCCTCTCCACAGGAAAAAGTTGTAGCAATCTGCAGTTCTACTCTGTCCTACAGGGTCGCTGTAGGCTTGTCATGAGTTGGAATCAACTTGATAGTACAAGATAACAACAATATGATGCTGGAGGCTTTGCCACCCATGGTGGGCCACCCATGGTGGGCAGGTTTCAGCAAAGCTTCCAGACTTAGACAGACTAGGAACAAGGGTCTGGTGATCTACTTTTGAAAATTAGCCAATGAAAACTCTATGGATCATAACAGAACATTGTGCGATATAGGACTGGACAGCATTTCGTCCTGTTATACATGGGATTGCCATGAGTTGGAGCCAGCTGGATGGTAGTTAACAACAACATGGAGAAAATAAGGCAGTATGAGGGGGCAGTGTGGTGGTGGTATGGAGGGAGTGGCACTGGAGATCAGCTAGCTGGTTAGGGAGGCCCTCTCAGAGGAGGAGGCTTTGTGTAGAGACGTACAAGGGAAGGAGTGAGCCCTGCAGAGATCCCAGGTGGAGTGCTCCAGGCAGAGATCTTAGGAAGTATCACCCCCTGGGGCAGGCTCAGCCTTGACAAGATCCAAGAACAAGAAGGCTGAGGTGGCTGAGGCTGGGCGAGTGGTAGGGAGGAGGGCCAGATCACAAAGGACCCTGTCAGCTACAGCAAGGAATCTTGGTTTTATTCCAGGCGATGAAGTTCTACTTCCTAGCCCCAGGCTAATGAACAAGGTTGGAAATACATGCGTCACCATTGGCAGTCTTGGCTCCCTCCCAAGCCAGCTCTTTTAGGGGCTATGATAGAACTCTACACATCACGGTACCTTCATCCTTGTCTACTGGATTTTCATGACTCCACATCTCACCTTTCCAGTGAGTCAAGGTCACACATCAGCTAGAAGCCGCAGCTTATGGACGGGAGGCCACCGATAGCCCTATGACATCTCCCCCTAAGCCCTCATCATTCTGAGCTATACTAACAACGGTGTGTTAAATAATAGAAGTTCCCCTAGATGGCATTCTGAAGGGAGAAATTCTTGGTTGCAGCTATGGAAAGAGGTAAAAACAGAGGGAACCCACATGCTGTAATCCAAAGCAGAAATTACGCTCACTCCTCATCCAGTACTATTCCACCTCCCTGACACATCCCAACTCTTTCAATTTCTAGTGAAGGGCTTGCTGAGAAGGAATCAAACTTTGGGAAGCAGCACAGCCTCGGGGTGGGGCTCTCGGACTCTGAAGTACATTATCTGGGCCTTGATTTCTGACTCAGCTATGAATAGGTACAGGACTTTGGCCAAACTTCTGTGTGCCTCAGTTTTCCCATATGTAAAATGAGGATCATAATAGGATCTACCCAATTAAGATGGTATTGGGACTGGTGAGATGCGCAGGTAATATATTTAACGGAGCACCTCACTTATCACCACTATTCAAGAAACAATGTTATTCCCTTTTATTTCAGCAAATATGATCATTTAGGTATCTTCCCCATCTAACCGATACTTTTAGGCAGCTCCTTTTGCTGCTGGCAAAAATTCTCTCCAAAGTGAAGGAAATGAGGAAGCGAATAGAAATGCATATGACCGCCTTAAAATGTGAGAAGAAGGGGAAGGCACAGGGAAATACATGAATAAACGTGGTGTGCTTCCTTAGCGCTCTTCTCTTCAGATGTTTAATATGGGGCATTTTAAATGTACTTATTAAAAAAAAAAAAAAAAAAACCCGTTGCTGTCGAGTTGGTTCCGACTCATAGCGACCTTACAGGACAGAGTAGAACTGCCCCCCCAGTTTCCAAGGAGCGCCTGGTGGATTTGAACTGCCATACTTTTGGTTAACAGCCATAGCACTTAACCACTATGCCCCTAGGGTTTCCAAAGCCTACAGCACCTGGTATTCCCAGGCAGTCTCCCATCCAAGTACTAACCAGGCCCGACCCTGCTTAGGTTCCGAGATCAGACAAGATCGGGCGCATTCAGGGTGGTGAACTTATTTAAGTTATCCAAAAAGTAAGTCACAAGAGGAAAAGAAACCAAAACCAAATACCGCAAAATAACATTGCCATTCATACAAACCCGTTGCCACTGAGTGGCTTCTAACTTACGGCGACCCCATGTGTGTCCGAACAGAACTGTGATCCATACAGTCTTCAATGGCTGGCTTTTCAGGGGCAAATTTCCAGGCCTTTCTTCCAAGTTGCCTCTGGGCGGACTTGAACCTCTAACCTTTCAGTTGTCAGCCGAGTATGTTAACCATTTGCACCACCCAGGGATTCCATTCATACTAGGAGATTTGACCTGGCTTACGAAAGGCGTCTCAGTCTAAAGGTCAGTGGGTCAAAATGGGCTGAGCTTAACCCTTGACCCTCTGGCATACTCAGAAAGAAAGGGAGGTACCCTCAGAGAGACAAGGTGGGCATCAACAACTCTGTTGCTCAGAGAAACAAAAGGACCCACAAGGACTGTCAGGAAATGTGTTGTCCCTTGCTTCATTCCTGGGCAGTTTTGTCTCTGGCACCTCCCATCACCCTTTCAGCATTGACTTGTGTCAAACTTCTGCCCCTTCCCTTATTGCTCCTATTTTTTCCCCTTAAGTCTCAACCAAAGTGGGATTCATCTGTACTGGATCACAACCACAGAGTTACTTCCATAAGAGGCCCATGTGTCTTACCACTGGTGAGCACAGCATTTCATCACAGGCCAATTCCTCAGGTCAAAGGAACGAACCCCCAGTGCTGGGCATCAGGTTGATGGCATGTGGCCCCACACGAAGGTACAGCTGTCCTGGGGGGTGCAGTGATGGTGGATTTTTAAGAGAGGGGCTTCCCCCATTCATGAAGTAACAAGGTCAGGGTATAGCTGGTGGAGATATGGGACATTAGCTCCACCATACTCTCCCTCAGCTCCCCAAATCCTCCACTTCAGCATACCAGCAGCCATCCAGTAGATTCTGATTCATGGCGACCCCATATGTGTCAGAGTAGAACTGTGCTCCATAGAGTTTGCAATGGCTGATTTTTTAGAAGTAGACCACTAGGCCTTTCTTCCAAGGTCCCTCCGAGTGGACTTGAACCTTCGACGTTTTGTTTAGCAGCCAAGACTGTTAACTGTTTGTACCACCCAGGGACTCCCCACTTCAAGGTGCAGCCTAAGTAAACACCATATGCTTCTTGAGGAAACAGAGCTGTAAGACAAGCTCCTAGATGCCTTCCAACCAGTCTGCCACCCTACGCCCTTCCGATGTAGTCATTCTGCTGCTGCCCCTGAATCAAATATGAAAACCTTCCAGCCTGGCCTAGGGCAGGGCAGATGGGGACAGCGAAGTTCCAACTTCTCCTGGCCCTCCTCTCTCCTACTCTGAGGACCTCCAACAAGCACACAGGGCAGGAAAGATGCCTCGGCCCAGAGGAGCCAGTTGGGAACTTGCTAATGGTAGAATGCCAAGCTCCAAATGATCAGCAGATGAGTGGATATTCTGGGTGTGGGAAGGGAGAGGGAGCCCTACCGCCCTCAAATCACACCAGAGAAGGGTCATACTGAGAATCAAAGCTCTGTTGTTGTCAAGTGCTGTCAAGTCGATTTCAACTTATAGCGACCCTATATGACAGAGTAAAACTGCCCCACAGGGTTTTCTAGGCTGTAGTTTTTACAAGAGCAGATTGTCAGGTCTTTCTCCCACAGAGCCACCGGGTGGGATCGAACCATCAACCTTTTGGTTAGCTGCCACGCACCTAACCCCTGTGCCACCAGGGCTCCTAAACAAAGCTTTAAAGGGGCCTCAAAAGCTCCTGGCTTTGGAAGAAAAGCGTACTTATTCCTCTTGTCCTTATCCACACAACTGCGCTTTGGTGTTTTCATTTATTCAATCAATTTAGCGTGGCTTAGTAACAAATTCTTGTTCATTTTGTTCCTCTTTGGAATGACCTTAGTGTCACATAGAGAGAGGGTAGGAGGGAGAGGGGCAGAGAGAGAGGAGCTGGGCTGCCTAGATCACACCAAGAAAGCCTCCTTCTTTTCAGTTACCTTCCTGACCACTTCGAATGCATTTTAACAGGCTGTGTTTTTCCCGGGACATTTTTTCTTTGAACTCCCAGACTTCCCTTCAGTGCAAGTAACCATAATATGAACCAGATTTTTTTTCTCCCTCTTGTTTGCTTAAAAGGCGTTAACTATAAATTAGAGTATCTTAAGACCAAGGTGTCACACGCGGGGCCGCGTGGTCTTCTCGGCCCTGGAGCCCCACAGCTGGGAGAGGGGCCAGGCCGCCTCTTTCGTTGGCAGCCAAGCTCCAAGCTCCAGCCCAAGGATGATCCCACCCTCCTTTTCAAAGCTATCCAGTTACATCAATGTACAGAAACTGCCTTGTTCGACTCAAGCATTAAGTTTTATTCCTCCTCTTTTTTTTTTTTTAAATTTTCTTTCCTAGAGGAACAAGAGAGGGAAGAATGATTTTAAGTGACCATTTCTTCCAAGCTGTTTTCCATACAGTTCTTTTGCTCTAAAGAGCGTTCACCCAGTGTGGGCACCAAGGTTCATTTGCAACAAATGTCCTGTGTTCCAAGGAGACCTGGTGGTGCAGTGGTTAAGTGCTTGGCTGCTAACTGAAAAGTCAGCAGTTTGAATCCACCAGCAGCTCCACAGGAGAAAGGTGTGAAAGTCTGCTCCTGAAAAAATTACAGCCTTGGAAACTCTACAGGGCAGTTCTACTCTGTCCTATAGGGTCACTAGGAATTGGTATCAACTCCATGGCCATGAGTTTTTTATCCTACATTACCTTGCCTGGAAGAGATGCCTAGAGGGTCTTATCTCTGGGGGTTGTCACAGCAGGTGGCTGTGATGGCCGCGGCACAAGAAGGCAATGATCACCGCAGTGAATTTTTTTTTTAATGTGTCTATACATTATTATTTTTTTTATATATACATTAGATTCCCATCAGAGAGTCCTCACAGCTGCCACATACCCACATCCCTCCATGTCCGAATATCATGCCTTCATGGCACAAGTCCACCAGCAAGGCAGACAACTGTTGTTTTAGTTTAGTTCAGCTTTGTTTTTTTTCAGAACACCCAAGTTCATAGCGGTTACTCAATGTCAAAACTCAGGAAGCATTCACTGAGTACCCAATTGTTTACCGGGCATGCTGTTGTTTGTTGTTAGGTGCCGCTGAGTCAGTTCCGGTCCCGCTGAGTCAGTTCCGACTCATAGCAACCCTATAGGACACAGTAGAACTGCCCCGTAGGGTTTCCATGGAGCAGCTGGTGGATTTGAATTGCTGACCTTTTGGTTACTAGCCAAGTTCTTAACCACTATGCCATCAGGGCTCCTTACCAGGCATAGTATTCGACAATTTTATATCTGCTAACACACGGGGTCAGGGTCACAATGAGTCGGAATCAACTTGACAGCAACAGTTAGGTTTTCCGGAATATCACCAAGTCCTATTTAAAATTATTATCCAACGTATTACTCACTTGTAGTAGGTAATACTGTGTTGCTCTGGGCTTCTCCACCCATGGAGACATCCAAGAACAAAGGGTACTACAAATCAGCTCCTGAAGCCAATTTCATGTAGAAGAGTTTTCCAGCAAAACACTTTTGACTTGTAAGACCTAGGTACTTCAGAGAGAGAGAATATTTCATTTTGAATTCTGAAAGGGTTTGGACTGGAGAAAACCAAAGTTAGGGACAAGCTACAGCATTTGGGTATTTTCCTGCCACAAGGGGTAGAAAGCCCTTCAAGGGCCAGGAGAGGAAGAGAGAGAGGCAGTATAGTCTCAGGTGTAGAACCTTTTCCTTCACCACAAGTAGCCCTCACCCAGTGCAGGGTAGAAACAGGAGGTAGGGGATAGAAACTTCTAGAAAGCTCTGCCCCCCCCCCCCCCGCAAAGCCAAGGGGACTTGTATCTTCTTTACCAAATGGAAAAATGGCAGCTGGGAGACCACTTCCCAAAGTGTCCCCAGCAACATGGGACAACTGTAGGAGACAAAAAACAGTGAGTCTAGGTAAAGAAAGCTAAGACAGTGGCCCCGAAGCCAGTGTGTGGCTGCGTGAGACAAGAGGTAAGGAGTGGAGGGCCTAGTGGGTGCCGCGAGCCTGTGAGCATCGGCAGCAGGCTCGGGGGGTAAGGTGGAGCTGAGCTAGTGAGGTGGGCGTGAGGGAGGCCTGGAGTCCACCAGCCCTCAACTGTACAGAGAAAACAGATCAAGAGTTAGATCAGCAGGAGACACACGGGAGAAGATGCAGAGGGAATAGAGGCAGATGCCCAAAGACCACGTGATATGAACTACAGCTCCACAGCTCAGCAGGAGCCAGCAAGGAAGGACAACAAGCCCTCTTCCCCAGCACCAACACGCCATGTACGTGGCCTCCTTCACTCAGACTCAACCCAGGGCAACGTATGCAGAGTGGGAAAGAAAAGGAACCCTTGAGAAGGAGGGAGAAACTCTGAGAGAGAGAGTTGTCCAAAAGAGACTTTTACACCAGAAGTAACTAAGTTCTTCAATGGACAAGATTAAATACCGTCCCTGGCCCCCACAACTCTGTCTACCACGTAGAAATGGAGGCTTGTGAGAAATCTGAGCTCAGTATGAAGAAAGTTAGACTCCAGTTCGTGGCTATTTAATTTATACTTGTTATACTACCTTGGATGCTGTAAGAATTATTATTTCCATTTTGCAGATAAGACAACCAAAGCTCAGAGAGTTGAAACAACTTATCTATGGGCATACAACTTGTAAGTGATGGAAACTGAATGTGAACTCAGATTTTTCAGTACAAGTTCAAGTTTCTTCCTGTGGTTTCCTGGTCTACTCTCCCCCAGTCCTTTCTGACTAGATTCAACTCTCCTGGATGAAAATAAGGGCAAGAAAAAAGGCCCTCAGCTGCCGACATTACTCTCTTACCCAGGCCCGCAGTCGCAGACCACCAGCAGGGTGAGTGTCCACTTTTCTTCCAAGCCTGAGTTTCCTCCAGGCAACAATGCCAACCAGCAAGTGGAGCATATGAGGCAATATGGACATCCAACTACCTGATTCATTAACTACACCACTCTGACCTGGCCTGGGTTAGAGAGAGAAACAACAGTTCTACAGACCCTCTTGACTGGACTTACACATTTGGACAACACCAAAACCCTCCTTCTTTGGTTCTCTCTTTTTACTCCATCCAGATCTGCACCTTATACCTCCCTTGTGGCAATTCTTGTCCACCCGGAGTCATCCTACTGCAGAATCACAATCCATCTCTTTGTATTGCCACATCACTTTACTACAGAGAGTAGTTTCTTATCCTACCTTGAGCCCTAAGCGCTTTTCTTCTACGTTTCTATAAATCCTTTTATTCACCTGTGGTTGAAGCTACCCAAAGACTAGACACTGTGGCTAATAAATTTTCCAGATCCCAGTTGGTGTTAATATGACTTTGCATTTCATTTTTTAGTAGTTTGAGGACCGTATTTTTAGTGCAGATCAATTTTCCCCAAGTAAGTCTACTTCTTTCTAAAATGCGATTTTAACTTGGACACAGTAACAGATTTTATTGTCCAATTTTATTTCTCATTTTGCTTCCCAACACTTTTTATAACTCAAATTAAACCAATTATGAAACGCCTGTATAGAATGAGAACAGCTGATTGTCATCACTGTTCTTTGCATCTTTCGTGTCTTTGGATTAGATGGCAGTAAGAATAGCTCATCTTTTTTGAGCACTAACTGTGTTTCAGTCCTTGTACTAGGTGGTTTCCATAGAATTATCTTACCCAATGCTTACAATGACTCTGTGAAGTTGGTTCTACTATTACCTTATTTATCTGAGGCACAGAGAGGTTAATTATCCTGCCTAAGGCCACACTGGGTTTGTTTTTGGGTTAAGGCCACAGGGCCAGAATAAGGCACGTGAGGGCCCTAAACACTGATAATCTGCGGTTCCCCTCCTCTGCTTACTCACGCATTCACGCGATATGTGAGTTATACACATACAGGTGGGTGTGTGTCTGTCTTAGCAATCCACGATGTAACTTCTTTTTAAATGTGACTATAATATTAGGAATTTAACACAAAAGTGGTGTATGCCATTTTAGAGGAATGAGATTAACTGGATTATAAAATTTTTAGTGGATGCAGGATACTAAAATTTTTCACTATATATCACATTTTCTACAAAAAGAATATTCCACATATTCCACAACAAAGAAAACGAGTCAGTGAACTAAGTTGTTTCAACAATCAATGCAAAACTGTTGATTTCCCACAACAAAAACCTGACTTTCACCAGTTTTGCTTTAAACGGTTCATACTTCAATTCTGATACTTGTTTCATAATAAATGCTGTCATTATAAATAAATGAAAATATGTCATAAAAGAAAATTTAGTGATCAGAAAACAAATATTACAACAAATTATTATACTCTATTTTTAGATCTTTCATCTTTAACATGTTATAATTAAAAACTTTTCTTTCTATTCTTTGCTCTTACAAAGTCTTCAGTGATTTCATTACAATTAAGCTGCCGAAGAATAATCTACTTCCATACATAATAAACGTAATGAATCAGGTCTTTCCTGAATCATTGCTATACGCTGAGGATTTCTGGGTCTCTTTAGGGGTGAAAATGACCATTCTGTTGTGCAGTTTGTGATCATTAAAGTTAGGAATATGCATAAAGCGATTTCAACACTGGGAAATACACATGGTAATTTATCTTCTATTACAGAATCGTACATGTCTACATGAGTAAAATCTGTCTTTCCTGAACCTGTAAACTTAGTTCTCATGTAAGAATGAAATCGTTGCGCTTCTCCGTACAGGTTCGTATTAAAGTCATCAGGATAAGCCTGCACTAATTTCTTGGATGACTTCATGCATTCTTCATCAGGTTTACCCATATTGTTGGAGAAGGAAGATCTATTTGAAAGAACTTCATACATGCAAGAACTTCTTTTCATGCAAGATTCAAGCGTGTCAATGATGGTGTAGTATGTGGTTACACGCAATTGATCTCCAACACTCAGTGATATTTCTGGCGCACTTCCATCATTTACTTGTTTCTTTCTAATGCTTCTGTGACGGTGAACTGCTTGATAATCAGTATTTGGAAGTATTTATTTTGTTGTGTTTTCAAAACCTTCTCTTAAATTATGTGAATACCCTGTTGATGACTGGTAGAGATCTGTGCATGTCTTTAAATTTACTTCTCAATCTTGGAGAGCTTGATGCATCTGATGAAAATGGCTGCAATGTTTTATTCCACATAACCAACGTAAATACATACTCTAGTGTTTGCATTTTGCTGGAGATGTTTTCAGTTTCTCTTTTGTATCTCCTTTTTGTGTCTGGTCTTCTGCAACAGTCTGTAAGGCATCTAGAATCTGTGTGTGATTCCAGGGTTGCACTCGTTGCTACAACATGCGCTTCCCAATGTGTATTAGAAAGACATTTGAATACTCGATCATTGCCTCAATGTCTTAAAAACTGCCCATCGGTGAGTAGAGGCAGCAAAAAATATGTAAAGTAACTGAATGGTAGAAAAAAAAAAGTCAACTGCTTCCAGACAACAATCTACTGCGCTACATCCTACAAGATCAAGTGACTGCGCAGCACCTGGTATGCAAATGGTGTACCTGTTACATTCTAAAATCTTCTGTTGCATGCCTTTATAACACCCTTACATGCTGGCAGCATGGTCATAGGACTGGCCTCTGCACTTAGGAAAATCAATTTTTCAAACATCACCTCAGTACTAGTGAAGTACTTGATTTGCAATTTCTTCACTGGTGTGACTTTTTAAGCTAGTAAATGTGATAAATCGCTGGGTAAGTTTTCTTTCTGTTGGAGACTCATATCTTAAAACAATAGTTAGCTGATCTATACGAGAAAAATCAGCAGTGGAAATCTACAGACAAACCAAAATATTGAGTTTGTCTTATTTCGCTGAAAACAGGTGATGGAACTTTATCACATTAAGTTTATTAATTCTTTAGACATTTTAGACACATACAATGAGTTGCCCTTTTCCGTATTACCATATTTTGAGATGTGACCTGCTAAAAATGGGTCAAACTGAGCAATGATTTCAAGTAAATCCCAAAAATTTCCATTTTGTAGGGACCCAAACACTTCATTTCTTCCTCAAAAAGGTAGCCCACGTTCAGCGACTCTTAGAATGACAGCAACAATGTATTGCAAAACAGCTTTCCAATACAGATGTTCTTCGTTAATTTGTGTTTTCAGTTCTCAGCGAAGCCAAAACCATGTCTTCAGTTTAAATATGACAACATACAATCCCTGTGAATTGAACTGTTTTCATATTTATCAATCATATTCAAGTTGCACCAATCGTTAAATCCATCCTTAGCAAATCAAGAATTAAATGATTTAGGATTGAATGGTCTGCAAACAAAACAATATACAGAGCCAACTGATAGAGAATACAGTAGCCTCTCCCTCTTATAATTTTTACCATTAACTTGGAACCCTAGAAATACATTCTGGATACAGAATCTTGTTTGTTTATCATCCAGAAATTTTCGACATGAATTTTCAAATGGTCCACTGTGATGCTGACCATCACTTGGCCCTCGATCCAATAATTTACATCATTAGAAGAAAAGTTATTCCATAAAGCAGGATCAGTATTTCCATCATTTACGGGAGCTGCCAAAAAAACCAAAACCAAACCCAGTGCCGTCGAGTTGATTCCGACTCATAGCGACCCTATGGGACAGAGTAGAACTGCCCCATCGAGTTTCCAGCTGCAGATGTGAGAATTTCAGATTCTAAAATAGGTTCACTTTCTACACCATTCTTAATTTTTTTCCTACAGCAAGGAATGGATGCAGAATTTGGGACAGATTCTGCTCTATTTGTATTGCTATTCGTAATCTCAGCACTAGCGGTACTAGTACAACGATTTGCATCCATTAAACTTGGGTGTTCAACAGAAGAAATCTCTTCTGATTCATTACCTTTTAAAAAGGAAGTTAATTTTGGAATTGTCTTTAGGGATTCCCAAAGCCTTTTCTTTTTATCTTATTCTACCTTTCATTTTTGCATTCCACTTAGTTGTTGCTGCTTCATTTTATCTGGAGATAAAACTGTCATTTTTAAAACTGGGTTCTACCATAGGAAATAAATTCGAATAACTGAAATTAAATAAAATTTCTAAAACAGGAGAAATTTATAAAATAAAATATACATGTAAATCTGGACATTAACACAAAAATTTATAATTGAAAATTAGTAAGTAAAAAATTGATTTGGAACATGTCATTTTGTACTTCAGATCTGAGATAGTCAGAAGAAATCGTACTCAACCGTACTCAACAAGGCAGTCGGAAATAGTTTCATTCATTTGTGGTACAATGTTTGTGGGCAGGCCCTTTGCAGATCTCCACGCGTGTTTTTTGTCTTGAAATAATACTTAAAAGCTCGTGCACTCACCTTCCATCCTTTGATGCTACGTCTTCACAGTTCATTGGATTACTGCTGATACCCGACGGAGGCAAGAAAGATCAAAAAGAGCATGACAGAAATGCAAAGACATCCTCAATCTGAAGACACCTTTTGGTTCACTACAGTCATGTGATTATAGGACTGCTGGCTCGTTCTTATGTGATCGGCGAGAAAGAACTGAATGTGAGGTTATACCCATTTGGTCCAAAAATGAAAAGGAAAGTATAATTATTATCATATACAAAACTTATAGGATGGTGTCGATTTCATTTAGTGCCCTGCCAGGTCCCTTCCACTGTGGTGCTCGCTTTTCCTTCTGTCCTGTCTGTTTGGCTTCTATGGGTCTTTGCTTTGGACAACTGGTGCCCCTGTTTTGTTGATGTTCAAAGCATGTGCTTACCTTGCTTATTGGGTAACCTGTCCCTGAACCCAGGTCTCTGTAATTCCAGAACCCATGTTCTTCATCACTCTGCTGTACCTCCACATAGAAACAATATCCAGTATACTCCAAAACTTGGGTCAGTCAGTAGAACAATTGTTCAACATCAGTGGTGCTGAATAATAATATATGTGTTTATGTCTAGAAGACTATTTTAAAAGCCAGTCACCCTAGTTACTGACTCAGCCCTATACAGAAGCCTTCTCCATCTAAATATGGCAACTGAGTCTCCACTGTGACGAATCTTCTCTGTCATGACCATCTCAGAGTATGTGACCAATACTAACACATACCTCTGGATCCTCTGGAGCAGTGCTAAGGCTGCCCACAGGTGAGGCACAGCCAGGTAAGATGGGCCAGTCTGTTTCCTAGTTTGCCTGCTATGATTGCCCAGGAGAGACCTGGGATATGAGGGAGAATGAACAGAAGGCGAGGGGATTTCTACATAATCATCAAATGTGTTTACAGCCAGTCCCCAGTTTTCACCACCTCTCCTTTGACCCATCCATTCACCCAGTCACGCCTGAAAGCCACTGATACTTAACTTTTCACCACCTTGATTCAAGAATTTGTCAGTTTCTACCAGACGTTTAGTAATAGCAGGCAACTGTTTAGCGGACCGATGTGTGAGTGCCATCTAGGTGTGAGTGGAGGTAACTACAGGCCATGGTGGGCAAACATCATTTTCATGGTTCTTTCCTACATCTTTCTAGACGTTTGGAAGCTGCGGTGGTGTAGTGGTTAAGAGTTTGGATGTTAACCAAAAGGTGAGCAGTTCAAATCCACCATGCACTCCTTGGAAACCCTATGGGGCAGTTCTATTCTGTCCTACGGGGTCACTATGAGTTGAAATTGACTCAGTGGTAATGGTTTTTTTTTAAGGCCATATGCAGTGAAATCACTAGATGCCCCAGAATGTTAAGGGAGGTAGAACTGAGCTAAGACAGGCTGTTTCCCAACCAGTCTCTGCCACCAAATTTCTGATTAAACTTGGCATCTCTCTGGGCTTCATGTAATCTCTTTCAACATTCTCAATGAGGATGTGGGACAATATGGTATGAGCCATTCATTGAAGGCCTATTTCTAGGATGTAACAGTACTTCCATGTGAGAACTTCTAATGGCTGATGTTTTATTTCAAGCTGGCTAGATGGAACAACGAATGAAGAATAAATTATCTTGAGACCCTTTAGAGAAGACCAAGGCAGACACTGTTAATGCATACGTAGTATGCAGCCTCCCCTCTTCCTTACAACAGAACCCTGACTTTGTTTGTGTTGGCACTGTCCCCATTAAACCAGACCTGGGTCTGGCTAATGGGATGTAAGCAGAAATCAAGTAGGTAGAGCTGCTGAGAAGCTATTGTTTTCCTGAGGAAAACAGACAGGCTCGGCTGACAAGTGCTTTGCGCCCCAGCCCTTCTTCCTGTCTGGACTCAATGGAGGCAGAGCCAATTTATGTTCATGAGAGCACACAGTCTGATACTAAGCACAGTGAAACAAGACACCAGAAATAGCCCTGGTTCTCATCTTCCCCTGAAGTTCTTTTTTTTAAATTGTTATAAAAAAAATATATAACAGCATTTGCCAATTCAGCATTTTTCAGGGGTACAGTTTGGTGATATCAATTACATTACTCAAGTTGTGCAACCCACACCCGTAAATCCTCTGCAGTTCTTGTTACATGACAAAACAAACCCTCATTTGGTTAAAGCACTATCGTTGGGTTTCTGTTACAAGCAGAAAGCCCTTTGTAATAGAGACAACAACTCAGATTTTGTCATTCTTTTTTCATATTCAACAAATATCAGAGTACCAGCAATGGACCAATAACTGTGTCAGGTGCCAAAAGACAGTCCAACCTCAAGGCACTTGTAGTTTGCTGGTGGGATAAGCGCTATGGCGCGCTAACTCATCAGAAGGAGGGGAGGTGGTCAGAGAAGTTCGCCCAATGGAGTCTCCTGGGCTATGCATTACAGAAGGGCGAGGAGTTAGCCTTGTGAAGAAGCGTCCTGTGTCATGTGTCTTTGGTAAATCCCATTGCCAGTGACTGGTTTGGGATGCACAGGAGACTCGGTTTCGATCAATGAGATGGGAAGCAAATTCTGCTGTGAAGGATCTGGAACAAGTTTCTGCCCTCTTAAAAAGAAGACACACAAGAAAGAACTGGCTCTTTGTCATAAGGCCAATTTGTGGCCTACACAGTCTGCTGCCTCAGCATACATTAATTCCTCCCAGTTTCTGACCTGGCCATCTTGTCACCCAGTTTCTCAAAGGTAGTAGTCACTCCTTGCCCCTCCCAGCCAGTGCCTACATAGTTCCCCATGATAAAATTTCTCCGTTTTCCCACGCCATGATAAAATTTCTCCCTTTTCCCACGCTAATGCCCTAGAAGCTTTTAAACTGACCAGTGAGGCCTCGGTGTGCACCAAACTCAAGAGCCCACTCTGTTTACTATAAATAAGCCCTCTCCTACAACTCCAGTTTCTGGCTGCCTTGTCTCTGGGTGCAAACCCCGGTGTGGCCCTGCAGCGGGGTGTGCTGTAGTCTCCTCTCTGGGACTTACGAGTATCAAATTCTGTTTGTTTTCTGGCCTTCCTGTGAGAGTCTCACTCCTCTTGCTGCACCTGACAGACCATCCAAGACACCCATAGACCCCTTTTGGGTCAAACTTAAGTTACTCTCCCTTCTTCTGCTGGGCCTCATGCCCACATGAGATGCCTAGCCCCGTGGCAGACATCCTGAAACCTGAACGGAAGTAAGTGGGCCTGGGGAGACCACAAAGAGTTTGACAATGTGGGAAGATGAAGGGAACCTGTGTCCTTGAGGACACCACTGGATTACTATGTTAATCAATCCTGGAACCCCAGATTTCTGACTTGTGTTATATGAGTTCCTAAATCTTCTTAGTGTTTAAGCCTTTTGGACTGGATTTTCTGTTACCTGCAGCCAAAGACATTCTGCTAAGAAGGTAGTCCAGGTATAAATTAAAAAAAAAAAACCTAGCAGCATGTAAAAAGGAACAGAGAAATAAAAGAAGATGACATGTCCCAAGAACCAGGGTATTAAAGGTCAAAGTATAAGATGAAAGAGTATGTGATGAGAGGACCCTGGAAAATTAAGGAGAGACCTAAAGGTCATGGAGGAACTGCTGAAAGTGTTTTCAGCAGGGAAGTGACACATTTAGGTCTGTATTTTAGTAGATGCCGCTGGCAGTTCTGTATCACAAGGGGCAACGCTAGAAACAGGGAGCCCAGTTAAAGCGGTGGCTTCACTTATCTACAGGAATAGTGATAAAGACTTGAAGAAAGGCAGAGGGAAGGAGAATGAAGAGCAAAATACAGAGTGCTTTCAAGAAGGTAGTTTCCTCGGGACCTCATCACCACTGGATGCAGTGAGAGAAGGAAAGAGGAATTAAAGTTGATATTTGTATATCTGGCCTGGGCAACTAGTTGGGTTCTGTTCACGGAGATACAGAAGAAAGCATTAATGACAATGGGGTTATTTTCCCTTGGGGAAATTGGGGAGAATAATAAGAATGAACTCAATTTTCATTATCCTGAGGTTTGAGGTCCCTGTCAGACGTCTAGGGGGAGATATTGAACATGGACTTGCTAAAAGGGATAACGTATGGACTGATCTCCTTGACCAAGCTCAGCAAAATTGATTTCATTTTTGTTTTTGGTGTTGAAAATATACACAGCAAAACATACACCAATTCAGTAATTTCTACATGTACAATTCAGTGACATTGATTGCATCCTTCAAGTTGTACAACCATTCTCGCTGCCTTTTCCAAATGGTTCCTCCACGATCAACATAAACTCATTGCTCTCTATGCTTCCCATCTAACCTTTCGAGTTGTCAATTGGATTCTATATAGATGTTTTGTAAAAGAGTACAATGCTCAAGGCAGGCATTCTTTATGAATTAAAATATTGTTTAGTTTAAAGAAGACCTCAGGGGGATATTTTTGGGTAAGGTTTACTCCATGCTTAATGTTTTGATGTACAAGGAAATCACAGCATCATAAGAAGCCTTATCACGGGTAACATCTGACTCCTACAACCCTGAGAACTTTCTGAGGCTTCAGCCATGAAGCTGAATCATCACCCTTCCCAGTCAGCCAAAACACTGATCCCCACCAATCCTCTGAACTCCAGGTTTGGATATTCAGCTGCCTACTTTATATCACCATTTGGAAATGACTGGAAGGATGATCTGAGAAGATACAGAGCTTCCTCCTAAGACAGTTGACAGGGGTCAGAACATGGACTATGGTTGCCGCAGTACATGTGGAAAATCTGTACTATGTGGCTGTGAGGTCAGGGACCAGCCAGGCAGCACCTGGTGATGCAATGTATGGGCAGATCATATGACGCCAGGTGCTCCAGGTGACAGCACCTAACAATAAGGCAGCACCTGGTGATGCAATGTATGGGCAGATCATATGATGCCAGGTGCTCCAGGAGACAGCACCTAACAATAAGGCAGCACCTGGTGATGTGATGTATGGGCAGATCCTACGATGCCAGGAGCTCCAGATGATGGCACCTAGCAACAATAAGGCACGCATCGCCACAGGAAATGGGCTATTCCAATGTTAGGAAGTTCTATTTCTTAGAAGCTTTTTTTTAGTGTTGGCAAAATGTCTCCTATCTCAGAAAGTACCATATCAGCCGTAGATGTTGTTAGGTGCCATCGAGTCAGTTTTGACTCACAGTGATCCCAGGTAACAGAGCAGAACGGCTCCCTAGGGTTTTCTACATTGCAATCTTTATGGGAGTATATAGTCCTTCTGTGGAGCCACTGAGTGGGCTCAAGCTGCCAACCTCTCAGTTAGCGGCCGAGCACTTAACTGTGGTGACTTGGATAATCATAGGATAAAGAGATTCCAGATGAGAAACAGCACCTGTTCTTCAAGCAACTCCCACACCAGAATGGGTGTGTGGCAGTCTACTTCTAGCATGTGCCTTAGGCTTTTTCTTCTAAAAAATAAAATAAAATAGGAGCATCTGAAGAGCATTTCCTATGTGGCTTTAATTTTGAAATTACATTGGCCTCTTGTGTTTTAATTCAACACAGAGTTTAACAGTTCAAGCTGTGCTTGTCGCAGAAGGGAGCGGACAGCAGGGCACAGCTCTCTACACTCACCTTTCAGAAAGCAGAGCCTAAGGAATTTTTAGTCATCTGGCATGCTGCAGTTCTCCAAATGCCCAGCAGGGGGCCTGGAAGTCACAACGTTGTGTTTTGGATTTTTGGCGGGGTGGGGGGGGGTTGTCTCTGAACTGAACATACATTTTCAAAGGACTGTTTCGATGCTTCCTCTTTGAAAATCCGGTATTGTTCCTCCTGACTCCAAAATTCAGAATGCAATGTGGCTTCAGAAGCAACACTGGGAGAAGTGTTCACATATATATAGGGATCTGATTTTCTTCTAGTTATAGGCAGAACCCCAGTTGATCACCAACAAGTTGAGTGACAAGACTTGTAGGCAGGGAGGACAGCTTCACCCTGTGGACATGGTGGCATCTGTGAGCAGCCAGAGGAGCCCAGGGAGGCCAAGCAAGGGGGAGGGGGCATCGATAGGCTTCAGAGTCTAGTCTAATAGTCCAACCTCTCTAAAAAACAATGCTTTAAGTTGAAAAAGGAAATCAGGACAAATCTGTCTTATTTTTTCCCTCCACCTTTGCATTTTGAAAGATTTCAAACCTAAAGAATAGCTGTAAGGATAATTCAATGAACATCCAAATACCCGTCACCTAGATTCGAA
Organism: Elephas maximus indicus; assembly: GCF_024166365.1. Classification (NCBI taxonomy): domain Eukaryota; kingdom Metazoa; phylum Chordata; class Mammalia; order Proboscidea; family Elephantidae; genus Elephas; species Elephas maximus. The sequence goes on along the minus strand of NC_064831.1, from coordinate 61,733,547 downwards.
GAACACGTTACCACGCTTGGTTTCTTTCTCTCTCTGATCTCTGCTCCTCTCCTTCCCTCTCTGCTGTACAGTCATCAACTCTATCAACACTTCTTTAAGCACCTCCTAAGCTCCAGTTAGTCTTCTAAGGGCTCACTGTCTATCAGTGAGGTCAAGTGTGTAAATAAATAACCACACTACCACGTACTAAAGGAGCCCTGGTGACACAACAGTTAAGCAGTTGGCTGCTAACTAAACATTAGTTGGCATTTTGAACCCACCCAGCGGCTCCACAGGAGAAAGACATGGAGAACTGCTTCCATAAAGATTACTTTCCTATGGGGCAGTTCTACTTTGTCACGTGGCGTCGCTATGAGTTGAAGTCAACTCAGTGGCACCTAAACAAGAATAGAAGAGTGTCAAGCACAAGGTACCAAAGGAAGTGGGAACACAGAAAAAGGAGTGATGATGTCACCAGAACCAGGGAATGCTCTGCAGAGAGGTGACCTACGGGGCAAAGATACAGGAGGAAAAGGATTTCTAGGCAGAGGAAACAGCACGTGCAAAGGCAAAGAAGAATCAAAGAGGAATGTGTCTAAGGGCTAAAAAGCGCTTTGTGTGTCCAGTCTTTAATCTTCAGCCTGTACCTCCTCCCTTTAGGTAGTGACAACAGTTAGCAGTTACAGAATGCTTACTAAGTTGTGACAGGTGTCATTCTGAGAAGCTCAAATACATCTTTTCACAACTCCGCAAGGTCAGAACCATTACCGTCCCCACTTTGGCTGTTGTTGTTAGCTGCCATGGAGTTGGTCCCCAACTCATGGCGATCCCACACACAACAGAATGAAACACTGCCTGGTTCTGCACCATCCCCATGATCAGTTGCGGACTGAACCATTGTGATTTACAAGATTTTCACTGGCTGATTTTCCGAAGTAGATCACCAGGTGCTTCTTCGTAGCCCGTCATAGTCTGGAAGCTCCACTGAAACCTGTTCAGCACCATAGCGACACGCAAGTCTCCACTGACATGTGGGTGGTCGCTGAGGTGCACCGGCCTGGAACAGAAGCTGGGTCTTCTACCACTCCCATCACCAATACCCCTCCCCCATCCCCACTCTAAAGACGCGGAAGATGGGGGTCAGAGGAGATAAGAAATCAAAACAGGAGACCTAGCTCACGAGTGGCGGAGTGAGTAACTGCTGCTGCATGTGAGTGTACATATCTTCTTAAAGCTCCACAGGTGAACACTTTGCCAGAGATGCCCATCACTTCCTTCCATTTCCGTCTCTCCCACGAGTGTGTCCCACTGGTACACACTGGGGCAGTCACCTTCTCAACCTCAGTGACATTTTCAGGCAGTGTGACCTCCCAGCCGCATTGTGCTTCCTTCATCTGAACCTCATCCAATCAACCTTTTCCGTTCATATGACAGCACAGCCCCACTGCTCGCTGCCCCCAGGATGCAGTTACAATCTCCCAGACGGCTTCTGCTCTTGGTCCACGTCCGTCTCCTACACCCTAGGCAGGGATATCCGTCCAAAAGAGCCTCCACACATATCACCACGCTGCCACCATCACTGCCACCCACTGTTTACAGTGCACCCGGGCTGAGCTATGCTCTTTTTACTTGATACCACATTAATTTGCACAGAATGTTACGAGATGCTGGATCTTAGCATCTCTAGTTTACAGATGAGGGGGTTGGGTCTCAGAGAAATCATATGACTTGCTCAAGGTAATTTAGCTAGCAAGTGAAAAGGCTGGAATTCACACCTAGGCGTAGTCTGGCAAGAGCCAAAGGAAGGTGAACTATAACTTTTTTTAAAGGCAATTTGGAACTAAGTCTTAGCAGTAATTTACTTTGCATGTTCACACAACTGTCCTCAAGTGCTATTGGGGTTCCCATCAAGATACAATCACCCTTCTAATTTACTTTCTTCTCAGTTCTGGCCCTCATTACTCTGCTTCCACTTATTTCAATTTTTAGCCTGTTTAGTCTACTGCCAGCCTTGAATTAATTTATGCCCGTTTCCTTAGCAGCTGCTTTTAAGAAAAAAACAATTGTCACAGAGTCAATTCTGACTCATGGCGACACTATGTGTTTCAGAGTAGAACTGTACTTCACGGGATTCTCAATGGCTGATCTTTCAGAAGTAGACTGCTAGGCTTTTCTTCCAGCCTGGGTGGATTCAAACAATCGACCTGTTGGTTAGTAGCCAATCGCTTAACCATCTGCACCACCCAGGGGCTCTTTTGCTTTTAAGAAAGACATGTAATTTAAGTACTGAACACTAGATGGCATGATCAACCAGTTCTGGAAAAACCTCCCATAACTGTCCTCATAATGTACCAGGGAAGTCACCACCAAGGAGTATTAAAAGTTTCACATTCACATATCTTATAAAAGCTGGAATATAGCAATAAGACACAGACACCCACTTACAAAATACTGGATGGTCTCTAGCCTCACTCTGAGGGGATCCAAAAACTATCCAAAAAAGAAAAGGAAAAAAAAATTCAAAACACAAACAAAAAACAAAGGTAATTTTCCCCAAATAAATAAAAGCAAGAGCCCATCAAGTGTCACTGAAACATTAGTTCTGTGTTCTATTTATATTGACACACACACACACAATTACATACACACGGAAACCTCACACTGTATGTATGAAGTATGAGTATTTAGATTAGGCTTTTAGAAGATGATTTGCAACCCAAAAGCTATAGAGATGTAGAAAGATCCAGTATCCATGAAGAGCTCATCACAGCTCTTGTAGGGAAGACAAACATACACTGAGGTTCCGTCAAGCACAGTTTTGAGAAAACATGGTTTGTATTTGGAAACCAAATGTTTGAATCCAAGATCTTTTTACATCCATAATTACATTCAGTTCCTTTAAATGACAATCGCAACCACTACTGATCTCCCTGCCTTAGCCCATTTGGGTGGGTCTGTACGCAGGGTAAAAAATTTTCTCTTGGCATCCTCTCAGGGTTTTGTTAGAGTTTTAGGCCCAGAATGCTGTGATCACTAGTACTTTGCTAAGACATATAAAAAAAAAAAAAAAAAAATAGAAAAGGTAAGTGGAAAAAACAGTAAATTTCAAACCACCAGGAGATGGGCTGAAAAACTTTTCAGAAAATAAATTGATATGATGCATATAAAATAAAGTTTTTGGACAAAACTGCCTATTTTGTGAATGACGGATGATGGTGCCTCAAGAGGCGGGTTGCCCATAGGAGCAGCGATTTTTTTTTTTCTCCTATCAAATCAAATCTAAGTTTGTTTTAAAAGTAAACATCTTTATCTTTTTCAATAAGTCTTCTGATACCTTTTTTCTTCTTCTTTCTCCCACCCTCTATGAGGTCTTATCTGACCTACCATTTTTCATCTAGAGTACTTTTCATGATTATTACTTCTGCCAATTTGTTCCTAACAGTCATGAAGGATTTATTTTTAAATCAAGTAAAAACATTATAAACAGGAAGTCTGGTTAAGGCCCCAAAACACGATGGCTTTTCCAAGTGATAAACAAAGATTTTCATTTGAAGCCTCTGAGTGCATTAGTCTTAAGCAAAGAACAAGCTTACCTTTCATAACTTTAATTGCCAGTATATTTTATTTATCTATCAAAATGTAGGTTCTGGCATTCCTGTTTGAGTGGGCATATGGACTAACAGAACAGAATAGAAAGTCTAGAAATAAATAAATGCACATATGCATAAGAAGGATGACTAAAAGAATGAGGAAAAGATGGACAATTCAATTATGGTAAGGCATACTGAGTAGCCATCTGAAAAAAGAGTAAAAGTGAATCCGTACCTCACAGCATACGATAGGCTAAGCGTCAAATCGATTAACGTAAAAATGTAGAAGTATAGACCTGAAAGAAAACAGGAGAATTTTTTATAATCTCCAAGTGTAGACAGTCTTTCTATGACACAAATTCCAGAACTACAGAAGAGAAAATTGCTAAACTCACCATTTAAAATGTTTAAAATCTCTATGTGGCAAAAAATAAAACTCCATGAACAAAGACAAAAGTCAAAAGGCTATCCGAAAAAGGAAAAAAAAAGTTATGCAATTTATATCATAAAGAAAGAATCTCTTAGTTGTATAAAAAGCTCCTACAAATTAAGGAAAAGATCAACAACTCAACAGAAAGATGCTGAAAGGATGTGAAAGGACAGATCACGCAAACAGAAATGTCAATGGTTCCAGGCTCAGGAGGATAGCTTGCAGGCCTGGGACCAGGGTGGGGTGGGGCAAGCGAGGCATCCAGGGCACAAAATTTAAGGCGACCCTGAGGGTGAGTGCCTTTTTAAGTTTTGCAGGTAGGCTACTTACTTCACACTAGTCCAGGCCCTGAATAGTTCTTAAACACACACAAAGACGTTCCACTTCATTCAAGTAAATACAAATTAAGATTACAAGAGATACCTTTTTTTTTTCACTTATCAGATTGGCAAAAATCCAGATGTTGGATAACACATGCTTATACATTGCTGGTGGGATGGTTACTTGTTTTAACCACTGTGGTGAGCAGTTTCCCACTATCTCTTAAAATCACAAATACATATGTTCTCTTGGCTCGCTTCTAAGGAATTATTCTACAGACCCTTGCAAACAAGTAGAATGACCCACATATTTATTGCAGCATTGCTAGTAATAGTAAAAGCCTTAATATAACTTAAATATGCATCGCGGTTAAATTATGCTTAATTCATATAGTGGAATACTAGGCAACTCTAAAAGGAATGAGGAAGTGCTTTAGATATTGATAAAGAAAGTTCTCCAAGCTATGTAAAGCAAGGAAAGCAAGGGACAGAGCAGTGTATATAATATGCCAGCATATGTGTCAAAAATAATGGGGAAAACATATACCTATGAGTTAGATTATAGATTCATACACCATCTGCTTTAAAAAACAAAACCAGCAAACCAAAAAGCCAAACCAGTTGCCACAAAGTCAACTGCCACTCATGGAGACGCCATCTGTGCAGAGCAGAACTGCTCCATACGGTTTTCAAAGCCATGACCTTCTGGAAGCAGGCTGCCAGGACTTTCTTGCAAGGCATATCTGCGTGGGTTCGAACCGCCAAGCTTTCGGTTATTCGTCAGGCTCTTAACCATTTGCGACAACACAGATCCATACACTGTTACAAAACACAAACTATCAAAGGGTGGTTATTTCCTGTTGGGGCACAGGGAGCTGTGCAGATGGGAGACAGGGGTTCATATGCCTTTTGATGTTTGAGTCATGTGAATGTATTATCCATACAAAAAACATCAAATAAAGAATTGTGAGTGTTTTATCTGGCACTTTCATCTTCAAATACCCATTGTTACCTACTTACTCAACACTTCAGGATATTTTTCTAAGGCTTTCCGATCAGTACTAGCAGAGCTACTGACAACTCAATTGGACCTGACTAGTAGCCCTGGTAAGGAGCCTTGGTGGTGCTATGGTTAAGTGCTCCGCTGCTAACCAAAAGGCTAGTGGTTCAAACCCACCAGCTGCTCCGTGGGAAAAAAGACCTGACATCCTGCTCCGATAAAGATTACAGCCTAGGACACCCTATGGGGGCAGTTGTATTCTGTATTACAGGGTTACTATGAGTCGGGATCAACTTGACGGCATACCACAACTGGTTGCCCAAAGGTTAAGTGCTTGGCTGCTAACCAAAAGGCCGTTCAAACCCACCCAGCAGCTCCACAGGGAAAAAAGACCCAGCAATCAGCTCCCATAAAGATTACAGCCTAGGAAACCCTATGGGGCAGTTCTACTCTGTCATATGGGGTCACTATGAGTCTGAATTGACTGGAAGGCACCTGACACCAACTGGCAGGAATTTTAAAGGAGATACCTCAAACGTGGGGCTATGATATTTCCTTTCCCCTTAACATCCTCACTTATACTCCCAAGCTCCACTTGAGTCATCTTTAGGCTAAGCAGTTTACAATAAAAAAAAAAAAAAAAAGTCTGATCCTACATGGATTTTACTGGTAAATCGCAGGAGCTGATTAAGCAAGAATGTGCACCAGGACCAAAGGGAAAGGGGGCTACTGCTCCCTCCGGCCCTATTAGTCTGAATAGAGGCTGCATGGAGTTTCCATACACAGTGCACTTTCCTGCACCCCTACGACTGTACTACGTGCCTTGCAGAACAGAATCTGTACAAACGGCTTTGAGTACTATGAGTGCTGCATAAGTCTGGAGCATCTGTACAATAAACACAGCATACTCAGTGCTTTTAGTCTGGGCTTGGTTTGTCTTAGTTCCCTTCCTGAGGGCAGGGTGGGGCAGGGCAGGGTCTTGAGTGGATGGGATTGAAAACAAAACAAAAACAACCCACTGTCATGGTGTCAATTCTGACTCATAGCAACCCTATAGGACAGAGTAGAACTGCCCCATAGTCTCTCCAAGACTGTCATCTTTTTGGCAGCAGACTGCAACATCTTTCTCCTCCAGAATGGCTGGTGGGTTTGAACAACCAACCTTTTGGTTAGCAGCCGAGTGCTTTAACCACTGTGCCCCCAGGGCTCCTCAAAGCTTCACCCAACATGAGACTCGAACCCACGACCCTGAGATTAGTCTCATGCTCTACTGACTGAGCTAGCCAGGGTAAAGTATTGCTCTGGCCCAGAGAATGACGCATCCCCTCATTTCTCTGCCCCAAGTACCAATCACTACCCCTGCCAATTCAGACGGATTCCAGAAAACGGCTCTGTAAATTTCTTTCGGAGGCCTGCTAGGAGTCCCTGGGTGGTGCAAACATGAAGCACTTGACTACCAACCCAAAGTCTGACAGTTCACACCCACCGTGAGGTGCTTTGGAAGAAAATCCTGGCCATCCGCTTCCAAAAGGTCACAGCCTGAAAATCCTATGGAGCAGTTCTACTCTGATAAAAATGGGGTTGCCCCCCAAATTCTCATAAAAAGACCAGACTTAATGGTCTGACTGAGACCAGAGGAATCCCGGCGGTCATGGTCCCCAAACCTTCTGGTGGCCCAGGACAGAAGCCATTCTCGAAGACAACTCATCAGACATGGAAGGGACTGGACAATGGGTTGGAGAAAGATGCTGACGAAGAGTGAGCTACTTGTATCAGGTGGACACTTGAGACTGTGTTGGCATCTCCTGTCTGGAGGGGAGATGGGAGGGTAGAGAGGGTTAGAAACTGGCAAAATCATCACGAAAGGAGAGGCTGGAAGGAGGGAGCGGGCTGACTCATTAGGGGGAGAGTAAGTGGGAGTATGGAGTAAGGTGTATATAAGTTTATATGTAACAGACTGACTTGATTTGTAAACGTTCACTTAAAAAAAAGCTCAATAAAAATTATTAAAAAAAGGAAAATAAAAAAAATGGGGTTGCCATGAATCTGACATCACAGCAACTTTTTGAAGGCAATGGGGGAGGGCTGCTGCCCATTCCTTCAGGAAGCTTGAGGGCAAGAGATCCTATATCTGTTTCTCTTCTGAGGAGCAGGTGGGAAGCTCTGGACATCCTACCCCCATTTTACCTGAGGAGCCCCTCTTTCATTTATTTTAATATAGGAGATCCTGTTTGACCCCCAAAGCCTGTTCTCAATTCATTCTATCAGTTTCCAGGGGAGTCTTTCTGGACCTAGAGAATTGTTTCACAGACGGCATTCCACGGATAAAGCCAGGAGGTGTTCAGGAAGATTTGTGGGCACCTTGGGGAGCTAAGAATGCACAATCAAGAGGAGACCAGATTAACCCAAGGACAGAGATCAGGGAACAAGCACAAAATGGTACTCGCGGTGTCAGCTCATGAGCACCTTGTATGTGCTGGACTTTGGGCTAGAGATTTAGAATGCACTTTCTCCAACCCCTAGGACCTGCAAGGTAAGTAGAACTGCCTGCAGTAGATTGCTTATTATCTCTATCATGCTTTCTGTGTCACATACACGCGCATGCGTGCACGCACACACACACACACACACACACACACTTGCGTGCTGGCTCCTGCTCATCTTTCTATCTCAGCTTAAATGTTCCTTCCTTCTAAAGCTTCCCTTAACACTCCATTTAATGTATGCCCACACCCCCCCCACCATTATTCATCATTTCAGTACCGTTTTATTTCATGTTGCTTACTCTGCTTGTTAACTGACTTTTTTTCATGACTACATTCTCCACTAGATTTTAAGCTCACTGTGAGTAAACCAAAACTAAACCTGTTGCCATCAAGTCGATTCTGACTCATAGCGACCCTATATGACACAGTAGAACTGTCCCATAGAGTTTCCAAGGGGTGCCTAGAGGATTTCAACTGCCAACTTTTTGGTTAGTGGCTATAGCACTTAACCACTACGCCGCCAGGGTTTCCCAATGTCAGTAAGCATCATATTAATCTTTTCCATTGTTCTATCTCCAATGCCCGATGCACGGCAGTAAGCAGTCAAGGTTATTTGCTGAATTAACAATTATTAACATTACTTAGGTTGTTAATCACTAATTACTTCGGTATGTGTTAGTTAATAAACTTTTTATGTTAGGCAGCAGTCCCAACGATTAAAATGAGAAAAATAATAGATAATAGAAAAGAAGTGAAACATGGGATTTTGGTTTAAGATTTCAAGAGATCCTGAGAGCACAGACGGGTTTATTTTAATCGACGGCACTGGGTTTTTGGGGGGTAGTTAAACCTATTCTTGATTATTTTCAGGAAAGGAGGTTTCACAGCCAGTCTTTAACTTGTTCATTCATCGGCATGTTTAAAAAAATATTTATTAATATTTTACTGTGTTAAACACTGAGGATACAAATATGCATAGTATTCAATCTCTTTTCTTTAGGACCTCAGACACGTATCAAAAGAAATATACCATAGTTTGATAAACATTTTAATAGTCGCAAGTAGAAATTACCTTTAGAACACACTTTGTTTGGTGTGGGAATGACAGAGGGAGGTCACAAGTTCAGAGGGAGAAAGCTCTGGATTAAAGTCACTTAAGCTGGGAACTGAAGCAAGTTAAAAACTCTCCACCCAATTTCCAGGCTGAATCACGCAAATGTCAGGGAAGGGGGAGATTTACCCACTGCAATTATTCTCTGGGTTTCCTTTAAGTAACAATGTAAGTGTAAGCAAAGTCCAAAATAAAGTGAGTAACAACGACGACGACGACAACAATAATGACGACAAAACGGGCAGAGAAACGAGCAGGATCTGCTTGTTTGGTTCAGGAAAACACAACAGTGTATATAAGGTAGATACCAGACATCTGTTGTTGTTGTTGTGTGCTGTTGAGTCTATTCCAACTCACACAGGCCCTGCAGGATAGAGTAGAACTGCCCCATGAAGTTTCCCAGGCTGGTGGCACACTGGGTAAGCCCTTGGCTGCTAACTGAAAAGTCAGCGGTTCGAATCCACCAGCCACTCCATGGAAGAAAGATGTGCCAGTCTGCTTCTGTAAAGATTTATAGAGTTGGAAACCCAATGGGGCAGTTCTACTCTGTCCTACCGGGTGGCTATGAGTCAGAATCAACTTGACAGCAATGGATTTAATCTCTATGGAAGCAAGCACTGCCACATCTTTCTCCCTCGGAGCAGCTGGTGGATTCGAACTTCCCACCTTTTGGTTAGCAGCGGAGCATTTTAACCACTAGAAGAGCAAGACTCCTGACAGAAATTAGGGGCCTGAAAAAAAACAGACTACAACCCCACAGCCACCATTCCCCACATCCCTCCAACCCCACCCACCCCCGTTATGTCATCCTTCCCCAGTCAGGGCAACATATTGGTCCAGAGTTCATCTCCCAACATTTGGAAACAGTTACCTTTAATTTATTGAATAAATAGGAAACTGTCAGCTGATGTGTCTTGACCGAAGCCAAGTGGTGACCCAGCTGGCGTAGGAGGTGTCAAAGTCCAAGTGAGTGTGGGTGGATGGTGCGCTACCCGGGAGACGCCCTTTGTGGAAGGCGATGACCAACCAGGGGATGTGGGGGGGGGTATGTGGGGAAGGGTCGGGGTATGTGGAGCAGAAAGGGGGGGCTGTTTCGCCTCATCAGAAAGTACCACAGGAACATGTACCCTCACACTTTCTTAGGTTCTTCTGTCTTTAGCTCTGAAGGGGCTCAAAACGTTCAGAAAAGACAAGAGAAAAACCAAGATGAGGGAGAAAGGAGCTTGGGGAGGTGCCAAGAATTCTCCTGAGTGTCACGGCCTTGGGTTCCGGGGATGTGGTACAGGGCTTCATTTCCTCGTTTTATCTGATTCATGTGACATCCCAAGACAAAAATGAGAAAAGTCCACGCTGGCTTCGACACTGATTTTATTTGCTGAAATCCAGCATATTGAGTCACCGAGCACCTTAATTCATTTAAACATTTACTTTAAGCACCTACTCAAACAGCAGGCATTTTGCTAAAGGCGAGGGGCCTGGAATTGTTCCCGGTATCACCGGATGGTTGGGGAGGAGGACGTGAGGGAAACAAATAGTTACAATAAAGTGAGGACAGAAGAACAGAAACAGTGCCCAAGGGGGTCAGCAGAGGCTTAGTGGGAGGCAGTGGCTTTCTGACCAGAGTCCACCAGCTGGACTGAGAGAGAGACAGCACTCCAGGCTGAAAAACCACCATGTGCATCCCTGCGGAGGCAGAGAGAAAACCGTGTGCATTCCTAGGGAGGCAGACACAGCACTGCGTGCATCCCCAGGGAGGCAGACAGAAAACCGTGTGCATTCCTAGGGAGGCCAACAGAGACAGCACCAGCACCGTGTGCATCCCCAGGGAGGCAGACACAGCACTGCGTGCATCCCCAGGGAGGCCAGCAGAGAGCGCACTGTGTGCATCCCCAGGGAGGCAGACACAGCACCGTGTGCACCCCCAGGGAGGCCGGCAGAGAGAGCACTTTGTGCATCCCCAGGGAGGCACCACTGCAGGCCTGCTGGGTCAAGGAGTGACACGTTCCAGCACAGCTCGTACTGGGAGCGCCAGGGAGGCCTGGCAGGAGACAGATGATGAAGGGCCTGGACTCAATGGTCTGGACTTCATTCCATAGGGAATGGGGAGCCACAGATGGATTTTAAGCAAAAGAGAGGCACGTCCTCATTTGCATTTTGGAAAATCAGCCTGTGTTTTGGAAAGACGCAGTGAAGAAAATAATATCAGAAAAGGGGAGAGACTTAAAACGTATGAGTCTCTGTCCATCACATATAAACTGTTTCTGTTCTAACAGTTCAGCCTAAAAGGCCAATATTAATTATTAACCTGTATGCAGCACTTGGAGTCCCTGGGTGGTACAAACGATTAATGCCTAATCGAAAGGCTGGAGGTTCCAGTCTATCCAGAAGTGCCTTGGAAGAAAGGCATGGCAGTCTACTTCTGGAAAACCAGCCACTGAGAAAGCTATGGAGCACAGTTCTACTCTGACACACATGGGGCCATCATGAGTTGGAAGTGACTCAACGGCAACTGTGATTTATTTATTTTTTTAATGCAGCACCAGTGGCTAGGCGCTTGGCTGCTAACCAAAAGGTCGGCGGTTTGAACCCACCAGTGGCTGTGTGGGAGAAAGACATTGCAGTCGGCTTCTATAAAGATTTTACAGCCTTAGAAACCCTATGGGGCAGTTCTACTCTGTCCTACAGGGTTACCATGAGTCGGAATCGACTTGATGGCAATGCGTAGTGTGTACCAGGCTCATGTGCTAATTTAATCTTCACAAAAATTCCCTGTTCAATTCCTCCTTGATTGGGTTATTGTAAAGATAAATTAATTAATAACAATTTCGTATGTAAACCACATAGCACCGTGTCTGGTACATGGTAAACTCTCAGAAATCTCTCCTTACTAGTGTAGTGAAAAATACTACAAGTCTGCTTAATTTAAAACAAAGAGTTTTATTACGGTGGGAAAAAAAAAGCATTTTATGAAACGGGAAACACATTGCTGGGAGAAATCCAACAATGTGCTCCAGCTAGCTGCAGTGTAACAGGTTTAAAAAGGCAAAAACTGCAAACAGGGAGGAGGGGCAGCTGGAACATCTGATTGGCCAACACTGACAAAGTTGCAGGTGGCAAAGTCTGGGCTGACCACTCTTGCAGGAGCTGACCTCCTTCGCAAAGAGGGGGGCTCCAGGTGACAGGACATGTCTGACCATGAATTTCCTGGAACATTTTAAAATGCAGTTACTCCTAAATACAGAGTATTAAAAAAAGGGGGTCAGAAAAATATTTCTTTAAGGGAGTCTTAAGGGTATGGCTTAGCCACTAAAGTCACGTGTTTAACACTCTAACATCTGTACAAAGCTGAATAATCTCTTCTTAACATTGACCATTTCAAACCACAAATTTGAAATAAGCAGGGCAGGGTAAGCAAAACTGTATTTTTCTGTAGAACTGCTTGTGTCTAGGTCAAAATACATGGAAATTTTACAGAAGTGACAGACTGCATGATATGACAGAAGCTATAAATGCAAAATGACAAGAAGGGATTTGGCCTAGACCTTAGCCAGAAGTTCTAGCCACGTCAAGGGCCTTAGTTTTTGGAATGGTCTTCCTCACTAGCTTGCATCTGCTCTAACAACTTCCTCCTTTGAGTTTTTGAAGCAGCCTACTTTTTGTGAGGTGTTTACTCAAGGACTTGACCATCAAAGACTTTGCGGGGTGGGGAAGTGTTGGAGGTGATTCAGGATCAGTCAAGCCTGGCAGCCTGAGGTTTCAAAAGACTGACCTCCAGGGAGTTAAGGCTGTTTTCTTCTAGTGCTTTACCAGGGTGACCCTGTTCTTTCAAATGCCTGCTATACCTTCATGGTGAAGTTTCATCCGTTTTTATTAAGTTGTGGGCAAAAATAACACATACACATCAAACTATGAAAATTCAAGACAGAAGTGTCAGAGTTTAAAGCCAAGACCAAGTTAAAATCCCAGCAGTTAATGATAGAAATTATTACTGTGTTCTCTGTTAATTAGACAGAAGTGCTGTTTCATTCTCTTAAATGACAATAATGACTGGGCAGGGATGGAAGCGTCTCAGGTGCCTCTCTGAAGGCTGGCCAGACATTCCTATTTGATGTCTAGTGGGACGGGCCTGGGACGAGGAAGGCAGAATCTCTGTGGGCTTCAGATACATCCTCTTGCTTTAGTAAAGACAGAACCAGAGATTTACTTGCCGTTTCCCTTAAAGGCCTATCTATGTGCTATCTTTAGCCTAAAGCCAGCATTTGAGTCCCTTCAGTCCCCTTCAAGAAAAAGAGTATCACCCAGCACTGAGGGGCAGAAGAGAGGCCCCCGTTTTCTCCACCTCTCCCCACCCTTCACCAAGCCATACCTTACCAGTTGTCCTCGAGTCGACACCGACTCAAGGTGAACCCATGTGTGTCAGAGTAGAACTGTGCTCCATAGGGTTTTCCAGGCCTTTCTTCTGAGGCACCTCTGGGGGGACTCAAACCTCCAACCTTTCAGTTAGCAGCTGTGTGATTAACCGTTTACACTACCCAGGGACTCCAAGCCATGACTAGGGTGTCTACATTCTTTCTGCCCTCCTTCCAACCTTTGAATCTAAAAGGCAGAGGAACCCCAGCAACAGGCTAGCCAAGGGGCGCTCTACTCTTGGAGCTAGAACACAGCATTCAGTTCCTTGGGTGGGCCTGGGGCCTTTATTTGGCTTGGTGTGGGGAGGGCGCCTCCTCCCGTAGCTGCTCTTTTGTAGGCTTACTTCATATTCTTCTTTAGCACTTGTCACCTTTCATAAGCTTTTGTTGCAGGGCTGCGTTTTTGTTTCAATTTTATGTGGCCAGAAGAGGCTTTCCGGAGCGATTTCAGATGCAGACACACAGGTCACAGAGAGAGCTGTCTGCAAAAGTGATGGCTCTCTCAGCCACACGGTGGGGAGGTGGAGATAGCAGTTTGAATTCTGAGCTTCCAATCAAAATATGCAGAAAGGGACCCTTTACTCTTTGAAAATCGCAAAGTAAACAGAATTTCAGCAAGCGTACTTCTGATTATTTAAACTGAAGTTCTTTTTTTTTTTTTCTAAAGAGGACAGGCTATTCTGTGGTTCCAACAACTTCAATGAGGACATTTCAGACAAATACACAGAAAACAAATACAAAGTCATGTCAAAGTAGCTCTTGCAACATCTAATTCCTATTAATACACTCCTATCCTGGGGAGTGTCTGTCCCAGCCTTTTGGCAATTATCATCTGAGAACTGTGTTGCCCTGCATTCTGAACGCTTTTCATCAGCTACTAAGAATCCATACCCACGTCCTCCTACGTGTTTGTTTCTCTTTCACACCATCAGTGCACAGACAGGGAACGCATCACTGAGAAAACACACTCCCCCCCGTGGAGAGGGCACATTTCATTTTCCTTCCAAGCCATATCAGCACTCTGTATTTTCATTTCTGCTGCTTTGTGAACTATATTGCCATCAAGCTGTCCCTTAACACCTTGCTGCTCCAATTATGATCCACAAACCAGCTGCATCACCATCACCTGAGCGCTTGTTAGAAGTGCAGACTCTCAGGCCCCACCTCCCCACACCCTTTTTGCTGTCGAGTGGATTCCAACTCATAGCGACTCTATAGGACAAAGCAGAGCTGCCCCACAGGGTTTCCACGGCTGTAATCTTTACAGAAGCAGACCACCACATCTCTCTCCCAAGGAGCAGCTGGAGGGTTCAAAATGCCGACCTTCTGGTTAGCAGCCAAGTGTTTAACCACTGTGCTACCAGGGCTCCTTGGCCCCACCCTGGACCTCCTGAATGAGACTCTGCAATTTACAAGATCGCCCAGGTGATTCACAGTATAGTGTGAGAACACTGCTTCGAAAGATAATGTGAATTTCCCAAATCTATAATCCACCAAAACAAAACAAATATTTTTGCAGAGAAAGCTAAAATAAATAGGACATGCATTTAGTAACAATAATAAATGCCAGGACGCTTAGGTGACCGCCAGGCCCGGTCATAAGACCTGTAAGTATATTAGCTCATGATTCCTCACTACAACCCAGGACATGGGTACCATCCTCCTCGTTTTGAATAGTGTTGGACAAAGGCAGAGAGAACTTAAATAACTTGTTCAATGTCACATGGTTAGTAAGTGGAAGAGGCAGGATTTGAACCTAGGCAGTCTGACTTCAGAGGGCATGTTTTTACCCATTACACTACACCACCTCCCAGCAGTATTCACGAAATAAAAGTTGATTCGGGACCACAAAGAAAAAGCTAGGTTACTATAGGGTCCTCCATTTAGGCTTGGTAACATTTAAAAGCAGAGACCATTTGCACTGGAGACCACACTGTTCTAACTGAACTCCCTTGGGTACTACTGAGAACACTGAGACTCAGAGAGAGGGGGTGTGAAACCCCATGGTTTTCCCAAAAGGAAGAGGTCTCTGGCCCCCAGTACTCTTCGGATCCCACCCCTGCCTCTTCTCTGAAGCACCCTAATTCTTCCAGGGCTTTGCTCTTCCAAAACACCTCACACACATCAGATATCAGATGACAGCTTCTTCCGTTCTTCACTTTGATTCGAATTCTGAGCATATCCATCCTGTTGTGATAAATTATTATCTACCCTATTTAAAACCTCATTTAAAAAAAAAGCAGGGGAGGGAAGGGAGGCACTTGTAAATCACACTTCAACAGCCCTAATGCTACACACTAGCAATTTACATTCAAAGTATAACAGGAACTTTCAGATCTTATAGCCAAAGAGCTCTTCTTTGATGAGAATCAGTCCTGAGATCTATTAAGTCTTAATTAAGATAGGATCTTAGTCTGGGCTCCAAAGAGTCATTTACCTGCTAAAGTCTGAGCTCCACTAATGTATTTATAGATGAAAGGAGGGTGGAAGTCAAAACCCCAATTTTCTGTGACTATGGAATTTGTGCCATCTCATCTAAGATGACAATTTTTAACTAAATGGTCCTTTCTGTCAAAGTTTAGCATCCCGCAAGGATCTCTCAAGCCCAGAATGTTTGCAGAATACAGGGCGGGAGTTCTTGGAACAGACTTCAGACGCCTAAGGAGGCTGAAAACTCTTCCTGTTTAAAGCATAACTTCTGCCATAAAAGGCACTCAACAACTTTCATTTGGAAGCCTGCCCCATCTGGTGGGAGGCAAGATAAACTACACCATCCCCTTAAATGCCACCTTCACAACAGCCATTTCTTGCCTGAACCAGCAATGCCCTTTTCATAACCTCCACTTAAGACAGCAGTGGGGTTTTTTTTGGGGGGGTTAAGAGGTAAATAAGGAACTCCGGATTAAACTAAGAAAGATCACAGTGTCCATTTTGAAACACATGGTGTAAACATAAATCACTTAATATTTGAAATGTCCTAGGGAGACGTGGCTACTCCCAAAGATAAAAAAACACAGTCAGGTCTGACCACGCTGTCGTCTTAGACCACTCCTCCCAGGGGCCGCCCGAGGGTTAGAGAGAGATAGCAGCCCATCCCTTGGCAAACAATGCAGTCTACAGTCACAGATCAAACACCTCAAGAATTCCCTCCAGATACCCCAGTCCAAGTGAGGCAGACAGCCTCAGAGCCCTACCCTTCTAAGAGACACCTGTTCTGGCTTATCCTCCTACATGGAGCAGAAGCTGCACGTTCTTCTAAAATTGGCCTTGACACAATAACCACAGAACAGGCCATAGATGGCCTTAACCAGTGTTAGCAGGTTTTCAACGCCACCTTGGGATTTTAAGTGAGCTATTAGCTCATTAAGTGAAAAATACATGTAAGAGTCCTGCCTCTGGATGAAGACTTAACATGCTAATGAAGGAAAATCGACCTCTTCCTCTACCCTGGAGAATCGGAGAATCAAATCCTTGTCTAGAGAAAATGCATAGTCACCCCCAAGCTCTGAGAGCCTGTGTGAGGGTCAACTCTGAATATTCATGATGAATTTTCATTTTCTTGCCTGTTCTCTGTAAAAGCCCACCTTCCCAAGCTGCCTGCAGCAGTCTTGCAGGCAGCATCCCCGATTGCTCCTTTCCATACCCAGCGAAGTAAAGGCATCTTCCTGATCTCCCACCTCGGCCTCTTGTTTATTGGATGTAACAAGTCACGCCGAGCAGAACCTGGAGTTTCCACCTGGCAATACAAGGGCACTTACCGTGCACTGCCCAGACACACAGATGGCCGTGCCGTTCAGGTCACAGGGAGTGCCATCAATGACCTTCTCAGCCTGCCGTACATAGAAGCGGTAGCCCATTGCCTGGCAGTTCAACTCACACTTCCGATTGCCCTTTACTAGGGGGAAAAACAAACAAACAAAAGGTGAGGTATAAGAGATATTGCCTCTTAGCTACAGAATCACCCAGCAGACTTTTCTATATGCTTTTATTGAGATGAAATTCATATAACAGAATTAACTATTTTTTAAAATGTGTGTTCCTCTTTTTTTATTGTGGTAAATATATATGTAACAAAACATTTGCCATTTTAACATCTTTTTTACATGTACAATTCAGTGACATTAATTGCACTCATCATGTTGTTCAACCATCACCATTATCCGCTTCGAAATAACAGAATCTCAGTGCCTCCAATATTATGAGTGAGAAAATTTGCAGGCACGGATATATTTCCATATCCAAAAGAGATATATGGGCCAAGTACACACTGATTTTTTAAAAATGTTTTTGGAGGCAAGACTAATGCTTTGTTCAGCCATAGACAGTATGTTCCGGGGTCATGACTTTGTCTGAAAATCTGATTACTGGATTGGATGATACTGACTTTTTCCTACACAACACAATACATCATATTTTCCCCAGTGTGGCTGCCTGAATGCCATAGCAATGAACTTCCTCCTATTCCAAAGCCATAGAAAACTGCTAACAGGAAATAATATGGAGCCTCTGGGACCACATAGTTCAGGGAAGACAGAATAGTCTATGTACTCCAGCTGTATCTTCTAAGTCAAGAGACCTGGTTTCTTGCCCTGGCTGTCCAAAAGATATAAGAGGTGATCTTGGAAAAAGCAATGAATGCCAAAGGTTGAAGCACCTTTGGGAGTTACCTAAAACCAAATCATCATTTTACTGATAAAAAAGCAACAGGCCTACGGAAGGAAGTGACAAGTTAGTGGCAAAAGTAGTCTAAAACTTGCTTTCTCATTTCATCTCTCAAGACCTCACTCTCTTCCAAGATCTGAGCTATCTGAAGTAACAGGAACTATGCAGGTATATTGTATTTTAAGTAATACAAGTGTCTGTGAAAGGCAGCCTCACCTGGGGTAAGAGTTTTGGGTTTTCACTTCTCTGGGCTTCCTCCAGCTATTCCTAGCCCTTGGGATACTACCTTTGGTGGTTGAAATTCTATTTCTCAATATTTGCAACCAAAACTACAGAAGAATATTCTCAGAACAAACATACACACCTGAACATGAGACAATTATGGCAGAATCTCCAAATCGCTGAAAATAACCCAGAGGAATGGCCTCAAGTCTGGGCTTCTCCCACCAGTGGCCTAAACCAGTCCCCCAATCTGGCCCTCTGCTTATATGGCTTAGGTGGTATTCCTACCTTTTCAGATTTGCAACAAGGAAAAAGGGGAATCCTAGGAGATAGCAGGAACCTGAGGATAACTGAATCCCTAACAAAATTCCCTAGAATCCTGTTAGTGATACTTAAGTTATTGCTTCTTGCAAAATTACACGAGGACTTCTCTAGAACCTGCATATACTCCCCATCCATAAAATTCTACATAAAAATACATTTGAAGGGCTTCAGGTTAAGGTTTTCATGACTAATCATTGTCTCTTTTTTTTTCTTGATTAAAATTACAATTCTGACAGTAGGAGACTTTTCTCTACACAAAATTTGTTATGGTTTTATCAATATACAAAAAGGGGGAAAAGTAGAAGACCAGCCATGAACTTGGGGGAAAGGAATAAGAGCGAGTGGGCACAAACTTCTCTTCTTTTTCTTATCCCACTCCCTCTTTGTTCTCTCTGCTTTCTAAATGTCTTCCTGCCCCGCAAAGAAACACCTTTATCTTCTCTACACTAAGGTAGTGGTTCATAAAATGTGGTCCCTGGACCAGCAGTATCAGCATCTCCTGGGAACTGGTTGAAAATGCAAATTCTTGGGGCCTCATCCCAGACCTTCTGAATTAAAAACTCTAGGTGGAGCCCAAAAAAACCCAAACCAAACCTGTTGCCGTTGAGTCAATTCCAACTCACAGCAACCCTACAGAATAGAGTAGAACTGCCCCATAGCGTTTCCAAGGAGCACCTCGTAGATTTGAACTGCCAATCTTTTGGTTAGCAGCTAAACTGTTAACCAATAAGCCACCAGGGTTTCTGAGATGGAGCCCAGTAACCTGCGTTTTAACAAGCCCTCCAAGTGATTCTGGTATACGCTTAAGTTTGAGAATCACTTTTCTAAAAGAACACAAGCACTGAATAGACTTGACAGCATCTGACTGATTCGTCTTATTTTGAATCAAAGATGTTAAAATCCCACTCCTAATTTAAAAGATAATGCTGTTGTGTTGTCATTGTATGCTGTTGAGTCAATTTCAACTCATAGCGACCCTGTACGACAGTGTAAAACTGCCCCCACTGGGTTTCTGAGGCTGTAATCTTTATGGGAGCAGATCACCAGGTCTTTTCTCCCTAGAAGCCACTGGTGAGTTTGAACCACTAACCTTTTGGCTAGCAGCCAAGAGATTAACCACTGATAATATAACCACAAATGCATGTATTATCTTTGATTAAATTTAAGATATTACCAGCTATCTGGATCTCTGATATTAAAAAAGACCTCTGACCATGAAAAGGAGCTTTGGTGGCGCAATAGTTAGGAGCTTGGCTGGTAACCAAAAGGTTGACAGTTTGAATCCACCAGCCCACTCCTTGGAAACCCTATGGGGCAGCAGTTCTACTCTGTCCTATAGGGTCGCTATGAGTTGGAATTGACTCGATGGCAAATGATTTGGTTTGTTTGGTTTGGATCATGAAAAAAAAAAAAAAAAAAACTAGAGAATATCCAAGAAATTTTAGTTTACTTATAATAAGGCAGCTAACACCTAAAGGATTTACCCTCAAAGATGGCAAATTTAAACCATTCATTGAGCTCTGTTTCTTCCAGAAAACCCATTAATATAATATTACTAAATAGATTTTTTTTTTCTAAAGCATAAACCCAAAAGTATAAAGAAAGACCAATATTAATGACTTAACAGACCAAGAAAGCTGATCTTAAGCAGGAATAGAAGCAATGAGTTACCTGGCATCTCAGAATCTCCAAAACATAACTTTGGAAGCAGGGGAGAAAACAAGCCTAAAAACAAAAAAATTAGTTCGAAGAATGGCTAAGAAACAATTATAGGTTCCAACTATCAGAATGGTTAGATAAGGACTTCTAAAAACCTGTTCCTCCATAAAAGCAATGAAAACCCTAGCATAAATGGTCAAAATCAACTTTTTAAAAATGTAGGATATTAACCAAAGGCTTACAACCCAAGAAGTGTTAATTCAAGAAAAAATGGCTGGATTTTTGTAAAAATAGTAACCTATTCTTGGCATTTTAACTTGATCTATTCCTATCCCATTTTGCCCAGCTCCTAAAAAATAGTAGCCTTGAAAACCAATAGCCTTGTAATCACGGCAGCCATGAAATCCAATAGCCTAGCAGCCACTGATGAAAGGAAGAACAAGTTTGGATATTCCCCAAATGACCATCCCCAGAGAACTGTCACTATTTGATCTGTCTGTCAGTAACCAGGAAGTCCTCCTCACAGGGCTTGTTTTATCTGACCTGACTCAGAGCTCGCTCAGGGAAAACTGCCTTTTCCCTGGGGCATTTGTTAAAAACAATCAGCAGCAATTGTTTAACATCACAGTTGCCTGAAGTGGTGATAACAACAGGAGCAAATAAGAGACTGACCAAAAACTTAAAAAGGAAAAGCTGGGGAATACAATGACAATAGGGTGCAATGGTTAAACTCTCAGCTGCTAACCAAAAGGTTGGCAGTTTGAACTCGCTCAGCAGCTCTGCAAGAGAAAGGCCTGGCAATCTGTTCCCATAAAGATTACAACCTAGGAAACCCTAGAGGGCAGTTCTACTCTCATATGGGGGTTGCTTTGACTCAAAATTGACTCAACAGCACCTAACAACAACAACAACAGGGAGCTTTGAAAAGTTCCAACACATTCCTGGGAATGCAGAAGGCCACGTGCATATGAAGGGTTGTGCGTATGCCCAAGAAACACCTGGGAAGGCCCTAATCTCTTACCTCTGGCTGACCTTGTGGCATTCCACAAAAAGGAAGAAAAGGCTAAGGTGGTGTTGTAAACTGCCTTCCAGAGCATGAAAATCATGCTGTAACACACACACAGAATCCTTCAGCAAATGCTGGGAGACTTATTGGTTTAAGGCATTTAAGAAAATCTCTGCGCAGTAACTGGCCAGTATGCCAGCCAAGCAGCAGAAACACACAACAAAAAATTCAGAACTTACAGAATAATTTCAGGAAAGTCAATAAACAAACAGTAACAATAACAACAATTAGCCAGAACAATAAAAGCTTTGCTGGAGGGGAGTAAATCTGATTTTTTCCCAATTTTCAACAACAACAAAAATTACAAAACATACAAAAAAACAGAAAAATATGGCACATACACAGGAGAAAAAAAAAAAAACAGTCAATAGAAACTCCTTGAGGAAGCCCATTGTTGGATTTACTAGGCAAGAACTTTAAATCAGGTATTATAAATGTGTTCAAAGAGCTAAAGGAAACATATCTAAACAGCTAAAAGAAAGTATGAAAATGATGTCTAGCTAATAGAAAATAACAATAAAGAGATAGACATTAAAAAATAGTAATTCAGGAATTGAAAATTACAATAATTGAAATTATTGAAATATAGCCCTTCCTTTACTAGAAGGGCTCAACAGCAGATTTCAGTAAGCAGAAGAAATAATCAGTGTACTTGAAGATAGGTCAATTGAGATTTTTCAGTCTGAGGAACAGAAAGAAGAAACAATGAAGAAAAATGAAGACATCTATAGGATATCATTAAGTATACCAGTATATGCACAGTGGAAATCCCAGAAGGAGAAGATAGAAAGGAATGGAAATAACATTTGAAGGTATAATGGCAAGCCCTTCCAAATTTGATGAAAAACATTTATCTAGACATCCAAGAAGCTCAACAGACTCCAAGTAGGATAAACTCAAAAAGATTCACAAGACATATCATAATCAAACCAGCGATAGCCAAAAACAAAGGAAGAATCCTGAAAGCAGCAAGAAAAAAGTGACTTACCACGTACAAGGGATCCTCAGTAAGATTAATAACTGATTTCTCATCAGAAATCACAGGGGCCAAAAGCTAATGGGATGAAATACTCAAGTGCTTAAAGAAAAGGACTGTCAACCAAATATTTTATGTCCAACAAAACTATCCTTTGAAACTGAAAGAAAAAGAAGACATTCCCAGATAACTCATTGCTGGCAGTAATACCACAAACTATACTAAAGGGAGTCCTTCATGCTGAAATGAAAAGACACTGCACAGTAACTTGAATCTGTGCAAAGAAATAAAGAGCACTGGTAAAAGTTATAAAAGACAGTATAATTGTACTTTTTGCTTATAACTCTTTTCTTCTACCTGATTTAAAATATAACTACATAAGGCAATAATTATAAAAGCTGATGAAATTATAATAAAGATGTAATTTGTAATGACAATACTACTGCAAAGCAGGGGGGGCTATACAGAAGGGTTTTTTAAAATATAATATTGAAGTTAAATTGGTATTAATCTGAACACGATTGTTTTAAGTAAAGATGTTAATGTAACTTGCAGGACAAACACCATGAAAATAACTCAAGATATATAATGCAATGACAGGAAACTAAAAATGTGCACTACAGAATATCTATTTAACACAAAAGAAGACAGTAATGAAGAATAGAGGAAAAATGATATATGACAAATAAAACATAAAACAAATAGAAAAATGGCATATATAAAATTCTACTTCATCAGTAACTACATTAAATATAAATAAACACTCTAATCAAAAGGCAGAGATTGACAGAACGGATTTAAAATCAGGAGGCAACTATATGCTGTCTACAGATTAAAAGACACATATAGGTTGAAAGGAAAAAGGATGGAAAAAGATCGTAATGCAAACAGTACTCAAAAGACAGTGACATTATATTAACATCAGAAAACAATAGATTTTAGGACAAAAATGTTACTAGGACAAAAAGTGACATTTTACAACGATAAAAGAGTCTATTAATCAGGAAGACATAAAAAGAAATTAAGTACTGATACATGGTATAATATGGATTAACCTTGAAAACACTAAGCTAAGTGAAATAAATTGGTCACAAAACGCTATATATTGTATAATTCCATTTATCTGAAATGTTTAGAGTAGGCAAAGGTGTAGAGACAGAAAGTTAAGGTAAGTGGCTGCCAGGAGCTGCGAGGGGTGCAGAATGGGGAGTGACTGCTAACAGGTATGAGGTTTCTTTTTGAGGTGATAAAGTTGTTCTGGCATTAGATAGTGGTGATGATCGCATAACTTTATGAATACACTAAATTGTACAATTTAAATTGAGCTTTATGGTATGTTAATTTTATCTTTAAAAAGCTGTTATTAAAAAGAAGTAGCAGTTAGACTTCCAGATCCCCAGGAAATCATCAAATAAATTATTCAAAAAATTTTCCATTTCCAGGTTAAAGAGGCTCACCAAGTGCCACTGCAATGGTGTCAGGAGTGGATTTTAATTTTAGCCTACACAGAACCAGAACGCTCCTCAGACAAGATGGAGAGACTTTATCTTGCTTACTTTAGACACTTCATCAGGAAAGACCAATAGCAAGTAAAGAATATCATGTTTGGTAGAGAATCGGTGAAAACAAAGGATACCTGAGTGAGATAAACTGACACAATAGCTGTGCAATGGGCTCAAAGATATCAAAGATCATGGAGATGGTGCAGGACCAAGCAACATTTTGTTTTGTTATACATAAGGTCTCCATGAGCCTACTCAACGGCAATTAACAACAACAACAAGAAGTTAGTTAGCCCACTACTGTTTCATGGATACTAAGAGAAGATACAAGTCTTCTGAGTCAGAAAGGAAGAATTCTATTAGAGCAGAGCACGCAGCATTAGCATCAGTATGTTTGTACCAGTTCCCCATGCCTCAAAGTCCCAACAGGGTAATGTGAAGGGACCCAGATAGGTGCTTCACACGCACTGGGCTTCCACTGCAGCTGAGGAACACTGAGCTTAATGAATCCACTGCTTTTAGAGGAAGCAATAAGCAATCCTACTCTTTGTCCTGAATAGAAAGAGACCTTATTTCATCCCTCGAGGTTGCTTGCTGCAAACACGACCCCGAGAAATGGCCCAGTTAGAGGGTGGTCAGGGGCTTACATCCATTCTGTAGAAGCACAAGAGACCCTTGGAGAAGTGTCTCCCAGTGAGTGAATGAAAATAAACCCACAACAAGGGGTGGATTTCATATCACTGTGAAATTTCAAGACTGCTGGAACAAAGAAATAACACAAGTTTCCAGAGAGGAAACAAACAAAACAGTATTAAATTTCTTAGCAATAATTTTCAGAGCTACAAGAAATTTGAGCAACATTTTATACTTTTTGATAGAAAGTAATTTCCAAACTAGAAATCTATACCCAATTCAAACATCAATCCTAAAGAAACAATGAGACATTGGTGATTCAGTGGCAGAATTCTTGCCTTCCGTGTGGAAGACCCTAGCCCGATTCCCGGCCAACGCATCTCACGCGCGGCCACTACCCTTTGTCAGTGGTGGGGTGCGTGTTGCTATGATGTGACCAGGGTTCAGCGAAGCATCCGGACTAAGATGGACCAGGAAGAAAGGCTTGGCAAACTACTGAAAATAAACCAGTCAAAACCCTATAAAACACAATGGCTCATTTCGTTCCATTATGCATTTGGTTGCCATGAGTCGGGGGTTGAATTGACAGTAGCTAACAACAACAATAAGGAAACAATAAAGACATTTTCAGGGATGTCCTTCTTGAACAATTTACCACTCATGTACCCTTCTTTTGGGAGTTATTGGAGGGTGTACTCCAGCAGAATGAAGCAGTACACCATGAAAGTAGGAGGTGTGGGATCCAAGAAACAGAAGACCTACCCCAAGAGAGAAGAAAATGCTCAGAATGAGGGTGAAATGAGATGGCAACAAGAGAGCCGTATACTAGGGAAGCCTTGAGCAGGTTGAAGATTCCAGGAGAGATTTCGTCAACAAGATGACATTGAAAAAACACCCAAAATATTTTGAGATATTGAGATACTAAGTTATTGAGAGAAGGTTTACATAATTTGGAAGAGTTTGGGGTTGAATTAGTGTGAAACATACAGAAAATTAGGCAAACTAAAAACCAAAAAATACTTAACTACAGAGAAAACAAAAGGATTTCAGGAAAGGAAAGGAATCATACTATTTGTAGTGGATGCTGGGATGCCACACCCAGATAATCCAAGTCAGTAATTCCCCTAGCTGCTGGGAATGTTGCCCGCTGATAGCTCACAGTTGCCTCTCTCTGGGGCTTGCCCTTACTTAAAGGAGCCACCTCACCTAGGTTAAGCCTCCTCCCTGGGGAAGCCCCCATGCAATGACCAGTTCATGTAGGCGTACAGAGGCACACCCCAGTCTCAATCTGGGGTAATTCTGAAGGGCCCTCCCAGTTCCAGAGCTTCCCCTGGGATCAGCTAAGGTCTTCCTTGCTACTGCATCACAGCTCAAACTTCCCCCTTTGCTCCATCCCACTTCCTGAATATCATCAGCTCAGTGTTCCCTAGATGTCAAATACCCCTCACAGGTATTGTTCCCAGATCACTCCCCAGTCAACAACCAGCACAAATCTCTGCCTCAGGATGAGTATCCCGAGGAACTGACCTAAGGCAGTACACAACATGGCTTAGCTGTGAAGACCGCCAACGTCATAATGTAAGCCAAAACCAAAAGAACCAAACCCATTCCCATGGAGTCAATTCCAACTCATAGTGACCCTATGGGACAGAGTAGAAGTGCCCCATACATAGGATTTCCAAGGCTGTCATCTTTACAGAAACAGACTGCCACATCTCTCTCCTGTGGAGCTGCTGGTGGGTTTGAACTGCCAACCTTTCAGTTAACATAACCAAAACTATAATTTAATTACACTGAGTGTGTACTGGGCAGCGTACATGTGTGGTGAGGTAGAAGTAGCAGTTGATTAAAAAGTGCTAGAAAATTATTTAAAACTGAAAAACCCAGAGTTAACAATCTAAGCTTTCATTTAGAGGTAAGAAGGTAAACATCAAAAGAATAGAGAAAACAGCTGGGGAGTAAGACATATTGGGAGAGGGGCAAACTTTCTTTAACTAGTTGACTCTGTAAAATACATGCAGGTAAAACTTGAATTAAATAATAAAAGCTCATTTAAAAACATTTTAAAAGATAGCGCCAACAATTCAGGTTCTCAGAAACGGGATCCCTGCATAGTTACTATCAATGGTAGGTCTCTGGCATGTCTATTAAAAATTAACACAAAACTATAAAAACCCTGGTAGCGTGGCTGTTAAGTGCTCAGCTGCTAACCGAAAGGCTGACAGTTCGAACCCACCCAGGGATTCAGCAGGGGAAAGACCTGCTAATCTGCTTCCGAAAAGATTACAGCCTAGGAAACCCAATGAGGCAGTTATACTCTATCACATGGGGTCACTCTAAGTCAAAATAGACTCACTGGCACACAACAACAACAATGAAATCCCTTGCTGTCTTTTCAGGAACAATGCTTTTGGAAAACAAAATATTGTTAAAGTTTTGAGGTTCTACATTTTGGTGAGCTTTGCTACCAGGAAGTTTTCATTAGCTCTTAGGAAGCAAGAGGGAGATATGCAGATGGGTAGAAAGGACCAAAAGTGGCAGTTAGCAAGGCTCGAGCTTTTTCTCCAATTGCACATTCTCCCTCCCTCATTTCAGGTAACGAAATAGGAGAAATTCTGTGCATAAATATGTGAGGCAGTTCTTGGCGAATGGGTAACATCTGGCCGTCATTTCAGATCCATTCAAACTTGACAAGTTCACTCCAAGTTTAGCACTGAAGCCCTCCTTTCCCAGGCTCAAGTTCCACGTTTTGGTCGAATATACGAGATCTCTGTTCAAGAAAAGCAGCCTCGTAAGTGCAGCTCATAAAACTCGGATGTGGCGGGGTGCTCACCCAACACATGCTGATGAGTGAAGTGTAAATGAATTAGAAACATGTGGGTTTAATGTTTTGGGTGTGCGCACAGAGGTTACGTAAAATAAAAAGGTGTTTGCTGAAAAGAGAGCAATGGACGTGGAATTTACAGCATTTGGTCGGAAGGAATAACCCAGAATCAGCAGAGCTGGAGCAGTGGCGGCTTGACCTCCCGCCGACTCCATTATCTATGGGCTATTCCAAGTGTTTACGACAAAGTGTCTGCCTGCCCTTTGTCCAAACTCTGGACCAGACTTGGATGATTACTATTTAAATTGCTTTCCCCCAGACGGCATTTTCCAGAACAAAGTTATGGAAAATGAGATGAGGAGAATGCTTCTAAGGGCCCAGACTCTTCCCTGGAATTAGAAAACTGTTGTGAAAAAAAAAAAATCAGAAGAGAAGAGGGGCAAGACGGTCTAATTCTTAGCTTTTCCCGTTCTGAAGGGGAAATTGTTATAGGAACATTCCATTATTAAAGCTTAAATGTAAAAACATACAGCTTATCAACTGCCTAATATCCCTAACCCTCCATTCCACGTTGCGGCTATATAATTTAAGCTTTCGAAGTTCACACACAGAGCCCTAAGGAATTATACTTAACTGACAGGCTTAACAGGCCTGGGTATTTGGATTAGAAACAGTGAACAAAAATGTCTGTTTTAAATCCTGAATATCATTGGCTCCATGTTGCCTAGATGTTAAATTGCTCTTAGCCTTGCTCACACTTAAACATGATTCTGGTTGGTAACATTCTAATTAATGGTCCTCAACTTGAACGTGCATCACAATCACCTGGATATCTTGTTAAAACAGACTGCTGGATCCTACCCCTAGATTTTCTCATTCAGGAGGTCTGGAGTGGAGCCCGAGAACCTACATTTCTAATGAGCTCCCAGGTAATGTTGATGTTGCTGGTCCAGGGACCAATGGCCTAAGTGATGCTATGGAAAGAGGACGAAGAAAGGAAACTGTGATCATTAGAGCTGTGTGTCAACTTGGCTGGGCCAGGATTTTCTGTGGCTTGGCAGTTATGGTGTAGTCTGGCAGTCATACGATGATGTGATCAGGTCCATGATGAGATTTGATATAATGTGATCACCTCCACGAAGGGATCTGCTGTGAGTAGCCAATCAGTAGAAAGGGAGTTTCCTTGGGCATAAGGCCCACATTGAACATAAGTGAACATTCTGTCAAGACTCGAGGGCTTTTGCTCACGCTGGATCCTGCAGCTGGCTCCTGTTCATCTGACCTCTGGTTCTTGGGACCTGAGCTAGCAGTTTACCTGTGGCCTTGCCTGCCTATCTTGGAATTCTTGGTCTCCAGAGCCTGTGAGCAAGAGCCCTGCTGTCTGACCTGCCAGCCCCTGTGGCTACATGAATCAGGAGAAGACTCCAGCCTGACCCGCAGACTGGGGACATTCCAGCCTCTACAACGGTGTGAGCCATTTCCATTATAAAATCTCTCTATATATACATTTATACGCCTTACTGGTTTTGCTTCTCTAGAGAACCCAGCCTAAGACAGAGACCTACCCGGCAACCAAACGACTACTTGACAGCCTGGGGGTGCACACGAAAAGATGTTCATCTTGTTCTTACTACTAGTCTGCTAACTAAATAAATAGTTGTACGCATGCAAGCCAACCATCCACTCGAGGCTGTAGCCAACAGGAGCCTTGCCAAGAGGAAGTTGCCTTCTGAGGTGTCAGGTATGGTTTTTACTGTACAGAAAGCAGACAGGGAAAAGAGAATTCTCCTTCCTTAGCATCTGCATTTGGATTTAGCTGCCTAACCTATTCCTACCTTTTATGCTTTTATATGTCTGCTGCTTATGGAAGGACCCCTAGTGGTGCAATCACTTGGCTACTAACCAAAACGCTGGCAGTTCACACCCACCCAGCGGCTCCAGCAGACCTGGTGATCTGCTCCCATAAAGACTACAGCCTAGAAAACCCTATGGGGTAAGTTCTACTCTGTCACATGGGGTCGCTATGAGTTGAAATCAACTTGACAGCATCCAATAACAACAACTGCTAATTAAGGATCTACTATATGCCAGACTTAATTCTTGCATATAGGAGTCACTGGGTGGTGCAAACCATTAATCAGTTGGCCACCAAAGGAAAAGTTGGGAATTCAAATCCACCCAGAAGTACCTTGAAAGAATGGCCTGGCAACCTAATTCCAAAAGGTCATAGTCATTGAAAACCCTATGGAGCTCAGTCCCACTCTAAACCACATGGGTGGCCATGAGTCAGAATCAACTCGATAGCAACTAGTTTGGAATTAATCCTTGCCTATGCAGGATGAGAAAACTGAGGCTCAGGCAGGCTTAGGGACTTACTCGTGACCACACAGTTGGTAAGCACTAGAGTTCACTTCGAGCTCAGGTCTGTGTAACTCCAACACCCTGTGCTTAACATTGCACCACACTGCCACACTTGCTGCCTCATGCCAGAACCCAAAACTAATCCAGAGCTTCCAACCACTGCGCTGCCAATGGGTTACAGCCATGACACTCCTGAGGCCTGCCTCTCCCACCACAAAGCCATTTGTTGGGAAGCCAGGTTACATGCCTGCCCCACCCTGCTTGGATCTCTTGGGTACCTGGGGACTTGCCGTCTCCCCCAGGGCAGCTGGCTTCAGGAAGCTGTTTCCTGGCTCACTCACATGACCCCAGAAAGCAGCCTTAGTGTCTGCTCTGGATTTCTAAAGCTGATCCCTATCCCAATTCACTGACCCACTCCCATTAGTTTTATGACACCTGCGCACAACTGGATGGATCTGCCTGGGTGTCTGGACCCGGGAGCTGGTTGTCGACCTCTCCTTCTGTTCCCTCTTACTCCAGCTGCCCATGGGATGGATCTAACCCTCTGCTAGAAGATGAGGGGGTTCTCTGCTGGGTTGCCAGGCACTGGTGCACTTTTCTAGGGCACAACCCAGTTTTCTCAAGGACAGGACACCTTTCTGTCAGTGGCAGCAAACATCCTAGAAACCTCTGTGACACCCCTATAACCACTCCGCCACCAGCTAGTCTTTCTGTTTCTAGGCTCCCCACCTTTGCCCCATTCATTTTGCTTATCCTTCCACCATCCCAAACCTTCCTCCTTCAGGTCAAACCCTCTCAAGAACTTGTCACAGCTCCATACTATGTATGACCTCATTTCCCACTGCTCCTAAACAACTACCCTTCCCACCACCACGCCCTCCCTCAATGCCCCATGCTCCTTCCCACCACCATCATGGCTTTGCGTGTGCTGTTAACCTTGGGTGACATGGCCAACAGTCCATCTCTGCTGAAACAAGTTCTACCTGAACTTCTAGATGTGCTCAGGCCCACCTGCTCCTGGAAGCTTTCCCTGACCATGCTCGTTCTCCTGATCTTCCTGCCTCTCCACTATGTAGGCCTTCACAACTGGAAAGAACCTAATGATCATCTGTCATGGATTGAGTTATGGCCCCCCAAAATGTATCAATTTGGCTTGTGCCATGAATTCCAGTATTGTGGAGTTGTCCTCCATTTTGTGACTGTAATTTTATGTTAAACAGGATTAGGATGGAACTGTAATACCCTTACTAAGGAAACATCCCTGATCCAATGTAAAGGGAGCTTCCCTGGGGTGTGGCCTGCACCACCTTTTATCTTACAAGATATAAAAGGAAAGGGAAACAAGCAGAGAGTGGGGGATCTCATACCACCAAGAAAGCAGTGCTGGGAGCAGAGCACATCATTTGGACCCAGGGTCCCTGTGCAGAGAAGCTCCTAGTCCCGGGGAAGACTAATGAAAAGGCTGAGAGAAAGCACTTTCCCCTGGAGTAAGACACTGAAGCTCAAAAAAGCGAAAAGACTTGCCTGAAGTCACACTGTGACTGGCCTAAAGTCAATGACCTTGCCACACTTACAATGTACACAGATTTCCTAAACTGAGAATAATGATACTTAACATGGCAAGTGTGCTTGCAATGTGCCAGGTACTGTGCTAGGCACTACACATGTACATATATGTAAGGATATCCTCATAACTCAATAAAGTAGGTATTATTGTTATTATTATTATTATCCCATTTTACAGATGAGGAATTTGAGGCTCAGAGAAGTTAAGTGTCTTGCTAAAACCCACATAGCTAGAAAGTGTTGGAGCCAGCAGGATTCAAATCCAGGTTTGACTCAGAAGCAGAATTCTTATTCTCAGTGCCCTACTGAACTCTCAATTCTTTCATCTGAGTCCATATTTTCTTCCCAAGTAGAAGGTCATCTCCTTGAGATCACAAACAGTGACTGACATGGCACCATGTGTGGAGCAATGCTAGTTCATTCATCCAACAAACATTTACTGGGTACCTATTATGTGTCAGGAGCCCTGGTGGTACAGTGGGTAAGCGTCTGGCTGCTAACCAAAATGCTGGCAGTTCAAATCCACCAGCCACTCCTTGGAAAACCTATGCGGCAGTTCTACTCTGTCCTATAGGATCGCTATGAGTCAGACACGACAGCAGTGGGTTTTTGGCTTTACTGTTCGTCAAAGGAGCCACCAGATGCTCCAAGGGAGAAAGATGTGGCAGTCTGCTTCTATAAAGTCTGCAGCCTTGGAAACTCTATGGGGCAGTTCTACTCTGTCCTATAGGGGCACTATGAATCAGAACCGACTCAATGGCAATGGGTTTGGTACTGCATGTCAGGAACTGTGCTAGGATCTAGGTATAACCAAGTTAATAAAACAGAGTCTCTACCCTCATAGGGAATATCAGCATTCATTCATTTCTGAGTTCATTCACTCAGCAAATATTTATTGAGAGTCTACCTTATTCCAGATACTGTGCTAAGTGTTGAAGAAATGGGGTGAGCAAAAAGAGACCAGGCTATTGTGAATAGTCAGTGTGGCACTATTCACAATAGCCAAAAGGTGGAAAAAATCTAAATGCCCATCAACAGAAGAATGGATAAACAAAAGGTGGTACATACATACAATGGAATACTGCTTAGCCAGTAGAAGAAATGAAGTCTTGATACGTGCTACAACAGGAATGGAGCTAGAAGACATTATGCTGAGTGAAACAAGTCAGTCACAAAACGACAAATATTGTATGACCTCACTTATATAAAAAGACAAGAAAAGGCAAATGCATAGAGAACAAAGTTTATCAGTGGTTTCCAGGGGTGGGAGGGAGGAGGAAAGAAGGGGTAATGGTGATGGAAATATTGCATTGATTAAGGGTAGGGCTGCACAGCCGATTATTGTAATTGCTGCCAATAAGTTACACACCTGTAAAAAGTTGAATTGGCAAAAGTTTTGTGATAAATATATTTACAGCAATGCCTCCCCGCCAAAAAAAAAAAGAGTAGCTGCTGTGGCTGCTTATGTACAACTAAAAACCTTATGGGATTTGGGTTCTTGGTATGGAGGTTTAGGGTCATGGTTTCATGGGACATCCCAGTTAACTGGCCTAATAATGTGTTTACTGCTTCTGTTCTACCTCCTAGTTCAATGTGTTAAAGCCTGGGGTCTTAAAAGTTTGCAAGTGGCCATTCAAGGCACAATTGGTCTCTATTTACCTGGAGCAACAGAGGAGGAAGGAGAGTCAGGAATAGGAGGAGGATATGGAAAGTGTGGCTAATGGCCTCCATGAATTACTGCCTCCTTTGCCATGAGACCAGAAATGGATGGTGCCTGGCTACTATTACTGAACACTTTGATCAAAGATTTCATAGAAGAATAAAAGGGGGGAAATGCAGAAAAGAATTTCAAATTCTCATAGACTCCAGACTTACTGGAGCCATGAAGGTTGGATGAACCCCTGAAACTACTACTCCATACTCTTTAAATCTTAAATCGAATATTCCCTGAAGTCCTCTTAAGACCATAGTTTAGCTTAAAACCAAACCAAAAACCAAACCCACTGCTGTTGAGTCGATTTCCAATTCATAGCAACCCTATAGGATAGGGTAGAACTGCCCCATGGTTTCCAAGGAATGCCTGGCGGATTTGAACTGCCAACCTCTTTGTTAACAGCCATGGCACTTAACCACTACGCCACCAGGGTTTCGTAGTTTTGCTTAGCTAGTAAATAAAAATTCTGCCTTCAGCATTATGCTCTCTTAAAAACTATCTATATGGGATCAAATTGATAACAGCAACTAGAAAGATTAGCTAGGAACTTTAGGGGGCAGTGAATTTATGTTCATGGGGGAGGAACAAGTCAGAAAAGGAAGGTAAGAATGATTGTACAACTCAAAGAATATAATCAATGTCACTAAATGGGACATGTAGAAGCTATTGAATTGGTGTACGTTTTGCAGTGTATATTCTCAACAACAAAATAAATAAAATTATATTACAAAAAAAGAGAAAGAGACCAGGTCCTCGACCTCATACAACTCCAATCTCATGGGGAAGACATATATTAATTATTCACACAAATAATGCAAAATTAAACTGTGGAGGATAAACAGGAATTTACTGTAGGGAGGGAAGGGGAGGAGAGCATTCTAGGCAGAGGTAAGAGCAGCATGTGCTAAGGCCCTGTGGGTACCTCCGACGAATTTTTTTAAAAAGCCCAGTGAGGGTGAGCATGGCGTTAAGTCAGGGCTGAAACAAGTTACGGGCAGAGCCAAGGGAACACACAAAGGCTGAGGGGTGAGGAAACATGGCCACTTGTGGGGCTGAGAGACATTCTGTGGGGTTGACGTGGAGAGCAAGGGGAGACGGATGCAAGATAAGGCTGCAGAAGCAGACACGCCTGTTCAGGTCACAGGAGACCACTGTTCTTCCAGAAAGAATGAATGAACTTGTCTAGAGTGCTGTCAAGTGCCATGGCTTGCACTCTGCTCTTTTCCAGGGCAGAACAGCAGTAGCTTCCCGTTTGTAGAAAGTTCCTGGACACATTGTTTCATGGGAATTGGCTAAATCAGCTTTGTCCAAGTTATCCAATCGTTTTCTGAAATGTTTTCTTTTTCCTCTCACAGCCCTGGTGGTGCAGTGCTTAAAGTACTCACTTGTTAACTGAAAGATTGGTGGTTCAAACCTAGCAGCCACTCCACGGGGTGATCTGCTTCCGTAAAGATTACAGCCTTAGAAATCCTATGGGGCAGGTCTACTGTGTCACATGGGGTCACTATGAGTTGCAATCGACTATACAGCAACAGGCTAGGTTTCTTCACAGTAAATCTAAAGCTGGAAAAAGTGATTGAAAACAGATACCATCATGGAAAAAAAAATGCTGTTCAAAACTCTTCAAGCTGTGTGACATGTAGTGTTATACATCTTAAAATGTTGCATTCAATAAAAAAATTAAAAGTTTGAAAGTGGCTCTGCCCGTAGAAAGCCAGTGTGGCCAACTGTTCGGAATCAGCTTGACAGCTTCAACAGAAGTGGGAGGTCATAACCGGTTTCTTATGTCTTGGGAAAATATCTATCTATGTGAGTGGGTATACATATTAAAACATAGAATTATATACATGTCCTCCAGACAAACGATGTGGCTGGGGTTGTTCTTGAGGCTGTCGGGAGCTCTGAGAAGGAAGTCAGAGAAGGGAACTGTGGTGCAAGACGTCATGTAAAGCGAAAGGTCAGAAGCCAGAGAAACTCAGGCAGAGAAATATAACACCTCTACGGGTAATGGAGCCCTGGTGGTGCACTGGTTAAGAGCTCGGCTGCTAACCAAAAGGTCAGCAGTTTGAATCTACCAGCCACTCCTTGGAAACCCCGTGGAGCTGTTCTACTCTGTCCTATGAGGTCGCTATGCATTGGAATCGACTCAATGGCAACGGGTTTTGTTTTTTTTTCCTACAGGTAATGCCTAAGGGGAATGGCTTTACTTTGCACCTCCCATTGTTATCTTAGTTAAAAAAAAAAAAAAAAGAAAGAAACTACATCTATATGGAGTTATGGTGGTGCAGTGGTTAACAGCTCGGCTGCTAACAAGGTCAGCAGTTCAAATCTACCAGCCACTCCCTGGAAATCCTATAGGGCAGTTCTACATATGTACATATACATATACAGTTCTATATGTACATATACATATGCATGTGTATATATGTGTACATATGAATGTGTTTACATGTGTTTGTACTGTGTATATGTATTTGTGTATATGCATGTACATGTATTTTATCTGTATGTATATGATTTACTTCCAAAAGATCAGCCATTGAAAACCCTATAGAGCATAGTTCTACTCTGGCACACATAGGGTCACTATGAGTTGGAATTGACCGGTGGCATCTGGAATGCATACATACATATTCATGTAGAAGGGAGCCCTGGTGACACAGTGGTTAAAGTGCTCGGCTGCTAACCGAAAGGTTGGCGGTTGGAAACCTCCAGCTGCTCCACAGGAGAAAGGTGTGGCAGTCTGCTTTCATAAAGCTTACAGTCTTGGAAACTCTATAGGGCAGTTCTACTCTGTCCTATAGGGTCGCTGTGAGTTGGAACCAATTCGACGGCAACAGTTTTTTTTTTTTTTTAACTCATGGGCAGGAATATGTACATATGTGTGCATGTGTATATGTATATATGTGTGTACACATATATATGTGTGTGTGTGTGTGTGTGTGTGTGTATCTTCTAGAGTCGGTTGGCAACAGACCAAAGCCATCAACAGTGATATGAACCACCCACTATGAAATGGTTCATACGTTGGAAAAACTTATGACATGAATGTGTGGGCAGATGAATCAAACCCTCATGCTGGAAAACCAAACAATGGTTTCAACAAAAACACACTCTCTCTTCTAGACATTTAAGAATAGACATGATGAGACACTGGAAAAAGAAGGTTTCAGCAAGAAGAAAATTTGATGGCTTCAGGAAAAGAATTTTATTATTATTATTATTCTACTTTTAGATGAAGCTTTATCAAACAAACTAGCTTCTCATTAAACAGTACACATATTGTTCTATGACACTGATGAACACCCCACAACATGTCAACACTCTCCTTTCTCGACCTTGGGTTCCCTTCATCTAAAGTAAACCTTCATCTAAAGTACAATTAAGAAAAAGAATGATGTTGGCTGTTGATTTTGTACAGATGTCTTTTATTATATTGAGGAATTTCCCTTCTATATCTATTTTACTGAGAATTTTTATCATGAATGGGTGTTAGACTTGATCGAATGCCTTTTCTGGGTCGACTGAGATGATCACGTGATTCTCTTATTTTTTTTTTATTTATGTGGTAGATTATGTTGATTGATTTTCTAATAGTGAGCCATCCTTGCATACCTGGTATAAATCCTACTTCATCATGGTATATTATTTTTTTGATATGATTCTGAATTCTATTGGCTAGGATTTTGTTGAGAATTTTTGCATCTATATTCATGAGAGACATTGGTCTGTAATTTTCTTTTTTTGTGGTATTTTTGCCTGGTTTTGGTAGCAGGGTTATGCTGGCTTCATAGAATGAATTCAGAAGAATTGCTTCCTTTTCTACGTTCTGAAATAGTCTGAGTAGTACTGGTGTAAGCTCTTCTCTGAATGTTTGGTAGAATTCTCCAGTGAAACCATCTGGGCCACGGCTTTTTTTTTTTTTTTGTACTTTAGATGAAGGTTTATAGAACAAACCAGTTTCTCATTAAACAGGTAGTATACGTATTTGTTTTATGACATTGGTTAACAACACCATAACATGTCGACACTCTCCCTTCTCAACCTTGGGTTCCCTATTACCAGCTTTCCTGTTTCCTCCTGTCTTCTAGTCCTTGACCCTGGGCTCGTGTGCCTCTTTAGTCTTGTTTTATTTTATGGGTCTGTCCAATCTTTGGCTGAAGGGTGAACCTTGGGAGTGACTTCATTACTGAGCTGAAAGGGTGTCCGGGGGCCACACTCTCAGGGTTTCTCCAGTCTCTGTCAGGCCAGTAAGTCTGGTCTTTCTTTTTGAGTTGGAATTTTGTTCTACATTTTTCTCCAGCTCTGTCTGGGCCCTCTATTGTGATCCTTGTCAGAGCAGTTAGTGGTGGTAGCTGGGCACCTTCTAGTTGTACTGGACTCAGTCTAGTGGAGGCTGTGGTAGATGTGATGGACTAATCTTTCCCTTGTATCTTTAGTTTTCTTCATTCTTCCTTGCTCCCAAAGAGGTAAGACCAGTGGAGTATCCTAGATGGCCACTCACAGGCTTTTAAGATCCCAGATGCTACTCACTGAAGTAGAATATAGAACATTTTCTTCATAAACTACGTTATGCCAATTGAGCTAGATGTTCCCCAAGACCATGATCCCCACAGCCCTCAGCCCAGCAATTCGGTGTCTATGGAGCTTCCATGATCTTGCCTTGTACGAGTTGTGCTGGCTTTCCCAGTATTGTGTACTATCTTACCCTTCACCAGAGTTTTTTTTTTTTTTTTGTACTTTACATGAAGGTGTATAGAACAAACTAGTTTCTCATTTAAGAGTACACATGTTGTTTTATGACACTGGTTAACAACCCCACGACATGTCAACACTCTCTGTTCTCAAGCTTGGGTTCCCTATTACCAGCTTTCCTGCCCCCTCTTGCCTTCTAGTCCTTGCCAGGGCTTTTCAGATTTTCAACATCATTTCAAGTTAGTTTGAGTAGGTAGTGAGTTTCTAGAAACTTGTCCGTTTCCTCTAAGTTCTCAAATTTGTTGGAGTTTAGTTTTTCATAGTACTCTCTTATGATCCTTTTTATTGCAGTTGAGTCTGTCATAATGTTCCCCACATCATTTCTTATTTGGGTAATTTGTGTCCTCTCCTGTTTTTCTTTTGTCAATTTGGCCAGTGGTTTGTCAATTTTGTTGATCCTTTCAGAGAACCAGCTTTTGATTTTGTTGATTCTTCCTATTGTTTTTCTGTTCTCTATTTCATTTACTTCTGCTCTGACCTTTATTATTTCCTTTCTTCCAGTGGCTGTGGGCTTCTCTTGCTGTTCTCTTTTTATTTTTTTGAGTTGTGTAGCTAATGTTTTGATTTTGTCCCTTCTTTTTTGATGCATGCATCTAGATTGCTATAAAATGACCTCTGAGCGCTATCTCTGCTGTGTCCCAAAGGTTTTGGTATGATGTGTTTTCATTCTCATTTGATTTTAGGAATTTTTGATCCCATCTCTGATTTCTTCTATTACCCAGTGGTTTTTAAGTGAGGTGTTATTCAGTTTCCATGTAATTCATTTTTTTTCCCTTGCTCTTCCTGTTGTTAATTTCTACTTTGATGGCCTTGTGATCAGAGAAGATACTTTGTATTATCTCAATGTTTCCAATTTTGTTGAGGGCTGCTTTGTGGCCTAAGATGTGGTCTATTCTGGAGAATGCTCCATGCACATTGGAAAAGAATGTGTACTTTGCAGCTGTTGGGTGGAGTGTTCTATATATGTCTATGAGGTCAAGTGGGCTGATTGTGCCCTTAAGCTCTTCTGTATCTTTGTTAAGTTTCTTTCTAGATGTTCTCTCCTTTACCAAAAGTGGTATGTTGAAGTCTCCTACTATTATTGTGGAACTGTCAATTTCTCCTTTCAGTGCTGTTAGAGTTTGTTTTATGCATTTTGGAGCCCTGTCATTGGGTGTGTAGATGTTTAATATGGTTAAGTCTTCATGATGGATCTTCCCTTTAATCATTATATACTGCCCTTCTTTGTCTTTTACGGTGGATTTTGTTTTAAAGTCTATTTTATCTGAGATTAGTATTGCCACTGCTGTTCTTTTTTGGTAGCTGTTTGGCTGATATATTTTTTTCCATCCTTTGATTTTTAATAAATTTAAGTCTTTCTAAGGTATGTCTCTTGTAGACTTCATATTGATGGATCCTGTTTTTTCTTTTTTTTTTTTTTAATCCATTCTGTCACTCTCTGTCTCTTTATGAGTGCATTTAGGCCATTTACATCCAGTGTAATTATTGATAGGTGTGAGTTTATTGCGGTCATTTTGTAGTACTTTTTTTTTGTGGTGCTGACTTTTTCTTTGTTCCTCTTACTCTCCTGTGCTGAATTCCTTTTGTTTGTGATTTTTTTTTCATTTCTTTGCTTTTATAGATTTTTTTTTAACTCAGACTTTGCTTTATTTTGATGAGTAGGTTTGTTAACTTTTTTGTGGTTACCTTGAAATTTACTCTTATCTTCCTAGGTTTGAACTAGTCTTTCATTACTTGGTATCGCCTTGCCTCCTCTCCATTAGAATGTCTTATACCTACACTGTTTATTCCCTCTTTTATTGTTCTGATGTTGTTGCCATTTACAGATTAACCTCTCTGGTTCCCTGATGAAAATCTTCTAGTTTTGAATCATCCTTGAGAGTTCATTTTCTAGGCTGGTATCTGGCTGGTGTGCTCTTGAGTCCTAGATTCAGGCTGTCACCTGATGTTGTTTGTTCTCAAACTGAAGGACTCCCTTTAATAATTCTTGCAAGTTTGGTTTGGTTTTTACATATTCCCTTAATTTCTGTTTATCTGAAAATGTTCTAATTTCACCATCATATCTGAATGAGAGTTTTGTAGTATATATTGGTTGGCAATTTTTTCCTTTCAAGGTTTTTATATACGTCATCCCATTGCCTTTTTGTCTGCATGGTTTCTGCCAAGTAATCACAGCTTAGTCTTCGTGTTTCCCCTCTCTATGTGACTTTTCATTTTTCTAGAGCTGCTCTCAGGATTTTGTGTTTGTCTTTGGTTTTAGCAAGTGTGATTATGATGTGCCTTGGTGATTCTTTTTGGGGGGTCTATCCTACATGTGGTTTGTTGAGCTTCTTGGATGGCCAGCTTTTTCCTCTTTCATGATATTAGGGAAGTTTTCTGTCAGCAGTTCTTCAATGATCCTCTTTGTGTTTTCCATTTTCTCCCCCTGTTCTGGAACTCCAATCACTTTAAGATTTTTGCTTTTGATTGTAGTTCGTCATTCTCAGGGTTTCTTCATTTTTCTTCGTTTTTTTCCCCTGATTTTTCCTCAAGGTGGTATCTAAGTATTTGTCTTTGATTTCACTGATCCGGTCTTCCATGTTTCAAACCGGCTCCTCTGACCTTCTATGACACTGTCCATTTCTGAAATCTTGTTGTTTATCTTTTGTAGTTCTAATTGTTTTTGTATGATTTCTAGTTGTGAATTTATTTTACATTTTGTTCCTGAATTCTTCCATTCTTTTGTCTGACTTTTCCCTGATTTTGTCTATTTTTTCCCCATTTTTATCTGCTTTTTGCTTCAACTCTTGGATAGCTCTGGCTATTAGAGATTTTAATTCCCTATCTGGTAGTTCCAGTGCCTTTTCTTCTACTGGAAAGTCATCTGGTGTTTTATTTTGCATGCCTACTGGAACCATCTTGTCTGTTTTTTATGTTTTGATATTGTCTGCTGTCTTCAGGACATTCAGTAGTTATTTTCTTCATTTATTGATTATAGATTTTTTGTTTCATCCAGATTTTTTGTTTTATTTGGTTATGTCTGACCAGGCAGGCTATGTGCTCTTTGTTGTTTGCTCATCTGTGGGCTTGATACTTTTCACCTCCTTGTCCAATAGGCAGGGCCAGTCGCTCATCTATGGTGCAGCAGGGCAGGCCCAGCTGAAGGACAGGGGCTGGAATGGGTTGTCTGTGGCACGTACTGGGGCTGACAGAGCAGACCAGGGGTCAGTGCAGGGCAGGTTCAGGTAGGCCATGCCTGTGCTGCTTTGGGGTATGATGTTCAATGCACAGTGCAGATAGGCAGGAGGGAGAGGGGAGGCTGTGATGTGTGGAGCTAAGTTGGGTATAGGAAAGAAGAGAAAGAGGAGAGAGAAACAGGAGCCAAAAAAAAAAAAAAAGTGCTAAGAGAGACTGTCATTAGAGTGGAGAGACGAGAGACTGAGAAATGAAGAAAAACAAAAAGGAAAAAAGAAACAGAGAACAAAATAAATAAAAATTAAAAAAGAAATAGAAGTGTCCCCAGGGATCCCACCAGTGACCAGGGAAGTGGCTCCCAAGCCATGCAGTACAGCCCAGACAGAAGGGGCAGGGATAGCACACATCACCAGGTATTCAGGAGACAGGAAAGGAAGGTAAGAGGAGAGGGAGGAGAAACTGAGAAATGAAGAAAAACAAAAAGCAAAAGAGAAAAGGAAGGAAGAAAAAAAGAAATGTCCCCAGGGATTCCACCAGCTACTGGGGAAGCAGTTCCCAAGCCTTGAAGTACAGCACAGCTAGAAGGGGCAGAGATGGCACACGTCACCATGTATTCAGGAGACAGGGAAAAGAAGATAAGTAAAGAGAGATGAGAAACCGAGAAATGAAAAAAAAAAAAAAAACAGAAAGAAAAAGAAAACAAACAAACAAAAAAGGCCCCAGGGATGCCACTAGCATGGCAACGTGGACCGCAGGGAAGCAGCTCCCCAGCCAAGCGGCACTTCACCACCTGTCAAGAAGAATCAAAGATGGCAGACGGAACCCAGGTGTTTAAAAGAATGAAGGGGAAGGTGGTCAGAGGCAGGGAAGAAACCAAAAGATGCTCAAAAAGCAACATCAGCAACAAAGAAATAGCACTGAAGGAGTTGGCCAGTGTGAGTGGAGAGAATCGAAGCCACACGGAGCCAGCAACTCCCGGCCAAGTGACTGCAGCCTGCTGGGGAACTGCAGAGGTTGAGCGGGGGAAGGGGGTGGCGTGGGAAGGCATGTATCACTGGTTTCCAGGTGCTCTGTCTCCTGCTGGGAGCTCCTCGAAGCTGCTTTCCCATACTCCCTGTCTGCCGATCTCCGACAGGAGTCCAAGATGGTGAATCCATGCTGAATTGGCTGATAAGGGACCTCTGCTCCGTATCTCCCCTCCCTCTCTGTTCTCTGTATTGAATTCGGTGCTTGGTTGAGTTCTTTATCTCTTCATTTGATGCTCAGGGTTCCAGGATTGATGTTTGTCTCTGTTTTGCTTAGTTTTTTTGGTCTTTTCTGCAGAGGACAGTGTGGTGCTTCTGTCTATAGTGCCATGTTGGCTCTACCTCCAGAAAAATAATTTTTTAATAAGAGATATACTCAGAAGTCAAGGGAAAACGTTAAGTGACAACACGGAGGAACTTAACTGGCATGGTCTCAACTTTTAACTGTAGCCCAGGAATAAATCAGTGGGGAATTGCTTGTGCTTCACCCCAAGTCTCTCTGAACTGCCACCACGTTTAGCACAACTCTTTGTATGTGTGAAGGCAGCAGGCACTCAACAGGTATTTCTTGACATCATGCCCTTGGCCACCCTCTCAGTATATTCCTTAGCAGCCTCTTGGTGGGCTCTCTGTTTCTGAGCTCTGCCTTTCGGGTGTTTTTTTAAACCCACTAAAGAATGACAGTCATCGTGTGACCACACCCTTCACTAACCGCCCTGATTCTTCACTATCTTCAGGATGTCTACATCCAACTCCTGAGACGAGTTTCAAAGAAATTGCTTTCTACAATTGGATCTTATTCTAACTCTGTACTCAAACGCTCTCTTCTCTATCCTAGGAACACACGGCGGGCATTCTTACCTCTCTGGCTCTGTTCCTTCATACATCTATGGAGAATGCCCTTGATATTCCAGTGTGCCAACACAAACCCCACCTTTGGCATTGCACTCCAGTCCTATAATTCCTGCAAAGCCTTTCATCTGCCATTGGTTCAAGAAATAGTTATTGAGCACCCAATGAATGCCAGGTACTGCTATAAGCCCAGAGGATCCAAAAGAAGACGAGAGAGAGAAGAGAGACAGTCCCTGTTAATGTGATAAAACACACACACACACGAATCTAAACAGCTGTACAAGTTACAAATCGTGGTAAGTGCTGTGAAGGCAAAGTCTCCCCAGGGAGTAGGTAACAAAGAAATTAACTTAGTGTAGGGTTATAGGGGCAGGGAAGAAGGCTTTATTGAGGAAGGGACTTTTGAATTGATAGCTTAAGGATGTCAGGAGTTAGTTCAGTGAGGGAGGGGGAGGGAAGGAAACATCCCATGCAGAAGTATCAGCTTGTGCAAAGGCCCTGTGGCAGGAGGAGGAGTGGAAAGGTCTGTGTCCTGGAGATCAGAGAGCAAGACAGGGCCTGGAGATGGGTGAGCCTGGAGAAGTATCCCTCCTTTAAGTCCCTAGTTCTCATGATTTCTCTGGATTAGGTTTACCAGATAAAATATAAGATGACCAATCAAATATGAATTTCAGATACGCAACAAATCATTTATTAGTATAATTATGTCCCATGCAATATTTGGAACATATATTTCACGGGACATGCTTATACTAAATACAGTAAAAAATGATTCACTGTGTATCTGAAATTCAAGTTTAAGTGGGTATCCTGTATTTTTATTTGCTAAATCTGGCTATGCAACCAAAAGAACATATTTTTTCTATATAACTCAGCTGGATTCTTAATCACAGTGGGTCTTATTTCTTAACTAGCAGATGTCTTTCCTTCCTAGTGATTACCTCAATCAGAGAACTATAGAGCAGAAAGAGTCTTTTTGGATATAAATCAGTTAGTCTGACCTCCCTTCACAGACAAGAACAAGAGGCTCAGAAAGATGCCCAGGGCTGCTCAAGGTCACAGATAGAGATGCCTCTAAGGCTTCTTTCCTGCTTCCCTGCTGGGCCTAGGACAGCACTAAGCACATTAAAAAAACAGCTTAATCAATTGCTCAATTGAATTAACAAACTCATTTACATGCCTCTCTACAGAGGGGGATGAATAGATACAATCCCAGGCACCAAGAAGCTTTCAAAACAAAATAAACAGCAAGGCAGACCAAGTAGGAGTCATTTGCACATACATAAACACGGCACAGACACAAAGGACACCAGTAAGTAGCTGCTTGGGCCAGCCAGACTCCTGCCTTTTCTTGGAGGTTCTACGAGAGCCTGGGAACCAAGGCTCTCCTCCCCCGTGGCTTGAGTTTATGCCTGCATGGAGGCCCACTGGATTGACATGGCAAGTGTGGAAAGTGATCATTTGGGCCTTAAGATGTAAACTGTGACCTGAGTGGGCTCACCAGCCAGCCTAATTTGTCCCTTTCAGACCCCAGTTATTTGCTGAGAGACTTTTTCTTAGCCCCTCTCTGTAGGCAGAACACGTTCTGCCCAAATAATACACAACCGCCAGGAGAAAAAGGTAGGGGTGGCCCCTCTGCCACTATTTACCAAACGAATGCAGCCCTCCCTCCCCATTCAACTTGGAATGAAAGCAGGGGAAGATAATCCCCCTGCCCCCCCTCAATCAGTAAGCCTGGCTTTCATTCCTCCATGGCACTTTAAAAGACGTCAATCTACCCCAATCACAATCGAATGCAAGCATTTCACTTCCCCAAGGACAAACAAGGGTTTGGACAAATGAGAAGCGGAGGTTCCCTTGTGGCGGCATGAAAAGCGAATTCAGCAGCCCGACTCCCACT
Organism: Elephas maximus indicus; assembly: GCF_024166365.1. Classification (NCBI taxonomy): domain Eukaryota; kingdom Metazoa; phylum Chordata; class Mammalia; order Proboscidea; family Elephantidae; genus Elephas; species Elephas maximus. The sequence goes on along the minus strand of NC_064831.1, from coordinate 61,689,007 downwards.
CAAAGGCAGCACCGGGAAGGATGTTCTTGTTGTGGCCACACAAAGCAGGGCATGAGCTCATCAGCCAGAACCTAATTGAAACCTCAGGCCGAGACTGTGTTTTGTGGTATTTGGGGGAAAGGATGGGCAACGACAAAAAGGAAAAACAAAGGATGTGTACAGAAGAAGCATGAAAAGCAGCCCACTTCTTGACTGTGGTACAATTTGGATGGTGGCCATTGAGTTAAATGAGGTGTATGTAGCCTTCCTCTCAATCTCACTGAGACCAGAGTCGGTTAACAGAACAAGCTGCTGCCAGCATTATCACTCCATAGCTGAGGGCATTCAAAGCCCATTCCAACCAACCAACCAGTTGCCTGCTAAGTCGACTTCAAATCATAGCACCCTATGTGTGTCGGAGTAGAATTGTGCTCCATAAGGTTTTCAACAGCTGATTTTTTGGAAGGAGATCACCAGGCCTTTCTTCTGAAGCAGTTCTGGGTGGACTCAAACTACAAACCTTTCAGTTGGCAGCCAAGTACATTAACCATTTGTAACACCCAGGGACTCCTGTGGGATCAATTAAACCCACTGCCATCGAGTCGACACCAACTCATGATGACCCTACGTGTGTAGAGTAGAACTGTGTTCCATAAGGTTTTAAAGGCTGTGATTTTTTTGAAAGCAGGTTGCCAGGCCTTTCTTTCAAGGCAACTCTGGGTGGGTTTGAACTGCCAACCTTTTGCTAAGTAGCCAAGCACTTAACCGCTTGCACCACCCAAGGACTCCCTTAGGATTCATTCCAAAAAACAAAACCAAACCCAATGAACCATTAGGACCTTCAAAATGTAAGGATATTCAAAGAAATGCAGCAGGAAAGATGCTGATTAGATATTTAGAAAAACTACCTAGCATCTGCAAATCTATTGAATGCATAAAGAAAAAGTTCTGCCACTTACTAAGAGTGTGTCACTGGGCAAAACTACTTGATGCCTGAGAACCTTGATTCGCTCACTTGTTGTCTTAGTTACTAAATGCTGCTATAACAGAAATACCACAAGTGGATGGCTTTAACAAGCAGAAATTTAGAAGACTGGAAGTCCGAAATCAGGGCGACAGCTCCAGGGGAAGGCTTTTTCTCTCTGCTGGCTCTGGAGAAAGGTCCTTTTTCATCAATATTCCCCAGGTCTAGGAGCTTCTCAGCAAAGGGACCCCAGGTCCAAAGGATGCACTCCACTCCTGGCACTTCTTTCTTGGTGGTATGAGGTCTCCCTGTCTTTTTGCTTGATTCTCTCTTTTATATCTCAAAAGAGACTAACTCAAGGTACAACCTAATCCTGTAGATTGAGTCCTGCCTCATTAACATAACTGGCTCTAATCTTGCCTCATTAACATCACAGAGGTTAGGATTTACAACACACAGGATAATCACATCAGATCACAAAATGGTGGGCAACCATACAATACTGGGAATCATGACCTAGCCAAGCTGCCACACATTTTTGGCCAGCACGATTCAATCCATTACACCTGTTAAAATAGTATCCCAATACTTATCTCAAAAACTTGAACGAGGATCAAATGAGAGAACGTTTTATAAGGACAAGCACTCAATAAATGCGAGATTCCTTTCTTATCCCCTGAAACTAGATGCCCACGGAGGCAGTGGAATGCTGCATTTGGAAACTTTATAAGAATTGCAGACATCAAAAATATCTACACTTATCAAAATGTGGTAATCCTTGGTAGTCAAAAGATGAGCTAGCTGGTTGTCCCCGGCAGTGCCAAGGCTTTATGAAAATTATTCCTCTGCTCTTCAGTAGTTAGCTGACATCAGGATGTCCCCAGGGTCCTTCTGAGCTGCCTGTTCTTTTAATTTACTTTGATAATTGCTGCAGAAGCCTGGCCACGTTAAAATACGCCTGGAAGAAGAGTTGCAAGAACAGTTCCATGGCTTGGCTGCACTTCAGGACTCCAGGCAGCTTGAGAGCCAAATCTTGGGAAAGCTGTTCAGGATCTCATTATTCTATTTTCTTTCTCTTTATAGTTCTTGCAAATAGACACCTGCAAGTTTCATTAAGCTATTAGATCTGTAGAGAGAGATGGTTTTGATTTTCCTTCTTTTGACTGTCTCCTGCGTTCTGAAGGGCCACAGTCTTTCTTCTGCAGTTCAATTATCATCTACGCGAACGCAGGTTTTAGTGAGGGAGTCACTCTTCTTTTTCTTCAGCGAAAAGTTCCTACCAACAAGCATACCCAGCCTCCATGAAAAATGTGAGATGATGGACCTGGATACCTGGAATGAATCCGCCCCATCCCACCTCCTGTACGTGGCCAGTGAACCTCTGCAATACTGGCTTCCCTCTTAGTCTCAGTTCCCCGCTTCCCTTTGACTATGGAGTTATACCCCAATGCCCTGCTTTCCCCTTGGACAGGGTTAAAAAGAACCTGTCGTCGTGGAGTTGCTTCCAACTCATGGTGACCCCATGTGTGTCAGGGTACAACCTCTGCTCCACAGAATTTTCAAGGGCCGATATTTTGGAAATAGATTGCCCGGTCTTTCTTCAGAGGTACCTCTGGATAGACTCGAACCTCCAACCTTTCAGTTAGCAGGGGAATGTGTTAACCATTTGTACCACCCATGGACTAACCAGCCATAATTACCTACAAAACTGGGGGCACCTAGAGCACAAGAGGACTCTCTCTGAATGCTCAAACGTTTGAGATGAAAGAATGTGATACTCCCGACTAAGTAATCCAGGTTATTACTGACTTCTTTCCTCCTACTGTCTATGGGTAAAATGACTGTGTAAACTACTCCTTACAGCAGAGCTCTGACAGATGGGCAAGCACAAGTTGAGATCAAGGATGTTCAAGGTCTTTTTCTATGAGTTCGGAGTGCTGGAGGTTAGAGGAAGGTTATGTGACAGAGTAGACACGGAGGAGGGAAAAGACGCAAGATCCAAAATTGGATTTAACATCTGTAGACCTATTTAAAGGAAAGTCACTTTTCCATAACTTGTCTATGCAATCCAGAAATCTTCCAACGGTTCCACCTATATTTCTAAGTTCTCTTTATTTCCCCCCTGATTTCCCTGTCCAGCCAAAGCCATATTAAAATCTCACTAAATACCAAACAAACAAAACCCCACTGCCATCAAGTCGATTCCAACTTATAGCAACCCTATGCGGCAGAGCAAAACCGCCCCACAGGGTTTCCAAGGCTGTAATCTTTACAGAAGCAGACAGCCACATCTTCCTTCTGTGAAGCGGCTGGTGGGTTTGAACCAACGACCTTCTGGTTAACAGGTGAGCACTTAACCACTGTATCACCAGGACTCCTTTCAATAAAAACAGTCCCATGAAAATCAAAGTAGATAACATAAACAGAAAAGGGACAGTAATACAAGCTCTCTTAAGCCCGTGGTCTAGATCTCACTGGGCCCATCCTCTTTGGTTTTTGGTAGTAGGTCTAAAGAAACAAATGTTAGTATTCCTTGATTTGTATCCTTTTACTTGAAAATGCAGGGAACACTTAGGTCCCACTGCTCATTCTGTTTTATTATTTTGCCCTTAAAAGTGAAACCAATATGCCAGGATCCACGGAAACATCCAAAACCTTGCTGTGCAAATACACACACACACACACACACACACACACACAATTCCAAGGGATCAAATCAACACTCTAATGAAACACGTAACTAAAATTGGTGGCCACATTCCAGGAGTCCAAATGATCTCTTACCAGACCACTCTGCCCTACAGGGATTTGTCTCAGGGTTTCTATTCTTCCCTCTTCGTCTGAAGTTGGGTATACAGGAAGAGTTGAACAACTGAAAGGCTTCCCAAGAAAGGGAATTCATTCTAGTAGATGGAAAAATCAGCCATCCTTGGAAATGAAGATGACATTTCTGACCCTGAACCAATAAAGCATGTGAGCAGGTTGCTGCGTTCTCCATTACTGGGGATCCATTTCCATTGCTGCACCCACATTCTCCTATAAAGCACATAGTGGGGACTCCATATAGGTTTGGTGAGCAAATTAATGAAACACCTAATGGCTGAGGGGATGAACCCAACAGCTATATGGCAGAAATATAAGAAGCCCTGAAGAGTGTTAAAAACACAAATCGATTGCCTCTTTCTGGGCAAATTCAAGGGGTGATTTATGTGAAACAAGGCAAAGTTAAGTTCTTGTGAAAGTCTCAGGTTTTACTAAGAATGTGTGACATCCTGACTGCAGTTTTGATTTGTCTTCTGTGTATGTGTGTAAACCACAAAAGCTGTTAACTGTTCAGGGGCAAATAACAAATGCTTCTGTCTCTCCCAGGAGAGATTAAATAGCCCTGGGTTGAGAGAAAAAGAGAAGATCAAAAGAAGACCCAGACATCCCAGGCTGGCAGGCAGCAAGAGGTCTCCTGGCCAAGGAAGGGTAACCTTTGCTTGAACCGAGAGAAATTTGAAGAAGGGGTTCTATATTGAGAAGAAAATCTGTAAGATGTTTCTCCTAAGCTGTGCTGACCAGGATTCTGAGCTACATGCCTGAAATTTCCTGAGCAGACCATAATATTTACTTCTAAGCCATGACCGTACACCCATGTAATTAACGAGATAGAGTTCTTTCCTTTTTTTTTTTTCTCAAATGATACACATAATGCTAGCAAGTTCAGGGTCAAAGTGGTATCTTCATATGGATGGTACAACATTTTTGGAAAAGCAAGGCAGATATCAGGAGCCCTGCTGACAACCAAAAGACTGGTAGTTTAAACCCACCCACCAGCTCCGCTAGAGAAAGACCTAGCAATCTAAAGACTGCGGCCCAGAAAATCCTATAGGCCGTTCTACTCTGTCACATGGGGTCACTACTGAGCCGGAATCAATGCTATGGCACCTAACAACAAAGGCAGATATCAGGCCACTCACCCATTAAAAAAAAAAGATGGGAAGTAAAATAAGTTGTAATGCATATAATGCCAGCAAGCACAGGGTGAAAAGTGGTACCTTTTGGCAAGTAAAGCAGGTATCAGGCCATTGACCCATTCACCCCTCTCCTGGAATTTATTCTAAGATTAAGTGAAAAATAGCGCATATTACAATTTCCTGAAAATATCTTTGCATGAATGACTTTTGTGTTCTTTTGCTTAAAATCATTAGGGGGAGGAGGGAGACTGGGAGAGAAAAGCAAGTTATAAAAAGTCATCCCATTTAAACCTAAGGCCATGCTTTCAATTACAGCTCATCCTTCTTCTATAAGCCCTTGAGATGATGGTCTGATACATGGGTACCACTCAGTTTGGAGAGAATTGCCAAACTACAGCAACCGAAGCAGATGTAAAAATGTTTCTCCAACACCTGAGATCACCTAGACAACTCTTTCAGTCAAAAAGATCCCCTTCTATAGCCACCCAGGCAGGTTTTTTAAATGTTAATGAGTTATGCTTCGCAGCTAGCTTAGAGGGCACAGCTATTCAATGCTTCAAACAGGGGATAAAAAACATCCTGCTCAAGTCCTCAGAAGCCTAAAACAAAATGCAGGCAAGCTGCGAAAACAACCTGACCCCAGGCCCACGGCTGCAGCTGAATCTCTAGAGATCAGGAAAAAAGACAAGGAAAACAAAAAACCTGAAAAACTTGACTCCTAAATAGCAAAGCATTGTGATGCAAATGACCTGTTGATTAGAAGGCAAACAGAAAGAACCCTTTTCTGCCTAAGGTCTCAAAACACAAAACTTAGAAAACTAATGATTTGCACCAAATTCCCCCCCCGCCCCCCCCGCCCCCCAAAACGGACACAACTGGCCACCATTTCAAAGGCTAACCCTCTGAATAACCCTCTGAATGAATACTTAAGGCCTGTATTTTCTTTTCAAAAGTGCTATTTAGTATACAAAGCTCAGGAGTCGACATACATTAGGGTCCTTTCTGTGACTCACTACTAAGAAACAAGCCATCCTGTAGTGAAAAGTGGGGAGTTTGGGGCTGGGGCCACCTGTGGAACTTCTCTTTCCTGTGGTAACATCTCCATCTGCTGGAAATTTAGATGTCTGCATTAAAGGTAGACAATGCTTAGTTGTTTTTTGTCTTTTTTATAAATTCTTATCAACTTCAGATTTCCATTTACTTTTTAAAGCCTTTTCTTCTTCCTCATATATATCACCCTTCCATTTAACAGATCTGCGTTATTGGGCTGACACATGAGAAAATGCTTGCCATTACTAGCTGTTAAAAGAGATGCAAATCAAAACTACAACGGGATGCCATCTCACCCTGACATTATTGGCAGGAATCAAAAACAAAAAGCAGAAAATAACAAATGTTGGAGAGGCTTTGGGGAGACTGGAAGGCTTATGCACTGTTGGTGAGAATGCAAGATGGTATAACCACATTGGAAAACGATATGGCACCTCCTTAAAAGCTAGAAATAGAAATAGCATATTGTTGTTGTTATGTGCTGTCAAATCGGTTCCGACTCATAGTCACCCTACAGGACAGGGAAGAGCTGCCCCATCAGGTTTCCAAGGATCAGCTGGTTGATTTGAACTGCTGACATTTTGGTTAGCAGCCAAGCTCCACCAGGGCTCCATACAATTCAGCAATCCCACACCTAGGAATATATTCTAGAGAAATAAGAGCCATCACACGAACAGACATATGCACACCCACAACCATTGCAGCATTTATTCACAACAGTAAAAAGATGGAAACAATCTAAATGGCCATCAACAGATGAATGGATAAACAAACTATGGTACATACACACAATGGAAGACTACACAACGATAAAGAACAATGGTGAATCTGCAAAACATCTCACAACGTGGATGAATCTGGAGGGCAGTATGCTGAGTGAAATAAATCAGTTACAGAAGGACAAGTGCTATATGAGATCACTATTATGAAAACTCATGAAAAGGTTTACACACAAAAAGAAACAATGGTGGTTACAAGGGAGGGGAGGAATGGGGAGCGAAAAACACTAGTTAGACAAAAAAAAACAAAAACAAAAACAAATCCGTTGCCGTCGACTTGATTCCGATTCATAGTTAGACAATAGGTAAGTGGTTTGGTTTTGTTTTTAAGTGGTAACTTTGGTGAAAGGTAAGACAGTACACAGGACTGGGAAAGTTAACAGAACTCGACCAAGGCAAAGTCATAGAGGCTTTATAGATACATCCAAACTCCCCAAGGGACCCAATTACTGTGTTGAGGGCTGGGGACCATGGTCTCAGGGGACATCTAGTTCAATTGGCATAAGATCCTACATAAAGAAAATGTTCTACATCGTACTTTGGTGAGTAGCGTCTGGGGTCTTAGAAGCTTATGAGCAGCCATCTAAGATGCTTCTACTGGTCCAGCCCGTCTGAAACAAGGGAGGATGAAGAAAACCAAAGACACAAGAGAAAGATCAGTCCAAAGGACTAATGGACACAACTACCACAGCCTCCACCAGACTGAGTCCAGCACCACTAGATGGTGCCCAGCTACCATTACCGACTGCTCTCACAGAGATCACAATAGAGGATCCTGGACAGAGTAGGGAAAAAAAGCAGAACAAAATTCTAACTTACAAAAAAAGACTAGACTTACTGGTCTGACAGAGGCTGCAGAAGCCCCGAGAGTATGGCTGCTGGACACCCTTTTAAATCAGTACTGAAGTCACTCCTGAAGTTCACCCTTCAGCCAAAGATTAGACAGGCCTACAAAACAAACGATAACACACGTAGTTCAACCATGTATAAGAGACTAAATGGGCACACCAGCCTAGGGTCAAGGACATACAGCAGGAGGGGACCGGAAAGCTGGGCGAACGGAAATGTTGAACCTGGTCGAGAAGGGGAGAGTGTTGACATGTCACAGGGCTGGTAACCAGTGTCACAAAGCAATATGTGTATTGTTTAATGAGAAACTAATCTACTCTGTAAACTTTCACCTACAGCACAGTATTAAAAAAAAAAAAAAAAAAAACTGGCAGCAAAGAGCACAAGAGTGGTTCCTGAAGAGCATGCAGGCGAAATCACAAAACCACGAGATGTGAGCTGGCATTGTAACTGGGTAATAATGACAGCTCTGACCTCAGTGCCTTTTTGTTGTTGTCATTAGGTGCTGTTGAGTTGGTTACAACTCATAGCGACCCCATGTACGACAGAACGAAACACTACCTGGCCCTGTGCCATCCTCACAGTTGTTGTTACGCTTGAGTCCATCGCAGTGGTCACCATGTCAATCCATCTCATTGAGAGCCGCCTTCTTTTTTGCTGAACTTCTACTTTACCAAGCATGATGTCCTTCTCCAGGGACCTGTCCCTCCTGATAACATGTCCAAAGTATGTGACACAGTCTCGCCATCCTTGCTTCTAAGGAACATTCTGGCTGTACTTCTTCCAAGACAGATTTGTTCATTCTTTTGGCAGTCCATGGTGTATTCAATACTGTCTTATTACAAAAAAAAAAAAAAAAAAACCTGTTGCCGTTGAGTTGATTCCGACTCATAGATTTAAATGGTAAATTAGCATAGATTTTCAGTCTCGCAGGTATAGTGATACACGTAAGCTGGGCTCGGGAAAAATATTTTTGTTGTTATAACTAACTACAGGGATTTTTAAAAAAAATAATAAATTTCTGCTGAAACACTGAAAAAATAAAAGGTCTGCCTTATTTCCTTATCTATGAGGCCCCCAAGAGTCTTTACCCTTATAGTGTTTGCTGGACAGCCCCATACTTCCCCACCTTTTGGGTAAGTCCCCATTTGTCTGTCTGTATCTCCTTGCCTTCCAGTTGCGTTACATTGACTGACTCGTATCGGCTCTATGTGTGCCACAGTAGAACTGCGCTCCACAGGTTTTTCAGTGCTGATTTTCTAGAAGTAGGTTGCCAGGCCTTTCTTCTGTGGTGCCACTGGGTGAACTGGAACCTCCAACCTTTTGGTTAGCAGCTGACTGCATAAACTGTTTGCACCACTCCTTAGGTTAGTTGAAACCCTTCACTGAATTTGGATATTGCTTACCTAGAGGTCAGATTCTTGCTCCCCTTGAGCTGGCATTCCTTTGAACTATGATCTTAGCTGTTTGCAGCACAAGCTCCTTTATTTGGCTGGACAAACTTTTAAATCATTGACGGTTTTGTCTTAGATTTTTAAAGTAAATCAACCAATAAACATTTGGGCAGCAAGGGCAAGGCTCTGTCTGCCACTCTCTCATTGCCAGTGATTCCAAAGTTTTGGCTTTTCTGTAGGTTAGTATTCACTCCTGACTGAGCATCCAGGCAGTGAATGGCCCCAGGAAATACATGTGCATATAGGGCATGGACCCCTCCCTCAAAGAACATACTGTTTTCTTTGTTTCTTTATTAGCGCCTTAAGCATTTTTTTTTTAAGCATTACTTTCTTCTTCTCCCTTTGAGTTTTATTTTCCAATCTGGCATTCTTTGCTTTAAAGGAAACTAAAATTTTTTAATGTGCAATAGGAGACCCTAGTGGCATAGTGGTTAAGTGCTACAGCTGTTAACCAAAAGGTTGGCAGTTCGAATCCACCAGGCACTCTTTGTAAACTCTATGTGGTAGCTCTATTCTGTCCTATAGGGTCACTATGAGTCAGAATTGACTCGATGGCAATGGGTTTAATGTACAATACTATTTATAAATGGTTTCTTCCTGTGTGCCCCAAGCAGCTATCTGGGCCTCCATCTCTTTCTCTGTGCAGTAAAGAGGCTGGGATGATCTCGTAAGTCCATTCCATTCATGGCAGTCTATCATCCTATATATACTTCCCAGCCAATGCACCTCATAGGCAGCTACCATCTATCTGTCAGCGGAGGCTTGTGTGTTGCTATGATGCTGAATAGGTTTCAGCAGAACTTCCAGACTAAGACTACTTCCAAAAATCAGCCAGTGAAAACCCTATGGATCACAATAGTCTGGTCTGTAACTGATCATGGGGATGGAACAGAACTGGCAGCATTTTGATCCATTGTGCATGGGGTCACCATGAGTTGGAGGCCAACCTCATGGCTGCAAACAACAACAAACAATAACTCTATATCAAAGGAAAAAGAGGCACAGGCTTAAAGAAGTTATCTGCTTCAGTGGTCTCTCCTAAACACAGCAGTTTGCAAGGAGATAAAGGCTATGCTAATCTCACCCTCCTCTTGGGCATGGAGGGCTGGGGAAGGACAAGCTAGATATGAGAACACCTGACTGTAAGAAAACAACAGTCACGTAAGTTCAAGAAAGCCAGAATCCCCCTCCCTCTTTCCAGAAGAGAATGAACGTAGAATTGTAGAAGTGAATTGCCCAGCTGTTGTCTGTCCTCCATAACCAGCAGCTGGAATGGGCCCTGTGAACAAGAAACTGAGAAAAGCTAAAGAAAAGCTCTTCTTTCTCTTTCTCATCAAGCTGCCTGACTCGAGGAGCAGAGGCCATAAAAAGCTTTTGATCTCAGAAATGGCTATGCCTAGAAGGAAGAACGAGGTTTACTAAATAGTGACTCATAGCAATAAAAGATCCATTAAAAAGCATGCTTTGATTATGGCTAATATTTAAGCTTATTCCCTGAAAAAACAAAGGCATAAAGAAGTGCAGCAGCAGTTTGGGCAGGATCCAGCGCCGCCCCCCCCTCCCCGCAGCACTGTATCCATGCCATCACTGCGGTGAGTTGTCTTCTTACCTGTGCCCTCACCGAGATTCTGAGTTCCGTGAGGACGGTGGGACTTGTCTTGCTCACCCTTGTAGCCTAGACAGAGGTCCTCTCAGATAACAGGTGTTTGATGATCGCTTGTTGAACTGAAATGCAACAACCAGAGCCCGTTTCTAATGCCCATACCTGGAGAGAAGGTGGCTGGTGACGCACTCACCAAAGCCCTGGCCCCTCATTGACCCGGTAGGAGCTCTCCATGCCGTCCACATAGTGCCTTTACAAGAAGTACAAAAAAGGCCCCCTTCCCCAATACCCATTACTTCCGCCTGACAGAAAATTATCATAATGTATTGATACTGTTAGAAAAAGCTTTACTGACACCTGCTGGAAAGTCACATTTATCATGATTTGCACGTTTATTATGTGCGGATGTAACACAGTTACAATAAAAGTATAAGGAAAAAAATAATAAAGACGCCTACAATGTGATTGCTGCCCCCTTAGATGAAGTACCCTGTGCAGTGCACAACCTGAACAACTGTACAAGGCAGATGATCTCTTCCTGGCATCTTGAAAAACTCAGCCTGATTTGGTGGCAAATGGCAGAACACATTTTTCGTGTTGACTTTCAGAAGTCACTGTTGTTTCCATCACTAAGAGTGTGGGAATGTGTATGTCTGTGTGTGTGTCAAGTTGAGAATGGGGCAGGGACGTGATCACAAGTAGAAAAGGACAGGATTCTAAAGAATGTCTTCTGTCCATCACAAGGTGCTCAAATGAAAGGTCCAGGATGCCCTGCACATTTGTCAGCAAAAGGGTTTCCCTGGAGATGCAGTTTAAAGACCACGTGGCTGTCTGAATACACAATGGCCCGCTGGATCTGGGTGCTCTCCATAAACCCGAAGGCGTGCTTCGTCAGATCCATTCTCTTCTTCCTCATCCTCTCTGTAGCATTACCATCTCTCTCTCTCTCGGGCTGACCTTTCCATGTTCCTAATTCTTCTTCTGCCCCTGATGTGGGCTGTTCTCTGACGGTGGTGCCTAGAGTTCATAGCTCTTTCATTCTTCCACTTCCTTTTCTAGGCCGTCTCCTAGGACGGGAACACCCATATTCCTACTCCTCCCAGCCCGCACACTACCTGTGCTCCCAGATTTCCATATACCTGCTCGACATCCTCTGGGATATACTGCTTTCACCTCAAGTCACTTGATCACTCAAGCTTCTCAATTTTCTCTCACATCTGTTGTGTCTGGACCACTGTTATTCCAGTCACATAGCTTCTAAACACAGTCATCTTTGACTGGTCTCCATTCTTCACCCCCTGCATGGAATCAGCCAACCAGTCTGATTAATTCCCTCCCAGGTATGCCTCCAGCATTCCCATTATTTCTTTCATAGGTGAGTCTATTTTTTCTCCCATAACCAGAGCCACTTCAGGGCTGGACAACTGCAAGGGCCTCGTCTTGGTCCCTCCCCTGCTTATCATTCTGTACCCAACTGCTAGATCAGCACCCTACAGCATCTCTTTAAAGCAGGGCCACCTTCCCCAACTCAGAGCTTTCCATGACTCCCTCTGTGGCATGAAGTCCAAGCTCCAGAGCTGGGGGACTGAGGTTCTCCATAGTCAGATTTTACCAGTTGTTCACCAGTTGTATGTCTCTTTATGAGTTCCTCAATCCATCCAGACTGGTTCTATTTATGGAACCCAATCACATTTTTCACATTCTGACCTCTGTCTTTGTTTATACTGGTCCCACCACCTAGAATCCCCTTCACGGACAACTGGGGCAGGCTGAAGAGGCAGCCAGGGCTAGGAGTTTGTGAATATTCACTAGCCTGGTTTGGGAGAAGAGTTTGCAAACAGAAGCAAGGGGAAAGATTCATTTTCTCAGAGAGGGCACAGTAGAATTGTATACATGCAAGGGCAGGTTCAAAATTATCTGACACAGCCACAGAAGGAGAAAAGGGTAAGAGAAACAAGGTTGTGGAGTCAGGTCAACCGAGGCCATCAACCATGGCCCAGAGAGGTGGTGGTCAGTACTGAGGAGGCCTGATGGTAGGTTCTAAAGGCCCAGTCATTGGCAAGATGAGTGTCAAAGGGCAGGACACTAAAGCTGGGGCACAAGGAAGGAGCCAGAGCATGAAGGTCAGAACAGAAACCACAGCCAGACTGTCAGACCGAAGTACTACCTTCACATCCCGAATAAACCCAGGATCGGTTCCAGGTCAGAGATGGCAGATGCAAGTGATATGAGCATACTTTACTCCTGCACCCAAGGCAGACATCACTAATCAATTACGGCTCTTTTCCACCCTGGGTATAGGCATGGCCTCAGAATCCTTCATACACATCTCCAAATAGCCACTACCACTCAATTAAAAGTAGTACATGAAATAAGCCTATTTGTCCTGCCTGGTCCTAAAGTCACAGGTGGGGCCAAGGTGCCAGGTGGGTGGTTCTCACACTTTATTGTGCATCATAATCCTCTGGAGGGGGTTGTTAAAATCCAGACGGCCAGGCTCCACCTCCAGAGTTCCTGATTTAGTAGTGTGGGGTGAGGCTAGAATCTGCATTTCCAACAAGTTGCTGGGTGATGCTGATGCTTCTCATCCAGGGATGGCTCTTTGAGAACCGCTGCATCAGGTGAAAACACACCTCCTCTCGTTCTTAGCTTCTCTCTCAGAGCCAGCAGGAGTTGTTCCTCTACAGCCTGAAGGCCTCTTGAATTTCCATTCTGAGAACCTCACCAATACTGTTCATAGAATCTGATCACACACATGAAGGGTGCAGAGACTGACACACACAGGCAAAATCCTGCTCACACAGAAGCCACAGTGTGAGGGATAGGAGAAAACAATCTAACAGGCAATTACAGTTCAGTGGGAGAAGGGCTACAATACGGAAGTATAGGCCGCTGTGGGAACCAGAGCCTGTCTACCTACAGCAGTCTTGGAAGGGCAAGGGTGGCTTCTCAGAGAAAGGCACTGCTGAGCTGGGACCTGAAGGGTGAGGAGAAGGCAGCCAGGAAGAGCAGACAGCAGGAGGAAACTTATTAACTTCCTGGGGTTTTTGCACTCACACCTATTCTACGTTATCTTCCCATCTAGAAGGAAATCTGCCCGGATGAAAAGACCATCATTTAACATATATAAGCAGTCCTCAGAATGCTGGGCCCCGTTATGGATTGAACTGTGTCCCCCCAAAATATGTGTTGTAAACCCTAACCTCTATACCTGTGGTCATAATCCCACTTGGGATTGGGTGGTCTTTGTTATGTTAATGATAGGATTAGTGTAGAGTGTATCTTGAGTCAAGCTCTTTTGAGATATAAAACAGATTAAACGTAAGCTAGTTTTTTTTTAGAAGCAGAGATGGGGGAAAAGAGATGCCACGCCACATGAAGATCACCTAGGAGCAGAAGCTCAAAGAGACAAGGACCTTCCTCCAGAGCTGACAGAGACAGAAAGCCTTCCCAGAGAGCCAGAGCCCTGAATTCAGACTTCTAGCCTCCTAAACTGTGAGAAAATAAATTTCTGTTTGTCAAAGCCACCCATTTGTGGTATTTCTGTTATAGCAGCACCAGGTAACTAAGACGAACCCTAATAGATATGGCTGAGAATCAAACTCAGGTCTCCTGCATGGAAGGCAAGAATTCTACCATTGAACCACCAGTGCTCCCAGCCAACCTACCTCCTGAAGAGCCTCCACCCATCTGTCAGTGGTGGTCTGTGCGTTGCTATGATGCCAAACAGGTTTCAGCAGATCTTTCAGACTAAGACGGACTAAGAGGAAAGGGCTGGCGATCTACTTCCAAAAATCAGCCAAAGAAAACCCCATGAAGCACAATGGCCTGATCTGCACCGATTGTGGGGGTGACGCAGGACGGGGCAGCATTTCGTTTCGTCGTGCGTGGGGTTGCCATTAGTTGGGGGCCAACTTGACAGCAGCTAACAACAAGAAGCAGTCGTGGATATTTTTATTCATTGATCAAACGCACACATTTTCAACATTCAGGAATTGTTCTGTATTTAGGAAGTAGCAGAAAGGTAGAAAGGGAAGTGTGAGGAGGTGTGGGTTCAGTTGAAATACCTTTTGTATGCTTTCAGCTAGGATTTCTTTAATGATGTGCAAGAAGTGTATACTCAGAGACTAGCAAGACAGGTGAGTCAACTCTAAGAGTCTCCAGCAAACCCTGCCTCGGTCTGGAATGTTCACTCATACCCAGCGGCACAGGTGCGGATGGTGATGAATGGTCTACTGTCCTAACCTCTGCGTCCACTCCCAGACCAAGCCACAATTTGTGAACAGACTCTTGCTAGCTGCGTTTAGCAAATTGTTTTGCACATTTATAAACAGATTGGATGTTTTCCTTTGCTCCCTTAATTTCCAGTGATGCGGCTGAGCTCATTCCCGCAAAGAATCTCTTAGAATTCAGAGTTTGAGGGTCAGGGCCATTGATCACCTCAAGATTCACTCCACGGTGCAGCATCTGAGGAAGCTGGGGGGAACCTCAGAGCTCTGATAAGGTCAAGGCAGGCTTTTCTGGCCACGAACTTGGTACAACCGGGCTCCTACCCTCAGAATCATCATTTCTGGATTTGGAAATTTGAGTGAACATTTTGTCATAACATCCCTTTTCTTCCTGCACCCATTTATATGTGTTTGGAATGTGTTTAGCTCAGGGCTCACTTCAGGTGGGATGAGAAGTGAAAAACATCCACTCGCCCTTCTTGGTTCTTATCCACCTTTGTCTCTGCAGAAGCCAGAACAGTGCCTGACACACACTGAAGTCTCAACAGATGGAAAATGAATGAAGCAACTGATTTAGATATTGATTCTGTAGTACATTGGAAATGAAGAAAATGAATCAAGTGTTTTGTAAAGAGGTTTAGACTTCCCTCTGCCTCTAGGTGGTGTAAACGGTTTGTACTCAGCTACTAACCTGAAAGGCTGGTGTTTCGAACCCATCCAGTGGCACTGAGGAAGAAAGGCCTGGCAATCAGCTTTTGTAAAGAGTACAGCCAAGAAAACCCTACGGAGCAATTCTACTCTGCAACACATGGAGTTGCCATAAGTTGGAGTAGATTTGATGGCAACGGTTTTTTCATTTTTATTTTTTCCCTGCTTCGCCTACTTGAAACTTCAACCTGCCAAAGTCAAGGGCTTTCAAGGGAGAGGGACTGTAGTGTGGAGCATTATCGAGATGTGTTTGCATCACCTTTGGGGAGTACACTCGGCACCCAGCCCATGTACAGCTGTTCTAGGCAGGAAAATACAAGCCAGTACTTTGTATGTCGTCCCAGGTCTACCCTCTGACCTAGTCTGTAATTGAATTTGGTCCAGCGTTCATGCAATGTACTGAGGAGAGGGCTACCCCAGTGACTTCACGACTGATTACAGACCAGCAGTTCCAGAATTTTTTAAATAATGATTTTTAATTCCCAGGGCCTACTGAGCAGCATTTTTGCATGTATAATGCTTCCTCCAAGTAATATTCACTCTCCATGGGAACACCCTCTTTCGTGAACTGTCCGTGACCCTCAGGATGGAAAGCCAGAGGCCCACTGCACGCACAACAGACTTTCAAAAGCAGAATGGACTGGAAGACATCTACCTTGAAACCGTATTTTCATGGTGAGGCACTTTACCCAGGGATAAGTTAGTGGCAGAGTTGGGCCAAGAACTCGGGTATCCTATTTCACCATCCAAAGATGTTTTGAAGCTGAAGGAAAACCTCACCACCCTATCTCATGGCTCTGGAAAGGACTTCCTGCCTGACTGGGAATGAAACAAGAAAAATGTGGTTGGGTTTTAGGTAAGCTAATGTTTTCAGTGATTATTTGCTATTTTACTCATAACCAAAAAAAAAACCAGTTGCCATTGAGTTGATTCCAACTGCTGTGCCGGGAATGACAACTTGAAGAGAAATGGCGCTGTGTTCATCATCAAAAAGAACATTTCAAGATCATCCTGAAGTACAACACTGTCAGTGATAGGATAATATCCATAAGCCTACAAGGAAGACTAGTTAATACTACTATTATTCAAATTTATGCACCAACCACTAAGCCCAAAGATGAAGAAATTGAAGATTTTTACCAACTTCCGCAGTCTGAAATTGATCAAACATGCCATCAGGATGCATTGATAATTACTGGTGATTGGAACGCAAAAATTGGAAACACTGAACCATTTCAGGAGGTAGTATATGATCCGGAACTGACAGTATTGAAGGAAGAAGTCCAAGCTGCACTGAAGGCATTGGCAAAAACAAGGCTCCAGGAATTGACAGAACACCAACTGAGATGTTTCAACAAACAGATGCAGCGCTGGAAGTGCTTACTTGTCCATTCCAAGAAATCTGGAAAACAGCTACCCGGCCAACCGACTGGAAGAAATCCATATTTATGCCTATCCTCAAGACTGGTGATCCAATTGAATATGGAAATTATCAAATAATATCATTACTGTCACACAAGTAAAATTTTGCTGAAGATCGTTCAAAAGTAGTTGCAGCAGTATATTGACAGGAAACTGCCAGAAATTCAAGCTGGATTCAGAAGAGGACATGGAAAAAGGGGATACTATTGCTGATGTCAGATGGATCCTGGCTGAAAAGTAGAGAATATAAGAAAGATGTTTATCTATGTTTTATTGACTATGAAAAGGCATTCAACTGTATGAATCATAACAAATTATGGATAATATTGCAAAGAACTGGAATTCCAGAACACTTAATTGTGCTCAAGAGGAACCTGTAGATAGATCAAGAGGCAGTTGTTTGGACAGAAAAAAGGGACACTGTGTGGTTTAAAATCAGGAAAGGTGTGGGGAAAGGCTGTATCCTTTCACCATATCTATTCAATCTGTATGCTGAGCAAATAATTCAAGAAGCTGGACTATACGAAGAAGGACAGGGCAGCAGGATTGAAGGAAGACTCATTAACAACCTGCGTTGTGCAGATAACACAACCTGGCTTGCTGAAAGTGAAGAGGACTTGAAGCACTTACTGATGAAGATCAAAAATCACAGCCTTAGGTATGGATTACACCTCAACATAAAGAAAACAAAATTCCTCACAACTGGACCAATGAGCAATATCACGATAAATGGAGAAAAGATTGAAGTCAAGGATTTCATTTTACCACAATCAACACCCATGGAAGGAGCAGTCAAGAAATCAAATGGCACCTTGCATTGGGCAAATCTGCTGCAAAAGATCTCTTTATAAAGTGTTGAAAAGCAAAGGTGTCACCTTGAAGACTAAGGTGTGCCTGAACCAAACCATGGCGTTTTTGATCACCTCATATGCATGTGAAAGCTGAATAAGGAAGACTGAAGAAGAATTGACACTTTTGAACTGTGGTGTTGGCAAAGAATATTGAATGTATCATGGACTACCAAAAGAATGAAAAAAATCTGTCTTGGAAGAAGTACAACCAGAATGTTCCTTAGAAGCAAAGATGGCGAGACTATGTCTCACATACTTTGGACATGTTATCAGGAGGGATCAGTCCCTGGAGAGGGACATCATGCTTGGTAAAGCAGAAGGTCAGTGAAAGAGAGGAAGACTCTCAAAGAGATAGACTGACACAGTGGCTGCAACAATAAACCAAAAACCAAACCTGTTGCCGTCGAGTCGATTCTGACTCATAGTGACCCTATAGCAACAATGGGCTCAAGCATAGCAACGATTGTGAGGGTTGTGCAAGATAGAGCAGTGTTTCATTCTGTTGTATACAGGGTTGCTACGAGTCAGAACCAACTCAATGGCACCTAACAACAACAATTGTTTCCCTCATCAGTTAATGAGTTAAATAAAATCTCTGACACATTTTCATTTTACATTTGAAAGAGAGTTGCGTGATTTTACCTTAAAAAAAAAAAGTCCTTAACATTTCCCGTTGTTGCCTGAGACATTCTCCAGTCTGTTCTTCGCTGTCCTAAAAACACGTTATGCTCACTCCTCCTTCCTTTTTTCAGTTCTCCCTTCCCAGGTATCACTGAACGGGCACACACAACAGACACACGCATACACACTAGAAACATCAGCCTTCTTCCAAGGGGAGGCAGGGAAAGGAAACAGTGAAAGGGAACAGAATGAGCAATTAGACTAAGGGTCAGCAAACTATGACCTGTGGGCCACATCAGGCTTATGCCCTATTTTTGTAAATAAAGCTTATTGGAACACAGCCAGATCCGTTCGTTTAGAGCAGAGCCAAGTAGCTGTGACAGAGATTGCCTGGCCTATCTGGTCCTCTACAGAAAAAGTTTGCTGACTCCGGGGTTCTCTACAGAAAGTTTGCTGACTCCTGAATTAGACACAATCTTTACCCTCTACGGAGTTTACAGTCTTGTGAAGGCAAGTGGTGAGTACTCACAGAGAAGAACGATAATAAGATAAAGTGGGGAGCCTGCGTGGAGGGAAGGTGATGAAACTTAGCGCTGAGTATGAATGAAAATGGAACTAACTGGCTTCAGTAACTCCAAAGGAGAACACCAAAGCCACACCACGGAAGGGACACTTAAATTTAGTTAATTCATTTGTTAGTTTATTTATTTATTACTTTTCTTTTTTATTGCAAAATATTCAGACATACTGAAAAAAAAAAGACATAGTGAAAAAAAAATTAATAGTGAAAGCTAGTGTAAAATCGCTACGTGCTCAACTTACTATCCAGCTATGTCAAGCTTTATTATTTTGCCATATTTGCTTCTAATTTTATTTTTACAGTAATTCCTTAATTTGGGAAGATTAGGCCAGGTTTTTTCTCTCATTAATTGACTGGCAAATGAAAGGAGTCTATGGAGCATCTATTTTACCCCAGATCTGAAGCAAGCTCCCAGTGGTAATGGCTTATTGTTGGGCTATCTTGCTTTTGTTTCATTTTTGTTCTTTTAAAATGATTCATATGATTCAAAATTCAAAATGTACAAAAGAGTAAATACTGAAATATCTTCCTCCTATTTCTCAACCCCAGCCATTCATTATTAAGAATGATATTATACATTTCTTATGTTTCTTTCATTTTATGCATATTCAAGTACATATATTTAAATATATGTATGCATATTTACTTTTCACCTTCTCTTTAAAACTTTGCTTTGCTCAAAATTGCATTTGTTCATCTATCCAGATCAGTACCTAGAGATATTCTCATTCTTTTTTTCAAGATTGCAGAGTATTCCTTTATATAGATGAAATATAATTTATTTAACCTGTTCTCTTCTGAGGTAAATGTGGAAACCCTGGTGGCACAGTGGTTAGGAGCTACGGCTGCTAACCAAAAGGTCGGCAGTTCGAATTCACCAGGTGCTCCTTGGAAACCCTATCAGGCAGTTCTACTCTGTCCTATAGTGTCACCATGAGTCAGAATCGACTTGAAGGCAATGAGTTTGGTTGTTTTTTTTTTCTTCTGAGATCAAAGAACATGTGTATTTGTAATTTTGGTAATTTTTTAATTTAGGGTTGTTGTATGCCTCGTATCAACTCTATGGGGCAGAGTAGGATTGCCTCATGGGTTTTCCTA
Source organism: Elephas maximus indicus (assembly GCF_024166365.1). Taxonomy (NCBI): domain Eukaryota; kingdom Metazoa; phylum Chordata; class Mammalia; order Proboscidea; family Elephantidae; genus Elephas; species Elephas maximus. The sequence goes on along the minus strand of NC_064831.1, from coordinate 61,668,861 downwards.
GGCTGTAATCTTTAAAGGAACAGATCGCCAGGTCTTTTCTCTTGCAGCAGCTGGTGGGTTTGAAGTACCACCTTTCAGTTAGCAGCCAAACACTTAACCATTGCACCACCAAGCCAAAAAACCTGTTGCCATTGAGTCAACTCTGACTCATAGCAACCCTACAGGACACAGTAGAACTGCGCCATAGGGCCTCCAAGGATCAGCTGGTAGATGTGAATTGCCGACCTTTTGGTTAGCAGCTGAGCTCTTAACCACTATGCCACCAGGGCTCCAATTTAGGATTAGATTTAGCTTAATGGCCAGTGCTAGGGTTAGATTTGCTGTTACTTACCCGTCAGTTTGTTGTACTGTGGTGAAATACCAGTAGGGTCATCATGGCGGACAGGTTTCGGGGAAGCTCCTAGACTAAGCCTAGAAGAAGGCCTGGAGAGCTACTTCCAAAAGTTAGCCCATGAAAACCTTGTGGATCACAACAGAACACTGTCCTGTACGGTGCTGGAAGATGGTGCTACCGGGCAACATTTCACTGCGTTATACACATGGGCGTCAGGAGTCAGAGCCAACTCAACAGCATTTTGATAGACTTTGCAAGATTGCTTTCCATAAAGAAGGTACCAAAATTACACTCTCATCAGTAACATATGAGAAAGCTCATCCCCTCGCCACCACAGGTGATATATTAGCCTTTTTGATCTTTGCCACTCTGGGAGGTGAAAGATGGTATCTCAGTGGAATTTTAAGTTGTGTTTCCCTTACTAAGAATGAAGCTGAGCATTTTTTCACACGGTTATGTCATTTGTAGTTATCTCTGAGAGCTCTATGTTCAAGTATTTTTGCTCAATTTGCTTTTGGGTTGTTCATCTTTTCAGGGGGTGTGAGGTAGAGTGCAGCACTTTAAGATACATCCAAAGTGGCATGGCTCTGATAGAGGCTGGGGACAGGGCAGTAACTCAGTTAATGATCACTTTTAAATACTTTCCCAAATACACAGACCATGTTAAGGGACTATATGTGGGTCTTACCCTTCACTAGCTACAGAATCAAGTCCAAGCCCCTTCATCTGACACCAGGGCCCTCCATGCTCTAAGAACATGGAACAGTATATGCTACTACACACCACCATTCTAGTTGCTGCCTCTCTGTCCTTTGGGCCATTCCCTCTGTCCAGATATTTATCTCACCTTTCTTTGCTCGGATAACTCTTTCTATAGGCTTGAAGATTCAGTTCAAGCATCATATTCTCTATGAAATCTTCCTTGAATCCCAAATGTGTTACAGCCCCTCCTTTGTTCTCCTATGGGACCATGTGCAAAATTCCATTAAAATTATCTCTAAAGTATCCACCTCCCCTATGAAACTGTATACTCTTTAAGGGCAGGAACTGGGTCTTATTAATCTCATTAATTAGTCTATTAACTTCCAACCCAATGAAGACAGTTTATAAGTGTTTGCTGACCTGAAAATCTATCAAAAATTAACCATAAGATTCTCAAAATGCCCTGTTGGGTCTTTCCCTCCTCCTCTGTAAAATGAGTAGGTGAAGCTGGATGGCTTCTAAAGTCCCTCTTTGAGTTAGGAGTACATGAACCAATGGAAAGAAGAGGCATTTCATGAGGATTAGTATGCTAGCAAAATACACATTGGATTAGGATCTAGGAGAGTATCAGAGCCCAATTAGGAGACTGTTGTACTAAGCCAAGATGAAGCATAATAAAATTGGGGCCTACTAAGGTGGTGGCAGAAACCCTGGTGGCAGAGTGGTTAAGTGCTACTGCTGCTAACCAAAAGGCTGGCAGTTCAAATCCACCAGTCACTCCTTGGAAATTCTGTGGGGCAGTTCTACTCTGTCCTATAGGGTCAACTTGATGTCAATGGGTTTGGTTTGATTAAGGTGGTGGCAGTAGAATAGAATGCCTACGAGGGACTTTTTTGAGAAAACAACATTGATAGGTCTTGGTGACTAACTGGATAAAGATGGCCACCATCAGTTCCTTCCTTCACTGGACGCACATTCAGCTTCTGATATCAAGAGTTAGGGCCTAATATCCAACCCCTTGAATCTGGACTGGCCTTAGTAACGTACTTAACCAATATAATGCGGTGGAAGTGAAGTTCTGGGAATTCTGAAGCTAGTTCACAAGAAACCTTACAGTTTCCAACTGGATCTTTTAGAATATTTGCTTTAGAAAGTCAGCTGCCATTTTCAAACTTTGACTTCTCTGAGACCACCATGCTGTGAGGAAGCCTAAGCTAGCCATATAGAGAGGCCAGATAGAGACAGAGAGATACCCAATCAGCCTCCAGCTCTTCCAGCCTTCCTAGCCCAGGTACCAGATATGTGAATGAAGAAGCTTTCAGATGACGCCAGCTTCAGCCACCATCTGATTATGACTGCCTGAGAGAGCAAGTAAGGGTTGCCCAGCTGATTCCAGTCAGCCCTCAGAACCAAGAGAGATAATAATAAACTACTGTGTTAAAAACACTCAGTTTTGGGGTCTGTTATATAGTAACAGGTAACCAAAACATATGTAGACCAACAGACACGAGATAACAGAGCGGGAAGCGCAGGAGATGGCTCTCACTGGGTTTCAACCCCCCAGCTCAGCTAACTACTGAGGGGCTTTTGGCAAGGTTATTAACCTCACTACGCTTTAGTTTCTTCATCTGTAAAATGGGATGATTACAGTTTCTACCTCCCAGTGTTGTTAATAAAACCAATGAGGTGACATAAGTGAAGTCATCTAGGATGGTGGCAGCTGGTCTTCATTGAGAGGAATGTTTATAACAAAACAGGGAGAACCAAACATAATCCAAGGCTTGGTAATGTGAGAATGATGATATGTATGCTAGTAATGGGGGTAAGGAAAGAATTTTAGGTATGCTGAGTCTGTCATCCAAGGACAAAGTCTTACACTCCTTTGATGACTCCGGGTCGGCTAGCATAATCTTAGACATGTACAAGGTCCTCAAGGCTGACTGATTCACAGCAGAAAAGGAGATGCAAAGGAGAACTGGAAAGTGGAAAAAGGCACTGACCCTTTGGACTGAGGACTGTGTTAACGTGTGTCAAATTAAAACAAAGACTATACTTACCGTTATACACCTACCCATACTATAGTAAAATGGATCCTTCCAACCAAACAGCTGGCTGGGTTGGCTATAAACAGATAGGCAGTGTTGGGGAAGAATAAAAGAGCTAACATTTACCAAGTTTTCCCTAAGAAGCTCTGGACTAAGGCACTAACATTCTCTCTTAATCTTCTTGAAGAGCCTATCAGTATTATACCCATAAGGAAACTGAGGCTCAGAGAAGCAAAGTAATTTGCAAAAAGCCACCCAGATAGTAAGTAGAGATGATAATGACAACAAAAAGCAATGATAATGCTAAGTAACACTAATTGAGCAGCACCAGGCACTGTTCTAGGCACTTAATGTGTACCATTTCATTTAATCCTCACAGCAACCCGAGGTAAACACGATTTTTTTTTTTTTGCATCTCTTTTAGAGATGGGAAAACTGAGGCCCAGTGAGGTTGACTCTTTGCTCAAAACTATACTACTGATGGTAGGCAATGTATGAATTTATGAAATCTGGACCCAAATTTGAAGCCCTTGAAAGCCCACGCTTGTTCCTTTCTGTCACTCTGAGGCTGCTTCGAAATGGAGACCCATCTAATGGGACTGCTGTTGGATGGCTGCCCCAATTCCATTTTATCATACCCCATAATTAAAGCACAGTTATTAACAGTTACTAAATATTCCCTGGACTGATAACAAAGAGGTTTCACTGTACGGGCAACCCTGACATGGAAACTTCCCTTTCAACCACCACGAAGAGAGACCAGGGACAGAACTGAAGGAACAGCTGAGACGAGGGGAGGGAAACTCTGACACCAACCACATCACGAGGTACACCAGACACCTTGTGAAGGTCGCTGGCCAAATGTGACTAAGCCCTTCAAGGCCAGAGCAGTGAGCACTTGTTTGGAAGACTGGGAGGAGCCAGCCAGTGAAAGAGAAAGGGGATCTGTTCACCCCCTTCTGAGGAGGCCTGGCCTCGGCTTCTCATTTCCACAGCCCAGCCCCATAGTGGTAACAGAAAGCAAAGCCACCTCTCAGAACCTCGCCCAAGTATTTGGTAGGAATCACAGCACAAGGCCAACATGAATGCTTTTTTCCCTCTTCAAATCAGTAAGGCAACTGGTAGTGTGATGGGGAACAGAGAAAACCTCAAAACAGATTATTTTACAAAATAACATAACTCAATTATTTTCAGACGGCAGAAAGGGAAAATCCATTTCTCGCCACATTGAATTTTCTCACTCTCTTTCCTTTATCCTTCCCAAATCTCCGTCCCTGCATCTGGGATGTGATCCTAATGTGCACTGCCCTGCCTCTGCCAGAAAGGACTCCAGTTGCTGGATTCTGCCAAGACACTTAATCCTGCCCCCGCCCTTATTAAAACTGCAGGCCGGAGAGCGAGGAGGGGAGGGAGAGCAAGGGTGTGGGCTCTGCACAGCTCTGCCGATGCCTCAAATACTTTTCTCAAAATCTGGCAGCCGCACCCGCTGCTCTCGGCTGCTGTGGCCCACGCCCTCTGGAGAAGCCGGCCTGCGGGGAGCACCACCCGGTAGACTTGCTGAAATACACACTGAAGAGTGTGTCAGCTGCCACCCAGCCAGGAGCAGTAGCCAAGGAAATGCACGCCTCCTGGCTGAGCCATCCTGGTGACGGGTGCCAGAGTGGGGGATGACAACACCGTCTTCACTGCACCTAGAGTCCCTGCAACACAGATGTCTCCCAAACAACCGCCTGCCTGTGCGGTGTCTGGAAGCAGCAAGACCAGCTAGGATGGGAGGTGTGCAGGCAGGAGGAAACGAAGACATTTAATTTTCTCCACCTGTTATGCAACAAAGGGAGTCCCTGGGTGGCTCAAAGGGTTAAGCTCTTGAGTACTAGCTGAAAGGCTGCGGGTTGAGACCCCTCGAGGGCAACCAACAGCAACAATGAGCACGAGCTAATCCCTCAGCGCAGGCTGCAAGTAATGGTGCTTGGCCCACATGCCGCAGAGCACAGGCAGAGCAGCTACCATGTTCTGTGCACCTACTGAGTTCTGGGAGCACTAACATGCATGCTCGTCTTATCCCACACCCACCAGAAAATGCTGTCTGTCACATTTTTGAGGTGGGGAAACAGAGGCTGAGCTGTGCAGCTGTGGTCCCTCACTGCTGCCCCCTAAGGCTGGACCTGACAGCTACCCAGTGCATTGTTTGGTGTCTTCATGATGTACAGTGGGACTAAAACTCCCCCTTGTGAACTAGCATAGCCCTGGCGGCACAGTGATTAAGAGCTCAGCTGTTAACCAAAACGTCGGTAGTTCGAATCCAGCAGCCGCTCCTTGGAAACACTATGTGGCAGTTCTATTCTGTCCTGTAGGGTCACTATGAGTCAGGTTCTACTCGATGGGTTTATTATCATTTTTTTTTTTTTTTAATGAAGTAGCTGGGAGTATGGAGGAAGTTGAGAGAGAAGGGAGATGAGAGCAGTTTCCTCAGTGCTGGGATAGCTGGAGCCAATTCCTGTGGGGCCTCAGACAGGGCTGCAGAGCTCCAGGGAGTAGACAAGCCATCCTAAGGGAGGAAGGTACCCTTCCTGAGCTTTGAGGACCATGGTCTCCCCAGCCCCAGCTTGCTTTCTAAAAGGAGAAGTTGGCATCCTTACTGAAATCTCCATTCTTCCTCCTCCTCACTTCCCTCCCTCTGTCCCTTCCTTCTTTTTCTTTCCTTCCCTCCATTTTTTTCTGTTCATTCATTCAACAAATTTTTATTAAGCATCTGCTATGTACCAAGTGGAAACCCTGGTGGCATAGTGGTTAAGTGCTACAGCTGCTAACCAAAAGCTCGGCAGTTCAAATCCACCAGATGCTCCTTGGAAACTCTAGGGGGCAGTTCTGCTCTGACATATAGGGTCGCTATGAGTCAGAATTGACTCTATGGCAACAGGTTTGTTTTTTTTTTTTATGTATCAAGTGGAAACCCTGGTGGCATAGTGGTTATGTGCTATGGCTGCTAACCAAAAGGTCAGGAATTCGAATCTACCAGGCACTCCTTGGAAACTCTGTGGGGCAATTCTACTCTGTCCTAGAGGGTCACTATGAGTCAGAATCAACTCGACAGCAACAGTTGATTGATTGATTTGATGTACCAAGTGGAGCCCTGGTAGTGAATTGGTTAAGAGCTACGGCTGCTAACCAAAAGGTTGACAGTTCCAATCTACCAGCTGCTCCTTGGAAACCCTATGGGGAAGTTCTACACTGCTCCATGGACTATGAGTTGGAATCAACTCAACAGCAAAGGGTTTGGTTTTGGTTTTATGTACCAAATAAGGAGCCCTGGTGGTGCAGTGGTTAAGCACTTGGCTGCTAACCGAAAGGTCAGCAGTTCGAACTCAACAGCAGCTCCACAGAAGAAAGATGTAGCAGTCTGCTTCTGTAAAGATTACAGCATTGGAAACCCCATGCAGCAACTCTACTCTGTCCTATAGGGTTGCTATGAGTTGGAATCAACTTGACCTCAATAGGTTTGGTTTTGGGGATGTATCAAGTACTCATTGCCACCAAGTAGATTCCAATTCATAGTGTACCAAGCCTGGTTAAGTTGGCCAATTTCAACCCACCAGCCGCTCCACAGGAGAAAGATGTGGCAATCTGCTTCCATAAAGGGTTTCCAAGGAGCAGCTGGTGGATTCAAACTACCAACATTTTGGTAGTAGCCAAGCTCTTAACCACTGTGCCACCAGGGCTCCCTCTAAAGATTACAGCCTAGAAGACCCTATAGGGAATTCTACTCTGTTACACATGATTGCAATGAGGCGAAAATTGCCTGGGCAGCACCTAAAAACAACATTTATCAAGTGCTTTTTCAAAAATATGTCTTGTCCTTTTTAATCTGTAGGTCTTCCCCACTTCTCTTTTATCATCCTTGAAATTTTTTAAAATGAATAGATTTTATTTTCTAAAGCAGGAGCCTGGTGGCACAGTAGTTAAGTATTCAGCTGCTAACCGATAGGTCAGTGGTTCAAACCCACCAGCGGTTCCATGGAAGAAAGATGTGGCAGTCTGCTCCCATAAAGACTACAGCCTTGGAAAGCCTACAGGGTCGTTCTCCTCTGCTCTGTAGAGTCAGTATGAGTTGGAATCAACCCAACGGCAATGGGCAGTAGTGGGTAGATTTTTTAGAGTAATTTTCAGTTTACAGAAAATTGAGTATGAAGTACAGAGTTCCTATGTACCAGCTCTTATCACAGTTTTTATTATTAACATCTTGCATTAGGGTGACACATTTGTTACAACTGAACCAACATTGATATATTATTATGAACCAAGGTTCATACTTTACATTACGGTTCCCTCTTTGCATTGTACAGTTCTATGGATTTTGACAAATGCAGGATGCCATGTATCCACCGTCACAGTTTTATACAGAAGAGTTTCACTGCCCTAAAAATCTCCTGGGCTCCATCTCTTCTTCTCTCCTACCAACCTTCCCCCAACTCCAAACCCCTGGCAACCACTGATCTGTTTTACATATAGTTAGAATCATAAGATATGTAGTCTTCTCAGGCTGCCTTCTTTCACCAGCAATATGAATTTAAGGTTTCTCCAAGCCTTTTCATGGCTTGATAGCTCATTTCTTTTTACCACTGACTAATATTCCAATTATGTGGATGTACCACAGTTTATCCATCTACCTTTTGAAGAACATCATGGTTGCTGCTAAGTTTGAGCAATTATAAATAAAGGTGCTATAAACACTCATGTGCAGGTTTTTGTGTGACATAAGTTTTCAGTGTATTTGGGAAAATACCAAGGAGTATGATTGCTGGATCATAGTATATTTATGATTCTGTAAGAAGCTGCCAGACTGTCTTTCAAAATCACTGTTCCGTTTCGTATTCCCACCAGGATGAATGAGCGTTCCCACTGCTCCTCAACCTTGTTAGCAATTTGCATTGTCAGGTTTTTTGGAATTTAGTCCTTCTAATAACTATGATGTAGTTGCATCACATTGTTGTTTTAATTTGCAATTCCCTAATGATGTAATATTGAGCATCGTTTCATATGCTTTTTTGTATAAGGTATCTGTTCAGAGCTTTTGCCCATTTGTCAATTGGTTTGTTTTCTTATTATTGAGTTCTAAGTGTTCCTTGTATATTTTAGATACAAGTCCTTTATCAGATATGTGTTTTGCAAATATGTTCTCCTAGTCTGTGGCTTATATTTTCATTCTCTTAACCAAGTATTTTCTTAGGCTCTGGGGACACAGCAGGAACAAAGCTGATAGGTCTCTGTCCTCACAGAGCTTACAACCTATTGGAGATGGCAGGAGAGAGACAGTCAATAAATAAATAAGGAAACAAGTGAACCTCCCAATGTCAGATCACACAAAGTGTGATAGAAAGAACTGGACTAGGGTGATTGGACAGGACATGGCTGCATGGCCACTTAGGGCTGGCTGGGTGCTCACGGAAGGCTTTGAGTGCCTGAAGCAACCATCTGCAGACAGTAGCCATCAGCCTCAATGGGAGAAGAAACAGATCAAAACTTTCTGGGTTCTTTTTTTTTTTAAATAATTTTTATTGTGCTTTAAGTGAAAGTTTACAAATCAAGTCAGTCTCTCACACAAAAACCCATATATACCTTGCTACACACTCCCAACTACTCTCCCCCTAATGAGACAGCCTGTTCTCTCCCTCCACTCTTTCTTTTCGTGTCCTTTTCGCCAGCTTCTAACCCCCTCCACCCTCTCATCTCCCCTCCAGGCAGGAGATGCCAACATAGTTTCAAGTGTCCACCTGATCCAAGAAGCTCACTCCTCACCAGCATACTCCTCCAACCCATTGTCCAGTCCAATCCATGTCTGAAGAGTTGGCTTCAGGAATGGTTCCTGTCCTGGGGCAACAGAAGGCCTGGGGGCCATGACCACAGGGGTCCTTCTAGTCTCAGTCCGACCATTAAGTCTGGTCTTATGAGAATTTGGGGTCTGCATCCCACTGCTCTCCTGCTTCCTCAGGGGTTCTCTGTTGTGTTCCCTGTCAGGGCAGTCATCGGTTGAGCCGGGCACCATCTAGTTCTTCTGGTCTCAGGCTGATGTAGTCTCCAGTTCATGTGGCCCTTTCTGTCTCTTGGGCTCGTAATCACCTTGTGTCCTTACTTTCTGGGTTTATTTAAGGAGTCCCCGGATGTTGCAAACTGTCAAGCAGTTCAGTACTGACTAAAACGTTGGTGAGCCTGATCTACCTCGAGGTGCTCTGGAAGAAAGGCCTGTCGACCTACTTTGGAAAAACCAGCCAATGAAAGCTCCGTGGAGTGCAGTTCTACTCTGAAACACATGGGGTCTCCATGAAGCAGAACAGGCTCAACAGCAATTGGTTTGATTTTTTGGTTTAGGTTCACTTAGAAAACGGTTACTCTAAAACTGCATTTTTGACACATGAAGAAAATACTGTACTAACTACTCCATGCCTTTACCCTGGGCCCTGATGGTCAAAACTCAGTCAAGCAACAACAGTATCGTCTTTGGGTCCCTGCCATCCACTAACTCAGCTCTCCAAGACCCAGGCTTAGCTTCCCGAGAGCAAGGTCCCAGCTGTGGAGGGGATGGGCCAACAGCTTCCTCCCACCCTCGAACGTCTAGGAGCCCAGGACAGTCCTCTTTATCTCGTACACCCTTCCTCTCCTCCCCAGGGCACCAGTGAACAGCACATAATCCAGTAATAGCTGGGCATACAGGTCCACACTTGCCCCAAAATGAAAAAACAAACCCCTGAGCACAGACAGGGAAACACAATAGACCGGGGACATTCACTTAGAGCCTCTGATTTGAGCGTGAGTTTATGCACTCATGCTCTTGAAAGAAGCAAGCTTCAAACTAACTGGAGGAAAAGATGTCATGGTTAGAAGTCATCACGTTTGGAAGCCAACTTCAAATACAGAAGAGCTCCTTGGTGAATTGGGTGTACAGAGGCCAGGATTAACACCTACCTTAAGTACAAAGCAGGTTCTATCAGTCTTTTATTGCATGCGGTTTTACTCTAGGAAAACCTTTATTTGAAACACTATTTGATCTGAAGTGCACTGAAATCCCCATAAAGAGGACTCTCACCCCAAACAAGCCATGTATACGAAAGAAGCTAGCACAGGGCCTGGCTTATCACTGGCATCTGGTAAATGCTATTTTTCTTTTACACAACTTTTGTAAGGCTTCCATGTTACAACAACAGGACTTCCTGCAAGGAAAAAAAAAATCCGCTGACGCAAAGCATTCATCCATTCACCAAACGGGGACACAGCACCACCCAGGCACAGGAAATGAAAGGAAGAAGAGGACAGAGCACTTGCTATGTAGAAGTGTGAAGTTTACGGGACAGACATCATACAAAAGAAAGAGAAGAGCTCTAAGTATAGCCAGAGTTTTGTATGTGAAAGGTATTTATTACCGCCACGTCTATCTTGACCGGACAGTGATGCAGGACTTCTTTTTAGGCTGGAGGAAACTTTAAAGATAATCTAGTCTCCACCCCTTAAGCCTGGAGCCCCATGGGTCTGCTTGGGGCCACACGCAGGCGTGTATGGTGTCTGGTGGGCCCATTCTATGCTTGTTAGTAACAGCAGAGGTAGAAATAATGTTGGCGCTAAAGTGCAAGGTAAGACCTCTTGAACCAAGCTCTGTGGCACCAAGAGCCTTGTATGGCACATAAAAGGCATCCAGCAAATTTATGTTCCACCACCCACCTGTCAGTTTGTTGTACTGCAGCGGCTTGCATGTTGCTGTGATGCTGGAAACTATGCTACTGGTATTTCAAATACCAGCAGGGTGACCCAGGGTGGGCAGGTTTCAGTGGAGCTTCTGGACTAAGACTATGAGGAAAGATCTGGTGATCTCCTTCCAGAAATTAGCCAGTGTAAACCCTGTGGATCACAAGAGAACATTGTCCAGCTTGCTTGCTTCGGACACATCATCAAGAGGGGTCAGTCGCTGGAGGAGTAGATGAAGCAGAAAGCCAGCAACGGTGAGGAAGACCCTTTGTGAGATGAACTGGCACGAGAGCCACAACAATGGACTTGAACATGCTGGTGACCTTGGAGACCAGGCAGCGTTTAGTTCTGCTGTACATAGTCACCATGAGTTGGAGCTGACTCAATGGCAACCATCTATCTCCAAATTTATGTTGACTGAATAAAGGAGGAGTCCATAAATAACCAGTTCATCAAATATTCTTAGAGCCACAATTTGGAGAAGGATGTTCTAGGACCAAAATGTAAAACCTAAAGGTGGCTTCTCACTCCCTACCTAACTAGATTGGTCTAAGGCCACCATGACTGCTCCCTACTCGGCACTCTCTCCTTCCTTGGCTTCTCAGCACTTCTCCCTCCTGGTTTCCCACCTGGCTCCTTGGCTTCTCTTTCCCAGTCTCTTTCATTGGTTCCTTTTCTCAAATTCCTTCTTAGGTACTGATGTTTCCCAGGGCTCCATCCTCAGCTTCTTCCCTCCTCCATCACCTGGCAATCTCATCTGCTGTCTTTACTTATAAAAAAAAAAAAAAAAAAAAAAATTTTTTTTTTATATGTGTGTGAATTTCAGCATCTCTTTCCATATTACTTTCAACATTCACAAGGTAGACAGCTGAAGCTCAGAGGTCACACAGGCAGCAGGCAGCAGAGGCAAGACTTGAATCTAGTTCTATCTGAGCCTCAAGTCCATGTCTCCTGTGCAAAGAAGCTGGGATTTTATCATTCAGGCATCAGAGAAGTAGTGGGGACACTGCACTCTATGGATGTCTTATAGTTCAGTGGCTAATATCTGGGGGGCTAACAGACCCTTTTGAGAATTGTTTAAAGGCACGGGCCATCTCCATAGAAGCTGCTCGTGTGGATGCATTCATAAAGAGAAATTTTGTATACAATTTAAAGGGTTTCCTGAGTCCACCTGACACTCATCAGTGATTCTCTATGGGTAGAGACCTCAGATTTAAGACCTCTTCTGATAAAGACACAGAAAACACACATCATCGGTTATTTTATGATCAGATTAACTGTTTCTAGTAAAAACTGGATATTTGGTTTTTACTAACAGGGCTTATTTATTATCAAAAATTGCACTAGGCTCAAACCAACCAATGATGTGTGTCACATGAAGATTTTATTTTCCTCATTCCCCCATCGGTCTTCTACGAATGACATCCCTGGGTGAAAATAAACCACTTGCGTTGAGATACTTCTGACTCATGGTGACCCCCATACACGTCAGAGTAGAACTGGGCTCCACAGGGTTTTCAGTGGCTGATTTTTTGGAAGTAGATCGCCAGGCCTTTCTTCTGAGGCACCTAAGGGTGGACTTGAACCTCCAACCTTTTAGTTAGCAGCTGAGAGCATTAACCATTTGCACCACCTAGGGACTCCTTTTTAGGGACTCCTTTTTTTTTTTTAAAGCGTAGATACATTGCTTCTGCTTAATGCATCACAAGAGTCTGACAAGGTTGCTGTGCTCACTAAATGAAACGGCACATATGGAGTGCTTAGCAGACTGGTACGTGAGATGGTGTTTAACAAATGTAAGTCGTTGCCTGTAAGGTCCCTGAAAAGCTGACCCAAACCATCTTTATAGCCTCATCTCCTGATCCTCCCAACCATCTAGCTTCTAGACAAGCCATGTAAACTTCCAGCCTTCTGGGCCTTCGCAAATGCTCTTCCCTCCTAGAATGTCCTTCCTCCATTGTGTCCATGTGAAAAATTCCATCAAGACCCAGCCTAAATATCAAGTTTTCCTTTACTCCATCCCCGACACGCTGGTCAGAATTTATTTTCCTTTCATCTGGAGTCATAAAACACCATGGATAAACCTCTATCATTGTCCTTATGACATTACAAAAAAAAAAAACCGAACCCACTGCTGTCGAGTTGATTCCAACTCATAGCAACCCTACTGGACACAGTAGATCCACCCCGTAGAGTTTCCAAGTTGTGCCTGGCAGATTCAAACTGCTGACCTTTTTGGTTAGCAGCCGTAGCACTTAACCACTATGCCACCAGGGTTTCCAGAGTTTCTTATGACATTATGTTACCTTTATTCCCTTTCCGCTGATCTCTTTGAGCTTCTGAGTGCAGGGCCCATGTTTCGTTAACATTTGCATGCCTGGCAGACCACATGTTGTTAGCTCCTGTGGAGGTGGCCCCAGACTCATAAGAACCCCCATTCACAATGGGATCAAACTGTTTAATCCATAAGGTTTTCACTGGATGATTTTGGGAAGTAGATCTCCAGGCCTTTCTTCCTAGTCTGTCCTGTCTGGAAGCTCTGCTGAAACCTGCTTGGCATCTCAGCAACATAACATGTAAGCCACCACTGACAGACGGGTGTTGGCTCTGCGTGAGGGGCATCTGCCAGAAATCGAACCTAGGTCTCCCTCATGGCGGGTGAGAATGCTACCACTGAACCAAGGAACTCAGTAAATATTCTAAAATGAACTCAACTGTATCAGCAAAACCACTCAAACTTGAATTCCCAGGGTTCCAAGAAGCTTTGGAAAAGTTCAAACATGTTTCATCTTCATCTGCTTTTTAAAGGCCTATACCTTTCAATCCCATCCATAACTGGCCCGGCAGGAACAGTAATGCCTGCTACTCAGTTACGGGGCTGTGACTGTATTAAACATCCCATAATTTATCTCCATTTGAAGTCACTGCCAAGGGACAGAAACGGGTCTGCTCCTCAGAAAGAATGCCTGGCAACCATCAGGGCTTTGGATAAACTGGGGCTTCACGTCTTCAGCCAGAAGTTTACCTTGTGGGCTGATCATCAAACCTAAGCCTGGCTGAGGACTGGGTGGACTAGAAACAGTAACACAACAGTGATGGTCCTGGAAGCTTCAGTCTTTCTAAATGTACATTCGACATGCTCCAGGTTAGGAAAGGATACTTAAAAAAAAAAAAAAAAAGAGGTCAGGAACGTATCAACTCTGTTTGAATCAAGAGTCTGCCAAAAATAAATGACACTGTCATCTTTTGTTTAATTAGTAGGCCGACTTTGACAAAAAAAGAGGAAAGAAGTGAGAAGTACAGGGTTGACATAATTCTTTAGAAGGAAGTCGTATGGGTTAGCTGCTCGATTGTATTGAGAAATGTTCCAAAGAACCAGGGTTGGCAACTCTCAGTGGAAAAGCCAATGACGGAATGTAGTGAATTTCCTAAACGCAGACCATAATAAGCAAGTTACCATTCTTTGGTAATTGACTTCTGAATCTACATGGCCCCTCAAAGAGAGCAGGGAGACAGAAACAAATGCATATGCCAAGCTGGGAGACATGTTGCAAAATGAAACTGGTTTCTATGTTGTTCCAGTTGAATCTGGCTGTGGAGAAAACCTAGAACAAACAAACAGAAAACACAAACCAGTTGCTATCAAGTCGATTCGGACTCGGACACTTCATGTGTGTCAGAGCAGAACTGCTTTCAGTGGCTGATTTTTTGGAAGTAGATTGCCAGGCCTGTCTTCCGGGGCACCTCTGGGTGGACCTGGACCACCAAACTTTTGGTTAGTAGCTGAGTGTGTTAACTGTTTGTGCCATCCAGGGACTCCTGCCTAGGAGAGAAACCAGGCAAATGCTATCTCCACTTCCTGATGAAAGAGTCTAGAAAAGACAACAGAAACAGCTGTGGCCAAGGGCTTGTAGCCCCAGCACATATAAGAAGAGGAAAAAACACACATGCGAAACATTTAGATATTATTTTGCGGTTATAAGAGACTTGCTTAATTTTTGTACAAGGAAGGAACCTAAGAGTAGATGGCTAGGAGGAGCAGAAGGTTGGAAGTCTCATAAAATCCATAAAGTGAGAGAAAACAGGTAACTACAGGGAAAAATCCATCAATAGGAACAATAAAGGCCCTACTGCACATGTCTTTCTTTTTAAGTTGTTGCTGTGTGCCGTGGACTTGGTTCCAACTCATAGCAACACTACGAGTTAGTGTAGAACTGCCCCGTAGGGTTTCCAAGGCTGTAATCTGAACAGAAGCAGACTGCCACATCTTTCGCCCACAGAACAGGTGGTAGATTCAAATCACCCACCTTTTGGTTAGCAGCTGAGCCCTTAACCACTGTGCCACCAGCGCTCCTTGTAAATACTTTCCCTAAAAAGGGATCTTTGTTTTTTTGTTTTTTGAATAATGATATATATATAGTATGTTACAATTAGAAACACAGAAAGCTCAGTGTAGCAACAGGTATCAGATTGGCCCTGCCCCTCACTAGCTGTGTTTTGGGTCTCTGAGCCCCGGCGGCTCAATGGTTAAGAGTTCAGGTGCTAACCAAAAGGTTGACAGTTCAGATCCACCAGTCACTCCTTGGAAACTGGATGGGGCAGTTCTACTCTGTCCTATAGGGTTACTATGAGTCGGAATGGACTCAACGGCAATGGGTTAGGTTTTTCAGTTTTACTCTGCAGAGGACAGGCTTCAGCCAGATAATCTCTGAAGCCTCTCGTCGCTCTAAGGTCTAAGTATTTCCTTGTGATGCAGTGGTCATTTTCTTACAAAGTGCAGACAGACTTCTACTTTCCCCAGGGCAACTCCCCAGCCCTGGCCTGATACACCAGGACCACAGCTGGCCTTCGAAAGCACTTCCCAAGCAGAAGTCATCAGTACCCGAGCCAGTGCTCAAAGCAAAGCTGACAGATTTGTCTGACTATGCTCCTTGAACACAGGGATCCAAGTGGCCTCACGTATCAAATCAGCTTAAAAGTAATAAAACCACTCCTCCTCCCAGTGGTGCTTCTTAGAAGAATTATTAACAAACTTATTATAATGAAAAGTGTAGAGGTGTCACCACACGCTTTGTTTGCAACTGAATACTAGACCTGGGGATGGCACACCCTTGGTCACTTACGTCTGTTCTTCTCTTTTTTACCATTTGCTCTTCTGCCAAGCCCTCAACCTTCCTTCTCTGCTCTCGTTCATGCTCTCCTTCTAATCTTCCATGGACATCAATTGATCCACAGATTCAATGCAAATTTTTTCCAAAAATTGACTAGGAGTATATAGCAAGGCGTATATAAATTTTTGTATGAGAGACTGACTTGATTTTTAAACTTTCACTTAAAGCACAATAAAACTCTTTAAAAAAAAAAAAAAGAATGTAACTGTGCTTCATATTGTTCAAATGATCAAACAGTATTTTGAGGTGGCGGCTTTGTCTTCACAGGTGGCTAGCACCCACCTCTTCATCCTCTTCTTCCTGATGTTCTTATCTCTTGCCCCCAATTCCCACTCCTCATCTGAAAGTTCCCACAAGAAAAATGCCTGATAATCATTTACCCTAGTATGTTTAATGTTTCAGCTTAATTTATGTCCCCCACAAAATGGGTGCATTTTACTAGGCAAGAAAGCCTTAAACCAATCTTTCATTGCTAGCTTTTGGACTCTTGATTGACTCCTTGAATCCCACTGCAAAAAAAAAAAAAAAAAAAACCATTGCTGTCGAGTCAATTCTGACTCATAGTGACCCTATAGGACAGAGTAGAACTGCCCCATAGGGTTTCCAAGGGGCTTTTTGTTAACAGCTGTAGCACTTAACCACTGGACCACCAGGTTTCCTCTATGGATGCCACCTAAGGTAGCTCTATCAAGTACAATAACACATGCTTTCTAAAAACTAACCCACAAACTCTTGATCCCAGAAAGAAGCATTTCTAATAGGGACAAATGAACAAAACAAAACAAAGCAAAAAAAAAAAAAAAAAGGAAGTGTGCAATTACAGCTGCCTGTCGCCATTACACTTGAAATTGGCATCTCTTTGAAATTGGAGAATTTCAACTTCAGAGTTCTATAAAGTGCTGTGTTGAAGTGCTAAGGGGTGAAGAAGGAAAAATAAAAATGACAGTCACAAAATGTTAATTCTAGCAGTTAGAGCATCTTGGACCCTTTATGTGACAGGGACCCAAGGGAAGGTGGCAGCTCCATACAGAAAACTCATGGCTCCTAATTCCCAGCAAAGGGCTGGCTCCACTACCTTGCTGAGCAAGGAAAAACTGAGTTATAGGGCGCTTGGCTCCCCACCAAGAGTGAGCCCTTCAAAGTGAAGGTGACACAAAGAAACATTGAACAGACACCAATATGCCCTCACGTTCTATATTAGAAAGCATAACTTTGGGATATTTTTAGTGAGTGGATGTGGTCAAATTCAGGGACAAAACAGAGTTCAGCTTAAAATAATGAGGTTTAAGTTAATATACCCACCTTGTTTTTGGCATCACAGTTGACCTTTTTTCTTTGTTCGGTACATTGCAGTTTATATAAAGTTGGAATTCTATCACACCAGCTGGGCAAGGATACAACTATAAATGTGCTAAAGTAAAATATAGATGGAGATTTAATTATCACGCTATTCAAGCTTTTTAAATAACAGCGTGTCAGCACACCCATAAACCGATTTGCATTACGTTAAAATTAATGGACTGGAAACTTCTGCTCCTGGAGAAAATGGCCATACCCGTCTTCCCAGCCTCCTTTTTAAAACCAGTTGTGTACGGACTCCACGTCAGTAGGCCCACCCTGAATCTTCACCTTAGTTACAAAACCCCTGCCGCTGCAAAGGGAAGGACCCCTGTCTTATTCTAAACACAGACCTACGGAAACACAGCCTAATTGCGTTTCTCCAAAAGAAGCAAATAAACAAACAGAAAATTGAACCTGATTGTTGTCAGGCGTGTGGAGTCGATTTTGACTCATATGGGCCCCATGTGACAGAAGAGAACTGCCCCATAGGGTTTTCTACGCTGCTGTCTTTACATGAGCGGATCACCAGGTCTTTTGCCCATGGAGCCCTATTGAGCCACTGGGTGGGTTTGAACTGCCGTGTGGCCCACTTTTACCTGCAAGAGTGCCACTGAGTGATGAGAGGATGAGGATGCTACGTCCCGGAGGTGAGAGGGTCAGAGAAAACACAGGGCTGCCACGCCTGAGGGCATGTGCTCTGGGGTCACTGACAGGCCCTAGGCAGACAGGCAAGTGATGAGAGCCACCAACGGCTGTGTCTTCAAGAGGTTTGTTATTAGAGGAAATAAAGGAGATGGCTCCTGCAGTTGTTGTTTCCCAGAGAGCAGAATCATGTTTGCATGAAGCAGGAAATGACTGAGAAAGGGAGAGGCCAACACGAGAAAAAGAAATAATTAAGAAAGGAAAATGACATTTTGGGTGCTTTTCTGGGCTGGGTACATCTGTGTCCAATTTAGCCTTTGTACACAATGTACCTAATTATTTTTATTGTTTACTTATTTTCTTCTAGGACATTGAAGTTCAGAGAAGTTAAGTAATTTGTCTATGATTTCACTGCTAAGAAGAACTGGTGTGGGATTTGAATCCAGGTGGCCTGACTCATATACCTTGGTTTCCCCACCACTCCATGCCTGGTGGCACAATGGTTAAGCACTCGCCTGCTAACCGAAAGGACAGCCATTCACACCCACCAGCTGCTCCGTGGAAGAAAAGACCTGGTGGTCTGCTCCCATAGAGATTACAGCCTAGAAAACCCTACGGGGAAGTTCTACTCTGCTCTTATAGGGTCTCTATGAGTTGGAATTGACTTGACAGCACACAACAATAACAGCCATGTAGCAAAGTTGTAGGGGATGGGATGGGTTTCAGGACACAGGAAGGAAGGACAACGCAGAAAAAGAATTTATGTCTGAAACTCAGAAGGGAGATTGCAATGCAATATAGAACTGTAAAGAAACGTGAATTTCACACAAAAAAAGTGAGAACCTGCCTAGTGAAATAAAAGTTCTGCTCTCCTGTAGAGGGGTTCCCCCAGTAGGATCTGTGTTTATTCCAATGATGCTACTGTCACTCGAAATGTTTCTGTGGCTCCTCTTTAGAACAGAGCATGAGGTACATTTCTTCATGGAACTCAGTGTTAACAGGTGTTGATCCTTTGTAAGTAAATGTGACTTTGAAAAGAGCCAAATGTCCCCTGCAACCAAATCTGGAGAAAAAGGTTGTAATGGGAAGTGTAGAACTTAATTAAAGGCTAAAACAGCCATTACAATTAGGTATGACTGTAAAATATAGAGAATATATCTTATATAACTCAACCTGGCTCTGAACCCACTAAGAGCTAAGCTATGAACTGTTTTCAGAAGTGATGGTCGTTGAGTGTCTTT
Organism: Elephas maximus indicus; assembly: GCF_024166365.1. Lineage (NCBI taxonomy): Eukaryota > Metazoa > Chordata > Mammalia > Proboscidea > Elephantidae > Elephas > Elephas maximus. The sequence continues at coordinate 61,649,651 of NC_064831.1, read as the reverse complement.
CTTGAAAGACAACAGTTATCTGGATATACAAATTGTGGTTGGCAGGTGTTCTGAGGTGAAGACAAATAAAAATACAGGAGATTGTGGACACTTGAGAGATTCAGTGTCTCAGATATCCAGGACCTTGCTATTCAATGCATGGTCCTCAGACCAGCAACATCAGCATCAACTGATGCTCACTACAGTGTAGAATCTCAGACTCACCCCATGCTTACTGAATCAAAACCTGCCCTGGACAACATTTCCAGGTGATTCCCAAGCATATGAAAGTTTCAAAAGCTGTAGTGTAGAGGGAGAGGCCTAGGCTAAGGGTTGGGTATTAAGGAATTGAAAGAATACCTGGAATTGTGGTTTCGAGGAATTACCTAAAAAACAAGCTTTTCAAAAGCTCAGCCAATACTCAGAGGTCAATTTATATCAATAAGTGCATACATACATAAAGAAGAAAGACCCAAAATCAGAGAACTGTCCCTACACTTGAACAAATAGAAAGCAAGCAACGAAAGAATCTGTCAGGAACCAGAAGAAAACAAATAATAAAAATTAGAGCAGAATTAAATGAAATAGAGAACAGAAAAACAATTGAAAGAATTAACAAAGCCAAAAGCTGGTTCTTTGAAAAAATTAACAAAATTGATAAACCATTGGCCAGACTGACTAAAGAAATACAGGAAAGGAAACAAATAACCCGAATAAGAAATGAGATGGGCCATATCACAAGAGACCCACCTGGAATGAAAAGAATCATATTGGATTACTATGAAAAAATATACTCTAACAAATTTGAAAACCTAGAAGAAATGGATGAATTCCTAGAAACACACTACCTACCTAAACTAACACAATCAGAAGCAGAACAACTAAATAAACCCGTAACAAAAAAAAGAGATTGAAAAGGTAATCAAAAAACTCCCAACAAAAAAAAGCCCTGGCCCGGATGGCTTCACTGCAGAGTTCTACCAAACTTTCAGAGAAGAGTTAACACCACTACTACTAAAGGTATTTCAAAGCATAGAAGAGGACGGAATACTACCTAACTCATTCTACGAAGCCAGCATATCCTGATACCAAAACCAGGTAAAAACACCTTAAAAAAAGAAAATTACAGGCCTATGTCCCTCATGAACATAGATGCAAAAATCCTCAACAAAATTCTAGCCAATAGAATTCAGCAATATATCAAAAAAAATAATCCACCATGACCAAGTGGGATTTATACCAGGTATGCAAGGTTGGTTCAATATCAGAAAAACAATTAATGTAATCCTCTATATAAATAAAACGAAAGACAAGAGCCACATGATCTTATCAATTGATGCAGAAAAGGCATTTGACAAAGTCCAACACCCATTCATGATAAAAACTCTCAGCAAGATAGGAATAGAACAAAAATTTCTCAACATAATAAAGGGCATTTATACAAAGCCAACAGCCAACATCATCCTAAATGGAGAGAGCCTGAAAGCATTTCCCTTGAGAACGGGAACCAGACAAGGATGCCCTTTACCACTGCTCTTATTCAACATTGTGCTAGAAGTCCTAGCCAGAGCAGTTAGGCTAGACAAAGAAATAAAGGGCATCGGGATTGGCAAGGAAGAAGTAAAATTATCTCTATTTGCAGATGACATGATCTTATACACAGAAAACCCTAAGGAATCCTCCAGAAAACTACTGAAACTAATAGAAGAGTTCGGCAGCGTGTCAGGTTACAAGATAAACACACAAAAATCAGCTGGATTCCTCTACACCAACAAAAAGAACACCGAAGAGGAAATCACCAAATCAATACCATTCACAGTAGCCCCCAAGAAGATAAAATACTTAGGAATAAATCTTACCAAAGATGTAAAAGACCTATACAAAGAAAACTACAAGGTACTACTACAAGAAACTAAAAGGGATCCACATAAGTGGAAAAACATACCTTGCTCATGGATAGGAAGACTTAACATTGTAAAAATGTCTATTCTACCAAAAGCCATCTATATATACAATGCATTTCCGATCCAAATTCCAATGACATTTTTTAAGGTGATAGAGAAACAAATCACCAACTTCATATGGAAGGGAAAGAAGCCCCAGATAAGTAAAGCATTACTGAAAAAGAAGAACAAAGTGGGAGGCCTCACTCTACCTGATTTTAGAACCTATTATACAGCCACAGTAGTCAAAACAGCCTGGTACTGGTACAACAACAGACACATAGACCAATGGAACAGAATTGAGAACCCAGATATAGATCCATCCACATATGAGCAGCTGATATTTGACAAAGGCCCAGTGTCAGTTAATTGGGGAAAAGATAGTCTTTATAACAAATGGTGCTGGCATAACTGGATATCCATTTGCAAAAAAATGAAACAGGACCCATACCTCACACCATGCACAAAAACTAACTCCAAATGGATCAAAGACCTAAACGTAAAATCTAAAACGATAAAGATCACGGAAGAAAAAACAGGGACAACGTTAGGAGAGCTAATACAAGGCATAAACAGAATACAGAACATTACTAAAAATGACGAAGAGAAACCAGATAACTGGGAGCTCCTAAAAATCAAATACCTATGCTCATCCAAAGACTTCACCAAAAGAGTAAAAAGACCACCTACAGACTGGGAAAGAATTTTCAGCTATGACATCTCCGACCAGCGCCTGATGTCTAAAATCTACATGATTCTGCTAAAACTCAACCACAAAAAGACAACCTAATTAAAAACTGGGCAAAGGATTTGAACAGGCACTTCACTGAAGAAGACATTCAGGCGGCTAACAGATACATGAGGAAATGCTCTCGATCATTAGCCATTAGAGAAATGCAAATAAAAACTACAATGAGATTCCATCTCACTCCAACAAGGCTGGCATTAATCCAAAAAACACAAAATAATAAACGTTGGAGAGGATGTGGAGAGACTGGAACACTTATACGCTGCTGGTGGGAATGTAAAATGGTACAACCACTTTGGACATCAATTTGGCATTTCCTTAAAAAGCTAGAAATAGAACTACCATACGACCCAGCAATCCCACTCCTCAGAATATATACTAAAGAAATAAGAGCCTTTACACAAACAGATATATGCACACCCATGTTGACTGCAGCACTGTTTAGAATAGCAAAAAGATGGAAGCAACCAAGGTGCCCACCAACAGATGAATGGATAAATAAATTATGGTATATTCACACAATGGAATACTACGCATCAATAAAGAACAGTGAGGAATCTATGAAACATTTCATTACATGGAGGAACCTGGAAGGCATTATGCTGAGTTTAATTAGTCAGTTGCAAAAAGAGAAATATTGTATAAGACCACTACTATAAGATCTTGAGAAATAGTTTAAACTGAGAAGAACACATTCTTTTGCGGTTAAGGGGGGGGAGGGGAGTGAGGGTGGGAGAGGGTTATTTACGGATTAGATAAGTAGGTAAGAATTATTGTAGGTGAAGGGAAGGACAACACTCAATACAGGGGAGGTCAGCACAACTGGACTAAACCAAAAGCAATGAACTTTCCTGAATAAACTGAATGCTCTGAAGGTCAGCAAAGCAGGGGCAGGGGTCTGGGGACTATGGCTTCGGGGGACATCTAAGTCAATTGGCAAAATAAAATCTATTAAGAAAACATTCTGCATCCCACTTTGAAGTGTGGCATCTGGGGTCTTAAATGCTAGCAAGTGGCCATCTAAGATGCATCAATGAGTCTCAAACCACCTGGATCAAAGGAGAATGAAGAACACCAAGCTCACAAGGTAATTATGAGCCCAAGAGACAGGAAGGGCTACATGAACTAGAGACTACATCATCCTGAGACCAGAAGAACTAGACGGTGCCCGGCCACAACCAATGACTGCCCTGACAGGGAACACAACAGAGAACCCCTGAGGGAGCAGGAGAACAGTGGGATGCAGACCCCAAATTCTCATAAAAAGACCAGACTTAATGGTCTGACTGAGACTAGAAGGACCCCAGTGGTCATGGTCCCCAAACCTGTTGGTCCAGGACAGGAACCATTCCCAAAGCCAACTCGTCAGACGTGGATTAGACTGGACAATGGGTCGGAGGGAGATGCTGATGAGGAGTGAGCTATTTGGATCAGGTGGACACTTGAGACTGTGTTGGCATCTCCTGTCTGGAGGGGAGATGGGGGGGAGGGGGTTAGAAACTGGCAAAATTGTCACGAAAGGAGAGACTGGAAGGAGGGAGTGGGCTGACTCGTTAGGGAGAGAGTAAATGGGAGTATGTAAAAAATAAGTTTATATGTGAGAGACTGACTTGATTTGTAAACTTTCACTTAAAGCACAATAAAAATTATTAAAAAAAAAGCTCAGCCAAGCAGGTGTTTAATCACTCTCCTTTTATAACTACTGCAGCTAGGCTGTTGTTAGTTGTCATCGAACTGGCTCCAACTCATGGCAACCTTATGTATAACAGAATGAAACATTGCCCATTCCTGTGCCTCTTCGCGACCATTCATAGGCTCAAGCCTATTGTTCCAGCTACTGTGTATTTTGAGTGCCTTCCAACCGAGGGAGCTTATCTCCCAGCACTTTATCAGACAGTATTCTATTGTGATCCAAAGGGCTTTCACTGGCTAGTTTTTGGAAGTGGGTTGCCAGGCTTTTCTTCCTAGTCTATCTTAATCCAGAAGCTCTGCCGACACCTATCTACCATAGGTGACCCTGCTGGCATGTGAAATACTGGTGGCATAGTTTTCAGCATCATAGCAAAGTAGCAAAATGCCACAGTACGATAAACTGACAGATGAGTGGTGATACTGGTGCAAGGTTTTCCAAGACAGTCTCAGTTTCAAATATTCTGTCCATTTGCAGACCATGTAGCAGGGATGGTCTAGGGCAATGGCTTCCGGGGTGAGATTAGTGAATCTGTTAGCAATATGAGTATGGAGGCAGGCTAATTAGCATGAAATGCTGCTATGTGTTTTGGTGATCCAAATGATCATCTGTACAATGGAATATTAAGCTGAAGTCAGAACGAGGGGCTGTCACAGAAGCATTAGTGTCAAATTATAAGAAAAAGCTGATTTGTACAGCATATACCCGAGCTTTCCAACAGAATTTTGCAATAATGGAAATGTTTTATATATACATTGTCCAATATGGTAGCCACTAACAATACGTGGTTATTGAGCACTTAAAATATAATCAGCACAAGTGAGAAACTGAATTTTAAGTTTTATTTAATTTAGATTTAAAGAGACACATGTGACTATTGGCTACCATATTGGACAGCACAGGTATATACAAACACCATCAATAAGAACCACCAGTCCTTGTGCCTGCCTCAGGCTCAAGAGGGACTAGCAGGATTCCCATCAAGAGAAGGGGACTTGATGGGACACTAAAGGTACCAGTCAAGTAAGGCAGGAAGGTTTGCATGAGTAGATATAGGCATACAGAAAATGGAAGTCTTGATGCAGTTAAAACTCTTTGCCTTTGAAAGTGTTTGCTCAGGGGACCAAGCAAGGGTGATGTCTACCTGGTGGTGGCCCAGGGCAAGGCACTGAAGTCCTAGTGAGGGTGTTCACATGGGAGGGTGATCTGGCAATAAGTAAGTATCTACATAAAGCAGGAATAATGATGGCAATGGGTTGCATAAACAGTTTGCACTCAAGTACTAACTGAAAGATTGGTGGTTCAAATCTATTCCTCGATGCCATGGAACAAAATCCTGTCAACCTACTTCCATAAGATTACAGCCAGTGGAAACTATGGAGCACAGTTCTACTCTGAAACATGTGGGGTCACAATGGGTTTAATGGTTGCAATGGGAAATTGACTACACTCAGGGTGATTGAGCATATAAGTAAACATATAAAGGATACTGGGAGCCTGATTTCTTATTCTGAGAAAAGAGATTTACAAATATGGGAAGGGAAAAAACTAGAATAAACTTTATGATGTTGGATTGGATTTAAAGATATGAGTGTGAACTCACAGTTTCCGTATATATATATATATATAGAAACAGAAATAAACACACATATTGCCTCTGTCCATTGAGAGGTCCTGGAATCAACAACATCCCAAAAGCAATAAGCATACTTATCACCCAGATCTTGACTTCTAAATACCATTCTCCACTAAAATGTGCCAAGCTCCTTGGAGAAACAGCTGATTACAGGGCTGGAAATAGAAAGGTACAATATACACTGGGAACATCTTCTTGTGCCAGCAAGTGAGCAAGTACTTAAAGAACGATAGGGACATGTCAAGAATGACAAAGGAGTCATGTTGAAGGGGCTCCCACTGGCCAAATATGGGACAACTTGAGTCAAAATAGATACCGATACTAACAGATTACAATCCACTGAGTAAAAGGGAAATCCATGACTCTATACTAATAAAAATGACTGAATAAATGGACAAATCAACATTGTGTACCATCTAAGAGGAGGCAATAAGCACATACCATTGCTTCCGTGATATTCCTGCCAAAAATTCAAAACTTGAATCTAATTATGAGGACTCATCAAACTCAAATAGCAGGACGCTCTACATAATAAACTGGCCAGCAGGCCTCAAAAAAGACAAGGTTACGAAAGTCAAGGCAAGACCGAGAAGCTGTTCTAGATTGAAGGAGATCTTGGTATAGCACTTGCAACTTTTCTACAGGTTTGAGATTGTTCTGAAGTAAAGACAAAAAACAAAAAAAGAACCTATGTACACCTATTTTTGGCCAATGCACTGTAAAGGGGAAGTTTTTAGGTGACATCTCAGAGAGCTGTTCTTCCCTGTGAAGAAAAACCTCTGTCCTTCCAGCTGCCACAGACATTTGTGCATCAGAGCTGATGCTTGGAGCTGTGGCCGCCATCTTGCAAATAGGGAAAAGCCAATGAAAGTACAGAAAAGCCATCCCAGAGCCCTGGCATTGTTCAGCTGCTAAATTAACAAGCCTCAAACTGGCTACCTCCAGATTTCTTGTTAGGTATAATTTATTACCAAATTCAGATTGTTTAAGTGTAAAAAAAAATCGTCATTCAATTTACAGCAGGCAGCACCAGCTCTCCTGTTTGAAAGGGTTAAGGAGCTCAGTACGCTTTTCTACTCAGGGCTGCTTAGGTTCCTTCAACTCCTCTATTTCAACTTCCCTCTACCTCCTCCCCGGCCCAGGACTGGAGCTGCCGGCACTGGAGATGCCCTTCCTACGTGGCAGATTGCTAGGCTACAACTCCCTTGCACCCCCTCCTCCCTGCACTTCCCCCATGTGAGCACATACTTGGAATACTTGGCTGCTTCCCCACCATCACACCTAAAGGACATCTTTTACCTTCATGGCTCTTGTAGGTGAGGCCTGAGAAACAGGTGTTGATACCACACTACTTCCAAAATCCTTCCCACAGCCCTGAAATTTCTGGTGGGCAAAGGCCACATTTGTTGTGTAGACTTCATACATACCAACACAGTACCCATGGAGCACAAAAAATCTTTTTGAATGTTTACGACATAACCTGGTACATCCATGGCTTTTCTAAGTATAAAACAATACCCCTACACTGAGCCAAGAGAACCTTTTACACACAATTTACTATTTTTCCTAAATTAGCATGTCTGACAAGAAACAACTAAAGATGTGTTTATAACACAGTGTCAGGTGTCATGGCAGACACAATGGATAAAGGATGTGAGGCGTCTGGAGGCACCCAGCTAGCACCTTGCATGTTTTCCCAGTGAGGCAGTTTAAACGGCTTGGGAGAGGCTGCCAACACTTCTCCATAAGGAGGGTGTAATGGGCTGAATGGTGGCCCCCAAAAGATATGTCCAAGTCTTAACTCTCAGAGCGGAATCTGTAAATGTGACCTTGTTTGGAAAAGGGTCTGGAAGATGTAATTAAGGTTTCTGAAGATATAATTAAGGATCTCAAAATGAGACCATCTTGTATTTATGGTGGCCCCTAAATCCAAGACTGGTGTCTTTATAAGAGAAAAGCAGAGGGAGATTAAAGACACAGAGACACACAGAAAAGGCCATGTGAGGATGGATACAGAGATTGGAGTGATGCATCCATAAGCCAAGAAACACCTAGCCCCTAGCCAGCAACCACCAGAAGCTAGGAGACAGGCAAGGAATGGGTTCTCCCTCAGAGCCTCCAGAAGGAACCAACTCTATCAACACCTTCATTTCAGACTTCTGCCCTCTAGAACTGTGAGGGAATACTCTTCTGTGCTTGTAAGCCGCTGTCTTAGTCGTCTAGTGCCGCTATAACAGAAATACTACAAGTGGATGACTTTAACAAAGAGAAATTTATTTCCTCACAGTAAGGTCGGCTAAAAATCCAAATTTAAGGTGTCAGCTCCAGAAGAAGGCTTTCTCTCTCTGTTGGCTCTGGAGGAAGGTCTTTGTCCTCAATCTGCCCCTGGTTGAGGAGCTTCTCAGAGGCAGGGACCCCAGGTCCAAAGGATGCACTCTGCTCCCGGTACTGCTTTCTTGGTTGTATGAAGTCCCCAATTCTCTGCTTGCTTCTCTTTCCTTTTATCTCTTAACAGACAAAAGGTGGTGCAGGCCACACCCCAGGGAAACCCCCTTTACATTGGATCAGGGAGGTGATCTGAATAAGGGTGGTGTTACAATCCCACCATAATCCTCTTAACATAAAATTACAATCACAAAATGGCTGACAAGCACACAATCCCGGGAATCACGGCCTAACCAAGTCATTACACACATTTTTGGGGGACATAATTCAATTCATGTCACCCATCCAGTTTGTGGTAATTTGTTATGGCAACCCAAGGAAACTAATACAGTGAGCAAGGCACAGGTCTTTTAGAGGTTGGCTCTGTTCAAAGAAGAAACAATTTTCTCTTTCAGTTATGATAACCTAAGACATACGCACAAAGGCCCTGGCATAAGGCCTTGGCATAAGGGTGAAAGGGAACCTTTGGGTGCAGCAAAGGCATCTTCTCTCAAAACCCCTTTGTATGCAGAACAGGACAGTGGAGAGGGACAGGGCAAATAGCCCTGGGACAGGTGAGCCTCAGGAACAAAGTATGACCTTAAACACCTTCAGAGACTCAATACTGGTTGACTTTCTCTGAGGATTGGGGGGGGGGGGGGGGCTTGACACAAAAGGCCCCAGAGGGGAATTCACCACAAGGAAAGGGGACATCTAGTTGGTATCCTGGGCCCCCCACCTGGCTGATGTTGGGTGGGGAGCGCTGCTTCAGGCACTGCTTACGGCTGAGGCTGGAAAGCCATCTAACACAGTCACCCTGGCATAGGCTTCACACTTTGAAAACAAGGGATGAGTGTATGAGAGTCAGCTAAGCTGCTGCAACCATGGAGCACGCACAAGGGCCACTCTGCAACCCCTCCAGAGTCGGTCCCCACCAGAACGTCCCAGGGCAGTGGACAAAGGTCCAGTGGATCCTGCAGGGCATTTCAAATTTTTTATTGTGATTAAAAAAAAAAAAAACCCATTGCCACCGACTCGATTCAGAAGACTTATACTGACCCTACGGGACAGAGTAGAACTGCCCCATAGGGTTTCCAAGGCTGTAAATCTTTACCTAAGCAGACTGCCACATCTTCCTCCTGCAGAGCGGCTGGTGGGTTTGAACTGCCAACCTTTCAGTTAGCGGCTGAACGCTTTAACCACTGTGCCACTAGGGCTCCAGTTTATTGTGATAAAATAGATGTAAAATACCAATTTCCATTTGAACAGTTTTTAAGCGTGTAACTCAGAGACATAAAATCACAATGCTGTGTGAATATCCTTGCTATTTCCAAAACTTTCTTTCCATCACCCAACAGAAACCCATTAAGCAATCATTCTCCACCCCCACCCACTTGGTAACCTCTAATCTACTTTGTCTCTGTGCATTGGCCTATTTTAGATATTTTATATCAGTGGGATCATATAATATTTATCCTTTTGAGCTTGACTTACTCAGCATAATCTTTTCAAAGTTCATCCATGTAGCAGCAAGGACCTTATTTCTTTTTATGGCTGAATAAAATTCCATTGTACGGATATACTACATTTTGTTTATTCATTGGTCTGTTGATGAACATTCAGGCTGTTTCCACCTTTTGGCTGTTGTGAATAGTGCTGCAGTTAACCTTGGTGTACAAGAACCAGTTTGAGTCTCTGCTTTCAATTCTTTTGGGTGTTTACCTAGGAGTAAACTTGCTGGGTCATACGGTAATGTTAGGTTTAACTTTTCCAGGAACTGCCAAACTGTTTCCTCAGTGGCCACATCATTTTACTTGGGACTTGAGCTAGCAGCTTACCTGCCGATCTTAGAATTTGTCAGCCTCTGCAGCCTATGAGCCAGAGACCTGCTGTCTGACCTGCTGATCTTGGGTTCACCAGCCACTACTGCTATGTGAGTCAGGAGAGGCCTCCAGCCTGACCCATGGACTGGGGACTTTCCAGCTTCTGCAGCCATGTCAGTCATTTCCTTGATATACATCTCTCTATATATACATTTATATGCTTTGCTGGTTTTGCTCCTCTAGAGAACCCAGCCTAGGACACATAGATATTGAACCCTTATCAGATATATGGTTTGTAAATATTGTCTCCCATTCTGCAGGTTGTCTTTTCACTTTCTAATGTTTGATGCAAAGACAATTTTAATTTTGATGAAGTCCAATTTATCTATTTTTTTCTTTTGCTGCTTGTGTTTTTGGTGTCATATTTAAGAATTCATTGCTAAGAACAAGGTCCTGAGATTTATCCCCTGTGTTAAGAGGTTTATAGTTTTAGTCCTTATATTTAGGTCATTGATCCATTTTGCATTAATTTTCATATGGTGAGAAGTATGGGTCCAAGTTCACTCTTTTACATGTGAAAATCCAATTGTCTCAGCCCCATATGTTGCAGAGACTCTTCTTTCCCCACTGAATGGACTTGACACCCTTGTTGAAAATCAATTGACTGTAGATGTATGGGTTTATTTCAGGACTCCCAGTTCTATTCTATGGGTCTATATATCTATCCTTGTATCAGTACCATGCTGTTTTGATACTGTAGCTTTGTAGTATGTTTGAAATCAGGAATTGTGAGTCCTCCTACTTTGTTGTTCTTTTTCAAGACTGTTTTGGTTATTCAGAGCCCCATGCAATAATTTTGATAGGAATTCGATTGAATCTATAGATCATAACAACTTTAAGTCTTCCAGTCTATGAACGCAAGATGTCTTTCTATTTATTTAGGTCTCCTTTAATTTCTTTCAGCAATGTTTTAGAGTTTTCAGTGTAAAAGTCTTTTACCTCCTTAGTTAAACTTATTTCTAGGTATTTTATTCCTTTAGATGGTATTGTAAATGGAACTGTTTTCTTAATTTCCCTTTCGGATTGTTCATTGCTGGTGTATAGAAACCCAGCTGATTTTTCTGTGTTGATCCAACTAATAGCAACCCTACAGGACTGGAGAGAACTAACCCATGTGGTTTCTAAGGCTGTAATCTTTACAGAAGCAGACTGCTACATCTTTCTCCCCTGGAGCAGCTGGTGGGTTCGAACTGCTGACCTTTTGGTTAACAGCTGAGCATTTTAACCACTGTGCCACCAGGGCTCCTAGTTGAGGCACAAAGGGAGTTAAAAACTCATTCAAAGTTATAAAGCTTGTAAATGGTAGCTTCGGGATTTCAACATAGGGAATCCATCTCTTAGTCACTACACTGTATGCCTACTCTATAATAAATGTTTCTTACTTTTAATGAGATTGCATTTTAGATCAGGACAAGGCATACAAACAAATATAAAATAATGTATTCTGATAAGTTTAACGGGCCATGCATGCCAAACACAGAGTTATCCCCAGGAAGAAATAATTAAACATCAGAGAGAGCAAATGAAGATTTCCTAGGAGCAGTAAAACTTAATCTGGGTTTTGAAGGATGAATAGGAGTTTTTCAAGGTTAAAAAATAAAGGGAGGCTCATGTAGAAGCAATAGTTTAGGTAGGAAGTGGCAAAACAAACAAACAAACCAAGAAACATCATAGAACATTGAAAATGCTTAATGGAAAGAAAACACGGTAAGAATGCTCAAATGCTATGAAAGCACGCAGGGAAGAGCACCACACAGAGAAAGTGATACCTGGAGTGCCTAATACAAGGCTGGGGGGTGATGTCAGAGCAAAACGGTAAGGCTGCAGCGAGTGTGGCTGCCCTGCAAGGAGTTTAGCTTTTAGCCTGGAAACAGGGGTCATGTAAGTAAAACTGGTTGCTGTCTAGTCAGTTCTGATTCATGGTGACCCCATGTTGTCAGAGTAGAACTACTCCATGGAGTTTTCAATGGCTGATTTTCAGGAAGCAGATGACCAGGCTTTTCTTCCAGGGTGCCTATGGGTAGAACTCCAACTTCTACCCTTTCAGTTAGTAGCTGAATGAGTTACCTGTTTGCACCACTCAGGGACCCCATGGACAATGCAATCTCCTGATTTCCTTTCTAACGGAAGTGGTGATGCCTAGGACAGACAGTTTTTCACTGATAGACCCAGAACTCTTCTCCTGGTTTCCAGACTCTGGCCGCAGTTCTGGCCTCACGAAACTAAAGATTTCAGTCTTTTCCAGGCCCACTCTGGTCGTCTGAGTTGGAATATCTTTTCTATCTTGTTCATTTCCCCATTCTCTTCCCTCCAACCAAGTGTCTGTTGCTGCAAGAGGCTGGTGATGGTGGTGCCTACTTCTTCTAGTAATCTCAGCGTTCTCTCACAGATTAACCAAACCCAAACAATAAAATTTGCTCAGGAACAAGAGCTAAAACCCAGCCCTGATGTGCTGAATGTGTGTGCATTTTTGACTCCCCAGTCAACGGCCTCGAAACCTCCCTGCCTTTCTCTAAAGACACCATAAAAGGAGAAATCAGAGCCGAAAGAACCTCACTGTGAGCAGATCGGTCTATTAATTTATACCAGGCCGTATGCTCTTGGCATTCCCTCCCAGCCCGATTCTAGGTTCTGTGTGTGAGTATAAACTGGGACGACGTGAAAATCCTTGAGATCTAAAGGTGGCTTAGACACAGCTCCAAAGAAAATGCACCACGTCGCACGCAAGCAGGCTCTTTGTTTTGGGGCCCTCTGTGCCACTGTGGAGAGCTGAGGAAGACGGTCAGAGCAGGAGGCGCTGAGCCATCACTTGGGAACCCTTCCATTTCAAAGGATTCCAAGGTTGCAGGGTTGGTTTAAGGTCACACAGCTGATTAGAGAAACTCCAGGATTCAAAGCTCAATGTTCTGACTCTGCAATGTTTAAAGCTATACTTGGAGCCCAGTTCTTAGAAAAACGAGGATTTTTTTTTTTTGCGGGGGGTGGTGGTGACAGTTTAACAATAGAACAGGGAAAAGAAATATGACAGAATAACGCCCTTTGCAAGGTACACACGTTGTTCTATGAATCCTTATAATCTATCGAGGGGGTTATTAGCACCACCAATTTATAAAGGGCGGGAGCTGAGACTGGGAGAGTCTAGCTCTGAAACTTGCCTACAGTCTATTAGTAAATGAGAGAGTAATTTACTAACTAATAAATTCGACTATCAGACTAACAGTCCAATCTATTAGTAGATTAGAGCTCCATGTGATCTCAAAATCAGCCATTCTGCCTATGCCACACTGCATTTAGGAATCACCTTACTAACCCTCAAGCCTCTCTGGAATGTCTCCTGGGTGTCTTGCTCTCTATCAGGCCGCTTGGGGCACCCAAAGGTCCTCCTCTCAGTGTGCCTGCAGAGCCTTATCTCCCCCCAGGGCCCAAGCTTCCGAGGGCCTCCCAGGGCTCGGTAACCTGCCTAGGGCAGAATGTCCAAAGGCTCTCATCTTGTCCGGAAGCCTTCTTGCTATTTATCAGGCCAGACCAGTTTATCCAGTTTCAATTTAGGGCAACTTTTTAACTAGTTGATCCTTGAGGGTTTAGCACACAAGGCAAGTATTTGTGGTTTTTCTCCTGGGGCAACTCACACTGAGTAAACAGGGCCAAGCCCTCCAGGGCAGGTTTCCCTCCAGCTACCTTGGGCTCCACTGCCCCTCACTCTCACCTCCCCCAAGGGTCAGTGGGCCTGGCTCTACTCAACTTTACTCAATTCAAGATCTACCTGAACTCTAGTGCAGCCACAGGTTGGTTCTCTGGGGCCTCCAAACCAGGGCCACTGCAGACTGTACCTCCAGCCTTGCTGCCACAGCCACTGCCACCTCACTTGGTTCTTTCTTGGGCTGGGGAACGACCACTCAGCTTTTCTGCAGTTCTCAGGGGCGAAAAGAGGAAAGCAACTTAGCGTTGCACCCAAAGGAGCCACATCCTCATCCATGACCTTCTTCTGCTTAGCCTAGGGCCAGGGCGGTCGTTGCAGCCTCTCTCCTTCTTCTTCTCACCCCTGCCCCTTCACCAACACCAACATCAACACATACACACACACACACACTGATTCACGCTCTGACTGATTTAACCTAAAGTCTAGAAGGGGTTGGTAGATAACACTAGGCCTTCAAGTAAATGGAGTCCTTGGGTGATACAAAGGTTTAATGTGCTTGCTGCTAACCCAAAGGTTGAAGACTGAAGTCCAGTCACAGGCACCTTTGAAGAAAGGCCTGGTGATCTACTTCCCAAAAATCGGGCATTGAAAACCTTATGGAGCACAGTTCTACTCTGACACACATGCGGTGGCCATGAGTAGGAATCAACATCAGAGCAATTGGACTGAACTGGAAACCCTGGTGCATAGTGGTTAAGAGTTCAGCAGCTAACCAAAAGGTTGGCAGTTCGAATCCACCAGGCACTCCTTGGAAACCCTATGGGACAGTTCTACTCTTCCTATGAGGTTGTTTTCAGTCAGAATTGACTCAATGGCAATGGGTTTGTTTGTTCGTTTTTTTTTAACATAACCAAGGGCTTCCACACACCTCACCAGTAACTGTGCGTTGTTCATTACAGAAGGATGGGCTGCTCTCCAGCCCACCTCCCCACTCACCTCCCAGCCTACCTCCTAGACCACCAGAGGAAAGATTCCTGGTTTAGAAAAAAAAAAAAAACAGTATCTGATCACTCAACTTCTATATGGCAGTAACCGCCTGACAATTCCACATTACTGCCCAAGTTTTTTTTTTTTTTTAATTCAATACAGGAATGAAGCGTAAAAGAAGCTAGTACCTTTCATGTACCAAACATTTGCTTTGTGCCAGGCGAGCTGAATACTTCCCATGTGTTGTTTCATTTAATTCCCACATTGTGCTTGGGAGGAAACTCTTATTATTAGACCCATTTTATAGGCGGAGAAACTAAGCCTTGCACTTGGCCCAAGGTCACAGCTGGAAGCTGGTAAGTGGTACAGCATTGACACACATGGGGTCACCATGACTCAGAGTCGGCTGGCCAGCAACTGGTTTCAAGGAAATGGCGCCCCTGCAAATAGTGCCCTTTGCCCTCCCCACAAGGTGTCTGTGTATACGTGATCAAAGTCACCCTGGTTGACCTGAGTAAATAGCACTCCCCCAGGATGAAAGTGTGAGACTCACTCCTTTTGACAGGTTTGACAGGCTTGTGTGCCATTAGAATGTCTTCTACTTCATACAGAAAAATTAAATTGGGCTCAAAATCCATTTTTGCTTTGGAAACTGTAACTGAATTACCAAATAAGCGGAATAAGTTATGAATTTAGAAATATTTCAAGGAATACAAATGATGAATTGTTAGATTTGGGTCTCAAAGCATCTCTTCCAGAAATTTAATATTTTATGCCTTTTATGAATTATGCCTAATTCACTGAGAGTTATTTCTTTGCACATGTGATAGCTTCAAAACAAAGACATTTTAAACGTGGAATATAAGGAACAACCAGTGGCAACACCATCTGTTCCAAATACTGACCTTCACCTTAGAGAAAAACAATGTCACCCAAATTGCTACTTTGTTTCCTTAAATGTTAAAATGACAAATGATAAACTTTCTTGCTTTTAAATATTGTTAATTAGAAATCAGTTTTTCCATACTTTTCTAGTAACTTGAATTTCTTTTATGTTTAAATGGAAACTGAATTCCATATTTAACAAAATTATTATAAATTTTAGGGGTATCATTACATTTATTAAATACCACTTCTTTCCAGGTGTCATTAGAACCTCACCGTTCAGATCAAGGCCATGAAGTTTATTTTTATTTTAAAACTTGAAAAAAGTTACCCTAAATCACTTAACTGATCAGATAGGTTCTAGAAGCCTAAGCAATTGCGGGAGACGAAGAGAGAGAGAGTGTGTGTGTGTGCCTCCTAAGTGTTGGCAGGACAGGGCATGAGAGCCATCACTTCACTTCCTACCCCCGTTGATGTTGTTAGGTACCATCAAGTCCGTTTCAACTCACGGCAGCCTCAAGTGACAGAGTAGAACCGCCCCGTAGGGTTTTCTTGGCTGTAATCTTTACAGGAGCAGATCACCAGGTCTTTCTCCTAGAGGGCCACTGGGTAGGTTCGAGTGACGAGCCAACTTTTTGGTTAACAGCTGAGCGCTTAACATGTGTGCCACCAGGGCTCCTTTCTTTCTACCCCTAAAGTAGTAAAATATTAAAGGTCATCCACTAAGGCGATTTCTCCCTGATTTGAGATTATTTTTCTTTGATTTTGTCTCGTATGGTCCAGCACCTCAAGTTTAGCCTTCCACACCATTCTGCTACAACCCACCCCATGCCCTTCCAGAAAGTCTGACCTCAAGCGGGAAACAATCTCCAACATCTGCCTGGAGCTTTGATTTCGTTGGTTTATTTTACACATCCTAATTCTGCAGGAAACTCCCTGCAGATGTAGAGGAGCCCTCAATCACTGACCTCTTGTTAAAAGACAAACAGCCAGAAACCAGAAACATGACCAGGAAGACACACAGCTGTTCGGGTCTCAGCAACTTGTCAGAATGGCGACATCTTCAGAATTAAGCCCCACGCTCATTTTCCCCAAGGAGGCCTTGGTGTTCCTTTTTTTAGTAAGACATGGTAAAAAGCAAGGCACGCACACCTTTCCACCCTGTCCCACACTTATGGCCAACATTGCTAATCAATCACCATACTGATGATTAAGCCTGAAATTGGCCCCAGAATTCTTCTCAAAAAGGAGTCCAGCCAAACTCTGTGGCACCTGGGAATCTAGTTTCTAAGGGGTAAGGATTATGAAAGAAAAAAAAATTCCATGTTTTGTAGGGAGTGAGAAGTTATTGGTTCAAGTTTCAAATACAGCAGGAAGCTGTGTTTCTTTGAATGACGCTGTCTGAACCCAACAATGCTGATTTATACAAAGAGTCCTCAACCAAAAGATGAAAAAGAAAATGATGGCGTTGATGCGCCGTTACTGAATATGAGCTGGTGCCAGAACCTGTTCTGAGCACCTCATGCTTATCTCTCATTCAATTAATAAAAAATGATTCTGATGCTAAAATGACCCAGGATCCCAGCCTCATTTCTCAGATCTGACATGTTTCACAGATGGGTTGAGCGAAAGTCACACAAGGCAGCTGCATGCCAAGAGTGCACTCACCCTCCCAGGACCAAACTATATTAATTCTCCTCGGGAAGGAGGGCCTTTCCAAAATCCAGCACAGCCTCGACCCATCTGTTCCAGTCTGTCACTTAGCTACACCCTATTTCTCAGTGTGCAGATTCAAAAAGAAGAGGACTGTATAACATAGTCCCCCATTGTTCCAGATGGACAGCACTGCTCTCAGGAAGGATATATGTTTTCCTCCCTCTATCTACCGCATCTGCTGATGGTTCTGAGAGCTGTCAGGACTACAAATCTGTCCAGCACCAAATCCAGATGATGCCAAAGGCTTAGTTTCAGAGAACCGGAGAGAGGGAAGCTGTTTTGTTTCTTTTCCTGGGCTTGGGTCGGACACTGGCATACTGAGCCACTGGCATTGATGGGTCAGCATTTGGCCACAGGCTTGACCAATGCCAACTCCAGTGTCATTTAGTCCTCGTGGATTCTCCATGGATCGTAGGTGAGAGCCTTGTGCCAGTTGTCCCCAGAGCTGGTGTTTCAGTTTCTTGTTGTTGTTACCTGCCACTGAGTCAGCTCCCAATCATGGCTACCCCACGTATAACAGAACAAAATGTCACCCAATCCTAAACCATCACCGTACTTATTGGTACGTCTGAGTCCACTGTTGTGACCACTGTGTGTTTTAAATGCCTTCCAACCTAGGGAGCTCATCTTCCAGCACTGTATCGAATAATATTGTTATGATCCACAGGGTTTTCACTGACTAATTTTCAGAAGCAGACCACCAGGCCTTTCTTCCTAGTCTACCTTAGTCTGGAAACTTTGCTGAAATCTGTCTACCACAAGTGACCCTGCCGATATTTGAAACACTGGTGGCGGCGTTTACAGCATCAAAAGGAAAAACAAAAACAAAAAAGAACTCATTGCCATCAAGTTGATTCTGACTCACAGTGACCCTGCAGAACAGAGTAGAGCTGACCCATAGGGTTTCCAAGGAGCGGCTGGTGGATTCAAACTGCTGACCTTTCAGTTAGCAGTCAAGCTCTTAAACACTGTGCCATCAGGGCACATGCAGATCACCACAGTGAAACAAACTGACACAAGGGAAGTGGATTGTTTTTGTAGGGCTGCTGTAACAAAGTACCACAAACTTGGTGGCTTAAAACAACAGTTTATTCTCTCTCAGGTTTTTTTTGGAGGCTAGAAGTCTAAAATTAATGTCAGCAGGGCCGCGCTTCCTTTGAAGCCTCTCGCGAAGGACTCTCCCTTGCCTCTTTCAGTTTCTGGTAGCCCCGGGTGTTCACTGGCTTGTAGATGGACCATTCCAATCTTCGCCTGTCTTCACGTGGCCCCCTTCCCTCTGTGTCTGTCCAGCTCTGTGCCCCCTCTCCTCTTCTTATAAGGCCACCCATCATGCTGGATTTAAGGCCCACCCTATTCCAGTGTGAGTTCATCTTAATTTAGTTAATTATATTTGGAAAGACCCTATTTCCAAACAAGGTCACATTCCGAGGTTCCAGAGGGACATGAATCTGAGGGGACACTTTTCAATCCAATACAGCTGGGGAGTGAGAAAACGACAAGAATGATGATGAAAATAAAAATAACAATGAGAGCAAGCAACCAAATTTGATGACTGTTTAGGAAGCACCCAGGAAGTCTGCCAAAGGCTTCACATGCAATTCACTTACTCCCTAAACTCTTCTGTGACCCATTAGTTTAGAAAGGTTGCTGATGTTTGTCTACTGGGGAAAGAGTTCTGGAGAAATTAAGTGATGGTTCCAAAGCTAGGACCTGAAGGAGTCCTTTAACTCTGTTTCCTCATTTGCAAGGAGGAGAGAATACTCCGTGTTTCACACTACAAGTCATGAAGAAAAATGATCCACGTGAAAATGCTTTTGACGACCATCTTGCCGAAAACAGTTAAGGCAGGTCTCAGTTGATGATTTTTATGGTGGTTGATATACTGCTCTGACTTCCCGTTTGCTGGGTGGATCTTATCACACTCTTCTCCATAATGTGAATTCTAAAACTTAAAAACAGTCTTTCTTTAAATATTTTCATCAACTAAACTCCCAACTAAAACAACAGGCTGGGAGGTTGCGAGTTTCTAGAGGGCAGAGGTTGTGTCTTACTCATCTCTGAATTCCACATATTTGGCACAAAATAGGCAGACAAGAAATGTTAGTTGAGGATAAAGGACCAGAGGGAGGGAGAGAGGGAAGGAAGAAACCACTACTTTGTGTAGCATTATCTTGTCAAATAAAGTTCACACTTTTTCAACAAACACTTACAGTTAATGCTCTCATCTGTGGAAAGAGATGATGGAGTCAGTCAGAAAAAAGCCAGGGGCCAACTGCAGAACAGACTGTCAACTGCTCACATACGAGTTCAAGTTGAAGCTGAAGAAAAATAAAGTCCACAAGAGTCAAGGTACGACCTTGCGTTTATCCCACCCAAATTTAAAGACCACCTCAAAAAATAGATTTGATGCATTGTACACTAATGACCGAAGACCAGATGAGTTGTGCAAGGACATCATACATAGAGAAAGCAAAAGGTCATTAAAAAGACGGGAAAGAAAGAAAAAACCAAAATGGATGCCGGAAGAGACTCTGAAACTTTCTCTTGGCACCAAGTGGCTAAAACAAAAGGAAGAAATGATGAAGTAAAAGAGCTGAATAGAAGATTTCAAAGGGCAGCTCAAGAAGACAAAGTATTATAATAAAACTTGCAAAGACCTGGACTTAGAAAATCAAAAGAAAAGAACAGGCTCAGCATTTCTCAAGCTGAGAGAACTGAAAATTGAAGCCTCGAGTTATAATAGTGAAGGATTCTATAGGCAAAATATGAACGACGCAGAAAGCATCAAAAGAAGATGGAAGGAATATTCTTTTGAATCTTTGGTACAGAGTCACTGTACCAAAAATAATTGGTTGATGTTCAGCCATTTCAGAAGGCAGTATATGATCAAGAACCAGTGGTATTGAAGGAGGAAGTCCAAGCTGCACTGAAGGCATTGGCAAAAAACAAGGCTCCAGGAACTGACGGTGCATCAACTGAGATGTTTCAACAAACAGAGGCAATGCTGGAAGTGTTCACTCACTCATCTATGCCAAGAAATTTGGAAGACAGCTACCTGGCCAACCAACTGGACAAGATCATATTTGCACTCACTGCAAAGAAAGGTGATCCAACAGAATGCAGAAATTATTGAACAGTATCATTAGCATCACAGGTAAGTAAAATTTTGCTGAAGATAATTCAAAAAACGGTTGCAGCAGTACATCCACAGGGAACAGATTCAGAAGAGAATATGGAACCAGGGATATCACTGCTGATGGATCTTGGCTAAAGCAGAGAATACCAGAAAGATATTTATCTGTGTTTTATTGACTATGCAAAGGCATTTGACTGTGTGGATCATAACAAATTATGGATAACATTCCAAAGAATGGGAATTTCAGAACACTTACTCGTGCTCGTGCAGAACCTGTACATAGACCAAGAGGTAATTGTTCGAACAGAACAAGGGGATACTATGTGGTTTAAAATCAGGAAAGGAGTATATCAGCGTTGGATCCCTTCACCATACTTACTCAGTCTGCTGCGACATGCAGATGACACAACCTTGCTTGCTGAAAGCAAAGAGGACTTGAAGCACCATTAAGATCCAAGACTGCAGCCTTCAGTATGAATTACACCTCAACATAAAATAAAAACCCTCACAACTGGACCAATAAGCAACATCATGATAAATGGAGAAAAGACTGAAGTTGTCAATGATTTTATCTTACGTGGATCCACAATCAATGCTCACAGAAAGAGCAGTCAATAAATCCAATGATGTATTACACTGGGCAAATCTGCTCCAAAAGACCTCTTTAAAGTGTTAAAAAGCAAAGATGTCACTTTGAGGAGTAAGGTGCACCTGACCCAAGTCATGGTATTTTCAATCGCCTCATATGCATAAGAAAGTCGGACACTGAATAAGGAAGAAGAATCGATGCCTTTGAATAATGGTATTGGCAAAGAATACTGAATATACCATGGACTGCCAGAAGAACGAACAAATCTGTCTTGGAAGAAGTACAGCCAGAATGCTCCTCAGAAATGAGGATGGTGAGACTTCATCTCAAGTACTTTGGATGTGTTATCAGGAAGGATCAGTCCCTGGAGAAGGACATCATGCTTGGTAGATGGTCAACAGAAAAGAGGAAGATTCTCAACAAGATGGACTGACACAGTGGCTGCAACAAGGGGCTCAAACACAGCAACAATTGTGAGGATAGTGCACGACCTGGCAGGGTTTTGTGTTGTTGTAAAAGCATCACTATGAGTCGGAACCAACTTGACTGCACCTAACAACAACAACAAACGCACTCAGCGAGCCCTGGTGGCACAATGGTTAAGTGCTTGGCTGCTAATTGAAGGGTTTGGTGGTTTGAACCCTCCCAGTGGTTCCATGCAAGAAAGATCTGGCAGTCTGCCCCTGTAAAGATTACAGCCACAAAAACCCTACGGGGCAGTTGAAATTGGGTCGACAGTCCCCAACAAGAGCAACAATAACGCACTCGGCTGCTAACTAAAAGTTGGTGGTTTGAGTCCACGTATAGGTGCCTTGGGAGAAAGGCCTGGTGAACTACTTCTGAAAAATACACCACTGAAAACCCTACGGAACACAGTTCTACTTTGACAGGCATGGGTTCGCCATGAATCTGAATCGACTCGAAGGCAACTGGTCTTTTGTTTTATTGTAAAAGAGTAAAATGTTTGTTGTTGGCTTGATGCCACCTTAAAAGTCAAGTGTTCAATGCAAATGTTACTTCTACTGAGAGGAAAGTAGCATCCAGTAAAGTGTGAGACAATGACTTAATATATACCCGCTGGGACAGCCACAACCACTTGTATTCTTGGTCCGGCTGATTCCTGGGAAAATATAAATGCCCACACATGCCATGGGAATGGCCTCTAAGATCACCGCCATCTGCACTGTACCAGCTGCAGGCCACTTGAATCCACATTTTCCCTGTCCAAAATTGAAGATGCCGGAATGACAAGGCTCCTGGCCAAGGAAAAACAAAAGCTCAACCTAATGAGAGCCTGTCAAGGGTGAGAAAGCCAACATCAGATATGCCCAGACATTGGAACTGAGAAAAAACTGTAACAGGCAGCTGTTCAGAGACTTAATGGTCAATTCTCCAGTTCCACAATACCTTAACGGTGGTAAGGATGGCACCAAGGGCGCATCAGCCTGGCTGGGACTCACCCCACAGAACGCATGTCTGGTTTGAACGGGAAGCTTCGCTCGGTAAGTTCCTCCTGAGCCCCTTCAGTCCCGAGATTCCAGAGGAAGGAAGCTCGAGCTCTCGGCTGAGCTGCCAATGTCGCCTTACCCCGTTTCTTCAGCCAGAAGGCACAGTTCAGAGGTGGCTCTCTCAGCATGACTTTGGGGGCAGCAGAAAAGGAAGATGTCATTCTCACCCAAGTAGCTCCAATCTCCCAATAGGAGTATCACTGTTAGGGAGGCCTGAGAGGAGGGTAAGCAGTCCTGGGGGTGCAACGATTAAGCGTTCGGCTGCTAACTGAAAGGCTGTGGTTCAAATCCACCCAGCTGCTCTGCGGCAGAGAAGACCTGGTGATCTGCTCCTGTAAAGATTATTGCCTAGGAAACCCTATGGAACCGACTCGACGGCACACAACAACAACAACGAGAGAGGGATACTCAGATGGAACCTGGATGAGCTAGACTGGATGGCAAGCTCAAAAGCCTCAGTTTGCAGTCAATGGAGTCATCATTCAAATATTTTCAGGGCTTTCGGAAACCCTGGTGGTGGAGTGGTTAAGAGCTACAGCTGCTAACCAAAAGGACAGCAGTTCGAATCCACCAGGAGCTCCTTGGAAACCCTATGGGGCAGTTCTGCTCTGTTCTGTAGGGTCACTATGAGCCGGAATCGACAGCAATGGGTTTGGTTTTTCAGTCTGTGTGTGCCAGGTATGATTCTGGATGCTGAAGACACAGCACGAACAGAACTATCTGCATTCAGGGTTAACGATCCTACCTTACACTGCTACAGCAATGGGGCCACAAAATGTTCAAGCCACAAGCTTAAAAAAACAGCTGCCATTGAGTCAACTCCTACTCATGGTGGCCCTACGTGTGTCAGAGTAGAACTGTGCTTCATCAGGTAGATCAGCAGGCCTTCCTTCTGAGGCACCTCAGGGTGGACTTAAACCTCCAACCTGAGCTGAGCATGTTAACTGTTTGCGTTCTCCCTTAAACTGAGGCTCAACTCCCAGGCATGCGGCTTTCTAACTTTGCAACCTCAAGCACCCAGCTTTCATAGGCTATAAAACCAAACCCAACCCAGTGCCGTCGAGTTGATTCTGACTCATAGTGACCCTATAGGACAGAGTAGAGCTGCCCCATAGTTTCCAAGGAGTGCCTGGCAGATTCGAACTGCCAACCCTTTGGTTAGCAGCCGTAGCACTTAACCGCCATGCCACCAGGGTTACAGGGAGGATTAAATGAAGGCAGTGATTTGAAGGATCTGGAGCAGAGTCCTTTCATTCCCCCAGGCCTCCTGATTCCCAGCCTGGTATTTCTCTCTACACATTCCACCGCCCAGTACTTGCACACATCCATGTACCCATGTACACATACACCTCATCCTTAAAATAAGACTTACCGTCCTCTACACCTTTTATCTGCTACCCTCACAACCACCCTGCAGTGCTGGTTGCCACGGTGTCCGTGAGAACGAAGGTGCTTTGCAGACCCCCAACTACAGGCAGTATAACTGACCAAGGGCCCCAGCTGGACATCCACCATCCAGCCACATTAGCATTGTGGCCCAGCGTCCTATGGGCTGCTTGCAGGGGCCACGACTGAACCCAGCAAGGGAACTGGAGCAAGTCTGTTCCTAGGGACATGGGACTCCTCTGACAGCTTGACTTTGACTCCAGGACCTTCCTCCCCACCCCACTGGCCTTGCTAAGCCCTCTTTGGTGATCCTGGGCCCTCCACCCATCCTTTTCTCTCTCTCTCCTTCACTTGGGGTCAGATTCTCATCACCTCTGACCACTTTCCTGGCCTACCTGCTCGTCTGCATGTTCTCTCATAGGTGCTTCCCCTAATAAAATCGGGCCCATTTAATCCTGTTTTGGGGTCTGCTTCTTGGAAGCCCTGGATGAACAGAATACCATTATCGCTGTATTACAGATGGTGAAGCTGAAGCTCAGGGATAAGTAACCCAGTGTCACATCCAGCTGCTGTTGCTTCACCCCCAACTCCTGCTGACCCTACGTGTGTCAGACTAGAACTGCGCTCCAAAGGGTTTTCAATGGCTTTTTTTTTTTGTACTTTACATGAAGGTTTACAGAACAAAGTAGCTTCTCATTAAACAGTTAGTACACATATTGTTTTGTGACATTGGTTACCAACCCCATAACATGTCAACTGCCTCCTTTCTCGATCTTGGGTTCCCTATTACCAGCTTTCCTGTCCCCTCTTGCCTTCTAGTCCTTGCCCCTGGGCTGATGTGCCCCTTTAGTCTCGTTTCGTTTTATGGGTTCAATGGCTGATTTTTTAGTAGATCACCAGGCCTTCCTTCTGAGGCACCTTTTGGTTAACTGCCAAGCATGTTAACCATTTGCACCACCCAGGGACCCCTAGTGTCACACAGGAGGTAAGAAAAGTCAATTCTATATCAACTCATTGTGGATCCAAACACCACAGGCCTCCCACTCCCTCCACAAACATCCCTGAGGTGTTTTCTTGACATTTATGCCTTTCCCCAGGCCCCACACCTGGTTAGTGGAGGGCCTAGATAAAGCCAGGTTTTCAGCATCTAAATTGGGGTTCCTCTTCCCACCACCCTGTGCTCCAGAGCCAGACCACATTAGAGCGATCCCAGCTAGTGCAAACCTCTGTGGCTCGCTCTAGCCTGTGTTGCCTGTGGAGCCGCAGCAGGTTTTCGCATTTAATAAGTGTGCTTGGAGACACTCATTTCATAAAAGTTAATCCACGCTGAGTTGAGCCAGCTGAGGCTGATAATTCCAAGTCTCCGCAAACACATAGTTCAAATACAAAGCCACATTTCTTCACATCAGCCCTCTGGCTGCATGAGACCTGGCCGCCTTCAGATGAAACCCAGCATTTGTGTTTCCACATCCACATTTCCTTGGCCTGCCCCAGGCAGAGATTTCAGAGCTGCCTCCCCAACGACAGGAGGAGCCCAAGGAAGGGCAGCTACCCCTCTGTCACCATCGCGGGCCAAACACGTTCCCTTTCATACCTAGTTGGCTGGAGGAGACACCCAGACACCACCTCAGGAAAACCAGTCAATGCTGTCTCAATGACTGTAGCAGAAAAATGGGACCAGAGACAAATAGCTTTGTGGGCCAGAGCCCACTGAGGGGAGCGCAGGACCAAGGCACTCCATCTGTCTATGCCTGGGAGACACAAAGGTGGGAAAGCAGATGAGCAGAGCTGTCTCCCCACTCGCCAAGGCCAGCTCACCAGTGACACCCATAAACCGTCCAATGTCTGTGTCATTCAAACCTCTGACTTGTCAGCTTATTTCCGCTTTAAGTTACTTACCAACCTAAGCCTCTCTCTTATTCTTGGCAGCCAACAGAGCAGTGGACCAGTGACAGTGGCAGCAAAGACAGGGAGAGGGAAAGTGAGAAGAAGTGAGTGGGTTTATACAGCAATATTTTAGGTCAGAAAGAATGGGGTGCAGGGCTGGTCTGTCTAATGGGGTACCAGAAGAGCTGAGCAGGCAGGAAGGAAAGGGCTAACAGTTATGGAGGGCTTTACTGTGTACTAGGCACCGTGCTAACTGATTTGCACGCATGATGTCATCTAGAAAGTTAATACTATTATTATTTCCATTGTACAGAAGAAGACATTGAAGTTCAGAAGGGTTAAGCAACTTCCCCAAGGCCTCCCAATTAATAATTTGTTGAGCCTGGATTTCAACTGAGTCAATCTAACTTCAGAGTTAACTGACCACCACAATGCATGATCCCCCGTATTTACTGAGAGCCTGTACTGTCTACCGGGTATTTCAATTAGGCGTCTTTGGGGGAGGGTGCGAAACGGTTAAGTTCTCAGCTACTAGTGGAAAGGTTATCGGTTCGAACCCACCCAGAGGAACCTTGAAAGACAGGCCTGGCAATCAGCTGCTGAAAGGTCACAAGCCTTGAAAACCCTATGGAGCAGTTCTACTCTGTACACATGGGGTCGCCGTC
This sequence comes from Elephas maximus indicus, assembly GCF_024166365.1. Lineage (NCBI taxonomy): Eukaryota > Metazoa > Chordata > Mammalia > Proboscidea > Elephantidae > Elephas > Elephas maximus. Next base: position 61,622,949 of record NC_064831.1, on the reverse strand, counting down.
AATTGCAATCTATTCGATGGCAACTAACAACAATGGTGTACCGAGTATTTTAATTACATGACCTCATTTAATTCTCATAATAACCATAGAAAGTATGTGTCATACCTATTTCTGAGAAGTGGAAACGGAGACTCAGAAACATTAACTTAATAAAAAATGTTATACAGCTAGTAAGAGGGGAAGCTCAGACTGAAACCAAGTCTGAGTGGCTCCATACCCCATAACTCCTCCTCACACACAGGCACCAGGGCAGCGGTAGCCATTCTTCATTTGGCCCAGAACGGAAGACTACTATTAGCAATAAAGTTTAACACTGACTGAACACTTAATGTTCCAAACACCCATTTCAGCACCTCACACATATCATCTCCTTGTGTTTCCACCATCCTGTCAGGAGAATGACATTACCTCAGTTTCACAATGAACAATCCAAGGCTAGAAAGGCAGGACCACACACACAAGTAATACGAGGCAGGGCTGGAATTCTAACACATATCCACCATATTGCCTGCCAACATGGTATCTCACCAGGGACTACATCAACTGAATCTTCACTTTTCCACTCAATTAAAATATGCCTTTGGGCAAGTTGTTAAGGAGGTGTCTTAGTTATCTAGGGCTGCTATAATACCACAGGTGGATGGCTTTAACAAACAGAAGCTTATTCTCTCACAGTCCAGGAGGCTAGAAGTCTGAATTTGGGGTGCCAGCTGCTGGGGAAGGCTTTCTCTCTCTGTTGGCTCTGGAGGAAGGTCCTTGTCATCAGTCCTCCCCTGGTCTAGGAGCTTCTCAGTGCAGGGGCTCCAGGTCCGAAGTAAGTGCTCTGCTCCTGGCACTTCTTTCTTGGTGGTATGAGGTTCCTTTCCTCTCTGCTCAATTCTTTCTTTCATATTTCAAAAGAGACTGGTTCAAGATACAAATTAATCCTACAGATTGAGTCCTGCCCCACTGACATAACTGCCTCTAATTCTGCCTCATTAACATCACAGGGATAGGATTTATAACACATAGGAAAACCACATCAGATCACAAAATGGTGGACAACCACACAATACGGAGAATCATGGCCTAGCCAAGTTGACACACATTTTGGGGGCGGATGCAATTCAATCTATAACATTAGGCATCAGAGGAAGTTTCTGGGTTTCATCCTAAACAGGATCCCTAAAAAACGTTCTAAAAATTAAGTGCAGTGTGGACCAGTCATTCAGAAGTCCAGCCACCTTTCTCTCCACCTTGAATTTTCCTCAAGCCAAAGCCTCCCATGGTCGGCCTCAGACTTCCCAGGAAACAGCCCTGTCCTTTCAAGTCCCTGAGACCTCAGCCCAGGCCTGACCTCACATTCAGTCCAGCCCTCTCCCTGTCGCCAGGCAGCCAGTGCCTTGTTTTTCCTCCCATGATGATGGATACAACCTGTCAGGAAAGCTAGGAATATTTTTAGCTCCTAACTGATTTTTATCTAAATTTAACTCTGGGCCACAGCACCAGCAGAGTTACATTCAGAGGGCAGCCAACGTTTTCATGGTGACACATCATAACGGAGGCTTGGTATTTCTCAGACACCCTGGCTCTGCTTGAAGCTAAAATAAGGCAAACAGCTCTTCAGGAGTAGGATCTTGATCCTGTAGTACTAGTCACTGGATTTTCGAGCTGGAAGAAACCTTAAGTATTATGCACCTCCCTCATTTTAACCCGTTGCCATCAAGTCAATTCCGACTCATAGTGACCCTATAGGACAGAGTGGAACTGCCTCATAGGGTTTCCAAGGGGCAGCTGGTGGATTCGAACTACCAACCTTTCGGTTAGCAGCTGTAGCTCTTAACCACTACGCTACCAGGGCTGCTCCCTCATTTTAGGGATGAGGAAATTGAGGCCTACTGAGCTTACGGAACAGCCACAAAACTGGTCTTGTTTTATTCCATGAGGCCATGGTGCCTCTAGAAAGCAAGGTAAACAAATCAGATTTGGAATCTGCTGAGGACCTCATATTACATTATATTCGATATTTATTGATTTGATAATTGATACTATAAACCTTATAAGGAAACCCTCTTTATTATGGAGCTAAAGTCTGTTGAACTCTGATGTCCAGCAGGCAACTACGGTGGTCCGGTTCAATGTCTTTAATAAACTGATGGACATTGGATTTTTACCAAGATGCAAAGTTTAAAAAAAGGTTCTGACCGCAACACTGCTGGCATGGTAAGTGGCTCTCCCCCTGCGAGAATTGTCACCTCTGTTCACTGTTCCATCTCCAGAGCCTGGAAGAGTGCCTGGCACACAGTGGGCTGAAGGAAGGAGCAAATGCATAAATACAAAGAACAGAACCATCAGGCCAGAAATGTCCCCACCTGCACTGACTGATGGTAAGAAGGAAGAGAGAAGCCACATGCAAAATAAAGTGAGGTTGCCCTTTTCCTTTCTCCCCACCAAGGTATGCTGCAATCAATATCTTAGTTTTTTTTTTTTTTCTCCTTAAAAAAAATTATCTTTTGTTGTTGTTAAAAACATAATAACAAAACATACACTAATTCAACAATTTCTACACGTACAATTCAGTGACATTGATTACATTCTTCAAGTTGTGCAACCATTCTCACCCTCCTTTTCCAAATTACCCCTCCCCCAGTAACATAAACTCACTGCACCCTAAGCTTCCTACCTAACCTTTGGAGTTGCTATAGTCAGTGTGATTCTGTGTTGATATTTCTTTAAAAGTGCACAATGCTCATGCCAGCTTAGTCTTTAGTAAAATTAGATCATACGTTTTTGCATGATCTTACAATAAAATGTAGACAGAGACCCCCCAAATGGCCACTATCATTCATAGAGAGGGCTAGATTATATGAATGAAGACTGAATTAAAATGGAAAAGTAACAGAAAGAAGAGAAATAATGACAAAAAGCAGCACAAAAATAGTGACGCAGGCTGCTAATAACAGGGGGGTCATACTGATCCCCACAACAGAATGAGATACTGCCCTGGAGGCCTCTCTCCTCAGCCTGGGCTTATAATATTTTTAGAGTCAGATCACCTTGGGGTTTGAAAAGAGGGTACATAGCCAATTAGCAAGGCAGGAGAAGGGTGGCTTTACTTTTTGTCCAATTCCTCACTTTAAGTAACTTGATAGGAGAAGACACAGGCCATAGCTGCGTTTATTTAAATTGAGAAATCAGTATTCTCTCACAGACAGAACTGAATTAATTTATGGTATTCTAAGGCTCAAATGGTATCAGGTGTCCCAGGCCCCACATTGTAACACATTTATTTTCACAAGTGGGTCACTCAATTTATAAACATGAAATGTTGTATTTGTGCATATTTGAAGGCACATGATATGGGTAGGGAGATTGAGAAAAATCGGGGTTAAAAAAAAAAAGAAAAATTCAAATACAGCTTTACTTGTTGAATCCCATGTCCGGCACTGCAGTATAAAGAATATTTTTGCGGGGAGAAAAAGGGCAAGGGAATAGGGATAAAAGAAAGGAGAGATGAGATTAAAAAATATATATATATAACAGTGTTCTTAACTTCACAGAGCTTTCAGGATGAACACAACGAAACATTCATATATAAAATAAATATTACACATATTGTAAACATATAAAAACGTTCAGTGAATTGGTTTTATAAAAACTGTGTGTTTCAGCGTCACAGGAAAGGATGTTCTAGGTGGGTCAGGTCAGCCAGGGAGGGACTTTCTGAGGGAGGTGACAGGAAGCTGGTAGCAAGAGGCTATGATTTAGATGGACAAGAGCTGTTTGAAACAATGGTGGATGGCAGGACGGTGTGAGCCCCTCCACAGCCACAAGAACATACGTATTTCATGGGGTCAAGGGGTGAGGTGAAGGCTACGATAAACAACTAAATGAAGGCGATGGAATAAAGAGAGTGGCCTATTGGAGGGTTGGAACTGTTTATTGGAGATCCCTTTCATTAACAAGGAAATCCTGGTGGTATAGTGGTTAAGAGCTATGGCTGCTAACCAAAAGGTAACAGTTTGAATCTACCAGGTGCTCCTTCAAACTCTAGGGGCAGCTCTACTCTGTCCTACAGGGTTGCTATGAGTTGGAATTGACTCGACGGCAATGGGTTTCATTTTTTGGTTCATTAACAAAACTAATGTTTACTGGGCCCTCCCACTGCCAGCTGCTTTCACACACATCATCTCTCCTTTAATCATCACTACGACCTGAGGAAAAGGTCCGGTCCCCATTTCACAGGTGGACAATTGAGGTTCACAGCAGAGACTCTACATCACACAGCTAATGAGCTAATGAGGAGCTGACGCAAAATGCTGCTCCACGTCCTTTGGCAGGGTTGAATTAACCAGAAAGCAAGGTACACACCACACCAGCTTACAGTAAGCAAGGTGCACACAAGCTTAACTGTGTTTACTTACTAATTTTAGTGCACAAGTAAGCCCATGCACACCTTGCTTATTGGGTAATTCATCCCTGCCCTTTGGCCTCCCACATCTCTGTTCTTTCTACTCTATCTCATTACTGGATCAGTTTTATGTTGTCCAAAAATAAATACCGTTCTCTTTCTCTACCACTGCATCTCAGCTATAAAAAAAAAAAAAATAGCTGCAGTGAAACCAGAATATTGCTCCTGATTCATAGTCACATTATATATTTTTGCTTTTCCATCACTTCCACCATAATCATCATCACCATCACCACCACCATCATCATCTTTATTGATTAAAAAAATTATGTCCCCCCAAAATATGTGCTGAATTTCTGGCCCTTGAACCTGTGGATGTGATCCTGTTTGGAAATAGGGCTTTCTTTTGTTATGTTAATGAGATTATACCAGTATAGAACAACAATAAAAAAAACAAATATGTTGCTGTAGAGTCAATTCCGACTCATAGTGACCCTACAGGACAGAGAAGAACTGCCCCATACAGTTTCCGAGAAGCGTCTGGTGGATTTGAACTGCTGACCTCTTGGTTACAGCTGCAGCTGTTAACCACTATACCACCAGGGCTGGGGAGATCCTAAACCTAACCACTTCTGAGTTATAAAAAGATCAGAGTAAAACACAAAGACACACACAGGGAGAAGACAGACACCAAGGAACTGCAAGGAACACCAACGAATGCTAAAAATTAGCATCAGACACTAGAAACGACATTACTGAGACCCTGATTTGGGCTTTTAGCCTCCAGAACTGTGAGAAAATAAATATCTGTTCTTTAAGGACACCCACCTGTGGTATTTCTGTTACAGCAGCACTAGGTAACTAAGATAATCATCATCATGACCACAACCACCATTACCACCATCTTCACTACCATTATCATCACCATTATCACCACAACCACCATCATCATCATCCCTATCACCACTACCACTATCCACCACCACCATTACCACCACCACCACCATCACCACAATCATCATCACCACAATCATCATCACTACCATCATCACCACCGCCATCACCACCACTGCCATCACCACCGCCATCACCACCACCATCGCAACCATTTGCCACCACCACCACCACTATCACCATCTATCACCACCATCACCACCACCACCATCATCACCACCACCACCACTACTCTCATTGTCATTGTCATCATCATCATCTACTGTGACACTGAGTGCTCACTCTCTGCCAGGTACTAACGTTAAGCACTTGACATGCATTCTCTCACTGAATTCTCCCAACACCCAGTATGGTGTACGTCATTTATTATCTCCACTTTGTAGATGAGGAAAGCAAGGCTTAGAGAAGTTAAATCACTTGCCCCAGATCACATAAGTGGCTGAGCCTGTATTCAAACTGAGTCTCTCTTTCTCCCACGCCATCCGCTTCACGCTATACCCAACTGACTAAATTCTATCCCTGGCAGCTTTGCAGAGCGGTTACATGAAATTATTAAGCAGATGTTCTTGCTCTACTAGAATGCAACATTTATTACTAAGGCGGAAATTGTTAGAGGTTTTGCCATAATGTATTTTCAATGCAGATCATCAGAATTACTCAGGGGTGAGAGGGAGAAAGTTCCCAGAAAAAATCTTTATTTCTTTCTGGTTTTGATGTCATCATAAATCTACAGTGTTCCTTGAAAAAACTATGCAGAGTTCCTGGAGATTTTGGTTGTTTGTTTAATTAGTGTCATAATCAAAAGCTGAATGGGCTCTAATGCGGCATTTTCTCTGACTACTCCCTGATTTGGGCTTGGCCCACAGCTAAGCCCCAACCACAGAAGGCTTGGAAAAATCCCTGTGAGGTCAGTACTGCTAGCCCATTTTACAGTTGTGGTTTGTAGCAACCAAGAATCATGAAATGTTGTGCTCTGATTTGGGTTCCAAGGAGGACTAGAGACTGTGATCTAATCCCCTTAGGACATTCCGTGGACTCCTCAGGGGTACCCATGTTCCCTACATCCTCTACAGCTCCACACCTGCTTCCTTCCGTCTACTGGGATGTGAGTTCTGCACAGCCAAAATTGGTGTCTTAGTCATCTCTCTGTCACCAGTGCCAGACTCATGGCCTAGCACAAGGCAGGTACTCGGGGACTGCTGAATTGAGGAAGAAAGAGGAAACCGATGGTCTTGAAATGGAAGAAAAATAGGAGCTCATACTGAAGGTGACAGGTAACAGTCTGATTCCTTATGGGTCAGGGAAACAACTTGTGTACACGTATGAAGAGTTTGTGGCAACACGGTCTATCAGAGACAAAACGCAGAAGCAATCCATCTTTTCAATAATGCAGTGGTGATATAAATTATGACACACACATACAATGAAACACCAGAAAACTCTATAAAATGTTGCTATAGCACATGCATTCTCAGTGGGGGAGAAAATTTGTTCTTGAGAGGTAAAAAAAACTTAGGTATTACAATTATTTGTGACCCTATAATAACGGAGACCAAAGAAGCATTGATGCCTTTGAATTATGGTGTTGGCAAAGACTATTGACTATACCATGAACTTCCAGACGAACAAACAAATCTGTCTTGAAAGAAGTACAGCTAGAGTGCTCCTCAGAAGAGAGGACGGTGAGACTTTGTCTCACATACTTTGGACATGTTATCAGGAGGGACCAGTCCCTAGACAAGGACATCATGCTTGGTAAAGTAGAGGGTCAGTGAAAAAGAGGAAGACCCCCAATGAGATGGATTGACACAATGGCTACAACAATGGGCTCAAACATAGCAATGATTGTGAGGATGGCAGAGGACCCAGGCAGTGTTTCGTTCTGTTGTACATCAGGTGGGTGTGAGTCAGAACCGACTCAATGGCACCTAACAACCACAAAACGGCAGAACAGGAGCCCCAGTGGTGCAGTGGTTAAAGTGCTCGGCTGCTAACTGAAAGGTCGGTGGTTCAAACGACCAGCTGCTCTGCGGGAGAAAGACGTGGCAGTCTACTTCCACAAAGATTACAACCTTGGAAGCCCTGTGGTACAGTTCTGCTCTGTTCTATAAGGTCACTATGAGTCAGAATTGACTGGATGGCAACGGCTTAAAGGTCAGAATATATAAACAGCTATACACTATCTCTGTAGTGTTAACATTTCACAGTGGTATCAAAAGGCTCCTTAGTGCAGGCAATGATGAAAAGAAGGCTGAGAAACACTGTTATAGTAAAATTGTTAACAAGTGCTAACTGAGAAAAGTAGGTTATACATACACATACATATAGTGATACGTTTATATCACTAGGAAAAACAGACCCTGTAATGTTTAGTGGTATTCTTTGAGTGGTGGGGTTACAGATTCCTTTTATTTTCTTCTCCCTTCTCTATATTTTCTATAATAAATATATTCCTTATGGGAAAAACGGCTCTGTATGCATGTTTCTTTTTTAATTTTATTGTGCTTTAGGTGAAAGTTTACAGCTCTAGTTTCTCATTAAAAATTTATACATGTATTGTTTTGTGACATTGATTGCAATCCTCACACTATGACAGCGCTCCCACCTCTCCACCCTGGGTTCCCTGTGTCCATTCATCCAGTTTTCCTGTCCCTTCGGGCCTTCTGGTTTTGGGTAGGTGTTGCCCGTAAGGTCTCGGATACTTGATTGAATTAAGACACACGTCCCTCACGTGTGTTCGTCTGTTTTATAGTCCTGTCTAATCTTAGTCTGAAATGTGGGCTTCAGAAGTGGTTTCCGTTCTGAGTTAGCAGAGTGTCTGGAGGCCACAGTCTTGGGGGTTCCTCAAGTCTCTGTCAGACCAGTAAGTCTGGTCTTTTTCTGTAAATTTGAATTTTGCCCTACATTTTCTCCCATGATGTCTGAGACACTGTTGTGATCCCTGTTAGAGCAGTCAGTGATGGCGGCTGGGCACCATCTAGTTCTGGGCTCGGGCTGGTGGATGCTCTGGTTCATGTAGTCCTTTAGTTCTTTGGGCTAATACTTTCCTTGTGTCTTTTGTTTTTTTCATTCTCCTTTGCTCCAGACAGGATGGAACCAACAGATGTATCTTAGATGGCTGCTCTCAAGCTTTTAAGGTCCCAGATGCTATTCACCAAGGTAGGATGTAGAACATTTTCTTTATGAACTATATTATGCCAATTAACCTAGATGTCCCCTGAGACTATGGTCCCCAGCCCTCATCCCTAGTAACTCAGTCCCTGAAGGTGTTTGCCTGTGTCTAGGAAACTTCTATGACTTTGCCTTGGTCAAATTGTGCTGACTTCCCCTACACTGTGTGTTGTATTTCCTTGCACCAAAGTTGACACTTGTCTACTATCTAGTTAGCGATTTCCCCTCCCTATCCATCCTCACTCTCTTAACTATCAAATAATGTATTTTTTCTGTGCGTAAACCTTTCCTTGGTTCTTGTAATAATGGTCTCACACAATATTTGCCCTTTTGTGATTGACTTCTTTCATTCAGCATAATGCCCTCCAGATTCATCCATGTTGTGAGATGTTCTGCAGATTCATCGTTGTTCTTTTATCGTTGTGTAGTATTCAATTGTGTGTCTATGCCATAATTTATCCATTCATCTGTTGATGGGTGCCTAGATTGTTTCTATCTTGATGCTATTATGAATACTGCTGCCACGAACATGGGTGTGCATATGTCTATTCCTAGCAGTGGGACTGCTGGATCATACAGCATCTCTATTTCTACCTTCTTAAGGAGGCGCCATATAGTTTTCCATAGTGGTTGTACCACTTTTACATTCCCACCAGCAGTGCATAAGAGTTCCAATCTCCCCGGAACCTCTCCAACATTCGTCATTTTCTGTTTTTTTTTTTTTTTTAATTACTGCCAGTATTGTCAGGGTTGTATGTTTCTAAGAGTCAGATTACTGCACTGATCTTGTGCTAAACTCAAGAGAACAGCAGAGCCTAGAAGCAGCCCTTGATTTTTGCTGTTTCATCCTTTATCTTTCTTCCTATTAGCCAGTTTTCTCCTGCCACCTTGGGATACTCATAAAACTTACTGTAAAGATCTGCTATGGCACCCAAAGCTTTCAGCTTAGGATGACCAGCCTGGAACCCAAACTAGCCTGAAGCTCTGCAGCCAGTTTTCAGGGAACCTGAAAGAACTGAATGGGCTTTTTCACCTGGCCCATTTCCTATCCTTCTCCTGCTGAGCTTCTCCTCCATCACTGGCTGAGCAATACCATTTTCTTTCAGCTGCCATCAATGGGTTGCCAATTTAGCTGGTTCTTTCTCCTTTCCTAAGCTACCACCATTTGTCAATTTCTTAGGCTTCCTGCTCCCACAAGACTGGCTGCAGGCAAACACAGGGTTTCCTTGTCCTCTTCATGATCTTTATTTCTTTGTTGTGGCAGTCAGTCTCCAAAATGATCCCCAGTGATCAGCACCTTTAGTATTCACACTCCTGTAAAGTCTCCTCCCACAGAATTGGAACTAGTCTGTGTAAACCAGAGAGAACAAAGGTAACATGATATGACTTCTGAGACTAGGTCATAAAGGGCGTTGCAGCTTCGCCATGGCCTCTCTGATTGCTTGCTTTGAGGAAGCCAGTTGCCATTACCAGGAGGATGCTCAAGCAGCCCTATGGAGAGGCCCAGGTGGACAGGAACTGAGGCCTCCTGCCAACAGATAGTATCAACTTGCCAGACAAGTGAGTGCCACTCTGGAAGTAAATCCTGCAGTTCGAGTCAAGCCCTCAGGTGACTGAAGTCCCAGCCAACATCTGACTGGAACCTCAAGAGAGACCTGGAGCCACAGCCACCCAGTCAAGCCATAAAAACTTTGTTAAATATATATTTATTGTTGTTTCAAGCCACTAAGTTTTGGCATAATTTGTTTGGAATATACACCAATAGACAACTATTTGTCTACTCGTGTTTTTATAATTTTAATACCCAACACTAAGTGAAACAAGGGGCCCTAGTAGCTCAATGGTTAAATGGTCAGCTGCTAACTGAGAGGTTTGTGGTTCAAATCCACACAGCAGCTCCCTGGGAGAAAGACCTGGCAATCTGCTCCCATAAACATTACAGCCTAGAATACCCTATGGGGCAGTTCTATTCTGTCACATTGGGTCGCTGTGAGTTGAAATCAGTTTGACGGCATCTAACAACAACTACGTGAAACAGACAGGACTGTAAATTTAAAACAGAAGGAAATCACAAAGATTCAACAAACTAGTAAGTTATATGGGTCTGGTCCTTGAACTAAATCTTCTTATTTTTGAGGACTCTTTTTTTTCTTGGATGGTGCTGGTAAGCAAATACCTCCGGAAAGGGTAAGTTCATCCACTTAACCTACCTACAATCTCATTCTCCCAGTCTCTTTACTTCATGGAAACCCTCTGTTTCAGCAAATGAGTTAGCAGGTACAAATCAGATAGACTACAGGGGCATTTCTGCAAAGCTCCTAAACAGCATCGATCCCTTACAGGCTGAATTCCACAACACTGTTTGACTTGCAGTGGATTTTTTAAACCATTACTAGGTGCATTTTAATGCACTCCAAGCTTGCTTTCAACTTAATTTGACCCATATTAAAAGCAAAAAAAAAAAATCCATGTTATCATTTAACTCAGTTTAAAATTTGCCCTTTGGTTCTAATGGCCTCTGGTATATATTAATATCCGCAATTGTTGACTCTGGCGATTGCGACTTTCAGTTGTCTTAGCTGCTTTTCAGGGTTTTAGGAAAGTCATTTTTGTTGCCCATATTAAATTGACTATAATATTTTTAAGATTCTTTAAAACTTCGCTCACATTAGCCCATTTGTTGTTTTAGCAGGTCTTAAGTTGTTTCAGCTGGGTTTTGGTTAAATATTTTAACTTTTTAAAAATTATCATCTGATGTTATAGCATTTTAAGAATGTGATTACATTATTTCAGTGCTTTCACAACCATAGGCACCCTGGTGGCAAAGTGGTTAAGAGCCTGGCTGTTAACCAAAAGGTCAGCATTTCAAATCCACCAGCTGCTCCTCGGAAACCCCGTGGGGCAGTTCTACTCTGTCCTACAGAGTAGCTGTGAGTTGGAATTGACTTGATGGCAATAGTTTTTTTTTTTTTTTTGGTTCACAATCATAACTACTTTCCATATTTTAATAACTTACTTAGTTCTCATCTATTCTTAAAATATGACTTTGAGATATTAGGGGGACGGACTGTAAAAATCAATTTTATGAGACTACTCGAAAATATATATTAGCCGTATTTTTGACACAAAGGGCCGATACAAAAGTTTTAATGGAAAGGATATACAAAGAATAAGATGATCTTGGTCCCAGCCCTGGCTCTTCCCATCAAATAACTGTCATACCAGTGAGTTGAAGTCATTTCAACTCTTCAGGTCTCAGCTTTCTCATCTGCAAAATGGACTAATACGTTTTGTCCAACTTCGAAAGGTGACAGGGTATCTGGTATGACAGTGGTTCCAATCTTCACAATTTTTGCCATCTCACAGGCCCACATGGATGTCTATTTATTTAATATTTTTCTTTAAATTTTTCAAAACAAATTTTATCTTACCATGGTAAATGAAAAACCCATATCATTTTCCATCAGTGAAAGGTCACGGTAAAATAAATGCAAAAGAAAACAAAACAATGTTATAAAATTCTAGCTAGGTACTACTGAAGACCAGTTCAGGCTAGACAATTATTAAAGGCATAGGTAGCACCCATTTGAAATTTTATCTTGATGTAAAAAATATGCGTGTGTGTGTGTGCGTGTGTGTATATGCGTGTGTATACATATATACATGGAGTTGAAAGGAAAGACTTTCTCATTCTATTATTCACTATTATTTAATGAGGTTTCTTAATCCCACCTAACATCGAGGGATGAACTACCACCAGCGGTGTAAGTTTGACACTTTTTGAAAAGCCGATGTGGTGAAACAGAGTTCAATCATTTTCCAGAAACCAGCTTCCGTGGCTATTTAGATCCTCTCCTTTATGTATTATTGCCTGTTTCTTTGCCAGTCCAAGGTGAACCGTGTTGTATTAAAAGGTCAGAAATGTGAGATGACCTATTTTAACTCTTAGTAACACCAGAGACCTTTAGGAGGAAGAAATAATTTGTGACATAATGGACAGTCTACCTTGCTGGAAGATGGTGTCCCCATGCAAAATGGAGTTGCCGCAATAAGCGTCGCTCAGAAGATGGCAAAAACATTTGAGGTTGTTTTAGTCTAGACTAACTGATGGTCTTTACTACATTACAGATATTCAAAAGTGTTTTACGAACTCTCTTCTTACACTAAATGTATGCCATTATGTTATTATTCCAAGAGACTTGGAAACTGAAGCTCTGAGAAATTAAGTGACTTGTCCAAGGTCACACACCAAGGTAGGATGATGTCACTGGCACCCAAGTCTCCAGCTCCCAGCTCAGTGTTCTCTCTACTTCCTGCACCCTGGACCCTTGCTCTACTGTGTCTCACGTTCACACTTGGCATCTTCTGACTCTTCTCCAATTAACACAGACGTCAGTCTTTTGTTCTAAGTCTTAGATTCATTAGCCCTACATCCCACAAGATCTTGACCCCAGTGGCTTCCACCCCAGACTGAAAGGCTCCAGTGTGGTTCTGGCCTCTTTGGGGGTCCTTCTGATTGCTGATGGGCTGATACCAGCCGTGGCTACAGGCCCTTGGCTCTGTGTTTTCACTGATCCAAATTACCTTAACAACTCTTGCCCCATCAATAACTCTGTGGTCAAACCCTGAATGCCTCTCAAGTGCTTTGGCCTTTTGCATTAGGATCCTTACTCCAGGAGCCTTCAACTGTAACTAGTAACCTTGTGACCAAAAGACACTTAGTGACTCCTTTCACTTAAGACGCCATCTCTCCATACGGTCAAGGAACAAAAGGTCCAGGAAGGGAGGACACTGAACCAACCCTGCTTCAAACTACACTCCACCTCATCTTTATTGCACTCCCTGACTCACTGTCTCCCACCAACTCCTCAGCCTTCATTCTGCTGGCCATACACTCTGACTGTCTTGTTCTATATCTACTTTGGAGGCTTAATTGTCCTGAGTCTCTGTCTTCCCAAATTTACTACTTTATCTCCTGGATCATGGTATGCCTTCTACAAAGGAACTGGAAAGTTTTCCTCATGAACTACCCCATGGGTGACCCAGCAGATTGTTGTTGTTGGTAGTTGCCATTGAGTCAGCTCCAACTCACGGCGACCTTATGTAACAGAATGAAATGTCGTCCAGTCCTGTGCCATCATCATGATCATTACTGGTATGCTTGAGACCACTGTTGTGGCTTTTGTGTCAATCCATCTCATTTGAGGGTTTCCTTCATTTTCACTGACCCTCCACTTTACCAAACATGGTGTCATTTTAGAGTGTTCAGTCTCTCCTGATGAAGTGTCCAAAGTAAGCGAGCCAAAGTTTTGCCATCCTGGTTTTATTTTTCTAAGACTGACTTGTTCATTCTTCTGGTAGTCCATGGTATACTCAATATTCTTCACCAACGCCACAATTCAAATGCATCAATTCTTCTTCTCTGTTCCTTTTCCACTGTCCAGTTTTCACATCCATGTGAGGCAACTGAAAAGACCACAGCTTGGATCAGGCACACTTTAGTCATCGAAGTGACACCTTGCTTTTTAAAACTTTAAAGAGGTCTTTTACTACAGATTTGCCTAATGCAATACGTCATTTGATTTCTTGGCTGCCGCTTCCATGGACATTGATCACTGATTCAAGTAGAATGAAATCGTTGACAGCTTCAATTTTTTTCTCCATTTATCATGATGTTGTTTATTGGTCCAGTTGTGAGTATTTTTGTTTTCTTCACGTGCAGGCATAACCGGTACTGAAGGCTGTAGTCTTTGACTTTATCAATAGGTGCTTCAAGTCATCTTCATTTTTGGCAACCAGGGTTACAACATTTGTCTATCGCAGGTTCTTAATGAGTCTTCCTCCAATCCTGATGCTGCATTTGCTTCTTCTCCATAAAGTCCAGCCTCTTGGATTATTTGTTTAGCACACAGTTTGAATAAGTAAGGTGAAAGGATGTAACTGTGAAGTACCCTGAGTCCCTCCTCCCTCCACATACCCCCCAAAAGTCACCAACAAGTGGGTGTTGGGCAAGAAATATCCTACTCATGGTTATCTATGTTCTAAGATTCAATTCTTCCTTCCTCTCTTAATAATAACAATAGTGAGGATCATAAGAGCCACTAACAATTACTGAGCACTGAATAAATACCAGGAATTTTGCTAAGAATCTTATGGGGGTAGGTACTATGATTTCCCCCATGTTTACAGATGAGAAAAATGAAGCTTGAAGAGGTTAAGTAATTTGTCGAATGTCATAATGCAAGGCTGTGGGTCTAGCGTTTGAAACCAGACGATTCCCAATCCTCATCTGTTCAGCTGTCCTGCACAGACTGTGACAGCAACCACTTCTTCAGAATATTAAGGGAAAAAAAGTTTCCCAAAGAGAGCATTTTACTATCTTGAAAGAAATTTCATTCTACGTACACAGGAGACAAACACCATTTTTCCTTTTATGGCTACTCCTCACTTCTAATTCTCTCAATGGCAAATCTGTTTCAGAGGTAAAGAAAGTAGGTTAGTCATGCTCACATCAACTATTTTAGACCCAATATCCAACCCTGAAAATTGTCCCTCAGCAGTTTGTTCAGACTATTCTTATACAAAGCAAACACTCAGGCAATCTAATCTGTCTAAACATTTATATCCCACCCAATCTTTTTAAACTTTGGGTTCTGCCAACACTTTGTGAGGGACCTTGGAGGGAAGTTCCCATGGCTCATTTTGTGTTGCATGAAAATATAAATGTCAGCATTGGCAGCAGCTCATTAGGTCCTGCTGGTAACTACAAAGTACAATACTTTGGTACTTTCTCAACATGGGCTCTCTCAGAACAGGCAAAAAAGGGTCTTAACTGAGAGTCCCCAGATTTCAGCCCTGACATCAGTTATGCTGTATTCTAGAGCTCCACTGAAATGCCTGGAACATAAACCTTCCAGCCAGATCCTGCTGCCCAGGCCCAGTGAGCCCCACTTTGCTCAGTGACTGGAAATAAAGAACTTCATCCCTGGTGTCTTAATCACCTAGTGCTGTTATAATAGAAATACCGAGTGGATGGCTTCAACAAAGAGAAGTCTACTCTCTCACAGTCCAGGAGGCTAGAAGTCCGAATTCTGGGTGCTGGCTCCAGGGGAAGGCCTTCTCTCTCCATAAGCTTTGGAGAAAGGTCTTTGTCATCAGTCTTCCCTTGGTCTGGGAGCATCTCTATGCAGGCACCTCAGGTCCAAAGGATGCACTCTGCTCCTGGCACTGTTTTCCTGGTGGTATGAGGTCCCCATGTTTCTCTGCTCGCTTCTCACTTTTATATCTCAAAAGAGATTGGCTTAAGACACTACCTAATCTTGTAGACCTCAACAGTGTAATTGCTGCTAATCCATCTTATTACATCATAGTGACAGGATTTACAACATATAGGGAAATGACATCAGAAGGTAAAATGTAAACAATCATTCAAGGGAATCATGACCTAGCCAAGTTGACAGATATTTTGGGGTGACACAATTCAATCCATGACACCTAGGTTCACCATTGCCTAGTCCTTCAGCCACTAGGAACCAAGCCTGGGAGCCTAATGGGCTTCCATCTCTACAAGCAACGGTCTTAGGTTGGGGTGTGATGCATAGGAGGAGCCAACATGACATCTAGGCGCTTGCAAAGTCACAGTTCTGTGTTACTCACCCTCAATAAAGGTAGACCTGTGTCTGACCTACAGCTCTCTCAAAATTCTGGGACAATCGCCTCCATAACACCTTGGGACATCTTGGGCTTCCGTATTCATTCATTCACTCTCTTACCGGTCCTCCTTCTCTCCCTCCTACCTCTCAACCCCCTCCTCTCTTTCTTTCTAATTTTTATTGTGTTAGGTGCTAGGGAGATAATGAGAGTAAAACCAACAGTTCTGTTCTCATGGTGGATCTGAATGAGGGGACTATATATTCACCTGTTGCTCACCAAGTCCATTTCTTCTTCACATTGAGTACACAGCTCAACTACCTTTCCCAGGATCTCTTGTAATGAGGTTCAGCCATGTGATTGGGTTCTGGCCAATGGAATGTGGGTAGAGGTGATGTACCCTACCTACAGACTTGGTTGATGAAACCTCCCACACAACTCCATATGCTTTCTCTCTTCCATTGTACACAGCCCTGTAGTAGAGATCCACTGGAGGCCCACAAGGCCCAAATGGATAGTGGATCCATAGATGGAAAGAGCTAAACTCCCTGCTGGACTATTTGGCACAGAGTACTACCCACAGACATCCACCTATCCACACTGGTCTGTGATGTGAGTGAGAAACATCTCTTGATTGTGTTCAGCCACTGAGATTTGAGGGTTGTTGTCATAGCAGCATACCTATGCTTACCAATACTCCAGGCATGAGATCAAATGACTAATTACGTCTTGCTTCTTTGGCAAGGATCCTAAGGAAGTGTTTCTTTCCAGGAATACCTAAATTTTTGCCCAAATTGAGGGCCCCAAACTTGGCTCAATTCTTCACATAGATAGGAACCCATAGAGAGCAGGTTAGTCTTGTTTCTTAAGAATTTAACAAGGATTATTTTAAAATAATGAGAATATGACAAGAGACGATATTACGAATCGGTGGAAGGAAGGTAGACTATTCAATAAATGGTGTTAGGACAACCTAGCTATAGAAGAAAATTAAAATTAGATTCATATTTCACACTCTACAAAAATAAACTCCAGGTAGATTGAAAACTTAAATGTGAAAAAGCAAAACTTTAAAGCTTTTAGAGGTATAAATAGGGTGATGTATGTAATGCAAAGGAGTAGGGAAGAATATCATGAACAGGACACAAAAGCACAAACCAAAAGGAAGAGATTAGTAAAAATTGATTGTATTAAATTAACAATTCAGCATATGTCCACACAGAAACTTCCACATGAATGTTCACAGCACGTGGTGTAATGGGTTGCTTTTGTGTGGCCTTTCTCACCATGGTCTTGTAACTCCCACCCAGGGGACTGGGCAGGACTGTGTGACAGGGTAATTGTGGCCCACCCCAGGGATTGGTCGGTTTTGCTATTGCTTTAGGCTTGAAATGAGACACCCTAGAGGCAGGAAAGAGGTGAGCCCACCACCACCAAGGAAGGAGAGACCGGCAGAAGAGACCTACAGGAGACAGCGCAGTGGGCTTTTCCACCCAAAGAGTAAGAAAGCTGGATGCTTTTGGGCAGAGGCTTAGGGCCAGGGAGAGGCATGCCTGTAAGCACAGCTGGGAAAAGGCTGTCCTGATGGAAGAACTGTATCCTGAATAGTTACTTCCCTAATAAACTCCATAATCGTGAGTTTGGTCTGTGAGTTCTATGTGGCCACTGCAATGAATAATTGAAGCCAGGAGAGAAGTAGAGTGCTTTGGGAGGGACGGTTGGTGTCTGAATTGGTAAAGATGGCGGAGAGGGGAGGCTTGTCTGACTTTCAACTCATAGGAATTGGCCTTGGGCTGTTGATCTTGATTCTCTTTACCCCTTCTGAAGTTAGAAAGAGTCAGACACTGCCCCCACGCCATTTTCACATAGAAGCATTAGTCATAACAGACAAAAAATGGAAACAACCCAAATGTCCACCAACTGATGAAAGGATGAATGAATGGAGTATTACTCAGCCATAAAAAGGAACCAAGTACTGAGTCATGCTACAACTTGGAGGAACCTCGAAAACATCTGACTAAGTGAAAGAAGCCAGACATAAAAGATCACATATTTTATGTTTCTTTTCATATAATATATCCTGAATGAGAGAATCCATAGAGACAGAAGAAGACAAGGGGTTACTGGGGAATGACAGGAGGGGGATGAGAGAGATTACTTAGCGGGTACAGAGTGTTTTCACGGTGCGATGAAACTAGAGAGAGCAGGTGGTTGCACAACACTGTGAATACACTAAATACCACTGAATTGTATGTTTTAAAATGGCTAATTGCATGTCACACAAATTTCATCTCAATTTAAAAAATGAAATTAAACTTTATAAAATTAAAAAAAAATTAAAATTCAGTACAACAAAAGCCTTCACAAGCAAAGTAAAAAGAAAAGCAAGAATCTAGTACAGGGGTCAGCAAAATGGGCCACGGGCCAAATCTGGCCCACTACCTGTTTTTGTAAACAAAGTTTTATTGGAACACAGTCATCCCCATTTGTTTACATATTGTCTACGGCTGCTTTCACACTATAACACCGAGTTGAGTGATTGCAACCGAGACTGTACAGTCCAAAAAGCTTAAAATATTTATCTGGCCTTTTATAGAACAAGTTTGCCAACCCCTGCCTGGCCTGGAAGAAGGTATCTGCAATACATATAACTGACAGAAGATCCCATCTTTCATGTGTGTACACGTGGAGGCACTGTCTGGTCTATAAGACCTAGTGAGTGGGAACACCTAAGTGTCCATCAAAGTGATAATAGATAAGTTGTGAAGTGCTGGTCTGCTGGAATATTACGCAGCAGGAGTGAACTGGATCTACACGTGTGGACAAAGATAGCTTTTAGATAAAAGTTGCAAAGCGGAACATACAACATGTTGTTGTTGTCTGCTGTCAGGTGTCACTGGGTCCATTTTCAACTCATAGCAAGCCCATGCGACAGGGCGGAACTGCCCCATAGGGTTTTCTTGGCTGTAATCTCTATGGAAGCAGATTGCCAGACCTTTCTCCCACAGAGCCACTGGGTGGGCTAGACCCACCAACCTTTCGGCTAGCGGCCGAGAGCTTAACTGTTGTACCACCAGGGCTCCTTAACATGCAACATAATACTATTTTAAAAACACATTGAACTAGTACCATATATTTTGCTTGGGTACATGCATAAGTCCTAAAAACAAAAAAACATGCAGAGAAGGATATTCACTTCCTTCAGTGTAGTTTCTGCTGAGGAGTCTGGGGAACGGGATGGGATAGTGAGATAGACTTTAGCTGTTTCTGCATTATTTCTTTAAAATTTTTTAATCAAATATGGCAAAATGGTAGCATGCATTATATGAGTAGCAAGTAACTACGTTTCACTGTTTTCTATGCTTTTCTCTACATTTGAAATTTTCTAATTTAAATAATAATTATAATAATATTGAAAACAAGAGTGAAAAAGGCCAGATCACTTCTACCAGGTAAAACCCAAACCAAACTCGTTGCTGTCCAGTCGACTCTGACTCATAGGGACCTCATGTGAGGGAGCAGAACTGCTCTATAGGGTTTCCAAGGCTGTAATCTTTACGGAATTAGACTGCCACATCTCTTTTTCGTGGAGCAGCTAGTGGGTTCGAACAGCCAAGCTTTTGGTTAGCAGACCAGGGTTTAACCACTGCTCCACCAGGGCTCCTTTGCTACTGGATAAGCCTTTAAAATATAGCTACCAAATTAGAAGGCAAAGGCAATTGTGCTCCCCAAATGGAAGGCAGTACAGTTTTGGAACAGGACACAGCTGAGTTTCAGTATCATCTCTGCCACTTGCTAGCTACCAAGCTCTCCAAGCCTTCTTTTCCTCTCTCTGAGAATAAAGGCAGTATCTATCTCACAGGTTTGTTACTAGAATTAAGTGAGATAACACACACAAAGCACTCTGCACAATGCAGACACATACTAACTACTCAATCAATGGTAGATACTGTAGTTGCTATTTTTATTATTACACACAAAGTATTCAGTACAAATTGACAAATCAATACCCAAAATCAGTAAGATCAGCAGTAATCACAAGTCACCCTAAAAGGCAGAAAGTGTTTCAAAACAGGCAAACAAGATTTGGCTGGATTCTTTTTTTTTAAATGTGAGCTATGAAAAGCAATTCATAAATGTGAAGAAAGACTGCACTATTGGAAGAGTGCTGTCTGCCTAGAGTCTCAAGAAGGAAAGAAAGTCCTTGGAGCATGAACTATCCCCATGCTGGCTGATGGTACCATGCAGTATGCTACCTTCTGCAACTTTCATTTGAAATTTATCTTTGTCCATACATGCAGATCTAAGTCCACTCTGGCTGTATACCCTTCCAGTGTAGGAGCATTTCACAGTTTGCTTATCTATATATTTGTTCATCTACACGCTGGGAAGACAGGATCCTGGACAAATGGGCTGTCTGTTTTTTAGATGCATGTTTTCTGATCATGGAAAAGGAAACCTTAGACTCTCCATGACATGAAGCTAACCTAGGCTTCCTCTTGGCATAGGACCAGGCAATGTTTCATTGCGTTATTATACATGGGGTCACCATGAGTTGGACCAACTCAAAGGCAACTAATAACAATACAGGGTAGAGGAAGCTAGATTCAATGGTCAGATTCAGTGTTCAAGCAACCTTTTATTAAAGATCCTATAATATCAATAACTACCATAGTGCTGGAAACACCAGTGGCATAGTGGTTAAGTGTCACGGCTGCTAACCAAAAGGTCGGCAGTTCAAATCTACCAGGTGCTCCTTGGAAACTCTATGGGGCAGTTCTACTCTATTCTATGGGTCTCTATGAGTCAGAATCATCTCGACCATAGCACTTGGCACTTTGCAGAATAATTCATGGAATCCTCACTAGAATTCAGTAGGGCAGGCATTACTACCTTATTTTACAAATGGGAAAACTGAGGTCCGGCGAGATAAAGTAAGATTACACACAAAGTCGCATAATGTCAGCAGGAGGGCTAAGTCACCAACCTGCGTTTAACTCACTCCAGGTCCAACTGAACGGTGCACGTCCTTGCATCATATTATGTTAATTGCTCTTCAAACTGAATAACAACTGGCTTCCTATATACCGATTTCTTTAGGAGGAAGAATGTGGGGCCGGCGAACGTGAACTTCTAGATCACTTGGTAGTTACGTTTCTCTCTTAATAATTTGGCGCTCATGCCATGTGTCACTAACGGATTGAGTTTCTGATTTTGCAGGAGGGAGCAACAGGCTCTGTTATGTTGGGTTCAGACAAGGCACCCCCACTTTAGGGGTGCTGCCAGAGTGCTAGCCAGCCTATCCTAACCCCACTTTCTGTCCAAATTCAAAATTTATCGAATTTGTCGTTAGCTGCTATGGAGTCAGCCCCTGACTCACGGCAATCCCAAACACAACGGAAGGAAACATTACCCAGTCCTGTGCCATCCCCGTGATCAGCTGCAGACTGGACCACTGTGATCCACAGGGTTTTCACTGGCTTATATTTGGAAGTAGATTGCCAGGCTTTTCTTGCTAGTCCATCTTCATCTGGAAGCTCTGCCGAAACCCATTCAGCATCATAACAACACGCAAGCATCTACTGACAGACAGGAATTTCAAAATATCTACTGCATAATCAAGGCAACTGGAGAAAAAGAACATGGTCCACACAGAAGAAGCTGGTCTCAGAAGGGGAAGAGATTGGGCATCGTACAATACCACTGCTTAGCCCGACAAAGCATGTGAGACTCCTCCCCGCCCCACTCACAAACACTTTTAGGTTACACTCTCAGGCCTGGCGTGAGCCTGACTTAGTGCACCAAAGAGCGGCTGGCACAAACTATTCGGCAAAAGTATTAACAGGCACCTTTTATTTCTCCTTCAGCAACTTCATCAGACTGTTATTGCCCGAGTAAAAGGAGGAAGGTCCAGCTCTGGCAGAGGTAACTTCCGTAAACCAATGTGTTAATCAGCCATTTTTTCACGGTCTCCCTCCTTTTCAGTTGTTACCCCAATGGCATTAGAAAAAGGTCATTCAGCCCAGCATTTTTCAGCAGGCTCTCATGATATCTCTCCTTTCTAGGCATTGATCCTTTACTCTTCAAAACCTGCTGCTGTTGTTGTTCGTAGGTGCCATCGAGCCAGTTCTGCCACATAGCAACCCTGCGTGATGGCAGAACTGCCCCATAGGGTTTTCTAGGCTGTAATCTTCACGGGAGCAGACTGCCAGGTGTTTCTCCTGTGGAGCCACTAGGTCGGTTTGAACCACCAACCTTTTGGTTTGCAGCTGAGCACTTAACTATTGTGCCACCAGGGCTCCATTAAAAACCTATCACAAAGCTTTAATACAAACTCAGGGACTTTTACAAAAAAAAAAAAAAAAGAATCTTGAAACAGCAATTATTCAAAGAACAAAGCAAAGATGTGTTGCAGGATGCCCAACAAGCTTCAGTGTAAATAAATCTCAGCCAATCAACCAGGGCCGATCACGTCAATGTTTAATCATTTATTTCAACAAAGTCTTTAACTGAAAAACTCATTCAGCGATAACAAGGGCCACATGATGGTCACCCAAACTATGGGTGCCAGCTTGAAAATCTACAAGATAGTGGGTGTGTATTAAACAATTAAGGAGCCCTGGTGGCACGGTGGTTAAGTGCTCAGCTGCTAACCAAAAGATCAGCAGTTTGAATCTACTGGCCACTTCACGGGAGAAAGATGTGGCAATCTGCTTCCGTAAAGAAGGGTTTCTTTGGAAACCCTATGGGGCAGTTCTACCCTGGCCTCTAGGTTCGATGTGAGTCAGAATCGACTTAACAGCAATGGACCAAACAATCCCCATTCAAAACTCTCCTCATAAGTATGCAGTGGCCTCAATTTTCCAAGAAGCGAAAATACGGTGCTGGGAAAGTGCATAGATATCCAACATAGGAATGACACAAGACCATGCTGAAAGCTGTCTTGAACCTGTTCTACAGAGCTCTGCGTCTCTCACCTGTGTGGAGGTAGGACTCCTTTAACTACAGCCCTGTTCCTTTTTTTTTTTTATCAAACTCTTATAAAAAGTGAAAGACTCCCCTGGGGCCTCATGATCAAAGTCGAATTCAGAATTACAAGAATGAAATGTAACAACTTCTGTGCTGATTTCATGCCACTCTCTTTAAGTAGACTCAGGGGCCACTGTCAAGAAGGAGCTGCTCACTGTGTGAAGATGGGGATAAATCTAGAGACAAACCACTAAGCAGAAATCATCCCTGGTGGTACAGGACAAAAATAATAAACATAAGCATTCACTTGTAAATCTTACCAATAAATTCCTAAAATTCTTGTGTCTAAAATTTAGCCAAACCTGTATAGGAATCTGCTTCTAAGGCAGGCTCTTAGATACGACTTCAGTGACATGATTCTGCTAAGGCAGCAGTTTCTCTCTGCTGCCATTCCCGGTATTCATTCTCACATCTCCACTCCTGCTATATGTTGTTGTTAGCTGCTGTCAAATCCACTCCCACTTACGGCGACCTTACAATATAACAAAATGGTATCTGGTCCTGGTCATCCTCATGATCACCTTTGTGGCTATTGTGCAAATCCATCTCACCGAGGGTCTCCCTCACCTTTGCTGGCCCTCTACCTCACCAAACATGATATCCTCTTCCAGCGATTCATCCTTCCTGATGACGTGTCCAAAGCAAGCAAGTTGGACAACGTTCTGTTGTGATCCATAAGGTTTTCTTTGGCTAATTGTCGGAAGCAGATCACCAGGCTTTTCTTCCTAGTCTGTCTTAGTCTGGAAGCTCCACGGACCCTGGGTGACCCTGATGGTATTTGAAATACCAGGGGCATAGTTTCCACCATTACAGCAACACGCAAGCTACCCCAGTACCACAAACTGACCAGTGAAGGTTCTGTTAAACAGCTACCCCTTAATCTTTCAACTTTACCACCAATGCAGTATTTTTAAAACTAAGCCATCTTTTCAAAACAATATACATGTCTTCCCTGCTCCCAACCCAAGAGGAGGCATTCAGGTGATACTGGTGGGACCTCCATTGTCTACTACCTGTTTGAAAACTTGGAAGCTATCCCTGACTTCTTACTCTGCTCACACCCAGTGAGTGCAAATATCTCACCACATTTTGCTTCATAATTTCTCTTGCACCCCAAGATTTACCTTGACTTCTCGTTTGAAGGCCATCCCTATATTCACTTTCGAGGATGATGTAATACATATCTATTGCTATCTGTTATTACCGTTTATCATAGGTTGTGGATTCCACACTAAAAATGTAGCCAGAAAACGTTTGATATATAATCTGATACATTTTCGTTCCCTGAGTTCCTGTTGCCCCAAGGCGCTCCATCTCTTGAAGCTGAAGCGTCTACAACTTCACAGGGAAGATGGATACAGCCTTGAACAAAGAAGTCATTGCTAACCCTACAAGTTTAAAACAGCATTTTGTAAGTTCCTGATCTGAAGGCTCGTCTGGAAACCGAGGCTTCCAGGAACAACAATCAGGCTTTGTGAAAAAGAAAATAAAAATTATTTGTGGGTTCTGAGGAGGCCGAGCTGGGAGGACTGACCACAGAGGAGACACACTCAGAGGATATGAGGTCAGAGCAGGGGAGGTCGTGCTTCATTTCCTGTTTGGAACTCTGGGAGGAGGTCACCCCGTAGGGGGCCCTGTGTCAACAAGAAGTGGCCATAGTGGAGCAGAAAAGGCCGTGCGGCGGCGTATAGGCTGAGAGAAGAGCTTTGCTACACAGCGCTAGTTCCCCACAGCCTGCAGGGAGGTGAACCAGTTGTCTAAGCATGGCCTGGCAGGGCAACAGAAGTTAGAAATCTAGGTTCAACACAAGCAGGGCATAGAGTGCATGGATATTGTGGCTGGAAGCCAAGGCAGGAACCGTCACTGGCTGCACAGTTAGGGCCACTCAAAGGCCAGGTAGGTCCCGCTGTATCAGCAAGAGACGAGGAGGGGTGAAGCAAGGAGCCCCAGCTGAGCTGGCGGCACAAAAACACCACTGAGGAGGCCAGGACCCAGAGGGCAGTATGTGGACTCTGCAGTGCTCCTATCACCACTGCCACAGGGCCACTCACCTCAATGTGCTCCTGATCCCAGAAGCCACCCTGGGGTGGGGGGAGGAGGCAGAACTCCAAGTAGAGAATAGCCCTGAACTTTCACTGACTGGTCACCATACTGAATCTTTTGAGTAATTATCCCCCAAAAGACTGTTTTAAACAGGACAAGAGAGTACCATGAAGGTATGCATTTTTATTTGACCATCTTTGAAACCAGGCACACATAAGTTGTATTTGGTTATAGAAAAATTTTAAAATTAACATTTCTATTCATCTAAGTCTGTTATGTAAATTTTAAACCTCCCACAACAGGCATTGTTACTATTCAAAATACCTAAACCTGCGCTATGGTACGCTGCAACCAAGTGGTGGTGATGCTTTGGCTGCAACTTTGTGATACAAATAAGGCTATGCTCTAAGCATGGTTTATCTGAGGCCAAGAGCACAACAACCTCTTTGCTCTTTTAAAACAATGAATATAGAGTACATTCTTATGGTAATTGATCAAAATCAATAGTACCAAGCCTAAGTTTTGTGATAATATAAATAGTTCCAGCCTAAAGCAAACAAAAGAAAAAATTTCAAGGTATAATTCAATCTTTGTCTCAACAAACTGTTATCAAATCCTTAAAAAGAGCTATGATCATATGCCTAAAATGTTCCTTTCAAACTCATCAAGAAGCATTTCTACTGAGAGGATTAATACTCTTTAAAGACTGGGAAAAGCTCTAAGACTTTTGGGAAGTATGTATTTAAAGTTAAAAAAAAAAAAAAATTTTTTTCCCCCCAGACAAAAGAATCCCCACAACGAAAGCCCCTATCTGCCTCATCATCTGTTTTAGGGCATTGGAGCTAATTTAAATGACGGCTTTAACTTGCTTTTGTTGGTAGAAGTCTGTACTGTGGTTTTTCTGACTACCTGTGTCCCCATTCTAGTAGAGACACTACAGCTAAAGAAACGGTCTTGCAGAACAATGATACTAGTAATGGCATGAAAGCCACAGACAGCCGGTGTCAGTATTGACCTGCCCAGATGGAGGGAGGCTCTGTGTGGACCACGAGTCACAGGCAGGAGGTCACCTGCTTGGGACAGGGGTAACTATGATAATTCTAAAGGTCAAAAACTGACATGATTCTCCTAAGAAAGATTTCTTTTCTTTTTTTTTTCCCGGAACAGAATCTGTTCTCCCCTCAAAGCAGTTTAAGGGTGATGGAAAAATCTGGGAATGGTTAATGGTGATGGATGGACCATGTGATGAACACAATGTTACTGAACTGCACATGTGAAGATTGTAGAAATGGGCACTGTTTTGTTACCTATGTATTTACCACAATAAAAACTGCTTTAGAAAAGGCAGCTTTTAAAAAATTTTTTGAAATCATCCATATATTGAAATGAATTTTATCATCCATCTATTCATTCATTCCAACGAATACATATTACGCCCCATTACGTGCCAGGTACCATTCAAGCAAGTATAGATACGGCAGTAAACAAGACACAGAAAGTCACTGCTGTCATGGAGCTTTCATTCTAGGTAAATAAGTAAACTAACTCCATAATTTCAGAGAGTTAAAGGTTATGAAAAAAATAAACAGGGTAACGTGATAAGCAGTGAAGACCTCTCCGAAGTGACAAGCGAGGTGAGAAATGCGCGACAAGGAAGGAGCCACAGGAAGATGTCAAGGTCAGATCATTCGAAGCAATGCAAACAGCAAGTGCAAAGGCCCCGCTGGGGGAAGGCAGAGAAGGCCAGTGTGGCTGGAGTGAAGTAAGCCAGGGAGAGTGTGGCATGAGGCCGGAGGTAACTCATCATGTGTGGCATGGGAGGTCATAAAAAAGAAAAAAGAAAAAAAAAAATCTGGATTTTCTCCCAAGTGCAAGAGGAAGGCAACAGAGAGTCTGAATCAGGGCAGTGTTGCAAATGATCACTGCATCATGCTATGTGGGTAGTGAGCTGTGGGGAGGGGTTGGTGAAAGCGAAGGCAAGAAGGCACATGGGAAGGTGTTTGCAGCAGCCAGGCCAGAGATAATGGTGGTGTGCCCTAGGGTGGCAGCCTAGAGGCAGCGGAAGAGGACATACAGAGGATACACGTGGGAGGCTGAGAAGGCAGGGCTTGCCGAAAGACTGAACAGGAGCGAGGGCAGAAAGGCTGGTCTCAAGGATGACTCCCTAAGTATTTAAATTTAATAGCTGGGTGGATGGTGATGCCATTTACTGAGGGGAAAACAGATTTTACAATATTATACATATGCATAAAACATACTAAAAGAGAAACATTATATCAACATACAATGCTAAATTCATCATTTACAAGTCTAGGGGTAGACAGCAAGGTTCAGTAAACAGACAGCAAATGGGAACACCATCATGTAAATCCCAGGACCAGACTAAGAAGGGCAAGGAGCATATAGGGCTTTTCTAATTATTTGAAATTTCTTGGAAGAAGTTGGATTCTAGGAGCTATTCAAGTGATGGGTGTGCCAGAGAATGTTGGATGTCTTCCAAAACCCATTATCTTCCATAATAATAGAATTTTTTAGCTGAGCTAATGGCTACCCTCTCCCAAGAGTACATTTCCTGGCCACCCTTGCAGCTAGATGCGGCCACTTGATACATTTTTAGCCAATGGGATGTAAGTGGAAGTGTCATATCACAACCTTCTAGAAACTTACATTTAAAAATAGAAGGTCTGTACCCTTTGTCCACCACCATCCCTTCTTCTTCTCCATCCTGCTGCCTGAAATGGAAATGTGATGGCTGGAACTTTGACTGATATCTTGAAATCTAAGAATTAGAGCCAAACCCTCCGCATGGAAGAGTGAAGAACTGGAAGGTCCCCGGCTTCTGAGGACGTTGTGGAAGTCTTTGGTACTTAACAACTGAATTAAACTGAGCTGATACGATTGGCACACTGTGATGGGCAAAATTACACAAGGTTCTGGGTATCTTTTTAACATAGTGATAACGGGTTTCTAAAGGATCTCTCCCTATCTCATGGTATAAGAGAGTTATAAAGTTTGTGTTGGTTTCCTAAAATGAAATAGTATCATATTTCATTTTGACATATAGATGGATGGAGGATGGACGGACAGACAGACAGGTGGACAGACGAATGGATGGGTAAAATTATAGCAGTAGAACAACTTGGATTAAAGGGGATATGGATTTATTTCTACTACAGCTCTAACGGCATTGCTTGAAAACCACTGCCCTAAATGATGGTGATGCTAGTGTTATCCAACTGATAGCTTTCTATGGTCTACCAGCTAAAATTCTTCCCCAAAGCTGATAAGAGTTGTATTTAGCAGTTGTATGAATAATAAATATTTGTAGGGTAAAGACAAACTGCACAGGTCGTGAGTCATCGATGTTTGGGCTCCACTGAGGGTACATATGGTAGAGCAGACACCAAAGGAGCAGAGGAGGATCAGGTAGCCCATGTTCTCAGTGTAGCAGGGCCTGCATGCCACACGTTATCTGCCAGGCACATCTTCTTTGTTAAGAATGGAAAAATAATCCCATGTGTCTATGGTTAATTGATCTTGGACATGGGTGCCAAGAATGTTCAACAAGGAAAAAATAGTCTTTTCAACAAACGGTGCCATGACAACTGGAAAGTCATATGCAAAGGCATGAAACTGGACCCCACCTCACCATTTACAAAAATCAACTCAAAATGGATCGATGACATAAATATAAGAATAAAACTATTAAATTCTTAGAAGAAAACAGCAGTAAATCTCCACGGCCTCCAATTTGGCAAGAGGTTCTTAGATATGACACCAACAGCACAAGCAACAACAACAGCAAAAAACAGATAAATTGGACTTAATTAAAATCAAGAATTTTTGTGCATCAAAAGACACTAGCAAAAGAGTGAAAAGACAACCTACGAGATGGGAGAAAATATCTGCAAACCATAGATCTGACAGTAACCTGAATATACAGAGAATACTTACAACTCAACAACAAAAAGACAGCCCAATTTTAAAATGAGTAAAGGATTTGAATGGGCATTTTTCCAAGGAAGATGGTCCAATAACACACGAAAAGATGTTCAGCATCATTAGTCATGAGGGAAATTTAAATCAAAATCACGATGAGATACTGCTTCATACCACTAGTACAACTATAATTAAAAATAAACAAAATGACAAGTATTGGTGAGGGTTTGGAGAAACTGGAACCCTCACAATGTTGCTGCTGGGCGTGTAAAATGTTGCGGCTGCATGGGAAAATAGTCTGGCGGTTCCTCAAAAAGTTAAACATAGAGATACCACATAGCCCAGCAATTCCGCTCATAAGTATACATACCCAAGAAAATTGAAAACTATGTCTACCCAAAAACTTGTCTAAATGTCCACAGCAGCATTATTCGGAATAGCCAAAAAGTGGAAACAACCCAAACGTCCTTCAGTGGATGAATGGATAGTCAAAATGTGGTATATTCACACCATGGAATATTACTCGGCCATACAAAAGAATGAAGTATTGATACATGCTACAAAATGGATGAAACTTGAAAACATTATACCTAGCGGAAAAAGCCAGTGACAAAGCCACATAGTGTATGTTTCCATTTATAGGAAATGTCCAGAATAGGCAAATCTACTCAAACGAACAAAAAAATAGACCAGTGGTTGCCAAGGGAAGATGGGAGAGAGGAATTGGGAGCTACGGGATTTCTTTTTAGGGTCATGAAAATGATCTGCTATTAGGGGGGACAGTTGGACAACACTGTGAATACACTGAGAACCACTGACCCGTACTTTTTAAAATAGTTACAGTTGTATCCCAGCTTTAGAATAAAAAACAAAGAAAAAGACAGAGATGTTCTGAACTTGCAAACCAAAGCCACGAATCATCTCTGCTATCTTTTCAGTTAAGTACTCAGGCAGGAGTAAGAATCAATGGGAAGTGCCCGTTACTTGAATCATTCTGAGAAAGTAGGAGCTTTGCAGGAACAATTTATTTTTTTTCTTTAATTTTTTATTGTGCATCAGGAAAAGCTTAGAGAGCAAATTTGTTTCCCATCCGATAGCTTGTACATAAAGTGTTCCATCCCATTGGCTTCATTTCTCCACAGTGTGTCAGCACTACGTTCTCCATTTCCTTCCATCCAGGTTTTCTACCCCTTCTTGCCTTCTCATCTTTGCTTTGGGGCAAATGTTGCCCTTTTGATCCTCATATAATTGATGTTCTAAGGAGTATGTTCCTCTCAGGTGCTATTGTTTATTTTATGGGCTTGTCTATTGTTTGGCTGGAAGGTGGTCTCTGGGAATGGCTTCAGTTCCAGGTCAGAAGAGTGTCTTAGGGCCATAGTCTTGGGGGTTCCTCTAGTCTCTGTCAGACCAGTAAGTCTGGTCTTTTGTGAATTTGATTTTTGGTTCTACATTTTTCTCCCACTCTGTCCAGGACCCTCTGTTGTGATCCTGCAGGAACAATCTTGGTCTTCAAGGTTCAGTGTGCGCACATACAGTATACTTAACATACTAGTCAATCATGTAGATGTGCAACCGAAGTATACTACTAAGCCACGTGTGAGAAAGATTGAACCTGTTGTGAAAACAATAGACCTCTATTGTCATTGTTGTTGGGTGCCTGTCGAGTTGATTCCGACTCATAGCGACCTCGTGTGACAGAACAGAACTGCCCCATAGGGTTTTCTAGGCTGTAATCTTTACTGCAGCAGATTGTCAGGTCTTTCTCCCATGGTGCTGCTGGGTGGGTTTGAACCATCAACCCTTCATTTAGCAGCCAAGTGCTTAACCGCTACGCCCCCAAGCCCATTGCTATCGAGTCAGTTCTAACTCCTAGTGGCCCTACAGAACAAAGGAGAACTGCCCTGTAGGGTTTCCAAGGCTGTAGTTCTTTACAGAAGCAGACTGCCACATCTTTTTCTCGCCAAGCAACTGGTGGGTTAGAACTGCTGACTTTTCGGGCAGCAGCCAAGTGCTTTAACCACTGCATCACCAGGGGGCTCCATTTAATAGACTTCTAACTAGGGTATGATGCTAGCCTAATGCACAGAGGGAAGGACCTGAGCATGTTACTCAGTCTGCCCTAACAACTAGCGAGGGGCGAAGCTTCCAGGACACACAGGCTAGAGAAAAGGGAGTCCCAGCCAAGAAGAGCAACTTTTTCAAGTCAGAGCTCCAGAGGATCCCTAAGAAGCAATGAAGGCCTCTGCAAGGTTGTCCCATAGCCTGGAAGGAAAGCGGTTTTCTCAATAGTAGGGCGTATGGATGGCCACAGGGCAAGGCTTGGAGAGAGCCCAAGAGAAATTCTGGGATATCCTTCCAGATTTGAAAATGATACCAGCTTAAAAATTTGAGAAATTTATGCTTATACGTCAGGCCGATATTTCCAAAGAATGTTCTATGAAGTAGGGGCGCAACAAGAGGATATTAATAAGCACTTTACATATGAGGGATATGCAATATGTTTGGGAAGCACTGGGTTAAGCATTTTTAATTTTTTTTTAAACTGCAGGACTTCTCAGAGCCTTTAATATGCTAATCTGCACTATGGATTATCAAGATGGTAATATAGCATGCAGCTTTCCTACTTTATTACCACAGAATTCCCTCTCAGACAGGCAGATATCTATGCGACGCCAGGTTGAGAAACATTGCTCATGCTGTGAGACAGAAACGCATAGTCAGCAAAACACACCAAAAAAACGCCCGTTGCAGTCGAGTCAATTCTGACTCATAGCGACCCTATGGTGACCATATGGGACAGAGCAGGACTACCCCATAGAGTTTCCAAGGAGCGCCTGGTAGATTTGAACTCCCAACCTTTTGGGTAGCAGCCGTAGCACTTAACCACAAGCAAATTAAAAAAAAAAAAAAAGCTCTCTTGTGTAACCCTTTTTGCATTTGAGCTGGTTTATCCAGCTTAGTTTCCTAGTAAAGATACCTGAGAAATGGGAAGGTGAACTGGAATAAGCATAGGCTTTTAAGACAGATAAACCTAAGTGTGACCTCAGTTTCCCCAGATGTAAAATGGTGATCACTCTCAGGGTGGTTTAGGAGGTTAAAAATGAGATAATATATTTGAAATACCTAGTGAAGGGGCTGGCACATAAGAGTATATATTAATTCTATTCCTTCCTCTTTCCGTATCCTTAAGCCTTCAAGCTCCTTATGTATCTGTTCAGAAACAGAAAGGAAAAAAAAAAAAAAGGTAGGTATCGTCACACTTCCTCCATTATTAATGTGACAGCAGCACTCCGGGTGGCCACATATGGTGGTGGCAACCTGGCCACCTCTAGAACCTGGAAACCCTGGGAGCTGGGCGACTGAGAGTAGAAACTCCAGAAGGATGGATTTAGAAGTGGCCTTGAGGGGTGCAAACGGTTTGTGCTCGAGTACTAACTGAAAGGTTGGCAGTGTGAAACCACCCACCAGGAGTGCTGCAGAAGAAAGGCCTGGTGACCTGCTTGCATGAGATCACAGCCATTGAAAACCCTGTGAAGTACAGCTCTATTCTGAAACACATGGGGGCATCACGAGTCGGAAGAGATTGGATGGCAACAGGTTTGGGGGGGCGGCGCGTGCCCGTGAGCGTGTTGGGAAGGGAGGCCTCTTCCAGCAGGGCAGGCCCCAAGGTCAGTGATACGTATGAACATTGCTCCTCTATTAAATAGTTTTCTCTCTGTTCATCCACTTCTCCTGGACAGCGTAACTCTGCATCTAAGGTAACCTTGTTCATAAGGGTAAGAAGAACTACCACATCTTGAGTGTGTCCTCGGTGCCAGGAAGTTTATAATAAAGACCTCATTTGGTTGCACAACATGATGAACATAACCAATGTCTCTGAACTGTCCATGTAAAAAATGCTGAACCGGCAAATGTTTTGTTAAATATATTTTTGCCACAATAAAAACAATATTTTCCCTAAAAAAAAAAAGTAACAAAATCTCATTAATCCACCCAGACACTATGAATTAACAGATAATGAAAATGAGTTCAGAGGCAGAATAACTCTGAAGGTCACAACTATTAAATGGCAGAGTCAAGATTAGAGCCTATATGTATGCAGCTCCAAACCCGCGTTAACCACCAAGGCCCACTGTCCTCAACTTGCTAAGAACTCCATCATCCCTCACGGTGGGGTCCCCTGCTTTCCAGCCCTGTGGCCAGCTCCCAGGGGTGGTCCTGGGAAGACAGCTCACCCACGTCAAGACCTGGTGTTTGACAGTAATTGAGCATGTCTCCATCTTTGTATCATCCATCCTTACACGGCAAACTGCAGGGGGTCCTTTCAGACTCAAGTATGTCCTCCAGGGACTGGTAATGTCTTGGGTTGGCATTTGTACTTTGATGTGT
This sequence comes from Elephas maximus indicus, assembly GCF_024166365.1. Lineage (NCBI taxonomy): Eukaryota > Metazoa > Chordata > Mammalia > Proboscidea > Elephantidae > Elephas > Elephas maximus. The sequence goes on along the minus strand of NC_064831.1, from coordinate 61,589,384 downwards.
GGCCAAGAAGATTAATGGAGAAAAACGTTTTCTTCCAGGTTGGTAGATAATTGACCATGTGATTTTCATTTTCCTATCGTCCATCAGCTCCGGGTTGTGGAGGAAAGTCTCCTATGTGCTGAGAGTTTTCCCGAGAATCCTTATTGGAAAATACTTATCCACCTTTCACCAGCAGCAGAATGGTTGGGGAAAGAGATGAAAAGAATATGTGTAACACCACTGGCGATTCATGGAAGAGAGATGGTGCAAAATAAGGCTCATGTGTTTGTTGCCCGGGCCAATAATCTTTATTGGACATATGTATTTGAAAGCATCTGCATCCATTTAGTAAGCATATTTATTTCGTAACAACACGAGATCATGGTGCCAAGATGATTAATGGGTTTTTACATTCTACCACTCTTTTTTACGTAAATCTACAGGTCTGTTGGGGGAGATTAATGACCAGTGATGGGGCTAATGTGCATGTTGGTTACTTATTTTCAGCAGGGATCTCTTAGATGGGATGTATTTTTATCACTGACAAGGTTGGAGACCACTGGAAACCCCTTGAGGCACCTTCAAAATCAGCAGCACCTGCACTCTCTGAAAACAATTTCAAATTTTTAGGTAATGCTCCGATGTTTTCCCAATGGAAAATAAGGATAGAATCCTCAGGCTGGGTGAGGAACCAGAAAGGAGGAAAGGGAATCTGGGCTGGAATTTTAGTGATAAATGTACTGCCAAACGCTTTTAAATATACAAGATAATATCCCCTATTATAACTACGCTGGACTATCTATGAAATGCTATTTTCTATACAACAAACTTCAGAATAAGTGACATCTCCCTTAAACTCCACTCAGTAGAGTTTAGGGTGAAGTAATAATTGCCAAGGCACCACCCAAGCTCTAAAGGGAGCAGAAGCCCCTCCCTCTTTCCCTTCACTTCTCACCTGCTGAGGGGGGACACAGACCATCCTGACAAAGCCCCCCCGAGCCCCCACCCCCGGTCACAGCCAGATGGGGCAGAGCTTCCATCATTGTTTCACCAAGAGCTGAAAGGTCCTGGCCTTTGCATGGACAGTGCTTTTGGTTTGTCTCTTTGGCAAGTTCACCTCCTGAGTGGTTTCTGGGATGAGATGGCCACCTTGGGAGACATCCTATGTGTAAAAAGGCTAGGAGTGGGCAACTTCGGCCAGTTCTGCCTTTGGTGCTCTTCCCTGGGGACTGTTTCTTGCCAACTGACCCTGAAGGTCATGCCTAGGGCAGACCAGGCAAAAGAAATCAGAGGGGGACTACTTTGGGTAGGCAAGGGGCCCATGTGATCCACAGTAAAGCAGCCCAAGGTTTCAACTCTCAGGAGCTCCTCAGAGGGGTCTGGAACATAAGATCCGGCCAATACCAAAGGTCCTGGTGGTGTTGTCTAGGCAAACATTCCTTGTAGTAACCATGCCAGAGTTATTATGTGTTATGGATTGAATTGTATCCCCCCAAAATACGTGTTGTAAATCTTAACCTCTATGCCCATGGTTATAATTCCATTCGGGAATGGGTTTTCTTTGTTATGTTGATAAGACAGGATTCGTGTAGGGTGTATTTCAAGTCAATCTCTTTTGAGATACAAAAGAGATTAGACAAGCAAGCAAGAGAAGCAGAAATGGGGGAGAGAGATGCAAAGCCACATGAAGATTGCTGAGTAGCAGAGGCTCAGAAAAGAGAAGGACCCTCTCCCAGAGCCGACAGATAAAGAAAGCCTTCCCCTGGAGCTGACGCCCTGAATTTGGACTCGTAGCCTGATAGACCCACTCACTAAACCAATAGGCAGTGAGAGAATAAATTTCTCTTTGTTAAAGCCATCCACTTGTGGTACTTCTGTTATAGCAGCACTAGATGACTAAGACAGTACATTGGGCTATGAATAACCTAGAGAACACCAGTGAAATATCCTCCTGTAGGGCCCAAGACTCATAGGACCCAGTTATGAGAAGTGTCACCAAGATGGACAGCTTTAAATGCAAGACTCCAGTAAAGAAGTACTATCAGTAAGATGGAAGAATCTGAAAGGGAAGATTCTAGAAGAAGTAACATATTCAAGAACCAGATATCAATTTCTAACAGACACATAGTCCCATATCTTCTTAAAAAAACAAAAACAAGCAAGTAGAAACTTCATCTTAAATTTATGACTTCAACTTATGAACTGACTTCTAAGAGTTCACATTCATAAGCTGGCACAGACACATTATTCTTTACAACTTCAGAGGCCATTTATCATTGGCCACCCCATTCCCTGTTTAGCCCAAGCAGGCAACCATGGTTTCCAGAGATTATAAAAATATAGCCTGTGCTCATTTGCCTGCTCCCTGTCCCTGCTGTCCTTGTTAGCTGCTGCTGAGTTGCCTCTGACTGATGGCGACCCTATGTATAACAGAACGAAATGCTGCCTGGTCCTATACCTTCTTCATGATCACTGGCATATTTGAGTCCATTGTTTTCAGCTACTGTATCAATCCATCTCAACATGGGCCTCCCTTGCCTTCAGTGACCCTCTAACTTTACCAACCATGATGTTCTTTTCTAGTGATTGGTCTTTTCTGATGGCGTGTCCAAAGTAAACAAGCCTAAGTCTGGCCATTCTCGGTTCTAAGGAGCATTGTGGTGGTATTTCTCCTATGACTGATTTCCTGCCCATATAGCTCTCCAATCTGAGTCTAAGTAAGCCCTACTCGAAGGCTCAGCCACTGTCTTATCCGAGACAGGGTAAATTCATGGTGCCCTGGACTACTGACACTCAAGAAGAAGGTAAGCTCTGACAAAACTTGTCTTATTTAAAATAATCTTTGCCTTGATGCAAAACAAGGAAAACTTCTCTGGCTTAAGGTCATTTCCTCTTAATTATAATTTTTCTTTCATAGAAGGTTTTTTTTTTTTAATTTAATTATTTGTTTTTAAACAGAAATAGAAATTAATGGCAAGAGAAGGGGAAAAAAAGCTCATTCTGGAAAACCTGTCATTAACATTTGGTTCTACACATTATTTAATTTTCTAAAAAAAAAAACTGGGGTCATACTACTTGGAAACCCTGGTCACGTAGTGGTTAAGAGCTATGGCTGCTAACCAAAACATCAGCAGTTTGAATCCACCACGCTCTCCTTGGAAATCATCTAGGGCAGTTCTACTCTGTCCTTTAGGGTCGCTATGAGTCGGAATCAACTCGAGGGCAACGAGTTTCTATGGAATCTGTTTTTCTGTATTTAATAATATAATATAAGCAGATTTTAGGCCAAAAAAAGGCCTAGATTATAATTTTCAATGGCTGCAAATATCCCATTTAATGGATGGATCATAATTTAGTTTACTAATCCCTTACTGATGGGTATCTGGGTCATTTGTAAGTGATTCTTAGCTTTCTTTTGAGAAGTAATTTAATATCTCTTTTGCAACAATTTTTTTCTGAGCTACCTGGAGACCTCCTCCAGTAATTTGAGATTCAAATAGTATCTGTCTAATTGGATACGTCCCTTTTAGGATATACTATTTTGAACAAGGGTAAAATCTCAGAAAAAAAGATTCTCCTGGCTGAGAGTCAGAAGCTGAGAGTCGGTTCATCGGGAAGAAGATGTTTATCAAGGGTTCTCGGATGCTCTTTTAGAACCTGCCAGCACAATCCACTTATTTTATTATCCTGCTTGTAACGTCTTAATTTGGAACTTAATCAAGTTCTTGTATGCTGTTTACTGCCAGACATTACCCGAAGAACTTAAACCAGGCAAAGCAATCAAAAAGAACACATTATACAAACTAGATTTTTATTGGTAGTTTTTACTCTTTTATTAGTATCTTCATGGGTAATTTCTTTGGATTGATAGGAATTGGAGGTTTAAAAAGCTAAACTTCCTCAGATACGTGTGGAAGGATTTAGTGGGAAACTGATGAAAAACTTCTGTGAATATTGCATCTGGTCCAGAACAATCGACCAAGCCAATCCCTAATAATTAGCATTCGTCAAACCATCCCAAGTTCCCAGCTGTCCCTGTGTGGCTCTGAAAACTCTGTTTCCTAATAAAGGTACTAATTATGATTCTTCTGCTAACCCAGGTAGTTTTGGGGAAAAAAATTATAAAACATAGAGGAGTGACGTATCCTCGAGGACAGAGTAGATAAAAATAATATTTAAGACAAAGCTCAATTTTGATGGATACTAGGAGGAAACACATAGGGTACATGACGCCAAAAGCTCAAGCAATAAAAGAAGAAGAAAAAAAAGATCAGTTGGGCCTCATCAAAATGAAAAACTCTTGCGCATGAAAATATATTATCAAGAAAGTGAAAAGACAACCAAGAGAATGGTAGAATGTATTTGCAAACATATATCTGATAAGGGTTTCATGTACAGAATAGATAAAGAACACTTACAACTCAATAGCAAAAAGACAAACAACCCAATTAAAAAGGGACAAAGGACCTGAATATACATTCCTCAAGAGAAGATATACAAAATGTCTAAAAAGATGCTTAATATCATTAGTCATTAGGAAAATGCAAATCAAAACCACAATTGGATAGATAGCCCTTTGCCCCTGCTAGGATGGGTACTATCAGAAAAACAGAAACTAAAAAGTGTTGGAAAGGATGTGGAGAAACTGGAACCCTTGTCCATTGATGGCGGGAATGTAAAATGGTGCATCTGCTGTGGCAACCAGTTTGGCTATTCTTCAAAAAGTTAAACACAGGATGACTATATGACCCAGCAATTTCATTCCTAGGTATACAGTCAAAAAAATTGAAAGCAGGGACTCAAACAGATGCTTGTACACCAACGTTCATTGAAGCATTATTCCCAACAGCCAAAAGGTGGAAACAACCCAAATGTCCATCGACAGATGAATGGGTAAACAAAATGCGGTATAGTCATACAATGGAATATTATTCATCCATAAAGATAAATGAAGCTCTGACACATGCCACCACAAGGATGAACCCTGAAGACATTATGCTGAGTGAAGTAAGTCAGACGCAAAAGGACAATGTTATATGATCGCACATATATGAAACACCTAGACTAGGCAAATGCATGCAGCAAAGAGGGAGAAAAGGGCGCTAAGCTCCACTCTAGGCAAATGTCATGCTGTCTCACTTAATCCTGACACAAGAAACTCCATGATCTTGATATTATGAATCCCATTTTGAAGATTAGGAAACTAAGGCTCAGTGCCATTGAGAAACTAGTCACAACTAATTAAATGGGAGGGCTGGGATAAGGCTTCCCAACAAGTTACCAAAATAATGGCAACCAAGATTATGACTCAATGGGACAGGGTGTTTTCAGATGCACTGAGAACTGGACCGTTGATTTTATGGTACTTTTACAGCATCATAGGTCCCTTGGTGGCAGAGTTTGTACCTGACTAATAACCTAAAGGTTGTCAGTTCGAATCCACTCAATAGCTCCTTGGAAGAAAGGCCAGGTGATCTGCTTCTGTAAATATTATAGCCAAGAAAACCCCATGAAGCAGTTCTGCTCTGTGACGCATGGGGTCACCATGAGCCGGAATTGACTCAATGCCAATGGGTTTTTAGCTTAGAGAGTGCTAACACATAAAAATCTGTGATAAAATTTTATGTCTGCAAAGCCAAGGACACAAACAGGTGCTACGTGGATTTCTGCATGTTGTTTAGTCAACTTTCTCAGCCCCATTCTGCATAACTGCTTCTCTGATCCAAAGATAAACACCAAGAGACTCCACAAGAACGTGCGTCTTGCCCCAGAGCCACAAAATAATAGGAACCATTGGCCTCAGGGAGGTCTCAGAGGTCACTTGGTCTAATGGGCCCAAACACACATTCACCAGCCGGATGCATCCAGTCACCTGGGAAGCTTGTTAAATGCAGATTCCTGGGCTCCACTCCAGACTTCCAGGAGTTAGGACTCAGAAAGGACAATTTTTAAAAAGCTCCCCAGGGGAACCCTTATACACTGCTGATGGGAATGTAAGATGGTACAGCCACTTTGGAAAACAATTTGGCAGTCTCTTAAAACATAAATTTACCGTATGATCCAGTAATTCCACTCCTAGGAATCTACCCAAGAGAAATGAAAGCATATATCTATCTACACAAAGACTTGCACTCAAATATTCTCTGCAGCATTATTCATAATAGCCAAAAGCTGGAAACAACCCAAATGTCCGCCAACTGGTGAGCGGACAAATTGTGGTATATTCGTACTGTGGAACACCATTCACCGATAAAAAGGAACGAATTCCTGAGCCATGCTACAACACGAATGAACCTTAAAAGCCAGATTCAAGAAAGCTCATATTATATGATGTGATTTACATGAAACGTCCAGAAAAGGAAAGTCTACAGAGACAGAAAGTAGATAGATTACTGGTTTCCTGGGGGCAGGAGATAGGAAAGGGGATTAGCAGTAAATGGCCATAAGGGATATTATTGGGGTGGTAAAAGTCTTCTAAAAAAAAAAAAAAAGGCTTCTAGTATATGTAAACTGTGCCTCCTTAACAAAAAAACCAAACCCAGTGCCATCGAGTCGATTCCGACTGGTAGTGACTGACCCTAATAAAAATAGGACAGGGTAAAACTACCCCCTAGAGTTTCCAAGGAGCGCCTGGTGGATTTCAACTGCTGACCCTTCGATTAGCAGCAGTAGCATTTAACCACTACGCCACCAGGGTTTCCAAGCCTCCTTAAAGCTGGTTTTATATAAAAGTTCCCCCAGGTGATTTTGATGTACTAGCAGGTGTGAGAACTGCTGAATCCCAATACACTTCTCTCACAATGAGGAAACTGAAAGCCAGAAAGGGAAGTGATTCACCCACAGTCACAGAGTAAGTTCATACAGAGCCAGAACACCTCTGATCTGTGTCTAAGCAAAGGGAAACAGAGGGCTGGGTGATGACCTGGGGAAATCAACCAATGGGATGGACAACCTTAATGAGTCAGTCCTCACTAAGCCTTTCCCTCCCTTAAATAAACAAAACAAAAAACTGTTTTGCTTAAATGGTCCGGGAAAGGGGCTCAGGAAACAGCTGTTGGATAGGAGAAGAGCCACAGATCTGGAGTCAGGAGGCTTGAGTTCAAATCCTGGTCCTGAGCATTCGTGGTGACCCTGGACAAGTCATTTCACTTCCCTGGACCTCACCTTGAAGCCCAGGTGGCACAATGGTTAAGAGTTCAGCTACTAACCAAAAGGTTGGCAGTTCGAATCCACCAGCTGCTCCTTGGAAACCAATCCTATGGGGCAGTTCTACTTTGTCCTATAGGGTTCCTATGAGTTGTAATGACTAGATGGCAATGGGTTTGGTTTGGTTTCATTTTGAGTCTCACTTTATTCATCTGTAAATGGAGCTGATAACCTCACCCTCCCAGGACCATTGTGGGATGGTAAGGAAGACATTGGCTAATCCAGGCAACAGATGGTTCCAGATGTTTTCCTTTCTGCCTTATCTGAAACCACAGATGTCCAGCCCAATCTGCTTATCTACATGCTACAACTAGAGCATCCCTTCCAGCTTCTAGGACATTCTCACACACCCTTTCAATACTCCCACCACTAACCCACCCCAATCCTGGTCCCAGCCTGCCTTGATCCAAGTTCCCTACTGTCATAAACTTTGGAAAGGTGGAGATGGGGTTATATTTCTTTTTAGATCAGACATTCCCAGATTGGGAACAACATATATTTAAAAAAATAACCTTCATAGTGGCCACCGATGCATCAAATACTGGCTTGGGTGTGGTGTTATTACAAGATCAAGAGAATGTAAAACATCCTGTAATATCTCCGTAGAAAATCTTTGCCAAGGGAAAGAAGTCTGTGTTCTATCTGACAGGAATGTTTTGGTAATTGTTTGGGCCTTGGATAAACTCAGGCCATACGTTTGGGGCGAGGAGTTTACATTATAGACTAATCATACAGCCCCGATGTGAATACAGACATTGTGGAGCAAAAAGAGTGAATTATGGGATGGTCATGGCAGCTTCAACACTTCCAGGGGGACGTGCAGCCTGTGTTGGGATGCGGGAGCTTTTAAGGCAAGATGTTTTCTTAGAAGAAAAAATATAAACACCAGTATCTTCTGTACTGTACAATCTACTTGATCCTGAGCTCCCAGCCTGTGCAATCAGATAAGAACATCAGAGGGCAGAAGTAGAAGGTGTGAAGGGAAATTGTATTTGCTTAGGCCACATTTGTTTGCTTTGTGAGATCCAAGAGGAACCTGCCATCTTTGAGAAACCTGTTTGTGTCATCAGTTAGTTCCTGGTAACTGAACTGAGTCAGTGCCTAACCGGTGTTTTTGCAAGGGCACTTGGGACAGACAAAAAGATGAAACGAAAGCTTGCTACCATGACAGAGCGAGCTTTGGCCGGGAGAAAGAAAGTATAACTTGAGAGCATTTAGTTCACAGAGGTGTTAAGGACTTGTTGAAAATGTAATTTTAAGCAGCAGCAGAGGATAAATGAGAATAGAGGGGGCGAGAATTGGAAAAGGACTCTGGCAGGAAAAAAAAGAAGAAAAGCAAAGCAAAAAAAAATTTCTTTGCTTTTCTTCTTTTTTTTCCTGCCAGAGTCCTTTTCCACTTCTCACCCCTTCTATTCTCATTTGAGAATAAATATCTAATCGAGAAATGGCAAATACACAGCACAGGAGTAGCAAATGCCCCCTGTCCCAGGATTCGTGGTGGCTTCAGAATCCCCCAAACAGCGCCCAGGCAGCCACTAAGAGGAACTATACTCCATGTGCACTCCCCAGATTTTCACTTCCAGTTGAACGTGGAGGAGTGACTTCCTACCTTTATGTCCTCTTCCTCACCAAACCCTAATAAATGTCAGTAAAGGAATTAAAAACCATTATAATCCACAAGGATAAAGAAAGGAGACGTCAACAAACAAAAGATTTTAGCAAACTTGGCTGAGAGGGAAAGTGGAGAAAAAGTTGTAGTGGAGTGAGTATAAGTCACAAACTTAGTATTCACCATGAAAGATACTATTGAGATCAAAGCCAACGGGCCCCACAGAAACCTTAGCAGCTCACCCCTGGAAGCGGAAGTGTCATGAAAGATCGGGGTAAGGTACATGACAGAAAACAGAGCTGCCGGACCCCCAGGTCCCCTGCCCACTTAATGCACCAGATGACTACACACCTCCGACCCCTCACTCCAAGCAGGCGAGAGGTGTATTTTCTGGAGGAGTTGGAGGGGGACTGCAGGCTCTGGTAGCAGAAGGCATAGTGGAGAGCAGAGTGAGTGATTTCCAGAACACGTGTCCACTTCTCCAGGCAAGAGATTAAAGGATTCTTCTCTGGAAAAACTGAATGGCCTCAGAGGAAAGACATCCACATACTGACATTTGTGGGTAGGGTTCCAACAAAAAAGCCAGATCAAAACCTGTTCTCCCTGAAGAAAGCTCATCAGCCAACTACCTCACCCGTACACGTAAAATTTTCAATCTACTTTTTAGTGCCTTACTCTCAAATATGGACACTTGCTAAAGGTCAACAGACCAATCTGAGGAAAGTCTCTAATATGAAAGGCAGAGTCAAAACAAACAAACAGAAACATAACTCAGGGAGGGAGGGAGAGAGGGAGGAATGGAGGGAAAATAAGAAGAACTTTATAAAATCTGTAATACTTTTAGAGAGTGACTTTATTATTAAATACTACTTCCATCAAACAAGAACAAGAAATAATCAGAAAGCAAGAAAGGATTCTTAGAAATGACATGGTTATAAGAATTATAAAGTTCAATAGAGAATCTAGAAAATAATCAAGCACAGTCCCCAAAAAGTAAAACCAAAAGTCAAAAAGATGAAAAATGGCAGAGAAAAGATAAGAAAATTTGAGACTCAGTCTAACTAACAGGAGTTCCAGAAATGAAAAAACGGAGAAACTACAAAGAAGGGACTTAGCAAAGGAAGAAAGAAAGAAAAAAAAAAAAAAAGCTACCCAAGTACAAGTTTCTAGCTCTAAAGGGTCCATAGTAAGATATGCACGGGATATAATGGATGGACAAAGGCCATCCACAAGGTCATCTGTAAAACACCTCATTGTGACGTACGGGGACTCCAGAGATTTAAAAAAGACCCTAAAAGTTTCTGGAGGCAAAAGGTAGTTTACACACAAAGCAAGGAGAATCAGAATGGCTTTGGTCTTCTCCTAAGCAAAATTCTGGAGGACGATGGCCCAGTAACTTCAAAATTCTGAGAGACAAATGATTTCCAACATTGATTTCTAAAACTAGCTTAATTATACATCAAGTGTGGGGTGGAATAAACACGTTTTTTAGATATGCAAAAAACAAAAGAAAATGTTTTCCTAGTACCTTTTCTTAGAAAGTCACTGAAGGATGTGCTTCAGTCAAGCAAGAGAATAAACCAAAAAAGCAAAAGATACAGGATGTGAATACAGAGTCATCACAATAAAGGGTGCTAGCTATGCTACCAGTCTAGAACACAACCAGCCCAGACTGCAGCAGGAATGCAGAGGACTGAGGGTGGAAGGCCTTCAAGAGAAATTAAACATTAAACGGTAGGTTTTTTTTTTTATTTTATGTGTTTGAGCACTTGGAAAGATTTATAGATGTCAGAAAGATACATTAAATTATCTAGAAAGAACTGTGATAATATATGAAAAAATTGTAGTGAACAGTATTTTCATAGCTGTGAAAATGTAAACAATGACTATTTTAAAGTTCTATTATAACTACATGAGGAGGATACAGGAGTGGCAAGTGAGACGAGGTATGGGGTTAGTACAAGAGTGCAAAAGCCCTAAATACTGCCTTACAAAAAGTCAGTAAGGAGTACCCCAAATGGATAAGTCACACTGTCTAGAAATATGGAGGTAAATGCCAGAAAAGATAGCTGAAGAAGTTGAATATAGCTACCTTTGGGGAGTAGGACGGGGTTTGGGGGATTACTGTTTTTCATTATAAGCCTTTTAGGACCATTTTATTTTTAAATTATATGCATGTGTTCATAAATAAAAGTTAATTTCAAAAAGGAAAAGAGAAAGGAAACCAGATTTTCAAGACAGATCAATTAGGGTGTGATTATACACGTTAAAAATAAGTTGATTCGAGTTGGCAGAAAAAACAAACCTGCTTGGCCACCTTTAGAACATGACAAAAAAGTTGCTTATTTGTAACCAGTAGTTTTTTATACAGTTAAGTGTTTACGGGTTATAAGCAAAATACAAAGTTAACTATGTTATGACCAAAATAGATGTGTTTATATACTCTTTAAGTATTTTTTAAATTGAGCACTAGTGAATAATATATCTCTGTACTTCTCAGTAATCAAAACCTGAAATAAATCTAATTACCATGCATTCAGCTTCCTCCTAGCAGCAAAGAACTGATGCAAATGTTGGATGTCATTGCATATAAGATCACTTTTAAAAGTTACCCAATAAGTTAATAGTTGTGGAGAGCCCAAAGAGGCATTAATAGGACAAATTAAAAAAATAAATAAAATGTAAATGTCATACAAATGAAAGCTTCTGACTCAGAATAAAGCTTCCAACAGTAGCATCACTCGGAAATTTTTTAAGTGCTCTATCACTATACTAGAGCCCTGGTGGCACAGTGGTTAAGCGCTCAGCTACTAACCGAAAGGTAAGCAGTTCAAAATCAGCCACTAGGCGGGAGAAAGATGTGGCAGTCTGCTTCTGTAAAGATTACAGCCTTGTAAACCCTATAGGGCAGTTCTGCTCTGTCCTATAGGTCTCAAGTGAGTCAGAATCAACTCAACAGCAGTGGGTTTGGTTTTTTTATTGCTATATCGAGGAACCCTGGTGTCACAACCGCTAAGCCCTTGGCTGCTAAATGAAAGGTTGGTCGTTTGAATGCACCCAGAGACTGTGGGAGAGAGACCTGGCAATCTGCTCCTGTAAAGATTACAGCCTGGGAAACCCTATGAGGCAGTCCTACTCTGTCACACTGGGTTGCTATGAGTCAGAACCGATTTCATGGCACACAACAACAGCAAGAACTACATTGCTATATTAGTCAGGGTTCCTAGCTGCAAAGAACAGAACCCATCCTACCTGGTTTTACACAGCAAATATTTTTTTAAAGGACATAACACAGCTCCCAGAATCTCCAGAAGCAGCTCAGGAGCTACTCAGCCAGGAATGGAGGACATGCTGCACCAGTACCCACCCCAGAGAAGCCCTATCGCCATAGACCCTGCCTGGCAATTACCCACAGCTCACACCCTCAGTACTACCGTCAGAACATGGTACAGGAGACTGAGACAGTTTGAACCAAAGGCAGAGCTTCCAATACCCTTCTCCCTATTCTATCCCTCATTGGGAATAAAGACCTGCTAAACGTCCTACGGAGTCCCTGGGTGATGCAAAAGCTTAACTCACTCAGCTGCTAACCAAAAGGTTGGAGGCTTGAGTCCACCCAGAGGTGCCTCAGAAGAAGCACCTGGCGATCTATTTCTGAAAAATCAACCAATGAAAACCTTATGGGAACAGTTTATATTCTGACACACATGCGGTCTCCATGAGCTGGGGTCAACTCAATGGCTACTAGTTTTTTAAACATCCACTGGGGTCCAATGCGCATTTGCTTTGGGGAAAGTCAGGCGAGGAAGTACTCAGTACATAGAGGGACACTCCCCTACTCCTCTGGTCATTGGTGCCATCACCTCATTCTGGACTCTTGGGCAGGGAAAGTTCATTCCGCTGGAAAAACACAAAAGTGAATCCCAATCATTCCTCCTTCAGCAAGGAGAAACTAGAGACAATGTTGTGTGATATAGGAAAGGAATGAACCCAAAGCAAGGGTTGAGAAGCTGTTAAATACAGCTAGAGAGGCAGTTTATAACTCTACACTCTAAGATTTTATGTCCTCAAAATAGATAATTGTTTATCTATTTTCTATGTCAAAAAGGTAACCAGGTACCTATAATATTTGGACTACTGATTGCTCCACTCTCAATACTCACATAACAGTTGCCAAATTTGTTCCTTTGAAAATTGGACCTCAAAAGAGAACCCCCAAGGATATTATTCAGCCATTAAGAGAAACGAAGTTCAGATACATGCTATGGCATAGATGAACCTTTATGCTGAGTGAAGTCAGTCACAATAAGATGAACACTGTATGATCCCACTGATACAAAATATCTAGAACAGGCAGATGCATAGAGACAAAAGTTTACTCGTGGTTGCCAGGGGCTGGGGGAGAGGGACATGGGGAGGTATTGCTTAAGGGGCACCATTTCCTGCTTGGGGTGATGAAAAGCTTGGACATCGAGAATGGTGATGGTTGTGCAACACGGTGAATGGAATTGATGCGATGAATTTCACACTTAAAAATGGTTAAATGGTAGATATTTTGCTGTCTATATTTTACCACAATAAGTTTTTTTTTAAAGATAGGAAAAAAAAAGAACCCACAAAGGCATGGCCTTGGTACCTTAGTCTGGGTTCCCTAAAGCAGAGCCACCACTTTACTCGGGAGTGAGGGAAGGGAAGTGGAGGCAAAGAAAGAGAGAGCGTAAACATGACAGAGTGTGTTCCCAAGCTGGCCACTGCTTGGTGTCCAGTGCAACTAACCATGGGGGACCATATTCCTAGAGGCAATAAGAACACCGTGTCTCAGGACAGTCTGTCCAGGGAAGGGGAAGGGAAAAGAATTTATCCACCAATTCCCATCTCCCAATTTGGGAGACTATCTTCTTGACCCCCGGGTTACACACATATACCCAAGGGGTCCTGGGAGTCTCACCCCTCAGAGTCAGCAAGAAAGCTCCAGGGCAGCAGATGAGAGGCTAGGAGCTGTTGGGTTAGAATAAAAATTCTAATGGTAGCATCATTCAAGAATTCTAAAAGTGCCCTAGTGCCGTTATCAGTCAGGGTCCACAGGAGGACAGCTGTGGCAGAACTGGCCAAAACCAGTGGTCAAGACCCTGGAATCAGGTACAGCCAAGAAGATCTGAAGTGGCACATTAAATCAAAACCAAAAACCAAACCCACTGCTCTAGAGTCAATTCCGGCTCATAGCTACCCTACAGGACTGAACAGAACTGCCCCATAAGATTTCCAAGGAGCGGCTGGTGGATTTGAACTGCTGACCTTTTGGTTAGCCGTCAAGCTCTTAACCACATAAGAGATGTCTTACACAGTGTCTAGGTCATAATTTAAACCCCTAATTCAAAATTCTGGCAATACTTAGCTATGATGCTAAAAGGCAGAGTTGATTTTATTTTCAAAAAGCACCATTAATAAATAGAGATTCCTGCCAGTTAGGATTTGCTCACCCTTAGCAGAAGACTGCCGATCCCTGGAAGGTCACAGAATTACATAAGGAGAGCTGGAATACAGGAACTGCCCCAAACATTGATGCCAGACTGCGTAAATAATAAGTATCACACGTGTACTAGGCGCTATCTCAAATGCAAGGTGGGTGCTGTGGTGATTAATAAAATACTGACATTTACTGGGCATATGGAATCCCTGAATTCCTAGGGGTCTTTTCATTATGGATGTAATCAATATGCTGGTGATTCTCTATCTGCCCCCTGGATCCATTCTCTGCTTTTATTTGCCCTGCTCTGTATAGAGTCACTATGAGTCGGAATGGACACAAGGGCAACAGGATTGTTTTTTTTAAGTTTTGGTGCTGCAGGAGAGGAGTCCCTGGGTGGCAAAAATGGTTTCGCCCTCGGCTACTAAATGAAAGGTTGAAAATTCAAATCCGCTCTGAGGCACCTCAGAAGAAGGTCCTGGCAATCTACTTCTGAAAGATCACTGCAGTTGAAAACCCTGTGGAGCACAGTTCTGCTCTGACACACACAGGGTCACCATGAACTGGAATCGATTCGATAGCAACCGGTAACTGGTGCCTCAGGAGAAAGCAGGCCCTTGCCCTCTGGCTTCCAGCTGGATTTTCAGGAGATGGGGAGGTGAGAGAAGTCAGAGTATTTATTTTGACTCACCACTCCCACCCTCACCCAGCCCTTTGACCCCAGCAGTCATTAGACACCTCCGGGCCTCAGTTTCCTCATCTATACAACAAGCAGAGCTAATCAGATAATCTCTAGGGTGGTTTTCAGTTCCTGTCCCATGTTTTTACTTCTTGAATCCTCAGAGAGAGTAATTATCTACATTTGCCAAATCAAATAGGCAAGATATGCAAGCCAATGTTTCCTCATTGCTGTCAGGATGCTTTCCTTCCAAAAGGATCACGAGGACAGGATAAGAAGTGTTCCCATCTGTCTTTATCTCTTTTCACTTTGCTTACTGTGGCCTGGTTGCTTTTTATCATCTGAATGAAGAAATGAATTTTAGTAAATCCCAAGCAAACAGGTATGTGGGAC
Source organism: Elephas maximus indicus (assembly GCF_024166365.1). Classification (NCBI taxonomy): domain Eukaryota; kingdom Metazoa; phylum Chordata; class Mammalia; order Proboscidea; family Elephantidae; genus Elephas; species Elephas maximus. The sequence goes on along the minus strand of NC_064831.1, from coordinate 61,574,051 downwards.
TGTAAAATTATTATTTTTTTTTTCCCCTAAACATTTTATATGCTTCATCGAATGCAAACCAAGGCGCCTGTGGTATGAACTGTCACTGAGTGCACTTTGTATGTAGACGGCTTTGTCAGGATTTGTCTGTATTTATAGACGACGCAGCATATACTGTAGAAAGTTGTCCAAATGTGAAAGGGTGTCTATTTCTTCCCAAGCAGTATATTAGCCCTCGGCCATAAACACCATTCTTTTTTAAACACAGGAAGATAAAAAATTTCTTCTTCAACTTAAGATCTCCTAACATGGTGTATCCACCCAAGAAGAAGGGCTCACTCAACCCCAGCAGCTCAGAACATCAAAAGCAAAATAGGAAGCATCTAAAATATGCAAGTTCTTCCTCTTAGCATGGGACCACATAGTAGTCCTTGACTCCTGAGTGGCAGGGGGCTCGTCCTCTTTCCAAAAACCTGCAAGAAATTTTCAGCAAGTTATGTTTGCCTCAGTAAAGGTTATTTTTAAAGTTTATATCTGATTTTAAACCCTTCTAGCTAAGGAAAATGTTCCTGGGAAAAGCCCTATTTCTCTTCACCATGTGAAGTTTGATTGTTTTTTTCGGGTAGTGTCTGGAACTGCTGTGGAGATAAACCATCTAAATTTAAAAACATACTCATGCATATCAAAGAGGAGTGTTTAAGAACATGAATATTATCCCCTAATGCTTCTTTCAGATACAGCAATGGGTAAAAACCTAAATCTGTAAGTTTACATAAAAACACTATGGGATAATAAGCCTATTATTTTCAGTTTTTCTTGGATGCGATTATGATTTTCTAAATATTAAATGTTAACAAAGTATTCCATCAAATGATGAACTCTCTTCCATCTCCTTCAGTAAATACAAGCATCTGACACCGCTGTATTCACCACCCACTTTTCCTTTTTTTTTCCTTTACTTTCTAAAGTTTTTCGTTTTCTTTGGTACATTTTCCAGGCAATCACAATTTGTGTTACCAATCTATTTGTGAATATGACTAACTTGAACATCATGCTTCTTAAACGGGGGTTTGCATACTCCTGGGAAGGTTGATCATTGGTTAATAAAGACTGAAAGTTTGATCGAAAATATGAAAGGCAATAAGCAAAATTCAAAGCCATCTGAAATCAACCAAGGTTCTTGTGAAATTTCTCCAGTACAATATAATATTGGCAACCGCAAATAATAACAACAATGTTTGTACAAGCATGACCTCCAAACCCAACATGAAGTAAGCTGGCCAAAATCAAGCTAAAAGGCTTAGAAGGTGCATGTCAAATACAGATTTTTACCACTGTGGAGATACAACTGTGCCTAAACCTGATCTGTATTTACGTGTGTGTGTGTGTGTGTATAAAAGCTGTATGAAAAAAAAATTCTTGCAATGGCATTTATAAACAAATCATGCAGATTTCTGCAGAAAAATCATCAGATTTTTTCAATTAAGAGAAAAGTTTGGGTTTGGAATAATACAATGAAGAACCCCATCAGTGAAGTATTAAGTTGCTTAAAGCTTTCTTCAAGGTCAGTTTCAGAAACACCTTAGAAGGGGAAGGAAGCATGGTCAAGAGACCATTTGGTGAAGCCCCGATATATAGATATAAATTATTCTGGTTTGAATCAAAGAAAGACAGCCAAGCTAAAAACCAATGACACCACCAGACAACACGTTTTAAACTATTCAACAGAGACAAATGAGCAAGGAGTTAAGGGACCTTCCAGCCAGTTTAAGTGGTTTGGTATTAATGATTGAACCATTTAATGGTTTCTGCATGCTATGTCTATAATGATACTGCTTGTGAAGGCTGGCTATTGTGCAAAATGCTTACTTGTAAAATGTATAAAAAGTAATTTTCAATAAGGTATGATCTATCCTATCCTGTCCTGTCCACAGTAAGAATGGTGCTAGCAGCTGAAAATGTAGAGACGAAAGACTGCTGTTGAGAATGGCAGCCTGGATGGAGATTGGTGAATGTACCCACTACGGCTGTAGTCTCAACTGACAACTAGACACTCTTAAAAAGAAAGAACTAAATGCAGGCAGTGGTTGACTACTTGGCCTTTTAGAAAAAGTATAATAAAAAGGGCATTCTTTATTCTATTACCTAGTTGAATACTGACCTTTCTGGGGTATATTATGCTAATATTCTTAAACTTACTGTTGAATTGTAGTTCTTCTTAATGGGGAAAAAAAAAGTCCTCAAAATAAGGGTAAAGACCTGAGTACATTGAACTATCTTGTTGTTCACAAGTTGACTTATTTAAGAACGTAAACGAAAAAGTTTTGAACTGGAGGCACTCATGTCAGACTACGGATGATGGGGCCAACATGCATTCTCAGGAAACGAAAGGTCAGGATGCAAACCTTTTAGGAAGAGTGTGTAAAGATGTAAACAATTATTCTCGAGAAGAATGCGTTCATAACTAACCCAACTGATCAGGATGTAAACCATTTGGGAAGAATATGTAAACGATTTGCTCTCAGAATGACTACTATCATTAATAAACCAAACCAAACCAAACATGTTTGCAGTCAAGTCCATTCAGACGCATAGCAACCCTAAAGGACAGTGTAAAATTGCCCCATAGGGTTTCCAAGGAACAGCTGGTGGATTCGAATTGCTGACCTTTTGGTTAGCAGCAGAGCTCTTAACCACCATGCCACCAGGGCTCCACAATCATGAATAGCTGACTACAACTCTACAATCAAGTATAACCAAACAGGCTGGCATCTCATACCTAAGTGAAACCTCACTCCTCCCTAACCAAGTGGTCGGCCTTTACATTTCAAAGGCTTTGAAGCTGAAACTGATTTTATCTACAATCAATCATTAACCCCCTACCTTTCCTTTATTCTCTATGTGTATAGACTCCTCTCTCGAATGGTAGAGCATTTTGTATTTTCACCTACTGCTGACCAGATATAGCTGTCCTATTCCTCAATAAACCTCCTTTTATTTCACTCCTAATAGAGTAAGAGGCTCTCTTTCATTGACAGAAAACATTTTCCCCCCGTGGCTGAACACTCCAAACCCACCCATATAAGGCAGAGCTGACTACTGCAATGAAAACAAAGTTTGAGAGTTAGATGAACAGAGTGGATCCTGGGAATGTGAGTTTTTAAGACAGTTTCTTTACATGTGGTGAACATGGTAGTATTAGAGGTCAAAATAAAAAACAACAGTTCTTTTGCATTACTGAAATCAGAAAAGCTTTGGGTCCACCATATTACAGAAAGAAGTTGGCATCTCAGCAAAAAGAAAGGCTTACTGAAATTTCTATCATTAGGACCTGAAAATGTAGCACAGAACTTCCTTTTTGGCAATGTTCTGGGCACCTCCCCACATACAATGCCCCAGCACTTACTGTGGAGTCCCTGGGTGGCAGAAATGGTTAAGCGCTGGACTACTAACCGAAAGATTGGAGGTTCAAACCCACCCAGAGGGCCCTCAGAAGACAGCTGGCAATCAGCTTCCAAAAGGTCACAGCCTTGAAAACCCTGTGGAGCAGTTCTACACTTGGGGTCACCAGGAGTTGGAACCGACTCAATAGCAACTACTGACAACAACAACAATGTTCTCAAATGTAACACCAAAGAAGAGGGGTGGCCGCCTGAATCCAGAACCCATTATTGTGCACAACTGGCACTCTTTAATCAACGTAATTAAAAAGCAAACAACCAACCATATCTCACTTTTTTCCTAGATGGTAAGTAGTATAAAATATTTTTTTATTACAATAAATATGTATATATTATTGTAGATGATGAAAATTTCACATGCATTTATAAGACTCTATAGACATATCTAGACTTTGTGTTACAGGCGGCTACCTTTCCAGGGTCCTCATTCATTTGCTCTGAGGTTAAAGGCACTTGAGAGGGAAGGTGCGGAAGCACAGTTCTCAACATACCTTCAGAGCAAAGGCCTCTACACCCAATTTTTCTGCCACCCCCTAAAACTGTGCTTTTGAAGGAGCAGAGTCTCCCCCACACAGCAATGCAGCCTACTGTCAGTGTCACCTCCGAATTTTAAGCTATATAAAAGTCTTAATTAAAAAATAAGACAAACAATTGGCAAAATAATTCTACTATGAAAACATTCTGCATACCACTTTGAAATGTGGCGTCTGGGGTCTTAAATGCTAACAAGTGGCCATCTAAGATGCATCAATTGGTCTCAACCCACCTGGAGCAAAGGAGAATGAAGAACACCAAGGTCACACGACAACTAAGAGCCCAAGAGACAGAAAGGGCCACATGAACCAGAGACCTACATCATCCTGAGACCAGAAGAACTAGTTGGTGCCCGGCCACAATCGATGACTGCCCTGACAGGGAGCACAGCAGAGAACCCCTGAGGGAGCAGGAGATCAGTGGGATGCAGACCCCAAATTCTCACAAAAAGACCATACTTAATGGTCTGACTGAGACTAGAGGAATCCCGGTGATCATGGTCCCCAAACCTTCTGTTGGCACAGGACAGGAACCATCCCCGAAGACAACTCATCAGACATGAAAGGGACTGGACAGTGGGTAGGAGAGAGATGCTGATGAAGAGTGAGCTATTTGTATCAGATGGACACTTGAGACTGTGTTGGCATCTCCTGTCTGGAGGGGGGATGGGAGGATAGAGAGAGTTGGAAGCTGGCAAAATTGTCACGAAAGGAGAGACTGGAAGGGCTGACTCATTAGGGGGAGAGCAAGTGGGAGTACGGAGTAAGGTGTATATAAACTTACATGTGACAGTTTGACTTGATTTGTAAACGTTCACTTGAAGCTCAATAAAAGTTAATAAAAAAAAAATAAGACAAAATCCTCCTTTGGTAATAGCAATCTTTGTGAAGTAGTAAAGCTACTTGATAGCTATTGGACCTATCCAATTTTAGAAAGCTGCTAAACCTCTCTGAGCCGAAATTAAACCTAAACCTGATTATGGTACCTATGCTTAGAAGCAAGGGTGGTGAGACTTAGTCTCACATACTTTGGACACATTATCAGAAATGACCAGTCCCTGGACAGGAATATCAAGCTTGGTAAAGTAGAGAGTTAGTGAAAAAGAGGAAGACTTCAACAAGATGGACTGACACAGCGGCTGCAACAACGGGCTCAAACATAGCAGTGATTGTGGGGATGGCACAGGACCGGGCAGTGTTTCGTTCTGTTGTACACAGAGTCGCTATGAGTCGGAACTGACTGGAAGGCCCCTAATAACAGCAACAACATCATCGTATAGAAAAGGGCAGTGGTGGTTCAGTGGTAGGATTCTCACCTTCCATGCAAGAGGCACAGGTTTGATTTCCAGCCAATGTGCCTCGTGCATAGCCACCAATCTGTCAGTGGAGTCATGTGTGCTGTTATAATGCTGAACAGGTTTCAGAGGCGTTTCCTGACTAAGATGAACGAGGAAGAAAGGCCTGGTGATCCACTTCTGAAAATCAGCCAATGAAAACTCTATGGGTCACAACGGCCTGGGCAGCATTTTATTACTCTGCTGAGCCATGGAGTCACCATGAGTTGATGACAGACTTGATGGCTGCAAACAACAATAACACTCTTACAAAAGTGTTCTAAGGAATAAGTTAAATATTTCACGTAAAGAAGCTCAGCACTGCACCTGCCACATAGTAAAAACTCAATGAACATTTATAAAAAAATAAAATAAAAAAATAAAAATTTTTTTTTTTTTTTACAAGTCTGGATAGAGGGTCAAACACTGTAAAGTGGATAGAGAGCCAAACGCTATAAGGGGTTCAGAAGTATAAGACATTTCCCCTGAACTCAAGAATTTTATGGACTAGTTGAGGAGATAATATAAACAATCAAGAAATAATAAACCCAAAACCCAGTGCCATCAAGTTGATTCCGACTCACAGCTACCCTATAGGATGGAGTAGAACTGCCCCACAGAGTTTCCAAGGAGCGCCTGGCGGATTCGAACTGCCGACCCTTTGGTTAGCAGCCACGGCACTTAACGAGTACGCCACCAGGGTTTCCAACAAGAAACAATAAGTAGTGTAAAACATATTTGGGAAACAGAGAATGGTGGCTAGTTCAAGTTCTTGGTTTCTTAGCTGTTATGAACTTAACCAAGTCTCATATAAAATAAGATTAAAAATATCTGACCTGCCTACCTCATAGGGTTACTAGGAAGGTCAAATAAATACTTGGAGTGAAAATGCCTTGGATCTTATTGTTGTGTATCGTCAAGTTGATTCTAATTCACAGTGACGACAGAGAAGAACTGCCCCATAAAGTTTCCTAGGCTGTAATCTTTACAGGAGAACACAGCCAGGTCTTTTCTCCCAGAGAGGCCCTGGTTAGCAGCCAGCCGAATGCTTAACCATTGTGCTCTGAGGCTCCTTGTTTTGGGGCTAGAGAACTTAAAATGAATGTTTGTAATTATTATCATGATTGCCATTAATTTTAATAGGGTGCTCTGTTAAGGGGCCCAGGCTGGAAGGGATATAGAAGCTGAATCAGGAAGAGATCAGTGAGGAGTAAGGTAGTCAGGGAAGACTTTATGAATCTGGTGAGCTCTCAGTTGGGCCCTGAAGACTAGATGGGATTTGGATAAATGAAAGTGACTGGAGGATATCCTAGGAGGGAGTCAACGTGTGAGCAAGTGAATATTGATGGGCCTGATTAGAGTAGAAAGTGGAATGGTGAGTTAGTTCAAAGCCAAGGAGCAGAGTGTGGATGTGGTATTCAGAGCCAAGGCACCACTGGACAGGCAAGTGGTTATTGCTAGAAATAGGACTGTGACAATAGCCAATATCAGTCTAACATTTACTTAAAGGTTAACACATCTCCCTCGTGCTCGCTCACTCTGTTTTTTCAGTTGCATAGGGATCTCATAAATCGGTGAACCTATAAAACACGTTTGATCCAAGCACCACATAAAGCTGAGTTTTCTGATACTGCTGGGCACCAGCAGTTTAAGTCAGATGCCAAATATTTCCTCATTTTGGAGAATGTACAACAGTCCAGATACTGAACCAAAATCAAGACGGGAAAAGTTGAATAAAAAACGCTCCTTTGGAAATAGAATACTGTTCAGCTTGAGTTAACTGATCTCATCTTTTGGATGAGAAAAACAACAACAATAGTAATAACGTAACAGCTAACATTTGTCAAGCAAATACCAGGGGAAAGGTGCATGGATTATTTCATTTATTTTCTTCTCCAAAACCTTGTGAGGTAGATAGATATAACTATTATTCCCATTTAACAGATGGGGAATTGGAGGCCTACAATCCCTGAGCAGGAAGACATCAGAGTCAGGATTTTAATGACTATTCTACATGGCATCCTAACCCAAAGGACAATATGAGTATGGTGGTGATAGATACTAACAGGTAAGAACCTTTGTTATCATCAGTTTTGAAAATTAGAGTCGCCCATGATACAAAATTCCTAGTGATGAAAAAATAAGACAAATCTATAATTACTGAACAAATACCTTTCATATATATCCATTTATTTTTCAAATGGAGAAATGATTATTTTATAATTTCTCGATGCTATGAAAAGGGAATTCTGCTTAACATAATACATATATCCAGGAACAGTCATAGACACACTAAATTTCTGTAAATCAAATGCTAACGATATTTACTGAAGGACTTCTCTAGGGTAAATGCACGGTAAATATTTAATAAAATGAAAAATCGTTTTGCAATCTGAATAGTCATCCAGTAATTTATCTGTTTTGTAAATTTGGATTTACAGCAGATTCCTGACGTTCCTGAGGGATACATCCGGAACCTTTTCAAATACCCAGATTCGCAAATACAAAAATGTTTATAGAGGCTCCCAGGTTTCTTGCAAATCACATTTCCACAGAGAGTCGTATTTGTTTCCTGTTCACAGCCTCACGCTACACACTACAAGTTAACCATACTTCCGAATTTCACTAAAGGTTTGTCTCTCATTTGATGGCTGCCAAATCACAGAAAATGACAATTTTTACACTAATTAACTAGCATTATTGCAAATGCACAAATGAGTAAAGAATAACAAAGATACATGACCCTTTTCCAAACACATAGACTTTTCAGAGACGTATCTATGTGCCATTCCCTTGGGGCAACTCGCAAAGAATCACAAACCTATAAGTTAAATCCATCAACATCTAGGGTCTAAACACATTTATTAGGTTTACTTGGGCCAGGGCATGGGACAATACTTATAGAATCATGGAAACTCCACTGTTCTTTCTAACCCAAGAGTACAGAATTGTAAAAAAGTTCAATTATAAAAACTCCAAAAAGTCCATTTATGAAAATATTAGCCATGTGAGTTATAGGGATTTGCCTCCTCATTCAAAGTATCTATACTTTCTATGATTGGAGTTGGAAAAATTCATCTTGGACTATTTCACTGCCTTCAGTAAAGAAGTCCAGTCATAGCTGCCACACTGGGCACAGCGCCCAAGCAGGTGGACCTTGTTGAGGCACTGTCCTGGACCTCTCAATCTCTGTCTGGGCTTGGACCTCTCAAAGCACCACTAACCATGAAAGACAGTACAGGAGAGGAAGAGAGAGACAACGAACAAGGAAGAAGGAGAGAGAAAGACAGAGAGAACAAGGGAGGGAGGAAGAAGTGAAGGGGAAAGGCAGAACAGGAGGGAAAGAGGAAGGAAAGGGAAGAAGGAAGAAAAAAGAGATAGAGAACAAAAAAGGGATTTGGCTGATGTGGGAGGAAAAGAAAACAAGACAGGCACTATCATCTCAGAACATACAGCTTATGCATTTCAGAACACATTTGAAAACCCTACTGCCAATTTTTCAAATTATTTATTTATGTCCCTTTTCTTGTTGCAAAAAGGTTTTGCACCAGCTTGCTGCCAGATTAACTTTCCTGACACTTAGCTCTGCTTAAAAACGCCAATAGCTCCTCACTGCCTGTGAAAGAAAAGTTAAAATTCCTCAGCAGCCTCTTCGAAGCCCTCCATAATCTGGCCCCATATTTCCAGCCCAACCTTATCCTCCACTTCTTCCCTTTATACACCCTTTGCTGTATGCTTCCCTACCACCTTCTGGATCTTTCTGCCCACCCATCTTTGCGTCTGCTGTTACCCTGCCTGGAATGCCCTTCCCCCCACATCTCCACAAGCCCAACACGACTCACCCTCCAAGGCCCAGCCTAGAGGATGCTGCGTCTGTAGCGGGCGTTCAGTCATCCATAGTGCAGCTTACCACGTTGATACACACACTTTAGACACACCATCTCACTAGATCCTCACACCAGTAAGAAGTTATTTCTTAACTTTCCAGATGAGAAACTATGGTCCAAGGAGGCTGGGGCTCGTGCCCCTGGGGTGTATCCTCTGTCCAGTGCTCTTCCTGCTACCCCAAGGCAATCTCTCACACAGAACAACCGAAGGCGCCTCCATGATGGATACTGGTGATGGTTGTACAACATGATGAATGTCACTAAATTGTACATGTGGAAAGCGTTAAAAGTGGCAAATGTTGTGCTATATATATATATTCACAATAAAGAAGATAACGGTGGCTGCATGAATCAATCCCAACATATTGCAGCAATCTTCTTTTTATTTTTTTAAACTTAATGTGCTTGAAGTAAAGTTTACAAATCAAGCCAATCTCTCATACAAAAATTTATATACACCTTGCTATGTACTCCTAGTTGCTCTCCCCCAATGAGACAGCACACTCCTCCTCTTCACCCTGTATTCCCCGTGTCCACTCATTCAGCTCCTATCCCCCTCTGCCTTCTCATCTTGCCTCCAGACAGGAGCTGCCCACATAGTCTCGTGTCCACTTGAGCCAAGAAGCTTACTCCCCACCAGTATCATTTTCTATCTTATACTCCAGTCCAATCACTGTCTTAAGAGCTGGCTTTGGGAATGGTTCCAGTCTTGGGCTAACAGAAGGTCCGGGGGCCAGGACCTCTGGGGTCCCTCCAGTCTCAGTCTCAGACCATTAATTCTGGTCCTTTTACGAGAATTTGAGGTCTGCATTGCACTGTTTTCCTGCTCCATCGGGGATTCTCTGTTGTGTTCCTGTCAGGGTAGTCATCAGTGGTTCTTCTTTTTTTTTAAGGGGGGAAAAGTGCACCTTTCCATTCTGTGTGAACTCCAATTTGCTTGTCCAGTCTTGAGTCCCAGTTTCACGTGGCAGCCCCTGTGAAGCCCTTGCCAAGGGTCCATGAGGCAGGACAGTACACCAGTTAATGCAGAAAGGCAGAGATCCAGGAGGGCAAGGGTGACGCAGACACCCCCGAGGCCCCTTCCACACTCCCTGCCCAGAGATGCCATGTGAACATGCATAGAAGGGAGACCGATAACCACTGTAAACGCCAGTGGATCAAGCTCTACTCCTGTGGCTCCTGAGCACATCCCAAAAGCTTTTTAAAAGGTGCTATATCAGCTAGGGTGGGAGAGCAGGTTGCTAAAGCTATTTATACAACCTCCGAATCCGGATTAAACAAACATGGCAGCTGGGTGTAGGACGAGGTGCAGTAACTGATTGATGGGGGTCTACTAAGCACACAGAGCTGCCAATATCTATACGCTCACTGGATGCAGGCCAAGGTGCTGCTTCCATGATGAGTGGTTACATAACCTTAAGTACCCATGAAATTTGAGCAGCATACATCTGATATGCTTCCCCTTTCTAATTTTTGGCATCAAGAGGCTGCACGAATTAACTGGAAAACAAGGACCCTACCCTCCATTGTTTCCCCTTCCCAATGACACGCAGGCCTAATGACCACAGCCTCTGCCCATCTCAGAAGAGTTACTGATGGACTACAAGTTTTCCCCCATGCCAAAAGCTCCACTGTCCTATTTCAAGCCTGACCTATATTTAATGGGCTGCTCAATTTAAAACTAACATAATTTGCTACAACGAGATTTCAAGAAGAGAGTCATTTCCAGGGATTAACCCAAGCTTTAAACCATGCTATTTAAAAAAAGGCACACCATTCAATGCCCTGAATAAAACCTGACTCAGCCCGATATACTAGACAGCTCACTGGGACAAATTCTGAAGCAGGAACTAATTTAATAAGCATGTGATATCTCTGGTTGCCCTGCCAGTCTCTTGATCCTGCTCTAGTGTTGACTTCTGGCCTCACCAAACTCATGACAAGGCTTGTCTGCCTAGCTTTTCTGACTCCTGCAACACCTGTCCCCACCCCTCCAACTCAAATCAATCCAAATCTAATGTTGTCAAGTCGATTCCAACTTATAGTGACCATATAGGGCGGAGGAGAACTGTCCCGTAGAATTTCCAAGGCTGTAATCTCTACGGAAGCAGACTGCCACATCTTTCTCCCGCAGAGCAACTTGTGGGTTTGAACCGCTGGCCTTTTGGTTAGCAGCTATGTGTTTAACCATTGCACCACCAGGGCTCCTTCCACCCCTCTAACCCTGGCATATTTTAGTGTATCCCAGTTATAACTCCTGGCCCTGACCGGTAACTACTCACTGTTCTGTCCTTGCCTCAATAAGTTTTAAAAGAAAAAGATGATCTGAGCACAATATGGAACTTTTCATAAACTTTCCTTGTGATTAATTAGCAATCAGCAATCTTAATTCATGAATTCTGTTCACTGGCTCCAGAGCTTCTAGGCAGTTATTAATCACTTACAGTTGCAAAGCCTCTATCTGCTTCTAGCAGTTGTTAGTTGGAAACTAGAATTCACACAGGGCCTTAGGCCTATTCTACTTCTGGATCGTTTAAACACATACAAACGGACGTTTGCCAATAAAGCCATACAGTGGTTTCCACACTGGGGCCATGTTAGTGGTGGAAAGGATGCTGCATTTTGTAAGATATTTGAATTTCCTCATTGTCATGGATTCAGTTGTGCTCCCCCAAAATTCGTGTCAACTTAGCTAGGCCATGATTCCCAGTATTGTGTGGCTGTCCTCCATTTTGTGATTTGATGTAATTTATGTTGTAAATCCTGGCCTCCACACCTGTGGTTAAGGTCCCACTTGGGAGTGGGTTTTCTGTTACGTTAATAAGGCCTGATTCAGTTATGTTAATGATGATCAGGGTGGGATGTATCACCCTGGCTCGAGTCACATCTTTTACTTTACAAGAGATAAAAGGAGAGACGCAGTGCGATGGATCACTTTTGTGTGGCCTTTCTCACCATGGTCTTGTAACTCCCACCCAGGGGATTGGGCAGGACTGTGGAGAGAGGGTAATTGTGGCCCACCAAAGGAATTGGTCAGTTTTTGCCATTCCACTGGGCTTGAGGCGAGCCTTCCCAGAGGCAGGAAGGAGAGGATCCTACCACCACCAAGGAAGAAAAGCCAATGCATGTCTGGACCCAGGATCCCTGCGCTGAGAAGCTCCTGTACCCAGGAGACAGAGAGTGAGCTGTAACCCTGAAGATGGCGAGAAGTGGTGACAGAGAAACAGTGGCAGGAGATCGCGCAGCGGGCTCCTGGGCCCACAGAGCGAGAAAGCTGAGTGCCTTTGGGCCAAGGCTTACTGGCAGAATGGGATGCTTCTGGGCACTTATTGGCAGGGGCTAAAAGAGCTTTGTAATACTTGCCTGTGCGGGGCAGAGGTCTAGGGCCAGAGAGAGGTGTGCTGTGAGCACTGCTGAAAAGAGGCTGTCCTGATGGAAGAACTGTATCCTGAGTGTTCTTGAACCTAAATTGTGACAGGTTCCTTCCCTAATAAACCCCATAATCATGGGTATTGTCTGTGATTCTGTGTGGCCATTGCAACGAATTATTAAGTCTAGCAGAGAAATAGAAAGTGCCATGGAAGGGATGGTTGGTGTCAGAATTGGTAAAGATGGCAGAAAGGGGAGGCATGTCTGAACTCTGCCTCATAGGAATCAGCCTTGGGCTGTTGATCTTGATTCTCCTTCCCCCTTGTGAAGTCAAAGGAGGTCAGACATCGCCCCCATGCTTTTTTTTTTACAAGACCAAAGCAAACAGAGGACAGGGACCACACTACCACCAGGAAAGAAGAGCAGAACACATCTTTTGGACCCAGGATCCTTGTGCTGAGAACCTCCTAGACCCAGGGGAAGACTGATGCCAAGACACATGGAGACGTCCAAGGAACATCAGGTCCACACTTGTTGAAAGGAGATAAGGCCCTTCCCCTAGAGCCAACAGAGAGAGAAAGCCTTTCCCTAGAGCCGGTGCCCAAATTTTGGACTTCTATCCTTCTAATGGAAACCCTGGTGGCGTAGTGGTTAAGTGCTACAGCTGCTAACCAAAAGATCAGCAGTTCAAATCCACCAGGCGCTCCTTGGAAACTCCAGGGGGCAGTTCTACTCTGACCTATAGGGTTGCTATGAGTCAGAATCGACTCGACGGCAACGGGTTTGGTTTTCTGGTTTTTTCAATCCTTCTAATCTGTGAGAAAATAAATTTCTGTTTGCTAGAACCATCCACTTGTGGTATTTATGTTATAGATGCACTAGATAACTAAGATACTTATCATGGACAACCTTGCGCTTTATCACATTTATTTGAAAACTGTAGACACAGGTATTGATTGTATATGAACTAACAAGAGAAAATAAAAAACAAAAATCATCACTTTACAAATGATTAGAAGCCAAAGAAATGTCGTGTGGTTAAAATGAACATAAATGAATACACACTGTTCGGACATAAATGTAGCAACTGTTCAAGGAGTCCCTGCAGTCCTTGGGGTTCCATGGGGGTAGGGGCTGATGACAAGGTGAAAGATGATACCATTTCTTAAAGTGCTCAGCTTGAAAGAGACTCGTTTTCTTAACTTTTGCCACCACTTAAGTAAAAAGTAATCATAAGTTTTTGTAAAGTAACAATAATAATTGTTGTTGTTGTTGCTGTATGCCATTGAGTCATTTTTGACTCATAGCGACCCTATATGACAGAGTAGAACTGCCCCATAGGGTTTCCTAGGCTGCAATCTTTACGGGAGCAGATTCCCAGGTCTCTTCTCCCTCAGAGCTGTTGGGTAGGTTGTAGTTAAGCCAACTGCTTAACCATTGCACCACCAGGTCCCCTTAACAATGATAAAGAACATTTATAACAATGATAGCTGTCACTAATTTAGTCATCACTGGTACCAACTACTATTACTTGCACTGCAAGGTAAACCAAAAACCAAACCTATTGCCATCAAATCAATTGCAACTCATGGAGAACCTGTGTGTTACACAGGAGAACTGCTCCATGGAATTTTCTTGGCTGTAACCTTTACAGAAGCAGATCACCAGGCCTTTCTTCGGCAGTACTTCTGAGTGGGTTCAAACCACAAACCTTTAGGTTAGTAGTTGAGTCCAAACTGTTTGCACTGCAAGGTAAGTAGTGTCAATGCTATTTTTTAGAAAACTGAGCCTCAATTATTATTAGAATAATTCACAAGATAAACCTCAAAGTTATATTGTGAAATACAGCAAGCATCTTTTTTTTTTTTTTTTTAAACCATACAGTAAGGCTTGGCTGTGGTAAAGCAGCTGTAATAGCCCTTGGTATTTCCAGGAACTTCATTTATCGTTTTTTATCCACTATCCCTATCACCAAGGAAATAAAACAGATAACATTTGGTAGCAGGAAAAGCCATGTCAGCAAAGTCACCAAACCTTGTTACTATTGTATGTGTGTGTGTATCTGGCAGCCCAAAAAGGGAGAATGGAAAAAACATACACAAAAGCAAGAAGTTCTGATACATGCTATGACACAGATGAGCCTTGAAAACATGCTAAGTGAAATAAGCCACTCACTAAAAGACAAATACTGTATGTGCACACTCATACGAAATACTCAGAATAGGTAAAAGCATAGAGAGAAGAGTGTATTTGTGATTACCAAGGGCTGGCAGAAGGGGAAAATGGGCAGTTATTGCATATTGGTTACTGCTTCTGTGGTGATGAAAAAGTTCTGGAAATTATCGTGATGGTTGTGTAACTTAGTGAATGCAATTTAAGCCCTGAATTGTACTTGTAAAATAGTTAAAATTTTAATGGAAAAATTTATGTTGTATATGTATTTACCCCAATAAAATAATTAAAAAAAATTTTTTTTTTTCTAAAGAACACCTGCTGAGGCTGCTTATGTACAGCCAAACACCTCATGGGATTTGGTCTCTTGGTTTGGAGGTTTAGGGTCATGAGTTCACAGGACATCCCAGTTATTTGTCCTAATATCGTATTTAGTGCTTCTGTTCTACCTCCTAGTTCACTGCGCAGTACCTAAGGTCTTAAAAGTTTGCAAGCCACCATCGAAGGTACAACAATTAGTCTCTGTTTACCTGGAGCAACAGAGGAAGAAGGAATTAGGAACAGGAGAAGGAAATGGAATGCGTGAATAACTGCATTCGTGAACAACTACCTCCTTTGCCATGAGACCAGAAGAACTGGATGATGCCCGGCTACCATTACTGAATGGTTTGATCAAGGATTCTACAGAAGAATCATGATCAGAAAGGGAGAAAATGAACAGAATTTCAAATTCCAATAGAAACCAGACTTTTAGGAGCCATTGGGGCTGGATAAACCCCTGAAACTATTGCCCTGAGAAAATCTTTAAACCTTAAACCAAAAATATCCCCTGAAGTTTTCTTAAAACCAAACAATAGTTTAGCTTAATTAGTAAAGAATGTTTGCCTTGAGTATTGTGCTCTTTTATAGAACTATTTACCTGGGATCAAACTGACTACAGCAACTGGAAAGGTCAGACAGGAAGCTTAAGGGGAGGAGCAATTAAGAAAAGGAGGGTGAGAATAGTTACGCAACTTGAAGAATATAATCATTGTCACTGAATTGTACACATAGAAACTGTTGAATTGGTGTATGTTCTGCTGTGCATATTTTCAACAACAACAACAAAAAATAAAATAAATTATTTTAAAAATACAGATAAAAAACCAAGCACTACCCACCAAAGGATGTACTGGACAGGAAGGATCCAACAACTGCAGTTGTGATGACCACCTCTGCTTTGCCCTGGGGGAGCTACAAAATCGGTGCCATCTTAGTTCCAGCACAGAAAAGGTGGGGAAAGGTGTGTCACCTTTGATGGTTCGTCCAAAGGTCACTGAACCCCATCGGGGGCCAAGCAGTAATCCAAACTGAGCACAGGCAGTCACAGAATCAAAGAAAACAAGGAAAGGAAAGAAAAAAAAGAAGAAGAAGAAATTTCTCCCATAAAAACAGAACGGTTGTATATGAAAGTCTTATATTTAAGGGGAATACATATAACAATCAGCCATCGTAAATAAATATATGTATATAAAATAAATATATATATATATTCAGTTACTAAGCAGTGTTTGGGTTAAAAGGGCCTCAAACAGTCATCAGTGAAGCCTTAGTTTACAGAGAAGAGATGTGATAATGACACATGTGAGCTGAGGAAATGATGACAAATACACTCCATAGTTCAGGCTAAAAACAACTGGGTTTGGAAGCTGAATAACTCAGATACTAGCAATGGCCAAGTTTCCATCCAGAAATGGATGTCAGGAGAGACTCTGAAAATCACTCTTGAACGTCAAGTAGCTAAATCAAAAGAAAAAAAAATGACGAAATAAAAGAGCTGAACAGAAGATTTCAAAAGCCGGATTGAGAAGACTAAGTAAAGTATTATGATGACAAGTATAAAGAGGTAGAGACAGAAAACGAAAAGGGAAGAATACGCTCAGTGTTTCTCAAGCTAAAAGAACTGAAGAAAAAATTCAAGCCTCAAGTTGCAATAGTGAAGGATTCTATAGGGAAAATATTAAACAACGCAGAATGCATCAAAAGAAGATGGAAGAAATACAGAGTCACTATACCAAAAAGAATTGGTCGATGTTCAACCATTTCAGAAGGTAACATGTGATCAGGAACCGATAGTACTGAAGGAAGAAGTCCAAGCTGCACTGAAGGCATTGGCCAAAAATAAGGCTCTAGGAATTGAGGAATATCAATTGAGACATTTCAACCAACGGATGCAGCGCTGGAGGTGCTCATTCATCTATGCCAAGAAATCTGGAAGACAGCTACCTGGCCAATCGACTGGAAGAGATCCATATTTATCCCTATTCCCAAGAAAGGTAATTCAACCTAATGCAGAAATTATAGCACAGCATCATTAATATCACACGCAAGCAAAATTTTGCTGAAGATCATGCAAAAGCGGCTGCAGCAGTATATCAACCGGGAACTGCCAGAAATTCAAGCTGGATTTAGAAGAGGATATGGAACCAGGGATATCACTGCTGATGTCAGATGGATCCTGGCTGAAAGCAGAGAATACCAGAAAGATGCTTACCTGTGTTTTATTGAGTATGCAAAGGCATTCAACTGTGTGGATCATAACAAATTGTAGGTAACATCATGCAAAATGGGAATTCTGGAAACTCAACTGTGCTCATGAGGAATCTGTACATGGATCAAGAGGCAGTCGTTTATAAGAGTACAAGAGGATACTGAGTGGTTTAAAGTCAGGAAAGGTGTATGCTAGGGTTGCATCCTTTCACCATACCTAATCAATCTGTATGCTGAGCAAATAATCCGAGAAGCTGAACTATATGAAGAAAAACAAGGCATGAGGTTGGAAGAAGACTCATTAACAACCTTTGTTCTGCAGATGACACAACCTTGGTTGCTGAAAGTGAAGAGGACTTGAAGCACTTACTGATGAAGATCAAAGACCACAGCCTTCAGTATGGATTACACCTCAACATAAAGAAAGCAAAAATCCTCACAACTGGACCAATAAGCAACATCATGACAAATGGAGAAAAGTTTGAAGTTGTCAAGGATTTCTTTTTACTTGGATCCACAATTAACACCCATGGATGCAGCAGTCAAGAAATCAAAAGACGCATTGGATTGGGCAAATCTGCTGCAAAGGACCTCTTTAAAGCGTTGAAAAGCAAAGATGCCACCTTGAGAGATAAGGTGCTTCTGACCCAAGCCATGGTGTTTCCAATCACCTCATATGCATGTGAAAGCTGGACAATGAATAAGGAAGATGGAAGAAGAATTGACGCCATTGAATTGTGGTGCTGGCAAAGAATACTGAATATACTATGGGCTGCCAGAAAAATGAAGAAATCTTTCTTGGAAGAAGTACAACCCGAATGCTCCTTAGAAGCAATGATGGCAAGACTATGTCCCACATACTTTGGACATGTTCTTAGGAGGGATCGGTCACTCAAGAAGGACATCAGCCTTGGTAAAGTGGAGGGTCAGCAAAAAAGAGGAAGACCCTTAAGGAGATAGATTGACACAGTGGCTGCAACAAATGGGCTCAAGCATAGCAACAATTGCGAGGATGGCGCAGGACCGGGCAGTGCTGTGTATAGGGACGCTATGAGTCGGAACTGACTTGACAGCACCTAACAACACCTCGAGTTTTCTTTTTTTTTTTTTCTTTTTTTTACAGCAGATACAGCCCCAGATACAGAGGTTTAAAAAACAAAAACCATTGCAATCAAGTCAATTCTGACCCATAGCAATGCTATAGGACAGAGTAGAACTGCCCCATAGGTTTTCCAAGGAGTGCCTGGTAGATTTGAACTGCCAACCTTCTGGTTACAAGCCTCTCCCCCACCAGGGTTTTCAGATGCAGAGGGGAAATACAATTCCAAAACTAGAATAAAACCTATTTAACACAGAGCTGTCAGATGGTCCAGTTTTTAGAAACTATCCTTGGTTTATTTCCTCCACCTATATTGAGCTAGAAAACCCTGGTGGCATAGTGGTTAAGTGCTATGCCTGTTAACCAAAGGGCTGGCAGTTCGAATCTGCCAGGCGCTCTTGGAAACTCTATGGGGCAGTTCTACTCCGTCCAATAGAGTCACTATGAGTCGGAATCGACTCGACGGCACTGGGTTTGGTTTTTTGGTTTACAGAGAGATACCCTGCACCCATGAAAAAATATTTAATTTAAAAGATTAGTCTCAGAAATCAGGCCTCATTCCCGACTATTTTAGCCATTGGCACTGGGTTTTTTTTTTTCTGGGAAGTGTTCTCTTGGAAAATTACCATCAGCTACATATTGTTTGCTTTATATTTATATTTTAAATGTGAACACATTTTAGACATAACTGACGAGGACATGTGTTTGTCATATTTATTTGCATCATTTCCTCCCTGACTATTGTATTTTAGAGTCAAAAGCTTTACACAAGCATTTGTGGCTAGATCTAATACAATTCTCAGCAAATTTCACGAATCATTTAAGAGTCTCATCCCTGTTCAATAAAGAATAGAGACTCATCCCAAATTTTCAAGCATTAAACCCAGTGCCGTTCAGTCGATTCCAACTCATAGCAACCCTATCGGACAGAGTAGAACTGCCCCATAGAGTTTCAAGCAACCAGCAAAGTTAATTGGCAGCTATGTCACCACAATTTGAAAGACCTGAACACTGTAAATAGAAACAGCAAAGAGGCAGCACATGAGCTGTCATTTCCCCTTCCCATGCTCATGAAAGACATCACTAATCTATCCCAGTAACACTCCTCATTCCCGAGCGCAGCACAGGCAAGGAGATCTACTTGTTATGCCTCAAGTAATATAATCTGCAGAGAACAGGCAGGATGATAAACAAACGACAAGGCCCAAACCATAAGGGAATAGTTGAAGGAAACAGGAATGTTCAGCAGGGTGATGAAGAGAAGATTCGAGGTGACAAGATGGCTGCTTTCAAATACCTGAAGGGGAAGCCTGCATGTTTAGATCAATATGGCTCTCAAGGGTAGCAAGAAGGTAGTCATCCCAGGGTAAACTATTGCGGCTATTACAAGAATGTATTGAGGCAGACTTCATGTTGTTGTCGTCAGGTGCCACCAAGTCGGTTCCGACTCATAGCGACCCTATGCACAACAGAACGAAACACTGCCCAGCCCTGAGCCATCCTCACAATCGTTATGCTTCAGCTTAATGTGTCAATCCTCCTCGTTGAGGGTCTTCCTCTTTTCTGCTGACCCTACACTCTGCCAAGCGTGATGTTCTTCTCCAGGGACTGATCCCTCCTGACAACATATCCAAAGTATGTAAGACGCAGTCTCACCATCCTTGCTTCTAAGGAGCATTCTGGTTGTACTTCTTCTAAGACAGATTTGTCTAAGACAGATTTGTCTAAAACAGACTTCATGTTCCCCCACTTGTCTGTCAGTTTGTCGTACTGTGGGGGCTTGTGTGTTGCTGTGAAGCTGGAAACTATGCCACCGGTATTCAGATTCCAGCAGGGTCACCCATCAAGGACAGGTTTCAGCTGAGATTCCAGACTAAGACAGACTAGGAAGAAGGACCCGCCAGTCTACTTCTGAAAAGCATTAGCCAGTGAAAACCTTATGAATAGCAGCGGAACATTGTCTGATATAGTGCTGGAAGATGAGCCCCCCAGGTTGGAAGGCACTCAAAAGATGACTGGGGAAGAGCTGCCTCCTTAGAGTCAACCTTAATGATGTGGATGGAGTAAAGCTTTCGGGACCTTCATTTGCTGATGTGGCACGACTCAAAATGAGAAGAAACAGCTGCAAACATCCATTAATAATTGGAACCTGGAATGTATGAAGTACGAATCTAGGAAAATCGGAAATCATCAAAAATGAAATGGAACACATAAACATCGATATCCTAGACATTAGCAAGCTGAAATGGGCTGGTATTGGCCATTTTGAATCGGACAATCATATAGTCTACTACGCTGGGAATGACAACTTGAAGAGGAATGGTGTTGCATTCATTGTCAAAAAGAACGTTTCAAGACCTATCCTGAAGTATAACACTGTCAGTGATAGGATAATATCCATACAAGGAAAACCAGTTAATACACCTATTATTCAAATTTACGCACCAACCACTAGAGCCAAAGATGAAGAAATAGCAGATTTTTATCAGCTGCTGCAGTCTGAAATTGATTGAACATGCAATCAAGATGCATTGATAATTACTGGCAATTAGAATGCAAAAGTTGGAAACAAAGAAGAAGGATCGGTAGTTGGAAATTACGGCCTTGGTGGTAGAAACAATGCCGGAGATCAAATGATAGAATTTTGCAAGACCAACGACTTCTTCATTGCAAATACCTTCTTTCACCAACACAAACGGCGACTACACACATGGACCTCGCCAGATGGAATGCACAGAAATCAAATTGACTACATCTGTGGAAAAAGACAATGGAAAAGCTCAATATCATTAGTCAGAACAAGGCCAGGGGCCGACTGTGGAACAGACCATCAATTGCCCATATGTAAGTTCAAGCTGAAACTGATGAAAATCAGAGCAAGTCCATGAGAGCCAAAACATGACCTTGAGTACATCCCACCTGAATTTAGAGACCATCTGAAGAACAGATTTGATGCAGTGAATACTGGTGACTGAAGACCAGAGGAGTTGTGCAAGGACATCATCCTTGAAGAAAGCAAGAGGTCATTCAAAAGACAGGAAAGAAAGAAAAGACCAAGGTGGATGTCAGAGGAGACTCTGAAACTTGCTCTAGAATGTCAAGCAACTAAAGCAAAAGGAAGAATTGATGAAGTAAAAGAACTGAGCAGAAGATTTCAAAGGGCCTCTCTAGAAGACAAAGTAAAGTACATGTGCAAAGAGCTGGAGATGGAAAACCAAAAGGGAAGAACATGCTCAGCATTTCTCAAGCTGAATTGAAGAAAAAATTCAAGCCCCGAGTTGCAATAGTGAAGGATTCCATGGGGAAAATATTAAAAGACACAGGAAGCATCAAAAGAAGATGGAAGGAATACACAGAGTCATTATACCAAAAAGAATTATTCGATGTTCAACCATTTCAAGAGGTGGCATATGATCAGGACCCGATGGTACTGAAGGAAGAAGTCCAAGCTGCTCTGAAGGCATTGGCAAAAAACAAGTCTCCAGGAATTGGTGGAATATCAATTGAGATGTTTCAACAAATAGATGCAGAGCTGCAGGTGCTCACCAGTCTATGCCAAGAAATATGGAAGACATCTTCCTGGCCAACTGACTGGAAGAGATCCATATTTATCCCTATTCCCAAGAAAGGTGATCCAACCAAATGTGGAAATTATAGAACAATATCATTAATATTGCACGCAAGCAAAATTCTGCTGAAGATCATTCAAAAACGGCTGCAGCTGTATATCGACAGGGAAGTGCCAGAAATTCAGGCCGGTTTCAGAAGAGGACGTGGAACCAGGGATATCATTGCTGATGTCGGATGGATCCTGGCTGAAAGCTGAGAATACCAGAAGGATGTTTACCTGTGTTTTTTTGACTATGCAAAGGCATTCGACTGTGTGGGTCATAACAAACTATGGATAACACTGCAAAGAATGGGAATTCCAGAACACTTAATTGTGCTCATGAGGAACCTTTACATAGATGAAGAGGCAGTTGTTCGGACAGAACAAGGGGATACTGATTGGTTTAAAGTCAGGAAAGGTGTGTGTCAGGGTTCTATTCTTTCACCATACCTATTCCATCTGTATGCTGAGCAAATAATCCGAGAAGCTGGACTATATGAAGAACGGGGCATCAGGATTGGAGGAAGACTCATTAACAACCTGCGATATGCAGATGACACAACTTTGCTTGCTGAAAGTGAAGAGGACTTGAAGCACTTACTAATGAAGATCAAAGACCACAGCCTTCAGTTTCGACTGCACCTCAACATAAAGAAAACAAAAATCCTCACAACTGGACTAATAAGCAACAACATGATAAACAGAGAAAAGATTGAAATTGTCAAGGATTTCATTTTACTTGGATCCACAATCAACAGCCATGGAAGCAGCAGTCAAGAAATCAAACGATGCATTGCATTGGGCAAATCTGCTGCAAAGGATCTCTTCAAAGTGCTGAAGAGCAAAGATGTCACCCTGAAGACTAAGGTGTGCCTGATCCAAGCCATGGTATTTTCAATCGCATCATATGCATGTGAAAGCTGGACAGTGAATAAGGAAGACCGAAGAATTGACGCCTTTGAATTGTGATGTTGGCGAAGAATATTGAATACACCATGGACTGCCAAAAGAACAAACAAATCTGTCTTAGAAGAAGTACAACCAGAATGCTCCTTAGAAGCAAGGATGGCGAGACTGCATCTTACATACTTTGGACATGTCAGGAGGGATCAGTCCCTGGAGAAGGACATCATGCTTGGCAGGGTATAGGGTCAGCGGAAAAGAGGAAGACCCTCAACGAGGTGGATTGACACATTGAGCTGAAGCATAACAACGATTGTGAGGATGGCTCAGGGCTGGGCAGTGTTTCGTTCTGTTGTGCATAGCGTCGCTATGAGTCGGAACCGACTCGACGGCACCTAACAACAATAACAGACATCATGTTAATATGAGGAAATAGGCAGAAGCAGGTCACCTGGGTGGAAGAGTGAGGGCCCACGCACACCACTCCCTCCCCTGTCCCCACTTGGACCACAGACTGACATACAACAAGCTTTTCCTTTAATCCTCTGTAAACAAATTCCACTGATCTATTTTTATTGGTTAGTCTCAACTAAAATTTCTAAGAATTGGAGACCGACAGGAACGGTTGATTTTTAATAGCTTTGGGAGTGGTGGAGCCTTCATACATGGCAGAGAGTTTCTTAGATATGTATGTAAAGGATGGGCTGAATTGATAATTTAAATATAAATTGCATATTCATTGATCACCTTCTAACCTAAACCCTCCTAACCCTAAAATCCTCTTGATGTTGGCATAATACTAATCTCTAATTTTTCCTTCAAGCCATGTCCCTACCAAGGGTCAGTCTGGTGACCTCTGAGCAGAAGGTGACGGACCTGTGCTACAAGAGATTAAGACAAAGTCCCAGGATTTCCCGGAAAAGTCTTAGTAGTCTTGATGTAGAAACGCATTTGTTTATTTTTAAAGGAAATGACTCAGTCAGGGTTTGGTTTGCACAGAGGGAGAAATTCTTCTATAGCCCCTGAGAGAAACGACTGCACTCTGCTCAGCAGGCTGTGCTTATGTAACTTCCCACTTAATCTGGTCTTCTATTTTATTCTGTGACCCAGAGAGACCATCTAACCCTTCTGAGTATCAGCTCCTTCATCTGTAGAATAGGAACCCTGGGTGGCACAAAGAGTGAAGCGTCCAACTAGTAACCAAAAGGTTGGCAGTTTGAACCCCCCCAGCAGCACCTTGGAAGAAAGTCCTGGCTATCTGCTTCCATAAGGTCATAGTCCTACCCTGCACATGTGAGGTTGCCATAAGTCAGAATCAACTCGATGGTAACTTTTATTTTATTTTCTTAATTACATCTGACCTTGCCCATCCCAACCAAGCCAGGACTGAAAGAGGCAAAGTTTCTCTGTAGAAAACCAAGCTTCTTGGAAGAAAGAAATGACAGGATGGGATCTCGTTATTTAATATTTTGCAGTGAGTTTAAATTCTATGCTTGGTTTCAATCCTTAAAATTTTCCGTATTTACTAATCTGCTTATTAGATGTTAAAATGTATCCTGGGGCTTTTCTGTACTAATTACCTAGAATGACACTGGTTCAAGTGCCAGGAAAGGAATCACTTTTACAAGAATCATTAACACCTCCCAGAATACCCTCCAAAAAAAAACCAAATACCCTAAAGCAGGAGTAATTTTCACCCTCAAACAATGCTTCCTTTTCCTAATTCCACTATTCCCAGTAAAAAGACCTAAGAGGAGTGTGATATCTGTTTGCCCTATCTTGCCTTCTCTTTACTCCTCAGAAAGAGAGAAACCAAGGGTGGATATAAGAGCTAGGCATGTTCTAGGTACCCTTCACATTTACAGTCCCTCTGGGGGACAGAAGAGCTAAGCTGGTAGCAGGATTATGAACATCGTGGGGGGTGCTCACATCTCCCTGAGATCTCCCCACTTAAACATGACGCAGAGGGGCACTCAGTGGCCACAGAACCCCAGCTTCCCCTGTGTCCCTGTGTGAATGCACACTGGTCAGCCTGAATGGCACCAGCATGATGTTCAGGAGCAAAGGGGGTCCACACAGTCACAAGTCCATACACAAATAAGGAGGCCTGTATGTAGAAATCTTCAGAAACGCAAATACAACAAGAACAAAAGAATGATACATGTGTGTTACATTCCAATCATCCCCCAAAGGGGGATAAGCCTATTGATGCAACTACAGTTGATCAGCCAGGTGGTCACTCTGACTTGTCATGAGTTTCCGTCGTGGATACTCGTTTCTGACCATTTAGCATCCAGCCTTCCTTTTTTTAGTACTGCATCTAGATTTCCTTTTTTGGGTATTACCTCTCCCTCACTGTGTGGTGTCATGGCGAGGCTGTCAATCAAGGTGGCCGTGCTTACCCTGGCCAAGTGGTGGGCACATGGCCTAAGCCAAGCCAATCAGACACTTGTTTCCAGGACTTTGAATCTTGGGTGGAGCAAACTGTTGGAGCTTCTAGTAATGAAAGACAGTGGCCCCCTCCCCACTCCTTTCCCTGGCCCTGGTTCTGTGTGATGAGATCACCTTTCAGGATTCTAATCTTTATCTTAGTCTGGGGGAGGGGGACCAAGGGGCCTAGCTTCTCTCCTAAACCCCTCTCCTTTCCAGCCCTCTTTCTGCCCTTTGCCTCCAGGACTCCTCGCCTTCCAGAATTACCCGCCCTCCCTATCAGACCCTGTCCCTTCTCTTCCCCAGCCTCCCCACCACCACCCCAGTCTGGACTGGGGAGCTCAGAATGAAAGTGCAGAGTCAATTTTTTTCCTTCTGCCATGATGCTCACCCTGTAAGGACACTGTCAGTTCTGTCTACCTAGACCCCACAACTTCCCCAGTTTCCGTCCTTTACCAGGCCTGGCTCTCCATACTTCCTGCTGATTTCTGAGCTACTGGATATCCTTCCAATAAAACCCTTTCATATTTAAATTAGCCAGAATTGGTTTCTGTTGTTGCACCCTGGTGGCACAGAGTTAAGAGTTCAGCTGTTAACCAAAAGATCTGTGGTTTAAACCCACCAGCAGCTCCGAAGGAGAAAGATCTGGCAGTCTGTTCCCATAAAGATTACAGCTTTGGAAACCCTATGAGGCAGTTCTACTCTGTTCTATAGGGTCACTGTGAGTCAGAGTCAACTCCACAGCATCTAATAACAAGAAGCAATACAGATGGCCGACGGGCTTCCTCAGATTCTGGACCCATCTGGGGTGGCCTACGCCCTACAAAGTCCTATGATTCTAGAAATAATAAGCATATGAGTCCATTCTTCCTGCAATCCTCTTGATCCTCCACGGGCAGTAAGAAGGAATTCTTAAAACAAACAAATGGAAAAACAATTATCAAAACTAAAGAAAGAAAAAAAACTAGCAAGCCTTAGACTATTTCAACAATGGTGAAATTCATACCAGCTCTAAGCGTCACCAGAAACTCTTTTGGCATAGTGGTTAAGTGTTACGGCTGCCAACCAAAAGGTTGGCAGTTCGAATCCACTAGGCGCTACTTGGAAACTCTATGGGGCAGTTCTGCTCTGTTCTATAGAGTCTCTACGAGTCAGAATTGACTCGATGGCAATGGGTAAGCCTCACCTTCAGGAATGGAGAGACAGAGAAAAAGGAAGAGAGGAGAGAAAGAATAAGTGCTTTTGTGAGGTATACAATATATAAAAGCATAGATCCTAGGTTCAGTAAGTTTTGACAACTGTATACACCAGTGTAACAACCATACCAATCATAATAGAGAACATTATCATCACTCCAGAAAGCTCTGTTTTGCCCCTCTCCAGCTAATCCTCCCCACAACCCCCAGAAGCAAATACTGTTCTGATTTCTATCACCATAGCCTAATTTTCCCTGTGCTAGAACTTTATACAAATGGAATCAGACAGTATGGACTCTTGTATCTGGCTTATTTTGCTCAACATAATGTTTCTAAGATTCATCCAGGTTGTTATATGTATCTGCAGTATGTTCTTTTTTATTGTTGAGTAATAGTCCATTGTATGAACATACTGGAATCTGTTTATTCAGTCTCCTGCTGATGGATATTTGGCCTGTTTCCAGTTCGGGTCTCTTATGAATAAGGCTGCTGTAAGCATTCTTAAACAAATCTTTTTTATGGACATACGCTTCTTTTCATTTCTCATGAATAAGTGAATTTTTATTAAATGGCACAGAAGCTTTCTACAATAGCTAGCAGAGAAGCAATAACACACTTACTCCAGGAGAAGACAAAATGTCTATTTTCCATCTTTTCTTTTCTAATAGA
Source organism: Elephas maximus indicus (assembly GCF_024166365.1). Taxonomy (NCBI): domain Eukaryota; kingdom Metazoa; phylum Chordata; class Mammalia; order Proboscidea; family Elephantidae; genus Elephas; species Elephas maximus. The sequence continues at coordinate 61,546,880 of NC_064831.1, read as the reverse complement.
GTAGGTTCATGGATACTATTCTATTAAGCCTTTACTCCCTCTCTACAAGTTTCATTCTCTCAATCTACAGACATGCTCATTTCTCTACCATTCTAAACAAACCTTTCTTTTTCCCCTTAAACTATCAAACACTCTCAATATAACTTCTCCACGACAATTTTCCTTGTTTAAAGACCTGTTACACTCACTGGCTAACCTCTGAAACTTTTTTTGCAGTATCGCTCTCAAAAACCCATTCTAGTCTTATTTTTTCCATCCTCATCCTCCTTGACCGCCTTCTGGTGTTCAGCAGCACTGACCGTCTCCTATGTGAAATCCTTCTTCTTGCTTCCATAACACATTAACAGCAAATGTTCTATAGCTAGACTTTTGAGTTTGAATGTGGCTTTATCACTTATTGGCCGAGTGACCTTGGGAAAATCAGTGAACTGTTCTCTGCCTCTGTTTCTTCTGCAAAAGGAGGGTAATAATATTGCCCACCTCATAGGGCTGTCGTGAGGACAGAATGAGTTAGCACTCTGAACTGTTCCTGGTAGGTAGTAAGTGCTCCAAAAGCATTTCTTAAAGATCTTATTTGAGTCTCATTGTAGCATGTATAATAGAAGAACTTTGTAAACCACGCTCTTGCTGTGGTTGGGTGCTGTCGAGTCAATTCTGACTCCTAGTGACCCCATGTGACAGAGAAGAATTGTCCCATAGGGTTTTCTGGGCTGTAATCTTTACAGAAGTAGATCATAAGGTCTTCCTCCTGCGGATACCTGGCCCCTTGGCAGCAGTGGTGGTTCAGTGGTAGAATTCTCACCTTCCATGCAAGAGACCTAGCTAGGTTCAATTCCTGGCCAGTGCGTCTCACGTGCACTTACCACCCATCTGTCAGTTGGAGGCTTGTGTGTTGCTATGATGCTGAACAGGTTTCAGCAGAGCTTCTAGACTAAGACAGAGTAGGAAAAAAGGCCTGACAATTTACTTCTAAAATTCAAGCCAGTAAAAACCCTACGGAACCCAACAGTTCAACCTGCAACAGATTATGGGGATGACACAGGACCAGATCAAATTTTGTTTCATTGTGTCATCATGAGTCGGGGCTGACTTGAAGGCAGCCAACAGCAACAACAATGCATGACGCTAACTCAGTAGAACATGAAAATCCTAATTGTGAATCTACCATAAATTTATCTGAAGCCTTCCTCCCTAAGGCCTTACAGTTTTGATAATACTGTTTATGTTCGTATCTGACAAGCTCTGCTCCACACCCAAACAGGTGTCTGTGCCAGAGCTGGACTGGCAGAGGAATCAGCAGCAGACCTGTGCAACCAGGTGCTGACATTCCATCTCGGCCTCCCCCCCTCAGAGCTTTCATCAAAGGGAAGATGCTGGTGTCAGTGGCTCAGGGCCGTGTGGGTGTTGGAGACTGTGTGGCACCTGTAATACTCCCTGGAGTCAAACTGACTATTCTTTCGAGCAACCCAATAAAACTCACCTGGAGTTACAAGGAAAGCATTCAGGGAATTTCATCTGAGTTACTACCTGTGCTAGTCATTAGGGCTGGTCACAGATATTCCATTTCTCTGAGTACAGCCTGGGGTTGGATCTCTCTGCATCCTTTGGAGTAGGCCAATGAGATGTGAGCAGAAGCAATGGGGATCACTTCCGGCAGAAATTTTAAGAACCCAGGCATGATTTACTTGTTCACTTTCCCTGCCTCAGTAGAAGCATGCATTGTGATGGAACGTCTATCATCCTGAGTCCCCAAATGAGCAGAACATATACTACATAACAAGAAAACAAGCTTTCATGGTGTTCAGGCATTAGGATTGGGGATTATTCGTTACTGCGGCATAAACTAGTCGTTTCTGATGATACGATGGCTCTGTTCCTATCACCAGTCAGCAATATCCAATTTCTGACTAAGCCTAACCTCTGACTTTTAGATTTTGACTCACTTTAGATCAGCTCTCAGGACCACACAGTGCACTCAAATTACACAAACACAAAGCTGTCTTTGGTTTATGGATTAAGACTGACACTTGCTGTTGCAGAGTCCACAGTGACCTAGCAAAATCCTCATCCCTGGTGCTGACAAAGTATGGAAAACAGGTACAATCTTCCCCAACCTCAGCATCTAAACAAAAGTCTTCCTACTAAACTGTTGCATTGTCTTTAGAAACCAGTTGCCATGTGTGTCAGAGTAGAACTGTGCTCCGTAAGGTTTTCAACAGCTGATTTTTCGGAAGTAAATCACAAGACCTTTCTCCCAAGGTGTAGACTTGAACCTCCATCCTTTTGGTTAGCACTCAAGCACATCAACCATTTGCACCACCCAGGGACTCTTTCTCACAAGAATGACCATATAATTTATCGTCCAAAGCAGTACAGTTTTGAGAGTGAACGGGGACTGGGACAACAGGCATAAACCATCACTGTCCTGGGTAAACAGGGATACACGGCCACCCTGTTTCTGCCTTTACAATAATAGGGCTAGGGCTATGAGAAAAATTCCTAGAGGCATTATCCAAAGCTAGGTCACCGTATCCAGGAAATGCGATTAAAGGCCTAAGAAGAACCATCTGGTCAAATTAATGTGTTTATCAGAGAGTGTATTCTGCTTTTACTATTCTATATGGCATTGGATTGAATGAGTGCAGCTGTTTCTCTAAGTAGGCACATGCGAATAGCAGCAGACATCCAAACAAAACCAAGAGCCCGATGCAAAATCCAGCCGTAAAGTATGAACACCCCACAGAAACATTAACCGCGTGTCTTCCTGCCACTGGTCAGCCTGGGAGTCACTTAAGAGGAAGAAGGACACAATCAAGAAAACTTAGCAGCAAAAAAAATTTAAACAAAGCCAAAGCAAATGCAACCTCAATGACCATGGGCTACTCCTCTCCTTCTAAGCATGTGAGACATACTAATGTCAGTGAATATTTTAAAAGAATGTTGAATTTTCTAGGTAAAATAACATCCAGTGGAAGAGCACTGGTTTCTCTAACCTGCTGCGAATTTGCACATTCCTTTTTTTTTTTTTTTTTTACTTTGTAGAACTCCAGGATTCTAATTAGCTCATTAAAAATCTCAGTGGCTAACGGTCAAGAAGTATATACTGATTTTTTTTTTTCTTTATCTCTTTCATATAGAGAGTGTAATTAATATAATCAAGCTATAGGAACAAATACTACATCTATGTTGGGCATAGAAATAACAATAAAAATTGCTTATGGCATTTCTTTTTTTTTTTCTATAGAAAACTATTCTGTTCAAGATAATTCATTCTTGTGCTGTATCTAGTATACACTGATTTTTGTAGAGGAATCTTTGTCTATGCCAGTTCCTACTTCCTCACCTCTGCTTCATGTGATGTGGGTTTTCCACTGTAGGCTTGATCACATGACCTGAGCTGGCCCAAGTACTCCCACTCCCCAGATTCACATCTAGGGACAGGCACATGACCGAAACAGGACCACAGTATGGTTCTACTGAGATTCAAACAGTCACTAGGTGAAAGACAATCTCTCCTACTAGGACTGACAGCTCAAAGCCATGTAAGCCTCCTGCCTGCCTGAAAACAAAGAACGCAGAACCAAGAAACATAGAAAAGCAGGGCCCTAATGTTGCTGAAGCCCTGGAATGCAGCCATTTCTGAAGCTCAGTCTACCTCTCAGGCTTCCCAGTAATACGGCCAACAAATATACCTTGTTAAATACATCTTGTTAAAGTGTATTTAAGCTGGGTTTCTGTCACTTACAACCAAGAGTCCTAACTATTATATCCACCAATGAACAAGGGCGTACAAAGTGAATTCAAATAGTTTCCCATAATTGGGCTTGGGGAAAAGGGATGGGGTACAGATGAAGAAGACTGACTGTGAGCTGATAACTACTGAAACTGAATCATGAGTATATAGTGCCTTATTATACTCTTACCTTCACTTCCACGTATGTTTGAGATTTTCCAGAAAAAATAAAAGCGTTTGCCCCAGGCCCTCACACTTAAAGTCCAGCACAAATCAGGGCCAACCAAACAACAGAAAAGGTAGAATCATACATAAACCAGACAATAGCAGGCATCCACAGGGAATATCTGTAACACATGAAAACATTAGCTCAACCATTCTTGCAGCATGCAGACGGTTTTTGATATTAGACCTGAGTCTACCAGGGCTTGGCAGGATCTGGAGGTCTTGGATAACCACTCCTAACCATGCTGAGAAGGTCTGGCAGGCAGCTTCAGCTCCAGGGGAAACCGTATGTGCACCGTGTACTGAACTGTGTGCACTGCTAGAGAAATTCCTCTTCCCTCCCAGTGAATGACAGTAAAGCAGCGATTATCTGCAGCTTTCCATTAAAGTAATAGATAGGGTCACCTCTTCTCTGAGTGTTCACTGACAAATACTGTTGTTCTGACCCAGGAAACTATTTCAGCTAATCGGTTTATGAAACACCCATTCTGTCTCTCCTTTAAGGCTAGAGTCATCACCTCTCCTCTTTGATTAAGGGTTCTCAACCCCAGTTGTCCATTAGAATCACCTGGGATCTTTAAAAGGTCCTGATTCCCAGGCTTCATTCCCGAAAATAAGCCCGTTGAGTAGATACTTACTCATAGCAGAACTCATGGTAGAACTGCCCCGTAGGGTTTCCAAAGAGCGGCTGGCGGATTTGACCTGCTGATCTGGTTAGCAGCCTGGCTCTTAACCACTGCACTAGGGCTCATCCAGACTTTATTCCAGACCAGTTAAAACCCAATCTCTGGGGCTGGGGCTCAGGCATCTCTATTTTTATTTTATTGTGCTTTATTAGATGAAAGTTTACAGCTCAAGTTAATTTCTCAATCAAACATTTATACACATATTGTTTTATGACATTGGTTGCAATCTCCACAATGTGACAGCATACTCTCCCTTTCCACTCCGGGTTCCCTATGTCCATTCCTCCAGTTCCTGTACCTTCCAGCCTTCTCACCTTGCTTTTGGGCAAGAGCTGGACCATTTGGTCTTTTATGTTTGATTGAACTAAAGAAGCACATTCCTCAAGTGTGTTGTTTGCCTTATAGGCCTGTCTAATCGTTTGAAAAGTGGACTTTGGGAGTGGTTTCAGTGAGTTGGTAGGGTGTCCGGTGGCCAAAGTCTTGGGGATTCCTCCAGTCTCCATCAGACCAGTAAGTCTGGTCTTCTTTCATTAATTTGAATTTTGTTCTACATTTTTCTCCCGCATTGTCCAGGATTCTCTGTTGTGATCCCCGTCAGAATGGTCGGTGATGGTAGCCAGGAACCATCTAGTTCTGGGCCCAGGCTGGTGAAGGCTCTGGTTCATGTGGTCCTTTAGTCCCTTGGGTTAATATTTTCCTTGCGTCTTTTGTTTTCTTCATTTTTCTTTGCTCCAGACAAGATGGGCCCAACAGATGTGTCTTATATGGCCACTTGCTACTTTTTTAAGGCCCCAGACACTACTCACCGAAGTGGGATGTAGGACAGTTTCTTTATGAACTATAGTATGCCAATTGACCTAGATGTTCCCTGAAACTGTGGTCCCCAGCCCTCACTCCAGCAATTTGGTGCCTCAGGGTGTTTGGATATGTTTAGGAAACTTCTATGCCTTTGCTTTGGTCAAGCTGTGTTGACTTTCCCTATATCGATCGTGCTGTCCTTCCCTTCATCAAAGTTGACATTTGCCTCCTATCCAATTAGTGATTTTCCCTCCGTGCCCTCACAACCATCAAAGAATTTTTTTTTCTATGTATAAACCTTTTCTTGAGTTCTTATAATAGTGGTCTCATACAATATTTGTCTTTCTGTGACTGACTTACTTCACTCAGCATAATGCCTTCCAGATTCATCCACGTTGTGAAATGTTTGGAGGATTCATCATCGTTCTTTATCATTGCATAGTATTAGATTGTGTGTATGTACCATAATTTGTTTATCCATTCATCTATTGATTGCCATTTAGGCTATTTGCATCTTTTTGCTATTGTGAATAGTGCTGCAATGAACATGGGTGTGCATACATCTATTCGTGTGATGACTCTTATTTTTCTAGGGTATATTCCTAGAAGTGGGATTGTTGGATCAATAAGGTATTTTTATTACTAGCTTTTAAGGAAGTGCCATATCATTTTCCAAAGTGGTTGTACCATTTTACATTCCCACCAACAGTGCGTAAGTGTTCTAATCTCCCCTCAACCTCTCCAACATTTATTATTTTTTGTTATTTATTTATTTATTTATTTTGATTAGCGCCAGTATTGTCAGGTGACCATCTGTATTCTCAGAAAGCTCCCACCAATTCTAATAAGCAGCCAGAGCTGAGAACCACTGCCTTGAATAGACCAAGCTCTGTGAGCTTGTCACTCACTTTGGTATGTGTCTTACCTCTCCAAACATCTCCTGCTATTGGTCAGAATCAACCCCACTTCCTGATTTGAGTGGGTAGATCCCATTTAGTCTGGAACCTACCTCCTTCTCCTCACTTATACCAAGTAAGTCTTAGAATGACTTTATCTTCTTCAGAATGCATGTAAGACCTAGCTAATTGAGAGCATAATGCTTTTTTAATTTTAATTTTGAAATCATTTTAGATTTATAGAAGAGTTGCAAAGATAATGCGGGGAGTCCCGATACACCCTTCACTCAACTTCCTCTAATGTTAACATCTTCAATAACTATGGTGTACTTATAAAAACTAAGAAATTAACACTGCTATAATACAATTAACTAAACTACACACTTTATGAAGAATTCATCAGGTTTTCCACTAATGTCTTTTTGCTACTCCAGGATCCAAATCAGAATACCACCTTGCATTTTTTTTAGCATAATGCTTCTAAGAATGAAAAAGGTCTGAATCAAGCTCTGACCCAGCGAACCGAAACTTTACTTCTGGCTTCACTCCCTTGCTCACCCTGTAGCTTCTTACCTCACCTTTACGTTCAAATTGCTCCGTGTTTCACCTGTTTATCTTTCCAGTTTGGATCTGAGAGTCCTGTTTTTGTTTTTTTTTTTTAAGCCAAGTTAGTTCTTAACAATTGTGGAGTCATGGGACCCATTTGAGAGTCTAATTAAAGCTATAGACTGTTCCCTAAGAAACAGGCACAGACAAAAATTTCTAATTTCAGAGTAGTCAGGTAAGCACCTCCCTATCACATCCCCATCCCCAAAAGGCTTCTACCTTCCACAGTGTGGCTCCCCCTGACATTGATTCTGGAATGAAATCGGCACAGGCCCTCTCCCTACACAATTTCTTCAGATCCGGAGCACAGCGGCAATGCTCTCCACTCTGGGTTTTCGCCAACATCAGCTGCCCCAACCACTGCCCTGAGCTGAGGAAATGCCCTTCAGCTGGCCAGGCAGAACTCTTCAGTTGGGCACTTAAGGCAGCTGGACTCTCCCCTTCCTGCTAACTTGGCTGCTGGTAGAGAATGCCCACACATTTGCTTGACTCACCAATACTTCAGAGCCCATTTCTCTGTGGTGGAAAGAAGCATCTTAGAATTTAACACTTCTTAGTCCAAAAGCCATGTAATCATCTGGGCTTCAACAAAGAAAGGTGACTCCAGCACCCAGAGCAGTATTGACAAGCTCTACCAATATGGGATCATCTGTCATTTTCAAAATGGCAGGAACCAAGATGGTCTCCTTCTAGCTTGGTCCTGAGGGCAATGCCTGCCTACTACTCTTCATCTTTGGAAATAGCATGTGAGGCCCCCGACACTTGAAAGCCTGTCAAACCCACATCTTCTCCTAAGCTGCCACAATAGCCTCTATACCGGGAACCATGGAAACGGCAAACTCCATTCCCACTCACTGCTCATGACCTTACTTTTTATATCTCTTGATCCAACCGATTCCTCAAACCCTGTCTGTCCCATTCAACCTTGCCATGTTGGACATTGCTCATTTCTATCAAGGCTTCATCCATCTGACTCAGGGCTGAGGATTACACAGGGGTCACCTGAGGTAGCTACACTTGGTACAGACCTCTTCAGGCTCCTCTTTGCCCTGGGACCACACTTTGTTTCCTACTGACACTCTAACCAGGATCACACCAATCCCTCCAGCAACAACCAGAAGGCAACAGGATTAGAGAACTGACAAATAATTCCTATGGACAGAGCTGGGTCTAGTCTTACCTTCTGCAAATGGTTCCCATTCATAAAAGCGTCCCATGAATGGTTTGTTGTTGTAGGATGCACACTGCACCTCTCGGATACTTCTGCTGCTTTCTGGACATACCTAATAAAACAAAGATTAAATATGCATTTGGGATCCTTAGCTTTCTGTGGTCCCAGTCAAATCCCAGAATACCTCCCCAACTTTAAACGCCTGTGCTCCAGTGGTGAAAATGGTTAATGAACTCAGCTACTAACCAAAAGGTGTGAGGTTCAAGTCCACCCAGAAAACCCACCACCACTGAGTCAATTCTGACTTATAGCAACCCAACAGAACAGAGTAGAACTGCCTCACAGAGTTTCTAAGGAGTGCCTGGTGGATTAAACTGCCGACCTTTTGGTTAGCAGCCATAGCTCTTAACCAATACACCACCAGGGTTTCCAGGGCACCCAGAGGCGCCTCAAAAGAAAGGCCTGGCAATCTACTTCCAAAAATTCAGCCACTGAAAACCTTATACAGTGCAGTTCTACTCTGAGGCACTTGGGGTCACAGGAGTCAGACTAAACCTGACAGCAACTGTTTTTTGTTTTTGTTTTTTCTCTACGTAAACCAATGTTCCTAAAAATTTGCTGATCACCTCATCAAAAATTTAAAATGCAGATTCCCGGATTTCAGCCCAAGTTTGCTACATCAGAAACTTTGAAGGGACAGAATTTTTAACAAGCTTCCCACATTTCTTCTTTGAATATCATAATTTGAAAACCACTGACCTAAACTTTTCTGTGCCTGACCAACCAGTCTACTTGCTCTCCCTCAAAGGGGCCATTTGTTTGACTTGGTTCATGCCATTCCCCTTGTATGGGATATTCACAGCCAACACACATATAGTTCTTACCAGGTGCCAGGCACTACTGTAAACATTTTACACATATTAATTTATTTAAACCTCACAACAACTAATGAGGTAAATACTATAGCTTTGCAGCTGCTTTACGGATGAGGAAACTGAGGCATGGAGGTGTCATATAGCCAGTAAGCAGCACAGCCTAGGTTTAGCCCCAAGCAATCTGGTGCCACCAGGCTGTCTCTCAGGGTCTTCTCATCTTTTCCAGATTCTCTTCACCATCTAAAGTAGGACTTCCCAACAACCAGCGTGCAAATGAATCACCCAGAGATCTTCTTGGAAATGTGAACTCCTGGATCCCACCTCCAAGGGTTACTGTTCAGTAGGTGTGGGACAAGGTCCAGGAATCTGCATTTTGACAAATGGTCCAGGTAATTCTGATACCCTAGACTACTCAAAGAAAATATCCACCTCCCTCTGGTTTCTTTCTTTCTTATTTACAGATGGTAAATACGAACAAAGCATGAAATAAAACAGTAAGATCAGACTAACTCAAATTGTAGATAAAGCCAATCTAGCTTTTTAAAATCTAACTAAAATCTGTTGGAATGTGCATAAGTGTGTGTGTACTTTAATAAGCAGAAGGAAAGGAGGCCTGGTTTCTTAAATATTAAAAGCACTGTGCATAAACCACTAATGAGATAGCCCAAAGTCCTCAAGGACGTATAAAGAAATCTACTGTATGGGTCAGAAATACCAGGCCTCCTGGAAGATGAGGGAACAGAGGAAGGAATGAAACCAGGTGGAAGGAAAACCAACTCCTGCTGGAGAAAGGACAGCCGCAGGAGGCTGCTGGTACACACACCCAGGGTGGCCATAACCCTGGCCCCGCTCGAGTCAAACCATATGGAGCAAGAAGTCATGTGAAGCAGAACGCAATGGAAACTGGTGGGAGAAAAACTGCTGGGTGGATACACAGGGTGGGCTGAACTTTGACAATCAGTGAGAAGCTGACAGGCCAGGAAGGCCGCCTGCAAGGGCTTTGGAAGCAAAGTTGCTAGGGGCCCTGAAGCCGGAACCATGGAGGCTTCCAGAAACACCAGCTGACTTCATAAAGGAGTTCAGGATAAAGTGTTTTTTCACAAACCTTTGGCTAGGGCCAAAATTCAACTAAGATGTGATCAGCTAGGTGATACAGGAGAAGGCACCGTCCTTGTAGTTAATTCCCAAACCTGGCTTTGTGAAAGAATCACTAGAGGGGTTTGTTAAAAATACAGATTCTCAGGCCTCACCCCCATGGGAGGGCGGGAATGAGTGCTTAACACGCTCCCTGGGGTGACTCTGGTGCAGCCTGGATCTACTTATGAAAATCCACCCATGAAAACCCTATGGATCACAGTGGTCTGATCCCCAGCCAATCACGGCAGATGGCACAGGACTGGGCAGTGTTTCATTCTGTTGTGCAAGGGGTCACCAGGGTCTTAGGGTGGTTTTTTTTTGTTGTTGTTGTTGTTATTGTTTCTAACAGCATTTTATTATGTTTTTGGTTAAGGTTTATACAGCAGTTCAGGTTCCCATTCAACAATTTCCACACAAATTGTTCAGTGACATTGGTTATATTCTTCACAACGTGTGAACATTCTTATTACTTTTGTTTTGGTTGTTCTGTCTCCATTAATCTAGTTTCCTCAACCCCTTACATTCTCATCTTTGTTTTAAAGTCATTGTTGACCATTTGGTTTCATATAGATGACTTTTTAAAGGAGCACAGTACGCATGGGGTGATATTCTTTATTTTGTGAGCCAATGTGTTATTGAGCTAAAAGGTGACCTCAGGGCCTAGTTTCAGTTCAAGGTTTAAAGAGTATCTCAGAGCAATAGTCTCAGGGAGTCCTCCAGTCTCAATTGGTCCAGAAGTCTGTTTATTTGTTTATTTTTTAAGAATTTGAGGTTCTTTTTCTCCCATTCTATCAGGATCCATCTATTGCCACCCTGATCAGAACAGTCAATAGTGATAGCCAGGTACCATCTAGTTCTAGTGTCAGGTTAGAGTGTGTTTTAATACTTCAGTAACACCTGGCACTCTTACTTACATACATGTGCATCTGCCAATCCAACCAGTTATTCAGGATACCCTGTCCCCTAGTCACCAACAAGTTGTTTATATGTAACCGTGACCCATTTACCTCCTATGGCAAGAAGGCTTAACATGGCAACAGACCCACAGTGGTGAGTCAGGGTGCTGAGGAAGTAAATCCATCTACAGTTTCCAGGAGGCAGCTAAGCCTAGCAGGTTGACTATGGTGCATGGGAAGGTTACAGCAGGAGGTAACAAGGTCCCCTGGTAGGTCAACATGGCCCTGTGCATGACCCCAAGCAGGGACTTGAATGCTGCCAGGCAAGCTGCCAGTCGGAGGCAGGGGTACTACTTCCTGGGGAGGAGAGGGGACCTGGCCAGAGACATGGTAGGCTCACAGGGCCCAGATACGGAAATAGGTTATTTTGTTTTTCTTCTATATATAACAAAACATTTGCCACTTTAACCATTTCCATGCATACAGTTCAGTGACATTAATTACCTTCAGCAAGTTGTACAACCCTCACCACTGTCTTTTTCCAAATTTTTCCATCACCCTTAACAGGATCTCAGTGCCCCTTCCTCCTCCCACCTGCCCCCAAACTACATTTGCATAGTAAATATTTGCATCGTTTTGGATAGGACTTCACAGTACACAAAACTGTGAAACGTTGGTATTGTTATCGTTGTTAGTTGCGTTCTTGTGGCAACCCCATGCACTAAACGTACATCTTATTTAATAATCATAACACCCCTGTGAAGTATATAGGGTAAGGATTATTTTTAATCCTCATCTACTGATCAGGCAAGTGAGCCTTAAAATCCATCACTACAGCAACCCTATAGGACAGAGTAGAGCTGCCCCACAGGGTTTCCAAGGCAACCTTTTAAAACAGAGTAGAACTGTCTTCTAGGGTTTCCAAGGGGTGGTTGGTGGATTCGAACTGCCCACTATGCAATGAGGAAGTGGTTGTTTTGACTCTATAAACCTTACCAGAAACTTGGAAATAAAGCAAAAGGATGAAAACATGTCCTCTCAATGTCATACTGAGGCTTTGTTTAAGGAAGTGTGTTATCGAGATACAATTTCAGTACAGCAAGGAAGGCACAACCCTGGGGTGATGATGATGATGGTGGTGATAATGTTAAGATTAGCTAACTTTTACTGAGCACTTGACTAAATGCCAGGGAAATCCACCATGTGATTGAGGTATACTTCAGTTCATTTAATCCTCACAATAACCTAAAAGGTGGTGGTGGTGGTTTTTAGGAGCCACAGAGTCTATTCCAACTCATACTGACCCTACGTACACAAAGCAAAATACTGCCCAGTCCTGTGCCATCCTCACAAATGTTGTTATGCTTGAGCTTATTGTTGCAGCCACCGTATCAATCCATCTCATTGAGGGTCTTCTTTTCTTCACTGACCCTCTACTTTACCAAGCATGATGTCCTTCTCCAGGGACTGATCCCTCCTGATAACATGTTCAAAGTATGTGAGACATAGTCTCTCTGCCTTTATTTCTAAGAGCATTCTGGTTGTACTTCTTCCAAGCCAGATTTGTTCATTCTTTGGCAGTACATGATATACTCAATATTCTTTGCCAATACCACAATTCAAAGGCATCAATTCTTCTTTGGTCTTCCTTATTCATCATCCAGCTTTTCCATGCACATGAGGCGATTGAAAACACCATGGCTTGGGTCAGGTGCGTCTTAGTCCTCAAGGTGACATCTTTGCTTTTTAACACTTTAAAGAGGTCTTCTGCAGCAGATTTGCCCAATGTAATGCGTCTTTTGATTTCCTGACTGCTGCTTCCATGGGTGTTGATTGACATGGTGCTGACATATTATTAATAAATATTAGTACTACCTACCAGCGTTAGTACTATTTCCCACACATGTCTGTAAGTTTGTCGTACTGTGGAGGCTTGTAGGTTGCTGTGATCCTGGAAGCTATGCCACAGGTATTCAAATACCAGCAGAGTCACTCCCCCAGACAGGTTTCAGCTGCACTTCCAGACTAAGACAGACTAGGAAGAAGGACTCAGTGGTCTACTTCTGAGAAGAATTAGCCAGTGAAAGCCTTATGAATAGAAGTGAACCACTGTCTGATGTAGTGCCAGAAGATGAGCCCCTTAGGTTGGAAGGGACTCAAAATACGATGGGGAAGAGCTGCCCCCTCAAAGCAGAGTCAACCTTAATAACTTGGATGAAGTCAAGCTTCTGGGACCTTCATTTGCTGATGTGGCATGACTTAAGATGAGAAGAAACAGCTGCAAGCATCCATTAATAATTGGAACCTGGAATGTAGGAAGTATGAATCTAGGAAAATTGGAAATTGTCAAAAATGAAATGGAACGCATAAACATCGATATCCTAGGCATCGGTGAGCTGAAATGGACTGGTATTGGTCATTTTGAATCAGATAATCATATGGTCTACTATGCCGGAAATGACAACTTGAAGAGGAATGGTGTTGCATTTATCATCAAAAAGAACATTTCGAGATCTATCCTGAAGTACAACACTGTCAGTAATAGGATAATATCCATATGCCTACAAGGAAGACACCGGTTAATACAACTATTCAAATTTACGCACCAACCACCAAGGCCAAAGATGAAGAAATAGAAGATTTTTACCAAATTCTGCAGTCTGATATTGCTCGAACATGCAATCAGGATGCACTGATAATTACTGGTGATTGTAATTCTAAAGTTGGAAACAAAGAAGAAGGATTGGTGTTGGAAAATACGGCCTTGGTGATAGAAACGATGCCAGAGATCACATGATTGAATCTTGCAAGACCAATGACTTCCCTATTGCAAATATCTTTTTTCATCAACATAAATGGCAACTATACACACGGACCTCACCAGATGGAATATACAGGAATCAAATCCACTACATCTGTGGAAAGAGATGATGGAAAAGCTCCATATCATCAATCAGAACAAGGCCAGGGGCCGACTGTGGATCAGACCATCAGTTACTCGTACGCAAGTTCAAGTTGAAACTGAAGAAAATTAGAACAAGTCCGCAAGAGCCAAAATATGACCTTGCGAATATCCCACCTGAATTTAGAGACCATTTCGAGAATAGATTTGACACGCTGAACGCTAGTAACTGAAGACCAGAACAGTTGTGAAATGACACCAAGGACATTGTACATGAAGAAAGCAAGAAGTCATTAAGAAGACCGGAGAGAAAGAAAAGACCTATATGGATGACCGAAGAGACTCTGAAACTTGCTCTTGAATATGGAGTAGCTAAAGCAAAAGGTAAAAATGATGACGTTGTTGTTAGTTGTTCTTAGGCGCCATCGAGTCGGCTCCGACTCATAGAGACCCTATGCACAACAGAACGAAACACTGCCTGGTCCTGCGCCATCCTTACAATCGTTGTTATGCTTGAGCTCATTGTTGCAGCCACTGTGTCAATCCACCTTGCTGAGGGTCTTCCTCTTTTCCGCTGACCCTGTACTTGGCCAAGCATGATGAAGTAAAAGAGCTAAACAGAAGATTTCAAAGGGTGTCTCAAAAAGACAAAGTAACGTATTATGATGACATGTGCAAAGACCTGAAGACAGAAAACCAAAAGGGAAGAACACACTCAGCACTTCTCAAAATAAAAGCACTGAGGAAAAAATTCAAGCTTTGAGTTGCAATAGTGAAGGATTCTATGGGGAAAATATTAAGCAATGCATGAAGCATCAAAAGAAGATGGAAGGACTACAGAGAGTCACTATACCAAAAAGAAGTGGTCGACGTTCAACCACTTCAGGAGGTAACATGATCAGGAACAGATGGTACTGAAGGAAGAACTCCAAGCTGCACTGAAGGCACTGGTGAAAAACAAGCCTCCAGGAATTGATGGAATACCAACTGAGATGTTTCAACAAAAGGATGCAGTGCTGGAGGTGCTAACTTGTCTATGCCAAGAAATTTGGAAGACGGCTACCTGGCCAACTGACTGGAAGAGATCCATATTTATGCCTATTCCTGAGAAAGGTGATCCAACTGAATGCAGAAATTATCAAACAATATCATTAATATCACATGCAAGCAAAATTTTGCTGAAGATCATTCAAAAGCAGTTGCAGCAGTGTATCAACAGGGAACTGCCAGAAATTCCAGCTGGATTTAGAAGAGGACGTAGACCCGGGATATCATTGCTGATGTCAGATGGATCCTGGCTGAAAGCAGAAAATACCAGAAAGATGTTTACCTGTATTTTACTGACTATGCTAAGATATCTGACTGTGTGGATCATAACAAATTATGGATAAGATTGCAAAGGATGGAAATTCCGGAACACTTAATTGTGCTCGTGAGGAAACTGTATATGAATCAAGGGGCAGTAGTTCGAACAGAACAAGGAGATACTGCATGGTTTAAAGGCAGGAAAGGTCTTTGTCAGGGTTCTATTCTTTCACCATACCTATTCAATCTGTATGCTGAGCAAATAATCCGAGAAGCTGGACTATATGAAGAAGAACAGGGCATCAGGATTGGAGGAAGACTCATTAGCAACCTGAGTTATGCAGATGACACAACCTTGGTTGCTGAAAGTGAAGAGGACTTGAAGCACTTACTGATGAAGATCAAAGACCACAGCCTTCAGTATGGATTCCACTTCAACATAAAGAAAACAAAAATCCTCACAACTGGACCAATAAGCAACATCATGATAAATGGAGAAAAGATTGAGGTTGTCAAGGATTTCCTTTTACTTGGATCCACAATCAACACTCACGGAAGCAGCAGTCAAAAAAAATCAAAAGGCGCGTTGCACTGGGCAAATCTGCTGCAAAAGACCTCTTTAAGGTGTTGAAAAGCAAAGATGTCACCTTGAGGACTAAGGTGCTCCTGATCCAAGCCGTGGTGTTTCCAATCGCCTCATAGGCATGTGAAAGCTGGACAATGAATAAGGAAGACTGAAGAAGAATTGACACCTTTGAATTGTGGTGCTGGAGAAGAATACTGAATATAACATGGACTGCCAAAAGAACGAACAAATCTATCTTGGAAGAAGCACAACCAGAATGCTCCTTAGAAGCAAGGATGGGGAGACTATGTCTCACATATTTTGGATATGTTATCAGGAGGGATCAGTCCCTGGAGAAGGACATCATGCTTGGTAAAGCAGAGGGTCACTGAAAAAGATGAAGACCCTCAACAAGATGAATTGACACAATGGGTGCAACAATGGACTCAAGTACAGAAACGATTGTGAGGATGGCGCAGGACCAGGCAGTATTTCGTTGTGTTGTACCTAAGGTCACTGTTAGTCAGAATAGACTCGAAAGTGCCTAACAACACTGGTATTATTATAATACCCGTTTTACACATAAGGAAACAAAGGCACAGAAAGGTGAAATGGCTTGTCCAAGGTCACAGAGCTAGTAAGTGGTGGGATCAGGATTTGAACACAGACACTGGGTCTAAAACCCATGCTAGTAACCACCATGCTATGGTGCCCCTCATGATTGTATGGGCAGAAAAGTTAATTTGTGACAGATACTCAGCTGAGAGGGCCTTCGCTCTTTCTTCCCTAGGGACAGGAGGGGCTCTAGAGGCCAAGGTGGGATTTGGCCTCTGGAGCTGGTTAAATGGCCCCAGCTATAAGGAGCAGGGAGCTGTGGCATGAAGCTGAAAAGCAGGCAGGGCCTAGGAAATTCTGTTTCATGTCTCTTTTGTAGATTACATATGTTTGTACTTGTCATACTATTATCAGTATATGATCTCCTCTGATTGTAACACGTTCTGTGAAGTTAAACCTTCCAGGTAACAGATTATTTTACATCGGTTGTATTTCAGGTTGGTTACTTCCTGTCACAGGTGAAGCCAACCTTCACCTTATCAGTAATCACCTCTGTACAACACTGTGAGTTGGCTTTGGGTAGGTTTCCTGCAGATAGCTGATCCTTTCTCTGGACACAGATTCTTGGAATCTTCAGGCCAGAAAACTGAGACATGGGGAAAACCCATGCAGATAGAGGTCACGCTCATTCAGAATGGGACCAGCCCAGACCAAAGCTTTATTGCCAAGTAATGCCCCTGGGAGATAACCTCCTTCCAAATGACTCCCTTCCACCCAAAGGAGGAGGGATATTTCCACTGGATTCTTATGGGAAGGGGAATAAAGATGTACTTTAGTACCATGAGCTGAATCCTTATAAAACAATATAGGCCATATCCAAAGTTCCATTGAGACAACTGCCTGGAGCTGCTATGCGTCACAAAGAGTATTTTGGAAACAGACTACGTTTCTAATGACCCTGATTAATCTGAGATGACAACTGCCTGTACCTAACTTCATTGCTCAAGGGGCCACAGTCAGTGAGCACACACTTACTTTTTGATAATCAATTACTTTCAAATGAAAGTATGAAGTATGAAGATGGTGATGAACACCATTCCCAGTGAAGGTGGTGCCAAGAACATGACTTTGAAGTCCGCCTGGGTCAGGCCTGCATTTTTATCCTTTTCATTGCTCTGCATTCAATTGAAAGACTAACTAGCTACCATAACAACATACAATGTATTTAACATCACCACAGTGAAGACATCTGAAAAAAGGAAATCTAGGAAACATCCCTGCACTTCCATGAGAAAGTGGCTGTGTGATTTTGGGCAAGGCACGTCTGTAAGCTTTGGTTACTACATCATGACGACCCCTACCCAGTCCAGGAGACTTTCATGAGGGCTAAATTAGTAATACAGTAAGGTTTCTGGCTCATAGTGGTGCTCAATAAATGTTAGCTGAATTGGAATCTAAGTAGACACCAAAGATGAATCCAGCAGTTTCAGAAGCTATAAGTGCCTGAAAGGTAGGTGTTCTGAGCAAACATTCCCCTTCTTCCTCTTCCCACAAGGTCAATGACTTGGTTTTCTAGTTGTAGAGCAGTGTAACCAGGGACCAAAGATTCTTACGGATTATTCAAAACATTTAAAAAATGTGCTTACAACAGAGAATCCCTGATGGAGCAGGAGAACAGTGGGATGCAGATCTTAAATTCTCATAAAAAGACCAGGCTTAATGGTCTCACCAAGACCAGAGGGACCCTGATGGTCATGGTGCCCAGACCGTTTGTTAGCCCAGGACTGGAACCTTTCCTGAAACCAACTCTACAGACAGGGATTGGCCTGGACTATATGAGAGACAATGATGCTGGTAAGGAGTTAACTTCGTGGCTCAAGTAGACACATGAGACTATGTTGGTGACTCCTGTCTGGAGGCAAGGTGAGAAGGAAGAGGGGGACAGGAGCTAGTTGAATGGACATGGGGAATACAGGGTGGAGAGGAGGAATGTGCTATCTCATTAATGGGAGAGCAGCTGGGAATGCATGGTGGGGTGTGTATGGCTTTTTATGTGAGAGACTGACTTGGTTTGTAAATTTTCACCGAAAGCACAATAAATAACTTAAAAAAAAAAAAAAGTGCTTAATATCTCCGAAGCTTCGAACCCACACTTGTCTGTCAATTTGTCGTACGTGGTGGTTTGCATGTTGCTATGATGCTAGAAGCTATGCCACTAGTATTTCAAATACTACCAAGGTCACCCATTTTGGACAAGTTTCAGCAGAGCTTCCAGACTAAGACACATGAGGAAGAAAGGCTTGGCAATCTATTTCTGAAAATTAGCCAATGAAAACCGAATATTATATTGGAAAATGAGCCTCCTAAGTTGGAAAGGTCATAAAGGTGGCAAAGGACCGGGCAACATTTCATTCTGTTACACATAAGGTCACCACCAACAACACCAAGGTTGAAACAAACTCAACCTGACAAAAACTCTTCTGCCGCCTTGCACCACTTCTAACACATCTCCAGATAGAGACATTGAATTGGCTCATCTAAAAGGATTGGGCACAAACTTAAGTTTTAAAAAATCTGAAGTTTTCTTAGTCCTCAAACACTTTTTCTTTTTTCATCAAAGAGAAGTTCATAATATTTTCCTAGAGAAAAGTATTTCCCTCTCATTCACTATATACATCAGAGTCCCAAAGGATGTCAGTATGACTAAGCCCAACCATCCATACAGGAGAATCCTATATTTTTAGGTATTTTGAAGACACGTCCATACAAATCCAGTCTATTCCATGAGTGCCCATTTATTTCTCCCTCTTTAGATTATTTACATACCTCTATATCTGGAAGGAAGGAAGAAGCCCTGGTGACACTCAGCTGCTAACCAAAAGGTTGGTGGTTTGAACCCACCAGCCACTCTGCAGGAGAAAAGACCTGATGATCTGGTCCCGTAAAGATTTCAGCCCAGGAAACACTATGAGGCAGTTCTACTCTAACCTGTAGGATCGCTATGCTTTGGAATCAACTCGACAGGACACAACAACATATCTAGAAGGAGGTCTAAAAACACTTTTTTTCTAAGTAGTCAGGAAGTATATGGCAAAATGTACACTTATTAAAGCACCCAAAACTCCTCCTCTCCCAAGGAGCACAAATCCTAGTGGCTGCTTCATGTACACCACACTAACAAGACTGCCTTCCCCTCTGCTATCTGCTAGAGCAAGGCATGAAATTCCATCCAAAGGCAAACATTCACTGCACCCTACCATGTACCAGGCGTGGGACCGTGCCAGGGACACAGAGAAGGATCAATCATAGTAATGCTTTCAGGGATCTCGCAGCCCAAAAGGAGAAAAATACAAAAGCAAAAACATGTAACGTAATGTAAGGAAGTTGGAGAACTGTTTCGGCACTAAATTTCCGATCCTACAAAGCAAGACATCAACTGATGCTTTCTAATGTCAACAGATCAAGACTTTCTAATGTTGATAGATCAAGAGAATAAAAAAAAAAATTGTCCGCATACTCTCTAGAGCTAAAAATACAACTGAAAATAAAAATGTGGCTAACAGAAATCAGAAGAGTGGGAGGAAAGCGGGTCGTTTGTCTTTCAGAGTGAGAAGTCAATAGAGAAAGTTTGAAACTGATATCAAGAAGAAAGGTATTAGCACATTATTTAAGTTATGGAGAGGATGACTATAAGAACTAAAAATTAAAAGTGCGTGACTGTAATTACATCTTTGGAGAGAGATTGGGATATATTTCTATTATTGCAATATTTCGTACTATTTGCATGTATTCCTTCTAGTAAACCTGAAAAGCTACAACTGAACAATTCCCATTATTACAACTAAAGTGTCAAAGAAATGCAATGTAATACATTTTAAAAACCCTACATTTTAGGTATAAAGAATTAAACTGGACTAGAGGTCAGGTCAACACAAGTCAATTCTTACCTTTGTCATTTACTAACTCAACGTTAACTGTTATTTCCCACTGCTCTGAACTTCCATATCCCCACTGGGCCTAATGTCTTCTAGGAAGATAAGGTGTATCCGTGTGCCAGGACATAAGATATTTGGAAGGGGAAAAGAAGGTTATTTTCTTTTGACTGAAGAAAGCTATTTATAAGATTTGCTTATTTTAATATAAATTATACGTTTTATAAGATTTTATCACATATATCTATATTTACTTATGATTCACATATATTTACAATTCATATGTGTATGTATGTGTATGTGTAATACATGCATGTTTGTATGTGTTGTTGTTGTGTGTTGTCCAGTGCATTCCAACTCATACCGACTCTAGAGGACAGAGTAGAACTGCCCATAGAGTTTCCAAAGCTGTAATCTTTATGGAAGCAGACTGCCACATCTTTCTCCCATAGAAAAACTGGGTGGGTTCAGTTAGCAGCCCAGCTCTTAACCACAGTGCCACCAGGGCTCCTTTGACTCCTCATAAAATCCCAAAACATGGCGCCTCAAGTCACGAATTAGAATCTGCCTGCAGAGTGCAGACTTCACTACATTTGAGATTTGTCTAACATCTCCTCCTTTATTTTCACTTAATTTGAGGCAAAAACAACTCCACATGGATAAACCCATTGTCAGAAGTCAGTTCTACCCCAGGGAAATTTAGTGTAGAGTCACTGATACCAGAACTCATCACAATGGCCTGTGCTAAAAGCTGCTTTTACCCCGGGGTTTTTCCCTCATAATGTTAAGTGAGCTCTGTCTAAACTCAGGATCACGCCTCCTTTGGCAGCAAAGTGCCTTGAAAACTCATAAACTTGTCCCCACCTTGCATCAGGTGACTCATTACAGCTTCCCTTCTACAGAAGGGGCCAAAGAACAAGTCTCCTCTCCAGGGAGAAGGAGCTGAACTCATAGACTGCTTCACAGAGGAAAGGTGGGGAGCAAGACACCTCAGCCTCCAGGACAAAGGGCATCAGGTGTCTTGGCTGGTTAATATATCTGGCAAATAACAATATAAAACCCCAAGAGAAGCTAATTTTTATTTTAGCTGTATTCCCTCAGGCACCAGAGAGATTGAGTTTCAGTTTCTTCTCCCCCTCTTTCACTTCTATAAAAACTCCAACTCTTTTGCTCCCAAGTCCTGGGAACAGAAAAACTCTGGGATTCAATGAATTTCCACAAAGAAGGAATTTAACTATTTGTTCAATCCCTTAAGTGCTTAATATTTTTAGCCACAGCTGAGAAAGTGCAGGGCTATAGATAAACCATGGATACCTCCCACTGTTACTGCATCCACTGTTGAAGACATACTTGCTGGCAAAGCCATCACTCATTGAAAAAAAAGTCTGATTCTACTGCGTGGTCCCTAAGCCTACCTCCTCTTCTTGTTCCACAGTCCATGAGACAGTTAGCTGCCATCCGACAGACCCCAAGTCATGGCAACCTTACGTACAACACAATAAAATGTTGCCAGTCCCTGTCGTGCCCTCTTCCTAGAAGGCCCTCCCCTCACCATGATAAACACAATCCTCCAAGAGGCCTTTGCTGACTCTACCCAAGCTGGGTTAATTTCCACTCTTCCGGGATTTCAAAGTGCCTACGCAGCATTTTTTATGCAGCATCCTTATCAGCCTCTCCTTGGAAATCCTATAAGACAGTTCTACTCTGTCCTACAGGGTCACTATGAGTCGGAATCGATTTGACGGCAAGGGGTCTGGTTTTTTTGGTTTTTCTGCAGCATCCTTAGCAGCACCTATGGTCTGCGCTGTTATCACCTATTTATAAGTCTCTCTCTCCCACTGGCCTCAAAGTAACTCAGAACAAGAGCTTGATCTCATCTCAATGTCTCCAATGCATAGCCTAATGCCTGACTCCACTCAATGTCAACGTCATTGTTGTGCTTAGGGACTCCAGGCAAGAACCCACAGTAGTGAATGTTTAATAGGCTAAGAGCCAAAAGGTTTAGATTAAGTCTTCTTTGGAAACCTGCAGGTCAGCTGACTTGCTCAAGTCATTCTTCCCTGGGTCTCTGTTTACTTACACATAGAGAAGGGCATTGCACGACACATAGAGAAGGGCATTGCATGAAACATGTCCAAGATTGATGCTAGCTCTAAAAGACCACGGATTATCTGTACGAGAGTGTGTCATCTTAACGTCTTCATACACGTTGTAGGCAAGAAAAAAAAAAAAAAAAAAAAAACAGCCTTCCGTATCTTTAAAGCTCACATTTAGAGGTCACCAGCACTGCATTTGTGATTGATCTGGCGTGTTTCATAGAGGACATCTTAAATAAATTGAACGATCATTCGAACAGAACGAGGGGACACTGAGTGGTTTAAAATCAGGAAGCTGTGTGTCAGGTTGTATCCTTTCATGATACTTATTCAATCTGTATGCTGATCCAAGAAGCTGGACTATATAAAGTAGAACACGGCATCAGGATTGGACAAAGACTCATTAACAACCTGCGACACGCAGATGACACAACCTTGCTTGCTCAAAGCGAAGAGGACTTGAAGCACTTAGTGATCAAAGACTTGAAGATCAAAGACCACAGCCTTCAGTATGGATTACACTTCAACATAAAGAAAACAAAAATCCTCACAACTGGACCAATAAGCAACATCATGATGAACGGAGAAAAGATTGAAGTTGTCAAGGATTTCATTTTACTTAGATCCACAATCAATGCCCATGGAAGCAGCAGTCAAAAAATTAAATGACATACTGCATTGGGCAAATGCTAGTCATCCTCTTTCCCAAGCCACTCCCATCATTGCCCAATGGGATCATGAACAAAGCGGCCATGGTGGCAGGAATGGAGGTTATGCATGGGGTCAGCAACATGGACTTCCACTTACTGAGGCCAACTTGGCTACAGCCACTGCTGAATGCCCAGTCTGCTAGCAGCAGAGACCAACACTGAGTCCCTGATATGGCACCATTCCTTGAGGCAATCAGCCAGCAACCTGGTGGCAGATTGATTATGCTTGAGCCCTTCTATCATGGAAAGGGCAGTGTTTTGTTTGCACTGGGATAGACACTCACTCTGGATATGGATTTGCCTTCCTTGCATCCAATGTCTCTGCCAAAACTACCATCCATGGACATACAGAATACCTAAACCACAGTCGTGGTATCCCACACAGCACTGTATTGCACCAAGAGATTCATCTCACAGCAAATGAAGTACAGCAATGGGCCCATACTCATGGAATTCACTGGTCTTACCCCGTTCCCCATCATCCTGAAGCAGCTGGCTTGACAGGACGATGGAATGGCCTCCTAAAGACACAATTATGGTCCTAGCTAGATGGCAACACTTTGCAGGGTTGGGGCAATGTTCTCTAGGAGGCTGTCTCTTAGTACTACCATGCCCTGTGATTAAAGTCAATGGAAAACTACAGCAACCCAATTCCGACATGCTTACTAATGGCCCAGACCCTATAGGAATGAAAGTTTGGGTCACCCCACTAGGCAAAGAACCATGACCAGCTGAGGGTAAAGGGAATATGGAACGGGTGGTGGAAGAAGGTAGTTCTAAATACCAGTTAAGAACACATGACCAGTTGCAGAAACAAGCTCTGTAATTGTTATCAATATTTCTTCTTTGTTTTATTATATGCGTATGTGCATATATATGTATATATGTATATACGCATATATACATATATATATATAAATTATTTTTTCTTTTTTCCCTTCCTTATGTAATATAAACTGTAAACAGGGCTGGTGTGTTTTCAGTTGCACATATATTATTAGTCATACCATGTTAGCCACAAGTATGACTTTGTAATTATTTTTATTTAGACACTGTGTATGGTTTAAGGAGATGTGTATAGGTGCCAAGGTGACAAGGGGTGGACTATGATGGTTAAGGTTGTGTGTCAACTTGTCTGGGCCATGATTCTCAATGGTTTAGCAGTTAAGTAATGATGTAGTTTGGCAGCTGTGTAATGATGTAATCATCCTCCATGATGTGATCAGCCAATCATTTGTAAGAAGAGTTTTCTCGGGGGTGTAGCCTGCATCTTATACATATAAATGGACGTTCTGGCAAAGCCCACTTGTTTACTCTGGATCCTGCATCTGGCTCATCATCAGCTGGCCTCTAGTTCTTAGAATTCATCAGCCTCCACAACCTGTCTGCCAGCAACCTGCTGTTTGACCTGCTGATCTTGAATTCATCAGCCTTGTAGCTACTTGAGTCAGGAGGAGTCTCCAGCTTGATGCTTGACTCACTGACTTGGTACGTGCCAGCCTCTACAACTGCATGGGCCATTTTCTTGTGCTGAATCTCTCTCTCTTCCCCTCCCTCTCTTTCTCTCTATATAAATACATATATATATATATATATATATATATATATATATATATATATATATATATATAAACCTGCTGCCGTTGAGTCAATGCTGACTCATAGCGATCCCAGAGGACAGAGTAGGGTTTCCAAGGAGTGGCTAGTGGATTCAAACTGCTGACCTTTTGGTTAGCAGCTGAGCACTTCACTGGTTTTGCTTCTCTAGAGAACCCAGCCTAGGACACCTCCCAAAGCTCTTATCTCTTTTTTGGTCATTCTTGAAAGCTCAGATCAAGTATCCACTCCTCAGCACAGTCTTTCCTAACCAGTGGCTCCCTGATTTGCAGTCGGTGTATCTAGGGTATTGCAGCAGCCCTGGGCACGTGGTGCCACTGAACAATTTCTATTAACCTGATTTGGACAGGGGTGCAATTTCAGTCCTTGCAATAGGCTCCATTTTTCATAAAGAAGCCGTTGGTCATACTAGGTTAACAGAAATGGCTCATTGGCACCACACAGCCGGGGCTGGTGCAATACCTGCCATACCCTAGTTACACCTCTGCTGATCTGTGCTCTGAGAGTTCCCCTTCCTCACTAAGTATTCCAGGAACAAGTGTAATGATTTATAAATAGCCAAGTTTGGGTTCTTCTCCCCCACCGGACCATGACCATGTTGAGAGAGGGACCATGACCAGTGATGAGACATTGTTCCAAGATATGGAAGCCTGCACATTTTCCCCCAATTCAGACCACACTTTATATTCATTACCATACATCTCATAACTGAGTCCTCTACTGTTGGGGCAGAAAGGGAATAGTCTATCAGGAATTGAAATGGAATAGACTGAGCCCTTAGTTTAAGGGGTGAAGTTCTGAAGTCAGTGGATATTTCCAACCTGCCCTGACCTACATCACCTTGTTTTTCTTTTCCCAGATAACCACTATAGTTCTAAATTCATACATTATATTTTAATTTTTGAAGAGGCCATTAAGTGATAATCTGCATTCCCTATTATATTAGTAAGGTTTTTCACAATAATATCCATCACCCTTCTTCTACATGAGTAAGATGTTTATATAATTTGGGGATGCATGTCATCTTTTCATGTTGGACACTGGGAAGGATATGTACACATCTACATGAGATCATTGATACTAAGAGGCTGATGCATAGGGGTTCATATAGGGAGTGTGCAGGAAAAAATTAACATAGCAGGTCAAAGACTGCTATCTTTAGAAAGTCCTGCTTCTAAGGTTGCCCCTTGGCTGGTACCTGGGAACTTGGATTTCAAGAGGGTTCCCACCATTTCCTAAACTGCACAAACAATATGGTTTTTGCTGAACACCTGCTTTCCTTCTGGAAGGCTGGAATTTTGATACACACTAGGCAGAGGGTGCCTACACAGCCAGTCCCCCCAAAAAAACCTTGGGCAATGAGTTCATCATGAGCTTCCCTGATGGGCACACCTCACACATATTATCACAACTTATTGCTGGAGGAATTAAGCTCATCCTATGTGACTCCTTAGGGGAAGGGACTCTTGGAAGCTTGTACCTGGTTTCACCTGGAATTCATTCCATGTACCTTTTCCCTTTGCTAAGTTTGCTTTGTATTCTTTCCCTGTAATAAATCATAGCCCTGAGTAAGACAATATGCTGAATTCTGTGAGTCCTTCTAGCAAATCACTGGACCTGGGGGTAGCTTTAAGGACCCCAACACAGAGAGTTTAAAAGTGTTCATGGGGTGTGGCCCAAGTTACAAAAAGCCATGGGCTTATAAAAAGAAGATATGCAGTAATGGGACCTCTAAGGAATATTATCTCTAAATAGGGTAAATGGAAATATGGACTTGTGGTGATGGGTACACTGGGGACAACACTGTACAAAATGGTACAGCAAAGAAAAGGAAACTAAACATGTACCATCCTTTGTTAACATTTACTTCTTTGTCTTGGGTTTGAGACTTTGTTTTGCCTGCTTCCAATATGCTGACAGACATCATGAATTCACAAGAATTTTCTAAGATTCATTGTAATTCAATCACCTCAGTGGTACAGTTACTCCAGCACTCAGGGAAGTCACAGCTCTTACGTGGGGAGAGATATCCCTGCTGTCAGTAATGTAGGTCTGGCAAAAGCCCGGATTAAAAAATGTGAGTTAAATTAAAGAAATGCCAAATAGATCCCAGCTCTACATATATGCCAAATAACTCTTCTCTTTCAAATTAGTCTTCAAAATTAAGAGACTTACTAGTCAATGACAGAATTTGTTCTACATTAAAAACAAATTTGATTCATTTTAAAAAGAACAGCAATGGATACTTAAGAACAGGGACCATGTATGATCATGAATGCAAGAGATACCTTATGCTGATAAACTACTTTTGAATTTACAAAGCATTTTCTTAACATCACTTATTTGATCCTCATAACAAGTCTATGATGTAGATGACAAGAATTTCTCACTTATCTTCCATGAAACCTAGTCTGTTACAAGGCAAGCAGTGATGCTCAGTAAGGCTTATTGGTTGACTGATTAGAAACGGCTTTGGAAAAATTACTGCTTTATAAAAATTAATAATTCCTAAAATCTGTCAGCGGAAGAACAAGTTAAAAAGCAATCCAGGCATTCAGAAGAATTATTAAGATCACAAATTAAGTCATTTCTATGGACTCTATAGCAGGAAATATATCTTTAATGAGGAAATTGAAGCTAATATATAACAGCTGTCCTGTTACCCAGTAACTGGGTATTAAATTATTAATGAAAAATATAGCAACTCAGAAGTTTAACCTTTAAACACTCTTACTTCTTTCTCTTTTATATACAGTCTCTAAACTGATATTTAAAAAAAAAAAGCACATTTGGCCATCTTTTGTAGTTTATAGCGATCATTTTCTCTGCCACACACTTTCACTAGCTGTGGATTCTTCAGTACGTTATTTGACCTCCTTCACAACCAGAAAATGCTGAGAATAGCAAACTCACAGAGTTGAGGATAGGATTAACTGAAGTACGAAAAGTGCCAAGAACAGGGTCTGGTTTGTTGTGAGTTTTCAATAACGGCAGTTGTTATTAAAACCATGAAGATTCAATCAGTAAATATTTATTGAACAAATATCCAAAAGGAGGTATTCAGCCTATACACACCAGTACAGCCATTACAGGCTCTTAAAATATTTAAATATTTTCATACCGGTTCGAAAATAAGTCTTGCCCAAACCCAGACTTTCTGGAACCATTGAGGCCGATGATCCCTTGAAACTGTTACCCTGAGGAAATCTTTAAATATTGAACTGAAACTATCCCCTGAAGTTACCTTTGAACCAAATAATAGTTTACTCCAATCAGAAAAGAATGTCTGCATTAAGCATAATACTCTTTTAAAGAGTTATCTATATGTGATCAAATTGACAAGAGCAACTAGAAAGGATAGATGAGAAGCTTAGTGAGGCAGTCAGTCAGTGTTAATGACAGTGAGATAGTTTGGAAAAGGTTTTCGAGAAAGGTGGCACAACTTGAAAAATGTAACCGATGTCACTGAATTGTACACGTAGAAACTGTTGAAGTGTTGTATATATGTTTTGTTGTGTATATTTTCAACATATTTTTTTTTTTAAAGAAAAGAATTCCTGCCAGAGGCCTCCAAGCATTCTCTATCATCCCAGCTTCTCCGCTGAGACATCTAGGTTTCTTTACAATACCTAAAAGGTTTATGCTTGGAACAGCCGGGAGCCTCCAGGAACCTTACTGGATGGTACCTGTGCAAATCAATCCCCCCCATATCCCACCTCCTTGGCACCATGACAAGTTATCCTAAATCAGCCAAACTGAACCTGACTCATAAACCCATGAGCAAAAAATGAATACCGTTGACGTAAGCCATTGTAATTCGGAGGGTTGTTTGTTATACAGCAATAGCTAACTAATACTGTTACCAACTGGTTATCAATATGCAATTCAGTAAACTATGCATAAGTTAATACACCAATAACATTATAAAGAAGAAAAATATGCAGGGAAAATACATGGAGAGAAAAGAGAAGAAGGGAAGATAAAAAGAAACGTTAACGTGGTCTCCCAAAATCAGGTCTCCACGGCCTCCCTGCTAACCAACAGAAGACAAGAGCAGAGGCGGCCTGGGGGCCAGCACAAGGCCATGTGTACTCACATTGGTGTTGCATAGCTTGTATTGCCTGTAGGCCCCAATGCAGGAGATTGCTGTAGACCAGGCAGGCTGTGAGAAGCTCTGAGGAGCCCTGTGGGACCCCACACCGTGGTTGCTGCTCGTTTCCAGGCTATGGAAGAGACTCGAGGCTGCAGGGAAGCCTTGGTCATGGGTCAAAGGCAGCTGGTAGATGGAGGCCTCCGAGGCTTGCAGTCCAGAGAGAGGGCCATTGTCACTCTGGTACAGAGAGCCATGTTGGGGAGCCCGACTGGCTGGTGGACTATAGCCATGCCTAGGACTGGATGCCCCCTGGGACCTGGAATGTCGAGGTGAGGACCTCTGTCTTCGAAGCCTCTGTGGCGTGTGTCCAGTATCCGTCTGCAGTGGTAAGATGTATGGAGCCTTGCCATAGCCATACTTGCCAGGGCCAATGGGACCTCGAGTCTTGCTCCTAAAAGGAGGGAAAGGAGATGAACAGAGTCACATAAACTTTTCATGTGAACCCAGAAGCACTGGTCCCTGGTAGAAGGGATCGGGTAGGAATGGAAGCTAGGGGGTTAGAGGGATAGCACTCCAAGAGACGGAAGCATCACGGACAAAGACACAGAGCTGGAAAGCACCGTGAAGGTGAGCAACAACAGTGGATGATAGCAGGGACTGGAAATGAGGTTTCAAAAGCAAGCTGCAGTTAGTGCGCACCTCTTATGTTAGGGAATTTGGCCATTTCTGTAGGTCATATGGAGCCACTGAAGTTTTTCAAGAAGTATACAGATTGGATTGCAACTTCAGCCATAGTACCTTTCCTGTTTCTTTTTTTTTTTGGTAGTAAAAAAATTGTTTCTTTCACTCAACTATGCCTGATATTTCAGATCCTGTTACCATACCATTCATGCCCAAAAAACTTTTCTAGGTAAATGGAACTTGGCTAAGCAACAAAATTCTAATCTAGTCCAGCAGCCTGACTTGCTCTGGGTGAAATTTAATCCCTGAGAAGATTAGAAGGGGTTGTTTTTGTTAGGTGCCTTCAAGTTGGTTCCACCTCATAGCAATCCTATGAACAAGAGAATGAAAACAGTTCCAGTCCTCTGCCATCATCACAATCGTTATGCTTGAGGCCATTGTTGCAGACACTGTGTTAATCCATCTCGTTGAGGGTCTTCCTCTTTTTCACTGACCCTCTACCTTACCTATCATGATGTCCTTCTCCAGGGACTGGTCCCACCTGGTAACATGTCCAAAATATGTGACGAAGTCTCGTCATCCTTGCTTCTATGGAGCATTCTTGCTGTACTTCTTCCAAGACAGATTTGTTCGTTCTTCTGGCAGTCCATGGTATATTTAATATTCTTTGCCAACAGCATAATTCAAAGGCATTGATTCTTTTTCAGTTTTTCTTATACATTCACCCAACTTTCATATGCATATGAGGCAACTGAAAACACCATGGCTTGGGTCAGGCACACCTTAGTCCTTAAAGTGACATCTTTGCTTTTTAACATTATAAAGAGGTTCTTTGCAACAGACTTGCCAAGTGCAATGCATTGTTTGATTTCTCGAGCAACTGGCTACTTCATTCACTCTTCAGGAAACCCATGCTGAGCACTGGGTAAATGGTCATCTTCACATTGATATGGATCTTAAGATTTTGTCAAGACTTGTTGCCAGGTGAGACATGAAAATCATGTAAACCATGGTGTGCTGGTAAATATTTAACAACTGGCTTTCCAGGGAGAGGGGGGGATGCCCTAATTGGCAGCATTTGCCCATTCCCATGGTGTAAATAGTCCTACCATCGTTGATTTCAAGTTACCAATGTGAAAGACAACGAGCTCTACTGAGCAGATGCTAGCTGGCTCCAGCATACCACTACATGCAAATTTATTGTGCAACTACTGTTTGCAAAATTCAGAGCTAGGAATGGTAAAAAAATACAAAAGTGAATCAGACATGGTTCCCAAGACCCCAGCCTTAAAACTGAAAACAACTAGAACATAATAAAGAGTAGGGTAAGGGCTGTGGAAGCAATACAAGAAACGTGCTTTGGGAATTCTGAGGCCAGGGGTAACACTTCTGCCTTTGGTGATCTGAGAAGGTTTCACAGTCCTTGGTCTGAGAGATGGAAAGTAGAGGTTCCAATACCCTGTGGAAGGACTTACTCTTACTTATTTGTAAAATGACTGAACTGGATTAAATGACTGCCAAGGTCGCTCCAGCTCTAAAATTATATGCTTCCAGAAATAATTAATTCTACATTGACGTAAAATTGGAAATGTGCCCCAGGGTTTCTACAGGATGGCCCCATTAAAGTAAGCACATTAAAATAGCAATCAAGGTGAAACAATGATTTCTGTCCTTAGGAGGAAATTCTTTCTTCACTCTCCATAACCACTGAAAATAAAATTTAACAGACCACAACTAATTATTAACATCTTTATCACTAATTGCGCCTTCATTCTTAGCTGATAAGCTTGTGAATTAAACTCTGCTGCAGTGTTTATTTTGCCTTTAGTCATTTCTCAATTAATCTTGGCAAGGCCTGGGACTCTATTAATGATGGGGGATCCAGCATGCTGCTTTAAGAGACGCAATTAATTAAGAAGTTAGTCTTAAAATATACATATATATAACTTGGATGTAATTTGCCTTTTTCCTTCTTGTGGCAGGCCAGGTAAAATGAATGACATCATGCAAAACCGAAGAAAAGAATTTCTCTGTGTGTGTGTCTGTGTGTGTGTGTCTGTTAAGAGCTGAACACCTACCAAAAATTCAATTCTAGCCTCAAAGTAAGTACTGAGTAGAGACCCCAACTGAAGGTAATAGAGAAATGAAGACGCATGAATCAATGCTTCTCAAACTTGAAGGTGCTCACAAGCCACCTGGGGAATTCTGTTAAAATGCAAATTCTGACTCAGGAAGCCTGAACAGGCCCTGGGATTCTGCATTTCTAACAAGCTCCCAGGTGATGCTGATGGTGTTGGTCCACAGACCAACCATTTTGAGGAACGAAATCACAGAACAGAATGGAAATTCCAAACAAAAGGATGAACATTTAGTACAAAAAAATGATCATTTTTAGGGGAGAAAGATGACTACGAGATTTTAAAAAGGAACTCCGAGTTTGTGGCAGGTACAAAAGACCCTCCTACCCCAGATGCACTGATGCTTGCTCAGTGAGCTCTGATGAATGGAGACGAGCTTGATTTTCCTCTTGGGGAACCCAGGAGCCAGAAGAAGAATGTGCTGTTGGCTGATGACATGTGTAAGCATCTCTTTAAAGGCTGCCCATCACCCTTGAGGGGGTAACATATACACGCACGAATGTATATTTTTGTATTTCCATTGCCTTGTGTGAGGCTCTGCCCTAACCAGAGAACCATTCGAAACCCACTGAGGCAGCAACATCACTGTAAAGATGACAATTCCCAAAGCAAATGACCAGTTACTTCTGACTAGCAGATGAAGGAGAAAGAGCAGCCAATCAGGGTGTGATGACGAGAGATGAGATTTCTGAGGACTTGACTCTGAACACTTGGACAAGTGGCAGATTCATTCCCACTTGGCCAGGAAAGCATTTTTTTCAAAGTGGATATTCCTGATGGTTTGGAATGGCCTCTTCCCCACTAAAACAGAGCCCATCTGGCCTTTTGCAGGGGGCCTCCATGGAACTGGGCATATTTATGCAGAGCTGTGATAATAAGCACAGATGTGGCCAAGGGCATCCGTGCAGCCAGTTAAGCCTTCTACAAGAGCACGCAACAGGGTGCTGCTGGTGGAGGAAGGGAGGCTGTTAAGTTGATTAGCTCTGCTTAGTCCCCCTAAACCTTCGTAACCCATCTCTGGCGGCTTACATGGATTGTACTTTGAGTTCCCTAAAAGTCAAGGTTCTGTCTAATCTCTGAAAGGTGAGCTTCAAAAAAGCAAATGAGAACAGTATGGTTTGGAGATGGAAGATACAGGCAACGGCATGGTTCAGTGGTTAACAACGTGGTCTGGGAAGCCAGGCTTTCTGGGTTTGAATCCCAGGCCTGCCACTTAGTAGTTCTGAAGCTTTGGGTAAGTTATGTAATCTTTATAGACCTCAGTTTCTTCAAACAGGGCCAGGATGAAGGTTAGGAAAATGAGGCACCTACAGTACAACATTTAAGGAGGCTTTTACTATCCGGATTGTGCGAGAGCTGGTTGGAACCTGAGTGTCCGCGTCTCATGAAATTTTTTGTTCTATGCATCTCATTGGTCTCATCCTAGCTTTAGCCTTGCTAAACTAAAAAAAAATTTTTTTTTTTTTTTTTTAGCCCTGCATCCATTTATAAATAAAGATGATTGTATTACCTTACTTATAGGGTATTGTAAGAATTAAATAAATTAATAAGAGCAAAGAAGTTAGGCAATGGCTGGCACAGAGTGGGTATTACACAAGTGTTGCTTTAAAAAAATAAGTTCTAGCTTAGCCACTTACTAGCTCTACAAAATTCGGCAAATGATGTGACCTCAATTTTCTTATCTATAAAATGAGAGTGTGACCACTATTAGGTTGGCTATAATCAAAAAGGTGGATAATAACAAGGGTTGGTGAGGATACGGAGCAATTGGAAGCCTCGTACGTTGCTGGCGGGACTGTAAAATGGCACAGCTCATTGGAAAACAGTCTGGCAGTTCCTCAAAAGCTTAAACATAGAGTTACCATCTGACCCAGAAATCCACTTCTAGGTATACACCCAAGATAATTGAAAACATGCACACAAAAAGCTTCTGCAAATGTTTTTAGCAGCATTAGTCATAAAAGCCAAAAAGTGGAGACAGCTCAAATGCCCATTAGCAGATAAATGGATCACCAAAAAGTGGTCTATACATATGATGGAATATGATTCAACCATAAACAGAAATGAAGTATAGATACAGCATGGCTGAACCTTGAAAACATTGTGTGGAGTTAAAGATGCCAGACACAAAAGGCCCCATGTTGTATGACTCCACCCATATGAAATACCCAGAACAGGAAAATCCATAGAGACGGAAAGTAGATTAGTGGTTCCCTAGGGTTGGGGGGATGGAGGAGGCGTTAGGGAGTGACTGCTAATGGGCTCGAGCTCTCGTTTGGAAATGATAAAGATGTTCTGGAATTAGATAGTGCGGATGGTTGCACAGCCTTGCAAATATATTAAAAATCGCTGAATTGTATACTTTAAAATGACCCATTTTAGATGGTATGTGAATCATAACTTAATAAGGCTGTTTTTTTTTTTTACGAAATAAAAACACGAGTTTGTTTTTTAATGGAGCCTGAATAATTACCATCTTACCTTCTTACAAGGATATTGTGAAAATCAAACTGAGTTTACCAGAGAAAAAACCTTTTTTTTTAAACCTGAAAGTAGTTTTTGTATCTTGTTTCAACAACACTGAACACACTTTTACTGAGCTCTTTCTATGAGTATAACGTGTGATGTTTTTTCTATTTGTTCACATTTCCAGCCCTGATTACATAAGTAAAGGCAGAGCCTCCCCACTACTGTGAATGGCTCAGTGACAAGCACAATGACAAGAACTGGACAGTAAGGGTTCCGACACCAGGTTCCAGTCCCAGTTCTTACACTGACTTACTATAAATAAATATCTGAGGAAACTTTTTCTTGAGATAATTATGACTGAAAATAGCATCCTGGAAATAAGCACATAAATTTTTTTTTTTTTTTTTTGGAAACACATTGGCTGCCATTCAGGACCTCATTGAATGTGGTGTTGTCCACCTTTCTGATGTTAATCCTGACCAGTCAGTGTTATGATTCAAGCAAAGACACTGCATCCAGCTGCCCACCCTCTCCCCTACTCTACACACTACAGCTAACATCAAACAGCACCTCTAACTGACAGCACCCACGTTTCTATTTCCTGCCCAGATGCCTCTCGCGAGCATCAGCCCTATACACCGAACTAACCTCTAGACTAGAGCCTGCTCTTCACCTGCAATGTGCATGCAAATAACCTGGGGATCTTGTTAAAATGTAGCTTCCGATTCAGTAGGTTGGGGTGGGGTTTCAGATTCTGCATTTATAACCAGTCCCCAGGTGATGCCCGAGCTGTGGGTCCCAGGACCACACTTTGAGTAGTGAAGGGTTAGATAGCTCCACCTAGATGTTCCCACCAGTACCAGCTACCACAGAGTTGATCCCGATTCTTGGTGACTCCACGTGTGTCAGAGTAGAACTGTACTCCACAGGGTTCTCAACGGCTGATTTTTTAGAAGTAGGTCACCGGGCCTTTCTTCTGAGGTGTCTGTGGGTAGACTCAAAACTCTGACCTTTCATCTAGTAGCTGAGAGTGTTAAGTATGTGCACCACCCAGGGACTCCTAATGTTCCCACTGACACCTCAAGCCCAAAACATTCAAGTCAGAATTCATCTTCTTTCCTGCACAAAACTGTTCCCCTTCCAGCTCTTCCTGTGTTTTCTGTCTCAGTGGTTTTCAAACTTGAGTGAGCATGAGAATCACCCAGGGGGTTTGTTAAAACAGACTGCTGGGCCCTATCCCAAGGAGTCTGACTCGGGAGGGCTGGCTTGGGGCCTAAGCATCTGCATTTTTAACAAGTTCCAGGTGATGCCACTGGTCTGAGGACTACCCTGTGGGAACTACAGCTCTCATTCACTATCACCACATCCCTTGAAGATGCCCAAGTCAGAAGTCTGCTGGTTCTTTCACTCCCTACACCTCTCTGCATTAAGTCCAAACTCCTTGGCTTAGCCACCCCAGCCTGCGCAACATGGCTCCTGCCACATCTCCTGTCACTGCGCTGGCATTGCACGGGCACTCACACCACACTGCCCATAATTTCCTCTCCACGTTTCTGCCCAAGCTGTTTCCTCTTCTTAGGCTGGCTTCCCTACCACCACCATTTCCTAAAACACCTACCTCCTCCTGATCAGGGCTTAGCTGAAGCATCACCACCTCAATGAAGCCCTTCCTGGTCCAAACCCCACTCCGGCCCTCCACTCCACAGAATTGATGTCCTTCTCTTGCATCCTTCCACTGGAACCCATGTGACTGTCCGGTGCACAATAATCTTTTATTACTCTTACTGCTTTACATGTCTGCTTTAGTTTACTACAGGCTCCTGGAGGGCAGAGGCTATGTCTTATTTGTCTTCTGTCTGTAGAATCTAGGACAATGACTATAACATAGTTGTTGCCATCCAGTCGATTCCAACTCACAGTGACCCCATGTGACAGAGCAGAACTGCCCCATAGTATTCTCTAGGCTATCATCTTTACAGGAGCAGATCACCAGGCTGTTCTAACACAGAGCTGCTGGGTGAGTGTGAACTGCCTGCTGACCTTTTAGGTAGCAGCTGACCACTTAACCACTGTGCCACCAGGGCTCTGTAGCATAGTAAAAAAAAAAAAATTGCCCTTCCGTTGATCCCAACTCACAGAGACCCTATAGGACAGAGTAGAACTGCCCCATGGGGTTTCCAAGAAGCAGGTGGTGGACTTAACTGCTGACCTTTTGGTTAGCAGCTGAGATCTTAATAGCAGGTGCTCAGTAATTGACTACTGAAGTCTGAAACAACTAATGAAAGAACCACTCAAACCACTACTGTCAAAGGGAGGAACCTTCCTCCCATTATTGCATTTGTTTAATTTATTGTATGAAATATTATATTTTATTAAAAGACTGTGATATTATGGTTAGATTATTGGGGCACTGAGGACAAAACATCTCCCTCTATGTAGGAATAAAAATCTCACCTTTTGAGTGAGATCATTCCTGGTATCACACCTGGAGAAGAAACAGGACCTCAAAATGGCAAGCAGAACTCAGCGGGGGTTGGGACTCAGCCTTTCTTCTCAAAAGGAAGAAGAATTAAAGGGTCGGGGTGTTCAATTCATGCCTGTCGGAGCAGTGAGCCAGCAACCAAGGCCGTCAGCAGTCCATGGCTTCCATCTCTTCTCTTAGTTTCTGGCGTAGCGTGGAACAGGCAGAGTGAGACGCCTGTCCTGCCAAGGCCAGATTGTTTGTATTTCTTACATTGTCCGTGTTTATTTCTCTTTTGTTTCTCCTTAGAGCCCAGTCAAGTCTCTGCGAGAGGCCCAGCCTGTCTCAGCTGTGCTAACATGAACCACACATAGGCCACAGCATTCAATAGAGCCCCGGCCCCTGAGACTCGTTGAGGGACCACAGGACTCAGAGCTGGGGTGCCCAGGGGAAGAGCAGCTCAAAAGGGAGCTGACAGTGAGGTCAGCTGAGAGTCCTCCTGCACTGCTCAGGGGGTTCTGGGTTTTACAGTAGTAAGAGAAGTATGGGTTCTATAATTGGTCTCTATTTACCTGGAACAGCAGAGGAGAGAGACCCAGGAATCAGAGAAGGAAATGGACTGCAGATCTAATTGTTTCCATGAACTACTACCTCCTCTGCTGTCTTAGTCCTCTAGTGTTGCTATAACAGAAATACCACAAGTGAATGTCTTCAACAAAGAGAAATTTGTTTTCTCACAGTCTAGTAGGCTAGAAGTCCAAATTCAGGGTGTGAGCTCCAGGGGAAGACTTTTCTCTCTCTGTCAGCTCTGGAGGAAGGTCCTTCTCATCAATCTTTCCCTGGATTAGGAGCTTCTCCACGCAGGAATCCCGGGTACAAAGGACACGCTCTGCTCCTGGCACTTCTTTCTTGGTGGTATAAGGTTCTCCTGTCTCTCTGCTCGCTCCTCTCTTTTATATCTCAAACTCTATTGGCTTAATCACTATCTAATCTTGCAGATCTCAACAATATAACTGCCACTAATCCATCATACTGACAGGATTTACAACACATAGGAAAATCTCATCAAACGACAAAATGATGGACAATCACACAATACTGCAAATCATGGCCTAACCAAGTTGACACATATTTTGGGGGGACACAATTCAATCCATGACATTCCACCCTTTGGCCCCCAAAATTCATGTCCTTGCCACACGTAAAACATATTCACCCTACCATATCATAGCAAAAGTCTTAAATCAACTCCAAGTCCAAAATCCAAAAATTTCTCTTCATCTGTGAAATCTAGAATACAAGTTATCTGCTTCCAAAATGCAATGGTGCAACAGCCACAAGGTAGATATTTCTGTTACAAATGGGAGAAATTGGAGGGAAAGAAGGCATAACAGGTGCCAAGCAAGTCAGCGGAACGTATTACATTAGCCCTTGAGGCTTTGCAAATAATCCTCTGTTCTCTGATATCATTTACACAGTGGCCTTGCCCTCCAGACTCTAGGTATTGGCCACACTCTCTGGATTCTGCATAGAGGCCTCTCAGCCCTGGGCTTCAGCTCTGCCTTCCAGGCCCACTGGGACGGCAACTCTGCTCTCTTGGCTTTAGGCACACCACTCTCCCAGTCCATCTGAGTGGCTACTCCACCCTTAGAAACACCAAAGACCATGGCTCTACCCTTTGAAACCCCAGAGGTCATGGCCATACCTTTTGAGACTGAGGCAGCTTGGCTTCCTGTGTTCCTTGTCTCTTCGGCTTCGGTTTCCTGATTCCTGGGCCTCTTGGCCCTTGGGCCTCATGCCCACAACTGCCCTTCTGGGGCAGGTGTTCCAAAGCTCTACAGCGCCACCAGTAAGTGCCTGGAGGCACCCTACTCCGTCAGGAAGCCTTCTGTGCAAAGGCACTCAGCTCTCTTGCTCCGTGAATTGGCTCCAGAGCTGTGTCACACTAGTCTCCTGGTTCTGCTGCTACTGGTCCTCTGCTGCTGTTTCTCACCAGGTGCACCTTCTCTGGCATTAACAGTTCTCCTCTATTCCTTCTGAGTCTCCTATCCATTCACAGTTTCAAAACCACTTCTGCATTTTAGGTATCTGTTAGAGCAGCACCCCACTGCAAGGGGTTAGCTAGAGATTAAGGAGCCTTGGTGGAGCAATGATTAAGCACTGGGCTGCTAACAGAAAGGTGGGCTATTCAAACCCACCTACTGACTCCTCAGGAACAAAAGATCTGGTGATCTGCTTCCATAAAGATTACAGCCAAGGAAACCCTATAGGGCAGTTCTACCTTGTCGCAAAGCACTCATTATGAGTCAAAACTGACTCAGTAGCACTCAACAACACCAGCTAGAAATTCGGCCAGAATGCCTGGTCCCTGGGGAGGGTCCAGGTCCATACCACCCTGGCCTAGAGAGAGTAGCAGCAGAAACTCCATATATGTTTAGAGGCCTTGAAAACAGAAGGGACCTACAAACTTTGTGGCGATGCCCATGTCCAATATGGCATCCAACCAGGAGATTAGCAACACCTGATGGAGGTGTTGAGATGGAGGGGCCAAACCCCACCCGAGACGGGTGAGTCATGCCAAAGGAGTGTTTGTGGCCCTTGGCAACTGGAGACCAGGAGGGTACACACTGAGATTTCATCAGCAGTTGCAGCAAGGCAACCGTGAAGCAAAGCAGTCACCTTGCTTGCTTCACAAAGACTGCAACAAGCCCCTTCCCTGGGGCGCAGGTCACGCTCCTCCCCAGGAAGAAAGGCAGAAGGCCAGGGAAGGGGACACTCTTGACTACTCTGAGTTTACACTCTAAACTGATTCTGTTTAACATAAAGTGTCTGAGTTTCCTGGAATTGGCAGGGTTTTTCTGCAGCAGCAGAAATAGAGGCTCATGAACCAAGCCGAGTTCAGTTATGGAAAAATAATTGTGTTTTGCATATCTGAGTTGTGATTATACAAGACTGAAGCATAACCTAAGCATCCTTAAATAAGGGGATAAGGGACTAGGTAAACATAGGACATGTAAATATTGGAGTACCACGGAGCTGTTGAAGAGAATGAGGCAGATGTATATACACTGATAGAGTCAATGTCAAAAAGAAAGACATTGAAGACACTAAAATGAGACTATCCATGCTCCTAGTTATGTTTACAGGCTTTGGTGGTTCGGTGGTAGAAGCCCTGCCTTCCACACGTGCATTCCTGGCCAATGCACCTCACGCACGGCCACCACCCATCTGTCAGTGGTAGCTTGAGTGCTGCTATGATGCTGAACAGGTTTCAGCAGAGCTTCTAGACTAAGATGAACCAGGAGGAAAGGCCTGGCAATTTACTTCCAAAAATCAGCCAATAAAAACCCAGTGGATCACAATGGAACACTGTCTGATCCACAACAGATCATGGGGATGGCGCAGAACTAAACAGAGTTTCATTCCCTTGTGTGTGGGGTCACTGTGAGTTGGGGGCTGACTCAATGGCAGCTAACAAGAAGAAGTTGTGTTTTTAAAAGAGAAAGAGAAATCTATTCAGCATATGAAAACTCATGTATATGCTAGATACATTTCTGGAAGGATAAAAATGAAACTTCAGACAATGCGTTCCTCTGGAAAGCGTAACCAATGGGAAGGGAGGGAGTCAAGGCAGATACATTTGTCACTGCCTACCCTTTTGTACTACCATTAAAAATATATATATTTTTTGTTTTATGCATAGATTTTCAATATATAAGTGTTATAAAAAAGATTTTTAAAAAAGAAACTTTCTATCTGAAATTTTAGAAAACGTCGTCTTTATGGATTTGAGGAGGATGATAAAAAGGCAAGTGCAGAAACTTCCAGAACTCACCCAAGGCTGTGTCTGCTATATTAGCAACATCGCAAAGAGGAACCAAGCCAGACTAACCTTAATGCTTAAATACACAGACATTTCAAATGGACATGAAAGTACTCATTTATAAAGAGGCCGAAAATGAAAACCCCAAAGGTTGGGTGACAGAAATAGTTATGGGAAAAAATATTTTTCTGAAATAGCACTGTCAATAACAAAAAAGATATATATTCCCAGAAAGATTTTATATTACCTAAGACCATCATCAAGGACCCCTGATGGCGCAATGGTTAAGCTCTCGGCTGCTAACAGAAGGGTCAGCAGTTTGAACCCGCCCAGGAGACAGACCTGGCAATCTGCTTCCTTAAAGATTACAGCCCAGGAAACCCTATGGGACAGGTTCTGCTGTGTCACTATGAGTAGGAATCAACTCAACAGCACACAACAACAAAGACTGTCATCAGCCTGGTCTCCAGGTGGAAGCTTGTATATACAGTCTGAATATGCTTGGACAACATAACCTGCGTAAGAAATGGTCATATCTCTGTGGCCTCCAATCCAATATTCTCAATGATGACAAACACCATGGTGTATACTCCCAGCTTGACTAACAGTATCCCCACCCATCAGCTACCCAGGTCAGGAACCCCATGCCTTCCGTCTTCTCTCTCCACTGGACGTGTCTCTCTAAACAGAGCCCTGGTCATTACCTTGTATTTAAAAACCCTTATAGCTCATCTCTGCATAGAAAATAAAGTTCAAAGGGATCTTAAGGCACATCAGGTTTGAAGTCACGTCCTTCATCATCTCGTTGCAGTTGATGCTCCCAGATTCAACTCCAGTCTTATCTGCCTATGCTGTATCTCTCCCCCAACCCTACATTTTCCAGGCATAATGGATCACTGGCCACTTTCCAAACACACCAGGCTCTTGTGCCTCCAGGACCCTGCCTGGAATTCTACTCTGCCTACTTCTGTATCCGCGCAGTCTTCCAGGCCCCACATAAACATCAGCTCCCATAAGCTTCCTCCAACTCACCGTAACAGAAACACCACAAGTGAGTGGCTTTAAAGAACAGAGATTTTATTTTTTCATACTTTAGGGCAACTAGAATTCTAAACTCAGGACTCTGGCTACAGGGGAAGGCTTTCTCTATCTCTGTTAGCTCTGGGGGGAAGATCCTTGTCTCTTCCAGCTTTCCTTGGTTCCTCCGTGATCCTCAAGTGGCATCTACCTTCCTCAGTGTGTGCCTTCTTCCCTGTCTAATCTGCTCCTTTTATAACTCAGAAGTAGTTAGGTTTAGGATACAGCCTACACTGATACGGCTTCATTAATATAACAAAGCTCTATTACCAAATGGAATTATATCCACAGGTATAGGGGTTACAGTTAGCGCTCTCGTGGGCAGTTCACACAGCCTTTGTCCTAGTACTGACAGTGTATTTTGGTACCTTTGTTACGTAAAGGGCCTGGCTCCCTCACAAGCCTTTTAGTTCTCCAAGAGCAATGTTCGTCCATTTTTTTATTCATGTATGTAACCCTGAGACTAGCAGAGTGTCTGACACACAGGCACTCAATAAGTGTTTGTTGAGATAACATATGTGAGTTTCCATAGCTTAATTGCTCAGCATTTCTCACCAATGGCTCAATAAAGGACACCTCGCTGGAACACTTAAAAAAGAAAAAAAACTCGTTGCTATCAAGTCAATTCCGACTCATAGTGACCCTATAGGACAGAGTAGAACTGTTCCATAGGGTTTCGAAGAATTGCCTGGTAGATTTGAACTGTTGACCTTTTGGTTAGCAACTGTAGCTCTTAACCGCTATACCACCAGAGTTA
This sequence comes from Elephas maximus indicus, assembly GCF_024166365.1. NCBI lineage: Eukaryota > Metazoa > Chordata > Mammalia > Proboscidea > Elephantidae > Elephas > Elephas maximus. Next base: position 61,504,676 of record NC_064831.1, on the reverse strand, counting down.
GTAGTGATGAAAAGGCCCTGAGTTCTAACAATCCGGATGTCAAGGTGACCCCACAGATCTGGGCGGGAAACAAAGAGAGGTGGCAAAATTAAAAGTCAGTAGCCACTGGCCCCACCATCCATCTTTCAGTTTGTCGTACCGTGGTGGCTTGCATGTTGCTATAATGCTTTGAAGCTATGCGCCCAGTATTTCAAATATCAGCAGGGTCACCCATGGCAGACAGGTTTCAGCAGACCTCTCAGACTAAGGCAGATTAGAAAGAAAGGCTCAGCAATTTGCTTTTGAAAATAAGCCAATGAAATGAAAACCTTCAGGATCACAACAGAATATTGTCCAATATAGTGCTGGAAGATGAGTCCCCTAGGCTGGAAGACATGCTGCAACAAGGGACTCAGACACCAACAATCATGAAGATGGTGTAGGACAGGGCAATATTTCATTTTCTTATATAGAAGGTCACCACGAGTTAGAGTCAACTCTGTGGTAACTAACAAGTCACTAGCCACCTAAAAACACTAGCCACCTAGAGAGACCTAAAAGCCCAAATTACAGTGGAGGAAGAATGGGGCGGGGGGGGAAGGACAGCAGCTGAGGACCAAAAACATGTGTGTTTACCAAGGGGCCAGATGATGGAAATCAAGCTGGACTACAAGGAGTTTGCAGCCTGAAACTGGAAAGAGAGCCAGCCCCATGTTCTTAAAATTCACCCTGTTCCATTACGATCACAGAGAAAGGATATCATCTGCTAAGTTCAAAGAGGCTGTGAGCAAATGGTTTAGGTTGAATGCAGATGTCTTCTTAGAAGTTCAGAAGATGAAACTGCTGCCAGGGCTGCTCTAGGCCACAAATTATCTGGTGTCTACAGATGGTAAGAGGCAAGACTTTGAGCTCTTAGGGAAATAAGAATGAAGATGATGAAAACAAAAGCTTTCTTGGTTGCCTACTGTGCGCACACACTGTCACACACATTAGCCCTTGGACCAGATCTGCTGCAGCTGCCCAGGGCATGTTAAAGTCCGGGTCCTAGAGGCCATCCCAAGAATCAGCTGACACCTTTGCTCTGAGCCCTCAGGGGAGAAATGTGTGGAAGGAACAGCCCAGGGGGAAGTGAGGACTGTGTTCTGATAAACGGAAAGGAAAGAGGTCTTTTCACAAATGGATTCAGGAGTACTATGAGGAGTCAGGAGACACTGGTGGCATAGTGGTTAAGTGCTATGTCTGCAAACCAACGGTTGGCAGTTCAAATTCACCAGGTGCTCCTTGGAAACTCTATGGGGCAGTTCTACTCTGTCCTATAGGGCCGCGATGAGTTGGAATGAGAGGGAATTGACTCAACAGCAATGGGTTTGGTTTGGTTTTTTTTTATGAGGAGTCAGGGAGCCCTAGTGGCACAGTAAGCATTCAGCTATTAACCAAAATGTTGGCAGTTCAAATCCATCAGCTGCTCCTTGGAAACCCTATGGGGCAATTCTACTGTGCCCTACAGGATCACCATGAGTTGGAATCAACTCGATGGCAATGGATTTGGTTTGAGTTTTTTTTTTTTTTTTTTAAATGAGTGAGCATTCACTGGGAAGTAAAATCTTGTGTGTATTTCCAGTGGGGATATGAATCTGGCTGCAGGAAGAGGTATCTTTTTTGCTGTTGCACAAAGGCCATAAATGAGCTGGTGGAGGGCCAAGAGAAAGGCATTTCCATCTAAGGCTGAGTTAATATTAGGAAGCCCAGAGCAAAGGAGATGATGGCCCCACTCTATTGTGTGCCAGACAGGGCATCCCTGAGAGTGAGGAGGGTACAAGGTCAACTGGGGCACAGATGGTAACACGGGATGGGAGAAAGAGCCCAGGGGTTCCATCAGACAGGCCAAATCATCTCTTATTACCTGTGCGATTGTGGCAAGTCATTCCGTGTCTCTCATCTCCAGTGGTAAAACTGGGATAATAACCCTGGTGGTGCAAACGTTAAGTGCTCGGCTGCTAAACCAAAAGGTTGGTGGTTTGAACCTACCTAGCAGCTCTTTGGGAAATAAACCTGGTGATCTGCTTCCATAAAGATTACAGCCAAGACAACCCTAGAGTAAAGTTCTATTCTGTCAGTTGGGGTCACTTTGAGTCGAAAATCAATTGGACAACACCTAACAACAGTAACAATGCCTAACTCATCTAGTGGTCATGCAAATTAAATGAAATAATGCAGGTAAAAGTGCCTAGCACAGGGCTTGGCCCTTAGCAGACACTCCTAAATGGTGGTGACCATGACAGCCGTACAGCCCAAAAGGTGAGAGACACACAGCCTCCAATCTCAGCAGGTTCACTGAAGAAGCAGACAGCCAAACATGGGCCCGGGCAGTACAGAGAAGGCTTTGCATGAAAAAACAGTAAAGGAATTCACTTCTCCAGCATAGCCCTCCCGGGAGTCAAACCTATCGCTAGTGCTAGAGTGGGTTGTAATCTGAACCTGAGCGGCCCTCCAGGACTATGGGGGCTTAGGGAAAACCAAATGAGATTACCTGTGAGGCACAGTACCTGGCCAGAGCAGGTGCTAAGCAAATATGAGCTCATAACCCCGCTCCCTTGGGGACTCTCAAACAGTGCCCTCTGCCTCAGAGGCTGACCCCCGGGAGGCTGAAGGAAGCTGAAGAATTCTTTCCTTTAAATTCTACTCAATTCAAAATACGGCATGAATACTGATTATAATACCAACTGGCATTTCTTGAGCATCTTTTATGTAAAAGGCCCCACGGAGGAAGCAAAGACATTTCTCCCAAATTCTGGATGTCACCTCTCCCACTCTGAATTTTCATGCCATGTTTTATGTGCCCACTTACGCATATCGCTTCATTCTTCATTTATGGTCACGTGTTTCTTAACATGCACGATACGTTCTGTGAAACAGAAACCCTATCTGACCTGGACACTGAGCAAACACTGTGTTATGGATGAAGGTCCTTTTGGGCATATCCGCTCCCAGATAAGGAGGTTTCGTCCATATTAAAAATCTGCTGAGGCAAACAACCTGCTTCTACAATTAGTTTATCTAAGGTTTCAACAAATTCTGCTGCTGCCTTCGCATTGGCACTCAGACTCACTATTCATTTTCACATTAAGCATCAAAACATGTTGGAAGCACTCGAGCCACCCAGAGCTAGCGCTAAACTCCGTATCATAGTCTGGTCCTGCTTTGTCTTTAAGCACCTCAAACAAGCTTCGTGCCTTAGCAGTGATCATCAATGTCAGCGTGTCGAGAGGGATTCGCTTTTGTGTTTGGCCCTCAATCCACGTCCCCAGCAATTTCTCTATGTCTGATATAGGTCCCGCTTGCATTTTTGTCAGCCTCGTGCTTTCAGTGGAGCCAATCCTTCAACAGCTTGGAGAATTTTTTCTTTGTTTTTGAGCATCTTTGTGACTGCCGAGGGCGACATGCCTAAGTCTACTACGTCCCATTCTCCGATAGGGATTTCTATTACAACGTTATGGGACCACGGATGAAGACGTCTACGCAGTCGGACGCTGCCCAAACAGACATTATGCGGGCATGACTATATTATGATTATAAACATTTCAAGCATAATAATCATCTGGGAAGAAAAATGCATAGAATTCTTCCTCACCCTGGAGAAAGTCATTCGGGTACAACAAGTCTGTCATCCTCAGTTAATTGATGGGAAGATGGATTTGTTCTAGAATTTTGCTCCATCCCCCGAAATATTTAGCACAGTGCACTTAAATGAATACGAGGCATTGGTGGCCCAGCGGGAAAGCTCTCACCTTCCATGCAGAGAACTGGATTTGATTCCCAGCCAGTGCGCCTCATGTGTAGCCACCAGCCTCTTGTCAGTGGTGGCTTGTGTGTTGCTGCGATGCTGCGCAGGTTTCAGCAGAGCTTCCAGACTAAAACTAGGAAGAAAGGCCTGGCAATCTACTTTTGAAAGTCAGCCACTGAAAACCCTATAGATCACAACAGCCCAATCTACACTGCTCACGGGGATGGTGCAGGACTGGGCAGCATTATATTCTGTTGTTTATGGGGTCACCATGAGTCGGGGGGGCCAACTCAATGGCAGCTAACAACAACAACTTACGTGAATAACTTCAGTAAGTCAAGGTAGCAACCATTTATCGTACACTTGCCAGGCAAGTGCTTTATGCATGTTATCCCACTGAACCATCACTACAAACAGCCAAGTAAGTCATTGCTCCTATTTTATACACATGGAAACTGAGTCTCAAAGACATTAAAACAAGCTGCCCAACCTAGGAAGTCTGTGTGAACTGGTACTATTGAAATATATCAACAAATGTTAGCGAATGAATGATTGGTAAGCTCTTACAGAGCTTAAAAACTAAATACAGTACAGCTTGTAAATACCCGATTGCCTTTCACAGAGGATTACAGGCTCGGACTGTTTGGAATGAGAATTTACTGGAAAACAAGGGAGGGTGATGTGATGGTTAAGGTTATGTGTCAACTTGGCTAGGCCATGATTCTCAGTGGTTTGGCTAACATTACGCAATCATCCTCCATTTTGCGATCTGATATAAGCAGCCAATCAGATGAAAGGGGAGTTCCTTTGGGGGTGTGGCCTGCATCCAATATACATGGATGTTCTGGCAAAGCTCCCCCTCTCTCAATTCTGCATTCAACTCATCTTCCTCTGACCTCCAGTTCTTGGGATGTGAGCCAGCAGCCTGCCAACTGACCTGCTGATCTTGGGTTCATCGCCCCTGCAACCACGTGAGTCAGAAGAAGCCCCCAGCCTGATGCCTGACCCATGGATTTGGGACTTGCCAGCCTCTGCAACTGTATGAGCCATTTCCTTGAAATAAATCTCTCTTTTTTTTTATATATATATATTTGGAGCCCTGGTGGCACAGTGGTTAAGAGCTCAGCCGTAACCAAATAGTTGACAGTTTGAATCCACCAGCTGCTCCTTGGAAAACCTATGGGACAGTTCTACTCTGTCCTACGGTGTTACTATGAGTTGGAATCGACTCAATAACAATGGGTTTGGTATTTTGGTTTGGAGATATATATATGCACTTCACTGGCTTTCCTCCTCTAGAGAAAAAAAAAAAAAAAAGAGAACCTAGCCTAAAATAGGCGGGAATTACTGTTTCTCTCAAATCCATAAAGAAAATGTTTTCAGTGCTAGCCCACAACGAGCTGTGTTCCAATCACCAAGGGAAAAGAAAATCTTAGCTAACTGCTTATAGTCCCCAGAGGGACCAAATGTTTTTATAGGAATAAGACTCATGAGGGAGTAAAGAAAATACTGTGTGCTTGGAGGTCAAACCCAGAAAGAGGAAAAGGAATGCTTGAGGGCAAGGCCTGACCTGGGGTATCAGAGAAAGCAGTCAGGGGGTGGAAAGAGAAAATAAAAAATAACACAGTGGTTATGAGCAAGGTCCTAGAGCCAGGCCCTCTGCTCCAAATTCCTATTCTGCAACCTACTAGCTCTGTGACCCAAGACTCACCACTTCATCTCTCTAAGCCCCGAATTCTTCTCAGATAAAAAAGTTACAATACAGAGACTTTATGTATAAGTGTCCCATGAGATAGGGCTTCAAGCCTTATTCATAACCCACTCCCATCCAGTCGGTTCCAACTCAAAGTGACCCTATAGGCCAGAGTATAATTGCCCCATAGGGTTTCCAAAACTATCATCTTTACAGGAGCAGACCACCAGGTCTTTCTCCCGCAGAACAGCTGGTGGGTTTGAACTGCCAACCTTTCGGTTAGCAGCTGAGCACTTAACTACTGTGTCACCAGGGCTCCTTAAGCCTCATATGTAGTACAACCTTAATAAACATTAGTCGCTATTGCTGCTGTTAGTATTATTAGAAATGATCCCAAAGACCCGTATGTCCAGGAAAGGGTCATGGGCTGATAAGAAAGTGGAGCTCTAGAAAGCCCTCAGAGGGGAGCCCTCAGAGGGGCTGTCATGGATTGAATTGTGTCCCCCCAAAATATCTGCCAACTTGACTATGTCATGATTCCCACTATTGTGTAATTTTCTTAAGTGTTGTAAATCCTACCTCTATGACGTTAATGAGGTGGAATGAGCAGCAGTTATGTTAATGAGGCAGGTCTCAATCTATAAGATTAGGTTGTGTTATAAATCAATCTCTTTTGAGATGTAAAAGAGACAAGTCAACAGAGAGACAGGGGGACCTCCCACCGCCAAAAAAGCAGCACTGGGAGCAAAGTGAGTCCTGTGGAACCAGGGTCCCTGTGCCTAAGAAGCTCCTAGACCAGGGAAAGATTGATAACAAGGACCTTCTCCCAGAGCTGACAGACTGAGAAAGCCCTTCCCTGGAGCCAGTACCCTGCATTTGGACTTCTAGCTGCCTAGACTGTGAGAGAATACATTTCTCTTTGTTAAAGCCACCCACTTGTGGTATTTCTGTTACAGCAGCACTAGATAACTAAGACAGAAGCCACGTGTAACACACCTTCTCACATATCAACTGTCTATCTGACATTTCACATTTAGGACAAGAGTAAAAAATCTACTGTCTGGCTATTTTGCACATTAACAACATATGTCTGGTAGTAATGAATGCCGAGATGCAAGGCAAGAGTAATGTTGACTGTGATGGTTATGTGTAAACTCTGCTGGGCCGTGATTCTCAGTGGTTTGGCAGTTATGTAACGATGTAGTCATCTTCCACTCTGTGATCCAATGTGGTCATCTCCCATTTTAGCATAATGCCAATTTTCGTAACAACTTGGTCTTTGGAACCTCACCATGTCAATAAGTGAGGAGAGGGTATATAGCTCAACCACAGACACTGCCCCCTGAACTGTCTCATGCACAAGCAAATTACCTGTATCCAATCTGTAGACTCAGGCTGCCAGTAGGAAGAGTGGGGGCTTTGGAGTCAGACAACCCTGTATTCAGATCCCAACTCCGGGCTTTACTGGTACAGGACCCTGGGACCTCCTTTATCTCAACTCAGTGTCCTCAACTGTAAAATGGGGCAGTTTGATGGTCAAATAACTCATGTAAGTGATGTGGCACATAGTGGGTGCTGTATTAATGGCTGTCATTACCATGAATGAATTGCCAATGTGTACAAGCTCTGGCAGGTGGGATGTATAAAGGAAAAGACAGTAACCCAGAAGCATAGCAGAAAACTTTCCCCCATTCCATCCTTATACATGAAGATATTTTATCCTAGGCTGCCGCCAGGCACTTAAAGTAAAAGCCCTAGGGGATCCCAGATGCAAAGCTGAGATTCTTTTTCCAGGATACCCATACTGTAGTCAGGCTTTTTCCATATCCTGCCATATCTTTCTTCTGGAACCCAGAGTTATGAATTGCTAGGAGAGGGCTCAGTGCAGCATTCTTACGGCAAATGTGATCTTTGCTCTGATAACTAATGAAATACTTCTGACACTTAAGGAAATGCCACAAGCAGGGACAGATTACCCAATAAGCAAGGTATGCACGGGCTTAACTATGCTTACTTATTACTCTGTGGTGCACAATACCACCTGGTTTTGTGGTGAAATTGTGCACTACAGATTAGCAAGTAAAGACAATTAAGCCCTTGAGTACTTTGCTTACTGTAAACTGGTACATACCGCGCCTACTGGTTAATCCGCCCCTGGCCACAAGAAATGAACAAGGTTCTTTGGAGCCTTGCCTGAGATCAGAGTAACTCAAGCCTAAAATCTGGCTCCAATCTTTCCCAACCTACAGGCAGAAATGTGCATATCAGCAGGCCCAGCTCTGCTCCAAAGTTTGTTACTGAAAAAAAAAGGTAAGGTTTCCGATTTAGGACCCAAGGCATATTGAAACACCCTTTATCTGGTTAGCATCAACAGGTAACTTCCAGTCCAACAACACAGGGACTAAGTGAAATTTCTGCTTCAAAAGATAAAGAAACCAAATTTTCCTTGGAGGAAGACAACAAAAACATGGAGTATGCATTTCAAATAAACGTACCTGCCTTCTCTGCTAAGTGCCCTAAACGGCCAGGAAGGTTTCCCAAGGAGAAATGAGATCAAGGCCAAAGAGTTCCCTCTTCCCCACCATGTGGTTTTGGCCCCCCTGAATGTAACAAGACTCCCTTGGTAACAACTGAGGGTCAGGAAATCGGCATGTGGCTCTGTGAAGTTTAATTAACAGCAAGTTTCCTTATCCAGAATCATGAAGGGGCCCCCTCAGCTTCAGGGGCCCTCAGGATAGAAATAACATAGCGCTCCAGAGTTATTAATGATGAAATGCAAATAGACTCCAAGAAAGTGGGCAGGAAAGGAAAAAAAAATTTTTTTTTTTTTTTTTGAAAAACAAATAGGTCCTATCCACAGCCAAGGACAGTTCCCCAAGGAGGCAGGAGTGGGTGGGTAAAGTCTGTAATCTAGGCCTGATCCTGTCTGCCCTGTTGCAAAACTAATGAACCTTCACAGTGAAAACACATACACACACACAGTGCACACACGCGCACAGAAACACACACTCATACACATGCACACCAAGGTTTCCAGCCAGTTCCTTCTGGTTGGAAGCCCTGCTGTGACTTTGAATTTCTACAAACTCCCTGCTGAAAATTTGCATCTCTAAGAAAGGCCCAGGCAATGCTAATACTGCTGGTAAGGGACCAGTGCTGAGAGCCACTAGTAGAGCAGCTGCTCTCAAAATTCATTACATGTAAAGATCACCTGGGGATCTTGTAAAAATGTAGATTCAGATTCAGTATATCTGGGGTGGAAATGCAAATTCTCAGCAGGGGTTCAAACAGGAATGAACTGGTTTGAAGCCCTGATGCCCACATCCACATGCACACATTCATACACACGCACTCACACACAGGCAAACACTCATACACATGCACACCCTTCTGCACACGCATACACATGCACACTTCTGCACACATGCAAACATGCATACATATGCACACACTTCTGCACACAGGCAAACACGCATATACATGCACACCCTTCTACACACACAAATACACCTACATACATGCACACTTCTGCACACACACAGGCAAACACTCATACACACGCACACCCTTCTGCACACACATACATATTCATATGCATACACACAAACACACATATATGTGCACACACACACATACACACTCATACACAGGCACACAAACATGCATTCATATGCACACTTCTGCACATACAACCATGCATACACACGCACACACTTCCACACACATGTAAACAGTCATACACAAGCACACACTTCTGCACACAAACACACATGCACACACACAAACATGCACACACTTCTGCATACACACATACACACATGCACACTTCTGCACTCAAATACACCTACATACATGCACACTTCTCCACATGCATACACATGCACACACTTCTGCACACATGCATACATACACACACTCTTCTGCACACACACATATACATGCACACACTTCTGCACACACACACACACACTCATATGCACACACACATGCATACATATGCACAAATACACGCATACACACTTCTGCACACACTCATGCATGCACACACACAAACATGCATTCATATGCACACTTTGGCATATACACACCAACACGCATACACATGCACACACTTCTGCATGCACACTCATCACATGCACACACTTTCACACACACAAGTAAACACTCATACACAAACACACACTTCTGCACACCCACACACATGCACACACTTCTGCAAACATGCACACACCCATACTCACACACATGTACACACGCACACACTCCTGCACACACATTTGTGTCCATGCACATATACACACACACAAAGAAGTTATGGAGAGGGGTTCTAAAGCTCTGGTCAGTGATAATAAAATAACCAAGCCATGTTGTTTTTGAACAGTATCTTATGGTTTTCAGAATACTTTCACAGCATTTACCTTATTTGACCCTCAAACCAGGCCTGTGCAGGAGACAGAAGACATGCAATTATCCATATTTTATAGATGAGATGAAGTGATTCCCATAGGTCACTCAGCTAGCAAATAATGGAGCTGAGACAGGAAGTGGGGCCTAATGACCCCCAGCCCAAGGCTTTCTCTAAGGTAAGACATGCAAACACTTCTAATAGAGAAGGGATGAAGCCCAGAAGGAGATAAAGAGAAAAAATTAGATGTGCCAATGACACTTTTAAGAAAAACTCATGCTATGAGGCAGAAGTCTGAACAGGGGGATTTCAAGGGTTGTGATGTGAATGCATCTAGAGAAGAAAAACCATCGCATTCCAGAGGCATGTTGAAGACATGTCTGAAAGCTGTGTGTCCCAGCCACCTTCTTCTCTTTCCATTACACTGGATGGCAGAAATGATGATGGGAACATTTAAAACAGCAATTGGGCACCAGTAACACATCGATGTATATAGCAAGTGACCTTAATAAATGGAATTAAACCCTTTTACTTCATACATGTGGAAACTAAGGCCCAGAGAAATGACGTGACTTGTCCAGGATCAAAGCATTAAAGGCAGAGCTGGGAACTGAACTCTGGATTTTGAATAAAGACCTATATATACCAAGCTGCCTCAGACATCTATTGTCTTTAACTTCATTGTAGTCACTGTCCCTAATTAATACCGCATGTTGAAAGCTTTAAAGTAGGGTGGAGAAAGCCTGTTTTTTCCCGGAAGTAGCAGTGGTTAAGAGCTTGGCTGCTAACCGAAAGATCAGCAGTTTCAATCCACCAGCTGCTCCTTGGAAACCCTATGCGGCAGTTCTACTCTGTCCTATAGGGTCGCTATAAGTCGGAACCTACTCAACGCAACATAACATAGCAGTATTGCTAAATTTCCCATAGATGCCAACCAGGTATGTGGGAAAAACTGGTAGGTAGTTTTTTTTTAGTCCTCCTAGCACAGAAATTTTCCTATTACATGGGTATTCTTAAGTCCCCCAAAGTGCAAGTACAATTATGTTAGGCTAAATAGTGGCCCCCTAAACATGTCTGGGTCCTAATCTCCAGAACCTGTGACTATTACCTTATGAGGAAAAAGGGACTTTCGCAGATGTGATTAAATTAAGGATCTCGAGATGGAGAGATTATTCCCAGATTATCTGGGTGGGCCCAAAGTAATCCTAAGTGTCCTTATAAGAGAGAAGCAGGGGATCAGAGTTAGTTGTAGGAGATATGATGACGGAAGCAAGAGTGCTGCGGTGATGTGAGGAAGGGCCCACAAGTCAAGAATGCTGGCAGCCTCTAGAAGGTGAAATATTCAAGAAACAGATGCTCCAGTGAAACCTCCAGAAGGAAGCCTCCCTGTTGAGACCTTGACTTTAGACTTCTGAATTACAGAACTATATGAGTAAATTTGTGTTGTTTTAAGCCACTAAGACTGTGTTAAGTATTATAACAGCAGTAAGAAACTAGGCACCTCAGCCAATTAACCCTGGCTTCTTAAAAAAAAAAAAAAATTTTTTTTTTTTTTTTTTTAAGGTTTATAGAGATGGGGTTGGCACAGTCAAACATTTTGAAAATCACAGGAACACCAAAGAGAGATTTAGACTGAAGATGCACTGGGTACATATCTTAGTTATCTAGTATTGCTATAATAGAAATACCACAAGTGGTGGCATTAACGAAGAGAAATTTATTCTCTCACAGCTTAGGAAGCAGGAAGTCCAAATTCAGGGTTCTAGCTCCAGAGGAAGGCTTTCTCTCTTGTCTCTGGGGGAAGGTCCTTGCCATCAATCTTCCCCTGGTCTATGAGTTTCTCAGCAAAGGGACCCTGGCTTCAAGGCAAGTGCTCCCCTCCTGGTTCTTCATTCTTGGTGGCATGAGGTCCCCATGTCTCTCTGCTCACATCTCTTTTATATCTCAAAAGAGACTGACTCAAACTACAACCTAATCTTATGAATGGATAAATAAATTATGGTATATTCACACAATGGAATACGACACATCAATAAAGAACAGGGATGAATCTGTGAAACATTTCATAACATGGAGGAACCTGGAAGGCATTATGTTGAGTGAAATTAGTCAGTTCCAAAAGGACAAATATTGTATAAGACCACTATTATAAGAACTTGAGAAGTAGTTTAAACAGAGAAGAAAACATTCTTTTGTGGTTACGAGAGGAGGGAGGGTGGGAGGGCGGGAGAGGGGTATTCACTAATTAGTTGGTAGACAAGAACTACTTTAGGTGAAAGGAAAGACAACACATAATACAGGGGAGGTCAGCACAACTGGACTAAACCAAAAGCAAAGAAGTTTCCTGAATAAACTGAATGCCTTGAAGGCCAGTGTAGCAGGGACAAGTGTTTGCGGACCATGATTTCAGGGGACATCTAAGTCAATTGGCACAATAAAATCTATTAAGAACACATTCTGCATCCCACTTTGAAAAGTGGCGTTTGGGGTCTTAAAATGCTAGCAAGCAGCCATCAAAGATGCATCAATTGGTCTCAGCCCACCTGGATCAAAGGAGAATGAAGAACACCAAGGACACAAGGTAATTACGAGCCCAAGAGACAGAAAGGGCCACATGAACCAGAGACTACATCATCCTGAGACCAGAAGAACTAGATGGTGCCCAGCTACAACCGGTGACTGCCCTGACAGGGAACACAATAGAGAACCCCTGAGGGAACAGCAGAACAGTGGGACGCAGACCCCAAATTGTCATAAAAAGACCAGACTTAATGGTCTGACTGAGACTGGAAGGACCCCGGTGGTCATGGCCCCCAAACCTTCTGTTGGCCTAGGACAGGAAACATTCCCGAAGCCAACTCTTCAGACAGGGATTGGACTGACAATGGGTTGGAGTGGGATGCTGGTGAGGAGTGAGCTTCTTGGATCAGGTGGACACTTGAGACTATGTTGGCATCTCCTGCCTGGAGGGGAGATGAGAGGGTAGAGGGAGTTAGAAGCCGGCGAAACGGACACAAAAAGAGAGAGTGGAGGGAGAGAGCGGCTGTCTCATTAGGGGGAGAGTAACTGGGAGTATGTAGTAAGGTGCATATAAGTTTTTATGTGAGAGACTGACTTGATTTGTAAACTTTCACTTAAAGCACAATAAAAATTATTAAAAACAAACAAAAAAAATACAACCTAATCTTGTAGATGGAGTCCTGCCTCATTAACATAACTGCCTGTAATCCTGCCTCATTAACATCATAGAGGTAGGATTTACAACACTTAGGAAAATCACATCAGATGGTAAAATGGTAGCCAATCACACAATGCTGGGAATTGTGACCTTCCCAAGTTTACCCACATTTTTGGGGGATACAATTCAATTCATAACAGTACTTTAAAAAAAAATTGCCATTGAATCAATTCCTATAGGATAGAGTAGAACTACCCCATAGGGCTTCTAAGGAACAACTGGTAGATTCGAATTGTTGACCTTCTGGTTAGTAGCTGAGCTCTTAACCACTTCGCCAGCAGGGCTCCATTAAGCCAAAAACCAAACCCATTGCCACTGAGTAGATTCCGACTCATAGCAACCCTACAGGACAGAGTAGAACTGCCCCACAGGGCTTCCAAGGAGCAGCTGGTGGATTCAAACTGCCAACGTTTTGGTTAACAGCCAAGCTCTTAACCACTGTACCACCAGGTCTCCCCAGGGCTCCACAGTCATGCTTAAAAACAGGAAAGAGTTGGTCATCCATGTTTATAGGGATTGTCATTCTCAAAGAATTTCTAGCTCAGTTCCCTTAGGGATGCTTAGAAGATCCTCCCTGGAAAGGAGCCTGCAGGCTTCCCCAGTCCCATCTGAAACTCCCTCATATACAGCCTGTACTCCAGCCACATCAGACCACATATGACTTCCAGAACAAGACACGCTCACTCGCGCCTGTAGGTCTCCACCCTTGCGGTTTGGTGGTTCCCCTGGGCTTCCAGCATAGACTTTGCAGTTCCCCATGGAACCAGTTTCAGTGTCCCTAGATAAAATGAAAAGTTTTTGGGTATTTATTGGAGAAAGATTTCATCTTCTATCTCACAGAGGTATTAGTTTATCAAATTTAGCTTAAGTAATGAGTGATACTTTTAACTTTGAAAAAGGCTTTATAGAAGTACAAGTCTGAGAGGAATATGATGTAATAGTCTTGGGTTTAAACTCTGAATCTCTTGCTTTCCTTCTGCGTGACCTTGACCTAAACATTTACTCTCTGACCCTCGAGTCTGTCATTCGTAAAATGGGAACAACGTAAATCTGCCACACCGGCTGTGGTGAAGATGAGATAAAATACTGCATGTAAAGCACCCACCAATGTATCTGACACAAGGAAGACGTCCAGCCATACTAGAAGCCACCTTTATTATTGTTAGTTGCTGTCAAGCAAGCTCCGACTCATAGCAACCTTGTGTATAAGAGAAACATTGCCCACTCCGACACCATCTTCATGATCATTGGTATGTTTGAGTCTATTGTTGTGGTTATTGTGTCAATTTATCTCATTGAGAGTTTCCCCCATTTTTGCTGACCCTCTGCTTTACCAACCATGATGTCTTTACCTAATCATAAGTCACCTTTACTGAGTGCTTATAAGGTGCCCCACACTGCTGACCTCTTTCTGTGGATTATCCAATTCACAGCAGCCCAATGAAGTAGGTGTATTAGTATCCCCATGAGGGAAAGGTTAAGTAAAACCAGCAAGGTACAGCTAGTGAGAGGCAGAGTTGGGCTGAGAACTCAGACTCGACAATCCCAGAAGCTTAATTCTTAACTATCACGCAGGTCACAGCCTCTCAGGATGTATTAGCTCCCATTCACCCTTGTCACTTGAAGGTCTGACTAACGGACTGAAAACAAGTGAAGAATTATATTCAGAAAACCAGTAATCAAGAGCTGACCACAAACTGTGCCTTGAGATACAGATCTACCCAGACTGGACAACAGCACCCTTGACCCAGACTACCACCATTCATGAAACTCTCTCCATTTCTCCAGTAGGTTCTGTGAGGCCCACCTTCCTCAACCTCTTTCTGGCCCAAACACCTGAGGGATATGACACACTCCACCCACTAGTAGCGTGGCTGTGACTTTCACAGCTATGACTTTGAGGTCCCAGGCTCCTATAAGAGTTTGCCTAAGTCCCCGATTTGGCAAAGCCCCCCAGAGGAGGAGATGAGTGCTCTCTACCTTAACAATCTTTGAATTAAAGCCACCAAGCCTCCCATTCTCCAGATTTCGGCTGCTCCTTGTTGCTGTTGTTGTTAGGTGCCATTGAGTCTGTTCGGACTCACAGCGACCCTATGTACAAAAGAACAAAACACTCTCTGGTCCTGTGTCATCCTCACAACAATCCTTGCTGTTTGAGTCCACTGTTGCAGCCACTGCGTCAATCCATCCCACTGAGGATCTTCCTCTTCTTTGCTGACCCTCTACTTTACCAAGCACGATGTCCTTCTCCAAGGACTGATCCCTCCTGATAATATGCCCAAAGTACTTGAGACAAACTCTAGCCATCCCTGCTTCCAAGGTGCAGTCTGGCTGTATTTCTTCCAAGACAGACTTGTTTGTTCTTCTGGCAGTTCGTGATATGTTCAATATTCTTCACCAGCACCATAGTTCAAAGGCATCAATTTTTATTCAGTCTTCCTTATTCACTGTTCAGCTTTCATATGCATATGAGTAACTGAAAATATCATGACTTGCATCAGGCACACCTTAGTCCTCAAAGTGACATCTTTGCTTTTGAATGCTTCCAAGAGATCTTCTGCAACAGATTTACCCAATGCAATACGTCGTTTGATTTTGACTGCTGCTTCCACGGGTGTGCACTATTGATCCAAGTAAAGTGAAATCCTTGACAATGTCAATCTTTTCTTCATTTATCATGATGTTGCTTACTGGTCTGGTTGTGACAATTTTTGTTTTATATTGAGACAGCAGTAAGTGCTTCAAGTCTCCTTCACTTTCAGCAAGCAAGGTTGTGTCATCAGCATAACGCAGGTTGTTAATGAGTCTTTCACTGTCATGGATTGAATTGTGTCCCTCAAAAATATATGTCAACTTGGCTAGGTCAGGATTCCTAGTATTGTATGATTTTCTACCATTTTGTCATCTGATCCTATTTCCCTATGTGTTGTAAATCCTATCACTATGATGTAATAAGACAGATTAGCGGCAGTTATATTGATGAGATCTACAAGATGAGATAGTGTCTTAAGCCAATCTCTTTTGAGATATAAAAGAGAGAAGTGAGCAGACAGACGGGAACTTCATACCACCAAGAAAGCAGTGTCGGGAGCAGAGTGTGTTCTTTGGACCTGAGGTTCCTGTGCTGAGATGCTCCCAGACCAAGGGAAGACTGATACATCACAAGGACCTTCCTACAGAGCCAACAGACAGAAAAAGCCTTTCCCCGGAGATGGCGCCCTGAATTTGGACTTCTAGCCTACCTGGCTGTGAGAGAATAAACTTCACTTTGTTAAAGCCAGCCACTTGTGGTATTTCTGTTATAGCAGCACTAGATGACTAAGACATCCACCAATCCTGATGCCACATTCTTCTTCATATAGTCCAGCTTCTCGGATTATTTGTTTAGCATACAGACTGAATAAGTATGGTGAAAGGATGCAACCCTGAAGCACACTTTTTTTGATTTTAAACCATACAGTTCAGCTGGTTAGCATGATCAGGAAAACAAGAGGCTGGCTAATGTGGGTAGCGGTTGTAAGGAAGAGCTCTGGGAAAGAAAGCCTTTGACAACGGGCTCTTTGGCAGCCAGAGAGGTGAAGCTACCTGGAGTAGCTCGTCAAGTAGGAGGGTGCTTGCTCTCATATCCTGTCTTGGCGAAAGCTGAATTAAACTGGCCAGTAGACTTTTACAACAGGCTTTGTAAGGTTGGTGTCCTGATGGCACAGTGGTTAAGTGCTCGGTTGCTAACCAAAATGTTGGCAGTTCAAACCCAGTAGCACCTTCACTCCTTAAAGTTAACACCCTTGGAAACCCTATGAGGCAGTTCTACTCTGTCCTACAGGGTCATTATGAGTCAGAATTCACTTGACATCAATAGGTTTTGGGTTTTTTTTTTTGTCTGTGAGCTTACGTATTTGGGTTCTGGGCAGCAGGAGACTCCGGATGCCATTTTGCTAGACTGCTTGGAAATGGGAAGGAATCATTTTTGTTTTCAGTGTTGCAAAAGGGGAGGCCCTACCGTAAGAGCGGTTCCTTCCAGCCCTCCTCCAGTCTGTTGTTATTGTTAGCTGTCCTTGCATTTGCCCCTGACTCATGGTTACCCCAAGTACAAAGGATTGGGACCGACCACTGTGATCAGTAGGGTTTTCATTAGCTAATTTTTTGGAAGTATATCACCAGGCCTTTCTTCGTAGTCTGTCTTAGTCTGGAAGTTCCACTGAAACCTGCCAAGTAACATAACAACACACAAGCCTCCAGTGACAGACAGGTGATAGCTGGCCATGAGGTGCATGGGTCAGGAACTGAATGCGGGTCTCTTGCACGGAAGGCAAGACTTCTACCACTGAACTACCACTGCCCTCCCCTTCAATCTACAGATGCCCATTGCCCTGAAATTGAGGAGGAAGTTTCTCCTACTGAAGAGTCTTAGTTTCACAGGTGTGAGTTGCTACATTGCTGCATGTTCTGCACCCTCCTCTCCCATCTGCCAGCCTCTGGGAAGGCTCCAGGCTGAAGGAGTGAAGGCTGTAGGTCTGGCCAAGAGATTTCATAACAGCACTCCAGATCCTCCCTCATTCCTTGCTCAAGGCTGTGTCCCTGTGACGGCTAACGGGGGAGTGTACCCTCTATGGAAGGCCTTTCTGAGCACGGTACACCAACAATAGGCAGAGGGCAGGGAGTCCAGGCCCTGGGATCTGGACCATACTCAGACTGTGCAGTTCCGAGACTTGCCCTATTGGACCAGATCTCAGTACCTGGCTCCCTGTCTTCTTGTGTGGCCCCAGTTCTCCACCCGATCCCTCCTGCCCCATGTGACTTCTAACTGGAACTCTCTCTCTGGAACACTGTCAACACTAGCCTTTAAACCTGTAATGGAAATTACAGCTACAATTTCTTGAGCACCTACTATGGGCCAGGCAATACCAAAAAAAAAAAAAAAAAAAAACCTGGTGCCTTCAAGTCCCTTTGGCTAGCAGGCGATCTCTTAACCACTGAGCCACCAGGGCTCCATGGGCCAGACAATATAAATGTATTATTTCATTTAATTATTCAATATGTGATAAAAAAAAATATGTGATAGATATTATTATTACTCTCATTTAAAAGATGGAGCCTCTGAGGCTCACAGAAGTTAAGTAACTTTCTTAAACTCACAGAGCTAGCAGAATTTGAGCCCAGATTGGTCTGGTTTCAGAGCCCGGGCAGAATCTTGCAGGTTCATCCAGTCCTCTTGTTCCCTGGTCCTTTCTCATGTCTCCTGACATTTCCCTTGGCCACGAGCAGCAAATTCATGGCCTTTGTAGGCTGGATGTGGCCAGAAGTCATGTTTTGCTTGGCTTGAATTGTGTTTAAATTTTGAGAAATTAGTTGCCAATGTTTTTAAATTGGGAGATTTCGCCTTAAAGATTCAGATTTTCAGTGTCTCTTAGAAAGTGGCAAAGCTGGGCAAAGCTGGGTCCACACTTCCACAGGGCAACAACTGGCTGAGGCTGAGTAGCAGGTGCCCCTTGGCCAGGGAGCCTCTCCACAGTTTACCACAGGCTCCACCCACCCTCTCCACACATTGAAGTCATCTGCCCAGGCCTGGTGGGCAATGAGTCAATGGCCCCAACCTAGCCTCCCGCCCTTACTGAGACCCCTCCCGGCCTCCTTGCCTCGATCCTCAGATGCCATCAGGCAGCTCACCTGACTCAGCCACTGACCATTCTGGGCACATAGCCCCAAGCAACCTGGCTTATAGGCCAAACCTTTCGTTAGCATTAAAGTGTCTGATAAAGTGAAATCCCAGGAGAGGAGAAACAATTACACAACAAAGGGAAGAAACTCAACATAAAAAGATTCATCTACACAGACAGCCCCTCAGGCACCTCAAACTTAACCTGTTCAAACTGAATGCATGACCCTCCCAGCTCCTCCTCTTACAATCCCTACCCACTAACTCTCTCAGTCTATTTGGACCTGAATATGAAGAAGTACATTTATTTATAATTCACATTTTGCACATAATAAAACATCATACGTGTGTGTGTCTACTCTTAAAAAATAATTTTTCAGAGACTAATATTTTTAATAAACCAGGGTACTTTATCAGAAATCTATTCAAAACTCAAGGAGCCCTGGTGGTACAACATTTAAGCTCCCAACTGCTAACTAAAAGTTTCGCAGTTTGAACCCACCCAGTGGCTCCATGGGAGAAAGGCCTGGAAATCTGCTTCCTTAAAGATTACAGCCAAGAAAACCCTATGGGGCAGTTCTGCTCTATCACTTGGGGTTGTTACGAGTCAAAAATCGATTGACGACACCTAACAACAACAACAAGAATTCCAAACTTTGGTTTGGAAAATGTCATTCCCATAAGCACGGTGGGTGCTAGACACAGAAGAACTGGAGGGTCACAGGCCAACCTCTTGGGTGACCTCAGGCAAGCCACTTGGCCTCTCAGAGCCTTGGTTTCATCGCCTTTAAAGAAAAGGAAGGCCAACCCCACTTCTAAGTATCTTGGACTTGGAATCACAGAGAAGCAAATGATTGGCATCTACTGTGCCAGGCAATTTATACCTGTTTTCCCATTTAATCGTCAAACTCATCCTATGAGAAAGAAAAGAATTATCCATATATTACCAATGAGGAAACAGGCTCAGCCAGGTCCCACAACCAGGAAGGAACACAGCAAGAACACGGCATCAGGGATCTCCAGTCTAAAGTACCTATTTACTGCTCTGTCATCTTGAGCGTGGTTTGATTTGGCTGTTTTATATAGCTGAACTTTTTTTCTTCAAATAACTGAAGAATGAGTTGGAATTTAGAAATTTTCGATCATCTTGGTAAGGAAAACTCTGTAATAAGTGCCTGAGGCCGTCAGCTTTGAGTGATTAAGACTTTTCAACATCATCAATAACCAGTTGCCATCAAGTTGATTCCAACATGGCGAACCCATGTTTTACAGAGTAGAACTGCTCCATAGAGTTTTCACAGCTATAATCTTTACAGAAAAAGATCGCCAGGGCTTTTTCCCACGGAGCCACTGGGTGGGTTCAAACCACCAACCTTTCGGTTACTAGTCCGGTAATGAACCACCTGTGCCACTCGGGGACTCCTTTTCAACATAAGGCATGCCATTTATTTGCTCCTCCACCAAGCTTCTGTCACCTCCCTGGCACAGAGTCACAGTCATGCCCCCCCCCACATCACTCAACTAAACACAGCAGGGACAAGGACACCAAATGACAACGGGGGTGGACAAGGGATGGCACTGGTGAGCAAAGGGGTAGAAGAAAGCAAGCTCATGGGGCTGGCCAGGGAGAAACCAGTTCCTGGAGACAGACTGAGAAGGAAGCCAAGAAAGAAAAGACAAAGGAGAGAGAAGTGATGTCTAAGAAGGATTTTTAGGATGTTTCACTCTGTAATGTCTTGTAAAAATCCACTCAGGATCCTTGGGAGAGCTCCAATAAAGACTGACATTATTTTAAAGGCTTTTAGAGTGGGGTTTGTATTGTATGTGTGTGGGTGTGTGTGTTTAAATGAGCTAAAGGCCTGATATGGAAGCAAGTGGGTACAAGAAGTTTCCAGATATATTCCAGCTAAGTAAATCTTATTTATTCATCAAGGGCAGGTTCTAATCCTACCTGTTCTGTGCAGTCCTCCCCGACTGCTCCATCCAACAAGGATTTTCCCTTCTTTCTGAACTCTGGTCACATCTACCTTTTCTTGACACACACTGTGTTTTGTGACTATGCCTTCTAATTTTTGAACCCCCTTGGTACCTAATAAGGAGCCCCAGTGGCAAAGTAGTTACGTGCTTGGCTGTTAACTGAGAGGTGTAGCAGTCTGCTACCGTAAAGATTGCAGCCTTGGAAACCCTATGGGGCAGTACTACTCTGTCCTAGAGGATCACTATGAGTTGGCATTGACTTGACAGTAATGGGTTTGGTTTGGTTTGGTTTGGGAGGTACCTAACACTACATGCAAAGATTTCTCTTATTAAGGGAGTTGAATATGCCAAGGAAGGGGAAAGAAAAAAAAAATCCAAACCCATTCCCATCTAGTCAATTCCGATTTATAGCAACCTTACAGGACAGGGCAGAACTGCCCCACAGGGTTTCCAAGGAGCACCTGGTAGATAAAAACTGCTAACTTTTTGGTTAGCAGCCATGGGACTTAACCACTACGCCAGCAGGGTTTCCAAAGAGAGGTAGTTAATTCCCAAAGATAAGCAGCACACCTTCTGTTTTCAGCCTTGGCTACCAAAGCCCATCCACTTTCCCTGGTTCGAACAGCACAACCTGCAAGCAGCTTTTCTGGACACACCCACTAGAATTGAGCAACCTCATATGTAAATTTCAAAATACCCAGTTCAGCGGAAAGAACTTTCGTGCTGGGCTCCAACTGACATTAAGTCTGAATTCCGTTGCTTCCGAATCAGGTGATCGTGAGCAAGTCATTCCGCACCCGCGCCTCCCCCAGCCTCAGTTTCCTCAACTGTAAACTGTAAGTATCTGCCTCCTAGTGCTGTGTGAGCTCCAGGCACGAGAACGTTGACACCGCGCCCGCAGATAACACAGGCTCCAAAACGATAGCCATTATCATTACCGGTACTATTTCTTACTCCGATCACTTCACAAACCTCATGTTGTTGCTGTTTTGTGCTGTCAGTTCCAACTCAATACATGTCTTCTCCAGCCCTCTAGAGCAGTGGTTCTCAAACTCTGGAGTATATCAGAACCACCTTAGATGAAACTACCTAGGTCACACCACAGACCTACAAATCAGAGTCTCCAACAGTTTAGGGAGATGGTGGGGCCCGGCTGCTCTATTTTTAATAAGCCTCCCCCATGCCCCTCCCTGCAAGTGCTTCTGCTATGTGCTCACCAAAGTCTGATAATTCCACTTAACAGTATGATTCCCAAACTCTTTTCCATGGAACCTTGAGGTTCCAAAGAGGCACTTCTAGACCAGCAGTTCTCAACCTGGGCTGGATGGGAATCATACCAATGTCTGAAGATGACCTCCAGTGGTTCTGGCGTACAGTCAATCCTCATTATTCATGGATTCCATATTTGCAAATTAGCCTACTCACTAAAATTTATTTATATCCCCAAGATCAACACTTGTGGCGCTTCTGTAGTCATTCATAGGCATGCTCAGAGCAGCAAAAAAGTTGAGCTGCCCAACACACATGTATTAACTAATTTAGTGTTCTTGGGGACTTTAAGTGTTCTGGGATATGGCCTGGGTGTCAAGATTTTTAAAAGATGGCCAAAGGAGTCAATGGGTCAGCCAAGGTTGAAAACCACTGCTCCATTTGGATCTATTGCCAGCAATGCCTCTGAGGCTTCAGCAAGAGCAGCCTTTTGTCTGTGTTACAAACTGAGACTCCATCTAAGACTGATTCTACAAAAGGGTTCTTCTGCTTAAAAAAATAATAAGCCTGAAAACAGCTGCTCTAGCCTGTTAGAGCCTTGAGGCCCCACATCCTGGTTTTCATTCACCTTTGTGTCTGTCCCAGGGCCTTGCAACATAGTAGATGTTTAATAAATATTTGCTGGAAGGCCGAGTAGTTTTTAGTTGTTATCTGGCTCCAACTAAGTTTTCAGTTCCCGAGCATCTCAACGTTAACAGTTCCTTAAACATCTAAGGGCTAACAGCCTCTGCTCCAAATCTCAAACCTGAAACAGAGAGTGGAGCAGACAGTCACCCAGAGAACGCTCTCACATACCTCTCTGTGGGGTCACGTATACTACGCACGTCCCTAATGACCTATAAATATAAGCAAATGTTATCTTCATCGGCCAGGAAGAGCATGACATTTGTCAGCAGCACAGGCCACCCAGGTTAATATTTGGATTGTCTCCTCTGAAACTATCAAATTACAAGAGCATGATAAAAACTGGTAGGAATTCACAGTAAACAGTAACTGGCCCCGTGTCAATAAGCTAGAAGAAAAAAAATTCCTGCTGCCAAAACACACGGGGCCAAAATGACGGCAGCACAGGCCTGCGGCCAACAAGGAGAGAGAGCTTTTTCCCTGGGGCTCTCCTCCGTTCTCAGCACAGAGGCTTTGTAGAAGTCCCCTTCCCACTGGGCCCCACCTAGTCCCTGCCCTCCACCCCTATAGCTGGCGGCTGACAGGAGGCTGAAGGCTGCAGGGACCTGGGGGTAAGGAGCACCACCTTCAAATCCTAGCTTTTCTGCTGGCTCTGGGTAGTCAGTCATTTAAGCTCAGGACCTCAAATTCCTCAGGTATACTATCTACTTTATCAGGTCCTTAGAGCGAAGACTGCCAGGGTTTGAATTCTGACTCCTCACTTATTAGCTGAGTAACCTTCAGTAAGTTACTCTACTTCTCTGGGCCTCTGTGTTTTCACCTCTAAAATGGGAATATAGTAATATCTATCTCATAGGATTGTCAATGTAAAGTGATAAGAGCCGTGCCTATGACAGAGTACCCATTCAGTAAACCTTCTGTTGTTGTTGGGTGCCGTCCAGTCGATTCCAACTGCTAGCAACCCCATGAGACAGAGCAGAACTGCCTCATAGGGTTTCCTAGGCTGTATCTTTACAGAAGCAGACCACCAGTCTTTCTCCCACAGAGCTACTGAGTGGGTTTGAACCGCCAACCTGTTGGTTAGCTCCCAAGTGCTTAACCATCGCATCACTAGGGCTCCATCAATAAACCTTAGCTTGACTGCTAACCGAAATGTTGGAGGTTCAAATGCAAACAGAGGGACATCAAAAGAAAGGCCTGGCAATCCACTCCTGAGAAATCTGCCACAATTCAGAATCAACTTGCAGGTAAATTTTTTTTGCTGGTTTGTTTCTTTTAATTATGAATCTGCACTCCTTAATTGAGCACATTTACATGGGTCTGGCCATGTGAGACTTTTTAGATCCATACAACTATTTTGATGGCACACTGCCATTTCTTGACTTTGTATTTTACTAAGACCTTTAAAAACAGCTAGGTCTCTAACTAGACTTATACTCAAAGCAGTGTGTTCTCTCAAAACACTCTGGAGAAGCTTTCTAGAAAAGTTCATAGAATCCTGAAACCCAAGCCTGGGAACATCTACTGCTCTAGAGATTCAACAGCGACTTGTTCAGTGAAATGTTCTCGGATGTCGGCTTTCGGATTAGAAGTGCTTCTTGTCTCTGTCCTTCGCTCAAATTCACACAGCCAAAAAAAAAAAAATTTTTTTTTTTTTAAGGCCACGGACCTCTTTTCCTTTCTGCACTAGGCGGGCACACAAAGTCTCCTCACTCCTGGCCCCCTCCTTCTTTCACAGCACCTCCAAAAGATGCCTAAAGGCGTCCTCAAAATTAGCTTCCCTTCGAAGATTATTCGGACCACAAAGTGGTGTGGGAGTGGCCTTAGCCCTTTAAATGGCTGCAAAATAAAAGATGAAAAGAGCGGTGTGGAGCCAAGGCTCCTCCCCACCCGGCAGAAGCAACGTATCAGCCACGCACAGAGTCTGTGGCGCAGAGCGGTGCGCACGGAGCTTCCGGGACAGGGACAGTGGCGGGGGCGGGCAGGGTCCGGGAGCTGGCATACCTTCTTTCCGCCGTGGGTTCGCGGGCCCGGGCCTGCGGGTGCCGGCTCCCGCGCAAGACGGCGTGGCCCTGGCGGCCGGCGTTGAGGGCGCGGGGCTCCTCGCCGCTCCGGTGCAGCGGAACCGACGTGCGCACGGCGGACACGACGTGGCCCGCGAAGGCGCGCGCGGGGGCGGTGGACCGCGACAGGCCGCGCGCGCGGTAAGAGCCGGGCAGGCAGGGCCGCGTCTGCTCCATCACTCCGCCGCTGCAGCTGCGCGAGCAAGCCGACCAGGGACCCCAGGCACCCCACACGCCCGGGGCGCCGCCGCCGCCGTCCTCGGGGGCGCCCTCCGCCGCCGCCATCCGCTGCGGGACCTGCAGAGACAGAGGCCGGTTAGGGGACCAGAACGCCCGCTCCTTGCTTTCCCTATAACTTTGTTTTGCGCAGTGCTGACTTAAACCCAGTAGTTACAAGTAAGCAGCATGCCTATTTAAAAATCAGAAGAAAAAGATAACCCAGCCTGAATTATATTCGTCGTTATAGCAAAAAAAGGCAGTCGCAAAATATGATTTTTAATTTTTTTTTTTTTTAATGAAGGGGCCCAGAAAGGCAAAAGGCCTCATGAAAGTCATAATGGGGTCCTGGCTTTGGGTCCAGTGGCCTTGGAGAGCTCAGCGTGGTGCCCTCACCACAGACGGAGGCTTATCCCTCAGAACCTCCCCGTCAACCTGGACTCTGGTCCTTGGCTCCGGTCAGAAGGACTGGGCTTCCTTACATTGCAGAGGAGGCCACGCTGCCCCCTTTCTTCCTGTAGTCAAGGCAGCCAGGAGCAAAGGCTTAGAACCCTGGCCTAGAGCTGGGCAGCCTAGGATCACATCCCTGCAGCCACTTCCTATCATGTGACCTGAGAAGCTATTGAACCCCTCTGAGCCTCACTGCCTTTTAAAAAGTGACAGTACCTACCTCATAGGCCAATTGCCCTGAGTCAACTCTAACTCAAGGGGCCCCATGTGCGTCAGTGTAGAGCTGTGCTCTATTGAGTATTCGATGGCTAATTTTTCAGAAGTAGATCACCAAGCCTTTCTTCCAAGGTGCCTCTGGGTGGACTCAAACCTCTAACCTTTCAGTTAGAAGCTGAATGTATTAACCATTTGCACCAACCAGAGACTCCCATAGGGTTGTAACCAGATTTAAATTAGGCCATCCCTATCAACCGCAGAAAGCTTGGCACTAAATAAATATTTGTTAATAACAAATCAAACGACATATTGCATTGGACAGATCTGCTGCTAAAGATCTCTTTGAAGTGTTAAAAAGACAAAGATGTCCCTTAAGACTATGGTGCACATGACCCAAGCCATGGTATTTTCAGTCGCCTTATCTGCGTGCAAAAGCTGGACGATGAATAAGAAAGACCGAAGAATTGATGCCTTTGAATTACGGCACTGGCGAAGAATATTGAATAATACCATGGACTGTCAGAAGAAGGAGCTGGTCTATCTATTTTGGAAGAAGTACAGCCAGAATGCTCCTTCGAGGCGAGGATGGTGAGACTTCATCTCACATACTTTGGACACGTTACCAGGAGGAGCACTCCCTGGAAAAGGACATCATGCTTCATAAAGTAGAGGGTCAGCGAAAAAGAGGAAGACCCTCAATGAGATGGACTGACACAGTAGCTGCAACAATGGGCTCAAACACAGCAATGACTGTGAGGATGGCGCAGGACTGGGCAGTGTTCTGTTGTGTTGTACACAGGGTCGCTATGAGTCGGAACCAACTTGAGGGCACCTAACAACAACAACAACAGTGACAAAGATGAAAATTTTCCTGCTTCCATGGTGAATCGAAAGAGGAGAAAAATGGCAGAAACTTATAAGTTCTATCCAGAAGTCCCATTCATTTAGTTGGCCATTTCACGAAGACCTACTAAACTCTCCAAAATTTGTTGCTATCAAGTCAATTCTGACTCACAGTGACCCTACAGGACAAAGTAGAACTGCCCCATAGGGCTTCCAAGGCTGTAATCTTTATGGACGCAGGCTGCCACATCTTTCTTCTGCAGAGCGACTGGTGGGTTCAAACCCCCCACCTTCCAGTTGGAGCCCTGGTGACACAGTGTTTAAGAGTTAGGCTGCTAATCAAAAGGTCGGCAGATCAAATTCACCAGCCGCTCCTTGGAAACCCTATGGGGCAGTTCTGCTCTGTCCTCTAGGGTCCTGTGAGTATGTATTGACTCCACCGCAACAGTTTGTTTTTTTATCTTTCGATTAGCTGTCGAGCACTTAACTGTTGTGCCTCCTGGGCTCCTTAAGACTTACGAAGTGCCCCCAATATGCCAGACACAGTACCAAGAGCAGGGACATCATTGTCCTTGAATTATGCAGGCATGCTGTGAGTACCTGCCATATGCCAGCACTAAACTAGGGTCTGAATGTGAGGAGAAAAGCAGCCCCAGGCCAGCTATCCTCCAGAGGATGAGCTCACACAAATGGACTGGACCCAGCAGCAGAAGGTCTCTGCACAGGCAGTACAAGTTTGGGGGAGGCTCCTCAGACGAGCTGGCTGCCTGGGTCAGGTGAGGTAGGAAGGGATGGAGGAGGCCTCAGAGAAGGAAACGGGGGTCCTGGAAATAGCTATAGTTTCTCAGGCACCCACTCAGTGCCAGATGACGTGTGTAATCTCTGGATCCTCACAAAAGCTGTAGGTCCGACCTTAGAGAAGGGAAACCCAAGTTCAGAGATGAGTGACCTGTAGTCACATCACTACAGCAGAATTTGAATTCAAGTCTACCCAGCTCCCAATATCTCCACTTTCCAGTACTTCCTGCTCTCTCCCCAGCAGACAGCTGCTCCTGGCCCTCTGGACCCTTCTGGAATGTCCTTCCTATTTGTGGGATACTAGAATGATGTTTTGACTTTCCTTAGAATGTAAGTTTTCCAGTGAACCTCTAGTTTACACCTGGGGTGCAAAAAAGACCCCCAAATGACCCGCCATCTTGGTTCATCAGAAGTATTGTTTGACCAAGAGCTCAGAGGTATTTCACAGCTGTGCTCTTCCTCTGTCCTCATGGTACCCCAAGCACTGAGAGGGTGCAGGGGTTGTCTTCTCCTTTGTGTGGAACAAGCCCAAGAAGCTTGAACTCCTTTAGATTGCATGGAAGTGAGTGACACAGCTAAGATAACCTCAGAGAGTGACTGTGAGGGTTAGACCAGGAAATCTGGGGCAGATGTGCCTGAGGTAAGTGCTCAGTGAACGTTAGCGTGTTGTAGCTATCACTGTGGTCACTAAAAGCAAGCTCTCAGCTCTCAGGTGGAGTTCTTGCCCCCATGTAATCAGTCATCCTAAAGCCATGCGGCTTGTTTAATCTGGCCACCTTCCTGGGACTCTACTCCAGCGCACAAAGTAGTTCCTCAGTAACCTTTATAGCTTAAGTTGGGTTCCTGAAGGTTCAGGGAGTAACTAAAAGGCAGGATGGCTGGGTGAGCTAAGAACCCCTAAGGAACAAACAAGTGTCTACCCAGAGGGTTAGAGGCACCGCTAAGCTGAAATCAGTAGCAGCCCAGAGCCTGGGTGCCAGGCAGTCTATGGTAGCCATGTCCACAGAGGCAATGGTCAGGTCAGAGGTGCCATGAGGTGGAGCCAGCAGGAGAGGGAGTCAGCAAGAGCGAGACAGAGCACATGAGGAGGACTCTGGGTGATTTCTGGTAACCATGACGGGAGAGCCGCAGTTCCTGACAACGGCTGCGTGAGCCGCAGGGGCAGGGGCACGGGGACCCTAACCAGCAGTAATATTCCCAGTTCATCCCTATGAAATTTGGGACCCAGGAGAAAAGGCTTTTTCCCTGCTTATAAAACAAAACAAAGACACAAATAAACTAACTTTGTTCTTCTTCTGTACATTTCCTGATTTATGAATACCAAACTGATGGTGGATTTACTGAGATGGTTGGGGAAAACGTGCCCAAGCAGGCCATAGTCTTGATTTATAAAGTGATATACAAAGTGCATACAGTTAGTGGGTTGAAAGCCCTCCAAAAATCTGTCCATGTCCTGAAGCCCAGAACCTGGTGTACGTGACCTTATTTAGAAAAAACGGTCTTTGCATATGTAATTAAGGATCTGGTGATGAGCGATCCAATGACAAATGTCCTCACAAGAGATAGAAGAAGACACCGATCACAGGCCATATGATGATGGGGGCAGAGACTGGAGTAATACAGCCTCAGGCCAAGGCACGCTTGGAGCCACCTTAAGCTGGAAGAGGCAAGAAAGGATTTGCTTCCAGAGCCTTCGGAAAGAGTGTGGCCCTGACAACCTTGATTTCAGACCTCTGGCCTCTAGAAGCTAGGCTGTGTTTAATCCACCAGTTTGTGGTAATTTGTTATGGCGGCCACAGGACACTAATACAGTCTGTTAGTACTTGGGGCGCAGGGAAGGAAAGTGGACCGGCACTTGCTGAACACCTTCACTGTGTCCAGCACCATGGGAACAGCACACACGCGCATGGACCAGCTCCATGACATAGACAGCACCAATCTCACAGTATATTTTACAGCCCCCTGCCCCTGCCTCTGCCATCTCATCAAGCCCAGGAGGTTGGTGTTATCTTGCCCAATTTACAGTAAAGAAACGGAGGTCCTGAGATCCTGAGAGACTGCAAGGCTTGCCCATGGTCTCAGGCTACTAAGAGGTGCAGACAGGAGTAAAATTGAGGTCTCTTGACTCCTAGTCTAGTGTTCTTTCCCCCATGGGGCATGTAGCCTCTCTGTCTATGTCATTGGTGGAAAACAGGAGGATAAAATGAGTAAAAATAAATCCACTTTAATAGTTGTTCTAGTAGAAGGATACTTGGGATAAACAAAGACTTAAATATGTTTCTAGCACATTTGGGGATTTCAGTTATCTGCCACCTCCTGCTTTCGCGTTAACATAGACAACTAAGACGCTGCCTATAATGTTTGGATTAGACATGCAGCTATAGGAAAAATCCACTTCCTAGAACTAACCCCGCTTTAATTTAGTTTCCTATTGCCAAATTGGGTAGGGTCCCCGAGGGGAGAGAACATGAAACCACATTCCACCCTATTCCACTCAATAAGAATTTTCTAATTTATAGCTGAATTATGTTGAGTGACTCGAAATTCCATCTGAGTCTCCATGGTGGGAATCTAACCACATGTTCCAGAATTTTGTTTTTATAGCATATAACCAGAAACAAAGAAAAAAAAGACAGAAACAAAAAGGAAGGAAGGAAGGAAGTAGGGGTGGAGAGAAAAAGGTCAAAGAAAAAAATGAAGGGAGGAGGGCTTGCGATGTGAACCCCCTCACCGCACCAACCTCTCATCACCCCGCGCTCCTCCCCATCTCTCGGTTTTCTGCGATGCAAGATGGGAAGACTTTTAAGTGCCTGAGACACAATATTATTATTAAATACCCATACCCATTGCTGTCGAGTCGATTCCGACTCATAGAGACCCTATAGGACAGAGTAGAACTGCCTCATAGGGTTTCCAAGGAGTGCCTGGTGGATTCGAACCACTGACCTTTTGGGTAGCAGCCATAGCTCTTAACCACTATGCCAGCAGGGTTTCCTATTATTCAATAGCCACCCTTAAAATCCATTGCCAGCAATCCAGTCAACTCTTTCTCATAACAACCATTATAGGACCGAGTAGAACTGCACAATAGAATTTCCAAGGAGCACCTGGTGATTTGAACTGCCAACCTTTTGGTTAGCAGCTGTCACTCTTAACCCCTATGCCACCAGGGTTTCCAGTGACTCTATAGGACAGAGTAAAACTGCCCCCAAAAGAGTTCCAAGGAGTGGCTGGTGCATTTGAACTACCAACCTATTGGTTATCAGCCGAGTGCTTAACCACTCCACCACCAGGGCTCGAAAATAGCTACAGGACCTCTGTATCTGGTGGGAAACAGCAAATCCACTGCCGTGGAGTCAATTCCAACTTATAGCAACCCTATTTTTTTTTTATAGGACAGGGTAGAACTGCTCCATAGTGTTCCAAGGCAGACTGCCCCATCTTTCTCCAGTGAAGCAGCTGGTGGGTTCGAACCACCAACCTTTCAGTTAGCAAGTGTTTAACGACTGTGCCACCAGGGCTACCAAAGAGAAAATCATGGTGAGAGACAAAAACAAACAAATAACTGAAACTCAAAGTCTCAGGCTTGTAACCTGCCAGGGCGCTCCATATTCCCAACACACACAAAAACTGAAGCAGAAAGCCCGAGGTGCTTCTAAAATGGGTCTTAAACTGCTATCCTGATTTTCTTCATTTATAAAGAGTTCTGATGGACAATAAGAAAAAGACAACCTGTTAGAGATAGAGACAAAGGACATGAATGGAAAGCTCACAGGAAAAGAAATATATATGAAAATTATTTAACATCACATAGAATCAAATAAATGCAAAATAAAACAATAACCATTGCAGTCGAACAGATTTGGACTCATAGCAACGCTACAGGACAGAGTAGAACTGCCTCATAGGGTCTCTGAGGCTGGTGGTGCAGTGGTTAAGAGCTACAGCTGCTAACCGAAAGGTCAGCAGTTTGAATCCACCAACCACTCCTTGGAAACCCTATGGGCCAGTTCCACTCTGTCCTAAAGGGTCGCTGTGAGTTGGAATGGGCTCGACAGCATCAGGTTTGTTCTTGGGTTTTTTTTTTTTTGAATCTTTAGGTAAGCAGACTGACACAGGGAGGTGTAACTAAGGTATGGCAGGTAGGGCACATGCCCTGGGTACAGCTTGAGTAGGGGCACCAATGAGAAGGTCTATTGGCCATCAGAATTTCTATGGCCAGCTGTGAGAGATCATTCAGCAATTTAAACTAATTGCCATAGGTGCTATTTTCTGTAAATAGGCCCTTGCTGCCACATCTTTCTCCCGTGGAGCCGCTGGTAGGTTCAAACTACCAACCTTTCAGTTAGCAGCTGAGCGCTTAACCACTTGCCACCAAGAATCCTTATAAAACAATAAAATCCCCTCCTTTTTTTTTTTTTTATTATACTCTAGATGAAGGTTAAGGGCTACGGCTGCTAACCAAAAGGTCAGCAGTTCAAATCCGCCAGGTGCTCCTTGGAAACTGTAGGGCAGTTCTACTCTGTCCTATAGTGTCGCTATGAGTCTGAATAGACTCGGCGGCAGTGGGAGTGAGTTTGGATGAAGGTTTACAGAACAAACTAGTTTCTCATTAAACAGTTAATACACATATTGTTTTGTAACATTGGTTAACAACCTCATGACATGTCAACACTCTCCCTTCTCAACCTTGGGTTCCCTATTACCTGCTTTCCTGTTTCCTCCTGCCTTCTAGTTCTCAGCCCAGCAATTCCGTCCCTCCGGGAAGTTGGATGTGTCTATGGAGCTTCCATGACCTTGCCTTGTACAAGTTGTGTTGGCTTCCCCAGTATTGTGTACTGCCTTACCCTTCACCAAAGTACCACTTATCTATTGTCTATTGTTTTTCCATCCCCACTCCTCCCCTCCCTCTTAACCATCAAAGACTGTTTCTTTTTGTGTGTAAACCTTTTCATGAGTTTTTACAATAGTGGTCTCATACAATATCTGTCTTTTTGTGATTGACTTATTTCACTCAGCATAAGGCCCTCCAGATTCATCCATGTTATGAGATGCTTCACAGAGTCGTTGTTCTTTAGTGTTGCGTAATACTCCATTGTGTGTATGTACCACAGTTTGTTTATCCATTCATCTGCTGATGGGCATCTAGGTTGTTTCCAATTTTTTGCTATTGTGAACAATGCTGCAATGAACATGGGTGTGCATATGTCTATTTGTGTGGATAGCTCTTATAAAATCCCCCTTTTTGCCCTTTAAATTGGACACAGATTATAAAGTTTGATAGTACCAATATGATAAGAACGTTCACTGCTGATGAAAGTCTAAATTGGGGTAAATTCTTTGGAGGGAACTTTGCAATACTTACTGAAATTTTAAATGCACATGTCTTTTTTTCCCCCACAAGTTTTATTTGTTTGTTTTCTTTTTTTAATTTATTACTGTACTTTAGATGAAGGTTTATAGAACAAACTAGCTCTCATTAAACAATTAGTACTTATATTGTTTTGTGACATTGGTTACCAACTCCACGGCATGCCAACACTCTCCCTTCTTGACCTTGGGTTCTCTATTACCAGCTTTCCTGTCCCCGCCTGCCTTCTAGTCCCTGCCCTGGGCTGGTACGCTCCTTTAGTCTCGTTTTATGGGCCTGTCTAATATCTGGCTGAAGGGTGAGCCTCAGGAGTGACTTCATCACTGAGCTAAAGGGGTCAATGTGCGTATCTTTTAACCCAACAGTTCCACTTCTAGGAATCTGTCTTACACATATACTCAAAACTAGTGCTATAAAGTTGTATGTATATAAAGACACTTATTGCATCGTTGTTTGTAATAACAACCAAAAAAAAAAAAAAAAACTGGAAAAAAAAACTAAACGTCCATGAATAGGAGCTAGGTTAAATAAAATCTAATCCATCCGAACAATGGAATACAATTTATCTGTGAGGAAGAATGAGACAGGTTTATATCTGTTAAAGTGGACAGCTCTCCATAACATATTAATAAGTAGGGGAAAAAGTAGAACAGTATATAGAGAATAAGCCTATTTCAAGATATATGTGTGTATGTGTATTTCTGCATATACAAAATGATAATAGGGTGATGAAGTAGGGAAGCTTTTACTTTTCACTTTTATACCCATTTCTTCTGTCTGTGTTTATTACTCATGTGCATGTATTATTTTCATACCATAAAGAGGTTTAAAGAACTTTTAAATATTGTAATCACAAACGCTGTTGGTTGCCTACCCAATTCCTAGTCTCCTCTTCTTTCTTGCTGGCAGATCTCCAATTCTGTTCAAGTATCACCACCCCCCACCCCCCATACATAGTGGTGTGCCCAGAAGAGGTTGACCTGAATCCCAGTAATCCTGGGTGGAGCCTGAGAATTTGCCTTTTAAAAAGTTCCCAGGTGATGCTAATGCTGTTGAACCAAGGGCCATAGTCTGAGAACCACTTGTTAGGCCACTCGATGGTAGTCACTTCTCCCTTGTCAATATTTGGTTTTCAAAAAGACATACGATGCATTTCTGGCCAATGAGACATGAGGCAAAGCTTGCTCGGAGGCTCTGAGAAAGGTTTCCTAAAAGAGACACGAGGAAAGGCGGCCCCTTTTCTTTCTTTGAACAATGTTGCACCTACATTAGATGCCTGTATCTATCTATCTTCTGACTATGAGGGAAGCCAGCCTGAGGACAAAGCTAACACAAAGCACAGAGCAAAGACGAGAACTGGAGAGAAGCATAGCTAGATCCCCAGTGGTACTATGCCTAGAGCTGAGCTACCTAAGAGCTTCTTTCTGAGCCAGTTGATCTAAGGTTGTTTGATACCTGCAGCTGAAAACATCCTAACTAATTATAGGTGTGAAAACTGAAACACAAATATACCAGCCAACAACCCTGTTCCACCCACATATACACAATGCATTTTAAAACTCTGACTAAACTGTTAATCAAAAGATACAATAAAGAAAGTAAAAAGGCAAGCCACTAACTGGGTGGATGGGTGGGCGGAAATATTTGCAACGCATACGACTGATGAAAGCCCAAATATCAAGACCTTCTACAAATCAATAAAGAAAAAAATGGGGGAAATGGAGAAAAGACATTAACCAGGAATTTCACCAAAAAGGAAAGAGGAACAGCACATAAACATGTGAAAAAGATGCTCAGCTTCATTAGCAATTAAGGACATGCAGAAGAGATTCAGTGGTACATAACTTCATACCTACTGTATTGGCATGAAATTTAAGAATCAGACAATACCAAACAGTGAGGATGGTGAACGAAGGCAACTCACATACACAGGTGGTGAGCATGTATATTGGTACAACCATTGTGGAAAACAGTTTAGAATTATCTACTAACCTTAAGCCCTGGTGGAGCGGTGGTTAAGTGTTGGGCTGCTAACCAAAAGGTTGGCAGTTCGAATCCAACAGTTGCTCCTTGTAAACCCTACGGGACAGTTCTACTCTGTCCTATAGGATGGCTATGAGTCAGAATTCAACGCAATGACAAAGGTTTTGGTTTTGAGGTTTTGCATTCTTGATGGAAACAGTTCATTAGACCGTTCATGGAGCCACTGGGTAGGTTCGAACTGCCAACTTTTAGGTTAGCAGCTGATCACAAACTGCTTGTACCGTCCAGGCTCCTAATATATATATATATATATATATATATATATATATATATATATATACACGAGTGTGTGTGTGTGTGTGTGTGTGTGTGTATAAAACTAAAGGATGGGAAAAAGTAACACAATTTTTAGAACTGTTACTTCTCTGGAGAAGAGAGAGGGCACTCAGGGAGGGCACATGGGGTCTTCTAAAGCAATGTTTAAGCTGGATAATAGATACTTGGGTGTCCGTTTTATTATTATTCTATACGCTGTTGTTGTTAGGTGCTGTTGAGTCGATTCCAACTTATAGTAACCCTACAGGACTGAGTAGAACTGTCTCATAGTGTTTCCAAGGAGCACGTGGTAGATTCGAACCGCCAATCTTTTGGTTAGCAGCCGAGCTCTTAACCACCGTGCCACCAGGGCTCCATTCTATACTTTCTCTCTCTCCCTCTCTCCCTCCCTCCCTCTTCTTTCCCTCCCTCCCTCCTTCTCCCTCCCTCCCTCCCTCTCTCCCTTTCTCCCTCCCTCCCTTTTTCTCTCCCTCTCCCCCCTCTGTCTCTCCCCCCCGCCACCCCTCTCTCTCTCCCCCTTTCTCTCTCTCTCTCTCCCTCTCTCCTTCCCTGTCTCCCTTTCTCTCCCTCTCTCTCTCCCTCTTTCTCCCTCTCTCCCTCCATCCCT
Organism: Elephas maximus indicus; assembly: GCF_024166365.1. Taxonomy (NCBI): domain Eukaryota; kingdom Metazoa; phylum Chordata; class Mammalia; order Proboscidea; family Elephantidae; genus Elephas; species Elephas maximus. The sequence continues at coordinate 61,469,168 of NC_064831.1, read as the reverse complement.
TTCTCTCCCTCTCTCCCTCTCTTCCTCTCTCTCTCCCTCTCTCCCCCATCTCTGTCTCTCTCCCCCTCCTTCTCTCTCCCTTCTCTCCCCCCTCCTTCTCTCTCTCTCCCTTTCTCCTTACCTGTCTCCCTTTCTCTCCCCCTCCTTCTCTCTCTCTCTATATACCATTTTGTGTGCATGTTATAGATTATTCACAAAAAAAAGAGTAAAATAAAATGAAGGGTCAAATTGTTATACTTCAAAATTTAAAAAAATCAGATTGATAACAAAAGCACCAGACAAGTTAACAGCAATTATCTTTGCACAGTGTAACTTTTGTCCTTTATTTTCTACTTCTCTAATTTTTCCTAATTTCTGTAGTAAGCAAAAATATTTTTATAACAAAAAATACAAACGACTGTTCCTGGTGCATCTCACAGTCCTGCTGGCCCACCCCCTTTCTTTCTTCTTCTTCTTCTTTTTTTTTTTTGAACATTTTATTGTGGTTTGGGTGAAAGTTTACAGAGCAAATGAGTTTCCCATTCAACAACTACATACACTTTGTTTCGGGACATTAGTTGCAATCCCCTCAATGTGACAGCACTGTACCGCCTTCTTCCCTGGGTTCCCGTTTCCCTTTGCCCATCTTTCCTGCCCCTTCCTGCCTTCTGAACTTTGTTTTTGGACAATGGTCATCCCCTTTCTAAGGGCAAGTGCCCTGATCACATTTCCTGCTGCTTAGGTGGCCTAGCTGTGACCCATGATTCCACTTCACTTGCCCCTCGTAGACATCGTAGATTAGACCGGGGTAGGCACTTTCCTTCAAGTATTAGGCTGAAACATTTAAAAGTGCTAATATTTGACCAGAAACCCTGGTGGCATAGTGGTTAAGAGCTGCAGCTGCTAACCAAAAGGTCAGCACTTCGAATCCACCAGGTGCTCCTTAGAAATCCTATGGGGAAGTTCTACTCTGTCCTACAGGATCGTTATGAGTCAGAATCGACTCAACAGCAATGGGTTTTGGGGTAATATTTGACCATTCTGATCTACCAAAACAGCAGTTTCATATGATCCAACTTAGTATGAGTGGCCTCTGATCCTGGCAACAAAAGAGCCAACTAGAAATCTCTTCCCACCACACTGTGCAGCGCTAATGAAAAAAGCAGAATGCAGTGAGGCCCCATTGCCTACCCACCATAAGCTTTGCATGACTAGCTGGCGGTCCCTTGGGACTCAGGCCAGTGGCTTGGAGCAGCTGGCACATGAAGGCTTGTGGCAGATATTAACAAATGACACCAGTATCAACCACCATTTATTTAGTACAGCACACAGGCCAAGCAAAGGGCTAATTGCTTTTGTTGTTGTTAGGTGCCATCAATCCAATTTTCTACTCACAGGGACCTTGGGTAACAGCACACGACTGCCCTACAGGGTTCCTTCCCTTGGCTATAATCTCTACGGTCGCTGGGTGGGTGGGTTCAAACCATCAGCCTTTCAGTTAGCAGCTGAGCACTTAACCATTGTGCCACCAGGGCTCCTAACTGCTTTATGTGTATTATTTAATATAACCCTCAAACCAACCCTATGAAGGAGATAGTATCATCCTCCCTTTACAGAAACAAACAAACAAACAAAAAACCCTGAAGTTTAAAGAGAAGGAGTTGCAGAGGTAGTAAAACTCATGATAGTCCATACACATATAAGGCTCTTCTCTGGAGATTTCCAACAATATACAAAATACAGTGACCTTGGGAGTGATTAAAATTCTGCATTGGGCACATGTGAGAAGAATGTCACTAAAAGTCAAGTGATTACTTTTAAATAGCCTTGTACTCATAGATTGGTGGGTTCTAAGGGAATTTAGGGTCCTATTATTAAAATATACCATTAAAATAGAACCCTGGTGGCTCAGTGGTTAAGAGTTCGGCTGCTAACCAAAAGGTCGACCGTTAGAATCCACCAGGCCCTCCTTGGAAACCCTATGGGGCAGTTCTACTCTGTCCTATAGGATCATTACGAGTTGGAATCAACTCGACGGCAACGGGTTTGGCTTTATTATTATTATCACTATTTAAATTATCAGAAAAGGAAAACTAATTCAAACAAACAAAAGAGGTTTTACATCATGGAAGGTAATATGCTGCTGAAGGGGAAGGAGTGACTGATGGAATTCATATTGGGTGAAGGAGGTAAGATCTGCCACTGCAAGAAGGGAAGAGACAAATGGGAAGATTACAGCAAGAGGTGGTCAAATATATCCTTTATCTACCCAAACCAAAAACAAACCAAACCCACTGCCATCAAGTCAATTCCGACTCATAGCGACCCTATAGGACAGAGTAGAACTGCCCCGTAGAGTTTCCAAGGAGCACCTGGCGGGTTCCAACTGCCGACCTTTTGGTTAGCAGCCATAGCACTTAACCACTACGCCACCAGGGTTTCCTTTTTCTGCCCAGAGTGCTTTAACACATTCCCTACGTCTCATACTCACAAGATTCACGTCAAGGACGTTATTTCTGTTTTGCAGATGCAGTCATTGAGATAGAGAATGGCAGTGTGGCCTACTGGATGAAGCATGGGCTTTGAAAATACACAGACAAAATAATGCAGATCTGGCAGTGTTATTGGGTAGATAAAATGAAATATCTAAGTAAAGCATCTCGTATGCTACCAGGCACCCAGCAGGTGTATAATAGATTCCATTTCATCCCTCCATTGGTATAACTTATGTCACCAGTTAAGGTCCTTATAACTTGTAAGAACCAGATTTAACTCTTGAACGCAGGTTGACTAACTCCAGATTCGGGCTCTTTCCACTCTACAAGGGATTTTTAAGGATGAGAGTAGGTCTAAGGTATGAGATAACAAAATTACTACAGGAGCTCTTTCAAAGCACACATGCTATGCCATGCCCCACCCCCAGAGATTATGATGTGCCCTGCCTGGGGTGACCCTAAGGGGCTGGGTATTTTGGATAAAATCCTCTAGAATTTCTGATATCCCTTTTCTCATTTGAGCACTGCTGCTTGATGCCTCTTAAATAAAAAGGGCGGCACAAACAGTTAAGCCCTCGGCTACCCAGCCAAAAGGTTGGTGGCTAAAACCCACTCAGAGGTGCCGCAGAAGACAGTACTGGCCATCTGCTTCTGAAAGGTGACAGCCTTGAAAATCCTATGGAGGAATTTTACTCCCACACACGGTGTCACCATGAGTCAGAATCAATTTGAGGGCAACTAAAAAAAAAAAAAAAAACAAGAACATGGGGCATTCTGCCCGCTGTCTGTCAGTCTGTTGAACTGTGGTGACGTACATGTGGCTATGATGTTGGAGGCTACGCCACTAGTAGTTCAAATACCAGCAGGGTCACTCATGGTGGACAGGTTTCAACTGAGCTTCCAGACTAAGAGAGACTAGGAAGAAAATCAGCCTATGAAAGCCCTATGGCGCACAACAGAATACTGTTAGATATAGTGCTGGAAGGTTAGAAGGCACTCAAAATACACAGCAGATCCAATAATGGACTCAAGCATATCAACGACTGTGAAGACAGTGCAGGACCAGGCAACATTTTGTTCTGTTGTATATGGGGTCACCATGAGTCAGAGCTAAGTGGACAGCAGCTAACAGCAACAGCAACATGAGGCATGAGCCAAGGAGCAGGAAAAAGGGAAGGCATTCAGAGATGTCAAAGAAGCAGAGTAGTCAGATTCCTATTTAACTGAAGATGGTTGTGTAACTGAGGATTTTGTGTTTGAAGCTGGATGCTGTTTAACAGATAACACTTCGGGGTCGGTTATATGGACTCGTTGCTTAATTTCTAAGTATACAGAGATGGGAAGCTGTGTGTATGGACCTTTCCTTGGGGACTTTAGGAAATTACTACCTCCACACCAGATAAGGTGTGGCAGCAATGTATTCAATGGCCCTGCCTACTGCAGCCAAAGTAGGCAATATATGTCAATTGAACATTCCCTCCCTGGAATTCGAATCTCCAGTGAAGTATTAAGAGACCACAAAGGGTTTTGGGTCCTTCGTCCTGGCAGCGGCTCCTTTCACCCCACTGATTTTGCTCTGAGGACATTCCTGTACTATTGCTCTCTGGTGTGCTTTATTGCCCACCTGCTTCTTGGACTGGTTCCAATAAATTCCTTTTTGTTTATGTTAGTTTCTGTCGCTTGCAATAAAGAATCCTAAATGACATCTAAATGATTACAAATATTAATAATATACATATAAAGTGAGGTAACCAAGTTAACATGAAATGAGCCAAATACGCCTCCGGCACCAAACTTGGAGGAGAAAAAGTAGCTATTGGGATGACCAGAGGGAGAACTTGGCCGAAGCCTTGGGATGAAGAGAGTCAAGACCTGGAGGAGTCCTGTGGAAAGAGTACTATATTTTTTACAAATAACACGCACACGTAAATAACGCACCCACCCATACAACATGTATAGCATGCCTAGGAAGATAACGCATGAGGAGGTTGTGCCTCATTGGCAAAAATGTATAAAGCGAATGTTATTTGCATAAAAATATGGTAGTTATCCACAGCCAGCATAACCAGGGAACTAAGGTGTCCATGAAACAGATGGGGCTGAGCAAAAGGGGCGTTGGCAGAGGCAGATCGCAGGTGAGCTTTGAGAAGAGAAGAAATGACAAGCAGAGTGACTGTGTTTCATTCCACAATAATCTTTTTTAAGGGGAAAACATACATATGATCAAAATAAAAGGATGGTCAAATAAATCAGGGTTTAATGACTCAATGAAACATCACAATCACAAGCAATACACAGCAATATGGAAATAGTCTTGTAATATAATATTAAGTGAAAAATGCCAAATGCAAACTTGTAACTATACTATGATTACAATAACGTAAAAATCCTGTAGGCATGTGAACAAAGCCTGGAAGAGGATGTGGAAAAATGAAAACATACGATCTGTTACTGAAGCTGGACCCAGGATACGTTTTCTTGTAATTTAAAAAATTTTCAGTCATGGTTACAATACTACTTGCTCCATAAATTAAAACAGACTAAATGGAGACAGATTCGGAACAGATTGTGGCAGTCATGACAGTAGAGGACGTATAGTAAACCAAGAGTTGCTGGAAGTCCTTGTCACAGAAAGCCCTGGGAATTCCTACTCGCCACCAGTAAATCCATAACTAGGAACAGCTCTAAATGTTTTCCGTGTATTTGGTTTCGGCACTAATGTGAAATCATGTAAGATTTCACTGGTTTCTAATTTTCTTCCTACAATATTAAAGCTAGCATCTGTTCCTCATAGAAAATGAGCCACATGCAAAGTCAGAGATTCTAAAGTCTCCTTCTAGGAGAGACTGGAAAAAGTAGGTTTGGTCTTAGCCACATAACCAAGTCAACACCCTAAAGCAAACATTACAAAAATACACCTTGGAGTTGGAGCCCAGAGAGCAAAGTTTTGGAAAGCTGAGAGCAAATGAAATCAGGGACACGTGGCTGGCAGCTCAGCCCCGACGTCTGTTACCTGGAACCCTGTGCAGTAGTACGGGAGGTCGTTCATCTTGATCAAGATGTTCCAAAGCTCCAAACTCAAACCAGATCTAAATTAAGGACCACCACTATCATTCACCCTGAGACCTAAATTTGACGTATCTTCATCAGCTATCTTGACTGTAGTCCAACACACTCTGCTAAGAGCCCCACATCTTATCTCTCAGCACTAATTTCAATGCCAGCAACTGCAAAGTGAATGCAAGAACCTGAAAAATATGGAAGACTGGAGCAAAACATACTCAACCTTGACCAAAAAATCAGCGAACCCATGTGAAAGAGTAAAACTGCCCCATAGCATTCTCTTGGCTGTAATCTTTATAGAAGCAGATTGCCAGGTCTTTCTCCAGTAAAGCTGCTGCGTAAATTCGAACCACCAACCTTTAGGTTAGCACCCGAGTGCTTCACCCTTGATCCACCAGGGCTCCTTAGACCAAAAAATCAAGAATCCCCCAAATAGTAATTTATATACAAATGACTTCTATAAATGCATTTCAAGAAGAGTTAAAAGAATGCATTTGCACAAAACCATAACAAAAGAGGAGGGGAATGTAGAGGCCAAGAGAGAAAAGGAGAAATGTGGAAAGAGAAAGACCAAGCTTGCTAAGGAATGAGCCACAGAAAGGAAAAAACCATCAACACTTGGCCACTGAAAACCTAAGCAGGTATGAGTTCATTTGCCCTGGAAATTCCGCTCTGTCCCTGCCTTAAGGCCCTCTCTTACAGCACCTTCCAGCTGGAGCATCCTTACGGTAAATACTATCAGATACATAAAAGTCCACCATATTTATCCAGGTAATATATATTTGTTAGTTATATACTCTGAACCAGATATTGGAGAACAACAAGGCATACCCTTGTCCACCTTCTAGTCCCCTAGTCCTATACTGTGTTTCTCAAGATGTGGTCCATGGAATATGCCACAAAATCCACCTCACATATACTTGAGAAACTGCAGATACCTGGCCCCTTGGCAGCGGTGGTTGAATCCTTACCTTCCATGTGGGAAACCTGGGTTCGATTCCTGTCATGAATTGAATTGTGTACCCCAAAAATATGTGTCAACTTGGTTAGGCTTTGATTTCCAGTATTGTGTGGGCGTTCTCTATTTCGTGATTGCAATTTTAAGTTAAAGAGGACTAGGGTGGGATCCTAACACCCTTATCCAGGTCACCTCTCTGATCCAATGTAAAGGGAATTTCCCGGTGGTATGACCTGCACCACCTTTTATCTCTCAAGAGATAAAAAGGAAATGGAAGCAAGCAGAGTGGGGGGACCTCATATCCCCAAGAAAGCAATGCTGGGAGCATGAGAGCAGAGCGCATCCTTTGAACCTGAGGTCCTGAGCAGAGAAGCTCCTAGTCCAGGGGAAGATTGAAGAGAAGTCCGACAGAGAGAGAAAGCCTTCCCCTGGAGCTGATGCCTGGAATTTGGACTTTTAGCCTATTTTACTACGAAGAAATAAATTTCTCTTTGTTAAAGCCATCCACTTGTGGAATTTCTGTTATAGCAGCACTAGATGTCTAAGACAATTCCCAACCAATGCACCTCAAGCCCAGCCACCACACCTGTCTCTCAGTGCAGGCATGTGTGTTGCTAGGATGCTAAACAGGTTTCAGTGGGGCTTCCAGGCTAAGACGAACCAGGAAGAAAGTCCTGACGACCTACTTCTGAAAACTCAGCCAGTGAAAACCCTATGAATCACAACGGTCTGATCCCGTTGTGCATTGGGTCTCCTTGAGTCAGGGCCAACTAGACTGTAGCTAACAACAACAACTAACACCAAACCTAGTGAATAAGATCCTCTGGGGTAAGGGCCCAGGAATATGTGTTTTAAACAAGCCCCCCAAGATGATCTAAATGCATCCTCTGGTTTGAGAATCACAGGCCACTGGATACCCCTACGTGAGGGTCTAAGAGGAAATCGCTGAACTGAACTTACCCTTCAGGCTTTGGACCTCTACCATAGGCTGCTACTTTCTTCACCCCCAAATACTTCATCCACGTTATTTTACTGCCCTCAAATGATTGCTTTCTAACCTACCCCTTCACCTTCTGCCACTGACCCCTCAAGTTGAGGCCAGCTTGGAGTTTATCATACGAAACAGAAAACGTTCACAGAATGATACTTGTCTAACATGGTATCTAAGCTAAGCAGATGTCATTTGAAAAACCCTTTTATTTAAAGAGGTATAACATGAGGAGATAATACTTACGCAGTACTGAGTTTCTGTTAAGGGTGATGAAAAAATTGGCAACAGATAGCAGTGACGGCTGCACAATGCGAGCAACATAGTCATGTCACTAAATTGGTTGAAATGGAAAATGTTTTGTTATACATATTCCACCACAAAAAAAAAAAAAAAAAAAGGAGAAGAAGGCGAGGTATAGTAGCAAATAGGGATTGTAGAAAGATGAAAGAAGAAGGAACAGAGGACTCGTGGAAAATCCTGGACTGGAGTCCGGAGCCCTGGGTTCTGGTCCCAAGCCTGCTGTTACTCACATCATGATTTGGGGCAAGTCAGTCCATGGCTCTGGACCTTCATTTCCATATCAGTTAAATGAGCCTGTTGGACGCGATAAGTGCCGTGATCTCTTCCAGGGCTAACATGCTCTGATTTTTCCTGGAAGAGGGCTTACATTCCTTGCCACTTATTGATGTGCTTCAAGGACCACAACAGAGAGAGGCAACCCCAGGTTGTGCCCAGGGCATTCTCCTGCCAGCAAAGGGCTGGCTCCAAGCACACACGATATTCCCTCAATGCAGTGGAAAGAAGGCCCATATGCATTTCCATGATATTCAAAGGCAGGGCCCAGCCAAAACGATGCAATGAGGTAAATATTTGGATGCGATCTGCATAATCAGAAACGCTCCCCCTTCTGAAATTGACCTGACTCTTTCATCACCAGCCACATGGAAATTATATTCAGTTATAACTAGAAAAAACGTACAGCATGAGCCTGGGTACCGGGTCCGCTCCGTGCTGCTGCGCAGTTACTCAGGAAACAGAAGCAGATGTGGCTGTGTGCAACGCTTGGGTGTGTGCTTTTGTTCAGTGGCTAGTCCACTTGGCCTCATGCTCTCAACACCAATTGCCTATCTGCAACCCAAGCCAACCAGGACAGTCAAAATAATGAGTAATTTACACAATAAATAGGTGGCTTCTGGACCCAGAAGTTTGAGGAGCAGAAACCTTCTAGCAGAGGATTCTGTCTGGTGATTTCGCCATCTGCATCTGGGCCAATACTTGGCACTTCCCAGGGGGCAGGTGTCAATCAGTAGGCTCCAACTCATAGAGACCCTATAGGAAGAAGAGAACTGCCCCACAGGGTTTCCAAGGCTGTCAGTCTTCATGGAAGCAGGTTGTCACATCTTTCTCCCGTGGAGAGGCTGCTGGATTTGAACTGCCCACCTTTTGGTTAGCAGCTGAGCACTTAACCACTGCACCATTAGGGCTCCCTGTAGGAAAGCCTACTTACTCAAAAGCATTTGTCTGGAATGTGTCAGCACTGAGTATAGAGCAGAACACACAGTAGGTGTTCAATAAACACTTGCTGTATTAACGAGGCTCCAAAACGATGGAGATGAAACCCTACCTCAGTCTTTCCTTTGCCCACTCAGGCCTCCCCAGGCCTCCAAAGCTATCTTCTTAAAACTTAGTCCTACCGTGCTACTGGGAACCCTGCTGGTGTATTGGTTAAGAGTTTGGCTGCTAACCAAAAAGTCGGCAGTTTGAATCCACCAGGCGCTCCTTGAAAACCCTATACCGTGCTACTCTCTCTTGCTTACCAAACTCTCTTGGGTTCTCACAATCCAAGAGATAAAATCCAAACTCATTCATTGTCATGGCACTCTAAGCCTTTCATAAACTGACCTCATCCTTACTTTCCAGCTTCAACTCCCTTCACTGTCCTCCTCCCACCCCTTATGCTCTCATCAGGCATGAAATAGGACATGCCCTTTCCGCTCTCCTGCTTTTCCTGGCTGTTATCTCAGCCTACTGCTCTCACCATTCTCCTTTGTCTATGAATTCCTGCTCAGCTCCCAAGACCTTTCCCATCCAGGTCAAATGGCCTCTGTTCCATGCTCCACGGTCATCATGCCCATTCCTCTCTGTAGCACTTACCGCTGGGCACTATAGTTATCTGTGTACACAACTGTCTCCTCAAGAACACTGTGAGCTCCTCAGGGCAGGAATTGTGTCTTATCTTTGTGCTCCACCCATTCATACAGTTTGTCGTCTGGCAGGCCTTCAGGGAAAATGTGATGGATGGACGAATGAATGTACAGATGAATGAATGACACATTTACCAACCCCTTCATTTCCTGCCCATTGGCCTGTGAAATACCAACAATCACCTCTCCCTAGAGCAGCACGTGCCAGGGCTGTTCGGCCACGTGGCTGGTGGCCTGTGATGCCTCTACTGCCTTCCTTGTTCCATATGTCTAAGTGACAAGCAGCTGACAAGACAAGTGACAGTTTCCCATCTCTTCAAAGCAGTTCACTCAGTATCTGTGTTTCCCCCTGATTTTCCCCTGCTTGTTGGAACTTTCTCTCCCTTGGCTTCCAGTACACCACACTGCCCTCATTCTCCTCCTAAACTTCTGACTGTCTCTTTGATGGCTTCTCCTCCTCTACCTGCCCCTCAAATGTTGAGGTTCCATTCTTGGCCTTCCACTTCTCTCATCCAAACCTTCTTTCAGGGAGACAATGTGACATCAGCCACGATTTTCTTGCTGATGTTTTCCCTAACAATGGGTAGCTCCAAATTCTCTCCCAAGCTCTACACTTACTATATTCCCAACAACCAATTAGATATATTCACCAGAATGACCCACTGGCTTTTCAATCACACTCAATACATCACCTAATCAGGACTTTAACTCCTGCCCAATCTTCTGAACTTGCAATCTCGTCCAAAGGTTTCATCCAGAAACGGTTCCATCCCTCATTCCCCTCCTCCAGTCGGACACAAAATTCTGCCAGCTCTACCTTAGAAACATCTCTGGACTCTGTCCCTTCTTCTTCATCCCCGCGGTCAGTGGTTTGGTCAAGGTCTTGCTCCCATAGCTATTACCTGGTCTCTATCCACCCAATGGAAACCCTGGTGGTGTAGTGGTTAAGAGCTACTGCTGCTAACCAAAAGGTCAGCAGTTCGAATCCACCAGGTGCTCCCTGGAAACCCTATGGGGCAGTTCTACTCTGTCCTATAGGGTCACTATGAGTTAGAATAGACTCGATGGCAACGGGTTTTTTTTTTTTTTTCTATTCACCCAGTCCCTCCCTCTTCCAGAATTACATTCTTAAAAAGCACATCATTCCAGACCCGTGTTTATTGACCTCTCTGGGCTCTCCTTTGTCTCCAGGACCGAATCCAGCCCCCAGCCCCTCTTTTTAGACTACCCCAACTCCTCAGGCAAGGGTAGTTGTTGCTCTGTCTTTTGGGCACCCACGGCATTTTTCACACACTTCACTATATCCCATTATAATTTGTTTTTATGTGTCTCATATCCCAAGTTATGAAACAAATACCAGGTATAAATTTTTTATCCTTATTGCTTTTACCCAGCTATAAAACTAAAAACAACTTCCAAATAGATAAGCACAAAACTAAAAACCAATAAACACTCAAATCAACAATATTAACTAATATGACAGTGATGGTTGAAAAAATTTAATAGACATTGTTGGGTGTGGTTGTAGGATGCATTTAAGTCTCTTAAGTTTCACTTATTGACTTGATTCTTTTGAATTTGAGCACAATGAACCACTTTTTGAGTTATGGTTTCCTTTTGAAAAATGCACTGGTTTGAAACCATCAGTCCATTAGCTCGGGGCCAATCTATAAGGCTAACCAACTGTCAGTTTGTTGTACTATGGTGGCTTGCGTGTTGCTGTGATGCTGGAAGCTATGCCACTGGTGTTTCAAATACCAGCAGGGTCATTCACAGTGGGCAGGTTTTAGTGGAGCTTCCAGACTAAGACAGACTAGGAAGAAAGGCCTGGTCATCTACTTCAAAAGATCAGCCAACGAATCACAATAGAACATAATCTGACTTATGGATCACAAAAGAACATTATCGGACTTCGTCGGTTTGGGCACATTATTGGGAGGGATCAATCCCTAAAGAAGGACATCATGTTTGGTGAAGCAGAAGGCCAGTGAGAGCTAAAGAGACCCTCAAAGAGATGGACTGGCACAGTAGCCACAGTGATGGACTGAAACGTGGTTATTGTGAGGATGATAAAGGACCAGGCAACATTTTGTTCTGTTGTACATAAAGTCACCATGAATTACAGTCAACTCAACAGCAACTAACAACAACTATAAGGCTAGAAATTTTTTAAATGCTGCTTAATGAGAAAACTACTATTTACCACTACACTTACTGCTAATGAGCTATTGTGAGTTGGGCCACAAAAGACAGGATCTGGGCAATAGAGCTGAAAGGTGAGCTGTTCTGACCTCCACCAGACAGGATCTCTGGAGATTAAGATCCCACATGGTATCTCGATTTCCTCACCCTTCTACGGATTCAAAATTTTAAAAATCTTTTCTTACTGAAATGGAATCATTTTGTTAACAAGCAGTCATTCAGATTACCCAGAATGGGCTTACATTAATTTTTTTTAAGTTATCAATAAATGAAAACCTTAAACTAAATTTTAAAAAACACGCAAGTTAAGTTGCAGACCACCAGGAATATACCCAAGACTCCAGGGACCTATGGATCCTCAGCTTACGAAAAAGTATTTGAATTTTTTAAAAATTACAGATGAGGCTCAGAGCCAGAATTTCAGCCAGAATCAGGTTGGGCTGTATAATGGATTGAATTGTGTCCCCCCAGAAATGTGTCAACTTGGCTAGGCCATGATTCCCAGTATTGTGTGGTTCTCTTACATTTTGCAATCTGATGTAATTATCCTCCATTTTGTGATAAATTGTAAATCCTAAACTGTGATGTTAATGAGGCAGGATTAGGGTGGAATGTATCTTAAGTCAACCACTCTTATTCAAGTCACCATAAGACAGGAAGCAAAGGCCCTGAGATTGGAGGTACCTGTTTGAGAAATACCAAAGAGACTGGTGTGGTTAGAGGAAAAGCAAGTAAAAGAGAAATAGGCTATACTATCAGGGAGGTAAGGTAATAGGGGGTTGGGTGCAGAACCTAGGGATTTAGTAAGACAAGGAACACAGGGGCTTCCAAATCTGCAAACAAAGTAACAAGAAATGGGCCAGGGTGCAGAAACAAAGCCATTTCCCAGAAAAATGTGCAGGGTATCTAAAAATAGCCCACAAACTTCTTTAAAGTTGCCTTTCAGAAGCAGTTGGAGAAAACCAGGCCCAGGGACATGCACAGAACATCCACCTCTGACCACTGTGTGACCTTCCACCAGGGGCAGTGAGGGGCTCCAGCCCCAGCTGGGGAATCGAACCCGGGGAGCAAGAGACTGCGCAGGCGCAACACCCCATAATAAGTCCTGCTACAAATCCCAGAGGCCTCCAGCACAGGACCTATCTTGGAAAGCTGCTGCGCACGCACCTTAGTTAACATATCCCTCCCTGTGTCTAATCTTTTCCTGCCCAAGAACTTTTAAAAACTCACACCCCCAATTGGACTGGACCAAAAGCAAAGAAGTTTCCGGGATAAAATGAATGCTTCAAAGGTCAGCGGAGCGAGGGCGGGGGTTTGGGAACCATGCTTTAAGGGGACTTCTAAGTCAATTGGCAAAATAATTCTACTATGAAAACATTCTGCATCCCACTTTGAAATGTGGCGTCTGGGGTCTTAAATGCTAACAAGCGGCCATCTAAAACGCATCAATTGGTCTCAACCCACCTGGAGCAAAGGAGAATGAAGAACGCCAAGGTCACACGACAACTAAGAGCCCAAGAGACAGAAAGGGCCACATGAACCAGAGACCTACATTATCCTGAGACCAGAAGAACTAGTTGGTGCCCGGCCACAATCGATGACTGCCCTGACAGGGAGCACAATAGAGAACTCCTGAGGGAGCAGGAGATCAGTGGGATGCAGGCCCCAAATTCTCATAAAAAGACCATACTTAATGGTCTGACTGTGACTAGAGGAATCCCGGCGGTCATGGTCCCCAAACCTTCTGTTGGCACAGGACAGGAACCATTCCCGAAGACAACTCATCAGACATGAAAGGGACTGGACAGTGGGTAGGAGAGAGATGCTGAAGAAGAGTATGCTAATTACATCAGGTGGACACTTGAGACTGTGTTGGCATCTCCTGTCTGGAGGGGGGATAGGAGGATAGAGAGAGTTGGAAGCTGGCAAAATTGTCACGAAAGGAGAGACTGGAAGGGCTGACTCATTAGGGGGAGAGCAAGTGGGAGTAAAGAGTAAGATGTATATAAACTTATATGTGACAGACAGACTTGATTTGTAAACGTTCACTTGAAGCTCAATAAAAGTTAATAAAAAAAAAAACTCAGGCCCATCTTTTGTTCTGTGAGATGGGGGTAAGCATTGCTCTAGGCCCTCCTTGTCTCCACTTGCGAGGCTCTTCAAAAAAGCTTTGCTTGTGTGGAAAACTATGTGCCCTACCTGCTCATTCTTGACCAGGGAGAGACAAGAACCTTATTCCAGTAACAACCACTCTTACCCAAGTAACCATCCTTGCTTGAGTCATTCCTTTTATCTTACAAGAGATAAAAGGAGAGAGAAGTGAGCAGACAAGAGGGGACTTCAGTACCACCAAGAAGAGACAAGAGAGCGAAGTATGTCCTTTGGACCTGGGGTCCCTGTGCTAAGAACCCCCTAGAACCGGGAGACAGTGAAAGCTGTAACACCAGAGACAGCGCAAGATGGTAAGAAGTGGAGGCAGCAGAACCAGGAGACGGTATGGGAGCCAACTCATGGAGCAAGACAGAGCTGAGTACCTTCAGGCAGGAGGCTTCCTGGCAGAGTGGGGTAACTCTGGCCATTTATCAAAGGAGTTAAAGAGCTTTTTAACATTTGTTCAAGCAAGGCAGAGTCTAGGCCAAAGGGTACAATGGAGAAGAGGCTGTCCTAATGGACAAAGAGCTTCCTCTAGGGCTGACAGAGAGAAAGCCTTCCCCATGAGCCAACGTTGTGAATTCAGACTTCTAGTTTCCTAAACTGTGAGGAAATAAATTTCTGTTTGTTAAACCCACGCATTTGTGGTATTTCTGTTACAGCAGCACTAAGTAACTAAGGCAGGCTGACTCCAGAGCTCAGACTCTTCTCACTGCTCTGTGGTGCTTGGTTCTCAAGGATACTGTGAGGCGCAAACACTGGGTACGAAAGGGCTTTGTAGACCATAAAGTCCTACACGATTGTTAGTTTTGGCTTTGGTTATTCCTATTTATAAATGTAGAAGAACACTGCTCTAGAAAAACAGCTGGCATGTTTTAGGAAATACCCTGTCTTTGATAACACGAGACCTCTTCAAGGAGATAATAATTACGTCAGTTCTTGCCATATATATATCAGGTTACAAAGCCAACGTGGTACAGTAAAACCTGCAAAAGCCAGAACCTGTGTAAGGTGGAAACCTGCCAGTGAAGAAAAACTCAAATATTCTCCACTAAAACTAATGACAGAAAAATAGTAAGATAGCATCGTATCAAAGCCAGAAAACTTGGGAGACCCAGTTCTCACAGGTTTCACTGGATTATTCGATTAAAGAAGTGAAGATATTGTTTACATGTATCACGGAAGCAGGTCATGGCAGTAGGTGAGTAGAACACCTGGGCCTCTCCAACAAGGGAAAAGGTGCTGATGATGGGCAATTAGTAGCACCCTCTGCTCACTTGGGGTATTACTGAGCAGCCAGTCCTGGAAAAGGTGCAACAATTTGGGATGCAAACAAAAGTTCTGTCTGTATCGTTTCCAAAATCCAGCTGAATTCCCTAGTTAATCTTTTGAGACCCTCCAACAACCTATAATCGAACACATCTAACAATCTGCAGAATCTGGCTCCCAATGTTTAAATAATATTTCTCTGATTCTTATAGAAAGCGAGGCAACTAATATCTACTAAGCCCCTACTGGAAACCCTGGTGGCAGCATACTGGTTAAGTGCTACAGCTGCTAACCAAAAAGTCGGCAGTTCAAAACCACCAGGCGCTCCTTGGAAATCCTATGGGGCAGTTCTACTCTGTCCTATAGGGTCGCTATGAGTCGGAATCAATTCGACAGCAACGGGTTTGTGTGTGTGTGTGTGTGTGTGTGTTTTTTGGTTTTTACACACAAGGAAATTTACTAATTTAATTCATTTAATCCTCCAAGCTGGCTCTCTTTTATCAATCAAACCTTAATTCAAATGTCATCTCCTTAAAGAAGCCTCCGGTGGCCACACCATCTAAAGCATTGCGTACACACACACACCATCATTAGCTAGCACACTGCCCTGTTTCATCTCCCTCACAGTACTCCATTACAGTTTGAAATGTTCATATTTGTTTGTTTATTGTCTGTCCTTCCCATGTGGAATATAAGTGGGGGCCTTGTTGATCTCATTCACTCCTACTCCCAGCACCTGGAACAGAGCCTGGCAAACAGGAGGTACTCAGTGGATACTGAGGGACGTACCCTGCCAAGCAGGAAACACTGCCCCCTGTTCTAGCTGAGAAATCGGTGCCATTTGCCTAATGTTAGGCTACTAAGACATGAAAATATCAGAACTCAAACTCAGATCTACTCGCTCTAGAAGTCAAGAGGCAGCAACAACTCATGCTGCTGGCACTGGGGCTGCTAGCAGTACACGAAAGGGTACCAGACGTCCCAGAAAAAAACATGTGTCATCTTTCCAAACTATCAATTTCCCTCAAGGATTTGGAAAAAAAAGGGGGCGGGGGCTGAATTTTTTCCTGATGTCAAGTAATTTAAAACATTGTTTTAAAATTTAAAAAGTTATATTTGGGGACAGAATGTCAGATTTCCATGAATGGTTAATGAAAATGGTAGACGTCAAAGAAATTCTGACCTTTCACTAGGCCACTTCGGGCTACCCCACAGGCTGTGTGTACATGTGTGTGTACACCTGGGTGCGTGTGTGTACGCATTCACACTTTTCTGCTGGTGGAGTATTTTGGTGGAGATGTTTGAGACGCCCCACACCTCACTGGCCACCACCCAAAAGTGCTGGGGCTGAAATGACCTGGCAGAGAGGACAAGTAGCCAAGGATGACATGACCAACCTAAACAATGACCTTCAAGTCCACCAAGGTGGTTCTACAAAAAGAAAGGTCAACAGGCCTCAGCAGAAGGGATTTGGGCAAAAGCACCAAATCAAAAGGCCAAACCCATTGCCACTGAGTCAATTCTGACTCACAGCAACCCTACAGGATAGAGTAGAACTGCCCCATAGGACTTCCAAGGTTATAATCTTTACAGAAGCAGACTGCCACGTCTTTCTCCCAGGGAGCAGCTGGTGGCTTTAAACACCCAACCTTTCTGTCAGCAGTCAAGCTCTTAACCACTGCAGCACCAGGGCAAAAGCCCAGAGATTATTAAAAGTAGACCATGTTACCAAGGGTGGTTGCAAAGTCTCCTTCCTCAAACAGTTCAAAATAGAACAGATTTGTCTTTCTGGGATGGCTGACGTGTGGTCTTGCCTGATAGAGAAACTCACTGGAGATTATTTCCATCTCTAGAACTCTATGGTCCAGACCACCAGCTGCAGCCAAAATAGGAGCTCCACCACTGTTTCTGGAACGATAAAA
This sequence comes from Elephas maximus indicus, assembly GCF_024166365.1. Taxonomy (NCBI): domain Eukaryota; kingdom Metazoa; phylum Chordata; class Mammalia; order Proboscidea; family Elephantidae; genus Elephas; species Elephas maximus. The sequence goes on along the minus strand of NC_064831.1, from coordinate 61,451,934 downwards.
AGGAGCCTCTTGTAAAAGCCTCTGGCTGGATTTGAACCTTCTGGCCCCAGCTATGCACAGAAAAGGCTGCACAGCCCACCTGGGCTAGGAGCAGACCTGTCCCTCCAAGTGGGGCTCTCTTGGCTGACAGAGGAACATGAGGCCCTACCTGCCCCTACTGATGCAGGCCATGTGCATGGTGGAGTAAGGGACCCTCTAGGTAGCACTCATAGACTTCCCCCAAACATTTAAAGCCTGTCTGGCTCTGGACCAAGATCACTCGCAGAGCCAACAGCTTACAGCCCATTAAAAACCCTGTGCAAATGCAAACACTCTCTCCATTAGACAAGGAAGAAACAAGAACCACGCCTTGGGACCTAGCAAGCAGTTGTTGAAACTAGACTAGGGGCTGGAGTCCCTGAAGAGGAAATATCACTGTATTAAAAACCACAACTATTTCCAATGCTCACAGTCAATTACATAGGAGACCAAAGGTACCATTGGAGGGGCTGTGTGAGCAGGCCGACTCTGCTACGTTCCAGGCAGTTCTGGTTTTGGAAACAAGAGGCAACTTTGGATTTTAGAGCTGTTTGATCTTTGAGACCCAGTCTGGTTAACAGTAAGAATACTACATTAGTATATATATAAAGTCATAAAATACACACCCCAAACCTGTGAGATCAACATCATTCTCATTTTATCAATACATAGATAATAAATAGATAGACAGGTACATATATACATACATACATACACGGTTGCTATCAGTCGACTCTGACTCCTGACGACCTTATGTACGGCAGAATGAAGTATCGCCGGGTTTTATGTCATCCTCACAGTCACAAGTCTGTACCCGTCCATCGTGGCAGCTATGTACCAATTCCTCTCACTGAGGGTCTCAGCACCCTGCTGACCCTCTGCTTCACTAAATATGACATTCTCCTCTAGTAATTAATCGCTCCTAATGATGTTCAAAGCAAGCAAGTCATACAATGTTCTGTACTGATCCATAAAGTCTTCATCACCTAATTTCTGGACACAGATCACCAGGCCTTTCTTCCTAGTCTGTTTTAGCCTGGAAGCTCTGCTGAAACCTGTCCACCATGGGTGACCCTGAAATACCAGTGGCATAGCTTCCAGCATCACAGTAACACTCAAGCCACCACAGTATGTCAAACCGGCAGATGGGCTGTTAGTTAATCTAGTCGGTCAGAATGCCAGACACTGGTTAGCCACATTTCTTGGTGAGCAGAGGCCCCACTTTGAAAGCCTCCATTCTTCCAGCCCTCTCTCACACCACAGGGCCCTCCATTTCTTCTTTTACAACCACCTGAGAATGTTGGCCATTGCTTTGGGCTTAAAGAAGATCGAAGACTCCGTTTAAACCTCAAGTCCAAGCCACAGACTACAGTTTAGCTTCGACAGAACTCTGCACTGGGAATCATTAGGCAAAGACCCAGACACATGAAGTGTTTTCAGACGTTGTTTTCACAGCATGAGTCTTTATACTGTGGATTGAATAGAATGGGATGGATTAAAAGTCAGTACAGCCTCTAGTGCTCGACTAGTGGTCTTAACGAGGGCCAGGGGAGCCGGTCTGGCGCACGTCGGGGGAGCTGCTGATCACTCAACCCAGCCCCGCTCTGAGTGTGGGGCTGGCCACCAGCATGGTACCTCCTTCTCCTGGGGCTGTTGGTGGCTGGCCACAGAGCTGCGCTGTGTTCTGAGCTGCACCCTCAGTGAGATGCCCCTCCTCCCATCTTATTTCGATTTTATACTTTATTAATTATAAAAATGGATTACAATGACAATAGTCTGTAAATTTTACCAACATATACTTGTGTCCATTAAAAACACTTTATTAATTAAATTCTTACAGAAAAAAAAAAAACAAACTGTTCTGTTATTGCAAGTATAAAACTATCCAACAGCCCTTTTCTCCCTTGGGAACAACGTGTAGCGCGAGATCTCTCTGGAACGTAGCTAGCGCATTATAACAAGACACAGTATACTTTGTTTCCCTTCTGTTAATGTTCTCGGGAATTCCACGGGCAGGATTCAGGCATTTCTGAGTTCCTGACCATAATACCACCCAATGACATGAAAAGCTCACCAGGACCCAGTGCTAACATTATTCACGAGGTGACACATACTTGCTCTAAGTCACACAGCCAGCGAGAGGCAGAGCCAGTACACCAGATTCCTGATGTTCTACCCACCCCCACCCCCTACCCCCCATCAACCAACAAACAAAGTCAGAGGAGCTGCAGACCAGCCTGTCTGGGACAGCAGGGACTCGGGAAGCAACAGACCGATGTGCAGAGGGATGAGTTTTCTGGCCGACAGCATAGCCAGAGAAATAAAAGAGAAGCGTGCTGGGCCCAGGAATGAAGAGGGAACTCTGGGAAATACCCTCCCATCACCCCCAGCAGGACCTGCCTCTGAAGCTCCTGACTGAAGGAGAAACCTGCTAAGGACCCAGAGGGCTGCCGCTGCTGCTTCAAGAGCAGGGGTTCTCAACCCGGGGCGATTTTGCACCCCCAGGGAACACTGTCTGGGGACATTGTCTGGTTGTCACGCCTGGGGTAGGAGTTCAACTGACATCTAGCGGGTGGAGGCCAGGGATGCTGCTAAACATCCCACAATGCACAGGGCCACCCCCCACAACAAAGAATTACCTGAATCATCTGTCCAACATGTCAACAGTGCTGAGGCTGAGAAAGCCTGCTCTAGAGTAAGCCGGGGACATCTCTGACACCTCTCGGGCTTGTCCTCCACAGAGCCCCGTTTCTCACATGCAGAGAGGGGAGAAAAGCAAAGGAATCCATACTAGGGGTCTCAACACACAGGGTCATCAGAGGTCATTCTCCAACACACCAGAGCATCATCATCATAACTGAGAGGAGTCACAAAAAGACTCCCACAAAGTCAGAGGGAGCAAAGGTCCAAAAAGTAAAGGTCTTCAAGGAATGGCAACAAGAGAAAGCACAGGTATGGAAAGGAGAACCCCTGGGCAGGGGCAAGGACCCCAGGATGTATTCCTGGATCTGCCTCTAACGTGTCATGGCACCTGTGCAAAGAGCCTGGGTGGACAAGAATGATTCTTGGTGCATCCCCAGTGGGTGTTGATATGAGATATTTTTAAATAAGGTCACTAATAAAATTACAAATCAGGGGATGCCCAGTGAATCTATTAATAGAGGAATGTCCAATGCCAGCTGATTCAACATAATACCATTTTTGTTAACTGCCCTTAAGAGAGCCCCCAACTCATGGCGATCCCATGCACAATGGAACAAAATGCTGCCTGGTCCCGCACCATCCCAATGACCAGTTGCGGAGCAGATCGTTGTGATCCCTAGGGTTTTCACTGACTCATTTTCGAAAGCAGATCGCCAGGCCTTTCCTCTAGTCTGTTAGTCTGGAAACTCCACCAAAACCTGTTAAGCATCACAGCAACACATAAGCCTCTACTGACAGATGGGAGGTGGCTATGCATGAGGTATACTGGCCAAGAATTGAACCCAGGTCTCCCACAGGGAAGGAGAGAATTCTACCATGGAAATACCACTGCCCCAAAACACGGGACTACTGAGGTTAAATTGTGAAGGTGCCCAGACTGGGATTGGCCAATTAGGACGAAAAGAACTGCTGCTCCGATTAATTAAATGAGTGAAGCAGGGCCCCTGCAATAACTGGACTATATGTGAAGTTTTGTTCAAAGGCACTGTTGTCATCCATATCAGTGGATGGCAGTGTGTCCCTACAGGCATGGCTGAAGAAGTTAACCCTACCTGGGCTTCCTGGCCTGTGGGGATAGAAGAGGTAGGCCATGCAAAGTTAGCGAGCTCCTTATCCTGGAGTCAAACATCCTACTGACCCCATTCCACCCTCCAGGGCCAAAGCTACATTCCAAGTGGCACTGAGATGCCCTGGACTTGCATTCCTCCAACCGCCTAGAAGACTGAGGTAATGCCCAACTATACCACTGGGGGGAGGACACAGGAAGGGAGGGATGGGTGACCTCTGAAGATGCCCCTCTATCCCAACCTGACATGCAAGAATTTCCAGTGTCCTGGGTATACTGCCCAGGAGAAACTGATCTCAAAGAAACAGGCCAGAGCTGCCCATCCAGGAGGTGCTGTGCCAGACTCATGAACCCAACATGGCTTTTCCTGTCCCTGGTTTGATCTCTCTTCCCTTCCACATCCCTTCCAGCTTCCAAGTTGCACATGTATTCCTCTGGGAGCCGTTCCCTTTTTGGCATCAACCCCCGCCCCCACCATACCTCACTTCCCGAAGAGTGCCAAACGCACATAGGCTCAACACCCCAGACCACTGCCCCACCCCACTCCCACCCTGGGCCCCAGCAAGGCTGTGCAGGGGCAGACAGGCAGCAGGTGTTCAGCAAGACCCTCAGATGACAAACACAGAGCCCTGTGGCCCAAAGGAGCTGGCGTCTGCAGCCTTCTTCCTGGTGGCCACTGGAGGACAAGGGCCAATCCACACAGCCCATGGGGTCTCGAGCTCAGCTGGCGGAGCCGTGTCAACCTTCAGAGCAGTCTGGGGACCCTTCCATCTGCCATGGAGTAAACTGTAGGGCTTTCCCAAGGTGTGGCCAGTGAAAGCACCACTGACCAATGGAAGCAACTCTGGTTTCTGTCTGACTTGGGGGAGAAAAACGAAAGGCAGCTCTGTCAGAATAACTGGGCCTGAAAACACACAAAAGGCTGGAAAGTTCTAGAAACAGGAAATTCTTTTTAGTACTAGAAAGCCGCGTGAGGCAGCAGAAACCAGGCATAATGGACTGAACAGCCCGAGCCATGGAGAAGGCCGCTCCCAGCCACTCAGGCTTCTCTTAGTCTGGCAGGAAGGCCTCAAAAAAGGCCCTTCATTCTTGTTTGTCAGTATGAGTTCTAAGTGTAATCAGTCAAAAAAAAAAAAAAAAAAAGTTGCCACAAAATAAAGTCTGCCTCATGGTGACCCCACACGTGTCAGAGTAGAACTGTGCTTCATAGGGTTTTTAATGGCTGTTATTTTTTGGAAGGAGATCTTTCTTCCAAGGCCCCTGTAGGTGGACTAGAACCTCCAGTCTTTTAGTTAGCCAAGCATGTTAACCGTTTGCACCACCCAGGGATACCATAATCAACCTACCAACATTAAATGCCAGGTACTATGCTGAGTGTTGTACAGGCGTCAGCTCTGATTCCCAGAACAACCCATGGAGGCAGATATTATTAGGTCCATTTTATAGATGAGGAAATAGAAGCTCTCTTGGACTAGATGGAAGAGCCACATTCCAACCCAGGTCTGTTTCAGATAGGTCTCTTGAGGCTTTCAAGTATCTACTGCACTTGAGGCTTTCTGTATCCACTGCACCAAACAAAAAGTACCAGGCCTATAGATGGCAGCTAATAAACGTGAGGTGAGGTGAACGAGTCCTCCCAAGTTCATTCAGGAGTACTAACCTTGACTTCTCTGAAATTTATGGTCATCTTGACTACCCCTTCCGTCTTGAAACCAGCTCCTTCACTGGCTTCTGCCAAGTACACCATAATACCGTCTTCCTCCTCTTCTGGTCTCTCTAACACCCATCTCTGTTACTATTCCTCATTGTTGCTCGCCCGCCATCTTCCCCCCAATATCCTAACATAAGATGATTTTCTCTTTCCCATGTTCCTGCTTCCCCATGTTCACAGCTTTTGCCAACAATTTCTAGGAATTCTCCAGTCTAGAATGTGAGCTGGAGAATATGACTGACAATTGCAAGGTGATATTTCTGCCACCATCTTGATTGCCACATGTCTGAAACTCATCTCAATACCTTCTCACCTCTCATCCCTTAAGATCAACTCCTCTCTGTGACACTGATGAAGGTGCTGGTGTAAGGAAGGTTGCTCTGGAGGTATGTGTATGTGGATGGGGGTAGGGGAGAGATTGGTGGCAGGGAGCCCAGCTGGTATTAATACTAATAAGGCTGATGATAAAACAAACCAAACCCATTGCCATGGAGTTGATTCCGACTCATAGTGACCCTATAGGACAGAGCAGAACTACCCCCATAGGGTTTCCAAGGAGCGGCTGGTGGATTCAAACTGCGAACCTTTTGGTTAGTAGTAGAGCTCTTAACTGCTACACCACCAGGGCTCCAGGATGATGATAGGGACCAATTATTGAGCTTCACTGGATCCCCAGTAACTGGAGGATAAAGTCTAGCTTGCCTAACCTAGCGTCTAAGGCTCCACCGTTGGGATTCAACTTGCTTTTCTAACTCAGCTTGCTAGTGCCCCTCCCCTGACCATCCACTAAACCCAACCTACAAACACAAATTCCTTCTGTGCAGCCTAGATGTATCCACTCCCCACCTTCCTACTACACCACTCTAGTCAACAAGATACAATGTTCAGAAGGCAGAGTTGTGTGTGCACATTTTTTGAGACACTTCAGAGATCCTCAAACCAGGTCAGCCTTGGAGATGGGACTGGCAGGATCCAAATGGGTTTGTGGGGGCCCCTCTAAATAAGACCTACAATTAGAGTCAAGCCTTGGTTTCAGTGAGAGAATGAGTGACAAATAAGAACCAGGCCCAGCAGATTCTTGGACCAAACGCCACATGAGGTGGTGGTCACCAGGTAGATGGCACCTTTACACTCAGACAGGTGCCCAGAGGGGTTACAGCCATTACCTGGACCCCCAGTGTGGAAGCAGCAGACTATTCCCAGGTCCCTTACTCATGAAGATGGACACCTAAGAGCCTGCCCATGCTGCTGCCGTGGCCAGGCTGTGCTCAGCAGCAGCAGCTGCTACTGGTAGCTTCCTGGAGCTGAGCCAGAGAAAGCAACTTCTACTCGGCAGAAAAAAAAGGCAACCTAAGCTGTAGAAAGCGGACGTGGGTATCAGTTTAATCATTTATTAAAGAGAAGAAGAAACAGCATAGACTGTACTTCAGCATCCTTACCAATCCTGGCTGTTCCTTCCCTTAAGTCACCATGATTCAGTGACAGTACCTGCTATGGTTTGAATTCTGTCCCCCCCAAAAGATATGTGGAAGTTCTAATCCCTATACCTGTGAACGTGACCTTGTTTGGAAATAGAGTTTTCCCTTTTGTTATCAGTTAAGTCAAATGAGGTCAGACTGGAGCCAGGTGAGTCCTAATCCTAATCCCTTCTGAGTGTGTCTTATAAAGGGGAGAAGAGACAGGAAATAGGGTCACAAAGACGGGAGGACACCATGTGAAGGTATATCTACAAGCCAAGGATTACCGGCAGCCACCAGAAGCTAGGAGCCACGGACGTTCCTTTCTCAGAGCCCTCAGAAGGAACTGACATGGCTGAAACCCTGACTGGGACTTCGAGTCTCTAGAAATGTTAGACAAAAAATGTCTGTTCTTTAAAGACATTTTGTGGTATTTTGTTATGGCAGCACTAGGGAACCAAGACACTGGCCTAGAATAGTCCAGCAGAAGAAACTAGAACTTCTAATGGTTATGGATCATTTGAATTGTATCAATTGTTCCTAGATGTTTATCTCACTGTTGTCATATCTCCATGTAATGTATATAACATTCTTAATCTCGTTCTGTTGAAGTATTTCCAGTTGCTGTCAGTCAATTCCAACTCATGGCAACCTCACATATGTCAGAGTAAAACTATGCTCCACAGGTTTTTCAGTGGCTGATTTTTCAGAAATAAAAGGCCTGTCTTCCAAGGCACTTCTGGGTGGGCTTGAACCTCCAACCTTTCAGTTAGCGACCGAGTGCACTAACAGTTTGCACCACACAAGGACTCCATTATTCTCCTAGGTGGGTTATAAACCCTTAAGGATAGCAACTATGCCTCACACTTCATTCCATCTCCCATAGTTTCCAGCACACTTTCCTGAAGCCAGTGGGCCCTCAAATCAGTGCTGATTTCCTTGAACTTCATACTCTTGCCCATGACAGGCGTCCGTGTTCTGGGCAACATGAACGGATGTGAGTCTCAGCCCCAGCTTCCAGGAGATTTTCTGTGAAGGTGCCCTGATCCCCAAGCAGCCCTCTGCACAACCGTAATTGCTTGTTAGATTAGTTTTCCATCCTTCATGGGAATCATTTTTTCTTTGTAAGTTTCTGTTTTTCAAGTTTGAGTAAAATGGAGACTTGGCTGTACACCAGGGAGGTTTAGGAGAGAAATGAGCAGTGGGACCTCCCCAGCCAAACCTGGCTGCAAACCGCTGACTGCACAGGAATACAAATGACTTCTAGTGGTATGGGCGGGACTCCTGCAAGATTGCTCAGCATGCCTGCTTTTGATCCGGAGTGGGGCCAGCACTGGGAATCCAAGTATTAGAACAACCCTTAAGTGGGTTCCCACTCTGGGTCTTTTGGCATCCACAGTCAGAAAGGACCACCTTCACCTCAAACTCACCTCTTATTGAACCGCCCAGGTTGGCCATTGGGTCTGCAGCTGGAAACATGCCTTATACAAAACTACGTGAATAATATTAACAAGCACTTAAACTTAGAGCCCTGGTGGCATGGTGGTTAAGAGTTCGGCTGGTCAACTCTCCAGGCAGGGATTGGACTGGACTATAAGATAGATAATGATATTGGGGAGGAGTGAGCTTCTTGGCTCAAGTAGACACATGAGACTATGTAGGCAGCTACTATCTAGAGGCGAGATGAGAAGAAAGAGGGGGACAGAAGCTGGTTGAATGGACATGGGGAATACAGGGTAGAAAGGAATGTGCTGTTTCCTTAGGGGGAGAGCAGCTAGGAGTACACAGCAAGGTGTGTATAAGTTTTTGTATGAGAGACTGACTCGATTCGTAAACTTTCACTTAAAGCACAATAAATTAATTAATTAATTAAAAAGAAAAAAGTTCAGCTGGTAGTCCAAAGGTCGATAGTTCAAATCCACCAGCTGCTCCTTGGGAACCTTATGGGGCAGTTCTACCCTGTCCTATAAGGTCGCTATCAGTCAGAATCGACTTGACGGCAATGGGTTTTTTATACTTAAACTGAGAAGTCCCTGGATGGTTCAAACAGTTAACATGTTCAGCCGCTAACTGAAAGGTTGGTAGTTCAAGTCCACCCAGAGCCACCAGGAAGAAAGGTTTGGTGATCTACTTCTGAAAAACAAGCCATTGCAAACCCTATGGAGCACAGTTGTACTCTGACACATACGGGGTCACCATGAGTAGAAATCAACTCAATGGCAACTGATTAGGAGAACAATAACCGGAATACCTAAAAAAAGTATCGACAAGAGACTCATATTAAGATTAATAAAAGGAATTTAAAACCAAAGACAACATACAAAAAAGGATTTGGCTGAGATGGTTTGGCGAGATCAAGAAGGCTTTGTAGAGGCAGTTGCTTGGCCCTTTGGGTACTGGACGTCAACAAAGATTTGGGCAAAAAATACAGAGGAAGAAAAAGGTGATGTGACTTGGGGACTCAGGACTGAATTCATTCATATGAAACTACATCTTACATGAAAGGATACAAAGAGATAAGACTGCACAGGTAGACTAGAGCAGATTTAGAAAATTCATGCGTGCCAGTCAAGGAGCTTGGTCTTTATTAAGTATGTGCCAGGCAGCCACTAAAGGGTGGGACCAGTGGGGTAGCAATGGAGTATAGTGGTTAAGAGCGAGGGCTCAGAGGCCCACAGTTGAATTTGAATTTCTGTTCCTTATTAGTTGTGTAACCTTGGCCAGGTTACTAGGCATCTCCTCACAGGTAAAATAGGGATAATAACAGTGTCTACTGATTCATACCATCTCCTGTCTGTCAGCTTGTCATACTGTGGTGACTTGAATGTTGCTGTGATGCTGGAAGCTTTGCCACTGGTATTTCAAATACCAGCAGGGTTACCCATGGTGGACAGGTTTCAGCAGAGCTTCCAGATTAAGACAGACTAGGCGGAAAGGCCTGATGACCTACTTCTGAGAATTAGCCAATGAAGACCTTATGGATCACAACAGAATATTATCCAACTAGACTCAACCATGACAATGACAGTAGAGATAGTGCAGGACTGGGAACATATCATTCTGTTACATGTAGGATCACCACAAGTCGGGGCCAACCCAACAGTAGCTTACAACAACAGCTGAGTCATAAGGTTGCTGAAGGTTTCTAATGAGATAGTAGATGCACAAAGGTTAGCTCTATGCCTGGCCTACAGTAAGAACTCAATAAATTTGGGGACCATGGTTTCAGGGGAAATCTAGGTCAACTGGCATAATAAAATCTACTAAGAAAACATTCTGCATCCCACTTTGGATAGTGGTGTCTTGGGTCTTAAAAGCTAGCAAGCAGCCATCTAAGATGCATCAATTGGTCTCAACCCACTTGGATCAAAAGAGAATGAAGGACACCAAAGACACAAGGTAATTATGAGCCTGAGGGACAGAAAGGGCCACATGAACCAGAGACTACATCAGCCTGAGACCAGAAGAACTAGATGGTGCCCGGCTACAACCAATGACTGCCCTGACAGGGAACACAACAGAGAACCCCTGATGGAGCAGGAAAACAGTGGGATGCAGACCTCAAATTCTCATAGAAAGATCAGACTTAATGGTCTGACAGAGACTAGAAGGACCCTGGAGGTCATGGTCCCCAGACCTTCTGTTAGCCCAAGACAGGAACCATTCCCAAAGCCAACTCTTCAGACAGGAATTGGACTGGACTATAGGATAGAAAATGATACTGGTGAGGAGTGAGCTTCTTGGGTCAAGTAGACACATGAGACTATGTGGGCAGCTCCTGTATGGAGAGGAGATGAGAGGGTAGAGGGGGTCAAAAGCTGGCCGAATGGACACGAAAACAGAGGGTGGAGAGAAGGAGTGTGCAGTCTCATTAGGGGGAGAGCAACTAGGAGTATACAGCAAGGAGTATATAAATTTTTGTATGAGAGACTGACTTGATTTGTACACTTGCACTTAAAGCACAATAAGAATTTAAAAAAAAGAAAAAAGAAGAGCTCAATACAGCTTAGCAGTCAGAGAGAGGAGAAAGGGCATATTAGAAGCACAACTTCAAGAGTAATGTGTAGGCTTGAGGTGTGTGAGACTGGAAATGAATGGCTCGCTAGGTTATCAAAGTAGCCCTGAAACAGGCAGCAGAGGCAAAGGCAAGAATGGCTGTAGTGGGCTAAACTGTGTCCACCCAAAAGATATGTCCAAGTCCCAACTCTAGTAACTTTATTTGGAAATAGAGTCTTTGCAGATGTAATTAAGGATCTTGAGGTGAGATCATTCTGGGATTTAGAGTTGGCCCTAAATTCAACGGCTGGTGTCCTTATAAGAAAAAAGACAGGGAGATCAGAGACATGGAAATACACAGAGAAGATGAAGGCAGAGGTTAGAGTGATGTAGCCACAAGCCAAGGAGCACCAAGAACCACCAGAAGCTGGAAGAGGCAAGGAAAGATCCTCCCTTAGTGCCTTCGGAGGGAATGTGACATCCTGATTTTGGACTTCTAGCCACCACATGATAAAAGAATAAATGTCTATTGTTTGAAGCCACCTAGTTTGTCATTTAGAGAACTGACACCAATCCTGCTCAAACTCTTCAAAACTGTAGAGGAAGAAGGACAGTAATGTGCAAGCCATCAGGAAAGGAAGGTAGACCAGACACGGTTATTGACCGGGTAACAGCGCTTAACACAGCTGAGCTTGTATGCCCTGCAGACCAGAAGACTCTGGTACTTGGAACAGAAACAGAGAAGGCCAGAGACAGGGCAATTTGATGGACACAGATGAAGTGCTGTTGATAGACACTGTTTGGAGACTAGAACTCAGGACATACGTCAGGTCAGCACCATGGATCTGGTTAAGGGATCCCAAGGGAAAGAAGGTGTGCAGAGGAGTGCTAAAGGACAAAGACAGCAGCACTGGGGGAATGCTTCCACTTAAGGGACAGGAGAAGGTGAAGAAGTTACTGAAAGAAACTGAGAAAGAACAGAGATGAAGCAGACAGACTAGGACCCCGGGAGAAGAGAGGATGGTCGACAGAGCCCGATGATTCAGGGAGGGCAAACAGAATGAGAAGTGTGCCTAGGAGGGCACTGGAGACTTACTTCCAGAAGGGCAATCTGAGTAAAGCAGGAAGGGGCTGCCAGGAAGGAGAAAGCAAGTCCTGATGAAGGTAGCAATTGGAGACTCTGGCTTGGGAAAGTCTGGCAGAAGGGAGAAAACCACGAGGCTGAGAGTCAAGAGGTCTCTCCCTGGAAATGTTTCCTTTCCTTGAAACCCTGTTCACCCCCAAATCTACAGAAGATAAAGCCAGTGAGGAGAAACGACACCACCTGCTGCTGGAGTTCAGTTTCTCTGGCACTGCTCCAGAAATCCAGCTCCTTCTGACTCTTCTAGGGCAGCGCTGTCCCCGATTCCAGCCTCCATCAACAGGCATCACTGGGTCTTGGGCTGCCTTTCCCCTCTATTTTGTTTAGCAGGAAATCAAAGAGTTGCATGGAAAATGGATGGAGAGAGAAGAGGGGGACTCTGCAAGGGGAATCTATAGGGAGAAATCAGGAGTTCTGCAGCTTCTAGTTGAATGGGGCAATGGCACAGCCTGATACCTCTGGCCAGTGGTTCCCAGCCCTGACTGTATGTTAGAACCACCTGTGATGCTGATAAAGCTGCCAATGCCTGGACCTCAACTCCAGATGAGCTGATTTAACACTGACTAAAGGGGATCACTGTATATATGTACAAAACGTATATAAAAAACCTGTTGCCACTGAGTCAATTCCTACTCATAGCAACCCTGTAGGACAGAGTAGAGCTGCCCCACAGAATTTCTGAGGAGTGCCTGGTGGATTCAAACTGCCGACCTTTTGGTTAGCAGCCGTAACTCTTAACCACTACGTCACCAGAGTTTCTCAATATGTATATACACACATATTTTTACAGACAGCATCAATACACATTTTTTATTATTATTATTTGTGGTGGCAATATACACAACGAAGCATACATCCATTCACAATTTCTGCACATGCAGTTCAATGACATTGGTTGTAGACGTCACCATTCTCACTATTTCTACCCATATTGTTATATCACCATTAATTTAGATTCTCTGCCCCTTTAAGTTCTCATCTGGGCTTTAGATGAACTGTTTTCAGTTTGAACTCATATACATAATTCTTTATGAGAGTGTAATGCTCAAGGAAAATATTCTTTATTAATTTAGCTAAACTGTTGTTTAGTTTAATGATGGCTTCCTGGGGTAGTATTAGTTCAAGGCTTAAAGACTATTGCTAGACAAGAGATTCAGGGGTCCTCCCAGTTTCAGTGGATCCAGTAAGTCTGGTTTCCACGTGAATTTGAAGTTCTGTGCCCCAATGTTCCTCTTTTCGATCAAGATCCATCTCTTGGGTCTTTGATCAAACCATTCAGTAATGGTTGCCAGGTACCATCCAGTTCTTCTGGCCTCGTGGCCGAGGACGTGGTGGTTCATGGAGGCAATTAGACCTGCAGTCCATTTCCTTCTTCAATTTCTGTGTCTCCTTCTTCCTGTGCTTAAATATATACACGTATTTTTAACTTTCTAGGTGATTTTAATGTGCAGTCAAGGAGAACCACTCCCCAAGAGGCTCTCTCTAATAAATACATAAAAGCACAAGTTCCACAAAGAGAGTTTTTAAATTATTGATTTGAGAAGAGCCAGTTAGACTAGATGTCTAGCTCACTGACTACAAATAGTTTCAGGCTGCGAGCCAATGCCATCTGGTGGGTACTGGCAGGCCACAGAGGGAGAAGAGACATGCTGAGCCCACGTCCAGACTCAGTGAAAAAGAACGCAGTGATCGATGAGTGATGTCTGTCATAGGTTGGGAGGAAGGCGCAACGGGTAGTTATGTAGCCATCCTGGGTCTAGCTCCACAAAACAGGCTCAATCTCAGCACTCAGAGACCACAAATCTTCCAATCCAGCAGTTTCTGGCCTGGATAAACATCAGTGACCTGGAGGGCAGTGGTTGTCTTAGTGTGGTTCCTGGACTAGCAATATCAGCACCACCTGAGGACTTGTTTGAAATGCAAATTCACAGGCCCCACCCCAGACCTGCTAAATCAGAAACTCGGGGTGGGACCCAGCCTCTGTGGTTTAAGAAGCCTTCCAGGTGATTCTGATGCACACTAAAGTTGGAAAATCTTTGGTTTGCAGAGCTTTATAGAAAACACAGATACCTAAGCTCCACCAAGAAAACAAAACCAAAACCAAGCAATTGCCATGGAGTAGATTCCAACTCACGGTAATCCCACGTGCTTCACTGTAGAACTGTGCCCTACAGGGTTTTCCTGGATGTGATCTTACAGAAGCAGATCACCAGGGCTTTATTCTGTGACACCACTGGGTAGATTTGAATGGCCAACCTTTCATTAGTAGCTGAGAGCAAACCATTGTACCACCGGGGAAGCTCCACCAGGGCCTACTAAAACAGAATCACAGAGGGAGAGCCCAGGAACCTGTATCTTTTAAGTTCCTCAAACGGTGGCAATGCACGCTCAGGCTTGGGCACCACTGACCTAATATTGCTCTCTGCCGGATGTTTAATTTCCTCAATAGCATCCTGGGAAATAATCAACTCAAGGAGACCTGCTTGACGATAATCACCCTGGGAACACGTTCAATAACACTTAAAGCTGGATCACCTTCTGCAGCTCTCTCAAGCTTTCTGAAGCTTATTTTCTTCATCTGTACAATGGGGATGCTCCGATGTCACAGGATTGGATGGTTGTTGTGACAATGAAATGAGAGTATCTAGCATAGGGTATGGCCAAATATGCGCACTCTGTAAATGATTTTAGTGGAAAGAAGGCAAGGAAGAAAAAAGGAAGGGAGGGAAGGAAGGAGGGAAGGAAAGAAGAAGGGAAGGAAGGAGGGAAGAAGCAGGCAGAAGACAAAACGAGTAGCTTCGCTGCACATGTTGAACCTTAGCGCTGATTCCAGAGAGTGAAGCAAAACTACTAATAAGATGATTCTCCACTTGAAACACGGATAAACACCCACCCGGTGGCAAATCATTCTACGGTGGCTCCCTGAAGGATCGCAACGCGTTCGGACTGTACCACCTTGTCCTGTAAATGTATCCTTCTGTTTTTTTAACTTGTCAAAAATCATGCTAAAAATTATTTAAATAGACAGTCAACAAAAAAGTCATGTTGACTCTTAGTTGAAGGCTCCTGCTTAGTGGAAACCAAGACACCAGAACATTCATTTGCCTCATCCCATCATGTGTGAAAATTTTTGATTTACCAAGTTAATCGTGTAGGACATGGGAGACTAGGAGGCAGGCTGGCATGATGGTTGAGAGCACAGAGCCTGGAGTCAGCCTCTGGGGTTTGAATTCTGTCTCAGCAATTTGTTGCTGGTGACCATCCTACACCAGGACCAGGTTAATCTTCCTATTCACCTTGGGTTTTTCATGCCAGTATTTCTACAGTTTCTTCCAGTCTACAGGGTCAAGTACAAGTTCCCTATCTGATGTCAAGCCCTCCAGAATCTGTTCCTTCCACCTCCCTGCGTACTTCTCTCCTCTCCTCCTGAGAAACCTTCTCCTGTGTGGCCCCTTAAGGAGTTCTGGTGGTGCAGTAATTAAGCGCTCAGCTGCTAACTGAAAGGTCAGCGGTTTGAACCCACCAGCCGCTCTGTGGGAGAAAGATGTGGCAGTCTGCTACCGTACATATTGTTGTCGTTAGGTGCCATTGAGTCGATTCCAACACATAGCAACGCTAAACACAATAGAACAAAACACCACCCAGTCCTGTGCCATCCTCATAATCGCTGCCATGTTGGAGCCCATTATTGCAGCCACTGTGTCAATCCATCTCGTTGAAGGTCTTCCTCTTTTTCGCTGGCCCTGTACTTTACCAAGCATGATGTCCTTCCCCAGGGACCAGTCCCTCCTGATAACATGTCCAAAGTCTGTGAGACGAAGTTTCGCCATCCTCACTTCCAAGGAGCATTCTGGTTATACTTCTTCCAAGACAAATTTGTTTTTCCTTCTGGAAGTCCACGGTACATTCAATATGCTTCGCCAATACCATAATTCAAAGGCATCAATTCTTCTTTGGTCTTCCTTATTCATTGCCTTGGAAATCCCATGGGGCAGCTCTACTCTGCTCTACAAAGCACTATGAGTTGGAATTGACTCAACAACAACAGGTATGTGGCCCCTCAAGAGCCTTGCACACACACCTTTCCTCAAGCTGATCCCACAACTGAACCTGGACCTTCTTCTCCCTGTGGGTGAGTCATCATCTTCTGAAGCCAGTTCAAGTCCTAGGCCTGCATCCAACCTTCCCTGTCCATCTCAGTCATGGGGCAGCTCCTTTCCTCCTCCATACATCTACACTTCTCTGCCTCCACATCCCTACCTTGATTTTAAATTATTTATGTTTGTACTTTATGCCCCTTGTGGCTTATAAGCACTTGACAGGTGTAGTTATTAACTCCCGTCAAGCCGGCTCTGAGTCATGGAGACCTCGTGTATAACAGAATAGAACGCCGCCCAGTCCTGCACCACGATCACCGGTGCGTTACGTCCATTGCTGTAGCTATTGTGTCAATCCATCTCATTGAGGGTTTCCTTGTTTTTGCTAACTCTCTACTTTTCCAACGACAATGTCCTTTTCTACCAATTGGTCTTTCCTGATGGTGTCCAAAGTAAGCGAGCCAAAGAATAGCCATCCTTGCTTCAAAGGAGCATTCTGGTTGTTATTTCTTCTAAAACTAATTTGTTTGTTCTTCTGGCAGTCCATGGTATAATCAATATTGGTCACCAACACCACAATTCGAATGCATTACTTCTTCTTTGTCTTCCTTTGTCATTGTCCAGTTTTCGCATGCATATCAGGCAACTGAAAAGTAGGGTGACCATATAGGTCATCATCAAAAAAGTGAAGGTGGCACAATTAATAATTCTGTCAGGCTAAGAGGCATAAATAAGGAGTGTCCCAGACAAAACAGGATGTTTGCTTACCTTAAAATTAGTCCCATCTTATGTACACTATATCCCTCTCAGCACCTGGGCCTTAAAAACGTGAGTTGATACAATGAAACGCTGGGAACTAAACTGGGTCTTGATGGAGGTTTAGGAAGATTAATCTGGCCGCGCTATGTACGGTAGACAGACGAGAGCTAGAATAATAACAGCTCACAGTTATGAATAGAAATGAGTAAGCGACATGCTGCTTTTATTTCCTTTTCTATAGAAATGCAAATGCAGCCCAAAGGCCAACATGAGGCTGAAACAGGACTTGAATAGGAAATGCGGTTTGCATACTTTACTAGAATTTAATATCTACTCATGGTCAGCCGCGCATCTGTCTCTAATTCCACAGCCACGGTCCTTTCAAAGTCACAGCCTTTGCATGTAAGTTTCTCAGACAGCGTGAGCCCATGTCCGAATCCTGGAAAGCAACAGCACTTTGGCCACTCATTTCCCCTTCGTCCCCACCAAGCTGCCTCGCCTGTTTTGTTTCTGGCTCCAGGGAGAAGACAATGGACAAGTCAATCAGTCCAAATTATTCTGTACCAGTGAGGAGAGACACCTGACAGCCAGGCCCGTCACCAAGTCGGCACGAGGGCAATCAGGGCTGCATGGAGACTTCAATTCTCATCTACCCTTTGGAGTTGCCTCATTGTTTTTGCTCTGTTTTCCAGAAAGTCTTTAGCAAAGAAGAAAGGGCGTGGAGAAAGAGAGGGCTTTGCCTATTAGCAGATATTTCAATGGACTCGTCACCCTCTCCCATTCAAAGTCAGGGATCAGCCCTTGCAAAGGAGAAGCCGTTGGATAGGGCACAGTTCAGGGGCTCGAAGCTTTTCTGTCCTGCGGCACGCTCGACCTGCCTTCCTCTACTGAAAAGGCTGCTTTTGCACTAGGCATGGCCCATGTATGGAAAAAATTCCACCCCCCTTTTGCTCTCATCTGTACCCACCCTCTGCGAACTGAAATTGCATGGAGCAGGACAGCTTTCCTCGTACAACTAGTATACAAGCTCTAAATACAAGGGCTGAGATAGATCAACGATGCCTGGTTAATGAAGGAACCTTGAAAAGTGGGACTACTGACGTATTCCATACCTTTCACCAAGGAGTTTAAAGGCTTTATTTGAAAGACAATTAATCACTTAGATGCCGTTTAATAACTGGTATCCCTGATTTACAGATTATAACGCCCCAGGCTCTGTCGTAGGCTCTGGGGATACAGACTTGAACTAGACCTAGTCTTTGCTTTCAGGGCATCCTAGGTACAAAGCAAATGTCACAGAGGTTAAGGCCCCTTGAAGCCCAGCTTGGGAGACTGAGAACTCCATACCTCTGAGGGTCCTGTCAGCTCTGCCAACACTCCCGGAGACACCCAGCTGTTGTTGTTCCCTAGCCTAAGCTCATCGTCACTTTCACATCTACTTCAAGGCTGAACTATTCACCCCAATCTGTGGGAGTATGACAAAATTAAGCGGCCCTGCACTGAGGTGAGCCCTGGTGGCGCAGTGGTTAAGAGCTTGGCTGCTAACCAAAAGGTCGGGAGTTCAAATCCACCAGCTACTCCTTGGAAGCCCGATGGGGCGGTTCTAATCTGCCCTATTGAGTACCTATGAGTCGGAATCAACTCTAAGGTAATGGGTTGGGTTTGGGGGTTTGGGGGGGGTTGTCACTGAGGAGAGCTGGAGTGGGGTATATGGAAGCATAGGTTGCTGTTCAATGAAATCAGGTTATACACTGAAATCACTTAATGATGGGCAGAGCCAGATTGTGCTCCAGCTCCCACCGCCCCCTTGGTGCACCAGGTCATCTCAATGATGCGCCTCTGTGTCTTTGCATTTGTTGCTTCCTCATCCGTGAATCACCACCTCCCCCTCCTTCCCCTGGATTTTTTTTTCTTTTATTGTTGTAATATATATATATAACACAACATTTGACAATTCAATACTTTTCAAATGTGCAATTCAATGACACCGATTACATTAACCTTGTTGGGCAACCAACACCAGTATCCACTGGCAAGTTTTCCATCACCATAAACAGATACTCAACACTTCCTAAGTAATTATTCTCCCCCTTGCCCTCCCTCCAGCTCCTGGTAACTACCAATAAACCTTGGTCTCTGCACATTTCTTACTTGATTTTTAAGACTCAGCTTAGGGACCTTCTTTCTGAGCCTCACTTCCCTAATCTGTAAGATGGGGATAATAATAGGTTCTACCTCATGGCATTGCTGGGAGGATTAAAAAATAGATACTGTGTATAAAGCACAGTGTCAAGCGTATAAAACGTGTTCAGTAAATGTTGGTTGTTACGTCATCATTGTCATTCTCCTCTGTGATCCCAAACTCCCTGGCCAAACTTTGGCCATTGTACCTCCCCGCTGTACTGCAACTGTTTATTTATTCTTGTCTCCCCAATTAGGCTCTGAGCTCCTCCAGAGAGGGGCCAGTATAGTGCCATCATATCCCCAGTGCTTCATCAGTGCCTGGCACACAGTAGGTGCTCAATAAACCTCCTCCATTGTTGGAATTGAGGAATAAACCCAGACTTAGCCATATACCAACCTCCCGTGGGTCTGTGCATCTACGTGGCGTGTCTTTCCTGTGAAAGTCACAGGAAGAGAATACAGGAAGAAGGCAGGATGTCCTCTGTGCTCTTCAGAAATACTCAAACACAGATTCTACACTAATTCACTGGTACTTTGACATTTTATGACCTTCATTTTCCCTCAGTGCTTTCTACACATGCTGATGTTTTATGAAACTATAAGGACAATGCTCTCAAAGCCAAGGACTTTAATACAATGTGGAAAATTAAAGCAGATCCATGTGGCCTCCACAAAAGGAAACCAAGGTAGGCCAAAGAGAAATCAGGTAATATATGGGCTTATGGTCCAAATCAAGAGCCACCCCACCTTCCAAAGGCCAACATATTTTGAAGAATATTCAACACAATAAAAATCTAGTAAAAAAAAGCCCCTGTAAATTAAGTATAACTCTTCCCTCCTGCCCCTTAACTTCTTTGTATTTGGTTTATATGGAGATCTGTGCCTGGGACATATGGGAAGGTATATTAAAAGTGGTCACTTATTGCTTATAGAATTAATAGATTTAAAGAGGTTAGCCTTAGAGAAATCTAGATATTAGGAAACCTGGTGCCAGCAAGGTAAATTCTGGGGCCAATTTTTTTTTTTAAGGGCTTAACTGTGTTAATCCAGATGGATTGACACAGTGGCTGCAACAATGGGTTCAAGTATAACAATGATCATGCGGATGTTGCAGGACAGAGCAGGTTTCCTTCTGTTGTACATAGGGTAGCTATGAGTCAAGCGACTCGACGGCATCTAACAACAACAAGGGCTTAGCTCAAAAGCTTTAATCCAGTTTAAAATGTTGGTTTACACCGTATGGGGGCCTTGTCAGTTACAGAAGCTCACTGTCAGCCCAACACAGGGAAGAAAAGGGCAAGGTTTTCAGCAAGGGACAGCCAAGAAGTCAGGGTGGGGGGTGGGGCAGGTCTCAGCCACGACATTATTACCGTGAAAACAAAACAAAACCACTCCTACCACATTTCAGGTCACCTATTTTTTTTTTTTTTTTAATGAGGCTAATGATGGACAGTTGTAAAGGGCTAAGATGGGATCCAGGTCCCTGAATCTAAGGAGTACACAAACAGGTGGCATTCCAGGGCTTGCCATGCTGCTTTCTAGAGACCAGACAGAGATGGGCTGCTTTGCTATGAAGATATGTACTACCTGAGTTAAGAACTTTGGAGTCAGATGCTCGGGTTTGAATCCACACTTCCACCACCTCGTAGAGTAGGCTTGATGTCTCTAAAGTAAGGTTTCCTCATCTATGAGATGAGGTAAAGATACTACATTAGAGGGTGAGCAGGAAGCATTAAACGGGCCAATTCTTACAAAGTGCTTAGCGCAAGGCCTGGTGCAGAGTAAGCTTTCTCTCAATGTTCACATCACTGCTTACTGTCAGCAAGAGGGACCAAGGGCCACAGCAATAAGATTTCACACAGTAAGATTTACCCACGTGTGTGATCTTGTGGCCCTTGCTTTTTCTCCATAGTAATAAACAGTAAATTCCTTAAGCTATAAAGGGCTGGTAAGGTTGTCTTCAAGGGCAGCCCAGAAAAGAAGTGCTAGGAAGACTGTCTCTCCTCTCCTTTCTGGAGAAACCCAAGAGACCAAGGGGAGGAGGATACCTGAAAGTGGAGCCCCTCCTACTAAGAGGACCTCAGTAGTAACAGTACAGCCACTGTGAAACACAATTTGATGGTTCCTCAAAAAGTTAAACGTAGAATTACCATATGATCCAGCAATTCCATTCGTAGGTATATACCCAAAAGAATTCAAAGCAGGAACACAAACAGACCCTTGTACACCAATGTCCATTGAAGCACTATTCACAATAGTCCAAAGGTAGAAACAGTCTAAATGTTCATCAACAGATAAATGGAGAAATAAAATTTGGAATACCCATACAAGGGAAGGAATATCACTCTGCCATAAAGAGAAACGAAGTCTGATACGTGCTACAACATGGTTGAATCTTGAGAACAGTATGCGGAGTGAAACAAGTCAGGCACAAAAGGACAGATAGTGTATGATTCCACTGACATAAAATATATTTATCTAGGCAACTGCCTTGAGACCAAAGTTTATTAGTGATTATCAGAGATGGGCAAGGGGGAGGGGGGCAGGGGGACTCATTGCTTAAGGGACACTGAGCTTCTGTGAAGCATGATATAAAAATCTGGAAATAGGTAATGGTGATGGTTAAACAACATAATAAAAATAACATCATCAAACTGTACATGTGAAGAACATTGAAATGGCAAATGTTTTGTTACATATATATTTACTATAATTTTAAAAAAAGAAAAACTGACCCTGTGATTCCAAACATGTGATTTAAGAGACAAGTGTAACAAAGCCTTCACAAACAAGCCCAGGGAGAAGAGGACAACATGGAACCAGAGGCTCCCTAGAAAGCAGAGACGGCCACAGTGCTGCCTCTGAAGGAGAATTTACCCATTTAGATCAGTCGTTCTCAACCAGGGACAACTGTCCTCCCCAGGGGATATTTGGAAATTTCTGTAGATATTTTTGATTGAGTATCACAACTGTGCAGGGGTACATGTGGGGTAGGGGGTGTCCTACTAGCATCCAGTGGATAGAGACCAGTGATGCTGTTATATATCTTACAATGCACGGGGTAGCCCTCCACAACAAAGAATCCTCCAGCCCAACCTATCAATAGTGCCAAAGCTGAAAAACACTGGTCTGGAGGAGTCAGACTTGAGTAAAGGTCATGCCCACAGCACTAGAAGGGAAGCACCTTGAAAAGGAGGTTTGGCTGCCCAGCAGCATGTAGTGCAGGGGTGGCACTGTCATAACAATAAGACTTATGTAGTATTTACTATGGGCCAGGCAATTGTTCTAAACCCTTTACTTAGAACACGTATCATCCCCAAAACAACCTATGTGATAGGTGTTACTATTATTATCCTTCATTTTACAAATGAGAAAATCAAGGCACAGAGAGGTAACTGATTTGCCTAAGGCAGCAGAATTGGGATATCAACCAGGCAGTCCAGCTTCAGAGCCCAAGTTCAGATAGTAGGCACTTGATATGTGTTTGACAAGTTCATGGATGAAACAATAAATGAAATGGCCATCAGTAAAATCAGGCATCAAATGTATAAGAAACAATATAACCCGTTGCTGTTGAGTCGATTCTGACTAATAGTGACCCCACAAGACAGAGTAGAACTGCCCCAAAGGGTTTCCAAGGCTGTAATCTTTAAGAAAGCAGACTGCCACCTTTTTCTCCCACAGAGCAGGGTTCAAACCGAGAAACAATACAAAATCAAATTAGGAACAAAAGGACATTGATTTCTCCTCTACTTCTCCAAAATAACCAAGGAATAAGCATCCTGTGGTAAGGAAGACAAATGGCATGTGGAGGCTTCACCTGCCGAATCACTCCATCATCAAGAATCAGGTAACATCGGCATTAGAAGAAGGTAGATCACTAACATACGCACGAGAACAGTGATCCTAAGGCTGTACTATGATACATTTTCCTTTCCAAAGACCACGAGTTGTGGCCTAAGTGATAAATTATTCTGTCTGTCAAAATTTGTTTTAGCTGTAATCTCGCCTGAAAACACAAAACAGTGAGGGAATTTAGAAGTTTTTTAAAAAACACCTTTTTATGGCTTGGTTTTGCGTGTTTAAGTGCAGGAGTAAATGGAAATTTTGAGAAAAAATTAAAGTACGTAAAATACTCATTTTTCTTAGAACCATTTATAGTCCCAAAGTTACTTTGTTAGGATGGGAACACACACAAAAAATAAATACCGTGTATAATTTGGCTTGCTTGCAGTCAGATCACATTTGAAGTATGGGTATTAGAATATTGTTTATTCAGACAATAATAACAAATTCATAATGCATTTATTTTTAAATATTGGAGCTACAAACTTCCAAAGGAAGGAATTTATAAACGTGGATAGTGCATATTTCTGTGAAGCAGGCAAAACACTTAGAACATAAGAAATATTCACAATATAGAAAAACAAAGTTTTTTGTTTTTTTGCCCTTGGACTTAGCACGAATCAGATACAGCGTTCTTTTAAGAAATCAGGGCAGAGGGTGTGATAGGGAAGAAATACTCAAAACTCATATCATTTTTGCCATAAAAAAAATGTGGGGTGGTTGCCCATTTTCCTCAGCTTCCATTATTCCCAGTGACTCCTCCTTCTTAGCATCTTCACAAACTTCTAAAAACAGAATATAAGACCAAGTTTTTCTAGATCTTTCTTGATTTGTTTCTTGATTCGGAGCTTTTCCACAAAGAACAACTCCTTTCATATTCTCGAGATGGAGGGGTCTGAAGCAGGCAAGGTTTAACAAAAAGAGTCAGAAGCAGGGCTGCCATGTTAAGGAGATACAGGTATTAGAGCATACCCATACTATAAGTATGGAGGATCCTTGGTGGCACAGTTATTAAAAGCTCTGCTGCTAACCAAAAGGTCAAGAGTTCAAACCCACCAGCTGCTCCTTAGAAATCCTATGGGGCAGTTTTACTCTGTCTTATAGGGTTGTATAAGCTGGAATCGACTCAACAGCAATGGGTTTGGTTTTTAGTGTTTTTACGGGTATGGAAGGCTATGACTTCCTTCCAGTTCCTGCCATGCAGCATGGGCAATGGACACCATGATGGCTGGGACAAGGTACTCTTTCCACAAGAAAGAACTGGCAGATACTACAAGGCTGGGAGGATGAAACATCATAAAGTTAAGTCAGCCAAGGCCGGACAGGGCAAAGAGGTCCCAAAGACCTAGGCAGCAGATCTTGTCCATGATCAAGAAAGTCAGTAAGCATTAGCCAACAAGAAAACTATAGTTCTAGGCAGAGTTGTTTATCCTACATTCCATTTTGTGCCCCTACCCAGTGGTAATGAGCATACTCAGAAAAATTCAGCGTTCCCAAGGGGAATCCTGGCCCTAAACAAGGAAGAGTCCAGGATGCCAGCACCACACCATTATTCCCTGAAGATGTCTTCTTTTCTGCAACGTTTTAAAGGGCTTTCCAAACACAAAGCCCTAAGCTTACTGCTTTATTTGTAATAGAAGCAGATTTGATTTTTCTGTCGTTGGGTTTGAATCCAAGAGATTTGGCACAGAATGAATTAGTGGACGTTGAAATTCTTCCCAGTCTTAATAAAGTCTTTTTACTTTAATTTCTTCGTTTCTCATAAGTGGAAATACTCTTAATTTTTCGGAAGCAGTCAGTTATATTCATGGCATCAGAAACAGAAGGCCTGGCAAATACCAGCTGGAAGAGATACAGTACTGCTTCAGATTCAACTTCCAGCCCTCAGAGGGGTCTGGGGCTGGACACACAGTAATGAGAGTGCTCCTTATGCTATTCTTTGAAGGGCAACTTTGTTTCTTGGTAACTCTCAAAGGACAATCCCACACTGCTCCAGAAACTTTTATTGCCATTTCAGTACTGGTATTTTATTCACAGCTTTGTCTTCATTCTCCTTTTTTTTTTTTAATTGAGATATGACATAAAGTACATAAAGCAAACGTACAGCTCAATTCATTTTTACATATGTAAAATCCAAGCAACCACCATCTAGGTTTAGGTGGTTTAGAATATTTGCAACACCCCGGAAATTTCCTTCATAATCCTTCCTAGTCTATACCCACCCACCCCGCCCTCTACCCACCACCACTACCACCACCACCATTTGCTGTCCAGTCAGCTCTGACTCATGGCAACCCCGTGTGTAGACCTATGCTCCATAGAATTTTCAGTGGCTATGACTTTTTTTATGACCTTTCAGAAGTAGGTTGTCAGGGCTTTCTTCTGAGGCACCTCTGGGTGGACTCGAACCTCCAACCTTTTGGTTAGTAGTACCCAAGGACTCCTCCTCCCATATCAAACCAAACCGGTTTCCATCGAGTCAATTCGAACCCACGGCATGGAGCAGAACTGCCCCGTCGGGTTTCCAAGGCTGTAATCTTTTAGGAAGTTGACTGCCACATCTTTCTCCTGGGGAGCATCTGGTGGATTCAAACCACTGACCTTTTGACTAGCAGGGGAGTGCTTAACCACTGCACAACCAGGGCTCCTCTCCTCCCCCACCCACATCCCGCCTTAGGTGTCTACTATCCTCATTTTTTTTTTTTCACTACAGATTAGCTTTTCCTATTGTTGAACTTAATATAAATGGAATCACACTACAGGTAGGTTTGTTTCTGGCTTCCTATATTCAATATAATGACTATGAAATGCATTCATTTGTTTATATTAGTAGTTTATTTTTGACAGCTTTATTGAGGTATAATCTGACATACAATAAACTACACATATTCAAAGTGTACAATCTGATAAGCTTTTTCATACATACTCCATGAAACCATTACCATAACCAAGATAATGAATATACCCATCGCCCCAAAACTTTCTTTATACCCCTTGGTAATCCCTCTCGCCCTCCCTCACTCTACCCCTCCTCCAGTCACGGATATTCCTTCTGTAATTGTAGTTTATATTCCCTGGAAGTTTATACAAATGGAATAATACAGCATGTGCACTTTTTTGTCTAGCTTCTCTCATTCAGAATAATTTTTTGAGATTCATTCATGTTGTAGCATAGATCAAGGATTCGTTCCTTTTTATTGCTGAGTAGTATTTTATTGGATGGGTAACCCACGGTTCATCCATTCACCTGCTGATGGACATTTGGGTTGTTTCTAGTTTATAACAAGTTACTATGAATATTTGTGAATGAGTCTATGTATGGATATATAATTCCGTTTTCCTTGGGTAAATACCTCAACTATATTTTAGGTATATGAGTAATTTTTTAAGAAACTAACTGTAAGACTGTTTTCCTAAATAGTTTATCATTTTCATGTTCCCACCACGATTGTATGGGTCTTCCATATCTTCGTCAGCACTTGATATGATCAGTCTTTTCAATTTTAACCCTTCTCGCTGGGGCTTTAATCTGTATTTCCTTAATGACTAATGTCATTGATCAGTGATCAATATAACGAGTAAGTATCTTTTCATGAGCTTATGTGTATGTCTTCTTTGGAGAAGTGTCATCTCCAATTTTTTTTCATTTTTTTATTGGGTTGTTTTTTCCCTTATTATTGAGTTTTGAGAGTTCTTTATATATTCTAGATATCAGTCCTTTATCAAATACATGCTTTACAAATCTTTTCTCAGCCTGTGGCTTGCCTTTTCATTCTCTTAGTGTTCTTTGAACAGAAGTTTTTAATTCTGATGAAGTTCAATTGACCAACTTGGTGTTTTATGGATCACGAGTTTGGTGTTGCATGCAGAAAATCTAATCCAAGGTCACAAGTAGTTTCTCCTAGAAGGTTTAAGAATTTGGGTTTCACATTTAGATCTATGATCAGTTTTGAGTTAATTTTTGTTTATTGTGCAAGATACAGATCAAAGTTCACTTTTTTTGCATGTGATTATCCAATGGTTCCAGCATTATTTGTTGAAGACTATCCTTTATTCACTGAATTATCTTTGCACCTTTGTAAAAAAAAATCAGTCATCCATACATGTGTGGGTCAATTGCTGCATTCTATTCTGTTCCATTGATCTATTTGTCTACCTTTATGCCTATAACATGCTATCTTGATTTACTCTAGCTTTATAATAATGTAAATATTTGGTAGTATAAGTCATACAATTTTATCCTTCATTTTTAAAATTTGTTTTGACTATTCTAGTTCTTCTGCGTTTCCATAAGGATTTTCGAATCAGTCAGTCAATTTCCACGAGAGAAAAAAAAAAAAGTCTGCTGGGAATTTGACCGGATTGTTTTAAATCTATAGATCAATGTGGGGAGAATAGATATCTTAATAATACTAAGTTTCTTGACCCATGAACATGGGTACATTTCCCCCGTTTAAGTCTTCTTTAGTTTTTCTCACCAGTGTTTTGTTATTATAAGTGTACAAGTCTTTTAAATCTCTTGTCAGATTTTTTCCAAGAATTTTATATTTTCCATACTACTGTAAATGGTATTCTTGTTTTACATTTTTTACTGTTGTGAAATATACACAACAAAACATTTGCCAATTCAACAATTTCTACATGTATAATTCAGTGACGTTGATGATATTCTTCATGGTGTACAACCATTATCACTATGGCATTCTTTTTAATTTTTCTATTGTCAGTACACAGAAATACAACTGATTCTTTGTATATAGATCTTGTATCCAACAACCTAGCTAACCTTACTAGTTCTAGTAGTTTTTTGTTGTTGTTATTGTTTGTTGTTTTTTGTAGATTCCATCACATGTTCCATAGACAATTATGTTGTCTGTAAGTAAAGGCAATTTTACTTCTTCCTTTCCAATCTGCATGCGTTTTATGTCTTTTTTGTTGCTTGATTTCACTGGTTAGAACCTCCGATACAAAACTGAGTAGAAGTGGTGAGAACAGAGATCCTTGTCTTTTTCTTGGTCTTAGAAGGAAAGCATTCAGTCTTTCACCATTAAGTATTCCTATTACCTATAGGTTTTTAGTAGATGCCCTTTATTAGGTTAAGGCAAGTTTTGTCTTTATAGTTATTTAATGCCATAAATTTATACCTGAGTACTATCTTAGTACCACTGATACTTCGAGTTTTCAATTTCATTCAGTTCAAAGTACTAATTTTCCTTTGGTTTCTTCTTTAACTCAGAGTTTAGCCCTGGCTGCACAGTGGTTAAGAGCTTGGCAGCTAACCAAAAGGCCAATAGTTCAAATCCATCAGCTGCTCCTTGGAAACCCTGTGGGGCAGTTCTACTCGGTCCTAATAGGGTCTCTATGAGTCAGAATCAACTCAAAGGCAACAGGTCTGGTCTGGTCAGAGTTTATTTAGAGCGCATTATTTCATTTCCAAGTATTTGGGAATTTCCACATATCTTTCCATCATTGATTTTTAATTTATTCCACTGCAGTCAGAGAACAAACTATGCAATGAATCCTATTAAGTGTATTAAGACTTGTTCTATGGCCTAAAACATGATCTTGGTAAGTGTTCTTAGTGCACATGAAAAGAATGTGTATTCTGATCATGTTGGGAGGAAATATTCTACAAATGTTAATTAGGTCAAGTTGTTTGATAGTCAAGTGTTCTAGATTCTTACTAATTTTCTACTTGCTCTATAAACGTTAGGAAGGGGTACTAAAATCTCTGACTGTACTTGTGGATTTGTCTGTCTCTCCTTGTAGTTACAACACATTTTGCTTCAGTAATGTGCAGCTCTATTATTAGATGTAGAAACATTTAGGATTGTCACATCCTCTTGATGAACGAATTCTTTTATTATTATGAAATGGCCCTCTTTATCCTTGGTAATAGCCTTTGATCTGAAATCTACTTTGTTTAACTTTAATAGAGTTCCCCCAGCTCTCTTCTTTTTTTTAGAAAAAATTGTAGTAAAGATATACACAACAAAACATCAGCCAATTCAACAATTTCTACATGTATGTGAAAGCTGGGCAATGAATAAGGAAGACCAAAGAAGAACCGATGCCTCTGAATTATGGTGTTGGCAAAGAATATTGAATATATCGTGGACTGCCAAAAGAACAAACAAATCTGTCTTGGAAGAAGTACAGCCAGAATGCTCCTTAGAAGCAGGGACGGCAAGACTTGATCTCACATACTTTGCACATGTTATCAGGAGGGGCCAGTCCCTGGAGAAAGACATCATACTTGGTAAAGTAGAGGGTCAGCAAAAAAGAGGAAGACCCCCAACGAGATAGATTGACACAGTGGCTGCAACAATGGGCTCAAGCATAACAACAAGTATGAGGATGGCACAGGACCGGCCAGTGTTTCATTCTGTTGTACACAGGGTCTCAACGAGTCACAACTGACTAAACAGCACCTAACAACGTGCATAATTTGGTGACATTGATTATGTCCATGTTGTGCAACCATTATCCCTATCTTTTTTCCAATTAGTCTACCACCATTAACATAAACTCAGTGCCCCCTAAGCAAAACCTCCCCTTTTCCTTTCCCTTCCCCTGCCGTGGTAACCACTAATAATCTTCGGTTTCTTTATATTTGCTTACTTCATGTAAGTGAGATTATATAGTACATGACCTTTTGCAACTGACTTATTTCACTCAGCATAACATTTTCAAGGCTTATCCATGTATCAGGACTTCATTTCTCTGTACAGCTGAATAATGTTCCACTGTATGCTTCCATCAGATTTTCTTTATCCATTCATCTGTTGGTTGTTTCCATCTCTTTGCTATTGTGCATAATGCTGCAATGAACACTGGTGTACAGGCTTTTGTTTGCATTCCTGTTCTGGGATGCTATTAAGTTATTTAGAAACAGCTTGATCTTTTCAGTATTGCTTTTATGACTTGGAAACCCTGGTGGTGTAGTGGTTAAGTGCTACGGCTGCTAACCAAAGGGTCGGCAGTTCGAATCCACCAGGTGCTCCTTGGAAACTCTGTGGGGCAGCTCTACTCTGGCCTATAGGGTCGCTAGAGTCGGAATTGACTCGATGACACTGGGCTGGGTTTATGATTTGCTAGGCAGAGCCAGAGAAGTGCACAGTCTAGGGTTAATAATTTCCCATTACTGGGGCTAGACCTTTCTGGGTACTCTATCCAGTGCCCCCTGGATTATGGCCTCAAAGGAGCAGGGACTGTTCTTGATCTCCTTCGTTTTCTCTGTGTAGTTCTCCCCTCTCTGGCACTCTGTCCTACAGACTCCGGCCACTCGTCTTCCTGGACTCTCGGCTCAGAGAGTCCACTGGGTTCTGCCTGGGTTCCCCCTCCCTCTACCAAGACCAGAAAACTCTCAAGGCAATAAACTGGGGAAATGTCAGTGTTCATCTTCTTTGTTTCCCATCTCTCAGAGACCACTATCGTTTGTTGCCTGATGTTCAGGGTATTAAAAACTTTTTTCATATATGTTGTCTGGGGTTTTTCGGTTGTTTCAGGTAAGAGGGCAACTCTGGTCTCTGTTGCTCTATCTTGACCATTTTGTTGTTGTTTCAGTAGGAGGGTAAAGTCAATCCTTGTTGCTCCATCTTGGCCGGAACCATAGACTTTTAGGTAGTTTCCAGCATGGAGTTATTGTAAATAAAAATGCTATGAACATTCTTAAGCACGCATTTTGGTGGGTATATGCACTCATTTCTCTTGTGTAAGTACCTAAGAGTGTAATAGACTTGTCATGAATACGGATATGTTTAGCTTTACGATACATTGCTGCACAGTTTTCTAAAGTGGTTTCACCATTTTTAACTCCCACCAGCAATGTATGAATGTTCCAGTTGCTCCACATCCTCCCAGCACTCCACAGTGTCAGTGTTCTCCATTTTAGCCATTCTGGTGGTATCTCACTGAGATTTTAATGTGTAATTCTATAAGGATTAACGATGAGCGCCTTTTCACATGCTTATTGGCCATCCGGATATCCGCTTACCTGAAATGCGTGTTTGCCTGTTAAAGTCTTTTGCTTACTTAAAAAATTGAATTATTTAACTTTTTCTCAATGATTTGTAAGGGTTCTTTATATATTCTGGGCATTAATCTTTTTTCACATGCATCACTGTATCTTCTCTCAGTCTATGGCTTATTTTTTCACTCTTTATCATAGGGTCACCATGAGTAGGAATCAACTTGACAGTAACTAAAAACAACACCACAATGTATTCTGATTAAACAAAAGTCCTCAATTTTAATGTAGTCCAATTCATCAATACCTTCTTATGGTTAGTATTTTTTGTGTCTTATTTAAGAAATCTCTGCCTACCCCAAGTCATGAAGATATTCTCATATGTTTTCTTCTGGAAGCATTACTATCTTCTCCTTCCTCCTTCTCAAATACAGCAGCAGTAATATGCAAAGCTTTTATATAACCTAAAACTTCTTTTTACCCTTCTATAGAGTTTCTCTTCAATATCCAACTGCCTAACATTTTCAAGAGGCAATTTGAAGGCCATTGGCTGCACATCCTACTGCAATATTAAACCGTTGCCATGGGGTCAATTTAGACTCATAGTCACCCTGTAGGACAGAGTAGAGCTGCCCCTTTGGGTTTCCAAGGAGCAGCTGGTGTATTCAAACTGCTGACCTTTTGGTTAGCAGCCAAGCTCTTAACCACTGTGCCACCAGGGCGGCTCCACTGCAGTACTAGTGGGCTTTAAAGATATCACAAGGTCTTCCTCCGCTGTCATTGCCACTTGCTAATCAGTTAGCAAAACAAATACTTCACTTCTCCTTTAACTTTGTCCTGTAGTGTTTTTGTTCTTTTTTTAAAAAGTTTCTCTAAATAACAGGTTGAAGAGGGGTTCCTTTTTGCCGGTGGCCATAGGGATAGGTTTTTATTTCCTTCTTCTAGTTTTTCATAGATTTCTAAATTATAATAAGGATGCATATTTTGAATAAAAGAGTAAACTCTTTTTTTTAATTGAGCAGTTGTGATTAAAGTGTGTATGTTTGTGTTTCCCTTGTAGGTGCTGTAAGCTACGGTGTTTCACAATTCTGCCTGCATAGATTATGTTGACCATATGCTTTCTGACTTGTAATACAGCCTGCTCTGTGAATGTCTTGAATGTCTGTAGGGCAGACAGTAGAACATTTTCATTAATTTAAAAGCTTTTTACAATCTACATACTTCCCTTGCTAATAACATGCTGTTTTCATCAAAGTCTTGGTCAAGATTTTCCTACTCTTGGTCTCATCTTGTCTGCAAATGGAGCCACAGAAAGTATTTTTTAGTATAATCATTGGCCAAGTAGCATTAGATAATGACTAAAAATAGAAGTTAAGTAACCCTTTGTGATATTGTTCTTTTTGCAGGAGAAAGAAGACTTCTGGATAGAAGTATCTGGAAGGAGCTACTTAGGTTCTCTGCACCACGGTCCTGTTTTCCTGCACTATTAAGAGACAGCATTTATAGATGCGGACCCAGTCGGCCGAGCAGTACTCAGAAACGCATATTTTACTTGACAGCGTTTACAAATTATGTCTTTGCCTCAGAATAACTTACTGTAGGAATGCTTCCATATGCTGAAGTTGGACACGCCATTTAATGAGAAAGAAAAAAAAGTCTTTTAGCATCTAGTTTTCATATGCATGCTAAGTTACAATATGCAGTTGCAAATTAGTAATGCGGTCCCTCAAGAATTTACCATAAATGGTTTTCTAATTCTTTCTGCTGCGTTCTGCTAAAGATTGGGAGTGGGTTTTGTCATAAAACAATGGATTATGATTTATCTAAGTAATGAAAACAATTTGATATAGTGATCATAATTTTTATGTTTTAATGAAGAAAAATATATTTTTCCAAGTCCTTTTTGTTCCTCAAAGTCCCAGGAGGAGACAATTTCCAACTTCCAATTCCAAAGCAAACATTCTTTTTTTTTTTTTCTATTTTCTTCTTTTTTTATTGTGCTTTAGATGAAAGTTTACAGCTCAAGTTAATTTCTCATACAAAAATTTGTACACATATTGTTATGTGATACTAGCTGCTATCCCTATAACATGACAGCACACTCCTCCTTTCCACCCCGGGTCTCCGTGTCCATCCAACCAGCTCCTGTCCCTTCCTGCCTTCTCATCCTGACTCCTGACAGGAGTCACCCATCTGGTCTCATATATCTGCTTGAACTGAGAAGCACACTCTTCACAAGTATTATTTTATGATTTATAGTCCAGTCTAATCTTTGTCTGAAGAGTAGGCTTTGGGAATGGTTCTAGCTCTGGGTTAACAGAAAATCCAGGGGCCATGGCTTTGAGGTTTCCTCCAGTCTCAGTCAGACCATTAAGTCTGGTCTTTTTATGCGAATTTGAGTTCTGCACCACACTTTTCTCCTGCTCTGTCAGGGACTGTATGTTGTGTTCCCTGTCAGGGTGGTCATTGGTGGTAGCCAGGCACCAGCCTAGTTCTTCTGGTCTCAGACTGATGGAGTCTCTGGTTTATGTGGCCCTTTTGTCTCTTGTGCTAATATTTTCCTTGTGTCTTTGGTGTTCTTCATTCTCCTTTACTCCAAGTGGGCTGGGACCAATTGATGCATCTTAGATGGCTGCTCACAAGCTTTTAAGACCCCTAGATGCCACTCACCAAAGAGGGATGCAAAACATTTTCTTAATAAACTTTGTTATGCCCTTTGACCTAGATGTCCCCTGAAACCATGGTCCCCAGACCCTCCTGCTCTGTCCCTGAAAGTTTTGGGCTGTGTTCAGGAAACTCCAAAACAAATATTCTTGCAGTTAACTCCTCTGTCCTGCGTGTTGCTATGATGCTGAACAGGTTTCAACGGAACTACTAGAGTAAGACAGCCTAGGAAGAAAAGCCTGGTGATCTACTTCCAAAAGTCAGCCAATGAAAACCATATGGATCACAGGGTCTGATCCAGAACCGATCACGGGGATAGCGCAGAATCAGGCAGTATTTTGTTCCATTTTCCGCGGGGTCACCATGATCTGGGGACAAACTTACAACAGCTAACAACAACAACATCCAGATTTTGGAGCAGGTTTTAACAAATAATAGTCCACGAGCCAAACCTAGTCCACCGCTTGTTTTTGTAGATAAAACTTCACTGGAACACAACTACATTCATTCAGCTATGTATAGTCTATGGCCACTTTTGCACTACAACAGCCGAGTAAAGTAATTGTGACACAGAGTTATAGCACACAAAGCTTAATACATTCCCTAACTGGCCCTTTATGGAAAAAATTTGTCAAGCCCTGCTTTAGAGCATCTCCTTATTTTTCATCTTATACAGATAAATGGATGCTACCACCACCAATACTGCTTCTGCTGGTAAGTTTTTGAGGATGTCACCAGAATGACAGCCACAGCCCCGCAAAGCTCAGGTAAAATATCAACAAGAAGAAATCCACAATTTAAGAAGAAGGCACTGATTTTTTTCTTCTTCTCTTGGGTGAATGGCAATGACCCTAACAGACAAAATGCATGTATTTATTCTACTTAAGAACTGTTCTAAAATGTATGTCCTTCAAATAAATGAGTCGATAAATTATTTTGGGGAAAAAAAAATTTTACACTATCTTTCTTTTGCACATCTTTTAATATTTTGACCATGAGGTACCATATACTAAGATGTGATACTTGTTTTACATCTTTGACATCAACATTCTAAAATAACTTCATAAGCCTTTTCTTAATTTCTCAGAAAAAATACTTTTGGAATGATAAGGGTAATACCTATTTGGGCACCTTTTTGTTCACGTTCTGCATGTCGTTCAGGCTAACTTTTGAAAAATTAAGAGAAGCAGCAAAATAAATTGGCCCATTTATGAGATATTTTCTGCTATGATAGTCCATCCAGCCAACAACAGCAACAAAAAGAACACTGGTAGACTGGTTCTACTATTAGGATTAACAACCCCAAAAATTCAAACCTGTAATAAATAATATAACTCAGTAATGAAAACAGACAGTCGTCCTTTCTGATTCTTGAAATTATGAATGGGGATGATGCAGTGAAGGGGAAGGGTGAATTTCCAAGTGAATCCGATGAAATGATACCTGACCTTGGCTAGCTTTTCCATCCATCCAATCAGTCATTCAAGTATTTTATTGAGCGCCCACAACACGCCAGCCTCTATTCACTGGGAATATGGGCATATGGCAGAAGACAAGACAGGTAAGATTCCCACTTTCATGGAGCTAACATCCTAGGGAAGAATTCAGTACAACACTGGCTTATACTTGGCCCAAAAAACCAGTTGGAACATAATCCACAGGCCTAAAGGAAATTAGACTAACTAGACGAGTAGCACTCTCATCAAAAGTCAAGAAGTGCTCCTAAAAAGTGCTAGATCTAAGCAAACCTGTGCACACACTCTCTGTTTCCACCCCCTTCTCTCCTGGACTTCCCCTATCAAAACCCTCTCTCAGGAGAGGATCCCACAAACTCATTCACACTTAGGTACAAATGGCTGACAATTAATCCTCTCAGGGGAGTCTGCGTTTCATTACAGAGAGACAAATGGAGTTCCTAAGTAGCTGAAAGGGGCTTTAGGGCTTTCTCAGAATTTCTAGAGCTATGCCAAGCATCTTTTCTAAGGCAATATTCATCAAGCACCGGCTCTGTTGTAGGCCAGCATTAGGCCTGCTTAGGCAGCAGTGAAGAGTTCATTTACTAAGAAACACACAGAGCCTGAAGGACGCATACTGGATACTGTCCAGTTATCCCTCCAGACAATCTGCCCAGCCTTCTCCACCCAGCCCCATGACCCAGGAGGCTGGCCTGTGGGGACTGAGTCAAGAGCTTCTTGTCTTCTGTCTTCTGGTTGGGTTCACCAGCAGGTGTTGGAGGGCTGGAGGATAGAGCTTATTTCTCAGCTCCCTCCATGCCAGAATGCTGTGTCCCTCTATGAATCACAGCTCCTTTTTTTTTTTTTTTCTTTATAGCTAAGGCCACAGTTATAGCTACAGCTCTCTCTCTAATCATCCCCTCCCCTTGCCCCTGAAGGCCTAGAAGAGGCAAAAGCCCCACACTATGCTCCTTGCTGGTACTCCACCATTCCTTGGTGGTTTCTTTACGTGCCACCCACACCTTGGTACACAGTCTTTTCATTGGCCTCTTTTTAATAGTCCCACTCAATATGACACGAGTTGCAAAGCCAGCATCTCTCTCAGATCAGAGATGGGCTCCAGCACCAGCTGTACCTTTCACTTAGGGATGTCTTGGGACATAGGTGGGAAGGGAAGACTGGTGAGCATTTTATGAACAAGTCTTCTGCTTCGGATCAGCAGGTGACTCACCTCCAAAGAGGAGAAAGCTCAGGGTGGTAACAAGCGTGATCCCAGCCCCTCATGCAGATAGGGAAAGCCTCTGAGCACCCATGGCTTACCTTTCTGTGTTCAGTGGAGGGCTGTGGGCAGACGAGCTGGAATCCAAGCAGCAGGAGGGAACCCAGGACACTGAGAAGGAAAAACAGCAACAGACTGAGCTATGAGTGTGTCCCAGGCAGCAGCAGACAGTGGAAGGCAGCATCTCATCATGGGAAGGGAAAGAACAGTCCCACTTGGACTCTGGGATGTGATCATTAGAGTACAAAGAGCCAGCATCCCCTCTTCCCCTCCTCCTCCCCCCCGCCCCTTCCCCGAGGAAGCACAGTGCTGGGAGAAGGGTCCAGCCAGCCTGCATGGGGTGGATCAGGGATCAAATCCCAGCTTCACCACTTACCAGCAGGGCTTCTACATCAGGATACTGAACCTCCTTGAGCCTCAGTCTCCTCTTTTGGAAAATGGGGATAATAACAGAAGCTGGCTGGGAGGTTGGGGGAAAGACTGAATAAGACAATGTGACGTGCCTGACACAGAGTTTGTTTGGTCCTGCCTGCCGGAGGCAGTGAGATCTGTGCAAAACTGGGGGTTCTGAGAAGTGGGGGTTCGGAAATGACCCAGGGAGTTTCCCTCCTCCACCCTGGGCTTTCCTCAGAAACTCTCCCCTGCCTGTCCTTAGCCCCCTGGTGTTACATATGTCCTCCATGGGCAGGATTAGCTGCATCAAGCACCCCCACCCCCAAACCCTGATCAGGGCTTGTCATCAACTAAAGGAAAGCTGTAGAAATAGGAGCTGGCTGGCCCCAAGACAGCAGGGCGTGCTGGAGAGAGCAGGACACTTTGGATTCAAGCACATCTAGGCTAGAATACACCATTCCCATCTAGGTGATCTTGGGTAAGCTGATTTCTTCGGGCCTCAGTTTTCTCCTTGACTGTAAGGATCGCTAAAGACGACAGAGCTGAAAGCACCCAGCGTAATTAGTTAATAAGAGGGGAGACAAGTGTTCTGCCAATGACCAGAAAAGCTGCCCTGGAAGTCTTCCAGGAAGAGGAGGGGCACCCGAAACAGTGGTGGGAAAAGAACACCTCTTGTTTTCTTAAGTGTGTCCTTACTGGATCCAGCTTGTCCTCTAAACCAAGGACGTGTGCATCGCCACTCAGGACTGCACACTCCTTGGTTGTGTGACCTTGGAAAAATCACCTTCTCTCTCTGCACCTCAGTTTCCTCATCTGTAAAATGGGAATCATACAAGCTGCCTTGCCTACCACAGAGGAGTTAAGGTGAGATAAAGCCCCTTATGAACCTGTCCCTACAAATCTGAATCATCTGTAATACATCCTGGCACTGTTTACTCATTTAAAAAGAAAACCAGGTTGGTGTGGTTTTGTCAAAGAAAAACAAAACAAAACAAACAAACAGCAGCTCCATAAAGGCCTTACACCTCAGTTCCTCAAAGCTCTTGGCAGATGCTGAAGCCACATATTTGTACTGCAATCGTGCGCAGTTTT
The DNA here is from genome assembly GCF_024166365.1 of Elephas maximus indicus. NCBI lineage: Eukaryota > Metazoa > Chordata > Mammalia > Proboscidea > Elephantidae > Elephas > Elephas maximus. Next base: position 61,414,105 of record NC_064831.1, on the reverse strand, counting down.
GCACAACCACTGACCCTCATCAAGGCTGTGCTTCTGTTAACATTCCAAAAGGCCAGGAGAGGGAGGGAAATATTAAGGAAGGAAGATCCTAGGTCTCAGCGGAATCAATCCCAGGCAGGTTGTCTGGTCAGGTCTACTTCCAGATATTTCTACAGTTTGTTCCCTCACCTCTTCAAGTCTCTCTGCTCACTGTTCCCTTCTCCACAAGGCTCCCCTGACCCCACAGGAGGCAGCACTCCCTCTCCCAAGCAGTCGCCATGGAGCTGATTCCAACTCATGGAGACCCCACGTGTGTCAGAGTAGAGCTGTGCTCCACAGGGTTTTCAGTGGCTGATTTTTCAGAAGGAGATCGCCAGGCCTTTCTTCTGCAGAGCCTCAAACTTCCAGCCTTTTGGTTACCACCACCCAGGGACTCCACTCCCTCTCCTAGCCCACCCCTTTTTTTTTTTTTTTAGCAATTACTATCTCACATACTGTTGTTTTTATTTGTTTAAAATACGTCCCTCCCCCTACTAGAATGCAAGTTCCCTGAGAGCAGGGAGTTTGCTCTGTCACTACTTTATCCCCCAGCATCTAGCCGAGTGCTTCCTCTACAGGAAGAACATAACTCACTGCACTAACCAGTGACGCTTCAGCATCGGAGCAACCTATGAAATTTCAAGGTAAGGGGGAATCGTGTGAATTCACACATTTGAAAATGTCCAAAGTAACTGTGAGAGCCTTTTAAAGCTCTTTTATGAAAGGTTTATAAAATCAGTTGTGCTTTTGAATTTCTAAGTGAACCCTCCCCCTCCCCAAAAAAATCCCCATAGGATATACATGAGGCAGGACAGCAATATATTGGCGCCTCTCGCTGCAAATATGCACCGCAAGTTATATTTAGATGTTCAAATACTTCTTTTTCTTCATCTAGCTGGGCTCTAGTGAAGCTGAAATGCATAGAGATGCCCAATAAAATTCATTCTAGGGTAAAATCTTAGTTATTAAATGGACTCTGCTCTGAACAGAATAGAATAAATCCCCCCAGAGGGAAAATTATTCTTTGGGCTGCAATAATAGCAGCCAGAGCAATATATAACCCCAGGGAACAGGTGAAATCCTGCCAAGAGCTGGAAGGTTCCCACCCCTGCTCAGCCGACTCTGCTGGAGGGTACCCCACCCTGCTCACACATACCTATCTAATTGGTAGTTTGTATCCGTGCTCACACCTCTTCAAAACACCGACAATCTAGCCCAAATCCTTGTTCCTCCTGCCTCAATCTGAAATTAACGTCTGGGGAACCAGAGAGCGTGTGTGAGTGTCTGCGTGCACCGCTCGTGTGTTATTTCACTCCGATAGTTTGCTTTGGCAAACGGCTCCCAGCTTGCAACATTTTGACAGATTGAAGGCTACCAGGGCCTTTGGCAAACAAATTGCACGCTCCCCTCCAAGCAGCAGGGAAGCTGCATTCCTAACAAGACTTTCCTGATTCACCTTGCAGGTGACACAACCCATTTCACACCACAAAAAAAAAAAAAAAAGGTTATGTCGTTTATCCAGCCCTGCTGTAGATTCTAAGCACTCAATCATTTTATTTCCTCATGTAGAAAATACTGCTCATCGAAATTCAGTACAAGATTTACACCATGGAACTGGGATTCCGGCTTCTGTACTGGCCCCAGCCAACCCCCCACCCCCTCCCCGTCACTCCCAGCTCCAGGGGTGGGATCAGGTCAGGGCCACTGTGTACCTCAGATTACCTCAATGACCTCAACACCACTTGAGCGTATCAAGTAGCAAAACAAGGAAAACAGCAAAAAATAATCTTTGCTTCTTTCCTTCTTCAGTTAATACAACCCAAGAGATATTTTGGGAGCAACCTGATCACTAATGAAATTATATGGAATTTAGCAAAAGAGAGGCAAAAACTCGCGTGGAAGTCAACGCCCCACCTACTGCAGTCTGGGGACCAAAACTTTTGCTCAGCGTGCATTTTACCTAGTTCAGCTCAGTCCCCTCCTTTCCCTCACAGCAGTTAAGAATAAAGGCAGCAAGGGAGGAAGATGGTTACAAATGACATTAGCTGCTCCTTGGAAACCGTACAGGGCAGTTCTACTCTGTCCTATGGGGTCGCTATGAGTCGGAAACGACTCGACAGCACCTAACAACAACTATATTTTTATGTAAATAATGGGTGCCTTCTATGACTGCCAGTAGCACCCTCCTCCTGCGAGGTATTTTCGTAAGCCCCACTATGCCAATTTTTTTACACGTTTCTATAAAAAAAAAAAAAAAATTAACATAGCATGCTTACGAAAATACCTCGCAGGGAGAGGGTGCGCGTTATTTGCGTAAAATAGGGTAAATGTTTACCGCTGACCTCAGCCCTTACAAGTATTATTTCATTTAGTCTCCACAACTATGTTATCAGGTAGATGCTTTTATTATACCTATTTCACAGATGACGAAATCGAGGCACAGAGAGGCTAAGTCATTTACTGAAGGGCCCACGCACCTGAAAAGCAGCAAAGCCTGATTGCACATCCCAGCGGTCAGACCCTCAGCCTGGACTCTAACCACTGTGCACTGAGGCTTCACTGGGACACAACACAGTTTTACAAACCAAGCATTTGCCATTGCGTCCTGTGAGTTTCCCTTCCCAAGCCTCCTGTGCTACAGTACGAGGCTGTAGCTGCACACATCCGTTTTACTTTCTTCCATTGCTTGCAAGAATAATCAGAAAATAAATGGATGCAATAAAGCTTCATTTATCCAGCTTCACTAGAGAACACTTAAAATTTCAAAATAATTGGCGCTTACGATTTAAACTTCAAACTTTAAAAAAAAAAAATGATTTCCCCTGCTTTCTTACACAGTGGGTGCTGAGCTTAAGTAGCCTTTCTTAGATGGTTCTGAGTCCCCAGAGTGAATATCAACCCATCTGTGCTGCATAACGTGGTGGTCTTTGGAGCACAGACCTCTTTGCCCCTAGGTTCTCGAGCCCCAGAAGCCTGGGACTCTGAATCCAGTCGAGCCTGTGCCGTCTCCTCACCTGCTGCTGGCATTGCTCACTGTACTACAGTGAGCCTGCCTCCTCTTAACCCGGCTCCCTTCAGGCCTGCCATGAGCTGGAAAGCCTTCAGAAAACCAAGCTGCAGCCAAACCACGACCAAACAGGCTCTAGGAATAGGCCTGCCTGGCTTTCATGGAGTGAAATATTTCCACTGTGGAGCATGGACTTAAGGACACTGCATATTAGTTCTTACTGCTTATTTCCAGGTTCTCAGCTCTTGAAGCCATTTGTGCTTTCTGGAGCAGAGCCTCTGGAAAAGTGAGGTGTTCTCTCGCGGCACAGCTAAAGACACAACACCTTCTGGTTAACCCCAGTACTCAATGATAGGCTTTTTGAGAATACAGTTTCTAATACATTTTACTAGCTACTAGGACCATCAGCACAGTCTCAGTCCATAGACAAGGCTAATAAGTAGCTCATGAATAAAAGAATGGAAGGGTAGAATGAAGTGAAGGGCAAAGAAAGAAAGAGAGGAGAAGAGGGAAAAGGAAGGTAGAAGGAAGGAGGGGGAGGAAGGAAATACCAGTTACTAACATAATGCAAAGGAGCCCTAGTGGCTCAGTGGTTAAAGTGCTCAGCTGCTAACGGAAAGGTTCTCGGTTCGAAACCCACCAGCAGCTCCGTGACAGAAGAGACCTGGTGACCTGCTCCCATAAAGTTTATAGCCTAGGAAATGCTATGGGGCAGTTCTGCTCTGTCACATAAGGTCACTACGAGTAAGAATCGACTTGACAGCATGCAACAACAGCAAAGTAATACAAAATGCTGCTGTGACTCTGACATTTTTCTTCAATAAAGTGTTCTCTGTAAGTGTACCCCAGAATTCCATGCAAGAAAAAATAGAAGAATTTGAAAAAGGAAGACAATCCTAAAGTAGAGATTACTATAAATTGGAGTTACTGGTTCTAATCTTTAGGGGTCAATGTTAGCCTCAGGCAGGTGAATCCCCTTGGGTCTGTCAGGAATGGGTAGTTGGCTACCCACTTACCACACCTTGACTCCATTGATCCCTTTTGGGTACAGAATATTCCAACTAAGCCTGTAGTCAAGCACTGAGTGATGAGGACAGGATCCAGGTGCAGCGCTATGCCAGGCACAAAGAAAAATCAATTCTGTCTTGAATGCTTGCCATCACTCTATAGGTTGTGGTTTGCCAGGGCAGTCCTCCAATAAACTATTTTATTTCCTCATAGCCTCTGTGCCTGCCATTCAGATAGCTCCTACCAGGCTTCCCACAGACAAGATTCCAGCAGGCCCTTCACTAGTATGCTTCTCCCGCCAGGAAGAGTTGGGTTCACATAGAACCACGATCCCAAGTCTGTTTATGCCAGTTGTTCTTGCCTTTTTAATTCTCTAAAATATCCAAACAGCACACAAATCCAAGAAATAGAGCAAAAAAGAAAGAGTAGTTATTATTAGTTGTTTCTACAAAAACTAAGTTAAATGCTTTGTAAACATTCAATAAAGGCAAAACCAGAAAACCAAACCCAGTGCCGTCGAGTCGATTCCGACTCATAGCGACCCTATAGGACAGGGTAGAACTGCCCCAGATAATTATTAATTTAGTCATTCAACATTCAACACATATTTATGACTCGTCAACTGGGTAGTGGCTTAGGTGCCAGGCTACACAAAATCTGCTCTGTCTTATTAACGCCATGCAGTTTAACACTTAGGATCCAGGCGTCTCCTCTCCTCTGCTCCCATCCTCCATCCTCTTATGTTTCCTAATCTCCTCAGCCCCTTTTCCTGGTCATTGGCATAAGGCCAGGAGTTCCTGGGTGGTATAAGGGCTAAAACAATCAGCTGCTAACCAAATGGTAGGCAGTTCAAGTTCACCCAGAGATGCCTCAGGAGAAAGGCCGGGTGATCTACTTCTGAAAAATCAGCTGTTGAAAACTCTACAGGGCACAGTTCTACTCTGACACACATGGGGTCACCATGAGTCAGGTCAACTTGATGGCAACCGGTTTGGTTTTTTGGTTTGGCATAGGGACACTGACTGACCTGATGACCCTTCCTAATTAGCACACATTTCTTCACCCATCAGGTAAATGTCAGTTTTCCCTCGTCACTCATACCTTGAATATACTTGGGGAATTTTTTTTCCTATACATACAAACATATTCTCCTAACCCATTTCTTTCTTCTCTCTCTCTCTTTCCTTTACTCCCTCCCTGCCCCCTTTCTGTAGTCAAGATCTTTTCAGTTGTCCCAAATAAAGCCACCTTCCTCTGTCTCATTTCCTCAGTCCCTCGTGGTAGCATTTCTAAGCTAAGTAGCTGACACGCATTTAAGTAATATTACTTTACTGAAGTGTGTATCAAGGAAAAGAAAAGCTTCAAGTTGTAGAAGACTAAAACCAGACGCTTGATCTAGGGCCATCAACCTGTAAAATACCTAAAATGATCCAGAATTCTCCTTCATAAGATCTATGACAATCACCATCTAACTCTATAATCTTCCTAATTATGTCTGCATTTCTTCAAAAACTACTATTCAAAATCAAAGTCACTGAATCAATTTTATTTCCTGCTTTAACTACTTCTTTGGCATTTTCAATAGTTTTGTTTTCTTCTACCTTTTCATTTCAAACAAAAAAAAATGTCAGCTCTACTAAAACCCTCCAAGAGGTAAAGGAAGAGCCCCAGGCCAAGCAGACTGGCTCTAAAGAGATATTGGCTGGTCATGATAGGCAGCCATCATCATTTATTATACTGCTTCTGGCAAGAAAAATGGGTTTCCTTCCACTCAATTAAGGAACAAACAAATGTGTTATTGTGTATCTCTCCTCTCCGCCCCCCCTCCCCCACACACATACACACACAAAAAAGACACACCGTTTGGAGCAAGTCTTTAAGAAATATAAGCACTTCTGTATCCCTTGTTGCTCTTTCCTCTCTAAATTGTAACAGATGACCCTATTAAAACCAAGCCTGTTGCCATCAAGTCGATTCTGGCTCATAGCGACCCCATGGGACAGAGTAGAACTGCCCCATATTGTTTCCAAGGAGCACCTGGTGGATTTGAACTCCCAACCTTTTGGTTAGCAGCCGTAGCTCTTAACCACCATGCTACCAGGGTTTATGACAAATATTCCTTAATCTAGCACTGGGCTACCCTTTTATCCAAAGCAGGGCTTTTAACCAGTTAGTCCCGGCTCTCACACTCCTGCTGACAATTTGCATTTCTAACAAGTTGTCAGGGATTGAATTGTGCCCCCCCCCAAAAATATATGTCAACTTGGTTAGGCCATGTGTGGTTGTCCTCCATTTTGTGATTGTAATTTTATGTTAAAGAGGATTAGGGTGGGATTTGCAACACCACCCTCACTCAGGTCACCTCCCTGATCCAAGGTAAAGGGAGTTACCCTGAGGTGTGGCCTGCTCCACCTTCTCTCGCTCATAAGATAAATAAATTTTGAGAACCACTGCTCTACTAGCGGTTCTCAGAATTGGCCCCTACTCCCTAATCCTAACCCGCATCATTAGAATTGCTGGGGAGCTTGTTAGAAATGCAAATTGTCAGCAGGGGTTGGAGAACAGGAACTAACTGGTTTAAAGCCCTGGTCCAAACAGATATGTTCTGAAATTTTCATGGTATCCAAGGTTGAACGACAACCCCCTAACTATCTCCACTGAGAGTTAAAATCTTAGTGCCTCTTCTGGTACTGAGCTTATCTGTGATTCTTTTAATTACTACAGACTTAAGCAGGGCAAAGATATACCCTTGCTGCCTTAATACCCAGGGCTTCTCTGTCTCTCTCAGTAAGGGGGAAGCTGGCTTTCTGTCTCTCTGTGGCTTGGCAAAAACTGAGGGATTTTGAAACTAAATCTCTGCATATCAGAATAGTGAATCCCTTAATGTTTTTTTTTTTTTCTTTCAGGAATCTCCTTGGCAGCTCACTTTAATTTTAACCTGTCCTCTCCATAGGTAAAGAAATCCTCCAGCTTTTCCAATTGATCTTTATACATTTAGTTTCCTTAATAAATATACTTAAAAACAGAAAACCTTACATTTGTGTGTGTGTGTTGGTCATCTACCAATTTTGTCAAAGGCACCCCTACTCTTAAAGTTACCATAGACCTTTTCCCCAGGACATTTTCAAAAGCATTTAAACAAAAAACACTTTTTTTTGGGGGGGGGGGGTTAAAAAAGATTTACATGGCATTAAAAAAATTAAATAAAACCAGGGAGTCCTCAGGTGGTGCAGTTAATGCACTTGGCTGCTAACTGAAAGGTTAGAGGTTCGGTCCATCCAGAAGTACCTTGGAAGAAAGGTCAGGTGATCTACCTCCAAAAAGTCACTATTAAAAACCCTGTGGAACACAGTTCTACTCTGACACACACAGAGTTGCCATGAGTTGGAATTAATACTACAGTAAATTTTTTTTTTTTTTTTAAAGCTACAAAATGGTTAATGGGTAACTGGTTTACGAAGAAGAAAACTTGATGGAAATCTCCAGCTGAGATCTCCCAGAGAATCCATCCTCATGACTCATATTTTCTTTCCCCAGTCCTGACAGCAGGACTCTTGGAGAAATACCCTGCTGAGCAGCCCTGGTCAGACCATCCCTTCAGCAGGGCTCTAAAAGCCTGTCCAGACTTGCAGAGACCTAACACTAGGACAACAGAGCCACGTTTAGCTTTCAACTATGCCCACCCCGCTAATTTCAAATCTATGAGCAATGTCTCTGAAATAATGCTCAGCTTGGGGTGGGCCCATCAGCCTCCCTCTGGCGGGGGATGGCCTTCAGACCACACGCCATGCTCAGATCATTACAGGAGGCTAACTGTTTGCAGGGACATCAATTAAAATTCCAGGACATCAAGAAGAGACTTTGCAAAAGGAACTTCTCCCTAGAAACCCCCTTCCTGTGTAGCCCGGGTGGCCCCATACTTGAGGATCCTCAAGTGCTTTGAGGGGCCTTTCTGATGGCAGCCAGACTTACACCTGCTAACAACCACACGTCGAGCCCACCTTTGATCATGCCATTGCTCTTTGTGTCCAGTTCAGTGTCGGACTGTGATCTTCATGTCTCTGCTTCCCACTGAGCCCTAGTGCTCAAATTTACTGTCGTCCCCAAGTGGCCCAGTGGGCCAAGTGCATTTCTCACTAGTCTGCGGTTTGAAGTGATATTTTGGAGCTTCCACAAACAGGATGAATGTTTTATGTCTTAAAATCTCTCTTAAACTATTTTTGAAGCTATGGTTCAAAAATGCACACATGTTAATTTATATCAGGTACGAAATATTACCCCTGAAGAAACCATCACACATTACCTGGGGCTTCCCTGTTAATGGCTAGATCTTGCACAGGTTTCAGAAAGACATTTTCCCTGCTTTCTCTGACTGTATCTAACATGCTTGTGACTATGTCACTGATGAAGAGGATTGCAGCTCTGCACTGGTCTGTGGATTGCAAGCCCGCTCATGTCTGCTTAGGTAAAATTATACAAGCAACTATATGCCAAAGCTCATACACACACTACACTCAGTTAAAAGCCCAGCAGGGGCCCGGGAGCATCTGCCTGGCAAGTGCTCCAGCCCTGGTTGTGCAATCATGTGTGGTATCATCATAATAACATATTACAGATCATTTTACTTTTTATTCTAAGTTCTGGGTATATGGAGCTAACTTGCAGCTATAAAAAATAAATAAAAAACCAAAATATTCTTAGTGACTCAACTTCCTTAGTGACTCCATTTTGAAACAAAGAAAAAATCCTTTCTACTCTTTCCAGGTCCTGAATCAATTTATTTAAAGAGTATTCTAAGATTAAGGAGCCCTGGGGGTGAAGTGGTTAAGGCAATTGACTGCTAACCAAAAGGTCAGCGGTTCGAAACCACCAGCAGCTCCACAGGAGAAAGATGTGGCAGTCTGCTTCCACAGAGATTTACAGCCTCGGAAACCCTATGGGTCACTATAAGTCAGAATCAACTCGATGGCAGTGGGTTGATTCTAAAATTGCAAGATGAGCTGCACTGAAGAACTATCACCATCTACAAGTACTTACCTACAGGGATCAGGATTTACTTAACAGTATGCTAAAACAAAGTGAAAAAGTAATCTAGACACGGAGGCTGATGTACCAGCTACCATCTATAAATCCTGATTTGGAATTCTGGCATTGATCAAAACAGGCTGGTTGTTCTCACGTGTAAACTGCATGGTGGTGATGGCTGCAGAGCCTGGTGAACATACTGAATGTCACTGAGGTGTCCACATGAAAACGGCTGCAGTGGCAAATGTTTCGGAATATATATTTTACCACAATAAAATAAATAAATAAATTTATATTAGAAAATACTGCCATGATCTATCGTATGTATTGAGATTTTACACAGGCCTTTGACTGAAAAACATTTACAAAGCATTCTGTCAGCTTAAAAAAAAAAAAGTTCAAATATAACTCCCCTAAAAAAAATTTTCTTTTTTTTTAACAACATAGGCTATAGTTCAAACACTCTGGTCCTTATCCTGCGGGCTCTGCACGTAAGGAATCAGCTGCCCGTGATTTAAGCTCGCTAACCATTGGTATTTTGATCTACAAAATAGGGATAATAGTGCAATGGAGGTTCAGTGGTAGAATTCTCTCTTCTGTGCTCAGGGACCTGGGTTCGATTCCCAGTCAATGCACCTCAAGCTTCCAGGTCTACTTGGATAAGTGCTATGGCTGCTCATCAAGAGGTTCTAAAAACTAGCCACTGAAAATACTATGGATCACAATGGCCCAATCCACAACCAATCATGGGGAGGCCCAGGACCAGGCAGTGTTCTGTTCCCTGGTGCATAGGGTCACCGTGAGTTGGGGGCCAAGCTAACAGCAGCTAACACCACCACCTACTTCCCTCCTACGGTTGGTATAAGGACCACATGAAAATGCAGGTGAACATCACAGACACTTAGAGCAGAATGGACCAAAGAAGTCACCTTTTAAAAATCAATTTTGACATCAATTTACTCAAAATCTGTGGGGATAGAGCCAGAGAACAATATTTTTTAAAGGTCTTTGGGTAATTTTATTGGGCAACCATGGTAAATATCCACTTATCTAGTCATACCTTTATTTAAGAACAAAGTCTGAGGCCTAAACAAAGTCTCCCAGCAAGCAGTGGACCAGAGCTTGGCACCTGGGCCTTTGGATCTCAGGCCAAGCATCATCTCTCACCATAGGACCCAGCTACCTGGGCCTCGGGGCAGCAACCGATTACACGCATGTACACATTATGCCCAAATGATCAGTAAGATGCAGACACTTAAGGCCAGTTAGTATAAGAAACAGCAATGCAAAACTCAAATATCAAATTTCTCATTCTCCCATTTTCTTTTTTAAAGGTTTTCCCCTTACCTGAGAGAGCCCATGGAATAAGAAACCATGGTGCTGGGAGTCCAGGGAAGAGCTAGGGCTTCTCAGAGATGAGCCCTATCCTCTGCAGATGGAAGTGCTGTTCAGCTCCTACAGGAAGAAAAGCAATGTTATTTTTAGCATCATTTTCTCAGGAAGGTTCTAGACACCAAAGAGACACTGACAGTTCTCTGAGGAGTCTAAGCGGGCCAATGAAACCAGAAGTGGGCAAGGGAAGACATTTTTAAAAAATACCACTGCTCAGTTACCAGGATTTCCCAATTAAAATTTGATTATGTATGAACACGAGGTAACAGGTGCATGAAACACCCAGTAGTATCTCAGCGTCTGACCCACAGAAGATGTTCGATAAACTTCCAGCTTGATTACCTCAGACTCTGAGCTAATAGTGGAGATGACATTAGACAAACCTGCACTGGAAATCCAGCTCATCTATTATAGGCTACTTGACCATGAGAAAGTCATTTCACCTCTATCTATGTATCTGGGGTTCCCCAACCATACAGTGAGGGTAAAAATACTGCCTAACAATACAAAGAAGTACTGACACATACAACAATACGGATAAACCTTGAAAACTTTATGCTAACTGAAAGAAACCAGACACAAAAGACCACATATTGGGCGATTCTGTTCACAGGAAATGTCCAGAATAAGCAAATCTATAGAGACAGCAAGTAGATTCTTAGTTGCCAGGGGCTAGGGGTTAGGAGGGGGTAATGGCAGAGCATAGAGTTTCTTTCTGGGGTGACAGGATGTTCTAAAATTAGATTGTGGTGATGGTTGCACAATCCTGTGAATATACTAAAAACCACTGAATTCTACCCTTTAAATGGATAAAATGTATGGTATGTGAATTGTATCTCAATGAAGTGGTTTAAAAAAATACTGCCTTAAAAAAAAATGACTCCAGGTTGTCGTGAAGATTGAATGAGGTGATGTAAGACCATACTTAGCCCAGTGCGTGGCATGCAATGACACTCGACCAACGGTTGCTCTGACGATACAGAAGCAAGAAGAGGTCAAGCAACACTAAATCTGTTGTTGTTAGGTGCCATCAAGTTTATTTCAACTCCTAGCCACCCTACATGGCAGAGTAGAACTGCCCCACAGGGTTTTCTAGGCTGTAATCTCCACAGGAGCAGATCACCAGGTTTTTCTACCGAGGAGCCGCTGGGTGGGTTTCAACAGTCAACCTTTCAGTTAGCAGCCAAGCGCTTAGCCATTTTACTACCAGAGCGTCTTTAAAATGTGTTATCACAGGTAAAAACAAGTAGGCAAAACCCCTCACCTACAAATACTACTTTACTCAGGAGCCCTCACTAAACAGAATTTCCAAACATTATCAAGTAAGCCAACAGTCTCAAAGGCAAATGATAAATAGCAACAGAAAGACCCCAAACGAAGGTTTGGTTGGAATATAATGGAATTTAGGAAGAAAACGGCCTCCTCTTTCCTTGCATCTCCTTGCAGGGAAAGACAAATAAAAGAAGCATGGTTTCAAGGTGAGCCCAGGGCTCCTCGCTAATAAAGACCAAAATCATCGGTTTCCAAATCCCTTCCCAGGACTTCAAACGTTCTTCTTACTAGGAAGTCAGGGGACAAATTACCAGGAATTAAGAAGAGACAGTCATGAGAGCCAGAAAATTACATTTGCAGGGACAAAAAAAAGCAAACAAAACAAGATTTAAAAAGTTACCACCAGCCCTTTCTGGAGGTTCGTAAGGAAGTAAAGCCTCTTAACTGTAATCACTCCTAATTAGCCATCAGCAACTAATGAAATTACTCATGGTATTGAAGACCCTTCAACTCTTGGCTGTCAGCCAGGAGTTATACTGCGCTCCACCAGGAAGAAGGCCAACAAGTGTGAATTGGAACGGTTGTAACTCTTCCCCAGTTGAGGCGTGGTCTTCTTGCTCTTGGCTGGGGAGCAGGTATGCGAGGAGACGGGGAATTTAACTTAGGAGTCAGATGAAGTCTTTGCCAGACTCTGGATAATAATCCATAAATATTTATTCAATATGTGGTATGCTCAGTCCTTGAGGTGCGAGGGGAGTCCAGAGAAGGATGAGTCAGTGAGGACTCTCTTTAACAATCCAGCTTAGGTGAATAAGATTTAGGGTCACGGGAAGGTCAGAGAAAAGGATGTTGTTATCCAGAACCACAAAGGGGAAATAGTGTCACCTACAAACCCTAAGTACAAAACAAGTTAGTTCAAAAGAAGGGGAGTCCCTGGAAAGGGCTGGTGTGGCCTCGCCAAGTGTCTTAGTTACTTAATGCTGCTATAGCAGAAATACCACAAGTGGATGGCTTTAACAAATGGAAATTTATTCTCTCTCAGTCTAGGAAGTTACAAGTCCGAATTCAGGGTGCTAGTTCCAAGGGAAGACTTTTCCTCTCTGTCAGTTCTGGGGGAAGGTCCTTGTCATCAATCGTCCCCTGGTCTAAGAGCTTTTCAATACAGGGACCCCGGGTCCAAAGAACATACTCTGTTCCTGGAGCTTCTTTTTTGGTGGCATGAGGTCCCTCCTTTCCATTTTCTCATCTTTAAAATGGGGATACTATTTGTAACTACCTCAAAGTGTTATTGTGAGTATTCAATATTTATTGAGACTATGCATGGCCTGGCTGCTAGAAATACACACATACATACACATTCACACACTGCAGGCATGGTCCCTGCCCTCAAGAAAATTACAGTCTAGATGCTAGCAGATTACAGGTAGTCCCCGGCTTATAATGGGGTTTCGTTCAAATGACTCCGTCATAAATTGGTTCTGATGAAAGTCAAATACTTAATCTGTTTTTTCATTATTATTGTCTTTTATTATCAGTATCTTTATAAATTTGATCTTTATCTGTCTTTAGGGGTTGCAAACATTACATATAAACTTACAGACATGATGACATCAGCAAATTAACCGCTGCGACATTGTAAGCAGTGCATATTACTAACAAGAAGGTGTACAAACAAATAAAAAAAAAAACAGACGTTCATAAGTGCAGTTCATCATACCTTAAATACTTCATAAGTTGAGGACTACCTGTATAAACTTCTAACTAAAACATAAAGAAGTATAAAAACAAAATTGTGATAAACCAGTCGCTGTCGAGTCGCCTTCAGCTCACAACAACCCCATGTGTGTCAGAGTAGAATGGCGCTCCATAGCGTTTTCAATGGCTGATTTTTCAGAAGTAGATCGTCAGGACTTTCTTCCAAGGTTCTTCTGGGTAGACTCAGACCTCCAACCTTTTGGTTAGCAGCAGAGTGTATTAATTGTTTGCACCACCCAGGGACACCAAAATTGTGATAAGAGCCATAAAACAAAGTCCACCGTACCTCAGAAAGCATACTGGTCAGGGGTCAGAGAAGGCTTCTCTGAGGAAGTGATCTTTTTGCTGGAGCCTGAGGGGTGAGCAGGAGTTAGCTAGGTGAAGAGAGAGCTAAAAGTATGCAAGGGAGAGGAAATTGTGTGTATAAAAGGCCTAAGGCAGGACCCAGTGAGGCCTATGTGAAGAACTGAAAGAAACAGTGTAGTGGAAACAGGACAAACCAAGGAAAGCGTGGGGAGAGCTGACCCCGTACTTTGAGGTAAAATCCCTAGAATATGATAATTGAATGATTGAGGGAGATAAGGAAAAGAGAGGTGGCAATAATGACTCCCTCCAGATTTCTGGTGAGTGGAGGTAGCATAATGCGTTAATGTAGCTTTTCTGGTTTTGTCATAAAAGGAAGAACAATGTCGAGGAAAAAGGTTACATGTGGAACAGTGGTCTCCAGAGTAGGAAAAGAAGTCGACCAGCTTAAACACTAGGAAGCGGCCATCTAAGAAGCATCAATTGGTCTCAACCCACCTGAAGCAAAGGAGAATGAAGAATACCAAAGACATAAGGTAATTATGAGCCCAAGAGACATAAAGGGCCACATAAACCAGAGACTACATCAGCCTGAGACCAGAGGAACTAGATGGTGCCCAGCTACAACCGATAACTGCCCTGGCAGGGAACGCAACAGAGAATCCCTGATGGAGCAGGAAAACAGTGGGACGCAGACCTCAAATTCTCATAAAAAGATCAGACTTAATGGTCTGACTGAGACTAGAAGGGCCCCGAAGGTCATGGTCCCAAGACTTTCTGTTAGCCCAAGACTGCAACCATTCCTGGGGCCAACTCTTCAGACAGGGATTGGACTGAACTATAGGATAGAAAATGATACTGGTGAGAAGTGAGTTTCTTGGGTCAAGCAGACACATGAGACTATGTGGACAGCTCCTGTCTGGAGGGGAGATGAGAAGGCAAAGGGGGACAGGAGCTGGCTGAATGGACATGGGGAATACAGGGTAGAGAGGAGGGGTATGCTGTCTCATTAGGAGGAGGGAAACTAGAAGTACATAGCAAGGTGTATACAAGTTTTTATGTGAGAGACTGACTTGATTTGTAAACTTTTACCTAAAGCACAATAAAAAAAAAAAAAAGAAGAAGTCAACCAGGAGAACATCTTAAGTTATCAAGACAATTTGAAAACAGATTTACAACTACTGCTGATAACCACAAACCTCACCCTCTGTGTACTATGCCTTCGGATATTTGCTCATAATAGAAGGAAGCCATCATGATTAGCCTGTCATTATGAAATATTATTTTTTTCCATCTTCATCTCATTCTTTTAAAAGTTACATTTTGGGTGTATGTTTTAAACAGTCACACAATACGTTGATAGGTAAATAAATACATAACCAGGCATACTTTGGGGTCGCATACACATTTTTTTTTACTGATGTGGGTGTACGATCCAAAAAAAAAAAAAAAGTTGGAGCCCACTAGTCTAGTATGTTCTTTGGCCAACTTCTTCCCAGGTTTGATTAGTACTGTTTTACCTCATAATATGGTTGACGAGCTTCAACTAGGGCAGCAGAACTAGCTTTGCCATTTTCTCATTGTTTACTTGTACTTCCATGATTAAAGCAGGTCTGCTTTCCAAACTGAGGTCACGACCCATTTGTCTGTCATGAAATTAATTTCGTGGGTCATGACCAGGATTTTTTTTTTTAATGAAAGAGAAAATACCAGCATTTATCACTCATGGAAAGGGTAAGTATTTCTTCCTGTGGCTCACAGTCAGAGAAGTTTGAAAGCCCTTGCTCTGGAAGACCAGAAGTCCTCAGAGGATTCCAACTGTGATTTGGGGGAAGAAGATTGTAAAGATGAGGCAAAACCATATTATACAAGCCCCTGAAAAGCAGTGCTCCGAGAATTTTGATGAGATGGCAAGAAAAAGTCATTGTAGGTTCTGGAGTAGGGAGAGACCTGATGAAAGTGAGACTTTCTGAAAATAACATTTGGCAAGAGTGTGCCGAGTAGATTGAGTAAACATGCTATCTACGGAATTGAGTCTGCCTTTTGAGGTTTGCTTCTATTGATTTATAACCTTTCTTGACAGTGAACAAAAAAAATCTAACAATCTAGTTTCTGTTAGAACATATGCTCCCTGGGGGATGGAGGCCCCACCTTCTCTCCATTCCAGAAAGATCCAACAGGAAGGCTGAATAAGTCACCTCACTTGGTTCAAGCCAGAGTTGCAGTTCCCACACACAATGAAGAAGCAGGAGGCCACTAGGGCTCAGGAGGGCAGGGACAGAAGGAGAGGCCACAACAGATCTAACCCAGGGCAGGGAATAGCTCCTCTGACCCCAAAAGATGCCACTATACCCTGAACAACTATGCTATTCTGCTGTCCCTTGCCCACATGCCCACTGCTGATTATCTTTCCTGCCCCTTCTCCTCACAGGTTGACCAGAACTACTGGAAGAACCCACCGGACTTTAGCTTGTACCACACAAAAGGATCTTCTCAGCCTTTCAAGCCTGGCTTCACAAAGACCCACCTCGAAGCCACATTCCAACCTTCCATACAGTCTCCACTCCCCTCAATCACACTGCCCACTGGAATTCCCACACCTGTAAAACAACCACCCAGACAAACAAAAGCTCTAGTCTCTGGGGAGAGGAAGTGACTCACCAGCACAAGAATGAGGACCAGAGATTTTAGAAGGAGATAGTTCCAGACCCAAAGTTCAGCACCGAATAAAACATGGTGAGAACAAGGTCTCAGAACCTGCCTGTTCTGAAAGCCACCACCTGAGGTCATGAGAGATGGAAGTCTCCACACTGGGTGCAGATCTGTCCTGTCTTTGCCAGCCTCACCGACACGCTCTCCTGCCGGTGCCGCCATTTATACAGCACTCTTCACAGGAATCAGCTTTTATTAAGCGCATGATATGGGATGTTGGTCATATTAATTAATCCTCACAGCAAAACTGAGGCAACACAGCAAGTTGAGAATAGGGCTCAGACTTGAATGCAGACCACCGACACCAAGGCTCGTTCTCTTTTCACCCTATCATACTCACTTCCTCTCACCTAGAAGAAATACAACCAGAATGCTCCTTATGAGCAAGGATGGTTAAGACTTTGGCTCACTTGCTTTGGACACATCATCAAGAAAGATCAATCACTAGAAAAGGACACCATGGTTGGTAAAATAGAAGGTCAGCAAAAACTATGGAAACCCTCAATGGACTGACACAAGAGCCACAACCATGAAATCAAACATACCAATGATCATAAAGATGGCACAAGACTGGACAACATTTCATTCTGTTATACGTAAGGTCACCAGGAGCCTAAGGTGACTGAACTACAACTAACAACAACAACCCCCTACCTAATGAAGAATTTTACAATGCTAACCACTCAATAAATAAACGGATGAATGAATGAATGAATATTATCACAAGGGGCTGAGTGTACCTCACGTATCTGCTAGAAGGTGAATGGTTTGAGGACAACATGGGTTTGAGGACCTGACTGCTTATCGTGCCAAGAACATCACCTAGAGCAAAATGAACCAAGACAAGCAATTTAATAACCTATTATTTTCAGATAATAATAATAAGGCTGAGAATGCTATCAAACATCTACTGAGTGGCTACTATTTTTCAGACGGTATTCTAAGTACTTACCTATATTAACTTATTTCCCCTTCACAAAAACCCCTTGAACAAAGGTACCACTGGGAAACTGAGGTACTGAGAAGTCAAATCATTCAAATAGTAGATGGGAGACTCAGGATTTGAATGCAGGCAACCAGAGCTTATGCACTTAACCACTGTTTGACAATGCCTTCTACCTGCATACAAAAAGGGTTGGCTTAGATAATAAAAACAGGCTGACTGTGCCTGTTGCTGGTCCAGGTCTTTGTCCAGGTGTCATCTCAAATATCACTTTAGAGATGATGGAACTTTCTAGGGCTCAACATATATGCTGCATTGATTCCTCAAGTCACAACACAGCCGAGTGTCCACGTCTTCTCAGGGTTAGCACCAGTCACCCTGAAGTCCTTAGCCATTTGTAGGTGGAACAATCAAGTCACCAGCTAATGACCATTCAGTGCCTATTATGTTAGACTTTGTGCAAGACACTAAAGATGACAAGGCAGGATTCTTGTCCTTGAGAACTTTATTGAGGCAGATCAACACACACCCTCAAAAAATCAAAAACAAACCCATAATGACAATTACGATTATCTTAGACTGAAAGCCCGATGGGTGGTAGACACAAAAATAACCCCAACATTCCAAGGAAGTAAATATCACAGTGGACTTTTATTGTTAACACACATTATTCTTGCAATTATGCTAGTCACTGAGCTAAGAGCCTTAATCTTAGTAGATACTAGTATGATCTCCACGTTGCAGAGGAGAAAACGGAGGGGCAGTGGATTTGTCCATGGCCCACAGCTAATAAGTGGCAAAGCTGGTCTTCAAACCTAGGCATTCTGACTACAGAGTCCACGCTCTGAACTCATTCCTGACTGCCTCCTGGAGTGTTTCAGGATGCTTCCCACCAGGTGGGCTTTTAGAGAATTGGAGGAACTAGAGCTGGCACCCCAGGAACAGAAAACCAACACCTGGATGAAGGATCAGGTTTGGGGAAAGATGATTAAATAGACAGGAAAGCTTCTTAGCAGAGTCTTCAAAAACATCCAAGAGACTCTTGCTTTGGGGATAAACAAACCCTCTCGTGGAGAAAGAACATGGTATGAATGACAGAAGGCAGAGGACCAAGCATCCGACAATGCCCACGGAGCCAAATGGGGAGGCAAGAAGGAGCCATCTTGGAAGTGGCAACCAAGGAAGAAAGTACTGGAGAAGACTGTCCAACACTGTCCTGATATGCTAGCCAGGCCCAGGAGAAGACTGTGCAGAGTATCTCCCATTCACACTCCCCACAACTGAGAAGGCAGGGTGGATCCTGGAGAAAGAGCTTTGGCTGCAGAAAGGAGAAGGCAGCTGCCAAGAAGAGCAGCCAGACAGCAAGAGGCACAAAAAAGGGATGCTCTTATTTTTCAAAGGACCATCCCTGCTTAAAATGAAAAGATCACCCAAAGTGAGGGGGAGTGGTAAAGAGGAATACCCTTTAAGTAGTCATCATGAACAATATGGTGGGCAAATTCGCCAGCTAACAACGGGAGGCACAGGACAGAATCTAGAAGCTAACAATAGAAGAGAAAGCAATTGGCCCAGACATTATCTGCTTACGTTTGCCTCATGCTGGATGAGGAGATTCTCAAAGGCTTTATGGTTGTTAACTGCCCTAGAGTTGGCCCCTCCACGCACAACAGAAACACTGCCAGGCTCTGAACCAGCCTCATGGTCAGTTGTGGACAGGACCATTGTAATCCGTAGGGTTTTCACTGGCTGATTTTTGGAAATAGATCACTAGGCCTTTCTTCCTTGTGCTCCTTAGGCTAGTAGCTCTGCTGAAACCTGTCCAGCATCATGGCAACACCCAAGCCTCCACTGACAGACAGGTGGTGGCTGCATATGAGATGTATCAATCAGGAATCAAATCTGGGTCTCCCACACGGAAGGCAAGAATTCTACAACTGAACCACCAACACCTCCATTCCTCAACGGCAGGGGATATGTTTTACTCATCTTTACAAATGTCCTGTCACAAGACATACTGCCTGGCACAAAGGGAGCATGCAATAAAATTTGATGCATTAACGGATGAACAAATGAATGGATGAAGAAAGGAATGAATAGCATGTGTTTCTAATAGAAAGCAAGGCCTATGTCTGGTTTCTCTATATGCTATTCCTGTTGACAGTAAATGCTGACAGATGGCCGGAGGAGTAGAATGAAGGTGCCAACCCAGAATGAAGGTTAGCCCTGCCTTCATGAAGAGTCCAACCCTCCCAAGACCTCTGGTGGCAGTCATCAATCGCCACAGCCCTTTCAGGAAATCCTGCCCAAGGTCCCAGGGTATTCAGGGAAGCTGACCCTGGAGCCCCAGGCCTGGTCACGCTTCCAGCCTCTTCCTGCTATGCTGATGACAGCCAAAGAAATGTCCCCCACACGCCCTCGGCTACCGTCTTTTCCCTTTTTTCCTGTCACATTCATATTCGGGCACAGAACTCAGTTCTTCTCATTGAACCCCATATTTCAGATCGGCTGGCTTGCCCAAAGCAATGTGAAAACCCACAGAAGCTGAAAATCCTGAAAAGACATGGAGAAGACCTATTGTAGCTTTCAAGAAAACCTAGTACTGCTGGGTTGATTACCCATTTAGAAAAGCACCTAGCTTCTCCATCCTTGGAAACCCTGGCAGCATAGTGGTTAAGAGCTATGGCTGCTAAACAAAAGATCAGCAGTTCAAATCCACCAGGCGCTCCTTGGAAAGTCCATGGGGGGTAATTCTACTCTGTCCTATAGGGTCGCTATGAGTCGGAGTCAACTTGACGGCAACGGGTTTTGGTTGGCTCTCCATCCTTGCCTAGAGAAAGAAATCAGGTAATCAGTACAGGTTAGTTAAGGATTTCAATACAGATTACATTTTTGTGATCATTAACATGGACGTGGCTTATATTTGTTTTCAGTCCTAAAAACTGTTTCCCAGTTAACTGAGGAAAACATTCAAGGGCAGAAATGTCAGGCAGACAAGATATTTAAAAGGAACAAGCCATGTGTTCTTGCTTCTGTACAAAGTTGCTTTTTCAATTTTGGAAGACATGATACCACAGACTAGAGAGGGAAAATGCATTTGGAGCGAGAGTGCTTTCTCTTCCCCAGATATTATTTACTTGGTCATTTGATTTACAGCTCTCGATCAACCTGGTTAATTTTTTTTTTTTTTTTACTTCTCCGTGAATCTCACTGTAGAATATCCTACACATCTCCAATCTGGCAATTGTCACATGCATCATTATGATGCATTATCATTGTGAAGGACCTCTCCTTCAAAGCCTTACTTTTTATATTTCTAGTACTTTTTGGTAGTATCTAGAACAAGGAACCCTGTTGGCACAATGGCTAAGAGTTCGGCTGCACCAAGACTGGAACCATTCCCGAAGCCAACTCTTCAGACAGGGATTGGACTGAACTATGAGGCAGAAAATGATACTGGTGAGGAGGGAGCTTCTTGGCTCAAGTAGACACATGAGGCTGTGTGGGCAGCTCCTGTTTGGAGGCAAGATGAGAAGGCAGAGGGGGACAGGAGCTGGTTGATTAGACACAGGGAATACAGGGTGGAGAGGAGAAGGGCGCTGTCTCATTAGGGGGAGAACAGCTAGGAGTACGCAGCAAGGTGTGTACAAGTTTTTGTATGAGAGACTGGTTTGATTTGTAAACTTTCACTTAAAGCACAATAAAAAAAATAAAAAAGAGTTCGGCTGCTAACTGAAAGTTCAGTGGTTCAAACCCACCATCAGCTCCGCAGGAGAAAAAAAAACTGGTGATCTGCTCCCATAAAGATTACAGCCTAGAAAACCCTATGGGGCAGTTCTACTCTGTCACAGAGGGTCACTATGTGTTGGAGTCAACTCGACAGCACACAACAACAACAACACAGTGCCTAGAACAGCACCCGGCCCACAGGATGATGACGGAAAGAACTTTACATTCAATAGCAATAAGGGCCATCTTTATTTGGAAGGCCTTCTCTTCAAAGCACGATCATGCTGCCCTTCAAGGCACTGTTACCCAGCCTGGAATCTGAACGGCAACTTTACTCTTCTGTGATGCTGTTAGCTGCCATCAAGTCAGCTCCTGCCTCATAGAGACCCCAGGCACACAGAACCAGTGCCGCCCAGACCTGAACCGTTGTGATCCATAGGATTTTCAAGGGCCGGTTTTTGGAAGTAGATCGCCAGGCCTTTCTTCCTAGTCTGTGTTGGTCTAGAAGCTCCACTGAAACCTGTTCAGCATCATAGCAACACGCAAACCACCACTGACAGATGGGTGGTAACTGTGCATGAGGTGTGTTGGCTGGGAATTGAACCCAAGTCTCTTGCATGGAAGGCAAGAATTCTACCACTAAACCACCATCGCCCTCACTACTTTTCTGTAGTAACTGCAAATTGTTTCTGAAATCAACACCATTGATCACATTCTCTACCCTACTCCTAAAGCCTCCAACATACAAACAGCTGTGATGGGATGCAGGCATCCCTACCTTGAAATCAAAGACACCTAGAGACAGATTTTAGCCTTCCTCCCCACTCAGACTCAGCCTCTCCCCAGCATCCTCTGCCAAGAGCAGTTTATAATCCCTGGGTTGTATTTACTGAAGGAAAAAAGATCAGGCTACCACAGCTGAGCTCTGCATGGGAACTGCAGCTTTCTGATGTGCTGCCCAGACCTTCTCCAGGGTGATGCTCCATCTCATTCCAAATATATTCTCCATTCAACTCGGCCAAAGGCAGGTGGCCATGGGACAAAAGGCAGTTTTGGCTCAGGCTGAGGCACCCTCACGGTCCACCTTCCCTTCCTTCTGATTCAAGCCACTACAAATGGCCCCTTGCTGCCCTGGCGAGCACCTCTGTACCTCTGTCTATTTGCATGCACACACAGGAGTGTCGAGGAAGAGCACACCACTGTTGTTGTTAGTTGCCATCAAGGCAGTCCCCAACTCATGGTGCCTCCCGCGCACAATGAATGGGACACAATGCTGCTCGGTCCTTTGCCATCCCCATGATTGGTTGTAGACTAGACTGCTGTGATCATAGAGTTTTCACTGACTGATCTTTTAAGTAGATCATCAGGCCTTTCTTCCTAGTCTAGACCTAGCCTAGGTCTTTCTTCCTTAGTCTAGAAGCTCTGCTGACATGTGTTCAGCATCATACCAACACACAAACCTCTAATGATAGATGGGTGGTGGCTGTGATAGACGGGTGGGTGCATTGGCCAGGAATTAAGGGCAGGTCTCCCACATGGAGAGCAAGAATCCTAACGTTGAACCACCAATGTTCCCCACTAACCCTAGAAAAGACTCATAGACAGCAAGTACCACATTCATTCACAAAATAGTCCAGGTGAAACTTCAGGACTGGGTAGAACATAAACCATGGGATAATGTTTTAGAAAAAAATCTATCTACAAAAGTACACCTTTATCAAGTTTGGGAGCTACAGAAAAATATAAAGAGGAAAAGTGTAATTACTCATAATGTCACGATCCAACTTAATCACTATTAAACTTTTTGGTGTTCTTTCTGGTCTTTTCAATGCATAATGCTTATAGCTATTATTTGCCTATTTTACATATAATATTTTTATTTTATAAAAGTGGAATCATGTATACAGTTTTGTACCCTATTTTTCACTCTAAGTCATAGCATTTCATTAATAATATTCAAAAACATTTTTAATCACTGTATACAAGTTCATCCTATGGATATCCAACTGTTGTTGTTCTTAGGTGCCGTCGATTTGGTTCCAACTCACAGCAACCCTATGTACAACAGAAGGCAACTCCGTCTGGTCCTGCGCCATCCCCATAATTGTTGCCGTCACTGTATCAGTCCATCTCATTGAGGGTCTTCCTCTTTTTTGCTGACCCTCACCTTTGCCAAGCATGATGTCCTTCCCCAGGGACTGGTCCCACCCGAAAATACATCCAAAGTACGTGAGACGAAGTCTCACCATTCTTGCTTCTAAGGAGCATTCTGGCTGCACTTCTTCCAAGACAGACTTATTCATTCTTCTGGCAGTACATGGTATATTCTATATTCTTGCCAACCTGGTAATTCAAGTGCATCAATTCTTTTTCAGTCTGTCTTTTTCATTGCCCAGCTTTCACATGTACCTTATTGTTGGATTCTGTGATAAACACCTTTCTTCAAAAGTCTTCATCTGATTCTTTGCTTAGTTCATTAGACAGAGTCCTAAAAATGGAGACACTAAGCCAAAAGTTATGACTACTTAAGGTCATTCATATACATGGATTGTTTTCAAAAAAAGTGTATCAAGCTAAAATCCTACAAGTAATGGATGAAATACACATACTTCCCAATGTTGAACATTATCATTATTATAATATTTGCTAATTTGATAGGTGATTAGTAGGGCCAGCTAACTGCTACAACAAACCACGCCAAAATCTCAAAGGCTTAACACAATTTTGCTCAATTCACTGTCTGATATGAGTTGGCAGAAGCACTCTGCTCCACATAGTCACACAGGCATCCAGGGACCCTGTCTCCTTCCACCTAGTGGCTCCACCATTGGCTTGGAGTCTTTGGCTGGATTCTTTCCTTCCAGCAGGCAAACAAGGGAAAAGAAACAGCATGAAGAACTGAGCTAGTTACGGCACAGGGGTGACGTAAATCAATTCCACTCATATTCCATTATGCAGCTCAGTTATATGGTCATACCTAACTGCAAAGGAATCTGGGAAATGTGTTCTAGCTATATGACCAGGAGGAAAAGGGAAACATTCTGGTGAACTAGTCAGTGATTGTCAAAATAGACCAAAAAATAAGTCCTTTTAATATGCACTCCTTTTATTATTAATAAAATTGGAACAGTTTTTCATTTTTATTAGCCATGTATGCTCTCTTTTCTGTGAATTATTTACAATCTCTTCCCATTTTCTCTGGCGCTCCTAATGTTTTGAACCGATCTTTCTTTTTTTTTTTTTGAACTGATTTTTAAGAGCTCTTTCTATATTAATGATGTTAACCTTCCTTTTGTCAAATTTGGAAATTTTTTTCTACTTTATTTTTGTCTTAATTTTGCTTATAATTTTTATGTACATAAGCTTTTCCTTTGATGTCTTTAAATTGAATTTTTCTGATGTGACATCTCATCACAGAATCACAAAACATACACACACAAAAAAACTGGGAGATTCTAATCCAACTCCCTGATTTCGTTGATTCATAACCATGATTCACAGATGAATAAACTGATACTCAAAGAAATAAGGTAACTGGTATACAGGCAAAACTAAGAATAGGGATTTAAAAAATTAACATTTATTAAGTATATAATATGTGACAGGCTGTGCTAAATACTTTAAAGTCATTATTTTAATTAATTCTCAAGACGACTCTATGATAGAGGTATCATTAATATCCCCATTTTACAGAGAAGAAAACTGAGGCTGAGAGTACTGAAGAAATACGCCCAGGTTCAAACAGCAGCTAGTAATAGCAGCAGCATAATTTGAACCCAAGCCCACCTGAATTTTGGAGCCATGGGTTTTCTTAAAAAAAAAAAAACAGTGCCACCAGGCCAGGGGCAAGGACTAGAAGGCAGGAGGGGGCAGGGAAGCTGGTAATAGGGAACCCAAGGTTGAGAAGGGAGAGTGTTGACATGTCATGGGGTTGGTAACAATTGTCACAAAATAATATGTGTACTAACTCTTTAATGAGAACTAGTTTGCTCTGTAAACCTTCATCTAAAGTAAAATAGAAAAAAAAAAAGTGCTACCAAATTGACTCCAATTCATGGTGACCCCCTGTGTGTCAGGGTAGAACTGTGCTTCATAAGGTTTTCAATGGCCGATTTTTCAGAAGTAGATCCCCCAGGCCTTTCTTCTGAGGCACCTCTGGTGGACTCCAACCTCCAATCTTTCAGTTAGTAGCCAAGCACGTGAACCGTCTGCACCACCCAGGGACTTCACGGATTTTCTTAGAACGCCTCTCAGGTCTCCTGCCATACCGCATCAAACATACATTTCCAGGAGAATTGCTACGTTCACGTTTACGTGGTGCACTGCACGCAGGCTGCAGCCTGGGCTCTAGCCGGGGAAGAGGCTGTGCGTGAAGCCGTGCTCTGCCCCGTCCTGCCCCGAAATAGCTTTGGCCTTGGGTTCAGGATATTCTCTCAGTGCCCCCATGCACGTGCCCCTGCAGACCTCATTCTGGCTCGGTGTGCCTCGGCCACCATAAATCAGCCAGCCACACGTTCTGCCCTTGGTGCTTCTGAACATCAGGGGGAAGGATTTGCCTTTTCCTGCTTTGCTCTCGGGGCTGCTGCACTGACGTTTGAGTTATGTCAGTACTTTTTTACATGATAGAAATCTACCCAGTGATTTGTTGCAATCGCTGCTGTGCAATGTATGTTGAAATGTTGCGTGTAGCCTTACAAAAGAAAGCAGAAACCCAGCAAATTAGTCTTACTTCCTTGACATAATCCTGTGATGAGCCAGTATTAAAAAAAAAGGTACTGTAAAATCGGGTGCAGTGATTAAAAGATTATGACAGTGCAAAACAGACTATTATCATGTGAATTAGGAAATATTTTCAAGGAAACCAAAAGAGGCAAGACATTGAAGTCAAGGTCAACTAGAGGCCAAAGAGGACCAAAAAAGGCAACTGGGTTCAGCAAGAATAAAGTCACCACCATACCCTCCTTCTTGAATTCCATCACCCACGGCTGTGATGCCACCCTAGTCTGCTCTTTCTCTATCTCTTCTATCTGCTTTGTTGGCTCTCTCTGTGACCCAAGCCAGGACTAGGAAAAATGCCAGCTCTAATACAGCTCCCACTAACACACTGCATTCTCCAGATAAGCACCGACATTCTGACTTCTCTGATTATTATCTCATGCTGAGGTCTCAAAAACCCATCATCTCAAAACCTACCCGCTCATTCAGGCTTCTTTCCTGTATTTTCAATTGCCCTACTCCCACCCCCAACTCAGGAGGCAATGGTGATTCACTGGTAGAATTCTCACCTTCCATGCAAGAGACCCAACTTCGATCCCTGGTCCATGCCCCTCACATGTAGCTACCGCCCATGTATCATTGAAGGGTTGCGTGTTGCTATGATACCAAACAGGTTTCAGTGTAGCTTCCAGACCAAGACAGACAAGGAAGAAAGGCCTGGTGATCTACTTCTAAAAATCTGCAACGAAAGCCCTATGGATCACATAGGTCTGACCTGCAACAAGCCTGCAGGCAGCATTTCACACAGTTTTGCGTGGGGTTGCCACGAGTTGGGGCCAGCTGGACGGCAGCCAACAACAACAACCATGGGTATCTGAAAAGGCTGCGAATTTGTTTTATTGGTTGGGTTCAGAGTTCCGCACATTTTATTTAACTTGGACGTTCATGGCTCCTAATTCAGGGTCTCAAACACAGAAGATTCCAGTGTCTGACATAAAGACATTCTGAAGGTGCTTAATAAGGTCCCTAGGTGGCACAAACAGTTTGTGCGAGACTGCTAACCTAAAGGTTGTCAGTTCAAACCCACCCAGTGGTACTGTGGAAGAAAAGGCCTGGCGGTCTGCTTCCATTAAGATTACAGCCAAGAAACCCCTATGGAGCAGTTCTACTCAGTAACACCTGGTATCGCCATGAGTGGGAATCAACTCGATGGCAACTAAGAACAACAACGTGACCAAAATAGCAAACGATCATTGAAAACGTTAGCCTACCTGAAACCCAACTACATTTGTGTTATTTCATTCCCAGTCAGGCAGGAAGTCCTTTCCAGGGCCAGGAGGTCTGGTGGTGAGGTTTTCCTTCAGCTTCTTCAGCAACTTTGGATGGTAAAGCAAGACACCTGAGTTCTTAGACCAACTCTGCCACTAACTTGCCCCTGGGTAAACTGGCTCCTGTGAAAACACAGGATCAAAGCAGATGTTTTCAAGGTCCGTTCTGCTTCTTAGAGTCTGTTGTCTGGCTTTCCAGCCTGAGGGTCACAGGCAGCTCAGGAAAGAGGGTATTCCCACTGAGAGTGAGCACTACCTCATCCTAATGTCAGAGCTTTCTGTAACCTGGCTCCTCTCTCTCCCATCTCACTCCTGTCCTGCCAACTCTTCAACACACCTCTTCTTCTCCAGTCATTCCTGCCTCCCTGCCCTATTCCTGAAAAGCACTACACTCCCTTCCACCTGACCCCCTTTACCTATACCCTCATCTCCTCCAAGGATCCGCAATCTACCCATCTTCTAGAGTGCAACCAGAAAGAACCCCACACGCTCTGGACTGGAGTACTTCCCGCATATGCTATACTCAGAATGGACTCGATAGCACGTAGCAACAACATACTCCCATACACCACTTTCCGTGGCGTCCAATCACTACGCACATAAGTTCCCTGTGTTCACACCTCATCAAAGCCCAGCACATAAACACACGATGTACAGGGTTGAAGAACAGGTCTACAGCAATGAACAATTACTACCACTTTGGACAGTCCTGCCCACAAGTCAAATGACTCATGACTTCTGTAACCAGACATTTAAATGTATGTTTCTCATAAAGTACATCCCAAATACTTCAATGCTGCTATTTGAAGTACAGCATTAGTACAATGTCTATTTGTCCTTGTTATTAAAGGAGTCCTGGTGGCATAAACAGTTAAGCGCTTGCCTGCTAACTGAAAGGCTGGCGGTTCGAACACACCCAGTGGTTCTGCGGGACAAAGACCTGGCAATCTGCTTCCATAAAAATTACAGAAAACGACTCAAAGGTACCTAACAACAAACTAAATGGCTGGCTTACTTAGGATCATAGAAAGTTCAACTTAAATGAGCCTTCCAAAATGATCTGGCCTATCGCCATTCATTCAGGAATGAAGAACTGGTAACCCAGAGACAGGAATGGATGCTAGCGTCGAACAGCAAATTAGTGGCGAAGTCAGGACCAGACACCAGCATCCTTGGCTCCAAGCCCACTTGCCTACGAACCAAAGAGTGCCAAATGCATTGAAAGAATGCCAGCCCCCACCCAACACAACAATGAAAAACTCATTGGCCAGAAGAAGCGCTTGCCTCCCTCACGTCCTGCCGGACCCCAGGTCAGAAAGCACACATGGTTGTGGGCCATCACCCCCTAAACAACACAAACATACGTCTACTCAAGACAGGCCTTCCGTCCAACACACACACAGCAAGAGCACATTTGTGAGCCAAGAACCACAGCGTCACAGTCACCTTCGGGGCTGGTGGTCTTCAATCTGGAGAGGGTCCTGGCTTTCTTACCGTTGGAATCCCTGCAAACCAAGATACACTCAGGAGCTGTGGAACTCAGAGCAGGCCAGGCATCCCCCTCCTGGCTGGAGCGCTGGGTCTGCACCCAGCTGGAGGCGTCTTCCTTGGACCCAGGGCCTCTCATCTGGCCCCCACCCCCGGCTAGCGGTCTCAGCACAGTGCTGCTTATTCTCCGGCAATCGAAAGCTGGTGGCCCAGGAGAGGAAACTGCTTTCTAACAGCCCTTGTTTTTGTTTCCATTTTAAAAGGTTAGTGACTTTATTGCATGTGGAAAGAACCAAAGAAACAATTTCAAAGAAGCTCAGCGTGTTTTGGAGCTGACCAAATACACAGAACTTTTGAGTGGGGAGGAAAGGAAAAGGAA
Source organism: Elephas maximus indicus (assembly GCF_024166365.1). Classification (NCBI taxonomy): domain Eukaryota; kingdom Metazoa; phylum Chordata; class Mammalia; order Proboscidea; family Elephantidae; genus Elephas; species Elephas maximus. The sequence goes on along the minus strand of NC_064831.1, from coordinate 61,385,033 downwards.
GAGAGGAACAAAGTTTGATTCAAGCATCCACCATGAGCCAGACACAAGCCCCGGGTCTCCTCCCATGCCCTCCTAGGGCTTTGACAGTAAAAACTCCAGCTAGAAGCAAGTTCTAAATGCCTTACTAACCTTAGGCCATCAGATTGCGGGGAGCCAGGCAGAGCTACTGCACCCCAGGGCAGTATACTATAGTCAACAGTTTTATAGTATACCCCCTGAATCATGAAATTGAATGATATACCTGTTATGGATTGAATTGTGTCCCCCCAAAATATGTATTGTAAATCCTAACCCCAATACCTGTGGATGAAATCCCATTCGGGAATAGGGTATTCTTCATGGCAGTATTAGTGTAGGGTGTGTTTTAAGCCAATCACTTGTGAGCTATAAAAAGAACAAATTAGGCAGAGAAGCAAGGAAGCAGAGATGGAGGGAGACAGACACCAGGCCATATGAAGATCACCAAGGAATCCAGGAACAGAGCTGAAAAGAGACAAAGATCTTCCCCCAGAGCTGACAGAGAGAGATAGCTTTCCCCTAGAGCCACTGCCCTGAATTCTGACTTCTAGCCTTCTAAACTGTGAGAAAATAAATTTCTGTTCTTCAATTAGAGCCACTCACTTGTGGTATTTGTTACAGCAGGACTAAGACACTTAGACCATAACAGTGTTAATTAATAATTAAGTAATGATGCACAAATTTTGAAATAATGCACCTTAATTTTTTTTAATTCATTAGATTAACAACTTAAAGAATGATAAATTATGTTTAAGTATTTGTCCACATTGACATCATCCAGCCTGATAAATATCCACAATCTTTTGATAAAACTTGTGAATTAAGCTATTTTTTTTTTTTCTTTATGAGCGCTAGAACTTCCATGAGTGACTCTGGTGACTATTGGGAGACTTTATCTTTCACTCTTCTTAAAATTAAAAAAAAAAAAAATTTTTTTAATGTTATTAGTCATCTAGACCAGGGGTCAGTGACTCTGATCCTTGGGCCAAGTCTAACCCACTGCCAGTTTTTGTTACATTTTTAAATAGTTCACTAAAAATCAAAAGAAGAAGAACATTTCATGAAAATTACATGAAATTCAAATTGCAGTGCCCATAAATAAAGTTTTATTGGACCACAGCCATGTCCATTCATTTATGTATTGTCTATGGCTGCTTTCCTGTTTCAAAGGCACAGAGTTGGAACAGAGGCCACATAGCTTGCAAAGCCAAAAATATTTACAATCTGGCTCTTTATGGAAAAAGTTTGCTGACCCCTCCCTGATCTAGACAGTCTATCAAATGTTAGTGCTGGTGCCAGACAAAAACACGCAAGATGATCATGATAACAACCACCACCAGCAGCTAGTTCCTGAAGGTAGGTGTGCTAGGACGCTACTGAGAAAGCCAAATAGCCATCATGAGATACAGCGCGGGCCATCTACGGGTGAGCCTGCTGCGCAATGTTACAGATAAAGCTGACAACACGAAAGGCGGCATTAAAGCAAAAATGTGCTTTCTGAGAGTTTACTGAGCACGCACAGTCTTTACATTTATTCTATGGGGAAAAAAATAGTCTGAATTGTGCACGATCTGGATTCTGTGAGGTCTTCAAGAATGCAGGCCTCCCATAAAACACAACAGGCTTCTACCTCCTGTCTCCTTCCTCCCACACATTCTTTCTTCCTGTCGGGATGCCCACCTCCTTAAGTCTTCTGAAGCACCATCAATCTGAGGCTGATGTCCCTCTTCTGGGGACATCAAGGCCCTTATTGCATAAGGTTTATCACATCGGACATCTTCTCTGCCTTTCCCTCCAAGGATATAAGTGCCCCTCCAAGGCAGGAGCCCCATCTTTTTTATCTTTAAGATGGACTGAAGTTCCAGTTCCGAGCACATAGTAACCCTTCATCTCACTGTGGGGGTGAACACACACATATGTATGCTGTCTCCTCTAAGCCCTGGGACAGGTACAAAGATTATTATTCCATTCCACCAATGGAGAAACTGTGGCTCAAAGAGGTTAAGCCACACAGGCAGAAAGTGGCAGAGCCAGGACTCAAATTCACACACTTCACAACACACGGTGCTACTACTACCTGATGCATAAGTGGGGTTTAGAAAGCACGGGATGAATGAATGAATGATGAATGCAGGGCAATAACCACACAGACCACTAAAATGTGTTAGCACAATCTCAGTGGTTGCCTCCGCTTCAAGGGACCTGTGTAAACTCAGAGAGTCCAAACCCTTGCAGTGACTCTGACATCCCTTGCTAGGAGTAAGATGTTGGATTTCTCCAATCTGAGCCTGAGGAAAGGAAAGGAGAGGCAAAAAGCCAGGACCCATTCTGTTTCTCAGTCTTCTCACCTGGGCCCTGCCTGGTGCGTTTTTCCTAGAGAATGTTCCTCTAGCAACATTAGACACTCCTGCTTCTGATGTGGTAATCACATGGCCGGGAACAGAATTTCCAAAATGGAACCTGGCAATAAGATCAGAAGGAAAGAAACAATGGCAAATTTAACAATCACTTCGGTAGGGCTACTTTTCTGGGAAAACTAGAAACAACCTAGACCCACAACAGAAGGGGAATGCTTAAGAAAACCCTGGCGGAGCAAACTGATGGAATCATCGTTATGCTTGAAAACAGGAATGCTGACTAGGTCAAGGCTGGGAACTGTTTACATGAAATCACATTAGGTGAAAAAAATATGCACATGCTTAAATTAAAATATAGATATATATTAAGGAGAACACAGAATAACATAAGCAGTCGGTATGCAATGCATACATGTGGTATCTATCTATACATAGATATAGTAAGATCTATATTTTTTGTAAAGTTACATGTATGGTAAAACTCAAAAAATAGTAGGATTGTGGGAGTATAAATGATAGTCTTTCTGGAAGGCCAATTTGACTATATGTACCAAATACCTTGTCTTGGAAAAAGTACAACCAGAATGCTCCTTGGAAGCGAGGATGGCAGTCTCACATACTTTATACATGTTATCAGGAAGGACCAGTCCCTGGAGAAGGACATCATGCTTCCTAAGGTAGAGGGTCAGCAAAAAAGGGGAAGACCCTCAATGAAATGAATTGACACAGTGGCTGCAACAATGGGCTCAAACATAGCAACAACTGTAAGGATGGCGCAGGGCCAGGAAGTGTTTCCTTCTGCTGTCTGCTGTACATAGGGTCGCTATGAGTTGGAACCAACTTGACGGCACCTGACAACTACAACAACGTTAAATACCTTTAAAGTGTCTATATCCCGTGTCCCAGAAATAGCACTATTCATGAATAAACCAAACCATCAAGTCAATTTGTTTATGTGTAATATTGAAAAGGAAAACAACCAACATACCCAAAAATAGAGGACTGTTTAAACAGACGATACTACTAAAAAATGCTCTGTTGTCATTTTAAAATCACGTTTGGAAGAATATTTAGTACAATGGAAAAATATTACAATGTATTGTCATGTGAATAAAAGTGGTGAGCATAGTCTTATATTCAGTTTGATCCCAATTTTATAAAACAACGTGTGTGTGTATATATAGATGTATGTATAGAAAACAAGAGTAGAAGGAGACACATTAAAAATAACAGTCATCTCTGGCTGGGAGAATCATTGATGATTTTTGTTTTCCCACTTTGTGTTCTTCTGCGTTTTCTACAATAAATATGCCTTACTTTTATAAGCAGAAAAAAGAATAAATATTTGATTTAGAAACTTAAAAATACATCCACAGTGCTATCATAGGATGCAATGCTTGACACTGGGGTCTACCTGGAGTTAAAGAGATGTAGTAGGCTGTGGTAGGCTAAAGATTTCTACCAAACCAGTTGCCACTGAGTCAACTGTGACTCTGAGCAACCCCATGTGTGTCAGAGCAGAACTGTGCTCCATAGGGTTTTCAGTGGCGGACTTTCCAGAAGTAGATTGCCAGACCTTTCTTCCAAGGTGCCCCTGGGTGGACTGTGTTAGCAGTGGTGCACGTTAACCACCTGTGCCACCCAGGGGTCCCTGAGGCTGTAGCAAGAATGCTACAAACCCCTTTGGTCCATTTCTCCCAGGTGGAAGTATTATTGCACCAACACCACCTCTCCAGGACTTAGCCCAATTGGCCTTGCCAATGGCCTAAGCCAAGGGCAGCTCACCAAGGCAGCCTGGACACCAAAAAGGTGTCGGGAGGAAAGAAGCCGGTCATCACCGCTATTCCCAGTCACAGGAAAACCCAGCCAGTCCTCTCACCTTCCCTGCCCCCAAACTCAGGCCAGGGTACTCACTCTACCTGAAAACATGTGCCTGCCCCTAGTTACAGTTCTTTCACATTTACCCACGGTGGGGAGGGGGGGGGAGGGAAGAGCACCCCTTCATGCTGAACTTGTTCTGAGATTATTACTCCACCTTTTCTCTCTAAGCAAAATAAAGTCATTCTTTTTATTTTAAAAGTGGGTTATGCAACCATGAAAAGGAATGAGGTACTGATACATGCTTCACCATGGATGAACCCTGAAAACAGTAAGCTGAGTGAGAGGAGCCAAACACATCCTGTGCGGTTCCGTTTATAGGAAATGTCCAGAACAGGCCAATCTACAGCGGCAGAAAGTAGATGAGCGGTTTCCAGGGTGTTAGGGGGCGGAGAATAGGGAGTGGCTCTTCTAACGGGTATGGTGTTTCTTTCCAGGTGATGAAAATGTTCTGGAATTAGATAGTGGTGACGGTTACACAACTTGGACTATACGCCTTTAAAAAGCAAATTTTATGGTGCGTGAACTAAATCTCAATTAAAAAAAAATTTTAAGTGATTTACAATAGGCTTTTCCTTAGTGAGACAGTAACTGGTCTCTTAGTTTCTCAGAGCACCTGTTTCAGAGTCAGATGACTTGAAATTCAAACATCACTTAGATACCTACTTGCTGTGTGAGCCTGGGCAAGTTCCTTAACCTCTCTGTTTCTACGGCTTCATTTTTCTAGGCCGTAGAATAGCAGTAATAATGTCTAGCTGACATGGATTGTTGTGAGGATTAAATAAGTTAATGCAGGTAAATCCCAGTATCTGACCTGGAGCTTTGTAAATGGTAGCTCCTTCCTCCACCTGGCCAGAAGATCCTTTGAACTTCAAGCAGAATGAAATCCTGGGTCTCAACCAAAACATCACTAAAGTCAAGCAGACACTAGGTACTTGTTTGTCCTGGAAAAGACACTAAGAAGAGTGAGAGGCTACACCCTGTAATGAGAGTTTAAAACTTGAAGACACAGCTCTCCCCCCGGGGTTCACCTGATAACCAGCAAGAGCCCCCACCCCCTCCTGCAAAGTATCAAAGGGGCCTCATGTCCACTTTGATCTTCCTATCGACCAACCGCTGTCCTTGTGTTGTTAGGTACCCTCGAGTCATTTTTGACTTGTAACAACCCCATGTGACAAAGTAGAACTGCTCCAGTTTTTAAGTTTTCTAGGTTATAATCTTTATGGGAACAGATCGTCAGGTCTTTTTCCCATGGAGTCACTGGGTGGGTTCAAACAGCCAACCTTCTGTTTAGCAGTCACGTGTTCAACCCTTGCACCACCAGGTCTCCTTATCAACCATTAGTGTTGCTATTATTAGTCCCCAATCAAGGATGAAGCAATGGGAGCTCAGAGAAACTAGAAAAGGGGCAGAGCTGGGGGTTGCGTACAGATCAGCCTGTCTCCAGAGCTCCTAATTTTGCTCTCCTGGCAGCTGTCTCCTCTACACTCCGCCACTTTGCTTGGGGCTGTCAGGTGACAGCAAGGCTAACAACAGGCGGGGCCGGTGCAGATCTGGCCTGTGCCCCAAAAAGGCCAGGCAGACCCTGCCCACCAGAGACTGGCTCCAAGCATGGAAGTGGGGGCAAGGGGCAGGTTAGTGTAATCAAAAGGGCAGCTGGAGGCCAGGGAGGCAGTAGCAAAGGGGGGGCGGTGAATAGGCACCCAGAATTCAAGGCATGTAAGGGTCAGGGGTCAAAGAAGTGAGATCAATCAACGAGTAAGTCATCAAGTAACTCCAAGCAAACCTGCGAGCCCTGGAGCAGAAGCTGCTTATACCCTTGGGGCTTGGACGATAGGTGAGAGCAAGTGATGGCTAACATTCCCTGAGACTGTTCTAAGCATTTTACATTCTCACGAATTTCACCCGGGGAATGTATTAGTATTACCCCCGTTGCACAGACGGAAAAACTGCAGCAGAAGAGGTTAAGTCACTTGCTCAAGGTCTCTCACTTTGGTGGAGCCAAGGCTTGAACTCGGGGAGCCTGGTCCCAGAGTTGGGCTCTCTTACCCATTGTACCACGGTGGCACCTGACCCAGGAAGGAGGCGGAGTCTCCTGCTGGGATGGTGCATAGCCAATGCCAGGCGCACTCATGTATCTTCTTTGAAATTGCAAGCATTTCCGGGGGGGAAGAGTATGTTTGGCAACCACAAATTTGTAACTTGCTGATGGATCCGAAGGTTTCCAAGAAGGAGCAGCCTCCCAGAAAGAAGTCTGTTTATCCATTTTCATAGGAAATTAATCCTCTTCTCTCTCCTTAGCCCAAGAACCCAGCTGACTATGACTCCCAGAAAAATGTGGAAGTCAAAGACTCGGTCTGTGCCCCTGCCCTCCACAGTGCTTACGTAACTGCATCCAGCCATAAATCAAAGGCCAAGCTCCGCTTTCATCAGATGCGGGCAGATGATTTCCCTGCTGGGGCTCAGGAGGCCATGGCCTAAAGGGTTAACTTCTCATTTCCTCTCATCTTTCAAGCCTTAATCCCCATCCTGCGCTGGGTGCATTCCGAACCCACCTGGAGCAGGTCACGACGAGCCCCGAGCCCATAGCTGGCCCTTCATTTCCCCTGGCGGGAGATTAGATGGGGTTCCCATTAATCACTCATTACCTCGGCCCTCGCTGCTGGCCAGCCCGCGAGCGGCCCGCCAGGCAGACAGGAGGGTGGGGCAGACCCACCCACTGCCCAGAACCACCCTCCTGGGACAAGACACCGCAGCACAAGCCTGGCTCACTGCCCTGGGGACCACACCCGAGAGCAGAGGGGCTGAGGACGAATCCGGCCGGGTGTGCCACTTAAACGATTGAAGAAGACAGTGGGCACAGAACATTCCATTTTTTTTTAAAAATTGGTAAACAGGAAAAGAGACAAACAGAAAGAGACCACTCTCCCAGGGCAACTAATCACCAGTAAAGGAAGCTGCTGCCAGACGGCTTCTCAGGTTCTTCTTTGGGGGAATCTAAAAGTTAGAGAAGGGGAGTGGAGAGAAGAGGGGGTGCAGAGTAGATAATGTCTTCTTATAATTACTGCACACCTGGCGGTCTTCATTTGCTGGGTCTGAATATAAAGACGCAAACCTCCTGGACTTGAGGGGGGCTATTTTTTTTTCCCATAATACATACACTGAGCACCAACTGCCTGCCAATCACTGCTCAGGTACAGAATGAACAAGAGAAATGGGATAAGAACTAACATTGAGCACCTACTACATACCAGACCTTTGGGTAACATTCAGATACTAGAGTAATGGCCCCACACCAGCCCTCCAGGCTTTGGTTATCCTCTTGTTATAGATGGGGAAACTGACGCTGGGAGGGGGAGGAGAGCAAAACAAAGGCTTGTGGATGCATGAGACCTGTCAACGGCCAGGCCTCACTGTGGGGAAGGAGACTCACGTCTGCATGCCTGGAGGGAAGGAGTGGCAAGGATGGCAGGTCCAGCCCTAATTTGGGCGTCCCAACCCATCTCTTACTTCTAACAACCTAACCAAACCAGTTGCCCAAGAGTTGACGCCAACTCATGGTGATTCTGACTCACAGTGACCCCACATGAGTCACAGTAGAACTGTGCTCCATAGAGTTTTCAATGGCCGATTTGTTGAAATTAGATCTCCAGGCCTTTCTTCCAAGGTGCCTCTGGGTAGACTCACACCTCCAATCTTTTGGTTAGCAGCCAAGCATGTTAACCATTTTCACCACCCAGGGACTCCCCTGGCAACTTGGGGCTCCCTGAATCAGCCTACCTGATTTTTTCTCCCTCAGTATTTGCTCTGGCCCAGAAAGGAATTCATGGTAAGCCCAGTGGGGGCTAGGTTTACACGCCTTCGGGTATGGGAATCCTTTAAGGAATGAACTAAAGACTTCTTTGACCAAAAGGGAACATTCCTCCTGGCCTGGGCCACAGCTCTCCACTACTCCTCAAGGTCAAGGTCTGTGTTATAAGGAAGGTGCTAACTGGGGGCGCTGGTGGGGCAGTGGTTAAGAGTTTGGCTGCCAACCAAAAGGTTGGCAGTTCAAATCCACCAGCCTCTCCTTGGAAACCCTATGGGGCAGTTCTACTTTGTCCTATAGGGTCACTATGAGTCAGAATCGGCTCGACGGCAAGGGGTTTGGTTTTCTGACCTGGGATAAAGTAGGTGGCTTGTTAACTCTCCATTTGTTACTGGAACCTCATTTGAAGGGCGGCCCAGGGCAGTGGCCCCCAGCTCAGCCTGCAGAAGAATCGCCTGAGGCAGCCCATGCACAATTCCAGTTCCCAGGCCCTGCCTCCACCCTGGAATCTGTATTTTTTTTACAAGATCCTAAGGGTAATTCTGATTCTGATGCCCCAAAGACAATCCTTTCAGGGAATAATGGTATAGTGGAAAAAGCACCAGACTTAGAGGTTGGGGTTCTAAGACTTAGGTTCAAAACCTAAGCTGTTGACTTCAGGCAAGTTGCTTAACCGCAGTAAGCCTTTGTTTTCTTCTTTGTAAAATGCAGATAACGATGCCTATTTCTCAGGAAGGTGGCGGATTAAATGAGAAACGACAACCAACAGGACCAAGCGTGGCACAGAGCAGGCTCACTAATCGTGACGCCCATGCGTTTAACAGGCCAGCTGGGCCATGGGCACAGAAGAAGTGAGTTTTGAAGGGTACAAAGGAGAGGAGGGGGGCATAGTCCCAGAACAGGGGGAGTCGGGGGGGGGTCCCAGCATCAGCACACAGGTCCTGCAGGGAGGAGTGATGAAAAGGGGAGGTCCTGAAAGGGGTCAAGCAAAGCAGCCTAAAGGCAGGGCTTCGCACTGAGCCTCCCCCTTTTCCAGTCTCTGAGTCTAGGTCATTGTAAGTCCCAGGCATAAACATTACTAACCCATTATTTTCCCAGAGAGGACCTTTGAGAAATACATCTGCACATATGCAAGTTGAGAAAAGAGAGGAGAGAGAAGGGACAAGTGGATGAGAGGCCACACCCAATCACCTCACGTTTTCAGATATGATGGTCCCTTTAACGTTTTTTTTTTTTTAACATGCCCAGCACCTTACTACAGGAGCTGGGGGAGGCCCAAGGAGGAGAAGCCAAGGTGGCTGCCCTGGAGAAACCTCAGCGTGGCTAGGGAGATGAGGCCTGCCCACTGCGCATGGTCAGGCTCACTCTACGGTTAGCACAGAAAGGCAAGCCAGCACCTGAGACCAGAGTTCAGAGAAGACAACGGAGGTGGGTGTGTGCTAGAAGGGCTAGGGCACCCTTTCTGCAAAATCTGGAATGGTAGAGAAGAGGGGAAACCTGCATTTCTGAGCTGGGGGGATGGGGAGGGGGAACAACCAGACCATAAAGAGACAGGCTGAGTACAGTGAAGGGTCTCAGGCAAGGAAGAGTTGGGCTGTTCTTGGATCAATGAAGTAGGGTCAATTACAGTTTTAAGAGTCCAGATGAAGAATGACCTTGACCCAGCCATGTGCTTTCCAGTACTTTCACATCTCTGGATCTGTGTTCAAGCTCTTCTCCCTGTCCACCTGCCTTCCTCCCACCTTTCTCATTTCCTTGAACTCCTCTTTGAGCTTCAGAGCCCAGCTCTGTAACTTCCCTAGCCCAGCTGTGACTTTCCTAGCCCCTTCCAAGCAGAATAAATGTCTCCTTGGTTCCTGTCTCCTTGATATTCTGCACCTCCCTCCTGTACTGTCTCGTGGTTATTTCTTATTTTTCTCCCAGATGGTTATTTACCATCTCATTTACCTACCAACTTTTTGAGGGCAGGGATGTCATCTTGTTCAATAATAACACTCCCTGGCACACAGCAGATGGTCAAAAATATCTGTGGGACAAAATTAAATAGAATGGAATACCAGGGAGTCATTGTGATTCCTTGAGAGGAATGATGTGATGAAATCAGAATTTTAGGAATATTAATCCGTCAGCATGTAAGACGATGGATTAAAATGAAGCAAGCAACCTGTGTCAGGGAGTCAAGGTGCGGGCTTATTACTGTACTTCGGACATGGTTTAAGGTGGGGGCAGAGGAGCTGGAGACAAGAAAAGAATTCCCTGAGATATCACACAAGAATGTGCAAGTGACTTTGTGATGAATGAACTATAAATACAGGGAGGAGAGATGCAAAAGTTGGGGGTACCCAAAAATTGAGTTCCCAGCAACTGGAGAAAAGTGATGACACGGAGAGAACTATGGGGAACCAAGAAGGAGAGGAGCAATACTCAGCCTCTCTCTCTAGGATTAAAAAAAAAGCCCATTGCTGTCCAGCAGATTCCAATTCACGGCGCCCCCATGTGTTACAGAGTGCAAGTGCTCCACAGGGTTTTCTTAGGTGTAATCTTGATGGAAGCAGAATCTCAGGCCTTCCATGGTGCCCATGGGTGGGTTCGAACTCCCAACCTTTAGGTTAGTACTTGAGTGCAAACCATTTGTACCACCCAGGGGCCTCACTCCAGGATAAATGATTATAATCCCAACAAGCATTTCTAGGCGAAAGAATTCCAGGTCAAACTCTCCAACCCTTCTTTTGCTCCCAAATGCTGGGCCACATTTTTCCCCCCCTAACAACCAGTTAGAAACCTGGCAGGGGAGACCGAAATGAAGATAAGACCAACCTGCTGCCCTGCCCAGTGCTGGGCATGGGGAAGACCATGTGAGCCCAACTTGCCAGCCCTCCCCACAAGAGGCCAACCCAGTTGCTCATTCAGTAGGGCTCCAGTATTCTAATCACCCACACTCATTTCCCAGGCCGGGACCTCTGGGAAATCCCTCCTCCAGCCATGCAACAGTTTATAGGAAAGTCCCAGGACTCCCATCTGCTTCCTTGCTTTAATTCAAAGCCCAGAATTTTGTTTTCTAAAGGAATTCAACTAAACTGCCAACAAAAATCTATAGGAATTGACTAGTACTGTATTTAAACCACGTTTTAAAAATGTTTGCTTCTTTGTATACTTAAATCCAGTAAGATCCTATCAAGCCCAACAATGCCATCACCTATATCAACTAAGTAGAAGACACAAGCAGGTTGTAACAGCTGTGTGACCTTTGAAAACCATTAGGCTTTTCTGTGCCTGGGTGCCTTCCGCTGTAAAATGAGGGCTGGACAAGATGACTCCTTAGACTCTTCTGGGGTCTCTATTTCTCTTATTCCAACTTCCAACAGGCGCTGAATGATTGCTTCAGCTATCCAGACTCAAGCCTTCAGAATTTCACTTAACTGCCTGCAAGAGGGGCAAAGCGCTGCGCGGTGGGGGTCGCCAGGCAGGCAGGAAGAGACGCAAGCACTCACTTTCAATAAGAGGTAGTGGTGGCTGGGGGTGTGGTGCTAGGTGAGGACTGCTTAGAAAACTCACCAGACCCACAAATTCCAGGTACTGACTAAGCTGTTATGGCCTCAGAACGCCCCCGAAATTCCCTTCCCAAGTCAGGGCTGATGCTATTTCTAAGAAAAAAATTAACTTCCAGATCGCTAAATCTCCAAGGTGAGCTAGTTCTGCAAAAGTTAACTCTGTAAGCGCGCCAAGAGGCTGCAGGTACGTGCGCTGCAGTTGGAGAAGTGTCTGGAGTTGGTAGAAATAATCCATCCACTCCGGCTCCCAGAGGCGCTGGGCTGCAGAGACTTAGCTGAGAGAGACACACGGCTTTCCAGAAAACTGCGTGGCCGAGGCCCCTGGCTGGGGATCGAAGAGCGCCGAGCGAGACTCTACCACCTATCCCTGGCCCCAGGCAGGACGGTGGCGAGGCTGGAGGGGGATGCACGGACTGGTTGTGGTCTCTCCAGTCTCCCTCAGACCCAGCCCCAGGGGACGCGGGGCCCCGCCGCGGGGACGGACGAGATCGAAAGTCCCTAGGACTTCAGAGTTGGGGGCCGGTGCTGAGTACTGAGGCCAGGCCAGAGGCAAGACCCCAGAAGGGGACGTGAAGGAGACAAGGAGGCGCAGCCGTCGGCACGGACCAGGCGCGCGCGCTGGGGCCCCAGAGCCCCGTGCCGGCGCAGCCCCGCGGCGCCCCGGACACACCCACTGCGCCCCGCCGCGCGCCCCGCGCCCGCCTGCCCGCCTGCCGTCCAGCCGGAGCCCGAGAGGCGGGCCGCGCAGGGAGCGCGGGGCGCGCGGCGGACTCTGCTCACCTGGCGGGCCGCGTCCCGGAGCGGCCGCCTCGCCTCGCGCCCGCGTGGTTCCCGGCGCCGAGCAGCCCCGAGCGCCGCCGCATGGACGGCCGCCGCCGCCCCGCGCCCGCCCTGCACGGACTCCGCTGCGTCCGGGTGCCTTGTCGGGCTACGCGGGCGGCCAGCGGCTTAGGCGCGCGGAGAGCTCTGGCTCCGAGTTTGCGATCTGGAGAGCCCGGGTTCCCGCTCGCTCCGTCCCTCCTCCCTCCCACACTCGCGGCCTCCTGCTGTCATCTGGAGCCGCTCCTGCCGCCCCCTGGCGGTCGCCTCGGGAAGAGCCGGCCCCCACCTCACTCGGCAATCCCACATGGGTCCCTTACAGTGATGAACAAGACTGATCCCTGCACAGGTGAAAAGGTATCATCTGGTGGAGGGGAAGACAGTGTAGACTGAGGCCACGAGGGCAGGAGAGTGGCGATTGTGGGAGGAGAGTGGTTCAGGCTGCCAGGACCGCCTAAGTGAGAGGAAACGGGGAGGGCTGTTAAGTTCAAGAGGTAGCCCTTGCGTTGCATTCGGCTTTAATCTTGTCCTGAGTTGAGCGGAGAACCACTGAAGGACTGAGGCACAGGAAGGACACGGGCATCCTTGTGTTCTGGAGTAATCAATCTGGCTAGAACAGGATGGGGCTGAGGCTGAAGCAGGGAATCAGTTAGCAAAGTCGTGCAGTAAACCGAGGCCGAGAAGAAGGCCGTGAGGTAACAATACTGGAGAAGGAGCCCTCCTCTAAAGGGCACAGGCACTCATCCACATTTACACACTCCATACCCTGCCTGAACGCAAGCACAAGGACCTTCCAAACTCTAACTAGACTGGGACAGCATGGGGAAGAGAGAAGCCCCATCCTCTGACAGAAGGGACAGTTCAGCTTTTGTTCTTGTCTGATTCAGGGTAATACCTTGTTGGAAGAAAAGTTTCCTGCTGCAAATAATAATAATAAAATCAAATTCCGATCTGTACATCTAGCTGCTTCTTTTTACTAGTTGGAAAATGTTTTCCAAAAAGGGCACAACCAAAGTTATGCAGCTAGTTAATGGCAGGGAAATTTCTAGAGCCCAGTTTCTTGACTCCTAATGCAGTGAGAAAGTCTTTAAACTCCAGCCGCGGTGTTCAGAGCTCGTAGGAAATAGAGTGACTGTGAGAAAGGGTCCCTCCTCTCCCAGGAGGGTGACCTTAAGCATTTGAGGAGGCTGTCCAGACACAGGGAACCCATTAACCCACTGCCATCAAGTCGATTCCCACGCACAGAGACCCTATAGGACAGAGTACAGATGCCCCATAGGGTTTCCAAGGCTGTTATCTTTACAGAAGCAGACTGCCACATCTTTCTTCAGCCTTTCCATTACCAGCCCACCACCAAGCACTCCTTCCAGACACAAGTAGTCTCCCTAAATATGAGTCAGCCTGTTTGTTTATTACTGCAGCAAACACCTGCCTGCAGGAGTTGTTTTGAAAGTGCAGGTGCACGCATAGGACAATGGAGGCTGTGGTGGTAAGAAGATCCCTGCCCTAGAGCCAGGGCATACCCGGGTGGGTGGAGTCTGCCTTTTGGGAGCAGGAAGGAGAGCAATGGGGCACATAGCCCCGGGAAAGAAAATTTAACAAAAAGGAAGATGGCAACCCAAGAGATTAGACTTAAAGAATGAGAACCAACTTTGACTTTGAGTGCCAACTACTGGCCAGGAGCCTGAGCCGAGCCAGTTCTAACTGATTCAAGCCACTTCAAACAGTATGAAATAATCCCACGCTTGATCAAACAGATTTTAATTAGAGGCACCTGGTGCGAGTGGAATTAAATTAATTCTGAGTGTCACAAGTCCCATGGATCCAGATTAAGCGGCTCTAACTTCCAGTCATGGAGATGGTGCAGGACGGGGCAGCGTTGCATTTCATTGTGCCTGGGGTTGCCATGAGGCAGAGGCAGATCCTTGGCAGCTAACAACAACAGCTAGCCCCAGTAAATTATGACCAGTTTAAGCCATTTAAAACTAATCAATCTTGTTCAAACTGGATGATTTATTAAGGCATTTCAGAGACATGTATTGAGTGCCAAGTATGGCCTTGGAGCAAAGATGTAAAGGTGAAATGAAGAGAATGCTCCCTGTCTAAAAGAAGCTCAGGGTAAGATGAGGAAGATGAGATATAGTGAGAAAACCACCATAGCTGGTGGTGGGGATACTTGGGGAGATGTGCAGAAGTATCTGGGCACTCACTGGAGTGGTACCCACCTCAATACAGGGAAATCTGGGATGACTTCCTATAGAATGTTCTTTCTGAGCTGAGTCTTAAAAGATGAGAGGAGTTGGTCAGGCAGAGTGTGGTATGAACAGGGGTCAGTGGCAAAGAATAGGAAGTTTTTTTTTAGAACTTTTTATTTTGAACTGATTGTAGACTTAGAGACAAGTTACAAAAATAGGACATTCTTACGTATCTTTTACCTCTCTTCCTTTAATGTTAACATCTTATATAACCAAAGTACAACATTATTGATCAAACTTGGTCCAGCTGAGTTTCTGGGTAGTGCAAAAGGTTAACACGGTTGGCTGCTAATCAAGAGGTTGAAGGTTCACATTCACCCAGAGATGCCTAGGAAGAAAGGCTTGGTGACCTACTTCCAAAAAATCAGTCACTGAAAACCCAACGGAGCACAGTTCTATTCTGACACACTTGGGGTCGCCATGAATAGACTCGATGGCAACTGCTAAGGTAAAGTATGATCCAACTGATTTCAGCAGGCTCTTTAGAATTCATTCTGAGTCACGTCAAACGTGATCAAATTGTTTTGACCATATTTTGCTTATATGTCACAGAACATTCTCTTTAGTCAAGATATACAATGAAATCTGGTCTCATATTAAACAGAGATATTTACATTATATATAAGCATCAAAAGCCAACCAAAAACCCATCGTAGTCCAGTTTCCACTCAGAGTGACCCTAAAGGACAGAGTAGAACTGCCCCATAAGGTTTCCAAGGTTGTAATCTTACAGAAGCAGATTGCCACATCTTTCACCCATGAAGCAGCTGGTGGGTTTGAACCGCCAACCTTTCGGTTAGCAGCCAATCACTTAACCACGGCACCAGCAGGGCTCCTCTTGTATAAGCTTTCATGAATATTAATTATACCAACAACAGCAAGCTTTTAACATTTTAGTCTTGCTGCTTTTTTACTTCTATCCAAGTGTGTGTGTGCGCGCATGAGTCAAATTGGCAGAATTTGGTTCCTACGTATGAGATCTATGACCAAGTAGAGGGCAGAAAAGAGGAGGTGCTTTAGGTCACAGTCCAAACAGAGGGCAAAGAAGAGGAGGTGCTTTAGATCACAGTCAGAGGGCAATGGTCATCCAGCCCAGGCCTCTCAATAGCATCTATATACAACATCCTGGAGAGCCTTTCACATCTGCAGTGATGAGCTGCTCACTACCTCAGAAAGTAGCCCATGCTGTTGTTGGGGGCTCTCTGTTAGAAAGTTCCTTTTAATTTTGAACTGAAACCTTTTTCCCTGTGACTACTACCCACTGGCCCTAGAGGTAGTTCCCAAAACAACAAAAAGTATCCACCCTCTGTCATGTGTCAGCTGTGCCTATGTAGGACAGTCCTAGTTTACACCTGTCATTGCAGTGTAATTATTAATAGTGCCTCCTTCACTCTCTTGGCCCCATTGGGATGGATGATAAGTTATGTGGTCACTCTACAGAAGACCTCTACCACCCCACCTCACCATGCCTGCCCTCTGTCTAGAGTGAGAGTCCAGCCATTCTCCTGTGTGGATCCCCAGCCTGGGGCACAGTGCCTGCACATAGTGAGGCCCCCCGAATGTTTGAGAAATGAATGTCAGACTGCTAAGAACAACTTGCTGGGATTTCTGAGTGTAGGGTAAAGTAAGAACCAAGTATGAATTGACTGTATCATTAATACTCACTCATGCTTATAAAAACAAAACCAAACCCACTGCCATTGAGTAAATTCTGACTCATAGTGACCCTATAGGACAGAGTAGAACTGCCCCATAGAGTTTCCAAGGAACCTGGTGGATTTGAACTGCTGACCTTTTTGGTCAGCAGCCATAGCTCTTAACCACTACACCACCAGGGTTAAACATCTCTGTTTAAAATGAGACTAGATTATACAGCACATCTTGACTTTAAAGAGAATGTTCTGTGACGTATAAGCAAAATATGGTCAAAACGATTTGACCACATTTGAAGTGGGTCAGAATCAGTTCTAAAGACCCAACCTAAGTCAGCTGGATCAGTTTTGGTCAATAATCATTGTACTTTGCTGGAGAAACTCTTATGAGTTAAACAGGCTCTTTGCTTCACTGGTAAACACTGAGAGGGGATAGATTATTCGGTATTTCCCAGATTTATTTGACCATGAACCCTTTTACTAGCAGAACGTTTCCTGGGGTTAGAGTTCCAAAAATTACACCTTGAAAAATACTACTCTAAGCTCTTGACATTCATTTTTCTCAACCTAATGTCATTTCAGGGAGTTGTGTCCCACCAAAAATGGAGGCAGTTATTATTATCCCCTACTTTGTTAGCATTTGGAGGTAGAAGGAAAACAGACCTATATTCAAACCCCTGTCTTCAAGCTCCAGCCAAGACACCAGGGCCCATCGCAATGCTTGCATAATTGTTCTTTTCATTGTCTTAGTGGCGCAATGGTGAAGCGCTCAGCTGCTAACCAAAAGGTTGACAGTTCGAACCCACTGAATGAATACAGATGGAATGGAGGATCTACTTTTGTAAAGATTACAGTAAGAAAACCCTATAGGGCAATTCTACACTGTCATGTGGAATGCTACAAGTCCGAATCAGTTTGAAGGCAGCCAACAACAAACTTATATAGACTGTTAAGCCAAGGCAAGCTTGCTCTTGACTATGAGTAATCACCAAATAAGGGTATTGTGGTAAAAAATCACTTCGAGACCTGGTGAACATTTTGTTGTTGTTGAAAGCCGGTTCTGACTAGCTAAGGGTAACTGTTAAGAAGCCTCCCTTTCTTACTAGCCCTCCCTAGCCCAGTTCCTTTTCTTCCTCCTCTAGAGACACTGACTTCACATGCCCATGCCTGGGGCTGTCTCCCCACTCGGCCTGTAATCCACAGTCCACCTCAACATGCAAGGGAATATCTGCAGCCCCAAACTCTGATGACGTGAGCAAAATGGTTTCTAGATGGAATGTCAGGTCTTGCCGTGAAGTATCCGGGAGTCTCCAGGCTACACTTCAGGTTATCTAATTCTCATTCCCTTTCAAGTATCACCTCCTTTCTCACCCCACATCTGGTCAGAGGAGATAGGAGACCTCATGTTACCTGGTACAAGACAACTTTTGGAATCCCAAACATTCAGGTTATTTCTCTTTTCCCCCTTTGCAAGTGATAATACTCACAGCAAAGAGACTTCACCCAGAGCTGTAGAGGCCTCTCTCCAGGGGTAACAAAGCTGAGCAAGAAAGGTGGACTTCCTGGCCTCCAGGCTCAGGCTCCCTTTCTCCTTCTGATGATGATTAACTAGGTGAAGACAATTGATATCTACTGAACAAGTCCATTTGCAAGTGCCAAACATGATGGATCATTTATTCATTCACCCATTCGACCTGTATTTATTGAAGCTGGCTATGAATGACTGAAGGGAGAATGAGAAAAGTTAACCAGAGTAAAGGGGGACAGGCTGGGAGAGACCATTCTACACAGAAGGAAGCTCACTTGCAAAGGCCATGAGGGAGGCATAACTCATTCAAGTTGCTGAAAGAAGGGCTATGTGGCCAGGGCTCAGAATCCAGAGAGGGAATGGTGGGAAGTGAGGCAGAGGGTTGGATGGGCTGGGGCTCAGTTATGCAGGGCCTTCTTTGTTGTTAGCTGCCTTCGAGTCAATTCTGACTCATGGAGACCCTATATGTGCAGAGCAGAACTGCTTCATAGGGTTTTCAAGGCTGTGATCTTTCAAAAGCAGGTTGCCAGGCGTTTCTTCTGAGCTGCCTCTGGATGGGTTCTAATTGCCAATCTCTTGGTTAGTATTCAAGCACTTAGCCATTTGCGCCCCCCAGGGACTCCTGTAGAGCCGTCTATGCATGGTTAACGATTGTTTGCCAACCACAAAGGCACAGGCATGTCCCATCAGAGCAAACACTAGCTGGAGAAGGGTCCCAGAGACCCCTAGTATCCTAGATGCTGGATGTGGGGGAGGTACAGGGGTCACAGAGCAGGAGTAGGGAGCATTCCGTAAACTTGAGGTAGTGTCTGTTAGCCAACCAATACAGAAGTGTGTCATTTTTCACGCATTGGGAAATCAGTCCCCTGCAAACCTGCTGAGGCCCAGTGATGCTTGCGGCCATTTTTGTGAGTTGGGTCATTATCACAAGAGCAAAAGGAATCATCTGAGGGGGTTTAAGCAGAAGCTGATCAAATTTGTGTTTTTCCAAAGAAGAAAGGAAAAGAAACTCTCCTTTGTTATTTAAAAAAAAAAAAGTAACGTAAAAACACCATTCCGCAATTCTTTTGTAATGAGAAAATAAAACAAATCCATCATTCTAAAGGAATGCCCGTGTCTGCCTTCCCCTGGTTCCTAGGAGACTCTCCTAATAAGGCCTTGTCCTTCACCATCGTACATGCCGCCACCTGGTACTTCTTGTGACCAGTACTGCAAATCTCCAAGACAGCCGGCGGGGTCTAGAGGTCTCAGTGCAGGAAGCAGTTTCTCTCTTTGAAGCTAATCAGCTTACATTGTACCCAAAATTGCCGCCACTTTGGACTCTTTGGCAATTTTCCCTCTTTAGGAGACTAGCTTTCTTGTTGAATGAATTCTTTTTTATAAAGTTTCAGAGATACCGCATATCCAATGAGTACTGGTCAGATATGGCTTGTTTATAAAGCAAGGGCACAACCAATCACAAAGTCAAACGGTCTCCAAGTTCATTGCTTTACCTTGCTTCACTTACCTTCATCTTGCCACAGTGCGATGGACCCCTACTCTGTGGCAATTGCAACATCTCACTAGACTTTGCTGGCAACCTTTTCATGGGTCCTACTTTGTTTTCCCACCTCCTGTGTGTCAGTTTGTTGTACTGTGGTGGCTTGTGTATTGCTGTTATGCTAGAAGCTATGCCACCGGTATTTAAAATACCAGCAGGGTCACCCATGGTGGACAGGTTTCAGCAGAGCCTCCAGACTAAGATAGACTAGGATGAAAGGCCTGGTGGTTTACTTCTGAAAATTAGCCAGTGAAAACCCTATGGATCATAACAGGACATTGTCCAACTTGCTTGCTTTGGACACACCATAAGGAGGGATAAGTCGCCGGAGGAGGCCATCATGTTTGGTGAAGTAGAGGGGCAGCAAGGGCATGGGAGACCCTCGGTGAGATAGATTGGCACAATAGCCACAATGATGGACTTGAACATGTTGGCGATCATGAGGATGACACAGGACCAGGCAACATTTCCTTCTCTTGTACATAAGATTGCCCTGAGTCAGAGTCAACCCAACAGCAGCTGTCTCTGTCCATCCATTCATCCATCCATCCACCCGTGTATCTCTCTACTTTCCTTTAATGCTTCCTGTTTCAGCCGTCTCTCTTTGACGGTGGAATCTTTCACTTGTGAGAAGCAGTTTGGTATAGCAACAGAAGGCAGTCCCCCAACCACTGTAGCAGAGTCACCCTATGGCCAGGCCAATGTAAAAATCACAGACCTCGGATCTGCAGTCGCCTCCTCTATAAAATGGGAAGAACATAATTATACTTGCTGGAAGAAACAGAGGCTGGCTCACATGATCTCTTGAAGTCCCTACCAGCTCTCAGATCTATGATTCTCCCAGAAACCGTGCTACAAGGAAATTATGTAGCTCATTTTGGATCCATCTGGGATAAGATGACATACACAGAGAAGTATGTGACCTCATTTTTTTTTTTTTTTTCATTTCAAGTTGCATTTGAAATAGCTTCTTTCATCCTCTGTAATGTGGAGGATTACCACGCAACTCCAGTACCACACTACGGCTTCAAGAGAAAACTCCCCACAGCCTATGTCTTGAGTCTTTGAAGCTTATTGACACAGTTGCTTGTGTTCATTTATTTGGGCAGGACAAGAGAATGCCCATGTGGATGAGCCCTGGGAGAGCTCCTATGTTTCTAAGATTCTTGAGCTCAGCTCAAGACAAGATCACAGGCTCTATAACCAAATAGTGAGTACTTCCTGTGCTATTAGCAATCTACTTGTTCTGTCAGATACCTGGGTGGCTCTGGGTATCTGGAACAGAGGCAGGTCCCTAAAGGTGACTGCAAGGAGCTCATCTCCATTTCTCTTTTCTGGGGTTTTCCTTAACCTAATTGTAACAGTGAACACTCTCCCACACTGGCTGAGAAGCTGATTTTATCTTGGTTGCCAATTTCAACTGATCGGTGGTGTCTGCCTTGAGCACTGCATAAAACCGAAAAAACCAAACCTGCTGCCATTGAGTCGATTCCAACTCATAGTGACCCTATAGAGAACCCATTAATCCATTGCCCTGGAGTCAATTCTGACTCATAGCAACCCTCTAAGGACAGACTAGAACTGTCATAGGGTTTCTGAGGCTGTGAATCCTACGGAAGCGGACTGCCACATCTTTCTCCCTCGGAGTGGCTGGCAGATTCAAACCGCCGACCTTTCAGTTAGCAGCCTAGTGCTTTAACCACTGGGCCACCAAGGCTTCTTACTACATAGAGAAGAGCTGTAAAATGACACCTGGATTCAGTGAGAACAAGTGCTGAGATCAGTTAGTGACAACTCCCTTAAATTCAAGGAGCCCTAGTGGAGCAAATTGGTAAGAGCTCAGGTGCTAACCAAAGGTTGCTTTGCTTCTGTAATCTCATGACCAAGAAAACCCTATGGGGCAGTTGTACTCCGTCACGTGGGGTCACCAAGAGTCAAAGTTGACTCAACAGCACCCAACAGCCATGAATTCAGCCTGCTGCACGTTGGATGACCCCGCCTGAAAACTCTGCTTCTGCAAAAGCCAGGACAGTCTGCAGCACAGACTTTTAAGGTCCTGTCTTCCTTCCTAAATTAGGTGTCAGTCCAGAAGATAGACAGGATCAGTGTTCCTGGCCAGCTTCTTCCTAAACTCACCTTCCCTGAGAAGCATTTCATTTAAAGATCAGGACCCTGGGAGTCTGAGCGACAGAGTTACTGACTCATCTCTTGTGTCTCCATTGTAAAAGGCTGCATCTGTTCCTGCATCTATCAGAGAAAAAGCCAATGTGAAGAAGGAAGTCATGAGACAAGGGAGAGCCACCCCTGCATCACCTGGTGTAACTAGAGGCAGGCTTTGCAGGGGTAGATGGCAGGCTGCAGAGTGGACAAGACAGAAAACTAAGCTGCAATTCAGAAAAAAATAATAACATCTCTCCTCAGATTCTAGCCATGTGACCCTGAGAAATCACTTAGCCCATCTCAGCCTCAGTTTCCACGTGTGCGGAGCAGGAATAAACACTCAATGCCGGCTTCTCTCAAGTGGGAAATGATAGAAAGGGCTCTCACGCCCTCTAGCTCCTCTCTTGGCACTCAAAGTCTGAGAGAAGTGGGGCTCTGTGCTTGGTCCACCCCTTCTGTCTGGCTGGCTATATCGCCATTCTTCCGTTGTCATGGGAACATTCCAAAGGATGAGTGAAGGGTACGAGATCAAGCAGAGAACAAACATGAGCAAGAACAAGCATGTAGATTGAGATGCAAACTTCCCCTGACTGGTCCTCTGAGTGGAAAATACCACACAGTGAGAAAGAAACCACATGACCCTACCATGCGATCAGTTACGTAGTGCAGGTCAAGGGTGGGCCAAAAGGCCTACCTTGTATTTTTTTTCTTTCTTCTTCTTCTTTTTGTTTTTTTAAATAGACAGTTCGTTGCAAGAAGAGAGAGAAAAGAAACTACATTTTCACAAGATTAAATCTAATTGGGAGTCAAGCCTTTTACTTGTCAACATCTGAAGTTCCATTAAAGCTAATAAGAACCATCTTCTGGATAATGGTCTCGTGAAGAGATCACATCTGAATGTGGAAGGTGTGTAGGTTTTATATTTAGACAAATGTGTACCCAGGTCCTTGCTCTGCTGCTTCCTAGCTGCCTGACTTTGGGAAAATGACTTATTAGAGTCTCAGTTTTCTTAATTGTAGAGGTCAAAACACTGAGGCCATGGCTTGATAGTCATTACAGGGGTTCACCATTTCCCCTTCAGAGGCATGAGACGATTTGACTTTCTTGTGCCCTTGAAGTTAAATGTCCCCTTGTGACTTGCTTTGGCCAATAAAATGTGACTTCTCTTTCTGAAAAGATTAAGGAGGTACTTTCAGGCCCAGTGTATAAATCACCATGTTCTCCTCCCCCTGCTGCTGGGATTGTGGAAGCTACTGTCAAGACCTTGCCTTTGTTTGCTTGGGTCTCAGAGTAAGTGCGATGAGCAAGGCACTCCTTGCCACCTTGTTGGGCCGGTAGCTTGGAAGGAAAATAAATTCGTGTTGTGTTAAGCCACTGAAATTTGGGTTTCTTTGTTACTGCAGCAAAACCTAGTCTTCCTTGGCAGATACAGTCGTTGTTACAATAAAATGTGATGATATTTGTAAATACAATCTTTTCAATGGTAAAGTGCTAAGAAAAATCTTACCACTCTACAAAGATGTAACTGTGTTGATTAGAAGACCAAGTTAGGGGGAAAGTCTTGCAAGGGTCAGGCAGGCCACAAAAGGTTTTGCTAATTCATCCCAGATTATTTGTCTCAACCAGGGGCCAGAATCAGGAAACTCTTGAAAACTCTCTCCTAACAGGTACTTAAATCTCATCTCTGCCTTTGGAAAGGGCTAATCTATGTTTTGAGAGGAGGAATGCTTAGGGAAAATTTATGAGGATCTGAAGGCACCTTCAGGCACGATGGTTAAGTGCTTGGCTGCTAACCTAAAGGTTGGCAGTTCAAACCCACCCAGTAGCTCTGTGGGAGGAAGACCTGGTGATCTATTCCTATGAAGACTACAGCCTAGAAAATCCTATGGGGGCAGTTCTACTCTGTCACACGGGGCCTCTATGAGTCAAAACCAATTTGAAGGCACCCAACAACAGCAACAACAACTGGGGTAGAGTGAAACTTGGAAATGGTGGAGAGGGAGCAATGCCGAGAGGGACCTTGAAGAGCAGCAATACAGAACTGAGGCCTGCATGGTGGTGGGAAGTCCTTGGCAATGGGAAGGTCAAACACATCTCTACGCCTGATCCCTGCCCCTCCTCTCTGGCCATGCTACACACTCTGCCCTCCCATGACAATTTTTTCCTTCACAGTTTCCACTGACTTCTTTGGGAGCCATTCTTTATGCCACCCAAATCTGACCTCCACCCTTCAGTTTCAGACTCTCATTTTCTGGATATTTTGGCAAGCTCATCAAGTGCAATGTGCTATTAAAAGAACACATCCTTCTCATCCTACCACCAAAAGCCCTGTTATTTGTTCCATACTCCATATATGGGTAAAGGGCAACCAACACCCAATCACTCAAGGTCGAATCTCAGATTTCTTGTGGCCTCCTTGGAACATTCTTTGTGTGAAAGGGGAGGATGCAAACAAGAAAAACAACTCAAAGTATTGTCCAGGCCAGGTGAGGTCGTGGTTCAATGTTACTGTAAACTTTTTTCTTTCAGAATTTATGTTTGGGGTGAATGCTTCTAATTGTAGACCCAGGAAATAGGATGTGGACTTTTTAGTTCTTTCAGGTCATGATAAAGAGCTATTGCTGGTCAATGAATTTTTTTTTTAATTGCAAGGTTTTTTGTTTTTTTGCAATAATGCCAAATATATAAGCTAAGATACTATTTTCCACATAGAAAACTATCAATGATTTAATGAACAAACGAAGATTCTGGAAGCTGTAACAAGGAACAAGGAAGGGCACACTTAATGTGGCTATAAGTTCTGGATAGAATGGCTGAAGCAGCTCTCTAAGAACTCTGAAACATAAACTGTAGTAGGCAGAGTAGAGAAGGAGACCAGAAATCAAGTTTTCACTAAGCCAGCAGTGAGTTTGTCATTCTTTTTCCTTCACTATCACTCAGCCTGGACTCAAAGGCAGCTGGAAACCCAGAAGTGTACACCAGATAGAAACAGAATGAGCTCCAAGAGAAGTCCTCTTTTTCTGGTCCAAGAAGCAGGAAAGGGGAATCCTAAGAACCAGAGAGAATAGGATAAATCCCCTCACTGTTTTTTGTTTTTGTTTTTTCCTTCTCTCCAGACCCAGCCCATAGGCTGTGGCAGTAGTGGTGGTGGTGGTGGCAGTGATGGCTGAGCAGGCACCTAAGACATTGAGGGAGGGAAACCTTTCTATCTGACCAGAGGAGCAATGAACCCAAGAGTATGCAGGAAATCTTCACTCCTTTTGTTCACTCTATAGCCTTCTGTTACTTATTCCCAGACACAAAAACCATCACAGGAAGTATATGGCAGAGCAGGGAAACTAAACCCCAAGCTTGTTGGCTAGGGAGGCCCCAAGGAGCCTAAAGCTGTTGGAGAGATTATGGGGAGTAGGGAGACCAAGAGAGCAGTCCCATAAACTGATGTATGAACTCCTGGGCTCACCTCCAAGCTGCACATGTGTGAATCTGATCCTAAGTAGCATACCACAGGGTTTGAGAATTCAACTACAGGGTAAACCATGATCCAGGCTCAAGACTGGCCACTGGGTGGCACACACAGGATTGATCTGAATAATACCCCACTTTGAAAACAGAACTGATATGGGAACCACAGCCTACAGAGGTAGGCTGGAACTTGTACCCAGGGTATAACTTGGTCAATTACTTGCTTAAAAAAAAAAAATCTTCCTTAAGATTTAAACCAGGCCCAGGATCTCATAGAATAATATTCAAAATGTCCAGGATATAATCCAAAATTCCTTGGCATACAAAGAACCATGACATTCTTGACTGACAAGAGACAATCCACAGAAACAAACCCTGAGAAGACACAGGTGGTAGAATTATCTAATAAATAATTTTAAAGCACTGATTATAACCATGCTCTGAGAAATAAGGGAGAGCACTCTTGAAACAAATGGAAAGATAGAAAGTCTTTGCAAAAAAAACAGAAGATATAAAGATGAACCGAATGAAAAATCTTAGATTCACGAAATGGAAATGCACTTAAAGAAAGGTCAGTAGAAATTACCCAATCTGAACAAGATTGAAAAATAATTGACAGAGCCTCAGGGACCTGTGGAAAAATACCAAAAAGTTTAATACTTGTGTCATTGAAACCACAGAAGGAAAGGAGAAAGATAATTAAGTGTAAAAAATATTTGAAGAAAAAATGGTAGAAAATTTTACCACATTTGGCAAAAGGCAGAAATGTACAGATTGAAGAAACTCAGTGAACCCTCAAATGGATAAACTCAAAGAAATCTACACACAGAGACACCATAATCAAACTGACAAAAACTAAAGACAAAGAAAATATCCTGAAAGCAACCAGAGACAAACGGCACATTTCACATAGGGGAACGATGATTCAAATGACTATGGATTTCTCATCAGAGACCATGGAAGCAAGAACAAAATAAAATAACATTTTTAAAGTGTTAAACGAAAAGATTAGTCAACCCAGAATTCTATATCCAGTGAAAATATCCTTCAGGAATGAATTCAAAATACAAACATTCTCAGATAAAGGAAAAGTAAGAAAATGAATTGCCAGCAGACTTGCTGTAAAAGAAATGCTGAAGGGAGTTCTTCAGATTAAAGAGAAATTATATCGGAGGTAGACTAGTAACAACAGTAATGAAGAAGGAGCAACAGAAATATCTTGTAAATATCTAGATATTTACAAGAGATATCTTCTAAATATCTAGATAAATATAATAGAACTTGAGTTCTTTAAAATACGTATGACAGTTGATAGCAAAAAGTATAACATTGTTTGATAGAGTTTTCAATGTACTGTATTTTTACACAAATAACGCACACCTTCTGTGTTTTTTTGCCAGCTGTGCCCTCTTCCTGTGAGGTATTTTTGTAAATGTGCTATGCTAATTTTTTGACAGTAAAATGTGGAAGAAGCTTGGCATGACGAAGCTTGTGAGGGTGCCTCATGGGGGTGGGAGCGCGGCCAGCAAACAAACACAGAAGGCACACGTTGTTTGTGTAAAAATATGGCATATAGGGTTGGTATGAGTCGGAATCAAATGGATGGCAACGGGTTACAGGTTACAGTTAGATATGATACTATCATGATAACAACATAAAGAAGGAATGCCAAATGGACCTATATGGTAATAAGGTTCTGATATTTCACTTGAAAATGTAAAATACAAATTCCACATGGGCTATGAATAATTAAATACATTTTAATTCTTAGGGTAACTGTTAAAAAGCTATTTTTAAAAGAGATATAGTGAAAATATCAATAAAAATTAAAATACAATACAAAATAAGATTCAAATAATCCAAAGCAAGGCAGGAAAGGGGGAAATTGAAAAAACAGAATGAACAAACAGAAAATACATAATAATGTTTCTTACATTAAATTTAAATAAGATAAACACATTGTATTGATTACCTGTTGCTATGTAGCAAATTAACACAAATTTAGCAGGTTAAAGCAACATACATTTATTATCTCATAGTTTCTGTAGGTTAGGAATCCAGGCATGGCTTAACTAGGTCCTCTGTTGTAGGATGTTTTACAAAGCTACAATCAAATTGACCATGGCTGGGGTCTCATTTGAAGGCTTGACTGGGGAGGAAACCACTTCCAAGATCACTTGCATGGTTGTTTGGAGGATTTAGTCCCTTTTGGGCTGTTGGATTGAAAACCTCAGTTCTTTGCTGGCTGTTGGCTAGACGTTGCCCTCAGCTCCTTGTCATGTGAGCCTCCCCAAAATGGCAAAGTGCTTCATTAAAGCCAAAAAGACAGTGAGTTGATCAAGAGTGTCAGCTAGCAAGACAAAAGCTATAATCTTAGGTACCATAATCAAGGAAGTGACATCCCATCACTTTTACTATATTCTATTGGTTAGAAGCAACTCCCAGGACTTGCCCACACTTTAAGGGGAGGAGATCAAGCAAGGGTATAAATTTAGAAGACAGGGGTCATTGGGAGCCATTTTAGAGTCTATCCACCAGACCTACTGATTAAAAAGACAGAGATTGAAGGAATGAATTAAAAAAAAAAAATACAGCTATAGCCTAAAATAAACTAACTTTAGATATAATGATATAGGTATGTTCAAAGTAAAAAGATGGTAAAAAGATAAACTATTAGTGTTTACTAATCAAAAGAAACCTTAAATTGTTATTTTAGTATCAAAGTAAACTTCAGAACAAGGAAAATTACCAGAGCTAAAGAAAGTCATTACCTAATGATTAAAGTGTCAATTCACAAAGAAGACATAGTAATCCTAACTATGTCTGTACCTGACAAAGAATTTCAGAATCTAAGAAGCAAAAACTGATAGAACTAAATGGAGAAATGACAAACCCACAATTATAGTTGGAGACTTCAACACTCCTCTCTTAATAAGTGATAGTACAAATAGACAGAAAATCAGCAAGTATTTAAAAGAACTGAACAATACCATCAACCAACTGAATCTAATTGACACTGATAGACAACTCCACACAACGGCACAACACACTTTCATTTCAAGTGCACATGAGACATTCACCAAGATAAACCATATTCTGGGTCATAAAGCAAAACTTAACAAATTTAAAGAATTGAAATCATGCAAAGTATGTTCTCTAACCATAATGGAATTAAACTAGAAACTAATAACAGAAAGATAATTGAAAGATCTCCATATACTTGAAAATAAAACAACTCTTCTAAATAATAGGTTGGAAAGGAAGTCTTAAGGGATATTAGAAAGCGAATTAAACTGAATGAAAAAGAAAATACAGCATATCAAAATTTGTAGGATGCAGCTAAAGTGGTGCTTAGAGGTAAAATTATAACCTTAAGTGGTTAAAACTTGTAAGGTGTCTGATTTTGAAACGCAAAGTACGGTATTTTCTAATTCAGCATTACTAATAGTTGCGTTATAACTTAACTCGTATTCTCGTCTCTACGTCTTTCTACTTCTGCACTGGTTTGCTATTTGGATCAGTAAGTGTGATGACATCAATTCTGGTGGCTTCCAAGCCATCAACATAGTTCTGAATTCATTTTTGCACCATCCATCAGCCAGGAATCTGCAATTAAATAAAAGTACTGAATGTTCCTATGTCAAATTACGATTTCATTTAGAAATTCCTTGAAGCAAAAATGTGAAAGGCTTTTTATTGGAAAATTCTATTCCAGTTATGGAAGGACAATTCAGGAGTTCATGTAAACCCATTGCCATCGAGTCAATTCCTACTCATAGCAAACCTATAGGAAAGACTAGAACTGACTCATAGGGTTTCCAAGACTGTAAGTCTTTATGGAAGCAGACGCCACATCTTTCTCCCACGGAGCGGCTGGTGGGTTCAAACCGCTGACCTTTCAGTTAGGAGCCAGGCGCTTTAACCACTGTGCTGCCAGGGCTCCTTTGTAGTTCGTGTAGTGAGTACATTTTCCTTAGGATCAGCACAAGAGTGGAACACAATGGCCTCACAGATCTAGAGAAATAATTTCTCTTTGAAAATGTGTCTTACTGTGGGTCTCATGAATGCCTTGTGATGAAGTAATTAAAACCTAGGTGTTGTCCCCATGGACAAAGAGCTTCCTCTAAAGTATTGTGAAAAACTCAGTGCCCGGGACACACGGTTCACTTCCACTGAGAAGATCTCATCTCTAGGTAACTGGCAAAAAAGCTTTTTTATTATTATTTTTTTAAAACAACCCACTGCCCCAATTTGATTAAAAACTGGGCAGTCAACAGTATAAGAAATAGTTTTTGTTGAGTTTGAACCCACTAGCCACTCTGTGGAATAAAGCTGTGGCAGTCAGCTTCCATAAAGCTTTACAGCCATGGAAACTGTGAGGGGCAGTCCTACTCTGTCCTATAGGGTCGCTAACAGTTGGAATTGGCTCGACGGCAGTGGGGTTTTTTTGTTTGTTTTGGGTGGTGCAAATAGTTAATGGGCTCGGCTGCTAACCAAAAGGCTGGAGGTTCGAGTCCACCTAGAGGCACCACAGAAGAAAGGCCTGGTGATCTACTTCTGAAAAAATCAGCCACTGAAACCCCTATGGGGCACAGTTCTGCTGTGACATATAAGGGTTGGAATTGACTAGACAGTAACTAGTTTTAATATATTTAGCAATGTTGCCAGATTGACCCGGCTTAAACTGATCAGAGCTGGTTTGGATTAGCAAGAGCAAAGCTAATGAAGTTAACCCAGAAAAACCCAGTGCCGTCGAGTAAGCTGATTTAATCCAGTTTGAACCAGCTTACTTTGACTAATGTGACTTTAACTGGTATGACTGAGTTAGATAGAATCTGTTTGCTCTGCTTAGAATAATCTACACTGTTTTTCTGTAATATGAAGCAGTATCAGCTGGCTGAATCCAGTTGCAACCTCCTGAACTGGTATGATCCAGCAAGAGCAAGTTAGAACCAAGCTTATCTGGTCTCAATCACCATTGACTGCTAGGAATCTGATTTGTCCCAAGTTGCAGCCGCAGTGTCCTGTGTGAGCTACCTTTATCCAATTTTACCCAGGAAGGTTTGGTTTTGACAGAGTTAGAACCAGTGTATGCTGGTTTTAGTCAACTTGGAATCAGTTTGATATGTTGAGAACTGGTTGGTTTCCACTAGAAACCTGACATTCAGAAGTGCCTTTAGGCAGTCTGAGCCTACTGTGAGCCACACTGGCCCAGATGAAGTCATTACAGCTCTTCGGTCTGGTCTGAACACTCAAAAACTGGGGATGGTGGAAGTCCAGGTTGCTCAGGATTAGGGCATAAAGGGGGGAGGAAAAAAAAATTGTCGTCAAGTCGATTTTGAGTCATAGAGATTCATAGGGTTTCCAAGGCTGTCAATCTATGGGAGCAGACTGCCACATCTTTCTCCCACAGAGCAGCTGGTGGGTTTGAACCACTGACCTTTCAGTTAGCAGCATGGCACTTAACCACTGTGTCACCAGGGCTCCTGCAAAGGAGGAGAGGGGAGAGAGTGGAAGGTATTAAATTACAACTATACTCTTCTAGTTACAGCACGAAAAAGAGACTCAAAGTCAAGAGGTGATTTATGAAGTATGGATCAAGGTCCCAAAGAGACAAGAAGGCATAGAATAGAGGAATTGGTTTGGGAAAAAAAAAAAAAAAAGGGGGGTACATATATAGTCATTAAATTGAATTGGGGAAGAGTGGATTATATGAATATAGTAGTGGTTAGCTTTAGTATTATATGAAAGGAGCCCTGCTGGCACAATGGTTAAGCACTCGGCTGTGAACCAAAAAGTTGTGATTTCGAACCCACCCAGTGGCTCCAAGGGAGAAAGACTGGGCGATCTGTAAAGGTTCCAGCCTAGAAAACTTATGGGGCAGTTCTACTCTGTCACATGGGGTTGCTAAGAGCGGAAATCAACTCAATGGCACCTAACAACAACAATATCATATGAAGGAAAATTTTTACTTTTATCAGAAAATTATGGCTTTGGTTAAACAATGTGTGTAGCTGATTTCAGTCTTTTGACAATTCTATCAACTTTCCAGCAGTTAGAGTTATCCTGAGACCTTTGGAGAGCACATACTCATTCATGTACTATCATCACTATAGAGTCCCTGGGGGTACAAAAGGTTAACGCATTCAATTGCTAACCAAAAAGTTGAAAGTTTAAGTCTACCCAGAGGTGCCTTGGAAGAAAGGCTTGTTGACCTACTTCCAAAAAATCAGTTATTGAAAGCCCTATAGAGCAGAGTTCTACTCAGACACACATGGGGTCATCATATGGTATCCTCACCAAAACTCCACGGGGATCTGAAGCTGGGAGAAGGGAGTGAGGCCTTTGCCTTTCAAGGGAAGACAAATTGCAAGAGTTCACCATGGCTTCCCAATGGAGATCCTACCAAAAGGTATCACATTATGGACTGTATCAAGGGATCACCTCTTCACTGCTTCCTACCACCATGTAGCCACGTGGCAAAGGTCAGGCAAATCATTACCAGCCCCTTCAGTAGAGGCGACCCTAAGGTTAGGGTGAATGTGTGTCTTCGTTTGCCCAGGACAATTGTGGTTTTTATATCTGATGTCCCAGCTTCATTATTAATGGCGTTCCCTTTCACTCTCAAAGGCATTCCTGTCTGGTGAAGTTATATCACTTTCTTACCGAAGGCCCTATCTCTTCCAACCTGTCACTTTCTCCCTCTCTCTCTTTTCTCTTCCACAGAGGGTCGTTATGAGTCCAAATCAACTCGACAGCAACAGGTTTGGTTTTTTTGGTTATAACTTCAAACTCCTCCTCTTTAAAGATAACTCCCAAATTTTCATCTCCACTTTTTTTCCTTTAGTTCCTGTCCTTAACTTCCTCTTGGATATTAAAATCTCTCTGTGCTGGTGGAAATGGCACAGACTGACAGGTATTGATGTAGCCTCATCTCCATCAGCCACCCCTGCCACCCAGAATAGTGCCACCTGAGTATTTATTGAACCCAGCCCCAAACTGAAAAAAGATAGGAAATATTTGTTCCCACATTGGAAAATAAAAGGGAATTTGCTTTTGTTGCCAGGGTTCCTGTGGAAATCATCCAGGAACCTTTCCAGAAATTCAGTTTCCAGGTGTGTGTTTCTTTAAGGAAATATTGTACAGAGAAGAAGGAACACTGTGCTGAGTGCCACTGGCTGTGGGCGTTGCTATGGCAGATTGGTCTAATTATGGAATAGCATGGGAAGGAGTCATGGGAAACACAACATGAACGGGCAAGGTGCACACTTCACTGCACACAGAAAGCAGGTAGCCGACACCTCACCAGAGTGCCCGCAACAAAGAGACCAACTTCCTGGGCTGCAGAACCCCAGCAGCACGTGCTGGACACAGAGAAGTGCTTGACTCTGGATCAGAGAGCAAGCTCATATTTCCCCGTCGCTGGGGCTCCCACTAGAGCCTGTCCGTCTCCAACTACAGCCCTTGAAGAACTGTGCTTCCTGACTTCTTTGGGAGCCTGAGGAGCTTGCGGGGTCTGAAGGTTGTAGCACCCCAGGGGTAAAGCGAGACGGGTCAGAAGCTGTGGTCAGTGGATGCAGACTCGGCAGCCCCTGGAGATGGACACTTTCCCAGAGTCCCCGCTGGGGCTGATTCACTAACTGCTTCTGGGAAGCAAAGGCGGAAGGACTCTGGTGGGAAATGTCTCAACCACGTGCACATGGAACTGCTTGGTGTACACCTATCTTTTTGATTAGAAAATATGGGACAAACTGACAAAACAATTTTAGGCTGCTTATTGGAATAATAAAAGCCACAGTAGAAAAAAGGCCTAATGTGTATTGAACACTCACTAAGTGCCACTCTATGAGGCATGCTACAAAAAAAAAAAAAAAAAACAGTTGCTGTGAAGTCGACTCAGATTCATGGCGACCCCAAGTGTATGAGAGCGGACTGTGCTCCACAGAGTTTTCAATGGCTGATTTTTCAAAGAAGTAGTCAGGCCACTCTTTTTTTATTTTTTATTGTTCTTTAAGTGGAAGTTTACAAATCAAGTCAGTCTCTCATACAAAAAATTTATATACATCTTGCTGTATACTCCTAGTTGCTCTTCCCCAATGAGACAACACACTCCTCTCCACCCTGTATTCCCCGTGTCCATTCAACCAGCTTCTGACCCCCTCTGCCTTCTCATCTCCCCTCCAGACAGGAGGTGCCCACATAGTCTCATGTGTCTACTTGATCCAAGAAGCTCACTCCTCACCAGTATCATTATCTATCTTATAGTCCAGTCCAATCCATGTCTGAAGACTTGGCTTTGGGAATGGCTCCTGTCTTGGGCTAACAGAAGGTTTGGGGACCGTGACCTCTGGGGTCCTTCTAGTCTCAGTCAGACCATTAAGCCTGGTCTTTTTATGAGAATTTGGGGTCTAGATCCCACCGCTCTCCTGCTCCCTCAGGGGTTCTCTGTTGTGTTCCCTGTCAGGGCAGTCATCGGTTGTAGCTGGGCACCATCTAGTTCTTCTGGTCTCAAGCTGATGTAGTCTCTGGTTTATGTGGCTCTTTCTGTCTCTCGGACTCATAAATACCTTGTGTCTTTGGTGTTCTTCATTTTCCTTTGCTCCAGGTGGGTTGAGACCAATTGATGCATCTTAGATGGCGGCTTGCTAGCATTTAAGACCCCAGATGCCACTCACCAAAGTGAGATGCAGAATGTTTTCTTAACAGATTTTATTATGCCAATTCACCTAGATGTCCCCTGAAACCACGGTCCCCAAGCCCCCACTCCTGCTACACTGGCATTCAAAACATTTGGTTTATTTAGGAAACTTCTTTGCTTTTGCTTTAGCCCAGTTGTGCTGACTTTGCCTGTATTGTGTGCTGTCTTTCCCTTCACCTAAAATAGTTCTTGTCTACTACTAATTAGTGAATACTCTTCTCCCTCCCTCCTTCCCCACTCTCACAACCATCAAAGAATTTTTTCTTCTCTGTTTAAACTATTTCTTGAGTTCTTATCATAGTGGTCTCAGACGATATTTGTCCTTTTGCAAATAATTTCACTCAGCATGATGCCTCCTAGATTCATCCATGTTATGAAATATTTCACAGATTCTTCATTGTTCTTTATCAATGCATAGTATTCAATTATGTGAATATGCCTTAATTTATTTATCCATCAATCTGTTGATAGGCACCTTGGTCGCGTCCAACTTTTTGCTATTGTAAACAGTGCTGCAATGAACATGGGTGTGCATATATCTGTTCATGTAAAGGTTCTTATTTCTCTAGGATATATTCCAAGGAGTGGGGTTGCTGGACCGTATAGTAGTTCTATTTCTAGCTTTTTAAGGAAGAGCCAAGTCGATTTCCAAAGTTGTATCATTTTACATTCCCACCAGCAGTGTATAAGTGTTTCAGTCTCTCCACAACCTTTCCAATATTTATTATTTTGTGTTTTTTGGATTAATGCCTGCCTTGTTTTTTGTTGGAGTGAGATGGAATCTTATTGTAGTTTTGATTTGCATTTCTCTAATGGCTAATGATCCTGAGCATTTCCTCATGTATCTGTTAGCTGCCTGAATGTCTTCTTTAGTGAAATGTCTGTTCATATCCTTTGCCCATTTTTTAATTGGGTTATTTGTCTTTTTGTTGTTGAGTTTTAGAGATCGGATGCTGATCAGAAATGTCATAGCTGAAAACTCTTTCCCAGTCTGTAGATAATCTTTTTACGCTTTTGGTGAAGTCTTTGGATGAGCATAGGTGTTTAATTTTTAAGGGCTTCCAGTTATCTAGTTTCTGTTCTGGTGTTTGTACATTGTTAGTAATGTTTTATATACTGTTTATGCCATGTATTAGAGCTCCCAGTGTTGTCCCTATTTTTTCTTCCATGATAATTTATTGTTTTAGATTTTATATTTAGGTCTTTGATCCATTTTGAGTTAGTTTTTGTGCATGGTTTGAGGTATGGGTCTTGTTTCATTTTTTTGCAGATGGATATCCAGTTATGCCAGCACCGTTTGTTAAAGAGACTGTCTTTTCCCCATTTAACTGACTTTGGGCCATCGTCAGATATCAGCTGCTAATATGTGGATGGATTTATGTCTGGATTCTCAATTATATTCCATTGGTCTATGTATCTGTTGTTGTACTAGCACCAGCCTGTTTTGACTACTGTGGCGGTATAATAGGTTCTAAAATCAGGCAGAGTGAGGCCTCCCACTTTGTTCTTCTTTTTCAGTACTGCTTTACTTATCTGAGGCATCAGGCCATTTTTGAGGCACCTCTGCACGGACTTGAATCTCCAACCTTTCAGTTAGCAGTCAAACGCCATTAACTATTTGTGTCACCCAGGGACTCTATGTTACAGGGAAGGGCTTATTTAATCTTTGCCACAAACCCCCAAGGGCGAGTGGCAGCAGACCTGGGGTACCTGTAAGTAGTCAGGTGCTTGATTATCACATGTATAAAGTGGAGCTGGCTCTACCTAGCCAGTGTCTATCTCAGAGCAATTAAGAGCTTTGAATAAAATAATGGTGGAGGGCTCAGTATCTCCAAATGAGCAAACAAAGGAACAAAGCCTTTATGGGGTAGAAGATGCTGTGCCTCATAGCTCATTGAAATGTAGGTCTTCATAGATGGATGGATGGGTGGGTGGGTGGATGGATGGATGGATGGATGGATGGATGGATGGATGGATGGATGGATGGATGGATGGATGGATGGATGGATGGATGGATGGATGGATGGATGGATGGATGGATGGATGGATGGATGGATGGATGGATGGATGGATGGATGGATGGATGGATGGATGGATGGATGGATGGATGGATGGATGGATGGATGGATGGATGAGTGGGTGGGAGGGTGGGTGGATGGATAGGCAGGTAGATAGGAAGATAGCTAGAATGATTGGCGCCATTGACTCTGACTCATGAAGACTTAATGGAATAGCATGGGAAACCTGACCCAAACAGACTTCCTCTCTTGAAACATCTGAATAACAACAGAAACCTGACCCAAACAGACTTCCTCTCTTGAAACATCACCACCTGCTGAGCAGGACGATATCCAGGAGTCATTTGCCTATGAAGACAAGAACTGACCAGTAAATTCAGCAAGATGAAAGTTGTTGGTGACCTTGACAGTTATTGTTTCAGTATGATTGTGGAGACTAAATTGATATGGGTCAAAGAAAGAATAGGAAGAGAGAAAGTAGAGATGGTAACAACAGTTATTTTGAGAAAGTAGAGATGGTAACAACAGTTATTTTGAGAAGTTTTGCTATAAAGATGGCAAAATAAAGTAACAGATGAAGGGGGAATTGGAAGTCAAGGAGAGATTATTTATTTACTTAATATAGCAGGGGATGTCACAACATGTTGGTATGTCAAGGGGATGAGCCACTAGAAATGGGAAAATTAGTGATGCAAGAGGAAGACGCAAAGTGCTTAAATAGGAAAGAGTGTATAGGACCCTGTGCACAGGGGGTGGATTTGCCCTAGACACAGGCAGGAGCAGGTCAACCTTTACAATGAGGGGGGTGGGAGGTAGCAGAAGATAGAAATACACCTGCATGGAACATTCCTGGGTGCTTAGGGGAATTGCTTCTTTTCTCTAGAAAATTTCCCAAAATTCAACTTACCAAAAACAAAAACACATTGCCATTGAGTTGATTACGACTCATAGCGACTCCATAGGGCACAGTAGAGCTGCCCCATAGGGTTTCCAAGGAGTGACCGGTGGATTCAAACTGCCAACGTTCTGGTTAGCAGCTAAGCTCTTAACCAATTGAAGCCCCTATTGAACGGCTTAGCTGGGGCGGGAGAATGTGTGCTGCCTGCCACGCAGTGATTTAGTGTTCACAACCAAGCCCACGTGAGTAAACACAGGGGCTACGAGATCAGAGACCACATTCTGTTCCATCTTTGTAGGCCTTCAATAAATGTTGAATTGGCTTGAACTTTGAGAAACTACAGTTTTTTTTGTTTGAATATCTCCTCTCAAGCTACTATTCTGGGAAATGAATACAGCCTCCACAGTCAATGCTGGAAGTCTGCTGAGCAAATCTGTCTGCAGATGGGAAATGTGTGAGAGTGGAACCCTCCAACATGGAGCGCTGGAGCTGGTTCATTGCCTTGGCCTCTGTTCAGTAGTAAGGCATCCTTTTAGTCCCACTTACAGATCTTACCATGTTATATTGCAGACTTCCTGAAGGAATAGATTGTCTTAGTCAATATCTCTTTTCCCTGATCACTCATTTCAGATCCTCAGCCAGCGTGTGTCAGGGCCGATATAGATAGGTCCAATTGTTCACAGACTCAGAGGTGAGAGCAGATTCCCTAGATGTAAAAGGAGATCCTCTTCAGGTCAAGTCCGCTTAAAGTCTTCTGACTGAACCTAGGAGCCAGGACCCCAAAAACCTCTGATAAAGAGACATTTGTACTTCCTGCTGTGGTGATTGTTGAATTTTTCTCTTTTCCTTTTAAGATGTAATGTTGGAAGATGTTATGGGTTGAATTATGTCCCCCCAAAAATGTATCAACTTTGTTAGGCTGTGATTCCTGGTATTGTGTGGTTGGTTGTCCTCCATTTTGTGATTGTAACTTTATGATGAGAGGATTAGGGTAGGATTGTAACACCACCCTTACTCAGGTCACCTCCCTGATCCAGTGTACAGGGAGTTTTCCTGGGGTGTGGCCTACACCATGTTTATCTCTCAAGAGATAAAAGGAAAGGGAAGCAAGCAGAAAGTTGAGGACCTCATACCACCAAGGAAGCAGCACCAGGGCAAGAATGCATCCTTTGGACATGGGTCCCTATGCCTGAGAAGCTCCTCGACTAGGGGAAGATTAAGGACAAGGACCTTCCTCCAGAGCAGACAGAGAGAAAGCCTTCCCCTGGAACCGACGCCCTGAATTTGGACTTGTAACCTACTAGACTGTAAGGAAATAAATTTCTCTTTGTTAAAGCTATCCACTTGTAGTATTTCTGTTATGGCAGCACTAGATAACTAAGACAGAAGACTGTCCAAGTATCTTGCTCTCAGCTTATCAATCACGCCGAGCCAGAAGGACATGATGAATGGTTTTCCAGTTAGGACCTAAAGCTACCTATAACAACACACCTGTAACAACCCATGAAGGTACACAGTGGCCAACAATTATGAATGATCCCTTGACTCTATTCCACTGCTCAGTGGGGCAGCAAGATTTTGCTCTCAAAGTCCCTGAGGTTTCACACATTTGCCCCTTTCCTTGACCTTCAGAAACTGCCTGGTAACCTGGGAACCTAGAACTGGGTGCATGGATCCTAGACAACACACATAAACCAAAGACCTGCTTTCTCTATGTGATGTTCCTAAGCAATTCTGCTTACAAGGTGATAATTGCAGTTGAGGGAAGGGGCCATGAGTGAGGAGTGTCCTGAGAACTTGGGCCAAGTTGCTCATTGAGAGCAAAACCAACTCACCAGGTCACGGACAGACATAGCCACTTTATGGAAGCTGACACTTAAAGGCCAGAGCAAGCTCTGCATAGCTTAACTGATGGTTAAGATATTAATTAATTGACATCTAAAGAAAGAATGTGGAGAATCCAAGTGGAAGTTGGTCAGATTGGAATGTGGCAAAACTTCAGTCAGAGAAGCATACTTGGGAAAAATCTATCCATGCCCTGCCCAGGAAGTCTGTCCTGAACTGTACCTTTAGGCCAGCTCAGGACAGCCCCATCCTGCTGGCTCACAGAGGTGAATTGCAAACACCTATGAGGTTCCCAGCATCACCCACTCATTGATGCAGACAATCGTCCTTGTCTCTGACCTGCTTCTGCTTCCATGACAAGGAAGTCCAGATCGAGAATGCTGTGCACACAGGAGCGAAGGTCCTGGTACAAGGAAGCAAGTATTCTGAACAGACAGGGCTTGGGACAGGAACAGTAGGGACCTCCAAGAGCAGGGCTTATAAAACTTGGATAAGACAAAATGAGGGATCCAGACTAGAATCAATACACTCTTTAACTCCACCTGGTTAAGAGTTTCCAGAAATTCTCTAGTGAAGAGGAACCTGGCCATTAATTTTGGAACCCAGCCCTATGGCATGCACTGTTTGGTGCTGTGTTCGGGGTCTACAAGACCACTTGCAGGTTCAGAGATCTGCTGGAAGGACTCATAGGAGTCAGCATATAGTTCTGCTTGTGGCTAAGATTTAACACAGTGAAAGGCCAGAAAGCAAATTCAACAAAAGGAAGAAGACTACTCTCCACCCTACCTCCTTCTATAGATGGGATATTATTTACTTATTTTTGCCTTTCTGAAGCAAGCTGTTACCCCAGCTCAAGCTGGGTCCAAGTGAAAATTTCTTTAGACAGTTTCTCAAATATCCTGCGATATATGAACTCAACCACCCAGAAGTCAACCTTGAATCTATGCAACAGTAATGACTCAGTTGCTCTCAGGCCCATGGAAGTCCTAATCCTTGGCTCCATTTCATACAGTAATGACTTTGCCCAGTTTATTTTTCTTTTCTTTTTTTTGCAAAGGAAAAGAGTTCAGGAGGCAGTGAGGGGAAATCAATCTTCTGTGCCAACCTCACTCAATCAATCCATTCACGGGAGCCAGATTTGGGTGCCCTGCAACATCCAGAACATTACCCCAGTAGAAATTCCCCTTTTTTTACTCCAAATTTAGAATCTGAGCTGTCTGTGTGTGAGTCTGGGGGAGCTTCAGGACAAATGACATCATGTAGACCTGTAGAAACAGATGTTCGGACTTTCTATGCTCCAGGAACGCAGTTTCGTGCCATCCTTCTGGAATGGAAACTGGCCAGGCAGTCCAGAGGGAGTTTCTGAGAGGAGTGGGTGGGACTGCACTGCTTTCCTTTCATTCAAACAGGAAGGGCCTGGGCTGGAATCTGTTAGTGAGGACATCCAGAAATGGGCATGGAAAGTGAGTGCTCAAACCACAGAAGGTAAGGACTCACGCTCCACTGAACATATTTGCAAGTGAGATGTTGAAATCATTTTTCCGATCCACTTCTCCTCCCCTGCCCCCAGAAAGGCACAGGATATTTTTAGCAGAAAAAATAAGTGCCCCATAAAAATGAACATAAAATACCATAAGGGGGACAGGGCATCCTCCCACCAGTTTCCAAAAGGTCCCTGGAGTGACCATTAAATGAAACGGGCATTGAAGCCAGCATTGGAGAAAGGGTAGGCCCAGGCCAGCACTGTTGTGAAAGGCGTTGAGAAAGGGCCTAGTAGAAAAAAAAGGCGAAATAACCCCAGACATAATGAAGAGTATGGGACTGCATAAGAATAAACAAAGCACACCACATACATCTTTTGTGATCTCATGGCCATTTTATGTGCCGAATCCAATGATCTTCTTTCTATGCCCATTTCCCTGAGCATTCTGTGTTTTTTGACACAGTCCTTCTGTCCTTGACCTCCATGGCCTTCATGGAGCACTCTCTGGTGTCCCCCCTACATATCTGTCTCAAGTTTAACAAGTCAAAAACTGAGGCCCTGATTTTTCTCCCCAAATCTGCTTGTCTCTTCATCTTCCCCATCTTATAAAAGGCAACTGTTCTACCAGTTCCTCAGGCCCAAACCTTGGAGTTGTCTTTGGCTTTTCTCTCCCGCACCCCACATCCAACCTGTCAGCAATTCTGTTGACTCAACTTTCCAAATACATTGAGGACTGACAATTTCTTACCACCTCCACTGCTCCTACCTGGTCCAAGTCACCATCATCTCTCACTGGGATCATTGCACTAGCTTCCCACTTCATCTTCCCACTTTATCTCTGCCTCCTGCAGGCCATTAATTCTCAACACAGTAGTAAGACTGACATTTGTTAAAGTCAGATAATGTCATTCTTTGCTCAAAGCCTTCCTAAGGCTGCCAATCCCACATAGAGGAGAAACAGAGTCTTTATGATGGCCTACAAGGCTCCACATGGTCTAGCCCTTGTTAACTCTCTTCTCTTCTCTTCCTACTTAGTCCCTTATTCACTTTGCTCCAGCCACATGGGCTCCTTGCTGGTTCCCAAACTGACCAGGCGCACTCTCACCCCAGGGCCTCTGCACTTGCTATTCCCTCTGTCAGGACTGCTTTGCCCTCAAATGTCCTCAAGGCTCATCCTTCACTTTCTTTGGGTCTGTACTCAAATGCCACTTCTTAGTTACTCCATCTAAGACTTCAGCCATCTTGACACATTTTTATCTTGTCTTTATCTCCTTGGCACTTATTAACCTCTAACATACTATAGAGTAAACTTACTTGTCTTTTTTATTATCTATCCCTCAACTGGAATGTAAACTCCATGAGCACAGGGATCTTTGTTGAGTTTTTGTTTGTTTTTGCTGCTGCTGCATCAGGAATGAGTGAATCTACATGCTAAAATCCACAGTGCTTGGGAGCTGTTTTGGCTCAGACCTCTCTTGAGCCACTGACACCTAAACAGACACTGGGCTCTGTTGTTTCCTTCCCCAACATGTATCTTACTTGTGGGAAGCTCAGTGGTATGACAGACACAACTCAGTCTCTGCTAGAGTCAAGAAAACCAGTCCCATGACAAAGTCTCAGGGTTATCTAGAACATCTCCAAGCCTCTACTTCTTCATCTGTAAAGTGGGTATAATAACAGCCATTGTGAGAATGAAATGAGGTAACCCGTCTCTAGCACTTCTCTTTGTACCATTCTGAATGCCTCTGACTGCTGCCAGAATCTGCTGGTGGTCTTTTTCCTTCAGATCCTTCACCAAACACCATCCACTGCTTCAGGTTACTCCCTGCCTCGAAAATCTTCACGTTCCCTCTGAAAGGGTTGGAAGGTCGTTTCATTGAACCCAACCAGCCAGAGTTAAATACCACCAAACCAAATGTAAACAGTCCACATGGCCAGCTCAAGTAAGCTGACTCTTCCCAAGAGCTGCTCAATAAACACTGTCGTGAAGATGAGGGCTTCAGCCCACCACCAATTGTATGGGGCCAGTTAATCAGCTGTGTTCTTGGAACCGCTCACAGGCCCCAAACTCTACATGCTCTTTCTTGTCTCTGAGACATTGTGAAAGCTGCTCCCTGAGCTTCGAATGCCCTTCCCTTGTTCGCTTCACCCTCCTCACCCTTCAGATAATGCCACACCCTTCAGGACCTTGAGGCAGGCCCCCCTTTGGGTTCCCTCCTCAGAATAGGCTCAGGTGGCCTTCTAGGATGCCCCCACTACATCACGGCACGTATTATGCTGAATTGCATTTGCCCCTGTGAGTTCTGCTGTGTTGGGGCTATGTCCTATCCATCCATGTGAACTCAGTACCTAACGCAATATTTGGCACATGACAAGTGTGGAATAAATGGTTTTAAAATAAATGAATTGGTGAGTGTCTTAGGCTGGGTACTCTAGAGAGGCAAAAGCAGTAAAGCATATAAACATATATATAAACCTAAAACCTACTGCCATCCAGTCGATTCCGACTCATAGCGACACTATAGGACAGGGTAGAACTGCCCATATAGAGAGATTTATATCAAGGAAATGGGTCCCACAATTGTAGAGGCTGGAACGTCCCAAGTCCACAGATCAGGATAGAGGCTTTTTCTGACTGACATAGGCGCAGGGGCTGGTGAACCCAAGATAGGCAGGTTGGAGAGCAAGGCTCTTGCTCACAGGCTGTGACGATGACAAATCCCAAGAATGGCAGGTAAGCTGCTAGCTCAAGTCCCAAGAACTGGAGGTCAGATGAACAGGAGCCAGCTGCAGGATCCAGAGCAGGCAAAAGCTAAAATTTCCACTTATATTCAGATGCAGGCCGTGAGCCCAAGGAAACTCCCTTTCAACTGATTGGCTACTCACAGCAGATCCCACTGAGGATCACAGCCCAGCCAAGTTGACACACAATCTTAACCATCACAGTAAGCAAGGGAGAGAAAGGGTCAATAAATGAATGAAGAAATGCAACACTTCGCTAACGCAAGTGGAGGTTCCTGAGGGCATGAAAAGACTGGGGAAACAAGATGCCTGAGAACACATACAGAATGACTGCCACCCTGCCAGCCTCTGTCCTGGCTCCTCTCCTCTTCTCCCTGTGTACATTTCTTCTCCCTAAGCCACCTCACCCTTCCCTGAGGCTTCCATTCCCCTCAGAGTGCTATGGACTCTCAAAGCAAAGGCCCTGAAACCTGTGCCAAATTTTAGATAAACTTCTTCCAAAATGTGTTTCTTGCCTATGGCTTTTCCATTTGAATTTTTATAGCCACCGCTTCACCCCCTGAGAAATCACTGGTACCTCTGTACTCAGGAAGTGTATTCATTGCAGGAACAAGCAAACTTTCGCTATGGTCAAAGAGGGTGTACAGGCTGCATTCTGAACCTCAACCATCTCGAAGGCAACTCATTTTCTAGAAGAATTTTAGTAGGTTTGGTGAAGGTAAAGATATCCTCTATGGCTGTGGAGATGTGGTATTTCACAGAGATAAAGGACCAAAGAACAAAGTTAAAGTTAACTAATTGTTATCCGGTCAATCCAACTCATGGCAACTCCAGACATGTCAGAGTAGAACTGTGCTCCATAGGGTTTTCAATGGCTCATTTTTGGGAAGTAGATCATCAAGGCTTTCTTCCAGGGAGCCTCTGGGAGGATTCAAACCTCAAAAATTTTTGGTTAGTATCTGAGCCTGTTAACCATGGTGCAAAGGGTTGAAAATATAAAAACCCAGAGCCGGGATGTGCAACCTTTGGCAAATACAACAAACTAGTTACATTAACAAAGAAAAATACTTATAAAAATACTTAACATTAATGATACTTATACCACCCCTGTCTATAAATTATCTACAGCCAATTCAAGGGCACTTGGCAGTGATAAAATTTACAATGCATTGCCCTACTTATATTTCAGGTCAAACTCTCTTTTCTGAATGCCTGTGAATTCTCTAGAACCTATGTTAAGTTTTAGGGGAAGTGTGTTGCTTTCCACTCTTGTCTCTTATTTTATATTATTGACTGAAGCCATAAAGTCACGAAACATTACAGTTACAAAGACCCTTTGATATCATTTGGCCTGTAAAACCCTAGTTTTACAGGCGAGGAAACTGTCAGAGGTGACTTTAACTTTGAATTTTACGAGGCCTATTTGTGTTGACACCACGATTGATTGCGCTGCTTCCCCAGATGGAAGATTTGCAAGAGGAAGCATAAAAATCTGTCAGTGTTCTTCCTGATGGTGGGAGCGTAGGGTAACAGCTTTTACGATTGTAACTTTTCCTGCGTCTCACCCTTCACCTGAGTATAATGCAAGATCTCTACAGTAGGTTCCAGCCAACCGCAGTTGGAATAGCAGTAGGAATGGCCATCGGAAGTTGTCACTCCTCTTCGCAGAGCAGAGAGTATTGAAAGGTCAAAGGTCATAGGTCACTTCCCCGTCACCAAAGCTGATTCAGAGTAACAAACAGGACTGAA
Source organism: Elephas maximus indicus (assembly GCF_024166365.1). Lineage (NCBI taxonomy): Eukaryota > Metazoa > Chordata > Mammalia > Proboscidea > Elephantidae > Elephas > Elephas maximus. The sequence continues at coordinate 61,340,572 of NC_064831.1, read as the reverse complement.
AATCTCTGAAGCAATAACGTGCCCAAGCAGTCAGCAGTGCCCGCTGTTCCCAGAGGGGGTTTCTCTCAGTGGTTCCAGTCATTTGAATTCCTTTAAAAGAATCAGCCCTCACACACTATAGCTGTCCAAACCTCTTTGAGTAGGGGTTGAATGTGGACAAGGACAGTTCCATGGCAGTGAGGTACTGATTGGTTTAGAGGCAGAATACACTAAGGCTTAGGCTGTGGTGTATGAAGCTGGAGGGCTGACGCTGGGAGTTATTTTGGGAAGGACACAACTTTCAGTGTGAGAAAAGTAAAGCAAAACCTGTTTATGGAGACAATGGATAAAATGAGGAAGGGACAATCTGTTTCACTTCAAATCTAACTGATTGCTAGTGGCTGCCTGGAGCACTGTAAGCACTGTACTGAGAAGGGCTGTGGGGCTGTGACTCTGTGACAAGAAGTGGTGGATTACTCATGCCTGTATCCGGTGTCGGGGGGTGGGGGGCAGCAAGCATGGTGTCTTTTCCTTCTTGATCTAATTTTATTTATCCAAGAATTACATGCATGTAGTTTAAGAAGTCAAATTGTGCTTTCAAGCTTTTTAATGCAAAATAGCAGTCATCTTCCCAGTCTTGCCAAATGGCTCCCTCTCCTCAGTGAAGAAAACATGCTAACAGTAAACTTTAGGTAAAGAGTGCTGTGAAAATATTAAAGTATGGAGATTATTATGTGAAAAATTATGGGTGATTTGAAAGTAAAAGTAAGAAGCTATTGGCATTAAGTAAAATATATAGAAAAAAAATATAAACTTGTCCTTGTACTGCATCCAGGATGGCAGAGGGAAGGGTGGGTTGTATGGCAAACCTATTCAGCCACTGGAGCAAAGCCTTAAAATGACCCCTTAACCATCCTCTAGGGGTTGCGTAGGGCAATACGTTGGTGGTGGTGGTGGTGGTGGGTGTCAATCCCACAGACTGGGGTGGGTTGGCTGAAACTCCTGGCTATTAGCAATCCTGTTGTCTCAGCTCCAGTGATAAAACCAGTGGCTAAAAATGGAGGATAAAACTGATGGACCAGATAGCAGGTGGGGCCATCAGACAGAACAAGTCTGGGAAATTTGGACAGGGGGCCTCCCTGTATTCCCTGAGGGTAGAGCCAGCCCAGAGGCACAGATCCAAGGGTGATCAGGAAGGATGTCTCTTGTTGTCACTTGCAAGGCTATTCTAGGTCCTCCCCCTGATAAACACTTTCCACTAGCTGTGGCCTGTGGGTGTTGGCATGAAAGCCTCAATATGGCTGCCTTCCTCTTCCTCTGTGTCTAATCTGGTCTCGCCAAACACAACTGGGAGATGACTGTTAGGGCAAGTAATCAAACCATGGGTCATAAGAACAGACAGAACCTTCCAGGGACCCTGACTTGTCAAAGGTAACTGCAATATACGAACTTGGTTATTGGCTCTTTCGTATACTCTGCTATGGTTTAACTCAACTTTATGGAGGTAAAATTTATATTAAATACATGCATCGTAAGTGTTCACTGTGGTGATTTGACGAATTATACACCTGTCTAGTCACCATCAAAATCTACATATACAACATTTCCATCACCCCGAAAGCTTCTTTTCTATGCTGTTCTAGTCAATCACCCCACCCTGGCCTCAGGAAACCACTGATCTATTTTGTATCATTAAAAATTAGACCTCTTAGCGAAATTAGAGGCAAAAGGACAAATATTGTATAACACCACTATTATAAGATCTTGAGAAATAGTATAAACTGAGAAGAACACAGACTTTTGTGGTTACGAGGGGGGAAAGGAGGGAGGGAGGGAGAGGGTTTTTTATTGATTAATTAGTAGATAAGAACTGCTTTAGGTGAAGGGAAGGACAACACTCAATACATGGAAGGTCAACTCAATTGGACTGGACCAAAAGCAAAGAAGTTTCTGGGATAAAATGAATGCTTCAAAGGTCAGCGGAGCAAGGGTGGGGGTTTGGGGACCATGCTTTAAGGGGACTTCTAAGTCAATTGGCAAAATAATTCTATTATGAAAACATTCTGCATCCCACTTTGAAATGTGGCGTCTGGCGTTTTAATGCTAACAAGCGGCCATCTAAGATGCATCAATTGCTCTCAACCCACCTGGAGCAAAGGAGAATGAAGAACACCAAGGCCACACGACAACTAAGAGCCCAAGAGACAGAAAGGGCCACATGAACCAGAGACCTACATCATCCTGAGACCAGAAGAACTAGTTGGTGCCTGGCCACAATCGATGACTGCCCTGACAGGGAGCACAACAGAGAACCCCTGAGGGAGCAGAAGATCAGTGGGATGCAGACCCCAAATTCTCATAAAAAGACCATACATAATGGTCTGACTGAGACTAGAGGAATCCTGGTGGTCTTGGTCCCCAAACCTTCTGTTGGCCCAGGACAGGAACCATTCCTGAAGACAACTCAACAGACATGGAAGGGACTGGACAGTGGGTAGGAGAGAGATGCTGATGAAGAGTGAGCTAATTATATCGGGTGGACACTTGAGACTGTGTTGGCATCTCCTGTCTGGAGGGGGGATGGGAGGACAAAGAGAGTGGGAAGCTGGCAAAATTGTCAAGAAAGGAGAGACTGGAAGGGCTGACTCATTAGGGGAAGAGCAGGTGGGAGTATGGAGTAAGATGTATATAAACTTATATGTGACAGACTGACTTGATTTGTAGACGTTCACTTGAAGCTCAATAAAAGTTAATAAAAAAAAATTAGAAGATGGCGGACTAGGCAGACGCTACCTCGGATCCCTCTTACAACAAAGACACGGAAAAACAAGTGAATCGATCACATACATAACAATCTACAAACCCTGAACAACAAACACAGATTTAGAGATGGAGAACGAACTAATACAGGGAAGCAGCGATTGTTTCCAGAGCCTGGAGCCAGCGTACCAGTCAGGTACGGCACAAGCACAGAGAGCTGCTCCACCCCCCTGAACTAACCCTGGGAGGGGGCCCAGCCGGGTTGCGTGGGCGGCATGGGACGCAGCCGATAGGAGAAGTCCCCAGGAGGCAGCGACTGGTATTGGAGCAGGGAGAACAGCGTCCCAGCCGGGACACTCGGTCATGGCACAAGCACGGGGAGCTGCTCTACCCATCTGAACTAACCCCGGGAGGGGGCCCACCTGGTTCGTGGGGGCGGTACAGTCACGCAGCTGGAGGGACAAGAAGTCCCTGGGAGGCAGTGACTGATTTTGGAGTCAAGAGTTCACCGTCCCAGTAGGCGAGCCTTGACGCTGGCTGTGGGACTGGAAGTGGAGGATCTGACCGTGACTCCAGCGGGCCAGACCCCCCGAGGGCAATCTCCACACAGCCAGCACACATAGGCGACGCGCCCACAGGAATCTCAGATATAATAGTCATTCCAAGCAAGACAAGCAACTCTGGCTATATTCTGAGGTGCTACTCTCCTATCTCTCTGTTCCCTCCCCCACCCTCCCCAGGCGGCTTCATTAACATCCGAATAGCCTGAGCCAGAGGGAGAACTCTGATAGGAGTCTGACTGCATTTTTTTTTTAGCGGATTTTCTGGAAAAACTAGTTTCCCAGTGATGGCTCGGAGAGAACAATCCATATCAAACCACTTAAAGAAGCAGACCATGACAGCTTCTCCAACCCCCCAAACAAAAGAATCAAAATCTTTCCCAAATGAAGATACAATCCTGGAATTATCAGATACAGAATATAAAAAACTAATTTACAGAATGCTTAAAGATATCACAAATGAAATTAGGATAACTGCAGAAAAAGCCAAGGAACACACCGATAAAACTGTTGAAGAACTCAAAAAGATTATTCAAGAACATAGTGGAAAAATTAATAAGTTGCAAGAATCCATAGAGAGACAACATGTAGAAATCCAAAAGATTAACAATAAAATTACAGAATTAGACAACGCAATAGGAAGTCAGAGGAGCAGACTCGAGCAATTAGAATGCAGACTGGGACATCTGGAGGACCAGGGAATCAACACCAACATAGCTGAAAAAAAATCAGATAAAAGAATTTAAAAAGATGAAGAAACCCTAAGAATCATGTGGAACTCTATCAAGAAGGATAACCTGCGGGTGATTGGAGTCCCAGAACAGGGAGGGGGGACAGAAAACACAGAGAAAATAGTTGAAGAACTCCTGACACAAAACTTCCCTGACATCATGAAAGACGAAAGGATATCTATCCAAGACGCTCATCAAACCCCATTTAAGATTGATCCAAAAAGAAAAACACCAAGACATATTATCATCAAACTCACCAAAACCAAAGATAAACAGAAAATTTTAAAAGCAGCCAGGGAGAAAAGAAAGGTTTCCTTCAAGGGAGAATCAATAAGAATAAGTTCAGACTATTCAGCAGAAACCATGCAGGCAAGAAGGGAATGGGACGACATATACAGAACACTGAAGGAGAAAAACTGCCAGCCAAGGATCATATATCCAGCAAAACTCTCTCTGAAATATGAAGGCGAAATTAAGATATTTACAGACAAACACAAGTTTAGAGAATTTGCAAAAACCAAACCAAAGCTACAAGAAATACTAAAGGATATTGTTTGGTCAGAGAACCAATAATATCAGATATCAGCACAACACAAGGGCACAAAACAGAACGTCCTGATATCAACTCAAATAGGGAAATCACAAAAACAAACAAATTAAGATTAATTAAAAAAAAAATATACACATAACAGGGAATCATGGAAGTCAATAGGTAAAAGATCACAATAATCAAAAAGAGGGACTGAATACAGGAGGCATTGAACTGCCATATGGAGAGTGATACAAGGCGATATAGAACAATACAAGTTAGGTTTTTACTTAGAAAAATAGGGGTAAATAATAAGGTAACCACAAAAAGGTATAACAACTCTATAACTCAAGATAAAAGCCAAGAAAAACGTAACGACTCAACTAACATAAAGTCAAACACTATGAAAATGAGGATCTCACAATTTACTAAGAAAAACGCCTCAGCACAAAAAAGTATGCGGAAAAATGAAATTGTCAACAACACACATAAAAAGGCATCAAAATGACAGCACTAAAAACTTATTTATCTATAATTACCCTGAATGTAAATGGACTAAATGCACCAATAAAGAGACAGAGAGTCACAGACTGGATAAAGAAACACAATCCATCTATATGCTGCCTACAAGAGGCACACCTTAGACTTAGAGACACAAACAAACTAAAACTCAAAGGATGGAAAAAAATATAACAAGCAAACAATAAGCAAAAAAGAAGAGGAGTAGCAATATTAATTTCTGACAAAATAGACTTTAGACTTAAATCCACCACAAAGGATAAAGAAGGACACTATATAATGATAAAAGGGACAATTGATCAGGAAGACATAACCATATTAAATATTTATGCACCCAATGACAGGGCTGCAAGATACATAAATCAAATTTTAACAGAATTGAAAAGTGAGATAGATACCTCCACAATTACAGTAGGAGACTTCAACACACCACTTTCAGAGAAGGACAGGACATCCAGTAAGAAGCTCAATAGAGACAGGGAAGATCTAATTACAACAATCAACCAACTTGACCTCATTGACTTATACACAACTCTCTACCAACTGCTGCAAAATATACTTTTTTTTCTAGCGCACATGGAACATTCTCTAGAATAGACCACATATTAGGACATAAAACAAACCTTTGCAGAGTCCAAAACATCGAAATATTACAAAGCATCTTCTCAGACCACAAGGCAATAAACCTAGAGATCAATAACAGAAAAACTAGGGAAAAGAAATCAAATACTTGGAAAATGAACAATACCCTCCTGAAAAAAGACTGGGTTATAGAAGACATCAAGGAGGAAATAAGGAAATTCATAGGAAGCAACGAGAATGAAAATACTTCCTATCAAAACCTCTGGGACACAGCAAAAGCAGTGCTCAGAGGCCAATTTATATCGATAAATGCACACATACAAAAAGAAGAAAGAGCTAAAATCAGAGAACTGTCCCTACAACTTGAACAAATAGAAAGTGAGCAACAAAAGAATCCATCAGGCACCAGAAGAAAACGAATAATAAAAATTAGAGCTGAACTAAATGAATTAGAGAACAGAAAAACAATTGAAGGAATTAACAAAGCCAAAAGCTGGTTCTTTGAAAAAATTAACAAAATTGATAAACCATTGGCTAGACTGACTAAAGAAATACAGGAAAGGAAACAAATAACCAGAATAAGAAACGAGAAGGACCACATCACCACAGAACCAAATGAAATTAAAAGAATCATTTCAGATTATTATGAAAAATTGTACTCTAACAAATTTGAAAACCTAGAAGAAATGGATGAATTCCTGGAAAAACACTACCTACCTAAACTAACACATTCAGAAGTAGAACAACTAAATAGACCCATAACAAAAAAAAGAGATTGAAACGGTAATCAAAAAACTCCCAACAAAAAAAAGCCCTGGCCCGGCTGGCTTCACTGCAGAGTTCTACCAAACTTTCAGAGAAGAGTTAACACCACTACTTCTGAAGGTATTCCAAAGCATAGAAAATGACGGAATACTACCCAACTCATTCTATGAAGCCACCATCTCCCTGATACCAAAACCAGGTAAAGACATTACAAAAAAAGAAAATTATAGACCTGTATCCCTCATGAACATTGATGCAAAAATCCTCAACAAAATTCTAGTCAATAGAATCCAACAACACATCAAAAAAATAATTCACCCTGATCAAGTGGGATTTATACCAGGTATGCAAGGCTGGTTTAATATCAGAAAAACCATTAATGTAATCCATCACATAAATAAAACAAAAGACAAAAACCACATGATCTTATCAATTGATGCAGAAAAGGCATTTGACAAAGTCCAACACCCATTTATGATAAAAACTCTTTCCAAAATAGGAATTGAAGGAAAATTCCTCAACATAATAAAGGGCATCTATGCAAAGCCAACAGCCAATATCACTCTAAATGGAGAGAACCTGAAAGCATTTCCCTTGAGAACGGGAACCAGACAAGGATGCCCTTTATCACCGCTCTTATTCAACATCGTGCTAGAAGTCCTAGCCAGGGCAATTAGGCTAGACAAAGAAATAAAAGGTATCCGGACTGGCAAGGAAGAAGTAAAGTTATCACTATTTGCAGATGACATGATTATATACACAGAAAACCCTAAGGAATCCTCCAGAAAACTACTGAAACTAATAGAAGAGTTTGGCAGAGTCTCAGGTTATAAAATAAACATACAAAAATCACTTGGATTCCTCTACATCAACAAAAAGAACACCGAAGAGGAAATAACCAAAGCAACACCATTCACAGTAGCCCCCAAGAAGATAAGATACTTAGGAATAAATCTTACCAAGGATGTAAAAGACCTATACAAAGAAAACTACAAAGCTCTACTACAAGAAATTCAAAAGGACATACTTAAGTGGAAAAACATACCTTGCTCATGGATAGGAAGACTTAACATAGTAAAAATGTCTATTCTACCAAAAGCCATCTATACATTTAACGCAGTTCCGATCCAAATTCCAATGTCATATTTTAAGGGGTTAGAGAAACAAATCACCAATTTCATATGGAAGGGAAAGAAGCCTCGGATAAGCAAAGCACTACTGAAAAAGAAGAAGAAAGTGGGAGGCCTCACTTTACCTGACTTCAGAACCTATTATACAGCCACAGTAGTCAAAACAGCCTGGTACTGGTACAACAACAGGCACATAGACCAGTGGAACAGAATTGAGAACCCAGATATAGATCCATCCACGTATGAGCAGCTGATATTTGACAAAGGACCAGTGTCAATTAATTGGGGAAAAGATAGCCTTTTTAACAAATGGTGCTGGCATAACTGGATATCCATTTGCAAAAAAATGAAACAGGACCCATACCTTACACCATGCACAAAAACTAACTCCAAGTGGATCAAAAACCTAAACATAAAGACTAAAACGATAAAGATCATGGAAGAAAAAATAGGGACAACCCTAGGAGCCCTAATACAAGGTATAAACAGAATACAAAACATTACCAAAAATGATGAAGAGAAACCCGATAACTGGGAGCTCCTAAAAATCAAACACCTATGCTCACCTAAAGACTTCTCCAAAAGAGTAAAAAGACCACCTACAGATTGGGAAAGAATTTTCAGCTATGACATCTCCGACCAGCGCCTGATCTCTAAAATCTGCATGATTCTGTCAAAACTCAACCACAAAAAGACAAACAACCCAATCAAGAAGTGGGCAAAGGATATGAACACACATTTCACTAAAGAAAATATTCAGGCAGCCAACAGATACATGAGAAAATGCTCTCGATCATTAGCCATTAGAGAAATGCAAATTAAAACTACGATGAGATTCCATCTCACTCCAACAAGGCTGGCATTAATCCAAAAAACATAAAATAATAAATGTTGGAGAGGCTGCGGAGAGATTGGAACTCTCATACACTGCTGGTGGGAATGTAAAATGGTACAACCACTTTGGAAATCTATCTGGCGTTATCTTAAACAGTTAGAAATAGAACCATACTACCCAGAAATCCCACTCCTGGGAATATACCCTAGAGATACAAGAGCCTTCATACAAACAGATATATGCACACCCATGTTTATTGCAGCTCTGTTTACAATAGCAAAAAGTTGGAAGCAACCCAGGTGTCCATCAACGGATGAATGGGTAAATAAATTGTGGTATATTCACACAATGGAATACTACGCATCGATAAAGAACAGTGACGAATCTCTGAAACATTTCATAACATGGAGGAACCTGGAAGGCATTACGCTGAGCAAAATTAGTCAGAGGCAAAAGGACAAATATTGTATAAGACCACTATTATAAGATCTTGAGAAATAGTAAACCTGAGAAGAACACATACTTTTGTGGTTACGAGGTGGGGAGGGAGGGAGGGTGGGAGAGGGTTTTTTAATTGATTAATCAGTAGAGAAGAACTGCTTTAGGTGAAGGGAAAGACAACACTCAATACATGGAAGGTCAGCTCAATTGGACTGGACCAAAAGCAAAGAAGTTTCCGGGATAAAATGAATGCTTCAAAGGTCAGCAGAGCAAGCGCGGGGGTCTGGGGAACATGGTTTGCGGGGACTTCTAAGTCAATTGGCAAAATAATTCTATTATGAAATCATTCTGCATCCCACTTTGAAATGTGGCGTCTGGGGTCTTAAATGCTAACAAGCGGCCATCTAAGATGCATCAATTGGTCTCAACCCACCTGGAGCAAAGGAAAATGAAGAACACCAAGGCCACACAATAACTAAGAGCCCAAGAGACAGAAAGGGCCACATGAACCAGAGACCTACATCATCCTGAGACCAGAAGAACTAGTTGGTGCCCGGCCACAATCGATGACTGCCCTGACAGGGAGCACAGCAGAGGACCCCTGAGGGAGCAGGAGATCAGTGGGATACAGACCCCAAATTCTCATAAAAATACCATACTTAATGGTCTGACTGAGACTAGAGGAATCCCGGCGGCCATGCTCCCCAGACCCTCTGTTGGCAGAGGACAGGAACCATCCCCGAAGACAACTCATCAGACATGAAAGGGACTGGTCAGCAGGGGGGAGAGAGACGCTGATGAAGAGTGAGCTAATTAAATCAGGTGGACACTTGAGACTGTGTTGGCATCTCCTCTCTGGAGGGGGGATGGGAGGATGGAGAGAGAGGGAAGCCAGCAAAATTGTCAAGAAAGGAGAGACTGGAAGGGCTGACTCAAGAGGGGGAGAGCAAGTGGGAGTAGGGAGTGAGATGTATGTAAACTTATGTGTGACAGACTGATTGGATTTGTAAACGTTCACTTGAAGCTTAATAAAAGTTATTAAAAAAAAATTAGACCTCTTTTCTAGAGTTTCATATAAACAGAATGTACATATTCTTTTGTGTCTAGCTTCTTTCGCCTCTCACGATTTTTTGAGATTCATCCATGTTATCATGCGTATCAGTATTTCAATCTTCTATTGCGTGGATAGGTCACAATTTGTTTATAAATTCACCTGTTGGTGAGTATTTTGGTTGTTTCCATTCTGTGGTTTAATCTTTTCATTCTCTTAACTTGTCTTTCAAAGAGCCGAAGTTCTTCACTTTGATGAAGTCTAATTTATCATTTTTTTTTCCTTTTATGGATTGTGTTTTGGTGTCATAGCCAACAATTCTTTGCTTAACCAAAGTCACAAAGAGTTTTTCTTATACTTTCTTTTAGAAGTTCTAGAATTCTAGGTGTTATATTTAGGTCTATGACCCATTTTGAGTTAATTTTTATGCAGGGAATGAGGTATGAATTGAGACTTTTTTTGTTTTTTGTATGTGGGTATCTAAATATTCCAGCAACATTTGGAAAGACAAATTTTTCTCCACTGAATTGCCTTTGAACTTTTTTCAAAATTAAGCTTTCCAAACATCTGTGGGTCTATTTCTTTATTCTCTACATTTCTCTGTTGATTTATTTGTCTGTTTTTACTCAAATACCACACTATCTTGATTATGGTAGCTTATAATAAGTCTTAAATTCAAGTAATGTAATTTTTCAAACTTTGTTCCTCTTCTTCAAAATTATTTTGGCTATTCTTTGTTCTTTGCATTTCCACAAAAATTTTAGGATCAGCTTGTCAACTTCTACAAAAAAAGTCTGCTAGGACTTTGGTTAATATTGCATTGAATTTATAGATCAATATGGGGAGATTTGACACCTAAACAACATTGAGCCTTCTGAACTTGGTATTGGTCTCCATTTATTTAGGTCTTTTTAAATTTCTTTCAGAAATGTTTTGTAGTATTCAGTGCATAAAAACCAAAACCCACTGCCCTCGAGTCGATTCCGACTCATAGCACCCCTATAGGACAGAGTAGAACTGCCTGATAGAGTTTCCAAGGAGCACCTGGTGGATTCGAACTGCCAACCTCTTGGTTAGCAGCTGTAGCACTTAACCACTATGCCACCAGGGTTTCTATTCAGTGCATAGGTCTTGCATATCTTTTGTCAAATGTATCCCTTAATATTTCATGTTTTTAATGTTTACTAACTTGTCATAGTAATTCCATTTCATATTGCTCACTGCTAGTATGATTTTGTGTATTGACCTTGTGTCCTGCAACCTTGTTAAACTCACTTATTAATTCCAGGAGAATGTGGAACATACTGCAGGATTTTCTACATAGATAATCACGCCACCTGAGAATAAACAGAGTATTATTTCTTCTTTTCCAATCTGGATGTTTTTATTTTTTTATTTTATCTGATTGCTCTACCTAGAACCTCCAATACGATGTTGAACGGAAGTGGTGAGAGGGACATCCATGCTTTGTTCCTGATCTTAGGGGGAAAGCTTTCAGTCTTTCACCATTAGTATACCGTTAACTCTAGATTTTTCATAGTTGCCCTTCATCAAGTGGAGGAAGTTTTTTTTATCAGAAATGGATATTAGATTTTCTCAAGTACTTCTAATGCATTTAGTCAGATGATCATATGATTTTTCTTTTTATTCCTTAACATGATGAATTACATTGATTGATTTTTAATGTTAAGCCTGTCTTACATTCCTGGGATGAAATCCATTTGGTTATGATGTATTATCTAGCTAGCTAGCTGAAGCTCTGCTGGCAAAGTGGTTAGCTTGGCTGCTAACCAAAAGATCTGCAGTTTGAATCCACCAGCTGCTCCTTAGAAACCCTATGGGGCAGTTCTACTCTGTCCTGTTGGGGCGCTATGAGTCGGAATTGACTTGACTGCAACGAGTTTTTTTTTTTTTTTTTTTTTTGTATATACGTAAATGTACGTATATATATATAGTTGTATTGGAAACCCTGGTGGCACAGTGCCTAAGTGCTATGGCTGCTAACCAAGGGCTGGCGGTTCAAATCCGCCAGGCGCTCCTTGGAAACTCTATGGGGCAGTCCTACTCTGTCCTACAGGGTCGCTGTGAATCAGAATCAACTTCACAGCACTGGGCTTGGCTTGTGGTTTACAGTTGGATTTGGTTTACTAAAATATTGTGAAGAGTTTTTGTGTCTATGTTCATGTAATTTTCTTTGTCTGGTTTTGATAGCAGAGTAATGTTGACCTTAAATAATCAGATGGGAAGAATTTCCTCCTCTTCAATTTTCTGGACGAGTTTATGTAGAATTAGTATTATTTCTTCCTTAAGTATTTGGTAGAATCTACCAGTGAAGCCATCTGAGCCTGGAATTTTCTTTGTAGGATGGTTTTTAGTGAAAAGCCAATTTCTTCAATGGATCTAGGGTTTTGGTGCTACCTATTTCTTTTTGAAGGAGCTTTGTTGATTTGTGTCTTTCAAGGAGCTGGCCCGTTCTGACTCAGCCGAGGCGTTTCTGTGTGCAGACCTGTCCACAGTATTCTTTTCCTATCATTTCAATGTCTGTAGAAACTAGTTATGTCACTTCTCTCATTCTTGATATTGGTAAATTGTGTCTTCTGACTTTTGTCCTCATTAATCTGGCTAAAGAGTTATCAATTTTATTGATCTTGTTAAAGAATAAATATTTGATTTTATTGGTTTGCTCTTTTGTTTTGAGGTTTAATTGGCTCAACTTTTTCTACTTTCTTAAGGCGGAAGCTGATTTGATTTTTTTTTTAACATAATCATTTAGTGCCATAAATTCCCCCGAGCACTACTTTACCAGCATCCTACAATTTTGGATAAGTTTTGTTTTCATTTTCATTCAGTTCAAAACATTTTCTAATTTCACTTTCGATTTCTTCTTTGATCCATGCATTATTTAGAAGTGTGATATTTAGTTTCCAGATATTTGGGGGGAGGAAAAGTTTCCAGGTATCTTTCTGTTGTTTTCTAATTTTATTCCTCTGTACTCAGAGAATATACTTTGAATGAGTTGTTTTCAATTTATTGAGATGTTTTTCACATCTCAAGGTATTATCTGTCTTGTAAATATTCCCTGTGCACCTGAAAAGAATGTGTATTATACTGTTGCTGGGTGGAGTGGTCTATAAATGTTGATAGTTTGGCTTACAGTGTTTAATGTGTTTTTCAAGCCCTCTATGTCCTTACTGATTTTCTATTGCATTTTTGTGTCCTTATTCCTCTTTTATTGCCTTTTTAGAATTAATTAAATTTTTTTTGTGAATCTATTTTTTTATCCTTTGGTGGCTTATTAGTTATAACTCTTTGTTTTGTATTTAATATTTGTTTGAGAGTTTATGGAAACCCTGGTGGCATAGCGGTTAAGTGCTACGGCTGCTAACCAAAAGGTCAGCAGTTCAAATCCACCAGGAGCTCCTTGGAAACTCTACAGGGAAATTCTACTCTGTCCTATAGGGTCGCTATGAGTCGAAATCGACTCGATGGCAATGGGTTTAGTTTGGTTTTGGTTTTTTTCAGAGTTTATAGTAAACAGATTTAATTATCATAGTCTGTCTTCAAATAATACAATACAAATACCAAACTAAACCTATTAGTCGAGTCGATTTCAACTCATAGCCACCCTATAAGACAGAGTAGAATTGCCCCATAGGGTTTCCAAGGAGCAGCCGGTAATATTATATGTTGAGTTTTACTCTATGTATACACATCTTAGTTTTACTAAGACTGAAGCCATTTTTCTGTGTAGTTCTCTTCTCTGTGCAATTCTGCCCCAGAACTTCCAGCCACCTCAGGCTCCCCTAACTCCTATCTCTGCTCCTCAACTCAAAGAGACCACTGTGCTCTGTTTGGGAAGTCTGTATTTGCTCTGCTGTCCAGAATACATTTCCAAAGCCTAAAGCTACAGTCATTGTCAGATTCATCTCATTTGTTTTGCTTTTCTTTAGGAGCACAGTCTTATAACAGTTGTTCCACATAGTTTTTCTAATTTTTTCATCCTTAAAGCAGGAGAGTGTTGAATAGGAAAATTAATTACAGACATTTGACTTTTGTTGCTGGGTGGAAACTCCAAGTTCTGCTTGGCGTGACTTGTCTCAGCCAAAAAATGAGAGACAGAGGTAGAAGATAAAGCAAGGCGCTTTTATTTCATTGCAAAAGGAAAGGAACAATCAGGGATGCTGCTGCCAAAACTGTGCAGCGAAGGCAAGAGGGAAGGTTGCTTTTATGGGGTTTACCAGCAGGAAGTTCATACAAGTTACATCAGCAACATTCTTAATCACACTACACAGCCACAATGGGGTTTACATACAACTTCATGCATCGCATGTCCAGAAAAAGGCACTTAAACTCCACTCACAGGTGGGGAATTTACGCTGTATGAGGTACTTAACGAGCTAAAAGGTTATCCAGAATGTCAACATGGCGCTTAAACCTGTTTCTGCTGATTTCCTCTAGTTTTGGGCAGCAGGTAAAGAAAGGGGAACCAGGATGTTAATGTAAAGCCTTGGGTAACCTCAAGTAAGCTGCTTGAGGCAGTGGAATTTTCTGCAGCTTGGGGACCTCTGTTTTACTTTGATGTTAACCCTATGGGGCAGTTCTACTCTGTTCTATAGGTCACTGTGAGTCAGAATTGCCTCAACTGGCAATGGATTTTTTGTTTGCTTTGATTTTAAGGTTTTTCTTATCCACAAAACCAAATATTAACCATAAAAATGCCTGATCCAAACCACAAAAACCTGCCAGAAACTGCTCTATAGCAATGTAAATTTGTCTTGTGCTGCTAAAAAGGATTTACGTCCTAATTTAAATCTCAAAAACCCTCATGGCTACAGGTAGGAGATATTATCTTCATATTACTGGACAACAAACAACCTCCTCTCTTCCCTGAAGGGAGACATGATCTATATTTTCCAAGGCTGTTCCCTATATAAACATCCTTGAAAAGATAGTACGGGACAAAAGCTGACAATGCCTCTGCTCAGAAGATATGCAGAAACACAAGAGGCCCATGGGGAATTATCTCTCAACAATTATTATTTTTTTGTTATTTATTTCTTTATAATTGCACTGTGATATTGATCCTTAGGACTATTTATGGAGAAGGTTGAAGAAAGTCATCCAGAAGGAGAACACTACACATCACAAAACATTCACACCACCCCTATTCCTAGCCCCATTCACCAGGCTTCAGGGAATGTCTCTAAAAATCTTGGAAAGAAAGTTCCTAGAAGCTGTAAACTTATTAGGTTGTAATCCAGTGTCATTGAGTGTTTGGGGAGAAAGAAAATACCTTAGGACAGCTAGTCATCATACAGGTTACTGCACCAGATTCTCAATACTTCCCACTTGCCCAAACCTTCCATTACCTCCTCAAGCATACCTAGCATCCGAGGCTGTTGTTGCTGATTTCCCATACAGAAATAACAAGGCCAGAAAAGGTCTTGACAAGCAACGTTGAGGCCCACAAAAGCAGTTGACCCTCCATAACTGACCTACTGCCTACAGCCCACTGCCTTCCCATCCCAGACTGCCACCGGCTCCTACACCAGCTCACTACTGTCTTTGGTCTCCTCATGGAATTCTCACAGTTTTTATATTAGTCCCTCAGAACCTTCCTTCTCTCTCCCTCTATCAGTTTCTGAACCCTGGCTGCAAGGTGGTCCAAATGGTTAATGGGCTCAGCTGCTAACCAAAATGCTCCAGGTTCGAGTCAGCCCAGAGGCACCTTGGAAAAAAGACCTGGTGATCCACTTTCAAAAATTTAGCCATTGAAAACCCTATGGAGCATGGTTTCACCCTGACACACCTGGGGTCGCCAGGAGTCAGAGTCGACTCATTAACTCACAGCAACTGGCTTAACTGAAAGCGTATTTTAAAATACTAGTGACCATGGTCTCACCCCTTTGGGAGCAAGGAAGAATGACGAAAACTAAAGATACAAGGGAAAAATTAGTCCAAAGGACTAATGGACCACATCTACCACGACCTCCACCAGACTGAGTCCAGTACAACTAGACGGTGCCTGGCTACCACCACTGACTGTTCTGACAGGGGTCACAATATAGGGTCCCAGACAGAGCTGGAGATAAATGTAGAACAAAATTCTAACTTAAAGAGAAAGACCAGACTTGCTGGACTGACAGAGACTAGAGAAACCCTGAGAGTATGGCCCCCAGACACCCTTCCACTTCAGTAATGAAGTCACTCCTCAGGTTCACCCATCAGCCAAAGATTGAACAGGCCCATAAAACAAAACAAGACTAAAGGGACACACCAGCCCTGGGGCAAGGACTAGAAGACAGGAAGGGACAAGGAAGCTGGTAATAGGGAACCCAAGGCTGAGAAGGGAGAGTGTTGGCAAGTCGTGGGGTTGTTAGCCAATGTTATAAAACAATACGTGTACTAACTCTTAAATAAACTGGTTCAAGGAGGGTCCCTGATTATCAATAGTTTTTAAAGCTCCTCAGTGATTCAAATATTCAACAAAAATTTTTAATCACTGTCTCTAATTTCCTTGGGTTGATTTTGGGGGAAGGACCTCACAGCCCAGGTTTCTTAACTTTCTTCTCAGAAACTAAAAACCTGTACTTTGTTTAATGCTTAAATTATTGAATTATACCCAATAAGTAAATATTTCAAAAAATGAGTTATTTTGATCATTTAAGCTGATTATAATTTGATTAAGTTGCCTTAAATACTTTAAAATGCAGTTATAAATCATTATGGCTGATTATTTTGAACACTTCAAATGTCATAAAGCATTCACAGATGCAATGACTACAAAGCTTGTTAGTACACTTGCACTTGAACCTATTTTAAAGCCTCAGAACAATGGACTTATTCATTTCTTTGATAATTTATGTGCTTGTTTTATACCTTCCTAGGGGATATTAGTGTACTTATTTTAATATCTTTCTAGGGTTTCAGTAATATATTTTTATTTCTTCCCAAGGGTGGAGTAATATTACTAGACCCCAAAGTAAAAGTATGCATGCTCAGACCAGCCAAGGCAGCAGGATCTGGATTGCTGGCTGATCCATTTTCAGTCTAGGCTCAGGACTCTTCATCAGGCTAACTTCCGGTGTTACCACAGTAAGATTTTTAGGTTTAGTTCTTTTGCCACTTGTTGTCTTTCAGGAAACACTGTATTTTTTAAAGTCTCACTTCGCCAGCAGTACAAAAGCCAATGGCCTATTGGTATGATATATTGACCTGGTCTGTTACCTTTTAAAAGAATTATGTATTCCTTATTGGTGTTTTATTAAAATTAGTAGGGTCACCTAGTGGTTTCATTTCCTGTGGGATGAGGCATCAAGTCTGGGGGGCATATCCTTCCTCTTTGGGACATTCTGAAAGACTCTGTTGTATTTTTCTTCTGCTTGGTAATTTTCTGTGATCACTGATCCCAAGCAAGCATTGGATCTTCTTTCTACCTAAATTATATGTGACGCCTGGTACCAATCAGTCTTTCTTCTTTTTGATATAGTTCCTGTTTCTTCCTGGATTATTGGGTGATTCAGTTCATAATTTTATTTTTTCCTTAGGGACAAACATGTGAGTATATATTCATATATTTTAATAAAAGAGTAATGGAAGAAACACAATATCCATATGTAGACATGGCCTATTTGTTAAAATCCATTAATAGAAAACATATCCGTAATTGGCTATCCATTTTTTAAATATTACAACCAGATTTCTGTACTCATTAGGTTAGGTTTTCTCTTTTGAGCATAATTAGGAATGCATGGCCTTTCATAGACTCAACTTGTTCCAAGTTACTGTAATAACAATAATATTTTGTCTTCAAATTGTTACAACTTGGTCAATAAACCAAACCAAACCAGTTGCTCCTGAGTTGATTCCAACTCATAGCAACCCCATATGTTACAGAGTAGAACTGTTCCATAGGGTTTTCTTGGCTGTAATCTTTACAGAAGCAGATTGCTGGGCTTTCCTTCTATGGTGCTGCTGGTGGGTTCAAATCACCAACCCTCAGGTTAGCAGTCAAGCACAAACCGTTTGCACTGCCTGTGTGCCCCTACTTGGTCAACAGAAGGCCTTAAATTGGATCCTTTGCCTTTTAATATTGCCTCTTGTTATATAAAAACAAGCCAAAAATAACTTCTGTTTCTTGGCTCCATGTTGTTTACTTCTTCATAGCTAGCTGAGGAGTGTTAGTCCAAAGAAGCCTACTGGCACCAAACTCAAATTTGTACACAGCCAATTGTTTAAAAAACATCCCAAATAAGATGTTTAGCCACTTAGAGCTTGCCTACTTTACATACCCTGTAAAACTGCACCCAACATCTGCTAGCCCTATGTGAGATAAAATCCTGCAGCTAGAAGGAACAACTGGTAGAAAGGGACTTCAAGTTTGGTAGAGGGTCATTGAAAATGAGGGAAACCTTCAGTGAGATGGATTGACACCATAGCCGCAACAGACTCAAACATACCAAAGATCATGAAGATGGCAGAAGACCAGGCAACATTTTGTTCTGTTATACATGAGGTCACTATGAGTTAGAGCTGAATCAAAGGTCCCAGCCCAGTGCTGTCGAGTCCATTCCAACTCATAGCGACCATATAGGACGGAGTAGAACTGCCCCATAGAGTTTCCAAGGAGCGCCTGGTGGATTCGAACTGCCAACCCTTTGGTTAGCAGCCGTAGCACTTAACCACTATGCCACCAGGGTATCCGAATCAAAGGCAACTAACAACAAAAAGGTGCTGCCATCTTTGGAGCTCTCTGACCTAGTCTCCCCACCTGCTGCAAAAGTATAACAGGTGGGGAGGTTATAAGCTTCATCCCCTGCTCTTCTTCCCCAGGGGTTATCATGCTTTTGCACCTGCCTCCACTCTCCCTGACATGAGACTTAGGGTTTTTTGGGAATATTTTACCTCCCTTAGCACATAATTCCACTGGGAATAACTTCACGGAGATTGAGATTAACATAGAGATTTTATAAAATACTTGCAGAGGTCTTGGTAGACTGAGGTACAAAGACAGTAACTGGAGACACTCAAACACAAAGGGACCAATACAAAGACATGGAGAAACCAATGGAATGAGAGGGAAGTGTGTGTGTGTGTGTGTGTGTGTGTGTGTGTGTGATGAAAAGTGTGGGAAAAAAAGCATCGGGAAAAAGATATGTGGAAGGAGGAGGAAAGATGGAAAGAGGATCACAGGAATACTTGGGATGACAATAAATGGAGGGAGGTAGAGAGGTAAAGTCAGATATGGAGAAAATGATTGATGTTGAGACAAGGTTTGTAGCAAGAGATGAGAAACAGGGAGGATGTGGGAGGGTAAAGGGAAGAAAAGAACAGGAGGTTAAAGAGAGGGATGATCATAGTTTCTTCTCTAGATCAGATACAAGTCATAGATTCACTGGATGAAACAATAGACAGGATTTGACTAATTAAGAACTAAGCTCTACGAGATAAAAATAAAAAAAACCAAACCCAGTGCCGTCTAGTAGAGTCCGACTCATAGCGACCCTATAGAACAGAGTAGAACTGCCCCACAGAGTTTCAAGTAAGGGACATATTTCCATTCTTTGGTTGGTTGCAGCATCTTCATGTCCACTTTCTTGACCATAGGCTTTCTAAATCCAGCTACTAGATTTAAAATCCCATAAATCATGGTGTCTGCATTCTTATATTCAGCGCTGTGGTTAGCTAAAAGTTGAAGGTCTCACCTGTTTGACACCTGGTTGACCAGCCCTATCCTGCACCATTCACACCACTGTCAGAAGTCAGAGGCATCATCGTCCTTATAAATACTCAGAGTCTTCAGTCTCCACATCACAGTTCTAAGAAATGCTCTGCCACGGGCCATCTGTGTCTTTCCATAGCCTGATTTTCTATTCAGCTGGACCACATGGCCAGTGCTTCTCAGAAATCTATTGAAGAATGACTACCCAGTTCTGCTGCTCCATTGTCAGCTTAGGGAGAAAGACATGGGCCTTGGACCTTTGAAAATGTGTAAATATCTTCAAAGCTTATTGCAAAAACTTTCTTTGTATTCTTTTTCTCTTGTAGTAGAACATTTTCTTCTGGTTAGTATGGCCTTAGACCACCTGAGGTCTGAGCAGGTCGGCTTTCTCACTTTGGTGAGGCTGAAGTAGACTCCTCTCCAGACACAGGGCTAGGCCAAGAGTCCCATGGCTCCAATGTCAGCATTCAAAAACATTGGTTCCAAAACTTGGTGTGCATCAGAGTCATCAGGGAGCCTGCTAAAAATGCTGGGCCCCACCCCAGAGATTTGGTCCGAGGAAAGGGGATGGGATCAGGCATCTGAATTATCAGGCTTCCACATGCGATTCTGATATGGGTGTACCCAGGCAGTTTTTGAGAAATATTTCCCAGAGTACTGACAGCTGGTCTTTGCTCACATATTAGAAGGCATCTTGCCAACCCTGAACCCTGTGGGTCAGACACGGGTGCATCTATGTCTTCTCCCAAGCCACATATTCCACAGTCACCATTTCAATGTCAGTTCTCAGGCCGAACACTAGATCGCCATTAAACTTGACCAGCAAGTTGAGGTAAATTAATTACTTATTTAGCATAGGTAATCCTCTCTTTTAGTGCACAACATAAATATTATGGAAAATCAAAAGCTCAACAATAGAATTTATATGTTATGAAGGGGTTTCATTCTCAGAAGGTTAAAAAACTGTATATAATCCATAACAATGCCCTGCCCTTTAGATTCCATCTTTGATAATACATTTCCAGCATTTTGTACTTGTTCTTTACATTTTGTTCTTTTCTTGTTCTTTGTGGCACTTTCATCATACTTAATGATTTCCATCTCTGACTCTGTTGCAGTGCCTGTGAAATTTCACTTCTTACAGCTAGTATCCAAAATCCATTTTTTTCCTTTTCCACTTGCACTGTTGTGTACACATGGTGATGCTTCTAAGTCTGAACAGCTCAGAATACTCTTTGTTGATTGGCACTAAGTCTGGATGCTAAAGTCTGAGCTTAGCCTCTGAAACGTGCACAGCTGTGTCAGTGTGGAATGCTCAAAACTGCAGATTGTGATGATATTAAAAGCCAGAACCTGAGGGCTGACTTTGTCATGGACTGAATAGTGTCCCCCCAAAATATCTGTCAACTTAGCTGGGCCATGAGTCCCAGCGCTGTGTGATTGTCTACCATTTTATGTGATTTTCCTGTGTGTTGTAAATCCTATCACTATGATGTTAATGAAATGGATTACAGCAGTTATATTGATGAGATCTACAAGGTTAGACAACGTCTTAAGCCAATCTCTTTTAAGACATAAAGTAGAAAAGCAAGCAGAGAGACAGGGGGACCTCATACCACCAAGAATGAAAAGCAGGAGCACTCATTCATTGGACACAGGGTCCCTGTGCTGAGACGATCCTCAACCAGGGAAAGATTGATGACAAGGACCTTCCTCCAGAGCCGACAGAGAGAGAAAGCCTTCCCCTGGAGCTGACACCCTGAATTTGGACTCATAGTATAGTAGACTGTGAGAGAATAAATTTCTCTTTGTTAAAGCCACCCACTTATGGTATTTCTGTTATAGCAGGGCTGGATGACTAAAAAAAAAAAAAAAAAGGCAATCTTTAAAATGAGAACCCAATTTAAATTAAACTAGTTTGTCTGTACAAAACCTGACACTTAGCCAATCACATAAATGAAATAGGTTTGCCTGCAGAAAACTCAAGAGAGAGCTTTATTACTCATCCAGATATTTTGTTAAATGCTGGAGAAAAAGCAGTGAAGACAGACATGGTCAGGGAACTTACAAACTGGTGGAGACAGACAGGTAGGTACATAAAAAAAAAAAAAAAAAAAATTTTTTTTTTTTTGGAACTACAAATAAACTTTATAAAGAAGCACAGGGTGCTGCAGGCACACTGACAGGGACACCTTACCCAGACAAGGCTGAGGATAGCTTAGCCAGGTGAAAGGGGTAGGAAAAAAATGTTGCAAAGTGTTCAAGAATATAGAGGCAATAGATAGTATGGCGTATGTGGCATATTGTAGTTTTAAAAATGGCCACACTATTTCCCATTCTTCATGTTCTTCTGATGATGTGACTCCTCCCATCTAGAGCTGGGAGTGCTCTCCCCTTAAATCTGAAAGTTTCGCTACATGACTTCTGAGGATAGGTCATAAAAGATGATACAACTTGGATGCTTGCTCTTGGAAGTCAGTCACCATGCCGTTAGGAAGCCCAAGCAGCCAGACACTTGGAGAGGCCACATGTAGGCCTTAGTTTCCAATGGCTTCCATAACAAAAATACCACAAAATGGGTAGGTTTAAGAACAAAAATTTATTTACTCACAGTTCTGGGAGCCATAAACCTAAATTCAGACCATCACCAGAGCTATGCTATCTCTCTCTCAGTCAGCTCTGAAGGAAGAGCCTTCCTTGTTTCTTTCAGCTTCTGACTGCCCCGGGCATTTCTTGGCATTCCTTGACTTGTAGAAGGATTCTCATATGCTGTGATTTCCCATGTGTGATTCTGTTTATAAAATGTGTCTTCTTTTATAAAATACCATTCAGAAGGGATTAGGATTAGGACCCACCCTACTGTGCTATGACTTCCTTAATTTAACCGATAACATCTGCAAAGAAAACTCTATTTCCCCAAACAAGATTACATTCCCCAGTGCAAGGGTTAGGACTTCAACATATCTTTTTGGGGGCTACGATTTAATTCATAAGTGTTCTGGGTGAAAGCCCCAGGTGAGGCCCCAGTGGGTAGCCAGCATCAATCATCAGACAGGTGAGTGAGTAAACTTTCTGATTACACCAGACCTCAGACTTTGCATCTTCCTAGTTGAGGCCTTAGGAATCATGCAACAGGGATGAAGTTCGGCAGAAGACAGGGCTTCGAGCATGATTCAATCAGCTCTCCTCCATTTCTCTATAATTTCTCAGCTCTCACCTTTCATGTGTAGCTGGTTCTTTTCATGGTATTAAATTAGCTGTAGGACTTCCTGGTTTCACATCTGCACACCTCATCATTCACAGCAAGAGACAGCTCTCTTATTCCCAACCATTAAAAAACAAAACAACAATAAAACCTCTGCACTTGGCTCTCTGATTGGACCTACCTGAGCCAATTACTGAGCTAAGGAAATTCCATATGCTCGTTGGCTTAGGTCTTTACAGAGTCTTAGCAAATTATATTTGTACTTCCTAGACACACTTCTCTTTTTCTTTTGTTCTTGCAAATATGATAATTTCACTGGTGAGCCATTCACCTCTAGTTCTCAGCTCATTGCCTGTTATACAACTAATACATCTGAGGCATGAAACCACTGCAGATTTTACATATTGCCAAATAGAGTAGCACTTTGGTAAAATAAATCATTTTTTGACATAAATATAAAAAATAGTGCTTTTCAATATGAAATTGATTTTTTAAATTTATTTATTTATTTATTTGCTAAAGGTGAGGTAGAGACTAAAATTGCAGAGGCATTACTCACTGTTGCATCCCTCAGAGTGAAACAGCTATGAGCCATGTCACTATTTAAACAAACAAAAAAAAAAAAATTTTTTTTTTTTTTAGATATTATAAACTAATCAGAAAGTTAATGCCAAGTATTTTGCTTGAATAGAAAGTTGGAATTCCTTTGTCAATTGATACTGTTGGGTGTTGCATAACATAGAATGGAATTACTCTCACGTGTACATACAGGCAGATAATTTTGCTTTATAGTTTTTTGAAAGTCATACTGCATAGAAAATGAATCACATCTTGGCAATCTGTGTGATACGTAGGAGGGAAAGATGCTCAGTGACTTTTTTCTCCAGGAAAACTTCAAGCTACAGAAGATTTTTTATTTGTCTAGCTAATGACGGTCTGTGAACTACGATATAAATCATAAAAGAGGCAGTCAGATAGTACTGATTGAATAGACAATTAACTATGTTTTCAAGAAGAAAAACTGTTACTATGTCAATAAAATCTATTCATACAGAAAAAATTGGTGATCTATATTACCTTGGTGTTGAAAAAACAATGAAAATGATTAAAATTAGGTCATTGGATATATAAATAAAATGAAATACCTAAAATATGGCGGTACAGAAAGGTTGAAATTAATGGATACAAATTCCATTCATATATTGATAAAAAGAAAGGTGGTATAGCTATATTAATATTGAAGAAAGTATACTTTGAGACAACAATTTCTTGAGACCATCTCAAGAATAGATTTGACCTGTTGAACACTAATGACCAAAGACCAGACAAGTTGTGGAATGACATCAAGGGCATCATACATGAAGAAGGCAAGAGGTCATTAAAAAGACAGGAAAGAAAGAAAAGACCAAAGCAGATGTCAGAAGAGACTATGAAACTTGCCCTTGAACATTAAGTAGCTAAAGAAAATGGAAGAAATGATGAAAAAAGCTAAACAGAAGATTTCAAAGAGCGACTACAGAAGACAAAGTAATGTATTATAACGACATGTGCAAAGACCTAGATAGAAAACCAAAAGGGAAAAACATGCTCAGCATTTATCAAGCTGATAGAACTGAAGAAAAAATTCAAGCCTTGAGTTGCAATACTGAAGGATTCTATGGGGAAAATATAAAACAACGCAGGAGGCATCAAAAAGAAGATGGAAGGAATACACAGAGTCACTATACCAAAAAGAAGTGGTCGACATTCAACCACTTCAGGAGGTAACATATGATCAGGAACAGATGGTGCTGAAGGAAGAACTCCAAGCTGCACTGAAGGCACTGGCGAAAAACAAGGCTCCAGGAATTGCAGGAATACTAATTGAAATGTTTCAATAAACAGATGCAGCGCTGGAATTGCTCACTTGTCTATGCCAAGAAATTTGAAAGACAGCAACCTGGCCAACCTACTGAAAAGATCCATATTTATGCCTATTCCAAAGAAAGATGATCCAATTGAATGCGGAAATTGTTGAACAATATCATTAATATCCCATGCAAGTAAAATTTTGCTGAAGATCATTCAAAAGCAGTTGCAGTGGTACATCAACAGGGAACTGCCAGAAATTCAAGCCAGGTTCAGAAGAGGTCGTGGAACCAGGGATATCATTGAGATCAGATGGACCCCAGCTGAAAGCAGAGAATACCAGAAAGATGCCTACCTGTGTTTTATTGACAATGCTAAGGCATTCGGCTGTGTGGATCATAACAAATTATGGATAACATCACTAAAAAAAAAAGAGAATGGGAATTCTGAAGCACTTAATTGTGCTCTTGAGGAATCTGTACATGGATCAAGATGCAGTCATTAGAAGAGAACAAGGGGATACTGCGTGGTTTAAAGCCAGGAAAGGTGTGCGTCAGGGTTGTATCCTTTCACCATGCATATTCAATCTGTGTGCTAAGCAAATAATCCAAGAAGATGGACTCTATAAAGAAGAACTGGGCATCAGGATTGGAGGAAGGCTCATTAACAACCTGAGTTATGCAGATGACTCAAACTTGCTTGGTGAAAATAAACAGTACTTGAAGCACTTACTGATGAAGATCAAAGACCACAGCCTTCCTTATAGATTATACCTCAACAAAAAGAAAAAATCCTCACAACTGGACCAGTAAGCAACATCATGACAAACGGAGAAAAGTTTGAAGTTGTCAAGGATTTCTTTTTACTTGATCCACAATCCACACCCATGGAAGCAGCAGTCAAGAAATCAAAGACACATTGGATTGGGCAAATCTGCTGCAGAAGACCTCTTTAAAGTGTTGAAAAGCAAAGATGTCATCTTGAGGACTAAGGTGCATCTGACCCCAGCCATGGTGTTTCCAATCGCCTCATATGCATGCGAAAGCTGGACAATGAATGAGGAAGACCGAAGAATTGACGCCGTTGAATAGTGGTGTTGGTGAAGAATACTAAATATACCATGGACGGCCAGAAGAATGAAGAAATCTTTCTTGGAGGAAGGACAACCAGAATGCTCCTTAGAAGCAAGAATAGCGAGAGTACGTCTCACATACTTTGGACATGTTCTTAGGAGGGATCAGTCCCTGGAGAAGGACAACATGCTTGGTAAAGTAGAGGGCCAGTGAAAAAGGGGAAGATCCTCAATGAGATGGATTGGTACAGTGGCTGCCATAATGGGCTCAAGCATAAAAATGATTGTGAGGATGGCGAAGGACCGGGCAGTGAAATGAAAAATACACTGGATGGAATTAATGGCAGATTAGACACTTCGGAAGAAAACATTAGTAAATTTGAAGATAGAGAAATAGAAACTCCACAAAACACAGAAAAAAAGACTAAAATATTAGAGAGTATGTTCACTACCTGCAATTGAACTAAATTAGAAACCAATGCCAAACTGTATCTTTAAAAGCCCCAAATATTTGTAAATTGAACAACACCCTTCTAATTAACTTCCGAGCCAAAAAAGAAATCGAAAGAGAATGTAGGGTATATTTAAATGATATGGCTCTTCTTTTCTATTATCTATTTCTATTTTCTATCTCAGAAAAGAGAGTAGTAGGAAAACTTTTCACTTGTTTTATGGGGCCAGCTTAATCTTTTTTTTTTTTTTCTCCAAATAAAAATGTCTTGCAGAGATTTTTATTCTCTGTTGGACAAAATTCATTTGGATCTCTGTGGACAAGAAACATTTACATTGTTATAAGTTTTCTACAACATAACATCCATCCTTTTTTTTTTTTTTAATTTTTGTTGTGCTTTAAGTGAAAGTTTACAAATCAAGTCAGTCTCTCATCAAAAATTTATATACACCTTTCCATGTACTCCTAGTTGCTCTCCCCGTAATAAGACAGCACACTCCTTCCCTCCACTCTCTATTTTTGTGTCCATTCAGCCAGCTTCTGATCCCCTCTGTTCTCTCATCTCTCCTCCAGACAGAAGATGCCCACATAGTCTCATGTGTCTACTTGATCCAAGAAGCTCATTCTTCACCAGTATCATTTTCTATCCCATAGTCCAGTCCAATCCCTGTCTGGAGAGTTGGCTTTGGGAATGGCTCCTGTCTTGTGCTAACAGAAGGTCTGGGGACCATGATGTCTGGGATCCTTCTAGTCTCAATCAGACTACTAAGTCTGGTCATTTTGCTAGAATTTGGGATCTACATCCCACTGCTCTCCTGCCCGCTCAGGGGCTCTCCGTTGCACTCCCTGTCAGGGCAGTCATCGGTTGTAGCTGGGCACCATCTAGCTTTTCTGGTCTCAGGCCAATGCAGTCTGTGGTTTATGTGGTCCTTTCTGTCTCCTGGGCTCAAAATTACCTGGTGTCTTTGGTGTTCTTCATTCTCCTTTGTTCCAGGGGGGTTGAGGCCCATTGATGCATCTTAGATGGCCACTTGCTCGTGTTTAAGACCCCAGATGCCACTCTCCAAAGTGGGGTGCAGAATGTTTTCTTAATAGATTTTATTATGCCAATTGACTTAGATGTCACCTGAAATCATGGCTCCCAAACCCCCACCCCCGCTATGCTGGGGGCCAGCTTAATCTTTATACCAAAACCTGACAAAGACGCAACCTAACCAAAATAATAATGGTCACAATAATAATAATTACAGACTAATATTCCTAATAAACATACACATAAACAACCTTAAAGAAATATTGTTGTTGTTGTTAGGTGCTGTCAAGTTGGTTCTGATTCATAGCGACACTATGCACAACAGAATGAAACACTACCCAGCCCTGTACCATCTTCACAATTGTTGCTATGCTTGAGTTCATTGTTGCAGCCACTGTGTCAGTCCATCTTGCTGAGGGTTTTCCTCTTTTTTGATGACCCTCTACTTTACCAAGCATGATGTCCTTCTCCAGGGACTGATCCCTCCTGACAACATGTCCATAGTATGTGAGACATAATCTTGCCATCCTTGCTTCTAAGGAGCATTCTGATTGTACTTATTCCAAGACAGATTAGTTCATTCTTTTGGCAGTGCATGGTGTATTCAATATTCTTTGCCAATGCCACAATTCAAAGGCGTCAATTCTTCTTCAGTCTTCCTTATTCATTGTGCAGTTTTCGAGTGCATATGAGGCGATTGAAAACACCATGGCTTCGGTCAGGTGCACATTAGTCCTCAAGATGACATCTTTGCTTTTCAACACATTAATAAAGAGGTCTTTTGCAGCCAATTTGCTCAATACAATGCATCTTTTGATTTCTTGACTGATGCTTCTATGGGCATCAATTGTGGATCCAAGTAAAATGAAATCCTTGACAGTTTCAATCTTTTCTCCGTTTATCATGATGTTGCTCTTTGGTCCAGTTGTGAGGATTTTTGTTTTCTTTTGTTGAGGTGCAATCCATACTGAAGGCTATAGTCTTTGATCTTCAGTAGTAA
The DNA here is from genome assembly GCF_024166365.1 of Elephas maximus indicus. Taxonomy (NCBI): domain Eukaryota; kingdom Metazoa; phylum Chordata; class Mammalia; order Proboscidea; family Elephantidae; genus Elephas; species Elephas maximus. The sequence goes on along the minus strand of NC_064831.1, from coordinate 61,312,360 downwards.
GGGCTTCAAGTCCTCTTCACTTTCAGCAAGCAAGGTTGTGTCATCTGCATACCTTGGGTTGTTAATGAGTCTTCCTCCAATCCTGATGCCCCATTCTTCTTCATATAGGCCATCTTCTTGGATACTTGCTCAGCATACAGACCAAATAGGTATGATGAGAGGATACAACCCTGACGCACACCTTTCCCAACTTTAAACCATGCATTATCCCCTTGTTCTATTTGAATGACTGACTCTTGATCCATGTACAGATTCCTTATGAGCACAATTAAGTGTTTCGGAATTCCCATACTCTGCAATATTACCCATAATTTGTTATGATCCACACAGTGGAATGCTTTAGCATAGTCAATAAACACAGGTAAGCATCTTTCTGCTATTCTCTGGAATAAATATTAGCAAACAAAATCCAAGATTTATGTTAAAAGGAAAAATACATTATTATATTTTCCTAGTAATGTAAGTTTGGTTTAACGTTTGAGAATCAATCAATGTAATTCATAACATTAATAAATAAAGAGCCATATGATTATTTCAACAGATGCAGAAGAATATTTTATGAAGCTGAATACTCATTCTTGATTTAAAAAGGGGGGGCTTCCTCATACCTTCTTTATAAAGGTTATCTATAAAAAATCTACCGCTGAACTTGTAATGATAAACACTTTTACACTAAGATTAGGAACAGGACAGTGATGACCACTCTTCCCACTTCTGCTTGGCATTGAACTGTGCAATGAGGCAAGAAAAAGAAATTAAAGGCATAAAGACTAGAAAGGAAGATGTAAAACTTTATTTGCAGACAAAATGATTTTTTACATGGAAAATCATAAGACATCTCAAAAAAAAAAAACTATTGAAATGAATAAAGCATACTTGCAGGATATAAAGTTAATATACAAAAGTTAATTATGTTACAATACATTAACAAAAACTCAACTGGAAATGAATTTTAAAATACCTTTAAAATATTAAAAAACACGAACTGCTTAGGAATAAACTTATTTTGGAAAAAAATTTAAACTGAAACCTTCACAAATTTGCTGAAAAAGTTATCTAAATAAATAAAGAGGTGTATTATGTTTACAGACTGGAAGACTCAATATTATTAAGATGTCCATTGTTTCTCAATGCATCTATAGGTTCAATATGCCCCAATAAAAACTCCAAAAGTTTTTTTCTTTTTAGAAATTGACAAAGTGATTCTAAAATTTTTACAAAAATTCAAAGATCTAGAAAAACCAAAGAAATTTTGTAAAACACTAAGTAGGAGAAGTTACATTTCTTGATTTTAAAACTTACTATAGAGTTACAGTAATTAAGGAGGCCGTGTGGCATTTGTTTAAAAATAGAAAAATAGATCAATGGAACAAAATAGTAAGTCTAGAAAAAGATTCACACATATACAGTTTAACTGATTTTCAAAAAATTATCAAGGCAATTCAATGGGGGAAAAAAATTGATGGAAAAGCTTGGTCTCCATGTGGAAAAGAAAATAAAGTTCAACTCTACTTCACATGATTCACAAAAGTAAACTTAATAAGGATCAAAGTTCTAAATGTAAAAACCGAATCTATAAACTTTCTAGAGGAAAATATCTTTGCAAATTTGGGGCAAGTAGTACCACTTTAGGGAGGTCACAAAAAGCACTTTCCATAAAAGAAGAATTGATGAATTGGACTTTCCCATAATTCAAAACCACACGACTGTATCTAGAACAAGTACTCACAAAAATCAATAATAAAATGACAATTTAAGTTAAAACATGAGCAACAGACCTAAAAGTTTAATTCACAAAAGAAGATATAAAAATGACCAAAAACTACATGAAAATGTGATCAACATTCACAGACATCAGGGAAAATCAGAGTAAAGCAACAAAATGGCTGAAAAAGCCACACTTGAACGCTGAAAATAGAAAGGCTCACAACACCAAATATGGGCAAAAACGTGGAGCAACTGGAACTCTCTACACATTGCTGGACCTGCTGCCATGTAGTTGATTCCAACTCCTCATGACCCTACAGGACAGAGCAGAACTGCCCCGTAGGGTTTCCAAGGAGTGGCCAGTGGATTCGAACTGCTGGGCTTCTTTTGGGGAGGGGGCGGGTAGGGTGTGTTAGCAGCTGTAGCTCTTAACCACTGTGCCACCAGGGCTGGAGGGAGTGTAAAATTGTACAACTACTTTAAAATAGTGTATGGCAATCCTTTATAAAGTTAAACTTACAGTTATCCTATGACCCAGGAATTCCACTGCACAAAATGACTTGTACAAAATGTTCATAGCAGCTTTGTTCATAATGGCCTCATATTTGAAACAATCCAAATATCTATCAGCAAGAGAGTGGATAAACAAATTGTGGTATCTTTATGTTGTTGTTAGGTGCTTTCCAGTCGGTTCCAACTCATAGCAACCCTATGTACAACATAATGAAACTGCCTGGTCCTATACTATCCCACAATCGTTGCTTTGTTCCAGCCCATTGTTGAAACCACTGCATCAACCCATCTCGTTGAGGGTCTTCTTTTTTGCTGACCCTCTACTTGCCAAGCATGATGCCTTTCTCCAGGAACTGGTGCCCCCTGATAAGTTGTCCAAAGTACATGAAATGAAGCCTCGCCATTCTCTCTTCTAAAGAGCATGTTGGCTATACTTCTTCTAAAACAGATTTGTTCATTCCTCTGGCAGTCCATGGTATATTTAATATTCTTTGCCAACACTATAATTCGAAGACATCAATTCTTTTTGGTCTTCCTTATTCACTGCCCTATAGGGTCGTTATGAGTCGGAATCGACTCTTCTGCAGTGGTTTTTGGGTTTATTCACTGTACAGCTTTCCCATGCGTATGAGGTGACTGAAAACAACATGGCTTGGGTCAAGCATATTCAATCTTCAAAGTCACATCTTTGCTTTTTAACACTTTAAAGAGGTCTTTTGCAGCTGATTTGCCCGATGCAATACGTCTTTTAATTTCTTGACTGTTGCTTCCATGGGTATTGATTGTGGATCCAAGTAAAATGAAATCCTTGAGAACTTCAATATTTTCTCTGTCTATCATGATGTTGCTTATTGGTCCAATTGTGAGGATTTTTGTTTTCTTTATGTTGAGGTATAATTCATATGGAAGGTTGTGGTCTTTGATTTTCATCAGTAAGTTCTTCAAGTTCTCTTTGATTTCAGCAAGCAAGGTTGTGTCATCTGCATAACACAGGTTGTTATTGAGTCTTCCTCCAATCCTGATGCCCCATTCTTCTTCATAGAGTCCACCTTCTTGGATTATTTGCTTAGCATACAAATTGAATAAGTATGGTGAAAGGATACAATTCTGACGTACACCTTTCCTGATTTTAAACCACTCAGTATGCCCTTGTGTTCTAATGACTGCCTCTTGGTCTATGTACAGGTTCCACATGTGCACAATTCAGTGTTTTTGAATTCCCGTTCTTCACAGTGTTATTCATAATTTGTTATGATCCACACAGTCGGATATGCCTTTGCACAGTCAATAAAACACTGGTAAACATCTTTCTGGTATTCTCTGCTTTCAGCCAAGATCTATCTGACATCAGCAATGACATCCCTCATTCCACATCCTCTTCTGACTCTGGCTTGAATTTCTGATAGTTCCCTGTCGATATACTGCTGCAATCGTTTTTTAATTATATTTGGCAAAATTTTATTTGCATGTGATATTAATGATATTGTTAGATAATTTCTGCATGCTGTTGGATCATCTTTGTTTGGAATGGGCATGCATATGGATCTCTTCCAGTAGATTGGCTGGGTAGCTGTCTTCCAAATTTCTTGGCATAGACAAGTGAGCACTTCAAGCACTACATCGGTTTGTTGAAACATCTCAGTATTCCATCAGTTCCTGGAGCCTTGTTTTTCACCAATGCCTTCAGTGCAGCTTGGACTTCTTCCTTCAGTACCATAGGTTCTTGATCTTATGCTACCTCCTGAAATGGTTGAACGTCAATCAATTCTTTTTGGTATAGTCACTCTGTGTATTCCTTCCATCTTCTTTTGATGCTTCCTTTGTCATTTAATATTTTCCCCATAGAATCCTTCACTATTGCAACTTGAGGCTTGAGTTTTTTTTTTTTTTTTCAGCTTGAGAAATGTTGAAGGTGTCCTTCCCTTTTGGTTTCTAACTCCAGACCTTTTCGTATTTCATTATAACACTTTGTCTTCTCCAGCTGCCCTTTGAAATCTTCTATTCAGCTCTATTACTTCATCATTTCTTCCATTCACTTTAGCTACTCTATGTTCAAGAGCAAGTTTCAGAGTCTCTTATGACATCCGTTTTGGCCTTTTCTTTCTTCTGTTTTTAATGGCCTGCTTTCTTCATGTATGATGTCCTTGATATTATCCCACAACTCATCTGGTCTTCGGTCATTAGTGTTCAATATATCCAGTCTATTCTTGAGATGGTCTCCAAATTCAGGTTGGATATACCAAGGTTGTATTTGGTTCTCATAGACTTATTTTAATTTTCTTCGGCTTCAACTTGAATTTGCATATAAACAATTGATGGTCTGTTCTGCAGCTAGCCCCTAGCTTTGTTCCAATTGATGATACTGAGTTTTTCCATTGTCTCTTTCCACAGATGTAGTCAGTTTGATTCCTCTGTTTTCCATCCACTGAGGTCCACGTGCATAGCCACTGTTTATGTTGTAGAAAAAAAGGTATTTGCAATAAAGACGTTATTGTCTTGCAAAATTCTATCATGTGATCCCTGGCATCGTTTCTATCACCAAGGCCACATTTTCCAACTACTGATCCTTTTTCTTTGTTTCCAAATTTCACATTCCAATCACCAGTAATTATTAATGCATCCTGATTCAATGCTTTATCAATTTCAGATTGCGGAAGTTGATAAAAATCTTCAATTTCTTCACCTTTGGCATTAGTGGCTGGTGTGTAAATTTGAATCAAAGTCGTATTAACTGGTCTTTCTTGTAGGTGTGTGGATATTATTCTGTCACTAACTGCGTTATACTTCAGCATAGCTCTTGAAATGTTCTTTTTGAGGATGAATGTAACGCCATTCCTCTTCAATTTGTCATTCCTAGCATAGTGGACCTTAGGATTGTCTGATTCAAAATGGCCAATACCAGTCCATTTCAGCTCAGTAATGCCTAGGATATCGATCTTTATGCATTCCACTTAAACAGGAAATGAAATGGTATCTTCATAGTTAAGCAATAAGAAAGAATGGGTTACTGATATGTGCAACAATGTGGATGATTGTCAAAAACATGTTGAGCAAAGAGGCCAGACACAAAACAGTTCATAACATATGGCTGCATTGATAGAGGTTCCAGAACTGACAAAATTAATCAACAGTGAAAGAAATCAGAAGAGTAGTTGCTTACAGAGGAGCAGCAGGAATTGTCTGAAAGAACCTTTCTTTAGTGATTAAAATGGTCTGTCTTAAAAGAGATGTTGATTACTTTTTCAAAATAATCCAACTGTACACATTAGTGCATTTCACTGTACACAAACATCATCTTAGTTTTTTAAAAGCCCTTGAACAATCTCTTCTCCACACAAATGCCACCCTCAATTACACACACACACACACACACTTTACATTAACACATCAGAAATTAAAATTCTTAATTGTTGGTATCTGGAACAACTAAAATTTGTATTCTCTGCTCGTGTATAAAAGTATCCAAATCATTTTAGAGAGCAATTTGACAATAATTAAACATAACTGAACGTTGATTATGACCTGGCAATTCCACTGCTAATTGTGTACCTTAAAAATTTACGTGAACAGGTATATTCAAAGCAATATTGTTTGTAATACTTGCAAACTAGAAACCCCCTCAATGCCTACCAACAAGAAAATGGATACATAAATAGTGCATTGGCCATACAACAGAGTATTAAATAGCAATAAAAATGAATGAAGTAGAGCTGGTTCCATCAATGAAGCTAATGCTCAGAAATATAATATTGAGTGAAAAAAAAGTTTCAGAAAAATACATATTGCATGATACCATTTATATAAAATGTGAAGATATAAAAACTCAGTTCAATAAACTTCCTATGCATTTATGCGCAAATAGGAATAGTATAAAAACATGAATGAATAATAAGCATCAAATTCAGGATTACGGTTACCTCTAGGGAGGCAAAGTAGTCCACAGGGTTCCATTTCTATTTGTAATGTTTTATTTTTAAAAACCTGAAGCAAATGTGGAAAAATACTAAGATCTGTTATGCTTGGTGGTGGATACAGGGTATTTATTTGAGATAGTATTCTATATGCATTTCTGCATGTTTGAAATATTTCAAGATAAATAAAGGGGAGAAATCATTTCTTTAGCAGCTCAAGCTTGGAGGGACTGGTGTAAGGAATCAATAAACAATTTCGTTGTATCCTGAAGATAAATGGCAAACTATTCCCCTGCCTAAGAAATAGAAAAATAAAAAAATATTTGTTTTTTTTCTTATTTTTAAAAAAAATAAGAAATATAGGAGTCATTTATTCTTTGAAGCATTGGATATACTCAGCTCATTTATTTATCCTTATCTCCTTTCCACAAAGGATTCAAGGTAGCTTGCAACAAAATATACATACAATGATCCAGAAAAACATAACCGTAAGTAGAAAATCACGATCAAGGATAACATATACGCAATCGATACTAGTTAACAAAGCTGCTGAGATCCTGTTTCAAACTGGGCCCTGAACTTCTTGGCAACAGTAACCGCTCCGTCTCCAGCTGACCTATAAAAGCAGGTTACAAAAACTAACCTCTGTTTTTCAAGGTTTAAATTTAATAATTTCCCGAGCAATCTCTTCTGTATTCTATTTTGCATATTGCCTTGCTAACTAGCCAGATTCCTTCTCTCTCCTCGTACCTCTGCCGCCTCCTCTCCCTTTCATCCTCTTTCTCTCTTCCTTTCTTTCTTCTTTTCCTTCCCTCTGTTCTGCCTGTTTCATCCTTCCCTCCCTTCTCTCTCCTTCCCTTTTTTTCTTCTTCTCTCCTCCTCTTCCCTTTTTATTTTCCTCTCCTCTCCCCTTCTTCCTCTTTTTGCTCCCAAGAATATCTTATTAAACAAATCAGAAGCTGGGAGAATAAAGCCCAGATTTGTCCAAACAGGAGATGAACAGAACATGTTTTGGTCTGTAAACCAACTGTTAATAATAGAGAAACATGGAATTGAAGCTTACAATAAAAATCTGGGGGAAAACGTAGGTGAATTATTATCTGCTCTCTAAACACAAGCTTGACAAATAATAGAGCTTATAAACAAAAACAGGAAGTGATTGGACTAAGTGAAAAGAAAAACTTACATAAATAAAAAATAGAAATTAAAAGGCAAATAAACTGGGATTCTTACTTACACGTTATATAGGTTTAACCTCTGAAATATAATGATAACATAAACCAGTAATATTATACGCCAATGACTCCCAATTTTATAATTCTAGCCCAGCCCAGACATGTCTCCTCAACTCCTGACTCAACTATCTGTACCTCCTTAACACCTCCACTTGAATGCCTAACAGCTGTCTCTAACTCCACATGTCCAAAATGGAATTCCTAATTTTCTTCCGCAAACTTGTTCCATTCTTAGCCTGCTTCCATCTCAGTTTATGGCAACTCCATCTTTTCAGTTGTCTAGCCCCCAAATTTTGTAACTATTCTTAACTCCGATCTCTAATTTCCCACAATCTATCAGAAATTCTTTGGCTTTATCTTTAAAATACACCCAAGATCCAATCCAGGGGCAGATTAACCAGTAGGCAAGGTATACACAGGCTTAATTGTGTTTATGTGCTAATCTGTAGTACACAATTTCACATGGATTTCACCACATCAGGAGCCCTGGTGACACAGTCATTAAAGAAGTCAGCTGCTAACTGAAAGTTCAGCTGTTCGAAACCACCAGTGGCTCCTCGGGAGAAAGATGTGGCAGTCTGCTTCTCTAGAGATTTACAGCCTTGGAAACCCTATGGGGTCGCTACGAGTCGGAATTGACTTGATGGCAGTGGATTTTTGGTTTTCAGCACATCATGTGAAATTGTGCTCTACAGATTAGTAAGTAAACACAATTAAGCCTGTGCATACCTTGTTTTGGAAACCCTGGTGGCATAGTGTTTAAGTGCTACGGCTGCTGACCAAAGGGTCGGCAGTTCGAATCTGCCAGGCACTCCTTGGAAACTCTATGGGGCAGTTCTACTCTGTCCTATAGGGTCACTATGAGTTGGAATCGACTCGACGGCACTGGGTTTCTGGGTTACACCTTGTTTTTGGACAATACATCCCTGATGCAACCACTTGCTGCTACCTCTGCTGCTGTCATGTTGCTCTGAGCCACCATTATCTCTTGCCTGGATTACTGCCTCCCAACTGGTCTCCTTAATTTTATGCTTGCTTTTGCCCCAACCCCAAGTTGATTCTCTGCATACATCATTGGTATAATTCCAGCCAGTATTTTTATACTGTTAATTCATATATAAAAAACAAAAACCCATTGTCATCAAGTGGCTTCTGCCTCATCGTGACCCCGCATGTGCAGAGTAGAATTCCGTAGAGTTTTCAAGGCTGTGACTTTGGGAAGCAGATCTCCAGGACTTTCTTCTGAGATACCTCTGGGTGGGTTCAAACCGCCAACCTTTCAGTTAGTAGTTGAGTGCCTAACCAACTGCACCACCCAAGGGCTCCATTTCATATATGTCTTCAAACAAGACACAGTACTGTACATGTGTTCTTACACATTATACATTGGTCATTATAGTGTACTGCAGTGTGCTTTACTTACAGGCTTATTTGAGAAAATCTCATGTTTTATTTTGTGTGAAGGTGCCATTCTATTCCTCAGCATAACAGCAAAACAGGAAAGCTGATTAGGAAAAGGCCTATGGGTACCATCGTATTACCCAGATGCCGGATCCTTAAGACTAAGAGTGGTTATGAGTGTGGGTCCTGTCTTTACCATTCATTGGCTGAAATGTTCCTGGGTGAGTTATTTAACGTCTCCATGCCTCAGTTTTCTAATGTTCTAATGGGGATAACTCTCATACACATTTCACAATGTTAGGAGGTTAAATGAGATAATGCATGTAAAGGGCTTAGAGCACTGGTAGACGCTGTTCAATAAATCTGAAGTGTTATTATACTTATGAATATGCCGTGGAGGAGAACATGACCTCCCAGCATATTCCTGGAATAGATCAGGAGAGGAGTCAGGATGCACACGCTCACACGCCAGGCTTCATGCTAATGACTTCAGTGGAGTGAGACTCAGAAGTGGGAAACTCATGCCAGCAGCACCCTCAGACCCAGTAGCACAGTCACAACTGGCCTCGAATCCAACAGCACACGAAACCATCTAGCTGTTGAACCAGAACATGAGGGACAGTATCTTTCTAAATGGGGGATAGTAGGCATTTCTGCTTTTGAACAAACCACAAATATTTTATTTCTGCTTGAGTTCCCTTTTGGAAAAAACCATCCCTCGGCACTCACTAGCCTGGGTAGTCTCAGACTGTGGGGTATACATCTCTCCCCCTTTCTCTAGTCCTGAAGACCCTGAAAAAGCCCAAGTAGAGAGGGTAGCTTGCTCCAGGAATCACCACTCACAAGCCAGGGCCCTCACTTGACCCCAGACCCAGAAGGTCCAGGTTCCTTTGTCCCTTACCTAGGGATTATCCTCATCTAGGAACTCAGCAAGCAAAATGGGTTGTGAGGACTTAGAGCTGTAAGTCATAGGCACCAGGTGGGCAGAACACAGATGCTGGGAACGTGGGACCAGATAAAATAAGGATTCAAGAAGTGGAAATCAATACAGGATAATGGGAACAGAAAGTCAGAAGTCAGGTATGAAGGAATGGAGAGACCAAGTGACAAAAGCTGGGGTCTAAGGTTTGGCTGCATGAACAAAACAGAAATCCTGTCACTAGACCCGAAGCCAGTGGTGGCTGAGCTGGCTTGCTACCAAGTCATTGAGTGCTGACCTAGGGTTCCTTAGGTTCCCTCAGAATGACTGAGGAAGGCCGAGAGTGCATGTAAGGGCCAAGTCCCTTCAGCAGCAGGGATGGGAGAGTTCAGGGAGGAGACACAGAATGCAAGAAGCTAGGCAGATTATTTCTTAAACAGCCAAGCTTTTTACAGAGGATTATTTTTAAGCCTTGAAATCTACTGACATTTGCTCCACTGGGTTGTGAGCCCTCCTTTCCCTCCAATTTCTCCCATTTAGAATTGGAATGTCTATCTTATGCCTGTACCACTATTGTATTTTGGTAGTAACTTATGTTCTAGGATTCATATGTCTGCAGATGAAGAAGAATTTTGCCCCAGGGTGAATTATGCCCAGAGTCTTAGCCATACCTGATTAGATGATTTAGAAAATGAGATTTTTTAACTTAAGAGTTCATGTTGAACCAGATTGAGACTTTCAGGTATGCTGGGATGGGGTGAAAGTGTTTTGCACATGAGAAGGACATGCATTTTGGACGACAAAGGGCAGATTGTTATGGATTAAACTGCATCTCCCAAAAAGATATGTTGAAGTCCTAAGCCCCAGTAGCTGTGAATGTGACCTTGTTAGTAAATAGGGTCTTTGAAGATGTTATCAGTTAACAGGAGGTTCTACCAGAGTAGGGTGAGTCCTAATCCTGTCTGAGTGGTCTTCTTATAAAACAGTAGAAAAGACAGAGAGAGGCAGACATGTGATACATCTACATGCCAAGGAATGCCTGAGGTTACCAGAAGCCAGGAGAAACAAGAAAGAATCTTCTTCTAGAGCCTTCGGGAAGAACATAGCCCTGCCATCAGCCTAAATTCAGAATGCTAGCCTCCAGAACTGTGATTAAATAAATTTCTGTTCTTATAAGTTACCGAATTTGTGGTGTTTTGTTACAGTAGCCCTATGAAACTAATACAGATTTTGGTTGTTTACACTTGTGAAACCTAGAGTAAGCAAACAGTTCTCCACACTCCTGAGGAAGTCACAAGTTCTTATGTGAGTCCTTCCTATTGACTAGAAGCCCAATGACAAGGCATTCTTGGTATACCTCTCAACAAAAATTCACCCTCAAAATGGGATCTCATATAAACCCCTGGGGCATTCACCCTTCACCAGCCAGATGAGAGATGGTCCTTGTATTTCAGTTGAGAGAGGCTAAAGGACCAGCAGGCAACACTCACAGCTCTTCCTGGCCTGGGGCACAAATCCTATGGTTCAACCTGTTTCAAAAGAATAACAACAGCTACACTTATTCGGTGTTCGCAGCGTGCAAAGCATTACGGTAAAAGCTTTACATACACTGCCTCATTTGATCCTCACACCAATCTTATGAGGTAGGTACTATTATGGAGAAACTAAGGTTCAAATGGGTTACAAGCTAGTAAACTGGCAGCTTAAATGCCAACATGCAAACCCAGGACGGTGTGACTTAACAGGGCAAATTCTGAAACATTATGCTACCCTACTAAATGTGAGTACTCCTTTTTGGGGGATGGTGGTCAGAGCTCTTAAGGTTGATGTGACTCTTCCAATGGCAAAATCAGCCTATCGAGCAATCTTCCAAGTATCTCTACATATTTTGCTGTCTTATAATTTTTTTTCTTTTTATTGTGCTTTAAGTGAAAATTTACAGCTCAAGTTATTATCTCATACAAAAATTTATACACATGTTTTTATGTGACACGAGTTGCCGTGTCAGCACACTTCTCCTTTCCATCCGGGATTTCCTGTGTCCATTCAACCAGCTTCTGTCTCTTTCTGCCTTTTCATCTTGCCTTTGGACAGGAGCTGCCCACTTAGTCTCATGTATCTACTTGAACTAAGAAGCACACTCTTCACAAGTGTCTTTTTATGTCTTATAGTCCAGTCTAATCTTTGTCTGAAGAGTTGGCTTCGGGAATGGTTTTAGTGCTGGGTTAACAGAGAGTCTGGGGGTCACGTCTTCTGGGGCTTCTCCAGTCTCAGTCAGACCATTAAGTCTGGTCTTTTTACTAGAATTTGAATTCTGCACCCCACTTTGCTCTGTCAGGGACTCTTTGTTGTGTTCCCTGTCACGGCAGTCATTGGTGGTAGCTGGGCACCATCTAGTTCTTCAGGTCTCAGGCTGATGTAGTCTCTGGTTTATATGGCCCTTTTTGTTTCTTGGGCTCATGTTTTCCTTGTGTCTTTGGTGTTCTTCATTCTCCTTTGCTCCAGGTGGGTTGGGACCAATTGATGCATCTTAGATGGCCACTCACTAGCTTTTAAGACCCCAGGTGCCACTCACCAAAGGGGGATGCAGAACATTTTCTTAATAAACTTTTTATGCCAATTGACCTAGATATCCCCTGAAACCATGTACTCCAGATGCTCACTCCTGCTACTATATTCCTTGAAGTGTTCGGTTGTATTTGGGAAACTTCTTAGCTTTTGGTTTAGTCCGGTTGTGCTGACTTCCCCTGTATTGTGTGTTGTCCTTTCATTCACAAGATAATTCTTGTCTACTATCTAGTAAGTGAATACCCCTCTCCCTCCCTCCCCACCCTTGTAACCATCAAAGAACGCTTTCTTCTGTGTTTAAACCTTTTCTTGAGTTCTTATAACAGTGGTCTCATAAAATATTTGTCCATTTGCAACTAATTTCACTCAGCATAATGCCTTCCAGATTCATCGATGTCATATTTCTCGGATTCATCATTGTTCTTTACCATTCCGTGCTATTCCACTGTGTGAATATACCATAACTTATTTATCCATTCGTCCATTGATGGGCACCTAGGTTGTTTCCATCTTTTTGCTATTGTGAACAGTGCTGCAATAAACATGGGTGTGCATATATCTATTCGTGTGAGGGCTCTTATTTCTCTAGGATATATTCCAAGGAGTGGGGTTGCTAGATCGTATAATACTTCTATTTCTAGTTCTTTAAGGAAAGGCAAAATCGATTTCCAAAGTGGTTGTACCATTTACATTCCCATCAGCAGTGTGTAAGTGTTCCAGTCTCTCCACAACCTCTTCAACATTTATTATTTTGTGTTTTTTGTATTAATGTTAGCCTTGTTGGGGTGAGATGGTATCTTATTGTAGCTTTGATTTACATTTCTCTAATGGCTGATGATTGTGAGCATTTCCTCATGTATCTGTTAGCCGCTTGAATGTCTTCTTTGGTGAAGTGCCTGTTCATATCATTTGCCCATGTTTTAATTGGGCTATTTGTCTTTTTGTTGTTGAGGTTTTGCAGTATTTTGTAGATTTTAGAGATTAGACTCTGATTAAATATGTTGTAGCCAAAAATTTTTTCTGAGTCTATAGGTTGTCCTTTTACTCTTTTGGTGAAGTCTTTTGATTAGCTTAAGTGTTTGATTTTTAGGAGCTCCCAGTTATCTAGTTTCTCTTCTGGTGTTTGTGTATTGTTAGTAATGTTTTGTATTCTGTTTATACCATGTATTAGGACTCCTAGTGTTGTCCCTACTTTTTCTTCCATGACCTTTATCGTTTTAGATTTTATATTTAGGCTTTTGGTCCATTTTGAGTTAGTTTTTGCACATGGTGTGAGGTATGGGTATTTTCTTTTTTTTTTTTGGCAGATGGATATCCAGTTATACCAGCGCCATTTGTTAAAGAGATTGTCTTTTCCCCATTTAACAGACTTTGAGCCTTTGTCAAATACCAGAAGCTCATAGGTGGATGAATTTACGTCTGGATTCTCAATTCTGTTCCATTGGTCTATGTATCTGTGGTTGTACCAGTACCAGGCTGTTTTGACTACTGTGGTGGTATAATAGGTTCTAAAATCAGGTAGCGCGAGGCTTCCCACTTTGTTCTTCTTCAGTAACGCTTTACTTATTTGGGCCTCTTCCCTTTCCATATGAAGTTGGTAATTTGTTTCTCCATCTCATTAAAAAAATGTCATTGGAATTTGGATTGGAATTCCATTGTATCTGTAGATCTCCTTGAGCAGAATTGATGTTTTCACAATGTTGAGTCTTCCTTTCCATGAGCAAGGTATGTTTTTCCACTTATGTAGGACTCTTTTGGTTTCTTTCAGTAGTGTCTTGTAGTTTTCTTTGTATAGGTCTTTCACATCTCTGGTTAGATTTATTCATAAGTATTTTTATCTTTTGGGGGCTACTGTAAATGGTATTGATTTGGTGATTTCCTCTTTGAAGTTATCTTTGTTGGTGTGGAGGAATCCAACTGATTTTTGCACGTTTATCTTGTATGCTGATACTTTGCTGAAATCATCTAATAGTTCCAGTAATTTTCTTGAGGATTCTTTGGGGTTTCCTGTGTATAAGATCATATGATCTGCAAATAGGGATACTTTTATTTCTTCCTTACCAATTTAGATGCCCTCTATTTTCTTCTGGCCTAAAATTGCTCTGGCCAGGACTTCCAGCACAATGTTGAATAAGAGCGGTGATAAAGGGCATCCTTGTCTGGTTCCCGTTCTCATGGGGAATGCTTTCAGACTCTCTCCATTTAGGATGATGTTGGCTGTTGGCTTTGTATAAGTGCCCTTTATTATGTTGAGGAATTTCCATTCTATGCCTATTTTGCTGAGAGTTTTTATCATGAATGGGTGTTGGACTTTGTCAAATGCCTTTTCTGCATCAATTGATAAGATCATGTGGTTCTTGTCTTTTGTGTGGATTACATTGTTTTTCTAATGTTGAACCATCTCTGCATATCCGGTATGAATCCCACTTGGTCACGGTGAATTTTTTTTTTTTTTTTGATATGTTGTTGAATCCTATTGGCTAGAATTTTGTTCAGAATTTTTGAGACTATGTTCATGAGGGATATAGGTCTGTAATTTTCTTTTTTTGTGGTGTCTTTACCCGGCTTTGGTATCAGGATTATGCTGGCTTCATAGAATGAGTTTGGGAGTATTCCAACTTTTTCTATGCTCTGAAATACCTTTAGTAGTAGTGGTGTTAACTCTTCTCTGAAAATTTGGTAGAACTCCCCAGTGAAGCTGTCAAGGCCAGGCCTTTTTTCTGTTAGGAATTTTTTAAATTACCTTTTCAATCTCTTCTTTTGTTATGAGTTTATTTAGTTGTTCTATCACTGGGTTTTTACTGGGTTTATCTCTGTTTTATTTTAGGTAGTGTGTTTCTAGAAATTCGTTCATTTCCTCTAGGTTTTCAAGTTTGTTAGAGTCCAATTTTTCACAGTATTCTGTTTTTGATTCTTTTAATTTCAGTTGGGTCTGTTGTGATATTGCCTATCTCATTTCTTATTAAGGTTATCCTGTTTTTCCTTTGTCCGTTTGGCCAGTGGTTTATTGGTTTTGTTGATCTTTTCAGAGAACCAGCTTTTGGTCTTGTTAACTTTCAATTGTTTTTCTGTTCTCTATTTCACTTAATTCTGCCCTAATTTTTATTACTTGCATTCTTCTGGTGCCTGAGGGCTTCTTTTTCTTCTATTTGTTCAAGTTTTAGGGTTAACATTTTGATTTTGGCCCTTTTTTCTTTTTGGATGTGTGCATTTATTACTGTAAATTGACCTCTGAGCACTCTTTTTGCTGTGTTCCAAAGGTTCTGGTAAGATGTGTCTTCATTATCATTTGATTCTGTGAATTTCTTTATTCCATCCTTAATTTCTTCTATAACCCAGTAGTTTTTGAGCAAGGTGTTGTTCAGTTTTCGTGTATTTGATTTTTTTTTCCTTGCTTTTTCTCTTACTGATTTCTACTTTTATGGCTTTATGGTCAGAAAAGATGCTTTGTAATATTTCAATGCTTTGGATTCTTTTTAAGGCTTGCTTTGTGGCCTAATATGTGCTCTATTCTGGAGAATGTTCCATGTGCATTGGAAAAGAAAGTATACTTGGCTGCTGTTGGGTGGAATGTTCTGTATATGTCTGTGAAATCAAGTCGGTTGATTATGACATTTAGCTCTTTCGTGTCTTTATTGAGCTTCTTTCTGGATGTTCTGTTCTTCACCGAAAGTGCTGTGCTGAAGTCTCCTACTATTATTGTGGAGCTATTTCTCTTTTCAATGCTGTTAGGATTTCTTTTATGTATTTTGGAGCCCTGTCGTTGGGTCCATAAATATTTATTATGGTTATGTCCTCCTTTAATCATTATATAGTGTCCTTCCTTATCCTTTGTGGTGGATTTTGCTTTAAAGTCTATTTTGTCAGAGATTAATATTGCCACTCCTGCTCTTTTTTGATTGTTGTTTGCTTGATGTATTTTTTCCATCCTTTGAGTTTTAGTTTGTGTCTTTCAATCTAAGGCATGTCTCTTGTAGGCAGCATGTAGGCGGATCTTATTTTTTTTTTTTTTAATCCATTCTGCCACTTTCTGTCTCTTTATTGGTGTATTCAGTCCATTTACAGTGTAATTATTGATAGGTATGAATTTAGTGCTGTCATTTTGATGTATTTTTCTGTGTTGTTGGCAGTTTCTTTGTTCTATTTAATTTTCTGTGCTGAGTTGTTTTTCTTTATGTATTTTCTTTTCATCTTTTTCATTGTTGTTGATTTTATTTCTGCCGAGTCTTTATTTTTTTCATGTTTTTTATTTTGATGCGTAGTTTCCTTTGTGGTTACCTTAATATTAACCTCTATTTTTCTAAGTTTAAACCAATCTTTTATTTCTCTATATTGCCTTGACTTCTTCTCCATATGAAAGATCTATGAATACATTTAGTCCCCCTTTTTTGTTTTAATGTTGTTATCTTTTACATATTGATGTCTGTTTCCCTATTTTTGGTGTTTTAGCTTTATTTTTGTGACTTCCCTATCTATCTGGGTTGATATCTGGTTGTTCTGTCCTGTGTTCTAGTCTTGGGTCGTTATCTGATGTTATTGATTTTCTAACAGGGCTCCCTTCAGTATTTCTTGTAATTTTGGTTTGGTTTTTTACAAATTCCTGAAAGTTCTGTTTATCCGGATATGCCCTAATTTCACCAACATATTTGAGAGACAGTTTTGCTGAATATATAATTCTAGGCTGGCAATTTTTTTCCTTCAGGGCTTTATAGATGTCATACCATTGCCTTCTTGCTTGCATGGTTTCTGCTGAGTAGTCCAAACTTAGTCTTATTGACTCTCCTTTGCAGACAACTTTTTGTTTATCCCTAGCCACTCTTAAAATTCTTTCTTCATCTATGGTTTTGGCAAGTTTGATTATGTCTTGGTGACTTTCTTTTGGGATCTACCTTGTGTGGGGCTCAATGAGCTTCCGGGATAGATATCTTCTCATCTTTCACGATACCAGGGAAGTTTTCTGGCAACAAATCTTCAACAATTCTGTATTTTTTGTTATCCCCCCCGCCCCGCCCCCAGGATCTGGTACTCCAATCACTCATAGGTTATTCCTGTTGACACAGTCCACATAATTCTGAGGGTTTCTTCATTTTAAAAAATTCTTTTATCTGATTTTTCCTCAAATAAGTTGGTGTCAAGTGCTCTATCATCAGTCTCAGTAATTCTGACTTCCATTGCCTCAATTCTGCTCCAATGACTTTTATTTTCTTTTTATTAACTTTTATTAAGCTTCAAGTGAACGTTTACAAATCCAATCAGTCTGTCACATATAAGTTTACATACATCTCACTCCCTACTCCCACTTGCTCTCCCCCTCTTGAGTCAGCCCTTTCAGTCTCTCCTTTCGTGACAATTTTGCCGGCTTACCTCTCTCTCTATCCTCCCATCCCCCCTCCAGACAAGAGTTGCCAACACAATCTCAAGTGTCCACCTGATATAATTAGCTCACTCTTTATCAGCGTCTCTCTCCCACCTGCTGACCAGTCCCTTTCATGTCTGATGAGTTGTCTTCGGGGATGGTTCCTGTCCTCTGCCAACAGAAGGTCTGGGGAGCATGGCTGCTGGGATTCCCCTTGTCTCAGTCAGACCATTAAGTTTGGTCTTTTTATGAGAATTTGGGGCCTGCATCCCACTGATCTCCTGCTCCCTCAGGGGTCCTCTGCTGTGCTCCCTGTCAGGGCAGTCATCGATTGTGGCCAGGCACCAACTAGTTCTTCTGGTCTCAGGATGAAGTAGGTCTCTGGTTCATGTGGCCCTTTCTGTCTCTTGGGCTCTTAGTTGTCGTGTGGCCTTGGTGTTCGTCATTTTCCTTTGCTCCAGGCGGGTTGAGACCAATTGATGCATCTTAGATGGCCGCTTGTTAGCATTTAAGACCCCAGATGCCACATTTCAAAGTGGGATGCAGAATGATTTCATAATAGAATTATTTTGCCCATTGACTCAGAAGTCCCCGCAAACCATGTTCCCTAGACCCCCGCCCTTGCTCCGCTGACCTTTGAAGCATTCATTTTATCCCGGAAACTTCTTTGCTTTTGGTCCAGTCCAATTGAGCTGACCTTCCATGTATTGAGTGTTGTCTTTCCCTTCACCTAAAGCAGTTCTTATCTACTGATTGATCTATAAAAAAACCCTCTCCCACCCTCCCTCCCTCCCCACCTCGTAACCACAAAAGTATGTGTTCTTCTCAGGTTTACTATTTCTCAAGATCTTATAATAGTGGTCTTATACAATATTTGTCCTTTTGCCTCTGACTAATTTTGCTCAGCATAATGCCTTCCAGGTTCCTCCATGTTATGAAATGTTTCAGAGATTCGTCACTGTTCTTTATCGATGCGTAGTATTCCATTGTGTGAATATACCACAATTTATTTACCCATTCATCCGTTGATGGACACCTTGGTTGCTTCCAACTTTTTGCTATTGTAAACAGAGCTGCAATAAACATGGGTGTGCATATATCTGTTTGTGTGAAGGGTCTTGTATCTCTAGGGTATATTCCAAGGGGTGGGATTTCTGGGTTGTATGGTAGTTCTATTTCTAACTGTTTAAGATAATGCCAGATAGAGTTCCAAAGTGGTTGTATCATTTTACATTCCCACCAGCAGTGTATAAGAGTTCCAATCTCTCCACAGCCTCTCCAACATTTATTATTTTGTGTTTTTTGGATTAATGCCAGCCTTGTTGGTGTGAGATGGAATCTCATCGTAGTTTTAATTTGCATTTCTCTAATGGCTAATGATCGAGAGCATTTTCTCATGTATCTGTTGGCTGCCTGGATATCTTCTTTAGTGAAATGTGTGTTCATATCCTTTGCCCACTTTTTGATTGGGTTGTTTGTCTTTTTGTGGTTGAGTTTTGACAGAATCATATAGATTTTAGAGATCAGGCGCTGGTTGGAGATGTCATAGCTGAAAATTCTTTCCCAGTCTGTAGGTGGTCTTTTTACTCTTTTGGTGAAGTCTTTAGATGAGCATAGGTGTTTGATTTTTAGGAGCTCCCAGTTATCGGGTTTCTCTTCATCATTTTTGGTAATGTTTTGTATTCTGTTTATGCCTTGTATTAGTGCTCCTAGGGTTCTCCCTAATTTTTCTTCCATGATCTTTATCGTTTTAGTCTTTATGTTTAGGTCTTTGATCCACTTGGAGTTAGTTTTTGTGCATGGTGTAAGGTATGGGTCCTGTTTCATTTTTTTGCAAATGGATATTCAGTTATGCCAGCACCATTTGTTAAAAAGGCTATCTTTTCCCCAATTAACTGACTCTGGTCCTTTGTCAAATATCAGCTGCTCATACGTGGATGGATCTATATCTGGGTTCTCAATTCTGTTCCATTGGTCTATGTGCCTGTTGTTGTACCAGTACCAGGCTGTTTTGACTACTGTGGCTGTATAACAGCTTCTAAAATCAGGTAGAGTGAGGCCTCCCACTTTCTTCTTCTTTTTCAGTAATGCTTTGCTTATCCGGGGCTTCTTTCCCTTCCATATGAAATTGGTGATTTGTTTCTCTATCCCCTTAAAATATGACATTGGAATTTGGATCGGAAGTGCGTTATATGTATAGATGGCTTTTGGTAGAATAGACATTTTTACTATGTTAAGTCTTCCTATCCATGAGCAAGGTATGTTTTTCCACTTAAGTATGTCCTTTTGAATTTCTTGTAGTAGAGCTTTGTAGTTTTCTTTGTATAGGTCTTTTACATCCTTGGTAAGATTTATTCCTAAGTATCTTATCTTCTTGGGGGCTACTGTGAATGGTGTTGCTTTGGTTATTTCCTCTTCGGTGTTCTTTTTGTTGATGTAGAGGAATCCAAGTGATTTTTGTATGTTTATTTTATAACCTGAGACTCTGCCAAACTCTTCTATTAGTTTCAGTAGTTTTCTGGAGGATTCCTTAGGGTTTTCTGTGTATATAATCATGTCATCTGCAAATAGTGATAACTTTACTTCCTCCTTGCCAATCCGGATACCTTTTATTTCTTTGTCTAGCCTAATTGCCCTGGCTAGGACTTCTAGCACGATGTTGAATAAGAGCGGTGATAAAGGGCATCCTTGTCTGGTTCCCGTTCTCAAGGGAAATGCTTTCAGGTTCTCTCCATTTAGAGTGATATTGGCTGTTGGCTTTGCATAGATGCCCTTTATTATGTTGAGGAATTTTCCTTCAATTCCTATTTTGGAAAGAGTTTTTATCATAAATGGGTGTTGGACTTTGTCAAATGCCTTTTCTGCTTCAATTGATAAGATCATGTGGTTTTTATCTTTTGTTTTATTTATGTGATGGATTACATTAATGGTTTTTCTGATATTAAACCAGCCTTGCATACCTGGTATAAATCCCACTTGATCAGGGTGAATTATTTTTTTGATGTGTTGTTGGATTCTATTGACTAGAATTTTGTTGAGGATTTTTGCATCTATGTTCATGAGGGATATAGGTCTATAATTTTCTTTTTTTGTAATGTCTTTACCTGGTTTTGGTATCAGGGAGATGGTGGCTTCATAGAATGAGTTGGGTAGTATTCCGTCATTTTCTATGCTTTGGAATACCTTCAGAAGTAGTGGTGTTAACTCTTCTCTGAAAGTTTGGTAGAACTCTGCAGTGAAGCCAGCCGGGCCAGGGCTTTTTTTTGTTGGGAGTTTTTTGATTACCGTTTCAATCTCTTTTTTTGTTATGGGTCTATTTAGTTGTTCTACTTCTGAATGTGTTAGTTTAGGTAGGTAGTGTTTTTCCAGGAATTCATCCATTTCTTCTAGGTTTTCAAATTTGTTAGAGTACAATTTTTCATAATAATCTGAAATGATTCTTTTAATTTCATTTGGTTCTGTGGTGATGTGGTCCTTCTCGTTTCTTATTCTGGTTATTTGTTTCCTTTCCTGTATTTCTTTAGTCAGTCTAGCCAATGGTTTATCAATTTTGTTAATTTTTTCAAAGAACCAGCTTTTGGCTTTGTTAATTCCTTCAATTGTTTTTCTGTTCTCTAATTCATTTAGTTCAGCTCTAATTTTTATTATTCGTTTTCTTCTGGTGCCTGATGGATTCTTTTGTTGCTCACTTTCTATTTGTTCAAGTTGTAGGGACAGTTCTCTGATTTTGGCTCTTTCTTCTTTTTGTATGTGTGCATTTATCGATATAAATTGGCCTCTGAGCACTGCTTTTGCTGTGTCCCAGAGGTTTTGATAGGAAGTATTTTCATTCTCGTTGCTTCCTATGAATTTCCTTATTCCCTCCTTGATGTCTTCTATAACCCAGTCTTTTTTCAGGAGGGTATTGTTCATTTTGCAAGTATTTGATTTCTTTTCCCTAGTTTTTCTGTTATTGATTTCTAGTTTTACTGCCTTGTGGTCTGAGAAGATGCTTTGTAATATTTCGATGTTTTGGACTCTGCAAAGGTTTGTTTTATGACCTAATATGTGGTCTATTCTAGAGAATGTTCCATGTGCGCTAGAAAAAAAAGTATACTTTGCAGCAGTTGGGTGGAAAGTTCTGTATAAGTCAATGAGGTCAAGTTGGTTGATTGTTGTAAGTAGATCTTCCATGTCTCTATTGAGCTTCTTACTGGGTGTCCTGTCCTTCTCTGAAAGTGGTGTGTTGAAGTCTCCTACTGTAATTGTGGAGGTATCTATCTCACTTTTCAATTCTGTTAAAATTTGATTTATGTATCTTGCAGCCCTGTCATTGGGTGCATAAATATTTAATATGGTTATGTCTTCCTGATCAATTGTCCCTTTTATCATTATATAGTGTCCTTCTTTATCCTTTGTGGTGGATTTAAGTCTAAAGTCTATTTTGTCAGAAATTAATATTGCTACTCCTCTTCTTTTTTGCTTATTGTTTGCTTGATATATTTTTTTCCATCCTTCGAGTTTTAGTTTGTTTGTGTCTCTAAGTCTAAGGTGTGCCTCTTGTAGGCAGCATATAGATGGATCATGTTTCTTTAACCAGTCTGTGACTCTCTGTCTCTTTATTGGTGCATTTAGTCCATTTACATTCAGCGTAATTATAGATAAATAAGTTTTTAGTGCTGTCATTTTGATGCCTTTTTATGTGTGTTGTTGGCAATTTCATTTTTCCACATACTTTTTTGTGCTGAGACGTTTTTCTTAGTAAATTGTGAGATCCTCATTTTCAGAGTGTTTGACTTTATGTTAGTTGAGTCGTTACGTTTTTCTTGGCTTTTATCTTGAGTTTTAGGGTTGTTATACCTTTTTGTGGTTACCTTATTATTTATCCCTATTTTTCTGAGTAAAAACCTAAGTTGTATTGTTCTCTATCGCCTTGTATCACTCTCCATGTGGCAGTTCAATGCCTCCTGTATTTAGTCCCTCTTTTTGATTATTGTGATCTTTTACCTATTGACTTCCATGATTCCCTGTTATGTGTATTTTTTTTTTTTTTTAGTTATTCTTAATTTGTTTGTTTTTGTGATTTCCCTATTTGAGTTGATATCAGGACGTTCTGTTTTGTGACCTTGTGTTGATATCTGATATTATTGGTTTTCTGACCAAACAATATCCTTTAGTATTTCTTGTAGCTTTGGTTTGGTTTTTGCAAATTCTCTAAACTTGTGTTTATCTGTAAATATCTTAATTTCGCCTTCATATTTCAGAAAGAGTTTTGCTGGATATATGATCCTTGGCTGGCAGTTTTTCTCCTTCAGTGTTCTGTATATGTCGTCCCATTCCCTTCTTGCCTGCATGGTTTCTGCTGAATAGTCTGAACTTATTCTTATTGATTCTCCCTTGAAGGAAACCTTTCTTTTCTCCCTGGCTGCTTTTAAAATTTTCTGTTTATCTTTGGTTTTGGTGAGTTTGATGATAATATGTCTTGGTGTTTTTCTTTTTGGATCAATCTTAAATGGGGTTTGATGAGCGTCTTGGATAGATATCCTTTCGTCTTTCATGATGTCAGGGAAGTTTTGTGTCAGGAGTTCTTCAACTATTTTCTCTGTGTTTTCTGTCCCCCCTCCCTGTTCTGGGACTCCAATCACCCGCAGGTTATCCTTCTTGATAGAGTCCCACATGATTCTTAGGGTTTCTTCATTTTTTTTAATTCTTCTATCTGATTTTTTTTCAGCTATGTTGGTGTTGATTCCCTGGTCCTCCAGATGTCCCAGTCTGCATTCTAATTGCTTGAGTCTGCTCCTCTGACTTCCTATTGCATTGTCTAATTCTGTAATTTTATTGTTAATCTTTTGGATTTCTACATGCTGTCTCTCTATGGATTCTTGCAACTTATTAATTTTTCCACTATGTTCTTGAATAATCTTTTTGAGTTCTTCAACAGTTTTGTCAGTGTGTTCCTTGGCTTTTTCTGCAGTTTGCCTTATTTCATTTGTGATGTCTTGAAGCATTCTGTAAATTAGTTTTTTATATTCTGTATCTGATAATTCCAGGATTGTATCTTCATTTGGGAAAGATTTTGATTCTTTTGTTTGGGGGTTTGGAGAAGCTGTCATGGTCTGCTTCTTTAAGTGGTTTGATATGGATTGCTGTCTCCGAGCCATCACTGAGAAACTAGTTTTTCCAGAAAATCCGCTAAAAAAAAATGCAGCCAGATCCCTATCAGAGTTCTCCCTCTGGCTCAGGCTATTCGGATGTTAATGAAGCCGCCTGGGGAGGGTGGGGGAGGGAACAGAGAGATAGGAGAGTAGCACCTCAGAATATAGCCAGAGTTGCTTGTCTTGCTTGGAATGACTATTATATCTGAGATTCCCGCGGGGCACGTCGCCTATGTATGCTGGCTGTGTGGAGATTGCCCCCGGGGGGTCTGGCCCACTGGAGTCATGGTCAGACCCTCCGCTTCCAGCCCCACTCCCAGCGTCAAGGCTCCCCTGCTGGGACGGTGCACTCTCGACTCCAAAATCAGTTGCTGCCTTCCGGGGACTTCTTGTCCTGCCAGCCGCGTCGCCGTGCTGCTCCCGAGAACTGGCTGGGCCCCCTCCCGGGGTTAGTTCAGGTGAGTTGAGCAGCTCCCCGTGCTTGTGCCGTGACCGAGTGTCCCCGCTGGGACGCTGCTCTCCCCGCTCCAATACCAGTCGCTGCCTCCCAGGGACTTCTCCTACCGGCTGCGTCCCACGCCGCCTGCGTGAACCGGCTGGGCCTCCTCCCGGGGTTAGTTCAGGGGGGTGGAGCAGCTCTCCGTGTTTATGCCGTACCTGCATCCAGTCCAAATCCCGGCGGGACGGTTCCCCGGCTGGGACGCTGCTCTCCCCGCTCCAAGACCAGTCACTGCCTCCCGGGGACTTCTCCCACCGGCTGCGTCGCCACGCCACCCACATGAACCGGCTGGGCCCCCTCCCGGTGTTAGTTCAGGGGGGTGGAGCAGCTCTCTGTGCTTGTGCCGTACCTGACTGGTATGCTGGCTCCAGGCTCTGAAAACAATCGCTGCTTCCCCGTATTAGTTCGTTCTCCATCTCTAAATCTGTGTTTGTTGTTCAGGGTTCGTAGATTGTTATGTATGTGATCGATTCACTTGTTTTTCCGTGTCTTTGTTGTAAGAGGGATCCGAGGTAGCGTCTGCCTAGTCCGCCATCTTGGCCCCGCGAGATTTCCAATGATTTTTTACTGTTTAACTTTGAAACTTTATTGTTAATTTTTTGGATTTCTGTTTACTGTGAATTCATGCAGCCTGTTAAATTTGTCATTATGCTTTTGTACAACCTTCTTAAGTTCCTCTTTTGCTTCACCTATGTGTTCCTTGGCTTATTCTGTGTTTTGCCAGATCTCCTAAAGAGATCTGTACATCAGTCTTTTGTATTCTACCCCCAGTAATTCCAAAAAGTTATCTTCCTCTGGAAGGTTTCTTGATTCTTTGTTTTGGGTGCTTGCTGAAGCCATCACAGTCTGCCTCTTTATGTGATTTGATACCGATGGTTGTCTCTGAGCCATCAAGTTATTATATTTATTTATTTTATATTTGCTTACTGTGTCTAGCTTCTTGATTTGTTTTGATTGCCCAAATAGGTTGGTCACATGAGCTAGTTTGATTATTGGCATCTTTGAAGCTCTCACGTGATGTCACCAGATGGTTAGCGCTGTTACTTGGTATGTGAGCCCAGGAGTCTGCTTACTTTTCTTCTACCGATTCAACTCAGGTGTCCAGGTAGTCAGTCACCAAATGTGTGGTGCAGGCTCTAACCTACAATGCTAGATGGACGGGGTGATTGGAGTAGGCACAAGTATCTGGCTGCAGTAAGGGGTCATGCACTGAGCAAGTCAGGGGGCTGACAGCTGCCCCTGAGTGTCTGGAAGGAAAGTACATCTGTGTTTCCTATAGCACTCAGGTGAGTGGGTTTTGCAGCTGGATTACGGACACCTAGTGCTGTTGGCTGTAAGGAATGGGAGGCACCACTTATTCTTTGATGCTTGTTGTGGTTGGGTAGGTGGTGTGGGTGGAGCCACCAGTCCTCTGGCCCTGATGTGGGTAGGTGAAGACCCTGCTTAATGGGCAGTGCGGTGTCAAATATCACGAATCTGCCACTCCCCCTTATTGCTGAAATAGTTTGAAAATAGGATTCTGGTATATACTCTGTTGAAATAAGCCTACACAGGTCTATGCAGGGGTGAAAGGCATTCGAAGTCTGTGGACGCCTTATGCCTGTGCCTAGGCAAAGGGGCTGTGCCTTCCCCAACTTCCTGGCTTAGGGGAGCTGGCAGGTTATTTTTTCCTGTTTGTTCATTTGTTCCTTCTCCAAAGCAGGGATAATGGTTCAGGGCATGTGACGAGTCCTACTTTTGACCCAGGGAGTACAGCAGTTGCTGAAGCCTGACTGGGACTGGCATAGAGCAGGGAGGGGGCAGGTAAATGGGAGAGAGGTTCTTTCCAAAGGGGGTGGTTTTTTGATCTGTGTGGTAAGGTTAGATGCATGTACTTATCTTTTGCCGACTGAGTGCTGCTTCTCGCTGGTTCTGGAGGGTTGAGTTGACTCTTCACTGTTTGGTCTCTCCTGATGTGGAAAACACATCCTGAGTGCCGCTGCTTGCCTCACTGTGCAAGCTAGCCATTTCAGCCTGCAGCTTGCTGGTGCTGGCCAGGTCAGGTCTGGAAACTCCTCACTGCTTCTGAATCATCTCTCCCTCCCCCACCATTCAGTCTTATTCCTCAACTTTGCCTTGATGTTCAGGACTCCTGGATTGTCATATATAATCAATTCATGTATTTTTTTTGGTCTTTGTTGTAAGAGGGACCACAGGAAGCTTCTGACGACTTTGCCTTCTTGGCCTTGCCTCTGTCTTGTAACTTCTATTCTTGTTTTCTCACATCCTGATGGCCTGGCTACCCTAACAGCTGCTGAACAAAACCTGAGCAAGTTGGAAAATTCCTATTATTGACCAATAGGATTGTTATTCTGAATTTGTATCATCTCCTCAGCATGAAATAGGCCAAAACCCTGCATTTATCTTGTTTGCCTGTTTGATCTTCAAGTGGAATTAGAACAACTGGAACCTTTCACCCATGTACCTCTAATACTTCTGAGGTAGAAGCACACACGCCTGTCTGAAAAAAGAGCCCCAGAGTGGCTAACAATGGAAGGAAACATATTTCAGAGAAGCAGACTTACTGATTTCTAACTCCACTTAACATTCATTCAAGTTCCTTTAAGACAAAGCTTTTTTTTTCCTGCCCCAGGTTTGACTCATTTTCATATTTCATCCCCACACTGACCTTCAAGATTTCCTGTGGTGTCCTGAGGATTCATCCCTAGAGGAATGGGGCCTCCTCTCATGTAAGTGAACAGCAGGGATCCCACCCAGCTAAAGAAGAACACACAGCAAATGTGACAGTTCTGACTGGATTAATGAGGCAAACACAGTTTTTTTAAATACTAATTTATTAATAAGTTTATTCTTTACTCATAAAAAAGAACATATTTTTGGCTTTGAAATCATGACATAAAATTAAAAAGCAAATAATTGAAAATTATCAGCTGAAAGTAGGAAGAAGCAACTCATGCTGAACCATGAGCAAAGGCTGTGTGCTTTGGGCTATAGCAGCGGCATAAATCAAAGCAAGAACCCAAGATGCAGTGCCAATTCAAGACCCAAGCCATCTTTAAAAACTGCTCATACCCAAAGGTTGTTTGGTCTTTCTTTATACGTAGGAAATTAATCCTCCCTCTTTTCTTCCTGACCTTCAGCTACAGAAACAGT
Source organism: Elephas maximus indicus (assembly GCF_024166365.1). Classification (NCBI taxonomy): domain Eukaryota; kingdom Metazoa; phylum Chordata; class Mammalia; order Proboscidea; family Elephantidae; genus Elephas; species Elephas maximus. The sequence goes on along the minus strand of NC_064831.1, from coordinate 61,284,964 downwards.
AGTCTTTCAAGTGTGTAGGAGAGTAGTGGTGGTATTGTTTTAATATGTTTACCCTACATATTTTCAACCTTCAGAAAAATAAAACTGCTAAATCAACTGGGACTAAAAGCTATTTCTATTTTTGGTCAGTTATCTGCTGTAGGCAGAGCTTCATATATGAATTTTTATTGCGGATTTCTATGACCGCGTCCCTAACAAGCTCAATAAACATCTGTGGCCAAAGCTTCTGCAAAGCCTCATTTTTCATGTTGATTTCTGTGGCTTCCTTCACAAGATCCTCTATATACATCTTGCAGAACTTCTTTTTTTCTTTTACTTCCTGTTAGAAAAGGAAAATTCTGAGTTAAATAATCCAAAAGCTAAAGCAATAATTAGCCGAACCAGAGAAACTAAGATGATCTACCCTGACTTCTGCTCCTAGCCCTCTCCCGCCCACTCCCCAGAGCAGGAATACTTTCCTAGACGCTCTTGACAGAGAGCTCTGCCTGAGTAAAGACAGCAACACGGAACTCACTACTTCCCAGTCTACTCCTACCTTTGCTGGACAGCTCCGCTTTACAGGAATCACTGGATCCTAACTACTATTTCCATCTTGGTAGACTTTCTCCTTCCTCAGTTCAGGTATTTTAGCTCACACAAGTCAGTGAAAACACAGACTCACTGGCTTCAAGTGGCATATGTAGCAGGTAACTGATATTGACAATTTTAATTGGTATCAGATCAGTTAATACCAATATACATATTTTAAATACCTATACTCTGAATTCACTCTCTGACACAGGAAAGCATGTAAAGATATACTAAACTGGCATATGTTGCCTAGATCATTTGGACTAAGTTGGGAAAAAGTGTACAAGGAAGAAAAGGAAATATATACAAGGTTGGGACCCAGAGCTTTGCCTTCAAAATAAACAGCATTCCTGCTCAACTTCTGCGGCTGATAGTCTGTAAATGAAAAACCAGGTCTGAACACAACACAGCAAGTTTGGGGCCAGAGGACAGTCGGGCATTGGACCTCAATTTCATCACAGAGGTCTAAACAAAACCATATTCAATATTTATTTCAGTTATTGTTATTTTTGGGGAATATTAAAGCACAATCACAGAAGGTAGTTGTCATAATATGTACAGAAAAAATCAATGGAATGGATCGGATAACCAGATTTAGAAGGGAAGCAATTCACATCAATGAAGGAGGAAAGAAATAATGTCTATATATTAGGTTTAGCTACTTGGAAAAGTATCTATTTAAACCTCTAACTCACATCAAAACACCAAAATAATCTCAAGATGAGTTAAAGGGTTGAATTTAAAATATCAGTAGATATTGCCATTAAAATTACACTTACAAAGACTTGTAATCATAAGGAAAATGCTTACATTACAAGGCTAAGTGGAAAAATCAAAATGCAAAATTAAATCACAAGTAGGTAAAAATGATTGGATTATTCTGATAGGGTTTGGGTTATAGGAGTATATACGCATTTGTCAAGGCTCAGCATTTAAAATATGCCAAAAATTTGTACTTCGTTGCATATATATTTTATCTCAAAAGACACATTGAACTAGTTAATGATGTGCATGCTGGATTATTTCAGGGGATGTATACTAATGTATGCAATCTATTTTGAAATGAATAAAAAAAAGATTGGTGGATGGACAGAGAGATGGACAGACGCATAGATAGGTTAAAACGAGTATGCTATAGTACAACATTAATGGTAGAATCTAGGTTATACTGAAGTGTTATCAAGGTTGTCTTTGGGTCATGAGACCATGAGTGTTTTTCCTATTTTTCTATTTCTCCTCCTTTTTTAAATTTTTATGATTTTTAAAGCAGCACAATATGTTGACGCATAAATAATTAAGAATATAAGTTAAAAACGAGTCTAAATTGTCACTAACTTTTCCTAAAAAGAGGCATATTTTGAAAATTTCTTATGACATGGACGATATCTCTAAATAATCAAGCACCATTCAGGGGTCAACATGGATGATGTGATTTACTTCATGTGCTAACACCACCAGGTCGTGTGTTGACCTATCATAAAAATACGTACAGGGTTTGATGTGTTATAAACAATAAACGGTCCCAGCTGGCTACTTCTCAGATGAATCTAACCTCTTGAACTCTGAAATACAGTCTAGGACTTAGTCACTGGCACTAAGTTACCTTGTTGATGAGAACAACTTTAGCTGCTCCCTTTGAAAACTCAGTAAATCTGGGCTACACAGAGACAAGAAGAAGGACAAATGGGAATCACTGGAGGCCAGTAACTAAAATGAACAATATACAGAATGAGCAATGCATTTATTAGAAGTAGAAGGCACAGAGTATATTTGGAGAATGCTTTTCATATAGACTCTAGATTTCTTAACACAGGATTTTGAAGAACAAAAAAATTAAAACCAAAGGATTGGTTGAGTGTTAAGACTAGAAAAAAAATTACAGTAATTTAGAGATAACAAGGAGCCCTGGTTGCACAGTAGTTAAGTGCTAGCTGCTAACTGAAAGGTTGGTGGTTTGAACCCACCAGCCGCTCTGTGGAAGAAAGATGTGGTAGTCTGCTTCTGTAAAGATTACAACCTTGGAAACCCTATTGTGCAGTTCTACTTTGTGCTACTGGGTCACAATGAATCGGAATTGACTCAATGTCAATGAATACAGGGATAACAAAAATTAAAAGTTTTTAAGTGGTGTATTTTGTTAAATAATTTAAATACAATACAAATTAAACTTTTTTATAACTGACATAGTGCAACTGCTGGTGCTTTATAATTTCCTGCTATAGTTTCTTCCATTAGTCCTTTATAACATGTTGATACAGAATTGTATTTGCTATAAAAAACCCACTGCCGTCGAGTCGATCCTGACTGATAGTGACCCTAATAGGACAGAGCAGAACTGCCCCATAGAGTTTCCAAGGAGCGGCTGGTGTTTTTGAACTGCCTAGCTTTTGCTTTGCAGCCATAGCACTTAACCACTACGCCACCAGGGTTTCCATATTTGCTATAACAGCCCTTAATTTAGCAACTGTGTTTGAAAGCTTTCCTACTTCATCATTTCTTCTTTCCTCCAAGCCAGTTACTCCTCACCCCCATGCAGCATACTCTCTAACTCATCAGGGTTTGCCGGGACAACTCACTCTGGCTGTCCAGAATGATCTTGTTAAGAGCGTATTACAGCTACTTCTCTTGCCCTGACCCATCATAGAGTTGTTGCATTTTGAATAATGCTTTTTCCATTCTCAAAATGCTTTCATATACTTATTTCTTGTTATCCTACAATATTATTGTGGGGTTCATAAAGCAAGAATTTTACAAGTTCGATCCAGATGGGATGAACTCTATACAAGATTATTTATATTATTTCATTCTGTTGTTAAAATGGTTTGGAAAAAATATAGGTCAAAGGTGGGATATGTTATATGGCAATATTAACTAGTACTTGCATTGGGATTTAATCCATACCTCCACTTTATAAAAAGGAGCCCTGATGGCACAGTGGTTAAAGCAATGGACTGCTAACCAAAAGGTCAGCTACTCAAAACCTCCAGTGGCTCTGCGGGAGAAAGATTGGCAGTCTGCTTCCACAGAGGTTTACAGCCTTGGAAACTGTATGGGTGGCTATGAGTCGGAATTGACTTGATCCAGTATTACTTTATAAAGGTTAAGAGACTTACTCAGGATTAGACATCATTTACTAATACTTTCCTATAGAAAACTCTAGTCTTTGAAGTATTTGCAGTCTAGTCTAGTTAAATAGATGGCCTACACTGTACAAACTAAACAAACCTGTAAATAAGTGCTGAATGAGATGTTTAGACAGAAAATATAATCAGTGTTCAGAGAAGAGAGAATCTTTAGTGTGAGGGTGGTCAAGAAGAGTTCCAGGAAGCAGCACGATACGCTGTGAAAGAGTCCAAAGTCGAGAATCAGGTCTGAGTTCCGGTGGCAGCTCAGTCAATAGCTCACCATCTGCCCTTGAGTGGCTCGCCTGAATTTCCAGTTTTCCCCATCTGTATGACGGCATTAGATTCTCTACAGTCTCTTTTAGCTCTCCGATCCTGTGTTCATCTTAAACATTTTTTAGAATGAGTCAGGAAAATGGATTTACAACTAGCAAGCAACAGAATTATGACATATATAACGGAAGGGTCTGCTTACCCTGATTTGTGAGGAACTCACTTCAATTAATTATCACAGACCAAGACACAAAGAAGAGAGGGATTGAGCACTTTGTGCGCAGTGGTTTAAATGTTTTTCAAGAGGTGGGGAGCATGTTATAATAGAAGGAATGCTGGGTCGCAAGTCAAGAGAGTGATGAAGAGACCAGGTCAAGGTCTCCCAGGCAGTGAATAGTAAAATCAGGGGCTCAGAAAAACCAGGTCTCCTGATGGTTAGCCTAGTGTTCTTTCCAGATTATTATGTGGCTTCGGGTTCTTTCCCTTCCCACTGAGATTTCTCACAACAGGAGTCAACATTCCCTGTCTTTACGTCCTCATTGCTCAAACCACTTTAATTGAGACTTCTGCTCCTATGATTCCAGGACATCTGTTGTTATTGTTATGTGCTGTTGAGTCTATTCCAACTCATGGCAACCCTATAGGACAGAGCAGAACTGTCCCATAGGATTCCCAAGGTTGTAAATCTTTACAGAGGCAGACTGCCACATCTTTCTTCCGCGGAGCCACTGGTGGTACAGTGGTTAAGCACTTAGCTGCTAACCAAAAGGTCGGTCGTTTTGAACCCGCCAGCTGCTCCATGGGACAAAGATGTGGTAGTCTGCTTCTGTAAAGATTACAGCCTTGGAAAATTACGGGGCAGTTCTACCCTGTCCTATAGGGTCACTTGAGTTGGAATTGACTCAATGGCAGTGGGGGGGGGAAGTCTTTATGGAAGCACACTGCCACATCTTTCTTTGGAGGAGCCGCTGCTGGGTTCAAACTGCTGAGTTTTCAGTTAGCAGCTGAGTGCCTAACCACTGCATCACCAGGTCTCCTTTTCTAGATGGCAATATACTGCTAAGTCTGTGTTAAAGTAAGATTGTTTGAGAAGATGGCATATTTTAGGTTTGCCACTTGAGTCCATTCTTCATAGACCTGGCAAGGCCACACAAGGATCTCTAATAACTATCATTTCCCTTCATCTCCAAGGTTTCAAGGAATATAGCAGCTGAGCGTTTAACCACTGCACTACCAGGCCTACTAATTAACTACAGTTGTATAATAATACTTGCTATCTGGTAAGGCAGCTTCTCCTTATCTTTTTTTTACTCTTGTGAATTTTTGATCTTTTGCTCTATCATATACGGGTAGCATTCAGGATCATATAACTGAGGACCAGCTGGGCAAGTTCCCTAACTAACCCTGTCCAAATTTTGATCAGAACTGCATTATTATTTACAGATTGATTTAGGAAGAATCGACTTCTTTATCATGTAGAAAGTCTTTCCAAGAACATAAACTGTTTAGTTCTTCAACATACCCGTTGCCATCAAGTCAATTCTGACTCATAGCGACCCTATAGGACAGAGTAGAACTGCCCCATAGGGTTTCCAAGAAGCAGATGGTGGATTCGAACTGCTGACTTTTTTGGCTAGCAGCCACAGCACACTGTAGCTCTTAACCACTCTGCTACCAGGGCGCCTGTCTTTCAATAAAGTTTCATGATTTTCTCCATAAAGGACTTACACAATTTTATTATTTATTCTTACACAGCTTTTGTTGTTATGGTAAATTAAAAAAAAAAAACTTATTTTTTAATAGATAATACAACCTGTCTTAGTCATCTAGTGCTGCTATAACAGAAATACCACAAGAGGATGGCTTCAACAAAGAGAAATTAATTTTCTCACAGCCTAGTAGGGTAGAAGTCCAAATTCAGGGCATCAGCTCCAGGGGAAGGCTTTCTCTGTTGGTTCTGGAGGAAGGTCCTTCTCGTCAGTTTTCCCGTGGTCTTGGGGTATCTCAGCGTAGGAACCTCAGGTCCAAAGGACGCGCTCTGCTCCCGACACTGCTTTCTTGGTGGTATGAGGTCCCCAACTCTCTGCTTGCTTCTCTTTCCTTTTATCTCTTAAGAGATAAAAGGTGATACAGGCCACCCCCCAGGAAACTCCCTTTATATTGGATCAGGGACGTGACCTGAGTAAGGGTGGTGTTACAATCTCACCCTAATCCTCTTAACATAAAATTACAATCATAAAATGGAGGACAACCACACAATACTAGGAATCATGGCCTAACCAAGTTGATACATGCATTTTTTGGGGGGACATAATTCAATCCATGACACAACTTATATTGGATTGTTGGTCCTTTTTCTTTCTGAACTCTAAGAGCTCTTTATAATCTAGGGAGATGAGTCAAAAACTATTTTTTTCCCATTTTGTTATTTGCCTTTGCTTATTTTATCTTCCTGAAGGCCTTCCTTATCTCAAGGCTATACATTCATTTTCCATGGCTTCTTCTAGAACTCTTACTCTTTCATTTTAAACCTTTAAATATCCTGGTGTAAGATATTTTGTCTGAATCCAAATTTTTTTTCTCAGATAGTTCCCCAATTTTACCCAAATTAATTGTTGAATAGTCCACCTGACTCATTTGAGATTATTCATTACCATATAATAAATTCACTTTTGTATTTTGTATATATACATGGCTTTTTAAATTCTATTCCATTAGACCATCTCTTCATGACCACACTGCTTTCATTAACAACACTTTTAAATATGCTTTAATATCTAGCGGTTAGTCCTCTTCTCATTGTCCTTCTTTTAAAGAGTTTTTGTGGCTATTTATGTTTATTTTCCCACGTGTACTGTAGGATCGACTTGTTTAAAGAATAATGGTAATTTTTATTTGTTGTTATTGTCTTGTGCCATCGAATTGATTCTGACTCATGATGACCCCATGTGTTACAGAGCAGAATTCTTCCATAGGGTTTTTTTTTGGCTATAATACTTATGGAAGCATGTCACCAGGACTTTTCTTCCGAAGTGGCTCTGGGTGGGTTCAAACTGCTAACTTCTCAGTTACCAGTCAAGCACAATTATATTAAAATTTTAATTAACTTAAGGAAAATTGGGAAACCCTGGTGGCATAGTGGCTAAGTGCTAGGTGCTACGGCTGCTAACCAAAGGGTCGGCAGTTCGACTCTGCCAGGCGCTCCTTGGAAACTCTATGGGGCAGTTCTACTCTGTCCTATAGGGTTGCTATGAGTTGGAATCAATCGACGGCACTGGGTTTGGTTTGGTTTTGGTTAAGGAAAATTGACATATTTTGTTTTAGATTCTTCCTATCTGAAACTCGGTAGGTTTTTCCATTTGTACAAATATGTTGTGTCTTCATTATCTATTATAATAACACATATTATCTATATGTTTTCTTCATATAGATCTTGGATTTCTTTTTTTTTTTTTTATTGCTAGGTATTTTCTCTTTTTTATGTCGTCACTGTGATTTGGGTCTGTCTTCCATTAAATCTTCTTTCTGGTTGTTATTTGTATATATGGGAAATGCTGATTTCTACTCCATTAGTAAATTTTCTTACAGCTTTTTATAGTTTTTCAGTTATTTCTCTTGGGATTTTTTAGGTATTTGATAATATTGTCTGCATTGGCCATACTGATAAAAAAATAATGGTGATGTTGGACATCCTTGCCTTGGTCCTATCTTGGATGATATATTAGTTTTCTATTGCTGCATAACAAGTTACCTCAAACTTTAAGGCTTAAAGCAGCTTTAATTTATTATTTTAGAGTTTCTGTATATCAGGAGTCCACGCAAGGCTCAGCTGGGTCTTCTGCTCAGGACTTCACAAAGCTTCAGTCAAGGTATTGGCCAGGCTATGTTCCTGAAGTTCAGAGTCCTCTTCTAATCTCATATGTTGTTGGCCGAATTCAGTTCCTTGTGGCTATAGGACTGAGGTCCCCATTTTCTTGCTGACTGTTGGGCTGAGGCTGCTCTCAGATCCTAGAGGCCTCTTGCAGTTCCTTGTTATGTGTCCCTCTCACAACACAGCAGCTTACTTCTTAAAGGCCAGCAGAAGAATCTCTCTCCTCAGGGAAAGCTTGGACCCTCTTTTAAAGGACTTGCCTGATTTGTATTTCCCTTTTGATTAACTCAAAGTCAACTGATTAGGAACCTTAATTACATCTGCAAAATCCCTTTACCCCTGGCATATTCCATTTTTTATAAGTAAATCAAAGTTTTTTCCACACTTAAAAGCAGAGGGTATCACACCAGGGTCTGGATACCAGGGGACAGGACTCATGGGGGTCATTTTAGTTAGAATTTTGCCTACCATAAATGCTAAAGTTTCTAGAGTTTTCCCATTAAGTATAAAACTTAATATCCCATTCCCATTTATCCTATTTATTGAGTTAAAAAATATTAAGAATAGGTATTGAACTGTGTGAAATTCCTTTTTAATGTCTATAGAAATAATCATGATTTTTTCACTTTAGATCTATTCATATAATTTACTAATACTGAATCTTCCTTGCATTCCTAGAATAAACCACACTTGGCCATATTTATATTATTCATTTAATGTTCTCCTATTTTCTGCTTGGCAACAATTCATTTAGGATTTTTGCATCAATATTCTTAAAAGTCTAGTCTGGCTTTTCTTTTTTGGTGCAATACTGGCAGGTTTTGGAATCAATGTTATGTTTAAAAAATTTTTAAGTTTTTCTTTTTCAACAATCTTGAACAATTTAAAAAGTGTTGGAATTATCCATTCTATAAAGATATGGATTATACCTCAAGTGAAGAAAACAAAAATCCTCACAAGTGGACTGATAAACATCATGATAAATGGAGAAGCAGAATCTGTCAATAATTTCATTCAACTTGAATCAACAATCAATGTCCATAGAAGTAGGACTCAAGAAATCAAATGATGTATTGCATTGGGTAAATATGCTGCAAGGACTTCTTTAACGTTTTAAAAAGCAAAGATGTCACGCTGATGGCTAAGGTGCACCTGACCCAAGCCATGGTCTTTTCAATCACCTCATACACATATGAAAGCTGGACAGTGAGAAAGGAAGACAGAAGAAGAATTGATACATTCAAACTTTGGTGCTGATGAAGCATATTGAATATACTGTGGACGGCCAGAAGAACAAACAGATCAGTCTAAGAAGTAATACAACTAGAATAGTTCTTAGAAGTGAAGATAGGGAGAAGTTGGCTCACTTACTGTGGACGTGTCATCAGAAAGGACCAATTGCTAGAAAAGGACATCATGTTTGGTAAAGTAAGAAGGTCAGTGAAAATGAGGGAAACCCTCAATGAGATGGAAATGTTTTGTTCTATTATGTATAAGGTCACATGAGTTGCAATCGACTCAATGGCAATGAGTTTGGTTTTTTTGGTTTTGGAGTCTCCAGTTATGCACATTGGACCTCCTGTAACTTTGTTCTATATCTATTTTTTTCTTTCTAATTTTTAAGCTCTCTTAGTTTAATTTGGGTCATTTTTCTTATTTCTGAGAAAGATGTGGCAGTCTGCTTTCATAAAGATAACAGCCTTAGAAACCCTACAGGGCAGTTCTACTCTGTCATATAGGGTTGCTATGAGTTGGAATAGGCTTAATGGCAATGAGTTATATCCCTTATTGCTTCTTTTCTATAGTATTTATTTTCCCTTATGTTCCCTTCAATTTTGTCAGAAATTTTGTCTCTTTCAAGACATTTTTTTTTTCCAGATGATTTCCTGTGTCTGGTAATATTTCCTCTCTTTCTCACCTTTCATCTCAGAATAACTGATTTGAAACTTTGCTGCTTCCTATTTATTACATTTCATGTTAGGAGTTAGATTTTTCTGGCCCAGCTATTTGCAGGAAGTTCGTTCAGAGAGTATATTTCTGCTGGCTTTTTCTTAGACCTGACACATTTCTGACCATTTTTTAAATTTCTGCCTATCTTCTTTGTCCTCCATGTCCTTTCCCTACCATGACTTCAGCCTGTCCACCCCAAATCATTCTGCTTTTGTTGTATTTAAGTGAAAAATTTTAATCTCTTTATGGTGAACCCCTTACTGTGGAAATACCGACTATTCACTTTCCTGTCATTTGACTTTTGCTGCATTTTACACATGTAGCTTCCATGCCAATCATCGCTGCTTTGAGCATATCTTCTGTGTTATGCTGAGTCTGTTGATTATATTTCTCCAAGTTCTGTTAAAAATAGAGTTTGTTGGCTTGGTTTTTCTTTTTCCTGTTTTAATTATTGCTTTTATGTGATATTTCATGAGAAAGGAAAAATTGCTGTCTCATGCCACTATGTTCATAACAGAAGTCAAAAGATAATTTTTTACAACTACATTTTTAAGTGTTTCTTGCTGGTATATAAAAATACTGATTTCTACATTATTTTATAGTTTATATTCTCATCTCCCATCCAGACAGGAGCTGCCTACATAGTCTCATGTGTCTACTTGATTCAAGAAGCTCACTCCTCACCAGTATCATTTTCTATCCCAAAGTCCAGTCCAATCCCTGTCTGAAGAGTTGGCTTTGGGAATGGTTCCTGTCTTGGGCTAACAGAAGGTCTGGGGACCACAACCTCCAGGGTCCTTCTAGTCTCAGTCAGACCATTAAGTCTGATCTTTTTATGAGAATTTGGGGTCTGCATCCCACTGCTCTCCTGTTCCCTCAGGCGTTCTCTGTTGTGTTCCCTGTCAGGGCAGTCATCGGTTGTAGCCAGGCACCATCCAGTACTTCTGGTCTTAGGCCGATGTAGTCTCTGGTTTATGTGGCCCTTTCTGTCTCTTGGGCCCATAATAACCTTGCATCTTTGGTGTTCTTCATTCTCCTTTGCTCCAGGTGGGTTGAGACCAATTGATGCATCTTAGGTGGCTGTGTGCTAGCATTTAAGACCCCAGACACCACTATCCAAAGTGGGATGCAGAATGTTTTCTTAATAGATTTTACTATGCCAATCGACCTAGATGTCCCCTGAAACCATGGTCCCCAAACCCCTGCCCCTGCTACACTGGCCTTCGAAAGTTTGCTACAATTTTATCATGAATAAATTTTTAACTTTACTAAATGCTTTTATGCATCTATTAAGATGATGATAATTTGGTTACAGTGTTTAAATTATAAGTTTCCAAATGTTACACTATCTTTACATTCCTTGGTCTTTTTAAAAAAATATTTTATTGTGCTTTTGGTGAAAGTTTATAAAACAAGACAGATTCCCCTTTGAAATTTCCACACAAATTGATCAATGACATTAGCTACATTTTCTGTACTTTGTCAACATTCTCTTTAATTGTGTTCTGATTGTTCCATTTCCATACTCTAGACGAGTGAGTACCTCCAGCACTGCATTTGTTTGTTCATACATCTCAGTTGGTATTCCATCAGCTCCTGGAGACTTGTATTTCACCAAAGCCTTGAAGCTTGGGCCTGTTCCTTCAGTACCATCGGTTCTTGATCATATAAAAAAAAATTATGAAATGGCTGAATGTAGAACAATTCTTTTGGGTACAATGACTTTGTTTATTCCTTCCATCTTCTTTTGATGCCTCCTGTGTCATTTAATATTTTCCCCATAGAATCCTTCAATATTGCAACTTGAGGCTTGAATTTTTTCTTCAGTTCTTTCAGCTTGAGAAATATCAAGCATGTTCTTTCCTTTTGATTTCTATCTCTAGCTCTTTGTACATTTCATTATAATACTTTGTTTCTTGAGGTGCCCTTCGGAATCTTCTGTTCGGCTCTTTTACTTCATCATTTCCTCCTTTTGCTTTAGCTACCCTATGTTCAAGAGCAAGTTTCAGAGTCTCTTCTGAAATCCATTTTGGTCTTTTCCTTCTTTCCTGTCTTTTTAATGACCTCTTGGTTTCTTCATATATGATGTCCTCGGTCATTAGTGTTCAATGTGTCAAATCTATTCTTGAGATGGTCTCTAAATTCAGGTAGAATAGACTCAAGGTCATACTTTGGCTCTCATAGACTTGTTCTAATTTTCTTCAACTTCAACTTGCAAATGAGCAATTGATGGTCTATTCCACAGTCCACCTCTGCTCTTGTTCTGACTGATGATATTGAGCTCTTCTATCATCTCTTCCCACAGATGTAGTCAATTTGATTCCTGTGTATTCCACTTGGTGAGGGCCATGTGTACAGTCACGGTTTATGTTGGTGAAAAAAGGTATTTGCAATGAGTAAGTCATTGGTCTTGGAAAATTCTGTCATGCAATCTCCAGCGTCATTTCAATCACCAAGGCCATTATTTTCCAACTATCAATTCTTCTTTGTTTCCACCTTTTGCAATCCAATCACCAGTAATTATCAATGCATCTTGATTGCATGTTTGATCAATTTCAGACTGCAGTAGTTGGTAAAAATCTTCGATTTCTTCATCTTTGGCCTTAGTAGTTAGTGAGTAAATTGAATAATAGTCGTATTAACTGGTCTTCCTTGTAGGTGTGTGGATATTATCCTATCACTGACAGCGTTGTACTTCAGGATAGATCGTGAAATGTTCTTTTTGTTGATGAAGGGGACGCCATTCCTCTTCAATTTGTCATTCTTGGCATAGTAGCCAATATGATTGTCTGATTCAAAATGGCCAAAACCAGTCCATTTCAGCTCACTGATGCCTAGGATATCAATGTTTATGCATTCCATTTCATTTTTGATGATTTTCAATTCTCCTAGATTCAGACTTCGTACATCCCACGTTTCTTTTATTAATGGATATTTGCATCTGTTTGGCTTGTTTTGAGTTGTGCCACATCAGCACATGAAGGTCCCAAAACCTTGACTCCATCCATGTCATTAAGTTTGACTCTACTTTGAGGAGGCAGCTCTTCCCCCAGTCATATTTTGAGTGCCTTCCTGAGGGGCTCATCTTCTGGCATATATCAGACAATGTTCCACTGCTATTCACAAGGTTTTCACTGGCCAATTTTTTTCAGATGTAGACTGCCAGATCCTTCTTCCTAGTCTGTCTTAGTTTGGAAGCTCCACTGAAACCTGTCCACCAAGGGTGACCCTCCTGGTATTTGAAATACCAGTGGCAAAGCTTCCAGTATCACAGCAACATGCAAGCCACCACAGTACGACAAACCGGCCAACACATGGTATGTCTGTCATTAGGAAGAAACACATTTCAGCTTACTATGGGTAAGTATTTCTTCACAGTTGGAGTTGTTCCGTGATGGACAACTTCACAAAGCAGTGAACTTTCTTGTAGTAGAAGAATTTAAAGCAGAAACTGAACATTTTAGGATGTTATTAAAAATATTGTTACACTGAGTTTTCAAGTGATTTTCAAGTTGTAATCCTTAGAGCCGAATGAGTTTCAAAGAGGTGCTTCAAGATTGAGGTTGGGATGAAGGGAAAGAAAAAGAATAGAAGGACCAATCAAATGAAGCTCTGAACCTCTATCTTCCCTCTATAACAATAGCAGCTCTGCTGTTTTGCTTTGTTTTGACATACTAGGATTTCTGCTCCAATACAGTTTGAATTAAGAGCTCCACTGACGTTAAAAAACATTTGAGAACCGCTTGCCTGGCCATTTCATTTCTAAATTATACATAACCTATAAAACCTGCTGCCGTTGGCAAGGATAAATATATATCCTCAAGCAATATCTTATACATAAGTCATAAATGCTCAACCAATGCCATCTGCCATCTTTGTCTTGTTCTTTTACCCATTTGTCCCCTAAAATCTCTTGTAGAAAATTAACATTCTATTGTTTTCAGATGACTTGTTTCTTCAGCCCTCTTGTGAGGTCCATCAAGGAAGGTACTGCATGCTTTTCATTTTTGTAGCTCCCACAGCATGATAACATTGTGCTCTCCCAATAAATATCTGAACACATAAAGAAGTAAAGAATTGGTTCCAGTTTTTCTGGTTAAGTAGCTATATTGGGAAAAGAACAGGTTAACATTATATTACATAATTAAGACCACAGGAGTTAATGGTGTAGGAGAATGAAAGAAATGAATTAAAACATCCAGGGCCCATGCAACAGGAGCAGAATGGAGGCTCTGCTGTGTCCTCTGCCAGTTTGGCATGGGCTGGTCAAGCCCTCACAGAAAGCTTACACTCTCTTCTTCTTCTTTTTTATTGTTGTAAGTATATAGGTAAAGAATATTTACAACTTCTACAGTCTTCACGTGTACAGTTGAGTGACATTAATTATGTTCATCATGTTGTTCAACCATCACCATTTATACCCCTTTTCTTAGTTCAGATAAATCGGGACCTTTGGTTCTACTTTGGCCTGGCCTTTTGGTATAGATTTCTTTTGAACAATTTTTCTGCTGAAGTAAAGACATTGAAACTATGAGTTCTTTATCTTGGGACTCTACTTCCTTTTAATGCCTTAGTGCCTATTGTACCCATCTTTGTATACAAGGCTGATTAATATTCCAGAACAAAAAGTTATCTTCAATGACTAAGGATGAAATATACAAAGATTAATGGTAGTTTTACCTCCAGCTTTTCATTATAAAAGTCTCTTGTGGTATAATTCAGTGTAGCACGATTTGTGTTTTCTCCTACAAGTCTTTTACTGTCATTATTTTCTTCACTGATAATGCCTGGTTTTTTCCCTTTGGGTTCTAGAAGATACTGAAATTGCTTCTTCCTACAGAAAGACAGTAAAAAGAGATTTAGAGAGTTACTTATCAAACTTATTAAAATGTCTATTTTTTGTTGACTTTAGAGGGGGGTATATGTTGTTAAGAACAATCTGTTTTATGAGTTTGAGTTTATTATTTGTTTAAGCTCAGTTCAGTACCCCATCTTTCTACTGACTATGCTGCTCAACCAAATTCTTTCATTTCATAACTATCAATTATCAACATAAACATTTCTCAAGCATTTTTAAAATGGGAAAAGTTGATTTTTAAAAAATGAATATAAAAATTAAATAATCACAGAGCACAAAACATCCCCATTAAAGATGTAGTGGGCCTAACTTCAGTCTTTACTTCCCATAAAACATATGCTGGTTACCTCTTATAAATCACACAAATACCTCATAATTCTATTATGTAGCTCAGCAGCATTACTCCTAGCTAGGAAGTGGAATAGGATACCAGTTTAAGTTAGGCAAAAACAAAACAAACCCCTGTCAGCACATCAAAGCAAGATTCTTGTGGGAGCTAAATAATAAAACAGAAAGCCTCATCTGATTATGCAGAAGGACATAAACAGTGCCCCCAGTATCACAGGTCCACAAGCCTAGAATTCCAGAGAACTGCAAGTCATCCTCTGTGAAGACTGCTTTCTGGTTTCTGCCACTTAGGGTGTCCTTAAGTGAAGTGATACCCCTACTTCACTGTGAACTATGAACTGAAGATTAGGGACAGAAGAGGAATATATTTTTAAAAAAATTCTTTTTTCTGATTTAAAAGTTTAACATAATCATTTTAGAAATGTTGGAGAGTGCAAATTTTGAATAGTATAAAGAAATAGATAAAAATAGTCCAGCTATATATAGCTCATAAATCTACATACATCTACACATTATTCATATTTGACATTTCTTTCTATGCTTTTTCTATGAATTTTTATAAAAAGTTAAGATTATAACTAAATATCCATTTTGTATGTTTTTGTTTAATACTACATAAGAATTTTCTATTATTAAAAATTAGTAATTTTAATGTACGAATAAAATTCAATTGAAATATAGATCACAATTTACCCAATCGATTCCTTTTACTGGATATTTAAGTAGTATAATGTTCTCACTTTTGTAAAAAAAAAAAGTAACATATAGACCTTTATTTGCATTTATGTTCTTTATCAATTTAATTATAGAAACAATGCACATATGTATTTTATATCACTTACTAGCATTTCAAATAACCAACTTTTCGTTAATTCTGTTTTTAACTTCATTATTACTTTCCTTCAACTTTCTTCAGGATTATTTTGCTGTTCTTTTTCTAACTTTTTGAGATAAATCTTTAGTTTATTTATTTTCAGTCTTTATTCTTTAAAAAAAAAAAAAAATTTTTTTTTAATATACCCATTTCAAGGCTAAAATGTTTCCACTTAGCACCACTCTAAGTTGATCCCACAAGTTTGTTTTTTTTAAATTATGGTAGAAATATAACAGAACCCTTGCCAATTCAACAATTTTTACATGTACAATTCAGTGATATTATGTCCATCATGTGATCCTACAAGTTTTAAAATGCATTTGCATTATATTTCAGGTCAAGGTAGTTTCAAATTTACAGTATGAAATTTTCTTTAACCTGTAAGTTACTTAGAAATGAGTTTCTTAATTTTAAAATATATGGGTATTTTCCAGTTATCCTTTTGTAACTGAGTTAAAGCTTAGCTGCATTATGGACAGAGAACATGGCCCATGTGATTCAGTCCTTTGGAGTCCATTGAGATCTGTGGGAGGCAGACTGATTACACTGATGGTCCTAATTAATGGCTTTCCTAAATCTATGCCCTTTACAACCTGATTTGACAGCTAAGTAAAACTTACGTCCCTGCCCCTTGAACTTGCTTTGGCCAAGGGAATGAGGGTGAAGTGATGGTGTGTCATTTCTTGGTTTAGGCCTCAAAAGGCTTTTTATGGTTCTGCTGCTTCTCTGAACCTTGCCCAAGTCCAGGCCAGCTTTCTGGAGTATAAGAGACCACTCAGAGTAAAGCTGTCCTAGCTAAGGCCTTTCTAGACCAATTTACAGCCAGCCAACCACAAAACAAGTGAGAGAGCCCAGACTAGATCAGCAGAGCTACCTACCCAACCCACAGGTGACCGGAGATCCATGAGAATCCCTGCTGATATAGGCAAACCACTCAGCTGACCTGTGGACTAATTGGAAATCTTAAAAGAGATTAAATTAAAATACAACCTAATCCTATAGATTGTGTCCTGCCTCATTAATATAACTGCCTCTAATCCTGCTTCACTAACATAATAGAGGTTAGAATTTATAACACATAGGATAATTAGATCAGATCACAAAATGGAGGACAATCACCCAATACCTGGAATCATGGCCTAACCAAGTAGACACATATTTTGGGGGGGCACAATTCAATTCGTAACATTGTATTTTTCATCTATAGAACTCTCCTTTGGTTTCCTTTCAGATCTGCTGGGTCACTTTTTAAAATTTCCTGTTCTCTCCAGATATTGTCAAGCTTGTCTTTTATATCATGAAATATAACTAAGAATAGTCATTTTATAATCTTATGAGTAATAGTGCCAATATCTAAAGTTTTCATGGGTTTGTTTTATGGACTCTATTTTTTTCTGTTGATTCTTATACATTACTGCCTTATTTCCTTGTGTGCTTAGTTATTTTTTTCACTATGTGTGTCATTGTCCTTAAAAATTATCCATGGGGATTTTTTGAGGTAGGGTGATACTAACTTTCTCTAGAGAGGAGGTGCATTTACTTTTCCCAGGTACTTAGAGATACTAATGTTTAAACTTTGATATTATTTTGAACTACCCAGTTGTTATGAATTCAGGCTGAAAATCTATGTAAGGACAGGCTTTTGTTACAACTTCTTAGGGACAACTTTCCCCTTCTGTTCATCGAGACAAGTTTCTCTGGAAAATCCTGAGAGTAGGGAGAAGTGGTAGGTTTACTTCTGACACACCCTTACCCTTACCCTGATGGTGTAGCCCTTGGGGGTTCAGCTTAACCTCAGGAAGATCTCAATTTATATTCACCACTTTAGATGGGCCTTGGCTTTACTTCCACCCTTCCAACTGCTTGAGGCTAGCAAAACCAAAATTTAACTTTCCCTGGAATGTTTCCAGGGCAAACACAGTCCCGTGCTCACCTTACTTCTCAATATTCTCACTTTTACAGATCTCTTGACCTGTTGTATCTTGTCAGCTCTTCAATACTTTTATGGAGATCTTTTTATTTTATCTAGTACTTTTAGTTGTTTTAAACTCACTGGATGGTCAATATAACCTAACTCATCATTTTCAGAAACAGAAGTCTCATATGCTCATTGAGAAGTTTCAAAAGGTACAGAAATATACAGAGAAAACTTGAAAACCTCTCTTCAACTGCCTCTATCACCACTCCTAACATCCACACCTTTCCAGGTTTGCATCCCTTCAATACTCTTGTATGCCTCTATATTTACATGTCTGCATATTTATTTTGATACTTTTTATAATCACATGGGGTCATAGTGTAAGTATTGCTTTGGGTCTTATTTTATTCAATTAACAATCTCTGAATCATTTCACGTCAGAAAAGGAGACATACATCAGTCTTTTTTTTTTTCCTTCTTTTTACAGTCATGTAATGACTATAATAGAGACCTGGTGGCGCAGTGGTTAAGAGTTCAGGCTGCTAACCAAAAGGTCGGTAGTTCGGATCCACTAGCCACTCCTTGGAAACCCTATGGGGCACTTCTACTCTGTCCTATAGGGTCGCTATGAGTTGGAATTGACTCAACGGCACACAACAAGAACGACTATGATGGAGATAGTATCATATAGATACTATATTCATAATGTAGAATTATCACGATTTATTTAACTTTCCTCATTAACAGAGATTCAGTTACTTTCCAAATTTGGGCTACCACATTACAAGAAAGCAATGGCAACCTTGTATATAAATGTTTTGTGCACGCATTTAAGTATTTCAATAGGAATTATTCCTAGTATAGAACTTCTGGGTTTAAAAACATAAACGCTTTAAATTTTTATAGGTATTGCCAAAATACTTCCTCAAATAAGTCTTTGTCAAGTTATACTTCCACCAACAGTGTATAGAGCGTATATTGCCCTGAACACTAAAACAAAACAAAAAATCCTTGGTATTATTGGTTTTAAATTTAAGCCAATCTCATTGACAAAAATAACACCTCATTATTTTAATTTTCCTTTCTCTGATTACAAATGAGTTGGATCTTTTCTCATGTTAATTGGCCATACATATTTCTTCTTGTGAATTCTATATCATTCACTTTGCCTTTTTTTTCCCTATAATGTTGGCTGTCTTTTTCTTACTCAATAGTTCTTTTAAAATTTGTTAAATGTTACAAATATATTCTCGTTGTCTGCTCATGTCTTTAGACTTTGTTTATTGTTTTTTAAGTTCTTAAATTTTTATGAGCAAAAGAAGCCCTAGTGGTACAATGGTTGAGCACTCAGCTGCTAACCGAAAGGTTGTTGGTCCGAATCCACTTAGTGCTTCTGCAGCAGAAAGACCTGACTATCTGCTCCTGTAAAGAGTACCACTGAGAAAAACCTATGGGGCAGTTCTACTCTTATCACAACGGGTCACTGTGAGTAGGAATCATCTCGACGGCACCCTACAACAACAAATGTTTGACATCTTATGAAAGTATTAGAGAGTGTAGTAGAATATTTTTATACACTTGGGATAATGAATGCCTTCCTGACAAGATACGAAACACAGCTTGATTAGCTTCCTGAGAAACCACATTGGGATTTTGATTGGGAACTTGGTAAAGTTGTGATTTAATTTCAATAAATTGGCATCATTACAATATTAAGTCTTAAAATTCATTAATATTGTATATCTCTCCCATTTTTTAGACTTCTTTTTTATTCTTAATTTCATAGTTATGATGTGCTAGGTGGTTTCCCCAGTATTCTATATTAATTATTGCCTCTATAAATGAGATTCATTTTCTAATACAATTTTTAATAGTTTGTTATTGGTACGATAAAATGTTAGTTACTTTTGTATGTTGATCTTGTAACTTGCTTCCTTGCCGTATATTTTTATTAGTTCTAAAAGTTTACTACTTGAGCTCTTAGATTTTCTGCGTAGTTTTTATAAGGAGTCAGTTTTTATTTTTTACTGATCAACTATTTTTTAGACAACTAATGTTTCCAGCTTTCTTTCCACAACATTTCTTGAATTCAATGTCTTCTTATTTCTTGCATTCATTATTCATTTTGTCGTAGTACTTCCCTCAAGTATTTTTTTTCAGACTGGTTCTGTGGTTTTTAGGTGTGATTTAGATTCCACCAGTTAAATACACTTGGATAAGACTTGAATTTACAACTGAGTAGAGAATTGGGGGTAGCAGTCAAGATACCTATTTTGTTGGCATAAATCATAGCAGGGCAACATGGCTCTGGAGACAAGGTCAGGGTAAGGTGGGGGACACAAGGAACTTCCTGATCCCTAATATGGTTAAAGTGGTCATCATCCTGAAGCTAGCAGTTGGGGCAAGAGCCTCTGGATCCCCAGCTCCCTGACAGTAGCAAGGTGGCAGTTTCCTGGTTGGGCTGGTTCTGTTGTATCATTCTGGGATGTCATCTTTGGAGGCCCAGTCTAGAGACTGCTTTCCCGACCCTGCCAGATTTTGTAGATATCTAATTTCCTGTTATCAACCCTTTTCTGCTTATTCTAGCCACTGTAAATTCTTATCTATAACTGAATCATGACTAATATATCATCCTTGACTTTTCTCCCTTCATCCATACTCACAGTCTGTCTCTTAGTCAATACGTTCTGTCAGGTACACTTTCTAAGCATTTTTTAAATTTTCCCCTTTTCTATTTTCACTGTCTTCATTCAAGTCTTCATAATCTCACTCCTGGATTATAGGCTAGCCTCTTGGTTGGTCTCTATTCCTTCATTGTCTGTCTGCCCAAAAGGAGGCTTTCTAGAACATAAATCTAATCATATCATTCCTTTGCTTAATTATAAAGCATAAGTTTTCGTTTCTTATTTTGTATAGATTACAAGATTCTTCGAAATCAGACTACAACTAAGCTTCCTACCTTCATTTCTTATCACTATTCATAATCATTCCATGCTCCAGCTATGGTGAACTACTTACAATTCCCCGGGCCTCTGAAGATCTCTTTCCCCCATACCTTCCACTTGAAAAACTGCTCATTCCTGAAGAGCTAGATCAAATGTCACCTCCTTTGTGAAGTCTTCCCTGAGGTTCTCCCAAAATGCAGTGTTAGTCTCTCCTATTCTTCCATATCCCACTTTTACAGCACCTCTCTTACAAAACGTTAGCAAATAATTACTTAAACATATCTTTATCTTATTAGATCATAAGCCACATGAAAGCAAGGCCTTTGTCTTATTCATCTTGATATCCTCAACACTTTGAATAATGCCAGCCACAAAATAAATCTAGGATAAATGCTTGTTGGATGAGTGAATGGCACCATTAAGAAGTGTGTGGATTTTATTACTTTTTCTAGTGTGATGGTAATTCTATAAAAACTACAGACATTAAAAGTTACCTGGCATCCCCCAGAATTGAAATCATACGGTACTGGGGTAACTCAGAAGATGCCACATGTGCTAGGATTCCAAAGAGCCTTTCAGCCATTATCATATCATTCTGTGTCACCTGAGGAGATAGAGATAAAAAATGTTACCATTTCGCAGCTCAGAAAAGGAGGGTGAGAATGTTTGCACAACTTGAAGAATGCAATCAATGCCACTGAACTGTACATGGAGAAACTATCGAATTGGTGTATGTTTTGCCATGTATATTTTCAACAACAAAATTTAAAAAATGATATTGTTTCTCAGCTTGATACAACTAATAGAATTTCAAAGAAATGTCCAGATTAAATATTTTCTTTGAGTCCAGGAAAGTACACTTGCCTGGGCTGTAAGGAGAAGACTTCTCATTGGTAATGCTCTTTCTTCCCTGAGCTTTACTAAAATGAAGGTGTTCCAGTGTTGGTCATGGTGATGGAGGATGACTGGGGTGATGAGTTATCTCTGACTTAGAAGCTGTTTTTCCTAAGAATTATGCTTGAGGAATCCTTAAATTCTTAATGAAGTCCTATTTTTTCCTGGAGTAGAATGATTTGGGGGGAAAAATTCCCAAGACAGATTCATCTTAATGATGTGTCAGAAAGTAATCCAAGGTGTCGCTCATACCTTGCTTCTATAGGGATAATTTTTTCCCTTCCTGAGTGGTAGAACTCTTGATGGATTACAAAAGGTGCTCCTATTCTTTCTGGAGCTCTTATATTTAATTTATGTCAGCCTTTCCCCTTCAAGGATCAACTTGTCACAGACATGGCTTGTTCAAGTTCACTCCTATATTAACTGAGAAAGCAGTGAAAGCTGAAAGTGGACTTGGATTAATATCTAGGCATATTTAAAAAAAATTAAAAATAGGGTTGTTTCCATTTTAAATACTGTTGGTTTATATAGCTCAGTTGTTCTCAACCAGGGCCATTTTGTCCTCTAGGGGACATCTGGTAATGTCTGAAGTCTGAAGACATTTTTGGTTATGACAACTTTACAAGTGGGGAGGGGTGCTACTGGCATCTAGTAGATAGAGTCCTGCATCTAGTAGATAGAGCTAAACATCCTGCAACGCACAAGGCAGCAACCCCACCACTCCGCAACAAAGAATTATCTGGCCCAAAATGTTAACAGAGCTAAGGTTGAGAACACCCTAGTATAGTTAAAAACTTGAGATCTTCTCAAATTAATTCTTAGTACTAGCTGTTATATACTTTACAGGCATTTTCTAAAAAGGAATCCATAATTTACAAACATCTTATGCACATCAATCAGTGCCAACTGACTATTTTCCCTTCCATGGACCTTCACGGAGCCCTGGTGGCACAGTGCTTAAAGAGTTCAGCTGCTAACCAAAAGGCTGGCAGTTCGAATCCACCA
The DNA here is from genome assembly GCF_024166365.1 of Elephas maximus indicus. NCBI lineage: Eukaryota > Metazoa > Chordata > Mammalia > Proboscidea > Elephantidae > Elephas > Elephas maximus. Next base: position 61,262,336 of record NC_064831.1, on the reverse strand, counting down.
ACCGCTCCTTGGAAACCCTGTGGGGCAGTTCTACTCTGTCCTATAGGGTCTCTATGCATAGACATCAACTCCAGGACAATGGGTTTTTACCCCCTCAAATCCTTCCTTTAGCTAACAACTAAGTTGTTTTGGTCCAACATAGTCATCTAGTGGCCAATGCAGGCTACTACTCCATCTTTTCTTGATGCTCATAATTCAGTTTAATTCTAACTCTAGCAAATCATTGTCTCTTACACAAAGAGAAGTGGAAATGTAGTAGATAATCATTATATTATATACTGACAGGAATGACATAAGCAGATATATATTTTAGGCCTTTTAATAAAGTGTCTAATATCCCTGGCATTAACATTTTCAGAGAAGCCCAGGTAGTGCAGTGGTTAAGCACTCAGCTGCTAACCAAAATGTTGGCAGATTGAATCCACCAGCCGCTCCTCAGAAAAAAGATGTAGCAGTCTGCTTCTGTAAAGATTACAGCCTTGGAAACCTGATGGGGCATTTCTATTCTGTCCTATAGGGTTGTAATTGACTCAAGTGCAATGGGTTTGGTTTGGTTTTTGGAACATTTTCAGAAATTTAAATCAAAATAAATTATATTGGTTCTTTTAATTCTTCTCTACTTTATGTAATTATACTATACTATTCCTTCATATTTCAAGGTTCTATAAAGTGGGGTATTCTTCTAGTATTTTCTAAAATGTCTGGGTAAATATACTATTTAGGGTTAATCAGTCAGAAACCCTGGTGGAGTAGTGGTTAAGTGCTACGGCTGCTAACCAAAGGGACAGCAGTTCGAATCCACCAGGTGCTCCTTGGAAACTCTATGGTGCAGCTCTACTCTGTCATATAGGGTCGCTATGAGTTGGAATTGGCTTGACAGCATGGCACTGGGTGGGGTTTAGGGTTAATCAGGATAACAGTTTGGCCATTAATAAAGGAGAATCACTCACAAATAGCCAAAATAACCATTCTAGCTGTAGTCCAGGCTACCCCTGGAAACCTTCTGGATTAATTATTAGGTCCTTCCAGGGACTCACAAGCTCTCTGGGGAGGTACAAGAGATAAGACTGAACCAAATCTCTTGAGGACCAACTGGAGGCTGGTTCCAGGATTGCCCCACATCTTCAACTGTGGTCACGGGCGTGTCACTGTTGATGCAAATTTCTATACAGCTCCCTTAGACTGGCCAAGAGACCTCCAGTATCTTAATAACCAAAAAAACACCCACTGCCGTTGAGTCAATTCCGACTCATAGCAACCCTATAAGACAGAGTAAAACTGCCCCACAGGGTTTCCAAGGAGCACCTGGTGGATTCAAACTGCTAACCTTTTGGTTAGCAGCAGGAAGCTTAACCACTGCAGCACCAGAGCTCCAGTATCTTAACAGCACGCTGGAATTCTGGAGTTCGAGCCCAGGTGCACCTGCAGTGTTATCGGTTGCAGGGAAATGCAGCTGCTATGGCTACTGTGGTGGCAAAGTTGATCATAATTCATCTAATAACAAGGAGGTCTTCTTAAGAATTTCAAGAAATATAATAATATTAATAATATGATGTTGTTAGGTGCCCTCAAGTTGATTTCAACTTATAGCAACCTCACGTGACAGAGTGGAATTGCCTCATTGAGTCTTCTAGACGGTAATCTTCACAGGAGCAGATTGCCAGGTCTCTCTCCCGTGGAATGGCTGCGTAGGTTCAAACCACCAACCTTTTGGTTAACAACTGAGCACTTAATTGTTGTGCCACCAGGGCTCCTTAATAACACATTAAATATGTTTTACTTGGAGGATTATTTAAATTCAGTAGAGGCATAAACATAGCTTCTCTCTTCTTTTAAAATAGTATCTAAAGAAAACATGGTTTTTGGGTAGCTAGGGGATTAAGCTTGTGATAAGCTTTGCAGAATTCAGCTAAAAAAATAACTTTTCATTAATAATTTTGTAGTTATCCAACAGTTACACCACAAGCAGCAGGCAGTTATAATTATAAACTATTAACAAAGCAGAGCGGATGCTTACTTATGCTTGTTTCATTTCATTTTCCTTTTTCTCTCATTTTATGTTCCTTCTTTTACCTTTCCTCCTTATTTTTCTTCTCATCTCTTTTTTGTTTATCACTCTTTTTCCCATGTATATTCTTTTTTTCCATTTTAGTCTTCCTTTCCTCTGCCACAATCTTTACTAGTAGATATTTGGGTATTACTTCTCCATCCCCTTTTATATGCCAGGCAGTTTGCAAAGCACTGTGACAAATGCAATATTACGTTACCTGCAGAAGAGTTCTTCATTTTTTTCTGTCACATCACCAACATTTTACTCCTCTGATTGCTTACAGACAAAGTAAAAGTATTTACTATTTACCATAATCTGGTTACCACTGATTTTTAGAATCTGTTTAGTGCTTTAGAAATTTTGGGTGAATAGATTTTTAGTTTTTTGACATTTTAAATATGAAGATCTTAAAAATATATACATTTCTCAAAAGTTCTATTATGATTATTTAAATTCTTAACCATTTTTATGACTATTTATTCTAAAAAGGAAATTTTTACTCTATGGTTCACTTAGTATTTAGCTTACCTCTGTCCCATTTATTTTCTGCATACTAAAATGGCTCAGCCTGAATAGTACATAGTATTTCCAGAGTGTAAAGTTGACAACTGGATTTCCTTGAGGATCGATTGTCAGCTGGTCAATGCGGCGAAGCTGTGCTAGGGCATTAAATTGCTGTAGCGTTACAAGATTCGTTTCCTTGAATTTAAGGTGCTGCAATAATAAAACGCACAATAAGAAGTGAACAATGAGTTTAACCATCTTAAAATACTAACATTACTGACTCACAGATCATCCCCCCAGTAAATCTATAAACTTTAGGCTTAGCTAGTATGTTTTCAATTAGATTAAATCAACTGAATAGACTAAACTTATATGACAATAATGTATCAATCTACCAATATTATATCCAGGATGATTTCACTTCTGACAAGGATATCCCCTCATTTATTAACAAACTAAGATTCTTAAAATTTATATAAATAGCCAATAATCCAGATCCTTGCCGGCATTACAAAGGTTCTATATGCTTTACACTGACATTAAACCTACAAAGAAAAGACTGGAAATAAAAGTCTCGGAACATTCTAAACACAGGGCTCACACTGCTCCTGTACAGAACTAGTTAGCCACTATTATCTGTGTCTTGACAACTACTAGTAGGCTAGTTAAACTGGCTACAGGAAAATGGAATCACTGAAACTAAAATGCTAACTCAAGTTTTCCATCTGTGAATCTAGAAGCACTTGTCTAAACATACTGCCTCCATGTCTGCACATCTTCAGAAAGGATGAAGTGGCAAAAGAAAAAACACCAGAAAAGGACAGGTGAGGAAATTACTTGGCTAACAGAGAAAAAACACAACTATAATAAAAACCCAGGAGATAACTTATATGGAAATCACAGTTTCTCAAATGCATTAAAAAACCCCACTACCGTCGAGTCGATTCCGACTTATAGCAACCTCACAGGGCTTCCGGGGCTGTAAATCTCTACAGAAGCAGACTATATACTAATACGTAACACAATAAAACCATAATTAGAGAAGGCTAACTTCTCAAAGTAATTTTAATAAGCTACTAAAATTATTCCACATTATTAGGGGACTACTATAAAAGTACAATAAATGCACATTCCATCAATATTAGGTACAGTAAATGAATACGTATTACAGGGTTACATGAGGTCTTGTTGAACGTTTTATAAGGTAGAAATACATAATTTGAATAAATTTATATTATCCTTTCTACTTCATAAAGAATCATTTTTAGAGAGAAAAAGTCCAGTATTCACTGAAAACTGGAAGGTCATTTACAAAGTACTAATTTAAATCCCAGCTCCACAAAATCCACACAAAAACTCAGTCTCGCTGCCAGATAGAAACTGCATAAATAAAAGTTAAAACAGGTCTTTGGCCTGAACACACAAGTCGTGACTGAGAGTAATTCAAATATACGACTAAAAGGAAATGTTTACCAGAGAATTAGGAAACTTAATCTTCAATTTGGGAAGCACTTGGACGATTTCATCAAATTCTATGAAAGTGAAGGAGACTGTTGTGACCATTCCTGCTGTTTGAACACTCCAATTCCGATCCAGCGATTCCAGTGCTCCTGAGCCATAGAGCGAAAGGGTATCTCCATCCACTTCCACCAGGTGCGTGTCTGTGACAGACAGACCTTGTAAAGCACTGATGAGCCCTGAGTCCAGAGGCCTGGAAAACCAAAGGCACAATTTTATATGAAAGCTTTATAAGCTTTTACTTTTGTAAAGTAAATAACATAATATAAAGACCTCTTGGGAAAGCTCTTTGAAATGTTATATTCAGTTTTCCGTTTCCATAATGAAACCCAGAACACCAAAAACTAATTTTCAACAAAATAGCTTGTAGATTATATCCTTTTAACATATATTCTAATTAAAAAAGAGGCATATTATAAATAACAACAAAAAACCCACCTTTAAACCCAAATTATTTATATCAGTTAAAGATAATTGATGCTGTTTAGTTTTTTAAAATAATTTTTATTGTGCTTTAAGTGAAAGTTTACAAATCAAGTCAGTCTCTCACATAAAAACTTGTATACACCTTACTACATACTCCCAATTACTCTCCCCCCAATGAGACACCCTGCTCCCTCCTTCCAGTCTCTTTTTATGACCATTTTGCCAGCTTCTAATCCCCTCTACCCTCTCATCTCCCCTCCAGACAGAAGATGCCAACATAGTCTCAAGTGTCCACCTGATGTAAGTACCTCGCTCCTCATCAGCACCTCTCTTCAACCCACTGTCCAGTCCAATCCATGTCTGACCAGTTGGCTTCGGGAATGGTTCCTGTCCTGGGGCAACAGAAGGTTTGGGGACCATGACCACTGGGGTCCTTCTAGTCTCAGTCCAACCATTAAGTCTGGTCTTTTTATGACAACTTGAGGTCTGCAACCCACTGATCTCCTGCTCCCTCAGGGGTTCTCTGTTGTGTTCCCTGTCAGGGCAGGCATCGGTTGTGGCCGGGCACCATCTAGTTCTTCTGGTCTCACGATGATGTAGTCTCTGGTTCATCTAGCCCTTTCTGTCTCTTGGGCTTGTAATTACCTTGTATCCTTGGTGTTCTTCATTCTCCTTTGATCCAGGTAGGTTGAGACTCACTGATACATCTTAGATGGCTGCTTGCTAAGGTTTAAAACCCCAGTCTGTTTAGTTTTAAAATAATCCATTTAATGTATGCTGGGTATCTTTTCATGTCAACATAAATAGGTTTTCCTAATCTATAAAGTATTCCATTGTCTGGCTGGACAAAAAAGTAAAACACTATATTTTATAGTAAGAACCATATAATACAAAAATATGCTTAAAAAAACATTTGAAAAAACATGTAACTGTTAATAATAATTTATCTCTCAGAGGTTAGATAAGGGGAAAACTGTCTACTTCTGAATACTTCAGTGTTGTTTGAAACTTTGCAAGTATATACTACAGGCATCATCAGTAAAACCAATTAAAATATCCTCCCCATTTTGAAACAGATAAAAATCCACTACTGTATTGCAATGAATAAGGAAGACCGAAGAAGAGTTGACGCCTTTGAATTGTGGTGTTGGCGAAAAACATTGAATACACCATGGACTGCCAAAAGAACGAACAAATCTGTCTTGGAAGAAGTGCAGACAGAACGCTCCTTAGAGGCAAGCATGGCGAGACAGTGTCTTACATACTTTGGACATGTTGTCAGGAGGGATCAGTCCCTGGAGAAGGACATCATGCTTGGCAGAGTACAGGGTCAGCGGAAAAGAGGAAGACCCTCAATGAGGTGGATTGACACAGTGGCTGCAACAATGAGCTCAAGCATAACAACAATTGTAAGGATGGCGCAGGACCAGGCAGTGTTTCGTTCTGTTGTGCATAGGGTCGCTATGAGTCGGAACCAACTTGACAGCACCTAACAACAACATTGCATATACACAAAATCACTTCACATTACTGAATATGGCAATTTCTATTTCCAAAGTAAGAGCCACATTTTCTGTAAAAGGCTGTCTAAAGGATAACCATAAAAGAAACAGCTCCATCCAACTGAAATTTTCTGCTGTGTGAATAGAGACATAAGTATTTGTTTTACCCAACGTCAAAACTTAAATAATGCTTGGCTTTTGTTCTGTGTGTTTTCATTCCCGAATTTTTGCTTTCAGGCAGTATTTATCTGCCCTTATTTAAATCAATGCTTTGCCCTTGCCTCTGTGCTTCTACGAACTTTTGTACACTCCTCCAACACGGTATTTCTCACCCTATATTAGAGTTAGATACTTAAAATCTGCCCCTTCCACCAGACAGAACCTCTCTGAGGCTAAAGACTACATTTTATTCATTTTGAGGGGACTCTAGGGCCCAGTAATTGGCTTTTCCCAAAGTATACTGAGTGAATGAAATATTAGAGATGTTCAAAAGTTTTATAACGCTGATGTAGGAGGATAAGACTAACAAACCATCTTCCTGTTGGTTGTCCATGCTTTACTAGACACTCACGTAGTTATTTCAGAGGGTACCATTTAAACTGCATTTGTGTATACAATAACAAGCTGAGTGATGACATCAGTCTACTCTAATGAGCAACCAAGAAAACACAAAAAGGCTTGATTTCCATAGACCAGTGCTTAAGATAATCATTATATGACAATAATTAAGCATTCAATGCTTATTAATATATGAATAATCTTAGATCATCATCTTATAAAGGTAAAGGCTGATGACAGAACAAAAATAAAATGAGAATTAAGAGTTCCATACATTGTGCTTTGTGTGATATGCTGTGCCAGGTAGAACATATAATCGTTGCTGGAACAAGAAAAGGATAGGAGTTACCATTTCACTACCGCTAAAATAAAGAAGTCTTGATGAAAACAGTATACACCTCTATTATAGCACTTACCACATTGTACTATAATTATCTGTTTGTCTGTTTCTCATTAAACATTATGACCCTTGAGGGCTTGAACTATGTCATATTCACTATAGCAGATTCAGCATCTAATATAGCTCCTAGCATATGTTTTGCTCAATAAATATTTCTTGAAAGAATTAATGAAGTGAGACAATTAAGAATTTTTTTTTTAAATGAGTTTCTATTAAATCTTAAGGAGGATATTCTAACCATAAGCTGTGGTTTGAGCAAAGGGGTAGAATCAGTGATATAGAAAAGAGTATGAGTTAGCAAGGTTTATCCAGGTGAGGCAAAGAATGAAGAAGTAAGGTGAAGGGGAAAAAAAAACTACACTAGTTGACACAGAAATGCCTGATGCCACAACACCCAGCAAAAGAAATTTAATTTTAATGTAAAAATTAGGAGGAATCAGAACTCTGTACCTAACACATGAATAAGTTCTTTGGGAAGTGGTGTTGTTCCATGTCATATATTTGGAATCTCTTTGTTTTATCCTCTATATGATTAGAAGTTTAAGAAAGTAAACTCCAAAATAAAAAGTCTGTAATGAGAAACCAGTAACCAGTTGCCGGTGAGCTGATCCCAACTTATGGCAAGTCCATGTGTGCCAGGGCAGAACTGTGCTTCACAGGGTTTTTAATGGTGATTATTTGGAAGTAGATCATCAGGGCTTTCTTCAGAGGTGCCGCTGGGTAGACTCCAACTGCCAACGTTTGGTTAGTAGCCATATTTGTTATCTGTACCACACAGGGACCTCCGAATCAGAAAGTGATTATTTTGCGTAAAGGTGTCAAGCAAGTTGTTGGGAAAATAAGTGAAGTAATAAATAAGCCCACTTAAAAAACAGTAACAAGATTATAAAACAAAGCAGGAGTATTCTCAGCTTACATATATCTAACACGGACATTCAGTAAAAACAAATGGCAAGTTTGCTGAACTGTAAACAGTTCATTCTTCTCAACAGGAAACATACCACCCTCTAAATAAGACAATACCTAAAGCCATTTCAATTACTTTCTGTATGAGGCTTTTGAGTTTAGCCTCGAAATCTGGCCACATTTATAAAAACCTGTTCCCCTGGGTAAGTTTTTCTAATTTCCACATGAAATGACTTAGAAAGTTTGCTAAACTATGTTTAACCCCCCAGAAACCTGTTCCCACTGAGTCGATTCTGTCTCATAGAGATCCTATAGGAGAGTAGAATGGACGCACAGAGTTTTCAAGGCTTTAAATCTTTGTGGAAGCAGATTGCCAAATCTTTCTACCATGGAGTGGCTGGTGGGTTTGAACTGCTGATTTGTTGATGAGAATCTGAGGTCTTAAGCACTGCGCCACCAGGGCTCCTTAAACAATCTTTACACGCTGGGAACTGTCCTTCTGGTTTTCCTGGTATGCTTGGTAGATAAGTCCATATCTTTTTAGTCATATATGAGTATATCACTTCATTTGTTCATTCATTCATTCACCAAACATTTGCTGAGAATCCACTATATACAGGATACTATGCTAGGAATTCTGAACAGACCACTAAATCATCTGCATTGATAAGGAAAATCAGTATAGAGATCATGTGCATGTTTCTGAATACAGCAAAACTATTTCTCACTTTTATAACTACCCTAATCTTACTCTAATGAGCCTTGGTGGTGCAATGGGTAAGCACTTTGCTGCTAACCAAAAGGTCGGAGGTTGGATCGCATCCAGTGGCTCCATGGGAGAAAGACCTGGTCTTTCTCCTGTAAAGATTATCGCCTTGAAAACCCTCTGGGGTAGTTCTACTCTGTCACATGATATCGTTAGGAGTTGAAATCGAGTCAACAGCACCAAACAACGACAACAATCCTAATCTGCAATCAATCTAATAAACACATAGAATATAATTTCTAAACTGAAATAACTTCAACGTATTATTAAACAAATGTGTTTTTATGAAGATACATCTATTATATATTAGGTACTGTGCGAGGCACTGGGTTTTGGAGAGAAAGATAAATATATATACTAACTGTGGTACAGCTTATCGCTATAAAATGAATATTTAAAAGATACATTATGAAACAGAGGAAGGAATGACTAATTCTCATACAGGGGAAAAATCAGGCTTCAAAATGAGGTAACATTTAAACTGATACTTGAAAGATGAATAGGAGAACTTTATTAGGGGTAGAAGAAGGAAGTACAGTTTAGGCACACTAAAAAACAAAAGGAAAAAAACAAAAACAAAAAGAGTGAGGAAAGGCAGAGAAGCCTGATTACATATATCAGGCTTTTATTCAGGTAAGAATAATTTCAATATGGCTAGAATACTGAAATGGAGGGCATATGGGGGAGCAGATGAAGATAAGGCTGAAAAGTCAAATTTTGCCCAGTAGAGTTAAAAGGCTTTAAAATAAAAAAGTAATAAGACCATATTCAATGCAATACGTTAGTACTTCCAGTGCGCCATGCATGAAGCTTGGTGCTAGCGCTGTGAATACAAAGATGAGCAAGAAATGCTCTCTGCCCTCAGCAACCCACTTCAGACAGGTAAGTTCATCAGCTCTGTGGAGAATGTAGCAGGGACAGGCAGAATAATAGGAAGACCAGCGCGATAGTGTCAACTAGACCTTTTGAGCGCATAACATATAAGAAGGGGTGGTGTAGTGGAAAATGGTATTGTCAAGAAAATCAGGCAGACCTGGGTTCAAATTCCAGATCTGCCATTGATAAACAGATAACTTTTGGGGTAAGTTATATAATTTTTTTTTGAGTTCCTGTTTCCTTGAATGTAAAATGATTATCTAATACCTATTTTTCAAAGTTGTTGTGAAGACCAGAATTAATATTCTAAACCCTGCCTCATGCTTAGTGCAATACATTTTAATGGTAATTATTAACAAAAGAAGAGAACATAGATTTACCATATATTTCAGAGAAAATAAAAGTAGGAGTTAGTGACTGACTATGGGGAATGAAGCAGGGAGGAGTCAAGTGTGACTAAAATTTGTGGAGCGTGACTGGGTTACCTGGTCTAGTTTTTTAACTGTCTAGTCTGAACTACACTTGTAACCTGACCCTACACTTGTAACCTGGCCTATGAATACCAGTAAATTTCCATTAGTCCTTAAACTAGCCCAAGGCAGGTTTGGCCTACCCTGCATGCACAGAACAGCCAGCTGTGACCACTAATTGACCTCAACAGAGGATGCAGCAACAGGTGGAATGAATCAGAAGAAAAATCATCACCCAGATCCTATTCCAAAGCAAGAGGTCCAACAAGAACCATGTCACCTCCTGTTTCCTGGCTGCCTTCTAGAATTTTCCCTCCCCCTTTTTTAGTACACCTGCGGGGCTGCCATATTGCTGCCCAAATCACATATAAACCCTGCTTCCTTGTAGGTCGGGAGTTGGATCTGAGGAACTCCCCCCCCCCCGCCCCCTCCCTTGCTCTGTGCATTGCAATAAAGTTACTTTCTCTTTCTCAAAGACCAGCATCCAGATAATTGGCAAGTCTGAGTGCGCCGGACAGAACACATCTCCTAGGGGTTGGTAACAAACTCTTCTAATAAGATAGTATTCTTCTATGGATGATCCACGTTGTAAAATTTGTTTTCTCATGAAGGCAAATACATTCCCCAGCCCAAATATTAATTATATGACAAGAGGCAGTTTGCTCAAAGAGGAATTCTCTTCAAGATCTTTAGTGGCTATTTCCAAGTCTAACTGTTCCTATAAAGCAAAAACTCTACTTTTACATAAGAATGAATCAGAAAAGTACTCTATGTCTTCTCAGTTAGTGAAGGGCTCTAAGAAAACACAGGATGATTAACTTAATAAAGTAATGAGTCACTGAATGTTAGGCTAAATGGAGAACATACTCAAAATGCCTAAGTGGAAAAAAGGACAATATTCCAGAGTATTATGTATTTTTTTTTTTTTTTTTTCCTTTGGGCTTTCTATAACAGGCTAGAATAGAAAGGCTTAAAATATTTCGGAAGATTCTTTTCCCAATGAATAAGTGGTGCTGATTCCTATAATAACTTACTTTATGAATTTCTATTACAACATTCAGAGGTGTGGAAATTCATTTTATACATTATACTTTATTATAGTAGTGTTAGCTAAAATACCACAGCATTCATAGACAGGAAATGACCAAAAATAAACCAGCTTCACTGCACACATCCAATGTAAGCAAAGAAAACATTACACCAAGTACTTTCCCATTTCTGACAAGGGAAAAGAAACCTGCAATGTGTCATTTTACCGTAGAGCTGTCCCAAGTACAGTGAACAGTGAAATCATTAATGGGATATACCAAAGCTTTATAGAATTTCTTCCCTTTATGTGCCTATAACTTTTTCATGGATACTTGTTTCCAGGCATTTAGTTACACACCCATAAGCCAAAGGTCACAGACAATGTAACACAAGAATTAGCCTCTTTTTGGCATTATGAAATACTAAAGACTATACATAGCATTGTTTAAAATAGAAAACCTTATGTAATATTACGAAACAAATCAGAATCCTAAGGAAGTGACTTTGTAGACTTCTGACTAGCTTTGTATCTTTAGAGATAGCCATGATTACATCATTCCAGACAGATAAAATTTAATTATAAAGACTTACAGAGAACGTGGTAATACAATTTCTAATACTTAAAACTCCTTGTACTTTCAGATAAAGATAGCAGACAGTCTGAGCACACATGTTTAAAACTTCTCTCTCCAAAACCCCACTAGAGAATATAATAATTAAAAAGGTATAAACTCAACAATGACAAATCATGATAGGGGAGGACCAATGGCAGCAAGAGATTTCAGAAAATTCCTGGAAGAGGTGAAGTGAAGAGTGTGGACTGACGAAGAAGGGCAGAGGAATGCAGAGCCTAAAATATGTGCTGAAGACGAGAACAAAGACGGCAGCCAACTTGCCTAGTAGAACTTCGGAGAGGAACTTTGGCTATGGAAGTTGGAAGTGAGTAGAGAGACTGAATACAAGGACATGAATAGGATATCTGCAAAAGGACCCTATCACCTACTTCTCACACTGCCAACAAAAGCAATCAGGCACAGTGGTATCTAGATCAGCTGGAAAAGTAAAGAATAATTAATTCTGGTTATTTTTGATGGGGGAAAAATCAGACCTTGACCTCAAAAAATTGATTCCAGTGTAATAAAGACTTAAATGTGAAAGACAAAACTTTAAGACTGAGACAAAATGGGAAAATATTTTTACGATCTCAATGTAGAAAAGAAACCCTGTTGGCGTAGTGGTTAAGTGCTATGGCCGCTAACCAAAGAGTCGACAGTTCGAATTTGCCAGGCGCTCCTTGGAAACTCTATGGGGCAGTTCTACTCTGTCCTATAGGGTAGCTATGAGTTGGAATTGACTCGAAGGCAGTGTAGCAAAGTTTTTTTTTTTTAATCTTAAACACTACCTAAATGCGAAAATCATAAAGGAAAAAGTATCCATTTTGGTGTCTTCAGTATATAATTAGTATTTAAAGTCCAAGTCATGGATGAGATTGTTTAGGGGGAATGCAGAGAGTGAAAAGAGGCCCCAGGACCATAATCTGAAAAACGCTAATATTTAGAGGCCGAAAGGGTAAAAGTATTTGAGGATATGGGAAAGGGTCATAAAGTGATTAAAAAAAAAAAAAGCAAAAGCTATTAGTAGTTTGATGTAAAACAATAAACTGTAAAGAATGGTCCAAGAGGAAGTAATGAAGTCTCAGTTAGGTCATGAAGACAGCAGGCTTCACGAAGAACATATTCTTTTCAATGAATAAACAAGAGGCTCAAAGAAATTAGGAATGTAGTGAAGAAGGTGCATATTTCCTTGTTCAAAAAGGAAAAAGAAAAGCAATCAGAAACTCCAGAGAAAAACTATACAAGGAAAAAAAAATGGCTCAAATATGAAGAAAACTAAAATGCAGTAAAATGAAGTATACTGAAGAAGAGACATTTGAATTTGATGCTAGGACTATTCTCCTTGAGTGGCTTAGGACGCAGAGAAGGAGATAATAATCATAGTATACTAGTTAACTCAGAAGTAAAGAACACTGATATAATCATAGAAACTCAAACACTGTTTACTAGTTTTCAACTTTTAGAAGCCACCAATTGACAAAGTGCAAAAGATTTTACGGTTAAAGAATAGACAATAAATGATATCTGTCTTGAAATATACAAATATAGCTGATAGAATTTACAATGTAAAAAATGGGAGAAGTGGAAAAAGGGTAGCCTCAACTTCCAAAATGCAGACTCAAATTACTTGAGCTACTGCTTACAGTGGATAGAACAAGGAATAGAGGTTTAACTATACATTTAAAAAGTTACCAATAAAAAAAATATAGATACATAGTTTTAAGAAGAGAGATGAGTGACCTGAATCCTATTATAAAACCAAACCCACTGCTGCAGAGTAGATTTCAACTCACAGTGACTCTATAAGACAAAATAGGACTTCTCCATAGGGTTTCCAAAGCTGTAATCTTTAGGGAAGCAGACTGCTGCATCTTTTTCCCATGGAGCAGCTAGTGGGTTTGGTTAGCAGTTGAGCACTTAACCACTGTGCCACCAGGCCTCGAATCCTATCATAGCAAGAAGTATATCTAAATTTTACAAATCAAGAAATAGCATGAAATATACTTAGAAGTTTGGTAGAAAAAGAGTCAGCAAAATACACTTAAAAACAAAACAAAAAAGAGTAGCCAGGAACGTCAAATGGAAACCAGGTGATTATGGTATCCAGGAAGCCAAAGAAAAGGACCTTCCAACAATGAGGAGCGTCAACCATATCAAATGGTGCTGGGAGGTCAAGTAAAATAAGGACTTAAAGTTCAAAAAGCCAATCTGGGGCCTCATGTTAAGAGCCCCTGGTTGAGACATTTTATAAGGTATATTATGTTCTTTTAGAAATGTTTTACAGAAATCAGATAGCCACAAACTGAGCTAAGATAATAACCACACCCAACAGATGTTATTAGTAACTGATTTCACAGTCTAGTCTCTGCCATTATATTACAGTCTCTACCACTATTGACTGTCTGTCCCTGAAGTTTCATGTTTTCTGACTTCATAGTGAAACGTCTCTGAGGCTCCTCAAAGTGTTCAGAATACGGAAATGTAATGATGTCTCCATGGTGTTTGAACTGAAATCAGTAGAAAGTAATTCTTTCGCCAGAAAATGTGGTTTCCTTTCTTAATGATTCATTACTGCTCGCTACATTCTCTCCATTGAGTCTGTGCGTTTCTTTTCTCATTTATCTAAAACTCTCCCTCTCTGCAACTTGTTTGAAAGAAAACCTCTGACTTTGTGGAACTCCTGAAAGAAATTCTGAAATGCTTGGCAGCAACTAGTAAAAAAAAACAAAACAAAACCCGTTGCCGTCTAGCCAATTCCAACTCATAGTTATCCTACAGGACAGAGTAGAACTGCCCCATAGGGTTTGCAAGAGCAGCTGGTGGATTTCAACTGCTGACCTTTTGGTTAGCAGCCAACCTCTTAACCAGTGCGCCACCAGGCTCCTGGCAGTAACTATAAGGCAAAATAATTTTCACTAACAGATACTTCCTCTTTCTCTTGGAACTGACTGCCTATTTTTGAGACCATAAAAGTGAAGACTATAATTTTAGATTATTTTAGATGGTCACAGAAGTTTTTGGCTATGAGATTCTTTAAAAGTTCAAAATGTCAAGAAAGTTAATCGTCTGGAATCCACCTATCAGAGATAGTTTTGTCAGGTAAAAGAGCCACTTACTAAAGGCACTCTCGCACTCACTATAGCTGCCAATTCTGGTAAAACCCAAACAGTGAACAGTCCTGAAACAAGAGCATAGGCTGCACGGCAGAGATTAGGAGGAGACAGGTTGGTTATTTGGTTCCTGGTCCCACCATTATCTATGGTAACTTCAATGCCTGCAATTATAGCTTCAACTAATCTCTCCTCTGATGATCTTCACTTCTACTCTTCAACGCCCACCCCCATGACCACACAATGGCCTCCATATTGCTCTTAATGTCCTTACTTATATATGTTCTACCTTTAAAATCTTCAACTTCAAAAGCTCCTCTGACCACAGCTTCCCATTATTCCAGCTCACTAGTATCTTACTTCTTATGCTATTGGTCTTCAAGTTTGTTTAGATGTCTAGTCCCAGAAACACTAAATTTTTTCCCAATCTGTTGGTAACTTATATATATATATATATATTATGCTTTAGGTAAAGATTTACATAACAAATTAATTTTCCATTCACTGCATTCACTGATCCTTACACAAATTGTTTCATGATCTTGGTTGCAGTCCCTGCAATGTGTTACCACTCTCCCCATTTCCTCCCTGGGTTCCCTGTTTCCATTTCAGGTTTCCTTGTCCCTCCCTGTCTTCTCATCTTTGGTTTTGGGCAAATGTTGCCCTTTTGGTTTGATACGAGTTAACTGTTCTAAAGAGCACATTTTTCACAGATGTTATTGTTGATTTTATAGCCCCATCTATTATTTGACTGAAAGGTAGCCTCTGGGAGTGTCTATAGTTTCAAGTTGGAAGGTTGTCTTAAGGCAATAGTCTCGGGGGTTCCTCTAGTCTCTTTCAGACCAGTGAGTCTTTTCTTTTTTTTGTAAACTTGAATTTTGTTCTACATTTTTTACCCATTCTACCTGGGACCTTCTATTGTGATCCCGGTCAGAGTGGTCAGTAGTGGTAGCTGGGCACCATCTACTTCTTCTATTCTCAGGTTAGAGGAAGCTGTGTTTCATGTGGGTCATTAGTCCTTTGGGCTAATTCCTTCATTGAGTCTTCAGTTTTCTTCATTCTCCTTTGTTCCTGGCAGGAAGAGACCAATAGTTGCTTCTTAGATGGCTGCTTGCAGGCTTTTTAAGTCCTCAGACTCTATTCACCAGGCTAGGAAATAGAACATAATCTTTATGAACTATGTTTCACCAAGTGACCTAGATGTTCCCTGAGACTATGGTCCTCAGCCTTTATGTCCAGTAGTTCAGTCCTGATGTCTAAGTAGTTTCTATAACCGTGCCCCCTAAATGCTGTTATATAATATTTATGCTAAATTTATATATATACACATATGCATATATATGCAGCATTTACAAATACGTATGTTTGAATATCTACAACCATACCTATATATGGAAATGAGTGCACTCCTGTATGACCACCCTCACCTACTTGGTATACATATTAGTCCATGTATCTATTCCCAACTTATTACGTTGTTGCAGGATTGTATATGTTACAGTATTTACCGTACTTGCCCTTTATTCTTGCATACCTCTTGGTGTCTTGCTTTGCCTTGGTCACGTTGTGCTGATTTCCCCTACATTGTTGTTATTGCCTTACCCTTCACCAGAATTAACACTTGTCTGCTATCTAGTTAGTGATTCTCCCTCCATCCCCCTTCCCTCCCAGTGTGTAAGCCTATTCTTGACTTTTTATAATAGTGGTCTCATATAATATCTGTCTTTTTGTGATTTACTTATTTCACTCAGCATAATACCCTCCAGATTCATCCGTGTTGTGAGATGTTTCGCAGAATCATCATTATTCTTTATCCTTGTGCTGTATTCCATTGTGTGTGTATACCATATTTTGTTTATCCATTCATCCATTGACGGGCATTTAGGCTGTTTCCCTTGTTTTGCTATCATGAATACTGCAGCAATGAACATGGGTGTACACGTGTCTATTCACGATCTTACTTCTCTTGGATATATACCTAGGAGTGGGATTGCTGGATCATATGGGAATTCTATTTCTAGCTTTTTAAGGAAGCACCATACCATTTTCCATATTGGTTGTATTTACATTCCCACCAGCAGCGTATAAGAGTTCCAATATCCCCAACACCTCACCAACATTTGTTGCTTTCTGTATTTTTAATCTGAGTCATTATTGCCAGGGTGAGACGGTATCTCACTGCAGTTTTGATTTGCATCTCTTTAATAGCTAATGATCGCAAGCATCTCTTCATGTGTTTGTTAGCCGCAAGAATGTTTTCTCTGTTGAAATGTCTGTTCATGTCTTTTACCCATTTTTTAAATTGTCTTTTTGTTGTTGAGGTATTGAAGTTTTCTATAAATTTTAGAGATTAGCTCCTTGTCAGATATGCCATAGCCAAAAATATTTTCCCAGTCTGTAGGTTTTCTTTTTATTCTTTTGGTGAAGTCTTTTGATGAGCACTAAGTGTTTAATTTTTAGGAGGTCCCTTTTATCTAGTTCATCTTGTGGTGTTTGTGCATTTTAGTCATGTTTGTTACACTATTTATGCCATATATTAGGGCCCCTAGTGTTGTGCCTAGGGGACATAATTGCGTAACAATGATCGTGAGGATGGCACAGGACCAGGCAGTGTTCTGTTCCGTTGTACATAGGGTCACTATGAGTTGGAACTGACTCGATGGCACCTAACAACAACAACAATGTGCTGCCCCTATTTTTTCTTCCATGATCTTTACAGTTTTAGGTTTTACATTTAGGTCTTTGATCCATTTTGAGTTGGTTTTTGTGTATGGTGTGAGGTATGGATCTTGTTTTATTTTCCTACAAATGGATATATAGTTTTGCCAGCACCGTTTGTTAAAGAGACTTTTCTTTCTCCATTGAATGGACTTTGACCCTTTATCGAAGATCATCTGTCCATAGGTAGGTGGACTTACTTCCAGGTTCTCAATTCTATTCCACTGGTCTACATGTCTGCTGTTGTACCAGTACCAGGCTGTGTTAACTACCGTAGCTATATAGTAGGTTCTGAGACTGGGGAGTGTGAGGCCTCTATTTTGTTCTTCTTCTTCAATAATGTTTTGCTTATCCAGGGCCTCTTTCCTTTCCATACAAAGTTGGTGAATAGTTTTTCCATCTCATTAAAGAATGTTGTTGGAATTTGGATCAGAATTGCATTGCATTTGTAGACTGCAATGGATAGTATTGACATTTTCAGGATGTTAAGTCTTCCTATATATAAACATGGTGTATTTTTCCATTTATGTAGGTTTTTCTTACAGCAGTGTTTCATAATTTTCTTTGTATAAGTCTTTTACATTCCTAGTTAGATTTATTCCTAAGTATTTTATTTTTTTGAGGGCAATTGTAAATGGTATTGTTTTCCTGATTTCCTTTTCAGAGCTCTCATTGTTAGCGTAGAGAAATCCAACAGATTTTTGTATGTTGATCTTGTACCCCACCATTTTACTGAATTCTCTACTAATTCCAGTAGCTTTCTTGTGGGGTCTCTAGGATTTTCTATGTACATGATCATGTCATCTGCAAATAGGGATAGTTTTATTCCTTCCTTTCCAATTTTTATGCCCTTTATTTCCTTTTCTCCCCCATGTGTCTGTCAGTTTGTCATACTGTGGGGGCTTGTGTGTTGCTGTGATACTGGAAGCTATGCCACCAGTATTCAGATACCAGCAGGGTCACCCATGGAGGACAGGTTTCAGCTAAGCTTCCAGACTAAGACAGACTGGGAAGAAAGACCTGGCAGTCTGCTTCTGAAAAGCGAGTAAAACCTTACGAAAAGCAGCGGAACACTGTCTGATATAGTGCTGGAAGATGAACCCCCCAGGTTGGAAGGCACTCAAAAGATGACTGGGGAAGAGCTGCCTCCTCAAAGTAGAGTCGACCTTAATGACATGGATGGAGTAAAGGTTTCGGAACCTTCATTTGCTGATGTGGCACGACTCAAAATGAGAATAAACAGCTGCGAACATACATTAATAATCAGAACCTGGAATATATGAAGTATGAATCTAGGAAAATTGGAAATCATCCAAAATGAAATGGAACACATAAACATCGATATCCTAGGCATTAGTGAGCTGAAATGGACAGGTATTGGCCATTTTGAATAGGATAATCATATAGTCTACTATGCCGGGAATGACAACTCTAAGAGGAATGGTGTTGCATTCATCGTCAAAAAGAACATTTCAAGATCTATCCTGAAGTACAACGCTGTCAGTGATAGGATAATATCCATATGCCTACAAGGAAGACCAGTTGATACGACTATTATTCAAATTTACACACCAACCACTAGGGCCAAAGATAAAGAAACAGAAGATTTTTATCAGCTGCTGCAGTCTGAAATTGATGGAACATGCAATCAAGATGCATCGATAATTATTGGCAATTGGAATGCGAAAGTTGGAAACAAAGAAGAAGGATCAGTAGTTGGAAAATACGGCCTTGGTGAGAGAAACAATGCCGGAGATCGAATGATAGAATTTTGCAAGACCAACGACTTCTTCATTGCAAATACCTTCTTTCACCAACATAAACGGCAACTATACACATGGACCTCGCCAGATGGAACACACAGAAATCAAATTGACTACATTTGTGGAAAGAGACGATGGAAAAGCTCAATATCATCAGTCAGAACAAGGTCAGGGGACGACCATGGACCAGGCCATCAATTGCTCATATGCAAGTGCAAGTGGAAACTGAAGAAAATCAGAGCAAGTCCACGAGAGCCAAAATATGACCTTGAGTATATCCCACCTGAATTTAGAGACCATCTCAAGAATAGATTTGACGCACTGAACACTAGTGACCAAAGACCAGAGGAGTAGTGGAATGACATCAAGGACATCATCCATGAAGAAAGCAAGAGGTCACTGAAAAGACAGGAAAGAAAGAAAAGACCAAGGTGCATGTCAGAGGAGACTCTGAAACTTGCCCTTGAGCGTTGAGCAGCTAAAGCAAAAGGAAGAATTGATGAAGTAAAAGAACTGAACTGAAGATTTCAAAGGGCCTCTTGAGAAGACAAAGTAAAGTATTATAATGACATGCGCAAAGACCTGGAGATGGAAAAACAAAAGGGGAGAAAACGATTGGTGTTTCTCAAGCTGAAAGAACTGAAGAAAAAATTCAAGCCTCGAGTTGCAATAGTGAAGGATTCCAGGGGGAAAATATTAAATGACACAGGAAGCATCAAAAGAAGATGGAAGGAATACACAGAGTCATTATACCAAAAAGAATTAGTCGATATTCAACCATTTCAACAGGTGGCATATGATCAGGACCCGATGGTACTGAAGGAAGAAGTCCAAGCTGCTCTGAAGGCATTGGCGAAAAACAAGGCTCCAGGAATTGACGGAATATCAATTGAGATGTTTCAACAAACAGATGCAGCGCTGGAGGTGCTCACTCGTCTATGCCAAGAAATACGGAAGACGGCTTCCTGGCCAACTGACTGGAAGAGATCCATATTTGTCCCTATTCCCAAGAAAGGTGATCCAACAGAATGTGGAAATTATAGAACAATATCACACGCAAGCAAAATTTTGCTGAAGATCATTCAAAAACAGCTGCAGCAGTATATCGACAGGGAACTGCCAGAAATTCAGGCTGGTTTCAGAAGAGGACGTGGAACCAGGGATATCATTGCTGATGTCAGATGGATCCTGGCTGGAAGCAGAGAATACCAGAAGGATGTTTACCTGTCTTTTATTGACTACGCAAAGGCATTCGACTGTGTGGATCATAACAAACTATGGATAACACTGCGAAGAATGGGAATTCCAGAACACTTAATTGTGCTCATGAGGAACCTTCACATAGATTAAGAGGCAGTTGTTCGGACAGAACAAGGGGATACTGATTGGTATAAAGTCAGGAAAGGTGTGGGTTGGGGTTGTATTCTTTCCCCATACCTATTTAATCTGTATGCTGAACAAATAATACGAGAAGCTGGACTGTATGAAGAAGAATGGGGCATCAGGATTGGAGGAAGACTCATTAACAACCTGCATTATGCAGATGACACAACCTTGCTTGCTGAAAGTGAAGAGGACTTGAAGCACTTACGAATGAAGATCAAAGACCACAGCCTTCAGCATGGATTACACCTCAACAAAAAGAAAACAAAAATCCTCACAACTGGACCAAAGAGCAACATCATGATAAACGGAGAAAAGATTTAAGTTGTCAAGGATTTCATTTTACTTGGATCCACAATCAACAGCCATGGAAAGCAGCAGTCAAGAAATCAAAAGACGCGTTGCACCGGGCAAATCTGCTGTAAAGGACCTCTTCAAAGTGTTGAAGAGCAAAGATGTCTCCCTGAAGACTAAGATGTGCCTGACCCAAGCCATGGTATTTTCAATCACATCATATGCATGTGAAAGCTGGACAATGAATAAGGAAGTCCGAAGAAAAGTTGACACCTTTGAATTGTGATATTGGCGAAGAATATTGAATATACCATGGACTGCCAAAAGAGCGAACAAATCTGTCTTGGAAGAAGTGTGGCCAGAATGCTCCTTAGAGGCAAGGATGGCGAGACTGCGTCTCTTATACTTTGGACATGTTGCCAAGAGGGATCGGTCCCTGGAGAAGGACATCATGCTTGGCAGAGTACAGGGTCAGCAGAAAAGAGGAAGACCCTCAACGAGGTGGATTAACACAGTGGCTGCAACAATGAGCTCAAGCATAACAACGATTGTGGAGATGGCACAGGACTGGGCAGTGTTTCGTTCTTTTGTGCATAGGGTCGCAATGAGTTGGAACAGACTCGACAGCACCTACCAACGACAACATTTCCCTTTCTTGCCTTATTACTCTAGCTAGGACTTCCAGTACAATATTGAATAGAAGTGGTGATAAAGGACATCCTTGTCTGGTTCTTGTTCTCAAGGTGAACACTTTCAGTCTCTCTCCATTGAGAAAAATGTTGATTTTGTATATATGCCCTTAATTATGTTGAGGAGTTTTCCCTTCTATTCCTATTTGGCTGAGAGTTTTTATCAGGAATGGGTGTTGGAATTTATGAAATGCCTTTCCTGTATCAATTGAGATGATCATATGATTCTTGTCCTTTGTTTTATTTATGTGGTGAATTATGTTGACTGATTTTCTAAAGTTGAACAAACCATCCTTGCAAACCTGGTATGAATCCCACTTGCTCGTGGTGTATTATTATTTTTTTGATATGCTGTTGAATTCTATTGGCTAGTATTTTGTTGAGTATTTTTGCGCCTATACTCATGAGGGATATTGGTTTGTAATTTTCTTTTTTCACAGTGTCTTGCCTGGTTTTGGTATGAAGGTTATGCTGGCTTCACAGAATGAGTTCAGGAGTATTCCGCCTTCCTTTTCTATGTTCTGGAATAATTTGAGTAGAATTGGTGTCAACTCTTTTCTTAATGTTTGGTAGAGTTCTCCAGTGAAGCTGTCTGGGCCAGGGCTTTTTTTTTTTTTTTTTCTGGGGGTGGGGGGCTATGATTCCTTCAATGTAATGTCACCTACCTCCTTTCTTATTTGGGTTATTTGCATCTTTGCCTTCTTTTCTTTTGTCAGTTTGGCCAGTGGTTGTTGATTTTATTGATCTTTTCAAAGAACCAACTTCTAGTCTTGATTCTTTTGGTTGTTTTTATTTCTGCTCTAATTAAAAAGAAATTTTTTTTCTTTTTAATCTTTCTTATTTCCTTTCTTCTGGTGGCTGTGGGCTTCTTTTTCTCCTCTTTTTCTTCTTGTTCAAGTTGTAGGGTTAAGCTGTTGATTTTGGTCCCTTCTTATTTGATTAAAAAAAAAAAAGTGCATTTAATGCTTTATTGACCTTTGAGTGCTGCTTTTGCTGTGTTCCCAAAGGTTTTGATACGTTGTGTTTTCATTCTTGTTTGATTCTAAGAATTTATTTCATTTTTAATTTCATCTATTACCTAGTGGTTTTTGAGTAAGGTAATTTTCAGTTTCCATGTACTTGATTTTTTTTCCGTTGTTTTTCTTGTTACTGATTTCTACTTTTAAAAGATTGTGATCAGAGAAAATGCTTTGTACTATTTCAATATTTTTTAATTTGTTGAGGCTTGTGTCGTGGCTTAAAACATGGTCTACTCTGGAGAATGAACCATGTGTGTTTGAGAAGAATGTGTACTGTGCTATGGCTGTGTGAAATGTTCTGCATATGTCTATGAGGTCAAGTTGGTTGATTGTGATGATCAGATATTCTGTATCTTTGTTGATTTTCTAATTGTTCTGTCCTTCACTGAAAGCAAGCAGTGTGTTAGTGTCCTGCTATTATTATAAAGAACTGTTTATTTCTCTTTTCAATGCTCTTAGAGTTTGTTTTATGTATTCTGGAGCCCTTTCACGGGGGTACATAAATATTTATTATGGTTATGTTCTGTAAAAATGGCATGGGGGAGGAGTCTGATCTCTTTTAACTTCACAAGGGGGAAGGAGAATCAAGATCAACAGCATAAGGTTGATTCCTGTGAGGCAGAGGTCAGACATGCCTCTTCTCTCCACCATCTTTACCAATTCTGACACCAACCATCCCTCCCATGGCACTCTCTACTTCTCTGCGGGGTTTGATAATTCATTGCAATGACCACCCAGAACTCATAGACAATACTCACAATTATGGGGTTTAATAGGGAAGCAACAGGTTACAATTCAGGCTCAGGAGCACTCAGGATACAGTTCTTCCATCAGGACAGCTTCTTTTCAGGTGTGCTCACAGGCACACCTCTCTCTGGCCCTAGGCCTCTGCCCTGCTCAGGCAAGTGTTACAAAGCTCTTTTAACCCCTGCCAGTAAGCGCCCAGAGGCACCCCACTCTGCCAGTAAGCCTTGACCCCAAAGGCACTCAGCTTTCTCGCTCTAACGGTTGGGAAGCTCATTGCTTGATCTCCTGCTGGTCTCTCCTGCCGCCATTTCTCTGCCACCACTTCTCAGCCGTCTTCAGGGTTACAAGTTGTTCTCTGTCTCCTGAGTCCAGTGGCTTCTCAGAGCAAGGATCCTGGGTCCAAAGGATGCACTCTCCACTCCTGGCTGTTCTTCCTTGGTGGTGAGGGGATCCTCTCTCTGCTCTGGAATCGGCTTTCTTTTAAAGCAAAACTGACCACAATCGCCTTATTTGTACAATCCCACCCAAGTGATTGGGTGGGAGTTATAAGACCATCTTCCTTATTCCTTATTGTGGTGTTGGTGAAGAATATTGAATATACCATGGACTGCCAAAAGAACGAACAAATCTGTCTTAGAAGAACTACAGCCAGAACGCTCCTTAGAGGCAAGGATGGTGAGACTGCATCTTACGTACTTTGGACATGTTGTCAGGAGGGATCAGTCCCTGGAGAAGGACATCATGCTTGGCAGAGTACAGGTCAGCGGAAAAGAGGAAGACCCTCAATGAGATGAATTGACACAGTGGCTGCAACAATGAGCTCAAGCATAAAAACAATTGTAAGGATGGCGCAGGACTGGACAATGTTTCATTCTGTTGTGCATAGGGTCGCTATGGGTCAGAACCAACTCGACAGCACCTAACAACAACAACATAAGACCATGGCTAGAAAGGCCACAAAAAAGCAATCCATCGCACCACATGTCCTCTTGGTGAATGGAGCCTTTAACCATTATATAATGCCTTTCCTTGTCTTTTATGGTGGATTTTGCCTTAAAGTCTATTTTATCAGAGATTTTTTTTTTGCTTGGTGTATTTTTTTCCATCTATTGATATTGAGCTTATTTAGCTTTGTGTCTAAGGTGTGTCTCCTGCAGACAACATAATGTTGGGTCATGTTTTTTTTAATCCAGTCTGTTAGTCCCTGCCTCTCGACTGGCACATTTAACCCATTTACATTTAGTGTGTTTACCTATTGGTATGAATTAACTGCTGTCATTTTGTTGTGCTTTTTTTTGTGGTGTTCATGCTTTCTTTGTTCTACTTGCTTTTCTGTACTGGGTTCTTTTTGCTTATGAAGTTTCTTTTCTATTTCTTCATTGTTGTTGACTTTGCATTTATTGAGTCTTTATGGTTTTCTTTTTTATTTTGGTGAGTAGGTTTATTAATTTTCTTTGTGATCACCCTAAAATTTACATTTATCTCCCAAGGCTTAAAACAGTGTTGTATCTCAATACTGCCTTGATTTCCTCTCCATATGGAAGCTCTGTAACTACACCATTTACTCCCTCTTTTATTTTGAAGTTGTCATCATTTATAGATTGATGTCTCTGGTTCCCTTTATTCAATCTTGTAGCTTTATTTTAATTCTGATCCTTTCAATTGATGCTCAGAATTTCAGGGCTGTCATCCGTATTCATTTCACTTTGTTTCTTGGGTCTTTGCTGGGGAGTAATGGTGTGGTGCATCTAACTAGTCTGCCATCTTGGAACAACGTCCAATTTTCTGTTTTTCAATTCCTTAGAATTCTAGCCTGAATTCTACACGCATAAATCGTTGAAATGGTGCATGTTTTGTTGTATATATCCTTCCCCTCAAAAAAAAAAAAAAAAAGTAAATAGAATAAAACCAGAAACACAAGAAATAAAAAAGAAATCTAGCCTAAATCATATGATCCATCATTTCGATCTTTTTAAAAATTTTTTTTTGGTATTGTTATTGGTGTTGTGCTTGAATTTTTTAATTCCTTATCTTTGATCCCTTATCTCTCCTTATTCTTTACCAGACATTTAACTTCTCTACTGTTACAGCTAGCTACTCTATGCTCCTGGAATAAACTCACTCAACATTTCAGACTACAGTTGCTATAAATTTGTGATCTCTAATTTTATTTAGTTTATCAGAATTTCCCTTCAAACTTTCAGCATTCTTCCAGTTAGCTCCCCTCTGGCTACCAAACAAGACCTGAAAAAGTGTAAAGACATACAGTGTTTCTTAAAGTGATGATTTAGTATCATAACAATGTCAACCCTTCTGTAATTAATATGTAAATGTAACACAATTTGAATAAATTCTAAACATTTCTTTTTCTGTTCAGATTAAATGATTTTAAAATTCATATGGAAGAAAAGGTGGGTGAGAATTAAAACTCTGAAAAGGTAGCAAAAGTAGATTTGCCCACTAGATATTAAAGCCAACTACAAAATTAGGATAATCAAAATAATCTGGTATCAGCATTAAAACAGACAAGTAGATGGGAACAGGCAAGTGGAATGGAACAGACAGACCAGAAATATATGCAAGAATTTATGAGAATTTAATATTAGGTAAAGATGGCATTTTTCATTAAAAAAAGAGAATAGTTTAATTAAGTTATTAGCAAAATGACTAGTCAATTGAAATTAAACCAAGGTAGACTTTTACCTACTACTATATATAAAGATAAATTTAAGATTACATTAAAGGACTAACTTTTAAAACCTCATTAAAAATTTAGAAGCAAATTTGACAGATTATTTCAATAAACTTTGAACTGAGAAACCTCCTTAAGGAAGGCAGAAACAAACCTTTTTTAAAAAGAGAAATTAGAAATAGGACTGGCTTGTACATTATTTCATAAATCTACAGCCCAATGCTTAAGGTTTTAACTTATAAAGGGTTACAGTTTCAACCATGTAAAATTATATCTCAACATTTAAATAATATTAAAAATAGCTCTCGGGCTATATTATTGTTGTTCTTAGCTGCTTTCGATTTGGCTCCTGACTCATGGCAACTTCATGCACAACAGAAGTTGATTGTTGCATAGGGTTTTCACTGGCTGATTTTTCAGAAGTAGATCACCAGGCCTTTCTTTCTATTCTGTCTTAGTCTGGAAGCTCCACTGAAACTGTTCAGTATCATAGCAACACATAGGCCTCCAATTATAGATAGGTGGTAGCTGTGCTTGAGGTGCTTTGGTTGGGAATCAAAACAGGGTCTCCAGCATAGAAGGTGAGAATTCTACCACTGAACTACCACTGCCCCTACTAGAGCTATATAAGAATGGCATATTAGTTATATAAATTATCACTTAATTAGAATTTCTACTCTTGTAGCTTTATTTTTCTATCTGAAAGAGGTGAGAAGCTCTACACATAGATTCCCAAGTGAGCTGAAAAAAATACACTGATTCATATGAATTAATCTTATAGCTAAAATTTAAAGGGCATATCTGTCTAAATGTATGTGAGACTCTAACTACAGAAAATTTCCAAAGCATTATTCTAATGCCTCTCAAATTACTTCCTTTATTACATTCTTTGTATATAACAGGCTTAAAAATTCTGGTTAATCCAAATCCCAATGATATTCTTTAATGAGATGGAGAAACAAATCACCAATTTCATTTGGAAGGGAAAGAGACCCCAGATAAATAAGGCATTACTGAAAAAGAAGAACAAAGTGGGAGGCCTTACTTTACCTGATTTTAGAACCTATTATACCGCCACAGTAGTCAAAACACCCTGGTACTGGTACAACAACATATACATGGACCAATGGAACAGAATTGAGAATCCACACATAAATCCATCCACATATGAGCAGTTGATATTTGACAAAGGCCCCAGAACAGTTAAATGGGGAAAAGACAGTCTTTTTAACAAACGGTGCTGACATAACTGGATATCCATCTGCAAAAAAATGAAACAAGACCCATACCTCACTCCATGCACAAAAACTAACTCAAAATGGAGCAAAGACCTAAACATAAAATTTAAAAAGACAAAGATCATGGAAGAAAAAATAGGGACAATGTTAGGAGCCCTAATACATGTCATAAACAGTATAGAAAACATTATAAAGAACATAGAAGAAAAACTAGATAACTGGGAGCTCCTAAAAATCAAACACTTATGCTCATCCAAAGACTTCACCAAAAGAGTAAAAAGACTACCTACAGACTGGGAAAAAGTTTTTAGTTATGACAGTTCTGATCAGCGCCTGATCTCTAAAATCTATATAATACTGCAAAACCTCAACCACAAAAAGACAAATAACCCAATTAAAAAAATGGGCAAAAGATATGAATAGACACTTCACTGAAGAAGACATTCAGGTAGCTAACAGATATATGAGGAGATGTTCACGATCATTAGCCATTAGAGAAATGCAGATCAAAACTACAATGAGATTTCACCTCACTCCAACAAGGCTGGCATTAATCCAAAAAACACAAAATAATAAATGTTGGAGAGGCTGTGGAGAGATTGGAACACTTCTACACTGCTGATAGGAATGTCAAATGGTACAACCATTTTGGAAATCAATTTGCGCTTCCTTAAAAAGCTAGAAATAGAACTATCACACGATCCAGCAATCCCACTCCTTGGAATATATCCTAGAGAAATAAGAGCCTTTACACGAACAGATATATGCACACCCATGTTTATTGCAACACTATTTACAATAGCAAAAACATGGAAGCAATCAAGGTGCCCATCAATGGATGAATGGATAAATTATGGTATATTCACACAATGGAATACTACGCATCGATAAAGAACAGCGAGGAATCTGTGAAACATTTCATAACATGGAGGAACGTGGAAGGCATTATGCTGAGTGAAATTAGTTGCAAAAGGACAAATATTGTACAAGACCACTCTTATAAGAGCTTCAGAAATAGTTTAAACTGAGAAGAAAACATTCTTTTGTGGTTACGAGAGGCGGTAGAGAGGGAGGGTGGGAGAGGGATATTCACTAATCAGATAGTAGATAAGAACTACTTTAGGTGAAGGGAAAGACAGTACACAATACAGGCGAGGTCAGCACAATTGGACTAAACCAAAAGCAAAGAAGTTTCCTGAAGAAACTGAATGCTTCGAAGGCCAGCGTAGCAGGGGCAGGGGTCTGGGGACCATGGTTTCAGGGGACATCTAAATCAATTGGCATAATAAAATCTATTAAGAAAAAATTCTGCATCCCACTTTGAAGAGTGCCATCTGGGGTCTTAAACGCTAGCAAGCAGCCATTTAAGATGCATCAATTGGTCTCAACCCACCTGGATCAAAGGAGAATGAAGAACACCAAGGATACAAGGTGATTACGAGCCCAAGAGACAGGAAGGGCCACATGAACCAGTGACTACACCATCCTGAGACCAGAAGAACTAGATGGTGCCCGGCTACAACTGATGACTGCCCTGACAGGGAACACAACAGAGCACCCCTGAGGGAGCAGGAGAGTGGTGGGATACAGACCCCAAATTCTCATAAGACCAGACTTAATGGTCTGACTGAGACTGAAAGGACCCCAGTGGTCACGGCCCCCAGACCTTCTGTTGGCCCAGGACAGGAACCATTCCCAAAGCCAACTCTTCAGACATGGATTGGACTGGACAATGGGTTGGAGAGGGATGCTGGTGAGGAGTGAGCTTCTTGGATCAGGTGGACACTTGAGACTATGTTGGCATCTCCTGCCTGGAGGGGAGATGAGAGGGTGGAAGGGGTTAGAAGATGGCAAAATGGACGCGAAAAGAGAGTGGAGGGAGAGAGCAGGCTGTCTCATTAGGGGGAGATTATTTGGGAGTGTGTTTTTTTCTTTTTTTATCAAGGTGTATACGGGTTTTTGTGTGAGAGACTGACTTGATTTGTAAACTTTCACTTAAAGAATAAAAATTATTAAAAAAAAATTCTGGTTAGAAAGTTGAAATAAAAGGTACATTATATTCAATGTAATGCTTCACCAAATGAAACAAAGTTGAAATGTATCCTATCTTTGATTTTTAGGATATATAAATATATATATAGATACATATATAATATATATTTTATAATTATTTATACACTATAAAAATATATATACTTTATGCTCCTCTCATTTACTTGATCCCTGTATGCTTTCTTGAGAGGTAGAGAAATGCATGGAGCATACACACAGATTTGCTCACAAACTCAGGGATATATATTATTTGTCACATGTGTCATAGAGGAAAAGAGATTGTGAGCCACTGGAATAGACAGGTAAGTATAGAACACATCAACACATCCAGGGCAATCATTCAGAATTTTCTACCGGATTGCTTAATACTACTAGTTAAGGAATAAGGTTCTGTGCTGGTTGCTGAGGACACAACAGGGATCAAAACCATCAAGGTAGCTTTCCTCATGATGCTTACATTTTAGTGGAAAGACAGATGTGAAACAACCAATTACCAACTAGTTATTATGACTGTGGTAAGTGCTAAGAGGGGAAGTGCAGGTACTGAAACATAAAAGGGACATGCGAGCTACTCTAGCTTCTGGATTAGGGAAGGTTTTCAAGAGGATGCGAGGTTTAAGATGTGTGGAAGTGAGTTGGAGTTAGCTAGGATAGGGTGAGGGAAGTTGGGTTGGAAGTGGTGTCAAGAACCCTGTTGCTGTCGAGTCGATTCCGACTCATAGTGACCCTATAGGACAGAGTAGAACTGCCCCACAGAGTTTCCTGGCAGATTTGAATTGCCGACCCTTTGGTTAGCAGCCGTAGCACTTAACCTCTATGCTACCAGGGAAGTGGTGTCAGGGAAGAAGAAAACTGTTTCTAGAAGAAAGGTTTGAGGTAGGAAGTAACTGAACTGAAGGAGGTCAATGAAGCCGCAGAGCCAGAAGAAGGTGACTACTGGTACGTGGGATAAGACAGGTGAGGTTGGCAGAGGCTTTGTAGACCAAATTAAGTAATCTTGATTTTTTCCTCTGAACAACAAGAAACTATTGAAGAGTTTTTTAAGTAGGAGAATATCATGGTCAGATTTATATTTTCAGTTTGTCCATTTTAAATTCTTAATCTAAACTTCTAATTTTGTTAAGTTTTCTATAAAGTACATCCAATTTTTCAGAAGAAAACTACTATTTTAAAATAATTTCATGTGAAATGATTTCCCATCCCCACTCCAAATCTGAGTCTAACGGTACTAGTATCTTGAAAGAATACCATTGCATACCCTGTTTCCTCCGGAAATGCAGAGATGGTGCTCCCATTGACCGGACAGGGGTCCTGAGAAGGGGAATCAGGATCTTTCCTATCTTGATTTGTAGGAATATTAGCTACTCGATTTTGCTGCAAGTCCCACTTTCGAGCTACGTTGTTAATCGTTAACCGTTTCTTCTCCTGTGAAAAAGTTAATTGTGACAAGAATTACATAATGCAATTTTTGTAGCAGAAGAGAATATACAAGGAGAATACTGTTTGTACCTTCTTATCATTCTTTCAAAAGAAGCTACCAAATATGCATTCTAAAATAAAATACAGGAGGGCTTTACCCTGTGCATTCAAATACCTCAATAGTGGTCTGCCATCCTGAAAGAAAAAAATGATATGTAAATAATAATTACTCTTTTAGGAACTTAATTTTATTAAAAAAAAAATCATTCTTTGGAAATCTGAAAATTCACCATCTGAAATTTTTATCTGACATACACTTAAATACTTCAGTGCTGTCTGAAATTTTAATTTGGCAGAAATTTATCTACCTCTGTATTTAAACATAGCAAGAAAAACCTAATAATAATTTTCCTACATAATGATAGGCCTGATATGGGGGAACAGTCTTCATGTATGTATAGGGTGGGGAGTGATTGATCAATATGGCAAATAGAAATTATAATGTCTGAAAATTAATAATTATATCTAGACTACTACAATAAATTGTGCTCGGCTGAAATGTTTCCTGATAACTAGCACCATTCTAGATGAACAGAAGTTAGTTCATTACATGCAATGGATGCCCTAAAGTTGCTGTTCTCAAACTTCAGATTGCCTCAAATGACCCAGAAAACCAAAAACCAAACCCATGGCCATTGCGTCAATTCTGACTCATAGCGACCCGACATGACAAAGTAGAACTGCCCCATATGGTTTCCAAGGAGCGCCTGGTGGATTCAAACTGCCAACCTTTTGGTTAGCACCCTTAGCACTTAACCACTACGGCTTGTTAAAACACGGGTTGCTGGGCTCCACCCTCATTCTGATTCAGTTTGCCTGGGGTGAGGCTTAAGAATTTACATTTCTAACAAGGTCCCAGGTGTTGCTGATGCTGCCAGTCCAAGGACCTCGCTTTTAGGGCTCAATTTTCTCACGGAAACCATGTTAAGAAAAGCAGATCTAGACTACCGAAAGAAATTGGGCTAGCTATAATAATGGCTCCGTGTATTTGGCTCTCTGGCAGATTGGGAGCTGGTAGAAAGGAATATTCTTAATAAGGCAGATACAGTGGTGCTTAGAAAAGAGGCACAACATTTCTTTACACCACTGAGTATGTTAACTAATAAATAATAACAAGATACCAAAAACCCGGTGCTGTCGAGTCGATTCCGATTCATAGCGACCCTATAGGACAGAGTAGAACTGCCCCATAAAGTTTCCAAGGAACACCTGGTGGATTCAAACTGCCGACCCTTTGGTTAGTAGCTGTAGCATGTAAGTACTATGCCAAGAGGGTTTCCCACATGAGACTATGTGGGCAGTTCCTGTCTGGAGGCAAGATGAGAAGGCAGAGGGGACAGGAGCCAGGTTGAATGGACACGGGAAGTACAGGGTAGAGAGAAGGAGTGTTCTGTCACATTGTAGAGAGAGCAACTAGGGTCATATAACAATGTGTGTATAAGTTTTTGTGTGAGAAACTGACTTGGATTGTGCACTTTTACTTAAAGCACAATTAAAAAAAGAAAAAAGTGTACATTTTACTATGAAAATTGTTCCTAAATTAATTTAAAGAAAGAAAAGAAAACCTTGTCCCAAGCTCTCAGCTCAGGACTACTTAGAGCTGTTACTCAGTATGCTACAGTTCCTCACCTGCTGTTATCTCTAACCTCTATTACCCCTTACCTCATTAGTTAGCTACGCACAAGCCCTCTCCTGACCAAAAACCAAAACTCATTGCTGTTGAGCGGATTCCGACTCATGATGACCCTATAGGACAGAATAGAACTGCTTCATAGGGTTTCTAAGGAGCAGCTGCTGGATTTGAACTGCCAACCATTTGGTTAGCAGCCAAGCTCTTAACCACTG
This sequence comes from Elephas maximus indicus, assembly GCF_024166365.1. Classification (NCBI taxonomy): domain Eukaryota; kingdom Metazoa; phylum Chordata; class Mammalia; order Proboscidea; family Elephantidae; genus Elephas; species Elephas maximus. The sequence goes on along the minus strand of NC_064831.1, from coordinate 61,229,688 downwards.
TGTCACCAGGGCTCCCAAGCCCTCTCCTAACATCTCTACCTTCTTATTGACTCAGCTAACAGGATTTTAATCTTTCTTACACTGGAATACCCCTAGGGGTTGCCCAAAAGTTCCTTTGTTTATAGGAAATATAACTGTAGCCAGGATTTTTAAAATTTATAGGAACAAGGTTTACCATTGCCAGGTATTACTGTTGGCAAACTTTTCTGAATGATCCATTTAGAAAAGCAGTATTTCCTATCCAACAGCTGCTACTGCCAGATGTATAAATGAATGAATGAACCATTCGATCAATAAAGAAGTCATAAATAAATACAATAGAATATAATCTTATAGAGCTTCCAGACCTACGGAATACTCTTGTATGAGCCCTGGAGAGTGGAAGCAAAAATGAACAAAGAAACTTTGTTGATTATTTAGTTCTGAGGCTGCCAGTGTAGGTACAGCATGTTATAGGCACCAAATCACTCTTGACTCCACCTTTCAACTAAAATTTTTGTGTTGCATATCCACTTAAGCTGCTTGTTACCACTAGTATTTTTGGAAATGTGACATTAAATTTTTGGCTAACATTTTTTTAATGTTTAGAAGGTTTTCATGAAAACTTCGAAAAATAGCTAATGCTTCTCCTGAAGTGATTACACAGGACTCTTTAATTAAGAAGGTCATTTAGCTTCTTTATTTTTTATAAGAGAGAGGAACATGGGAATCAGGAAATCTGGGTTCTAGCCATAGCTCAGAGTCGGAGTCTTGCTAAAATAGATCCTCAGTGTTTGTTGGGGATTGTTTCATAAGATATCACATATTGATCATTAAAAAAATGGGAGGGCAAGTGGCCATCTAAGATGCATCAATTGGTCTCAGCCCTCCTGTCTCAGTCAGACCATTAAGTGTGGTCTTTTACCTGGAATTTGAGGTCTGCATTCCACTTTTCTCCTGCACCATCAGGGATTCTCTGTTGTGTTCCCTGTCAGGGCAGTCATTGGTGGTAGCCGGCCACCATCTAGTTCTTCCAGTCTCAGGCTGATGGGGCCCCTGGTTTGTGTGGCCCTTTCTTTCTCTTGGGCTCATATTTTCCTTGTATCTTTGGTATTCTTCATTCTCCTTTGCTTCTGGTAGGTTGAGATCAACTGATGCATCTTAGATGGCCGCTTGCTAGCTTTTAAGGTCCCAGATGCCACCCACCAAAGTGGAATGCAGAGCGTTTTCTTAATATGCTTTGTTAGGCCAATTGACCTAGATGTCCCCTGAAACCATGGTCCCCAGGCCCCAGCCCCTGCTACTCTGTCCCCTGATATGTTTGGTTATAGTCAGGAAAATTCTTAGTTTTTGCATCAGTCCAGTTGAAAATGCACATTTTTAAGTGTACCGTTCAATCAGTTTTGAAAAAGGCATATACTTGTGTATCCCATACCCCTGTTAAGAAATAAAGCATTTTCATCAACTCAGAAAGATCCCTTGCTTCCTAATTTCCTATATACAACTTTGGATTCCTACTAGTTATTTTTTAAAATTCTGGACTTCATTTTAATATTAAAAAGAAAAGCATCTATATAAGACAAGAATGACTACTGGTAATCAATCAATCAAGGCAATAGCCTTCCTTTTAGAACATAATACCAAAAGAAACCAAACCTGCTGCCACTGAGTCAATTCTGACTCACAGCGACCCTACAGGACAGAGTAGAACTGCCCCACGGGGTTTCCAAAGAGCGGCTGGTAGATTTCAACTGCCGACCTTTTGGTTAGCAGCCAAGCTCTTAACCACTGCGCCGCCAGGGCTCCTAGAACATAACTTGAAGCATAATATAAGCTATAAGCTTTAAGTGGTTTTTATTTGTTATACTTCATGATGTCAATACACAACATCTAAAAAAAAAAAGCAACTACTTTAAGGAAAGTAGTGTCTGATATACTAAATCATTTAAAGCCAGCTTAAAACAAAATTTAAATTCCTGAATTCTTCAAAATCTTTACCATCTCTTCATCAGAAAAGCTAATAGCAGTTTTTAAATTTACAAAGCTAACATTTAAAAAAATCCATGATAGCAGACCTCACTAAAATACATCAGAAAAGATGACAGTCCACACATGACTTCCAAAATGAAGTGCACGCACCATGAGGATACCCAAGATGCTACACTCCTATGGGAAAAAATACTACAATTTCTATTACTGTTTATTTTTCTCTCTTCATTTTAAAATTTCTAGCTTTTTCATGTGTTTTATAATGTACATTACATTTTATTTCAGAAATACAGGCTTATTTATAGATGATAACATACAAGTTTTAGGAGTGTTTGTTTATAAAGGAAACATTTTACTGATAGAAATGAAAATAGCTAGCTTCAGAGTATGTGAGTGTGCATATGCCACATGCATGTAGAAATTGGAAAAAATACCTTAAGCAAAGATTGTTTATGACTTTCCCGCTTCTTCTCTTCCTCTTTTTTGGCTACAACAGATGCCATACGCCTTTCTTCTTCCTAAAAAAAAAAAAAAAAATTAAGTATTATGAAATGTTTAACCATTTTTTATACTAAATATCTTTGGTCCTGGAAGTCTGTTTTTCTTCTTGAGAGGCACAGTATTTGCCAAAAGAAAATATGCCCTCCAAGGAGAAGTTAGCATGTTTTTCTTTACTTTCCTGCTCCTTCCTAATCCTAAAAAACGAACAAAGAAAACAAAACTATGCATTCTTAACTCTACTCCCGACTCCGGAGGTAAGAAGAACCAAGCTGATACAAGAAAGGAAAAAGAAGAGAAGAGAAAAAAGGAAAAGGGGAGTAGATTTGCATAACTCTTCTTTGTACACCATGTGCCATAGTTGCACATGAAAAGATTTAAACTTTCTATCATGAAATTGGAAAGGACAGTGATACTTCTAACAATTGTGATTTACTTTACGGTTGTGAATCAGAGCTTTTTCGATTAAAAAAAAAAAGAGCAAAAGCCCTTTAAAACTCTCCATTGTGTTAGTAAATTAATCCCCATTAACGTCATTCTTATTACTTTGTTTCACAGTTGATTTAGCCAGTCACATTTCTTCAATTTTAAAAACTACGAAATAACATTATAGACAGTATAGAAAATTAAAAAAAAAATTCAGTTATAATCCCAACATGCTGACTCAAATCTAATTATTACTGTGTATCATCCTAGAATACTCACTATAAGCAAATTTTAAAAAGTTGAAACGTGTATACACAACCTGGATCATTTTCTTTTCCTGAACACTGTCAAGTTTTAATAGAGTAAATTATTACCATGTAACTTCTGATTTTCGTTAGCAAAAGGTTAGTACCAAACCCATTACCATCGAATCAATTCCAACAGGACAGACTAGAACTGCCCCACAGAGTTTCCAAGGAACGCCTAGTGGATTTGAATTGCTGACCTTTTGGTTAGCAGCTGTAGCTCTTAACCACTACTCCACCAGGGTTTCCAAAAGGTTAGCAGGCACTCTAAAATGTCACAAATGGAGGAAAAAATGTATTCTTTTATAAAAGACAAGCCTAAAAATATCTTCAGAGATAGAAACTATTAAAAATAACAGCATATTTGGGAAAAAATCTTTTAGAAATGAAAAAGTACAAAAACCAAAATTAAAACTAGAATGGAGGGGGTCAGCAATACATAGCTGAAATGAGAATCAGTTAACTGAAAAATGAGTCAGGAGAAATTTTCTCACGTGCTTTCATTAAAAAAAACAACCCATTGCCTTTGAGTGGGTTCCGGCACATGCTTTCACAGCAGCCTGTATTCCCCCTCCCGGCATGCACATGTTTCACTGTAATTATCTCTGCACTGTCTTCCCCTCCTCCCACTCCTTGCCCCATGTGTCAGCTCAGTGAAGGTTCGGATCATGCCAGCTCCTGACACATAGTAGATACTCAAGAAATGTATATTTAAGGAATGCTTTTAATGAGTATACATCTTTGTATATCTGTTCAGAATTTCCTAAAAATAAAAATACTAAATCAAATGGTAAACATATTTCTCCAGCTTTTGGTATGTTTGCAAGCTGCCCTCCATAAATTTAGTATTAATTTACACTCCTAATTTTAATGATAGGTGGCGCCCTGGTGGCATAGCAATTAAGAGCCACCAGCCACTCCTTGGAAACCCTATGGGGCTGTTCTACTCTGTCCTCCAGGGTCACTATGAGTTGGTGCTGACCTGATGGTACCTAACAACAACAACAATGGATGGTCATAAGAGCTGTTCACCAAATATTCCTATGTGTTCCCATCTCTAGGCACCTGGTGGGATTGAACTTCACGGCCCCTTGAAGTCAGATGTGGACATGGGATTTGCTTTGGCCAGAACTATAAGAACAAAAGTGACATGTGTTCACTTCTGGGTGGAAGCTTTCAAAGACAACGTGCGATGCAGCTATTTATTTCTCTCAACTCTGCTACAGCACCTGCTGAGCTCTAGACAGCAGGTGATCCAGAGGTCCGGGTCCTAGAATAAGGACCACACATAACAAAGTTCCCAGGCCACATACGATGGACAGACAGGTAGTATGAGTATGAAATAAACTTTGTTGCTTTAATCCACTGAAGTTAGAGAAGTTGTTACTACAGTATAATCCAGTCTATCCTGACCAGTATATATGCTGTATTAGAAATAAAGAAGTCTAACTTCACTAAAGAAGACTTTCAGGTAGCTAACAGATATATGAGGAAATGTTCACGATCACTAGCCATTAGAGAAATGCAGATCAAAACTACAATGAGATTTCACCTCACCCCAACAAGGCTGGCATTAATCCAAAAAACACAAAATAATAAATGTTGGAGAGGCTGTGGAGAGATTGGAACACTTCTACACTGCTGGTGGGAATGTCAAATGGTACAACCACTTTGGAAATCGATTTGCGCTTCCTTAAAAAGCTAGAAATAGAACTACCATACAATCCAGCAATCCCACTCCTTGCAATATAACCTAGAGAAACGAGAGCCTTTACACGAACACCCATGTTTATTGCAGCACTGTTTACAATAGCAAAAACATGGAAGCAACCAAGGTGCCCATCAACGGATGAATGGATAAATAAATTATGGTATATTCACACAATGGAATACTATGCCTCAATAAAGAACAGTGAGGAATCTGTGAAACATTTCATAACATGGAGGAACCTGGAAGGCATTATGCTGAGTGAAATTAGTCAGTTGTATAAGACCACTATTATAAGAATTTGAGAAATAGTTTAAACTGAGAAGAAAACATTCTTTTGTAGTTACGAGAGTGGGGAGGGAGGGAGGGTGGGAGAGGGATATCCACTAATCAGATAATAGATAAGAACTACTTTAGGTGAAGGGAAAGACAGTACACAATACAGGCGAGGTCAGCACAATTGGACTAAACCAAAAGCAAAGAAGTTTCCTGAAGAAACTGAAAGCTTCGAAGGCCAGCGTAGCAGGGGCAGGGGTCTGGGGACCATGGTTTCAGGGGACATCTAAGTCAATTGACATAATAAAATCTGTTAACAAAACATTCTGCATCCCACTTTGAAGAGTGGCATCTGGGGTCTTAAACGCTAGCAAGCAGCCATTTAAGATGCATCAATTGGTCTCAACCCACCTGGATCAAAGGAGAATGAAGAACACCAAGGATACAAGGTGATTACGAGCCCAAGAGACAGAAAGGGCCACGTGAACCAGTGACTACATCATCCTGAGATCAGAAGAACTAGACAGTGCCCGGCTACAACTGATGACTGCCCTGACAGGGAACACAACAGAGCACCCCTGAGGGAGCAGGAGAGTGGTGGGATACAGACCCCAAATTCTCATAAGACCAGACTTAATGGTCTGACTGAAACTGGAAGGACCCCAGTGGTCATGGCCCCCAGACCTTCTGTTGGCCCAGGACAGGAACCATTCCCAAAGCCAACTCTTCAGACATGGATTGGACTGGACAATGGGTTGGAGAGGGATGCTGGTGAGGAGTGAGCTTCTTGGATCAGGTGGACGCTTGAGACTATGTTGACATCTCCTGCCCGGAGGGGAGATGAGACGGTGGAAGCGGTTAGAAGCTGGCGAAAAGGACACGAAAAAAGAGAGTGGAGGGAGAGAGCAGGCTGTCTCATTAGGGGGAGAGTATTTGGGAGTGTGTATCAAGGTGTATACGGGTTTTTGTGTGAGGACTGACTTGATTTGTAAACTTTCACTTAAAGCACAATAAAAATTATTTAAAACAAAAAGAAATAAAGTCTAAAACCCATTGCCATCGAGTCAATTCTGACTCCTAGCGACCCTGTAGGACAGAGTAGAACTGTCCCATAGCATTTCTGAGGAGCAGCTGGTGGATTTAAACTGCCCACCTTTTGGTTCGCAGGCGAGCCCTTTAACCACTGTACCACCAGGGCTCCAAAGAAGTTCAAAGAGACTAATAAAATGTATTCTGGAGGGTGGGCCATTATAAATGCTCCTGAAAGCAAAGATCTAGACTAAAAGAACTATAAAAAATACACAAACATAAACTATCACAGAGTTAAAAGGAAACTAAGAATGCATCCACTGGAAACTGCTAATTTTAGAAACGAGGAAACTAACGCTCTGAGAAGTCTATAACTCACAGACAGTCACACAGCTAGTGACAAGGCCAGGATCAGGACTAGGTCCTATGCCTTTTGAGAAGGATGATTTGTAGTATCTTTAATAATAAATATATATTTAAATTTGTTTCACTGATTTTAGGGAGATGAAAGAGGAGAGGTCAGAATTCATTACTAATCTGCCATGTGATTTAGTTGTTTTAAAAGCAGTGGAAGTGTAATGTGACTTCTGGTGAATTTAAAGTATCTTTTACAATATAGGAAGTAATTATTCTCAAATTTTAAAGAAATGAATAGAGGCAATAAGGAGAAATAAACTAAAGAACTCAGAACTTTGATTCCTTGCTTTATAAAACAGCTGCTTTACTAATTATAATAAATTAATTTATTCAGTAGATATACTGATTTGGTATTTAGTGGCTGTAGTCAATTTCAGAAGAAATCTTTTAAAAGGGCAAAATGTACTGATATTCAATTGTTGACTTATCTATAAAACGTGAACTAGAAACATATTGGTTATTCAGAGAGCCAATTTCAAACAGCACTGGAAACTGTATGGATCACGTACTACACATATTTAAGAGATGATTTCATCAGATTTTTAAAAAGAATCTGAGCTCTATTAAAGGCAGTAGAACTTTAGAAGCAAAGCTAAACCTTGGAAAACTGGATCTATGCCAAATCAATTCAAATATTGAGTGTTTTAAGGAATTTATACATCTGAGGCTATATTCCAGCCCAAATAATTATAGAGTAACTAAACTTAGAAACAACAACAAAAAAATCCTCTAATTGTGAAGATAAGCTATAAATCTGCTGGTAAGAAAGAAAAACTTTAAAATTCTGGCACCTTAATATGATAAAAGTCCAATTTCTGGGATAAAAGCCATATCCTCTATGTAGCAAAAGAAAGGGATTTATCTGGTTCAAAAATATCCCATTTTTGCCTGACTTCAGTTTGGCCATGAGGACCTAATACAGAAATGATTTCAAGTTAATTAAGCAGTGCAGTGATTTAATAGGTGTTTGATAACCTAGATTTTACTCTGTTAGCAGATTTTTTAAACAATGCATATATTATATGAGAAGAAGTTCTGCTCCAAAGTAAATAATAGTAGTCCTAATACAGGCAGCAATTTATTAAATGGAACTTAAAAAAAAAAAAAATTAAATGGCACTGTGGGTTTTAACTACACACCTCAGAATAGAGAAAAGGCACTGTTTTCCTTGAATATCTAATATTAAAACAGACTTTACAATCACAGACTTTTTTCTAAAGGAGATGATCAATGTTTTTCACTCAAACATTCCTCTTTTACAGATAAGGCTGATTTTTCCAGGGTCATAGTTAGGATACAGGTCAAGATTAGGGCCATGTCAGCCAGCTTCCACTGGCCAAAGGATATTAGTTCTTAAATACTAGGGGGGTAAATGTCACTACAGGCTCAGTTACGCTACTGTAACAACCTCAAAATTCATACTGGCTTATCATAAGAAAAGTTTATTTCTTGATCATGCAAAGACCTCTGCAGGTCTGGGCAACTGTTCTCCATGTGGTGGCTCAGCATTCCAGGCAGGGTACCTTTAACTCCACAATGACCACCATAGGGGAGAAAAGCATTAAGTACCATGTACAGACTGAATACTTCTGCCTGGACATGATACACATTACTTCAGCTCACACTTCATCGGCCAAAGCAGACTGCATGACCGCATCTGACTTCAAGGAGGAAGGAAAATATCATCTTTCCATATATTCGAAAAGGGAGGAGAATCAGAAAATATGGATGAGTATTAGTACTGTCCACCATAACAGGAAACTCACTTCCATCTGGGATAGGCCACTCATTTTTGGATAGCAAATTGTAAATAAGTTCGTAATGAGCCAACTAAATGTGAATTTGAAGTGAAACCTTTAAACACTGTTTCTGTTTCAGAATGATGAGGACAGTGCCTGCACTCACAAAATGCTACTTTAGCAATAAAAATGAACAAAATTCTACCTCCTAGAATTTTCTCTACAATACTTCTCAAAATGCATCTTATTCTCTTTTTCATTTTTGGACAGTTGTGAAAATATTTTAAGACAACTGTAATCTCTTCATTGTGTCTTCTCCTTCGTCTACTAATCATTCCAGGTTCTCTGGAGATGCTCTAGATTGTCATCGACCCTCTAAAACTAATAGTTCAGGGGTGCTCTAACCATCGAAGAAAGAAAAAAAAAAAAGACTAGGGACTACAGTCTCCATTTTCCTGAATTCTCTGTTTCTATAAATGAATACTGTCTTAAACCATATTAACTTCTACTCTCATAACTGACTCTAGCTGTACGTGTTATCACTTATGAGTCTTTTTCACATATGCTGCTATGTCCCATCTCCCATAACCTGTACTTGTGCTGAGAATCATTCTGTTTGTTGTTACGGAATAAAGTCCAGGACTTTCAATTTACCTACAGTGTTTTAATTTTTCTAGGCTAGGTATCAGCAAACTTTCTTCTATAAAGGACCAAATGGTAAATATTTTAATTTTTGTGAGCCACGTATGATTCTGTCACTTATTTTTCTTTTTTATGTTTTAATAGTATGAAAACCATTCTTAGCTTGACAGCTGTATAAAAACAGACCTCAGGACAGATTTGGCCTGTGGGCTGTAGTTTGCTGACCCCTATTCTAGACTATTGAGCTATTTTTGGATTCTGATTTGTTCAACCAATATGTTAGGATCTAAAACTCCTCCAGTTTCTGTCATTCATATACTTTATCAGAATAACATCTCACCTGCTCATCAATAAAAATGGTGACTAGATGGACCTGAGGAAAAAGCCTCCTAGCATGCCAGTACATGTTTCTCTATAAACTGGCATTAATTCATTAACTAGTATTCTACAGGCATAGTTTTATCACAAATCCACTTAACCATGTTGTCATACAACTTACTCAAAACAGACTTTGTCAAATGTGTTCTTTACATACCAAAATATTATTGGTCTATAGCACTCCTCGGAGAATGTCTATCATCTCTAAAATAGGAAATTAATTTTGTCTGGCATGAATTGTTTTTAGTGAACTAATGCTGCCGCCTAGTGATCAATTCCTTAAATACAAACCATCTTTCGATAATCCAATTTAGATTTCTTTCACAATCATCTTCAAGTTTACTGTCACGAATTGTAGAATTTATGTTCTTTCCTTCTAAGATAAAAAGACAGAGTAGTTCTTCTTGCCTTTCAACTACTGTCTTGTTTTATAGCTTTTCTCAGACGTAACTTTCAACGGTCTAGCAACTTATTCACCAGCTCCAATCAGATATCAAAGACTGACAACTTACAAGCCACAGGCCAAATCCTGTCTGTTACCTCTTTTTGTAGATAAAGTTTTACTGGAACAGCGCCATACTAATTCATTTAATGTATTGTACATGGCTGCTTTCATGCTACAATGGCAGAGTCGAGCAGCTGCAAAACAGACCGTGTGGCCTAAAAAGCTTAAGATATTTACTATCAGGCCGTTTATACAGTTTGTCAACCCCTGCTCTACATAGGCCTGAATTCAAATTTATGCACCTATTTTAGGCTTTGCATAAAAAAACAAAAAACAACAACAAAAAATTTATTTTACTCTTTACAGACTAAAAGCCATATTTTTTTTTTAACAGAGATAATAAAAGTAAAAGAGATGAGGCCAGCAATAGATGGCATCAAGTTATCACTTGCCATTCCTCTGAATCAGACCCCAGAATCTCTTACCCTGACTAATCTCTCTGCCTCAAATCTCATCGTCCACTCATCTTCCCCATACATCATCCAGGCTGCTACCCAGGTTGTCTTTTTAATAGGCAAATCAATTTAATTATCCTAAACTCTTCAACGGCTACCTGTCACGTCCGGGACAAAAATCTAACCTCTTTATTATGACATAAAATGCCCTGCATGGCCTAGCTCTTGCCTATCAGATATTCTTGTCTCCCACTATTCTACCCCACACACATCCAATGCTCAGCCATACTGAACTACTATTGGTTCTATACAGTTGTTACATTCTCTCACCACTCTCCATGATACACCCTCCTTCTTTGCCACTCTTCAAGTCTCAAGTATTTCCTCCCTTGGAACTTTTACTATTTCTCTGGTAGACTTAGGAGTGCTTTGTCCTTTGTTATCATTGTGCCATATTTATATACGTATGTGTGTGTGTTTCCTCACGTCTGTCTATCGTCTATCTTACCATTTTATATTATAGTCTGGCTGCATGCCTGCCTCTATACTAGACTGTAAATAACCTGAGGGCAAGATTTCTGATCTTGTCATTTCTAATGTTTAGTACAAATCCTATTACAGAGATTCCCAAACTTCCTCAGTTCAAGGTGCCTGAGAATGTCTCAAGAACTTTTTCACAGTGCCCCTAGACCAAACAAATACAAAACAGCTCTGTTTACTAAGTAGTGAGGGTCAAACAACTTAATAAGTACTCACGTTCTAAAAATTTAGTAGCCACTTGAAAAATAACACATATGAATTGAAAGAAAAGCTATCTTTACGTATCCTTAAATAACCACAAGTACTTGCCAATGGAACGTGTGTATCTGTAGGACACTGCACAGCTTCTCAAACACTGGACACCCCCACCTTCACTTCCTGTTCCATGGCAGATTTTGGCACAGTATTTACTTTTTATCACAGTAACCATGGAAAACGCAGATTTGCAAAGACACAATGTCACAGAAAAGGATGTAGCATGACCTAATGTTGAAGTGGTGAACTACCTGGAGCTAGTAGTTTTCTCAGTGTCTCACAGATGTCAAATATCACTGTGTTTTCCTTGAAAATTAAAAATATTCGACAGTGCCTCTGTGAGTTCACTGAAGCACCCCGAGATGCTCCAGCACACAGTCTGGGAACCATAGTCACAGAGCACAGAAGCTCATTAAATATTTGTGTAATTTACCCCAGTTAGAATATTTATATAGTGAATATACAAAAAACTTAAAGTATCATTTTTAAAGAGAAAAAATATTTATAGAACAGGTGTTAGCACACTTTGTCTGCCAGATGTGAATATTTTAGCTATGTGGGCCATACAGTATTTTTAGCAACTACTCAACTTTGCCATTGTAGCGTCAAAGCAGGTATAGATAATATATAAATGAGTGGGCATAGCCATATTCCAATACAATTTTATTTATAAAAAGAAGTGTCCAGTTCATGAGCAGCTGCCTACCCTTGTTATAGAAAGCCTTTTAAAAGGCATATTGTTTCCAAAGCAAAGTTACTAAAAAGCTGTTAAAAAAAAAAAAAAAAAGTGAGACTAAATACTATCATTAGTACCCAAAGAAAAATATTAGCATGGCAGAAAAAATATTCTGAATTTTAGCAATCATGGAATGTGCAGGACCTAGATGAGAAAAGCTATAAAACTGTATTAAAATTCATAAAAGAAGACCTAAGTAAATAGACATACCACATTCTTGTGTTTGTTTTTTTACCACATTCTTCGTCAGAAAGGTTGAATTTTGAAAAGACATCAACTCTTCCCAAATTATAGACTTGATGAAATATAAGTTACATCCAAAGGTACTTAAAGTAATTCTGAAGATCATGTGAAAGTAAAAATGTTAAATAAACATACTTTTAAAGGAGAACAATGAATGGGTACTGGTCCGTCTAAAATTCATTAATTCATTCAGAATATACTACAGCCATCCTGGAGCTTATGTTAAAAAATGTGTCAGAGATGGGCTACAAGCAGATAGATGTATAATGTAATGTCAGGGGATGATGAATGAGATGACAACAGACAAAGACAAGGGAGCAAGAGAGGGAAAGGTATTTTAAGGAGAATTGTCAGAGAAGGCTTCTTTCCAGAGATGACATTTGAGCAGAGACCTGTAGGAATTAAGAGAGTGAATCATGGAGATATCTGGGAGAAGAGAGAAGAGCATATGGAATGGACTACAATTATATACAGCATGAATAAATCTCACATATAGAATGCTGAGAGAAAGAAGCCAGAGCTCCAAAGCTAGAAAAACTAATCTACGATGTTAGAAGTATAATAATAGTTACCTCTGGGGAGGGAAAAAGGAGTAGTGTTTGTGGTGAGGCATCAAGAAGACTTCTGGGTGCAAGTAGTGTTTTGCTTCTTGATCTGGTTACCGGTTACAGAGGCATGTTCACTTAGTGAAAATTCAACACACTGTATACTGATGATTCTGTATGTATGTACATTTCTAATTAAGTTAACATCAATAAATGGAAATACAGTTTATCTTTACTTCTCATATACGAAGCTCTGGTGGCACAGTGGTTAAGAGCTTAGCTGCTAATTAATCAAAGGGTCGGCAGTTTGAATCCACCAACCGCTCCCTGGAAACTCTATGGGGCAGTTCTACTTTGTCCAATAGAGTCACAATTGACTTTATAGCAATGGGTTTGGGGTTTTTGGTTCTCATACATGGGGGTCAATTTCTGGATTCTGTAGAATATTCCACTGACATAATTCTATACCAGTCACTTACTGATTCTATCATCATGACCTTAGAGTATATTCTAATACATCAGAAGCAGAACCTCACTTCCCTGGCCTCACAGTTATTTTGTTTTTTTTGTAGTTTTCTTAGTTGTTCTGGAGCAAAACACTGACTCTTTCATATGAACATAAAAATAATTATCTGACTTTAACGATAAGCTTGATGGAATTTTAATTGGAGCTGCATTAAATTTATACATTAACCTTGAGAAAATTAATCTATTTGTTACAAGACTGTACTTGGATTTTAGGCTCATGCCAGTTTTCACCAATTAAATGGTATAAAAGTATTCTATGGCGTGCATCATATAATTCACATATAATTGAATGCTTACTTAATATAAACCAATTTAGCTAGTTAACTATCCTGAGTTAGATATAATGGAACTTAAAGTAACATGGCTTTTATCTTTCCTACCCATTTCTTAAGTCAGGTTTTGTTTGGTGTTCGCTTTCTTTTTGATCTCATCAAATCAATAACTTATATGTCATTTGAAAAAGAAATGTTTGACTAAAGGTCAAATGTCTTTAGATCTAATATTTCTCATTAATAATGACACCTTCACATTAAAGAAATCCTTGTGAATCCCTCCAGTTAATGCCTTAGCTTCAGAGATACTAAACTAAGATTGATCTCAGCTTTTCAGCACTAGTTTACAACCTTAAAATTAAGGTCTTATAAATTGGAAGCCAAATTAAGTTGTGTTTCACGTAATTAATCACATGTATTCTGCAACTTCCCAAAGACATAAGCACAAGGGAGAGGCAACCATTTCTTCCTAATCTCAGCTTCTTCCTCATGTAGCCAAGCAGCCCCAAGTAGACTGAGAAGGGCATCCACAAAGGGGAGATGCCTGGATAGGATGTCAACGCCCAAGTGAGGTGAAGAGGAAGGTCGTGTGAGGACTGCCCTGTTTTGGGATATCAAAACCCAAGCAGGGTAAAGAGAATGCCCACATGGGGAGTGGTCTAGCACAGGGAGATGGGGTCTCAGCAGGGAAAGGGGAACACCCATAAGGGGGTGTAGGATAAAGCAGGGTATCAGAGTATGGGTGGAGTGAAAAGGGTGTCTGCCTGAAGGAGCATGGCTGTGCTGCAGCATGGTGTATCAGAGCACATGTGTAGCACGGAGGGCTTCTGTGAGGGAAAGGGGCAGTAGCAGCAAAGAAAAGCTGTTAAATACAGGATGCTTGAACAAATAAGTAAATATATTAAGGATAACAGGAGCCAAGTTTCCCAAACTTAGAGAAGGTAGTTTCAAGTAAGGAAAGAAAGAAAAGTAAAATGAATCCTGGACTGGAACTGTATGTATGGATGAGAATTCATGGTTTTCTCTCTCTATATAGATGTAAATATAAATGTTGATGCATATGCATGTATGTATAAATGTAGGTTTGTAAGGTTTGTATATCCATACAGTCCCTTGCCCTGCCTACTGAGAGGACCTTTGAGAAGCAAACTTTAATAGCAATGACCACACCTAGTATTCATATCTTTGCTTCTAAATACCATTCTCCACTACAAGGAACCAGGGCTCTTTGACAAAATGGCTAATTCCATGAGTTTGGAACATTCTGTGACAGAAAATTTGGCAGCCTCGAAGGAGGATGGAGGCATGTCAAAAGGACAGAGAAGTAAGTTTGAGGAGGCTCCTCTGGCCAAACTGAGGACAATTTAAGCATCATAATAAGTAACGACAGTAATGGGTTATAACCTATTGAATAAAAATAGAAGCTGATGAATCCATCCTGACATGAATAAACTAAAAATTTTACGAGGATGGGATTACAAAGGAAAAGAGAATAACTTCACATGGAGAAACCTGGTAGATACCACCTTAATCAGAGTGAACATCATCAATATAGGGACAAATATAAATTATATGCAACTTAACAGCCTACAACGAGAAGGACACAGTATCGTTTCTGTGATACTTACCCCAAACATCTAGGATCAAAAACTAGTCATAAGGAAGCATCAGAAAAGCCTAAGTGAGGGTCACTCTGAAAATTAACTGGCCTGTAATCTTCATAAACATCAAAATCATGAAAGTCAAGGAAAGACAGAAGAACTCTTCCAGACTAATGGTGACTATGAAGACATGACAACTAATGCATCCATGTACAACATGTAATTCTGAGCTGGATCCTTTTGCTAAGAAGAACATTACTGGTATAACTGGGAAAATTTTAATGGCGAGTGGAATTAGATGCTACTAATTTTTCAACACTTATTTCCTGACTTTGTTAGTCATATTGTGGTTATACAGGAGAATGTCTTTGCTTGTAAGAAATACATACTAAAGTGTTCGGGGTTATTACGGGATCAAGCCAGCAGCTTACTCTCAAGTGGTTCAAAGAAAAAAGTGTTTTGTATTATGTTTATAACTTTTCTGTCACTTTAAGATTGTTTCCAGTTTTTTTTTTTTTTTAATTTTTTTTAATTCAACAGTGGAGAAGCAAGTGTGTAAGGACTGCTGCTCTGTATTTAGTAGAATAGCTGGCCCTGCTCCCATCCTAGGTGATCTTCCCCCATTTCCTTATCAGGCAAATACACCTTATGGAATGTAAAAGATTACATAAAGTAATAGTCTCCTTTACTTAAGGCATGGAAGTAGGTAATTTTTACTCAATCAACAAGTTTTTATTGAGCGTTATTAAGCTCAACTACATCTCAGCATTGTGCAAGACAGAGGAGGGAGGGAGATATTTATAGAACACCTGTGTGTATCAGGCAAAGAAGAAGAATGCTTTCTACCCTTAAACACATTAATTGGGAAGACAAAACTGATACATAAAGTAACTATAAGAAACATTAATACACAATTTGGTACTAATTTATGTAAGTGGGTTAATTCGATATCTTACCCTACTCATATTGACCCCATCAGGGAGGGCAATTACAAGTACCAAGGATGCTTAATTCAGAAAGACATGGAGACAGGGTAAAGAGTCACCATAAAAGTACAAAGCAGTGCTGACAGTATAGATCTGAACAAACCGGGAGGACAAAGAACCGTATCTCCACCCTGAAGCAAAGACAGAGGCAGAATTCTAGAAGACCCCCAGTATTCATAAATTTCACCCACACTTTTAACTATTTGCTAGCCAAGCTAAATGTCCACAATATGACCTAATCCATAGGGTTTCATTGGCTGATTTTCTGAAGCAGATCACCAGACCTTTCCTCCTAGTCTGTCTTAGCCCGGAGGCTCCACTGAAACCTGTCCACCACGAGTGACCCTGCTGGTATTTGAGATACCGGTGGCATAGCTTCTAGCATCATAGTAACGTGGAAGCCACCACGGTATGACAAAGCGACAGATGAGTGGTGGGACTTCAATACTATCGTCAGCAGCTCCATACAATGCTTCCCAGGACTCTTATGCTGTTCTAAGGTTGGTTACTTCATCTTTACAACAACCCTATGATATAGTGTCATTATGGTCCCTAGTTTACTTTGACGAAAATGGGGTAAAGAAAAGTTAAGGAAATTGCTGAAGGGTCACATGGCTAGAAAGTGGTCAAGCCAGGTAGCCTGGTTCTAGCGCTCATAGTTGCAACCATTACACTATGTAACCTATCAGTGAAACTCTTATTTATCCATGAAAAAGTAAACTATAGGCAAGAATGAAAAACAAGCATGATGATTAATTTAAACAGAAGGCTAGGAATTTCTAAAGTTCCATTCAGTAAAATTGGGGATAGAGTAGAGGTGTTAAGAATCTTGTGATTATAAAGTATACAGTCATGATAATCCATAGTCCACTAAAGTTAAGAAACATTTCAAACAAAGGATATGCACTTCAATTTCCTAATCCACGCCAAAGAAACAATATATATGGTAGACACTCTGGTAGGGTTCTCACCGTGACTCTCTTCATATCTAGCTGGCGCAGCTGCATCATATTCTGAAGGATGGTGTGTTTGTACCATGACTCTTGAGCTATTGGATTGCCATCAAAAGTGATGTCTGAGAGGGAACTAGAGTCAGCAAGGCAGGAAACATTCTCAAAACTGCAGGAAAGATAAAAACCACGGGATTATTCAGAGGTCTTCAAAAAGCACTTTCATTTTTTTAACAGACTTTAATTTTTAGACCAGCTTTAGATTTGCAGAAAAATTGAGAAGCTGGTACAGACAGTTCCCATATACACTGTAGTATTTGTCCGGTTTCTCCACCCTGAACTCTGGCAGTAAGTCACTATGAGCAGCCCATATTTAAGGAGTAGGAAATTAAACTCCTCCTCCTTGAGGGCACAGTGTTTACGTAAATTATGTGGAATTATTCTTCCCAGGAGATTTGTCTTTTTCCCAACATTTATTTATTTATTCAATCATTCATTTATATTAGAATGAATTCATGAATATTTACTCTATTCTTTGGGCCATAATCCAACACTATTCTATTTCGTTGTTCAAATTGATCCAGCTTGGGTCACTGGGAGCTCTTTCAGTTGGTTCCTGTTTACCTGTAACATATTCACATCCAGGTATTTTTTCTTTCGTTTGTTTGTTTAGCACTTCCTTACTTTCTGGCACTACATGGTGCTCCAGCCTCATATATTTCTTTATCTCCTGCCCCAGTTTTAGGATCAGCCATTTCTCCAAGGAGCCCTGGCTCCTTTTACCAGAGAATGTATTAGAAACCAAGATCTGGGTGCTAGGTTACTTTTTTGCTACTGTGGTATCATTACTTTTAGCCCCTCTCAACTGACAGAACAAGGAAGTACGTGTGTGAATACTAATATATGTATATACACATATCTATAAATATATCTCTATGTAATCATTTGTGTCTATATTAAGTTAAACAAGAGGTCATACTGGTGTCTCCAACTCTAGTCCATTACCAAATGGATCACTGCAGCCTCCTCCCTTTGGTTATTAGTAAATTCCTGCTCCGACAGTAAGATACCAGGCTCCCAACATCTGCCGTGCTTTAAGTTAATTGTTCGCTTCCAATATACAAGTATAGTGGTATCAGAATTGTTAACCTGTACTCCCATGAGAAATAACTTTCTCAACTAGAATACAGTGATTATATGTAATTTCTCCTGCATTTTAGTCTTACAGACTCATTTCCAGAGTGACTTAGGTCAGTACCTTGTTCCACCACCCCTTTCAGTGAGGTTGCTTCAGACAGTTGAAATGTAGTTAGTCTTTCATCAGAGTCTGCCAACCCTCCTGGGAACCCCCAACCTTTTAAGAATTTTTTAATTTGCATACATTACGGTTTATTCTTTGTGCTGTAAAGTTCTATGGGTTTTGACAAATGTATAATGTCAAGTATCCATCATTAAAATATCATACAGAATAGTTTCACTGCCCTAAAAAAGGCCCTGTGCTTTACCTATTCAATTCTTCTCCACTACCCCCAATTCCCTGGCAACCATTGGCTGCTTTTAGTTTTTGGTGGTTATTAGTAAAGATGCTATAAACATTCACACGCAGGTTTTTGTTTGGACATGTTTTTTACTCAACTGGCTAAATACCTAGGAACATAATCGCTGGATCATATAGTAAGATTATGTTTAGCTTTGTGAGAAACTGCCAACGTGTCTTCCAAAGCGGCTGTACCATTTTGCATTCCTAGCAATTCTGGAACCTCACCAGCATTTAGCATTGTCAGTTTTTTGGATTTTGGCCATTTTTTTTTTTAATAGGTATATACTCGGAAGACAGACCTGATTATCTGCTTCTGAAAGTTCACAGCCTTGAAAAACCTATGGAGCAATAATTCTATCCTGCACACACGGGGGCACAACGAGTAGGAATCTAATGGATGGCAACTAATGACAACAACAAATAGGTATGTAGTAGTATCTCATTGTTTTAATTTGCAATTCTCTAATGACAAATCATGTTGAGCATTCTCATGTTCTTGTTTGCCATCTGTGTATCTTCTTTCTATTTTCAAATCTTCCCATTTTTAAATTGGGTTCTTTGTTTTTTTATTGTTGAGTTTTAAGAGTTTGTTGCGTATTATGGATACAAGCCTTTTATCAGATACGTGTTATGCAAATATTTCTCGAAGCCTATGACTTGTATTTTCATTCTCTTAACAGTGTCTTTCCTGGAGCAGAAGTTATTAATTTTAATGAAGTCCAACTTATCAATTTTCTCTTTCACAAACTGTGCTTTTAGTGTTGTATCTAAAAACTCACTGTCATACCCAAGGTCACCTAGATTTCTTCCAGAAGTTTTATAGTTTTGTATTTTACATTTAGGTTTATGATCCATTCTGAATTAATTTTGTGAAAGTTGTAAGGTCTATGTCTAGTTTTATTTTTGTTTTTCCACTGTCTAATTGTTCCAGTACCATTTGTTGAAAAGACTATTCTTTCTGTATTGGATTCCCTTTGCTCCTTTGTCAAATATCAGTTGACTGTATTTCTGGGCTTTCTATTCTGTTCCACTAATCTAAGTCTTTTTTTTTTTTTTTTTTTTTTTACCAATACCATGCTGTCTTGATTACTGTAGTTTCATAGTAAGTGTTGAAGTAGGGCAATGTGAGTTCTTCAACTTTGTTTTTCTTCAGTATTGTGTTCGCTATTCTAGGTCTTAGTCTTTCCATATAAAGTTCATCAATATCTACAAAATAGCTTGCTGGGATTTTGTTAAGAATTTTCATTTTTTTAAGAAGGCACTAATCACTTTTCCCTTCCTAGAGCAGCTTGGTAAAGCTCACCTTAAATTAGAATCATTTTCATTCAATGACTTAACTAACTAATGTTAACACTTACACTTAAAAGTACTTTATTTATTCAGGTACTATACTGACTATCCCTTCTTCCTGTGCTAAGAAAAGCTAGAGGATATAGAATTTTTGTGATACATAAAACAAAAACCTACCTGCTAATCAGCCATCTAAGATACAACTATTGGTTTCTTCTAGTCTGGAGCAAAGGAGAGTGAAAAAAACCAAAGACTCAAGGGAGCAATTAGTCCAAAAGACTAATGGACCACATGAATTGGAGCCTACACAACCCTGAGACCAGAAGAACTATATGGTGCCTGGTACCACTACCTACCATGCTGACTGGGATCACAATAGAGAGTTCCAGACAGAGCAGGAGAAAAATGTAGAAGAAAAAGTCAAATTCACAAAAAAGATCAGGCTTACTGGTCTGACCTAGACTATGGCCCTAAGACACCTTTCTGACCTGGAACTGAAGCCATTCTCGGAAATAACCTTCCAGCCAAACAACAGACCCAAAGCTCACTGCTGTGAGTCGATTCTGATTCATAATGACCCTATAGGACAGAGTAGAACAGTCCCAGAAGGTTTCCAAGGCTGTAATCGTTACAGAAGCAGACTGCCACATCTTTCTTCCACAGAGAGGCTGTTGGGTCCAAACAGCTGACTTTTTGGTTACCAGCCTAGTGCTTAATCACTGCACCACCAAGGCACCTTCAACAATAGACAAGCCCATAAAATAAACAATAATACCTGAAAGGAATGTGCTCCTTAGAACAATCAATTATAGGCTATCAAAAGGGCAATATTTGCCGCAAAGCAAACATGAGAAGGCAGGAAGGGGCAGAAAACCAGGGCAAAAATGGGGAGAGTACTGACACATTGCGGACCATGAAGCCAAGGCCTGAAACACTTCGTGTACAAACTACCAAATGGGAATCTAATTTGCTCTGTAAGCTTTCACCTAATGTACAACCAAAAAAAAAAAAAAAAACTTAACTGCTGACAATTTAAGGTTGAGGCCAAGTTTATAACAAGAATAAAGTTCACTATGTTTGTACTGGAGCCCTGGTGGTGCAGTGGTTAAGACTCAGCTGCTAACCAAAAGGTCACCAGTTCAAGTCCACCAGCCGCTCCTTGGAAACCCTATGGGGGGCAGTTCTACTCTGTAACATACGGGATTGCTATGATATAGAACTGACTCCATGACAATGGATTTGGATTTGTTTTTTAACATAAAAAAGAATACCTGGGTGGTGCAAATAGTTAATACACTTGGATGCTAACCAAAAGGCTGGTGGTTCAAATCCACCAGAGGCACCTCAGATCACAGGCCTGGTGATATACTTCTGAAAAATCTGCCACTGAAAATCCTATGAAGCATACAGTTCTACTCTGACACACACAGGGTCAAAATCTACTAGACAGCACCTAGTTTTTACCATCAAAAACAGAAAGAGTAGCAGTGCACACAGAATAACAACCAGGCTTTTGTCTTAGATGAATAATTGGGAATGATGGTTACAAGGGTGTATACTTTGTCAAAATTCATTAAACTCTATAATTAAAATGGGTGCATTTTATTACATGTAAATTAGATCTCAAAAATTGATTTTCAGAGAAAATTTTAAGTTAAATTAAATATATATTTGGATATGTAGGTGGTATAAGCAGTATGCACTCGACTACTAACCTAAAGGCTAGCAGTTCACACCCACCCAGCGGCACTGCAAAAGAAAGGCCTGGTGATCTGTTTCCATAAAGGTTACACCCAAGAAAACCCTGTGGAGTAGTTCTACTCGGTAACACACAGGGCTTCCATGAGTTGCAATCAACTCAACAGCAATGGGTTTGGTTTGTGTGTGTGCGTGTGTGTGTGTGCATTTGAAAGATTATCTTTTCATCTATGAGATCTCCTTTATCTGAAAGAATATGCTACACTAGTAGCCAGGGGCTATTACGGCATGTTTCAAAAAGGCTCTCATTGCGTCTTCCTCCAACTACTACAAGATGGGCTCACTAATTTCAAGCTTGAGATATGAGCTAATGTAAAAGCAAAGGCAAGAGAGCCAGTAGATGGTCTAGACTGAAGCACATTTTCCTTCATTGAACAGAACTAAATTGTAAGCTTCTTGAAAGCTGGAAAAGTGCTGTGACCACTTCCCCAACATCTAACAGAGTAGCTAGCACGTAAAAGGTGTGCAATAAAATTTTAATCAATGAATGAATATGATGAATTGAAATTATTCCAGAGGGCTCATCCTTGATTAAAAAAATTAATAAGTACATTTTCTTATACTATTCTTGGAATGAGTGTTTAAGAGATAATATTTAAGAACCATTATGACCTGATAAAACAAAACAAAAAAAACAAACCCAGTGCCATCGAGTCGATTCCATTCATCACTAATCAGGGAGATGCACTCAAAAGCAGAAATATTATGTCCAGAAGCACAGGGAAGCTGTAGAACTTTATTTTATTGTAGGTAGATTCTAATCTCATTATAATTTACTATTTGTTTAAAGGCTAGACTGCAGAAAAACTACAGTTTGTTTCTTATTGCTAAGTATAATTTTAAACTAAAATGATTATAAGAGTTCTCTGCCCTACTTCACAGGTATTCCTTTGGGAAATGGAATTAATCTAATAATTACCAAATAGGTGTTGTTGCACACAACATAAACAATGTCTTCCTTTAATTCAAGTCTAAAACACTTTTGTTGGTATAGAAGAAAACAGTATGCCCAGTGAGGGCAGTCATTATAAATACCTCAGAGATCTAAAAGATCTGTTGATGCTCATCTGGTCTATGTCTGTGCTTTAAGCACAACAAAATAGAGGCACCAGGAACAGGAAAATCATTGCAATCACTGGCAACCGCTCCCAAATCAGCTGCTGGTGTTGATACCCAGACTGAAAGTTTTATGCTTTCAATAGTTTTATTAAAGTGAAAAATAAACCCGTATCTGATCCAGAAGATTCCTCACGAAACTTCATTTCCATCTGTAAGGCATTTGACCAATAAACATGCCAGACATTCCTAGAAACACACTGACAAAGTACATATGATTTTAAAGACGCTCTCTAGCCAAATAAAACAATACTCTTTAAGTACAAATACAAGCTAATGAAGGGTTATATACTACCTAACCAAAGAAATCAAAATCAGATTGTTAAAAAAAAACTGGAAACAGGACAGTAAGTACAGTGCAGTGGCTTTTAAAAACAGTCTCCACACCCCTCATTTGCTCATCTCTTCAGAGTACCAAGAATGGAAAAGCTTTGGTTCAACGGTTGACATTTAATTTATAATCTGACTTTAATCTTTTTCCAGAATACTCATACATTTGTTCTTCCCCTAGTAGTCTCCTCCCAAAGCCACATCTGCTTCCTATCTGTTACAGAACCTATAGAGGAACAAGCTGTCCCTACTAACCAAAACTCACATCTCAAAAGGAAAACATTTTTGACCATTTTATGCTTATTTAACACAACACAGAGAAAGAAATAAAATTCCCATATATGCACATATACCACATAGATATAGAACTAACAATTCCCAAGTATGTCAAATTCTTCCAATTAGAAAGTTTTCCCCCAAATTGGGTTTGTTGCTGTCAGGTGCCATCAAGTTAGGTGCTTTAATTTTTACTCTTTCATAACAATAAGGTACGATATACTCTGAAATAATGAAAAGCTCACTTATTTTATAATGATCAGTGAGAACTTTACTCAATTGTTCCATGTGCCTAGCAGGCTGAAATGAAATAGAACAGTAGAATAAGTCAGCAAGCATGCCCATAGGGATTGAAATGTACATAACTGAAAAACATAAAATAACTAGAAAGAGCTATAAAATAGTATATGATTAAGTATAAAAGGTAAGGCACAGTTAAAGAGTGTATAATGCAGGTGTTTGCATTTCTGACAGAACGATGAACTATGCTTGTGGACTGAGGTTCTTGCTGAAAACTACAAATGCTGTATAAAATATATTTTAAAATATCTTCTCAAATACATCCCTGAATTGCTAAAAAATAAGGAATATTCAGGTCAAAAAAAAAAAAAAAGTAAAGGTGGAAACCCAGTGAAGTAATCAGAACATTGAAAATGACTTTTTGTCAGTAGGTCATTTGCTGAATTCAATGAACTTGAGTTTTGGTTAATATGGTCTTTATAGTGGGGGACAGAAGATAAATCCCAGGGACCATCCAAGATGGACAGTCTAACTAGAGACCCAATCCATAAATCTGGTACTCCACGGGCTATACCCTCAATATAAGGGTGAAATAATTACAAACATTCTTACCCTGTATACCAGAAATATTATCTATCTCAAATCTTGGGGCTAAGTAGAAGAAAATTCTTCCCGGATTACTTGTAACCACAAACCACAATTTGCGGCCTGAATCCAGTCTAAAATGTTTCAAGAGGAGAACTGATTTTTTTGAAGAGGTCCAAGGCTGGGTATAGACACCTGACCAAAATAAATGAAACTCCTCTTTGGAGGAACCTCTCTTCATATAGCACCACCCATTTGTCTGTGGAAAGAGTCGATTGAGAAGTTTAATATTATCAGTCAAGACAGAGCCAGGGACCAACTATGGATTGAATTATCAACGGCTCATATGCAAGTTCAAGTTGTAGCTGAAAAAGATCAAAACAATTCTATGAGAAACGAAGTGTGTTAATCTTTTGGATTTCTAGTTGCTGTTTCTATATTGTTTCTAGAAGCCTGTTTATTCTGTCGTTTTGTTCTTGTATTGTTTTCCTGAATTCTTCTATTGCTTTGTCAGTGTATTCCTTGGTTTGGTCTGTGTTTTGCCTGATCACCTTCTTAATCTCTTGGAGAGCTCCATATATTGGTCTTTTGGATTCTTTATCAGGTAGTTCCATTGCCTTATCTTCTTCCGGGAGGTTTTCTGATTTTTTATTTTGGTCACTTGCAGGAGTCATCTTGTCCTGCTTCTTCATGTGATTTGATATTGACTGTTGTCTCCGAGGCATCAATAAGTTATTATATTTATACATTTATTTGTTGTATTTTGTTTATTGCCTTGGGTGCAGGGGACGTTCTCCCTGGTTGTTGGGTTGGGTGTTCTGTGTGTGCTCCACCCCTTACTGGTTGATTGGGGCATAGGTGCCTGGGTGGGTCAGTCACCAAGTGTGTGGTGCAAAGACTGTCACCAACAGTCTTGGGTGGGGTGGGCTGGGCTGTGTGGGGGTATTTGGAGCAGGCACAGGTCTCTGGTTGTGGTGGAGGGCTGTGTTCCCTGGTGCCCAGATGCAGGGCATGTCCCTGTCCACTACAGCATGTAGTGGGGCAGGGGGCAGCACAGCCAGTCCTTGGGCACCTGATGCCACTGGGCTGGAGGGATTAGGGGTTGCCACAATTCTCAGGTCCCTGTCGTGGGTGGCTAGATGGAGTGGATGGTACCACTGACTCTCAGGCCCCTGATGTGGGTAGGTGAGGCCCTTTCTTAGGGGGCAGGGCAGTGTCAGATGCCACAAACATGCAGCTCCAACTGCTGCATGTGAAAATGGGCTTCAGGTGGATGCCTTGTCCAATTCATCCTGATGAGGGTGTGCCATGTCAGATTAGCCAGCAAGACACTAGTGTGAGTAATTGGCGGGAGTGAAGGTCACCACAGGCCCGTGGACCCCCGACACAGTAGCTGGGCAAAGGAGTGGGTGCCTCCAGATGGAGCCGTGAGTTCCCAGCTTAGGGGACATGATGGTGTTGAATGCCACCAGGACTGGTGTCAGAGTGGGTGGGAGTGGATTAGGAGAAGTGAGTACTCCTCAGCTGTAGAGCTTTGGTGGGAGGAAGAGTTATGGTGTGTGTGCAATGGCTTGGGAATTTGCACTTAACTTTCACTGGCCTGGTGTTGTTCCTGTCTGGTTCTGGACGTGTGTGCAGATTCACTGTTGTATGGCTGTACCAGGTGGAGTGGGCTTTAACTTGGGATGTTGCTGCTTGCCTCAACCTGTGTGTGCTCTGCAGATTCAACTAGATGGATACAAGCGATCCCGCAATCCGTAATTCCCCATTTTCGCTGTTTTTTGAATTGTCTTTCCTTCTACCTGTTACTCAGTCTGATTCTTCAGCTTTGTTTTTAATGCTTAGGGTTCCTAGTTTGTCATATATATCCGATTCACTTGTTTTTTTGGGTCTTTGTTGTAAGAGGAATGACAGGGAGTGTCTGACTATTCTGCCATCTTGGCCCTGCCTCTCATAATATATAAATTATCAAACAATATAATTAATATTACATGCTAGCAAAATTTTGCTGAAGATAATACAAAAATGGCTGCAGCCACATATCAACAGGGAACTGCCAGAAGTTCAAGCCAGATTCAGTAGAGGATGTGGAACAAGGGATATCATTGTTGATGTCAGGTGAACGCAGAGAATATCAGAAAAATGTTTACCTGTGTTTTATTGACTATGTGAAGGCATTCAGTTGTGTGGATCACAACAAATGGGTAGCATTACAAAGAATGAGAATTCCAGAACACTTAATTGTGCACCTGTAGAACCTGTACAGGGATCAAGAGGCAGTCGTTTGTACAGAACAATGGGATACTGAATAGTTTAAAATTGGAAAAGATGTGAAGCCAGGTTGTATCCTTTTACCTTACTTATTCAATCTGTATGCTGAATAAGCAATCCAAGAATCAGAACTATATGAAGAAGAACATGCTGTCAGGATTGGAGGAAGACTCATTTACAACCTGCAATATGCAGATGACAAAACCTTGCTTGCCAAAAATGAAGATGACTTGAGGCACTTACTGATGAAAGTCAAAGACTACAGCCTTCAGATTACACCTGAACATAAAAAGAAATCTTCACAACTGGACTGATAAACGACATCATGATAGAGAATAAATTGAAGTTGTCAAGGATTTCATTCTACTTAGATCAACAATCGATACCCATGGAACCAGCAGTCAAAAAATCAAATGACATATTTCATTAGGAATATCTTCTGTAAAAGACCTCTTAAAAGTGTTAAAAAGCAAAGACGTCACTTTGAGGACTAAAGTGCGTCTGACCCAAGCCATGGTCTTTTCAACTGCCTCAAATGCGTGTGAAAGCTGGACAATGAAAAAGGGAAACAGAAGAACAGATGCACTCAACTTTTGGTGTTGGTGAAGGATAATGAATATACCATGGACTTCAGAAGAACAAACAAATCCATGCTGCTGGAAGTACCACCAGTATGCTCCTTAGAAATGAGGATGTCAAGACTGTCTTGCTTTACTTCAGATGCATCATCAGGAAAGACCAATTGCTAGAAAAGGGTATCATGTCTGGTAAAGTAGAAGGTCAGTGAAAATGAAGGATGGATTGACATGGTGGCTGCAGTAATGGGCTCAAACATACCAAAGATTGTGAGGATGGTGCAGTACTGGGCGATGTTCCATTCTGTTATATGTAAGCTTGCCATCAGTTAGAGCTGACTCAACGGCAACTTATAACAACAATCTTCATATAGGACCTCAACAAATTTCCAAAGATAAAG
This sequence comes from Elephas maximus indicus, assembly GCF_024166365.1. Classification (NCBI taxonomy): domain Eukaryota; kingdom Metazoa; phylum Chordata; class Mammalia; order Proboscidea; family Elephantidae; genus Elephas; species Elephas maximus. Next base: position 61,202,364 of record NC_064831.1, on the reverse strand, counting down.
TACCAAGAAAAATGAACAGCTCAAGTTTAAAAGTCACAGTACACAGAAGGAAATAAGGCACACCAATTGGCTAAGACTTCAGATAATGGGATTATAAAACACAGAAAACAGAAAAAACTATAGTATGTTTCAAGAAATAAAAAGAGATTTGAAACCATGAATGTAGTCCCAGGCCAACTGAAAAGATACAGAACTCCTAGAAATAAAAACATAAAGAAATTAGAATAAAAAGTTTAGAAGTAGTGGTTGGAGATAAAGAAAATCAAGCACTTATCCTGCGTTTCTTATACAAACTGTTCTTCAGGGTAACCAAGCAGATAATAATGAAAAGTTCTTCTTTACAGGGTAATTATGGCTAAAAAAATGAAGAAAGAATGACAGAATATCATTTTTTTAATTTAAGGAGACATTTTATTTTGGATGCATGAAGTATTTGGATGTACTATCAAAGGCTGGCTGTGCAGATCTCCACTAGACACTCTCTTCTATGAAGAGATGCAAGGGATTTTTAATTAGAACCTTAATGACTGGCAAGTAAATGTTTCCTTAAGGACTGCTTAACATGGCATTACTGGTCAAGTCGTTCTAAATAATTTAAACTATCCTGTTAAAGCCCCAGGACAACATCTATGCACTTTTTCTTTCATTCAGAGAGAGAAAACAAATATATAGTACAGAAAACATAAACATACTATTATAGAGTCAGCTTCGAACACTGTTGTTGTTAGGTATCATTGAGTCACTTCCAGCTCATAGTGACCCTACGTACAACAGAACAACTGTGCCCGGTCCTGTGTCATCCTCACAACTGTTGCTATGCTCTAGCCCATTGATGCAGCCACTGTGGCAATCCATCTCCTTGAAGGTCTTCCTCTTTTTCATTGACCCTCTACTTTACCAAGCATGATGTCCTTTTCCAGGGACTCGTCCCTCCTAAAAACAAGTCAAAAGTACATGAGACAAAGTCTGGAGAATATCATCATTTTGTAACTCCTAATAAAATAATGAGGGCATTGGCGGTTCAATGGTAGAATTTTTGCCTTCCATGCTAGAAGCCCAAGTTTAATTCCTGGCCAGTGCACTTCATGTACAGCTATCCCTCGTCTGTGAGTGGAGGTTTGCGTGCTGAACAGGTATTACTGGAGCTTCCAGACTGAGATGGACTAGGAGGTAAGGCCTGGAGAACTACTTCTGAAAATCAGCCAATGAGAAGCGGAGCCAAGATGGCAGAATAGACAGACACTTCCAGTGAGCCCTCTTTATAACAAAGACCTGAAAAACAAGTGAAATGACTATATTTATGACAAGCTAGGAGCACTGAGCATTAAAGGCAAGCCTAGAAAATGAACTAAGGGGCAGGGGGAGGAAGAGACCATTCAGAAGCAGAGAGGAGTTACCGGACCTGAATTGTGGGGAGCCCTCAAACACTATTCCCAGAGCAGTGGCGGCAGTGGGCTGGTACTAGCATTCGGCCGCACTTTCCTCAGGGAGAAGCAGCCAGCCGCACAGCCCATTCACACCTCCGGAACCAGAGAAGAACGATGCTCTCGGGAAAAGCTGAGTACTTTTTTGTGTATATTTTAACATGCCCCCCCCCACCCCCAAGGCAGCTTCAGCGGCTGAATTCCCTGGGCCTGAGATAGGCCCTGTTGAGTGCCTAAAGCCATCCTCCCAGTATTGGAGAAGGAAAAAATTTGCATTTGGGGTAAAAGATAATTTGCCTGCTCCACCAACTGGGGGAGCTCAGGACAGAAGCGGCTCCTATACAGGCATAAATGGTCTGTGGACCTGTGTGGGCCTACATCAGGAGAATAGGCCGTTGTTGGCAGACTCCAACCATTTCAGCTGTGCGGTGGAGAGGTGGGTGTTTGATGTTTGACATTGCTTTGTCTATTAAACAGGGTCCTCGCCTATCCACATCAGGGGCCTAAGGACTGGTAGCTCCACTCAGGTCACCCAGCCACCTGTGACAAGGTTCCAAAGATAACTGGTATCTCCCAGTCCTTACAACCAAAAACACTGGGTGCCCATGGTCTGTCTGCAGAACCCACCCACCCGCATGCTCTAGGGAACAGGGACGTGCTTTCCTCAGAGACACTGGTGGGTCAGTTCTCAACCCCCTGCCTTATTCAGAGCCTGACCCCTGCTGCAACAAGATACCAGTACCTACGCCAATCACCCCTGCCCCTCTAAGACTGTAGGGCAGAGCCTATACCATATACTTGATGATCAGCTACCTGGAAACCTAAGCTGAATTCATACAAGAAAAGTGAATGGACTCCTAGACTGATATACCTGATAACAGCTCTAGCCATCTGGGGGCAGAATGTTGGAGCTCCAAAGGTGAAAACAATCAAGCTAGCTCACTCAAGCAACCCATTTGGGCATATCAAAACAAAACAAAGCAAGAAGCTACGACAGAGTAAGCAAACATAAACTAATACTATAACTTATAGATGGCTTGGAGACAACAGTCAATATCAAGTCACCTAAAGAAACAGACCATGATCACCTCAACAAGCTCTCAAGACAAAGAATACAGGGATCTTCTAGATGAAAGCGCATTCCTGGAATTGCCAGAGGCAGAATACAAAAGTTAAACATACAGAACCCCTCAAGACATCAGGAAGGAAATGAGGCAATACGCAGAACAAGCCACGAAACACACAGATAAAGCAATTGAAGAAATTAGAAACATTATTCAGGAACATAATGAAAAAATTTAATAAGCTGGAAAAATCCATAGACAGACAGCAATCAGAAATTCAGAAGATTAACAATAAAATTACAGAAGTAGACAACTCAACAGAAAGTCAGAGGAGCAGAATTGAGCAAGTAGAAGCCAGAATTTCTAAACTTAAAGATAAATCACTTGGCACTAATATATTTGAGGGAAAATCAGATAAAAAAAATTTTCAAAAATGAAGAAAGCTTAAGAATCATGTGGGACTCTATCAAGAGAATAACCTATGAGTGATTGGAGTACCAGAACAGGGAGGGATAGCAGAAAATACCAAACCAAAAAACCAAATCCAGTGCTGTCGAGTCGATTCCAACTCATAGCGGCCCTACAGGACAGAGTAGAACTGCCCCACAGAATTTCCAAGGAGCGCCTGGCGGATTCGAACTGCCAACCCTTTGGTAAGCGGCCATAGCACTTAACCACTATGCCACCAGGGATTCCAACAGAAGATACAGAGAGAATTATTGAAGATACGTTGGCAGAAAACTTCCCTGATATTGTGAAAGATGAGAAGATATCTATCCAAGATGATCATCGAACTCCACATAAGGTAGATGTTAAAAGAAAGTCACCAAGACATATTATAATCAAACTTGCCAAAACCAAAGATAAAAAGAGAATTTTAGAGTGGCTAGGGATAAACGAAAAGCCACCTACAAAGGAAAGCCAGTAAGAATACACTTGGACTACTGGGCAGAAACCACACAGGCAAGAAGGCAATGGGATGACTTATTTAAAAAATTGAAGGAAAAAGATTGCCAGCCAAGAATCATATATCCAGCAAAACTGTCTCTTAAATATGAAGGTGAAATTAGGACATCTTCAGATAAACAGAAGTTTAGGGAATTCGTAAAAACCAAACCAAAACTACAAGAAATACTAAAGGGAGTACTCTGGTTAGAAAATCAATAATATCAGGTATCTACCCAAGACTAGAACACTGGGCAGACCAATCAGAAGGCAACCCAGACAGGGAAATCAAAAAATCAAAGCAAGATTAAAAAAAAAAAAAGCTCAAAACAGGGTAACAGCGATGTTATTATACAAAAGAAAACAACATTAAAGCAATAAAGAGGGGCTAAGAAATGTAATTACAGACCTTCCATATGGAGAGGAAGATAAGGCGACACAAAGAAATAAAAGCTAGGTTTAAATTTAGAAAAATAAGGGTAAATAATAAGGTAACCACAAAGGAGACAAACTATCCTACTCATCAAAATAAAATACAAGAAAAAAATAGAGACTTGGCAGAATCAACGTCGACAACAACAAATATGAGGAAAGACAATATATAATTTTACTCAGTACATAAAATTAAGTGGAAAAGAGAAACTGTCAACAACACACACAAAAAGACATCAAAATGATGGCACTAAATTCATACCTATCCATAATTACGCTGAATGTAAATGGACTAAATGCACCAATAAAGAGACAGAGAGTGGCAGAATGGATTAAAAAACAAGATCCGTCTAAATGCTGCCTACAAGAGACACACCTTAGACTTAGAGACACAAACAAACTAAAACTCAAAGGATGGAAAAAAATATATCAAGCAAACAACAATCAAAAAAAAGCAGACGTGGCAATATTAATTTCTGACAAAATAGATTTTAAAGTTAAATTCATCATAAAGGGTAAGGAAGGGCACTATATAATGATTAAAGGGACATTATGCCAAGAAGATAGAACCGTATTAAATATTTATGCACCCAATGACAGGGCTGCAAGATACATAAAACAAACCTATCAGCATTGAAAACTGAGATAGACAGCTCCACCATAATAGTAGGAGGCTTCAACATACCACTTCCAGTGAAGGACAGGACATCCGGAAAGAAGCTCAATAAAGACAAGGAAGGTCTAAATGCCACAATCAACCAACCTGACCTTATAGACATATACAGAACACTCCACCCAACAGCAACCAAGTATACTTTCTTTTCTAATGCACATGGAACATTCTCTAGAATAGACCACATATTAGGTCATAAAGCAAGCCTTAGCAGAATCCAAAACACTGAAATATTACAAAGCATCTTCTCTTACCATAAGGCCATAAAAGTGGAAATCAATAACAGAAAAATCAGGGGAAAGAAATCAAACACTTGGAAACTGAACAATACCCTGCTCAAAAAAGACTGGATTACAGAAGACATTAAGGACGGAATAAAGAAATAAATAGAATCCAATGAGAATGAAAACACTTCCTATCAGAACCTTTGGGACACGATGAAAGCAGCGCTCAGAGGTCAATTTATATCAATAAATGCACACATACAAAATGAACGGGCCAAAATCAAAGAATTATCCCTACAACCGGAAGAAATAGAAAGAGAGCAACAAAAGAAACCCTCAGGCACCAGGAAAACAAATAATAAAAATTAGAGCAGAACAAAATGAAATAGAAAACAGAAAAACAATTCAAAGAGTTAACAAGACCAAAAGGTGGTTCTTCGAAAAAAATCAACAAAATTGATAAAACATTGGCCAAACTGACAAAAGAAAAACAGGAGAAGCAAATAACCCGAATAAGAAATGTGACGGACAATATCACAACAGACCCAACTGAAATTAAAAGAATCATATCAGATTACTACGAAAAACTATACTCAAACAAATTTGAAAACCTAGAAGAAATGGCTGATTTCCTAGAAACACACTACCTACTTAAACTAACAAGAACAGAGGTAGGACAACTAAATAGACCCATAATAAAAGAGGAGATTGAAAAAGTAATCAAAAAACTCCCAGCAAAAAAAAAGCCCTGGTGTGGACAGCTTCACTGCACAGTTCTACCAAACATTCAGAGAAGAGCTAACCCCACTACTACTAAAGGTATTTCAGAGCATAGAAAAGGACGGAATACTCCCAAACTCATTCTATGAAGCCAGCATATCCCTCATACCAAAACCAGGTAAAGACACCACAAAAAAAGAAAATTACAAACCTATCTCCCTCATGAACTTAGATGCAAAAATCCTCAACAAAATTCTAGCCAACAGAATTCAACAACACATCAAAAAATAATTCACCACGACCAAGTGGGATTCATACCACATATGAAGGGATGGTTCAACGTTAGAAAAACAGTTAATGTAATCCATCACATAGATAAAACAAAAGACAAGAATCACATGATTTTATCAATTGATGCAGAAAAGGCATTTGACAAAGTTCAACGCCCATTCATGATAAAAAACTGTAAGCAAAATAGGAATAGAACGAAAATTCCTCAACATAATAAAGGGCATTTATACAAAGCCAACAGCCAACATCATCCTAAATGGAGAGAGCCTGAAAGCATTCCCCCTTGAGAACGGGAATCAGACAAGCATGCCCTTTATCACCGCTCTTATTCAACATTGTGCTGCAAGTCCCAGCCAGAGCAGTTAGGTTAGACAAAGAAATAAAGGGCATCCAGATCGGCAAGGAAGAAGTAAAATTATCTCTATTTGCAGATGACATGATCTTATACACAGAAAACCCTAAGGAATCCTCCAGAAAACTACTGAAACTAATAGAAGAGTTCAGCAGAGTATCGGGATACAAGGTAAACATACAAAAATCAGTTGGATTCCTCTACACCAACAAAAAGAACATCAAAGAGGAAATCACCAAATTGATACCATTTACACTAGCCCCCAAGAATATAAAATACTTAGGAATAAATCTTACCAGAGATGTAAAAGACTTATACAAAGAAAACTACAATACACTTCTGCAAGAAACCAAAAGAGACCTACGTAAGTGGAAAAACATACCCTGCTCATGGAGAGGAAGACTTAACATTATAAAAATGTCTATTCTACCAAAAGCGATCTATATATTTAATGCAATTCCGATCCAAATTCCAATGACATTCTTTAATGAGATGGAGAAACAAATCACCAACTTCACATGGAAGGGAAAGAGGCCCTGGATAAGTAAAGCATTGCTGAAAAAGAAGAACAAAGTCGGAGGCCTTACTCTACCTGATTTTAGAACCTATTGTACCGCCACAGTAGTCAAAACACCCTGGTACTGGTACAACAACAGATACACAGACCAGTGGAACAGAATTGAGAATCCAGACACAAATCCATCCACATACGATCAGTTGATATTTGACAAAGGCCCCAAAACAGTTAAATGGTGAAATGACAGTCTTTTTAACAAATAGTGCTGGCATACCCGGATATCCATCTGCAAAAAAATGAAACAAGACCCATACCTTGCTCCATGCACAAAAGCGAACTCAAAATGGATCAAAGACCTAAATATAAAATCGAAAACGATAAAGATCATGGAAGAAAAAATAAGGACAACGCTAGGAGCCCTAATACATGGCATAAACAGTATACAAAACATTACTAACAACGTAAAAGAAAAACTAGATAACTGGGAACTCCTAAAAATCAAACACCTATGCTCATCCAAAGACTTCACCAAAAGAGCAAAAAGATTACCTACAGACTGGGAAAAAGTTTCTAGCTATGACATTTCCGATCAGCGCCTGATCTCTAAAATCTACATGATGCTGCAAAAACTCAACAGCAAAAAGACAAATAACCCAGTTAAAAAATGGGCAAAAGATATGAACAGACACTTCACTACAAAAGACATTCAGGTAGCTAACAGATACATGAGGAAATGCTCACGATCATTAGCCATTAGAGAAATGCAAATCAAAACTACAATGAGAGTCCATCTCACTCCAACAAGGTTGGCATTAATCCAAAAACACAAAACAATAAATGTTGGAGAGGCTGTGGAGAGTATGGAACACTTATACACTGCCGGTGGGAGTGTAAAATGGTACGACCACTTTGGAATCGATTTGGCGCTTCCTTAAAAAGCTAGAAATAGAAATACCATACGATCCAGCAATCCCACTCCTTGGAATATATCCCAGAGAAATAAGAGTCTTTACAAGAACAGATATATGCACACCTGTGTTCATTGCAGCACTGTTTACAATAGCAAAAACATGGAAGCAACCAAGGTGCCCATCAATGGATGAATGGATAAATTACGGTATATTCACACAATGGAATACTATGCATCGATAAAGAACAGTGATGAATCTGTGTAACATTTCACAACATGGAGGAATCTGGAAGGCATTATGCTGAGTGAAATTAGTCAGTTTGCAAAAGACAAATATTGTATAAAACTCCTATTATAAGAACTGGAGAAATAGTTTAAACAGAGAAGAAAATATTCTTTCATGGTTACGAGAGAGAGGAGGGAGGGAGGGTGGAAGACAGGTATTCACTAACTAGATAAAAACTACTTTAGGTGACGGGAAAGACAACACACAATACAGGCGAGGTCAGCACAACTGGACTAAATGAAAAGCAGTTTCCTGAATAAACTGAACGTTTCGAAGGCCAGCGTAGCAGGGGCAGGGGCTTGGGGACCATGATTTCAGGGGACAGCTAAGTCAATTGGCATAATAAAATCTATTAAGAAAACATTCTGCATCCCACCTTGGAGAGAGGCGTCTGGGGTCTTAAACGCTAGCAAGCGGGCCATCTAAGATGCATCAATTGGTCTCAAACCACGTGGAGCAAAGGTGAATGAAGAACACCAAGGACATAAGGTAATTAGGAGCCCAAAAGACAGAAATGGCCACATAAACCAGAGACTACAACAGCCTGAGACCAGAAGAGTTATGGTGCTCAGCTACAACCGACGACTGCCCTGACTGGGAACACAATAGAGAACTCCTGAGAGAGAAGGAGGACAGTGGGATGCATACCCCAAATTCTTGTAAAAAGACCAGACTTAATGGTCTGACTGAGACTATAAGTACCCCAGTGGTCATGGCCCCCAGGCCTTCTGTTGGCCCAGGACAGGAACCATTCCCAAAGCCAACTCTTCAGACATGGATTAGACTGGACAATGGGTTAGAGAGGGATGCTGGTGAGGAGTGAGCTTCTTGGATCAGGTGGACACTTGAAACTATGTTGGCATCTCCTCCCTGGAGGGGAGATGAGAGGGTAGAGGGGCTTAGAAGTTGGCGAAATGGACACGAAAAAAGAAAATGGAGGGAGGGAGCGGGCTGTCTCATTAGGAGGAGAGCAATTGGGAGTACGTAGCAAGGTGTATATAAGCTTTTGTGTGAGAGACTGACTTAATTTGTAAACTTTCATTAAAGCACAATAAAAATTAAAAAAAAAAAATCAGCCAATGAAAACTCCATAAATCACAATGGTCTAATTAACAACTGATCATGGATGCAGGCCTGGGGAGTGTTTCGTTCTGTTGTGTATGGGGTCTCCATGAGTCAGGGGGCAACTTAATGACAGCTAACAACAACAATGTAATAAAGCATCCAGACAGTGGCCATTAATGACTGCTAAAATACTTAGGTGAAAAGATAACAGGAACTTTTTAGCCTATTTTTTAAAAAATGGAATAGGCTAACAACATCTGAACCCTATAATCAATTTTAACATTATAAAAAAAGAGACAACCAGATGTTATGTGTCTTCTACCGTAAAGGAAGTACAAAGCTTGTTTATGAAATATTTTTGCCAAAAATTTGACAAGCTTATCCAGCCTCAAAGCCACCAGTTTAGAAGAAATACAGGAGACAGTGAAAAATGTTAAACAATATCATGTAGATGCAATAAAAAAAATTAAATTCAGAATGTACAACTTTATTCATAACTCTAAACCAGAAATAACCCATGTTCATTAGCAAGACTATGGATAAATCTTTTAAAAAATAAGAAACTACTATTATACACAACATGGATGGATGTCATAGACATAATATTGAGTGAAAGACATAAGACCCCAAAAAAGTATATTCTAGATAATTCAATTCAAAGATAGGCAAAATTACATTATGGTAATAGAAATGAGAATAGTGGTTACTTTGACAGAGGTCCTGACTATGAGTGTGCACAAAAAAGAACCTTCAGGGGTGCTGGAAATGTGCTTATCTTAATATGGGTGGTGATTACATAAAAATATACGTATGTAAAAAGAAAAATATCCACTGGATATAACCATAAGAGGTCAGACCAATGGTGACTGTAGAGTCACTCTGATGGAGTAGTAGAGGCACAGGGCAGGTGAATGAGAAAGGAATAAGTGGAAAGTAACAAAAATGGATATGTTGAATGTAAGTTATTTTTTGAGAAGCATGGCTATGATGAGAGCAAAAAAAAAAAAAAAAAAGAAGAAGCATAGTTGAGCCCTGGTGGCACAAGTGATTAAGAGCTATGGCTGCTAAGCAAAAGGTTGGCAGTTCGAATTCACCAGCCACTCCTTGGAAACCCTATGGGGCAGTTCTACTCTGTCCCACAGGGTCGCTATGAGTCAGAATCGACTCGATGGCAACAGGTTTTAGGTGAGGAAGTGAGACAGAAAAGGTTGTATTAATATAAGTACGATTATAAACAGAGGGTGAAAAACAACATGTATGAAGATGTAGGAGAAAGTTAACAGATAATTTTACGTTCTTGAGAGGGTTAGAGAATTGGCCTTGGAGTTGGCCCGTTGCGATCAAGTTGATTCCAACTCATGGCGACCCCAAGTGTGTCAGAATAGAACTGCTCCATAGAGCTTTCGATGGCTGATTTTTTGGAAGTAGACCACCAGGCCTTTCCTCTGAGGTGGGTAGGCTTGAACTGCCAACTTTTTGGTTAACAGCTGAGTGTGTTCACTGTTTGCACCACCCCGGGGACTCCACCTCTAATATAACCCTCTATTATTATATATGCAGTGAGTCAAGAAAGACAAACAGAATATTACTCAGTTTTACCTGTATGGTGAGAATATAAGCGAGTATTTTCCTTTGCTTGGTTATGTTTTTCATATTTTCTACAATAAACATGGTGTATATCTATATCTATATATATAATTAAAAAAAAGTCTGAAAATCATCCTTCATACCCCCAAGTAGACTTATTCTATGTCCCCACTGTATTTCACATTTCTAAAACCTTAATTATTACACTGCACTGTAAGAATATTTTCTCAATGGACTGTGAGATCTTTAAGGAAAGGAACTATGTGGTGCCTGCCATGATGATTAGTAGGCACTCAAACATAAATGTGGAGTAGAACTGTAAGTACAAGGAGATTAATATTACGGATATCATTTTTGAGACAGAATAATCAAGGCCATGAAAGATGAAGAGACTACAAGCAGCTGTAAAGGAAGGTGCGGGGCACTCAAACTTTGGAGAACATGAGCAAAGGCATTGTATTAGTTATCTATTGCTACAAAAAAAAAAACCATCTCAAAATAAAGTGTCTCAAAAAATAAGTCATTTATTTTGCTCACAAATTGTTAGATTTTATTCAGGCAACAGGGACAGCTCGTCTTGACTCCACACAACATCAGCTGGGATGGCTCAATGGGTTGTTAGAGGATCTCCCTTCAAGATGGATCACTCACACGGCTAGCAACTTGATGCTGGCTATTGGCTGGCACCTTGAACAAGGACTGTGGACTAGGAGCCTTGATTCCTCTCCACAGGCTGATTAGGCTTCCTCACGACATGACGGTTGGCTTCCAAGAGTAAGCACCCAAAGATCCCAAGGGATACATGGTATTTTTATGATATAGCCTTGAAAATCACTTAATGTTCCTACTACTGTACACTATTGGTTACAAAGGAGGTAACAAAGGCCTGTCCAAGTTCAAGAGGAGAAAACATAGATTCCACCCCTTGATAAGGGAATAGGAAGGTTCTAGAGTCTAGAATACAACTTGCTACAGTCAAAGAGAAGAAAACAAATATAATGTTCCTAACTGGAACAGATGTGACTGTGGGGAAGAGTGAGAAATGAGCTGAATGGATAGAGTGCCATCAGACTAAGAAGGGCCTAGAAAGCCAACAAGGAGTTGACTCAGCATTTTAGGCAACAGTGAACCTTTTAGACTCTTGAGCAACATAATCCATATTATCAGTTCTACTGGATGAAAAATGCAAAATTACATACTTGGTTCATATAAATGCATCCTCAGACTTCAAACTGATCCTCCACAATCCTTCTTTCTGTCTGCTTATACTCAGTTTCCTCAAATATGAAATCTTATCTTCTGTAACAACAGTGATCATGTTTATTTCACTAAAAAGATACAATGAATTTCCTCATGTAACCAGATGACTCAATATCTGATTCCGAATCTATTTTCTCTAAACCACCAAGGTGAGTAGAACTGAGCCTCATCATTCTTAAACAACTTCTAGCTCTTTAATAAATGTCCTAAGTGTGTAAGTTTAAATTATGACTTCTTAATTATTTTATGAGCACCCTGTAAGCAAGAAGTGTCCCTACTACCTCTTTTAGACTAAACAGACTACAAATTTTGGCACATGTTAGGCATTTATTATTTTAAATTAATATTGATATTGTAGTAATCAAGATTAACACATTGCTTTCTCTCTATTTCTTCCCTTTTAAATTTTCTTTCCTTTTTCTCTTTCTCTGTTTCTGTGCTCCATAACAAGTAAGCATCCATGTTGATTTATGTTCATTATTCTTAGTCACTAGAGTTCCTTTTCGTGCGGTCGTAGGGGTTCTTAAATGGTTCTAAAGAATCTAAAGATACCTTATAGTAAGAAGCCATCATTTTCCATCACAGAGCAGAAAGACAGTTGAGATAATAAAATTTTTCTTCACATGAATGAAAAAGATGTCTTAATTTCCTTTAGGGAAAATATTAAAATAGTTTAACCGTTTCATTATAATATTTACAAGGTTACAGATTTGAATATTCGAGAAGCTAAAGTGATACCAAATAGATAGAAACAAAAAGAAAGTTAAAAATGAGGAGATAGAGACATATAGAGTTAGACAGAAGCGAAAGAGAAAAATGTTAAATTGTCTTTTTAGTATCTTTTGTTACAATGGTATCACTGACAACAATGATGGCAATTAAATAAACAGAATTATCTATTATGTTTGTTATGCACCTGGCTGGCAGAAGACACCAGCACAGAATTGAATGTCTCAGAATTTCAAGTGATAATTCTCTGAGCTTTTCCCTGGCTACAATGATGATTTTATAGTGATAAAAAGCTAAAAAGGCAACACGGCCTAGGTATCAGATGATTCACAATGACCTTAATTGCTAAAGATAGATTTTAAGACGTGGTGATGTTCTTGTGATGCTAATTTGTGACACTGAAAGCAAACTTAAGGTTATAAAGGTAAGTTTTAATATGATGTTTGACATGTTTTTACTCATACTAAACTGATATGTGAATGTAAATAAGCCTCTTCAAATTTACAGTAGAGAATAATACGGAAGGATCCTTGAGATCTCAAAATGTGAAAGAATAATCCTAAAAGGCCTGCCCATCTTAGCCAGACAGCATGGCTGTCAGGAAAATTTCAGTACGAAACCCGTACTGGTGAATACAACATCATTTCCTCTAAGATTTCATCACAACATTAAATATTCATTGTAGTGCTTTTGACTTTCCAAGTAATTTTTAATATAATAGCATAATGCAGCACTGGTATTTATATTTTCATATTAAAACAAAATATTTCTGAAAACTCTCATTTGATACACTAGTCAAGTCAGAAGAATAGCAACATGAATAATGTATTCATTCAGGAACCAGAGGGCTTTCCTCTAAACTGAATGGCATCATCTTAGGATACTCCTAAATACATCATATTCGTTCATTCACATGGAAGACAACAATTTTTATATATTCAGTTTCCCAGGTAATAAATAACTCCAACTACATGGGCACAGTTGCATAGTTAAGGGAGTTTTAACTGCATATTACAAACTGTTAGCTATCTGCAGCCTTTGGGAAAGGGATAGTTAACAGTAGCATGTTGTACTGCAATTTTGTTTTAATCTTTAAAAGAAAAAAGTTTAAAGAGTGCTGCAGGTAATAAAACCAAAACCAAACCTGTCGCCATCAAGTCAATTCCAACTCATAGTGGCCCTATAAAACAGAGCAGAACTGCCCCATAGGCACGGAGATTATTGCTGAAGAAACAGAGACGAGTCTACTGAACTTCTGCCCTTAAGGAAATGACATTCTAGTAGGAAAGACACATATATATATAATATACACATGCACACATACACACACAGACATGAGAAGTAAAGGCAGAGACACCCTCCAAAAATACTAAACAAAAAGAAGAAACAAGTTACACAAAACCAATACTTAATCTAACTAAAAGACAAGAACACCCAAATATCAAATTGCCTATCAGTAGAAATATAAACACCAAATCCAAGCAAGCTATCACCTGAGTGCACCTGCTTATGGTTTCATGGACAGCAAGGGCTGTGTGGGGGGAAAAAATATGGAAGTGAGAAGAGGGGAACTAGAAGTGGGCCTAAGACCAATCTAAAATCATCACCAGAACAAGAAAGTCCACCCTACGTGCAAAAATAGCGCAAGAGTGTCAGTGGATTAGAGCATGTGCTACAGTGAAGGGACTTATAAGACCACGTGATTCAAGGTAGACATCTTCAAAGAGCACTGCTTTTGAGAAGATAGAAAGGACAGTAGAGAAGCTCTTTGGCGATTAGATGGTGAAGGGAAAAATGGCCAAAGAGGCAAAGGGGGGAACGTAGAACCTTGCAAGAAAAAAGAGGACCCTCCTCCAGAAAATAAGTAAAATAAAAATAAAAAAGAGGACATACAACACTCTCCCCAAAACATCAGTAAGTTCCATAAAGTAAAATTAGAGCAGACAATATTATCTGATCATAATGCAATAAAGCTAGAAATTTTTAATACATTTTTAAAAAGCAATAAAACCTTTCCACTGGAAAGTTTAAAACCACACAGGTAAAAGAGCAATACAAACTAAAATTAGAGAATTCCTTAAAAAATAATGAAAACATTACTTACTAGAAGCTATAGGATACATTTAAAGCAGTGATCAAAAGAAAACTCACAACGCTAAGTACCCTAATAATAAGAATGAAAATAATTAAATTCCCAATTCAAAAAAAGCTAGGAAAAAAAAGAACAAAATAAAACACACGAAGGAAACAAGACAAAATCAGCAATCAATGATATATAGAACAGAAAAAAGCAGATTTAATCCATAAAGCAAATTCCTGGTTTTTTGAAAAATTTAATAAGCCATTAGCTAATGTATTCAAGAGAAAAAGATAAATATACAAGTAGGAAATAACCATTGACACAGGAGAAATTTTAAAAGTCATAAGAGACTACTGTTCGAAAGTCTAGACAGGAGAAAATTTCTTGGGGAAATATGGTTTATCAAAATTGACTCCATTAAATAAAAAGGATAAACAGATCGATTTTTGTACAAAAAAGAGAGAAAGTTATTAAGGCACTACCTCGCTTAAAAAAAAAAAAAAAATACCACACCCAAATGGTTTCACAGGGAAATTCTACCAAGCCTTCAAATATTAGATACTGCCAATACACCATAAATTTTTCTAGAGCACTGAAAATGAAGGAAAACTTAATAATTCTTTTTATAAAGCAAATATAACATTGACAGCTAAACCTGATAAAAGACAGTATTTTTTAAAAAAGAAAATAACGGATCAATGCCACTTACAAATATTGTTGCAAAAGTTTTAGATAAAATATTAGCAACCAGAACGCAACACCATATTAAGAAAATTATACTCCTTGATATGCACAGTTGATTGAATATTGGGAAATTCATTAATATGCAGTATTAATAGATCTAAAAAAAATCATATAAATATCTCCGTAGATGCCGAAAAAGCCTTTAAAAAATTCATTACCAATTTTTTGAAGAAAATAGAGCTTGAGTACTTTCTTACCCTGAAGAAGATCAATAAAAGATAGCCCTAAACCAGTCACCTTAATTAATATGGAAACATTAAAGGCATTTCCACTAAGATCAGGAACAAGGCAGGTAAGGTATATCCACTTTGCTCTTGTTAGTTGATGGCAAGTCAGTTCTGACTCATGGTGATTTCCATGTGTGCAGAGCAGAACTGCTTCACTATCCCACTACTATTAAACACTTTCCTGAAAGGAATAGCAATGCAATTAAATAAGGGATAGTAACTAGACTTAAAAGAATGTAAAAAGAAGTAAAACCATTTTTATTTGCAGGTGACATAATAATATAAGGGAAAACAATGGAGCCGAGCTGTCTAATACAGTAGCCTCTAACCACATGTGGTTACTGAGTACTGGAAATGTGGCTAGTGTGACTGAGGAATGAAATATTTAATTTTATTTATGTTTAAATTTAAATATCTACATGTGGCTACAATATTGAACAGGGTAGGTATGGAATATTTCCATTTGAACAGAAAGTTCTATTGGACAGCGCAGTCCTAGAAAGTCAAAGATAAAACTAACCCAGACAGTAAAAGAATTAAGTAAGGTAGCAGAATATAAAATTAATATACAGAAATCAATAGCCTTTGTATATACATACAATAATCAGTTAGAGGACATAATGGGAAAGAAAACTCTCTTTATAAAATCAACAACACAACAACAACAACAACAAAAAGACAAAATATTTAGGAATAAACTTGAGTGCGCAAAATCTGTATGAGGAAAACTTCTTTAAAACTCTCCTGAAAGAACAAAAGCAGGCTTAAATAAATTGAAATATATCACTTGTTCTTGGATAAACTAACAACCAACCAACCTGTTGCCGTTCTTGGATAGATTGACTTAATATCAGAAAGAGATCAGTTCTCCATAAATTTAATCCAGTTCCGATAAAAATACCAACAAGCTGCTTAAAACAGTTAGGCTCAAATTGACACTAAAGTTTATACAGAAAAACAAACATGCAAGAATAGCCAGGAATGGGGGTTTGGGGACCATGGTTTCAGGGGACATCTAGGTCAACTGGCATAATAAAATCTATTAAGAAAACATTCTACATCCCACTTTGGATAGTGGTGTCTGGGGTCTTAAACACTAGCAAGTGGCCGTCTAAGATGCATCAATTGTTCTCAACCTACCTGGATCAAAGGAGAATAAAGGACACCAAAGACACAAAGTAATTATAAGCCCAAGAGACAGAAAGGGCCACATGAACCAGAGACTACATCAGCCTGAGACCAGAAGAACTAGATGGTGCCCAGCTACAACCGATGACTGCACTGACAAGGAACACAACACAGAATTCCTGAAGGAGCAGGAGAGCAGTGGGATGCAGACCCCAAATTCTCATAAAAAGACCAGACTTAATGGCCTGACAGAGACTAGAAGGACCCTGGAGATCACAGCCCCCAGACCTTCTGTCAGTCCAAGACAGGAACCATTCCCAAAGCCAACCCTTCAGACAGGGATTAGACTGGACTATAAGACAGAGAAAGATACTGGTGAGGAAGTAGACACATGAGACTATGTCAGCAGCTCCTGTCTGTAGGGGAGATGAGAAGGCAGAGGGGGACAGAAGCTGGCTGAACGGACACGGGGAACACAGGGTGGAGAGAAGGGAGTGTGCTGTCTCCTGAGGGAGAGAGCAACTAGGAGTACATAGCAAGGTGTACATAAATTTGTGTATGAGAGACTGACTTGATTTGTAAACTTTCACTTAAAGAATTGAAAAAAAAAAAAAGAATAGCCAGGGAAATGCTAAAAAATAAAAATAAAGTTGCAAGAGTGTTCTAGTCCTACCAGATGTTGAAAAGTAATTATTTCAAACAGTATGATACTGGTGCATGAATAGGCAAATATACTAATGAACTAGAACAGCAAGTCCAAAAACAGACCTAGGTACATACATAAATTTAACATAAGATAAAAGGAGCATCTCAAATCATGAGGTCAAAGATAAACATTTTAATAGATGGTTCTGGGGCAACTGGGTAGATATCTGAAAAAAATTAAATGAGCTCCATACTTTACAGAAGAATAAACTCTTAAGTGGATTAGGAATCTAAACATAAAAATTGAAACCATACAAGTACTAGAAAAAAACACGGGTGCAATGCTCTATTATGTACATGGATCTAATGATTTGTGCAAAAGAAAACATAGGAAAGATAAACCAGAAACTAACAAGATTGGTTATATACAGAGGCAGGTGGAATAGAAGGCAAAGGGGGTTGGAATGGGTAGCAAGGATAAGAAGTGACATATCTCTAAATGACACCTTTTTGTATAGTTCTGACTTTTAGAACCATGTTACTATTAAAAAGCCAGTTGCCTTTGAGTTGATTCTGACTCATGTTGATTCCTTGTGTGTTAAGGCAGAACTGTGCTCCACGGGGCTTTCAACAGCTGATTTTTCATAAGCAGACTGCCAGGCCTTTCTTCCTAGGTGCCTGGGTAGACTTGAACTGCCAACCTTTCTGTTGGCAACCAAGCATGTTACCATTTGTACCATCCAGAGATTCCAAGTTAATATTACACATACTAAAAAATAAATACATTAAATCAGTACAGTTGAAGGGGATAAAGAAAACACAAATGAAATATAAACAGAAACAAATTAGCTTACTAATTAAATTAATAACATAATGAAAATCGTGGAGGAAAATTAACCAAAGCAACTTCTAAACACATGCTTTTGACTATATTATCTTTAGGATAAAGACGAAAAACAGTATAAACAAATACTGCACCATGCATGGTTAGCAGTCCCCACCCCTCAATGGAAGTATGAGTTAGCAATTCTGAAACTACTTTCTATATATGCAAGGACTGGGCAAATAAGTAAATATATTATGTATACTGAGAGTCCATGTTAAAGAATGTAATTATGAAAAGGGGGTGGTAGCTAGAATAAACTCTGTGGGGTTGGATTGTAATTGGAAATTATCAATATGAATTCATGAAGTTATCAAGCATGAAGCCACAGTTTTTAATATACATAGCTTTTAATCCATTAGACAAATTGATTAAAAACTGATACACACACACAATTTCCTAATTCTGTCCATTGAGAGGGCCTAGAACCAATGATGTATACCACAGTAACCATGTGCACATTTGGCACTCCAATCTTGTTTGTAAATACTATTCTCCACTAAAAGCAACTGCAACTCCTTGGAGAAATGGCTGATTCCAGAGCTGGGACGGGAAATGTAAAAAGCGAGACTGGAACATCTTGAACCATAAAGTAAGGAAACATTCAGAGAGTGATGGGGACATATCAAAAGGATGACAGGAGCCAGCCTGACAAATGAGGGAAAACATGAACATCAAAATAAATACCAAATATTAGTAAGTGATCATAACCCTTCATTTCCCTGTATGTAAAAAAAAAAAAAAATCCGCTAAAGTAGTTAACTAGGAGTTACAACTCCTAAGGGCTGAAAGTATTACTCTCTCCTAATAAATGTAAATGTATTTTAACAGACAGTTCACACCTTAAAGGGGCATAATGAAAGGCAATGGGCTGCGTAACCGAGATCTACCAAAAGCACAGTAAAGTGAAGCCAGACTTACGCAAAGGTCTGTGTGTGCTTATCTTTAACGTGTTAACATGTATTTGAGAAATATGACTCCCTGAGAAGAGAGAGAGGAATCATGCTGTGGAAGAAGGGAGAAGCTGTGATATCTAGGTCAGGCAGGCAGATGGCATTGTGGGGTGAGGGGAACTGGGAGTAGAACACACACACACGAAGGGGATCGGATAAAATGACTAAACGTGAAGGGGCCAGTGAACAGTCCTAACACGAGTATGAGCAAAGACATGAATGAGGAAATAAATTTGTTTAACACCTATTGTTACCATCTTCCTGCCCAGTTTCCCCTGCCCCAGTTACAGAACAGTCTTTCCTGTAACCCAATCCATATGAGTTAGAACTGACCCCAGTCCCACTGTTCTAGGTGACAGGGAACAAATGACCCAGGCTTGAGTATTCAGTGTGCCCTATACACCCTTGGCCAGAGTGGTTAGTTCAGACTGGGCACCTGACCTAAGTTAGTAAAATCAGACTCCTCTGAAGCCCCAAACCAAATCAAACCGAACCAAACCTGTTGCTGTCAAGTCGATTCCGACTCATAGCGACCCTATAGGACAGAGCAGGACTGTCCTATAGGGTTTCCAAGGCTGTAAATCTTTGCAGAAGTGACTGCATTTTTCTCCCACATAGTGGCTGGTGGTTTCAAACTGGCGACCATGCACTTAGCAACCCAGCACTTGGCTACTGGGCCACTAGGGCTCTTTCTTCTGCAGCGTGCATTCCAAAATGTAATGCACATTTATTTGAACCACCTGGAGATCTCTTAAAAATGAGGAATCTGATCTAGTAGGTCTAGGATAGTGTTTGAGCTTCTGCATTTCTAATATGCTCCCCAGTGGTGCTGATGCTGAAG
This sequence comes from Elephas maximus indicus, assembly GCF_024166365.1. Lineage (NCBI taxonomy): Eukaryota > Metazoa > Chordata > Mammalia > Proboscidea > Elephantidae > Elephas > Elephas maximus. Next base: position 61,182,384 of record NC_064831.1, on the reverse strand, counting down.
GTCCAGGGACACGATTTTGTACATTAAGGCTCTGCAGAATCTTTCTGCCAGTTATCAAGGAAGAAGTGCTCTTTATATCAGAGCTGCTAAGATGACAGACCATGATTTTCCAGCTGCTGGCTTTTCTACAAGCTGCAGGGTGTGTTTGTTTTCCCTTTCTGTCACTCAGGTCTTTGTGTGCTCTCTGTCATTAGATTAGACACTCATAGAAAACAAGCCCCATATCTAGCCTCTGTCACTCCACACACACAATGCCTTATTTGGTGTTTTACATATGAAGATGTATAATTAATGAATTAGTTACTAGCTACCACTATTGAGGTAAAAATAAAAGTCCTCTGGATATCCCTAAGATAATCCTAAATCCTCAGCCTACCCAGCTACAGAAAACTGGTGTCACTCTCTTAACCTCTCAAGAGGGTCATTTTGGAGGACCACAAACCAATACCCATGAAATGCAAAAAAGCAAGCAGCAAAAGCAAGCTCAAAGGAACTAGCAGAAAAAATACTATTAATTTTGCTCACAGATTTACTCAGTGCTTTCCAGGAAATTCCTAAATTAATATGATCTCTAACATGGTAGTCTACAGCTGACATCGTCAGCTTCTTTTAAGCTGTAAGAAGGAAGTTTTAACAAAAAACAATTCTTGGAGTCAGAAGGTTTTGAATTATTCTTCAAGGTATTTTAAAGTGTATAATTAAGTCACTGTGGTACGTTTTTATGCACCCAGGATAAAAAAAGTTTAACTGACTTATTTCCCATCAAGAATAGAATTCAGAAGTATCTTTTTTATTTAGTGAGAATCCCAACTCCCTTACTTGCATGTAAGATTTTTAAAAGAAGAAAATACCCTCCTTTAACCAAGGTTGGATTACAATTCCAATCCCCTTCGATATCAGGCAATTGTTTTACTTCCTGATCCAGTTAAGGTCCAGCCCTTCATAAATGTCATCTAAAAACTAATCTGGAGAGAGTAATGAATTCAACCCATCTAATAGCCTTTTTTTTTTTTTTTAATAGCCTATTCGGAGCCCTGGTGGCAAAATGGTTAAAGTGCTTGGCTGTTAACCAAAAAGCTGGCGATTCGAACCCGCCAGCCACTCTTCGGGCGAAAGATGTGGCAGTCTGCTTCCATAAGGATTTACAGCCTTGGAAACCCTGTGGGGCATTCTATTCTGGCCTTACAGGGTCACTAGGAGTCGGAATCGACTTGATGGCAATGGGTTAATAACCTATTCACATACACATTCTCTCTCTCCCTCTCTCTGTCTCTCTCTCTCACACACGCACGCACACACACTAACACTTCTTAAAAGTTAAACTTTCAAAAAGAGAAGTGATTTGTCTGTTTGGAGAGACTGGGAGAAAGTCATCGTAGATACCATACATAATAATTCTAGGATCTCTCATTTTTCTTTCAAACCAGACTGTTTCTAGGATAGGGGCATTCCCATCACTTCCACTTATCCTGGATAGGCAGTGTCCACTTTTACAATTCTTCCAGTGACGGAGCAGGTCAAAGATTCAGTTCAGCAGACAGGTATTAGGAAACAGACCATAACTGCAGAGCTCAGCTGCATTCTGCCATTCTGAACTTCATTTGTCTGATTTCTGTATGTCTCAACTGATTCAAAATTTAGAGCAGAAGAGAAGGGGTATGATTATCACCCTTTCAAACATCAAAAGTCAGCAGCTTCTATAGCAATAATTTAGTCTTTATAAATTTATTCCTGAATAATTTAATATAGCTTTTAGATTACATGTATTTTTCTATCACAAACAGGAAAGAAAGTCTTCTGTTATGAATGGCATGATGCTGCAGTCTCAGAGATGAACTCCGGCAATGACTGCACAGAGACATATACACTGTGCACTGCCCACATGAAGATGTCTCCTAATAATTCAATCATATTTACATTTATTTAGTGTTCCCTTTTTATTCTGACCCATAACAAAATTTGTGCTTAATTGTATTATCTTTCATTAGCTAGAGTTTTCAGAGGTCTCACTGGATGGAGCTCCTTCAACCTCTTTAGTAAAGATTACTTGTTGACCTGTCGCCATCGAGTTGATTCCAATTCATAGCAATCCCAGAGGACAGAACAGAACTGCCCCATGGGATTTCCAAAGCTGTAATCTTTCTGGGAGCAGACTGCCACATCTTTCTCCTGCAGAGTAGATGGCGGGTTCAAAACACTAACCTTTCAGTTAGCAGTCGAGCACTTAGCCACTGTGCCACCAGGGCGCTATTTAGTAAAGACTAGAATATGTTAAATCATAGTTTTTTTCAAGGCATTTCTTCAGAGGGATAAAGTAATAAAGACAAAGAAAGCATAGAACTTTGTAGAAAAATGACACTGCAGTGGAGTTTAAAGAATACTAAGAATACATTTTTTGCCTATTTCTAAACTGTTCTTGACAGCCTATTTATAAAATGCTTTTGACAGTACTGTACAGCTAACAATTCAGGATTAAATTAAAACACTGGCTCTTGGGTATAGGAATCCTGTATTGTTGATTTAAAGGGAATCCATATCCTTTATGTACCAGACAAATAAGTGACAAAGATGATACATAATCATGACAACTTGAAAATCTGGGAGAAGGAACTTCCAACTTTGGCCATGATGAACTAACAGTTACCAGACTCACTCTCCCAATGTAAAAACTATGAAACAGAGCAAAATATATGAAGCCAGCATTGGACAACAGGTAGCATAGAGCTGTAATCCTTGAGAGAAGAGAAACACATGAGGTGAATTCCACATTCATCTTGGCTTTCTGCCTGGGGGCTCTTTGCAGATCACAACATCACAGCACCAGGAAGTGGAGCCCAAACAGAGAACAGAGGTCTCACTGGATGGATGAAACAGAAGTTAGAGGTTTGGTGTGCTCAGGCAGCTGCAATTTGCGGGGAGGGATAGTGGAGAGGAAAGAGCTGTTAAGAGAAAGAATTCCAGAAATCTGCATAGATGTCTCAGAGTCTGGCTGAATATTAGGATGCTCGTGCATGGGGTGAGACTTCACGAAGACTAGCAAAATGCAACACTTTGAGGGGCTATGAGATGAAAAGAGCATCTACAGGCCACGCGGAGCTGGAAGACACTGAAGTTCCAGGAAGGCAGAATGAAAGGATCTCACGGAGCACCCAGGTCTTTCAGTTGAAGTCCCAGAAAGGCCATGCCTTAGGTGTAGGGCTACTCTATGTCAGGAAACAGTGTGAATATTTTCATGTTTCAGCTGGTCCGGGCTTTGAGAGAAACAAACAAACAAAAAATTGGCACCTGGGTTAAGAATGATTGAAAAGATGGAGACATCTGGAGGAATAAAGAGATTTACCTCCTAGAAAAGAGTAATAAAACACAGAGCCATTTGTATACATTCCAAAGTGTAATGGGCCAAGGGACTTTTCTCTTCCTTCCCCAGAGAAGATTTGTTTATGTTAGGAAGATACAGTCTCTCTCTTTCTTGGGAAGGGAGAAGGTGCAGCTGTACAATTAGCTCCCATATAATAAGCTCTAAGATTGATAATTTTAGGGTTCCTCTCATGTGGAACTGTATGTGCAGACAACATCTGCCATCATGACAATGGTCAGTGGAGAAAAATGGGGCATGAGGACAGGAGCCTATCTACAGAAAACAGCGCCTAGGGCAACCCTGGTGGCATAGTTGTTAAGTGCTACAGCTGCTAACCAAAGGGTCAGCAGTTCAAATCCGCCAGGCACTCCTTGGAAACTCTATGGGGCAGTTCTACTCTTTCCTATAGGGTCACTATGAGTCAGAATCGACTCGACGGCACTGGGTTTGGTTAGGGCAATTAGTGTTAAATTGCTGAATGATCTTTCAGAGCTGGTGATGGAAACTGTGATGGCCAATAGACACTACTCATTGGAGCCCCACCTCAACTGGTGCTCAGGGCACACACAGGGCCCCACCCAGGGTTCGCGCCCTGCCTGCTACACCTTAGTTATGCCTCTGCATGAGAAGTCAACGTGGGATATTCTTCAGGCAACTAACTGATCTGCCTCTGATCCAGAAACCTTGTGGTTACTATCAGGATAAAATAAACAAACACATATTTAAAACTTATTATTCTAGTCCTAGAATAAGATTCACTCCAGACCTGCCCTAAAAAAGTCTAAAAGTCAGTCTCAACATATCAGCTTCATCCTCCATCAGAACATAATTCAATACTCTTTAAGACAACAAAACCGAGGGTCTCAACATCACATTCATAATGCCCAGAATGCAGTAAAAGATTACAAGAAGCCAGAAAATATATACATAAAAAAAAAAAAAGTCAGTTGAAATAGTCCTAGAGGTGACACAGATAGAACTTTAAAACCAGTTACTACATATATGAAGTTGTCCAAGATTTCATTTTACTTGGATCCACAATCAATACCCATGGAAGCAGCAGTCAAATCAAATGACGCATTGCATTGGGCAAAGCTGCTGCAAAAGATCTCTTTAAAGTGTTAAAAACCAAAGACATCACCTTGAAGACTAAGGTGCACCTGACCCAAGCCACAGTGTTTTCAAACGCCTCATATGCATGCAAAAGCTGGACAATGGATGAGGAAGACCAAAGCATTGATCCATTTGAAATTTGGTACTGGCAAAGAATAGTGAATATAACTTGGACTGCCAAAATAATGAATAAATCTGTCTTGGAAGAAGTACAGCCAAATGCTCCTTAGAAGCAAGGATGGTGAGACTGCATCTTACATACTTCGGACATGTCATCATGAAGGATTAGTCCCTGGGAAGGACCTCATGCTTGGCAGAGGGTCAGCCAAAAAGAAGAACACCTTCAATGAGATGGAATGACATGGTGGCTGCAACAACAGGCTCAAGTATAACAATGATTGTTAGGATGGTGCAGGGCCAGGCAGTGTTTCATCCTGTTGTACACAGGGTTACCACTATGAGCTGGAACCGACTTGATGGCACCTAACAACAAAAACAACAACATATATACGAAAATATAGTAGATCTCTCTGATATTTTACCTCTCCTTCAGGATGATTTTGGAACTACCTGAAGCAAGGTTTCAACTTTTCTCTAAGAAGCAATGTTGAATCTACTCAAATATTCAAAAAGTGCCCCACTGAGATATTAAACCATTGAAGAGAGGCTCTGGTCTGGAAGATATTGAGACAGGTGTTACCAATAATCCAACTCAACATCTTAATTTGGCTTGTTAGGTTTATTTGCGGGCCACGATGGTGTAGTGGTTAAGAGCTGGCTGCTAACCAAAAGGTCAGCAGTTCAAATCCACCAACAGCTCCTTGGAAACCCTGTGGGCAGTTCTACTGTGTCCTATAGGGTCACTATGAGTTGGAACCAACTCGACAGCACCTAACAACAAAACAACAGGTTTATTTACTTTTTAGAAAGTTTATATCCCAGGGGACAGCCATGATGAATTAGCTGCAAACTGAATCCTCAGTCAACTAAATAAGATAACCTTTCGATAGGGTTGTTAAGAATTATCTAGGAATACTAGAAAACATCAGCTTTAAACTTTGGCTTCATTTATTCATTAATTAAAACAATAATATTTGAGGGCCCACTAAGTGCCAGATATTGCAGATACCAAAATAACTTAAACATGGCCCAAATGGACAGATACTAAAACCAGATTTTTATAATGCTCTAAGAGAATTGTGGAAACCCTGGTGGCATAGGGGTTAAGTACTACAGCTGCTAACCAGAAGCCTGGCAGGTTGAACCCATCGAGTGCTCCTTGGAAACTCTATGGGGCAGTTCTACTCTGTCCTGTAGGGTTGCTATTAGTTGGAATAGATGATGGCAACTGGTTTGTTTTTGTTTGTTTAAGAGAATTGTAGAGTTAATAGAAAGAGGAAATAATTTTCCTTGTTCGGGGTTTGAATTGAATCTCAAAGGATGAACAAAAGCTCTCCCAACAGGTCAGACTTGAAACTGATTTGTGGGCAGATGTATACAATTGGGGTTTTGACATTATTGATTTTCAGCTGTTTTTTCCTGAAATTAACTGACCAGTTTGTAAAGTCCTTTCATTATTTAGCTCTTGTTTATTTATGTTTGTTTTAAATATCTTTATATTTGTAATTTTTGTTGTAAACACTTCAAATACCTTTTTGGAAGCATTTTCTATAACACAAGTAAAAGGCATAGCACTGGAGAAACCTATACATGTGTTAAGTTTGTTTCTAAATAAATTTTGGATTTAATTTACTTATACCTTAAGTTTGTGAGTATATTTCAGATTTCCTTGCATTTATAGATCAAATAAAAAGAAAATCATAAAACACATTATTTTCAATTTATCATACTGGTTCGTTTGTGAACCTACAGACAACCACCCAATAATATTAATTAATAAATAAAATTAATCATGGATAATTTTAACACTCAAAGCCCTTCTCCTTACTAATACTAAAAAAACCAAACCCGCTGCCGTCGAGTAGATTCTGACTCATAGCGACCCTATAGGACAGAGCAGAACTGCCCCACATGGTTTCCAAGGAGCGCCTGGTGGATTTGAACTGCTGACCTTTTGGTTAGCAGCTGTAGCTCTTAACCACTACGCTACCAGGGTTTCCCTCCTTACTAATATGTACCAAAAATATCTTCTTGCAACTTCTAGAACCTTCACATTAGTAAAACCCAAAAGGTCCTTTGGCACATCAATGGTTTTAAAAATGTGAACTGACTGCCATGAATAGCTAGCAGCCTTTCAGCTATGTATGTGTGAGCCCAGACTGAGACAAGGTTTGCAAACAGCTTGCTTCCAAGGCCTTAGTTTAATTTTAGTCAAGAATCATTTTTTTTTTAGAAAAATTCACACATATACACACAAATAAATTACTTCTACATTATTGAAACCTTATGGTTACAATGACAGTATCTGGAAATCTTCATGTGAGTTTAAAATCACACATATATTTATAAGTTGGTAGAGAAGGTACAGGTGGAGAAATCCTCCAACTAACTAACAATATCCATAGAAGAAAGGCAATCTTTGAATTGAAAACAATTATAATTTTGGAGAGACTCGTCTGTCACTTTGTCATACTGTGGCGGCTTTTGTGTTGTTGTGATGCTGGAAGCTATGCCACCGGTATCTCGAATATCAGCAGGGTGGACAGTTTTCAGTGGAGCTTCCAGACTAAGGTAAGCTAGAAAGAAGGACCTAGCGGTCTACTTCCAATAAAACTGCCAGTGAGAACCTTATGAATAGCAGTGGAACACTATCAAATATACTGTCGGAAGATGAGCCCCTCAGGGCAGAAGGCACTCAAAATACAACTGGGGAAGAGCTGCCTCCTCAAAGTAGAGTTGAATGATGTGGATGGAATAAAGCTTCTGGGACCTTCATTTGTTGATGTGGTACAACTCAAAATGAGAAGAAACAGCTGCAAACATTCACTAATAATCAGAATGTAGAATGTATGAAGTATGAATCTAGGAATATTGAAGTTGTCAAAAATGAAATGGAATGCTTGAAGATAGATATCCTAGGCATTACAGTAAGCTGAAATGGACTGGTATTGCCATTTTGAATCAGACAATCATATAGTCTACTTGTTGGGAATGACAAATTGAAGAGGAATGGCATCACATTCATTGTCAAAAAGAACATTTCAAGATCTATCCTGAAGTACAAGACTGTCAGTGATAGAATAATACCTACATGCCTACAAGGAAGATGAGTTAATATGACTATTATTCAAATTTATTCACCAACCACTAATGCCAAAGATGAAGAAACTGGAGATTTTTACCAACTTCTGCAGTCTGAAATTGATTAAACATGCAATCAAGACACATTGATAATTACTGGTAATTGGAAAGCAAAAGTTGGAAACATAGAAGGATCCTTAGTTGGAAAATGTGACTTTGTCAATAGAAATGACACCAGAGCTCGCATGACTGAATTTTTTAAGACTAACGATCAATTCATTGGAAATAACCTTTTTCAACAACATAAACAGCGACTATACACCTCATTAGATGGAATACATGGGAATCAAATCAACTACATCTGTGGAAAGAGACAATGGAGAAGCTCAATATCATCAGTCTGAACAAGGCCAGGGGCCAACTGTGGAACAGACCACCAATGCTCATATGCAAGTTCAAGTTGAAGGTGAAGAAAATTAAAACAAGTCCACAAGAACCAAAGTAAGACCTTGAGCATATCCCATTTGAATTTAGAGACTATCTCAAGAATAGATTTGAAGCATGGAACACTAATGACTAAAGACCAGATGGAATTACATAAGGATATCATACATGAAGAAAGTAAAGGGTCAATAAAATGCCAGGAAAGAAAGAAAAGACCAAAATGGACGTCCGAAGAGACTCCGAAACTTGCTCTTGAGTGTACAGCACCAAGCTAAAGCAAACAGAAGAAATGATGAAGTAAAAGAGCTGAACAGATTTCAAAAGGTCGCTCAAGAAGACAAAGTATTATAATAAAAAGTGCAAAGACCTGGAGTTAGAAAATCAAAAGGGAAGAACATGCTTGGCACTTCTCAAGCTGAAAGAACTGAAGAAAAAAGTCAAGCCTCGAGTTGCAATACTGAAGGATTCTATGGGCAAAATACTGAATGATGCTGGAAACATCAAAAGAAGATGGAAGGAATACACAGAGTCACTGTACCAAGAAGAACTGGTTGACGTTCAGCCATTTCAGGAGGCACCATATGATCAAGAACTGATGGTATTGAAGGAAGAAGTCAAAGCTGCACTGAAGGCATTGATGAAAAACAAGCTCCAGAAATTGACAGAATATCATTTGAGATGTTTCAACAAATGGATGAAACACTGGAAGTGCTCACTCACCTAAGCCGAGAAATTTGGAAAACAGCTACGTGACTGACTGGAAGAGATCCATATACATGCCCATTCCAAAGAAAGGTGATGCAACAGAATGTGGAAATTAATGAACAATATCATTAATATCACACACAAGCAAAATTTTGCTGAAAATAATTCAAAAGCAGTTGCAGCAGTACATTAGCAGAGAACTGCCAGAAATTCAAGCAGGATCCAGAAGAGGACATGGAAGGAGGGATATCATTGCTGGTATCAGATGGATCTTGGCTGAAAGCAGAGAATACCAGAAAGATGTTTACCTGTGTTTTATTGCCTATGCAAAGGTATTTGACTGCATGGATCATAACAAATTATGGATTTTTGTGAATACTTAACTGTGCTCACGTGGAACCTGTACTTAGACCAAGAGGCAGTTGTTTGAACAGAACTAGGGAATATTTCGTGGTTTAAAGTTAAGAAAGGTGTGCGTCAGGGTTGTATCCTTTCACCATACTTACTCAGTTGGTATGCTAAGCAAATCATCTGAGAATCTGGAGTATATGAAGAAGAATGGGGCATCAGGACTGGAGGAAGACTCATTAATAACCTGCGTTACACAGATGACACAACCTTGTTTGCTGAGAGTGAAGAGGACTTGAAGCGCTTCTGATGTAGATCAAGGACAACGGCCTTCAGTATGGATTATACCTCAACATAAAGAAAACAAAAATTCTCACAACTGGACCAAGGCGTAATATCATGATGAACAGAGAAAATACTAAAGTTGTCAAATATTTCATTTTACTTGGACCCACAATCAACGCCCATGGAAGCAGCAGTGAAGAAATCAAATGATACACTGCATTGGGCAAATCCATTGAAAAAGGCCTCTTTAAAGGGTTGAAAAGATTTAACTTTGAGGACTAAGGTGTGCCTGACCCAAGTCATGGCGCATGTGAAAGCTAGACAACGAATAAGGAAGACCACAGAAGAACTGATGCCTTTAAATTAGGTTGTTGGCAAAGAATACTGAATATAGCACGGATTGCCAAAAGAACAAACAAATCCGTCTTGGAAGAAGTACAGTCAGAATACTCTTTAGAAGGGAGGATGGCAAGACTTCATCAACGTACTTCAGACATGTTATCAGGTGGGACCAGGCCCTGGAGAAGGACATCATGCTTGGTAAAGCAGAGGGTCAGCAAAAAAAGAGGAATATCTTCAATAAGATGGACTGACACAGAGGCTGCAATGATGGGCTCAAACATAGCAATGATCGTGAGGATGGCACAGTCTGGGCAGTGTTTCATTCTGCTGTACACAGGGTTGCTATGAGTTGGAACTGACTTGATGGTACCTAACATCAATTTAAATAACATTTTATAAAAAGGGGGTTGGAGAGCAGATATGGTATTACTCTCCACTTTGTTATGTTATTTAAAAAATCCATGAGAGTAATTGTATGTATTTTTGCACCTACAGAATTAATAAAGGCTTCAAATGACTATAGATGCTGACAGTAAGAAAGAGAATAATATAAGGTATATAATAATAATAATAAAATAAGTGATATTCATTTCCTTTGATTTTTTCTGCCTTTCTCTCCTTCAAAGTTAACACAAAAGGGGGAAAAAAAATGATTGAGGATCCCTAATTACACCACTGCCTTATACCTTTGCTTCCCTTTCTTTCTTTTTCACTGTATCACCTCCCTTGGTCTGTGAATTTCGACTCTTCAATAAACCACAAGGCTTGCAAAAACAGTCCTTAGAAAATAGTGTTTTGTAGGTTACTGAGGCCTCAAAGTAAATGAAAACAAGAACCATCCCCAATGTTGAGCTGCAGTTCAAGATGAAAACTGCTGCCTAAGGTAACACTAAAAAACACTAAGGGGCCACATATTCAACTTGCCAGTGTCCTATAAAAAGCCCGATCCTGCTTCAATCCGGGAGTCATCTGGTTTTCAGGTGCTCCCTGATGCCCATCTGAATGAAGGCTTTAACTTCTACTTGTTTCGCTCAAATAATTTTCCCTTGATGGTAAACTTTATATGCAATTTAATAAATAAGATGTAAAACAAGTATATTCTATCTACTTTAAAATACTAGATTGAAGAAAAAAATTAGAGAATTGATAATTTTATAAAATACTATAAAGATGGATAAAGCATATAAAGAAGCTGATTTCTAATGCTCATTTATCTACCAAACTAAACCAAACCCACTGCTGTCGAGTTGCTTCCAATTCATAGCAACCTTATAGGACCGAGTTGAACTGCCCCAAAGGGTTTTCAAGGCTGGAAATCGTTACAGAAGCAGTGTACCAGTGTCACATCTTTCTCCTGCAAGCAGCTGGTGGGTTAGAGGCTGAGCGCTTTAACCACTGCCCATCAAGGCTCCTCTATTTATCTATAAAAAAAATCTACAGAAACACTAAAAAAATAATCTTACAAGTTCAACATTCTAGTGTGTGAATGGCAGTAATGCTATGTAATGCTAGCTCCCTTAAGTCAAAAGAAAACCTCTAATGTCTTCAATAATGCTGCCACCTGACAAGAGTGCCTGTTCACAGTGCTAATATTTGATTTACATAGCCAGTAATCTGTATGGTATGAGATCAACGAACACACTTGAAACTAACAGAAATAAAAAGTGATTTAAACTATAAGACAAAAATAAAACAATAATCAGAGGAAATTAACTAGATAAAACTATATGATCCTTAACTTAGTGTAGAAAAATTCAAACAAGCTTTTGTATTAGAACGAAAGTATCATGAACAGAAGTGCAGTCATCTAACAAAGTGAAGAAAATGAAGTTGGTCCATTTCAAATATTTTTCCATTTTATAATAATTTCTACCTTTGATCTTTAAAAGGCAAAAGAGTACTGTAATAAAATAATAAGGTCTACAATGAAAGAATATATGAAAATATTTTAGTAAATTTCTAGGTTTTAAATAAAATCAATTTAGCTGTAACAATTATGTCAACCCTGAGTATGATTAAACAAATCTGTCTTACCTCAGTCTATTTTCCTGAAGTGCTGGAATAAATCTCCCATTAGTTGTGACTGTGTCTTACAGCCTATTTTGTGTCTGAGAGAACTGAAAAGCTAGAACAGGGCTTTCAGGCCAACTTGCTAAGGGGCTATGCCTTAGCATACACTGGGGGTTTTGCAAAGGAGTAAAAGAACAACAGATGAAAAAAAAAATGCCCCTATTTTTAGAATTTGTTTTTGTGGGTCCTCTTCAGATGATGCCCAACATATTTAGAAAGATGCAATTGAATGTCTGTCTAACAGTGAATCACATGTCAGCCATGAGGGAAACACCTCCAGAGAAGTTAAGTAGCTAAATGGGTACTGATGATGAAATTTCTTCCGCAAACGTGTAGTCATTTCTTTAGCAGGCAGTCAGAAAAGATTTGTCAACAGTTGATTTCCTCTGCTTTAGTCAGCTAGCAAGAAGTGTCCCATATTACTGAATATCTGTTAACTTGAGCCACCAAAGAAAAAAATGAAGGCGTCCTAACACTGTGCTGGATTCTAGAAGCTAAGGAAAATGAATTTCCCTCAAGCCAGAATGACATAAGCGACACTTCTAATCCTGGAAGGTGCAAGAGTAAAGCTGTATATCTCAATTATAGGAACACTTTGTGTGACAACTTGAGCTCACAACAAATATTAATACATTCTGAAGTGAAATAATTCCCTCCTTAAAATACAAACTAGCATTAAATGAGACAACTGCAGGGCAGTCTGAGTTCCTCTGACTCTCTTAATTAGAAACAGACACTTCTCTGAATAATCTACACAGGGTCAAGTATAGATTGAGAACAACGCAAGGAGAATGACTTTCAGATAAAGGTAAAATTATGACTCAGTGTCAGTAAAATTATGAAAATAGCCCAGAAAATAATCTTGCCCAGGAGAAAATTAATGAAGGAAATGGCACACCCCAAAGCTTACAGCTCAGTGATCTTTGTTGTTGTTAGTTGCTGTCAAGTCAGTTCCGACTCGTGGTGGTAACCCCACGTACAACAGCACACAACATTGCCTGCCTGGTCCTGCACGATCTTCACAATCATTGGTGTGTTTGAGTCCATTGTTGTGGCCACTGTGTTATTTTCCAAACTAGGGGCTCATCTCCCAGCACTGTATGGGACAATATTCTGCTGTAATCCATACCATTTTCACTGGCTAACTTTTAGAAGTAGATCACCAGGCCCTTCTTCTTAGTCTGTCTTAGTGTGGATACTCCACTGGGACCTGTCCACCATGAGTGGCCCTGCTGGTATGTGAAATACTGATGGCATAGCCTCCAGCGTCTTAGCAATATGCAAGCCACCACAGTACAACAAACTGACAGACTAGTGAAGGTCAGTGATCTTTATCACTACAATAGGTCATTAGAGAACTTAAAACAGCATTACATCCTCAAAAATGAAAATGGAGACCTAGTTTAAAATTTTCAGTGAAGTCATAAGGAGTCAAAACTAAAAACCAAACCCAGTGCCGTCAGGTCGATTCCGACTCATAGCAACCCTATAGGACAGGGTAGAACTGCCCTATAGAGTTTCCAAGGAGTGCCTGGCAGATTCGAACTGCTGTCCCTTTGGTCAGCAGTCATAGCATTTAACCACTACGCCACCAGGGTTTCCTCATAAAGAGTAAATAAGTCCAAAAAGCAATGTCATACCAAGGGAGGAAAGGAAGAGGTTCATCCCTGCAGGGAGGAGTATTTTATCACTGCCGTTGTTTAGAATTGCCAGTGCACTGTGATAGTAAAAAGAAAAACTTTTGTAGTCAGTTTTATTTTTGGTTATAAATTCACTATGGACAATGCAGCTCTTATTGCCTGCACCCTGGGGCAGACTACCAACTACCACAGCCTTAATACACCATTATACCAGGAAATTTTAGTTTCTATAGACTTTTCTTGGGTCTAGAAGTTTGACAAATCAACAGACTGACCTGGAAGCCTGAAACAAATGCCAAGAGATCTTTTGGATGCTTAAAGTTTTAAACCTCACATGTCTCAGTGCTAAACATAGTCCAAATGAGCTAGGAATGACACAAAAGAAGACCCACCAAAACAAGTTCTTAGACCACACAGAAAAACCTTTCTGTTTGAGGGATTAAATTCTTCTTGTGAAAGTTTTTGGATACGATAGTAGTATGTTTTACCAGTGTCATCTAGAAAAGAAGGGCAATGCTCTAGGTAAGTTCTGGTAGCCAAGATGAACAAGGAGCCTGTTATGAATTGAATTGTGTCCCCCCAAAATGTATGTCAACTTGGTTGGCCATGATTCTCAGTATTGTGATTGTCCACCACTTTGTCATCTGATGGGACTTTCCTTTGTGTTGTGAATCCTGCCTCTATGACCCAATAAGGGAGGATTAGAGGCACTTAGGCTAATGAGGCAGAACTCAATCTACAAGATTAGGTTGTGTCTTGAGTCAATCTCTTTTGAAATATAAAAGAGGGAAGCAAGCAGAGAGATAGAGGGACCTCATACCACAAAGAAACAAGAGCCAGGAGGATAGCGCGTCTTTTGGACCTGAGGTCCTGTGCTGAGAAGTTCCTTGAGCACGTAAGATTGATGACAAGACTTTCCCCCAGAGCTGACAGAAAGAGAAGACCTTCCTCTGGAAGCAAATAACCTGAATGAGAAATGAGACGGGCGATATTACAACAGGCCCAACTGAAATTAAAAGAATCATATCAGATTACTATGAAAAACTGCACTCTAACAAATTTGAAAACCTAGAAGAAATAGATGAATTCCTAGAAAAACACTACCTGCCTAAACTAGCACAATCCGAAGTAGAACAACTAAATAGACCCATAAAAAAAAAAAAGAGATTAAAAAGGTAATCAAAAAACTCCCAACAAAAAAAAAAAGCCCTGGCCCAGACGGCTTCACTGCAGAGTTCTACCAAACTTTCAGAGAAGTTAACACCACTACTACTAAAGGTATTTCAGAGCATAGAAAAGGACGGAATACTCCCAAACTCATTCTATGAAGCCAGTATATCCCTATACCAAAACCAGGTAAAGACACCACAAAAAAAGAAAATTACAGACCTATCTCCCTCATGAACTTAGATGCAAAAATCCTCAACAAAATTCTAGCCAACAGAATTCAACAACACATCAAAAAAATAAGTCACCATGACCAAGTGGGATTCATATCACGTGTGAAGGGATGGTTCAACGTTAGAAAAACAGTTAATGTAATCCATCACATAGATAAAACAAAAGACAAGAATCACATGATTTTATCAATTGATGCAGAAAAGGCATTTGACAAAGTTCAACGCCCATTCATGATAAAAACTCTCAGCAAGATAGGAATAGAACAAAAATTTCTCAACATAATAAAGGGCATTTATACAAAGCCAACAGCCAACATCATCCTAAATGGAGAGAGCCTGAAAGCATTCCCCCTTGAGAACGGGAATCAGACAAGCATGCCCTTTATCACCGCTCTTATTCAACATTGTGCTGCAAGTCCTAGCCAGAGCAATTAGGTTAGACAAAGAAATAAAGGGCATCCAGATTGGCAAGGAAGAAGTAAAATTATCTCTATTTGCAGATGACATGATCTTATACACAGAAAACCCTAAGGAATCCTCCAGAAAACTACTGAAACTAATAGAAGAGTTCAGCAGAGTATCGGGATACAAGGTAAACATACAAAAATCAGTTGGATTCCTCTACACCAACAAAAAGAACATCAAAGAGGAAATCACCAAATTGATACCATTTACACTAGCCCCCAAGAATATAAAATACTTAGGAATAAATCTTACCAGAGATGTAAAAGACTTATACAAAGAAAACTACAATACACTTCTGCAAGAAACCAAAAGAGACCTACGTAAGTGGAAAAACATACCCTGCTCATGGAGAGGAAGACTTAACATTATAAAAATGTCCATTCTACCAAAAGCGATCTATATATTTAATGCAATTCCGATCCAAATTCCAATGACATTCTTTAATGAGATGGAGAAACAAATCACCAACTTCACATGGAAGGGAAAGAGGCCCTGGATAAGTAAAGCATTGCTGAAAAGGAAGAACAAAGTCGGAGGCCTTACTCTACCTGATTTTAGAACCTATTATACCGCCACAGTAGTCAAAACACCCTGGTACTGGTATAACAACAGATACACAGACCAGTGGAACAGAATTGAGAATCCAGACATAAATCTATCCACATACGATCAGTTGATATTTGACAAAGGCCCCAAAACAGTTAAATAGTGAAAAGACAGTCTTTTTAACAAATGGTGCTGGCATACCCGGATATCCATCTGCAAAAAAATGAAACAAGACCCATACCTCGCTCCATGCACAAAAGTGAGCTCAAAATGGATCAAAGACCTAAATATAAAATCGAAAACGATAAAGATCATGGAAGAAAAAATAGGCACAACATTAGGAGCCCTAATACAAGGCATGAACAGTATACAAAACATTACTAACAATGCAGAAGAAAAACTAGATAACTGGGAACTTCTAAAAATCAAACACCTATGCTCATACAAAGACTTCACCAAAAGAGTAAAAAGATTACCTACAGACTGGGAAAAAGTTTCTAGCTATGACATTTCCGATCAGCGCCTGATCTCTAAAATCTACATGATGCTGCAAAAACTCAACAGCAAAAAGACAAATAACCCAGTTAAAAAAAGGGAAAAGATATGAACAGACACTTCACTACAGAAGACATTCAAGTAGCTAACAGATACATGAGGAAACGCTCACGATCATTAGCCATTAGAGAAATGCAAATCAAAACTACAATGAGATTCCATCTCACTCCAACAAGGTTGGCATTAATCCAAAAGACACAAAACAATAAATGCTGGAGAGGCTGTGGAGAGACTGGAATACTTACACACTGCTGGTAGGAATGTAAAATGGTACGACCACTTTGGAATCGATTTGGCGCTTCCTTAAAAAGCTAGAAATAGAAATACCATACGATCCAGCAATCCTACTCCTTGGAATATATCCCAGAGAAATAAGAGCCTTTACACGAACAGATACATGCACACCCATGTTCACTGCAGCACTGTTTACAATAGCAAAAAAATGGAAACAACCAAGGTGCCCATCAACGGATGAATGGATAAATAAATTATGTTATATTCACACAGTGGAATACTACGCATCAATAAAGAACAGTGATGAATCTGTGAAATATTTCACAACATGGAGGAATCTGGAAGGCATTATGCTGAGTGAAATCAGTCAGTTTGAAAAGGACAAATATTATATAAGACAACATACCACACAGGCGAGGTCAGCACTACTGGACTAAACGAAAAGCAACAAAGTTTCCGGAATAAACCGAATGCTTTGAAGGCCAGCGTAGCAGGGGCAGGGGTTTGGGGACCATGGTTTCAGGCGACATCTAAGTCAATTGGCATAAAAAATCTATTAAGAAAACATTCTGCATCCCACCTTGGAGAGAGGCATCTGGGGTCTTAAACACTAGCAAGTGCCCATCTAAGATGCATCAATTGGTCTCAACCCACCTGGATCAAAGGACAACGAAGAACACCAAGGACACAAGATAATTACGAGCCCAAGAGACAGAAGGGGCCACATGAACCAAAGACTACATCAGCCTGAGACCAGCAGAGCTAGATGGTGCCCGGCTACAATCGATGACTGCCCTGAGAGGGAACGCAACAGAGAACCCCCAAGGGAGCAGGAGAGCAGTGGGATGAAGACTCCAAATTCTCATAAAAATACCAGACTTAATGGTCTGACTGAGTCTAGAAGGACCCCAGTGGTCACGGCCCCCAGGCTTTCTGTTGGCCCAGGAGCAGAACCATTCCCAAAGCCAACTCTTCAGACAAGGATTGGACTGGACAGTGGTTTGGAGAGGGATGCTGGTGAGGAATGAGCTTCTTGGATCAGGTGGACACTTGAGACTATGTTGGCATCTCCTCCCTGGAGGGCAGATGAGAAGGTAGAGGGGGTTAGAAGGTGGCGAAATAGACAAGAAAAGAGCAAG
Source organism: Elephas maximus indicus (assembly GCF_024166365.1). Taxonomy (NCBI): domain Eukaryota; kingdom Metazoa; phylum Chordata; class Mammalia; order Proboscidea; family Elephantidae; genus Elephas; species Elephas maximus. Next base: position 61,164,539 of record NC_064831.1, on the reverse strand, counting down.
TGAAGGGAGTGAGCGGGCTATCTCATTAGGGGGAGAGCAACTAGGAGTATGTACCAAGGTGTATATAAGTTTTTGTGTGAGAGACTGACTTGATTTGTAAACTTTCACTCAAAGCACAATAAAAATTAAAAAAAAAATAACCTTCCTCTGAAGTGGCACTATGAACTTGGACGTCTAGTCTCCTGAACTGTGAGAGAATAAATGTGTCTTCATTAAAGCCATCAGTTGTGGTATTTCTGTTATAGCAGCATCAGGTGACTAAGACAAAGCCCTAGTTCCCAAAAGGCAAGTTTCTTGAGCACATCCTAAGGAAAGCCCAACTGGGTAGAGATTCTTCCCACTCCAAACTCTCCACCCTCTGCAGACAAGAGATTCTGTACTCAGAATTTACGTTCACAGTGATTTTTAACTTATGGTGAGGAAACAAATTCAGCTAGACCTTCATTTATAAATATAAACCGCCAGCCAAAAATCATAAAAATAAAGAAACAAAAACTATCTTGTGCTTTGTTTTATTTAAAGAACAAATACAGATACTAATCTCAAGGACAAAAGTAAATTACAGAAATCAAAAACTTTAAGATAAGAATGTTTAATATTTTTGAGATTCAGGAATGTATCTCATCCATAAAATAAGAATAAGCAACTAGGAACAATAGATACAATCAAACTACTTGGAAATTAGGATCATAAAATCAGGAAATTATGATCAAGAAAAAAAAAATAACTCAGAAAAAGCTGAATAATGGAATGAATATGGCAAAAGAACAACTTAGATATAGCTGATTCTCTTAATTAATCACAGAATATTTCTCTCAGGGTGATCATTATAAAATGCTTTGGTGGGCCCCTTGGGTACTCCATGGGCTGGAAGAGGGCCAGGGGTTAGTGGTGGGGAAGAGGGAAGGCAGAGGGCCAGAATTTCATTGAGCCCTCCACAACTTTGCCCACGTTGTGCACCTTACCTGGAATGTCCCTTCACTTTTCTAAGGCCTACTCTTTACTTAAAGCTCAGCTCCAGTACCAACTGCCTCTGGGAAGGCATCCCTTCCCCTGGCTGTGTTCTCCTGATATCCCTGCATATCACTACTACTAAGTTTAATACAAAAACAAAAAAACCAAACCCACTGCTGTCGAGTCCATTAGGACTCATAGCAGCCCTATAGGTCAGAACAGAACTGCCCCAAAGTGTTTCCAAGGCTGTAAATCTTTACCGATGCAGACTGCCACATCTTTCTCCCATGCAGTGGCTGGTGGGTTCAAAAGGCCAATCTTTCGGTAGGCAGCCGAGCACTTTAATCACTATGCCACCAGGGATCCTTAAGTTTAACACACTGCCTTATAATCACCTATTTGTGGTTCTGTCTTCCGCATTAGACTGTGAATGCTCTGAGGGATATTTAAGCAGAAGCTCTAGTTCTGTTCAGATACACAGACATGGATATGTGTCATTCATTTTCTAAATATATCTTGTATGCCTGGAGTGGAACTAAAGGCATTGTTCCAGTATCTACAGGAAAACATACAAAAGGGTTCTGATCACTAAGCCCACCATAATGGTCAACTCACCATTAAACATAGATACACGGTCATCCGAATTTGGAACTCTCTGAATATCACAGGGTGGCATCACAGTTTGGAACTTTCTGAGTTATCCACAGGACACCATTGAGTTTATGCAAATGGATCCAATAACTTGGTCAAAACCTAGGAAGTCCTACTATATTACAACCAATACATTCTGTCCCTCCAAAATGGATACATAGCTGAATGTTTTTGTCTGCTGGATGCCATCAGAGGTTTCTCCAGAGAGAATTTCTTCCAGCACTTGCTCGTTCTTCTGGCCATCCATGGTATATTCAATATTCTTCGCCAACACCATAATTCAAAGGCATCAGTTCTTTGGTCTTCCTTTTTCATTGTCCAGCTTTCAAATGCATATGAGGCAACTGAAAATATTATGGCTTAGGTCAGGCACACCTTAGTTCTCAAGGTGACATCTTTGCTTCTTAACACTTTATAGTGTTAAAGAGGTCTTTTGCAGCAGATTTGCCCAATGCAATAAGTCTTGATTTCCTGACTGCTGCTTCCATGGGTATTGATTGTAGATACAAGTAAAATGAAATCATTAACAATGTCAAACTTTCTTCCATTTATCATGATGTTGCTTATTAGTCCAGTTGTGAAGATTTTTGTTTTATGTCGTGAAATCCATACTGCAAGCTGTAGTCTATGATCTTCATCAGTAAGCGCTTCAAGTCCTCTTTGCTTTTCAGCAAGCAAAGCTGTGTCATCTGCATATTGCAGGTTGTTAATGAGTGTTTCACCAATCCTGATGCCACATTCTTCTTCATATAGTCCAGCTTCTCGCATTTTCCCCTCACACCCGTATATTCTCTATACTGTTTCTTGGGACACATGCGTCAAGAGGAACAGGGCAGAAAATGTAATAAGCCTCAAAAGAAGATCAAGCTGGAAGCATCAGAAGAAGGTATGAGGCTTAAGGCCTTGAGACTGTTGACTTGCTCTTATTTCAATTTCTTGAGAAACCACTTTTTTTTAAAGGAAATTATATATAGTCATTCTATTAATCATATCTTTATTTCATTGGGTAAGTGAAACTCCTATTCACGTTGGGTAGAAAATTTCCTAAATACAAGCAACCAAAGCCAACTCCCCTACGGGACCACAGGCTCAGAATTTCAGGCATCCTGGAGGCTTGGGAATATCATAACCCCTATATACCCTAGTCTACATCTCTCTCTAAATTATTCCCCATAAACGAATGAGAAATAAGTAATGGTTTCCACCATAAAAGCTAGTATTTCAAATATTGTGAGATAATGTTAACAATTATTAGCAGTCTTTAGGCAGAAATTCCTAAAGAAAATTTAGTGTCTCTTCCAGTGTCATTGAAAAGAAGCCTTTCCTCCACAACAAGATAGAAATGCAGCTGGAATACTACATTCCAACATAAGCTGAGAAGAATGTGAAAAGTTTTTCAGAAAACTTTAATTTTTTTCTTTCCGCAGAAGGAAAAAGAAAGGGTATTTTCTTTGAAATTATGCCGATAGGCAAAGCTCACCATCTGGAGGTAATTTCTGTTTTAGATATACTATAGGGAGATGGGGTTAACACTGAAGTCTGAGGGAGGAGGAAAAAGATACAAACAGGAGAACACACAAAAACTAAACTGGTTTTTAATAATCAGAACTACATACCTAGAGTTCAGGAAGAGATATGCTATAAATTATTTTGGTATACTTAACTTACAGGCTTATAAAAAGCTTTTTTTTTTTTTTTTTATGAAAAGCAGGTTCAAAGAACAGCTTTGAAATGAAACTAAGAATTAAGAAGTAGTTACAAAGCCTCCTTAGAACTAAGGGGTTAGGCGAGAAAAAAAAAAAAAAAGGGGTTAGGCGAGAGGGGAGGAAAAGAAAGAATGAGGGAAAGAGTAGGGTTCCTTTTCCATACATTGAAAGTCTGACTATTTCTCAGCTTCAGTTCTGAATCGTCCACACTGACACTGAATGAGACATCACAATATAAAGGCCATATGCTTCAAATCTTTGGGAAAACAAAATTTATACATTTATATTTTCTAATATACCACCTCCTAGCAGCATTAATTCTAAGTTGGAATACTGAGTTAGAGGGCAATTACGGCCTAATTAGCCAGTGGCACAGTGACAAATATAGACTTCTGTATCAAAACTGCTTAGTAGCTACACAGATTTTAGATAATTTATGAAAGAAATTCTAACTTGGCTGCCTTGTGCAGTGAATATCAAACAAAGGACAGCATAATATATGGTGAAATTTCCATGTGCACACATTTTACAGACAGCAACTCTAAAGTATAATTAAATAAAAAGCATACATTATGCTAATTTCATCATTTTAGCATTAGAGGCACTAATACACAGGAGAGCTCTGTTTTCCACAAAGAATTTTGCCGTAAGACTGTCCTATCATTTTCTTATTTAAAATCTTACATGCCAATAAAACGATCCAAGGGTTTACAATCCCAATTTAAAGCACCAGAACCCACACGACAAGATATTAATAAATGACAAGTTGGAAGTTTCCACTTACCTAGATATATTGTTAAAACTGAGAAACAGACGTTGGAGGCAGGGCAAATTATCCACATCTCTCTAGAAGGAAACAGAAAGCAAAAATCTATCAGCTGAAAGAAAAAAAAAGTCTAATAAATGTCTTCATGCTCAGCTGTTAAAATAGACAGTCATTTCTATTTACTGCAACCTTGCTACATCATTGATTGCTACCGGACATTGAGCTTCATTCTTCTCCACTGCAGATTAAATGGGAGGGTTTCAATACATCTGCAGAACAAGCTGCACCACTCGCAAGGTAAAAAGCACTGAAGAAAGCAGAGAGAGACGTTGCTAGCCTCTTTAAGCATGCTTTTGGGAAAGAAGCCAAAACGCTACTTCAGCATTTCAACTGTAGCACAAATATAGTATGATCAAACATTTGTTAAAGTCACTTTTAAAAGAAGGTTGTTCAAAAGCTTTAAAATTTAAATTTATGCAATTAGCCTTCCAAACAGTAGTAAGAATTGTAAAGCTATTTACCTCATTGTTCTCAAACCCTTTGGAATGTACTACTCAGTGACAAATGAACCAATACACCTACAATTCCCCCATAAAACTAAAAGCAGATTATATTGTCAATGAACTGCACTCTAAGGACAATTTCCAACCTAAGCAGGTATCAAGAGATCCTTAAAATTGGACATCTACCCTGTTCTAGTTAGGTGCAGTACCCCAAAGTGAACCACTGCTGTCTTAGCAAATATTGAAATGTTTAGGCTCAAATGATTTAAAAAAATAAATACAAGCAAAGCTACCTAATTTCATTAAGTGAAAAGACATAAACCTTCTGACAAGCGTGACCTATAACAGAATCTTAAGAGGAAGCTTAAAGTTACAACCTCATTATTCACATGAGAAAAAGTGTGTAGTCTAGGTTGTCACAGGTGTAGGGGCAACAAGGGGGTAGGGGATTTCCCAGGATTAAATACTGTCTCAGAGGCTGAGACAGGACAAAATCCTAGTTATCCTGACTTTTAGGGTTCTGCTCTTTAAAACACATCACACTGCTACTTCTCATATAAAATGTCTTTCATTTTTAAGGACAGTATCATTTAAAGTAATTTCCAGTTGTATGACTAATGTAAGTATATAAAAAAAAAAAATGTAAGTATATAACCCCCCAAAAAATCCAGGCCGTCGAGTCGATTTCGACTCATAGCAACCTATAGGACAGAGAACAACTGCCCCATAGAGTTTCCAAGGAGTGCCTGGTGGATTCAAACTGCCAACCTTTTGGTTAGCAGCAGTAGCACTTAACTACTACGCCACCAAGGTTTCCAAAATGTATAAGTATATATAATTTATCCACTATTGTGGCCAACACTTAAACCAAAATCAAAACTTGTATGACTGTTTCCACGGGCCATCATCTTTCTTCCCCTCTCTTAAGGTGACCATTTCCAAGACCCCAGTAAGGGTTTAGGCAAGTGCATTAAAATTACAGACAAGCCCACTTTTCCAAACACTGTTCATTTACTTATTTTTAAAAGCTCCTTATACGAAAGAAACAATTACAGTGATAGAATCATGGCAGAGCCACTTCTTACTAGTTTTGAGTGGAAGCATGGGAGAAGTGAATCTTCCACCTCCCCTCGAGTACCCTTCTCCAAACTTCTCTCCACTCCTTAGAACCAGGCAGTGCAAGATGAATACTCTTGTCCGTGATCAACACACTGGCTGCGCATGTGATTCATCTGACATTACCATTCTCAGGCCCACCCCTGAAAAGCCTATTCAACAGATGTAAGTTACTGCTTTTTAGAGCTTTTCAACCATGGACAAGCAATAAGTCTGTAGAGAACAGCCAAATTTCCCTCTGTGGGTGGTAGGCTTATGTTGACAAACTTTTTGAATCACCCCTACCAGCTGTCTTGCTCTGATATTCCCAGAAATGGGAAAGGGGAGTATGGTAGCTAGTACTATGGTTTATTTTATACTAGGGCCCTTTTTTTCCAAAAGGAAATGGCACCTTGCTTCCTATCTGGTCTCAAGAAATATAAAGTCACAGCTAGAACTGAAAGCCCCCTCTGTAATCTTGGGGAATCCCTTCAACCAAATTCTTTCTGAAAACCACTTGAGACTTTCTGGACACAAGCATTGCTAGTAACACTCAACTGGGAGAAACTGAGAGACAGCAGCCTGGATCTCCTTTGAATCAAGGTATCTTTAAAATAAAACATTTTACAAAACATTACCAAAAATGACGAAGAGAAACCAGATAACTAGGAGCTCCTAAAAATCAAACACCTATGCTCATCTAAAGACTTCACCAAAAGAGTAAAAAGACCACCTACAGACTGGGAAAGAATTTTCAGCTATGACATCTCCAACCAGCGCCTGATCTCTAAAATCTATATGATTCTGTCAAAACTCAACCACAAAAAGACAAACAACCCAATCAAGAAGTGGGCAAAGGATATGAACACACACTTCACTAAAGAAGATATTCAGGCAGCTAACAGATACATGAGAAAATGCTCTCGATCATTAGCCATTAGAGAAATGCAAATTAAAACTACGATGAGATTACATCTCACTCCAATGAGGCTGGCATTAATCCAAAAAACACAAAATAATAAATGTTGGAGAGGCTGCGGAGAGAATGGAACTCTTATACACTGCTGGTGGGAATGTAAAATGGTACAACCACTTTGGAAATCTATCTGGCGTTATCTTAAAAAGTTAGAAATAGAACTACCATACAATCCAGAAATCCCACTCTTCGGAATATACCCTAGAGAAATAAGAGCCTTCACACAAACAGATATATGCACACCCACGTTTATTGCAGCTCTGTTTACAATAGCAAAAAGCTGGAAGCAACCAAGGTGTCCATCAACGGAGGAATGGTTAAATAAATTGTGGTATATTCACACAACGGAATACTACACATCGATAAAGAACAGTGACGAATCTGTGAAACATTTCATAACATGGAGGAACCTGGAAGGCATTATGCTGAGCGAAATTAGTCAGAAGCGAAAGGACAAATATTGTATAAGACCACTATTATAAGATCTTGAGAAATAGTATAAACTGAGAAGAACACATACTTTTGTGGTTACGAGGTGGGGAGGGAGGGATGGTGGGAGAGGTTTTTTTTACTGATTAGTTAGTAGATAAGAACTACTTTAGGTGAAGGAAAGGACAATACTCAATACATGGAAGGTCAGCTCAATTGGACTGGACCAAAAGCAGAGAAGTTTCTGGGATAAACTGAATGCTTCAAAGGTCAGCGGAGCAAGGGCGGGGGTTTGGGGACCATGCTTTAAGGGGACTTCTAAGTCAATTGGCAAAATAATTCTATTATGAAAACATTCTGCATCCCACTTTGAAATGTGGCGTCTGGGGTCTTAAATGCTAACAAGCGGCCATCTAAGATGCATCAATTGGTCTCAACCGACCTGGATCAAAGGAAAATGAAGAACACCAAGGTCACACGATAACTAGGAGCCCAAGAGACAGAAAGGGCCACAGGAACCAGAGACTTACATCATCCTGAGACCTGAAGAACTAGTTGGTGCCCGGCCACAACCGATGACTGCCCTGACAGGGAGCACAACAGAGAACCCCTGAGGGAGCAGGAGATCAGTGGGATGCAGAACCCAAATTCTCACAAAAAGACCATACTTAATGGTCTGACTGAGACTAGAGGAATCCTGGCGGTCATGGTCCCCAAACCTTCTGTTGGCCCAGGACAGGAACCATTCCTGAAGACAACTCATCAGACATGGAAGGGACTGGACAGCGGGTAGGAGAGAGATGCTGATGAAGAGTGAGCTACGTGTATCAGGTGGACACTTGAGACTGTGTTGGCATCTCCTGTCTGGAGGGGGGATGGGAGGATAGAGAGAGTTGGAAACTGGCAAAATTGTCACGAAAGGAGAGACTGGAAGGGCTGACTCATTAGGGGGAGAACAAGTGGGAGTATGGAGTAAGGTGTATATAAACTTATATGTGACAGTCTGACTTCATTTGTAAACGTTCACTTGAAGCTCAATAAAAGTTAAAAAATAATAATAATAAAATAAAATAAAACATTTGTCTCTGAGCTCCAGCCTACCACCTTCAGAGACTACATACACCTTTCAAGGTACAACTTTTTTGTGTGTGTGCTTTAAGTCAAAGTTTACAAATCAAGCCAGTCTCTCATACAAAAACCTAAACACTCCTTTCTATGTTCTCCTAGCTGCTCTCCCCCTAATAAGACAGTACACTCCCCCTCTCCACCCTGTATTCCCTGTGTCCATTCAACCAGCTCCTGTCCCCTCTGGCTTCTCCTCTTGCCTCCAGACAGGAACTGCCCACATAGTCTCATGTGTCTACTTGAGCCAAGAAGCTCACTCCTCATCAGTATCATTTTCTGTCTTATAGTCCAGTCCAATCCCTGTCTGAAGAGTTGGCTTTGGGAATGGTTCCACCCTAACAGGGGGTCTGGGGACCATGACCTCTGGGATCCCTCTAGTCTCATTCAGACCACTAAGTCTGGTCTTTTTACAAGAATCTGAGATCTGCATCCCACTGTTCTCCTGCTTCATCAGGGATTCACTGTTGTGCTCCCTCTCAGGGCACCATCTAGTTCTTCCAGTTTCAGTCTGATGTAGTCTCTGGTTTATGTGGCCCTTTCTGTCTCTTGGGCTCATCATCTTTACCTTAAGACATAACTTTTTTTGCTATTAAAATATAAACTCATATTAGGGTATAATTTGTGAAAAAAAGGTTTTCTGAAACATTTATTTGATTAAATTATAGTGCTTTGGGTTTATTTTCATTTATGGAACAAAATTTTAGCAAAAGTCCAGACTTTTTAAATTATCAACTGTCATTACCTAGTAAAGTTACAAAAAACATTTAAAACAAATTGAATAACTAAAAATCAGAATTCAACTACATATAGCCTCACAACCACTTTAGTGGATATTCCTTTCCAGGACTTAGAAAACAAAACAATTACCCATAATCATTTTTATTGTTCTAAATTTCGTATCTGTAAAAAAAAAAATTTAATTTTTCTAACTATCCTGACGTATGATTTTGTTAGGAAATGCTGGCATTATATCACACAAAAAGAAAACATGATATTCATCATATCAGTTATCTATGTATAAAGTATTTACTGGGGAAAAAAGAAACTTGTTTAAAGCTACTAGAAGACGGCTTCTCTAGTAAGAGAGAGTAAACCAAAGAAAGAAAAGACACAAGATACAGGAAATGGGATTCACTATGAGAAAGAAGCAAAGGGAAGTCCTCGGATAACATCTGTATAGCAGGCCTAAGAGCAACCAGTCTACACTGGAGACAGAAGACAGAAGCCTGCAGAAGGGGTACCTTCAAGGGGGAAAAAATAAAACTCAGACTACCTAATGTCTCTGCCCATGCCGAGAAGAATTTTAGAGTTCTGTGACAGAGTTTGGACATTAATTAATAGCTAGATAGAACCTTCAATTAATGGGGGAAATGAGACAGTTATTAACCCCAGGGAAACAAAAGTTTAATATCATGGTCTAAAACTCACTCTGAAAACCTCACCTTGTGGGGTCCACCAATCCTAATCTATTATATCATAAATTTATTACTCTTAATCAAGCCCTTGCACTGAAAGACAACCTTAAACCAGACCCCCAAGAAACCTCAAAAATACCCTGCCTTTGCCTTCAAAGACATGACTAAAACTATGTAAAGGCAGTGTGATTTCACTTGTCAGTAAGTAATAATCTCATCTGTGCTTCATCAACAGGTTATTTTGGTGGTATTTGCGGGGAGCCAGCATTTGACAATCTGCTTCTCCAAAAAATGCTACATAATTATTTTTGAATGATGGGGAAAAAGGGAAATAGGGGTTAAGGATAATATAAGGGAGCTAAATCCTCATCCTCTTTGAGAAAAAGTCAGCATATTTATCATCAAGCATTAAACACTGCTAACAATTCTTTCCCAGAGGCGACTATTTCCCAGGTAGAGAAACTATTTTCCAGAAACCAAACTGTTAACATACCCAAGATGAGAAAAGGAAGACGAAATACAATATTTGCATATGGGGGTATTTATAGCTCATCTGTTATTAATTCTGGTCACAGTCTTAAATTCATTACATTTAACAAAACACAATTCTGAGGCTCATTCAAAATACTTCCTGAAGTAAGATTCAAAGCCGTTTTCATATTTTGAAAAAAATTCTTTTAAGAATAAACATAAATAAAATTGCAAACTACAAAATAATTGAGAGGATTTTATTTTTAAAAGAATAATGACTTGCCATCTGAAAATACGCTTGTCCTGCTCTACCCAGGTGCTATTCTCCGTATTCCTAAACTTCACAAGAGAACCACACGATTCAGCAATCTGACCCTGTGTAGAACATCTGTCACTGCAGCTATTTTTAGAGCAGCCTCCTATAGAGGAATAAGGCAGGAGAAAGGTGGAACGACAGGGGTTTTGGCATGCATCAAGTAGGACAAAGATGACTATAACAAAACCACATCTGTTCTCATTTTTGTTGCCTTTTCTGTCATACAAAAAAATTAAAAATACCATATGGGGTAATTATTTTAATTTTGAGAACTGGAAATGGATTTATTAACAAAGCATTGAAAAGTAAAAAAAAAAAAAAAAAAGAAACAGAAGAATACTCCTTTTTATAAAAAGATTGATTAAATGGATCCCAAAATAACTACCTGCTACGGCCATCACTTTATGACACAGATGCTATTATTCGAGGTAAGCCTTCATATCAACTACTGTAATCACGCATTTAAATGCCAGTGAAGCAGTCTATGTTCTGCCTCTGTCATCCAAAGGCACTGATGTGTCCGTCTGCTTTTTGTACTTCTTTAGTACCCATTACAGGGCAAAAGATAGTAGTCAATCTAGCTGTAACCTACTCTTCAAGTCTGATTTTCTGCTACTCACTGTTGTAATCTCCCCAAAGAAAAAACTAAAAGGGATCTAAAAACCAGATTAGTAAGGAGGCTCTGACACTCTAACCAGAGAGATCGCCAGTCTGTATAACTTGGAGAGCTAGACTTAACCTCTATAAGGAAAAGGAGAAAAAGCCTCAAGTTCATAATCATAGGTCTTCCCTCACTTGAATTTGTAGTTCAAGTTTACATCACATGCATGATCTACGAATATCCCTCATAAAAAGTGGTCCCAGGCATTCATGCTCCTAAGACTCCTGGCAAAAGTGTCTGGAAAGACTCAGACTCAACTCAGTCTATGCAGTATTCTGATAAACCCAAACTATTTACCTATGAAGAAAAAAATCACCATAAGCCAAAGTAAGTAGAAACTTCAGGTTTCAAATGCAGAACTGCCAAAAAATATTAAGAAAATAAAGTAACTGGATAAAGACTATGAAATATGAGTGTTTAAAAATACTAGAGAAACAAAAGAAATTAAAACCTGAAAAGAAAGATAAAAACAAAAAACTGGGTGTTTGTGAAAAAACATGCAGAACTTTTAGAAACAAAAAAAAATGGTCATTATTAAAAACTCAAAGGATGAACAGAAAATCACATCAGATAAAACTGAGGACACAGCTGATAAACTGGCAGGTAGAACTAAAGAAGTAAAAAGAATGCAGAAATGCAGTAAAGAAAAATACCAATGATGGAAGTTATAAAAGAGAGATTAAGAAAGAAAGGATAGAATGGGAAAAAAGGCTAGAATACTACATCTAACAGGTGTTTAAGAAGCAGAAAGAGAAAAAGGGAAGATGCAATGTGTGAAAATATAAAGGCTCAGAATGTGCCTGTAATTAATGAAAGATATGAATCTGCAGGTTCGGGAAACACAAATTCTAAGTATGCTAAGAAAATTGCCATATTTCATCAAATATAAGATGCCATCTTACAATTATTTTACACAGCACTTGGAAAAATATACTGACAACCTGAAATAGAATAATCTGTGACTTTGAATTTTTACTGCATTATTACTGAAAGAGTTCTTTTCAATTTACTTAACCTTAACCATATATTTTCAACAAGCATCACTCTTCTGCATACATAAGAAATAAGTTAAGGAAAATAAATTTATTAAGTAAATTCTCAAGGCATCGCCTCTTACTATAAAACTAGAGTAGTTAGACTGTGGTTTTGACATAATGGTAGACAAATCAATGGAATAGAATAGAGGTTCCAGAAAAAGATGCACATGGTTATTACTCGATTTCAACAAAGGCACCAATGCAAGTCAATGGGGGAAAGGAAGGTCTTTTTACTAAGTAGTGCTGGAGCAAAGAGATGTCCCTATGTGGGAATAACGAACCCTGACCCCTACACCTCACTTGTACATAAAATTTAATTAAAGATGGACCACGGACATAAAGTAAAACGTAAAAAATGATAAACCTCCTGGAAGAAAACAGAGGAGAACATATTTGTGAAATTGGGAAAGGCAAAGATTAAAGGTAAAAAGTGAAAGGTAAAAAATTATAAACCTCCTGGAAGAAAACAGAGGAGAACATATTAATGAAATTGGGAAAGGCAAAGATTTGGGGCAGGACACAAAAGACACTAATGAAAAAAGAAAACAAATTGATAAAACTATGTTGTTGTTGTTGTCAGATACTGTCGAGTCAGTTCCAACTCATAGCGACCCTATGCACAACAGAATGAAACACTGCCTGGTCCTGAGCCATCCTTACAATCGTTGCTATGCTTGAATTCATTGTTGCAGCCACTCTGTCAATCCACCTCGTTGAGGGTCTTCCTCTTTTCCCCTGACCCTGTACTCTGCCAAGCATGATGCCCTTCTATACTTCACTCAAAAAATTTTACATATCAAAAACACTGTTAAGAAAGTAAAAAGGAAACCATGGAAAAAACACACTCAATACAAATTGCAAACAAAGGGCCTGAGTCTAGAAAAAAGACTTATTACAACTCAATGATAAAAAAAGGGACCTTATTTTTTAAAAGTGAGTAAAAGACTTGAACTGATACTTCATAAAGGAGATGTCAGCATTGCCAATAAGCAATTGAAAAGGTGCTCAACATCACAAGTAGTCTCAGTTATCTAGTGCTGCTATAACAGAAATACCACAAGTGGATGGCTTTAACAAACAAATTTATTCTCTCACAGTTCAGGAGGCCAAAAGTCCAAATTCAGGGCACCAGCTCCTGTGGAAGGCTTACTCTCTCTGTTGGCTTGGGGGAAGTTTGTTTTCATCAATCTTCCCCTGGTTTGGGAGCTTCTCGGCTCAGAGACCCCAGGCCCAGAGGATACACTCTGCTCCTGGCGCTTCTTGCTTGGTGGTAATGAGGTCCCACTTTTAGTACTTGGACTCTCCCCTAATCAACATGTTTCAGCCTCCTGCCATAAACCCAGCCCAACCTCATCCCTTTATATCTGGTGTCCCTGATTCTGTCTGGGGTTTCTCTGGCTCATTATCACCAGAGAACACACCTCCTGTCACCCTTTTCTTCAATTTCTCCTAGGATCCCTAGGTGCCCTCTTAAAAACAGGCCTCTAACATCCCAGGGTTCTCAAGCTGGATATGTAATTTGGTCTTCATTGTGGCCCTTGCTGCATATAATATAAAGAAGAAATGAGTTGTATGAGAGCTAAGAACTCTGGAGGGCTGGCTGAGATGGCTGCCTGGCATCAAAGGATGGGGATGAAGATCTTTGGCTCTAACAAGCCCAGAGAGACTTCAACCAATTCCTGGACCACACCTGCCTTCCAGGGTACCTGGTATCTCAGACTGTACATCCTCTATGGGCTCTCATATTGTAGCCTTCTCTGCTCTAAATCATGTTTCCTCCTCCACTCATTTTCTACTTTACAAGAAAATGTTTCTAAAATTCTCACTTACTTTATCATTTTCAGTGTACAAGTCTTTCACCTCCCTGGTTAAATTTGTTCTTAGGTATTTTATTCTCATAGATACTATTATAAATGGAATTTTTTCCATAATTAACTTTTTAGATGAATAAAAACCCAACAGATTTTTGTGTATTGGCATTGTATCCTGCTACTTTGCTGAATTCATTTATTAGCTCTAATAGCCTTCTTGTGGCTTCTTTGGGGTCTTCTACATGCCATCTACAGAAAGTGGTAGCAATAAAAAGAAATAAAAGGATACTTATTTCTTTTTATTGCCTAATTGCTCTGGGTGGAACTTGTCCATCAACAGAAGAATGGACAAACAAAATATGGTACATATATACAATACAATATTATTTAGCCATAAAGAGAAACGAAGTTCTGATACATGCTACAATGTGGATAAACCTTGAAAACATGATGTTGAGTGAAAAAAGCCTGTCACAAAGGGCCAAATAGTGTATGTACACTTACATGAAATGTCTAGAATATGTATGTATATACAGAACTACATTTATTAGTGATTACCAGGGGTGAGCAGGAAGAAGGGGGGAAGAAGACTCATTGTTTAGGGGACACTGTGCTTCTGCTTGAGAGATGGAAAAATTTGGAAAAAGATAATAATGGTTATACAACATGATGAACACAATGTCACTGAATTGTACATGTGAAGAATATTTTGTTTGCAAATATTTTGTTGCATATATATTTTACAATTAAAAACAATTAAAGATTGACCTGAACAACCTGTCTTAGGCTGGGTTCTATACAGAAGAAAAACCAGTGAAGCGTATTATATATACATAAAGAAAAAGAAAGATTTATATCAAGGAAAGGGCTCCCGCAGTTGTAAAGGCTGGAAAGTCCCAAGTCCTTGGGTCAGGCTGGAGGCTTCTCCTGACTCATGTAGCTGCATGGGCTGACAAACCCAAGAGTGGCAGGTCAGACAGCAGGCCTCTAGCTCACAGGCTGCGGGGGCCGACAAATCCCAAGATTGGCTGGTAAGATGGCAGGCTGCTGGCTCAAAGGCCACAGAAACTCATGAATCCCAAGATTGGCAGGTAAGCTGCTAGCTTAAGTCCCAAGAATAGGAAGTCACATGATGAGCCAGACGCAGGATCCAGAGTGAGCAAAAGCCAGCGAGTTTTGACAGAAAGTCCAAATATATTGGATGCAGGCCACATCCCCAAGGAAAATCCCTTTCAACTGATTGACTGCTCATAGCAGATCGCATCATGGAGGTGATTAAAATTCTATCAGATCTCATTATGGAGGTGATTACATCATTACATAGCTGTCAAACTATATCATAATTGCCAAACCACTGCTAATCACTGCCCAGCCAAGCTGACACTCAACCTTAACCATCCCACTAGTCACCAAGAAAATGCAAATTAAAAACACAATGACAGTCACAGAATTGCTAAAATTACAAAGACTGACAATGCCAAATGTTGGCAAGGATGTGGAACAACTGGAGCTCTCATTTATTGCTGGTGGGAGCATAAAATGGTACAACCACTTTGTAAAACTGTTTGGCAGTTTCTAATAAACATTCATCTACTCCATGGCTCATTAATGACACTCCGATGTATTTACCTAAGGAAAATGAGGTTACGTGTTCACCAAAATAAGTATACAAAGACTACAAGAATATTCACAGCAGCTTCATTTGTAAAAGCCAAATATTGGAAATAACCAAGATGTCTGTGAACAGAAGAATGGATAAGTAAATTACTCCACACAATGGAATACAACTCAGCAATTAAAAAAAAACTACTGGTACATGCAACAACATGGAAGAATCTTAAAACATTATGTTGAGTGAAAAGAAGCTAGACATAAAAGTGTATATGCTGTATGATTACATTTATATAAAGCTCAAAAATAGATAAACTAATCTCTGGGGATAAAAGACAGAATACCCCTGGGGCAGGGAAAGACTATTAACTAGAAAGGAGCACAAGAAAACGTTTTATGGTAACAGAAATGTCTTAAATCTTGATCTGGATGGTGGTCACACAAATGTACACTTAGATTTAAAAAAAAAAGAACTATACAGTTAAGATTTGTACTTTTTACTGTATCGAAATTGTATCTCGGGAGTGGGGGGAAAGTCTACACATTTACAGTCCAATTTTTGAATCACTTTTTAACCAATCAATGTCCACGTTTTTTCCACAGTATTATTTTCCATGCCTTCAATAACACTGGTGGGTGGGTGAGACAGTATGTCATAAAATTGTGTTCCATTATTGTCTAAAGGATTTTCTTCTAAGCTACTAACATCCACTCTACATGTTCTGATGTTGTTAAGATAAAGAAATCATCAGCACGAATTATTCACACCAGCCCCTTGTTGCTTTGAAATTTCCTTCATCTATTCCATGGGGTTTGCATAATTTCTCCTACCTTCAATTGTATTGCTTGGCATGTGATAAGCAACCCCTCTGAATCTATCTCAGTGACACAATGTAGTACAGCTTCACCTACACATGGGTATCTTCCTTTTTAAGTGTTTGATTGTTAATTAGCAAGAGAATGTGGAATTATAGAATTTCCTCCAATGAAAATTATTTGTTTCACTAATATTAAAGTTAGACCCTTGCTACACTACTTTTCCATGCCTTTCTGAATATAATGTTTCATTTCAATTTCAAATCCTAGTATAATCTTTTAAAAAGATAGTTTGAACAGTGATTAAACTCAAAACATGTACTACCAACAACTGAAATGACAATAGTACAAACAGCTATAATCAAGTTCACATGTATTTAGACAATGAAATTGCTGTTGCATGTCCAACAGTGATTTTAAGATGCCATAGACTGTAAGACACATGCAGACTCCAGCTATTGAAATACAAAAACGTGTGTTTCAGATTGATGAAATATGTTCATCTAAACATATGATACTGAATCTGAAGGACTTCAGGAGAAATCTCAAAGGTTACCAGAGGAAGAAAAAGATTTTCTACAGAAAAAATGACAGTAGATATTTCAATGACAATAATAGAAACTCAAAGACAATGAAATATGATCTTCAAACAGCTGGGATCAAAATAACTGTCATCCTAGCACCGTATACCAAATCATCAATCACAAAGCAAACTAAACACATCTTTAGACAAACAAAAACTAAGAGAGCTTACTACCACCAGACCCCCCTAAAGGAATGTTTTGTAAATGATATATTTTGGGAAGAAGGAAAGCCTGGTATGCTGAAAGTAGTGATGAACAAAGAAATTGGTAAATCTAAACAAGCATGTGGGTGAATCTAAATAAGCATTGATGGAAAACAACAGTATCTAAAACATCTAATTTTATGTGTAAAAAAGATAAAAACAAAATACTAGGCAACAAAAACACATAAAAAGGAAAAGGCTTTACTAGGTTAAATGATTCCTATGTGCTTATTTGAGAGGAGGGCAGAGATGTGGATTAACTTTATGACTTAAATCAAGTGTGTATTTTAAAATGTTAAGAGTGACCATTAAAGTAAATAAAGAAAAATTCCATCAACCCAAAATAAGGCACAAGGAAGAAGAAGAAGAAAAAAAAAAAGCAGCACAGGAAAAGCAGGACAAATAGAAAACACAGAATAACATGGAAGAAATAAATCTAAATATATCACTGTCTGAGGCTGGGTTCTCTAGAGAAGCAAAAACAGTAAAGTGTATACATAGAGAGACAGATTTATATCAAGGAAATGGCTCCTGTGATTGCAGAGGCTGGAACGTCCCAAGTCCACGGATCAGGATAGAGGCTTCTCCTGACTCATGTAGCTGCAGGGGATGGCAAACCCAAGATCGGCAGGTGAGAGAGCAGGCTCTTGCTCACAGGCTATGAAGATCAATGAATCTCCAAGATCAGCAGGCAAGACCACAAGGATTCTTCTGATTCATGTAGATGCAGGGGCTGGTGAACTCAAGATCAGCAGGTCAGAGAGAAGGGCTCTTGCCCATAGGCTGTGAAGAACGGGAAACTCCAAGGTTGGCAGGTAAGCTGCCAGCTCAAGTCCCAAGAACCAGAGGTCAGAAGAATGGGAGCCAGCTTCAGGATTCAAAGCAGGCAAAAGCCAGAACAACTTCTTATATTCAGACGCAGGCCACACGCCCAGGGAAACTTCCTTTCAACTGGCTACTCACAGCAGATTCCATCATGGGGGTAATCACATATAAACACTGAGAATCATGGCCCAGTCAAGTTTACACATAATCTTAACCATCACAATCAGTAATCACCTTTAGTACAGTAGACCAAAGTCTCTGGTTAAAAGACATTCTCAAATTGTATGTTAATAAAAAGAACTGAGAAAGGTTGAACGTTAAAGAATATTTGATATGATGCGCTGAGAATAACTCGGCATCATTTCTGTGATATTCCTGCCAAAAGTGTGTAAATATCATGAGGAAACATTATCAGACAAGCTCAAATTGAGGAACATTCTACAAAATCACAGGCTAATACTCTTAAAAAATATCAAAGTCGTGAAATACAAAGAAAGAAATACGAATACAGATTAAAAGAGATTAAAAAGACCTAACTGACTGCAATACATGATCTTGTATTTTCTGTTGCTATAAAGGGCATTATTCGGACAATTGGAAAAATCTGAATGGGACACCAACTATATAACAGATAAGTGGTAACTTTGGTGAAGGGTAAGACTGTACACAATACTGGGGAAGTCAGCACAACTTGACCAAGGCAAGGTCATGGAAGCTTCACAGACACATCCAAATTCCAGGTTGAGGGCTGGGAACCACGGTCTCAAGGGACATCTTGCTCAACTGGCATAATACAGTTTATAAAGAAAATGTTCTACATTCTACTTTGGTGAATAGCATCTGGGGTCTTCAAAGCTTGTGAGCAACCATCTAAGATACTCCACTCTTCCCACCCCATCTGGAGCAAGGAGAATGAAGAAAACCAAAGACACAAGGGAAAGGTTAGTCCAAAGGACTAATGGACCACAACTACCTCAGCCTTCACCAGACTCAGTCCAGCACAACTAGATGGTACCTGGTTACCACCACCAACTGCTCTGAAAGGGATCACAAGAGAGGGTCCCAGACAGAGCTAGAGAAAAATGCAGAACAAAATTCTAACTCACAGAAGACTGGACTTACTAGTCTGACAGAGACCGGAGAAACCCCTAGAGTATGGCCCCCAGACACCCTTATACCTCAGTACTGGAATCACTCCTGAGGTTCACCCTTCAGCCAAAGATTAGATAGACCCATAAAACAAAGCAAAACTAAATGAGTACACCAGCCCAGGGGCAAGAACGAGAAGGCAGGAGGGGACAGGAAAGCTAATAATGGGGAACTCAAAGTCAAGAAGTGGAGAGTGTTGACCCTGGAGGTCATGGTCCCCCGACCTTCTGTTAGCCCAAGACAGGAACCATTCCCAAAGCCAGCTCTTCAGACACAGACTGGACTGGACTATGGGACAGAAAACGATTCTGGAGAGGAATGAGCTTCTTGGATCAAGTAGACACATGAGACTATGTGGGCAGCTCTTGTCTGGAGGGGAGATGAGAAGGCAGAAGAGGTCAGAAGCTGGCTGAATGGACACAAAAATAGAGTGAGAGAAGGACTGTGCTGTCTCATTAGGGGGAAAGCAACTAGGAGTATATAGCAAGGTGTATATAAATTTTTGTATGAGAGACTGACTTGATTTGTAAACTTTCACTTAAAGCACAATAAAAATTTAAAAAAAAGAAGTGGAGTGTTGACATGTTGTGGGCTTGGCAACCAATGTCACAAAACAATATGTGTATTAATTGTTTAATGAGAAACTAATTTGCTCTTCATCTAAAGTACAATAAAAAAAACTGCAACAAAAAAATCTGAATGGGGCCTATAGATTAGATAATGGTACTATACCACTGTTAATGGACTGATTTTGATAATTGTACTGTGGTTATATAAGAGAAGTCCTTGTTTTTAGGAAATACACATTGAAGTATGTAGAGATAAAGTGTCATCATGTCTGCAACTTATTCTTAGATAGTTCAGAAAAAAATTATCTAAAGGTGGATAGATATAAAAAGAAGAGAGGAGGAAAAGCAAACAAGAAAGAAAAAGGAGAAAGCAAGTGTAGTAAAATGTTATCATTTAGGGAATCTGGATGAAGGGTACTCGAAATTCTTTATACTACTGTTACAACTTTTCTGAAATTATGTCAAAATCAAAAAAGATGGTTAAGGAATACAAAAGGTGTACCAGGAAGAAAAATACAGCACCAGACTATTTACATCAAAATAAAACATCAGACTAAACAAATGTTAAAGTAAGAAGCATTATTAGCTTCCTGATATATCCCAAGTATGTAGAATGGTGCCTGGCACATAGCCCATACTCATAAAATACTTGCTGCATGATGGAGTCAATAATAAAGACAGTTAATACATAATGATAAAAGGAAAAAATTACCAATAAGCTACATTAATTTTAAACTTGTATACACCTAGAAACATAGCTTCAAAATATTGGCCATGTGCTAGGCAAATATATTAATAATGCATATTAACTATAAATACTGACTAGATACTAGGCAATAGAGCAAACCTCAACAGACGTCAAACAATCAATTACACATGATCCACATTCATTAACCACAATGCAATTAAGCGAGAAAAGAATGAGCAAAAAAGTAAAAAAAAATCCATACATTTCAAATTTTTAAAACATACTTCTAAATAGCTCATGGATCAAAGGAGATACCATAATGGAACTGATAAAATACTTAGAACTAAATGGTAATACGAAATACACTTTAAGACTTGTAGGGAAAAACCAAAGTAATTCTAATCATATATAGCATTAATGCTTACATTAGAATGCAAAAAAGAATGAAAACTAATGTATTAAATACCCAACACAAAATATCAGAACAAGAAGAGAAAGGAAATGAGAGATAAGAACAAAAATCAATATTTTTAAAAAGCTATATAAGAGAGTTTCAACAGGCCAAAAGCTGGCTCTTTGAAACTACAGGCAGTCCCCGGGTTCCTAACCCGGGACGTTGGACTTACAGATAACTCATGCTTGCTCTTTAATGTTATGTAAATTTGCCCTCACTTTGAAGCAACTCAACCAACCCCTACTCACAACAAGTAATTCATCAGGATCACCTTAACTTGCTGCATGCACAGCTTTTAAATCACTGAAAGGACTTCTATCCTTTTCTTGCACTAAAAAAAAAAAATTTTTTTTTTTAAGTAAGGCTAAATAAGAACCATATGTATCTGTTCTGACTTATCTACAAATTCGACTTAAAGACACAGTTAGAAACAGATCTCCTTCTTAACCTAAGGACTGTCTGTACTAGTAAAATAAACAAACCTCTGGCAATATTGATCAAGAAAAAAGAAAGTATAAATAAATATTATTAGAAGTGACAAGGGTGTCATGACTTCAGATAGAACAGCCAAGAAAAAAAAAAAAACTTAAATGAAAGGAAACTAACCAAAAAAAAACCCCTCACCCCGTCGCCATCAACTCAATGCCAACTCATAGAGACCCTACAGGATAGATACAGGATAGAGTAAGAAGCAGCTGGTGGATTTGAGCTGCCAACCTTTTGGTAAGTCGTAGCTCACCACAGCTCTTAACCACTGTGCCACCAGGGCTCCAAAAAGAAGCTACAACATATTAAAAGTGACACCCACTATTTTCATTAATTCAGTAGTTGAAAATTACTCAGACTATTTTACAGATAAATTCTACCAAATATTCAAGGAATAGAGTTACCTTTATCTCATATAAATTGTGATCTATACAAACAGGGAAACAAAATAGAAAATCATAAAATACCAAAATAGGGAACACTTCCCAATTTATTTTATGAGATTAGTGTGACCTTAATTTCAGAAGAGCACAATAAAAGAAAGAAAAATTACAGTCCAGTCTCATTTACTAACATAGAGGCAAATAACATAAATATTAGCAAATGACATCCAGGAATGTAGATGAAATATAGTATGACAGAAATAATGAATAAGAATGCTAGAGTTACTTATTAAAAGGCCTTTTAATATAATTTGCAAAATTCAGAGATTAAAAACTAGAATCCACAGGATCAATCTAAGAGTTGCAGAAAAAGCATTTAGTGAAATTCGACACCCATTCATAACAAAAATTCTAAGTAAACTAAAAAGCAGAGAATTTCCTCAGGGTAATAAACGTCATCGAGCAAACATAACTGGTAATGCATTTCCTTTAAAATCAGCAATAAGACAAAGATGCCTGCTTTGATTTCTCTATTCAACTTTGTACTAGAGGTTTAGTCAAATTAGAGGTTAAGTCTAGTTCAGTTAAACAAGGAAAAACAATAAACTATAAAATGATTATGGGAACAACTGCCATTATTTACAAAAAAAATATATAATTGTCTACATAGAAAACCCAAGATAATCTAAAGACATTATTAAGCTTTCAGAACAAGATTGCTAGACACAAGAGCAATGAACCAAACTCAACTGTGGTTCCATATACTAATTTTAGTAAGAAAACTATTTCTGATATGCACGCACAGAACAGCAACAAAAAAAGTATAAGACACCTGGGAAGAAATCTAAAAAAAGAGATATGAGTGATTTATGAAGAAAGGCATAAAAAGTCATTAAATATGTGAATTGAGAGATATACCATGTTCATGACCTGGAAGGCTCAATATCATAAAAATATGAATTGTTTTCAAATTCAAAGAAATTCCAATCAAAAAGAGTAATAGGATTTTTTCATGAAACAACATGCTATTTCTAGAACGTATTAAAAAACATAAAGAAGTATGATTAAAAAAATATGAAGGAAAGAAGAAGGAAAAGACAGGAAGGAAGGAAGAAAGGACAGGAAGAAAAAAGGAAAAGAAAAGAAATATTGGGGACCTTGTCTTACTAACTCTTAAAACATAATATAAAGTTACAGTTATTAAAACAGGGTTATTTTGGCACAGAGATAAAAATCATGTACATAGACCAGAGTACCGAGAACCAGATCCCTGGAAAAGTGGAGTCTTAATTTGCTAAAGGGAGACAGTGGGCCCTCTGTATCAGTGGGTTCTGCATCCACAGATTCAACCAACCACAGTTTGAAAATATTTGGAAAAAAAACAAAAATGATATGTAGGCATATGCTGCTGTAGCCTCTCACCATTTCACAGGTCCCCATCTCTCTCCAGTACTCAGTGTTTCAGTACTGTTCACGGCAAGTCTGGCAAGTACTATGTAGTTAGGCCTAGGATGGTTGTGTCTACACTGAGCACGTACAGACTTTTTCCTTGTTATCATTCCCTAAACAATACAGTATAACAAATATTTACATAGCATTTACATTGTATTAGGTATGGTAAGTTATCTAGAGGTGGTTTACAGTATACAGGAGGATGTGGATAGGTTATAAGCAAACACTGCACCCTTTTATATAAAAGACTTGAGCATCCTCAGATTTTTGTATTCATGGGGATCCTGGAACCAATTCCCTGAGACACCGAGAGATGGCTGTATTGCCAAGATGAGGAAGAGGGCAGAGAGTATTCACTTTTCAATAAATATGCTGGGACAACTGGTTATTCGTATATGGGGAAAAAAAAATTAAATTGGGTTTCAGCTTCACACCACAGGCAAAAAACCAGTAACAAATGGTGAAACACCTAAACGTGAAAAACAATTTAAGCCTTTCTCAGACAATTAGGAACATTGCTTTATGTCCTTGGTCTATATGGAAGAATTTTTCAAACAAACAAAAAAGCAGAAGCAATAGAGAAAACAATCTATAATTTTTACTTCTGTTCCTCAAAAGACAGAAGTAACAAAAGAACTACTATGGATCAATAGGAAAAAGAAATTTTTTTTTAAATGGGCAAAGGATGAGGCTAATTCATAGAAAAGGAAATACCAGTATCAAAAAAGAAAAAAGGATAATATTTGCATAAAATGCTTGTTTTAATGTACTCATATAAATACATAATATAATAACTGAGTTTCATTGTAAAATTTATTTCTTACTGTACATTGTGTTCAAAAAAAGTCTTAAAGCCACTTGCCTGAAGAAACTGTTACACATACGCACAAAAAGACATATATAAAAATGTTATTTGTGCTACTTTTGTAATAAGAAATTGGAAGTAATATGACTGTCCATGAATCAAAGAATGAATATTTAATTATAATCACACAGTGGAATATTATTTAACAACGAAAGTTAATGAGCTAGAGCTACAGGTATCAACAAGGATAAATCTCAAAGCATAATGTTAATAAAAGCAACTTAGAGAAGATATGAACAGTATGATACCATCCATATGATGTTTAAAAGCATGCAAAATAATTACTGTATATTGTTTAGGGACACATGCACATGTGGGAAAAGGAAACAGACATACATGGGGATAAAAGCCACAAAATTCAGAATCGTGGTTACCTTTGCAAAAGAGGGAGGGAATGTGATAGGGAAGAAGCACACAGGAGGCCTCGCTTGTATTTGAAAAGTGTTAGTATTTAAGCTGGGTGGTGGATATGCCAATGTTGGTAACATTATTTCCTGTTCTTTTGAGGTTGTCTGGAAGGTTTCATAATTTTTTTAATGGGCAAGATATATAAACTAAAATAATATTTGGTTTAAAATTTATGAAATTTACAAGAAAAAGACTGGCAAATTTAACTGCAACCAATCAATTGATCAATCACTTTTCCATATCAAACAACGTCAGAGGAGAAGGTTTCTGTTTAAGACGGTGAACTAGACAGTGCATTTGTTTCACTTCCTGCCTAAGATGCAATGGGCGGGGCAATAAAAATATACTAAAATGAATAAATCCACAGAAGTGCTAAAAACAAGAGAGTTATAATTGCACATCAAAAATTGTAACGAGTTTCAGGAAGCTGGAAAGTGATGGGGTTTTATCGAGGATAATCCTGAGTGTAGAGAAATGCAGCTCAGAACGGGCAGAGTGGACGCCGCCCTGCAAACGCAGCCACTCGCGCTGACAGAATGCCAACATACTCCACGCTCAGGGTGAGAAACAACAGAGAGCAGGCGCAGGCCGTGGTTAACTGAGGCTAACCGGGTAGGCGTGTAACTAAAGGTCTGTGCTCGGCCGCTATTCCTGGGACATCAACAAACTCACCCCGCTCCCATGCTACTCCCATGTCTGCCATGTACACACACACACACACGCACGCACGCACGCACGCACGCACGCACGCACATGTACAGAGCAGCTGGCTGAAAGAAACCCTCAGCTGGAAGCTCGCGATCTGCTCTCTAAGCAGAATGGAACATTTGCTGAGGGAGGATGGAGAGTATGGGAGTTTCATCTTTGGGGACGGCTAACAACTGCCACAACAGAACCAGATGGAAAAAGGGAATGGAAGTTTCACCCAGCACAGGAGACACTAATGGCTTCCACCCCCAAAAGTAAAGCCTTACTTTGGCAATTGCAGAGTGAGCCCGCCTTTTCCCTGCCACTTCCCCCAAGGGAAGTCTACCTACGTGAGGGATTCAACAATTTACACCATCTAGTGATGAACTCCGTCGTTCCAGGGAGAGATCTTATGGTTAAAAAGACCTGCTCAGCTGTACGGAGATCCATGCCTCTATTCAACACAGTTCTTCACTTAAGGATTATCAGGCATTAAGGAAAATAAAAGCCACGAAAAAAAGTAAAAATAAAAAGAACACATAAAATAACTGATCCAGAAGAAAAGAAGAGATAATGAAAAAAAAAAATTGTATCCTCAAATTTGAAAGATCTCCTGGATCTTTTAAGAAAAAGAGGCAGGTAAGAATTAGATTGGAGGTGATTGCTAGTTTCTTCTTTATCCTTATAGGTATACTCACAATTTCCTATAATAAATATGCATGATACTTATCACTAAATCTTTTTAACTTTTAGAAATTAATAGAATTTTCTTTTCCATAAAATGTTTTCTGTTGCCTAAGCTGTAACAGCAATGATTGGACATAATACGCAATAGGGAATTGAGTAAGCAATTTCCTGGATACGCATTATTCACTTTCCAAATGAAAGCCAAAATACAGACAGGAATATGCTAGCCCCAGTAAACTGCTATTCCCCCACTCTACCAAAGCTTTTTGGATTCTTACCAAATCCAGTTTCCTGAGGACAGTTTGAGTCCTGAGCAGTTCCTAGATACTCAGCAATGTAACAGATTAACCCAATCTGGGTGTCTTTTAAAACAAACAGGCTAGTTCCAATGCTGAAATCCAATCTAGGGAAGGGCCTGACAGAACACAGAGGTCCTGGACTAAATCCATGTCTTGGAAAAGGCTCTGAAATTATCCCAACCTCCTAGAAGATATAAGTACTACCTGGCTCAGATTTCCTGGGAAAACTCCAAAATGAAACCAATCTACACAATAAAGCCTAGAGATAAGGCACCATCTGTCTCAACTTTTTCAAGTGTACCACTTACAGTACATGAAATTCTTTACTAAGGAACACAATGGCTTAAAACAGTAAAGACTTAGATTGTAGCTTTAAAAATACTTAAATGGTACCCAGAGAGAACCTAATGCAAGTTTTTCTACAGCTTTTAAACAAAAGAAACTTGTTAAAAGAACTAGTACTGTTTTTATAAATCATTAGAAGCCTTGTTGGCATGTATCGTATCAGACAGCTGAACAGCTGTATCTCTAATACTCTTCATATATGCACAAGTACACGGTGCTTGTGCATCAAGCTGCTATCAGTTGCTGACTTTGGGCAAAACTTTATAGATCTAACCAAGTTTCTCTTCAGAGTTCCAGAGTCCTCTCTCTGTAGTTTTGCCCCTACAATGCTAACTCCTTTCCTCCTGCTCACATTCCAGTTCTCTAACATCTTTATGTCTTTCTTCAGAGTCAAAAAGCCAAAAAGGACCACAGAGGTAATCTAGCCCAGTGCCCTCAATTTAGAAACAAGTAACCTGAGGCCAGAGAGTTAAAGTGATTTACCCAAAGCTGCACAGCTAATGAAAAGCGAAGCTGAGACCGGAACTAGGCCTCTGATGCCCTGTGCAATGCTTCCTCTGCTACAGAGGACCTGATGTTTACGTGTGCTTTCACAACCCTCGATCTCTCCTCTCTGCCTTTTTCCTCTCCGGGCAACAATTTCTCAACTTTCAGTCACAAATAACCTTCTTTCTTATTAATTCTCTGCCCATTTAAAAAAAAAAAAAAGCAAAGGCTTTAGTACTCATTTATACTAAATGATTTATTTACTGATATCATTTTTATTGTTTTTAATTTTATATTTATCCTTTAAAAGAAAGAACACCTTAACACTTCCCAAAGCAAGGCAGTAAAAAGCTGAATAAATTATATCCACAATTTCAATTAAGAAAAAAATTAAATAATGTTAGATTCTTGATTTTTCATAAAGCAATGCTAGAGCATTTGTCTCATTTCCTTAAAAGAAAATCTAGAAAGTGCATATCAATTTTGTTTTAATACTCACCACAAAAGAGATTTGATTGTGTCGCAGGTTAAGTTCAGTTAGTGAATCCAGTCCATTAAGATTATCGACGTGACTTAAAAGGTTCCTGGCAAGGTTTAAAACTCTCAAATCACACAAATGACTGACATTTTCGATTTTGGTGATCTGTCAAAAAATGGGGGAGGGGTGATTAACAGGCATAAAACTCATATATGCATGATATCAAAACCCTAAAAAAAAAAATTCAAATCCATTGGATTCAGTGACGAGTTTATATGAAAACACTTAAAAATCCATTTCCCACTTCCTTTGTTGCAGATAATATGACATCATCTAACTTGTGAAAATTAACTAAAGGAACATATTTATAAGCTTGACCATGGTAAATATTTGAAGTAAAATAATCCACGAGTCCATTATTTGGAGCATCTTCTCAGTACCCAACACTATCCCGGGCCCCATGAAGGCTACAAAAAGTATGCACACTACCTGCCAAATAGAAACTGACTGTGAGCCCAAGGCATAAGCTCACAATGTTTTGATGAAGCAAGTCTGCCTTCTGAGAGAAAACGGAAGAAAAAGGAATGGTAAGTAAATTCTTCTGGCTAATCCCACTTACACTTTAGAGTCCTGGGAGTAGTTGAGAGTCTGAATTGGAAAGGCTCAAGAAACTAGGCTCTCCAGTGGAGGACGGGGATGCATTTCCTTTTATTAGTGTAAGTGCTTCAGAAAGGAGATGGATAGTATTCAGTCAGGGTGCAACATGGTGAAGACTACAGTTTAGAACAAGAGGAGCTAAATCATGAAACACACACATGCACGTAAACCCTGACCTTCAGAGAAGTTTAAACTGCAAAATAAGATGAAGGTAAGTCAGAGCTATAACACCATGGAGT
Source organism: Elephas maximus indicus (assembly GCF_024166365.1). Taxonomy (NCBI): domain Eukaryota; kingdom Metazoa; phylum Chordata; class Mammalia; order Proboscidea; family Elephantidae; genus Elephas; species Elephas maximus. Next base: position 61,136,252 of record NC_064831.1, on the reverse strand, counting down.
GGTGATTTTAAGCCCCACAGTTGTAATACAGCAAGCAAAGCACAATGGGATGAGTTTCTCTACAACAGAGAAGTATAGGAGTCCATGTAGAGGACTTCATCAACCTCCTGATGCAAAGTACTTAAGTCACAATGGAGTCACACACATGAAAGTTTTCTTCTGAACACTAAAAAAAAATTAATTTCACAATCACTAGAGATTAATTAAGGAGGACTGGTGGAGCAGTGCTTAAGCACTAGGCTGCTTAAGCACTTGGTTCAGTGGTTTGAACCCACCAGCAGCTCAGCAGGAGAAAGACGTGGCAGTCTGCTTCTGGAAAGATATACGCAGCCTTGGAAACCTTATGGAGCAGTTCCAGTCTGTCCTATACAGTCACTATCAGTTGGAATGGACTTAATAGCACCAACAATAACAACAGAGATTAATTAGTTCATCTTTACTGCCATCATAGTATTTCTTGAAAATTTTTTATTTTATACAATATTTGATTTTTAAAAGCTAACTTAATGCCATGAAAGATTTAACACTTCCAAGCAGGTGTTGGATATAAGAACTTTTCGTTAACTATAGAATCCAGACAATGTCTGTGGAAAAAAATGATGGAAAAGCTCAATATCATCAGTCAGAACAAGGCCAGGGGCCAACTGTGGAATGGACCATCAATTGCTCATATGCAAGTTCAAGCTGAAACTGAAGAAAATTAGAGCAAGTCCACGAGAGCCAAAATATGACCTTGAGTATATCCCACCTGAATTTAGAGACCATCTCAAGAATAGATTTGACGCATTGAACACTGGTGACCAAAGACCGGATGAGTTGTGGAATGACATCAAGGGACATCATACATGAAGAAAGCAAGAGGTCATTGAAAAGACAGGAAAGAAAGAAAAGCCCAAGATGGATGTCTGAAACTTGCTCTCGAATGTCGAGCAGCTAAAGGAAAAGGAAGAATTGATGAAGTAAAAGAACTGAACAGAAGATTTCAAAGGGCAGCTCGAGATGGCAAAGTAAAGTATTATAACGACATGTGCAAAGAGCTGGAGGCGGAAAACCAAAAGGGAAGAACACACTTGGTGTTTCTCAAGCTAAAAGAACTGAAGAAAAAATTCAAGCCTCAAGTTGCAATAGTGAAGGATTCTATGGGGAAAATATTAAATGGCACAGGAAGCATCAAAAGAAGATGGAAGGAATACACAGAGTCATTATACCAAAAAGAATTAGTCGATGTTCAACCATTTCAAGAGGTAGCATATGATCAGGAATGATGGTACTGAAGAAAGAAGTCCAAGCTGCTCTGAAGACACTGGAGAAAAACGAGGCTCCAGGAATTGACGGAATATCAATTGAGATGTTTCAACAAATGGATGCAGCGCTGGAGGTGCTTACTTGTCTATGCCAAGAAATATGGAAGACAGCTTCCTGGCCAACTGATTGGAAGAGATCCATATTTATGCCTATTCCCAAGAAAGGTGATCCAACAGAATGTAGAAATTATAGAACAATATCATTAATATCGCACGCAAGCAAAATTTTGCTAAAGATCATTCAAAAACTGCTGCAGCAGTATATCGACAGGGAACCGCCAGAAATTCAGGCCGGTTTCAGAAGAGGACGTGATGTCAGATGGATCCTGGCTGAAAGCAGAGGATACCAGAAGGATGTTTTCCTGTGTTTTATTGACTATGCAAAGGCATTCGACTGTGTGGGTCATAACAAATTACGGATAACATTGCGAAGAATGTGAATTCCAGAACCCTTAATTGTGCTCATGAGGAACCTTTACATAGTTCAAGAGGCAGTTGTTCAGACAGAACAAGGAGATACTGTTTGGTTTAAAGTCAGGAAAGGTGTGCGCCAGGGTTGTATTCTTTCACCATACCTATTCAATCTGTAAACTGAGCAAATAATCTGAGAAGCTGGACTAAATGAAGAACAGGGCATCAGGATTGGAGGAAGACTCATTAACAACCTGTGTTATGCAGATGACACAACCCTGCTTGCTGAAAGTGAAGAAGACTTGAAGCACTTACTGAAGAAGATCAAAGACCACAGCCTTCAGTATGGATTACACCTCGACATAAAGAAAACAAAAATCCTCACAACTGGACCAATGAGCAACATCATGATAAATGGAGAAAAGGTTAATGTTGTCAAGGATTTCATTTTACTTGGATCCACAATCAAATGGCCATGGAAGCAGCCATCAAGAAATCAAAAGACTCATTGCATTGGGTAAATCTGCTGCAAAGGACCTCTTCAAAGTGTTGAGGAGCAAAGATATCACCTTGAAGACTAAGGTGCGCCTGACCCGAGCCATGGTATTTTCAGTTGCATCATATGCATGTGAAAGCTGGACAATGAATGAGGAAGACCAAAGAAGAATTGATGCCTTTGAACTGTGGTGTTGGTGAGGAATATTGAATATACCATGGACTGCCAGAAGAACGAACAAATCTGTCTTGGAAGAAGTACAACCAGAATGCTCCTTAGAAGCAAGAATGGAGAAACTGCGTCTTACATACTTTGGACGTGTTGTCAGGAGGGATCAGTCCCTGGAGAAGGACATCATGCTTGGCAGAGTACAGGGTCAGCGGGAAAGAGGAAGACCCTCAACAAGGTGGACTGACACAGTGGCTGCAACAATGGGCTCAAGCATAAAAACGGTTGTAAGGATGGCACAGGACTGGGCAGTGTTTCGTTCTGTTGTACATAGGGTTGTTATGAGTCGGAACTGACTCGACAGCATCTAACAACAACAACATAGAATCCAGCTTCTTGCTGTTATTTGGACCTTCTCTTGCATTCAAGAAATATCATCTAGATTACAAAGGAAAAACCTGAATATGTATACCGTAAATTCAATAATATATATACATAACTCTGACCATGCTTTAAAATTTGTTCTAAGATTTTTCATCTAACGCAAAATGAAAATAAATTATACAAAAATTAGAAAAGAAGTAACAGCTTATCAGTATTTACAGACGACAGAACTATACATAAAACACAGAGAGAAATATTTAGAAAATAGGTAACACAATTTTAAATGTATGAATAAGTAAACAGCAAAATAGGTGCTATAGAAACAGAAATCAGTAATGTCAGCGTGGCTTGAGAAATCCTCCTGAAATACTAAGGAAAAACAGTGATGGGAAAAATAAAAAGTAAGATGGAAATAGAGAAGGTAAACAATATAGATGTAACAAACATAAACAGAAAGGAAGCCATATTTAAATATACAATGGAAACTTCACTGAGTTCACGATATAAATATACAGACTGAAGGGGCACAATTGTTATATGGCCTAGCCAGGATGTCTTCCCCCTTCTGCTAATATCCTTGGCATTTCTTTTAGAAAACTGACTCTAATTCCATGTAGGCCCGGTAGAACTTACAATTAGAACACCTACATTTTAGGATTACCTTTTAGTTTAGCAAGTCTGAAAGTAAACATTGTTTTTTGTAATATATAGGTATCAATCTATAATTTAAAAATCACTGTGGATATTGTCCTTGCTTTTGGTTTGCAATCAGATAGACCCAAGTCGCGTACAACATCTCTGATGGAATAAAGTCTGTTACTGGTTGCAGTCGTGGACAAAGTCACAATCATAGATCAGATGATAGAAGCTTCAGGCAAAGGGTAGTATAAGGTGAGAACACGGTTCCTTCTTAGCTGATAAACTTCACAGTAAGAAGAAGAGATGATGGAAACATTGGGAAGTCCAATGATGAGTCACACTGGTCAGAGAGAGGGTCCCAGGATAGACTGCAGAGCTTATTAATACATCAAGAGAAGCTGAATACTCCAGTCTTATCTTTATGTGTAAGAATAACCCAGATTGGTCTGCCTGGATAAAGACAACCTCCCTACCCAGAAGTATTGTAAGGACAAATGTCTGCTTTTAGGCAAGCAACCACAGAAAGCACAAGCTCTGTTTAAGAAAAAAGTGTCACTGAAAGAACATATCCTTCTTGACGCATATCTGTGTCCATGTTACAGGAAGCACTCACCAAGAGAACAAATTCTGGTAGACCAACGCAAAATCTAGGTCAGAAACTGAGAATAAACCCCCAGCTTCCTCTGTATTCCCATTAGCCACATATAATCAATTGCTAAACCTTGATGTTTCTACTTTTAAACTATTTATCTAATCTGTCATGGAGATTAAAGAATTAGTCTCTCAACTGTTCTCTGTCTCCAATTTCACCTCCCTCCATCTCCTTCCATTGCCCAATTCATTTCCTGAACACATCATCACTCCTCAAAATGTTTTTACATCCATAAAACAATTGTTTTATTTCACAAGGTACACCAAGTATCAGAACATTCTTATTTCTAATGGAAGTAAATTCAAAAGGCAAACAGCATTCACTTAATTTTCTTTTAGTTTCTTTATTACCTGATCCTAATTTTTTAGAGCTGGACATTAATTGTTTCATCTTGAATAGAGTATCTCCTGACATTTTAGAAACATAACGTCACTGTTCAAACAGCAAACACTAGATGAAAACACACAGTATGATACTTTTTTTTAAATTAAAAAAAAAAAATCACTAAAGAATATTATTTAGACACATATATGTTGTTGTTAGCTGCTGTCAAGTTGACTCTGACTCTTGGCAACCTTACATACAACAAAACAACTGTTGCCCAGTCCTACACCATCCTCACAATTGACAGCATGTCCTGGTCCATCATTGTGGCTATTGTGCCAACCCACCTCACTGAGGATTTCCCATGCCCTCTCGTTGGCCCCCTACTTCACCAAACATGATGGCCTTCTCTAGCAATTGATCCTTCCTGATGATGTATCCAAAAAAAGGGATTCAGATAGTATGTTCTGTTGTGATCCATTACACTTGCATTGGCTACTTTTCAGAAGCAGATGGCCAGGCCTTTATTCCTAGCTTATCCGAGTCTAGAAGCTCCACTGAAACCTGTCCATTATGGAGGACCTGCTGTTATTTGAAATACCAGTGGCACAGCTTCCAGCCTTACAGCAACATGCAAGCCATCACAGTATGAAAAACTGACAGATGGGTGGTGGAGACACATATATATATGTGGTAAAACAAATTCAAAAACCCACAAAGGAATGATAAATGTGAAATCTAGAATAGTGGTTATCTTTGATGAGGATGCAGGGAGGTAGGATAAAGGAGGGGCACCTAAGTAGAAGAAAGTAATCAGTATTATTCTAGTTCTCATGTTGAGGTTGAGTAATGTGTATTTATAAAATAAGTCAATAAAAGACTAATTAAGAAACAAAATTTTTATAGCCAACAGCCAACATATTCTTACTGGAGAGAGGCTGAAAACATTCCCTTTGAGAACAGGAATGTGTCCTAGGATAACCTTTATCACCACTCCTATTTAACATTGTGCTGGAAATCTTAGCTAGAGCAATAAGGCAAGAAAAAGAAATAAAGAGCATCCAAATTGGTAACAAAGAAGTAAAACTGTCCCTATTTGGGGATGATATGATACTATACATAGAAAACCCAAAAGACTACACAAGAATACTACTGGAACTAATAGACTCGGCAGAGTAGCAGGATATAAGAAAACATAAAAAAATCAGTCGGATTCCTATATGCCAATAAAGAGAACAACAAAAAGGAAATCAGGAAAACAATACCATTTATAATAGCCTGTAAAGAAATAAAATACTTAGGAATAAATCTAACCAGGGGTATAAAAGACCTATCCAAAGAAAACTATAATACACTACTGCAAGAAATCAGAAGAGATCTACATAAATGGAAAAACATACCATGCTCATGAATAGGCGGACTCGACACTGTGAAAATGTCAATTCTACCCAAAGAAATCTACAAATGCAATGCAATCCCAATCCAAATACCAACAGCATTCTCTAAAGAGATGGAAAAACTAATCATTATCTTTATATATGGGAGGAGGCCCCGGATAAGTAAAGCACTACTGAAGAAGAAGAATAAAGTAGGAAGACTCACACTACCTGATCTCACAACCTACTATACAGCTACAGTAGTCAAAAAGCCTAGTACTGGTATGACAGATACACTGACCAATGGAACAGAATTGAGAACACAGATGTAAATCCATCCACCTACGGTCACCTGATCTTTGACAAGGGTCCAAAGTCCATCAAATGGGGAAAAGACAGCCTTTTTAACAAACGGTGCTGGTAAAACCAGATGGCCATCTGCAAAAAAATGAAACAGGACCCACACCCACACCACACACAAAAACTGATTCAAAATGGGTCAAAGACCTAAATATAAAACCAAAAACTATAGAGATCATAGAGAAAAAATAGGATCAATGTTAGAGGCCCTAATACATGGCATTAACAGGATACAAACCGTAACTAACAGCACACAAACTCTAGAAGGTAAGTTAGATAACTGGGAACTTCTAAAAATTAAACACTCAGCCTCGTCAAAAGACTTCACGAAAAGAATAAAAAGAGAAAGTACGGACTGGGAAAAATTTTTTGGCTATGACAAATCTGACAAAGGTCTAATCTCTAAAATATACAGGAAAATACAACACCTCCACAACAAAAAGACAAATAATCTACTTAAAAGATGGGCAAAGGAAATGAATAGACACTTTCCTAAAGAAGACATTCAAGTGGCTAACAGACACGTGAGGAAATGCTCGGGATCACTAGCCATTAGAGAAATGCAAATCAAAACCACAGTGAGATACCATCTGACCTCAGCATTAACAGCATAAATAAAAAAAACAGAAAATAAATGTTGGAGAGGCTGCTGGGAGACTGGAACTCTTATGCACTGCTGGTGGGAATGCAAAATGCTACAATTATTTTGGAAAACAACATAGCACTTTCTTAAAAATCTGGAAATAGAAGTACCATATGATCCAGCAATTCCACTCCTAGAAATATACCCTAGAGAAATAATAGCTGTCACACGAATAGACCTATGTACACCCAAGTTCACTGAAGCATTATTCACAATAGCAAAAAGATGGAAACAACCTAGATGCCCATCAACAGACGAATGGATAAACAAACTATGGTACATACACACAATGGAGTACTAAGCAACAATCAAGAACAATGATGAATCTGCAAAGCATCTCACAACATGGATGAATCTGGAGGGCATTATGCTGAGTGAAGTAAGTCAATCACAATAAGGACAAATACTGTATAAGACCACTACTATAAAAACTCATGAAAGATTTATACACACAAAAAAACAATCTTTGATGGTTATGAGGGAGGGGTAGGGAGGGAAAAACACTAAACAGACAAGAGATAAGTGGTAATTTTCGTGAAGGATAAGGCAGTACACAAAACTGAGGAAGCCAGCACAACTTGATAAAGGCAAGGTCATGGAGGTTCCATAGACATATCCAAACTCCCTGAGGGACCAAATTGCTGGGTTGAGGGCTGTGGGGACCACGGTCTCAGGGAACATCCAGCTCAAAAGGCATAACAGTTTATAAAGAAAATGTTCTACATTCTACTTTGGTGAGTGGTGTCTGGGGTCTTAAAAGCTTCTAAGCGGCCATCTAAGATGCTTCATTGGTATCACCCCATCTGAAGTAAGTGAGAATGAAGAAAACCAAAGACACAAGGTAAGATTAGTCCAAAGGACTAATGAACCACAACTACCACAGCTTCTACCAGGCTAAGTCCAGCACAGCTAGATGGTACCTGACTACCACCACCAACTGCTCTAATAGAGATGACAAGAGAAGGTCCCAGGCAGAACTGAAGAAAAATGTAGAACAAAATTCTAACTCAAAAAAAAAAAAAAAAAAAAAGACCAGACTCACTGGCCTGACAGAGACTAGAGAAACGTGAGAATGGCCCCCGACACCCTTTTAACTCAGTGATGAAATCACTCCTGGGGTTAACCCTTCAGCTAACAATTAGACAGGCCCATAAAACAAAATGAGACTAAATGGGCGTCCCTGCCCAGGGGCAGAGAGGAGACAGCAGGAGGGGACACGAACGCTGGTAATGAGGAACCTAAGGTCAAGAATGGGAGAGTGTTGACACGTCATGGTATTAGCAACCAATGCCACAAAACAATACATTGTTTAATAAGAAACTAATTTGCTCTGTAAACCTTCATCTAAAGTATGATTAAAAAAAAAAAAGAATCCATTGAGCACTTGCAAAGAAACAAAATTGTTATAACTATGAGAATTATAAATTTTAGTTGTCATTTACCGCTGAAGAGTTAACAAATTTTAAATACCTAGCCTTATAGTGGGTTAGCCTTAAGACCTTAGAAATTACAGTGAACTGATAACTCTTGAGAAATTCAACACAAATTCTTAAAATTTTTATAATACTAAATTTCCTGACTGTTTTTCAATGAGAAAGAAATGAAAGGGTTTTACAATACCTGGTTTCCATGAAGGTCCAAGACATCTAAGCTTTTTAGATTCTCCAGATTTGAGATTTTTCTAATTCTGAAAATTAAAATAAGTAGAGTAAATAGAGTAGAAATAGAGATATATCACATCTAAAAGCCCTGATGGCACAGTGGTTAAGAGTCTGGCTGCTAACCAAAAGTTCTACTCTGTTCTATAGGGTCAGTAGGAGTTGGAATCAACTCGACTGCAACTTTTTTTTTTTTTTTTTTAACCAGTAAATCAAAACATGCTAAGGTGTAACTCATTTTAACATATGCTCATTTTCTATGCTTTTTAAAACAAAAACATATTTCCCATTGACTTAGTTATAATTTTAAAGATGTTATCCCACTGGTTGGAAAATATTCCAATGGTAGCATAAAAGCCATGTTTAAAAGAGAGCAATTCTACTTCTAAGGTTTAGGATAATGCACATATTCAAGGTGGTTCCTTTTACCTTTAGCATACAATCCAAACTCCTCACCTCTGTTTTAACTGACTTCACAGCATTTATCACTGCCTTAATTAATCTAAGTCGGAATCAACTCAATGGTAGGGGATTTGGTGTTTTTTTTTTTTTTTTTGGTTTAAATTTATATTACTTATATATTTACTTTTTTATGATCTCCCCAAACCAAAATGTGAGCTTCAAGTGGGCAGAAACTTTGACATTTTCTCTTTCTATCCCCAGCACCCATAACAATGCCTGCCACTAGGCAGGCACCCAATAAATACTTGATGAAGGAATGAGCAAATTAGCTAAATGGATGAATTTCACATACAAGGGCATTCGTAACAGGATTATTTATCACAGAGATAAATTAGAAATCACGTAAATACTTTCTCGTGGATGTGCTTAGCTTGTGAAATGCTTTAATATGTATTTGGAATTTTTTATCTGTTATCTTCTATGAAGCTGTAACCTTGCTATTAAAACACACACACACACACACACACACACACACACACACACAAAATACTACCTCTAAACGACCCTCTTAAATATGCTAACAGTTAGGGCCTCACTCATTATTTCTCTCATTTCTATGTTCTATGCCTAGCTTACCTGTCCACATCTCTTACCTCAGCTGCTTCCAACTGGATTCTTCTAACAAAAAATAAAATAAAACAAAAAAACCTGTACCTTTTATTGTTCTCCCTCCTATACATTCCACTTTCTCCTATTCCCATAAGCAGTAGGGAGAATAGGGAAATAGCAAAAAAGGATGAAAGTGGAGTTCATGCCATCCATCTTTATTACCATCTGCCCATCACTATTTCTGATGTCACTGTTAACTGTTTCAAACAATCATTTCAACCTTCCCAAATGTTTCCAGAGTCTTGACCATCTCTCAAAACTTCATATATATGCTGATCATCCTGTAATCATATTTCAGACATAAACTTCATGAACATCTATCTCCATTTGACTTCAGCCATCTTACATCATGGCCAAATTCAGAATTAAAACACCACAAGGCAATTCAATCCAATTTAATTTATAAAAACATTTATTGTACACCCACCAGGTATTAGCACAGAGTGCTCGTAGTTCCTCCTCTCTCCCTTATGACCCAACTCCTTCATCAGTCACCTTTCTCAGGCCATCAACTGGCAGAATCTGTTCTTTTCTGAGGAGCACTCCTGAACATCCCTATTCACTTCACCTAAACAATTAGCATCCTTCTGGATTCACTGAAATCATCTGGGTAGCCATATATTTAATACTATCGTATCCACTACTTAAATCTCACTAACAGCCAAACCAATAGCCAACCTAGTTGGGAAAACAGACAAAACTTTCAACAAAGTTATTCCCCTGCGGACTCTGTTCTTGAGATAACTAGAACAGTTGGAAGAAAATACAGTATCCTAATAACATGGCTTAGGACAAAGTCATGCTTTCTGACATCAATCTGACCTCACAGCCATTACAGAAAGCTTTCATTCAATTATTTTATTTTGGTAAAATATATATGACATGAAATTTGCCCTTTTAACCATTTTTAAGCATGCAATTCAGTGGTATTAAGTACATTCACTGTGTTGTGCAAAAACCACTATTATTTCCACAATTTTTTCAACATCCCAAAGTGAAACTCTGTACCAATTAAGCAGTAACTCCCCAATTCCCCTTTCCCCCTAGACCCTGTTGACCTCTTTCTGTTGCTACGTATTTGCCTATTCTAGACATTCATATAAGTGGAATCATACAGTATTCGTCCTTTGTTGTCTGACTTATTTCACTCAGCATAACATTTTCAAAGTTCACCCATGTCGTAGCCTATAACAGATCTTCATTTCTCGTTGTGGCGGAATAATATTCCATTGTATGTATACACCACATTTTGTTTATCCATTCATCTGTTGATGGACACCTGGTTTGTTTTCATCTTTTGGCTGTTGTGAATAATGCTGCAAGGAACACTGGTGTACAAGTATCTGTTTGAGTCCCTGCGTTCAGTTCTTCGGGATATATACCTAGGGGAAGAACTGCCTAGTCATATGATAATTCTGTTTTAACTTTTTGAGAAACTACCAAAACTTTTTCCACAATGGCTGTACCATTTAACATTCCCACCAACAATGGACAAGAGTTCCAATTTCGCCACCAACACTTGCCGTTTTCTGGGCTTTTTTGATAATAATCATCCTAGTGGGGTGAAGTATTACTCGATTCTTATATACTCCCAAGCTCACATTCCCTAGAACAATGGTTCTCAAACTTCTGTGTCCAGAACCCTGGAGGATTTGCTGAAACACAGATGGTTGCACCTCATTCCTAGAGTTTCTGGGATAGGGCCTGGAAATTTGCATTTCTAACAAGTTTCTGGGTGATGCTGATGTTGACAGTCTAGGGATCACACTTTGAGAACTACTGCCCTAAAATACAGACCTTCTTCCTCATCAGCCTCAATTCTGTTCTCACATGAGCTTTAAGAGGGTGAACTCACCTACTTTACAGACGAGACCAAAGCCTAATCTTCGGAAATAACAAGAGATGCAGTCTATTCATGACCAAGAATATTCATCACAACATTACCATAGCCAAAAAATGAAAACAATATAAACATCTAACAAACATGAAAAGATTTTATATACATGTGTGTGTGTGTCTATATACACACACACATATAAAACCAAAAATCAAACTTGTTGCTGTTGAGTCGATTCCAACTCATAGTGACCCTATAGGACAGAGTAGAACTGCCCCATAGGGTTTCCGGAGCAGCTGGTAGATTTGAACTGCCAACCTTTGTGCCACCAGGGCTCCAGTCAGGGCTCAGACTCTGTAAGGCTAGATACTAACTTGTAGAAAGCAGATGCGATGTCATCATAAATTTTGTCAGATAAAAATGTAATTTATTTCTGTCCAGTAGGAATGATAACCCCAAGGGTTATAATTTCACTGCTTTGTAGGACATGAACCCATTTTGCATCTAATCTAACAATCTCATTCCAGTACTTTAATTTTTCTCTCAGCTTTTCCTATCCTCCTTTAAACCTGATCTGTCATCCTGCTGGTTCCCTCATTATTGAGTTGATAAAAACTTTGACCTGTGATCAGTATCTATTTGCCTGAAATTTTTAACATTTTTAAAATTATATAGCAGGGATAATGGAGATTATCTCAGCCCAAAGGTCTGATTTGACAGATGTACATAGTCTGTTTCTATGCCTACTGGAAGCCCTGAGCACCTTTAAGGCACTTCCATCATAGAAACCTTCACATCCAAACATGTCTCCCCTCAGAATTCCACGAGGGCCTCTCATACTCGCTCCCTATCTGGTGTGACTTCAAGCATTCTCTTATCTTTGACATACAGTGCTTTATGGCTCTCACTTCAGATTCTGACTGCCCAGGTGAATAGGAAGAATAAAAGGCAAATTGCTATTCAGTTAAACCCAAGACCAACCCAGTGTCTTGCTGTCTTGTTCTCATGAATTGTCTTTTCCATAAATTCTCTCCTCCATACCCCCTCCAGCACCTGAAATGCCAGGAAAGTCATCCAATTCTAAAGAATTCAGAGGCAAATGAAGGCATCAGTCAACCTAGGAGGCCACTGGTTAGATTAAATATTGACGCAATGAATTTTCAGAATCCTAGTCTACTCCCAAATAGTTGAAGATTTTTATTAACACCAATGCGAACTAAAAGGTTGTTTTTAAAAAAAAAGTTTGTTCTCCCACTGAACAGAAACTGAAACTGGAAAAAGACTAACTCATCTACCACCTCAGCAGCTACAGGCCTCCACAGATGCATCACAGCCAGTCTCTGCAGCCCATATTATGCTACTGATACCAGGATAAGGACACCACTACAGGCCCTTACACGGTCAGCTTTTCAGTTATCGGAGATAAATCATTAAGTGAGAAAACTTAAAGGAGTCAAAAGGAAAGGAACAGGGAATCCTGGGTTCTGTATCCGCAGCACTGGGTAATCAGAAGAAAAAGAAGAGAGGTTCTATTCATTAGCCTGTTCATGAGGGCACGGGAAGATCTCAGTGAGGATAAGCAGGAGGTATCAAAGGCAGGGGAGTCACACAGCAAGAACTTCAACAGCAAAGTGGTACAGAGGCTGGGAGCTCTTTGGTAGCAATGTAAACTTCACTTCAGAATCTGAGCAGGGGTCTTTCTAGCATTAGAACAGAAAACTTTGTTGGAGCTGTCTGAACCTAGAGGCACATGGTTGCCCTGGATTTCTATACTTGGTTTCACTACCGTGGACTAAAAGATGGTGCAGTGCTTTGTAATGTTGGAGGGAGAAAACTGTCTGCACTTGACCAGCAGGGGGCAATAAGTCATCCAAGACAAAAACAGGAGACGGCGGCAGATGTGTCTTCCTCTTCTCCAGCATTCTCTGCCACGTTTCCCTAATGCTCATTAAAAAAGTGCCTCAGGATAGATTTGGCTCACAGGCACCTGCCAGAACAAAGCCAGCCAAGCTACAGATTATTTGGAATAAGTTTTTAGGGGTCAGATTTGTCTTTTACTGACACTTTCGAAATACACAATTTGGGAGAGCGTGGTACATTGTCTTCTGACTCGTTTTCTTTTTGATTCAAGATTACTAACAGTTCTAAAACTGTCTAAAAGTTATTTTTATATGAACAATAAAGTAAAATATGACCTTAAATAAGTGTCTTCAAGGCACATTATAAAAAACGTTAAAAGGATATTTCTGAGAAGCTGAAAAGCAGGAACAAGAAGAGAGAGTAGGTGGAGAGATGATTTAACAGGGTGGAACCAGGGGCAGCTCTTAAATATTATGTTAAACTGGATAAGATTAAAAATATCAACGGAAAACATCTTACTCAAGGACCAAAAGAAGGGCATAAATTGCTAAAGAACAGGTGTAAACTAGACAAATCTATCAATAACTCCAAGGATCAGAAACTAGTAAAGAACTCTCTGGGGAGAAAGAACAGGGAGCACCTAGAGGGGAACACCTTAAATGTATGCAAACCGAACTTTCACTCTCCACTTCGCTGACTGAACTGCTCTCATGGCATCTCCCTATATTCTATACAGTTTGTACGTATCCAGTCTCTCAAAAGTCACTTTACCTCTCCAGGTCCATTTCTTCATCTGTAAAATGAACGAGCTAATCTCTGCGAGCACTTCAAGCTCTAATACTCCATGGCTCTAAAATCCCCCCAAATTCCCTTATCATACCATTATGCTTAGTTTTAACACTTGAACAAACTGTACATGATAAAACTACACTGGTGGGAACTTTCACAGAAACCACAGAGAACAAACAAAAGCCTAGAACTATGGGACGCGATTTTGGAAAAAACATTATCGTTGGGTAGTGGGAATAAAGAGGTAATGCAAGGTTCATGCTGCAGAAAAAAACAGAGACGGGGCGTACTTAGCCCGGGTATGATGCCGTAACCACACTTCATAGTTTTATAACCTAAAAATCATTTTTTAGATTTTGCTAAACAGCCTTTATTTGTAGGCACTGCAAAAGCTATGCAGTGAAGCAGAATGCACAGGAAAGATGTGACAGAATTGCGTGGCTGTCCTACTTAATGGGGCACTGTGAGGAGCTGGGGGAGTTCACGTAGGAGGTAATATTACACACACACCGAAACTGCCATCTGAATACCAATCAGTCAGGGAGTTCGCCAATCAATCACAAAATAGTGAGCGTCTATCCTCGGTCAGGCACGAGAAGACCGACAGGAGAAACACATGACCCTAAAGTGGATGCACGTACTTGAAGTGCGGTCTAAGAGAACCCTAAGTTAAGGGTAAAGTCTGCTGTTTACTCCCACATAACGTACAGCACTGAAAACTAAATATTATTTGGTTTGACTAATTGTCAGATTGAGTCTCATGAAACAATTATGACAGTATCTTAATTCATTCCAGTAATCTTTCAAAAAATTGTATTATATTAGTTTCATAAATATTATCCATTTCTAAACACTATAGGACTCAACATTAGTCCTAAGTATAACATTAAGCGACAAACAACACCTGTTCCACAAAGGTTACCTGTTCTTCCCCAAAAGAAGGACACGGAGGGATCTCAGAGTCGAAAGTCCACTAATTTCTTCAATCTGGTTATCATATAAATCCAAGAATATTAGCCTCTGCAGATTAGAAATATTTTGGATCCGAGTTATGAAATTGTGTTGAAAGTTCAACAAACGAAGGTGTTCCTCCCCATCAATGATAGGACATACTGTCAGCTTTTGCCTAGAAAAGATGTTAAAAGTTAGTAAGGTTCCCATTAGGCAGCCTGCCTCCTCCTACAAATATTATTATTAGTATCTGTGCTCCCACGCTGTGAGAAGAAAATGATGAGTCCTGCCAATTCCTGCCCTCTTGAACTAAGCATCTTATAGCTATTTGTAAATCGTTCGTGTAAAGGCCAATCGACTTTTACAAAGGTAATATTAAGTTTAAGCTTTTATTATATTAAAAAATTCCCAATATTAATTATTTCACATAAAATTGACTTAACATCAGAAAACACTCAAAGTAATTGCTTCTACAATAGAGGTTTAGATGGTTGAAAAAATCATGCCAAATAACCAGAGAAATGCCTTTGGCATCAATCCAATGATGTAAAGACTTCCCAGGCATCAGAGCAAAAACTGCATAAAAGGATCTCTCATAGGGTCATAGACTCTTCAGGTGGATGATATCTTAGGGAGGACAACAAATGCAGCCACCTACAATTCACTTTGATGAAAAAAATTTCATCCTGAAATGTACTAATGGTAAGGTGGTCCTTTCTGAACATTTCCTCAGAAGTTAGATTTTAAGTATATGTTTACATGGTTGACAACAACTTCGAACTTCGCAGAACATCTAGAGTGCCACAAGGTATGATGAAAATCTAACCATATATGCCCTTAGCTGTATTTAAAACAGGTAAGCCTCTATTACAGAAAAAGTTATAAAGTACTCCATGTGAGGTAAATATGTGTAGGGTCCTTTAAGAGTTCTGCAAGTATAATAACAGGGTCAGACAGTGATTCCACTCTGAGAGTTTCAAAGGAGGATAATACAGCTCTATCATTCAGAGTGTGAACAGCTCCAAGGGAGAGGTTTATGAGAAATGCTTCCTTTCAGTAAAAATCAAGTTAATGTAACTTTTAGAGAAAATAAATCTGTGTTATAGGCATAAGTAAAACTATGGAAGTGATCAGAATCCTCCTTAGAAGGGAAGAAAAGAATGATTAGCAGAAGGAGATACCTGAACTCCAATGGTTGACCAAGATAACGATTAAAAATATAGGCTCTGAAACAATTGATTTTACTTTGTGCTTCTTAGTGCTGGTATATGCCACTGACTCGATTCCCACTTATAGCAACCCTGCATGACAGAAAAGAACTGCCTCACAGGCTTTTCTAGGCTGTAATCTTTATGGGAGCGGACCAGCAGGTTTTTTCTCCTGCAGGGTTGCTCGGTTGGTTCAAACTGCCAACATCTTAGTTAGCAGCCAAGTGCTTAACCACTGCACCACCATGGCTCCTCGCTTTGTGCTTAGTATTTAGAATTCATTTAATTATACTACCACATTTAGTACTTCCAGGTTACCCACTGCCGTTGAGTCGATTCTGACTCATAGCGACTCTACAGAACAGAGCAGAACTGCCCGATAGAGCTTCCAAGGAGAACCTGGCAGATTCGAAATGCCAACCTCTTGGTTAGCAGCCGTAGCACTTAACCACTTCCAGATTATAAATTATTAATTAAGAAATAATTAGTATTCCACTTTAAAATTCATATCTTTGTGCATCAGCTTAGCAATAACCTTAAATTGTCTCACCTTTTTTCCTGCTTTAGTCTTCCTCTATTTCTTATAAACCTACTGATGTCTCCCAACTTCTTGTTTATTTAATTCTTGAGTCAGTCCTCACTGAGATAGGAAAATAAATAATCTCTGACATCCCGCCCCCCCCTTACATAAGCTGCTATAACTTGAAATAAATTCATTTTTTTATATTCGCAGTACAGAGGCTAAGGCCTAGCTCCAAGGATCACTTGTACATCCTTAACCCCACAAGCCCCTGCCACTTCATCAAAACAAGCAAACAGAAAAACCAATGACCCAGTGCCCTCTGGAGGAGTTCACCATGCCCCCAAAGCCCCTGAGTTGCTACACCTCCTATCCCATTACTAACGGGTCTATTGGACCATGCTTTTGCCTCTGTATTTCCTTCTCGGTGCTGACAGACTGCCTTCCTGTGCTTCAGGCTACCCTAGCTCCCAGAACAGCCAGATCCTAGCTCTTCCAAGTATTTCTTCTCAGGGCTGGATTCTACTCTTGTTCCCTCAGTCTTCCGGCTAAGAAGCTGTACAGCATAGCACAGGTGCCTTTGAAAAATCATTAACCATTACACACTGGCTCTCAAATAATGACATCTGAATTCTTCGCGCTATCCCAGCTTTCCCTACTGGACCTGCTGGTACTGATCAAACTATGCCTAATTCATGACATCTTTGTGATCCTGCCATTTCATAACCAGCCTTTGAAGCTGAGTCAGTTCCCTTGGTCCTGACTTTCCTCAGTAAGCAAGTCTTCATCTAATCAAAGTTTGCTTCTCTACTTCAGAGGCCCATGCTGCCAAGGACCCATCTTCACAATTACCTGAGTCACCCCAAGCTATAACAGAAAAGCCTCATTTGTTAGGTCACAGTCTTACAAATACTGGTCCCTGTTAGTAAAGGAAACATGGAATTGAAGGCCTAAGGTGCTATTCTTGGCTAGAGTTTGAAAGATTTAGATAAGAATCACTAGAAAATCCCTCAAAACATTAAAATATCATGAAAGTTGTAAACATTAGATAACATTAGAATCTCAAAAACCAATCATACTGCAAAGATGCCAGGACAAATACTGCCCTCAAGTGTTACTCTGCCTACAAAACATGCTGTACCCTCCAGAGACTTTTTCCCAGCTACAAACAAAAATGGTCCATGACAGTTGCTGTCAGGTGTGCACTGCTAAGCTGCAGGTATGCCCAGCAAAGATGTTTTCTCTGCTGGTTATACCACTAAAGTAGGAGTTAGGACCCTTTGTCCAACATTCTATTGCTGCTATCTTCCTAGATGTAAAGATGGGGGTCAAGTCTTAAATATGTTCTTTCAAAAGATTTTACCGACAGCCTATTCTGTACCAGGCTCTGCTCTAGATGCTAGCAATTCAGAACTGAATAAAAATTCTTGTGCTCATAGAGGTTCAATTCTAGCAGAAAGAGACAGACAGTAACCATGATATGGAAAATATTTAATGTTACGAGGGTGACAAGTGCTAAGAAGAAAAAGCAGGGAAGCGTCCTGGGGCTGTCAGGTGGAAAGGGTTGCAATTTGGACAGGATGGCTGGGGAAGGTCATCCCTGAGATGATGATCTTTGAGTAAAGACCTGAAGGAGGATGTGAGCCTGCAGATATGTGGTGGAAGAGCATTCCACGCAGAGGGAACTGTGACTGCAAAGTCCTGATGTGCAAGTGTGCTCAGTGTATTCTAGGAACAGCAAGGAAACGGGTGTGGCTGGGGCAGAGTGAGTGAAGGAGCATGTAGGAGGAGTTAACAGGGAACTAGACTGGAAAGAGTCCAGCAGGCCTGTGTGAAGGCTATCAAGTTTTTTCTATCCTAAAATTTGTTTTTATCAATGTCATATTTTAGAATTGGCATAGTACTCTTTTGGAATATAATCAAGAGCCTTTACATTATATAGATACAAAAAATTCCTTGCCATACCTTTGAAGGAATAAGCAAAAAATTGGTAACAATGATTGTGTCTAGGTAGGAGAACTGGGTGACTAGGGAACAGGAGGGAGGACGACTTTTATACCTTTCAAATCTTTTATCATGTCTATGTATTATCTATTAAAAAATAAAATAAAATAAATTTGTCCTCACCTTTCTAGGGTCAACCTGTCTGAGTAAAGAATTTTCTCTTCAGAAGAACGCTGGAGAATAGGAAATGATGGCATTGATGAGCTCACCAAATTAACATGATCACCTATTGAAAATGATATACAAATTACTTGATTAAGAAAAACCTTAAAAATCTTGAAACTAAAGTGACCTTACATTTGGAGAACATTGACACCCACAAATATCTTTTCTAGAAAGTATACTTTCCACGTTGTTGTTGTTGCTGTTGGTGCCATTGAGTGGATTCCGACTCATGGAGGCCCCATGTGTTTCCATAGGTCTATATATTTGAAATTAATTACTCAATTTGAATTTGTTGCTTTCCTCCTCAAACCTAAATGATGTGTTCTGTGTATGCCAAATAATTTATCCCTTGCCTTACAGATTGGTTGAAAGTACAGAACTACTCTAGTGCTACCTTTAGCCCTTTATAAGCCTGGCTCCTAACACTAAATTTTAACTGACTTATAACGGAGATGATAGTCCCTCATTACCAGAAACATTTGGGCCAGCACTATGACAGCCCGGCCGGATTCTGGACTTGGAAGGTGTCTGAATGGAAGAATCTCCAAATGCTGACAAGGAGCTCGTGGCGGTTTTCATTTCCAGGCCACATAGTTCTGTCACGTTTGTTGTGGTTGAGATGCATGATGATTTACTACCAGGCGAAGGACTTAGTACTCTTCCATCTCCTTCAAAATATCAAAAAGTTGATCACAAAGCTAGACAATACATGATTTTGCTATAGGAAATATAAAGAAAGCAGTTTCGGGTGGCAGATGCAAACCTCGTATCGTCACTTTTTCTTTTTTTTTTTTTTATTGTAAAGAGACCAAAGGTAGACGCCAATAAACCTAGTACACTTGTAACTAGGGTCCACAGGGTATATGGCACCCTTGTGAGGTCTGTGGGCTGTTGGTTAGATGGTGTCCCTGCCATTAAGGAGCTTTCAATTTAGTGGGCAGACAAACACATATCACATTAAAAAACTGAATAGAACAACATGCGCAAAATGTGGAATAAAAAAGAATACCTATTTACATATCTACACAAAAGTGTATCTGATTGTTTTTCACTTAATGGAGATAGCTTCAGATGGGCTTTGGGGGAGGTGAATATTAAGATATATTCTAAAGAACTAGAAGAATGTAGAATGGCCAAGAAGAGATGTTGGGAAGTTCCAGAAATAAGATTTGAGTAATGAGTCAAAGATGACAGTTTGAGTATCAGAGGAAATCTTCTGTATTTTCCTCTAATATATATAGAAAATCTACCGAAAGTAGCAATTGATGTTGAAGTACTTGAAAAGAAGTATAAGCAGTCAAACAGAACCTAAGATTACTATACAATTCTGCTTAAACTGACCAATAAAAGAAAAATCAAATCTAGGAACCTAACATACCTCTTGAGAAGTCATCAACCAATATGGTCACAACTTAAAATCAAGATCTGTATAAAAAACCCACTGCTGTCGAGTTGCTTCCAACTCAAAGTGACCTTGGTTTCCAAAGAGCCGCTGGTGGATGTGAACTGCCAGCCTTTTGGTTAGCAGCCGAGCTCTTAACCACTACGCCTCCATTAAGATCCATATAGATCGTATTAAAGAATGGTAAAGCGGTAGTACTTGCTAGCTACTCCAGGTAGGCAAAGCACAAATCAAAACATCTGCCATCTAGCTTCTTGAACAAAATGATCAATGCTTACATCCCACTTCTCCGAATGCCATGAAATATCAAGATAACTACTAGTGAAGTTCTAGAGTATAAACATTCAGAAGTGACATCAAGTTCACTAATGGAATTAGTCTTGTGACATGAAAGGCTGATAGCAGGGTATCCAAGCAACCATGACTCAGTAAACTGATTTGGAAATCCAAAGTCAGATGGTTAAAAAAATAAAAATCAGTGGAAGGATTAACTGGAGCAAAGTGGTCAGCTAAAGATGATAAAGAAAAAACCCCAAACAATAGACACCCAGATTTCTCTTGTTAGCATCAGAGTTAGGTTTCATGGATTTTTTTTTTTTTTTTTTTTTAAGGCTTCAAGCTAATCCTCAATTTAAGAGGCAGATTTAAACTTGGGACTTTAAGATTTAAGACTTGGGATGCAGAGGTAATAAATTAACTTACCAGGTATGTAGCCCCTGTCTTCCCAATTAAATTTATAAGCTCCTTGAGGGATGGACCTTCATTTATACTCAGTCAAAACAAAAAAAAATATTTTCAGCTCCAATTACATGCAGAAGTCATAATCACTATCAGCAAGAATCAGCTTACTATCACTATCAGTGTGATATATGCCTTACAATAAACAGTGAGACAAGAATGATAAAGGAGAAAGTCCTTAAGATACACAAACGAGACACTCTAAACGACTGGGAGCTAGAGGGATCAGGGGCAAGAAGAGACATTCCACACATAAACTATACTACTATGTGGCACATTTTTAATTGAAACATTTCTTCTGTTACTAATTTTTCTTATATTCCTATTTAACTTACCAGATATGTAGCCCTTGTCTTCCCAATTAAATTTATAAGCTCCTTGAGAGAGGGACCTCATTTTTAGTCTTTGTATTCTTAGTAGAATCTAAATTCAGTAGGCAATCAGTAGATTAATTAAAAATTGATTTTCCAGTTTACTAACAGTTAATTGGAAATCTATTTTGTGTGTTATTTCTATTAAAAAAAATAATAATAAATTATTGGATTTTAATATAAGAATGCTGAACGAATTCTTTTGAGCTGTAAGGGTCCACATTCAGTAAGAATGTTCACAGCACTACACCCTAGAGAGGTGGGTGGATGGATGGATGGATGGATGGATGGATGGATGGATGGATGGATGGGTTGGTGGATGCATCAGTGGGTGAATGCATGATGAAGTGCACTGCCACAACACGTGTGTCCACTCAGCCTCATCTTGTAGATTGTTTTGGTAACCAAAATTCTGATGGTAGATTTTCCAATGATTTGTCATGATCTTAAGAAACAATCACTGCCTCTTACCCTCTACACACACATTTAAAAATTCTTAATTAAGGGATTTACTCAATTGAGGTCTAGTTAACTGCGATTTACTATATAGTACTCCCTGGAATCTCTGGCTTTTACAAAACCTCAAAGACATAGGGGTTAACTCCTAATAATATGCCAAAAACCTAAAAGAAATCACGTATAAAGTTTTAGATTAACCAGTTTGTAACTAAAACATTAAGTTTCTTATAAAAAAAATTATTTTGGTAGAATATATATAACAAAAGGTTTGCCATTTTAGCCATTTTTAAGGGTACAATTCAGTAACATTAATTACATTCATGAGTTTCTTAACTTTTGACTGAGAGTAACATTGGCTAATTTATGCTGACAGACTATTAAATTTGCTTGATTAATTTTGAAAAAATAGAGAAAAATAAGAAATGGGGTGAAATGAATTACAATTGGGCATCAGGAGGTAGTTAATTAGGCAGAAGTCCCCCAACTTTTCCTGATAAAGTGCTACTTCTAATTTCTCCAAAGTTTAATGCTTTTAAAGGCTGAATGGTGAGTACAAAAGTCAAGAAAACAGCTACAAGCTGTGTGGCCTTCTTTGCAGGAAACTGGCTGGACTATGGAGGAAGCACCTTTAGGAGACAACTAGGTACATATGTAAGGCTTACCAAATGAGTAGCCTATCACAGAAAATTACTTTGAATAAAATCTTTCATGAAAATTCATTAGGTTTATTTTTCCCTAAGAAGGTAATTTGTATTTTATGGGTCATTATTTATGTGTAAGATTCTATTCATTTCTGACTTTCAGTTCTCAAAATTCAATGTCTCATGCGTGCTATTTGAGGAAACAGCTCATAATATTTTCCCATTAAATAAATTTACTTGGCCAGCCATCCACAAATCTGTAATAGCAACTCCCTACTCTAACTCAAGAGAAGCTTGGGAAAGGTATTTCCATTTGTTTCATTATTTAGAAAAAAATCTCAAGACATTATTATCAGAAATGTGCAGGCAATTCACAATGCAAGCATAAAAGCCCTAGTTGAGAATTTCCGGGTCCACACCTGTAGGTATGTGCTAACACAGCACCTGGCACAGAGTACATAATAAATATGTATCGCACTGAACCAAAGAAAGCAAGACAGATGTGTCCTGCACTGTGGAACTTCAGTTAAATCCATGTTATGTGTGTAGGGGTTTGCAAAAAGAAAAAGATTTACCAGATTCAATGGGCTCAAGAGGAAGGTCCAGAAGTAGTAAAAGGGGGAAATTAATCAACATTCAAAATAGCCATAAATTCACACAGTAATGAGATAAGCAATCCAGAGAGGGCTGCACTAATCAGTCCTCTCAAATAAACTCCTAGGAGGCAAGGACAGTACTGTACGTAAGGATTTTATATTACTTAACACTAGCACGTTACAGGTGTTAACAGTTGTCAGCAATTAACTAAGATTCAAACGTGCTGAAGGACATTTCTTTGAATTGAAAAATGCATTTCATAAGTATAACCAGATCATATAAGGCAGTATTTGTCAAAACGTGGTACCCAAACCACATCCATCATAATCACTTGAGGCATTTTTAAAATGCGCACTCCCAAGACCTACAAAATCAGAATGGAGAAGGGAGAAGGGGAGCACTAAGAATCTGTATTTATAGCAAAATTCCAGATGGTATACCTTAAAGACTTTTGATATACAGTATCTATAATTGTACGCCAGAGTAAGGGAAAGAAACTGCTCCTTTTCTACTCCTGATTTTTCTTTCCATCGTTTCCTTATCTCCTAAAGATTTGTATTCCGATACTCTTATCCTCACTAGCCATTTTTTTTTAGTTCCAATTCAGCATTTAGAACATTCTTTTCCCATTTTCTAGTCTATAGCCCACCCAAAACTAAAGCACCACAGCTTTTTCTGTATTGGAAATAATCTACCACGCTGTATATATAAGCCAATCTGATTTTAAAAATAGGTCATATATCCCCAAACCAATTTGGCAACCAATGAACCATTTCGTTTTTAATTCAAGTTTATTTGTATCTAGTGATTCAACATTATTAAACAATTGAAATTATTTAAAGAAGATAAAATAAGTCCACTGACAATACCTTGCCTACTTGAGTAGTTCCTTTCAAGGTCATGTTGTAACAGTCGACCAGGAAATGATGATGTGTCTTTACTTAGCTTGAATTCAACCTTAAAAAAAAAAAAAAAATTATTTAAGAAAAAAAAATTTGGAGAAAAATTTAACAATAAATAACGACAAGAATGATAAAATATCATACGGTAACTGATACACGCTATAACATGGATGAACCTTAAAAACATTTTGCTAAATGAAAGAAACCAGACATAAAAGGCCACATATTATATGATTCAGTTAATATGAAATGTCCAGAATAGGCAAATCCATAGAGACAGAAGGTAGATTTAGGGGATGTGGGGGAATGACAAGTGACTGCTTAACGGGTATGGGGATTCTGGATGGGGTGATGAAAAAGTTCTGAAACTAGGTAGTGGTGACGGTTGCAAACATTGTGAATGTACTTAATGTCACTGAATTGTGCACCTTAAAATAGCTAAAATGGTAAATTTAGTTGTGTGTATTTCACTACACACAAAACAACATTAGAGTCAATTTCATTAAGTCAGATGAAAGCATGTTCCAATCTGAGGCACTGCCCATCGTCTCACTCCCTCACCCCAAATGCAATGACTAAAACAATCATTTTCTCCAAAAAAAAAATAATAAAAAGTAAATACTGCTGAAAAATCACTGTTTTCATCGTTAGAATTCCTTTAAATGTCCAATTATAATAACAAAGTTGCATATTTAAACTTTCTAAGAAGGGTTTCCACTAAATTTATTATAAGTAATTATTTGGTAGAAAAATTGAGAAAAACAAAAACCAAAGGAACCTCCTATTGTATATTAAGCATACATATAAAACCCTAAATAGTGATTTTAAAAGAGTTATGAAGCTCCTGATTCATACATACCATAAACATTATAATAGTATTTACATTATATCTTTATGAATTATATGAACTAAAGGTATTTTCTCAAAACATACATCTACATAAGAGAAAATTAATGGTTTGGAAAGAATTTGGATAAGGCAGGTAGTTCCTAGAAACACACTGTAATGACAGAATAGGATTTGTCCATTGAAATCAATAGGCAAAGCTTTGTGGGAATCCATCATGTGCAGTTATAATAAAGACTATTTCAGGTAACCTTGCTAACTGCTGCTTATTCAAAATGATTTATTTGGTGTGGGAAGGTGTTTGAGTGTTGAGGTGAGACAGGAGAGAAAGAAAAAGATGTGTATTTCAAAATCTGAAAAGAAAGCTCAAAGGCTAGAGATTCTAGAAATGCCAGGGATATTATAGGCAAATTGTCTAGCTAGGAAAATCTCATGCTCATATCTTCATGTCTAAATAACATGTTCCCATCTATTTTTTCTCCCCTGATTTTCCTTATGTATTTTTCCTTATATATTCCCAACTATTTTTTCTCCCTCGATTCTAAATGCAACGTGTAGATCAAAACCAAAAAACCAAACCCGTTGCTGTCGAGTCAATTCAGACTCATAGCGACCCCATAGGACAGAGTAGAAGTTCCCCATGGGGTTTCCAAGGAGCACCTGGTGGACTTGAGCTGCCACCTTTTGGTTAGCAGCCGTAGCACTTAACCATTACCCCACCAGGGCTTCCAGTGTGTAGATATGTCCCCCCAAATCGCCACATTCTAAGATGCCATCAGTAGTGAGACACATCATCATTTTATTCACTGCTATGAAAAAACCATCCCCATTAAACTATGATGCACCATCAACTGTTTAAGAAGGGTCCTGATTTCAGAAAGGTTTAACTGCCAAAAAGCTTACCTCTTGCAATTGAGGAAATGAGGTTATGTTTTTAAAAGAGGGTTAATTCTGGCTTTACAGAGGCAGAAAATAAAAATTAGTTCTACACTGGAGAGTGACTATAGTTAAAATTTCCAGCTTAGACTCTACTTTTTAAATCACGCTGCTATTTGTGGAGATAGAAAACAATTTATCTTCAATTTAAATACAATTCTGCTTACTCTTACTTTGTTTTTTTCAGGAAGCGATGATGTCTGAATAACCAGATGAAGCCCACAATTAACCTGAAATTTAGAAGTTAAACTATAAAAATTTGTTCTTAATTTAAATATTTACAACAAAAATACACATCTATACATACATCCGCCCTTCCCAAGAAAAATGGTACAGCTAAAGACACAACAAAGAATTAGAATAAAACAGATGCTTGCTTTGTGTTTGTTTCTGGCAAAAGAGCATGTTCTGAGAATTTGTTTAAAACAGTAGAGTCACAACCAAGAATTAAAGGTTATCACTCTGATTCATTTTCCAAAATGTCGGCAGTAATTTCACCCTCTTAGTACCTCAGGTTTTCCACACTTGCCATTTCAGGTCTAAGTAAATAATATCTCAGTGGAACAGGTGAAGGAGGTGGGTAGTGGTTGTCAATGATAAATTCTTTTCTCAATTATAAAAAGAGGAATTGACTGATTAAAAGGTTTAAACGAACCTGAGTCCTTCACAGCAGACCAGCTCCACCTTCTGGGGAGCCCAGATCCTGGACAAGGCTTCGACTGCCCATCATATAACCCCCCACCCCAAATGCCTTGGGCCAGTCCAGGAGCCTCAAGCCTCAGTCAGACAATAGCTTAAGTAGACCCAGGGGTCCAAGTCCCAATAATACAGTCCACCACCTAGACAAAGACGCCAGTCAGGAAGGATACGAATGGGAGGAAAGAGAAAGCGGAGGCCCAACCTACGTTGTTCGCAGCCCGGCCAGAAACAGAGCGGTATTTCCCAGGAATCATGGCAGAGACAGTTCAGAATCTGTTAGATCTGTCTTCTAGGTGACGCTACAGCAGAGACTCAAAGAGACCTAAAGGGGTCATCTCCCAGGCAACCCGTTCAAGTGTTACCATGGAAACTACCATTTCCGGTCTGGTCCTCTCCCAGATCCACTGGCCAACGCAGTCGTTGTAGCTCCTGGTTGTATTTATGGAGGCTGGGTGCATAAGCACTTCCTCATGCTATTCTGCTGGCCTCAGAAAAACAGAGCGAGAGTTTGGGAAGGAGGATAAGATGGGGAAGAGGCTGGCCACATCGATAGCTATGACAACCACCACTTCCGGTCCGTTCTTCTTTAGGACCCATCTTAGCGCGCCCGCGCGAAATTTGTATCCCGCTGCTTCTAGGCACATGCTTGGGCGAGGGGATGGGGGTGGGGAAAGCACTGAACGGAGTAAGAGGAGGAAGATATTAGAGAGCCATGTACCCTCTCATTTGGGGCCCCAGTTCGGCACTTCCGGTGGCCGGAGTTTCGGGAAGAAAACAAGGCCGAAGTGGAGTCCACGCGTGAAGGGGCACCCGCCTCGCCCAGGGCCCCGTGAGCAGCGTGCCTGCGTGCGGAGGGCCAGGGAACCCCGGCACCGGAGGCTGCTACCACGCCGGACGGCTGCGTGGCCGCTCAGTGCGGCAACACCCCCAAGTCTGGGAAGTCGCGGCTTCGCTTCGCCAAGGACGGGGCTGTGCGGCTTCCGCGCCAGTTGATACGGGAGCATTGGCCGCTCGGTCACCTGCTCTGGCCACTTCGCCCCGGCCTGTTTTGACGTCCCTTCGGTTTTCCAGAAGAACCTTTGCTTCTCCCAGCCTCTGAGGCTCGTGGCGAGTGCCGTGCCCACCCCGTATCAGGTGCCCGCCCAGCACCTAAGGGGGAAGGAGAGAGACCAAGTGGGCGCCCCCGGAAAAGGAGGAGAGCTCCAGGCAACCAGGCATTCGGAGGCTACCTCGGGTCCAGCCTTCTGTTTACTCCTCCGGGCCGGGAAGAGGGTTGCCGCTTCACAGGTAAAGGGAAGCCCTGCAGTCCACCGAGGGTCGTTGAAGGACCCTTGGACTGAGTTCTAGGCTTCACCTCCAGGGCTTCTGTTTTTACATCTGTAAAATTTCTCATGAGTGTGGTTTAGAGGTGATCCCCAGGATCCCAGTTAGCAGGAACACTTTGGAATTAAGTGACCCAGTTAATTCTTTCCACCTGCTCCTCCCCGCAAACTCACAAAAACACCCAGTTTTGCTCTTCAGAACACAGTCATCTTCACTCTCTGCTCCAGACTTTTTAGTAGGAAGAGTTTAATTTCACCAAATCTCAAGGAATGAGCTGTTCGAAACCCTGTTTACATATTACATAACCTTGAGGAACGTCAATTACACATGTCAAAAATAGAGTGGGGGTTTCAGAGCTACTGATGAAGGTGTTGGATTAACAATCTTTCCCACCCCTAAGCTTCCCTCTTGACTGCCACTAAAAACAAAAACAAACTAGCTGCCTTTAAATTAATGTTCCTAGTGAACTGAATTTCCCAATCTTGTCCTCTTCTGCTTACTTTTCTATTCCTTTCGCCCACCACCATGCACTGCCGTCGAGTCGATTCCGACTCAGCGACCCTATAGGACAGAATAGAACTGCCCCGTACAGTTTCCAAGGAGCGCCTGGCGGATTCCAACTGCTGACTTTTTGGTTAGCAGCCGTAGCACTTGACCACTACACCACCAAGGCTTCCCAGTCCTTTTGCAGCAGGTCACTGTTACCTTCTTCCCCACCTCTCATGTTAAAGAAAGCTTCTGAAGCCTTTGCGATAATCAAACTTTAGTCCTGTCACCATTGTTAAGTGCTGTCGAGTTGGTTCTGACTCATCTTGACTATGTACAATAGAAGGAAACACTGCCTGGCCCTGCACCATCCTCACAATTGTTGTTATGCTTAAGCCTATTGTTGCAGCCTATGTGTCAGTCCATCTCATTGAGGGTCTTCCTCTTTTTAGATGACCCTCTACCACCATTAAACCATTATGTGGATTAAATTATGGCTCTTAATAATATACAAAAGGTGTTCATTTCTGGAAGTGGAAAGAGTTCAAGAAGTTGAATGACCTGCAACTGACCTTTTGGCTTTGAATTTACAAAGATATTAATAGAATTTTAGAGCCAATGAAATCTTAGAGCAGTCTAGTCCAAACCCACAATTTATTCATAAGGAAGCTAATTCAGGGGATTAATAATATCCTCAAAGGCTTATAATCCTTGCTGTAGGTCTGATTACCAGACCACTACACTTTCTGTTATACAAAACTACATTGGGGTTGGTGCTTAAGACCTTTTAATGGCATCCTGCAATTGTTAGGATAAGCAAGAAAATTATTTCTCTACATGGCCCTGCATGCTCTTTGCCCCTGCCTACCACACCAGTCCTGTCCAAGGTCACTGTCGCTGTTGCTCACTATGCACCCGTCATGCCAGCCTTTTCAGGTCTTGAACATACTATAATCCTTTCTTCCAACAAGCCTTTGCTAAACTGTTCCATGTAATATCGTGGTATTATGCCCCTCCCATTCCCCCATCATCACCCATTAAGTTCTTTTCCTTTCAAAATCAGCTCAAACAACTTTCCAGCTTGAGCCCCTCATTATATACTTACATTTCTCTTACTTCAATAGCACTAATCACAATTGTCATGAAATAATTATATGGTTTGCTTAATGTTCATTTCATACATTAGAATGTAAGCACCATGAGAGCCGGGAGGATATCTGATTTTTTTTTTTTTTTTTTGCCATTATATCCCCAGCACTTAGAACAATATTTTGCAGATTTAAGGAGTTAAATAAATATTTGTGGAATGATTAAGTGACTATGAGAACAATTTTTTTGTGTTACAATAGAATTTTCAGTTCTCTATTAGTTCCCTTTCTCACTGAGCTACAAATGTCTGCCCCTCCTTTGAACCCTGTATCCACTATGTGTGCCTATCCAAACTCTTAAGCACATGTGTACATTTATAAATAGATAAACGTAAATATGTAGTGAGACAGACAGCAAATGCTGAACTACACACACTCCTACCCCATTTTTGTTCCCCATAATACATATACCACCTACTCAGAAATTGGGAGAAGAAAAACCAGACTAGTGAAACAAACCAAAATTTTATAATATAACAAGGACTTTAACAGTTGAGAAACAAATCCAGAGTAGATACCAAATCTATTCTCCAGTAAAAAGTATACAGCCACCATTTCTAACGATCCATGTTACTTTAGTATACTTGCAGAGTCATTACAAAATGCTATGGGAGTTCTATAAAAAGTCCCTTTAAGAGTAAATAAGGTAAAAAAGAGGTTAATTTAGAGTTGATAGCAGTGCATTTTCAGCCTGATCTGAATTGGCAACCCCAGTAACATTGCTAAGAAAGTTTGCTTATGCCACTTCTGACTCATTCCCCCACTCAATGCTTTTCTTTCCAACCCCAGGACCAACTGACTAAAAATCAAATTTGTAGTCATTCTGCAGCATTTACTGGGGACCTATTGCGGACACAGTTCTGGGTGCTTGGTACTATATATAGGTAAATATGACTGTCCCCTGTCTTCAGGGAGCTTGAGAAAAGATTAGGGCCACCTCCAAGAAGGAAAGGGGGCTCTAAGGAGGGTCATATACTGTCAGATATTTTATCTCATGCAGGTGTGATTATTATTTTTCCTTAACTGTTGATTTTGCATCCTTGGTTTTGTGGTTTTTTTTTTTTTTAATCCAAGTATTTCTTTTAACTGTTTATTTGAGGTAAAGCAATATACAGACAAGTCCACAAACCTTAAGGAGAGAGTTCATTAAATTACCGCAAAAATGTACATACCGTGTAACCACCACCCAGGTAAAAAAGTAGAACATTACTGGCATATCAGGAACCGTGTATCAGCCCAACCCCCAGCTTCTCTCCCCTCCTCAAAGGTAATCAAGTTTACTTTTTTTTTTTAAACTTCATGTAAGTGGAATCACACCATAGCCTTCCTTATGTGCTTGGCTTCTTTTGTTCAACATTATATTTGTGAGATTCATCAGTATTGTTGTGTATAGCAGTAGTGTGTTTTGCTTATTATATAGTATTCCATTGTATGACTATACCAAATTTGCTTATCTGTCCCAAGTTCAAGGAGCCCTGGCAGCGCAGTGGTTAAAAGTACTCAACCACTAACCAAAAGGTCAGTGGTTTGAACTCACCAGCTGTTCTGTGGAACAAAGATGTGGCAGTCTGCTTCCATAAAGATTACAGTCTTGGAAACCCTATGGCGCGCTCTACTCTGATAGGGTCACTGTGAGTTGGAATCCACTCGACAGCAGTGGGTGGGTTCTAAGCTCAACATTTGAGCTGTTAACTTTTGGGGGCTATTATAAGTAACGCTGTTATGAACATTCTTGTACGTGCCTTTTCGTTCACATATGCACACATTTCTGATGGCATATACCTAGAAGAGATTAACTTTAGTGGATAAGCTAAATGTTTTCCAAAAATAGTTTTACCAATTTACACTCTACCAGCAGCATATGAAAATTTACATTGTTCCACATTCTTGTCAACACTTGGAATTGTCTTTCACTTTTGAGTCCTGCAGGGTATGTGGTGATGGTTTTACTTTGCATTTCCCTGATTGGTAATGAAACACCTTTTCAAATTGTTTATCGGACATTTGGTAGCCTCTTGTTAACATGCCTGTTTAAATCTAGCCCATTTTTCTGTTGGATTGTCTATCATTTTCTTGTTTATGTAGTGTTCACAATAAATTGTGGTTTCAAGTCTTTTGTCAATTAACTATGTTTTAAATATCTTCGCACAGTGTGACTTGCCTCTTCACTTTTAGTGCTGTCTTTTAATGTACCTGTAGTTCTTAATTTTAATGTTATCTACTTTATCAATTTTTTTTTATGCTTAATGCGTAAATCCCTGTTATGTTATTTTCTGGAAACCTTATTGTCTTTACTTTTTACATTAAAATATACAGCCCATTCAGCATTTATTTTTGTGTTTGGTGTGTGATAGGAGTCGTTTTATTTTTTCTCCCATATAGAAATACTTTTTTGATTCATCATCTTTTATTGAAAAGATTAGTATTTCCTCATTGCCCTTCAGTATCAACTTTGTCAAAAATCAAGTGCCCATGTATACGTAGGTCTGTTTCCACACTTTTTTTTGTGTCCCATTTATCTGTTTGCCTGTCCTTGCACCATTGCCAGTGTCGTAATTACTGTAGCTTATATTAAGAATTAACATCCAATAGATTAACTCCTCCTATCTCGTTCTTCTGCATGGATGCTTTGGCTATTTTTGACCCTGTAAATTTACGTATACATTCTAGAATCAGTTTATCACTTTCCACAAATTACTTACTGGATTTTTGATTGGGATGGCATCGTATTTACTGGTGAATGTACGGAGAAATGGCATATTCACAATAATGATTCTTCCAATTCGTAAACAGTGTATTCCTCCATTTATTTGAGTTTTTTGATTTCTCTTAAAAACACGTTCTGGCTTTTTGTGTAGAGGTCTTATACATCTTTCATTAGATTTATTCCTACCTATTTCATTTTGTGATCATAAATACTATTGTTTTAAATTTTATTTTCTGTAAATATATGTAGGTAAATTGATTTTTGTTGGTCTTATATCGAAGAACCTTGGTAAGCTCCTTAATTCCAGTAATTTTTAGATTCTTTTGGATGTTCTATGTGTACAAAAATATTGTCCCCAAATACTTTTTGATATCCATGCTTTTATTTCTTTTTCTCCCAGTTGCACTGGAACCTCCAGTACAGTGTGTGAAATAGAAGGTGTTATGGGATGAACATGCATTCTGAGTCAGGTACAGTATTCTGCATATTTCTATTAGACTAATTTTTTCATGTTTGAATTTTCTCCATCCCTATGGATTTTTGCCTACTCATTCTGTTACAATGAGAGGTGTCTTGACATTTTTCACTGTGATTTTGAATTTGCATGTTTATTTTTCTAATTCTAACAATTTTATTAGCTTCAAAAATATAGGTATATAGCACTAATACCAGCTTTCTTTAGGCTACGTCAACTTCCTTTAGGTTAGGGTTCCCATGTTACAACTTTTTCTACCTTTTTACTTTCAATATTTTGCATCCGTAAGAGTTTAGGCATTATTCTGTCTTACGGTTTCCCCTTTGAAGAGAATGTATGTTTTTTTCCTCTGGCTACTCTTAAGTTTTTCTCTTTGCTTTTCAGAAGTTTTAAAATGCTGTGCATACACCCATGTTTATTGCAGCTCTGTTTACAATAGCAAAAAGCTGGAAGCAACCAAGGTGTCCATCAGTGGATGAATTGGTAAATAAATTGTGGTATATTCACACAATGGAATACTACGCATCAATAAAGAACAGTGACGAATCTGTGAAACATTTCATGACATGGAGGAACCTGGAAGGCATTATGCTGAGTGAAATTAGTCAGAGGCAAAAGGACAAATATTGTATAAGACCACTATTATAAGATCTTGAGAAATAGTATAAACTGAGAAGAACACATACTTTTGTGGTTACGAGGTGGGGAGGGAGGGAGGGTGGGAGAGGGTTTTTTACTGATTAATTAGTAGATAAGAACTGCTTTAGGTGAAGGGAAGGACAACACTCAATACATGGAAGGTCAGCTCAATTGGACTGGACCAAAAGCAAAGAAGTTTCCGGGATAAAATGAATGGTTCAAAGGTCAGCGGAGCAAGCGCGGGGGTCTGGGGAACATGGTTTGCGGGGACTTCTAAGTCAATTGGCAAAATAATTCTATTATGAAATCATTCTGCATCCCACTTTGAAATGTGGCGTCTGGGGTCTTAAATGGTAACAAGCGGCCATCTAAGATGCAGCAATTGGTCTCAACCCACCTGGAGCAAAGGAAGATGAAGAACACCAAGGCCACACGACAACTAAGAGCCCAAGAGACAGAAAGGGCCACATGAACCAGAGACCTACATCATCCTGAGACCAGAAGAACTAGTTGGTGCCCGGCCACAATCGATGACTGCCCTGACAGGGAGCACAGCAGAGGACCCCTGAGGGAGCAGGAGATCAGTGGGATACAGACCCCAAATTCTCATAAAAAGACCAAACTTAATGGTTTGACTGAGACTGGAGGAATCCCGGCGGCCATGCTCCCCAGACCTTCTGTTGACACAGGAGAGGAACCATCCCCGAAGACAACTCATCAGACATGAAAGGGACTGGTCAGCGGGTGGGAGAGAGACGCTGATGAAGAGTGAGCTAATTATATCAGGTGGACACTTGAGATTGTGTTGGCAACTCTTGTCTGGAGGGGGGATGGGAGGATAGAGAGAGAGGGAAGCCGGCAAAATTGTCAAGAAAGGAGAGACTGAAAGGGCTGACTCAAGAGGGGGAGAGCAAGTGGGAGTAGGGAGTGAGATGTATGTAAACTTATATGTGACAGACTGATTGGATTTGTAAACGTTCACTTGAAGCTTAATAAAAGTTATTAAAAAAAAAAAAAGGAATTGGTCGACATTCAGTCATTTCACGAAGTAGCATATGATCGAAAACCAATAGTACTGAAGGCATTAGCAAAAAACAAGGTTCCAAGAACTGACAGAATACCAATTGAGATGTTTAAACAAACAGGTGCAATGCTGGAAGCACTCACTTGTCTATGCCAAGATATCTGGAAGATAGCTACCTAGCCAACCACTGGAAGAGATCCATAAACGTGCCTGTTCCAAAGAAAGATGATCCAGTGGAATGGAGAAATTATCAAACAGTATCATTAATTTACATGCAAGTAAAATTGTGCTGAAGATCACTCAAAAATGGTTGCAGCAGTGCATCAACAGGGAACTGCCAGAATTTCAAGCTGGATTCAGAAGAGGGTGTGGAACAAGGGATATCATTGCTGATATCGGATGGATCTTGGCTGAAAGCACAGAATACGAGAAAGATGGTTACCTGTGTTTTATTGACTATGCAAAGGCATTCGACTGTGTGGATAACAACAAATTATGGATAACATTGTAAAGAACGGGAATTCCAGAATACTTAATTGTGCTCATGTGAAACCTGTACATAGACCAAAAGGCAGTCATTCGAACACAACAAGGGGATACTGCATGGTTTAAAATCAGGAAAGGTGTGTGCCAGGATGGTATCCTTTCACCACACTTGCTGAGAGTGAAGAGGACTTGAAGCACGCGCTCATGAAGATCAAAGACAATGGCCTTCAGTATGCATTAGACCTATACGTAAAGAAAACAAAAATTCTCACAACTGGGCCAATAAGTAACATCATGATAAATGGAGAAAATACTAAAGTCGTCAAGGATTTCGTTTTACTTGGATCCACAATCAACACCCATGAAGCAACAGTCAAGAAATCTAACAGCGTATTGCATTGGGCAAATCTGTTGCAAGGAGACCTCTTTAAAGTGTTGAAAAGCAAAGATGTCACTTTGAGGACTAAGTATGCCTGACCCAAGCCGTGATATTTTCCATTGCTTCATATGCATTTGAAAGGGGGACAACGAGTACAACTGAAGAAGAATTAATTGATGCCTTTGAATTATGGTACTGGAGAAGAATATTGAATATACCATGGACTGGCAAAGAACAAACAAGTCTGTCTTGGAAGAAGTACAGCCAAAATGATCCTTAGAAGTGAGGATGGCGAGACTTCACTTACTTTGGACATGTTGTTAGGAGGAGCCAGTCCCTGGAGATGAACAAGATGCTTGGTGAAGTAGAGGTTCAGCAAAAAAGAGGAAGACCCTCAACAAGATGAATTGACACAGTGGCTTCACAATGGGCTCAAACATGGCAATGATTGTTTAGATGACACGGGACCGGACAGTGTTACATTCTGTTGTACCTAGGGTGACTATGAGTTAGAACGGACTTGAAAGCAGCAAACAACAACAGAGACGGTGAGAGGGAGAAAGGGGAAGTTATTGCTTAGGAGGCGCTGAGTTTCTGTTAACGGTGGTAAAATAATTGGAAAAAGGATAGTGATAGTAGTTGCACAACATGATGAATGTAATCAATGTCACTGAATTCTACATTGTTAAAAATTGTTGAATTGGCAAATATTTTGTTATATATACGTTGCCACAGTAAAAAAGGAAATTCTAGAACTGAAAAGAAACAAGTTATCAAAACTGGCACAAGAACAATTACAAAATTTGGATAGCCTTGTATTTACTCAAGAAATTAAATTTGTAATGATGACCCTTTCCACAAAGAAAACTCTAGGACCAAATAACTTCACTTGTAAATTCTATCAAAGGTATAAGAAAGAATGCCAATCTTACACAAGCTCTTTCAGGAGAAAAGTACTGATAAATACTTTATTATTTTATGAGCTCGGCATTAACCTGATACCAAAACTAGACAAAGACATTACAAGAAAAGGAATTGCAAACTAAAATCCCTTGTGAACATACGTGCAAATATCTTTAAACTAGTAACAAATCATATCCTGCAATATATTCTAAGAATAAATCATCATGTCCAAGTAAGCTTATCTCGGTAATGCAAGATACAGGTTTCATATTCAAAAATCAATATAATTCACATTAAAAGAATAAAAGAGAAAATCATATGGTCATCTCATTATATTCAGAAGAAGATGTGACAAAACTCAACATCCATTCTTAATAAAAACTCTCAGCAAACTGAAAATAAAAGGGCACTTCCTCGACCTGATAAATGGCATCTACAAAGCTTATACAGATTATATCATACTTAATGTTCAAGACTACCCATTAACAACCTGCATTATGCAGATGACACAGCTTTGCTGGCTGAAAGTGAAGAGGACTTGAAGCACTTACTAATGAAGATCAGAGACCACAGCCTGCAGTATGGATTGCACCTCAACATAAAGAAAACAGAAATCCTCACTACTGGACCAAGAAGCAATGTCATGATAAACAGAGAAAAGATTGAAGTTGTCAAGGATTTCATTTTACTTGGATCTACAATCAACAGCCATGGAGTAGCAGTCAAGAAATCAAATGATGCATTGTGTTGGGTAAATCTGCTGCAAAGGACCTCTTTAAAGCGTTGAAAAGCAAAGATGTCACCTTGAAGACTAAGGTACACCTGACCCAAGCCATGGTATTTTCAATCGCATCATATGCATGTGAAAGCTGGACAGTGAATAAGGAAAACCAAAGAATTGGCTCCTTTGAATTGTGGTGTTGGTGAAGAATATTGAATATACCGTGGACTGCCAAAAGAACGAACAAATCTGTCTTAGATGAAGTACAACCAGAATGCTCCTTAGAAGCAAGAATGGCAAGACCGCGTCTTATATACTTTGGACATGTTGTCAGGAGGGATCAGTGCCTGGAGAAGGACATCATGCTTGGCAAAGTACAGAGTCAGCGGAAAAGAGGAAGACCCTCAATGAGGTGGATTGACACAGTGGCTACAACAATGAGCTCAAGCATAACAACGATTGTAAGGATGGCACAGGACCGGGCAGTGTTTCGTTCTGTTGTGTATAGAGTCGCTGAGTCGGAACCGACTTGATGGCAGCTAACAACAACAATGTTCAAGGGATGAATGTTTTATCCCTAATATCAGGAACAAAGCAAAGATGTCTACTCTTCAATACTTCTATTCAACATTGTTCTGAAGATTGTAATCAGTTCAATTTTTTTTTTTCCCATAAAGGCATACAGGTTTAAAAGGAAAAAATAAAACTGTTTACTGAGGACAGGATTATATGTGTAGAAACTCCTAAAGAACATACAAAAAGGCAGCTAGAACCAATAAGTGAGCTTAGCACGATCAATATACAAAAATCAACCCTATTTTTATATACTGTTATTGTTGTTAGGTGCCTTCGAATTGGCCCCCAACTCATGGCGACCCCATCCACAATGGAACAAAATGCTTTCTGGTTGTGCACCATCAGCATGATTGTGTTGCAGATCTGACCATTGTGATCCATGGGGTTTTCGTTGGCTGGTTGCTGGAAGTAGGTCACCAGGCCTTTCTTCCTAGTCCATCTTGGTCTATAAGCTTTGCTGAAATCTCTTCATCATAGCAACACACAGGCCTCCACTGACAGGTGGTGGTGGCTACTTATGCCGTGCATTGGCCAGGAATTGAACCCAGGCCTCTCACATGGAAAGTGGAAAT
This sequence comes from Elephas maximus indicus, assembly GCF_024166365.1. NCBI lineage: Eukaryota > Metazoa > Chordata > Mammalia > Proboscidea > Elephantidae > Elephas > Elephas maximus. The sequence continues at coordinate 61,098,402 of NC_064831.1, read as the reverse complement.
TCTGCCACGGAACTACCACTGCCCTGTTTATATACTACTGTTTATATACTAGCAATGAACAATTAAGGAAATGAAGTAAAAAATCAAACTATTTACACTATGGAAATGCAAAGGACTTAGAATAACCAAGCGTTGGAGAGATAAAGAGCATTATTGCTAGGGGACTATAAAACGGTACAACCACTTTGGAAAAGTTTGGCCATTCCACCATTCCGCCTCTAGGTACTTGCCCAAAAGATATGAAAATACATGTCTACTCAAAGACTTTTACACAAATGCTCATAAGACCGAAACCTGACAACAACCTTGGCGTCCATCAACAGGCAATGAATAAGCGAATTGTAGTATATCCAAACAATACAATTCTCTCAGCCACAGAATAGAACAAATATACAAAACTACATGGATGGATTTTGAAACATTATGCTGAGTGAAAAAAATTCATATTCACTCTATATTTCCATTGGTATGAAATTCCATTGCTGTCAGCTGCTGTCCAGCCAGCCCCCAACTTGTGGCACCCCTGTGTGTCGAAGAACAGTATTTCCTTGGCTGTAATCTTTATGGAAGCAGTGTGCCAGGCCTTTCTTCTGAAGAGCCACTGGTGGGTTTGAACTGCAGTCGTAAACCACTTGCACTACCCAGGTTCCCTGTGAAATTCTAGAAAAGGGAAATCTAATCCATCGTGACAACAAATCAGTCTAGGGCCAGGGCAGGGCAAGCAATACCACAAAGGGGCCCGTTGAAATTTTGGGGGGGTGATAGGAATGTTTTTTATCTCCATGTGACAATGCTTACATTGGTACATACAGCTGTAGTTGTCAAAACTCATCTAACTTACCCTCAAAATGGTGCATTTTGTTGTAACCGGGGTGGATTATCCAATAGGCAAGGTAAACTTGCCAAATCATCTGTAGTGAACAATTTCACATGGGTTTCACCACATCCTTAATGTGGTTCCGTACAGATTAGTAAGTAAACACGAGTAAGCCCTTGCTTACCTTGCTTGCTGGGTCATGTGCCTCTGTTAAAAACCTGCTGCTGCCAAGTCGATTCCGACTCACAGGAGCCCTATAGGGCAGAGTAGAACTGCCCCATAGAGTTTCCACGGAGCGCCTGGCGGATTGGACCTTTTGGTTAGCAGTCATAGTACTTAACCACTACACCATCAGGGTTTCCGTGCCCGTTAGGGATCGTAAATCTGAAAAAAGGCTTTGATTCTGCAGGAAGGCACTGTGGGGCTGGGAGAGAGACAGATGCCAGCCACACCTAGAAGCAGAATCTTTGATGTGAAAAAATGTGAAATTGTTCACTACGGATGATCTGGGAAGCAGGGTAAGACAGTACAACTTGAAGATAAGGACTGTCTTCCTCTAGTATCCCCATGTGCCAGGCACTGTTCTAAAGGTCTCAGAGTTGGGTATATGTGCTTGGCCCATAGTAAGGTCTTATAAGTATTTGCTAAATGATTATTGAATGCTGAGTGTGAGAGGATAATGGAACAGGGAAGCGGATGTGTTTCTCAGGCAATTAGAGTGGTGAGGCATGAAGACGTAGTCTGGGGAGGTATTTACATAAAAGTGAGAGTTGAAACCGTGATAAAGGAGCCCTAAAGGAGACCTTATAAACCTCCTGTGGTACTTACTGTCTTCATTACTTACTTGGCAAAATTGCTCCAAAATAAGAAGCAGGAGAGATCAAAAACAGCATTCAAGTCTGCATTATCCGTTAATGAAATTAACAATTTCCGAATAATCAGGAGTTAGCTCTGCAGATAATCAGCCAAAAAAGAAGCTCTGTCTGGCATTTGATGCTTGCATCTTCCTTTCCTGAGCCAATAATAATAATGTAGTGACATTTGGGGAAGTGGGAGAAAAAGTTCTAAGGAGATTGCAGCAGGTTGGCTGCATCTTTTGGTCTGTCCCCTTCACCCTTGCTAAAATGCTGAAGCTTGAATTCAGACTCTTAACATATATCACCCATAGGAGTTTAGACAAGTTACTTTACCTCTCTGGGCCTAAATTTGCTCATCGGCAAAACAGTGATTTTAGTACCCACACCATATTTTTATTAAGAAGATTAAATGAGTTACAGTACACAAAACCCTTAGAATAATGCCTGGCATGTGGTATTTCATAACTCTTCACTAAAGGCCAGAAGTATGGTAGTTAAGAGCTCAGACTCTGTAGTTTACTGCTTGGGTGTGAATTCTGGCCCCACCACTTTACTAGGCAGGTTACTTTACCTTTCTGTGGCTCATTTTATCTGAAAAATAGGGGTGTTGCTAATAACTCTACCATAGGTTTGTTGTGAAAAATTAAATATTAAGCACTTGAAACAGCACGACACGTAGTAAACATAATGTCAGTGTTGCCTGATATCACCATCAATGCTTATATCTTGATTCTCAAGCCTATATCTTCAGTTAGCCAAATAGTTGTCTCTTTAGTGCCCTGTGTTCATCCATCTGGAAACCCTGGTGGCATAGTGGTTAAGTGCTACGGCTGCTAACCAAGAGGTCCGCAGTTCAAATCCACCAGACGCTCCTTGGAAACTATCGGGCAGTTCTACTCTGTCCTATAGGGTCACTATGAGTCGTACTCGACGGCAGTGGGTTTGGTTTTTTTGGTTTGTTTTCTTCATCCATCAATAGATAGGACACTGCATGTTTTCTACTAAGCTAACACACACAGTGACACTAGATGGGGTTGCTGAGCTAAAAAAAAGCACCTGAGAACTGCTGGGCAACCAAATCAGAATTGTGGAAATGAAAGAGACTTTAGGGATCACTTAGTGTACCCTTCTTATTTTACAGATAAAGAAACTGAAGATCAGGGAAGTTATCTGATGTAATCCCTGCCTGCAGCAGGGGGGCTGTGATATGGGCTTCCTGGGTTGGTTAGTTAGTTTGTTTGTTTTTTAATTCTAGTTCCCAAGTGTCTCAGCAATCCATCCAATTTCCCCATTTCTGGCAGGCCCAACCCCACTCTTCATTAAAAATGATTGAATAATAAAGCTAGATGGGCATGCAAACCCTGCTTAGTGAATTTCTCTGAAATCATTTGATCAAACCGAGATGATTCTGTAAGTTCCACAAGGGCAGGGACAAACTGCTGTCATTCACTGCCACCCACTGCCTGACACAAAGATGCTCAGTTAATATTTGTTCAATGAATGACAGGAAACCCTGGTGGCATAGTGGTTAAGTGCTACGGCTGCTAACCAAAGGGTCAGCAGTTCAAATCTGCCAGGCGCTCCTTGGAAACTCTTTGGGGCAGTTCTACTCTGTCCCATAGGGTCACTATGAGTTGGAATCAACTCGATGGCACTGGGTTTGGTTTTGGTTTTAAATGAATGACAAAGATATCTTTAAAGCTCTAGAGATTTCAAACCTTGCTCGGTACTGTTTTAATTCTTACTGAAGGGAATTTCTCCTAATATGGCCTCATTCCCTTCATGTGTACGTCTACCCTTTTCTTCCTTTCCTCGAGCTGTTAGAACTGGAAGGAACTTCGGAAAAATCATCCAATCAAGACATCTCATTTTGCTAATGAGAAACCTAAGTGAGGTAACTTGTTCAAGGTCATGTAACTGTTAGTGGCAGAGCTGAGATTCGAATCTTCCCTAAACCCAAAACCAAGCCCGTTGCCTTCGAGTCAATTCTGACTCATAGCAACCCTATAGGAGAGGATAGAACTGCCCCACAGGGTTTCCAAGGAGCAGCTGGTGGATTTAAACTGCCTACTTTTTGGTTAGCAGCCGTAGCTCTTAACCTCTGTGCCACCAGAGCTCCCTACTCATCATAAAAAATAAATCAACTTCAGACTACTTTAAGAGACTATCAAATTTCTTCCACTTGCCTTTTAAATGTTCCCCAACCTTTCCTCTAGGTAATGCCCTCCAACTTATTATTAATTTCGATTGTTTCCTTCTGCCCCCAGAGAATTCACATATTTCTTTTACCTGATCCTAGTTCAAGCAACTAACCTACCCACCCATCTACACTTTGCACCTCCTGCCTTTTAATACCTGCCCTTGAGAAGAAAAAGTAGGTCCTCTTTCTCATCTGAACCAGCAGGGATGGGTTTGCAGATATTCAAGGAGGCTCCCTGCCTGGTTAGTTTCAAAACAGAAGGATCCAGATGACTAGGACACTTCCAAGGCTGTCCCAAAGTAGTATTTATTCAGAGCCTCGAAAGTTATATTCGGGTCTGAGATAACACAACCCAGGGCAGTCCCCAAATACAGGGTTCCCTAGCTGGACTAAATGACATTCGGGGGTTGTTTTGCTAATACCACCCAGGAAATGAAGAGTTTGTATAGTCAGGGCTGTAACCTTGGTGTCCCAAACCTTTCTCTACAATTCCATGGACCCATTGACTTGTTTCTTTAGCAAACTCAAAGTATTTTCTATTATTTAGTTGTGATTGTTTCCACTCCCGTCTAGAGGTGAAATTTATTTCTCTACTCCTTGAATCTGAGTTGTCCGTGTGACTTCCTTTGGCCAATGGTATTTTAGTAAAGGTGCTGTAAGTTGAGGCTTGAAAAATGCTTGAGAATTGGGCTTGCCCTCCTGCTCTACTTAGAACCTTGAGACCAACATGTGAATGAGCCCAGGCTAGCCCCTAGGCGAGGGCCTTCTAACTGCCAGACATGTGAATGAGGCCATCCTAGATCATCAGGTCACCAGCTGACACACCAGCTGACTGAAGCAGCACAAGTAAGCCCAGCAATATCAGCTCAGCCTGGACTGAAGAACTTCACAGCCAACCTTCAGAATTGTGAAGTAAGTTAATGGTTGTGTTTTGAGCTATTAAATTATGGGGTAGTTCATTTTGCAGTAAGCCCTGTATGGTACACTAGTGGTAAAGAGTCCCCAAAAAAGGCAATTACTGTTTTCCTGTTGCCTCTTCATAGTAATCCTCATCCTCTTAGTCTTCTATCATAAGAGGCTTAGTTAGACGGTTTGACTACATGTGGTGTTAGAATAGCAGAGTATAATTGTTATATAAAATTGGGTGAACTGCAGGTGTAGACTTAGATTGCCTCGGTTTAGCATCTATCTTTGACAGTTATGTCAGATTTACAGCCCAGTTTAAACCAGAGCCATTTCTCTCATAGATCATAGACTCTCTTGGGAAATAAGATTCTTTTTCTCTCTACAGACAGATCCACTCCATGGTTTCAGATCTAAATCACTCTCCTCAATGAATGTGACAGCTTTCTTAGATTCTGCTTATGAAACTTCTCTGGTCTAAATCTCCTTTCAAGTGCCAATTATTTTCTTCTTGACAGTTTTCCCATTCTTTAAGAACACACGCATTTCTGGAATCCCTAAAATGTATCACAGCTTTATCTCCAGCATCATCCGTGGCTTCTAAACCACAATTCTGGGTCCCCAAATTGGACCCCTCTGTAAATGACTTTTAAGCACTGAGAGTCTCCTAGGCTCATCTCCTAGCACAAACATAACCAACATGAACTTTTTTTCCCACTCTTTCAACAAACTAAGGCTAAAACTAAACATGACAGAATCGGTCCCTGCCCTTGCACATCTTAGAGCATATGTATCTAAAAATTCTAAAAACCAATTCTAATCACATTTTAGTTAGAATTTGCCCCCCAGTGGGGAAGACCATGGGATGGTGACCTTGAGAGGGGAGAGAATTACCATATAGGCTTTTTCTGAATAGGCCTGTCCTGAGTTGTATTCGCCTTTGGGGTTGACACAACTTCACGTGAGCCTGAAGTGTAACCCAAAATGGTAACCAACTACACTGCATTCGCTCATATTTCTAAATATTCAGTATCACAGGTTACTGCAGCAGAATCTTTATGGTTTAAGCGTGGGCTGCTCTGCAGCAATCCCTCCCGATTCAACTTGCTGATGACTCACCCACTCCAATCCTCTAGCCTATAAATCAGTGGGGAAAACCACACTCTGTACCTTTTTTTTTCTTCATCAGTCTTTGCTGATGAAATCTTCAGTGTTTCTGGGAAAAGAATTTTTCATGGACACTTTCAAAATTTAAACTGTCCCCTGGATTTTGCACCAAATTGAAAGAAATCAAAGAAAACGTCTTAGCTTCTGAAGCTCAGAGTGTCAGAAATAGGAGTGTTTCCCAAAGCAGGCCCTGCAAGGTACAGCTTCTCGTCAATAAAGACACACAGGTGAGGAAGGAGGAAGAGCGTTTACTGCCAGCACCCAGGCTAGGAGCAAGGAGACGTATACCTCAAATCAAGGTCCCTGATCAAAGGGAGGCAGAACCTTTTACACTGTCTCTCATAAGGAAGTACATACAAACACAATGAATTAAATAGGTTATCACGGTGCACGGGTGCAGTAAGACAAATTGCATTTTTTTTCTTTGGCAGGTAGGCTAATAAACTGGGTTGGACTAGCTTGAGCCACACCCAGCACTTTGAGGACAATGGACAGGAGGGGGCAGGTTCCCCTTGGTCTGAGCTGCTCCTAATTGAGCCACACCCATCACCATCACCTAAGCTTTTGTTTGCTAATGGACAGGAAGAGCCAATAAGCAGCTCCTGACCGCACTGGCTATCAGGAGGGTCCTGGGTTGGGAGTCTTTTTGCTCCCTTGCTCCCTAATGAAAGGTGAGGAGCCCTAGTAGTGAAGTGGGTAAGCATTTGGCTGCTAACAGAAAGGTCAGCGGTTCAAACCCACCCAGCGGCTACATGAAAGATCTGCTCCTGGTGACCTGCTCCTGTAAAGACCTAGGAAATTTTATGTCATATAGGGTCACTATCAGTTGGAATCCACCTGATGGCACACAGGAACAACAGGGGTGAGGCTAGTAGTTAAGTAGGAAACTTTCCTCTGCAGCTGTGGAGGCTAAAAACCAAATGGAGTCACTTACGACAAATCCAGAACAGCATGGGTGTTACCTGGTTTCATAGTGCAGAAGTTTAAGATAATAAGTAACCTAACTTTTAGAAAAGTATTTAGCTTGTTTCTGTAGATTTATGTATAATTAGTAGTTCCTGGCTTTAACTTCTGCATTCCAGACAAGCAGATGCCTGGCTATTTGGGGACCTGCTCAGCAGGCATTGACCCCTAGAGACCTGCGTCGTTTGTCTTCTTAGCCAACACAATTCTGAGGAAGAAAGGATTTTCAAGGGACATTTTGATGAATAGCCGCAACGAATTCCCCTGACTTTCTTTGTTCTTTGGACTATAAAAACCCCATCCTGCCTCATCTTAGGCGTAACACTCAGTCTCATACTGTGCATTGTCCAATTAGTGAATTGTACAATCAACTAATAAATCTCTAGCATTGTTTTTGACTCTTAGAAGTTATTCAACATCACTAAATAATTATTTTTTCAGGGGAAGTTCACTGTTTAAATTTTAATAATGTTTTCCCATTAATGAAAGCAATATATACTCAGTGTGAGAGATTAAGAAAAAACAAAAATGTATGAGTAAACAAGTCACTTGTTAATTTAGGGCACACCTGAAGGAGGAGAAACCCACTCTAACTAGATCAAGGCTAAACGGTGATTGTTGGAAGCATATTAGGGACTAGGAGTCCTGGTGGCACAGTGGTTAAGAGCTCAGCTGCTAGCCAAAGGACTGGCAGTTTGAATCTACCAGCGGCTCCTTGGAAACCCTATGAGGCAATTCTACTCTGTCCTCTAGGGTCACTATGTGTTGAAATTGACCCAATGGCAAGAGGTTTTTTTTTTTTTTTGAATGGAGATTAAGGTATTACAGTTGAATGTTTACAAATTTTCCCACCCCTCCTTTTTTAAGGAGGATTTGTGCGTGGGTGCATATGTGTTTCCCTGTTTTTGAGTGCCCAGATACCTTTCTCTGGGCCCTGAGTGTTTATAAGGGACAGTGTGATGTAATGTAAAAGCAGTGGGTTTTAGTTTAGAGGGACTGAGTTATAAATCCTGGATGAGTCCCTGCTGGGTGTGCATCCAAACACATAAGATTATGACCTGGTAAGCCGTTTTATCTTACATTTCAAGTGTAAAATTCTTCTATATCATTTAGCCCAAATGTGACACTGGAAGGACGTTTTAGGCTAAACTTTTCATGTTTACTCAAGAATGGAAAACAAATGTGTTTTCCCCGTTGAATGAAAACGCAATATAAATTTTCTTTAGCAGCTGTGCCTGAAGATTTCAAAATGGAATAGTCTGGCCACGCTCCAGGATATTAGCAGCCCCTCCCCCACGGGTGAAAGAGAGGGAAAAACAATGCTCTCAAATTCACAGCTAATCCAGGAAATGGAGCCACTGGGGCATCTGGGATTTGTCACAATACAGGTGGCAGAGAGGAGTTTACAGCACCTCGCTCCACCACCTCTAAATCAGATTAGGTCATTTGGAATGGCTCTGAGAGGCATCACCCCAATACTCATCTTCAAAGTCATGTATCTCCAAAGCATGTCAGAGAAAATCTGGGAGCAAAAAGATCTTTTCAGTGCCCTTCACATAGAACTGCGGCAATGATTGTCTCCTTCACCTGGATTTAATAAAGTAAGGCTGTGTCTTAGACCTTGGTCCCATTGCATCTCAAAAGAATGCAGCTTGGTATAGTGGGAAAGGTGTGGATTTGCAGCCAAACAGAAGAGGTATAAATCCTAAAGCTCTGCCATGTCCTAACCGTATAACCTTTGTTGTTGTTAGTTACCATTGAGTCCGTGCCAACTTACGGTGACCCACATGTGCAGAGCAGAACGGCTCCATAGTAGGGTTTTTAAGCCTTGACCTTTCAGAAACAAACAGTTCACTAGGCCTGTCTTCTGAGGCACCTCTGGGTGGGTTCGAACTGCCCGCCTTTGTGCTAGTAGTCAAGCGCTTAACCATTTGCGCAACCCAGGGACTCCTTCAGAAACACACACAGGTAGCCCCTTTTCTCATAAGAAATATATTTATTACAGGAATTTTAGAAAATGCAGATAAGAGAGAAGAAAATAAAAGTAATCTATAATCTACTGTTATGGATTGAATTGTGTCTCCCAAAATATGTGCTGTAAATCCTAACCTCTATGCCTGTAGTTATAATCCTGTTTGAGAATGGGTTGTCTTTTTATGTTAATGAGACAGGATTAGGGTAGGGTGTGTTTAAGTCACTCTCTTTTAAAATATAAAAGGAGCAGATTAAGCAAGCAGAGATGGGGGAATATATATGCCAAGCCACTTGGCGATTTCCAAGTTACCAGAAAAAGGCAGCTGAAGAGACAAGGACCTTTCCACAGAAGTGACAAAGACCTTTCCCCAGAAGTGACAAAGACCTTTCCCCAGAAGTGACAAAGAGAGGAAGCCTTGCCCTAGAGCCAGCACCCTGAATTTGGATTTATAGCCTCCTAAACTGTAAGAAAATACATTTCCGTTTGTTAAAGCCACCCACTTGTGGTATATCTGTTGTAGCAGCACTAGGTAACTAAGACACCCCCTACTCCCACTTCTCAAAAAATACTACTAAAAATTACAGTGTCTATTTTTCCTAATGATAGTGTTACAGGGCAGAGCTTCCCAGCTCAGGACTAAGCCCTGCTTAGGTTCTTACGTTCTTCTGACCAAGAATGACCAGGAGAGGCTCAGATGTTCCACACGAACAAAGGTTTATTAGGGACAGAAAGAAAGTAAAAGGCTCACGAGGGAGAGGGAGAGGGGTTTCCACCTATGCTAGCCTCCAGTCTCTCATTGAACAAAGGATTTCTTAGGGCTTATGAAAGTTCTTAGGCAGAAAAAGGCATTATCTTTATTCATTAGTTGGGTGGAGATTTCCAGGAGAAGGGGAGGGATTATGAAAATCAAATGCGTGCACAGTTAGAATTCAAGATTGATTTCCTCACAGAGGTTGCTGGATGGAGTCTGTCACAAAGGCTGCCGGGATGTCGAACAGGACTTATTCTGGGATGTTGTGCATGCGTGATCTCTCTGGATCTTGGTTCGAGCCCCAGTGAGGGGTCCCTGTTCATGTTTGTCTCATGTGAAAGGTCATTCACAGGCCACGTTGATCTTTACTGCTCATGTTCTGCACCTGGTGAAGCCTTGAAAAACAACTCAGGAGAATTATCAGTAATTTATAGCTGGTCAAGCACGCAGGGCCTTGAAATGTAGCCCCTTATCTTGTCTGAGCACCTAGTTTGTTAATTACAAGTAGTTCTTGGGCACCAGCAGTAAAAGTTATATGGTGGTCTGCACTTAGGTTTAGATTTAATTATAGCTGGTTGAGCACGCAGGGCCTTGAAATGTAGCCCTTATTTAATTCAGCCAGCCCGATCTCCTTCCTGTCTCAGTAGCAAGTCACTTAATTTTGGTGAGCCTCAGTTTCCAAACAGTACCACAGTGGGACTGCCTCAAACATTAAATGAGGCTATATGCCTTAAAAAAGCACACAGTAATTGCTCTGTAAATGTTCGCTCCCTTCATCTCCTTTAGACTACTTTGGTGTCTGTACCTCACTCCCCAACCCTAAGGTGAGGGACACATGACAAATACCCTGTTATTGTTCAGAAAACAACAAACCTTTCCATGTATTTCAAAATTCCTTCACAGTTAGGACGTTCCTCTTTTTTCTAAATGCTCTTATCTCCTGTCTTTCTTTGACACTTCATAGTGCCCCTGAAACCTCTTTCTCCTGTGAGCACTAAGAATTCCTGCCACAAAGCCAGCCTTCATGAGCCAGCCTGGGCCCCAACCAGATCTTCCTTTGGAAAGGGAGAACGAAATAAGACAGATCCATTGAGGTGTGGTCTCTTCCACTTGGACCTTCAAGTGCCCAGATTCAGTCTCCATCTGAATTCTTTATAGTCAGCTGCTAAATGCTTCTTCAAGTCTCTCACCCAATTTCCAGCCCAGAAGACTTCCCAAAGGCCAGATGTGATCTGGTGTTGTTGACCTCAAGTTCAGGCAAGATCCAGAATCACCCCATATTTCAGCTGCCTCCCCAACCCCAACCTCTTCTTCTTGGCTTCTCAGAGACCAATCATTTAATGACTCTGGGGATTCAGATCTGGGGAATGGTGCAAGGACTGAGTGGGAATTATGATTTTAATTTTTACCTGATTGGATTGAATTTTCTTAGAGTGTGATTGATCTCCTTAGGATCCTGGTACATGGGCCAGTGCTACTTAGCCAATAGGTGAAATGTCCCCAAATTTCCAGATATTCCCTTACTTTTTTTTTTTTTTATATATATTCCCTCATTGCATGAAGCCCCGAGGACTTTGAAGCTGAGTCTGAATTTGATCTTGAAAATCATTTAAATTTCTTGAGTCTCATCTGTGAGGCCAGGACAGTTGCATAGGGTGCTTTTTAAGATTTCCAATTCCATTAAGGTACCATAACGTAATAATGCTCTGTGGTTAGGGATATGGAGATTGCCAACCAGGGCTGCAGTCTTAGTATTCAAACCTTTCTTAGCTGCTACTCAAAAAATAGGTGCTGAATTCCACTTTATCCGTTCAATTCTGAAATACCTTGATATCATTTAATCATTCCTTCATTCAATAAATATTTAATAAACACTTGATAAGTGCCATCTGGGGTCTTAAAAGCTTGTGAGTGGCCATCTAAGATACTCCACTGGTCTTAACTCATCTGGAGCAAGGGAGAATGAAGAAAACCAAAGACACAAGAGAAAGATTAGTCCAAAGGACTAATGGACCACAACTACCACAGCCTCCACCAGACTGAGTCCAGCACAACTAGATGGTGTCTGGCTGCCACCACCGACTGCTCTGACAAGGATCACAATAGAGGGTCCTGGACAGAGCTGGAAAAAAATGTAGAAAAAAATTCTAACTTATAAAAAAAGACCAGACTTACTGGTCTCTGACAGAGACTTGGAGAAACCATGAGAGTATGGCCCCCAGACACCCTCATAGCTCAGTACTGAAGTCAGTCCTGATGTTCACCCTTCAGCCAATAAAACAAGACTAAACAGGGCACTCTAGCCCAGGGGTAAGTTCTAGAAGGCAGGAGGTGACAGGAAAGCTGGTAATAGGCAACCCAAGGTCGAGAAGGGGAGAGTGTTGACATGTCATAGGTTTGGCAACCAGTGTCACAAAACAATATGTGTATTGTTTATTGAGAAACTAGTTTGCTCTGTAAATCTTCAACCAAAGTACAATAAAAAAAATTTTTTTTAATTAAGTAAAATGTAAAATAGTAATTAAATAGAAAAAAAGTTTTTAGTCTGGGCTACAAATTGTAAGTCATCCTGATTAGGCACCAGGTTCTTACTGCAAATGGGGTGACAACTAAAGAGAAGTCAAGCACTTGTGATTCTGTTACCTGTGTTTTTCAGGTTCTTGCCACCTGCCTTCTCTCACCCACTAATGCCGTTAGTGCACGACCTTACCCCCTAAACCACTCTCCAAGTATCTGTGGGAATTCCCTGGGGGCGTCTCACATGTGTGATAGCCAACATAGCCAGGAGCTGCTTAGCTGTTATCAAATAAAACCTTAAAGTGATATGCTGGGTGTGGCTCAATAAGCAGCTGCTGAGACCAAGTGGAACCTGTCCCTGCCTGTCCATTGTCCTCAAAGCACTGCATGTGACTCAAGCCAGTCAAACCCAGTTTACTAGCCTACATGCCAAAGAAAAAAATGCAATTCGTCTTACTGTGCCTGTGCGCCACGACAACCTACGTAGTCCATAATGTTTGTATGAACTTCCTTGTGAGAGACGGTATAAAAGGTTCTGCCTTCCTTTGTTGGGGAGCATGATTTGAGCACCTCCTTTCCCCTTGCCTGTGTACTTGGAATAAATGCTCTTCTCCCCTCCTCACCTCAGTGTGTTTTTAGTGATAAGAAGCCTCACCAAGCAGGACCTGCTTTGGGTAACATATGACCAAAGTCAAGTGTAGCTAGTCACCACCTGGTGTCTGCAAGTTATCCCTCCTCTACTGTTCCAGCTGTAGACACTTCTCTGCTAGACAATGCTCTATCCACTGGGCATTGCTGACACTTCCCCTGGGCACAGCTGTGTCTACCAGGCACCACAGTCTCCTCCTATGGCTGATGAGGAGGAGCACAGTAAGTGCCAAAGCTGTGAGTTGTTCTGTGAAGTGGCAAAGAATGCCTCCCATCTTATGTGTATACTCCATTAGTGGGGTCCCAAAGTAATATTCCTTCTGCCCAAACAGTTTATAGGGGTCATAGGGAAATGGCTTTTTCAGCTTTAATGTACAGTCCCCTAGCTTCCCACAGAACTCGGATGTATAACCACAGGGTGGAAAAGGGGGTCAGGTAGCAGACCTTGGCCCAGAGACAAACATGTGTCAGACACCGAGCTGCCCTCCAAATCATTTGTCCTTTCTGACAATGGAGGCTTTGTTGGTGGGTCAAGCTCGTGGTGCCTGGCTCCCACTTCTCTGAGATGACTATTCCCCTGGGAGGAGCTTCAATCCCTAATGTAGAGATCTCTGGGTCTGCTCACTGGTTTGCCGTCCCCATCTGAACCCCAGCAGAGGACATAACTTGGGCTTCTCCTGGAACCCACACCTTGTTTCTGTGTCCCCCTCTAGGCTGGGATACGTGAGGCAGGGATGATATCTTACTTGCTTTTATATGCCTGAAAGGTGGTACAGGCCTGGCATGTAGAAGGCGCTCAGTTCGTTTTATTGAAAGGCCATCTCATATCCTAGGTCAGTGGTCACTAAACTTCAGCTTGAATGGAAGCCACTTGGGATATTGATTGCTAGGCCCTAACTCCAGAGATCTGATTCATTAGGTCTGGGGTGAGGGCCCAGGAATCTGTATTTTAATAAGCCTCAGGTAATTCTAATGCAGGTGGTCCTTGAATCTCACTTTGCCTATACCTCACACAGGCTGCAAGCAGGGCCACTATTAGCCCTTTAGCACCTTTGTGAGAATTAGAAGTAGGGACTCCCTCCTCAGTAGCTCTGGTCCAGAGCCAGAGTGATAGCTTAGTGAGCAGAGTTTGGGCTATAATTTCAGTCCCTTTGTCCCCTTGGTTCTGCTGTACACAACCTGCACAACTGTTTGCAGCAGCCTAGTCTGAACCCAGCTCATGCTAAGAAATGGTACACCTGAGAAATTGATCTTTGAGTCGTCTAATCTCTCATGAAACACTAGGAAGATGCTGGGGCTGAAGTGTGTTGGTTACTTGCACCTGGACATCAGGGTGAGCCAGTAGCCAGAGTCTCCAGAACTGTCAGGAGTGGCCAGGAGAGTATGAGCTTGGACTATCTAGCACAGAGGCTCTTAACCTTTGCTGAATGTGTTGGAGTCACTTGAGAAAATTTGAAAGATTCTCACCCCTAGAAACTTAATTGGGCTGAGGTGTAGCCTGGGCATCAGAAATTTTTAAAACTCTCCAGGTGATTCTACTGTGCAGCGAGTTTGAAACTCTTTGACAGAGCCCTCACCCTCATCGGGGAGAAGCCCTGGCTGCCATGTACTTTCCTAGAGATGGGAGGCCCAAGGATGGGCTTGCCCTTCTGACGGGGGTTTGCAGCTGGGCCTCTTGCTCTGTGTGATCTAGCTTTGTGCAGGTATGTTCTTCAGGTTTTCCTGCAGTAAAGGAATGACTTAACTTTGCCTGTGCTTCCTGGTGCCATCCTACTAATCGCCTTTACCTCTGTAATTACTGCACACTCTCCTAGACCTAGCCCCTTCCTACCACCCATCCCAATAAAATCCATCTGTTTTTAATGTGTCAAAATCCTCATAAATTGATAGGGAAATAACTGGGTAAATTAATCCCCCATAAGATGTCAATGACAGGTAAAGCTTAAATACTCTCTCTCTGAAGTATATGCCGAAATAACTTGACAATATGCCACCAAGAAATTGTTATAACAAGGTGTTATTTTTAAATGGTGGGACCCAAACTTGGGATGCTGTTTTGTTCTTTCGTTGTTGTTGCTGGGTGCCAACGAGTTGGTTCTGGCTCATACTACAGAACAAAACACTGCCTGGTCCTGTGCCATCCCCACAATCATTGTTATGCTTGAGCCCATTGTTGCAGCCACTGCGTCAGTCCATCTCATTGAGGGTGTCGTCTTTTTCCGCTGACCCTCTACCTTCCCAAGCATGATGTCCTTCTCCAGGGACTGGTCCCTCCTGATCGCGTGTCCAAAATAAGTGAGATGAAGTCTTACCAACCGCGCTGCTGAGGAACATTCTGGATATACTTCTTCCAAGACAGATTTGTTCGTTCTTCTTCAGCCCATGGTATATTCAATATTCTTTGCCAATACCATAATTTAAAGACATCAATTCTTCTTTGGTCTTCCTTATTAATTGTCCAGCTTTCGCATGCATATGAGGTGATTGAAAACACCATGGCTTAGGTCAGGCGCACCTTAGTCTTCAAGGTAACATCTTTGCTTTTCAACACTTTGAAGAGGTCTTTTGCAGCAGATTTGCCCAGTGCAATCTGTCTTTTGATTTCTTGACTGCTGCTTCCATGGGTGTTGATTGTGGATCCAAGCAAAATAAAACCCTTGACAACTTCAATCTTTTCTCCATTTATCATGATGTTGCTTATTGGTCCGTTGAGAGGATTTTTGCTTTCTTTACGTTGAGGTGCAATCCATACTGAAGGCTGTGGTCTTTTTTCTTCATCAGTAAGTGTCTCAAGACCTCTTCACTTTCAGCAAGCAAGGTTGTGTCATCTGCATAATGTAGGTTGTTAATAAGTCTTCCTCCAGTCCTCGTGCCCTATTCTTCTTCATATAATCCAGCTTTCGGATTATTTGCTCAGCATACAGATTGAATAATTATGGTGAAAGGATACAACCCTGACACACACCTTTCCTGACTTTAAACCACACAGTATCCCCTTGTTCTGTTCAAACAACTGCCTCTTGATCTATGTATAGGCTCCTCATGAGCACAATTAAGTTTTCTGGAATTCCTATTCTTTGCAATGTTATCCATAATTTGTTATGATCCACACAGTCAAATGCCTTTGTATAGTCAACAAAACACAGGTAAACATCTTCCTGGTGTTCTCTGCTTTCAGCCAGGATCCATCTGACATCAGCATTGATATCCCTGGTCCCACATCCTCTTCTGAAACTGACTTGAATTTCTGGCAGTTCCCTGTCGATATACAACTTCAACTGCTTTTGAATGATCTTCAGCAAAATTTTACTTGTGTGTGATATTAATGATATTGTTCGATAATTTCTGCAGTCGGACCACCTTTCTTGGGGATATGCATAAATATGGATCTCTTCCAGTTAGTTGGCCAGGTAACTGTCTTCCAAATTTCTAGGCATAGATGAGCGAGCACTTCCAGCACTGCATCCATTTGTTGAAACATATCAATTGGTATTCCATCAGTTCTTGGAGCCCTGTTTTTCAACAATGCCTTTGGTGAAGCTTGGACTTCTTCCTTCAGTATCAGCGGTTCTTGACCATATGCTACCTCCTGAAATGGTTGAACATCAACCAGTTCTTTTTGGTATAGTGACTCTGAGTATTCCTTCCATCTTCTTTTGATGCTTCCTGCATCATTTAATATTTTCCCCATAGAATCCTTCGCTATTGCAATTCAAGGCTTGAATTTTTTTCTTCAGTTCTTTCAGCTTGAGAAATACCGAGCGTGTTCTTCCCTTTTGGTTTTCCATTTCCAGCTCTTTGCACATGTCATTATAATACTTTGTCTTCTTGAGCTACCCTTTGGAACCTTTTGTTCAGCTCTTTTACTTCATCATTTCTTCCTTTTGCTTTAGCTACTCTATGTTTAAGAGCAAGTTTCAGAGTCTCTTCTGACACCCATTTTGGTCTTTTCTTTCTTTCCTCTCTTTTTAATGACCTCTTGCTGTCTTCATGTATGATGTCCTTCCACAACTCATCTAGCCTTTGGTCATTAGGGTTCAATGTGTCAAATTTATTCTTGAGATGGTCTCTAAATTCAGGTGGGATATATTCAAGGTTGTACTTTGGCTCTTATGGACTTGCTCAAATTTTCTTTACCTTCAACTTGAACTTGCATATGAGCAATTGATGGTCTGTTCCACAGTCAGCCCCTGGCCTTGTTCTGACTGATGATATTAATCTTTTCCATTGTCTCTTTCCACGGATATAGTCTATTTGATTCCTGTGTATTCCACCCAGTGAGGTCCATGTGTTGTTTATGTTGCTGAAAAAAGGTATTTGCAGTGAAAGAGTCGTTGGTCTTACAAAATTCTATCATGCAATCTCTGTCATGGTTTCTATCACCAAGGCCATATTTTCCAACTACTGGTCCTTTTTATTTGTTTCCTACTTTTACATTCCAACTAACAGTAATTATCAATGCATCCTGATTGCATGATCAGCTTCTGTAGCCCTGAGCATTTCTTGGTGTCCTTTGCTTGCAGGCAGATTCTCACATGCTGTCTTCTCCCTGTGTGTGACCCTTTTTTTTTATGTCTGTCTTCTTTTGTAGGACATCAGTCATATAGGATTAGAACCTACCTTGCTCTGGTATGACCTCGTTAACCTAATTGATAACATCTGCAAAGTAAAACCCTATTTCCCCAAACAAGGTCACATTCACAGGTACCATTAAAAAAAAAACAAATCTGTTGCTGTGGAGTTGACTCCAACTCATAGCGACCTTATAGGTCAGAGTAGAACTGCCCTATAGGGTTTCCAGGGAGTAGCTGGTGGATTTGAGCTGCCGACCTTTTGGTTAGCAGCCATTCACAGATACAGGAGTCAGAATTTCACATGTGTTTTTGGGAACCACAATTCAATTCATAATACCATCTAAAACTGGATAATGATATTATTAAACAAGAGAGAAAGGATATTGATGGAGAAGTCTCATAAGACATCTCATACCTATGGATAGGTATCCTAGCTCTTATTAAAGTTAGAACTGAGCTGTATGCTGGTTGCCTGCCCAGAGATGTCCTCTGTTTTCTCAGTGTATTCAGAATTAAGTTGGCTCTGAAAGCCTACTTCAGCTTATAAAAGTTTGTCATATAGACAAAAATATCAATTTCTTAATTTAAGTGAAAGAATATACATATCTAGCAACTAGACTACATGTGTTCCCCATTCAGCCTAAGGTTTTCCTGGTGTGGAGGTACCTGGGAGGCCATATCAGTGACAGTATGTTAACATATACTGAACATCCAGTCTGTGCCAGGGGCTGTGCCAGACATTTTCCACAAACAATCTAATTTGATTTATGCCCCTAACTCAGTAAGAATCATTTGAACCATTTTACAGGTAAGAAAACTGAATGGCAGAGAGGTTACATAGCTAAGAAGTAGTGAGGCTGGTATCTGAATCCAGGTCTATTTGATACCAAAATGTGGGCATTTCCACTACACCCTGTAGCTTATGTGTAAGCTTTTCTGGTAAACTTCAAGATTTTCTCAGTGATGTTTTCACTGGTTGTACCTCTCCACTTCCATGTGAATTTGTACAGATTTCTGCTACAGCATTTTTTTACAGTAGATACATTCTAATTATTGAAAGCTGACTTTTCTAGAAACTCCCTCTGTCTCTTGGTGTTCATGGATCATGTCTTAGCTGTTTTACAAAGTTGAGGCCAGCACAGGCCTGGGTATTTGAAACATGTTTAAACAAATGATTAAATGAGTAAATTAAATGCCCTCTTCACCTACAGTTAAAACCAGACCTTTTAGTGAGGCCCGCCCCCTTCCCTTCAACACTTAACCCACTCTCAATTTCACCACATCAATATCTTATTCTAAGTTCTTGCTTTCCAACTCTGGTGCCAGAGACACTCAAGTATTTTCAATCAATTCCAAAACAAAATCTTTTTATGTATTTCAAAGGCCTCTCAGGGTTGAGTAGTTGCTTCAGTTCTAACCTCAGCCCATCCCGGTGCCTTGTCAATGTATATCCTTTTGTTTTAGCCTTAAGAGCCATAGAAAAAGCTATTTCCCATTTTGAGTTTACTATAAAAATGAGGCATCGAGATTCCGGGGAAAGGGAAAGATGCCAACCCCAGGCTGAGGTCATGATTTCATTTGAGGAGACTTTGCTAATATTCCCAAGGGTGATGCGAACTCCCTGAAATGATGTTCCAGCTGGGCCTGGGCGGGGCTAGCCTCATTCCCCTGTCACAGCTCTGCAAGGGAAGAGCCTGGAAACCAGGAGGGACCCTGTAAAAGGGCCTTCACCAGTGACATAAATGATGGGGCCTGTGGGTAGGATTAATCACATCAACAGATGTTCCTAGATCCGAGGGTCTCTGCTAAACAGAATACAGGCTGCGAAAAGTGTAAGAGGCCCTTCCCTGCAAACCTCACTAGGACTCAGTTTCCTCATTTGAAAAGTGACTGCATTGAGCTCCTCTCCCAAAATACTCCAGATGTAGACGAGAATGTCTGCGCTTCCCGCCCCCCAGCATTGGGCTGAGAAGGCAAATGAGAAACTTCTGTGGAGTCTTGTGCTTGGCCTTTAACATGTCCGTGCAAAGTTTGCATTTAATGTCATGGTATATTCCATGTTATTTTAGCATATACACATGGCTCTTCTTTTATATGTTCAGGTAAAGTTGGTATCCCAGAAAAATGCTCCAAACATACCCTATGACTTATGCGGCCCAGGAAAAAGGTTTGCACTCCTGGGGATACCTGTTCTATACCAGGAAGGGCTCAGAGCTGGGTAAGGTCTGACATCCTTCCAAGATCTAAAATTCTGTTATTCTAAATGATATCAGTGTATTAGATTCCTAGTGCTGCCGTAACAAAGCACCTCAAGTTGGGTGGCTTATAAGAACAGAAATTCATTGTCTCACAGTTCTGGAGGCTAGCAGTCAAAATTCAGGGCATTAATGGTATTGATTCCTTCTGAGAGCTCTGAGGGAGAACCTGTCCCATGCCTCTGCCCTAACTTCTGGTGATGGCTGGTGGTCCTTGGTGTTCTTGGCGTGAAGATGCAATATTCCAATCTCTGCCTCTGTCTTCACATGACTGTCTCCCTTTTGTGTCTCTCTCTGTGTCTCTTCTTCCTCTTTTATAAAGACATTACTCATTGGATTAGAACGCCCTCAACTACAGTACGAACTCATGTTAACCGATAATACCTTCAAAGACCCTATGTCCAAACAAGTTTGCATTCACAGGTACCAGAGGTTAGGATTTCAGCATATCTTTTTGGGGAACACAATTCAATCCATTATAATTAGAAATAGTATGTGCAGATATATTTGAACCTAAGGGCATACAAATTTAATTTACTTTTTCAAAACTTGAACCCGTCCAGTGGCTCCTCAGGAGAAAGATCTGACTGACAGTCTGCTCCTGTAAAGATTATAGCCTAGAAAACCCTATGGGGCCGTTCTACTCTGTCACATGGGGTTGCTATGAGCGGCAGTCAGCTCAATGGCACCTAATGACAACAACGATAACAAAATAAAACGTGTGTAGACCACATTTACCCACCAACTCCTAGTTCTCAAATTGTAGGGGGCCTAGGAATCTATATTTTCGGGAAAGTCCCCAGGGGACTGTTATGATCAAGCGATTAGAAACCCTGAGATTAAGTGTATGAAAAGTCTTCATAAACTGTAAAACCTAATACAAACGCAAGCCCTTATCGTGGGTAGGGATAATAGTTGCTGCTGTCTGGTGTAGAGGTTAAGTGCTATGGATACTAACCAAAAGGCCAGCAGTTCGAATCCACCAGCCGCTCCTTGGAAACCCTATAGGGTGGTTCTACTCTGTCCTATACGGTCCCTGTGAGTCAGAATCAACTGGACAGCAATGGATTTTTTTTGGGGGGGCGGGTATTGAAACAAATAAAACCAAAACCAAACTGTCGATCTTTTGGTTAGCAGCCAAGCTCTTAACCACTGTGCTACCAGGGCTCCTGTCAGTGTCAATAAAAAAAAAAACAATAGGGAGACTTAAATGAGATAATGCATGTTGCTTTGTGAAATTCAGGAATGGAAGTTATCAGACTAGGAGGTGTAGGGGCAGCTGTGACACTCTCTTCCTCATCCTCATCACAGTGGTGGATGAAGTGTGCAGATGTTCTAAAACCTTGGTAGCCTTGGAGGAAGGCACAGTCAGCTTGGAACAAGACATTCCCCACTTCTTGCCTCTTCCTCTGAGTAGCTGAGACCCAGGACTGTGAGCTATTCTGATTCAGAAACAACGGAAGCACCGAGGGTCTCTCTCTTCTGTTACTTATTCTAAGAAGGACTTCTTTCAAAAGGGAGATCTGACCAAACAAAAAAACAGGGACGCACATTGTAGTCAAACCTTAAAAAGATAGCTGTCCTTGCTGGTCCCCTAGGTCTCTCCTAGCCCCAGCCAGGCACCCAGGGCCCTATGCAGGGCATCTCCAAGAGACCCCATTTCTTGAGCCTCTCCTGACTTGCTTCCTTATCAAAACTTAATGGTTCAGGGTTCTATTCTTTTGGAGTATGGCCAATTAATATGATGAATTATGTTAAGGACACTAAATTGGGAGTTTTGTGAAGGCAAATTCATTCAGGTTTTATTAATTTCTAGGCCACTACCCCTAACTTAAGAAGCCCTGGTGGCACAGTGGTTAAGTGCTCGGCTGCTAACCAAAAGATGGGTAGTTCTAACCCACCAGCCACCAGCGGCTCCATGGGAGAAACAACCTGACAATCTGCTCCTGTAAAGATTAAAACAAACAAAAAAACTTCCTGTTGAGTTGATCTGGACTCATAGCAACCCTGTAGAACACAGTAGAACTGTCCCATAGGATTTCCAAGGCTGTTATCTTTATGGAAGCAGACTGCCACATCTTTGTACCATGGAGTGGCGGGTGGGTTCGAACCACCGATCCTTTGGTTAGCTGAGCACTTAACCACTATTCCACCAGGTTTCCGTAAAGATGACAGCCTGGGAAATTCTATGGGCCAGTTCTACTCTGTCCTATAAGGTTCCTATGAGTCAGAATTGACTTGATGGCAGTGGTTTTTGTAGGAACCCTGACAGTGCACCGGTTAAGCACTACCTTAAGGGACCCTGGTAGTGCACTGGTTAAGCGCTGGATTGCTAACCCAAGGTTGGTGGTTCAAACCTATCCAGTGGCTCTGCGGGAGAAAGACCTGGCAATCTGCTCCTGTAATTATTACAGCCAAGAAAATCCTGTCCCGCACTTCTACTCTGTTACCTGGGTGGCTATGAGTTGGAATCGACTTGAGGCCACACAGCAACAACCCCTACCTTAATTTTTGGTTCACATTTGGGGGGTGGAGATGATAATTTGACATTAAATGTGAAAAGGTGGCACAATTTTAGAACATACTGGCATTTCCATAGTTCCATTTATTCAGTCAACAAGCATTTGAGTGCCTGCTATGTGCAGGGCATATTCAAAGAGGTGGACATGGAGCAGTGGTTTTCAAACTTTAGTGAGCTTCAGCATCACCTGGAGCACTTGTTAGAACACAAAGTGCTGAGTCAGATTCTGCTTCAGGTGGGCCCTGAGAACTTGCATTTCTAACAAGTTCCCAGGTAATGCTGATGAATCATCACTAATGATGCTGGTCTGGGGGCCACACTCTTGGAAACCACTGGTGGGGCATGGCAGGAGCCAAGTCCCTGACCTCGTAGGACCCATAGTCTAGGATGCTTAGGCCAAAAAGACTGACGGCAGACATTTCAGTCATCCTGGCAGGTCAGGGGAGAAAACACGCAGGAGGCAGAGACGCCTTTAGACCCCCTGAAGCTGCTGTCTGTGCCTGCCACCCTGAAACTGAGAAGAACTCAGACGTGCTGCGCCCCTCCCCCGGGGGCAGGCTGAAAGGAGGGGGCGGACAGAAGATCCGGGGGTCCAGCGAATCTTTCCAGGGCAGG
Source organism: Elephas maximus indicus (assembly GCF_024166365.1). Classification (NCBI taxonomy): domain Eukaryota; kingdom Metazoa; phylum Chordata; class Mammalia; order Proboscidea; family Elephantidae; genus Elephas; species Elephas maximus. The sequence goes on along the minus strand of NC_064831.1, from coordinate 61,075,639 downwards.
CCTCTGCTGGAGGAGGGCAGAGGGATCGCCCTCCCCTTTCGAGGCCCCTCCTGCGCTGGCGCTCGGCTAGCGGTCAGGGCGGTGGCGGCGCGGGGTGGCGCGGGGCGGGGCGCGGCGCGGCGCCGCGACCCCAGTCCCTCCCCGCGGGGCGCGCTCGCGCGGTCCCCATTCCCTCGTCTCAGTCGCCACCGCCCGCCTGGCACGGCCTCGCGGCGCGGGGACTCAGCGGAGCGTCAGTGCCAGCCGGTCCGCGAGCCATGGCCCAGCCCGGCGAGGAGGCTCTGTCCAGGCCCGAGACGGCAGTGCAGATCCGCGTCGCCATCCAGGAGGCCGAGGACGTGGAGGAGCTGGAGGAGGAGGAGGAGGGGGCGGACACGCGGGTCGCTGGGGACCCGGCTCAGTATCTCAGTCCCGGCTGGGGCAGCGCCAGCGAGGAGGAGGCCAGCCGCGGGCACAGGTAGGGGCGGCGCGCGGGCCTGCCGGAGGTGGAGCGAGGGAGAGGGGCGCAGTAGCCTCGGATCCCCGAGCCCGGGCGGAATGAGTTCCGGGAGCTGACGGTGCTTGAGAGCGCGGCAGGCAGAGGGAGCTGGGGACCCGGCTCGGCATCTCAGTCAGAACCGGCCTTTGGTAATTGTCGGAGCCTGGGCCCGCAGTTCGGTAACGGGACCAAGGCTCCCAGGGCCGACGGCGGGGCTATGAGGGGCCTGGATGTGGGGATACTCTTGGATCCCAGAGGAAGCCCTCCCTGAGGCACCTTTGCGTCTCCTCCCCACCAAGAGCTCACCCAAAGACCCACAACACGGCCCATTCCAGCCCAGTCTTCACCCCTGAGGCTGAGCCACCACCCCTGCGAGAGGTCCCCTTCACTGTCATGACCGCCCTGTCTCCAACAGTCCAAATGGCTTTGCTCAGTGGCTGGGGCGGTGGGAGGCCAGCTTCCTAGTGGGGGATCCACCAGGAGGAGTTCTCATGGTGTAGAGAGGGCTCTCTTGCTCTGATTTAAGATCACTTCAGGGCTTGCTGCTTGCATCTGCACACACACTCCCCCCCCCCCCCACGGGGATTCCCGTTTTCACACAGCCTTCCCCTCCTGACTTCTATGCCTGCGTCATCATCATCATCTTGCTGCCTTGGGGTTGGGGTTCTGCCTGATGGGTGTCTGGAGCTTGTATGACACCTGTAACCTTGCCTCTGGGCTCCGAGCTTTGTCATCAGTCACACACCTTAGACTGTGGTCCACTAATGCCAAGACCCTTCAGAAGTGTGGTTTTTGTTCTTGCTGTGGAAAAGAGATACAGTATGCAATATCCATAGGAATGAGAGGGGACAGTGGCGGAACTTGCAAATTCTGGCAAATGCCAGCAGACATTTATCAAAAGCCCTATTTCTCCTGGGATTCTGTGCACAGGCTTTTAGCTATCATGACTCTGCAGGTTAATTTCCTGGCAGGCCTCGATCTACTTCATTGGCAGAATACTAAACTCAAGCGTACAGGGGTCCCAGGGCCAGAGCCATTCCCCATCACTGGCCCGCCCTTCCCCAGTGGAAAGGGTCAGGACTTTGGGACCCAAAGATTCAGAGTAATCCAATGGTGACAGAGCTATTCAAGTTGAGAAGCCCAGTCTAAGAGTTTAGGGCAGGAAAGCTGGACCACAGTATATGCAGATTTATCAGTACGTTACACACTGTAAAGCCTGATTCATTCATTCATTCAGCTCTATGCTAAGTACTCAGATGATAACAATGATGAATCCACAGTCACTGACCTTGAGCAGCTCAGAGTTTTGAGGAGAAGGTAGCCACCCAGTCAAATAATTTCAGAACTTATGGTAAAATAGCCCTGAGTGGTTTATCTTTCTGACTTTATTTGCCTGTGACTATGGCAAAGAGTGAGAGTGGTCCCCTGGCCTGGGGACTAAGTTTTTGGGATTGTACCATTAACCTGTTGCCGTCAAGTTGCTTCTGATTCGTAGTGACCCTAGAGGATAAGGTAGAACTGCCCCATAGGGATTCCAAGACTATAATCCTTAGGAAAGCAGACCACCACATCTTTCTCCCAAGGAGCAACCAGTGGGTTCTAACCACCAACCTTTTGGTTAGGAGACAAGCGCTTAGCCACTGCACCACCAGGGCTCCCTACTGTACCGTTAGTAGAGACTAAAGCCCTGTTTATTTCTCGGGCCCAGGAAGATCCTGATTGATCCTCAGTACTGGTGGGCCTCTTGCCTTCACCTTTTCCACTCTCACCTCCAGAGCTGCCCTTCTTCTCTTTCAGCTCCAACAGCTTGAGTTTCACGGGGTGTTCAGTGTGAAGCACCTCCTGGCATAGAGTTGACTCCTGAAAGCCCCTGGGGCTCCTTAGAGTAGTGGAGCTGATGAAGCTCAGCCAGCTGCAATGCAGAGTACCAGGAGACCCAGCCAAGTATGGGATCGACACTGTCTCTGCTTGGGCCCCGCCTGGCATGGCAGCAGTGACTGCCCTGTGTGAGCATTTCACAGCTCCTGGAACCTACAGAAGGAAGCCCTGATTCTTAAACCTGCCCGTTATGTGGCACCCACTCACATCATCCCCTCAACTCATTGCCTTCTTCCTCGCCTCTCGACATTTTATGCTCCACCGGTACCATCCCTGAGCATAGTGCTTTGTCTCCATGCCTTTGCGCTCCCACCTCTAGGTCCCTCTGATTGATTCCAAACCAAAACCCGTGGCCATTGAGTAGACTCCGACATGGCGGCTCACGAGCTGCAGAAGAGTAGAACCACTCTGTAGAAGTGGCACAAACTGTTAAGCACTGGACTACTAGCCGAAAGATTGGTGGTTCAGACCCACCCAGAGGCACATTGGAAGACAGGCATGGTGATCTGCTTCCGATAGGTCACAGCCTTGAAAACCCTACAGAGTAGTTCTACTCTGTACACATGGGGTTGCCATAAGTCGGAATCAACTCATAAGGGAAACTGACAACAACGTCAATCTTTAAAGAAGCCATTCTTCCAAGGTGCCACTGGGTAAGTTCAAACTACTAACCTTCAGGTTAGCAGCCCGGTGCAAACCAGAGCAAGCCTTTGAAACTTCGCTGCCTCCTTCCTGCCACCCACAACTCCCACCCCAAAGCTGGATTTGTTTTCTCATTTCTGTGTTGCTGGCGTAGTGGTGAAGTGCTACGGCTGCTAACCAAAAGGTTGGCAGTTGAAACCCGCCAGGCGCTCCTTGGAAACTCTATGCGACAGTTCTACTCTGTCCTATAGGGTCTCTACGAGTCGGAATCGACTCGACGGCAGTGGGTTTGGTTTTTTTGGTTTTGTGTTGCTGTAGTACTCTTTGCATTTTATGTCTAGCACGTATCACGTTTATGACTATATAGCTCTTTCTCGCTGAGAAAGTGACACAAATTCAGGGACCATGCCTGCTGTGTTCTCATTGTGTCCTCATCACCCAGCACAGCACCCAGTACTTGGTAGGAGCTCTGTAAACATTTCTTGAATGAATACATATCCATCATTGATTGCACTCACTCCCCTGTGGTGAAGTGTTTGTGTTTCTCTTCCACTAGACAGTGAGATCCTTAAAGACAGCCGCCTTCCTGATTCCCGTCCGTATCTCCAGTACTTAGCCCAATAAACAAAAAAAAACCAAACCCAGTGCCGTCCAGTCGATTCCGACTCATAGCGACCCTGTAGGACAGAGTAGAACTGCCCCATAGAGTTTCCAAGGAGCGCCTGGCGGGTTCCAACTGCCAACCCTTTGGTTAGCAGCCGTAGCACTTAACCACTATGCCACCAGGGTTTCCCTTAGCCCGATATCTTGTTTATATCAGGAGCCAAGGGATAAATGAACAATAAGGAAAAATCTTTACATCCTCAAGCGTTCATTCACCTTGTCCCTGCATTCACTAAAAAGGTGTGTTTATCCTCAACTTTTTAACATAAAAAATTTCAAACATAAAGAAAATGTGAAAGAATAGTATTGTGAGCATTCATATACTGACCATCAAGATTTAGCAATTGCTGATGTTTGCTAGGAGCTCTGGTGGTATAGTATGAAGCAGTCGGCTGCCGACTGAAAGGTCAGTGGTTCAAACCCACCAGCTGCTCCTCCGTGGGAGAAAAGACCTGGTGGGCTGCTTCCATAAAGATTGCAGCCTAGTCTTGTAGAGAAAAACTTGAAACTGTTTCAAGTTAAAATAGAAGTTTATTAAGGGTTTAAAGCCATTGCAATTGGGGAAGCACATAGCCCATTAAAAATGGAACCAGGTAGGCCTGGGGCAGTTTCATTATACGATTTATTCTTATGGGGTAAAAAAAGGAACCAAACCATAGGGAGGGCAATTACAGGAAAACCAATGAATATTATGGTAATCATACTGACTGATTACTGATTATTAACAGTTGTAGTTAGTGCTTACAGATAGTTTCACAGGATGCTTAGATCATGGTCACAAGATGCTTACATGTATTTTCTCTGTCCTGCAAAAATGATCTCTTTGGCAACAGCACCCAGACAGCACTCTCCCTGAGTACGTGTATTCGAGGGGTGCAGATGGTCACTCGAGGCATATGGTTTTACATCCTGGCTTTGACCACTGAGGAAAATCATGTTTTTCTCAAAAAACATAGCTGTTAGTCTAGAAATCCAGATTAAAACTAGAAGCACGGTCAGCATAGTATGCGTCTGTCACACTGACTGCGCTGAAAGTTGTCCTTCCTGAGACACTGGAAAACCCTATGGGCCAGTTCTACTCTGTCCCGTAAGGTCCCTATGAGTTCGAATCAACTTGATGGCACACAACACAGCATTTTTTTTTCCTAGTATTTATTTTTTTATTGTGCTTTAAGTGAAAGTTTACAAATCAAGTCGGTCTCTCGTACAAAAATTTGTATACACCTTGCTACGTACTCCTAGCTGATGTGCTGATGAGACAGCACACTCCTCTCTACCCTGTTTTCCTCGTGTCCCTTCAGATAACTTCTGTCTGCCTCTGCCCTCTCATCTCCGCTCCAGACAGGAGCTGCCCACATAGCCTCATGTGTGTACTTGAGCCAAGAAGCTCACTCCTCACCAGTATCATTTTCTATCTTACAGTCCAGTCCAATCCCTGTCTGAAGAGTTGGCTTTGGGAATGGTTCTAGTCTTGGGCTAACAGAAGATCCAGGGACCAGGACCTCCACGGTCCTTCTAGTCTCAGACCGTTAAGTCTGGTCTTTTTACAGGAATTTGAGGTCTGCATCCCACTGCTCTCCTGCTCCATCAGGGATTCTCTGTTGACAACACAATATTTTGCTGTATTTGTTTGATGGATTTATAACATGCATGTTTCTCTAATCACTTGAAACTATGTTATATACAATACTTATACCCTAAATACTTCATTATGCAGCTCTTAATAATGACATTCTCCTACAAAACCATAATACTGTTATTGGAACTAAGAAAATTATCTCTAATTTCCAAATGTAATCCCTAATATAATCTAATACCCAAGTTTCATATTCAGGTTTCCCTAATTGTCTCTCAGTGTCTTTTACAGCTGTTTCTTTTTCCTTTCAAGCTAGAATCCAGCCCATGTTCAGGCATTTGCCTATCATGTCTCTTGTTGTTGTTGTTAGATGCCGTAGAGTCAGTTCCAACTCATAGCGACCCCATGCACAACAAAATGAAACACTGCCTGGTCCTGTGCCATCCTCACAATTGTTGCTATGCTTAACCCATTGTTGTAGCCACTGTGTCAATCCATCTTGTTGAGGGTCTTCCTCTTTTCCGCTGACCCTCTACTTTACCAAGCATGATGTCTTTCTCCAGGGACGGATCCCTCCTGATAACATGTCCAAAGTATGTAAGACATAGTCTTGCCATCCTTGCTTCTAAGGAGCAGTCTGGTTGTACTTCTTCCAAGACAGATTTGTTTGTTCTTTTGGCAGTCCATGGTATGTTCAATATTCTTCTCCAACACCACAATTCAAAGGTGTCAATTCTTCTTTGGTCTTCCTTATTCATTGTCCAGCTTTCGCATGCGAATGAGGCAATTGAAAACACCATGGCTTGAGTCAGGTGCACCTTCGTCCTCAGGGCGATATCCTTGCTTTTCAATAGTTTAAAGAGACCTTTTGCAGCTGATTTGCCTAATGCAATGCATCTTTTGGTTTCTTGACTGCTGCTTCCATGGGTAAAATGAAATCCTTGACAAATTCAGTCTCCTCTCCATTTATCATGATGTTACTTATTGGTCCATTGTGAGGATTTTTGTCTTCTTTATATTGAGGCATAATCCATACTGAAGGTCGTGGTCTTTGGTCTTCATCAGTTAGTGCATCAAGTCCTCTTCACTTTCAGCAAGCAAGAACGTGTCATCTGTTTAATGCAGGTTGCTGATGAGTCTTCCTCCAATCATGATGTCCCGTTCTTCTTCATATAGTCCAGCTTCTTGGATTATTTGCTTAGCATACAGATTGGTAAAAGAATACAGCCCTGACACACACCTTTCCTAACTTATCCCTTTGTTCTGTTCAAATGACTGCCTCTTGATCCATCTACAGATTCCTCATGAGCAAAATTAAGTGTTCTGGAATTTCCATTCTCCACAATGTTATCCATAATTTGGTATGGTCCACACAGTCGAATGCCTTTGCATAGTCAATAAAACACAGATAAACACCTTTCTGGTATTCTCTGTTTTCATCCAGGATCCATCTGACGTCAGTAACGGTGCCCCATGTCATCTTCTAAAGCCAGCTTGAATTTCTGGCAGTTCCCTGTCGATATACTGCTGCAGCTGCTTTTGAATGATTTTCAGCAAAATTTTGCTTGCATTTGGTGTCAATGATATTGTTCAATAATCTCTTCATTCGGTAGAATCACCTTTCTTGGGAATAGGCATAAATACGGATCTCTTCAGTCGTTTGGACAGGAGGCTGTCTTCCATGTTTCTTGGCATAGACGAGTGAGCACTTCCATCATTGCACCCGTTTGTTGAAACATCTCAATTGGTATTCCGCCAATTCCTGGAGCCTTGTTTTTTGCCAATGCCTTCAGTAGAGCTTGGACTTCTTCCGTCAGTACCATCAGTTCCTGATCATATGTTACCTCCTGAAATGAATGAATGTTGACCAATTCTTTTTGGTGTAACGACTCTGTGTATTCCTCCCATCTTCTTTTGATGCTTCCTGCATCATTTAATATTTTCCCTGTAGAATTCTTCAGTATCACAACTCGAGGCTTGAATTTCTTCTTCAGTTCTTTTAGCTTGAGAAATGCCAAGCATGTTCTTCTCTTTTGGTTTTCTATCTCCAGGTCTCTGCACATGTCATCATAATACTTTACTTTGTCTTCTCGAGCTGCCCTTTGAAATCTTCTGTTCAGTTCTTTTACTTCAACATTTTTTTCTTTTGCTTTAGCTACTCAATGCTTAAGTGCAAGATTTGGAAGATTGGAAATGGAAGGAGAGGTGGAGGAAGGGTAGGACAATAATATCTATATCACTGTATAATGGAAAGTTGAAAAATAATGCCCAATATTAATGGAATAAGAAACAACTTTAAGTGTGTTATTTAAAAACACTAAAATAACCAATACCCCAAACCCAATAGATGAATGAAAAATTATATAAAATTTAACATTGGAACAAGGGTTGTGGGAAATAAGTGATCCCCAATTCTCATATAATGGGGCATGGATAGAAAATGTCAAAGGTTGGCAAGTGAGAAATAGAGCTATGAGCATAGTTTGTACAGCTATAAGGCAACTCTCATAAGAACTAAATGTTAAATAGACGTTGCCTCTAGGGAGGAAGAGTAGAGCGAGGAATTGTGTGGCTTTCTGTATATGCTCTGTACTATTTTATTTTACTTTTTATGGTTTATGTGTATTAGCTTTAAGCATCATTTTTGATGAGCTAATAACAGTATCCCAGGGAGAATTAATGAGGGCCGTGGGAATGGAATGAGAGAATGGATGGGAGACTGCAGAATAAAATCAAGGCTTGTTAACTGATTAGGTGGGGGGGCAAAGAGAAGGCTAAAAGATGCATCTGATAGTCTGAGCCTAAGTACAGAAACACAGGAGAATAGTGAATAGGGAAAGTAGTCGGTGGGAGAGAAGTAGTTTGGGAGTGAAGATATATGGTTATCACAGGATGGTTGTAGTTGACAAGACATTGGCCAGTGTTCATATTTAAAGGATAAAAACGTTTTTTAATGTGCAAGATCTTTTCTATTCAAAGGCTATTACACAAAGCAGGAAACAGTGCAGCATGCCTTAGATATAACATAGGCTTTCCAGCTCTCCCAGGATTCCCTTTGGCGATGCGCCACCGCTGCTGACAGCACCCACACAGAAGGAAGAGTCCTCTAAAGGCAAGAAGCTCACCTCTGCACTCACTGGGGGGTTTTGTATCACCTCCCTTTTTCTGCCCACCTATTCTGGGATCTCTGGCTATCTGCCTGTCTGCTCACTGGGTGCAGATAACTGATGCAGGGTCACCCCCAAGACATTATGGATTGTTTCTTATGAGACCATGTGAATGGATGGTCATAGACCATCTCTGGGTAGGCCCACGCTTCAGTCCTGTCTGAGGGCAATTTCTGAAGAAGACATCTTAGTCATTTAGGGCTGCTATAACAGAAATACCACAAGTGGATGGCTTTAACAAAGAGAAATTTATTTCCTCACAGTAAAATAGGCTAAAAGTCCAAATTCAGGGTGTCAGCTCCAGTGGAAAGCTTTCTCTCTCTGTCAGCCTTCCCTTCAATCTTCCCCCGAATTAGGAGCTTCTCTGCGCAGGGACCCTAGGTCCAAAGGACACGCTCTGCTCCTGGCACTGCTTTCTTGGTGGTGTGAGCTCTCCTCCCCCACCCTCACCCCCACCAGCTTCTCTCTTTTACATCTCAAAAGAGATTGTCTCAAAACACAATCCAATCTTGTAGATTGAGTCCTGCCTCACTAATACAACTGCCACCCATCCTTCCTCATTAACATTGTACAGGCAGGATTTACCACATATAGGAAAACCACACAATACCGGGAATCCTGGCCCAGCCAAACTGATACACACATTTTTGAGGGGACATAATTCATGACAGAAGGTGACGAGGTCAGTTTTGGACATATTTAATTTGAAGCAATATAATAGTGCCCAAGTGGAAAGGTCTGGCAGATAGTTAGGAATTGACGACTGGCATTCAGGAGCAAGAAAAATTATGTTGGGGTGAGGAGAGGCAGATTTGGACCAGATGAATTTACCAAGGACCAGAGTATAGAGGCTATCAGGGGATAAAGAACCAAGAATAAAGAGAGAAGAAGGAGAGGAAGTCTGTCTAGGTGGAGCTGCTGGTGGACGTGATCTTCAGTTAGAAGGGCCTCAGTGGATGGGACTGGGTTTGCAGACTCCATGGTAGAGTCCCAACATGATGTGGAAGGTATCGTGTATGCTGAGTTCAGAGAGTGAGGATTTGAGTTTGAACCCTGTATCTGCCTCTTATGAGTGAACCAATGAATTCACAAATCCCTTGGAAAATACCTATATTTAAAAATAAGAGAAGAAAAAGTATCTGAAAGGGCAGTCTAGCACTAAGCTGTTTGCGCCCCCTAGGGACTCCTTTAGTGGCAAAACCAAAAAAAAAAAAAAAAAATCCCCATTGCCATGGAGTCAATTTCGACTCATAGCCACCCTGTAAAAAAAAAAAAAATTTTTTTTTTTTTTTTTTGTGGTACAGAGTGAAACTGCCCCATAGGGTTTCCAAGGAGCAGCTTGTGGATTCAAACTGCAGACCTTTTTGGTAAGCAGCCAAGCTCTTAACCACTGTGCCACCAGCATCACATAAATGTTAATAGGTGACATTATTATTTTAAGGACCCTCTATACTTGTTAAAAACAAAAGCTTGATCTCTTAGCTGGTTGGAACCAAAAGCTGTCCCTTTACAGGCCGTGAGACCACTGTCTGGAAAGAGTCCAGTTCAGGTGTGACCTAGTGTCTCCTCCTTGTTTCCGCAGCGCCACAAGTGGGGGCGAGAATGAGCGTGAGGACCTGGATCAGGAGTGGAAGCCTCCAGATGCAGAATTAATCCAGAAACTGGTGGATCAGATTGAATTCTATTTTTCTGATGAAAACCTGGAGAAGGATGCCTTCCTGCTGAAACACGTGCGGAGAAACAAGCTGGGATACGTGAGCGTCAAGCTACTCACATCCTTCAAAAAGGTAAGGCTTCATTTCCAGAAGCTGCTTCTAGAAATTCAAGGGTGTTTGAGGTTGTGGTTCTAAACATCTTTTACCCCTTTGAACCCTGATGACTAGCAATTTTTAAAATTTCTTCTGAGGCCTGAAAAAGAGAAAAATGAACAAGATAAAGGCTTTAGAATTGAAAGCATATCCTCCAACACTATTAAAAGGGTCCTGGGTGTTGGGATAAGTCTCAGCCAACAACAGTACTTGTGAAATGACATTACTTGTACTCAGTAAAATTCCAGCAATCTTGTCAGGCAGCTGGGTGGCCGGGGGGATGCTCTGCCAGGACAGGGGGACTCAGCGGCCTTGAAAGATGCCTATAAGGCCTAGAGTTAGATAAAATCCAAGATTTTCATTTGTCAAGCGGAATAAATAAGAGAGGAAAGGAAAGAGCACCCAGGACTCTTGGAGATGAATCTTCTCTGAGATGCCTCTGCTGTGTCTGATGCCATATTCTCATCTCTAAGATGGAGAGACGGGAGAGCTAATGATTGCCGTTGTCAGGGGGACAACGGTGAGTCCCTGCTGTTTGCAGATCCAGCAGCAGGCTGTGGACTTCCTGCTTCTCAGAGTGTTATCAGAGCACTTGGTGTAAGAACTCTGTTTCTGCCCTGGGGAAAGTGCATTTACTGAAGTGGAAAGGCACGACGGGGCCTGTCGCATAAGGGCATGTTGACAGGTGTCCACAGGCAAGTTGCCTGTGCGCTTTGTCAGAGAGCACTGGGGGAGAGCCGTCTTCTTGGAGTGCTTCTCTGCCTTGCCTCCAGTAGACCCTGCCCACCTCTCCTGCTCTCTTTCCTTCATTCATTCATCAAACATTGATTGAGTACCTTCTCTATGCTAAGTGCTGTGTGAGGCATACACCCAGATAAGTGCTGTGTGAGGCATAGGATGTACAAAATGAGTATGGCATTCCCCCTGCCCTTGAAAACCTCCCAGTCTAATAAAGGAGTAAGGTGTATGAATGATTGCAATACAACCATGGATAGTACTACCAAGGATGGGAGAAGAAAGTACTGTGGAAGCTAGCTGTTCAAAGCAACCAGCCCTGCCTGGAGAATTGAGACGTCTTCTCAGAGGTGGTGACACTTAAATAGGATCTTGGAGAATGAGTAGGAGTTTTCAAGGTCATGTCCAGAGAACAGTGAGTAAACCCTCATATGAAAAGTGCCTGTGGAGGAACCCAAAATGAAGCAGCCAGTGGAGCCATCCTATCAGCTCTGTGTACATTCCTTTATTTCCTCCCAGGGCTCCTGAGAGTCTGCCTGCTTTTCTTTCCTTTTAACCTGCTACTTATGAATCTGTTTTGAAGGTTTCGTCTCTGTGCAGCCCCTGGGTAGCACACACAGTAGAATACTTGATTTAGGTGGTGCCTGGACAACCCTTATGAAGGGTTATGGACACAGGCCTAGGATGCCTGACTGTAACCAAGATCTCCCAGTGGGCCTTACTACTGACTGTTCCTATTGTGATTAACAGAAAACCAACCAAAAGATTGATAGTTCAAACCCACCCAGAGGCACCCGGAAGAAAGGCCTGGTGATCTTCTTCCAAAAGGCCATAGCCTTAAAAACCCTATGGAACACAGTTCTACATAGAGGCCCAATGAGTCGGAATTGGCTCATTGGCAACTGGTTGTTTTTGTTTTTTTTTTTTCTTTTCCTTCTCTGTACAAAACTGGCTGCAGAATAGACATAGTCTACTGACCACCTCCAAAACAAGAATAAAGACCCTTTTCATTCTAAACGGTTTCCCGCTAATCACAAATAGGAAACATATATAAAACAGATAACAAACATAGGGAAATTACAATGTTTCTGAAAATCTAAAAAAGGTCTTGTACTCCTTGCTCAAGGACCAAAGCTACCTGGTTCCTTTTTTTAGGTGGCACCTGGAGGACCCTTGTAAAGGGTCGTGAACACAGACGCAGGATGCCTAGACTGTAACCAGTGGCTCTTGCTACTGGCTCTGGAGGGATGCTTGGTCCTTGTGGGAGCCTACTTCTCTCTTAATTGGATGTAGTCTCCCATCAGTTTCTCTAGCCTCTGAGTGAGGCAGAGCCCCTTCTTCCCCCAGTCACTCCTGTCTCAGGCTTCAGGCTTATAACGTAGCTTCTCCTCTTCTCCTGAGCCCTCCCTCCCTGTCAATTGTTCTGGAGAAGGCTCCACCACATCTCATCCACAGAGAGCCATTCCCTGGCTTTCTCACAGTCTTGCGTAGACCTGCAATCATCATTTTTACCCTTTCTGGATCCTTCTTGACTCTGTCCACCTGAAACCTGGCCCTTCGCGTAGGCCTGGTTCGCTCTGCGCTTGGCCTATGTCACATCGATCAGCTCACTGATTCTGTGAGTAGATGATTTATGATTCCAGCACTCGAAGCCTAAGTCTGGGCCATTTCACCCAGAGATCACAGGCTGGAGTGGACAATGCCTTCTGTCCAGGAGCCTGTCTGTCCTACCTCACTGGGCTCTAAGAGGTCCTCCCTTCCTGCCCAGTTTAATGAGCTCTCCCTTTCTGAGTTCCCCTTAAGTCCCTGTTCGGGCTCAGGAGTGCCTGAAGTCCCCAGTCCCCTGGTAGAGCAACACCATTGGCCTGGCCTAAGAGGACTCAGAGCCATCTTGCCATTCCTGGCTCAGGTTACCCACCCCACCCACCTCCTCCACTTCTTTGGGATGACTCATTCTCGCTGGTGTCCCCCTCACAGGAAGTGGGCCTCCAGAAGATTACTCTTTTACAGGATAAATATAGCTTTCATATACTGCAACATCGTTACACACAGTTTCCACTAAGGGAGGGGGAAAGGGTGATTATTTCATCATCCTCCATGAGGTCCAAGTTGGATTTGATTCCAGGTTGAAATAGTCCATTTTACTCTCAGGAGATATTGCAGTGAAATATGAAAGATCTCTTGAAGCCTACTTTGTACCAAATGCATATATGCAGAAATGTAACTTCAGAGAAGCATTTGAATGTTAAAATCTCTGAGTCCTACCAATGGTAGCACACCATATTTGAATAATGATAGCGTATAATATTTACTGGGTACTCCCTATAAGCTTGGAGCTGTCCTAAGTCATAAATACACACACACACACACACACACACACACACACACACCCCAAACCCAACCCATTGCCGTCAAGTCAGCTCTGCCTCGCGGCGACCCCGTGTATGTCCGAGTAGAGCAGTGCTCCATGGGGTTTCAGTGGCTGTGATCTTACAGAAGCAGATCACGGGACTTTCTTCCATGGTGCTGCGGGAGGACTCAAACTGCCAACCTTTTGGTTACTAGCCAAGAGCAAACTATTTGCATCACCCAAGGACCTTTACATATACATTGTTGTTGTTGTTGTTAGTTGCCATCAGGTTGATTCAGACTCATGGTAGCCCCATGTGTACAGAGTAGAACTGCCCCATAGGGCTTTCAAGGCTGTGACTTTTTGGAAGCAGATCACCAGCCCTGTCTTCTGAGGTGCCTCTGAGTGGGTTTGAATCACCAACCTTTCAGCTAGTAGTCTAGCGCTTAACTGTTTGCACCACCTAGGGACTCTTATATATACATACACACGTATATATTTATTCACTTAATCCTCATAACAACTCTGTGAGATCGGTACTATTAACGTCTTCATTTTACAAATGGGAAAGTGGAGACAGTGAAAGGTTTAATAACTTCCCAGGTCCTATAGCTAGTTAGAGGTGGGTTTTGCATTTGTTTATTCAACAACCTTGTTCCAGAGGGGGACACCGGGGAGAATGAGTCATCCCAAAGAAGTGGAGGAGGTGGGTGGAGTTAACCTCTAAACTTGCACAGAATAGAACATTTCCATTGTCACAGAAATTTCCATTGGACAGCACTGTTCCAGACTATGCTGCTTCCTTTGAAGTTGTAGAAAATGTGTTCATTCACTAGATTTTTGAGCGCCTACATCTGCCAAATATGATTCTAGATACCAGTGTTGCAGTAATAAGGGAGGGAGAGAGATTATAGAGTAAATAAGGGTGGACAAGGACATTAGGCACCATTTCTGATTTGCTTTATATTCTTCAGGTAAAACACCTCACAAGGGACTGGAGAACCACAGCTTACGCCTTGAAATATTCAGTGACCCTTGAGCTGAATGAGGATCACCGGAAGGTGAGGAGGACCACCCCTGTCCCACTCTTCCCCAATGAGAACCTTCCGAGCAAGATGCTTCTGGTCTATGATCTCTACCTGTGCCCTAAGCTGTGGGCCCTGGCCACCCCCCAGAAGAATGGAAGGGTGCAGGAGAAGGTTATGGAACACCTGCTCAAGCTCTTTGGGGTCTTTGGCATTATCTCCTCAGTGCGGATCCTCAAACCTGGGAGAGAGCTGCCCCCTGATATCCGGAGGATCAGCAGCCGGTACAGCCAAGTGGGGACCCAAGAGTGTGCCATTGTAGAGTTTGAGGAGGTGGAAGCGGCTGTCAAAGCCCACGAGTACATGATCTCAGAATCTCAAGGCAAAGAGAACATGAAAGCTGTCCTGATTGGTATGAAGCCACCCAAAAAGAAACCACCCAAAGACAAGAACCACGATGAGGAGCCCACTGTGAGCATCCACCTGAACAAGTCCCTAAACAAGAGAGTTGAGGAGCTTCAATACATGGGTGATGAGTCTTCTGCCAACAGCTCCTCTGACCCTGAAAGCAACCCCACATCACCGATGGCTGGCCGGCGGCATGTGGTCAACAACAAGCTCAGCCCTCCTGGCCACCAGAATCTCTTTCTGAGCCCGAATGCCTCCCCCTGCTCAAGTCCTTGGAGCAGCCCTTTGGCCCAACGTAAAGGTGTTTCCAAAAAGTCGCCACTGGCCGAGGAAGGTAGACTGAACTCTAGTACCAGCCCTGAGATCTTTCGCAAGTGTATGGATTATTCCTCCGACAGCAGCATCACTCCCTCTGGCAGCCCCTGGGTTCGGAGGCGCCGTCAAGCTGAGATGGGGACACAGGAGAAAAGTCCTGGGGCAAGTCCTTTGCTCTCTCGGAAGATGCAGACTGCAGATGGGTTACCTGTGGGGGTACTGAGGCTACCCAGAGGCCCTGACAACACCAGAGGATTTCATGGTGGACAGGAGAGGAGTAGGGCTTATGTATAATAAATACCTTCTATTTTTAATATCAGCTGCATTGAAAGCCACCTTTGTTTTCAAGGTTCTGACAAATACCTGGCATGACCTAGAATGTAATTAAGTCCCCTTTGAAAGATTTTGTACACATGTAGACCTCATAATTTATATATTTGTAATGTATATAAACTGTCCAGTACACTATGGTTTTAAGAGCGTCTTCTAGTTCAGAACACCCATTTGTCCCAGCATGGCCATTATTTCATGGCTTTGAAGGGCTGGTGGACAGAGACTCCCTGGGGAAGGGCTGGTGGAAGGTCTCTTCTTTGGGACAGGGTTTTTCCCTGTGGTGACGGGGCTGTTCTCAGTAGGCCATGCAAGGACTCCCTGAGAGCCCAGAGGAGTTCTCTTCTGCAACAACAGCTAGTTAAGCTGATACCATGGTGTCTCATAGGACCAAATGTATGTTTCCTGTCAAATGAATAAATAATAAAACACCCAACTGGCATGCTGACTCTGAGGTCTTAGACTGTGCCTGACAAAAGTCTATTCCTGTCTGACAAGCCTGTGTGTAGCATCATGAGGCACTAAAGAGCTTAACAGAGACATATTTCCTAAATGTTCCCTGGGTCAGCCTGGGTCTCTCCTTGGGGCCCCTGGCAGCCTGAGAGGTCTACAGAGTTTGTGCAGATCTGAGAGTACCACCTCTCTCATCACAGTGAACCCTACAGAGCAGAGGAGCCTGGTGTAGAGCACTGGTTCTCCAGAGGTGGTTTCCCAAGCAGCAGCATTGACATCACCTGAGAACTTGTTAGAAATGCAAATTCTCAGGCCCTGCCCCAGACCTCCTAAATCAGAAACTCTGGGAGAGGAGTGCCAGAGTCTGTGTTTTAACAAGCCCTCTAGGTGACTGTGATGCACACTACAGTTTGGGAACCGCCAGTATAGAGAAAGATTGTGGAACTTTAGGTCAGTTTGAATTGTACCTCCTCCAGTTTTGTGACTCTTTACTAGTTTTACTATTTTTGTGACCATGGAAAAGTTACTTAACCCCGCTAAGCCTTGTTGTATTCCCTGTGAAATGCTTTGTCATGTTGTCAGTATCTGGAAGGCAGACGACCCTCCAGAACTGTCAGTTCCTTTTCCTTCTTGTTTGGGTTAATGTCCATTATCGTCTGAAGCAGGCTTGGTGAGGCAGAAAACACAGACCTCGGTTACAGGCTTGGCTCATCCACTTGCTATTTAGGCAAGTTATGTTTAATAGGGTTTGTTAATTATTATTGAACAGTTATTTAGATGCCAGAGTCTATGCTAAGGGCTTCCCATGCTGTATCTCATTTAATCCTCCAACAACCAAATAAGAAAGGTCCAGTTATTACCTCCATTTTACACAAGAAGAAACAGAGGCTTTATGTGGGTAACTAGCTTCTCTGAGGTTTAATACTAAGCTGGGTTTGAGCTGGGTTTGTACCTAGTGGTTTAACTCAGGTGCCCAAGCTCTTAACCACTAAAGGTACACAACATCTCTGAACTTCACCATCTACACTAAAAAAAAGTAACAACCGTACAAAAAAGCTAGTATTTTTTCGGCATCCTCCTAGGTGCTAGGCATTTTGCTAGATATATTCTTTCATTCATTCTCTCAGTATACCGATAAACAAGTAATTTCTTTTATAAGGATCAGCACAAAGCTGGTTCCTATGAGTGGTTAAAGATGCCCCAAATGTCCAAATTTTCCAAGCCGCTGTGTCACCGCATCATCTCTAACGTCAACTACTCCCCCTCTCCTAGCACTCTTCCTCCCATCTTTGCATTCCCTAATTCAATGCAACGTCTCAGAACTCATGAATCCTATAAAAAGGAAATGGCTCATGCGGTTGTGGAGGCTGGTAAGTCCCGAATTCATGGGTCAAGCATAGGCTTCTCTCCGGCCCTCGGTCTCTACCCATAGGCATTCAGCTTTCTTGCTCCTTGGGCCAGGAAGTCCCCTGCACCATCTCCTGCGGGTCTGTCCTGCCGGGCTCTCCTTTGTTGTTGGTAGTAGGCTCTTCTCTTTCCCGCCTCTGGGGTGGTTCATTTCAAAACCAACAGGATGGCAAAACTGACCAATTTCCTTAGTGGGCCACAATTACTCTATCACACAATCCCACCCAATCACCTGGGTGGGAGTTACAAGACCATGGCTAGAAAGGCCACACAAAAAGTAATCCATTACACCACAACCTATAAAACATCCTACCAGTTTACATGTGGAGATATTGAGGTAGGATAATCATATCCACCTCAAGCAATTGTGAAAGTGGAAAAGATAGTGCATTTTAAAGGATACAACTCTACACAAATTGTTGTTAGGTGCCATTGAGTCAGTTCCGACCCATAGTGACCCTACGTACAATAGAATGAAACAGTACCCTGTCCTGTGCCATCATCACAATCATTTCTATGTTTGAGCCCATTGTTGCAACCACTGTTTCACTTCATCTTTTTTGCTGACCCTCTACTTTGCCCAGCATGATTTTCTTCCCCAGGGACTTGTCCCTCCTGATAACATGTCCAAAGTATGTGAGTGAAGCCTCACCACCCTCACTTCTAAAGAGCATTCTGGCTGTACTTCTTCTGGCAGTCCATGATATATTCGCTATTCTTCACCAACACTGCAATTCAAAGGCATCAATTCTTCTTTGGTCTTCCTTAGTCATTGTCCAGCTTTCACATGCATATGAGGCAATTGAAAATACCATGGCTTGGGTCAGGCATACCTTAGTCCTCAAGGTGACGTCTTTACTTTGTAACACTTTAAAGAGGTCTTTTACAGCAGATTTGCTCAATGCAATATGTTGTTTGATGTCTTGACTGCAGCTTCCATGGACATTGATTGTTGATCCAAGTAAAATGAAATCCTTGACAATTTCAATATTTTATGTGTTCATCATGATGTTGTTTATTACAAATTAGGAATTGATTATTATCTGATTAATAATATGGTGTGTTCCTTAATACCCAGCCAAATTCCTGTTAACAGAAACAAGTCTTGCTTTCTCTTCCTCCTTTTCTCCTCAGGTAGGTAAACATCTCCTGGAATTTCTCTGATTTGCCATTTCTACCACTACCTACTATGGGTGCCCAAAGGCCTGTGTCTGACCACAGGATGCCAGGCCTTCTGACCCTGGGCAGGCCATGGCCCAGCTCCAGGCCTCTCCTTGTGCTTCACTTGCTGACTCTCTGCTCCCACTTGCCCCTGCCTGATTCTGCCCTGCGGCCACACCATCTGTTCCTGGGCTATTGGGGCATCTGGGCCTCACTAGCTCTTCGTCTCATTATGTTTAGATGGTTCCACTCCTTTATGCTCCAGCACACAAGAGTGGCTCTATTTTTAGATTCATTCCTGTGGATCATGGTCACTTGTTAAAAGTCCTACACCTTCACCTTCATATAGTGTGTACAGATGAACTTGGCCTATCATCTGTGGGGTTATGAAAGAACCTTGAATTTGGGGTCAACAGAGTCGGGTTCTAGTCTTGGCTTTTCCGGTAAATAACTGGATTCATGGTTTCCTCATCCAACCAGTGGATAAGGATACGATGTTCCTTAAATAAGGCCACAAATGGGAAAGGCTTTCTGAACTGAAAAGGACTTGTAGATGTTAGTCATTACTTACCCTGCTCTCTGATAATCTGCTTCCAAGATAAAATTTCCCACTATGGCTGTGGTTCCTAACCCCTGCTCATTAGAAGGACTCAGAGAGCTTTTAGAAACTGCCTGTGCAGAGTTTCTGTCTGGGGTGATGAAAAAATTTTGGAAATAGACTTTCTGCTGGCAGGACAGGAACTATTCCCAAAGCCAACTCTTCAGACAGGGATTGGACTGGACAATGGGTTGGAGAGGGATGCTGGTGAGGAGTGAGCTTCTTGGATCAGGTGGACACTTGAGACTATGTTGGCATCTCCTGCCTGGAGGGGAGATGAGAGGGTAGACGAGGTTAGAATCTGGCGAAAAGGACATGAAAAGAGAGTGGAGGGAGGGAGCAGACTGTCTCATTAGGGGGAGAGCAATTGGGAGTATGTAGCAAGGTGTATATAAGTTTTTGTGTGAGAGACTGACTTGATTTGTAAACTTTCACTTAAAGCACAATAGAAATTTTAAAAAAGCAAAAAAGAAATGCATAGAAAAAAACATTTTGGAAATAAACAGTAGTGTTAGCTGCACAACACTGAATATAGTGCTGCTGAATTGTACTCAAAAATGGTTAAAATGGCAAATTTTATGTATATTTTCCAAACCAAACCAGTTGCTATCAATTCAACTCTGTGTTTCAGAGTAAAACTGTACTCCACGGGGTTTTCAATGACCGTGACCTTTCAGAAGTAGATCGCCAGGCCTTTTTCTGAGGTGCCTCTGGGTGGATTTGAACTACCAACCTTTTGCTTAGTAGCTGAACGATTAAGTGCTTGTGCCACCCAGGGACTCTTACATATTTTTCCACAATTAAAAAAAAGGCGGAGGGGACTGCCCATGGCCAGGCCCACGCCTAGGTTTTCTGATTTAATTGGTTCTGGTGGCACAGCGGTTAAGAGCTCAGCTGCTAACCAAAGAGGTTGGCAGTTCAAATCCACCAGCTACTCCTTGGAAACCCATTGGGCAGTTCTACTCTGTTCTATAAGGTTGCTGTGAGTTGAAATCAACTCGACCGCATGGTTTTGGGTTTGAGGTGAGGCCTGGGCATGAGTAT
This sequence comes from Elephas maximus indicus, assembly GCF_024166365.1. NCBI lineage: Eukaryota > Metazoa > Chordata > Mammalia > Proboscidea > Elephantidae > Elephas > Elephas maximus. Next base: position 61,055,601 of record NC_064831.1, on the reverse strand, counting down.
TTTTAAAAATTGCCCAGGTGATTCTAATGGACAGGCAGCACTGACAAGCACTGATCCATTGGAATGAGGAGGGGACATGGAATGAATTGACAGAGCTTCACAGACATTCATTCCTTCCTCCTTTTTCAGCACATGCTCTTTATGTCTTTGTAGATCAACACTTAGCCCCTTTCCCACTCACAACGTTCCAGAGGCCCTGAACACCTTTGTTGATGAACCTACTCTTTCTAAAACTGCCAAACCTTCCACTGGGCCATGCTCTTCCTGTTTGTTAGCATAGACAGCCTTCCTTGAATAGCTTGACTGGAAAAATCAGCCAAGAGTATTTTTACAGATGTTTCACTGTTTTTAATGAAAACCAGCTCCCTCTCCACATTGGGACACGAAGCCTTCTGGACATCTCCACCTGAGGCCCTGGCAGAACATCTAGACTCTGCCCATGTCCAGACAACACCTTGCCTCCGCTCCATGCATAGCTGCTCCGTCTCTGACTTTCCCATCTCAGCCAGGGACACCACCATCTTCCATGTCACCCAGACTGGAAGCAAGAGACAGGTGGCATATGTGAACAATGCTGACTCTGGAGTTGGACTGCTTGGGTTCAAATTTAGCTCTGCCATTACTCTCCGTGTAACCTTTTACAGACGACTTAACCTCTCTGTGCCTCAATTTCTTCTCCCCTAAAAGGTGGATAATCATAAGTCCTACCAAATGAGTTAAAACCTGTAATATTCTTAGTAACATGATAAAAGCTCAGAGAATGTGTGCCTGTCATACTTTCTCCTTCCCCTTCTCCCGCATCCAATCAGCAGTTCAGAGCTGTTAATTCTAGCTCTGAAATGCTTCTTACTTGCTCCCTCCTCCCCCTATTGCTTACATAGTTCTACCCCTTTCTCCCCCAAAGTCTCTTCTTTAACCCATCCCACGTAATGTGACCAAATCCATCTTACTAATACAGAATTCTGGTCACATAACTTCCCTACTTAAAAAAAAAAAAATTTGCTGGCTGTCTCTTCCCTAGACAAAGAGTGAGAGCCAAGCCCCTTCATGTCCTCTGCTGTGCCCTGCACCTCCTGGAGAAGTTTCTCCGAAGATTAGCTCAGTTGGTCCACAACCCAGCGGACTTTAGGGTAACTTCCTGAGCTGGCAGGCCAGCTTCACATCGCAAAACACGTGCCCATGACTGTGTCTCGTTTACTATTGCATCACCTCAGGGTGTGGCTGGCTTGAAAAGGGCTCTGTTTGGTTCCTGCCACAGAAGACTGAAGCACTCCACAGAGTACTGTTCTTTTAAGGACATGTTGTTCATTTCTTATTTTTGAATACTTTTTCTTAAAGTGTGAACTAGCTTTTTCCAGTAATTTTTAGCTACATATTCTGTTCCTCGTGAGTTGTAAACATGGCAGAAAAGCCAACTAGAAACTAACAGGGAAGCTCTAAGAAGGAGAAGATAGAAAGGACAGGAAATGGCCATTTCTGATTCCTAACATTGGCCTGGAAACCCTGCTGGCGTAGTGGTTAAGTGCTACAGCTGCTAACCAAAGTGTCGGCAGTTCGAATCCACCAGCTGCTCCTTGGAAACCCTATGTGGCAGTTTTACTCTGTCCTACAGGACCATCTCAAGGGCACTTAACAATAACAACGATGCACACCTCCCGTGGTGATTGGGGTCAGTCCTTTGTGATTCAGCTGGTGGAGCCAGGGCCACAACAGACACCCACTGCTCAGAGAGCTAGGACAGAAGGGTAGCAGGGGCCCTATCCCATGTGTGAATACAGCCCACAGATGAACAAAGCTATTTTCACTTGGACTGTTTCCTAGTTGGACAGCTGCTTGGTTTGGAAAGCTGTAGGATAGCGGAAGCAAGAGAGATGTGTGCCTTTAGCTACACAAACATTCGATTAAATCCCAAAACATTGTTGAGCAACTACTGTGATTAAAAGAAGCAGCAGACTTAAGTGCTTTGAATCCTAACCAATCTCTGCCTAAGAGAAGGGTGTAGTAAGTTCAGATCTGCCTTCTTAACTCCAGGTTCACTGTTAGCCACCTTCAAAGATCAGTTTGGGAAGGTCTGTTTGTAGTGACTTATTCAGAGTGGCAGCCCTGGAACCAAATGTTTCCCATTCCTTTGCTCTCTGAGTGCCCTCTGGTGTTCAGACTGTGACGTGGTGGTGGTGGTGGTGGTGATTCTGACTCATAGCAACCCAGTCGAAACGAAGGACAGAGTAGAACAGCCCCATAGGATTTCCAAGGCTGTAATCTTTGCGGGAGAAACCCTGGTGGCACGATGGTTAAGCACTTGGCAGCTAATGGGAAGGTCAGCAGTTCAAAACCACCAGCTGCTCCGCAGAAGAAAGATATGGCAGTCAGTTTCCCTAAAGATTACAGCCTTGGAAACCCTATGGAGCAGGCCTACCCCTTCCTATAGGGTAGCTATGGGTCAGAATCAACTCTATGGCAATGGGTTTGGGGTTTGAAAGCTTGGTGGGAGCAGATCGCCAGGTCTTTTCTCCCGTGGAGCAGCTGGCAGGTTTGAACCGCTGGTCATTAGCATCCGAGAGCTTGGCACCTGCATAAAGTTTCAGCATACGCTCATGTGGTTGTGGAGTAAGACAGGCTGTAGTTTAAATTCCAGCGTCCCTGGGCAATGCAAATGGTTGGAGGTGTGAATCCAACCAGGGGCCTCAGAAGACAGGCCTGGCTATCCACTTCCAAGAAAGCAGTCATTGAAGACCCTATGGAGCACAGTTCTGCTCTGACACACATGGGGTCACCATGAGTCAGAACTGACTCGATGGCAAGTGGAAAACAATTTTTTTTAACTCCAGCTCTGTGACTTGCCAGGTTATGTGACCCCTCTCATTTCTCTAAGCTTCAGTTCCTTATCTGTAAAATAGTGATGGTAATACCTACAACATCAGTATTCTTGTAAGGACCAAAGAGGATAACTGTTGGAAAATACTTACCACCATCCTAGTACAGAGAAATTGCTCCAAAAAGATATTGTCAGTAAAACTCTCAGACATAAACTCACGCTAAGGAAGAACGGCCAGGAAAGACTCATCTAGAGCACTCATCACTGCCCGTTACGGGGAGTTGTTTATGCTTGTTTCCATGCTGGGTTATATACACCATGAGGTAAGGGACCATGGATCTCAACACATCTTACAGTGTCTGGCCCAAGGCAGGGGCTCAGACAATATTTGTCGAATGGATACTGAATAAAAACATATTTTCCCTAGCGCCTAAAATACTTTACTGTGTAATGTAAATTTAGTGTTTCCAGAAGATCTGGGCAGACTCTCTGACAGGGCATGTAGACTCCAAGGGCTCTATAATTCAGCACTGTTTGGCAATAATTTCATCCTGTCCTGGACCTCTCTGGTTCTGGAATACACCTTGGAGTGTATTCCCATTATACGGGGTGGAAAAGCATATTCTGCAGAGTCTGGGCTGAGGACTCCTGAGCTCTGGACCCCTGAGGGACGTGAAAAGGAGCCAGAGCTCCTGGGATAGGTGGGGAGATGCTTGGTTAATAGGGTGGAAGCCAAGGGCCAGTAGGGATCTTCAGAGATCAGGATCCAAGATGCACCACTAAGACCTTGTGTGCAAAATGAGGGTGGTCTGTATGGTTTCCTGAGGGTGCCACTATGAAATATTCCAAAGTGGGAGTCTTTGAAGAACAGAATTTGTCTCACAGTCCTGGAAGCTAGCGGTCTAAATGGGCCATGTCAATTCCTTCTGAGGGCTTTGGGAGAACTGTTGCATGCTTCTCTCCTAGCTTCTGGTGGCTGCCAGCAATCCTTGGTGTTCCTTTGCTTGTAGACAGATCCACACATGCTGTGTTCCCCCTGAGTATGACTCCGTTTATATGTCTTTTCTCCCCTTTTATAAAACACCATTCAGAAAGGATTAGGACTAAGACCCGCTCTACTCAGGCATGAACTTAACTGGTATATCTTCTTTCTTAGAAGAAACAAACAAGGTCACATTTGCGTGTATGTTGAACTGATGGACACAATTCATTCCATAGCATGGTTCCATCTTGAAGCATATGGGAGATGCTCTGAAGAGTCAACCAAATTAACAGATGCCCAGGCGAATCCAATTCTACACAGGTACTTGGCTTTCTAATATTTCATCTCAACCGACTACAGGACAGACTTCAGAGAAAGAACAGATCGCAACTTTTACGAATAAGAATAAATATTTTCTTTATCCCAAAATTTTTCACTCATACCGCATGTCCACAAAACTACAACCAAGAAAAGAAAAGAAATCAGACAGCCAAGCATACAAGTTTTGTTTTTAAGCACAAGAAATATCACATGAGTTAAAACCAAAACAAAAGAAAGAAATATCACGCAAGAAACTTCAACTATGTTATTACTTTGAAGGAGCTAAATTTTGGAATGAAACTTGTTTATTCTGAGTTGCATTTCCCCATCACAGGATGGGGAAGCTGACTTAGACACTGAGAGCTGATTAGGAACTGGTCGTTGCAGAATTATACTGTGCGATGACTGTTTTTTGTTTAGTACAGCCTTAAAACAATTTAGGTCTGAAAAACCAGCCATTGAAAACCCTGCCAAGCATACTTCTACTCTGCCGGGCTTGGGGTCCACATGAATCAGAACTGACTTGATGGCAACTAGTTTGTTGTTATGGTTTTAAAACAATTTAAGAAAGGTGGAGTCTATAAAACCTCAAAGTTCTTTGAAATCAACAATCCCCCAAAATAACTTAAGAATGGGTCACATTAAAGAGTTGGGCTTTGTTTTCATCACTAGACTTTCCAGATTGGCAAATAACCAGGTTTGGGGCCATGAAATCAGTGTGAAGGACTCCTGAGACGGGGGTACTTAGTCTCTGCATCCAACCACATCTCACAGTTGATTCAAGGAGAAAAGACCTGGGACACCAATGTGAAGAGCTGGGGTCTCTTTGGGACAGTAATTGGCACTGTGCTTGAGATCCTCTTTCATAGATAATAATATAAAAAATAAAATATCCACCAACTACACCTATTTATATTAATGTGAGACACTGATAAAGTTGTCCCTCTTGATTTTTTTCTTTAGGGCTGATAGAATTTGAGCAGTGTTGTTCTGTGGCGATACACAAAATGTAATACTCAGTCAACAGATGTTAACTGAACACCTGTTCCATGCCAGGAACTATTTTTTTGGCTAGGAACAGAGTAGCAAACAAGACTCAGGTACATCCTGTTTTTGTGGCATATTCTGAAAGGAGACAGCCAATAGACCAATATACAAGGCACCTATAGATAATAAATAGTTGGAGGGGGGAAGCAACCTAATGTAGAGAATGACAGCAGGTAGGGCAAAGGGACATTTTTTATTTTTATTATGAAAAATTTTCAAGCAAATACAAAAGTGGACGGTGTAATGAACTCCAGCTCATTCCTTAGATTCAACCATGATCAATTACCCCCACATCTACTTCATTAATCTTTTTTCTTTTATGCTAAATGTTTTAAAGTAAAATTCTAGACTTTACTCATTTCACCCCTATGCATTGCAAATAATTCAGGGTTAGCTAAGGCTTTTTAAAAGTTTTGTTTAAAAAGGTTTATAATTCAGATGATAAATTATGAAAAAACTGTTACAAAACAATATGAACAATGAGATTATAGTAAATGGCCTGCAAACTAATCATGTAAACTCAGTACCTCTTCAAGTTTAGGTGCTTTTTTCTTTTATCTCTTTAGAAAATGCTTGTATTGCAATATATTACTGGGAAGTACACATATCATAAGGGCACAGCTTACTGAAATATCATAAAGGGAACACATCTGTGTAACCATCATGCTATTTTTTTCCCCTTGCAATTTATTTGTTGAAGAAACTGGTCACCAGTCTGTAGCTTCCAACATACTGGATTCAGTCAACATGTTCTTCCATCCCCTATGTTTTCTGTGCAATGTAGCTAGATTTAGGCTGTAGACTAGGATCAGGATCAGTAACCGCCATGTTGAGCCAGACTGGAGCCAAGCAAAAAGGAAAAATCAGTAATAGTACTGAAATCCTGTCTTTGTTTAAAATTTTTATATTTTTTATCATAGATTTTTTGCATTCATTTTTACTTTTTAAAGTAATTCATTAAAATATTACTTATGTTGATTGCTGAGAGTCTTGACCCTGGCTAGCAGCTTGGTCAGTTCAATTTTTTGGCAAGAACGTTTCACAGCTGACTGTGTGTCCTGTTTGTGTCACATTAAGAGGACTTGCTGTCTATCAGACAGAAACTCTCAGAATAAAACATAGGAGGAAATCTTTGTGACTTTGGGTCTAAAGCAAGATTCTTAAAATAAAAAATTGATAAATTGAAATTAATCAAATTTGAAACTTTTGCCCTGTGAAAGACACTGTTAAGAGAACAAACAGACAAGCCACAGACTGGAAGAAAATATTTGCAGATCAGATTTTTGACAAAAGTCTTGTATCCAGAATAAAGAATTCTCAATAAGAAAACAACCCCATTCTTAAAAATGGGCAAAAGATTTGAACAAGCAATTCACCACTAAGGAAGATATATGGATGGCAAACAAATACATAAACAGTGTTTGTTCATTAGGGAAATGTAAATTAAAACCATAATGTGATGCCATTATAAGCCTATCAGAATAGTTAATATTCTGACAATACCAAGTGCTGCCAACTATGTGGAGCAACTGGAACTCTTATGCATTGCTGGTAGGAGAGCAAAATGGTACAAGACAGGCACTCTGGTAAAAAGTTTGACATGTCTTACAAAGTTAAACATATACCTACCCATAAACTGCCCCCCACCCCAAAAAAAACCCTGAAATCTATTGCTGTCGAGTTGATTCTGACTCATAGCGACCTTATAGGACAGAGTAGAACTGCCCCATAGGGTTTTCAAGGAGCGGCCGGTGGATTCAAACTGCCGACCTTTTGGTTAGCAGCTGTAACTTTCAATCACTGTGCCACCAGGGTTCCATATGACCCAACAATTCCATTTATAGGTACTTTGTATAAAGAAATGAAAACTTACATTCACATAAAAATATGTACACAAATGCTTATGGGAAAGTACCCAAATGCCCTTCAACTAGTAAATGGATAAATAAACTTTTTCTTTCCTTTTACCTATCCTCGGAATAAAGAGCTGGTTGCCTAGAACAACACTCTGAAGATGACCAATGAGGGTTGTTGGGTTTTTTTTTTTTTTTAAGTATCATTATAAACCCTTAGATTTTAACACATTTACTGGTTCCATGCATTATTGTTTTTATTCTTATTCATGCTCAAATTGTCCCCTCTTTGGCCAGTAAAAGATTCTTCAGCTGAGCTTCTTTGACATGACCCCAATAGTTCCTGAACTTCTCTGACGTGACCCCAATAGTTTTGATAGCTTTTTTGTTTTTTGTTGTACCAAGATGTTTGAGACTCACCTTGAATATTTTTTGCTGTTTTCCCACGGAAGCCTGGTTCCTTCTAGCGGAAAATGGTGTTTACAGACTGTAGTCTGGGCAGAAGGAGAACTTATTGTTACCGGATTAATCATTGTTTCTAGATCTTTTCAGTGAACAGAGTTAGGAAATACTTTTTTTTTTTTTTTAAATAAGGAAAACACATCAGGAGTTCATATGAGTATTTTCAATTTGAACTAATGCTGGAAATTCAAAATTAGTATTTTGAATATTAGGTGTTTCTGCCACGTGACTGGGGCACTACCAATCTAATACCATTTAAAAAGCAAATTCTAGGGTACGGGTATTGTGTTGTTTTTGACCATGAAGACATTTGTGGTCATAAAACCCACATACATAAGGGCCAGCTACTAGGTACAAATTCTGTAGAAGATTTTCTGTCTGTACGTGTAGGTGACATAGGTGACACCTATACATACAAATAGAAAATCTTATTGAGAATTTTTTACTAATAGCTGGCCCTTATGTTACTTCATAATAGTCATACCAATATTATTATTAATACCATGATTAGTGAAAACCGTTTAAGATTCTTTACAGTTCTTTTGGCCTTTAACTTAGTTTATATCTCATTAGGGATATACATTCAAACTACTGTATTTTGAAGTCCCTTGAATAACTTTTCTTCTGTGTAGTTAAGCCACCATCTCAATACATGATTAAGTTCATTTAAAAATGTTTTTCTTTTAATTTTAGGCACTGCCTTATTTTTACTTCAATTTAATTTTGCTTTAAAATTTTGTGAAGCATTTATTACATGGTTCCAAAGTCTAATCTAAAAAACCACGTACATTCAGAGACATCTAGCTTCCATCCTCGTCCCCAGGACCCTGTCCTCCCCAGCCCTACCATGGATATCATTGAGATTTTTTGCTTTATGCTCTCATTTTTAAAAATGTATAAGCAAATGCACACACATGCACACATTCACATATGTTTGTATTCTTGGGGCTGTCTTGGATTGATTGACTAATCAGGAAAGGGTTCTCTGGGGAGATGATAGTTAAGCTGAGACCTAAGTGATGAGGAGCCAGTCATGCTAAGACCTGGGGATGGACAACACCAGGTAAAGGAAGCAGCCAGTGCGAAGACCTGGAGGAGGATGCGTCTGAAGTGCTTGGTAAATAAGCCAAAGGCCATCGCAGCTGGAGCTGAGAGAGCTTTGGGGAGAGTGCACACAGTGAGGGTAGGCTCAGCTCAGGTAGAGCAGTAAAAACACTGGGGAAGGAATCTAGCGTACTTAAAGATCATTCTGGCTGCCGTGAGGAGAATAAGTGACGTGTGAATAATAGTGAATTAAGGAGCCCTGGTGGCGCAGTGGTTAAGAGCTCAGGCTGCTAACCAAAAAGGTTGGCAGTTCAAATCCACCAGGCACTTTTTGGAAACCCTATAGGGCAGTTCTACTCTGTCCTATAGGGTTGCTATGAGTCGGAAACGATTCAGCAGCAGTGGGTTTTGGGGTTTGGTTTGGTGGCACAGTGGTTAAGTGCTCGGCTGCTAATTGAAAGGTTGATGCTTCAAAACCATCGGCCATTCTGAGGGAAAAAGATGCGGCAGTCTGCTTCTGTAAAGATTACAGCCTTGGAAACTCGATGGGACAGTTCTGCTCTGTCCTATACTACTCAACAGCAGTTGGTTTGGTTTTTTAACACTGAATTATAGAAAAAGTGCTTTTTTGTTTTTTTAAAAAATCACTAATTAAAGAGAAAAATAATCATACCTCCAGAAGAGAAGTCCAAAGAACTGAAATGGTTAACTGGGACTGAGAACTGGGAGGGAGAAATAAATACTTTTGCTTTTATAATGTGGTTTTGCTTTGTGGTAAGAGAATTTCCTTGTCCGGCTGATTCCAATAATGCAGGGATAGGCCTCCCTCCACTGTTTTCTTGACCTTCTGTCTCAGAATAAACAAACCTCGTGTCTCCAAGCTTCTCAAAGAGTCCCAGGCATAGGGTGACCCAGTCCAGACCACAGAAGCTTCATTACCAGCTTCCTCAGGGCTTAAAGCTTGGGTCCTGTTGCTATAAACACACAACTCAGGAGGCCCAGGCAAGTTTGAACACCTCCCAAAGCTAATTCCTATGCCATCCCAATTCCCCACTAACAAAGGAAGCTTAAAAGTGGGGAATAGAGCATCATGGGTAGGGCTAGCACCTCTGACCTCAGAAAACACTGGAAAATGAGTGTGGTCAAGGCTATTGGGAGGTTCATGAGTCACCACTTGAGGTGATGGCTGGTACTGCAGAAGAGATGATACTTGAGAACCAATAAAAAGTATTTGTTTACCAGACCCACAAGTCTGGATTGACAAAATGGAGGTAGGAGCATTAATTCTGAAAGAGATTTGAGCCTGAGCTCTAAAATCATTGTTCCTTCCTCCTTTTTCTCCATTCAAAGGGGCCGTTTCATTTGGCTCCTGGAATGTTTCTGTACCTCTTTCCTGCTTTGTTTTTCCTCCTCAAAATCCTGGTCACTTTGGTATGTGCAAATGTCTCCTCAATGAAAAGGTCAGGTCTGCCCTTGTTGGGATCGCTTAGCATGAGGACCACAGCCAAACTCAGTGGCTCGATTTCAAGCTTCCTTTCAAATGGAAACCCTGGTGGTGCAGTGGTTAAGTGCTACAGCTGCTAACCAAGAGGTCAGCAGTTCAAATCCACCAGGCGCTCCTTGGAAATTCTATGGGGCAGTTCTACTCTGTCCTATAGGGTCGACTAAGAGTCGGAATCGACTCGACGGCAGTGGGTTTGGTTTTTTGGTTTTAAATGGAAACCATTTGATACACTTTGCCCACGTATGTAGTCCTAAAAGTCTTTCAGAGTGCTGAAATCAGAGGGGAGGATTCTGACTCAGAGATTTAGCTCCCTGCCTCCACAAACATTGGTAATTATTCTGCTTAAATAAATAAACACACAAAAGGGACAAGCAAAAAGTGATTTTTAAAAAACTGAAAATGAAACTTACCTCTAACCAGGACCAGAAAAACCAGTGAAAAAGAATTGGTTCATGAATTCCTCAGATTCCTATGCAGTGGTCTTTTATGTGTTCACCATAACTGATGTTCAGATTACCAGGATCAAAGATGGCACCTGGGAAAATAGAAAACAAAGCAAAAACAAAATCTGAACTGGGAGTCAGGAAAGGTGGGCTTGAGTCATGGGTCTAAGGTTGAGTAGCTCTGTGGCGTTGGGGACATCGGCGGCCCTCACTGCTCTCTGGATCTGTTTCCTCATGTGTAAATATAAGGGTAGGGCTTGGTCTAGGTCTCTCCAAATCTCTAGTACCAAGAAAATTCTCATTCTGCTCATCCTCTCCAATTTTTACCTCTGGTCTTAAATTTTTCACCTTCTCTTTACCACATATGTTCTGATATCTATAGGAAGGCTCTACTTGCTGGCACCCAAAATGAGAGGAGCCCTGGTGGTCCAGCAGTTAAAGTGCTTGGCTGCTAACCAAAAGGTCAGTAGTTCGAACCCACCAGTGGCTCCATGGAAGAAAAGATGCGGCAGTCTGCTTCTGTAAAGATTTACAGGCTTGGAAACCCAAAATGAAGTTAAGATGACATCTCTTGGTCAGTTCTCTCAATCAACTGTCTTTCTCTTTCCCCTTTATCTCAGTACAGAAGGAATTTATGGTGTAACCCAAAAGACAGTTTTCTCTTCTTCGTTAAGAGTCACCTCCCTCTACGTTTGGGAGAGAAGGAGAAGCTGTCTCCCTTCTCCCATGTCTGTGTTTTCCCTGACCTCTGCCCCTCTGAGTTCTATTCTCTTCCTGGTGGCTCTGGGTTCTGTGTGGGCCACCTCTCAGGTCAACACTGGGCAAGCCGCCCACAGCATTGCACGGCTTCCCGTGCAATGGTCTATATGCAGCAGAAGGCAGTCTGATATGTCTCTTTTCTCATAACATTACACAAAAGGGAATAAATATATCAGACTTTACTACAGTTGGAAGAATGAAAGGAAATGACAACATGATTAAGAAAGAATTTTAAACGGCCACCAATGCCACTTTTTCTCATGTTCGAAAGGGAAAACACCCACAACATGGAGTGTTTCACATAACAGCCCTCTTGAGGAGGGTGCTTTCCAGTTCCTAATCCCTCCCTCTTAACCTTATATCTGCCTCCCTTTGAGAGACAGTCTCCTTCTTCAAACTCAACTTGAAGTGTGCGTCCCTCCTGTGTTTGGGAAACTCCAGCTCCCACCTATAGGGACTTGCCTGACATACAAGGAGCTCCCACACCCACTCAACTTCTCAGGAGGATGATAGTCTGATGGCTTAAGTGGTCCAAGATGAACTTGAGCTCTCCAAGTTCCTCCAAGCCAGATAAACTAGGGCAAGGGGACCCCATGTCTGGCCCTCTTTAAGGTGTTCCCACCAAGGTGAATTGAAATTGGCCTCTTTATCCCTCCAAATATCCGTAGAATAATACTTGGTGCACACATACCTTGCCAATGACAAACATTAGTTCCTAGAGATAGTGCAAACCACTTGTCATCGAGTGGATTCCGACTCATGGCGGCACATCTGTGTCAGAGTACAGCTGTGCTCCACAGGGTTTTCAGTGGTTAATTTTCTTCAGAGTCACCACTGAGTGGACTTGAAGCTCCAGCCTTTCAATTAGCAGTTGAGCGAATTACTGTTTGCACCATCCAGGGACTCGTAGAGATGGTTGTTGTTAGTTGTTGTGGAGTCGATTCTAACTTGAGATGACCCTATGGGTTGCAGAGTAGAACTGATCCATAGGATTTTCTTGGCTGTAATCTTAAGGGATTCAAACCACCAACCTTTAGGAGAGCAGTTGAGCACATTTAGAATTTAGACTAACTTTAAGCCCTTAAAGAAAAAAAAACAAACTTTTTTTTTCCCTGATTGACCATACTTTCTTAGGCTTCCCCTTGGAATTTTACTGTATACCTTATACCAGAATGTGCTCCTTTGCCCATATCTTCACCCATTTTAATTTCAAACTGTGCTTCTTTAGACCGCCCAAGAGTAAGGAATGGGGTCTGTTGGCAGTACACCTTTAAATAATGGCTTGTGGAGTATCTTTGAAATCCCCTGGACATCTGGAAAGTACAGCTTGGAACGTGAGAGACAAGTGAAGTTTGTAGTTGATGGTACCATCAACTTTATGAGGATGAAGAGTAGGGAGAGGTGGGGTGGGGGGGGTGTAATTCTTCCAGTTACAATAGCAATGAAAAGGATGATGTCTGACCCATGCTTGCCAATGTGTTTCTCAATCCTGAAAGCTCATTGGAGTCGCTGGGAGAACTTTAAAAATGCCAATGTCTCACCTCTCAACTTTTAAATTTGAATCTCTGGGTGCAAGCCCTGGGCATCGGGATTTTACATGCCCACAGGTAAGTCCGATGTGCAGCTGGGGTGAGAACCACCGATGCGTAGGAATGGGAAATTACCAGGGCTGAGAAAGTTCACGTTTTGTTGCACCCGAAAGGAATTCTGTAGCCCCTGGTCACTTGTTCAATCAGGCTCTTTTCAGCATCGAAGATTCTGGGTCAAATCTCAAACGGAGTTGGGGGCAAAGGCCCTGGGTACCTACAACGCAGCTTCTATTGAAGGTCTAGAATGGCAGGTACCACCAATCCCAGAGGAAGGTTCCTACCACACAGGCAGGCTCTCCTTTTTGATGGAAAGAGATTATTACAATTACCCTACAATGTCTGGTACACAGTGGATCCTTCACAAATACCGCACTTGTTGAAATAATACATATGACCCCAGCTGGCATAAACAGTTACCTCTACTACCACGAGAGGGCAGCATATCAGGGCTCTCTATAGAACAGCACTCACGTCTCAGCTCGGACAAAAATGACCGGGATGAGTAATTGAAGGTGGAGATGCAGCATAGGTGTTCGTGTGATTTCCTTTATCCTTTCAGCTAAGTAGATCAACAAAAGTCAAAGTGCTAAAGAAAAATTGGTTGACAAGCACCAAGCTTATTTTATACATAAGAACAGTAACAACCAAACTCATTGCCGACGAGTCAACCCCGACTCATGGCAACCCTGTCAGACAGAGCAGAACTGCCCCATAGGGTTTCCAAGGAGCGCCTAAGTGGCCCCAGTTTGGCTGCTCTGCCAAGTCATCCTGGTCCCTAAGAGTGGGGAGTTTTGGGAGGCAACTAATTCATGGAAACGCAGATATGATCAGTTATACATAAATTAATACAATCTCTGAGAACAAGCTCCCCAAAAGCTGGCCTTGGTACCAGGCAGGTTGCTGAGACTTCTGGTCCACGTGTTGGACACTAGGAGAGAAAGCTGAGTGTCATCTCAAGGCCCAGTTTTTAATTGACAGGCAGAGATCTAGGCACCACTACATGAAGAACTATAGCCTTAGTGTTGAAAAAAGGCTAGATACCCCAGGGACCAGGAGGCTCCACTGTGCCTCGGCTGTGTGCTGCCTCTGTGGCGCTGGGCACCGGGAGATCAGCCAGCTAGAGAGGCAGAGGGATCTACATGGACATCTGGTCCTGCAGCCCCAAGTCTGTACACAAGGTTAATCACTTGACCCTGGGTGGCGGGGAGGGGATGAGACAGCACAAGGAGAGGGAGTTGGGCTGCCCACTGGTGGGAGGAAGGTGTTGGGGAGTCAGTAAGTACCATATTGCGCAACATGGACCATTCCACAGTGAACAATTAAAGGCCTAGAGAAAGGTGCTACTTCTAGGGTTGAACACCGTTCACTGCCCAATTCCCACCCCACCCCAACTCGCTTTATCAGATGGAAGTATCATCAAAATATTTTCTATAATGGGAGTCCCTGCAAACCACCAGTCACCTTGGCAGGGTGTGTTTGTTTTCCCCATGCCCAAGGCTGGGTGGGACAAGGAATCTCTGGGGTAGGAGGCCAACAGAGGTCTATATAGAGCAAGATCCAGGGAAACACTGGTGTCCCCAAGGCACTGAGGTACAGCCCAAAGCTCAACACTAAACCTGAGGAAAAGCACAGGCAGGAAACTCTTGAATGAAGCTCAGTGTTAAGCCTGAAGTGGTTGAGAAATCACTGAATTTGACCGAGTTAACCTGAAAGTGACTACTTTCAGAATCTGACAAAATGAAGGTCAGTGTAAAAATTAAATTGAGTTGTAGGGAGTTTGTAGCTGTGAATGTTTTTATGTGCTACACTAATAAAAGGGTGTGATTATAAGTACAGAGCTTTGCCCTAGAAAACTCTCCCATTGGGCACGGTGGGTCCACATTGTGACTTTGTTTTTGACACCTACTCTTTGGATGAAGCATCTAGAGGGTTGGGGATCTGACTAAAATCTCTCTGAGCCAGGTCTGACTTCTCTCATGGGACAGGACAGGGAAGTCTGGGCTTAACTCTTTAGACTCCGTGTGCCAGGCGTTGACCTAGACGTTTCCTATAGTGATCTCTTTAGTGGCGTAGTGGTTAAGAGCTTGGAAGCCCTGGTGGCGTAGTGGTTAAGAGCTATGGCTGCTAACCAAAAGATCAGCAGTTGGAATGCACCAAGTGCTCCTTGGAAACTCTATGGGACAGTTCTACTCTGTCCTATAGTGTTGCTATGAGTTGGAATCACCTCCACGGCAACGGGTTAGGTTTTTTGGTTTGGTTAAGAGCTCAGACTGCTAACCAAAAGATCAGCAGTTTGAATCCACCAACAGCTCCTAGGAAACCCTGTGGGGCAGTTTTACTCTGTCCTATAGTGTTGCTACGGTTCAGAATCGACTCGAAGGCAAAGGGTTTGGTTATTTTTTTGGTTTAGTCTTCACAAGTGGAAACCCTGGCACTAATCTCACCTTCTACATCTTGGCCTCCAGCCCTTGAGCCTGTCCTGCTGGGTGCTGCTGGGAAGGAAATCACACACCCACAGTGTTCAGTGCGTCTGGCCTGCCCTTTGACTCATCTCCTGACAGATTCCTCTCCCCTTCTCCCAATGGCTATCCCAGACCTTCATCGCTACTCACCAATTCCCATTCTTCTAACTCCCTTCTAGCAGATGACTTTGCCTCCTCTTTCTCAGAGAAAATTGAGACCATCCGGCATGAAATCCCTCAGCTTCCAGCCTCCCGCCTACGAACTTATTAATGTCCACTGCCGCCTTCACATCCTCCCCAAATGTCAGAGAATGAAGCTTCCCACCGCCGTGTGGAATTTCTTCACTTATGCCCTGGATTCCAGAGCCCTCAGCCCCCTCCCCACTTCCCTTTCAGAATTTGCTTTAGCTAAGGGTAAGACAGTACACAATACTGGGGAAGCCAGCACAGCTTGTACAAGGCAAGGCCATGGAAGCTCCATAGATACATCCAAACCCCCTGAGGGACCAAATTTTGGGGCTGAGAACTGTGGGGACCATGGTCTCAGGGAACATCTAGCTCAGCTGGCAAAACATTGTTTAAAAAGAAAATATTCCACATTCTACTTTGGTGAGTAGCATCTGGGGTCTTAAAAACCTGTAAGCAACCATCTAGGATACTCCACTGGTCTCACCCCTTCGGGAGCAAGGAAGAATGAAAAAAACTAAAGATACAAGGGAAAGATTAGTTCAAAGGACTAATGGACCACGTCTACCATGGCCTCCACCAGACTAAGTCCAGTATAGCTAGGTGGTGCCCAGCTACCACTGACTGCTCTGACGTGGATCACAATAGAGGGTCCCAGACAGAGCTTGAGAAAAATGTAGAACAGAATTCTAAATCACACAAAAAGACCAAACTGGCCTGGCAAACTGGAGAAATCCTGCAAGTATGGCCCCCGGATATCCTTTTAGCTCAGTAATGGAGTCACTCCTGAGGTTCATCCTTCAGCCAAAGATTAGACAGGCCCATAAAACAAAATGAGACTAAAGGGGCACACCAGCCCAGGGGCAAGGACTAGAAGGTAAGGAGGGGACAGGAAAGCTGGTAATAAGAACCCAAGATCAAGAAGGGAGAATGTTGACATGTCGTGGGGTTGTTAACCAATGTCATAAAACAATATGCGTACTAACTGTTTAACGAGAAACTAGTTTGTTCTGTAAACCTTCATCTGAAGTACAATTAAAAAAAAAAAATCTTAAACCAAAAAAAAGAATTTGTTCCACCAACCTACGTCTCTCTTTTTCTCCCTCTCTTTGACTCTTTCCATGTGCATTCTCCCACATCAAAAAATGAGACAGAACAAAACAAAACCCTTACTAACCCTATATGGGACCTATAGTAGAATACTCTCAAGCCTGCTTCAAAAAACCAAAAACCCACTGCAGTCAAGCCGATTCGACTCATAGCGACCCTGTAGAACCGAGTGGAACTGCTGCATAGGGTTTCCAAGGCTGTAACCTTTACAGAAGCAGACTGTCATAGCTTTTGCCCCCGGAGCCATAGCCACCGTGCATTTGAATCACCAGTTATTCGGTTAGCAGCTGAGCGCTTAACCAGTGTGCCACCCCCAAGGAGGGCTTTCAACTGTTCCATTCTGGTTCAAATCTCTGCTGAGAATTTGCATTTCTAACAAGCTCTCTACTGAGAATTGGCATTTCCGCCCCAGATATCCTGAATCAGGATCTACATTTTAATGAGATTCCCCAGGTGATGCTTATGTATAACTTTCTGGGAACCTGTTAGACAGGCAAATTCTCAGCAGGGGTTTGAACCAGAACAAACTGGTTGAAAGCCCTGCTCTTAAGCCTGCCTCAGCCCCCCTAAACCTGACTGCTTAGCTTCAGATGTGGGGCAGGTGTGTAAACACGGGGAGGTGGAAAAGGGCAGGAGTCCCCTCCTCTCTTGCTACCCTGCCCTTCTGGTGGCCTGTCACCACTCAGAAGTGCAGCAGTAGAAGCAAGCCCACCAGGGCCCCAGTAGCACTCCGGTACAAATGGGATGATGACCTTGAGGTCGGCTCTCTGACACTGGAGCTGGCACCAGACGCATCCGCAGGCTGCCGAGGCTGTGGGCAGTGAGCACCTCTGACTAGGTTGCCCTGGGACTCACCTCCTGCCAAATCACGCCTTCAGACTCCAAGAGCAGGGCCAGGCGCCAGGCGAGAAGCAGCCTGCCCTTTCTGAGGATGGAACGGGAGCGGAGGCAGCAGTGGAAATAGCACCCAGCGCCAGGGGTGGACATGCTGACGTCATAGAGCAGGCAGCTGAGTGGGGGCGCGAGGCCCTGTAGATGCAATGGGTCACAAGGAGGGACCTGGATTAATTTCCTGTTGCACACCACGTTTTAGCAGCAGAGAGACTCCATGCTCAGAATCTAGTCTGGGGCATCTCTCAGACTGGCCTCGGCCGCCACAGCTGTGCCCCTCCCACAGGCCCAAGTGTGTCCCTCTTTGCAGTTGCTGTCCTTGGCGTGCTGCCTCAGAAGCCTCCTGGATGCCTCTTTGCCAATTTTCCTAATCATTACACCAAGAATAGCATTTCTTGAGCTCGTCCTCTGTGTCATTCAATGAGCTTGGTGTTTTACATATATCATTTCATTGACTCTACTCCTGCTGTGTATGCAGTAAGTTGTATTATCTCCTTCTCGTGGAAGAGGACACTAAGGCTTAGAGAAGTCAGGCCATCACCCGGGTTTATGTAGCTCTTGAGCCACATGGCTGGGATTTGAACCCTGGTCTGTTGGACTCCCTGCCCTGTTGATTCTAATGCCTAAATACCTCTAACGAGTATGAGTTTGTTCCAACATATCCAGGAACAAGGGAAGTTGCATTCCTCATCTGGCCAGCAAGATGGCCACTGTCTGTTACTGTTGGAAACCCTCTGCTTAGCCCATTTTCCCTAAAAACAGGGGCAACATTTACATGCAGAAGATTTATGGGGTGGGGGGTTCGAGAGATTAATCACAGAGCCATGACAGTGAAGGAAAGGGGAAGTGAGGCAGAGAAGTGAGAACAATACAAGCCGGGCCTTATGAGAAATAGAATGGATGGCTCGGCCATGTTGGATGTCTCTGGGGGAGGCCGCATAAAACCACAGCACCTTGGAATGATGGGGAGACTTCTTCCCTATCTCCAGTATCTCACTGGCAAAATCCACCCCAAGGGGCATTAACTCTCCATTACTGCCTGGGCGCTGTGGGCAGCTACGGGGTCTAACCACCACGAGTCCAGGTCAAATTACGTCTGGGTGTCAGACCTGTTGCCTCTCTTTCCGATCACAGCAGGCGTAATGAAAGTCATGCCAAACCCAGCATTCCCCCAGGGGGCTGAACAGCCTGCTGTGTTAGGAGGTGGGGTGACAGCAGCAGGGGCTCTACACTGAACAAGTGACCGAAGTAGAGCTGCAAAAGCAGGTTGGGGTGAGGCAAGTGAACTCAAGCAGACTGGCTCTCTATTTTTTCAAGATCAAGTTCAAATTCCTTAGCATGACGTCTAACACTGTCCATGGATGGGGAAGGGAGCTCAGTTTATCTTTCCTGCCTAGTTCACTTTTCCTCTCCACCCTCTTCCCTTCAGGGCCACCATTAGCCATGAAGTTCCCTTATGTGGATGAAAAAAAAAGGCACTTCTCTAACTGGGCACAGCCTCATGGGCTCTAGGTTTGCCTGGCACAACAATGTTTTGGTGCAAACAAGAAAAAACACCGTTTCTTCCTGGTCACAGGTCATGCCAGGATGCACAGCTGGATTTCAATCTGCCCCTTGGCAACCCATGCAGGGAGGCTTTGCCAATCCCACTAAATCTCAGATGAGAAAACAGGCCTAGAGAGGTGGAGGTCCTTGCACAAGGTCACACAGCCCCAAAAGTGCAGGCCCACACCTGGAACTCAGCTTCCTGGCTCGAATCTAGCTCCTCTGCCAACTACTTCACCCCCAGGGCCCAGATGGCAGAGTCAAAGCCAACCACCCCATATTTACCCACTCCCTTAGAGTCAATTCTGACTCAGAGTGATCCCACAGGGTTTCTAAAGCTGTAAATCTTTATGGAAGCAGACTGTAACATCTATCTTCTGAGGAGTGGCTGATGGATTCTAACCACCAACATTTCAGTTAGCAGCCAAGGGCTTTAACCACTGCACCAGCAGGGTTCCAGACCCCTATTTAGAAATGTTTTTTTTGAAAATTTCCAGTGTTTCTGGCATTGACTCTGTGTTCTGCTCCGTTCCAGTGCCTGAGGCTGCATAGGCCCATACCGCAGCTTTCCCTTCCCCACCCCTTCACCCACGAAGAATCAGCCTCCGGGGCCTTTGCCAGCGACCTCATGGAGCTGCTGCCTGCTGACTTCCTGTTTTTATATTCTTTCCTCCTCTGCTTATTTTCTCTACTTTGTTGTTCTTTGGTCATTTACGGTTCTTCTTTCCCAGCTGGCTCTGCCAAAACTAAACTTTATTTTTTGTGAGCATTTTAAATCAATGTTTGGACAAGGAGACATTATACTTATCTTTTTTCCATTTGAGGGGTCAGAGTTGTTTGCTGTTTCTTCTCCTTCTTTATCTTCTTTCCCATTCTCCAAGGTTTATTTCCCAAATGATAGTCCTCAGATTCCACAGCTTAGAACACGTTCAAGAGCTGTGTCTGCACGTACCACGTAAATTGGAGAATCAAATTCCAGGATTCTCTCTAGTAAAGAGTCTCTCTTTACTGGATGCTGTGGTAGGCTGATGGAGCAAGATCTGCCCAGCTTCCTTGCCCGTGTTCTCTAAAAGTCAAAACCAACTCCCTGATTAAAAACCACCATGGGCTCTACATTTCTTCCAAGATCAAGTACAAATTCCTTAGCATGACGTCTAACACCCTCTCAGTGGTGGTCCAATATAGCTTTCTAACTTAGTTCACTTGACTCCATCCGGCTGTATTTCCCGTCTACCCTATCGCACTCCCTGTTCCCTCTATTCCTGCCACAGTGAACTTCTCATCTTTTCTGGAGACACCATGCCCCTTCATGCCTCCATAGTTTTGTACCTGCCGTTCTTCTGCTAGAAACAGTTTTCACTTTCTCTGGTTAACTTTTATTCAACCTTCAAGACCTATTCAAATATTACCTTCTTGGAGATGACTTTGCCAACTCCTCCAAGCCTGGTTCATGACTCCTTCCCCTGTGTTCCCTTTAAGGTTTGGATTGTTGCTGTTTGTCTTAGCTGCTGTCAAGCTGTCCCCCTACTCA
Source organism: Elephas maximus indicus (assembly GCF_024166365.1). NCBI lineage: Eukaryota > Metazoa > Chordata > Mammalia > Proboscidea > Elephantidae > Elephas > Elephas maximus. Next base: position 61,035,057 of record NC_064831.1, on the reverse strand, counting down.
TGGTGACCCTATACACAACGAGACTGGACCACTGTGATCCATAGGGTTTTCATTGGCTGACTTTTTTCGGATGTAGGTCTCCAGGCCTTTCTTCCTAGTCTTAGTCTGGAAGCTCGACTGAAACCTGTTCAGCGTTGTAGCAACGCGAAAGCCTCCGCTGACAGATGAATGGTGAGTGTACTTGAGGTGCATGGGCCAGGAATTGAACCCAAGTCTCCCATATGTAAGGAAACAATCCTACCACTGAACCATCACTGCTATTTGATTAGTCACATGTATTTCTACTTACTTGTTTTAAGTGTTTATCTCTGGAATAAATGGCTTTCTGTGCTGCTCCGTGTATGTGCACGAGTTTGTGTGTGCAACATGTGTGTATGTGGTATGTATATGAGTGTTTTGCTAATTGTAGTCCTGAAATATGATCATCTCACTGGGGCCTGTGGGGCAAAGCCCCTGTGAGAAGGTGTGAACTGAAGAAGTTCACCACTCTCAGTGTTGATTTTCCAGGGGAGGCCGTGGATCATGTAACAGGAAACCAGAGCCTGGGACAGGTGGGAAAGAACACCCATGTGTCTTTCAGACAGTATGGATCAAAATATAGTCTGTGAACCACCTGCCTCAGCAACACCTGGGGGAATTTGTTAAACATTCAGATTCCTGGACCTCACCTCAAGCCTTATGAATTCTAGTCTTCGAGGGGTTGACTCCAGGAATCTGCATTTTAATGAGGTACCAGGAGATTCTTCTGCATCAGAGTTTGTGAATCACTGTTCAGATGCTTTGGGAGCTGTAGTTTATGTCACTGAAATGGTGCTTATCAAGGTCACTAGCTGTCAAGCCTCCTGAATGCTGAATTTAGGAGATGCTCTTCATGCCTCATTTGTATGCTCTCTTGGTGGTACTGGGCCCAGTTGAGCATCCCCTCCTTTTGAAACTGTTCACTCTCTCACCCTCTGTGACACCATTAAGCATTCTTCTCCACACTCCCTAGCCGGCTCCTCTTCTTCCAAACATCTCTTTGTCTTAGTCATCTAGTGCTGCTGCAACGGAAATACCACAAGTGGATGGCTTTAACAGAGAGAAATTTATTTCCTCACAGTGAAGCAGGCTAAAAGTCCAAATTCAAGGCATCAGCTCTAGGGGAAGGCCTACTCTCTCTGTCAGCTCTGGAAGAAGGTCCTTGTCCTCAATCTTCCCATGGTTGAGGAGGTTCTCAGGCACAGGGACCCCGGGTCCAAGGATGCCCTCTGCACCTGGTGCTGCTTTCTTAGTGGTATGAGGTCCCCCTATCTCTCTGCTCCCTTCTTTCTTTTACAACTCAAGAGTTTGCCTCAAGACACAATCCAATCTTGTAGGTTGAGTCCTGCCTCTCTAACACTACTGCCACCCATCCTCCCTCATTAACATCACAGAGGCAAAATTTACATGTAGGAAAATCACACAATAATGGGAATCATGGCCCAGCCCAATTGATGCATGCATTTTGGAGGGGGGGACATAATTCAATCCATGACACCCCTAACTCCTGGATCTTCCCTCAGGTCCCGACCTTGGCCCTGCCCTTGGTATCTCACACTAGACCTGTGGCTTCTGCCACCACATGTACACACTGATGGAGGTTAAGTTGGTATTTCCAGCCTAGATGCTCTCCTGGGTCTCCGTCCTGTACATACAACACTCTACTGGAGGGCTCCGTATGATGGTCCCAGCCATCTCAAGTTTGCACATTTCTAAAACTGTTCTGTCTTCCTCCTCTATTTCCTGTCTTAGTGGAAGACACCCACTTACACAATAACCTAGACAAGTATGAGCCACGCCAGCCCTCCCACCTACTAGCCTTGTCACCTTGGACAAGTGACTTATCTCCCTGCCTCCATTTCTTCTCCTGAAAAATGGACATAATGACAGCACCTACCTCACTGGGTAGTGAGGAGTCAATGAGTTAATGTACATAAAGTACTTAGAACAGTGCTTGGTATTCTGGAGGTGCTCAAAAAATGTTGTTAATAATAACAATGATGACACTAATAAATAGTAGTTAACAATCATTTTACTGTTCTGATCTCCTTCATCTCCCTCACTGCCCACCCACATGGCAGTCAGTAAGTCCATTCTCTCTTTTTAACATCTCTTCTTCTCTGACATCTCTCTTCTTCCTGCTCATCTCTGTTCTACCTTAGTTCAGAGCATCCTCATTTCTTTCTGGAACTAGTCTAGGAGTCATCTCCCGCCCGGACTCCTGTCTCTTTTCTCACCTTCCAGGCTCCTTGAAGGCAGGGAACATGTCTTATTCCTCTTTATGTCCAAAGTACCAACTAAGTACATATCAAGTACTTATTGAATAAATAGGTGAAATGATGGATAGATGGACAAAATCAATGTAATGTGCAAAAGTTTTCAAAGGGGTAAGATATTTTATAAATTGTCTTAGTTACTTAGTGCTGCTATAACAGAAATACCACAAGTGGATGGCTTTAACATACAGAAATTTATTGTCTCACAGTTTAGGAGGCTAGAAGTCTGAACTCAGGGTGCTGGCTGTAGGGCAAGACTTTCTCTCTGTGTCAGTTCTGAAGGAAGGTCCTTGTCTCTGCAGCTTCTGCTCCTGGGCGATCTTCATGTGTCTTGGCATCTCTCTTCCCCCATCTCTGTTTCTCTCACTTCCTTGTTTAATCTCTCTTGTATCTCAAAAAAGATAAACTCAAGATACACCCTAATCCTGCCTCATTAACATAATAAACATAACCTAATCTTTGTTGATATAACCTAATCATACCTCATTAACATAACAAACACAACTCATTTCCAGTTGAAATTATAACCACCCAGGTTAGGATTTACAGCACATATTTTGGGGGGACACAATTCAGTCCATAATCTAAATCAAGGTGGTGATCGGCAGTCAAGGACTTGGAAAAACAAATTTTGATTAAGGTGGACTTCCAGGAAAGTGTTTCTGAACAGAAAGGTAACAATGGCCTAATCAATTATATTAATGTGCCTGAGGAAGCATGTGTCCCAGAAGGAGGGGGTGCTGTAGAGATGCTAGAAGAGGAATCAGTGTCTGCAAGTGGTCCACGTGCCTCCAGTTCCACTCCAGGGAGTGAGGCGCTGGGCCTGAGGTCAGGGATTTTCCCACAACTGGTTCAGGGTGGGGGCACTGTTGTGGGGCAGAGATAGTTTATCCAGCCTTCCTGACTCGTGTGAAGTATTCCCTCTGAAACTTCCCACTTCCTTTCTTGTCGTTCAACTCTCTTCGTGAGACCAAGACTTTCTGATGACTAATTTAGTCTGGAGAGCAGATAAGAATAGCTAAATCACTGGCAAATCCTTATTTTATTTTGCCCTTAGTATGTCGTGAATGTGGTTCTTGTTGGTCTGTTCCCAAGAGCCTCATCAGCTCTGGATACAGCAAGAACAGGAGCGGATTATCCAACAGGCAAGGTAAACACGGCGCTTACCTTGCCTACCAGATCACCTATAATGAACAATTTCACATTTTTTCACCACATCAAAGACTCTGCTTCTAGGTATGGCTGGTGTCTGTCTCTCTCCCAACCCACAGCACCGTCCTACAGAATCCAAGTCTCTTTTCAAATTCGTAATCCCTGACAGGGGCAGATGACCCAATAAGCAAAGTAAGCAAGGGCTTACTTGTGCTTACTTACTAATCCAGAGTGAACAATTTCACATGTTTTCCAATGCCTCCTGAGTTATATAATAGTGTTTTCCAGCTACATAAATAATGTCTGGTTGAGTCCAATCAAGGAATTCTGCCTTCACCATCACTCTTCCTGGGAAATGTTACCTAACTCACTGGCAAATACATGGTATACATATTGTCACTATTCTTGTCCATGTTCTTTGCACATATCAACAGTAAATTGTAGCTTTTGCCCTCATTAATTTAGCCTTCAAATTCTTCTCAATATAGACACTACCAATTGATTATAGTTGGCAGATGAGATGTAACATATTCACCATTCCTGGCCTAATGGTTCCCTTCATTTTTTTTTTTAAAAAGAAGTGTTACTACATAACATACCAGTCTAAAAATCAGTGGCTTAAGACGACATTTTATTTGCTCATGATTCTATATGTCAGCAATTTGGGCTTGGCTCAGCTGGGCAGTTATTCTGCTGGCTTTGCCTGACTGCAGTCATCTGGTAGGTTGATGTGGATGCGAAAATGATGTCTTTCAAGTGACTGGTTGGAGCTGGCTGTGGACTGGGCTACGTAGCTCAGCAGTGTGTGGTGTGATGCACTGCTTTTATGTAGCCTTTCTTGCCAGGGTCTTATAACTCCCACCAAATGATTGGATGGGACTATGTAACTAAGGTACTTGCAGCCCACCAAAGGGATTGGATAGCTTGCTAATAATGCAAATAAGGTGCATGACACCCTTGTGGGGTGTGACCATGCAAAGAAGGTGTATGGAACCCTAATGAGGGGATTGGTCAGTTTAAAGTCCCGCTAGGCTTAAAATGAGCCATCTCAGAGGTAAAACGAGGGGACCTTACTACCACCAAGAAAGAAGAACCAGGAGCAGAGCACATTCTTTAGGCCCAGGTTCCCCATGCTGAGAAGCTCCTAGACCCAGGAGACAGAGAGCTGTAACAAGAGATGGTAAGAAGCTGCGGCAGAGAAACAGCAGCAGCAGAACCAGGAGACCAGTGCGAGACAGTACAGTGGGCTTCCCGGCCCACATAGCAAGATGGCTACAGTTGACATGCCAACCCACAGAGCAAGAGAGGGCAGCGCCTTCGGGCCAAGGCTTACCGGCAGAGTGGGGTGCCTCAGGCACTTATTGGCAGAGCTAAAGAGCTTTGTAACACTTACCCGAGCAAGGCAGAGGCCAGGCTGCAGGGCTGAGGGGCTGAGAGGCCAAGAACCAGAGAGAGGCCTGCCTGTGGGCACCGCTGAGAAGAGGCTGTCCTAATTGATGAACTGTATCCTGAATCATTCCTGATCCTGAATTGTAACCTGTTACTTCCCTAATAAGCCCCATAACTATGAGTTCTTTGTGACCATTGCAACAAATTATCAAACCTAGCAGGGAAGAAGGGAGAGTGCCCTGGGAGGGATGGCTGGTGTCAGAATTGATAAAAAGGTTGGAGAGAGAAGTTATGTTTGACCTCCACCTCATAGGAATCAGCTTTGGGCTAGTGATCTTAATTCTTCTGCCCCTCGTGAAGTCAGAAGAAGTCAGATACTGCCACACCATTTTTGCAGCAGGCTAGCCCAGGCTTCCTCACATGCTATGCATAATCCAACTCATAAGTACTTTTCAAGGCTCTGCTTGTATTACATCGGCTAAGGTCCCGTTGACCAAAGCAAGCCATGTGACCAAGCCCAGCATCTATGCATACGACACAAGGTATGGATTCAGAGGGGCATGATTCATTGGGAGCCATTATCGAAACAATCTACCATAGGGTCTCTATGAGTTGAAACCGACTGGACGGCACCTAACAGGAGGGTATTTCATTTACTGGAAACTTACTGAGTTTCTATCACGAGCCAAGCACCATGCTTAACACTGACTATAAAATGATGAAAGGATTGGGAAGAACTTTGAAGGCTGGAAAGACTCTGACTTGATGGAAAGTGGGAAGAAGAACAAAACGAGTAATAGAAGCTCTGAATCACAGAAAGCAAAATAATCTATGTCTGTCTGTCCGTGTGTGTGTGCTAGAAGGAAGAGGGGTGTTAGATTATTTAGATAATTTCTTTTCTTCCCCATTTCACATGGATTGGTACAGGCACGTTGAATGAGTATCCCTAATGCTCTCCATTGCGATAAGTGTCCCTTAAAAGCTTTTCTGCAGGCTGTAGAACATTCAAAACAATCACACAAGTGTATTCTTCGTGACCACAAAGAGCTACTTGAGATTTTTTTCCCCTAGAAACCTGGCCAACTCTTCGAGGAGGCCCATGCTTGCTAACTCTGATATTCCCTCCCTCCTTGCATTCCTGCCACCCACAGCTGCTCCAGTCCAGAGTGAAAGTTCAGAGGTCAAATACTTATGATCCAAATAGCCTCTCCAGTGATGATGGCAAAGAGACAGCTCCACTTAGTACAACAAACAATCATCTCTTGATCCTTCTTTTTAAAGCCTGTTCACGACCTTTCTCTAATCTGATCCTCCCCCAAATTTTGACGTGGACAGGGCATGTCAAAGATGGGGAAACTGAGGCCCAGAGGAAGGAAGTGACTTCCTCAGTGAGTTGCAAGGCTGAAAGCAGAACTCTGGTTTTCTGCTTCCAGGTCCTAGGCTTGCCCCATGGACTTCATTGCCGCACGCCCTTCCCAGTTCTAGGAAGCCTGCTTTTAAAACCCTTCTGGGGTTTTTTGCCCCACCTTTCCTTAAAACAAAAGGTGGGGCATGGACTTCATTGCCGCACGCCCTCCCCAGTTCTAGGAAGCCAGCTTTTAAAACCCTTCTGGGGTTTTCTGCCCCACCTTCCCTTATGGTTCCACTAATAGCCACTTGAAGCTTGCTTTACTTTGCATTCACATGGAAAGGTTAAGGAGAAAACATCAAATATTTCCCCGGTGCTGGCTTCTAAATCTTTTCTTTCCCAAAGAAGCTGTGTTCTCTTTGAAGTCCCAACTTCCACCCCATAAATGATCCAGCCAGGGTCCTCCTGTTAGAAAGCAGAGGCCTGAAGGCGATTTTACTGTGGGTACCCACCCTACCTCCTCAAGACAAGATGTGATGCTGGAGAAAAGCTAAAATTAGAGAGGAAAAGCCACCACCTTAGGGTAGAATGCCGTTTGAGGAAGTCCAGTGCACCAGGGATGGGGATGCCTTGCCTCCATGCTGGTGGAGGGATATGGGAGAGATGCAGGCCTGTTTGTAGGGCACTGGTCACCTCCTTCTCCCGAAACCCTCCTTCCCCGAGAGGGTTGATTTTCTGCATCATCCCCCTGGAGCATAGGAACCCATTAGAGAGCTAGAACTGGAGCAAACATCCCGATTCTCACAAACTAGGTAGAGAGAGTTAGCAAAAGTGGTGATGCCATCACCTCCCCACAGCCCTTGCTCTTGGAAGTCATGGCAGCCTTTCTGGTCTCAGAGCCCTTTCCAGTATAAATAATACCTGAGACAGCCACTGCCACCAGTTAGGCTGGCATGCTGGATGAAGTCTAACTATCAACTCTGTAGTCTCTGGGAACCCAAAGGCCTTGCAGAAAGGGAGTAGAAATGAGGAGTTCCCCAGGCCTGCATTGCAGGGGCAGGTTATCCAATAGGGAAGGTAAGCACATTGCTTACCTTGCTTACCAGATCACCTACAGTGAAAATTTCACATTTTTTCACCACATCAAAGACTCTGCTTCTAGGTATGGCTGGCATCTGTCTCTCTCCCAACCCGCAGCACCTTCCTACAGAAACCAAGTCTCTTTTCAAATTTGCAGTCTCTGGCAGGGATGGATGACCCAGGAAGCAAGGTTGTTCACTATAGATTAGTAAGCACAAGTAAGCCCGTGCTTACCTTGCTTAATGCGTCGTTCATCCCGTGTGCATGAGGTACACATTCCTATGTAGACAGGAAGCTCCCCATGTTCTAAACTTTCAAGACAAGGGTCACAGACATCTGTAAACAAGAGCTTGTCCCTGTAGCAAAGGTGCCTGGAGTGCTTTGACAGTAGCATCAGAAGGTCAAAGCTTGCCACGGTACTAACAATGGATCGGTTACTGACAACTCGTCTGTAAGAATCAGAAGACTCAAAAGACTGTCAAAAGTCACAAAGGAATGCTCTTAACTATGTTACTAGGCAAACTTATCAAATGAATGAGGAAAACAGTAGCGCAGCTGGAGCAGGAAGGAACTGTAAGAGTCTGTTTGGTCTGGTGTCCCTGTTTAACTGATGAAGAAACAGGACCAGAGTAGGAAAGCAGCATCCTCAGAGCCACACAGCACATCATCAGCAGAGCTGGAACCCAGTCTCCTCACTTTCAAGCCGATGCTCTTTCTAGTTCAACACACGCCTTCCCCTTTCTTCTGCACTCCCACTTGTATCCTTCCTCAAATCTGTTGGCCTCCCTGAGCACCCCTTCCTCACATAACCATCCTCCCTCTTTGGGGAAGAATTATTAGTTTACAGATTTTGCAGTAAGTGGCTCAATTTTAAACTCCATTGCAAAGAGGAGTGAGTGAAAGTCTAGACTTACTTTCAAATAAACAAGACAATTTGAGTTTCTGTTCTGAGGCATCTGGGTTGTTCTCCAAATACCCCCAGTGCAGAGATATCAAATGAGAAGCAGGCGCTGTGTGATAATGGGCCAGGAAATTCTTAAAGAACATCAAAAAACATTTTATCTCCATTAACCTGTGGCCAGCAGAAAAGAAAGAAGGCATAGATGTGCAAAAAACCTAGTTGCTGTCAAGTCGATTTCAATTCATGGCTACCCCAGGTTTGTCACAGGAGAGCTGTGCTCCATAAGGTTATGATGGCTGATTTTTGGAAGTAGATTGCCAGACCTTTCTTCTGAGGTGCCTCTGGGTGGACTTGAACGTCCAACCTTTAGATAAGCCACTTAGCACGTTAACCATTTGTACCACCGAGATCTTTCTCCCTCTCTCTATGTGCGTGTGTGTGTGTGTGTGTGTGTTTATGTCTGTGTTGTAGTTGATAGTTGCCCTTGAATAGATTCTGACTCATGGAGACCCCACGTGTGTAGGGTAGAACTGCTGCATGGGATTTTCCAGATTACGATCTTTCAGAAGTAGATCGCCAGTCCTGTTTTCTGAACCCCCTCTCTGTGGGTTTGAACTGCCAGCCTTTTGGCTAGTAGTCAAGCCCTTAACCGTTTGTGCCACCCCGGGACTGGCTCTCTCTCTCTCTGTGTATATATGCTTATATATTTAACTAGGAGGATATTCTAATTATCTAACACGCTGTTAATAGTGATTGTTCAAAGTAGATGGAGTTATGACATTTTAACATTTCTTCTTTTTACTTGTCTATTTTCTCTGATTTTTCAGTAATGTGCAGTGCTGCAAAAGCAATAGAACAAAATTTATTCTGAAAAAAGGAGGGTTAACTACAATCACTGAAGTTCAATCATGCTTAAGAATTCTGTAGGGAAAAATCCTCCCTCCAGTGCAGCGGTGGGGTGGGAAGAAAGCAGAAGACCACACGGGGTGAGAGTCAGGAAGGGGCCATCCCCGTTCCACTCCATAAATATCCTCTCCAGCCAGCTTGTGCTCTGTCCTGCACTTACTCATCACTAGCTCTCTGGCCCTATTTTAATTCACTCTTCAGACATCATTTGAAAGGAATTTCTGTTTAACCGCAAGGCCTACGTACGTGAAGAATCCTGCTAAAACTCCATTTGAACTAAGTTCCAGCAGACAGATGACTCGAATTAGCTACACTGGCCTTAGAGGAAGCCCCCAAATCCCCAACTACTGACACAGTTGTTCCTGGTGGGCCTAATCAACTGATGGATCACCTCTGCACCCGGCCCCTTACCCCCCGCCTTCTCCTCCATCCATCAAGCCCAGGCAGCGATCTGCTGCGTCCCCTCCTCTGCCTGAATTCCATGTATGGACTGGTCACTGGGGTTAGGTCCTGACGTGCCCCTGGCATCGTCTACTGAGGTGGCTGAAAGGAAACTACAGCAGAGATTCAGAAGCCTGGAGAGGTTGGCCTGACCCAAATCTGTGGTTGAAGTTTCTATTGTTTTGCTGTAGGGAACTCTAACATTCTCCCCACCCACCCTGGCTGTTTGGGGAGAGCCGCCAAGCTCTCATTCTCCCCTCTCAAGGCTACTCTTCCTTTCTGTTTATCTTTTCCCCCCAGGCCCACCCTCAGGGAGCTCTCCCACTCCACTCCGTCTGAATCTTTCGAGAGTCTTCCAGAACCCGTCCTCATGGGCTTCAACGTTAGTTCGCTTGGCTGCACCCTCCCTCCCATGTCTTAATCTGCTGTTATTTTTCCTTTTATGTTTGAAGTCCCCTGGGGCCCCTTTTACCTTCAGTGGGCTGGTTACACTTGGCTTAAGCCCGGACTTTACTGTGTGCTGCCAGAGGGAATGTAGCTGTTGCCATCACTGAGGCAATTCCGACTCATAGTGACACTGTAGGACAGAGTGGAACTGCCCCATAGGGTTTCCAAGGAGCGGTTGGTGGATTCAGACTGCCGACGTTTGGAGAGCAGCCAAGCTCTTAACCACTGCACCACCAGGGCTCTGTAGCAGGATAGAAGTGGTGGGAATCGAGGCAGGGGGGCTTTTCTACCTTTTTTAAAAGTAATATAATAACATCATGATTAAAACTAAGATGAAAATATGTTAAGGGAGCAAGACTGTGAGACAGATGGACGAAAGGGTCTCCTTCTTGACATGTTGGCTCCCACTACCCCACCAACCAATGGTGGGAGAGCTGCCCTCCCAACCCTGCCACTCAGAGAGCTCCTCTCTTCTTAGCTCCTGACTACCCACCCCTCTGCCTGTGACACCAAAGCTCTCCCTGTACTTACTTTCTTAAGAGCCCTGAGGCTTATTTCTAGGAGATTCGTTCCCTCTGCTCTCAGCACCCGCAGCTTTCTCGCATTCTGTCTGTTTAACCCTACGACAATGCAGAGGCTAGCCTCAGCCCCTTCACTGGCTCCCAGGCATCTCTGCACCATGAGTGGTGTGTCAGGGGCTCAGTATCTCCTAGGCCTAGTCTCCTGGTTGAGTGCTTGAGGATCTCACCCCCACAACACCCCGTTGCTGACTCTCCTTTTCTCTGTCACCCTACTCCCTGCCTCCACATCACTTCCCCCATTCTAAGATGAGGCAAAGCCCCCCCACCCCCCACTTTCTCTCGCACAGCAGGCTTGCCCATCCTCCGAAGCCTTGGTGCCTGCTCCTCCCAGGTCCCCATCAAGCACTTGGCACAGGCCTCTATTTTACGCTTATCACTTTGAGTCCTAAGTGGTTCTCTCTCCTTTGACTCAATAGTGAACTTGGTAAGGTCAAGGGCAGCCTCTTTTATGTCTGTGATGCATGCTCAGCTTATTGCCTAGTTCTTAAACATGGGTTTGAATGGATGTTGAATGAAGTTGTGCTGGGGAGAGTGAGAAGACAGCAGAAGGAGCTGAATGACACTAGAAATAAGATTGAGTAATGCCTGACCGCAGACTGGACAGTGACTTGATTTACCTTTCCTCTTTTGTAGATTTGTGCCTGCCTGCCAAGGGGAAAGCCAGAAAAATTCCTGCATGGGCAGAAGGGCATTCCTTCCTAGATAAGTGGGATTTGGTGTAGTAGGGATACTATGTGTCTTTTCACAAGGGGAGAAGGGTCTCTGTGAGCGAGACCCTCCCCAGGAGCCTGGTTGACGAGGACCACTCTAATCCAGTCCTTGTTCATTCAACACCATTTATCAAGCATCTACTAGATGCCAGGCCCATGCTCTAGCCAAATGCGGAAATGGAAACGCAGATGAAGCAGTTTGTCCAAGGTCCCCAGCTAGTTAGAAAAAGAGCCCCACTCTTAACCTTGACGCCAGATGTTTGAGATGAAGGGAAGAAGAACACTTAAGAGCTCTGGGATTTGCCCAGCTTGCCTGTGACATAGGCCTTTGAGATCTAGCTCCCCAGCAGCTGGGGTCTGCCAGCCTTTGCAGAAGCAGAGGGAAGTGTCAGAGGGTACCCCAAGTCATTTGTGGGGTCACCTGCTGAGTTTGCTTCTGGTACTGACCAACTCCTACTGATGGTGCATGGACTGGCCATTTATGGGAACAAGGGAGTCTTCACCTCCAGGCCTCGGGACAAATAACGTAGCAACGGCTGGCAGAGATGTTTGGAACTGATGTTTCCACTCAACAGCACAATCCAGATTTAGGTTCCTAAGACTTCCTAAGCAGCTGCTACTTGGGTCCTTGTCCTTCCTCCTCTGCCCTTCCTGCCACCTGTAGTCTAAATTTAGTGACAAGCACGGTAGAGCACCTCCCTCTTGGTACATTTTGACAGGCCCGCAAGCCACTGGGGAGCCTGTACATGCACCATTTCATCAGGGTCACCTTGGGGTAGGGAGTTAGGGTCACCTCACTAGATTTCTTCTTAGATTATATAAATAATAGTGCCCATTGCAGGAAAATTTGGGAAATGCAGAAAATAAATGACATTGCATTGTTAATATTTTCACCCAGGCTTCTTTCTTTATATTTGAATATTATTTTTTTAATTATGATAATAATGAAAGCTTATTGATGAAAAATTAAAATCATAGGAGCAAGAAAGAACCCCAGCATCCAGAAATACCGCTGTTAACATTTTGAGGTTTTTCCTTTCAGTATGTTTCTACTTCTTTTTTGTTTACATAGTTGAATTCACACTATACAGTCAACTTTGTATCACACTTTCTCTACTTACCATCTTATAAAATATGCAAATTTCAAATAAGCAAGTATTTCAAACTCTCTGTTAACACCAGTTGTAAAAACAATATCTCACCATTTCAGTATACTAGGACTTACTTAACCATTCCCCTATTCCCTGCATTAAAGTTGCTTCCAATTTTTTGAAATTATAAACATCTTTATGCCTAAATCTTAAACTACATTTTGAATTATTTCCTTAAGGTTGATTTCTAGAAGTGGAATTACATGATGAAAGGTTATGAATATTTTTAAATGTGATCCTTCATGCCAAAGGAGCTCAGTCAGTTTACAGGGTCTCCTCCCAGCAGTGTACGAGAATGAATGGCAGGGTTTTGAAGTGAGTGAAAGAGGTTCAAAGAAAGATGTCAGGTTCACTGATTAATTTTTGTCTAAAGTGAGAGGTCAGAAAGGGAGGGAGTCAAGTTTCACCTTTTGTGGACAGAAAAACTTTTATGAAACGTTATAGGAATGAGAGCCTTTTGGATCTTTTTCTAGATCAAATGGGGCAGCTATCTGCTTCTTTTCCTCTGCTTACCTCCGTGGGCGACGCCTTCTGTTCATTTCTAGGACACAGAGCAAGGAAGCGGCTCCAACCAGCACCCTGCAGCCAGACAGCTCTGCCCACCATAGTCACCATCTGAAAGGCAGAAACACATCAGTAGTAGAGACCTTAAAGAGGCTTCAGTCCGGGTGCTCGCCAGATGAAAGCCTGGAAAAAAAAAGGGACTTGCCCAAGAGGTGATTCGCAGCTAGTTTGTGGCAGATCTGGGACTAGTATGCATACTTCCATTCACATTTGATGACAAATAAGAACTGTTGAACTTTATTCAAAGGCACGATCCGTATATACAGGATCCTTGTCTACGGGTGTCATTGTATACACCTGTTCTTCATTAGATTCTGCAGGTGTGGCTGATGTTGCACAGTTGTCTACAGTCCTTAAAAGGCATTTCAAAAACTGATAAAATAGGTTTTGTGATTGGTTTTGTGATGCATTACTAGGCTGAATTGATTCTTACACCTTTGTTTTATTTTCTGGATGCACTTAAAGAAAGTTCAGTAACCCGAGGTCTCCGTTCACCTGTCCTCCAATCCATCTGTGACCCTGTTGCTCTTGGAGTATCATGACCTGTCAGAGAGGGAATTGTAACATGTAGGTAGGAGTATTGTGGCCTTTCTCTTTCACATACATTGGAGCACCTGAAATGTGGTGAACATCAGATGTGACTAACTATGCTTTTGAAGCAATGGCTGGGTAGTTCTTGAAAGACTTGCTGTTAAAAACCTAATCATCGTTCAAAGTTGAGTTCCACTCCCATATCTTCTAGGAAAGTAATCCATTGACCTGCCTAGGCTAAAGTGTTTGCTTTCTTTCCTAAATGCCTGCTGTCTATGCCAGTGGTCTGAACACCATTCAAGTACCATTTTTAACTTCAAAAAATGTTCACAGAGCTCACGTGTCAATACTAGTTCTTTGAGCACCTATTTTAAAAGTTCATGAAGACCAAAAGACAGCATGAAACCCTAGACTTTTAAGTGGTTTATACATTTTGCGGATCACAACATACATTGAAAAATAAGTATATGTAACTTCTGAACTATTTCAGTCGTCTTACAGATAGAAGGATTTGTGATGCTGAGTACAACCTAAAGATTACAAGACGTCCAGGGGAACCACTGGGCTGTTGCATTTATTTGTAATGAATCACAGGCCTAGGGATGAGCTTACATTGTCACTTAACCCTTCAGGTTGGAACATCTCCCTCAGTTGGATAGGATCCTTCCTAAGGCCGGAAACTTCTACCCGCACGCCTTTATACATTCACAATGCTAATAAACCCTTTGCCTTAGGGTCGATTCTGACTCATAGCAACCCTATAGGACAATGTAGAGCTGCCCCATAGGGTTTCCAAGGAGTGGCTGGTGGATTCGAACTGCCAACATTTTGGTTAGCAGCCTGAGCTCTTAACCGCTGCTCCACCGGAGCTAGACCAATCAGTAAAGGACAATTAATTAAGCACCTACCGTATGCAGGACATTATGGAAGATATAAAGTGTAAGACCCAGTTCCTGCCTCCAAGATATCACAGTTTAGTTACAGGCCTGTGGCAAATGCCCTTGAGTAACAATTTAATGGCCAAAGTCTACAGTGGAAGAGAAGTTACAGGATTAATTGTGAAATATATATAGACACTGAATGCTATGAATACAGAAAAGTAATTAAGAGTGTGCTGCTGAGCTGGAAGGCTTTGTAGAGGAGAGCTTTGAGCATGAATATCAAAGATGGTTAGGACTTGGCAGCTTCCTTCAGCCTTGGGAGGAGCTCAGGTAATAACTGAATGAATGAATGCGTGAGAAAAGCACTTTTGGTCGTTTTGCACATGTTGTTATTGTTAGGTGCCTTCAAGTTGATTTTCAACTCATAGCGACCCAATGTGACAGAATAGAACTGCCTTATAGAGTTTTCCAGGCTGTAATCTTTATGGGAGCAGGCCAGGTCTTTTCTCCCTCGGAGTGGCCGGGGGGTTCACACTACCAACCTTTTGGTTAGCAGCTGAGTGCTTAACCATTGCACAACCAGGGCCGTGGCATCACTGGGGAGGTGAGAGTATGTGGATCGCACCAGGTGACACTGTCAGAGGGGGTGACAGCAAAATGATTGTCTGTAGAACGTTTGTGCAGTATTTCTAGAGAAATTTATTGTATTTTTTATAAAAGTATCCCTGTAGTTGGTTATAACAACAAAAACATTTTTTGTAAGCCCAGCTTACATGTATCAATACACCTATAAGACTAAAACTTCATGCTAACTTATTTTTTGAACCTTCTAATCCCCTGGGGTCAGAGCTGTCATTACCCGATTACAATGATGATTCGAATCACGAGTTTCATCTGACCTTGCTACAAGCACAGGCTGTTGTTTTTGTTGCTGTTTTTACAGTAGCTGATTTTGTTAAATGGTGTTTTAGCTACAATATTGTGGTCATTAGTATTTGTGAGCCTATATCAATAACTTTGAGAATGAAGTAGTAATTAAAGGAAAAGGAGAAAAATCAAAAGTCTTCCTCTCAGTTACTAAGAATGTAATTAATACTGTTGTAATTCAGCGTAGAAAGAATTTACAAAACAATTTTGTTGTTAGTATTCATATAATCATTAAGCAATTTACAACTGTATTTGCTACTTACTATTCTATGATTAGAATTGGTAATAAACATTACTAAGGATTCTGTATGGTCCCATATGGGAAAAGGCCCCTGGGGGAGGGGTTGACACCATGGGTGACACCAGCCCTAGTGACGCCACTGCACCAGAACTCCCCTTTGCTCATACCAATCCAAACCAAACCCAATGTCGATTTCGAAGCATAGCGACCCTATAGGACAGAGTAGGATTGTCCTATAGGGTTTCCAAGGCCATAAATATTTACAGAAGCAGACTGCCACATCTTTCTCCCACAGAGAGGCTGGTGAGTTCAAACCACAGACCATTTGGTTAGCAGCCGAGCGCTTAACCACTGCACCATCAGGGCTCTCGTTTTGCTCATAAAGAGATACAAAGTGAAGCCTTCACTCTTTATAACACTTACTATGAAACACACAGGAGTCAATTTCTTGTGGGGAGCAGTGGATGAAGATGAGAGGTATTTTCTGACTTCCTTTAGGAGCCCCTGGGAGTGGAGGGGGAGAAGTCGTTTAGGTCGAGCTTCCTATTTCATAGATGAGAGTATTGAGGCTTCAAGAGTGAAGTGACTTGTCCAGAATCCTGCAACCAACTGGTCTCAGAGATGGGACTTAACCCCTGGGAGCTGAACTTCAAGGCTGGTGTTCTTTCCGCTCTATCTTGTGACCCCTGGTATGTTCCCCTCCCTTTTCTTATCAAAACAATTTGCTTAAAAATAGTTTGCCTGGGGCAAACCCATCCCACCACCTTCTTATTCTAATCAAAATGATAGACTGGCCTTTCCTTTGTTGCCATCTAAACACAGAGTCCCTGGGCGGAGCAAAAGATGAATGCTTGGTGGGATGCGGGGGTCTCCAGAGTGTGGATGAGAGATGGGGCTGGACTCCACTGCCGTTAGTTTTTAGCCTCTACAGATATCCTCTCAGATACCACAAACCAGTTAGGTTAAGCATGTTTCCAGAGAAGCTCCTTCCACCTCGTGAATATATGGGCAGCCTGGGAAATCTGAAAAGTTAGTGGGTCAGCACTGGGGTGCAGAGATGTGCCTTCTCGCCAAGGAAGCTTGTGGTTCAGGCGCCTGAAAGCCAAATAATCCCATAAAGCCCTGCGCAGTGTGTTCTCCCTTGCTGAAAGGAGTAATAAATCCCAACTTGTCTAACTACCGGTGACTTTGGCTTGAGGTTATTGACAACACTACCTTTGTCACTTCTCTGCAATTCTAAAATGATTCCAAAATAAAAAAGTATATTTTTTAAAAACCTTGAACAAAAAAAGAAAAATCTTAAAGATCTTTCCAAGCTAGAACTAGCCCACTAACCCACTCTCTTTCATAATTTCACTGTGGTCCACGTTATAGCTGGCCCATAATTTATTTAATCACACTTTCATTGACGGCGTACTAGGGCGTTTCCAGATTTTTCTGTTGCTGTTACAGACTTCCCTGAACATACCTTCTGTGCACGTGTGTCAACAGTTCTAGAGGACCGATTCATAGAGTGGAATATCTGGGCTCAGGGGTGTGTGCAGTTTACATTTTGATTATTTGTGTACTGTTTCTCCTCCTCCTTCTCTGTCTTTTTAATGTTTTAAGGGAAAGATCCACATTACATAAAGCTCTTTTAGTATTACTTGTCTATTGAACACTTCAAATGTCACTGACATTTAAAAAGACAGGAATTTAAAACAAGAACAGCTGGTATTTGGTGAGGCTGACCCAACAGGACTGTTTTCTATCAGGCAAGCAGTTTCTACACCAGTATATTAGAGTGCATGAACACAGTGCAGAATTGAATTCAACCTAGATATGATTAGATTCAGCCCAGCTTAAAAAATATCATTGAGCACTCATTATTAATGTATTACTTGTATCTACAGGGTAGCCACAGCGTCCCCGTGCGTGCTCATCCAGACCCGAGAGCTACTCTTCAGTCTTCAGCTGTTAAGTAGACTCTCACGTTTGGAGGGCATTATTAGCGTCTGCTTTACCGACTTTCGAACATCCGCATGGAGAAGTTCATGTTCAGAAGAACGTGGGAAAAAAGAAAATTTATGTAGATAAGGGAGGGGAGCAGGTAAAATTCTAATTTGTGTGTGTAGTTGATCCCTCAACCAGATGGATTGACACAGTGGCTGCAACAATGGGCTCAAGCATAACAACTGTTGTGAGGAAGGCGCAGGACCAGGCAGTGTTTTGTTCTGTTGTACTGTACGTAGGGTTGCTGTGAGTCAGTATCGACTGGACGGCACCTAACAACAGCAACAACAACAGGAATTTTATAGACAGCACTTACACTTTACCAAACAGGTTGCTAAAGATTTTTTTTTTTTTTAATTTACAGTGTTATAATACGTATAAATTCTTTTCCATTTTACCCATTTTTAAGTGTACAACTCAGTGACATTATATTCGCAATGTTGTACATTCATCAGCATTATCTATTTCCAAAACTTTTCATTACTCCAATCAGAAACTGTACTCAGCGAGAAATAACTCTCCATTTCCTCTCCCTCCAGTCCCTGGTAATCTCTGGTCTACTTTGAATTTGCCTATTCTAGATATTTTCTACTTTGAATTCTTCATATAAATGGAACCATACAATACTTGTTCTTTTGTGTCTGACATTTCATTTAGCATAATGTTATCAAGGTTCATCCATGTTGGAACATGTATTAGAACTTCATTCCTTTTTCTGGCTGAAGAATACGTAAGTATTCTTATTTAATTTCATGGTCTGGTGAGCTATGTGCTGTTGTTGTTAGGTGCCATCGAGTCTGTTCTGACTTGTATCGACCCTGAGTACAACAGAGCCAAACATTGCCGGGTTCTGCACCAACCTCACAATCCTTGCTATGTTTGAGCCCATTGTTGCAGTCGCTTTGTCAGTCTATCTCATTGAGGGATTTCCTCTTTTTCACTAACCTTTTTTTTTTTTTCCTACTTTAACAAGCATGATATCCTTCTCCAGGGACTGGCCCCATTTTGAAGATAAGGCAGCTGAGAGTCAGAGAGATTAATTGACTTGCCCAACACCACACAATGTGTGAGTGGCAGACAGGAACTGCAATTCAGATCTTCGAAACTTTGTTCAGAATCTTCCTCCATCCCTATGTCCTTCTAATCCCCTTATCCTTTCTCTACCTTCTCTTTCACCCTCTGTTTTCTGAATTTCTCTGCCTAACAAATGGGATAATCTGGACAGTCTAGATAAGGCTTTCATGGAAATTCCCAAATCTTGCCCATGCCCAAGTAGGTTGGAAAGGCAATGAGAGTGTTATGTGGGTTTGGAGATTAAATAAATTTGTTCCAGGAGACTGAGTCCACGCTGGAAAAACACTGACCGCAACACACCATAATTAACTAAACAACTGTACCTAGGACTGAGGTGGGTCTTAGCTTCCAGGTGGATGCATATAGGATAGCAAGACCTTCAATATCCTTCCTGATAACAGCAAATAACCTGGAGGAGAAATAAGAACTAGAGTGAAGGTAATCTCAAATCATATATTGTTAAGAACTAAATAAATGACAAAGAAAAGATGATAAAAGTTCATAGGATGGAAAAAGATCCATAGTGAACTGACCAAGGAAATATTTGTAATGGCAGCAGGATTTGAGAAGAACATTGAGCAACGAGCAGAAGAAAGTGAGAAGTGGATAGGCCAAGAATATAGGTGGCTGCAGAATGAGAAACAGAGCTAACTGGTCCCTTGACCCCAAATTTGCTAGCCTTAGGCTTAAATGAACCAGTCAGTTGCCAACAGATGTGGAGTAAAGGCAGGACAGATGCCAGGGAAAGCAGCATGCATGATTTCTAAGAGTCATTGGATCTCATAAGGCCTCGTATAAAGGAAACATCACATTAGGATCTTCTCCATCCCTTAGATAAACCCATAGCTCATGTTGGTAGGTAGCGAGCTTGCTAGTCTAGAAGAGTTGCTACTGTAATGTTCAACTTCCGCTTTGGATACTGTTTCATTGAAATATTGAAATACCAAGAGAGAAGATATGTATTTCCCACATAACCAAGTGTGCAAACACAGTCTTGCTGTGTGAGGTGCCTCCGGTTTGTTTGCTTTCTCATGAATGAAGATTGGGCAGAGGTGCGGCTCAGAAGATGGAATGTTTGGTGGAGCTGTGCTCTGTGCGGAAGGAAAGTGGTTGTTGACTTCTGTCAGTATTGCTTCCACTTAATAGTTACTGACATTTGGCCTCTTTGACCCTACAGTTTGCTGATTTTCCTCCTACCTGTCTTTGCTGCCCTGTGCTGCTCCACCCATCCCTAAAAGTTATCATTCCTCAAGGTTTGTCCTAGGCTTGTTTCACTCTGCATACTTTCTGGGCCCTTTTTATCCCTCCCCATGGCTCAGGTTATCATTTATATATGCTGACAACTTCCAAATTCTCATCTTCAGCTTCCAACCTGATTATCATCTTTGTTGCTGGATATTTCCATGTGTATAACTTGCAGGCAATGCTATCTCAGCATACCCAAAACTTAACCTTTCTTATCCCACAAACCTGTTCTTGCTCGTATGTGTCCTCTTAGTAAAAGGGAAGATTACCCATCCAGGCCCAACCTGGAGCTCTTTCTTTACCCCCTACCCTTTCACCCATCACATCCAAATCAGTCATCAAATCCTATTGATTATACTTCCAAAATCTCTTAAATCCATCCCCTGGCTTCCACCCCACTCGAGTCCAAAAGAGGCCCCGGATAAATAAGGCATTACTGAAAAAGAAGAACTAAGTGGGAGGCCTTACTTTACCTGACTTTAGAACCTATTATACCGCCACAGTAGTCAAAACAGCCTGGTACTGATACAACAACAGATACAGGGACCAATGGAACAGAATTGAGAATCCAGACATAAATCCCTGCACATATGAGCAGTTGATATTTGACAAAGGCCCCAAAACAGTTAAATGGGGAAAAGACAGTTGTTTTAACAAATGGTGCTGGCATAACTGGATATCCATCTGCAAAAAAATGAAACAAGACCCACTCGAGTCCACATGCCATGGCCTCTCACCTGGACTACTATGGCCTCTTAACTGGTTTTTAATCATGTAAATATTTCACTTATTTAAAAAGAATTCTGCCAGTCTTAGGTTGAGGGAGTGTTCTCTAGGTTAGTTTCAGTTTCCTTTTGACAGGGGTGTCAGTGGCTTGAGATCAATTTTTAACGTTAATTTCTTGGTTTTGAGGTACTTAGGCCATGCAAGTGGCATAGTTTCACGCCCCAATCCATGTGAGGCCAGGCATGGGGTTAAACATCCTTTCTGGAGACTTCCTTTTCCCCCACCCAAAGCCTGGGCTGACCCTGACACACTTCCTTACGTGTCTCTTTGCTGGTGAATGGATATCTCCGAGTGCATCCCTTCACAGAAGACCCACCTTTATGATGGCTTCGCAGTTCCAGCTCTCTATATTGTATGGTTGCAGGTGTTGAATCCTGTCCCCAGGTTCCTACTGGGGAGCTGTGGCTCCTGCTACATCAGCTCTGGGCTTGATCTCCCTCTTTGTTTTTGACCCCTGGGAATTGTGTTGACTTTCTTAGGAACTTCATTATGCATTGAAAATACTTATTCTTTTCAACATCTCTAGATGTTTCCTTGTGTTTAGCTTCCATTGAGTCGGCCTCTAACTCACGGCAATCTCACATACAACAGAGTGAAACGCTGCACTGTCCTGTGCCATCCCCATGACTGGTTGCGGATCAGACAGTTGTGATCCAGAGGGTTTTCTTTGGTCGATTTTCAGAAGTAGATCACCAAGCCCTTCTTCCTGTTCCAACTTGGTCTGGAAGCGCCGCTGAAACCCGTTCAGCATGATAGCAACATGCAAGCCTCCACTGACAGAGGAGTGGAGGCTGCGCTTGAGGTGCCTTGGCCAGGAATTGAACCCCTGTCTTCCGTGTGGAAGGTGAGAATTCTATCACTGAACCACCATTGGCCCTAGGTGTTTCCTAGAAGGA
The DNA here is from genome assembly GCF_024166365.1 of Elephas maximus indicus. Lineage (NCBI taxonomy): Eukaryota > Metazoa > Chordata > Mammalia > Proboscidea > Elephantidae > Elephas > Elephas maximus. The sequence goes on along the minus strand of NC_064831.1, from coordinate 61,013,520 downwards.
CCTTACTGGGAGAAATAGAAAACTGAGAGAGGGTTTTCAGAAGAGATATGGTTATTTACCTTTTGAAAAAAAAAATTGTTTCCTGTTTTTTGTTAAAATATCACATTTACCTTGTAGGGATATATTCAACTGTTTGTTTGTTTTTTTTTCCTCAAAAATATTTGCTTAGTAGTATACTATGTACTGTCATAGAAAAGGCTAGCAAAATTAGCAAACTTGTAATTTTGCAAAATAAAGTCAATCTCAACTTTTGGTTGGATTTTGAAGCACTTTCATGGTCATGTCTCACCTCAAAGTAGAGTTGTCCCACAGTATCCATGAGGGGTTGGTTTTAGGGCCCCTGCAGATACCAAAATCCAAGAATGCTCAAGTCCCTTATATAAAATGGTATAGTATTTGCATATAGCCTATATACACCCTCCCATATACTTTAAATCATCTCTAGATTACTTATAATACATAATACAATGTAACAAAGAAAGAACAAAACAAACAAAAAAACCCATTGCCATCCAGTGGATTCCGACTCATAGCGACCCTATAGGATAGAGTCGAACTGCCCCATAGGGTTTCCAAGGAGTGGCCAATGGATTTGAACTGCCAGCCTTTTGTTTAGCAGCCCGAGTTTTAACAACCACCAGGGCTCCAATACAATGTAAATAGTTGTTACACTGTATTGTTTAGGAATAATGACGAGAAATAAAAAGTCTGTTCCCTCCCACCCCGAATATTTCAATCCAGAGTTGGTTGAATCCATGGATGAGGAACCTGCAGATACAGAGGGCCGACTGTATTGTCAAGTTTAAACATTTTGCTTTCATAAAATTAGCCACAATGATGATGTCTTGCAGCACAGAAATTGCAATATATGGCAGACCTTGAAATCAAACAAGAAGATGGGGTGCCCTGTCACCTTCTGCACTGTGGAGGGTCTACTCTTCCCTCAGGATTCACCCCTCTTGGTGCATGATATGGAGGTCAGATGAATGGAATGCAAGGGAGGCCACCAGGGTCAGCTCACATATCAGATATTTAAAAAACCCAAACCAAGCCTCTTGCCTTCAAGTTGATGCTGACTCATAGCGACCCTATAGGACAGGGTAGAACTGCCCCATAGTGTTTCCAAGGAGCTCCCGGTAGATTTGAACTGCTGACCTTTTGGTTAGTAGTTGAGGTTCTTAACCACTGTGCCACCAGGGCTCCATATTAGATATTAGTAAAACTTAATATCTTTCTTATTTTTAGAAAAAAAAAAGCAGAAATAGAAATTTAATATTTTTTTTCCATTCCTCTAAAAGGCTCTCATCCCACTTTGTAGACTACTATTCTATGGGAGGTGGATCCAGAGAATGGTCGAAGAACGTTCAGAGAATAGGAGGAGTACCAGTAGGGCAAGGTGACCCAGAAACCTGGCCAGCAGAGAGCTCTGGAAGGAGGGTGTGGTAAGGATTTCAAATGCATGTTGGGAAGCAGGAGGATGTGAGCAAAGGCACAGGAGCATACACGCTGACGGATGGGGCCTGAGAGAGGAAACACCATCTGCCTGAAGGTGCTCCTGGCAGTAAAGGAAGATGCACCTGGATGGGATGGGTTGGGTGGGGATGGGCTTTGAAGAACCTTTCCTTCTGCTCTCTTGGGTTTCCCTCTTTTGACACCCAAATTCCTTCTGCTCCCTTCTGGTTGTTGCAGCCTTCTCTAGCTTAATTTCCTTAAGGTTTTCTCGTGACACACATCTGGGCTTCCAGGACTCCATCTACACTACAGTTCTCTCCATCTCTTTTTCCACACACAGGGCCAGTTAGATTCTCTCTGCCTCAGATGCCTGACATTCTACCACACTCACATCATTGCTTTAAAAACCATACCAAACCCATTACTGTAGTGTCAATTCCGATTAATAGGCCCTAAATATAAAGGTTTATTAAGTTGTTGCGTCTCTATTTAATGGAATACTAAGTAACTGGTGGAAATATTGATATTGTAAAATAAAAAAGCGAGGTGTGTTTAGGATGCTCCTATATAAGAAAGAGTATATACGGTTGTATAGGCACAGAGCGTCCGTTAGCTTAGTCATGCCCCCCCCCCCAAAATCAACTAGTTCAAGATGCTCTGAGTGTATAGAGACCAAAGTATATTAGTGTTTACCAGGGATGGGCTGGAGTGAGAGGGAAGGAAGACACAATGCTTAGGGGACACTGAGTTTCTGTTAAGGGTAATGGCAAAATTTGGAACAGTTAAGGGTGATGGTTGAATGCCACCAGGAAGAATGCATAAGATTTGTGTTTCAAACATTCGTTTATCTATGTGTCAGTTAATGGGTGTGGTAGACTAAATAATGGCCACCAAATGTCCACATTGTAATCCCCAGAACCTGTGAATATGCTACTTTACAGGACAAAAGGGTCACTGCAGATGTGATTAAGTTAAGGGCCTTGAGACAGTGGTGTTATCCTTGATTATCTGGTGAGCCCAATCTAATCACATGGGTTCTTAAAATCAGAGAAACTTGCCCAGTTGAATTTAGAGTTAGAGGGAGATGTGACTATGGAAGAATGATCAGAGATATAATGGCATTGGCTTTGAAGACACAGGAAGGGGCCATGAACCAAGGAACATGGGCAACCTCTTGAAATTCGGAAAGGCAAGGAAACAAACACCCTGCCAGCACCTTGATTTTAGCCTTGTGAGACCTGTGTCAGGCTTCTAACTTACAGATCTGTTAGATAATAGATTTGTGTTGTTTTAAACCACTAAGTTTGTAGTGACTTGTTACAGTAGCAGTAGGAAGTTAATACACTGGGTTAGCCCTTGAGCATATAAAGTTGAAACACGGTCCCTGAGCTCAAGAAGCTCACAATGTATTGGGGGAGAGAGACTGTAAATAGTACAATAAAAGTGCTAAGACTAAGCTGTGCACGTGAACTTATCTATATAAAATTTATTTGGAGACAGACATGCTGTTAATTGCTCCCATCTTAGAAAAACTTCTCTTGATCTTATTTTCTCCACCAGGTACTACTCCATTTCCTCACTCCCCTTTGCAGCAAAACTACTTGAAGGAAATCATGTATTCTTGCAGCCTCCAATTCCTCTCCTTCCATTTTCTCTTAAAGCTTCTATAATCAGCCTTTGTACCTTTTACTCCATCTACACTACTTGCCTGTGGTCCAGGTCAGCAGTGACTTCCACGGTGCTAAATCCAATGGTAATTTTCAGTCTTCACATGCGCAACCATTTAGCAGCATTGTTATAGCTGACCACGCCCTCCTCCTTAATATACTTCTTTCACTTGGCTTCCAGGACTCCACACTCTTTTGGTTCTCCTCCTTCTTTACTATCTGCTACTTCTCCATCTCTTTTGCAGGTGCCTTATCTTCTCATGGTTAAATGCTCAGCTGCTCACCAAAAGGTCATCAGTTCGAACCCACCAGCCCCTCCACAGGAAAAGGATGTGGCAGTCTGCTCCTGTAAAGATTACAGCCTTGGAAACCCTATGGGACAGGTCTAATCTATTCTTTAGGGTGGCAATGAGTTGGAATCAACTCAATGGTAATTGGTTTGGTTTGGTTTTTGATATCTTCTCATAACGTATTAATACTGGAGTGGCCCAGAACTCAGTCCTTGGCCCTCTTTTCTGTATCTATATTTCCTCTTTTGGTGACCTTATGTAATCTCATATCAGCTATATGCTGATGACCCCCAAATTTATCTCTCCATCCCAGACCTCTCTCCTGGACTCCAGATTTATATATCCAACTTCCCACTAGTCATTTGCACTTGAATATGTAATAGACATTTCATGGTAAACATGTCCAGTACTGAACTCCTTATCTTTCCAGCCTGTCCCCCAAACCCTACTCCACCCACAGCCTTTCCCATCACAGTTGATGACAGCTCTGTCCTTCAAAGCACTTGGATTCATCATTGACTCTCTCTTATATTTCACATCCATCCATTCATATTGCCTCAACCATTGGGATATATCTAGAATCTGATCACTTCTCACCACTTCTGCTGCTACTGTCCTAGTCTAGTCTGGTCACCATTACCTTCCACTTAGATTCCTACAAAATCCTGTCATCTTTTCCATGTTCCTAGAGAAAAAGTCTGAGCCCTTACAATGGCATACTAAGCTCTATGTGATCTAGAAATTGCCCGTTCACCTCTTACGTCTCTCAGGTCATCTCCTTCTCTTGCCCTTTCTCATTGTGTTCCAGTCATACTGGCATTTATCACTTTCTGACATGCTATTTAATCTACTTAGTATGTCAGAAGGTGATAAGTGCTACGGGAAAAAAAAAAAAATTGAGGTTGGAGAGCTGTCCAGAAGTGTTAGAGATGAGAGAAGACAGAAGAGGCCAAAGTAGGCCTCACTGAAAAGGTGACATTTGTACAAAGACTTCAAGGAGGCGATGGCATTAATCATCTGGATATTTGGGTGAAGATCAGGGATCTTTGTTCTTTGGGAACAATGATGAGTTCTGAGGACTCAGAACAGTGCCTGTACTTTATAGGTAAAAAAACTTTATAGGTACTCAGTAAATATTTATTAAATGAATGAACAAATGAAGTTTCTCAGTCACAAACTCTCACGTTACTTAATTCTTCTTGTTTTTCATACTGCTATTTGCAAATCTGATTTTTTTTTTGGAGATATTTACCCATAACCTCAATTTTGGACAGCATTGACCAGAAAGAATACAGTCATGATCTAGGTTCCTACAATGCCAGGAACACTGACATAAAAAAAATTCTAGTGGACAGTTCTGAATGAAAACTTGATTCCTCCCTACAGTCTTGTTTCCACCCTACAGTCTAAACCACACCTGTTCTGACATGAGTCAGAAACGAAACCAGAAAGGCGTAATTCTGAAAGTTCACATAACAATCACCCTTAACTTTGTGAATGTACTATTTGGGAAGTATTCCTAGTCTTAAACCTGAAAAGAGGAGGTCAATGAATCCTTTGTTTAAGATGGCATTAAGCTAAATCTCTGTGTGTGAATTGTTTTCATACAGAAAACTCAGTCACTTACTTTATCCAACAAGTTAGTGACAATTTCTCAGGTGCCTGCTTGGGGAAGCGGAATAACTACTGCTTAAGAGCATAGACCTGGAATCACACAGACAAGTTAAAACACAGGAAATGACCACTCTGTGAATCTCTAGATCAAATGCTTATGTTTGCTGTAATATCTGATTATATCTTATCCACTTAATCTTTTCATATTTTGGAAATGAAAGAAAATACAAACAAAATGCAAGGATTAAAACAAGATTGTCTATGACACCTATTCTTAATATCAAAAATACATTACAATCAGTGTAATTCATGCCTGGAATTCCCTTTTCATTTTTGTCGCATGATCCGTAAAAACCCAAGCCCAGTGCCGTAGAGTCGATTCCGACTCATAGCGACCTTATAGGACAGAGCAGAACTGCCCCATAGGAGCACCTGGCAGATTTGAACTGCTGACCCTTTGGTTAGCGGCCATAGCACCTAACCACTACACCACCAGGGTTTCCAATGATCGTAGGAAGGGGGTATAATCTCAGACCAATGAAGTTCTGAGACTCAGAAGTTATCCTTTGCTAGACCTACCTATGGGGGCATGGAGTCAGGTAGTACCGGAAGGATCATGTTAATGTATTTCAATGGCGTGCTGAAGCTTACTCACAAGAGCCAATTGGTGTATTTTTCAAGAATTTTTACGACCTGGTTGATGTCATATCAATAGCTTGAAGTTAGCCATGGCGGAGTGTTTATATCATGATAATTGGTAACTATTACAAATCAGGGCTTTTCCTCTGGAAAAACCAGCTGTTAAAAACAATTACCAGTACACCACTAACTGAGTCTCCAACAAACTTTGTCATATCATGTCAACAGGGTTTTCTAAATTGCTGTTTTTCAACTGGGATTTTCTGTCTGAAGTATTTTAAATTTCTATAGTGAGTTATCTACAGGTGTAAGTCATTTTATTTAAGTTTTGGCTTTATGTTTTTTTTCTCTATGAGCAAACTATTTACAAGCATGAATCTCTTATTAGGTTTTCGTTTTATACATATTTACACAACCCTGCTCTTAGCTACTTGGCCTGATTAGTAATTGCTAACTCTGTCCTTCCTATCTCATGAACCACTGCGTGGTCTCTAATGTTGATAAAGTTTAGCCTTCTTAAGCATCTGCTTCATCATCTGTAAAGCTGGGATATAAATAGTAATAATATTTATTGTGAGCATGCCAAGTAAGTATACTTATTAGAGCATGTAACAATCATGAAGATGACACAGGACTGGGCAACATTTTATTCTGTTGTACGTGGGGTTACTATGAATCAGAACTGAGTTGATGGCACCTAACAATAACAACAACTTTTGAAAAACCATCCTATCTTGGTTGCTGTGTCATCACACTCTGGGGTTCTGCCTACTCTGTAGCCATCTTTCTCAGTTTCCTTTGCTGGCACCTTCTCCTCTGCTTGATTTCTAAATGTTGTGGTACCCAATTTTGGTCCTTGGCCACCTTCTTCTGCAGTAGATCTCATGTGGCCCCATGGCTTTGTTTGCCATGAGTCAGAATAGACTTGGTCGCAACCGATCTATCTGCTCATGACTTTCAAGCCCGTGTCTCTAGCCTCACCCCTCTGCTGAGTTTCACTCTTGATATTTAACCTCCCACTTAATATCCCCTCCACTTGGATGCTCAACGGGTATCTCAAACTAACATGACCAAAACAGTGCTCTGGGCTTTCTATTCAAAACATAGCTCCCTTAGTCTTTATCATTCAGTAAATGGCACTCCCATTGCTGTTGAGTCGATTCCTACTCATAGTGACCCTATAGGACAGAGTAGAACTGCTCCATAGGGTTTCCAGGGTTGTAATCTTTACTGAGGCAGATTACTACATCTATCTCCTATGGATAAGCTGGTGGGTTCAAACTCCCAACCTTTCAATTACCAGCGAAGCTCTTAACCACTGTGCCACCAGACCTCCTTAAATGGCATTACAATCTGCATTTTGGTTTAATCTCTTACTCCCCTAATCAAATTCACCAGCAAGTCAATTCCACCTCCAGAATATAAAACCAAACCAAATCAAACCCATTGCCATCGAGTCAATTCTGACGCATAGTGACCCTATAGGACAGAGTAGAACTGCCCCATAGAGTTTCCAAGGAGTGCCTGGTGGATTTGAACTGCCGACCTTTTGGTTAGCAGACATAGCACTTAACCACTACACCACCAGGGTTTCCCTCCAGAATATATCCCAATTCTATTGATGTCCTCCTTCTTTACCTCTTGGTCATTTCTCTCCACAGCATCAGAAAGATCTTTTTAGGATATAAATAAGATCACATCATTTCCTGCTTAATGACTTTAATTAGGTTCCTATTAGAAAACGCTCCAAAATCCTTACTCTCACCTATAAGGCTCTACTTGTACTGGCCCCAGCCTACCTATCCATTCTTATCTTGCTCATATTCTTCTCCCACTACACCCAGCCACACTGGTCTTCAATATGCTCCTCCAACATTCCAAGCTGGTCTCTGCCTTTGCCTTTGCTCTTTCTTCTTTCTGAAGTGTTCGGCCTCCACAGCTATGCTTGGCTGTCTCCTTCCTGCCATTCAGGTCTTGAATCAAATGTTACTTCTCCAGAAAGACCTTCCTTGACCACCCAATCTATAGTAGCCGCCCCTCATCCCCATTCTCTAACATTTTATTCTTTTCAGTTTTCTTTTATAGCACCACCTTAAATTACCTGGCTCACTTATTCGTCTATTTGTTTACTTTGTCCCCTCCCTGCCCCCCCCTTTTGCTAGAATTAAGCTCCTTGAGAGCAGACCCTCTGTCTATCTGGTTCCCTTTGGTTTCCCCAGCATTGTCTCACATATCATCTGTGATTAATCAACCACTGTTGTGTGAATGAATGAACACTTTGGACACCCAACAAAGATATTTCTAAATAGGACAAGAGTAAATCTAGTCAAGAAGGATGTCTACTGTATTGCTCACTGTCGTATATATAAAGCCACACCCACATGAAAAATTTAGTTTAGAATGCAGTGTCAACATAACTTTACCTCCAGGGAGAATTTACTGTGCCTGTACCTTCTCTAGTATTAAAACTGTCTCTGATGTGTTTCCATTTTTTTTTTGCCTTGTCTGTTAGGAAGTAAGGGACCCTGGCAGTAGTGGTTAAGAGCTTTGCTGCTAACCAAAAGGTTGACAGTTCCAATCCCTCAGCCACTCCTCAGAAACCCTGTGGGGCAGTTCTACTCTGTCCTATAGGGTTGCTATGATGGCCAACAAGTTTGGCTGGTTTTGGATTAGGAAGCTGAAAGCCAAATGCAAGGACTCAAGGACAGCAGTGACAGTTGACTTTAATAATGAACATAGATTATTGTCCCTTCCCCAGGTTTATTTCCTATATCTGTTATCAGAAGTATGGTGGTGACATTTGTTAAAAGTGACTCAATTTCTTTTTTGGAGAAAAGTGTAATTTAAATAAAAGTATTTAAAGTGTTAGTGCCTGATCTAAGCTGGATAACTACTTGCCAAGAATATTGACATGGAGTGATTGTGGAGCTCTCTGACTACGGGTTTACGCGGCAGTGTGAGCAACCTTTATTGTCAGGATTCCTTGTGATTCATATTTGGGAATTCCTCAAGGTTACTCTAATTAGAATTTGACTTTTTTTTAGTAGGACCCCAACCCTCTGGGTGTTAGGGTTTTTAGGCTGATTTGCATTTGTTGACTTGATGAGCGTCACTTGGTTACGAGCCAAAAAGTTGATGGGTCTTGAGAGTTTACTATGTCTGAGCGGTGGAACAAATACACCTTAGTTTAGCTTTGAAATGCTATGCCTTGATCTTAGGCAAATTCATGGGCCACACCCTTCTAAGGTTCAAAGGAACTGTTCTTAATTGCTGTTTAAGGAGCCCTAGTGGTGCAGTGGTTGTTGTTTGAGTCAAGGGATGGTTTTGAAGTTTCTGAAGCATAATATATATGTACTTCTCCCTAATCAAAAAAACACTGTTGCCATTGAGTTGATTCTGACTCATAGTAAGAAAAAATTAAAATGTAACTTGTTGGAAGTCCAGAATGTGTTGGTGTTTTATCGGTTAATTTATATATTTGCTTGTGGCAACTGCATTCATCAAACAATACAGGAAAAGTGTATACTGATCCATTATTATAAAACAGCTTTTGAAATTTGTACTAAATAGAAATGATGCAAAGAATATATACATGGTTAATACATGAGGACGTAAAAGTGGACAAATTTCTTTGAGTAATTAAGGTATGCTTTTATGGATGAATCTTGAAGGCATTACGCTCGGTAAAATTAGTCAGTTGCAAAATATTGTATGAGGCCACTATTATAAGAACTCAAGAAAAAGTTTAAAAGCAGAAGAGAACATTCTTTGATGGTTATGAGGGTGCGGAGGGAGGGAGAGGGGTATTCACTAACCAGATAGTAGACAAGGAGTATCTTAGGTGAAGGGAACAACACACAACACAGGAGAAGTCAGATAACTGGACTAAGCCAAAAGCTAAGAAGTTTCCTGAATACAACCAAACACTTCGAGGGACAGAGTAGCAGGGGTGGGGGTCTGGGGACCATGGTTTCAGGGAACATCTAGGTCAAATGGCATAACAAAGTTTATCAAGAAAATGTTCTGCATCCCACTTTGGTGAGTGGGGTCTGGGGTCTTAAAATCTAGTGAGCGGCCATTGAAGATGCATCAGTTGACCTCAACCCACCTGGAGCAAAGGGGAATGAAGAACACTAAACACACAAGGAAAATATGAGCCCAGGAGATAGAAACAGCCACATAAACCAGAGATTCCATCAGCCTGAGACTAGAAGAACTAGATGGTGCCTGACTACCACCAATGACTGCCCTGACAGGGAACAGAACAGAGAGCGCATCACGCAGCAGGAGAAAAGTGGGCTACGGAACTCAAATTATAGTAAAAAGACAGGAATAATGGTCTGACTGAGACTGGAGGGACCCCAGAAGTCATGGCCTTCGGACTCTCTTTTAGGCCAAAACTAAAACCATTCCCAAAGCCAACTCTTCAGACAAAGATTAGACTGGACTATAAGACATGGTACTGGTGAGGAGTGTGCTTCTCAGCCCAAGTAGACACATGAGACTAAGAGAGCAGCTCCTGTCCGGAGGTGAGATGAGAAGGCAGAGCGGGGACAGGAGCTAGTTGAATGGACATGGGAAATATAGGGTGGAGAGGAGGAGTGTGCTGTCACATTATAGGGAGAGCAACTAGGGTCACACAGCAATGTGTGTATAAGTTTTTGTATGAGAAACTGACCTGAATTTAAACTTTCACTTAAAGCAAAATAAAAAATAAGTAAATAAATAAAGTTTGTTTTTTAAAAAGCTCTGATGGTCTATGTGTGATGTGAAATAGTGCCATTCCATATAAGAATTTTACCTTATTTAAAATTTTTCTCTTAGATAAGCATTGTAGATAAATATTACTTAGCAACTGGACACATTACATTTTAATTTTTAATGATAATTTAAGCAGCGGTGCAAGCAGTTTTGAAGAAAGCATAGCATATGCAGAAACATTTTCACAAAACTATTTTCTTGCAGGAAGTAAAAATTTGAGATTTTTGGTAACTAACGTCAATAAAAAGAAAATAAATCCTGTATGGTATCATGCCAGTAACTGATTTTTGTTTAAAATTTATGTGATTACCTTCTAAAGCACACATATGTATCCACATTTATGTGGGCCCAATTTTTTATATAAAAATCAGGATTTACATAAAAATGCATTATTTTTAAAAGATGTTTTATAAAGAACTCTCAGGAGTTCTTTTAAACTCTTTGCAGTCAATTCGTAGTGCCCAATAGGACAGAGCAGAACTACCCCATCGGATTTCCAATGAGTGGCTGGTGGATTCGAACTGCTGACCTTTTGGTTAACGGTCATATCTCTTAACCGCTGAGCCACCGGGGTTCCGGAACTCTCTTAGCACATTTAAAAATGATACATACTAAAACTTGACTCCCCTAACAAGGTAATTGAAAACATCATCATAAAACTTTGGCCATTTTCCAAGTGCATTTGAACGTGAGATTTACCTTGATTTACTGTTAAAAATAATCGAAGCCAATGAAATTTGAAGATAAGGTTTATTCTGAGCAGTTATTCTATGTGCATATAGGGAGACCGTATTGATTCCAGAAAAAGCAAATGGCTGGAAGCAGCTAGGTACAAACCATCAAAAACCAAGCCCATTTCTGTGCCGTCCAACTCATAGCTACCGTCTAGGACAGAGTAGAACTGGTCCGTAGGGTTTCCAAAGACAGCCTGGTGGATTCGAGCTGCTGACCTTTTGGTTGGCAGCCAAACTCTTAACCACTGCACCACCAGGGTTTCCAGCTAGGTACAATGAGGCTAGAAGAGAAAGGAGAAATATAGACCACCAACAATTGACTAGTCTTTACTTGATTCATTGGGCACTGCTCTCCCCTTTTTACTGAGATCAACTGGCATCAGGTCACAAGATGGTCTCTGGTCCTCCACCCAGACATATCTTTTGAAATTCCAATTAGCAAGCCGCACTTCTAATAGGAAAGAAAAGATTTGCAACTTTGGGTGACAGAAAAATTGATGACAGGATTAATTTTGGTCAGAAATTTCTTTAGAAGGTCAGGTATTTCTTCAGAGCGAATATTTGGCTTCATGAGTAAGAAAACCTCAAAATCAAAGTAAGATATCTGCTATTAATCTCTCTTTGGCACTCAGTTTGCAGTGTTTTTTTCTTGTCAGGATGAGTAGCAAAGGCTGGCATGACTAACTGATGGCGTTGAACTAGCCACATAACTTATAATTTAATCATCCAATCAAGAGTGTTTACTGAACGCCTAGCCAGAATTTTAAAAGGTCCTTTCTTATGGATTGAATTGTGTCCCCCCAAATATATGTTGTAAATCCTAAGCCCTGGTGTCACAATGGTTAAGCACACAGCTGTTAACCAGAAGATCCGTGGTTCTAACCCACTAGCCGCTCCACTGGAGAAAAGACCTGGCAATCTGCTCCAGTAAAGATTACAGCCTAGGAAGCCCTATGGGACAATTCTACTCTGTCATACAGAGTCACTATGAGTCAGAATCAACATGATGGTACACAACAATATTCCTGTAGTTATAATCCCATTTAGGAATGAGTCTTCTTTGTTATGTTAATGAGACAGTATTTGTATAGGGTATATTTAAAATCGATCTCTTTTGAGACACAAGAGGGATTAAACAAGCAATTAAGAAGCACAGATGGGGAAAGATAGATGCCACACCACATAAAAATCACAAAGAAACAAAAAAACAAGGACCTTCCACCAGAGCCAACAGAGCGAGAAAGCCCTCCCCTAGAGCCTGCTCCCTGAATTTGAACTTCAAACCTCCTAAAATGTGAGAGAATAAATTATTGTGTGTTAAAGCCACCCATTAGTGGTATTTTTGCTATAGCAGCAATTGATAGTAGACAAAATACGACTGAGGAAGAGCTGCCTCCTCAAAGTAGAGTCAGTCTTAATGACGTGGAAGTCAAGCTTTCAAGATCTTCATTTTCTGATGTGGAACCACTCAAAATGAGAAGAAACAGCTGCAAATATCCATTAATCATCTGTCTTGGAAGTAGTACAGCCAGAATGCTCCTTAGAAGCAAGGACGGTAGGACTTCATCTCATGTACTTTGGACATATTATTAGGAGGGACCAGTCTCTGGAGAAGGAAATCATCCTTGGTAAAATAGAGGCTCAGCAAAAGAGAAGAAGACTCCCAAGGAGATGGATTGACAAAGTGGCTGCAACAATGGGCTCAAGCGTAGCAATGATTGTGAGGATGGTGCAGGACCAGGCAGTGTTTTGCTCTGTTGTATATAGGGTCACTATGCGTCAGAACCGTCTTGATGGCATCTAACAGCAACAAGCAGTACATAACTAAGACATCCTTGTACATCAGGAAGGGGAAAAGTATAAGCAGAAGATGTAAAACTATCATTTAAAATCAATGGAAATATAATTTATTTGCCATATTTTCAATTGAAAGAGCAAAAAACTTTTCTATGCAACTTATTGCACAGTGCTGAAGTCTTGGAAGTCTTTTTGCTCGTTGTTTGTGCATATCTTGGTGCCCCAGCTAAGATAAGAAAACTCCAAGGTTCAGAAAGTTTATGATGGAGTGAGGTACTTGCTGATCTCTGAACCCAATGCCTGGCATTTATCTGGGCTCCAGTCTGAGTAGACTGTTTTAAAAGAGACAATCAAGAGGTTCTGCCTTTGAACTATACACACTAGGGCCATTAGTCTCCTCATTAAAGTGAAACCAACAGTATTTCTGGAGCTTGCGTGCAGTCAAGACATGATAACAAAAGTTACTTTTTTTCAAATGAAACATGGTGGTTTTTTTTTTAACTTTAAACTTGAATTCAAGAAGTAACCGTGGGTATCTTGGCTGCTTTTAGGCTTAACATCAGTTATGCTGGCGAAGTCTAGTTTGTTCCTGGTCAAGATTCTCCCTGGTTTTTTCCTCCCTCTTTCAATATGGAAACTAATGGTACACGTGGTATGTCATAAGTGAATGGCAGTCTGGGAATGCCAAGGAAGAGAAAGAGAGGTAGAAATCCAGCCCTCTTTGCTAGATAACTGGTAAACTAAAGATTGCTATTGAAACAAAAAGCAAAGCAAAACAAACAAACAAAAAAAGTTGTTGTAGTGCCAATTCTAACTCGTGGCAACCCAGAGTAAAAGTGCTCCATAGGTTTTTCTTGGCTATAATCATTTTGAAAGGAGCCCTGGTGATTCAGTGGTTAAGTGCTCAGCTGCTAACTAAAAGGTCAGCAGTTTGAACCCACCAGCTGCTTGGCGGGAGAAAAGACCTGGTGATCTGCTCCCACAAAGATCATAGCCTTGGAAATCCTATAGGCCAGTTCTACTCTGTCCTGTAGGGTCACTAAGAGTTGAAGTTGTCTTGATGGCAGCAAGTTTCTGGTTTAATCTTTATGGAAGCAGATTGCCAGGCCTTTCTTCCAGTGTTGGTCAGTGGGTTCGAACCACCAAACTTTAGGTTAGTAGTTGATTGCAAACTGTTTGTGCTACCCAGGAACCTCAATATTGTTTTTGGGTGCTGTGGAGTCAATTCTGAATCATGACGACCCCATGTGACAGGGTGGAACTGCTGTAGGGTTTTCTAGGCTGTAATCTTTATTGGGGAGCGCTGATGGTACAGTGGTTAAAGAGCTTGGCTGGTAACCAAAAGATCAGCAGTTGGAATGCATCAGCCACTCCTTGGAAACCATAGGGGTTAGTTCTACTCTGTCCCCGACTGTGAGTTGGAATCGACTCCGTGGTAACAGGCTTGGTTTTGTAATCTTTACTAGAGCAAATCACCAGGTCTTTCACCAACCTTTTAATTAGCAGCCGAGTGCTTGACTGTTTCGCTACAGCAGAACACGAAGCAACTCTCAGCAGAAGAGATTAAAGAAGTGGTTTCTGTAAAAGAAGGGAATTGACATCTCTAGACGTTTTACTGCTGAATAACTAAGAAAACTCACAAGTGCCTGTGAATACGTGGAGCAGAGAATCTCACCTCTTCCCACTCCACTTTTCCAGGATGGAGTCACTGGAGAGCTTACTGAAAATGCAGATGGTTTTAAAATTAGTACCAAGGATGACCTATTTATTTCTTTTAAAGCTTTATTATGCAATATGTTTTAGTTTTGAATGTGGCAACAGAAGAGGGTGTGAGAACTGCCCCAGGCCTTTCATTCTTGGGGCTGCCGAATGATTTCTAGGGGGGGTGCCCCTCCTCAGGACCCTATGGCCACAGATGGCTGTGCCAGCTATCTACTTTGGCGTCTGTGATGGAGGGAATGGCTGATGTCCTGCCTTCTCTGTGAAATTATTGACCGGGGCTTGTGGGCTGGAAACACTGGTAGTGTAGTGGTTAAGAGCTACGGCTGCTAACCAAAAAATGGTCAGATGTTCAAACCCACCAGGCACTTCTTGGAAACGCTATGGGGGCAGTTCTATTCTGTCCTACAGGGTTGCTATGAGTCAGAATTGACTCGATGGCAATGGGTTTGGTTTGGTTTGTTGGCTCGGTTCCCTGGGACTACCATGAGCTGTAGGAAGCTCTGAAAATGGAGATAGAAGTCATTGGACATGGAATTTCTCTTTGGAAAGTAATCATTTTATCTGTCCATTTTTAATTTTTTGGTGTTAATTCTCATCCTCCGCCTTCTGAGGAGTCATCTATCATCGTTGTGGTCATTATCGTTACATGGTTATTGGTGAGCATTTGCTGCCTGCTCTCCGTCTCTCCCCACCCTGCAGGTCTCCTGGGTGTCATCTGCCTCCACTGGGTTCCTTCTCACCTCTGTGCATTAACTGATGCTCTGCCCAACCTTGGGTGCCTCCCTTCATGCCACCCTATCTCCTAATCTTTTCCTTCTGTGAATATCACCCACACCTGCAATTCTACTACACAATTTATTAAGTAGTCGTGCTCCAACTGAGCTATATAAGGTTGGCTTTATTTCCTAATCTAGATAACAAGTTCCTTGACAGCAGGGGTCAGGGGACAGTGGTAGTAAGGAGACTAAATTTTCTCTTTTGTATCATTTGAGATTTCTTTACCATGTGCATATAAAACCTATTAACACAATTTAAAAAATGCACAATCCTTCCTGGTTTCATATATTGCAAAAAAATAAGAAACACAACAAAAAATCTTTCATATAGGTTCAGTGTGATAACAAAAGTTCATCTAGGTTTGACAAGTGCCTCTTGCTCCTGAAGGAAAGATAAAAATAAATAGTGATAATAGTTAACAAAACAAGACCTGTCTGGCTGAATGCTAGTAACAGAGACTTGGCTTCATGTGGAAACCCTGGTGGCGTAGTGGTTAAGAGCTATGGCTGCTAACCAAAAAGTTAGCAGTTCGAGTCCACCAGGCACTCCTTGGAAACTGTGTGGAGTAGTTCTACCCTGTCTTATAGGGTTGCTATGAGTCAGGATCAGCTGGACGGTAATGGGTATACAACAGGTATTATTTCATGTAGGAATCTTCCAGATCAATATAAAAAAATCTACTGCTTATTTGAATCAATGCTATGTATTTAGCTGCTTTCAAGTGGGAATACACAGACATCAGCTATCCAGTTTCTATCCAGGAAAAACCCACAAAGGCCACTGGACACAGACACCATGGAGACATCATGCAGATAGTTCATAAAAATAACTTGCTCAACATTTTTGGAACCTGATGCAAGCCTTTGCTGCTTCCAGTTAACAAGTGAAAAGAGGCCAGTCACCAGGGCTTTGGTAACTTGGATGCTACAAAAAAAAAGGCTGCAATTAATCTCTCAGTAAGTAATTAACCAGGGGACACACTGCTACTGTAAGGCAGTTAATATTTAGGACTCAGCCAGGGGATTAGACGGTGAATGGGTGTTCACTTGAAATCCAGAACGAACAATTGATTTAGGTACCAGTGTTTGACAGCACCTCAGCCCTAGATCATTCCATGTTGGCTCAAAACAGAGGTGAAAGTCCTAATCCTGACAGGAAACCAACAACCATAGTTCACTGTGACAACCTAAAAGAATGCATTAGTTCATTCCGAAGTATTTATTGAGCACCTATTACATGGTGAGTATTTTAGGGAATTCAAATAGGGCTTGTTCAGAACATATGTGTTAGTATCATGAGAGAAGCACAATTTCCATAGGTATTTGGAGGGTGGGGAGATCAATTCTAGCTGAGTGATCAGGGAAGGCTCTATTGGAAAGGAGGGCACTTAGAACAGATGTAGGATTAAAAATACATAAATAAAATAAAAAAAACTTTTTATTAACTTATAACACACATATAACAGAGTATACATATAAGTACAAGTTCATTGGATTTTCACAAACTGAATGCACTAGTTACGTAACCATGTTCTAGGTTGACCAGGATGGTACTCCAGAACTTCCCTTGTGCCCTCTTTCAATTATTCTTAGGCAGAACAGAATTTTGTTAGCTGAATGTAGGTGGGGGAAAGTTATCGGAGGAGGGATTAGCGCACATAAAGATGTGGAAGTTGTGCCATATTTTTAAGGAATGGGGTAAAGAGCAGTTTGCTTGTAGTACCAGCTTGAGGGAAACCCTGGTAGCATAGTGGTTAAGTGCTACAGCTGCTAATGAAAAGGTCAGCAGTTCCAATCCACCAGGGGCTCCTTGGAAACTCTACGGGGTGGTTCTATCTACTCTGTCCTGTAGGGTTGCTATGAGTCAGAATCGACTCTACAGCAACAGGTTTATCAGCTTGAGAAACTATTTTAGTTCACGTGGTAGAGCCTTAAGTGCGAGTTAGATTTCATTCATTAGCTGCTGAAAGTTTGTGAACAAGGAAGGAATATTTTGTAAGATTTTTTTGATGATAGTTGGTAACTCATTGATGATTTGAGAGATGAGAGACTGGAGTTTGGGAGACTGGCTGGAAAGCTTCTATAATAGTCCAGGTGTGAGAATTTTATCTCTGCAATGGCAGAGCTAAAGAGCAAAAAAAAAAAAAAAGACTGGCTGTGGATGCTAAGGAAGAGGGAGGAGTAAAAGAAAACTTCTTCCATAGACCTAGCCAAGAGAAAATTTAGTGATTTTCTCAGGCAGTTAGTTATTGTTTACTTTTTGTTAAGAGTTAACACAGTCTTTAAATACTATCTCTCCAAGAAAGTTCTGGAAACTTTCTTACAGTATGAAACAGTAAGTTACTCTAAGGAAATGCTAAAGAAAGCAACTGACCTTTCAGACAAAAAGAGCACTTTGTTAGAGACTTGGACTGTTTGCTTTTTCAAATGGGCGCATGCTAGAACAAACATTTTGCTGGAAAAAATTGACTGCAAGGAAGACTTTTGACAGTGAGTGTCACATGAACAGAAAATTATTGGGTGTTGCTCATCTGCCTATTTCTTCATCCTTCCCTTATATAATTTTTATTAGTCCAGATTTCTGGGTAGGATAAATTAATTTCATTGTATACTTGTAACGTGTTTCTATAGGAATTTCTTTTTTTAAAGAAAAATCTGTTTTCTTTGACAAGTTCTTATTTCGCTTTGGCTATATGGGCCATTTTTCATCGATGGCATCACTTTTTTCCCCATGCCATTTATTTCTTTTCAAAGCAGCGGGTTCTTCACTCAACAAATAATTATTGGGCATCTAACAGGTGCTTTGATTTATTAAAATGTCTTTCAAAGTCTGTTCTTAACTGCATGTCCTTCTGTACTATTCCTGTTGTTTGTTTCAGGGGGTTTTGGTGCGTGGAGTTACTTCCAGTTACTGGGATTTGTGTAGTACAACAGCAGGAGAAGGAAGGGAAATTGTTCTTTCTAGCAGGTTCGTGTGCAGGTAAAAAGTAACCAGACGGAAGAGAACTTTATTTGGGAAAGCGCACGTGGGTGAAAAGATGAGAGTCCAGGGAGATTAGAGTTGGTGTAGGCTGGACGCCAGTGCTCTCTCTAGACCCTAAGCTCCACCATCCAAGTAGGTGGCCGCCCATAGTCGGGAGTCCAGCCCTCAGCGCCACTCCACGCCCCAGCCTGCCCACCAACCCCAGCAGCAGCCCCGAAACTTTTCCGCCAGCAGGGAGAGGAAGGGTGTTATTAAATTTTAAAGGGAAGTCCCTCCCCCTTCCCGGTTTCCGATTGGTCGGAGCCGGCCCCACCCCCGCCAGGGCCGCGGGCGTATTGGCTGCAGGAGAGGAGCCGCGCCGCAGGCCCCGAGCCCACGGCCGCCCGGGCCCCTAGGTGGCAGGTGGGGCCGGTACGTCTGTGCCGCCGCCACCTCCTCCTCGCGGCGCGCTTGCTGCCTGCAGACTTCAAGGTTCGCGCGTGGGGCAGGCGCGCCGGGCCCGCCGGAAGCGGGACTGCCACGAGTTGGCCATGAAGAGCCTCAAGTCGCGCCTGAGGAGGCAGGACGCGCCCGGCCCCGCGTCGTCCGGCTCCGCCGCCGCAGCCAGCGCGGTGAGTCCCGCGGTCCCTGCGCGCCCGGGCTTCTCGGCGCTCACTCCGGCAAGCCCCGGAGCTCTCCGTCCCGAAGCTCGCGCGTCGCCGTCGCCGTCTTTCCCTCAGGCGGTCGCGCTCTGTCGGCCCTGGGGTCTCCTGCGCTCCCGGCTCCTCCCTCAGGCCGGGGCTTCGCGTCACCCCGCAGATCATGGGGACCCTCCCCGCCTGTCTGTCGCCTCACCCGGGCCTCTACGGGTCCTTTCCCCGCCCCTCCCGAGTTTCCGAACTTATGGACGAAGCCCCTGTGCTTCAGGATTCAGTCTCCCCGTCCTCCTAAACTCGGGGCTGCTGGTTATCCCCCAGCCCCTCGCCTCTCCCGGACTTTGCCCCTGCGCCCCACATCTGTCCTGGCCGGGCCCCGTCGGTCCCCGGCCAGGGGTGCAGCCTCTGCTGGGGACGCCGGACCTCTGGGGCCCCTTGGTGGCGCTTCCTTGCCTCAGAGACGCCAGCCCTACCAGGCTGGCGGGACGTGGTGCGCTGGCCGCCGTCGGTGTGTCACCCAGTTAGGATTTTGATTTCCGAGTGAGGCAGTGATGGAATCAGGAGTCCTTGTAAAGACAAAACCCTAAATGGGTGGTGAGCCTGGGGATCGTGAAACTGGGGAGGTGGCTGTCCTGTTGCGCCGTGTAAATATCCCCGGTGGGGCAGATCCACGCGGGACCCGTCCCTTGGGTATACTGGTCTGCTGCTCGACCTCGGAGTGCAGGCTAAGAATAGCCAGGGCCTCTCGTAAAGTCGCGGGGGAACAGAGATCTTGATAAACAGCCTGCCTCCAGATGTTGGGACTGAGATAATTCGGAAAATTAGAAGAATGGCAATGCCTTCTAAATTCGTCATTATTCAAATAAAATGCTATGTAAAGTCATGAAAAGACAGAACCGTAAAAGATGTAATACTCAAACTGCACGGCGGCTCACTTGTAGTAATTAAAATAGACCTTTGTCATTTCCCACAGATTTTCTCAAAGATTATGTGCTTTTTCACGAGAATACTCATTCATCTGTCTTTGCTTTTCAGTTAATCCAGATTTGTACCTTTCTCTCCACCTGACTGTTTCTAGGATGATTGTGCTTAGACAAAGGAAATCGTGGGGGTAGGAGGCTTTTTTATTCCCAATCCAAGAAAAGAGAATAGATTCAGAAGCATGATATTTGAGTTGTTTAATAAAATGTAAGTGTTACAAGCTCCTAGAAAAAGATCACTTTGTTTCACATTATTTCTAACAATTTTAATAGAATAATTTTTAACAATAATTGCCAAAAATGACAATGGTATTTTCAGTTACATAGTAACTGTAGTACAGGCTGTGTTTTTGGCTTTATAATATATGTTTTGCATGTTTATTAGCTGTATTTTCCCGTTGGGTTTGGTTTGTGCCAAGGATTCACAGCGCCACTTGGACGTTTATAAGCCTTAAATGTGTTATGCTGTTTTCCCTTCTGGAACGGTATAGTATTTTGTGGTTATTGGTGTCATTGGCATGTCAGTTTGCATTGTATACACTTGGAACATGACATGCATCTCTCTGAGCTTAAATCTGTAGCGCTCAGGAAACCGAACATCATCTTATTTTTCTTAAAATGAAGGCATAAAAACAGATAATGCATGCTGTTAAAAGAACCTGTCTGCTTAGAAAAAGTGAACGTCTCATTTAAGTTAAATACTGGAATAAATTTTGCAAAATTTTTTTAAAAACTTGTGCTTTAGGTGAAGGTTTACAGAATAAATTAGTTTCCCACTCAATAGTTGATGAACAAATCGCTCCATGACATGGGTGGCAATCCCCACAATGTGTCTACACTCCCACCGTTAGCATCCTGAGTTCCTCATTTCCATTTGGCAGGCTTTCCTGCCCTCCCCTGCTTTCTCATCATTGCTTTTGGGCAGATGTTGCCCCTTTGGTCTCATATAGATGATTGTTCTAAGGAGCACTTTCTTCATGGGTGTTATTGTTTATTTTATAGGCCTGTTGATAATTTGGCTGAAAAGTGATCGCCAGGAATGAATTCAATTCCAAGTTAGAAGCGTGTCTAAGTAAATGCTTTACAATCTATAAAATCTCTGATGTCAAATTTGATCACATGTATAAGTATTTGATTGTTTCTTAAAAAAGTTTTTTTTGCCTTAAAAGTATTTAAAATTTTATTTATTTTTGAGTAGATAATGTAAAAATATATATATATATATTTTTTTACATGGTTTAAAATTTGAAAGAGACAAAAATAAGGCGAAAAGTCCCTCTCCCACCCTGTCCTTCAGCCACCCTGTGCCCCTGCTCAGAGGCCGTTGGTGTTATTGGTTGCTTTTGTGTCCCTCCAGAGAAAACTTAGCATGTACCGGCAAATATGAATGTAAACACCCACCCTCCTTTACAAGTGGTAGCATACTATACTCACTGTTCCATATGTTGGCCCTTTTTTAAGTGAGTATCTAGGTACATCAGAGCTTTTTGCTATCATATAAAATGCTGTGATGAATAACCTTGTATATATTTTAAGTGTGTGTGTGTGTGTGTACCTATAGGATCAGTTCCTAAACGTGGAATAGTTGAGTGAAAGAATATGCTCATTTGTGATTTTGGAGAATGTTGTCGATTTCCTTCCATATGTTATGTACCCAGTATATGAGAAATTATTTTTCCCATGCTTTTATTAATACTCTGCTCATATATTTTTTTAATCTTTGCTAGTCTGATTGGTATCCCAGGATAGTTTAAATTTTATCTCCTTTATTATGAATGAAGTTGAGCATCTTTTCATATTTTTAAGAGCCTTTTGAACTTTTTCCCCTTATTTTTCTATTGGACTGTTTTTTTTTTCCCTATTAATTTGGATGTACTTTACATAGGGAAATTGGCTTTTTTAATGTGAATAATATTTTTTTCTCAATTATTTGTCTTACAACTGCCATATAGGAAGTGGTTATTTTTATATAATTGAATTTGTCAACCTTTTATGACTTTTAGGTTTATGTTATACCCTGGCCTTTTCCACTGTGCAATATTAAACAACAAAAAATTCCCCTAATTTCTTCTTTTTTTTTTTAATTGACTTTTTTCACATAAGACCCTGCTCCATTTGGAATTTATTTTTATATAAGGTAATAGATCTTGCTTTCTTTATTCTCCTTTTTTCCATGTCTGCCTAATTTGAATCTTGAAGCAGTCATTTAATTATCATGGAAATGATCACAATTTGCTCTGCACAATTTTAATTTGAGAAAAAATTAAAAATTTATATTTCATAACTATTTTTCTTGTGTCTTTAAGCTTTCTAATCTGAAGGAGACGCATGAACAATGTACTGAAGTTAAATATTTTATGTATGGGGTTTTGTATGTGAAATATACACGATTAATGATAATTCAGATTACATGCACAAAAAGGTAATTTTTAAATATTCTGAATAGTACCATGGTTATAAATATGCTAATGATTTAGGGCTCAATAATCTCTTTTTTTTTTTTTAAAGAGAGATTATGTTTATAGACATATAAGTAGGTGTAGTTCACGATGAGGCAGTTGGTTAAGTGCTTTACCAATAGCCAAAAGGTTGGAGGTTCCAGTCCACCCAGAAGCACCTTAGAACACAGGCCTGGTGATCTGCTTCCGAAAGGTCACAGCCTTGAAAACCCTATGGACGTGTTCTGCTCTGTACACGTGGGGTCGCCATGAGTGGGAATCGACTTGACAGCAACTGGCAATAACAACAGTTCACAATTATAAATTGTAGTTAAAACACATCCGAGTTAGCTGTTTACTTGCCGGACCTGGAAAGAGATGCATCCTAGTAAAATCATAAACTCAGACTATTTTTGCTGTTCTATCTTTTCTTTTAACTTTAATTTTATTGTGGTAAAAGATATGTATAACAAGTTTGCTATTGGAACTGTTTTTAAGGGTACAATTCAGTGACATTAATTCCATTCAACAAGTTGTACTACCATCATTTGCTTTTATTTTTAATACCTCACTAAATTGGAGCTTCAGATTTGTGCTGAAAGGGATAATTAAATGACTGCAAATGCTTTTTCAGACCTAGTCAATGATATGTATAGTCAGTTATATTACAGTTATATGTACAGTGAGAATAGGCTTGTTTCAGCTAGCTTAGAGTTGGAAGTTTGAGCTCTTAAAGGAAGTTAAGGACCTGTAATTGCAGAACTGGTAAAAATAAATACAGTGTTGTCCAAAGATGCACTAGGTACACATTAGAGATAGTGCCAACAAAACATTATCTGCAGGTATTTAGGAGACGGATTCCACTGTAGCCTTAGCTCAGCATTTGTTGCTGAGTAAATTCTTTTTTTTTTCTTCTGCTGGTGGCTGAGTAAATTCGTGATTGTAACAATAATCTCTTAGAGAGTCTGCAAAATTTATTTTTGCTGCCCTTTTTCTAGGCTACTGTTAAAATGGGCAATGAATTTTATAAACCAGCAATTAACTGTGTCATAAAGCATCTTGCTAATGCCTCAGCACCTGGAAAAAAATACTGGTATTTCTAAAAGAATTTTAAGTTACAATTAATAGCAACTGATAAAAAGCTTCTTTTGGTTCCCACTAAGAAAGGAAGTTTGAGATGTTTAGAAAGCATAAATGAGGATGAAGTATGATTTTGTTTCAGCTGTGGTTTTGAAACAGAGGGCTTTGGATTTTCCACTCAGGAATATGGGTGTGTTTGAAAAGATGTCAATGTTATTATAATAATAGTGACTTTTGGGTAATGTGAATGATTAAGATCACGAGTTGTTATATATAGTTTAAACTCATGATACTTAATTGAGCACTGCTTACTCATTTTCATTAAAGAAGCCAACCTTTAATTAAAAATACTTACCTTAATTAAAGCTTTTTTCAACCAATTTCCTAAATTATCCCTGCATTGTATTCTCCGGATTCTTGAAGAACAACATAAAGAAGTCCTCTTTTTATGCTTTTACTTCAGCCTAACAGCAGTTTTGCCTAGTTCATCATGCTGATTTGAATTGCTGAATTTTATTCTAAGACCAAAGCAGAATGTGAAGTTGCTTTGGTTAAGTCTTTTGGTACATAATGAATCTAAGAACCTAAGTGATGAGTAGTTAAGGATTTTAATTATTTATCATGTATTATGCACATTTTTAAAATTCAAAATCATTAGTTTAGGAATTAGATCTTGCTCAGTAGTTGCCTTATTTAGTTTAGAAAACATTTATGGACCACTAAGTCTAGGCTTAAGAGTGAATTAATAATTAGGTTCTCTTTTGAAAAAATGGATAACTCCAAGTTGGGAGCTAGGACATGTACAAAATGAGCCTGGAATACCTTGTCATACCAGAAAGGCAGGAGGCTATCAAAGATTAGGATTCTGGAGCCAACTTGACAGAGGCTCCCACTTAGCCAAAGGTGGGACAGTTTGAATATCAGTAAGCGTAAAACTGCAGTGGACTGAAATCTTGGAATCCATGATGTCATCATAGTGATGATTAAAAAAAAAAAACCTAAAACTAAAAAACCTTGCTTTTAGGGGATGCTTGGGAACTGATGCATTCTTTTAAGATCTGGAAAATAAAGGGAAAGAATTGAACATTAATCATGCTTTTCCTGTGTGAAACCTCAGGGCAACCAAATAGTTGGTCATGGGAAATTTCTGTTTATATAGGTGTTTTATCTCAGCTAATAGAAGGGCATTAGTATATCACAATTTTACAGCTTCTAATAAATTAATGGATCTAGAGTGTACACATTGATCATCAATAGTTACTAAAGTCTCAAAAAGAAGGACAATTAGACATCTTTCATCTCTTGGTAGAAATATTCATTACTACGTATTAACAGTCTTGCCAAAAGAGTTAACCTGAATATAATCATGCCTCCAGATCTGACCACCAGTTTACAGAAAATATGGGGATATGGGGATGCAAATCAGCAAAATTCTGATCTTAGGAAACTGTATAGAACAAATGGCTTGGTTTCTTCAAAAATAAATTATAAGAAAAAGAAAAAGATGGAGTGGAGATCTAGAGATTAAGAGACATGAGAGAGATATTAATCAATCCCAGTGGTGGACTTCATTTAGCCCTTAATTGTAAAAAATAAAAGTTTGTAATACAAATGAGGAAATATAAGCACCAACTGGATACTTGATGATATTATGGAATTATTATTTTAAAAATATAAACGGTGATAGTAATGTTGTTATGTTTATAAAGAGTCTTTATCTTACAGAGATTCACTCAGAAGTATAGTATTACTGGGATAGATGGGAGAAGTGTGTTAGGATTAAAAAAATGAATTAATAGTTGTAACTGAGTGGTTCCTGATACTATTGTATTTACTTTTGTGTATATGTTAAAATTTCTGTAATAGTGATAGTCATGGTCTCTCTATTTTAAGAGAACTAGATAAAAACAAGAAACTGTAATATAAGAGTATAATACAATGTTAAAGAGCCGTAATTGCTATGGAAGCGCAGATGTGTGGGGCTGGAGCCAGGAAAAGGTAGAAAGGTGATGCAGGAACCTGGGCCAGAAAGACAATTTGAACCGCTTTCTAAGCAAAAGAACAGCAAGTGCAATGGTATGGAGCTGTGAAATTATATAGCCCACGGAGGGAGCATCGGGTTTGGAAACTAGCTTTGGTTTTATGGTAAGCAGTGGTGTAGATAATTTATAGACTAATCATCAAATAAGAATTTCAGTGAAAGTAAGGGGCTAAAGGGTGGCAACTAGGGGATATAGCTAAAGGAAGGTTTTTCTTTCTTTATTGTTTTTCCACCCTTTTTCTGTCAGTTTATCATACTGTGGTGGCTTGTGTGTTGCTGTGATGCTGGGAGCTATGCCAGTAGTATTTCAAATACCAGCAGGGTCACTGTCTTAGTCATCTAGTGCTGTTATAACAGAAATACCACAAGTGGATGGCTTTAACAGAGAGAAATTTATTTCCTCAAGTAGTCTAGTAGGCTAGAAGTCCACATTCAGGATGTCAGGTCCAGGGGGAAGGCTTTCTCTGTCTATTGGCTCTGGAGGAAGGTCTTTCTCATTAATCTTCCCTGGACTAGGAGCTTCTCCTGCAGGAACCCCAGTTCCAAAGAACACGATCTGCTCCCAGCGCTGTTTTCTTGGTGGTATGAAGTCTCCCACTTTCTGCTTGTTTCCCTTTCCTTTTATCTCTTGTAAGATAAAAGGTGGTGCAGGTCACACCCCAGGGAAACTTCCTTTGCACTGAATCAGGGATGTGACCTGAG
The DNA here is from genome assembly GCF_024166365.1 of Elephas maximus indicus. Lineage (NCBI taxonomy): Eukaryota > Metazoa > Chordata > Mammalia > Proboscidea > Elephantidae > Elephas > Elephas maximus. The sequence goes on along the minus strand of NC_064831.1, from coordinate 60,987,209 downwards.
TTACATCCCACCCCAGTCCTCTTCGACATAATCCAATCTTGTAGCATTAACCACAGGCAGAGATTTGAATTGCAATGTATAGGAAAATTACATCAATCTCAGAATGGAGGACAGCCACACAATACTGGGAATCATGGCCTAACCAAGTTGACACATATTTTTGCGGGACACAGTTCAATCCATGACAGTCACCCTTGGTGGACAGGTTTCAGTGGAGCTTCCAGATTAAGAAAGACTAGGAAGAAGGACCTGGCGATCTACTTCTAAAAAAAAAAATTGGTCAGTGAAAACCTTATGAATGGCAGCAGAGCATTGTCTGATATAGTGCTGGAAGATGAGCACCTAAGGCTGGAAGGCACTCAAAATATGACTAGGAAGAGCTGCTTCTTCAGAGTAGAGTTGACCTTAATGATGTGAATGGAATCGAGCTTTTGGGACCTTTATTTGCTGATATGACTCAAAATGAGAAAAAACAGCTGCAGACATCTATTAATAATTGGGATATGGAATTACAGAGTATGTATCTAGGAAAATTGAAAGTTGTCAAAAATGAAATGGAATGCATAGAGATAGAAATCCTAGGCATTAGTGAGTTGAAATGGACTGCTGTTGGCCATTTTGAATTGGATAGTCATATGGTCTACAATGCTGAGAATGGCAAATTGAAGAGGAATGGCGTCGTATTCATTGTCAAAAAGAGCATTTTAAAATCTATCCTGAAATACAGTGCTGTCAGTGATAGGATAATATCCATTTGCCTTCAAGGAAGACCAGTTAATCTATTATTCAAATTTACCTATCAACCACTAAGGCCAAAGATGAAGAAATTAAAGATTTTTACCAACTTCGGCAGTCTGAAATTGATCAAACATGCCATCAGGATGCATTGATAATTACTGGTGATTGGAATGCAAAAGTTGGAAACTAAGAAGGAGGATTGGTAGTTGGAAAGTATGGCGTTGGTGATAGAAATGACACCAGAGATAGCATGATAGAATTTTGCAAGACCAATGACTTCTTCGTTGCAAATACCTTTTTTTTCAACAACATAAACAGCAACTATACACATCAGCCTCGCTGGATGGAATACACAGGAATCAATTGACTACATCTGTGGAAAGATATGATGGAGAAGCTCAATATCATCACTCAGAACAAGGCCAGGAGCTAGCTGCGGAACAGACCATTAGTTGCTCCTATGCAAGTTCAAGTTGAAGCTAAGGAAAATTAAAACAAGTCCACCAGAGCCAAAGTATGACCTTGAATATATTCCACCTACATAAATCATCTCAAGAATAGATTCGATATACTGAACACTAATGACTGAAGACCAGATGAGTTGTGGGATGACATCAAGAACATCATACATGAAGAAAGCAAAAGGCCATTAAAAAGAGAGGAAAGAAAAAGAAGACCAAAATGAATGGCAGAAGAAACTCTGAAGGTTGCTCTTGAATGTAGAGCAGCTGAAGCAAAAGGAAGAAATGATGAAGTAGAAGAGCTGAACTGAAGCTTTGAAAGGGTGGTTCGAGAAGACAAAGTATTATAATGAAATATGCAAAGACCTGGAGTTAGAAGAGCAAAAGGAAAAAGACACTTGGCATTGAAGAAAAAATTTAAGACTCGAGCTGCAATTTTAAAGGATTCCATGGTGAAAGTATTAAATGACACAGAAAGCATCAAAAGAAGATGGAAGGAACGTACAGAGTCACTGTACCAAAAAGAATTGGTTGATGTTCAACCATCTCAAGAGGTAGCATATGATTAAGAGCCAAGAGTACTGAAGGAAGAAGTCCAAGCTACACTGGAGGCATTGACAAAAAACAAGTCTCCAGGAATTGACGGAATACCAGTTGAGATGTTTCAACAAATGGGTGCAACACTGGAAGTGCCCACTCCTCTTTGCCAAGAGATTTGTAAGACAGCTATCTGGCCAACTGACTGGAAGAGACCCAGATTTATGCCCATTCCAAAGAAAGGTGATCCAACAAAATGAAGAAATTATCGAACAATATCATTAATTTCACACACAAGTAAAGTTTTGCTGAAGATAATTAAAAAATGGTTGCAGCAGTACATCGACAGGGAACTGCCAGAAATTCAAACTGGCTTCAGAAAAGGACATGGAACAAGGGATATCATTGCTGATGTCAGATAAATCTTGACTGAAAGCAGAGAATACCAGAAAGATGTTTACCTGTGTTTTATTGACTATGCAAAGGCATTCGACTGTGTGAATCATAACAAATTATGGATAACATTGTGAAGAATGAGAGTGCCAAAACTCTTAATTATGCTCATATGGAACCTGTACGTAGACCAAGAAGCAGTTGTTTGAGTAGAACAAGAGGATACTGCATGGTTTAAAATCAGGAAAGGTGTGCATCAGGGTTGTATCTTTTCACCATACTTATTCAATTTATATGCTGAGCAAATAATCTGAGAAACTGGACTATATGAAGAAGAGTGTGGCATCAGGATCTGAGGAAGACTCAATAACAACCTGCTGTATGCAGATGACAGAACTTTGCTTGCTGAAAGCAAAGATGACTTGAAGCACTTACTGATGAAGATCAAAGACTACAGCCTTCAATATGGATTATACCTCAACGTAAAGAAACAAAAGTCCTCACAAGTGTACCAATAAGCAACATCGTGATAAAAGGAGAGAATATTGAAATTGTCAAGAATTTCATTTTACTTGGATCCACAGCCAGCGCCTATGAAAGAAACAGTCAAGAAATCAAAGGACATATTGCATTGGGCAAATCATCTGCAAAAGACCTCTTTCAAGTGTTAAAAAGCAAAAATGTCCCATAGCACTAAGGTGTGCCTGACCCAAGCTATGGTATTTTCAACTGCCTCATCTGCATGTGAAAGCTGAAAAATGAATGAGGAAGACCAAAGAAGAATAGATGTCTTTGAATTATGGCATTGGCAAAGAATATTGAATATACATACCATGGACTGCCAGAAGAAGGAACACATTTGTCTTGGAAAACAGCTAGAATGCTCCTTAGAAGCGAGGATGGTGAGACGTCATTTTTCTTATTTTGGACATGTTATCAGGAGGGCCCAGTTCTTGGAGAAGGACATTGTCTTAGTCTGGGTTCTCTGGAGAAGCAAAACTAGTAAAACGCATAAATATGTGTATAACCAAAAACAAAACCCAGTGCTGTCGAGTCGATTCCGACTCATAGCGACCCTATAGGACAGAGTAGAACTGCCATATAGAGTTTCCAAGGAGTGCCTGGCGGATTTGAACTGCTGACCCTTTGGTTAGCAGCCGTAGCAGTTAACCACTACGCCATCAGGGTTTCCAAATATGTGTATAGAGAGATTTATATCAAGGAAAATGGCTCATAGGTTTGTAGAGACTGAAATGTCCCAAGTCCATGGGTTAGGCTGGAGGCTTCTCCTGATGCATGAATCCGCAGGGGCAGGCAAACCCAAGATTGGCAGGTCAGAGAGCAGGACTGTTGCTCACAGGCTTCGAAGATTGATGAATCCCTAGATCGGCAGGCAAGACTGCAGGTAAACTGCTAGCTCAAGTTTCAAGAAGCGGAGGTCAGATGAACAGGAGCCAGCTGCAGGATCCAGAGTGAGCAAAAGCCCACGAGACTTGCTAGAATGTCCACTTATATTGGCTACTCACAGCAGATCTCATCATGGGGGGTGATCGCATTATATCAAATCTCAACCTGGAAGTGATCACAACATCATACAACTGCCAGAACACTGGGAATCATGGCCTAGACAAGTTTACACACAGTCTTAACCATCACAGACATCATGCTTAGTAAAATAGAGGGTCAATGAGAAAGAGGAAGACCCTCAACAGGATGGATTGACACAGTGGCTGCAACAATGGGCTCAAACATAACAATTTTAAGGATGGCACAGGACTGAGCAGTGTTTCTTTCTCCCCTACTAGGGGGTTGCTGTGAGTCGGAGCTGACTCAACAGCACCTAATCACAACTACAACGTTGTTTTTTAATTTGAATTAAAAAGTTGAATTCCTTGACGAGTTTAAACCGTTGAGAGGTCTCTGAGTGGAGTCAGTAAAGTTTCATCTTCAGAAATTCTCCTCTTAGTGAGTTAACAAGTTCACCTTTCTCTCTTCCCTTTCCCTCTAGAATTAACTCATTGCCAGGAAAATTTTGTTTGTAACATTCCCGTTTAGCTTACAGTTGTATCCTTTGTGTACAAATCTTGATCCAAATGTAATAGATTTAAACATTATAACTCGTGCACACTGTTTCTGCTTCATCTCTGTCATGTGGAAACCTTTACCATCCTGCTATAGGTTATGTGAACGCTTGCCTCTTAAACATGAGAACAAATTGTTGAAAATCTTCACTTGCTTGATGTTATTCATGTGAGAGAAGTCAGATTGATTTCTATAGGAAATTTGCCTAAAAACATGATTGAAGTGCATTTCCTGAAATTATAAACAGAATGATGGGATAGTACAAAAATATTGCATTACTTTCCTGTAAATTGTAGAACAGTTAAAGCTTTCTATCTTTTATATAGTTAGAAAAAGTACAGCAAAACCTGTGAAAGCCAGAACCTGTATAAGGCAGAAACCTATCGTAGAAAAAAAAACTCAAATATTTTCCACTAAAACGAGCAAGAGAAAAGTGGTAAGATTGCACCTGCCAAAGGTGGAAAACTTTCGAGATCCAGATAAACAAGGCAGTCCCGTCGAGTTCCGGCTCTCACAGGCTTCACTCTAATATCTTTTCCAGGTTTAAAAATATAGCACAAAAACCCAAGAGTGAATTGGCTTCGTTTGTATTCACAAAATATTTTTGTCTGGCCTTATATTCTCAGGAATCCTGAATATTGTTGACACTGACTAATTGATTTCCAAGTAGTATAATCTCCAAAGTGATGTGCAGAAGATGAACTGATACACTTGAGTCACCAGACCTCTGACAGAGGAAGGAGTATGATCAGTTGTAATTATATGATCAGATCAGATCTGGCTAGTGCCCTCAAGAGAAAAGTAGTTGCATAACTGAACCGTTTAGGACACATGGCTGTCTTGTTTTAAAAACCTTTTTTTTCCCCCCACAAAAGTAATATATGTTCATTGTAGAAAACAGAATGTGGTTGAAGATGAAGAATGAAGCAAGTTATGCATAATGCAGGTGTTCATGCCGTAGACCAGTGGTCATGCTCTTTTAAAGACTCCATATGCCTCTGTTAAATATGTTGACTCATATTTGATTCTAGTAAAATTTGTATTTAAACCTTATAAGTAATTTGAAATGATTGGAGGAGATGCAAATGTCTGATTAGTAGTAGTCAGTGAAAGCTAGTACATCAACTTAAAAACAGAACAAAACAAACCCTACTTATAAGAGATTCAGTGCCAGTGGCCAACATTTATGGAGCATGTATTTCTGAGGTGCTGTTTTAAATTCTTTACCTGGATTATCTCACTTAATCCTTGCAGCAACCCTAAGAAGTGGGTACTATCACCACCATTTTACAGGTGGAAGTTAAATAATTTACGTGGCCAAGGTTCTGTGGCTAGTAAGTAGAGAGAGCTAGGTAGCCTAGCTCAGGAACGCATGTCCTTAACCATTATGAGCAGATATTTCAAATGTAAAAGTAAGGGATTTGTATCTTAAGCCATATACTGCAAAATTTTCGTGGAGGGGTTTTTTGAGGCAAGGAAAGCCTTTTTTTTTTTTTTTTTTGTATGCAAAACCAATTTGTACCTCCTCCAACAGTGTATGAAATTATTGCATTCTCTACACCCTTGCAATGATGGGTACTTTTATTTAAACGTATTCGTCAACCTGATAGAAAAAAAATCGTTATTGCTTTAACTTATGTTTTTTGACTTCTAGGGTATATGAACACATTTCCATGCTTATTGGCCACTCTGATTTCCTGTTTTAGGATTTGTCTGTTACTTGATCATATTTTCTATTGATGCCTTTTTAATATTGATTTTAAGAGATTTATGTCTTTACTTTTGCTACTTGGGCTGTTGTAGCAATGGGAATAGTGTGTGTCTCACTATAGTTGTATTTCTGTCCCCTTTCCTTATATTTTAAACAGGTTTTGTTTTATATAGGGAGTCCGGTAACTCAGTAGTGAAGTGCTTGCCAGCTAAGCAAAAGGCCTACAGTTCGAAACCACCAGCTGCTTCGTGGGAGAAAGATGTTGCGGTCAGCCTTGGCAATCCTATGGGGCAGTCACTATAGGGTCACTATGAGTTGGAACTGACTCATGGCACCTGAGTTTTTTTGTTGTTTTATTATTTAATTTTGTAATAATTGATACTTGAAGGCTCTTGGCTACTTTGCACTCATTGTAAAGAATAAGTAGCGAAATAAAAGTCTATTTTATTGTAACGCTTGTCTTGAATTCTACATTGTTTGATAGTAATACTGACATAGTGTCCCTTCTGCCTTTTTGCTTTTGTGTGTATATGTTCACCCATTTCATACACCACTGGAGGGAGTACAGACTGGGTTTATGTACCAAAATAGGCTTTCCTTCCTGCCAAAAACCGCTCCACCAAAATTTGCAGTATGTGGCTTAAGATACAAATCCCATACTTTTACATTTGAAATGGTATCTGCTCATAATGATTAAGGACATGGGTTTCAGAGTCAGACTGCTTCGCTCTCTACTTGCCATAGAACCTTGGCCAGGTAACTTATTTAACTTTCTCCTGTAAAATGGTGGTGATAGTACTGCTTCTTAGGGTTGCTGTAAGGAGTCAGTGAGATAATCCAGGAAAAGAACAGTCCCTGGAAAATACATGCTCAGTAAATGTTAGCTATTGGCACTGGGAGGAGCCCTGGTGGCACAGTGGTTAAGCGCTCAGCTGATAACTGAAAGGCTGGAGGTTCGAACCTGCAGCTGCTCCATTGGAGAAAGATGTAGCAGCAGTCTGCTTCTGTAAAGATTACAGCCTTGAAAACCCAGTGGGACAGCTCTACTCTGTCTCATAGGGTCACTATGAGTCAGAATTGACTTGACGGCAGTGGATTTGGTTTGGGTTATTGGCACTGGATCTCTTATAGTTTTGTTTTTTTTTTTTAAAGCACTAGCTTTCATTGCATACTGCTAATTAGTTAATCGTACCTTCTCAAATCATTTCAAATTACTTGTAAGTTTTAAGTACAAAACTTACTAGAATCAAATATGAATAAAAAAATTACCTAGTATATATATGTTGTCCTATCATCCTTGGTTTTAGTTTTAGATATTTAAGAGGATGTATGGCTGAAGTAAGTTCTGAGAAGCCCGTATAAGTAAATATCGTTTGGCTTACTCTCTGGAGGAATGTGTGTGTGTGTGTGTGTGTGTGTCTGAAAGACTATCCACTTTTTGGAGGGATGACACATTTTTAATATTGACCTTATTATTTGTATGCCATCAAGGTTTGACATTACCTCTGTAGGTAAGGTTTTTGCTTTCAGATGCACAAATAATTTTTTTTTTTTTTATCTCAGTGACTTTTGGTTCATTTTTTTTTTTTTGGGGTGTGTACAGTAAAAATTTATTATTTTTATAAAAATATCCCTGTAGTTATCATAACAAAAACAATTTTCATGAGCACAGTTTACATGTATCAATATACCTACAAGCCTAAAACTCTGTGCTAATTTGCTTTTTGAATCTTTTAATGCGCTTCGGTCAGAGCTGCCACTGTTACCCAATTAGAGGGATGCTTCGAATCCCGTGGTTTCATCTGCAAGTGCTACGGTCATGTGCTGTTTTCTTTTGTTGCTGTTGGTGTTTTTATAGTAGCTGATTTTGTCAAGTTTTCTGGTGTTTTAGGTACAATATTGTGTTAATATTTGTGAACCTGTATCAGTAACTTTTTTGAGAATGAAATAGTAATTAAAGGAAAAAGAGGAGTGATATATAAGAATTACAATTTATGAATAACATTGGTACAAAAAAACATTACTGAGGATTCTGTATGGTCTGGTACAGGAGGAGGTCCATGGGAGGTTGACATACTGAGTTATAACACTGGATGATGCCAACCCTAGTTATGCCACTAAATCTGCTCACATCACTCCCTCCTTCTGTCTGGAATCTTACTGCTTTCTGAGGCTCTTCCTTTAAGAAATAAAATCCTTGGCAAAGCTCGCAAGTCCTACCCTCCAGCCTCATCTCGCCCTGCTATCTCCCAGGCTCTCAACACCTTCTTTCAGTACCTTCCTCATAGCTGTTTCCTCTCTGGAAGGCTCCTTCCTCCTCCATTGCCTCCTCCCCTGCTCTTCCTTCAGCTGTACATGTATGTCTCTGGAAGTCTTCCTTGACCTCCCCATCACAGGGCCTCAAAACACCAACTATCTGCCCTATATGGCGCATACCACAGTTGTAATTAAACGTTATTTATGTGATGTTTTTGATTTGTGTCTGCCTCCTTATTGGGCTATGATCTCCAAGAGCCCACCAACCATGTTTGTCCTTCTCTTCTGTATCTCCCAGTGCCTGGTAAAATGCCTGGCACATAACAGTTTCCTGTAAATACCTGAATAAATAAAAGAAAGCATTTACTCAGTTTTCTGCTGTAAAAACTGAAGGTAGTTAGATCCACCTCACAGGGTTTGTATGAGGATTTTTTTATGTGTATATGTGATTTAGGTGAAAGTTTACATAGCAAATTAGTTTCTCATGAAACAGTGATACACAAATTGTTTTGTGACATTGGTCTACAGCCCTGCAATGTGTCAACACTCTCCCCTTCTCCATCCCAGATTCCCTGTTTCCAATTTTACAGTTTTCCTATCCCTTCCTGTCTTGTCTTTGCTTTTGGGCTGGTGTGTCCATTAGCCTTGTATACACGATTGAACTATGAAGCACATCTCTCATGTGTGTTGTCGTTGGCCCTATAGAGCTGTCTAATCTTTGGCTGAAGGGTGAACCCCATGAGTGACTTTAGTACTGAGCTAAAAGGGTGTCTGGGGCCTAGAGTTTCTTCAGCCTTTGTCAGACCAGCAAGCCTAGTCTTTGTGTATGTGTGTGTGTGTGAATTTGAATTTTGTTCTACATTTTTCTCCTGCTCTGTCTGGGACCCTGTATTTGTGATTCCTGCCAGAGCAGTCAGTGGTGGTAACTGGGCACCATCTAGTTGTTCTGGGCTCAGTCTGGTAGATGTTGTGGTAGTTGTGGTCCATTAGTCCTTTGGACTAATCTTTCCCTTATGTCTTTGGTCTCCTTCATTCTTCTTTGCTCTACCTGGGATGGGACCAATGGCTGTATCTTAGATAGCCTCTCCCATGCTTTTAAGTCCCGAGTCTTACTACAGTCGGATGTAGAATATTTTCTTTATAAACTTTGTTATGCCAATTGAGCTAGATGTTCCCTGAGACCGTGGTCCCCAGGCCTCAGTCCAGCAGCTCCGTCTCTCTGAGCGTTTGCATGTGTCTGTGAAGCTTCTGTGACTTTGCCCTGGTCAAGTTGTGCTGACTTCCCCAGTATGGTGTACTGTCTTACCCTTCATCCAAGTTACTACTTATCTACTCTCTAGTTAGTAGATCTGTCTCCCCTTCCTTATAACCATCAAAGATTGTTTCTTTTTGTGTGTAAACCTTTTCATGTGTTTGTATAATAGTGGTTTCATACAGTATTTGTCCTTTTGTGATTGACTTATTTCACTCAACATAATTCCCTCCATATTCATCCCACGTTGTTACATGTTTTGCAGATTCATCATTGTTCTTTATCCTTCCATAGTATTCCATTGTATGCATGTACATAGTTTGTTTATGCATTCATCTGTTGATGGGCACCTAGGTTGCTTCCATCTTTTTACTATCGTGAATAAAGCTGCAGTGAACATAGATGTGCATATGTCTATTCATGTGATGGCTCTTATTTCTCTGGAATACATTCCTAGGAGTGGGATTGCTAGATTGTGTGGTATTTTCTAACTTTTTAAGGAAACACCATGTTGTTTTCCAAAATGATAATACCATTTTGCATTTCCACCAGCAGTGCACAAGAGTTGCAATCTCTCTGCAACCTCTCCAACATTTGTTATTTTCTGTTTTTTGATTTGTGCCACTAATGTTTTGATTTGCATTTCTCTAATGACTGGTGATCATGAGCGTTTCCTCATGTGTATGTTAGCTGCCTGAATGTCTTCTTTGGTGAAGTGTCTGTTTGTATCCTTTGCCCATTTTTTAAATAGATTATTTGTCTTTTTATTGTAGAGGTGTTGGATTTTCCTGTAAATTTTAGACATTAGAACTTTGTTGGATATGTCATAGCCTCCCAATTTTTCCCAGTCTGTAGGTTCTCTTTTTACTCTTTTGGTGAAGACTTGATGAACATAAGTGTTTAATTTTTAGGAGATCCCATTTATCTAGCTTATCTTCTGGTGTTTGTGTATTGTTAATTATGGTTTGTATTCTATTTTATGCTGTGTGTTAGGGCCCCTAGTGTTGACCGTATTTTTTCTTCCATAATATTTAGTTTTTGGTTTTATATTTAGGTCTTTCATCCATTTTGAATTAATTTTTGTGTATGGTGTGAGGTATGGGTCCTGTTTCATTTTTTTACAGATGGACATCCAGTTTTGCTAGCACTGTTTGTTTAAAAGACTGTCTTTTCCCCTTTTAATGGACTATGGGCATTTGTCAAAGATCAGGTGGCATTACTCTTGTTGTTGTTAGGTGCCGTCAAGTTGATTCTGACTCATAGTGACCCTAAGGAGAATATAATGAAACACTGCCTACTCCTGCAGCACCCTCACAGTTGTTGTTATGCTTGAGCCCATTGTTGTGGCCAGTGTATCAATCTATCTCCTTGAAGATCTTGTTCTTTTTCACTTACGCTCTAATTTACCAAGCATGATGTCTTTCTCCAGGCACTGATTCCTCCCAATACCTGGCAGTATACTTCTGAAAAAAATTAGCCGTTGAAAACCTTATGAATAGCTGCGGAACACTGTCAGATACAGTGTCGGAAGATGAGCCCCTCAGGTTGGAAGGCACTCAGAAGATGACTGGGAAAGAGCTGCCTTCTCAAAGTAGAGTCGACGTGGATGGAGTCAGGCTTTTGAGACTTTCATTTGCGGATGTGGCATGACTCAAAATGAGAAGAAACAGCTGCAAACATCCATTAATAATTGGATTGTGGAATGTATAAAGTACAAATCTAGGGAAATTGGAAATTGCCAATGAAATGGATATATAAACATATAAACATTGATACCCTAGGCATTAATGAGTTGAAATGAACTGCTATTGGCCATTTTGAATCAGACAATCGTATGGTTTACTGTGCAAGGAGTGACAAATTGAAGAGGAATGGCATTGCATTCATCGTCAAAAAGAACATTTCAAGATCTATCCTGAAGTACAACGCTGTCAGTGATAGGCTAATATCCATACACCTATGAGGAAGACCAGTTAAATACAATTTTATTCAGATTTATGGACCAATCAGTTGGCATTAGATAGATGGATTTACATCTGGGCTCTCGATTCTGTTCTGTTGATCAACGTGTCTGTCATTGTACCAGTACCAGGCTGATCTGACTACTATACCTGTGTGTAGTAGGTTCTGAGGTCAGGTAGTGCGAGGACTCCTACTTTGTTGTTTTTCTCCAGTAATGCTTTACTTATCCAGGGCCTCTTTCCTTTCCATATAAAGTCAATGATTAGTTTTTCCATCTTGTTAAAGGATGTTATTGGTATTTGGATAAGGATTGCATTGTATTTGTAGATTGCTTAAAATTTTTTTTTTTTTAGGTAGAGTTGACATTTTCACAATGTTGAGTCTACCTATCCATGAGCATGGTATGTTTTTCCATTTATATGGGTCTCTTTTGGTTTCTTCTTTGTTTTTTAGTTTTCTTTGTATAGATCTTTTACATCCCTGGTTAGATATATTCCTGAATATTTTACTTTTTTAGGTGCTATTATAAGTGGTATTGCTTTCCTGATTTCCTTTTTGTAGTTCTCTTGATTGGTGTGTAGGATTTTATATGTCTTTCTTATATCCTGCTGCTCTACTGAATCTTGCTGTTAGTTCCAGTAGTTTTCCATGGAGTCTTTAGGGTTCCCTGTGTATAGTGTCATATCACCCATGAATAAGGATAGTTTTACTTCTTCCTTACCAATTTGGATGCCTGTTATTTCTTTTTCTTGCCTAACTAGCACTTGCTCTAGCTAGGACTTCTAGCACAATGTTAAATAGGAGTAGTGATAAAGAACATCTTTGTCTTGTTCTCACTCTCAAGGGGAATGTTTTCAGCCTCTCTCTGTTGAGAATGATGTTGGCTGTTGGTTTTGTATTAAAAAAAAAAATACCCTTTATTATGCTGAGGAATTTCCCTTATGTCCCCTTTATCAGATGCCTTTTCTGTGTTGATTTAAATGATCATGTGATTCTTTTCCTTAGTTTTATTTAAGTGGTGGATTATGTTGATTGATTTTCTAATGTTAACCATCCTTGCGTACCTGGTATGAATCCCACTTGGTTGTGGTGTAGTGTTTTTTTTAATATGATGCTTAAGTCTATCGGTTAGAATTTTGTTGAGAATTTTTGCATCTATATTCATGAGAGATATTGGTCTGTAATTTTCTTTTTTGTGGTGTCTTTGCCTAGTTTTGATATCTAGGTTATGCTAGCTTCATAGAATGAATTCAGAAGTATCCCTTCCTTTTCTACGTTCTGAAATAGTTTGAGCAATCCTGGTGCAAGCTCTTCTCTGAATGTTTGCTAGAATTCTCCAGTGAAGCCATTTGGGCGAGGCATTTTTTGTTGGAATTTTTTAAAATTATTTTTTGATCTCTGCTTGTTATGGGTCTGTTCAGATATTCAGCCTCAATTTGTGTTTAAAATTTTTTTTTTTTAGGTAGGTAGTCTGTTTCTAGAAATTTGTCCATTTCTTCTAGGTTTTCAAATTTGTTGGAGTACAGTTTTTCATGGTAATCTGTTTTGATCCTTTTTATGTCAGTTGGGTCTGTTGTACTGCCTCCCATTTCATTTCTTATTTGGGTTATTTGCTGCTTCTTCTGTTTTTTTTTTTTTTTTTTGTCAGTTTGGCCAGTGGTTTGTTGATCCTTTCAAAGAACCAACTCTTGGTTTTGTTGATTCTATTGTCTTTCTCTTCTCTATGCCATTTATTTCTTCTCTGATCTTTATTATTTCCTTTCTTCTGGTGGTTGTGGGCTTCTTTTACTGTTCTCTTTCTATTTGTTCAAGTTGTAGGGCTAACATTTGTATTTTGTCCCTTCTTTTTCGGGGTGTGCATCTATAGCTATAAATTTATCTCTGAACACTGCCTTAGCTGTGTGCCATAGGTTTTGGTATCATGTGTTTTCATTCACATTTGATTCTAGAAATTTTTTGATTCCATCTTTGATTTCTTCTGTTACTCAGTGGTTTTTAAGTGAGGTGTTATTCAGTTTCCATGTATTTGATTTTTTTCTTTGCTTTTCCTGTTATTCACTTCTGCTTTTATGGTATTGTGATTAGAGAAAATGCTTTGTATTACCTTAATGTTTTTGATTTTGTTGAGGGTTGCTTTGTGGCCTAAGATGTGTTCTCTTCTGAAGAATGTTCCATGTGCGTTGGTAAAGAATTTATAATTTGCTGCTGTTGGGTGGAGTGTTCTATATATGTCTATGAGGTCAGGATGGTTGATTGTGGCTTTAAGATCTTGTGTATCTTCGCTGAGCTTCTCTCTAGGTGTTCTGTGCTTTACCAAGAGTGGTGTGTTGAAGTCTCCTACTATTATTGTGGAACTGTCGATTTCTCTTTTCAGTGCTGTTAGAGCTTGTTTTATGTATTTTGGAGTCCTGTCGTTGGGTGCATAGGTATTTATTATGGTTATATCTTCATGGCAGACTGTCCATTTAATCATTATATAATGTCCTTCCTTATCTTTTATGATGGATTTTGCCTTAAAGTCTGTGTTATCTTAGATTAGTATTACCACTCCTGTTCTTTCTTGGTTGCTGTTTGCTTGATATATTTTTTCCATCCTTTGATTTTTAATATATTTTTGTCCTTGTGTCTAAGGTGTGTCTCTTGTAGACAGTATATTGATGGTTCTTTTTTTTTTTTCAATCCATTCTGTCACTCTATGGGTACATTTAGGCCGTTTACATTCAGTGTGCTTATTGATAGGTGTGAGCTTATTGCTGTCATTTTGTAGTGCTTTTTTTGTAATGTTGATGTTTTCTTTCTTCCTCTTACTCTTCTGTGATGAGTTCCTTTTGTTTGTGCAATTTCTTTTCATTTCCTCCATTATTGTAGATAGTGTATTTACCGAGACTTTATGTTTTTCTTCTTTATTTTAATGAGTAGGTTTGTTAATTTTCTTTGTGGTTACCTTGAAATTTACCCTTATCTTCCTAAGATTGTGCCAGTCTTTTATTACTTGATATTGCCTTGACTTCACCTCCATTCGAAAGTTCTATATCTACATTGTGTACTCCCCCTTTTATTATTCTAACACTGTTGTCATTTACAGATTGACATCTCTAGTTCCCTGTTTTGAATCTTTTTAGTTTTGTTTTATCCTTGAGAGTTCATTACCTAGGTTGGTATTTGGTCATACTGACCTATGTCCTAGATTCAGGTTGTTATCTTCTCAGTGACTTCCAATCTAATAATTTATCCCTTCATTTAAGGGCCAGGGTTCTAGGATTGACATCTGTATCAGTTGTACTTGGGTTTTCAGGTCTTTGTTGCAGTGGGATGACTTAGTGCATCTGACTAGTCCGCCATCTTTGGTGAGGATTGGTTCATTTTTGTTATACCGGACTGTGACATTTTCCCATCATTCAAAAAAAGAAAGACTGCACATATACATCATGCTTTTTAAAGTAAAAAGGTGGACAATGAGTAAAGAAGACTGAAGAATTGACGACTTTGAACTATCGTGTTGGTGAAGATTGTTGAATATACCATGGACTGCCAGCAGAATGGACAAATCTGTCTTGGTAGAGATACAGCCGGAATGCTCCTTGGAAGCAAGAATGGCAAGACTTGGTCTATGTACTTTGGCCATGTTAGCAGAGGGATGAGTCCCTGGAGAAGGACATCATGGGGGAGCTTTATAAACAGATAATACAAAGTGGTAACTGCTGTGCTAGAGGAATTTACAAAGTACTGATCCAGTCTGGGGCTGTGGCATGAGAGTCCGTGAAGATTTTTGTAGGATGAGCTTCTTACTATGAGGCTTAAAAAAAGTGAATGGGAGTAAACCAGGAAGGATGAAATTCCTATCAAGGTAACAGCAAGGGCAAAGGCAGGGGGCTGTGGGGAATATCATGGAATTTGGGGAGGAGCAGTTGGATGTCAGCTCAGTGATGTGGAATCCTAAAATAATAGGTAAAGGAATTGCGTAGGAGATGGTCAGGAGAGGAGGTTTTGGAATGGCTTCACATATGCCACATTTAAGAGTATTGGACTTTGCCCTGTGGATCCGGAAGCAGGGAATCACATGGCCTGATTTGTTGAAGATGGATTACTGCGGCAGCTCTGTTCAGGATGCGTCTGAGGGAGTCGGGACTGAAGGCAGGTGCATCAGTTATGAGGCTGGTGCGATAATACAGGCAAGAATTAGTGAGGGCCTGAATCATTACAGTGCTGGCATGGATGGAGAAGAGGGCACAAGGTAGAGATACATGAAGCACTGAGACCCAGAGAGGTTGTGACTTGCCAAAGTCACACAGTCAGACCCCTGCCTGCTAGCCCCTCTGTGCTGAAAGTTAAGCTTTATTAATGAGAGCTTTTCCTGTATAAACACTGAAGAAACAACAGCAAGTTTCCTAATTGCTTAGATCTAATTGCATTCCTGCTGTTAAACTGTTTTAGTAGCATGGGAAAGGGTGGGTCACAAAAGAGGAAGGAACTACACTTAGGACTCATTATAAACACTTTTGGGCGTGGTGGTGTGTTTGTGTGTACTCTTGAGACAAATTAAGCTTCTCATTTAATTCAATGAGACGACCATATACTTTTTAATTTTTTTGTGGTTCCGACCTTTAAGAAACTTTCCTGTGGTTGCTCTTGGCTGTTTAGCATTGAAGACATTCCTTGAAGAGTGCCATAGAGGAGGAGGAACACTGTGGCATGATGCAGATGAAACCCTATTCAGTAGTCATTTTTGCATGAAACTTACTTATTAAAACTAACATTCCTAACCATATTGTAACCAAAAACCAAACCAAACCCAGTGCCGTCGAGTCGATTCCGACTCATAGCGACCCTGTGGGACAGAGTAGAACTGCCCGTTAGCATCTCCAGGGAGCACCTGGCGGATTTGAACTGCTGCCCCTTTGGTTAGCAGCCATAGCTCTTAACCACCATGCCACCAGAGTTTCCAAACCGTATAGTATACAGTTGTTTTTCAGTGTTCCTGGGGGACAACATTTACTCAGTTAAGTAATAATATTTGGGAAAAAAGAT
This sequence comes from Elephas maximus indicus, assembly GCF_024166365.1. Lineage (NCBI taxonomy): Eukaryota > Metazoa > Chordata > Mammalia > Proboscidea > Elephantidae > Elephas > Elephas maximus. Next base: position 60,970,789 of record NC_064831.1, on the reverse strand, counting down.
TGAAATAATAACATTTCCATTTAAAGTGTGAATACCCTTGCTTAAAAATTATAAACCACTTTAAACACAAGGCCAATTTTACAAAAGGACCGAGTTTTATAAACTTCCTGGAGTGCGCCTGTTCTCTACCTTCATAATTCAAAGCTTTAACTATCCTAATTGTGTGCTTGTAGGTGACCCTTTCTTTCTGCTGGGCTTAGTGGTTTTCAGTTCAGTACCATCACTCTAGCACATGTAGGTCTTGTGTTTCTTTGAAAGGGCACAGAGATATGATGGTGTTGAGTGCCAAGGCTTACTACAGGACAGACCTTGTGGGTGGGGAAACTGGGGTGCTCTGTTGCTTGCCTGCTGTTAAGTGTAATTCCTATTGGCTTGGAGCTGAGATTAGAACCGTAGGCTCTTGCCTCACATTTTGGCACATTGCGTGACCCTGAGATTGAGTCTCTCCTTAAATTTTGTGCTCTAAACACCTCACCCTGGACCCAGTCCTGCTCACTGGTACATCATTGGGTTAGTAAATTATTCCGTTTTCTTTTCTCTGAAGGAAAAACTGTTGTTTTTCGCCCAGAGACTTGAGAACGAGGATCTTTACATTGGTCTTTGTGTGTATGTCTTCACTTGGCCAATACCATAGAAGATTTGTGCATGAAAGTAAGTTAGAGAATATTTGGTTTACAAAGATGAACAACAGAATTTCTTATGCATTTAAAGTTGTTTGATTTATATACAGCGTTTTAGGGATATAAATATTGTGAAAATAGTTTAGATCAATAAATATTTCATGACTGGATTACTTATTACAGTCTCAGTTTTCCAGTGTTTTTTTTTTTTTTTAATTTCTGAGGAATATTCAGGTTTCTTGTGCTTACTCCTCCTCCTTCTCCTTCTGTTCCTTTTCCTCCTCCTCTTTTTTATTAATGTTTTACTCCTGTAATTCGTTACAGAGGCTTTCTGTGGTGTTTCACAGTTGTGAATGGTGTTAGAGCAAGAGGTGGAATTTGGAAATAGGTAACAGTATCATGAACTGGGAAAAGAGGAGGATTAGACATGAAATACAGTTTTGAGACAAGATTTTATATTCATAGGTTGGAGAGAAACAACTTTATTTATTTTGGTGTTTTTTTAGTAGACAGGTGTAGGGTTTATTTATATACCTCAGACCAAACTTTAGAGCCAATGTTAAACCTGGTGCTGTCGAGTCGATTCTGACTCATAGCGACCCTATAGGACAGAGTAGAACTGCCCCACAGAGTTTCCAAGGAGCGCCTGTCAGATTCGAACTGCCGACCCTTTGGTTAGCAGCTGTAGTACTTAACCACTACACCACCAGGGTTTCCAGTGTTAAGATAGTTTAACTTCTGACACCATTATTTTCTTTCATATTGACTTAAAAAATATGGTAGTATTTTTGGCTTAATTATATGAATTACTAGTGATCTAAGAATTATCAATAAAATTTTGAATTTTAGTATGTAGACTGTTGAGAATTTGGTATACATCTTACATAGTTATAAATACATTTTATATTTTAGAATCATTTGGATGGTCTTTCAGAACAAAATTAGTTTATATTGGTAGGAATAAGACCAAGTTGTCTTTATCTTAATTTGTCCCTTTACAGCAGCGGTTCTCAACCAGGGGTGGTTTTGCTCCCTATGAGACATTTGGAGATACTTTTGTTGTCACAACTGAGGGGGTACTAACTGGCATCTAGTGGGTAGAGGCCCAGTGATGCTGTTAGGCATCCAACAATGCACAGGACAGACCCCACAACAAAGAATTCTCTGACCCAAAATATCAATAGTGCCACAGTTGAGAAACCATGCCTTACAGGATTCATAAAAAACTATAGTTTCCATTATCCTTTGTATTTTTTTCACATCTTAAATGAATAGCATTTTAAAATAGTGCCCTAGTCATGGTATGTGGTAGATTGATTACAAAAGTGGCCCCAATCCTTCACCCTTGCCCAAATCCATACCCTCTGCAATGTGTCTTTATCTTTTTCCTTGTCTCTTGAATCTGAGCTGGACTTGTGACTTACGTTTGATAATAGACTGGGTCAAGAGTTGTGTTGAGCCTAAACTTCAGAAGATCTTACAGGTTTCTGTTCTCTCTTGTGAATAAACCCATGCTAGCCTTTTTTAGCCTGGCTAGCCTGTTGGTTACCAGTTGCCCCAGCTGAGAGCTAGCCGATCAGCAGATGTGGGAAAGAGATCATCCTGGACCAGCTAGCCCCCACCCAATTTGCCAGTGACTGTAGAAGCATACATAAAAGCTGAGTGTACTGAGTGTGGCCCAGCCTAGCGGAACTGCCCATTTGAACCGTAGACTGAAGAAGAGCATTCTAAAACTATTGTTATTGACATGACTGAGACTTCTGACCAAAGTCTAGACAAACCCCATTTTGCCTTAAAAAACTCCATTTTGGATTTTTAAATGCAGTTTCTGTCATACAATGCAGCTTGTCACTCTGTAAAATTTCCACTGTAACTTTAATCTAGAAACAAACAATTCTACAGAAAAATGTGGTTTTGTCTTCCCTATTTTTCTTGTCCAGAAAGTTCTAAGAAGATGAGCTTGTGATTAGAAATGACCAATGTAAAGAGAAGATTATTCAGTTAGTACAGGTGTTAAGCATGTGACTTTAGTGATTGGCCAGTTCTCAGAAAATGCTCCTTGACTCCCCCTTAAAAAAAAGTTTTTCTAACCTGTGTCTGGGTCCTTGCAGAGCCCTATACTTTTCCATAGCCTTGTTCTAATCCCCCGTCTAAGCTCTGTCAGCGTCAACCAATCACAAATGTTTTAGCTGTACGCTTCTGCTTGCCTTCATAAGTGTTTGTAAATGAACAGCTCCCTGGAGCACTTTGTCAAGAGCATCTTGACTCTGTGTTTCCCCATTTTGCAAAGTGCCCGTTTGGCGTAATAAGCTCTTTGTTTTTAATTTTAAACAGACTTGTAGTTTTTCACTGTGACAAGACTCATGAGCTATAATAAATGGTAGCTAGTTGGGCTTTCTATCCCAATTAATTAGTCCCAAGTATATAGCCATTTAACTTAGTTTCTATGCTATTATTCTGTACCGTCGAGTCTATTCTGGCTCATAGCAGCTCTGTAGGATAGAGTTTCCTAGGCTGTAATCTTTACAGGAGTAGATTGCCAGGTCTTTTCTCCCACAGCTCGGCTGGTGGGTTTGAATTGCTGACCTTTCGGTTAGCAGCTGAGCTCTTAACCATTGCGCCACCAAGGCTCAATTCCAGATAGGTGGAATGACATGTTAAAAGGTCTTGAATAGGATTGTATTTGTAGTTTCATATTTTTAAAAACAGGGAGAAGGCCACTAAGATTGGAATTAAGTGATCAAGGTGGAAGTGAGAGTGAAAGGAGATCAAATCAGTGAGTTCTTGGGTCTAGACCATGTAGGGCATTATGTATAGGGATTTTGGATTGTATTCAAATCCTAATCTAAAGAGTTCATGGCATTTTTGCAGGGTTTTTGTTGTTGTTTTTAGAACATCGTACAATGTGAGATTTAAGTTAAATATTTACTGCAAGAATACTAGCCTCTAGAGGGTTTTAGCAGGAGAAAGATGTGGCAGTCTGCTTCTGTAAAGATTGCAGCCTTCGAAACACTATGGGGCTGTTCTGCTCTGTCCTGTAGGGTTGCTATGAGTAGGAATCTACTCAACGGTACACAACAACAATAGAAGGTTTTAGGCAAAGAAGTGACATGCTCTAACTTGTGTTTTAAAAAATATTCTGGTTGTTATGTGGAGAATAAACTGTAGCAGGGGGCAAGGGTAGACACACGGAAACTGGTTAGTAAATTATTATAATAGTTCAGGATGCAGAAACCAGAAAAAAGAAAAACTACAATTATTTTTATTGATCAATTTAAATTAATTTTATTCTAAGCTATTTAAAAACACTTTCTTTTGTGTTTTCGATAGACTCTCATGTGAGAAATAATGAAATTAAAAAATTGGCCTTTTAAAGTAATATACTCATAGGTCTGTTTAAAAACTTATCTTTCTCCTGAAACTTTAATGAAAAGTTCAGCAGAGGTGTGGGAAGGTAATAAAAAAAATCACAAAGTATGTAAGGCTGCTTATCTCTATATTATTGGAAAAGTCTAATATGCAAATTAGTTATTTATAAGGAATGTGCTTCAAAATGTGTTTTGGTTTCTGTTTAAGTACTGTGGCTGACATTCCACTTGTTGTATGCTCTCCTTTTTTGGAAAAAATCCTTTCATTTTAGCTCTAAGGCTGTGATTGAGGTATAAAAGATATTCCTTTAGGGGGAGATAATCCAAACCTCTTCAACAAAATAATTATATTGCATAAGTACACAAAAACAAAGACCAACAAGTCTTTTTAAATATAAAAAAATACTATGTAAATTAAAAACCGAATAAAACTTACTACAAAGACCATCACATAAAATCTTACACCATAATTATTCAATCTGTATGCTGAGCAAATAATCCAAAAAGCTGGACTATATGAAGAATGTAGCATCAGGATTGGAGGAAGACTCATTAACAACCTGCTGTATGCAGATGACACAGTCTTGCTTGCTGAAAGCAAAGAGGATTTGAAGCACTTACTGATGAAGATCAAACATACAGCCTTCAGCCTGGATTACACCACAACATAAAGAAAACAAAAGTCCTCACAACTGGACCAATCAGCAACATCATGATAAACAGAAAAGATTGAAGTAGTTAAGGATTTCATTTTACTTGAATCCACAAGCAACTCCCATGGAAGCAGCAGTCAAGAAATCAAATGATGTTTTGCATTGGGCAAATCTGCTGCAAAAGACCTTATTAATGTATTGAAAAGCAAAGATGTCACTTTGAGGACTAAGAAGTGCCCAACGCAAGCCATGGTATTTTCAATTGCCTCATGTGCATGCGAAAGCTGGACAATGAATAAGAAAGACCAAAGAAAAATTGATGCCTTTGAATTATGGTGTTGGTGAAGAATATTGAATATACCATGGACTGCCAGAAGAATGAACAAATCTGTTTTGAAAGAAGTACAGCCAGAATGCACCTTAGAAGCAAGGATGGCGAGACTTTGTCTCATGTACTTTGGGCATATTATTGGGAGGGACCAGTCCCTGGAGAAGGACATTATATTTGGTAAAGTAGAGGGTCTGCAAAAAAGCGGAAGACCCTCAATGAGATGGATTGACACAGTGACTGCAACAGTGGACTCAAACATAGCAACAATTGTGAAGATGGCGCAGGACTGGGTAGCGTTTCATTCTGTTGTACAAGGGTTGCTAAGAGCTGGAACCGATTCGATGGCACCCAACAGCAACAACAACAACGTAAAATCTAAGATTTTGACCTCAAGAAAAACAGCGTAGGTTTTTCTTTTTATTATTTCGTTTTACATGTTTATACTACTCTGGATGAAATATCCCACTCTTCTTATTCTGTCCAGATATATTAGTGGTTCCCAAACAGGGTACTGCTACAGTCAAAGGAACAAATCTACCCAAAACTCTCTGAACCCCTAACAGCCTCTTATTCAAATGAGTCTACCAGCTGGGAACAGTACCAGAGGTGTGCATCACAGGCTGACTCACTAGTAAGCAATTTTCAACATCATTGGCATTCTAAATAATAAGATGATGTATATGAGACACTTGCACACCTCTCATGATAAACCTAGGAGGATTACTAGTATCTCAGACACTTGAGAACCAGTGAGCTGAACTCTTGTTACACACAGCGCCCAGCCCTGCCATTAACAAAGGTCAGGAGCTGAAGGTCCTGTCACCGTCAGCCAAGAGATTGTAAGCATAAGCATTTATTTATTATGATTAAGATAATCACCTCAATATAAATAACTGTAATCTTACTCTTCAGACGATCATAAAGATGTCAAACTTCAGCCAAGCTTTATCATTTCTCAAGTGCAGAAAATCCTGTTTGAAAACATGTTGAATACTGCAGCAGCATTTAAAATCAAACAAAATATTTTACTCCAATTGTATAGTAAAATACATTTTTTAGAATAAACCCAGAAAACCAAACCCATTGCCATTGAGTCAATTCCGACTCACAACCCAAAAAGCCTAATAAACAGTCTCACTATGAAGACAAAATACTTAAAGCATACTGGTTAATATGGAAACTACTTAACTACTTTATATCAGATTTATGTCAGATTTAAATTATTCACATATAGACGATGTGAAATATGCAACATTCAAAATTGCTTTCATATATTATCAAACATTTCTAATACACTAAAACTAATTCAAGCTGCCCTGGCGGCACAGTGGTTAAGTGCTCGGCTGCTAACCAAAAGATTGGCAGTTTGAGCCTACGCAGTCTCTCCGAGGGAGAAAGACCGGACGATCTGCTCCTGTAAAGACTGCAGCCTAGAAAACCCTGTAGGGTTGACTTAGTGGTACCTAACAACAACAAAACTAGCCAATTTGGAAATCTGGCAATTAACATCTAAGCCCCAGACCAGCAGTTGTTTGCCGTGGTGTCGATTTTCATTCGTAGCGACCCTATAGGATAGAGTAGAACTGTCCCATAGAGTTCCTAGGTTGTAATCTTTACAGGAGCAGATCGTCTGGTCTTTGCTGCTGCTCAAAGGCTGGTGGGTTCGAAAGATGTTTCCCGTAAAGATACTGACCTGTACAATATTCTCACTCCCAACAGAAAAAGAAAACACAATTTCGTGTAATCCCATAGCTAACCAGTGGTGGTCAACCAGTGGTGGTTAACACTTTAGTTATTTCCTTTGATTATTTTTCTGTGTGTTTATTTTTCAAAACTGTTATCGTACAACCGTGATTAATATTTGCACACCTTTTGAATATGCTGAGGCTAGTGATCTTATTTCTAGTTAAGGAGAAATTAAAACCAAGTGAAATGAGGGTAATTGGAGAAACTAATGAATATATATTTTTAAAACCTGAATTTTGGAGAGATTTAGTTTCATTATGAAAAGAACAACAACGAATATGCTTCTAAGCTAGTGAGAAAATCAGTGCCATTTATAGTTTTTACAGTTTCCTCTGTGCTGCTCAGATAGTATGTAGTATCTGTAAAAGTCTGAATTGAAACTTTTGTTAGAGAGACCCAATTTCCTGTTGTCAGGGGAAGGCCTTTTGGCACCTTGATAAACTCATCTTATGCTTGTAGAAGCAGAAATTCAATCTTGATTGGATTTGTGGATGCTAAGTTACCCTGAAAGTTCACTGTTGTATTAAATGTCTCATTCATGTATAATGAGAACTAAATAGCAGGCTAGCGGGCTGAATACTTACATCTTGTCTCTCCCTATAGGGAAGCAAGTTTATTAGAAGCTTGCTTAGTAAAAGTAGAATCAAAACTATAGGAATGAATGATAAGGTTCAAATGTTTAATGACGTGGTGTCTCCGTCATCTTTCTGGGACTGTTCATGCATTGCCAGCGCCAGAATTTTCTTCTGCGCTCCGTTCCGTTCCTGAAAAACCTTCCTTTTAAATGTTTATGTCTCCACTCTGGGTTCCTATTCTTGGTTAAATGATAACGTAGGAGATATATTATTGAGCCAGACCACAGCCCATCCACCTCTGTGTCTTGAGGTCTATGACAGGAGAATTAAGAGATCTGCCGCAGGAGGCTAAAAGACATTGTGAAAGTTGTAAGATTTCATTTTCTAACAGAAGGAGGGAGAGGGGTTTACTTGAAGCTCTTGACTACCTCTTTTCACAACCATTAGCAAACGTTCCCCATGACAATTAAAATGACTATGGTTTTCCTGGAAACCCTGGTGGTATAGTGGTTAAGTGCTATGGCTACTAACCAAAGGGTCGGCAGTTCAAATCCACCAGGCGCTCCTTGGAAACTCTATGGGGCATTTCTACTCTGTCCTATAGGATCGCTATGAGTCGGAATCGACTCGATGGCACTGGGTTATGGTTTTCCTGCATTGTTGACTACATCCTTATCCTCAGGGACCAGGGAGGTCTGTGGACCTTTTTGGTCAAAAGGAAAGAATGCTGATTGATTTATCCATGTTCACTGTGGAAGTGGCGACATATAATTACAAGTGTTTACCATTCCCAGACTAGGTGATCCCCGATGGATTGATTTTATTATAAATATGAGCTATTTAAAAAAATTAAGAAAAAATTTTTATTGTGCTTTAAGTGAAGGTTTACAAATCAGGTCAGTCTCTCGTATAAAAATTTATGTATACCTTGCTATAAACTCCTAGTTGCTCTCCCCCTAATGAGACAGCATACTCCTTCTCTCCACGCTGTATTCCCATGTCCATTCAGCCAGCTTCTGACCCCCTCTGTCCTTTCATTTCCCCACCAGACAGGAGCTGCCCACATAGTCTCATGTGTCTACTTGATCCAAGAAGCTCACTCCTCACCAGTATCATTTTCTGTCTTACCATCCAGTCCAGTCCCTGTCTGAAGAGTTGGCTTTGGGAATGGTTCCTGTCTTGGACTATCAGAAGGTCTGGGGAGCATGACCTTGGGGGCCTTTTAGTCTCAGTCAGACCATTTAGTCTGGTCTTTTCATGAGAATTTGGGGTCTGCATCCCCCTGCTCTCCTGCTCCCTCAGGAGTTCTGTTTTGTTCCCTGTCAGGGCAGTCACTGGTTGTAGCTGGGCACCATCTAGTTCTTCTGGTCTCAGGCTAATATAGTCTCTGGTTTATGTGGCCCTTTCCATGTCTTGGGCTCATAATTACCTTGTGTCTTTAGTGTTCTTTATTCTCCTTTGGTCCAGGTGGGTTGAGACCAGTTGATGCATCTTAGATGCCCACTTGCTAGTGTTTAAGACCCCAGATGCCACTCTCTAAAGTGGGATGCAGAATATTTTCTTAATAGATTTTATTATGCCAATTGACTTAGATGTCCCCTGAAACCATGGTCCCCAAACCCCTGCCCCTGCTATGCTGGCCTTCAAGGTGTTCAGTTTATTCAGGAAACTTCTTAGCTTTTGGTTTTGTCTAGTTGTGCTGACCTCTCCTGTATTGTGTGTTGTCTTCCCTTCACCTAAAGTAGTTCTTGTCTACTGTCTGTCTAATTAGTGAATACCTCCCCACTCTCCAAACCATCGAAGAATATTTCCTTCTCTGTTTAAACTATTTCTTGACTTCTTATAATAGTGGTCTCATACAATATTTTTCCTTTTGCACCTAACTAATTTCACTCAGCATAATGCCTTCCAGATTCCTCCATGTTATGAAATGTTTCACAGATTCGTCATTGTTCTTTATGGATGCATAATATTCCACTGTGTGAATATACCATAATTTATTTATCCATTCCTCTGTTGACAGGCATAAAAAATTGTTTTTCCTTAACAGGACAAGAGAAGAAATTAATTTTTAGATTTTCTATATGTCATAGCAGAGTCCTGGTGGAGCAGTGGTTAAGAGCTTGGTTACTAACCAGAAAGTCGGCAGTTTAAATCCACCAGCTGCTCCTTAAAAACGCTGTGGGACAGTTCTACTCTGTCCTGTAGAGTCAGTATGAGTTGGAATTGACTCGTCAACAGCAGGTTACAGGTATATATCATAGTGCACTGGTTAAAGTGCTCCACTGCTGACCAAAAGGTAGGCAGTTCAGACCACCAGCGGCCCCACAGGAGAAAGCTATGGCAGTCTGCTTCTGTAGAGATTATAGCCTTAAGAAGCCCTGTGGGGAGGTTCTGCTCTGCCCTGTAGGGTTGCTATGAGTGGGAATTGACTTGACGGCAGTGGGTTTGGTTTTTAGTGCTGTTTTGGGGGGAGTAAACAATGATTGCTAATTTGGAGTCATACAGCTTGCTAAAAATGTGTCTTAACAAATAAAGATTTTGATTTAATAGATGTGTTACAAACTTTGTAACTTTTTGGTTGGGACTTTCTAGAGCTCCTTTTTTTTCTGGCTTGGTGTAAATGAATAGAGGAGAAAGCCGTTTGAGACCAAAATTTACTGTATGCTTGGGAATCCATACTATGTATAAAATCAAAACCAAACCCGCTGCCATCCAGTCAGTTCTGACTTACAGTTACCACATAGGGTTTCCAAGGCTGTAAATCTCTACCGAAGCGGACTGCCACATCTTTTTCCCACACAGCTGCTGGTGGTTCTGAACTGTTGACCTTTTGGTTGGCAGTCTATTGCTTTAACCACTGCACCACCAGAAAGTTTAATCTACAAAAAGATCACATACTCTTTTAGACAATTATAGGTATGCCTTGGTTTAATACAGCGCAGTATACATACCTCTCCAAAAAACCACAAAGCGCACCTTTCAGCTGGTGCTGAATTCATTTACCACAGATTTCCTTGCAAAGTAAAACTAGTACCGTTATAAAACACCCAGTTTTTAGAGAAATTTTCGATTTATTACAGAAAGCAAACCGCACACACACAATTTAAAAAGAAATATAAATCTGAGATGTTATACACCGTCGTTATATATTTAAGTTTGTGCTCTTAAAGATTCTTCTCTTTGAAGAGCACAACTTTTTCTATGAATGATGTGTTGAATATATTTCTCTGTGAGTACTATTTCCTATTAAGCTTTTATGAATATTAGTCTGAGAAGCAATACAAAGCAAAATATTTGGAAAGTTATTTTACATTTGTTTGACCACCTTTCATCTGAAGCAGTCAGATTTAGAAAGAATTCTTTAATTTCTGTATTCGTTAAATTTCAATTTATTCAGTCACTCAGATATTTAAACACCTATTATATGCAGACAAGGAACCTCGGTGGCACAATGGTTAAGAGCTTCGCTGCTAACCAAAAAGGTCAACAGTTTGAATCCACCAGCCGCTCCTTGGAAACCCTGTTGGACAATTCTACTCTGTCCTATAGTGTTGCTATGAGTCAGAATCGACTCTGTGGTGATGGGTTGATAATGGAGACAAGTGGTTTGGTTCTGGGGATATGGTGGGAAGCAAAAAAAACATGTACACCCAGCTTTCAAAGAACTTGTAGACAGACAAGTGAGGGAGACAGTATTACATGCTTGCAAATTTAAATATATAGTTGCAGTTCTGTGTAATAAGCTCTATGAAGGAGAAAGATACGAGAATGTATAATAGGGAAGGTTGGACTTAGTCTGGAAAGTCTGAGAAAGTTTCTGAAAAAGTACCCATTGAGCTGAGATCTAAAAAATGAGTTGAGGTTAAATAGCATAGAGGAGGGAACGCTGTCCCCAGGTTCCCAGTGAGGGAACTTGGTGCTTTTGAAGAACTTCACTGTGAATGGAGATTGGAGGGCCAGAGGGAGAGAATCACACTTCAAGATTACACTTACAAGGTTAGTAGGGGCCAGACTATGCAGAATCTTGTAAGTTATGTTAAGGAATTTGGTCTTGAAAGCATAGGAAACTTAAAAGAGAATAAGTCAAGCAAATTTTCGTTTTAAAATGATAATCTATTTGAATTTGATAGCTGTATATTAATTCTCTTCAGTAGTTACATTATTTAACCAAAACTCCACATCTTCCTGGCGGTGGTGGTGATGGTAACAGTCCTACTTACCTGCCATTTATGTAGCATTTATTCTGTGTCACTACTTTGGCATATTCCCAAAGTACAAATACATTAACTCCAATTCTTAAGACTAACGAGGTGATTGGTATTAGCTTCATTTTACAGATGAGAAAACTGAAGCTCAGAGGGATAAAGTAATTTGGCCAAAGTGGCCGGCGCAAACAATTTGTGCTTAACCGCTAACCTAAAGGAAACCCTGGTGGCTTAGTGGTTAAGTGTTCAGCTGCTAGCTAAAAAGGCTGGGAGTTTGAATCCACCAGCCGCTCCTTGGAAACCCTATGGGGCAATTCTACTCTGCCCTGTAGGGTTGCTATGAGTCCAGAATTGACTTGACAGCAGTGGGTTTGGTTTTTTTTGATAACCTAAAGGTTGGTGGTTCAAACCTACCCAGTGGCATTGTGGAAGAAAAGCCCTGATGATCTGTTTCTATTAAGATTACAGCCGAAAAAAACCCTGTGAAGCAGTTCTACTCTGTAACACATCGGGTTACCATGACTCAGAATCGACTTGACAACTAACAACAATCCAAAAAAAAAAAACCCAAACCTGTTGCTGTTGAGTTGATTCCGACTCATAGCAACCCTATAGGACTGAGTAGAACTACCCCATAGGGTTTCCAAGGGGCGGCTGGTAGATTTGAACGGCCAACCTTTTGTTGGTAGCCGGGCTCTTAACCACTGTGCCACCAGGGCTCCAAGTGGTCAAACTGGGAGCTCAGTCCAGGTCTTTCAATGCTGAATCCCATGCCGTTTGTATTGTACTGTGTTGGCTAATAGAAATTCATTAAAAAATTGCCCATTGTATACTTTATAGTCCAACTATGTATTTAGACAGGTTCTTTAAGATTTTTTTAATGATGATAAATTCGTGCTTCTCTGTGAGTTGAGCCAACTTAGATTTTTCAAACCAAATTAAAGAAAAATAAAAATAGCTCCTCTTGGTTGCCACCAGAGGGAGCCAGAAAGATTGATAATGCATTTTGGAACAGTCTTGGAAACCCTTTGGGGTTGCTGTGAGTTGGAATACACTCCGTGACAGTGGGTTTTGGAACTTTTCGAGTCAGGAATACACATTTATAAGCAATTCTATTAGTGAACTTGTATTACGAATAATACTTTAAGTGAAATATGTGTATAATATGTTCATTTTGATTTAAAAGTTAAATTTATGTCCAGGTAGTGAACAGACCCGGAAAGACATATAACAGATTGTAAAGTTATTGTTATCCCTTGATGGTGACTTTGCTAGGTTGTCTTTCCTGTTTTCACTCCTGCCTCCCGTTCCTTGTTTTTTGGCTTTTTTTTTGAATACCTGTTAGTATTTTCTATCATGAATATGTATTACATAATAAAAATAACACTTACTTGTAGTTTATCTGAAGAATATGAGGGTCATTCAGTGGTTTGTAGAGTATTTGAAATGTTTTTCATTTTAGTCTAAACTGCTTCAGCCTTCCTTTGTAATGCGTTGTTAATTTGCTGGGAAATCTTTTGTGTTGAGAAGGCCACTTAGGCTCTCACTTGTCTGAATCTTCACGGTTCTGAATTACTGTTGTCTGAATTTAAGGAGATTTATTCAGTACAAATACATTATTTTAGATTTTCTTGGTTGTTAGATTAGTAAGAATATTTTAGGCTATAAAAGAAAAAATTCATTATGAATAATATATTAAATAGGGTTCAGACTGAGAACTGAGATCATGGCATCAGCTTTCTCTTGCATGCATTCTATAGAACTAGGAAGCGGTATAAAATCAAATGACCACTGTTATGGGAATGATTACTAAATAATGGAAATTTTTTGATTTTTTTGATAGCATGGTATGAAAAAAAAATTGAACTTTAGAATGAGATCGTCTTCGGGTTGGATTTTAACTCTGTCATTTGGTAGCTGTGTAATGTTGGCAAGTTCCTGAACCTCTCTAAGTGTCTTTCTCTTTATGTGTGAAGTAACATATTTAATTGTCTGTCTGAAATGGGGGCTCAATGAATGTTCATTTGCCAGAGTTACAGTCTTAGTTTTATTTTTGCTGTGACTTCACGACCAACAACCAAATTAAACTGCTTTATTCTATATAGAAACTATATTTACCCATATCTGTAGTGTTCTGGGTACCCATTGTAAGGACTCCTGGTAGCGCAGTGGTTAAGCACTTAGTGGCTAACTGAAAAGTCAGCGGTTGGAACCCATCAGCGACTTTGTGGGAGAAAAGAACTGGCTATCTGTTCCTTTAAAGGTTGCAGCCTAGAAAACCCTATCAGGCAGTTCCACTCATAGTACGACATAGCCACAGTAGAAATGTAGATCCTTAACTAATTGTACTCATAACCATAGACATCTCAGAGTACATTCACCTACCAGAATAATACCTATTCACATAATTCCTCCTCTACCTACCTTTTGTTTCCTTTGATGTCTGTATTAGCTTTGCTGCAGAAATAACCCCCAACTCCTTTTTTTCCTAGGATTATGGATTTTTTAAAAATAATTTTAATTTTTATTGTGCTTTAAGTCAAAGTATACAAATCAAGTCTGTCTCATACAAAAATTTATATGCACCTTGCTATATACTCCTAGTTGCTCTCCCCCTAATGAGACAGCACACTCCTTCTCTCCACCCTGTATTCCTGTGTCCATTCAGCCAGCTTCTGTCCCCCTCTGCCTTCTCATCTCCCCTCCAGACAGTAGCTGCCCACATAGTCTCATGTGTCTACTTGAGCCAAGAAGCTCACTCCTCACCAGTATCATTATCTATCTTATAGTCCAGTCCAATCCCTGTCTGAAGAGTTGGCTCTGGGACTGGTTCCAGTCTTAGGCTAACAGAAGGTCTGGGAACTGTGATGTCCGGGGTCCTTCTAGTCTCAGTCAGACCATTAAGTCTGGTCTTTTTACAAGAATTTGAGGTCTACATCCCATTGCTCTCCTGCTCCCTCAGGGGTTCTCCGTTGTGTTCCCTGTCAGGGCAGTCATCAGTTGTAGCTGGGCACCATCTAGTTCCTCTGGTCTCAGGCTGTTGTAGCTTCTGAATTATGTGGCCCTTTTTGTCTCTTGGGCTCACAAATGCCTGTGTCTTTTGTGTTCTTCATTCTCCTTTGCTCCTGATAGGTTGAGACCAATTGATGCATCTTAGGTGGTTGAGACCAATTGATGCATCTTAGATGGTTGCTTAGTGTTTAAGACCCCAGACGCTGCTCTCCAAAGTGGGATGCAGAATGTTTTCTTAATAGATTTTATTACGCCGGTCAACTTAGATGTCCCCTGAAACCATGGTCCCCAAAGCCCTGTCCCTGCTACCCGGGCCTTTGAAGCATTCAGTTTATTCAGGAAACTTCTTTGCTTTTGATTTAGTCCAGTTGTGCTGACCTCTCCTGTATTGTGTGTTTTCTTTCCCTTCACCTAAAATAGTTCTTGTCTACTATCTAATTAGTGACTAACCGTCTCCCTCCCTCCCTCCCTCCCTCCCTCCCTCCCTCTCTTGTAACCATCAAAGAATATTTTTTTCTCTGTTCAAACTATTTCCTGACTTCTCATAGTAGTAGTCTCATACAATATTTGTCCTTTTACAGCTGACTGATTTCACTTAGCATAATGCCTTCCAGATGGCTATCCAGTTATGAAATATTTCACGGATTCATCATTGTTCTTTATTGATGCGTAGCATTCCATTGTGTGAATATACCATAATTTATCCATTCATCCGTTGATGGGCACCTTGGTTGCTTCCATCTTTTTGCTGTTGTAAACAGTGCTGCAGTGAACATGGGTGTCCATATATCTGTTTGTGTAAAGGTTTTTATTTCTCTAGGATGTATTCCAAGGAATGGGATTGCTGGATCGTGTGGTAGTTCTATTTCTAGCTTTTTAAGGAAGCATCAAATCTATTTCCAAAGTGGTTGTACCGCTTTAAATTCCCACCAGCAGTGTATAAGTGTTCCAGTCTCTCCACAACCTCTCCAACATTATTATTTTGTGTTTTTTGGATTAATGCTAGCCGTGTTGGAGTGAGATGGAATCTCATTGTAGTTTTGATTTGCATTTCTCTAATAGCTAATGATCGTGAGCATTTCCTCATGTATCTGTTAGCTGCCTGAGTGTCTTCTGTAGTGAAGTGCCTGTTCATATTCTTTGCCCATTTTTTAATTGCATTATTTGTCTTTTTGTTGTTAAGTTTTTGCAGTATCATGTAGATTTTGGAGATCAGATGCTGATCAGAAATGTCATAGCTAAAAACGTTTTCCCACTCTGTAGGCAATCTTTTTACTCTTTTGGTGAAGTCTTTGGATGAGCAGAGGTGTTTGATTTTTAGGAGCTCCCAGGTATATAGTTTCTCTTCTAGTGTTTGTGCATCATTAGTAATGTTTTGTATACTGTTTATGTCATGTATTAGGGCTCCTAACATTGTCCCTATTTTTCCTTCCGTGATCTTTATCGTTTTAGATTTTATATTTAGGTCTTTGATCCATTTGGTTAGTTTTTATGCATGATGTGAGATACGGGTCTCGTTTCATTTTTTTGCAGATGGCTATCCAGTTATACCAGCACCAGTTTGAACCCATTCGTCACTCCACGGAGAAAAGACTTGTTGATCTGCTTCTGCAAAAATTCCAAACCAAACCATACCCATTGCTGTCGAGTAAATTCTGCTCATAGTGATCCTATAGAACAGGGTAGAACTGCCCCATAGGGTTACCAAGGAATGACTGGTGGAGTCAAACCACTGACTTTTCTGTTAGCAGCTGAGCACTTAACCATTGTGCCACCAGGGCTCCTCTGTAAAGATTAAAGCCTAGGAAACCCTATGGGGGCAGTTCTACTCCCTCCTATAGGGTTGCTGTGAGTCGGAATCGACTCAACAGCACGCAGTAACAGCAACAAGAATCAGAATTCAGAGGCTAGCTGAAACTTGTGATGGCTGCTTAAAGCTTCTCTCCAGGTGTGGCTTGCCTCAGGTCTGTTCACATTCCATGCCAGATGGCTAGGCTTAATGTCAGAAGGCATAGACAAGTTACAAATCAATGGGCACGGGTATATAAACCTCTTCTAAAGATGGAGTGGGAAGTAATTTGTAAACAATAATATAATCTACCACAATCTGTCTTCTTGGTCACAAATATTTACTTTCTAACCTTCTGCATTATTTATGTATTTGGATTTTATTGATCCAGAGATCAGTGAACTTAAAGGCCTGCTGTCTTCTGCCCTCCTCCTTCCCAAAATACAGTTGTGGAACAGGGATAGGATACTCCAGTAAATACTCCCATTAAGAAAGGATAAGAATGAGGCACACAACAATCACTAGTCCCTATTGTTGTTGTCATTAGGTGCTGTTGAGTTGGTTCTCACTCAAAGTGACCCTGTGTACAACAGAACAAAACACTGCCCAGTCCCTCACCATCCTCACAGTTGTTATGCTTGAGCCCTAGCAATGCTGTAAATCTCATTGGATAAATGTAATGAGGGCTTCTTTTTTTGTGGCAGTAGGGAGTATTCCTTGATTAGGCCTTGGTTTTGGTCCAGGCAGTAGCTCCTCAGTCCACCATTATCCATGGCCCTTGGCTGTGCCCATGTGAGGCCTTTTCTTTAATGTATCACCCACACCCGCATTTGAACAGGGTATTGGAGGGTATGTTCTCCTTGGCTGAGGAGCAGGGTAAGGGTTGAGCAGTTTTCTCGGACTGCTTTTTGCCTACAGAAATATGGGAACCCACAGGTGACCTAGAAGAGTCACAGCCTCTTAACTCAGGCTAGTGTCGTTTTGGTGGTTATCTTTTTATCTGTTTGATTTCTGTTTGATTCACGTACTAATAGCCATATCCTCAGTTCTTTGAAATGTGCATCTCTCTCTAAAGTACAGGTATCCTGAGCTTATTGGGTGTCTGTGGGCTATATCCTTGGTTGTTTCCTGTGATGGTGGTGGTGTGACAGCTTCCACTGAAAGGGTTTACTGGAGGCAACATTCATTCAGAGTTTTTAACAAGCGGTGTGATGGCCACACCTTTGTTTTGGTCCTTTTCCTGAGTTTGTCTGAATTGGCTTTTGAAAACATGTCTACTGTTGGAGATGAGAAATTGTTGCAACTTTTTACCTTACAAACCGAGAAATTTTGGGATTCTGTCTTTTCCTTTATATCCTTGCTTGCAAATAGACTCTTTTTTCTGAGCTCTTATGGCACCTTATTAAATACAGTAGCACGACAGCCAAGGCACAGCTTTTATTTTGCAATCTTTTCACCAGGTTATCCAAATTTTTACATGTGACAGTTTTACTAAATATTTTACTGCTGCATTATGTAATTTGCCATTTTTTCAATCTCCAATAACAGTTTCCTTGTTGTCTGACACCCAGGTCCAAAGCGTACATCATATACTTTTGTTATTTTTGGTAGTAGCAGGTATCACCCTGCTTCTGGTACCAATTTCTACAGTGTTCAGCTTGGTTTTAGTAATAACTTCCAAATTTCAGTAGCTTCTTTCAGTAACAAACGCATTTCTTACTAATGTTGCATTGTAGACTGTAGTTCCCCATAGTTCTGTTCCACCCTGAGGCCCCATTCCCAGTGTTTTCTTATTCTGGAACCAAGGCTGAAGGAAGAGTTCTTATATGAGATACAGCAATCTCTTAGCAAAATGCAGAAACAAGGAGCTTGACCCAAACTTGGGCTGTTGCTTAAAGCTTTTGCTTAGATGTGTTTTATATCACATCTGCTCATATTCCGTTGGCCAAAGCATGTCACAAGGATGATTCTCAAATCAGTGAGTTAGGGACGTATATTCCTTCCATATGTAACATGAGACATGCATAAATCACAGTCTACATACAGAGACGTGTAATCATCTCCGAAGGAAGCAGGGGAGTGAGTAATTTCAAATAATACAGTCTACCATAATTTTCTCATTATTTTGGATGATGTACAAAAATCAGTGTCTATCTTTTTTTTGTTTAAGGACATTTTACCTTAATATACAATGCACTATTCTTCAGATTTTAGTAGACGATAAACACAGAGAGTGTTAATAGATCTTGTGCTAAGGCAGCAAACAGATTAGCTTAATCAGAGCTAATAAACTAGGTGTATTTTGGCTAAAGATCATTAAGCACTTAAAACAGGGGTTGACAGAGTATGGCCAACTGCCTGTTTTTGAAAATAAAGTTTTATTGAAACACAGCCACACTTGTTATATATTGTCTGTGGCTGCTTCTGTGCCACAAAGGCATAGTTGAGTAGTTGCAACAGAGACCATATGGCCCACAAAGCATAAAATATTTACTATGGCCTTTTACAGAAGAAGTTTGCCAACCCCTAAGGGATATATAGAAAATGAGCTAGTATTTCTTGCCTAGTTCGATGCTTTCATTCAAGTATGAAGACATACTCATTAGACATAACAGTAGCAATGTTTCATTGTATGAAACTATAAGTTTTATTAGATTAATAAAATGATTACTTTTATAATTTCTTAATTTTTTTCCATACAGCCACACGTTTCTTCTAGATCACATGCTAAGCTCAGCTTTCATGAATAAATTACAGATTAACATTGTTGGGTTTTAAATGAATACCTGGGTATCTTTGGGTAAGGGAAAGTGCTTTTTCTATAAAATTTTGTCAGCTGAGTAGTATTACAATTACAAGTAGTCTGCAACTTATGATGTATTCAAGTTCTGATGAACCACACTTAAACGACCATCGGTGGGTTTTTTTGTGTGTGTATCTTATCGTTAGTCATATGTACTACATACAGTGTTGTAGCATATAATTTGCAACCCTCAAAGACAAATAAAGACAGGATTTATAAAGATACTGGTAATAAAAGGCAATAATAATGAAAACTAAAAAAAAAAAGAGGTATTTGACTTATGTCACCACCAACTTACGACGGAGTAATTGGAACGGAACCCCATTGTAAGTCAGTGACAACCTATACTGATTTCTGTGTATGAATCTATTTTCCTTTTTAAAAAGGTATATATCTGTGCCCAATTAATCTCTTCTTAGATAGTAGATAAATAAAAAATGTGAAGTTATTTCTCTTTATTTGGTCACTGTTAAATAATACTTACAAAGTTAAATTAGACTACTGGATGTTTTTGTTTCCAAACCAAAGACTGCGTTATAGTTTTAGTCAGTGAAGACAGTCTAGGCTCTGGATCCAGATAATCCTGGGTTTATATTTAGTGGCTTAAAACAACCATTTTATTTGCTTGTGATTCTGTGTCTCAGCAGTTTGGACAGAGCTCTGCTGCATGGTTGTTATGCTGGTCTTGTCTGGGGTCACTCATGCTGATGCAGTCATCCGGCAGCTTGACTAGGGCTGGGTGGTCTAAGATGGCCTCACTGATATGTCTGGTAGTTGGTATTATCTGGCATGGCAGGGTGACTGAGCTCTTTCTTTCTCATGAGCTCTCATCTCTAGATTGTTCACATTGTGGTAGTAGCATTCCAAGAGGGTGAGAAGCTGCAAGGTCTTTTGAGGGTTAGATTCAGAAGTTACTCAAGGTTACTTCTGCCACATTCTTTTTGTCAAAATAGGTCATAAGCCTGGCCAGATCAAAGGGTGAGGAATTAAACTCCATCTCTTGAAGGGAAGACTGGCAAAATGATGGCCTTCCAAGAGCAAAAGGAGTTACAGTGGCTGCATCATCCACCATCAGTAGATTACTTAGCTTCTTTATGCCCCATTTGGAAAGTAGAAATAATTTGGAAGATTACTGTTAAGTTTTAACAATAATGTACATAAAGCACTTAGAAGTATTAAACAGTTTCAAAGCTGAATTCTTACTTTAAATGCTGTGTTTTATTATAGACATAAATATTCGAAGCGTTCTTTCTCATTTAATTAGACTGTGTTTTTAATCATAAAAATTTTAATAATAATGAGCCCTGGTTCTGCAGTGGTTAAGCACTCAACTGTTAACCAAAAGTTTGGTGGTTCAAACCTACCCTTGACTCTGTGGGAGAATAAAAGATTTGGCAATCTGCTCCCTAAAGGAACTCTATGGGGCAATTCCACTCTGTCACATGGGATCACTGTGAGATGAAATCAACTCAACAGCACACAACAACAATATTTTTAACATAGGAGACAGTGGAAGGAAATCCTGTGTAAAATAGTTGTGTGGGAAAAGTTATGCATTTGTGTAGAAGTGTTACTCATTGAATGAAAAGAAAAGCAATTCATTTATAATATGTTTACAAAAATGTACACTTTCCTATTCTTTGTTTTTATATACATCTCTTTATGTTTCTCATTTTAAAAATTGGCTAGTAGTGTAAATTTGGTTATACCTTTTATTTCCTGAGTGGTCTCTGAGTTCTACTAAGCATGTTTTTGTTTAGTTAATGTTTCTTTGCAGAGCCAAGAAAAAATAGCCAAAGGAACAAAAATATCTTTTGTTGTTATTCATTGTGGTCAAACTTCATCATAGGCTCTTTTTGTAAGCATGCACCGTTTTGCTTTTTACTTTGCTGGAGAATAAACATAGAATGCTTCCTAAAGCTCCCTGTTTTGAGAAATGTCTCAGGGACTGGCAAAAATAGTTGTTAAAATTCGCCAAAGGTATTACTCTGTTCATTGGTGTGTGCACAGAAAAGTGGCGGGGGGGGGGTGTTAAACTCTCTTCTCTCCCTTATATTTTAGTTTCACTCTTAACATTTAGGCTTTTGGAGAACTCTGATTTGAATTCATTTTTTTGTGAAATTTCCCAGAACACAAATTTGTGTTTTTTTTTTTTTTTACAAATAACCCATTGTTTCATGTTTTGAAAGCAATATTAAACAAAATCATACTTACTAAGCCTGAGAGTTCTACTCTTGTATGATATGCATTATACCTTGTTGTGTGCAGTATCTGTGTGTTTTTTTACCTTCGAACTTAGTGCCTCTTCTTTTGAGAAAGGGTGAAAGTATAATATTACAAAACAAATGACCCTTATTAAAGGTGGAAAGGCAATTTTTTGTCTATATTTTAAATAAATTCTTTTGCGTGCCCATTGTTGTTAGGTGCTGTTGAGTTGGTTCCAACTCATAGCGACCCTATGTACAACATTACAAAACATAGCCAAGTCTTGCACCATCCTCACAGTCTTTGCTATGTTTGAGCTCATTGTTACTATTTAGAAATGTCTAGACCCTCCATCTTGTTGAGGGTCTAGACATTTCTAAATAGCAACAAATACCTCCATTAGGGAGGAGTAGACAGACTGGTAGTTACCCAACAGACTAGAATAGAATCAAACTAGGTGGTTAGGAAATCTTGGCAAAGCAGTGATTTCTGAGTTTTTTTTTGACTCGTTATTTGAGTTTTTTTTCATAGTCATCTCAAGTCCTGAGGAGGTTAGATTTATGTTTTAAATCATTATCCTCTTCCTCATCATCATTGCCAATATTCCGATCATTACTGTCTTTTTGTACTTGACTTTTTTTTTTTAAATAATTTCTATTGTGCTTTAAGTGAAAGTTTACAAATCAAGTCAGTCTGTTGCATATAAACTTATATACACCTTACTACATACTCACATTTACTCTCCCCCTAATGAGTCAGCCCGCTCCCTCCTTCCAGTCTCTCCTTTCATGACTGTTTTGCCAGTTTCTAACCCTCTCTACCCTCCCATCTCCCCTCCAGATAGGAGATGCCAACACAGTCTCAAGTGTCCACCTGATACAAGTAGCTCACACTTCGTCAGCATCTCTCTCCAACCCATTGTCCAGTCCCTTCCATGTCTGATGAGTTGTCTTCAGGAATGGTTCCTGTGTATTTGACTTTTTTATGTAGGGAAATCCAGTAAAGCAGGATTAAGCCTGTTATTGCCTTGGTCAGAAAAATAATTGATATAATTTTCCCTTTCCTCTTTTGTTCCATTGAGACCTAACTACATACATCCGTATCATACAGTGGAAGGCCTGACAGGATGAGAGAAGTAGATGGGGCATAATTAAATAAGGATAAGGAAAAATTATAAAGGGAAGAGAGTAAGAGGTCAGAGAGAAAGAAGCTGGATGTACAGCTTTTGTTTTCATGCTTTATTTTTTTAATTCTTTTTATTTTCTATGATATAAGCTCTAATTTACTGTTATATAAGAGGGAGAAATAACCTTTGGATGTAAATGGAGTGGGGGAAATGTTTTTATCATCGATCCAGTGAACTGTGGAGCAGTTCTTTATTTTGCAGACTAATCTTCAAGGAATGTTTCTGCTTTGTGAGCTTTGCTTTCAACTGTTGGCTAAATTTTGAATTGTGGTGGAGCTTGTCTGGGATTTAGTAATGGGGAATGTTGGTAATTGTAGGGTACGATAGAAGCTTGCTGTACTGTGTTTCAATTAAATATTTTGGGGAATTTTCCTGAACCTACGTGTTGCTTAGTCTTTATTTTGGAAAATTTTTTCCCCTTGGGGAAAACTTTATATAGTTGCCTCGATGTTCTTTTCTTGAAGAACATTATCTTGAGGATGTGATTGTTTTCAAAATTCTGTTTTTGTGATGCCATTTTTCTTTTATGGTGGATTTTCAGTATAGTTCATTGCAAAACTGTTTAGGTTTCTAGGTCTGAGGTTGATGAGGTATATTGTGGTCTTATGTTAAGGGATTCAATTAATCTTCCAAACGTTTCAAGACAAGTTAAGATTCAGCTGGTTATTGCTTGATACAAATTCTTGGAAGGGGGAAAAAAAAATTGTGTCAGAATGAATTACTTTTTAGACTCAATTCTAAAATGGCCCAAAGAACCTAATGAAAAGGCAGTTGTCTTAGTCTCTGAAGAAGTTCATTTTGAAGAATGTTTATGATAAAACTGGGGAATTCCACATTTTAGATCTGGTGGTGCCTGCTTTCCCCTCTACCCTCGTTTCATTCTGCACTAGCACTTATTCAGTACGCCTCTACTACACTGGCCTTGTTTCAGACATGCCAAGCTCTTTTCACTAGTTGTTCCCTCTGCCTGGATGTAAATTCTCACGGTGCTGGCTCTTCCTTGTCATTCAGATAGTGTCATCAATATCACTTTCTCGGAATGACCTTTGCTGATTACCCCCAGCATTCCTGTCACATTCTGTCTTAATATTTTTGTGTTTTACTTAGTTGTTTATGTTCTGTCTTTCCCCATTAGAACATTAGGTTCCATTAGAAGAGAGACTTTGGCTGTATTACTCACTGCCATGCCTTACATATATAGTAGGTGATTCATGAAAGTTTGCATATGCCAGTGTGGAAGTGTTTATCTTTTTTTTTTGTTTTTTGCTATAAAGGATATTTGAGTTTACGATGTTCCAGTAATTTTTAAAATATATTTTCATTTTTATATCTGAGATCATTTTTTCAAATGACTAGAGAAATAGAAATAGCTTAATTAGAAGAAAGAACACTGGGCCTTAAATCAGAACAACAGGATTCCCCAATTGTTCAGCAGCTAACTGCATTTGACTTATTCTGGACAAAATCCCTTAATCTATTAGAGATTCAATTTATTCACATATAAAATGAAGAGTGAATTAACATTTCATGTGATGAGGTTGGGGAAGTCAGTAAAGGCAACACATTGCAGGGCTTTGTAGGCTCTGTAAGGGAATTTTGACTTTATCATAAAAGCAATGGAAAACTACTGAAGAATTTTGTCTGATATTAGTGTTACGTATCCAACTCTCTTTTGGACTGTGTGCATGAAATATGTTTTTCTATTTTTTTACTTTCAACCTGTTTGTGTCTTTGAATCTAAACAGAGTCTTTTGTAGGCAGCATATAGTTTGATTATATGTGAGTTTATTCATTCTGCCAATCTCTGTCTTCTAATTGGACAATTTAATCCATTTACATTTAATGTAGTTACTGATAAGGACTTACTTGTAACATTTGCTATTTGTTTTCTATATGTCTTTTTTGTTATCAGTTTCTCCATTACCACCTTCGTTTGTGCAAAACAGATATTTTCTAGAGTACCAATTTAATTTCCTTGTCATTTCTCTTGCAGTGTGTGTGTGTGTGTGTATATATATATATTTTAGTTGTTTTCTGAGTGGTTGCTTTGGGGATTACAATTTAACATCTTAATTTATAACAATCTAAGTTCAGAACAATACCACCTTAATTTCAATAGTATATAAACACCTTGCTCATATGTAGCTCTGTTCCCTACCACTACATTTATGCTGTTCTTGTCACAAATTATATCTTTATACATTGTGTGTCTATCTACCTAGGTTTATAATTATTACTTTATGCAATTGTCTTTTAAATCAGGTAGAAAAAATGTTACAAAAAATACATTTATACTGTTTTTTGTATTTACCTGTGTAGTTACTTTCCTGATACTCTTCATTTCTTCATGTGCAGTTGAGTTACTGTCTAGTGTCCTTGTATTTCAGCCTGAAAGCCTGAAGGACTCCCTTTACCATATGTTGTATGGCAAGTCAGCTAACGACAAACTCTCTGTTTTTGTTTGTCTGGAATGAGTAATTCCTTCATCATATTTGAAGACTGTTTTTGCTAGATATGGAATTTGTGGTTGACAGTTTTTTCCTTTCAGCACTTTGAGTGTGTAATCACAATGCCTTGTGGATCTGTGGTTTCTGATGATAAATCAGCTTCTAATCTTACTGAGGAGCCCTGGAAGGTCTCTAGTACGTGATATGTTGCTTTTCTTTTGCTGCTTTTAGGGTTCTCTCTTTGTCTTTTGCTTTCGACAGCTTGATTATAATGGCTTGGTGTGGCTCTCTTTCATGTCTCTAATCAAACTTGGGAAAATTTCAGCCATTATTTCTTCAACTATTCTTAATTTTCCAAAGATTAGCTAATCTGCATTGATTTTGTGGTCAAGTTCACTGACTCCTTACTCTGCTTGCAGAAATCTGCTGTTGGGCTCCTCTAGTGAAATTTTCAGCTCAGCTACTGTACTTTTGAGTTACAAAATTTCTATTTAGTTCCTTTTTACTATGAGTCAGAATCAACTCGACGGCAGTGGGTTTTTTGGTTTATTCCTTTATTGATATTCTGTATTTGGCGAAACATTGTTTTCACATTTTCGTTCAGTTCTTCAAACATGGTTTCCTTTAGTTTGTTAAGCATATTTAACATAGCTGATTTAAAGTCTTTGTCTAGAAAGTCCCACACATGGGCTTCCTCAGGCACAGTTTTATTTATTTTCTTGTGTGGATGGGCTATACTTTCTTGTTTCTTTGCCAGGCTTGTAATTATGCCATAGAAAACCAGACATTTTGAACACTACAATGTGGCAATTCTAGAGATATGATCTTCCCTTCTGATGATTTGTTCGAGAGCTGAGGGCTCATTTTGAACATACAGTCGCTAAAGTGAAGAGAAGAAATGATGACATAAAAAAACCTGAACAGAAGATTTCAAAGATCAGCTCGAGAAGACAAAGGTAAGATATTGAACAACGCAGGAAGCATCAAGGGATGATGGAAGGAATGCACAGAGTTACTGTACCAGAAAGAATTGGTCAACGTTCAGCCATTTCAGGAGGTAGCATATGATCAAGAACCAGTGGTATTCAAGGAAGAAGTCCAAGCTACACTGAAGGCATCGGTGAAAAACAAGGCTCCAGGGATTGATAGCACACCAGCTGAGATGTTTCAACAAATGGATGCAACTCTGGAAGTACTCACTCATTTATGGCAAGAGATTTAAAAGATAGCTACCTGGCCAACTGACTGGAAGAGATCCATATTTGTGCCCATTCCAAAGAAAGGTGATACAACAGAATGTGGAAATTATTGAACAATATCATTAATATCATATGCAAGTAAAGTTTTGCTGAAGATATTCAAAAGCAGTTGCAGCAGTACATCGACAAGGAACTGCCAGAAATTCAAGCCAGATTCAGAAGAGGATGTGGAATGAGGGATGTCATTGCTGATGTCAGATAGATCTTGGCTGAAAGCAGAGAATATCAGAAGGATGTTTACTTGTGTTTTATTGACTATGCAAACACATTCGACTGTGTGAATCATAACAAATTATGAATAGCATTGCAAAGAATGGGAATTCTAAAACAATTTTGCTCATGTGGAACCTATACATAGATCAAGAGGCAGTTGTTCAAACACAGCAAGGGAATATTGTGTGGTTTAAAGTCAGGAAAGATGTGTGTCAGGGATGTATTCTTTCACCATATTTATTCAGTCTGTATGCTGAGCAGATAAGCTGAGAAACTGGACTATGTGAAGAAGAATGAGGAACCTGCGATACGCAGATGACACAAATTTGCTTGCTGAAAGCAAAGAGAACTTGAAGCACTTACTGATGAAGATCAGGGACTACAGCCTTCAGTATGGATTATGTCTCGGCATAAACAAAACTAAAATCCTCACAACTGGACGAATGAGCAACGTCATGATAAATGGAGAAAAGATTGAAGTTGTCAAAGATTTCATTTTACTTGATCTACAGTGTCCGTGGAACCAGCAGTCAAGAAATCAAGCGATGTATTGCATGGGCAAATCTGCTCTTTAAAGTGTTAAAAAACAAAGATGTCACTTTGAGGACTAAGGAGCACCTGACCCAAGTCATGGTATTTTCAGTCACCTCATATGCATGCAAAAGGTGGACAATGAATAAGGAAGACCAACAGGAGCTGACGCCTTTGAATTATGGTGCTGGTGAGGAATATTGAATGTACCATGAACTGCCATAGGAATGAACAAATCTGTCTTGGGAGAAAGAAGTACAGCCAGAATGCTCCTTAGAAGTGAGGATGGTGAGACTTTGTCTCACGTACTTCGGACATGTTATCAGGAGGGACCGTCCCTGGAGAAGGACATCATGCTTGGCAAAGTAGAGGGTCAGCGAAAAAGTGGAAGACTCTCGATAAGATGGATTATCAAAGTGGCTACAACAGTGGGCTCAAACATAGCAAAGATTATGAGGATGTCATAGGACTGAGCAGTGTTTGGTTCTGCTGTATATAGGGCCGCTCTGAGTCGGAAGCCACTCAGTTGCACCTAACATAACAACGAAGATTTGTTGTTGCTGCTTATTGTAGTTGTTTAGTGACTTTTCTGAACTATTTCTGTAGAATCTGTAATAATACAGACTTCTGTTAGTTTACTGGTTAGCTAGTGATTAGACAGAGATTTCCTAGCCTAGAACCAAAAAAAACTTCCAGTTTTTGTCAAGGGGTTCTGTGTATGTGTTGGGGGCATGCTTTCAGCACTCAGTCAGACAGTTTACAACTTCGCCTTATCCTTCACTTCTTTTTAGTCCAGAGCATGAAGGCCAGCCAGAGGCAAGAGTTTAGGGCCTTCCCAAGGCTTTCCTGAGGATGAGGACAGTCCTGAGCATATGTGTGACCTTGTAGTTTCCTCCGAATTTGACGAAGTTTAAGGGCATGAGTTGGAATTGACTTTTTTTTTTTTAAGGGCATGTCATTCCCCAGCCTTTTCTTCCAAGGTTTTTGGTTAGTTTATTGCTTGCTTGTTATCTATTGCCTCAGGTCATAGCAACTAAGACTTTAGCTTGTGAATGTTTTAAAAAATACCCCCTCCCCCGCCGAAGTGACTTTAGTACTGGGGCAATTCAGAGTTTGGTGAAATAAAGACAAGAGGGTTTTTGAGCTGATCTTCCAGAGAGCCACCAGCTAGGTCAGAACAAATAATTACAATTCTTTGCAGGTGAGGTCTCTTCTGCTCCCTCTGGTATGGTACGGGGAATGTGAGCTGTTGTTTTCACAGCTATCTTTCATAGCTATCTCTGAGCACGGGAGTGGGGAATGGGACCAGGGTAAATTAAAACATTACAAAGTCACTATTCTTACTGAAAATCAGCTGTTTTTCTTGAATAGGTATTCCCTGAGTTGTTGCCTTTGGTTAATTTTCAGAGTTCCAAAAAAATTGATTGTGATATTTTCTTTGTCCATTTCTTCATTGCTTTCACGAAAGGGTGGAATTTGAAGTACCTTAATCTGTTATTTTTGCTGATGTCATTTGAGGACTAGAGTATTCTAAGTGAGATGGGACAGGGTATGTGAAAGGAGTGGTGGAGGTGGTATGACTAGGCTTACATTTTGGAAATACCACTCTCGCTAGCTACAGTGTGAAGAACACAAGGGAAGAGGCTGGAGTGAAGGTGGACAGACCACTTAGGAGATTAATGTGGTCGTCCTGGTGAGGGATGGTGGTTTATGGTGAAGGAACCTAACGGTGATGGATGTAGACATGAGTGGTTGCAGTTGAGCAATATTGAGGAGGTGAAATCAACAGGATTTGGTAATGAGGGACCAAGGAGACGAAGGTGTCAAGACTGACTTCTAGGATTCTGTCTTGCCAACTATCATGTGCTGTGTTGGTGAAACTTAAAATACAATCATGTTTTAGGAGGAAAAGGATGTTTTTCATTTGAGACATTGAGGTAAGACACTCATGAAGAATTACTGAGAAGGTTTTTTGGATACATGGGCCTGGAGCTTAGAGAAGTTTGCAGATGTGTTTGTGAGCCATCCATGTATAGATTTTAATTGCTATTTCAAGGATAGAAGTGCTTTGTAATCCAGAAATGCTACAAGTTTTTGTGTTTGTAGTTTCCTATTTTGTGATATTGTTTCAAACCTGATTATTTTCTACTCATCTTCTAGTGGATGACTTAGGTATCTTCTCTCTGAAACTTTTCCCACTTGTTCCCCCTTTTTTGAACTACCTCTACCTTACAGGTAGAACTGTGGCATTATTACAATGTGTTTTGATTATGTACATGTTTCTATATGTATCTGTCTCCCTTATTATAGTGTGAGATAAGTTGAAGAAAATGACTGGGTTTTATCCCTTTGAACTGCCCAAGGCCAGGAATCATGTCTGTTTGTTCCCCACGTGGGGCCTGATGCATACTGTATGGCCATACAGATGTGGATGCTGAGTGAGTAAATGTTTATATCCCTTGCACATAGATGCTCAATAAGTTTTTTATTAAATAAATAAGTTAATGTCCAATTTTCTGGCAGTTCTTCAGGACTTATTCTAGAAACATTATGTAAAAGACAAAACTGTTTTGCTGTCTATTTACAAAACCCCAAAATAAATGAATAAATAATGTTTCTTTCTAACCACCAAATATAAAAGCATGTAATGTAGTTTAAAAATTAATACATCACCCAGATTTATGGGACCATGTATCAACAGAGCATGACATATACAGAAGTTAAGAGAATTGTTTAGCATAATGAACGCTGATGTGCTATAACTCAGCTTTAATAATTATCAACTTATGGCCTTTCCTGTTCCATCTGAACTTGTGCAAATACCAGACATTATATCACTTCCTCTAAAATATTCCAGTGCACATCTGTAAAGACAGGGATCATTTCAAAAATATAAAGTGTCATTCCAAAAAAAAAAAAATGCCCGTTGCTGTCAAGTTGTTTCTGACTCATAGCAACTGTATAGGATGGGATAGAACTGCCCTATAGGGTTTTCAAGGAGAAACTGGTAGATTCGAACTGCTGATCTTTGAAAAGTAAGTTCTTAATATCATCAAATATCCAGTCAATATTCACATTTCCCCCAACTGTTTTATTAAAAATTTTTTTTTGTTTAATCAGGGTCTTAAAAGTTTCCATACAGTGTGATTGGTTAATATATTTCTGAAATCACTTTTAATCTATGATCACTGTCCATCTTATTTTGTTGCCATTTTTTTGTTGAAGAAACCCATAGAGTTTCCTCTATGCTGGATTTTGCTACTTGCATACTTGTGAAATGCCCTGCATTTCTCATAAAGAGGCTTGGTTAGATTTTTAGTTTTACATTTTCGCCGAGGCTACTTGATAGGTGGTAGTGTCTATGACCATCAGGAGGTGCATAACATTTGACTGTCTTTTGTGATGTTAGTGGTCACTGATGATCATCACTTAGGTCCATTACTTGTTGTTGGATGCCGATGAGTTGATTTAGACTCATAGGGACCCCATGTGACAATGTAGAACTGCTCCATAGGGTTTCCTAGGCTATAATCTTTAAAGAAGGTGCCCTGGTAGCACAGTAGGTAGGCACTCGGCTGCTAGCTGAAGGTCAGCAGTTTGAATCCACTCCATGACTCCGTGGGAGAAAAGACCTGGAGATTTGCTCCTGTGAATATTACAATCTCGAAAACCATATGGGGCAGTTCTGCTATGTCCTATAAGGTTGCCATGAGTCAAGGAGACTCGACGACACATGACAACAACAACAATTTTTACAGAAGCAGATCTCCAGGTCTTTCTCCCATGGAGCTGTTGGGTGGATTCGAACTGCTAGCCTTTTGGTTAGCAGCCAAGCTCTTAACCATTTGTGCCACCAGTCCTCCTGTTAAACAAAACCCATTGCCACTGAGTCGATTCCGACTCTTAGCAACCCTATAGGACAGGGTAGAACTGCCCCATAGAGTTTCCAAGAAGAGCCTGGTGGATTCAAACTGCTGACCTTGTGATTAGCAGCCGTAGCTCTTAACCACTACACCAGCAGAGTTCCCGGCCTCCTGTTAATCCAAAAGCAAACACACTGCCATTGAGTCGATTTCAACTCATGGCGAGCCTATAGGACAGAGTAGAACTGCCCGGTAGAGTTTCCAAGGAGCGCCTAGTGGATTCGAACTGCTGACCTTTTGGTTAGCAGCCGTAGCATTTAACCACTACGCCGCCAGAGTTTCCAGCCTCCTGTTAGGAAATTTTGCAAGATGGCAAAATTCTACCACTCTTTCTTTATTAGCTAGACTATAAAGAGCTACTTTCTCTCATTACCTAATTGGTTACCCTAACCCAAACCCGTTGGCGTCGAGTGGATTTTGACTCATAGGGTTAATACAGGAAAGGCAGGATAAATGCTTGTTTTTTTTCCCTTCTTTATTTTTCCGAAAATTTCCTTCTGATTAGTATCTCTGACCAGGAGCACTTGTGACTGCCACCATGCCTACCATTTTGGACACTTAATGCCTGTCAGGCACAGTACTGAAACCTTCATGTGCATTAGCTATTTGATTCTGCATAAGCAGGTTCTCTGTTATTATCCTTGCTTTATGGATGAGGGTACCGAGGCTTAGAAAGTATTAGTAAATTCTCCCACTAGTACACAGTGGGCAGGTGGCAAAGGTGGAATTAGAACCCAGGTTTGCCTGATTGCAAAACCCATTTTCTTTCACAGCTATTTACAATACTTTCTGAGACTCCCAGGGGATTTGTCGAGCGGCGAAGGAAGACTTTGGGGTGTGCATGTACAGGAGTTAAATGTCAAGAAGGATTTTTTATTATGGTTGCATAACATGATTAAAGTAATTAGTGTTACTGAATTGTACATATAAAAAAATGTTGAAATGGCAAATTTTTGTTAAATATAAAAAAACATCCAGTGCCTTCAAGTCGATTCCAACTCATAGCGACACTATCGGACAGAGTAGAACTGCCCCCATAGAGTTTCCAAGGAGCTTCTGGTGGATTTGAACTGCCAACCCTTTGGCTAGCAGCTGTTAAAATATAAGCACCACTAAAAAAAAATCTATATGTTTTAAAAAGATATTCTTTTTATTCACTGTAAGGAGTGAGTTCTGTTTATCAGTTGCACTCAAATGCCTCCCTCCCTTCCTGCCACTCATGGGCTCCCTAAGCACCTGGGATCAATAGATACTTGTTGTCGAATGGGGGTAGCTAACAGGGAAGCAGTGTTGCCTGTAAATGTATGTTCCAGATATGAGCTAGTTAACAATCTCATCTAAGAGAACAGTATTCTAAAAGCTGATTTGGATTATAGCCCTTAACATTTATAAAAATCCACTCATTACCAAATTGTGTATTTAAAAATCAGTTTTACAGTTTCATAGAAGAGACCTTAGATATCTGGTCAAACTCAAAAAAATGAGTGCTGAGGAGACAGACAGTAAGCTAATAAACAGGCAAACATATGCTATCATGGCAGATACTGATAAGCGCTGTGAAGAAAAATAAACAGGATATGGGCATTAAGACTGAGGGGAATAGAGTGGAGTCGGGGCTGTTCAGATACAGTGGTCTGAGGAGCCCTCTCTGAGGAAGTGACATTTGAGGTGAGGGAAGAACATGGGAGGCACAGGAAATGACAAAGGTGGGAATTTGGGGCTTTTGGGAGACAGGCCTGAGACTAGAAGCAAGAGATTAAGTCACCCAGGGCATCCATAGTGTGCTAAGACAAGCAAACCCCACACCTGAGCCTTCCCGTGGACAGCTGCTTCCGTGGCTTTTTATTACTTGTTCCCCCGCCTTTTCATTTATTCTACTTTGCTGTCCTGTTTCTAGAAAGAATGTGTTTGCATTGTTAACGAAAGGATAGAGCCTGAGTTCTATCCCAGATGTCGTCTGAAGAATGGTGAAACAGACTGGGCGGACTCACTGGGTCCTGCCAAATCAATCCATTGTGATACCCAGTGTGGTTTGGGGGAAAAATCATTGTTTCAGAAACAATACATTGTAGCATATGCCTTTATATATATATATATATTATATGGACCTGATATTTTAAATTTGAATAGTAGGAAATGGATTTCATGTTGAGGTTTATAACAATTTTTAACTGGTAGCATGATCTGTAGTATAGCAGCCACCTTCTTCCTATTAAACCTTCGTGTTGTAATGGTTCGCATTCCTATGAGACAGTTTTCCCAAACCTGTCTTTTTGGAGGAAGTGTAAGTTGCTTTCAGAGCAGGACTGCCCCATAGGGTTTCCAAAGCTGTAATCTTTATGCAAGCAGACTGCCACTGCTGGTGGTTTTCAGCTGCCAACCTTTGGGTTAGCAGGAGAGCGCTTAACCACTGTGCTACTAGCTCTCCTGGGTAACCAGAACACGACAAAAAAGATACCCTGGAGCTTGTGGATGTTTGTTACCATCCTTGATAATGATGTAAGGAATGTTGGTACAAGTATGTTGTCTATCAGTGTGGAGAAGTTGTCTTGCTTTGTCCCTAAACAGAGTTTTATTTACTGTATAGCTCAGTGTTTAATACCTATTTTCCTCCTTTAGTATTTAGTCAGCTTATTTGTTTTTTTATCCACTGAATTCAGATAATTTGACTTTCCACTGATAAAATATTTACTTGTCATATCAGGCAGGACGATAAACTTAGAAATTAAGAGTACTGAGTTAAATTTAAAATTTGTTGAAATGTATTCATCATGATGTAGTCTATTTAATGTCTTGGCAGTGCCTCTGGCTCTTCTCATTTAACATTTTAGGAGACAGACTGGCAGCAGTTGTAAGCTGAAACCTGGTTGTATGCAGGACCAGACTGATAAGAGGATGAGAGAAAGTGGAGAAAATTCGAAAGTGTAACTATGTATGTGTGTTTCCTTAAATGAAAGTGTGACACATTTGCTTAAAATAGAATTTTATGTTGTTTGTCAAGGTTATTATAACTTCATGGTAGCTGATACTAAGACTGAAACTGGCTTTAAATATGTTTCATGGAATAACCAAATTTTTTTCTTAAAATATTGTTGTTATACAGGTGAAGTGTTTTGATATAATAAGCATGTTTTACAACACGATCGAGTCGTTTGTCCCCAGTAGACCTGAAATTGATTACTCAGAGGGAAAGCACGCATTTACAATATATTCTTAGCTTCGCCTTTCTATCACTCAGCTGTCAAGCCCTATGGAATCTAAACTAGACCTGACCAATGGGAGGCCGGCTGCACACCGTTTACAGGATGAGCAGGACAGAGGCAGCTTTGTCACGCACAGCAGCGTCTGTGCTGCAGTGTTGAGGCTGTGGGATGCAGAGTGCCGTGGAGTCCCTGAAAGGGACAGCCTTGAAGGACAGCTTCTGAAGAATAAGACATAGGAGTTACCATATCTGACTCGGGGCTGCTTTTAATCAAGTGCTGTGCAGCAAGGAAGAGAATTTCCGAGCGTTATGAAGGTGGAGAAGGATCCCGAAGATGAAGACGGTGTCGTTAGAGATCCAAGCTAAGTGTAGCACAGCACGAGGGCTGTAGAACAGGGGAAGTTGTAGTGAGAGGGACCCAGTCACTTGTTCGGAGTTTGTCTGAGGGCCAGCTTTGTAAACGGCAGAGATTTGTAACTTAATGCCAAGCGGTTTGCTGTTAGCAACCAGAAACTCAGTCCTGTCTATGATGAAGTGTTGGTTTTCTTGTGCTTCTAAAAACAGAGTAGGTATCCCTTGTAGTCTAGAGTAACAAGCGATTCTCAGCTAGGCTTTTTCAACTGTGTTCTTTTAAAATGGACTACTTTTTTTGGTAAATTTTGGTTTCTTTGTTTTATTATTTTCTTTCTGATTTACGTGATCAGTAGACTGTGGTGATAGAAAAAAAATTTCATGTTTCTTTTTCTGGGCTTAAAAAGCGCATAACAGAATCTTAATAATTGGACAGTATTGTTGTTAACTGACGTCGCATCAGAACGGAAACCAGCGCTTGGTGGAGTAGAACTGAAAGTCCTGTGATAATGTGACACTTTTTTTTTTTAATCATGTTTAATTATCTTTTAAAAAGCCTTAATTTTGGATTTTACAGCTTTTTAGTGCATTAAATTATACCTTTCTCTACCAGCAAGTTTGCTTGGTAATAAGGTTAAAAAAAAAAAAAAAAAGGTTAAGACTGTTTTAATTGCAGGGATAAACAAATCAGTTTAGGGCAAGTATTTGTGTGCTACACATTACTTAATCCCTTAGGCATCTGCAAACACAATGCCTCTTCAGCCTGCATCCACTCCCCCTCCCCAGAATAGAGCCACTAAACTGTTTGTTTTGTTTTAAAGCTGAAGGATATAAAAAAAAAAGAAAAAAAAAATTTATATAGTCATGTCTAAAATGTAATTTGAACTTTGAGCCAGTAAGTAGGTCTACTCTCTACTCACAGTTGCAGTTTAAGTTTTTAAGTTAAGAGGAAGTGGGTTCGTCCCCAAATTTGACAACTTTAGAGACAACAAGTCTGAAGTCTATGTACTTGAAATAAAAAAAAAATATTTTTTTTTCGACTCCATTAAAATAGTAAATTTCAGGAGTGAGTTAAATTTTTAACATATTATCTTTTTCATAGTCATTTTTCACTTCAAGTATTTAATGAATGCATTGCTTATTTGCCAAGAAAATTGGTGGTGATAACTTCTTTTGTTTGGAGAGGATAGTAAATAGAAAATAATCACGTATCAAGCAGTTACAGGATATGCTAATTTTCTTTTTTTCCCAGAGATTTGTTATGGTATCTGTGGACATAGGATTTGCTTTGTAAGCTAAGTGAAAAATAATGTAGATATTTTTTTGTTCTAGAAATAATACTAGATTTAGCCCAGAATTTAATGAGTTGGTATAATATTTTAAAACTTTACCTGTTAAAATAGCATGTATTTTAGTTCTCTGTTCTGCCATTTCTGCTTAATAAGACAAGATCAGAATTATTGTCTTGTGAACGTCTTGAATATATTTTCTCCAATCAAAGCTAAAGAGCGTTTGGTATATTCTCCTATTTAAAAAAAAACAAAAAACCAGCTTTTGATCTTCCTTTTAAATACATGTGCACTGAGTGTTAAAAATTAAAATTTTTTTTTTTACAAAAGCAATACATGTCAAATGTAGAAAAATGGAAGAAAATAAGGCACCGGTAACCTTATTATCTTAGTTAAGTCTTTTTAGATTTTCCTATGTAGCTGTCTTCTTTTTATCCTACTATATAAGCATAATATATGTAAGTATAATGAATTGCTTTCTCTATCGAGCTTATATGTAGAGACAAAAATAAAATTAATTTGCCTCCATAAGTATATTTCCATCAATACCTTTCAAATAAAAAAGGGAGACATTCTTAAAATGTATACAGAGTTCCATTGCATATAAGCATCTGGGGAGATGTAGTCAGAGCCACGTCCAAGAACGTGGGTTAGGGAAGATGCAAAACACAGTGATTTGGAAATTGGAGAAGTGATGGTTGGGCTTGGCCACTTAAGACATTTAATGTCCATAGACCCTTGATTTTTGTCATCTGTTAAATGGGGATGATAATTTTCATTTTCTAGGGTGGTTTGAATAAGTCATGCTTTCCCCGAGGTAGATGTTCAACAATTATTAGTTTCCTTTCTTTGCCCTGAAATCTATTGAATGTGTGTAAATGAATTATTTGTAATTCTCAGTCTGTGTAGGCAGAGAACATGAGAAAAATGATTTTTCTCAAAAGTAGGATTAAAAATGTTTCTTGTAATATACGTGTTTTAGAAAGGTTTTATGGCTCTGCCCTTCTAGTAAAGTTGGCACAACCGGGAGAAGGAAATTCCTGCTTTTCAAGTCTTACTAATGTAGTATGCCATGTTTCCTTTTTTTTCCTTTTTGCAGCATGTTGCAGATTGGAATAAATATGATGACCGACTGATGAAAGCAGCAGAAAGAGGGGATGTGGAAAAAGTGTCCTCAATCCTTGCTAAGAAGGGAGTCAATCCAGGCAAACTGGATGTGGAAGGTAGATCTGTGTAAGTATGACTGTTGATAAAGCGTATCTGAAGGGACTTTGGGTAAACCCTTGGGATATATGTGAAATTTGTCAATTGTGGTGATCGACTCTTTTATTAAAAAAGTCTTTCCAAAGCCAGTATTATAAAAATCTTTCAGTAATCTGCTTTAGCCATCACAGACTAATAATTGTTGTCAGTTTGAAAGATTTCCAATCTAGAGAAAGAATACTAGAGCACTACCCAGGCTAGTTGTTAAAGACTTTGGCAAACAACAGCCTTTGGTGCATTTATAAAGCTTTTTCGTATTCCTTATGATGTTTGATTCTCGCAGCAGCCCATAAAAGAAGTAGGAAAAAGGTTAGAGAGGTTAAATAATTTGATCTAATCTCATAAAAAGTCACGGAGCTGGGATGCGAAGCCAAGCTTCCTGTCTTTGAGGTGTATAAATTACACTCTCTTTGCTTTGCCACCCACTCCATTTTTATACTTGGGTAAAAATGGAGTTTAAATGAGAACAGAAGGGGAGCCAGAGTACCTAGCGTGGCTTTGGGAGATTCCATCATTTGTTTTTCAGTTACTTAGGAAGGCTCCTGACTTGTATATATACCTGTGAACCATGTGTCTTCTCTCCCACCCCTCTCATTTCTTCATCACTTCCATTCCTGTTGAGGATGGAGAACGGGTTAAAGGGTAGGCCCTTTATAACTATACCCATTAAAAATCTGATCTGGGAAACTTTCCAAAGCTAGGTAGAGGTGGAAAGTCTCATTTCCTAAAATTCCTCTCAGTTTTACACTTACATGAGTTTATAGAAAATATTATAACTGGAAACCAGATTACTAAATATAGAAAGGAGCATTAGGAAATGAACATGTTCGATGTGGGTCACTACTTTGGAATGCTGGAAAGATAGCAAAGCATGACCATAAATTAAGTAGCTTTGGGGGAGCAATAAAGTTGGAAATGTTTCAAGTTTCTAGTGTTACAATTTTATCAAGTAGGCAATTTAATAGCTACCAAAACAGTGGTTGTTTTGATTCCTGTCTCCTCTTTTTACTAAATTTTAAACTCTTTGTAGGGCTCAGAGTGTAAATAGTGAAAATTGAATATCTATCAGTGACTTCTCTTTAATTTTTTTTCCCCCCAAATTGCCAGGATGTTAAAAGGTGAGGAATGCTCTTCATTCCTCATCTTCTAACATCTTCAGTGAAACCTTATTTTTTCAGTTTTGCTGATCCCTAGCTTTGGGAGTTTGGATGTTTTGAATGAATGGGTGTGCAGATTTTTTGACCTAACATTCAATTTTGAGTGAGATTATTTATATTAATGTTCAGAGTTTATAAAATTTCATGTAATTTTATGAACTTTGAACTTTAGTTTGGGAAAAATATTTCAGTAGTGTTAGTTTTTGAGATTTTCTTTTGTAGGAAGTAAAATTATTTCCTAGGATTCATTTCCTCCCCCCCCTTTTTTTTACCCCCCCAAACACAAACTATATCCTTTGTTAGTTAAAGCATTTTGTACAAAGGGCATGCCACAATATAATTTCTATACTATGTGTAATTACAAAAATAATTTTATTCAGAATTTTTTGGAAGGGGAGTTAATTTTGAAACTTTAGGCAGAGATAGCTTATACCTCTTGACCTCAGTGCAGTTTCAAGAGTTGAAATATCTGAAGCCTTTGCTGTAGTGACTACAAGAGCCTGTTTTCTTCCTGTTCACCTCTCTCCTAGGGTGCAGCCCTTTAGGGTCCCAACCCAAAATGGGGTAAGTTCACCAAGGTTCCCCACTGCCACTTGGAGAGCCCTGGACCCTGATTCCTGTCTCTCCACCCCTCAAGGCTGTCAGAAGTGCTGTTCAGCCTCCCAGCTGCTCTTGTAGGAAGTCAATCAATGCTGAGTCCCAGAGCAAAATGGCCTCCAATACCAGGCTTCCCTCCCTGGGCCTCTGAGCTTCACTGCATCCTGGCCTAGGAATTCTGTACTATTTGGTTAGCTCGTTGGGACTTCAAGCAGATGTTGAGATTTTGTGCAGCTTGTCTAGTTGTCCTCAGAAGTGAGGTTTGTCCAAATCACCTGGACCTCCCACTATGGAAGCAGAGCTGCAGGTCTTGCTTTAACAGGGGGTAGGGTGAGGGGTGGGGAGAAGCACAGTATTTTTGAACTCTTAAAATTGGCTATATTAAGCTGATTTTTTAATTGCAAAAGTTTCCTACAAAGCACTTTTCAAGTATCCTTTACCATTCTCCTCATAAATTTTAATGGTTGATATATCTTCTTTCTGAAGCAGAGGTACTATTTATTTATAGCACACCAGCATTAATAATGCATCGTAGATTTGTCGTGATTTCTGCCCTTAATACATCATCACTGTAATGTGGATTTATGTTTTGAAGAAAGAGATCTTCCAAATTTCGTGAACTAAGAAATAAAAACAGAAACAAGCAAATAAACAAACAAAAAAGGCATCTCCTGAATTGAGAAGACTGAGTGACTTTGCCTGAAGGAAATTAGCATTCCTTGAAAGATTCTAATGGTGTTTTGCACAGTGTAATTCCCTACTTCACTGTTGCAGAGAGATTAAATGATACCCCAGCCATGTAACAATTTAATTATTCTGCTACAGTGAGAATTGCCTGACACTTAAGAACACTATACTCCTTTTACTAGAAACATTTCTGTTTCTCTAAATCAAACCGAACACAAACCTCCGCTATGTAATAGTACGTGGTCTCTAGTTTGCGTTCTGTCTGTTGTAATACTAACAGAGTGTTAACAGACCTGCATGACAGGATGTTGTGCCATCTAGAAATGAATTTGCAAGCCATCTTCAGATTCTGTCTCCAAGCATTCATTTGTTCAAATATTTGGGGCCCCATCACCTATCTGGCACTGTAATTGGTACTGGGGATTGGATAAGAAACAAAACAGACAAAAATTCCTGCTTTCGCTGAGTTTGTAGTATAGTGGAAAGAGATTGATAGACTGTAAAGAAAATAAAGAATAAAACTATATATTATATTTGAAAATGCTAAGTTTCAGATAGAATAGTAAAGGCAGGGATGGGGAGCTGGGGGGTACTAAAATTTCAGGGAGTAGGGATGATATATAATTTTTAAATGGCGTGGCTAGGGAAGCCCCCCACTGAGAGTGTATGATGCAGAGTGTTTCTAAATCCAGGCACCTTGTGGGGCACTTTCATATCCTTTAGCTCCTGGCACCTTCAGAGTGGTTAGTGTACTTTTTTAGGGGCATGGTTCAGTCCGAACTCCAGCTTAACATCCTTTGCCAAGAAATCCTCCTGAATTTACCAGCCTGGATTTGGTGGAGTACTAGCCAGTGTCAGTTCTTACTGCACACAATATATGTCTGTAAATGTTGATTAATAAAGCGATGGATGATCAAAGAAATAGTGGAATGTTTTGTCTTGCATCTCAAACGCTTGATGGCTTACAGTTAGTTTCTTAGGTAGGCTTGACCTGCCTAATTAGGAAACTTGTTCAGTTTTGCCCATTTACATGAAATTTCAGTTATACAGGTCTGTAAGCAAAAGGAAGAATACCAGGCAATTGGTACTGTCTGGGAAAAAGAAGATGCCAATTCTTTTATGGCTTTCAAGTATAGCTTAGCTTGCTTGTTTTGAAGACTTTTCCTTGTCAGTTTTAGCTTGATAGTTCTAAAGAGAAGGGAAAAGTGTTTTGATCCTTCATTGGCTTCAGCATTCTGCTGTAACTTCATTTGTTTTGGCAATTTGAGTATATTTGAAATTAAGCAAAATAGTCTGATAGACATTCTTCAGAGCATTTTTAAAGGCCCAAACAACCAGTGTTTTTGTTACTCAAATAGTTAACAATATTATAGTATAAACTTTCTATTATTTTTAAAGCTATTGAATATTAGCATATTTCCTTGGTTCTAAGGAGGTATTTCTAGAAAGTACTGTCCCTTTTATAAATTTGGATTAAAATGAGTTTTAAGTAATATGGAGTAGGTTTATTTTTGCCGGTATTAAGTATAGATGTTCTAATGTAGCTTTTAGGGAACCCTGGTGGCATAGTGGTTAAGTGCTACAGCTGCTAACCAAAAGATCAGCAGTTCGAATCCACCAGGTGCTCCTTGGAAACTCTGTGGGGCAGTTCCACTCTGTCCTACAGGGTCACTATGAGTCGGAAGCGACTTAACGGCAACGGGTAATATAGCTTTTAAAACATGTGCACGTGCATGTGTGTGTATGTTGTTTAAAGGTTAACATTAATATAGCATTTAAGTTGATCTTTGATAGTTTCCATGACATCACACACATTTTCTTTTTATTTAGCTTCCATGTTGTGGCCTCAAAGGGGAATCTTGAGTGTTTGAATGCCATCCTTCTACATGGAGTTGATATTACAACCAGTGACACAGCAGGTATGTTTTCTTTCATAGTCAATTACAGAATGCAGAGATACAGATTTTGTTTGGTATTAATGTTCTTCATCAGACCTAAATGTGATTTAAAAAGATAAATACTTAACTTTCTGTTTTTAAATAGTTGAAAACAGGTTTGTTTCTGGGGTATCATTGTGAGGAGAGGTCAAGTTGTAGGGAATTGAGGAGAAGGGGTTACTAGATTGACCAGCAGATGGAGCCCTGAAGTCTAATGCTGGTCTTGGTACTGTTCCAGAATCCTAAAAGTTCCGATTTTGAAGAAACATTAGGAGCCATTTAGTTTAAATTTACATACTGCTCAGTGTATGAATTCTTACTGTCATGAAGGCATTGGTTGTATGTTTTTTATGATGGCGAACTAACTGCCTCATAACAACAGCAGCAATGACGATAATAACAAAAGTAGCTGACAGTTATCTAACACATTTATATAAGTACTTTGTCAGCTTTTTACACGTATTAACCCATTTTGTTCTCACATAAACCCAACGAGGCTTTGAGGTACTGAAAGTCACTAAGTAACTTTGCCCAAGGCCCTTTATTAAATAAGTGGCAGTCGGAGCCTGTTCGTAACCATTATGCCTCACAAGGAACCAAATCTATATTTGTTTAAATTTATTAAAAAAAATTATTCTTGGAAACAACTGAAATCTGTATTTTAGCTGGTCTCTGCCTACACTTAGTCCTGCCCTGTCTGTCTCTTAAAACCTTACTGTATGAGCTTGTTTGCATATCACAAGGTAGATCTTTACGTATTTAAATACCTCTGTTGCTTCCCTTCAATGTATGTGTTAAATTTTCTGTTCATCAGAAATGGGCATTCTCAGGTCTCTGGCACTTTTGACAACTTATTTTTCTACCATTCTATTTTGTTGTTTAATGAAATATAGGATTGACCTATAAAACAGAATTTCC
The DNA here is from genome assembly GCF_024166365.1 of Elephas maximus indicus. Taxonomy (NCBI): domain Eukaryota; kingdom Metazoa; phylum Chordata; class Mammalia; order Proboscidea; family Elephantidae; genus Elephas; species Elephas maximus. Next base: position 60,928,519 of record NC_064831.1, on the reverse strand, counting down.
CTTTCCTGTTTTATCCTGTGACTCCATGTTTCAACAAATAAATAATACATACGTTAACCAGCATTGTGTTTAGAAATGAGAAAAAATAGAGATTGATTGAGGTCATAGTTGAGTTAGTGAGGAAAATCTTTACCTAAAGATACATCAGATTCTAAATCAAAGACTAAACTCAATCTTTCTGCCTCCTTTGAAGGAAGAGAGAAATGTGTTTGTGCTTTCTATTGGTATAGGGGAATATTTATTTTTAGAAATTTTGGACTGATCATACCTCTTCAGAACTGTTCATTGCACACAGTATATTTCTGTAAATGTTTATTGCTTAGTAAAGTATTGGCTGATCAGAGAAATAATGGGATATTTTGTCTTGCATCTCAAATGCTTGATGGTTTAAAGTTTGTTTCTTAAGTAGACTTGACTTGCCTTCTTAGGAAGCTTGTTCAATTATGCCTGTTTGCATGAAATTTTAATCAGTTATACGGGTCTAGAAGCAAAAGGAAGAATCAGGTGGCAGTTGTTGGTACTGTTTGGTGGTGTAATCAGCACGATAAATAAATAAGGCCTTATTTATTTATCGTGCTGATTCAGATTTAAACAAGTATCTTTCTGCTCTGGACCTTTGTGCCTAGTGGCTAATCTAGTGGCTTTTGCCATCCCTTCTTCAGGTCAGATCAAGCTCAAACACATCAAAATGTCAGGTCAGAACTAAGGAAATACTAAACCAGCCATCTGATATCAGCAGATATCATTTGGGCACAAGATATCACAAGGGCAAGGACCATGTCTCATTTGCTGTAATGTCTGTTACAATCCAGATGTGGATATTTGATCAAACAACTCTTTATTTTATCCCACCTCCTTTACTTACAAGTATATATATATATTTTTATATTTAAAGTACCAGATTTCAAGTTGGGGCAGTTTTGGAGTATTTTGTGACCAAGGCCTTACCGGGTATCCATCCACCTTTGGTGTCATTCATATTAGGATGCTTTAGATCTGATGTTTCGTTGATTTCTTGCTGCCATATGTCAGATGGCTGGTTTAGCATTTCCTTAGTCCTCGCCTGACATTTTGATGTGACCAAGTTGCTGGGGGCATTTTGTTGAACAGGGACAGTTGCCACTGTGTCTAACCTCATTATCCCCATTCCATGCTTTTTCTTCCCATGTAAATGCCAGTTATTCTAGTCACCTTTCACAGCATGAAATGTTTCTAGGAAACCTGTTCATGAACAGATTGAAACTGGAATTTGAAATGATCACTTCTGACTTGTTTGTAATTTTTGGGTGTGGTTGAATATGTTGTTATCTGTACCGGTTCAAAAATCTGGGCTTCCTGCTTTTTGTTCCAGAACCTATTTAGTTAGCTACACAGAAACAATCAGACCCAGGAAGACTGATCTAGCCACTAAACTAAACTCATGTAAGACATAGTGAGAGTTGAAAGTCAATTTATTTATCTACCCAGGGTGAATAGGACATAAATTGCTTCTTTTCTAGCAGAATTATGTTTACGAAGTTTGTGAGATTAGACGGAAATTAAGAACATTAAATGACTGGAAGCTGGAATAGTCTGGTGACTCCCTTTCATCCCTCACGATCCAAGAGTGCTGTATGTGCAAAGGAATACAATTAGGAGAAATAATGTTTGGAAGTGGAATGTTCTCTGCAGGTTGACCTTTTCTAGTACCCAAGTTAGCCCTTCAGATTATCTGGTAGCCTCTTATTTAAAATCGCACGTTTGTAATGCACGTTGTATTCGAATAGGTCATCCGGTTTTCAGAGGCACAAATCTAATGAACTGTGAATTTTAGATGAAGCATAAATAAACATTTTTTAGAAAATACCCTTTCTTTGAACTATAACTGTTAACTTTCACCGTTTTCAGTGTCCACACTGCCAATTTGGAAATTGTTATTGTTAAATGAAATTTAGGTATTTTTTCCTCTCCCTTCTTTTTTCCCTCCTTCCCACCTTCTTTTTTTCTTTTACTCTCCCTCTCTCTTGCCTTTCTATGCCAATATTTAATTACCTGCTTTGTCTGTGTACTGGAGAGATAGTAGTGAATAAGGTAAAACTCCTGTTCTTTATGGATTTGTATGTTTAATTTTTCTCCCCGCTTTGTTTTGGTGTGTACATAATCTATTATTAAAAAATCAAACTAGGTAAAGCATCTTAGAAACTGAAACCATGCTTACAAATAAGTATCATGTCAACCTAATTTTGGGAAAAGAATCACATTTCTATGGAAAATTCATGAGGAAAATAATACTTCACGTGTTTTAAATGATTTATTACTTTTTAAGGAAGAAATGCTCTTCATCTGGCTGCAAAATATGGACATGCATTGTGCCTACAAAAACTTCTACAGGTAGTAAAGGGGTTAATACTGTGGATTTATTATTTTGATTGCAAGTAATAGATGTATTTTTAATGTGTTTTCAGAATTTGATATCAAAGAATATGGTAGACTAACTTTGACCATTAGCTTACATAATATTTTTTCCATTATTTATGAAGGAATGTGAACAGTAAAGAGCAAAAATTCCAGGGGAAGTGAATTGCATAACTTAGAGTATTAAAAATAAATAACAAAGACTTGACCTTCCTGTTGACATTAGCTGGAGACTAGAATTTTCTGTTGCCTGATATATGATACAAGACAAAGTGTTACAACATAAGATTTATATTTTCTATGTAAATATAGATAACAGACTGCATGGTATTAAAATCATTACTTAAATTTTTAATGAGATAACCACAAAATTCTGTGAACTAGTTGGCTGAATGAATTTTCCAGTCAAAGACTCCAGTCAGACATGTCCATAAACATTTTTACCATTAAGTTTCACAGCAGAATTCATGTTTTTCTGATTCAGTAGTGCAAGTTTTAAGTCTTGAAAACGAACAATAACATATTTTCTATATCCTATGCTATTGTAATGTAGCATATGGTTTCCTGTTTGGTAGAACACTATCAAATTTACAGTATAATGTTATTATATCTGTTTCATGTCAAAATATTTAGTGGATTGTCTTGTAGTCTTTTGTTTCTTTGATAAATGGAATATTTTAAGATTAAAGAGCAGCTGTTTGTTTGAGTGTAGATAATTAATTGTAAAATAAGGCTCTTCTACATTACTAAGTTTCTGTGTTTTCGTAGTACAATTGTCCCACTGAACACGTTGACCTGCAGGGAAGAACTGCGCTTCATGATGCAGGTAAGCAGAAGTTTCATTTGTATACACACACGCATTTGTTAAAATGGCTAGGAATTTAACTTAATTTCAAAGTTTTAACATATGTGTATATTTTTGTAATTCATGAAGAAACAGTAGTAAGCAATTTTTATCTATCGTATTTTTACACAAATAATGTGCAGCCTGTATGTTTGCCAACTCTGCCTTTCCCCGCAAGGTATTTTCATAAGTTCCATTATGCCAATTTTTTTTACATATTTTAAAGTGTAAAAAAAAAATTTACATTTTTTTCACCTGAAGGTATGAACTTACTGCTGTCATTTTGTTATGCTTTGTTTGGTGATATTGATGATTTCTGTGTCTGTTTAAATTTCTGTGCTGAGTTCTTTTTGTTTGTGGATTTTCTTTTTATTTCCTTCATTGTCACTGATCTTGTGTTTACTGAGTCTTTATGATTTCTTTTTTATCTTGATGAGTGGGTTTATTAGTTTTCTTTGTGGTTACTCTGAAATTTACCTTAATCTTTCTAAGTTTAAAGCAGTCCACGTTGATATCACCTTAACTTCTTCTCCATATGAAAGTTCTGTAACTACACCATTTAGTTTCCTTTTTTTGTTTTGAAGTTGTCGTTTACAAATTGACATCTTTGGTTCCCTGTTTTCAGTTTTGTAGCTTTATTTTACTTTTGAGATTTCTTTTTCTGATTGGTATCTGGGTGATGCTGTCGTGTGGCTTAATCTCCAGCTGTTGTTTGATGCTGTTGGTTCTCTGTCCAAAGGACTCCCTTTAATATGTCTTTTAAGGTTGGCCTGCTTTTTACAAATTTCCTTAATTTCTGTTTATCTGAGAATGTCCTAGTTTTGCCATTGTATTTGAGAGACAGTTTTGCTAGTTATATGATTATTGGTTGGCAGTTCTTTTCTTTCAGGGTTTTATATATATCATCCCATTGCCTTCTTGCCTGTGTGGCTTCTGCCAAGAAATCAGAGCTTAGTCTTATTGGTGCCTCTTTGTAGGTGATATTTCATTTTTCCCAAGCTGCTCTCAGAATTCATTCTTTGTTTTTGCTTTTGGAAGGTTTATTATGAAATGTCTCGGTGACCTTCTTTTTGGGGTCTATTTTGTATGAGGTTTGTTGAGCTTCTTAGATGGCAACTTTATCTTTCATGATATCAGGGAAGTTTTCTGCCAGCAAATCTTCAGAAATTCTCTCTGTGCTTGTTTTTTTGTGTGTGTGTCTTCTCCGGTTCTGCAATTTCGATCATCCATAAATTATTCATCTTGATAGTGTCCCACATAAGTCTTAGGCTTACTTCATTTTTCTTCATTCTTTTTTCTGATTGGTCCTCAAACAAATTATTATCAATGGATTTATCCTCTATTTCACTGATTCTATCTTCCATTGATTCAATTTGACTTCTTTGTCCATCCATTGAGCTATCGATTTCTGCTATTTTATTGTTAATCTTCTGGATTTCTAGTTGCTGTTTTTGTATGGTTTTAATTATTTATTTTATCATTTTGTTCTTCCTGCTTTATTTCTTAGCTGTATTTCTACTTTCATGATTCTCTACCTCATTTTAATCCCTGCTGCTTCCTGGCTGTCAGAAATAGTAATCTTGGATGGGAATGGAACATCCTCAAGCTGATCTTCACTCCAGGACTGGACCTCCCCCTGCCCCTTTCTTTTTCCTTATTGGGTGGTCTTTGACAAAGGTGTGAGCAACAAGAGTTTTATCTCCTGCTGTTTGGTTTAGAGAAACAATTGGCTTTCCTATACCTGTGAGACCCCAAGTTTCTAGGCAGTGTTCTGTTCACTCCCGTCTCTGTTCACAAGCTGGCTGATTCTTGCTTGAGTTCATCTCTGTCTTGTAATACCTTGCCAAAAGCAATAAGCAGCTCCCAGTATGTACCGACAAGCTGGCTCTGTACTGTTGCTTCCCCTCAAAGGGCTCCATAGTTACATGATACACCATCTAAGTTATCACAGATGATAGCTTTACCAAATGTTTGCCACAGCATGAGATCAATCACCAGATTTCCAGCCTGAGCTATGTTTACTCACCACCTACCACCCAACCACTAAACCAGTGCCATATATTTTAGGTATTTGTTACAGTGACACCCTGCTTCTGATAGCAATTTTTGTCTTTGTTAGTTAGGATTAAAGCTAGGCTCCTGTAACAAAAAGACCATTAAAATAACATTGGCTTAAAGAATATAGAATTTATTTCTTTCACGTAACAGCCCTGATGTTCAGATTGGTTAGTTCCTATACTCCAGATGGTCCTTCAGAGACCCAGATTTCTTCTGTTTTGCTTCTCTGACATTATCTCGGGCATTGTGTTCATCTTTAAGGCTGAAACTGGTAGCAGGCACCTCTGTTTACCTGCTCACAGGAAGGGAAAAGAACATGGAAGAATGCATAACCAAATGGCTATTTTAAGGCCGAGACTCCAAAGTAGCACATGTCACTGCTGTCATATTCCGTTGGGAAGATGTGACTCATATGGCCAAATCTAGCTTCAAGAGAGACTGAGAAATATGGTCTGTAGGTGAGCCACATGTGCCAAACCCCGTGTTTATTACCATGGAAGAAAACTACTAGAGCTTGGTGAACAGCCGGCGCCCTTCACCGTAGTATGCTGAGGACTGACTTTCTGTGTTCAGTATATTATAACTCTGGAATTTTTCATGGTTTACATATTTCCATTCTCATTTATAATTGGAAGCAAAAGGTTGTTAGTTTTATAATTCCTGAACTAATGAACTCAGGTTCAGTTTATCTTTTTATTAATTATGTGTTTTACATAAAAGACTTCTGCTTGATTAAAAATACTATAAAGAATTTATTTGATTTTTCTCATGTATGTTTGATTTAATCTTTATTTGAAAAGAAAAAGAATGCTGACTTTCAGTACTTTTTGTACTAATAATCTGTATCAACTCATAAGGCTTAAAACTCATGGAGAGGGGAAACACAACCCTATTTTACGAATTTAAGAATAGTATTTTCCTAATACCAATATACGTTCTACTGTTGTTCACAGAAAAAGTGCAGTGTGATTTTGTCAGATAATTTTTTAACAAATAATCCCCCTGGGCATCACTAAGGGCAGACATTGCAATCTGTTTTTAAAAGAGATAAAAGGTGTTTGTCATACTCCGTGCATTGTGGCTGTTTTATTTAAAAAAAAAAAAAATGAGTATGATTCTTTAGGAAAAAAAACTTAGCTAACACACTATAAGGAGAAAGTCAGTGATTAGCTGTGCTTAAAATTATATGGTAAATAGAAAATTCAAGTTTGATTTCTATTAGCAATGCTTATCCTTAGGATAGTAGTACATTCTTGGCTTCTACATAGATGACAACATTCCTTGGCCCTAATAAATTATACAAAAATTATAAAATGATCTTGTCTAACCCACTTTCAGATAGAAAATTGATGCTTATAATGTTAAACTGAGAGTGAAGAATATGAATTTTGGTAGTTTAGAAACTCAAGAACTTATGCCTTACATGGATCTAGCAAAACGCCATGTGTCTTACCAACAGATGTTCACTATTTATCATTTTTCTTTGTTCTCCAAAGCTATGGCAGACTGTACTTCTAGCATTCAGCTGCTTTGTGACCATGGGGCCTCTGTGAATGCCAGAGATGTAGTAAGTCAGTTTTTGTTTACTCTCATTTCAACTCATGTATTTTAGCTTTCACGTTGTGGGAGACTTGTGTTTAATGTTGTCTTATTTTTCTTTTTGCTTAGGATGGGCGGACCCCACTTGTTCTGGCTACTCAGATGTGTCGGCCAACATTATGTCAAATGCTGATAGATAGAGGAGCAGATATTAATTCCAGAGACAAACAAAACAGGTAACTCTTTTTTCATGGCTCCCCAAGACCAGTTGGATGCACAGTGGTTGTGAAACTCTGCTGCCGTGACTTGGCCTTTCCAGCCGCCTTGGTTCTCCCCTTCCTTGGCTTGCTCTTCCTTGGAACTAGCTCCCACTTCTCACTTTTCTTCAGAGACTGCTAAAGAAGAATAGAAAGGGAAATAGTGGAAGATGACAGGGCAAATGCTAAGTAAACACAGTAGTTCAGGTCTGTGTTCAGGTCAAAGAACTAAAAGAAAGAGGAATTATGTCCCAGTTATTTGCAACTTGAAAAAAGCTTTTTTCCCACCATGAAATTAAAACAAATAAGATATAAAGGAGAATACAAAAATTTGTATCTACAGTCTGCCTATCTACTAGTGAATCTTTTGAGAGTAAAGTAGTTCTAGGGTGTCTTGGAGCTCGATGTATTTCAGGACAGATTTTTTCAAGGTGACTTTGCCTGGGCACAGTGTAGCCTCCTTCTCCTAAACTGATCCCATTTCTGTACTCTAAGAGTCCCTTAGTTTATTTTTGCTTCTGTGTTTGATGCTGTTTTAGTTGGTGTGTACTAAGAATTTCTATTGGTGACTCCCCCTTTTTCTTTCTTCTGTGTCTTGGGGCTTGCTATATTATAATTCTGCTGTTTATGGCCACAAAGTTTCTGACAGTGAAGTGTCTGAAATATAGTCCCTCTATTAACTGAAGTATTACAAAAATGTATAACTACCTACAGTTTCTCAGATTTTATAGATTATTAGTAAAGAGATTGTTCTTTTCTTTTGACCTAATTTTATTCTTTAGGTATATATCCTGTTGTTTGTAGTTTATCAAGAGTAAATAAATATGAAAAAAGAGTCTTTGGATGTCAATTTTCATAGCTTTTTTTTTTTTTTAATAGTTTTTATTGTTCAGAATGTCAAAGGAGGAAATTCTTCAGCCATTAAATGGTTAATGTGATTATTAAGAGAGTGGCTTTTTTTGTATTACTTTGTTTTTGCAGATACCAGAATCTGGCTCCGAGCCTGACTAGGGAAATTGATTTTAAAACTAACTTTTAGAATCGTAGAGGGGTGATGTGGTTGATCTGTGTATAATGCCTTATGTTTTTATAGATCTTATGTTTTTCAAAGCACTTTTACCTATGTTTTTTCATTGGAATGTCACAAAAAACCAATGAGGTAGGGCAACATGTATTATATAGACTAGATAACAGATGGTTTTAAAAATGAATTATAATCTTAGTTTTCAACACTCTATATTTGTTTCTTTTCTTTTCCTGTTTTGTCTATGGCATTTTTAAAATCTAATAACAAAAACTTAGTTGATACCTCTTGTGTATAGACTATTATACTAGTAACTACTGGGGGCAGAATATAAGAGAAATAGAATGTACATAGGCATAGTAAAGGCAAGAATCAATTTCCTTGTGAAAACCGGTATTTACAATTGAAGACAGATACAGGGTCAGTAACTTCATTTCAGTAGGTGTTGGTTTTCTCAGCAGTAAAAGTAGGGGATTGGACCAAAAGTAATTTCTTGGATCCTTCTGAATTTCCCTAGCTACTTAAATCTCTTGTGTTGCGTTGCTACTATCTGCTGATATACTGTTACATGTTTACGTGCTGATGATGCCATTACTGTAAGATAAAGCAAAGGTCCATGTTAACATGGGGTAAATTGAGGAAGGCTTATTTGAGGAGGCAAATTTTATGTTAAGTCTGAAGATGTTAAGGTCTCCAGTTAGAAGAAACAAAACTCTGGGAAACCGGGACCAGGAATCTGATTCTTGTTTTGCGGTAGGAGGGATTTGTTGGGTACGTTTGCATGATGTAGTTCATGAAGGGCCTTAAATAGTTTGGGTTTTTTGTTGTAGGTTTTGAGTCGAGCACTAATGGGGTGAAATGATCAATTGTGAAAGATTTTTGTAGTAATTATTTAAAGGTCATTGAAGGACTAGAATAAATGAGGTTAGTTTGGCAGAAGAAGTAATAAAAGGTATATAAGGTGATAAAAAATTTTAGCTCTGCACACTAAGACACAAAGCAAATGTTCTCATAAATACAGTGATGTTAAAATATAAGATAAAAACGTAAAATAAACTCTGTATTTGTAACAAGTATATATATATATTTTTTAAAGTGGTATCTGTTTTTTAAGAAAGGGGCCTCTGGCAGAACTTTTCTGAAATACCCTCTTGGATCTTTCTCAAGGTCTTTTATTCTTCCGTTTTCCTTTTTAGGACTGCTCTTATGCTAGGTTGCGAGTATGGTTGCAAAGATGCTGTAGAAGTCTTAATTAAAAATGGTGCCGATGTGAGCTTGCTGGACGCCCTGGGCCATGATAGTTCTTACTATGCAAGAATTGGTGACAATCTGGACATTCTAACCTTGTTGAAGACTGCGTCAGAAAATACCAACAAAGGTACCAGCAATTTTCTTTAACTAGAGAAGTCCAGATTAATAAAAAGCAACTTTTAAAGACTTACATAAGAGAACTACATTAAGAAGCAAAACATTCCTACTGGTAAACAGTTGGTTCATCTCCTTCTCCCACAGATTTGCCTGTTTACATTGTAACCATTGTTTTGAGGCAATGTGTGTGGCATACATAACCTAGTTGATCTAGCAAACCCTGATAAAGAACTGAGGAAGAAGAGTCATATAAAGGGTTTTGTTAATAAATTTTTTGGGGGCGGGGGTGAGGAGGAGTGAGGCTCTTAACTGTTATACTGACAAAGGTTTAAAGGAAGAATCATTGTTTAAGCATGACTATAAAACATTCAACAATAAATATTTGTTGAATACCTGTGCATTAAAAAGAAATAGGAAAATACAGAAAAACAACAAATAAAATGCCCCCCCATCTTACTGTTGAGAAGCGTTTTGAGGAATCCTTCTAGTTCTTTATACATAAAATTGAGATCATCCGTAATACTGTTTTGTACCTTACTTTTTTCACTTAATATATTTTGAAGTCCTTTCCCTCATAAATATTTTTTTCTACTGTATGATTTTTTTTGATGCATAAAAGTCTGTTTATTTGAAATCGAATAAGGACATTGACTGCATTGTTAAGGAGCCTTGGTAGCATAATGGTTAAACGCTTGTCTACTAACTGAAAGGCCAGCAGTTCAAACCCACCAGCCCTTCTGTGTGAGAAGAGACCTGGCGGTCTGCTCCTGTAAAGATTTCAGCCTAGGAAACCTTGTGGGGCAATTTTACTGTGCCTTTAGGATGGCTATGAGCCCGAGTAGACTTGCTGGCACATAACAGCAGCTACGTTATTATTTTTTACACTGAAAAACAATTTTCTATAGGTCTTTAGGTAGCATTTAATTTGTTTACAGTTTTTCATTGTTAAAAATAACAGTGTAGTAAATGTCCTTATATGTATTATCCCTTTGGATCAATTCCTAGAAATTGAATCACTGGGTTACAGTGTATGTACATTTTTAAGAGCTTTGGATATGTTGCCAAATTACCTTCCAATTTTGGAGTGTTTTAAATTTCCCACTTTTTACCTGCCTTCTGTCCTAGCATTGGAAACCCTGGTGGCATAGTGGGTAAGTGCTGCAGCTGCTAATCAAAAGATTGGCAGTTCAGATCCACCAGGTGCTCCATTGAAACTCTATAGAGCAGCTCTACTGTGTTCTCTACAGTCACTATGAGTTGGAATTGACTCGACAGCAACAGGTTTGGTTTGGCTTGGGATCTGCATATTGCCAATTTGATAGGCAGTAATGCTATTTCACTATTGTTTTAAGCATAATTTTTGGAAATAAGACTGTGAAGTAGTAAGCATTAGGGGAAACTTTAAAATTTATTTCTCTAATGTTGACTCTAAATTGTATAGTTAGGGGGTGCATATCTACCCAAGTTAACCTACTGTTTCAGTGTTCTTTCTTCTCTCTTTCTCTCTACATCTTTAGGGAGAGAACCTTGGAAGAAAGGACCATCTTTGCAACAGGTAGCTCTTAATTTTAATTTTTTTAAATTATATATATTATGCAGCATAAGTGAAATGCTTAGTAAAATTGGTTAATGGTTATGCATAACTGTTTGGAGTTTAAATGCATGCCCTTATCTTCCTTCAGTTAGTCATGCTCATGCAGTATCTAGCTATGAAGACCATGATGCCCTATCAAGATACTGTCACTCAGCTTGAGACAATGGATCTCAGTTACAATGCACGTATCCAATGGGGCCTCCTGATTGTTGGCCTTGAACATCCAGCCCTTTCAAGTATTGAGATATTGCACCTTGTTGAGATTCTTAAATGATGAGTTTTAATGCGTCAGATCATAGACAGGTTTCCCCTATTCCACAGTAATAACAGAGTCAAATATTTGCCATTATTGGAAGATACTTCCAGTACAATGCTAAGTGAAGAAAACAATTCAAAACTGATAACACATTGTGATTTCAATACCACTGTTAATGTTTTTTATTTCTTTTTAGTCTTTTTTTTATATATATATGTTATTGGATGTGTTTAACTGAGGACCTGACTTGAAAGTAATAATACAATACAATACATGAACTAATTCATACCTTGCTTTTGGGTACTTTTCACACTGATTTTATGAAATCATTGTTTAACCCTGGTTTTCTGTCCCAGTTTGAGTAAATGTTTCATTGTTTTCCTCTAATCTCTTCGAGTTAAAGTAAGTGGAGTTACAGCACTCCCACGTCTTGCTCAGAAACGAGTGTAGGCAGCTTTCCTCTTCTGCTGGCTGTTCCCTTCCAGGCTTTCAGCTTTTCTCTAGTGAGAGGAAGCCAAGCATTTCCTGGAGAGAAAGTAATCAGGTACATTCTGAGCAATTCCGATCATCAGTTCCACGTCATTTCTCTACTTCACATGAACTTGAAAGCCATGTTAAAGCATGCTTTCCTTTTTAATCCATCAGAGTTAAGCAATACATTCATGCATGTATTGTGTCTGTAGACACTTTTCCATCCAGAGCAACTATGCCAACGTTCTCCCTCATTCTTCAGATAGTCTGGGTGGGGATAGAGTAAAATGAAACTTACATTGTATGATTGTACCAGCCATCTCATAGAATCATAGAAAAATGTTTTCTGAACTATACAGACAATTGAAATAAATTATTATTTAATATTAATATGGGAAAAGCACTCTGCTCAATGCTCTAGGAATTATCTGAATGAATAGCCAAACCAAACCCATTGCCATCAAGTTGATTCTGACTCATGGCGATCCTATAGGACAGAGTAGAACTACCCCATAGAGTTTCCAAAGAGCACCTGCTGGATTTTGAACTGCTGACCTTTTGGTTAGCAACCATAGCTCTTAACCGCTATGCCACCAGGGTTTCCATTTAAATGAATACAAGGAGTTAGTATTCTACCAGGAACAGCAGGACTCATGGCTTCTAATTACTTTGTCTCCATTACATATTGAATATATTTATTGAGAATCTGTTTAGGGTTTGTTCTTGTACTAAGGGCTCTGTAGCCCCGTTATCAAGAAGCCCAGTGTTGTCATGAAAATAAGAGTTATTCAATTGTTTGTTTAACAAATATCTATTGAGCACCTACAGTACACCAACCACTGTTCTAAGTGTTGGGGATACTATAGTGTATAAAACAAAGTCCCTGCCCTCATGGAGCTCCCAGCCTGGTGACAGAGATGAACAATAAGCAAATGAATATTTAGATTAATAGCAGATGCTGTGGACAAAAGCAAAACTAGATCAGGGGATGAAGGGGAGTGGGTGCCTACTTTAGGTTGGGTGGTCAGCAAAGGCCTTTCTGAGGAAGTGACCTTTGGGCAGAGTTCTGAAGAAGTGAGGAAGGGAGCCATAGGGCTTTGGGCACAGGCAGAGGGAAGAGCCAGTACCAAGCCCCTGATGAAGGAGTATGTTTAGCATGTCTATGGGGCAGTAGAAGGCCAGAGTGACAGAAGTGGATATGCATAGTGCGTGGTGGCAGGAGAAGAGAGTGGTGAGGTAAGCAGTGCCAGATGTGTAGGGCATTGTGTGGTAAAGTCTCTGGATACACATCCACCGATAACTGAATGTAAGGTAGCAGATGAATACCATGTCCGTGGCGCAGACCATGGCTGCTACGTGGATTCAGGGTGGCAGCAGAGACTGTTAAATGTGGTGAGGCTTCGGTCAGAAGGTGGAGCTTTAAGGGATTGGTTCATTTAGGAAGTCTCAATTGGAGTGGGTTAGAGAGTGGAGGGTGGGGATTAAAAAAAAAAGTTATTTTGTTCTCTTGTTTAATAATTGTTTTATGTTTTTATTAAAGCAAATCTCTAAGCCAGAATAAAGTTCAAAGCAGTAAGTGTACAAAAACAGAACAACTACCCTAACCAGGTTGTTTAAAAAAAAAAAGATCTTTTATTTAGCTCAGGTCAGAGGATTAGGTCTGTTTCTTCCTTATCGCACCCCTTGATATTTTATTTCAGCAGTGCTCAGACAGGTAAATAATTCCCGTATTCCTTCCAAATTAATGTACTTCCCTACCTTCCTGACAGCTTTTTTTTCCTTTGGGAATAGTCGTGATGCTTTATAGTGCAACTTTGTGTCTACCATAAATTCTCCTTTTTAAAATTTAGTGACTTTAGTTATAAAACAAATTCTCAACAATTAGTATTTTCAATTTTGTCATTATTTAGTGTTTTTACACTTGATTTCTTTAAATGCCACATACTTAAAGGTGCTTTCCATTTTGAGGTTTTAAATGGAAATACTGCCACCTTGTGTTGTGTAGAGCAAAATTTCATGTTGGATGAACTGAAAACCACCACTTAGGCTTGTTGTTGCTAACCTGTTTTCTTATGTTTTACCAAGCGACATTTGGCGCATATGCAAGAAGAAGTAAATAGAAAGCCAAATCAGAGGGAGCATCAGAACTTTCAGGTACAAAGAAAAAAACATTTGGTATCTTCCTTTACAGAGAATTCCAGTGGCAATTGGGTGGAGGAGGGCAAAAGGTGGGAGCAAAAAAGTAGGGAAGAATCAAAAAAGTAGGGAAGAATCCAGGAAAGGTAGGCAGGTTGTTACAGTTTGAGATTTTGTTTTCCTAACCAATCCCTTCAATAAAGAATTGACTTTTGATACAAATATTTCAGTCAGTATTTGATATATATATATGTAACATTAGAACTGTGGTATAGAAAGTATTGCGTTAGTATATATTGGAAGCAAATAATGTTAACAACTTTTTTGTAAGCCAATGTTAATTTAAATTTGTCTGTTTTGTGATGTAAACCATAAGTTTATATTCATTTTGGAAAATTATTATGGTAATAAAAGTGATGGTTTGTTGTGTGCTATCTAGTCAATTCCAACTCATAATGACCCTATAGGACAGAGTAGAACTGCCCCATAGGGTATCCTAGGCTGTAATATTTACGTGGGAGCAGATGGCCAGGTCTTTTCTCCCGCGGAGTAGCTGGTGGGTTTCAACCGCTGACCTTTTGGTTAACAGCCGAGCCCTTAACCATTGTGCCACCAGGACACTGTAAAAGTGATGACAATTAATATAAATAAAATAAAATCTAAATTTTTTTTAAAGTATTTTTTTGCTTCGGTTAGGAAAAATAATTTTAAATTAACCACACACCACTTTTTACCTGTTATGTTGGCCAAAGTTTTCAAAAAACCATTATTATGTGAATTATATTGAGGCAAAAATACAAGATTGAATAGTTTATTATGTGACTGAAATATCATTAAAATATAAATTGAATAGCTGTTTTTCCGTATGATAAAACAAAAGCGTTTTATTTGGGTTTTCATGCTTTGATCATAGCTTAATGTTAGTGTTAAGAGAATGAGCTACAGTACTACTCTTTGTAGCCTTAAATGTTTTATCAGAGCATTGAAATGCTTGTTAGTTTAACAAAACCATTACAATAGTATTATAAACTTGGAATGTTTATTAAGCAAAGTTTAAAATGACATATTCTGCTATTTTCTATTTCCAGATAATGCTTTTATTTCTTAATTTGTTGGAATCATAATGATTTGCTTTCTTATTCATAATTATATTTATTAGTTATCATAGAAGGAGCCTTGGTGACACAGTGGTTAAGTGCTCAGCTGCTAACTGAAAGGTCAGTGGTTCGAACCCACCAGCTGCTCAGTGAGAGAAAAAACCTGGCGATCTCCTCCTGTAAGCATTGTAGCCTAGGAAACCCAATAGGGCAGTTCTACTCTGTCCTATAGGGTCGCTATGAGTCACAGTCGACTTGCTGACACACAACAACAAAAACAGATATCACTGGACAGGGATATTCGATATTGTCTCTGTAGATTTTAAGGTATTTGAATGTCATTGAAACTATTGTCTCTTTTTTACTTAAAGTTGTTTTATATCTGTGTGTATTGGCATGTGATAGAGCACTGTCTTTTAAAATTTCTTCTATAAGAGATCTTTTATTATTGTGTTATCTTTATTTTTTAAGGATCTGGAGATTGAAAACGAAGATTTGAAGGAGAGGTTGAGAAAAATTCAACAAGAGCAAATAATATTGTTAGATAAAGTCAATGGTTTACAACTACAACTGAATGAGGTAAATAATCTGCGTAATACAAAAAAATCCAAAAACTATTTTACTACCAGCAACTGTCATCAATCATATTGACCCCATGAGTTGGAATTGACTTGATGCCAATAGCAGCTAACAACAATCATCGTCAATAAGAGTTTTTTAAAATTTTTTATTTAATTGTACTTTAGATGAAGGTTTACAGAGCAAACCAGCTTCTCATTAAACGGTTAGTACACATATTGTTTTATGACATTGGTTAACAACCCCACGACATGTCAACACTCCCTTCTTGACCTCGGGTTCCCTATTACAAGCTTTCCTGTCCCCTCCTGCCTTCTAGTCCTTGCCCCTGGGCTGGCGTGCCCCTTTAGTCTCGTTTTGTTTTATGGGCCTGTCTAATCTTTGGCTGAAGGGTGAACCTCAGGAGTGACTTGATTACTGAGCTAAAAGAGTGTCTGGGGGCCCTACTCCTGGGGTTTCTCCAGTCTCTGTCAGGCCAGTAAGTCTGGTCTTTTTTTGTGAGTTAGAATTTTGTTCTACATTTTTCTCCAGCTCTGTCCAGGACCCTCTGTTCTGATACCTGTCAGAGTAGTCGATGGTGGTAGCCGGGCACTGTTAGTTGTCCTGTACTCAGTCTGGTGGAGGCTGTGGTAGTTGTGTTCCATTAGTCTTTTGGACTAATCTTTCTCTTGTGTCTTTGGTTTTCTTCATTTTTCCTTGCTCCTGACGGGTGGGACCAGTGGAGTTTTAGATGACTGCCTGCAGGCTTTTGAGACCCTGAACTCTGCTCACCAAAGTAGAATGTAGAACATATTCTTTTATAAACTAACGTTATGCCACTTGAGCTAGATGTTCTCCGAGACCATGATCCTCACAGCCCTCAGCCCAGTGATTTGGCCTCTCAGGGAGTTTGGATGTATCTATGGAACTTCCATGACCTTGCTTTGAACAAGTTGTGCTGGCTTTCCCAGTATTGTGTACTGTCTTACCCTTCACTACAATAAGAGATTTTTAAATGATCTATCAGATCCAAGTCATGGTATTGGGTGCTAAAGTAGGTAAACTAGATAAACTCGGGTCATTGCTCTTGAGTTGTATCTTACTAGCGACCAGGACGTTTACATGAGGGCTACTTCATAGGACAGCGCATGACATAGCAGCTTTGAACTACAAATTAACAATTTTGGTCTAATGTATATTTAACCCTGGACTTAAGAAGTAGAGAATATGTTTTCCTTTCAAGTATACGAGGATAGTGGTATTGATGTTCCTTTTATTATACGTTAAATCTTTAAAGTATTGGAATGGTACATTATATATATTCTTGTATATGTGATATATTCCACAATAAAAAAGTTCATAACAAAAAAGAAGGTGATTGTCAATAATTGAGGTATGTGGTAATAACAAAGGACTGAACTGTATTTGGGGCTATGGGGTTGGAGAGGAAGGAGCTGATGGTAGTTGTGAAGAGGAAGAGTGAGTAGAACTTGATGACTGATGTGTTCTCAGAAGAATCAAAAGTACTTCTGAGCCTGGTGGTGAGAAGAATGAACAGTGGTAACTTATACAACAGAGTTGGTAGTGCACAGACATTTTCTTCTCACATCCTTGTTCCCAGTCTTAAAGATATGTGCCTTTTAAAATAAACTTTCAAGAATTAAAATAAATGTCTTCTTTTTTTTGTTTGTTTTTTTGATTTAGGAAGTAATGGTTGCTGATGATCTGGAAAGTGAGGTGGGCTGGTGATTTTATTTTAAACCCGTGATAATGGTTTGTTTATTGAAGATGATATTGTAGTAAAGGTTTTAATTCTTGAGTTGAGATGGAGCACAGTATTTTGTTTTTGGTTATTGCTTACAGGAAAAAACAAAACCTACTGATGACTGTAAATGCATGCCCCAGGTATAGTGGGTTTATCGTAGGCCTTTCAATGGCTCTTTTTTTTTTTGGTGAATATTTTCATGAGAAAATATAAAATGTTAAACATTAAAAGAAAATGTCTGAAAATACTATGCTTTAAAACAACAGAAATGTGAGTTTTTCATAATATTAGTTGTATGTGTTGTATGTTTTATTGATATAGTGTAGAAATTATTAACCCTACTAATAAATAAAGGAGGAAACACCAGTGGCCTAATGGTTAAGTGCTACAGCTGCTAAACAAGAGTCTGGCAGTTCGAATCCACCAGGCACTCCTTGGAAACTCTATGTGGCAGTTCTACTCTGTCCAATAGGGTCACTTGACTCCACGGCAATGGGTTTAGTTTCCGGTTTTGGAAACCCTGGTAGCATAGTGGTTAAGAGCTACAGCTGCTAACCTAAAGGTCTGCAGTTCGAATCCACCAGGTGCTCTTTGGAAACCACATGGGGCAGTTCTACTCTATCCAATAGGGTCGCTATGAGTTGGAATCGACTTCACGGCAACAGATTTTTTTAATAAATAAAGGAGCCCTGGTGGTGAAGTGGTTAAGAGCTACGGCAGCTAACCAAAAGGTTGGCAGTTCAAATCTATGTGCCACTCTTTGGAAACCTTATGGGGCAGTTCTGTTCTGTTCTGTTCCATAGGGCCACTATGACTTAGAATCGACTGGACGGCAACAGATTTTTTTTGATAATTAAAAGGCATTAGGTTGGAGAATTCATTGTTAATTCCAATCCTAAAATAGTTCTAATTCACATTTTCTAGAACACATTGTAACCCAATTTTAAATATAGACTGATTTAGCTGTTTTTATTTCTTTCCACTTCAGAAAGAAAAGTTGAAGTCCCTTTTGGCAGCTAAAGAAAAGCAACACGAAGAAAGCTTAAGAACTGTTGAGGCTCTGAGAAATAGATTAAAGTGTTTGGAGGTATAGACAACTTAATTGAATTATTTCATATAACTCATAGTGGATAGTGGGAAGTTGGCTTGGAGTCAGACTTGAATTTGAATGATCATTCTTTACAGTGTGACCTCAGGTAATTTATTTAAAGTCTCTGAGCTTGTTGCCTCTTCAGCAAAATTGGGATGATTATCCCTTTCTCCACAGAGTTGTAAAGGTTAAATGAGATAATGGAAATTTACGGGCATGTAACTGACATTGAGTTCCATTCTAGTTTCATTCTCCAACCTCCTTCTTTGTCCATCTTTACCTTTCCAAAACTTTATAACCTATAAATTTGTGATGATTATGATGAAAATAATAATAACAAAGCATTGTAATAATGTATAGTGGTATTTCAGGATCATCTCAGAAAGGATTTTGTGTTTATATGGTTCAGTTAGAACACACTTTGGCCAGAGTGGTGTGTGTTAATAAGGCTCAGATGATATATTCACCTTTGGTTGCATCAATTAGTTTTTCCGTATTTTTTAAACAAAATAGTACATATAAGTGTATAAGTCAAAGAATTTTCACAAATTGAATCCACCCAGATCAAGAAGCAGAACATTACCAGTACCCAGAGGCTTTCTGTCGCCACCCACCCTCCCACACCAAGGCTAATGACTCTCATTACATTTAAATGCATAGATTCATTTTGCAAGGCATATATATTTTATAAATGTCGTTCATCACTACAAGGTTGCTGAAGAGGGCGGCTGATTCAGCATGAATCTTTTATCCTTATTGGGGAATATAATTCCTAAGTACATAACAAAAGTAATTTTTTTTCTTTGTAAATAAAAAAAAATATGTGTGCAACTATGGAAAAGAATGTCAAAACATGAATGAATCTCACAGACATAATGTTTGTGTCAAGAAATCAGGCACACAGAATACATACTGTATGGTTCCATTTTCATGTAGCTCCAAAGCAGGCAAAACCAATCTGTGGTGATGGAGGTAAAAACAGAGGCCACCCTTTGATGAGGGGCTACTGGCTAGGATGGGACATGAAGAAGCTTTTGAGGATGCTGGAAATGTTCTGTATCTCAGTCTGGGTTGTGATTACACAAGGTATACACATGCAGAAATTGTGTACCCTAGTGCCCGGTGAGTTATGCCTTGATAAAAAATTTTTTAACCAGAGCCAAAAAAAAAGGCGTGTTTATATGTGTGTACACATAGGGTCAAGATGATTCAAAATCACAGTTTTATAAGCTAAAGAATGATCTGGTGTAGTGGCTTCCATTATTTTTCATGTTTGAAGACTGTTTTAAGGGTAATATTGAAACTAATAGTAGCTAATCTCCTAGCACTGATAACCAAGTGCCGGGCAGTGCTCGGTGCACTTCACACGCATTTAATAAACACATCAAGGTTTGATTATTATCTGCACTTTATACATGAGGAAACCGAGACATGGAGAGGTTTTTTAAAAACGTACACAGGGAGGGGTTTCACAAATAGTGGTAGAGACAGGGTTTGAACCCAAGCAGCCTGGCCCTTTTGTGCTCTTAACCACAGTACTACTTTTACTCTTAGAAGAGGTCAGATGAAATAATAAGGTGTGTATATGGGTCCTTTGAATATTCATCAAGAACTGACACCTGTAATTTGATAAAATTCTTTGTCATCATGTCTTAAAGAATCAAATGTTTTCCTATAACTTCTTTAGACAAACTGAGAGTCAAGTCTGTAACTATAATAAGGTCTAATTATAGAAAAATAACTTGTTTTTCTTATCACAAAACAATGGATTATTAGAAAAATCAGAAAGTATAGTGAAGCTAAAAGCAGAAAATAAAACACTCATGACCCCACCACTCAGTGATCACGCTCAGCACCTGGAGGACGTCCTCTGAGACCTTTTCTTTGTACACCTTTTGGTTACGTAGGCATTCAACAAGTGGGACCTTATTGTGCATCCTGACTTGTAACTTGTCTTACTCAGTATATGGGGGACATTTTCCCCAGCTGTGACGTATTCATTGTGATACATTTTTGTACTAGAAATGATATATGACTTCCAAAAACTAAATTACAGGGCACATTTTATATGTGTCCCTGTATTTATGAAAGCAGCCATTAACAAGTAAGAATTCATCATTTATAAAAACTGAATATCCAGTTACTGTGTCATTTTATTTGTTTCAAAAGGTTCATATCCCACCAATAAGATTGCTGTATTATGTGTAATACTTCATAGGTAGTTATTTCCCTTATGCTTATATTTTAGAACGAGGTTAATTTTTATAACTCATGCATTTGTTTTCATTTGGATAGTAAGGGAAAGGTAATGAACCCAAACTAAGTTTTTTGGACATTTTCTGTGCCTAGGGCCTGACGCCCATATACATGTTTGAGCCCATTTAGATATTACAAAGAACAAAGAGATTAACAGAATTTACAGATACTTTTCCATACCCTTGAGACACTAAGGATCATTGGAAGTGGCATTAATTTAGTTATAAAACTGTGCACCATTTTTATAGTGGTCACATAAATTAGAGCTTGATACATAGCTTGCTAGTACTGATGTACCCAAACACTAACAGATACGAGTGTGTGTCCTTACTCTTGAAGTATAATATTTGAACTTATATTTTAGATACTTTGTATTTGGATTACTTGGGAAAAGGAGCAATCCAAGTATATTGTGGTTGAGAGATCTGAAGTTTCTATTATTCTCCCTTTCTGAACTGATACATTGATGGATGTATTACTAACTGTTGGAGCCCTGGTGACGCAGTGGTTAAGCTCTCGGCTGCTAAACAAAAGATCAGGAGTTCAAATCCACCAGCCACTCCTTGGAAACCATATGGGACAGTTCAACTCTGTCCTGTAGGGTCACTGTGAGTTAGAATTTACTTGACGGCAATGGTTTTGTTTTTTTTGTTTTTGGGTAGGTAAGTCCCTGCCTCAGTTTTATGTCCTGCTGTTGGTCTCCTTTTGGCTTTGAAAGTAATCAGCAATCTAGAAATCCTGAGAGAAGGAGGTTACACTAATATTTCATAGTTAATGAGGTAGGGTTCCCACTCTCAGCAGTGGTAAAGTAAAAATAAGTCCTTGATGTCAATGTGGCGTTTCTTCTTAGAGGTAAAGGAGCAGTGAACACTCTGTACTGAAAATTGTTGAAGTTCATTTGGCGATCATTTTTTTCTTTTGAGCGGTAAAGAGTTTTCTTTGAAACACTTGGCTGCTTTTATTAAAATGCTTAGTGAAGTAGTTTATTCCCAAACTGATCTCTTAAATAGTCTCTAGTGTGATGTCTTTCCCTGGGTCCAAGTAGAATAATACTTAGGAGAAGTAAGCAGTGTCAAAGATATGCTTATAATGATTGGATCATTGAGAGCTAAAATAGATACAGAATTTGAAAATGAAGCAGCATTCACCTGAAGTGTTTTACTTTATCCTTCTGATTTCAGAGTGATCATTTAGCGTCAGGAAGTCACTTTAGTAACCGTAAGTATGAAAATATAGATCATTGCAGCTCATCCAATTCAAGCAAAGAAGAATTTTTGCCGTTTTCGTTTGTCTAACTGTATATAACAACTCCTTGTGTGCTGTACCTGGGCAGATGGAGCTAGGTGCAGGCTAGGATGAGTGCTGTAGCCTCTGCCGTAAAATCTGCTAACCACTGAGGCCAACTTTTTCCTTAGCCATTTATATTTTTAAAATTGCTTATTGTATGAATTACCAAAGTTGCCTTGCGTATTAGTAGACATTTATCTTTT
Organism: Elephas maximus indicus; assembly: GCF_024166365.1. NCBI lineage: Eukaryota > Metazoa > Chordata > Mammalia > Proboscidea > Elephantidae > Elephas > Elephas maximus. The sequence continues at coordinate 60,906,322 of NC_064831.1, read as the reverse complement.
GATATTTGGGGCTTTTTTTTCATGGAAAGAAGCACAAATATCATTTTCTGATTTGGAGAAATCTTTGGATATAGTCTCAATGCAGGTAATCGTTTTAAATTTAGAAATGCCATAAATAATTATTTATGAATTAATTAAAAACTATACATAATTAATTTTCACTTTTGTTGTTTTACAGTTTTAAACAGTTTATCCAGAAAATCTGTTTTTTGTTTCCTAATGGTTATTAAATAATCCTCTAAGTACAGTGGTAGTATTTGCCCTATGAATTGCAAAGAATACCATTTTTTATTTTGACTGTAAGATACTTATTTTCTAATAGTCATGTAGCTTATTCAGCCTAACAATCTTATATTTCTAAAAACAACTCAATATCTACCTTCCGGTAGAATATAGGTCTTTTCCTTACATTTATAGAAACAACAAGGAAAACTATGGATATCTTAGAACAAGCATAAGGAGCCCTGGTGGACAGTGGTTAAGTGCTTGGCTGTTAATCTAAGGGCTGGTGGTTAATCCTACCCATTGGTCGGAGAAAAACTTGGCCATCTGCTCCTATAAAGATGACAGCCTAGAAAACCCTGTGGGGCAGTTCTGCTGTGTCACATGGGGTCACTATGGGTCGGAGTCAACGGGCCGGGACGGCACCGAGCAACAACAGAGCAGAATAATTTACATTGTAAATCAGACTTCTTCTTTGTTTGAATAATAAAGGACAGTTAATAAACCAAATTAATATTTAGCCTACTTCGGTAGGGATGTTTTTAATTAAAATGTCATTTATTTGTACTTATTTAGGAAAAGAAGATATGCTTCTTAAACAAGGTCAAATGTACGTGACAGACTCACAGGTAATAATTATTTTTAAATTTAAATAAATTTTAAAAAATGTGTGCCTTAATATAAAGAGGAAAACAGCATCATGTCTTTATCAAGTGTATATATATTTAGTAAGGTTTTCATATCAAAGAAAAACTAGCTTGGTTTTACTGAGTGTGATAAAAGTAGATAAAACTGTTTCTGGTGCCCTTGAGAGTATTTCTGATGACAGTGGCCTAAATAAAAGATTTGATTTGCAGTTTCGTTGTCTTTGATAGGAAGCCTCTATTCATTAACAGCACCTAGTTAGCTCTTGATATTTGCCCGTGCAGGGGGAGGCACAGGCATGAAAAATACTAAAGGAATTTATTTTGGCTCTGAAATGTATTTTTCCTTGCATTCAAATATATTACATATTCTGTGTTTTGGGCATTTACCTCAAAATAAAGAAGGCTTCTAAGAGGTGGAGTACTGGCTGATTTTCTTACCTCTTTATCTGCTCCTGGCCTTTACTTTCCTGCGGATACAAGGTTTGTATTTTTAGCACCCCCCCACCTCCCCCACCGTGGGTTGGAGAACTGATAAATATTTGACTTGCTAAGGGCTTTTTTTTTTCTTTTTTTACATACCCTTATCTGTAGGCAGGTTGAGTTAGCCTAGACGGATGTCTGAGATCTCTTCAAGATGGAAAATTCTGAGATTCCAAATTGAGAGAATGGATGTCAACTGAATAGTATTTAAGATATGCTAAATATTTGATTGTAATAAAACAAGCATGGACGTTGTGAAGCAATGTAATAATCTGTTGGTTAATTATAGTAGCCTTAATCTAAAGATAATTGGTAAGGTAAAAGATAATTTCGAAGCAGACTGAGGCTTAGAAATGATTCCATGTCAGTTTTCTTCCTCTTGATTAAGTGAAAGGCGCTCAGATTTAACTGAACAACAGTAAACATGCCTGTTAAATAATGCAGTGCACTCGTAGCCCATGGCCTTTATCAGTGACCTAGTACTAGTAAAGAACCTTTACTTTAATAGGCTGAATTGGGGGAAGATAAAAATAGTCTTTTATGATCGTATGTTCTGATATTTGTGAACCATCTCACTGAGAAGTTTAACCATACTTCCTGTTTTGTTAGAATTTAACAGAGAATAAGATGTTAGTCAGATTGTGCCTTCGTACATGTGCTAAGTTCTAATTCATCTTCCTACTTGGGAGAAAAATCTTATTTCTTCATGAGTTGTCTGCCTACCATTACATTGGAGTTAACAATGAGGGTACTCGTAAGTCATGTATTTTACTAGAAATTAAAGGATGTATCATTCTGTGAAATTGTGGATTTAAAATTACAGTACTTTTTATTCAAGATTCTGATGATTTTCTTCAAAATTCAAAGCTCTAAGCATGTTATATACCATAAAACATAGAAATAGTAAATACGTTTTGATAAAATTGATACTCATGTGTGGGTAGGAATTATGAATGGGGAAAAAAGAAAATAGGGAGCAGAGGTGACAAGTATTTTCCTTCTTTGTTCTGTCAAAAATAGTCTTAAATGAATAGAACTCTCCAAATATCACCACTTAAGAGCATATGAAGGAAATCATACCCAGAACTGTGTTTTTCTTACCTCAAAAATCAGTACTATATTTTTTGAACAAACTAATCAGAAAACTCTGACTACAAACAATGTGAAAACTTTCTATAAGTTTGGCAAATAAGTATGTTATTAAGTGTCTTGTTTATGCTTTTGTGATTCATGTCTTTTTTTCTTTCCTTTTCAGTGTACTTCCACAGGTATGCCAGCCCATATGCAAAGCAGATCTATGTTAAGACCACTGGAGTTATCTTTACCCAGCCAAACCTTATATTCTGAAAATGAAATTTTAAAGAAAGAGTTGGAAGCAATGAGAACTTTCTGTGATTCAGCAAAACAAGACCGACTCAAGCTCCAAAATGAACTGGCTCACAAAGTGGCAGAGTGCAAAGCTTTAGCACTAGAATGTGAAAGAGTCAAGGAGGATTCCGATGAGCAGATAAAACAATTGGAAGATGCATTAAAAGATGTGCAGAAGAGAATGTATGAGTCAGAAGGCAAAGTCAAACAGATGCAGACACATTTTCTCGCCCTTAAAGAGCACCTAACCAGTGAAGCAGCTACAGGGAACAGCAGATTAACAGAGGAGCTGAAGGATCAGCTGAAAGACATGAAAGCAAAATACGAAGGCGCTTCAGCAGAAGTGGGAAAATTAAGAAACCAAATCAGACAAAATGAAATGTTAGTAGAAGAATTTAAGAGGGAAGAAGGCAAGTTGATAGAAGAAAATAAGCGATTGCAGAAGGAATTTAGTATGTGTGAAATGGAGCAAGAGAAGAAAGAAAGAGAGGTCACAGAGATGGAAGGCCAGTTAAAAGAATTGGTAGCAAAATTAGCCCTTTCTGTTCCGACAGAAAAATTTGAAAACATGAAGAGCTTATTATCGAATGAAGTGAATGAGAAAGCAAAAAAATTAGTAGAGATGGAAAGAGAGTATGAAAAATCTCTTAGTGAAATTAGACCGTTAAAGAGAGAACTTGAGAACTTGAAAGCCAAGCTTGCTCAGCACGTCAAACCAGAGGAACACGAACAGCTCAAGAGCAGATTAGAGCAGAAATCAGGAGAACTTGGGAAGAAGATCACTGAATTAACATCGAAAAATCAGATGCTACAAAAGGAAATTGAGAAGGTTTATCTGGATAATAAACTCCTCAACCAGCAAGTACATAACTTAACAGCTGAAATGCAAAATCATTATGTTCCTTTAAAAGTAAGCGAAGAAATGAAAAAGTCACATGATGTGATTGTTGAAGGTTTGAATAAAAAGCTTTTAGATATCACACAAAAATATTCTGACAAGAAGTTAGAAATGGAGAAGTTGCTGATGGAAAATGACAGTTTAAGTAAGAATGTTAACCACCTGGAATCTGTGTTCATACCTCCTGAGAAACATGAAAAAGAGACAATGGCTCTGAAATCCAATATTACTGAACTTAAAAAACAACTCTCTGAACTTAACAAAAAATGTGGTGAAGACCAAGAAAAGGTACATGCACTCGTGTCTGAAAACACTAACTTGAAAAAGACTCTCAGTACTCAGTATGTGCCAGTTAAAACCCACGAAGAGGTAAAAACCACACTGAGCAGCACGTTAGATAAAACTAACAGAGAATTATTAGAGATGAAGAAAAAAACTGAAGATAAAAATCAGGACTTTCTAAAAATAAAACACGAGAATGATATATTAAAAAGAAACCTGGAAAACACTCAGAACCAAATGAAAGCTGAGTACATCAGCCTAAAAGAGCACGAGGAGAAGATGAGTACTGTAAGTAAGAGCTTGAAAAAGGCACAGGGTAATAGTGCCGAGCTATTGGCCAACTACAACAAAGGCCAAGAAGAGATTGCGAGGCTGCATGCTGAAATCGAAGCCCAAAAGAAGGAACTTGACACAATACAAGAATGCATTAAGCTAAAATACACTCCAATTATCAGCTTCGAAGAGTGTGAGAGAAAATTTAAAGCAGCAGAGAAAGAACTAAAAGAACAGTTAGCAGAGCAGACCCGAAAGTATAGTGCCAGGGAAGAGGAGGCCAAGAAATGCAAACAAGAGATTGACAAGTTAAAGAAGGAGATTCTCTCCCTTCAGAAAGATTTAAAGGAGAAGAGTGTTCTCATTGAGAATTCTCATGAAATGGAAAGAGCTTTAAGCAGAAAAGCAGAAGACCTAAACAAACAGTTGAAAGACCTGTTACAGAAATACACAGAGGTAAAGAATGAGAAAGAGAAGCTAGCAGAAGAAAATGCCAAACGGACCCCTGAGATACTTGCAGCACAAACTCTTTTGCAAAAACAGCCTGTTCCGTTGGAGCAGGTTGAGGCCCTGAAAAAATCTCTGAATGGTACAATTGAGAATCTAAGGGAAGAGCTGAAGAATAAGCAAAGGTGTTATGAGAAAGAGCAGCAGACAGTGACCAAACTGCACCAGATGCTGGAGAATCAAAAGAACTCTTCTGTGTCCCTGGTGGAGCATTTGCAAATTAAGGAAGCATTTGAGAAAGAAGTTGGAATCATAAAAGCTAGCTTGAAAGAAAAGGAAGAAGAAAGCCAAAACAAAACTGAAGAAGTCTCCAAACTCCAGTCTGAGGTTCATAAGACTAAACAAGCATTAAAAAAATTAGAGACTAGAGAGGTAGTTGATTTGTCTAAATTTAAAGCAATGAAAAGTGATCTGGAGGCACAAATTTCCAACTTAAATGAAAAATTGGCCAACCTGAATAGAAAGTATGAGGACGCTTGTGAGGAGGTTTTGCATGTGAAAAAGAAGGAACTCTCTGCAAAGGATGAGAAGGAATTACTACATTCTAGCATTGAGCAAGAAATCAAGGACCAGAAAGAACGATGTGATAAGTCCTTGACAACAATCACGGAGTTACAGAGAAGAATACAGGACTCTGCTAAACAAATCGAAGCAAAAGATAATAAGGTAGGCACAAGGTAGTCTGCTTGGCTGTGATAGAAAAACCCAGAGCAGAACTGGCAGAGTAGAAGGAGGATAGGACTCTTTGCCATAGTATTAAGGAGCCCTGGTGGTGCAGTGTTTAAACGCCCGACTGCTAACAGAAAGGCCAACGGTTCAAATCCACCAGCCGCTCAGCAGGAGAAGGGTGTGGCAGCTTGCTTCCGTAGCAATTACAGCCTTGGAAGCCCTGTGGGACAGTTCTACCCTGTCCTGTATGGTTGCTAGGAGGTGGGATCAACTCGACAGCAACTTTTTTTTTTCTTGCCATAGTATTACAGAAAAGTGTTAATAAAGTGACCATTAAGTGCTACCTTTCCAGTTTAACTACTGGTGTGCAAAAAAAAAAAAGAAAAATCTGAATTAAAAGAGAAAGTAAAGTCGCATACACAAAAATCAAAACCATTTTTCTGTCTGTTTCCTTAGCTGGTACAGTCACGGACTGAGGAAAGGTGGGCAGAGTCAGGGTTCCCTGGCTTCCTATGTGGATGGTTTTAGGGCATTTTTTTGAAGTGTTCCCTTAGCTGGTACAGTCACGGACTGAGGAAAGGTAGGCAGAGTCAGGGTTCCCTGGCTTCCTGTGTGGATGGTTTTAGGGTATCTGAAGTGTTCCCTTAGCTGGTACAGTCACGGACTGAGGAAAGGTGGGCAGAGTCAGGGTTCCCTGGCTTCCTGTATGGATGGTTTTAGGGCATCTGAAGAATGGGAATGGAGAGGAGCAACAAAGCTGTTTCTGGGCTGCAGGAAGCCAAGGACACTGGGGAGCATCCGAAGCTTGGTCTTAGCGCTCACCCATGCTAGTAAACCCAGCCTCCAAGTCATTGCACCTTTGTCCCCATATCTTTCTACAGACTGGTTCCCTTGCTCAGAATGCCCTGTCCCTCCTTCCTATTGAGCTCAATCCTGTACGTTCTTTAAGACACGTTTTAGCACCAACCCTCCTTCCTAAAGCCTTCACTGTCCAATCTAACCTACAGGAAATTGCTCCTCTTCCAAAATGTGTGGTTTATTTTGGGCTTTGCCGTCTGTTTAAAGCACTTAGATCACTGTGTTAGATTTCTGTGATTGGCCTTCCCAACCAGTTTTTAATTGTTTTATTGTGGTGAAAAATAATATATAACAAAACATTTGCCGGTTCAACATTTTTTACACGTACCATTGATTACGGTCGTCATGGTACACAACCGTCACCACTGTCTGTCCCCGAATTACTCCACCACCATTAACAGAAACTCGGTGCCCAGCCAGATGGGTCTTATAACCTGTCTTTCCTTCTCACAGTACTATTTACTGAATAGGTGCTCAACAGGATTTTTGTAGTTACAAAAATAAGCAATAGTTATATATAGTTACATGAAGTGTGAACTATGAAGACAAGAAATCAGGGAAATAGAGCACAGGTGATTTTCCTACAATGATTATTTAGTGTCTTCTACATGCCAGGTACTACTACGTTCAGTGCTGGGGATACAGCGATGAATAAAAGCAGACACAGCCCCAGCCCTTCTTTGTGGAGAGGTTCAGGCACTAATCTTCAGGCCCATCTGCCAATGTAACTCAGCATGTAAATGCCCTTAGCTTGTTTGGAAGGGGGTTATGAATATAATAATGTATAATTACAATAGCTGGTTACTAATATCTGCTTAGAGTCCCTGGGTGGCACAGATGGTTAAGAGCTGGACTGCTAGCTGAAAGGTTGGCAACTCACACCCATCCAGAGGCACCTCGGAAGAAAGGCCTGGGAATCTGCTTCCGAAAGGTCACAGCTTTGAAAACCATAATGGAGCAGTTCTACTCTGCACACATAGGGTCACAGTGTATCAGAATTGACTCGGTGACAGCTAACAACAACAACATCTACTCATAGCCATTGGCACTTCTTGGGCGTATACTATGTGACAGGCATATACTTATGATTGCGTGTGATTTTCTTAACTCGGAAAGGCTTCACCCCTTTCACTAATAAACGAAAGTTCAGAAAAATAAAGGAATTAGCCAAGTCACATAGCTAATGTCGGATTGGTTTGACTTTAAACCCTGTGTGCTTTACACTACTCTAAAGAGCCTCCCTCACTTTTTCTTAAGACAAGGTAGTCTAAAAAATGCATATTTTTGAAGGAACAGAGCACGTAAGTTAATTCTAGACTTAACACAAGCCATGCTTTTTTACGTTTCAGACTTTGTTGGAGGGGATGCACCCTGCTTTCCTGTGCTCCAGCTCTGACCTGGAGGAGTTCATTACCTTCATAGGCAATTAGAGATTATCTAAAAATCAGGAAGACTCATGTCATGGTTAAATCTTATGAATAAATAATATTTATTCTTAATTTGGTAATGCCTCTATAAGGAATTTAATTAGAGAAATCAAGGTATATACTGTGTTTATTATCCATAACAATCTTGACAGTATTCGTACCGCAGTTTTCTGGCATGTAAAGATCAGTTTTATGTCTCAAATAATGAATGATTTCTGTGCAGAGATGTCAGTGTAAATGCATAAGTAAATAATGTGTTTCTTCTACTATTTTTTTTTTTTTATAAGATAACTGAACTGCTTAATGATGTTGAAAGACTAAAGCAGGCCCTCAGCGGCATTTCACAGCTCACCCACACGAGTGCGAGTCCCAGCAAGAGACAGAGTCAGCTGGTTGAAACCCTGCAGCACCAAGTGAAATCCCTGCAGCAGCAGCTGGCTGTAAGTCACGGACCAGCGGGGCTTAGCACTGACGCATGCCATTTTACGTTTCTGTTTTGGTCCATTTGTGAAAGCTTGTTTAGAAATGAAATTGATTTGTGAAAGTGTTCAGGATGTGCTAAAAAGTATCCATACTAACAATATAATAATATCATTTATTTGGTGCCTACTAGGTGGGTATATGCCAAAACTCCATGGGGGCAGTTCTACTCTGCTGTATAGGGTGGCTAGGAGTCAGAATTGACTTGATGGACAAATGGGGCCCTGGTGGCATAGTGGTTAAGAGCTGCGGCTGCTAACCAGAAGGTTGGCAGTTTGAATCCACCAGCCGCTCCTTGGAAACCCTATGGAGCAGTTCTCTTCTGCCTGTAGGGTCACTGTGAGTTGGAATTGACTCTGGCAACAGGTTTGGCTTGGTGTTTTGGTATATGCCAAAAGAGCTCTGATGATGCAGTGGTTAAGCACTCGGCTGCTAATGGAAACGTCAGTGGTTCGAACCCACCAGCTGCTCTGTGGGAGAAAGATGTGGCAGTCTGCTTCTGTAACAATTACAGCTTAGAAAATTCTATGGAGCAGTTCTACTCTGTCCTGTAGGGTTGCTATGAGTCGAAATTGACTTGATGGCATTGAGTTTTTTTAATATGCTCAGCACTACACTAAACGTTTCACATACTTCATCTCTAAACTTTATCTTCATCCCAGTTCTAGGAGGCAGGTTTACTCTCCCCATTTAGTTCTTGAAGAAACAAAGATCGAAATACTTGATGCCTGGAGTCTTAGAGCTACTGTCTAAACCTGGGTCTAGCTGACTCCAAATCCAATATCTTTCCCATTGCAGCACTTTCTCTAAAATATTGATCCACTAAACAAAGGGAGTTTTCTTAGAGTTCTTTTATCCTTATGAATAAAAATAGGCATTCCTATGGTTTTATGGAGCCCAGGTGGCACAGTGATTTAAGCGTTCAGCTGCTGACCAAAAGGTCGGCAGTTCAAATCCCCCAGCCATTCCTTGGGAACCTTAGAGGGGTGGCTCTACCCTGTCTTATAGGGTCTTTATGAGTTTGGTTTTATACCTTATGTACTTGGATGTGGTATTAAAAGGAAAGCATGTGGATCCAGAGCTCAGTTCTAAGCCCTGCCTCTTAAAAGCTGGTGACACATGGAATGTTCTCCTTAACTCTGAGCCCTTGGCTTCCTCATCCGCCAAATAGCATAGGAAGAACTGATTACTTGTTTGTTTATTTGGTTTTGTAATTAAACGAGCTAATGTAAACCCTGGTAGCGTAGTGGTTAAGTGCCATGGCTGCTAACCAAAGGGTCGGCAGTTCCAATCCACCAGGCGCTCCTTGGAAACTCTGTGGGGCAGTTCTGCTCTGTCCTATAGGGTCGTAATGAGTCAGAGTTGACTCAACAGCACTGGGTTACTGGGTAGAGCGCACCAAAATGCTGAGTAAAACTTAGCACCAATGAGATGTTAAATGTTGCTAGTATTTTTCTGTTCTGTAGGAATTGACTGGGAATTGCTTTTGAGTAGAAGAAAGTGATTTTGAAAAGTGTTCAGTTTTTAACACTGCTGGACTACAGATTAATGATGACAGATTGCTGATTTAGATTTTATCCAAAGGATATGATATTACCTTTAATATTCTGAAATATTTATAAATATTTATGTTCATGACACAGTGCTAAGCACGGTTAGGGATAAAGAGAGTATACGGTACTTTACCCCTAAGGAGTTGTGAGTAATTAGGCAAAATACAGATATATGAAAAGTAAAGACAAGAAATGTCAAATATGGAATTGAGAACGCAGTTCCAGATTCTAGGTGATATGAGTTCCAGGAAGAACAGATCACTCGTGTTGGGAGCTAGTTTCAAAGAGGAAGGGAGTACCTAGCCTAAACTTGCAAGACAGACGGTGTTTTGATAGGTGAAAAGAAAATAGAGGATCTTCCAGGCAAAGAAGAGCATGTGAAGAAGAAAGGCACGGGGGTGGAATACACGTGGCATGCCCTGGGGGCCATAAAAGGCTGACCAGGCTGGCTAGTAATGGGAGCTGTATTTGAGACCCAATTGTGGAAGATATTAAGAACCAAGGTGATGAATTTGGAGTTTCTTATGTCTAAAGATGTGTCACTAAAGAGTTTTGAGCCAAAGTGATGTCGGGAAAGAGATACTGCAGTCTTGGGAGCATGGTAGGGAGTATGTCTAGAGATAATAGGGAGTCAAAATAGGACATTTCAGTAATCTGAACTATAAATTGATAGGTGTCTGGGCTAGGTTTGTGGCATTAGATGTGAACCAAAGGCAATAATTTCATGTTACATAGGATAAGTGGTATTGGTTTCACACAGGGCTTCAGACCCCCTGCTGAGAATTTCCATTTATAACAAGCTTCCAGGAAGTTACACATAAGAATCACCTGGGGATCTTGTTAAAATGTAGATTCTAATTCAGTATATGGAACTAGTTTGAAGCCCAGGTTTCACTCTGAATGTTCACATGCAGCCTTTAGAAAAATGGATTCTATTGTTATGTCATGGAATTCTCCAGCTGGTGGGTTCAAGATGGCTGGATACGAGGAGTAGCAGGAGCACTGCTTTAATCCTACTACTCCATTGAAGCATTAGGCCTGAGGAGAGCACTGTCCTAAGCCACCATGCATCTGATAATGAGAATGCTAATTTCCTTATCTTTCCATCTCTTCCCATTTCCAGGATGCTGACAGGCAACACCAAGAAGTAATTGCAATTTATCGGACACACCTTCTTAGTGCTGCACAGGTAAAGAACCGTTTTCTCTTCCAGAAAGGAAATAGTTTCAGAGCATTTTCTTTTCTTTTTTATTGTTTTTTGAAAAAAGTTTTTTTTTCTTATTTTCAAGTAAATTTATGTGAAAGCAATTGATATTTAAAGTAGCTGTACCCCATATGCTTATTTAAAAATAATTTCATTTCTTATAATTGTGATTGTATATCTTCCAGAGACATTTACAAAGCTATATGGCAACACAGCATCTTAAATTTAGTGTTGTCTCCATCTGCTTGTCACTCAGTTTGTAGACAGTTTGGCAACATATGTTGGCATCACACAGCAATGGTGTTGCTAGCGGGCACGATACCGCGACATCCGCACGTGGCTGTCAGCTAAGAGAGGAGAGTGGAAAGGACTTCATATGTTTCTTGATAGCTCAGGAGTATTTCTTTGAAATGTAGAGAGTGCTATAAAAGTGCAAAAATGACAAGTAGGATCTGCATAGAATTGTAATAATTAAGGGAAAAGAGTGTTCTGTTAGATGGAGCCCTGGTGGTGCAGTGTTTAAGAGCTCATCTGCTAACCAAAAGGTAGGCAGTTTGAATCCAGCAACCGACGGCAATGAGTTTTTTTTTTTTTGGCCGGGGGGGCAGTTAGAAGCTCATCAATAGTATATATTGAGCCTTAAGCTCAGTGCGGCATAAGATGAAGAAATCCCATCTTTGGGGTGTGCTTAGAAAGCTATTTGAAAAAAAAAAAGTACTAAAAAAGTGATTAAAATACAAAGGATACTATACTTAAGGCTCTATAGAAACCCATCTCCAGAATTCTCAGAATAGGTTTTTCAGGAGGATGTACTAAAGGGCCAAAATGCTGGAACAGTAGGTAAGATATAATAGAAATTGTTTCAGAATTTTCAGTGTATCAGGCCACACTGTAAAAAAATAAATAAATGGAAGGTAGTTGTTGAGAGAAAGCTTCCAAGAAAGGTCATTAAAAAAAAAAAAAAAAAAAACTAGGCAAAAATAATAAAAAGGAAGAATCTTTATGACATCAAATTCTTAAAATCAAAAAGCCTACCCTTTTCATAGGAGCTGGAGAGGGAATCAGTGAAAAGGATGACTGGTATGATAGAGGAAGGTAGCTTTGGCTGCCTCCCTTTTGAAGAGATGGAAGATAAGCTAGGATTTGAAAGTATATTGCAATTATTAGAGAAGACTGTCAGTGGACACCAACATAGGGAGTATGTTTGTTGTTGTTGCTAGCTGCAGCTCATGGCAACCCCATGTGTGTAGAACAGAACTGCTCCATAGGGTTTTCATAGCGACTCTATAAGACAGAGTAGAACTGCCCCATAGGATTTCCAAGGAGCAGCTGGTGGATTTGTACTGCCAACCTTTTGGTTAGCAGCACTCAACCACTGTGCCATGACGGTGGTGGGTTTGATTTGGTGTTATAGGGTTTTCAAGACTGTGACCTTTTGGAAGTAGATTGCTAGGCCTAGCTTCCAAAGCGTCTCTGGGTGAGTTCGAACCACCAACCTTTCAGCTAGTAGTCAAGCGTTTACCCATCTGTGCCCCATCTAGGAACTGCTATAAGGGGCTTAGGAGAGGAAAATAGTATAAACGCATGGGAGATCTTCATTAGAGAGGGTGAGGAACTCGCCCAGATCTGGTATCGGGCAGCGGAGGAAGAGCACACTTGCCTGAAAGATACTTGCTACTGACTACTAATGAAACATACAGAAACAAAGGGCATCTTAAATACTCCTGCCTTCTGGCATCGTAAAGTTAACTAAGAAATTCAGTTTAGTCAACTATGGCTAATGTTCAAAATTGAAACAGCCTGCTGTTATAGAAACAGATTTTGGAAGCAAAACTTTTTATATTAATAGAAAATATTTCAAGTGCTCAAGTGAAAAAAAAGAAGGGGGAGGGCTTACAAGCCCACCATATTGACTTTTTGCGTTTAATCAACCCCTGGCCATCTTTTTAAGTTTGAAATGTTTCTAAATATAAATGGCTAATGTGCATGTGAGGAGCCCTGGTGGCGCAGTGGTTAAGTGCTTGGATGCTAACCAAAAGGTCGGTGATTCCAACCCACCATCTGTTCTGCGGGAGAAAGATGTGGCAGTTTGCTTCCCTAAAGATTTACAGCCTTGGAAACCTATGGGGCAGTTCTCCTCTGTGCATATGCAAAGATATTCAACCCCACCAGTAATGGGAGGAATGCAAATAAAAAAGCAGGTACCACTTTTCACCTGTGGGACTGGCAAATATTAAACAGAGTGGTAGTCTGTAATGTTGGCCAGAGTGTTGGGGAAATGGGCATATATACCCTATGGGTGGGAGTGTAAATTGTTATAATCTCTTTAGGAGGCAGGACCCGGCAGCATTTCGTTCCGTTGTGCTTAGGGTCGCTATGAGTTGAAGCAGGCTTGATGGCACCCAGCACAACCACAAAGTGAAAAACTGAGCGTTCTTTTTGACCCAGCAATTTCTTCTGTAGGAATCGATCCATGAAGATCAGAGACACCTTAAAATGTCCATCATTGAGGGAACGGGTAAAGAAATTATGATACATCCATACCACGGAATATTAGACAGTAAATGAAAATAATTAGGTCACTTTAGACAAAAATTTCCGTGACACTTAAATGAAATAGCAAGTTGCAAAATATTATATGATTCTGTTTATATAAAAATATACATATGGGGATTTTTTCATAAATTACTTGTCTAATTTAAAAAAAAAAAATTTTTTTTTTCCTTGTAGTCTGCTTTGCTTATTTATAACTTATACCGCCCCTGTCATCCAGGGCCTTTATTAAGAGAGAGAGAGGTTTGTCCATCTGTTTCCTGATGGAAGATGTTAAGAGCAACTGGTGTGCACCACTTCTAAACTAGCTTTCTTTGTTTCCACTGTAGAGCATTACTCCCTTTTCCAGTAATTCCTTTAGAGTATCACCACAATGGTGAGGATTTAGCATTTGCCGAATCACAACCGCTTATGTTGTTATAAAGCCTTGTCTTTAACATTCTTATGTAAATGAAGATGACGTAAAATATTTCTCCCCTTCTTCTTTCTCCAAGGGTCACATGGATGAAGACGTCCAGGCAGCCTTACTGCAGATCATCCAGATGCGGCAGGGGCTTGTGTGCTAGCGATGAGCACTCACCGCCACTGTCCGCTTTGTCTTGCTGGTGCTGAGCATTCTGTGTGCAACTCCACACCTTGCTGGGCCTTACTGTGCTAAGCATCATTAAAATAAAATATATTTTGTTCCATCAGTAGATTTTTTTTTTTTAATTAGATGCGTATGCTACTGAGTTTTTTAATATCAGTTCCAATCTTATATTCTATATATGTAAATTTTACAGTTTGGCAAACAGCATTAGCACTTTGTTTGGATTGACTATGTATTTTTAAACTTTTGAATCCCTAATAATACATGAGTGGGTCCACATGAAGAAGGTTTGGGCCGAAATACTTGTTCAAAGATTTCTTTCAGAGAAATTAATTTGGTCGGTAGCCCATTTTTAAGTGGATCAAAAGACCTTTCAGACCTTCATCTGAGCATGAGTCTTATTGTGGGTTCAAGGAATGCACTGTGACTTGGCTGGCCAAGTGACATCTTTATGGAAGTAATCAATGAGTGCCTTTGATTTGTTTGGAGGTACAGGTATTTTTTTCTTCTGATATTAGTAACTTTTAGGCTTTTTTTTTTTTTTGTATGATCTTTCTTTTCATAAAGGGTTTGCAGTCATAAATTACATTTAGATTAAGCACAGCAGGGGTGGAATATATCAGGAATTTATAATAAAGTTGCCTTATAATCTTCACAACAGTATCTTAATTTTTACTCGTAATGAGTTTTCTTGCCACCGGCTTTAAAGAACTACGATAAATATATGCTGGATTTCTCAGTGTCAAAAATTGTAGACATTTTTTAGCAATTACTTCGACATTTGCTACTATAGTAACCGCAACCAAGCACTCATTATACATGTATCCTCCCAATGTTTCCTACTTATTTATAGGAAGATTGCACTAATGAGATTAATAATGTGAAATGCAGTTTTCTTGCAAGATTCGCATGAGAGTATTGATTTTAGAAAATCAATCTTTAAGGCTTTAGAACAAAAGTGTAGTAACACAGTCAACTCTAAGAGTATAGATAGCAAGAAAATAATAAAATTAGACATGTTTATAGTAAATACACTAATGTAACCTACCATTTTTATTAACTACATCTCATTCGAGAAAGTTGTATGTTATTTTTATTAATATGTTGTTTACCATGCAGATTGAAAATTACTGATTTGTTAGCAGATAAACTGAATAAATGAGTCAGTTCAGCCAAATTTTCTGAAATTACAAAATGTGCCTTAACGGTAATCCCTGAGCATACTGAACCAGGTTTCAGTCCCATTTTTGTATAATAACAGGGACAAAGGACCTTCAAAATAGCTTTTCCCACAAAAGAATAAGCCATTGGATTTCTTCAGCGTAGAAACAACAGTGGAAAGTCAGAATTGGATTTATTTTTAGTCCTTTAGGTGGATGTACACAGTTGGCGTAAGTAACATTTAGTTTCTTTAATTATTATATTCAGTGTCCTTCAGAGGAGGCCTGGTGGCGCAGTGGTTAAATGCTCAGCTGCTAACTGAAAGGTCGGCAGTTTGAACCCACTAGCTGCTCCGCGGGAGAAAGATGTGGTAGTCTGGTTGCATAAAGATCACAGCCTTGGAAACTCTGTTGGGCAGATCTGCTCTGTCCTCTAGGGTCACTATGAGTAGCAGTAGACTCAATGGCAGTGAATTTGGTTTTTTTTTGTTTAATGTCCTTCAGCATGAGTTCTGCTTCACAAGTTTAGGTTATATGTTGAAGCTCTTGAGCAGAGCAAAGTTTGTGCTGAATACTGACATTTCAGTGTTGTATTTTCCTTATTAAGGGTGGGAAGGGAACCTCATGTATTATTTTCTTTTGTCTTCAATCATCAATAAATTGTTATCTGTGGAATGTTGTTTTGAATATCCTTGTAAAGGATTTGCAAGTTAAACCAATCCATTTGGAGAATCTGGAGTAGGGAACAGTGGGGTCCAAAGTACAGATGGTGATACGTATTTTTTTTTTTTTTTTGACCCAAATAGAGTGAAATATCAAGGAACCTCCTGGAATTAATTCCATTGGTTCATTCACTCATCTTCTGATTTCAAAGGCAGAGATTGCACTTACAAGACTGAAGACTGTACAGCTTTTTGGTTAGTGAGCAAGTGGAACCTAGGTAGTGGGCAATGCTGGCCTATCTGCTGGCCTGTGTGCAGATAGATTATAAGATCTGCATTTATGGACAAGAGGAAAGATGATGTTTGGCTAAGATGTGAGGGCTCTCTGAATCATAAAATCCCTATTTCAGTCCTTTGTTGAAAGCTTTATTACTGTTCCATTGTTTTGTTTTTTCTGTCACTCCTGCTTCAATTAGAAAAGCTCATTCCTTTTGACAGGTCAGTGTCAAATAATTGTTAATACAAGATCCCATATTCACGCAGTGAAGACCTTCAATTTTAGCGTTACACTGACTCTAATCACTAGCTATGCTTGTGCTCTTTTGAAATTCCAGATGAGTTTGGCTTAGTTTTTGTCACGGCTTGCTTTTTAAAAACTGTTTCTCTTGACCTGAACCCAGTTTTATGCAGTGGAAATGTTTTCTCTTATTCTAAATGTGTTGAGTCATCACTGCTTTAAAAATTTTGGAGCCTTAGAACAGGAATACTTTTTTTTTTCCCCAGTGTTACCAGCTGTCTTCTAACAAGGACCTAAAACCGTCCTCACACACATGCTTCCTGCCTGTTTGAATGGTTCATGTTCTCTGGCTCCCTTGTATCCAAGTAGGAAAGGGAAGAGTCTCAATATAATTTTTGGTAACCCTGATGACCACACGTACCAACAGTGCCTGCAGTGCTATTGCCAAACATTAGATAGCAGTAGTTACAAGCTTTTCTTCATGTCTCCTCCCTTGTGGTGGAAAAAAAAGTACTTCTTACTGCCTCCTTAATTTTCCTCAACACTGGATTCTGCAACCTTGTGGTGACCTTTTTTCTTCTTGCAGGTTCTGTACTCTAAGGTAATAGTAGTACCCCTAGCTTCAAAATACAGGTGACGTGCAAAACATCGTTCACACATTTGGCAGAGAAAAAAATAACCTAGACCTTGCTCCTGGCCACTAAATGTTGTGAATGATTTTCAGAGAGAAAAAAAAAAGCCAGAGGCAAACAATGCCAGAGTTTACACCCATAGAATATTCGTACACCAGATACAAAACGGAAAACAGTAAAGGCATTTCAGCGCTCAGTTCATTCAATGACATCCTCAACTTAACTGGAGCTGAGATTCTACTGTTGGGAGTTCGGTTATTTCCCATGTTTTTGCCGTGGCTTTTTGAGTCAGGAGTCCCTGGATGGCACAAACTTTTAAGTGCTCGGTTGCTAACCAAAAAGTTGGTGGTTCAAGTCCACCCAGGGGTGCCTTGGAAGAAGGGCCTGTGGAACACAGTTCTACTCTGACATACACAGGGTCACCATGAATTGGGATTCGACTCGATGGCAACTGGCTTGTTTTTTTGGTTATTTGAATCAGGACTGTCCAGATCAGCCTCTCCAGCCAAATTTTAACTTGCTTCTTAATAGGGAGTCTGATTCTTATTGCGTGTGTGGACTGTTGGCTCAAGTGAGTCATGAATGTAGAGATTAAATCAAACAAACGAAAACAAATAGGCTGCAACAGGATGGTATTCCAGCAAGACTCCGGGCAGAGAGTGCTTGTGTTTAGCAGAACCAGGCATGGGGCCCCATTTCTCCATCAGAGGCCATTTTCATTATTTATGCCTGCATGAACAAACATTGATGATGAATGAATTCCACTAAAAAGGGAAGGTTACAAAATGTCCTATGTCAGTGGAAAAGCCAAGAATCGCGAGGGTTGCCTATGTATGTATGTGTGTGTGCGTGTGTATATGTAAATAATCCCATTAAAGTGAAACACCAGAAGAGACGACGATAAAATCAATGCCCCTTATAATGGATATTTGGAACCAAATTGTTGTACTTAATGGGCCCAATTTTTATATATATATTTTTTTCTTCCAAGATAGCAGTCTTGGGGATATTCTGAATTCTGGAAAGAGTTTGGAGAGGTTATTGCCTTCTTAATAATTTAGAGCTTCTATTGCTCTGCCAAGTCAGAAGATTAACATTTAATAGAAAAAAATTATATATCTATAATTCAGTCACAGCTATTAGATTAGATGATTTTACATTAAGTGAAAAAGATGTCGAGCATTTAAGGACCATTAAACTATAGGACTCTTTTATTGGGTTTTAAGGCCTCCAAGCCAGGTCCTGCTGCGAAGAGTATTTATTTTACATATACAGAACGCATTAAAGATGGGAAAAGGGCACACATTTTAAAAGAAAATAGGCCATGGAAAAGCGTGATTTTCCACATTGTGAATAGCTACCGCAAGGATTCAGTCTTATTTTATAGTAATTAGTTTCATGCATCATTAAGTAGCTTTCTTACGGGCCGGAAGAATATGGCGAAGGCCACTTTAAACGTGGTACCTGTAGGAAATCTAAGTAGCTGGGTAGTCTATTGCTATTTCACTTCTAGAAACCACATTTCTCATAGTTTCCAGGATCCTTGAGGTCTGTATATTGTAAAGAATTTAAGTGTGGAAATACCTTCTTCAGTGGGCTTTAAGAAGTCCTGGAGAGAAGTCATTTCTAAAAAGAGTCTGCTTTTCCTAGTGCTGCCCAAATTAGCAAAGAAGGACTAGAATCCAACCCTTGAAAAGAATCGCTTGCCCCTGGAGAGGAAGTCTCCGTGGCCCTATTAGATGCTTGTGACACATTTTATATTGTTGGGATTAAAGCATGACAAAATATCTTAATTCGTATAAACTTTTCCTGCTGTTCACGATACCTCCTGCCCCTTCCCCACCTCCAAAAACTGGGAAAGAGTTTTATGTAGGCATATAAAAGCAAATGGGGGAATGGAGTGAATATAATCTGTAATTTTTTTTCCTACGATGTCCAAACAAATTTCATGATTTTCTTTCTTGCTATTCTAGGCTTCTTTTAATTGCCTCTCACTAAAGTGGCACCTCACAGGCTGCTTCAGAAATTCTCTGCAGGATTTAAAAATGAAGCTGATTCATATGCAGAGTCTTTCTGCTAAAATCTGTTAAGCCAAAATAAAAATGACTGCTATTTAAAATTTTTCTCCCCTCTTTGTTGTCACTGCCTTGCAAACATTGTCTCACTTCTTACAGGAGTTGCAAGATCTCATTTATGCACAATTAAAAGTCAGTCTTCTTGGTACAAATAGAGAGAAACCATTCCTGGGCTACCAACACAAGTCGTAAGGATTAAAGTTTATCTGCCTCAATCAAATATATATGAGCTGTTCTCTTGAGCTTAGACTTTTTTTTTTAAATTGTTCCAGTTAGTTGGCCTTCATCCCTAAGCAGTAGAGCTTCTTTAAAACCATCTTTATTCATTCACGTCAATTGACACTTAAAAAAAAATCCCCCGGTTACCATTCATCTAAGTTGGAATGTATCTGTTACAGTCAAATGCATTTAAGAGAAGTCGCAATCTGTGATTACCCAAAATGCTATTTATTGTCCATATTTGTTACTCTAATGCACATAGCCACTTAACGGCAGCACCACCTAAAATATATCCCAGCAGTTAAGGTAAAGTGAAGGGGGGCTTTTCTCCAGCTTCATGCTGGCACCACTTGTGTGGTTACGAACAGCAGAAAGAATTCCTTAATACAGTGTTACTCTCCTTCCAGACCCTTTTGGGCAATCTCGCCCTCCATGTTCTCTAAGTAGAGAGCAGTTACCAGGACAACAGAGAATTTGAGGAAGATTTAATTGTGATCTGATGTCTAACCAGAGTAAAGAGCAAGTGCCTTCGAATTTACATTCTGGGCTCCCAAGTAAATGTCAATATGCATAGTTATTTTTGCCATACCTCATTACAAAAAGGATTTAAGGTAGCTTGCAAAGAAATATGCAGTTTTTTTCTTAATGTAGGCAAGGAGAAGGGGGATGGTAAATACTAAAAGGAAGAATTAGCAGCAGCTTGGGATCCAGAAAGCATGTCATAAATACCATAGTTATCCTGCTTATTTTTCTAGAGCTGACTCCAATTTAACTCAACTTCTGAGCAGCCAGTGCAACAATGAGTACATCTCATAGGTGAGGCGCAGTATCCGTTAGGAAGAGCACAATTATTCCTGGCTCTGAGGCCGGTTTCCCCGTGGGTCCAGCAGGTCAGTTAAACTCCAATGAGTACATCTGTCCTTGGGGCACAGGCTGTAAGGTAAACACAGTACATCTTCCTACAGTGCTTCCTTCAGGCCTGATGAGAAATTTAAGTTATTTTTTTGTAAACTTTTTATTTTGGAATAATTTATGGCCTATGAAATGGCTGAGCCATGATAATAGTCCATGAGGAAAAACATTATTTCGTTTTTTAATTTTATAATTTTTATTGTGCTTTAAGTGAAAGTTTACAAATCAAGTCAGTCTCTCACACAGAAACCCATATACACCTTGCCACACACTCCCAATTACTCTCCCCCTAATGAGACAGCCCACTCTCTCCCTCCACTCTCTCTTTTCGTGTCCATTTCGCCAGCTTCTAACCCCCTCCACCCTCGAACCCCCTCCACCCTCATCTCCCCTCCAGGCAGGAGATGCCAACATAGCCTCAAGCGTCCACCTGATCCAAGAAGCTCACTCCTCAAGCATCCCTCTCCAACCCATTGTCCAGTCCAATCCGTGTCTGAAGATTTGGCTTTGGGAATGGTTCCTGTCCTGGGGCAACAGAAGGTCTGGGGGCCATGACCACCGGGGTCCTTCCAGTCTCAGTCAGACCATTAAGTCTGGTCTTACGAAAATTTGGGGTCTGCATCCCAGTGCCTCCTGCTCGCTCAGGGGCTCTCTATTGTGTTCCCTATCAGGGCAGTCATCAGTTGTAGTCGGGCACCGTCTAATTCTGGTCTCAGGATGATGTAGTCTCTGATTCATGTGGCCCTTTCTGTCTCTTGGGCTCGTAATCACCTTGTGTCCTTGGTGTTCTTCATTCTCCTTTGATCCAGGTGGGTTGAGACCAATTGATGCATCTTAGATGGCTGCTTGCTAGCGTTTAAGACCCCCAGACGCCACTCTTCAAAGTGGGATGCGGAATGTTTTCTTAATAGATTTTATTATGCCAATTGACTTAGATGTCCCCTGAAACCATGGTCCCCAGACCCCTGCCCCTGCTACACTGGCCTTTGAAGCATTCAGTTTATTCAGAAAACTTCTTTGCTTTTGGTTTAGTCCAATTGTGCTGACCTCCCCTGTATTGTGTGCTGTCTTTCCCTTCACCTAAAGTAGTTCTTATCTACTATCTCCTATCTATCTCCCACCCCCTCCCTCCCCCCTCTCTTAACCACAAAAGAATGTTTTCAGTTTAAACTATTTCTCAAATTCTTATAATAGTGGTCTTATACAATTTGTCCTTTTGCAACTGACTAATTTCACTCAGCATAATGCCTTCCAGATTCCTCCATGTTATGAAATGTTTCACAGATTCCTCACTGTTCTTTATCGATGCGTAGTATTCCATTGTGTGAATACACCATTATTTATCCATTCATCCGTTGATGGGCACCTTGGTTGCTTCCAGCTTTTTGCTGTTGTAAACAGTGCTGCAGTAAACATGGGTGTGCATGTATCTGTTCGTGTAAATTGCCTTATTCTTGACCCACAGATGTTTCAAACAAATTTTCTCAAGTCCATGTCTGTCTCGTATATTTTTTTTGCCTTCCTTTCTGCTCTTTTTCCATTACCTGTATCCCTCTCTTTAGGCCTTCTAAGCTTTCCCTATATCCTAAACTCCCCATGTTTGCACCCCCTTGCCCAGGCCTGCCCTGTGCTCCAGGTGCTGTGTGTTCCTGTTTCCAGTCCCATCCCTCATCTCCATCCAAAGACAGGAACCAGACAGGAGTCAAAAAGTAGGATGACCGGATTAATACACAATAGTTGTAAATTATTGACAACACATGAACCATTGCAAACATTTTCATTTTCAGGAAGGATGTTTAATCTCCAATCATGTATTAATTGTCAGATAATCTCTGGGGAAAAGAATAAAATGAAGGGGAAAAGACATATTTAATGAGGAGAGGAAGATAACTTTCGCCACGTGAAGGCATGTAATTCCTGCCTGAATTACGCCTACCCCTTCCTTCCCAATTCCCCAAACCGTTGCTTTTCACAGATTCCTCCCTCCTTCCCTCTACAGGTTTTATAAATATCTCTTTTTTAAGGGTCTTAGGTAGTAGACATTTGCTGTTCTTTCGACCACCCAACGTATGAACCACCTTTCTGTGTTTAAGGAATTGTTTGCCTTATGAGTGTTGATGAAATGAAGAGGCATCCACCTACTTTAAAAGCTGAAAATGCCAAATATTTGTTTCTCCCTGACAGTTGCTGTTGGGATGCAGGCTCCACTCAGGCCAGGCCAGGCCCGTCAGCCAGGGACAGAGGTGGTACTGTCTTTCCTCATGGTTGCAGACAGTTGGAGTTGCTCCGAGATCAAGTTCCTGACACAGAGGTGGAGGTGGCCCAAAGATTAGTGCCTAGGGCTTGATGGGATAGCTGTTGTTTTCTTACCAGACACAGACTTTGAGGTGTGATTTAGAAGCTTGTTTCTGTCTGCTCAAGCCCAAGCCTTGTTTTTTGCCCTCTCTATCAGTGAGCTACTCAATGCATTTTTAATAAATCCCCTATCTGCTTAAAACAGCCAGAGCTGGTTTCAATTGCTTAGAATTAAGAACCTGGGGTGATACAAACTTTTTTTTCAAAAGCAAAGTATATTCAGTTTAGAAAATATGGGGGGGGGGAAATGAGCTATTCACTCTGTAGCTAGAGATAACCATTATTAATGTGTGTCTTCCCAATACCATTTATTGTTTGCATCCATTCCAAGGGAGACCTTCTTGTAGGAGAATAATTGGACAGAATTTTGGGGGGCTACTTCCTTGAGTTGGAATCAACTCCAGGGCAATGGGTTTTCTTTTTTTTTTCTTTTCCTTCTTTATCCAGTGAACCCAGCAAATGGGCTTCCTATTCTGTGTTTTAAGAATGTTTAATTCACTCTTAATGTACTTAATTCATATACAGAGTGAGAAGAGAAGAACGGAGGAGGTTGCTTTTAACCCCTTGAACTAATTTAAGAATCATCTACAAGAGGGTGTCAACCTTTATTATATGTTGCAAAATTTTTCCCCCGATTTTGTCATTTGTCCTTTAACTGTTTTCTTTCTCTCATTCAGTTTAACATTTTTATATAGCAATCCTGTCAATCCTTTTATGGTTTCTGGCGTTGCATCATACCTTAAACGTTATTCCCAACATAGGTATCTATGTTTTATCTGGTACTTTTATGGTATCACTGCTTATATTTAAACAGATAACACATTTGGAATTTATTTTATGGTATTGTGTGAGGAGACTCAGTTGGGGATTGCCATTATGGGCAAACTCCGTTCTTTAATGTGTGCAGGGAATGGAATGCTCCGGTTAATGTAGAATTCTGGTAAATAAGCAACGATATTGAATGTAATTTCCCTTTGAGAATTCACAAGACCTTACAGAGCCTCAGGATCAACAACATCAAAAACACTAACTATCATTATGCTGTAGATGTGTTGATGTGCTCATTAAGAGAGCCTGAGCAGAATACTGGGTAAAAGGGAGTTGACTGTCTTTTTCTTCTTGGATACTTGGAGTAAAATGGGTGTTAGAGCCCTTGAAGACAGATGGCAAGTCCATCAGTTTGCTGTGTGAGTTCCCACATCCACACTAAGCTGATGAATGTACTTCGTGAGTTAGAACTGATATAGGATGGTAACTAAGACAATGATAAAACAGTTGGCCAGTAATTTACAGAACCATTTCCCAGAGGATGGAAATGATTCTTTCTATCCTACTAGGCTCCAAATAGCTTTCTGGCAGAGGAGCCAAGTGAACCCACTTGGGGTGGGATTTCTCCAGCACACCACGGATACACTGCTACTTATGCTCAGGCCTTAGAAGAATAATCTGTTAAAGTTTCCCACATGGTGGGATTAGTAGCTTTGGCGGAAAGCCACTGAAAACCCATGCATGGACTGATAAACAGGGAGCCAATGCGTTCATACTTCAGTGCTTCCCCCACTTCTCTCCAATCAGGATCCTCTTCTATCCCAGCCAAACTAGTCCAGTAGCATTGCCCTCATAAACCTAGGCTTCCTTGCCTCCTTGCTTTGCCCATCTTATTCTCAACACTTGAAATGATCTTCCACTTCATTCCTTCCTATTATAATTCAAAGAATTCCTCAAGGAACAACTCAAATACTACCTCCATGAAGCCTTCCGGGAGTTCCTTTTTGGAAGAGTTTTCCCTTTAATTCTGAACTCCCTGAAGTTCAAAAAACTTGACTTGAGCACCTGCCATATGTCAAAAGTCACTGTCCTAGTTGTTGGGGAGCAAAGATGCAATTTCATCTGCCTTATCATCCATGAAGCACTTAGCATGTAATGCTGTTATACTGTGGTTTTCCCCTCCTAAACCACGTTGTAAGCTACTGGGCAGTGGGCGGTGGCCTTAGAAAACTTTGAATACCTCCTTCAGTGGCTAGCCCAGCCCAGACTCTTCCAGCTGAATGAGTGAGTATATGAATATTAGTGGTAAATGAAAACGATCTGGAGAAAAAGCGATGAGTACATCAAAAATATATTCACTTTTCACATACTTTATGATTCCATTTGTGTACCATTCTCAAAATGACAAAAGGATAGAGATGGAAAACAGTGGTTTCCTCTAGCGGTTGGCAGGGGTCCGGGTGGTGGGGGGAGGGAGGAGACATGATGATAAAGGGATAACCTGAAGGAGTTTTTCGTGGTGGTGGAACAGCTTTGTATCTTGATTGCGGTGGTAGCTACAGGAATCTACACGTGTGATAACACGTTGTTAAGTACCAGTTGAGTCGGTTCCAATGCATAGCGACCCTATAAGATGGTAGAACTGCCCGCATAGGGTTTCCAAGGAGCAGCTGGTGGATTCAAAATGCCAACCTTTTGGTTAGCAGCCATAGCTCTTAACCACTGTGCCACCAGGCCTCCCAAAATAACATAGAGCTAAAAATTTTTATATATATATATATATACATCCAACCAATATCCATTTCCTAGCGTTGGTATCGTACTCCAGTGAGGTAAGACGTAACCATTGGGAGAAACTAACTGGGTGAAAGGTACATAGGACCTTTTTACTATCTTTGCAACCACTTGTGGCTCTACACTTACCTCAAAATAAGAAGAAAAAAAAATGGCAAAAACAAAAAACAAAACTCACCTTGTTCTTCAGAAGAATAAGCAATGACTTACAGAAATACAGTGAAACCTTTGGAAGCCAGAACTTGACGGAGCTGCCTTGTTTTTTCCAGATCTTGCAAGTTTTCCACCTGTGACAAGGCACAGCCTTACCACTTTATTATTGCTCATTTTAGTGGAAAATATTTCAGTTTTCCTTCTCTGACGGGTTTCTCTCTTAACCAGTTTCTGGCTTTCGTAGGCTTTATTGTATACATGACAGAGTAGGGAACCCTGGTGGTGCAGTGGTTAAGTGCTCGGCTGCTAGCCAAAAGGTCTGTGGTTTGTACCCACCAGCTGCTCCGTGGGGGAAAGATGTGGCAGTCTGCTTCCATAAAATTTTACAGCCTTTGAAACCCTATGGGGCAGCTCTACTCTGTGCTACAGTGTTGCTATGAGTTGGAATTGATTTGATTGCAATGGGTTTAGACATAGTTTAAGAAATTGGGGGATTATGATAAAGCCAGGAGTATAGTCCTCAGACCATAACTAAACTTGGACTCCATCTGATGTTGACCCTGAGCTTTCTAAAGGCCAAAGAAAAGAGAATCCGTTGGGGTTTTCTATTTCCTCCCTGGCTACTACTCTAATCCAGAGGACAGCAACTTTAGTTCTCGAGTAAGTAAAAGAACTTTTTTGTTTTACAATGAAAACACAGAGCAACTGCCCGTATCAATCCTTTCTCTTCTGCATTTGGATCTGAACGTATTCAAAAGCTTGGTCTGCCCAGTGCATGCTTTGGCTATGATAATCAACAGGAAAAGCCAGGGCCATGGTGGAAAAAGTAGCGCAGGAGGATTTCCTAAGTGTAATTCATGCTGAGATCCTTCTGAAATGGCACTGTGTGGGAGAAGAGATTAATGTATCGGGGGTAAAAGTCAACTTTAAGCCATATGGGGGGTGCCTTTTGATGATTACTGGGCTGTTGGAAGATGGGACTTGCCCTTTATCTTTCTCTAGAAAGTCACTTGATTTCTGGACTCTGTGTGTGTGTGTGAGAGAGAGAGAGAGAGATGGATTCAGTTAGGATTAAATGACATCTATGAATTCTCCCAGGATAAACTTAATGGTAACAATTTATAAAGTTTTGTGAATTGTAACGTATAAACAAGATTTGTTTCTGGCTCTTGGGTGTGCTCCTAATTATCCATGTGACCTTGGATAGGTAACCTAACCCCAATATCTAGACTTGAATGAAGAGAGAGATCCTTTGATTAATACAAGTATACTTCTTAGCACAGAAGTTTTATGGCTTGACATGTGGGCCAATCGTGTCATTACTGTTTTCTCTGAATTATGAATGTCAAAGTTGCTTTTTCTCTGACACTAAGGTTGGTTGAGATATACGTACACTTGTTTGCATGTCCACGAGCCCCTCGCCACTGGTGTTACGTAGTCAGTTCTTGCTTATATGCGTTAACCAAGAAAAAAAAATTACAGGGGTGGCCCAGGCAGCTATGGGTATAAGAGCACCTCTCCTGTCTCCACAGTAGTGCCTGGAGAATGAGTCATGAAAGGAGGAGAGATTAAACGCAGAAGAGTTTAAAGAGCTCACCAAGGAATAGCAAATGGATGTTGGGAAGCCGACTTATTCATAATGGATTCCAGAGCTGCTCAAAGTGACTCGTTATTTCACTTCCACAGATTTTACTAAGTGCCCACTATGTGTCCAGCCATGAGTAGTCCCACTGACTGGGCCATAAGGCCAAAAGTTGGAGTGAGACTCTTCTACTTACCCTTGAAATGATGTATATAGCAGCATCCAGGGTTTTTAACTGTAAGAACAGTTGTCTGATTTAAAAAGGAAATTATTTGTTGAAAATATATTAGGTACCTTATGGAATCACTGGAAAGATGGAAAGACTGGGTTTGCAGGCTATTTAGCTAAACCACATCATAGAACTTGTTCAGTGGCGATGCCACTGAATTGTCACTGAGTGCCAGATCCAGAGCACATTTGCGTCTTGGCTTCACACAGGCCTTGTTGCTTGTATCCTGATTACAAAGGAGAATGGCAAAACTAGTATTGGGCATTTCAGCATAGCCTCATACTAAGACTCATAAAGTGGAAATTTCCCAATTATAGAAATGGGCTCCAGCTCTGGGAAGCCAGAAATCAAACAAAATACAAATTCTCTACTAAAGTCCTTCCTTTTGGTATCCACTTCCGTAAAACCCTGCCATAATGCCTTAAGTAAGTTCCAAAAACCATCAAACCTTGCAAAACGTGGGATTGTGTTATTGTGAAACGAATTAAATCACTGGGGCGAGACTGCACAGCGAGCTGGATGTGAGTTCTGAGAGTCCAATTCAGCTAGGTTTCAGCTGCCATGTGGGGCCATTTGGGGCCATTGTCGGCTCTAACTTAAATATCTAGAGAATGATTCTGGATTCTGCAGCAGGAAGGGATTCCAGAACAGTTACAGTGATTTTAAAATTCTCCTGCTTGGTTCCCATTTGCTTGTCCTGATCCAGGGAGAATACCAGGGATATAGGGGGATACCTTCCATCTTCCATAAAGGGTTGTCGCTTGTTTCCCTTCCTGGCTTCATCCTCCCTCCATATTCTTCAATCCTGGTGCAGAAGCAGAAGATAAGAAATTAAGCCTGCCTCCATTTTAGAACAGGCATTGGGCAGAGGACAGAAGGCAATTCCTAATTCTGTTACAGCCACACTTGTTTTATGAGGCAGTGTGTTATTGCAGGATTTCACTGTATCAGTAATCTTCCTTCTTTTCTACATTTACTCTTTAAAAACAAAATACAACAAAACAAAAATCTCTCCCTCCTAACCCTCATAGTAAAAAAAATGTGTTCATTCATTCATGCCGAAGGGAGACCCCCAGTGTCTCCTAAGAACCATAACCATGTCCAACTCCAAGGTCTCTGGTGATGTCCAGACCTTCTTTAATTCTGTCACATTTTCTCTCAAAATTCTGTGATCTGAAGGCTAAATTGTAAAGTCAGCTACAGCAAAAGTGGGGAATGATAACAGGAACTACAATGCAAATTAGTTCAAACACATAAATATATACACAAAATGGAAAAAAATATGGATAACTGCTCCAGTCTTAGTTTTTCAAACTGGACTCAGGGCCAGAATTGGTACTTTCCTTCCACAATATTTAAAATTCCCTTTGCCTTCAGTCAGTACCTCAACTGTATTACCTAAGCAGGAAAGGTGACCTGACCTTTCATTTCTGAGGGATCTGAACTATCGATGACCCTTTTTCTATGGAATTGCTCTATCAGTGGTGTGCTGGAGCAATTTTGTGCTGGCTTGTGAGAGTGGATTATTAAATTTTCAGTAATGTGACCACTTTTTAAAAACAGCTGTTATTAAAAATTAAATTATATAAACTTATAATATGTTATATCAAAAACAAAGGTAATACTCAAAACTCATCACTTCCTAATTATTTTATTATTATCTATCTCTTTGAGGTTATTTACACCTTTTGTATCTGTATAACCCTTTATCATCGAGTTGATTCCAACTGATAGAGACTCAATAGGCAGAGTAGAACTGTATGTTGTTAGGTACCGTCAAGTCAGTTCCCGCTCATGGCAACCCTATGTACGACAGAACGAAACACTGCCTGGTCCTGTGCCATTCTCACAGTCTTTGTTATGCTTGAACCCTTTATTGCAGCAACTATGCCAATCCATCTTGTTGAGGGTCTTCCTTTTTTTCACTGACTGTCTACCAAGCATGATGTCCTTCTCCAGGGACTGTATAGTGGAGGGAAAAAAACAATTGCCATCCAGTCAATTCTGACCCATGGTGACCCGATGTATTTCAGAGTAGAACTGCGCTACATAGGATTTTCAAAGGCTGATTTTCAGAAGTAGATTGACAGGCCTCTTTTCTGAGGTACCTGTGGGTAGATTCGAACCACCAAACTTTCAGTTAGTAGCTGAGTACTTAACCATTAGCGCCACCCAGGGACTCCCATGTGATGGTGTGCATGTTCAATGACATTGCATTAGTAGCTTGAAATTAGCCACAATGCAAACGCATATATTGTATCCTGTAGATCAGCACCCTAACTTTAAAAGGTGGTGTCTCTCCACTTGTGTTGTAACTAGAGTCTTCAGTAGAGAATTAAACCTTCTATAAGGCAAGTTGCCTCTGAGTGATTGAGTACACGGTAACACCAGCGAATGAAGTCCATCGGCCCATTTTCTTATTTTGCGGAAAAACAGGTTCTTTAGAGGGGAAGCTGTCTGTGTAAAAGGTGAATCCACAGATGATTGTGCCGGCAGAAGAATAACAGGCACGGAAAGCAAGTCCAAATGTGTTTCAGCGAGAACAAAGCACCATCCTCTCCATATGGTGTTATATGAAGCCTTAGGTTGGTCACTGCTGCTGGCAATTTGGGCATGCAGCAGTGGTGGTATCAGGTCAACTGTAGAGAGGGAAAATCAATGTGGTTGAGCACGTGCATGTCTCAGTTACTACCACCATGGCCGTTTGTTCATAAGCCCATTGGCAAACGTTGACCTGATGGCAAAATAGAGGCTGACTGACATCTAAAGTGTGAGTCATGTTATTCCCTTGAGTTTCAGATTTTTAAGAGTCTCTTCCGTAGTGAAGACTTGTTGAGATCATTCACATGAAACACAAATGTTCTCACACTCTAGTCCCATTCCAAGAGACTCCAATCCTCCTTGGCCTTGATATTATTCCTTTCCATTTCCTGATCAGACATTCTAGGTTCTGCCAGAGAATCAGTATAAATTCTTACCTAGTGCCATCTTTGCCTCCAAAGAGGATAATGAGATGTTCTACTTGAAGTGCTTCTCACTGCCCATACAACTTACTTGAGCCTTTAGAACTTGCTCTGACCCAGTCCTTTATATACCGCTTCTACTTGATGATGTAGTTCCTCTGGGTATGACTGATTCTATGCCTTAGATCCTCTAATACCCAGATCAAAATGGGAAGCTGGAAGAACATAATTTATTGGTGTCCCGTGGTCAGGTGGTCAGCCTTTACAGGGCACAGTAGTAAACCACCCTCAAGAGATCATAGTTGCTTGCAAAGAGAACTTGTTCTTGCTTCAAAACCCTGGTAGCCTTTGCTATGATTCATCTGTTGGATGACATAATGAACACCACTAGCCAAATACGTGCATTAAATATGGATGTAATAGGAATCTACCTTGGAATCTTTCAAATCTTCGACGGTGACACTAAGCTCTGAAAAATTCCTTAGCAATATGGTACCACTTTAAAAAAAAATTATTATCATCAATTATTTTTGTTGAGAGGCCAAGCTCCCAGGGATTTCCACTTACCCCTTCCTACCATAAAGCCCTGCTCGATGGATTAGGAACCAACGTGGGGATTTGGCCAGGTCCTGAGTTTATCTATTCCAACTTTGCGCTTTGGAGAACAAACTTGAGATGAGGTCAGGGGTTCACTGATTCAACCATGAGATAGACCCAGGGTTAAAACTCCACTTCTTGCTTACCTTGACTTTTCACCTCGTGGCTTTCTGGGCTTCCAGGAATTAATGCTGACACAGAGTCTCATCCAATAACTCCAAAAGGCTGGGCAATTCCCATTCCCCAGTGAAGTCACCATGATAAATGATCATGATTCTTTTTGAGGAAGGCTAAGAGGAAGATTCATGATATAGAAAAGGCTACTAGGTCTTTTCTAAAGTGTTTCTGGCCAACCTTTCATCCAAGGGTATCAGTTCTGGGAGTTGGGTGGTACAGTTAGTTTTATAATTTTTTCTATTTTACAAATTAAATAAGACCTTAGTGGTCTGCCCATCTAGGGGCTCCAGGGTCACTAGCCAGCACTAAAGATGCCTGTGCCTTGTGTCATCCTAATTACCACACTGGCCATGCTCCCAATTCTGGAGACCATGTCCATTTCATTCTAGTGGTTAAGGACTGCAACCGAATCTCTGAAACCCTTTCAGTCTACTTATACTAGTGTCCAGGCTAGTCACATCTTAACAGTACTTATCAAAATTCTGGCATTTCTTTCACCAAGGCCTTTATAAAGCATATATCTTCTGGGACCTCTTGGGTAATATGGATATTGAGTGGATGAGTGGGTTGTACATTATAAATCCATTCCGATATTCTTATTTTCCCAAGTCTTTGGGTTCCTTTTTCAACATTATATTGAGCAGTTTCTGGCATCCTAACTTTATTTTGCATGGTCTACCTCTGAATTTAGCTTTTAGCCGTGTAACCAAGTAAACAGTTGGAATCATTCCCAGAGTCTTGAGCCAGCACAGTGACTCCATAACTATCTGCTAAGTTCATTCATATAAAGTCCAATCTATTCTAAATGTATGTTCTTTTCTCCCAGACTAGCACACACAGAATCCATTCCAACTTCTACTCCCCAGATTTTGGCTGATATGAAATAGTAAAGTCTTAGAAACTTTTAGTACATAAGCCTTATCCTCTTGACTTTGACTTTGTATTTCTTCCCCTGCTGCAGTTAGGATATGGACTTTTTTGAGGGGGGAATTGGGGTGGAGGGCATTATTCTGCTTAGTACACACCCTTTTCTGCTCTAACTTTAAAAATCTGGTAAGGTTCTGAACTCAACCACAGTCTTACAGCCCACAGGCGCAAACTTTGTGTTTATGTGATCTCTGCCTGGCAGCTGGAAGAACAAAGAAGTGATTTCAGCACAGACATAAAAAGTTTCTGCTTTCAGTCCCTGTTAGACCACGAATTTAGGAATCTGGGCTTCTCATTCTTTCAGCTGGTCATTGCCCTTGGAGGGAACCACCCACCCTGTAGTCCTTGAATTCTTTAGGTTTTTCACACTCTTCTCTGACAATGGCCCCAGTACCTGATTAGTGTTCTACTTCTGTGTAATAAGTTCCCACAGACTTAGTGGCTTACAACAACACCTATTTATTATCTCACAGTTCCCTGGGTGAAGAATATGCTGCCTGAATTCTCTGCTCAGGGTATCCCAAGGCTGAAATCAAGGGGGCAGGGAAGAATCCACTCCCATATAGGTTGTTGCCAAAATTTAGTTCCTTGTAGTTGTAGGACTGGTCCCCATTTCCTTGACACAGGGCCACTTTGACTTTCCCTTCTGCTGCATCTCTCTGACTTCCTTTTCTGCCTCTGCTCTTAAGAGCTCATGTGATTACTTTGGGCTCAACTGGGTAATTCAGGATAATCTCTTAATTTTAATTTGGAATAATTAGTAACCTTAAATATATCTGCAAAGTTCCTTTTGCCACATAAGGTAATATATTTATGGTTGTGATATCTCATCAGATTCACAGTCCTGCATGCTAAGATGTGAGGTCTTCTTGGGAACCATAGTCCTGCCTACCACAGTACCCCCAAAGCCTTGTCTTCTATCAGCATTCATCCCAAATGTATGCAGGTAGTAATTTAATCGGCTTCAACATCTCACACCTGTTCAGTTTACGTATCTACCTGTGTATCCACTTGTAAATTATTGTTTGTTATTACTGCTATTGCAGGATTGTGTCTGTAACAGTATTTACCATTGTTACGTTTTACTTTTGCATACCTCTCAGTGTCTTCCTTTGCCTTGATGATGTTGTGTATTACCTTTCCCTTCACCCAAGTTAATACATACCTACTATCTAGTTGGAGCCCTGGTGGTGCAGTGGTTAAAAGCTTAGCTGCTAACCAAAAGGTCGGCAGTTCAAATCCATTAGCTGCTCCTTGGAAACCCTATAGGGCAGTTCTACTCTGTCCTGTAGGATCGCTATGAGTGAGAATCGACTCAACGGCAATGTTTTTTTTTTTTACTATCTAGTTAGCGATTTTTTCCTCCCTCCCTCTCCCAGTCATTGGTAACCATCAAAGAATGTTTCTTTCTCTGTGTAAACCTTTTCTAGACTTTTTATAATAGTGGTCTCGTACAATATTTTCCTTTTGTGATTGGTTGCACTCAGCATAATGTCCTCCAGGTCATCCATGTTGTGAGATATTTCCTGGATTCATCATTATTCTTTAACATTGCATAGTATTCCATTGTGTGTACGTACCACAGTTTGTTTAACCATCTGTTGATGGGCACGTCCATCTTTTCGCTATTGTGAATAATGCTGCAATGAACATGGGTGTGCACGTGTCTATTTGTGTCACGGCTTTTATTTCTCTAGGATATATACCTAGGAGTGGGATTGCTGGATCACATGGTATTTCTATTTCTAACTTTTTAAAGGAAGCACCATATCGTTTTCCCTAGTGGTTGTACCATATTACATTCCTACCAGGAGTGTATGAGAGTTCCAATCTCTCCATACCCTCACCGGCATTTGTTGTTTTCTGTATTTTTATCATTGCCATTATAGCTGGAGTAAGGAGATGTCTCATTGTTGTTTTGATTTGCATCTCTCCAATGGCTAATGATCGAGAGCATCTCTTCATGTATTTTTTGGCACCCTGAATGTCTTTTTTGGTGAAGTGTCTGTTCATGTCCTTTGCCCATTTTTTAAGTGGATTGTTTGTCTTTTTGTTGTTGAGGTGTTGAAGTTTTCTATAAATTTTAGAGATTAGTCCTTTGTCAGGTATGTTGTTAACAATTTTTTTTTCCCAGTCTGTAGATTCTCTTTTTATTCTTTTGGAGAAGTCTTTTGATGTACACAAGTGTTTAATTTTTAGGAGGTTCCAGTCATCTAGTTTATCTTCTGCTGTTTGTGCATTTTAAATTATGTTTTGGTAGTCTATTTATGCCATAATAGGGGCCATAGCTTTGTCCCTACTTTTTCTTCCATGATCTTTATAGTGTTAGGTTTTACATTTAGGTCTTTGATCCATCTTGAGTTAGTTTTTGTGTATGGTGTGTGGTATGGATCCTGTTTCCTTTTTCTGAAAATGGATATCAAGTTTTGCCAGCATCATTTGTTAAAGACACTATGTCTTCCCCATTTAATAGATTTTGGCCCTTTGTAAAAGATCAGCTGGCCATAGGTGGAGGAATTTATTTCTGGGTTCTCAATTCTCTTCCATTGGTCTCTGTATCTGGCATTGTACCAGTGCCAGGCTGTTTTGACTACCATGGCTGTATAGAAGATTCAGAGATTGGGAACTGTGAGGCCTCCTATTTTCTTCTTCTTCTTCAGTAGCATTTTGCTTATCTGGGGCCTCTCTCTTTTCCATGTAAAGTTGGTGATTAGTTTTTTCATCTCATTAGAGAATGTTGATGGAATCTGGATTGGGATGCATTATGTCTATAGATTTCTTTAGGTAGTATTGACACTTTCACAATGTCAAGTCTTCCTATCCATGAACATGGTATGTTTTTCCATTTATATAGGTCTCTTATGGTTTCTTGCAGTAGCGTTTTGAGGTTTTCTTTGTATAAGTTTTTTATGTCCCTGGTTACGTTTATTCCCAAGTATTTTATCTTTTGGGGGGCTATTGTAAATGGTATTTTTTTCTGATTTCCTTTCGGGAGTTCTGTTTGTTATTGTAAAGGAATCTGACTGATTTTTGTATGTTGATCTTGTACCCTGCCACTTTGCTGAATCCTTTTATTAGTTCCAGTAGCTTTCTTCTGGAATCTTTGGGATTTTCTGTGTATAGGATCTTATCATCTGCAAATAGGGATAGTTGTACTTCTTCCTTATCAATTTGGATTCCTTTTGTTTTCCTTTCTTGCCTTACTCCTCTGGCAGGACTTCCTGTACAATGTTGAATAAGAATGGCAGTAAAGGGCATCTTTGTCTGGTTATATTCTCAAGGGAAGTTCTTTCTGTCTCTCTCTGTTGAGAATAATGTTGGCTGTTGGTTTTGTATATATACCCTTAACCATGTTGAGGAATTTTCCTTCTATTCCTGTTTTACTGAGAGTTTTTATCAGGAATGAGTGTTGGATTTTATTAACTGTCTTTTCTGCATTGATTGATAAGATCATGTGTTTCTTCTCCTTTGTTTTACTTGTGTGGTAGATTACACTGATTGATTTTTCTGATGTTGAACCATCATTGCATACCCAGTATTAATCCTACTTGGTCATGATGTGTTATTTTCCTTGATGTGTTGTTGGATTCTATCGGCTAGGATTTTTTTTTTTTTTGAGAATTTTTTAAATCTATATTCATGAGGGATATTGGTCGGTAATTTTCTTTTTTAGTGGTGTCTTTGCCTGGCTTTGGTGTCAGGATTATGCTTGCTTCATAGAATGAATTCTGCAGCATTCCATCCTTTTCTATGCTCTAGAATAGTTTAATTAAAAGTTGTCTTCTGTGATCCTCACCCAGGATTGCTGCTGTCTCTTTCTTAAGATGGCCATGCTGTGCCAAGCCAGCTGGCAGGGCTCCTCTGCTCCGTCTCTTCTCATTTGCTGTTTTCACCTGATTTCTTCTTCCAATTTGTGTATGATAAAGTTCTTTATCCTTTCATTTGCTTCTCAGGGTTACAGAATTGTCACCTGTGTCTGTTTCACTTGGTTTCTTGGGTCTTTGCTATAGAGGAATGGCATGGTGAGTCTGACTAAGCTGCCATTCTGGCCAGAAGTCCAGGGTCTCATCTCTTAATATTAGTTGGAATTCCATAGCCCTCCAAACCTGACCAAGATTCCCTTAAGGATCGTTTGCCTGCAATCACACTGGAATTCAGTATCTACGGCAGTCAGGGTTCTTAATTGCAAAGAAAAGAAACCAATTCTGGCTAATTTAGGGAGTAAAAAAATTTTTTGAAAGGTTATGTGGCAGCTTACGGATTTTCCAGAAGGGCTGGAGAGCTAGGCTCAGAGGCTACTTGAACGATGCCACAGACCTGGGACAGTGAGAACACTGCTGCCACAGTTTGCACCATGGTATTAGTTGCAGGTGACCCTGCTCACATCACTGCCCCGAGCACCCCAAACTCTGTGATACTGCAGTCACCACCACTGCCAGAGATTCTCAAGGTCCTTGGTTCTTCCTGTCACCAGTTCCTAATTTACAGTCCAGCACAGGAATCTGCTTGGCTGAACTCAGAGCACATAACTATGCCACCATCAGGACTTACAATCTAGGAAACTTTAAACACAGGAAGCGGCTCAGATATTGGGCATCCAAAACTATGTAACTCTTTTCATTCCAAATCAAGACATATGATCTAATAAGCAAGTGTGACTTATTTCACTTAGTACGTTTTCAAGGTTCCATGTCATATCATGTTAGAACATGATTTCTCTTTTTGGCTGAATAATATTCCATTGTATGTATACACCGTATTTTGTGTATCCATTCCTTTGTTGATGAGTATTTAGACTGTTTCCATCTTTTGGCTAGTGTGAATAGTGCTGCAATGAACATCGATGAACAATACAGTTAATTCTTAAGATGTGGGTAATGAATTAATGTCATTAGTAATAAAATATTAGAGGCCTAAACAACTCTATCTTTCCTTGAACATTGCCACTGATGAGCAACTCACTGGCAGCCTAGTTCATTGGAAGAAAATTCCTGGTACAAAGTTTTTTCCTTATTTTGACCTGAAATCAGTCCTCCTGTGGTATTCCCCAGCTGGTCCCAAGCCTGGAAATAGTACATGAAGGTGGCTGGAAATGGCATTAGCTTTTATTTTACAGCCACATTCCATTATTGATTCGTATGGACCTTATTACCAATTAAAACCTCCAGGTCTATTTTCATATGCAACTGCTGTAAAATCAGGCCTCTCATAGTGCTGATCTACAGATAACTGAAAACAAAAGTGTGAGTTTTACAATTAAGCCTATTAACTGTTGTTGTGTTGGTTTAGGCCTGTCCTTGTTTCTCAGATCGCCCCAGCATGGTAAGGGTGAAGCCAGGGTGATGGAGATGTTGCAGGTGAGCTACAGATGGCAGGAGAGAGCCCGGATATGCCACAGTGGCCTCGGCAGGACTGTGAAGATGTCACAGAAACTACCTGATGGGGAGAAAACAGGAAGCTAGGGCACAGCTTGTCCTACAACATGAGGACCAGGGAGAGAGGTGAGGTTACACATAAATCCAGGAGCAAGGTGACCAGGAGAAGAGGAGTGTTAGCAAGTATATTAAGCAGAGTTCCCCAGATAAACTGAGCCAATAGGATATGTATACAGATTATTGTTGTTGTTAGATGCTGTTGAGTCAATTTCAACTCATAGCGACCCCACGTGACAGAGTAGAGCTGTCCCATAGGATTTTCTTGGCTGTAATCTTTACGGAAGCAGATTGCCAAGTCTTTTCCTGCAGAGCTGCTGAGTGAGTTCAAACCACCAACCTTTCAGTTAGCAGCTGAGCGCTTAACCATTGCGCCACCAAGGCTCTTTATATACAGATTAGGTAGATGGAGAGGGGAAAGCAGAGTGGGAGAGAAGAAGAGGGACAAAGAGAGAGAATGAATTAAGGTACTGGCTCACTTGATTGTATGGGCTGGCAAAATCTGTAGGTCAGGTGGCAGACTGGAAACCCAGGCAGTCTGAAGTCCGAAATTCACAGACCCAGTTGGCTGGAAAACTCTGGCAGGACTTCTGTATTATAATCTTGAGGCAGAATCCTTCTTCCTGGGAAACCTCAGATTTTGCTCTTAAGGACTTTGACTGATTGGATGAGGCCCATCCACATTATCAAGGGTAATCTCTTTTACTTAGAATCAACTGGCTGTGAATGTTTATCACATGTAGGAAATACCTTCACAGCAACATCTAGACTAGTGTTTGACCAAACAACTGGGCACCATAGCCTAGCCAAGTTGATGCATGAAGTTAACCATCACAGCAGTGACTGAGAGTAGGTGGGTTAAAGAAGGGAAGCTCTATCAGGGAGTTGGGGAAGGACTCATGAGCCCAATGTGGGACGCATAAACCAAGCCCTGAATACAAATTTAGTTGTCACCAAAGCCAGTCCCCAGATCCAGAAACAACCTAAATGGGTATTGAGACGGGGGTAGGTAAACAAATCATGTAACCGGCATATGATGGGATATTGTGTGTTGATTATAAAGGGTGCTTTTGAAGAATTTTAATGACAGAAAAACCTTCTTAAATTGAACCTGAAAATTATACTTTTGACCCAGACTATGTAGTATTATGGATTGAATTGTGTCCCCCAAAACTTCTGTGTTGTAAATCCTAACCCCTATAGTCAACGGCTGTGGGTTTTGTTTTTGAGTATAGTGATTACAATACTATTTGATAAATGTTTTTTTGTTATGTTAATGAGGCAGTACTAGTGCAGGATGTGTCATAAATCAATCTCTTTGGAGATAGAAAAGACTAGATGAAGCCAGCAAGCAGAGATGGTGGAAGATAGATGCCACACCACTTGAGGTCTCCAAGGAACCAAGAAACAGAAGCTGAAAAGAGACAAGGACCTTCCCTCAGAGCCAACACAGAGAAAGCCTTCCTCTAGAGCTGGCACCCTGAGTTCAGGTTTCTAGCCTCCTACACTGTGAGAAAATAAATTTCTGTTCAGCAAAGCCACCCCCTTGTGGTATTTCTGTTAAAGTAGCACTAGATAACTAAGACATGCAGCAAAAACCCTTGGTGTATGTTTATGTATATCTATGTGTGAGTGTATGTGTATATGAATATTCCAAGCATACATTCTATATTGAGAGAGCAAGGAATTAATCAAAAAGTTAACATTGCCTATATTTTCCAAATCTGCCATGGAGAGCATACGCTACTTACATAATTAGAAAAATACAGTAAGTGTTATCAGAATTTCTAGTTTCTAAGAATGAGGTACAGTGAATGAGCAGAGTACAGTGTTAGGGTCCCTGCTTAGTGTTTGGAAACCTGAACAGACTCCATTTCTTTTTAGGAAAGCATCCATCAGCCAAGTGGCTTGTGCATTCATTTGTCCATCCATTATTTATCAGACACTTATTTATTTATTTTTTTTATCATAGGCCAGGCGCTCTGCTAGCACGGATGGATACATGGATACAAAGATGAAGTTACTGCTGCATGCTGTTATTTGATGCCATGCGGGCTACCCGTCATGTAATAGGGCTTGGGATAAATTCCTGCTTGTCACACAGTAAGGGTTAAGGAATAGACATTATTGGGGAAACCTACAAAGCAAAGGTCAACAATAGGAGACACGAGGTCGCCGTTGTTATGGATTGAATTGTGTCTCCCAAAAAGATTTGCCGAAGTCCTAACACCTGGTACCTGTGAACATGACTTTGTTTAGAAATAGGCTCTTCGAAGATGTTATCAGTTAAGATGAGGTCCTAATCCAAACCAAGTGGTGTCTTTATGAAAGGAGAGAAGAGACACAAAGAGATAGAGGAAGGAGGGCCATGTGAAGGTCCATTTACATGCGAAGGAATGCCTGGAACTACCAAGAGCTGGGAGAAACAAGAAAAAAATTGTCCCCTGAGCCTTTGGAAAGAACATGGCCCTGCCAACACCCTGATTTAGGATTGCAAGCCTCCAGAACTAAGAGCCAATAAATTTCTCTTATAAGCCACCCAATTTGTGGTATTTTATTGTGGCAGACCTAGGTGAGCAATACCCCCATTTTACAATGTCCCATGAAGATGAACATGAGGCTGGCCATCCTGTTGGTTTTGTTTTCTAGTAGTGGTCCAAGAGAACCTACTGTCCCACACTTGAGAGGCTTTGGTGGTGACCTGCGGACCCGCTTACTGGAGTAAGGAAGTTTTGGTCCCGTAGGCAGCCAATAAGAGGAGGCTCTGACCATCAGAGGGAGCTGTTTCATTCTCAGATGACCGTCTGCAAACACTGCCCTTGTTCTCACAGCATCCCAGGAGGATAGACAAGCAACTAGAAAACCACAGTCCACTGACAGCTTTGAGTCTTACCACCATGGAGCTGCCTGCATGCTGCCATGACCCATCATCATGGTCTGCAGAGGTTTTTTTTTTTTAATTCTTTCATCCCAAATTTGATGCCCTTCACATCTTTGTGTCATCTGCACAGATGGCAAACATGTTCTCAGGGCCTTCATCCAAATGGCCCAAGGAGCCAGCCATTGGTAGAGTTCTCAGGGCTGGTGCTGACCTGCACAACAGTCTGCCCCATCCAGCAGGTATGAATCTGCCAGATGTGCCATCAGCCCACATCTCCCCTTCATTTGCCTTGTACACAGGCAACACAGACCTCTCCCAGGTTTCTTACCTTCTCCATGACAGCCCCTGGCTTCTGGGGGGCGGGGGGGAAGGTTGCCGTCAAGTTGGTCTCATGGCGACCCTATGTGTGTCAGAGTAGAACTGTACTCCATAGGGTTTCAGTGGCTAATTTTTTTGGAAGTAGATCATCAGGCCTTTCTTCTGTGGTGCCTCAGGGTGGACTTGAACTTCCAACCTTTCAGTTAGCAGCTGAGAGTGTTAATATTTGCACCACCCAGGGACCCTGGAAAGCCTCTGATTTTCCCATTGTCTCCAGGCCTTAAGATCTCTCAATCCCTCCCCTCTCTTTCCATGCCTACTGCCACTCTCTAGCTCAGGCCTTCTTTGCCTCCAGCCTGAACAACCATGATGGACTGACTCCTAACTGCTCTCTTGATTTCTCATCTCTTCCTCCTCCTGCCCATCTTTCATTCTATAACCAGCATAGTCTTTTAAAAATATGCCTGACCGAGATGTCACTCAGCAGTAAAAAGGAACAAACTACTGATTCATGCTATCACATGTTGAACCAAAAACGTCATGCTAAGTGAAAGAAGCTGGAGGCGAAACACCACATGTTGTATGATTCCATTTATATGCAACGTCTAGAAATGGCAAATCTATAGAGACAGAAAGCAGATGAGTGGTGGCCTGGAGCTGGGGGTGGGAATGGGGATGGACTACAACTGCCATGGGGGACTCTTGGGGTGATGGGAATGTTCTAAAACTGGATTATGGTGATGGTTGCACAACTCTGTAAATTTACTAAAAATTATTCAATTGTACATTTTACAAAATACGTGGCAGGTATACAGGGCAAATGAAGGGGTTAATGAGTGTGGATGGGCAGAGTGTTTCCTGTGCTCCCGAAGGGTCCAGTATACTCCACCGTGTTTGATGTGATGCCATCATGGTGGACTTACAAATGGGGTTAGTTTTACACTGATTCTTTATGTGAAGGAATAATATTTTTTAACCAAAGAGATAATGAGTGTCATGGATTGAATTATGTCCCCCCAAAATATAGGTCAACTTGGCTGGGTCATGATTCCCAGTACTGTATGATTGTCTACCATTTTGTCATCTGATGTGATTTCCCTATGAGTGGTAAATCCTATCACTGTGAGTAATGAGATGGATTAGTGGCAGTTATACTGATGAGGTCTATAAGATTAGATAGTGTCTTAAGCCAATCTCTTTTGAGTTATAAGAGAGATAAGCAAGCAGAGAGACATGGGGACCTCATACCACCAAGAAAGCAGTGCTGGGAGCAAAACGCAGCTTTTGGACCTGAGGTAGGTACCTGCTCTGAGATGCTCCCAGACCAAGGGAAGTCTGATGGGTCACAAGAACCTTCCTCCAAAGCTGGCAGAGAGAGAAAGCCTTCTGCTGGAGCTGGCACCCTGAATTCAGACTTCTAGCCTAATGGGCTGTGAGAGAATAAACTTCTCTTTGTTAAAACCATCTTGTTAAGAAAATACTTGTGGTATTTCTGTTACGGCAGCACTGGATGACTAAGACAATGAGTATGATCTTATTTTAATGAAATAGACCTGACCATGTTGCCATCTGCTTACCAACTGTCTTGAACCCTGTGCCTATAAAACGAGTCAAGGGGCTTAACATGGCATTGGTACCCTCTCAGCCCTGTCCCCAGACGTCCCCCTCAAAAATCTTGCACTCCGATCTCCCTAGGTTGCCTGTGGGTTCCTGGGCACACCAGGTGCATTTAACGTCTCCATTGGCCCTCCGTCTCCACCTTGCTTGACGGCCAAGCTTCCATTCATCTTTCAAAGCCCAGCTAAGGTCTCACCTTTGCTTAATGGAATTGGTGGCTCTTTTATCTGTGTTTCCATATCATCTCCATTAAAACCCTTTCCGACAGCCGTCCGTCAGTTCGTCGTACTGTGTTGGCTAGTGTATTGTAGTATCGTTGGAAGCTATGCCACCAGTGTTTCAAATACCAGCAGGGTCACTCACGGTAGACAGGTTTCGGCGGAGCTTCCAGACTAAGACAGTCTAGGAAGAAAGTCCTGGAGATCTACTTCCAAAAATGAGCCAATGAAAACCTGATGGATCAAAACAGAACATTTTCTGACTCACTCACTTTGGAGCTGTCATCAGGAGGGATCGATCTCTGGAGGAGGGCATCACACTGAGTGAAACAGAGGGCCAGCTAGGGCAAGGGTGGCCTCAGTGAGAGGGATTGTTACAATAGCTGCAACAATGGACTCCAACATGCCAATGGTTGTGAGATGGCACAGGATGGGGCAGAGTTTTATTCTGTTGTACACAGAGGCGGGTTAACCAGTAAGCAAGGTACGCGTGGGCTTACAGCAAGCAAGGTACACATGGCATACAGCAAGCAAGGTACACATGGCATACAGCAAGCAAGGTACACATGGCATACAGCAAGCAAGGTACACATGGCATACAGCAAGCAAGGTACACATGGCATACAGCAAGCAAGGTACACATGGCATACAGCAAGCAAGGTACACATGGCATACAGCAAGCAA
Organism: Elephas maximus indicus; assembly: GCF_024166365.1. Taxonomy (NCBI): domain Eukaryota; kingdom Metazoa; phylum Chordata; class Mammalia; order Proboscidea; family Elephantidae; genus Elephas; species Elephas maximus. The sequence goes on along the minus strand of NC_064831.1, from coordinate 60,863,440 downwards.
GGTACACATGGCATACAGCAAGCAAGGTACACATGGCATACAGCAAGCAAGGTACACATGGCATACAGCAAGCAAGGTACACATGGCATACAGCAAGCAAGGTACACATGGCATACAGTAAGCAACGTATGAACAGGCTTCATTGTGTTTACTTACTAATCTGTAGTGAACAATTTCACATGAATTTCACCATGTCAAAGGTGTGAAGAACAGGTGAAACTGTGCACTACAAATTAGTAAGTAAGCAAAAGTAAGCCCGGGCGTACCTTGTTTACAGGGTAATCTGTCCCTGGCTGTATGTAAGGTCGCCATGAGCTGGAGTTGACTCTGCAGCAGCTGTGTATTCTATCTTTCTTAACCGTAATAGAGCAATTTGTATCTGTCTCTTTTACTAGATTGTGAGCCCTTGAGGGGAGAGAATATTTTATTCATTTGTACATTCCCAAGGTATAGCACAGTGGATGCTCATTATCTCACTCATTCATTCCATAGTCATCTATTTAGAGCAGGATTTCTCAACTTCATCACTATTGACTTGTTGGGCCAAACACTTATTTGTCGAGGGGGTCTGTCCTGTGCATTATAGAATGTTTAGCAGCATCTCTGGCCTCTATTCATTAGCTGCCAAGAGCACCCCCCAGTTGTGATAGCCAAAGATGGTGTCCAGGCATTACCAAATATCCCTTACTGGGCAAACTCACTCCCAGTTGAAAACCATACTTCGAGCCTTCTCTGTGACTAGCACTGTGCCCAGGATCTTGATTCAGTTTCTTGGAAAACATGCTGGGACTAAGGCCCAAGCCCTGCAGCCCACCCCTAGTTATAACTTGTCCAGCCGCCCTCAAGACTAAGAGAACTTGTCAGCTCTGAACCTAAGTCCAGCCTCCTGGCTCACTGTGTTCCTGTTGACCCATCTAGTAATGCTGTCAAGCAAGAAAGGCTGCCATGACTTCAGTTGAGTGTTGACTTCCTCTTAACTCTGTCTTCACCTTTGGAGTTTTAAATCATTCGCCTTGATAGCAACTGCAGGCGTGAAATAGGAGTTTAGCAAGCTTGTTTTCTCACTGTTGTCCCTGAACAGTGTGCCGCCCCAGGCACCGGGCTTGTCTCTGCCTTACTCTCCTTTTCGTTTGGAACTTGCTTTAGCAAAGCCATCTCTATCGTCTTTGGGATATTTGCAAGCAGCAGCTCATTCTGGGGTTTGGTTTCCCCAACACTGATCTTACAGGCTGGGTATGGGTAGCCGTTGTTCTCTGCCTTGCTTGTGGTTGCTTCTTCTGCCCTTTGTCCTTTTAAACCCTGTGTTCCTGAGAGAGCTTCTTGGGAAGCCACAGGGTCCCTGTGGTTGGAATGCATTCTTTGTATATTCTCAGAATTTTTAAGTCAGCTCTCCACCTTGGAAGCCCTGGTGCCATAGTGGTTAAGAGTTTGGCTGCTAACCAAAAGGTCGGGAGTTTGAATCCACCAGCTGCCCCTTGGAAGCCCTACAAGGCAGTTCTACTCTGACTTATATTGCCATGAGTCAAAATCGACTTGAAGGTAATGGATTTTTGGATCTCTCTTGAGCCATTTTTCTGTTTCTAGAGTTTCCAACTGAATTTCACTTCCTAAAGTCTATAAATAACGTTCATTCGAATATTAAATATTTATATACTAGTAGAAGCAGGATTCAAACACAGACTGACTCCCAAGCCTGTTGGCTTCCCTACTGTGCACCTGCATCCCCGGTTTTCCTCAGTTTACTCTGTGTCCATTGTCTTAGTTTGGGTCCCACCAGACACAGCCCTGAGAGAAGCATTTGAGTACAAGTAGTTTATTTGGAAGGTGATCCCAGGGTGGGAGTGGGTAAGTGAGGCAAGAAGGGAAAGAAGCTCATAAAGTGTGTTTATCATGCAAGTTACCGCTGTGGGCCATGAAAACTCAGTCCTCCTGGGGACCCCGGGGAGACCCTGCAGAGTACACCTCAGAGTTACCCCAAAGAAGGGAAAGGAAGCTGTTGGATTTATTCATCAACCCCCAACCCCTTCATGGTTGTGGGCTGATTCCAGAGCCACTAACTCTCTGATTCTTTCAGATTGCCCTGCCTTGGCTTAGCATGCACCTGTAGCCAGAACAAAACCCTCAGGCCAAGTCTTAGGTGTTCACAGATGACAGGAGACCAGTGTGGCACATATGGGCACAACCTAGTCTACCTACCTATTCTAAGTTGATGGCGATGTTTTCTCAGTTTCCTGTCTTTTCCATTTCAATGGCCAGCTCTTTGTTGAACAGAATTAAGTCAGCGGAAGCAGTTGCTCCTGTTCCTCTATTCTCTGAGAAATCAGACTGTCGGCAGGAATGGCCTCTGTATTAATTAAAGTGTCAGCAAGGGGTGGACACCGTATTTAGTGGAATGGCGCTCCCTTACCTGGCTGGAGATGTGCGTTGCCCCTGTGCCTGCTGTTGTGCAGACGTGATGAGCATGATGAGCAAAGTCTGAAAGTCTCTTCCCTCTGGCCTGAGACAAAGAGGAGAGAGGGGTTTGTCATAAACTGGGGAACCCTGCTGCTTCCTGTTCAGTACCTCAGAGGTATTTTGTGGCTACTTTGCCCTTCATGGAAGCACACTACAGGGGACACTCACCTCCATATGGGTGCACTGGGCCTGCGTGCCCTAAATCACTTTGCTCCTTAGAAAGAACTTCTCTGTGTCCCCGTCCCTCCCACCAAAGGGGTCTCCCCCCATTCCATCTGTCACCTGTAGGGAGGTAAAGAGCTGCTCCACCCTCAGACCCAAACCAGAAGTGGTCACGTGACTCAGGCTCCACCTATCAGGGCATCCTAACCCAGAAGACAAGGATTACTCAAGCCAGGCCAGTCACAGTTCTTTTCCGAAAGGACACACAGATATTAGGAGAGAGAAAAAAATCCTTTTCCCCAGGGGTTGCTAAGTGCAATTTAAAATGTCTACCAGAGAGGAATGTTGGCTGCAAGCCTCTCCCACTCCTTGGCCCTTGTTTTCTCCTCTTTAAAATGATGACAGACAGGGGGTGTTCATCACACTGTGGTTAGCAGTGGAGCAATGTGGGAATCCGTTCCTGCAACGGTGGGTGGTGAACCAGGCGGACGAGAGTCAGACACATTTACAAGCAATGGGCCCGTCCGTCAACTGAGGAGTGGATGAGCAAGACATGGTGTACACCTACAATGGAACGTTATTCTGGCGTAAAAAAGGAATGAATTATTAATACATGCTACAGCGTGGATGAACCTTGTATACGTTATACTGAGTGAAAGAAGGCCTATACACAAGGCCACATTTTGTGTGATTTCATCTGTATGAAACATCCAGCATGGGCAAATCCATAGACAGAAAGCAGATTGGTGGTTGCCAGGCGCTGGGAGGGGAGGGAATGGGAAGTAACTGTAATGGATGTAGCCTTCCATTTGGGGTGATAAAAAAAATTCTGAAACTAGACAGAGGTGAAGGTTGAACAACCTTGTGAATGTACTAAGTGCTGCTGAAGGGTTCCCTTCAGAAGGGCTAAAATGGTAAATCTCATGTAACGTGTATTTCACAACAATAAAAAACAAAAAAACAGTGGACTAAATAAAATTACATAAAAAGGAAGGTAATTGGACAAGATAGGCTCCAAGTTCCCTTCCAGTTCTCTGTTTGTGTGAGGCAGAATAGTAGAGGTTAGAAATCTGAGGGGAAACCTGAAGCATCTCACTTTGTCTTCTTGGTGGATGGTGGTGTGGGGAGCTCAGGGAGGTGGGGAGTTTGGGAGAAAAATCAATTTTTGGTGAAGGCAAGTGTGGAAGAATGTTGGGGTGGACATGGTGAGGGTGCCCAGATTCCCCTTCAGGAAGGGCCTGCTGCCCCAGCTGCAGGGGTGCTGCAGGCAGACAGCCTCCAGGGGCCAGCCCCTCAGGGACCACCTCTCCTAAGATCATGGGTGTTCATCTTTTGCTGTGGGTGTATGAAGGTCTGGCCATCTTGGCCCACCTGCGGACAACTCTGAAGGGCCATTATAGCTTCACAGCTCCTGTGGTGCTGGCTGAGGTTCTCTTTGGACCTGATGGTAGGTCAGACTTCTCTTTCTGCCCATTCCTGCTTCCCTTCCATATTCCACAGTCGCTGAGCCTCCTTAATGTATACGCTGCTCATTACAGGCCCCCAAGAAATCACATCCCTAGTGTCCATACCCTTTGCATTGCCTTTGCTCTTCTCCCCATCCAGGGGCGCAGTCTCTTTCTTTACCTCTCGAAGCTGAACTGGCCTGGGGACTTGCTTTGAACAAGAGAACGCAGGGAAGAAACTTTCTTGGGAATTCTGAGTCCAGACCTTCCAAGCCTTGTGCTTTTCAAAAAAATCCTGGAACCCAGCTGCCACTTGAACAGGTCCAGGCTATCTTGCTGGGGAAGGCCACGTGGAGGCAGAGGCCCTGGTTGCTGAGAGACTGCGTGGACAGAGAAGCCATGTGGAAGAGAGCTGAGGCACCCCAGCTGATAGCCAGCACCATGGCCCCAGGCACGTCCAGCCCCAGCCAAGACAAGGTGGAGCAGAGACAAGCTGTCCCTCCTGGGCTGTTCAAATTTGACCCGCAGAATTATTATTATTCCGTTACTGTGCATTCCAGCTCATGTTGACCCCATGAGTATCGGAGGGGAATTGCACTCCACAGCGTTTTTCAATGATAGGCTTTTCAGAAGTAGATCATCAGGCCATTCTTTCAAAGCAACTCTGGGTGGACTCGGCCCCCCAACCTTTTGGTAGTTAGCTGAGTGCGTTAGACATTTGTACCACCCATGGACTCCATCCATGGAATACTGAGTAATAAAGGGATTTTAGTTTTGAACATCTATGTTTTGAAGTCATTTGATATTCCTCAGTAGATAAGTAAAACAGCATGACCGCACCAGCAGAAAAGTACCAGGGCTGGTGACCAAGTAGGGTGGCTGCCCATGCATTAGAAAGTCTCAGCAGGGGTGGCTTTCCTGCCAGCCACCGCAGGTCTAATATGGCCTTTCTCCCGCCAGGATGAGGGTCTGTTTTGTCATCCCTGAGTCCATCCATGCTCATCTTATCTTCATTCCTGGAACAGGGAGATGCCAGCACTATTACCTCCTAAGCTTCTCTATGTCTGTTGAGAGAAGCAACTTGCTGCCAAAGGAGCAAATGAAGCCCAGCCTTCTGCAGAAACATCCATCGTCCTGGGCTGCTCCAGGCAGAATCCCAGCCTATAATTCCCTTCTGTGGGAGCTGGCTCAGAGTGCATCCATCTTCACAAGCTCATTATTCATCTGATTATTTTCATGCCATCCCAGTGGGGAATAAAAGCCATCAATAAATCACAACTTTGCTGCAGATTATACTAAATGACCTGGGCAGTGTGCTGGCTGTGCCAGTCGCTCTGACTGAGAGAGTGAGAGCCCTCCAGGGCTAAAGAATATACACCCTGCTCTTATCCCAGACATGGGTCCACTGCCCACTTGTCCTTAATATTCTCATCTGCCTTAAACCAGTTTCCATTGAGCCAATTCCCACTCATAGCAACCATGTAGGACAGAGTAGACCTGCCCCACAGGGTTTCCAAGGCTGTAATCTTTACAGAAGCAGACTGCCACATCTTTCTCCCATGGAATTGCTGGCGGGTTCCAACCACTGACCTATTAGCAGCTGAGCACTTAACAACTGTGCTACCAGTGCTCCTTTCATCTGCCTTAGTGTGATTAAAAACCATAAGCACCGGGGCCCTGAACTTGTCAGATGACCTGAATTCAGTCTCCATGTTGCTTCTGATGACCAGTTGCCGTCAAGTCCGATTCTGACTCACAGAATGCTTGAGAACATGAGAAAACATTTTCCACGTGTATCACAGTAGAACTGTGCTTCTTAGAGTTCTCGGTGGCTGATTTTTGGAAAGTAGATAGCCAAATATTTCTTCCAAGGCACCTCTTGGTGGACTCGAACCTCCAACCTTTTGGTTTACAGCCAAGTGCCTTTACCCAGTGCACCACACAGGGACTCTTGCTTCTGATTAACTGTGTAATATTGAGGTGGCTCTTGGCCTCTCTGAAGTTTTGGGTTCCTGCTCTGTGAAATGGTAAGAAATTCTTGTTGTGAGAATTAAATGAGAAAATGGGCGTGAGATTTGCACACTGTTAAGTGCCGTGTATATGTGTGGGTGGCATCATTATGGCCATTATATTAGAGTAACTGGGACACCTGGAGGGTATAATGGGAGAAATGTACCAGACTGAATACTGAGGCACTGTGAGCAATCATCTGCAATTTCTTAACTTTGGTTTCTTCCTGCTTCAAATGGACCCAGTAGTATTTGCCCCATCAATTTCATAGAGTTGTTGTCAGGCTCAAATCAAATAACAGTTAGGGGAGCCCTTTGGCAAAGCATTAAGTGGTACAAATGTAAAATGCTTTACTGAATCATTCCTTCTCTAAGCTCTGGTTGTTCTTTTTTTTTTTTTCTTTCCAGTCTTCCTATTTTTCTGATTTGCAGTACTATTGAGAGTTTTCCTCAAGGCTTTCCAAGATAATCAAGGAAATTTGGGTCAGTTGGCTTTTGGAAGGAAGAAGTTGTTGTGGTGCCACTGAGTTGGTTTCGACTTGTATTGACCTTCTATTGAAGAGTAGAGCTGCCCTATAGGGTTTCCTGGGCTGCAGTCTGTATGGGAGCAGATCGCCAGGTCTTTTCTTCCATGGAGTAGCTGGTGGGTTCCAACAGCTGACCTTTCAGTTAGCAGCTGAGTGCTTACCCATTGCACCACCTGGGCTCTTGAAGGCAAAAGAGATTAATATTATTGAAAACACTACCTTTCAGGCTTTCCTACATGCTACCCCCTTTAACATCCCTTTAAGATGGGCACTGTTGGCTGCTTTCACAAGGGAAGGAAACGGGACTCAGAGAGGTTACATATATGCTCAAAGTCACAGAGCAGGAATTACGCTGGAGACTAGAGGCCTCATTTTTTCTTTCATTATGGGTGCCCCTCTAGTTACCCAACTATTGACCTTTCTCATTTTTGGCCTTTCTTAGGAGCCCTGGTGGCACAGTGGTTAAGAGCTCGACTGCTGACCAAAAGGTCAGCAGTTTGAATCCACCAGCCACTCCTTGGAAACCCTATGAGGCAGTTCTACTCAGTCCTGTAGGGTTGCTATGAGTCAGAATTGACTCAACAGCAATTTTTTTTTTTTTTTTTATCACTATAAGACTCCCTTAGTTAAAGTAAAACCCCTTATTCATTCATGGATAACAATGCCATGTGGAGTTGATAGAACCATCAATGATGACAAAAATATGATGAACTGGTTCGTGAATTGGAGAAACTCTCTCATGGATGAATTATATCCAGTCCTCATTTATTGACTATATCATTATCCAGCATCTTGCATTTATAATAATAGTAAAAAATCTATTATTTGACTATTGTGTGCATTAATGATGTATGTCTGGCAGTAATGAACACTAAGGTGCGAGGCAAGAGAAACGCTAGTTATGATGGTTAAGGTTGTGTGTCAGTTTGGCTGGGCCATGATTCTCAATGGTTTGGCAGTTAGGTAATGATGTAATTTGGCAGTTGTGTAAAGATGTAACTTGGCAGTTATGTAAAGATGTAATTTAGCAGTCAGGTAGTAGTCATTCTCCATTTTGTGATCTGATGTGGCCATCCTCCATTTTTGCGTAATGACAATTTTCACATAACAACCTGGTCTTTGGAACCTAACAATGTTGATAAGTGAGGAGTAGAATATATCTATGAGTCTCTGAACCAAGGAACCATTTCGGTAGAGCTGTGATCTCTCTATGGAATGCTTGAGAACATGAGAAAACATTTTCTTTTTAAACAAAGAATGGATGGATCACTTCAGGAAGAGAAACAATTGGCATGTCTATTAAGTTCAAGAGAGCCCAGTAAATAGCACCCTTGTTCTTCACCCAAATTTCTGAATGCGGTGAGAAGTAAGATAAAAGAATAAGGAAGATAGAAACCAAAATAGCTCCTTTATTAATGGTTAACCTGATAGTGGGACTTTCTAATCCTGAACCTCAGATTCCAATAGATATACACAGAAGTATTTTCTTGAGAATTTTGCTCTGTGAGTACGTAGGAAAAGGCGTGCTTCCTTAAGGCAACCTCTTCCCAAGAAAAAGGGTGAAGAGGCTGGACTGCACACGCCATTTCTCTTTTCAAGCTCATCAGTCAGATGGAGACAGGCCAAGAGTGTTACAGAGAACAATGACCCTCCACATAGAATGAAACGTGAGTGGGGAATAAAGCTTTTCCTCCTAACAATGACATTCAGGTCTGAAGAAAACTCTTAGATCAGGTAGATAATTGCAAAATTTTGTAGACAAATTATATCTAATTGTTGAAGGCAGTCCAAAATGAGCCTTATAAAACAGGGATCAAGGGATAGAAGAAAAGGAAGAAATAAAATTTCTCCTTTGGCAGCAATTACCATTTAAAAAATGTCAACAGCATTCATCTAAACTGAGTATGCAGTAAAAAAAGCTTGAGACGGGGGACCCCAATTTTGAGTACCTCCTGGGAGTCGTTGTTAAAAGAATACTTAGGCTTGATTCTGAAGGGTCTTCTAGGAGAGGGAGAAAATATCTTTGGCCTGAACTTCACTGGACTTGGGTTTTAAAAGAGATCCATGGAAGAAATTACAGCAAAAACATTTATGACATAACTTTTATGTTAAGTGCTCGATTTTGTCTGAATAATACATGTCTGTAAAAGGACTAGGTAATTCGTAATATTTAAGTTTACATTTAACACTAAGGATTAAATATGACAAGATATGTGCAAGACTTGTACACTGAAAACTAAAGAATATTGCTGAAGGAAATTAAAAATTTAAATAAATGGACACATATACCATGTTCATGGATTATAAACTTCAACATTTTTAAGATGTCAGTGCTCTCCAAATTGGGATTGCATTGAGTCTATAGATCAATTACAATCCAAGCAGTACTTTTAAAGATAGAAATTGACAAGCTTATTCTTAAAAATTGAAATTGCAAAGATCCATGAATAGCAAATACAATTTTGAAAGAGAAGAAAAAAGTTGGAGGATATAAACTATATGATTTCAAGACTTACTATAAAGCTATGGAATCAAGACAGTGGGCATATAAACATAGATGGGTGGAACAGAATAGAGTCCAGAAATAGACCCACACACAAATGGGCAATTCTTTTTTTTTTTTTTACAAAACTTCCAAGATAGTTCAAAAGAGAAAGAATAATATTTTCAACATTTGGTGTATAAAGATGTCAACATTATCAAACTATAAAGTATATATACAACACTTATCAAACTATAAAATATGCATAAAATATTTATTTTTTAAAAAAATTAAATACCAAACTAAACAGGAATATACAACTTTCACAGACAAGAAGACTCAATATTGTAAAGATATAAATTCTCCAACTGATAGATAGAATCAATCCAACTCCCCCCCCCTTTGGAAGTGGACAAAACGGATTTTAAAATTTATACGGAAGTTCAAAGAGACAAGAATAGTCAAGTCTTTTGTAGAAGAATAACGTGGTAGAACTCTATCAGATCTGCAGAGTTTTTATTAAAAAAAAAGACTGTAATTAAGGCAGTGTGGCATTGGTGTACACGTGGACAAATAAAGCAGTCAAAAAGAACAGAAACTCTAGAATTAATCAATCCACACACATAAAGCCATCTGCTTTAAGACAAAGTTGGTCCTACCAAGCAGTGAGGAAAAGATGTTCTTTTTATTAATTCCTGATAGAACAACTAGAATCCATAGAGAAAAAAAAAAAAAAAAGTCTCAATCCCTACCTCATATAAAAAGAAAAGTCAGGTCTATGTGGTTTGTAGAAATTAATGTGAAAGACAAAACAATACAACTAATTAAAGATATTACAGAATAGCTTCATGGCTTTGGAATAGGAAAAAAATTTTTTTTTTAAATGGGGCACAACTAACACTGACCACATAGGAAACAATAGCTAAATTGAACTGCATTAAAATCAGAAATATTCATCAAAAGACAACAATATGAGCATGACAAGGCAACCCACAGAGTGGGAGAAGGATGCTTGATATATTTATAGCTGACAGAGTGCTTATACTCAAAATATCTAAAGAAGTCCTCCAAATCAATGAGAAAAAGCAAACAAAACAAACACCTAATGGAAAAATGGCAGGAGAGAGGAACAGATTCTTCAAAAATGGCTAATAAATATATGCAAGTGTTCTCAATCTCATTATCAAGGAACTGCAATTTAAAACCCCCAAATGAACTTTCCCTACACCTCCACCACAATGGCTAAAATGAAAAAGATTGACAATCCTAAGTGTGGTTTTGGTGGGAATGCAAATTGGTAAAACCACTTTGAAAACATTTTGTATTTTATTTACTGAACTTGAAGACACACATACTCAACGACTCAGCAGATATATACACCACAGACATGCATACCCATGTGCACTGAGAGACCATATGCAAGGGTGTTTCCAGCAGCATTATTCATAAAAGCCCAAACGGACAACCCAAATGCCCCTCAACAATAGAGTGGATAAATAAGTGCAAGCTATTCATACAACATGCGTGCAAATCTGGACAGTGAATAAGGGAGACTGAAGAAGAATTGATGCCTTTGGATTATGATGTTGGCAAAGAATATCGAATATACTATGGACTGCCAGAAGAGCGAACAGATCTGTCTTGGAAGAAGTACAGCCAGAATGCGCCTTAGAAATGAGGATGGTGAGACTTCGTCTCGTGTACTTTGGACATGTTATCAGGAGGGACCTGTCCTTGGAGAAGAACATCATGCTTGGTAAATTAGAGGGTCAGCAAAAGAGTGCAAGACCCTCAATGAGATGAATTGACACAGTGGTTGCAACAATGGGCTCAAACATGGCAATGATTGTGAGAATGATGCAGGACTGGGCAGTGTTTCATTCTGTTGTACATAGAGTCACTATGAATTGAATCAGAGCTGACTCAACAACACCTAACAACAACAACATTCACACAAAGAAATTGTCAGAGCGAAGAAAGGGAATATGCTACAGCTTCACACAACAATGTGGGTGAATCTTTCAAACATAATGTTAAGAAAGCTAGACACAAAATAAAACATACTGAATGATTCCATTCATATACTGTTTAAAACAACAACAATAACAACAACAAAAAAAGCAAAACAGGCAAAACCAAACTGCTCTGTTTAGGGGTGCGTGCTTAGTTGATAATAATGTAAAAACAGAAGCAAGAAAGTGATTACCATGGAAGTCTGTGTATCAGTCTGTGCTCAACTGGGGAGGCAGAACCCTATGTGGAATGCTGGGCTAAGTAGAGGAATTCGATTTTACCCAGTTGTGGGAGAGGCTGGGGAATTATAGGTCCAGACAGGAGTTGAAGGATCTAGAAAAGTCTCTAACCAACCCCTGGCAGCATTGTCTATGAGGCGGACACATCAGAGCTTCCAGCGAAATACAGAAGTGAGGCAGGTGAAGCCACGAGAAAGGCTGCTGCGTCTGCTACTGAGTCTGAGAGTCTGCACTGAATGTCTGGTTGGGAGCTGGTGTCACTCTTAGTTCTACATGGCCAGCATCAAGTGGAAGAAGAGCTGAATGTAGGGCAGGGGAAAACAGGGACAAGCTGAAATCTACAGGGATTGCTGCGTCTGTCTGTTACCACCTCTAACCATGATGATCTTCAGAAAGAAACGAATGCTGTTTTATTTCTGCCTTCCAAATCTCATACAAGAAAAAAAGTTTTTTTTTGCCTGGGGTTGGGGTAGGATGGGAGTGTGTGTGGGACGATTGTAACTGAGTTGCTCTACATGTAACTCAGGGATTCTGGGAAGCATAATTCCAACATAGCCAAATTGACACCATCCAAACCCCATAGACACAAAGTGGTTACATTTGCAGGGAAGGTTCTGGGGGCTGGCAACACTTGTATTTCTTGCCTTGTGTGGTAGCCACATGGTGCTCACTTTGTAGTGCAAACCTTTGTTTTGTGAACTTAATGTATGTATATAATTTTACACACATGCACAAAGGCAACTTCCCTATTCTACCTTCTCCTTTGAAGTGGCCATCCTGTGCATATTATATATGGAGAAGAGATGATCGCAAAAATGGAAAGAAAAAAGAACTTTTTTTCCTCGTCCTCCTTCTGGATTTCAACACTTAAGCCCTTTCAGGTAATGGAAAAATGGTCTGACCGCTGTACTATATTGATAGATGTCAAGAGTGGACTTGGATTAAAGGGAAGCCCAGACACAGACTCCACTTGTGTAAATCAAACAGTGTTTACTTATCTAAAGTACACAGGAGGAGGCCAGTGCAGTCAGAACACAGGGCAGAGAGATGAGCAGCATGACTCAGGACAGGTAGAGGTGAACACATAATTGGGTCACACTTAGGCGTGATAATGTCTGAGTGAGCGTCACATCAGACCTTTCAAAGCTTAACTGCTCCTGTTTGTGCTTTATGTCCTGAAGACACGTGCAGTTCTATTTACCAAGCCTGGTGCTGCTGTTGTTATCTACTCAATTGAGGAAGATACTTCCAGGCTTAAAATTGGTACAGTTCTGCATGTGGGTTAATGTGATTATGTGCCAGGGACCACCTCGTCTGAACCAGGTGTCTCTCATCACTTTCAGGGCTACATTATAAGTAAAATGACTACAAAGGGGACCCAGTATGGTTCAGTCCACACAGGCACAAAGACAGTCCTTATTTATCATCCTTTGGGTCTCCAAGCTAACACAGCCTAGTCTCTGTGCATTTCTAACCCCAGTGCTGGTATTTAGGTATAAGACATATTATGAAAGTACTCACAACAGAGACATGTAATATATATGATAAAGATCTAGTATCCAGAATATGTAAAGAGCTCTTGCAACTCAACAACAAGAAGAAAAACAAGCCAATTTAAAAAGAAACAAAGGACTTGAGTAGACATTTATAAAATATGCATATGTGTGTGTGTGCACAAGTACATGAAAAGCTGCTCAGCATCTTAGTCATCAGGCGAATGCAAATCAAAACTACAATGAGGTATCACTTCACATCCACTATGACTGTAATTAAGAAAATGGAAAATAAATGTTGATGAGGATGCAGAGAAACTAAAACCCTCATACATTGCTGGTGGGGATGTAAAATGGTCCAGTCACTGTGAAAACTGGTGGTTCCTCAAAACGTTAGACATGGAATTACCACACGGCCCGGTGGTTCCACTTCTCGGTATATACCCAAAAGAATTGAAACGGGTATTCAGAGAAAAACTTGTACAGTGTTCATAGCCACACTATTCGTAATAGCCAAAAGGTAAAAACCACCCAAATGTCCATGGGAAGACGAATGGATAAACAGAAAGTGGTTGGTATATATACACAGTGGAGTATTATTGAGTCATAAAAAAGGAATGAAGCACTGGTACCTGTTACAATGTGGATAAACCTTGGAAATATTATGTTAAGTGAAAGAAGTCAGACAGAAAAGGTCATATGTTTTATGATTCCCTTTAGATGAAATATCCTTGGCTGCTAACTAAAAGGTTAGCGGTTTGAACCAACTCAGCAACTCCACAGGAAAAAGACCTGGTGATCTGCTTCCGTAAAGATTACAGCCTAGAAAACTGTATGGAATAGTTCTCCTTTGTTACCTGGGGTCTCTCTGAGTTGGAATCAGCTCGACTGCCCCTGACAGCAACAACATCCACAGCAGTTAAACCCACAGAGACAGGGAGTGATCAGCGGTTTGCCAGGGAGCTGGAGGAAGGGAAAATGGGGAGTGACTGCTTAATGGGTACAGAGTCTCCTTTTGGGATGCTGCAAATGTTTTGGAACTAGATAGAGTTGATGGTCACACAACATTGTGAAAGTACTAAATGCCACTGAATTTCACACTTTAAAATGGTTAATTTTACGTTATATGAAATTTACCTCAACATAGCAGAGTACCACCAACAAGTAGTGGGAAAGAACATATTGTTCAATAAATGGCATTGAAAAAATTTGCTCTTTATAGTTGAACCCCTACTTCTCACCCTATACAAAGATGAACACTACTTAAATTTCAGACCTTACTTCTGGAAGGCAAAACTATAAAGGTAAAAGGAAAGATTGTTGGAAAATACCTTCATGATTTGGGGATGGCTAAGAACTTCTGAGGAGTCCTGGGGGTGCAATGGTTAAGTGCTCAGCTGCTAACCCACAGGTCAGCTGTTCAAACTCACCAGCTGCTCCATGGAAGGAAAGACCTGGCAATCTGCTCCTGTAAAGATCACAGCCCAGGAAACGGCAAGGGGGCAGTTCCACTCTGTCATACAGTGTGGCTATGAGTCGGAATCAACTTGATAGCACACAACAAAAAGAACTTCTTAAATGGTCAGGAGTCCAGCTCCAGCGCCAAATCCTATGTGTGATCTTCCAGACCTGACCCAGCAATTATAAGGCTTCATCTGGCAGGCCTCATGGGAGAAAGCTGCCTCTACACGTATCACATGGTGCCCAGCCAGTGTGTCGTAGTTTCTGGAGAGTTACGGTCAAGGACTCAGGAACCCCCATCCTTATGCTCATATGCACATCTGCATTCCCAGCCCTAGTACCTCCTTCTGGGGAGCGGGGCAGAGGGCCTCAGCTGAGACACTTTTCAGCTGCCTCCACTGAAAACCAAAACCAAACCTGTGGCCATCAAACCAATTGTGACTCATGGTGACACCATGTATGACAGAATAGAAGTGCTCCATCTTTACGGAAGCAGACCACCAGGTCCTTCTTCTGTGGTGCCACTGGGGGGGTTTCAATTGCCAACATTCAGGTTAGTTGTGGTTGTTGTTAGGTGCTGTCGCGTTGGTTCCGACTCATAGTGACACTATGTACTACAGAATGAAACACTGCCCGGTCCTGCGCCATCCTCACAATTGTTGTTATGTTTGAGCCCATTGTTGCAGCCACTGTGTCAGTCCACCTCGTTGAGGGTCTTCCTCTTTTCCGCTGACCCTGTACTCTGCCAAGCATGATGTCCTTCTCCAGGGACTGATCCCTCCTGACAACATGTCCAAAGTATGTAAGACGCGGTCTCACCGTGCTTGCTTCTAAGGAGCATTCTGGCTGCACTTCTTCCAAGACAGATTTGTTTGTTCTTTTGGCAGTCCACGGTATATTCAATATTCTTTGCCAACACCACAATTCAAAGGCGTCAACTCTTCTTCGGTCTTCCTTATTCACTGTCCAGCTTTCACACGCATATGATGCGATTGAAAATACCATGGCTTGGGTCAGGCGCACCTTAGTCTTCAGGGTGACATCTTTGCTCTTCAACACTTCAAAGAGGTCTTTTGCAGCAGATTTACCCAATGCAATGCGTCCTTTGATTGCTTGACTGCTGCTTCCATGGCTGTTGATTGTAGATCCAAGTAAAATGAAATCCTTGACAACTTCAATCGTTTCTCCGTTTATCATGATGTTGCTCTTTGGTCCAGTTGTGAGGATTTTTGTTTTCTTTATGTCAAGGTGTAATCCATACTGAAGGCAGTAGTCTTTTTTCTTCATCAGTAAGTGTCTCAAGTCCTCTTCACTTTCAGCAAGCAAGGTTGTGTCATCTGCATAATGCAGGTTGTTAATGAGTCTTCCTCCAATCCGGATGTTGAGTTCTTCATATAGTCCAGCTTCTCATTATATACTGAGCATACAGATAGAATAGGTATGGTAAAAGGATACAACCCTGACGCAGACCTTTCCTGACTTTAAAGCGCGCAGTATCCCCTTGGTCTGTCCAAACGACTGCCTCTTGATCTGTGTACAGTTTCCTCATAAGCACAAGTAAGTGTTCTGGAATCCCCATTCTTCAGAATGTTATCCATAATTTGTTATGATCCACATAATCAAATGCCTTTGCATAGTTAATAAAACACAGGTAAACATCTTTCTGGTATTCTCTGCTTTCAGCCAGGATCCATCTGACATCAGCAATGATACCCCTTGTTCCACGTCCTCTTCTGAATCTGGCCTGAATTTCTGGCAGTTCCCTGTTGATATATTGCTGCTGTCACTTTTGAATGATCTTCAGCAAAATTTTACTTGTGTGTGATATTAATGATATTGTTCAATAATTTCCACATTCAGTTGGATCACCTTTCTTGGGAATAGGCATAAATATAGATCTCTTCCAGTCAGTTGGCCAGATAGCTGTCTCCAAATTTCTTGGCATAGACTGAGTGAGCACTTCCAGTGCTACATCCATTTGTTGAAACATCTCAGCTGATGTTTCGTCAATTCCTGGAACCTCATTGGCCAGTGCCTTCAGAGCAGCTTGGACTTCTTCCTTCAGCACCATCAGGTCCTGATCATATGTTACCTCTTGAAATGGTTGAACATCGACCAATTCTTTTTGGTGTAATGACTTTATGTATTCCTTCCATCTTCTTTTGATGCTTCCTCCATTGTTTAGTATTCTCCCCATAGAATCCTTCAGTATTGCAAATTGAGGTTTGAATTTTTTCTTCAATTCTTTCAGCTTGAGAAATGCTGAGCGTGTTCTTTCCTTTTGGTTTTCCATCTCCAGCTCTTTGCACATGCTGTTATAATACTTTATTTTGTCTTCTCGAGCTGCCCTTCAAAATCTTCTGTTCAGTTCTTTTCTTTCATCACTTCTTCCTTTTGCTGTAGCTGCTAGATGTTTAAGAGCAAATTTCAGAGTCTCTCCTGACACCCATTTTGGTCTTTTCTTTCTTTCCTGTCTTTTTAATGACCTCTTGCTTTCTTCACCTGTGATGTCCTTGATGTCATTCCACAACTCATCTGGTCTTCAGTCATTAGTATTAAACGTATCAAATCTGTTCTCTAAATTCAGGTGGGATGTACTCAAGGTCATGCTCTGGCTTTCATGGACTTGTTTTAATTTTCTTCAGTCTCTACTTGAACTTGCATATGAGCAATTGATGGTCTGTTCCACAGTCGGCCCCTGGCCTTGTTCTGACTGATGATATTGAGCTTTTCCATCATCTGTTTCCACTGATGTAGTCAGCTTGATTCCTGTGTATTCCATCTGGTGAGGCCTATGTGTATAGTTGCTGTTTATGTTGGTGAAAAAAGGTATTTGCAATGAAGTCATCGGCCTTGCAAAATTTTATCATGCTATCTCTGGCATCCTTTCTGTCATCAAGGCCGTATTTTCCAACTACTGATCCTTCTGTGTTTCCAACTTCTGCATTCTAATCACCATTAATTATCAATGCATCCTGATTGCATGTTTGATCAATTTCAGACTGCAGAAGCTGGTAAAAATCTTCAATTTCTTCATCTTTGGCCTTATTCGTTGGTGCGTAAATTTGAATAGTAGTTGTATTAACTGGTCTTCCTTGTAGGTGTATGGGTATTATCCTATCACTGACAGCGTTGTACTTTGGGATAGATCTTGAAATATTCTTTTTGATGATGAATGCAACACCATTCCTTTTCAAGTTGTCATTCTCAACATAGCAGATCGTATGATTGTCCAATTCAAAATGGCCAATACCAGTCCATTTCAGCTTACTAATGCCTAGGATATCGATGTTTATGCTTTCCATTTCATTTTTGATGATTTCCAAGTTTCCTAGATTCATACTTCATACATTGCATGTTCCAGTTACTAATGGATGTTTGCAGCTGTTTTTTCTCATTTTGAGTCTTGCCACATCAGCAAATGAAGGTTCCAAATGCTTGACCCCATTCATGTCATTAAGGTCTTTTGAATGCCTTCAAACCTGGGGGGCTCATCTTCCAGCACTATATCAGACAATGTTCTGCTGCTATTCATAAGGTTTTCACTGGTTAATGCTTTTCAGAAGTAGATTGCTGGGTCCTTCTTCCTAGTCTGTCTTAGTCTGGAAGCTCAGCTGAAACATGTCCACCATGGGTGACCCTGCTGGTATCTGAATACTGGAGGCATACATTCCAGCATCACAGCAACATGCAAGCCCCCACAGAATGACATACTGACAGACACATGGGGATTTAGGTTAATAGCTGAGTGCAAACCATTTCTGCCACCCACGGACCTTTGTGCCTCCATTGAGATCTCCTCATTGCAGGTAGGGAGTCATGGCTAAGGTACTTTTCTCCACTCTGGCTCAGTACTTTTCCACTATTGGCCCTTCTCCCCGCCTCCCTCCAGGTGACTTAGCCATGAAACAGCAGGATTCTTTTGCTCCAGCTTCCTCTGGAATAAGATGTGTCCCTCCCTCTTTGCTGATCCATCTGCCCCTCACCTGGTGGTGTTCCATATGGGGAAAATGGAACACAACTGAGCTGGTGCCTATTTTTGCCTCTTGCTTGCACTGTCTCAGAAAGTAAAGAAAAGCTTAATTGTTACTTTCAGTTCAGCTCATTGTCCTAATTGACCACCTTAACACATGCCAGACCCTCAAAACACAGACTTTTGAAAGAAAAATTGGTACATTTGATGACATCAAAATTAATCATTTTGTTAAATGAAGGTCTTCATAAATGAAGTGAATAGAGAGGTGACGGATTGGCAGATGTATTTTAAAATGTCAAAAATTATTGGAACAAATGGGCGATGCTTAATATGAACACCATGTTTGATATTATTATCATATAAATGTTAAATTTTATTGTGGTTGTGTAGGAGAATGTCCTTAGGAGATGTACACTGAAGTATTCAGTGGTGAAGTGTCCAAATATCAGCCACTAACTTTCCAGTGTTTCAGCAAAATGAACTTACCTAGCTATATCTATGGAACCGTGATGGTGGAGGGGTTAAGAGCTATGGCTGCTAACCAAGGGTTGGCAGTTTGAATCCTTGGAAACCTTATGGGGCTGTTCTACTCTGTCCTCTGCTTCCTGCTCCCCTTTTTCTCTGGGGTCACACTGCAGTACAGGGTGTTATTATAATAAGGTTTGGGGGGTAGATATTGGACCCCAACTGGTTTGTGTCTATATCATTTGCTTGATCCATTCTCTCTAGTTATAGACCCTAGGTGGCCTCACATCATCCCTAAGACAAGTGATGCTATGATAGACATCTTAGTGCATGTATCTCAATGTATGAGTTGGAATCAACTCGATAGCAATGGGTTTGGTTGGGTTTATATCTATACTTATAGAAAGAGAGAGAAATAAAGCAGAGTGGCAAAATAATAACAGATGTGAATCTGTTATAGCATCATGTAGCTTTTTTGTAAGTTTTGTAAGTAGCAATAAAGTAACATACAGGTTATACAAGGAACTGGTGAAAATCAACCATAGAAAGATGGAGAACCATATACAAAAATGGGCAAAAGACATGAACAGGCAACTTAGAGAAGGAGGAACCTGACTGGCCAATGAGTACATGAAGAGACGTTCAACATCACCGGTTGTATTAGTGTTCTGTAGCTCCCATAACAAATTCCCACAAACTGGGTGGCTTATTGTCTCATAGTTCTGCAGGCTTGAAAAAAAAGGGTGTTGGCCAGGGCATGCTCTCTCTGAAGACTCTAGAAGAAGATTTCTCTCTTCTTCCTAGCTCCTGGTGGTTTCTGTCAATCTTGTCATTCCTTGGTTTATGGAAGCATAACTCCAATCTCTTCCTCTCTTCACATGGTCATCTCCTCTTTGTGTCTGTCTGTGTCTCTGTTTTCTGTTCTTATGGGAACACCCATCATTGGATTGGGGTTGATCCTAATCCAGTATGACCTCACCTTAACTAATTACATCTGCAAAGACCCTCTTTCCAAATAAAGTCACATTCTGAGGTTCTCGTTGGGCATGAATATTTGGAGGACACTATTCAACCCAGTAGACTGCTAATCATAGAAAGGAAAAATTAAAACTAGAATGAGATATACACTATACCCATCAAGTTGGTGAAAATTGGAAAGTAGGATAATAGCAAATGTTGGTGATGCCATGGGGAACCAGGAGCCATGATTATGCTAGTAGAGTGGTCCTAGAGAGCAACCTGACAATACACATACCCTAGATGCCAGAGACCCTCATTGAGATACATGTACTAAGATGTCTATCATAGCATCACTTGTCTTAGGGATGATGTGAGGCCACCTAGGGTCTATAACTAGAGTGAATGGATCAGGCAAATGATGTAGACCCATACCAGTTGGAGTCCAATAGCCACCCCCAAGCCTTATTAGAATAACACCCAGTACTGCAGGGTGACCCCAGAGAGAGAGAGTGGGGCAGGAAGCAGAAGATGAAGAAATCTCAGAAAGGATTCAGGCTGTTCTGCCTTCAACCTTGTGGAATGAGGACTCAGGGTCTGGAATCAATTTGAGTTGAGAAATTCACAATAAATTTATGAATAAAGATTTACCCCTGCTCCATTGCCATTCAATGCTATGAGGCTCTCCAGCTCCCATGGAGCGAAATGAAAGATAACGGTTAACCCAACGGCTGGACCCGCAATGGAGGACAGTTAATGGAAGGAATATTTTTGCTCATAGAGGCCAGGGAATTCCATGGTGCAGCACACATGAGGTTTTATGTATGATCTAAAGAAAGACTTTTCAGAATGCCTGGTATTTCTAAATCTTAAAAGAAAAGTATAACTGCATCTTAAAAAAACAAACCCACTGTTTGGACGGATGTTCCCAAGGTCTGAACTGTGTGTGAATGTATGTCCCCAAGGGGAGCATGGGAATGGGATGTAAGGCCAAAGCCTTACATTCTTTATTCCACGAAAAGGAAGTCTTCTCGGGGTAGAAAAATAAAAATGTGTTCATTTACTGTGCAAAAGAAAAAAAAACCTAAAGCTTTTTTTTTTTTTATCGGACTGTAAATTCTTCTTGCAGACATAGATTATTATCTTTTAGCCTTCAAAGGAACTTAAATTCCAATGCCTATGACTCTCCCTCTAAATAAGGGGCTGATATTGAACTTGCATAACGAATGATGGAAACCCTGATGGCATAGTGGTTAAGTGCTATGGCTGCTAACCAAAAGGTTGGCAGTTCGAATCCACCAGGCACTCCTTGGAAACTCTACGGAGCAGTTCTACTCTGTCCTATAGGATCGCTATGAGTTGGAATCCACTGAACGGCAATGGGTTTCTTTTATAACTAAAGATGAGGCCCCAAAAGTTTTCACTGATGAGCATCAAAGGGGCCTTTGCTTGTCGAATTTCTGCAGGGGCAAAACCTAAGAAGAGTTCTGAGCAGTGCGTGTCTTCTGAGAAGAACCTCTTTTGGCCTCTCTCGGCTGCCAGGAAAAGGGTCACATTTGGAGGAAGGAACTGACTTGGATTGAACAGCTCCCAGGTACCAGGTGCCTGGCCACACATTTCACTCGGTCTGTTTTGTATCTCTGACACTCCCCCTCGTGGAGCAGGCATCATGCTTCTGCCCAGTTTACAGGTGAGAACACTGAGGTCTAGATGGAATAAAGTAGCTTGTCATTTCATCTGGAATTTCTACCACATGGGGCTGCCACATCCAAACAAAATGTGAAAAATATGTTGAAGCTTTATTAGCAGTTGCCGCCAAGTCAGTTCTGACTCATGGCGACCCCATGTGTGTCAGAGTGGAATTGTGCTCCACAGGGTTTTCAATGGCTGATTTTCCAGAATTAGATAGCCATTCTTTTCATCCTCAGTGCCTCTGGGTGAACTGGAGCCGCCAACCTTTCAGTTAGCTGCTGATCCGGTTGCCCCACCCCATAGGTTTATCCAATCCCTCAAAATGGCTCCAGCTAGTTTGTTGGAGCTCATCGTCAAGGTGTCCCCACCCTCCTTAGGAAGCTGTGGCTCCCTGAAGCAGTCAGTAGCAAATAGCTGCAGGAAGGATTACTGTTCCAAGTTGAGTCTGTAAATTTCAGGTTGTTCAAATCTCCATTCTGTATGCAGACTTTATTAATGTCCTAGCCTCAGGTTCAAATGTCATGTTCACTAGAAAATTAAAAAAAAAAAAAAAAGTCCCCTGCAGCTAATGCTCCCTCACGGAAGGAGGCTCAGCTGCCAGGGAACACGTACCAATTGTCCATGGAGATGAGCTGGAGGAGATGAGGCCTGGCTTCCGAGCGGTTAAGAGACTGACTTTGAGGCAGCCTCTAACCTTTCGAAAGCCCTGGTCTGCAGGAGGAAGAGGCACTGACTTCAGATTAAGGTGGATGGAGAGGTGAATATTCAAACTGACATTCACAAAGAATGACAAGGGAGGAAGCGTGAATAACCTAACAAAGGATTCTCCTGAAAGAAAATGTCAGGCAGGCTATTTTTTTTTTCTTGGGCTTTCTTTCTTCATCACCCTCATCTGCCCCCACACAGTTAAATTTTGGCTTACTTAAACTTCAGCGAGTTGGCAGCCAGGAAGGAAGAGGAAGTTAAATCAGGAGCATTCCAAAGCCTTGGCTTTCAGACACCAATAAATCAGGCGAGTGATAAGGCATTGGAGAACACCTGTGAGGGATTCTTCCTGCTTGAGTCAGCATTGGCCTTGGTGGGACTTAGGATCCTGGGAGGGAATCTCAGCAGGAGTGTGTGTGTGTGTGTGCGTGTGTGTGCGTGTGTGTGTGCATGTGCACGTGCGTGTGCCTGTGTGTGTTCTGAGCTCTGTCATATCCTGGGATGGAAAGATGAAATCCAAGCCAGAAGTGGAGTCAATGTAATTAAGTCCAACAGAATTGTTCTGGTCCCAGAAGAAAACTCTTTCAAACAGATCAACTTTGCAGGGGAGTTACTGAAAACCCCGCTGGTCTTTCAGAAGCTGACAAGTGGGCCTGCCGTGGGTCTATGGCTCATTTGGCTTTGCCTGCTGTTGGATTCAAGGTGATTATGGGGCCCTCCCTTGGGTTTTATCTCCAAAGAGAGGGTGACCAAGTCTCAAAAAGAATGTTGTAAATTTTAATGTTCCAAACTGAGTATATAAATTTAAATAGCCAGATCTACCTACCTAGCTATTTAGCCATCTAACCTTGTAGCCTTACAGCTTTCTATCATTTATCCTTCTATCTATATTTCTATCACCTACATAGCAATTATCTTTCTATCACCTATCATTTTCATCAGTCGAAACAAGGCCAGGGGCTGACTGAAGACCAGACAAGTTGTGGAATGACATCAAGGACATTATACATGAAGAATGCAAGAGGTGATTGAAAAGGCAAGAAAGAAAGAAAGACCAAAATGGATGTCAGAAGAGACTCTGAAACTTGCTCTTGAACATAGAATAGCTAAAGCGAAAGGAAGAAATAAGAGAACTGAACAGAAGTTTTCAAAGGGCAGCTTGGCATTTCTCAAGCTGAAAGAACTGAAGAAAAAGTTCAAGCCTCAAGTTGCAATATTGAAGGAGTCTATGGGGAAAATATTAAATGACACAGGAAACATCAAAAGAAGATGGAAGAAATACACAGAGTCATTATACCAAAAAGAATTGGTCTATGTTCAACCATTTCAGGAAGTAGCATATGATCAGGAACTGATGGTACTGAAGGAAGAAGTCCCAGCTGCAGTAAAGGCGTTGGTGAAAAGGCTCAAGGAATGACGGAATACCAATTGAGAGGTCTCAACAAAAGGATGCAGCCCTGGAAGTGCTCGTTTGTCCATGCCAAGAAATGTGCAAGATAGCTACCTGGTCAACAAACTAGAAAAGGTCCATATTTGTGCCCATTCCAAAGAAAGGTGATCCCACAGACTGTGGAAATTATCAGACACTATCATTAATATCACACGCAAGTAAAATTTTGCTGAAGATCATTCAAAAGCAGTTATAGCAGTACATCAACAGAGAACTGCCAGCAATTCAAGCCAGGTTCAGAAGAGGACATGGAGTGAGGGATATCATTGTTTATGTCAGATGGATCGCAGCTGAAAGCAGAGAATGCCAGAAAGATGTTTGCCTGTGCTTTACTGACTATGTGAAGGCATTCGACTGTATGGATAATAACAAATTATAGATAACATTGCAAAGAATGGGTATTCCAGAACACTTAATTGTGTTCATGAGGAATCTGTACATAGACTAAGAGGCAGTCACTCGGGCAGAACAAGGGAATACTGCATGGTTTGAAATTAGGACAGGTGTGCCTCAGGGTTGTATCCTTTCAACATACCTATTCTATCTGTATGCTGAGCAAATAATCCAAGAAGCTGGGTAATATGAAGAAGAACGTGGTGTCAAGATTGGAAGAAGACTCATTAACAACCTGTGATGCAGGTGACACAAACTTGCTTGCTAAAAGCCAAGAGGACTTGAAGCACTTACTAATGAAGATCAAAGACCACAGCCTTCAGTATGGATTACACCTCAACATAAAGAAAACAAAAATCTTCACAACTGGACCAATAAGCAACATCATGATGAATGGAGAAAAGATTGAGGTTGTCAAGGATTCGTTTTACTTGGATCCGCAATCACTGCCTGTGGAAGCAGCAGTCAGGAAACCAATGATGCACTGCATTGGGCAAATCTGCTGCAAAAGACCTTTTTAAAATGTTAAAAAGCAAAGATATCACTTTGAGAACTAAGATGCGCCTGACTCAAGCCATGGTGTTTTCAATTGTCTCATATACATGCGAAAGCTGGATGATGACTAAAGAAGACAGAAGAACTTATGTCTTTGAATTATGGTGTTTGGCGAAGAACATTGAATATAACATGAACTGCCAGAAGAATGAACAAATCTGTCTTGGAAGAATACAGCCAGAATGTTCCTTAGAATCGAAGGTGGCGAGACTTCATCTCATGTACTTTGGACATGTTATCAGGAGGGACCAGTCCCTGGAAAAAGACATCATGTTTGGTGAGGTAGACGGTCAGTGAAAAAGAGGAAGACCCTCAATGAGATGGATTGACATAGTGGCTGCAGCAGTGGGCTTAAGCATAACAATGATTGTGAGGAAGGTACAGGACCGGGCAGTGTCTTGCTCTGTTGTACATAGGATTGTTACGAGTCGGAACTGACTTGACGGCACCTAACAACAACATCTATCAACCATTTATCTATCTGTATTAGTTTTCTATTGTTGCTATAATAAATTACCATAAACTTTGTGGCTTATAACAACAGAAATTTATTATTTTACCATTCTGGAGGTCAGAAGTCCAAAATCAGATTCAATGGGCTAAAGTCAAAATGTTGGCAGGGCTGGTTGCTTCTGGAGGCTGCAAGGGAGAACCTGTCCTTGCCTTTCCCAGCTTCTAGAAGCTGCTGGAATTCCTTGGCTCACGGCCCTTTCTGCCATCACTCCTTTTTTTAAAATAATAATGTATTGTGTTTTCATTGAAGGTTGACACAGCAGTTTAGGTTCTCATTCAACAATTTCTACACAAGTTGGTCAGTGACATTGGTTACATTCTTCACAATGCGTGACCGTTCTCATTCTTGTCACTCTGGTTGTTTCGTTTTCTAACTTCTTACTTTTATTGTCGCATATCCTACTCCTCTGACCTTCCTGTGTCCTTCTCCAAAGGACTTTTTTGATTACAGTGGCCCATACAAATATTCTAGAATAATCTCCCCCTCTTAAAATCTTTAAATTAATCACATCTGCAAAGCCCTTTTTACTATATAAGGCAACATATTCACGAGTTCCGGGGATCAGGCTGAAGACATCTTTGGGGGTTATTATTCAGCCTATCACACTGTCTATCCAGCATTCATTAAATACTCATTGAGCATCTGCTATCTGCCAGGCTCTGGGAAAAGCCCAAGACAAGCTTTTTATAGCACCCAGGGATCAACACTTGAGTCACCTCCCAGAGCTTATTAATAATGTGGATCCCATAGTCTCCTGGGATAAGTTAGTCAATTGACATAACAGAGTTTGTAGATAATGTTCTATACCCTAGATTGGTGAGTAGTGTCTGAGGTCTTAAAAACTTGCAAGCAGCCATGTAAGATACAAGCATTGGTCTCTACTTGTCTGGAGCAAAAGAAAGTGAAAGAACCCAAAGACTCAAAGAAGAAGCTGGTCCACAGGACTAATAGTCCACACGAACCAAGGCATCTACTAACCTGCGACCAGGAGAACTACATGGTGCCTGCCTCCCACTATCAACTGTTCTGACCAGGGATACAATAGAAAGTCCCAGACGGAATGGGAGAAAAATGTAGAACAAAATTCAAATTCCTGAAGAAGTCCAGGCCTATTGAACTGATAGAGACTAGAGGAACCCCCAAGATTATCCCCATAAGATAACCTTTGAACTTGGCACTGAAGCTACTCCTGGAAGTCATCTTTCAGTCAAAATACAGATTAGCTTATAAAATAAACAATATCACCCATAAGTAATGTGCTCCCTTAAACAATGAGCTATATGAGACCAAACAGTCAACATTTACCCAAAAACAAAGATGAGAAGGCAAGAAGGGGAGGGGAAGCTAGATCAATGGAAACAGAGCAAACAGAATGGAAATAATGAGAATGCTGGCACATTGTGAAAATTGTAAACTTCATGGAAAAAACTGTATGAAAATTGTTTATACTGTTATTTTTCTACCTAATCCCTCACAGCTCTTCAACAGAAGCTCTGGGGTCCAGCTGGTCAGTGCTCTATCTTTTGAATACCAAGAGGCTGGTATAATGGAGGAAGTTTCTTTCCTCCTTCAAAGGCCAGTCCTTCCACCCACACTACTATTTCCTTGCCTTCAAGGACTTTTCTCCTTCAGTTATCCTCTGTTTTCTCCTGAGCCATTAATTATCCTCTCTTTCTATAGCATCTGTCAGCAGGCAAAATGCTCAAATGTCTCCCTAATAAGCTCTACCTTAAGTCCACGTTTCCTCTAGCTTATTGCATCAGTTCTTTACTCCCCATATCAGCAAAAGATCTCTAAAGAGTTTTCTACAAAGTCTGTCTCATTTGCTCAATTCCCATTCATTCTTCAGCCTCCTACTGAAATTGCTCACATCAAGGTCACCGATTCATGCTGACAAATCCGAAACATTTTTTGATTCTCACCTTAAACTCTTTGCAGTGTGTGACATAGTGAAACACTCCCTTCTTTACTAATTATGTTCTTTCCTTCCCTTCTGATTTATCTGAGGATCAATTACAGATAATTGAATCTTAGGCAGAAAGGGATTTAATAGAGGGGATCTCTTACTTACAAAATTACCGGAAGGGCTGGAGGCAGACGGAGGCTGTCGTTCCCCACCTCCAATCAGGAAACAACACCTCCTAGAATGACACTGAAGAACTGGCTTGCTGTGGGAGCTGCTGTCTCTGCCATGGTTGGATGCTGCACCACAACTTCTGGCTCCAGGACCATACGCCTCTGCTGCAGTATATGCCAACTAAATGGATGCTTTGTGCCTGCCTCTTGACACTCTCAAAGCTAGGGACTCCCTGGGACTCTTGTTATAACTGTTGCAGAAAACTCTCATGCCTCCATGACCATGCTTGCCAGGAGATGCAGCAGACACATGGTATGTCCCACCTCCCAAATCTTGAGTTAGTGCATCTGCTTGGAGAAAGCTAGATCATTTGCAGACGCAAGCGGAGTGGATTCTGGGAAAGATATTCTTTCACTTCCCAGCCTCTAGTGGGCAGTAAGGCACATTGCAAGGGGATGGGAGTGGAACTGAGTGAGCCACAGGTTCTCTGATCCCACCTTCTTCTGGTTTGCATCCTTCCTCATAGTCCAGTTCTTCTCAGTCTCCCTGTTCAACTGACTTCTAAATGTCAAAGGGCCTCAGAGCTTGATCCTGGGTCTCCTGCTCTCTCTACGCCATCTCCTAGTCCAGTGGCTTTTAATCTCCATTTTGATGAGTGACGAGTCCCATTTTTGTTTCTCCAGCCCTGTTTCCCCCTTGAGCTCTAAGACTGTAGTCCAATTGCCCACCTGAATGTCTAAGAAGCATATCAAACACAGCATGCGCTAAACAGGACCCTTGACTTCACTGCAGATCTTCCCCATCTCAGTAAATGGTAACATCCTCATCCAACTGCTTCAACCCCAAATCGAGATTGTTGTCAGCCGTTATTGAGTCAGCGCCTGACTCATGGTGACCCCATGCACAATGGAACAAAACACTAATAAGTTCTGTGCTATCTCCAAGATGGGTTGGGATCAGATCATTGTGACCATAGGTTCCCATTGGCTGAAACTTTTGGAAGTAAATCATCAGGCCTTTCTTCCTATTCTGTCTTCCAGAAGCTCTGCTGAAACCTGTTCAGTATCATGGCAACACGCAAGCCTCTACCGACAGAGGTGCATTGGCCAAAAATCGAACCTGGGTCTCCCGCATGGAAGGTGAGAATTCTACCACTGAACCACCACTGCCCTCACAAAAAATCTGGAGGCAAATCAGACCAAACCTGTTGCCGTTGAGTTGATCCAGACTCATAATGGCCCCATAGGAGGACAGAGCAGAACTGCCCCATAGGGTTTCCAAGGAGTGGCTGGTGGATTTGAACTTCTGACCTTTTGGTTATCAGCCAAGGTGTTAACCACTACACCAACAGGGCTCCAAAAATCTAGAAAAAAAAAAATCTAGAAGACCTCCTTAATTCCTTCTTTTCTGTTCCTCTCCACAACTGATTCTTCACCAAGTGCTGTCATTGCTTCCTCCAAGAAGCCACCATGTTAGAGAGGCTTTTCTTGGTTCTCCACCTCAAAAGATTTCTCCCTTACCCATTTTTGCCTATCATATCAACCTGCTCCTTACATTAAATCATCTCTTTAATGTATGTGCTTACTAATTTGTTGTTGATCGTCTCTGCTTCTAGAATACAGACTTCATGGGGGCAGGGACATCCCTCTCCTGGTTCACCATATGTCTCCAATGCTTAGAGCAGGACCTGGCACACAATGGCTGCTTGATAAATATTTGTTGAATGACCAAATGAAAGAATAAATGCATGACTAGATGGTGACAAGGCCCTGTTACTCTCTGGGCCTCAGAGACCCTTGGCAAAAGGGCCATTGGGGAGGATGATTTCTGAAGCCTTTGCAGATCCACGTCCTGGGACTCCAAGCAGCAGCTCCTGGAAGAAAAGCAGCTCTTCTCTTTCTCAGCTGTATCCCTGGTGCTTGCAATAGTACTAAGCACATAGTAAAAAAGAACAAGCCTGTTGCCATCAGGTCAGCTCCATCTCATGGCAAACCAGGTGTTACAGGTAGAACTGCTGCATAAGGCTTTCTTGGCTGGATGAGTTTGAACGGTCAACTTTTAGGTTAGTAGTCAAGTGTAAACCCTTTGCAGCACCCAGGGACCGCGTATATATTAGGTGATCAACAAATATTGGTTGAATAAATGAATCTCTCAACATCTCCCTTCATCTGGTAGAGTGGATGTGATGGAATATGGAATCAGGATACTCCAAGCTGCAACTTAAGGGAAGCCTGGCCAGAGAGGACAGAGAGGCTGGCCTGGTCTGAGTGTGTTGAGTTCCAGATTGTACCTCAAGATCCAGGAGTCTGTCCTGAGGCCTTGGGAAGTGTAGCAGCCACAGCCAGACCTAAGCTGAATGAGCTGCGACCAAAGGCAGGGTAGAAACGTCCTTTGCCATCCCTCATGTCCGCATTTCTGGTCACCACAGAAACACCCCTTCTGAGCTGATGTCTACCAGCTCTGGCCCAACCTTAAGTACTATTTGTCCGAAATGACCAGGCAGAAGCAGCTTGGCATGGCATCTGGCTTTCGCTTTGAGGTTGGGTCCAGAAGTTCCAAATATATATGGAGCTGAGAGTACAAAGTGGGACTAAGGGTTCATGGCAGACAGGTTTGGAGGCTGCCTTCTCAGATACAGGCATCTGAACAGCCACCAGAGCTAAGGAGAGTGGAGGCACCCACCCATCCCCTCCCCCAGGCCTTCTTCTGGATTTGAACATGTTCCTTGGACTTCTTCCCTCTAGGCAGTGTCTTATGCTCTTCTGGGAGGCTAGCTCTTCCCAGTGGCTTGGTCCCCTCTTGTTGAGGAGTTCACGACCACTGGGCAAAGCTTCTGCGGCTGCTCCCATCGTAAACGTCAGAGCGCGAGTTTAAAAGCCAGAGAGTTATAGGCTTGGTTGAGCTCTCTGGGAAGCTTTGGAACATTTATCAAGAGATTATTCCCCGGGGACCTTTCTCTCCTTCCCCTGCACACTTTCTGTCCCTTCCTCCATTCTCTCCTCTTTGGTCTCTGACTGTGATTTTCTTTGAAAAAAAATTTTTTTTTTGAAGGAAGACATTATTTTGACCCAGGAAACTCATTTATAGCAAAATAAGTGAAAGATCTGGGCATCTGGCCCCACGTGGGACTCGTTTTTGGGTTATTACTTTAGCACGCCTTCATCTGGTTCTGCTGAGCTTGGAACCTCTCCCCATAGCCAAGGTTACACCTGGTTTCGGCTGGAAGTGAAAGGATTTCAGCTTTTCATCTTCTGGGCCTCTTTGTTATTATTGGCCTGGGATCAGACAGGGAGGGGGTAGAGGCTGGGAATGGAGCTAGAAACTGTTCCAGAGGCTCGGGGAGGACAAAGCCTTCACAGTGCTTTGGACCAGCCACCCCTCTCAAGCCTGGGTTCCAGTGAGGCCCGAATTTGAGCTCCCAGACTGACCTGCGGCTGGACAGCCCATGTGAAGGATGGAGCCCCTGGCAGTGGGTTTTGTAGCTGATTTTAGATCCATGAGGGGCCTTCTGAAGCCCCTCGCACTTATAGATTTTAAGTGATTGGGCTTAAATGAGAACTGAGGAAAGATGTGAAAAAGCAAGAAAGGTTAAGTTCAGAAAACCATATGCTAAATTTCCTGAGTAGGGAGATTGCTTTTGGGGATGGTTTATAGGTTAACTATTAATATTTCCTTAAAAGCTGGCTTACTTCTGTGCCTCAATTTTTTTTTTTTTTTTTTTTTTGTAGCTTCGAGAAAAACCAAATTACCCTTTAGCATGCCTAAGAGGATTTCATCAATCGTATGTTTCAGGATCTTTATGGTGTGCGTATCTAGTGAAAACCATTTCCCATAAAAATACCAAGGGAGGGCATTTCGATGGGATTTTAAGCTTATTTAAAATAAATGGCAGATTCATTTCACTGCACATTTATTGAAGTTTTTTTTTCTTTCATTATTAATATCAAGAAAGGGTGAGGACTCTGCCAAAAGTCTGAGGAAAAAGTGGCTGCCGTAGAGTTCCTAAATGCAGCAGACATCTGCCTCAAGTATGCATTTTTCGGCTCACCAAGCTCTTGCCTGTCTTTGATTAAATGGAAGCTGAGGCACGAATCGAGAGCTTGACTGCTGGGCCATCTATTCTACTTCTTACTTTCTTCTGACCTTGCTTCCTGCCTGGCCTGGAAACAGCGTTATGATGAGAACACAAAGGGCATGTATGGGGTCGCTGAAGAATGACAATATGGCTGAAAGAGAGAGGACTGGTGAAGAGGAGTGTGCTAAAGTCTCCTGGAGGGGAAGGGATTATACACTGATTGTCCCCAGGCAAAAGTTACATAGGACCCCTTAGCTCTGCTCTGAGTATCTGAGAACTTGGAGGTATATCTACCAGTGGGAACCATTGGGTCATTTGTGTCAGATAAGTAGAGTCGTGATAAAGATCTTTGTGAGGATACAGTTACAAAGAGGTGTAGTTTCTTTGAACTTCTTTATTCGTTCACTCCCATTTTCCATTGAGAGATGTTGAGTTCTCCAAGATGTATGTGCTGAGGTTTAGTCTTTATAAGCCTATGGGTTCTGGGGATGAAAGAGGTCTTGGTGAGCATCCAACCCCCTGTCTTATTTTAAACTTGGAACCCAGGTGTGGTGAGAGATTTCCCCAAGGTCGTGCAGCTGCTTGGGGAAGAACCAGGGGTGGACTCCTGACCAGATTCCTAATCAAGTGATGCTGTGGAAAAATAACCTCTTAGATCGGAGAGCAGAGCACTGAGCCAGCCCAGAGCTGGGAGCTACTGGGAAAGACCAGAGAGAAGGCACGGCTCCCTCCCATTGGGAACTTGGGGTGTGGGGGTGACGTCCAGGTCTAATCAGGTGAGATGACTGTTTCCTCAGCATTTCTTATTTTTATGTCTTTTCAACTTTTGGCTTAAACAAAATCCATTGCAGTTGAGTCATTCTGACTAATAGTGACCCTATGAGGTAGAGGAAACCCTGGTGGCGTAGTGGTTAAGTGCTACAACTGCTAACCAAAGGGTCAGCAGTTCGAATCCTCCAGGCGCTCCTTGGAAACTCTATGGGGCAGTTCTACTCTGTCCTATAGGGTCGCTATGAGTCAGAATCGACTCGACGGCACTGGTTTTGGCTTTGGTATGGGGCAGAGTAGAACAGTCCCATAGGGTTTGCAAGGATTCAAACTGCTGACCTTTTGGTTTGCAGCCAAATGCTTAACTACTGTGCCACCAGGGCTCCGTTGTTGGCTTAGGGGCTGGTTTCCTTATTACTAAGCTATAACATAGAGGTTTAGTATATCACCAGCTGTATTAGTTTCTTAGGGCTGCTGTAACAAAATGCCACAAGCTGGGTGAGAACAACAGAAATGTATTTTCTCACAGTCCCGGAGGCTAGGAGTATGAAATTGGGGTATGGGCCATGTTGATTCCTTCTGGGTGTCTGAGGAAGAATCTGCTTCACACCTCTCTCCCAGCTTCTGGTGATGGCAGGTAATCCTTGGCATTCCTTGGCTTGTAAATCACTCTTATCTTTGCCTCCGTCTTCACATGATAATCTCTATGTCTCTTCTCCCCTTTTATCAGGATACCATTCATATTGGATAGGGCTGTCCCTACTGTAGTACCACCTAAGTTAACTGATAACATCTTTAAAGACCCTATTTCCAAACCAGGTCACATTCACAGGTACTGGGAATTAGGGCTTCAACATCACTTTTGGAGGACACGATTCAACACATAACACAGGCCAAGATGTCTATGTGGTCTTCTGAGGAGCATCTCATTTAGTTCTCATACTTCTATAAAGAGAGGCCATTCCACAGAGGAGGCCATGGAGACATTGAGTGACTTGAGTGACATGAGAGGATCCACTTCTATTACCCTCCCATGGGTCCTGGCCTTCATAAGCCTCCACTCTATCTGGCACTTCAGCTCCCCTTTCATCAGTGTCAGCACAGACCCCGTGTCCAAAATTCTTTGAAAAGTCTGGGTAGTTTTCTTTCCCTGTGCACAGTTACCATAGTAACTGGCTACAGGACCTTCTGGGAAGAGATCAGGAGATGGTTGATCATATATACTTGTCATGGTATTACAAGGTCCTTCCTCTAGGGGATCTGGCCTCCTCTTCAATCAATGGGGCCCCAGCTCTGTGAACTGGCTTAGATCTGCAAGCTGTATGCAGAAGCATTATTTTCTATTGGGGCAGGTGAAGTCAGCTTGTACTTGCTAGCGCTCAATACTTTTGTTGTGGTGGTTGTTATACAAGTCAGATAACACCATAGTCAGCTGTCTATCATGCCCTTCAGAACAGCGGGACCAATTAGCAGTCACCAAGCTGCCCGCCGGGCAGGGCAGCCTGATGGTCACGTCGTAATTATGTCCACTTGCTGCTGCTGATTAAATGCTCTTCCAGGCATTGATTGGCCTTTCTAGAATCCCATCATCCCCACTGATTCTAGGGATACCAGTTCTATAGCAACATCTGTTATTCTTCACTTTGTTCTGCTGAACTTCTCAAAGATGCTGGTGGCCCCTTTCTGGCGCGATATTTATTATCTAATAAAAGGAGTTGGCTCTGGCTCCTCTGGGGAAACAAAGTGAGTTCTGGGCTTTCACACACAATACATCCATTCTAACATTCCCAGCTTCCTGAGAATTCCACTTCTACCTCAATATCACACCAAACATCCCAGCATTTCCATCTCATCTACTGTAGATCTTCATTGAGTCTAAGCTTGAAAAAGCCATGAACAGCATCTTGGGACTGGCTCCAAATTCCTCACTAAGACAGGGGACCCTGAGTTATGACATGCTCCCACATCAATAAATGTTGTCCTGGTCTGCCTTGTCTGTAACCACTGTGATGAGCCCAAGCTCTCAAGAGCCACACCCACACTAGGCCCCATAGTTCCTGCAGCTGTCCATTAGCTTGCTGCTGCTGTTCCTTTGGTGTGTTAGCTGCTTCCTTCCAGAGCAGGGACTGTTTCCCTGCTTGGGCTGTGCTGGATCCCGACCCTGGTTTTTGGTTGGCCTAAGGCAACAAGCCACAGGGAGGGAAGAGCTTGAGAAGATCAAGAGTCATTTTGGGAGATGCCTGTCTCACATGAAGTATTTTCATGGCTCCAGGAATGGGGAGGATGCTCTTCTCCAGCCAAGATGAAGAAGAAACTTCTTTGAGCCCTGAGGATTCAGGGGAATTGAGCTCATAATTCTCAGGCTTGCTCACCCAAATGTTCCTGTTCCAGGTCTCAGGAGCCAGATGAGGTCTGTGGACAAGAAATATTCAACGATCAATTCTGATGCAGAGCAATTTGTTTGGAAAGCCCTGTGGGGTGGAAGAGGAGTGCTTGGTAGGAGAATGGTTGGTAGATGGTCATGACTGGCCAGGGGTGGAGAGGGTACCTGAGCCTAGGAGTAGCAGAGGAGCCGTCCTGGCGAAGTTGAGTCTAGAGTGTGGGGAAAGGCTACTGAAATCTTTTCCTTCCCAGGCAGCCAACTTCTCCATTTGCCTAGACAAGGGTATGTGGAGCTATAAGCTTTAGAGAGGAACATGGTTTGGGGGAAAGATGAGGCTGGCTTTGGAAATGCTGATTCTGAGGAGATGCCAGGTTGGAGCTGGAGAAGGTCCTGCGGAGAGGTGAGGCCACAAGGAAGGAAGATGATGCCAGTACTTGCTGGATTTTCCCCTTTCCTATGCCTTAGTCTAGCGGGGCGGTAATTGTGCATTTTTGTGCCTCCAGGGATCTGTGTGGCCAGGCAGGAAGCAGAAAAAGACCTAAGGTTTCTGCTCTGCAAAGCTGCAAAGGCAAGTCTGCAGGAAGCTAGAGGGCTTGAGGGGGGGAGGTGGAAGGAAGGCGGAAGTCGAGGCAGGGCGTCTCAGGAGAAGCAGGTTGGGAGGAGTTCTCTGGCAGTGGAGGCGGGTTGTGAGAAAGGCCTGCTCTGGGTAGTGCTGTTGGGAGCAGCCAGAGCCCAGGAAGGACTGGCTTCAGGGTGAATGGGATGCTGGGCTGGGGGTCCCATCTTTGGGGGCCCTGGAAACAGCAGAGGCCTTGAGCATGTCTCAGAGGAAGCCTGTGGGCAGATGACCAAAATCTTCTCCCATGAACCCCAGCTCCTTGGTGCTGCATAAGACCTCATTGGGGAGGGGACGATACTCCAATAATGATGGGGTTAAAATTTCTTCCAGCATGGCATGAAGGAAGGTGTGTAGTCTTAGTGATTAATTTGAATAATGGAAAATAAACAGTGATATTCTTTTTTCACCTAAGTATGTGGACTCAGATTCCTAGATATAAAGGTTGTAATAACATTAATTACTATTATAACGACTACCACCATTTTTTTTTTCTGGACTGCTTGATCCTTGCAAATTTTATATATGAAGTATTTAATTTAATCTTCACAATAACCTAGTGAGATAGGCATACTACTGACTCATTTTACAGACGAGGAAACAGGCTTGGAGAAGTTAAGTCACTTACCCAAGTCACACAGTTACTAATGGCAGAGCTGGAATTCAAACTCAGGCTTCTACACTTGAAGCCAGTGGTCATAACCACCATGTTATGTGTTCCCTCCACCCCATCAGCTCTAAGCACTGGCTCCAGGGCTTCCAAATGCTTAACATCACGTCTGGCACACACTGGCTCCATAAAAGTTAGCAGTATTACTATTTGTCATAGTGGTCATGTCTCCCATTCCATATTCTTTCTTAGAAATTAAAAATTTTTAAACTGCAATGAAATGCTCCCTCTCCATGAAGCTTATCTTTCTCTCAGTTGCACTAGTCAGTACCCAATAGCTGCTTGCCCCCCACCTCCCTAACAATGTGTGTTAAATCTCTGTAGATCCCTATTGCTTGCCCTGACTTCTGTCCAGCTGCTCACAGACTCTGGGTGACTTAAGCATGAGGACAGAATCCATTCTTTCCTGAGAGCTTGTAGATGTCCTCCTGGGGCTCAGGGCTGAGCCATGCAGATAAGCACTCCCCTGCTCTTGTAGGCAGGACCACGGCTCTTCCCTTCCAAGGATGGCATGGCTGAACAGGCTCCAGACCAATAGTTCCTCTATGTAAGACCAGTCCTTAGCAAAAATGTCCTTCCTTTTTCCATCACTATGTAGTTTGGAGCCCTGGTGGTGCCGTGTTTAAGAGCTACGGCTGCTAAACAAGAGGTTGGGAGTTTAAATCCACCATCTGCTCCTTGGAAACCCTGTGGGGCAGTTCTAGTCTGTCCTACAGGATTGCTATGAGTCAGCATCTACTTGAGGGCAACGGGTTTGGTTTAGGTTTTTATGTAGTTTGTGAGCATTGGCTAGATGGGATGCCCGGTCTCTCTGATTTTCTTTTTTCCCCTCACATCTTCATGGCTAGTGTCTCATCCCTTTGCCCCAACATCTTCAGCATTATGTGGAAAACAGAACATGGGCTTAGAAAGGGGCAGTTCTGAGTTTGAATCCCAGGCCCACCATTCACCACTTAGGTAAGTTATTTAACTTCTCAGAGCTTCAGTTGCCCCATCTGTAAAATGTACAAAATGTGGCGATAATATCCATTTTACAGGGTTGATGTGGAAGTGCCTGGCTCAGTATCTGGCACATGGTAGGTGCTACATACGTGTTAGTTTTCTTTCCTTCTTCCATTAATAGCCATTCTGTGTGGCCACTCTTAGAAGTAAAAGGTTAAAGACACAATGTTTTAACCAAAAGGATGAATTTTAATTTTAGAGGCTTCTGAAGGCTGAAAGTGCGTTGGGATAGACAGTCTTTTGGGCCCCTTCAACCTCTCCTCTCTGCCTGTACTGTTCTTATTCTCTCTGTGGTTCCTGGTCATCATGGCCCGACAGCCATTCCTCACACTGCACAGCACAGTGGTTAACTGCTCTGGCTCTGAATCAGAACCTGGGGTTCAAATATCATCTTTGTCTGGCTAGTGACCTTCGGTGATTTACTTAACCACGGTGACTTTGGTTTTTTCATACTTCAAATGGAGTTGATAGTAATTATATTTACCTTGTGGGGTTGTTGTGGGGATTAAATAGTATAATGCATACCTAAGCACTTAGCATAATATAAGTGCCCACTAATAGTTTTTTTTTTAATAGTTAGCTATTAATATTAGTATTAGAAGACCTGAAGAACATTAATTATTTCTGTGAATTTAGTACTGTTCTAGGCTCCACATGAATAAGATAAAAGTAACTTGCTGCCATCCACAGTCTCTGATGTTCGTGAAGTGAAGGGGGCATGAAGGTAAGGCAATGAAATCAGTGGTATATTTGTGGGACCCAGGAAGTGAAGGAACAGTGAATCATGCACCCATTCAGAGATGCCTGTGCACAACCCAAAAGTACTTTCTGACTTTGTTTAACGGAGTTTGGTGGACTGGACAACTGAATGAAATTCTTGAAGAAGAAGAAAAAAAGAAACTGGATAAATTATTTAGGAAGAAAAGTTTTAAATGAAAAGCTGAGCTGACAAGAAAATAAGGAATACGCAGAAACCAGAAAAAGAAGAGAAAAAGGAGGGGGGAATAATAATGATAGTAGTAATAATAATAGTAAAGCTAGGTTCATAAGCTAGCTTAAAAGCAGTTCATTCTGACAGTATTTGACCTTGAGCTTCAGTTTTTGAGAACTAAGTATGATGTTTGAGAAAAAGTCTTGGATTCATCCAGGTTGGTAAGTCTAATAAAGAACCTCACAAAGAACTGGAACTCAAAAGGACTATCTCTTCAGTGTAAGGGTGAATGAGAAATAAATCCCCTAGGCAGAAGGAGACAAGACAACAAGTAAACTTGCCTTTGCCTGAAAAGACTTGGAATTGTGTGGTGGGAAAGCATATCCCTTGAGAAATTATAACTACGAACTGGCCTCAAGTTTGTTTGCAGCCCAAATTCATTCTATTTATACGATCTGAAAAACCTCAAATAGAAGATTTAATTTGAAATAGTCTTAGGTTAGTAGTGCTGCAGACAACCGACAGAAGCAAGTAAATTACCTGGAGAAACGCAACTTCAATTCAAGACTCAAAGAATTCCCACAGATAAAATTCTAAGGAATTTGTGTTCATGGTCAAAAATCACAAAATAGACATGAAAAAAGGTACCATGAGTAAGAGCCAGCAGGAAAAAAAAAAAAAAAACCAGACAGAAAAATTAGACCTG
Source organism: Elephas maximus indicus (assembly GCF_024166365.1). Lineage (NCBI taxonomy): Eukaryota > Metazoa > Chordata > Mammalia > Proboscidea > Elephantidae > Elephas > Elephas maximus. Next base: position 60,825,220 of record NC_064831.1, on the reverse strand, counting down.
AAAAGAGCTACTTGAAATTAGTGGATACAAAATATAAGTATGTTGAATGTATTTATAGAAATAAGAAATGAAAATAAGAGCAAAGAAAAAGAGTATTTAAAAAAGACCATGAAGAATTATAAAAGAACCAAATAAAACTTCCAGAAACAAGAAAACATAGCAATTGAAATTTAAAATCTCAGTGGATCGAGTATACAGCAGATTAGAAGCTGGTGAAGAGAGATGTATGAACTGAAAGATAAATATAATTACCTAGAATGTAGCCCAGAGAGAAAAAGCAATGGAAAACATGAAAGAAAAGCTAAGCAACATGGAAGATAGAGTGATCTCTTATCAGAGCAGTCATGCCTGAGAATTTTCCAAAATTGTTAAAAGACGCTAAACTTCAGGTCTAGTATGCTCTGAATTCCAAGAAGGATAAGAAATCGATCCCTAAACGAACCATAGTGAAAATTTAGAATCCCAAAGACAAAGAAAAGACTATAAAAATAGCCAGAAAGAAGATATATTACCTACAAAACATTAAATTTATGAGCAGAATGAAAGCCAGAAGGCAGGAGAAAAATGTGCCGAAAGAAAAGTAACTGTTAATTTAGAAGTGTTAGCCTAAGAGTCACTTTTAAATGAGAAGGCAAAATAAAGTCATTTTTAGAAAATTTTTAGATAAAATAAAAATGAGAGAATTTAAACCAAAAAACCTTCATTAAAGGAAATTCTAAAAATATACTTTCCATAGAAGGAATATGATCCTACATGGAAGATCTGACATTAAAAAAAAAAAAAAAAAAGGAAAGAAAAAAAGCAAGCAAGCAAGAAAGAAAATAAGAGCCAAGAAAGTGGTAAATTGTGGGTATACCTAAATAAACATTGGCTGTATAAAATAATACTACTGGCCAGTCTTTGATTAAGGAAAAAAGTAGGATAAAAGAAATAGACCCCCAAATCATGTGAGTAGGGAACAGTGATCAGAGTTAAAATATTTTTAAAATCCATAGTGTTCAAAAAGAAGGGTAATGATACTGATTCGCATTAGACATTGTTAAATATGCATGTAAACTGTCTAGAGTAACAACTAAAATAATAGAGGAAAAAAACTGAATGAGAAAAAAACTAGTCAACCCAAAAAGTGACAAGAAAATCTAAGTAAAGAGAAACAGAAAAAATGTGACAAATGCGTAGAACAAAATAAGATGGTAAAAATCAAATATGCCCATAATCACAATACATATAACTGAACTAAAATCTATTCATAAAAGACAAAGATTTTCAGAGTTGGATTTTTTAAATAAACAAAATTCAGTTTATTTGCTGTTTATTAACACATACCTAAAACATAAGGATACAGAAGGGCTGAATGTAAAAGGATAGGGAAAGATATGCCAGGCAAATACTAAGCCAAAGAAAAGAAACAGTGTGGTAATATTAATATCAGACAAAATAGTCTTTAAGATAAAAAACAACCCCCCCTCTACCCACCCCCCCAAAAAAGCACTACATTGTGTGGAACATGGTGCTAACTAAGGGCATTAGAGATAAATGCAGTGGGAGTGAAAAATCAATTATCTTAATCTCTGGTAACAGAATTCCCCTTCGTGAGACAACTCTCCATTGAAATAATACCTTGGTAAGCCACTGGAACAGAAGGTGAAAGTGCTTTTAGGAGTCCAAGCCATAGAGGTGATGATTAAATTGGTGCTCATGAGATAAGGAGAAGAATTTGGGTTTTGCTCCTGAGAGGGTGGGGAGGGAACATCAGAGGAGAAGGAAAGAAGAGAGAAGATTCAGCAAGAGAGTGTGATGCTGGAGATCACATGGACTGATGTGGCCAGAATATATTCCAAGGGAGTGGGGGTGGCTGACGGACCCCTAAGAATGAGACTTAATAATGTTCAGTCTGAATAAACGTGAGATGCTGCAATGTAGCCTCATCTACGCCTTCACTGTAAAAAATTTTCAGTGAACCCACTGCCACCTGGAATGCTTTCTGTGAAATTGTGAAAATGGAAGACTGGAGCTTGATGTCAGTGGTGGCCATGAGAATGTGACGGTGAGAGCTGGTAGGTATCTTATGGGGGAAGACTTTGGACTTCACTTCAATGAGGAAATGGCATTCGTATCAGGTAAGATTGCATTTGGCTGCAAGTAAGAGAAAAACTTCAAACAGTGGTTTAAGCTAGTAAGGGGTTGATATTGTGGCTCAACGTTATCACTGGGGATCAAGGTTCCTTCTATCTTACCATTCTATCTTGGGATGTGGCTTCTGCCCTCACAGTTGCATGACAGCTGCTGCTCCTCCAGGCATCTTGCCCATGTTCCAGGCAAGCAAACAGGGAACACAAAGGATGATATGCATGTCCCTTTTAAAAAGCTTTCCCAGGAGCCTGATCCAGTGACTTCTGCCAGATCCAGGTCACATGGCCCAATTGAGCTGCAAGACAGTCTGGGAATAGAGTATCTTAGCTAGGCATATTGCTTCCTTGAACAAAATCAGGGTTCTATCATTAAGGAAGATTTAAAGAATGGCTATTGGGTAAGCAATGAGCCATGTCTGCCACAAAGCTCTTCTAAACTAGAGCTAAGTGGGTTGGGAGAACCCAGCAGATATCTGGGTTATTCAGAGATGAATAAGACAGCCCTTGAGGAGTTCACAATTTACAGGAGAAGACAGACAACTAATTGGAACAACAATATTGAATTACATTTTAATATAACATAGTTAGGAGAAGCAATAGAAGTAAGCACAGGGCTTGCAGAGCAGAGCCAAGACAGGCTGGCCAGAGAGAGGGGTCCTCAGAGTAGAAATTAGTCACATGATAGTGTATATTGGGTGGAATGGGGGAGAGGGCATTCTAGACAAAGGGAACATTGTAAGTGAAGTCCAGGGGTGTGAATCTGTGTGGCGTGTGGAACCAAAAGCAGTTTAGTATTATGGGGAATACCAAGTTTAAGGTGGGAAGGAGCAGGATGTGAGACTGAAGATCTCAGCAAGGACAGATTGTAAAGGGCCTTCTCTGCTAGGGCATGGGACCTTGGTCTTTATCCTAAAGGCTGGGGTGTAGGGGGGAATGCATGGAAAGAAGGAGCCCTAGTGGTGAGAGGATTAAGGGCTCAGCTGCCAACCAAAAGGTTGGCGGTTCAAATCTACTTAGTGGCTCTTTGAGAGAAAGACCTGGTGGTCTGCTCCCATAAAGATTTATGGCCTAGAAAACCCTATGGGGCAGTTCTACTGTGTCACATGGGGTCACTATGAGTTGGAATCAACTCAATGGCACACAACAACAAGAAGCAGGTGCATGATCTGGTCAGAATTTTGCTTTGGACCTTCTAGCATCAGCATGGATAGTGGTGGGTTTGCTCAAGCAAGAGGCAGAGCTGTCAGAGAGGGTGGGAGGGGAGGCAAGGAATGGAGAGGAGGCAGGTCTGTGGAATCTCAGGATGTGGGGGGAAGACTCTGTGCCACCTCCTCCCCGGGTTTCTCATATGGGAAGTTCGTGGTGAGGCTCTTTAATACTTTTATCCAAGAGGAGGGCAAGGGTTGGGGGGTGGGCGATGGCAATGAGGTGGAGAGATCAGCTTTACCCATTTACGTATTGATTTTGGTGGGGGTGGAGCTGGAGAGAAAACTTTAATCAAGGATCTAAACAGATCCTCTCATTTTTAGAAGACATGGGCTCTGGGAGGGGAAAGTGGATTTCCTAGGGTCACACAGCTGGTTGGCTGAGTTGAGTGGAGTTCAGCCTCCCGACTCCGAGATCGGGGCTGGGTCAGCTCCCCTGCACTGACTTTAATGTTGTCTGATACGCTCTTCAGAAAGAACAAGAGTCCTTCTACCGGGGAGAGGACATTCAGGATTGTCCAGGGAGGGTTTGGGGCTTAGTAGCAACTAAACTTGGTTGTACGAGTCAGGGTTGGGAGTAGGGGTGGGTCTGGCAGAGAGGGCAGGGATGGCCAGGGAGAAGGGACGGGCGGAGCCACCTGGCATCAAAGGGAGGTGTGGAAAGTTGGGGGTGGGGGAGGCGAGCCACTGCCAAAGATGTTACCTCAATTGCTTGTGGTCCCCACAGCCGCTTGGGAGGTTGAAGGTCCCCAATCTGTAGAGTCAGTGACACAGAGGTGACCAACGGGTCCCTTTCGCTCAGGGTCCAGGTTGTCCAATCCAACCCTGAACTCAGAACCTCTTGACGCTAAACCCTGCGCTCATTGGACTAGCTACTTTTGGGTGTCCGCACCAACCTGGTTCCATTTCTCTTGCCTGCTGGTGGGCGGGGACCCGCCTCCGCTGGAAAGGGAACCTGCGATCGGTCTGCAGGTGGCGCTGCGAACCCGAGCAAAGGCCTACCGGACCCGGTGGGCTCTCTCTAGGTCCGCCCGAGACCTGCTTGCTGAACAGCGGCGCATCAGGCGGTAATTGGGGGGAAGAGGGCATCGTAATGAAAGGGTTTCCAGACTTCAAAGGAAATTCCCCGCAGCGCCAGAGCGGCGAGGACCCCGCGGGCTCGCGCGTTCAGCCGCCGGAGCGCAGATCTAGAGCCTCGGGAGGGATGGGGAGCTTTGCTGTCGCTTTCTCTTCTTTGGTGGGGACAGAGGCGTCTCCCCAGCTTTCTGAGGGTCTGTGGTGGGGGATCGCGGGGCTCTGCCAGGCGCCTCTTATCTCCTCCCCCCGGCCCCCCACCCAAGTCCTCGCGCTCGCGGGCCAAACCCAAGTTTCTCACGGAATGTGCCCAGACCATTCACATAAAAGGCCAAAGCCACAGGTGATTCCGCTTAGGAGAGAATTGCAAACGGGTTATGACCCTGCTTGCTGAAAAGCAGGATGCAGGTATCCAGGTGGAGTTGGTTTACCTTGCTTCGGGGGCGGATGGTAGGTCAAGAGGTTTGTGGTCCCTTGCTAGCTTGGGCACTTTCCTGCTCTCTCGAGGCTCAGTGTCCTCGTCTGCAGAATGAAGCCGTGGGACTAGGGCTTCGCCTTTGATTTCTGACCTTCTGGAGTTCTAGGTGTGGCTTCGTCACAAACCCCCCTCCCACATCCTTTGAGATGAGGTGTGTGTTTCAGCAGGACGACGGGGACACTTCTGAGGTTTTCTGGAGGTTATTCTAGTCTAGCTGTGGGAGGGGGGAAGTGATGCTGATGTCAGGCTTCAGAGGCGGCAATCCCAAATTCAGACACTGGGTGTTCCCTGCCTCACGGATGAGGAAATGCAAAAGATGGCCCAGTGGTTACTGTCTAAGGACCTGATGGCAATAAAAACAACCAAAAGAGGGACCAGAAAGGTTCTACCCTCCCTGCTTGGCCCCTTGTCCCGAGGTTTCACTGGGACACCCAGCTGCAGGCCCCTCAGCCTTGTCACCCTCATTGCCGTGGCAAATGCTTGGGCACTGAGCTGGAGTGGGACCTGTGAGATGGGGTTGGGGGCCTCTGTCACTGCCACCCACCCTCTCTCCGTGAGGCCCAGGGTGGAGTGCCTAACTGAGTCAGCCAGGTCACACAAGGTCAGGTGGGTCTGGGGACTTCGATAACATTGGGGGAGGGGCGAGCTTGAAGAGCCAGCATCAGGATGGGACATCTTATCAGAACAGCTGAGTCAGTGAACCTAGAATCTTCATGAGATAGCTGGGCTCCCGTCTGTTGGAGACTACGTCTTTATCAAGACACTAGGGACATATCCCAGATTCTAATGCTCAATCTTAATTATACATAATTATTATTCAATTATCGGAGCCCTGGTGGTGTAGCAGTTAAGTGCTCAGCTACTAACCAAAAGGTTGTCGATTTGAACCTCCCCAGCAGCTCCGTGGGAAAAGACCTGGCAATCTGTTCCTGTAAAGATCACAGCCTAGAAAACCCTATGGGGCAGTTCTATTCTGTCACATGGGGTTGCTAGGAGTCAAAAATTAACTCGATGGCACCCAACAACAACAATAACAGCCTTATTTAATTATTATTATTAGCAACTCCCTTTTATTGGGTGCTACCTGGAGTATCTCCATCAATCTTCATAGCAATCTCTGAGGTAGGGGATGTTATTCCCATTTTATGAATAAGGAAACTGAGGCTTAGAGTAGTGAAGTTACCTTACTACCTCCCCTGTCCCCATGCCCACAGCACACCCACAGCTCAGGCTGAGCCTGGCAACAAGCCCGGGAGGTAGGTGGGACATTATTGGGCTCCCATTTATGGAACAGGGAAAGTGTGCTCTTGAGAGGATACGTCTCTTGCTTCTGGCGCACAGTAAGGATCAAAGTTGGGCCTTGAACCCGAGAGGAAGTGGCAGTGCAGATCAGGTATGTCATGAAGCCTCTTTGTATGGGCCTTAACCCCACCCCCACCCAGAACAGTAGCCCTGGTGCTACCCAGCTCATCTGAGTACTGTAGGGGTTACTCCTGCCCAGTGGCTGAAAAAGAAGCCCAAGGAGAGGGCCTTGAGCAGACACTAGAACTGTAAAGTGGATTAGGTATCAAGCCTCACCCTGCCATGCTTTTGTTTTTACCCTCTGACCCCGTACATGCTCTTGTTGAATCTAGCCTGGGCTGTGTCATCCACACTGAGATGTGATCTGAAGACCAACCCAACACAGACGGCGGCAATCAAATCAACCCCTTCTCTCACTTTCCCAGAAGCTTAGTGGGATGTGTGTTTGTGGGTGAGGTAGGTGGGGAGGCAGGTCAGCCAAGGCCCAAAAAAGGCCATTTCCAGATTGGTCTAATCATCCCCATCCTCCCACCTGCCAACACATTAGAAGGAGGTCTCTGCTTGAGCTCAGAAACCAGGTTTGGCCCAAGTGTGGGACTGGAATTCCATCCCAAGGGAAGACTAAGAGAGCCTTCTTTTACCACCTCAGCTGGGTGTGCTGTTGACTAAGCCAAGCACAAACAAGACTGGAATCAATTTCTCTGCCTAGCCTCTAACCCACTGCTGCTCTTTTCAATCAGCCATTTTAACTGTTCCCCCAAATGTGGTCCTTACTCTTCAGATCGAGGGCATTGGTGATTCAGCGTTAGAATTCTCTCTCTCTGTGAGGAGACCTGAGTCTAACCAATGTACCTTATACACAGCCACCACCCATCTTTCACTGGAGGCTTGCGTGTTGCTATGATGCTGAACAGGTTTTAGTAGAGCTTCCAGAAGAAGATGGACTTAGGAAGAAAGGCCTGGAGATCTACTTGTGGAAAAACTAGCCAGTGAAAACTATGGATCACAATGGTTCAGTGTGCAACCAATCATGGGGATATAGAGAACTAGATAGCATTTTGTTCTGTTGTGTGTGGGGTCACCCTGAGTCAGGGGCCGACTCAATGGCAGCTAATAACAACAACTCTTTAGTTTGGATGTTTGTCACAGCTCCCCCTCCCTTTGAGGACCCTCCTGGCTCCACCTTTTTGGACCTTATTTGAACTCTTTGAAGAGACTTCTATTTTGGCCCTGATGACCCTTGAATGGTAAGGCATTTTGGATTTTCTGCCATTGTATAGTGTCCTCTATGGAGAAATGGCCAAATTAATCATAGTATATACTAGGGTCGCTGTGAGTTGGAATTGACGTCACAGCAGTGGGTTTGGGCTTTATACTAGGTAGTACTGAGCTAAGGCCAGGAAAGATGAGGTAGATCCCTATGGATCCACCTGAATTTTATTGTGGAATAAAAAAAGCAAATTGCTAATGGAGGACAGATTTATTTACAGCAACAACAAAAAGGGTGCGAAGAAAACTCCCCACAACACGATGTATTGGGTTTCCTTTGGGCACAAATGCGTGCACATGAAAAGAAATGGAAAAAGGTTGGAAGCATACTCAGGAACCCAAAGAGGGATTGCCTCCGGGGAGAGGAGTGGAAAGGACTAGAGTTGAAGTCAGTGGAGAAGGACTTTAGCCTTATCTGCAATATTTTAATTTTTTATGAGAACCCGTTGTATAATTAAAAATTAGTATTAAAAAAATGTGGTTGTTCTTGTAGTTGTCCCAAACTCCCCATTTTAAGGTGGGAGCTAATGGTCTGCATCCCAGGGAGTATGCTGGGCTCAGGCCATCACGGAGACCCTAACCTGTGCACACACCTTCCGTACAGAAATTTACCTGTGTGAGTTCATTTGTCATCAGCCAATCCCAGGTGCCTGCAGCAGAATTTTGGAGCCTTTGATCTAGCCCCTCTCAGCTCAGGCCTTTCCAGACTCCGGACCCAGTTTCTTTAGTCTTTTCACAGATGGCAGCCCCTTGCGGTGGTGTGTTTTGTTGTTCATCTCTGACGATCCCGATCCCGACATTCGTATTCTCACTTTCTCTCTCTCTCTCTGCACAAATCATGGCTGCCCCCATGGGGGAGGACTGTGAAAGGAGAAAGGCATATTCTGTGTTGTTTCTGTTCTTTTTCCTGAAGCTGTCTACAGTTTGGTTCCTTTTTTTCCTTTAATTAACAAGAGAATGTGAACTTTTTCTGTTCAATGCTCTTTAAACCTGTTTGCTTAGAAATAAACTGAAGTCAGCAAACCTTCCCATCAAGAGTGCCTTTCTGTGAGGGTGAGAATGGTTGCACGACTCAAAGAATGTAGTCACCGTCAGTGAATTCTACATGTAGAAATGTGATTTGGCATAGTTTTTGCTGTGTGTAGCCTCAACAACAAAAATAAAATAATAAAAAAATTAAAATTAGTCACAAAATTAAAACAATAATTTAAAAAAGAGTGCCTTTCTACTTCTGCCAGCCACCGGGGATGGAAAAGAAATGTCTGGGGAAAGATGAGCCAGGACTAGCCAGCTTTTGGTTAGAGATGGAGCTATCCTTGACTAGGTGGCCCTGTCCCTGGGGCATGGCCCTGTCCCTCCACGCACCATCCCCCTGCCAACTCCTGGGGGCCCAGAGCTGAGGCAGGAAGGCCACTGAGTTGAGTTCATCTTTTGAGGCCACAGATGCCCCCTGGACTGGGTGTCACAGGGATTTGCTTGAGGCTCACTCACTTGTTCTTCAGATATTTATTGATCGTCTCCTGTGTGCCTGGAACTGTGCTAATCACTGTGGACTTGGAGCCTATCCAACTCTTTCTGTCCTTGTGGTCACTCCTTAAGCCAAGCCACTGTCACATCTCCCTGGATCACTGCAGCAGTGTCCAGCTGTGTACCTCTATAACTTCCCTCCCCAGTCAGAATGAGCTTTCTAAAACAAATCTGATTTCTCCCCTCTTTTGCTTAAAACACTCAGTGACCTCCCATTGCTCTAGGGTCAAGACCCAATGCCTTAATATGGCCTACAGAACTGAGATTGGTGTGACCCCAGCTTACATCTTTAGCATTTGTGCTCCAGCTACACTGAACATCTCTCAGGCCCCCACCCTCATGCTCCGGTCTCTAAGCCTTAACACATGCTATTCCCTCTGCCTGGCATTGTTGTTATTGCTGTTGTTAGGTGCTGTTGAGTGGGTTCTGAATCATAGTGACCCTGTGTATAACAGAACGCAACACTATCCCACAACAGCAAATGTTTGCTGAGCTTGTTCTTACCTTGCCATGTGCCAGCACCCTGCTAAGCAATTTTCCAGGCTTATCTAGTGAGAGGCCGTTGTGGTTCAGTGGTGGAGTTCTTGCCTCCCATACTGTAGACCTGGGTTCGATTTTCAGCCAGTGCACTTCATTGCGGCCACCACCTTTCTGTCAGTGGAGGCTTGTGTGTTGCTATGATGCTGAACTGCTTTCAACTGAGCTTCTAGACTAAGACAGACCAGGAAGAAGGACCTGGCAATCTACTTCTGAAAGTCAGCTAATGAAAATTCTATGGATCACTACAGAACATTGTCTGATGCACAACCAATCATGGGGATGGTGCAGAACTGGGCGACATTTTGCTCTGCTGTGAATGGGGTCACCATGACTCAGGGCTGACGTGAGCGCAGCTCACGATGACACCACCATCTCCCTCATCTCTCTTTGAGATGGGAGACCTTTATCTCCATCTTACAGATGAGACACTGAGCCTTAGAGAGGTAAAGAATGTGGCCAAAGCCACACAGCTAACGGATGATGGAGCCAGGATTCAAACACCAGCAATCTGACTTCAAAGCCCACACCTTACCCACCCAGAAAGGCAGGATGTGTCTGTCTGAATCACGATTTATATCCCAGCTCCGAGCACAGTGCCTGCCATCCAGTAGGAGCTCGATAACTACTCCTTGAATGAATAAATAAATGAAGAGATGTTTGGCAAATGCGGTGCCTGCTTGGATTAGTTCCCCTTAAGTGTGGTGCGAGTGAGCAGAGCTACGTTATGGATCCACGTTACAAACCACTGGTGTGCACAAGTAAGACAGTCTGAGACTCTAACCAGGGAGACATCAGTATGGCCGTCCAAGGGCTGGGCTGGGCTGGGCTGTGTGGCAGGTGGGATTTGATAAGATGGGGTGGGCACACAGAGAAGGTTCTGGAGTCCAGGGTGGGGGCAGGAGGTCCCCAGGACCAGACCAGGAAAGAGGCATCTTGGGCTTTTCAGGTTTGCAGAGACCGGTAAGGCCAGAAACAACACTTGCTGTAGTGAGACTGGTGGAGGAGAATCAGCCCATGAGACTTGGATTTATTTTATGCTGTCCAAAGTGGTGTGTGTATCCAAAGTGGGATTTGCTGATGGCTTAAATCGCTGGCTCTCAACCGGGGAAAAGTTTGTTTCCCAGGAACATTTGGCAATTTCCGGAGACATTTTTGGTTGTCGCAAGTGGGCGGGCTACTGGCATCTAGTAGGTGGAGACCAGGGATGCTGCTAAACATCCTACAATGCACAGGGCAGCCCCCTCACCACCAGCAAAGAATTGTGCAGCCCAACACGCGAGCTGAGGTTTAGAATCTTGGATTTAAACACTGGAGTGAACCCGGTGAGGAAGTGACATTTGGGAAAGTGACTTCTCTGATGGCCTTTAACTCCCGTTTAACAGCACAGCCTGTGATGGAGAGAGGACATGAGGGGCTGGGAGGTGACAGATACCCCTCTGCTCCCACCCTTCTCCCCTCCCCCCCACAGAAAATGTTACCTTCTCTGTGGTTTCCCACCGCCTCCATTTCTCACAGTTCTGCTCTCACTTCAGAATCAAACGTTGGAAACATTTGGTGCCCATATTGGAGAAAAACGAAGCGGTGAGTCTCAGATATGCACACTTGGCCCACTTGCTCCAGGGGACTCTGGAGTGAGCAGTCCCACTGCTTATAACTTTGGGGCCCGCTGCCGGAAAGGAGTGGGGGTAGAATGGGGCGGAGGGGGGGGGGACTTGTTGGAGGAGCACCATCAGGATGTGCCTAGGCAAATCCTGATACTTGCCTTCCCCAGTGACCTGCTCCTGGTGACCCAGCCCCTTCTTCTTTGTGGCCTGTGCACATTCATCCTATAAACATGCCCTGAGTGCTTCCCTTGTTCTGAGGATGTCGTCAGGGCTGCTTTGGTCATGGCGACACCTTAGCTTTTAAACCCATTGCCATTGACTCGATTCCAACTCATAGTGACCCTGTAGGACAGAACAGGGTTTCCAAGGCTATAAATCTTTTTGGAAGTAGATTGCCAGATCTGCCAGCTGCTGGTGGGTTCGAACCACTGACCTTTCAATTAGCAGCTGAGCACTTAACCACTGCACCACCAGTGCTCTTAAAAAGTGCCTAATCCCTTAGGAGAGAGTTATTGTTGTTAGGTGCTGTTGAGTTGATTCCGACTCCTAGCAACCCCATGTGACACCATAGGGTTTTCTAGGCTGTAATCTTATGGAACCAGATAGCCAGGTCTCTCCCCCACAGACCTGCTGGGTGGGTTCAAACCACCAACCTTTCGGTTAGCAGCTGAATGCTTAACCATTGTACCACCAAGGCTACTTTATGAGAGAGTAGAAGTCCCTAGTCCTCCCTGTGCTAGTTTGGGTTTTACAGGAAGCAGAACCCCCAAGACAGAATTAGATGAGCAAAAGATTTGTCAGGGAAAACACACGTGAAAGAAAAAGGAAAGGAGCAGGGGCAGGCAGGGTTCTGACCCCTGCGAGGGGAGAGAGGGAAGGAAGAAAGAAGTCTCAGGCCACAACGCCATTCTGAGAGTCCCAGCCAGGCCATTTGCCCCTCAGAGGAGCCCCGCCTCCTGCATGAATGTAGTAGTACCCTGCCACTGCCTGGGAGCAGCCCTGGAAAACAGCGACCCCGGTACAAATGGGGTGGGGGATCCAGAGAGGTGGTCCCTAGGGCTGCTGGTTAACAGGGCTCTCTGCAGCCAGTTCTCTCGCAGGCAGTCAGAGCAGTGATTTTCCTGGTGGCCACACCTCCTGTGCCTGGCTCACTGCAGGGCATGCTGGGGAGAAGGAGCACTGGTCTCCCCACCTCCACTCCTCCCGGTCCACCCTTAGCGCCTCGGGGCTGAGACTAACAACTCACCTCTGCCAACACTTTCAGTGCACTCCAGCCCTATCACCTTTGACCTTCACAATTACCCTGCAAGCTACTCCAGGAAGAATTGACCTTTCTGGTTTTACAGATGAGGTTGAGGCCCAGAGGCATTAGATTGGTTATTCATTGACTGAGCACTTCTTATGTGCCAGGCACTGTTCTAGGCACTTGGGATACATTCACAAATAAAACAGACAATGCTCCCTGCTCTCAGGGCTCTGACATTTTAGCAAAAGAAACAGTTAATGTAGTAAGTTAATTATGAATTTGTAAGAAAGTAGTAAGTGCTACACGGGAAAGAAGTCTCAAAAGACTTTCCTTAGGGATCAGGCATGCTGAGGACTGGGAAAGTGTACTTTTAAACAGGATGATGGGGAGGGGGTTTTGAGGGCCCTGACAGAGGGGTGGCATGATCCGATTCAAGTTTTAATAGAAGCCTTTACCTAGAGGTGCCTCAGAAGAAAAGCCTGGCTATCTATTTCTGAAAGATCAGAGCCATTGAAAACCCAGTGGTTCTACTTTGACACACGTGGGGTTGCCATGAGTTGGAATGCACTCAATGGCAACTGTTTCTTTTTTTTCCCTGCCTCCTAACTCTCTGGCCTCCAATCCATTTGACCAGATAGATTTTCTTAAAGCACTCTGTCACCAGTGGGCTTCCTGGATCACAGGCTGCCTCTTGCTCGTTTTTGTGCTTCCAAGGTTTGGTGACAGAACAGACACTCAGTCATTGTTTTATGACCAGAAATAAGCCATTGAAAAGGCTAGAGCCCTGGTGGCACAACAGTTAAGTGCTCGGTTGCTAACCACAAAGTTGGTAGTTCGAACTTACCCAGCAGCTCTGTGAGAGAATGACCTGGTGATCTGCTTCTCTAAAGATGACTGCCAAGAAAAACCTCTGAGGCAGTTCCACTCTGTCACATGGGGTTGCTATGAGTTGAAATATACTAGTGGCACCAAGCAACAACAATGCTTTCCATTTGGTGTTCTTTTTCTCCCTGCCACACCATCCCCTGTCCTCGCTTCCTACACACTGGCCCTCACCTTTTACTCTCCTCCTGAGGTGCTGATCCCTCCTGGCCTTTGACCCTGGCATTGCTTCCACAGACGTGTACAAGCCCTCTCTGTGGCGGGACAAGCTCTGGCCTTGAGCCTTTTGCAGGCAGCCTCTGCAAGAAGCCTGGACAGTCTACTTCTTTCCCCTCCTGAGAAAACCTGAAGGCCACTGAAGTCTAAGCTCCTGCCTGCTCCTGCCCATGACCTCCAGTCCAGCTTCCCTACAGCTGCCTCCAGCACAGCTGTCCATCCTTATTTCTCTCCTCCCATCAACAGCCCTTTACCCTTCAGCCCTTCACCTGCTGGTGTTCCCACTTCTAGAATTTCTGTTCTATGCAGGGACAATGCCACAAGTTAGCACTCAGTGTTCTCCAGTTCTTCTGTTGCTGTGATTTTGTTTCTTAAACTAGATTCTAAGTTCCTTGAGCACCAGGACAAAGACAAATGAGCTCTCCATCCATCCCCCCTTCCACTTACCAGATATCAGGCTTGCCAATAGAAGCTGGAAGAACTTTCTTCCAAACTATTCCCCTCTGTGGTCCTGGCTGGGCCTGAGATTGGTTGAGTTTGTGTGTGTGTGTGTGTGTGTGTGTGCGTGCGCTCGCACACGTATGTGTAGAGATCTCCACCTGAACTGATCTTGCCCTTTTTCCTCTTTCCCTGGGTGGCTGAGGGTGGGTCTTAGTGGTCTCCAGTGCCCTCTTTCTCTGGCTTCCCCAAATTATCCCCTATTCTCAGTGCCTTGACTTATAGCAAGCAACCAATGACACAAAATAGCCCCAAATGGTACTATTTTCCAGGAAAATGTGTGACCAGGCTCCAAAGAGTCAAAAAGATCGAATTCTACTGGTAAAATTCCATGCATGGACTAGATACTGCACTATCCAGTATGGTAGCCACTAGCCATGTGTGGCTATTGAAATGGAAATGAACTAAATGAATTAAAATTAGAAATTAATTCCTCAGTCAGAATAGTCACACTTCAAGTGCTCAATAGCCACATGTGGTGAATGGCTACCATATTGGACCAAGCAGATACAAAACATTTCTGTCATCACAGAAAGTTCTATTGGATAGTGCCGAGAGCACAGAAGGCATTTTTAAAGCAGGTGTGGGGTAGTATTGCGAACTTCCTTTCAGTCTTGAATCACCCAGTGAAGCGACTGTCTTCTTGCTTATGGGAACGGCCAGGCCATCAATGCTTTCCCTGTGCACGGGAAGGACAGGAGGCCCTCTGAGCCATGCCTATCACTACAGACACCCCTGCAACGAGCATGGCTCTGAGGTCACAGAAGCATGGTCTCGAGGGTAGTGAACAGGCCCCTGTCATTTCCCAGGCCTGGATCCCCACCCTCTGCCTCTGGGATCACCTCCTGCATGGTGCCTTTGAGGGGCCAGAGATGCCTGCTCATGGGGAAGAGTCAAGCAGAGCTCCCCTTCTCCCCATAGCCTTCCAAAAGGGAGGCCCGTTCTGCAGTGGCCTGGGTGCAGAATTCCTAATGCACCCGAAAATCAACACTCCGCAGCAGTCGGTATCAATTATTAAGTGGAAAGCCTGAGGAGAGCCTGCAGAGCTCTGGAGCATCGCTGGAGCAGAGGAGGAGGGAGAGAGGACCAGCGAGAGGGTGAGTTTGGAGAGGCCTGGGCACTGGGCAGAAGGCTCAGAGGCTGCCAAGGCCAGGTGCTGACCCTCCAGTGCGGGGACCAGATGTGCAGAGCTCAGAGTCAGGGAGTGAGTCGTCTCAGCCCACCCCAGCAGATGAGTGCCTGGAGAGTGGTGCTCTTCCTTTAAGAAGGCTTCGGGTAAACCTGAGTGCACCCAGGAGAGAGAAACCAGGTTGCTGAGGGGACTTGGAGCTCAGGCTTGATGGGAAGGGTGTTGAGGCCTGGAAAGTTCAGCCCGGAGGTGAGATGGCTCAGAGGACGCGAATGGAGGGCCTGGCAGCGTCCTTCACCATTTGAATGGCGGTCGTCTAGAGCAGGGGTCAGTGAACTTATTCTCTAAAGGGCCAGATACTTTAGACTTTGTGGGCCACACAGTTTCTGTTGGTACTACTCATCTCTGTTGTCGCAGCAGGAAAAGAGCCATAGGCAATATGTACACGGACGATGCGGATGTGTTCCCATAAAACATTGTTTACAAAACCAGGTGGCAGGCTGGGGACTGTAGTTTGTGGACCGACCCCTGGGCTAGAGCCTTGTCCTTAAAGTGTCGACCTTGGACCAGCAGCGGCATTGGCATCACTTGGGGCCTTGTGAGAAATACAGAGTCTCAGGCCCCACCCCAGACCTATAGAAACATACCTGTATCATAATAGATCCCCAGGTGATTCCTGTGCTCATTGAAGGTTGAAAAGAGAGTTTTCAGTAGCTGTGGGAGGCCCTAGACAGAATCAGGAACAAGCAGTAAAAATGACAGCAAGTGAAATGTCATCTGAATATAAAGATGAACTTTCTACCAAGCAGAAACCTGTCGCCATTGAGTCGATTCCGACTCATAGCGACCCTATAGGACAGAGCAGCACTGCCGACCTTTTGGTTAGCAGCCCAATGCTTAACCACTGTGCCACCAGGGCTCCTCTACCAAACAGAGCTGTCCTGAAATGCTGCAGGACGCTGTCTCTGGAGGCCATGAGCACCCACCACTGACATGTTCAAGTGGAAGCTGTACACCTGCTTGCTTAGGCAGTTCAGGAGGACCTGGGCAGGATAGATCACTGGGAGCCCAGTTGCCGGGTTTGAATCCTGGTAGGCCAAGAGGAGGTCTCACTGTTCTTGACTTTAGATTCTTTACCTGTACAATGGGGCAGTAATGGACCTCACAGGGGTGTCCTAAGAATTAATTCAATTAAAGTACCTGGAACAGCACTTAACAATACACTAAGTACTCCATGTTAGTTGCTACTAATAAAAGCAAACAAACAAACCAAACCCATTTTGCTCAAGTCGATTATGACTCTTAGAGACCCTACAGAACAGAGTAGAACTGCCCCTTCGTGTTTCCAAAGCTGTAATCCTTATGGAAGGAGACTGCCACATTTATTTCCCACGGAGCGGCTGGTGGGTTGGAACTGCCGGCTTTTTGGTTAGCAATCGCTTTACCCATCATGCCACCAAGGCTCCTTAGTTGTTACTATAGATGACATAATTTTGTAATATGAAAGAAAGAAAGGAAACAAACTCGTCGTGGTTGGGTCAAATCTGACTCATAGACACCCATATTTTCAGCTGGATCTGGGACTGGGATGGATTGACTTCTGTCTCCCAAAATTTATGTTGAAGCCCTAATCTCTGGTACCTGTGAATGTGTCCTTGTTGGAAAATAGGGTCTTTGAGATGTTATCAGTTAACGTGAGACCACACTAGAGTAGGGTGAGTCCTAATCCAATCTGAGTGGTATCCTTGTAAAAGAGAGAAGACACAGACAGAAAGACAGAGGGAAGATGGGCGTACGATGACATAGTTATGCCGCAGCTACAGAAAGCCAGGAGAGACAAAGCTTCTTCCCCTAGAGCCTTCAGAGAAAACATGGTCCTGCCAACACCATGAATTCAGACTCATAGCCTCCAGAACTCTGAGACAATAAATTACCATTCCTATAAGCCACCCAATTTGTGGTATTTTGTAATGGCAGGCCTAGGAAACGAATACACAGACCAACCTTTGTACCTAAGGTCTCTGTTCCAACTCTGAGATTCAAGGCAGGGAAGGAGAGGATTTGGGGAAGAACAACCATAGCCAGCAATTTTTGAGCAATCAGAGCCAGGCATTATGCACGCATTGGTTAATGACTCTCAAATTACTTTCAGATCCTTGTTGGCTGGTGAGAGCAGATAGACTCTGATCTGTTACTGCCCATACACTGTGCCTGGTTCAGCTTTTGAAAGTTGAGCAGAGTCCAGAGATGATGTGTATGGTTTTGTCCCTGACAGATTTATGCTGCCGAGAGACCAGAACTCCCTAGAACTGGTTCTCACAGAGATGCCTCTTCTGGCCATGTCACTAGCTCAAGTCTCAAGGTGGCTTGGGCTAGGACACTTTATTGGAGACAAACAGGTGCCACTCTGGCCTCCCATCACAAGTATGTAGACGTACCCAAAGATTACTGCTCCCTCTGGCTTCATTTTGCGTGTGTGTGTGTGTGTGTGTGTGCACTTAGGATCCCCATCTATAGTTTTGGTAGAAAGAGAACACAATTTTAATGATGGATCTTGGTTTTGATTCTTGCTTCATAGTTGTGTGGTCAGGGGCAAGGCTCTTGACCTCTCTGAGCCTTGGTTCCTTCCCTTATAAAATGGAATAATAATACCGTGTGCTTTACAAAGTCATGGTGACGATTAAGTGAGGACGGATGTAAGAGTGCTTAGTGAACTGGCAAGAGCTGTATGAATGTTGGCTGTCATTTCGATGAAGCCTGTAAAGCTTCTTGAAGCCTCTTCCTTCCCCTACAGTGCTTGTTGTATAAAGGGTCAATACATGCCTCTGGAATGTGAGAGGAACAAGGGTCTTTTCCTGCAGGCTGGGAAGAAATGGGCAGCTGCTTTAGAGTGGGGGGTGGGGGAAGTGCCCTTCCCTGCCCTGGTGGCGCAGTGGTTAAGAGTTCACCTGTTAATCAAAAGGTCGGCAGTTTGAATCCACCAGCTGCTCCTTGGAAACCCTATGGGGCAGTTCTACTCTGTCTCACAGGGTTGCTATGAGTTGCAATTGACTTGAAGGCAACAGGTTTGGATTTTTTTTTTCTGCCCTGCTCCCAGGCCTATCCAGCCCTCCCCACCACTGCCACAATTTCATCTCTAACATTAATTAGCTGATGTAGAATATCCCACCAGCCAGTGGCAGGTCTACCCACCTTTCCTTCTACTAACAGCTGTGGCTTGGTTTGCGGAAATGGACACAGAATTCTTATCCTCCCAAAGAAATCTTTCAAAAAACAGCCCACTGAATTTTTTATGGTGGATTGTGTGCGTTGTAGTTTCAAAAGGTGGGTAAGAGTGAAAGTAAAGGCCGCCCTTTGTACCCAAGGGCAACATCAAGCAAAATGTGGGCAATCATTCCTTCCTGCCTAAAACGCCCCCTAGCTCCTTCCTTGCCCCCTCTTCCCCCCACCATGTGACTTTTGGCGCGCTCTGGTTAATTCATGGAAAGTGACAATAGTCCCGGATGAAGCTGTAAATTGGTTTCAAATGGTGCAGCCGGGCCACCCACTACTGGAGGATCATACTGCAGCGACAGCATTAAAACTTGAATAACCCTCAACAAGGAGGGGAGGAGGGAGAATCCTAAAACCTCAAGTAAAAACACATTTCCAGCTCTACTCCTTGCCTCGGCCCTTGAGAAAGTGGAAACAGATGGATGGTGGCTTTGATAATGAGAGAGGCAATCAGCTTTAGATTAAAAAAAAAAAAAAAAAAGCCCTAAACTCTACCAAAAAGGGGCGAGTATGACGGTAAAATCCCAGACACATGATGTTCTATTCAAGAGGCTATTGACATATGAGCGGGGAACAGAGGGGGCTCTTAGAGAGGTCAGTCCTTCTCTCCTGGAACACGCTCTGCTGTTCCCTTGCCTCCGAAACCAGAGCACTCAGATCCCTAATTGAAAACACTGCGGTGTCTTTGGACGTTAGCGATGGTCAGATTTCCCCTGGAAATCACTAAGTGTTCTCAGGAGGGTTGGCTGCTGCCTGCTGCCAGATTCTAGAGTGGAGAAAAGACATTTTTGTTATTAATTTAACTTAATTAGTTTTTAGTTAGTGGGGGTGGTGGGGTGTCATTTTTGGAAAGACAAGATACCAGGAACGAAGAGAAGCAGTTCTACATCAAGACAAAAGAAGACCGACGTTGAGATCACAAGACATGGGCTCATGCCTCAACTTGGCAACCTACCAGCTGTGTAACTTGGGACCAATCCTGACATTTCTTTGTCTATAAAATGGGGGTGGAAAGGCTACCTTAACAGGAGACAGGGGTCACTGGGTGACGCAAATGGTTAAGTGCTTAGCTGCTAACCAAAAGGTTGGTAGTTTGAATCCACTCAGAGGTATCTTGGAGGAAAGGCCTGGAGATCTACTTCTGCAAAATCCGCCACCGGAAACCCCATGGAGCCCAGTTGTGCTATGACACACGTGGGATCATCATGAGTTGGAGTTGGCTTGACCCCAAATGGTTCGGCTTTTTTGGTTTAAATGTCTATCAACGGATGGCTGAACAAACGAAATGTGGTATATCTATGCAATGGAATATTATTCAGCCGTAAAAAGGAATGAAGCATGATGAACATCAAAAACATTACGCTAAGTGAAAGAAGCAGCCACAAAGTCCATGTATTGTGTGATTCCATTTGTATGCAACGTCCAGAACAGGCAAATCCATAGAGACAGAAAGCAGACTGGTGGTTGCTAAGGGCTAGAAGAGGGAGGAGTGGGGAGTGACTGCTTAATGGGTAGGTATGGGGATTCTGTATGGGGTGATAGAAAGTTCTGGAACTAGATAGTGGTGAAGGTTGCAGAACATGAATGTATCACTGCCATTGAATTGTACACTTTTAAACGGTTAAATTTACATTTTGTGAATTTAACCTAAAGGAAAAAAGCCTGTCTTACAGCGTCCCTGTGGAAGTCAAATGAGATGATGGATGGACACACTTGGTTAACTCCAAAGGCCTAATCCATGCTCTGCACATAGAAGGTTCTGGTGGTTGCATTGTGCCATATGAGAGGTAAGGTGTTAGGACAGGAATTAGGCACCTTGGGCTTTTCTTCCAGCTCCACCACTTTCCAAGCCTGAGTTTGGGGGCCAGTGACTTCAGCAGGTTGGCCCTTGGCTTTCTGTCTGACCAGGGCTGCCTTTCCTGTCCTGCCCACTGGCCACGGCTGGAAGGAGGAATTAGTGAGTGATGAGCACCTGCCAGACTGTGAGGCCCACCTGGCAGGGCCGTGTCCTTTACCCACACCTGGCACACGCTGGGTGCTCAATAAATCATTGTGAAATGAGTGAGTGAACATGTGAGGGGGCTGGGACAAGGAAAAAGGTAATACTGCTGGAAAGTGGTGTGATAAAATTGAGTTCTCAGTAATCCCAGCAAATTCCTCTGGGGACTTTGTCGGAAGAGACGAGCCAGGAGAGCGTCTGTTGTTCAGCAGGTTGCTGGAGGCCTGAAAGAGACGACAGACTCAAATCAAATGACATCCTGCTTTGGTCCAGAGAACATTTGCATGCTCGGCAGTTTTTGGAAAATATGGAGATTTGATTCTGATTCAAACTTCCACTCAGGCTTTTTCCAAAGGCAGTTTTGGTGATACTGATAAACATCATGGGGACAGGGGCTGGGTCTGTCTTATTCACTGGAGTATTCAAGGCATCTGACAGGCGCTTGATCTGCAGGAGGTGCTCAATAAATAATTAACGGTAAATGCCTGAAGCTCTCTTCCCCCACCCCCCCCCCGCCTCCACACCAAGCCAGGGTGAACACTGGGTGCTGTACAAAGGATAACTTCAGAGCTGCGGCCAAGACATAGACCACAGTTAGCTGAGGCGTCTGTAGCAGGAGAATTCCCCTGTGGGAATGGGGTGATCACGGGGTGGTGGGTGGTGGGGGTTGAGTCTGTGGGCCAGAACTCTGTTGTTCACATTCTTCTCATCTGTAGCCAAAATCTCCTGAGATGTGCTTACAAAGAAAAACCAGACCCATTGCTGTGGATTCCGACTCATGGTGACCTCACGTGTTACAGAGCAGAACTTCCGCAAAGCTTTTTTCCGGGTGGGAGCAGATGACCAGGACTTTCTTCTACGGCACTGCAGTGTGATTTCGAGCCACCAACCTTTAAGTAAGTAAAAAAAAAAAGTAACTAGCTGAGCACAAACCGCGTGTGCCAACTAGGGACCTGGGATGTGCTTCTTGGGGTCGTGATTTTCTTTTCCGGGACCCAGGGACCCTGCTCCTCGCTCTGAGTAGTTACTGGTTTTAGACTACACCCTAAATCAGATATTCCCCCCAAATCCAAGTCCTCCTCCCCGCTGACTTCTTGCTCTGCATTCTCTCAACCTGCCGTGTTCCATTTGCATTTCTGGCAAACCCATACTAAACCCATTGCCCTTGAGTCAATTCAGATTCATAGCAACCCCATAGGACAGAGTAGAACTTCCCCATAGAGTTTCCAGGAGGAGCTGGTGGATTTGAACTGCTGACCTTTAGGTTAGCAGTCAAGCTCTTAACCACTATGGCACCAGGGCTCTGCATTTCTGGCAAGGAGGCTGTTTACTCTCAAGGTCCTCAGGGATGGGAGCAGTACTGAGAGACCGGGGTTTGTCAGTGGAGCTGTAAGGCTGGAAAGAACTCTTCCATACTTTATTGCAAGGAATGCTAGCAATGGCATTTTCCTCTAGCCAGGAAGAGTGTTGATCCATACCCGTTTCTATGACTCTTAAACCCATTGCTGTCGAGTCGATTCTGACTCATAGTGACCCTAAAGGGCACAGTAGAACTGCCCCATAGGGTTTCCAAGGAGCAGCTGGTGGATTCAAACTGCCAACCTTTTGGTTAGCAGCCAAGGTCTTAACCACTGTGCCAATTCGTGGTACTGGGATAGTTTTGTGACTAACTGGCTATTGTTAGAAACACTTAGAAATGTCTCCACCTTTACCCCAGTTTCCCTCTCTCTGCCAATGTCAGCTCTAACAGCTGGAAGAAATTTCTCCTTCATCTGCTATATGCAGTCTTTCACTAAAGCTCCATCAATTTTGCCTTTGAAATTTCTTTTGTGCCCAGCCCGTTCTCTCCTTTCCTGATGCTAATCCCTGAGGCCTGGTTCTCATCTCCTTTGCACACCCTAGCTGCCTCAAGAACTTCTTGGCAGAGTTTCCTGGCTCTGGCCTCTTCATCTTCTACCCAACCTGCCCAGTCAAGCCAGGCTCATCTTTCTCTAGCTGTTTGCATCTAAGGCTGCCTCAGCCTCAAACCCCTGGGCTCTCCAAAGTACTTGGCATTACCCAGACCGGCCAAGCTCTTTCTGGCATTTGTAGCTCCCTCTGCCTGTAATTTCTTCCCGAAGTGGTAGCCAATTCAAATCATCCCTCTTCTTGCTCACTCAGCACTTGAACAGACATTTTTCGAGCACCTACTCAGTTTGGTTTGATCTGGCACTACCACGCTAGGCTCTGTTCCAGACAATGTGTGTAGTGATGACTGACGAGCCTTTCTGGATCCAGGCTCCTGCAGGGCGCAGTGCCCCCTTTCTGGGCTGTTTAACTCTTGGAACATGATATTATTACATGACATGATCATTGTGTTGTATCACACCGATATCTCTTATGTGCTGTCCACCTGCATTTACGTGAGCCCTTTGAAGGCTAAGCTAACTTCTTATTTATACTTGTTCTTAGTGCCAGATGGGGCTTCTAGATGGGACTCAGTGAAGGCTTGTTAAATCAACGACTGCTTCCCTTCTTCATTCTTCCCAAACATATTCATAATTTGGATGCTATATAGATGGCTTCCATAATACATCTTGCCTCAGGATTAAACATTCCGGGTCTGGCCTTCGTTGGGGTTATCTCCTTGAACCTAGGTGGCTTGGACTGCATACCTAGTAGGCATCTACCACTCTGCTGGCCAGTGTTTCATTCTGTTGTACATGGGGTCGCCATTAGCTGGAGCCAACTGGACAGCAACTAACAACAATGGCAACATTATGGTGTGATGACTATCGGTTGGTTTTGAGGGGGACGTGGATGAGGGGAGTGAGCTCATGAGAGCTTTGCAGCCTCCATCAACTCCTGTGCTGCTTGGTGTTGTTGTGGCATGCCCGTCTATACCAGCTATCTCTGAAATGCTGACACAGCTCAGATTTGGCGTGTGGTGCTCTTGGTGCCCATAGGCAGGTAGGACAGATGCCCTCTGTCAGGCCTTCCTCTGCAAGCCCTGGCCACATGCACTGCAGAAGTGGGACAACCTATTACATACTGCCTTGTGTTATTGGTACCATCACTTAGACGGTAGATTAAAAAAAAAAAATTATGTATTTTTGGTACATAAAAAAGAATATACACATTCATAGCTTATTTCATATTAAGTTATGAAAAAATCATAAAATGAAACTTTGATCCCACCACCCAATTTAAGAACCAGAGTATGACTAATAACTGTATGCTCCTCTCTGATCCCAGTTCTTCTCTCCTTCCCTCCTTCCCTTCTGCTCCTCAGGTAAAAATTATTCTGAATTTCCTTGCATTTAAAAAGTGGCATTCTTAAACAGTACATTGATTAGGTTTGCAAGAAAATCGGCTTTATAAAAATGCTGTCATACTGTTAGGATATTCTAGGAGAATGGATAAATAAACTACGGCATATTTATACAAGAAAATGTTATCTCGAGGTAAAAATGAACAAATTCTGACAGCACACAACCACCTGAATGAACCTGTGTGAGGTAGGAAGCCAGTCAAGTCACCAACGCCCATCCTGCTCAGGCCAAGCTGTGGCTCTCATCTTCACCCCAGGATATGGAATTTAAAAGCTGGGCTGAAATTAAAAGGACTCCCCTTCTTCCACCTTGCACACCCCAGTTAGCTCCTATGCAAAAAAAAAAAAAAAAAAAGAATTAATATAGCCAGACTGAGACTGCTATCCTTAGAAAGGCCTGCTTGCAAGGTGGCTCTTAGCTGGCATCTGGGAACTTGGATTTTAGAAGGGTTCCCACCATTGCCTGATGGAAATGGCTCACTGTGCCTAAATTATTTGTACAAATGATATGGCTATGGCTAATGCCTGCTGAACTCTTCCTCTGGGAGCTGGAAATTGTGGTATCTGCTAGGTAGAGGTGACCAGCCCCTAATAAAAACCCTGGGTGCTGAGTCTCCAGTGAGCTTCCCTGGTGAACAGCATTTCATGTGTGCTGTCACAACTCCTTGCTGGGGGAATTAAGTGCATCCTGTGAGACTCCACTGCGAGAGGGTTCTGGAAGCTTGTGCCTGGTTTCCTCTGCGCTTCGTCCATGCACCTTTTCCCTTTGCTGATTGTGGTTTGTATCCTTTCATTGCAATAATATCATAGCCATGAGTATGAGTGTGCTGAGTCCTGTGAGTTCTCCTAGTGAGTCATTGAACCTGGGGGTGGTCTTGAGGACTTCTAACGTACCTCCAAACTTTCTATTGTCCAGCACTGCCCTTAGACCAGGAATAGAAGGGCCTGTATTTAGAGGGCCTGACATTTCTTGCTTTCTGTCTCTCCCCCATCCAGTCTTCTGCCTCCTTCCCCTCTCTCTCAGACACAGACACACACACACTAAAGAACACATGGATGCCTCTGACATTTAGGATACGAAGCTTGGTGTTTGTCCAGCATAACCTATAACACTAAACACCAGCTTTCCTGGCTAACATCATCAGGCCCAGGGGAACCCCTTCTGCACAGCTCTTGTTCTAAGTCGTGGAAACTTGTGTCAAATACCACGAAGGTTGTGTGTCATACATTTACAACAACGTCAGAGACTGATGCTGCTTCAGAGAGCAGGGAGGACTTGAGTGGTAGAAGTGCTTGGGTAAGAGAAAAGACAAATTAATTAGCTTGTCAAATCCTTCCTCTCAGCTTGAATGCAATAGATTCTTGTATAACAAATTGTTGTTTCCCAGTAGTGCCAAGCATTAATTTTCTTGCTTCTCTTCATGTTCCAATTCCTGGTTCTGGAGATAAGAATTAATGCAGTACTCACACCAATTGCACACGGATGCTGAAGCGTGTTTTACAATAGTAAATGATTTACATTCCTCTTAATTTTGTGTAGATGCAGGCCAAGACATAGCACATGCAAAGTGTGAGTCTTTACATCGGCAACCAGATAGACAGTGAACGCTAGAGTTGTGATTATTTACTTTTTTATAAAAATATTTTAAATAAAATTTTCCAAAAAATTAGAAGTTTCAGCTCTATTTAAGTACCTTTGGTTAAACCTTTTGCTATCCATCACTTAGGATTTATCTTTTGCCCTTTACTTTTCACAGGTGATTTTGAATATTTTGGAAGAAAAATAACATGTAACAGAATTACATTTCAAAAATAATTAGATTTTTTTCCCCTATGTTTACATGTACTTTAGTGTATTTTAAAAATGAAGGTATATTCACAGCTTTTTCTCTTTGGATATAATTACATTTTATTTTTCAATCCTAAGCTAATCATTGTTAATAGAATAAAATTTTGTGAAAATTCACAGAATTAGAGATTTTGCTGAAGTGAGGGCAAAGTAATCTCAGGAAATAAAGCTACGACACTGGGTAATACATGAGTTACGTGTCGCTTTAGTACTCATCTGAATCTTGCCAGCCCATCAGTGGGACCCAGACAGCCGCAATAAATATTAAATTTAGCCATCGTTGATATTTTTAAGACTTTCAGTTCTATAAAAGCCACAACTTTATTCATTTAAAAAAAATTTTTGTTTTTATGAAGATGCACTTATCAAGATAGAAGGATAAACATTTTATTTAACGGTTAGCTTGATCTGTAACATTTAAGTGTTTGTTATTTGCTGCCGTCAAGTCAGTTTTGACTCATAGCGACCCCATGTGACAGAATGGAACTGCCCCATAGCATTTTCTTGGCTCCAATCTTTACGGGAGCAGATCACCAGGCCTCCTCCTGCAAAGCCGCTGAGCTTGCTCTAACTGCCAACCTTTCAGTTAGCAGCCAAGCTCTTAAGCCTTGGGCTACCAGGGCCAACATATGGTATGTGGCCCGCATTGGCACTCTCGCCCGGCCACTGCCAGTGTTATGGGCATGGCTCCTTCCTCCTTCCGTCATGCGCGGCTGTAGAAGACGTGGAGTGGAGTGTGGAGTGGACCCTTGGAGCAGAGTGCCGGCAGCTGTGTGGACCAGGATGGAGCAGACTCGCTGTGTGTGTCACCAGAGGGAAGGTCAAGCCACAGCCAGGGAGAGAAAGCCCAGGCGCCTCCCCTGTGGCCCGGGAGGGAGGCTCAGGAGAGCCTTCCTCCACCCACTCGCTCTGGTCTCCCAGCACCATGCCCTGCACACATGGCTCCACATACCAAGTTCCAGAAACATGGATGCCCTGGAAAGAACGTATGTTTCAGGGCATGTGACTTCTAGTTCTGTCACTTTCTGGTGATGTCACCATGAGCAAATTTACATAACCTCTTTGACCTTGTTTCCACATGTGTACAACGGGAATGCTAATTCTCCCTTTTCAGGGTTGTTGTGAGAAGTTAGAGCACATAGCACTGTCTCCGGAATGCGGCTCAATATATGCTAATCGGTATTTTTGGATGAGGAAAGCGGGGAAAGAAATTAAACACGAGGCTAAGGTCATACTAGGGGGCAGTGGTGGTTCAGCGGTAGAATTCTCCCCTTCCATGCGGGAGATCTGGGTTCGATTTCCGACGGTACACCTCAGCACAGCCACCCCCGTCTGTCAGGGAGACTTATGTGTTGCTATGATGCTGAACAGGTTTCGGCAGAGCTTCCAGACTAAGACAGACTAGGAAGAGAGGCCTGGCGATCTACCTCAGAACATCAGCCAATGAAAGCCCTATGGATCACAATGGCCCAATGTACAACTGATAATGGAGGATAACGGGGATGGCACAGGTTGGGCAGCATTTTGTTTCCATGTGCATGGGGTTGCCCTGAGTTGGGGGACTATTTGATGGTAGCTAACAACAACAAAGTCGTACTGGTGGTTACTAGGAGAAAGAAGACAAGCATTTCGATGGCCAGTAAGCCCTCCCCCCTCCGCCCTGTTCCTCTAGCGCCTGCTTGCTCTCCTGACCATCCCCAGGTAGCTGGGATGCCTCCCTTGTGAGCTGCAAGGTGTCCAGCCTGAGCTCCAGCTCACCTTCTTCAGGGTTTAATATGAAGATTTACAGCCAATTTGAGCGTGCACTGGACGTCTTCTTACCTGTAAGTTATTCCACCGGTAATTAGATTTCTTTCCATTGTGGGAAGGCAGCCTGTGTAAATCCAGAGAAACCTGGGATCAGATGATATAAGGGTCACCTGAGCCTCCATGCTGCCTAAAATGCATCTTCCAGGAAAATGATTTCTCTGGGCACATAAGTTACTGCGGTCCCGGGGTAACGATAGCTCAGGCTCTGACCATTCCCGTAATTCTGTGTTCAAGTGATGTAGTGTTCACGGCTCCCTTGGCAGCCTGTGCACCCACCTTGCCCGTCCTCTGAGCAGAGGGAGCCTCACCCGTGCCTGCTCTCGCTGGATACCACAAACATAAAGGGAGGCAGACAGGAGGGAAGGGGAAAACTTCCTTCCCAGCCCCACCCTGCCTTCCAGCTAGATTGACTCAAGTTCAGAGATCCTTAGTCTTTGGGGTGAGCCATTTGGAGGGCAAAGACACCTTGGGATGTGACACAAATGGCCATCCATTTGCAAGAAGACAGCCTTAGATACTGTCAGGGATTGAATTGTGTCCCCCAAAATGTGCGTCAACTTGGCTAGGCCATGATTCCCAGTATGGTGTGGTTGTCTACCATTTTGTCATCTGATGTGATTTTCCTATGTGTTGTAATTCCTCATCTCTGCCTGTGGTTAATGAGGCAAAGTTAGATTATGTTAAAGTGGATTAGGGTGAGATGCAACATCCTAACTCAGGTCACAGCCCTGAGCCTGTTTCCCTGGGATGTGGCCTGCACCATCTTTTATCTTAGAAGAGATAAAAGGGGAGAGAAGCAAGCAGAGAGTTGGGACCTCCTACTACCAAGAACGAAGAACCAAGAGGGGAACATGTCCTTTGGGCCTGGGGTCCCTGCTCTGAAAAGCATCTAGACCAGGGGAAGACTGATGACAAGAACCTTCTCCAAGAGCTGATAGGGAGAAAAAGCCTTCCTCTGGAGCTATCCAGAACCCAGACCGAATTTGGACTTCTAGCCTCCTAGACTGTGAGAGAATAAACTTCTGTTTGTTAAGGCCACCCACTTGTGGTATTTCTGTTATAGCAGTACTAGGTGACTAAGACAGATACCTACTGCATGCCATAGGAGCCCTGGTGGCACAAGGGTTAAGTGCTTGGCTGGTAACCAAAGGGTTCAAACCCACCCAGCAACTCCTTGGGAGAAAGACTGGTGATCTGCTTCCTTAAAGAGTGTACTACCATGAAAATGCTGTGGGGCCGCTCTACCCTGTCACATGGGGCCACTATGAGTTGAAATTGACTTGATGGCACCTGACAACAATCACCGCCTCATGCCATGCACAATAACACACCCGATGGACTGAAGGTCTGCACAGTAAATGCACAACTACTGAGGAATTAAAAGACAGTGTAAAACCCTATATACATATATTCTCTTGGGGTAGAGAAGGCCTTTCTAAGCTTGGTACTAAACCCAGAAGCCACAAAGGAAAAGTTTCACAAACAGGACTACCTAAAAATGAAACAAAACAAACCAAAGCTGTATTGTGAAAGGCACCATAAATAAAGCCAGCCCGTAAATGGCAGCCTGGGAGAAACTATTTGCAACCTAACTTTAGCAGGAAAGCCACGAAGGTCCGTATTCTCCAAAGCATTCCTCCCAATCAATCAGAACAACACAAACTCAGGACAAATGGGCAATTCACACACACTCACATACACACAGACACACTCTCACACAGTCTTACACACAACACTCACACACACACTCACACTCATACACACTCATACTCACACACACACTCTCACACAGCCTCACACACACTGTCACACACACACAACACACACACACTCACATGTACTCTCACACACACAACACTCTCACAAGCACTCTCACCAGCACTGTAGCACACTCTCTCACACACACACACTCTCACACAGTCCTGCACGCATTCACACACACACTCTCACACACAGACACACTCTCACACACTCACACACATACATGCACACAGCCCCACTCACACACACATACACTATACAAGTGGCTCATTAAAGAGGAAAAAGTAAAAAGATATTCAGCCTCACTAATAAAGCAATGGAAATGAAAACAACAGTGGGGAATTGTTTTAGGTTTGCCCGTCCAAGTAAAAAGAATCTGTGAGGGTTTGAAGGAAGGTGCGCACACGCGCTGTTGGTAAGAATGTAAATCACTACAGCTTTCTTGGAGGGTAATACAGCTATAGATATACAAGCTTGAAATGTGTTTGTCGAGCCACCCAGCCATCTCTTTTCTAGGAATTTATCCTCCAAAAATTACTAATGAATGTGTAAAGACACATGTATAAGGGAATCCATTGTAGTCCTGTTTATAAAAGCAAGAACCTGTAAAAATCTAAATTAAAAAAAAAATTAAATTTCCATTATAAAAACCAAACCCGTTGCCATCGAGTCGATTCCCCAGTGGAGCAGAACTGCCCTGTAGGGTTTCCAAGGCTGTGTGTAATCTTTAGAGAAGCAGACTGCCACATCTTCCTCCCTCGGAGTGGCTGGTGGGTTCGAACCACCAACCTTTTGGTTAGCAGCCATGTGCTTAACCACTGTACCACGAGGGCTCTTTATTTCTGTCATAGAGGCTTAAGTAAACTAAGGTATAGCTATGTAATAGAATTCTTTCCAATTGTTAAAAAAAACAAGGTGTATCTGTGTAATAAGAGCTAACACTTTTTGAGCACTTGTCATGTTCTGAGTGCTTTGTGTACTTAACTTCATTTAACCCTCTCAACAAAACCATAAAGCACGTAATGTTGTCATTGTCCACATGTTGCAGAGAAGGCACAGAGAAGTTGTTAACCTGTACAAGCTCATACAGCTTGTAAAAAGTCAGAGCCGGTGTTTCCACCAAGGCAGGGAGGTTCCCCAGGCACCAACTTGGAATGTGATTTCCAAAAAAAAAAGTTAACTGATAAAAAAGTGAGCTGCAGTAAGATGCGGTAAAGCTGCATTTGATTAAAATGTATCTGATTATGTATACAACTGGGGTCCTGGTGGTACAGTGGTTAAGGGCTGGGCTGCTGACTGAAAAGTCGGCGTTTGGAATCCATAAGCCCTCCCTGGAAGCCCTATGGGGCAGCTCTACTCTGTCCTATAGGGTCGCTATTAGTCGGAATTGACTTGATGACAATGTTTTTTTTTTTTCTTTAATGTGTATAATGGAGTCCCTGTGTGGCGCAAACCATTAATGCTCCCAGCTGCTACCTTGAAGGTTGGTGGTTTGAGTCCACCCAGAGGTGCGTTGGAAGAAAGTCCTGCTGATCTACTTCTGAAAGGCCACGGCCACCGAAAGCCCTATGACCAGTTCTACTCTGACACACATAGGGTCGCCATGAGTCCGAACTGACTCAATGGCAACTTCTTAAAAATGTATTTGATATATTAATTTATATATATGTTTGCATTACCACAATTGTGGGAGAGAATCTGCTGAAGGTAGTTAATTTGGTAGGGGTGCTGAAGGGGCAGTGGGAGTACGTTTATGTCTTTATTTTCTTCCAAAAAAGTGGTAGAATTAGAAAAATAAAACCAGCTGCTCAGTTCCCTTCTGTTTTTTATTTTTATTTATTTTTTATTACCAATACCCACGTGACTTGAATGAAATAAAAAAGGCTCCATCTGATGACAAAAATACATCTCTTGAGAAGTAATATCCCCTGGCTCACAGTAGAAACCAAGATCCCAGCTTGGAAACACAGCTTCCCATAGTTACTATTTAGAAATGAATGAAGGATTTTAAATTAAGGCTTTAAAATGGGTTTAAAAGCATGACATCATCATTGTAGAAAACATGGAATCAGAGAACCAATGGCGTGAACTGGTTGTCTTGTCTATTCTGAGAGATGCCATCGCCAGATGACATCAGAGGGTCCATTTACAGGTGGCCAGAGTCTCGGGGTCATGAGGCCTCTAGTGGCTTCACTCAGGAGGGTTCTCTGGGAGTGGCAGGCACTAAGGGCTCCGAGCACTCTCCTGGGCAGGCTGCAGGTAACGAGGAGCGGTTCAGCAAGCCTGGGGAGCAGAGGTGAGAGCCCAGGCTAACCAGGTCATGAGCAGCAGGGCTGTGGGTTCTGGTAAGCCACGTTAAGGAGCTTGGACAGGATCTAGACCACTGGTCCTCAACCAGGGACAATTTTGCTCCTCAGAGGATATTTGGCAGTGACTGGAGTAGGGGACGCTACTGGCATCTGGTGGGTAGAGGCCAGGGATGCTGCTAAACCTCCTACAACGCACAGGTCAGCCCCCACAACACAGAATGGTTGTTGTTAGTTGCTGTCTAGGGGATCCTGACTCCTGGCGATTCCACGGGTACAGACTAGAACAGCTTCATAGGGCTTTCAAGGAAGTGACCTTTCAGAAACAGATACCCAGGCCTTTCTTCCAAGGTACCCCTGGGGGGGTTCGAATCGTCAACATTTGAGCCAGTACTGGAGCACTTAACTATTTGTGCCACCTGGGGACTCTGAACGCAGAGTTATCCAGCCCCAGATCTCAACAGTGCTGGTGTTGAGAAACCCAGCCAGAGTCAAAGCCCTCTGGTTGGCCTTGCAGAAGGAGGGGCGGGGGTCTTGAGGGTCCCACATCTGGAAGTTCCTCGGCCAGTGTGCTCCGTGCTCCACAGGAGGCGCAGATTTCCCCGAGGCCAGGTGGAGGGGACCAG
This sequence comes from Elephas maximus indicus, assembly GCF_024166365.1. NCBI lineage: Eukaryota > Metazoa > Chordata > Mammalia > Proboscidea > Elephantidae > Elephas > Elephas maximus. Next base: position 60,793,185 of record NC_064831.1, on the reverse strand, counting down.
CTCCGCCCTCCCCGGGGGGCTGCGTTTCTGAGGAGCTGGGAGGAATTCAATCATAATAACCACTAATAATGATACAGTGCTCGGCAGGTGACAAAGCGCTTCCTCCTGGGCTCCGGTTCAGTGTGTACTGGGGTCTGATGCCCGCCCCCTCTCCCATATAGTCGGGGTCAAGGGAAGGGTGCAGGGAGGAAAGGGGGAGGCTACACCTGCTTCTCATTCTCCTGTGAAATGAGTTTCTTGCCATAAAACTCCCCACTTTCTCCCCTTTGATCATGACTCCGGCAATTCAAACCCTGCATGTGATTCCAGACCCAGCTGAAGATGCTCCTCTTGTCGGAAGCCTTCCCCAGCAGATGCTGAGGCCAACATGCCCTTTACCCCAATGCCATGGTCAACTGAGGCTGGCACGCTTGGCTCCAGCTAGGATGCCACGGACTCAGATGCATTAAGGGCAGATTTTGTATACCTGATAAATAGAAGCTTGGAAGGAGGCTGAAGATGGAGAGATGGACTAGGTTCCTTGAGTTGGGTGCTGTATATGCATATATAATTTGTTTCTCATGACAACTCCTTGAATGGGTTTTATTATCATCTCTATTTGTTAGGGAGTCCCTGGGTAGTGCAAATGATTAGCTTTCTTGGCTGCTAAGCAGGTTTGAGTCTACCCAGAGGAGCTTCAGAAGAAAGACCTGGAGAATTACTTCCAAAAACCCTATGGAGCACAGTTCTACTCTGACACTCATGGGGTCACCATGAGTCAGAGTCAACTCCATGGAAACCGGCTTATATTTCAGAGAAGGAAACCAAGCTCAGAGAAGTTAACTTGTCCAAACTTATGCAACTAATAAGTTAGGAGAATGGGGATTTGAACCCTGGTTTGCTGTAATCCAAGCTAGGCTCTTAGGAAGCTCGTTGAGATCCTGAAAAGGGTGTGGGGGACTCTCTGGGCCATCAAGCGCTCAGCAAGGGCCAGTGTGAGGTGAACAAGGATAGACTGGTGAGAACCATGGACCTGGCACGGGTCAGTCCTAGGTGAGTGGGCGCTGTCCCCACACCTGCGAGCAGAGTACCTTTAGGCTGAGACACAAGAGTGGGATGACTGTGGCCACCTGACTGAATGTCACTTCTTTGGGGATCAGAGGAGACAGAGTGAGGGAAAACTGGGGATGAGCAAGAGAGGGCAGTGGTTGCTGGGAGCGGTGCTTAGAAGGGCCTGTGGGCCAGAGCAGGAGTGGAAATAGCACCGAGGGGCTGAGAAGGGCTCTCCCACGTGTGCCCTGTGACTGAAGAATTGAGATGTCCATGTCAAATAGCATGTGGCCCCCCGGGAGTATCATCACTTCCGTTGATGAGAGAAGAGCGTACAATGTACTACCAGGGTAACACTAGCTTACAAGGCTCCTTTGTGTGAATTAGGACAAGGTGTTCCTCTGGCCAGGTGCCTAGAGCAGAGCAAGGGCTAGATTTCTATCCTGATGGTCCTCTTGGCTCGATGCCTTTGGGCCTGGCAGGGAAAGGTGTGGCCAGAGATGATGATAAATCCAGAATTGGAGGGACCCTGGGCATGGCACTCTAGTAGGGCAGGGACCAAGATGAATTCGTATCTGTATCTACAACTCCTGGCACAGGCCCGGCACCAGGTGTGCTCAGAAGTGTTTGCTGAGGAAATGAATGAATGTCTGAAGGATGAATCACCTTCTTTTGGTTCCTTGGGATGAGTCCTCAGCCTTCTTTGGGAGAAGATTGAGAAGTGAAGGAGAGGGTGCTATGGCCCATGTAAGTTGGGGGCTTAAAGGGGTGGGGGGAGAGGACTGACCTGACATTCCAGCCACTTCCTCAGTAAATGCTTTAGGATACAATAATGATAGCTGGACTTTATTGAGTGATTGGTTACCATGGGCCAGCCATTGTGCCAACCCTCCATATGGATCAACTTACCTAATCCTCTCAAGAACTCTGTGAGTAGTTACTATTTATTATTCCCATTTGAAACTGAAACGCTGAGCAGGCAAGTGGCACCAGCAAGCAATGAAGCCAGGATTCAAACCTCAAGTCTTCTTACCTCAGAGCCCAAATTCTGAGCTGCCACACCCAAGGATCCTCAGGAGGGAGCCATGTTGACAGCAGCCTGTGCTGGGTGTCCCCCTGGCTTTCAAATGAGCCAGGAAGCTGTGATTGGCTGGTGGGGGACCACTGGTGGGAAGGGAGGTGGTAGCAGCTACCCAAAGCAGGTGGCTGTGAAAATTGGACTGGGACCTCCCAACAACCATCTGTCCATTACCCTCAATTCCCTGACACTCATGTACACAGAATGTTCCCTGGTATCTTGTATTTGCTTATATTTTGCTATCGAGTTATCTTCCTAAAACTCACTGATGTGTTCACTCAGTCCTCCAAGCTGGGCTCTTTCCTCTGATTCATTCATTCCAGTGACAGCTGAGTACCCACCCCTCTTTGAGGAACAAAGGTAGGTAAAGGCTCGAAAGGCATCTGGGGGCATCAAATAGCTGGGCGTACAACACTTGGGTGAAAACTACCCCTCAAGAGTAATGTGTTGAAGAAAAACCTTTGGGTGTGGTGTTTGGGGCGTTCATTTCACATAATCTTAAAATCGCAGGGTCAACTTCTGCTGTGGCATTTGATCTGCTTCCGTGTCACAGCTCAGCTCCTGAATGCTGACCTCCCCCCACCCCCCACCACTCTTACCACCATGCCTTCTCCTTCTGATCCCTGCAGTTTGGGGTGAAGAGGACTAGGCCCAGCAGTCCCGGAGCTGGAGGGTGGAATGTATTAATTTTAGCCATGACTTTTGGGAAGTGTAGAGTGGAGCAAGACTGTGGGTGTGTGTGTGTGGGGGGGGGTGTGTGTGTGCACGCGCATGCGCATACCTGTGCACTTGTGTGTACCTCTGTCAGAGGAGGTATAGGGCAGCAAGCGGGAGGGTGGCTAATGATGGAATAGGGGTGAGTAGTAGTTCCAGCCCAAGAGGTCGGATTTAAAGCCATGGGACAAAACCGGGGTCTGAATTCATGGGGCCTCCAATAGGTGGCTGGAGACTGAAGGACTGGCTCAGGCTCAGCTCAGACCCAACAGATGAGAAGACAGGAGACCAGTGCCCACGACGTAATTTGAAGAGATGGGGTACTGTTGAAGAGAAAAATTAATAACAGACATTTTACTTTGATTTTAAGGTTTTTCTTACCCAGGAAACCAAATATTAACCATAAAAAAATTCCTGGCCAGAAATTAATCCTGTCAGCTGTCTTTTTCACTCAAAGTTATTACTTTTTTCTTTCCTGTTTGAGGCCAGGCTTACTTAATTTAAATGTCAAAGGTATCACAGCTGCAGGTGGGTGGAGGCCAGAGACCACCTTGTGAAGGGCTATCAGTTGATCTCAGTGAAACGGGGAGGCAAGGTTCAGTCAATCATGTTAAGGTCAGCCAGTGGTTGATCTCTGTTCTTCCTCCTCTTCTCTTTAGAAGCCTCTTCATAACCAGCCTACTTCAAGCCATTTGCTTTTTTTTTTTGGAATCAGAATGGTCTCCCTATATGCATATAGAATAACTGCTCAGAATAAAGTTTATGTTTCAATTTCTTTGAGTTTTCATTATTTTTAACAGTATTCTCTCTCACGTGCGCACACACCATTTTGAAGCAGAAAAGTCATTTACTGAAGAACTATTAGGTGGCATGATGGAAACCCTGGTGGTGTAGAGGTTAAGTGCTACTGCAGCTAACCAGAATGCTGGCAGTTCAAATCCACCAGGTGTTCCTTGGAAACTCTATGGGGTAGTTCTACTCTGTCCTATAGGGTTGCTATGAGTCAGAATCAACTCGATGGTGGCAAGTTTTGGTTTTATTAGGTGGCACACAGACAGAACTGCTGTGAAGATTGACACCCAGACCTTCACAAGGAACTGGACAAAGGGCAGATCCACAGGCAAATTCACGCCCCAGAACCAGGTCACGAGGACGCCCTTGCTGATGCTCTCCTGGACACCGGATGTCCCCAGTGACACTGCTGCTACACAGCTGGTGGACCTGGGTGCTGACATCAGAATCAGGGAAGCTAGTCAAGCACCTGGCATGCCTCTGCTGGGAGTCTTAGAAGTGACCTGAGCTCCACAAGAGCCCACCCAGCGGATAGGTGGAGGTGGCTAGATACAGCTTTATTGTTAGGAATAAAAGATATAACTGGTCAACTTTTGTGCTAGTTGGGCACAGAATATAGACAAGGGACTTCAAATCTCATTTTAGCCTGGAATACTGGCAATCGATTGCCTATATTTTCTGGGAATCTCTAAACCCAGTATAATTATTGGAATGGGTTATTAGAAATCTCCTTCTTTCTCTCGTTCCAGAGGTACACAGTCTCCAGAAAAATGGATTGGAGGGAGGAGAAAGAAAGTCAAGGGCTCAGATACTGGAACTTTCCAGCTGTAGATCCCGGTTTGTTTGTTTACTCTGGGTAATCGGGTTTTTTTTTTTTTTTTTAAAGCTGAGAATTTGGCCTGCAGGAGCAAGCTTCCGTTGTCCTCCAGGGTGGACAGCAGTAATGGCAAGTGGGCAATACTGAGAATTTTCCAGTTGCCATCAAAATGATTCCAACTCATGGAGACCCTTTGTGCTCCACAGGGTTGTTTTCAATGGCTGATTTTCCAGAATTAGATCATTAGGACTTTCTTCTGAGGTACCTCTGGGTGGCCTTGAACCTATAATCTTTCACTTAGCAGCCAAGGATGTCTGGACCCCATACTGAGAAAAGGAAGAGCCAATCCTCTCACTGTACACAGGTCATTGCATTGTCCTTGTGGTCAGTTAAGCCTGCTCGGGGAGAGGAAACTTCCAGGGTCCTGGGAAGTGAGTGCCTTGGTGTGCCATCCCATCCTGGAAGAAATGCACAGCCAGACCCTGGAAGAAGCAGGGAGGGGTTCTCAGCAGGTTACAGAGGGGGAAAGCCACAAGGTTAGCCTCAGGGAAACCACAGACTTTACAACCCTTGGAACGTACGGACTTTCTCGGTTCCTTTGCCTTTGTACCATAGAATGGGACCCACCTCTGCCAGGCCCAGTACTGAAAACAGGAGCTCTGTACCCTGGGCACAAGTTGGGGCTGGGCTGAGGGGACAGACAGCCTGAAGCATGGGACCCTGTCTACATGAGCTCCCTCTTTAGTTAGTTAGAACTGGCCGTTTCTGGGGTGGGGGCGGAGAAAAGGATGCTTCGAGGATCTTAGCAGTATTCCATAGATGTGTATATGTGTGTGTGTGCGTGTATGTATATACGGGGGTGTGTGTGTATTTGTGAATGCATGTGTGTGTTTGTGTGTATGCATGTGTATGTATATGTGTTTATGTGTACGTGTGTGTGTGTGTGTTTATGGTGGTCGGGACAGAGAGGAGGCTGACCCTACTGAACCCCTCCTGTTTGTATCCACTGAGGGAGAAGGGCTGTTTCTCTTGATGGTTCCTAGGAACTGTTCTTTCATCTGCATCTCATGTCCATAGCCTGTCCACGTCAGGGTCTCTTGTCATCCCCTAGTACTACAATTCTTGACCATTTCTCTTAAGTCTCTCTGTTTATTTCTATCTGTCTTTGCAGGGTTGGCCAGATCCTGCCTCTGTCTGTCTCCTCTCTGCCTGTCCCTCCCTCTGCCTTGGTCTGCCTCTCTCAGTCTGTCACTTTTCTTTCTTTTCCTGGCCCTCACTGGCCAAAGAGGCTCCCCCTCGCTAGAGCCAGATCTCAGAGAAAAACAGTGTTTAAACTTCAAACTGATGAGCTATTTTGGATCCCTGCCTGATTCTCCTCCCGTTTGAGTATGAGACCCTCTTGCAGCACTGGAGGTCTGAACACCTTCTTGGCTGTGCTGGCTGGGTTCTGGAGCCCTGGTCCCCCAGCCTCAGCACTTCATGCCTTTACCCTTCCTTGGAGTGATCCTGTCGCTGTGTCTTACAGACTGGGATCGCTCCCTGCATGCGGACGTTGGTGACAGCCACCAGATGGCAGGGAGTGGTTTTTATAGTAACTCATTAACCTCTTGCCATCCTACAATTAAGAAAGCATTTAATTGCTTTTTCACCAGCCATCTTATGAGTGATTTGGGCAGTTTGTATTCGTCATGGGAACCAACTTGCAGCTAGAGGCTGAGAGAGTGGGAACAGCTGGGTGTGGCGGGGCTCAGATGCGTTGAGCACCCTGGGGCGGTCCTGGAGCTGAACACCAGCCTCAGAACCTTCCCCACCACACCTTGTTTTCTTCTAGGCTGACAGAGTCCTATAGACTAGCTCCGAATGAGACTTACAGATCTCTGGGTTCTCTCTCATTCAGCTGCGGAGAAAATTGAGAAAAGATAGATCAAAGTCCTTGCCCAGTGTTGCACAGCTAATTAGCTGTGGAACTGGCTGCAGCCTGAGTCTGCTCACTTCCCACATGCCGTGCTGTGGCCACGTCCCTGCCTTGCTAGCATCCTACAGGAGATGGTGCTTTTGGAATGCCTCTGAAGCAGTGCTCCTGCTGCCTTTGGAACATCCTTCCTGGGAGTGGTTCACTTAGCCTGGGAAGCAACTTCAAGCCTCCCTTGGTGGATTATCCAATTTGAGAGGCAGGATCTTTTCTGCCAACCAACACACCCTGCAAGGCCTCTGTGGGTGCTCAGCTCCCCGACTCACTGTAGCATTGGGGGAGGGGTCACTGAGCTCATCATCCTGTGACCATGGGAATGCCAACTCTCTGCAGACCTCCAACCAGCTTTGCTTAGGTGCCAGCACCATCCTGCCATGCTTGGTGCCAACCCCACACCAGTTGACTTGGGTGGACATGGGCTTTCGTGCCCCAACTACAAGACTCCTTTCAGCTTACAGCAAGACCAGTGAGACCTGGTGCCCCCTTCTTGGTCCATCATTGTGATCACTCTCTGACAAACACCTAATTCCAAAGCTACTTCCATATTTTCAGATGTTTGTTACAGCAGCACCTCACTTCAGATACTCAAATCTGTATTAGTTTCAGTTTGCTGCTATAACAAATTACTACCAGCTTGGTGGCTTAAAACAACACCAATTAATTATTTTATAGTTCTGGAGATAGAAAATCTGAAATGGGTCTTACGGTGCTAAAATAAAATTGTTGGCGGGGCTGTGCTCATTGGAGGCTTTAGGGAAGAACCCATTCTTTGTCTTGCCTTTTCCAGCTTCTAGAGGCCGCCTGCATTCCTTGGCTCATGGCCTCTTCCTCCATCTTCAAAGTAAACAGCATCTTAAGATCTCTCTCTCTCCCTCCCTCCCCTCTGCTTCTGCCACCACATCTCCTTCTCTGCCTTTCCTTCCTTCCTCTTTCCCTTATAAGGACTCTTAAAATTAAAATGGGCCCACCAGGATAACCTTCCCATCTCAAGACCCTTCACTTAATCACATCTGCAAAGACCCTTTGGCCATCTAAGATTTTGAGGATAAAGACATGGACATCATTGGTTGGCCATTATTCTGCCTACCATATGTCCCTTCTCCTGGCAATGGCCACTTCTTCCATGCAAGCTGAGTTCTATCTTAATGACCCCACTCCATTGCCTATTCCCTTCGCTCTATAGCTAAATCTCATCTCTTTCTTCTAGATCCTTTCCATTAGTATCTTAGTTATCTAGTGCTGCTATAACAGAAATACCACAAATGGGTGGCTTTAACAAACAGAAATTTATTTTCTCACAATTTAGAAGGCTAGAAGTCCAATTTCAGTCCACTGGCTCTAGAGGAAGACTGCCTCTATCGGCTGTGGAGGAAGGTTCTCATCTCTTTTGAGCTTCTGCTCCTGGGCAGTCTTCATGTGGCTTGGCGTCTCTCTTCCCCCCTTTCTGTTCACTTAATCTGCTCCTTTTTATCTCAAAAGAGATTGACTCAAAAGACAACTGACACTAATATGGTCTCATTTGCCTTAACAAAAAAACCATCCCCAAATGGGATTATAACCACAGGTATGTTGTCGTTGTTAAGTGCTGTCAAGTTGATTCCGACTCATAGTGACCCTATGTACAACAGAAGAAAGCACCGCCTGGTCCTGTGCCAACCTCACCAAGGCTGCTGTGTTTGAGCCCATTGTTGCAGCCATTGTGTCAACCACCTCATTGAAGGTTTTCCTCTTTTTCACTGACCTTCTATTTACCAAGCATGATGCCCTTCTCCAGGGACTGGTTTCTCCTGATAGCATGTCCAAAGTATGTGAGATGAAGTCTCACCATCCTCTTGTCTAAGGAGAATTCTGGCTGTACTTCTAAGACAGATTTGTTTGTTCTTCTCTCAGTCCATGATATATTCAATATTCTATGCCAAAACCCTAATTCGAAGGCATCAATTCTTCTTCAGTTTTCCTTTACTCATTGTCCTGCTTTCCCATGCATATATTGTCGTTAGGTGTTATTGAGTCGGTTCTGGCTCATAGTGACCCTATGCACAACAGAACAAAACACTGCCTGGTCCTGTTCTATTCTCACAATCTTTGCTATGTTTGAGCCCATTGTTGCAGCCACTGTGTTAATCCATCTTGTCAATGGTCGTCCTTTTTTTTTGCTGACACTTTATCTGACCAAGCATGATGTCTTTCTCCAGGGACTGGTCCCTCCAGATAACATGTTCAAAGTATGTGAGATGAAGTCTCGTCATCCTCGCTTCCAAGGAGCACTCTGGCTGTACTTTCAAGACAGACTTGTTTGTTTCTTCTGGCAGTGCATGGCATATTCAATATTCTTCACCAGCCCCATAATCCAAAGGCATCAATTCTTCTTTGGTCTTCCTTATTCATTGTTCAGCTGTCATATGCATATGAGGTAATTGAAAGTATCATGGCTTGAATGTAGGGTAGTTAAAGAGAATGGAAGAAAGAATGAAGTATGAAACAGCTGAACAGAAGATTTCAAAGGGCAGCCTAAGAAGACAAAAAGTAAAGCATCATAATGAAATGTGCAAAGATCTAGAGTTAGGAAACTAAAAGGTAAGAACACGCTTGGCATTTCTATAGTTGAAAGAACTGAAGAAAAAATTCAAGCCTCAAGCTGAAATTTTGAAGGGTTCTTTGGACAAAATACTGAATGATGCAGGAGTTGTCAAAAGAAGATGGAAGTAATACACAGAGTCACTGTACCAAAAAGAATTGGCTGACGTTCAACCATTTCAGGAGGTAATATATGGTCAAGAACTGATGTACTGAAGGAAGAAGTCCAAGCTTCACTGAAAGCATTGGCAAAAAAACAATAACAATTGAGATGTTTTAACAAACAGATGCAGTGCTGGTGGCGCTCACTAGTCTTTGCCAAGAAATTTGTAAGGCAGCTACCTGGCCAATCGACTGGAAGAGATCCATATTTGTGCTCATTCCCAAGAGAGGTGATCCAACAGAATGTGCAAATTACCGAACAGTGTCATTCATATCACACTCAAGTAAAATTTTGCCGGCAATAACTCAAAAATGATTGCAGCAGTACATCGACAGGGAATTGCCAGAAATTCTACCAGATTCAGAGGAGGGGAACGAGGGATAGCATTGCTGATGTCAGATGGGTTTTGGCGAAAAGCAGAGAATACCAGAAAGATGTTTACCTGTGTTTTATCGATTGTGCAAATGCATTCAACTTTGTGAATCATAACAAATTATGAATCACATTGAGAAGAACAATAATTCCAGGACACTTAATTGTGTACCTAGACTTTTATCCACTTTGTATGTTACTGAGACACCAGCGGGGGCACCTTGCCCACGTGATCTGGCAAAGATTTATCAAGACCCCTATTGTACAGTCCCTGGGTGGTGCAAATGGTTAACATGCTCAACTGCTAACCAAAAAGTTGGAGGTTTGAGCCTACCCAGAGGCCCTCAGAAGAAAGTCCTGGTGATCTGGTTCCAAACAATCCCATTGAAAACCCCGTGGAGCGTAGCACTACTCTCACCCCCGTGGGGCGGCCAGGAAGCAGAATGGACTTGACGGCAACTGGTTACAGAAGATCTGGGGCCTGGAGCTGGGAGCTGGTAGGCCGGGGTTTGCAGCCAGAGAGTGTAGGGGTGTGTGTGTGTGTGTGTGTGTGTGTGCGCGTGTGTGTGTGTGCGTGTGCGTGTGTGTGCACGTGTGTGTGTGTGCACGTGTGTGTGTGTGTGTGTGGAGTGACCTCTATCAACTGGGAAGTGAGTCGAGAGTTAGAGGTGTCCCTCTTTCAGAACTTCTGTCCACTCATCCTCTCCCCAGAATTCCTCAGGGAGAGGGAAAACATTCTGCCTTCTTCCCTGGCACTGGAATTCTCTCCCACTCATGGCTTCCCGTATCTGGTCCCCAGCTGCCTCTTGGAATATCTTGGTGGCAGATGTACAATCATGTGTCCTCAGGCCAGGAAGAATCCTAGACCCTCAGAGCCATGGGTGAAAGGCAGCCTGGTTCAGGAGAGAGGCCACAGACTTCAGAAACCTATGGACCTGGGGCCCATTCCAGCTCTAACACTCACTTGCTGTGTGATCATGGGAAAGCTACTTACTTCTTGAGCTCCTGTTTCTTCCTCTGATAGGATTGTTGTGACGGTGAAATTAATACACACACACACACAAATGCCTGGCAACTCATAGGGCCCAAAATGCTTGATTTGTATCTGTTGCAGGTTGACTTTTCAGGGAAGTAAGCTTTGAGACAGTTTTAGGATTCAGAATGCTTAGTAGGGAATGCGTTGGGGTCAACACCAGTGGAAGGGAGGGGACAGGAGCAGAAGTGAGGAGAAGGAAAAGTCTATCTGTGAGCTGGGCTCAACTATAGCCTCACCTGATCCTTATGGAGCCCTGGAGCCAAAATAACCTTTCATTCTTGTGCTGGGGGTTCCCAGGATCAATGACTTTTAGGAGGTATCATAGGACTCAGCATATAGTTATACACACAGCTATGATTTATTACAATGAAAGGATACAAAGCAAAATCAGCAAAGGGAAAAAGGTGCATGGACGAAGAACAGAGAACACCAGGCATGAGCTTCCAGAGGTGTCTCCCAGTGGAGTCACACAGGATGTGTTTAATTCCCCCAGAAATGAGTTGTGACAGCAAATGTGAAATGCTATTCACCAGGGAAGCTCACTGGGGACTCAGTGCCCAGGGTTTTCATTAGGGCTGATCCCGTAGGCACCCTCTGTGTAGCAGATACCAAAATTCCAGATTCTCAGAAGGAAAGGCGATGAGCAGCATAAGCTGTACTGTTTATATAGTTCAGGCATTTTGAGCCACTCATCAAGGAAAGGTGGGAACCCTTCAGAAATCCAAGGCCCTAGACACCAGCCAAGGGCCACCTGACAAGCAGACCTTTCTAAAGCCAGCAGTCTCAGGGCAGCTGTGTTAACTCTTGTCTGCATGTATCCCCAGCTCAATTAGCCATAGACGGGGTCCTGGGCGATGGGGGGAGGTATGATCTTGGGCATGGCTCTTCTCTGCAGTTGTGGGAAATCTTGAAGGGACTGACCACTGAAGGCTGCCTGCCCATAGCCTTCCCGCAACTTCCAGACCTTCACTGAGGGGGTCCGCATCCAAATGTCCCCCAAGGTCCTTGCCTTTGTGACTGGGTAAAAACAAAATCTCAGGTGTTGGGAATCTAGCTACCTCACAATCAGCCACATTGCAGGCGTGAACGCTGAGAATTAAGCCAAGAGGAAGCTACCTGTGAGGAAAGGGAGCCCCTGACATTGTTCATCCACGAATCATTTACGGAATGTGCCTGGGCCAGACAGCGAGAGAGAGAGAGAGAGAATATAGAGCTTACTCTTCAAAGGAAGAAGTGAGGCTGTAACCACAGATCATCACAGTGGAACGCAGTAGACTGATAGTAAAGACATATTTGCTGAATTGAATTGATTACATTGACTGCCTTTCCCCATGCTGAGTACTGTGGGTTGGAATAAACAGCACTAGAATTCTGCCCTTGGGGGCTCATGGTCTAGGAGGAGACTGACCTGTAACCAGAAGGATGTGATAACTGAGAAAAGCAAGATTTGGAGCAGGAGATGAGGGAGGGACTGGGTGACCACTGTGCCCATTAGGAATGGGGGGTGGGGAGGAAAGGTTTCCCAGAGGAGATGCCATTCATGTTGGGCCTTGAAGGATGTATAGAAGTTCACCAAGTAGACAAGGAGAGGAAAGGCATTTCAGACATGGCCAACCCAACAAACTTACGGTAAATCAAAGCCCGTGAATGCTGGGATCTGGAATCCCAGTCATCTGACTCTTTGAGTGGTTTCTCCTAGGTCAGGGGAATTTTAGAGTTACAGACTCTCAAGTAAGAGAGAACCTTAAAAGAGCTCTTAGATGAATGTCATTGAGAAGCCTCTGTTTGCACAATTCTAGTGATGGGGACCTCACTACCTTCTGAGGTCAATCCTGCACATGGATGGCTTATTATGTTAGCAAAGTCTTCCTTCCACTCAGTTAAAATCTATTTCCTCATTTCTTCTCCTCTTTGATCCTGATTTTAACCTTTAGATTGTTCCACAACAAGTTTAAATGTTAATGGAATCATAAGGGTTTGTGAGTTTTCCATTGTTACCCTTCAAGCAGTTAGTCCCTTCATCCTGTCCCATGGAGAGAGGCAGATGGCTGGAGGTGGACTGCAGCAGAGAGGCAATGAAGTGAAATAATGAGAGTGAAACTCTGGAGCCAGTCTGCCTGGGTTTGAGTCTGCTGTTTCTCTTACTGTGTGACCCCGGGGAGGTAACTTAACCTTTCTGTGCCTCATTTGCAAAATAGGGACAAGCATAGTAACCCTCAGTGGGTGGTGTGAGGATGACTTAACACTTGCGATGTGCCCAGAGCAGTACTGTCATAGAGTTAGCACTGTCAATGTATGAGATTGAATCGCTATTATGAAGTGACTCTAAGTGCTGTCAGGCCACAGGAATGGGGCCACAAACCTATTCAATAAAATTAGATGAAAATAGCCAGCAGAGCTTGGTGAGGATAAGGCTTTTACCTGTGGATGAAAGCCACCAACTTCATTCATATACTTTGTCTCCACTATTCCCCCCGGCTTTTGCAACCTACATGTAAGCGGCAGCCACTTGGCTGTCTCCAAACTCTGCAGTGTATGGAGTTGCCATTTGCTATTTAAATAAAGATGTCTTAGGTCCTCATGGCCTGAATATTGGGAAACCCATGGCCTGGTCATTTCCTTCTACCGTGGAGTCCCTGGAGAAACCGCAGACTCTAGGCTGTTGCATGTTCTGCTGAAGATGTGTGGGCCATCATTTTGTCTCTGTGTGTATGTGCATATGTGTGCATTGGGGGATGAGTTGATCGCATACCACATCAACACTGCTGCCTTGAAGGTTCTTGGCCATCCCTTTCCGGAGAAATTCTCCTGATTCTCTTTTCCAGAAGACCCTCCATCTGCCACTGGGTTTCTCTGGCTCTTCTTTCTGGGGACTCTCCCCACATTTCCACCCTCTCTGTTTTCTCTGCCTCTTCACTCTTCTCTCTTGGGCTGCCCCTAGAAAGTCAGGGTTCCTTTCCTTTATTCTGCAGAGCAGTTTTTAGGCCTCTCCCCACTGCTTGGGTTGGGGCGGATTCCTGTAAATCAGAAACACTACAGGAACCAGCAGGGTTTGGAAGTGCATGCCTTCCCTTTATCATGATCCAGTCCGAGCTGTGGCTCTCCTTCCCTACTGGGCTCTGTTAGTGAAAGGGGTCTGGGCCCTACGTAGTCATTCCCTGATATGAATTATCCTACACCACTGCCCCCCTTTAAAGGCAGATGAGTTACTCTCGTTTGCTTTTTAAAAGCAATTATAAGTGCTGCCTGTGAAGCCTGGAGCATCTTCCTCCCTTTCTTCTCCTCCTTCCCTCTCTCCCTTCCTCCTTTGCTGCCTTCTCCCTGGCTCTCCAAATCCTGCCTACCTGCCCTTTAGGAATGAGCTTGGAATTCCTTCTTCCATGAAGCCTCTCTGACCACTTGTCTTCCAATCTCATGGCAAGGCTCCCGTTTGGGCATTACTTCCCTGCCACCTGGAGTTGCTAGATTTCCCAAGCTTAGGCAACTCATTGCCCCAGCTAGAATATCCTTTCCCAAAGCCTCAGGAGTTCTGGCATCTAGCTCCCTCTTCATGTGGGGACTCCAGGGATGGTATCTCCCCCACGAGGCTAAGGGCCTCAGGCTGCCTACACTTCTGGAGGGTGCCCAAGAGCAGGCTCTGTCTTTCTCCCCTCCCTCCATTCTGCAGATGGGTTGGGCTTATCCCAAGAACATGGTACATGTCTTCTCTATCACACCAGCTGTAGAAAGACACACATCTTCAAGGAATTTTTCCAAGGGCCAGAAACAGTCTTACCTAGAAACTTCTCCAAAGTAGGGACAGTGTCTCCCTGCCAAAGCAGGAGTTTCTTGAGTTCAGGTACCATATTTCTAATTTTTTTCCTGTTAACTGTGTCCCGGACTGAGCCTGCACAGTGGATACTATACTTGTGGCTTGTTCCTTCCTGTCAAATGACCATTTCTGGCGGTCCCAGGGGATGGAGGGGGCTTAGTGCTGAGTTAGAAATGACTCTCACCCTTTAGTCACCTCACCCAGGTGTTTTTATCAGGCCTACTTCCCCAGGTAACCTTGGCTTTCCAGCTCCACATGTTCTTTTTAGAGCAAGTGTTCTCAGGAAGAAGGGCAGTGCTCACTGCTTGTCAAGGGCACCACGCCATATGGTTTTGACTTAATCTTCGTCAAACAAAAGTATGTGTTTCAGGAGCTTACCTTAGCCCCGGGAATTATTAAGCAGCCATTATATAATTCATTAGTTTGCTAACAACCTTTCAAGGGTTCCCCACCTGTGATGCTGTGACTGATGGTATGACAAGTCACCCCAGAGTCTAACTTAATTTGTTTTGGGAGGCTGTGTGTCTGCGTGTGTCTGCGTGTGTGTGTGTGTGTGTGTGTGTGTGTGTGTGTGTGTGTGTGTGGTCCTCAAGGTAATGACCCAGGTAGTGGAAAGGAGGCAAAAATCATTTACTGAGAGTCAAGGCTACAGGATTCTGATGGTACTAGTTGTGTGACCTTGGACAAACCACTTGGCCCTTCTGGGCTTCAGTGAGTTTATAGCCTGGAGACTAACTAAAACAAGCAAACAAACCAGCCTACCAATCAACCAGCCTTCCTTTTAAACAAGCTCCTCCTCTCCCACCGTCGCCATAATCAGAGAAAATAGATAGCAAAAATGATTGCTTCTCTCCCAACTTTCCTTTTCTTTCTCTTTTTTTTGAAAGGTAGAGGTGAAACTACACTTCCGCTTTGGTTCCCAGCCTCAAATTTCTTTCCAGTAAAAAGCAAAGGGAAGTATGTTTGAGATGAGAGAGCTAATGTAAGTCTCTGACTCTGATTATCATGATGGTGTCGGCATTTGAGGCTGGAAAAGGTGGCCCAGTTTGATTTGGGCCACATCATCCAAGGTCAAGGGTGCCAGGTCCAGCTGCTACAAGGCCCAGTGTTGACCCCATGTTGAATCGGAAAGACTCAGAAACCAAGCCCCAAGCTCAAGGCAGATGCATAACATTTTATCTCATTACTGACTGAGTGCCTCCCATTAGACCTGTCTCTCCCAAGGCCACCTTTGGAATTCAATAGCTCACCAGATACCAATCAGAGCTTCACACAGGGAGGCCAAATGCCCGCTGGTTGAGGGAACGGGTGGAGTTGAGTTCAAACCCTAAGTCTACTTCTAGTGTTTGACCCTTTGCGAGTTGTTCAAGTTTTCTGTGCCTTGATGTCTTCATTTATGTATCACAAGATGTCCAGTGGGAATGAAATGAAAACTGTCTTTTAATCTGAAAAAACTACCATTTTAGAGATTCTAAGCAGTTCTGCCACCTAGAATGGTGCCGGGGTGGGGCTGAGGGGTTTGCTCTGATCCAAGGACTGTCCCCTCAGTGTTCTCAGGGAAGTCCTGATCACAGGAGGCTTGGGCATAGGACAGAACTGCTCTTCCATGGAGTCAGAGTAAACTGTTCCCTGTAAATTTGGAGAGAAGATGTTTCCTGCCTGCAAATTATTATTTCTTCTAGAGTGGTGTTGGGTGTCTGCGTGTATGTGCAGTGTATGTGTGTGTCTGCATGCATGTGTCTGTCTCTCTGTTCTTGTCCGAGCTTTTGCTCCCAGGAGATTGGAACGTAGACTTCACCATAGCAGGTGGGAGGTGTGGACCTGACTTGGCCCTTCAGGCTGGAGATGGTGAAAAGGAACTCGACTGGGTTGCTGGCCAAACTTGAGAGATGTTATATTGACACAATTTGGGATAACGCATGGTGCACTCTTGTGGGTGTCTTATCTGGGCTAAAACCCTGTAGGTGTAGGTTTCTCCCTGAAACAAATATAGGTGAGCAATAGCAATTGTCTTGGGATAAAGTTTAATCCTGGTGTAGGAGTCAGAGGCAGCCTAGAAGCCAGGCCGGGAACCACCCAGAGGAAGGCCTTGGCTTGGGTTGGGTTTGCACCACTGGGCTTAAGGAGTAGCCATTTTCCCCTGGGTTGTATTTCTCCTCAAGCCCCAGGGGGAGATTCTGGTGCATGGGCTCATTTTGATAAGCTGAGGTCTTAAGGAAATAACTTCCTCCAGGGCCTGCCTGGGCCTTCCTGTCTTCTCCTTCATCGCACTTAATGAGGCCTCCTCCTGGCTCAAGCCCCAAGGCTTCCTTGGCTTACCCTCTCCCTCCCAGACCACTTCCTTTCTGATGCCAGGCCTCTCAACCCTTCCCCTGTCAGGATTTCACATCTCTTCCCTCCTTTTCATTCCTATTGTTACCCTCAGGTGAAGGGTCTTGCTTGGACCGTTGCAAAAGCCTCCAAGCTGGTTGGACTATCCTTAGACTCTCTTCCTCTTCCATCTGCTCTGAATGTTGTTGCCAGAGAATTCTTTACACAATACTGCTTTGATCACATCCCTCTCCCCTTCCAAGTCCTTCCAGACTTTCCAGTCTAGCCTTCCACAAGCAGATATCAGCTACCTTCTCCAGCCTGCCTGGGACAGAAGGTATACCCGCCAAATCAGACCACTTGGCACTTTTCCTTTTGGTCTCTGCGTCTGCAATTGCCATTGGTGAAACCTCCCCTTCTTTCCAGGAGCAGGTCCAATGCCAGCTCCTTGCCATTGTCATCCCCGACCCTCTCAGATGTGAGCAATTTCCCTGCTTCTGAACTTCTTATCTCTTGGCACTGATCATGCAGTGCTGTGCAGCGCTGTGGCCATGCCCCCCTGCCTCAAACACATGAGCAGTGCCAGGGACTTAGTCATCTTTCTGTTCCCAGTGTCCAACACAGGTATTTGCATGGCATAGGAGCTTAATACATGCTCGTTTAATGAATAAATAAATAATGCTTACCCAATGTCCTGCCTTCTTACAGTGGCACTCAAATCAATCCCATGAGAAAGTATGTCTACCTTTCTAGCATTATCTCCCACTATTGGTCAAAATAAGAATACAGTAGCCACCGCCTTCCCCCACCACCATCTGCAGTTTTGATTTCAGTTACTAGCTGTCAACAGGTTAAATGACAGGTTAAATGAGTAGCATGATGAAATCTCATGCCGTCCCACTCCGTCCCACCTGGGATCACGTTCACACAATGTTTATTGCCGTCTATTGTTCTACTTGTTCTATTTTATTATTATTTATTGTTGTTAATCTCCTACTGCACCTAACTTATAAATTAAACTTTATCATAGGTAGGTATGTATGTATGTATGTATAGGACAAAACATAGGCATCCATGGGGGTCTTGGAATGTATCCCCCAAGGGTAAGGGGGGACTGCCGAATATACCCTGTAGATTAAGATCTGAGTTGTCATGTTGTATTTGAAAACATTAAGAGCCAAGGTTGAAAGCGCTTCACAATTTTCTGTCCATGAGTCTAAGATGTCAGCAATAATATGGCCCGCCTGATAGGACACTTCCTGGGCTTTGGAGCAGGGAGAAACCTGTCCTCTCCCTTTCAAGGCTCTTCCTGACATCACACAGTGTGTACCCGGTCAGGGTCTGCCGCTCTGGTGTGACCCTTCTCCTGGACCACTGGGTCTTTGACCTTGCTATTCACTCCCTTCCTGCTTTTGTTTCCCAGCTCTTACTGGCCAGGGTGCTTTGGATGCGGCAACTCTCTGGCTAATAAAGGAGTTTACCGGAAGGATGTGGGCAGAGCTCAGGGAATTAAAGAGAAGGCTGGAGAAGCAGCTCAGTGGGACTGGAGCCAGGACAATGTAATGGATGGGGTCTCGGAAATGGGGAACTACTACTGAGAGGACAAATTCTTAGGGGGCCACCATTGTTACTGTTGCTGACAGGGGGATTTGGTGTCAACCATTTCAATTATCACTCTGCTCCAGATTCAAGTTCCAGGGAGAATGCATTTGGGCCTTCCCTTTCACCACCATTGCTCTGCCTTCTGGCCCTTTTCTAGTTACCTGCCCTCCCCACCCCTCAGTTCTACCCATTACTCTTTCCCACCCAGGTCTGCTTAGATTACCCCATATGGCGTTTCCAGAGCTGCCTCCCCAGGTGCCAGAGACATAGCGAGGTGGGGCAGAGGGGAGCACTTGCTCCCAGGTGCAGGTCCAAGGGGGTACCAGATGAGGTCCAGAATGACGTTCCAAGGAGACACAGATATGAAAGGTGCCTGACCGAGGCAGCAAAACAAAAGGGGGTCGAAGGCGTTTCTGTTGATGCCTTGCTGCTCTCAACGTCTATTCATCTTGAAATTGGGGGAGGGGAGGGTTTGCAATTTAAAGTTCACCCCGGCTGCTCGTTACACTTACTGTGCCTCTGGTGCCAGACCTCTACCTGGTCCAGGTGACACAGCCCTCTGAGCTGTGACACAGAAGCTGCAGAACAATTACCCACTAGGGGAGTTGTTCAACTGTCTCCCATCATTTAGAAACCAACCCTAACGGTTTCCTTATCGGGCCGAGGTTACAGGCCAGTAGTGGCCAATACAAAAAAGCTAATTTAGATGTGTGTTCAATGAGTCACTTTAAATCTCACAAGCCTTATATTTTCTTTCTGGGGCGGAAAATGTATGGGCCAATTCTGACCAAGGTGTAAGCGTCCGGCACAAACTCACAAATGATTTGATCTCACAATGTAAGTGCCAACTTGTGGACAATTCACTAATCAGCTAATTGTCCCTCTATCCTGGGCATTAGCAAAGTGATCTTTAAGCACAACAGATACAGTCTAAATGTTGAGCCTAGTTGTTTCTGTACCCACAAAAATTTCTCAGAAACTAGGCCTGAGCAGAGGTCATAAACACAGTCCTCTTAATTTCTACCAGTTGGACTTGTGGGTTGGTATAATGCCAGCATTCTCCCTAATGAAAGACAAGGGTAATATCAGCTAGAAATTTCATAATCAGAGTGTTTTCCTGGTTTGCTATTTTTGAGCACCACAGCCTTGGCTTTCAACGAAGGCTGTGCATTGGCTGGGCAATTGCTGCTGGTGGACACAAACTGAGCTCCTGTCTATAAAGATGCACTACCCAGCCCTGGAGAGGACAAAGAGCGGGCATAAATAATGGATTAAGTGTGGCTCAACGAGAGCCTGTTCGTCCTGCAGCCTCAGAATGAAAACACGCGGCCGATGATGACTCATTGGATAATAGCAAATATGACGGGCTCATAAAACCGCTGGTTCCCAGAGGGGCTGTTCAGCCGTCTTTGTCTGGTCTTGAGCTTGTTATGTGCGGAAGCTACCAATTTAAACCTCCCTTCCCCCAGCAAGGCCACAGCTCCTGGGCTGAGAGTTATTTGGGTGATTTGCACACTCCACCCGCCCGGCAGAGGGAGAGGAGGCCTGCCTCCCCAGGGAAGCTCCTCTGCTCCCCTGCATGTGCCCTGGGCCAGAGCCAGGCCTGTGCTGGTCCCCATGGAGACCTAGATGTTCTATGGGCTTCGTCAAGGGGAAGGCAGAGACCCTGGCCCCAGGAAGCCCACAACTGGAAAAAGGCATGGCCTTGACATAAAGTAAGGGTTCTGTACCCAACCTGGGAGATGAGTAAAGAACGTAAACATGTCTTCCCTCCGACCTAAGCACTTCAAGCCCGGAGTACAACTGATAACAACAATGGAAGGAACGTGCATTTGTAGAAATAGCACTGCAATGAAAGTGGTTGTCTTCAAAGAGCAGGTGACCATGGGGGCAGAGGAACTGGGCTGCTCATGAGGTCTCCAAGGGCTTCACTGGGACCCAGAGGAGGAAAGCGTCAGCTGACTGAGTTGGAGAAATTTTCTCGACTTTAGAATTGCCTGAAGACGGAATGTAGCCTATAGGGTCTCTATGAGTCAGAATCGACTCGATGGCAATGGGTTCAGTTTTTGGTTTTACCTGTGTGCCAGACTACGCTCATTCAATCCATGAATTCTCTTTAGCTACTGACATTCGTTGATGGCTTAGGCATAGATCAGACATCCATTTGTGTGACTGTTGTTGCGTGCTGTCGAGTCCATTTCTGCTCATAGCAACACCGTGTGACAGAATAGAATTGTCCCGTAGAATTTTCTTGGCTGTATCTTTACAGAAGCAGATTGCCAGATCTTTCTTCCACGGAGCTACTGAGTGGGTTCGAACTGCCAACCTTTTGTTTGGCAGCTAAGCACTTCACCGTTGCACCACCAGGGCCCCTTCATTTGTGTAATAGACTAGATGAAAGTGGTGTTGACTTCTCTTTTCAGATGGATTGGATGCCCTAAGAGTAAGTTCTTCACTCATATTCCTCAAGAGCAGGAGTAACTGACAAAGAAGGAATTAGCCTCAGCTATGGGCAAGGGGTGAAGGTGGGGAGACTAGAACATACTGAGTTTATGCTACATTCGAGGTGTTTGGGCTAGTCACTTTGAGTAAGAACTCCGGACTAGGAGTGAGGGGTTCACTGACTGTGTGATCTTGGGCAAGTCACTTACCCTCTCTGGTCTTTAATTTCCTTAGCAGTCAAATGGAAATAATACCTGCCCTTACTACCTCCCAAGGCTATGGTGTAAATTAATTAATTAATCAGTTAATTAACTAAGTAACTAATTTGTGTATCCATTCCACAAACACTTTTTTAAAAAATTGTGCTTTAGGTGAAAGTTTACAGCTCAAGTTAGTTTCTCATGGAAAAATTTATACATACATTATTGTGTGACCCTAGCTGCTATCCCTATAATGTGACCACACATTTCTCCTTTCCACCCCGAATTTCCTGTGTCCATTCAACCAGCTTCTATCCGTTTCTGCCTTCTCATCTCGCCTCTGGACAGGAGCTGTCCTTTAAGTCTTGTATATCTACTTGAACTAAGAAGTATACCCTTCACAAGGATCATTTTTTGTCTTATAGTCCAGTCCATTCTTTTTCTGAAGAGTTGGCTGCGGGACTGGCTTTAGTTCTGGGTTAACAGAGAGTCTGGGGGCCATGTCTTCTGGGCTTCCTTCAGTCTCAGTCAGACCATTAAGTCTGGTATTTTTACTAGAATTTGAGTTCTGTACCCTACTTTTCTCCTGCCCCATCAGGGACTCAGCAAACACTTCTGATGCCACCTTGATGCCAGGCACTGTGATAGGTGCTGGGAAAATAAAGACAGATAGGACCAGAATTGCTGTGAGCAGCTCACAGCCTCATGTGGGAGGCCAGCTTGCAAATATGACACAGTGTGGCAGGTGACATACACCGCGGTGGGATAAATGAGGACTTGAAGAACTTAGGGCAGGGAGTACTTCTGTTGGAGGCTGGGGAGGGTAGGAGACACCTCTCAGCTTTCCATACTAGGGGCAGTTGGAAAGAAGCATAAGCCCAAACATGTTATTATGGTCATAAGGAGAGACAAACAGAAGCCAGTAGACCCCTGTCAACAGGAGGGATGTGTCCTGAGATCTGTGCAACACCCCAGGGTCACAAGTATCTCCATAGCAGTAGCACTGGCTTTTCTCCTGGGTCACTTTCCCAAAGGAAGAAAACTCTTGATCACTTTCCAGGAGTCATTGCACGTGATGAAAAGTGAACAAGGAAGGGTCAGGCTCTTGCTTCCTCACTCAACGGTCCCTTCCCCTACACCAGCCTTGCAGGGTCTGTAATTTAAATGAATGGCTCAGCCAAACTAACTGGTTACAGACTTTGGGATTCAGGGGTTGCTAGCAAACACGACGGCACTGGGATTCTGGGTAGCAAACAATCAGAAACCCTGGTGGCATAGTGGTTAAGTGCTATGGCTGCTAACCAAAAGGTCAGCAGTTCGAATCTACCAGGCACTCCTTGGAAACTCCATGGGGCAGTTCTACTCTTACAGGGTCGCTATAAGTCAGAATTGATTAGTCCATGGATTAGCTTTGAGAACCACTGCCCTACTGAGGTCTCGGGGCCCTCCCTGTCCAGGTGGATCCAATAATCAGAACCTCTGAATGACATTTGCTGCCAGAGTGGCCGGCCAGCTTAGCTGGCTTTCTCAGGCAGGCTGCTCGGATGAGTAGGCCGAGGCCAGCCACCACCACAGACTTGGTGATTTCTGAAGTTTCTCCTTTTTTCTACCTAAGACCATTCACCCAGATTCTTGAAACCAAAAACTAAGTAAGAGGAATCTCAGGCTTCCTGGGTTGTAAGTCCCACAAGGGCAGGGACTTGGTGGGCCTTGTTCTCCACCATCTCTCCAGTTGTTGTTGTGGGGTGCTGTCAAGTCTATTTGGACTCATAGTGACCCCACGTGACAGAGTAGAACTGCCCCATATGGTTTTCTTGACCGCAATGTTTATGGAAGCAGATCAACTGGTCCTTCTTCCGTGGAGCCACTGGGTGGGTTCGAACAGCCAACCTTTTGGTTAACAGCAGAGTGCTTAACCATTTGTACCCCCGGGGCTCCTGGACATTTTTGTCAAGTGAATAAATAAATCCGTGAGGGCTGGTGCCTCCCCCAGAAGGGTTGCTCGCGGTTGATGCCCACACCCGTAATGTCAGAGAAGGCCTAAGGCGCTTCACGTCGGGTGTTACTGCCTTCCCTGGACTTGGTCCCCAGGGACAGCCAGCCCTTGGAGGCCCTTCTCACAGTTAATGAACTGGGATTTGCATCAGCAACAGCTGTTTAGACCTGCAACCTCGCATGGTGTTGAGGGTCCCCCAGTGTCCCAGGCCCTTAAAGTCCCGCCATAAGTATGATCCCAATGCACTTCCTCCAGGAAGCCTTCCCTGAATGCTGGGTTTGGTGCTCTTTCTCAGTGCTTCAGGGGGAGCCACTGCACACCCCCTCTACCAATTCACCTATCCCATCGTTCAGAAATGTTTTCACTCCCTGCTTCAGAGTCTCCCTCTACTCGATGGAGAGTTCTGTGAGGACAGCAACTGTGTTTTAGTGACATTCAACAAGTGTTTGTTGAATGAATAGGTGTGGAATCATCTTGAGTCACATGCCTATTAAACACGTATTGAGCACATTATGCTAAAATATCATGGGGATGTCTCCTCGTGCTTTCCCTGCACGCAGCCCTGACACCCCCTCCTGGGATCCTCACAGGTGGCTCCTGTGTGGACGTGACATCAGCATAGAGAGTGAAAGGGCTTTAGGGGGCACTGCTTTGATACCTCTAAAGACCTCCCTCAGTTCCTCCAGTCTCCACAAGGGGGCTCCTGGTATGGCTCCTGGTATGGCCTCTGCAGGGACTGGCACCCTGCTCGGTGCCCCAACCCCTTTGTTCTACCTCCTATATGCTGCCTGCCTGGAACTCAGCATCCTACCTGCCCCCCCGTGCCCCCGTCTGCTGGACCACTCTGCCCTGGCACCTCCTGACTGTTCCTGTGTGGCATAGCCCCTGCCACCTGCCCACCCCAGCCCAGGGCTCCTCCTGCCTGGCTCCCTGTCCTTGTTACTGGCATCTAATCCCATCCCTGAGCACCTGGTACTTCCAGTTGACCATACCCCTTCCCTGTAAAGCAAAACAGGTGCATGTTGCTGTCTTTTCCTTCCTCAGACTTGACTATGTGTTGGAAGGCACTGCTGGGAGACCATCCACGCCTGTAACCACCCTTGCCTTCTCCTGGGAAACACCATGCCCAGTCCTTGTCCGCCCTCGATGCTGGTTGTTTGGTTCTCATTTACTGCGTACACACTGATATAAAACAGCACAAGCTGGAGGGGAGATGCAAACACCCAGGACTTTCTGGGTCCATCTAGATAGGGTCCGTTTTCTTTTCGCCATGTCAAAAAACAAAACAACAGGCAAATCCAGCAGAAGGTCAGACACTTGATTTTAATAGTTGGTTTTGGAAAGTTCTCCCCTAGTCAGAGCCGTGTTGTTTCAAAGACTGCTTTGGGGCAGCTGAATGTATCCTGTGTTATGAGGCTGGGCTCAGGGAGCAGAGCAACAAGCTGTTACACTTACGGATGAGGCAATTATCATAAATCTATTTTTAATCCTTTCCTCCTTTTAAAGTAATTGAGGCTGTCTTTTTTTTTTTTTTTTTTCTTAAGGGGAAGGATCCAGCCTTTGCTATGAGAAAAGGTGCAAAGACCTCGCCTTCTTCCAGCTGAAAATGCTAATTAACAACCAGGTATTTTTCTAACCTTCATTAACGGTATTAGCCTGCATTAACACCTTTTAAAACCTCTTTTTAAAATTGTGCTCACTTCACTTTCTTTAATCTCTTCTCTTTCCGGGAGTGTGGAATCACTTTGAGCCTCATCTTCATCTTTTCTTTGATGACAACTTTGGGTTTCATTTTGTATTTTGGAATTGAAATGCAAATTTAGCAATTACCCACAATCCTCCCCTCATCAGCTGTGCGGGCTCTGCTGGGGTGGTGAAAACCCTGGGAGCTGATTAATGTTGATGCTGCTTGTCCCTGGTCCCAGCCCCTTCCAGGTTCTGTGGGCCGTTGGGGGAAGATAGTTTACTCTGCTCTTGCGGGCTCTGGGCACTCGAGATAAGTTGTGTAAAGTGTTCAGCACTGTGGCTGCACATGGTAAACCTTCAGCTGCTGGTAGAAACAGGCGTGTGTGTGTTTAAAAAATCTATAGAGATTCTTTCTTATCTCTGAACATTGTTTTTCTCTGTCCTTTGCCACGGTGTTTTGATGTTGGGAAGAAGGTTGCGGAAATTTTCAAGAGAAGAAGGACATAAAACTAAACCAGTTCCTCAATAAGTTGAACATAGAATTACCATATGACCCAGGAATTCCACTCCTGGGTTTATGCCCAAAAGAACTGAAAAGGTGTCCAGACAAAAGGCTGTAGTCAAATGTTCATAGCAGCACTATTCATGATAGCCAAAAAGGCAGAACCAACCCAAATGTCCATAAATGGATGAATGTCATTGTTGTTAGGTGCTGTCGAGTCGATTCCAACTCATGGCGACCCTATGCACAACAGAACAAAACAGTCTGGTCCTGCCCCATCCTCACAATTGTTGCTGTGCTTGTGCCCATTGTTGCAGCCACTGTGTCAATCCATCTCATTGAGGGTCTTCCTCTTTTTTGCTGACCCTCTACCTTACCAAGCATGATGTCCTTCTCCAGGGACTGATCCCTCCTGACAACATGTCCAAAGTATGTGAGATGTGTCTCACTATCCTTGCTTCTAAGGAGCATTCTGGTTGTACTTCTAAGACAGATTTGTTCGTTCTTTTGGCAACATCACAACTCAAAGGAGTCAATTCCTCTTCAGTCTTCCTTATTCATCGCCCAGCTTTCGCATGCATAAGAGGCTATTGAAAACACCACTGTTTGGTCAGATGCACCTTAGTCCTCAAGGTGACATCTTTGCTTTTCAACACTTCAAAGAGGTCTTTTGCAGCAGATTTGCCCAATGCAATGTGTCTTTTGATGTCTTGACTGCTGTTTCCATGGGCATTGATTGTGGGTCCAAGTAAATGAAATGAAAATGAAATCCTTGACAACTTCAGTCTTTTCTCCATTTATCATGATGTTGCTTATCGGTCCAGTTGTGAGGATTTTTGTTTTCTTTATGTTGAGGTATAATCCATACTGAAAGCTGCGGTCTTTGATCTTCATCAGTGTTTCAAGTCCTTTTCACTTTCAGCAAGCAAGATTGTATCATCTACATAATGCAGGTTGTTCATGAGTTTTCCTCCAATCCTGATGCCCCATTCTTCTTCATATAGTCCAGCTTCTTAGATTATTTGCTCAGATACAGACTGAATAGGTATGGTAAAAGCATGCAACCCTGACGCACATCTTTCCTGACTTTAAACCATGAAGTATCCCCTTGTTCTGTTCGAACAACTGCCTCTTGATCCATGTACAGATTCCTCATGAGCACAATTAAGTGTTCCGGAATTCTCATTCTC
The DNA here is from genome assembly GCF_024166365.1 of Elephas maximus indicus. Lineage (NCBI taxonomy): Eukaryota > Metazoa > Chordata > Mammalia > Proboscidea > Elephantidae > Elephas > Elephas maximus. Next base: position 60,766,896 of record NC_064831.1, on the reverse strand, counting down.
TGCAATGTTATCCATAATTTATTACGATCTGCACAGCCAAGTGCCTGAGCATAGTCAATAAAACACAGGTAAACATCCTTCCGGTATTCTCTGCTCTCAGCCAGGATCCATCTGACATCAGCAATGATATCCCGGGTTCCACGTCCTTTTCTAAATCCGGCCTGAATTTCTGGCAGTTCCCTGTCGATATACTGCTGCAGCTGCTTTTGAATGATCTTCAGCAAAATTTTGCTTGCATGTGATATTAATGATATTGTTCTATAATTTCTGCATTCGGTTGGAGCACCTTTCTTGGGAATAGGCATAAATATGGATTTCTTCCAGCCAGTTGACCAGGTAGCTGTCTTCCAAATTTCTTGGTGTAGACGAGTGAGCATTTCCAGTGCTAAACCTATTTGTTGAGATGTCTCAATTGGTATTCCGCCAATTCCCGGAGCCTTGTTTTCTGCCAACGCCTTCGGTGTAGCTTGGAATTCTTCCTTCAGAACCATTGGTTCCTGATTATATGTTACCTCCTGAAATGGTTGAACGTCGACCTATTCTTTTTGGTATAGGGACTCTGTGTATTCCTTCCATCTTCTTTTGATGCTTCCTGAGTCTTTTAATGTTTTCCCCCATAGAATCCTTCAGTTTTGTAACTAAAGGCTTGAATTTTTTCTTCAGTTCTTTCAGCTTGAGAAATGCTAAGTGTGTTCTTCCCTATTGGTTTTCTATCTCTAGGTCTTTGCACATGTCATCATAATACTTTACTTTGTGTTTTCGAGCCGCCCTTTGAAATCTTCTGTTCAGCTCTTCATCCTTTTTTCCTTTTGCTTTAGCTACTCGATGTTCAAGAGCAAGTTTCAGAGTCTCTTCTGACGCCCATTTTAGTCTTTTCTTTCTCTCCTGTCTTTTTAATGACCTCTTGTTTTCTTCATGTATGATGTCCTTGATGTCAGTCCACAAATTGTCTGGTCTTCTCTCATTAGTATTCAACGTGTTGAATTATTCTTGAGATGGTTTCTAAATTCAGGTAGGATATACTCAAGGTAAACAAAATGTGGTATACTATGGAATAGTATTCAGTCATAAAAAAGATGAAGCTGTATACATGCTGCAATGTGGATGAACCTTGAAAACATTATGCTAAATGAAAAGCACCCTGGTGGCTCAATGGTTAAGAGCTAGGCTGGAAACCGAAAAGTTGGAACCCACCAGCCATTCCTTGGGAGCAAGATGTGACAGCCTGCTTCCATAAAAATTTCAGCCTTGCCATAAACAGAATACAAAACATTACCAAAAATGAAGAAGAGAAACCAGATAACTGGGAGCTCCTAAAAATCAAACATCTATGCTCATCTAAAGACTTCACCAAAAGAGTAAAAAGACCACCTACAGACTGGGAAAGAATTTTCAGCTATGTCATCTCCGACCAGCGCCTGATCTCTAAAATCTATATGATTCTGTCAAAACTCAACCACAAAAAGACAAACAACCCAATCAAGAAGTGGGCAAAGGATATGAACACACACTTCACTAAAGAAGATATTCAGGCAGCTAACAGATACATGAGAAAATGCTCTCGATCATTAGCCATTAGAGAAACGCAAATTGAAACCACGATGAGATTCCATCTCACTCCAACAAGGCTGGCATTAATCCAAAAAACACAAAATAATAAATGTTGGAGAGGCTGCGGAGAGATTGGAACTCTTATACACTACTGGTGGGAAGGTAAAATGGTATAACCACTTTGGAACTCTATCTGGCATTATCTTAAACAGTTAGAAATAGAACTACCATACAACCCAGAAATCCCACTCCTCGGGATATACCCCAGAGAAATAAGAGCCTTCACACAAACAGATATATGCACACCCATGATTATTGCAGGTCTGTTTACAATAGCAAAAAGCTGGGAGCAACCAAGGTGTCCATCAATGGATGAATGGTTAAATAAATTGTGGTATATTCACACAATGGAATACTACGCATCGATAAAGAACAGTGACGATTCTGTGAAACATTTCATAACATGGAGGAACCTGGAAGGCATTATGCTGAGCGAAATTAGTCAGAGGCAAAAGGACAAATATTGTATAACACTACTATTATAAGATCTTGAGAAATAGTATAAACTGAGAAGAACACATACTTTTGTGGTTACGAGGGGGGGAAGGAAGGAGGGAGGGTGGGAGAGGGTTTTTTACTGATTAATTAGTAGATAAGAACTGCTTTAGGTGAAGGGAAGGACAATACTCAATACATGGAAGGTCAGCTCAACTGGACTGGACCAAAAGCAAAGAAGTTTCCGGGATAAACTGAATGCTTCCAAGGTCAGCGGAGCAAGGGCAGGGGTTTGGGGACCATGGTTTAAGGGGACTTCTAAGTCAATTGGCAAAATAATTCTACTATGAAAACATTCTGCATCCCACTTTGAAATGTGGCGTCTGGGGTCTTAAATGCTAACAAGCGGCCATCTAAGATGCAGCAATTGGTCTCAACCCACCTGGAGCAAAGGAGAATGAAGAACACCAAGGTCACACGATAACTAAGAGCCCAAGAGACAGAAAGGGCCACATGAACCAGAGACTTACATCATCCTGAGACCAGAAGAACTAGATGGTGCCCAGCCACAATCGACGACTGCCCTGACAGGGAGCACAACAGAGAACCCCTAAGGGAGCAGGAGATCAGTGGGATGCAGACCCCAAATTCTCACAAAAAGACCATACTTAATGGTCTGACTGAGACTAGAGGAATCCCGGCGGTCATGGTCCCCAAACCTTCTGTTGGCCCAGGACAGGAAATATTCCTGAAGACAACTCATCAGACATGAAAGGGACTGACTGGACAGTGGGTAGGAGAGAGATGCTGATGAAGAGTGAGCTAATTATATCAGGTGGACACTTGAGACTGTGTTGGCATCTCCTGTCTGGAGGGGGAATGGGAGGATAGAGAGAGTTGGAAGCTGGCAAAATTGTCACGAAAGGAGAGACTGGAAGGGCTGACTCATTAGGGGGAGAGCAAGTGGGAGTACGGAGTAAGGTGTATATAAACTTATATGTGACAGTCTGACTTGATTTGTAAACGTTCACTTGAAGCTCAATAAAAGTTAATAAAATTAAAAAAAAAAAATTTCAGCCTTGGAAACCCTCTGTCCTATAGGGTCGCTATGAGTCGGATTTGACTCCATGGCAGTAGGTTTTTTTTTTTTTTTTTAACTTTTTAATTATTATTATTTTTTTTTAAGTGAAAGAAGCCAGACACACAAAGCCACTTATCATATGGTTCCATATATAGGAAATGCCAAGAACAGGCAAATCCATAGAGATTGAGAGCAGATTAGTGGTTGCCAGACACGGGGGAGGGAAGATGGTGATTGTTTGCTTAATGGGTACAGAGTTTCCTTTTAGGGTGATGACAATGTTCTGGAGCCAGGCGGTGGCAGATAATCAACACTGTGAGTGTATTATCTCTAGTGTTAAATTTTCTGTCATGTTATTTTACCACAATTAAAAGAAATAACCAAGACGACTATATTTACTCCTCTAAAAGAAATTGGGTTTGGACTGAAGATAATGTCAATGTTAGACTTAGGGTTATGGGGTGTGTGGAGACATGGGGGTGGGGGGCGTAGGGGGAAGAGGACAGCCTCTGCAATCTGACAGGTCAGGGTCAGATGATCAACGCCACTCCTTCCTAGCTGGGTGCACTTGGCCACGTTATGCCTCGCCTATGAAGCCTAGCCTCAGTTTTCTCATCTGTATGGTAGAATATTTTCTATTTTGTTGGTTTTAGTGCTTATTGTGAGGATAAAAAGAGATGAGAATGGTTAAATTTCCTAGCATGTGTGGGCAGGGGCCTAGCTACAGAAAATAGTGCCTGTGGCAATTAGTTTTAAATTGCTGGTTGATCTCTCACAGCTGGTGATGGAAACTGGCTGGCCAATAGATGCTCATTAGTGTCTGTCTTAGTTATCTAGTGCTGCTGTAACAGAAATACCACAAGTGGATGGCTTTAACAAAGAGAAATTTATTTCTTCACAATAAAGTAGGCTGAAACCCCAAATTCAGGGTGTCAGCTCCAGGGGAGGGCTTTCTTTGTCTCTCAGCCTTCTCATCAATCTTCCCCGGACTAGGACCCCAGGTCCAAAGGACACACTCTGCTCCCAGCACTACTGTCTTGGTGGTATGAGGTCCCCTTCTCTCTGCTTTCTTCCCTTTCATCTCTTGTAAGATAAAAGGTGGTACAGGCCACACCCCAGGGAAACTCCCTTTACTTGGGATCAGGGATGTGACCTAAGCAATTGGATGTGATCCTAATCATCTTTAGAATAAAATTACAACCACAAAATGAAGGACAACCACACAATACTGGGAATCATGGCCCAGCCAAATTGACACACACATTTTTGCGGGGACATAATTCAATCCATGACAGCACATCTCTTCAAGCAGCGCCCAGGGCATGCGCCCTGGCTGTCGTGCCTTAGTTGCACCTCTGCGTGTGAGTGCTCAGTGAGAACATTGCCTGCCTCTGCTTCTGTATCAGCTCTGGATATTTTTACCAACCTTGGTAAAAATAATAAAAAAAAAACAACCTTAGTAGACCCAAGCAAAATAAGAAACTTTATTGAAAGGCTCCTGGGGTGTTGCAGAAATCAAAAGAGAGTTACTTCGAGAAGGCAGGAACCAGGGCTGTTCCGGGGGTTCCAACAGCCTGCAGGGGGTGAGTCTTCTCCCTGCCACCACCACCTTGACTACCGTGGGTCTCCCAGCTCCGTTTATAATCTATTAGACGAGAGAGTCTGATCGGCCAGGCTTGGGGAGTGGTGTCTTCCTTGCCCAGGGCAGGATCTTGGAGTACCTTCCTGGCCCTGGGGGCCCACCCCTAGGCACCCATCAAGGACTGCTTTCAGAGAATGGGAGTCCTGGGACAGTCACCCACTGGTGCCCACTGCAGTGTGCCTTAGTGACCAGTGCAGGGTGGAGGGTTAGGAGAAACAGGAACACGAGAAGTAGAGCAGCAGCCATGCATTCAAGCCTGACCTCCCCTGGCTGCCATGGACCTACGTTGTTTCCACCTTCCCTTCCCCTCCTCTGACCTCGAGGGGCAGTTTCATGCATTGTCATAGCTCTGCACCTTTGCTCATCTGGTTCCCCTTGCACTGTCCCCACAATCCAAGACTGACTTAATTCTCATGCTCAATTCTAATTTTGTCTCCTCCTTGAAGCCTTCCCTGGTTAGCTCCCACCTTAACTTTCATCTCCCTCCTCTCTTTCGGTATCATGCACGTGGCTCTGAGCACAGGCTGCCAATTGCGCGTGAGTGTGAGAGAGTGTGTGTGTAAATGTTTGAGTGTGTCTGTGAGTGTGTGTTTGTGAGTATGAGTGTGTATGTGAGTTTGTGTGTGTGTGCATGCATGCTTGACTGTCCCTGAGGATGTATTTGTAAATGTGGGTGTGTGCACATGTGAACACCATAGAAAACGTTGTGCTTGTTACATTTTTCTTGGATGTGGCTGCTTTTTTGGGCTGTAATCTTTTTTTTTTTTTTAATTGAACTTTAGATGGAGGTTTACAGAACAAACTAGTTTCTCATCAAACAGTACACACATCATTGTATGACATTGGTTAACAACCACACAACATGTCAACACTCTCCCTTCTCAACCCTGGGTTCCCTATTACCAGCTTTCCTGTTCCCTCCTGTCTTCTAGTCCCTGCCCCAGAGCTGGGGTGCCCCTTTAGTCTTAATTTGTTGCATGGGCCTGTTCAATCTTTGGCTGAAGGGTGAACCTCAGGAGTGGCCACATTACTGACCTGAAAGGGTATCCGGGGGCCATACTCTCAGGGTTTCTGCAGTCTCTGTCAGGCCAGCAAGTCTGGTCTTTCTTTTTGAGTTAGAATTTTGTTCTACATTTTTCTCCAGCTCTGTCTGGGACCTTCTATTGTGATCCCTGTCAGAGCAGTCAGCGGTGGTAGCCGGGCACCATCTAGTTGTGCTGGACCCAGTCTGGGGGAGGCTGTGGTAGATGTGGTCCATTAGTCCTTTGGACTAATCTTTAGCATGTGTCTTTAGTTTTCTTCATTCTTCCTTGCCCCCAAAGGGGTGAGACCAGTGGAGTATCCTAGATGGTTGCTCACAGGCTTTTAAGGCCCCAGACGCTACTCACCAAAGTAGAATATAGAACATTTTCTTTATAAACTCTGTTATGCCAACTGAGGTAGATGTTCCCTGAGACCATGGTCCCCACAGTGGCTGTGGGTTTGGCTAAGGATTTGGCATCATAACTCCCAAGCCAGACAGCCTGGCTTAGCTGCTTTAGTTCTGTGTAGCATCTTGCCTCTGTCTTCCAACTTGGAGACAGAGAAATCATTGCCCAAGAGAAAAATAGAGTACTAAGTCCTCCCAGCATTCCACGGTCTCCCTTTTAAAGGGGCCACGCTCTGGCATCAGAGAAGTGGAGACTTCTGCAGATCTCAGCATTGCACTGGATGGGATGAGGGCTCCGGCTTGTCCCACGGCCGTCACTTGTAGCCCGAGCTCAAGAAGCACTCTTACTACATCAATGCAAACAGAAGCTCTAGAGCAGCTCAAGCAAAAGAAAAATAAACAGAGTCTGCACGGCCAACTCTGCCAATGTGTTATATCCCAAAGAAGAAAGCATCCAACCTACAAAAAGAGATAATTCATGGAACGGGAGATTCTTCACTACTCCTTCACGTATAGAACAACTTTATCAGGACAGAAATTCTAACTAAGTCAGAAGATACAGTAACAGAAGAGGATAGAGAGATTACAGAGCCAAGAAAGTAAACTGAGGACCAAAACCTTCGCATTTACTACACGAATCAGAAAGAGCCAAGAAAGAACTGACACGGTTGAACAAAGATGGAATTCAAATTATTGACCCAGAGAAAAGGCTTGAGATAATTAATCACTGTGAAGGTGGATGAAAAACACAGTGATTACAGCAGTTAGAGAGCAGCTCCTAGATACCACAGTGAGCCACAGATGCTCCAATGTAAGGATAACAGGCGTTGCCTGAACTCAAGAACCCAACAAAGAATAAAGACGATGTACTCAAAGATGTCCTAGAAAATTTCCCTGAAATGAGGAAAGAAATAATCCTGTAGATCAAAAGAGCCTAGGACGTTCCAGGAAAGTTTGATTATAAACACTCAGTGCTGAACATAATCCAGGGAGGGTATTGAACTTCCAAGGTAAAAAAAAAAAAAATCTTCAGATATCCAGGAAGCCAAAGCAAATCACCTGCAAGAGTTGTGGGAAGATATTAAGCTGACTCTGAACTTTGTTCACATTAATCATCAATTCCTGAAGGCCATAAAGTAACGTTTCCAGAGCTGGTGGAGAGGTGAAGTGTCACCTGAGAATACTTACGTGGACTCACTATCATTCCAGTGAGACTGGGTGGGCACATTCTTCCAGGTAAAAGAACTTGCAAACCAATCACTCGTGAACCCTTGCAGGTGGGGATGATTGATAAGAAAATGCAGCTGAATAAATTATGAATGAAAGCAAAGAATTCAGGAATTAAGAAGAGGTGACCATGAAATCCACCGAAAAGTGTAATTTTAAACAACTATGGAAGTTATGATTTTCAAATATGTGTATTGTAAACCTTATTCAAGCACAGTGAAACTTGGGAGAGTCAGACTGCCTTGTTTTTCCGGATCTCGAAAGTTTTCCGCCTTTGACAGGGTGCAGTCGTATCTCTTTTCTATTGCCCCTTTAAGAGGAAAATATTTTGAGTTTTCCTTCTCTGACAGGTTTCTGCCTCACACAGTTCCTGGATTTTGCAAGTTTACTGTAATAAGATAACGAAAATTGAGAAATGAGAGGTGTGGAAATACCAGCACCCTCATACAAGGGGATGATCAATTGATATTATTTACAAGACAAACATGCCATTTAAAAAATAAATCCAATAGATAATGCTTTTCATAATCTCTTTAGTCAGCCTTATGGGATCTTTTAAAAAATATCTTTTATGGTAAAGAAACATTTACAGTTCAACAATACTGTCCATTTCATTTCAGTTTCTTTTTTTTTCTGATAAATTCAGGCAAAAATTAAACTTAATCCTTTTTATTAAACTACCATATACAGTATTGTTCCATTTTTATAAAATTACTGCTGACTTTCTACATACATATCTAAGTATATGGCTTTCTGTCCATGTAAATACAGAGAATGTTATCTGCAATGTTTACCCAGTGTTAATCATAGCTATTTCTAGGTCATAGTTAACTTTTATTTTGTGCTTTTCTACATTAAGTTCTTTATGATAAACTTTTTTAAAAAAAAAACAAAAACTATACAGTGATTTGTTTGTTGTAAAGTAGAAAACCTTGAAAACAAGTAGACTTTATTCAGGACTTTGCAATAGGGGTGTGAGACCAGAACTAAGTCTGAATTCAGCTCCTCTGAAGCCGAGAGCAGGATGGTTTTCAAAGACTGAAGTGATCCATTGGAAAAGTACTGCAGGCTCTTGTGTTAGCTGCCACGGAGTTGGTCTCTGACTCATGGCGACCCGAGGCACCATGCGATGGGACTATGTGATCCATAGGGTCTTCATGGCTGATTTTTAGAAGTAGATGGCCAGGCCTTTCTTCCTAGTCCATTATAGTCTAGAAGTTCTGCTGAAACCTGTTTAGTATCATAGCAACACACAAGCCCCCACTGGCAGATGGGTGGTGTCTGAGCTCGAGTGCATTGGGCAGAACTCGAACCCAGGTCTCCAACATGGAAGGTAAAAACTCTACCACTGAACTACCACTGCCCCCTGAAGGATGTTAGGTGGAGGTTAAGCAATGGGGCATGTTGATTCCATGGAGTTACTACTGAATTTATTGTTAAGGCCAGATGAAACGTGTTCCATCTAGATTCTGTAAGGGCCAAAGACTGAACAATATATATCCACATGAACACTGTATATGGAAATTAATTCCAAATGAATCAATGACTTACATATAAGAGCTAAAAATATAAAATTCTTACAGGTGAACCTAGGGGTAAATCTTCAGGATCTTGTATTTGGCAACGTATTCTTAGATATAATACCTAAAGCGCCAGCAACAAAAGAAAAAAATAAATTAGACTTTATCAAAATAAAAAACTTTTGGGCATCAAAGGACTTTTTCAGGATGATAAAGAGACAACCCTGAACCCGCTTGCTGCTTTACGGGAGAAAGATGGGGCAGTCTACTTCCGCAACCTTGGAAAATCTATGCGGCAGTTCTACTCTGTCCTATAGGGTCGCTATGGTGGCAACTGTTTTTTTTTTTTGAGACCACTCACAGAATGAGGGAAAATATTTGGAAATCATATATCCAGAACATATGAATATATATATATATAAAATAAATATATGAAATCATAAATATAAAACATTTTATATTTTAATAATCTTATATTTTTAAGTAAATATTTAAAAAATGTATCTAGAATATATATATATAAAAAAAACACTTCTATAATTCAACAACAAAAAGCCAAACAAGTTAGTAAAAAATGGGCACAGGACTTGAACAGATATTTCTCCATAGAAGATATACTAATGGTCAATGAGCATGTGAAAAAATGAGATGCTCAACATTGTTAGTCATTCATTGTTGTTGCTGGGTGCCATAAAGTCCATTCTGACTTGTGGTGACCCGTTGTGACAGAGTAATAGGGTTTTCTTAAGGAAATGCAAATCAAAACTACAATGAGATACCACTGCACACTCATTAGGATGGCTGTTATCAAGAAAACTGAAAATAACGAGTGTTGGTTAGGAAGTGAAGAAACTGGGACCCTCATGCCTTGCTCATGCAGCCTTTATGGAAAAGAGTTTGGCAGTTCCTCAAAAAGTTAAACATGGAATTGTCATGTATCATGGGTTGAATTGTGTCCCCCCAAAATATGTATCAACTTGGTTAGGCTATGATTCTCAGTATTATGTGGTTGTCCTCCATTTTTGGGGTTGTAATTTTCCTATGTGATGTAAATCATAATTTCCGCCTGTGGTTAATGAGGCAAGATTGGATTATGTTGAAGAAGATTAGGTTGGGATTGTAACACCCTTACTCAGGTCACATCCCTGATCCAATGTAAAGGGAGTTTCCCTGGGGTGTGGCCTGCACCACTTTTTATCTTACAAGAGATAAAACGAAAGGAAAGGAAGCAGAGAGTGGGGACCTCATATCACCAAGAAAGCAGTGCTAGGAGCAGAGCATGTCCTTTGGACCTGGGGTTCCTGCATGGAGAAGCTCCTAGGCAAAGGAAAGTTTGATGAGAAGGGCCTTCCTCCAGAGCCGACAGAGAGAGAAAGCTTTCCCCTGGAGCTGACACCCTGAATTTGGACTTGTAGCCTACTAGACTGTGAGAGAATAAATTTCTCTTTGTTAAAGCCATCCACTTGTGGTGTTTCTATTAAAGTAGCACTAGATAACTAAGACATCATAAAAACCCAAAAAAACCCACTGCTGTCCAGTCGATTCCGAGTCATAGCGACCCTATAGATTGGTGATTGGTTGTTAATCTAAAAGGTTGGTGGTTTGAACCCACTTAACGGCTGCGTGGGAATAAAGGCCTGGTGAACTGCTCTCTTAATGATTACAGTCAAGAAAACCCTATAGAGTAGTTCAACTCTGTAACAAATGGGGTCGCCATGAGTTGGGGGCCTACTCAATGGCAGTTAACAACACGAACAACACAGGACAAGCCATTTGCTCTCTCTCTCTGTTTATCACAGCACTTTACAGTTTACGAAGCACGTGTATTCCTGTTGACTCTCAGGAAACCGTGGGATGAGAGGGTGGGTAGTGTTTCGCGCGTTTCGGATGTGACAAACCTAAGGCTTAAGGACATTAGGTGAGGGCTGAGTGAGTGGAAGAGCAGACACGGGGTGCGGGGCCTACTGACCCCCACACCTTTGAGGGCATGAGCCGGCCTGCTTCCTCTGCAGAACGGCCTCTGTGAAGGCCACACTGGCGTCTCTGGACATGGCTCCCCCACAGTTGTGCAGCACGAAGCCTGGGCACCAGTATTCCGCGGCCTGTGCCTGGCCCGTGCCCTAAGGGAGCCAGAGGCTCCATAAACGTGGGTAGAATCAGTGGCAGGACACCTCAGACAGCTCTTTTCCTTCCCTCCCGTTTCCTTCCCGAACCTGTTTTTTTGCTTTTAACTCCCTGCTTTTCCCACTGAATTTTTCATTGGGAAGATGTACGTTTAGAGATGTGAAGGGCACACTTTGCTGGGCCTCAGCTTTGATGAATCTTTGATGCTGAGCTGGGAGGCAGGAGCTGCAGTGGACTGGGAGAAGGGGGGGTGAGGCTCTAAGGGCCTGAGTCCCCTCCCCCACCCCGCCCCAGGGGGTCAAAAGCTGCAGCCTGCTAGGCCTAAGTGTGCTCTGCAGCAGGAACGTGTGCGCGCTGTGTGTGTGAGGGGCCAAAAAGAGGCTGCGGTGGGGGGGCAGTTGGAAGTCGGTGCTGTCCCTGGTATCACCCATCTAATTCTAGCCCCTCCATTTCCTCTCACTTCTTCTCCAGCTCTGAGGTCGTATCAATTGCTGGCTGTGTGGCTTTGGGCAAGTTACTTAACCTTTCTGAATCTTAGTTCCTCAATAGTAAATTGGAGATGCTAATGCCTTCCTTCTGAGGCCATTTTGATACCCTATTTAGTGTACCTGACTCATAAAAACAAAACAAAAAACTCTCTGCAGTCGAGTTGATTCCAACTAATGGCAACCCCACGTGTTACAGAGTAGAACAGAGGTCCACAGGGTATTCTTGGCTGTAATCTTTGTGGAAGCAGATTGCCAGGCATTTCTTCCATGGTGCTTGGGTAGGTTTGAACCTGCCCCTCCATTTCAAATCTGCCTGATGAGGCAAAGTTTTTTCAACATGAATGCCCACACCACTTCTGAGGCCCTGGGGAGCCCTGCCTTTGAGGATTGCTCCTCTTCTCGCTGTCTGCACAAAGTGTAGAGTATAATGGATGGAACAAACAGTGTCCTTGGCATCAGAAGACCTGAGTTTGAGTTCTGCCCTGACCTCAAGGTTGTGCTTGTGGCTCCAACAGCCCCTTCTGGGGAAGAGCCTGCCCGCGTCACAGCTGGGTACCCTGTGATGCCAAGCACAGGTGCCTGGCCCAGAGCACCACTCTGCAATAGACGCAGGAGGTTGATGGTGGTGGGCGTTTATTTGGGGGTAGTGGGGATGCCAGCCCTGCACCCCTGACTTGACACGCTGCATGGCCTGGTCAGGTTCATGAAACCATTACCAGGGGCAGAGGTGGTGACTTGCTCTGTGGCCCTCCCCTGTGATCTGCTTCACACTGTCTTCGCATGATTTACCTTTGGGTAAAAGACACAGGCTTGGACTCCACCCCGGGCACATGCACCTGTGGCTGGGCTCATCCCACCTCCCCTGCCACCTGGCTTTTCTTGCCCACCAAGGCTGGAACCATCCCTTTGACCTCTGTGAAGTCTACTGGAGGCTGCTTTGGACATTTCCAGTAGGAGATTGTTGAATGACAGGCTGGATTCTGGCCATCAGCTTTATACTGCTCCACAGAGTTCCCTCCAAGGGTCTTAATGAACTCCAAAAGCATGCTAGTTTGCATGCATTTCATGCTCCCTGGGCCTGGCTGGCCTGTGAGGTCCTTCTGACTCTGAGTGGCTATGATTCTCTGATTAACCTCACAAACCCGTAACGTATGCTGAGGTCCTTTCCCATGTAGGACCATCAGGGAGCCAATGTACCCGCGCCCCCCAAGCCTGTTCTCTCTAACTGCCTCCAGGCCGGGGTCCATGAGCTGGTGGAGTGAGCGATGGGGTTGCTGTACCTTTCCCTCAACAGCGTTTTTCTCAACACCCGCCCCCCCGCCACCTTGAAACTCTACTTTTCTTTGTCAACTGTTTGAGATTCCTCCCTCTATTTGGGATTAGCAAGACCCATAAAAAGGAGCCCTGGCGACACACAGTTAAGTGTTTGTCTGCTCATTGAAAGGCTGGAGGTTCAAACCGACCCAGCAGCTCCAAGAGAGAAAGACCTGGTGATCTGTAAAGACTGCAGCCTAGAAAATCCTATGGGGTTCTACTCTGTCACATGGGGTTGCTGTGAGTTGAGATAGACTCGATGGCACCCCAAAACAACAAGACCCTTAGAAGGCAGTCTTCCCACCTCCTCACCCCCCACAAAAGTACTATCAGCTATGCCTGAGTGTGAATTACTTTAATCAGATTGCTCTCCTTTGATATCCCCAAGGGAAGGGGATTTTCATAGCAGTAGAGTGAATGCCCGCACCACTCAGCACCCCTGGACAGGCTCTGCCTTTCAAGACAGTGCATCTCATGTCTGTCAGCACACAGCCCCGTACACAGAATGGAAAAACAGCCTTTGGCATCAGAAAGCCCTAGTTTCAGCAGATGAAAGTAGTTGGAGAGGGTGAGTCTGGGGGACTACCTGAGGGCCCCAGAGGACCGGGGAAGGGGTCTCCCTCAGCCACTTTGCTGTCTGCATGCGTGGGTCTTACCCACTGCCCATCTTGCTGTTCAGACTGCCCTAAGGTGTCCCAAAGTTACAGCCTGGAGATGCAGACCTCTGGCTACCAGCACGGGTCACTGTTTTTTGGCATCCAAGGCCAAACTAAAGCCAAAAAAACCAAACCCACTGCTGTCAAGTTGATTCCGACTCCTAGCGACCCTACAGGACAGAGTAGAACTGCCTCATAGAGTTTCTAAGGAGCGCCTGGTGGATCTGAACCGCCGACCTCTTGGTTAGCAGCCGTAGTGCTTAACCACTACGCCACCAGGGTTTCCAAGGCCAAACTAGAGCTGTTGTTTCTGGTGGCTGGGGGAGTGGCCGGCAGCTGGAGAGTGAAGGGGCTGACCTTGTTAGGGATGGATGGTGTTTGCCTCCTGCCAGGAATTCTTCTGCAACCAAATAGTGACCCTCCTCTTCAACCTCAGGGCTCTGAAACTTGAATTGGGCTCCCAAATCTAAGCCCTCATAACAGAGGTTCGGGATCCATTGAGTCCCCCAGGGTGGAGGGTGCCTGGTGAAGCTCTATAGGCCCTTTGCCCCTCAGATGCTCCCATCTACTGTTGGCTGACCCCATCTAGGCTGCTTATTTCTGCCACAGTTCATATCACACGTCTCTGTGATCCCAAGAAGCTGTCAGTGAGCCTCTTAGGAAAGAACATTAGGCTAGGAGTGGGGGGCCAGGACTGACTCGCTGGGTGACACGGAGCAGCTCCCAGCCACTCTTGAGGCTCCTTGTACTTGTTTGTGCAGTGAGAAGTGCAAGAGGCGTTCCTCAAGGAACATTCTGGAACTTGTGTCTGCCTTAGTTCCACCCCTCTTCTTCACCCAGGGCAGCCCACTAAGGTTCAGGGGATCCTGCAGGTAAAGCAGACATTTAGGCTGAGAGGTACTAGCAGCAGGCAGAGTGGGCAGCTGGATAAAGGCTGCTGAGAGACTACTTGCCCCACCAAAGCCTCCTTCATTACTGTCACAAAACCCCATTGAGAACCCTTATTTGGGTTCTAGAGAATTTCTCCCCATTAACATGCCCATAGAGAGACGTAATGCTTAAGCTGCTGCCACTGACTTTAGGATTGCACTCTCTCCTCACTTATCGACATGATTAGGTTCCAAAGACCAGGTCGTTATGCAAAATCGGCATTATCCAAAAATAGAGGATGACCACATCAGATCACAAAATGGAGGATGACTACATCATTACATAAAAAAAAAAAAAAAAAACATAGCTACCAAATTACGTCACTACATAACTGCCAAACCACTGAGAATAGCAGCCTAGCCAAGTGGACACATAACCTTAACCATCACAGCTAGCGTCATTCTCGCCACACACCTCGGTGTTCGTTAATGCCAGGCATATGTCGTTAATGTGCAAAATAGTAGGATAGTAAATTTTTTAGTATTGCTGTTGTCATGGATTGAATTGTGTCCCCAAAAAATGTCTGTCAACTTGACTAGGCCATGATTCTCAGTACTGTGTGATTGTCCACCATTTTGTGGATGATCTGATGTGATTTTCCTATGTGTTGTAAATTCTACCTCTATCATGTCAATGAGGCGGGATTGTGGTAGTTATGTTAATGAGGCAGGACTCAATCTACAAGATTAGGTTGTATGTCTTCAGCCAAGCTCTTCTGAGATATAAAAGAGAGAAACGAGCAGAGAGACAGAGGACCTCATATCACCAATAAACAAGAGCCAGGAGAATACTGTGTCCTTTGGACCCAGGGCCCCTGTGCTGAGAAGCTCCTCGACCTGAGGAGATTGATGACAAGGACCTTCCCAAGAGCCAACAGAGAGAGAAAGCCTTCCCCTAGAGCTGGCACCCTTAATCCAGACTTCTAGCCTCCTAGACTGTAAGAGAATAAATTTCTCTTTGTTAAAGTCATCCACTTGTGGTATTTCTGTTATATCAGCGCTAGATAACTAAGACAGTTGTGAATTCAAAATGTCAGATAATGAGATAGTCAATAGATGAGGAGAAGGTGTACATAAGAGGGCAGGGCCCCAGGGCAGGGTGGCATTTATGGGAGTAAGCTTGGCTGCTAACCAAAAGGCTGGTGGTCCAACCAACCCACCCAGTGGCACCCCACAAGAAAGGCCTGGAAACCTGCTTCCGTAAAGATTACAGCTAGGAAAATCCTATGGTGTGGTTCTACTTTGTAACACAGGAGTCTCCATGAGCTGGAAGAGACTCAACGGCACCTAACAACGACAACAACGAGAGGGAGTAGGGGAGGGGAGGCTGCCCCAAAGGCAAGCTTTTCTTCCTTTGATCTTAATGTCTTACTTCGTGCACAGAGTTTTACTGATTACTAAATTCTAGCACAGACCTGGCTCTACTTGGGACTCATGGTAACTGTGGGAGGGACACAAAGCTCCTTGCCACATGTTACAGATGGGAACACTGAGGCTAATGGTGACCTGATTCAGCAGAGCCCAGACCTGTGGCTGTGAAGATGACACAGAAGGGCTTGGGAGCCCCAGAAGGCTTGGGATAATTCAGGGGAAATCTGGGAGGTTCTAGCAGCCATGTGGTCACCTCAGAGCCAGCTCTCATCCTCAGTTGCTGTTCCCTGCTAGGGGCTCAGGGCTCCAGGGGCTTTGGCACCGCAGGAGGAAGCCTGAGAGCTATGGGCGGGGGCGAGTTGTGGGGTTTTAGAAATAGAAGGATTTCTGAAGTTCGGCATGGTCAGCCCCGTCTGTTTATAGTAGAAAAAACTGAGGCCTGGAGAGTTAAAGGCCCTGAGCAATTCCCCAGCAAACTAGGGACATGGTGGAAACTGAGCCGGGTCCCCTGACTGTTTTTCCACAGCCTGCCCAAGAGCGGCCACGTGGCCCTGGGCTCACCTCTCTTCTGCGAACCCTCCTGTAGATACGGGCTGCAGCCTTTCTAACCCCACCCACACTTCAGTTAAAAAGAAACAGTTCCTGTTGAGTCAACTCCAACTCGTGGTGCCCCCAAGGGCTTTCAGTGGCTGATTTTTCAGTAGTAGATCACCATGCCTTTCTTCCGAGGCACCCCTGGGTGGACTTAAGCCTCCAACTCTTAGCTGTTTATACCACCCAGGGACCCCACTTCAGTGAAACCTTTCTCTTCTACATTCTCCCTCAGGCTTCCATGTTTGTGCCCCCCCCTTCACTGACCTCCCACTTCAACATTCATTCATTCAGGTGTTTATGGGGCATCTCCTTGTACCAAGCTCTGTGCTGGGCAAAGCAGACCTGGTTCCTGCATGCTCTAGAAAAACAATAGAGACCTCGAACGGACGATCCCACCAATGTATAATGGTGGGTGTGCCAAGGCAGGAAAGGACAGGGTGTGAGGGGAGTGCATGGCTGGGCCCGGGCTCGGGGAGTCAGAGCGCCTTCCTACAGGACGCGACTTTGTCCTAACCACCTCCTTACACCATCGGCTCCCTGTGGACAGGACTCTATTCCTCTGGCAACCTCCTCAGCAAAGAAAACAGCTGGGCCTATGGGAGACAGTGGGGGGAGGTGGAACGGCACGTCTTTTGGACTCTGACAGGCCCATTGCCAGGAAACTGGGCAAGTTCATTAACCTCTATGAGCCTCCATGTCCTCATCTGTAAACTGATACTGAAAAGGCTACCTTGAGGGATTAAAAGTTATAAGAAATACAGAGGACTCCTCCTGCCTTTTGACTTGACATGGTGAGAATCCGTGTCTCAAGATTTCTTGTGTGTTATTTCTAGCTTGTTCCTTTTTTCATCTTGAGATTTAAAGACGTAAATGAATGGCAGAAAGACTGATAGGAGTGGTTGTCTTTGCTGGAAAAAGCGCTGGCTTTGGCATCAGAAGACCTGGGCTCAAGTGCTGCTGTATCCCAAGTAGCAATGTGGACTTGGGCAGGTTGCTCTCTGGACCTTACTTTCCTCATCTGTAAAACGGGACTTTTTATCTTCCAGGTGATGGAGGTGGCAGATGCCAGCCCCTATCACCACTAAGCATTGAGACCTCCTCAGAAGGTTCATCTGCTAGAGAAAATGCTGGGCAGACTGGAGAGTGTGGCCTGGGCCCGGGTGGGAAGGAGGGTAGGGCAGCCTGCTGTCAGAGCCCGGTCGGTACCCCAGCCCTGGGTATCAGCCACAGTGAGGCCTGTGGCTCCTTTGGTGTGGGCTTCTATTGGAATAAACAAACAGTGCTTGGATGGAAGGGCGGGTGTGGAGAGGGAGAGCCCAGCTGGTTTCCAGATGCAGGCCCGGCTAATGCAGGAGGGGACCCAGAGGGGCTCATTACCAGCTCTGCCTGCCCCGCTCTCTGCTCCCTACCCAGGAAGCGCTGTCCTTCCTGCGGGGCCATCAAATATTCAGAGCAGAGGATGGTGGAGCTGTTGGTGAAAGGAAAGCAGCCCGTCCTGGCATCCAGGTTGGCCCTTAGGAGAGTGATGTGGGTATGAGGAAGCGGAGGAAGTCCCCCCATTCCCCTCTCATCCCCTTTCTTCTAGACACCACCCTTCTTGCTTATCAGCGTTTTCTTCTTTTTCCTTTTCCCCTGAGTTTCCTATCCTCTTCCCATCTCTACGGCCCCCTCTTTCCCTTCATTCATTCAGCACCACCTAGCTGACCGCTTCCTCCTTACTCAGCCCAGGGCCTGAGCAGACACCCATGACAGGTAGTGAAGTGATTTGCAAGAGTTTGCTTTTTTTCAAATGAAAATTTGTGGAGCCCCAATATATAAAACAGACCAGAGAGAGCTGCACCATCTTGGCCTGGTCCTCCCGGCCCCATGGACACTGAAGTGTCCCCAGACAATGCAGTTTGACATCCATAGCTTTAGCCCTGCTGAGGAATCTACGAAGAAGAACCAGGTCCGGAGCGGAGAAAGGATTTGCCCAAGGTCACCCAATACATTAGTAACAGAGCTGGGACTGGAACCCGCTGGCCATGACCCCCAGTTTAAGGTCTTGTGTCCCAGATGACACAACCCTCTTTCCATGTGAGCTGTACCTTCTCGTCCAGGTCCCCTCAGTCTCTGAGCAGAGAATCAAATCTTTCCTCCAGCACCCCAGGATCGTGCAGGGACATTTCATGTGTCCCTGAGGTACTTTCTGAAAATGAATTGAGTCAGGGCATGATGCAGGGTACAGGGGACATTGGGGTGAAATGGCCATTGAGGATGGGACAGCTGTGAAGAAAGAAGAAGTCCCTGGAGGGAGCACTGGCAGCAAGTGGGGTATGGGGGAAGGAAGAAGAGGGTCAGCTCAACTCTTAGGCCTTCATCAGAAGAGCTTATGGTAAATAATAGTGTCATACAGGTGTTGATTGTGTGTTACACCTCAGGCGTGTTCATTATGATTTAGCCCGTTCAATAACTTTGGGAGGTAGCTTCATTGTACCCATTTTCCTGAAAAGGAAACTGAGGCTCAGAGAGGTTAAGTGACTTGCTCAAGGTTACACGGGGAGTGAGTGGCAGAGCTGGGATCTGAAACCAGTCTGGCTCCAGAGCCAGGCCCAATCACCCCACCGGAACAAGTTCCAGTGACTCTGAATTGTTTATGTCTGAGGGGAGGTGGAGGCAGGGGAGCCTCAAGCTCTTGAAGCAGCAGCGGGTAATATGGCTTCTTCTCCTCTCATTGCCTGGCCACCTCCTCCTCCCCTAGACACCGCCCATCCAGTAGTAGTCCTGGTTGTCCCTCAAGGTATGATGACTCTGATTGGTCTGTCCTGGCCGTTGAAGACATTTCAGGCCTCATCCCTGAGTAGTGCCAATGGTCAAGGGCTCAACTACTAACTGAAAGATCAGAAGTTTGAACCCACCCAGAGGTGCTGTGGAAGAAAGCCCTGGCAACCTGCTTCCAAAAGGTCGCTGCCATAAAAACCCTATGGAGCAGGTCTACTCTGATACACACGGGGTTGCCTTGAGCTGGAATTGACTCAACAGCAGCTGGTTTGGTTTTTGGTTTATTTGCGTGCAGCCCTGAGACAAGAAATCATTTCTTGCAAGTTTCTGTAAGAGGCTGTTTGCATGATCTCAGAAGCCATGCCTATGCAGGCAGGTCTGTGACATTCAGAGCTCCCTGACGCACGTTGTCAAGATGTTTGGCCTGACTCAATGATCACAAGGATACTTAGAGCAGGGGACTCTCCAAACATTGAGTCTTCTTCTTGAAGTTATGAGCTGGTCCCCTCCATCCCTGGATAGAATTGCTCTGTGCATTTGGCTTGTCATATCCTGGGTGCTCCTAGAAGGACATTCAAATGTGAGTCCCACTATAAGAAAATTCAAGATACCATCACCTCTCACCCCTTGACATCAGTGAAGAAAAGGGGCTTCCTTTTCTCCTTCCTCAGGCCCTGGGACCAGTGGGCACCAGGGACCACCTGGTTTTCCCACCCACCTGCCCACCTGAGAGGAACAGAAAATGCTTTCCTCCTGACTGGGTTCATTAGCCCAGGACGTTGGAGATGGGGGCAGGGGGAGAATTTCCTGATTTCATAAAACATTAAAGTACGGAGGCAGAAGGGCTTAGCTGTTTATTTCCCCTCTCTTGCTCAGAGGTGTTTATCCACCTCTGTTCTTGGCAAGGGAGATGTGTACTGGAAGACAACGAAGCAGCTGATGGGGAATGATTGTTTTTGTCTGGGGGTGTGTTGCCTATGGTGGACTCATGTGAATAACCAGCATTAATTGAGCACCAACTACATGCCTGACACTTTATATATACTTTATCTCAGTTAATTTGCAAAATGGCCTTGTGAAGTAAGGATTCTTTTCTGAACTTCACACATGGAGAAACTGATGTTTAGAGAGGTGAAGTAACTTACCGAAAGTCACACAGCTGGAGGCTGGCAGAGTTAGGACTCCAACCTGGGTCCACGTGGCACTAAGGAATGGGCTATGTGACTTCCTGAAATGAGTGGCAGTGGCTGACAGCCTCTGAGTGACTGGGTCAGTTTGAAACATGCTGGCTCCTGGCCTCTGACTTGCAGGCTCAGTCTCTTCCTTACTAACCCTATGCTGGGCACCAGAGGCTGGTGGGGTGGAGCTTGTCTAAGGAGGAGCTGGAAAGCCAGGTTCTAAGTAATAAAAACCGGTTCCCTTCATTTGTGCTTTGAGGGAAGAAAGCTTCAGGGCTTTGGAGTCAAACTCAGGGGATCTGGATCTTGGGTGGCTGGCTAACTTATCATGTGCCGTGTTCTAGTGACATACATTCTTTATGCCTCAGTTTCCTCATCTGCAAAATGGAGCTAATGATAGCACTTAGTTCTTAGGACCTGTGTGAGGGGTCAATGCAATAATAATGCCTGCAAACAACCCAGGGCCAGTCATGGAAGAGGCACTTGTGCCACGCTAGCGCTCACTACAATTCCTTTCTGGAAAGGCACTCCTGAATTCTAGGCATCTCCTTTTGCTATAACTGTCTGCTATGCCCACGGCAGCTCTGTGGAAGGGCAGAAGACTCTGTTGGAAGAGGATGTTCAGGCAGCCGGACAGCCAGTATTGGGAAGGTCACAGGGTAGGCGGTGGGACCCACCTGGCAGACAGGGAAGGAGATGTCCTAGGCTCTCCAGAGTTGCTTTTGCATGTCTATTTCTCCTTCCAGAGTTTCTTCATCATTTATTTCTCCCCACAATCTTGTGAGGCACGGGCAGTTATTTCCATCTTAAAGTGAGGGAAATGAAGCTCAGAGACTTACATTACATACCCAAAGTCACACAGCCAGTAGTGAGACCCTGAAGGGGAACCCACCGCTGTCAGGTTGTAAAATCAAAACCAAACCCGTTCCCGTTGAGTTGATTCCTACTTACAGCGACCCTATAGGACAAAGTAGAACTGTCCCATAGGGTTCCAAGGAGAGGCTGGTGGATTTGAACTGCCAACTTTTTGGTTAGCAGCCGAGCTCTTAACTACTGTGCCACCAGGGTCATAAGGTCTTTGTTATTTCCACTATTCCATGGAGGGGAGGTCTGGCATGAGCCCCCATCTGGGCGGTAGTGCTAGTTGTGATGGCTGATTGAGTGCCTGGGGTAAGTTCCTAATGGTACGCAGTGTTGGGTCCTCATCTGTAAAGTGGGAACCATTTTAGAACACAATAGAGCCATGAAGATGAGATAAGAAAAGAATTTGGTGCTGTTCGGCCCGGGAATCACTCAGCAATGACAGCTTTGCTGATGGTGGTGTACAGAAGAGAAGGTGATTCCCCCGTTAAGGTGGGGATCAGGGCTCATGGTGCCAGAGTGGAGTTCTGAGGGATGAGAAAGGATCCTTTAGGCAGGTGAGGATGGAAGAGCCTTAGACGCAGCAGAAATATGATGGGATCATACCTAGGCCTCTCGAAGCATGTAATAGTATAATCTTCAAGTATATGGTCAGAGAACCTTTAACACTTGGGTGTTGCTGAGGTTTAAAGGGCTGGAGGTGAGTGGGATGGGAGAGGAGTGGGAGACGAGGCTGTGGCCCATTTGGGAACCATCTTAACTGCCATCTTATGGAGCCAACAACATCAACAACAAAACAAAAACAGAAGCTGTTGACTCAGTTTTGACTCATGGTGACCCCATGTGTGCAGGTGTAGAACTGCACTCCGTAGGGTTTTCAAGGCTGTGATCTTTTGGAAGCAGATTGCCAGGCTTTTCTTCCAAGGTGCCTCTGGGTGGGTTAGAACCACCAACCTTTTGGTTACTAATTGAGCACACTAACCAATTGCACCCCCCCAGGGACTCCATGGGGCCAATAGGAATGGCTAATAAGCTGGCAAATGTACTGCTACTTTCTGATTCTGCACCCATGGCAGACATTGCTAATCAATCACAGAACTCGCTCTTGCTGAGTCAGGATATGGCTTCAGCATCATCTTTGAATTCTCTAGGCAGCCACAACCAACTGATTAGCACTGACATGTAAGTTGAAGGTTAATTGCCATCCCGATAGAGGACTAGATATTGGCCCTTTTAGAACCCACTCCCACTTTCCTGCCCCCAGGTGGGAGTTCAAGCCTTTCTTGCCTTCACCACACTGTGGTTTGGGCTTCTCTGGCTGGCAAACCGAATCCTTCCCTTCTCATGAACTGGCCATCTCTGGGTCTGTGTCCTAAACACAGGCCTAGGAGATAGCTGGAGCAGCCTGCCATTAGAGGTTTGACTGGGCCCAGCCTGTTCCACCACACCCTCCCCATGGGCAGGGCAGCAGCACCACCTGTCCCTGGCCAGTGTTGGACCACTTGGGTGGGTGGGTCCCTTTGTGGCAGCAGACTCCATCTGCTTTGCCCAGCCTGGCTCACTCCCCTTTCTGTAGCAGCTGAAGCCAAGGGGCCAGCACATCAGGGCCCAGGGACTGCTTTTAAAGCTTGCCCAGTGCTTTTAGCATGGGCAGTACCTCCTGGTGCATGTATAAGCAGGGATGTAGGCGGGGGTAGGGGGTGAGGACAGAAGAACCTAGAGAGGGAGCCTTGCTTCCCACAGGGCCTGGTCTGGCAGCTCTGCCATGGCCAACTGCAGCAGGGGCTAGGAATAGCCCAGACAAATACCACGTCATACAGGCGTGCTCCATTTTGAGGCAACCCTATATTTGGAAAGGCAGTTTTGGTATCCAGATGGCCTAGGGTCAAATCCTGGCACCGTTGTCCCTGGGTGGTACAAACCGTTAAGTGCTTGACTACCAGCCAAAAGGCTGGCAGTGCAAACCCACCCAGGGGCACTTCACAAGATTGGCCTTGCTATCTGCTTCCAAGAGGTCACAGCCTTGAAAACCCTGTGGGGCAGTTCTACCCTGCACACATGGGGTCACCATGAATTGGAATTGATTTGGCGGCAACTGACAACAGCAACAACTCCTTATCTACTCTGTGCCTCAGTTTGCTCATCTGTAAAGCGGGGATAATAGTAATTCCTCACGAGTTTGTTGCAAGGATTAACGAAATGATCCTAAGTAAAGCACTGGCAAACAGTAAACCTATATGAATATGAATTACTGTTAGAAGGAAGGCTGGACAGAACAGGACCACAAAGAGCTTGTGAAAGGAGGCAGTGAACCTGAGAGACCTTTGCAGGAAGGAAAGGCTGCACAGAGGGTGCGAGATAACAGCGGCCCCAGCATGCCAAAAGCCAGTGCTTCCCTCCCAGCTATCAGGGCTGTCAGGAAGGACCTGTCCCCACCACATTGCCCCGGGGCAGACGTCCCTCTCCCCCTCTGAAAGCAGCCTCTGCTCACCGAAGACACTGGGCTCCTGTGAGTTCCCTCCAGGCTACTCTCTCTAGCCTGCTGAGATGGGGAATTAATTTTTTTTTTTTTTTATATATACATAATCCTACTCTTCATGTACAGGGTGCCGCCCTCCCAGTGAGAAAATGAAATTAATCTACCACTAATTTTCTGTTTGCCAGCCCCACCCCTGGTTTCAGTATTTTCAACCCTGCTTTTCCAACTGTCTTTTGTCCAGAGAAACAAGGACCTAATCTCTTCTCTGGTCTTGTTTATTTTGTGTCTTTAAAACAATAAGTCACCCTGCATTTTGCTCTCCCGGTGTGGGGGAGGAGGACAGACTGGGGGTTCCCTGTCTTCACCGGAGGACACATGGATTCCAGGCTTTTTACCCAGCCTCTCCCCCAGCTTTCTGGGTGTGAGGGGATTAGGGGCTCCATTATCTGTTTGCTTGCACCGAGTCCAAGTGCATCGTTCACATGATGACTCACAGGCGTCCTCCTTGGGAACTGGGTGGGAGGCAGAGGCCCTCAAGTCTGAACACCATGTTCTAGTCGTGATGCAAACACCTGGGTCCCTGCTTCCTGGGATGCGTGCGTGTGTGTATGCGTGTGTGTGGGGGCATCATGACCTGGCCCCATCTACTTTTCTAACCTTTATTCCCTGCACCTAAGTGTCCAGGCACACGAGCTGTTTCCTGAACATGTTATTTTCTAAGCTGTATCTTTTACTTGGCACTCCTTTTCCCCTACCTTGAGTAAGTTACTTGACCTCTCTGTGCTTCAGTTTCCACACTTGTAAAACAGGAATAATGATAATTAATACCTACTGCATAATGGTTAAGGGTTCAGCTGCTAATCAAAAAGGCCAGCAGTTCAAATCCACCAGCTGTTCCTTGGAAACCCTATGGGGCAGTTCTACTGTATCCTATAGGGTCGCTATGAGTTAGAACTGACTCGATGGCAGTGGGTTTGTTTTTTTGGTTGGTTACTACATAGGATGGTTATGAGGACTAAATGAGAATCTCACATAACGACTTAGAGGTGCATGATACTAAAAAAAAAAAAAAAACCCATAATACTAGCAAGTGCTTAATAAATACTAGCAAGTGCTTATGAGTAAATAATTGAGAAGCTGGATTATATGAAGAAGAACTCGGCATCACGATTGGCAGGAGACTTATTAACAACCTGCGTTATGCAGATGACACAATCTTGCTTGCTGAAAGCAAAGAGGTCTTGAAGCACTTACTGATGAAGATCAAAGACTACAGCCTTCATCATGGATTATGCCTCAACATAAAGAAAACAAAAATCCTCACAACTGGACCAATAGGCAATATCATTGATGAACAGAGAAAATATTGAAACTGTCAAGGATTTCATTTTACGTGGATCCACAATCAACACCCATGGAAGCAGCAGTCAAGCAATCAAACAACGTAATTATTGCACTGGGAAAATCTGCTGCAAAAGACCTTTAAAGTGTTAAAAAGCAAAGATGTCACTTTGAGGACTAAGGTGCTCCTGACCCAAGCCGTAGCATTTTCAATTTCTTCATATGCTTGCAAATAAGGAATAAGGAAGACCAAAGAAGAATTGACACCATTGAATTATGGTGTTGGCAAAAAATATTGAACCTATCATGGACTGCCAGAAGAATGAACAAATCCATCTTAGAAGTACAGCCAGAATGCTCCTTAAAGAACGAGGACGGCAAGGCTTTGTCTTACATACTTTGGACGTGTTATCAGAAGGGGTCTGTCCCTGGGGAAGGACATCACACTTGGTAAAGTAGAGAGTCAGGAAAAAAAGAGGAAGACCCTCAACGAGATGGACTGACACAGTGGCTGCAACAATGGGCTCAAGCATAGCAATGATGGTTGTGCAGAACTGGGCAGCGTTTCATTCCGTTGTACCTGGGGTCGCTGTGAGTTGGAACCAGCTCAACGGCACCTAACAACAACAACATTCTTATTGTCATCTCCTGCCTCAAATGTCCTTACTTCTAACATACCTTCCCAACTCCCTCTGACAGAAAGAGCGTCTATCCTCTGGCTCCCACAGCACTTTATTCACACCTCTGATGGGCCGGATGTCCCACCCTGAGCCTGCCAATTCCCCTTATCCCAGAGCCACAGAACGTGATCTACGTTTTAT
Source organism: Elephas maximus indicus (assembly GCF_024166365.1). Taxonomy (NCBI): domain Eukaryota; kingdom Metazoa; phylum Chordata; class Mammalia; order Proboscidea; family Elephantidae; genus Elephas; species Elephas maximus. Next base: position 60,741,035 of record NC_064831.1, on the reverse strand, counting down.
TTCCCTCAACAGCAGAATAGAATTAACGATAGTAATGACCTCATTGGGGTGGCTGTGAGGATTAAATGCGATAATGCTCATTAAGGGCTTAGCATGGGAACTGACCGAGAAGCAGCAGTAAGCACCTGTTATGGTGTTGTTCTTGTTAACATTGCATTGGGGGTTTGCCCTTCCCCCGGCAGAAAACAAAACCAGAAACCAAACCTGTTGCTGTCTAGTCAATTTCGACTCATAGTGACTTCGTAAGACAGAGTAGAACTGCCCCATAGGGTTTCCAAGGCTGTAAATCTTTGTGGAAGCAGATCACCACACCTTTCTCCTTCGGCGTGGCTGGTGGGTTTGAACCACCAACATTTCAGTTAGCAGCCGAGTACTTAACCGCTCTGCCACCAGGGCGCCTCTTCCCCCAGCAGGAGTACCTTAAATTAAGGCAGAGACTGGACCTCAGTTTTTCTCGGGACCCTCAGTGCCCACCCACTGGGCAGGAGCAAAGTCCTGACTTCCAGCAAGTGGTGAATGAGGCCAACCAGGTAGAGGGAGGTCTCAGGGTTGGCCTGTCCCTGTGGTGTGCCTCTGGGGCACCTCCTGTGCCCTATCGGAGCGAGCTCATATCCCCAGTGCTGGTGTCACTGACCTGCTGCCATCACTCTCACAGATAAGCTGCACCATCCCCTGATGGTCATCATAACCACACCCGACTCACTGTCATGGCCGCCCCACCAGTGTCCCTGTCCCAACAGCACCAAGCCCCTGTCCTAGAGTGACCTTGGATACCACCTGGTTCCACCCTACGCTTATGCATAAGGAAACTGAGGACCAGAGAGGTGGTCCAAGTAGCTTAAGGCCACACAGCAAGTCGGAGGCAGTGCTGGGAATGGACTTATAGTCTCTTGACTTCCAGTGCAGTGCTTTTCCCTGCACCGTGTGGCCTCTCATTGCTTCACCAGCAACACCGTTGCCCTACAGAGGAAGCAGGACAATCGTATTTAATGAGCACCTACCACATATTGGACACTGTGCAATGCAGCCTTTCACATGTTTTAGTTTGATGACGTCTCCCAACACATCTGGAAGAGGTGCTATTATAAAACTCATTTTACAGGTGGGGAAACTGAGGCTCAGAAAGGTGATGTCACTTGATCAAAGTCACAGTTCCAAAAAACCAAACCACTTGCCGTGGGGTCAATTCTGACTCATGGCAACCCCATGTGTGTCAGAGTAGAACGGTGATGATTTTTCGGAAGTAGATTGCCAGGCCTTTCATCCAAGGCACATCTGGGTAGACTTTTGGTTAGCAGCTGAGAGTTTAGCCTTTTTGCATCACTCAGGGACTCTAAGGTTACAGTTAGGAGATAGCAAGCTGGAATTCAAACCCAGATCAGCCTGACTCCAGATCCAGCACTGTTTCTGTTCTCCCTGAAGCCTCCCTGGAGAGATGGGCCCAGCTGGGCCCCAGCCCTTGGTGGATGGGTGGTGGCTGCCAGCTCTGATGTGGGCAGGCGTGGAGGACCTGCCGACAAATTACAGACAGGGGCTGAGAATGCATGGGCAGCCAGCGCTGGGTTTTCCTGTGGGGTTTTCCAGCCTGTTGTGGCCCAGCCTGTGACCCCTCCACGCAGAAAGGCAGACCCTGTAGAAGTGGGCTGGGGCTGGGCTGGGGCCTGGTGGAGCAGCAGAGACCAGAGCTGTGCAGCTGCCCCGAGCCTCAGGCCACCGGTGCTAGGAACGGGGCAGGAAGTGGTTTGTGGCGAGAAGCGCTGGGCCGGCGCCGCTGCGATGTGGCTCTGCCTGAGGTTTCTGCTCTGGAAACCTGAGTCATGTGGACAAAGCCCAGGCTCCCCTGCCTCCCTTGGGGCAGCTAGTGTACTACAGGCCTGGTTCAGCCAGGGGAGGGAGGATGTGCTCGGAGGCCTCAGGAGCTCAAGGCCGCCCCTGGAGTCAATGGTTTCACCACCACCCTCGCTGGGTGGGTGGGCAGAGGGCGTGTCCACTCAGGCAAGTGCTGGGCTGAGGAGCAGGGAGGAAACGGCAGGTCACAGGGCAGTGCCGCACTGCTGAGGAGCCACTGTGCACTTGGCCTGCGGAAGGGCCTCCCCTGGTGCTGCATGAACTTGGGCAGGGCCCTTTTTTTCTCTGGGCCTCACTTTTTTTTAATCTCTGACATGAGGTTTCCTTCCCCAGCTCTAAGAACTGGATGACTCCCTTTTGCTTCCACCCAATCAAAGCAGCAATCAAACCACAAGGGAGCAAAATAACAACACGGGAAACCACAGCTAACATGTAATAAGGGCTCAAGACCTCCTAGGCCCTTTACACGATGTCTAGAATCTTTCCAACGGCACGGTATGCCCATATCACAGATTAGGAAACAGACCATAACATTCACGCTCATCCGTGGGTGGAGCGCCCTGGCCTCCACAACTGTAGAGAAGGTGACATCTTCTAGGTGTGAATAGAGGGGTGATCCCAGATGCCCCCTTCCCTCACCCTAGTGCCACTGGCCTACATTGTCACCCCCTTCCCCAGGCCACCTCCTTAGAGTCATGTCAACTGCATAAAAATTTCTCTCCTCAATTGTTCTAGAAAAGAACAACATTGGCTCAGTGCAGACATTTCACTGTTCCTTGTTTTCTGAGTCGCTCCTTTTCTTTCCATCACCCCTGCCCACCCCTAAACCGGAAAACCAAACCAGTTGCCGCTGAGTCGACTTCAGCTCATAGCAACCCCATGTGTGTCAGAGTAGAACTGTGCTCCATTAGGGTTTTCAATGACTGATTTTGGGGAAGTAGATTGCCATCCCTTTCTTCTGAGGCACCTCTATGTGGACTTGAACCCCCAAGCTTTTGGTTAGCAGCTGAGTGCATTAACAGTTTGCACCACCGAGGGACTCACCCACTCCTACTCCCTGCCAAATCCCAGGATGACAGAACCAAAGGGGACCCTGTAGAACAAAATGAGTGACGGTTTGGAGAGCTGTCGGGTGCGTCCTCAGGGAATGAGTGGGTGGGGGGAGGGGAACGAGTGTGCACAGCCTGAGGCCTGAGCTCCTGCTTCTACCAGATCCACACTGATCATTGTGTGTTCTGCACTCAGTTTTATTTAAAGAAAGGGTGGTCTTACACAGAACAAAATTGAACATCCCTGTTCGATGAGTGGTGAAATTGAGACCCAGAGAAGGGAAATGACTTGCTCAAGGCCCCACAACCAGTTGATGGACAGAACTCAGGTGTCCTGGCTCTGCTCAGTGCTCTGTGCCTCCCAGGGCTCCAAGTTGGACCAGGCATTGCTTGCTTCGAGTGAGGATTGAAGTTCCTCTTGGCTCTCAGACAGAAATCCCAAGAAAGACTTTCAGATTTTGTTGAGCAGGCCATGGCTACTACAATAGGGTAAAGTCCCTCTTGCATTTTTATCTTGGGGAACATGGAGCCGTTCTGGCCAGAAAGAGCAGGTTTTCTAGAAGAGATGCTGGAAGTAGAGCAGTTAGCAAGAGTGTTCGAAGACAGTAGGTACTCAAAACTGCAAACCGAAGTGAAAAACAGCTGTGTTTGCCTACACAGAGTTACCTTCCCACTGTCTGACTCATGGAGCAGAATCTCGGAGGAAGAATTAGCTGAAGGTACAGCACAGAAGGCCAGAATTTCCTCTGGTGGCTGAAGCCAGGGTGGACAATTTCCTCCTCTTCTCTGTATTTTCTCGATCCTGGGCTGACTATTGTGGACACATTAGTTTGGGGGTGCAAAGGCCCCTGGCTCCAGACCAGTGACTAGGTCCTGAGCCCTAGGCCTAATGTGTCACCAACTTCTCCCTCTGAACCTCAGCTTCTTCCTCTGTAAAGTGGAGCCCTTGGATCAGATGGTGCTTCTCAACCCTGGCTGCCCCCAAGAAGTACCTGGGAATATTTTAGACAACTCTGAGGCCCAGGCATCACCCCAGATGAACTGATCTTTTGTGGGTGCTGTCTACACCATCTGTTTTTTATTCTGATGCCCACCGAAGGGCAAGAACCACTAGACTGGGTGGCTCTAGGGTCCCCGGTGGTTACAGCAGAGGTTCGCTGCATGGTCTCTCAATAGGTTGCTTCGAGCAGGGCTTTGCTTCTCCAGTTAGCCCGTGCGTAGTTGAGAGACAGAGTTGATTCAGTATCCCTCTCAGCCAGAAGCTGTCTCCCAGCAAGGGCAGACATTGCCTTCCTGCCATGTCATAGGTGACAGGTGGCAGACCCTTGGGAGCTGCAGGGAGGAGGCCACTCCAGGGGGTTTATCTCCAGGGCTGAGACCCTGGAAGCTTTATTATTTTCCTGCAGGGCTGCCTGGGTCACATGGCCCCAGGGAGCCCCCAGCTCCAAGGCAAGCTCCTCCAGCAGGAGTTGGCAACCTGCGGACTCAGGAAACCAGAATCCCAGCAGGCAGCTTGGGCTGGGATAGTCCAGGGATGCAGTAGTAGCCACCCAAGGTTAGCACCTGGAGTCAGACACCCAGCCTCAGATTTGGACTCTGCTGCCCCTGGGGCTCAGTGATCTCATCTGTAAATTGTACACACTCCACACCCAGTTAGTGTTGGGGCCCTGTTGTGGGGATCTTGGTGCTGGAGAGAAGGTCAGCACCAGGACTGAAAATCTCAGGGAGAATGACTCACCGGTTGCCATCAAGTCAATTCTGAATTATGGCAACCCCATGTGTGCCAGAGCAGAACTGTGCTCTGTAGGGCTTTTCAATAGCTGATTTTTCAGAAGTACACCATCAAGCCTTTCTACCGAGGTGCCTGTAGGTGGACTCGAACTTCCAAACTTTCGGTTAGTAGCAGAGTGCATTAAGCATTTGCAGACAGGAGGTCAATCAAAGCTAAGGAAGAAGGGGTCAGATGATCTGGAGCTGCGAAAGGTGAATGGAGAGATCCCTTGTGAAAGAGAAAAAAAAAAAAATCCCCACACAGAGCCATCCATGGTTTTCAAACATATGTAGATGGATATTTTTAGCTGTGGATTCCTTTAAAAAAAAAAAAAAAAGTATTTTACAAGGAATTCCGTTTACAAAATATGTATAAGTGGAGCTCCTCTGCCTGAGATGGGGGTCAGCTCCTGGAGCTGGCCCAGGCCTCCCCTTTCTTCACCCCCCACAGTAGCCTAACATGGGAAGACATTTGAAAGCCATTGACCTACAGCAGGAAGACCAGCTTTTGCCATCTTCTGAGATTCAGTTAAGGGAAGATTAGTATAAAATGCAGCAGGAGAGCTTGGGGTCAGATACCAGGAAGCATTTCCCAGCAGTGGGGTTGGGAGCTGCTGAACATCTGAAGGGCCCGTGGGATGCCGTGGAGGACTGGTATCTTAGTCCTGCCTGAGGCTGGAGGAGTGGGCACATGGCCTCCTGAGGGGCCCACAAAGGGCTGGTGGGAGGCCCCTTTCCTGTCCTGGTACTTGGTTCTGTGGGGGAGGGAGGAGGCTTCTCTCAGAAAAGTTGGGTATTGGCCAGTTGGCTAGGTCCTCTGGGTGGCATGGAGGCCTTGAGTAGGGGAAATTAAAAAAAAAAAAGAAAAAAAATGGCTTCTCTTCCTCTTCCCTTCACTGACCTGACTCCTGAAGAGGAGTAGGGGCGGCTCAGTCAGAAGGTAATGGGGTGAGGAGGACACACAAAGTGGAGAGGAAGGAGGAGGGGAAGTCAGACCGAGGTGGAAATCCAAGTACAGGTGTTTGAGGGGGCAGAAATGGACAGAACAAAGGCAAGAGGAAACAAGACTCAAAGAATTTGAAGGTGGAGTTCCAGCCAGCTCTGCTGTCAAATATACCCAGAATCCACCACGTCCACCACCTCTGCCACAGCGCCTTCCCTCACATACATACTGGCAATCCCTTCCAGCTTTCCCACTCACCCCCTTCAGCTTATTCTCCATATATTTGTCAGAATAATCCCTAAGAAAAGATACATTAGCCATGTCACTCCCCTCTCAAAGCCTGCGGCAGCTCCCATCTTCCTTAGAATAAAATATAGAGTCTTCATTGGGGCCCCTGTCTGGGCCTCCAATGTCATCTCCTACCTCTCTCCCCTCTTCACCCCTCTCTAGTCAACAGGTCTGCTGGCTGTTCCTGGAACCCTCGAAGACAGCTGTCACTTTCTCCCAGTCCAAAATGCCGTCTAACCTAGGGTTGCCAGGTAAAATGCAGGGCATCAGTTGTTAGGGGTTGAACTGTGTCTCCCAAAACGGTATGTTGAAGTCCTAATCCCCAGCATCTGTGAATGTGACCATGTTTGGAAACAGGGTCTTTGAAGACAGTGTTGGTTAACATGACGCCATACTGGATTACGGTCCTGATCCAATATATGGCGTAGTGGTTAAGAGCTGCGGCTGCTAACCAAAAGGCCTGCATTTTCAGTCTCCCAGCTGCTCCTTGGAAACCCTGTGGGGCAGTTCTACTCTGTCCTATAGGGTGGCTATGAGTTGGAATTGACTCCATGGCAATGGGTTTTTTTTTTTTTTTTTAATCCAGTGTGAATGGTGTCCTTCTAAAAGAGGAGGAGAGACACATAGACACAGGGAAGAAGGTCATGTGAAGATAAAAAAAAAAAAACCATTGCCATCGAGTAGATTCCGACTTGTATCAACCCTATAGGACAGAGTAGAACTACCCTATTGAGTTTCCAAGAAGTGCCTGGTTTCTTCAAACTGCCAACCTTGTGGTTAGCAGCTGTAGCACTTAACCATGACGCCACCAGGGTTTCCCAGGTGAAGACAGAGGCAGATATTGAAGTGATGCCTCTGTAAACCAAGAAATGCTCAGGGTTACCAGAAGCTGGAAAAGACAAGGAAGGCTCTTCCCCTCGAACTTTCAGAGAGAGAATGGGCCTGCCAATACCTGAATATGTACTTACGGCTTCCAAGACTGAGAGAATAAATTCCCGTTGTTTTATGCCACCCAGTTTGTGGTGCTTTGTTATTGGTTACCCCAGGACACTAATATGCTGATGAAATTTTAATTTCAGGTAACTAGTAAATACATTTTTAGCGTCTGTCCCAAATGTTACGTTTATTGTTTATTTGAAATTCAAGTTCAACTAGGCATCCTGCGTTTTTATTTTTAAATCTGAAAACCGATACTAGTGGCACTGTTTACCAGATAAACTACCCGATGCTTACGGGCTACTGGGAGAAGGTGGGGAGGCTGTCTCCCAGGTATTTTATTTTAAATAAAGTTATTTAAGCACACTGATCTTAAATAAATGCTTTAATATTAAACAAAGGCACATTTTATTTTAAATAAATGTATTTTAAGTGAATTTATTTTAAATAAATGTATTGATTTAAAATTTATTTTATTTAAGATAAATCCACGTGTTTTAAATGGGGTGTCCTGGAGGCCATGTTCTCCCTTCTCTTTCCTGTTCTTTAGAGACCCAGAAGGTGGGGGTTTTAAGACAAAGTGAGGGGATGTTATTTTAAGTCAGAAAAGCTGGATTCAGATTCAAGTGTAGGATCTGTCTTTAATTCCCTGAACTTGGGAAGTTCCTTTTGCTCCTCTGGCCTCAGTTTTATTCTTCTGTAGAAAGGAGCTAGGGCCGCATCTGGTTCCCAGGACGCTGTGTGATTCATAATGCATGAAAGTGCACGACGAGCTAGCTTCGTGATGGCTTTGGTTATTAAGGCCTTATGTTGCCTGGTGTTGCAGAGTAAGCTCCCCCATGGACCAGAGGGCAGGGGTGTGGACTGATCCACAGCCTCTGTGCGGGGCAGAACTTGTCCTGGCCTGTGGCTCAGCCACAGGGGTGGATGACCCCATCACCTAGGTAAACACAGGCTTACTTGTGCTTACTTACTCATCTGTACTGAATAATTTCAGATGGATTTCACCACATCTAAGTAAGCCCATGCTTCCCTTGCTTACTGGGTCATCCGCCCCTGACAAGGACTGTAGATTCAAAGAGAGGCTTTCATTCTGTAGGAAGGTGCTGTGTGGTTGGGAAAAGAGACAGATGCCAGCCATACCTAGAAGCGGAATCTTTGAAGTGGTGAAAAAATGTGAAATTGTTCACTACAGATGATCTAGTAAGCAAGATAAGCATTGTGCTTACCCTGCATATTGGATAATCTGCCACTGCTCAGGCCTCTTGACCTCTTGGGCCTGTTCACTTGGCCATGCAGTTCAAGGTTGCTGTCACCAGGGGTCAGGTTTGCACATTTATTGCTAATACTTGCCTTTCGTGATGCTCCAGGGAGCCTCCAGACTGTAAACAAGAGGGACAGGGAGGCTGGGGTAGTGGCACGTTTTTTTATGTGGGTCCTGGAGCTGTGGGTCTGTGGCCTGCAGAACCGGAAGGTCAGCTGTTATTCTCTCTATTGACATCCCACTTTGTACCTTCTGGAGTCCTTGGGTGGTACAAACGGGTAAGCGCTTGACTACTAACTGAAAGAATGGTGGTTTGAACATATCCAGAGGTGTCTTGGAAGAAAGGCCTGGCTACCTGCTTTTAAAAGGTCACAGCCAATGAAAATTTTATGGAGCGCAGTCCTACTCTGAATTCATGGGTTCTCCATGAGTCAGACTGACACAGTGGCAATTGGCCTGGTCTGCTTATTGTACCTTCTGGGGGCTTCATCTGTTTGACCCTTCACCAGGAGGTCCCGTGAAAGAGGTTGGGTTAGGTGGTTGGTGTTCAGAGAGAGCCCTGGACAAAGAGTGTGAACAGAGTTTAGGTCCCAGCTCTAAGTTGGTCTCTCGCTAGTGTCCTTGGTGGGTGAGCCTCAGTTTCTTCTTCAGTAGAATGGGGTAATAACACCTCCCTTGGGGGATTTTTTTGGGGGGGATGTGTCAAGATACAGTGAATTGAGGTGTGGTTGGTTCTTGGGCAGCGATAGCTTCTCTAGGCCAGCCCAGCCCCTGTCTAGCATGGCTTATGATGGAAATGGGGAGATAAGAGAGAAACACAGGAAAAGAACAGTACAAATGTTGTCACGAGATATCTTGTGACCCATTGCCATATCCTGGAAGCAAGCACAGAGGCAGGAGAGGGCGCTGTGGCCCAGAGGGTCCAATTTACTGGCTTGAGCTCACACAGCTCACATAGCTTGGGGTTCACCTGGCAGGGGACTGAACTGGGCTTTGATGTCCTTACAAATGAGAGTTAGATCAGGTACTGAAGGCAGGTGTGGCCAGATGAACATCCAGGCAGTGGGGCTTCTGGCGTTCTAGGTTCAGTTCAATATATTTCCTTGACACCTGCTCTGGCCCAGAGGGCTGGTTCTCTGGAGGCAGAAACAGAGGCTTTTGGTGCAGTGTAATGAGCAGCAAGGTGCCTACACTCTTTGATACAGGGATTGGACCAAGCACCCAGAGAAGGCTTTACCGTTTCCATTGCCAGGCCTCTTCCAAGAACCACGTGCATCCATGTCTTTATTGACCAGGGAGAAAGTTGAATCACCCTGGGGTGAAAGAAGAGTTGGTGTCTTTGAACTGGGCCCTCCCTGGCCAGTCACCCTGCCTTCCTCCTGGCCCCCACCCTGTTGCACCTCATCGGGGGGACAGCCATGCAAGGACTCTATTCACCAGTCCCTCACTGTGGGGGTGGAGGGAAGCCTGAGGGCTCTTGGTGGTACTCTTTCTCCCCGAGAGTCCCTGTGCTCCTCCCCCACTCCCCCAGAGTTGCTGTGGTTTCCCCGTCAGCAGAAACGACTCCTCACCCACAATTGCATCAATCCCTCCATAGTCAAAGTGACTTATGTTGTAAGATATGGTCAGGGACTGCACCCTGTACTCTGGTTATGGGCTGGCTGGGCCAGCCACATTGGGGGTTGGGGCTGACCTTGTTTTGACTTGGATTTTGGCGAGGAGAGGAATGCAGGGATGGGGTGAGTGTGAGAAGACATAAGACTCATCCACACAGCCAGGAGGGGGCACTGAGGCAAGTGTCCAGTGACCTTGACCAGACCACACTGGGGAACCATGTGGCTTGCTTACCCCCATCCCCACCACTACCACCAACAGCAAAAGAGGAATGAAGAGAACCAACTGATTCACCTTCTGATACACTGCAGTGGGGTGGGGGACCAGGGGGGTGAGTTGGTTTAGTTTCTTCCTCTTTCTTTATTTTGCATTCCTTGGCTTGCTTCCCCTTCAGCTGACACATTGTGGCCACGGGCTGAGGGCTTCCAACCTCAAGACCAATTTCTTCCCTCTCTCTGTTTCACAGGCACAGCCTTGGGCAGGAACTATCTTTAGGGAGTGATGAGAATCCACCCGCCTTGAGTTTTTGGGATCCTCCTCGGGGCAGAGACAGGTCTCCTCCCAAGAAGGCAGGAACTACTCTGCCCATTTTTCAGATGAAGAGGATGAGGCCTGAAGGGATCTCAGTGAGTACTTTGATTCCACTCCTCTCTCCTGACCCCACAGTGCAGCTTAGCTCATTGTGTCTGAACTGAAGACTTCGTGGTCATCTGCCAGCAAGACAGGGGTGGGCCTGGGTGGGCAGTATGTTCTCTTCAATGGGAGGAGGATGGGCAAAGGCCCAGAGATGGCCCGGAGAGGGCCCTGGAATGAGGACTGGGGTTTCAAACTCACCACCTCGCACAGTATAACACGTGGAGGTGCAGTTGGAATGAAACAGCCCAGATGCTGAACCAGCACAGGGGAGATGGTATCCTGGAGTGTCCCCTGGACCTGTGGCAGATTTGCATGTTGTTAGGTTCTGTCAAGTCAATTTCCACTCATAGTGACCCCATGTGACTGAGTAGAACTTCCCCATAGGGTTTTCTAGACTGTTTCATGGGAAGGAGCCATAGTGGTGCAGTGGTTAAGCGCTTGGCTGCTAACCAAAATGTTCGTGGTTTGAACCCATCAGCCACTCCGTGGGAGAAATATGTGGTGGTCTGCTTCTGTAAGGATTACAGCCTCGGAAACCCTATGGGGCAGTTCTGCTCTGTCCTATAGTGTTGCTATGAGTTGGAATTGACTTGGTGGCAACAAGTTAACCTTTACGAGGCCAGATTGCCAGGTCTTTCTCCTCTAGAGCGGCTGAGTGGGTTCAAACCACCAACCTTTTGGTTAGCAGCTGAGCTCTTAACCGTTGTGCCACCAGGACTTCTTAGATTTGCATGAGTGACACATACACTTGCCACTAAAATTCGGGGGGCTGTTTGTTACCACGGCATAATCTACCAAGCCTGACTATACAAATGACTGGCCTTTATTCTGAAGGCCACAGGGCGTAATTGAAGTCTTGCAATGGCAGTGCCTAGATCCAACACTTGTGTTAAGAAAGCAATCTGACTCACTCGTGATAAGCTTCATGAGCATGGCAATGCATCTGTTGGTGGGTTGGTAGATTGGTTGGCTGATTGCTTTCGCCTTTCTGTACACCTGGGGCCCAGGATAGTACCTGGTACACGTAGGTGCTCATTAAGGATTTATTTTCTCCCCTTCTGCCTCCAGGTTGCCTCCTCCCCAAATTATTCTTCATACAAACACCATTCACTCTCTCCTTCACGCCTTAATTTCTTCCACAAATATGTACCAAGCGCTTACTATGTCCCAGGCATTGTGCTTTACATATGTTATTTCATTTTTACACCAATCTTGGCAGAGAGGTACTTATCCCCGTTTTACAGATGAGGGGTGTGAGCTCTAAAGTCTAATCCCTCTCCTTTCCATTAGCACCTTTCACTCATTCTTTTTGTCTTCATGTGGTACCTCCTGGGAGCCAGCAAGCAGTGCTAGGGAGTGGGGGGCAGGGAGGGGATACATGTAAATATGAGAAGACATGGTTCCTGCCCTCAAGGACCCTCAGTCTGGTGGGTTCACTCTCATGCCAGTGCACAGATGCCATCCAATGTGGCACCCACAGGGGATATGTACAGGGTACAATAGAAGTATGGAGAACCCTTGGGCTGAGACTTAAGCAGTGTCTCCAGGAGGACAAGGTTGGGAATAGGGTGGAGAGTGGGATGGGATGGAGGGAACAGCATGTGCAAGGCAAAAAGGGGTGTTACGGGTTGAACTGTGTCCTCTAAAAAGATATTATTCTAGTTCCAGGTACCTGTGAAGTGACCTTGTCCAAAAATAGGGTCTTTGAAGATGTTATCGGTTAAGTTAACATGAGGTCATGTGGGGTGGGATTGGTCCTAATCCAGAATGAGTGGTGTCCGCATAAACAAGGAGAGAGACACAGAGGGAAGAAAGCCATGTGAAGACAGAGGCAGAGACTGGAGTGATACATCTACAGGCCAAGAAACACCGAGAACTGCTGGGAACCACCAGAAGCTAGGAAGAGGCAAGAAAGGATCTCTCCCTAGGCCTTTCAAGAGAGTGCCGATTTATTGATTTAGGCTTTCTAGCCTCCAGAACTGTGTGACAACAAATTTCTCTTGTTTCAAGTCATCCAGTTTATGGTACTTTGTTATAGAAACCATAGGAAACTAATACAGGGGGTAAGAGCACTGAGTCTGCTTAGGGAACAGCAACTCATTCAACCTGGTTATAAAATGAGCGGAGAAGACTGCTGGAAGAGAAGTTGGGAACAGCAGGTAGGGCCTAAACTGTGATATTTAAAGACATTTCAAAGGCTAAAGATAGCAAGAATTTTTCCTCTTGAAAGCCAACTGTCATGACTTGGTGGTAGTTGCTTGGAGTACTGTGTTAAGGAGGACTCTGAGGCTGCATCTGGTCTTTTAGGGCAGAGTGCTATGATCAACTGTTGATGTTTTCATAGGCCTGGAAGCTGGGAGTGAAGCCTGCGTGTCACACATTTGCCAGTTTCACTTCAGGAGCTTCTGAGCTGTGGACAGATTTTGAGCAGGACAACGATGGGGCCTGGATTACAGATTAGAAAGATCATTCATACCTTGCTCAACATCATAGAGCAAATAAGTGGAAGAGACATGTTTGAACCCTAGTCTGGCTGACAACACAGCCTGTATTCTTAGAACTTCCCTGCCTTCTGCTAGAACAATTTCTTTCTTGGCCAGAGAAAGCGTATTTCAATTTGGAAGCTCCCAGTTAGTTTTGTCAACGATCATTCTCATTGATGCCTCTTGCTTTCATCACTTCCTTTCTCTTCTTATTAACCACTCCTCCCCTGGGCACATCCTCATCATCTTATGCCTAGATCATTTCAGCTTTGCCCTGCTCAGCCCTGATTCTGAAGCGGAGGTCTACAGCTCACCAGTGTGCCATGAACACTTCTCAGCTGTGAGGTCAAACCTCAATCAATGCGGGAAGTTTTTTTTCTTTTTTTGCAACAACTAGGGGGATGTTTGCAGATCGAAAATTGAGCCGAATGTGGTTACTGTATAAAGTAAAGTAAATCTTGTTGTGGATAGGAAGAGAGAGACATCTGTAACAGAACATCAAGCTAATACCAAAGAAAATGGCAGGCAGGCTCTGCTCATCGTGATCGATAGGGGTCCAGGCTGAGAAAGCAGTCAGTCTTGAACATCATCAATAGGGAACACAGGGTCCTGGAGGGTCTCACACTGGCAATCAAATGCTCAACCTGGAAGGAACGTCCATTAGTTCTACTCACAACTCATTGTCCAGAACTAGTCACATGGGGCTGGAAGGTGCGAGTCTGTTATGCACCTGGAAGGTGGAGAGCCAGAAGGATTTGCTAAGCAGCTCTACTGGGTACTATAGTTTGCCTAGTACCTAGCACAGAGCCTGGCAGAGAGTAGGTGAAGTGTAAATTTGTGTTGAGGATGATGTCCAGCCCAACCAGTCTGTCAAAAAGTCTCCTACAGAGGCACCCATGACCTCCATGTTTCTATGTCCGGTGGACACCCTTCAGTCCTCACTTTCTCGTCCTTGCATGTAACACTGCACCTTCCGTCTGAATACATGTCTTCTGGCTTTGGGAAGGAGCCCTAGTGGCACAGTGGTTAAGCGCTTAGCTGCTAACCAAAAGATCAGCTGTTCGAACCCAATAGCTGCTCTGCAGAAGGATGTGGCACTCCGCTTCTGTAAGGATTTACATCCTTGGAAATCATACGAGGCAGTTCTACTCTGTCCTATAGAGTCATTATGAGTTGGAATTGACTGAATAGCAATGGGTTTTTTTTGGTTTTATTGGCTTCGGGATACCTGATTTTCTTCCTACCATTTAGGTCACTGCTTCCCTGGCAACTTGGCAACTTTCTCCTCTTCTACCTTATAATTTGGAGTTCATTGAGCCATGGACCTCTTTTCTCCTCACATGGGATGCTTTTCTTACCAGATTTCATCTAGCCCCTGGGCTCTAACCATCCTCTGAATGCGGCTCCATGTTCATATACCCCACTGTCTACTTGGCATCTTCTCAAGAATATCTCAAAATCATGTCAAACTTATGTTGAAAACCAAAGTCATAACATTTCTTCCCCCCACGCTTGGTCCCTAAAGCTGGTCCTATTTCCAGGCTTCTCCATCTCATTGAACACGAACATTACCCACTTAGTTGCATGCTTGACACTTTCCTCTCCCTCTCACAGCCTTCATTTTAAAGACCCTACCAAATCCTATCAAATTTTACTTCTTTAGTATCCCTCCAATCCATTCACCCATCTCCAACTCCATCACTGTTATCCTGGTCCATAGGACCACTGTGTCTCACCTGGATTGCTCTAAGGCCCTCCAAGTGGTCTCCAAATCCATTCTCCATGCAGCAGCCAGAAGGATCCTTTCAAAATGCAAATTTGATCATATTTCTCCACAACCCGCTAATGGTTTCAATGGCCTGCCATTGTTCTGAGCAAAAAGATAAAAAGTTTGTGTAAAACCTACAAGGAAGGTATGCTAGATCAGGCCAGTTTCCCCAACCTCATCTTGCTCCCATTACAATGCCTGAAGCACATTTTAAAAAGACCAGTCACCACGCCTACTCATGGCAACCAATGTGTGTCAGAGTAGGGGTTTTCAATGGCGGATTTTTTAAAAGTAGATTGCCAGACCTCTCTATCGAGGTGTCTCTGGATGGACTCAAACTTCCAATCTTTTGGTTAGCGGCTGAACATATTAACTCTTTACAGCACCCAGGAACTCCTGGAACATAGCAGGTGCTTGGTCAGTATCTTTTGAATAAATGAACATATGTTATAAGAGAAATTGGCAATCAGTTCCGTGGCATTAATCAGATTATTTTGACTACGGAAAAGCCACAGAAATAGCCTGGATGGCTTTCCTGGGTACTGAGGCTGGACAGGGCCCCTTGGCTGGCCTGGATGAGCACCTATGGGGCCACTGTTGAGCTCTGAGCCTGGAGGCAGATGGAGTGATCCTTTGATGCAGTCATTGTTCAGGACTGGAACCCAAGCAGTTTTAGCTAAGACCCAGCTCTTAATCTCTGTGCCCTACTGCCCACTCACTTTCCTTATGCACTCCACCTGGCATGGTGGAGGTGTCAACATGGTGGCTATTTATATTATTCTTAGGCTGCCTTGGGACAGGACACGGCAGAAGTAGAGAAAAAAGACTGTTAGCAAGGATTGATTGACGGTCAACTTCCTCTCATGCCCTGTGTTCCCGGCGGGGGGTGGAGGCAGAGGTGTTAACTAAGGTATGGCAGGTAGCGGTGAGGTGTCTTGAGGAGGGGCGCTAATGAGCAGTTTCTATCAGCCATCACAGCTTCCATTACCAGCTGTGAGAGATCATTCAGCAATTTAAAACTAATTGCCTTAGTCGCTATTTTCTGTAGATAGGACTTTGGGTGGAGGGTCCCCAAGGGGTTAGCTCAGGTGGGAACCTCTATTTCTGGGGGCCGGAGATGAGTCAGTCATCTCCCTGTGGTCTGCGGGGCGTCATCAGGAACCGCGACAGTCATTTCTCTCTTTGTGGCTTTGAGGTCTGGGGGTGGAGGGTGAGGCCCCTGAGACCCCTGGGGCCTGCAATGGAAAGAGGTCAGCCTACTGAGACCCAGGGGACACAGGAGGGACTTTAGGAAGCCTGTGGGGGGAGGCTGGGATTTTCCCTGACCTCTGGACCTCCCAGCAGCCTTGCCCAATCCCCGCCAGGCCAGTGTGAGGAATCCCACCGAGCCCATTTTATCTTAACTCAGGAGGAAGCTGTCCTCATTATTTCTGTTTCACAGATAAGGAAACTGAAGCTCAGAGAGGTTAAGGGACTGGCCCAAGTTCTCAGTGCTGTTAATGACACAGCCAGGACTCGACGCTGGTCCTGCCTGACACCAGAAGCTGGCGCTCTCTCCCCATCCCACACTGCTGCCTCTGGAGAGGCCAGCTCCTCCTCTTCTCTGAGGGGCTGAAGAGGAAGTGAGGAGTAGGGGTGGGGGAGCACCCACCTTTGGTAGGGCCCTGGCAGGAAGGAGGTAATGTGGCGATTGACTGCAGGGTCTTCTTACCAGGGGTGGGCAGGACGGAGTGAATAAATGAGGGAGGTTGAGGTACCAGAGATGGCAATAGTGGAGCTGCGGAGGGAGCAGTGTTTTGGGGACCTGGTGAACAGGGACTGTGGAAGAGGGGCCGTGGCCCTGGAGGATAAAAGGACTTCCAGAGATGCTCCCCACCCTCTCTCTCTCTCCTTCCACCTTCTGACCTCCTGCTGGGACCTCCTCATGGCTGAACTCAAGCAGAAACTAGCAGACAAAGGAGCCTGGGGAAGGAGCTGTCCATAGAGGTCATTTTCTGGGTGACAGAGAATGGGTGCAGGAGGGTAAAGGGAGAGGAGCCACCACACCCATGAGCAGGTGGTAGGATGCTGTGGCCAAGTGGTAAAGGTGGGGCGAGGTGGGTGCAGACAGGAGGAAGGGGAGGGAGTCAGTGTGGACAGTATCTCCTTTAGTTCCTGTCTACTCCCAACAAGATGGACCAGTCAGCTGGCCTGCCAGTCAGACTACCCCAGGCGCTGGAGACCTGCCCCATCTCCTCCTTTGGGCTCTACCTAGTCTGTTTCCTCAGACTGGTGCTTTCCAAGGCAGGAACACTGTCTCCTACATGAAACTGGGAGAGTCCCCCAGGGCTAGAGCTGGGCCTCTCTCATCAGACTGGGCTTTCCTTGAGGGTTGGTTTCTTAACTACTTTTCTCTTTCTCCACAGTCTAGTCCAGGCTAGGACAGGCCCTCACACCTGGGGCTGACAGCCTGTTGTCCCTTCCTGGTTTCTCTCTGTCCCCTCCTCCAGATTCCTTCTCCCTGCTTCATGAGTGGCATCTGCTGGGCCAGCCTGAGCACTGAGCGGTTGACTGAGCAGGTTTGGAAGCCATCTTGAACGCTGCCTTCTCAGGTCACGAAGATACCACAAGGCCTTAGTGACAGGCATCCTCAGTCCAGATAAAATAACCACCAGCATAGCCAGGAAGTGAAACCACCTGCTCAGCACTTGGGCGAGTGCCCGGCTGAGAAGGGGGTGGGAAGGGAAACGAGCCTGGTGAGGTGGGGTGGGTGGGCCGAGGAGAAGAGAGGAGGGAGGGGTGACTGAGTGGCCTCCAGGCCCTGACGAGAGCCCGGTCTCCGCCATGCTAGAGGCAATTAGCTGCCTCTCCCGACTCCGGCTGCTCAGTGGTGGTGGGCATTAAATATTTATGAATCAGTGGAGTTCATGGTGCTTTCGGAGCAATAAGTTTTCATGATGTGTGTTTGGTGAGCGAGGCAGCTGCCCCTGCCAGCGCTCACTGGCGCATTAATCCGGCGTGTCGTCGCTCCCGCCACGTAGTTATAAATAATTTTGTCCTGATAATCATGGGGTAGAGAGGGACAGAGCAGTGTCACGAGAGGCCGCTCCGAGCAGGTGGCCATCAGCCAGCTGCTGTGAGGTGCTGGGGCGGGAAGGAGACTGCGGAAGGGTGGGGTTTGTGGAAGGGAAGGAGCGGGGGCGGCCATGATGGACAAGGAGGAGCGTGGGCTGGGTGCTCCTCTCTGAAGCTGACAGGAAAGATTCAGAAAGCCCTGCCAAGGAGAGACAGTGCAATTAAACCCTTAATTGCTAATCATCTTCTCAAGCCGATGCTCTCAGTGGCTTTGGGAGCCTGAGGAGCCTGAGGAAGGTGGCATAGCCCACTGTTGGGATCTGTGGAATCTCAGTGACTCGGTCTCAGGTTCAAGACCTACCTCCCCACCTGTATCCTCAACTGTTAGGAGTGTGATGCCAGGCAGGGAGACTCCATCGTGCCGGCCAGCCTGGCTCCATGGTGTCCAGCCTCTGCAGGGCTGGAGTGCTCTGAGGGGCACAGACAAGCCCTGGGCACTGCGGAGGCCCTGGGGGTGTCTCCGTGGGATGGGCTGAGGGAGACAAAGCCCTGCAGCCATTCATTCCTCCCTCCTCTTTGACATCCAGGAAGCAACATAAGCAATGGGCTTGGCTTCACCTTCTTATGCTCACTCATCAGCAGTGAGTGAGTTACTTAGCCCCTCTCAGCTTCCATTGCCTCATCTGCAAAATGGGAGTTAGAAATTGTGGTGAGATTGGGATGCTCTGAGGATGGTGTCAGGTCTGACTGAAGCCAGGGATCCCCACACCTGCCCTTCCCACAGCGAAGGACTCTGGGACTGCCTGCCCAGAACCCACACCAGGGCCCACATCAGAGCCTTCCTGTCCTGTATGTGGGTGGGAGAGAGAGGGCCAGAGAGACAGCGGGCAGGAGAGAGCATTTTCCCGAAAGCCTGATACCCTGGCCAGCTCTGGGCCTTCTAGTCCAGAACAAGGGGTACTGGGCCCAGATGCCATCTGAGAGTAAAAGGGCAGAGAGAGCAAGAGTGAGAGGGAGAGAACGAGAGAGCGAGAGCAAGAGCTAGAGAGAGAGAGAGAGACAGCGAGAGGGGGAGAGAGAGAAAGAGACAGTGAGAGGGAGAGGTGGCAAGAGAGAGAGACGCAGAGAGAGAGAATGCAAGCTCGGCTTTGTCACAGGCTGGGCTATCAGTTGCTGGCCCCTCCCAGGAAAGAGAGAAGAGACCACTCATAGCCCTGTGACCTCTATCCTCTTTGAAAGCTCCACCCCTACAAAATGTGGAACTCGGAGCAACTTCCTTTGCCCTGTTACTGACTTACCTTCCTTAGGAAAGAGGAAGGAGTAGGGTGGAATGGGATTGGGGTGGGAGCTGGGAGAAGGGTCTCTGAGCTCAGAGGAGACACTGGATCTCCACTGGACAGTGAGTCACCAGATGGCTAGGCAGGCCCGGGAGAGGCGCTCCAGGGAGAGGAAGCAGCATGTGCAAAGGCAGGGAGGCGTGAAAGGGAGCAACTTTTTCAATATTGATGAAATCTGGTTAAGCGTGTTTCAAAGCAGGCTTGAAGGGGACTCAAGGGACCGTTCAAAAGACTGACTTACAGCTGGCGACGGGAGGAAGAAGAAAGGGGGGCTGTGTTGGCAGTCACCTCAACTTTGGCCTCAGCCTGAGCTGGGTGCAGGCATTGAGGCCTCCAGGACAGCAGAGGCTCTAGAATGGAGAGCCACCGAGTCAAGGGTCAGTTACTGGCTTTGTGGCCATGACCTAGTTATTCTGCCTTTTTGAGTGTTAATTCCACATCCATAAAATTGCTCCCCAATCACAACGTTACCTTAGTTAGCTGATAGGTCCTTAGGGACATCTTCAAGAGTAGGCTTGGTGGTTAGGAGAGAAGGCCTGGTGGTACCCCGCCGGCACTTTGTGTCCTAAATCATACACCATCAGTCTGTCACCTCGCAGTGAATTCCCCCACACGCGCTCCTGCCCCACTGGTCCATGCTTCACCAAGCAACCAAGAAAACCGGTTGCCGCGGATTCAGTTCTGACTCATGGCAACCCCAAGTGTGTCAGAGCAGAACTTTGTTCCAAGGCGCCTCTGGGTGGACTCAAACCTCTAACCTTTTGGTTAGCAGCTGAGTGTGTTAACCATTTGCGCTACTCAGGGACTCCAAGCACCCAAGGGATGGTTTTAAAAACTCAGATCTGATTATGCCAGTGCTTAAAACTCATTCATGATTGCCCCTTGCTGTTAGGGTAACCACACCCCCTCAATCATTTCCTTGGCCTTCAAGGCCCCTACAGAGCTCTCCACTCATTGCACCCCCATGTACCATAACTCCTGGCTGCGGGGTCTTTGCTTTTCTCATTCCCTCTGCTGGAAATACTTTGCCTACTTAATTCCTACATATTCTTCTCAATGCTCAGACTCTCAGCCTGAGCCAGGCCTCCGTGTCCTCTGCTGTAACCACCCCCCCATCCTTCTTCTTAAGGATGTTAATCACAGTTGCAATGAAATGGTCAATTGTCTAGTTCATTGTTGACTCTTTGCCTCCCAAGCTTAAATGTAAGCCTTAAGGAGGCGAGGACCATGGAAGCTTTCATCACCATGGAATCCCAAGGACCTAGCTCAGTGTATTCATCTGCTATTTACTGAATACATGATTTAAAGCATGCACTGGTAGGATGAGTATTGGAATCAGGCAGCTCTGGGTTGGAACCCCAGCTCTGCCACTTACTAGGTGTGTGACCTTGAGTATGAACCCTAACACAAGAAACCTTTATTTCCTCATCTATAAATCGAGGGTTCACCATGCGTCTGTCAGTTTGTCGTACGCTGGTGGTTTGTGTGTTGCTGTGATGCCGGAAGCTATGCCACCAGACTTTCACACAGCAGCAGGGTCACCCATGGTGGACAGGCTTCAGCAGAGCTTCCAGACTAAGATAGGTGAGGAGGAAAGGCCTGGCGATCTAGTTCCAAAAGTTAGCCAAGGAAAACCTTATGGATCACAACAGAATATTGGCCGATATTACTGCTAGAAGATGAGTCTCCTAGGCTGGAAAATAGTCAAGATACACAGTGGCTGCAACAATGACTCAAACATACCAACGATGGTGAGGACGGTGCAGGACTGGGCAATGTTTTGTTCTGTTGTGCAGAAGGTCCCCACGAGTCAGAGCCAACTGGACTGCAACTAACAATGACAATGTGAGGATAAAGCTATTTTCTTCACAAAGCTGTTGAGAGGATGATCAAGTCACACCCAGGTGAATTCCAGGTGCATGACATCATGTGGTCACCTCCTATTAGCTCCTGACCACCTCCCTCCACAGGGCTTAGCTTGGAGCTGGGCCACACCAGACAAGTCATCCAAGCCCAGAGGATGAGAACATGGAATTGCTGAGGGGCAATGTTGCTGGGAGACCTTGACACTCACCCCATCTTGTTCAATGGCTGTGGGAACAGAGCAGCTTGAGGGGGGCGGCGTGCGGTTTCGCTTTCATAGTTTTCAAACATAAAGACAAAAAAAGGAAAAATGAAACCACGAAAGTGACAGGGGCCGGGCTATGCCGCAGAGAAGGCCCATTTTGTCGGCAGCATGACGCACGGTGCTCAGTGGGCACAGGGGTTCTCGCTCGTTTATTTATTTGGTAAGTAACTGACTCATGAGTCAGTCGGTTGGCTTAGTGGTAAAACGCAACCCACTATCAAGGAAATAGCTGAGGAACTGAATGCCATGGATTCTGTGCCAACACATCACTCAGGACTTCTGAAAATCTCTTGTTTTTTCGGCCGGCACGAGCCAACTGAAGCTGTGGTTCCTCACGTTGCTGTCCAGGACCAAATGCCAAGCCATGTGAGATCCTTCAACAATTGCCTCACGATCGCTGTGCACCGCCAATACATGTTTGCTACAATTACACAGCATCCAAAGGAGAAGCACAAAAGACTTGTTGATTTTGGATGGGGTCCGGCCCCGGCGAGGTGAAGCGAGGGCTGACCTGGGCTCCTGGCAGAGTGTGTGAAGGCCGCGGGCCGCCCTGATGAGGACGTGACCGGCTGGAACAAGTGTTGAACTGGGGCCATCTCGGCCATAACCGCCACCGCGCTGGCCTCGCTCTCCTGCCAGCTGACTCAAGCCGGCTTTCTTTGGAGACTAACCCGAGGAGAACAAAACGAGGAACTGGAGTTCCTATAAAAAGAAGCACGCTCCTTCCTTCAGCCAACAAGTCCCCAAATGATAATCCTCTGGAAGTTGGCCCACCCTTCCCTCTCTTCTTCCCTCCCTCCTGAGCTACCAAACAGGCTCATTGTCTCTTGTCTGTGCAAGGGAACATTTTGGCTCCGGAGAGGCCCTTCCATTATAGCTGGGGGCTGCAGCCCATCTGAGCTTCACTTCCTGCTCTCCCCAGGCTGGCTGCTCTAGGTGTCAAGAGGTCAGCCAGAATGTCCTGGAACGGAGACAGCTCTGAATTCAGAGTTGGGGGACCCTGGTCCCAGCTCAGGTGCTGCTGCTAACGTTCCCTGTGATGTAGACACCCCACTTACCCTCACTGGGGTTCAGTTTCTCCACTCGTAATCTCAGAAGGCGGGGCTACAGCTGGGGTTTCTAAACTCTCCCTTTTTAAAGTTTTTTAAGTTGATATTTGACATGGAACCTCAGTATATAAAATAGGACTGCTTGGTACATACAAGGCGGGGGGGCCAGGCCCCACAGCTATACCCACTCAGCATTTCTGGCCCAAACCCTTCCCAGAGATCTCCTGGGCACCTAGGAGGAACCCTTGGGTTCCATGGAACACAATTTGAGAAACATGGGCTCTCCTCTCTAAGGCCACTGCCAGCCTCCAGGTGAGAAGAAGAATCAATGCTGAGGTAAAATTCCAGTGGTTACCTTTGTCCGTCTCAAGTGAAGCCAGCTCTCTGCCTCGGGCTGGGAGGACAAATTCAGCAAGAAGGCCATAGCCCATAGTAACAACAACAACAGAAATGATTTTGCTCCTGCTGAAGTTTCTTGAGCAACTGGCAGGCCGCCACGAATGTACTTAGGCGGAAAATCACCAGAAAAAATGATATAATCTGACAGATTTTTCACAGGCTTAAATATTCATGAATTAAAGGAATTGGCAGAATTTTCTACGTTATTAGCTTTCATCATGGCTGCAGGAGCAGTTGGTGTACTGGCTGCTCTTCAAGATCCATTAATCTCGTCCATCATAAGAGCAGCCATTTTAAAATTAGCTATTTTTACTGAGTGATGGTTTGCAGGGGCACGGGGGAAATGGAAATGCGATTCCAGTTTAAAGGTCCTCACCTTCTCATTTGAAAAGCAGCAGGAAAGCCAAGCAGCATCGCAGCAGTATGGGGCCAGCACGGCTCCTGAGGACAGGATCTTGGAGACCCAGACATGTGGTGGTGTGCAGAACCCATTATAGTTCCTTTTGCATGCTGAACCCCCGATCTTGAGCTGGGCATGGCAGGAAGGTTAGATGACCCTCTGGGAGGCAGACACCAAGAGACCCAAGAGACCCAAATAAGGGCTTCTGGATGAGGAAGGCATTTAGACCAAATAGCAGAGTCTTTCTACCAGATGGTACTCAGGGTGCAAGACTGCAGAATAGCCAAGTAATAGTATTATTTATACCGGTATGCTCTGTGCTGGGTACGGCCCTGCGCATGCACCATCTCAGTCTGTCATCACAAAACTTGGTCATAGTTGAGGAAAATGAATCCCAGAGAGGTTAAGTCCGTTGTCTGAGGCCACCTATCTAGTCAGTGGCAGGGCCATGATTCAGATCCATGTCTCTCTGTCCCTAAAAAGCACACAGTGTTGATTTCTGGCCTTCTTGGCACTGTGAAGGCACCATCTCCCAGATGTGGCCAGTACCTGCTAGAGGAAGCTGCTTCTCTCAAAACATGGAGCAAAGTTGTGGATCAGATCATCCTTACACAGATTGGAGGCCCAGTAGTTTTTTTTTTTTAGTTTTTTCCTAGGCTGAGTGCCTCAAGTTGTTTGTGATCAGCTACTAACCTAAACGCTGGTGATTCAAATCCACCCAGTGGTTCTGTGGAAGAAAGGCCTGGCAATCTGTTTCTGTAATAATTACAGCCAAGAAAACCCTATGGAGCGGTTCTGCTCTGTACACATGGGGTCACTATGTTGGAATCTACTTGATGGCAGCAAACACTTTTTCCTTCTTCCTCCTCCATACCTACCTTCTTCCTTCCTCTTTCCTTTCCTTTTCCTTCCCATTTTCCTTCTTTCTATCCATCCATCCATGTACTTATTGAGCTTCTACTATGTTAGGTGCTAAACTAGGCCCTGGTGACAGAGGTGTAGCAAGGGGGGTGGCGTGGGGGGGACACTTCCCCCCAGGAGGAGGTCAAAAGGGGCTCCAGACTAGGTGTGCAATGACATCTTGAGGCGCCACAAATATGAAAGGCACCTAACCAAGGCAGCCAGACAAGAGTGGGGGGGTGGGGGGGGGAGGCATTCTGCTGACATGTTGCCGTTATCAGCATCTGTTCATCTTGAATCTGGGGGGAGGGCAACTTAGAGATTGCCCCTGGGCACTTGTTAACTTCACTATGCCCTTGCCTGATGGCACAGTGGTTAAGGGGTCAACTGCTAACCTAAAGGTCATCGGTTCAAACCCATCAACCGCTCCGTGGGAGAAAGATATGGCAGTTGGCTTCCCTGAGCATTTACAGCCTATGAAACCCTATGGGTTTGGATTTTCAGAAGCTAGGACCTGGGTACCTCTGTGGGCCTCACTCTGACCCATATGACGGTGGAGTTTACCTGCCCAGCAGAGCCCGTTTCTTGCCTATCTGCCTGAAGGCAGAGTTTGGAAGCTGGGCCAGGATTTCCTGGGCCGCTTACTGCACTCAGGTCTGCCGAGTAGCACATGAGCCAAGACTCAAGGAATTACAAAGTGGTGTTTTGGTTTAGGTGATATTCAAAACATTTGACAACCCAGAAGGCAGAGGTGCCAAGCGGGAGAGACACAGGGCGTAGGCAACCTGAAGAGCCAGATGAGGTATGTTAGGGTGAATGTGGCCTTCCTGGCTCAGACAGGCCATGATGTGGGGTCAGGGGGGCGGCCGAGCACCCCGCTCCCTGTCTGGCTGGTTGGGACCAGCTAGCTCTTTCTGGGTCCTGGAAGCTTTCTTTATGATTGAGGAGCGAGGACCGTCTGCAGACAGACTGAGCGGGGGAGCTGGTGTTTTGGTAACATTTCTCACGTTTATCATCCACAATAATGATGATTAGTCATCATAATAATTAATAATTATTTACACTTGTGTGGTGCTTATTTGTTGAGTATCTACTCCATGCCAGGTGCTTCTTAACAGCTAACGTGGTTGTTGTTATTAGGTGCTGTTGAGTCATTTCAACTCTTAGTGACCCTGTGTGACAGAGTAGAAATGGCCTGTATAGTCTTCTAGACTGTAATCTCTACGGAAGTAGATTGCCAGGTCTTTCTCCCACAGAGCTTCTGGGTGGGCTTCAACTGCCAACCTTTCGCTTAGCAGTGTAGCAGTTAACCGTTTGCACCACCAGGGCTCCTTATAACAGCTAATAATTGTAGCCAAGGTTTACTGAGCTTTGCTGGGAACTAGTCCCTGCTGTGCTGAGTACTGTCCAGACATTACCTTGTATAATGCACACATCATCCCTTGAGAGACGGACACAATGTCCCTCTTACAGGTGAGGAAGCTCAGGCTCAGAGAGGTTAAGTAACCCTCCTAGGGGCACACAGTGAGGAAGTAGAAGAGGTGGTTCTCAAAATTCAGTTTTGTCAAACTCCTGCCTCAGGTTTCTCCCACCCTTAGCCTGACCCTTGGGCCTGTAGATTCCAGTTCCCAGGGGATCAGAGAGAAGGGTCAGGGCCTGGGGCGGAAGGCACAGAATGCTCAGGTCAGGGAAGGTTCCCTGACTAGCTCTTGGAGCCCTGAGTGAGGAGCGGGGCAATGGCCTGAGTCTGGCACCCAGTGGTGTCTGTGACCCAGGCCAGCTGGAAGCGTTAAAAGGACAGGGCTATTGAGTATAAGCTCATGGGAAATCTTTCCAGAAACCCTCAGAGCATGGCCTGACATGAATCTGAAGCCCCTGCACCAACACTGTGGCCGCTCACAAAGCCACCCCAGTTAAAAACAGGCTCCCCCGAGCTTGGCTATTACATATTTGGGCTTCCCACTGGGTTCATAGCTGCCATCAAGATTCCTCTACCACCCCTCTCCGCCCCCACCCTGTTCACAGCAGCTGGTGGGATGTCATCCTGCTGGGAGGCACACACAGAGACACACAGAATACCCTGGGGTTTTGCTCTGCAAATGCTGGGAAAACCCACTGGGTCAGTTTTTACTGTGCATTTTAATACAACTGAGAAAAACAGCCTGCTGGACTCAAGGGTTTTTGACGAAGGAGCTAGAGGATGCTGGTGGATTTCTTGCAGGCACAGAATGTTCGATTCCTGCAGGAAGACTTCCCTAACAGGGGCGGAAGGAAAGGCTCTCTCTCTATGTAATTTCCTGACTTGGTTAAACCGGGAAGGGTACAGGTGGTGTGGGCTGGTGTCCCTGGGAGCACAGCTGGCTCCTTCCGACTTCTGTGACCCACAAGGAGGAGGTGAGGATGGAGGAGCCGAGGGAGATCGGGTGCAGAGGGCACCCATCAGTAAACAGGCTGGCTGAGCACCTGCCCCTGGACACACGGCTGCACATGGTGCTGTGCTGTGGGAAGGCGTTAGCCGCTCTGCCACACCTGCCTGCTGCTCCTAGGACTGAGCTGGTCTCTATAGAGGGCAAACCAGCCGCTCCGTAAACAGCCCCGAACTACCTCTGTATCTCTGTCTCTGGGAATCCTTCCCCTGGTGCCTCCATTCCACCCAGACATGCGCCCACCCTACACTCTACCCCAGCAGGCCTCTCGCATCCCCTAACACCCTGCACGGCACGCCCATGCTCTCCTCACCTGCCTGTGCACACACAGGACCCCCGCTGGAACGCTGTTTCTCTGTCTACCTGCTGACTGTGATTGTCCTTCGGGGCCAGCCCTGCTCTTGCTGCTGGGCTGAGTGGAGCATGGAGGAGCGTCTTCTGCCTGCCCCCTGCACTCTCTACACGCCTGTTTCAGCACTCCCCACACTGTGTTAGAGCAATTCCTGTGTTTGCCCCCCTGCTGGATGGTGAGCCCTGTGAGGGCAGGGCCATCGCTGGGTCATTTGTGAATTGGTAATACTGGGACCAAAAAAAGCAAACCAAACCCATGGCCATCAAGTTGATTCTGACTCATGGCGACCCCATGGGTTACAGAGTAGAACAGCTCCATACGGTTTTCTTGGATGTAATCTTTATGGCAGCAAATTGCCAGGCCTTTCTTCTTTGGTATCACTGAGTGCATTCAATCTGCCCACCTTTAGGTTAGCAGTCGAGCACCTACCCTTTGTGCCCCCAGGGACCTGACAGGAACCAGGGGCACCCAATGTGAAAGGTCTGAAAGGCTGTGGAGTGAAGTGCCTGGTCTCCTACTCACCCTGACACAAGACCACCAATCCAGGAGTCAGCTCCTGAGGGATGAGCCGGAATTGGAGGGGTGGAGCAGTTGGGTGGCACCCTGTGGGACCAGGAGCTGGAGGCAGGATCTGAGTGTACCCTGGGAAGACAGAAGAGGCTCATGGAGCCTGTGTACTAATATGAAGACAAGGTAATGCCTTGCTTGGTAGGGCAGGCAGGTGGGAGGCTTTGGCACCCATCACCTTTTTTCTGGCCCAGGGGTGACACACGAGCCGACAGGTCACCCCGTCCCATGTGATGGAAACCCCCTGGCCTGGGCTTCAGTGCCCCGTGTCACCCACTTGCTGTGTGACCCCAAATAAATTGCTTCTCCCTCTGAGTTTAAGTTTCCAGTCTCTGACCTACTTACCACAGGGCTGGTGCGAAGAGAAATGGGGACAGTGAGTGCCAAAGTGCTTAGGAGCTGCCCGGGATACAGGAACAAAGTAAAGTTAGATACTAAACAGCACACGCACACTAGACTCCTGTGGAGTGGTCACCCTCTTGGAGCTCACTGACCCGGAAGCAACTTCCTGCTCCGCTACCGAAGATGCTGGAACCTGGGCCCAGCAAGGGCTGAGGGTCATACACTCTGGGGCTCACCAAGGCCAGCGCCCAGCCTTCAGGAGGTGGATACCAGTGGGGTACTGAGCTTCATTCCCTAATTATCCCCTTTCCCACTCTCTGTCTGCTGCCTTGGTTTCTCTTCTTTGTGTATGTGTATGTTTCTCTCTCTCTCTGTCTGCATCTCTCTCTCTCCCTCCTTTCCTATCTTTCTTATTCTCAACCATCCATCTCCTATTTATTGTCCCACTCACTTATCCATTCCTCATTCACTGCTAAACTGGCTCCTGCCCTCTAGGGTTTTCCCAGCCGTGCCCTGCATCTCTAAAGCTACCTACTCCAGCTTTCTGGGTACACAGAGGAAAACAATGGCCTGCACCAGCTCCTGGACTTTCAACTCATCAGCAAAGGCTAAAGGCCTATTGCTGCCGACGGATCTTTGGGCAGACATGGCAGTGGCAGCTGCCTGCCCTCCCCACGTGTCTGCTGTAGGGATACAATCAGCTACGAGCTGTGAGCCAGTCTTCCTGAGGGTCTTGGTGCTGATTGGTGTAGCCAGATGCCAGGCATGGCGATATGCCTTCCAGAGTGGGGTCTACTCCAAGAAGGAAGAAAAGAAAGCCCAGAGGCCACATTCTTCTGGGGAAAACATGCAATATTTTCTGTTTCACAACGCAGCTGGTGCCGTGATGGTTCTGTGACACGAAGAGGACATTGGGGCAGCTGGCGCTGGGTGGGAGTTACAGTAAACTCCTTTTGTTTCCTCATCTGTAAAATGGGGACAATAATGCCTATCTAATGGTGTTTTTCTTTTTTTTTTTTTTCAGGTTTGCGTAGACAAGTCAATGTATTGTACAGATCACAATACGTGCTCATAAATGTTTACTGTCATTATCATCATGTATATTATTACTGCCATTGTCATTGTTCTTGCTTTGTATGCCACCTATGCCACTTCTTGGCTGTGTGCCTTCACCTTTCTGAGCCCACTTTCTCCTTTATAAAATGGGGGCATGATACTTGCCACCCAGGGCTTTGGGAGCTAGTCTGTGTAAAAGCACCTTGCATGCTGCCTAACTTTTTGTAGGTGCAAAGCCAATCACTGTTCTCTTTTCCTTCTTCCCCCTTCCTCCTTCCATGTAAATAACCGTGCACTGAGGTGGGCACAGCAACTTGGCGGCAAATCTAGAAATAAAACCCAGACCTGGAGCCTTGTCCTTTCTCTCCGATAGACCGGGTCCCTTGGCAGAGAGCACCTGGTTTTGCAGCTCAGCGTGAGCTTCAGCTGCAGATTCTAAAGCTCTTTATCACCAAGAGGTTTCGTGTCTCTGATCCTTTACTGATCTGTGCTGATGGTACATATTACCTGGAGGAGAAAGAGCCCATCATAGTTTTCAAGCGTGGGAGCATTCCAGAGTGCCACAGACTTCCTCCAGCTGGATTTGCTTCCCATTTATTACCGTCTTAGTGAGCTAGAAAAGAAAGGTAGTACAGAAACATGAAATACTCTTTCTGAGCTCAATTAATTCCTGTCTTTAGGCAGGACTGGACTAGAAGACTGACTCATCCCACATGCTAAATTCTTCCTTGGGGCTCATCTGAGTGCGTTCTACCACTACGTGCATTTACTTTAAACCCCCCCACCCCGATTTTTTTTCCTTGTAAAGTGGAGACTGTCATTGCAGAATACCAGGAACAAACTCTTCCGGGAGACTACAACCCCCTAGGCCCTGCCCTTACTCAACCATCATGGTAGAGAATAGCTGAGATGCACCTCCTTCTGCCTTGAGGTCCTCCCTTAGAATTCATGTCTTTGCACATTTGGCCTGTAGGTGGCAGCAGCTCCCGAGCCCAGGAAGAAGATCAGCCTTCCGGAAAGAAGGGATCAGGGGAGGAGTCTGAGCCTGGGAGTAGGCCAGACGTGGAAGCACCTGGGGGTTAAAGGTGGGGCCAAGGACTCCAGAAAGAGTGATTAGTCTGGAGGGCAGATCAAGGCAGTGTGTCAGCTTTAGGGAGCGTCAGAGGAGGAAATTGTGGAGAGCTTGGCTCTAAAGCCAGATGCCTGGGTTCAAACCTTTGCTCTACCACTTACTAGCTGTGTGACCCAGGGCTAGTTACTTCAACTCCCTCTGCCTCAGTTGCTTCATGTACAAAATGGGTATTATAATCCACATCAAAGAATTCTTTGAAGATTAAGTTAGAAATTACTTGTCAAGTTAAGCACTCACTCAAGATTAACTACAATTCTAAGCTAAAAGTCAGCTGAGTCAAACAATCAAAGGATGCTATAAAAAAGTCCTTGTGGCTGCAGCGTCTGTTCCCAGTCATGGTCACCATCCAGCCTGGGAGTGGGGGATACAGCGGCAGCAGGGACCACAGAGCCAGAATCCAGGCACACAGCTGGGAACCGGGGTGACTCCAGGTGACAGACAAGCAGAGGCCCTGCGGGAGTCAGCCTGTGTATCTAAGCGCAGCAGCTCCCCCCTTCCTGACCTGGCAGGGGTTAATCAGCTGGCAGGGAGGTCCGGGGGCCTGCAGGATTGGGCAGGGGCTCTGGCTAAGTGGGAAGGGAGGGGACAGGGAGAAAACCAGCTGACGACAGGCCGCCCTCCACACGGTTAGCTCTTGACAGCACCTTTTCATTAAACTATCGCTTTTCAAAGGCCCCGGTCCCCAGTGTAATTGAGGCTTTGGTTCTCTTCACTGCTGTCTGCTTGTTTTCCAAAGAGCTGCCTCGGTGCCCCTCGGAGCCTCTGACAGATTTTCATAGCAACAATTATGGAATCCAAAGACTCTTCCGGGAGTGAGCATGGTGCAGCCCCTGCCCCCACGCTTTGAGAGGGGCGTGGATTTTATCACAGCTCAGTCTGCTCAGGCTGTGGGGGCTGGGGCTCAGGAATCACGAGAAGCAAACTGGTTCTTTCAAAAGAAAAAGACCGCTGGGCTCTAAAAAAAAAAAAAGGGCCCTAGGGGCCCCTAACTCCTGCGCCGTCTCCCCATTCTTCTCTTCTCTCTGCACACCAATATTATTTTGGCTTTGAACTTGAAGGTCCCATAAATGCATTCATTAGGCAGCTAGCATTTTATCAAGGAGGCTCCAACAACGTCGTCAAATCTCAGAGGCGCGGGCCTGCGTGGACTTTAAAGGCTGTTGGTTCTGGCTGCTATTTAATGAATGACTCCTTCACAACCTCTTCTGTGAGGGGTGTTGGCATCTCCTCTTGGGCCACTGAGGGTGGAGGACTCGTACTTTTGGAAGCTGTCAAGTATGCCATGTTTAGGTAGCTCGCACTGTTAATTGGTCCCTGGAACCTGGCGACAAGGCGGGCAGGCGCAGCAGCCCAGGGACACTTAAGCCACACTTGTATTCCCTACCAAGTGATGGACACATTGAGCAAGGCTTAGCAGAAACCCATCTTAAAACTCAGCTCTCCAGGAGCTGGAGGGAGGTGGGTTTGGGCAGGAGCATTCCAGGTACCATGGGGAGCAGAGGGTCACGAGGGTGTTCCTTGCTCCGTGCTGGGGAGGTGCGTGCACTCTCAAGGCACCCCACTTCTGCTCTGCACTACACACACCTAACCTGAGGCCTCCCCACCACCGTGGGACCTGGCTCTGATTTCTTGCATTTCAGAGCTAGAAAATGGAAGCCCAGTCTGGGTGCCTTCTCTCAGGTTCCAGGCGCCCAGCTGACTTTGTGGCTGGGCATGGGTTTCCTGAGGAAGGACGCCCCATCTGATGAGGCCTCTGCCACATTGGTCTTAGGTTGGTGTATGATGCTTAAAACCACTTGCCGTCGAGTCGACTCCAACTCATGGCGACCCATGTGTTTCAGAGTAGAACTGCTCCATAAGATTTTTAGTGGCTAATTTTTTAGAAGTAGATTGCCAGGCCTTTCTTCCGAGGTGCTTCTGGGTGGATTCAAACCTCTAACCCTTTGGTTAGCATCTGAGCCCATTAACCATTTGTACCACTTAAGGACTCTGCTGGATGCTTAGGTACCACCTTCATACGAGGGTGCTGTCACGCACCTGTCCCGGTGCTTGTCTGTTGCCAGGGGCTCTTTTACCATCCGCAGCGGACCCTCGGGAAGGCTGAGCTCTTTACCTGCCTCTTTCCAGCAAAATCATTCCCTGAGACGCTTCAGGGAGTGAACAGCTTCCTCTCCCCAGAGCCATTTCCCCTTCTTGGTTTCCCATTGGGCCCTGGGGGTGCTGAGAAGGCTGAGCCCCTCCCCGGGTACAGAGTGGGTGCTTCTGGCTACCTCACCCCATTACCTCTTGAGGATGACTCTTCTTTGGGGACAGCCACAGCCCCCAGCAGCTGCCTTTGCAGTGGCCTTGTCCTAGGGCTCCAGGGTGCCTGAGTTTCTCTTTCTGGCTCTGTGGACTTGGAATCTTCTAGTGGGGATGTTGGATTAGAGAGACCTGGGGATGTTGGATTAGGAGACCTGGTTGTAGATCTCAGTATTGCCATTTTCTAGTTGTGTGACTGCAGGCAGGTTCCTTTCTGAGCCTCAATTTCCTCAACGGTAAAATGAGGATAAAAAATTTAAAAATCATAATTAGTTAACACAAATATTTTACTCTGAGTTTCAGGTGTTATCCTCAGTACTTCACATAGATAACCTCACTTAGTCTAAATGGCTACTATTTTTTTTAACCTGTGTGTTGTAGATGGGTAAACTGAGCTCACACAGGCAATTAACAGCATTGCTGGGATCCAGGAAGAGTGGCTCCACAGGTTAACATTTATGTTATTCTTTCTCTCAGGAATGCACATATACAATCTAGTAAATAATGTCTACTTCACCAGGCGAGGAATAAAAGTGACAGTGTTTGTGTGTGTCAAGCTCGGACCTTGGCACATAAAAGATGCTCATTAAATCTCCTTTACCTTCTCCTTTCCTGACCCCCCTCATTCCTTTCTTTCCACCCTCCCACATGGGCACACACTGTGGCTGCAGCTAAGTGGAACTGTGGCAAAGAGGAAGGCTGGGGGATAGCATGTCTTTCCCTGCCCTCTCTCACTGTGCCCCAGGGGCATCCAGCACCCCGGAACACAGCAGGCCTGGGTCCAGTGTTCCTGGAGCTGACATATAACTCTGATCATTTCCCAGGCAGGAGAGTAGAAGGATGTAGCAATTGCCCACTGGTGGGTGTGAGTAGCCCTGAGGTCATTCAGTTCTTCCCATCTGCTCTGGGGAAGTTGTCTTTCTACATTTACATCCATTTCCTGATAGACACACTGGGGTCAGTGGTTATGTGGCATGGCTTCTGTGCCAGTAGGGAGCTACCAAGGAGCAGACCCACCGGTTGGGATCTGCGGGGTGGACTTCCCATCACATCACACACCCATGCAGATAACAAGACCTTAGGTAGAATTCGCTCCTGACCTCTTTCTCTTAGCTTCTCGAGTCCTCAACCAGCTCAGTCCCAAGCTATGGTTCCCCACAGACAGACAAAACCCTGCTGGAGCTCTGGGGACATTTCGAGAACCAGTTTGACCACAAAACCAGAAGCAGTTCTGTTAGGCCCTATCTGGGCGGAGTGGTCATGGTGGCTGTCAGACAAGGATCCAAATTAGTCACGGGAGAAACAGGAGCCAGGCTGGGGGTGGAAACAAGCCCGATGGGCCTGGTGATAGGCTTGGCTCCAGGCCCTGGGATTGGCTAGGGTAGGGGCAGAAGCTGTGTTGCAATTTCCCTGCAAATCAACTGGGTCATCGCTTGTGGGTGGCACTGCGCAGGGCTGCCAGCCCTCGTGTTTTTTTCTTAGATGTGGAGATGGTATCGCCCAACTGCCTTTAGCGTCGGGCTGTGAGATGAAGCTGGAGGGGAAGATGGGCCGATAGGCATTCTTGGCAGAGCTATTTGTTCTGGAGGCCTGAGGTAGAGGGGGACAGGGTGGAGTCAATGTTTGGACAAGTTGGAAGCAATTTTTGGAGGAGCCCTGGGTGAGAGGTCCCCCCTCCAGGTCAGAGTGAGGGGTTAGGAGAGAAACTTTTACCACCTCCCCTACTGGGACCTTTGCCAATGGTGACACACAGTAACAAACTCACTGGCCTGGGGCCGTCCCCTCCCATCTGGGCTATGAAGCCACCTCTTGGTTGGTGCCCTGAAAGGCAATGAGGTGTGGTGGGAAGAACATTAGCTTGGAGTCTGACCAACTTGAATTTACATCCCGGAACACTGGGTGACATTGAGTAAGTTATTTTCCCTCTCTGGACCAATTTTCCTCATTTCTGAAATGGAGATAATAATAGCTTCCTGGCAAGATAGTAATGTAAGTGAAGGGATGGTATACAGTAAGAGCTCATTAAAGGTCAGGCACATTTCCTCCCTCTTCTTAGAACAAACCCCCTCCTGCAGCCTCTGCCAGGTTCATCCTTTCCATCCCAGTCATTGGCCGAAAGCCCTCGTCGGCTGGCTGGCCCTGCCCAGGGCGAGGTGGGCAAACTTTCTCTGTGAAGGACCAGAAAGTAACATTTTTAGACTTTACAGGCCATCTAGTCACTATCACAGCTACTCAGCTCTGCCGCTGTAATGCAAAAGCAGCCATAGACAATCTGTAAATGAATGAGTGTGGCTGTGTTCCAATAAAACTTTATTTGTGCAAACAGGAGGTAGGTTGGATTTGGCCTGCAGGCTACAGTTGGCTGACCCCTTGCCTAGAGGTTCAAGTCCAAACATCCCCATGTATCTCTCAAGGGGCTTCCCCAGCCTGGTCTACTTTATCCATCCAATTGTGATTGCTCCCTTAATGTTCCCCAATCTGGTCCATCAGGACTTCTTTTTGTCCCTTGCCCATGAAATGTTCAGCCTTGTTTCCATGCCTTTGCTCATGCTATTCCCCCTGCTTAGAACACCTTTCCACTTCCTCCCTGCCCATCTAAATCCCACCCCCATTTAACCTCCCAGGGTGCCCTGTAGAATAAAGTGCTCAGACCAAGGTCTCTAGATTCTACATTGGACGAGCCCATCCTTCAAGTTCAAGCTCGGGTCGGCTGTACACAGGGATTCCTCCCTTTGCAGGACTCCCACAGTCTATGCAGTTGGTGCCAGGGTGGCCCTCCAGTGGATCCCTGAGTGTTGGATTGGTGTTCTACTCTTAGTTATGAGCCCTTGAGACTCAGTCCTCAGCTTTTCTACAGCCAGCTCACAACAACCTGCACGTTCGTCCTTCTTGAGATCTGTTGGCCCTCCTGCATATATGCATTCTGGAAAAGTCTCCAGCACTATCTCTTCAAATATCGCCTCCCTCCCATTTTCTTCTTCTTTTCTTCTGGAACTCCAGTTAATTGTATCTTAACCTATCTATCATATTTTCCTTTTTGGGAGGTGGGGGCTTTCCTGATGCATTTTGAGTTACTTCTTTCAAATCTCTCTTCTAATTTCTTAATTTTTTCTTTTTTTGTGTCTAATGCATCCATTAAATTTTAAATGTTAATGATTGTATCTTTCATTTCTACAAGTTCTATTTGATCCTTTATAAAATCTGCCCATAATTTCTAAAAGTTTCTTATTCCTTGCTCAATTTTTCATTCCATCTTTTATTTCTTTAAACTTGCCATATATTATTATTTTCTAATCTATCTCATTACTCTAATATTTGAAAGTTTTGAAATTCTTAATCAGTGGTTTTCAGCTGGGAGCGATTGTTTTCCTCCAGGGGACATTTATCAATGTCTGGAAACATTTTTGGTTGTCATGACTGGGGACAGGGGTGCTACTGGCATCTAGAGTGGGTGGAGGCCAAGGATGCTGCCAAACAATTTACAGTGCACAAGACAGCCCCCACCCCACTCTCCTCCCCCACAGATTTCGGCCTCTCTGAAGTTGAGAAACCCTGGTTTAGATCTGTT
Source organism: Elephas maximus indicus (assembly GCF_024166365.1). Taxonomy (NCBI): domain Eukaryota; kingdom Metazoa; phylum Chordata; class Mammalia; order Proboscidea; family Elephantidae; genus Elephas; species Elephas maximus. Next base: position 60,705,425 of record NC_064831.1, on the reverse strand, counting down.
GCTTATGGTCTCTGCTGGCTCTTGCTCACGGTGGCTTAACTGCTTTGAGTATGGTGTTTGTTAAGTTTCTCTTTGAGAAACCAGGGGGGCCCGAATTTTACAGAGAGGATTTGCATTTGCTTCTTCTAGACGGCAGGGGGCACCACCAACCTGGAACCATTTTACCTTTTTGCTTGGGGCTTCCCTTACCATGTGGGTAACATACATTCAAACTCCAGATTCACACCAGAGATGGCAAGATGAAATTTTGTGCACTAGACTTTGATGCCTTAGAACTGATGTTCACATGTTGAATTAGGACTTCCCCACATTGACTAACAAGTGAAGATTTGAGCCTGTACGAAGTCACCGGTCACTGCCTGTCAGCCGAGAGTGCGGTTTCAGTCCTGCGTTCTGCGTTGTGTATGCACTTGGGTGATTACGTGATAGTATTCCGCCCTGCATCATTTCCTGAGGGTGAGTAGAAACTTGGGTAAATGCAAATACTGGAGATAGGAACAGTAGGTTTCATACTCTTAATACAGTTGGGCCAAATGGAAATCGCTTGGTATGACCAAGGCCATGCCTCTGGAACACCCGCGCTGTGCTCCCTCGACTGGGGTGTGTCTGCTGTGTGCTCAGCTACAGGAGACAGAAGGAAATCAAAGAACAGGGCAACACGCTGAAATTACGTCATCAGAAACGGCGTTAAAGAGGCAAGGCCTAGCTAGGGATCTTGCAGCATAGGTCCGAAATCCCTTCCCCTGCAATTCCAAAATCCGAAAAGCTCTCAAAACCGAAAGTTAATTTCATCAGTTTAGCACAAACTGATTTGGCAGCAGAATCTGACCTGACATGTGGCTATTTATGGTCTTTATTTGAGCAGGAATATTTTACTGCAGAAATATTGTGTTTGGTTATAAGGTGCTGCTCCAGACTCTGCTAAGAGTGTTATTGTAACATACCAGTTTTGCACATTAGCACGTGCAGAAATCATAAAAATTCTGATTTTCAAAACACATCTGGTTCCCAGGGCTCAGGATAAGGGGTTATTAACCAATATTATTAACTTTCAGGGAACGAATTCTCCTCATCCCCCCAAAAAAGCGTGTGCACACACACACACACACAGGTGTGCAAAAATACTTTGAATATGTATACATTTCAGCTGACAAATGTTTTCAAGTGCATGTTAAATGACAGTAGGGATCGTATCTAGGATGATTATTATCATCCTGAGCCTTGGTGGCACAGTGGTTAAAGCACTTGGCTTCTAACAGAAAGGTTGGCAGTTCGAACCCACCAGCAGCTTAGCCGTGGAAACCATATGGTGAAGTTCTCCTCTGTCCTATAGGGTCACTACGAGTTGGAATTGACTTGACGGCAATGGGTTTGGTTTTTGGTTTTATTATCATCATGAGGCAAATGTACAAGGATTTGAGTGGAATGAATTTCTTTGAGTTGCTTTCTTACCCCTGGAACATGGCTGCACATCTATTTAGTGCCAAGTGTATGATGAAGGAATAATTCTTTAACAAATCTTTAGTTAGCATCAGAGATTTTGTCAAAATCTTTGTTTTAACAATTATATCAAGAATACATGAATACAACCTTATTATTAAATATATATATATATATAAAAACAATGTAAGATGGAGTACAGGAAACTTCCCTCTTAGCATCCCCTCCCCAGAATTAACTCCTGTGAGCACTTGGAGGACATTTTCCTACCTCTTTTCAGGACATTGATATACATATTCACGGAGTTTAACACACTTGGGGTGTTTTTTTTTTTGTAAATAGGAAACATTTTGTTCACTTAATTCAACATCCTTTTATACTGGTACATGTCGATCTGCTCATTCCATGGAACAGAAATACCATGGTTTAATACAATTCCCCTCTTAAGTAGATTTCTAGAAGTGATACTGCTGAGTCAAAGGGCACGTACTTTTTAAATTTTGATAAGCACTGCCAATTGCCTTTCAATAACCCTCCACCAACTTGCAGTACATGAGAGTGATTGTTGCCCTGATTCTTTGTTAACACTTGCTATTATCAGTCTTTTTTATTCTTACCAATCTGATAGGCAAAAATAAAACCTTATTATTGTTTCAAAATGTTTTCCATCTTACTTGTAAAGATGAACATCTATTCTTCCTTTATTTGTGTTTTGGACATGGGTGTTTCTTCATTAATGAGTTGTTTGTTTGTAGTCTTTGCCCATTTTTCTATAGTACTTTACTTAGTGATTTTTAGGAGCTCTTTATATATGCTTGTATTAACTCTGTTGTCTTTTTTTTATTGTGGTATAATTTAAACACAGTCATATATGCAGATCTTAAGTTAGAATGTGAAGACCTCTGACAAACGTATACACTCATGTCATCATCACTCAAATCAAGAACTAGAACAGCCCCAGTACACCTGAAAGTTCACTTGGACTCCTTTCCAGTCAGTAACCCCCAAGGCAACCACTGTACTGATTTCTATCACTAGAGATTAGAGTTGTCTTTTCCTGAACTTCACATAAGGGAATCATACAGTTTAACTCTTTTTTTTTGTGTGCGTGTCTAGATTGTTTTGCTCAATATGTTTCTTTTGAGTTTCATCCATGCTGTTACATTTATCTATAGTTTGTTCCTTTTTAATTCATTGTGTGAATATGCCACACATTGGTTATCCATTCCCCTACTGATGGACAGATGGATTGTTTCCATAATAGGCTATTATGAATATATAAACATTTGTATACAAGTCTTTATGTGAACATATGTTCTCATTTCTGTTGGGTATAGACCTAAGAATGGAATTGCTGAATCACAGGGTAGGCATAAGAACCTCTGGGTGGTGCAAGAGGTTAACATGTCCAGTTGTTCATCAAAAGGTTGGCGGTTCCACCCGGAGGCACCTGGAAAGAAAGTCTTGGTGGTCTGCTTCCGAAAACATCAGCCATTGAAAACCCTACGGAGCACAGTTCTACTCCAGCACACAGGGGTCACCATGAGTCAAAAGTGACTTGATGGCAATGGGCAGGATAAGTATATGTTTAAGCTTTATTTATTAGAAACTATCAAACAGTTTTTCACCAAAGTGATTGTATGTCTTATTTTTTATCTTGTCTCTTAACATTGATTATGGTATTTGCATTGGGCAAATCTGCTTCAAAAGACCTCTTTATTGTGTTAAAAGCAAAGTTGTCACTTTAAGGACTAAGGGCTCAAGCCATGGTGTTTTCAATCATATATGCATGCAAAAACTGGACGATGAGTAAGGAAGACTGAAGAAGAATTGAGGCCTTTGAATTATGCCGTTGGCCAAGAATGTTGAATATACCATGGACTGTCAGGAAAACAAACAAATCTCTCTTGGAAGAAGTACAGCCAGAATGCTCCTTAGAAACGAAGATGGCGAGACTTCCTCTTACATACTTTGGATGTGTAATTAGGAGGGACTAATCTCTGGAGAAGAACATCATGCTTGGTAAAGTAGAGGGTTGGTCAGCAAGAAAGTGGAAGACCCTCAACAAGATGGATTGAGCCAGTGGCTGCAACAATGGGCTCAAGGATAACAACGATTGTGAGGATGGCGCAGGACCGGGCAGTGTTTCGTTCTGTTGTACACAGAGTTGTTATGAGTTGGAACTGACTAGACGGCAGCTAACAACACTGACAACAACAATGGTATCTTTTGTCATAGAGATGTTCTAAATTTTTATGAGGTCGCCTCAGTTTTTTCCTTTGTGGACCCTGGGATGTGTGTCTTGTACAAAAAGTTTTAAAAAAAATTTTAAAGAGTTTTATAATGTTCATCGAGTGTGTTTTTTACATTTTGCTCCTTAATCTACCTAGAACTTAATTTTGTGTGTGATGTGAGATGGGAAAACTTTAAAGGTGTAGATTTAACTAACAATTATCAAGTACTCTGTGTCAGGGACTTTCACATACATTGTTTTATTTAATCCCAGACCAAACTGGGTAAGGTAGGCATTGGTACCCATTTTACCCATGGGGAAATTGAGGCTCAGAGAGGTTAGCTGAATAGTTCAAGTCACACATCTAGCAAGGACAGGACCTAAGACTCAAAAGCAAATTTGTCTGATTTAAAATTGTTTTCTCCTCCATAACTCTAGACTTGTACCTACATCCTTAATATTAATTCTGTAAGAAAGAAGAGGAAATAAGAACACACATATGCATGCACATATATCAGTATATACATAGATATCAAGAAATGTAAGAAGAATAAACTGGAAATGAATGGAAGATGGTGGGAACAGGTAAAGATTTACAGGAGTAAAGATTCTCCAAACATGATGCTTAACATAGCTTTGAACCATGTATATGACCTGTATGTTCAAAAAATTAAATTGAATTAAATAAAAAATGGAAAATAGTGCACAAACAGAAACATATGAACCTAACTGGATTCATTTGAGAGCATAATCACACAGCAAAAAGAATGATTTCAAATAACTTTTGAACACAGTACTCTGACCTTACATCCAGGGTAGGAGATATTCCAAGGACAAATAAAACTGCAAAGAAGTCTTAAGCTTTTATCCAGATTTTCTGGATAAGAGAAAAGAGATTCAAATATAAAATTAAAAAAAAAAAGTTAAGAATGTTAAATGTGAACTGGTAATATTCTAAACTCATTTTATTTTTCCTAGCTCTGTCCCCTGAAAGTGACTAGAAGCAATAACACCCCAGAAGCAGTGAGACCCCCTAGTGCCCAGATCTTGATTTCTAAATACCATTTCCCACTAAAAGGAACTAGAGATTTTTTGAGAAATAGTTGATTCCAGATCTAGGCAAGGGAAAGTACAAGGTAGACCTGGGACATATTCTTGTTCCAAGAAGCAAGGATTTGCTTAAAAACTAATGGGTTCATGTCAAAAGGATGCAGGAGCTGACTTTAGGTGGGCTTCTCTCGCTAAATCTGGGACTACTGAACACCAAGAAGAATAATGGCTATGGTTAATTATAATACATTAAACATTAAAAAAAAAATCTGTCATAGTAAATGAGAGAGAGAGAGAGAGAGAGAAGGAAAGAAAGAGAGACAGAGGAAGTAAGGGGGTGGGTGGGAAGCTCTTCTTTACAAAAGAATGCCAGTCCATAAATGTAGAATAACTGATGAAATTAGAGAGTTGTCATTTTGTACCCTCCAGTGTAATTCTTGATTCAGGCAAAGATTATCATCGATAGATGTTAAAAACCATTTGGGGAAGTATTGTTGAGAAACTAGATATTTGTGCAGTTGCAAAGTATCATCCCCCCAGATTACTTGCTGTAATGGATTGAATTATGTCCCCCCCAAAATGTGTGTATCCACTTGGTTAGGCCATGATTCCCAGTATCCTATAGTTGTCCTCCATTTTGTGATTATAATTTTATGTTAAAGAGGATTAGGGTGGGATTGTAACACCCTTACCAGGTCTCATCTGAAGCCAATGTAAAGGCAGTTTCCCTGGGGTGTGGCCTGCACCACCTTTTATCTCTCAAGAGATAAAAGGAAAGGGAAGTTAGCAGAATGGGAGGACCTCATACCACCAAGAAAGGAGTGCTGGGAGCAGAGCGTGTCCTCTGAACCCAGGGTCCCTGCGTGGGGAAGCTCCTGGTCTGGGGAAAGACTGATGAGAAGGCCGACAGAGGAAGATAGCCTTCTCCCGGAGCTGACACTCTGAATTTGGACTTTTAGCCTTCTTTACTGAGAGGAAATAAATTTCTTTTTGTTAAAGCCATCTACTTGTGGTATTTCTGTTATAGCAGGGCTAGATAGCTAAGACACTTACTAAATACAAAGGGAAAAACATACCCCTACAATAGAGAGATGTGGTGGTCATGAGCTTAGCCAGCTGAAAAAACTTTTTTGTTAGGTGCTGTTGAGTCGGTTCTGACCCAAAGTGACCTGCCCGGTCCTGTGCCATCCTTACAATCGTTGCTATGTTTGAGACCATAGTTGCAGCCACTGTGTCAATCCATCTCCTTGAGGGTCTTCTTTTTCGCTCACCCTCTACTTTACCAAGCATGATGTCCTTCTTAAGGGATTTGTTCCAGAGGACAATATGTCCGAAGTATGTGAGATGACGTCTCACCATCCTTGCTTTAATGAGCATCCTGGCTGTACTTCTTCCAAGAGAGATTTGTTCGTTCCCCTGGCAGTCCAGTATATTCAACATTCTTCACCAACACCACAATTCAAAGGTGTCAATTCTTTTTCAGTCTTCCTTATTCACTGTTCAGCTTTCGCATGCATATGAGGTGATTGAAAACACCATGGCTTGGGTCAGGCATACCTTAGTCCTTAAAGTGGCATCTTTGCTTTTTAACACTCGAAACAGGTCTCTTACAGCAGATTTGCCCAATACAATTTATTTGTTTTCTCAACTGCTGCATCCATGGGCATTGATAGTGGATCCAAGTAAAACAAAATCCTTTTCAAGTTCAATATTTTCTTCATTTATCGTGATGTTGCTTATTAGTTTAGTTGTGGGGATTTTTGTTTTCTTTATGTTGAGGTGTAATCCATACTGAAGGCTGTGGTCTTCGATCTTCATCAGCAAGTACTTCAAGTCCTCTTCACTTTCAGCAACCAAGGTTGTGTCATCTGTATAATGCAGGTTGTTACTGAGTCTTCCTCCAATCCTGTTGCCATCTTCTTCTTCATATAGTCCAGCTTCTCGGATTATTTGTTCAGCATAAAGATTGAGCAAACTTACCATCATTAATTAGCAATAGGACAACCTGCCATCACAGGCCTCTGGGTAAAAGTGATATAAACAACAGACCATTACTTCTGAGGCATTCTTGCCAAAAGTGTTTAACCTGATTTAATTAAGCCTTTAGACCTACTACTCTCTTGATCGCAGGATTTATAGGGGACCGTGGATCAGGTTAAGCGACAGCAAGAGAAAATAATCAGGCAAATTCACAGTGTGGGCTATTCTGTAAGACAATTGGCTTAGACTCTTCAAAAAAACCAATGTTGTGGGATGTGTGTGTGGGTGGGGGCAGTAGGGGGTGTGTGGAAAGCCAGGGTCATTTTAGCACAAAAGAGACGTAATATCCACAAGGAATGTGGACAACTTCATAGGATCCTGCTAAAAACAAAAACAAATAAACAAAATTCTTGAGAGACAAATTTGGAACAATTGGGAAAAGTGGATATGAACTGAAGATAGATGCTACAAGGAATTATTGTTCATTTTCTTAGAAGTTGTCTTAGTTATCCAGTGCCGCTATAACAGAAATACCACAAGTGGATGGCTTTAACAAGAGAAATTTATTCTTTCACAGTCTAGGAGGCTAGAAGTTTGAATTTAGGGTGCCAGCTCCAGGGGAAAGCTTTCTCTCTCTGTTGGCTTTAGGGGAAGGTCCTTGTCATCAATCTTTCTCCATCAAGGAGCTTCTCAGTGCAGGGACCCCAGGTCCCAAGGACATGCTATTCTCCTGGTTCTTGTTTCTTGATGGTACGAGGTCCCCATATCTCTCTGCTCATTTCTTTCTTTTATATCTCAAGAGACTGGCTCAAGACACAACCTAATCTTATAGACTGAGTCCTGCCTCATTACCATAACTGCCTCTAATCCTATCTCATTAACATTATAGAGGTAGGATTTACAACACAAAGGTAAATCACATCAGATGACAAAATGGTGGACAATCACACAATACTGGGAATCATGGCATAGCCAAGTTGACAGATACTTTTGGGCGACACAATTCAATCCATGACAGGTGAGATAATGGATTTGTGATGATGTAGGAGAAGGTCCACTTTAGCAAATGCATGCTGAGGGACTGGGGGGTGAAGTGCCACAGTGTCTATAACTTACCTTCAAATGGTCAGGCAAAAACAAGAGTTTATTGAGTGAGATAAAGCAAATATGATGACGTATTATCATTGTTGCACAGGGCAGGAACCAGAGTGAGGCCAAGACATGCTTAGGGCATCTCAACACTTAAGGACGCCCTTACTCTCATGTGCCGGCTCTGTGTTTGCATGACCCTGAGAATGAGCGCCTCCTTAAATGCTAGGCCCAAGCTCCTGGCTCTCCTCATTCTAATGCTGGCCTTGTTGTTGGATCTGGGTAGCAGGCAAATGGGTGCTCATTATGTTATTCTTTCAAATTTTCAGTACGTTTCAAAATTGATCACAATAAAAAAATTGAGGAACAAAAATATCAGGTAAAAAGCCGGGTATAATGCTAGGTATAAACGTCAGATATGAAAATGATACAGTTTCAAAAGTGAGTAGAGTCATACATACATGCGTCCAAAGGAAGCTCTCTGGAATCCTGGCCCTTGGTAGGGTAGCAAAAACACCAGCAAGAATGTCAGGTGACATGGGCTAGCACCAACAGTCTTGTGACCATAGTGTGTTCACTTCTCCTCTCTGAGCCTTGGTTTTTCCACTGTAAAATAATCTTTAGATTTACCCTAGTGGCGCAAATGGTTAAGCACTCGGCTGCTAACTGAAAGCCTGGCCGTTTGGACCCACCCAGCTGTTCCATGTGAGAAAGGCCTATAGGTCTGCTCCCGTAAAGATTACAGTCAAGAAAACCCTATGGGGCAGTTCCACCCTGGGGTTGCTATGAGTCGAAATTGACTTGACACCACCTAACAACAGGTTTACCTTGGTCCTGCGCTGTTCTAAGACTGGTTTCCTGAAAGGTAATACCCCCAAAAGGGAGGCTGCGCAGAAAGGCTTGGCTCCCCTCTCACCTGCCATTCCGGTGGAGGAGTTGCAAGGAAGTGCCCTCCTGTTCTGGGGACTCACCTTTCCTATCCTGACCTCCAGGAGCAGGGTTCTGGTGGGGGACTCAGCCATGCCTAGTGTCCCACAGGTTATGTTGATTTTGTCTGAGGTGTGGTGGATGAAACAGCTCCTGAGGGTCCTGGTTGGGGCGACACCTCCACCTGGCTCCTCCAGGACCCAGGGGGCCATGGTGCTTGTGTTTGGATGTGTGGAATAAAAATAACAAGAGGAACCACCAACATTTGCTGAGCACTACTATACCCAATCACTGTGTTAAAACCTTTACCTGCATTCTCTCATTCAGCTCCCCTAACGCCCTCTGAAGCGGCAACTATTATTGGGCCCAGATTACTGAGAGGAGCCCTGATGGTGCAATGGTTAAGTGCTCAGCTGCTAACCAAAAGGTTGGTGGTTCAAACCCACCCAGCAGCTCTGTAGCTCTGTAGGAGAAAAGACCTAGCGATCTGCTCCTGGAAAGATTACAGCCTAGAAAACCCTGTGGGGCAGTTCTACTCTGTCACGTTGGGTTGCTATGAGTAGAAAATCAACTCAATGGCACCTAACAACAACAACGTCACTGAGAGGAAATGGAGGGTCAGAAACATTGGTTTACTTGCCCAAGTCATACCCAGCTCATAAGTGGTGGGGCTGGGCTTTGAACCTGTGACATCTGATCCCAGAGCCTAAGCTTTCCATGACCAGTAAAACAGTTGCTAGTGAGTCGATTCCAACTCATGGTGACCCCATGTGTGTCAGAGTAGAACCGTGTTCTGTAGTGTTTCCGTTGGCTAATTTTTTAGAAGTAGATCACCAAGACTTTCTTCCAAGGCACCTCTCGGTGGGTAGACTTGAACCTCCAACCTTTTGGCCAGCAGTCCAATCTGTTTGCACCACCCAGTGACTCCCCTAATTTCATTCAGGCTGTGAAGGGCAGGCGTGGGAATTGCTGTCGTTGAATACCTACTGTGTGCTACGCCTTCAAAGCACAGAATCCATATCTTACCTTGTTCTTACAGACAACCCTGTGTGGAAGGCACTCTGTTCTCAGCACTGTGGTAGAGAAGAGGAAACTGAGGCCCAGGGAAATGAATTTGCTCAAGCAACACATAGCCAATAAGTAAGAGCCAGGGTTCATGCCAGCTCTACCTGTAGACCGCCCACCCCTTTCCTCCCAAAGGTGAGACTCCTCATAGGGGCCTGTGTTTTGGGCCCCCCTTTCATGTGCTTCTCTGAGGCGCATTTAAGCCTCATGGGGTGAGAGGAGCAGGAAAGGCCTGTTTCTGTTTAGGAAAATAAGCTGGGGAGATAAGTGGCCCAGGTGGGGCGTTGGGCAGAGTCTGGCTGTGCCTTTGCAGGCATGAGCCACAGCCTCCTCTTGGCTGCCATTGGCACCTCCTCTTTTGCAGAGCAGCGGCCTGGCTCTGATGCCCCATGGAGGAAGGAACTGGGAGGACGGAGGAAGTAGAAGTGGTCAGTGCTGAGGGAGGACACTCAAGGTAGCCTGAGGGATTCCAGGAAAAGGGCCCAGATGTAGACAGAACTTTCTGGCAACCCTCATGTGTCCAGGATGGGAAAGTCACTTGTTTCCTGCTTCCCTGGAGGCCCTGGCCAAGCAGAGGGGAACTGGGTCGGGATCTCTGCTGAGGGGACAGTAAGTCTTGGTCTCACTGTTTTTGAGTGTCCCTTGTGGGCCTATAAGGAGCAGTGGTGGCGCAGTGGTTAAATGCTCAGCTGCTAACTAAAAGGTCAGTGGTTTGAACCTACCATCTACTCCATAGTAGAAAGATTTGGCAGTCTGCTTCTGTAAAGACCACCGTCTTGGAAACTTTCTGGAGAAGTTCTACTTTGTCCTACAGGGTTGCAATGAGTCAGAATTGACTGGATGGCAGAGAGTTTTGTGGGTCTGTGTTGGACCTTGTCCTGTGAGGGACCACAGGGTGGAGGGCTGGCATTCCCTGGGCAGTCCAGCTGTAGAAAACACCCAGGCTCCCGGCCTCTCCACCTCAACAGTTGTGAACCACTCACTTCCTGCGATGCTCAGAACCAGACAGAGCAAAACTGGCTAAGTCTGGTTTAAACCAGTTCCTGTCAGCCCTTGCCCACCTCCTTGCTCCTGCCCATCTGCTCAGGCTTGTAGTTGATGTCCATTCTGATTGGCTGGTGCCTGGGCCTCTGCAGGTTACTTATTTTCCTGGGGCTGAGCACTCTTGTGACTGCAGGTCGTGGGAGGGGTCCTGGGGACGCCAGTTCTGGTGGAGGGGCTTGAACTGGGGATGGGAGGCAGGGGGGATTCCCTGAGGGAGGAAACATAGCAATAGTCCCTTTTTAGGGGATGCCTCCAGCCAGGGCCTGAGTGGAGGAGCTGTTAAGGGTGCTACCCTGGGTCTGATCAGCCCTCCCATCTTCCATCTCTAGGTAGAGCAGGCCAGGACTCGCAAGGGGAAGGATCTGCTGTCCTTTGGTGTATTTCTGGGGAGAAAGCTGAGTTCCTGTGACCCCCTCTAGGCTTTGGGATCCAAAACACTTCACAGGGGATCAAGCTCTTACTTGGGATCCAAGGTATGACAGTATGAGCGTGAGGAGAAGGAGAGGGCCCTGTCTAGGGACTCTGACATGAGAGGCAAAGCAGAAGGCAGGGTTTTCTGGCAGATGGTTAGACCCAAGTCCTAGCCTGTGCCTGAGTTGGAGGTGGTGAGTCTGTGAATTACCTGCCCCCAGCAGGACAGTGAGATTCAAGGGAGGCAACCTTACTTGCCTGGATCCATCCACCCACCCATACACCCATCTACCCACACATCCACCCATCTACCCATCCATCCATCCACCCACTCACCCACCAACTCATCTATCCACCCATCCATCTATCCATCCATCCATCCATCCATCCATCCATCCACCCACCCACCCACCCACCCACCCACCCACCCACCCATCCATCCATCCATCCATCCATCCATCCATCCATCCATCCATCCATCCATCCATCCATCCATCCATCCATCCATCCATCCATCCATCCATCCATCCATCCATCCATCCATCCATCCATCCACACACTCATCATCATCATAAAGTGACTGCTATATGTCAGACACTGTGCTAGACTTTGGGAACAAGAGGCAAATTAAGATATGGTCCCTCTTTTCACAGCCTGCAGGGGAGATAGCCAGGTAAACTAATGATTTTGATGGAAAGGATATGCAAAGTATAAGGCCGCATGGTCAAACCTGGTGGTAGGGCTGGGGGTGAGTTCTGCCCTGGGGGCCAAGGTAAGTCTTCACAGAAGGAAAAACATTTGAGCAGAGTCCTGAAGGATCAGCAGACAGAAAGGCAATGGAAGAGCATTACAGGCATGGAACTGGCAGGTGCAAAGGCATTGGGGCATGAAAGAGCTGGGTATGTGGTGTGCCTGGCAAACAGTCTGGTGGGACGACCACATCAATGGAGCAACTGGAAGGAGATGATGCTGATAAGGTAGGCTGGCACCAGAGTGAGGAAGACTTTGAATGCCCTGCTAAGGAGTGAAGATATTGTCCCATAGCCTGGAGTATTGCCAGGTCCTTGCCTTTTCTCCGTGCCTCAGTGTGTCTGTCTGCATTTTGAGTGTGTCTGAGCTACCAGCCTATGCCCGTGTTTGGCTCTGCAGGCTTCCAGGCATCTACCCATGTCCCACCCACCCTGGCCACTGCTGTCAGAGGCTCAGGGTCATGTCCACACTGAAATAACACGGAGGTGAGGAGACACCTTCCTGGATGTCTGAGAACTGACCCTCATGGCAGGCAGCCTGTGGCCTGAGGTGTGTGAGGAGCCCTGGGAGGCTCACCCTGGAAGGGGCTGGCCAGGGCTCATCTTTATTGTAGTCACATCCCCACCCTCACCACACACAAGTGAGTTCTTCCAAGTGGGTTCATTATCTCTGCTCAAAAACGGCTGAGGAGGAAGCCTTCGTTTGAGCTCCCTTGCCGGAGTGGGGAACAGCCTGCGGCTTTCCTCCCCCTGCAGAGCCGCCATTGTTACTGCTCCCCAACTTCTTGGCACAGCGCCGCAGCACCTTGTTATCTCAGGCTCTGTGCTGTCACCTTTTATTACAAAACCTTCAGAAATTCTCCGAATAGTCTCACCGGTTATCGCACTCACCACAATGTGCTTGCATGAGCCTCCCTCGGCCTGAACCACAGGGCGACCACAGCGTGCATCCAGCAACTTCTGCTCTGAGAGCTTCAGGCCCCTTCCCCTCTCCTCCCCCAGGCTAGCCAAGCCTTCCTTTCTCTCTGTCTTTTTCTTCTTCTGAATCTTAGAAGCTGAATGAAGCCAGCAAAGTCCCAGGGGGTGGCAGGCGAGAGCCTCTGAGGCATGTCCAGGGAGGGGACTACAGAGACCAGGGAAGGCCTGAGAGGGCTCTGTTTGGAAGAAAGATGGGTGGGGGGAGGGGAGGAGAGGGAACTGGAGGAGATGAGAGGGGGCATGCGTGGCCGCTGAATCGACCTATTCTTCCCACTGAGTTCCCTCTGGCACAGAGCCTTCCAGAAAGCATGCCTCAGCCAGGGGGCCTCTCAGGAAAGCAGGGGTGGGGGTGGGGGTATGTGTGTGTGTGTGTGAGAGAGAGAGAGAGTGAGAGAGAGAGAGAGAGAGAGAGAGAAAGAGAGGATGTGTGTGGGAGGGAGAGACAGAAACCCAGTGTGACAGAGCCAGAGAAGAATTTATGTGAGAGAATGAAAACAAGAGAAAGAAACGTCTAAATTATTCTATCCTCTTTCTCTGATGTCCCTTTTCCCAGTGACTATCATGAAAAACAAAACAAAACAAAAACCGGTTGCCGTGAGGTTGATCCAACTCATGGCGACCCCACGTGTGCCGAGGTGAACTGCTCTACAGGGTTTTCAACGGCTGATTTTTCAGAAGTAGGTCACCAGGCCTTGCTTCTGAGGTGCCTCTGGGTGGGCTGGAACCACCAACAGTTTGTGCCACCCAGGAACTTCCAGGGACAATCAGAGACTGCTTTATAGTAATTGCTTGGAAAATGTTTACCGAACAAATAAATCAGGGTTTGGCATTCTTCATCCTTAGAGACGGATTAGGACCAGCAAGTATGTTAGAGGTTCAGGGGTCCCTTGTCCCTTCTTCCTTCCAGGGTTCTGCCAGTGAAGCTTAACGTGGGAGCCACAGCTCAAAGAAGGCAAAGTCTCGGCACATTGAAGGCTGCCTGAGCCCCCAGCATCCTTGGGAACAGGGAACATGAAGCCCTCACCCGTGAGCACAGGAAGTGAGGGACGGAAGCACCCACGTCTGTCACAGCCACGGTCCCCATCAGAGACCCCAGCCCAGAGATGTTGGCCTCACCACTCAGATAGTGGGAGAAGAGGCTCCCTCCCCACTTGTTCCTGACTGCGGGACAGGGGACATCCACTCTGTATGAGCAGGGTGGTGGTGTGGTGAGCAGAGGGGTGGCATTTCCTCTTCTACAACTTCACGTTTTTAAACCCAAGTGCTCCTCCTTTAATGGAGAAACTGTGGATTATTCACATTCTAAGAGACATGAGTACAATCAGTTCGGCGTCTGCTTATCACCTGGTTGAGAGATGATTGTAATATAAAAATAATAATAACAACGTGTATGAGTCTCCACAGTTTATAAGTCACTTCCTCATCCAGTATCATAGCTGAGTTTCCCATCAACCCTGAGGAGTCGGTATGTTTATTCCCATTTTACAGATGAGGAAATGGAGGTGACTTGCTTAAGGCTACACAGTATTGCCAGTTACAGATCAGGTCTGGCCAGACTTCAAATCTCAAACATGAGATGAGCTGGGCTAGAGGGCTCTTGGGCTGAGAGAAGAAAAGGGCAAGAACATTGAGGGTCAGGATCACAATTTAGGCTTGGGGAATCCAGGATGGCAAAGGCACCATGGGCCTGGGTCTGATTCTTACTGTTTTACATGTCTCCAGAGAAAGGCACATGCAGGTTTACATACAATTTCAGGGGGCTCAGAAACCCTCTGATGTTCACTCAAGGAGAGGGAGAGGGGTCTGGAAAGGGAGGGAGACAGTACTGAAGCCAACAGGTAGCTTGGCCCTTCCTGACCTCCAGGCGAGATTCTTTGACTCACTTAGGGTTAGAGCCATTTCTGAGAAAACGTGATTTTTCCTTCCAAGCCCGACACAAAAGATGTAGGATTCTGGGTTGTCATGGATTGAACTGTGTCCCTGCCAAAATATGTGTCAACTTGGTTAGGCCATGATTCCCAGTATTGTGTAGTTGTCCTCCATTTTGTGATTGATATAATTTTCGTATACGTTGTAAATCCTAATCTCTGCCTGTGGTTTATGAGGCAAGATTGGATTATGTTGAAGAGGATTAGGGTGGGATGTAACACCCTTGCTCAGGTCACATCCCTGATCCAATGTAAAGGAAGTTTCCCTGGGGCGTGGCCTGTACCACCTTTTATCTTACAAGAGATAAAACGAAAGGGAAGTAAGCAGAGAGTTGGGGACCTCATACCACTAAGAAAGTAGTGCTAAGAGCAGAGCTCGTCCTTTGGACCTGGGGTTCCTGCCCGGAGAAGCTTCTAGTCCAGGGGAAGTTTGGTGAGAAGGACCTTCCTCCACAGCCAACAGAAAGAGAAAGCCTTCACCTGGAGCTGACGTCATGAATTTGGACTTCTAGCCTACTATACTGTGAGAAAATAAATTTCTCTTTGTTAAAGCCATCTACTTGTGGTATTTCTGTTAAAGCAGCACTAGTTAACTACGACATGGACCAACCTGCTTTTCTTAACAATTTGTTCTTCAAAACTACGCTCTAAAATGGAAAATAACTCCCCAAAGGAACTCTGCAGTAATTGTCCATGATATTCCCCACAAACATCCCAATGACAGCTAAAAAAAAAAAAAATCAAAGCAGCAGGCAATAGTGTGCCATAAAAGAGGTAACAGCTATAAACTGCCATCCTAATGTAGCATATAAAACTATTCTTTAAGTCCTATAAAATGGACGTAAATGCTCACTTCAGGCTGTGACTGGGAGAGGGTCTCCTGCTGCTGTAACACCTAAAGATAGGCAGTAAAATACCCACCTCCGCTGCATCATAAATTCAGCTTCAACTAATATACTATGTGTAATAAGCGTAGATTAAAATTTTATTTAAGAAACTTTTTCTTTACCATGTTGAAATTTGGAAGGGTTTTTGAAGGTAGTTGGAAAGACCAATATCTCAGAAGAAAAAACTACTCAAAAAAGTTGGATCAGGTGTTCTCTTTTTCTTTTAGAAATATTCTGCAGCAAGCAGGACTGGGCCATTCCATCTGGCCGCCTATGGAGTGGCACCCAGGGCAGTAGCAGTAAAAACAGTGATGTTCACAGCAATGATGGCATGGCGCTGCCCACACCAGGCAGGGGCTGGCATTTAATGCCTTACTTGATCTTCACCGTGGAGTCCCTGGGTGGTGCAAATGGTTAACACACTCAGCTGCTAACTGGCAGGTTGGAGGTTCGAGTCCACCCAGAGGAGCTTCAGAAGGCCTGGTGATCTACTTCTGAAAAATCAGCCACTGGAAACGCTATGGAGCACAGTTCTGCTCTGACACGTATGGGGTTGCCGTGAGTGGGAGTCAAAACTCTATGGCCACTGTTTTGATCCTCACCATAACCTTGGTGGGGACCACTACCACCTTCGTTTTCAAGCAAGGACCTGGAATGGAGTAGGAAGTGGGATGGGGTGGAAGGAATGGCATGTGCAAGTCAAAGAGGGGTGTTAAGGATTGAATTCTGTCCCCCAAAACGATATGTTGAAATTCCCCAGGGTTCAAATTCAGACCAGTCACTCTAGAGCCCACAATCTTTCAAAATAAGTCATGTCCTTTCCCACACTGGCGGAAAGAGTAGATGGGCAGCAATTGGTGGAGGGAGCAGGGTGTTGGCATTGATTAATTGCAACAAAAGTAGAAACAGTTGAAAAAGGACCAGCTGTGTTTTCGACCCCCTGATTGGCAGAAAAGTCAAGGGCAGGGGATCCTGGGGGTGAAGAATGGGGGTACCAGACTGAGGGGCGGTGGTGGGGCAGGGGCCAGTACTTGCCCCACAGTGGTGCTGTACAGTGGTGCTATGTGCCTACTCCTGAAGCTTTCCTTGGTCCATCCCCAAATAAAAAAAACCGAAAACCAAACCCAGTGCCGCCAAGTCGATTATGACTCATAGCGACCCTATGGGACACAGTAGAACTGCCCCACAGAGTTTCCAAGGAGCGCCTGGCGGATTCGAACTGCCGACCCTTTGGTTGGTCTATTCATTTTGGTCATCCTGTCTTAAGTCTGGAGCCCTGGTGGTGAAATGGTTCAGAACTTGGCTGCTAACCAAGAGGTCAGCAGTTCGAATCCAATAGCCACTTCTTGGAAACCCTATGGGGCAGTTCTACTCTGTCCTATAGGGTCACTGTGAGTTGGAATCAACTCGATGACAGTGGGTTTTGGGTTTGGGGTCTTTGATCTATGGATCCCTGGTGGCTCAGTGGTTAAGACATTGGCTGCTAACCAAAGTCAGCAGTTCGAATCCAGTAGCTTCTCCTCAGAAACTCTATAGGGCAGTTCTACTCTGTCCTATAGGGTTGCTATGAGTCAGAATCGACTTGATGGTGACGGGTTTTGGTTTTTTGTCTTAGGTCTGGGAAGTCCTGTGGCTGAGGAAAGGGAACAAACATTTTTTGAGAGACCACTTCTGCATGCTAGGTGCTCTGTGGCACCGTTTGGTCCTCACAACGGCTCTGCTTCTGTT
Organism: Elephas maximus indicus; assembly: GCF_024166365.1. NCBI lineage: Eukaryota > Metazoa > Chordata > Mammalia > Proboscidea > Elephantidae > Elephas > Elephas maximus. The sequence goes on along the minus strand of NC_064831.1, from coordinate 60,687,916 downwards.
CGACAGATGGGGAAGCTGAATTTACGAAGTTCAGTAGCGCCAGTGGTTAAGGGCGTGGCCTCTGGAGTAAGTTGCTGCAATCCTGATTTTTTCTAATCACTAGACTAAACCAGTTGCCCTGGGGTAGATTCCAACTCAGGGCAACCCCCTGTGTGTCAGGGTAGAATTGTGTTCCGTAGGGTTTTCAATGGCTGATTTTTCAGAAGTAGATCTGAGACACCTCTGGGTGGGTTCGAACCTCCAACCTTTCTATTAGTAGCTGCATGCTTAACCATTTGAGCCACTTGAGGTCTGCCCTCACTAGACTAGAGGAAAGCAAACTTAGCCTCTTGGAACCGCAGTTTTCTGTCTACATGACGGGAATTACAGTAGTGCCTCCTTCATGGGGTTTTTGTAAGGATGTACTGTGATGCTTGCGAAGTGCTTAGCACAGGGCTTGGCGCCCAGCAAGGGCTTAACAGACATCAGTGATGGTCACTATTAAGGCTGGAATATGGCCCCAGGTCAATACGACTTTTCTGCTTCCTCAGAGGACTGAGCTGGGGAGGCCCAGTGCAAAATCCCTGCTCTTTGATTTCTGAGCTGTGTGATCTCAGACAAGTTGCTTTGCTTTGGGCCTCAGTTTCCTTTACTGTGAAACAGGGGTTTTTACCTTACAAGGCTAAGGCTCGAGTGACTCAGAAGGAGTGAAAATATTTGGTAAACAATTTAAAAATGATATGAAAAGTTCAGTATTAGTTGGTGTTTTAGTAAGTGTGGGTATATTTGCTACGATGAGTCGGCGTACTTTCTGGAATTTAGAGTCAGAAACCCTAACCCCTGACTCCCGTGATTAATGGAAAGACTAACACCTGATACACAGAGACTTAGGAAGGAAGGGCAGATGGGAAGGGAACTGACATCTATTGACACCTACTGTACGCATGGCCCGGTGGTATGCATTTTATGATGCAATCCAGGCATCCCAGCCCTCTTAGCCTGTGAATAGAAAACCTAGGCCCATTTGCTTTCATTGACCCCTCCCCCCACTTCTAGAAATGAGCCTCTCTTGAGATGTCCACTGGTTATTTGGGGGCCTCAGGGACAGTCACTCCTGGTGTCCACCCTACCCTCCTCTCCTGGTCTGTGCCCAATGCCCCTACCCAGTGTGACTCACACCGTCCTCCTTGGCATTGACCCAACGCCCTCCTGAGTGTTGACCCAGGCTTCCTCTGGGGCTTCAGTGGTAAACACTGAAGCACAGAACATTCTAGGCAAAGGAGGAGAGAGTGGGCCGCTCCCTCCTCCACGCCACATGCTGTCTCTGGGCCCCCAGGCAGCTCTGCTTCTTTCCACAGTCTCACAAAGCCTTTTGATTCTAGATTCTGGAGCTCAGTCCCCTCTAAGAGGTCAAATGGGACCAAGCTTTATATTACGCCCCTCCCCCACTCACCCTCAGCCCAAGCTCCCAACCCAGCACCTCTCTTCTCTCTCAGTCACAAACAAAGGCTTCCAGGCATCTCAGTGGATATCAAAGCTACCTGAGAACTGTCCTCATAGTGTCTGGACTCTGACTAAACCTATGTCCGTCAAGTCAATTCCAACTCATAGCGACCCTACAGAACAGAGTAGAACTGCCCCATAGAGTTTCCAAGGAGCGGCTGGTGGATTTGAACTGCCCACCTTTTGGTCAGCAGCCAAGCTCTTCACCACTGCACCACCAGGACCCTGATTAGGCAATCGCCAAATGCCTCGTTACCTTCTTACAAAGACTCTGTGAGATAGTTATTATTAGCCCATTGTACAGAGGAAGAGACTGAGAAGCTGGGCCAAGCATACTCAACTGACAAGTTGCCGAGCTGGGGTTTAGACACAGGGCTGTTTCGTAGTACCCTGCTTCTGGAAGCTAAAGGCAATGTCAGGGTGGGCTGTCAGCAACTGGGCCCCTTCTCCCCAGCCTCACAGGCATTAGCCGATGCATCCTGGCCTACTTTCACACCCATCTGATGGGTTTAATTGTATCTGCCCTTGAGAAAGTCCAGTATCTACACCCTTCACAGAACCCTGGGCTTGGACAGAGCCTTTGCGCACACTTCAAAATGAGGGAGCCCTGAAGTAAAGATGAATTTTATTTTCCTGTTTCTCAGTGATTAAAGTTGCCTTTTTCTGGGTCAAAGGAGAACTTTGTCCCACCCTTTCTTTCTACTCATTTCTTCTTTCTGATTATTTCTGGGACTTTAATGCAAAAATGCTGGATCGCACACACCTCGTCTTCGTTTTCTTCCCTGCCCTTGGTGTCTGCGAATCCTCAGATCACATGCCACCCCAGCCAGTTTAGCATAAGAAATTAAATTAATTTTCATGCTCCAGCTCCAGATGTAAATGCCTTTATTAATAATTTAAAGCACACTTATTTATGCAGTTTGATATTTTTCAGGTTCAGGGAAGCAATTAAGTTCTGCTCAAGTTACCCATCAGCAGACAGTGTTACAAAATGGCTCTCCTTCCTCTTCGACCTTCCGGAAACGCCAGAGGGAGAGAGAAAAACGCCAGCAGGGCCTGGCCAGACGGCTCCTGGCCTGGCTACCTCCAGCCTGCCGGCTGCCTTGCAAAACTGAAGAAAGCAAAATGTATTTGCTCCGGACCATCTCAAGAAAGGCCAGTTTTTGCCTCAGAATTGCCCTGGCTTGTTGACCTGAAGAAGAAGGTCTTCAGAGGTCTCGGCCACTGAATGTTCTTCCCCTTAACAAGTTTCTTGAGAGATGGTCATCATCCAAAAACCATTTTTAACTTTGAATTTGGTAAACAAAAAAAAAACCAAACCCAGTGCTGTCGAGTCGATTCCGACTCATAGCGACCCTGTAGGATGGAGTAGAACTGCCCCATATAGTTCCCAAGGAGCGCCTGGCAGATTAGAACTGCCGACCTTTGGTTAAGCAGTTCCTTATTTATTACAGGCTTACCTCCCTGTGGGTGAGAGGAGCTGGCTTGGCTGCTTAGGAACTGGTGAGCTTGGACAACTTGCCCATTTTTCTTTGCCCCGTTTCCTTACCTGAAAGAATGAGATGGTTGTTAACGTTAATGGTTGTGAAGACTGAGCAGCAAGATAGTATACGCAGAAGTTCTTAGCTGATCCGCTTTTGCGTGGCCTCACCCTTTCCCTCTTTCTGCCTTTGCCTGGGCTGTGCTCTCCACCTCGTACATCCTTCCTGCTCAGCTTCCTATCTCAGCCCGGCCCCATGCTTTGTCACACACATACTTAGATTTAACGACTGCCTGGTACTGTTCAAAGAACTTTGGCATTCCGGAGATCATTTTATCCTCAGTAACAATGTTTTCTACCACCCGCCTGTTAGTTCGTTGTACTATGGTGGCTTGCATGTTTCTGTGATGCTGGAAGTGATGCCACCTGTATTTCAAATACCGGCAGGGTCACCCATGATGGATAGGTTTCAACAGAGCTTCTAATTGAAGACAGGCTAGGAAGAAAGGCCTGGCGATCTGCTTCTGAGAATTGGCCAGTGTAAACCTTATGGATCACAATGGAACATTGTCCATCTCACTTGCTTTGGATATGTTATCAGGAGGGATCAGTCATTGGAGAAAGACATCATGTTTGGTGAAGTAGAAGGCCAGCGAGGGCAAGGGAGATCCTTGGTGAGATGAATGGGCACACAAGCCACAAGAATGGACTAGAACACACTGGCGACCGAGGGGATGATACTGGACCAGGCAATGATTCACTGTATTGTATGTAAGGTCACCACGAGTTGTTGTCAACCCAACGCATCTATTTTATATATCTATCTATGTATCTATCTACAATATTTTAAATAGAAGAGAATTGAAGCCTAGAGATGGAATGTGAGTTCCTAGGAGATATGACTTCCTAGGGACAGACTAGAATTCAGAAATTCTCTCCAGATCCCTGGCTAATCCAGCCTAACACACGCACATAAGGGCCCCTGTCCATCAACGACTGTGCAAGATGCGATGGGTGGAGATCAGGCCTGCCATGAAGACAGGGGCCTATTTCTGTTCACCAGGGTCTCACTGTCTAGGGGGACAAAGAGAAAACTGTGCACCAGTACCCTGCTTTGATCAGGAGAGCTCCTTGTTGAGAAGCATGGTGAGAAACAGACCAGGAGTTGAAAACCCAGGACCAAGCCTGGCTGTGAAATCTTGGGCAAGCCTCACCTCTCTGGGCTTCAAAGTCTAAAAGCACGTCATTCCCGCCCCAGCGTTCCCTGAAGATGGGGCTTGGAACCATCCTTGACCTCCTTCTCTCTCATCCCTACCTCTAATACATCATCTAACCTTGCTGGTTTCACTTCTTGGATTTCATATCTCTGGAGTCCACCCACTTCTCTTCCTCCTACTATTACCACCCTCACCTAAGGCACCATCCTGTCTAGTGTGGATGACGCAACAGCCTCCCAGCAGGCTTCCCTGCTGCCATCTTTGCTCCCACTGAGCCATTCTCCCACATGGCTGCCAGGACATCTTTTAAAAATTCAAATACTACCAGAAGTCCTCACAACCTCCTTACCACAGCAGTTGCCGCCAAGTTGATTCTGACTCACGGCAACCCTGTGCGTGTCAGAGTAGAACTGTGCTCTGTGGGGTTTTTAATGACTGATTTTTTGGAAATACATCACCAGGCCTTTCTTCAAAGATGTCTCTGGGTGGACTCGAATCATCATCCTCTCAGTTAGTAGCTAAGCACATTAACTGTTTATACCACCCAGGGACTCTCCTTACCACACAGACACATTTAAAAGCCCCAAAGGCTTCTCCTCATGTTAAGGCCAAGACCAACTGCTTTACCATGTCCTACAACCCACAGCATGGCCTGGCCCTGCTGAGCACCCCAGTACCCCTAACAATCCCAGCACCCAGTCCTCCCTTAATTCTCCTCTCTTTCTGCTTCAAAGCCATGATGGCCTTGATTGGTTTTCTAGAACTTTCCATGGGCCTACCTTCCCCAGGGCCCTGGTGTGGGCTATTTTTCTGTGGGTCAGCTTTGGGCCCTCATCCTTTGCCTATTTAATGACGATCATTGTTCCTTCCTCAGGCTGAAGAGCTGGGGGCGGGCAGCTGGAGCCCCTCCTCTGTTTCGGCTCCCCTTCACCACCGGCTGGTCTGCTGAGCTCTAGCGTCCACGAACACCCTCCCCACCTGGTCCGCCAAGATAGCAGCTGCCAAGGTGTTGACGTGTCCCTGACATCCGTCCACTCAGGGGAGCTGCTGACACCAGCAGGTCTGCCAGCTGATTGTGGTTCAGGATGTGTGTGGAGCTTCCCTTCTCATCTCACCATCATCACTCACCGGGTCCCCGCCGGCAGCCAGCTGGGTGGGCTCCAGGGCAGTCCACTGGGACGGGGTGAGGGAAGAGTCTGCACAGGGGCTGAGCCAGAAGGCTGGGACCTCCAAGCCTGGGCCTGAGCCGGCAGGCTGAGCTTGTTACCACCCTGCAGCCCTCAGCTGTCCCCTTCATACTAGGCTGGGACACATGGTTCAACAATTTCTAGAAAAATGGGCATGGGGATCACTGAGCTGATAAAGCCAAAACACCTCATTTTCCAGCTGGGGAAACTGAGGCCCAGGGAGAAGGGCCTTGTCCAAGTTCACTCAGTGCAAAGGTTGGGCCAGACCTCAGCTTTATTTGTACAGCAAACACGGATGCAGAATCCCTTTCAGGCTGGGTACTGTGCAGGGGAATGATGGAGACTCAGCCCCTGGCCCTCTGGCTGGAGGAATGTTCTTCCAGACCTCCTCTCATGTGATCTTTGGGGGTACCTGTGGGTGTGAGTCAAGATGGCCAAACACCCAACTCCTGTGGTGTGAGTTGCCTGGTCTGGGAGCTGAGTCTGTGACTGCGTTGATGACGAGGACCACATCTTTTCCTTGCGTGCTCCCGTCCCCGCTTGGATCCCAGTACCCTGGCATAGACCTGGGTATGCTGCAGTTAACAGCTGCAAACCTGTGGATTCGGAGATTCCGCAGGAGCACTGCCCAGGCCTGCCTCCTGCTCTCCTCTTGCCATTTGTGATCACCTTTGAAAAGCACAGATGGTGCTTCAGGGGACAGAACAGAGCCTTCTGACACAACAAGTAAGCAGATGATCAATGCCACCTGGGCTGGTTTAACAATCCACCTGTCGGTTTCCAAGACGTGAACTTCTTGGCTCGTTTACTGAGTCACCTAAGCCTCTCCACTGAATAAGATTTAGGGATTTGGAGAGGCCTGGGGCTATTTTACATCCCCATGATTTCTGTTAAGCCCCACTTGTTCTCTCAGACAGGTGGGGCTGATGACTCCCGGAAGCCGGCAGAGAACCTGCTCGGCAGCAGCTCTCACCATCCACAACTGGGCCCCGGGGCTGGCTGACGTCCATGCTCGGGAATGAAGAGTGGATTCCTGGATTGCCCTCTGCTGACACTGCATTTCTTGACGATGATTGTCTACCTGTGAGTTTTTGCCTTGAGCAAAGCACTGTGCTAGGCGCTGGGGAGAGGGAGTTTGGAGTTAAATAAGGCTGACCTCGATGAGTTCATTTCAAGGTGGAATAGATGGACACCCACCCAGAGTAGGAGTCTGCTAGGAACTTTAACAACCAGCTTTCCCCGCGGGGAGATAAAGCTGATTGTAGTGCTTGCCAATCCCCATTGTGTAAATATTCCCACCATGGACAATGAAAACCCTGTGGATCATAAGGTCAGATCCCGCTGTACATGGGGTCACCATGAGTCAAACCTGATTTGATAGCAGCTAATGACAGCAACAACAATGTGACATGATGGGAAGAGATGCACAGAATCAGACTGGGAGAAGCTGGTTCCAGCATACCACTGACCCAAAGTGCCCACCCGCAGGGCAGTTTATAAGGTGTACTAACATGGAGGCGTAGATACAATTCTACGGGCCCCTGGGCAAGGGAGCAGTACACTCTGATTGAACTTCCTGAGGAGGCTTCAAGGAACAAGTGGTTTTTGGTTTGGACCTTGAGAAAGGTTATCACTGAAGGAGCAGAGGAGGAAGGTCCTCCAGCTGGAAAGAACAGCCTGGGCCAAGGCAGGAAGCACATAAGCTTGTTTGAGGGACAGTGTCCTGTGGCAAGAACATGGAGGCCAGATACAGACCTTGTTCCCTGGGCCAAGGAGTTTGTCCTTCGTCAGGCCAGTGGTGGGGGAGCCATTGATGCTTAGGGTCACTCTGAGTTGGAATCAGCTAAATGCCAATGGTCTTAAGCAGCTGAATGACATCGCAAGATTTGTTTTTGTTTCTTTTTAATCATGACTTTATCAATTTTTTTCCTAAAAAAATTATGTATGTTTGTACAGAAACAATTCCAGCAACATATCAAAGTACAAAAAGATGCCTTTTAATATTAGGTGAATACCTTCCTAACATGTCTTCACACGCATACACAGACAAAAGGTTCCAAAAAAAAACCAAAACCCAAACTGACTCATAGCCACCCTACAGGACAGAGTAGAACTGCCCCATAGAGTTTCCAAGGAGCACCTGGCGGATTCGAACTGCCGACTCTTTGGTGAGCAGCCGTAGTACTTCACCACTACGCCACCAGGGTTTCCAGACAAAAGGTTAGGTAGAAAAACGAATTAACGAAACTAAAAGGAAAAAGAGAGACAGGAATTAACGGAGCTTTCTTCTCCCACTGGATGTTTTCAGGGCCGAGTTACAATGTTTGGAGCTGTGGCAGCCATTTTGCAACCATGAGAGTAGCTGACAAACTGAGGCTGGCAGAGTGGGAAGATGGAGAGAATCTGAGTTTTGATGATATAGGGTAGCTGCTGGCCTTTTACATACAGACCATCCTGTGACAACTCTGGTTTTCACATACATATGGTTTTCTCATCTACCCCTAAATTCTCAAGGCTCAGAATTGGGTCATAATGGAGCAAGTCAGTGTGATGTAGTGGCAGGGCTTGGGCTTTGGAGTCAAACAAAGCCGTATTTGAATTATAGATCTGTGAGGGGGAGTTACTTAATCTCTTGGTGCCTCGATTTGCTCATCTCTGAAATGGGAATAAGAAATCTGCTTCCAGAGAGGTTCTGAGCGCTGCATTACTTAACATGTTTGAAGTTTCTACAGCCTAAATCAGAAGGGATTCAGACAATGATTGCCAAATACATGAATGGATCTGAGGAAATGCTGCGTATGCCACTGGGTAGGAAAGAGCACGGTGCTTCTTCAGTCCTTTTAGCAGAAACAGGGCAGGTGCCGAGCTGTGGAGTCCTGGCTCTGACACCAGCAGAATAATTTTGAGCAAGTTTGTTGTTGTTGTTTTTACTGAGTTTTAGTTTTCTCAGCTGTAAAATCGAGACAAGAATATTTGAGGGTTAAATAAGATACTACCCAGCACTTGAGACATTGTTGCTTTGCTGTTGTGGAATTCTGACTCATAGTGAGCCCAGGTGACAGAGCAGAACTGCCCCCTGGGGCTCGCTTGGCTGTAACCTTTACCGGACATAGCAGGCTCTCACTAAACACTAGTTTCCCTCTTTCTTGCTCCACACACAAAGACACATGCTCACACATACACACACACCCAGACATACGTACACACACACAAATACACTTAGACACATACATGTGCAGGCATGACCATAGGCATACAAACAAATGCACCCAGACACACACACCCAGACACACACACACACAAATGTACCCAGACACACACACACACACAAATGTACCCAGACACACACACACACACAAATGTGCCCAGATGCAGACACACACACATTTTACACACACATACCACACAGACGCACATACACGTAGATACAGACACACACACTCACAGACATGCAGACACATACACACATACAGACACACACACACATGCATACATGCACACACACACACACACACACACAGCTTAGCCCCAGAATCTCCAGGAGGCTTTTGATGAGGGCCTTCGTTTGGGGAACCTGTCCCCATGTCTGTCTGCAAGTTCAGCCAGTGCACGTGATTACTGCCACCAGCTCTTTTTCTTTCCCTGAATTTTGTTTCCCAAACGCAGAATCTTCAAACAATGAGAGCTGTTGCTTAAAGGAAAATTATTTTCTGGGGAAAAATTACTTTAAGATGTAATTATGTATTAGAGACGTATCTAGTAAATAATTAGGCAGGTACTGCCTTGAATATAAAGTGCCACATTTTTTGCAGAGGGGGCAGATAGTTTTTGGCGATGGAGGGAGTCAGGAGAGAGAGATGAGAGAAACCCATGTCCTTTCTTTTTATTTAGCTGGTGGTATTGGGCCTGGCACCAGGGCATGGGGTTAGAAGAGACGTGCTGGACTGAGTTTTGGCTGAAACAGAGGATGCAAAGAAAGTAAGAAGCAGGCAAAAGTGGTACTAGTTTGAGCTCTGTACAGGTGGCGAGTGGATATACCTTGGCAATGTTCTTTCAGATTTAGATTTTCTTTCACGCTTGTTCCCCATGTCATCATCTCAGCCTTAACCTCCATCACGTTTTACCTGGACCATCCCTTTAGCCTCTTCACTGGTTTCCTGGATTCCATTCTTTCCTCCTTCGGTCTGTTCTATGTAAGGTAGCTGGAAGTTTGTCCCTTTTTTATGTCACTCTCCTCTGTGTCCACCCTTCCTGTCTGGCTTTGCCTGCTGGCCTTGCCAGTGGAGCGAAGCAATTGTTTTGCATAGTAGTTCCCAGCACATAGCTAGCGGTGTACTTTCCATACCATCAGAGCTGCCTCATTCTGCAAACCACAAGGTCTACTGCTATGCCACAGAGTGAGAGTCCTACTTCTTTAAGGACCCTACTTTGTGCATGGCCTCAGTCCCAAACCACCCTCCCTCACTTACCTTGCATTCTTCTTCCATACCTTTCCTTTTTCTTCCTGATTTTCCTTTCCATTTCACCTACCTTGGTTCTTGGGCTTGATAACCATTCCCGTGGAGTCGATTCCAACTCATAGCCACCCTACAGGACAGAGCAGAGCTATGCCATAGGGTTTCCAAGGCTGTAATCTTTACAGAAGCAGACTGGCACATCTTTCTCCTGTGGAGCAACTGGTGGGTGTGAACTGCCAACCTTTTGGTTAGCAGCCGAGCCTTAGCCACTGGACCAACAGCCCTATTTACCTGTCTTTGGCCTTTGGCCTTTGGGGGGTTTGGCTTTTCCTTCTGGCTAGACATTCATTCCTTTATTCACCAAGCACTTATTGAGCACTTACCAGGGGGTTCGTGTGGGCTGTACTACAGGAGGCGTGAACAGGGTCCGCTACCTGTAAGAGGCTGTCAGACAATTCATTGAGAGCTCGCTTTGTGTGTGCGTGTGCGTGTGTGTGTGTGTGTGTGTATGTGGTATGGTGTTAGATGGTGAGGGAGGTGAAACTGCACAGAGGAATAAAATGCTGTCCTTGAACTTTGGTAACTAACTAGAGGTCAGCCAATGGTATTTTATCCTTAACTGATTTACCAGGTCAGCTTTAATGGAACACCTGAGGGAACGGGAGCAAGCAGGAAGTGATTCCAGTAGAATAGATTGCACTAAGGATTCCAAACAACCCTGACAGGGAGATGCTCTTCCCATTTTGCAGACGGAAGGCAGGCACGGAGAGGCCAGGGGACTTTCCCAAGGTGAAGAGGCTGGCAGTGGAGAGGCTCAGATTCGAACCCTGGGTGGAAACGATGGGCTAGCTCCTGAGGCTACGGGGAGAGTGGATGGGCACCCGTGGTCAACACTGCTTCCTGGACAGTCCTCTGAGCATCGTCGGGGCCACACGTTCCTTCCACGGCTGATTAAAGCTGCCATTTTGCCCTGGACACCCCTGTCCCTGCCTTACTGCCTGGTTTTCCTGGCTTCTCTTTGCCTTGGCCCCTGGGGCTGTAGGAGAGCTGGAGTTGCCATCTGAGCGCACACCTTCCAGGGCTGCATAGGAGAGGACATTGATTTATGATCAAAAAGGCAAAGGAGGAGGTGTGGGGGAGAAGCAGGGCCGTGGGTGTGGGTGGGCGATGAGAGGCAGAACCAAAGAGAATAAAAAGAATCCCTAAGCTTTAAAACCCGAGCATGGCCCCTGACTCCCAAGTAGGTGTAGGCTGAGAATCTTTCACTTAAAACTGGAATGGAATCACGAATGAGGAGAATTCATCTTGAGGCTTGGGCGTGCCTTCCAGGACTGAATTAAATAAAAAATGTATTGATTTCCAACCGCTGATTAACAGGCCTGGCACGCGAGGAAGGGCACAGCCAGAAAGCGGGTAGAACGGCGGTCCCAGCCTACAGCGTCCCTCCACCGCATCCCTCCCCGCCTCTGATCCTTGGCAATTTTGTAATTGGCCCAATGGTTTATGATTAGAAACCAGGAGAGCCAATTAGCAGGAGTCCCCTCTGACCTCCTGTTTGGGGTGGGAAGAGCTGAGGTCATGCCTTGAGACCGAGGAGTGGGGTGGGCAGCAGGGAGGGAAACAACAACAAAAAACGAAAATAAAAATGAAAATAGAAAATATCAAGAGCAAAGACCTAAATCTTTTTGGCTCCCTGATTAATACCCCTGTCATGCAGATCACAAGCTCTAAACAGCAACGCTGGTTGCAGCTGAATTTTTTATACTTTCTATTAATCTTTAATGATAGCTTGGTCACCTAGTCTCTTTTATCTTGTCAGATAAATGTATGGTTAACAGGATAATGAGATTTCTAAAGCCCCATTCCAGCTCCCAGCTAGCTGGTGCATGCGGTGACCCCTGACCCCTGGCAGACAGCGGCACAGGGTGCCCGTAATTGGTAAGTGTGCTGGGAATGTATTGGAAGCTGACGGATGGTTTAAACTTTGATTTGAGGTCAGCAAGGTCGCCGAGCTCTGGAAGACCAGCCCGGTTTTATTACCAGCTGCCTCCGATGGGCATATAATTAGATTTAGCTATTGCTTTATTAATAAGTAATCCCTCCCCCATCCCTGTGGGTGGGCAGATGTATACCTTGGATAATTTGAGGACACTACTCAGGCTTTATTAATAAGAATATATCATGTGTATTTGGCCAGGGGCAGACAACCATTTGGATTTCCAGACTTTTGGGAAACTTTATCATTTTTATTCATTTGCAGTACAGAATAAACCGGCTTTTCCTTTCACATCTATCCTTGCCTCAGTGACCTCTCTTGTCATAACAGGACCTCTGTTTTGGCCTGTTGTCTCAATGACTTAAGAGCAAAAATATGTAAATACTTTCATCCAGCTTTCCAGCTGTCAGCCTGTCCATCCGTCCACCCGCCCACCCGTCCACCCGTCCATCTACTCATCCATTCCTCCATCCATCCCTCCCTCCATCCCTCCACCCAACCATCCATCCATCCATCCATCCAACCACCCCCCACCCACCCACCTACCCATACATCCATCCATCCACTCATCCATCCCTCCATCATCCATCCGTCCATCCACCCATTCATCCCTCCATCCACCCAATCACGTAAGTACTTTTAAATGCTTGTTACAGCCTTAGATGAAGGAAAGGACATTCACAGGGAGTTAAAGCCCTAATTCCTGCCTTAAGAGATTCTGAAACAGACAAGTAACTAGAATTCAAGGCAGGGTGAGCAAGGAGCCATATGAAGAGTTATTAACAGAATGCTAAACAATGCACGTGAAGTGTTGAGCGTGGGACCTGACACATAAAGATGTATGTATTTTGTTAACAGTTATTAACATTTCTCTTATTTCCAGATGGGCTGGGCACAGGAAGAAGGTCAAATTAAGGGAAAGGCTGAGGAGTTTCTTTACATATTTAAAAATCTGAGCGTTTCTCCCATGTATCCCCATGATAGAAAATCAAAGAAGTGCAGGAGAAGAGTAAAAGAAGAAGAAAAAAAAAAGTAAGAGAGAAAGAAAGAAAGATCACCCATTATCCTAGATGCTAATTAATTAATTCAACAGCTACTTATTGAGAGTCTACTAAGTGCAAGGCATGTGCTAGCCCTGGTCTCTTCACTCAGTGATAACCTCAATTAAATATTGCTGTTCTAATGTTCGGTCCTCTAGTATTCATATGCCATTCTATTCCTAATACTGAAATCTTGGCATTTTGTTGGTTTAATACCATCACTTAGGTATTTTTTTAAAAATCTGAAATTTGCTATGCTGAGCACCTCTCCTCCAAGTAGTGACTCAGAGATTTAGCTCCTTCTCGCAAATGGTTTGCGCTCAAATACTAACCGAAAGGTTAGGTCTTCAAACCCATCCAGTGGCACCGTGTAATAAAGGACTGGCAACCTGCTTCTGTAAAGATTACAGCCAAGAAAACCCTATGGAGCAGTTCTACTCTGTAACACATGGGGTCGCCATGAGCTGGAATCAACTTGACAGCAATGAGTTTAGTTTTTTTTTTCTATCTTGAGATGTACATAGAGAATTAAATGCTGCGTTAAAATTTAGAGTGTAACAAGGGAATGCTCTTTTAAAAACGATTCTGACCACATCTCTACCATATTTCGTCTAAGACACACTGTTACATTATGTACCGCTAAGAAAAAACAAGCACTGCCAATTATCCTGTGACATGCTATTGGTTATAAGATGCACCCTGATTTCCAACATGTCAAAATGTGAAAACAAATGTGTGTTTTACAATTGACGAAATACAGTACTTCAAACCTTCCCCAAACATGTTGCTGTTTTAATTCCCATCTCTCGGTTCCTTAGGAGGTTGAACATCTTTTCTTACGTCTAGTGGTCACTTCTCCTAGGCTTGGGTCTGCTTCCCAAAGCCTCTGATGGTGTTTCCTTAAAATGAAAGTAGGATGAGGGGTGATGGTGTAGAGATGGGGGAATATAAAGGAGGATCTCAGGCCTGATTCCCCAGCCTGCCTAGAGAGACCCTGTCCATCTCTATAGCTGTAGATAGAGGTAGGGTCCCTTTGCTCCCCTTCCCTTTCTTCCTCCAGGCCAACATCCATTCTTTTAGGGCTTGAACCTCCGCTCCAAAAATAATTTATCTTCACTAGGAGACACTCAAGAGTAAGGGGCAGGAAAATCCTCCCAGGAGGGACTTGAACCAGCACTGTCCTCATTTCCTGGCCTTTGAGCTCTCTCAGATGGAAACAGTACCTGAGAATAAAGGGTAGAAGGCAAGAGTAGCTTTGGTAAAAGAACAGTGTTTCAAGACTGCTTAAATACAAGTCATACCATTTTTCTCTGGCTGTTGCATTATTAACTCTCAGTTCTTCAGTGAATTTATAGGTGGAGCTAAAAAGATGCATATGGACGTATACCACATACTGCATCTGATGTCCACCTGGAAAAGTGATTCCATTCTAAGGGGTTTTCCAGTTACTAGATTTATTCAGCATCTGAGAGGCATTGGTTACCACCTTACCAACTGTGTTAGTCAGGATAGGTTGGGTTATGCTGCAATAACAAGTCACAGTGACTTAATGCAGTAAGAGTTTTTTTGTTTTTAACACAGACGCAAGGCCCCATGTGGGCATTGCCATCAGATAGTCTACTGGGCACCTCTCCTCTGAGTGGTGGCTTAGGGATTTAGCTCCTTTGACTTAGTTGTGCTGTTGTTGTTGTTGTTGTTGCTAATTGCCATTGAGTTGGCTCTGACTCTTGGAGACCTTATGTATAACAGAATGAAACACTGCCTGATTTCATGCCACCTTTGTGCTCAGTGATGTGTTTGAGTCCATTGTTATTGTTATTATGTCAATCCATCTCATTGAGGGTTTCCCTCATTTTCTTTGGCCCTCTTTACCAAACACGATGTCCTTTTCTAGGAGTTGGTCACTTAGTTTAGGCTCTGCTAACCCCTAGAGTCTAGTAGTCTTCTTCAGTATCCTCCAAGCCCTCCTCTGGATCGTCTGCACCTAGGCAGCCAATGAATGAGGTGGGCATGACTAGGGGAGCTGGTGGAGATTTGAGGGGCCAGGCCTGGAAGCGGCAAATCTCGCTTCCACCCGCATTCCAGTGGCCCAAGCTAGTCTCACGGCCCTGGCTGGATGCAAGGGGCTGGCAGGTGTGGTCTCTGTGTGCCCAAGAGGGACTTGAAATGGTTTGGGTGAACATGTAGAGTTACCTCTTTCTCACCAAAAGAGCCCTAAACTGGCAAGCGGAGTGAGGATGCAAGCTCAGAAGAGTGCTCTTTCCTTATTGTGCTGCAGGCCTATGAGCTGCTTTGGGGAAGCGTGGGAGGTTGAGCCAAAACAAATAAAAGAGAACATCACAAAGAGAAACATGCACCTAAAAACGCACCATTATTCATGAAATAGCTCTGGGATTCCATAAAGTGACCTTTCTTTGTGTCTTCTTAGAGCAGCGACACTGAGGAACCTGAAGATGGAAGCCTCTGGAAGCCAGGTCCCAGCACCGACTCCCCTGCCAGCTTCATTCTCTGGTTGCTATTGAGTCGACTGACTCATGGTGACCCCATGTATGTCAGAGCAGGACTATGCTCAGTAGGGTTTTCAATGACTAATTTTTTTGAAATAGACTGTTAGTCCTTTCTTCTGAGGCACGTCTGGGTGGACTAGAACCTCCAGTCTTTTGGTTAGCAGCCAAACATGTTAACTACTTGTACCACCCAGGGTCTCTACTTTATCCTCAGAAAAACTCAGTGCTGGGTTCATATTTTCATAAGTATAAAATTCTTTTGTTTGCCTTCTCTTGGTGTATTCCTTCCACCGTCTAGAACTTTCTTAGGCTGAGAAAGTATCTCCAGCATAGGGGTGAAGAGAGTAGGCTCTGGAGGCGGTCAGCTGGCATCTAGCTCACAGCTCTACCACTTACTGGCTCTGTGACCTGGTCCAGCCAATTAGCCTCTCTGTTGCCTCAGTTTTCGCACCTGTGAATTGGGGATAATAATGGCACCCAAGTCACAGAATGATTCTGAGGATCCAGTGAGTTAACTCAGGAAACGTAAAGGGTGTTTAGGGCCCTGCGACTCCCACATCACAGGCTCCATGCTCCCCCGGCTCCCTACCCACGCCAACTTCAGAGGAGACAACTGAGTCATATCCAAGCTGCTGCCTAAATGAACCAACTTCCAGATCAGCTTATTATCAAAACACGGTATGACTGTTGTTTTTATGCTCAATAAACAGTTCCTCGGCTCCACAAAAATGAAATATTCCTTTCATTACAAAACGGAGAAGCCATTTATCCCATGTCTTATGTGGTATAAATAGAGCGTGTGGCAGTCAGCGCAGGGATAACGACACTGTTTATTTTCACCAGCTCAGGACGGGCTGACACAGTGTGTACGCCGGGGGAGTGAGCGTGGCTCCTACAACGGGACTCGCAGATCAGTCATTCTCGCCAAGAGCAAGGTGCCAGGCATCTGTTCTCAGGCTGCCCTTGCCAGACCCGGCGAAGGCGGGGGGAATGTGGGGATTCCACCTGGTGCCTCGAGGAGCCAGCTCCAAGTTAAGCCAGGGAAGGAGCCACCTATGGGGTGGGAGTTGATGGAGTCTGGGCAGCCCTACACCACCACCCACCAGGCTACCTAAAATTGCCACCACACAAACACTTGACCACAAACCTTCATGCAACTTCAGAGCTTAAAAGTTTGCTGATTCCCCAAGTCGATGTGGCAGGATAACACCCAGAACCTGAGAATCTGGGCCCAAGGTGGGTTCTGTCCCCCTGGAACTATGGGACGCTGGGTAAGTCCTCAGCCGTGTGGGCCTCCATTCCCTTGTTTCTGCGGTGGGGAGCATGAGGTCTGCCTAGTTTATGATGAAATTGAATGCAAGTGCACATGTCTAGGTGTTTGGAAGCATTCAGCTTTACACAAACACGCACCCTGATTTTTCAGAGAAAGAAATGGAATTCCAGAGAGAGAAAGTCAGTGATTCAGCAAGTCGATGGGGTATCCTAGACCAGACCCAGGCCTCCTGACCCCTCATCGTGAGCTCTTTCTACCAATGCACTTCTCTGGTTCAAGTGTTGTCTCCGGAAAGGGGTGACTATTGTCTGCTAGAGTGCTATGCAACTCCAGGGGACAGTTCACATGGACTCCAACATGAATAGCCCCCCAAGAGTTGGTGCAGTACATAACCTGCACAGCTGTACGCAGCAGCCCTGCTGAAGGCCTCAGCTAAGAGGCAAATAGGTTTCTAGGGACTAGATGACACACTGACCCACTGTCACATTCATACGAGTTAGTTTTTCACTTCCCTGGAAGAGAAGAGCAATAGGCAGGAATGGATTCCAAGATGTTGTGTTGTGTTGGGGTCTGAGGGCTGGGAAGTCCAGTACATGGGTCTCAGCTGGTGGTGAGGGCTCTGGGCAGCTGAGGGCTGTGTGGCCTCATGACCCCTTGGAGTAGGGAAGAGGAGTTGGAAGAACCAGCAACGGAAGTGAAGAGCGGTGAGGACAGTGGGTGCCTTTCCCAGAAGAAAGCCATAGCAGGGAGGTTTGTCCCTTTGAGACTCACCATTGCCATCTGCACCATGAGCATAATAATTCCCGACCATTCTGAAGGGCAGCTCTAGCTTCAGAGTCACCTCCAAGTTCCTGGGAACCTATCCTGGCAGCAGAAGCCAGTCCCTCCCTTGCTTTGGCTGAGGGGTGGGTGAGAAGCTGTGCACATTTTAGTCCTCTGTCTTGGGGGGTGACTGGGAGTGCCTGGCAGGGGTACGGAGAGAGGGAGCTGAGGAGTGCTGGAGACAGTGGTGGAGCCAGGAGGAATTAATTAGAATGAAAGGGCTGAGTCCCTTCATAGAAGGATCAAGGTTTCAAATCATTGATCCAAGGGATAGGGTAAACTGAGGCTGAGTCTGGGTCTGATCTGAGGGGTGCCTTGGTGGTTCTTGGCACTCCAGGGTGCCAGTGAAGAATGCTTGGAGTAAGCAAGAACTCCAGATGTGGGGCCATCTGTCGTGCACGGCATCTGTCTTTGTTATCTAGTGCTGCTATAACAGAAATACAAGTGAGTGGCTTTAACAAACAGAAATTTATTCCTCACAGTTTAGGAGGCTAGAAGTCCAAATTCAGGGTGCTGGCTCTGGGAAAAGGTTTCTCTCTCCGTTGGCTCTGGTGGAAGGTCCTTGTCTCCTTTTAACATCTGTAGGCCTGGTGTTCCTTGGAGATCTCCATGTATTTTGGCATCAATTTTCCCCTGGGTCTATGAAGTTCTCAGCATGGGGCCCTGGGTCCAAAGTACATGCTCCACTCCCAGCTCTTCTTTCTTGGTGGTGGTGAGGTCCCTCCTTCTCTGCTTGCTTCTCTTTCCTTTTATCTTTTGTAAGAAAAGGGGTGTGACTCAAGCAAGGGTGTGACTTGAGTGAGGCAGTGAGTAAAGGTGGTGACTTAAATAAAGCAGTGACACCCCACCTTAATCCTGCCTCATAGAGGTTTTAGGATTTATAACTCATAAAATGGAGGATAAATAATTACATCAGATCACAAAATAGAAGATGACTACATCATTAAATAACTGCCAAATTACATCATTATGTAACTGCCAAAACACTGAAAATCATGGCCCGGCCAAGTTGACACATAATTTGGGGGGACACAATTCACTCTGTGACAGCATCCATCAGTGCCCAGACAGGAAGACAGGAGCTGCTGTAGGTGTTTCAAGAGACAGGAATTTAATGCATAGAGTTGGTTACAAAGGTGATATGAGTCAGAGGAGCAAAAGGCAGTTGAGGGTTCTTACCCAAGGACCAAGGGGCTGCTATTGTCGTGGGGGTTGAAGCCCACAAGCCCTTATGCAGCCAGCTGCCTGAGTGCTGTCACCCAGCAGGAACCCAGGTGTCCAAGCCCCTTCAGATGCTGCGGAAATGACCTCTGAGCTATTGAAACCCATAGCACCCACTGCTCCTGCCTGTGCTGGAGGCGCCACCAGGAACAGAAAAACAAATGCCTTCTCTCTTATTCCTGCTTTCCAATTTCCCATGAGTGTCTCCTATTGGTCAAACCTAACAGGAAGCCAGCAGACAAAGGAGCCTGGGAAATGTAGTTTGCAGGAACAGCCTTGGGGTATGGAGTAAAGATGGGTAGAGTGTGGTCCTGAGAGCCAGCACACACTACTGAGCACCTGTGCCCTCTATGTTCCGGATAGACTGAGGAATTTACAGCAACTATTTGATTACATTATCTGACTTGAAAGTTAAGTCTGAATCCTTCTAGCCATCTTTTGGTACTGCCTTTTGGCGGTATTATGCCCATTTTACATAGGAAACAACTGAGGCTCAGAGAGGTTGACTAAAGTGCCCAGGACAACACAGCTAGCAAGTAGCAAGCCGGGACTTGAACCCTGAGCTTTCTTTTGCTCCTTTACTCTTGTGGGTACAACTGGTCACAGGGCCCAGCTGAGCTGGGGATTTGAACAAGGAGTCAGTCCCAGCATGAGCCAGGGATCTGGGCAGAAGCCAGGAAGGCAGATGAGCCTCACTAAGTGGGGGATTAGGGTAAATCCAAACCAAACCCACTGCTGTCGAGTCGATTCCAACTCATAGCGAGCCTATAGGACAAAGTAGAAGTGTCCCGTAGAGTTTCTAAGGAGCGCCTGGAGGATTCGAACTGCCGACCTTTTGGTTGGCAGCTGTAGCACTTAACCTCTATGCCACCAGGGTTTCTGGGGGGTTAGGGTAGAGGGTGTCTAAAGCCCACATGGTCCCCAGGAATGAGTCCACTAGCAGGCAGCTGGCATTTGAGCAGCAGATGAGGCCACCACCTTCCAGCAATGGGAAGCTGGGGCTACCACCCATTTGGGCTGGTGTCTCATTACCCAGAGTGGGGTTGGGGAACATGAGGAGTGACCTCCATCCACTCTTGGGAGAGAACTGTGTGATGGTGGGAGCATGTCAGTGAAGTCTGGGTGTCCATTGGCTCTGTGCCCCTCTGATTATGCTGATGGTGTGAGGTCCAGGGCCCAGTCCCACCTGGATGGAGAGAATGACCTTGTGTGGGACTCTCTGGAGGGCTGAAGCCACAGGAGTCCCAGGAAAATTGTTGGTCTGGCTCACGGGGTTGGCAGGGCAATTGATGTGGCAGTGAGGGCTGTGGACCAATCCAGAGACGCAAATCCCAGCTCTGGCACTTCCTCCCTGAGTGACCTTCAGCAGATCAAAGTCAATTTTTGTTTCAGGTCTCAGTGATCCTGCCAGGAAAGACCAAGACTGGTTGAAAATATGGCTTTAGGAAGCATAAGAGACCCTTAGAGAAAAACTACGGTCACCAGGGGCCCACACTGACCGCTCCTTCCTCATTCTCTCTTGAGTTGATATCTCTTTAACTCCTCAAGGATCATGGTGGATTTTCCAATGGCCCACTTCCACTTCCCATTTCTCTGAGTGCCATTTGGCCTTCTTTGCTTCCTCATTGGCTGACTTGGCCTTATTGTAACCTTGAGAGGGGACTTAAGGCTTAAAGTCACAGATGGTGAGGGGGCTGAAGAGTTTTGGAATCTGGAACTCCTGACTCCCTCTTCCAGTGCTCTTCAAACTGGAAGAATCCTGAGATGATCTTTGATTCCCAGGAACACTCTTATTTTGGATTTGGGCCACTAAACAAATATCTGTGCAATTACTTGAGAAAAACAGCCTTGGCGTCAGGCTCCCAAGAATGCTTCTCTCCACTCACAGCTGCAAACACTTTCAGTACGTCCTTGCCTGAAGCCTTTCCACCTATCGGTTATCATCTATTACTGGGTAAGAAACCAACAAATACTTAGTGACTTACCAATTGATTCAGCTGGCAATTCTGCTGGGCAGTTCTTCTGGTCTGTGTTTGTTCATGGGTCTGCAGTCAATTGGTGGGCAGGCTGGGAACTGGCTGTTCCTAGATGACCTCCTTCATGTGTCTGAAAGTTGTCTGGCTATTGGTGAGAGGGCCTCAGTGTTTCTTTGTGTGGTTTTCTATTCTCCAGCACGCTGGTTTGGGCTTGTTCACACATCAGCAGTGTTCTAAGAGCAGCAAGAGCAGAAGCTGCAAGGTCCCTTGAGGCCTGGGCTTGGCACTGGCACACTGTCAATTCTACTACATGCTGTTTGTCAAAGAAAGTCACAAGACTAGCTCAGATTCAAGAGATAGGGAAATAGACTCCACCTCTTGATGAGAGGGCTGCAATGTATTGTTGACTCCTTTGCAATCTGCCACACCTCTACACATGGAATACTTTTCCTATCCTAAGGCACAGAGTGCACTGATTTACCCCAATATCCTCTCTGCCTGTCTTCCTTAATAATAGAATCCAGATTTTTATCTGGGTTCAGAATAACAACTCCATTTCCTGGTCTCCTCTGAAGCTAAATAGACTATTTGACTAGGTTCTGGCCAATGAGATGGTGAAAGAACCTGGTAGAAGCCTTTTCCCTTTCTTTTTATTTTCTTTCTTCCTGCTGCTTGGATTCTAGATGTGAAGGCTGGAGCATGAGCAGCCATCTTAGATCATGAGGCAATGCATTAATGATGCAAGATAGAAAAAGCCTAGGTTTTTGGTGATGTAACATCTTTTATGTGAGAGTAAAACAAACTTGTTTTTTCTTTAAGCCATTGTTATTTTGGTGTTTTTGTCATACATAGCTGAATCCAATCAAAATTAATAAGACTTTCCTCCATACACAGATTCCTTTTCACCTACTTTCTGTTTCTTATCATTGTCCTATCCTTTAAAGCCTTACCTGATCACATTCATGTCTCCTTTTCTGGATTTCTAGAACCCTACTTGCTTGTATAAGTCTCTGGTATCCATCCATCAAGTATATCCTTGACCTCTTAGTTCTCTGTTCACTGTATTTTCTTTGGTATCTTATGTGTATTAATACTTTTATTGTAGATCTAGGATCTGAAGTCTCCTTTGTATTTCCCACAAATTCATCCATTCATTCACTCATTCCTTCAACAAATGTTTATGGAGTACTTACCATTTGTCAGGCACTGTGCTAGGTTCTGGGTACACCGAAGTGAACAAAACAATCATAATCCATGTCCTCACGGAACTGAAGGTTTAGTGGGAGTAAATAGGCATTGAAAAATAAATAAATGACTATATAATCACAAAGTGTAATAAGTTCCGAGATAAAAAGTACAGGGACATCTAGTTTAAATCGGGTGCTCAGGGGATGGCTTCTTTGAAGGTAATATTGAAAGATGAAGAGAAACCAGTATTCCTGCCAGAAGGATAGAATGTGCAACGGGCCTGAGGCAAAATAGAACTCCTGGTATTTGAGGAGTTGAAAGGATGAGTGTGGGTGGAAAGGAAAGGGAAGAGTGGAAGAGTGGAAGGAGAAGAGATTAGAAAGGTAGCTGGGAGGCAGATCACACAGGACCTTGTGGAACATGGATTTTATTCCATATGCATTGGGAAGGCCGTGCACCAACATGGTCTATCAATCAGCGTTAGGCTCTCCTGCCTGTAACTGAAAACTCAAGGAACAGTGGCTTAAGCCAGCCTGGAGGAAAGCAGACAAGGGCTAATATGGAGGCTCTAGGATGCTATAAGTGATTCAGGCTCCATTAGCTTTCTGCTCCACCATCCATATCACACGGCTCTATTCTCCAGTTGCTTCTTAGGCCAACATGGCAGCTGGAGCTTCAGTCACTTCCACATGCCAGACACAAGAAGGAAGGAAGGCGGAGGGTGAAAGGCCTGGCTCCCCAGCAGTTCAGTCCCCTTTAAAGAGCTTTCTAGAAGCCCTGCTGAGTGTCTTTAACTGACATCAACTTGTCCTCCCCTGGCTGCAAGGAATTCTGCGAAATATAGCCTTTCAGCTGGGCATATTGCTAAACCCAACCAGTTGCTGTCAAGTTTATTCCGACTCATGGCAACCTCATGTGTGTCAGAGTGGAACTGCACTCCATAGAGTTTTCTTTTTATTATTTTGTTGTTGTTGTTGAGACAATGCACAGCAAAACACACATTTTCAACAGTTTCTACATGTACAGTTCAGTGACATTCTTTGAGTTGCGCAGCCATTCTCACCCTCCTTTTCTGAGTTGTTCCTCCCCCATTAACGATAAACTCACCAACCCCTAAGGTTCCTATCTGATCTTTTGAGTTGCTGTTGTCAATTTGATCCCATAGAGGTCTTAAAAGACTATAATGCTCAAGGCAGACGTTCTTTACTAGTTAAGCTAAACTGTTGTTTGGTTTTAAGAAGACTTCAGGGGATATTTTTGGTTAAAGATTTAAAGATATTTTAGAGCAATAGTTTTGAGGGTTCATCCAGCCTGTGTGGCCCCAGAAATCTGGATTCCATGAGAATTTTTTATTTTTTTTTATCAGGATTCCTCTGTAGAATCTTTGATCAAAATGTTCAGTAGTGGTAGCTGGGCACCCTCTGGTTCTAGTCTCATGGCAAAGAGTGTAGCTGTCCATGGAGACAATTAGCCACACATCCATTTCCTCCTCCTATTCTGGACTCTCCTTTTTCCTCTGTTGCTTTAGGTGAATAAAGGCCAATTGTTGTGCCTTAGAGGGCCATTTGCAAACTTTTAAGGCCCCAGGCAACACACAATGAACTAGGAGGTAGAACAGAAGCGGTAAACACATTATTAGGCCAATTAACTGGAATGCTCCATGAAACCACGATCCTAAGTCACCAAGCCAAGGACTCAAATCCCATGACGTGTTCGGTTGTACATAAGCAGCCTCAGCGGCTACTCTTTGTTGTTGTTGTTGTTTTTGGTGTAAGTGTATGTATCACACAACTTTAGCCAATTCAACTTTTTAAAAGTGTACCTCTTATTGACAGCATTTATAATAATCAGCTATACAACCCTATCCTTAATCAAGGTGATTTTTCTGTCACTATAAACTGAAACTCAGAACCCCATAAGCAATAACCCCCCATTCCCCTTCCCTACCACCCCTGGTAACCACTAATAAACTTTGGTCTCTATACGTTTGTGTCCTTTTGTGGTTTTTCACTCAGCATAATGTCTTCAATAACTGTAATCTTATGGAAGTTGATTGCCAGGTCTTTCTTCTGCAGTGCTATTGGATGGATTTGAACCAGCAACCTTTCAGTTAATAGCCAGAGCAGAAACCATTTGTGCCATTGCTACCTTATATGAATTCAGTTTCTGATAATAAGAAAGAAGGAGAAGACGGAGTATGATAGGTAACAGGAAGTCTGCCTGAGTTGGGTTCACAGGTGGCATTTATTAGAAGCCTATTGATTAAAAAAAAAAAATAGAAAACAACAGGCATCAGTGAGGTTTTAGAGAGACTGGAACCCTTCCTTATCCTTCGCTGGTGGGAATGTAAAATGGTGCAGCCACTGTGGAAAACAGTTTGGTGATTCCTCAAAAAATTGAGCATAGAACTACTGTATGACCCAACGATCCCAATCCTAGATATATATCCAGAAGAAGTGAAGGCAGGAACAAAAACAGAAACTTGTACAGCATTCTTTGCAGCGCTTTTTATGATAGCCGAAAGGTAGAAATAACAGAACGTCCATCAATAGGAGAGTGGATAAACAAAATGTGGTGTATCCACCCAGTAGAATAGTACTCAGCCATAAAGAGAAATGAAGCCCTGATGCAGGCTCAACACGGGTGCACCTTGAAAACATTATGCTGAGCAAAATAAGTCAGTCACAAAAGGACTCATATCGTATGATCACACTTACAGGAAATAGGCAAATATATTGAAAACCTAAGATTATTAATTATTACTGGGGTGGGAGGAAAGGGGAGGGGGGAGTTTTTGTTTGGGGGAGGGCATCGAGCTTATGTTAATGGTGGTGGGATATTTTGGAAAAAGATAGCAATAATGGTGGCACAACATGAAAATATAATTCATGCCACTGAATCGCAAAGGCGGAAGTGTTGTGTTGGCGAATGTGTTGGGGTGTCTATTTTCACCCTGCTAAAAAAGAAAAAGCCTGTTGGTTCCAGTGGCTTTACACCACATGGATGAGTCTCATGGACGTGAGGCTGAGGGAAAGAAGGCAGGCCCGGAAGAGGACATTCTGTATAATCTAGGCGAAACTAATCTACGGTGATAAAAGTCAGGATAGAAGCCAGGCTTTAGGGTCAGTGACTGGGAGGGGGTGTGAAGGCATCTCCTGGGGAGCTGGGAACATTCTAGTTCTTGATCAGGGTGGCAGTTATGGTGTGGTTACTACTGTATCTACTTAACATTGATGTACTTTGTTGCAAATGTGTTATGTTTCAATGATTTTTTAAAAGCATATTCATTCCAGGATTTTCTATATTCTAGAAATTAAACAGAACATTAAAAAAATTTTAAAAACCTCTATTTTTCTGCTTCCTGAGAGGCCCCAACATCAGAACAATCGCCAGCTTTGCTAGATTCCCTCCCTAAGGCCCAGCCCAGGGCCTCTGGCTGCAAAACATTCTTCAATCCCCTGAGGTGGGCATGCCACCTCCCGCCTCAGAGTATTCCCATCCTTACATCCCTTGATGGCTTGTTGGACCTTCTTTCTGCCTCCAGTGAGCCCCACACTCCTTGCTTAGCACAATGCCTGGTACCTGTTGAATGAATGGACAACTTTATGTCCCACTACACAAAAACTACACAAGCATTACGCATTCCATGCAACAAACTTTTATTTAGCCCATTCATTTTAACAGGCTATAAAAATTAAAAAATAATTTTTATTTTATGTGCTAAGATTAGAGAGAGAGAGATTCTACAAGCCCTGTCCACAATACAACCTGATCCTGGAAACCACAGAAGTGTAGGAGGAGCAAAGGTAGCAGAAAGAGGAGATAGAGCTTATGAAAGCAAATCCTGGAAGGCTTCCTGGAGGAGTTGCCACTGTGCGCTGGGTGTTAAAAATGAACCGGGATTTGCTACTGGCTGGATATGGTTGGAGAGGGAAGAGGCAGCAGGGGGGAAAGTGGTATGTGCACAGGGGTCTGGGAGCTGAGTGCCTCAGGCTAGAAATGAGGCAGAAGGAAGCACTGAGCCCCAGGGTATAGCCTGGCCTTCCTATGGCATTGCTATCTGCCTGCCCAAGGAGAGTGGAACTCTGGGAACTGCTGGGCTGCTGGCCTGCACTACAGGGCCGGGCAGGCTGGCCCTGTGGGCAGCCCGCTTCCTTCTCTCCCTCTCCCCTCCTCTCTGCTTCCCACAAAGTGGTCCTGAAATGACACCAAGAGCAGCTGCTTAAGCAATTTTGCCAATTAATGAGTCTCTGAAATTAAACCGCCTACACAGTCTGGATGAGCCTTCTCCAGGAGGGATTTCGGCAATTGTCTTCATGATAATCAGGCTTGACTTGCCTTCACACACATTAATAAAAAAGCGAAGGCGTTGGGAGAGATGCCCTTTGGTGGGGAATATCGACAATATCGTAATGAGGCTCGGGGAGAAGGATGCGCAGGCATGGTGCTGCATGCTCAACACCGTCCCCTCTGGAAGCAGGAGCCGGCTCTGGCTGGAAGCCGAGGGGCTGACGGTAAAGGAATACCAATGCCCGGGACCCAGCCGGGCTGGATCAGTCCACGGTAAGGAATGCAAGTGGCAGGGGACTCTGGAAGAGCAATCAGGGCCACCTGGAGGAATAATCTAGGTGGTGGTGGTGGTGGGAGGGACAAGCTGGTGGGTGCAAAGCAAGCAGAGCCTGGGCAGGGAAGGACAAGAACAAACACCAAGTCTGCTCCCCCGCCTTCTTCCCCCACAACATACAAAACACTACGACTCCCAAGCTCTTATTCACAGATACCACCGACTGATCATGCATGCCTTTGTTTCAAGCCGGGGATGACCTCTGAATCCTCCTCAGCACAACACTCCTGGTAGCCTCCACCCACTGGCTGGAATTAGAACTCAATCCAGCCTCAGAGTATATAAATATGAGTAAGCTTTTAGCTTCTTCCCATTTCTCTTGCTCCGTACTTTTCCCACCATGCACTGTCCTTTTGAGTTTTCTCCCAATGGCGTTTGTATTTTTACAAGGATCAAAGATTTAAGGGATAACGTTTTAAGGGTAGAAATTCAAGAGTGGACCACAGAAGTGGGGCTGCACAGCTGCCCAGATCCTTGAAATAACAACGCGTGGAAAAGGAAATGAGCTGTTATTTAATACGTACGATTTAAAAGGCGTGGCACTCTCAACTGTTGTCTTGTTTCATCCAATTATATCTGGTAGGCATTGCCTCCACTTTGCACATGGGGAACCCGAGGCTCAGAGAAGTTACACAACTTGCCCAAAGTTATGGTGAGTAAGTGGCCAAGTTGGGATTTGAACTCAGGCCCGTGTGGCACCCATCTGTGTTCTTTCCATCCTGTTGGGTAGAGGAGTGGACACAAACACCATTCTGGCTCCTGTCAAGCAAGTTTCCTCAGGTCGTTGTTGTTAGTTGCCCTCAAGTTGGTTCTGACTCATGACATAATGCATAACATAATGAAACGTTGCCTGGTCCTGCACTGTCTTCAGGATTGTTGGTATGTTTGAGTCCATCATTGTGGTCATTGCGTCAATACATCTCATTGAGGGTTTTCCTTGTTTTGGGTAACGCTGTACTTTGGAAACCCTGATGGTGTAGTGGTTAAGAGTTCATCTGCTAACCAAAATGCCGGCAGTTCGAACCCACAAGGCGCTCGTTGGAAACCCTATGGGGCAGTTCTACTCTCTCCTCTAGGGTCCCTATGAGTCGAAATCGACACAACAAGTTTGGTTTTTTGGATTTTGGTTCTTTGCAGAAGAATTCAGTCAAGTGTAAAGAGAAGAATGTTCTTTGCATGCGGAATGTCTCAGCCGCCTGGGTAGAGAGGGAAAGAGTGGAAGGAAGAGGAAAAGGAAGAAAAGAAAAAAGAAAAGAGGCAAAGGAGGAGAAGAAGGTGAGGAGGGGAAGGACCAGCAGCATTACTGATGGGATTCGACAATGTATTTAAGCACTTACTGTGTGTCTAGCAAGGAGCTTGGCTACTAACCAGAAGGTTGGCAGTTCGAACTCATCAGGCGCTCCATGGGGGAAAAGATTTAAAGCCTTGGAAACCCTAAACGGCAGTTCTATCTTATGAGTTGGACTCAATGGCAGTGGATTTGGGGTGTGTGTGTGTGTGTGTGTGTGTGTGTCCAGCAGAACACATGAGCAGCCCCTGAGAGCAGAGGAGCTTAAAGCAGCTTGTGGAGGGCCCACCAGGTGTCAGACCCTTTGCACAGATTAATTCTAATTCCCACAACTGTGGAGGGTCACTAAGTTCTGAAGTAGCCCAGTGAGGATTGGAAAGCCAGACTGTCTGACCGGAAGCCAGCCTATGAGTTGGAATCGACTTGATGGCACCCAACAACAACAACAGGGGAACCAGACCCATGTGCTCCCTGACCACTGCAGCATCCCTGGAGCTGTTCCAGCTGTGACGCCAGTATTTATTACAGGGGACAGGCCCTTCCTACTTAAATGGCCCATACCCAGCTGTCTCTCCCCAACACCTCTTATTTCTCATCTCTAATTTCTCTCTTCCTCTCAAAACTCCTAGCAGGGCAATTGTTTTTGAAATTGAAATACTTACTTACACCCTCAAATAATGTAAGGCAGTACATGATTGTGCCAAGCTTATGCTAAATATAGTACATAAGCATCTAGAGCTAAAGCTGCATTTCTTTCTCTAAAAAAGTCTATTTGTTTGTTTCTCTCTTCTGTGTGCTTACATGTACACATTCATAGTCTGAGGGAAGGTGTTTTGTATCAGTTTGTTTTTGCTTGAGTAATTTCAAACCAAGCACACACACAGAGTTCTCGCTTATAAGGCTGTGGCTGGGCCAGACATGAGGGTCACAGCCTTGGATTTGGGGATATCTCTTAGGACAGAGGACAGCACTAACCTCCTTCTCGCACCCACCCTAACAATCCCATCTTTATTAATTAATACTTACTGTGTAGAACCAACTCGTAGCTCTGAGTTGGAAACAACTTGAAGGCAACGGGTTGGGTTAGGTTTTCAGGTGTAGTATCGTGGAGTCCCTGAGTGGCATAAACAGTTAATATGCTTGGCCGCTAACTGTAAAGTTGGTGGTTCAAATCCACCCAGAGGTGCTTTGGAAGAAAGGCCTGGCAATGTATTTCCAAAAAATTAGCCATTGAAAACCCTATGGAGCACAGTTCTACTCAAACACACATGAGGTCACCATGAGTCAGGATTGACTCAATGGCCACTGGTGCAGTACCATATGCTGATACATGTGGGCCATCCCATTTAAACCTCATGTCAGCCTGAGGAAGTGGGTACTCTTAGTAAGGCTATTTTTCAGTTGAGGAAATTGAAGCATCTGTGTAGGGTCACCCATCATTCTCTTTGCCACCAGCCCTCTGGTGACAACCATACCCTCTGGGGGACAGGTGCCAGGATTGGGGCCAGCCAGACGAAGCCCGGTGGGAAGGGGTCTGTGACCTTGAATTTTTTGCTCAGCCCTCCAAAAGGCTAAGCCTTGTGACCCATGGCACAGACCACCAGCTGTCCACCAGAAATTCATGTTGCCCCCATCCACAGGTGAGGGCATACTTAGGCAGGGACTCCATCTTCAAGGCTCTCTCGTAATTCCATGGGGCCATGTGACTAGTTCTCTCCAGTGGGGTGTGAGCCTTCCAGAGTTTAAAGAAGCCATTGTGCCTTCTCTTTTCCTTCCTTCCTACCTTATCTGCCAGCTGTATACCAGAGAGGTCTGTGAGGCCCTAGGAGAGGGCAGACCCACAAGATGGGTAGAGCTGGGTCTCAGAATCACCATGTGGAGGATAACTGCCCATCAACCAGAAACACAGTAACCATTCGTTACATGAGCAAGAAATAAACTTGTTTTGTGATAAGCGCCTGATGACTTCAAGTTTATTTGGCACAGCAGTTAGCATTGGCCTGACCAGAACATGACCCATGCCCAGTAAAGAGCCTGAGGTTCACCTGAATTTGGCAAAGGCAGACTTGGCCGAAGACCAGCAGGAAGGCCCTGAGGAGACCCTGTCCTCAGGCATCTCAGAATCCACCCACGGACTCATAAAATGTCAGAGCTGCAACCAAAAACCCTGTGCCACTGAGTTGGTTCAGGCTCACAGTGACCCTATAGGACAGAGTACAACTGCCCCATAGAGTTTCCAAGGAGCTGCTGGTGGATTTGAATTGCCAACCTTTTGGTTAGCAGCCATACTCTTAACCACTGTGTCACCAGGGCTCCAAAGGCCCTTGCAGTCTTTACCTCACCCTTTGTATTAATGTCCTGGGGTGTCGTATCAAATCACCACAAACTGGGGCTTGAAGGGGAAGGCCTGAAACATTAGAAATTTATTCTCTTGAAGTTCTGAGAGCTACAAGTCCGTAGCCAAGATATTACATCGTTCCTTCTGGAGGTTCTGAGGGAGAATCAGCCCTGTGGCTCTCTCCAAGCTTCTGGTGGTTGCCGGCAATCCTTGCAGTTCTGCAGCTTGTAGACACGTCACCCCAATCTCTGCCTCCCTGTTCGCACAGGCTTCTTCCTTGTGTGTGTCTGTCTCTGTATCTTTCTTCTTATAAGGCACCAGTCATTGGATTTAGGCCCATCCTTACCCAGCTTGACTTCTTCTTAACTAATCACATCTGCAAAGACGCTGTTTCTATATAAGGTCACGTTCTGAGGTTCCAGGTGGACACGAATTATGGGGACACTATTCAACCCAGTACTTCCCCCGTTCCAGGCTCTGAAACTGAGGCCCAGTAGCTTACCTGTCATCCTGATGTCCCATCTGAAGCTCATTTCGTAAGGGCAGGAGGGCATTCAGCACACACACACACATACACACACACACATGTCTGTGCCCAAGAGCAGAGAAGCACCAATAATGCTGCTATTTTCATATTTCCATGTCTCTGCGTGTTTTCCTTCATAAAAGGCGAGATTCCCCTCTCCTGTGCCTCCCTCTCCTGACACCTCCTAAAAGAGCCAGGTGAGGCTGGGCTTCTCTGAGGTCTGGGGCTGATAGAGGAGGGGGCCACCCAACCCCAGCTACCACATGTGCACGTGGCAGTCGTGGGTCACACGGGCTCCAGCAGCCTTGGTGCTGGGAAACACGCTGGCTCCCGGACATAAAGGCAGAAAACACAGTGTTTTATTAGTGCTTGAGACGTCTATTTCCCAAGTTAACAACAATAATAAACTTGTTTACGGCTGCGAGTTTCATTGCCTTCTCCGGTGGGGCTCCCACCTGCTGCCACTGCCGCTCCAAGCCTGTGCAGCTCTGAGCTTCCCAGAGGCCAGCCCAGCAGCTGGCACAGCGGGCACTGCCTCCCAGCAGCTGGGAGGGCTGGGCAGGAGTCCCCAGGGCACTGTACCACCAGCCTTGGTTGCGGGGGAACTGCTTCCTGCCCACAGCGGGGCCGCTGGCAAGCAGGTGTTAGAGGGTTCTGAGCTTTTGCTTGTCTATTGTGCAGATGCCTCTTTCAAATAAAAGAATGAAGTGATGGTCCTGACTCAGGTGACTCATTCAGGGGAAAGCAAAGCCTCCATGTTAAGGCACGAGCTGACCTTTAGACAGGGTGCGGAGTAGGATGAGAGAAACGAGGCACCTGGGGTGCAACCTGGGTGGCACAAATGGTTTGTAATAGTCTACCAAGCACTAAGGCCAAAGATGAAGAAATTGAAGATTTTTTTACCAGCTTTTGCCATCTGAAATTGACCAAACATGTCATCAAGAAGCACTGATAATTACTGGGGATTGGAACGTGAAAGCTGAAAACAAAGAAGAAGGATCGATAGTTGGGAAATAAGGCCTTGGTGATAGAAATGATGCTGGAGATCGCATGATAGAATTTTGCAAGACTGATGACTTCTTCACTGGAAATACCTTTTTTCAACAACATAAACGGTGACTATACACATGGACCTTGCTGGATGGAATACACAGGAACCAAACTGACTACATCTGTGGAAAGAGGTGATGGAGAAGCACGGCATCACCAGTCAGAATAAGGCTAGGGCCTGACTGCAGAACAGACCATCAGTTGCTCATATGCAACTTCAGGATGAAGCTGAACAAAATTTAAGTGAGTCCACAGGAGCCAAAGTACAACCTTGAGTATATCCCACCTGAATTTAGAGACCATCTCAAGAATAGATTTGATGCACTGAACACAAATGACTGACAACCAGACAAGTTGTGGGATGACATCAAGGACATCATACGTGAAGAAAGCAAAAGGTCATTAAAAAGACAGAAAAGGAAAAAAAAAAAAGATAAAAACGGATATCAGAAAAGACTCTGAAACTTGCTCTTGAACATAGAACAGCTAAAGCAAATGGAAGACATGAAGCAAAAGAGCTGAACAGAAGATTCCAAAGGGCATTTCGAGAAGACAAAGTGAAGTATTACAATGAAATGTGTGAAGAACTGGAGTTAGAAAACCAAAAGGGAAGAACATGCTTAGTGTTTCTCAAGCTGAAAGAACTGAAAAAAAAAAAAAAAAAATCAAGCCTTGAGTTGCAATATTGAAGGATTCTATGGGAAAAAAATTGAACAACTCAGGAAGCACCAAAAGAAGGTGGAAGGAATACACAGAGTCAGTGTGCCAAAAAGAATTGGTTGACATTCAACCATTTCAGGATGTAGCATACGATCAAGAACTGATGGTACTGAAGGAAGAAGTCCAAGCTGCACTGAAGACATTAGTGAAATACAAGGCTCCAGGAATTGAGGAAATATCAGTTGAGACATTTCAACAAACAGACACAATGCTGAAAGCGCTCACTCATCTATGCAAGAAATTTGGAGGACAGCTACCTGGACAACCAAGTGGAAAGGATCCATATTTATGCCTATTCCCAAGAAAGGGGATCCAACAGAAGGTGAAAACTATCAAACAATATCGTTAATATTACGTTCAAGTAAAATTTTGCTGAAGATCATTCAAAAGTGTTTGCAGCACTATATCGACAGGGAACTGTCAGAAATTCAAGCTGGATTCAGAAGAGGATATGGAACCAGGGATATCATTGCTGATGTCAGATGGATCCTGAAAGCAGAGAATACCAGAAAGACGTTTACCTGTGTTTTATTGACCATGCAGAGGCATTCAACTCTGTGGATCATAACAAATTATGGATAACATTGCAAAGAGTGGGAATTCCGGAACACTTAATTGTGCTCATGAGGAACCTTTACATAGATCAAGAAGCTATTGTTCAAATAGAACAAGGGGATATTGTGTGGTTTAAAGTCATGAAAGGTGCGCTTCAGGGTTGTATCATTTCACCATACTTATTCAATCTCTATGCTGAGCAAATAATTCGAGAAGCCAGACTAGATGAAGAAGAACGGGGGATCAGGATTGGAGGAAGACTCATTAACAGCCTGCGATATGCAGATGACACAATCTTGCTTGCTGAAAAGTGAAAAAAAGAGGACTTAAAACACTGATGAAGATCAAAGACTACACCTCAACATAAAGAAAACAAAAATCCTCACAACTGGACCAATAAGCAACATCATGATAAAGGAAGAAAAAGCTGAAGATGTCAAGCATTTGGTTTTACCTGGATCCACAATCAATGCCCATGGAAGCAGAAATCAAGAAATCAAATGACATATTGGATTAGACAAATCTGTACCAAAAGACCCCTTTAAAGTGTTAAAAGCAAAGATGTCACCTTGAGGACTGAAGCGCCCCTGACCCAAGCGAAAACCTGGTGGCGTAGTGGTTAAGTGGTTAAGTGCTACGGCTGCAGTTCAAGTCCGCCAGGCTCTCCTTGGAAACTCTATGGGGAAGTTCTACTCCGTCCCATAGGGTTGCTATGAGTGAATCGGCAGCAGTGGGTTGGGTGGACCCAAGCCATGGTATTTTCAATTGCGTCATATGCATGTGAAAGCTGGACAACGAATAAGGAAGACCAAAGAAGAATTGACACCTTTGAATTACTGTGTTGGCAAAGAACATTGAATATACCATGGACTGCCAGAAGAATGAACAAATCTGTACAGCCAGAATGCCCCTTAGAAGTGAGGATGCTGAGACTTCGTCTCACATACTTTGGACATGTTATCAGGAGGGACTAGTCCCTGGAGAAGGACATCATGCTTGGTAAAGCAGAGGGTCAATGAAAAAGAGGAAGACCCTCAATGAGATGGATTGACACAGTGGCTGCAACGATGCGCTCAAACATGGCAACAATCGTGAGGATGGCACAGAATTGGGCAGTGTTACATTCTGTTGTACATAGTGTCGCTATGACTTGGAACCAACTCAACAGCACCTACCAACAACATAACAGTAACCAGAAGGCTGGCGGTTCAAACTCACCTGTTGGCGCTTCAGAAGAAAGGCCTGGAGAGCAGCTTCCGTAAAGATTACACCAGGAAAACCCTACGGAGCAGCTCTTCTCTGTTGCACATTGTGCCACCGTGGGTTGGAATCGACTTGGTAGCAATGGGTTTGGTTCTTTGTGCGTCTTAAGGTGCAAGCTTTTAGGAGGCACCCACTCTCAGGCCTGGGCGGTAAGTGTTTCCTCAGTGTTTTGCCCTGCATTCCTCACTTGCCTCACCCTAGTGGTGATCTAGCTCTAATGGTCCTGTGGTGGAACCCACAGGCTTTGCCTCCTAGTCTAGCTTGGGAAAGTGGAAAGTCTCTCTTTTTCCTTCTCTGGGTCTCATGGCAGCAGCTGTTGACCCTCCCCACTCCTCAAGATGCCAGGTTGTGTGGACTGGAGAAATGGGTGGGATGAAGTTCACAACCTGCGCAGCAAGGCATCGTTCTGTGGCCTTTTTTTAGGACTGGGACGGGAGGGGGTACGGGGAGAAAGGAGGCGTGGGAGGGAGGTTTTATGAATTTGTGAAGAGATGACTCACCTTGTGTTGTTGTTTTTTAAAAAATTCACTCAAAACAACTACCCTCCTGTTGCTGCTAGCTTCCTCCCTGGTTCTAATTGCTCCTTTGTGTCTCGTCCTCTCCGCTCTCGCAGATTTGCTTTGTCTGAGCGTTCTTTGAAAAGTTTTAAAGTTGTATCTAAGGGAAGGGGCAGAAACCCTGGTGGCATAGTGGGTAAGCGCTACGGCTGCTAACCAAAATGTAAGCAGTTCAAATCCACCAGCTGCTCCTTGGAAACTCTATGGGGCAGTTCTACTCTGTTCTATATGGTCGTTATGAGTTGGAACCGACTCGATGGCAGTGGGTTTGGTTTTGGTTTTTAAGGGAAGGCGCCGGCAGGTAGGAGCAGAGGTAGTAGTGGAGGCTGGGTGAGTGTGCTCTTGTATCTCCCTATTAAAAAAAAAAAATATCCACTGCCGTCAAGATGACGCTGACTCGTAGCGACCCCACGCGTTCCAGAGTAGAATGGTTCCATAGGGTTTTCTTGGCTGTAATCGTTACAGAAGCAGATTGCCAGAACTTTCTTCCATGGTGCCGCTGGGTGAGTTCAAACCGTCAGCCTTTCAGTTAGTAAGCTGAAAGCATCTGTGCCACCCAGGGACCTTCTCAAGGTGTTCTGAGAACCAGGGGTTCTCAAACTTGAGGTGTGTCAGAATCCCCTGGAGACTGTTCAAACAGATTACTGGGCCCAACCCCCAGAGCTTCTGATTCAGCAGGTCTGGGATGGAGCCTGCCTGAGTATTTAATTCGCATTTCCAATAATGCTGATAATGCTATCCAGGGACCACCTTTTGAGATTCACTGCCCTAAGGAGCTCTGATAGTTAAAAAAAAAAAAAAAAAACCGGTTGGCCTGAATCAACTCCAATGCATGGTGACCCCAAGTATGTCAGAGTAGAACTATGCTCAGGAGAGTTTTCAGTGGCTGATTTTTGAGAAGTAGATTGCCAGACCCTTCTTCCAAGATGCCTGGGGTGAACTCAAATCTCCAACTTTTCGGTTAGCAACCAAGCACGTTAACCATTTGCACCATTCAGGCAAAGCTCTGGAATTAGACAGGGCAGAGTTAAAATCCATCTCTACTGTTTTTCAGCTGTGTAACCTTGGGCAAGTCACTCAAACCTCTCCAAGCTCATAAAAATAACAGTCATACCACAGGCATTATAATTCTTCACACACATTGTCTCTTTTAATCCACACAATAACTCAAAGAGGTAGATGTTTTTAGCAGCTCCATGTTCCAGATGAAGAAATAGAGGCTGAGAAGTTATGAAACGTTTCCAAGATCACACTGCTCGCAAGTGGGAGAGGCAAGGATTTATCGTACTTTTAAGCAGGTAACTTTCACCTTCTATGTTTGTCTGCCAGCTTCGCCCTCCCTGTGAGGTATTTTCATAATTGCACAGTGCACTTAAAAAATACCTCGTGGGGGCAGGAGTGCATGGTTGGCAAACGTAGAAGGTGCACGTTATTTGCATAAAAATATGGTAAAAGCAGTTGGACCCCAGAAGTCACAGCGATGGAGTGTTTAGGGAACATGTGTTGGGGGACTGAGACAGGTAGGTAGTCAGTCCCTGTATCACAGGGCAGCAGCGCCCGACCATCCCGGGCCGTTTGTTATTGGGGTTACTGCTTTTCACGCCATTGCCTTCCTCCTCCTAACAGTCCCCCAAGCTTATATACCAGCAGGCATTTTAATCAAAAGAAATGAAAATGAATTGGTTTGAAAATGTCAGTGCCCCTTTGGACGCACAAGAGTCAGGCAGTAAGTCAGTAATGAGGGTGGAGAATCCTGGCTTAAGTTAAGGAGAGACCACACCAATGGATCAGAATGTGGAGAGAGAGACTTCTCTTGTCCACAGAACTCTGCCTCTCCCTGTGTGACCTTGGGCGGGTTACCTACAGCTCTGTTTCCTCATCTGTAAAATGGGGATGAGAATACAGCACCTGCCCTAGTGATTACACAAGATGAGGGAGGTCTAGTAAGCATCTGGCTTAGAGTAGATGCTTGGGCTGTGTTAGTTGAGAGAACAAATACATCTAATCATTATCCCCCATATTTGAATACGACAGAGCAGTTTTCCAAAGCAGTTTCAAATATGTTGCTGAGCTAAAGGAGGCCCAGTGCTGAACTGATACATACACAGAGCGAGCACCTGGTCCATCGGACCATAGGGAACAGTTCCACAGTCCTCCAGGGAACAGCTGAAGCTGTGAGGACTTGCTCTCACCTGTAAACCATTCTGGCCTCTGCCATTTTTTTTAGTTCTTCTGGTTCTGCCAGGAACAGAGATTTAATTAAATATGAATTTTTCTTTAACAACTTTGAAATGTCCTTTTCACTATGAGAGTTCAAGGCTACTTGCTTGAAAATGGGAAATAATTTATCAAGTTTATCAAGAGAAAATATTCCAAAACACAAGTCTGGTTTTCTGTATTATTTTGTCTTTGGGTTTCTGCTTCTCCATCTCTGTGTCACACACACCTACATACACACACACAGATACACACACATGACTCATAGCCGTTGAGTTGATTCTGACTCATGACGACCCCATGTCTACAGAGTAGAACGGCCCCATAGGGTTTTTTTTTTTTTTAATCTTTATGACAGCAAATTGCCAGGCCTTTCCTTCACAGTGCCACTGGGTGGGGTTGAACTGCCAACCTTAAGGTTAGTAGTCAGTGCAAATTGCATCATCCAGGGACCACACACACACACACACACACCTAAAAATGTCAAGTGATGAAGACATGACTGTTGGAAACTCTTATCTGTGGTCAAGTTAAAGAAGATACCACACCCCTCCAGGACTACATTCCGTATACCGGAGACACCTGAGATTACTTTCTCTGACTTCCAGACACCTCTCCTACCCAGCCACAAATTTCTCAGATCCACAAGCAGTTCCTGGGCTCCTTAGAGATGCCCACTCAATAGGTCAGGGTGGGGCTCAGGAATCTGCATTTTAACAAGCCTCTCAGGTGATGCTCATGCTTGGGGTAGGAGAGCCTCACATCTTGAGACACCACTCCAGCCTTCACCATTCAGGTATCTATGGAAGTGTGGACCAAGCCAGTCCCTGTAAATTACTCTCCCCTCCCCTGCAATCAAGTCCCCCTGGATTCATACCTTGGAGGAAGCAGAGCGTTTCCTTGGCAACAGATGACTAATTTAGAAGTCCCCGTGAACAGGTGGGAGACAGGAAGGGACAAGAGAAGCAACATGGGCAGGTGCCAAGTTGAAACAACAAACTCTTGGCAGCCTCAGAAGCGCACACAGGAGGGGAGGGGCCTGGGGGCTTGGGTGAAGAGCGACTCTGGCCAAGGGAGCCTCGAGCTCCTTCTGAAGAGGGAGGCCCTCATTAACTCTTAGAGGAAGGTCATTTAAAGGAAGCCCCTGAAGCTAATTCTTGGAATTAAACTTTATTGAAAGACTTGGCAGGCATAAAGGAAATTTGGTTTTGAATAACTTGTTTGAATAGGAAAGTCAAAAGGAAAAGGTAGTACCCTGAAGCTGGAAGCTGGCTGCATGTGGGACTTGAAAAGGGCTTGTGGGCTGAGGCCTTTTGAAGGGTATCCAGGCAGATAAACCTGGAAGGGCTCACACTCGGCAGGACTTGGCCCCCAGGTTCATGTCCTTGGTTCTTAGCAAGTTCTTTGTGGGCCACTTGGGTCAGGTCAGGGCCCCAGGTGGTACAAATGGTTTGCACTCAACTACTATCCAAAAGGTGGGTGGTTTGAAACCAACTAGCAGTGCCTGGGAAGAAAGGCCTGGCAATCTGCTTCCGTAAAGATTACAGCCAAGAAAGCCCCATGGAGTAGTTCTACTCTGATGCACACATGGGGTCTCCATGAGTCAGAATGGACTTGAGGGCAACGGGTTTTGGTTTGGGGCCGGGTCTCTGACCTTTCAGGTTCCCTCTCCCACAATTTCTTTCTGCGGCCTTTGTTCCGTCCAGCCTCCAGCCACTGCCTTTGTCTTATGATGCTCTGCTTTGTCTTATGCAAGTTACTTTGTCCAGATTCTGCCCGTCCTCCCAAGGCCCAGCTCAGATCCTATCTCCCTGACAACACCAGCAGAAGGCATTCTCCTTTGTCTCTGCCTCATGTTGCCAACTGAGCTTTACACTCCTCCAGGGCAAGGGCGAGGGCCTTGTGCCTAAGACTCAGTTGTTTCAGAAGGCCACATTTGAGGAACAGGGACTTCAGGATGGGATCTAAATGAGAGCATCCATGTTGCTCCACCAGTTGGTATCCAAATGGGCATAAAGGGTCTCAACCTCAGGAGCTTTGAATAATGCTAATGCCTGACTCGACCCCGCAACAACGGAAACCAAATCTCGGTGGGGGCAACCAGGTCATTTCCAAAGCTCCCTTGGTAGTTATTGCTTAGGGGGCACTGAGTTTTTATGTTAATGGCGGTGAAATAATTTGAAAAGGATAGTGATAACGGTTGCACAACGTGAAGAATGTAATCAATGTCACTGAATTATACATTAAAAACTGTTAATTGGCAAATGTTTTGTTATGTATATTTTAACACAATTAAAAAAAAAAAAAACAGCTTCCTGGGTTATTCTGATGCACAGTGAAGGTTAAGAACCACTGCAATGTGCTATTCCTCATTCTTAGCCGTGAGAGGGTAATTTAAGAATAAAACCATTTCCCCTTTACTCTATTAGTGTTCAATACACGGTAGCTACTATTAGTGTTCTTTTTTGATCCTACTCCCTCAGAAATGGGGAAAAATAATCCAAGATTTGATGTAGGCTTAACCTTGCCAAAGGCCCAGGGATCATTTCCAAAAACATTAAGTACCCATGTGGCTACACCTCCGTACCATGCCCTTGACAGACATTGCTAATTGATTCCGGCACACTTTTGCTCTGAACCAAAACGGTCCTCACAGCATTTTAACACTTTCTGTTCTAGGCAGTCTCAATCAATTGGAGCCAGTGTTCTAGTTGAATGTTATTTGTTATCTCTGGTTTAGGGAGTCATTGCCAGAGGGTCAAGGAGAAGCTGGGATAATAGCGTTATGTCCTGACCCTTTAACGTTACACCAGAGAGGCCAAACATCGTCTCCCCAAACTGTCCTTTGGGGTCCTGAAGGCCTAACCTGGCAATTCTGAGTTTCTTTGAAGTGAGTCCGTTTATTCATCTTTCTTAGAAATTGGCCGTGGTCTCCCATTGGCTCCCTTCGCTGACCTGGGACAAGGAAGGTTGTCACGGATTGAATTGTGTCTCCCAAAAATATGTGTCAACTTGGTTAGGCCATGATTCCCAGTATCCGGTGGCTGTCCTCCATTTTGTGATTGTAGATTTATGTAAAGAGGATTAGGGTGGGATTGTAACACTGCCCTTACCCAGGCCACATCACTGATCCAATGTAAAGGGAGTTTCCCTGGGGTGTGGCCTGCACCACCTTTTATCTCTCAAGATATAAAAGGAAAGGGAAGCGAGCAGTGAGAGGGGACTTCATACCACCAAGAAAGCAGTGCCTGGAGCAGAGTGCATCCTTTGGACCCAGGGTCCCTGCATGGAGAAGCTCCTAGTCCAGGAGAAGTTTGATGAGAAGGCTGACAGAGAAGGAAAGCCTTCCCCTGAAGCTGATGCCCTGAATTTGGACTTTTAGCCTACTTTACTGTGAGGAAATAAACTTCTCTTTGTAAGAGCCATCCACTGTGGTATTTCTGTTATAGCAGCACTAGATAACCAGGACAGAGGCTGAAGGAGAGAGACGTGGGGCATCAAAGAAGGACAGCCTAGTGTGCTTTAAACCAAAACCAACAACATTGCCAATTTCTCCACCACTTGAGCGTGTTCTGGCAGTAATCAAGCCGAATTCCTTCTTCTCTGAGTATCTCTTCTTCATGGTCTTTCTCCTTCAAATATACAACTCTCAGCTTGCTATTGAAGTGCCCAAACTTAGCTCCACTTTCCAAACTGTATTCCAAATGCTCTTGCTTCTTCTTCTCTCTCTGGCATTCAAGGCCGCACACCCCCTGGCCCTTAGTTCTCTCTCCCGAATGGGTCCAGTCTCTTTTCATCTCCATGTTATTGCCTGTACCTGAAATATCCTTGCTTCCATTTTTGTCTACTAAGATCTTACCCCAATTCAAGATCTACACAAATCATACCTCCTCCACAAGGCCGCCCAGACTCTTGCCACTTGTCATAGATTCTCTTGCCCTGTTCTCTTCTGCTCAGTTTGTCCTTCCATCTTAGCCAAAGGAAGGGTGCAATTATTTCTTGAGTATCTTACCAAGTGCCAGGCGCTATAGACAGCAGTTTTAGGAATCAGATTTTATTTAAGCTTATCAGCACTTGTATTTCTTAGATCTCACTCTCTCCATTTCATTAATGAAGAAACTAATAACATTTTGCAGTTCATTGACTTGCCCAAAATAGCAGAGCTAGTAAGTGGCAGAGCTGGGAGCAGAGCCCTCATTTCTGTGCTTTCCCAGGATGTGTTCTTTATTCTATTCTCTTCTGTGTCTCAGGCTGAAGTTCCCCTTCTCTGCTTTGTACACAGGATATGTAGCCAGACAATCTAGGTTCCAGGCTCAGATTCATCACTTGAGTTACTGTGTGGTTTTTGGCAGTTCACTTAACCTCTCTGTGCTTAAGTTAATATCCGCCCTGTCTAGCTCGCAGAGGAGAGCTCGTCTCTCCAGACTGTGAGTCTTTTGGGGTTACTCACTTCTGTACCCCCATAGCACTTGGTCAGCACTTGGTCTAACATGGTAAACAACCCATTGCTGTCACTTCAATTAGGACTCATAACAGCCCTATAGGACAGAGTAGAACCACCCCATAGGGTTTCCAAGGAGCAGCTGGTGAATTTGAACTACTGACCTTTTGGTTAGCAGCCTGAGCTCTTAACCACTGCACCACCAGGGCTCCTAGCACAGTAAATAGTCAATAAAAACCCAAACAAGTTGCTGTTGGGTCAATTCTCACACATGGCGACCCCATGAGTTTCAGAGCAGAACTGCACCCCATAGGGTTTTCAGTAGCCATGACCTTTTGGAAGTTGATAACCCGGGCTTTCTTCCAAGGTACCTCCAGGCGGATTCAAACAGTCAACCTTTTTGATGAGTAGCTGGGCATTTTTTTTTTTTAACCACCCAGGGGCTCCTAAATACTCAATAAATTCTTGAGATTCAATTAAATGAAATTAAACTAAATGAGTCAACAGGTTAGAAAAAAAAAAAACCCAAACACCTTATTTTGGGGCTCAGAATTGATCAGTCCCAAAAGCATTCCCTGAAGATGGTTTTACTTATCTTCACTTGTGACTGGTTTGCTATTTGCTTTGTTTAGCAAATTCCTTCACAGAGAGCCAGGGAGGGAGCCTGGGCAGGCAGGGTGAGGGTGTGGGAAGACGCTGGAATCTGAGAAGGAGCTCAGATTGTTGGTTGAACATATTGCTGTCTGTGTGGAAAATGTTCACAGCAGTTACAACTTCGGATGAATATGTATTAGCGGCGGTGCGGCAATTTGCCGGCGCGCGCCACACTACACTTGGAGACTTGGCAAGACGGGTAATTATCTCCACATTATGTGCCTTGTCTCTTTCTCTTCTTAATTAAGTAACTAATCTGGTGGAGGAGAGCTCTGTTTGTGTTTGTTTGGCAGGTGCAGCCTCGTGACAGTTGTCTGGAGAAGTTTTCTTGGAAATTTATGAGACTTTCAAAAAACAAACTGCTCGGAGCAGAGCCGACCTGCTGGAGCCTGGGAAGAGCAGTCAGGCCTCTTCAGGAGCAAGGGGCAATGTGGCCGTCGCTGCTGCTCCCAGGCTGTGTGGCTCCTACCGGTGGGTCCCAGGGTGGCTGAAAACAGGGTGCCCCAAAGAGCAAGTGCTCTTGTGGGAAGGAGGGAAGTCAGAGGTCAGAATTAGAACAGCAGTGTGTTCAGCCCTCCACCTTGTTTCCTTCTGGATTTCTGTATTTGAGCAAATGCTTTCTCTTGACTCTTCCAAGCTCTCTGTAAAAGAATTGGTTAAACAAGTCAAGTGCTGACCACTTATTGATTACTGACCACAGGCTCACGGGCAAACCTGCCAACACAAAGGTGGTTGGCTGGGCTGGACGAGGACTAGCCCAGATGAGCCAGGCCAGGGACCCAGGGCGTGTTGAGTCCCACAGTGTTTCACACGGTCCCTCAGGAAGGGTGCACGGACCAATACTTGGAGGATTCCTGGAGCCTGTGGAGTCACCAGACCAGGCTGGCTCAGGAGGGTGAAGAGTGGAACAACTCCTTTCTGGGTCCATGAGTTAGTTGCAAGAGAAGGGTGGGAATGGGCCAGGCCAGCTAATGGTTCAACATTGCACATCCAGGATCAGCAATGGAAGAAGCTGCCGCGGAAGTGCTAGTGGTCACACTGTAGCTATGTGTGGGTCACTTGTAGGTCACAGGTAGTGTTGTCAACTGAACAAACATCAGCACACAATGGACACACAGTTGTGGGTTGCTATGCTTAGGCAGTGTACTGGCTCCAGGGGCCCTTGTTTTGACCATTGAGTTCTATTTTTTCCTTGGGGTGGTGGTATTATCTTCTGCATATATATGTGTCCCCATCTGCCCAACACACACACCAGTTCAGTGAAATAAGCTATCAGACTTCCCTCATGAGTGGCTCTTCCCAGAGGGCCACTATGGTGTCATGGAGGCAGGACTCCAAATTGGCCCCCCAAGACTGTCCACCCCTGGTATACGCACACCTTCTCCCTCTCAATCACATCCTAATATTGATATTACTGCAAAGGGATTTTGAAGATGTAATTAAGATCCCTAATAAGTTGACAAGGAGCCCTAGTGGCTCAACAGCTAACCGCTTGGCAGCTAACCGAAAGGTTGGTGGTGCGAACCCATCCAGCGGCTCCTCAGGGAAAGACTTGGTGATCTACTTCCGTAAAGATTACAGCCTAGGAAACCCTATGGGGCAGCTACTCTGTCACCTGGGGTTGCTATGAGGCAGAATCGGCTCAATATAACACCTGTCAACAACAATAAATTGACATTCAGGTAGGGAGATTATGGCGTGGGCCTGATCAGACCACACAGGCCTGTTAAAAGTGAAGAGTTTTCTCTAGTTGGTTGCAGAAGAGAAAGTCAGAGAGGTGAACCATGAAAAGGATTGTCAACACAATTTCTGGCTTGCCAATGG
Source organism: Elephas maximus indicus (assembly GCF_024166365.1). Lineage (NCBI taxonomy): Eukaryota > Metazoa > Chordata > Mammalia > Proboscidea > Elephantidae > Elephas > Elephas maximus. The sequence continues at coordinate 60,644,013 of NC_064831.1, read as the reverse complement.
AGCGTGCCTTGTGGCAAGAAACTCAGGTGGCCTCTAGAAGCCAAGAATGGCCCCCAGCTGACAGCCAGCAAGGAAACCGGGACCTCGGTCCTACGACCATGAGCAGGGCTGGATTACTTAATAAGCAAGACATACACGGGCCCAAGTATGCCTTCCCACCAGTCTGCAGTGGACAATTTCACCTGTCCCCCATCATGTCGCAGATGCAGTGAAACCCACGTGAAACTGTGCACTACAGATTAGCAAGCCAACACAACTAAAGCTGTGCGTACCTTGCTCAATGCAAGCGAGCGCATACCGTGCTTATTGGTAAATCCACCTCTAACCATGAGGAACTGAATTCTGCAAACAGGAATGGGCTTGGACGTGGCTTTTCACCCAGAGATTCCAGATGAGAACTCAGCCTGGCTAACATCTTAATTTCAGTCGATGAAGGACTTAGCAGGGCACCCATCCTGCTGTGCCAGACTTCTGATCTACAGAACTGTGAGCTCATAAATAGGTGCTGTCTCCAGGTACTGAATTCTGCTCATTTGTTCCGCAGCGGTAAAAGCTTAGCATAGACACTAAGACTCCAGTCCAACCTAGGAGAGAGAGAGTCTAAAGAGATTCTGCCATTTCTGTTAAGAGGTAGGCACATGGCTACCTGGCCTCGCCACTGGCTTGTTTAGTGATCTTGGACAAGCCGTACCTCTCTCTGGGATTTGGTTTCATTTTCTGTAAAACTAGGGGTGGGACTCAATGTTCTTTAAGGTCCCTGATAGCATGGTCATTCTAGTTGGGGCTGCAGACACTGAGGTAAAGAAATACTTGGAGAAAGAACACTAGGAAATAGGAGTTTCCTTTGCATAAGATCTTTGGTTTCAAAGTCAGCATAGTCCTCCCACAAGACTGTTTCTACATTGCATTGCCCTGCTTGAGCATCTTCCATGGCTTTCCACTGCCTGTAGGAAAAAGGAGAACCCACCTTTGGCTGCTGTTCACGGTCTAGGTAGCTTGGGCCTAGCCTGGCTTTTGGCCCTCGGTCTCTCTGCACACCTATGGATCTTGCCTTTATTTACATTCTGCATTCATTCTCTCTCCTCCATTGTCTAGGTGCTCCACCTCTCTGTCCAGCTTAAACATCAAACAAGTAAACCTCCCATCTTCCAAGGTTCAGTTTTTGACCTACCTGTTCCAGGCAGCTTTGTTGGCATCGTATATGAGCAAGGCTTGCCTTTAGTTGTAACGATATGAAACTCAACCCAAAGTAGCTTGAGAAGGGAAAAAGGAAACTAGTGATTCATGAAACTGTGAAGTCTAAAGGTAACCTCAGGCACAGAAAGATCCCCAAGAACGAATTACGCCATTGGGACTTTGTCTCTGGCTATTTATCTCTTTTCTTTGCTTCCTTCTGTGAGGCAGGGCTCTTCCCTTTATGAGGCAGAAAGCGTGGTCCCTGGTAGCCCCAAAGCAGGGATGGATTGCCCAATAAGCAAGGTATGCACAGACTTAATTGTGCCTACTTACTAATCTGCAGTGCACAGTTTCACCTGGGCTTCACCACCCTGATATGTGAAATTGTGCATTTCCATCCTGCCATTTATTTGGCCATAATCACTCCCTGCCCTGCCTTGGGAGATATTCATGTGGCTGAGCTGGGCAATTACTCACCCACCAATTTAGAGGAACAAAGAAAATATAACTGGTTTATTTTTTCTATAACTAACCAGATCTTTCTCCCAATATTGGTTAGCAGAGGGGAAAATATCAACTAATGATCCCATATGATTTGCTATGGTTGGCTCGGAGAATTTTCAACAGCTCCATTGGGAAATTTTGTATTCATTTGGGTCACAATACTCAGTGACTGAATGTCCTAAGACAGGGTCCAGGTGTATGAGAGAGGACGGCTTACAAATCCACATGGTGATGGGGACAAGTCTGAGTCCCTGGGCAGAATGTCCTTTGCCCTCCAGCACTCTGTCCATTGGGCATTATGGGCCCTGGGGACATTCACTGTCAGAGATTGTGGCAGGTAAATATTGTGACCCATTACCGTGGCCTTGGTCAGGTCTCAGTGGTACTTCTTGGCTGTCCTCAATACCCACGGGAGCTGCAGTGGGGATCAGCCAGTCCTGTGCCTGGCCCACTGTCCCAGCAGTCTGCTCCTCCAGCACTTCCAGCTGCAGCAGGCCCTGGAGTAGGGGGTTGGGGGGCTTGCACTCATCATGTCTAACCCCTTTCTATCTCCAACTCCTGGCTGAGCCTTAATGACAAATAGGGCACATATTTTGCTCACTTACTGGGGGGGATTCTGTGTGCTGTATCCCCTAGTCTTGACTGCTGATATGTTATTGAAAGAGATAGAAGAATTTAGAAAATTCTCTTTGAGACAATAGCTTGGCATACAAGACTGCTATCCCGATGCATTTTGTAAGATTGCCTCACTCTTTCCTTCTGCATCCCTTTTAAAAGAAAGTCCAATCTCTCATCAGCAGAGGGTTTCCTGGGATGGACCAAAGAAGGCTGTCTCCGAGGAGGCAAAAGAGAAAGCACATGAGAAATTAAACCCACCATCCACACCACATGTGTGCCACTGGTTTCCTTCTCCAAACTGCCTGCTTCTTGACGGGAGGGACCAGGCAGTACCCTCTCTACAGCACCTGGTACAATGTCAATTGTGCCATATCACTTTATTTGTAAAGTGCCTGATGCCATTAGCCCCATTAATGAACTCCTCCAGCAGGTATTTACTGGGTAGGTATCTGCTGTGTGCCAGGTCCTACCCTGGGCACTTTAGAAGTACCAAGGTGGATTGGAGCTGGAAGGCATGCTATTTGCTGATGGAAACACCCACGATTCAAACCACCACCTCAAATCAGAGGGACTACTGGGCAACTTGGGGTCCCTGGGTGGTGAAAATGATTAAGTGCTTGACTATTAGCCAAAAGGTTGGGAGTTCGAACCCACCCAAAGGCGCCTTGGAAGACAAGCCTGGTGATCTGCTTCTGAAAGGTCATGGTCTTGAAAACTCTGTGGAGCAGTTCTACTCTGCACACATGGAGTCACCATGAGTCAGAACAGCCTTGATGGCAACTAACAACAACACCAACTGGATAGCTAAATGGATGCTTAAAATCCCCTGGGAGTTCCTGGTCTCCCTCCCATGCTGTCCTCCCGGCCCTTGAAGACTGCTTGAGATTCTGCAGGTCTCCAGTGTTCCATCTCTTCCCCGGCTGGTGTCAAGCATGCAAAGACCTCCGTTTCTTAGAACATGCTTAATGTGTCACTGCTTGACCCGATCTATAAATATTGGTGCCCACAGTGCCAACTCCTTGATGCTTGATGGGGAGGCCACCCTGGAAGTATGGTTCACTTGAGCACCTGATTTATTCCTTGGGTTACAAACGAGTGAGAATTCTTAATGGAAGCAGCTTCTTTAGTGACCCAGGAAATGTAGAGAGGGCAGAAGCTTGCTAAATCCTTTCCTCCTTGACTTTTTTGGCCATAACTGCTCAGCGCTTTGTGGTCTCCACTCTAAGATGGACATGCCTGGGGATTGATTCTGGCTCTGGGCAGCTCATAGAAGCAGAGTGTAAATTTCAGACCCATTGTAGCTAAAATAAGCAAATGAGGCTGCAGTAATTTTAGGAGAGCAAATGGTGGATGGTGAAGTGGAGTGGAAGGATGTTGTTTTTGAGGACAAAGGAAGGGCGACAGTTTGCCAAAGAGCTTTGCCAGAGATGATGCAAAGGCTGAGCAATTTGGGGTTCAGAAACATTCTCCAGCATGACGCGATGGAAGGACCACCAAACTTGGGGAATCAAATTGAGATTTCAGGCCTGGATCTGTCACAGGCTGTGTGACATTCGGAAAGTCACTTTCCATCTCCGAGTTTGGTTTCTTCACTGGCAAAATAAGGAGATTGGATTTACCAATCTCCGACATTGTTTCCAGGTCATGAGGACATGGTTTTGAGGTCCAGTTGAGATTTCCTCACCTTGGCACATTCACAGGCCTTTGAGTTGGCTCATTGTAACGGAAATCACTTAAAAACACTGTCATCACCAACCTCAAGCTTGTGTGAGCCATGGAGTCGATTTCTGACTCCTAGCAACCCCATGTAACAGAGTAGAACTGCCTCATAGGGTTTTCTTGGCTGTAATCTTTATGTGAGCAGATTGTTGTTGCTGTTAGGTGCTGTCGAGTCGGTTCTGACTCATAGCGACCCTATGCACAACAGAACGAAATACTGCCCAGTCCTGCGCCATCCTTACAATCGTTGTTATGCTTGAGCTCGTTGTTGCAGCCACTGTGTCAATCCACCTCGTTGAGGGTCTTCCTCTTTTCCACTGACCCTGTACTCTGCCAAGCATGATGTCCTTCTCCAGGGACTGAACCCTTCTGACAACATGTCCAAAGTATGTAAGACGTAGTCTCGCCATCCTTGCCTCTAAGGAGCATTCTGGCCGCACTTCTTCCAAGACGGATTTGTTCGTTCTTTTGGCAGTCCGTGGTATATTCAATATTCTTTGCCAACACTACAATTCAAAGGCGTCAACTCTTCTTCGGTCTTCCTTATTCCTTGTCCAGCTTTCACATGCATATGATGCAATTAAAAACACCATGGCTTGGATCAGGCACTCCTTAGTCTTCAAGGGGACACCTTTGCTCTTCAACACTTTGAAGAGGTCCTTTGCAGCAGATTTGCCCAATGCAATGCGTCTTTTGATTTCTTGACTGCTGCTTCCATGGCTGTTGATTGTGGATCCAAGTAAAATGAAATCCTTGACAACTTCAATCTTTTCTCCCTTGGAGCTGCTGGGTGGTCTGAATCACCAGCCTTTCAGTTAGCAGCTGAACGCTCAGCCTTTGCACCACCAGTGCACCTTCCCTCATGCTACACAGGGGAAATGGCTATAACTAGGAGTGAGTTGTGGGGCAGGATAGGGCTCTACCTGATACTATGAGCCCCTTTCAAAAGGCAGTTTCTAGAGACGTGGGCTGTGGCTGGGTTAAAGCCCTGTGTTGAGGGTCAGACAGCACAGCTGGCCAATGCAAAGGGAAGACTGTCCAGGATTTTGTAACTGAATCCCTTGCCCTGTTGTTCACTAGCAATGTGATCTTGCACAAGTTCTTCTGGACTCACTGTCCTCATCCCGATAATGGGGAAGTTTTTTCTAGAATCCCTTACAATCCTCATATGCTACTACTCCACGATGGTATAAGGAAGCCTCTCCCTCATTAAAGCAAAACATAAAACATTACAATCTCCAGGGCATGAGAGTAGCAGTAATTTCTGAAGGAGGCTTGAGCACCTCTCTAGGTAGCAGAAATCAAAGTGCATCCTTCAAGGATCTGAAATGGTGTGGGAACAGCTGAGAAATCTTTAGCACAGCCACCTTGTCCAACCTGGAGTCCTCCCTGGCCACCTTCGGATTTGGCTTTAATGAAGGGTACTGTTCCTTACCACCACCCATTCATTTGTCAGTTTGCTGTACTGTGGTGGTTTACATGATGCTGGAAGCTATTCCACCAGTATGTCAAATACCAGCAGGGTTATCCATGGTAAACAGGTGTCAGTGGAGCTTTCAGACTACGGCAGGCAAGGAAGTACGGCCTGGTGATCTACTTCTGGAAATTAACCGGTGAAAACCCTATGGATCAAAATGGTTCCATCTGCAACCCATCACGGGGACTGCTCGGGACTGGAGAGAGTTTCGTTCTGTTGTGCCTGGGGTTGCCATGAGTCAGGAGCTACTTGACAGCAACTAGCAACAATAGGAAATCTCAAAGGCAATTCTACCCCCAAATATCTCCCCTGTTAGCCTGTCACAAACCCTGCAGTTTCCACCTTCTGAAGCAGGTACTGCCTCTGGGAGGCTTCTGTTAAAATACCTACGTATTTCCCGGAAGGGTGACACACTATCACTTTAGCATCCATGACATTGCACAGGTGGCTTTACTACATCAGGTAGCACATTGCCTTCTGAGAGCAAGGCCTGAGGATGTTCACTTTTTTTTTTTTTTTGTACTTTAGATGAAGGTTTATAGAACAAACTAGTTTCTCATTAAACAGTCCACATTGTTTTAACAACCCCATGACTTGTCAACACTCTCCCTTCTTGACCGTGGGTTCCCTATTACCAGCTTTCCCTCCCCTCCTGCCTTCTCGTCCTTGCCCCTGGGCTGGCGTGCCCATTTAGCCTCATTTTGTTTTATGGGCCTGTCTAATCTTTGGCTGAAGGGTGAACCTCAGGAGTGACTTCATTACTGAGCTAAAAGGGTGTCCGGGCGGGCCATACTCTCAGGGTTTCTCCAGTCTCTGTCAGGCCAGTAACCCTGGTGCCTTTCTGTGAGTTAGAATTTTGGTCTACATTTTTCTCCAGCTCTGTCCAGGACCCTACATCGTGATCCTGTCAGAGCGATTGGTGGTGGTAGCCAGGAACCATCTAGTTGTACTGGACTCAGTCTGGAGGCCATGGTAGTTGTAGTTTACTAGTCCTTTGGACTAATCTTTCCCTTGTGTCTTTAGTTTTCTTCGTTCTTCCTTGCTCGTGAAGGGGTGAGACCAGCGGAATATCTTCCATGGCTACTCACAGGCTTTTCAGACCCCAGACGCTACTCACCAAAATAGAATGTAGACCATTTTCTTTATAAACTATGTTATGCCACTTGAGTTAGGTGTTCCCCGAGACCATGATCCCCGCAGTCCTCAGCCCAGCAATTTAGTCCCTCGGGAAGTTTGGATGTGTCTCTGGGACTTCCATGACCTTGCCTTGTACAGGTTGTGCCGGCTTCTAGTATTGTGTACTCTCTTACCCTTCACCAAAGGTACCACTTATCTGTTGTCTATTTGGTGCAGTTCTGCTCTGTGACATACGGGGCTGCCATGAGTCGGAATCGACTTGGCAGCAACAGGGTTTTTTTGGTTTAGTTTGATTTCTGTTGCTTGCAATCTAACATTTCCAGCCATGTCCTTTACTGACACAGCAGCGGCAGCAGACAGGCCAGGGTGAGTGGGTGCAGGCACAGGGTTAGAACGCTCCATCTGACAGTGAGATGTTCTGCACCAGACTCCCAGTTAACCACTCTTTCCCAAACAATTTTTTCAAGGCGTTTCTTACAGACAGAGCCTTACCTGAAGAAAGAATAAGGCCCTGTTCTCCCTTCATGGAGATGGATTGACACAGTGGCTGCAACGATGGGCTCAAGTATAGCGACAACTGTGAGGATGGTGCAGGACCGGGCAGTGTTTTGTTCTGTTGTGCATAGGGTCGCTGTGAGTTGGAACCGACTCGATGGCACCAAACAACAACTTCCTTCATCCATTTGGCAGCACGCAGAGAAAATTTTCCTTTGGCCTAAACATTACTGAGAATCACGGCCAAAAGCAGATCCTGATTTGACGGGTCCGGAGTGGGGCCTGAGAACCCGCATTTCTAACCATCTGCCAGGTGAAAAGGATGTTGCTGGTCCAAGAGCTACACTAGGAATTACAAAGATTTAGACTTAGAGGGCGCAGTGTTGGTTCAGTGGTAGAATTCTCACCTTCCATGCAGGAGACCCAGGTTTGATTCCCAGCCAGTGTACCTCAAGTGCAGCCGCCACCTGTCTGTCAGTAGAGGCTTGAGAACAGGTTTTAATCGAGTTTCCAGTCTTAGATGGGCTGGAGATCTGCCTCTGAAAATCAGCCAGTGAAAACCCTGTGGATCACAAAGTTCTGATCCTATTATGCATGAGGTCACCAAGAGAGTGTATGTGTATCTGGGGGCACGGGGGCAACACGATCGTAGCCAACAACCGCAGCAACAACTTGCCAGGAATTGCAAGTAAGTGGTCATTTGGAATCCCAAAATCAGCCAGCAGGGTTGAAACTGAGTAACTCGCCTAAGTAGGAAAAAAATCTCACTAGTAGGGTGGCTATGAGTCAGAATCAACCTGATGGCAACGGGTTTGGTTTTTCTTTTATGTTTTAATTAATGAAAAAAAAAAAAAATCTGAATAGCGCTTACTTGCTAAGAAATAACATTTTTGCTTCTCCCAAGGTACACAGAGCATAGTTTGCCTCTCAGGGAGAGAAGGAATAGATAAGCACACTTTGTAATTAGCATATCAATGACCAATAATTAAAAAGGGATTTCTGAAATGCTGGAGGATATTTGAACAGTTTTTTCTGCTCTCTCTCAAATTCTCAAGTAGTTTAGAAATCTCCATCTTCTTTCAGCTTGTTTATATTTATTGTTTGAATCAAGCCTATTAAAAAAAAAAAAGTCACATTAAACCTTAGCATATCTGTATTTAACACAGAGCTCAGATTCCCCAGTAACACAGCCCCTTTCACGTTGCCAGTCTCTTTACTGAAGACATTTCTTTTGTTTTATTTTTCTCTTTCAAGAAACTGACATCTTAGCGCCTCACATCCATCTTAGTTTAAACAAATGTTTTGATTACATACAAGTGAGAGCCCAACAAAAGCTGTTAGGACAGAAATGACGCATTCGCTGTGAGTCTGAGACAATTTGTCCTAATATTGTCTGGAATCATTCGTTTATGCACCCATACAGATTTGATTATTTTACTTGTTTCATTAATCTTTATTTGTTTAATCATCTCTTTAATCTGTTTAATCATTGGTTTAAGTGGAAAGATTACATGGAGATGTTTAGCGTTGGCTCGTAGAGGCATTCTGACGTGAATGCTAGCCCTCCTTTTCAACTATTTATTACATTCTTTCATAGGACTTCATGAGCCACTTTAAAGCCTGTAGGATGCTTCAGGGAATTCAATAATTTAGCCGTTCTTCACCACCGAGCATGATATATTTTTTAAAATATTATTTAAATAAGCAATGTTTGTGGAATAATTAGACTTCCATTCTGGGCTCCCAGTTCCTTCTTTCCCAACCAAATATAATATTTAAGTTGGCACTGAGACCCTTCTTTAAGAAACTGGGAATGTCTGGGAGACTGGGAGTGTTCACAAGATGAGAGCAGTTCCTTTCTTTTGCTTTGGCGTGTTTGCTCTGAGAGCCCAAGTCGGCTCTTGTTTGAAAGCGCAGGCCGTGCCCTGGATCTGACACTTTCATGTCCTAACTGTCTGGAATGTTCCATCTCCCCATCTGCCTCCATGTTGGAGATGTCTATGCATCCCAGCCTCCAATCAGATGTGGGCACCCTAAGTCCGACTGAGAGGCTCCTTGGGAACCATTTGCGAACATGAATAGTTTCCCTGTGCCTCCAATGCATTTAGAAAACTGGTCACCACATCTCTATGGGGACAGCTTTTTGTGTGATGCTCCAGTTCTGCTTGGGGACGGGAGGTGAGGATGATGCAGAAACCTTGCGCAGCAAGGTACAGCAGGTGTCACTTCAGTGGTAGAGTGAACATTTGGGGTAAGGGGAGAAAGTCTCAGTGTTCTTGGCAGGGCCAGTCTTGCTCTGTGAACAGAGACCCTCAACAGAGAGGTTTGCTGACTCTAGGCTTTGCTCTGGTCACATCCCTGTCCCATCTTCCCCAAATTTTCTCTGTCTTTTAAGGCCTAGCTTAAGTTTCACCTCCTCTGTCTTACCTTAAGGAACGCTTGCGGCACAATGGTTCAACACTCGGCTGCTAACTGAAGGGTCGGTGGTTCCAACCCACCAGCTGCTCTACAGGAGAAAAGACCTGTCTATCTGCTCCTGTAAAGATGACAGTCTAGAAAATCCTATGGGGGCATTTTACTCTGCCTTATAGGGTCGCTATGAGTTGGAATCAACTCAATGGGCACAGTAACAACTCTTATGCTAAGGTCACACATGTAACAGGTTGGGGCCGAATGGGAATGGAACTCATGCTTCTGCGATTCTATCAGAAAAGCACCCCCAACCCCAACCCATAATTTTCGGACCTTTGGGTCCCTTATAATGATAAAAAGCTGACGTGAGAAAAGAAGTGATGATGTTCTGTGCTGCTGTTGCCTTCCTTATTAAGTATCATCATTTCACGCTTTCTAAGTACATTGATTTTATGTCCCTCAAACCCCGCTGGAATGTGGCTGGGCTGTTAGTCTGCCCATTTGTACCCTTGGAGGAAGTGAACCTCACGGGGTTTGTAACTCCTCATCCAGGTCCGTTTCTACCATGGGAGGCGTAATGGACCCAACATTCCTGGATATATCTGGGTTCATGGCCTTTCTCTCAATGGCTGTGTGATTTTGGGCATGTTATTTAACATTTTGAGCCCTGTTTCTCATTTAATAAATGGAGATGATGATGGTCCTAACCCCACAGATTGTTGCGAGCTCAAAAAGACCTGCCCAGGTTGGTGCCTGGTAAGAGTGGGCAGTTGGGTCTTTGTTGTATGGGAAACAGATGCCTCACGCAGAGCGCTCTTCTGCAGGCATGCGTGGAGATGTCTTCTGGAGGGATAGCAGGCTTCCAAAGGGAACAGATTCCAGGGGAGGAGGCACTCATCCCCCGTGCGTTCTTCTGAATGTTCCAACATCATCCGGAGGTTGGTTCTGTTTGTTTCCTGTGGCTAAGCCTGTGCCAGCCCGAGGTAACTGCCTGGATCCTTCCCTCAGCAATGGCTTCCTTCTAGTCCCCCTGCTCTTCCTCCATCCTGGCCCTAAGCACCCTAAGCCCTGGAAGTCCACACTTCTGGAGGAATCACTTGTTTAAATAAAATCCTGGGTAGTATTTGAGAGTGCTGTATTCACTAAAAGGCTTCCTTCTGGATTTTTAGGTGTCAGTGTACATAACCAGCATTTCCTTACACTACTTGTTTATTGGAGCTTTCTTGGTGCTCCCTCTAGTCTTCTTTGTTTCATTCCCAGAAGAGCTGCCCAAGCAGGCTTGGAAGATCCTAGAAGAAGCTGGCAGCCAACTCAGCTCAGGATACCATTTGCAACTGAGGACCCAAGCTCCTAGCCTTTCCTTCTCTGTTGGGCGAAGGGCATCATTGGAGCGGCAAGTTTTAATAGAGCTGCCCAGTCATCATAGCCTTTTAACTGAGGATGAGGCCTCCAACTGCTAAAGGGTTTGTTGGCCCTCTTCTGTCAGGCTTTGGGTAGAAGGCTCATAGAATAGTGTGGGAGGTGAGGGACAGCTGTCCCACCAACCAGTTCAGCTGACTCAACCCTGGTAGTTAGTGGGGTGAGATGCTGTGGCCATATAAACCTCATCTCCACGGAGAGTACAGAAGAAAGAGGTTCTCCGTATGTGACGATACCACCTCCTGTCATTACCAGCAGCAGATATGCATTCCACTAATTGAAAGTGTGTCTGGGTTAAAAATCTCTTAGATCCCAGATTTAGTACCAGGCTTTGAAATAGAAAATAAATAAATAAATAAATAAAGGGCTCTGGTGATTCCTTGTACTAAAGAGAGGAGGAACAGTGTGATGCTTAGGTCGAGCACTCAGAGACCCTGATGGCTATGGAAGCAGAGAGGGTCTACAGGGAGGGGAGGAACTCAAGGAAGAGGCAGGAAGTCAAGGCTAACCTGGAAGTTCTGCCTCACTTGACTCAAGTCACCTTGGCCGATACCCTTGGCTCCCTAGCTGTATTTTGCAGATGCCTGGGGTGGTGTGGTCTATGAGGAGATCTTTGTTTTCTATAGCCACAAGGGCAGGGACCATGTCTTATTCATCTTTGTGTCCCATTCTTTCTTCCCGTTCTCTCACCTGAGACAATGTTGTGCATACAATAAGTGCATCTTAAAAGTGAGATAGAGTGGGACTTGATGTTGGTAGTTTAAATTTCAGGGGAGAAGAAAGTGATGGGGGAGGGACTTTCTTTTAATATTTATTGAGCACCTATCCTGTTCTAGGCACTAAAGCTAGGTCCTGGAAGTTTAGTAATGGCCCAGAGGGACCCATATTCACAGGACTGGTGTGAAGATTAAATCAGATGATGGATGGGTCAATAAATACTGTTAGCACTGTTACATTGAACAGAGCCTGGAGAGCCTGCTTGCCAAGCTAAGGAGTGTGTACTCATGAGCAATGATGAGTCACGACATGGATTGGGACAAAATGAGTGGATGAGCTGATTTTAGTTTTGAAATTTATTATAAAAATAAATTACACTAATTATAAAAAAAGGTTGAAATGTGTGAAGAAAAAGTATGAGATCTGAGTCCTCACCCTGTCTCCAATTTCTGCAACCTTTATTTTCTTTCCAAGAATTATCCCCAGAATAACCTGGTGGCTACCCTTACATTCTTTTTTTTTTTTTCCTCCCAGTTACAAACACATATGCACTTTCTATGCAAATAAAACCATATTACATTTCTATTGACCTATTTTTCCCACTAAACAAATGGTTATCTTTTCATACATTTCAAATGCACTTGTTGACTTTTGAAAAAAATATATAAATTCATTTAAACACTACCACAACCAATACAGGGATCATTTCCATCGCCTCTAAATGTTCCTTGTGCCCCTTTTCTGCTAATCTCCTCCTACCCCCTGACCTGACCCAGTCAACCACAGATAGAGTTTCTGTATTACTATAGATTTTTTGTTGTTGTTGTTTTTGAGAATATGCATAGCAAAACATACACCAATTCAACAGTTTGTACATGTACAATTTAGTGACACTGATGACATTTTTCGAATTGTGCAACCATTCTCAACTTCCTTTTCTGAGTCATTCCGTCTCCATTAACATAAACTCACTGCCCCCTAAGGTTCCTATCTAATCTTTCACATTGCTGTTGTCAATTTGATCCCATATAGATAGTTCTTAAAAGAGCATAATGCTTAAAGTATACATTTTTTTACTACTTAAGCTAAACTACTGTTTGGTTTTAAGAAGACTTCAGGGAATATTTTTGGTTTAAGATTCAAAGATTATCTCAGAGCAATAGTTTCAGGAGTTCATCCAGCTTCCATGGCTCCAGAAAGTTTGAAGCCCATGAGAATTTGAAATTCTGTTCTGCATTTTCCTTCTTTTGATCATGATTCTTCTATAGAATCTTTGATTAAAAAGTTCAGTAACGATAGCAGGGCACCATCCAGTTCTTCTGGTCTCATGGCAAAGGAGGAGTTGTTCATGGAGGGAATTAGCCACGCATTCCATATCCTCCTCCTATTCTGGACTCCCCTTCTTCCTCTGTTGCTCCAGGTGAGTAGAGAACAATTGTTGTGCCTTGACTGGCCACTTGCAAGCTTTTAAGGTTCCAAGCATTACGCATCTGACTAGAAGGTAGAACAGAAGCAGTAAACACTTTAATAGGCCAATTAACTGGGATGTCCCATGAAACCATGACCCTAAACCTCCAAACCAAGGAGCCAAATCCCTTGAGGTGTTTTGTTGCATATAAGCAGCCTCAGCAGCTACTCTTTTTGTTGTTGTACATATATCTTTTGCCAATTCAACTTTTTACAGGTGTACAACTTACTGATAGCAATTACAAATAATCGGCTATGCAATCCTACCTTTAATCAATGCAATTTTTCCATCACTGTTAACCTTCCTTCCCCCTCTCTCCTACCCCTGGCAAACTCTAGTTTCTGTACATTTGCCTTTTCATGTAAGTGAGCTCATACAATATTTGTCCTTTTGTGATTGACTTATTTCACTCAGCATAATGTCTTCCAGCTCCATCCATTTATAGCATGTATCATGACTTAATTTCTCCTACTGGCTGAGTAGTATTCCATTGTATATATGTATCACATTTTGTTTATCCATTCATCTGTTGATGGGCATTTAGATTGTTTCCACATTTTGGCTATTGTGAATAGTACTGCAATGAACACTGGTGTACCAGACTCTGTCTGAATCTCTGCTTTCAAGTCTTTTGGGTATATACCTAGGAGTGAAATTGCTGGTAGTTCTATTTTTAGTTTTTCGAGGAACTGCCAAAAAGTTTTCCACAACAGCTATACCCTTTTGCATTCCCACCAGCAATGGATAAATGTTTCAATTTCCCCACATCCTTGCCAACATTTGTTATTTTCTGGGGTTTTGTTTTGTTTTATCTTAGCCTTCCTAGCAGGAGTATCTCATTGTGGTTTTGATTTGCATCTCTCTGATGACTAACGACAATGAACATTTTTTCATGTGTTTTGTGGCCATTTGAATGCCTTTTTGGTGAAATGTCTATTCAAGTCTTTTGTCCATTTTATGACTGGGTTGTCTTTTTGTTTTTAAGTTGACAAAGTTTTACGTGTATGTATTAGATTATTATTGAATTTATGGTTTCCAAAGATACTCTCCCAGTTGGTAGCTTATCTTTTCACTTTATTGGTAAAGTCTTTTGATTAAAACAAAAATTTTTAGTTTTTATGAGGTCCCATTTATTTATTTTGTCTTTTACTGTTTGTGCTTCTTTTATTATATTAGATAATCCATTGTTAAAAGCTGGGCCCAATAGCATTACCCCTACATTTTCTCCTAAGAACTTCATGGTTTTAGTTTGCACATTTAGGTCCTTAATCCATTTTTAATTTGTTTTTGTGTTTGGCGTGAGGCATGGATCCTGTTTCATTTTTCTGCATTTGGAAATCCAATTTTTGCAATAGCATTTATTGAAGAGACTCTTCCTTCCCCATAGAATGGACTTAGCACCCTTGCCAAAAATCAGTTAACCACAGATGTATGGGTTTATTTCTGAATGCTGAATTCCATTACCATTGGTCTATATCCCTATTTTTATACCAGGACTAGGCTGTTTTGATTACTGTGGCTATATAAACCTGTAAACCCATTGCCATAGAGCTGATTCTGACTCGTAGAGACCCTACTCGTAGAAACCCATAGGGTTTCCAAGGATTCGAACTACCAACCTTTTGGTTAGCAGCAGAACTCTTAACCACTACGCCACCGGGTTTTCCTGTAGCTATATAATATGTTTTAAAATCAGGAAGCTTGAGTCTTCCTACTTTGTTCCTCTCTCTCGATATTGCTTTAGCTATGTGGGGGCCCTTTTGCCATTCCATATAAAGTTGAGGATTGGTTTTTCCATTTCTGTAAAGAAGGTTGCGGGGATTTTGGTTGGGATCATGTTGAACCTACAGATCACTTTGAGTAAGTAGTATTGACATCTTAACAATATTAAGTCTTTCAGTCCATGAACTTGTAACTTCTCTTCATTTATTTAAGTCTTCTTTAATCTCTTTCAGCAGTGTTTTATAATTTTCATCGTATAAGTCCTTTATGTCCCTCATTAGATTTATTCCTAGGTACTTTATTCACTTATCTGCTATTGTAAATGGAATTGTCTCCCTCATTTCCCTTTCAGATTTCTCATTGTATAGAAACCAACTGATTTTTGTTTGTTGACCTTGTACCCTGCAGCTTTGTTAGATTCCTCTATTAGCTCTACTAGTTTTCTTGTGGACTTTTTGACATTTTCTGTATAAAGAATCATATCATTCAAGAATAGAGATGATTTTACTTTTTCTTTTCCAACCTGGATGCATTTTATCTATTTTTCTTGTCTTATTGTTTTGGCTAGGACTTCTAAAACAATATCAAATAGAAGCGGTGAGAGTGGGCACCCTTTCTTTGTTCAGGGGGAAATCTCTCGGCTTTCTCCATTAAGCATAATGCAGACTGTTGGCTTTTCATATATGCACTGAATCATATTGAGGAATCTCCCTCCTATTCCAATCTCTTTAGGGTTTTCATCAAGAAAGTGTGTTGGATTTTATCAAATGCTTTTTCTGCATCCATAGAGGTGATCATGTAGTTCTTTTCCTTTGTTTTATCAATGTAGTGTATTACTTTGATTGATTTTTCTAATGTTGAACCATCCCTATATTCGTGGAATAAAACTCACTTGGTTGTGGTGCATGACTCTTTTAATATGCTGTTGGGTTCTGTTCACTAGTATTTTGTTCAGGATTTTTACATCTATATTCATAAGAGATACTGATCTGTAGTTTTCTTTTCTTGCGGTGTGTTTGTCTGGTTTTGGTATCAGGTTTATGTTTGTTTCATAGAGTGACTTTCTCCTGAGGTTTCAATTTGCATCTCCCTGGGGCTAATGATGATAAGTACTGCTCACGTGCTTATTGAGATTTCATGTATATTTTTTGGTAGTACCTGTTCAAATATTTTGCTCATTTTTAGTTAGGTTGTCTGTTTTATTATTGAGTTATAAATGTTCTTTCCATAGCCTAAATACGAGTATGTCAGATATACATACTGTGAATATTTTTTCTCATCATGGATCTCCCCTTTTCATTTTTTATTGGTGTCTTTCAAAAAGCAGAAGTTATAAATGTTGACAAAGTCCAATTTCACCAATTTTTGTCTTTTATGGTTTGTGATTTTGTGTCTTATCTGAGAAACCTTTGCCTACTCCAAGGTCACAAAGATTTTCCCCTAAAACTTTTATAGTTTTAATTCTTGCATTTAGGTCTATGATCCACTTTTAGTTAATTTTGGTGTGAGAAAAAGGACTTTTTTGTCTTTACACACAAAAGCAAATTTTGCTGGGTATATAATTTGGGGTTTACTCCCCCATTCCTAAACTCAGTGGATATTTTTACAATGTTTCTGGCATGGAATGTTTTGAAGAGAGTTTTGCGGTCATCCTGATTTTCCTTCTTAAAGGTGATACATATTTTTAGCCAGAATAACCTTAAGGTTTTTGTATTAATCTTAAAAGTTCAGTAACTTCATCAAGCTATGTCTGGATATTATTTTTTCTACATATTTCCCCTTTTAAGTATAGACTTATTATTCTCAATTTCAGAAAGTTCTAATATTTTATAAATCATTTGTCTGATTTTTTTGCCTTTTTTACTTAATTTTTTCATTTAATTAATAAAGATTGGGAAGGATTTTGTATTTATTCTGCCTTATCTCCTAGGAGTTTAAGAGAATAATTTAGGAAAATTATAAATTATCTCCTGGAAGAAAGAAGTTGTCTGAAGAATGTAGGTTGGAAATAAAAGTAGGTATAAGCAGTGCAGAAGGAGCCTTGTTGGCACAGTGGTTAAGCACCTGGCTGCTAACTGAAAGGTTGGCGGTTTGAACCCAGCAGCAGCTCTGTGAGAGAAAAGACCTGGCAATTTGCTCCTGTGAAGACTACAGACTAGGAAACCTTATGGGGCAGCTCTATTGGGTCACACTGGGTTGCTAGGAGTCAGAATTGACTCAATGGCACACAACAGCAACAACATATGCACTCCATGCATATACATACACATCACTAAAATGTATACTTGGAGGTGCTAAGTGCTTAAAAAAAAATCTCACCTATATGTATTTTTGTGTTTTCTTTCTGGTGTGTTTCCATATTTCTATTTTGTCTACAATGAGCATGTATCGCTTTTGAAATAACTCCTAGCAAGCACTCAAGAACATCATCTTGGGAGCAGAAAAGATGAGCCTTCTTCAATAGATCATTTATCAAACACTTCCTGAGCACCAACTTACTTTCCATCAGGAATTTAACATTATTCCTCCCATTTAGGCTGGAATAGTTTATTCCGAAGTGAAAATTAAGAAGATGGAGAATTGGCTGCTGGAATAGACACTTTTTCTAAAACTGAGAAAGTATCCCTTACGCTTCTCACTCTAGAATAATTAACTTGAGGCATCCGCCTCGTGGTCTGGACACACTGGCTGCCAGTGGGCCAAGTTTGGCTACAGATGTGTTTCATTTGGCCAACACAAACCCATTGCCCCATTGCCACTGAGTCAATTCCGACTCAATGAAACCCTATAGGACAGAGTAGAACTGCCCCATAGGGTTTCCAAGGAGCACCTAGTGAATTTGAACTACTGACCTTTACGGTTACCAGCCATAGATTTTAACCGCTATGCCGCCAGGGTTTCCTGGCCAACACAAGGTTTACAAATTAAAAAAAAGAAGAAGAAGAAGTTTTCACATGGGCCATGTGCTCTCAGTTTTCCAGTTTTCACAGCCCCTCACTGGGGTCTCCCCAGCCTGCTTCTTTCATTTATGTCGCCTTCTAGGTCCCTGAAGGCATTCGAGTCTGCGACCTTCTGGTCCAGGAGATAACAGATGAATGTTCAACAGGTTCCAAAAGGAGCTTCTACTTTATTTTATTTGTTTTTTATCCTTATTTATGTACTTATAACCTAAGGCAGAAAAAGGGATAAAGGCGGGCATAAAGTTATTATACATAGTATATTATTTGCTTGCTTGAGGGAAGCTGCAAATTTGGCTCTGAGCTTCCCCAATGGCAAAACCAAAGAAGGCAACCCAATCAGTTTTACAGTTCGCATTGCCAATAACTCTAAAAATTAACTCATTGCTCAAAAGAAACAAGGCTTTTAAAATAGTACACAGTACTGGGGAAGCCAGCACAACTTGACCAAGACAAGGTCATGGAAACTTCATAGACACATTCAAACTCCCTGAGGGACCAGATTACTGGGCTGAGGGCTGGGGATCATGGTCGCGGGGGAACACCTAGCTCAATTGGCATAACACAGTTTATAAAGAAATTGTTCTACATCCTACTTTGGTGAGTAGCGTCTGGGGTCTTAAAAGCTTGTGAATGGCCATCTGAGATAATCCACTGGTCCCACCCCATCTGGAGCAAGGGAGAATGAAGAAAACCAAAGACTCAAGGGAACGTTTAGTCCAAAGGACTAATGGACCACAACTACCACAGCCTCCACCAGACTGAGTCCAGCACAACAAGATGGTGCCTGGCTACCACCGCCGACTGCTCTGACAGGGATCAGAGTAGAGGGTCCCGGACAGGGCTGGAGAAAAATGTAGAACAAAACTCTAACTCACTAAAAAAGACCAGGCTTACGGTGTGACAGAGATTGGAGAAGCCCCAAAAGTATGGGCCCCAGACACCTTTTTAACTGAGTACTGAAGTCATTCCTGACGTTCACCCATCAGCCAAAGATTAGACAGGCCCATAAAACAAAACGAGACTAAATGGGCACACCAACCCAGGGGCAAGGATGAGAAGGTAGGAGGGGACAGGAAAGCTGATAATGGGGAAACTAAGGTTGAAATGGGGAGAGTGTTGACATATAGTGGGGTTCGCAACCAAAGGCACAAAATAATAAGTATATTGTTTAATGAGAAACTAATTCACTCTGTAAATTTTCATCTAAAGCACAATTAAAAAAAAAAAAAAAGAAGGCTTTACTTTGAAAACAAGCTCATGAGGCGAAAACTGCCTTCATACACTTCCTCTGGATGTGGGAGTTCAGAGTCATAAAACGATCCCAGCAGAAGCCATACAAATGCAACAAGTGCAAAATGTGTGCAGATCAAGTTTGATGTCTACGGGAACCATTGAGAAGAAAAGGATTTTGAGTTTAGCACATATGCCCTTAGTAGACTTTTCTTCCTGCATTGTAGATAGCATTGCTATTTTCTAATTAAGAACTGAAATATTTTATCTATGAATGCAAATTAGCCTGGACTCTGCCTAAGGTCTAAAATAAATGGGATCTTGAGTTGCGTGTGTGTGTGTTTTAAAGTAAATCATTCTGCCTCTTTTTTCCTGTCTAGTTTAGTGGAACTAGATAAATGGTGAGGAATTAGGGGGAAGCATATTTATTTCATGGAAACTGGGTTAGAGTCAGGGAGACTCGATTAGAACATTTTTTTAAATCATCATATTTGAGGATACCCTGGGTGCCACAAATGGTTAAGTGCTCAGCTACTAACCAACGTTCAAATCCATCCAGATGTGCCTCAGAAGAAAGGCCTGGCAATCTACTTCCCAAAGATCACAGCCATTGAAAACCCTGTGGAGTGCAGGTCTACTCTGACACGCATGTGGTCACAATGAGTCGGAATCAACTCAATTGCAACTGGTTTTATTATCATATTTAAGTGTTTGTCAGCCCGGGCTGTCCATGGGAAACACCTGGAAATTTTCTAACAAACACCAGTGCCTGGGCCCCACCGCAGAGCAACTGAATCTGGATCTCTGGGATAGGGCCTCGGGAATTTTTTGTTTGTTTAAAAGATCTCCTGATGATTCAAAAATGAAGCCAGAGTTTTTAGCCACAATCTCTTTAGGTTAATGGTTCTCAAGCCTACGTGTATGAGGCTTATCTGGCAAGCTTGTTAAAATGCAGATTCCTGGGCCTCACCACCCTGAGATTCTAGTTCAGTAGGTCCCTGGGGTAAGACCAGTGTTGAAAAAAAACTGTCTTAGTTTGTCTTCTGACTCATAACGACCCTACAGGGTAGAGTAGAACTGTCCATGGGGTTTCCAAGGAGCAGCTGATGGATTCAAAGTTTTGGTTAGCAGCCGAGTACTTAACCACTGTGCCACCAGGGTGCTGTGAGTCAGGATCAACTTGATGGCAATGTATTTTGTTTGTTTGTTTGTTTGTTTTGCTCAGTCTGTCTTTCCACCTAGTATCACAAAGTATGTAAGATGTCTTCAAATATCAAAACAAATGAAGAACAGAGCAATTAATAATAATAATAAATCAGAAACCAGAAGGAAAGAGACAATCACAGTGGAAGCCTGAGAGGACAAGCCTTCTGACTAAATGCAAAGTCTGCCTTTTTCTCTGTCCCTGCCAGCCTTGAGACCTCGGTCGTATTATTTAACTTTTCCAGCCACAAGCTTCCTCACCTGAAAACAGGAGAGAGAACACCTAAGGCACTGGGACGGAGGTCCCCCACAACCACTGAACTGAATTTTTGGGCAGCCCCAGGGTCTCAGGGTAAACCTGAAGAGCACCCTGGCTTTTGACTCTGCTGGTGTCAGAGCCACTCCCCCTGCCAAGCCAGGAGCTGAGCTGCCGCTGGAAACCACGCTGCCTCCTGCCAGCACCTGACAGTCCATTTTACAGTGGAGGTTAAAGGACACTCTCGTCTACGAAGACATTTCCCGTAAACCACAAGATGGGGATGGGAAACGTCTGCTGATGTCACTGGGTGTCTTAGCAAGGGCGATGGCTGGGGCAGCAGGAGGTGGTGGACCACACGGCTCCCCGCCAGCCCGGCCAGCCACTCCAGGCCAGGTTGCAGGATAAATTTTCATGCGACTTCTGTGTTTTCACTCAGAGGCACCCGATTGGAGCTGCTGCCATATTTCACCAGCGTTTGTGTTTGTCGGCTCCACTCATCATCAGCCTCAATCACTGGTGTGATATTTTATGAATTAATAAAAATGATCACGGGCCGTCCAGGGGGACCTGGGGAAGAAATGCGTGCAGTAGAATTTTAATGAGCACCGTGGGGAATTTCAGCCTCTTCTCGGTTTTTATTTTTTCTCATCTTCCCTTCTCCTTTCCACACCCCCTCTCTGTTTTTTTTTTTGGCCGACTCCACTTCCCCCTTAGCAAAATCATAGCTGGAGGCGCTCTAAATCTCGGTCACGCAAATTAGGTGTTTTCCATCCGCCTGTTACTTGGCCCACAACAGTGCCATCCTGCTCCGTGAAAGCGCCCCGCGCACCTGCTCTCTGTCCTAATTGAGCAGGTGATCCGCCGATTTGTCATGCTTAGCCCAGGCCCCCTCCTTGTCACCCCCTCCCCCAGACTGCCAGCCTTGGCCCCCTGGAACCCTGGGCAGATGTAAAGCGCTGTGTGTGTGCGTGTGCGTGTGTGTGTTATGACAGATCTTGTTCTCATTATTGAATAATTCATTGCTGCGTTAATGTCTTCAGATACCATCTCTCACTTCCTCACTCTCCTCTGGCTCACTTGGGAAGCCGTGATTATGGCTCCCTGCTCTGACGACAGAGTATACAGATAAAAGATAATTGCTTGGCTTGACTCCTCCATTGATATGAAAATAAGATTTAAATTATTCACTCTGGTTTAAAGGTTAGTTGAAGGTTATTACAGGGGATGAAGGGAAAAAAAAATCACTCTTCATAACATTCAGGGTTGAGATAAGACAGGTTTGAAAGGGCCTCATTTGCACCGCAGGCAGAAGTGCCTCGCTGTGAATAAACTGAGAGTCACTCCAGGGATTTCAATCTAGAAGTCAATTATTTATAAGCAAATTATGGCCAGAGTTTCCTATATATACAACACAACACTCTGCGTCATAAATAAGGACCAGGGGGTATCTGTCGCCTTCTCAGCTTCCCTGTTTTTCTTCATCTCCAAGCTTTGGCCCTGCTAGCAAATGAAATTCAGTGGGGCACTGGCTAGGAAGGCTGGCTGCCTTGGTGGGGTCTCTTTTAAACAGAATATAATGGTTGAGCCCTGGATGTGCCACGGTTAAGCACTTGGCTGCTAGCCAAAAGGCTGACAGTTCAAACCCACCCAGCAGCTCCTTGGGAGAAAAGACCTGGTGATTTGCTCCCGTTAAGATTACAGCCAAGAAAACCCTATGGGGCAGTTCTACTCTGTCACATGGGGTTGCTATGAGTTGAAAATGACTCCCCCGCACCTAATAGCAACAATGGTAATAATAACAATTTGGCTGTGGGGGTCTCATTGCTCCTGGGCCTGACGCTTTGCCTCGTGGGAATGACTGGGAAGGAGGGAGGGCGTAGCAGCTTGTACACCACTCCTCACTCGCAAAGCTCTGGCATTCCCAGGAAGTCATCTCAGACCTGCGTCTTCCCAAGAAGGTAAGTTTCCCGCCTGAGGATCAATAATTAAAGGCCTTCTGTGCTTCTGGAAGTTGGGCTGTGTTTCAGAAAGTATCCAGTGGCCTCCTTCTCAACAACGCCCCATACATTAATCATGGGCACCATTTTTATCAAAATGAACTAGGAAAAGGAGCCCTCTTATCTACCTTGGTACTGGAAGGCGGCTCCACCACAGCCTTGTAGGCCGGCCCAGCTTTGCTTTTGAGGGGCATCTGGGTGGGTGGGCTTGCTGCTGGGCCTCATTCTCCCTGTGCGTTCATAGGAACTTTTGCTTCTCTTTATGCTTGCAAGTAGGGCACCATCCATACCAACCCTGTAGCCCTCTGGGATTGGTTCAAGACTAGCAGGTCTCCAAGAAGGGTACTATCCTGGAAGCCCGTGACCTAGGCAGGCCACACAGGATCGCTTTCTCACTCTGATGGGGTGGCAGCGTCTGAGGCCACTTTGAAGGGAGGAGCCTGGCCAGCCAGAGGTTGCCCTCTGTTTGGCTGTGGGTCAGTCTCAGTCAGCTAGTGCCTCTCCAGGTGATCACAAAGCCTCCAAGCTGTCAGCCCATGTTAGCTCTCCATGAGGATTGTGTTTGGAAAGGAGCCTGGCCCCACCAAAGCCCTTCCCTGCCAGGTCTCAGGGAAGGCCTGGAATGGCCTGGGCTTGCCAAGGTACCCGGTCTGGCACTGGTGTGGACTAGCCTGGCTGACTGAAAGGCAGCGTGAGAGAAAAGGGCAGCTGGCAGCAACAGCGTATGGGAACTTAAGGCCACAGGTGGGATTGGTGCCACTTCTGAGCAGCTTAGATTCAGGGGGACTTGTGGGGTTATCTGCAAGATGACATTCTTCTACCCCTGCTCAGTCTGACCCAATGCGACCCTAAAAAGGCTCTGAAGCTCTTTGGGTAAAATGGATGGGCTTCTCGAATATAAACAAAGATATACATACATAGATATATATACATACAGATATATAACATATATGTATACATATCTATCTATCTGTCTGTCTGTCTGTCTATCTATCTATACACACACATATACATACAAAGAGCCCTGGTGATGCAGTGGTTAAGTGCTTGGCTGCTTACTGAAAGGCTGAGTTTGAACCCAGCAGCCTCTCCTAGGGAGAAAGATGTGGCAATCTGCTTCCATAAAGATTTACAGCCTTGGAGACTCTATATGGCAGTACTACTCTGTCCTATAGAGTCTCTATGAGTTGGAATCGACTCAACAGCAATGAGTTTTTTTGGTCTGGCATATATACATATACATACATATATAAATGCATGCATGAATACATACGCACATATGCACATGTATATACATATATACACATACATACATAAACACATACACATGTACATATATACACACACATATATGTACACATATACATATACACATAAATGCATATACATATATACACATACATGCATATGCACATATACACAGACATATACGTACACACATACACATATATACACACACTACATGCGTATATACACACATGCATGCAAATACATGTATACACATATATATGTACATACATATACACATATACATGTATATATATGTGTACACCACACATATATATACACACATGCATGCAAATACAGGTATACATACTTATACATATACACACACACACACATGCACCCCACACACGTATACTTAAGGCTAAGTGCACTTTGGAGAACGTCGTGTCTGGCTTCCTCACCGAGGCCCAGGGAGGTCAAGCGACTTGCCCAAAGTCACACAACGAATAAATGGTGGCGCTCTGCTGACACCCAGCTAATGCTTTTTTCTTTTCATTTCTTCTATCTCATGCCTGAGATCCAGGAAGAAGGAACGCTTGCTTCTCACCTTACAGGCTGGCCCCCCATGGAGGTTGGGGGAGGGCAGGGCTTAGTTCTTCATCTGCAGAGCTTTGGACAGGGTCTCCCAGGCCCCTCTGAGCTCTAAATTCTATGAATACAAATTTAGTAGAATATTCCTTGAGGACTATTCTCAAGGGCAGAGACCCTATTTGAAGTCATTAAATTAAAGGGAACATTTGCTGTCTATTTACCCAGAACCAGGTGCTCCTCCTGGCCCTGCAAGGGGATAGTGATGACAGGAGTCTCAAAGTTCTCGTCAGACTGTAGACACAGAGCTTCCACACATAATAATTAAAATAAAATAAGTGAGTGACCCTCAAACAAGTAGAAGTCCATGTGAAACTTTGGGGTACACATCTTTGTATGTGCTGCTGGAGTTCCCAGCCAGGAGGGACCAGATGAGGAGAGTGGTCAGGGCCAGCTTCCGGGAGAAGAGAGCCTGAGTGAGATGGGCAGGGTCTGCTAAACAGGGGGCAGATGCGAGGCAAGGGGGGCGATGTGAAGCAGGGGACAGGAGGGATGAGAGCCTGGGAGGGGGTGGGGCTGGATGGACAGGAGAAGTGGCCATTGAGACTGCGGCCATGTGTCTGGGAGGTGAGAGGTAAAGCCAGCTTAGGGCATTTATGGAAAGCCTCCTTTGGTGGTGCAAATGGTTAGCATGCTCGGCTACTAAACAAAAGGCTGAAGGTTCGAGTCTACCCAGAGATGCCCTGGAAGAAAGGCCTGGTGATCTACTTCTGAAAATTCAGCCATTGAGGACTCTATGCAACACATTTCTACTGTGACACACGTGGGGTCGCCATGAGTTAGGGTTGATTCCCTGGCAACTGTTTTTTTTTTTTCCTTCCAATGCTGGGTGAAGGCTCTGCCAGTCTTAGAGCAGAGGGATGAGGTGTTGAAAGCAGGGTCTAAGGGAAGATTTATGGGCATGAAGAAGCCAGAGGAAGGATATCTAGAGAGCAGGGACTGGGATGTAGGGACAGATTAAATATTTTCAAAGGTGCAATGATAGGACTTGCTGAAGAAATGCAGTGGAGAATAAACTGCAATGATGAGCACGGAAAGAGACTCCATGGCTGGGAGGAGAAGGCTAGTTTTGGGTGATGACACATGAGACGCTTAATCTGGGACATGCTGAGGAGCCTTGGAGAAGTTCTATGGGTTGTCAATAACAGAGACCAGAAATGAACTGGGTCCAGTGAGTCCTCTTGTCCATACACAGAGGGTCTGGACTTGATAACATGGGCACTGGTAGTTGAGCCAGCCCAGGCCTCTGGTGTTCAGACTGTGGGTCTGGGGCTCCTCCCACTGGGCCACACTGCCTCATACTGGAATCTCTGCTGTAAGGAGGTAAAAGGAGGTGGAATGCAGATCCAGTCCTTTCCCATTGCCTTGCCATCCTGGTCGAGTCCCTGGGTGGTGCAAACGGTTAACACACTCAGCTGCTAACATAAATGTTGGATGTTCATGCCCACCCAGAGGTGCCTCAGAAGAAAGGCCTGGCCACCTGCTTCCAAAAAATCAGCCACGGAAAACTCTAACATACATGGGGGCTCCGTGAGTCAGAGTCAACTTGATGGCAACTGGTACTTCCCGGTAGGATAGGAAAGTTGGAACTATTTGCTAAGGCAAAGTCTGAAGGATTATCTGCACTTCACTTAAGGGGAGCTGGCTGCACCATGCCAAGTAGGATTTTAATTATTTCCAATCTCTTGGTTCTGGGAGGCCCCACAGGTCTGGGACAGAGGCCATTCCACCAGCACAAGCGATTGATTGCCCACAGAGCACCACGAGGTTAATGAGTCCAAGGCCGATGCAGGAGATGGGTAGCCATCCAGTCGGTGGATATTAAAACCCACCTAATCATTTTTGCAAGTTGACTCCCTAATGTGCTCCAGGGATGTGGCTGGATTTAAGTTCTCATTACCCATTTCCACCCACAGGTAACAGGTCTCACTCGTTCACCACGGGCAATTTCTGGCCCCATTAGCTGTGAAAATCAGAAAGCAGCCAGCCCTTTAGGAGAGCGAAGGAGCCCATTTTTCCCTCTTCTTAAAATCACAGTGAAGCAATTCTTCTGGTAAGACTCTGCGTTTTTGAGACTCTGTGTGCCAGGCGAGCACGAAGCCGCCACTGGCCGGCATTTAGCTGTGCCCATCAAATGTGGCAAGGCCCAGGGTCAAGCTCTCAGGCCCAGATAGGGTGTTTTCCTTTCTTCTGATAACAGCCCTGACATGTGGGCAGAGAGTGTGGTCTGCTTTTCAGGATAATTTCTCCTCCATTGCCTCAGCGGCCTGGGGATGGAATAATAGCACCTATTATCTGTCCCCTGGGTCTGGCGCACAGAGAAGCTCATGACACTCTAATAGGCTGCTTTCCGACTGCACGCTGTCTCATGCTGCCACCTCGCCCCATCTCGACGAGCACTTTTCTTTCCCCTGAAACCAGGTTAGAACGGGCACAGACCACATCTGAATTCGTTACCTATTGCTGTATAACAAATCACCCCAAAACGTTGCAACTTAAAACAATAAACATTTACTATCTCACACAGTTTCTGTGAGTCAGGAATCCTGAAAGACTGTGTGTTGGTGTGGGGGATGCAGTATAGTGTTGTGTGCTGTCAGGTTGATTCCGACTCATAGCGACTAAGGCACTGCACGCACGCTGCGTTTAGCAATGTGTGGGGCATGTAGTGTTTCTTTAGCAATAAATGCTGGAACTCTGTGTTTAACAGAGCCAGGTGTGTGAGGCACTCGTATGGTGATACTCAGGAGTGGCTTAGCTGGTGGCCCTGGCTCAGTGTCTCTTGTGAGGTTCCAGTCAAGATGCTGGCCAGTGCTGAAGAGTTCATTTCTGAGACGGCTGTCTTACACGGTTAGCAAATTGACGCTGGCTCGGGAAAGGAGGCCTCAGTTCCTTGCCACATGGGCTGCTCCACAGGGCTGCTTGAGTACCCTCACGACACGGTGGCTGACTTTCCCCACAGTGAGTGATCTAAGAGGGCAAGGTGAACACATCAATGCCTTGTATGGCCAAGCCTTGGAATTCATACTGTCTTTTCCATTAATTTTATTATTTAAAAATCAGCCTATTAAACATGTGAGGGGGTTGCATAAGGGTATAAATACCAGGAGGCGTTGGGGACCATCTTGGCTGCTGGCTACTACACAGCTGATATTTTCATATTCTTCCTACAACCTTACTCATTGTAGGTGTTCATCATTAGTCATTGCATTCCCCTAGGGCAAGTTTGATTTTCCAGATGAAGAAGCAAGCTCAGAAAACCTACCTAACTACATTGCTCAAAATCTAACCACTTAGGAGCTGCTGAGTCAGGATTAGAACTCAAGGCTGTCTCTTTTCAAAGTTCATGCTCTTCCTCCTCCACTAAGTCACCTACTTTGAGCGAAGGGTTGATTTTTCTCTAATAATAATTCTGTCATATAGGTAGGGTGAGTGGCATTATGCCCATTTTATGGATAAGGAAACCAAGGCTCAAAAAGTTTACCGACCTCATGGCAGCTGGCGGTAGCGCTGCCATTAGAATTCAGCATTTCCGTCTTCCAGTCTAAAGCTCCACCTACCACAAATGCTGCCTCTCAGGTAAGTTATTTGAGGTTATTGTCTTCCAAGTCTCTCATTTTACAGAAGAGGAAACTGAGGCCTGAGATTACACATCTTGGGGTTTGCAGGAACCCTAACAAATAAATATACAGCTTCCTTCACCACCTTGAGTTTAGGACTCATCGAGAAAGAGAGAGAGAGCGACAAAAGTGTTGGGCAGCTGGAGATCAAACTATTACCTTTATTCTTGATAGAACAGATTGAAGGATGTGGCCATGGATCAGCCAAATGGCTTGTTATACTCCATGCTTAAATGAGACAGGCCTAACCACCTGATCACAGGCCTGCCTGGTGACCACAGAATGGCAGAGATGTCATAGACCACAGAATCTATGGGAAGAGGGGAACCCAGGGGAACAGAGTCAAGTACCCAATTCCTTCTCCCAAATACACAGTTATATAAGTCACTCCTCCTCTGAGTTAGTGAGCAGTGGCAACAGGCCCTGAATGTCGCTTGGATGCAATTCCTCCATGTGGCCCCAGAAGGGAAGGAGAAGGAGATGCTCCCCCACCAAACAGCTGGTTAGGGGCAGTCTGGACCGGGCCCTGCATCTTCTGACCCTAGCCAGGAGCTTCCCACCACCTGCAAGGTTGCAACTGCCTGCCCGCCTTAGCCTGCACAGCTTGACCCTTCTTTACCATAAGGCTCTGCAGTGGCCAAGGTAAGCTTCACATCCAACCTGAGCATGACTTGGGCCCTCCTTCCCTAGAACCTGGATTCGTGCTGTTCTCTCTTCCCAGAATGCCCCACCCAGCTAAATTCTATCTATCCTTCTAGCCCATTTCAAACCCCTCTTCCTGGGAGATGTCTTCCATAAATGCCTTGTCCTAGAATGACACTTACATTCTCTGAATGTTATAAATCTGAATTTTGTAAGTCTATCCAGCCCTGCTGGGCTTTAAGACCTCTGGGATAGGGACCAGGTTAATGTATCTTTGCTCTCAGAGCCTAAAACATGCCTTATGCCACCTTGTTGTTTATTCTTGTTAGTTGCCATCAAGTCAATTCCAATTCATGGCGACTCCGTGTATGCAAGGTAGAACTGCTTCACAGGGTTTTCAGTAGCAGATTCCCAGGCTTGTTTTTCAAGTGCCTCTGCGTGAGTTCGAACTGCCAAATTTTGGGGCCAGTAGCCAAGTGGTTAACCATTTGCACTGCCCAGGGGCTCTATATATCTTTAGTGCTCCATAAGTATCGTCTATTGGTCCCTATAACAAGATTGGTGGTATCGGGGGCCATCCAAAGAGGGACTTTATTAGTTTCCTGTGGCCACTGTAACAAGTCACCACAAAATAAGTGGCTTCAGACAATAGAAATTTATTCTCTCACAGTTCTAGAGGCCAGAAGCCTGAAATCAACTAATCTCTTTGTCCTATTCTCTCTTGTCCCCAATCCATCTTCACCTGGTGTCAAAGGACCATGCCTCCTCTGAAGGCCCTAGGGGAGATCCTGTTCTTTGCTTCTTCCAGTTTCTGGTGGCTCCACGCATTCTTTGGCTTGTGGCTACATCATTCCCATCCCAGCCTCTGTGGTCTCATTGCCTCCTCTTCTGTGGCGTCAAATATCTTACAAGGACACTTGTGATTGTATTTAGGGCCCACCCAGATAACCCCAGACGATACCCCCACCCCAAGATTCTCAATCACATTTGCCTTTATTTATTTGCCATGTAAGGTAAAATTCACGGATTCCAGAGATTAGGATGTGGCTATCTTTAGGGAGCCATATTAAGCCTACTATAGTGAACAAGGCAATAATCTCTTGTCTGTTATTTTAGGTGATATTTCTATATTTACATTTGAATAAAGGCATGCTGGAAGTCATTAGAATTCAAAATACCATAAAATCACAATTTTCCCAGGAGAGCAGGAATCTCTGCCATCTCTACCTAACCCACCTCGTCTAACTCCTCTCTTAGTTGTTGTTGTTAGGTGCCATCAAGTTGATTCCGACTCATGGTGACCCTATGTGCAACAGAACAAAACACTGCCCCCTCCTGAGCCATCCTCACAACTGTTGCTATTCTTGTGCCCATTGTTACAGCCACTGTGTCAGTCCATCTTGTTGAGGGTCTTCTTCTTTTTCACTGACCCTCTACTTTACCAAACATGATGTCCTTCTCCAGTGACCAATCCCTCCTGATAACATGTCCTAAGTATGTGAGATGTAGTCTAGCCATCCTTGCTTCTAAGGGGCATTCTGGTTGTACTTCTTCCAAGACAGGTTTGTTCATTCTTTTGGCAATCCACGGTACATAACTCCTCTGTTGCTCACTGCTATTACGGGGGATGGACAGGATCCAGCCTTATACCTAGCTACCCTCTCCCTGCCATCCAGGTGGTTTACCACCATCCCTGGGTCAGGACACCCCTGATTCCCCTTTCTTCACTGCATTGGGGTCAGCCAGGGTTTGGTAACACCAGTGCAATGGCAGCGCTAGGTCAGCATTCCATGCCAAGGTTCCTGTTTCCAAATCTCTTCAGGAGGTGGCTCAGAGTTGCCCTTCTTCTCTCATTATCAGAGGCATTTCATCTTGTCTGACAGTTGGGCAGAGGCTTGTAGCTCATACCTAAGATGCCACCCAGTAGGACTAGCTTCTTTGTCCCTTTCTGGGGAAGCATTTGAAGCTGTGTGGTAAATACCATTCATTTAACATTTTATAGCCCACTAAACAGTTCCCGTAGTCATGGACTGCAGAATGATCCCACTCATAGGCTCTGGAACACACACTGCTCGGGCTCAGACCTTGCCTGGCCTCTTCCTGTGTGACCTTGGGCAAGTGGCTTACCCTCTCAAGGATCTCAACCTTGTCTTATGAAGAATTGTGATTGTACCTACTTCATGAGTTTACTTACTTTTAGGGTTAAGGGACATAATACATTTAAGTTATTTAGCACAATGGCTGGTGCGCATGAAGGAGGGCCTGTGCTTCTTGGACACCCATTGCCTTCCAGGCACTGAGTGAGGCCTCACTCCTATCACCTGTTCAGTCCACACAATGATGCACCCGAGGTAAGGGATGTCTTTCAGCTGAGGAAGAAAAGACCCAGGAGTAGACGACTTCCCAGCATTCTCAGGGGCCAAAGTTCGCAGTGGCTCCAAGGGCCCAAGCTTCTGAGGTTCTCTGTGCTAGACAAAGGGGTGAGAGTGGGGGCGCTGGGCTGGAGACAGCTATGAGGGTGAGATCTTGAGGGATAACCAAACCCAGTTCTAGGCCCGCATCTTGGGTCTGATGCTGGCCTCGGCTCTACCTACTGGCTGACCTTGGTAAGACTTCAGTTTCCACATAAAGGAGGAAGGGTTACACTGTGGGATTTCCAAGGTCGGTGGCTCTCACACTACATGTCTGAGATGCTGGACCCTGGACTTACCTGACACACTAACTAAGCCCCCATCTGAGCTTGGCTTCGTTTCTGTGTAGAGTTCTTTCTCTGCCCCCTGGGGTCATAGCCGATTGAAAGCAAAATCTCCTGACTACCAAGGTGCCAATAATTACTCTGTCAGGGAGCCCTCTTGCTAGGTAGGGGGAAACGGTCAGTCCTGGGCCAAGGGGCTGGGGCTCAGGCTGCAAACATTTAATCCCCTTAGGATTTTCCTATTTTCAGGGAGATATGGCAAATCTTGTCGGAGCAACCGGAAGGGAAATGGAGTGGTTTCCTTGGTCTGACCTGGAGCGGGGGGGGGGGGGGGGGGGGTTGGAGCAAGCAGTCAAGGGGATGTCAGGAGTGCAAGGGTTAATAACAACAGCTTTAGCTCAGTGGATATGAACGTTTCCTCTGCCAGGTCATGCTAAGTGCTTTCTGCGTACTACTCCTCACCTCAACATTCTGAGGAGCAGATTGACGTCTCCATTTTACAGATGAGGCGGCTGAAACTCTTGCTGTTTAGTCAATGCAATCCTGACTCACAGAGCTCACGGTAGAGCTGCCCCAGTCTTCAAGGCTGTCATCTTTACAGAAGCAGATTGCCACATCTTTTCCCCTCAGAGCGGCTGGTGGGTTCGAACCACCAGCCTCTCGGTTAGCAGCCAAGTACTTAACCATTGTGCCACCTGGGCTCCTCAAGGCAACTGAGGCTCACAGAACTCAAGTAAAGGTCCAGACCCAAGGATGGCCTAGCTCCAGAGCCAGGGCTCTTCCATGAGGCCAGGCTGTAGATCCGTGACTGCTATGATTCTCTGGCTTCCCTTCTTCATCATCTTACCTTTGGGTTCCGCATCCCAGAATTGTGATAGAACAAATTGATAGGGCAAGCTGGCCGGTCCCGCAGGATCGCTGCCTTCTAGGAGCTATTGGAGCATATGTACATACCTACAAATATACACTCATATGCACACATATATTCTCCAGCGTATGTATACACACATCCACAGGCCTCCATGCTGGCTCCACCCATGTATAGGCATACATGTAAGCACATACGTGTAGGCATAGGTACTTGTCCTTGTTCATGCATGTGTGTCAATGTGTGGGTGCGCACACGCATACGCACACTCCAGACCAGTAAATAGTTGCAGGTCAGTTGACTCGTACTCAGGGTGGCCCCATGAGTGTCAGAGTAGAACTGCGCTCCATAGGCTTTTCAATGGCTGATTTTTCAGAAGTGCCCCACCAGGCCTTTTTCCAAGGTAGCTCTGGGTGGCCTCAAACTTCCCTGCCCTCCCCGCCCCCATGCCTTTATCAACCACGCGCTCAACTCCGTATGGGTTTGAACCTTACCCGTTAAACCTATTGCTGTCGAGTCGATTCTGACTCATAGCCACCCTATACAGCAGGGTAGAACTGCCCCATAAGGTTTCATAGGCTGTAAATCTTTATGGAAGCAGGCTGCCACCTCTGGGTTTGAACCTCCAACCTTTTGGTTAGCTGCTGAGGGCTTACCCACTGTGCCACCAGGGCTCCCCTTTAACCTTACAGGAGTCCTTGCATGTTCCCTGTGAAAGCCCATTTTGTGGTTGCTAAGAAATAGGGAGGAAAAATGAAGTCTCATCACCTTTCTTTCCCAAGGTACCTGGGTGCGAATATCCACGAGTCCCCTGAGGCTTTTTCTCTTTCTCCCTCCGCGTCTCTTGGTTTCTCCTAGGCACCATTAGGCTTTTCCTGTTTGCTTTGAAGAGAGGAAGGAGGGGTAGAGACGGCCTACTCGGCGGGCATCTGCACCTGCTCTCTGGGCTCCGTGCTCCTGCTCTGCCCAGCGGTGCTCTGGTTGGAAACGGCGTCATCTGACTGGTGCTATTGATTATGGCACAATTGTGTGGCTAAGGGCTCCTCGGAGCCAACTGGTATATTAAGCAATCATTTCTATAGCAGATGACATAACTCCCCCGGCATCGGTTTGTCCTAATGGGCTTGGTATTACTCATGTGCTAATTGATTGGGCACGGAGGGAAGAAAAACTGAATTCACTTGTGAGGCGATTTTATGGCACAGCTCATAACAGCGGTAATTTGCTGAAAATGTTCAGTCCCGCTTCGGTTATGTAAGATCATCTGTGTTCCCATGTTCTGTCTCCCCCGCGCCACACTGGGGAAGCTGGCCTGGCTTTCGCGGGCAGACCCTCCCAGGAATGGGGTGTTGACAGCCAGCCCTTCTTCCCGCCTTTCCCAGGAAGCCTGAGTCCTCTTGGCGAGTGTTGGCAATTGCTGCCTTCTGCACAATTTCTTGCCTCGGGGGTGGCTTTCAAAATATCTCAGCTTCTCCTGCTAAAACCTGCCTCTGTCTAAGGGCAAAATAGTTATTTTCGGATCAGCCCTCTACTGTTACAGAGCTCTTGTTCAGAAAGGAAAGGAAAGAAGGGAAGTTGTTTTGCTTTTCTTTTTTTTAAGAAAAAGCCTATTTTGCTTGGAAGAGAGAGGGATGGAGGAGCTTGAAGAGTCTCCCTTTCCTTTCTCCTCCTTCCCTCCCTTCTTTCCTTCCATTTTTTTTACTTCTCTTCCCCCTTCTCTCCCTTCCTCCCTCCTTCCCTTCCCCCCGTGATCCCTCTTTTCCCTCCTCCCTCCCTCCTTCTCTCTGTTTCTGCCTCCCTGAAGCAGCCTGTCTCACCACTGGTCTCTGGAGGGGTCTTGAGTCTTTTCTTGGCTGTTGTGCTCTGGGCTGACAGCACCATCATTGTGCCACACTGCCATCCTGGAGGGCAGAGCCAGTCCTTCTAGTCCCGTCTGTGATGGCGTGCCAGGTTCTCATAGCTTTATCCAGGTGTGTGCAGCTGGGCTGGGCCCACAGCCTGGCGTCTGACCTTCTGAAGCACAGCTGGGGCCTGCCTCACAAGCTCTGAACTGTGTTTCCAGAGTGGGGCTGGGCTGCTATAGAGCCATCCTTGGGGCTTTCCCAGGCCTGGAGCGTGGAGGCGGGTGGAGAGGGTGGAGGATGCTGAGGACACCCTCTCTGTTGGTCGCCATGAAAGGCAGGGGTTGTTGGCTGTGACTTCAGCCTAAGTCAATAGTGCTGCTTCTTTCTTTATATCATGACCTGAGTATTGGTTTAAATGTGTCCACTGGAGTGGCCAGGCTGTGGTTGCTCCACGTGGTGACCCATGGGAGAGACCAAGCTGCTGTGTCCTTCAGTCTCACTGGAGGCCAGCCATGTGGACCCTTGAAGCCCCCCATTGGCCAGGCTGCTCATGGCTTCACTGGACCTGAGACTTAGTGGTCATCTCGCCGAACTCCTAGAGATCACGCTTGAAGTCCCTGTGCAGGTGGCCGTCCAACCTCCATTTGAATGCTTCTTGTGCTGGCCGCTTTCCACAGCCACACATTTCATTTGGAATGCTTCTGACTCCCAGAAAATCCCTGCCCGGAACCTGGGACTTTTGAGCCTCATTGGTCTGTTCCCTTTCTATGGGTCAGAAACCCCCAGATTGCTCCTGGGGCCCATTTCTTTGGCCTGTCTTTATAATCAGCCCCATTCATGACCATCAGGATCTGGGAAACTGGGCCTTGGTTCTGGGGCAGGCAGGGGTGTCCCGCCAGAGGCAGACTGTTGCAGCTGTGCTGAACATCTGTACCCACCTCCGAAATGAGAGCCCCACTCCCTGGCATCTTATAGACAGACACAGGCATCCGGAGAGGGAAGAGAGCTTGCCCAAGCCATGGATGGGGCCAGAATTAGAACTCAACTCTTCTGACTGCGGGCCTGGACTCATCCTCCTCTGCCCCAGCCCCCTCGGCAGGTCTGTCTGTACTCTCGGTTGACCCCCTTCACCCCAGCCTCCACCAACTGCAGGCTGTCCAGCACCAGACAGATGACATTCTGGGAATTCTGTCCCAGTCCCTGTTGTGCTGCCGGCTCACAGCTCAAAGCTGCCATAAGGATGACCCTGGGTGAGTCAATTAGCCTCCCTGAGCCTGGGATTCCTCCCCTAAGGGGGTAATCGATAGCAACTAACACTTATTGGGCAGTACTATAGGCCAGGGATAGTACCTAGTACTTTGTTTGGTTTCTTTCTCTCATTTTAATACTCATGGCAACTCTATGTGGCAGACATGACTGTTATTTCATTTTTCAGATGGGGAAACTGAGGCGATAGAGTTAGAAAGTAGCAGAGCTGGGATGGAAACTCAGGTTGCCTGCTGCAGGGCTGGTGCTCCCAACCACTAAATTATAACCTACCTTTTTTTTTTTTTTTTTCTGTGTAGTCACAAGCACTAGAAGAGTTCCTGGATGCTTCGGGTTTTCTCGAGTGTTGTAGGGGGTGGTCTCTGTGACTCGTTAGTCCAGAGATTTGCACCCCTTTTGGGGCTCTGGGGCTCTTTAAGATCTGTTGTAAACTGTGGATTCTTCCCAGATAAATGCAGGTATGTACATGTATAAAGAATTTTGTCGACTGTTTCAAGAGGTCTTGAAATTAGATCGATATTAGATAGATAGACAGACAGATGTTGTTGAGTGGACTATGGCTCATGGTGACCTTATGTACAACAGAGGGAAACGTTGCCTGGTCCTATGCCATCTTTACAATTGCCAGCATGTTCGAGTCCATCTTTGGGGCTATTGTACCAATCCTTGTCACTGAGGGTCTCCCTTGACCTTGCAGGTCCTCCACTTCACCAAATATGATGTCATCCTCTAGCAACTGATCCCTCTTGATGACATGTCCATAGCAAGCGAATTGAACAATGTTCTGCTGTGATCCATGAGGGTTTTTTTCCCCCGTATACATTTTTTTTTTTAATTTTTATTGCGCTTTAAGTGAAAGTTTGCAAATCAAGTCAGCCTCTTACACAAAAACTCACATACACCTTGGTACATACTCCCAATTGCTCTCCCACTAATGAGGCAGCCTGATCCCTCCCTCTGCTCTCTCTTTTCGTGTCCATTTCGCCAGCTTCTAACCCCCTCTGCCCTCTCACCTCCCCTCCAGGAGGGAGGTACCAACATAGACTCAAGTATCCACCTTGTGGTCCATAAGGTTTTCCTTGGCGAATTTTTAGAAGTAGATCACCAGGCCTTTCTTTCTAGTCTGTCTTAGTCTGGAAGTTCTGCCAAAACCTGTCCATCATGGGTGATTCTGCTGGTAATTTGAAATACCAGTGGCATAGCTTCCAGCATCACAACAACAGGAAAGCCACCAGTCCATTCTTAGGTACCTGGGTGCCTGATTAAGAGACCTTACCCTACTGGGCGTTTTGTATAGTCTGAGTTGGGGGGTGGTGACAGGCAGTTTGAGCTCTGGTGGTGAGGGGACCAGGAGTCAGCTTATTAAGAGTCTCAGAGCTGTGGGGTGGGCAGGAGCAGGCCTTCTACTGGGAATCTCAACATGCCTGTTGTGGTCCTGGTAGGCCCTAGCACAGCCCAGCCTACCTTTGGGCATTTTGGCACCAGCCCGAGTAGTGGTGGTGGGGGTTGCAGGGTGGAGACGGTGGGGAACATGGCACATCCCAGGATTTCAGGAGCTCAGGAGGGGAATGTGGGGGCAGCAGGGGGGAGGGGCTGATTTTATCTGTGTCTGGATTTCTACTTGCTGATTATCCTGTGATAATTAATAGGCCTAGAACATTTTCTCCAGAGCCAAGCTGGGTGAGTAGTGAACAAGGGAAGAGAGGGGTCTGATTGCTTAACCTTGACAGGGAGAGGGCGCTGGGTCATGAGTGAGCAGTAGAGACACCCTCATGTGTGGGGTGACCATGGGAGCCCTGGGCTGTCCCTGCTCGCAAGTAAAAATGAGCTGCTTCACGAATTTTCTGCCTGCAGTCTTGCCCATCATAGACACATCATCTGGCCTAGAAAGACATTTGGCTATTGGAAGTCCAGGGAGTCCCCAACTTACCATGGAGTTCCCTTCTGATGACTCCGTGGTAACTCTGTTCTGAAGGAAGTCAAATACTGCATTTTTTTTTTTAGTTTTTATTATTCCCTTTTATTATCAATATCTTTATAAATCTGATCTTTATTTGTGTTTGGGGGTTGGCATGAGAACGATAACATTAGCAAATTTCTCGCTGCAACATTGTATGTAGTACATATTGCTAGCGATAAGATATACCAAAAACAAAACAAAACAAAAAAATGAACAGTCGTAAATACTGTGCGTCATAACTTTAATACATCGTAAGTTCGGAGCTACCTGTATAGGGGAGCACCTTAAGTTGTTATCAGTGACAAGTTTAGTGGGCTCCCTTGGTCACCACAAAAGAAGTTCCCATGGGGGAAAGGCTAGGTAGGGTCCAGGGAAAGCAGCAGAGACAGGGTCAAAAACATGAGCTTGGGGGTCAGGCAGAGCCAGGTTCTAATCCCGACCTTGCTACTTCGCTATTCTGTGACCTTGGGAAGTCCCGTCATGCTCTGTGTCCTTATTGGGGAAATGAAGTTACAATAATGGTGCCTACCACATGCAGTTGTTGTGAGCGTTAAATGAGGTAGTGCTTACAGCAACTTAGCACAGAGCCTGCGGGGTGCACTCGCTTGAAGGTGGCTCCTACAGTTTGTGCAGACACAAGAGACTTGCTTGGCTGACTTCACAGGTGAACTCAGCCCTCGCCACCCCATGCCCCCTTCAGAAAGTCCACCCCATCATCTTGGCCAGCAAGGGGCAGAGTTCCTCCCTGAGGTCCTGGGGCAGGTGTGAGTCCTGAAGGTCAGCTCAGCTCCTGTTTTCCAGGGCTCCCTGCTGAGAAGGGAAGGTCTAGAGAAAGACTTCAAAGTGGTGCAGAGAGCAGGATCAGGGGATGAAAAGAGGGGAGAAAAGGGTTAAAGACGTGCCTTTTGGCGGGAGGGGAGAGAGAAGGCTGAGGTGGGGGCTGGTTAGCTCGAACTTCAAGCTCTGAAGGGCCTGCGAGTGGGTTCTGGGCAGAAAGAAGGGTGAGATAGGAAACTGGTGGCTTGTGGACTGAATTGAAGTGGTGAACAGTGAATTAACAGAGAGTGTCTTTTCTGATTAGCACCTCTTCTGCTAGGAGTGTAAATTCTATGAAGGCAGGGAATTTTTTTTTTTTTTTTTTTCACTGCTGTATTCCCAATACCTGAAACAAGGCCTGGGGTAAAATACAGCTAGAAAAAAAGAAAACAGTTTCCCTTGAGACAGTTGTGACTCATGGTGACCCCATGTGTGTCAGAGTAGACCTGTGTTCAATAGGGTTTTCAGTGGCTGCTTTTGGGGAAGTAGATTGCCAGGCCTTTCTTCCAAGGCACCTCTGGGTAGACTCGAACCTCTAATCTTTCAGTTAGCAGCCGAGTGCATTAACGATTTGTGCCACGTAGGGGCAAAATAAGCACTTAATAAACATTTCTAGAATGAATGAATAAATACATGTATGTGCATGTGTGTGTACCCATGCATGCTCATATGAGGGGGCTCGTCCAAGCAGAAGGCAGGGGTTGCCCCAAATGTTCTGCCCAGCTCCCGGCCACTGTCCGTACCAGCAGGATGCAGCTCCCTGACCTGAAAGGCAGGCCAGGGCCCGATGCTGTGCTGGTGGGCAGGCAGGTTCAGCAGACAGGCGAGGCCACGTGGTCAGGGAAGATTCCCTTCCTCCTCCTCCCTCTCCAGGCTGGGGGAGCTAAGGCCTGGGCCTCACTGCAACTTTCCACTCTCTCCGTTGCAGGCCACCCTGCCCGTGGGTCCTTCTCATCGCCTTCTTCGATGGAGGAATTAAAGGCTGTAGACTCTACTGGTGGACTCACCTACCCTCCAAACTTCTATCCCTCCTTCCAAGGCCTGTTTTGAGGGGGCTCATCCTCGAGTGGGTACTGTCTGGGGCTCACCGGGGACCCTTTGCCCTTCTAAGGATAGAGAACTCTCACACTTCTCCTCCCCACCGCTGCCCTGCAGGTCAAGAAATACCCCCACAGCTGCATTGCACCTTCACACACCTGGCTGGCCTGGAGGATCAGAGGCCTGATCCTGGCGCTGCAGGCAGCTGGGTTTATGGCTGCAGCAGTGTCTTGCCACAGGCTCCCGCCTGCACAGAGGGGGAGGGCGCTGTGCAAATAGGTGCTTGTTCAATTGCTGTGTTTACATCCTGGTCCTGGTGCTCTCAGCTCTCCCGACTTCAGGGAGCCATTTGCTTACCTGGTGTGACCTCTGAGAGCTGGGTGGTGAGTGTAGCTGGGTCCTCCTAGGTGGATGGAGGCTGCTCCCCCAGCGTGGGCATCTCTGAAGGCAGAGACTCCAGGACTGGAATTGGACTTGGGGCTAGAATGCCTCCGAGGGAGGGTGGGGGGAGAAGCTGGTCATATGATCCTGGCAGCCAACGCTTGACCCTAAATCATCCCAACCTCAACTTACCTGTGCAGGTTTGGGACCTTTATGCTGAGCCCATCACCCTGGGGCCCAAAGGCAGCCCAGGCCCTGGGGCTATCCCCTGTCTCCTGGGGCCCTCTTCACCTGTCGGGCCCAGGCTTCAGACCTAACCCTTGCCAGCTTTCTCTGCCTTTGAGGTGGCATTTGTCCCATCTCCTGAAGGCACGTGCTCGTGTGTGGGAAGGTGCTCTGTAAACAGCCAGGTCGTATGGGTACGCAAGATAGTGTTATTAAACCACAGAGCTGCCAAGCGACTACAGTCTGGGGGTAGTCCCCACCCCACTCCAGTCTTCCTGCTTAAAATTCAGTGGGGGCTGTCACCTCTTATCCACAAGAGGGTGTCTCTAACGGTGGAGGTATAGGGGTCGTGACGGGCAGATAAGGACGTCTTTCAGGGTCCCTCCCTGTCAGTGATGGTCACGGGAGAAGCCTGGGTAAGGAGCACAGGGACTGGATCCAGCCATGGCTGGTCCACTGGCGAGCTGTGTGAGGATGGGCACATCTCTTTCCCTTTCTGAGCCCTGTGGGTTTGAGGCTGTGACCCTCAGGACAAGGGTTCTCCTGACTTCCTGTGGCATCTTCTCACTCACAGACGAGGTCTTTTCCAATGGATAAGACTTAAGGACACTAACCTTTGGCTCCAGAGGGTGGGCACTTTGGGCAAGTCCCCAAGTGGTCTTTCCCTAAAAGAGGGCAATAGTGAGGGATATGGGCGACCTTTCGGTGAGTGACAGGGCTCTGAATATCAGGAGGCAGAGGCCTAGGGGAGAGCTGCTCTGGCCCCCACGTGTGGCCCAGGATGGAGAGAAGCAGAAGGAGTAAGCCCCAGGAGCATGTCAAGACTTGGAGGCTCCGGGGGTGCTCAAGGGTTCTGGACTCCTGCCCAGGAAGTGGGTGATGCTGTTTGGACCAACTCCTC
Organism: Elephas maximus indicus; assembly: GCF_024166365.1. Classification (NCBI taxonomy): domain Eukaryota; kingdom Metazoa; phylum Chordata; class Mammalia; order Proboscidea; family Elephantidae; genus Elephas; species Elephas maximus. Next base: position 60,603,369 of record NC_064831.1, on the reverse strand, counting down.
TCCTAGCCCCCTGACAACCTCAGAGGTGGCTTCCTTCTCTCTCTGCCAACTTAAGCCTCCTCTCCTGCTGTTGTCTCCATCTGGAATAGCCTCTCTTACATCTCTATAGGCTCAGATACTACCCTCTTTCACCACATCCAAGAACCTTTCCCGGATCCCCCAGCCAGAAGGAGCCTCCTCCTCTTTATCTGGGTCCTTGTGGAGCTTACCTCTGCTCTGGAGTTACTATGTATATGCCTGGCCTGGGAGCTCCCCGAGGATGGGTCTGTGTCTCAGCTCATGAGCCTCTGGGCCCAGAGCTCTGCCTTGTACACAGAAGGCACTTAACAACTGCTCAAATGATCCAGTTTTGTAAGCAAAGGGTGCCCACCATGGCTTCATCTCTGGAGTTTCTTTGACCTTGCACTTTTACTTGGCATCTGGAAGGTTCTAGAATGGAGCATAGGAGGGGAAGGTGAAAAGCTAACGGCTGGGTTTTCATCATGATTTGGGTCCCACCAATAACTTGCCGGGCAGTAGGGCAGATTTACAGATGAGGAGGACTTCTGCCCAGACACTCCTCACCAGGGCAGAACTGGGCCTTCAACCTCTTCATTTTAGGGACCAGGAAGGAGCAACTCCATGGGCCCAGGACTTGAATAGTATCTTTGGAATCAGAGTTCATTTTATAAAAGAGTATTTGTTGTCATTGTTGTTTAATATAAAAGAAAACTAATGATCCAAATCCCCTACCCAGATAATCCCTCTTTCACTACTGACATTATTTAGAAAATAATACATTTATTAAAAAGTGATACCCTCTTTCAGAAAGGTATGCAAATGTTAAAGTCTCCCCGTGGCCGTCCAGTCTCTGTCTCCTAGGTAGCCTCTGTCAACAGTTTCTTTCTAGGGAAAAACAAAGGAAGCTTAATAGCACTGGTGTTTCTGTCTGTGCATGATGTATTTTACTTATTACTTGTATAAAAGTAATAAGTAATAAGTAAGCTGTGTGCTAAGCATTGCTTTCTTCATGTGTCTATGTATTTCTGTATGTTTGTTGACATCCAGCCATTCAGAGTTACCTCTTTCTGTTAATAGCTGCATAATAGTCCATTGTATGAAGTTCCATATTTTATTTGATGAATCCTATTATAACCAGAAGGAGCCCCTGGTGATGCAATGGTTAAGCGCTCTGCTGCTAACTGAAATGTTGGTGGTTTGAACCCACCCAGCAGCTCTGTGGGAGAAAAACCTGGTGATCTGCTTCCATAAAGAGTACAGCCTGGAAAACCCTATGGAGCAGTTCTCCTCTGTCACATGGGGTTGCTATGAGTTGAAATCAACTGGACTGCACATAACAACAACATATATAACCAACCATTGCTGAGAGATTGTTCCCAGTTTTTCCTCTGTCAAATAAAGCAGCCAAAATATTCTAATGTATTAGTGTACGCACCTCGGCACACTTTGTGAGTCTAAAAGTCTACCTAAGTAAAGCTCTGACCTTTCATTAAAGTTATTGGTACCAGAAAATATGTATTTAGTTGTGTCCCTGATGAATAATAATAGTATCAATAAGAGTAACACATGTAGCATTTACCATGTGCTAGGCGTTGAAGCCCTGGTGGCACAGTGGTTAAGAGCTGGGCTGCTAACCGAAAGGTCAGCAGTTCGAGTCCAAATCCACCAGTCACTCCTTGGAAACCCTACAGGGACAATTCGACTCTGTCCTGTAGGGTTACTATGTCAGGATAGACTCACTGGCAATGCGTTTTAGATACTGTCTAGCCCTTTACCTTTAATCTTCATAACAACTGTATGAAGTAGGTACAAGAATTTTTCAGTTTTGACAGATAAGGAAACTGAGGCACAGAGAGGTTATACAACTTGCCCAAGGTCACATAGCTAGTGAGTGGCAGATACAGGATGTAAACCCAGGACATTTGTCTCCAGAGCTCACTTGGCTAGTCTAGTACACCATGATATTAGTACAACTAGGAAGATGAGAGCAGGCCAGTGTGAGAGGCCCTGGTCACAGGGCAGTGCCCCTGGTCCCAGGCAGAGGAGATCTGCCCAGGGAGAGTCCTCTGGGTTCTCAGGACCCCGAGGTAGCAGCACTCCTAATGTGGCCCCAGTCAGAGGCAGCTCAGCTCAGGTGAGACCAGATATGTGAATCAGGGAGCCAGGACATGCGTGTGGAGTTGGGTGGGTCAGACAGCTGCACCTTGGAGAAGTTGGGTAAACGAAGGATGGGAAACTAACTAGGTAACAGATTTAGTGGGAACGGGTGACAGGGCAGGTTAAAAAGCTGCCCTCAGGAGGGGCAAACAGTACAGACAGTGCTGATTTTTTGAACAGCTTTATTGAGGTCTAATTCACACGCCTTAGGAATGACCCACTTAAAGGGTACAAGCCAATCGATGGTTTGTAAATATTCACAGAGCTGTGCAACTATCACCAGAGTCAATTTTAGAACACTTTCATTACCCCCAAAAGAACCGCGGAGCATAGTGGTTATGCCCTCCCCATTCTCCCCGGCAATCCTAAGCTACTTTCTGTCTCTACAGATTTGCCTATTCTAGACATTTCGTACAAATGCAATCATATAATATGTGATCTTTTGTGACTGGTGTCTTTCACTTAGAATAATGTTGTTCTAAATGTTCTAATGGTTTTCTCCATGCCCTACCATATATTAGTACTTTGTTTCTTTTTACTGTCAAATACTATAATGAACCAAACTATTGCTCTGGAGTCAATTCCGACTCACAGCAACCCTACAGGACAGAGTAGAACTGCCCCATAGAGTTTCAAAGGAGTGGCTGGTGGATTTGAACTGCCAAGCTCTTAACCACTGCGCCCCCAGGGCTCCAAATACTCTAAGAGTCTACCGATACACTGTATTGATGTATTGTATGGGTATACCACATGTTGTTTATCCATTCATCAGTTGATGGACATTTGGGCTGTTTCTACTTTTGGGCTATTGTGAATCATGCTGCCGTGAAGACCTGCATACACATTTTTGTGGGGATGTATGTTTTCATTTCTCCTGGGCATCTCCCTAGGAGTGGAATTGCTGGGTTATGTGGCGACTCTATGTTTGACTCATTGAGGAGGTGCCAGACTGTTTTCCACGGCAGCTAGATAGTGTCAGTTAAGGCTGCTGACAGTCCACGGAATGGGAAAGATGGGTGTTGAGGACCAGGAAGAACTGAGTTTATTGGTGCATCAAGCCAGCATTTTCTAAGATAAACCCTGTGAGTAAAATGCCTTGACAGGTGAGATCATGCAAATGAAGCAGCTTCTTGTTAATTAAAGAGGCAAGAGAGTGGTAAAATACCTGGAAGACAGATTTAAGATTTCTGTGTCCAAATGTTTCCCATCTACACCTCCTATGCAGAAGCCTTTTGACCTTGTCTGTTGACTAAAGACTCGGGCTGGCCCTGAACAGACCCGAGAAGACAGTGCTGTACGTGGTGTGATTTTAGGGGCCTCAGGGGAGATATTCTCAGACCCTAAGACCCTCTTTGGTGTTCCCTGAAATTTCTTCTCTGGAGTCATCACTGGAAACCATCCATGCTGTAGCATGTATTAGCACATGTATTAGTGGGCGAGCAAGTCCATGTGCAGTGAAAGTATACAAGCTGACTTCCTGTAGGGAGATGAAGACGGAAAGCAAACCAGGACGAGATATTTGCTGGGGACATCATCTGTGGATGGAGCACTGAAGAAAACCCTGCAGAACAATGTGGGTGTCCACAGCCCACCCATGCCCACCCAGGCCCCCGCTGCCTCCACTACCCAGGGGGCAATTTCTCCTTTATTTCTTCCCAATTCCCTTAAGTTCTCAGTTTCAAAAAGCAGTGCTGGTGTCTCAGCAAAACACATTCCTCTCCAAAACACAAACAAACAGAACTCCCTAACAAAGAAGCCAACAATCCCTGCTCCGCCCCTCCTCCACTCACACACATATACCAGTAAGTTTCTTGTTGTTGCTGGGTACTGTCGAGTGGATTTTCAACTCACAGCGACCCCATGTGACAGAGTCATACTGCCCCATAGGGTTTTCTTAGCTGTAATCTTTACGGGGGCAGATCGGTGGGTTCGAACTGCCAACCTTTCGGTTAGCAGCTGAGTGCTTAATCACTGTGCCACCAGGGCTCCTTCAATAAGTATATTGAATGAATAAGTTTATTGAACACTTGTACACAAATGTTCTTAGCAGCACTATTCAAAATAGCCAAAAAGCAGAAACACCCAAAATGTCCATCGACTGATGAACGGACAGGTAAGCAAAATGTGGTGTAGCCACACAGTGGAATGTTACTCGGCAGTGAAGAGGAATGGGGTACTGACACACGCTGCAACATGGATGAACCATGAAAAGATTGTGCTAAGTTAAAGAAACTAGATACAAAAGACCACATATTGTATGATTCCATATATAGGAAATATCCAGAATAGGCAAATATGGAGACTCTTGTAGAACACAACTTGGCATCAGGCAGCTCTGATGCAAAAGTTCAGCTCTACCACCTACAAGCTAGCACCTTTGGGGAAGTGAAATTCCCTCTTTGTCAGCAGAGGGGAGGCTACCACCTGCCTCACGGGTTATGGGAGGGTGGAATGAGACTGCTGATGTTCTTCTAGCCTCGCCCAGGTTCTACCTATCCACTCCCCCCTTTTCTCCTCTCCTCCATCTGTCCCACCATCTTGGATGCTGAGGGATAATTGGCACACGGCTGTTAACACCTGGGGAACTGGGAGCCGATCTTCTGTCTACCGTTACCAGCTGTCGTTAAGTCACCTCGGACTCATGGCAACCCCCCGTGTATCAGGGTAGAGCTGCACTCCATAGGATTTTCAAAGATTGGCTTTTTGGAAGTAGATCACCTGGACTTTCTTACAAGGTGTCTCTGGGTGGACTCAAACCTCCAAACTTTCAGTTAGCCGAGTATTTTATCTGTTTGTACCATGCAGGAACTCCAGACACACAGTAAAAAGCCAAACTAGCTGCTGTCAAGCTCATTCCAACTCACGGTGACCTCATGTGTATCAGAATTGAACTGTGCTCCATAGGATTTTCAATGGCTAATTCTTTAAAAAAAAGGTCGCCAGGCCTTTCTTCGGAATCTCCTGTCTAACTCACACATATTAATTTTTCCTTTCTGGAAAAGCCATTACCCTTTGCCAGCCTGACTCCGGGATGGGGCCAGCTTCCCTTGTGTCCACTGGGGGCTGGCATTCCTTTCCTTTCCCTCCACTGATGTCCACTCCCAGGCAGAGGGCTGCCCCCTGGCCTCCCACCCGGTTCACTAATGAAAAATGGAGAAGCCCTCAGACCCCAGCCCTCTCCCTCCTGACTCCCAGCCTCTGATATATTTGATCCTAGCTGGCATAATTTTTCACCTAAATGTGAATGCATTTGTGAATTGATAGAAGATAGTTCTCGCTCTGGTGATATAATATAGGACTGCCCCATTCTGGCTGCTATTTTGGTTGTGACTTAAATGGATGAGGCCATCAATAATTATTTTATTGAACAGCCACATAAAAAATGATGCTGGGCTAAAGCAATTTCCCTGACAAAGCCAGCTAATGCATTGTGGGCAGTCTACCTTTCAGAGCTGAGCTTGCTGAGAAGCGCTCTAGGGGCTGTTTCCTCATCCATTTGTCCCCTTTCCAGAGTTTTCCCTCTCTGGAATCTCAAGAGCCCCCGGGTTGCTGTGTGGAGAGGGGAGGCTGACTTCCAGGCAGCCGCAAGAAGTGGCGAAGCCAGAATTCTTGCTGCAGCACCCTCGGCTTTCCGTAGCAACTCACCCACCATCTCATTCCCTACTCAGAGCAAAACAAGGATCTGATCCCCGCCTGATGGAGAAGGAGTGTGAGGCTCAGAGGGGCTAATGGGCTCGATGGGGATTCCCCAGCTGGTTACGGGTTTCTTGGCTCCTAAGGGTGTCCCCCTGGGTGGCACAAGTGGTTTGTACTAAACTACTAACCTAAAGGAGCCCTGGTGGTGCACTGGTTAAGTGCTCAGCTGACAGCCGGAAGGTCAGCAGTCTGAACCCACCAGCTGCTCCAAGGAAGAAAGATGTGGCAGTCTGCTTCCGTAAAGATTACGGCCTTTGTAACCCTATGGCGCAGTCCTACTCTGTCTTACAGGGTTGCTATGAGTCAGAATCGATTCCACGGCAATGGGTTTTGGGTGGTTTCTCTCCAGTTTCAGGTGGTTTCTCTCCAGAAAACCCTCTGTAACACATGGGGTCTCCATGGGTCAGAATCAACTTGACGACAACTGTTTTTTGTTTTTAAGGAGCGAGTTGTCCAGAGTGAGCATGTCTCTGAAACCTCTTTTCATTTGCAGGCTCCTCTCTCCAGTTAAGGAGCCTGGTTGCACAGTGCTGCTAACCAATAGGTTGGTGATTTGAATCTACAGTCTGCTTCTGTAAAGATAACGACCTTGGAAACCCTATGGGGCAACTCTACTCTGTCCTATAGGGTCACTATGAGTCAGAATCGATTCCACGGCAATGGGTTTCAGGTGGTTTCTCTCCAGTTGTGTTTCCTGGGAGGCAGGATCACAGAGCCCCTTCAGGAATCCCCCTTCCTCTAGTGTACCTACCCCTTAAGGGGGAGAATCATGGGAGTGGGGGTTTCTGGGTCCATAAACCAGGCCCACTGAGCAGCTACTTTGCCCCAGGCTAAGTGGGACACCTGGTGTCCTTGATGTGTGCACTAAATCCAAGTCTTTTTCAGTGTCTGCTGGGCTGAGCCTGGGGTGAGGTACTGGAAAGAGTGGATTAGGACAAATGACCCACAGTCAAACTGGGGAGACCTTCCCTCATCTGGGGTAACACAGCGTTTCCCAAACTTCAGCTGTTTGCATCCACCACAATTTTTGGCTTTCTTTACCCACTGTTATTTACTATGTACCCTGGTGGCGTAGTGGTTAAGTGCTATGGCTGCTAACCAAAAGGTTAGCAGTTTGAATCCACGAGGCACTTCTTAGAAACGCTATGGGGTGGTTTTACTCTGTCCTACAGGGTCGCTGTGAGTCAGAATTGACTCCACGGTGACAGGGTGTTTTTTTTTGTTTTAATCTAGGTACTGTTATTTACTAATATGTTTCTTTGAATTCACTAACTTCTGTAACTTAGCCCCATCCTAGCCAGTAAATCCATTAAACCCCTGTTTGATGTACTCATTTTATTTTTCAAATGTACACTACAAATAAAAGGATAGCTGGAATAGAAACATGTGTGTCTAGGTAGCGGTGAAAACCACCTGGTGAGCAGCAGCCGGCGAGGGCCTGGGCCAGGCTTACCTCTCCCTCCAGGTGCTGTTTGCAGAGGCAGTAGGAGAGCCAAGCAGGGACGAGACATCACCCACCACCCAGACTCACATCAGCCTGGCCCGCTCCAGCAGAGTGTGAGACCTGCAGAATGGGGCACCTGACGCGGAGGGTAATGGGGTCAGGTGTGAGGGACGGAGCGAGCAAAGGCCTGGGGTGAGACAGCCCCCCTCCTCTAGTGTCTGCCAGTGCCCACTCATCCCAGAGCCCAGAGGCACAGGGACCCTTGGCACACTGCCCCAGTTCCTGTCTGCTCAGTGCCTGCTGGCCTCCACACTGATCATCTTTGTTTTATTTTGGGGCTACAATCTGCTTTCTTTCTGCACCAAAACCATTCCTTTCACCCTTTATACAAATGGATTCCAGCCTCCCTCCTTCGGCTCAGATCTGGGAAAAGAAACACCCAGGGCTTTGTGTTTTGGGGTTTTTATTGCTGATCTTACAGTAGAACAGCCAGAGGGGAACAGAGAGAACAAATGGGGAGGGGAGTCTCAAAGGTTCGAAGATTCCAGACACTTCATCGCCCTGGGCTCCAGACTGAAATTCCTGCTGGCCTCTGGACAGTTTCCTTCCACAGTGAGGAACTAATCCCCACTCCCTGGCCTGCCCCTGGCTCCCTGGCCCTCTCCTTCCTCATTCAGCTCTTCTCTCTGTTCCCTGCAGACTCCTCCTCCCCAGAGGGCTCCCTTCAGAGAGCATGCACCATGACCCTGAGGTTTGCTGCCAGCCTTGAGCAGGCAGGGCCTCTCCCTCAGGATGTTCCCTAAGGACGCTTGTTCCTCTGGGACCCGAGTCAGACTCCAGGCCTGCAGGGCCAGGAGGGCTGGCGAGGATGGGCAGGCAAGGGCTGTGGTCTACAAGGGGGCACACATCCATCTGAAGGCACTCAAACTGAAGGAAAAAAATAAAACCTAAATGGGCTAAACAGAAACACGTGTGTGCCAGGCCTGGCGTGCACAGGTGTTTTGCAAAGTGCTGAGTGGCAGGGGTTTTGGGGAGCAGGAGCCATTTCTTCAGGAGATTAGCACAGCATCCGTATCCCACTGGAATCCAGAGTCCCACCACCCCACAGTGCACCTTTGTGCCGGTCAGAGAAAGGGTCCCTTCCTCTGGGAAGATGCAGCCTGCTCCAGGTTTGGTGACCAGAGCGTGCCGGGATTTCAGCCCTCCTGAGCACCCTACCTGGGAACCCTTGTGTCCCTAGTATATGAGCAGCCCTGGTGAATGGACTCTTCACAGCCCTGCCTGGTGGCTCGCACTCCTGGGCATGCTCACCAGGACCTGGTCTTGTTCAAAGTACAGAACCTCCTGCCCCCCTGAACTGCAGGCAAAACCTCCAGTGGAGCCGCCCACGACAGCCCCAGGCCAGCAGGGCTCAGAGCCACTGACCTGGACATCAGAAACCCTCAGAGTTACCTGCAGAGCCCAGAGGAGAGGCCAGCGGGACCGAGCAGAAAGAACCCAGGCTCCTCCTGCCCTCCCAGCACCTGGTAAGAGCCAGCGCGAGGTGGGAGGGAAGACTCAGTGCTGTCCCAGACTGGCTCGTCCTGAGAGAAGTCCACCCCACAACCACTTTCTGCCCTCCCCGTGAAGCATGCTGACTGCTGACGTGAGCGAGCTGGCCAGTGGCTCCGAGTGCCTGGCCCAGCTTCCTCAGTGGGACTCACAGTCAGAGCCTTAAGTTCGGGAGCAGTCAGCTGGCTACTCCCCCACTCTCTGGTCAGGCCTGAGGCAGGGTGGCCACCTTTAGGTATAAGCAGTAGGTGTAGATGAAGTCACCTGTGTCTTTCTAAGGATACGCTGCCAGGCTGGGCTTTTGCTCAGACATGACTTGGCTAATTAACAGGCTGCTGAGGAACAGGTGACAACCGAAAAGGCACATCTTTGGAGTCATTTTCTCATCCTTCCTAATTCCTCCCCATGTCCCCTGCCTCCGTGTCTTCTCCTGTGCCTTCTCCTTCTTCCTTCAGGCCTCCTTCTTTTCTTTCTCCATGTCCTTTCTCTTCGTTTCCATTTGTTATCTACACTATTTCTTCTTCGTGTCCATTTTTGCTTCTCAGCTGCCCTCTGCTCTCCCACTCAGAGATGAACCAGGCCATTGCCTCCCATGTTGATTAACCACTGCTGGGGAATATTATTCAGCCATAAAAGAGAAGGAAGTACTGACACTTACTACAATATGAACATTTAAAACATTGTGCTGAGGGAAAGAAACCAGACACAAAAGACCACATATTGAATGACTCCTTTAATATGGAAATGGAATATAGGCAAATCCACGGAGGCAGAAAGCAGGTTAGTGGTTGCCAGAGGCTGGGTGGAGGGGACAAGAGGGAGAGGCGGCTGCTTAACGGGCATGGGGTTTCCTTTTGGAGTGATAAACACGCTGGGTTTCACAACATTGTAGATATACTAAGCGTCACTGAATTATTCACATTAAAATGGCTAGTTTTATGTTATATGAATTTTACCTCAATACAAAAACAAAAGAAGTGCTGCTGGTTTCCCTTCCTGTTGCCAGGGTGCCTGAATTGCCACTCTCCCTTCTCCTCCTGTGAGTTGAGAGAGGAGGCAGATCTGCTTTTAGGCCACCACCTTGGTAACCACAGGGAATCAGACCAATGAATTCTGGACCTGCTAGCTCATTCAGTGTCAAACGGGTGGCGATGAAGCCACACCACCAGCCTCAAGCCTATGCCTTGGGTTTTCTGCAAGGACAGGATCCCTGGAGTGCTGGCAATGTGCAGAGGTTTGGAGCCAGCCTTAAGGGCAGTGGCTGAGTGCTCTAGAGCGCCCCTAGTGGTCCCTCATAGAGCGCCAGGGCACTGACCTAAGAACTCTACCTGTATTAACTGGCTTAATCCTCACAATAATCCCCTGAGATAGGTCCTATTATTATTCCCAGTCTTCAGATGAGGGAGCAAATAGCACAGAGAGGTGAAACGACTTGCTCAAGGTCACACAGCTAGTACAAGGCCAAGCTAGGACCTGAACCCAGGCATTCTGACTGTAGAGCACTTAACCATTACGCTTTTCTGCCTCTCCTGTCCCGCTTCTCTGACTCAGCAGGAGGACTTGGTATAGAGAGTACTCCTTTACTCCAGCTCAGCCCCCAAAAGACCCTTGTCAGGCTGATACATGAATCTCCAGTGTTGGAGAATCAGTTATTTTATCCTCTGTTCAACACAGGATGAAATTTTAGGCCTTAGTGTTTATTATCTGAATTTGTCAGATGTTTTTATTTTGGACAGAGAGAAAATAGGAAGTTTGAAACCAGGTGTCTAAAGACAGGGAGCGTAGAGGTAGCCTTGTCGAGCAGAGGTCCTTAAACCTGACCTTGTATCAGAAAGTAGAGGTAGCCTTGTCAAGCAGAGGTCCTTAAACCTGACCTTGCATCAGAAAATTCCCACTGCTGCTGCTGCCAGCTATTGTCCATTTGGCCACCAACCCATGGTGACCTCATGCACAACAGATGGAAATGCTGCCCAGTCCTGCGCCATCCCTATTGCTGGTTGCAGATCAGACCTTTGTGACCCATAGGGTTTTCATTGACTGATTTTTGGAAATAGATTGCCAGGCCTTTCTTCCTAGTCTGTCTTAGTCTGAAAGCTCCACTGAAACCTGTTCGGCATCACAGCAACATGCAAGCCTCCACTGACAGAAGGGTGGTGGCTGTGTATCAGGTGCACTGGCCGGGAATTGAACCTGGGTTTCCCACATGGAAGGTGAGAATTCTACTACTGAATCATTTCTCATTAAAGCAAAGAGAGCTGGCCCCCACCAACAGGAGTGGAGCCCATGAATTTGCATTTCTAACAGGTTCCCAGGTGGTGAGGCCCTGCTTGTTCAGGACCACACTTTGAGAGGCGCTGCCTTGCAGAAAGGGGAAGCTGGAACACCGGAGGCAGACATTTCCGACTACAGCGAGGCTAAAGGCAGACAGAGGGGAAGTGGGGGGTCTCTGCAGGAGCCTGGCATTGGTTACACAACCCCCCCACCTTGGTGTGAGGCGCTCTGGGCTAGGCGGCTGTGCCAGGGTGATGAATAGCCCTCATTTAAGAGGGGCCGGGCCGCGTGGAAAGCACCTCTGTAGAGATCTATCGGGTTTTTATTAACCGTTTTACTGTCACAGTTTCAGAATCAATCAAAGAGTGTTGCCCTCAGGAGAGTCACTGGGGTTGTAGGGCTGAGGCGCCTGGCGTAAATGCAGCGCAGGCAGGGGCCGCGGGTGGCGGGGGCAGTGGTGTGCCCCAGCCTTCACTCTAAGAGCCAGCTTTGTCTTCTCTCTCTGAACCAAAGCCTCAGACTGGTCTGAACCACGCATCCTAGACCAGAACTAACTGCATGCAGCTGCTGATCCTTGAACCGAACCCCAACCTGAATAGCTTTTGTGAACTGCTTACCAAACCAAGGTTCAAAACAAAACATGGAGGAGAGAAGAAAAAGACGTTTAGCAAACCAGTTTTAGTTGGAAGGGAATCTGTAATTTCTAAAACCATTCAAGGAAAACAAACTCAGGACATCAGAAGCCTTCTGACCCTGACATGAGTCAATATTTCAATTGGTCGGGCTCCTTGGTTTGTCATAAGCTCAGCCCCAGGTGTGGAGGACCAGCTCTCCAAACTCCAGGGGAAACAAGGTCTCTGTATTCAATTAAACCTCCCCTTAGTCGTTTTTTTTTTTTTTTTTTTTAGAAGCCCCAGCCTGTGGAGGAAGGGAGGGAGGGAGAGAGGGAGGGAGGGAGGGAGGGAGGGAGAGAGAGGGGCTGCAGGCCCACCCCCAGCCCCTTCCGACTGTGGAAGGCACATCTGCCCTGGCCTGTCTCCTTAATCCCCAGTGAAGTGTGGAGCCAAAGCCCCCACAGCAGCTGAGCAGGGAGTGGGGCGCAGGCCCCCTGTGGCCCCCGCAGAGGGACCCAGCAGCATTCCTGATCTGCGCCCTGCAGAACTGTTCCCAGGGAAGGAGAAAGGGCCTCTCCAAAGTTTGGGGGCTGGATGGACTTCCATATTACTCCCAGGACAGCAAGCCTGGGCCAGGGCAGCCTTGTCAAAGAACAGTGAGAAAGAACAAAAAGAAGTGATGGGAAAATTGGGCAGACAAAATCTGTGATTCTGAGTCCTCATGTCCATTTGGGGACCACCTAACTCAGGGGTCTGCTGGTTCCTGATCCTTGAGTATCACAAGAGTGCCTTCATGGCTTGAAAGCTGCCTGCACTGAGCCCTGTCTCTCTCCTCTCTCCCTCCTTCCTTCCTTCTTCCCTCCCTCCCTTCTTTCCTTCTCTCCCTTCCTTCCTCCCTCTTTCCTTCCTCCCTTCCTCCTTCCTTCTTCCCACACTTCCCCACCTCTCCTTCCTTCCTCCCTCCCTTAACCTTCCTCACATCTCTTTCCTTCCCCGTCTCTCTCCTTCCTTCCTTCCTTGCTCCCTCCCTTCCTTTTCTCTTTGAATTCATGTCACACATTCTGTATCCACCTGCTAACCTCAGAGAACGCCCTGCTTAGGTAATGGACCATTGCCTTCCACACTGATGAAGAAGAACTGCTGGGGAATATTCTTCAGCCATAAAAAGGAATGAAGTGTTGATACTTGCTATAATATGGGTGAACCTCAAAAACACTATGCTAAGCGAAAGAAGCCAGACACAAAAGACCACATACTGCATGATTCGATTTTTTTACCCAGAGTAGGCGAACCCATAGAGACAGAAAGCAGATTAGCATTTGCTGGGGGCTGGGGATGTGGGGAAAATGGTAGTGACTGCTTAATGGATGGGGGGCTCCTTCTGGGGTGATGAAGATGAGTTAGAACTTGATAGAGGTGAGGGTCGCCCAGCACTGTGAGTGCACTAATTCCACTGGATCGAGTACTTTACAATGGTTAATTTTATGTTAAGTGACCTTCACCTCAATGAAAAAGATGAGGAGGAGACAGAAGAAGAGGAGGAAGCACTGCTGGGTTCCCTCCCCCCTAGCCCTGCCTGTTATCTAGGTGCCTGAAATGCCACTATCCTAGCAGCAACTTGAGCTTAGAAACAAAGCCTGCAGGAGTCCAGTACACTGTCTCCAGAATATCGATTGTAACCAGGCACTGTGCTAGACATCAGGGATCCAGCAATGAGCTCACAGTGCTTTCATCTTCTAGTGGGGAGACAAACAACAAACAGAGGGACAAATCTATCGTGCCAATCAGTGTCGAGTGTGATAGGTGCCATGAAGAAAAATAAAGCAGGGCTGGCAACAGAAAACGGGAGAGGGGAGAGGGAAGGGAGAACGTCAGTGGGCTCAAGGAAAGCCTTTCCAAGGAGGTGGGCAGGAGCAGTTCCAGCATGAGGAACAGCTGGCGCGTAGCCTCTGAGCAGTCAATGAAGTCATCTGTTCAAGGCGCAGCAGGGAGGCCTGCGTGACTGGAGAGGAGCAAGCAGGAGCTGAGAGAGACAGGCCAGGGCCACATGGTGGAGGGCCATGTGGGACCGGGAAAGGGTGTGATGCAGAGCCTTTGGAGGGCGTTGGGCAGAGGAGTGACACTGCATAACCAGTAGTTGATAAGAATAGAACTGATAGTGGAAAGCAGCTCACAGGGCAAGAGGAGGAGCAGGGAGACCATCCTGAGGACTCGGAAGGTAGTTCTGGAAATGTTCCCCTTGACCCCAAAGGTCAGCCACTCTTTGCTAGTCATCACTTCAGCCCTTTGGGTCCTGAAGGGTTTGCAGCCCCTAAGGCACAAATGGTTCGCACTTGACTACTAATGGAAAGTTTGGAGGTTTGAACTCACGCAGCAGCACTGTGGAAGAAGCCTGGCAATCTGCTTCCATAAAGAAAACCCTGTGGAGCGGTTCTACTCTGTAACACACGGGGTTGCTATGAGTTGAAATCACCTCTGCATCTCTGTTTCCCCATCTGTAAACTTGGAAAGATAATACAGTGAAATGTGCAAAAGCCAGAACCTGTGTAAGGTGGAAACCTGTCAGACGAGGAAGACTCAAATTTTTCCCACTAAAACCAGAGATGGAAAAGTGGTAAGACTGTACCCTTTCAAAGGCAGAAAACTTGCGAGATCCCTGGAAAAACAAGGCAGCCCTGTTGAGTTCTGGCTCTCCAGGTTTCACTGTTTAACACCTTCCTCACAGAGTTACGGTGAAGGTTAAGGAGCAGAACAACGGCGGCACATAGTGAGCCTTCAATGCGTGCTAGCGGTGATCGTCACCTTCGGAGCGTACAAAGCCTCCTGGCAGGAGCCAGAGGCACTAACAAGGAGTTCTGCCAGCCTCTCCTTCCCATCTCTCTGGGACTCAGTGGCCTCACCTTCCAGAGGAAGAATTAGCAGATATTTAAGGCTCCTCACCAGCTCTAACACCTAAATAATTGAAACCAATATCCCCGGCCTAAAAAAGAAAAACCAGAAAGATTAAGAAGCACCTATAATGTACCAAGAGAGACCACATAAATTGTTGCATTTAATCTTTCCAATCACCCAGGGAGAGAATTGCGTCCAGTTCATAGGGAACAGCGAGTTATTTTTCACTTTCTCTTTCTTTACACATATTGCTACCATTTGTTTCACCTATTAGATATGTGTATTGAAGAATAACTTTTATTTTTATTAAAAAAAATTTTTTTTTATCACTTCCTGGATGTGTGCTTAACGTATTCTTGGAAGACAAATGTCCAGAGCAGCTTAGAATGGTCTTTCAAGTGGGGTTAGGACTTAGAAACACAGAGAATGGACACAAAACCCAGTTCCTAGCCCAAGACTAAGGTGAAAACAGGTTAAATGATTTCTTTCCTTGGTCCAAGATGGATTGGAGTACTATGGAGTTTTCCAGAGGTCAGCCACCTGGGGACTACTTGTCGACCACTCTGCCCAAGCCTGGTGGTCAGCTGGAGAAACATTTTTGTCACAAAGGCCGTGTCCATTTCTCAAAGCCATGAGGTCACGTGGCTAATCAGGTATACAAGAAGGCAGGACCTCTGAAGCAGAGTCCATATTCATAGCAGGGCTGAGATAGGAGGAAACACACACACACACACACACACACACGTTGTTTAGACTTCAGGCCAGATCCCGTACTAGGTGTTTTCACACATAGGAGACAATGGAGAGGCAGACGGAATGGTAAAAAGAAGATGGATCAAAACGTAGGCTGGATCATAAATCATTTAGTGGTTTCATAGCTCAATGAACAAACCAAACCAAAGTGGGTTGATATATGGTTCGTTTTCAGCCTAGAGGGAGGTCACTGGGGACTGCCTTCAAGATCTCTCCCTGGTCGTAAAATCATCAACATGCAGGTACCAGCAGCTCTTGGATGCAGGCATGGAAGGCAGGCTTATCACGAACCTGGGAGGGAGCAGGGTGACATTCCAGGTGTTTTTCTCTGAGTGTCAGGCTCGGGGAGACCTTGGAGATCACGATTTCCTACCTGAAGAAGGGGCAGAACTTGTTCGAAGTCACACAAATGCTTTGTCCAAAGCCAGCTTAAGGCCAGAGTTCTCCACCTCCCTGCGCTGTGCTAATCAATTTAAGACTTGCAATGATCTTGGCAGGCCTGGGCAAGCAGCTGATTCAAGCATGATAGAGCTTAACAGGGATGTGCAAGGCCTTGCATTTCAGGTTCAGGAAAATCGATTGCCTAAGTACAGGATGCGAGAGGCTGGCTTGCAGCTGGGCTCGTGTAAAAGACCTGGGGGGCGTCTGTTGACCACGAGATCAATACAACCCAGAAGCATGATGCCGCCGTTAAACAGGGAGGCCTGGCCTGAGGACATTGCCTGGGCCGAGGCAACATGGCCAGAGCCAAAGAGTGACAACCTCTCTTTTGTCTGTGCTTGTCCAGCCACTTTCAAAGACTTTTGTTTATTTTTAGGTGTCAGATTTAAAAGCACATCAAGGTTTTAGACTATTGAGAGGAGAGGGGCTGGGCTGGGGAGGGGCCTGGGAGCCTGTCAGAGATCTCGTTAAAGGAACCAAAGATGCTGAATTGGAAGAGGAAAATGATAAGGACGAAAGCCGGGCCTTCAATTTACACGGGGGTTATCATGAGATAAGGAGTCCCTGGGTGGTGCAAAGGGTTAAGTGCTCAATTATTAACTGAAAGGTTGACAGTTCGAACTCACTCAGAGGCACCTTGGAAGAAAGGCCTGGAGACCTGCTTGTGAAAAATCATAGCCATGAAAACCCTGTAGAGCAGTTCTACTCTGCAACACATGGGGTTGCCAGGAATCAGAATTGATTGCAACTGTTCGTTTTGTTTTGTTTTATCATGGGATAAAGGCAGAGTCTTGGCTGGTGTGGTTCCAGAGGACTGTGAAGCAGTGTGGGGCAGTGTAGTGGTTACCAATTTACCAACTCTGCTCCATGGGATGCCGGGAAGTTCACAGGTATGACCCGAAAAAGGGGTTCCAGGGAGTGTGTATATGCTATGCTCTATCCCCACCATCTGTCTGTCAGTGTGTTGTACTGTGGTGGCTTGCACGTTGCTACAATATAGGAAACTATGCCACCAGTATTTCAAATACCAGCAGGGTCACCCATGGTGGGAGGTTTCAGCAGAGCTTCCAGACTGAGACAGACTAGACGGAAAGGCCTGGTGATCTACTTCTGAAAATTAGCCAGTGAAAACCCTGTGGATATAAGATTTCAGCTCACTTACTTTGGACATGTCATCAGCAGGGTCTGACCGCTAGAGAAGGTCATCATTTGGTGGAGGGCCAGGAAAGGTGAGGGAAACACTCAACAAGATGGTTTGACTCAATGGCCGCAACAATGGGCTCAAACATTCCAATGACCACTGAGACGGCCAGGACCAGGCAGCATTTCCTCTTGTTATATATGGGGTTGCCAGGAATTGGAGCCAACTCGATGACGAGATGACAACCAACAACAACATCTCCCTCTTGGAGATTCAAAGTGCGTATTTTTTTAGACACACACATATATATTTGCAGGTACCGGCACATGGGACAAAATCCAAAGACACAAAAGGGCTTGTCTTTTCCTGAGTCCCCCAGAATGCAGAGGCTGAGGCCAAGGGCTTATGTGCTATGACTTCACTAGGAAATACAGTGCTAGGGAGCAAGAGAGAGGGATGGCCTGCGGCAGAGAGGAAGGAGGGCCTGTATGGGGGTGTGTTACTGGCTGGCTGCGGCTAAGTGCAGCTAAGTATTCGATCCCTCCCAAGGGACAGTTCCCTGAGATGCCGCATAAACTGTGGTTCAGGATTACCCTTGCAGGGGATGAGGGGGAGGAAATCGATTGAAGATTTGCTCCGTGGAAGTGGATTCTCCTCTACGTCTGAGGGGGCAGGCACCTGCACTGGGTGTGGCCCTGTGGTGGGAAGGTCAGCAGGAAAGCCCAGGAGAGGGGCAAGAGGCAGCAGTATCAGCAGGTGAGATTGTACCTCTGTGAAATGGGGTACCACAAAGAGCTGGTCACAGCAGACAGATAAGGCAGGAAGGGGCTGATGGATCTGGTAACGAAGCAAACACACACACACACACACACACACAAACCAGGTTTGGACTCAGGGCGACTCCAAGTGTGTCGGAGAGTAGAGACTATGCTTCATACAGTTTTCAGTGGCTGATTGTTCAGCAGTGGGTCACCGGGCCTTCTGAGGTGCCTCTGGGTGGACTCGAACAGCCAATTTCTCAGCAACCAAATGCTTCACTGTTTGCACCACCCAGGGACTCTGGGTCTGATATAGGGTAAGTCGAAATGGACTCGACGGCAATGAGTTTTTTATACAGTGGAAAAGAAGGCCTGGTGAGGCAGCGGTTAAGCGCTCGGCTGCTAACCGAAAGGTTGACGATTCAAACCCACCGGTGGTTCCTTGGAAGCCATGTGGGGCAGTTCTACATTGTCCTGTAGGGTCGCTGTGAGTCTGAATCAACTCGACAGCAATGGGTTTGATTTTTTTTTTTTAATACGGTGGAAAAGAAGCCCTGGTGGTGCAGTGGTTAAGTGCTCAGCTCCTAACTAAAAGGATGGTGATTCAAACCCACCAGAGGCTCTGCAGGAGAAAGATGTGGCAGTCTGCTTCCCTAAAGATTTCTAGCCTTGGAAACCCTGTGGGGCAGTTCTACTCTGTCCTATAGGGTCGCTGAGTCAGAACGTATACCAAGGGGTTACACCGAGGAAAGTAAGACTCATAGTGACCCTATAGGACAGAGTAGAACTGCCCCCACAGAGTTTCCAAGGAGCGCCTGATGGATTCGAACTGCTGACCTTTTGGTCAGCAGCCATAGCACTTAACCACTATCCCACCAGTGTCTCCACACATACGTTATTCTCGTACAAATGGAATCAAACCATTCTACAGGCTCTTTTACGTAACAATATATCTTGGAGTGCTTTCCTTATCAGCTCACATACAACTTCCTCATGCATTTAAAGGGCTGCACAACGCTTGATCCTATCGATCTACTATAATTTATTTAACTAAAAAAAAAAAAACCCTATTAATGGACATTTAGGGTGTTTCTAATCTTTTGCTATTCAAATCACCATGGCAGCGAATGTCCTTGTACATAAGTCATTTTGCAGCTCCGCAAGTTTATCTGTAAGGCTAAATTCCTAGGAATAGTTGGGTCAAAGGTTATAAACATTAGTGGTTTTGAATAACCTGCTGCTGTGGAGTCGATTCTGTCTCCTAGTGACCCTACAGGACACAGTAGAGCTGCCCCATAGCGTTTCCGAGGCTGTAATCTTTACAGAAGCAGACCGCCACATCTTTCTCCAGTGGAGTGGCTGGTGGGTTTGAACCGCCAACCTATCGGGTTAGCAGCTTAACCAGTGCACCACCGAGGCTCCTTTGTAGTTTTGATAGAAGTTGCCAAATTGCCTTCCAGGGAAGTTGAGCCAAAGTCACACCTACCCGTAATTTAGAGTTGTGCTTGTTTCCCTATATCCTTGACAACAAGGTGCTTTATCACATGTCTGGCCTTTGCTAATATGATGGGTAGAACAATGTGACTGGTAGCACATGGTATTTCAGTGGCATTTTATAAGTGAGGTTGAGCCATTTGCATTTTATTTTTTGTGAACTGTCTATATCTTATGCCTATTTTTTCTTAATTTAAACATTTTAATATAAAATGTTTCAAATATACAAAAAGGAGGTGTGTGTGTGTGTGTGTGTGTATTTAGCATAAGGCATAAAAATAGAAAGTTGTCAAGGATTTCATTTTACTTGGATCCACAATCAATGTCTGTGGTAGCAGCATGTTGCACTGGGCAAATCTGCTGCAAAAGCCCTCTTTCAAGTGTTCAGAAGCAAAGATGTCACCTTGAGGACTAAGGTGCGCCTAACCCAAGCCGTGGTGTTTTCAATCACCTCATATGCGTGGGAAGCTGAACAATGAATAAGGAAGCTTGAAGAACTGATGCCTTTGACTTATGGTGTCGGTGAAGTACATTGAGTATAGCATGGACTGCCAGAAGAATGAATAAATCTGTCTTGGAAGAGTACAGCCAGAATGCCCCTTAGAAGCAAGGATGGCGAGACTTCATCTCACATACTTTGGACGTGTTATCAGGAGAAGGACATCACTCTTGGTAAAGTAGAGGGCCGGCAAAACAGAGGAAGACTCTCCACAAAATGGACTGACAGAGTGGCTGCAACAATGAGCTCAAACACAGCAACGATTGTGAGGATGGTACAGGACCGGCCAGTGTTTTTTCTGTGGTACATAGGATCGCTGTGAGTCAGAACCAACTCGATGGCACCTTACAACAAAAATAGAAAAATACACAAATAATTAAGGGCTTGACTACTAGCTGAAAGGTTGGCAGTTCGAACCAACCCAAAGACACCTTGGAAGACAGGCCTGGCGATCTGCTTCTGAAAACCCTATGGATCAGTTCCTCTCTGCATACACGGGGTTGCCGTGAGTCAGGATCTACTTGGCAGCAACTAACAGCAGTTCACCACCCAGTTTAAGGACTAGGTCATTGTCAATGTCTTTGAAGTCCCCTGTGTTTCCATCTCCCACCAAGACTAACCACAATTCTGAATTTTGTGTTTATCATTCACTTGCTTTCCTTTTGAGTTTATGTACACACACACACATACCCCCTACATAGATATGTAATATGCAGATATCTATATTATATAGCATACAAATACATATGCATGTGTGTGTATATATATATATACATATATCCTTAAACAATACAGTAAATATACCAAGTGTGTATGTTTTAGGACTTTTATATAAATAGCATTGAACTGTATATATAATTCTGCAACTGATTTTATTTTACTCAACATTTTTTGAAGTCCTCAACATTGCTTTTGAAATTCATCCGTGTTGTTGTTAATAGCTATAGTTTATTAATTTTCTCTGCTATAAAATGCATTGTTGCATGAACATACCACAATTTGCTTACCCTTTCTCCTGTAGATGGCCATATGGGTCGCCTCCTCCCAAACTTTTTTGCTATTATATTGTATTTTGTCATTTTCAATTTTGTGATTAAGTTTTTTGTCATTGCCAGGAGCTTTCTAGCCTGCCTTCCTTGTGCACACTGTCAGAAGTAGACCAGAGTGTCTACCCAGGGCTGGAAATGCTGGGGCATGGGGTATATGCATCGTCAGGATATATGATGATACACCTTCGCCCATTTCAAAAATGGATTTGAATTTGAACTGTAGAGCCAGGGCTGGTACCTGCCTCATGCTGCACCCTGACCAGAGGAATGAACCAGGTGGCTCCTGCCTAACAGATGCCAAGAGTAGTGCCAGGGAATTGCCTGACGGTGATGATAACACAAGACCAAGAGGCTTCATTCAGCACTGCAGCAAGGCCTCTGGGAACAGGCAGCCATGGGTTGGGCAGGACCCTAGGCCCTGTCCCTACCCCCGCCACCAGCAGGGTCACAGGCCCAGTTCAGAGCTTCCTGAGGCTCAGGTGAGAGCACCCCCCTCCCGTGTCCTGGGTCCTGGTTGGCAGTTGCTCTGGGCAAGCTGCAAGCAAACAGCTGTGACTCCAGTCCCCAAAGCTTTCCCCTCCCCATTACCTGTGTCAACGCTTTTATTTTTAAAGCGGCAGAGCTAAGGTGGGGGCTGGGGGTGGTCGATGGGGAGGGAGGGAGCCGGGCCCTTATCAGCACTGGGGTCCTTGCATATGTAACACAGTCATATAATTAACAGTGAAGATCATTTACATTGTCGCTTAGCTAATTTTCATAATGTTTTCTTTATTATCAGAGGAAGAAATTAACCCAAGAATTTATTTACATAGCAGCCTCAAACAGTAACAGCTTGCTAATTGCCTGTTAGGTGATTAATAAGCTTACAGCAGATGCTAATGCGTCGCAGGGCTCCCCGTTTCAAAGGTGCTCTTGCAGCAGGCTTGTGTTTTTGGCAGCTTAATTAGTGCAATAATTACTTACTTGTTGCTCCTTCTTTCGAGCAAATACTGTCAAATGCTTAAAAGATTACAGTGAATTATATCCTGAGAACTCACAGTGCTTGCGAATGCCCGTCCTTGCTGATGTCTCTTCTGGTTCAAAATATAGTACCTGAGAGAGGGGTCTCACCTGTCAGCAGGGAGCAGTGATGACCCCGACTTGGCCTGGGTTCGAGTCCTGGCTTTGCTCCTCGCTAACAGAGAGACCCTAAACACTGCTTCAGTTTCCCACTTGCAAAAAGAGAGACCATCATTGGCGTCATTGGCGTCGGGGAGAAGGAAGGAGAGAGATTTAGCATCAAAGAGATTCAAAGGACAAAGCAACCAAATGCAAATGTAGAACGTCTCTGGATCCCTATTTGAACAAACCAATTGTACAAAGACACCTTTGAGATAGTCAGGGAAGTTTGATCCTGGACTGGGCAGCAGATGATACCCAGAAGTCATTGTTGATTTTGTTAGGCACGACAAGGGCATGATGGTTTTGTGAAAGGAAAATATCCTTCTCCATGAGACAGGCATACTTCGGGCTGAAATGATATGAAGTCTGGGGTTTGCTTTAAAATACTCCTGCCCCCTCCTAAATTAGTGGGGTCTGTAGAGTAAGTGGAAACCCTGGTAGCGTAGTGATTAAGTGCAGTGGCTGCTAACCAAAAGGTTGGCAGTTCAAATTCACCAGTAGATCCTTGGAGACTCTCTATGGGGCAGTTCTACCCTGTCCTTTAGGGTCACTTTGAGTCGGAATCGACTCGGCAGCAACGGGTTTGGTTTCTTGGTTTTTGGGTAGAGTAAGTAGTGGCACAAGTAGTTTATAATTATCTACTAACCTAAACGCTGGCGGTTCAAACCGACCCAGCGGCACAAGGAAAGAAAGGCCTAGCGATCTGCTTCCATAAAGATTACAGCCAAGAAAACCCTATGGAGCAGGTCTACTCTGAAACACACGGAGTCGCCATGAGTCGGAACTGACTCGGCAGCCACTGGTTTGGTAGATTAAATAAGATTGCAAAATGTGGATCAACACTGAAGCTGGGATTTGGGGCAATTAGGATCAAAGTACTCTTTTCTCCACTTCTGTGTATGTTTTGAAAATGTACATAATTTTAAAAGTTAGACCACAGGAAGGCACAGGTATGAATTCGATGAAGACAAGGACCTCAGAACCCAGCTGCCCCTGTTCAAACCCAGCTCTACCACTTGCTAGCTGTGCGGCCTTGGATAAGGACCTAACTTTTCTGTGCCTCATTTGGCCCATCTATGATATGGGGATAAGTGTGTTGCCTGGATTTACCAAGATAATGCCTGTGGGTTTTAGCACAGCACCAGGTACATGGTAAGCTTTTTATTCCCATTATTATTGACATCAATATTATCAGCTGAGGCCCTCCAGCTCTGCCTCGAGGAATCCTGGCCATGGGTTTGCTCCAGTCTGTCTCCGGTGCTGGGCCCATTCTGAGCTCCCTGCCAGGATCAATGGTGCTGGCCTGAGGGGCTGCAGCAGGGCTGGCTCCTCACTCGGACCCAGGAGCCCCGCCTTTACCACCGGGGACCAGGCCTTGCACCTCAGCCTCTCCAAGGCTGCAACCCTGGCTCGTCTAGAATTTGACCACAAAGCGCCCTCCTAACCTCCATTCGGCTTCAGGCCAGACACCCAGAAGCCTCTGCCCTGTGGTAGCTGCTTGCTGAACTTGACCTCTTAATGATTGTCTGAATTTCACCTATTCCACTCTTGGGAATCTGCATTCTGACCCTTTGACCCTTCCCAGCCTCCGAAGCTGCACTCTGCTCCTACCTCCTCCACCTGCTGTCCTCCTCCCTGCCAGCTGAGGGGTGGGTCTAATGAGGTCCCGGCCTCTCAAAGTCGTTCCTGTTTGCTGGCAGGAACAGTCCTGAGCCCAGCATGTCTGGCCAGGCCACTGACTGCCCTTGTGTCTTGGGTTTGGGCCTCAGTTTTCCCATCTGGAGAATGAGGGGTTTGGCTCTGTCCTCTAGATGCCCAGCGCTGACATACATCTGCAGTGACCTGTCACGCTCTTATCACTGCTAACATCAAAAATGACTTCTGGGTACCATCTTCTAACCAGCCCTGGGTCAGACTTTCCTGATTATCTCGAAGATGTCTCTTTACAGCCAGTTTGTTCAAATCAGGATCCAGACAAAACCTACATTTGCCTTTATTTGCTATGTTGCTGGGGTCAACAGTCCCACTTTGGAGAAGGAACTCTACCATGCGCTCTGGAGGATGCCACGGGGGCCTTGTCCAGGCTCCTTCCCTGCCTGCCTGGCTGGGGCTGAGTGAGCTACGGGTAGGGTGGTCAAGCAGTTTCTTCCCCCCAGAACTCGACACTTGAGTGGAGGGCCTTGAGGACAACATTGACAATGAGTCACTTCAAAGGCAGAGCTGAGGACAGAGTCCACCAGCCTTGGCTACTGTGATCGTCAGGGTGGGCCTGGGTGTGACCTTCCTGAGGACTGGAGCCCAAGTCCTCTTTGATCCTCTAAGCTATTCCAGAAGACGTCCAACAAATCTGGTTTCTCTTTTTCCCGTCACCTGCATTGATTGAATACCCTTAATAAAAAAATAGGCCTTCATAATATACCCTCCGTATCTCTCATTTTTGGCAACTTCCGTAGTTACCCATTTTCATTTATTTGTCTGGCTTTCTGATGAATGCACAGTGCCTGGCGTGTACAAATCACAAGAGCTAACTTTTGTTATTTTTTTAAGCACTTTTCCTGTGCCAGTAGCAGAAAGAAAAAAAGGCTTAAATTACCTAGAGTTGGTTTCTGTTGCTGGCAACCGAGACCTAGAGTAACAGATGCCTCTCTGCAAAGGAACAGCTAAGGGCCTCCCTTTGTGCGTTCATTTATTTGCTTGTTTTACGTAATGAGTATTGAACACCAACATGAAGGGCATATGAGATGCAGCGCTTGCCCTACGGCAGTAGCTCTCAAACTTCAGAGCACCAGAGTTGTCTGGAGGGCTTCTTAAAACACAGTTTCCTGGACCTCACCCCAAGACTTTCTGATTCCGTGGGTGTGGAGTGGGACCCCCAGAGTTTTTGATTCCATAGGTGGGAGTGGGCCCCCAGAATGTGTCTTTCTAACAAGTCCCCAGGTGAAGCTGATGCTGCTGGTCAGGGATCACATTTTGAGAACCACTGCCCCATCCCAAACCCAAATCAAACCCATTGCCTTTGAGCTGATTCTGACTCGTCGTGACCCTATAGGGCAGAGTAGAACTGCCCTATAGGGTTTCTGAGGCTAAAAATCTTTATGGAAGCAGACTGCCACATCTTTCTCCAGTGAAGCAGCGGGTGGGTTCGAACTGCTGAAGTTTCAGTTAGCAGCCAAGTGCTTTAACTGGTGTGCCACCAGGGCTCCTCCACTGCTACCTAAAAAGCTATCTAGGGAGACAGGATTTTCACAAAGCTGCATTTAAATACACTACAGAGAGGAGGGAAACCCTGGTGGTGCAGTGGTTAAGTGCTGTGGCTGCTAACCAAAGGGTCAGCAGTTCAAACCCACCAGGTGCTCCTTGGAAACTCCATGGGGCAGTTCTATTCTGTCCTATGGGTCGCTGTGAGTTGGAATTGACTCTACAGCAGTGGGTTTGAGTTTTGGTTTGCAGAGAGCAGAAGGACATTAGTTAGATTTTTTGGGCGCTTGGCACCTGTTTGCTTGTTTTTAGAGAACAAAATCCTGACTTCCTTTTGAGAATCCGCTCCTCCTTCACCCTTAGTCTGTGTGATCCTGGTGGGCACCTGGCTCTGGGGCAGAGCATGTATGCACCCCCAAAACAGCCAATACAGGACTTGAGTCCACCCAGTCACATGACTTACATGGTCCAGTTAGACTGAATCCTAGGACCTTAGCAGAAGCTGCTAGGAAACAAGCCTCATTTTTTTTTTTTTTTTTCCTGCTGGACCAGAACTGCCTGTTGCCACCTTGCCCCAGTGAGAGAGCCCAAGCCTGTTGCTGTTGACTCGATTCCCACTCATGGCAATCCCATCTGTTACTGAGTAGAGCTCCTCCCTAGGGTTTTCTTGGCTGTAATCTTTATGGAAGCGGGTCCCCAGGCCTTGCTTCTACGGCTCCACTGGGTAGATTTGAACTGCCAGTCTTCAGGTCAGTGGCTGATTGCAAACTACTTGTCCCACCCAGGGACCCAACAGCGAGAAAAGAGCCTTTAAAAATGGAGCCCACAACGGGAAAGCAAAGGAGAAGACATTGCTTAATCCCCCCAGACCCTGAAGCCAAAGCCCCTGGGCTTGTCAGATACATGGGCCACTAAACTCCCCTTTCTGCATGTCATTTTGTGGGGTGGGGTCATCTGAGACATCTTAGAAAGCTTCCTATTTGATACGAAATGTTCAGGAACTCAGAGGTGGGTCATTTCTTCTGGATCAGGACAGCTTCACAGATAGGCAGGGAGTAAAAGCAGAGGGTATCCTAAGGGTCTGGTTGGGAGGATGGAGTCCCCAGGTGGTGGTCCCTGGTTAACGTGCTCAGCTGCTAACTGAAAGGTTGGAGTTTCGAGTCCACCCAAAGGTGCCTCAGGAGAAAGACCTAGAGATCTACTTCACCAAAAATCAGCTATCGAAAACCCTCTGGAGCATAGTTCTACTGTGGACACATGGGGTCACCGTGAGTTGGGGTCAATTTGACAGCAACTGGATTTTTTAGTTGGGAGGATGGAGGCTATAAACGAAGGTGTGGCGGAGGGGCCCAGGAAGGTACAAACTGGGGCCATGGCAATGGTTAGCCAGGCTGGGCCCCGGATACCCAGTGAGAAGTCTCCAGAGGCAGGAAGCCTGATAGGAAGGGGCGCATCTTGCCATCCCGATGGGAAAAGCACTTTGCTGTCCACAGTCTCCCTTCCCAGAAGAGGTCACCCCGATGCCAGAGGTCCCCAAAGCCTGCTGGCCCCATGCATCCAGACTTCCTGCCCAGACGGGCAGCTGGGATGAGGTCATGGCTGGGGAGAGTCTTTTATCCTCTTGCTAAGCTGCTTCTTTCAGTAGCAATTGCTGTGTTGCTTAATCTCAGAATTATCTGATTGTCACAGTGGAGTTTTCCACATTAGGCGGGGAGCCAACAAGTTACTTAACCTATAATTGCCCTTTAATGAAGCCCATCTTCAAAACCGAATTGTCAGGGGGAAACTTGTAAACACGCAAGGAGGCCCAAGACCAAGTTGGCCCCAGACGTCGCAGGGAGGCTCTTGACTCCTCTCTGGCGTCAGCTACGTTCGTCTGAGTTATTGAGGGCTTTATCGCCGGCTGCCATCCAGAATACAGAGAAGGAGTCTGGTCTTGTAACAGTTGCCAGAAGCAGGCCGAGGCTTTTAAAAACAAGCTTGAGGGTGATGGTTTCAGGCGCACACAGTCCCCTTCGCCAAGCGCCCTACTCCCCCACGCTTTACGAGATGCAAAGTCACAGCCAACTTCACGACTTGAGGCCTGCAAAACCTAAGCAACATCTATCGCCAGTGAAAGCAAGCAGTGGTGGAAATGTGGCCCGCGGATGGTCCAGGTTATGTAAAGAGGTGAGGGTAGCTGTTCTCATTGCAACAGCTGCCAGGTGTCTGGCTCTTCCAATTCAAGCTTTAGAATGCCAGAGGAGAAGGATCTACTATGTGCACCTACTATGTATCTACTGAAGTATCTACTAGGAACACCTACTATGTGCCAAGTATCGTGATAGACACTTTACATTCTTTAGCTCATTTAAATTATCGGAACAGCTCTAGGAGTTCAATCATATTATCCTCATTTTGTAAATGAGGGGTGTGAGGCCCAGAGAGATTAAGTAACTTGCTGAAGGTCACACAGCATGTGGGTGTGGGAGCCAGAATTTGAACTCAGATTAGGCTAATGTCAAGCTCAGTCAAAGTGCTTTTGTGACACCCTAGTGGCTCCCTATCAACATAATGTTGACCTAAGGCCAATGAGGGGTGCAGATAAGAAGGGCTGACGATTCATGGGTAAAATGCTTTGATGTCTGGAATTTCCTTCAACATAACCCAGGAGTATGGTGGGGGAAAGAGACAGGAGTATAGATGAAATAAGATCGACTGTGAGGTGATAGAGGTGGAAGCTGGGTGATAGGTAGTCAAGTATTCATTATACAATTGCGACTGTATTTTAAATTTTTCATTACGGAAAAGTTTAAAAAATATAGCACTTGCTCCAGAAGTCAGCGCCCCTTCCTAGCACCCCCAAAACACCCAGTATGCATGTACACACTACATCTCATGAGAGTTAAATTATCTGTCTCCCTCTAAGACCCCAAACTCCTGGTGGCCCAGGGCTCAGCTACTAACCAAGAGGTCAGCAGTTCAAATCCACCAGCTGCTCCTTGGAAACCCTATGGGGCAGTTCCACTCTGTCCTATAGGGTCACTGTGAGTCCGAATAGGGTTTTTTATTCCGTATACCTAATACATTTTTATCGAGTCAATAAATGAAGAATAAGCCTAGTGCACAGTAGGCATTCAATAAGTGTTTATTGGATGAATGAAAACCCAAACAGCTGGGCCTTGAAGGCTGGCTGAGTTTTGAGAGGCAAGAAGTTGATGCAGAGGGTGTGTCAGGCAGGGGCCCAGCTCGAGCAAAGGCACAAGTGACATGGAAGGCAAGTTCAGAAGGGCCAGTCTTGCCACAGCTGAAATGGCAGTCACCGGGGATTGCTTCCCACGTAAGCTGGCATGTCCACTTTTTAATAACTTATGTTCACAGACGCAGGTCCCTGGGTAGCACGAGCTACCAAACTACAGGTGCCACAGAAGAAAGGCCTGGTGATCTGCTTCTGTAAAGATCACAGCCAAGAAAACCCTATGGAGCAGTTCTGCTCTGCACACACGGGGTCGCCAGGAATCAGGACTGACTCGACAGTAACAGGGTTGGTTTTGTTTTCACCGACACAGCACTGACCTTTTTTTTTTTTAAATCACACCGGTGGGGTCAGTCCCCTTCCACGGCTGTGACAACTGAAGCACTCGATTGCAGTCTCAGCTCATTAATTGCAGAAAGCTGGCTAGTGTGTGCCTGGCGGAAGGTGGCTCCAAATGGATGTCGACACTTTTTTGAGGACTTGAAGGAAGAGAAAGAAATCTGTTCAGGGGACAGCCTGGAGTTCCAGTTGGGAAACTGAATCTTGCTATACTTCTTGACAGTCCCCAGCAAGAGAGAAAGAAAATGCCTCCTTCTCCAGGCCACAGCAAGGCCTAGTGCCACATGGAGACTGGAGGCTGATAAGGCATGGGCAGGAGAACGGCATGGTTTGGGATCAGGTCTCTCTGGCGAGGCCGGGCCTGGGTGCTGAGGCTCTGGGGGCTGCGTGGAGCCTGGTCTCCTACCAACTTTCCTGAGGGAAATCATGCTCTGCCGCTGGCTCTGGTTGAGCCCCAAATGAGGCCTGCAAGGCTTAGGATAACCTCAAAGGCCTTTCTCGTACGGATGGACTTATTCCACCGAAGCGCAAGCTGCGCGATGACAAAAACAACAATAACATAAATGTGTGCAGTTTTTATCAGTCTTGAAGGAAGTGCAGCCAGAATGCTCCTTAGAAGCCAAAGTGGCCAGACTGTGTCTCACTTACTTTGGACACATCATTAAAAAAAAAAAAAAGTTTTTTTTTTTTTTTAGGAAGGATCAATTGCTGGAAAAGGGCATCATGTTTGGTAAAAGGGTCAGCAAAAAAGAGGGAGGCCCTCCATGAGTTGGATTGACATGGTGGCTGCAATGAAGGTCTCAAACATACCTACTATTGTGAGGACAGGGCAGGACTGGACAGCATTTTGTTCTGTTACACGTGAGGTCACTACGAGTTGGAATTGACTCGGCAGCCCCTAACAACAACATGCATCTTTTTATAGTTTACGAGGACCTTCTGCATCCCTGATCTCCTCTCGCCCTCATGACAACTCTAGGAGAGGAGGGACAGAAATTGAGGTTCAAAGGAGTGATGTGAGGGGTGCAACATGGCACAGCTGAGAGCTGGTGGTGCCAGGAGGCTTCCCTCTAATTTGAGCATGTGGTCCTCTCCAGGGACTCTGTACTTGGACCAGAGGAAGACACAGTCTCCATTCCTCCAGCAGACCCTGTCCCCGGCCTGCCCTGGCGCTTCTGTCACGTACGCTAATCTAGGTTAAGAGGATCTCTGTATGGCCCTGTGCCCTTCTGAAACTATCCAAGACTCCCATCGTCTCCCGGAAATATTGATGACTCCTGCTTTCCAGGCCTGCCTCTACCTTAATTGTTCAAGTTATTTTATGTCTCTGTAATATTAATCAGCCTGCAAGGGATGAGGCAACAAGATTTCTCCTAGGAGAAGGCAAAAGGAACATAAATGTGCCTGCTGTAATAAATCCTTTCGTCACAGAATTTTGAATTTCTCCAAGGGCCTTCCTTCACGTTTGTCGTCTTATTTGACACGAGCAGTAACCCCGCAAGATGTCTAGGGGGATTACGATTTCCTTCTTCCTTAAAGATGAGGAAAGGAAGGAGCAGAACAGTTAGGTGTCTTGCCCAACAGCTTACTTTCTGCCCCTTTCACTTTCTGAAATTTTAAAACCATTCAGTCAATCTTTACCCTTAGTTTTAAAATGAGAGTCTTGGAATGGGTGACTGAGAGAAATGCCTTCCTCTAAACAAACAAACAAAAAAAAGGTTTTATTATAAGGTAGTAATTATTATTATTATTATTTTTTAATTATTACAAGCAGCCCTGGTGGCACAGTGTTTAATGCGCTCAGAAGCTAGCCAGTAGGTCAGCAGTTCGAACCCCCCAGTCGCTTCACAGAAGAAAAATGTGCCAGTCTGCTCTTGTAAAGATTGTAGCCCTGGAAACCCTATAGGGCAGTTCTACTCTGCCCTATAGGGTCACTAAGAGTCGGAATCAACTCAGCGGCAAGGGCTTTATGAGTAGTAATTATTATACATGTTCGAACACCTTATTGCTTCCTTTGTTCTTTACTTTCTTTGTTTCTCAAAATTTAAACTCAGGTTTTACCCCCCCTTGTGAAGCCAAAATGTTATATTTTAGAAAGCCTGACTTTGTGTAGGTGGGGCATGGGGTTGGGGCAGAGGCCAGGAACAGCTGAGAAAGCTCCCTCCTTCTTCCTTAGATGTCTGCTCAGGACGCCTCAGCAGGCAGACGGCAGGGTTTGAAGCCCTCCAAGTTCACAATTACTATTAGCTTTTACCATATTGTATTTGCCATGAGTCAAAACCGACAGCAGCTAACAACAACTTAGTGTTATTATTGTTAGGCGACGTCAACTGGGTTCCGACTCATAGCGACAAAACATTCCTGGCTCTGCACCAGCCTCACAATAGTTGTTGTGCTTGAGCCCATTGTTGCAGCCACTGTGTCAATCCACCTCTTTGAAGGTCTTTCTCTTTTTGGCTGACCCTCTATTTTACCAGGCATAATGTCCCTCTTCAGGGACTAGTCCCTCCTGATAACATGTCCAAAGTACGGGAGCTGAAGTCTCGCCATCCTTGCTTCCAAGGAGCATATTCTGGTTGTACTTTTTCCAAGACAGATTTGTTCATTTTTCTGGCAGTCCATGGTATATTCAATATTCTTCACCAACACCATAATTCAAAGGCCTCTATTATTCTTCAGTCTTCTTATTCATTGTCCAGCTTTTGCATGCATATGAGGCGACTGGCAACACCATGGCTTGGGTCAGGTGCACCTTAGTCCTCAAGGTGACATCTTTGCTTTTTAACACTTTAAAGAGATCTCTTGCAGCCGATTTGCTTAATGCAATGTGTCTTTTGACTTCTTGACCACTGCTTCCATGGATGTTGGTTATGGATTTCAGTAAAAAGAAATCCTTGATGACTTCGATCTTTTCTCCGTTTATCATGATGTTGCTTATTGGTCAGTTGTGAGGATTTTTGTTTTCTTTATGTTGAAGTGCAATCCATACTGAACGCTGTGGTCTTTGATCTTCATCAGTAAGCGCTTCAAGTCCTCTTCACTTTCAGCAAGCATGGTTGTGTCGTCTGCATAACGCAGGTCGTTAATGAGTCTTCCTCCAATTCTGATGCCCTGTTCTTCTTCATATAGTCCAGCTTCTCGTATTATTTGCTCAGCATACAGATTGAATAGGTATGGTGAAAGGATACAACCCTGACACACACCATTCCTGACTTTAAACCAATCAGTATCCCCTTGTTCTGTCTGAACAACTGCCTCTTGATCTATGTAAAGGTTCCTCATGAGCACAATTAAGTGTTCTGGAATTCCCACTCTTTGCAATGTTATCTATAATTTGTTATGATCCACACAGTCTATTGCCTTAGCATAGTCAATAAAACACATGTAAACATCTTTCTGGTATTCTCTGTTTTTAGCCAGGATCCATCTGACATCAGCAATGATACCGCTGGTTCCACGTCCTCTTCTAAATTCGGCTTGAATTTCTGGCAGTTCCCTGTTGATATACTGCTGCAGCAGCTTTTGGATGATCTCCAGCAAAATTTTGCTTGCAAATGATATTGTTTGATAATTTCTGCATTTGGTTGGATCATCTTTCTTGGAAATAGGCATAAATATGGATCTCTTCCAGTTGGTTGGCCAGGTAGCTGTCTTCCAAATTTCTTGGCATAGATGAGTGAGCACTTCCAGCTTGAAACATCTCAACTGGTATTCTGTCAATTCCTGGAGCCTTGTTTTTCACCAGTGCCTTCAGTGCAGCTTAGGCTTCTTTCTTCAGTACCATCGGTTCCTGATCCTATATATTACATCCTGAAATGGTTGACTGTCAGCCAATACTTTTTGGTATAGTGACTGTGCATATTCCTTCCATCTACTTCATTACAAATACCTTTTTTTCACCAACATAAATGGCAACTATACACGTGGACCTCACCAGATGAAATACACAGGAATCAAATCGACTACATCTGCAGAAAGAGATGATAGAAAAGCTTAATATCATCAGTCAGAACAATGCCAGGGGCCGACTGTGGATCAGACCATCAATCACTCACATGCAAGTTTGAGTTGAAACTGAAAAAAATTAGAAAAAGTCCATGAGAGCCAAAGTACAACCTTGAGCATATCCCACTTGAATTTAAAGACCACCTCGAGAATAGATTTGACGCATTGAATACTAATGATTGAAGACCAGAAGAGTTGTGGAATGACTTCAAGGACATCATACATGAAGAAAGCAAGAGGTTATTAAAAAGACAGGAGCCAAAGAAAAGACCTAAACGAATGTCTGAAAAGACTGTGAAACTTGCTCTTGGACATCAAGTATCTAAAGCAAAAGGAAAAAAAAAATGATGAAGTAAAAGAGCTGAAAAGACGATTTCAAAGGGCGGCTTGAGAAGACAAAGTATTGTAATGACATGTGCAAAGACCTGGAGATAGAAAACCAAAAGGGAAGAACATGCTCAGCATATTAAACGATACAGGAAGCATCAAAAGAAGGTGGAAGGAATATGCGGAGTCATTATATCAAAAAGAATTGGGGTATAGGGATGACTAATAAACACACAAAGCAGTGTTCAACATGATTAATCACTAAGGTAGCCTGCATTGAGCTACCATCACACACACACCAAATGGCTAAAATTAAAAAGATTGGCAACATGAAATGTTGGTGAAGATGTGGAGCAACTGGAACACCCTGACATTGCTGGTGAGAGTGTAAAATGGTGCAACCACTTCAAAAAACCTTCTGGCAATTTCTTATGTATTTAAACATTTGCTTACTTATGATGCAGCAATTCCGCTCCTGAGTGTTTACCCAAAAGAAATGAAAACATGTATCTAGACAAAGACTTGTACGTGAATGATCATAGCAGCTTTATTCATAATAGCCAAAGACTGAAAACAACCACAATGTCCATAAACAGAGGCACTGGATAAGCAAATGATGCAGACAACTCAACAGTACTCAGCAGATACTGGAATAAACCACTGAGGCATGTAACATGGCTGAATCTCAGAGATATGGTGAATGAAAGAAACAATACCCAAAAGAACAAATATAGTACGATTCCATTGATATGAAATTCTAGAATGGGCAAGAAACTTAGCTTGTTGTTGTGCACCATGGAGTTGATTCCGACTCATAGTGACCCTATAGGACAGAGTAGAACTACCCCCATAGGATTTCCTAGGTCCTATAGGGTCGCTAGGAGTCGGAATCGACTTGACGGCAGTGGGTTGGTGGGTTAATCTTTACAGGAACAGATCGGCAGGTCTTTTCTCCCATGGAGGTGCTGGGTAGGTTCGAACTGCTGACCTTTTGGGTAGCAGCCGAGCTCTTAGCCATCGCACCACCAAATCTTCTTAAAATTCAGCTGCTCTTTGTTGTCGTGTTATTCTGACCCATAGCAACCCTAGAGGACAGGGTGGAATGGTCCCATAGGGTTTCCAAGGAGTGGCTGGTGGATTTGAGCTGCTTAGCAGCTGTATCATTTAACCTCTGTGCCACCAGAGCTAGGGTGATAAAAATAAGAAGAGTGGTTGCCTTCGGAGAGGGTATGACTGAAAGGGACATAAAAGAGCTTTCTGGAGCAATGGAAATGTTCTGTATATTGACAGACTTGGTATATACCTTTATCAAAGGTCACTGGATTGCACACTTAAGATATGTATATTTCACTGTTTGTAAACTTATCTTGAATAAAAACAAACAAAATGAGTGAAGTTGAAGAACCATTAGGACTCCGACTTTTCAGAAGCCTTCCCTGGGGCCAAGGTCAGTGCTTTTCTTTCTCTGAATTAGCTGGAACCCAGGAAGGAAAGGCTCAGCAGCTTGGGAGCTGAGGGGCTTGTGCGCCTAGACTGGCCCCAGCCTCCTGAACGAGTCACTTCAGTGTAAAAAGCGTCTATAAATTAAACCTGAAGTCTGCGTGAGCCCATCAGGATTACATGCTGGATCTTCACTGGGTCTGTGTGTGTTTTATTTTTAAGCCCGCTCCCTCTCCCTCCACTGACACGGCCTTCAGAAAAAGCAACCACCTCCTTGAGATGATGGGTGACCACCTCCCCTCCGCCCCCCATCAAAGGATAAGTTGCCTGGACAACTTGGGCAGCTGGTAAAAGAAAATGTCCTGGAGGGTTACACCACCAGCTGGATCTAAAAGGACTAAGGCTTCCTTAGCCCTCGTGTTTGAGAGGAGGGAGGAAGACCAGGCGACCTGGAAAAGACACACAAATAGAGTCCTCCAGTGATGACGCCCACACAAATCCAACTCAGCCCTTTCGGGAAACCCACCCTCCTCACTAGCCCCAGCATCACCTTCTTAGGTCTCTCTTTAAACTTCTAATTGCTGGGAAACCAGATGGACATGTGCCCACAGGTGGGAGGGAACTGAGAAAGAAGAAAACTGAGGAAATGGGCCAAGGCAGAGAAAAAGAATGTTTAAATAACAAAGAGGAATTATCCAGGCATTCGATACCATTCGAGAGACTAGTAAAAATTTTATCCATTTCGTCATGAGGTGGGGTGGCCAGGTATCCACCACCATCACCACTATCAGTTGCCATTGAATGGAGTCTGACTCATAGTGACCCCATGTGGTGCAGAGTAGAACTGCACTCCATAGGGTGTTCATGGTTGTGACCTTTCAGTAGCAGATCTCCAGGCTTTCTTCTGAGGTGCCTCTGGGTAGATTCAAATGGCCAACCTTCTGGTTAGTAGGTGAGCATATAAGTGCACTACCCAGGGTCTCCTGACCAGGTATCAAGAACCCCATTTTATAAATGAGAAACTGAGACAAGGTTATTTAAAGGACTTGCTGAAGTTCATGGAGCCCTGGTGGTGCAGTGGTTAAGGGTTTGGCTGCTAACCAAAAGGTTGGCAGTTCAAATCCACCAGCTGCTCCTTGGAAACTCTACAGGGCAGTTCTACTCTGTCCTATAGGGTGGCTATTAGTCGGAATCAAGATGGCAATGGGTTTGCTCATGTTCACATCCTTAATAAATGAGCAGAGTGGGGATTTGGCCCCAGGTTCCCTGCCCTCCAGCCCTCTTCGCTGTGGTTTCATCTCCCATGGGTTCTCTTACACCTTTGGTCAGATACCAAGATCCATTGAGCACAGCACTGAAGCCAGAGGGGAATACGGTTTGCAGGGGGTCAGAAAGCCCAAGGTAAGAGAGCTTGGTTCTAGCACTAGGCCTTTTTAGGAAGGGTAGCTGTGCATGAAGAACTTGGCTTTGATGGGAAGGAAAAAAGTGGGTCTACTAATTAAAGGTCATTTGAATTTTTTTTTTAACTTTAAAAACAGAGTAGATGTGTTTAATTCCAGCTGACCGCAGTTACTGAGTATTTCCGTGAAGCTCAGGGTTCTGTGTTTCCCTCTTTGACTCAGAAAGATTGTTGCTTTTTACTTTTTTTTTTTTTTTTTTTCCTCTCTCTGGTTTTGTTTTGATTTTGTTGTTGTTTTAAAAATATGCCCCCTCTGGAGTTGAAAACTTTGACTTCTTTGATGCAAGGGAAGCCAACCACGGGTTTCTAAAGTTAGACAGAAAGGGGTTGACATTGGCAGGAACGAAACCACAAGCCTCGGTAGCCTCGGCCGCCACCAGGCCCAGGTCCACAGCCTGTGCGGTTAGCATCGTGTCATTATGCTCTCTGGAGAAAACTAGAGACCCAGGGATCTCAACATTGCCGTTGGCTTCCTGCCCCTGGACGCGGCAGGCGAGGACTAAGCGCCAACAAGGATTTGTGACTATCCTGCCTCACCCAGGGTGCGAGGGGGGCCCACCGTGTGTGGAATTAGTACCACCCCAATTATTTCCCTGGAAAAGGAAGTGCCTCCTCTCCAGAAGCCATGCTATACAGGACACTTGCAGCATTAATCCATCCAGCTGCCCTTCCGTACATGAAACATACGTGATAGTAGGACCTTTCCTTCCTATGAGGGACTCTTTCCATAAGAATTGGAGAGGGGTGATCTTGTCTGCTCCCAGGCCACATGACCCAGGTCTGATCAGTCAGAATAGTCCATGGTACCGAACCACAGTGATTGGATTTCTCATGGGCACATGACCCAAGCTGGGCCAATTAGAATCCTTCCTTCTATCTGCTCTGGGCTGGCTAAGCTAACAGGAGCTAGAAGCATCCATCTTGTCTGTGACATGGAGAGAGCTAGTCTGAGAGACGGAAAAAGAGAAAGAGAGAGGCCGGCCAAGACCCAGTGCCATCATTTGAGTTTCTGGATGCAGCCGTGCCCGAAGGGTAGCTTCCTTCTACCAGCTAATGGACTCCCTCTTTTCTTTTTTTTTTGCTGTAACTACTTTGAATTTGATTCCTCTCACTTTCAACTTAAAGAGAGCCAATTGACATGTGTCTCTATCATTGTTGCTTCTCCAGCACCCAGCACGTGGGAGCAAGCTTGTTGAATGAATATTTTATTTTCCTTAGACCCAGAGAGGAATGGAGTTGGGGTGAGGGAGGAAAGTAGCGTTGCTGAGCACCTACCAGGCCCTGTATGCTGGGCACTTTACATACATTATTTCATCCCAGCCTTGCTGAATAAGGACTGTTATCTCCACTTGAAAGATGATAAAGTGAGAAAGAGCTCCTAGTGAAAGGCCAGACTTCAGAAACAAGGAGTGTGGACCTTCAAGCTGGGCATTTTTCTGGCACCCCAGGAGTTAGACCATTAGCACGTCTCCTCCAGCAGGAGCAGGCTGACAGATAAGGTCCCCAGGAGACCTCTGCTTCCTGCCCCTGACCCTCTGGGACAGCGCAGAGGTCTTTACTCTAGGCTCCTGTTTGCCGTTGGATATTGGGAAGAGGGCTATGGCCAGATGCTGAACGCTGCAAATTTAGAAGTAGATTTCTCAGACCCCCAGAGGTCCCCAACCATCGGCTTTACATCCGTGACATCATGTCTCTTCTCAGTCTGTGACCCAACCAACGCTGGATCCACCACGTTCATGGCCCAAATTTCTGTTGCTCAGTGTTGGAGCTATGTGAACTATTGTCAGATGGAGCTCTGAGTCCTGGAGTGCAGAAGTTACCATGGTACCATCTGCATAAGAAGGCCACTTGACTATACAGGGAGGGCAGCCCACAGCTGGTGCCACATGACAGGGGGTCTTGAAGTTGGATGTGAGCTCTGTGTTTACATTTTCACTGGGACTTAAGTGACCTAGAATGACAGAGCGGTAGGGACCTCAGAAACCATCTAGTGCAGGTAGGACAAACGTGTGGTGTGCTTGCTGACATGCCCCACCCCTGCTCCTGAACTTGAGAGGGACAGTCTAATCCTTCATGACCCTCTTTTCAAGATACAGCTTCAGATTCTCCCCCACACAGCAGAGCAGGCAGCACCACCAGCCAATCAGAGATGGCTTACAGTTAAAACTTACCAGCCCTCCCAGGCCTACTTGTGAATATGGATATCTGGAGAGGGGAAAGGACCTGTCCAAGGTCACACAGCCCAGCTGGAAGTTGACACCAGATCTTTTAATTCTGACAAGTCCAGCATTCTTTCTTCTGTTTGTACTGACTCAGTACCATTAACAGATGGTAAGATGCCAGCTCAATTCAAGTTATGCCTACACTTAACTGGAAAATCAGTCAATCAAACTGACGGAACTTGGTGTGTGGAAAGAACACTGAGCTGGGATGTTACCTCTGGCCTAGCCATAAACAAGTTGTATGACCTTGGGTGGGTCAATTCACTTCTCTGGGCCTAAGTTTCTTCATCTGTAAATAGAGGGGTCAGCATGATCTTTACGATCTCGAGATAGTTTCAAATACTAAAAGTCTAGGATTTCATGTGCTTAGCACCGTTCCAGGAATTTTTCAAACTATGAAGAAACAGAAGACAAGAAACAATCATATGATACAATAAGCAACAACAACAACAATAAAATTCAGTGTGCTCTGTAATTTGTGTAATTAAGGACCCAAAAAAAACAAACCCACTGCTGTTGAGTCCATGTGAAGTCGATTCCCACTCATAATGACCCTATAGGACAGAGTAGAACTGCCCCATAAAGTTTCCAAGGAGCACCTGGTGGATTTGAACAGCCGACCTTTTGGGTAGCAGCCATAGCACTTAACCACTATGCCACCAGGGTTTCCAATTAAGGACCCAGCTGTGTGGAATTTCAGGCGCTCCTCTGGGAGTTTAGAGGAGGGAGTTCTGAATAGGTGGGGAAGTTTCCTGGAGGGGAGAGTTAACCTTGGCCTTGAAGGGTGGACAGACAGACAGGGGGAGATGGCACTGCAGGCAACAGGAGGAAAGAGAGAAGGCAGGAAGAAGACATAAGTAGGCCATGTTTAAGAGCAGACCAGCCTGGCAGGAGGGGAGGGTAAGGTGAGTCCTAGGAAAACACTAGGAAAATTAGGAAAGTGGAAACCATGGGAACTGATACAAGTGTTGAGGGAAACATGGGGGTGTAATGGGTTGAATTGTGTCCCCCCAAAAGATATGTTCAAGTCCTAACCCAAAGAGCAACCAGCTGCTGTCGAGTCGATTCTGACTCATGGTGAAATCAATGGTTGATTTTTCAGAAGTAGATCTCCAGGCTTTTCTTCTGAGGCACTTCTGGATGGACTCAAATCTCCAACCTTTCAGTTAGCAGGCAAGCGTTTCACTGTGCAACCTGGGGACAACAAGTCCTAACCCCAGTAGCTATAAATATGGCCCCTTTTTACGATTATTATTATTATTATACTTTAGATGAAGGTTTACAGAACAAACTAGCTTCTCATTAAACAATTAGTACACATATTGTTTTGTGACATTGGTTACCAAGCCCACATCATGTCGACACTCTCCCTTCTCAACCTTGGGTTTCCCATTACCAGCTTTCCTGTCCCCTCCTGCCTTCTAATCCTTGCCCCTGGGCTGGTGTGCCCCTTTAGTCTTATTTTGTTTTATGGGCCTGTCTAATCTTTGGCTGAAGGGTGAACCTCAGGAGTGACTTCATTACTGAGCTGCAAGGGTGTTCGTGGGCCATACTCTCGGCGTTTCTCCAGTCTCTGTCAGGCCAGTAAGAAAGTTTTTTGAGAGTTAGAATTTTGTTCTACATTTTTCTTTAGCTCTGCCCACGGCCCTCTCTTGTGATCCCTGTCAGTGGCTCTATTTTTTAAAAAGAGTCTTTGCAGATGTAATTAGGTTAAGAATCTCAAGATGAGATCACCTCGGATTTAGGGTGGGCCCTACATCTAATGACAAGTGTCCTGGCAAGGCCACATGAAGATGGAGGCAGAGATCGGAGTGACGTGTCTGTAAGACATGGAACTCCAAGGACTGCCGCCAACCATCAGAAACTTGGAGACAGCCTTCGGGCTGATTCTCCCTCAGAGCCTTTAGAAGGAACCAACCCTGAAGACACCTGGATTTCAGACTTCTGGCCTCTAGAACCCAATAAGGATAAATCTCTATTCTTTTTATGCCACCCACTTTGTGGTAATTTGTTACAGAGGCCCTAAGAAACTAATACAGAAGGTGAGGTCCTATTCTCTACAGAGAGGCCCAGGGTAATTTTTTGTTCTGTTGAATAAGACCCTTTAGTGCAAGTGACAGCAATTCAACTCAAATTGACTTAACTGAAACGGTGAATTTGTTAACCCATGTAGCCGAAAAGCCCAGGCACAGAGTTCAAGCACAGCTGATCCAGTGGCTCAAAACATCTCATTAGGAATTTGTTCTTCTCCATCTTTGCTTTCTTCTATGATAGGCTCATTCCCAGGCCACCTTTCCCCAGCTGGTGGCATAGCAGCTTCCAACCTACATTTTGCTACTTAGCAAGACCAGTGGGGAGAGAGAGCTCTTTATTCTTCCAATGTCTGCAAAAGTGTTGAGGCCAGTGTGCACTGGCCTGGTTTTGATCCTGTTCCGGTCTTTGAACCAATCACCAAGTCCAGGGACATCATGGAATTTTCTCTGATTGCCAGACTGGGATCGCGTGCCCAGCCCTAGAGCCAAGGAGTGGGTTTGGCCCAAAGGAACCATGGAAATGGATAATGAGGCAAAGATCATAGTTTCTCAAGGAAAATATAGGGATGGAAACCCTGCTGGAGTAGTGGTCAAGTGCTACGGCTGCTAACCAAAAGGTCGGCAGTTCAAATCCACCAGGCACTCCTTGGAAACTCTATGGGGCAGTTCTACTCTGTCCTATAGGGTTGCTATGAGTCAGAATCGACTCAACAGGAACAGGTTTTATAGGGTTGCTATGAGTTGGCATTGACTTGTTGGCAATGGGTTTTGAGAAAAATCATAGTATTGTGATCAAGAGCAGGAATGGATGGATTCTGGATAGGCAAACCCAACAGATGTCCAGTGTAAAAGTGCTCCATCAGGCTCCATGTGGACAAAAATAGGTGTCCTCAAGACAAGGTAAGACTTAGCGACGATTCCACACTCTGTACCAGGAAGTACTGAGGTTGTTGTTACTTGTGTAGATTCCTGCTCCTGGCAACCCCATGTGTGCAGAGAAAAACTACTCCATAGGACTTTCAAGGCTGTGACTTTCCGGAACTGATGGCTAGGTCTGTCTTCCAAGGTGCCCGTGGGTGGATTCATACCACCAACCTTTCGATTAGTAGACCAGTGCATAACCACTTTTGCCACCCAGGGACTCTGAATGCCCAGATCTAAAACCACAGGGCCTCAGCAAGAATTCTGAGAATCCAAGACAGGGCAGACAGACGAGGAGCCGCTGGGTAGGCCCCATCTTTCTTAAATTAATACTTCTTGGAGACACTTAGCGGCAGGGCAGGAATTTGTTAAATTACATAAACATTATTGTGACCCGTAAAATTCAATGAATCTCGGCCTGTTTACCCGTGGCTGGCTTTAATGTTTGCACAGTGTAATTTAATGTGTCAATTTGCTCTCAAATAAAAAACATCTGGCCCTCTGACATGCCAAAGAAACTGGAGAGTCGGTATTCAAAGTCAGCTAAACACCCCAATCAGAGATGATGTTTAGGGGAGGAAACAAGGCAAGGGGCTCATTGAAGGAAGCCAACATCGTCAGGGTCCATTCCTGGCCTGGTGACAAGCCTCTGTTCCTGAGCCCGTAAGATCAGTCCATTTGATTCTAATTAAAATGGAGAAAAGCTGAGAAGAGCACATACCGTCTTTAACTGGCACCCACCGTGCAATTAACTTCCCTGTGGCTTCCCCTGCCAATGTTGACAGTCATGGTCTTGGCTTCTCAACAGTCTTAGTATTTTGTAATTGAGAAAAGCAGGAAGAAAATGAATCCAGTGCTGTCAAGTTGATTCCGACTCACAGCAACCCGAGAGGACAGAGGAGAGCTGCTTCACAGAGTTTCCAAGGCTGTAACCTTTACAGAAGCAGAC
Source organism: Elephas maximus indicus (assembly GCF_024166365.1). NCBI lineage: Eukaryota > Metazoa > Chordata > Mammalia > Proboscidea > Elephantidae > Elephas > Elephas maximus. Next base: position 60,561,320 of record NC_064831.1, on the reverse strand, counting down.
TGCTACGTCTCCCACGGAGCGGGAACCAACGATTTTTTGATTAGCAGCTGAGTGCTTACCCACTGCGTCACCAGGGCTAAGTATGCCTTCATTTTTTATATAGACTATTCTCGCAGCTAAAGGACCCCATCATAAGGCAGTTGACCTGCCTAAGCCCCCTCCCTCCTGATTCCTGGGGAAGCTGGGGGCAGGAGGTGAGACTCTGAGGGGATACTTTTCTGTTGAGATCACAGCCCATCTTGGTTGGGTCTCCACTGTATAAGGAAACTGCTCATTCCTGCAGACAGGGGCGGGCTTTGGCAGCAGGGTCCCCAGATGGAGGCGCTGAAACCTACATAAAACAGGCTGGGGAGGCTATGTTCTCCTCGGGGCAGGTGGGAGGTTTAAAGCCTGGAAAAACTTGATTTCTAGGCTAAACGTTGGTTGTTCAAAATCATTCACAGGTGCCTAGGAAGACAGGCCTGGCGATCTGCTTTTGAAAAAGATCACAGCCTAGAAAACTCTATAGAGCAGTTCTGCTCTGCGCACATGGGGTCGCTGTGAGCCGAGTCGGCTCGATGGCAACTAACAACAAGAGCTGCCACTGGGTGGCTGTCAATGGATTCTGACTGCTGGGCCCCCACCAGGAGCACAGTGGGCAAAGTCACACAGGGCAGCAGGGCACAGCACTAGGACACCTTGTACACCTCCCCATCCAGCTGCCCGCTTGCTTTCCCAGCACCCAAGGCCGGGCCAGGCTGAAGGACACTGGTGGGGGACGGTGTCCACTCCCTTGTTTCTCACCTCAGTAAATGCTTGAGACGTCCCGATGAAAAAGAGCTCGGCCTGGAGCCCGGGCAGCCACCCCACTGGAAGGAGCTGAGCCTGCTTTCCTGGCGGTGGAACAGCAGGGTCAGAGTGAGTTCAGGCTTTGCTTTAATTGAGTAGAAGATAGTTCTTCCTTAAGGGAGCCCTGAAATAATGCTGCAGCAGAGCAGAATGACTTCCCATATTGTCAGAAGGGATTAGCCAGGCTGGTTTGTAAATAAAGAGTGATCCCTCTTCCCCTGTAGGACAAACAGATCATATTTTCTTCCGATCACCAGGGACTGGGCTTGTTCTAATCAAGTCCTTGACATTTCACTGAGTTACATGTTGTTTGTGACTGAGCCCTCGGTAATTACTGGTTTTTCCTAAACGATTAAAAAAAAAAAACGATTGCTATTTCCCAAATCCAAAACGTTTTGGGAAAGTGCAAAAATGAGATGTCTGTCCAACAGTGTGAGAGGAAGAAGGCGGTGGGAGGGATAGAGGCGAGGATGCAGAGAGGGGAATGATCCTTTTGAGGTGAGGAAAACACCATCCTCATAAGAACCAATAGGCGGCTCTCTGGGCCACCTGGCAGCTTTTCTCATTTCCTCATTCTTCCATTCATTTGGGCAGCAATATTTTCTATAGCTCTCGTTAGGTGCCAGACACTCTACAGGCCACCAGGTACAGAGCTGAGTAAGATCCATTCCTGCCCTCTTTAAGGAGCCCCAGGTGTAGTGGGAGAAACCAGTACATTGGCTGATATTTACAAGAAAATGTCCAGAAAAATACACGTCATGGAACCTCAAAATAAATAGCAAAAATTCAAAACAAACCAAAGAAAAGTTTCATTGGGGGCAATCAGGGAAGCTTTCATAGAGGAGGTGACATGGGGTTTCACAGGATGAGTAGGAGCTGGCCATGATAATAAAATAATAACAGAAAAGCAAATGCAAAATGCCAGGCACTATTTTGAGGGCCCCGATTGTATGAGCTCATCTAATCCTCATAGATATTATTTTTGTACCTATTTTGAGATAAGGAAACAAAACCAGAGAAAGGGGAAGGATATCCCAAGCCAAAGGAACGGTATTTGGGAAAGGACACCCTTGTGAGAAAATGGGGCGTTTATGGATGGTGAGGAGGAACTCCTTTGAGAGGTGAATTGGGGTACGTGGGGAGAAGAGCGGAGGAACCAAGGAGGGGCAGGGGTTAGACCAGGACCTACCTGGAAGGGCTCTGTTTACTAAGCCAGGACACTGGCAGCCTGTATGGAAAAGTGACCATCTCAGAGTCATGTTCTTAGGAGGACGACATGGCACTGGAGGAGTCAGAGTGTGAAGAAATGAGACCAGTGATGAAAAGCGTGCGACAATTCCCATGGAAATTCAGACTTCCCTCCAACTCTCAACCACCACATGACCTTAGCGTCTGTCTCCTCTCCACCTCCGCCATGCCAGCACAGCTGCCAGGAAGGAGCTGAAACTGTCACCCAGAGCTGTGAGCATCAAGCAGTGACTTACAGTGGGAGCTCACCTCCACCCCCACCCCCATAAATGAACATCACAAACTAGCCAAAGGACCAAACACAACCAAAGGGGCCCATCCCGCAGTAGTGAGTGTAGGATAACCCTTTCTGCTCTTCACAAAGCTCTACTCCATGGGACAAAAGGCCACAAGGTGGAGCCTGCACCAGGAGAGGCAGGGTGGGCGCGTGCCACTCTGCTCTGACATACTGTGGCCACATAAAGGAAGTGTCGTTGCCTTTCTGACCAGCTTCCCCTTTCTTGACTACTCTCCATTTGCACCCCTTCCTTTTGAACAATCCTCCCCTCACCTAAAAAAAAAAAAAAAAATCCTGCAGTTTGTGTCCACTCTAAACACAGATGACAAGAAGTCTTGGAAATGCAGCTTAAAGAAACACTAAGAAAACTATCCAGCAAACGAGCCTGTTGTCCTAACAAGAGCTCCACTTTATAACTTGGGAATGCATAAATGTTTACAATTGTAGGGAAGAGAGCCAGCATCTGCCAGAGGGTTCCGGAGTTGGAAGGAAGCTGAGAGTTCATATAGTCCAGCCTCACGTTTGCTAGAGGAATGCGCTTCCTAGACTCCTTCTCGGCAGATGGTCACCCACTCAGGGGAAGGAAGGTCATCACCCTCTGAGAAAACTCCTTCCATTGATTTGACTATTGGAAAGTCCTTCCGACATTGAGCCAAACTTTCCTTCTAGAAACTTTGGGTCTTTAAGGTCTCATGGGTTGGGTATCTGCTTTTCCATGCAGCTTTGTAAAGTCTAGAAGTCAGCCTTCCATTATCTCTTCTTGATTATTAGCTCCTTCATTCATTTCTTGTAGGGCCTCATTTGTGGGTCCTTCACCACTATGGTCGCCTTCCCTTATACATACCCTAATTTCTCAACATCCATCTTAGAACGTGATGCTCCAAACTTACCGCAACACTCCGGTTGGTGGCTTTGTACGATCTGAGCCCTGTGCCATTAATAATTCCTCATCTCTAAAACTTAACTTAGCTCCTCAGGCAGTAGAAGGAAAGTAAGAGGGAAGGAACTATGTTTTCTCGAATTCTTGTCATGCTGGGCACTGTTCTAGTTCTTTCTAAACACTCAATGCTCAGAACAACTCTAGAAAGTAGGCACTCTTCTCCTTGTTTTACTGATGTAGAAACTGGATGTTCTGACATTTTGCTGAAAATAAGGGAGTAAGCAAAACAAGTCTTCAAGGAGCCTGAGTAGAGAACAGAAACTCAGCCAAAGTCTATTTACTTTTTACTTTGCATTCATTTTGCCAAGATTTTTTGGTACAGGGGGACTGATTTTAAATTCTGGCTCGGATACATCCTAGCTGTGTGACCTCGGGCAAGTGATTCAACTTCATCCAGGGTTCCCTGGATGGCACAGGTGGCTTGACATGGCTACCAGCCTAAAGGTTGGTGGTTTGAACCCACCCAGCAGCTCCACAGAAGAAAGGCCTGGCGATCTGCTTCTGTAAAGATTACAGCCAAGAAAACCCTATGGAGCGGTTCTGCTCTGTAATAATGGGGTTGCCATGAGTCGCAATCAACTCAATAGCAACCGGTTTGGTTTTGGTTTTTTGGAAGCCTAAGGTGCTCATCTCATCCTAGTTTTCCCAGAACTGGTCCAGTTTTTAAAACCTAAGTCTCTTGTCCCAGAGACCCTACAGTTCCAGACAAACCAGCCTGGTTAAACCCACAGCCATCGAGTTGATTCTGACTCATAGTGACCCTATAGGACAGAGTAGAACTGCCCCATAGAATTTCCAAGGTCGTAATCTTTACAGAAGCAGACTGTCACATCTTTCTCCCACAGAACAGCTGGTGGGGTCAAATCACCGACCTTTTGGTCAGTAGCTGAGCACTTAACCACTGTGCCACCAGGGCTCCTTCTGGCCTGGTCGGTCACCCTGTTAAGCCATTTTCCTCATTGTGAAAGCGGGATAATGATAACCAACTTCACAGCGTCACTGTGATGTTTAAATGAGATGATACATGTGAAAGACCCGGCACAGCAGGTACTCCGTGTATGTTTTGTTTAATTTAAAAGCCTAGTTAATTGTGGCAAACTAGAAAGAAGTAGAGAGCCAAGAAGCGGGCATGGACAGATGAGCAGCTTAGCTGGAAAACAATGTGAAAAACACAGAAGAAAATAAATAGACATTTGATATAGGATCTCGGTGTTCTCTGCAGTGTAAAGTTCCTGCTGTCGTTTGCTTAGGCACGGTGATTGTTAGCAACAAAGTAAAAGCTAAGCTAGGACACTGTACTCTGCCTTATATGACAGGGCGGGGCAAAATCCATTTCGGAATAAATGTCATGCAAAATCTAATAAAGGTTTTGATTCTTTAAGGGGTAAACTCTCAGCCTGGCAGCCACCCAACATGGCAGAGGGCAAGAATCACTGAATAGACCATCCCAGGGGAGCCTGAGTCTGCAGTTCACTCCCTGGGTAACTTAGACAAATTGTCCTCACTCTTCCGGTTGTTTCCTCACCTGTAAAATGGAGAAGAGAAAGTAGACAAGGCGTTGTCTAATGGAAAGGCAGCTGAGTAGGGTGGTCAAAAGCATGAGTCCAGCAGCCACTAGTCGTGTAAACTTGGACAGTATAATCTGCCCCTGTGTGTCCTGCGACCCTGGTGGCACAATGGTTACGTGCTCGGCTGCTCAAAAGGTTAGCGGTTCAAACCCACCCAGCAGCTCTGTCAGAGAAAAGACCTGGCAATCTGCTCCCATAAAGGTTACAGTCTAGGAAACCCTATGGGGCAGTTCTACTCTGTCCTATACAGTTGCTATGAGTTGAAAATGACTCAACGGCACACAATAATAACAATGATTCTTGTCTGTAACCCCACAGGGTTGTCGTGAGGATTAAATGAACTACTGTACTTCTTCCTGCATGCTAAGCACTTAGTAAGCGTTTATCTTATCATGGCGCAGTGGTTAAGAGCTTGGCTGCTAACCAAAAGGTCAGCAGTTCAAATTCACCGGCCACTCCTTGGAAACCACATGGGGCGGTTCTACTCTGTCCTGTAGGGTTGCTCTGCGTTGGAGCTGACTGGACAGCAATGGGTTTTGTTTTGTTTTATGTCTTCTTGTTACTGTCCCTTCTGGGGCTGACACTATGATAAAGCCATCCAGGCATCCTCCCCCATTAATGCTGCACACGCTTGTATTAAGATGTTTTGTTCTGTCCCCCCCCGCCCCCTCTAACCCGCCTCATCACTCAGCTGGCTCATGTTGAACTTGTGGCCGGCTAAAACCTCCTAATCTTTTTTATGTGAATTGTAGTCAAGCCAGGTCTGCCTCATCCTGTTCTCGTGCAATTGATTTTTGGAACCTGCACTCAAGACATGAGATTTATTGATGTCAAATTCCATCTGGTTGGTTTTGACCCAGCATTCTCGACTGTTGAGATCATCTTGAACCTTAATTCTCTCCGCCCCTCCAGCTTTGAGTCATTTGCAAATTTGATGCACATGCTGTCCATGTCTTCATCCAAACCGTTGGCTTAGAGGAGCTATTGGTGGAGACAGACAGAGATGGAGATGGAGGTGGTTGTATACATCAAGAGGGGGCCTCGCCTGCAAGGCTGAGCAGGGGTGATCTTATCTGGGGGAACATAGGGGCTCAAGGCCCTTATTGAGCAGTTCAGCTTTTTCTGTACGTGTCCACTTGTATATACTCCTACCTTGTCCCTGGGTCTCCGAGTTTTCCTGGTGATGACAAGGAGAGCCCACCCCTCAGCTACCCTAACTGTAAACTCTCCTAAACCATCGAATCCACTGGGATGGTCTGAATCCCTTCCTGTCTGTACCAGACACAGCCCCAAGACCAAGTCCTTTCCTTTCCCCTCTCATTGCTTCTCAAACTCCTGCCTCGGGGCCTTGCCAAGTACCTTCTGTTAATCCAAGAAATCAGTTCTCGCTCAGGAGGTCATGGACCATGATGACTTGATGTGCTTCCCTCTCAGATGTTTCCATTTTAACAGGGGCCTTTGATACCTGAACCCAAAGACCAGAGCTGGGGGGGATCTGCCAGCAGCCACCTGTGGTTGTCTGGGGCTCTGTACACAGCCCAGGAGGTCCTGCATCACAGCACAAGGCACCCAGTGCCACTGACGGGGATGGGAGGCTGGGATTAACAGAACCCTGCCCATCGCTGAGGCCAAGTGCCATGACCAAGATCACAGGCTCACTAGGAGCTGTGCCTTCTGACTTGTACTATGGTGATCTCATTTTTCCCTACGGTGATATCCGTATGGTTTGGGGCGGCGGGGGGGGGGGTGGTGGTCCTGCAATGCTTAGAAAAGGGACGCCTTCTTTGCTTTTGAGAAAGTGAGGGTAGAGAGTGGCCTATTAGTTGTTTAATGGTTAAATATGTAGGCTCTGGAATTAGAAAGAGCTGGGTTCCAATGTGGCTCCAGCCTTTACTACCTGCGTAACCTTGGGGTGGTTATCTGAGCTGCAGGAGTAGTAGTTTCCCCATCTGCAAACGAGGATAAAAACAGTGCATCAGGAAATCGTTAGTCACTAAGCAGGACGATTTGTTACATAAAGTCCTCACCACTAGTCCAGGCGTATCTTAAGTGCATAACGTTAGCTGTTGTTACTGGTGCTTTTTTCACCTCCCGCACTCTGGTGAACTATAAACATTCCTGTGCATACCCTTGAGTTTCTCCTCCTACGTGGGGGCATTCTTGTTCCCATTCTACAGACAGGGAAACTGGGCACTGAGGCTCAGGGAGCCAAAATGACCTGCTCAGGGGACCCAGGAGGCACTTGGCAGAGCCAGGACTTGAGCCCCTGGCACCACAGTGACTTCCTGTCCCTGCCACAGTGACTTCCTGTCCCTGCCATGCTGTAGCTGTTTGTCTTCCCTCTGAGTCCAGCTCCACAGCTCTAGCTCCTCCCACACAACGTGTTTATCAGTCTTTGGGGAGCTTGTTAACCTGCTCACTCTGATTCAGGAGTGGGTGGCTGCTCTGTTCTATAGCGTCTCTGTGAGTCAGAATCAACTCAGTGGTAATGGGTTACTAACCTAAAGGCTGTTGGTTCGAACACGTCCAGCAGTACCGAGGAAGAAAGGCCTGTCGATCTGCTTTCTGCTTCCATCAAAGATTACAGCCCAAAAAACCCTATCGAGAAGCTCTACCCTGTAACACATAGGGTCACGATGAGTCAGAGCCACCTCCATGGCAAAGGGTTTTGTTTTGGTTTTGGTTTGGGGTGGGCCTGAGATTCTGCATTTCCGACAATCATCCCAGCGATGCTGATGCTGCTGGTCCGGGACCCCACTTTGGGTGGTGAGGGGCTGTCTTAGCTATCTAGTGCCACTATAGCAGGAAGGCCACAGTGGGTGGCTTTAACAAACAGAAGTTTAATCTCTCACAGTTTAGGAGGTTAGATGTCCAATTTCAGGGCACCAGCTCCAGGGAAGGCTTTCTCTCTCTGTCGAGTCTGGGGGAAGGTCCTTGTCATCAATCTTCCCCTGGTCTAGGAGCTTCTTAGCACAGGGGCCCCAGGTCCAAAGGTTGCATTCCTCTCTTGGTTCTTCTTGCTTAGTGGTAATGAGGTCCCTTCCTCTCTGCTCAATTCTCTCTTTTATATCTCAACAGAGATTGACTCAAGATATAACCTAATCCTGTATTCTGTGTCCTTCCTCATTAACATAAGGGACAACTCACTCTGAGACAGGATCAAAGCCACAGGCATAGAGGCTACGATTTACAACAAGTAGTATAATTGCATCAGATCACGAAATGGTAGACAACCACACAATACTGGGAATCATGGCCTAGAGAAGTTGACATATATTTTGGGGGGACAGAATTCAATCCATAGCAGGGGCTATTCCATTCAGCTTGTGGGGGCCCTGGGCAGCTGGAGAAATAAGCAGCAGGCCTCAGGGCCCCTGGGACTGGAGGCTACTGGAGCCTAAGAGTCTCTGCAGAGGAAGAAGGGCCCGTGGGCCCATGTGTTTCCAAAGCGGCTCCTTCAAAGACGATTCCAAGGGGAGATGGGGTATGAGCTGCCTCCCAGCAGGATTCTGGGCTGGGACTGCCCCTTTGCTCATTTTCTCCTTTGGCTTCCTTCTGACTGCTCCTGCCAGACCTGACAGTTACAGCAAAACATGCTTGCTCTCTCACACTGTGCCCACGCTAGAGGACTCGGAGCGCGTGGCAGCCTGCGGAGGGAGCTGACATTTGTCTTAATTGGAGTTACCCTAGTAAAGCCCGCCCGTCCCCTCCCTGCGCCCTTGTCTTTGACGGGCGAGGGAGCTCTGAGCAGAGAGAGGCTTGTAGTCTCCCCAGGGATACTTGGTGTTATTAATGCAGGCACTGGAAGGGAGCATTCCAGGGGATATGAGCAGGAGGTGAGCAAAAAAGAAAGAAAAAACGAATATAGGCAGCAACGAGAGAAGGGCTGCACCACTCCTGGGCATGTCTCTTCAATCTCAGGGCAAATAATGTCCCTTTTCTCTCCTGGCCCTTTCAAAACCAGCCTCTAACTCGGAGGTTTGCAAACTGGGCTGCACAGCAGAGCCATCTGGGAAGCTTTGAAAATTGCTAGTGTCTGGGTCCCACCCCCAGAGGTCTCTATTTAATTGGCTCTGGGGTGTGGCCTGGACACCAGTATTTTTAAAGGTACCCAAGTGATTCTAATATGTAGCTGCAGTTGAGAACTGTTGACCTAATCTTAGCTTCTGCACCAAGCCCTCCTTGATTAGCACAGGCTCATTTATGGGTCTGATGAAAACAGCGAATATTGTCTCGTAGTCATTGGCATCTTTTCCAATTCAGCCAGCCCAGAAATATCTGCACAGTTGGAAGGGAGAAGGGGTGAAAATCTCCCCCAAACCAGTATGGTCTGATTGGAGAACGCACACAAGGATATCAGATGTACCTTCTTATTTCTTTAAGCTTAATTCCAAAATGAACAAGAGTTTGCAACTTCTAGAAGACAGTGAACCGATTTACTCATTTAACCACATTTGTCCAGCACTTATCATGGGCAAAGACCTATAGGAGGTTCAAAGACAAGTATGATTAAAAATTCTGCTCTTACCTAGCTAACGCCTAATGAGGGTAGATTAGACAAGTCCATAAATAACAACAACAGTGTCTTAGTTTTCCAGTGCTGCTGTAACAGAAGCGTCACAAGTGGGGGGGGGCTTTAGAGAACAGAAATTTATTTTCTTATAGTTTAGGAAGCTAGACGTTCAAATTTGGGGGGGTCGGCTCTAGGGGAAGGCTTTCTCTGTCCATTTTAGGAGAAAATCCTTGTCTTTTTCAGCTTCTTTTCCTTGGTTCCTTGGTGATCTCCAAGTAGTATCCATCTTTCTCCATTTGTGCTTTCTTGCTTCTGTGCCAGAGCCCTGGTGGCTCAGTGGTTAAGCACTCAGCTGCTAACCGAAAGGTCAGCGCTTCGAATCTACCGGTTGCTCTGCAGGAGAAATATGACAAGCCGCTTCCGTAAAGATTACAACCTAGGAAACCCTATGCGGTGGTTCTACTCTGTCCTACAAGGTCATTATGAGTTGGAATCAGGGACAGATTCCCCGATAAGCAAGGTACACACGGGCTTACTTGTGCTTACTTACTAATCTGTAGTGCACAATTTCATACAGGCTTCACTACATCTTTGATCAAAGGTGAAACCCATGTGAAATTATGCACTGCAGGCTAGTAAGTAAACGTAATTAAGCCCGTGTGTACTTTGCTTACTCTAAATCCATGCTCTCCTCGTTTACTGGTTTATCTATATCCCTGGTCGGAATTGACTGGATGGGGGTGGGGGGCTTCTGTGTCTAATCTGCTCTGTTTATATATCAAAAGTGATTGGCTTAAGACACAGTCTATACTGATATGATTTTATCGACAAAACAAACAGAAACAAAAGCTGGAGAGGATGGGATGAGGGGTAGGAAAAAAAAAAAAAGCAAACCAGTTCCCGCCAAATCGATTCAGACTCATAGCGACCCTACAGTGGAGAGCAGAACTGCCCCATAGGGTTTCCAAGGAGCGCCTGGTAGGTTTGAACTGCTGACCTTTTAGTTAGCAGCAGTAGCTCTTAACCACTACGCCACCAGGGTTTCCAGGAAAATAAAGAGGGAGCGAAAATGTATCTAACATTTGTGATGTGTCAGTGGACTTATAAATGCCATGTCATTTGATGCTGATATTAACCCCATTTTACAGATGAAGAAACTGAGAGTCAGAGAAGTCATTGGCTTGCCCACGGTCACACAACTGGTACATGTTGAAGCCTGGCTTCAAAAGAGAGATAAGAATGTGCTACTACGAGACTCTAGAGGATGAGGGGTGATTCTGGCTACAAGGAACTGAGAGAAAATTAAAGAGGGCCCTGAAGCTGACCGGTAGTGCAGTGGTTAAGCACTTGGCCGCTAATCAAAAGATCGGTGTTTCAAACCTACCAGCTGTTCTGCAGGAGAAAGATGTGGCAGTCTACTTTCATAAAGATTCACAGCCTTGGAAACCATATGGGGCAGTTCTACTCTGTCATATAGGGTTGCTATGAGTGGAAATCAACTCAGTGGCAATGGGTTTGGGTTTTTTTGGTCTGGAGCTGACTGCACAACGCTCCACCACTGAGATGCCTCTTATAAGAGGGCCATACAAGAGGATGTGGTCTCAGAGGAGAGCCTTGTTCCTTCCAGGTAAGAGTGGTAGAGGGGGAGTTCAGAGAAGTGGAGGCTGGAAAGGAACAGCTGGCTATGAAGCAAGAGATCTGGAAGGTGAGGGGAAGTTGGCAGGGAGGTTGGGGAGAGAGGCTGCTCAGGGCCATGGACGCTCAGAGCACGGAGAGGGTGAAGGTGCTGTACCAACGGCAGAAGTGGGAGACTTGTGCCTTGGGTGGTGGCGTTGTTACTTGCTAACGAGTCAGCTGCAACTCATGGAGACGCCATGTACAACAGAAGGAAGCGTTACCTGGTCCTGCACCATCTTCATGATCACTGGTACGCTCTAGTCCTTTGTTGCCTTGGGTAACCAGCTGCCGTGGAGTCGATTCTGACTCGTGGTGACCCCTTGAGTGTCAGAGTAGAACTGTGCTCCGCAGGGTTTTCACTGGCTGATTTTTCAGAAGTAGATTGCCAGGCCTTTCTTCCAAAGAGCCTCTGGGTGGACTTAAACCTCCAGTCTTTTGGTTAGTGTGTTAACTGTACCACCCAGGAGCTCTGTTGCCTTGGGTACCAAGTGATTAAAACAGGGGTGAGAAGCATGAGAGTCTGGGCCCCAAGCAGTTACCTGTTCCTGCCTTGCAGATTCATGCCTCTCTGCCTTCGCTCATACTATTCCCTGTGTCTGGAACACCTCCCTTCTCTTCCCTGCCTGGTGCAGTCCTGCCCAGCTCCTATGAAGCTCCCCTCTGTCCTCGCTGTCCACTGGGCAGAATTGGATTCTCTCTCCCCTGTGTACTCATCTGCAGTCTGGAGTTTGCTTATCTCTAGGCATTGGAAATCTTTGTTTATTATATCTGTCTCCTCTACTATACCATGATCTTCTCCAGGGAGAAGGGCATGCCTTTCCCATCTCTGAATCCTGGGACCTGGCAAAGTGTCTATGAATATCGAGGGACTTGCTGGATTAGAGACTAGCAATGTGAATCCTGGATCTCTGGCTGGTGCCTGAACCTAGGCAGAGAACTATAACTCTCCATCATTCCGCTTTATTCTCGCCACCTTCATGGAGTATTGCGGTGACATTTGTTCTGTTTTGCGGATGGGGACACTGAAGCTCAGCAAAAAGGTGAAATGTCTTGACAAGCTTGCCCAGGAAGATAGTGGCCACATCAGTCTCAGTCTCAGGCGTCTTGACTCCTATGTGGGAAATGTGTTGATTTCACACCAAGAAGCCCATTTCCTTTCTCTCTGAGAGATACTGTGGTTGAGAAGTGACTCAAGTATGACGTGAACCCACCCACTCTCAGCACGGATACCCGTGGCAAGGAGGGAGCAAGGGATTTGAATTCCCAGGTAAAGACAGACATTGAACACAAGCACCTAGAAGGTGAAAACCCATAAAGATGGAGAGAAGAGAAGAGGCAAGAGCCACAAAAATCTGGAAGCTGGAAAGCAGGTGGGCAAGCGGTGACTGAATTGGCAGGAGAGAAACAAAAAGAACTCCTAAGATGACAATGAGAAAAGCTGAAAAACAACTTGATTTACAGAGCAGAACTTTCAAGAGCCTCAAGAACTGGCAGCATCACATAATTCTGGAAGTGGGTGAAGGGATGGGGCAAAAATAAGGAGGGCTGAGAGAAAGAAATTCACTTAAGAGGCAACTAGATCTCCAGATTCCTGCCTCTACTCCATACTACCAGGCAACTGGCCACTTCTTACCATGGCCAAAACCTGGAGGTAAGACAGAGGGCCTCCGTGGTGGGATGAGGGGCACCAGGCACAGGCGAGTGTGGGGTCTGTACTGAAAACAATGGGAGTAAGAGAACATTTACACACTTCATGTGAGACCCCTAGCCATCTTCTCCCAGCTGCTCCCAACAAGCTGCATCTGGGTTTAAACCCTTCATGTAAGACACTGGAAGCCTCTTCTGGGGGCTACGAATAGTTCAGGAAGGCCCACAGCATTCCAAATTTTTACTTCCCGCATATCTTTGTCATAAATCTCTTGAAGGATTTATATACCAACCAAAATGAGGGAGTAAACTTAGAAAGATGAAGACAGAAAGAGAAGATGCAAAGGGAACTCACAAAATGGTGATTGCCGGAGAGCCCAGGATGACAATTGTGATGCAGGCAGTGAGGGTGACCAGCCCTGATGGGAGAAGATCAGAAAGTTCCACGAAACACCAGTCTGTGGAAATGAAACAGATGGAATACTTCACGTGCATTAATGTGTCTAACTTTTGGTAGGCAACTGATAGGCATTTTGAATATTAAATTAATAAGTTAATTGAAAACTATGCAAACAACAACAAGAAAAATAAAAGCAATTATCAACTCCAAAGAAAACAAAAGGTGTGCAGGGAAGGGAAAGGAATCTTAGTTTACTACCTGAATCAGCTCTGAGTAGTAAGTACTTAGTCGGAATAATGTCAACGTTGAGTATTTAAGCAAATGAACTGTATGATTGTATTGGGAGGGTGGAAGGTAGGCTGTGTACTTTGGGTGTGTGGATTCGGTGTTTATGGAGGTGGAGAGATAAACTCCCCTCTTCCAAAATGAAAAGTCAATAGACAATGCTTAAAATAGAAATATCAAGAAATAACAATACAAGAATGTTATGTAAAGATATGGAGGTAAGTATGAAACAAATTTATTAAAGATATTGCAAGTGCTTATCTGTGAGGGAGGGAGATCAGACAGCACTGTTTTCCTTAACAAACTTTGTAGAACTAGTTGATTCTTTAAACTACATACTTGTATCACTTTGACTTCTTTAAAAAGTAAAATTAACACTTAAAAAATGACAACAAAAAAAGCATGGGCAGAAATCAAAGAGGGAATTTAAAAAATTCCTAAAATCCAATGAGAGTGAAAACACATCAGACCTTTAGCACACATCAACGGCAATGAGCAGAGGTCAATTTATAGTAATAAATGCACATATCAAAAAAGAAGAGCAGGTGAAAACTAAAACGTTAGCCCTACAACTCGAGCAAATAGAAAGAGAACAGCTAAAGATGCCCATGGGCACCAGAAGAAAGGAAATAATAAAGATTAAAGCAGAAATAAATGAAATAGAGAACAGGAAAACAATACAAAGAATCAAGGAGACCAAAAGTTGGTTCCTTGAAAAGATCAACAAAATTGGCAAACCATTGACTGAACTGTCAAAAGAAAAACAGAAGAGGAAGCAAATAACCCACATAAGAAATGAGAGGGGGACTTTACAACAGAACAAGCTGAAATAAAAGAACATAGCAAAATACGTGAAAAATTTTACTCCAAAAAATTTTAGAACCTTGAGTAAATGGGCAAATTTTTAGAAATACACTACCTACCTAAACTAACACAAATTAAGATAGAAAATCTGAACAGACCTATAACAAGAGAAGAGATTGAAGAAGTAATAATAAAAATTTTAAAAAGCTCACAATCGGAAAAAGCCCTGGCCCTGACAGCTTCATGCAGAATTCTACCAAACATTCAGAGAAGAGCTCACACCAGTACTACTCAAACTATTTCAGAGCATAGAAAAAGAAGGAATACTACTGAATTCAATCTATGAAGCCAGCATAACCCTGATGCCAAAGGCAGGCAAAGACATCACAAAAAAATTAAATTACAGACCGATATCTATCATGAATGTGTATGCAAAATTTTTCAACAAAATTCTAGCCAATAGAATTCAGCATCATATCAAAAAACAATACACCACGGCCAAGTGCGATTCATACCAGGCATGCAAGGATGATTGAAAATCAACATAATCCACCACATAAATAGAGCAAAATAAAAGGATCACATGATCATCTCAATCAACGCAGAAGAAGCATTTAATAAAGCCCAACTCTTGTACCCGATGAAAACTCCCCATAAAATAGGAATAGAAGGGAAATTCCTCAACATAATAAAGGGCATTGTCGTAGTTACCTAGTGCTGCTATAGCAGAAATATCACAGGTGGGTAGCTTTAACGAACAAATGTATTCCCTCAGGGTTTAGGGGACTAGAAGTCCAAATTCAGGGCGCCAGCTCTAGGGGAAGGCTTTCTCTCTCTGTCAGCTCTGGGGGAAGGTCCTTGTCATCAATCTTCCCCAGTCTAGGAGCTTCTCAGTGCAGGGACCATGGGCCCAATGAACATGCTCTGCTCCTGGCTCTTGCTTGGTGGTAGGAGTTCCCTCTCCTCTCTGCTTGCTTTTTTCTTTTATGTCTCAAAAGAGAGTGACTCAAGATACAACCTAATCCTGTAGCTGTGTTCTGCCTCATTAACATAAGTGCCTCTAATCCTGCCTCATTAACATCATAGAGGTTAGGATTTACAACCCATAGGAAAATTACATCAGATCACAAAATGTGGGACAACCACACAATACTGGGACTCATGACCCACCCAAGTGGTCATGATTTTGGGGGGACACAATTCCATCCATAACAGGCATCTGTACAAAACCAACAGGCAACATCATTCTCAATGGAGAGAGGCTGAAAGCATTTCCTCTGAGAAGAGGAACAAGACAAAGATGTCCTTTATCACCACTTGTATTTAACATCGTGCTGAAAGTCCTAGCTGGAGCAATAAGACAAGAAAAAGAAATAAAGGACATCCAAATTGGAAAGGAAGAAGTAAAATTATCCCTATTCGCAGATGATATCCTATATGTAGAGAACCACAAAGATTCCACAAGAAAACCACTGGAACTAATAGAAGGATTCAGCAGAGTAGCAGGATATAGTATCGACATACAAAAATCAGTTGGGTTCCTATACACCAGCAAAAAGAACTTCAAAAAGGAAGTCAGGAAAACAATACCATTTATAACAGCCCTTTAAAAGACAAAATACTTAGGAATAAATCTAACCAGGGACATAAAGGACCTAGACAAAGAAAACACTACTGCAAGAAACCAAAAGAGGCCTACATAAATGTAAAAAACATACCATGCTCATGAATAGGAAGACTCAACGTTGTGAAAATGTCAATTTTACCCAAATTGATCCACGGCTATAATGCAGTCCCAATCCAAATACCAACAGCATTCTTCAATGAGAGTGAAAAACTAATCATTAACTTTATATGGAAAGGAAACAGGCCCCGGATAAGCAAGCCATTATTGAAGAAAAAGAACAAAGTAGGAGGCCTCACACTTCCTGACCTCAGAGCCTACTATACAGCCATGGTAATCAAAACAGCCTGCTGCTGGTACAACGAAAAACACATAGACCAATGGAACAGAATCCAGAACCCAGACATAAATCTATCCACCTATGGTCAGCTGATCTTTGACAAATGACCAGAGTCCATTAAGTGGGGAAAAGCCAAACCAAGACCCAGTGCCATTGAGTCAATTCCGACTCATAACAACCCTATAGGACAGAGTAGAACTGCCCCACAGAGTTTCCAAGGAGTGCCTGGCGGATTTGAACTGCCAACTCTTTGGTTAGTAGCCGTAGCACTTAACCACTACACCACCAGGGTTTCCCAAATGGGGAAAGACAGTCTTTTTTAATAAATGGTGTTGGCAAAACTGAAAGTCCATCTGAAAAAAAAAAAAAAAAAAAAGAACCAGGACCCATACCTTACAGCATACACAAAAACTAACTCAAAATGGATCAAGGACCTAAATATAAAACCTGAAACTATAAAAGAACATATAAGAAAAAAATAGAGACAATACCAGGGGCCCTAATACGTGGCATTAATGACATGCAAACCATAACTAACAATGCACAAACGCTAGAAGATAAACTAGATAACTGGGAGCTCCTAAAAATCAAACACTTATCCTCAGCCAAAGACTTCACTAAAAGAGTAAAAAGAGAACCTACAGGCTGGGAAAAAATTTTTGATTATGACATATCCGACAAGGGTCTGATCTCTAAAATCTATAGAATATTCCAACACCTCAACAACAAAAATGCAAATTATGCAGTCAAAATATGGGCCAAGGATATGAACAGACACTTGACCAAAGAGGACATTTAGGCAGCTAACAGTAACGTGAGGAAATGCTCAGGATCATTAGCCGTTAGAAAAATGCAAATCAAAACTGCAAAACTACAGTGAGATACCACTTTGCCCTGATATTACTGGCACTAATCAAAAAAGCAGAAAATAACAAATGTTGGAGAGGTTGTGGGGAGACTGAAACTCTTATGCATTACTGGTGGGAATGTAAAATGGTACAACCACTGTGGAAAACGATATGGCACTTCTTTAAAAACTAGAAATAGAAATACCATAGGATCCAGCATTCCCACTCCTAGGAATATATCCTAGAGAAAAAAAGAACCATCACACAAATAGACATATGCACACCTATGTTCATTGCAGCATTATTCACAATTTCGAAAAGATGGAAGCAACCTAAGTGCCCATCAACAGATGAATGGATAAACAAATTATGGTACATACACACATTAGAATACTAAGCAAAGATACAGAACAATGATGAATCCAAGAAACCTCTCACAGTATGGATGAGTCGGGGGGGCATTATACTGAGTGAAATAAGTCAATCACAAAAGGATAACTATTCTATAAAACCACCGTTATAAAAACTCGAGAAAAGATTACGAGGGGAGGGAGGGGTGGGGAGGGGAAATTACTAACTAGATAGTACAAAAAAAAAAATAGATAGTAGGCAAGTGTTAATTTTGGTGAAGGGAAAGACAACACAATATAGGGGAAGGCAGCACAACTTGACCAAGGCAAAGTCATAGAAACTTCCTACACACTGGGGATAATGGTCTCAGGGGACATCTAGGTCAATTGGCACAACATAGTTCATAAAGAAAATGTTCAACATCCTACTTTGGTGAGTAGCCTCTAGTACCTGGGATCTTAAAAGCTTGCAAGCAGCCATTTAAGATACATCTATTGGTCCCATCCTGTCCAGATTAAAGGAGAATGAAGAAAATCAGTGATGGAAGGAAAATATTAGTCCAAAGGACTGATGAACCACATCCTCCACCACCCTGAGCCCAGAAGAACTAGATGGTGCTGGCTGCCGTCACCAACTCCACCACCAACCACTCTGACAGGGATCACAATAGAGAGTCCTGGACAGAGTGGGAGAAAAATGTAGAACAAAATTCAAATTCACACAAAAGAAGACCAAACTTACTGGTCTGACAGAGACTCGAGGAACCCTCAAGAATATGACCCCCAGACACTCTAAATTGAGAGCCGAATCCACTCCCAAAGTTCACCTTCCAACCAAAGAGTACACAGGCCTATAAGACAAACAATACACATGTGAGGAACATGCTTCTTAGTTCAAACAAGTATGTATGACCTAATGGGCAGCACTTTCCCAAAAGCAAAGACTAGAAGACAGGAAGGGACAGGAAAACTGGACGAATGGACAAGGGAAGCCCAGGGTGGAAAGGGAAAGAGGGAGAATAATGACACAATGCCAATTGGATTGCAACCAATATCACAAAATTTGTGTATAAATTTTTTAATGAGTAACTAATTCGTGCTGTAAATAACTCAAGTACACACACACGCAAACACACACACACACAGAGCATGGGCTTTGGAATCAAGCACCATCACCTGTTAACTGTGTGGCCACAGATGAGTTGAGTAACCTTCCTGAAACTCAATTTTCTCATCTGTAAAATGGAGGTAAAAGCATTTACTGCACATGATGGTTGTGAAGATAAGGTGTGATAAATACGTAAGGTGCTAACACTAGGGTGCCCTCAATAAATCTGTGTTGATTATCAATCAAAGCAAGACAACTGTCTGATTTCTCTCTCTCTTTTTTGCCCAGCAAGTGTTCCTTCTACCCTCAACACAGAGGTGATTTTTATTTTGTTGCTTTTTGGTTTATCTTGCTGTGTTGTCAGTAGTGGTTTCTCTCTCTCTCGCTCTTGCTCTCCAGCTCACTCTCTCAGAATGCGGCAGGAAGTGCATGTATTCACACATTCACAGTGAGGAGTAGGGAGGGGGGAACTCAACCTTTCCTGTCCAAATCTTACAAACACAATTAAATTCACTTCTTGTTTTGGCTTCTAATCCTGTGCCTCCTCCCATCCCCCACACCCACTTTCACTTCCAGCCTCCCAGTTCCCTCTCCCTTGGCTATCTCCTTTCCTTTGCTTACCCACCGGAACCTCCCTCCCTCCCTTCCTTCCTTCCTTCCTGCCTGCCTGCCTTCCTTCCTTCCTTCCTTCCTTTCTTCCTTCCTCCCACCCCTCCCTCCCTCCCTCCCTCCATCCACCCCTCCCTCCCTTCCTCCATCCATCCCTCCCTCCCTCCCACTCTCCCCCCTTCTTTCCTTCCTTGCTTTTGCTGTTCACCACACCCTCAACCCACAAGCCTAGAGGCAAAAGGCTGAGCCTACAAGGATCAGTAGTTGGAAAATATGGCCTTGGTGGTAGAAATGATGTTGGAGATCATACGATAGAATTTTGCAAGACCAATGAATTCTTCGTTGCAAATTCCTTTTTCAACAACATAAATGGCAACTATATACATGGATCTTGCTGGATGGAATACACAGGCATTAAACTGACTATATCTGTGGAAAGAGAAGATGAAAAGGCTCAGTATCATCAGTCTGAACAAGGCTGGGACCGACTGTGGAACAGATCATCAATTGCTCATATGCAAGTTCAAGTTGAAACTGAAGAAAATTAGAACAAGCTCACAAGAGCCGTAATATGACCTTGAGTGTATCCCACCTGAATTTAGACACCATTTCAAGAATAGCGTTGATGCATTGAACGCTAATGACTGAAGAGAAGACAAATTGTGGCAGGACATCATACATCAGGAAAGCAAAAGGTCATTTAAAAGTCAGGAAAGAAAGAAAAGACCAAAATGGATGTCAGAAGAGACTCTGAAACTTACTCTTGAATGTCAAGTAGCTAAAGCTAACAGAAGAAATGATGAAACAAAAGAGCTAAACAGAAGATTTCAAAGGGCTGCTCAAGAAGACAAAATAAAGTAGTATAATGACATGTACAAAGACCTGGAGATGGAAAACCAAAAGAGAAGAACACGCTTGGCATTTCTCAAGCTGAAAAAACTGAAGGAAAAATTCAAGCATTGAGTTGCATTAATGAAGTATTCTATGGGCAAAATACTGGATGACACGATAAGCCTTAAAGATGGAAGGAATACACAGTCACTGTACCAAAAAGAATTGGTCAGCGTTTAATTATTTCAGGAGGCAGCATATGATCAAGAACTGATGATACTGAAGGAAGAGGTCCAAGCTGTACTGAAGACATTGGTGAAAAACAAGGCTTCAGGGATTGATGGAATACCAATTGAGATGTTTCAACAAACGGATGCAGTGCCGGAAGTGCTCACTCATCTATGCCAAGAAATTTGGAAGACAGCTACCAGGACAACCAACTGGAAGAGATCCATATTTATGCCTATTCCCAAGAAAGATGATCCAATAGAAGGTGGAAATTATCAAACAGTATCATTAATATCACATGCAAGTAAAATTTTGCTGAGGATCATTCAAAAGTGGTTGCAGCAGTGCATCTACAGGAAACTGCCAGAAATTCAAGCCAGATTCAGAAGAGGACATGGAACCAGGGATATCATTGCTGATGTCAGATGGATCCTGGCTGAAAGCAGAAAACACCAAAAAGATATTTGCCTGTGTTTCATTGACTATGCAAAGGCATTTGACAGTTTGGATCATAATAAATTATGGATAACTTTTCGAAGAGTGGGAATTCCAGAACACTTGATTGTGCTCATGAGGAGCCTGTACACAGATCAAGAGGCAGTCATTTGAACAGAACAAGGGGATACAACATGGTTTAAAGTCAGGAAAGGTGTACATCAGGGTTGTATCCTTTCACCATACCTATTCAATCTCTATGCTAAGCAAATAATCCAAGAAACTGGACTATATGAAGAATCAAGATTGGAGGAAGACTCATGAACAACCTTCAATATGCAGATGACAACCTTGCTTGCTAAAAGTGAAGAGGACTTGAAGCGCTAACTGATGAAGATCAAAGATTACAGCTTTCAGTATGGATTACACCTCAACATAAAGAAAGCAAAAATCCTCACAACTGGACCAATAAGCACCATCATAATAAATGGGGGAAAGATTGAAGTTGTCAAGGTTTTAATTTTACTTGGATGAACATCAACACCCATGGAAGCAGCAGTCAGAAAATCAAAAGATGCATTGCATTGGACAAGTCTGCTGCAAAAGACCTCTTTAAGTGTTAAAAAGCAAAGATGTCACCTTAAGAACTAAGGTGCACCTGACCCAAGCCGTATACCAAAGCTGGGCAATGAATAAGAAAGACCGAAGAACTGACACCTTTCTGCCAGAAGAATGAACAAATCTGCCTTGGAAGAAGTACAGCCAGGTTGCTCCTTAGAAGCAAGGAGACTTTGTCACACATACTTTGGAAATGTTATCAGGAGGGACCAGTCCCTGGAGAAGGGAATCAAGCTTGGTACAGTAGAGGGTCAAGGAAAAAGAGGAAGACCACCAATGAGATGGATTGACATAATGGCTGCAACAATGGGCCCAAGCATAACAATAATTGTGAGGATGGCACAGGACTGGGCAGTGTTTTGTTCTATTGTACATAGGGTCACTCTATTAGCCAGAACTGACTCAATGGCACCTAACAACAACAACAATAAAACTCAACCTGGCTTAGGGGCTCCTGAAAAATGGGCTGTGATTTCCAGCTGGGCCTCTAGGTCTGTCCCTTATGCAGCCGGTACATCATCAAATCAAATGTCTTGCCCTGATGTCACTCCCAAAGTCCAAGCTACACTTTAGTATCTACTCCTTGACATCTCCACCCCAGTTTCTCCTGGTGTCATAAGTAGACTGTGAACTCATTACTCACCCTCTCCAACCACTGCTTTCCCTGTGTTTTCCCCTCCTGTCCTCGGCAGATTGTAGTGCTGTTCAGTGAAAGATGGAATTTGGGAGCGGAAGAGCTACTCAACCCTATTCATGTTGAAGTTGAGGTGTAGATATTCAGTAGGCAGTTGGATTCAATAGTCTGGAGTTTAGGAGAGAGGCATTGGTGGTGGCAGTGTGGGGGGAAAAGATAAAGCTAGGGGAGGCTTCTATCAACAGGAGTTAACAGAAGACATGGATGGGGATCAGATAGCGTACTAGGAAGGGGCCTTGAGCATGGTGAGTGAGAAGAACAGACAGCTGAGGGATGAACCCTGGGGAACTCCCACAAGTTAGGGGTTGGTACAGAAACAGGAACCAGCAAAGGAGCCTCAGAAGGCACTCCCATGGAGTCAGCAGCAGTCCAGGGAGGCACCACTGTGACAGCCAAGAGAGAAGAATGGCTCCCAAAGGAGGAAGTGGTCAACCTTCTCAAACGCAACTGAGGAATCCAGTGAGATCAGGAGCAAATCATGTCAGTGTCAAGTAGGTCACTGATGACCTCAGTAAGAGAAATCCTGGGGGTAGGGGGACAGAAATCAGACCACACTGAGTTAAACAGGGAGAGGGAGACAAGGAAGTGCAGACGTGAAAATAAACAGCTCTGGCTGAGAACCCTGGCTGAGAAAGGGGGGTGATGGGCAGCTGAGGGAGGTCTTGGAGCTGAATGAAAGCTTTTGTTTTGACTTGTTTTAGAATAGAGGGACCTGTGGAAAGTTTCAATGCTGCTGCGAAGGCACCAAAAAGAGTTTCTTAACTGATGGAGCATGTCCCTGGTCTTGGTCCCGGGGAGAGAAGAGATCATTTCAACGCAATGGAGGACTCAACTTTGATAGGCAGAGGGCCTTCCTTTCCTTCAGGCAGGAGTGAACATGGTAGGGATGGACCCAAGAGAAAGATGCTTTGGAATGGGCAAGACCTTGTTGAGTTCCCTCCTGTAGGCCAATCTTTAAACTCCTTTGGTTGATCCAGCCTAATTTTCCTAGACTTGGGTTTATCAGAAGTCTCTGTGTGAAACAAATGGTTAAGCGTTGGGCTAGCAACTTAAAAGTTGGCAGTTCGACCCACCCAGAGGCACCTTGGAAGACAGGCCTGTCGATCTGCTTCCAAAAGGTCACACAGCCTTGAGAAGCGGTGGAACTGCACACATGGGGTCATCATGAGTAGGAATAGGCTTGACAGCAACTAAAAACGACAGGGTTTATCAAACACCTGATACCACATTCCCAGTACTGTTCTAGATGCTTGTGTATATTATTTATAATCCTCACAGAGCCTCTGGGAAGTAGACGTTGCCGAGCTCACTTTGCACAGGAGAAAACTGAGCCTAAAAGAGGTTACTTATCTAGTCCCTGGCCACACAAGTGAGTTGTCTATCCCAGATTCCAACCTGACCCTGATGAATTCTCCAATGCACTAGCTCTGCAGTGCCCCCTCACCTCCTAACCCTTGCTGCCATGAACTTGGAATTACTCAAGTGCTTTGGCAGGAGCTCTTGCTTCTGTTTGGAATGCCCTCGTTCCCTTGTCTGACTTCACAGGTTCAGACTCGTCCTTCAGACTTTCCCATCTTCCCCAACAGAGCCAATCTTCCTTGCCCTGTGCTCCCATACGCCCTGCCATGCCTCTTTATGCCATTGACTGTACTGTGTTGAAATGATCTGTTTTCCTCCACACCCCCTGGCTTAGTTAGAGTTCTCTAGAAAACCAGAGCCAGTGAGACTATATATACACAGAGAGAGACAGAGAGAGAGGGAGATTTACTTCAAGGAATTTGCTCACAGGATTATAGGGGACTGGCAAGTCTAAAATCTGTAGGTCAGGTGAGAGGCTGGAGACTCCTGCAGGCTTGTGTCCTGAGATCCAGAGAGCAGGTGTCAGTAAGAGGGCAGTGTAAAGTTCTGCCAAAATATGGATTTGTTTTCTGGAGGTAGAGCACACCCTAGGGAAACTCCTTTTCAACTGATTGATTACATCACATTTGATTACACTATGGAGGGTAATTACATTACAATTACATTAAAAAAAAAAAAAAAACCACTGCTGTCGAGTCTATTCCGACTCACAGCAACCCTATAGGACAGAGTAGAACTGCCCAATAGAGTTTCCAAGGAGCACCTGGCAGATTCGAACTGCTGACCTCTTGGTTAGCAGCCATAGCACTTAACCACTACACCACCAGGGTTTCCTAGATGACA
Source organism: Elephas maximus indicus (assembly GCF_024166365.1). Lineage (NCBI taxonomy): Eukaryota > Metazoa > Chordata > Mammalia > Proboscidea > Elephantidae > Elephas > Elephas maximus. Next base: position 60,537,246 of record NC_064831.1, on the reverse strand, counting down.
TTATGTAACAGCAATTAGACTAGTGTTTGTCTAAACAACTGAGAACCATAGCCACAGATGCAAGAGGCTGTTTTGACTGTCTTCTCTCTCATCTGTCCTTCCATCCACCCAATCCCTCACCTATCCATTCATACTTGTTTTGTCATCCATCCATCTATCCACCCATCCACCACCCATCCATCCATCTATCCACCCATCCACCATCCATCCATCCATCTATCCACCCATCCACCATCCATCCCTCTGACCATCCTTTTTGTCATTCACTGAACAGTATCTTGAGCACTAGTTGGTGCCAGACACTGGGTTAGATTCTGGGGGATCTAATGTTGAATAAAACTAAATCATAGTGAGGGCTCATAGTCTAAAAGGAGAATCTACAGAGTGTGTAAACTAAAACAGTGCGCTAAGAGCCACCATGAAGAATGTATAAGGTGCTATTGGACTTAGAGATGGAAATTGAAGGGGAAGGTGGCCAATAGATGTAATGACTAGAAAAGCTGAAGGGACAAAAAAAAAAGACTGTTACAGTACAAGGGAGAAGTGGTTGCGTGTTCAAAGCAACAGCATGGCCTGGGGGCTCTGGTTGGAGAGGAGACTATGCAGGAGACCTTCAGGCTAGAGCAGCTGCCAGACATAGATGAGGTAGACCTTGGGGGCAGTCGGAGGCAGGCCATGCCTGACCACCCCCAGCAATGCCATCTCAGGTCCACCGCTGCCCTGGAGGAGCACAGCTTTGCTCCAACCCCTAACTCCCACACGCAAGCCAGGGTGAACCGTTCAGCCTTTGTTGTGTCTAGAGTGATTGGAGGCCCAGACTGCTCAGCTCCAAGTTGGAAAAGGGGAGTGGCAGGGAGCTGCCAAGGCTTCTGGGTCAGGGCTGGGGCAGGTTGGGCCAGAGAGGGTGGGACCCAGGAACCTGGGTGGCCTGCTTGGAATTCTTGGTGGTTCCCAGCTTTCAGAAAGCCATCCCTGCCCAGCTTACTGGCTGTGGCTGGGCAGGGCCCATGCCCTGGGAAACTGGGTGTTGGCTCAGTTTCTCCTCACTTCCTAGCTGTGTGAGTTAGGGCAAGTCTTCTCACTTCCCCCAGCGTGGTTCCCTCATCTGTAAAAATGGAAGGAGTGAGACTCAACAGACTCTCAGCTCCTCTCAGCTCTGAAATCCTCTGCCTATGAGACCTAGGCTCCCATGCCCAGGTACTCTATGCCAACAGTCTTTTTTCTGCATGCACAGCCAAGGTGCTGGATGTTTGCTGTTAAGCAGTTTGATTCCTTTCCCCTGGAGTGCCCGCCTCCTGGGCCCACAGATCTCTTTGGTGAGATAACACCTTAAGCCATGACCAGTCGGTTCAGTTCTGTGAAAGGCCATCCCTGACTGCTGCTCCCGAGGCCCTGTGCAGCTTTGAGTGCATGAACTGAGCAGGCCCAAGGCCACTGGCTGCTAGGAGCAGAGCCCAGAGGGACTGAGGTTTGCTGGGAGAGGCTCCTGGGGAATATAACGAACAGCCTGAGGAGGTCTCAGAGCTGGAGGGGAGAGCTCCAAGAGAAGAAGGAAGGTGACAGCAGGCTTTGCCAGAGATTAACTTTGCACATCACACAATTTGTGCCAGAGGCCTGCCTGGGGCCTAGGGACTGGTTTGGGGATTGGAGCTTGGTTTCCTGGAATTTATTTTAAACCTAGCTACAGGCTGAGGCAGCAAATGCAAGTTACGAAAATCCTCAGTCAGTAGCTAAAGAAACACCCACTGTAGCCGCCTTTCCACCCTCCCAAGGCCTTCTGTCTGACACCTCTTAACCACTTCATCTTCCGGCCACGGGCCTCTCACCACTGAACCAGTCCCACCCCACAAGGGGCTCCAAAAGGCGCCACCCAATTATAGCTGGTTTCCATCTGAATGTGCCCTGTGGGCTTCCTCTTGGGCCCCAGTGCTGTGGGCTTCCGTCCATCTCTTCTCGTTCCCAGCTTTCTCCACAGCCAGCCAGTGAGCTGCTGGGACTCTGACCAGGCCTCCCACACAAAGCCCACGGCCCTTCCTCCTGCCCTGGCTGCCCCATAGCTGGGAAGGAAACCTCAGTCATAACAATAACAAGGGACATAACACTTGTTGAGCACTTGAGCGGGGGCAGGCTCTCCTCTGGGTGTTTCCCATATTCTGTTCTATTCAGTCCTCACAACGACCTTATGAGGGGGTACTTTTTTTTTTTTTTTTTTAATTGGGAACATTTTCGTTCTTGTAACACAAAGTGTTTTTTGATAACAGGTAGAAATCTTTTTCCTTCATCTACTTAAACGGGAGAAACTGTACATTGTTTTCTCATTTACAGGATGTACCGAGAACATTCCTGTGCTTGTAACACAAAGTGTTTTTGATAACTAGTAAAAACTCTTTTGACTTATCTACTTGGATGAGAGAAACTATAGGTTGGTTCCTGATTCATACAATGTATTGGGAACTTTCCCCTTTCTACAGCTCAAAGTGTACTTTGATAATATGTGAAACTTTTTCTTTCTTTCTTTTTTTGGGTTCTCATTCAAAAATTTATACACAAATTGTTTTGTGACCTTGGTTGCAATCCCAGCAATGTGTCCGCACTCTCTGAGGGGGGTATTTTTATTATTCCTATCTGTGATGGTCAGTTTTATGTGTCAGCTTGGCTAGGCTATAAAGAAAGAGAAAAAGAAAAAAAAGATGTTCTAACCAGTTGCTATCAGTCAGTTCTGACTCATGGTAACCCCTCATGTTTCAGAGTAGAACTGCTCCATCGGGTTTCCAATGGTTACAATCTTACTGAAGTAGACTGCCAAATCTTTCTTCCTGGGTGCTGCTATGTGGGTTTGAATGGCCAATATTTAGTTAGTAGCTGAATGGAAACCATTTGCACCACCTGGGGACCTTCTTTCAATTAAACACTAATCTAGATGTTGGTGGGAAGGTATTTTGTACACGTGGTTAATATCTACAGTCTGGATGGGCCTGATCCACTGAGGCGAAAGGCCTTAAGAGCAAAACTGAGGCTTCTCTGAGGAAGACCAAATTCTGTCTGTAGATTGCAGGGTCCACGTCTCCAGCTAAATGGTTCCAGCCTGCCAGCCTGCCCTACAGATTTCGGATTTGCCAGCCCCCACAATTTCGTAAACCAAATCATTGAAATAGACCTCTTCAGGTGATAGAGATAGAAATGTGGGTGTAGATGTAATCATACGAGTTACCACTGAGTCAACTCTGATTCATGGCAACCCCCTGTGTGCTCAGAATAGAACTGTGCTCTACAGGGTTTTCAATGGCTGATTTTTTCAAAAGTAGATAGCCAAAGCTTTCTTCTGAGGTGCCTGGGGGTGAACTGGAAGCACCAAGCTTTCAGTTAGCAGCCAAGCGCTTAACAATTTGTGCCACCCAGTGACTCCAACATAGACCTAGAAACAGGTATACATACAGTCACGTGTCACGTAACTTCCGTTGAGGCAATGTCCGACCACCTATGTATTCTTAGTCCCACAAGGTTATAACTGAGTTCAGAAATCCCAGTCAGAGAACGGGACATAGCAGATTTAGAAATGTACTTGGTAATCATGACGATTCTCAAACACAAAGAAAAAAATTTCCAAGCTGTTAAAGGATCGGCTCCACTGAAAGCTACAAAGCTAACAAAAATGCAACAGGGACCTATATCAGATATGGGGAAATTGCTAATGACGTGGATTGAGGGCCAAACGCAAAAACGAGTCCCTCCTGGCACATTGACCGTTACTGCTAAGGAATGAAGCTTGTTCAAGATGCTTAAAGGGAAAAAGCGGGACCAGACTACGATACCGAGTTTGGTACCAGCTCTGGGTGGGTCAAGCGCTTCAAACAACGCTTTTTGCTGCTTAGTGTGAAAGTGGGTGGTGAGTCTGCGAGTGGCCAGACGAAGGCAGCAGAAGAATTTATTGAAACCTTAGATGAACTAATTGTAGAGGGAGGTTATCTGCCCCAGCAAATTTTCAATATGGAGGAAACCTCCTTATCCTGGAAGCAAATACCTGAAAGGCCCTTCGTGTATAATAGGGCATTCCAACAACAGCCAAACCACACCATGCCCTGTTTCGCAGAACCTGTTGCGGATGTTCAGCGATGCCTGACTATAGTTCTGTTTCTCTGGCGGAGCCTTGATCCTCTGACTGACAAGGGCTAAATAACTGGGTGAATGTCGTACAGTTAAGTATGTGGGGAAAGCCAGGATTCAAATATAGGCAGCTCAGTTTCTTTTTACTGTAGATGAAGGGTTTTTTTTTTGTACTTTAGACGAAGGTTTACAGAATAAAGTAGTTCCTTATTAAACAGGTAGTACACAGACTGTTATATGACATTGGTAACAACCCCATGACATGTCAACACTCTCCCTTCTTGACCTTGGGTTCCCTCTTATCAGCTTTCCTGTCCCCTCCTGCCTTCCAGTCCTTGCCCCTGGGCTGGTGTGCCCCTTTAATCTCAATTTGTTTTATGGGCCTGTCTAATCTTTGGCTGAAGGGTGAACCTTGGGAGTGACTTCATTACTGAGCTAAAAGGGTGTCCGGTGGCTATATTCTTGGGGCTTCTCCAGTCTCTGTCAAACCAATAAGTCTGGTCTTTTTATGTGAATTGGAATTTTGTTCTACATTTTTCTCCTGCTCTGTCCGGGACCCTCTATTGTGATCCTTGTCAGAGCAGTCAGCGGTGGTAGCCGGGCACCGTCTAGTTGTACTGGACTCAGTCTGGTGGAGGCCGTGGTAGATGTGGTCCATGAGCCCTTTGGACTAATCTTTCCCCTGCATGTTTAGTTTTCTTCATTCTTCCTTACTTCAGAAGGCGTGAGACCAGTGGGGTATCGTAAATGGCCACTCACAGGGTTTTAAGACCCCAGATGCTGCTATGGCTCGTATATACAATGGAGTATTACGTAACGATAAAGAACAATAACGAATCTGCAAAGCATCTCATAATATAGATGAATCTGGAGGGCATTATGCTGAGTGAAATAAGCCAATCACAAAAGGACAAATATTGTATGGGCATGAACTCAAGGGACTGGTCCCGCCTGATAACATGTCCAAAGTACATGAGAAAAAGTCTTGCCACCCTCACTTCCAAGAAGCATTCTTTCTGTACCTCTTCCAAGACAGACTTGTTAATTCTTCTGGCCAAAACACCCCCCAAAAACCAAACCCATTGCCATCCAGTTGATTAAGATTTATAATGACCCTCTAGGACAGAGTAGGACTGCCCTCTAGGGTTTCCAAGGAGTGGCTGGTGGATTAGAACTGCCAACCTTTATGGTTAGCAGCCGAGCTCTTAAGTATTACGCCACCAGGGCACCATTCTTCTGGCAGTCCATGGTATATTCAATATTCTTTGCCAACACCATCATTCAAAGGCAGCAATTGTTCTTTGGTCTTCCTTACGCATTGTCCAGCTTTTAAATGCATGTGATGTTACTGGGTGGAAACCCCAGGTTTTGCTCAGCGTGACTCATATTGGCCAATAAACCGGAGACTGAGGTGGGAAGAGTGTAAATGCGCCTTATATTTTGTTGAGCAAGGAAGGAAGCAAGCAGGGCTGCTGCCGCCAAGACTGCTTTGTGAGGGCAAGGGAAAAAATTACGTTGAAGAGGTTTATAAGAAGGGAGTTCATACAAGTTACATAAGCAACATTCTTAATCATACCACACAGGCTCCAGCGAAGGAACTGCAATTCTGATGCAGATTGTGAGGCCAGGCAAGCAAGTGAACTGGAAATGGAAAAGCAGGCCAAGCTAGCTGCAGTGGAATTTTCTGCAGCCTGTGGACCTCTGTATTAATGAGGCGAGTGAAAATATCATGGCTTGGGTCATGTGCACCTTAGTCCTCAAAGTGACTTCCTTGCTTTTTAACAATTTAGAGGTCTTTTGGCACAGATTTGCCCAATGTAATATGACGTTTGATTCCTTGACTGCTGCTTCCATGGGCATTGACTGTGGATCCAAGTAAAATGAAATTCTTGACAGCTTCAGTCTTTTCTCCATTTATCACCATGTGGCTTGTCGGTCCAGCTGTGAGCGTTTTTGTTTTCTTTATGTTGAGGTGTAATCCATACTGAAGGCTGTGGTCTTTGATCTGCATCAGTAAGTGTTTCAAGTCCGCTTCACTTTCAGCAAGCAAGGTTGTGTCATCTGCATAATGCAGGTTGTTAATGAGTCTTCCTCCAATTCTGAAGCCACATTCTTCTTCATACAGCCCAGTTCCTGGGATTATTTGCTCAGCATAGAGATTGAATAAGTATGGTGAAAGGATACAACCCTGACGCACGCCTTTCCTGGTTTTAAATCACACAGGGTCCCCTCGTTCTGTTCAAACGACTGCTTCTTAGTCTCTGTACAGGTTTCTCATGAGCATGATTAAGTGTTCTGGAGTTCTCATTCTTCTTGATGTTATCCATAGTTTGTTATGCATTCAAAGTTTCATCTTATCGATGAGACTCAGAAAGGTTAAGTAACTTCCCCAAGGTCATACAACTTCTAAATGGATGCTCAGGAGCTCCAGCTCAAATCTGTCTGATTCCAGGGCCAGAGCACTTTCTGCTACACCTGGTGGCACTCTGGTAAATGTTTAACGACTGGTTCACCAGAAGAAAAAAACGTAGGTGTATGTATCTAGGTACATTAAGTTTATTATGAATTTTATTGTTTTAAAGGATGTGTAATACCAAAAAACCAAACCAAACCCAGTGCTGTCGAGTTGATTCCGACTCATAGTGGCCCTATAGGACAGAGTAAAACTGTCCCATAGAGTTTCCAAGGAGCGCCTGGTGGATTCGAACTGCCGACCCTTTGGTTAGCAGCTGTAGTGCTTAACCACTCTGCCACCAGGGTTTCCATGTGTAGTACACAATTTATAAATAATAATAAAATATACAATACTCTTTATTGTAAATTCCATTTAGTCAATCGATGCTCACAGAATGCTTTCTGTGATGTTTCCTAAACTCTAATATCCGCAGCCAAACTGTTGCTCCAATTGAAAAATAAGTGTAGTTCCACCATGAAAGTTGGTTGGTATTTTCATTTATGTTAATGAGTTAGATGAAAACGAAGCAATGAAGATATATGTCGAAACTTCAGTTGTTCATCAGTGGCGTGAGAGACTTCTTTGCTAAATCAGATAATGGTGTTTAAATACTCTAAGTATATGTCCTCAATCTTTTTGTGCAATTCACACAAAATAATGGCTACAGACACAACACACTTCTAAGTTTAATCTTTATTTTCACATTTTCTGAAATCTAGACAATCATCAAAACAGTTATCAATCCCTCATTTGTAGTATGTACCAATTTCGAAGGTATAAATTTTCCCGCTGTGGCTAATTTAAAGCCACTAACATGAGTCGTGATGGAAGAGTTGGGCAGAGATGTACAGTAGCACGCCGTTACACAGCATTTCTACCACACAGCTATGAGAGACTTCAATAACCTCAAGAGCTTAAAAAAAAAAAAAAAAGACAGGAAGTGATGAGCTTTTAGTATTTATTAAGAGTCCCTGAGTGGCATAAACAGTTTAGTGCTCGACTACTGCAAGGTTGAAAGGTTGGCAGTTTAAACCCATCCCAAAGTGCCTTGGAAGAAAAGCCTGGCAATCTCCTTCCAAGAGGTCGCAGCTCTGAAAACTCAGTGGAATGTAGTTTTATTCTGTACATATAGGGTTGCTGTGAGTTGGAATCAACTAGACAGCAACTAACAACAACAAGCTTTTTATTCTAACATCATTTATTTAATTGTTAATACACATAAGTTAATTTTAAATAATGGCTGTGGTTGGCAGTCAGCTCTCAAAATTCCTGAAAATTTAACAGCCTGCTCACAAACCCGTACAAGCTCTTTCTAGCACCAAGTCTATGCCACACTTGTCTACCCTCAGACTTCTGCCAGCAATTACAGTTAAATAACAACATGGAGCAAGTGGTGGGTTGGAGGCATCTAAAAACAGCATTTTGGAATGATTTGCACTTAATTCTAAGCTATGAGTAGGATTTGAATAGATTACAGGTAAGTCCAATAAGAGCTGACACCAGTAGTGTAGTGTTTAAGTTCTTTCCATGTATTATCTCATATCAACCTTAGAACATTCTCCAGGAGTGGGTGCTATAGTAGTCCCCCATTTTACAGATAAGAAGACTGAGGCACATGGAGATTTGTCCAGGCTCACAAAGCTAGGACATGGTGGAGCCAGGATTCGAACTTAAAGAGCTCCAGAGCATCCACTCTTAGAGGGTTTTAGAGATGGAGGACATCACCTGAATTTTTATTTAGAAAAAAGAACAAGAGAGAAGGCGTGAGAAAGGGACTTAAGTTTGAGGTTCAAGTTCCCTCTCCCACTGCATCACCCCCACCCCAATTTCTACCGGGGCTGGGTGGGGTTCCCTCTAGAAGACAACCTCTTGGCCCAGCGCCTCCAAGCATCGGGAGAGAGTTTCTCAGGATGTGCTGACTTCTCCAAAAGTACTCTGGTCTCTGTCACCTAGGTGCCCCTTAGAGCACATGTCATCCACAGAGCAAGTTTCTGCACCCCACTTGCCTGAGGTCAGGATGCTGTCAGCTTATGGGCCGAGGGCTGGATTTCCCAGGTAGACATATCCCTCTGAGGGCATTTGGGGAAACTGGAGAGGGTCAGGGCCTGGGGGTTAAGATACCACACCAGGCACAATGATAGTGACTCCCAGGCAGAACCAACCCCAAGTGCTGACTGTGACTGTACACAGGCCAGACAGCAATACAACCTCCATGAGCGCAGAGAGACCTGGCTTTCTGTCCTTTCAGAGGTTCTGGTAGCATCTCAAATGAAAGCTCCACCTGAGTCAAAGGGGGCAGTAGTCTGCCACGCTTCCAGCCAGAGACTGGCAGAAAAAAAAAAAAAAAAATTGGGGTCTGCCAAATCAGTAGCTGTCTGTACCCACGACCATTTAGGAACTAAATCCAGGGCCGCCTCCCTCGGCTCACTGCATTTGATACGTCCTTCAGACTGGAATGTCCCTACCATAATCTAGGTAATTCACATCTCTCCAACACCCATTCACCAATGAGAACTGTTTTTTAACATCTATTAAACTAATTAACGGGAGCCCTGGTGGTGCAAAGGTAGCAGCTGCTAACCAAAATGTTGGTGGTTCAAACCCACTAGCAGCTCCACTGGAGAGAAGATGTGGCGATTTGCTCCCATACAAATTATAGCCTAGGCAGCCCTATGGAGAAGTTCTACTCTCGCCTATAGGGTTGCTATGAGTCGGAATTGACTTGACAGTGCACAACAACATACTAATTAACAAAACCTTAGTATTGATCAGCGATAAAGGTAAGGGAAGCTGTAGCTAACAGTTGCTGCCTCTGAAGATGTATTTCCAATTGATGCAAATGAAAACACCTGGAGTATAGATTAAAACTAGCAAATGAACACATTTTTATCACCCAGTCCACGTGGAGGTTTTTTAGAGCCCACATAACAATACTATAAACCGCAGGAGGCAACTCAGATCCTGTCTGAATTTCTGCCCTGAACCCTGGTCTGTTCCATCTGCCAATTCCTAAGAAGTGCACTGAGTCACAGGGATCTGCTCAAAAGTTTCCTACAGTCACAGTCTGGAGACAATATCCGGTTCCAGGCATGCCAGAGGCCAGAAGAGTTCGCTGCCCTGAGTCTACCCCCAACTCATGGTGACCCTTTGCACAATGATCCTGGACCTTTGTGGTCCGTAGGGTTTCATTGTTTGATTTTTGGAAGGAGATCACCAGGTCTTTCTTCCTAGGCCATCTTAGCCTGGAAGCTCTCCTGAAACCTGTTCAGCATCAGAGCAACACGTGAGCCCGCACTGACAGATGGGTGGTGTCTGCGCACAAGGTGCACTGGCCAAAGATCGAACCAGATCTCAGGCAGCTTATCAAACGTGAGTGTTTCAGGAAAAATTGTAAAAGCCTGAAATGGAAAATGAAACAGTACAAACAAACAAAACCCCCTGAGATTCTTGGGTGTCCTGCCCAGTGTGCTCTTCTAGGGTTTGGGTTTTGTCTCAACCTTTCATTGTCTGAGCTATTTTATAACTTTGCAAGCTGTGGAAAACTGACGGGAATGCAAATGATTATTGTCCGGAGAAATGCAAATGATATCCAATACAACGCAATCGATTATTGGCCGGTGGACATTGAGCAGCTTTGCCAGTTTGCATCTGTTTGTAAATTCATTTCAGATTCTTGATGACCGAGAGATGTGTCCACTCTTTGGATTCCCCTTTGAATCTTACTGGTTTCTTCATTAATTAATGAATTAAACTAAAATCTTTGACCCATGTTCACTTTATATTGGTATGAGAGTCATAATTATACCTTCTTTTAAAACAAATTCTTTTCCATGTGCACACAAATCACTTGGGGGAGGTGCTAATGTACAGATTGTTTCCGAGGTCTGGGGTAGGGCCGAGATTCTGCATTTCTGACAAGTTCCCAGGTGACTCTGCTGTTTCCGGCCCACGGACTCTGCTTGAGTAATGAAGCTTCAGTGTGTTAAATCGTTCTTGTAAAGATTTACTTTAAAATAACCCTGGCTCTATAATGGGTATGTGAATAAGCTAATTATTATCTACATCTTAAAACCAAAAACGAGTTGTTGAGTTTCAACTCATGGTGACCCCGTGTGTGTCAGAGTAGAACTGTGCTCCATGGGGCTTTCAATGGCTGATTTCTTGCAAGTAGATCTCCAGGTCTCTTTTCTGAGGCACCTCTGGGTGGACTCAAATCTCTAACCTTTCAGTTGGTAACTGAGCATATTAACCATTAGCAGCACCCAGGGACTCCTATCTACATGTTAGGTTTGATTCGTTAGCATAAGGAATGTTAAAACTATTTTTAATCGATGAAATTGATTGGTAATCAGGACCCACTGTCCTTACATGAAATAGTAACCAAAACAGGGTTCCCATTTAGCCTGGGCGTGGTTACCTCCAGCAACAGGGATGGGGAGCCCACTAAAAAAAAAAACAACCCAGTGCCATCGAGTCGATTCCGACTCATAGAGACCCTATAGGACAGAGTAGAACTGCCCCATAGAGTTTCCACTACTCCTGTGGAATTCCTGCCTCTTACGGACCCCAGAGACTTGAGCCTGAGCCCTGGGGGGCCTCCTGGGAGCCCGGTCAGCCCCTCCTCAAGCCAGGAGCACTTCGCAGCTGGGTCTATTATGCCGCGAGATTTCCTAGGTTACCATGCCTGGGCAGGTGGGCACCTGCCCCATCTTGGTTTGCTCCTACCTACACAGGCTTGCAGGGGAAATCCTGGTGAAGCACCTTTAGGTTGACATTCTGAACTGTTGTACATCAGCTGTCTCAGCTATGGGCACAACCACTGCAGTTCGCCAGGCTCTGGGGTCTCTCTGGGCTTGTGAGGACCTTCCAGCGTGGGAGCTGGAGAAGGCATGTCAGCTTTGTCACTTCGCTGAGTCTGAGAAGTGACATGTGAAATATCAGGCTCCTTGGCCTGTGTCCAGGGCAGAGTACCAGCAGGCTGGGAGGAGCTTGAGTTGCAAAGTGCTGGCTTGAATCCTCCCTCTGCCACGGATCTGAACAAGGCACTTTCTCACTCCAAGCCTCAGTTTATCCCCCTGCGCTATGGGAACAACAATATTTAGGGCCATGATTGGTGATGAGGCTAAGAGGACAGGAAGGAGGCGAGCATTCTGGTGGGGTTCCTGCTCCTAAAACGCTCCTGCCTTTCTGCATGACGGGCCATTCCTCACCATCCAGGGCTCAGCGGCTAGAGGCCTGCTGAACACCCCCTGTACCCACACCTTTGCCCTGCTTTATTATTTTATAACATCCAGCCCTGAGATTTTTATCTAAGTGTTTTTGCTTCATTTTATCTGCTTCCTCTTCCTGAGAACCGGGACCTTGCCTGTCACCTTCACAGCTGGACCCTGCACTAGGCAGCAGGAGGCTCCCAAAGAGCTGGTGCATAGATGAATGCTCCCAACACCGTGCCTGGCACTTAACAGGTTTGCAAAACCATGGCTTCTTCCCTAAGAGCCTTGGCACAAACAGCAGTCTCTGCTGTGTCTTCTCCCTACCTTTAACCTGGCCTCAGGTGGGTTTTCTGTTCTCTGACAAGCCAGACACACAGAGGAAAACAGTCCTTGCCATTCATTGTTGTCTCAGATTTTCCCAGTAGGCCTAAGCCCAGCCCTTAGGTTTCTGGTGGGGGTGTGGTTCTCTCCCGCAGTGTCCCCAAAGCCATGGAGGAGATGGACTCTGGACAATCAGAGCTGACTGCTGCCTGGTTCTTCAGCCACTGAGTGGGCATTCCGCAGGCTGGGAGCCGTGCCCACGCACGGCAGGAGCAGGACCAGTCCAGTTCTGTCCAGCGCCTGCCAGTTCACTTCACCCGCACAGCCCTGGGAGGTTGGTGTGTTCCCCCATACTGCAGATGAGGAAATGAAGGCTCCGTCTGGTTAAGTGTCCCTTTAACAGAACCAAGTGGAAACCCTGGTGGCATAGTGGTTAAGTGCTACGGCTGCTAACCAAAGGGTTGGCAGTTTGAATGTGTCAGGCGCTCCTTGGAAACTCTATGGGGCAGTTCTACTCTGCCCTATAGGGTCACTATGAGTCGGAGTCGACTCGACGGCACTGGGTTTGGCCTTTTGGTTTTTAACAGAGCCAATGTCTGAGCCCAGGCCCATCTCACTTCCAAAGGTCAGGCCCTCGCCCAATCTAGACACAGAAGGATCTCCCGGCAGAGTGGGGGAAGAGGTCCTGACGGAGGTGGTTCCTTCGGAGCGTGATTTGACCAAAGGAAACTGCGCCCCAAGTGTGCCCTGCAGCCTGGGACAAACCACTTCTCTGAGCAGTGATGGCCTTTCTCAAATGCAAGGATCCCTCAATAGCTTTGCTCTGCTTATAGGACAAAGTCCAAGGTCCTTAGCAGGTCAGTGAAGGCTCCTGGAGAGCCATCATGACCTGCCTTTCCAGAATTATCTCCCCTCGTCACAAGCTACATCCCAGCTCTTTTAAAAGTCCACACATGTGCCTGTATTCTCTACCCTCTCTGCCCCCCAGGCTTTGCTCAGAACTTTGTCCCTACCTGGAAGGCCTTCCACGTCAGCACTGCCTGCTGTCAAAGTCTGGTCCACCTATAAGGTTCAGCTCACATCCCAACCCCAGAGTCCCTTCATTTATCCTCACAGCAGCCCTGTGAAGCAGATATTCTTACTGCCTCCATTTTACAGATGAGAAAACTGAGGCTAGAGGTTAAGTATCTTGCCTGGGATCACAAAGTCATGTCAGTTGATTTGGAGGCATCTAGGTCTCTCTGCCTCACTCCCCTTGCCCCAAAATTCGCTGTACTTGAAGACAGAACGGAAGAGGTAGGGGTTGGCTATCAGAAGAACTGACCCTAAAACAGATGGCTCCTTCTGGGGTGCGGGTTGGTGAAAAGGCCAGCAGGTCCTAAGCCCTGAGGTGGTCTCCAGTGGCCTGTACCCCAGTCCTCTGGCTTTGATGAGGCAGGCCACACTAGATTTTCTGAGGAAAGAATCTGCTCCCTCCTTGTTCCGATCCTAGGAGGAGCAAAATCTTCACCGTGGTGGAAAGGTTGACATTCTGTTGTGTTTATGAGGGTTGACGTGGAAGACAGTAGAAGGGTAGAGGGTTGTGGAAAGCAGATTGGGGCTGATCCAGCCACCTCTGCTCCTGCAGGTTGTCATTTGTTCACTCAGCAAGTGACAGTGGATACTGCCATCTCACACCATAGGGTCAGCTGTCCATACCTTCTTCCAAAGTGGCCACTGCTGGTCTGAGTGTCCAACCCACTTCCTGGACATTCTCCCTTCCTCGCTCACCCTTGCCCACTAAAATGTTGGGAATTTCATCTTCAACCACCTCTCTGTCACTCTCTGCCTTTCCTCTCCTCCTACGCCCTCACCTGCTCTGTCTTCAGTAGGGTTATCCTTAAAGATTACTCCAACTTAGTGTGGGCTCACTCTCTTGCCCCTCCCAGGAGATCTTCCAATCAATTTTACAGGGCAATCCTTTGTTGTTGTTGTTAGGTGCCGTTGAGTCAGTTCCGACTCATGATGACCCCATGTACAACAGAACTTAACACTCCCCAGGCCTGCACCATTCTCACGATTGTTACTATGTCTGAGCCATTGTTGCAGCCACTGTGTCAGTCCATCTAGTTGAGGGTCTTCCTCTTTTTTGCTGACCCTCTACCAAACATAATGTCCTTCTCCAGGGACTGGTCCCTCCTGATAACGTGTCCAAAGCACGTGAGATGAAGTCTTGCCATCCTGGTTTCTAAGGAGCATTCTGGCTGTACTTCTCCCAAGACAAATGTGTTCATTCTTCTGGCAGTCCATGGGCTATTCAATATTCTTTGCCAACAACATAATTCAAGTGTATCAGTTCTTCTTCGGGCTTTCTTATTCATTGTCCAGCTTTCGTATGCATATGAGGTGATTGAAAATATCATGGCTAGGATCAGACACAAGTTAGTCCTCAAAATGACATCTTTGTTTCCAACACTTTAAAGAGGTCTTTTGTAGCAGATTTGCAATACGTCCTGATTTCTCGACTGCTGCTTCCGTGGGTGCTGACTGTTGATCCAAATGAAATGAAATCCTTGACAACTTCAATCTTTTCTCCATTTATCATGATGTTGCTTATTGATCCAGTTGTGAGGATTTTTGTTTTCTCTGGGTGAGGTGTAATCCATACTGAAGGCTGTAGTCTTTGATCTTCATCAGTAAGTGCTTCAAGTTCTTTTCACTTTTAGCAAGCAAGGTTGTGTCACCTGCATACCGCAGGTGGTTAATGAGTCTTTCTCCAATCCTGATGTTGCGCTCCTCTTCATATGGTCCAGTTTCTGAAATTGCTTACTTAGCATAGAGATTGAGTAAGTATGTGAAAGAACACAACCCTGACACACACCTTTCCCACTTACCATGGAGAAATGTGTTGATAACGGTGGAATTTCAGGCATCTCGGAGTCAGACTTGTGAGCTGTATCTGGCCTCCCTAGGCTTCAGCAGACCAGGAATTTGGCATGTTTAGGAAGCTGTAGATTTATTCTCTGTACCTGGAGACTAAAAGAAGCCATGTCTGCTTGGCAGTATGCAGGTCTGGCTTCTTCTCGGCTCATGGAAAACTACCGAGATTGAGATTTACGAGACCTCAGCGAAGTCAGATAAGATGGGCTGAGCATTAAAAAGCCACGCTTCTCTCCCCTGCTGACTGTCCCTCCACGCTGGCAGCTGGCAGAAGAGCAGGCACCTTGGTAACTAATACTGTGTGGGAGTGGCAGGGGTGGCAAACTCACATGCCTGCAGGAACAAAGCAAACACAGTAAGAGTGTGGAGCAGGCTGGAGTAAACAATAGGGAGTGGTGGGGACTGTGGCAACTGGAGCTTCCTGATGTGCCTACTGTCATTCCAAAAAAAAAAAAAAGTTCTGGTCCTTAGGCTGTATTAATACATGACAGTTTCCGAAGCTCTTTTCCATGTGGTTTTATTGAATTATCATCTCCTTTTCTATCAGCTGTTCCTTGGAAACCCTCTGGGGCAGTCCTACTCTGACCTGTAGGGTTGCTATGAGTTGGGATAGACTCGACGGCAACTGGTTTGGTTTCATTTTGGGTTTTTCCTGACAGTAATCGTTCCTATTGACAGATGGGGAAACCAGACCTTACCAAGCTTAAAACATTCTCCTGAACTCATTTCAGACAGTGATTTATGGGAAGTGGCTTGAAGATATGCAGAGAAATTTCTCTGCTGTCTAATTTTTCATTCATCATCAGGTCTGAAGTTGATATGCAACTATCTAAGTCAATCATTAGAATCGTGCCTTCCCCTGACCCTGGCTCCTCATTTAACACGTCACACACGCGCGCGCACACACACACACACACACACCCCCCACAGTAGTTCCCCTCCATTTTGCGTGAGCATACACCACTGCTCACTCTCCCCCATCAGAGGATTGGGCAAGGGGGGCCAGAGGACTGTGGTCACTGATGAGAGAGAAAGGCCTGAGAGGGGCTATAAGGCCTGGAGGACAAGGTGCTTTGAGAACTTCCCAGGTCCCTCGCCCCCACACCAGCCCCAGGCTCACCCACAGGAAGGACAGTTAGTCATGGAGGCACCCTCTCAGGTGGCAGCATTCAAACCGGCCTAAACAGGCCAAAAAACCCAACCCACTGCTGTTGATACTAACTCATAGCAACCCTGTAGGACAGAGTAGAACTGCCCCCATAGTGTTTCCAAGGCTGCAAATCTCTATGGAAGCAGGCTGCCGCGTCGTTCTTCTGTGCAGCAGCTGGTGGGTTTGAAACGTTGACCTTTCAGTTAGCAGTCAAGCACTTAACCACTGTGCCACCAAATCTCCTCCTAAAACCTGCCTACAGCCTCTGAATTCACTGGGAAATGTTTTCTTTCTTTATCACAATACAGTGATATGGGGATCCCCGGTGGCGCAATGATTAAGTGCTTGACTGCTAACTGAAAGGTTCGTGGTTTGAACCCACCTGTGGCTCCACAGGGGAAAGACCTGGCCATCTGCTCCCGTAAAGATTACAGCCTAGAAAACCCTATAGGGCTGTCCTATTCTGTCACAAGAAGTAACTATGAGTGGAAATAGACTCGGCAGCACCTAACAACAACATAAAATAGAGAAGAATAGAACTAAAACAATACAGTGATATGGAGCTAACAATAATAACTGCTAAGGCCAGACATGGAGCTAGTGAAGCTTGACTCCACAGCTGCTCCTTGGGAATCCTATGGGGCAGTTCTACTCTGTCCTATAGGATCGCTGTGAGTTGGAATCGACTTGAAGTCGATGTGTTTTGGACGGCCAGAGACAATTCTGCATGATTTAAGTATGTTCACTCGCATAGTTCTCGCAATGAGGTGCCTATGAGGTGCCCATTTTACAGGGGAGGTGACTGAGGTACAGCTCATGCTTACACAGTAATTAATAACTAAACAGGATGTATAAGAGACAAAAGCTGCTCCTCGGTTCCCAGCATGGCAAAAAATACCCATCAAGCCATCCATGGATTCATCTCCTAAACCCTGTTTCCCAGGCACTATGCTGGGTGCCAACTTTACAGTAGGCACAGAGGCCTAGAAGCCCTGTTACCGTGAACAGTATGACAAGTGATACATGCAAAATATAGACTGAGGGAGCCCAGAGGTGTCTGGGAAAGTCCAAGGAGGCTTTCCAGAGGAGGTGACATTGAGCAGAGAAGAGGCATTCCTCAAAGTGGGAACAGCAGATGCAAAGCCCAGGCAGGTATGAGACCTGTGTCACGTGTGTGAGGCACTGGGAGGCACAACCTGGCAGGCAGGGCAGGGGAGGACCAATGGGGTTTGGGATTATGTATAGGGAAAGGTAAACTTTTGAATTCTGTCCCACGCCAGTTGGGAAGTAATGGAAGGAGTGTGGGGCTGGCTGTTTAAAAATATTTTATTTACATTTTTTGATAGGTTCAACATTCAAAACGAATGAAAGGTATACAGCAAAAGCTTTCCTTCCATTCCATCCCCCAGCCATCCAATTCCCTCCACAGGAGCAACCAATCTCATGAGTTTTTTTATGGGCCCTTCAGAGGTCTTTAATGCCGTTATAAACGATCTCTCTCTTCTTGTTACGTGTTTTTAGCACCCTCTTTATCCATTTATACACCTTGATTTTTTCACATTGAGAATTGATCTTGGGATTCTTGTCTATCAGTCCGTAAAGAGCTGCCTGATTTTTGCATGGCTGCATCACATTGCCTGGGGGAGACAGGTCTACTTTATTTAACCAGCCCCTTATTGAACGACATTGTTTTCCACTTACCTTTTGCTTTTATGGTAAATCGTGCCATAAATAATGTTATACATATGCAATACTCTCCACGTACGAATAAATCTAAGGAAAGAATTCCTAGAAGTGCAATTACTGGGGCCAAGGACACATACAATTTAATTTGCATTTTTAAGATGTATTTTTATTGAAGTTTAACTTAAAAAGGCAAAGTATAACACATATAAATGTACAGCTTAATAAACTGTGTACGTGTGTACCACCCATGTAACCACTGCCCGGATCAAGATACAGACTGCAGCTGGTGGGTGTTGTCGAGTGGATTTTCGACTCATAGAGACCCGACGTGACAGAGTAGAACTGCCCTATAGGGTTTTCTAGGCTGTAATTTTTATGGGACTAGATCTCCAGGTCTTTCTCCCACAGAGTGACTGGGCAGGTTCAAACCTCCAACCTTTCAGTTAGTAGTTGAGCACTTAACTGTTGTGCCACCAGGGTTCCTGCTAGGATATAGACTACTACAGAACATTTTCAGCGCCCCCAAATGTCCCTCTCATGCTTTGTCCCAGTCAATATCCACCCCCCAATGTAATGAACTAATCTCACCTCTATCACCACGGATTGGTTTTGCCTGTTTGTGAACTTTGTATAAAGACAACCACAAAGAATATACTCTTTTTGTGTCTGTTTCCTTTTTTTCAGCCTTATGTGGGTGAGATTCATCCACGTCGTTGTGCGTAACTGTGATTCTTCTTTCTTTCTCCTCGCTGGTCGGTGTCCCATAGTATGAGTACATCACGATTTGTTTACCCAGTCCACTGTTGACGGGCATCTAGGTTGTTTCTGGTTTTAGGCTATTAAAAACAAAGGTGCTATAAACATTCTTTTGGGGGACATTACAACCGATTTCTATTGGGTATATGCCTAGGAGTGGAATTGGTATGTACAATTTTAATTTGGATGGATATTATCAAATCGCCCTCCATGGTATTGGCACCAAGTTACCCCCCGGAGGGGCAGGGAAGGCCTGTTTCCTTGTTCTGTACATGAAGTTCCTGGGATGGAGTCAAGGACAATAAAAGAGTGCAACCGCCAGCTCCAGCAGTTATAAGAAAATGCTTTGTGAACCCTAAAGCCCCACTCGGGGGAAGAGATCATGACTTTGCCAATGTGGCTCACCAGAAGGATCAGGTCAGTGAAACTCAATCCCCCCCCACCCCGCCCCCGAGAAACATCTTTAGCTGATAATAATAACCCTTACGTTTACGTAGCCCTCTGGCCTTTCTAAAGCACTTTGGCATGCCCTAGTGGTTCTCAGCCTTCGTGCACATTAGGGTCCTCTGGGGAATTTTCAAGATATGCCAATACCAGGGTCCCACCCCCATGATTCTGGTTTAATTAGTCTGGGATGGGGCCTGGGCTTTGGTATTTTATGAGATCCTGGGCTAATACTAGTGTGCAGCCAGGCCTGAGGGCCACTGCTGCTCTGTCTTACATCATCCTCACAGCAACCCTCTGAAATGGGAGAAACCCATAAGGTGCTGGCAGCGGGGTAGGCAGGGGCTATAAACTAGTATTACAGTATAACAGTAACATTTGACTCTGTGCCAGGAGCAGTGTAAATATGTTATTGTCCTCATCTCATTTAATACCATATGAAAACGGCATTACAACTATCACACCCAGCTGGTCAGTGGCAGTGTTGGGTCTAGAGCACAGGCTGTCTCACTGCAGAACAAGCGCACACATTGGTGCCTGCCTCCATGTCCTGACTCCCATTAAACCCCAAAACCTACTGCTGTCAAGTCAATTCTGACTCATTGCAACCCTACAGGACAGAGTAGAACTGCCCCATAAGGTTTCCAAGAAGCGGCTGGTGGATTCGAACTGCCAGCCTTTGGGTTCCAGCTGATCTCTTAACCACTGCACTGCCAGGGCTCCTCAACTCCTATCAGGGCTAGAAAAAGGAACAAAAGGAAATACACCAAAATGTTGAAAATGTATCTTTGGTTAATAAGAGTACGGGTAACGTTTTCTTCTGTATGTTGTTGCTGGGTGCCCTAGGATCTATTCCGACTCATAGGTACCCTATAGGACAGAGTAGAACTGCCCCATAGGGTTTCCTAGGCGGTAAATCTTTACAGGAACAGACTGCCAGGTCTTTTCTCCCACAGAGCGGCTGGTGGGTTTGAACTGCCAACCTTTCAGTTAGCAGCCTGGAGCTTAAACGTTGTGCCACCAGGGCTCCTTTTCTTCTATATACTTTTCTGTACTTCTCAAGTTTTTAACCAGTGAACATGTATTATAATCACAAGCAAATAGAAGTCCTTTTGAGAAGTTGATGTGAATAGCGTGACCATTTTCCGGATAAGCAAATGGAGTCCAAGAGCCTTTGAAGTGAATCGGTGACAGAATTGGGGCCCCAACCTGTCTTCTGAGTCCCACCCAGTGCTCAGGACCTCTTAGGAGGTGAACAAGCTTTAACTCTGGGTTAGGGCTCTGGAAAGGTGTGGTGAGAAAACGTCCCAAAATCAAAATTGCTGCATTGTCTTAATTGGACTGTAGAGAATATCCAAGAAATAGAGAATTGAAAATAAAACAAAATAACCTCAAATCTCATATAAACACTGGCAAGCTTGGGGGAATATTCTTCCAGACAAGTCTGTGGCCATAAATACTCATATATATCCAGATGACCATACCTTTCCAGCCTTGGGTCATGCTATAAATATGCAGTTTTTAACTTAATAATATGTCACGGGCATGTCGATGAGGAGAGATACCCGTCAGCCTTTGAAAGGCTGCATTGTATCATATAGACGTGCCATAAAATATTTAGCCGTTCTCCTGGTGATGGACGTGTGGGTTGTTTCCAACCACATTTTGTTTTAAATGTGTTGAAAAATGAACATTCTAGTATAGTCCTACAAAAAATTCTGCAGTAAAGTTTTTTTTTTTGTGGGCTTATTTTAGAAGAGTGAACAGTGCCTGAATTTGAGTGTGTGCATGGGTTGAATTTAATTTAAATAATTTAAAGAGCGTTAACACCACAGAGATTTTATCAAACCTTCTCTCTCTTTCTCTCTAGACACACACACACACACAGATTTTGCAGGTAAGGTGTGGTTGCAAACCCCTCTTGAGTAGAACTGGGCAGAGCTGCCTGGTGGAGACCTCACAGGCAACAAGCCAAGGTCAGGTGCTGTCTGCCAGCTTGGGTTGTGAGTCCACAGTTGGTTCTTAACAAATGCCTGTAGGCAATGACAAAAACACACACACACACCCTGGCAGATCTCCCTCTCTCTGCAACAAGGCACTGGGCCAGTCATGGGATCTGCGTGTCAGGAGGCAGGAATAATTGAATGGCTGAGGGCATTAAGTCCTTGATTAAACTGGTTGTTCATTTGAAGGGACAATTAACCCAGCTAATATTCCAGGCCAGCCCAGCAGGCCCGTTCCCATTAAAGAATACATTGAGCAGACAATAAAATGACCGCCTCACCCTTATGAAGGAGAGAAGGGCTCTGGGGTCCTTAACCGAGGCCTGCTGCCCAAATCAAGCTGGGGCCATGGATACTCCAGAAAGAGGGACTCCAAGTCCAGCCAGCTGGGTGTCAGGTGTGTTCAGCTTGAGTTTCTAAACAGAAGAAGACGTTTCTTCTGGGCAAAGTTTCTCTCAGAGATGAAATGGCCTCTCCCTCTGTGTTACGGACTGAATTATGTCCCCCCAAAATATGTTTTGTAAATCCTAACCTCTAAGCATGTGGTTATAATCCCATTTGGTAATGGGTTGTCTTTGTTATGTAAATAGGCAGGATTTGTGTAGAGTGTATCTTGAGTCAATCTCTTTTGAGATATAAAAGAGATTAAACAAGAAGCGAGCAAGCAGAAATGGAGGAAGAGAGAAGCCAAGCCACATGAAGATTGCCCAGAAGCAGAAGTTCAGAACAGACAGGAACACTCCCCCAAGGCCAACAGAGGAAAAAAAAGCCTTCCCCTAAAGCTGGTGCCCTGAATTAGGACTTCTAGCCTCCTAAATTGTGAGAAAATAAATTTCTGTTTGTTAAAGCCATCTGCCTGTGTATTTCTGTTACAGCAGCACTAGATAGCTAAGACACTCCGATTGACTTTGTTACATCTACATACAATGGTTGGAGCTTCAACAGTGACCTTGTGACCATGTGAAAACCTCCCTGGCTCTGCTCTACCTCTAGACTTCTTACTATTTCACAGCTTTCTTATTGTTTAAACCATTTGGGCTGGAGTTCTTTGTTTCAAGCAGCGGAAAGCATCCAGATTGATAAAATGGATCCTTCTAATTATCCACCGGCTTGGAGAAGTGAAAGTGATGAAGGAAGGAGACAGGGAAGAGCTTTCCTCGCCTCCCTCTTCCAACGGCTGATGCCAATCACAGGGTAAGGCTACCCCTCCCCCCCCACCACGAGAGCTCATGTTCCCAATTTCCTGGATCCTAGAAGATTGTATCTGGTATCTGTGCTTGTTCTGGCTCTGGGGGTTTGGCAACAGAGGTGACAGTGCTGGACGAGCAGGGGAGGGAGCCAGGGCCTGGGCCCAATGACTTAGGTTGGGCAGGGCCAGAGTACTGGCTGGCCAGCTGTAGTGCTTGGCCAGGGATCCCAACAGGCTGGCAGAGATCAAGAGAGGGCAGGATTAGAAGTAGGTAGGCAGCTTAGTGGGCCATCCCAGGCGCTTCAGAGATGAGTAGACATAACTCCTATGATGGAAGCATGGGAGCTTTGCATAGATCTTCAATAACACTGTTATTGCACCTGTGAGGTAGATACCATTACCCCATTTCACAGATGATGGAACTGAAGGTTCTCCCAAAGCACATGTTTAGAAGATGAAATAGACTAAAATCCAAGATTGGGCAACACCAAAGCTCTTAACCATCATTTGTCAGCTTATTCACCCACTCATCCATCCATCCACCCTTCCACCCGTCCACCCCCCGCCCCCCTATCCATCCATGCATCCATCCATCCATGCATCCATCCATCCATGCATCCATCCATCCATGCATCCATCCATCCATGCATCCATCCATCCATGCATCCATCCATCCATGCATCCATCCATCCATGCATCCATCCATCCATCCACGCATCCACGCATCCACGCATCCACGCATCCACGCATCCACCCATCCACCCATCCACCCATCCACCCATCCACCCATCCACCCATCCACCCATCCACCCATCCACCCATCCACCCATCCACCCATCCACCCATCCACCCATCCACCCATCCACCCATCCACCCATCCACCCATCCACCCATCCACCCATCCACCCATCCACCCATCCATCCATCCATCCATCCATCCATCCATCCATCCATCATCTATTCCTCCATTCATTTTGTTATCTGAGCATATGTCCAGTACCAAGCACTGCACCATGTGCCAGGAACAGAATGATGACAGTCACGGTCCCTGGCTTCTTGGTGTACTTAGTGGGCAGTGCCACTATAGGATCACGTTCTGGCTGAGCATTCTCTTACACCGCCCAGACAGGATTTACAAAGAAACCTGGATTCTGAGAGCCTCTGGAATGTTCCGAGCCACCCTCAGCATAAGATCACAGACCATATGGTAGGTTTGAGTCTTAGCCCTTTATACTTACTGCCAGGTGTCCTTGGGCAAGGCACTCCCCACTCCAAGGCCTCAGTTTCCTCATCTGCTGAGCTGGGGGAAAAAAACAAAACAAAACACTGTAAAGTTCTCTTCACAGAGGTGTTGGGAGCATAAAGGCAAATAATTTTCTCAATGAGCTTTGTAAACTCCAACATTTTAGGCAAATGTCAAACAGCAAATCCATTTGCCCCATGTTTGAGGAAATGGTCTTCTTTTGATATGATCAGCAAGTCTCAGGTAGGAATAACTTTCAAAGGCTTCTTTGTCATGAGTTTTATGCTTGTCTTGCCACACACGGTTCAGAACCCACTGGAGCCCCTATGGGCCTGTGTCATATGTCTGCCATCACAAGGAAAGGGAGGCTGAAGCCTGGAATGGGTGAGGTGTGGGCCCAGGTTGCTCAAGGACATGGCTGTGGCTCTAGACACCCGTCCACAGATCTTGCCCCAACACAGAGCTGGCCTGTTGGCTGCAACAGGAGAGGGACTGAGCGGGGCCGGTTGGCCTCTGGGTGCTGCTACTGCCTGGCTCCCCCAGGAGGGTGCCAACGATGAGTAGGTTTCCTTCTAGACATAAAAAAAAGCACTGTGACTCCCTGGTGGCTCTGGGGTGGGTCAGCCCTCCAGAGAGGAGAGAGGCTGAGCTTCCACAGTTTGACTTACAGCAAAGGGGCCCCTGTTGCAGGGTCCACGGGAACGAAGCCTGTGCCTTTCACTTCCTTTGAGATGCTGGTGCCTGTTCCACCTTGTGAGGTGCCACCTGAGGGGTGTCTCTAAAGCCTGTACCCCTTTGTGCTACAGAATTGCTCTACGCCTCAGAGAAGACTGTTGCAGTGGGCTTCACAGAAAGCAGCGACACATTTTCCACCTTCTGCTGGCTTTGACATTTTACACCTGACCTGTCTATGGCTCAGGCAGTTTGTCAGCTTGAAGGTCCTTGGACGCTCCTTTCTGAATGGCAAGTGAGAAGGAAGCCCTGCTCCTGCCCTGTGTCACCTGCTGATGTCACCCAGGTCCTGGGCACTGGAGGGCAAAAGGTGAGGACTTCTTCACAGTATCTCTCCTCTTGATTTTCCAGGAAATGACACATGGGGTCAGGGTGGGAGGGGGAAGGGAGTGAGGACTTCTTCACAGTTTCTCTCCTCTTGATTTTCCAGGAAATGACACATGGGGTCAGGGTGGGAGGAGGAAGGGAGTGATAATAGATTGTATTCAAACATAGGACTTAGACTTAAAAATATAGAGCCCAGAATAATTGCTTCCCAATCTGTCTCTCTCTCTCTCACACACACATACATTAATCTGTATTTGCAGGTAAAAGGAGCCTTGTAGTATGTGTATAGGTAGGTTCTCTACGAGTGTGGTGGAAGCATGTGTATATGTGTCTCTGTACACATGTATGCACGTGGATACACGTGTATACATGTCTTTGTATACATGGGAAATGCTAATGTGGGCTCACACATATACCTGTATGTTGGCGTGGATACAAGGTGGTCAGGACATGTGAATGTGTTCCCATGGGGAAGGGGTTCCTTTAACCCATGTTGCCAAGTCGGATACCGGGGTTTGCAGAGCAGAAGCCCCCTGTGGGCAGGGAGTTGGCCTGCTTGGGTTCTGGGGCCCAGACAGGTGTACAGAGGCACCTTGTCATCTCCATCAGTGAGGAGGTTGAGGCAATCTTAAATTCCTGGAAGGGGAACTTCCTGTTTTTACAGAATCTATAGACTCCTGGGCTGACAAGCCTGATATTTAAAGGCTGAAAATCCCAATCTTGTAACAAGGTAAAGGCTGGCTTTCATTTATCTCTATTAATGGCATTTACAGATGGTTTATTTATTAAAGGGAGTAGAAAAGAAAATAAGCCCCTAAAACCTCATGTCACTAAGATTTATCTGATATTAAGGTTGAGGATATCCTGAGCAAGAATGGTGGTTTAGGAAATGCAGAAATAAACTTTTCCATACCAAAGAATCAATAGCCTGCACTCAGTCTGCGACACAAGGCAGTTATGCGTACAGCGTTCTGGAGTCCAGAGAGCTCGATGTCTAAGAAGGTGTGTGTGTGTGTGCGTGCGTGTGTATGTGTGACCTCAGACATGTCCCCTCTACTCCCAGACCTCAGTTTCTGCCTGTGGAAAATGTAGGGCTGAGACTAACTGAGCCCTGGTTTCTGGCTGGCACTGGCATGCTGTCTTAGTTATCTAGTGCTGCTACAATAGAAATACCACAAGAGGGTGGCTTTAACGAACAGAAATCTATTTTCTCACAGTTAAGGAGGCTTGTTGCTGTTGTTGGGTGCCGTTGAGTCAGCTCCAATTCATAGCGACCCTATGCACAACAGAACGAAACACTACCCAGTCCTGCGCCATCATTACAATTGTTGTTATGCTTGAGCTCATTGTTGCAGCCACTGTGTCAATCCACCTCATTGAGGGTCTTCCTCTTTTCCGCCCACCCTGTACCCTGCCAAGCATGATGTCCTTCTCCAGGGACTGATCCCTTCTGACAACATGCCCAAAATATGTAAGACGCAGTCTTGCCATCCTTGCTTCTAAGGAGCATTCTGGTTGTACTTCATCTAAGACAGATTTGTTAGTTCTTTTGGCAGCCCATGGTGTATTCAATATCCTTCGTCAACACCACAATTCAAAGGCGTCAACTCTTCTTCGGTTTTCCTTATTCACTGTCCAGCTTTCACATGCATATCATACAATTGAAAATACCATGGCTTGGGTCAGGCGCACCTTAGTCTTCAAGGTGACATCTTTGCTCTTCGACACTTTAAAGAGGTTCTTTGCAGCAGATTTACCCAATGCAGTATGTCTTTTGATTTCTGGACTGCTGCTTCCATGGCTGTTGATTGTGGATCCAAGGAAAATGAAATCCTTGACAACTTCAATCTTTTCTCCATTTATCATGATGTTGCTCATTGGTCCAGTTGTGAGGATTTTCAGTTTCTCTATGTTGAGGTGCAATCCATACTGAAGGCTGTGGTCTCTGATCTTCATTAGTAAGTGCTTCAAGTCCTCTTCACTTTCAGCAAGCAAGGCTGTGTCATCTGCATAACACAGGTTGTTAATGAGTCTTCCTCCAATCCTGATGCCCCGTTCTTCCTCATATACCCCAGCTTCCCGTATTATTTGCTCAGCATACAGATTGAATAGATATGGTAAAAGAATACAACCCCGACACACACCTTTCCTGACTCTAAACCAATCAGTATCCCCTTGTTCTGTCCGAACAACTAACTGCCTCTTGATCTATGTAAAGGGTCCTCATGAGCACAATTAAGTGTTCTGGAATTCCCACTCTTCACAGTGTTATCCATAGTTTGTTATGATCCACACAGTCAAATGCCTTTGCATAATCAATAAAACACAGGTAAACATCCTTCTGGTATTCTCTGCTTTCAGCCAGGATCCATCTGACATCAGCAATGATATCCCTGGTTCCACGTCCTCTTCTGAAACTGATCTAAATTTCTGGCAGTTCCCTGTCGATATACTGCTGCAGCCGTTTCTGAATGATCTTCAGCAAAATTTTGCTTGCGTGTGATGTTAATGATATTAAGGAGGCTAGATGTGTGAATTCAGAGCAGAGGCTCTGGGGAAGAGAAGGCTCTCTCTTTCTCTGTCCACTCTGGGGGAAGGTTCTTGTCTCTTTTCAGCTTCTATTGCTAGGTCTTTTGGCGATCATGTGGTGTTTATCTTCCCCTCCATCTGTGTTTCCTTGCTTAATCTGCTCTTTTATATCTCAAAAGAGACTGATTTAAGACACACCCTACACTAATACTACCTCACTAATATGACAAAGACAACCCATTCCCAAATGGGATTATAACCAATCAAAACCTGTTATTGTTTTGTGGATTTCTACTCATAGCAACCCTACAGGATAGAGTAGAACTGCCCCACAGAGTTTCCAAGGAGTGGCTGGTAGATTTGAACTGACTTTTTTTGGTTAGCAGTCAAGCTTGTAATCACTGCGCCAGCAGGGCTGCAGATTATAACCACAGGTATAAAAAAACCAAACTCATTGCCATCAAGTTGATTCCAACTCATAGTGACCCTACAGGACAGACTGGAACTGCACCATAGAATTTACTAGGCTGTAAATCTTTACAGAAGCAGACTGCCACATCTTCCTCCCATGGAGCAGCTGGTGGGTTTGAACCACCGACCTTTCAGTTAACAGCGGAGTGCTTACCTCTGCGCCACCAGGGCTCCTAACCACAGGCATAGGGGTTAGGATTTATAACATATATTTTGGGGGAACACAATTCAATCCATAGAGCGTGCTAAGCTCTACTGTTGTGGCTCTGACAGGTAAAATCTTTGGTCTCTTCCTTGTCCCCTAGAAGTTTGCCCTGCCTCTGAATCCTTGAGCAGTGTTCAGTCCTTCCTGCTGCCCCCACAGAAGGCCTGGGGCCTTTGCCACTGTCATGTACTCAGCCATCTCTCCCCTAAAACCTCTGTGACCTTGGAACAGTCCCTTTTTCCTTCTGGAACTCAAGCAGGAACACGAAGTGGCTGACAGGCACTCTGGCTTTGACATTCCCAACATGCAGGTCACCTGCCTTCAAGGGTGGGTGGGAGCTACAATACAGGTGAGGGCTGTCACACACACACAGAGCTCCTCTTCAGACTGGATGCTCCCTGAGGGCAGGGACAAGCACGTCAGAGTCCCTGCTCCCAGCACAGGGCCTCGCTCCAAACGAGGCTCTGCAGGAGGGCAGTGTGGAGGTGGCAGGTTGAATCAGCTGAGGCTCTGCGGCCAAAACCTGTGTCTTGGAGCTTCCCTCACCCCTGCCCCCAACACCCCACCATGCCTCAGATTTAAGACTCAGAACTGTCTCTCTTAACCTTGCCTGCACCGTGGAATCACCTGGGGAGCCTTTAGAAATAATGGTGCCCAGGCCTCCAGACCAAGTAAATCAGTATCTCTGAGGGTGAGGCCCCGGCCTCTGCATTTTCAACATCCTCTGGATGATTCTAAAGCACAGTGAGGGCTGAGAAGCAGCAGAGGCCAGAGAACCTCCTAGCACACTCCAAAAACCAAAAAAACCAAACCCAGTGCCAACAAGTCGATTCTGACTCATAGCAACCCTATAGGACAGGGTAGAACTGCCCCGTAGAGTTTCCAAGAAGCAACTGGTGGATTCGAACTGCCGACCCTTTGGTTAGCAGCCGTAGCACTTAACCACTACACCACCAGGGTTTCCTAGCATACTCAGCAGACCAAATCTCACAGAGCCGGCATGGAAGGTCTTCAACCTCCACGTTTCCTGGTGAGCTCAGATGATACAGATGCCAGCGGCCATTCTAGAGGTTCTGAATCTGGAGGTCTGGCCTGGACCTGGAAGTCTGCTTTTTGCATCAGCTCCCAGGGCCCTGGGTCCTTTTTGCAGCCAACGCCGGGAGGCCTCAGTAGCAGAGTTATGTAGGATGACGTGAGTCCCCCTCCTGTGAGGTCCACAGGCTGCTTTAAAACAAATGCCAGCAGTGGTAGGGAAAGCATAGCTTCCCTCCTGCCTTCTCTGCAACTCTGAGACGGACTTTCAAAACCAAATCTGATTCTGTTTTTTCTTCCTTCAGTGGCTACCCGTGGTCTGATGATGAAGCCCCGGATCCCTAACCCAGCATGTGAAGACCTGCAGAGTCTGGCCTGGGCTTCAGTTGCAGCCCCTCACCGCTGGGCCAGGGCTTTTCACGGGTAGCTCTGTCTGCTGGGATACTTTCACCGCCGGGGTCTGCACTTGACCAGTTAAATGCCTGCTGGTCCCGGATATCCCAAAACCCCAGCAGGCCCAGGTGGCCCATCTCCTTCCCACAACTCCCAGAGTCCCAGGCATGAATCCTGCATTCTCTACCAAATCGCACCTTCCACGGGGCCAGAGACTGGGTAGTCTTTGTTCACCCATCTACACTGTAACTCTCATGGCTACACAGGGCTTGCCATATAATAGGTGTTCAATAAATATTTGCAGAATGAATAAATGACGCAAAACAAACATACACTTACTCAGTCTCCATGACTCTTACCCTGTTCCCCTGAATAGGTTTTCCGGCTTCACTGAGTTAACCCCAAGGGGGGCGTGTAATTGAGGATACTTGGAAGGTGCAGAGTGCCAGTTACGCCGTGTGTGTGTGTGTGTGTGTGTGTGTACATGGATATGTGTCTACGTGGGTATGTGTGTGTGCATGGGTGTGAATGTGCACATGTATGCATGAGCATGTACAAGTGTGAATGGGTGTACGTGTGCATATGGGTACATCCATGTGTGTGCATGTGGGTTGCATGTGTATGTGCATACTGTATATGATAAGTAGAGGCTGCGTTTAGGTGGGACTCGGAGACGTCTTACCCATGGCCTTTTTCCAGCAGTCACCAAATGGCCCCTGGGAGTCAGGTTTGGCTCCCTGTAACAGGGCCCCTCCACCAGCTGCCTGCCAGGTATGGCCGCACTCAGAGCCTGCGTGAGGATGGGAAAGGGAGAAAGGCTGCGTGAGGATGGGAAATGGAGAAAGGCTGCCTGGCGTTTGACTGCAGAGGGTTTGAGAGTAATGGAAAGAGCGTGATTCCACAGACTGACTGGGATGGGTTCAAACCCAATCCCTTTTCTTTCCTCACCAGCTTTGTGACCCTGGGCAGTCCCGCATTGCCCTACTTGGTCCCATGGGAAAGTGCTAGGACCCACCTAGCTGGGGAGTGTGCTGCCTGGTAGAATCAGGTGGTGAGGCCTCCTGCTTTGCTTTCACCAACTCAGAGGAGACCTTTCCACAGACACTGTCTTCTCCTTGATCCCAGCATAGCCCAGCAAAGGGCAAGGTACACAGTAGGTGTTTAATAAAACCTTGTTGGTTTGATGTGGCACTTAGCCCAGAGGTCAGCACATAGTAGGTACTCAATAAACGTTCTTGTTGTTGTTGTGTGCCATCGAGTCAATTCCCCAGGAAAAAGCAGAGCAGCCCACAGGGTTTCCTAGGAGGCAATCTTCACAAGAACAGGTCATCAGGTCTTTTTTCCTGTTGGGGGGTTCAAACCACCAATCTCTCAGTTAGCAGCTGAGCACTTAAACGCTGCTCTACCAGGGCTCCTTCCATAAATGTTAGTTCTCTTGAAACAGTGCTTGCCTGAGTCTCAGGGGTGTGGGCTCATAGCTCAGCTCAGCGAATGCGCGTGCGCGTGCGTGTGTGTCTGTCCCTGTGGCCTGGAGAAAGCACGTGCCCTTTTTCTGGGCCCCAGTCTCTTCTGGGTCAAAGGAGGGGGCTGGCGCCTGCCCTGCTTTGCTCCTTCCAAATGTTAAGTTTTGTCTGGGCCCAGACCGCTCTGCCCGGGGGTGGCAGGGGCCTGGCCGGATGGCGCGGATCCAGGTGCTGGCTGACAGCACCCATCTGGCTGCGTTCCTGGCCTGCAGGAAGGGGAGCAGCGTGTTCCCTTCTTACCTGCCGATAATAGAAATCTCCTCCTTCAATTGAGCTGTTTCCTTCTTTTGCCCTAAGCTATGAGGAGTAGATTGGATGAAAATTATCAAGCCTCCTCATCTAGAATAAATATTCTTGAAATGGAGCAAGTTATAAATAAGCAAGCAGCAATATCCTGCATTATGAATATATAATTTCCATCGTTAATAGCTGACTAGGCCCCAGGGACTGTCTGAAAATGGCCTGTCTGGCCCTGATATTTTATGCTTAAAAAAAAAAAAGCCCCCTCCAGCTTTTGTTTCTTGGCTGTTGAATAGTTAACTCCCAGAGGAAATGACAGTCAAGAGTCCCAGGGAGCCCATGTACCAAGGGCAGGTGCTTTAAAAAAAAAAAAAAAAAAAGAACAGAGGATGCAAAGCTTCACATGGGATCAGGGGGCCAAGAGTAGAAGGGGTGGCTCAGCTTAGCTCACCCCCGTGCCCCCATATTTTACAGAATAGGAAGTGGAGGCCCAGAGAGGGAGTGACTGGCCCAAGGTCACACAGTGATGAATTCTATTCTAGAAGTCTAGAATGCAGGCCTGACAGATTCACCAGACTGTTGGCTTGTTTTCTACTCCAACAGGCTGCCCTTCAAAGTCAACAGGAGACCCTGGGGTTGTAAACTCTGCAGTCCTCAGAATCTCACCCGAGTGACTGACAAGGAGGGTTGCTTTCAGGAGAAAACCCAGGCCCTGGATGAGGGGAGCCACCTTGACTCAGAGGCAAGACTGTAAGGGCCAGTGAGCTCTGGGGGCTGGCTTTTCTGTCTTAGACCTCCTGGGCCAAGCCTGCATCTCAGCCTAGCAGCCAGGAACCTCTGACTCCAGTCCTTCTTTGCTTCTGCAGCCCCAGCACCCAAGGGGCAATATAGATTCTTATCACTCCTCTGTCTGGCATGCAGCCTGCCATCAATGAAAAGACAATGGGCTGTGACTCCTCCAGCTGACCAGTCACTCCTCTACTTCCTAGCTCTGTGCTGCTGAGCAGGGTGGTCGGCTTCTCTTAACCTTGATGACCTCATCTGTCAGATGGGAATGGGAATGCTTGGGAGGATTAAATGAGATAATGCATGAGAAGTGCCTGGGATGAGACCAGGCACGTTCCAGGTGCTATGAATCCTGCCAATCCTTCTGGAGCTGCAAGCTCTTCCTTCGTAGTCCACGGAATTGCGGCTGTGACTGCTCCTCACTGCAGGTCAGCCCCGCCGCTCCTGGCTAAGATTAAACCCCCTCTCCCCCCACCCCCACAAAAAATAAAAAACCTGTTGCTGTACAGTCGATGCTGACGCTTGGTGACCCCATTGTGTGTACAGAGTAGAACTGTTCCATAGGATTTTCTTAACTGTAACCTTTACAGAATCCAATTGCCAGGTCTTTCTTCTACAGCACTGCTGGGTGGATTCAAACCACCAACCAACTTTTCAGTTAACAGCTGAACTCAAACCGCTTGCACCACCCAGGAATCCTTGGATTAGCCCAGTGGTTCCATATTCATTTATCTCAACCCCCAGGGAGAGTGAATCTTCCCAGGCTCTCTTATTTTCCTCCTTGGACTCCAGCAGTGCCCAGCATAGGGGCCAGCCACTCTGTCGCTGTTCGCAAAAGTCTTGCTGGTTCAATTCAGTACACATGGGGTAAACGCCTAGTAAGTGCCAAGGGCCGAGTCTAATAATGGCTCCCTGTTACCAAGCACCAACTATGTGGCACATTGCTATCTCCATTTTAAAGATGAGAAGAATGAGGCTCACAAAGGTGGTTTAGTAACTTGCCCAAGGTGATATACAGCTAGGCACGACAGGGCGAAGACCAGCCTGATGCAAAGCCTCTGTTCAGTTCTCTTTATCAACATCTTGCAGTGACCTGCTTTTCCCAGGATCAGAGTAAAACTGGAAAACAAATGAATGCAGCAGCAGGTCTCCTACTGATGGGAACAAGGGCGGGAGGGAGAGCCATTAATGCCTGTGCAGTGTGCGTGCTAAAATGTAAATGTCCTCTCCTGTGAGTTGCGAGGTACACTCATAATTATGAGCCAGCGTCTGAGGTTCTGATTTTGATGGCATTAGCTTTAATGGTTTTATTTTTTTTTTTAAGCCGTTTAATTACTAATCAGTGCTGCCTTGCAAGCTAATGTGAGATACCACACATTGCATTTGGGGACAGGGTCTTCCTCAGTGGGTGACTGAGAAAACGGCCAAGAGCTATATTCTGGGCTACCTGGCTTTCCCACCCACTTGAGGGTACTCCCACCCCTGTCTCCCAGCTATCTCTGCTACTCAACATCTGTCTCTGAAAGCCCAGAATCACATCACAGCTGAGCGGGACCTCAGCAACTGGCCAGTCTGACCCCTCCCCTCACTTCACAAAAGGGGAAACTGAGACCTCAAGAGATGCCATGGGTGCCAAAAACTAGAATTTGTGGGGCTTCTTTCTGCTTGGTAACTGATTTCTAGCGCATGTACTCATTTGCATTCCCAATTTAAACAGTCAAAAACTTTCCAATGCAAAAAGCTCATTTTCTGAAGCTAATTTAGGTCCCATTTTCATTAGTAGCTTGGCAAAAATCATGCAGTGGAAATTTCTCCCAGGTTGAGGAAAGTGCTCCAGCCAGGGAATCAGAGTGCCTGTGAGCCCCTGCTGTGTGTCTCTGGACAAGCTGACTCACCTCTCTGGGCCTTGGTTTCCCTCCACAGTCAAATGAGGGAATCGAGTTCACTCAGTGTTTTTCCAGACACTACTCCATAAATCACTCTGTAGAACAGAGTGCCACAAGATGTAAAGATTTGTTATTCAGAAAAAAATACTTTTTTGAAAGATTACACAGTCTAATAAGTTTGGGCAATGCTGGGTTCAAGTTAATCAGAGTTTTTTGTTATTTGTGTGTTTGCTTGCTTTCTGCCAATGGGCAATTGGCCTTTACTATAACACAGTGCCTTGTGATCCTGTAAGAACAGGTAATTTTTTGTGGCATTCTTATAAGTGTGTTTTGGAGTATAAGAGTTCCACAAAACATGGTATGGGAAACGCTGACTATGATGGGTCCTAGGTCATCTTTGCCCTCATTCTCTGGCATTTCTGTGCTTCTAAAAGACAGGAATAAAGGAGGCAGCTGTCTGAGACACCCTGTTAGCCTTCAGACATGGATCATTCATTTTCCCCATTGTTCCCCCTGTTTGGGGCACCCTCAGACTATATACCTAATGTCTCCTTAGAGGCCTTGATTTGTGTTCTGCTTTAGATAGATGATGGATGGATGGATGGATGGGTGGATGGATGGATGGATGGATGGATGGATGGATGGATGGATGGATGGATGGATGGATGGATGGATGGATGATAGGTAGGTAGGTAGATAGACAGATAGATGGATGGACAGATGGACAGATGGATGGATGGACAGATGACAGATAGACAGGTAGGTGGGTAGATAGATAGATAGATAGGTGCCATCAAGTTCACTCTGACTCATGGTGACCTTCTGTACAATAGAACAAAATGCTGACTAGTCCTGTGTCATCCTCACGATTGCCAGCATGTTCTAGTCCACCGTTGTAGCTATTGTGCAAATCCATTTCACGAAGCCTCCTTCACCTTCATTGGTCCTCTACTTCACCAAACATGATGGCCTCTTCCAACAATTGATCCTGACAATGTGTCCAGAGCAAGCAAGACAGAGAGGGTTCTGTTGTGATCCACAAGGTTTTCAGTGGTTAATTTTCAGAAGAAGATAGCCAGACCTTTCTTCCTAGTCTGTCTTAGTCTGGAAGCTCTGCTGAAACCTGTCCATGATAGGTGACTTGGTTGGTATTTCAAGTACTGGTGGTATAGCTTCCAGCATGATAGCAACATGCAGGCTACCACAGGATGACACATTGACAGATGTGGTCTGCCTTCACCATGTCTTTGTTATATGGCTCCGGACCAATGGTTTAACTCCTTTCAGCATGACTTTCCTACTCTGAAAATGAAGACTAATCATGATCTGACTACACAGCTTTGAGGTAAAGATTAAACGGGTCTGACATCCTGCTCAGGCCTAAGTTCCCCAGAAAGTAAAGTCCAAGGCAAGGGCTTGTGAGCTATCACTTTTTTTAAGGAGTGCAATCCCAGGGAAGCAGAAATGAAGACAATGATAAGCAAAACTGGGGAAGAGAGAAAGCCAATAGAAAAGAATGTTGACCACCCAATGGTGTCAAGCATGGATGATTGGTTGACCTCATGAGAATGTCGTTCAAAAGTCTATAGTGACTGCATCTTAGGGAAGTTCATCCTGGTGGTGGAAGAGAGAAGAAATTTATCCATAGGCTCTTGCAGACCTTGGTCAATGTTGCCCCATTGGGTATTTACTCCTCCACACTTCTTGGTTGCACATGTGTGGATGTCAAGTGGGTCTTGCTTCATCTTAGGTCACATTGTCAACATGGAAGCCCTAGAGCTGGAGCAATGTGTGTGTGGCAGAAGCAGGAGATGAAATGCTCTGGGATTGCGCATTAATTTGGTCTGTTTCTTACCATTGGAAGATCTTATTTTACAAACGTGAAACCTGAAACTTGGGGAGGTGGAGTTCAAGTTCTCTGCCTGCCATGCCAACTGGCTCAATACCTTGCACGTGGGAAGTTGTTGTTAGGTGCCCTCTGATTGACTTTCCACTCATAGTGACCCCATGAGACAGAGTAGAACTGCCCCCACAGGGTTTAGTAATCTTTAAGGAAACAGATCGCCAGGTCTTTCTCCCACTGAGCCGCTGGGTGGGTTTGAACCACCGATCTTTTTGTTAGCAGCCTAGCAGTTAACCATTGTGCCAACAGGGCTCCTTGGGAAGTTGTTATGTTAGGTGCCATCAAGTCGGTTCCGACTCATAATGACCCTATGCCTAACAGAACAAAATGTCCCTGTCCTACGCCATCCTCACAATCACTGCTATGTGTGAGCCCATTGTTGTAGCCACTGTGTCAATCTATCTCCTTGAGGGTCATGGGAAGTAGTCAATACATATTTGATAATTGCTTGGTTAGTCAATTGATTTCTCAGTACTTAATTTAAAGCAACTACAGATCTTGTAGCAGAACGTGTTTTCCAAAAATGGTCGCAACAATAACTCCCACCCCGTGCTCTTTTGCAGTGTGGCCATGCCTCTCCTCCATCAAGAGACAGACTCTGATTCATCTCCCCTTGAACCTGGGCTGACCTTAGTAACTCACTTGTAGCCAGTAGGCTGTGGCAGAAATGATACTGCATGACCTTGGAGGTTAAGTCATAAGAAGCCCAGTAGCTAGCTCAACTGGCATAACAGAGTTTAAAAGAAAATGTCCTACATTCTATTTTGGTGAGTAGTGCCTGGGATCTTAAAAGCCTGTGAGTGGCCATCTAAGATACTCCACTGGTCTCATCCCTTTGGGAGCAAAAGAGAATGAAGAAAACTAAAGACACAAGGGAAAGATTAGTCCGAAGGACTAATGGACCACAACTACCAGGGCCTCCACCAGGCTGAGTTGAGTCCAACTAGATGGTGCCCGGCTACCACCACTGACTGCTCTGACAGGGATCACAATACAGGGGCCTGGACAGAGCTGGAGAGAGAAAAGTAGAACAAAATTCTAACTCACAAAAAAAGACCAGACTTACTGGCCTGACAGAGACTGGAGAAACCCCAAGAGTATGGCCCCCGGATACCCTTTTAGCTCAGTAATGAAGCCACTTCTGAGGTTCACCCTTCAGCCAAAGATTAGACAGGCCCATAAAGCAAAATGAGACTAAAGGGGCACACCAGCCCAGGGGCAAGGACTAGAAGGCAGGAGAGGACAGGAAAGCTGGTAAGAGGGAACCCAAGGTCAAGAAGTGGGAGTGCTGGCATTTCGTGGGGTTGTTACCAATGTCATAAAACAACATGTGTACTCACAGTTTAATGAGAAGCTAGTCTGTCCTGTAAACCTTCATCTAAAGCAAAATTTAAAAAAGGGGGAAAAAAATTTGAAAAAGAAGCCCAGTAGCTTTGCTTGGCCCCTTGGAATGCTTGCTGCTCAGATGTCCCCTCTCAGGACTCCCCCCTCACAGCCCAGCAGCCGTGCTGTGAGATCCCAAGCAGCATGAAGAAGCCACATGTGCGTGCTCTGATCACCCCGTCAGCCGGACCCAGCCCAGGTGCCAGCCAGGTAGGTGAAGACGCCTCCAACTGACTCCAACCCTCAGCAGTTCAAGTCACCTCAAGCATTCAAATCTTCCCAGCTGAGTCCCCCCAACATCCTGCAGCAGACAGAACCCATCCCCACTGTGGCCTCCAAATTCCTGACCCCCAGAATCCATTAGCTTGATAAATTGGATATTGTTTTACCACACTAAGTTTCGGGGTGACATGCTATTATGCAAAACTGGTTAATTAAAATAGATAACTAGAATGGACTTTTTTCCCCTAAAATCGTGATTTCATTTCCTATTCATGTCCAGCTAAGGGTTAACAGATTCTAATCCCAGCGGCTATTTCCCTAACTTGTGTCCATAAACAAAGGCAGAGCTTTTCCAGGACTGGGCCTGGGTATGATAAGAAGACTCCTTGACTTTGCACCCAAGGGAACTGTTTCTGCAAATTTATGGAAAGGGAAACTTCCTGATACATGAAGGCATTACATGTGTTTCTTGGGTTAAACACCACACACACGCACACGCACACACACAATGTGCACTGGCTTCCTGTGCAGACAATGTGGGCTCAGTTTTCTGGAAAATAGCTATCCAATTAGGAAATTCTCGAGCCGAGAAAGCCCAATCTGGCCATTTTGCTCTCGGGAAGGCACTCTGGGCACAAAGTCCGGAAGAGGAGAAAATTCAGTCTGGAATTACCAGTGAGTGCCAAGTCCTCCAGCAAGCCTCTGGGTGAAGGGCTGAAAACCACTGAGGAACCCCCAACGTCCTCTTAGGCTCACTGCCAGCCCCTGACTCGCCCTATGCTTTGCACACTGTCCGAGCTCTCCACGTGCAAGGCCGTTAGCCTGGAGAACAGCCTCCAAGTGAGGGCGTTCGGGACGGGTGGGGACCGTGACATCTTGGAGAAAGCAGGCTTCCCCGGTTGTGACTTACACAGAACCCCCGAAGCCCAGCATTCATTTCAGCCTTTCTTGCATTCATTTGAACCTCTCTCCATCAGGAAGAGGCTCATTATCTTCAGTTTGCTGATGGGAGCCTGAAGATCAGAGGGGTTGAAGACCACTCTAAGAGCCATGTAGTTAGGAGGTGGGAGAACCAAGGCCTGAGACTTGTTGTTGCTGATTGCTGTGGAGTCGATTCCAACTCATGATAAGCACATGTGTGCAGAGTAGACCTGCCCCATTGGGTTTTCAAGGCTGTGGCCTTCCAGAAGCAGATCACCAGGCCTGTCTTCCAAGGTGGTGTTGGGTGGGTTTGAACGGCCAACCTTCTGGTTAGTAGTCAAGGGTTGGCCTGTGTTTGCTACCTGGCTGAGACTTGGGTCTCCTTATTCCTTGTCCAGGGTCCCCTGCACTGGGCTCATGATCCTCACTCCTTATATCTGCAGAGCATTTTATGGTTGGCCAATGCTCCCACATGCAACCTGTCAGTGCAGCCAGCAGTATTCGCATCCTATCTCTGTTTTGTAGACAAGAAGCTTGCTGTTGAAGTGAACTGCCCATGGTCCTTTGGCTTAGCAAGTGGCAGAGCCAGGCTCTGAGCCAGGCCTCGTGACTCCAAAGCCAGGGCCCCATTCCACCATGTTGCCTCTCAGCCCAGAGGAACACTGGAGGAACCTGGGCAAGCTTCTTTCTCCTTTCTGCCTCTGGCTCCTGACACACAGGTGAGCCCAGGAAGGAGAGGTCACTGCCACCAGCCTTTTAGCAGCAACATTCCTGTGATTAACATTTATTAAGTGTCCACAGCATGTAAAGCACTGCCTAGCCCATCGTGACCGCTTCTGACTGATGTGTTATTAAAAGGCAGCCGTGACTTGGGTGCCAAATGGCTAGGTACACCAGCATCAGGTCTCCCACAGTGCCGGCTGCCCTTTCCCAGGCTCTGTGGATGCCCCACTGGCACCCCCAGATCAAAGGGTTTTGAGCTTATCTCCCAGGTGCCAGCCCAGAAGGGCGGGGCTGGGGGAAATGCTGGCCCCAAGGGAGCAGAAACCCTTGAGGCTGTGGCGTGATTAAATTCTCTGTTGTGAGAACGTGACACTGTGATCTGATTCATACCAGTAAATATGTGATTTACATTTAATTCTGAGTAACCTTTCTGGGCTCGGCGAGGTGTGAAGGAATCTGATGGGGCTGGCTCCGTGGAGGAGGAGACGATTCATATTCATTAAGACCTCCACATTAGCTAGCTGAAGGGTGACAGCGCCCCAGCCACCCTCCTCCCTCATGCCTTCTGGGGTCACCGCTCCAGAAAGGCCAGCAGTCACACTGCCTGTCATTTGGGGTTGGAGAGGGGTGGGTATAGGCTGGCCGATGGGGCTGGAGGCGCCAAAAAAAATTGAGAGGAAAACATACAGCAGACCCGCAAGCATACCGTCCAGGCTGCCATCATGCTAGATTGCTGCCTTAGCTGTATTGATCCCTCGGGGGCAGAGAGGAGGTATTGACTGAGGTGGTGGTGATCCCTTTGTGCACATTTACAATGCAGTGTAAAGCTCTCTGTAGTTCACACAGGCCCAGGCAAAGAAAGAGATGCCAGGGAAGGGAGGTTGGGGGGTCTCAGGACCTTGTCGCCAAGGTTCCTGGGACAGGGGTGGTGCACCTGGCTCCTGAGGGCATTCACTGGGGTTTTGATTAACTGAGTCATGGTCACTCCAGGTCACATGGCCTGCTGAGCTTTGGAGGCAAGAGAAGTGAGCAGAAAAAAAGGTGCTCCTCCCATGGACCGGTAACTCGGCCCCTCCTTCGGGTCCTTGGCTTGCCTGCCTTCTTCATGGGAATATTTAAATTGATTAATAATAATGCCAAGAGCTGTTGTTTGTTGACTGCATACCAGGTGCCAGGCTGTGTGCAAAGACCTTTTACATGCCTGCTCTTACAGAAGCCTTAGCATAGTGCTCACAAGCGAGCGCGTACTCTTACTGCCTTCTGCAGAGGAGGGTGCTGGAGCCCATCAATAATGAATGACTCCCTTCAGGTCACACAGCTAGTTGGTGGCAGAGCCTTGGTTTGGATCCATGTCTGACTGACTCTAGAGCCTGTACCCCTAACCACTATACTCTCCTGTCCTTCATTCATTCATTCTCATCACTCACTCATGCAACACAGAGGAAAGCACGTTCTGAGTGGACACGATGCACAACTTTGGAGACGGAAAACATGAAGACCCAGGACCTGCTTCAAAGTGCTTTCTCTGTAGAGGGGAGGAGGGAAACTAGCAATTATGATTCAAGGTGGTGAGCCGTGGTGAGGTGGCTTCGTGGGGTAGGCTAGGGAGGGACAGGCCACTATGGGATGGAGGAATCAAGGCTTCCCAGAAGAAGGCACATTTGAGAAAGACTTGAAGGATAGGTAGGAGTTTGTCAAGACAGAAAAAAGCAGAAGACGTTGTTGGCGGTGGCTGCTGAGTCAATCCCAACTCATGGTGACCCAGAGTGTGTAGAGTGGAACTGGTCCATTGAGTTTTCAAGGCTCTGACCTTTTGGAAGCAGATCACCAGGCCTGTCTTCTGAGGCGCCTCTGGGTAGGTTTGGACCTCCAACCTTTTGGTTATTAGTCCAGTACTTAACCATTTGTGCACCCAGGGACTCCCTAAAAGACATTGCAGAGGGCGCCAATAAGTACTAAATATGTCTAGAAAACAGGGTATATTCTAGAACGCAAATAAGATGCCCAAGGAGGAGTTGAGGGGGATGGCAGTGGAGAGGCATGGAGGGCGTTATGCAGGGAGTGGCATGGTAAAGTATCCTTTGGAATTGTAGCTGTGGCAGAAGGGGCAAGATGGATTGGAGTAGGGTAATGGAGGGTGGGGAACATGGACCATCCAAGGGGACCCTATTCTGCTAGAAAATGTGCCTCTGATATGTCTTTGATGTTAGAAATGGTTTCTTTTGGGGGAATAAGACCCATTTTTCCAAAAGGGCAGGGGTCTGATGCTTTGCCTACCACTCTTCTGGGTCCATTGTGGGGCTGGCAGGAAAGAGACTACGATCTCTGGCCTTAGGGGCCTTTCACTGCATCTGGGGACTGGGCGGACCCAGAGGAGGCCTTTAAGGGAGAGTAGGGCTAGATTCTGGGCCTTCGGGGGCAGATCCAGGGGGAGGGATAATTCATGTGTCATCAGGCAAGGCCCAGCTCCATCCCTGACTGGCTGCAGGCTTGGGGCTTGGTTTTGTGGGCAGCTGACCCAGTGAGGGGGGTTGCCTGAGGGCTGGGTGCGGCCCCTTCTTACAGAGGTCTTGCACTATATCCAAACACTAGTAGTGCTCTGTAAAGCCTTCTGGAATAAATATTCCTCATTCAACTCATTTAAAGTAGTCAATGGGGAGAGCAAACCTCGTTGAAATGAGGATTCAATCTTAGGGCCCCGAGGCACTCTGTAGCAAGCGCTGACACACAGCGATTCTGAGACTCTGGGCAGCAAGGAGGCTCAGAGGTGAGGGTGGCTTCAGGGGGAGCACAGTGGGAGTGAGCTCCACCCTTCACCATGTGGCCCCTCACTGCCATTTGGAGTCCTGGGTGGTGCCAGCCAGGGTCTTCTCCTCTGGACCAGTCAGCTCTCCTCTGGGTGACTTGCACCTCAGACTGTGGGCCACCCACAGACATTGATGCATCAGCCAGTAAGACATTTGAGGGGCCACTCACCACAGAGGTGTGTCCTTCAGCACTTCTAAGCAGCTCTGGGCATCCCTGGGTGAGATGGACAAGGAAAGAAGGCAGTTAACCATCTAGACTGATGAGGGCCGGGACAGAGCACCTGGATCAGGCCAAAGGCAAGCAGGTGCTCAGGCAGGTGCTGAGCTGAGAGCCAGGCAATGAGGTGGGAACAGAGTGTCCCAGGTGTCCAGGGCTGAAGGATACCCTGGGGTGGGGTCACAAGAGAGCAAGGCACCTCCAAAGGGCCGGCGGCAGATTTCTGTGGGTAGGACAGGGTGAAAGACGAATCTGGAAAGGCAAGCCCATCCAAGGGCCTTGCAATGGACATTAAAAAACTTTGGACTTATTCCTGAGGGCGCTGGGGAACCATGGAAAACTTTCAGGCAGAAGAATGTTAGAATTCAGCGGGCATTTTTAAAAGCTCACTCCAGCCGTGGTGTGGGAGCAGAGCTGGGCAAGGTGGGAGGGAGACCAGTGAGGTGGCTGGAGGCACCAATGGGAGGGGGGCGGTAGGGAGAAGTGGACAGGACAGGGAGAGGGCCAGGAAGTGGTTGGTTGGGCTGGATTTGAAGGAAGGAGCCATATCCATCCAGGTTAAAGCTCCAGTTCCCAGCTCTTTCCATTGAAAGGAAGTGGAGCCCATTCCTGGTGCCTAGAGGAGAGGAAGAGCAGCCGGTTTGGAAGGAAGCATGGTGCACTCCATTTTGGACCTGTTGAGTTAGAGGTGCCTGGGGCGATGTCTGGGGGCAGACAGACGTTATGATCTGAGGTACAGGAGGATGAAGAATTGGGAGCCGTCAGCTTAGAGGATGCATGGGATGTTGTGGATGCTGG
Source organism: Elephas maximus indicus (assembly GCF_024166365.1). Lineage (NCBI taxonomy): Eukaryota > Metazoa > Chordata > Mammalia > Proboscidea > Elephantidae > Elephas > Elephas maximus. The sequence continues at coordinate 60,494,665 of NC_064831.1, read as the reverse complement.
GGTGAGAGGAAAAAGAGCGGAGAACCAGCACCCAGGAGGAAGAGGAAGCTCTACTGGGATGAAGATGGCACTGCCAGGAGTTAGGGAGGAAAGCTGGGAGCAGATGGTGTGACAGCCAGTGTCACAACAGCCAGGAGCAGATGTGTGTGTCAAGGAGGAAGTGGCCCACAGACCATGGCGGGGGGGTCTGTGGGGTGTGGAGCTCCAAGTGTCCACTACATTTAGAAACAAGCAGGCCAAAGGTGGCTGGCAGAGGCCTGACTCCTGGGCTGCAGGGGGTGAGGCCAGACCCAGGGAGGGGGAGGAGAGAAGGCAGGAAACGCTTGTACAGACAACTGCTAAGAGGCTTGGCTGTGAAAGAAAGGGTGAGATGGGGCAATAGCTGGAAGGGGCCAGGAGGTCAAGAAAGGGATGTTTTAAAGACAAAAGAGGCTTGAGTAGTTCAAATGCTGATGGCCAGAAGCCAGGAGAGGCATAGAGGTGGAGGAGGCATGAGATAGCAGGCTAATGGGTTGAATGGGTCTCCAAGGAGGCACCAGTGCAGACAGGGCAGGGAAACCTTTTTCCTGGAGACAGGAAGGAGGAAAAAGGGGGACATGGATGCACCCATGAGCCTGCAGGTTTGGGGGTGGGGCCTGAGGGGCTCTGGGGTAATGTTGTCCAGGGGGTGCAGAGTTTGGGGGGCTGAGCTTGGCACTGTGTCTGCTGTTTTCTTCTTTTCCCTTTCTCAGCTTCCTTCCACTCTCGTTCACTCTCTTCCTCCCCCTCTCCACTCTGGGGGGCCCTCTGCCTGCCCCCTACCCCACTTCCCAGAAGAAAAGGGAATGTGAAAGGGTGTTGGCTCTCAGCTCCCACTATGCTGGTAAGACTGGCAGAGAGGGAAAGAAAGGAAAGAAGCCCCTGAGAAGGCCATTGCTGAAGATGAAGAGGCCAGAAGTGAGGTGAAGACTTTGGGGGTGGAGCAGGGCCCAATGGTAGGACCACTTCTGAAAGCCAGGAGGAATTAGGGGAGTGGGAGAGAGCAGGAAGGAAGTAACCAGAACACCCACTCAGGTTCCCACGCATGTGCGTTAGTGGGTGTGTGTGTGCGTGAATGTAGGAGCCATCCATGTATTTTGTGGGAGTGGGGTAACGGGTTTTGTTGGGGAGGCTGAAAAAAAGCAAGGAAAAAAGAGTGTCTTCACAGGTGCCCATTTCCTCTGCAGGGACCCCTCAGACAGTGACTGAGTCATTAGGAATGGTAATAGCAAGCCAGCAGACTGGTTTGTAATCTGTGCTTAACACCTGCCATGCAAAATGTCATGAACAACAATGTGGCAGGACAGATGCCTAGATGGTGGCTGTCCTGGGTGGCCTGCCATGTGGAGTTACCAGAGGGCATCACCTCGTCACCCCAGCAGGCAGACTACGCCCCTTCTGTCTACTTCCCTTCCCCGTTGCCTGGAATGAGGCCTCTCTCCTCCCGTGGAGGTCACCCAGACATGGGCCCAGTGGAAGAAACAAGCACCCAAGTGTGAGTGGCAGGGCCTCATTTCTGGGGCAGACTGCTGGGGTCTAGCTGGGCATTGCCCTTCTGGCTTTGGCTGTTTCCAGGTTCACCCCCCTCCCCAGGCAGGCTCCTTAGCCCCCAGTTGCTGGGTCCCTAAGTCCCCACTGCTCCCTCCTGTAAAGAGTTGCTGCAATCCACTCTTGGCACTCCAGTTTATTCTGGTCTTATTCCTTTTGCAACATATGCCAGGGAGGTGGTGCTGAGGTTGGCAGGGGAGGGGAGCCTCATTTCATTTTCATGAAAGTCCTTCTCTCTCTGAGAGCTTTTGGGGGCTTGGCTGACCTCCAAGGAGACAGAGGTAGCCAGGGCCACTAGGATGGTTATGCAGTGTGTGCACAAAGGCACCCTGACAGGGTTGGGGAGGGTTTTAGAGCACAGGTAGGACAATAGGACCCGAAGTCCAGCTGAAGCCCACTGGCCAAGCTGTTTGCCCAGAGGGGGTGCCATTTTCCAACTCACACAAGCCAACACTGCAGATGTAGGGCCCTGCACTAGAAGCTGGGTGGGCCAGGGTGACCCCAGTGACTGGGGAGAGGGACAAGAATCCCCAGCAGCCTGAATATGTTGCTCAAGTGGCTCAGAGCAGGGTTGGGGGCTGTAGGGTTTTCATTTTACAGGTCCCTTGGAGGGGCTTGGAGGTCCTGGAGCATTGACGGGAGCCAGTCCAGGTACTGGCTGCTATCCCAACTCTGCCACTGATCTCCTGGAAGACTCCTGACAAGTTGCTTGGCCTCCCTGTGCCTCAGTTTCCCCATCTAAAAAATCCAGAGGACATAAAGGGGCAAACCAGAGTGACGACGTGGTTTTAGAATTACAAGAGACAGGGTTCTAGCTCTGGCCAGATCATCGGACACACCTAAGCTTGATTTTCTCCTCTGCCTGAGTAGGTGGTGGCTTGTCTTAGGCCTCTTGGCCGACCACTCAGGCCTGGGCCTGTGTTCCTCTTGCTCTCCCCGTCTCCGCCTTCCTGCAAGGGAGAGTAACCCAGACTGGGACCTGGCTCTTCCTTGGGGGAGGGGCTTCTGTCTCCATCAGCCCTTGGGGGAGCAAGAGGAACAAGAAAATGACAGTATCAGCATGGAACTTGCAATTGGAGGCATCTGATTCACCAAGGAGGGTGATTCGTTTCTCTTTTTTTTATTTTTAGTCACTATTATGTTGGCAAGGAGGACTGTGCTCATTAACCTGTATTGCCAGAGCCGAGGTTCTGAAACCGGCTGGTGAGCAGGCCTGCCCACCCCCCCGCCCCCGCCATGCTGTCATGGTATTTATAGGCTGCCTTCCCTCTGGTGAATTCATTAGCTGGTCCTCTCGGCCCTGGATGCTCGCGGCTGTGTTTAGTTAGGTTCCCTGTCGAGGCCATCGAGGGAGGTGACTAGAGGGAGCCAGAATCAGTGGGAATGTGAGCTGCTGGCTGCCTCCCAACAACAGCTCTGCAATCACCCCCAAACCACCCACACCCCAGCTACATGGGTTCCACGTCCTCCCAACAGGGCATGGGACTGAGGGGTCTCTTGTACCCCACTTCACTCCTGGAGGCCTGAGCAGTTTGAGTTTTTAAAAGCCAACCAATCTGTCCCCATTTGTGAAGTTTGACAACATTCCAGGCAAATAAACAAATAAAAAGTCCAAGATGCCGATCTTGACAGGGAGGCCAGGGCCCAAGACGCCAGCTTGAGAATTCTCTGGGCCCAGAGTGGGACCTGGCTGAGCGCCAAATCGGCAGGAGCACTGGAGGCTGTCAGTAGGCAGAGAAGATGGTGCGAAGAATGGGGGCCCTCCCAGCAGGGGACCTCACTCCCAAAGGTGCGGGGAGGGCTGCACTGGGGCGCGTGAGCCTTACAGAGAGTGAGAGAGAGCAGGGGCCCCGGGCCCAGCTTCCGCCTTCACAAACAGGGAAACCAGAGAGATGTGGCCTCAGTTATTGTTATCAATTTTAGTTTTTTCTGCGTTTTTATTATAAATATAGATACACAGGTAGAGATAGATTGATTTCGCTTTAGTTGTGTTTTGTTTTTTTTTTAAGCAGTATCTCCCTACTGCCTCCCTCCTCCCAGCCCCTGGTAGCCACTCATCTACTTTTGTCTCTATGTATTTGCCTCTCCTCGATATTTCAGATGAGTAGGATTATGCAATATTTGTCCTTTTGTGTCTGGCTTGGTTCCTGCGTGGGGAGATAGTTTGCACTAGACTACTACCCTAGAGGTTGGCTGTTCGAACCTACCCAGTGGTACCATGGAAGACAGGCCTGGTGATCTGCTTCCATAAGGATTACAGCCAAGAAAACCCTGTGGAGCAGTTCCACTCTTGCCCTGAGTTGGAATCAACTCAACGGCAACAGGTTTTGTTTTGGGGTGCTGGCTGCTTTCATTTAGCTTCATGTTTTCAAGGTTCGCCCATGTTGTAGCGTGGGTCAGAACTTCATTCCTTTTTATGGCCCAGTAGCATTCCATTGTGTGTATGTACCACATTTTTGTTTATCCAGCCATCTGTTGACAGGCACTGAGAGACAGTGTCTTGCTATTCATCCATCCATCCAACAACCAGGTCCTAGCTCTCCAGGCAGATGATCATTGACCTAGACTGGCCCTTGCGTGGGCCACAACATTTCCATTGTCTGTCTCTTTGTCTAACTGGCAGTCAGTGGGCACCCATTTAGGAGCCCTGGTGGCACAGTGGTTGAGTGCTCAGCTACTAACCAAAGAAGTCTGTGGTTTGAACCCATCAGCAGCTCCATGGGAGAAGATGTGGCAGCCAGCTTCTGTAAAGATGACAGCCTTGGAAACCCTATGGGGTAGTTCTACTCTGTCTTATAGGGTCTCTAGGAGTCGGAATTGACTCGATGGCTTGGGTTTGGGCAGCCCGTGAGGGCAAAGCCCACAGATCATTCACCTCCGCAGCACCAGCAACACTTAGCCCAGTGCTGGCACGTTGCGGACGTCAATTATTGTTTGGGGAATTCCTTGTCTAAGACTACTCAAGGAGGCACGGACGACAACCAGTGCCTGCAACAATCTCCCCCAAGTCCCCATCAACACCCGCAAGGCCACCCAAACACAAGCTATGTCAGAACAGCACCCTGGCCTTGCCAACACGCGTCGAAGCCAGTCCCCCAGGCGCTCCCTCCTCTTGCCCCCCAGATGGACTCTTCTGTATCCCAGAGCCTCCCTCCCCCGCTCCAGCCAGAACCCAGGTTCCTGACCCAGTTCACACTCTGAGCAAGGGCATGCATGGGGTGGGGGCTCCTGTCCCCCGCCCCACAAACTCGAGGCCCCCAACAGCAACTGTCCAGATTCACAACCATCTGTTCTCAACTCAGAGGTCCCTGGATGGTGTGAACGGTCTGTGCTCAACTACTAACCTAAAGGTTGGCAGTTCAAACCCACCCAGCGCCTCTGCGGAAAAAAGGCCTAGCAATCTGCTTCCATAAAGATTATAGCTTGGAAAAGCCCAGCAGTTTACTCTGTTACGCACGGGTCACTACGAGTCAGAATTGACTTGACAGCACCAGGTTTGGTGGTGTTTTTTTATTTTTTTTCCCAACGCAGGCTGCTGACCTAGGCCCTGGTGTTCACTCAGGAGGAGCCGTTCTTGGGACCACACACCTGCACAGAGAAGTGGACAGCTTGCTTCCTTTTCCCCCAGCAGTGCTGACTCCTAAAGGGAGGGAGTCAGGAGGGGGCTGAGTGGGGTCGGGGGGCACACCCACAAAGTTCAGCAGCATTTGCATTCAGGACATGTTGAGCCGTTGCTCACGAAATGCTCACAGCCAGTGAGTGCCAGGTCGGCCTGACTCCTGTCCAGTGCTCTGTCCACCCCCTGCTCCCAGGGACCGGCTGTGGTCCAGCCCTCTGTGCCGGCCAGGAAAGGGGGGGTCAGGGGCCTGCCCTCTCTCAGCACCTTGAACAACCTTGCTGAGTATCAGTGATTAGTTCTCATCAGCACCAGTGATAATATGAAAATCACTACAATTAAAGCTGGCAGTTTCTCCTTGCTCTGTGCTGGAGATAATGTGAATTGCTTATAAGGAAATTCCGCACCCTCCGGCCCCAACTCCCACCCTCATTCCGTTGCCTTGGGGCCCTCCTGCAGCTGGGAGAAGAGCATTGCACTCCAGCCCCTGGTCTCACTGGCTCTCCGGGTAACCTCTGGTCCCAGGGGCTGAGATTGAGTTCTTTGGGCACAGTTTTGTGCCCCAAATTACCTCCTCATGCCTGCAATTTGCCATTTGCACCTTCAAAATAGAGTGCAACTGGCTAATTGCCATGGCAATTAGGTAATTGCAGGTGCAATTAGCATCTCTCTAGCAAAGCAGAGGGAGAGGGAGAGAAGGAGACAGCGGGAGAGAGAAGGATCAGAGAGGAGATGCAAGAGCCTGCAAGACAGACCAAGAGGCTGTGGGAGAGAAACCAAAGAGGGTGGGGAGAGAGAGAACAAGAGTGGGTGGACAAGGAGAGGAAGGAGGATGGCCAGGAAGAAGAAAGGGAGGGGTGTGTATGAAAACAGTAACTCAATAAGCCCCTGTCCTGGAGGAACTTCAGCCCTAGTGGTGAGAACGAACCTCAGAAGCATCACAGAAAGGTGATTCTGAAGGAGCAATGGGAGGGCCATGTGGGGCTTCCTGGGGAAGGCCTCTGAGCTGATACTGGACGAATGAATAGGGTTTGCAGAGGCAGACAAAGGGAGATGGGGTTTCTAGTGGCATAACAGCATAAGCAAAGGTTCACGAGCCCCAGATGGAATGTTGTCTAATAGAACTTTCAGCAATGACGGAAATGTTCTGTGTCTGCACCGTCGACTATGGCGGCCAACAGACACGTGCAGTTATTGAGGACTTGAAATGCGGCTAATGCAACGGAGGAACTGGATTTTTAAATTTTATTTAAGTTTGAATTTAAGCTGTCAAGTGTGGCTAGTGCCTACCACACTGAATAGTACAGACTGTTAGATGGAAGAGGATGAGGTTTGGATGCCAGGGTTAGGTCTCTGTAGTAACTGCCCTCCTCATAGCCGAAGAGACTAGGAAGGTGTGACCAGGACAGGGCTGAAGAGGATGCAGGAGGACTTGGAAAGAAAGGATGCATGTGTTTGGTTGTGGAACTGTTCATTTCGGGTGCAGACGGGTCACCATGAGGGGGTGTTTTGTCGACCACTGAAAGTGTGGTCCTGAAGTCCCTGACACTGTCTCTGTCTCCCCTTCCCCCGATACCTTTGGCTCTGCACAGGTGTCTCCTGGGCATCTATTCTGTCAGGGCCCTGTGGCCCCTCCATGCTTTGGAAGAAAGAGGGGATTGAGCATCAACCTTCCCTTCCAGCCCCACCTCGCCCAGGCCCAGGTTCAACCTAGGTTCCCCATTTGCCTTCACAGAAACGCGAGCATCCTGAGAGGCAGTGTGGACTGACAGGGCTGCTGTGCTCACACTCATGTGCATACACACCCAAACATACAAGTACAAATAGCCACACAATCACACTTGGACACGCTAGCTCATGTATACACACAGTTACCCTCAAGCATGCACGCACCCTCACTCACACATGGACACACGTGGCAGATGCACACACACACACACACACACTAATATAGCCTCCTCCTCCCCACCGTGCACTTCCCGCAGCTATTCTTCGTGGTGGCAGAGCTGAGGAGGGCCTGGGAGTCACCTGCACTGTGCAGGTTGCCAGGGGTAAGGAGTGACATCAGCATGTGCAAACTCAAGAAGGCTCAGTCTGTGGCCCTAAGAGCACTATGTGGAGCCCGAGAGCCCCCTCAGGGGCACATTCTGAAGTCAGGTCAGCTGGTTCCCTTCCTTGCCTCAGGCTGGAAAGGCTTCAGCCAGGCACAGGGCTGCATTTGGGGAGGGGCCATAACCCCAATACTGCTCCCTGGCAAGCCACCTCTCACTCCCACCATCTCCCAGCTCTCTTTCCCTGCCCTCCCACCCTTACCTGCTCCCTTCTCAGCCAGCCTGGCCTCTCTTCTTGTCTCCATCTCTCCTCCCTGCTCTAGCTCCCTTCTTCCTCCCTCTGGCCACTCCCTGCCCCTCCCCAGTCTCCAGCTCTTTCTCCTCCTGTGCTGTAATCAGACATCCCAGCCCACATCAAGCCTCTAGAACAGTCTTTCCTTTGCCACTATTGGGGCCTGCCTATGAAAGGCCCACAAGACTTGGGAACTGGGTGTCCCTGGCTGCAGTGGCAACAGCAGTGTGATCGGCCCCCAGGCCAGCAGAGGTGACAGTGAGCTCTGTGGGTGACAAAGGCCCTTTACACAGTCCACTGTCTGAGTGTGCACACTTGTGTGTATGTGTGTGTAAGCACACACGCTGGCCTGGGAATTAGAGGGGCTCTGTGGGTAGCTAGCTGTGAGACCCTGAGCATGTCTCCACCCCTCTCTGGGCTGCAGTTTCCTGTCTCTGAAACTAAGCGGTTGGACCAGATCAGTGTGTGGCCCAGCTTGCTGCACTGGGGAGGGGAGGGGGGTGCCCCCTGAGCAGCTCGGCTTTGGTTGGGCTGCATGAAGTCTTACTGGAGAGCAAAGCAGGGGCATGACCGTGGGCGTACCCTCCAGCCCTGGAGCCCTGTAGCGGAAGGAGCCCTTGGGGGTCTTTTTCTATTTCCACCATAGTGCTTGACACAGGCCTAAGCACAACGGTTGGGCCAGCCAGGGAAGGCCTGGAGATGGCCAGAAGCCCTGGGCCTCTGAGCAGCAGGCCTGTCTGTCTGTCTGCCTTCTCTAGAACACGGTTTTACATATTCAGCCCCAAACCCACCTGCCCCCAAGGCTAGGCAGTGGGACTGCCCCACCTCTCCCACACCCCATTCTCAGGCTACACATCCTCATTTTGTGGCTATACACACACACATGCCTACATATATACACACACATGCATACACACACACATGCATGCATATATATACACACACGTGCATGCATATATACACACACACATGCCTGCCTACACACACATGCGTATACACACACATGCATGCATATATACACACACATGCATATACACACACACGCACACACATGCACACACACTGGCCAAGGCAGCCCTCCACATTCATTTTACCTTGATTCACCTGGATAGATGCCAGGACACAAACAGTGCAGCAGGGGGCTTCCTTAAGAACCTTCTTCGAATTCTAAGAAAAACACAGTAGTGACTGGAAGGACCCATAGGAAATAATAGAAATCCAGTCTGTTTAAGGAAAAAAGGAATTTATTAAAGGACTTTAGGTAGGTCCCAAAGTCAACATGGAGGCTACACAGCCAGGAACAAATCCTAAAGTCGCCCCACAGGACTGGCCATGGGGCCACCATGACACCGTGGATACTGGGCACTGCATGCCACCCCTGAGCTCTGCCCACAGCTGCCTTGGAGAGGGGGCCCAGCAGCTGGCACCCCTGCCAGAAAGGCACCTACTTCTTCCTGTACCTGACTGCAGATCCAGTGTGTGGTTGCAGCAAGGTCACACGGTCGTGCCCCAGCTACAGGGGAGGCAGAAACCTGTATGGAGCTGTTCCCTTAGGAGGCAGGGATTCCAAAAGTGGGGAAGTCCCAAACAGGGAAAAGGCACTGCAGAGCCACAAAACTTGGGGGCAGTGTGGTTCAGTGGTAGAGGGCAGGGCTTAGCCTCATCGGGAAAACGCAGCCTTCCTCTCTCAGGTTGGAATCAAGGCTGTTCAGCTGGGGAGGTGGGGCACTTTGGATAGAGAGGTGCCCTTGACCCCTGGTTCAGAGAAGAATCTTACTCCAGGAAGGGCAACAGTTTTTGTCTCTTGTGCTACCCCTGGCTCAGCTGTGGTGGCTGCCTGGAGCACTGTGTTGATTCTGGAAGTGAATCCTGACTTAGTAGGGGATGTCTGCCTTGGGCAAGTGATGAGAACACACATAAATATATTTGCATTCCAGATCTAAACGTCTGCCCACGGGGCCCGAAACCCACTCTCAGCTCCATCTCCTCTGCCCGCCAGCCCCCTGGAACAATCTGCCAGGCACCTGTCACCTCAGACAGTCCCCAGAAAAAAATCTCTCACAGCCTGCAACCATTGTATGGCTGCTTTGTTTCTTTTTGTACATCCTTCTAGTTCTTCTAAATGATGAGTGTCTAGAACACTGGTTCTCTACCGGGGGCGATTTTGCTTGCCAGGGGACATTTGTCAATGTCCGGAGACATATTTGCTTGTCACAATTGGAGGGGAGAGGGTGCTACTGACATCTGGTGGGTGGAGGCCAGGGGTGATGCTAAACATCCTACAGTGACCAAGACAGCCCCCCACAACAAAGAATTACCCGGCCCCAAATGTCAACAGTACCAAGGTTGAAAAACCCTGGTCTGGAGAATATTCTTGCCTCCACTAGAATGATCCGCCGAGCTCCCTACCCCAGTGTTCATAACCTTCCAAGCTGTAATCATCCTCCCCGCCACTCCCTACCACTGAGACCACCCTGCCCCTCAGCACGGCTAGCAGATCCCCTTAGGATTTCTCTCCACCCCAGGCTGCTCTCTCACCCAAGTGTTTTCACTTGCTATTCCCTGCATCGCCCCGCTCTGTCCATATAATAAGGAGCCCTAATGGTACAGTGGTTAAGCTCTCAGCTGCTAATCGAAAGGTCAGCAGTTCGAACACACCTGGTGGGAGAAAGACGTGGCAGTCTGCTTCCATAAAGATTACAGCCTTGAAAACCCTATGGGGCAGCTCTACTCTGTCCTACAGCGTCGCTATGAGTTGGAATCGACTCAACGGCAATGGTTTGGTTTTGGGTTTTTATCCATGTAATAGGAGCCCCTGGGTGGGGGTGGCACAAATGGTTAAGGGATCTACGTCTAACTGAAAGGTTGGCCATTTGAACCCACCTCGAGGCACCTTGGAAGAAAGGCCTGGCAATCTGCTTCTGAAAACCCTATGGCCAAGTTCTACTCTACAACACATGGGGTCTGGAAAAGTCAGAATCAGCTTGACAGCAACTAGCTTTTATTTGTCTAAATCCATGTAGCAAACTTCTATTCATCCTTTAAAACTCAGATTAGGTATTACCTTCTCCAGGAAGCCTCCCCTGACCACCCTTCCAGAGGACTAATAAACCACTTACCCCTCTCAGCTTCTTCTGTGTCTTGCAGAACACTCTGCTGCTGCACCGTCATCCTACACTGTATTTTATCTCTTTAAATGACCGTTTCCTTCATACGACTATTGATTTCCTAAAAGCCTAGCACAGTGCCTGGCACATTGGGAGGGCTTAGTAAATGTCTATGGAAGGGAGTGAAGGGGGGAAAGGCAGCCTCACCCCTGTCTCAGCCTGTCCCACGGCTTGGCTGCTGCTCCAGCCTGGCCTTGGCCTGATCCAGGGCTGGCCTCCATCAGATTCCCCATAGTAGTTAAGAGAGTGGGCTCAAGTCCAGGCTCTGCTAGTTACTAGCTGAGTGACCCTGAGTAAAATACTTGACATCTCTGTGTGCCTGTTTCATCTGTAAAATGGGGATAGTAATTAAAGCTACCACACAGTTGTGAAGATTAAATGACTTAACGTAGGTAAAGTGCTTAGGACAGCGCCTGATACATAGTAGGACTCTGATCGTTGGCTGTTTTTATTCTCGTTGTTGTTAGGTGCTGTCTTAGTCACCGAGTGCTGCTATAAGAGAAATACCGCAAGTGGATGGCTTTAACCAACAGAAATTTATTCTCTCACAGTTTAGGAGGCTAGAAGGGGAAGGAATGACTGATGGGATTTGTCAAGTGGGAGCCAAGGCTTGAAGCGGAAGGGGCAGAGAGGCTGTGGTCTGGGAGGCGGGGAGGCAGGCCTCTCCAGAAAGCTGGGGGCTGTTTCTGGGCCTGCTGATTGGTCTTGACAAGCAGGATTGAGGCTGAGCAGCCCCAGTGTCCTCTGTGCTTTAAAAGGCCAGCGCCCCTCCTGGAATCTTTCCTTGGAGACCTGCTAAAATAATACGTTTAGACCTGCCAAACCCAATCGCTTCCGTCTGTCAGACTGCCTGCAAATAGCACTTCTTAGCAGAGCTCAGCGAAAATACGATTCCAAACAGCATGGGGGCAATCATACATCAATCGGGGGAAAACATTTTTCCCCTTCCTTTCCACCAGCCCCCGTAATTGCATTTTAAAACCGTTCCTGTGTTTCTGGGAGAGGCACCACGGTACCTGTTGCTTCTGAACGCAGAGCCGAGCGGTGTGGAAAAAGGAGGCTAAACACAGCAAAGTTATTTTGATTTATTTCCCAACGTCGAAATTTGGAGCTTGCTGCAGGGATTCAGCCACGAGAAGACGAGCTGATGAAAATGTATTTTTCCCTGTCATTACTCTTTTAAATAGATGGGTGTTTTATTCTTTCTTTTTGCCACTTCGCTGTGCTAGACTGAGCTTTACGGCCCCCGGCATGTCTGCGTTCTGCTCCTCCGTGGCAGAAATGGCGGCCCCAATCCTGGGCTTCTCCCCCTCTAGTGCCCTGCGTAGACAGTCTTGCCTTTGGGACCAACATGGCCTTCTTCCGGGACTCAGAGGCCAGTTTTAAAGAACACGGAATATCATATCTTCAAGGCCTCGGTGAGAAGGGGTTTGTCACATTCTTCTCTCTTGGTTGAGAGTCTCAGTGAACAGGGAGAAGAAGTCATTAAGCCAAAGGGAAGGGAGAGGGCAGTGGTGGTTCAGTGGTAGAATTCTTGCCTTCCATGCAGGAGACCAGGGTTCGATTCCTGGCCAATGCACCTCAAGCACAGTCTGTCAATGGAGGCTTGCGTGTTGCTCTGATGCCCAACAGGTTTCAGCAGAGCTTCCAGGCTAAGATTAGGAAGAAAGGCCTGACCATCTACTTCTGAAGATCAGCCAGTGAAAACCCTATGGATCACAACACTCTGGTGCTGTTGTGCCTGCAGCCAACTCAGCGGCCAACAACAATAAAGGAAAGGAAAGGACTACAAGACGAATGTGAACAGCACCACCATTTTGCCATCGGCCAAGCCGAACTTGCCAGTGAGTTTGGAACCGGGGAAACATGGTCTTGACTCCCAACTCTATTGTTTACCAGCAAGGTGGTGGCCTTGGGCCAATCTCTACCTGCAGGGTAGTGTTAAGTGTGACACTCATCTCAGCCCTGTGAGATCCAGGCCTTAACTCCTGAATACCCCAGCCCAAAGGAGCTCAGAGCCCTCCTCCCAATTCCAGGCACCCCTGAGCCCTCCAGGGCTGGCTGGGCCCACCGGGCCCCTCTGCCTGGAGAGGGTGAGGGAGACCCCTGTGGTGAAGTCAGCTCCTTCCTCAGGCTGCCCAGTAGGCGTGGCCTCAGATGACAGTGCTGGGGAGTCAGCTTCTGCTCAGGTAAGGTGACCTCTCACCGCCTTCCTTCTTCTTCTCTCTCACTGCTGCATCACAGCTCCAAAATGTCAGTGGCATCGCTGGGGAGTGCAGGTGAAACTGTCGAAGGGGGTGACACCAAAATGACTGTCTATAAAACTCTGTTCATTGTTTCAGCAGAAATTTATTTTTTATAAAAAATATCCCTGTAGTTAGTTATAACAATAAAAATATTTTGTAAGCCCAGCTGTAAAAATGGTGTAATGGTGGCGTCTGACTTCCTCTAATTTCATGAGGGGGAAGGAGAAAGAATCAAAATCAACAGCCCAAGGCTGGTTCCTATGAGGCAGAGGTCAGACATGCCTCCTCTCTCCGCCATCTTTACCAATTCTGACACCATCTATCCCTCCCACAGCACCCTCTACTTCTCTGCTGGGTCCAATAATTCATTGCAATGCCACACGGAACGCACAGACCATACTCACAATTATGGGGTTTATTAGGGAAGTAACAGGTTACAATTCAGGTTCAGGAACACTCAAGATGCAGTTCTCAGGACAGCCTCTTCTCAGCCATGCCCACAGGCACACCTCCCTCTGGCCCCTCGGCCTCTGCCCTGCTGAGGCAAGTGTTAGAAAGCTCTTTTAGCTCTGCTAATAAGTGTCTGGAGGCACTCCACCCCATCAGCAAGCCTCAGCCTGAAGGCACTCCACTCTAGTTCCGTGGGTCACAAACTTAGCTCCATTGAGTGCCTGGAGGTATCCTACTCCTCCAGCTAGCATCCTGCCCAAAGGGACTCAACTTTCACTCCATGGGCCAAGAAGCCCACTCACTGCATCATCTCCTGCTGGGCTCTCCTGCCATCATTTCTCTGCCACTTCTTCTTGCTGTCTTCAACATTACAGCTGTTCCTCTCTCTCTCTCTCAGTTTCCTGGTTTCAGGAGCTTCTCAATACAGGGATCTTGGGCCCAAAGGATGTGCTCCACTCCTGGCTCTTCTTTCTTAGTGGTAATGAAATGCTCTCCTTCCCTCCTCTGGGATGACTCATTTTAATCCTAAAAGGATGGCAAAATTCCTTTGTTATGGTTCCACAGACCTTAGTTGCATGGTCCCACCCCCACATGGGTGCCATGAACTTTATTTGTGTTATTAGTAAGCTATCTAATGCCCTTGGTGGTCCATAATTACTTTATTGGCATGGTACCACTCAATCACTTGGGTGGGAGTTACAAGATCATGGCAAGAAAGACAATATACACCAGCTTACATGAGTCAATATACCTACAAGGCTAAAACTCTATGCTAATTTACTTTTGAACTTTCTAATGTGCATCAGGATTGGAGGAAGATTCATTAACACCCTGTGTTATGCAGATGACACAACCTTGCTTGCTGAAAGTGAAGAAGACTTGAAGCATTTACTGATGAAGATCAAAGACCACAGCCTTCAGTATGGATTGCACCTCAGCATAAAGAATACAAAAAGTCTCACAAATGGACCAATAAGCCTCATCATGATAAATGGAGAAAAGATTGAAGTTGTCAAGGATTTCATTTTACTTGGATCCACAGTCAACACCCATGGAAGCAGCAGTCAAGAAATCAAAAGACGCACTGCATTGGGTAAATCTGCTGCAAAGGACCTCTTTCAAGTGTTCAAAAGCAAAGATGTCACCCTGAAGACGAAGGTGCGCCTGACCCAAGCCATGGTATTTTTCAATCACATCATATGCATGTGAAAGCTGGACAACGAATAAGGAAGACCGAAGAAGAATTGAAGCCTTTGAACTGTGGTGTTGGCGAAGAACATTGAATATACCACGGACTGCCAAAAGAATGAAAAAATCTGTCTTGGAGGAAGCACAACCAGAATGCTCCTTAGAAGCAAGGATGGTGAGACCGCGTCTTACATATTTTGGACATGTTGCCAGGAGAGATCAGTCCCTGGAGACGGACATCATGCCTGGCAAAGTACAGGGTCAGCAGAAAAGAGGAAGACCCTCAAGGAGATGGATTGACACAGTGGCTGCAATAATGGGCTCAAGCATAACAACGACGGTAAGGATGGCGCAGGACCGGCAGTGTCTCATTCTGTCGTACGTAGGGTTACTGTAAGTCAGAACCGACTCAATGGCACCGAAGAACAACAACAAATATGCTCGGTCAGAGCTGTCATTGTTACCCAATTACAGTGAGGTTTCGAATCACATGGTTTTGTCTGCACCTGCTATTGTTTTTGTTGCTGCCAGTGTTTTTATAGTAGCTGATTTTGTCAAATTTTCTGGTGTTTTAGCTACAATATTGTGGTCATTAGTATTTGTGAACCTGTTATCCATAACTTTTTTGAGACTGAAGTGGTAATTAAAGGGAAAGAAGGCGTGATACACAGGGATTACGATTTACTAGTAGCATTGGTACAAAAAACTTTACTGAGGATTCTGTATGGTCTGGTATGGGAGGAGGTCCATGGGAGGCGGGTGACACCGTGAGTTACTGCACTAGGTGACACCAACCCTAGTGACATCACTGTAAAACACTTCTCCCTCCTTCAAACAGAGCAGCATCCCCCCCCTCCCCCGAAGGGGGCCCTCCTGCCCCGAACACTCACCCACAAGCTTTTCTCAGCAGAGACCATTCTCTCCCTCAGAGGAATTCTGGCTCCAGCTGCTCAGGTTATAATGTGTTTTCCACATTGTATGAGAATGGAGTGAATTAATTAGCAGCTAGAAGTGAGTACCTAGCCGAGAGCCCCTCCCTGGCAAGCTCTGGGCTTAGGAGAAGGCAGAGAGAGAGCTCTGGAAACCTCTCCAGAGGCTGCCTTGCAGTGCTTCCAAGGAAAGGGGATCAGGAAGAGAAAGGGAGAGGGGCCTGAGTGGGACCTTCCCCCAGGAAACACCAGCCCTCGCAGCCCCCATAGCTTCCCTGTGCCTCTGAGGGGCCACCTACCAGGGGTCGCCTCTGATCCCTGGTGTGTCTCCCTTTCCTCTTTGCCATCCCAGCCTGTACTGAAGCCAGCGTTTGTATCCCGTGGCACCACACACGCTGGCAAATGGGACCCATCCTTAAGGCCCAAGTGGCTTCCAGAAGGCTGAACTTGAGCACATTCCCTCTCCTGGGAGAGCAGCTGAGGAAAGCACTGTTCCAGGAGTCAGCCCCAGCTGCATCACCTCCCACATGTGTGACCTCCCAGGGGGTGGAGGGACAGCAGAATCCACTGAGCTTCAGCGTCCTCATCTGGCCAAGTCTAAAACGACCACCTCATAGCGTGACCGTGACCGTGACCCCCGTGTGTGGCCTAACACAGACGTTCCCTGGCATCTCTGCTCCCCACACAAGGTAACACCAGGCCATTCTGTCAATCCAACATTTCATAGCCCCACATCATTGGTGAAGAGAGCATTGGGATGTCTGTTTTGCAGAGGGCAACAGCTGAAGCCCAGACAGACTAAGTGACACCAGTTCCCTCGGAGACAGGACGCAGACCCTGGCCTTCCTTAACCCCAGGCTGCACACCTTCGTGGAGAACCCTGGTCTCACCTGGGCAAGGCAGCCTGAGGCAGCTGCTTGCAGGCCCATTCTCAAGGGCAGGCCCGATTCTCAAGGGCAGGCCGAGCGGGGTTGCCACGGAGATGCTGTTAGCAGTGGAGCTAATGGTAGGTCTCTTCAAGCTAACAGCATGGATTACAAGACCCCCAGAGCTCTGGCTGCAAGTGGCTCACTTCTGCCAAGCAGGTCACCTCCCTCCACTCCCCCACCTGCCCCCCAAGGCCCAGGGGCTCCAGGCTTCTAGAACTGGGGAGGGCCCAATTGTCAAGGCAGTATCTGTAATACTGAGGCTGCCCAGGAGGCCTGTGTTCATAATTCTCCCCTCCCTCCGTGAAAACTATGCGAGCTTGGAGCAGCTACTTGACCTCTCGCCATATCTGAGCACTGTTGTCATACCCAGGGGTATGATGAGGTTAAAGAAGGTCGCCGTGTAAAGTGCTAAGAACTGTGCCCCATACCTGGTCAGAACTCAATAAAATCAAGCTGTTACATTCTGGGCCTTTCCTTCTGAGCCCCAGGAAGACCAAGAATCCGGGGTAGGAGCCCCAGGAGGCTGGCTGTCACTAAACCTCCCTTTCCTCTGTTCCCTGTTCGAAACAAATCTTTGCTTATGCTGCTTCCAACCTCCTGAAATGCCTGTCCCCTCTCCAGTCCCCAGATGGCGTTCTGACCAAAAATCCAAGCTCATGCACCCAGGAAGCCATCCACAAACCCTCGAACTCAACCCGAGGCCTCCTCTCTCTAACTTCGGCTGGTGTCTCACCAGAGCCTGGCATTTTCTCTCTGACTTGTCAGTGCTCCATTTCTCGGTTTTGACTGAGCCTCTCGTCTGAGGTGGGGGGCTCACTGAGAGCAGGGCAGGCTCCACCTGCTAGCTCCCTGGCCCTACCTTCCTCCCGTCCTCATGAGCTCACCTGAGATGGGGCTCCGAAAGCCTTCTGTAAACAAGCTGAGGGCAGGAAGCTGTTTAGATCATGGCTCCTGGTCCCAAGTTTCCCTTCTGTGAAACAGAGGTGGTTATGGGTTGATTGTGCCCTTCAATCAGATATGTTGAAGTCCTAACCACCAATACCTGTGAATGTGACCTTGTTTGGATACGGGGTCTTTCTTTGAAGATGTTCTCAGCTAAGGAACATGAGGTCATACTGGAGTAGGGTGGGCCCTAATCAAACCATAGTGATGTCTTTGTAAAAGAGAAGAGACAGAGAGGCAACGAAGGGAGACAGCCATGTGGCGACAGCGGCAGAGACTGGAGCAATGCTGCCACAAGCCAAGGACTGCCTAAGGCCACCAGAAACTAGGAGAAACAAGAAAGGATCTTGTCCTAGAGCCTTCACATAGAGTGTGGCCCTGCAGACACCCTGAATTTGGACTCAAGACTGCTGGACTCTCCAACCTGCCACCTGCCCTACAGATTTTGAACTTGCCAGCTGCCTACAATCACATAAGCCAACTCTGTAAAATAAATCCCTCTTTATTTGTGTTGTTGTTGTTAGGTGCCGTTTAGTCGATTTCGACTCACAGCAACTCCATGCGACAGAGGAGAGCTGTCCCGCAGGGTTTTCTGGGCTGTAAGCTTTACAGAAGCAGATAGCCAGGCCTTTCCCCCACTTTGCTGCTGGGTAGGTATATATGTACCATGAAAGGGTGCAGCCTTACCACTTTTCTATCTCTTCTTTTAGTGGGAAATATGTATTTGAGCTTTCCTTATCTGACAGGTTTCTGCCTTACACAGGTTCCGGCTCTCGTAGGCTGTAAACTATATATATATTCTGTTTCTCTGAGAACACTGACTAATACAGAGATAAAACCATAGCTGCTAGTTATGGGGGGGGGCTCACCATAAGCAAAACCTTGAGCTTTCTTGTCTCCTTTTAGCCTCACAACCGTATTTTTCAGGTGCGGAAACAGGCTCAGAGCAGCCAAGTAACTCGCCCAAAGTGACACAGTAAATTGGAGAGCAGGGGCTTCTAGAACGGGGGCCAGGCTGAGCCACAGCCAGGGCTCTGAACGCCACTGCTCACTAGATTCCTCATGACAGCAATTCAGTGGTGCCACACCCCTTGAGGGCAGGTGCTGTGCCTAGCTTCCCAGTTAACACCTGGCTGGACGAATGGATGCTTGAACCGATGACGGAAGTTATGTGGTTGACCTCATGAGTGCACCTTGAGAAGAATGAGAAGCTCTCCAAACACCAGCTGTGGGAGCACCGGGAAAGAGGAGCCCAGAGGATCAAAGGCTAGGCGCCTGGGTACAGCTTGGCCACCAACATGTGAAGCCGGCCCGGAAGTCTCCACCACAGCTCCCCAGGCCTCTCCAGGGACGGGCCTTGATGGGAGTGATTTATTTTCCTAGTAGAGACGGAGGCTGTGGGAGCCACTGCGAGAGAGGGAGGCACCTCTCCCAGGGCAAGTCATAGAGCAGCAGGGATCCATAGCCCCGACTTCTAAAGGCTCCCAGGAAATGAGGTGGAGGGTCTGGCCCAGCTCGGCCTGGTTCATCGCCTCTAACAGAACATTGCCCTGGAGGAGTGCGCAGCTCTGGAACGTGGGGAGGCATCTCTCTGCCCGCTGCCCTGACCTGCTCCCCACCTCTCTCCCTCTTCATGCTCCTTGAGGAGAGCCCGGGGAGGCTGGGGGAAGACCCAGGGGTGTTCTCTGATTAGAGGTTTGTTCCAGCCGATTGGGCCCGCCTGAGAGGAAAGTGGCCTCCCCAGAGGCTCCTAGTAAGTCAGCTTTAGCTCAGTCCTCCCTCGGCGGGGGGCCTGTGGGCTGTGGAAAGATGCAGGCTGCTCCCCTGTGACAAGGCCACCTTTCATGCCGGGGACCATGGCACAGAAAAGCTGGGGAGACCGGGGAGACCTCCCAGAACAGGGCAAGTGAGGCCCAGAGAGAGGAAAGGCTTTGCATTAGCTTCCACAGAGCTCGAGGCTGAACTGGGTCAGTGAGTGGGAATTGGACAGACTGCAATGCAGCGTGGGCACGAGGAGGAGGCTTAGCTCTCTGAAGCAAACCCGCACGGCTGGCGTCGGGCAGCACCAGCCGAGCCTCAGGCAGGCGGGTGGCTGTCCATTCGGCATGTTTTTAAAGAGGTTTTGGGAATTTAATTCCAGTTTTTGGAAAGGACTCAAAGGAAGTGTGAGCCAGGCACCAGGGAAGTATGGCAGGCAAGTCCATCACCAGCGTGGGTCCTAGTTGGCCCTTTCTTGCTTGTGACTTGACACCAGTCACCAGCCTCTCCGTTTCCTTATCTGTGAAGTGCAGAAAATAACCTCACTGGGCCAGCCTCCCAAGGGAACGAGGGAAGATCCAGCGCACGAAAACAATCAGACAATTATAATTCCCACAAACAGAAGGTGCTGTTATTGCTCACGTACACACTCTGGCCTCAGAGAGGTGGCCAGGATTCTCCCCGCAAGAAAGGCTGCTCTACTTCAATAAAACGGTATACAGATTGATCTTTTAAGATTTATCTATATGGGATCAAACAACAGCTTGAAAGATTAAATAGGAAGCTTAGAGGGCAGGGAGTTTATGTGAATCGGGGAGGAATAACTCAGAAAAGCAGGGTGAGAGTGGTTGCGCTACTCAAAGACTGTAATCACTGTCACTGACTTGTACATGTAGCAACTGTTGAATTGGGGTATGTTCTCAACAACAACAACAAAAATAAATTATAAAAAGAAAGAAAGGCTGTTTTGGTAGAGAAAGCGCGTTAATTACCAGCATTTCCAATGCATGCCCTGGGTGCCCTGTCCCTGGGTGGTGCACAGAGTTAACACATTCAGCGGCCAATGAAAGATTGGAGGTTCGAATCCACCCGGAAGTGTCTCAGAAGAAAGGCCTGGTGATCTATTTCAGAAAAATCAGCCACTGAAAACCTGATGGAACACAGTTCTACTCTGACGCACACGAGGCCTCCGTGAGTCAGAATCGACTGGACAGCAGTTGGTGCTTCCTGGGTGCCAGAAATGCAGAGGCGATCACCTCGTTCTGGGTAACCTTTGTAACAGCGGTTCCAGATGGGCTTCATTAGATCCCTTTTCAGGTGAGGCATCAGGGATCCGGAGAGGTTAGGCAGCGTGCTGACTGTCACCCAGCTGGTAGTACGTGGTGGAGTAGAAACTCCAGTAGACGCCTGCCTGCTTCCAGAGCCACTGTCCTATGCAATATTACATCTCTGAGGGTGAGTGTATAAAAGGCAGGGATTTGGCCGTCAAAGATCCAGGCCGGAGACCAGACTTTGCCGTGGTCGGGTCTGAAACCTCAAGGCCTCACCCAACAGATAAGCCTCAGTTACCCATAGCAAAGACAGAAGAATGACCTTAGCATCTGTTATACTTCATGTGTAACCTGAAATATAACATTAAAATCCTATATAATTTATACTCATTGTGAGGATAAGTTATATAGTATTTTAAAACTGTGTGTACTGTCGTAAATTGGAATCCTAATTGTTATGATAATAAACCGGTTGTTTAAATGAATTTCCTTCCCTGGGACGGACCACACCTTGGCCGGCCCAGAGCCCTGGGACATTTGGGGGCCACATCAAGATCTCAGGGAGGTACCTGCCCTAAGGTGGGTCTTACAACTCTCCTCATTAGGGGCCCACCTAACTCCCCCGCAGTGGCTGTGACCTGCTTCCACTCTTTTCTGCAATTTTGTGGGCTGCTCCTTCCTGGGTGGCCTCACCCTTGCACCCTTCCTGAGGCCTTTGCAAACCTTGCTTCCAGCACCTGTCACCGAGGGCTGGAGCGTGTGGGTACAGGTGGGAAGCACTGGGGGCAGAGGAGGTTGAGGAAGGACACTCTGGGGTCAGAAAGGGTTGAAGAGGGCTGGTAGAAGCCAGCCTTCGGGGAGAGAGGGGAGCTTCTGCTTGGCTTAAAGGAAGCCTGGAGGTGTTTACATGAGCAGAAAGGGGGCAGTAGGGACAGAAATTCCAGGCAGGAGCCATGGCTGGCGTGAGGGTGGAGCAGTGGGAAGACAGCAGGGCGGATGAAGGAAGGGGCCTGGGCTGAAGGATCCAAGGGTGATGGCAGGTCATGAAAGGTCTAGTAATCAAGGCCAAGCTTAGATCAGCCAAGGGGGGAAGAAGGCAATGCAGGCCTCCTGGGCAGGATGAAGGGGTCCTTCCAGCTCTGTGGCTACTCAGTTATTCTGGAGTAAGGGCAGGTATGGAGGGGAGGCTGAGTTCCTCAGAGCCTTTCCGCCCCCACACTTCCCCAGCTCCTCCCGCCCCCCCAGGTGATGCAGGCCACAGAGGCTGCTGTGTGACACTGCACACCCTCATCAGGACCCCAGGTGTGACTTCCATGATCTGCCTTTCGACAAAAGACAGAGCCAGCTGCATGCAGCCACACCCGAGGTCACCCCTACAAGGACCCTGAGCAAAGATGGCCTCAGTGCAGAGACAACCCCATGCAAATAAGCACGGAAAAAGTGACATGGTCACCCAGGTGGGAAAGCTTCCTTTCCCAGGCGCCGGTGGGGAGGTGGGTGGTGGGAGGGGCGGAGCTGGAGCTTATTCTGAGCATGGCTGAGTTCAGGCACAGAGCCCTCACCACAGGGCCCAGATTCCAGTTAGGGGTCTTTTTCCCACGCACCAGGTGACCTGGCCATGTCACTTCTCCGTGAAGCCTGGTTTCAATATACCGTGAGCCGCCAGAAGAAAGAACAAGTCTGTCTTGGAGGAAGTATAGCCAGAATGCTCCTGAGAAGCAAGGGGGGTAAGAGTCGGGCTCACTTACTTTGGATGTGTCATCAGGAAAGACCAATTGCTATTAGAGGACAGCAGGTTTGATAAAGTAGAGGGTCAGCAAAAACGAGGGAAACCCTCAACGAGATGGATTGACACGATAGCTACAACAATGGGCTCAAAATTGCCAGTGAACGTGAAGATGGCGCAGGACAGGGCAGGGTTTGGTTTAGTCCTGTTGTACGTAAGGTCGCTAGGAGTCAGAGAGAGGTACAAGGCCCAGCTCTCAGCCTCTCCTGGAGATGCGTTTTACTCAGCCTTCTCCTCTGTGCATTGCCGACCCAGCATGTTACACAGAGGGGTCGTGAACTCTAAGGCTTCCAGGACCCAGCAGGTGACCTAGTATACTGCATAGGCCTGCAAGTGAGGCCGCGGGCATGAGGTCACCTGACAGGAGACCAAGCCTCCCTTGAGCTGGTTCCTCTGACTTCTAAAACCCTGTGTAGGCCAAACGAACAGAGCAGGTCATGTACCAGCCCCAGGCTGTTGGTAGAAGCCCCCTGCTTTCATTCTTGTGAGGCTCCGATGAATATCTGACAGGCTTTGATAAAGCCCTGAGCAGACAGGACCAGGCCCCCTCCTCTCCTCCATCTGAATACAGCAGGTGGTGGGAGGGAAGGATCGGGCAGGGACCCCACCTGGGGCGCTGGTAACAGCCTGCTCACTGGGCTTCCACACCCCCCTCCCCACTCCATCCCCAGGGAGTCTCCCTGTCTTCCTGGGGCCTTTACCTCCTGGCTGACCTCACCTCTCTCTCCTCTTCACTCTGAGCCAGGTTGCTGCTTTCAAATTCCAGTTTTTCTTTTCTAGCTGTGTAACCTTGAGCTATTAACCTCTCTGTGCCTCAGCTTCTTCATCTATGAGATGGGGCTAGCGAGCGTTTCTCCCTACAGGGCGACTTGAAGAAGAAAATGAATTATACGTGTAAAGTGCTCAGTCGGTACCTGAACGGAACCTGAGGTTGTTTTTATTCAGATAGGCCCCAGGAAGTTGGACTATGGGTTGCTCACCCCTCACGCCCTTCTCTCTCCCAAAGATCTCTGCAATTTAAGTCTGGTCGTTGATGGTGCCAGGCAAGGACTGGTTCCCAATCAAAATAACTTAAAGAAGAAGGAGGTAGGCAAGGAAGTGGGTTTTTGCTTCCCGAGGGACGTTTCCTGGTGCCCATGAACTAACCCACTCACCTGCTTCTCCAGTAGGTCTGGCTGCCCCATGCCCTCGCTGGCCTCTCCTTGGGGAGGAGCATGACCCTCTGGGGGTCCACACACCCTAGGAGGCAGGCATGTCGGAGTCCAGGAGGAGGCAGCATGGGGCAGTAATCCACAGAGCGCCACCTTTCAGCTGGGGCCTTCGTGGCCCAGCAATTCTGCAACAAGGTATTATTGCTCCCACTTCACAGATGAGAACTCTGAGGCTCAGAATGGTGAAATGACTTGCCCAAGGTCACTCAGTCAAGGATCTGGCTTAGGAGAACAGGTCTGTCCAGGCACCTTGCACCACACCTACTAGACTTAACACCTCTGGGTTCAGTTGCCTCATCTGCAGAATGGGCTCCCAGCATCCATCCTGCACCTGGTAAAGGATCAGGGAAGATCAGAGATTCTAGTGCAAAGCTTGGCCACACAGCCAGTTGTCCTCTGTTCCAGGACTGCCAGGGAGCCAGGCACCTCACCTGAGGAAGTGGCTTACCCCGGTTTCTCATTTGGCCCTCCTTTAGGGCATCACCCCCAAATCTGGGCAGGGGCTGCTCTGAGCAAAGTTGGTCCCAGTCGTGAGCTCTTGAGGTCAGTGTCTGTGTCAGGGGATGGTCAGACGCTGAGGACAAATATCATTGTTAGTTGTTACAGAGTCAATTCCGACTCATGGCGACCCCATGCGTACAGAGTAGAAGTGTACTCCATAGGTTTTTAAAGGCTGTGATCGTTCAGAACCAGATTGCCAGGCCTTTCCTCCGAGATGCCTCTGGGTGGGTTCAACAAACTGCCAACCTCCTGGTTAGCAGCCATTTGTACCACCCAGGACTCCTAGGACAAATAGTTGCACTTGAGAAGGCTGGGGACCCTCTGCTGTGAAACTACAAGGGTCTGAGTCCCTACGGGATAGGTCAGAGACAGGATCTAAGAGAAAACCCTCCGCAGGCACCCAGAGGTGATGGCAGAGCAGGCCCGGTGGGGGTGCTAAGATTTCAGCGAACAGTATCGCTCATATCTTCAGGGGAAGAGGCCAAAGGGAACAGAGCAGAAAAGACCACAGGAAGTGAAACTCCCTGGGTGCACTCCAATCACCACCCTGTGTGGGCGGGGCCTGGGGGCTGGGTGAGAACCCCTCCAATCCATGATATCCAGCCCCTGGGGCAGCTCCCTTGACCCCAGGGCCCTACAAAGAGAGGGCTGCAGCCTGGAGCCAGCACCCCAATACGTCACTGCCTTACCCTCGGCAGCTGTGCAGGGAGGCTATTTGATTCATTAATTAATGTAAGTACGAACGTACTTAGAGTAGAAATACAGGCATGTCATAAAAAATGCAAAAGATATAACAGGGAACACAACAGAGAGCCCAGGACACAGCAGGAGAAAGTGTGGAGCCGAACTCACATTCACACAAAAAGACCAGACTTAATATCTGACAGGAGGAACCCTCAAAGCCACGGCCCCTGGATGCTATGTTAACCCAGAACTAAAACCATTCCAGAAGCCCACTTTGCAGACAAAGATTAGACAGGACTATAAAACAAAGTAATAGTCATGAAGAGTGTGCTTCTTAGTGCAAGTCGATACACAAGACGAAATGGGCGGCTCCTGTCTGGAAGTAGGATGAGAAGGCAGGAAGGGACAGGAGCTGGTTGGATGGACACAGGGAAGCCGGGGTGGAAAGGGGGTGTGTGCTGTCACATTGTAGGGATTGCAACTAACATCACATAACAATATGTGTATAAATTTTTGCATGAAAAATTAACTTGAGCTGTAAACTTTCACCTAAAGCACAATAAAAAAAAAATTCAATATTAAAAAAAATGTGAAAGGTACGAAAGTATGTGCCGTGAAAAGCAAGTCTCCTTCCTTCCCAGCTCCCCAACCCCCACTTCCCCAGCTGGAAGCCACCACTTTTGCTGTCTCTTTCAAAGCCTTCCAGAAAGTAAATGCCTTTACAAACACAAAGGAAAGTGTTTAGGGGGCAGAGGGGGCTTTTCCTCTGTCTTCACACAAGTGATACCCAGCGATACATCTTGGAGCCGTCTGTTCCTTATTGGAACAAAGAACCTCTCATTCTTTTTTGCTTTTTGTGGTTTAAAACATAACGACTTATTACTGTGTGTGATTCTTTGGGTTGGCTGAGCACAGTTGGAGGGTTCTTCTGGTCCATGTGGTGTAACTAAGGTCATCTATGCGGTTGTTCTTTTTAATCAACCAAAACCAAACCTGTTGCCATCAAGTCAATTTCGACTCATGGCAACCCCAGGTGTTGCAGAGTAGAACTGTTTCGGAGTTTTCTTGGCTGCAATCTTTTCTGCAAGAGAAAGGTAGGCAATGAATAAGGAAGACCAAAGAAGAATTGATGACTTTGAACCATGGTGTTGGCAAAGAATATTGAATATACTATGGACTGCCAGAAGAACGAACAAATCTGTCTTGGAGGAAGTACAGCCAGAATGTTCCTTAGAAGCAAGGATAGCGAGACTTTGTCTCACGTACTTTGGACTTGTTATCAGGAGGGACCAGTTCCTGGAGAAGGGCATCATGCTTGGTAAAGTAGAGGGTCATCGAAAAACAGGAAGACCTTCAACAAGATGGATTGACACACTGGCTGCAACAATGGGCTCAAACACAGCAACAATTGTGAGGATAGTGCAGGACCAGGCAGTGTTTTGTTCTGTTGTACATAGGGTCACTATGAGTCGGAACCAACTTGACAACACCTAACAACAACAACAATCTCCACAGAAGCAGATTGTCAGGGCTTTCTTCCATGATGCTGTTGGGTGAATCCAAACCACCAACCTTTAGGTTAGTGGCCGAATGTAAACCGTTTTTGCCACCAGGGACTTCTCTTCTTTTTACCAGTTGTGTACAATTCCATTGTATGCGTGGACTATTGTCTTTTTGCTCACTCCTTTATTGATTGACATTCAGGCAATTTTCAATCTTTTGCCTTCATAAATAATGTCATGATGAATGACCTCATACTCACTCTCCACATTTCTCTGAACAATAAATTCCTAGAATTGGATTCCCTGGC
The DNA here is from genome assembly GCF_024166365.1 of Elephas maximus indicus. Classification (NCBI taxonomy): domain Eukaryota; kingdom Metazoa; phylum Chordata; class Mammalia; order Proboscidea; family Elephantidae; genus Elephas; species Elephas maximus. The sequence continues at coordinate 60,468,268 of NC_064831.1, read as the reverse complement.
TCAGAGGGAAGAGTGTGTGTTGTTTTGATGGGTGCTGCCCAGCTGCTATCCCCAGCGTTGGCACTGATTCATACTCCCTCTGGTGCTATATGGCAGTGCCCTCCTCACACCCTCAGCAGCAGAGTGCTGCCATCCTTTTGATCTTTCTCAGTACGATGGTTAAATGAGGGTCTCTTAGGGTCTTTTATTGAAGTTGTAAGTTGCATTTCTCTTCTGAGTAAAGCTGAGTAACTGTTCATATATTTAAGAGCCCTTTATATATTCTTTTCTGAACTCTCTTCCATATTTTGTGCATTTTTCCATTGGGTCACTGGCTTTTCCGTATTGCCGGGTAGGATGTCTTTGCATGTTAAGAATGTTAGCCCTTTCTTTGCAATTTGAGTTGCAGTTGTATTTCTCAGCTTGTCATTTGTCATTATGCTTTGGGTCATGCATTGCCCACTCCTTGTGTCTTCTTTTCAAATTTGGAGGACTTTTTGGAAAGGAAATGAGTTAAATTCTTAATCTTCCAGCTAGGGGCCAGGGGGCCAGAGTAAAGCCCTCCCCCAGGGCCCAGGCTTCTTTCCTCTTCTGTAAGATGTGGGTGGGGAGCTTCCTGGATCTCTGAAATCCTTGGTGGTTCCACTGTTCTGAGACCGGGATCTAAAGTGCTGAGCTGTCCAAAATGGGACCATGTTCTCTAGGACCAAAGACAGGGTGGGGGAGGGGCGGTGGACTGGAACAGGAACAGGGCCCGAAGGAGGAAGTGGGGGGCGGAGGAGGCAAACCAAGACAAACTGTTGACTTCAGTGCTGCTGTGGGCAGGGCTGTGGCCACCATCTTCTCCCACTGAGCAGTGTTCCTCAAACCATTCCCTGCAGGGGTAGCCCAGAGCACCCCATACAAGTCCCAATGGAAGCAGGCTCCTCAGGCTATAATGATAAAGGACTCTGTCAGCCCTGAGCATGAGAGTCTGCCTGAGGCTGTGCACTATGGCTCCCGGCAGCCCCTGCTCCTGGTGGTGGCTTGGGTGGGCGCCCACTCTGGCCTGGCCTATTTCTCTTGAAGAGCCAAGCTCTAGGGTTCCAGGCAAGGCATCAACCTGGGAGCAAGAGGCCAAGGCCCAGAAGGCCCAACTGATTAGCCTGAGGCCTCCAACTTGTAAACCCAGGGTTTGCAGTCTCACCCACTGCTCCACACCTGGGCCACATCCCTGGAAAACTCTAGAAGACAGGCAACACACCCCTTAATAATAAGAAGGGCTCATGTTTACGGAGTCCTCACATGTTCAGCTCTGTTCAAGCACTTGCCAGTCGCCCCATCCCCCCACCCCCCATTTGGTTCTCCCCACCGACTCCATGGGACAAGCTCCATTGTTACACCTCTCTGACAGATGAGAAAACTGAGGCTGGGTGTTCTCTGCCAACTGCAATTCTACACAGACACTCCCGGGGCAGTGGGGCGGCCCCAGGAGAAAACAGCAGCTGTTGCTCTGCAGAGAAGTCCAGCCTGAATCCTGGGGTCACATTAGGGCACTCCTTGGGGGCAGTCCTCCTTGCAGGCCTCAGGGGATTTCTGCACCCCCCAGGGGCCTGAGAGGCCTGCGCCTTCCTAACCGGGCTGGTCCCTGGCCCCTTCTTGAGTACACTCTGAGTATGGCTGTCTTCCTTACCTGCTCACAGCCTTGGGCCTGGGCCTGGGCCTAGCCTCTGCTCTGTTACCTTTGTCACATGAATCAGAGAAATTTCTGGGCCCAGGTGTCATGAAAAGGAAGGCCTGGCACAGCAGAAAGGGGCCCATTTGCACTGGCTTGGGGCCTGGAAACCCTGCCGCCCACTCATGGAGGCTGCTCGGACAATCCTTTCTCTCTCTGGCCTCAGCTGCCCAAGGAAGGAGTTAGGTCAGGTCACCTCCATGGTCCTTTGTCACTCAGGCCAGCCCCCGCACTTCCGAACATTAGCCTCCGCTTCCTCACACACCTCGCCCACACGAGCACTCCATGGTGGTTAGGCCCAGGGCAGTGGGCAGGTTCTAATGAGCTCTCTCTCCCCACCACCCAGGGGGTACTCAGTAAGTGTTGAGTGAATGAACGATTGTGGGTGACAACACTGCCTGAAATTACACACTGTGACCCAAATCTCCTCTTGATTGCAGGTGATAACAGACGTAGGAGGCTATTTCCTCCTTAAGGGGGTTCCAAGCTGTCTAGAGAGGGAAGGTGGGCTAACTGCCTTGCCACTGGCCATCTTTGAAGCACCAAAAAGGATAGCAATCAGGTTTTCTGATGACCTTCCCTGCAGCAAATCCGCCCACCTGCAGCCACACCTGTCGATCCTGGAGCTGGAGCACCTGTACTTAATGCCCAGTGAGAAGGCCAGGCTCAGGAACTCTGGGCCTGCAGGGCAGAGGAGGGAAGGTGAAGGGGTTAGTATCCTTATAAGCTCCAGAGCCCCCGGGCTGCCTCACTCCCCAGCTCTGCCCCTAGTGCCTTCTCCAGTAGGCTTTCAATGACCAGAGAGAGTGGACATTTTGTGTCCACAAAACCAGCTGCCGCCTGCTTCTACCCAGAGGTCCCTTAGCAGGACCTGGGTTTTCACCTCGTTTAATCCTTTGAAAACTTTGAAGCCTCTTTGACCCTTGGGCCCTGCCTGCCTACCCAGTGGGCTCCCTCAAGACACCTTGTCACTTTAATCCCAGAAGCACTGGGGTCTCCCTCTCCTTAACCCTGCCCAGCTCGGTGGACTCTCGAAGGCGTCTTGGATTAATTTGAATTGACTGAGTTGAATCGAACTGACTTGCATCTAATTGAAGTGAATTAAATCGAATGCCAGATTACAGGCTTCATCACAGCCCAAGGCTAGTCTGTGGAGCAGAAAGGCAAATGCTGACCCCCAGTTTCCATTTGACGCTTAGAGGGTGCCTGAGGGGGAGCGAGGGGGTAGGGTTCATTACAGCTTCCTCTGGGGAACGCAACCTTCCAGCAGTAAGCCTCCTCCTGCTTTTTCCTTCCAACTCAAGCTTAAAAAAGCCCAAAGTCCTCATTCCCAGAAACTGAGCAGATGCCATTTGAAGGCTCAATCCTTGTTCTGGTTTTAGGAGCCATGAGTTTTGGTAATGTCAGGCTTCCCAAGCTCTAGATCAGGCACACGTTGGGATCTGGAGGGGAATGTTTGTAATTGGCAAGAAGGAAGTTGTTGACACCTGTGACAGCATGACTGTGTCCAGGTTAAGACACCAACCATGACCAAAGCCAGACACCACTTCCTTGGCTCCCCCTGCCCAGCTGGATCTGTCAGGATCAACCACTCCCTCCTGGTAAACTGGGGTTCCTTCTCTGGTGTGGCCCTTTCTTTTTGGTATCCTTTGCAGGGCAGCCCTCCTCGAGGTGGTAAATGCTAGCCTTCCTCCAAGTTGGGGTGCTTCTTCTCCTGACTCTGCTCCTTCTCCTGGGTAAACACCACCCTTTCCTTCTTGGTACAGATGGGGGAGGCCCGGCATCAATTCCTTCCACCTCAGCAGCTTCAGTCACCACCCAGACCAGATGACTCCTAGGTCAATCTCTAACTCCACAGTTCCCCTGAGAGGCAGACCCAGAGACCTTCTCCATCCTACTTCCTTAATCTCCCCCACGTGCAGGCTTTGCCTCATTTAAAATGTCCTGAAATGGATCCACTGTCTGTCCTCCTCCTTGGGCCTTCCCCATCTCAGTAAATGGCAACGGCATCCACCCAGATACACAAGCCAAAACCTGAGAGTCCACCTTGCTGTCTCCCTCTCCTTCACTCCCCATAGCCAATCCGCCTCCCAATCAGGGCCATTTTAGCTCCCAAATATCTCTCAGACCCCACCGCTCATCTCCAACTCTGTCCTTGGCCTGAACAAATGCAGTGGCCTCTAACTGTTCTCCCCACATCCACTTCTGCCACTTGGAATCCACAGCCCCTGCTGCCTGAGTGACATCGCCAAAATGCAAAGCAGACCACACTAACAGCCTCCTACACAGTAGTTTCCCATGATTTTTAGGTTAAAGGCCAAGTTTATTAACACAAAGGAAAAATCTCCCACCTACTTTCACCCCTGGTTCCCCAGTGCTCCCTCCTGCCCACCCCAGGGCCTTTGAACATGCTGCCCTCTCTGCTTGGAATGGTCTTCCTTCTCCCCTTCATGCAGTTAACTCCTAGTCATCCTTTAGGTTTTGTCTTCAATATCACCTCCTCAGGAATCCTGCCTTGACCTCCCTGACCAGGTCCAAAAAAACCAAACCCACTGCCGTGGAGTCAATTCCTACTCATAGTGACCCCATAGGACAGAGTAGTGCCCCAGAGGGTTTCCAAGGCTGTAAATCTTTATGGAAGCAGACTGCTGCATCTTTCTCATGCAGGGCAGCTTGTGAGTTTGAACTACTGACCTTTTGGTTAGCAGCCAAGTGCTTTGACAACTGCACCACCAGGGCTCCCTAAGAAAGACCTCTTGCACTGTGTACCTGTCACTCACGTCACTAATCCCAGCTGGATTTTGCATTTGTTGGTGTGGCCATCTGATTAGTGTCTGTCTCCCCTGCTAGGCTGTAAGGCAGGGAAGGTTTCTGCTTTGGTTTAGCATCCTCTTCCCAGGACCCTCTCATCAATAGTGAGTGAGTGAGTGAATGAATGAATGAATGAATGAATGCAAAGAGGACCTAGATCTGAGTGCTGTGTTCCCCCTCGTACCAATGTGAGTGTTCTACTACTGCCAGGCTGGCTTCCTTACTACTTATTACCCCCTGAGAACAGTTTCCTCAGCCCTACCTCTTGGCCTTGGCTCATTCAGGCTCTCTCCTCCTCCCTGGATCAAATTTCACCCTCTTTCCAGGCTCACCTTGTGTTAAACTCTAAGAGACAAACATGAAACAATCACCAGGAAGATGGCTGGGAGGGGATATTTTGTGTTGAAGTTTTTCCACCTTATATTGAAAATACACTCAATTCCCCCATTGCCTGGTGCTTCCCGGTAGACAGAACTTGAACAATAAAAGTGTGAGCTTTGGTCTTATTTCCAGAAACAGAAACCTTCCCACTCATGTTGGGGTGAGGTCTAAGAAATCTCCAAATGCTGCCAGCCCTCCTGAGAATCACATCTCACTTCACCAGAAAAAAAAAAAAAAAATTAGAAAATCACCTGGAATGTGTACACAGCACCAGTGGTGGGGCTGGCTCCTGTTGAGGGAGGAGGCAGATACAGCATGATCTGACCTAAGAAAAGCCCTTTAGGTTCTCCAGGATGAGCAGGGAGAGGTGGGGAGGTCCCACCACCATAATATTACCAACATCTCATTTACAAAAGGGACTTTCAAAGGGCGAGTTCAGAGGGGAAGTCGGGCTGGGACTGGTTTAGAAGTCAGGCACCTCTGAGACCTTGGAGAGCTTGGGCGAGATTTAGGGCCCAGGTGTGACACTAAAAATGAGCATGGGGACAGCCCCTGCAATGAGGATAGAAACATCAAGCCCCACATCCTGGCAGTTTCTGGGCCCCTGAGCCCCTGGGGCAGTGCTGGGGAACATACCAGCACATCGGTAGAATCATCACGTGGCAGGACTGGAAAGTGTGGTAGAGCTCACGTAGACCAATCTCCATCTGACAAATGGGGATGCTGAATCCGAGGAGGGCCATAGACTTGCTCAAGGCAACTAAATAACTCATTAGAGTAGTTAGAGCTAGAAACCAGTTCTCCTAGATCCTCCTGGTGCATCAAGTCACTTTTCGATTTGGCTCATTCACAGAGCCTGTCACTCTTGTCTGCCTGTCGCTTCTGCACACTGATTATTACTGAGGGGGCTTGGTGGACAGAAGGGACTGGCCTCTCCTGAGTTGGAAACCAGTTGAAAGAATGCTAGGAGCCCTGGTGACACAGTGGTAAAAGCATTTGGCTGCTAGCCAAAAGGTCGGCAGTTGAAACCCACCAGCCACTCCATGGGAGAAAGACGTGGCAGTCTACTTCCGTAAAGATTTACAGCCTTGAAAACCCTATGGAGCAGTTCTATTCTGTCCTATAGGGTTGATGTTATGGATTGAATTATGCCTCCCAGAAATATGTGTTATAAATCCTCACCTCTATGCTTGTGGTTACAATTCCATTTGGGAGTGGGTTGCGTTTGTCATGTTGATGAGGCTGGATTAGTGTAGAGTGTGTCTTGAGTCAATCTTTTTTGAGATATAAAAGAGATTAAACAAGCAAACAGAGGAGAGATGGGATAAGACAGATGCCAAGAAACATGGACATCTCCAAGGAACCATGAAAAAGCTGAAGAGACAAGGACTTCCCCCAGAGCTGACAGAGAGACAGAGCCTTCCCCTAGAGCTGGCACTCTGAATTCAGACTTCTAGCATCCTATACTGTGAGAAAATTAATTTCTGTCCGTTAAAGCCATCCACTTGTGGTATTTCTGTTATAGCAGCACTAGATAACTAAGATGGAATTTGGTACCAAGAGTGTGGTGCTGCTCTAACAGATACCTAAAATGTGGAAGTGATTTTGGAATTGAGTAATGGGTAGAGGCTGGAAGTATTTTAAGGTGCCTAAAAGTAAAACCTAGATTGCCTTGAAGAGACTGTTGGTAGAATTCTGGACGTCGAAAGCAATTCTGGTGAGGGCTCAGAAGAAAGTGAGGAGAGCTATAAAGAAAGCCTCTATCATCTTAGGGAATACATATGGCAACAGCAAGAGAATGCTGCTAGAAATGTGAATGTTAAATGTGCTTCTGGTAAGGCTTTACAAGAAAATGGTTAACATGTGATTGGACAATGGAGGAAGGGTAATGTTCTTTATGCAGTGGCATAGAACTTGTCTGAATTATGTTCAAATGCTTGGTGGAAGGTAGAACTTGTAAGTGATGGACTTGGATATCTGGCTGATGAGATTTCCAAGCAATATTTTAAAGGGGCCGTATGGTTTCGTCTTTCTACTAATAGTAAAATGTGAGAGGAAAGAGATGGACTTAAAAATGAACTGTGCAAAATGAAAAAAGAACTTAAAGATTTGGAAATTTCTGTTGTACAAACTAAGGACACGTGTCCTAGAACATTCACCAAGAACATGGTTACACTGCCTTTTGTTGAAGAAATTAAACCTACGACCGGTGGACCTAACCAACTACTAGAGCAGAAAACCCATCAGTTTAGACTGAAGGGGACAGAGAAAGAACAAAAGGAAAAAAATGGCTGTCTGCCTCTTGGAATCCTATAGGTAGGTAACAGGCCAAAGAATCTACATCTGTTGTCCTCCAAGAAAAGAAAAGGACCATCCCTGGAGCAACTCAGAGATCAGCAGAACTGTTGGAAGAAGCATGGGAAGCAGGGCCTTCTCAGTTTCAAAGGGTAGGGCCATGGTCTCCTGGATCTCCATTGGGCAAGACCACAGCCTCCTAGGTTTCAAAGAGTTGAATCTTGGTTGCAAACAACAGAATCCACTCTGGCTGGTTTAAGCAGAAAAAGGATATTAGATGGTTCAAAAAATTTCTGGGAGGACCAGAAAGCCAGACTGAAACAACACAGCCAGAAATGCTCAACCACACTTTTAGGACCTTCATTGCAAATGCCTCTGACAAGCCCCTAGGATACTTGAATGGATGCCAGGAGCTCTGCCACTGGTACCCATACCCAGCCAAAGAACTGGACACCTCTGCCACCACAAGTGCCAAATATCAGCTCACTTGCACTCTGACACATAATCCTAATTCTCATTTCCTAACCCAAGTTTCGCAGGAGTGATTGGTGAAATCAGGGTCACATGCCTACACTCAGACTGGGGGTGTGAGTTGTCTGGCTCTGGAAGTAGGACTTACACGGTGAGAAAGGTGTAAAAGGGTGTTCACTCATTCCGTCAAACATGTCTCTGGAATTTACTATGGGTAAAATCATAAGGATCTCACAGTCTAGGGTCAGAGACATAACAGTAAATCAACAATTACAAGGGACCATGCCAGGGACTTCACTCAAGGTATGAAAAGGACACAGAACACTTTGTGGGGGGGGGGACATTTTGACAGGTAGTAGAGGGTGGTCAAGGAAGTCTCACTAGGAGGTGACACTGAAATTGAACTTTGGTGGATGAAGAATAGCTCACCAGAGAGAGAAGAAGACTAATGGGATTCTAGAAAGAGAGAACACAACGTGTAGAGACATGGAGGCAGAGAAGAAACACCTGAGGATTTTAGAAAAATGGCAGCAGCTTCTACACCTGGAATGTGGGCTCCATGGGGAACCTGGCCTTGGGTGCTGGGTTGAAACATTTAGAATTTAGCCCCATGGTAACCGGGAACCACAGATGTATTTTGAACAAGGAAGTGGCATGATCAATTTTGCACTTAGAAAGACTACTTTGGCCACCGGGCAGCGGCATACTCAAGGGGGCAAGATTGCAGCAGGGAGCTCAGATGTGAGGCTGTTGAAAGCGATGATGGAGTCCTGTCTTAGTTCTCTAGTGCTGCTATAATGGAAATACCACAGATGGGTGAAGTTAACAAACAGAAATGTATTTTCTCACAGTTAAGAAGGTAGTAGTTCAAATTCAGGGTACCAGTTCTAGGGGAAGGCTTTCTCTCTGTCGCTCTAGAAGAAGATCCTTGACTCCTTGGTGATCTTCATGTGGCATGGCATCTATTTTCCCCACCTCTTGCTTAATCTGCTCCTTTTACATCTCAAGAAATTGACTCAAGACGTACCCTACAGTAATACTTCTTCATTAACATAATAAAGAACACACATTCCCAAATGGGATTATAACCACGGGCAGAATGATTAGGATTTACAGCACGTGTTTGGGGTGGGGTGGGGTAGGTGGGCCACAACAAGTCCTAAATTTAGGTAGCAGGACTGGGGATCATAAGGTCATTTCCCTTCCCCCACCACACACACTCTAATCTCTTCTTTGGACATTGTACATAACCTATCCCCAACCACCACCGCCAGCACCACTAACCTTCAACTTCCCCTCCTCCCCCTGCCCCCTGTTCTAGATGAAGTGTCTCACCCTCTACAGGTTTTCCTCATCTTTCTTTTTGCCACTCTTTTTCATCATTGTCCCAGAAGCCAATAAAGGACTGGCTTGACCATTTATAACTGTCTTAACCTGGGTTTCCTAGAAAACAGGGCCCGAGACACAGCTTATGAGCTAAGGCTTTCCTGAGAGGTACAACTCGAGGGTGGCAAGAGTGAAGGGAAAATTTAACTCCAGCAGGGAAGGAGGAAAAGCAAAAATAATGTGGGGGGGTTACTGAGCTTACTACAGCTTCATAGCCAGGTTCTCGGCTGCATGAGATGTTTTTCAGGCAGGCTGTATGCAATCACTGAGCCCGGGAAAGCTTACCTCTGGCACCTATCTCTGCCCTGTCACTGGGAGTCCTGCTGTGCCACCAGCTGGCTGTGGCTTTGACCAAGGCCATCTCTTTCTCTGAGCCCCTGCTTCTCCCTCTGTAAAGAAGCCCCTGCCACCTTCAGAATTCTAAATAGCACAATCCTGGAGCTGAACATTCATGAAGTTTCCCAGAGGTTCTGTGAGGTCTGGGCCACTGCCAGGTTTTGAGGCACAGAGCATATCGAGAAATGTAACAACGCCAAAGCAGACTTACAGAAATGATGGCAACCTTTCATGCTTACATGAAGCAAATTAGCCCTTTAAACTCCTCACCCCACCCCACCTAACACACTCCATTTTTGCTGATCACCTGAAATCAAACAACTTATTGCATTAGGCAGATCTGCTGCAAAAGACCTCTTCAAATTGTTAAAAAGCAAAGATGTCACTATGAGGACTAAGCTGTGCCTGACCCAAGCCATGATAATTTCAATCGCCTCATATGCATGCGAAAGCTGGACAATGAATAAGGAAGACCAAAGAAGAGTTAATGCCTATGAATTATGGCATTGGTGAAGGATATTGACTATACCATGGACTGCCAGAACAAACAAATCTGTCTTGGAAGAAGTACAGCCAGAGTGCTCCTTAGAAGTGAGGATGGAGAGACTTCATCTCACTTACTTTGGACACGTTACCAGGACGGACCAGTCCCTGGAGAAGAACATCATGCTTGGTAAAGTAGAGGGTCAGAGAAAAAGAGGAAGACCCTCAATGAGATAGATTGAAAAAGTGGCTGCAACAATAGACTCAAACATAGCAATGATTGTGAGGATGGTGCAGGACTGGGCAGTGTTTCATTCTGTTGTACACAGGGTTGCTGTGAGTCAGAAACCACTCGACAGCACCTAATGACAAGAGAGAAAAAAGAGCCCTTGTGGCGCAAATGGTTAAGAGCTCAACTGCTAACCAAAATGTTAGCAGTTCAAACCCACCCAGCGACTCCTTGGAAGAAAAGACCTGGTGATCTGCTCCCATAAAGATTGTAGCCTAGGAAACCCCATGATACTTTCAATCGCCTCATATGCATGCGAATGCTGGACAATGAATAAGGAAGACCGAAGAAGAATTGATGCCTATGAATTATGGTGTTGGTGAAGTTCTACTCTGTCACATGGGGTCACTGTGAGTCAGAATTGACTCAATGGCACCTAACGACAACAACAGAGACAACAGAGGAGTTCTAGTAGTACAGTGGTTAAGCATTCGCTGCTAACAGAAAGGTTAGTGGTTTGAGCCCACCAGCTGCTCCAGGGGAGAAAGGTGTAGTACTCTGCTTCCTTAAAGATTTCAGCCTTGGAAACTCTATGGGACTGTTCTACTCTGTCCTATAGGGTAGTTACAAGTCAGAATTGACTTGATGGCAGAGAGGTTTTTTTGGTTTAGAGGCAGCAGCAGATCAAAGTTGAGGCCCTTTGTGGGTTTGGCCTGTACTTGACGGCACCTAACAACAACAACGACAACCTGTGCTTGAGAGGTAACACTCTTCTATCAGTGTCTCAGTGACCAAAAGGAGCAAGAGGAGTGAGGCTGACACTCACACAGGCTGTGGCCTGAACCCTGGTTTGGCCACCTCTCGGGGTGGAGGCCTCAGCTGGGCCCAGGGCCAATGCTTTCATGGTCCTGGGTCTCTGGGCAAGAGCAGCGGCCAGCTCCTGTAGACAGAGTGAAATGCCTGGTTTGCATCTCAACTGGAAGTGACTAACGCTGCATAGAAGATACAATAAAACAGATCATGGAAAATTTAATGACCCGTGGTCGGCAATCACTGAATTATTTATGCCATCTCTACCTCTTCCAAATTCTCAATTGCTCTACCCCCATTATGGCAGGCCTGGCTTTCTGCAGGCTGTTGGGTAATGGGGCCAGGAAAGGGATCCAGGCCCAGGACCCAAGTGGCTAGAGGTTTCCGGGTAACCTTGGGTAAAAATGGCTTCCCATCTCTTGACTTTGTATTCTTATCTGCCAGAGTAGGGAGTTCCTTTCAATGAACTAATAACAACTGAAATTGATGCTGCTCTTTTTTGTCCATAGGTGACTCCCACAATTACTATCCCCGAATTCCTATGAGGCAGGCAAGACTGACGTTACCATCATTCCCAATTTCCAGATAGTAAACTGAGGCTCAGAATTGTGAAAAGCCTTGGTCAAAGTCAAAAGGACAAAAAATGGTGGAGATAATTTTCAGTTTGAGATAGCCAACTGAGTGTGCAGAATTTAATTTCTCATCCTGTTGAAAAAAATATCAGAAAAGATAAAAGAAAAAGAGCCAATCCATATCGGAAAATAGGAAAAGATGCTATCAGTGGACCAGAAATTCTGAGGAGTTTCGGGAAGGTGGCAGGCAAATGGGATCCAATTTTGTCTGAGACGCCGGAGTAAGGAAACCACAGCTCAGCATAGGCCTAGGAGAGGCTTGTTTCTGATGCCACAGCCCTTTTTCTCAACAAAGCTTACAAGAAACTCCAACAATAGCAAGGAGGCTGTGGGGCAATTTCGAAACTGCTGGAAGAATGGCTGGGCCAATTGTCCCCGCCTCTTCTTGAATATACAGAGCATCTGGCCTTGACATATCCAAGGATAAAGTCATGAGAACAACTCCCAAAATAAAATGGTGGCTCTGCAGGCATTTCTTTAGACGTGCCCTTCCTGACCTCCTCAATAGACTCAGAGGGAAAGAAAAAAAATGAAGGAAAAAGACTCCACAGAGGAATAAAACAAGGTCTATTCTACAACAATGCATGCTTTTATCATCTGCATTAGCTCATACATGATTGATACATAGGAGCATGATGTCAGGGTAATGCAGAAATCACGTGGGCTTGTGCATGAATTTCCCAGTACGCTAAGCTTTGTGCCACCAAGTAACAGCCACTGAATGTCAAGAAAGCTGACTCCAGAGGCACACAGAGACATACCCATCCACCCACATTTCTCCTTGTGGTCACTTGCTTTGTCTTGTAAGGGCTTATTACATGGTTCTCCCCATTCTTGGTACATTTTGCCTTCATTTTCAGAACTCAGAAGCCTAAACCTGACCTCACAGCCGCTTCCATCAAGCTAGTTAAAGTACCGCCCTATATTTACTGTAAGATTTTGTATTTATTAGAAATTTAACATATATGTTTTGAAGTGTCAGCATTTTTTACTAGAATTGTTATTCTTTGTGTTACTGGTCTGATTACAATGTTGCATAATTTTTGAGTAGTTTATCCATAACCCTGTTTTTCCCATTAGTCCTCTGATTTTCAGCGTGTAATTTTGAAGAATTTAAGGATTTTAGGGATTAAATGTATCAAAATTCCTATGCACTGAGTCTCTCCCCACTCAGAGGAATGCCTTCCTTATTTCAGCAATGGTAGCAGGTCATGAGCTTGAATTCCTGCTCTCTATTATCAACAAGCCTCGTACAGGCACTTCCAGGACCCCTGTCCCATTTAGGAAAGAGGCCTATTTTAGAAACAGATCTTAGAACTATGCAGAGGAAACATCCCATGCCAGCTACCTTTACTGATCCACCTAGTCCTTTAGTCACTTCTAATGGATATCTAAGGGCTACCAAATTTTGAAGAAAACAACACACATAAAAGAGAAGAATCAAATTGAACACAGCAACTGAAGAGGAAAAACAGAGATGCTGCAGCAAACAGAAGAGAACTAATGCTAATTCATTGGGAGGATGTTGCATTCACAAAAGAGATTTACTATAAAAAAAAGGAAAAAGCAGAGAATAAAAGTTCTTAGAATCTAAAACAGATTGCCTAAATAAAGGACTTAATAAAAGGGCTGAATAATAGGATGGAAGACCAAATCAGAGACCTAGATGATAAAGTCAAGGAAATGTCTCAGAATATAGATCAAAATGTCAAAGTGATTTTTAAAACGAGGAAAGATAAAAAAAGAGATGGAGCCTAGATCCCAGAAAGCCAATATCCATCTAACGGAAATTTCAGAACTGAAACCATGAAAGGGAAGGAATAATCACATAATAAAAGAAATTCCCCCTTAGCTGATGAAAGATATAAATTTTTAGGTTAAAAGGGTCCACTATATTATCAAGATTCTTCTGGTTAAGCTTGATGGAAACCAAACTCAAAGAGCTTAAAGAAAAAATGAATTTATTGGCTAATGTACCTAAGAATGGAAAGGTTGGCCTGATATCCAGTATCCAGAGGTTTACAAGTTGAAAATCACTCATCCATATTCTCTCTCTCTTCTCCCTTTCTTTCTCTCTTTCACTTTCTACCAGTCCTCTCTGCTTTCTTCTGGGTCAGGTTCATCCCCAGGCAGCCTCTCCATGTGTAATGGCTAAGAAGGCCACCAGAAGTTCCAGTCTTACTTCATCCTTATGCCAAACCCAGAGAAAAGAGCATAATCCTCCCCCTCCCAGCATCCAGTAAGCCTCCAAAAAGTACCCTAATTGGCCTGGCTTGGGTTATATGTCCACCCCTGACCAATCTTTTGACTGGAGAGATAGAATGCTCTGATCGGCCATCCTGGGGCAGGAAAGAAAGCACCCTTTCATTAACATCTCCTCCAAAATCACATGGAGTGAGTGAGTCAGGGTTAGTTCCCAAAAAGGAAGGGAAGTGGGGCAGACCCAAAAGCGGTAGTGATCTATTATATTCACTAAGTACAAAACAGGTGAAAATTAAAAAAAAAAAAAAGACACTTCAAAACAAATTGGAAAAGTCTCTGAAGTTTAACAATCAAAAGGAAACCTTAAAACTTCTTAAGAAAAATATTCAGGATGCATAAAAACACCCACCAAACCCAGTGCCCTCAAGTCGATTCCGACTCATAGTGACCCTATAGGACGGAGTAGAACTGCCCCATAGAGTTTCCAAGGAGCGCCTGGCGGATTCAAGCTGCCGACCCTTAAGCTGCCGACCCTTTGGTTAGCAGCCGTAGCACTTAACCACTACACAAGCAACAATCAAATTAGCATTAAATTTCTTGCATGCAAAGGAGCTTGCTAGAAGCTAACAGAGCAGTGTCTACAGTATTCAGAGGGAAATTTTTTGGAATCTCGTATTCCAGTACAAGGGACTCTTCTGTTAAGCACATTTTCTGAAAAAATTCCTTGAGGATATACTCTTACAAAATGAAAAATGAATCCAAGAAAGAGGAAGACAACAGATTCAAGAAGCCATAGAACTAGCCCAGGAGAACAATGAAACATAATACCAGTAGAAGAGTTGTGCAGCTGGCCCAATGAGCACTTAGCCCCAATTAGAACAAGAAATCAGAGGACTCAATGATGAAGAATCTCCAAAAGAAAACAGCATTACCCAAATCCTATCAGCAAGAAGCTACAGCATTTCTGAGCAACAAGGCCAAGAACAGTAATTAGAGACTCTGGGGAAAACAATGAACTGTACACGAGAGTCACCGTCCAGATACAAAGTGAGCTAAACTGAGGCAAGACTCTGAGCCACTGATGAACTGCAGGAAGCTATACTTTCTGAAAACACAAAGCCAACCTGCCATTGGTCAGGTCACGTGGGAAGAAGCAGATAGCCAATGAGTGCTCTAATTCTAAATATTGTTTGGGTTTATATTAGGAATTTGTGATGGTTATTTCCCATGTGTGTTTGTTCTTTGGGAAACCCTGGTGGCATAGTGATTAAGTGCTATGGCTGCTAACTAAAGGGTCGGCAGTTCACATCCGCTAGGTGCTCCTTGGAAACTCTGTGGGGCAGCTCTGCTCTGTCCTATAGGGTCACTATGAGTCAGAATCAACTGGACGGCATTGGGTTTGGTTTTGGTTTGTTCTTTCGGGAAATAACTAGATAGTTCAGGAATTTCTCTTGTAGAATTATCCTAACAGTAGGCTTAACTCTTCATATTATTTTTCATTAAAACAGATAGATGATAGACAGCTGATTTTTGTGTGTCTGTGTGTTTAGAGAATTTTTATAAGAGAATTGAGTAAGTTCTACCTAAAATGACAACCACTCAGAGCATATTGTTAAAAGAAAACTTAATAACCTCAAGCTTTTAATCCTTTAAAGTTAGAAGAGTGAAATCATATAAGAACCAATATCTCTTATTTTGAAGAAAAATCTACTTGACACTCCCTAATTTTTCCTAACTGTAGTTCCTTTCACTTCTATTATTGCCCAGTAAAATTAAATTTTATATTTTTTTCCACAATATTAATCATGATCTCTGAATTAGGAGATTTTAACATACTGGCTGATTTTGGATTTCTTTTTTATATTTGTCTGTACTTTCCACATTTTCTACAATAATCTTGTAAGATTTTATAAGAAATGAAAAAGAAAGAAAAATTGAAGTAGAGCTATACACATTTTGATGTAGAAATCTGTCTATGATGTATTTATAAGCAACAAAATTGGACAGCTGAGTAGTTGTATTGTGTATGTGAGTGAGAGAGAGACTTCTGGGAAGATAATAATCTGCTGTTATTAGGGAGGAGTACGAGGGGCCTGGTGCTGGCAGAATGAAGGGCAGAGGCCTATCACATTTTACTTTGTTATCTTTCTGGGCTATGTGTCTCTTCTACAATGAGCACGTATTAATTTAATATTGAGACACTTTTCTAAAAGCATGCTGGTGATAAAAGGTATCCTGGCATGGCGATCAGGAGAAGAGGCCCTGGGATCAATGGCATGGAGTCTAATCCCAGTCCCCAGTTTCTAAGCTGAGTTACCTGAGGTGGGTTACTCAGTTTTTCTGAGCCTCAGTTTCCTTGCTGCTAAAATGGTGGTAATAAGCTGTCTGAGGTCAGCACCCAGAAGCAGGCTCTGAGAGGAGAAGGTATGAAAAAGCCCGGTAAGGGACCTGAGGGAGTAGGGAGGGCAGGGCAGGGGAGGGGAAGGAAGGTGAGGGGAGGGGAGGCAGCCAAGCAAGGTGATGCGTTCAGGCAAAGCCCCTCGGAAGGCGGCTGTAACCTGATCCATGGGAACTCACGTGTGTAATTTACCCTCACAGTTACTCTGACCCAAGGCGAGAGGGCGTGACTTCCACATTCCCACCCTGCCCGTCACCAATCAAGGGCCCCTCCTTGGGGGTTGTTATTGTTGTTGGTAGTTGCTGTGAAGTCAATTTCAACTCCTGGTGACCCCATGAGTAAAATTTCCATGGGGTTTTCGTGGCTGTGACTTTTCAGAAACAGATTGCCAGGCCTGACTTCCAAGGTGCCTCTGAGTGGGTTTGAACCGCCAACCTTTTGGCTATTAGTCAAGCGCTTCAGGTTTGCACCACTCAGGGAGGGGAAGGGAAGCATAAACTTCCAGATAATCGGGGATCTCCGCACCCAGGCCAAGAGGCTCCAGTAGTTTTGGGGTAGTCCTTCGAAGGCTGTCACAGGTGCTGGGGCTCAAAAAAGAAGTAAAAAAGGACCAGAAGGACATCAACAATGTATAGTACCCTGCCTCACACAGCTTCCAAAAGGAAACACGAGGTCATATTTGTAAAGGGCTTATCACTGCGCCTGACACATAGCCAGCAACCAAGGGTAACTATTACCTTACAAAGAAACTAGATTTACCAAGTGCTCAGTAAGTGGTAGGCCCTTGATGAGTACTGGGCTAGACTGGGCCAGATCGAGGAAGTGACCGATGTGTGTGCCCACAGAAGCCGCCAGGGAAGCACTGCCTGGGGATGACAAGCTCCCCTTTAATCTGGTGCACCAAAAGGCCCAGAATTGTCAGAAACCAGGGCCAACCAAGAAAAAAAAATTGCATAAGCAATTAATTAGGCCTCTGCTTAAGCACTCCATGCTCTGTGTTTGCCTTCCCCAGCTTAGCATCCAATTTTTTAGCTGAGAAGGCGGGGCAGCAGGTTTCTGAGATATTTTTGCTAATGGGCTGAAATATTACACCCATAATTATAGCCTGGCTGCATTTTTTTTTTCTTTTGCTCATTCTGTTCAGCGTAGCAAACATTGTATCTGATTACAGCCATTCACGTCTTCTTTATGAAATAGAGTTTATCACACTCGGCAGAAGGGATCAGTGGCAATGGAGAAATTATTTCAGCTACAAATCCCTCCCTGGGCCCCTGTCAGGGAAGGGGGTGGCAGAGAGACTGGACCAGAAGAATGGAGACACCTCATTCCTGTTCCCTGCCACCAGCCTGCTCACTCTTCCCCTTGTCACCCCCAGCCTGGCACCCCTGCTGTTGCTGATACAGGCTATGCCCTCTCCTGCCCTGGGCATTCTCCCATCCTGCCTTCTTCCATCACTCACTGACTTCAAGAAGGCCTTCTGCCACTGGAAGGCAGCGACACAAACACACACAGGTACGTCAGTGTTCAGTGCAGCACTGTTCACGATAGCCAAAAGGTGGAAACAGCCTACATGGCCATCAGCAGATGAATGCATGAACAAAACAGGATATGAACAGACAATGGAATACTACTCAGCCATAAGAAGAAATGAAGTCCTGGGACACCCCACAGCATGGATGAATCTGCAAGACTTTATGCTGAACGAAATAAGTCATTCACAAAAAGACAAATATTGTAGGACCCCACTTATATAAAATGACAAAAAAATAGGCTAATATATAGAGACCAAGGGCGGGAGGGAGGAGATGAGGGGGAGCCATTATTTAGGAAGCAGTGAGCTGGTTTGTGGTAATGGGAAATTTGGCAACAATTAAAGGTAATGTTTAGGAAACCCTGGTGGCGTAGTAGGTAAGTGTTCAGCAGCTAACCAAAGGTCAGCAGTTTGAATCCACCAGCTGCTCCTTGGAAACCCTAGGGGGCAGTTCCACTCCACCTTACAGGATTGCTATGAGTCAAAAACTACTCGACAGCAACGGGTTTTGGGTTTTAAGGGTAATGTTTGCACAACGTGATTAATGTAATTGATAACCACTAAGTTGTACACCTGAAAAAATGTTGAGTTGAAAATTGTCATTATATATATATTTTACAACAATAAGAAAAAAATAGGATGTCCTCTTCATTTTTGTCTACCTAGACCAGTACAATGCTAAGTGTGGTCCACAGACCAGCAGCGGGGTATTCCCTAGGAGCTTGTCTGAAATGCAAATTCTCAGCCCTCTCCAGCACCACCCCTCCTGCCCTCGGTGAATCAGATCTCTGAGGGGGAAGCCCAGCACTCTAGGGTTTAACCAGTCTTCCAGGGCGTTCCTATGCTCTCCAAAGCTTAAGACACACTGACCTAGGCAAATTGAAAAAGTAGGGCTTGGAGTCAGACAGATCTGGGTTCCCGGGTCTGCCTCTTCCTCAGAGTCATTGGACAAGTTACTTAATCCCTCTGGGGCTTCAGTTTCTCATCCACAAAATGAAGATAATGGTTCCTGATGCATAGGAGAAATTAAAACAATGCTCTTCGACTGAACTGTATGACATTTTCAGGTTTTCTGGGCCAAGAATGTTTGCATAGCAGCAATTTCACGTGGGTCAAGCTAATAGTTCCCTTCTTCTTATCTGGCAGAGTTCAGCTCCTATCACACTTCCCCCTTGAACCGTCCCTGATGGCTGAGGCCACAAAGCCTGCTCCTTCCTGAGAACAAGCTCCACGTTTCCTTTCCCGATTTGTCAATTCCTCATTGACAAATTCTCTAAATATTCCAAGTCTGTACACTATTCTCCCCATACAATGTGTACCCTTCTGGGGCAGAACTTCTCCTCTCCTCAAATCCCTCATAGCAGACGTTAGTTATCGACCTTCGACTTTTAAAAGAACCACTTACTGACTAAAAAACTGGATTAAAAAAAAAAAAGAAAACAAAAAACCATAGGAGACACCAGGGGAAGAATGAGCTGTTTCAGCCCAGGCAGGACCATAGAGAAAGTGTCAGGGGAAGACAAGTTAACAATTTGACAGAAGATAAGGACGGGCAGGAACCAGAGAGCACATTCATGCCTGAAAAAAGGGAGATGTCACAGAATTACAAAACCTCAGACTGAGAGGGCTCTTAAGGTCCCCTTGTGCAGAACTAAAACCAAAATAACCCAGTGCTGTCAAGTCGATTCTGACTCACAGAGACCCTATAGGATGTGGGGTTTCCAAGGCTGTAATCTTTAAGGGAGCATATTGCCACAGCTTTCTCCCAGGAAGTTGCTGGTGGGTTCACACCACCAATTTTGGATTAGCAGTCAAGCACTTAACCATTGTGCCACCAGGGCTCCTTAGTGCAGAACTACTCTCTCTAAGTGTGGTCCTGGGAGCAGCAGCATGGGGCATTACTAGGGACCAAGCTGAAAATGCAAACTCTAGCACCTGTCCAGGCTACTGAGCCCCAGCCTCTGTGGAAAAAAAAACAAAAAACAAAAAACACATTGCCATCGACTTGATTCCAACTCCAAGCAAACCTATAGGACAGTGTAGAACTGCCCCATAGGTTTTCCAAGGAATGGCTGATGGATTCGAACTGCCAACCTTTTGATTAGCAGCCAAACCTCTTAACCACTGCACTACGAGGGCTCCAAGCCTCAGGGTGGGGCCCAGCAATCTCTGTTTAATAAGCCCTCTGGATGAGCCTGAGAGTCACTGACCCTGTGTCACTGTCATACAGGGCTTGAGTCATTGAGTCTACTCTTCAATACATCTAATGATGGGGAGCTCACTCCCTTCCCTTTCCAAAGCAGCCCTTCCTCCCACTGACCTGATGTCTTAGAAGTGAAGAACTAGCCATGTCAGACTGAAAAAAGTTATCAGCATGGGTAACATTTAGCAAGATGGAAAGAACTTTCCTTGATAAGATGCTTTGTGGTCAGATATATCCTGGTTAGAGGAAGATTAACACCCCAACAAGAGAGTTAAGTATTTGAAATTACCTCTGAGTATACACTAAGTAAATTATGGAACTGCTTAATTACTCATGAAATAAGTTAGTACAGGGAATATCTTAGAATCAACTGTTAACAGAGGAGGAGTTAAGGGATATCTCTAAACGTAAAGGGTAGGAATAAATATTATCTATATTAAGGGTCATATTTATTTCTACCCACCACCGTTTTGTCATTTTTTCATACTGTGGTAGTTTGCATGTTGCCCCAATACTGGAAGCTATGCCACCAATATTTCAAATACCAGCAACGTCACCCATGGTGGACAGGTTTCAGTGGAGCTTCCAGACTACAACAGACTAGAAAGAAAGGGCTGGCAATTTACTGCCATAACTCAGCCAATGAAAGCCTTATGGATCACTACAGAACACTGTCTGACTTGCTTGCTTTGGACATTTCATCAGAAGGATCAATCACTGGAGGAGGGCATCATGTTTGATGAAGAAGAGGGCCAGTGAGGGTGAGGAGACCCTCAGTGAGATAGACTGGCATGATACAGCAAAGATGGACTCAAACATGCCAGCAATTGTGAGGATGATACAAGACCAGGCAACATTTCATTCTGTTGTACATAATGTCACCATGAGTTGGAGTCGACTTGATGGCATCTATCTATCTGTCTGTCTATCATTTATCTATCATCTATCTATTATCTCTCTATCTATCTATCTATCATCTGTTTATTTCTGTATCTCCAGCTCCTAGATCATGGCCTACATGTTTATTGAGTACCCACTATGGGGCAGGCATTATTCTAGGTATTGGATACACAGGGTGTTGAACAGGATAGAAACATTCTCTGCTCTCATAGATCCTACTTTCTAGAGGAAAAGACAAACAATAAACAAATAAAACCACAATATAATTTCATATCATGATATATTCTCTCATTAAACAAAAAGTAACAATAAATATAAAACATCTTTCCAATGAGGCCTACTCTGACCATCTGATTTAACACTAGAATTGCACGCCCCAGGACCTTTGATCACTCCTAACGTGCTGTATTTTTTCCCATAGGGCTCATCACTTTCTAGAATAATTTAATTATTTACTATACCCATTGTCTGTCTTCTTCTACTAGAATAACTCTGCGACGTGGGGTAGGGGTGGGGGCAGTGGATGGCAGTATCTGTCTCATCCACTGAGGAGCACTGAATGCATTGTCAATCAATGGATCTCAGTCTGGGTGATTTTGCCTCCGGGGGATATTTGGCGGTGTCTGGAGACATTTTGGGTTGTCACAGCTTGGAGAGGGTGCTACTGGCATTTAGCTGGTAGAGACCAGGGAAGCGCTAAACATCCTGTAATGAACAGGACAAACCATCTCCCCAACACAGAATTTTCCAGCCCAAAATGTCAATAGTGCCCAAGCTGAGAAACACTAGTTATCTAGTCAATAAATACTTGTTAAATGGGTGGATTGAATGAGAAGAGAATGCCTGTTGGAGAGGGGCTGTATTTCCTTGGGGGTCATCATGAGAAGCCTCTCTGAGAAACGGCATTTGATTCAGGTACAGACTGAAATGTGATCTCCCAAAAAATGTATTGAATTCCTGGCTCTTGTACCTGTGGATGTGATCCTGCATGGAAATAGAGGTTTATTTCGTTATGTTAATGAGATCATACCAGCGTAGGTTGGGTCCTAAACCTGATCACTTCTGAGTTATAAAAAGAACAGAGTAAACACAGAGATACACACACACAGGGGAAGACAGACACCACTTTAGGATTTTCTACAAGCTAAGGAACACCCAGGGCCAGTGACAAGGAAGGAATGGACAAGACCAAAACCCTGATTTGGACTTTTAGCCTCTAGGACTGTGAGAAAATAAATGCCTGTTCTTTAAAGCCGCTCACTTATAAGCAGCACTGAGTAACTGAGACAACTGGAGAACCGAATGACGTAATCGAACAAGCCATGTAGACAGTCAAGGAAAGAACTCTCCATCACAAGCAAGCCTGGGGTTTTCAATACGCTTTGAGAATAGCAATATAGCTGGGACCAAGGGGAGAGATGTTGCTGCATGAGGGGACGTGTGAGACAGGGACCAGACCGTGTTCCCTGTATACTTCGAGGACTCGGAAAGCAGTCTGGATGTCATGTTAAGGCTGGTGCATAACTGTGTGGCGTTTGAGTAGGGGCCTGATGTAAGCTGATTCACACTTCTAAAAGATCACTTTGGCATCCACAAAAAAAACCTGTATGTGAGCGTTTATAGCAGCTCTATTTGTAATTGCCCCAAATGCCCTTTGATAAGGGAATGGACAAACTGTGGTACATCCATACAATGGAATATGATTCAAGAATAAAAATAAATGAGCTATCAAGCCACAAAAAGACATAGAGGAACCTTAGATGCACACTGCTGAGTGAGAGAAGCCAGCCCCAAAAGGCTACATACCATATGATTCCAACCATAGAACATTCGGAAAAGGGCAAAACTACAGAGAAAGGAAAAACATTTAGTGGTTACTTGAGCCAGAGCCCTGGTGGTACAGTGGTTAAGAGCTCAGCTGCTAACCAAAAGGTCGGCAGTTGGAATCCACCAGCCACTCCTTGGAAACCCTTTGAAGCAGTTCTGTTTAGTCCTATAAGGTCACTATGAGTCAGAATCGACTGGAAAGCAATGGGTTTGTTTGTTTTCCCCTTGAGGGGCGGGAGCTTGTCATGAGAGTGGGAAAGGAATGAGTAGGTTGAACACAGGGATTTGGGGGGCAGTGAAACTATTCTGTATGATGCTATAAAGGTGGATAACATGATACGGTGCGTTTGTCGAAACCCATAGAACTGTAAAACACAAACTGAACCCTAATGTAAACTATGGACTTTAATTAATAATGTGTCAATATTGGTTCCTTAACTGTAACAAATATGCCACACCAATGCGAGATGTTAGTAACAGGGGAATCTATGGGCAGGTGGGAGGGAGTACTCGGAAACTCTCTGTACTTTCTGCTCCATTGTTCTGTAAACCTAAAACTATTAAAAAACTAAACCTAAAACTATTTTTAAAAGTCTATTGATTTAAATAAAAGAAAATGAAAGGTCACTCTGGTCACCACGAGGGGGATGGATGGAGCTTAGGGGAATAGAATGGAAGCAGGAAGACCAATTAAGAGGCAACTGAGTGGTTCTAGCAAGAAAAGTGGGGCCCTGATGGGGGGGCAGCCGAGGAGGTGAGAGAAATGGGAGATATTTTTGGAATGTAGAGCCACAGACTTTGCTGATGGGTTGGGTATAGGATAGGGCAGACTCCTGGGTTTAGAGACAAAGAAAGAAGGAAGGGAGGAAGGGAGGAAGAGAGGAAGGGAGGAAGGGAAGAAGGGAGGATGGGAGGGAAGGAAGAACAGAAAGGGAAAAAAGTGGTCCAAGGCTGCACAGTTATTTAGGGGCAATCAGGACTAAAATCAAGAAGTCTTGGTTCTCATTCCAGTGTTCTTCACACTCCATCACGTGATTCTTCGGGGGCAGCTAACATTCTATTTTCTTCGGTTCCCCAAACGTGTATATTGAGGACAGTTTGTGTAAAGCCTTCGAGGG
This sequence comes from Elephas maximus indicus, assembly GCF_024166365.1. Taxonomy (NCBI): domain Eukaryota; kingdom Metazoa; phylum Chordata; class Mammalia; order Proboscidea; family Elephantidae; genus Elephas; species Elephas maximus. Next base: position 60,444,562 of record NC_064831.1, on the reverse strand, counting down.
AGTATGGAAAAGACCTAGCCCCACCTATGAGAATTCACGTCCTAGGAAGGAAGGCAGACACATAAACACCTTGGACGAAAGATGGACTATACGTGCTATAACAGAGATTTCAACAACGTGCTAGAGAAGCACAAGGAAGCAGCAGATAGAATCCCACTGGGAAACTACTATATAATTCGACTTTGAAGGATGAGTGAGATTTAGGGATATACAATGGCCTAAAATTTTCTGAAACAGGAATCTCCTAACTCTTGGGATAGGGAAGTTCCAGATTCCTATTGACCCTGCAACAACTGAATGAGATCACAAATCCATCAACGAATGAAATGTTTAGGTATTCCACATTTCTCAGAAGATATCTGAATAGTGCCAGAGAAGCAAAGACCTAGCACAGTACCATTCACAGAGTAGGACCTCAGTAAATTATGATTATAACAACAGTAAGTGTATTGATGCCTATGATCTCCATTTAATTTGAGATCCGTATTTACTTTGATTGTATTGATGGGGGATATCAAGGATGATGATATTGGTGACAATGCTATTGAAGAGATTGTTATATAGTTGACAATATTGGTAATTCTGTATGGATGGTGAAATTAGTAATGGACCAGATGATTCTGCTGTTTATAATATTGATTATGATACTGGTGGGGACTGAGTTGGTGACAGTGACCATATATTGCTAGTGATAAGAGTGATGTTGACCGGATTTGGTATAAACTGTATTGATGATGGAGCCCTGGTGGCACATTGGTGGCACAAAAGATCAGCAGTTCGAATCTACCAGCCTCCCCTTGGAAACTACATGGGGCAGTTCAACTCCGTCCCTACAGGGTCAATATGAGTTGGAATCAACTCAACGGCAATGGGTACACATAGATATATTGGTGATACTGGAAATGACAATATTGCTAATGATTAATGATGATGTTTATATTGATAACAATATTGGCAATAATTATTTTGGTTGTCTTGATTCTGATATTGATGATGTCAGTTTTAGCAATGATGTTGATACTGGTTATGGTATTGAGAGTGATTGAAAAGATGCTGCTGTGCGAGTTTGTGATGTTGGTGTAGATGATAACGGTTATACCGACACGGCTGACAGCATTTGCGCTAATGATGCTAATGACACATAACATAGTGGTTAGAACCACACGGTCTCAAGTTCAAATCCAAATTCGGGCATTTACTACTGTGTGACTTCAGAAAGGCCACTTGGCCAATTTGTGAGGCTCAGTCGCCTCATCTGCTGAAGAAGGCTAATTATCATAGTGCCTATTTTCTAGGATTGCTGTGAGATTTAATGGATGGATATCTGTGGTGTAGAACACAGCATATATAAAACATTTAATGAAATTAGCATGATGATGACAATGATGATGGTGAGGTGCTCTTGGAGATAGTGGCACTGATGCCTCTCGATGATGCAATTAAAGACCATTTATTGGCCTTACTACTTCAGTGATTGCAATAAAGCGACTGACAGTGAAGACATTGCTCACTTTGATGACAATTACCGCCAATGGGAATGGCGTGGTGCACTAATCTTGGAATCAGACAGCCAGGGTTCAATTTCCAACTCAGCTTCTTCCATTCTCTGGAGCCTTGGCCGTGTCACAGCATGTTAAGGCTAGAAGACCACTTGGAGCTCATCTAACCCACCTCTTCTTTTGACAAATGAGGCAATTCAGGCCCAGAGAGGTGAAGTGGTTTGTCCCAGCTCCATCAGCTGGTTAGAGTGGCAGAGCTAGGGTGGGAAGCTAGGCCTCCTGACACCCGATTCAGCACTTTTTACTCCTCAGCATATTTAGGCTCTTTGGAAAGAAGCTTAGATACCTTTGATCTGTGTGTGTGTGTGTGTGTGTGTGTGTATGCATGTATATATGCATGTATGTGTGCACACGTGTTTGCATAAGAGTGTGCATGTATGTGTGCACGTGTGTGTATGTGTACGTGTGTGTACGCGTTCTCCTGGGCAGTTTCCCAGAAGCATCTACCAGCAGGGTAGCCAGCCCAACTGACAAAAAACCATTTTGTGAGTTGTTAGGCCCTGAGTGACCGTGTGTAATCGTTTTCCTGTCTCCAGAGAAGCAGAGGCCAAGGGCTGCTATGGATTGGCTGTGGCTGGACAAGGAGTTGAAATGGGTAATATTTGCCTAGTTTTTAACGTCTGGTGTCTATAGCTCGCATGTCCATCATTCTATTATATTGATGACAGGCAGACCCAAGCCACAGAGAAGAAACAAATTACCTAATAAATCAAGGCCCTAGGATGTAAAGTGGACAGTATTATTAGACTAGGGGACAGGGATGCTAAGTGACAGGTGTGGCTGCCTGTGGAAACGGTCCGTGCAGGGACTCATCTGTCTATTTCTCCATAAATAATTACACACAGCTGATACGCATCTGAGACGGTACATGATATGTTATTATTAACGAAACAGTTGGGGGAAGAGGATGGCAGGAAGGGGGGAGGGTGGGGGAGGGGTGCAGAGCAGCGCTTAGAGCATTAGGCTTTGGCAAGGGCAGGAGGGGACATGAAGACCTAAGGGGCCATTTTGAAGGGGCCAGGCCCTTCATTCTGGATAGTTCCAGGAAGCAAAACAATTTGCAGAAGAGGATGAGGGGAAGGGCGAACCAACACTTACTGAGTTCCTGCTGTATTCCAGGCCTTGGGACTTGGTCCTGCTCCTCCAGGTTGCCTTCATCTTCACAGCAGTCTTGTGAGAGGCCCTGGGGGCAGTGGTTAGGGACCCAGACTCTGGAGCCGTGTTGACCGGATTCAAAATCCCAGTGCTGTGTGATCCTGAGCAAGTTGCTAAGCCTCTCTGAGTCTCCATTTCCCCATCTGTGGAATGGGTTATGATCATAATAGCACCTATCTCATAGAGCTGTTGGGAGGATTAAATGAATTAGTGTTTGCAAAGCACCTAGAACAGTGCCTGATACAGAGTGTAAGCCCTGTTATCATAAGCATGTGTTAAATGGATTATCATCCCTGTTCTACAAATGGGAAGACTGAGGTTTGAGGAGATGCAACATGTCCAAGGTCATACAGAATAAAGGTAAAAGTCATTCAAATCCATACCTGACTCTGAATCCCATACTCTTTCCACTACCCAAAGCTCATCAAACTTCATCTATAAAGGGCCAGATAATAAATATTTTAGGCTGTGTGGGCCAGACGGAGCCCTGGTGGCACAGTGGTTAAGTGTTCGGCTGCTAACCAAAAGGTTGGTAGTTTGAATCCACCAGCTGCTCCTTGGAAACCCTGTGAGGCAGTTTTACTCTGTCTTACAGGGTCGCTATGAGTTGGGATTTACTCCATGGCGATGGATTTGGTTTGGTTTTTTTTTGGTAGGCCAGACAGTCTGTCACAACTACTCAACTCTGTTTGTAGCATAAAAGCAACCATAAACCCATTGCCATGGAGCTGATTCCAACTCACAGTGACCCTATAAGACAGAGGAGAACTGTCCCATAGGGTTTCCTAGGCTGAAATCTTTATGGAATCAGACTCCCACACCTTTCTCCCATGGAGCAGCAGGTGGGTTAGAACTGCCGACCTTTCCATTAGCAGTCAAGCACTTAACTGCTGCACCACCAGGGCTCCTTAAAGCAACCATAAACAGTACATGAAAGAATGGGCATGGCTGTGTTCCAATAAAACTTTATTTACAAAACCAGGCAACAGGCAGGATTTGGCCGGGATTTGTGGACTCCTGTCCTATGCTATTCTATTAACTTGCCTAAATGAGCTGCCTCTCCAACGAGGCATTCTCAAATACCTGAAATTTGTACCACGGCATAGGCATTTTCCTAGCCCCACTCATCCCGCCCCCCTGCAGGCACCATCCACAAAGGCCCTGCACCCACTGGCTCTGCGAACACGCTGTGGGTGAGGAGGGCGGGGCTCCCCAGGCCTGTGAAGCGGAACCCCTCTCTCCTGGAGAACACTGTGCTTTCAGAGAGCAGAACCCAGAGCCAGGAGGCAGCTGCCCCTCTGCCAAGCCTCTGTGGGCTTCGCCTCGAAGCCCTATGATAATCCTTTGTGGGCTGTTAATAAGCAAGTTGAACCCCATAATCACCCACCACTTAGCTTCCTGGCTTTAATTTGCATGGAGGCTGGAGAAAGCAGCGGCTAAGGGTTTTGATTCCAGACAAAAGCAGCAACATTTCCCCTGAAGACATCTCAAAATGGGCTGGCACTGCCCCACAGAGCTAAGCATTCCAGCTCCCTCATACACAGGACGGCCAGGGTGCTGGGTTGGGCTAGGGCTGCACGCATGCCCGGAAGCCTGCCTGCACACCCCGAGGCCCAGGGACAACAGTACTCTGCGAGGGCCCTCAGAGCCAACTCAGGAAGCCTGCTCGGGCATAAAACTAGGGTTGCTGGCTTCTTCTCTCCTTCACCTTCTCTTCCATGCCCCTGACCTTCGGACACCGTTGTTTGGGGACAACAAAGAGACCTGTCTCTGACTTCATCCTTTCCCCAACTTGATGGCCTGCCTCCAGGAAGATAATGAGGAAGTATTGATTGGGTTTCATTGTTTGAGCCGGTATTTGCCAGGCAAATAACTTAGCATTTCAGCAATAGCAAAATTGCTTTCAGTTCAGCCTCAGTGGACTGGCGGCCCTTGTTCTTTTAGGAAATCTCACTCCGGTGATCTCTTTGCAGTGGGGAGCTCCACTCTGAGGTGAGACCTGCTCTTAGGGATTGAATTTTATCCCCTAAAAGGATGTATTAACGTCCTAACCCCTGGTACCCGTGAAAGAGACTTTATTTAGAAATGTTGTTAGTTGCCGTCAAGTTGATTCAGACTCTTGGCAACCCCATGTGTGTAGAGTAGAACTGCTCCATAGGGTTTTCAAGGCCGTGACCTTCCAGAGGCAGATCGTCAGGCATGACTTCTGAGGTGTCTCTGGGTTGATTCGAACCTCCAACCTTTCAGCTACTAGTCCAGCGCTTAACTGTTTGCACCACCCAGGGACTCCCCTATTCAGAAATAGGGTCTTTGAAGACCTTGTCAATTAAGTTAACATGAGGTCATACCAGAGTGGGATGGGTTCTAATCCAATCTGAGCGAAGTCCTGTAAACAAGAAGAAGAGACACAGAGAGACACAGACAGAGGGGAGAATGTCCCGTGATAAAGGAGTTATGCTCCATCTGCAAGCCAAGGAAGGCTTATGGCTACCGGAAGCTGGAGAGACAAAGGATTGTCCCCTGGAGCTTCAGAGAGAGCATGGCCCTGCTGACACCCTGAATATGGACTCATAGCTTCCAGAACTGTGAAACAATAAACTACGCTTCTTATGAGCCACACAGTGTGTCGTGTGTTGTCATAGCAGCCCCAGGAAACTAAGACACCTAACATATTTTTTTCAGACCTTTATGAAAAAAAAAAGTTAATTGAGTATTGAGCATCTGCTGTAAGCCCAGCCCTTGTTCAACCCCAAAGGGGATTAGAAAAGAAGAAAACTTTGAAATCAGAAGGCATGGGTGTCTTAGTTATCTAATGCTGCTATAACTGAAATACCCCAAGTGGATGGCTTTAACAAAGGGAAATTTATTCCATCACAGTTAAGAGGCTAGAAGTCTGAATTCAGGGTGCCAGCTCCAGAGGGAAGTCTTTCTCTCTCTTGTTGGGTCTAGGGGAATGTCCTTGTCATCAGTCTTTCCCAGTTGAGGAGTTTTTCAGCACAGGGACCCTGGGGGCCAAAGGACGAGCTATTCTCCTGGCTCTTTTTTCTTGGTGGTATGAGGTCCCCCTGTCTCTCTGCTCGAATTTCTCTTTTGTACCTCCAAGAAGATTGACTTTAAACAAAATCTAATCTTGTAGATTGACTCCTGCCTCACTAACATAACTGTCTCTAATCCTGCCTCATTAACATAACTGTCTCTAATCCTGCCTCATTAACATCATAGAGGTAGGATTTACAACATATTAGAAAATCACATCAGTTGACAAAATGGTGGACAACCACACAATACTGGGAATCATGGCCTAGCCAAGTTGACACACATTTTTGGGGGGACACAATTCGATCCATAACATTGGATGTCAGCTCCAGCCTCACAACTCACTGCCTGTGGACTTTGAGACAGTAACTGTCTCTGAACGTACATTTCTTGTCTGTAGTAGTGCCTCCTCACAGGGCGTTGTGAGGATTTGTGGAAACCATACCACAGGCCCATCATACATGCCATACAAATGCAAGGGGTTTATTATCCTGAAGCACAGTCCCTGCTCTGAAGGCCACCATTGAGTGATGTGCATCAGTAGGCAGATTGCCTGTGAGTCTGTCCACCTCCCTCTTGGCCCTCATGTGTCCCATCCTTAAAATGATGCCCTGGATGATCTCGGAGGATGCTTCCCGCCCTAACTCCCTGTGTTGTTGTTGTTGTTGTTAGGTGCCATTGAGTCGGTTCTGACTCATAGTGACCCTATGCACAACAGAATGAAACACTGCCTGGTCCTGAGCCATCCTTGCAATCATTGTTATGCTTGAGCTCATTGTTGCAGCCACTGTGTCAATGCATCTCATTGAGGGTCTTCCTCTTTTCTGCTGACCCTGGACTCTGTCAAGCATGATGTCCCTCTCCAGGAACTGATCCCTCCTGACAACATGTCCAAAGTATGTAAGATGCAGTCTCATCATACTTGCCTCTAAGGAGCATTCTGGCCACACTTCTTCCAAGACAGATTTGTTCTTTCTTTTGGCAGTCCATGGTATATTCAATACTCTTCACCAACACCACAATTCAAAGGCGTCAACTCTTCTTCGGTCTTCCTTATTCATTGTCCAGCTTTCACATGCATATGGTGGGATTAAAAATGTCTTGGGTCAGGCGCACCTTAGTCTTCAGGGTGACACCTTTGCTCTTCAACAGTTTGAAGAGGTCCTTTGAAAGCAGATTTACCTAATGCAATATGTCTTTTGATTTCTTGACTGCTGCTTCCATGGCTGTTGATTGTGGATCCAAGGAAAATGAAATCCTTGACAACTTCAATCTTTTCTGTTTATCATGATGTTGATCATTGGTCCAGTTGTGAGGATTTTTGTTTTCTTTATGTTGAGGTGTAATCCATGCTGAAGGCTGTGGTCTTTGGTCTTCATTAGTAAGTGCTTCAAGTCCTCTTCACTTTCTGCAAGCAGGGTTGTGTCATCTGCATAACACAGGTTGTTAATGAGTCTTCCTCCAATCCTGATGCCCTGTTCTTCTTCACATAGTCCAGCTTCTCGGATTATTTACTCAGCATACAGATTGAATAGGTATGGTGAAAGGATACAACCCTGACGCACACCTTTCCTCACTTTAAGCCAATCAGTATCCCCTTGTTCTGTCTGAACAACCACCTCTTGATCTATGTAAAGGTTCCTCATGAGCACAATTAAGTGTTCTGGAATTCCCATTCTTCACAATGTTATCCATAGTTTGTTATGATCCACACATTTGAATGCCTTTGCATAGTCAATAAAACACAGGTAAACATCCGTCTGGTATTCTTTGCTTTCAGCTGGGATCCATCTGACATCAGCAATGATATCCCTGGTTCCACGTCCTCTTCTGAAACCAGCCTGAATTTCTGACAGTTCCCTGTCGATATACTGCTGCAGACGTTTTTGAATGATCTTCAGCAAAATTTTGCTTGCGTGTGCTATTAATGATATTGTTGTATAATTTCCACATTCAATTGGATCACCTTTATTGGAAATAGGCATAAATATGGATCTCTTCTAGTCAGTTGGCCAGGAAGCTGTCTTCCATATTTCTCATCATAGACGAGTGAGCACCTCCAGCGCTGCACCTGTTTGTTGAAACATCTCAATTGATATTCCATCAATTCCTGGATCCTTGTTTTTCACCAATGCCTTTAGAGCAGCTTAGACTTCTTCCTTCAGTACCATCGGTTCCTTATCATATGCCACCTCTTGAAATGGTTGAATATAGACTAATTCTTTTTGGTATAATGACTCTGTGTATTCCTTCCATCTTCTTTTGATGCTTCCTGCATCTTTTAATATTTTCCCCATAGAATCCTTCACTATTGCAACTCAAGGCTTGAATTTTTCCTTCAGTTCTTTCAGCTTGAGAAACTCCAAGCATGTTCCTCCCTTTTGGTTTTCCAACTCCAGCTCTTTGCACATGTCATTATAATACTTTGTCTTCTCGAGACGCCCTTTGAAGTCTTCAACTCTTTTACTTCATCAATTCTTCCTTTTGCTTTAGCTGCTCAACGCTCAAGAGCAAGTTTCAGAGTCTCCTCTGACATCCATCTTGGTCTTTTCTTTCTTCCCTGTCTTTTCAGTGACCTCTTGCTTTGTTCCTGGATAATGTCCTTGATGTCATTCCACAACTCGTCTGGTCTTCAGTCATTAGTGTTCAATGCATCAAATCTGTTCTTGAGAAGGTCTCTAAATTCAGGTGGGATATACTCAATGTCATATTTTGGCTCTCGTGGACTTGCTCTGATTTTCTTCAGTTTCACCTTAAACTTGCATAGGAGCAATTGGTGGTCTGTTCCACCGTCAGGCCCTGGCCTTGTTCTGACTGATGATATTGAGCTTTTCCATCATGTCTTTCCACAGATGTAGTCAATTTGATTTCTGTGTGTTCCCATCTGGTGAGATCCATGTGTATAGTCGCTCTTTATGTTGGTTAAAGAAGGTATTTGCAATGAAAAAGTTGTTGGTCTTGCAAAATTCTATCATTCAATCTCTGGCATTGTTTCTATCACCAAGGCCATATGTTCCAACTACTGATCCTTCTTTGTTTCCAACTTTCTCATTCCAATCACCAGTAATTATCAATGCATCTTGATTGCATGTTCAATCAATTTCAGACTGCAGCAGCTGATAAAAATCTTCTATTTCTTCATCTTTGGCCCTAGTGGTTGATGTGTAAATTTGAATAATAGTCGTATTAACTGGTCTTCCTTGTAGGCATATGGATATTATCCTCTCACCGACAGCGTTGTGCTTCAGGATAGATCTTGAAACGTTCTTTTTGACGATGAATGCAACACCATTCTTCTTCAAGTTGTCATTCTCAGCATAGTAGACTATATGATTGTCCTATTCAAAATGGCCAATACCAGTCCATTTCAGCTCACTAATGCCTAGGATATCGATGTTTATGCGTTCCATTTCATTTTTGACAATTTCCAATTTTCCTAGATTCATACTTCATACATTCCAGGTTCTGATTATTAATGGATGTTTGCAGCTGTTTCTTCTCATTTTGAGTCGTGCCACGTCAGTAAATGAAGGTCCCAAAAGCTTTACTCCATCCATGTCATTACGGTCGACTCTACTTTGAGAAGGCAGCTCTTCCCCAGTCATCTTTTGAGTGCCTTCCAACCTGGGGGGCTCATCTTCCAGCACTATATCAGACAATGTTTCGCTGCTATTCATAAGGTTTTCACTGGCTAATGCTTTTCAAAAGTAGACTGCTGGGTCCTTCTTCCTAATCTGTCTTAGTCCGGAAGCTCAGCTGAAACCTGTCCTCCATGGGTGACCCTGCTGGTATCTGAATACCAGTGACATAGCTTCCAGCATCACAGCAACACGCAAGCCCCTACAGTACGACAAACTGACAGACACGTGGGGGAACTCCCTGTGAGAAGGGGAAATTTGCCAACTGGGGCTGCCTTGGCTTTACCCAGACCAAAGGGAGGAAGGCTGGGACTCAGTTGTATAAAAAAGCACAATAGAGGGCTGGGAAAAGCCCAAGACCAGGCGAAGAAGTGGCTAATTGCCATCCTGCATTTGAAAGGGGAGGTCAGAATCTGAGGCCTCTTAGTCCCTGAAATATATCCCTGAGAAAGGCCTAGAAGGGCTGGATGCAGGGATCTATGTGTCTGGGCCACAGACAGAGCCATGAGTTGACCTGCGTGGCTGAGGTTCTTGTGGTCTGGGACAGCACTGGGGCTAGGCCTGGGGCTGAGGGCCTCCTCTCCACCCTCAGAGATGGCTGTGAAAATTCAGGCAGACACCTGCAAGGACCTCAGTTTCTGGGAAGATGAACCCCCCAACCAGGAGGGGCAGGAGGTGGGAAAGAGAGAGGCCCAGAGGAACCAACCTGTTGACATAGGCTGAGCCCAGTGTGGTCAGTAGGCACACAAATCACATGGTCCACAGGCCTAGAAAATTCAGACCCAGTTCAAGGAGCAGCGGTTTAGAAAACTGGCTTTGGAGTCAGTCACACCTGGGTTAAAACATTGGCTCTGTTGCTTACTAGTTGTGTCCTGACCAAGCTACCTGAGTCTCCAAGGCTCCATTTCTTCATCAGTAAACTAGCTTTACAGAATTGTCGAAAGATGAAATGAGCCAATGTATATTTAGGGTTGTTCTAGTTATCTATTTCTAAATAACTTAGCGATTTTAAACAATGTATGTCTCACAGTTCTGTGGGTTGACTGGTTCTGAGCTTGGGTCTCTCATGCAGTTGCAGTCAGATGTGGCTGAGGCTGGTACTATCTGAAGGCTCAACTGGTCTAAACAGTGTCCAGATTGACTTCTTCACTCACATGTTTGGCATCTCAGCTGGAATGGTTGGAGCAGCTGGAGCCCTCTTCATGCCCTAGTATAGAGGCCTCAGAATAGTTAGAGTTTGTATGTGGTACTAGCTTCCCCCAGAAGGAATATTCCAAGAGACGCAGAAGAAGGCTGCAAAGTCTCTCATGACTTAGCCTCAGACATCATGCAGCTTCAATCCCCCACCATTCCTAAAATCAGACCAGATTCAAGGAAAGGGGAATTAGACTCCACCCCTCAGTGGGAGGAATAACAAAGAATTTGTGGTCATTTATAATCTACCTCAAGGAGTTAGTAGAATGCATGGCTCATGCAGTGGTAGCTACTAGTACCAAAATTGCTTCAATATCAGGAGAGGTCAGTCCATCTGGCTGGAGTCCCAGGTCTGCCACAAGCTGTGTGGCCTTGGGCAAGTCACTCTACTTTTCTGAGCATAAATCTTCCCATCCTTAAAATGGGCTGATGAGCCCTGCTCTATCTACCTGCAAACCTAAAATCCTATCACGATCAAAGCGAGATGTAAGACAGCACTTTGAAAACTTCAGAAGTGGGTTGAAATCCTGGTCTTCCACCCTGGCTAGGAACTTGTGGTCAGGCACATGGCCTACCTGAGCCCCGGTTTTCTCTCTATAGGCTAAGGGTAAGAATACCTGCGATCAGGTGGTTGCAATCAGTTTCTTCAAGGCAGGGCCCCACCTGGCAGAGGTCCTATTGTTTAACGACATGGCTAGGTTCAAGCCTTCAGGTGGGAGAGTTTCAGACTAGGGAAAGAAGCCCTGTCCCTTCTGAAAGGGCTCAGGAATGGGGTCTAGCTGAGCCTGCAGATGGTCTTCAATCACGGGATAGAAGTCAAGGGCAAGTCAGTGGTTTGGCAGACACAGAGTGAGGAACACTGGACAGGGAGTCAGGAAGCTGGCATTGTCCTGCTGTCTGTTCCTGGCCTTCAATATGCATTTGTTCCCTCATCCAGCAACACTTCCTGAGCACCCAGGATGGCAGGAGCCCTTGACCGAGAGCCTGAGAAAACCAAGAGAAATGGACCTCCCTCTTCTCTGCCCTCAGATAGGCAGGTACTAGCAGTTTGGTTGCCCTCAAGTTGATTCCAACTCGTGCTCGCCCCCCATACCATGGGTGTCAGGTTAGAACTGTGCTCCATAGGGTTTTCCAGGGCTGATTTTTGGAAGTAGATCACCAGCATTTCTCCTAAGGTGCCTCTGGGTAGACTCGAACCTCCAACCTTTTGGGTAGTAGCCGAGTGCACTAACCATTTATACCCCTTGCTGTCGAGTCAATTCTGACCCAGATCAACCCTACAGGACAGAGTAGAACTGCCCCATAGGGTTTCCACAGAGCAGCTGGTTGATTCGAACTGCCAAAATTTTGGTTAGCCACCTGAGCTCTTAACCACTGTGCCACCGAGGCTCAGAAACAGGCAAGTAGGCTAGTATAACAAGTGATTCTTATACCAAGAAAAAATGCTCTGGGGGCAGTGAGGGCCCAGAAGAGGGAGGCATTGTGTGGAGGTGGGGAGGGGTCACAGAGATCAATGGCATTTGATCTTGGTAGCCTTGGGCAAGTCACTCTGACTCCCTGGACACTAGGATTCAACTCCATCAGTAAAGCAGGTCTGCTCATGGCAGTGGGCCTTCTTCCCCAGGGACTTGTGAACATCCACTGAGATAAAGCAAAAGTTCCCCGAGACGTTAACGTGACAGGCAGATGGAAAAGCTGTCACTATTAGCCTGACAGCCACTAGGCACATTTGAGAACTAGACCTCTGTCTGGCCTCCTGCTCACTTGCCATCTGGACGGCCACAGACCGTGGCCACTCAGCACTCTAACATTCTGTCAGACAAGCCCTCAGCTCTAGGCATCCCATTCTCCTCCCACCACAGTCTTCAGATTTCACAAATCTAGAATTTCAGCATCAGAGCAAAATCTGTTGTTATTGTTATGTGCGGTCAAGTCAATTCAGACTCATAGCAATCCCATGCGGCAGGGTGGAACTAGGCTCCCTAGGCTGTGATCTTTTGTCCTGTGGAGCCACTGGTGGGTTCAAACTGCCAACCTCTTGGATAGTAGCCAATCTAGGATGGGATACAGGAAGTTCAAGCCCCCTAGTCTACACCCTTTGTTTTATGGCTGGGGAAGTGCGGTCCTAAGGGGGTGAAGGACTTGTCCAAACTCATCCACTCAACCAGCACTGGAGAGAAAATTAGAATCTGGAATTCTCTTCCCCAACACATGACATTCCCAGGGTCCCCTTCTGTCCCAAGCCATCCCCTCCTGGCTATGATGAATTGAATTGTATGTAATTGATAAATTATGCAAAAGGGTGCCTGGCAGTTTTCTGAAATGTTGGGTAGCTTCGAGGCAGCCCCTGGGGACACAGCCTAATTTTATGGAAACCTCACACTCTGTCTGGCCTGTTTTGTGTAAGTCAGATTGTTATAACAAGACTCCAGGGAGTTGACTTGATTTTTAATTTTATTCTCTAGGTGAGCTGAATGAGATATAGCTGTAATGAGTGTGTTGTCTGGGGCAGACAGTGTAATCGCAGCAGAGAAAAATGTCTTTTCATCTGCCTAATGGGTAGCTTCCCTGCTTTCCACAGATGGACTTTCCTGAGTCAAAACCTAACCTTTGCCCCTTTTGGAAAAGCAGTCGTGTGTCCCATGTGGAGGAGCAGATGGTAGAAAAGGAGAATCTACATCCTCTCGTGAAATAAACCCAGAGCTTTGCAGGAAGGAGGGCTGGCTGGACCACGAGACGCCAACTGTTCTTTCTGCTGCAGCCACCCCTAGCCCGGCCCCAGGGCGAGGCCTCCGCATCTCTTCTTTTAAAGGTTCAAACTCAAAGAGCACCCACACCCCCTCCCTCCATTTTCCTTGGCTAAGCTAAGTAATGATCTAGAACGTTCACGGGGACTTTACTGAATATTAAAGCCATACTAAAGGGTGTGCCCTCGTGGTGAACAGCCTGCCTTCCACAGAGCAGGGTTCTGATCCTAGGACCTTGCTGGAATCTGCAGGGCCCAGTCGAGCCCACAAGGAGGTGCCTGAGGCAGGTGGGAAGGAAACCATTTTGTTGAGCATCTCCTTCATACCAGGAACTGTAATGTCCACCCCAGGCCAAGGTCCCAGGGCAACTCAGTAACAGAATCTAAAATTCAAACTCAGGTCTCTCTGACGCTAAAGTCCATACTCTTTCTTCCCTGAGGAAGAGGGGGAAGGGCTGCCTCCCCTCCCAGTGCCCATTCAGCTGATGAACCAGAGGCTAGCCTCGCCCTTACGAATGGAGGTACCAGTCACCAGTGGCCGTGACCCCATATATGTCAAAGTAGAGCTGTGTTCCATAGGCTTTTCTTTTTCTCCCCCCTCCCCATTGGGTTTTCAGTGGCTAAATTTTTTTTTTTTTTTAATTTTTTGGAAGTAGATTGCCAGGCCTCCCTTCTAAGGTACCTTTGGGTGGACTTGAACCAACAAATGGAGGTATGTGGCTTCATTTGTAAAGATTTACCAGAACATCTTAATCTAATATGATAATCTTAGATTCACAAAACACCCCTCATTATTTCTCTGTGTCTCTCTCTCTCTCTCACACACACACACACACACACACACACACGCATCATCATCATCATCACCCCCAACCTCCCACCCTGACCTCTTCCTGCCAGAGAACCCAGAGGCTGCAGGGTGTCGCGCCTGGCACTCAGGACACCCGAGCTTGTACCCTGGGCCGGCCCTCTCTGGACCTGCTTCTTCACCTGTCCAGTGTGGGCAAAGAAGCCCCATCTCACCTGCTTCCTGGCCATGAGGTAAGGAGCAGGAAGGTGCTTTAAAAGCTGCATGCACTCATCACAAAAGCAAGAACAACCTGTGTACATTGGGCGCTTCCTGTGTGCTGGACCCTCTGCTGTACTGGACACTCATGGGCAGAAAGTCTTGCCCCTGAACTGTGGTTCTATCACCAGGGCCAGTCTGCTGTCACCCCTCACCTTTTCCCAGGTCTGAGCTCTGCTCCACACCCTTGTTACTGAGAGTCAACAAAAAACACCCCCTCCCCTTCCAAGTTTGAAGCTGAGTAAGAGAGAGTCCAGGAGGGAGACAAAGGGGACCCACATGTAAGTGTCATAACAGAGCCAATCAGGGGTCATAGCTCAGAGGACTGGCCATACTGGCTTTCCTAATCCTTCCTCTTGTATAAAATCAAAATACAAACCCATTGCTGTCAGAGTCAATTCCAACTCATAGCGACCCCACAGGGTTTCCGAGGCTGCGAGTCTTTATAGAAGCAGGCTGCCATATCTTTCTTCCTCAGAGCACTGGTGGTTTTGAACTGTCAACCTTTCAGTTAGCAGTCAAGCACTTTAACCACCGCACCACCAAGGCTCCCTTCCTCCTTGAATAGATTTCCCGCAAAAAAGTGTAGGGCCCCACATCCCCTGCAGAGACAGCTAAGTGGATGAGACCACAGGCCAACAAAAGGCCACAGTGCCTCTCCCTGCAGCAGGTAAGTCTGGAGGTCAGGCTGGAGGGAGCGGGGAGGGATCTGTACATTCCCCTCCCAAACTCTCCAAGGAAACACAGGCCCAGGCCATGGTGGTGCTGGGATCACTATCCCGGCTGACCTGGGACTGTCTCAGTTTTAGCACTACAGCCAGCCCAGGGCCAAGATCTGGGAAATGAGAAGGAGGGGCCTGGATGAGGGGGACAGTCATCAGCCAAAATCCTTCAACGACCATCCCTGCAGCTCAGACTGGGCACTAGGCCTCATTGGAACAGAGCGGAGTGCAAGATCAGGGGACATGGTCTTTGTCCTTGGGGAGCAGCTTGGGGATGATGGAAGAATCCGTGGGCTGGGAGCTTTGCAGTGAAGCCATATGTCCAAGGCCTCTACAGGGACATTGAAGAGATGACAGTATTTAGAGGACCTTTGACCGTCAGAGTCTGAGGAGCTGTTCACATCAGGTTCATATAGTCACCTCCAAGGAGAGAGGTGGAGAGCTGGAGATGGAGGGACCTTCCACCCTGTCTGGAAGGGGAAGGAGAAAGCAATGAAGTCAATATGGCAAAATGTGAACAGGTATTAAATCTGGGTGGTAGGATACGGGTGTCTGTGATGTTCTTCTTAGTTACATTATTCTCTGTAGATTGTATGGTTTTAAACAAAATCTAGTTCAACCTCTTCATGAATAACAGGAAAACCAAGTCGGCGGGGGCGGTGAGGGGAGGGCCTGAAGTCACCCAGGAGCAGAGCTGGCACTTGAACCAGATCTCTAACCCACACAGCCCTTCTCACCACACCCCATTGCCTCTGCTTCCTCATACTCACCAGGTGGACAACGACCATTGTGGTGATACACACCGTCGTAGTCATCTAGTGCTACTGTAACAGAAATACCACAAGGGGGTGGCTTTAAGGAACAGAAATTTATTTTCTCACAGCTCTGGAGGCAAGAAGTCCAAATTTAGAACCCCAATTCTAGAGGAAGATTTTCTCTCTCTGTCAGCTCTGAGGAAGCTCCTTGTCTCTTCAGCTTCTATTCCTTAGCTCCTTGGTGATCTTCACGTGGCCTGGCATCTATCTCCTCCCCCGCCCCACACCCCCATCTCAGCTTGCTTCCTTAATCTGCTGTTTTATATCTCAAAAGAGAATGACTTAAGACACATCCTACACCCATACTGTCTCATTTAACGTAACGAAGACGACCATTCCCAAACGGGATTATAACCACAGGTATACAGGTTAGGATTTACAATGACTATTTCGGGGGAACATAATTCCATCCCAAACATCCACCCCAGGAGCAGCTTAACAAATGATGTTGGATTCACAGCTCAGGTGTCTAGGCCATGCACTGAGCTAGTGAGAAGGCTTGCTTTGCAAATATGAGAGAGTGGAGTTTCAGGGAAACAGGAGTGGCCAACCTGCACATGCCTTGCAGCTACGAAACCCTGGGAGGGACCAGAAAGCCCAGTTTCCAGCAAGAATTCTGCTCCACGTGTCATCACCTATTGCACCCCGCTTACATAGGATGCCTTCAGAGATTTTTCCTATTTCGCCCCTCCCACCTCTTGCTCTACATGCTTCTGTGGACTTGGCTCCCCACCTCTAGAAATATGTGTTATCTCCAAAGCCAGGGTGCCTCCATTGTCCAGGGGAGGCACTCAGATCCACCACCTTCTCCCCTCACTCTAGCTCGGGGCCTGCGTTCCTCTCTCATCCTTTAGATCTTCTGAAACCACAGTCTTTGTATCTTCTGTGTGATCCCCTCCAAATCTGACTTCTGGTGTAACCAGGATGGAGCCTTCCACCCGAGCCTTCCAGCCTTCCAGCCCTCCTGGTCAGCTGTGCCCCTTGGCTATGCTCTCCCTGTGCGTGGGCGCTGCTCTTTACAGACAGCACTCTGACCCTTATGTAGACCCAATCCATTAAGCCATTGCTGTCCAGTCAATTCCAACATATAATGACCCTACAGGACAGAGTAGAACTGCCCCATAGGGTTTCCAAGAAGCGGCTGGTGAATTTGGACTGCCGACCTTTTGGTTAGCAGCCAAGCTCTTAACCACGGCACCTCCAGGGGTCCCTCATGTAGACAGTAGGCTCATTTAGAGGGGGACACAGGGACCCAAACACTTGCTAAGGTCCTACAGCCAATGGTACTGAGCCAGCACTCAAGCCCACGCCCACGCCCACTTCTCCAGCTTGGCTGGGGCTCAGGGAGCCGTGGGTTGATGGCTGGGGCTCTGGGTGCTGTGGGCTGATGGCTGGGGCTCTGCGTGGGGTGGGCTGTGACCCTCAGAGGTAAAGTTCAGTCCCAGCTGCCCTCTAAGTCCCACCCCCTCTCTCTTGGCTTCTGAGTCAAGAGAATGTGGAGAGCAGAGAATGTACTTGCCCTTGAGCCCTCTCTGACAGGCCCAGATGGAGAGGAAACACACATGAGTCCAGGGAAAGCCGAAAGTGTCCACTCCAGGCCAGGCGTCTGCTCTGAGAGGGCCATAAGTGAACTTCAAGTGGGAGTGCGTGTCCTCTGAACTTCCGGCCCATTGCCAGAATGGGAAGACTGCCGGCTGGGCTGGAAATGGAGCTCGAGGGAAAGAAGTGGGAAAGCGGTGCTTCTGGTGCTTTTCCTGGGATTGTGGAGCGCCTGGCTTGGGCAGAGCCCAGGAGGATGTTAGGAACCACCTAGCGCCTGTGCTTTTTGCAGGGACTGGCCCATTTCTTCATTAACAAACTGATAATCCAAGAGAGACACAAAGAACGCGATCTCATAAATCAAGCCCTGAGTGATTGGTGAGATCCAAAAGGTGGTTTCACGGGGGACCGAGGAGTCCTTTGGGCTTGAGCCACCTCCTTCCTTTCACTGGCCAGACAGGGCAGATGGGACAGTGAGTCAATGCTCTTGGAACAGGTTGCTTAGCTCACCAGCAGAGCTTGGGGCTGAGGGTGGAGGTTCTTACTCCCAGGTCCTCAGCTACCAGAGTGCCTTGGGCAACCTTTCTCCCTCTCTGAGCCCTGGTCTTCCCATCAGTGAAATGCAAGGATTCCACTAAGTGACTTCTAAAGACTCCTCCTCCAACTGAGGAAGCACAGGCCCCACCCTGTACTTGCACAACCTTGAAAATGAGTGCCTTGCTCCCCTCACCCTAATCCTGGTCCACTGATCCTGTCTTTATTTGAAATTTTGATGTTTTGTTCATCATAGATTTCTTTTTCCATTAATTTAGATTTTAAAAAAGATGCTTCATTAAAGTTTTATTTATATTGATTGTTGAGTTTTTGGTGTGCCTTCAATTTGGGGCCCAAGGCGAGTACCTCGCTTGCCTCACCCTAGTCCCAGGCCTGCTCTCACTTGTCTGGCTCTAGAATCAGAAGCTGGGGGACAACAGGTGATACATGGACCTAGCAGAATCTGGAAAGTGCAGCCCCTGCTCCAGGCTC
The DNA here is from genome assembly GCF_024166365.1 of Elephas maximus indicus. Classification (NCBI taxonomy): domain Eukaryota; kingdom Metazoa; phylum Chordata; class Mammalia; order Proboscidea; family Elephantidae; genus Elephas; species Elephas maximus. The sequence goes on along the minus strand of NC_064831.1, from coordinate 60,426,066 downwards.
AGCACCATGGGATCCAAGGCATACTTAAAGGAGCACTTGGAAACGTTGGCTGAGGCCCTTTCTCCTCCATGACCTCTGCTGCCCCCTCCCAGGCCCAGGTTTCTCGCTACCTCCAAGCTCCTGCGCACTTCTCCACTCCGGCCCCTCCTGCATTGATGCCACACCACCTCCTCCCAAACAGTTGCTTTCCTCACCAGAATCGACGGGGCTCCTTGGTGCCTTTTATATCTGGACTAAGTGTCTTGGCATTCAGGGCCCTTGCACAGCCTGCCATTACCATCCAGGTGGATTTTCCAGAACTTTCTACCACACTGGGCAGCATTACTCACTCTTCCCTGCCCCACCTTCAGGCTTTTATTCATTCCGTTCCCCCGCCTTGGAATGCCCTCTTCAAGAAACAGAAGGGTGTTGTGGAGAGGGTCCATCTTTTTCGTGCTGAGAGCTCTTTCTTCAAGTAGAACAGTTCTCAGAAAACTTACACATAAAACCAGTCCAGGTAGATCTGCTGTGGGAGGAGCAGGTGGGCACTGTCTTCCTCCCTGAGGTACCACCCCTAGAAGCACGAGGCAGCCTGGAAGATATGGGTGTGACAGAAAAAACCTGGGCTTTGGTGTCAAAATGCCTGGATCTGAGCCCTGGATTTCCCACCTGAATGCCCTTCATGGCCCTTTCTAGGATAGCACAAACCCTGTTGTACTGAAATCATACTTTTCTGCACCCATCTTCCCTATCAGACTCAGGAACTCTGTCTAATTCCCTCCCTTGATTTATTTATTTATGCCACTGACCACTTACTAATTCAACCAATATTCATTGAGCACCTACTATGTGCCACACGTTATTCCAGGCCCTGGGGATGCAGCCGTGCATAAAAGGGACGAATCCCTGCCCTCCTGGAGCTGACAGTCTAGTGAGGGGAGACAGATAATAAGCAGAATAAATAAATGTCCTATGTAGAATAATTAGAAAATAATGAGTGCCGTGGAGAAAAATAAAGCAGGGAAGGGGGTTCTTAGTCTCTGAGGACTGCCGTAACAAATAGCGCAACGTGGGGAGCTTTAAAGAACAGAAGTGTGTTCGCTCGTAGTTCTAGAGGCTAGAAGTCCAAACCAGGGTATTGGCCAGGTTGCTTCCTTCCAGGGCCTCTTCCCTGTTCCCTGCCTCTTCCGGTTTCCGGTGGTTGCCGGAGAAACTTGGTGTTTCTTTGCTGATTATTAGATGTGCCTGCCTTTGTAGTCATATGGTGTCTGTCTTCCCCCTCTGTGGGGGCCTTTCTCCATGTCTGTTCTCTCTTTTTATAAGACTTCACCTGGAAGGGATAAGGACTAGGACCCACCCTATTCCACTAGGACTTAATTGATACCTTCAAAGAAACACCCAATTTCCCCAAACAAGGTCACATTCACAGTTACAGGAGTTAAGACTTCAACAGAACTTTTTTTTTTTTTTGCTGGGGGTTGATGGGGCACAATTCGACCCATAACAACGGGGCATCACAATTTTAAATAGGGAAGGCAGGGAAGGTCCCTTGGGGAAGATGACATTGGAACCAGGACTCCAACGAGCCATGAGGATGGCAGGGGAAAAAGATGACACATTCCAGTAATAGCCAGTGTGGCTGGGGCTGGGGAGCAAGGGGGAAGTGGAAAGAGATGAGGGCAAGGGGGCACCCTGGCCACACTGTGTAGGGCCTTGTAGACTGTGGCAAGGTCGTTGGTTTTTTCTGAGTAATGATTAGAAGGTTTTACGCAGAACAGTAACAAGATCTGACTTGGGTTTTATAAAGAATGTCTGTACTGGAAATTCTCCTTTCACTGCTCAGTCCCCCTCCCACCGTGTTCTGCGTCCCAAGAAGCTGATTGTTATTGTTAGGGGGTCAAGGTTTCCAAGATTCAGATTTTGCGGGTCCTAGAGTTTTTTTTTAGAGTTTAAACATGGAGCCCTGGTGGTGCCATGGCTGAGAGCTCAACTGCTAACCTAAAGGTCAGTAGTTCAAATCCACCAGCTGCTCCTTGGAAACCCTAGGGGGCAATTCTACCCTGTCCTATAGGGTTGCTATGAGTCAGAATTGGCTCAAAGGCTACGGAGTTGATGTTTTGGTTTTTAGAGCTTAAACTATTTGAGGGAACTTGTTTAAGAAAAAGAGTAGAAAATTACAAATACATAACCTCAGAAGTGGTGTTTAAGTGAGAAGCCTTTAGGGTCTAAGTTTCCTCAGTATCATAATAAACTTGCCTTTGCCTTTGCCCTTGGGCTTCCCATTGGGTTCAGCCAATGGCAGCATGGCAAGAGATGGGGGAGGGGGGGGAAGAGAGAGTGGTTGGGGTATTCACTCTCTTGGCTCCCTCCACTCCAGGCAGCGGTTTAGCAGTGGCTGTGTCTCTCTACTCATGGCACAGCTCCAGCCAGTTTAATTGGTTACTAGTAGCATTGTAACGAATACTGTTGTAATTCAATGTAGAAAGATTTTATAAAACAATTTTGTTGTTAGTATTCATATAACCTAAGAAATATTACATTTAAGCAACTTACAACTATATTTATCACGTATTATTCCATGATTAAAATTGATCATAAACATTACTAAGGATTCTGTGTGGTCTGGTACGGTCGAAGGTCCATGGGGTGGGGGATGACACCATGAGTTACTACTGCACTGGGTGAATACCACCCCTAGTGCCGCCACTGCACCTAGGCCAGAGAGACGGTGGTAGCTCACATCAAGGTGGTAGCAACAGAAAAAGAGAAGAATCAAGGATGACTCCAAGACTTTTGATCTGGATGCCTTCTCTCGTACCTTGTATTCTCCACCCTCCGTACACAGCCTAATGTAGAATGGAAACTTGTTGACCAGAACTCCACTATTGCTTATCTGACTTAATCTAAGTATCATATTCCTTGTGGGACATGTATACATACTCCATTGCCATCTAGCTAATTTCTACTCATGGCGACTGCATGTGTCACAGAGTACAACTGGCCCATAGAGTTTTCTTGGCTATAATCTTTATGGAAGCAGACCACCAAGCCTTTGCTGGGGGGGTCTGAACTGCAAATCTTTAGGTTAGTATATTCAGATATATACGTACACACGCACACACACACGCACGCACATACACACACACGTATCCCCCCTTTGGAGGCACCCAGCCTGGTATAGGCACTCCGTGGGTATTTCCCCTCAAGGCCCACCCAGCCAGTTTCTACCTCTTCAGGAAGCTTCCCTTGATCAATTCAGCCATGCGGAACCAGCAATTGCTTTCAAATTTTCTGTTACATCTATAATCAAAATCAAGCCACTTCTAACTTGATACTTTCTACCATTTTCTGTGCTCTTGGTGCTTGGTTTCTCCAGCTCGATTTGAGGCTCTTGCAGGCCAGGAGCCTTTTCATCTCGTGCACCCCCCACAGACTCCAAGTAAATAAGAGAAACCACAGGAGCAGCATAAAACGCGCACGTCCCACGGAACGTCATAGCACCTTGGGTGCATTTTCTTGCTTAATTCTGACAAGGATCCCACAGGGTAGGAATCCGCCTGTCACGGACGAGGAAACCAAGGTACAGGGTGCTTAGAGAAACTGTCCCAGGTCACATCTCACCAAGAATGGATCGATAATTCAAACCCAAATCTGTCAGACTCCACGGCCAGCCCTCTTAATCACTGTGCTATGCTGCCTTTTTCCCTGTAGAAACAGTCAAGAAATATTTACTTGTTGATTAACTGGTAGATTCTGACCATTCATACTTTGAAAACTGTCTCATTTTATGTTTGTTTTTCCCAAATACCATCTCACCTGAACAAGATATTGACTATTCCCTGTAAGAATCCGTCGTCTGGTTACTGTGACTTGCCAATTGCCAGGTGCGCAGAAGCAGGATGAGAATTTGGGCTGTTGAAATGGCATCTTTTCAGGAGGGGGAGTTTTTAGGTACTGCTTCCCCTGCTGCTGGGCGTGTTGGGGGAACGGACCATCCAGCCTGATTTGGGGGATGACCTGGGGGCTGTGGGACCCTAAGTCTGGCTGTAGAACTCTTTCCCTTCCCTCCCCCAGCTCCAATGCCAGCTGGCTGAAGGGCGTTTAATGGTATCTCAGAATGGATGCTTGTCAAGTGGTTCTCATGTTGTGACAGTAGGCAGTTATGATTTATTTCGCAAAGGATCAACAATAAACTTAGGCAAAGGAAAAAAAAGATCAGAGAATTAGAATGACAAAACCACTTGAAGGAATTTGGTTGATGGGTTTTTAACTGGAAGATAAAGGAAGGAATGTTCTGGAAGAAGAGACACACGTACTCAGAAAATCCCTAGATCTAGATGGTCTATCCTTCCCTCGTCTTTGATGGGCAAGAAATTCCTGTTCTTCAAAAGCCCTGCTGGAACCTTGCTTGTTCTATGAAGTCTCCAGATGTCTCAGCTGGATGCAATGACTCGGTCCTCTGAGCCCTCTCTCTCCCTTTATCTACCCTTCCCTGAAGGCACATACTGTTCAGATTCTTTGTAAGCTCATCCCATTTGCTCTACTGGATTGTGACATCTTTCAGAGACAAGGCAATGAAACTGGCCATGTGTAATAGTCATCTAGCCTATGTGGTGTTTTGTATAGAGTACAGTTCAATAAACAAAATACGCTATATAAGAATTCTGATGAAAAGGGGAGAAACTGCAGAACAGAATTTAAAATTCTCATGGAATCCAGACTTCCTGGATCCGCAGAGTCTGGATGAATCCCCAAAACTATTGCCATGAGATACTCTTTAACCCTTAAACCAAAAATAGGCCTTGAAGTCTCCTTTAAACTAAGCAGTAATTTAGCTTAATTAGTGAAGAATCTCTGCCTTAAGCATTGTGCTCTTTTAAAGAACTGTGGGATCAAATCGACAACAGCAACTCAGAAGCCTAGAGAAGAAACTTAGGTGCCAGTGAGTTCATTTAATGGTGGTTGAATAATTTCGAAAAGGAAGGTAAGAATGGTTGTACAACTTGAATGCAATCAATGTCACTGAATTGTACATGTAGAAATTGTTGAATTGGTGTATGTTTTGCTGTGTTCATTTTCAACAACAAAAAATGTTTAATTAGTAAAATGAATAACTAAAACACGTGTCTGTGCATATACACAAGTGTGTAAGCGTTGATGTCCATTGTTCTCAGGGTAAAGCAGGGGCAAATCACCCCCACCAAGAGGAGGAATATATTTACCAAGATGATTCCAGGGGAAGAAGAAACAAATAGCCCCCTAGAGGCCATGCTCTGCTCAGTTCTGCATCGTTGGTTCAGAAACCTCGCCCAGCAGGTGAGGCCCTGGCCCTTTCTGCATACCAAGCCTCCACTCGTCCTTCCTCTCTGAAACCAATTGTAAACAGTTTCAAATTTTGCATGAAAAGTGTTTCCCTTGCACCTAGATTTTTGACCCAACTATAAATAGATTGTAATTTTCTTTTAGAAATGGAAACCAGAGGACAAAAAGCATTCTATTATATTAGTAACCATTATTGCAAACGCGAGTTGTAGGGGAAAGACCCAGTGAGAGCGCGCGTTTGAGTCACACGGACCTAGTTCCAAATTCTAGCTTTGGTATTTTCTAAGCTGTATGAATGTGGGCAAGCCACCCTGTTTCTTCAGGTATAAAATGGGGATTATAATACCTGCCTCGAGGATGGTCTTAAGGACTAAAGGGAAGTTGCTTGTAAAACACTAAGCACAGTGGCTTACCTTGTGGTAAGCACTCAATAAAGAAAGAGACTAACACTTCTTGGGGTCAGAAAGCTGAGGTTCCCATCCTAGGCTTCACTCTGTGCCTGACTTTGGGCAATTCACTTCCCTTCTCTGGTCCTCAGTTTCTCTACTAACTAAAGAATTGAACAAGGTGCTCCCTTCTATTTTTAAATGCCTGTGGTTCAACACTGCTCTCATGTGCTTAGGCCTGGGGGATATACAGCATAGAGAACCAAAGCGTCATTGCTAGACAGGCAGTCCAAGTTCAAATCCTGGCTCCAACAGTTCTGACAATTTGACCTTGAGCAAAGTATTTCACTTTTCTTAGCTTTAGTTGCCTCATCGGTAGATAGAATAATGATGACCATATAAGACTTGTAAGTGCAAGGGCCCATGTGGTCCAGTTCTATTTATCAGCCAAAAATAATTTAGAAGGAATTACATTTGTACTTGAAACTCTCAAATAATCCACAATAGCAATTTATTTAAAAAAAAAAAAAAAAAAAACTCCTCCTGTCTTTACTCCCCACTCCACTTGCCATCTGCCCAGTGACTCCAGAGCCTCTCACAGCATAACCATAAAACACTCTCCGGCTCCAGGCACACAAGATTTTGTCCTCACCTTCACCTCTCTTTCCTCACCTTCACCTCTCTTTCCTCACCTTCACCTCTCTTCCAATAAAGAGCTCTTCCTTTTGAGGAGAGGGTTGGAGGAGGAAAACTCAGAGGGCAAATACAGAATTCTCTTCATCAGGAGCAGGTGCAGTAGGAGAGGCTGTGACTATTCCCAAATTAGCCAGTTTTATCCTGTCCCTCCTAAGTCTCAGGGTGCCTGACATGTAGGAAGTGCTTCAGATATGAGAGTCATTATTATATTATTGTTGTTGTGAACCTGATAGTTCACTCAGACTGATCCCACTGCTGCCACCACACACCCACCCTCCCCATCACCACTACTCCATCTATCCCTTTTATTTCTATCACCGGACTCCATTCAGGTCACAGATCATCCTGTACCTGGAACACCTTGTCACTTGTTCCTCAATGACATCCTGGCTCTTCCACCAACCCTTCTTATCTCCTAGAAAATGAAGTGTTTCTTGTCCAGGTGCACACACCCATGGGTGTCTGAACATATCCTTCTAGTAACTCCCAGTGTCCTCTCCCATTTCACAAAAGGCCCTCCCAGCACTGTTTCCACTTGATGAAATACCCCAAGTGGCTCCTCAATGCGTAGAGCGTATTTGGGCAGCTGCTGGGCGCTCCACGGGACAAAGATGTGGCAGTCTTCTTCCTCTTGCCATCTGCCCAATTGCTCCAGAGCCTTGGAAACCTTATGGGGCAGTTCTACTCTGTCCTATAGGGTCACAGTATGAGTCAGAATTAACTGGACAGCCACGGATTGGTTCCTGGGTTGGCTGGCAGTTCAGAGTAGATGAGGTTTTCTCATTTCAGAGTGCAGCCTCCAGTAGGACAAGGGCTGAGTCTGTTTAACAAGCTCATGGAGCATCTGGCCCTAGATGGGGAACACCTGAGAAAGAAGCACTTGTGTGTCCAGGTCTGAGTGAGGCTCAGAGAGGAATGCAAAAGAAGATAAGGAGCTTAGCATGCTGTACAGGAGGTAAGACCTACAAGAAGCAGTTGAGTTGTGTAGTAGGCACTGAGAGGAGTAGTTCACTGAGGACGGAGGGAGCCCCTGGAGTTCATTTAAGGCAAGAGAGCTGAGGAGGGACTTTGTGCCCTCCCCTTTGTCCGTTTTCCTTCTTCCGCTCAGACCCGGAGTCTTCCTGGTTTCTTTCTTTTACTTCCTATCAAACCTTGACCTTAAAACCTTAACCACCACTACCACCGCCACTCCCCCCTACCATGTGGCATGAAGGACCAAAAATAGAGCCTAGTGTGACATCCCTTTTCTCCATTCTCAGGAGCATGTGTTAGAATTCTCACTAAAGCCTTACAAAATCAGTGATGTGCTAATGGGGAAGTACCAGGCACCACCCTGCAGACCAGAGAGGAACTGTGGGGAAGAGGAGAGGCCTTCTCACATCCAGAAATCCCTCCATGTGTAGAAGTCAACCACTCCACCCTGGGTAAAGCCCAATTTGGTTTGTTGAGGATTTCAATATTAATGGTGAGGGGTTGGAAATCATGTTCAGCCGGAGGAGATACCGTCAATCCTTCCTAGCAGGAAAAGAAAGCCTTCAAAAAAGCTCTTTTCCAATTGGATCCATGATCACTGTTGATGTTCACATGGAAATGAGTGGCGTGTGTGAAAATCATTTGCAGGTTTGAGGGACCTGGCAACACACCATGTCACCAGTGAGATGAGGCCAACCCCCAAAAGAACCCATAGAAATAGCATCCACAGGAGTAGAGAGCCTCACCCAACCTTAGGCTGCTCAAGGCCCTCAGTCAAACACCATGCTGAGTGCCAGGCTCCACACCTTATGGGGAACAGGGAACATGATCAAAAAGAAGGCCTGGGGTTCCTCTGATGGGGGATTCATGGAAGGAATCCAGACAGTCTTCCAGGAGGAGGAAAGACTGGTGGTGTTTGGTGGGAGGTGAGGCTTGAGGAGAGATAATGGAGAGTTTTGCTGGGGAGTTGACCGGAGAGTGAGGTTTAAATATTTGTAGAGCCCTCGTGGAGACTGACGGGTGGGCACATTTTAATGAGGACACAAATTTTAGCAGGAATAACTCTCTGATAGCCAGGCCTGACCAAAGAACAGGTTGTCTTGATGGATATCCACTTGGAGAGTGCCAGAAAGGGATTTCTACAAGCAGACTAGTAGAAAGGGGTGCTCTGTGGATTGGGTGGTTGGATGAATGGATGGATGGTTGGACAGATGAACAGCTGTAGAAATGGATAGATGGATGGATGGACAAATAGCTGTATGTATATACAGTTCACAAATGTATGTATGGATGGATAAACATGTATGAATGGATGGATGGATGGACAGCTGGGTGAATGGATGTATGTATGAGCGGGTAAATGCCTTTAGAGCTGCCCTCCAATTCTAAGAATCTACAACTACATGATAATTTGGTTGAAGAATATCTAACCGTTGGGATTTCACAGGCCGGTAAAATATAGGGGATTGACATAAATTTACCACCCTTTAATTTTATCAAGAACGTCAATATAACAGCTATCATCATCCAGTAAAACAGACCAAAATGGAAAAAAAGCACGGTCCTTGCCTAGTAAGGATTGTCAATAACCTTATACTCTCTTTATGTGTGTGTATATACATGCATGTGTATGTGTATGTGTATGTGTATGTGTATGTGTATGTGTATGTGTATGTGTATGTGTATGTGTATGTGTATGTGTATGTGTATGTGTATGTGTATGTGTATGTGTATGTGTATGTGTATGTGTATGTGTATGTGTATGTGTATGTGTATGTGTATGTATATGTATATGTATGCACTGACATTAATTTTTACATTAACATTTTATATATTATCCTCATTTTTCTTATCTAATTGATACAGGTTTAAGAATTAGTGGTTGATGCATATATTATTTAAATTATTTTCAATCACATTTTCTTCACCACAGATCACATGACGTAAACAAGGGATAATTTTAAACCAGGGATGAAGAATCTGATTGTTCTGAGACCAGAAAGGCAACGTAAGTGAAGTGAGTGAAGCATGGGAACGGTGGGGACGTGAAGACCTGAAGAATTCACCTTCCCGGAAAGGCAGGTGTGCATCCTTCGCCTCAGCTGCCTGTGGCCACATGGGAGTGCAAATCCAGTGTTGCCAGTGAGATGTTTTGATCTATCAGGAGAAGTTGGAAACATGGATTTCATGAGAAACCTCTTGGTTTTAAAACATTTGCAACTAATTTTTAAAAACTGGTCTGCCTTGAGGCCAACATTGTGTGGGCCAATCAAAGCACACCTCTTGGATAAGGTTTGGCCCACAGGCCATCAGTTTGCAACCTCTGGTTTAGATTCTGGAGTTGGGGTGGGAAGTGGTAGAAGAAGGCACCAAAAAGAAAAAGCAAAGATCTTCTCTATTAATACCAGGGTTTAGGAGGAGCACCAAAAAGAAAACTCGTCCAGATTCCTCATTGTGGTGAATAATTTCTCTGCAGTCTATTTCCGGAAGAGCTATAACTCAGGCTCTGAACAACCTATGATTTACAACCCGCCCAGTGTAAAAGATATTGTGCCGAGTCTTCTGAGTGTGCTCTGTGTGTTTGTATAAATCTCCCTACTCAAAATATCTCCCACAGTTGACTGACAGCCCATGTAATTTAGCAGAAGGCTAAAAATTAAAATCTTCGAGCCTGCTGAGGGAGCGAAAGAATACAGTAACACCACCGCGCCGCCCCCTCGCCCAGGCCCGGGCTCAGCAGATGCCAGGGCTGTTCATTTTGGAGACGGAACAAAATATTTGTATTTAGATTTATTAAGTCATTATTCCACCATTTGTTCCAAGGCGCTTTATTAAAACCAGATCTCATCTCTGTTTTGAAAGTATTACCTGATTTACATAAGCCGGTCCCAGCCCTAATTACGGCTTCCTTTGGTGTCTTTTCATTCCAAGGGAGGTTTGTGCTCCCCCTCCTGTTTTTTGTCGCCTGCCTTTATGGCCCATATGTCTGCCTTGAGATAGCAAGAATCTTCAGTCTATAAATAGACGGTTCAGAACAGCCCTGCTGCCAGCTATCTGTCCACACATCAACATTACCATAATTGCAACAGCGAATGTGTAATCACACGTTACAGTCGGAAAACTGGATTGGGTTTCATAAATTGTATAATTTGAGGCTTTCCTGAGCTAACCACTGGGCGGGAAGACTGCTGTGGGTCGGCCAGGGCTTGGCCGTGCCTCGAACCCTGGCCAGGCCTGCCCAGGGCAGCAAAATGACACGCACCTAAGGCAAGCCCTTGCCTTCAGGTAACGGCCGTGCTGCCCTTGCTCCGGACGTGAGGCCAGCTTGGGAATACGAGGAGCACACTATTTTGAGACCTATTATGAGTCATGCGCTTTGCACATGCCCTCTCCTCTTAATTTTCATTCTGTTGACCTTATAGGGGAAATATCATAAATATCCCCATTATGCAGATGGAGAAACCGAGGTCCACAGAGGTTAAGTGAACTGCCAAGGATCACACAGCAAGTAGCTGAGACTCAAACCCAGGTCTGACACTCTCTTAACCACAGCCATGCTCCTAACCGCAGCTTCTATTTGCAGCAGGACGTAGCTGAACACTTCAGTGTATTCCATTTTTTCTTCCTCCAAAATGCTTTCATTTCTGTCGTTTTAGCTCATATGTAAAATCACCCAAGAAGATGCCATTATAGATAAGAAAACTGAGGCTCAGAGAGGTCAACTACGCTGCCCGGGATCACACAGTTTGTGGAGGTAGAACTGGGATGCAAATTCATTGATCCCTAAACCTGCGGGCTCTCTTCCCGAAGTCCCCACAGCCAGGCGCTGTCTGGGGGTCCTCCCTCCTCTTTCCCAGCCTTTGTTTTCTTTGCCAGCCTCTCAGGAGGATGCTGTAATTGGCCTGGTGTCAGTGGGCAGGGCCCTGGGGAAAGGCGGGGAGGAAAGAGGGACCGGCCTTCTGCCAGCTTCCCCAGAAGCTCTCAGGACAATTCTCTCCCAGGTCTAGTGGGGGCTCAAAGGAATTGCCTCTAAAGATCCCCGGGAAGCTGTGGGGAAAGGGCTTCTTTTGTTTTGCGTTTACAAGCTTCCTCTGGGCAATGTTATCCATGCTCAAGGTCTCCTGAGTAGCAAGGAGGCTGATGACACCCTGATAGATGGACTGGTCCCCGCAGACAGTGCCAGCTCCGGCTGTGCCCGGTAATTGCCCAGCCATGCAAAGTTTCAGGTGTCTATTAGCTGCTTTAAATTGAGCGCTAATCAGATCATGGGGTTGTTACCAGGGCCTCCCTCTGCTCCCACGTGCGTTCTCTCTCTTAAACGAAATCATCTAATCCAACTCCTTTGATTTCTCCAGGTGAGGAAACTGGCACCCAGAGAGGGCAAGAGAGTTGCCCAAGGTCATAGCTGCAGCCTGAGTTCTTTTTTCTCTGTCATGGCTGCTAAACTGCCAGGGAGTTCTGGGTGGCGAAAACAGGCACTCGACTCCTAGCCAAAAGGTTGGTGGTTCGAACCCACCTTGAGGCACCTCAGAAGAAAAGCCTGGCAACCTGCTTCTGAAAGGTCGCATCCTTGAAACCTCCACGGAGCAGTTCTGCTTTGCACACATGGGGTTGCCCTGAGTTGGAATCCACTCCACAGCAACTGGTTTGATTTTTTCAATTTGCTAAGCTTCACACCCACGTATAAACAATACCTATTCTCCCACACTCTGATCTCTAGATTCGTCATCTGGGCCTCCGCGCTCCCTTGTTCCAGTTCTGAAGCTCTCTCTGCCAGGGTTTTAGACAAGTAACTAGGGATGAGGGTTCCTTTCTCAGCACTGTCCCTAGAGTGTCCCCATGTTGCAAGAGTCAGAAAATTTAGTTCTCACATGACTGGCATTGCCCTGACCCACAAGGTAATCTCGGGCCTTTTTTTCTTCTCCTGGCATCAGAGCCTGGCTGGGCCTGTGGAGATGGGGACACCTGTGCCCTTTCACTTACAGCCAGAAGAGCCCTGATCACCAAAGACACTCTCAGAAATAACAGGGCTGAGTGGGCTGGCCTCTCAGCAGGCCACTGCCCAGGGTACCTCAGAGAGCAAGCTAGACCAGTGTTCCTCAGAGTGGGGTCCACAGACAGGCAGCATCGGCATCGCCAGGAACCCTACCCCAGACAAACTGAATCATAATCGCAGGGGTGGGGCCCAGGAACCTGGGTTTCAACAGGACCTTCAAGTGTTTCTGATGTAAGCCTAAATTTGGGGTTGAAGAGCTCAGCTGCCAACCAAAACATCAGCAGTTCGAATCTACCAGCTGCTCCTTGGAAACTCTATAGGGCAGTTCTGCTCTGTCCTATGGGGTCTCTATGAGTCAGGAATCCAATGGACAGCAGTGGGTTTGGTTGGATTTTTGGGGCTGGATCTAGCCCATCCCTGAAGATTCCTGCCCAGATGGAGAGTTATTGGGGCTATGGATCCAAAGGGTGTGTGACCACTGCCTAGAACAGAGCACGCTGAGAAGAGAGGAGGATTCACTACCTGCCCTCAGCACCACGGCCTCACCTCAAACACGCCTTCCCACCATTCCTGTCCACACGAGGAAGTCCCTGGGTGGTACAAATGGTTAATGAGCTTGGCTGCTAACTGAAAGGTTGGGGGCTCGAGTCCACTCAGAGGCACCTCAGAAGAAAGGCCTGGTGACAGACTTCTGAAAAATGAGCCATTGAGAACCCTATGGAGCCCAGGTCTACCCTGACACACGTGGGGTTGCCACGAGCCAGAGATGACCAGCAGCAGCTGGTGCACCCACACGTGCCCCCTCCCCGTTCCCTGAGCCGCCACGCACCGTTCCCAGCCTAACCCTCTGCCTGAATATTCTGCTCCGCCGGCCTCGTCCCCATCCTGAGGGCTCAGGCCCAACTCAAACCTCTCCGTTCGGCTTCCCCTGACCTCGCTCCAGCGGAATCACTTTCCCTCGGGGCCTCTGCAGCAGTTTAAAAAGAACGCTCTTAGAGTACCAAACCTATCGCCTCAAGCTCTATTGGCAGGGTGCTGGCCCCCGATAGACTGGGGGCTCCTGGAGGCCCGGGGCCAGAACTGGCTCTTCTCTGCAGGCTCCAGGGCACCCACAACACCTGGTGCACCCCAGGTATACACACACGTATGCGTTAACTCCAATAGCACCGACCACTCCATCCCCAAGGACAGGCTGTGCAGCAAACTACGTGATTGTTCTAGACCCCCAGGGGACTTACTTCAACCTTTCACAATCAGCAAGGACTCAGGGCGGCTTCACCCTTTTTCCCTAGGGCTCCGGAGGACTGACCCCAAGGTCATCCCCCAGGGAGCCCTCGCTGGCCTCTCCTCCCCTAACTTCCCCCAGCTCCCAGCCTACACCTGCCTCTGGCCAAGACCACCCTGCGGAGACATACCAGGCTGGAGTCTAACACGTTAGTCATGCCGGTGACAGCTTAGCTCAGCCTAGAAAGATGTCTGTGGTGTAAGCTCCCACATGGCTTCTGACCCAGGGCTCACCAGGCAGAGGGGTGGGCAGGGCTCTTCTCCTCTGTGAGAAAAGGCCAAGAATGTGGGGAAGTTGGGCCCATGACACAGCAGGCTAGTCTCCTCGTGGCCTGACACAGGTCCACCTCCTCCAGGAAGCCGTCCTTGATGCTCTCACTTAGGGAGCAGGAGGTGTGAGTTCTCTCACAAGCCCATGCCCACGTGCTTGGCCCCTCAGCCACACGGGAACTGAGACTCACTGCCTAGAACAGTGAGTTGCCTAGATGGCCTGGGCAGTCCCATATCCAGAAATAAACTCTGTGAAGCTAGAGTCCTAGTCCAACCTCCCACCCACCTCTGAATTCTGTTCATCCAGATCACCTTCTCCTGCCTCAGGGACTTTGCACCTGCTTTTCTGCTGAGCGTTCTTTTTCTCCTTTAAGCATTTCAAACACAGCACTGGGAACTGATGGCTGGTATAGAGGGGCAGGGATCTGGCTGGGAGTGGGATGGGGAAGAAGGGCAAGCGTCCGATGAGATGGTACGGAAAACAAAAAGAGCACCCAGCTTCGTCATTAAGTCCTCTGTGACTCTGAGTGAGTCCCTTTCTCATCTGGTTTTTTGATTCTTCAGCTATCAAATGAGGATGTCTCAGTTTCTTAGCACTACTGTAACAGAAATACTGCAAGTGGGTGGCTTTATGGAACAGAAGTTTATTTTCTCACAGTTTAGGAGGCTAGAAGTCCAAATTCAGGGCACCAGCAACAGAGAAAGGCTCTCTCCTGTTGGTTCTGGGGGGAGATTCTCGTCTCCTTCAGCTTCTGTTCCTTGGTCCCTCGGCCATCTTCACACGGTGTCTGTCTTCTCCGTTTGTGCTCTCTTTTGTATCTAATCTGCTCTTTTTCTATCTCAGAAGTGATTAGGTTTAGGACACACTCTATTCCCAAACAGGATTAATTCCACAGGTATAGGGACCAGGATTCCAACTCATATTTTGAGGGGACACAATTCAATCCATAACAGAGAAGTTTGGGTTCCACTTTGCTGCACACCCTTCTTCAATCATGGAAAATAATGTAGTGGTGTGTGTGTGTGTGTGTGTGAGAGAGAGATTCCACCAAGCATAAACTGAACCATTAAACCAAATTGGAGCCCTGGTGGTGTCATGGTTAAGAGTTTGGCTGCTACAACTGGACTAAACCAAAAGCTAAGAAGTTTCTTGAACACAACCAAATACTTGTAGGGATAGAGTAGCAGGGGCGAGGGTCTTGGGACCATGGTTTCAGGGTACATCTAGGTCAGTTGGCATAACAAAGTTTTTTAAGAAAATGTTCTGCATCCCACTTAAAGTGAGTGGCGTCTGGGGTCTTAAAAGCTTGCAATCGGCCATCTAAGATGCATCGATTGGTCCCATCCCACCTGGAGCAAAGGAGAATGAAGAACATCAAAGACACAAGGAAAATCTTAGTCCAAGAGGCAAAAAGGGCCACACAAACCAGACACTCCATCAGCCTGAGACCAGAAGAACTAGATTGTGCCCAGCTACCACCAATGACCACCCTGACAGGGAACACAACGGAGAGTCCCTGAAGGAGCAGGAGAAAAGTGGGGTGCAGAACTTAAATTCTAGTAAGAAGACCAGGCTTAATGGTCTGACTGAGGCTGGAGGAACCCCAGAAGACATGGCCCCTCGGAGTCTCCGTTAACCCAGAGCTAAAACCATTCCTAAAGCCAACTCTTCAGAAAAAGATTAGACTGGACTATAAGACATAAAATGATACTCATGAAGAGTATGCTTCTTAGCTCAAGTAGATACATGAAACTAAGTGGGCAGCTTCTGTCCGAAGGTGAGATGAGAAGACAAAAAGGGATAGGAACTGGTTGAATCAACAAGCGATATCTGGGGTGGAAAGCAGGAGTGTGCTGTCACATTATAGGGATAGCAACTAGGGTCACATAACAATGTGTGTATAAATTATTGTATGAGAAACTAACTTGAGCTATAAACTTTCTCCTAAAGCACAATAAAGAAAGAAAGAAAGTCTGGCTGCTAACCCAAAGGTCTACCATTCAAATCTGTCCGCCTCTCCTTGAGAAACCCTGTGGGGCAGTTCAACTCTATCCTGTAGGGTTGCTACGAGTGGAAATCAACCCAATGGCAATGGGTTTAAGCAGATTCTGCTGTAACCGTCTGTTCTTTAATCCCCAGAGCCATGACCTGATCAATGAACCATCCACTGACTCTTCCCTGAGTACTATGAGGCGTGGGGCTTACTGGGCTGGCGTCCTATAAATAGGTTCCTCCTGGCAGAATGTATAACAAAGATTAGCAAAGATTCCTGTATCTAAGGGATCACTCACCCCCAGTTTGCTAAGAGCTCAGAAGGACTATCCTCACAAGAAGGTTTAGAAAGCACTCTGCGGTAGAAGGTGTGTCACCAGGGTGCAAATTGGGAGGCTTAGATGGTAGATAAAAGATCTGTTTGTTTCTCTGGCAACCCCAGCCAGAACCGTGTCTTGGTACTGTGTCTCTGAGCTGGCCTTGGCACCGCTGGAATGCAGACTAGATGATTGTGAAGTTTCCTGTTGATACTTGTTCCAGCGAGATGGTCTGAGGGCTTAGCTGCTTCTCAGGTTGCACAATACCTGGGCCAGGTTGGCTCCCAGAGGCGATCCTGGTCTGTGTCAAAGGGTCAGCACCTTCCTTTGCCCCTGCTAGAGGCAAAAGGTGAGATTCCTGGCCAGGCCCAGGGCAGTCAGGAGGTGAGCTAAGCTCTTCCCTGACCCTCCGGGGAGGGGCCCACGGTGGGGATGAAACAGACTGGGGTAGGGGATGGTGGTGGGCAAGGCAGGTGGGGGAGAGATGGTTGTCCCTTCGTCTGAAAAGGCATGGAGTAGGGGCAACTCACTTGCATGAAGCTCTTTCCATATTTCCTTTCATCCTCCCCACATACCTGAGAGGAAAGGTGAGGACCCTGAGGCCTTAGGAGCCGAAGGGGCTTGCCCAAATCGCGCACCTGGATTAGAAGGCAGGCTTGTCTTATTTTTTTTGTCTTATTCCAAAGCCTAACTTTCTGTCCACAGGGCTGTATGTCTGGACTTCCACTCCCTAACAACAAGCAGATATGCTTCAGCTCAGTGCTGTGGAGGCCAGCCAAGCCTAGAACAGAGGGTTTGAGGACCCCCTCACTTCAGGGCATCCCGAGGCTGCTGACCCTGGCTGAGACACCCTTCTGCCTTCCAGCCCTCCGTGGTGGCTGTGCCAGCCAGGCGGATGACTCAGCAGCCCTCATTCCCCATATATCTGGGAGGACAAGCCACTCTCCCCAGCTATGGGTTTGGCTCCGTCAGCCTATGGGGGGCACCCCTGCAGCCAGCCCTCCCACCCCTTCCCCAACCACCACACAGAAGCCCTGGGGCTTGGGCCAGCCTTCCCAAGGCTCAAGAACAGGATCTGCTCTGATTCTCAGCCCACCAGGCTCTCCCCCTGGATTGGAGAGCCACTTCTAAGCTCCTCTGGTTGCTTTGCGCACCACCCCCACCGCCGCCCCAAGCCGGGCTGTGGTGATTTCTATGGCCCCCATCCCAGAGCTCTGTCCTCTCCCCACAAGCAGTCCATCCCCCAGAGCAAAGAGCCTGCCTGCCAGGTCCAAGGGCCACCCCGCCCATTTAGAGTGAGTGCTGTGGTCTGTGAAGAGAAAGGATCAGGCCCTACCAGGGCAAGAAAGCCAAGAAGGGAAGTGGATCTTGGCTGGACTTTCAAACGGGATGTGTGGGAGGGTAAGATATGGTTAGATTGTGCAGATAGGCCAGGGACCCGTATGCCCAAGACTAAGAAAAACATCACACCACGTGCTGGTGCTCTAGCCTCAGGAGGCAGTGTGCTGGAGTTGAAAGGGCACCCTGAGCTTGAGCAAGCCCATAAACGCTCAGATTCTGCTTCCACATCTGTAAAATGGGCTCGATAACCCCCACCTGCCAGGTTGTTGTGCACAATACCTATAAGCCTTTTTACAAAGGGCCTGGCCTGTGGTATGTCCCCAGTGCTCCAGAGACGGATGTCTCTTCCATCCTGCACAGCGAGTCCACCCTGGGGGACCAGGGTGTAACACCCCTTATATCTGTGCGATCACATCATGTTCTCATGCCCATCCTGGGATCCTGCGGGAAAGGACCCATAAGGCCCTCTGCAAAGGGCACTGTGTACTGCAATACTGGCCACCGGAACTCGTCCTCCCAGCCTCTGTGAGCAAGTACTACCCCCGCCCCCCCCCCACACATATGTGACCCAGTGATAAGCTGAGATCAGAAACAGCAAGCACCAGGCCATAAGTTAGGACAACAAAAAAAATCTTTACTTTTTTTGAGCACCAAGTGTGTGCCAGCCACTTGGGGGGCATTTGGGGATATAGAGCAAGGCTCTGACAAAAAAAAAAAAAAAAGGCTCATGTGGCAGAGGTAGAGAGGTAGGGAGGAAGAGAGAGAGACACAAACGACCTTCACCCAAGACAGGTGGGAAACTGCCGGTACTTGAAGTGTAGATACCTCAGCCATGAGATCCCATTTCAAGGAGAAACCAGTGCAGCTCTGGAGAATTCCAGAGGGTGGCCTTCGAGCTCTGAAGGATGAGGAAGAGTTTTCAGGTTGAAAAAAGGAGAGAAAGGGCACCAGAACCCCTTGGGGGACCCCGTGGGAGACACATACCTGGGTTGACCAGGGGACAGGAGGCCAGAACAGCCTGAGCATCTAGCTTTGCATTGAGGGGTCCCCAGGCCACTAGTGTGTGACCCTGCAGTGTTGTGTAGCGCCCCGGGGCATCGAGACACACCCACTAAGGAGCATGTGGGTCAGCTGTGACTCAGGTCTCTGTCTTCCAGGAACTGGTTGGGCGAGACAAGACAGATCCCCAGCATATTTAGAAAGCAACGCTTACCAGCAAGTCTCCAACTGCAAGAAGGGATTGCTTCACTCCTCAGGTGACTGTCGGTGCCCCACAAAAGTGGACGTGCACACACAGTTTTACACACCATTTCCAGGGGCTCAAGGACATCACTCACCAGCCCATCTCCATGGAGACCCCCCCGATCTGGTCCAACTCTCACATTTAGCAGATGAGGAAACTGAGGCAGGAAAAGAATGTGATTTGCCAGAAGTCCACAGTGAGTGGCGGCTGGATGTCTGGCTTCTGTGTGAGGGTTCCGTGCTGCTGCTCCTGGGTGTATCCCTGCCTAGCTGCAGGTCTCAGTGCCCTGCTTCATGATGAAAGATCAGTGTGCATTTTCTGTCACCCCCCAGCCATCGCTCCTCTCAGTAAAGCTCCTCCTCCCACCCTCTTCCCCAGAGCACTGTCCTGCTTGTTTCCTACATCCTGGTCCCCCACCTCTGTGAAAGGTCCACTCACTCACCCAAGTCAGGCATGGGGCTTCTTCCCCCCTCCTCCATTTCCTCACCCCCCACGGCCAACCACTGGTTGGATTCGACAGTCCTTCAGATCCAACCTCTCCTCTTTATCACTCACTCCAGGTCCCCCTCACCTCTTGCTGGGGCTATTACCAGAGCCAGAAAAATGTTTCTAAAGGCCAGGTCATGCCATTTTTCTGCTTAAAGTCGTGCAGGGGTGCCCCATGACCTTCAGAACTGATTGCAAGCTCCTGGTGTGGCCTACAAAGCTCCTCACAGCTGGCACTGCCTTCCCCAGCAGCATCCCCTCCTGCCACGTATGTCAGCCCAGCAAATGCTCCATACTCCCTCCTGCCTCTAGACCACTTGCTTCTGCTGGTGCCTTTCTCCAGAGGAATGAGATGCACTTGTTGTTGTAGTTAGCCACCGCTGAGTCGGCCACCAACACGTGGTGGCCCCATGCACGGCAGAACCAAACGGTACTTGGTCCTGTACCATTCCCATGATGGGTTGCAAATTGGACCATTGTGATTCCACAGGGCTTTCATTGGCTGGTTTTTAGAAATAGATCACCAGGTCTTTCTTCCTAGTCTCAGCCTGAAAACTCCCCTAAAACCTGTTGAGCATCATAACAACACAAAAAGCCTCCACTGACAGACAGGCGAAGGCTGCACTTGAGGTACGTTGGCTAGGATTCAAATCTGGGTCTTCCCCAGGGGAGGCGAGAATTCTACCCCTGAATCACTACTGTCCTCTAGTATATGCTTACATTAACTCAGTACCCTTTAATCTGCAGGTTTGCTTGCCTGTGTACGTTTTGTTTTTTACTTAATAGACTATTTATTTAGAGCGGTTTTAGGTATACGGAAAAATGGAGCGGAAAGTACAGAGAGTTCCCAAATACTTCCTCTCCCCGGCCCACAGCTGCCCCTATTACTAACATGTGGCATTGGCGTGGTACCTTTGCTACAGTTAATGAACCAATATTGACACACTGTTATTAGCTAAAGTCCATCGTTGACATCAGGGCTCACTCTAAGTGTTGTACCGTCCTATGGGTTTTGACAAATGCGTGGTATCCCGTGTCCACCATTACAGGATCAGGCAGAACAGTTTCTTTGCCCTAAAAATGCCTGTGTCCCACTTATCCACTCCGCTCCCTTGTGTCCCCCAAGACCCTTGGCTACCATGCTTGTTTTTTAACTGCGATTCTCTCTTGACGAAACATTTCTTCAAAGGGGCCATTCTACTTTCTCACTTCTGGACTTTTGAAAACAATTACAAGAGAATCACTTGTAAACATCCTTCCGTAATGTTTCACTTAGCTGGGAGAACACAATTCTTTATTTCTAGATCTTTCTAGAGCCTGAAATTAAAGCCAAGAGTAAGGGTAAATAGGAGGGTCAATGTTCGGTAACATTCATTGATGAATACATAACTTAATCAAGAAGGTCAACCCATAAATTACAGGGGAACAAGGGCTGATATTCAAAGTCCAAAGTGGTTCAGAGTTGAACTGGCTGGCGAGGGCCTGGGATAGCCCCTTCCTCTCCTGCCCCAAACTGACCGTATTTCCCGGCTCTTGTAACTTGATTTTCAGCTTTATAGAACAGCCCTTCCCCTGTTAGGTGTGTGACTTGCAGGATCTGATAAGACATTCGCTTCAGACGAAGTTCAAAAGGAACCGAACTTTGTAAATAGTTTCAAAGAGAAGCCCTGTTTACTCTGGGGCGGTGTGGATTGGACGAGCTGGGAGAGTCTGAAGTCAGATAGCAGGAGGGCGATCCCACCTCTACATCTGCGGTCCTGAGGCAGGTTACTTAGCTTCCCCCTCCCTGGCTTTCTTATCTGCAAAATTGAGGTTTATAATACCACCTACCTCCTTGGGTGGTAGTAAGTCATATAATGCAATTAAGACACTGTGCATTTAGTAAGCCCGTTGCCATCAAGTCGATTCTGACTCACAGTGACCCTATAGGACAGAAATGGAACTGCCCCATAGGCTTTCCAAGGAGCGCCTGGTGGATTCGAACTGCCAACATTTTGGTTAGCACCCATAGACCTCAAGCACTGTGCCACCAAGGCCCCGAGCACATAGTTAGTGTTCAATGAATTTTAGCTGTGGTGGTGGTGACTGGTACTGCTGATAAAGTCGGCAGTGTGAGCAGAAGAGCTGGCTGCTTAATCAATACACATTGAAATCAATTTTGGGCAGAATGAGACCAGCCGAGCTGTAGAAGCGAACAGTAGGCACCAAGAACTGGAACCGCAGCTCAGAAAGGGAGAACTGGAGTGGAGCTAAAGCCTGCGAGGGAGAAAAATAGCGAGTGTAAGAGACTGAGCCGTGGCTCCCAAAGATAGCAGGTCGTAATCCCTGGAGCCTGTAAACATGACCTTATTTGGGAAAAGGGTCTTTGCGGACGTGATTAAGTTAAATTCCTGGAGATGGGAAGGTTAGCCTGGATTACCTGGGTGGGTCCTAAATGCAATAGTAAGCGTCCTTATAAGACAGAGGCAGAGAGAGCTTTGACATCCAGACACGAAGAGGAGAAGGCAATGTGAAGGCCAAGCAGGTATCGGAGTGACATAGCCAGAAGCCAGGGAACGCCGGAATCCACCAGAGGCTGGAAAAGGCAAAGCACAGATTTACCCCTAGAGTCTCAGAAGGGAGCCTGGTCCCGCTGACACAGTGATTCCAGCCTGGTGGTACTGATTTTGGCCTTCTGGCCTCCGGAACTGTGAGAGAATAAATGCCTGTTGCTTTAAGCCACCAAGTTTGTAGCAGTTTGTTACAGCAGGCACAGGACACTAACACGAGGATCGTCAGTTCTAGCCCATTTACTAATGAGGAAACGTAGGCTCAGAGAGTGGCAGAGACTTGCCCAAAGCCACACAGCATCTTAGTGCCTTAGCCCCGGCCAGGCCCACATCTCCAGACCTCTGTACCTCTGTGCTCCCTTTCCCCTCTGTCCACTTTCTTGTAGTGTAGGCTTCGCTGGGGTCCTGGGAGCCCTTAGGCCTGGGGGACCTCCGGTTGCCATGGAAATGTATCTTTATTTGCTGCTGCCCCCAGGCGAGACCAGCTAGTGCCAAGTCCACCAGGCAGAGACCCCAGGGCCACCCTGTGGTCACCACTGCCCCCCAGCCTGGGTGTCCTGTGGCACCTGCGTCGCAGGATGGGTTGTCTGGAAGCAGACTCTGAGAGGGGCTTGGAGTGCCGGATGTACGTTAAGAATCCGCACCAGTGTAAGCAGGGGGGCTGGGTGGGCAGAGGGAGAGAGGAGTTGAATTGAGATGCAGGCCTGACAGACCCAGCAGGACTTGAAGGGATGGATGCCTGTGGCACAATTTCCCAGGGCCAAAAGCAACTAATAACGACAACAGAGAACAGCTCCCTATTCTTCCAGCAAGGTTCCCCAGGAAGGAGTCACAGGAAAAGGGGCCTGGGAGCGAGGATTCCTGGGCCTGGAGCTTTGCACCCTTGCTCTTGCCATTTTCTCTCCCAGGAATGTTCCTCTTCCCCCTGCCTCTCACCCCACCAAGCCAGCGGGCAGCCTGGAGAGAGCAGAGCCTGGCAGACATGTCTCCTCTGAGGCTGACTGACACTCCCATTTGCTCAGTCACCAGATGCGGCTCCCCGAGGAGGGTGTGACCTCAGGCTGAGGCAGACCCTGAAGGAGCTGATGGCTGACAGTTATCTGCTGACCGCACTGCCTGCAGCTGGGCAGAGAGTCCATCTCTGAAGGGGGTCTACCACAGCCCAGCCTGACCACTGGGCTCTGCAGCCAGGGGTCGCGTCTTCCCCGGGGCCTCAGCAGGTCCTAGACAACTTGCCTCCCACGGCCCCGCCCCATTGGCTGGCTCAGCCCCTGGATACTCACCTGGGAGATTGGTAGAAATTCCGAATCTTGGGTCCCATATTCTTAGCTCTAGATGGGGTGGGATGGCTTCAGGGGCCCAATCCACCAGTGGCCTGTCTTTGTGGAGCCTTTTTTAAGCTAAGAATGGTTTTTGGTTCTTTTACAAAGAAGTGTATGCAACAGAAACTGTACGGCCAGCAAAGCCTAAAATATTTACTCTCCGGCCTGTCACAGAAAAACTTTGCTGGCCCCTGTTGTAGACAGTCAGATGAGCAGGACGGAAACAACAGAGTCGAGATCCTTCTTAAAACTAGTTGTTGTGAGTTGGTTCCAGTTCATGGCAATTCCATGTGCATCAGAGTAGAACTGTGCTCCAAAGGCTCTTCCATGGCTAATTTTTCCTGGAGTAGATCACCAGGCTATTCTTCCAAGGCACCTCTGGTGGACTCACACCTCCAATCTTTTGGTTAGCAGCCAAGCATGTTAACCAGGGACTGTAGGTCTTTCCCAGGAGTCTTTACAGTGTTAGCCACCCCTGGCTCTTCACCTCTTTCAATAAACACTTCCTGACTCGTTTCTTTATTTCTCCTCCCTCCTTCCCTTCTCTTTCCCCCGTCTGTCTTCCTTTATTCCTGTCTCTCCCCTGCTGCCTTTCTCTCTCCCATGCCTTCCCTTCTGTCTGCCCTCTCTCACCTCTCTCTAGGTCTGTGTGTGTGTGTGTGTGTGTGTGTGTGTTTATGTGTCTCTGTTACAACTAGTGCAAAGTAAATCCCTCCCCCTCCCATCTTTGCATCTCTGTATCCCTTATCACTGTCCCTTTCTGCCCTCCTTCCATTGCATCACAGACAAACAGCACCCTCAGCCCAGCTCTTAGTGGTCAGCTCAGCTTGCTGTTGGGAGCAGCTTTGGGGGCTGTAGGCAACCCGGACCTTTCTACCCAAGACCCACCACGTGCCACTGCTTTCTCTCCAGAGCTGGCTGTTCTCTGAATTTCCCCCTCAGCTCTGTGGGCCCCAGGCCCCATGTCTCCCCTCGCCCCTCATCTCTAGCCTTCCACTCTCCAGTTCACCTTTAATCTTTGCAGCTTTCCCCCCACCCCAACACCCTGACTTTCTTGTGAAATACAAATTAACGAGCTTCTAATTACTCACTCCACTCCTGGCGGCCACTGCAATCTTCTGTCGTTAGGATCCTGTTGAACATCTCTCCCGTCAGCTGAGAACTCAGCCCATCGGGAGAAATTCCGGTTCAGGGAAGGCAGGCAGCTGGGAAGATGTCCCTCACTCCTCCCTCCCTTCCCGGCCTTTGTCAGCAACCACCTTATCCTTGGATTCCAGAAACAGCCTGTCATCAGACCCAGGCAGGGCGTTCCATGGCCACGCACTCCAATTACCAGCATCATGTCTGTGGAGTGACCGTGCTGGCAGGAGAAGGGGACCTAGCCTCTGCCCCAAGGAGGTGGCCTCTGGGAGGAGGTGCCAAGCCCTGACTGTGTAACCCAGCATGACCGGCTGGGGCAGGAGGTAAGGAAATGTGCCCAAGGACGTGGTCTCTGTCTTTAAACACTGATAGGCTGAGTTTACATTTAGGAGCAAGAGGGCAGAGAACATGGGCCCCTCCTAAGCCTCCATAGAAAATCTAAGGCCTGGAAAGGCAGTGTGGTACAAAGGAAGAGCATGAAGCTCAAGTCCATGACTATCTGGAAGACATTGGCCTTGACCCCTCTGAGCCTTGGTTTTTCTCTTCTGGGAGCTGAAGATCATGGGGCCAGCATGCAGTTTAACAAGTCTCTTTAGGCAAAGTGCTAGGCATGAGCTGGTATGCTGTAGGTGCCCAGTGAATGCTGATCTCATTTTTCTTTGCCTTTGTGTCCCCAAAGGGTGGCTCCATGAAGGATGGAGGTGGAGCTGGATTTCTGCCCACTGAAGTAGCCCCCACCTTGGGCACTGTGCCCACCCTCCCAGCTCCTCATAGCCAGTCCTATCCTGGCCCACAGCCCCCCGCTGCTCTCCCCATGCCAGACAATCTGACCAAAGTTAAACACCATTCTTCCAGCCACTAACCTGGAGAAGGAGCTCACTGTCCATGGGCCTGAGCTCGAGAGGCTCAGCCAAGAGAACCGGACTCCTGCAAACCATCATTACAACACTCACCCCCAGACACCCCACACGGCCTGCATCACTGCCTCCTGGAGGTCCTTGGCATCAGTCTGTCCACATGGCCTGTCCATCCCTCCCAGTCCCCTCCAGCCCTGCTGCCCTCAACCCCAGTCAGCTATGAGGCAGCCTAGCCCCTTCCCAGCTCTGCCACTTCCCATCTGAAGTGAGCCTTGCTCTCTGAGACCCCTGGCTTTCTAACCCTTATGGCTCATAGCGTTCATTATTTTTATCTCTTAATGGTCTCAGTGGGTGTGAGTGTGGTTTTGCTCCTCCAGCAGATGGTAAGGGCCTTGAAGAAAGGGACCACACCAGACACCCCAGTAGTGCTGCACACAGCACAGCAGTGGAGTGCTGGCAAGCCCGGCAAACACCTTGGCAGGTTGATTGGACGACCTTACATGCAGCCTCATCCAACTCCCTAGGGCCAAATCGGCAACTGCGTTTGGAAAAGACCAAAGAGCACAGAGGGCAGAAGGAATGAGTGTTTACTGAGTACCTACAATGTGCCAGACACAGATGCTAAAAGTCTTTCAAATACATGACATCGTTTAATACTCACAACAGCCTTGTAACGTAGGTTTTATGGTAGGAATCTGAGGCTGGGGGAGTTTAATGCCTTCCCTAAGGGCGTACAACTAAATTAGAGCCTGGTTTGAGCCCACATCTGTCTGCGGCCGGTTCACGCCTGATCCTGTTGGCCCAGGTACCCAGGGCTCTCTGCCCTCTCACTTGAGCCTGGGTTGGCAAACATTGGCCAGTTGGCTCAACCCATTGCTCTTTTCTTGGTCTCCAGAGCTCTAATGACCTTTCCTCCATCTTTCCTGGCCAGGACCTTGGAGTTGGGCTGAAAATCTGCCCCCTTGGGGATACCCAGGCCATCTTGTCCCTGGGACACTGATCGGGTACACAGGCACTATCAACATAAGGACAGGGGCCTAGGGGCCTTGTGACCCTGGCTGGGGTGACCAGTGACCCTCCCATGGCCTTCATCAACCAGATGTGATCCGGCTGCTGCCGTGGTGGGCTTCTCCACTACAGCGTGCTCGGTCAAGTGGTGTTGGAGCTGAAAGGCCCTTAGAGACCACCCAGCCCAACCCTTTCTTTCCACTGATAGGGAACCTGAAACCCAGGGAGGAGAATGGCTTGCCCAGGGCTTCAGTGAAGCCAGATCCAGGAACTAGGTGTCCTTACTCCCAGTCCCAGACTCATCCTACCACCGCCAGCTTGGCTTCACAAACGTGCAGAGAAGCCGGCAGAACTGGTTAGAGGGAAGACTTGCTCCCTGATGCCTCCTTCTCTGCTCTTTGCTGGGTCTCCTCGAGAAAGAAGTGCTAGGCAGAGCAGGCCAGCATCAAGGTACCAACAGGGAGTGCCTCGGGGAGAGGTCCAAACCAAAAAACTAAACCTATTGCCGTCTAATCAATTCCAACTCACAGCGACCCTATAAGACAGTGTAAAACCGCCCCACAGAATTTCCAAGGCTGTAAATCTTTACAGGAGCAGATTGCCACGTATTTCTCCTGAGGAATGGCTGGTGGGTTCGAACCGCTGAACTTCCTTGCAGCCGAGTACCTGACTATTAAACCACCAGGGCTCCTGGGGGCAGGTCGGTGAGTGCCAAAATCTTCCTAGAAGGAAGTCCTCGATGTGGGGAAGGCCTGGCTCAGCACCCTGAGCCTCCAGATATGCCGGCTGAACCCATGAGAGAAGAGGGCCTCCCAGCCAAGTAGAAAGGCAAGGCTGAAGGGTAGGCGGCAAAGGCCTCATTGGGCAGAGAGAAGCCCCATGGATGGTGTCAACATTCTGGCACAGAGTAGAGACAATGTCTGAGCTGCCCCTTGTCCTTGTGCTCCGAGGAATGCCCTTGGTCTTCCCAGGCCACGACAGCCAAGCCAGCGTTTCCCAAGGTAGCTGTTGAAACATGGTCTGAGCTGCCAGGGCAGCCCTGGGAGAGAGCACCTTCCCACACCTGGCTTCACTCCTGCCCCCAAGGAACCACTGCGCACACACTGGGCCCTTCCCACTATCTGAGCAGGGCCCTGCCAGGAGACTGTGTGGAGGTGGGTGGTGGGAGGGCTGTTTCCTCATGGTCATCTGGCTCTCCTGCTTTGACAGCTTTCTCTGTCTTCTGACCAAATTATCAGCAGAATGCCAGATTCCTTGGAGGTGTTTGACAGCTCCTAGCTCCACAGTCCAGGGTCTGCCCAAATTGTCCCCCACCTTTAGTTCCTGGTTGCTCAGGAAAGAGGTAGGGACTGCAGATGATGATTGAGAGTCCTGAGGTGGGAGGGGACCTGACAGAGAAGAGAAGTGGCCCCCAAAGAGTGTAGAGAGTGGCAAGAGCTGGGGGGTGGACCCTGGGTACTGGGGTGGGAGAATGAAGAGTCTATCCTCACAGGCCACTTCTTCTATAGCTGAGCCTCCCAGCATCCCAGGCCTCTGCCTCTCAGAAGCAGACTGCTTCCTTCTGAATTCCCTCCACCTTCCCGTGGCAATGAGGAGCCCTGATGACGCAAAAATTAAGCACTAGGCTGCTAACCGAGAGGTTGGCAGTTTGAGTTCACCCACTGGCTCCCAGGGAAAAAGACCTGGCAAACTGCTTCCATAGGATCACAGCCAAGAAAACCCTATCAGGCAGTTCTGCTCTGTCACATGGGGGTCGCTATGAGTCTAAACTGACTCAAAGGCGCCTAACAGCAACAACCACGTTAATACCCTTTCCCTCAGCCCCACAGCGGGTGTCCACTCCCCCAGTGGAACTCACAGCCCTATGCATGGTCACACCATAGCACCCACAGCAGGCTGCGGCCAGGAGTCCCTAACCACGTCACCTCACCCCACCACCTGCCTCGTCTGCAGCATGCCCTCCCTGGAGAGCACACACTCTCCTAACCTGCCCTCCCTACTTCACACCCACCCTCAGCAGTCCAGAGGTCCAACCCTGCTCCTTTGGCTACACCCAGCTCTCCACTGAGTCCACCCCTTCTCTGCAGCCCCATAAACCTTCCAAATCTTCCCCAGCCCTCCCCTTTCCAGCTACCCTCTTCTCTACCACCTTAAACTCCAGAAGCCCTATCTGCATTCACTAGGATTGTCATTTAACCTGGATTGCCCACTCTCCCAGTGAGATCGTGAGCTCCTGGGGGCTACATCAAGCCTGCTGTCCTTTGGGTCCCTCCAAGAATCATACACTGGCCTGAATGCATGGGAACTGAGCTGAGACGCATGCGGGGTGACTAAGCCTTGTAAAATACCAGTTCTCTGGGCCTTCCTTTCTTTCTCCACCCTGTCCTGCCTCCAGGATCTAGTCTGGGGGAGGAGGAGAAAGCCACCACAGCAGGGAGACGGAAAATATTCCTGGTATTGTTGTAAGGCCGCAGCCTGCGGTCCTGGAGGGAAGTGAGGGGAGGTTGGGAGATGGGGCGGAGAGGTTAACAAGATTAAAAAAGCCATAATGAGACCACAGCACAAACCCTGCAATTACGCTCCCAAATTTAATCAAAAAGGCTTCCCGCACTGGGCCTGTAACATGTCTAACAGGCCCCGTCAGGATCTGCCTCCCAGGCCCATCGCTTGAGATACCACAGAGCTCAGAAGTCTTCTCTGCAGAGTGTGGGACTGGCACAAGGCCTGACCTCCAGCACCACGCACCCCCAGGCGTCCCCTCCCAGCCAAGCTTGTGGGCCTCGACTTGGCTTAGAGATTCCAGGTCCCCAGTGAGGCTTCCCTTCATCTGACTCCCTTCCTCCCCATCACTTTCCCCTCTGCTTCTCAAGCCTGAAACTCTCCCTCCTTCACCCTACCCAGCTCCACCGCCACCTCCCCAACAAAGGCTTTCTCTCCAGTACTGGCCACCAGCTGTGGCCCCAGGCTCCTTCAGGGGGGCAAGAGCTGCCGCTTCCTTCCCCTGTCACACACCTCAAGCAGAGCTGGCCTTGGCCATAGGTGGTAAGGATGAGAACAAAGGTTTGTTCTCCAAAGGGTTTTGGTCTCACCTGCCGCATGGTAGGTCAATGCCTGTAGCAGGAATGGTTAGCACTCACTGATTAGCTACGTGCTCCTCTACACGTCTGTCTTAGTTACATAGAGCTGCTATAACAGAAATACCATAAGTGGGTGGCTTTAAAGAACAGAAATTTATTTTCTTACAGTTTAGAAGGCTAGAAGTGTGAAATCAGGGCACAGGCTCTAAGGGAAGGCTTTCTCTCTCCATCACCTCTGGGGGAAAGTCCTTGTCTCTTCAGCTTGTGTTCCTTGGCTCCTTGGCAATCTTCATGTGGCATGACATCTATCTTCCCTCTTCTCTGCTTCTTTCCTTCCTTGCTTAATCTGCTTCTTTTATATCTCGAAAGAGATTGACTCAAAACACATCCTAGACTGATACAAAGAAAATCCATTCCCAAATGGGATTATAAACACCACAAGGGTTAGGATTTACAGCACATATTTTTGGGAGACACAATTCAATCCCTAATAATGTCCCAGCATCCCTTGTAAAAGTGCTGGGGTCATGTGACTAGTTCTGACCAATGAACTCTGGCTGCCAGGTGGAAGTTAAGAGCCAGCACTCCTCCCCCATGCCTTTCCCCTATTTGAGAGACCGGGGACACATTTCTTGGTACACATTTCCACTGTTGTGCCTACAAAATAAAGAAGGCTGCCCAACTCATGGTAGACTTTCCACAAGCAAGAAATCAACCTTGACTGTGTTAAGCACTGAGATGTCAGGACTTATTTGTTACTTCACCATAGCCCAGACTATCCTGACTAATACAACGGCTATCATTGAGAGAAGAATGAAGATATTTTCAACCCCCATTCTGTCTTAGTTACCCAGTGCCGTGTAACACAAATACCACAAGTGAATGGCTTTAAAGCACATAAATTTATTTTCTCACAGTTGAAGAAGCTAGATGTTAGAATTCAGCGTGTCACTGTAGGGGGAGGTCCTTCCTTTCAGCCTCTAGTAGCTACTGGTAATTCTTGTAGATGCACCTGTCTCTGTTGTCTATCTTCCCCTTTTCTCTGTGTGCATATCTGTGTCCATTCTGTTTTTTTTTAATAACTCAGAAGCGATTATATTTAGAACCCACCCTCCCCACTCCAGTGTGCCCTAATTAATATAACAAAGAAAACTCTATCTCCAAACAGGATCCTATTTACAAGTATAGGGAACAGAATTCAGTTCATATTTTGGGGGACACAATTCAACCCATGACACACCCCAGTCAAACGGGAGAAAGTGAGATGGCACATCTGCCCCAGAATTAGGAAACTTGAGCTCTATTTCCATCACTGTGAGCCAATTGCTGTGTAAATTGGGCAAGGCTCTTAACCTCTCTGGGCCTCAGTTTTCTCATCATCTGTCATGTGGCAAGGTTGGGTGAGGTGTTGTCATCCATTAAGGCAAGAAATACAGGGAGAGGATCAGGCTTCTGGGGAGGTACCTGAGTTCTGTTTAGGACCTGTCAACTGTGAGGTGCCAATGGTATGTTTCATAAACAAACAGGAGGCTCTGGGGTCAGAAAGAGAGGCCCTGAATGGTATGAACAGTTAACATGTCAGGCTGCTAACTGAAAGGTTGAAGGTTCAAGTCTACCCAGAGGCATCTTGGAAGGAGGTCCTGGAGATCTACTTCCAAATACACAGTCATAGACACATCCAAACTCCCTGAGGAACCGAATTGCTGGGCTCAGGGCTGTGGGGACCATGGTCTCGGGGAACATCTAGATTAATTGGCATAACATAATTTGTAAAGAAAACTTTCTACATTCCACTTTGGTGAGTTAGCGTCTGGGGTCTTAAAAGCCTGTAAGCCTCCATCTAGGATACTCCACTGGTCTCACCCCTTCTGGAGCAAGGAAGAATGAAGAAAACTAAAGGTACAAGGGAAAGATTAATCCAAAGGACTAATGGACCACATCTACCATGGTCTCCACCAGACTGAGTCCAGTACAACTAGATGGTGCCTGGCTACCACCACTGACTGTCCCGACAGGGATCACAATAGAGGGTCCCAGAAAGAGCTGGAGAAAACTCTAGAACATAATTCTAACTCAAAATGAAAGACCAGACTTGCTGGCCTGACAGAGACTGGAGAAACCCTGGAAGTATGGCCCTCAGACACCCTTTCAGCTCAGTAATGAAGTCACTCCTAAGGTTCACCCTTAAGCTAAAGGTTGGACAGGCCCGTAAAACAAAACGAGACTAAAGGGGCACACCAGCCCTGGGACAAGGACTAGAAGGCAGGAGGGGACAGGAAAGCTGGTAATAGGGAGCCCAAGGTTGAGAAGGGAGAGTGTTGACATGTCATGGAGTTGTTAACCAATGTCATAAAACAATATATGTACTAACTGTTTAATGAGAAACTAGTTTGTTCTATAAACCTTCATCTAAAGTACAATAAATAAATAGACAAAAAATCAGTCATAGAAAACCCTATAGAGCACAGTTCTACACTGACACACGTGGGGTTGCCATGAGTCAGAGTCAACTCCCAGCAACTGTTTGGTTGGTTGGCTGGGGCCAGGAAGGAGGATGGGGCTGGAGATGAGAATTGGAGGTCATGGGTAAATGTGATAGTTGAAGTCCTGTTGGTGGATGAGGTTCTTGGAGGTGGAGGGAGACAGATGCATACAAAAAAACAAGGGAATCCTCTTTGTGAAGCTGAAGATGAAGACGCTAAAGCCCAGAGAAACGAAGTAACTTGGCCAAGATTACACAGCAAGTTAGTACCACAGTCAAGCTAGAATTCAGAATTCTTCCTCTAATTCCAGGGTTAAGTCCCTTTTCAACACAGACGAGTAAGAGGAGACAGACTGAGAGATGGGTCGTACCTTCATGTTGGGAGCCCGGGAGGGTGGGATAAGGCTACGAGGGAATGCTGAGATATTAGTCTGCTAAGTAACTCAGTTTCCCCATTTGTAAAATCAAATTATAATGTTGACTATTGAATAAGGCTTTATGATTTACAAACCACTTTCATAATCATTATCTCATCTGACTCAAAATCTACCTTTGAGGAAGGCAGGGTGCACGGGTAGATGAAGGCACAGAGAGGTGAAATGATTTGTTAGAGATAAGGCCTGAGCCCAAATCTCCTGGCTCTGTGTCATGTCCCCATCACATTGAGCTGCCTCCTCGAGGCCCACAAGCAGGACTTCCCTCTACCCAGACATTGTGGCCAAAGGCCAATCCCAATTCAGGAAGCATGGTCTACTCACCACACCCATCCACCTCTTTCTTTCCCTTGCTGCCATCCACTGTCCCCAAGCCCCGTTGGTTTCTTGTTGTAAGAGACAGGCTGCCACAGTCACAAGTCACAGGTGTCCCTTGACCACTGGAGGCAGCCATGTGTTTCCTGGAATTTGGATGATGGGTCTGGAACAGTAAGAAGGTGGTCAGAGGCCATCTCAAAACATACGGTGACAAACGAACTTCTTAGCCTCCCTGGCAGGGAAGGGGGATGGCTAAAGGATGTTGGTCAGAAATCAAGGTGATCTGGGCCCAGACAGAAAGTTTAGATTCTTAACAGTTTCTGGGTTCTAGAAGGGCAGAGGGGTAACTGTTCTCTATGACAACACCAAGGACTTTTGGAATTCTGTCAGCTTGTGATAAGAACCAAGCTTTTTCTACAAGAGCCTGTTCTGGGAACAACTCAAAGAATTCCAATCATTCCAATGCAAAAGGGAGGAGAAAACACGGAGAGAAGAATGCAGAATTTCCACTTAAAAGACCTGAAATCAAGTTCTAAGGTCAACACTCTCCAGCTACGTGTGGCCTTGGGCTAGTTCTGAGCCTCTTGGAACCTCATCTGCAAAATAGAGCTAATAATACCACCCAGCTTCCTATCTCCTAGGGTTGTTTTGAAACTCAAAGGAGACCTCCTTTGACAAAGTGGTTTGCAGGTTGTTATTAAGAAGATAAGACAAGCACATAATTCTTTGGAATACAAGGTAGACAGCCCTAAGTGCTATTAGAGAGGCTGAGATAAGGGGCTATGAAGGCTTGGAGTTGAGAGAGAAGAGTAAACAAAGGTATGGGGCCAGCAACAATCAAGCAGGTTCCACAGCCAGTACAAAATGCCATTAGGAGCTGAAGGTATTTGTAGGGGGGCATGGGAAGTTGTTAAGGATTTCATTTAGCTTGGATCCACAATCAACACCCATGGAAGCAGCCATCAAGAAATAAAACGACGTAGTGCATTGGGCAAATCTGCAGCAAAAGACCTCTTTAAAGTGTTAAAAAGCAGAGATGTCACTTTGAGGACTAAGGTGCACCTGACCCAAGCCATGGTATTTTCTATTGCCTCATACGCGTATGAAAGCTGGACAATGAATAAGAAGAATTGACACCTTTGAATTGTGATGTTGGTGAAGAGTATTGGATATACATGGACTGCCAGAAGAATGAACAAATCTATCTCGCAAGAAGTATACCCAGAACGCTCTTTAGAAGTGAGACTGGCAAGGCTTCATTTCATGTATTTTGGACAAGTTATTGGGAGGGACCAGTTCCTGGAGAAGAAAATCATGCCTGGTAAAATACAGGGTCATCAAGGAAGACCCATCAAAGAGATGGACTGACACAGTGGCTGTCAATGGGCTCAAACATACCAAAGATCGTGAAGATGGCACAGGACCAGGCAGTGTTTCGTTCTGTTGTACACAGGGTGGTTATGAGTCAGAGCTGACTTGACAGCACCTAACAACAACAACATGGGAGACAAGGATTGCAAGTGTATTTAGAGGCAATGACACAGTACCAGGAACACCAGATGGGGCATTTGGATTTTATAGGATGTGTGTGTGTGTGTGTGTGTGTGTGTGTGTCTCTGGTGCAGTAGCTCTCACAGTGTGATTCCTTTACCGGCATCATCATCATCACCTAGGAACTTGTTAGAAATGCATATTCTCAGGCCTCTCCCAAGGTGTACTGAACCAGACGCTCTGGGGGAGGGGCCCAGTGATCTGTGCATTATCAGCCCTTCAGGGCTTTCTGATGCTTGAGAACTGCTGGTACAGCAGGTGGAGTCAGTGCTGCCTATCCCCTGGCACTGCCAGGTTCCATCTGCCACCATCCGAATCCCTTTGCCTGGGAGCTTTCTCTGGCCACTGCAACCTGCCCTGCCTGGGCACACAAAAGGCTGGAAGTGCCAGGAATGAATGTCCCTGGGGAG
This sequence comes from Elephas maximus indicus, assembly GCF_024166365.1. Lineage (NCBI taxonomy): Eukaryota > Metazoa > Chordata > Mammalia > Proboscidea > Elephantidae > Elephas > Elephas maximus. The sequence continues at coordinate 60,391,633 of NC_064831.1, read as the reverse complement.
CAGCCCTCTCACAATGACTGACAGGAGTTGGTGTTGTAATCTCCCAGCTCCCTGGCCCTTCACGTGGTGTAACTCTGATATACGGGTTTTACACTCTGTCCCAAGATTCCCCTACAAGATGGAGCCCACAGTCATAACTGGTTGATAATACACCTGTATCAGCTGCCTAAGGAGCCATTGTGGCACAGAGGTTAAGATTCACTTGCTAAGTTGAAAGGTTGGTGGTTTGAACCCACCCAGCGGCTCTGTGGGAGAAAGACCTGGTGATCTGCTTCCATGAGGATTACAGCCAAGAAAACCCTACAGGGCAGTTCTACTCTTTCACATGGGGTCACTGTGAATCCAATCAACTCAATGTCACCCAACAACAACAACGTCATTGGCTGCCTGCCTTTCCCTATCTCACCTCTCTTCTCCCCATTGGTGTTTCCTGGGACCAGCTCCCAAGTGAACTACTCACACTCAAGTTCTTGTCTCAGGGTCTGATTCTGGGGGAACCCTAACCAAGGCCTTGTGCGTGTGCCAGTGTAATGTCAGGCAGGGGTGGAGGTAGGGGATTGCTGACTTCCTGAGCCAGAGAATGGCACTGGCAGAGGAGACTCTGGCCGTGGAGATCAGAGCCAGGAGGAAGGTGCAATGGTAAGCACTAGCAAGACATTGGTGAAAACAAGGTGAGTGATGGAGGACTTGGAAAGGAAGTGGGAAATTGCTAGGATGGGGTGATGATAGTCTGTGGGGTATGAAAAGGAGAGGGAGGACAACCTGACTCTGGTGCCCTATTATTATCCCCATTTCACTGAGGATGATACTGAGGCATGAGGGTTAGGTACTTTTTCATTGTACCAATCAGGACATATGATTTGGAAAAGAAAATCCCATTCATAACAGCCACAAGTGCTGTACGTGTGAATCACTTTAATAGTAAGTGTGGAGGACAACAGAAAGAAAATGAGAGAGCATTTCAGAGGTACAAAGAGTTACAGCATATTCCCAGAGAAAACGTAAAGGTTATGAAGATGTTCCTTCTTCCCCAAATTAATGTGTAAATTTAATTCAATTTTAAAAACAACTGTATAATCTGGACCCTGGTCAAGTTTTTCTTAAATTTTCATCTGGAAAAATGAAGAACAAGTCTAGTCAAGAAGATTTTGGGAAATGGCTGTAATGATGGGAGAATTTCCCTATATGAAAATGCAATATAATAAAGTTATAATAATTATGATAGTAGCACAAGAATTAGTAGATAGGTCAATGGAACAGAAGAAAAATAGCCTGAAAGCTGACCGTGGAATGTAAATGTGCTGAGTATAAAAGCGAAGTTTGTAAGTGATAAGGTATCAGTTCCCATCAGCAGGAGAAGGAAAATTAGTCATTAATTGGTGCTGGGGCAGTAGGCTAACTACTTAGAAGATTAAATAAATTCAGACCTTGACATCATACCTGATGTCAAAACAAATTACCAAGGATTAAAGAGCTAAACATAAAAAGCAAAGTTGTTAAAATCTAGAAGAAAACAAAGATAAATATCAGCTCTTATAATAAAGGGAAAAAAGGCTCTGGAAGCATGAAAGATAGGAAAGTAAAAAGAGGAAGAAATATTAATAAATTTGACTAAAGAAAAACTAAAATCCTCCATTCTCTCAGAAATACTGCAAAAAACTAAAAAGGCTCATCACAGGCTTACAAACATTTGTAATAAGTAAAACAAAAAAGTTGACCTTCTTAATACGTAAAGACGCAATCAAATTGACAAGAAAATAGCTGAGATGCCAGTGGAAAAAAGACCAAAACATAAATGGAAAATTCATGGAAGAAATGCACATTAACTGACCACAAAATTACAAACAATTAAAAATGTGCCATAATTTTTAAATCATGCTCAAGCTATTACATTAGCAAAGACTTTTAAAAATGATACCACTCTGTGTGGCCATGGGTGTGAATAGTCAGCACCTTCAGACATTAGAAAGCAACTTGCTGCTGTGTTTTAAGAACCCTAAAAAAAAGCCCCTTTGACCCAGCAAATTCTCTCCTAGGAATCTAATCCAAGGAAAGGGTCAGAATCTATGGCTAAGATTTATGTAAAGCAAGGCTTGTCACGGCATTATTTATAATAGAAAAATTTTGGAAACCACATAAACATGCAACAAGAGAATGGTTGAATGAATTACAGTATAGCGTACAATGGAATTCCCACTCATAACAGCCCCATAGGGTTTCCCAGGCTGGAAATCTCTACGGAAGCAAACAGCCACATCTCTCTCCCTCGGAACCAGTGGTGGTTTTGAACTGTCGACCTTCTGGTTAGCAGTCGATTGCTTTAACTATTGCATTGCCAAGATTCCTTGGAATTTTATATAGTCTTCTGAAGAATACTTGAAGACAGAAAGACATTACTGTTTTTTGCACCTCTTTGTATTTTTCAGATATTTAACACTATGTATGGAATATTTTTAATACTTTTAAAGAAGTTTGTAAGATTTGTCCTGACCTGAAATGCGGGTGATGAGAGATAAGAAAACACTTTGACATGCCAAATGCCCTCTATGGCCTATGTTATTGTTTTTCCTAGAAAGCTCCTGAAGATATAAGAAGTGTCTGTGAGGGTCACCTTCTGAATTGTCACTCTCAGACAATCAATTCTGGTTTCAGGAACATACTCCTGGATTGGAAACCACCATCACTGCTGAGCAAGGATCTTGGCTGTTCCTTAACATCTTCCCTCTGCCGCTGTTCCGTGCTTGTTTGCTCTTCTCTGTAGAGGCATCGTAATTGCTATTTCACTGCCTTTCCTGGAAGAAATGCAGATGTCACACACACACACACACCCTCTCTCTCTCTGCCCTTCATTGCCTTCTGTGAATGGCAGCATCAGCCTCTCATTCCTTGAGACAGATGAGCCTAGATGTTCAGTGGCCCTCCGCAGTCCCCATTCCTGCCATCCAGACAAGCTCCTACCTCACCTGGCATCTGTATGTCCCTACCTTGTTCTACCTGCCTGTTTCTTGACCGCCTCCCCCATAATTTTCCAAACCAGACCGGAGGGAGAGGCAGGAGAAAGAGCCCAAGATTATAGTCCTGGTTCTGCGGCCAACTGGCTGGATCACTGGGGCCAAGTCACTTCCCCTCTTGGATCTTCAGAATTCTAATTTGGAAATTTGACAGGTTGGACTAAACCATCTCTTAGGTCCTCTCCAACATCATCATCATGCTGACAGGTGAATGTCTTATTATTTTCAACAAACTGGGAGTTTGTTAGATATGTAGAATCTGAAGTCTAACCCCAGATCTGCTGAATCGAAATCCATATTTTAACAAGATCCCCAGTTTATCCACATCCACATTCAAGTGTGTGAAGCACTCACTGCTCTATAGCCTGTAACTGGAGGAACGAACATTCTATCAATTGATTTTATTAAAAAGTAAGAAACAGGACAGAGTCATGAGCACCATATATAAATGCATCTGACCAGTGTGTGTGAAAAAGGAGGCAGAGGCTTTCATGGTGCCTGGGTGTGGAGCTGGAGGACCCCCAGGCTGCCCTACTGTAAAATCTAGGCTTATAGAGCCTCTCCTTTGGGTCTCAGAAGCATGCTTGTTTGTTTGCAAGATATTGTTCCAAAGACACAGATCTGATCGGAAGCTGTCCTGGGCTCAACAAGAGAAACCTGGGTGACAATAACGGTCCTGGAAATCTTTTGAGTTATTCTGAATCCCACGTCAGGGCCTTAACTGACTATTCTGTTTCAAAGTGCACTTTTTCCTTGTTCCTTTTGGAACTACTAGGAAAAGCACTTCTTGTCCTTCCAGCTGAACCTGCCTTCTGCGCACATTTGTGATATTTATCCAGCATGTTCTCTCCCCTGCTCCATCCACAGGGATCCTTCCCATGAGACCAGTTCCCTAAGGAGGGAAAGCATCTTGGGCCCTCCTCAGCTGAGGCCTTCGTGGCTTTCATCTGCTAAGACATAGATGAGATTTCAGAAGGGGACAGGGATAGAGGGCATAGAATAGGGTGGTAGGAAGGCACCAAAGGCAAATATGGCTGACTCCTTCATTCCCAGCAATGGAAGAAAAACCAGTCTGGTGGCCTGGAGTAGCTTCCAAGACTGTCCGGACTGCAGTCCTGGATGTCTCTGATGTTAATGGGCTTAAAAGCGCCAGTCTTGCTAGTGAAGTAACGTGTCTTTAAAAGTAACTTGGACAAGAATGGCAAAAGTGCTTCAAGAAGTCTCCAGGTGATGTTGTTATTAGTTGCCATTGACTCATGGCAACTTTATGTATGACAGAACAAAACGTTACCTGATCCTGTGTCATCTTCATAACCGTTGATATGTTTGAGTTCACTGTTGTGACTATAGTGTCAATCCATATCATGGAAAGTTTCCCTCATTTTTGAAGACCCTGTATGTCTTAGTTATCTAGTGCTGCGATAACAGAAATACCATACATGTGTAGCTTTAGGAAACAGAAATTTATTTTCTCACAGTTTAGGAGGCTAGAAGTCCAAATTCAGGGTGCCATCTCTAGGGGAAGCCTTTCTCTTTCTGTAAACTCTGGAGGAAGGTTCTTGTATCTTCTGAGCTTCTACTCCTGGGTGATCTTCATGTGGCTTGGCATCTCTTTCCCCCATCTCTGCTTACTCACTTGCTTGTTTGATCTCTTTTATATTTCAGAAGAGATTAATTTAAGATGCATCCTATACTAATCCTGCCTCATTAACATAAAAAAGGCAACCTGTTCCCAAATGGAATTATAACCACAGGCACAGAGGTTAGAATTTACAACACATATGTTTTGGGGGATAATTCAATCCATAGCACTGTACTTTACCAACCGTGATGTCCTTTTCTAGCAACTGGTCTTTCCTGATGACATGTCCAAAGTAACTGAGTCAAAGTCTTGATATTCTGGCTCCTAAGGAGCATTCTGGTTGTATTTCTTCTGAGATTCATTTTTGTTCTCCTGGCAGAAAGAAAGGGTTATTCAAATAACAGGTTGAGTCATAGGGAGGAGGAGAGAAGATGACTAAAGAAAACAGTCTATTTGCATACTCCCAGAAGTAGAATTACCAGATCAAGGAGGCTGAGCGTCTGTACAGTGTATCTTACATATTGCGTAATTGCTTTTTAAAAGGACGTAGTAATTAATAATGTCACCAGCAATGGTTGAGTATACCAGTTTCACCATGACCTTGCCAGCATCTGGTATTATTGTTTTAAAATTGTTTTTGTTGGTTTGGTAGACGTGAGATTAGTTCTTTTCCCTCCTATTTCATTCCATTCAGCAAGCTTTCACTGAGCGTCCACTAGATAACAGGCACTTGCTTCGTCATGGGTGGTACCAAAATGATCAAAACAGGATCCTCACAGAAGGAGGGTCAGGAACAGAAGGAGGAACTGGAAGGAGTACCTAATTGCCTCCATAAACAACTATTTCCTTTTCCATGAGACCAGAAGAACTGGATGGTGCCCGACTACCATTATTGAATGTTTTGATCAAAGATTCTGTAGAAGAATCCTGGTTAAAAGGGGAAAACATGCAAAACAGAATTTCAAACTCTCATGGAATCCAGATATCCTGGAGCTACTGAGGCTGGATGACTCCGAAAACTACTACCTTGAGGAAATCTTTAAACCTAAAACCCAAACTATCCCCTGAAGTCATCTTTAAGCCAAAATACTGTTTAGCTTAACTAGAAAAAAATGCCTACCTTGAGCATTGTGTTCTTTTAAGGTATTATCTGCATGTGATCAAATTAACAACAGTTACTCAAAAGGTTAGATGAGAAACTTGGTGGGCAGTGGGCTTGTGTTAGCGATGGTGAAATAATTTACAAAAGATGACACAACTTGGAGAATGTAACCAAGGTCGCTGAATTGTGCATGTAGAAATTGTAGAATTGGTGTATGTTTGGTTGTGTACATTTTCACCAAAAACACTTAAAAAAGACAAGGTCTTCCCTCTAAACTAGCATGCTCTCTAGCTGAGGAGACAAAAGGAATGAACGTGCACAGGAGGAGTGACAGTGCAAAATATCAGGAGAACCATTTTAGAAGCCATCTCCCTTGCTTCAGAATGAAGACGTGGACAGCCCCACTCTGAGGATGTGGGATGACTAGGTTGTCTGCTCATGGGCTTCCCTACCCAGCTCAGGGGCTATAAGGCTTCAGCGAGCTTTCCTGCCCACCTTCTGCCAAATCCACAGGTTTGAATTTCTCCAAAAGTGTTAGCTTCCCAGGCTCCAGCTCACCAAGATGTGGCCTGTCAGCACCCCCTGGAAAAGAAACCAGACCTGCCCTGAGCCCTCTCCCCAATCCGGAGAACCATCCACAGCTGAGTGGGGGAAGGGGGTGTAGGGCAGAGAGCATGGACAGGGAGCCAGAAAACCGCAGTTCTAGTCTTAGCTCTGCCAACTACACTTGACAAAACCTCTCCTTTCTCTGAGCTTCGGTTTCTTAACGAGAGTAGGCTGGGAGGAGGGGTGCATTTGTACGCATGTGCCTGGTACTTTGTGCCCCCCTTTTGGGGGAGAAAGCTTCTCTTCTCATGCATCAGACTAGCAAACTACAGTCCAGCCGTCCCAGATCCTCAGAGTAATAGGCTGTACTGTCTTCATCCTAAACCAAATGAGATGAATCCTAAGAGGAAAGACATCAAAGAAGATTTTTAAGAAACATTCCCCGGAGAAGAACAAGCTGAAGATAAAGGGACCTGGTCATAGGGCCACTATGAGTCAGAATTGACTTGATGGCAATTGGGTTGGGTTTTTTTTTTTTTTAACGTGGGCTAGTTGCTAGTTTGCCCACAGGAGGCTTTTTCCAAGTATTACCTCTAATGCCACCACCACGCCTTGAGATGGAACTTCTTATCCATGTCTCACCGATGGGAAAGCAGAGTTTCAGAGATAAAATCACCTGTGCAAGACCCACAGCTGGTAACTGACAGATGAGATGCACTCACAGTTCGTCTGACTCCAAATTGCACTCCCATCCCAGTAGAGACGGAGACTGGACACTGGCCAGGGGGCACGTGACCACAGGTATGTGGCATTTGGCCTGAGTGAGCCTTTAAAAATCGGACATTTGTACAGCCATCTAGCTTCCTTTGAACAGTGGGAAAATCTGGCCACACAGAGCTCTTGTTCCATATGGTGACAGTGGCTGGAGCTGATGGCCAGAGCCGATGGCTGGAGCCCATGGCTGGAGCCCAGGGAAGGCTGAGACTTTGAAGAAGACTCCAGTTAGCCCCACTCCTCTCCAACTATGCAACTGGCCCACCTCACTGTTGTACATTATTACCTCCTGGACCCCTCTAGGCACTCCCTCTGTGACCTCTGGCTCAGCAGAGTATTCCTGCTGCTGCTTCCAACCCTGGGGAGCAGTTAGAGAATGAAGACACTGGAGGGCCTCTGGCTCCGAGGCCCTGTGATTTCCCCTCCTTCTGCTTCTCCCCCCACCCTTTCCCTCTCCTCCTTCTCACCTTCCCTCCTTTTTACCTCCTCCTCCCCCTCCACCTTCTCCTCCTCCCCTCCCTCCCCTCCTTCCCCTTTCCCTTCTCCTTTCTACTCCTCCCTGTCCTAGCTCACAGTTCCTCCACTCATGGGCACACTTTCTGCAGACACACACACAAACACACATACGCACACTCATTCTTCACCCTCTATTCCAGTGTGTGTCAGGTCTCCCCAGGGAGATTGCAAACCCGGGGGGTTGGGGGGGCAGGATGCCTCACCCCTTTGAGTAGGCAAGACCTGACCACAGCCTGACCAGGAGTCGGAGCCCTGTGTCTCCATGGGTGTGTTATAAGTGCTCATTGCCTCTGGCATCCAGACAGAGGCCAAGCCAGCTGGGGAGGGAGCCGGGTTAGGAGGGGGCCTCAGCTTCTAGGCAACTACCTTGAGCCCCCCTCATACCAGTGCTCCAGGGACCCCCACTTTGATGTATGAGGTGTGCAGAGGCCCAGCAGTGCCAGCAAAAAGCTCTGCCTTGTAATCTCTTCCCGTTTACACCAAGAGGGCCTGGAATTTATTAACCAGAGAAATCTCAGGGGAACTGTGAAGCCGGCACCAGCACCACGTCAATCTACTCAGGCCCTAGGCTGTGTACCTGTGAGCTGCAGCAGAGCTCCAGGCAGACCCCAGCCAGAAGCTTTTAATCCTTGGCGTCTGATTAGCTGAGACCCCCAGTGTGGTTCAGGAAAGCCTGGCTCAGCAAAGCCTGCCCCCCGCCCCCACCACCACAGGTCAGAGAGTACAGCACCTCAGAATGGACGGACCTGGAACTCGGCAGAGCGTGCTGCCATTTACTGCTGGGGGCCTTGAGCCAGACTCCACCTCACCTCGGTTTCTCCATCTGTACAATGGGCTTGAGGAAGCCAATGTGTGTGACCGTAAATTGTAAAGCGCCATTGCAATGTAAAACCCCCAGCACATTCCCAGGCCTCAGGGCTGTTGGGCTGTTCAAGGGTAAAAGGAAGGGGTCAGATTGGTGGGAGTTCTCAGGCCTGGGCCATGCCTTAGAATCACTTGTAGAGCTTCATAGATGCATACATTCCTTGGAGAGTCTGCCCAAAGGGTGGCCTTAAAAATCTCGGGTTGGGATGGAGGGCATCCCATTTTTCTCATTAAAATTAATGGAATGGGTTTTTCATTTAACAGCTTTCCATTTAGCAGAAGGGTTTTGAGGAACAAATTCAAGTCATTAAGCCAAGAATGGGTATACACTCGGTGTGTGATTCTGGTCTGGGGGCAGAGAAGCGAATGAACTGGCTCACATGATAATAATCACCCCCCCTGAGGGGCTTCTTAAGTGCAAGGAGCTTAACATATTTTGTCATTTCAACCTTCCCGTAGCCATAGCCCACCACTATCCTGATGAGGTAGGCATCAATATACTGACTGTGTTGGCGTGGTATACCGTCAACTCCTGTTCATAGCAACCCTATAGGACAAAGTAGAATTGCCCCATAGGGATTCGTAGGCTATAATCTTCATGGGAGGAGCCCTGGTGGTGCAACAGTTAAGGGCTCGGCTGCTAACTGAAAGGTCAGTGGTTCAAACTCAACAGTTGCTCAGAAAGACCTGACAATCTGCCCCCATAAATCCTATGGGGCAGTTCTACTCTGCCCTGTAAGGTCACTGTGAGTCAGAACTGACTCAACAGCACACAACAGTCTTTATGGGAACAGATTTCCAGGTGTTTTCTCCTACAGAGCCAATGGGTGGGTTTGAACTCCCAACCTTTCAGTAAGCAGCTGAGTGCTTTTACCATTGCACCAACAGGACTCCTATATTTATTTTACAGGTGAGGAAACCAAGGCACAAAGTAACTCAAGAACTCTCCCAGGATTACCTGGCTAGCCAGTGGCAGAGCTGGGATTTGGAGCAGGACCTTCACTCTCGCTCCCAAGCCAGGCATCTTTACTCATCCCCGCTGGTGTCTCCCTGAGAAAGTCCCTTCCAGCACTAACATCCTACCCACTAAGGCCTGTTGCATCAGAAGTGACCATGCTTTGAAGACTCATTCTTTTGGATTTACTGAAAGGAGCCCTCTGATTTAACAACAGTGGGGACAACATGAAAAGAAATACAAACTTCAAGTCAAGAGGTGGCACACTCAAAGAGTGCAGAGCTGAGGAGTAAAGGAAATGATTGAAAACAGCTCTGCCATGTGAAGTCCTCTTCACTCTCTGGACCTCAGTTTTTTCAGCTGTGAAGTGGGGGTAGTGATGTCCACCCCACTGGGTTAGTGCATCGGTTATGAGAAAACATGTGAGTAAGTTCTGGGTAAATTTCAGAACAAGCAATTGTGCAGAAAGTCAGATTTTTCCAGGAGGTTCCAGGATGCCCAAAGATTATCAAGTTATAAGTTTGTTTTTATATGTCAAATCCAGTACTTGACTGGTATTCAACTTGCTGTTTGCTAGTAATTAAGTGTATTGTCAATGACATAAACCTATTTGGTTCAGCGAGTAAACTAAAAGGATTATTCTAGACAGGCTGTGTTTTCCTCTTTGGAGTTGCTGATTTATGGGCATGTCTTCAGTCATCAGAATCATAAAGAGCAACTTCCTGGAAAAAAACAATGCAGCATCTATTCAGATATTTGGTGCTGATTTTAAAGGTTAGCTTCTGTGTAGTGGTATTAACAGTCAATGTATTTTCTTTGCACCACCCATCTGTCAGTTCGTTGTACTGTGGTGGTTTGCATGTTGCTGGAAGTTATGCTGCCCGTATTTCAAATGCCAGCAGACCAAGACAGACTAGGAAGAAACGGCTGGCAATCTCCTTCCAAAAATAACCAATGGCAACTTTATGGATTACAACAGAACATTGTCTGCCTCACTCAGGAGGAATCCTTCCCTAGAGGAGGACATTGTGTTTAGTGAAGTAGAGGGCGAGAGAGGGCGAGGGAGACCTTTGGTAAGATGGATTAGCACGATAAGCACAAGGATGGACTTGAACACGACTTGAACTTGTGAGGCTGACACAGGACCGGGCAACATTTCATTCTGTTGTACATGAGGGCCGCCATAGTCAGTCAGCTATCTGTATTTTCTTTCCCCGAACATGTTTTCATATTGTTCAAGGTGAAAAGGAAGAAAACCCTAGCATTCACGAGGAGTGGTAATAAAATACCTGTACGTCAAAGTCTGATAACAATCCATTACATCAACGTATTTTACGTGAGCAATGAAAGGATTCTGAAAAAAAAATGATTAATGGTAAAATGGTTATGTGGTGTTATGTAAAAAGTTTATTTTAAATGTTGTTGTTACGTGCCGTCGAGTCGGTTCCGACTCATAGCGACCCTATGCACAACAGAATGAAACACTGCCCGGTCCTGCGCCATCCTTACAATCGTTGTTATGCTTGAGCTCATTGTTGCAGCCACTGTGTCAATCCACCTCGCTGAGGATCTTCCTCTTTTCCGCTGACCCTGTACTCTGCCAAGCATGATGTCCCTCTCCAGGGACTGATCCCTCCTGACAACATGTCCAAAGTATGTAAGACACAGTCTCGCCATCCTTGCCTCTAAGGAGCATTCTGGCTGCACTTCTTCCAAGACAGATTTGTTCTTTCTTTTGGCAGTCCATGGTATATTCAATACTCTTCACCAACACCACAATTCAAGGGCGTCAACTCTTCTTCGGTCTTCCTTATTCATTGTCCAGCTTTCACATGCATATGATGCGATTGAAAACACCATGGCTTGGGTCAGGCACACTTTAGTCTTCAAGGTGACACCTTTGCTCTTCAACACTTTGAAGAGGTCCTTTGCAGCAGACTTGCCCAATGCAATGCGTCTTTTGATTTCTTGACTGCTGCTTCCATGGCTGTTGATTGTGGATCCAAGGAAAATGAAATCCTTGACAACTTCAGTCTTTTCTCCGTTTATCATGATTTTGCTCATTGGTCCAGTTGTGAGGATTTTTGTTTTCTTTATGTTGAGGTGTAATCCATGCTGAAGGCTGTGGTCTTTGATCTTCATTAGCAAGTGCTTCAAGTCCTCTTCACTTTCAGCAAGCAAGGTTGTGTCATCTGCATAATGCAGGTTGTTAATGAGTCTTCCTCCAATCCTGATGCCCCGTTCTTCTTCATATAGTCCAGCTTCTCATATTATTTGCTCAGCGTACAGATTAAATTGCTATGGTGAAAGAATACAATCCTGACGCACACCTTTCCTGACTTTAAACCAATCAGTATCCCCTTCTTCTGTCCAAACAACTGCCTCTTGATCCATGTAAAGGTTCCTCAGGAGCACAATTAAGTGTTCTGGAATTCCCATTCTTCGCAGTGTTATCCATAGTTTGTTATGATGCACACAGTCAAATGCCTTTGCTTAGTCAATAAAACACAGGTAAACATTCTTCCGGTATTCTCTGCTTTCAGCCAGGATCCATCTGACATTAGCAATGATATCCCTGGTTCCACATCCTCTTCTGAAACCAGCCTGAATTTCTGCCAGTTCCCTGTCGATATACTGCTGCAGACGTTTTTGAATGATCTTCAGCAAAATTTTGCTTGCATGTGATATCAACGATATTGTTCTATAATTTCCACATTTGGTTGGATCACCTTTCTTGGGAATAGGCATAAATATGGATCTCTTCCAGTCAGTTGGCCGGGAAGCTGTCTTCCGTATTTCTTGGCATAGACAAGTGAGCACCTCCAGCACTGCATCTGTTTGTTGGAACATCTCAATTGATATTCCATCAGTTCCTGGACCCTTGTTTTTTGCCAATGCCTTCAGAGCAGCTTGGCCTTCTTTCTTCAGTACCATCGGTTCCTGATCATATGCCACCTCTTGAAATGGTTGAATATAGACTAATTCTTTTTGGTATAATGACTCTGTGTATTCCTTCTTTTGATGCTTCCTGCATCATTTAATATTTTCCCCATGGAAATAAATAAATAAAGGTGTAAAAATCATCAGCTATGTACAAATTTAAAAGGAAGTTGCCTAAGTGGAATTCCTTAAGGACCTGTTCCAAGGAATGGATTTCTTTTTTTTTTTTTAAGGAAATAAGATCAGCTCACCAATCAATATGAAACAAACAACACTCTGAAGGACCTACGTGTGAATCAAGCGTACAAACATAGGCTTCCGACGTGCTTGTTCCCCCTCATTCATCCAAGTGTGTTAACTAGCCCTCCTACAACCTATGGCCTGGGCAATGGCTTAGCAAAGCTTTCTCTCCTCTTCCTGGTCACAGCAAAGCAAACTTCAGCACTGCCCATCTGCAAATGGCCACATTCGTAAGGAGCCAAGCAGACAAGTACCATCTCACGGTCGCACTTAAAGGGTTTTTTAAAAAGGAAGCTGGTACCCATATCCATGGCTGGTGGGAATGTGAAATAGTACAGCCCCTGTGGAAAACAGTTTGGCATTCCTCAAAAAGTTGAACATGGAACTACCATCTGACCCAGCAATCCCAATCCCAGAAGAAGTGAAAGCAGGAACACAAGCAGAAACCTGCACACCAATGTTCATTGTGGCACTTATCACAAGAGCCGGAAGGTGGAGATAACCCCAGTGTCCATCAGCAGAAGAATGGATAAACAGAAGGTGGTCTATACACACAATGGAAAACTACTCAACCAGAAAGAGAAACGAAGGTCTGATGCATGCCACAACACGGATGAACCTGGAAAACATTCTGTTAAGCAAAACAAGTCAGTGGCAAAAGGACAAATACTGCATGGCCTCACTTACACAAAATAAGAAAATATACAGAAACAAAAGATTATTAATGTTTACCAGAGGTGGGGGTGGGGGGGAGAGGAAGAGCTTTTGTTTAGGGGGATTGAGTTCATGTTAACTGTGGTAGAATATTTTGGAGAAGAACAGTGATAATGGTGACACAACATGAAAAACGTAATCAATGTGATTGAATTCTAAATGTGAAGTTGTGCTGGCGAATGTTTCCGTGTATATATTTTCACCACAATAAAAAAAATTTTTTCTTTTAAATTAAAAAAAAGAGACAAATTACACACAGCATCTCCTCTGTCAGCCCCCTTCTGAGGATCAACCAAAAATAAACCAAAACCAAACCAAACCCAGTGCCATCGAGTGAATTTCGACTCATAGCGACCCTATAGGACAGAGTAGAAATGCCCCATAGAGTTTCCAAGGAACGCCTGGCAGATTTGAACTGCCAACCTCTTGGTTAGCAGCTGTAGCACTTAACTACTACGCCACAAGGGTTTCCAACCAAAAATATGTAGTCCATTATACTCCAGGAAAGAGACTGGCTTCGGAAGAAAAAGGCAAAGACAGAGGCCACAAGACATCCATTTTCTGGCCCGTGCTCTGGGTTTTGGTTTGCATTTGGAAACCCCACTACCTTGAAAGCACTGATCTTCCATGGGAAGAGAGCACTGACTCCAGAGTCAGACTCTCTGGATGGTTCAAATGCTGGTTCTGCCTCTCATTAACTGTGTGACCTTGGGCTAGTTGGTTAACCTCTGTGTGCCTCAACTCACTCATTTGTTAAGGAAGATAAGCTGATAGTTTTATGAAGTCTCCAGTTTCATGGACACTGGTGGGTCTAGGGAAGGGGTTGGCAAACTTTTTCTATAGAAGTTTCTGTAAACATATGTAAATCTTTCGGCATTGCAAGCCACATGGTCTCTGTTGCAACTATTCAACTCTGCTTTTGTAAGAAGCAGCCATAGGTAACACATAAACGAATGAGTATGGCTGTGTGCCTATAAAACTTCGTCTACCAAAACAGCCAGTGAGTTGGGTTTGGCCTGCAGGCTGATGTTTGATGACCCCTGGCCTAGAAGGTCAGGGATGCTCACAAAAGTTTTGAGCACGTGAAAAGCAGAGTGCGGAGGCAAAAAGAGCCAGTGGCCACGGTGAGATACCAAGGAGGTGAGATACCTAGTTGAGGATGGCTGTTATCAGAAAAAATAACAAATGTTGGCGAGGGTGCGGAGAAATCTGAACCCTTCTCCACTGTTGCTGGGAATGTAAAATGGTGAAGATGCTATGGAAAACAGTTTGATGGTTTCTCAAAAGTTAAACATGACCCAGAAATCCCACTCCCAGGCATATATGCAAAAGACTTGAAAGCAAGGACTCAAATAGATACTTCTATGCTAATGTCCATTGCAACATTATTCACAAAAGTCAAAAGGTGGGAACAACCCAAGTGTCTATCAACGGATGACTGGATAAACAAACTGCAGTGCACCCACACAGTGGAATACCATCCATCCATAAAGAGAAATGAAGTTCTGATACACGCTACAACCTGGATGAACCTAGATACCACCATGCTGAGTGACATAAGCCAGACACAAAAGGACAAATATTTTATGATCCTACTTATATGAAACATCTAGAATGGGCAAATGCATAGAGACAGAAAGGAGATGAGTGGTTACCAGGGGCTGGGGGGTGGAGGGAGTAGGGAGTTACTGCTCAATGGGTTCTATTTGGGGTGATGGAAACTCAGAAATAAATGGTGGTGATGGCTGCACAAGGTTGTGAATGTAATTAATGACACTGAGTCCTACACTTAAAAATGGTTAAATGAGTAATTTTATGTTATATGCGTTTACCACAATAAAAAGGCAAACCAATAGCGGGCTTCCTTCGTACCATACTGGTTGCCTGAGTTCTCACCATCTCCTGGCCTAGCATGCATCGCTTTCTCCCAGCCTGTCTTCAAAGTGTCCACTCCTGAGGGACTCTCCCATTCCATCCACACCCTAAGCAAGGGCAGGACCAGGTCTGTTCCCACCTCTGCGTTCCCAGAGCAGACTGTGTTCAATGGGGACCAGCCTGAATGGGAATCGTTTCAGTAGAAATACCAACTATACGACATTCTGGAAAATACCAACTGTATGACATTCTGGAAAAGGCAAAACTATAGAAACAGTCAAAAGATCAGTGGTTGGCAGGGGCTCAAGGAGAGAGGAAGGGAGGACAGGGCATTTTGGGGACAGTGAAACTGTTCTGTGTGACACTGTAATGGTGGACGCACGAGGCTACTCATTTGTCAAAACCCATAGGACTGTGCAACACAGCGAACCCTGGTGTAAACTGTGGACTTGAGTGGATAACAATGTATCAACACCGGTTCATCAGTTGTAACAGACGCACCACACCAATGCGAGCTGTTAACAATAGAACTGCGTGCCAAGGGGAGAGAAGACCGTATATGAGAACTCCGTACTTTCTGCATAACTTCTCTGCAAACCTAAAACTGCTCTAAAAAATACAGTCTATTTAAAAATAAAGTGAGGCAGACAGAGAGAGAAAGAAAAAAATACCACTGACCAAGAGCCTAGGGAGGGCCTGGATGCTCTAGTCCCACCTCTGCCATCAACATGCTATGTGACCTTACGCATGGGGGATGGGGGGAATAGGAGAGAGCCCAGTGAGGGACCTGTACCCCCAGGGCCTCCCCTACAGACCTGATTTTGCCTGTCAGGGCACCCCAGGAGTGAAGCTGGAAGCAGGAGGCTGTGCCATGACAGGGAACTAGCCCGCATCCCTACATCCTGCTGAGCTCCCCCACCTTTTCCCCAGAGCTAAGGCATACGAAGGGGCCCTGGTGGTGCAGTGGTTAAGTGCTCGGCTGCTAACTGGAAGGTCAGAGGTTTAACTCCACCAGCGGCTCCTTGGGAGAAAGATATGGCAGTCTGCTTCAGTAAAGACTTAAAAAAAAAAAAATCCGTTGCTATTGTGATTCTGGCTCATAGTGACCCTATAGAACAAAGTAAGACAGTGCCATGGGGTTTCCAAGGAGTGGCTGGTGGATTCGAAAAGCCGGCCTTTTTGTTAGCAGATGAACTCTTAACCACCGTGCCCACAACCTTGGAAACCCTATGGGGCAGTTCTATTTTGTCCTATAGTGGCGTCATGAGTTGTTATCGACTAGAAGGCAACAGGTAATGGCAACGGTAAGCCAAGTAACCCGGTTCCCTCCTCCAGAGCCCCGACGCATACCCCATTCCTTTCCCTTCCACACACCATACTCTACCAGAGCTGGCTGGGCCTCAGAGATCATCTAGTTAGCCTCCTTGTTTTTCAGGGAAATTGAGGCCCAGAGAGGGAACAGACTTCCCCAAGGTCTCACAGGTAGTTGTCCTGACTGACAGCCTGCACCCTACCTGTGACCTCACCTCTAGTTCAGATCAGCCCCACCGTCAATCTCTGAAATGCAAACTACAGGACTTCTGTTGGCCCAGGCAGGGCCACCTCACTTCCATACCAGTCTCTGTGAAAGTTAGGAAAAGGCACACCTTCCTCTGGGCAGACAGAGCCCACACCTGGGCCCACAACGTGGCAGGCAGATGGAGGGCTTCGGTCCCACTAGCCGCCATGTCAGAGTGCCTTGTGCAGTGAACAACCTGCATAGCCGTGCTTGGAGCCCTGGGGTCTGTGCCTAATAGCAGGGATTTGCACTAACCTTGGCAGACCCGAGACCACAGTCCCATCTCGAGATGTCAGGGACAGCTCAGCTTTCGGCTGTCATTGCCAGGTTGATTGCACGCCCAGTGTTGCTGGCCATCTGGGCTTTCAGGTGAAGCTGCAGAGTTTGTAAATGTTGGCATCTGATGCCTTTTTCTTCTTTTGTTCTGCCACGCAGTCTGGTCCTGTGTAGCCCACGCGGACAAGCCTGTGTGCTGACAGGCTTTCCATCTGATTTACTCCAAACTCCTCACAATACAGATGTGAGACGACGGGGGAGTGGCTGGTTCCAGGTGACACCTGGAGCCAGTGACAGCCTGTCTTCCAGCCATCCCTGCTGCCTGTGACCCACACTGAGCCTCCATTTCACAAGTCAGCATGAACTGCTCACACACCTCCAGGCCTGGCCCGGTCCCCAGCTGAGATTTTTACCAAATGTCACAGCCGTGTGCAGGAAGGCCCAGGGCCTGGCTCGAGCCACAAACGATGCTGGCTTGCCAGAGACCTGTAAGCAGGATTTTGATTAATGAATTCCTAATGGCCTGGTGCTGGGTACTGACCTCATCCGAGTGTCACCCCAGCAAATACACGAGGAGGAGCTGGGAGTGGGGAGATGTGTCATGGCTGTCTCTCAGAAAGGGAGCCCTGAACCCGCTGGGCCTGGGCACCTACACGACTACTCCTCCCTCACTCCTAATCCTGCTCCGCTGACGTGTGCATAAAACCAGGGAAAGAATAATCGATTCTCTGATGAAATAGAATTGGCTTATCTCCACCGTGATCTCAAGAAACTTGAAAATCCCCTTATCTGAATCCAAACAGCCAAGAGGGCTTTCCTGCAACGCTGGTGCCTTGAGGAACCCCTGCCTGCCTTGTATCTGGTGGGGACCTCTGGGGCCTGCTACAGAGCAGAAAATCCAAAATCTCCACCTCTCTTAGTTGGAGATTGGGAACTCAGGTAGCAGCAGCCAGATACAAGCCAGTCCAGACTTCCTAAGGACTTGGGAAGAGTTGAAATAGGGTTCAAGTCCTGGTCCTGCCATGTGACTGTGGGCTAATCTCCTGACCATTCTGAACCTCTGTGTCTTTTCTCTGTGAGATGAAAGACCTGGAGCAGATTCTTTGCGCAGTGCTCAGTGCAGTGGCAGAGGTAAACAGAGGTGGCAAATGAAGTGCCCACGTGCAGCCACTCCCCAGACAGCTCCCAGGGCAAACACTGCTGATCCATCCTGGCTTTCCTTGCCACTGAGCTGGGACCAGATCTCACAGCCTTGCTCAGTACAGGGCTCTGGCAGCCATCACCAATCACAGTCTGCAAGGGAGAGAAAATCAATTTGCTGTCCCCACACTAGATTATTTGTCTTCTGCTTTAGTCTAAGAGTGGCAGCCTGTGTGGCAGAAAGAGCACTGGACTGGGAGTCAGGAGACTTGGATACCTGTCAGGGGTCTGCTATGAGCTCACGTGGGCAAGACACCAGGCTTCTCTGAGTTTCTCAAAGTCCTTTCCCGCTCTGAGTTCATGAACTAGTAAGAACAGAGTCTGTTAATTATAATCCAACCCCACCCAGCCCAGCTGTGCTGTCGAGTCAGCCCTGAATCACGGTGACCCCATGTGTGTCAGAGTAGAGCTGTGCTCCGTTCGGTTTTCAATGGCTGTTATTTTTTAGAAGTAGATCACCAGCCTTTCTTCTGAGGTTCTTCTGGTTGGATATGAACCACCAACCTTTCCATTAGCAGCCGAGCATATTAAGCATTTACACCACCCAGGAACTCCATGAATTATAATAACAGTTGATATTTATGTATCAGGCACTATGCAAAAGACTTTCCGGCATTGTCTCAACTAGTCATCATAAAACCTGAGGAGGGAGGTATTGGTATTGTTCCACTTTATAGAGGAGGAAACTGAGGCTCAGGCAGGTTTCCCCAAGTTCATAGAACTAGTTGAGAGTTGAACTCAGTCATCCTGTGACTGATTAAATATGTCCACAAATTCTTTGAGGGTCTTCCCGTCAAGACGTGAAATCCATCTCCCCACCCCTTGAATCTGGGCTTGCTATGACTAATAGAACATGGTGGAAGAGATATCGTGCACAGTCTCCTGCCTGTGTCTCTCATTGCTTGTATAATCCTTTTACATAAATATCTCATTTGATCTCACTCAACTCTGTGAAGCAAATGTTGTCGTCTCATGCTGTCAAGTCGATTCTGACTCATAGCAACCCCGTGTATTACAGAGTAGAACTGCTCCATAGGGTTTTCTTGGCTGTAATATTTATGGAAGAAGATCACCAGGATTTTTCTTCCACTGTACCACTGGGTGGGTTCAAACCGCCACTCTTTCAATTACCAGTTGAGCACAAATCATTTGTGCCACCCAGGGACCCTACATTCTACTGCCTGGACCCCAAGAGCTTCCACTCTTGCTCCAAAGAATGCTGCCGTCAGACTGCTGGTCTGTTCTACAGGAAGATGAGAGGACCCTTGGAGGAGGACTGAGGCACTCCAACTGATGGCCAGCATCAGACATGTGAGTAAAGCACCCCTGGAGCTTCCAGCCCAGCAGATCCTCTAGCTGACTTCCAGCTGAATGTAGCCAAGTGAGTGAGCACAGGAGAAGTCAGCAAAGGAACTGCCCAGCCAACTCTCAGAATTGTGAAAAATAAGCCATCATTTCTAGGGTGGCTTGTTACGCAGCAATAGCTAACTGATACATAGTCTTACCCCAGAGCCCTACTCTGAATATTATTTGTGTACTTTACAAGAGGCAGCCTAGAGTAGTGGGTAAGATTGTGGTCTCTAGAGTCAGACAGCCTGGGTTCAAATCCCAACTCTCCCCTTTACTGTGTGTCCTCTTCGTGCCCCAGTTTCCTCTCTGTAAAATGGGCATGGCTATAATAATATACCTATTTCCCTGGGTTGTTGTGAGGACTAAATGCGTTAAAATTAAGGCACATGAAGTGCCTGGCCCAGACTGTTCACTAATGTTTTCCCTAAAGAAGGGAAATTTCCAGACCCTGCTCTTCCCTGAAGGCTTCCCGGAAGTGGTGCAATGGTGAAGCGCTCAGCTGCTAACTGGAAGATTGGTGGTTTGAACCCACCAGCCACTCATGGGAGAAAGACCTGACGATCCTCTCCCATAAAAATTACAGTCTAGAAAACTCTGTGCGGCAGTGCTACTCCATCACATGGGGTCGCTGTGAGTTGAAAATTGACTGGAAGGCACCTAACAACAACACCAGTTCTTCCTTAAAGGGTTAACACCTCATGTGCAGTCAGTGCCATGTACCTAGTAGGAGCACCTGGGGACAATGGCCAGGCTGCCTCTTTCATCCTCATTTCCTCAGAGAGAGGTAGAGAGAACATACCAGAAGAAATGTCCACATGAACAACTCTTCTAGAGCTGTACTATGCACAGACTTCCATGGTGCCCTAGAGGTAGATGCTACTGGTCCCACTTCCCCAGGTGAGGAAACCACGTCCCAGAGAAGCGACCAGCCCTGAGCCAGCCTCCTAATTAATCGCCCCAGGCCTGTCCTTGAGGCCCACTGGGCCTGTTTGTCCTTGTGCTGATGTCCTGGTGCTGAAGGTTCCAGCTGGGAGCCCCCCTTCCCGCCCCCACAGTCTCAAGAAGCAGGCTTTCTGGGATTGGAGTTATAGCCAGCCTTCTCCTGGGTAAGGTGTGGCAAGGGGTGGTGACTGGGACAGGACCAGCTCAGGTTAGCCCCTCTCTAGTCAGAAATTCAATAGACGGAGTGTGGCTGGATTCAAGCAGGACAGCAGAGCCCCAGGGTCATTTTTAAGAGGGCCCCTTAGCAGCAGTCAAGAAATCAAAAGACCCATTGCATTCGGCAAATCTGCTGCAAAAGACCTCTTTAAAATGTTGAAAAGCAAAGACGTCATCTTGAAGACAAAGGTGCACCTGATCCAAGCCATGGTATTTTCAATCGCATCATATGCACGCGAAAGCTGGACAGGGAATAAGGAAGACCGAAGAAGAGCTGACACCTTTGAATTGTGGTGTTGGTGAAGAATATTGAATATTCCATGGGCTGCCAAAAAAAATGAACAAATCTGTCTTGGAAGAAGTGCAGCCAGAATGCTCCTTAGAGGCAAGGATGGCGAGACTGTGTCTTACATACTTTGGACATGTCTTCAGGAGGGATCGGTCCCTGCAGAAGGACATCATGCTTGGCAGAGTACAGGGTCAGCGAAAGAGAGGAAGACCCTCAACCAGGTAGACTGACACAGTGGCTGAAACAACGGGCTCAAGCGTAACAACAATTGTGAGGATGGCACAGGACTGGGCACTGTCTTGTTCTGTTGTACATAGGGTTGCTGTGGGTTGGAACCGACTCAATGGCACCTAACAACAACAACAGCAACTTAGCTGTCTCTTGGGCGCTCTCTCCCTCTCCATCCTTCTCTCTTCTTGGTCCATTTCTCCTGGTCCCCTTGCATCCCCTCTACTTCCATTTCCAGAAATATAACGCTCACGCTCTCCTTCCTCAGTGGCACTGAGCACCAGGCTCAGTGGGGAGAAAACTCGAGGTTTGCTGAACACCTACCATGTGCCTGGTGCAGTAGAAATGTTCTCACCTCTAATTGACCCAATAACCCCATGAGATACATTGTTACCTCACCGTACAAACGAGGGGACCATGGCCCCAAGAGGCTCAGTAACCCATGTAGGAAGACACATTTAGCAAGAGTCAGAGCTGGGATTTGATGTAGCTGCTCTGGCTTCAGAGTGGGGCTATTCCCACCACACCACCTGGCATCCCCCAGGGAAAGCTGAGAGCCCGGCATGGAAACTCCAGTGTGGAAACAGCGGAGTGGAAACCACGATAATGAAAGGAGAGAGTGAGCCTGCAGCCCCCAGGGCTGCTCCTCATCAGCTGGAGCCCCAGGAGGAGCTGGGGAGGGTTCTTCCCGGCATTCTCAGTGGCTAATTACCAGCTTCACTTTTTCCTTTCCCTCCTTGGATGTTTCCGATGTCCTCATCAAGTGCTCCAAATTCAGCCTGCAGAGCAGGACTGCACCTGAGAGCCAGCAGGGATGGCGGGGGATGGGGTAGAGGACTGCCAGGGAGGCCACTCCAGAAGGAAAAAGACCCCATGGCCATTACACATGGCTGAGTTATGGTCCTCAGTAAACATTTGTTTGATAAATAAATGAAGCACAGATATGTACTAGGTAGGAGACCCTGGGTGGTGCAAACTGTTAAGCGCTTGACTACTAACCAAAACGTTGGTGGCTTGAATACACACAGAGGTGCCTCGGAAGAAAGGCCTGGTGATGTGTTTGCAAAAGGTCACAGCCTTGAAAACCCTATGGAGCAGTTCTACTACGCAACACATGAGGTCACCACGAGCAGAATGAACGAGAAGGCAATTGGTTTGGTTTTTTAGGTTTTACACGCTAATACGTGCCCTGATTCACACCCGTGTCTCAGATAGCCCTTGCGACAATCACACAGATCACCGTCAGTGACCCTCACTCTGTGCCCACATTGTGCTAAAAGCCTTCCATACGTGGCCTTGTTTCACTGTCACATTACCCCCTGAGAGCCCCCATCCCCACGCCAAGGCTGCCGAAACCTCAGATGACAAGTGATGCCCAGAGAGGGTCCATGCTTTTCCCCAGTTAGTCAGTGGCAGTGCTAGGCTTCAAACCCAGGTCCATTGACTCCTTAAGTCAGCACCCTTAAACACTGCGTTCGACATGATGTAGAGGAGAAAACTGAGGTTCAAAGGGTACCTGCGAGACCCCACTCTCCAGAGAGAAACGCTGACCTGGGGTTGCAGTATTTCTGCTTGTTGCTTTTCAGCCCAACCAGGACCCTACTAGGGCTGATTTCACTCTAAGCCCTGCCCATCCTCATAGCCGCTCCTTCCCACCTCCCACCCGCCCCGAGGCACCCCTGGCCACGCTGGCCCACCTTGCTCTCCCACTTCCTGGCCCACCCATCACTCACCAGCAGTATGTAACAACATGTAGGATGCTGGCTGTTGTTGTGTGTTGCCAAGTCTCTTCCAACTCATAGCGATCCTATAGGACAGAGTAGAACTGCCCCCATAGGGTTTCTTAGGACAGGATCTTGGCAGAAGCAGAGCATCAGGTCTTTTCTCCCACAGAGCCGCTGGGTGGGTTCGAATCGCTGACTTCATTTAGAGTCTGGTTAAACTTTGACCCACAGAGTGTTGGTGAATTTGGGCCTGTCGAGCCTGCAGCTGAAGAAGACCTTACTTCTCTGCTCACTCACCCTCTTGCGCATCCCTTTTTCTCCTCTCTCACTTCCGCACATCCCCCACTTGCCCCTACCCACCCAACACACACACCACAACCACCCTCCTTCCCCCCCCCCCCCCCCCGTCTTTCCCTTACTCTCTTCTTCCTCATCCAGAAACAGAAAGAACACAGCATTTGGGGTCTGGAAACTCAGGGAGAACCTCAGCCCCCACCCCCACTCCATGGCTGGTGACCCCAGGCAAGCCTCTTTGGGCCCAGGGCATTGGTCCCACAATTCTTCAAATAGAAGGTTGAGCCCTGCAGTCAGGCAGGGCCTCGGGAGAGGGGGAGCTCACTGACATTGGAGGAGTACCCACTCTGTGCCCTGCCCATTAGGATCACCCGGCCAGCTTTCCCCTACGACCTCCCAAACGGGCTCAAGTGGGGGTGAGGAAGGGCTGACCCAGAAGTGGGGACCTGGAGTATGTCTATTTTTAAATGAGGAATTTGAGGTTCAGAGAGCCTCCAGGCTAGGAAGAAATTGGGTCCAAATTTGAACTTGCCCTTTCCAGGCACAAAGTCTGTGCTCATGCATTCACTCAGCACAGGTTTCCTGAAGGCCTACTGGGTGCCAGGCACCTTGCTGGGCCCAGAATTAGCAGGACTCCTGAGGCACAGCTCTCCCTGCCCCAGTCTCTGGGGAGACATCAGGACCCGATGAGACACTGATGGAAAAGTGCAAGTGCAAAAGGAAGATGCCTGTCCTCCTTTCCTCCCTCCCAGACCTGTTCCTCATCCCCCACCCCACACCCCACCCCAGCCTCACTGCAGGGGGGATGGGCTTGGGGACACAGAGAGGCTGAGGTTGCTGGCAGGCCTTTGCAGGACCCCTCCTTTAGTTGTCCCTGACACTCAGGTACAGGATTCCATTAGCAGAGGACCCCGGGGCTGTGTCCAGGTCCGGGCTCAGCCTGTGGCCTCAAGGCCCGGGGACCCACTGCTCTGAGAAGCACCCTACCCCCAGCTCTCTGATCCTGCTGATCTACTGAAGCCCTGTTTAGAGCCAGAGCTATCAGCAGAGCCCAGCCAAGGCCAGGACAGCACCAAGAGGAAGCCTTGAGTATGTGCCAATGCTGGGAGCAAGATGGGGGTTATTTGTAGGGCCCGAGAGGCAGACCAGTGGAGTCACCATGTACACGGCTGCATGATCTTAGGGGAAGGCAGGCAGCTTTCTGAGCCAACACTCACCCCTCCCAGCTCTTCAGAGTCTGGGCAGTGCCTGCCTCCTCCAGGAAGCCTTCTCTGGTTCTTGCAACACCCCAACGGGTTGTGGACAGGGAAGCAGGGGAGGGAGAGGAAGTGACTAATGTGTGTTGAATGATTTCTCTGTGTCAGGTTTACCCACAGCTCCTCGTTAACCCTCCCAGGACTCCTGCCAGGTGGGCATTACCTACCCTCATTCTATAGAGGGGAAAACTGAAATTCAGAGAGGTTAAGAAACTTCCCCAAGGTCACACAGCTTGCAAATGGAAAAGCTAGGATTTGAACCCTGGTCTGTCTAAGGCCAAGCCCTGCCCTCTTCCCACTCCACAGTGGCCTTGGGAAATAAGTGTCATCCTCCCAATTTCTGGATGAGCACCATAAGGGCTTCTGGCCACATCTCCTCCTCCATTGCTCCTAGTGACCTTCAGACCTGACCTTCCATGGAGCCTTGCAGCAATGGGCATTTATGGAGTGCCTACTATACACCACCAGGCACTCTGTTGATCCCTCACATCACCCTGTGAAGTGGTAATAATGACTGTCACTTTTTGCTGGAGGGGGGGCTTAATACCCTCGGCCCTCTGTGCTCTGAGATTTACATCATCAGCTTTTGTATTTAATCCTCACAGTGACCCTGGTTAGTAAGTGCTTTATCGCTTTATCTCCATTTTGTAGGTTAGGTAAATAAGGGTCAGAGAGACCAATGTTCATTTGCCCAGGATTTTGAGATCATTTTTGGCTTGTTGTTGTTATTGTTAGGTGTACTAGAGTTGGTTCTGACCCACAGGGACCCTACGTACAACAGAAGGAACCACGCCCATCCTATGCCATCCTCACAATCATTGCTATGTTTGAGCCCATTGTTGTAGCCACTGTGCCAATCCACTTCATTGAGGGTCGTCTTCTTTTTTGCTGATCATCATTTTACCAACCATGATATCCTTCTACAGGGACTAATCCCTCCTGATAACATGTCCAAAGATTGTGAGACGTACTCCTCCACTGTTGCTTCTAAGGAACATTCTGGCTGTCCTTCTTCCAAGGCAGATTTGTTCGTTCTTCTGGCAGTCCATGTTATATTCAATATTCTTCACCAACACCATAATTCAAAGGCATCAGTTCTTCTGGTCTTCCATATTCACTGTCCAACTTTCACATACATATGAGGCAATTGAAAACACCTTGGCTTGGGTCAAAAAAAAAAAAAATGGTCAAGCATGCCTTAAATAGACATTTGGCTTAACCCATTGTCATCAAGTGGATTCCCGACTCATAGAGACCCTATAGGACAGAGTACAACTGCCCCATAGAATTTCCAAGGAGTGCCTGGTGGATTTGACCTGCCAACATTTGGTTAGCAGCCATATCACTTAACCACTACGCCATCAGGGTTTCCCATTTTGGCTTAGGGCCCCATGTACATGGAAACCTGGAAGGACACCTGGCCTACCACATTTGCATTCAGTGTTTACACTTTTCATTCATTCATTCTCTAGCACTTCTTATCAAGTGCCTCCTAGTTGCAGGAATGTTAAGGGCCTGAAGGGATCTTAGACACTCTCTCTAGTCCAATACCCTTATCGCTTATCTTATAAGTGATTGACCTGAGGCAGATAACAGTCAAAAACCCATTGCCGTTCAGTCTGACTCATAGCAACCCTATAGGGCACAGTAGAACTGCAAAGATGTCACTTTAAGGACTACGGTGGGCTTGACTCAGCTATGGTGTTTTTAATGGCCTCATATGCACGTGAAAGCTGGACGAGGAATAAGGAAGACTGAAGAATTGATACCTTTGAATTACAGTGTTTGTGAAAAATATTGACTATACCACGGACTGCCAAAAGAACAAACAAATCTGTCTTGGAAGAAGTACAGCCAGAATGTTCACTAGAAGCAAGTCTCACATACTCTGGACATGTTATCAGGAGGGGCCAGGAACCCTGGTGGTGTAGTGGTTAAGTGCTATAGCTGCTAACCAAGAGGTGTGCAGTTCAAATCCACCAGGCACTCCTTGGAAACTCTATGGGACAGTTCTACTCTGTCCTATAGGGTTGCTATGAGTTGGAATTGACTCGATGGCAGTGGGTTTTTGGGTATCAGGAGGGACCAGTCCCTGGAGAAGGACATCATGCTTGGTAAAGTAGAGGCTCAGGGAAAAACAGGAAGACCCTCAGTGAGATGGATTGACACAGTGGCTGCAACAATGGGCTCAAACATGGCAGTGATTGTGAGGATGGCACAGGATGAGGCACGTTTCTTCCTGTTGAACATAGGGTCACTTTGAGTCAAACCCAACTCAACAGCACCTAACAACAACAACAACACATCTTTCTCCCACAGATCAGCTGGTGGATTCAAACCACCAACCTTTTGGTTACCAGACTAGCACCTAACCACTGCACCACTGGGGCTCCTAAGTCATATAAACTCTCCATTTTGCTGATGAGAAAACCAAAGCCCAGAGAGAATGGAACCCTCTCTTTGTTACGCATTGACAAGGACAGGTCCAAGAGCCAGCTTTCCCCTTCCTCCCCATCTGCCCTCAGCTTCAGACAGAGGCCCTCACCTGAACCCCCGCAGTCCAGTCCAGGACTCGGGGGGGGGGGATGTCCTCTTAGTGCCTACGAACTCTCTCTTGTGTGAAGCAGCAGACCCTGGGTAGAATTTGAGCCCAAGGAAAGGTTAATAAACTCAAGCATCAGGAAGGGGAATGCATTTTGGAGTACACAGAAGTCAAGTGTTTCATTGACTGGCCCCAGTGTAGGCCTGGCCCCTCAGGTCAGTGAAAGGCCCTGGGGGAGGGGCTGGAGGAGGGAGTATGGTTCAACAGGAAGAGCTGGGTCTGGGAACCAGGAGCCCAAGGACCTGTCCCTGGGCCATTCTTGGGCCTTGTTGGAGGAGGGGAGTCCCGGGCCCCTCTGGGGGAGGGCGGACAGGTGGTCTCCTGAGTTTCCATTCAGCTCTAACAAAGGTATAAGGACCTGGAAAGTCATTGATAAAGGCCTGCCATCTCCTTGGAGTGGCAAGGGGCAACCAGTGTCAAGGCAGCCCCTATTAGAATCTGCCAGAAAAACGGCCAGAGGTCTGCAGCAGCGGAGGTGAGACAGCAGCTCAGGGGCTCTGGGCTCAGGTAGGGGAGCAGCATGAGCAGGAGAGCCTGCTTCATCACGGAAGGCCTCTGGAGGACAAGTCTCTTATTTGGATCCCCCTGGAAGGCTGCTGGTGGGGCGATAGCAGGACCCCTGATGGCTAAAAAGCAAACAGGCCTTCCACAGGGCCTGCAAAGATGGCTGCCGTGGAGAAGGTGCAGAAGGAGGCCTCTGCTGGAGGGCAGGTGAATTGGTTTCTCATGGCTGTTGTAATAAATTATCGCAAACCAGGTGGCTTAAAACAACAGAAATGTATTCTCTCCCCATTCTGGAGGCCAGGATCAACCAGTCTCTGTCTCTCTGTTTTTGGACAAAAGTCCAAAATCAACTAGTCTCTTTGCTCTGCTCTTTCTTGCACCCAGTCCATCTTACACAGGGTGTTGGCTGGGCCTTGCTCTCACTGAAGGCTCTGGGGAAGAATCCTTCCCTACTTCTTCCAGCTTCCGGTGGCTTCAGGCCTGCTCTGCCTGTGGCCGCGTCACTCCCACATCTGCCTCTGTAGCCACATTGCCTCCTCTTTTGTCTGCCCGCTATCCCCCTCCGCCTTTCTTTTCTAAGAGCACTTGTCATTGGGTTCAGGGCCACCTAGACACTCTAGGATGTCCTCTTTATCTTGAGACCCTTAACTTAATCACGTCTGCGAAGACATGAGGTCACTTTCCCAGGTTCCAGGAATTAGGATGTGGTCATATCTTTTGGGGGCCACCATTCAACCCACTACAGCAGGATCTTGGGGGACCCTAAAGCCCAGGCTCTGCACTCACTGGCTCTTGGAGTCTGAGAGGCCTCTGGCTGCTCACCCTGCTGGCTTGGGGGCCCCAAATCAGGAGCAGCCTGCTTCCTGCCTGCCCTGCTTGGCCCAGCTGGAGAGAAGGCTGAGAGCCGAGATACCCCCAGGAGGAAGGAGGGCCTCTCTGCAAAGGTGCCTGGAGCTCCAGGGAAGCAGAGGCCTGCCTGCCTGCCTGCCAGCTCAGAGACAAATTAGCCAGCTAATTCAGCTCCTTCGAATGGAATGACCAAGTCTGAAGGGGATTCAGGGCAATCAAACCACTTCCTTTCACACCAAGGACAGGAAGGGCACAGCATAGTGTTCCAGATGGAAGCCAAAGAGCGGCATTTCAGGCACAGTAGCGGATATATGGAATCCCTAACCCTGGTGGCTTAGTGGTTAAGTGCTACATCTGCTAACCAAGAGGTCAGCAGTTTGAATCTGCCAGGTGCTCCTTGGAAACTCTATGGGGCAGTTCTACCCTGTCCTCTAGGGTCGCTATGAGTCAGAATCGACTCGACAGCAGTGGGGTCCAGGTGGTATAAGCAGCTAACACACTCAGCTGTTAACCAAAAGGTGCCAGGGCAGAAAGGCCTGGTGATCTACTTCTGAAAAGTCAGCCATTGAAAACCCTGTGGAGCAAAGTTCTACTCTGAGACGCATGGGGTCTCCAAGAGGCAGAGTCAACTCGACGGCCACTGGTTGGAGGACACAGAGGGAAACTTCACGAAACAGCTCAAACACTCTCCAGTGGGCACCCACCTTTTCTTCCCAGCCCAAGCACAGGCCTCCAGACTCTGGGTTTGACAAGTCTGTCCCAGTTAGGGGCATTGTCTCATTCCCAGAGCCCTTGCCAAGAATGCCTTGAGATCAGGGGTGCTGAAAATATGTCAGTCAACACAGAAAGCCCTTCCAAGGTGCAGATGATCAGAGGTGAGCTCCTGGCCCATCAGCCAGTTTACCACATCCTTGGCCTGGCTCTGAAAGGGACAATGTGGGGACAAAAGGCATGGGGCACCATCCCAGACATCAGGAAGCTCTCAGACTGAGCAGAACTGTGCAGACACAGAGAAGCAGGAGAGTGCGGCCTGGAGGGTGGGGTCAGGAGACAACGGCGTGGGTAAAAACATCTGGGGTGTTTGGGAGCCACAGGAGGGAGGTTAGGTGTAGGGGAATTAGCTTTGGGATACCAGGCTGGAACAGGCGTTCTAAAGGCCCAGGAACGCTTATAGCTTGGGAGTGACAATACTGAATGGATTTCTGGAAGACCAGTTCAGGGGCCATGTGTAAGACGGACTGGGGACGAGAGAGAACGGGTCGGAAAGACTAGGTGAGAGGCTGTTGTCCAGATGCTCAGAAAGGTAAGGAGAGCCTGCACAAGGGTGATGCCTCTGGGCTGGAAAGAAAAGCATGGAAGAGGGAAGGAGGATGGAGAAAAAAGACTGGTGGAACACCTGCCCTGTGCCAGGTGCTGTGCCCCCACCCCACACGCACCCTCTGTTTAATCATCTCACCCCCCACTACCGTGGGACCCCTGGGTTGCTAAGATGCATCCCGTTGTCCCCCAAAATCACACAAGGAACTTACTGATAGGAAAAGGCACGATTGCAGAATGAGAAAAAACTGGACCGACAGTAAATTTTCCCTCTGGAGTAATTTCAATAATTAAAAGACCTTATAGCCAAACTGGTGTCTTGTGACCCCCACGCTAGAAATGACAAGAGCGTTTCCCCACATGTGTTGTGCAGTTCCTGCGGTGACGGTGTCCTCACCAATAGCAGTCCGGGCGATCCGGCACAGGCCCTAACTAATCGGCTGCACCATTTCCAATTCGAGTTATGGAAATGTGTGCATGGAGAAGTGTCTGGGTTTATTTTCCCCACGTTACAGATGGTGAAATAGGCTTGTTGATGGGAACTCACTTAGCCGGCTGGCCTCATGCAGTTCAGGAGTGGCCGAGCACGGATCTGAACCCCAGTCTGTCCAACGGGGCTCTGCCCACCACCCCCACCTCTCCACCCCCCAGGAAGAAGCATGGCTGGGACTTGGTGACCAATGCTCACTGACAGCCCAGAGGAAGGACTAGCTGGGGACTGAGGACTTGGCCAATGCCTGCAGGCCCGAGTCTTCAGACAGACAGCCATGGGCGCACAATCCCTCTTCAGCTTGGCTGTGCAGCGCCTCCCACCCCCCGGGAGCCCTGATTGAGTGTGCCACTTTCAGAGCAGTGAAGGATGAAAATGGAAAAGGAGGCAGAAGAGCAGACAGGGAGAGAGAGAGCAGCTCACTCAGAGGGAAGACAGCACCCTATTTAGGCCAGACAGAGGGCAGCTCTGCCCAGCTATCGCTGAGCTACCTTTTATAGCACTTTAATCAAATACTTTATGAATGGGTTTGCCCGGATGTCAACAATCCAATCGGATACATTTATTGGCCTGACAACCAATTTTCTCCGATGTATCATCAGGGACTGATGGCCCATTCACGGCAGCAGGGGAGTTGGCGATAATGGAGCTGGGAGAGCCGTTGTGTGCCCTCAATATTGCTGCAGGCTGTCGTGGGGGAAGAAGGGAGCCTGGGCCCATGGAGGCGGACAGACAGATGGACAGATTATGCCTTGAGCCTTGGGCCCCTGCACAGTGGGGAAAGTGCTGGACTGAGGGGAGAGATTGTTGAGACTCTGGCTGGGTGCTCACAGTGGACACGGCCTGGGGCCATGCCCTGTGGAACCTGGGCCTTGGGGTCCTCACCAGCCATGTGGGGAGAACAAGAGAGCAAGAATCCAGCAGTGAGGACCAAATGGACTCAAACAGCACCTGCTCAGCATCCTCCATGCTCAGGACATGGGCATGGGAGCCACTTAGCTCAGAGCTCCAGTCCTGTGACGCTTACAAGAGAATGGGGGGACCTACCAAGGGCTGGAGGGGACCCGCAGACATGCTCCCTTCTCACAGCTGGCCCTAAGGAGCCCTAGGAGTCTCCAGAAGCCCTCTTGGGCGCTGTCAGAAAACCTGTGGGCTGAGTCCCTGGCCACTTCAACCCCAGCAGCTCCACTTATAGATATAAGTGTGTGTGTTGGGCTCATGTGTAAGCTCTCCTTTGAGCAAAGGGTAGTATTCCTTTCTAAAGAAAAGATTGAAAAGCACAGAAATCCTTGTGTTTTACTAACGGGAAACTGTGGCCCAGAGAGGTGAAGAGACACAAGGCAGTCTGGGAGGACTGCTCAGCAGAGGTGACATCTGCATTGAGCCTTGAAGAATAAGCAAAATTTCCCCCACATTGAGAGGTAATGAGAGAAGGAAGAAAACACTATGTTGTCCTATGTCTGTTCCTATCCCCGGATTTTTGCTTGGGGTCCCATCACCTAGAGAGTCCTGTCACCCCTTCCCCTGTGCCTCACTTGCTGGAACTTTTCTCCTTTGATAACTAGCCCATACCATCCCCTACATATAGGCTCCCCATTCTGAATGGTTCCGGCCCCCTTGCTCTTGAAACAGATTCTTTGTGGGGCAATTTAGCTCTTCCATAGTTCTGCCCTGCCCTGTGGCAGAGGTTGGTGTGTCAATGCCACGCAGCCAAAGGACACCACATACACACCTTATTTGAACAAAGTTGGAATTATTACTCGTTGCAACCTGTGATGGTTAAGATTGTATGTTAACTTGGCTTGTCCATGATTCTTAGTGGTTTGACAGTTATGTAATGATGCAGTCATCCTCCGTTTTGTGATATAATGTAATCACCTCCATGATGTGATCTGAAATGACCAGCCAATCAGTTCTAATGGGAGTTGCCTCAGGCGTGTGACCTGAATCCAATATATAGATATTCTGGCAAAGTGTACTTGGCTTTGACTCACTCTGGATCCTGCATCTGGCTGGTCATCATCTGACCTCTGGTTCTTGGGACTTGAACCGGTGTCCAATATATGGTATTGTTTCTCCCATAACCGGAATTCATGGATCCAGAAATCAGGGGATGGAAAAGGGGGTGGCACCACTTACTCTTGCCCCTAGTGACCCACTCAGAAGATTTTTGCTTCCTGTCCCTGCGGTCCTATGCTCTGCAGGTCCAGAAGTCTTAGTTCCAAAGGGAGGAATGCTCCCACCAAGAGACATGACACTGATTCCATTAAACTGAAAGTCAAGAATGCTACCTGGCCATTTGGGGCTCCTTATGCCTCTTATTTTTTTATTTTATTTTATTTTTTTATGCCTCTGGATCACCAAGCAAAGAAGGGACTTGCTATATTGGCTGGTATGATTGATCCTTATTACTCGGGGAAATCAGGTTGATATTACAGAAAAGTATGTCTGGAATGCAGGAGATCCCTGAGGGCATCTCTTAGTACTACCATGCCCTGTGATTAAAGTCAGTGGAAAACTACAACATCCCAATTCTGACAAGACTGCTAACAGCCCAGATCCTTCAGGAATGAAGGTTTGGGTCACCCCGCCAGGCAAAGAACCATGACCTGCTGAGGTGCTTGCTGACAGCAAACGGAATATGGAATGGGTGGTAGGAAGATGGTAGTTCTAAATACCAGTTACGACCAAGTGACCAGTTGCAGAAATAAGGACTATAATTGTTGATTATTCATTCCTTGTATGTGTGCATCAAATATTTTTGTTGTCTTCACTTATAAAATATAAGATATAAACAGTGCTAGTGCATTTTCAGTTGTACACATGGTAGCTGTGTCATGTTAGGCATGGGTATGATTTTTTAATTGTCTTT
Source organism: Elephas maximus indicus (assembly GCF_024166365.1). Lineage (NCBI taxonomy): Eukaryota > Metazoa > Chordata > Mammalia > Proboscidea > Elephantidae > Elephas > Elephas maximus. Next base: position 60,358,547 of record NC_064831.1, on the reverse strand, counting down.
ATTTAAAAAAAAAAACCAGTGCCCTCGAGTCGATTCCGAGCCTATAGGACGGAGTAGAACTGCCCCATAGAGTTTCCAAGGAGCGCCTGGCAGATTCGAACTGCCGACCCTTTGGCTGGCAGCCATAGCACTTAACCACTGCGCCACCAGGGTTTCCTGTCTTTATTTAGAGAATGTATATTGTTCAAGAAGACATATACAGGTGCCAAGTTGACAAAGGGTTGACTGTGATGTTTAAGATTGTGTGTCAACTTGTCTGGGCTGTGACTCTCAGTGGTTTGGCAATTATGTAATAATGTTGTTTGGTAGTTATGTGATGATGTAGTCATCCTCCATTTTGTGATATAATGTAATCACCTCCATGATGTGATTTGATGTGATCAGCCAATCTGTTGTAAGGGTAGTTTCATCTGGACTGTGGCCTGCATCCAATATGTATGGATGTTCTGGCAAAGCTCACTGGCTTTTGCTGGCTCTGGGTCCTGCATCTGGCTCATCATCATCTGATCTCTCGTTCTTAGAACTCGAGCCATCAGCCCTCCATATTGCCTGCCAATCTTGGGATTTGTTAGCCTCCACAGTCTGTGTGCCAGCAGTCTGCTCTCTGACCTGCCAATCTTTGGTGTATCAGTCCCTGCAGCTACATGAGTCAGGAGAAGCCTCCAACCTAATGCCTAACCCACGGACTTGGGACTTGCCAGCTTCTACAACTGCATGAGCTATTTCCCTGAGATAAATCTCTCTCTCTATATATGTGCATACACACACACACACACACACACACATATATATATATATATAGAAACTAAACCCTTTGCCATCGAGTTGATTCTGACTCATAGCAACCATATAGGACAGAATAGAACTGCCCCATAGGGTTTCCAAGGAGTGCCTGGTAGATTCAAACCGCTGATCTTTTGGTTAGCAGCCGTAGCTCTTAACCACTACACCATCAGGGTTTCCATATATATGTGTATATGTATACACTTTACTGGTTTTACTTCTCTAGAGAACCCAGCCTAAGACAAGAGCCCACTGGGAACCATGGAGTGTCTCAGTAAGAGAGTGCTGGAAGTGACTTCTTACAGGATTTGGACTTGTATTGGGGAATTCAGGGGAAGGGTTCCAGGAAACGAGCTCTGCTCTGGATTGAATGTTGTCAGGAAGTGGGGATAATTCTATGATTGAGTATCGTAATGAATCTTATCCAGGAGGGAAGACTAGAACAAAGCTAAAGCAGCAATTGGTAAATGAGCAGTCGTCACTGATACCGGCCAGGATAGAGGGATGTTTGGTCATTTTTGTGGTTTGGACAATGTTCTTGTTTTTGTCTGTGCTCAGATATGATTGCCGAGTGCTCTTGTTTTTGTCTTGTTTGTGGCCTTGGCTGATGTTGATGTTCTGTGAAATTGTGCTCAATAGGAGATGGCTGCAGCCTTGCTGTGGGTGCCAGGCCAGCTCCAGCCATCAAGTGCTGTCTGTGTCTCCCAGGGCAGGGACCAACTCTTGCCCCTTCCTGCCTCCCCAGTGCCAACCCCAGGGCCTGGCACAGAGCAGTCTCTGAGCAATCAGGCCTTGCACTCTACAAGAGACTGGCGTGCGGGGAGAGTTTGAGGAATCAGTATGGCTGAAACCCAGGGCACGGGGGTGCAGCTGGAGGCTGGGGGCAGGCTCCGAATGCTAACTGATCAAATGGGATAACTGAGGTGACTGCACTCTGGACGGGATAAATTACCGTGACGGGTGAAGAATTGGTCTTATCTCCGGCTCCTTCCTCCCCGGACACTGGCCTGGAGACTCACAAGCTGCTCAGCAATCTCGCCAACCTCAGAAGGAGGAGGAGAAAGCACAGCTCAGCAGAAGCTGGGAAGCCCAGCCTGGGTGGGAGAGCCGGCGAGGAATGCCATTTGTCCGAGGCTGCCCCTGACCTTTCCCCATACCACCGGGACAGAGGCACAGAGCCTGGCTGCAGCCTTCTCCTTTAAAACAAGAAATGGAGGCATTACTCACCCAGCCTGGCCATTTATCATGGTCTGGGGACATTAATTTGACAGTGTGTCATTTTCCATTTGGTTTGGGCCCGGTGGAGGCTGCCCTCGAAACACCTTCAATTAAATGCAGCTAATAACACAGAGCTATTTTGAGGAAGGAGGGCCCTGTGCCTCCCCCCAGAGCTCTGGGGTGTGTGTGTGTGCCTGTGTGTGTCTGTGTGTGTGTGTTGGGGTGAGGGAGGCTGCTGCGGAAGGCTGCAACTCAGGATGATTCCAGCACTGAGATTGCTCCCCACAAACGCAGCTGCAGGGGCTGAAGTGCAGACAGAACCGGGAGAACAACCACACAACCCCGGGGTGAAACAGTCCAGGCTGCAGTCCAGTCCACGGTACAAGAGAAGCCATGGCTCTCCTCCAGCATACGGCATAGGTATGCTGTTTTCCTTCCTGCTGTGTGACTTTAGGCAAGCCCCATGACCTCTCTGAGCCTCACTTTCTTCATCTGTAAAATGGAGCCGAGTCCCTCATTCATGGGGTAACGTGATGATTCATAAAATAGTGTTTTATGAACTCGAACAAAACATTCTATGCACAAGCTTATGAACTTATCAGGAAGAAATCACAGTAAACTTCTTAATTCAAAATTGAAGGAGAGGTTCTCAAGTCCCCAACACCCAAGGCCCCCTCTTCAGTGGGACTCTGACAGTGGCAGAATGCTGCCAGGGAAAGCATCTGGCCTCCAGAGTTGGAAACATCCGGGTTCTAATCCCAGCTCTTCCACCAACTAGCTGTGTGATTTTGAGCAATTTATTTAACCTCCCGTGCCTCAGTTTCTTCTCCTGTAAAATGGAGCTATCACACCAATCCTCCCTGGGATTACTGAGAGGATGAAATGATATGACATGTTAAATAACTATTGAATAGTAAGTAGATGTTCAATAATTGTTAGTCTACTTATTCTTCCTTGCCTAAACCCTGAGTCTAGAAAATAAGTGTCAACATTGGTTTTAGATGACATTTTAGATAGGTGTTAAGCATTGGATATGAATGGTCTCATTTTTACCATTAAAATGCTCTAAAGTAGATACGGTTAGTAGATTGAACCATATGACATTTGTCATTTTTGTATCAAAAACAGCAATTTCATACATTCAGCCTAACATCTCCCATTTTACTGATGTGGCATCTGGGTCCCAGGATGTTGGCATACCCAGGTCATGCACATCCACCAGTGTGGAGCCCAGATATGCACCCAGCAGTTGACACTAGAGCCTCTGAGAAGCCCTTGGGTTCTGGGTAATACAGGACAACTGCCACTAGTCCCACGTGCACAAGACAATCTCTAAGTCAAACCTGTCGGCACCAGAAACACTGGTGGGGCCCAGCGTAAGGCCTGGAAGACCCAGAGTAAGGGTCAAAGTGGTGGCGGGGGGTGGGGGGGGCAGCAGTGGTTCACTGGTGGAATTCTCGCCTCCTGTGCAGGAGACCCAGGTTGGATTCCGCGCCAGGGCACTTCAAATGTCAGAGGAGTCTTGTGCGTTGTTGTGAGGCTGAACAGGTTTCAGCAGATCTTCCAGACAAAGATGAACTAGGAGGAAAGGCCTGGCTTCCAGATGAAGATGAACTAGGAAGAAAGGCCTGGCTTCCAGACGAAGATGAACAAGGAAGAAAGGCCTGGCTTCCAGACGAAGATGAACGAGGAAGAAAGGCCTGGCTTCCAGATGAAGATGAACTAGGAAGAAAGGCCTGGCTTCCAGATGAAGATGAACTAGGAAGAAAGGCCTGGTGATCTAGTTCCAAAGAATCAGCCAGTGAAAACCATACGGATCCAGTTGTCCATGAGGTTCTCATGAGTTGGAGGCCGACTCAAGGGTAGCCAACAACAGCAAGGGTCAAGGTGAGGCTGTGGAGGGAGGGCTCAGCGGGCTCTGCACAGCAACTCCTGGGGGTGCCAGGATTTTGGGGGACCCTGGGACCCACGCTTCCTGCTCCAAATCCAAGCTAGCTTCAAAGGCTGCTGCCCTCCCCACAGGAAGACCCCTAATCTCAGTGAAAGCCAAGAGCCTCCATTCACTGCACACCCAAGCCACCAACAGGCTTCCAACTGCTACTACCACAGCTCCTCCAGAGTACTGTGCTGAGTAAAAGCCCCTAACCCCCTGGGACCACCCCTGAGATCCTGTTTGTCATAGGCAAGATGCTGACGAATGCCAGGCATGGTCCAGGTGGCAGCCTGATTCAGATGGAAGTGTCTAAGTCTGGTGGCACCAACAGCCCTGGGCTCCAGTTCAGACCCTGCCACTGGTTTGCTGTGTGACTATGGACCAGCCCCTTTCCCTTTCTAGGGTCTGTCTTCTCATCTATAAAATGGGGCTCTGCTTGAAGGACCTCACCAGCTCCTCTAGCACTGAAGGCCCACCGGCTTCATAAGCAGATTGTAGAAAGTGGCCTGGCTGGTCCAGTAAAATGCCCTGGCGCTTGTTCCTGGAGGAACAAGGGGAAGTAGCCAGATTCTCTTGTTTTCTGTCACTGATCATCCAGGCTGATGCCAACTTAAGCCATGTTTTTCCCCAAATAAATATACTTTATCCGGCGTGCAGAGGTAAGATTAGGAAACCAAGTGAAAGAATCCACATTCCTTTCTTCCCTCCTGAGCACTGTTTCTTTAACTGGTCTAGACAAGCATGTGGACATTTCTTAGCAGGAATGAATGCATTGTCAGCTTCCATAGGGTCACCGGAACTCAGTGTTGGGGCGCCCTGCGGGAGATCTGCACAGCACAGAAGACCAGGCGGGCAGCCACGACAACCTGTCCCTTTCTTTTGCCCACAGGTAAAACTGGTACAAACATTCCAGAAAGCAATCTGGCAAGATATATCAGGACCTTGAAAAGGCTTGCGTCCCTTGGGACAGATTGTAAAGAAACACTCCAAGGTTCAGGAAGAGCTGTATGTAGAAAGGTGTTCGTTAGGGTGAAAAAAATGTGAAGCAGATTAAACATCCAGCAATAAGGGATTGAGTCAGTAAATCACTCCACACCTTCCTGCTGGAATATAAAACACTATGTAGCAATTAAAAAAGAAGTCTATAAAACGTACAGTAACATGGGAAAATGCGTATGTTTTAACCGTAGGAAAAAATCAGGCTTCCAGTCCAGCTCAGCTCGGTGGATTCAATACATCTGGACCTTCTCTCGCTGTCAACGTTTTACTGAATTGGCAGGAAAGCAGGAAATACATAAAATCACAAGCCCAAAGCGATTTGTGAAATCAGGAGATAAGAGATTTCAGCAAATACCTGGACACTGGGAAGCAGAGGGGTGACAGTCAATGAGTGACCAAGCGGAGTGAAGAAAGCTACAACCAAAAGCCTTCGCAGAAAGGAGACCACTAGGAAGTGAACTGATTTGTCTTAAAGAATCCCTGAGAGGCTCAGGGCGTGAAGATTCCAAATCTGCAGAAGTCCGCGGTGATGTGCAGCGCTGAAGGCTGCCACACGCTTGGTTGAAAGCCCATGTATGGAGGAGTTGCACTCCCCGGTGCTCACCACACACACACACCTCTACAACGTTGGTATGACATCAGACCCCAACCACAACTTGAGGAAGTAGAGGCAAATGGAAACAAGCCTGTAAAATGCAGAGAGGAACATTATATCCAACATGGAGTTCAATACCCAACCTGTTGGAAATCAAGGGGGATGGTGGAATACATACATTTTCAGGCATGCAAAAGATCTTTGCATGTTTTCACAGAAAGTTACTTTTGAGGGTGCACTTCAGCCAAACAAGAGAAAAAAAAAAGCAAACAAAAAAAAGTTGGAACACACGGGATAGAGGAAACAGAAGATCCCACCCAAGAAAGTGGTAAAATGTCAGATGACTACCGTGCAGTAGGCCAGAGAGGCCCAGGGAGCAACCAGTCCACATGGCGGGGAAGGGTGATGGAGACACACTTGTACATCATCCAGTATGTTCTTTTAGAAAATAATATTGGTAAGCATCCAACAGCTCCATTGATGAACAGAGGACGGAGCAAATGAAAAAGCAAAGGGAATATTCACATCAAGCAAAACAAAAAAATGTACAGGAAGGGAATGTCACTCTAATACCTGACTTGGCTCATGGAGGTATGGTATTTTCATAGCCACAATAATACAAACACAGACCAAAACTGTGATATAACATAATGCCAAGAGGAGAAATGGGAGGGAGGACCTGTAAGGGAGCTAAATTGTCAACTACCAGAATAAGAAGTCAATGGCTAATGGAGGGAGCACATAGCAAATTACTTAGAAGCACATGGAGATAAATAATAGAAGCTGCGGGAATTGAGGATCATTTCCTCCGGGGAGTGGGGTAGGGATGAGGAGCCATGGGGCAGGAGAGAGCTGTTTTGCTCACGGAGCCTTTTAGCATTACTCGATTTCTTAAACTATGTGCATATACTACTTTGAAAAAGTAAACATTAATTTTTAAGAACTGTGTTCCCAGTTTGATTGTTAGCTCTGTTGGTGGTTCTTGAACTCAAGCTAACACAGCCCCATATCATGCCCCCCGCAGCTCCGCAGCACAAGTAGCAATGACCATGGCTAACTTCAAGCAATTGCCAAACAGAAGGCTCACTGATTGCTCCCAAATTTATTCTCCTTTCCGTTCTGTCCTTCACCCCTGACCCCCAGCTCCATACTGGACACATGTATTTTTGCTTCTAACTTTCTGAGGTTTCAGAGATGCTCTTCATTTCCTGGACTCAACACTTCAGTTATGGTTTTCCCTCCATTTTCCCTCTTCGTTCCCCACTGTCTGGGATGAAACCTCCCGCCCCAGCCCCAGGCTCTAGGGCAGCCATGTTTATACCATAGGACCCTGTCACGCTGGCCACAGTTGATTGGAGCAAGTGTGAACACCTGACCCAAGCAGAGCCAATCAGGCTCTTTCTCTGGGAAATTCATAACGGAGGCTGGGAAGCAGCCAGACAGCTGGATTGCTTTCTGGAATAGTGGAAATGTAAACGCAGGGGCTGTGGGTTGGAAGAGTTCCAGCTTCATAAGCATAAAGGGCAGAGACAGTCTGGCGAGAGAAAAGAAGGTTCAGACAAGCTGGGGGAAGCAGACACAAGACTCCACGCAATCTCCAATAGAAAGACAGGCTAAGAGAGAAGCTTAGCCCTGGAATGGCGCTTCCTAAGGCCTTGAATTATTTGAGCTGCTCAGTTTCCTTATAAGAAAATCCCCTTTTCTGATTAAGCTAACTTGAGTTGGTTTCTGTCACTTACAACCAAAAGAATCTTAGGTAAACACCAATCCAACCCATCTCCCTAGTCATTTTGAATGGGGGGGTGGTGAGAAGTGGGCATTTGACTTTTCGAGACCCCAGCATCTATCCCCCTTCCCCAACAGCCCATGATTTCCTTTGGGGGCAGTACCTCCTCCTCACAGTATACAGCCTCAGTTTATATAGTGTATACGGGAAGCCTGAGAGTCACTGGGAAGGGCAGAGGGGGCCCAGAGACTCCTTCTGCTGGGACCTTCCTCTCACTGCTTTTGTTAGGCCAAAAGATGCACACATGCCAATGAGACTGTCTCCTGGAGCTCTGAACCTTAAGCAAAGGCAAGAAAGGAGGCAAGAGTGAAGTTCACTCAGTTCAGCTGGGGTGACAAGACTGATGAGAGTCCCTGCTCTTGAGCTGCTCCGGATTCACCCTGCTTCTTGACAGTTCACAGCTTAATTCTCATCTTTCTTTCCATCCTGTGGCCTCCCTCACATTCTTCCATTAAGCCTCCCTCTTTTTTTTGAAGTTAGCCAAATTTGATTTCTGTTGCATGCAACCCAAGAACCCTGACTGACCTTGGGAAGAGGGACCATGAGGAGGTTGGACAGCTGTGTGTGGAGCCCCCACAGCTCCAGTGTCTTCCGGAGCCTCAGAGGCTCCACTTCATCCTTGACTGAAGATGACGTGGTGTCCTTATTCTCAATAGTGGCAGTGCTGAAGGAACCTTGTTTGATTTCACAGACAATGGGGGCTTTGGAGGTAAAGGAAGAAATGACTGGCAGTACAGGGCAACTGGTTGGACAAACTCCCCAGCATGGTAGATAAGGCTTTAAAAGTAGAGCAGGAGATCTGGGAACTTTGCTAGTGGGACCTGGAGTTAGATGTTTCCTGGATATTGTATGGTCATGACCCCATTTTTACCACTAGGCTGGTATGGGCTCTGAAGCATGGATTATATAACTAGGAATTTTACTGGAGGAAGATTATAATAGTAAAAAACTGATGGTCTGTTTTAGATTTTTTTAGAACATAAAAAAACCATAAGCATCAGCAACAAAACACAAAACAGATAAATTGGACTTCACTAAAATTAAAACCTTTTGTGCACTAAAGGACTTTTTCAGCAAAGTGAGGAGAACGAGAGAAAATATTTGCGAGTCATATATCTGATAAGGCGTTAATATACAGAATAAATAAAGAACACTTACATCTCAACAACAACAAAAAAGCAACCGAATCAAAAAATGGACAAAGCCCTTGAATAGACAATTCACCAGAGAGAATATACAAATGGCCAGTAGAACTTATTGCTGTTGAGTCGATTCCAACTCACGGTGATCCTATAGGGCAGAGGAGAACTGCCCCATTGGGTTTGCAAGGCCATAAATCTTTACAGAAGCAGATAGCCACATCTTTCTTCCATGGAGTCACTGGTGGTTTTGAACTGCTGACCTCTAAGTTTGCAGCCAAGTACTTAACTACTGCACCACCAGGGCTCCTTCAAATGGACAGTAAGCACATGAAAAGATGCCCAGCATCATTAATCATTAGAGAAATGTAAATAAAACCACAATCAGATGTCACCTTATACCCACTAAGATGGCTATGATTGAAAAAATGGAAAACAGCAGGTGTTGGTGAGGATCTGGAGAAACTGGAACCATCAGCTGTTGCTGGTGAGATTGTAAAATGGTACCGCAGCTGTAGAAAACAGTTTGGCAGCTCCTCAAAAGGTTAAACGTGGCATTACCGTATGACCCAGCAATTCCACTCCTAGGTATATGCCCAAAAGACTTGAAAGCAGGGACTCAGACATGTGTATACCAATGTTCATTACAGCATTATTCACAATAGCCCAAAGGTGGAAATAACCGAAGCGTCCATCAACAGATGGATGGATAAGCAAAATGTGGTGTATACATACAATGAAATATTATTGAGCAATATAAAGGGATGAAGTAAATGATTCATGCTACAACATGCATTAACCTTGAAACCATTATGCTCAGTGAAATAAGTCAGACACAAAAGGACAAATATTGTATGATTCCATTTACACGAAATATCTAGAATAAGTAAGTGCATGTTGTTATTGGGTGCCACTGAACTGATTTCAACCCCAGGTAACAGAGTAGAACTGCCCCATAAGGTTTCCCAGGCTGTAATCTATACAGAAGACGACTGCCACGTCTTTCATTCCCTGATACTGCTAGGTGGGTTCAAACTGCCAACCTTTCAGCTAGTAGCCAAGCGTTTAACCGTTGTGCCAACAGGGTTCCTTGGTAAATGCATGGAGACCAACTTTTATTAGTGGTTATCACTGACAGGTGTGGGGGGAAATGGGAGACATTGCTAAAGGGGTACTTAGTTTCTGTTAAGAGTGATGAAACAATTTGGAAATGGATAATGGGGATGTTTGAACAATGTAGTGAACATAATGAATGTCACTGAACTGTACAATGTAAAGATGATCGAAATGGCAAGTGTTCTGTTATATATATTTCACCATAATAAACATTTAAAAAAAAAAAAAACCTCCAGGAAATGAGTAGTCTTTGTCTTGTTTGGTTTTTCTTTTCTTAATAATTTCCTCTCTGTCTTTCCTATCCCATACTCCCACCTCAGTGACCCCCTCGCATCCCTTCCTTCTCCTCAGGTAACCTATGTTAACAACTTAGTACATGTCCTTCCATGTTTTTATGCCCACCCACATGGTCCTCATATAATACAGATCTATTTTTTATATCTGTAGTCGTCGTTGGTTGTCATTGAGTTGAGTCCAACTCATGGTGACCCTCGGTGTGCAGAGTAGAACTGCTCCACAGAGTTTCTAAAGCTGTGACCTTTCAGAAGTAGATTACCAGGCCTGTCTTGCGAGGCACCTCTGGGTCAGTTCAAACCATCAACCTTTGGGCTAGTAGTCAAGTTCTTAACCATCTATGCCACCCAGGACTCCCAGATGTTTATCTGCAGACAAATATATACACACAAACATAAAAGCAGGGCATTTTAGTTATTGTCTTGCTAAAGGAGGATTGATCATGTTACATGCATTTTTCTGCAACTCAATTTTTCCTTCCAATGGCTCCTACCCCAAGTTAACCGGTACAGCTCTAAGTCATTCTTCTTCATGGTTGTGTAATAGTCCTTGGCATATGTACCACAGTTTATTCAACCATTCTCCTGACTGACAGGCATTCATTGTGCTCTGTGTGTGTGTGCATGCACGTGCACTCATTGCTCAGACAGTGCTGCCAAAAACATCCCTGTGCTTACCTTTTACCTAATGGGGCTTTTATCTCCACGTGCTAGACTCCCAGGGGTGAGATTGCTGAGTTGAAGGGTGTATGCATTTTTTTATTTCAATAGATGCTCCCGGACTGCTTTCCACCAATGCTATGCCACTTCACATTACCAGTCTCCCCACGCCTGAGAAAAAAAAAAGGTAAGAGGGATACATTTTTCCCACATCCCCAAGTCTGGCAGGGAATATCCCAAAGCATTAGCAGTGGTAGTATTTGGATGTTGGGACTACAGGTGTTTTCCTTCCCTTGATATTCTCTGGTTTTATTTTCCAGAGTTTTCCTTCCAAGAAGCAGAAAGCTGCACTGTGCTCTGTTTTAACCCGCCCCGCCCCACCCCATGCTGATTGCCCAGCAAGGGTTCCCCACAGGCTGCAGGACCTGGGGTTTACTCTGTCCCCAACACGAGGCTTCTGAAAGCCAGCTGTCCCGTCCCCTTGTGAACCTGTCACCTCATCCCAGCAGGTGGGAGACCTTAGAGGTCTGGCACACTGTCCGCTCATCCTAGGTCTCTGACAGTCGGCTCACTGAGGGTGTTCACGTGGAAGGTGCACAGTGCTCTGGTGGAAAACGTCTAGATTCAGAAGCAGACAGATGTGGGATCGAATCATAGTTACACATGGGGGCTTTTCCAGGTCATGTAACATCTGTGAACCTCAGCTTCCTTGTCTGTAAAATGGGCACAATAAAACAAGTACATCACAAAGTTGTTAAGGGCAAAGCACTCAATATTTATAAATGATTGGAGAATCGTCAGCACATAGTATACCATGTGATGGTTTATCAAATAAATAACTCCTGCCCCATAGCATCGCTGCCTGATAATGTGCACTGACGTGCTTCTCAGCACTCGGTTGTTCAGAATCTACGCATATGGAGTGCGGGCTGCTAAGGAAGTACCTGAGGGACTCAGTGCCCCCCTCTGCATTTCCCCTGCCCTGTGCCACCGTGGTCACTATGCTTAGACGGCACCACAGTGGTGTCTGGTTTTGTTGTCTGCATCTCCGCTCTTCTAGTGCCCACTACCAGATCTGGCTTCATGGGCTGCACTCGGAAAGGCCCTGCACTTGGTTCATGCTCTGCTGTCACCATCTTGAAATTCTGGGACAAGGGGTTTGCATTCTTATTTTGCACTAGTTCTGCAAATTATACAGCTGGCCCTGCCCAGCGCAGTGTCTGGCATAAAGTGAGCCCCCAATAGCTGTGGGTTAAAATAAAGTGAAACCCAAACCAGTTGCCATTGAGTGGACTCTAACTCGCGGCGACCTCACGCGTGTCAGAGGGGAACTGTGCTCAGTAGTGGCCAATGTTTTGGAACTAGGTCATCAGGTCCTTCTTCTGAGGATCCTCTGGATGGACTTGAACCTCCAGCCTTTCGGTTAACAGCCAGGCGTGTTAACCATTTGCACTATCCAGGGACTGCTAGGATACAGTAGTTACCTGCCGATTAAGTAAATTAGTTAGTTAATTAAATTAATTAAATCAGTTCCTATTACAACATGTATTGTTGTTTTCATTGTTAATTGCTGTCGAGTCGATTCTAGCTTATTAACCATTTGCACCACCTAAAAAAAAAAAAACCAGCTGCCGTTGAGTCGATTCTGACTCATAGCGACCCTGTAAGACAGAGTAGAACTGCCCCATAGAGTTTCCAAGGAGTGCCTGGTGGATTTGAACTGCCAACCTTTTGGCTAGTAGCCGTAGTAGCACGTAACCACTACACCACCAGAGACTCCAAAATAAAGTAAACCAAATAATAAATAAGATACTTCTCCGCCTTCTAAGAGCTCATAATCGCATTGGGACAAAAGTGAAGGAAACTCTGGGGTGCACTAAGACCTCCACACAGCTCATGGAGTGGTAGTTACAAGCCTGGGCTTGGAGTCCAACAAGCCTGGGCTCAGACCCCAGCGTGTAATGCTCGACAAATTGTTTGAACTCTCGGAGCTTCAGTTTCCTCAGCTGAAAACTGAGCTAGGACTACAAGCTCAGCGAGTTCTGGAAGGCAGCTCTAAGGCTCCACCGTAGGCTTTGGGTGGGGGAGACGGTGCGGGAGTATGAGTGTCATCTTTCTGAGCTGTGGTTAGAGCTGGGCTTGAGCAATGACTGCCCTGGGCCCTGAGTTCATGGAAAGCCCCTGACCTGGTCCTGGTACGCCTTTATCAGCCTTATTGCAGCTACTCACTGGGGGACTCTCATGTGGGTCCCTTACAGTGAAACACAGGTTTCCCTTGGCCGCAGGGTAACAGCCCTTCCTGCCCAGTAGAGCCTGACAGCATAGAGAAGCTGGATGAGAGCCTGAGAGTGGTCACAGGACAGTATTAACCGAGTCCATGGTTCCAGGAAGTCCCCTGATATGACACCCTGGCCACTCCCTCCCACCCTTATGTCCCAGGGCCAAACCCCTCCCTGTAGCACCTTCTCATCTCCTTGACTCTCCTTCCTCCAGCCCTCCAGCATGGCTCCAGAGGAAGGTGACATCAGGGCGGTCGGGGTGCTGCTGGATCCACAGTTGCCAGCTTAGTGGAGTCCTGCAGAGAGCAGTAGGGTGCCCAAGTGACTTCCAACATTTCAAAAACCTTAGAGGGAGAGCCATGTGTTGACCTAAGCTTAGGCCTCACTGTGAGGCCAGCCAGAAGCCCAAGGACTGAGATTCGGGTGAAACCATCCAATTCCATGAGCAGTCAAGGGCATGGTGAACTAGTCAGATTCCCCGAGATTTCTGCTTAAACAAACAAAAAAAAGATGGGAAAGTGAACACATTTGGCAGACACAACTTTCCACGTCAGGGGTCCATGGTGGTTCAAAATAATAAAAGGGGCTCTTACATGGAGTCCCTGTGTAATGCAAAGAGTTAATGCACTCGACTGCTAATCAAAATGTTGGCAGTTTGAGTCCACTCAGAAGCACCTCAGAAGTAAGGCCTGGCAACCCACTTTGAAAAAAATCAGCCACTGAAAACCATACGGAGCACGGTTCTGCTCTGACACACTTGGAATCACCACGAGTCGGAAAGGACTCCAGGGCAGCTGGTTTAGTGACGGACAATTTCGAGTATGTTGGCCTGAACAGCCTTACTAAGAACTTGGAATTCAGTTGTGCTTCCTGTCCTGGGTCCCTCTCAGCTCCATCCCCGTGCCCACCCATCCTCGCCTCCTTGCTTTCCCCTGTCTTCATCTCTCCTCCCCGAATCCTGCCCCAGGAAGGCACTGTCTTCTCTCAGGGCCAATCTTCAGAGGATCTTCCCTGTACTAGACAAGAGGCTTAATGAAGGCTCTGCCTAAAAGTTACCCAGGGCTTCCCAGCTCTTGCCCCTCCCCTCCTCCTCCTGACCCCCACCCCAAACTGTGAGTCTCCCTGCTGGGTCGCCGTGAAGACAAGCAGTTTACTAACTCAAGGTTGAAGAGGGAACTCACATCCCGGGTGTCAATGAAATTTATGAGTCACAGATATCATAGGACCCTGTTTTCGTTCGGCTTCATTCACCACTTCCTTTCTGCATATTCATTTCTCCCAGCTTATCTGCTCTCTTGGAGCCCTGCCCGCCATTCCTTTCCCTGATACTGTGATATCTCTAACAGGCTAAAGCACTCAACGCTGTGATTGCCTTGGAGTTGGCTCACTCAAGCACTCACAAGTTACCCTCTGCGGCTAATCAAATGTCAAAACAACCTCCCCCAGCGATTTGGAGGAGCTTGGTGACAGGAAGACATTGGCCACCAAGTGTTCAGAACAGGCCACGTTTGTTTGGTGGCAGGCAGCAAGACCAGTTTCCATCAGGTTGCATTCCTGGTGGCAGTGAGCATTTGGCTTTTCCTGGGAAGCAGCTGCTCTGTGGTTGCTGGGGTTTGGAACCATTTTCTTCTTCCTTTTGAAGGCACTGATATGCTCCATGCTGATGGTCGGCCGGGTTGTGGTTAAGGGTTTTTCTTTGAAGAAAATGTTGCAAGGCCTCGGAACCATAGCGGCAACAGTGGTTAGAGGGAAGTGAGTGCATCTAGAAGCTGTTCCCAGCTCTGCTGCAAGAGTGCCTTGGACAAGTCACAGACACTCTGACCTTCTGTTTTTTCTTCTGGGCATTGGATTAAATAGTCCTAAGGTCCTTGAACCAGAAGGTGATTTGGCTGTACACTGCACCTTACAGTTTAAACAACACTTCCATGCTTGTTACTTCATCTGATGTTCACAATAACCCCGTGAGTTGAGCCAAGAGAGGGATTATTTTCTCCACTTTATAGCGAAATGACTTGCATTTACCCACCCCGAATATGATGGATTTGAGCCTTCCTTCTTCGTGGTCTGGCCTCCTCCTTGTGGTCCGGGCTTGTTACACATTCTCATGCTGACAGGGAAGACTCCATGACCCAAGCCACCCTCCACCCCCTTCGTCTGTGCGTAGGAGCTTTGGTTCAAGCCAGAATTCAGGGATCCTTAGTTCGCCTCATTTGAAAAAATGAGACCCAGTGGTGGAAGTGAAGGGACCTTCCTAAGGTCACACTAGCGAGCACTCCGGAGTCGCCTGACCCAGAACCCAGAGCCATCCCTCCCCGCTGTTGCCATCTGTACCACCAGGGCAAGAACCTGCCCCTCCTGCCTATGCTAAGGATGGGCCTCTAGAGATCAAGAGGGGGAAACCAGCAAGTTCTGAGCACAGTCGAGATGTTACCATCATGTCATCACTATCCACACTGCCTGCCATGGGACTTGCCCTGGCATCCTCTTTGGGCTGATGCACCAAAAGAGGTCAGGACGGGATAATTAGGGCACAACTCCCTGCCCCCTCACCCCACATGTCTCCCAAATGCTCCACAATCCCACCAGCACAAATTATCTTCTGGGCTTACGAAAGCCCTCCAGATTTCTGCAGGAGCCAAGCCCTCCCCCACCCCACCCCTCCCAGGCCTCCCTGTGATGATCTGCTCCATTACCTCCCCCACGCCCAGCCTGTGCTGGTGGCAACCATAGGATGCAGGGCCCCCGGGCCACAGGGCGTGGAAGGTCCTCTTCCTCCAGTCTACCTGGCAAACGCTGACGCTTAAGGCTCAGCTCAGTTGTCTCCTCTCCCACATCTCCCCTGACAGAGGTGGATATTTCCTTTTCTCATTCCCATAACACTTTGAAAAAACTTCTGTGCGAGCCGTGAGCACTTATGCGGTGCTTACCTGTCTACAGTGCTGGCCTCTGTCAACTGGGAGCTCCTCGAAGGCGGGGGCTGTATCATATTCCTCTCAGTGTCTTCAGTGCCTGGACCAGGCTTGGGCTCAGTGGCCTTGCACGGGAGGGAGGGAGGGAGAGAAGGAAGGGAGAGGAAGGACACGCTAGTACTGCCATCAGGCTGACCCGCGCTGAAACCTGGCTCTACCATTTACCAATCTGCCATCTGAACCTCTCTGAACCTCAGTTTCTCCATCTATAAATGGGACGGTGAGGGTTCCTACCTTATCAGGTTGCTGCCAGGATGAAAGGGAATAAACCATGGAAGGAGTTTGGCACATCACACGCGGAACCAGGAACCATTATTAGTACTGGGGAATTCCTTGCGAGGTGCCACGTGAGCTCACAAGAAAGCCCCAGGGTCTCCACACCGTTTGCAGGAAGCGCCCAGAGGAGCTGGCAGCTGTCTTCTTCGGCTGCCCTTCTTCTCCAACCCCAGTCGGAAAACCCCTTTGTCAGGTTGCCCCAGACAGGCAAAGCTGTTTTCTTTTCCCTTGTTTACACAGGGAAGACCTGGCCGAGGAGCCTCGGGCTGGGCCTCCAACTCTGCTAAGTGCAAACACAGGGCTGTGTGTTTTGGGCCCCTCTGAAGGGCTGTTTCTAGTGAGAGACCAGGTTTTGAAATACTTCACTCCTTGTTTGTCCTCGGATGCCTGCGCACTCACATGTCTCTCAAGGCCTGTGTTCAGAGCGGCTCAGGGTTTTGTGTGGTTGTAGAATTGTGTCCTGGTGTGGGAACATGATAGCCACAGTCCCTGGGCTGGGCCTGCAGGAGCCGCTTGGGGTGGAAGAGGGGACCACTGTCCTCGGGGGAGTGTGGACAAAGGCTCCTAGAGTTGCTCCAAGGCAGCACATGACACAAGCCAAGAGCACAGGAAAAGGAGCTGCCTGGGGATGTATCTGCATAAACACCGGGCTCCCTGCGCCTTCGTCAGCCCCTCCCTCCTCCTCACAAAACCCCCACCTCTCTACCCACACCACTTCTTGTCCTGCCAAGAACCAGGCAGGGAGGAACCCAAGTTCATTTCAGCTGCGGCCTCTAAGGAGCTGTCTAGCCCAGCTGCCCCGGGCAGAGCAAGAGAGGAGACAAGGCTGGTGGGACAGGACCCCTGCAGGTTTGGAGGAGGGTTCGGCCTGCTGCTCCAGGAGAAGGAGCCTCTGTGGCCCCTAGTGTTTTATACTCCCTGTTCACACGAACCCTTGCAACTGTCTCCTGAGGAGGGTGGTGCCATCCCCATTTCACAGATGAAGAAATTGATGCTAGGTTAGATTGGGCTTCTTGCTCAAAGGCAAGAACCCTGATAGAAGCTCCTTGAGGCCACTTCCGTGTGGGATTAGTCTTTTTCAGAGCATGGCCCCGTGACTTCTCTTACATGCAGAGGCTCTTAGGAAGTGTTTGCTGAGAGCATGGGGGCAGGGCTTACAGAGAAGGGTGCTTGGAGGAAGCCATCTGCATTCCTTCCCCAGGACTGCTGTCACAAATTACCACAAACTGGGAGGCTCAAAAGAACAGAAACTTATTCCCTTTCAGTTCTGAAGGCCAGAAGTCTGAAATCAAGGTGCCAGCTGGGGCACGCCCACCTCTGAAAGCTCTAGAGGAGAATCTTTCTTTGCCTCAGCCAGCTTCTGGTGGCCCTGAATGTTCCTCAGCCTGTGGCTGCGTAACTCCAATCTCTCTATCCCTTTCTTCATGTGACCTTTTCCTTTCTATGTCTCTGTGTGTCCAAATCCCCCTCTACTTTCTCTTATGAAGACACCAGTCATTGGATTTAGGGCCCAGGATGATGGTATCTTGAGATCCTCAACTAATTACATCTGCAAAGATTCTGTTTCCAAATAAGGGCACATTCTGAGGTTCTGGGTGTACGTAAATTTTGGGGTACACTATTCAACCCAAAAAACCCTGGTAGCATAGTGGTTGAGAGCAATGGCTGCTAACCAAAAAATCGACAGTTCAAAGTCCCCAGGTGCTCCTTGGAAACTCTACGGGGGCAGCTCTACTCTGTCCTATAGGGTTGCTATGAGTCAGAATTGATGGCAACGGGTTTGGTTTGCTTTGGTTTTTTATTCAGCCCACAACACTTGCACAAAAGCATCAAGGTGGGGATGTCTGGGTCAAATTCAGAGGCTGATGGGAAGCCTATTTTGGCCAAAGAGGAAAGAGATGGGGGAGATGAAGACACCAGGGCCAGCAGGGGCTGACTGTAGAAGGCTTCCACCCCTCCTTATACTGAGCTGTAGTGATGTGCCCAGGGGCCATCAGCAGACTAGACAGCCAGTAAATAATGATTGAGTACCTTGGGCATGCCAAGCACTGCGCAGGCCCTGAGGACTGTGAGATTACCCCTGCTGTCAAGCAGGATACAGGTCTAGAGGGAGGGCAGAGAAGTGCATTGATTTATTTCACAAGGCACGCACATGGGCTCCCTCAAGGGAAACGGATTTCCAAAGCTCGTGCACTAGAGCTCACGTGCATTCCCCACAGTAACAGCCATCATTTCAGGCCTCCAGTCGGAACCTACTGACCCTTAGTTTGCATATATTGTTGTTGTTAGCTGCCATCGAGTGGGCCCCCAACTCATGGCGACCCATACACAAAGCTGCCTGGTCCTGTACCAGCCCCACCATCAGCTGCGGATCAAACTGCTGTGATTCACAGGGTTTTCATTGGCTGATTTTCAGTAGATCACCAAGCCTTTCTTCCTAGTCCATCTTAGTCTGGAAGCTTCAGCATCATAAAAAGAAGAAAACAAACAAACAAACCTGTTGCCTTCGAGTCGATTCTGATTCTTAGCGACCCTACAGGACCCAGTAGAACTGCCCCATAGAGTTTCCAAGGAGCGGCTGGTGTATTCCAACTGCTGAGCTTTTGGGTAGAAGCCAAGCTCTTAACCACTGCACCTCAAGGGCTTCAGCGTCACAGCACCATGCAAGCCACCACTGACCAATGGGTAGTGGCTGCAGGTGAAGTGCTTAGGCAGGGAACCGAACCTGTGGAAGGTGAGAATTCTACCCCTGAACCACCACTGCCCCCTCAGTTTCCATATAGTCCCAACAAGCTGAGTGACTGGTTTACCAACCCCAGGCAGATTGAAAGCTCTCATTCAAACTGGTGTGGCACATGGGAAGCAAGGACATGGACAACAGGGAGACGTTGCTAGAAATCAACCACGTAGAAGAGGACCAAACAACCAAAACGAGGAGGACGGAAGAGCCCCAAATGAAAAAGCTGGCTAGGCTAGTCTCACGAAGGAGGGCTTTGGGACAAGACAAAGCTGGGTGTCCTGGCTCTACCACCTCCTAGCTAAGTGAGAGTGGACAAGTTCCTTGTACTCTAAGGCTCATTTTCCCCTCCCAAAAATCAGGTTTAAGACCACCAGATAGTGGCAAGAATTTAAAGGAGAGTATTATTTTTTTTTATTATTAGTGGAGTGTTGGGCTGCCAATCAAAAGGTTGGCAGTTCGAATCCACCAGCCGCTCCTTAGAAACCCTATGGGGCAGTTCTACTCTGCCTATAGGCTTGCTGTGAGTTGGAATCAACTGGACAGTAATGGGTTTGGCTTAGTTTTGATATTCTTAATAGCAATGAGCCCTGGTGGTGCAGTGGTTAAAGCACTTGGCTGCTAACCAAAAGGTTGGCAGTTCAAACCCACCAGCTGCTCCACAGGAGAAAGATGTGGCAGTCTGCTTCCATAAAGATTTGCAGCCTTGGCTGAGGGACCCAATTGCTGGGCTGAGGGCTGTGGGGACCATGGTCTTAAGGAACATCTAGCTGAATTGGCGTAACATCATTTATAAAGAAAATGTCCTACATTCTACTTGGTCAGCAGTGTCTGGGGTCTTAGACGCTTGTGAGCAGCCATCTAAGATACTCCACTGGTCTCACCCCATCGAGAGCAATGGAGAATGAAGAAAACCAAAGATTAGTCCAAAGGACTAATGGACCACAGCTACCACAGCCTCCGCCAGACTGAGTCCAGCACAACTAGATGGTGCCCGGCTACCACCACTGACTGCTCTGACAGGGATCGCAGTAGAGAGTCCTGGACAGAGCTAGAGAAAAATGTAGAACGAAATTCTAACTCACAAAAAAAGACCAGACTTACTGGCCTGAGAGAGACTGGAGAAATCCCAAGAGTATGGCCCCACACACTCTTTTGGCTCAGTAATGATGTCACTCCCAAGTTTCACCCTTCAGCCAAAGATTAGACAGACCCATAAAACAAAATGAGACTAAAGGGGCACACCAGCCTAGGGGCAAGGACTAGAAGGTAAGGAGGGGACAGGAAACCTGGTAATAGGGAACCCAAGGTCGAGGAGCTAGAGTGTTGACATGTCGTGGGGTTGGTAACCAATGTCACAAAACAATCTATGTACTAATTGTTTAACGAGAAGCTAGTTTGTTCTGTAAACTTTCATCTAAAGTACAAAAAAAAAAAAAAAAGATTTACCACCATGGAAACCCTATTGCTGTGAATTGGAATCGAATCCTTGGCAATGAGTTTGGTATGGTTTTATTCTTAATAGCCAAAAGATGGGACAGCCCAGATGCCCATCAGCATATGAACGGATATACCAAATGGTATGTGCTGACAATGGGCGTCACTCAACCACAATAAGGCATGAAGTCCTGATACACGTGAAAATGTGGATGAACCTCAAAAACACAAACAGCATTCTACAACCCCATTAGTGCTGAATATTCAGAAGGGGTAAATCTATGAGACAAAAAGCAGATGGGTGGCTGCCAGGGGCTTAGGGGGCCTGGAGAGGAGGGAATGGGGAGTGATGCCTAATGGGTGCAGGGTTTCTTTTTGGGTTGGAGAAAATGTTTTGGAACTAGATAGAAGTGGTGGACACACAACATTGTGAATGCACGGAATAAATGCCACCGAATTGTTCACTTTAAATGGTCGGCTTTATGTCATGTAAATACCACCTTAATTTTTTAAAAAAACAAACAAAAGGATTAAAGATGAGGCATGCGGACCACCGGCTGGACGTCTGATGCAGGGGTAGTCACTTGTATTGCAATTTTCTTTTATTATTGGGGGAAACAACTCAACATGCCCTAGGACAGCAGCTCTCAGACTTGTCTACACATTGGAGTCATCTGGGGAGCTTTAAAAAACACTCATGCCTGGGCCCACCCCCAGAGGTTCGGAATTAAATGGCCTGGGGTGGCACTGGGCATCAGGGTTTTTTAAAGCTCTGCAGATGATTCTCGCCACAGCCAGGCAGGGCTGAGAACCATCACCCTAGAGCTAGTTGTAACCCAACCCAACCCAGAAACGGATGTTGGTACCCTAATAATCAGGGCTACAGAGAAGGAACTAGATCTCTGCCTGCGTATCCAGGGTCTGAAAGCAGAGAAACAACTTTTAGAAAGCTTCCTATCAAGATGGTTAATCTTTTTAAGCTTTGGCTCTTAATCTTTTTAAGCTTTTGGCTCTTAAAGTTCAATTATCTGGAAAACTCTCTTATGTGGAACTCCTCATTCCCGAATGACACTGGCTAAATGAGGTGTTACGGTTATACAGATTTTCAAATTAGAGTCTTTCTGATTCTTCACCCAGAAAAAAAAAAAAAATTATCCAGAGGCTTCGCTTTGAAGCACACACTCGCTGTCCAGCTCCTTAGGCAGCAGGGCACTGGGTACAGTGTGCCCTGGGAAAGGGTTTCCTGGTACCATGGGAAGAGTTTCGCTTTGAGCCCTGGCTGGCTGAAGCCATGTGCACGTTCCCATGTTGCCTTGGCTCCTGAGGGCCATTTAAGCCCAGTTATGCACGAAATAAGGAATCCAGGTAGTGCAACAGTTAGGCACTTGACTGCTAACTGAAAGATTGGCAGTTCGAACCCACCCAGCAGCACCACAGAAGAAAGGCCTGGCAATCTGCTTCTGTAAAGATTACAGCCTAGAAAACCCTATGGGGCAGTTCTACTCTGTCACGTGGAGTCGCTAAAGAGTTATAATGGACTGGAAGGCACCCAACAACAACAGGCATGAAACAACAAGCACCCTCCTCGCCCACATCAAATAACCGCATCCGGACACACCGGGAGACCCACCGTCTCTACCCATTTTGCAGAGCACATAACTCCATGAGAGTATGTTCCAATGATTACTTTGATAAAGAATAAAAATAAAGAATTTGCTTCCCTTTTTTTTATTAGCTCACTTTTCACTAGAGGAAGAAGAAAACAAAAGGTGCTTTGAATATTAAAATCTCATCTTGTTCATAAGGATCCCACACAGCAAAACCCAGGAACAGAACGTCTATTTATGAGTTGTCCCTACCTAAATAAGGGAGAGAGAATGGAAAGCCAGGGCCACTTCTCAGAGACCTCTGCAGCTGCCATTGTTATATAGTTGTTACTTGTTTGTTGTCCGTTCTCCCCACTGGAATAGAGGCACTGAAAGAGAAGGGACTGTCCATTTATTCTATCTCCGGGCCCTAGAACAGTGCTCGGTCAATAACCAAATCAAACCAAACCCACTGCCGTCAAGTTGACTCTGACTCATAGCGACCCTATAGGACAGAGTAGAGCTGCCCCATAGGGTTTCCAGCGAGTGGCTGGTGGATCTGAACTGCCGACTTTTTGGTTAACAACCATACCTCTTAACCAGTTCACCACTAGGGCTCCACCTGGTGAATAGCAGGTGCATAATAAACACTTATGGAATAAAAATGATCCTTGAATTGATCCTGGTATTTGTTAAGTTCCAATTCGAAGTTCTAGTACACACTACCAGTTACCAATTGCCACTGAGTCGATTTCAACTCATGGCGACCCCGTATGTGTCAGAGAAGAACTGTGCTCCATAGGGTATTCAATGGCTGATTTTTCAGAAGTAGATTGCAAGGTCTTTCTTCCGAGGCACCTCTGGGTAGACTCGAACTGCCAACCTTTTGGTTAGCAGCTGAGCACCTTAACAGTTTGCACCACCCAGACTCCTAGGATCCAGTAGTTACCTGCTAATTACTTAAATTAGCAAGTTAATTTAATTAATTAAATCTGTTCCTATTAGAGCACGTATTATTTTTGTTGTTGTTAGTTGCCGTCAAGTCAATTCCCGCTCATGGTGACCCCATGTGTGTAGAGTAGAAGAGATTCCAAAGGTTTTCAAGTCTGTGACCTTTCGAAAGCAGATCGCCAGGCCTATCTTCCAAGGTGCCTTTGGGCGGGTTTGAACCACCAACCTATGGGCTAGTAGTTGAGTGCTTAACCACATTCTCCATCTAGGACTCCACAATATGCATTAGGCACCGTCTATCTGCTAGGTGCTTTGTTATACACTGCGTGGCTATAAGGGTGATGGAAAGATGTTCTCACCCCCACAGAAGTAGAAAACAGTGAATAGTGGCAGAAATAGAAATTGAAGACAGACTACAAGGAGGGATAAGATCCATAGTAGAGTTTTTCACAACATGGAGCAAGGTTCCGGAATAGGGTGTAATTAATTCTGTGCAGGCAATCAAGGAGTCTTCAGGAAGAGGTGACTTTTGAGCTGGGCCTCTGCAGGATAAATAGGGTGTCCATGGATGGAAAAGGTAGACAGGCTGACACAACAACTGAAACAAAGGCAGGAGACAGGAGGATACCGAGCATTTTAAAGGAGGTTCAGCGAGGTTGGAATGTAATAGACACGAAGGCAGAAGTAAGACATTTGCCTGTAGACGTGGAGTGTGGAAGACTTCAGTATGTGTTTCCCGTAGGCCAGGGGGAGCCAAGGCATGTGGTCCGAAAAGGGAGTGATTTAGGAAGATCAAGTTCCAGGAGCACAGGGAGCAGGAGCCCAGGAGGCAATTTCCAAAAGAGTGTAGGCTAGAGCTTTTGGGGCGGCTTGCGTGGGAGTGGAAAGAGCCATGTGAGAAGAAGAAGTGGGTGCCAGGGACAGCACGAGGAGATGGGGGCTCACACAGGGAAGACGGGATGGACAGGAGGCTCTGAGTTGGGTGGTGGACGTGGTGAGCTGAGGAGGCTGAGGCGTTCCAGGTGGACATGGCAAGGTAAGAGAAGTTCAAGAGAGAGATCAGGGCCAGAAATAGAGATGGAAGAAGGGAAAGTTAGGGAAAATGAATCGCTTGGGAGAGAATGGTGACCAAGAAGAGGAAAGGAGTAAGGAAGGGCCCAGGGGATTTCTGTGATGGCGACGCTCAATCACACCTACACAGTGGATTCCCTTAAAGAGGTTTAAAGTCAAAGGCCCCCGTTTCAGAGGAGTCTGACTCGACTGGGCTGGAGTGAGAACCAGCCTTGGTGTTTTTTAAAACAGTGGTTGTCAATCTTGGCTGCATGTTGGAATTACCTGGGGAGCTGCAAAAAATACTAATGCCTGGGTCCCGTGCCCAGGGACTCTCATTGAATTGGTCTGGGGTAAGGCCAGGACATCCAGAGTTTTAAGCACTCCGTGATTGTGTGTTGCTATGACGCTAAACAGGTTTCAGCAGGGCTTCCAGACTAAGACAGACCGAGAAGAAAGGCCTGGCCAACTACTTCCAAAAATCAGCCAATGAAAAACCCAGGTATCCCAATGTTCAGATCTGCAACCAGTCATGGGGATGGCACAGGACCAGGCAGCATTCCATTTCATTTTGCATAGAGAATCCACAGTATAGCCAGTATTCACCCAGTTGAGATTATTCCAGCCAAAAGGAAAAAGAAAAATTTCAGAACGTGCCACTCTGGTGCTCTAGACTCTTCAGTGGCTCGCCATTGCCCTCCGGATAAAATCCAGCAGGAGAGAAGGAGAGCCAAGAGACCCCAGAGCCTCAGAAGCTCAGGGAAGAGGTCAAGTACTGCAGGAAATGGTAGGGGCTGGCACTAAGAGGTCGCGGGCAGGCAGTGTGCTGGAGTGGCTGGACCTGCTGCAAGGGCCACCCTGTGCGTCTCTCCCATCTGCGTTCAGTGACCTCGCTTGGTAGCTTGAAATCAGCCAGGGTGAGAAGATGTATACAGGAAATCCGCAAATGCTGCAAATCAGGATCCAAGTCAGTTTTCCCCCCGGAGAGCCGGTCGTTATACATTTACCGGGACCCATTGTTTTCATGTTTGGCTCAGACTTTGTGGAGCCAGCCAGGGTGTAGAGGCTACCAAGGGAGCCCCAGCCTGTGACAAGGGATTGTCCTTTAAGCTCGGAGTTTTTAATCCATGCATCTCCCATTCCAGGACCAGCTTCATCCCAGACTAGGAAACCAGTTGCCGCGGAGTCAAATTTGACTCAAGGCAACCCCGGGTGCATCAGAGTACGGCTGTGCTCCATAGTGTTGTCAATGGCTGAGCTTTCAGAAGAAGTAGAACCAGAAAGCTCCTTAGAAGTGAGGATGGTGAAACTTCGTCTCGCTTACTTTGGACATATTATCAGGAGGGACCAATCCCTGGAGAAGGACGTCATACTTGGTAAAGCAGAATGTCAGTGGGAAAAAAAAGAAAACCCTCAACAAGATGGATTGACACAGTGGCTGCAACAATGGGCTCAAACATAGCAACAGTTGTGAGGATGGCACAGGACCAGGAAACGTTGTTTTATTACATGTAGGGTCGCTGTGAGTCAGAACCAACTCAACGGCACCTAACAACAACAACAAGATCACCAACCCTTTCTTCCAAGGTACCTGGCATGGGTTGAATTGTGTCCCCCCAAAATATCTGTCAGCTGAGCTGGGCCATTATTCTCGGCTTTGTGTGATTGTCCACCATTTTATGCGATTTTCCTGTATGTTGTAAATCCTATCGCTACGATGTAATAAGATGGATTAGTGGCAGTTATATTGATAAGGTCTACAAGATTAGGTAGTGTCTTAACTCAATCTTTTTTGAGATATAAAACAGAAAAGTGAGTGGAGAGACACAGGGACCTCGTACCATCAACAAGGCAGCACCAGGAGCAGAGCATGTCCTTTGGACCTGAGGTTTCTGCACTGAGATGCTCCCAGACCAAAGGAACACTGATGACAATGACCCTCCTCCAAAGCCGACAGAGAGAGAAAGCCTTCCCCTGGAGGTGATGCCCTGAATCTGGACTTGTAGCTACCAGGCGGTGAGAGAATAAATTTCTCTTGTTAAAGCCGTCCGCTTGTGGTATTTTTGTTATAGCAGCACTAGATGACTAAGACAGTGCCTCTGAGTGGACTTAAACCCCCAACCTTTTGGTTAGCAGCCAAGAACGTTAACGTTTTGCATCTCCCAGGGACCCCTAGCTCTATTCCTGGAGGCTCATAATTTCTAGCCTGGAAACAAGCCCTCCATGCCCTCAGCCTAAGCCTTTGCTCTCCTGTCTTCCCAGCATCTTTCCTGCTCCAGGGCCCCTGCTGCCCCAGGTAGGCCAGAGCAACAAACACCAGTTGGGCCCTGCTCTGTGCTGGGGCCCAGACGGACCACAGAGACTATAAAAGCTGGCCTTGGCACTCAAGGCCCCTCAAGGACTCATTCCACTGGAAAAGCAAGCGCTGAAGGCAAATAGTATAAAGACCATGGAAGAAGTGGATGACAGACTAAGTCAGAAATTAGGGGATATCAGTATCACACCCAGAATTGTCAACCAGGTGTGCTCTAGATGTTGAGAGCCAGCACAGAGCAGTCCTCTCACACTGAAGGTCAGGGAGGCCCTGAAGAAGGGGTGGGACTTAGTGGGGGGCAGGTGAGCATTGGCAGGTGAATATAAAGAAGGTATCAGTCCCTCAGTTATCCACAGTCACCTCATAAGAGGGTATGGGGCTCCCCCCTTTTTTGTATTGCCCAAAAAACATTTCCGTGTTGCTTTATATTTACAAACCATGTGAGTCTTCAAATTCACTTACATTTTTAAACTCTCATCACCTAAGTGCTTCAGGTGAGTAGCCCTACCTCTTATTCTCTAGGCCTTGTAAATATTTCCCTGGCTCCCTGCTAATAGTTCCCCTGAGCCCTCTAGGACATGGTTATAGCAAAGACTCGGCCTCCTTACTGGACCTAGTAAGGCTGGAGGAATTCCCAAGACGGTTGCCTTGAGTTATTCTTCAAACCTTGAATCGAAATTATCCCCTGAAGTCACCTTTAAACCAAGTAACAGTTTAGTTCAAGTCAAGATCATCACCCTTGAGTATTGCATTCTTTTAAACAAAATTACTTATATGAGACCAAATGAACAGCAGCTATTTTAAAGCATAAGCGAGAAGGTTGGAGGCCAGGGAGTTTAAATAAATGGGAGTGAAACAACTATTTTTTTAGGTGGTGTCAAGTCAGTTTCAACTCATAGTGAGCATGTATACGACAGAACGAAATACTGCCTGGTCCTGTGCCATCCTCACAATCATTGTTATGCTTAAGCCCATTGTTGCAGCCACTGTGTCAATTCATCTCACTGAGGGTCTTCCTATTTTTGCTGACCCTCTACTTGTCCTTCTCCAGGGACTGATCCCTCCTGATAACCTGTCTAAAGTATGTGAGACATAGTCTCGTCATCGTTGCTTCTAAGGAGCATTCTGGTTGTCCTTCTTCCAAGACAGATTTGTTCATTCTTTTGGCAGTCCATGGTGTATTCAATATTCTTCGCCAGCTCCACAATTCAAAGGCATCAGTTCTTCCATCTTCTTTACTCATTGTCCTGCTTTAGCATGCCTGTGAGACAACTGAAAACACCATGGCTTGGGTCAGGTACACCTTAGTCTTCAAGGTGACATCTTTGCTCTTTAATACTTTAAAGAGGTCTTTTGCAGCAGATTTGCCCAATGTAGTGTGTCCTTTGATTTCTTGACTACTGCTTCCATGGATGTTGATTGTGCATCCAAGTAAAATAAAATTCTTGACAACTTCAATCTTTTCTCCATTTATCCTGATGTCACTTATTGGTCCACTTGTGAAGATTTTTGTTTTCTTTATGTTGAGGTGTAATCCATACTGAAGGCTGTAGTCTTTGATCTTCTTCAGTAAGTGCTTCAAGTCCTCTTCACTTGCAGCAAGCAAGGTTGTGTCATCTGCATAACTCAAGTTGTTAGTCTTCCTCCAATCCTGATGCCTCATTCTTCTTCATATAGTCTAGCTTCTCTGATTATTTGCTCAGCATACACATTGAATAAGTATGGTGAAAGGATACAACCCAGACACATGCCTTTCCTGACTTTAAACCACACAGCATCCCCTTGTTCTATTCGAACCATTGCCTCTTGATCTGTGTACAGGTTCCTCATGAGCACAATTAAATGCTCCAGTATTCCCATTCTTCACAATGTTATCTATAATTAGTTACGATCTGCACAGTCGAATGCCTTTGCATAGTCAACAAACACAGGTAAACATCCTTCTGGTATTCTCTGCTTTCAGCCAGGATCCATCTGACATCAGCAATGATATCTCTGGTTCCATGTCCTCTTCTGAATTCGGCTTGTATTTCTGGCTATTCCCTGTTGATATACTGCTGCAGCCACTTTTGAATGATCTTCAGCAAAATTTTACTTGTGTGTGATATTAATGACATTGTTCGATAATTTCTGCATTCAGTTAGGTCACCTTTCTTGAGAATAGACATAAATATGGATATCTTTCAGCCGGTTGGCCAGGTAGCTATCTTCCAAGTTTCTTGGCATAGACGAGTGAGCCCTTCGAGCACTGCATTTATTTGTTGGAACATCTCAATTGGTATTCCATCAATTCCTGGAGCTTTGTTTTTTGCAAATGCCTTCAGTGCAGCTTGGACTTTTTCCTTCAGTACCATCAGTTCCTGATCATATACTACCTCCTGAAATGGTTGAAAGTCAACCAATTCCTTTTGGTACAGTGACTCTGCATTACTTTCATCTTCTTTTGATGTTTCCTGCATCGTTTAATATTTTCCCCGTAGAATAGAATCCTTCAATATTGCAAACCAAGGCTTGAATTTTTTCTTCCGTTCTTTAAGCTAAACATGTGCTGGTATTCAAATACCAGCAGGGTTACCCATGGCAGACAGGTTTCAACTGAGCTTCCAGACTAAGACAGGTTAGGAGGAAGGACCTGATGGAATACTGCTGAAAAGAATTAGCCAGTGAAAACCTTATGAATAGCAGCCAGACATTGTCTGATATAGTGCTGGAAGATGAGCCCCTCAGGTTGGAAGGCACTCAAAAGATGACCAGGGAAGAGCTGCCTCCTCAAAAGTAGAGTCAACCTTATTGACACGGATAAAGTCAAGCTTTCCGGACCTTCATTTGCTGATGTGGCATGACTCAAAATGAGAAAAAACAGTTGCAAACATCCATTAATAATTGGAACATGGAATGTACGAAGTATGAATCTAGGAAAATTGGAAATCATCAAAAATGAAATGGAAATCATAAAAATTGATATCCTAGGCATTAATGAGCTGAAATGGGCTGGTACTGGCCATTTTGAATTGGACAATCATATGATCTACCATGCCAGGAATGACAACTTAAAGAGGAATGGCATTGCATTCATCATCAAAAAGAACATTTTAAGATCCATTCTGAAATACAACACTGTCAATAATAGGATAATATGCATATGCCTACAAGGAAGACCAGTTAACACAACTATTATTCAAATTTACACACCAATCGCTAAGGCCAACAATGAAGAAATTGAAGACTTTTACCAACTTCTGCAGTCTGAAATTGATCAAACATGCAATCAGGGTGCATTGATAATTACTGGTGATTGGAATTCAAAAGCTGGAAACAAAGAAGAATAGGTAGTTGGAAAATATGGCCTTAGTGATAGAACTGATGCCAGAGAACACATGATAAAATTTTTCAAGACCAATGACTTCTTCATTGCAAATACCTTTTTCATCAACATAAACAGCGACTATACTCATGGACCTCGCCAGATGGAATATGCAGGAATCAAACTGACTACATCTGTGGAAAGAGACAATGGAAAAGGTCAATATCATCAGTCAGAACAAGGCCAATGGCCGACTGCAGAACAGACCATCAATTGCTCATATACAAGTTCAAGCTGAAGCTGAAGAAAATTAGAACAAGTCCACGAGAGCCAAAGTATGACCTTGAGTATATTCCACCTGAATTTAGAGACCATCCCAAAAATAGATTTGACACTTTGAGCACTGATGACCAAAGACCAGACGAGTTGTGGAATGACATCAAGGACATCACACATGAAGAAAGCAAGAGGTCATTAAAAAAAAAAGACCAAAATGGATGTCAGAAGAGACTCTGAAGCTTGCTCTTGAATGTCAAGTAGCTAAAGTGAAAAGAAGAAATGATGAAGTAAAAGAGCTGAACAGAAGATTTCAAAGGGCAGCTGGAGAAGACAAGGTAAAGTATTATAATGACATGTGCAAGGACCTGGAGATAGAAAACCAAAAGGGAAGAACATGCTCAGCATTTCTCAAACTGAAAGAACTGAAGAGAAAATCCAAGCCTCTCATGTGAAACAACTAGAACTTAAATAAGGAGAATGTTGACACAATGTGAAGAATGTCACCAATGTATGTCACTGATTATTATGCCTAGAAACTACTGAATGGAAGCCAGTTTTGGGTGTATATTTTCACCAAATATAAAAGTATTAAAAAAAAAAAAAAAAAAAAGGCCAGCCTCCCTGTTTATTTTGATCAGCAATCCTCATTCCTTCAAACCCAGGCTGGGCAGCAGGAGCAGATTATCCAATAGACAAGGTGGGGAACGATTTCACATTTTTCACCACATCAAAGATTCTGCTTCTAGGTATGGCTGGCATCTCTCTCTCTCCCAACCACACGGTGCCTTCCTACAGAATCAAAGCCTCTTTTCAAATGTACAATCCGTGTTAGGGGCGGATGACCCAGTAAGCAAGGTAAGCACGGGCTTACTTCCTAATCTGTAGTGAACAATTTCTCTACAGAAGATCTGGCAAGCGAGGTAAGCACCATGTTTACCTTGCCTATTGGATAATCCTGGTGGCGTAGCAGTGAAGTGCTACGGCTGCTAACCAAACGGCTGGCAGTTCAAATCCACACCGTGCTCCTTGAAAGCCCTATGGGGCAGTTCTATTCTGTCCTATGTGGTCGCTATGCATCAGAATTGACTCGATGGTGATGGGTTTGGTTTGTTTGTTTGTTTTTTGGATAACCCTGCCCTGCTGGACAGTGATGTGTAAACTCACCATTCAGCTGTAGCTGGCTTCCACACCAGCCCATTTGAAGTGCTCACATAGGAGAAATAAAGACTGGGCCATTTTTACAGAAGGCATTAATAAATTAGCATAGGTCCAGGAGTGGGTGACCAAGCTATACCCCTAAAACCATGTCATGGGAGGGAAGGCGAAGGCCTGGGGCTGGTGAGATTCTGACCCTGAGAGCTGACTTTGGAAGCTGGCAGAGCCACCACATGGACACGGAATCCAGCTTCTGTGTGGGCCATGGAGGGCAGAACATTCCAAAGAGTGGAGTGTCTACAACACAGGCACAGCTCAGCTCCAGGAAGGCTCCAGCTTTTAAAGCTGTCCAGTCTGCTTCCTGCCAAGGCCTCTGAAGGTGGTGAAAGCAAGGGCAGACTTCTCCCCACAGGCCGGAAACTAGTCAAAGATGGGCACCACTTCAAAGGACCATTGCCAACACATGGGGTGGGGTCCCCCAAGGCCCATGCCACTCCACCCCCAGCAACCAATATGGGCTAAAGCCACCCCCCTCCCAGGAGGTAGTCAAAAGGTGGCACCTTCTATGTGTTTATTTTACTTCTTCTGATGTGGCGCAGTGGTTAAGAGTTTGGCGTCTAGCCAAAAGGTCAGCAGTTCAAATCCACCAGGCGTTCTGTCCTATAGGGTCAGTACGAGTCGGATTCGACTCGATGGCAACGGTTTTGGATGTTAGATGGGAGAAAGATGTGGCAGTCTGCTTCTGTAAAGATTTACAGCCTTGGAAACCCTACTCTGTCCTAGAGGGTCACTATGAGTCAGAATTTACTCGATGGCAATGGGTTTTTGGTGTTAGAACTGAAGGCCCCTGGGTGGTGCAAATGATCTGCACTCGACTAACTAACCTAAAGGTTGATGGTTCAAACACATGCAGCGGTGCTATGGAAGAAAGGCCTGGAAATCTGCTTCCATAGAGATTACCCATTTCCGTAGGGTCAATTCCTACTCATATCAACCCTATGGGACAGAGTAGGACAGGAGAACTGCCCCCATGGGGTTTCCAAGGCTGTAATCTTTAGGGAAGCAGACAGTCACACCTTCCTCCTGGAGAGTAGCTGGTGGGTTCGAACCGTTGACCTTTTGATTAGCAGTCCAGGTGCTAAACCACTGCACCACCATGGCTCCTCCATAGAGATTACAGCCAAGAAAACCGTAGGAAGTAATTCTACTCTGCAACACATGGGATCACTGTGAGTTGGAATCAACTCGACATCAACAGGTTTGGTGTTTTGGTATTAGAATCTGGCCACATTTCTTCCTCCTGATCCTGAGATGCAAGATATCTATGAAGTGTGGACTCAGAAGAGGCCACACCGAGACATAAATGACCCAGTAATCCCACTCCTGAGGAGCCCTGGTGGCGCAATGGTTAAGCGCTCAGCTGCTAACTGAAAGGTCAGCCGTGTGAACCCAACCCAATCAGGAGACTGGCTTCCAAAAAGATTTCAACCTAGAAAACCCTGTGGAGCAGTTCTGCTCTGTCACGTGGGGTCGCTCTGAGTCAAGAATCGACTCAACCGGCACCAAACAACAACAATCCCACTCCTGGATATTTATTCACGTGAACAGAAAGCAAGATTCTATCACCATCTAGGACCGGGGAAAGAAATTTAACCTGGACCAAGGCCTTAAATTAAAGAAAAAACTTACCAGGTGTCAGATGAGGCAATGCCAAGCTGGATGGAGAAACCAGTAATTATAGACCTCAGTGCCAGGTCCTTTGCTGAGCGCTTTACCTGTGCTATCTGATCTAATACCCCAGAGGGTTACTGGATACTCTTCATCAACTTACCTGAGGCCAGGTAGGGCTGGCATGGAGGTGCGGAGATAAATCTTTTTAAATATACATTTCTGTACTCTCTCTTCCATGGAATAGCATATTTTACATTATTAAACAGAACACCACACCTGAGCCGATCTTGCAGCAGCTAAAACAGAGGCTGAACTCCTTGCCGCCACTGAAGGATCCCTCGTGCTGCCAAAAGATCCGGGGCTCCCTTAGGTAGCATCTTCTCCAGTGTTTGCTTTCAGATCATTAAATACTCAACAGAGGGAGAGACTGAAAGCTGAAGCGTTGCAAGCCACTGCTGATTAAGTAGCAATCAAAAATTAAGACAGAACACTTCTGGATTACCATGATACTTTTTAAGGACAGGAGGTCCGTGTCCATTTAATGCTTTTTGTTTTGTTTTAATTTGCCTGACAGGAAGCTAAAGACTAAATAAAGCACGTGGTTGAATGCAGGATGCCCAGGGACCTTGCCACTCAGATGGGTATCGCTCTCCTCGTTTTACAGGTGATGAACCCGGGGCCCACAGCAAGTGTACCAGTCTCCTGAAGTCACACGGCTCCTAAGAGAGAGCACGTGGAGGGCTGGGATTTGATCCCAGGTGAACTGACTCCAAGTGTTGAGTGCCCCCCTCGCCATTGCTCCTCCCAAGTGCAGGCAGACTTTGGAGAGACAAGCTGCAGCCATGCTTTGTCACGCATGCAAATCCCATTTCCTCTCACAGCTGGCAGAGCCGAGCTTTCTTTGTGGGTTTGGTTTTGGTTTTAGCCACTGTTCAGGAGCCCTGGTGGTGCTCAACTGCTATCCAAAAGGTCAGCAGTTTGAACCTACCAGCAGCTCCACAGGAGAAAGATGTGACAGTCTGCTTCCATAAGGATTTACAGCCTTGGAAACCCTATGGGGGCAGTTCTACCCTGTCCTGTGGGTTGTTATGAGTTGGAATACTTGAGGGCATACA
Organism: Elephas maximus indicus; assembly: GCF_024166365.1. Taxonomy (NCBI): domain Eukaryota; kingdom Metazoa; phylum Chordata; class Mammalia; order Proboscidea; family Elephantidae; genus Elephas; species Elephas maximus. The sequence goes on along the minus strand of NC_064831.1, from coordinate 60,324,902 downwards.
ACAACAAGCACTGTTCTAAGTTTACGCTGTTCTGCTTTACGTGTGTCATGTTATTTAATCGTTGATAATGGAAGTAGATTCCATTATCAACCCATTTTACTGGTGAAAAAACTGAGACCTAGAGAGGTTAAGTAACTTGTCCCAGACACCTGAATGGTAAGTGCTGGACTCAGCTTACAAACCCAGTCAGTTTTGTTCCAGAATCTACACATTAAACTTCTGTCTCCACCCTCCCAGCTGCTGGGGGAGAGGCAGACCTCTTTGCTTGCTGCAGACTGGGCCTCACCCTCTCTTCGGGCTCCCAGATCCCGCTCTGAAGATGAAGAGATGACATTTAGCACCAGCATTTTTTTTTTTTTTTTTTTTCTGTAACAGGCTCCAAGAGGTCTCAATCTTCCCTTGTGGTCCAGGAGTCAAGGGGTTAACTTTAACTTTCTTCCCCTTTCAAAGGAAATGAAACAGAGGCCCTATTTGGGGGTAGGTCCTATGCCTGAGTCACTTTGGCATTTAATTGCTTATTATTTAATTGCTGAATTGGGGAGCGCAAAGTTATTAGCAAATTCCAGTTTTAAGGAAATAATTACTGAATTCTCTCTCCCTGGGTTGAGTAATTCCTTCCAAGATGCTCAACGACATTAAGCATTTTCACTGGGGCTGCTAGCAGCTTTGTAATATGCAAATAAAGTAACTCTGTAATTACCAATAAAATGCTTACTGAAGTGACAAATTTTTACTCAGCAGTGAGTTGAGGAAAAAAACGCCATCATTTGTTTTTTAAGGATCCTTTAACCTTGTTAGTTGGCATTCATTTCCGTGCTGTTTCATGGTCATTTAAGATGACAGCGGAGCCAACGGGCCTCCCTGGATGGGCAGAAGGCCCTCCTGGGAGTTCCCTCCTCCAACCAGTCTTGCTGGTCCTGTGGAGGTGTGGATGGCCCATGCTGGGTGCTAGGGAATTATGGGCACATGCCCTGCAGGTTTCCACATATGCTGGCACTTTGCTTTCAGTTGGGCTGAGGGTTGATCTTTCCAGATAGACAAATTGAGAGTGACCTATCAGCCAGGAGCAGCTGCCAGGATGATCCTTCTGGAACCCAAGCACGACCGCTGCTTTCCTGTTTTCAAGGCCTCCACCTGTGCTTCAGGGCTAACAGCATAAAGTCCAGCCCTTTGCCTGGCCCTCAAGGCCTTCCACAATCAGTTAGTAGCAGGGCACTGGGCATGATAAGGGCTCCAGCTATCTCTTCTCCAGGCTCATCCTCCTGCAACCTTGGTTTCTTCATCTGTAAAATAGTGTATCAGTATAGACTCGGTTATGCGGCAGTAACAAAGAAGTCCAAAATCTCAGTGGCTTAAAACAATAGAAATTTATTTCTTGCTCATGCCACATGTTCATCATGGGTCAGCACGGCAGGGGAGGGGGCTTCTGTTCATTGTAATCACTCAGTAAAGCAGGCTGAAGGAACCTTCTCAAATAGTGCTGGCCTTTCACCATGTTGGAGGGAAAACGAAATGCTCACCAACCTGGAAGGACATGTTACTTCCTCTCACAACTCATTGGCCAGAACTATTCACATGACCCCACCCAACCACGAGGGGGTCAGGAAGTCAAATTCTACTTTGTACTCAGAAGGATGAGAACCAAGAATACTTGATGGCAGCGCTAATGACTACCACAAATGAAGATTTTAAAATTACATAAGAATTATCTCCCTCATAAAGTTGTTGTGAGGGCTAAGTAAAATCATGCTCATAGAGAGCTTACCACAGGGCCTCACACGTGATAAGTGGTCAGCAGATGTTAGCTACTAATAGGTGCTTGATACATGATTATTTAGGGGGCAGTCGGGGTTTCATGGTGGAATTCACGCCTTCCATTCTGGGAGACCTGTGCCCGATTTCCGGCCAAGGCACCTCAAGTGCAGCCATCACCCATATGTCAGTGGAGACTGGCATGTTGATATGATGCTGAACAGATTTCAGCAGAGCTTCCAGCCTAAGGCAGAATAGGAAGAAAGGCCTGGCCATCTACTTCGGAAAATCAGCCAATGAGAACCCTATGGATCATAATGGTACAATTCACAACCGATCACGGGGATGGTGCAAGACTGGGCAGCGTTTCATTCCTTTGAGTGTGGGGTCCTCATCATTTGGGGGGTGACTCAATGGCAGCTAACAACAAAAACATGCTTTTTAGCTGAAGGTCCCAGTGTAACCCTCTGGAGCCACAGAGACCCTCTCTCTCTCTTATTCCTGTAAGTTGTGGTAATCAGAGAAAGCCTTCAAGAAGAGGTAAGAATCAAACCAAGCGTTCATGATTCTGCAGTGAGCCCCAAGGGAGAAAGGCAGTGAGGCTGGAAGGTAAGACAGACATGAGAACACAGGGAAAATGAACTGCACTCAGGGACAGTCCTATATTCCATAGAGGTGTTCCCTCAGCAAATAAGAAAACGGACTTCACTCTGAAGCCTGAGCGAACAGAAACAATTCACAAATCAGGAAAATTCCTTTGACATGCTGTGAGTCTATATAATTCCTGGCTTGGAAAATGTCACTGGGAGATAAGGTTGGGGTTAGATTATCAGAACCCTTCATCTGAAACCCAGATCCCGTCTGAGAACCCAGGCCTCCTGGCTTCACAGCTGGAGGCCTCTCCAGAGCCCCAGGAAAATCTCCACACAGTGGCTGACCTGGTTTTTTTCCTTCTTCTCATTGCCAAAGGCTCCATTTCTGTGTGACCACGTTTGCCCCTGGGATAAGTCTTTCTCTTATATTTGCCTTGATAACTGCTTAAAGTCCCACCAAGGACTTGGAAATGTGCCACCCAGATCCTCTCACACTGGCTGGATTATTTGTGGCAAATGCCTCCCTTTTGAACTCTGGACCTTCTGGAGGAAATGGTTTCAATAGGAGTAACATTGACCTTGCGATCTGGGTGTCTGGAACCGGGCTTCCAGGATATATGGCTCTTTGGAAGGAAACAAATTCAATTGGCGATTGTATTTCCATTTCATATGCCTCAGGAGTGATCTTGTACTCTCGCCCATGCATTTTTCTTTTTCACTCATCAAACACTTATTGATTTCCTGCTGTAAATTAGGCCCTGGGCTGGGTGCGGGTGCAGGGAGGTGGGGGGAATGGACGCTTAAAAAATAAAAGACTTTGACCCAATATAATAAGTAATGTAATAGGGATAGGTGCCAAGGCCTATGGAAGCCCAGCTAAAGGATGGGTAATCACACCTGGGCAGGTCGAGAAGGCTCAGAAAGGGGAGGCCAGCACCACGAGATAACAAAGAAAATGACTGTCCACAAACTTCGGGGAGTCCTACACACCATCCCAGGTGGTGCAAACTGTTAATGAACTCAGCTTCTAACCAAAAGGTTGGAGGTTCAAGTCCACTCAGAGGCACATCAGCAGACAGGCCTAGCGATCTACTATGAAGCACAGTTCGAGGTCGCCATGAGTTGGAATCAACTCCGTGGCAACTGGCAAGATACTCCAAAGAGGAGGCTCACAATATTTCTGGACAAGTTTAAGATGCACATAATAAAACATGATCCCACGGGACAGACATTTTAATGTGGACCTGCTGTTTGCCAGGCACAGAGTGAGGTGACTTAGGGATTTGAAAAGGAAAGAGGTACAGTCCCTGGCTCCAGAGAGCTTACAGTCTAGTTGTGGAGATTAAAGCTTGAGCACAGATTACTCTACCAGATGGCTGAGCAGGAAGATTCACACTGCCTTAGAAGCTTTCCTGGAGTCTTCCCAGATGGGACTGGGACAACCCAGGGCAGCTTCTCAGAGGAGGTGACTAGGCTAGGCTTTTGAAGGATGGGCAGAATTTGGAGCGATGGAGCAGTGGAGATCAGAGAGCACGTGGCACAAACAGGCAGGTGACTATAGAACTAAGTCACGGGCACAGACATACCCCCCCAACACACTGAAGTGAGGGTCTGTCCAAAGCAGTGGGGGGCAAAGCTGGAGAGGTAGGGTAAGGTGAGCATGGGCAGGCCTCAGCCAAGGCAAAGTGAGGCTTGACCCTCCAGGCCTCAGGCTTCCCCGAGTTGGTAACACCAAAGACCTACTGTTCATTTTCTCTAAGGGTCTCATCTTTTTGCAGGGGTTTGTCTATTGAATGGAGCCCTAGTGGTACAGTGGTTAACAGCTCAGCTGCTAACCAACAGGTCAGCTTCTAACCAACAGGTCAGCAGTTCGAATCCACCAGCCACTCCTTGGAAATCCTGTGGGGCAGTTCTACCCTGTCCTGTAGGGGCGCCATGAGTTGGAATCGACTCAACCTCAATGGGTTTGATTTTTTTTTTTTTTTGGTCTACTGAATACACCACATCTACCAGACAATCCATGTGTTTTCCCACAGTATAGCCAGTGTTCACCCAGTTGAGATCATTCTAGCCAAAAGGAAAAAGAAAAATGTCTGAACATGCCGCTTTCGTGCCCTAGACTCTACAATGTCTCCCCACTGCCCTCAGGATGAAGTACAGGGTGCAAGGCCCTAGGCCACCTGGTTGCTCACCTTTCTGCCTGGGCTTTGCTGAAGTACCAGTGGTTCCTCAGACCCAAACTTCTTCCCTTCTGGCCATCTGCCTCGGCCACTCCTCTACACACTCTTCATCACCTCCATAGCTCCCGGCTTCACTGGAATCAAACCTTAATACTTCTTCTAGGAAGTATTGCCTGACCTCCAGATCTCAGTCCGATGCTGAACTCTGATCCCACTGTGTGGCTGTGTGGTCATGCTCCATTTGCTTGTCTGTGTCCTCAGAAGATAGGACAGGGACTCCATATCCAGCCCCCAGTACCCATCACTACGGAATACAGTAGGAACTCAGTAACAGCTGAATGCGTGAGTGAGTGAAGGAGTGAGTGAACATGATCTGTCATTTCAGGTTGACAACTGGAGCTAAATCACAGTTAAAGGTACCATTTGCACCCACCAAAGCTTTTAAAGGCATGGAAGAAACCTATGGATTACCCACGTAACTGTCTTCACAGGCTACCAGACCCGGGGCTGCTAGCACAGGCGCTAAAGAGCCAAAGGGGACTTGGTCAAGTAAGGGGCATGCCTCCTCCAGCCACAGTCATATCCTGTGGCAGCCCTTCCACATGCCCCCAGTCAAGAGGGCTGGGGAGCACAGTGGTAGCATACACCTTCTCCCATGGGTGTCATTCCTGTTCTCTCACTTTCAGTATCTCCTCCCCTTCTGACCCCAAACAAGAGGACAATAAGTGCTCTGAAGTCCTTGTGCAATGACAAGATGACCTCCTGTGGATCCCTTACATTGTCACCACCAACAACTAGTGTCAACCATGCACCTACTACATGCCAGCACTGGGGGCTCAAGCACACCCCACACCGCATCCCTGCCTTTGACAGGCTTGGAGAGAGGGCATGAATAACTCTATTGGAGCCCTCAGTAGTGTGAGCAATGGGTGCAAAGGGGTCCCTGGCACTGAAGTTTAGAGGGTGCTCAAATGTTAAGGAATGATTTCTAAAGACTGTATGCATTTCTCTGCCCTCCTCACGAGACCCCATGTCAGTCTATGGAGAAGATGGAGCAGGTGACCAGTTGACCACAGGCAGCCTCATAATCTCTGTGGTCACAGACCCAGTGGTACATTTTTTGCTTCCTGCCTCAAGTTCCTACCCTCCTACATATAACTTTGTTGTTGTTGTTGTTGCTGTTAGCTGCCATTGAGTGGGCCCCTGACTCATGGTGACCGCATGTACAACAGAACAAAGTGCTGCCCAGTCCTATGCCATCCCCATGATTGGCTGCAGATCAGACCATTGTGAACCGTAGGGTTTTCATTGGCCGATTTGCAGACGTAGATCACCAGGCCTTTCTTCCTAGTCCATCTTAGTTTGGAAGCTCCTCTAAAACCTGTTCAGCATCGTAGCAACACACAAGCCTGCACTGACAAACAGGTGGTGACCGTGCATGAGGTGCATTTCCTGGGAATTGAACTCAGGTCTCCCACATGGGCAGTGAGAGGTCTACCACTGAACCAACACTGCCCGCACTTATATTTCAGCTACGATCTATGCAGATGACACCACCTCGCTTGCTGAAAGCAAAGACGAGTTGAAGCACTTACTGATGAAGATCAAAGACTACAGCCTTCAGTATGGATGTCCTGGAGAAGGACATCATGCTTGGTAGAGAGTCAGCAAAAAAGAGGAAGACCCCCGTAGAGATGGATTTACACAGTGGCTGCGACAACAGGCTCAAAAATAGCAAGGATTGTGAGGATGGTGCTGGACCGGGCAGTGTTTCATTCTATTTTCCATGGGGTCGCTATGAGTCAGAATCAACTCAATGGCACCTAACAACAAGAACGCAGACACTGAGCTTCTTGGTATTTACCCACAGCTCACAAACTCACTAAAACCATCCTTAGATGTCAAGATGATCTCTCTGCCTTAGCTTGAGTGTCTTGCCCAGGTGAGTATAGAAACTTAGAATTTAAACCCAAGTCTGAGAGACCCTGAAGCCGGGGCTGAGCATCAGTTGCCTGGTTTGAACCTCACTGCAGACCAATGGGAAGGCTCAGCAGATGGGAGTCTTCTCCGCTGGCCCCTCATAGATGAACCCTCTCTCCATTGTTGAAAAATGAATCATATCACCATTTGCCAGTGGATGCCAAGAGCCCATAAAGGGGCCCCAAGGGGATAAAATCATCTTTCTCTTTAGCTAGCTGGCAATGCCATGGATTGTGGCTACCCTCTGGGAAGAGCCCCAGCCTTAGGAATAAGGATAAGGAGGGGCAAAAGAAGAAAAGGGGTCCCTGCCTTCAGTCTAGGCCCCCCAACTTGTCCCTCCCCAACCCACAAATATCCTTAGACAGCAGCTCTTTCATTCATTTATTCAACTGCTAATGAGCACCAGTCTGTGCCAGACACTTGTCTCACTGAATCCTCAACAACTCAGAGAGTGCTTTAATTTGTCCCCATTTTACAGAGAAGCAAATGGAGGATTAGAGGGATTAACTATTCAAGGTCATATAATTTCAAGCCTCATTTGTCCTGGAGGGCTCTATCTGCCTTCCCTCAGTTCTGCAGCTATCCCATGGTGGGGTAGGGGAGGGCAGGTGGAGAAGCTCAGGAACTGGGGATCCATCAAGAGAAGATTCTAGAATTCGGTTCCTCTTTTTTCCTCCTCAGACTTTCCGTCAGGCCTACAGCCCTAAGGGAAGTCCCTGCGTGTCCTCTGGGCTCCCGCTTCCCTCTAAGAACACTTACCTCCATCACCAGGGGCCAGAAAGGACTAATTAACAGGCTGCTGAGGACTTTGAAGATGAGAAGCAGCCTTCAAGTGGCAGACTATTATCCCTGAGCTTCACACATGAAATGATGAAATTGCAGGTTCCAAACCGAGAGTAAAAATCCTTTAAGAAGGTGATAAAGCAAGGCAGGCGAGGGTGTTCACTCTTACCCTCCGTGTGCAGACCCCCAGAGCCGGGCTAAAAGCGTCTGCCCTGGATCAGCCTCTGGCAAGAAGAGCTTCTCTTGGCCCACCACTGCCCTGCCAGCAACCCAGATTCTGGAAGCAGGGAGAAGCAGGCCTCCCCTGGGGCCCCCGGCCTGGAGAGGGAGGCTCTGGGAGGAGCCTGAGGCAGGTAGGAGGGTTGAAATGGGCTGGGCTGAGGAGTGAGGAGCCCTGGTTTCTAGTCCTGCCTCTGTCACTAGCTCTATTTCTGACCCCAGATGGGTCTCTGCCTCTCTGGGCTCAGTTTACCTTCCTGTAACACGATGGAGTGGGCCTACATGATGCCCACCCTCCACCCCACGCACCGGCATCTTTCGAGAATGGGCACTTGGCCATGCCTCCACTGTATCCCCGGCACTGAGGACAGGGCCAGGCACAGAGCAGGTGGTCAGTAACTCTTTGTTGACGAGAAGCTGACTCTAGCATTCCTTCTGTGCTGGTTTTCTGGGGTTCGAGGACTGTAGGTGTTCTGTTGGTTCCAGATTACCACAGCTGAGAAGGAACAGTGGCCCTCAAGGTATGTCCTGACTGGCTAGAGAGCTGAGAACCAGCTTCTCTCTCTGTCTCACACACACATTATAGATACACACATGCAAGCATTACACACCCATACACATACACCTATACACACCACACACATACACGTCACATACACATATCACACACACATCATAGATACACACCCACAAACATTACACATTACACCCATACACATCAACACATATCACACACACATATTCACACCATACACACCACACACACATCATACAAACATACACATGAATATCACACACACATCATAGCGACATATAAACATTACACATCCATACACACATGGGTACATACCACACACACACACAGATCACATACACATGTATACCACACACGTATCACACACACACATACACGTCACACACCTATACACATCACATATACACACCACACACACATGCGTCACACACCTATACACATCACATATACACACCACACACATGCGTCACACACCTATACACATCACATATACACACCACATACACACATACACGTCACACACCTATACACATCACATATACACACCACACACACACACATCACACGTACATACATACACATGTGCACGTGCCCACAAATGACACAATGCCCTGTGGCACCTGTGCCCTGAGCGGCTGGAGCTCTGAAGAGCCTCCCGTCCCTCCCCCCAGAAGCATGTTTCTCCTGGCTGCACTCCTGGCTGTCTCCCCTCCTAGGCTGTGGGTTCCCTCAGGACAGGGATCAGCTCCAGTCACCTCTGGGACTTCAGTGCCTGCCACAGGGGACAAAGCCAGCCACAGACAGAAGCCCTTGGTTTTAGCAATCCAATAAACATTCATAAAATTGAAGTGCCAAAATCATTAGCTTGAAGGGGTTTTGGAACTGTCCCATCTAAAATTAAAACTTTCCCATCTCCGCCACTTGGACAAGTTATTTAACCTCACCTGTAAAATAGAGAAAATAACAAGGTTATGAGCTACTTCTTATAAAGACCTGAGAACAGCATCTGACACCCAAACCCAAAAAAACAGTTGCCATTGAGTCGATTCCAACTCACAGGGACCCTGTAGGACAGAGTAGAACTGCCCCATAGAGTTTCCAAGGAGCTGCTGGTGGATCTGAACTGCCAGCCTTCTGGTTAGCAGCCATAGCTCTTAACCACTGAGCCACCAGGGCTCCAGTAGGTACTTAATGAAGTCAGTTAGTATTGCTTATATTAATATAATTATTGCTTATTTAGTCATTACTATTAATTAGCTACGAATTCCATCTTTTCAATAGCTATTATTCTCCTCACCTCCTTGCTGCCACCTGGAATTTTTTAACCCCTTTCACTGCACAAGGGGAGGGGAAGCAGGGAGGAGGGACTCCATTTGGAAGGTCACGGTGATGTAGTAAGAAGCCTAGCACCCCAACAGCACATTGCACTTTTTCAGAACTCCTACCCAGCAACACATTGGATCCTTCCAACTGGCCTAGAGGCCAGAAAGGCAAGCACTGTTGTCCCCAGTCAGATGAGGACGCTAAGACACAGAGTTCCCACGATGACCCAGCCTGGCAGAGGCTGAGTGCAGATTTGAGCCTGGGTGAACAATCGCCTGTGCAGCTGAGACATGTGTGCTGAACGTCGATGTACCAGGCATCAAGGATGCCAGAGTGAAGAAGACAAAAACGTTCCCCGCCCTCCTGGAGCTAACGTTCTCCTAGACAGACCTAAAAAAAAGAAATTTTTTTTTTTTTAGACAGACCTAACACACTAGAAAAAGGTGAGTAAAAGAATAAATACCACAACTCGTGGTCAGGGTTATGAAGAGAAAAAACACTGTTATGTGATCAAAACCGAGGAGGTGGTTGTTGGGGAAGATTTCTCTGAGGAGGTTTGAGATGAGTAATGAAAAATAAAAGATGAAAGGAAGCTGGTGCCCCTCCACTGCACTTGGCTGCCTCACCACCAATTCTCACTAAGGTGTAAATGACCAACAGCAAGTCTGAGCTGGAAGCAGGGTTTGTAAGTGGAAGGAGAACAGGGCAGAGGCCCTAAAGGAGGAGCCGAGAGGAGAAGGCTTGAAAAGGCAGAGGAGCCTTGCAGAGGCTGGAAGGGTTGCAACTTACAAGGATTTTCCGTAAAAACAGAAAGACAGGCTTGGAAGCCTGGGAAGACACTCTCCTTGGTGAAAAGAAAGGCTACATGTGCCTGAGTCTTCCCAGGGATAGTGGTGATTTGAGGCTATGAAGGCAGAAAATGAAACTCATCTGTCCCTGTGAGGAGGGCTACAGGAAGAAGACATCATTCCTGGCCAGAGCAGACAGAGGGAGCGATACCCAGCCAGTAGGGTGTCCACTGGCCCTTCCCTTCTCCTAGCTGCCATGCCTTAGCTGGCCCATGCCTTCTTACATGCTCAGGGAGCCCTCACTCTGTGACCCACACTCTACTGGGCTCTGAGGAGACAAGAGAAATGAGCCTGTAACAGCAGGTGTGGCCAGGCCTGGGGAAGCAGAGAAGGCCTCTCCTGGGAAACCTCATATGAACTGAGACCTGAAGTACAGGTGGAAAGAAGTATGTTTCTTGAAAAATAAACAGTCTGTGAAGTGGCGTGCCAGTACTTGTGTTATTACACTGGCTCTTTGGAGGTGGGGAGGGGCTACTGTTGTTAGTTGTCTTCAAGTTGCCTCCAACTCATGGTGACCCCATGTACGACAGGACAAAACATTGCCCAGTCCTGCGCCATCTTCACAATTGTTGCTATGTTTCAGCCCACTGTTGCAGCCACTGTGTCAATCCATCTCGTTGAGGGTCTTCCTCTTTTTTGCTGACCCTCTACTTTATCAAGCATGATGTCCTTCTCCAGGGACTGGTCCCTCCTGATGGCATGTCCAAAGTATGTGACATACTTTGATGGCTCATTGTGTTGGTGAGTCTTGCCATCCTTGCTTCTAAGGAGCATTCTGACTATACTTGTTTACTTCTTCCAAGATGGATTTGTTCATTCTTCTAGCAGTCCATGGTATATTCCGTATTCTTCACCAACACCGTAGTTCAAAGGCATCAATTCTTCTTTGGTCTCCCTTATTTATTGTCCAGCTTTCACATGCATATGAGGCAATTGAAAACACCATGGCTTGGGTCAGGCGCACCTCAGTCCTCAAAGTGACATCTTTGCTTGTGGAAGTGGAGATTAAAATAAAAGAAAAATATTCTTGATTCTAATACCCTAAGGATGATAATAATAACAATGACAGTGACAACGTTCTCATCTGTGGAGCACTTGCTATGCACTGGGTGCTCAACAACCATCTTGTGTCACCCCACCACAGAATGTTGGGGTAGATACTATTATCCCCATTTTCCAGATTCTAAAAATGAGGCTCAGAGAAATTAAGTGGCTGGGCCAAGATTGCAAACTAGTAAGTAGCAGAGCCAGTATGCAAATCTAGCACTGTCAGCTCCCAGAGTCTTCGTTGCAGACCATTGGGGTTTAGACTATGCCACTTTCATCTTCAACCTGCCCCTATCAGAGGCTTAGGGACAGCTAATGTCTCCCCTGTCTCCTTCCTCCCCCTCCCCAGGCCCTCGGATTCTTATCTTCTTTCATCTGAAGGACCTCCCTGGGAGATAGACATCCTTACAGAGGAGGAAACTGAAACTCTGAGAGATTAAGTGACTTGCTCCAAGTCACACAGCAAGTCAATGTGTGACCTCAGACAAGTGGCTTTTTATGGATTTACACCTGTGCTGCCAGGCTCCACAGTCCAATGCTTTCTACTACTTCAAGTGGTCCCAGAAAAATGATCCCCGCCCAGGCTGCTGCTGTCACCTCCTGTCTGGCCTCCTTCTCCCCGCCCCCCACGCTGTCCCCAACCCCTCCCCCCTACAGCTCCTGGAGTATTGTTCTCAAGCTCTAATCCAATCATGCCCCTCCCCAGTGACAAATCATCCTGTGGCTTCCATCTGTCCTCAGATGAAACCCAAACTGCCGGCTCAGCTCACCAGGCCGCCAGCGCCCCATCTCTTCCCCCGCTGTGTCCCCCCCACCTCACCCCTCCTCCAAGCACGCTCTTCTCAGCTGAGCCAAACCACCTGCATCTGCTTCTTCTTGAGCCTCCATGACTCTGCCTTCATTGTTTCTCTTCCTGGCACACCTTTCCCCTTCTTCATCACCTGAGCCCCTAAGAGGTAGGGCCCCCCACTTCTCCTACAGTAGCGTGAGGAGGAGCTGTCTTTAAAGATCACCGACTCTGCTCTGGCCAGCGCCAAGTACTACCATTCAGTGGTCAGCATCCTTGGTCCCATTTTACAGAGCAGTAAGCTGAGGCTGCAGACCCAGTGGCACAGTGGTTAAGCGCTCAGCTGCTAACTGAGAAGGATCAGCGGTTGGAACCCACCAGCCGGTCCATGGGAGAAGATGTGGCAGTCTGCCTCCATAAAGATTACAGCCTTGGAAACTCTATGGGGCAGTTCTACTCTGTCCTATAGGGTTGCTATGAGTTGGAATCGACTCAACAGCAATGGGTATGGTTTGATTTTTGGTTAGTCCACCCTCACCCCAGCCCCTCCACCCCCAACCCCCACTGCTCCTGCCACACCCGTGTCTTTCTCCATGATCGCGCCTGCTTTTTTACAGGATGTCCCCAAGTTGCTCCCAGCCCCAACCCAAGAGCTCTTGGAAGGCAAAGAATGTGTCTTGTGCTTCTCTGTCCCCATGCCTTACACGTAACAAGCCCTCAGTCAAAACTGTTGAAATGAAAAATACAAATAGACTGTGGCGTATCTCAGATTTTCCAGGACTCCTTAAAATTCATATCATTGTGTTCTTTGCAACAAAGGTAATTTTATTAAAGACACAACCAAATGAAGATTGGAAATGCTTGGGTCAGGCTTTCGGCACTAAAACATTTCACAAACTACTTTTTGCTGGATACCAGCTTCTGCTTCAGGATTCCAGAGGTGCAGTTGCTAGAGGTGTAGGAAGAGGGATGCAGAGTGGGTGTGGGACACTGTTGCTCTGCATGACCTTGGTCAAGTCCCTTTCCCACACGGGGCCTCGGTGTTCCCCTGTGAAACAAATAAGGGGAGTGCTCTGTTAAGAGTAGACTACTGGGGGGGCAAGTGTGGAAACATGGAGGCCTGTTTGAAGGCTGCTACAGCCACTCAGGAGAGATGGGATAGGACCCACTGGTAGCGGTGGAGGGGCTGAGAAAAGGTGGGATTTGACATCTGCCTGGAAGGTAACCAAAAAAACCAAACCCAGTGCCGTCGAGTTGATTCTGACTCATAGCGACCCTATAGGACAGAGTAGAGCTGCCCCATAGAGTTTCCAAGGAGCATCTGGTGGATTCGAACTGCCGTCCCCTTGGTTACCAGCCATAGCACTTAACTACTACACCACCAGGGTTTCTCCTGGAAGGTAAAGCCATGACAATTTCCTGAGGAAACTGGGGCTCACTTTAAAGGTTTGGGGTGGAAGCCCTCACAAGGCCCCATCCTCAGGGCAGCCCTGTGGGTGGTCCGCAGGCAGTGGGAGATTCCAGGTCTGTCTCTTTCCCAGGTAGGTGGGTGATACCAGGGCCACCCGGAGATGGAAAGCACCCCTACGCTGTCCCTAGCCCGGACTGCATGGGCCCCAGTCCCAGTTCCTCTTGGCTTTACCACCAATGGCACAATGATGGTGGCTTCCTATTACCCTCCCCAGAACCAACCTCCCTGTCACCCGGCCCCAGCATTCCAGTTAAAGAGGAAGTAGGCAAGACCTGAAGTTGAACATCTGCCCAAACACCCCCATACCCTAGCAGGGACAGGGAGAGAGACCAGGGGAAGGGGTTCCTCTCAGCATTATTAAAAGCTATTGAACATCTCCAAATTACCCACTGATATTTTGCTTTGGCTATATCTAACTCAACAAGGCGATGCTGACTGGTTTAAAGTCAGGAAACATGTGCATCAGGGTTGTATTCTTTCACTATACCTATTTAATCTGTATGCTGAACAAGTAATCTGAGAAGCTGGAATATATGAAGAAGAACAGGGCATCAAGATTGGAGGAAGACTCATCAACAACCCGTGTTATGCAGATGACACAACCTTGCTTGCTGAAAGTGAAGAGCACTTGAAGCACTTACTAATGAAGATCAAAGACCACAGCCTTCAATATGGATTACACCTCAACATAAAAGAAAACAAAAATCCTCACAACTGGACCAATGAGCAACATCATGATAAACGGAGAAAAGGTTGAAGTTGTCAAGGATTTCATTTTCCTTGGATCCACAATCAACAGCCATGGAAGCAGCAGTCAAGAAATCAAAAGATGCATTGCCTTGGGCAAATCTGCTGCAAAGGACCTCTTCAAAGTGTTGAAGAGCAAAGATGTCACCTTTAAGACTAAGGTGCTTCTGATCCAAGCCATGGTATTTTCAATCACATCATATGCATGTGAAAGCTGGATGATGAATAAGGAAGACCAAAGAAGAGTTGACGCCTTTGAATTGTGGTAACGGTGAAGAATATTGAATACACCATGGACTGCCAGAAGAACAAATCTGTCTTAGAAGAAGTAAGACCAGAATGCTCCTTAGAAGCAAGGATGGCGAGACTGCATCTTACATACTTTGGACATGTTGTCAGGAGGGATCAGCCCCTGGAGAAGGACATCGTGCTTGGCAGGGTACAGGGTCAGCGGAAAAGAGGAAGACCCTCAACGAGGTGGACTGACACAGTGGCTGCAACACTGAGCTCAAGCATAACAACGATTGTAAGGATGGCGCAGGACCGGGCAGTGTTTCGTTCTGTTGTGCATAGAGTCGCTATGAGTCGGAACCGACTCGACGACACCTAACAACAACAACTGTGTGCCCTGAGTCCCTGCATGGTGCAAACGATTAACTCACTTGGCTGCTAACAATAGAGGGTGGGGGTGACTGGAGAAGGTTTCCAAAGGGCTCCCCAAGATCAACTCTTCTCTTGGAGGACAGGGAAGACTTGGAGAGGACTGTTGTAAAGGTAACCATTTACCCCTGGGTGGGGTAAATGGTTAGTGCACTCGCTCAGCTGCTAACCTGAAGGCTGGAGGTTAACACGCTCAGCTGTTAACCAAAAGGTTGTAGGTTCAAGTCTACCCAGAGGCACCTCAGAAGAAAGGCCTGGTGATCCACTTCCAAAAAATAGGCCTCTGAAAACCTTATGGAGCACAGTTCTACTCTGACACACATGCGGTCACCATGAGTTGCAGTCAGGCTTGTCAGCAACTAGTAACTCTGTGCCTACCCAATGAGCTATGCCGTTCCCATATAAGAGCGTAAGCCCACATCCCTGTTTTTGCTGTTAGCAGCACGGGCATTTGAATCAGAAGCCCTTAGTAGTTGAGTCTTGGCTCTGCAGTTGTGTGCACATCAGGTCACCTCCTGGGTCTCCATCTTTAAAATGGGAACGGTGGTATGCACCCAAGAGAGCTCTAAGGGAGCCTGAATGTGAAAATGACTTTATAGACGAGAATGCTGCACACAGGTCAGATGGACACCCCACCGTCTAGGGGGAGAGACCCACCATAGGGCAGGACAGCTGGAGCCAGGGCATCAGACACAAGTAAAGATGTCAGGGGGGTCAGGGTGGGGAGAGGTGGGGGGCAGGCTTGTTCTGACCAAGGGGGCCAGCAATGAAGGCTTCACAAAAGAAAGGGGCCTTGACAATGGGTGGGATTTCATTAGCTCAAAAAGAGAAGAAAGGGCATTCCAGGTAAAGGGAACAGCGTGGGCAAGGGGCCCGAAGTGCAAAGGTGCACAACAGATGGCCACAGGGAGCTGTGGAAGGGTTTTGACCAGGGCAGTGACAGACCCAGATTTGCTTTAGAGGACACTCTGGCTACCCGTGAGGGATGGAGTGGAATCGCTACGGTCCAGCTGAGCAATACCAAGTACCAAGGCCTGAGCCAGCTGCACTCGCCAGAGGAGAGGGGGAAGCCTGCCGAGGTTCCCCCACACTCCGGATTTGCACAGGAAAAGCAGATGGAAGTGGGAAGCTAGCGAGGGTGAGAACCAGGCCTGGCTGAGCCAGCTGGCTGCCCACACCCCCACCCCTAAGCTTGCCTCCACCCCGCCCCCAGCCCCTGGGAGCCTGGAGACCTGTTTGTTTTCCTTGTAAAGAGGGGAGCCCTGCCCTTTGTGAAATTTCTGCTTGGGAAGGAGCAAAATGTCTACTTGTGCTGCTGCCTGGATTTCCAGCTATTGACACAGACTCTGACAATGAAAGCAAAGGCCAAGAGAGGCAGAGACAAGGTGGCTGATTAAAATGTCCTTCCCGGGGTTGTTCAGCCCTGCCCGGAGAAGGTTGGCTGGAAAACCCGGGGTGGAGCATTCTCCTCCAGAGCCGCCGGCCCAGTTACAGGTGGTGCTTAGAAAATGGTTGAGGGGTTTCTGCACCCCCACCCCAATCCAACCGATCCAGTACCCGAATCCACTGCTGTTGTTTCACTGTTCATTCCTCCCCTTAATAACCAGGGTCACTTATAGGACCCTAACTTCTTTGAAGCTCAGTTTCCTGTCCATAAAATGGGGACAATGATATTATCATCTTCATGGGTTTGTTATAGTTCAGGTGCCCCAAAGAACAGACTCTGAGGTGGAGCAGAGTTGCCAGGTAAAATAGAGGATGCTCAGTTAAATGTGAATTTCAGTTAAACCATGATTTTTTTTTTTTTTTTTTTTAGTGTAAGTGTGTCCCAAATATTGCATACCAAAAACCTATCACCTTCAAATTGATTCCAACAGGGACCCTATGGGATAGAGCAGAACTGCCCTATAAGGTTTCCAAAGAGTGGCTGGTGGAGTCGAACTGCCTATCTTTTGGCTAGCAGCCAACTCTTAACCACCATGCCACCAGGGCTCCTCAATATTGCATGCCACATACTTACATTTAAAAAAAAAAATGATTCGATTTTATCTAAAATTCAAATTTAATTGAGTGCCTTGTATTTTTATTTGCTAAATTGGGCACCTCTAAAGGGGAACATGATCACATGCAGGAGGTTTACTGAGAAGTGGTCTCAGGATTAACACTAACTCGCAGGGGCATGGGAAGCAGAATTGGACAGAGAGGGAAATGAGGCTATAATGCAACCTCGTGGGGAGCTCTGGAGGCAAAGGCAAAAACAAAACAAAACAAAACCAGTTGCCCTCCAGTCAATTCCAACTTCTGGTGACCCCTTGAGTACCACCATAGAACTTTGCCCTCCAGTCAATTCCAACTCGTGGTGACCCCTTGCGTGCCAGGGTAGAACTGTGCTCCATGGGGTTTTTAATGACTGATTTTTTGGAAGTAGATCACTAGGCTTTGCTTCCGAGGTGCCTCTGGGTGGACTCAAACCTACAATCTTTCAGTTAGCAGCCGAGTGCATTAACTGTTTGCAGCACTTAGGGACTCCTGAGGCAAGGGAACTTTATGCCCTCATATCACACCAGTCATTGGATGCTGGCTTTTCCTGGGAAGGGGGATGCGACCTTCAGGAAGGTGGCTCTCCTTTGCTGAGGGCAGTGCCAGGAGGCAGACTCAGCTCAGTGCTTTCCACTTCCAATACTCTCTGCAGCTAGTGAACGGGAACATCAGCCCTAGCGGTCTGGGTGGCAGCACACCACAGCATCCGCTTGTTCTTGTTGGGTTCCGTCTTTAGATTTCGACCCATAGTGACTCATTTCGACTGCCCCATAGGGTTTTCTAGGCTGTAATCCTCACAGATGCACATCACAAGGTATCTCTCCCGCAGAGCCACTGGGAGGGTTCAAACCACCTACCTTTCAGTTAGCAGCAGAGCGCTTAACCCTTGTGCCACCAGCACTCCGTTTGTCAGCAACCACCACCCAGTTGTTACACAGTTTGATGAGACAATTGTGTAGATGGCTTAGCATGTGCCTGGCACTTAGTAGTCCGTGATTTTAGTGTCCCCAAAATCAAGATGAGGTATGGTGCTTAAAATCATCAACCATCCAGGTTCAAGTTATCCGCTCTTCTGATCTCCATTGGCTCCTTTTGAGGGGTCTTTCCCAAACCAGGCCTGTTAATTGCTCTTCTGGTAGGGAGCCCATGTTCACAGTCCCCCTCATGTGTTGATGACAAATTCTGCCCCAGCCTTCGACTCTGTACACCCCAACCAACAGCATAGCATAGGTCTCCTCCCCCAAACTCTGTCTGGCCAAGCCCGGACCCCTAGACACAACTGTGGGCTTGGTTTTTCCTCTGTCTGTATCTGGCCTCGTCACCATCTTAGTAAGGAGTTAGGAGGCTACAGTAATTGGGTTGGAGAGGGCACACTCTTCACTGGCGAGAAGGGCATCCTTGCACACCAATTGTGGGTGATGGCCTGGCTCTGGTTCCCAGCGTCTCTCTCTGCAGGCAGGTGGGTAGGAGCTGCCTGGGTGTCTGGGCTTTGCTGGCTCTGGATGAACAATCTCCCCACCTCCTACTTTTGTGTCCCAATGAACCCCCCACCTCCACCCCTGCATCCTCCTTTGTCAAGGACTCCAAGGGCCCTCTGATTAACAAAGACTTCCAGTGTTTGGCCTTTGGGTCCCCAGCTTCCCTTCTCTCCATGTATCCATTAATGTGAGACATATTGAAGGTCCCGGAGCCAAAAGTCACTAGCTCCAGATAGAAAAACATGGGAGTGTGGATTTAGATAAAGAGGCTGAGGAGTCTGAGCTCATCAAGACAAAGCTGCTGATTTGTCCTCATTCATTCGGAAGTCTTGCTTTGTGCCTGTGGTAACCTACTTAATTCTCACAACGACCCTTTGAAGAAGGCAGTGTTCTTATCCCCATTTTATAGGTGAGGAAACTGAGGCTTAGCAAAAACAAGTGTCTTGGCCGAGATGCCACAGCAAAAAGAGCAAAAGAGTGAAGATTCCGACCCACATTTATCTATCCATAACAGCACTTGAGTTCTGAATAGTAGTAGAGTGTACTTACACCTCACACACACATAAAAAAGTTGCCATTGAGTTCATTACAACTTGTAGTGTGTGTCAGAACAGAAACGTGTTCCATAGGATTTTTAATGGGTGATTTTTCAGCAGCAGGTCACCAGGCCTTTCTTATGAGGCACCTCTGGGTAAACTCAAAACCTCAACCTTTCAGTTAGCAGCTGAGGGCAGTAACAGTTTGCACCAACCATAAGGAGAACATAAGACCTTCTGAGACATCATTAGGACACTTTCCAGAAGGTAGAACTTCTGCAGCCCTTTTCTCTAAGCAGAAGAAAACCCTGCCGTCACAGCTGAGAATGTCCAGCCAGATATTATATAGTTCAATGACTTTAAAACTTCTTTTTTTTTTATCCCCAGAACCTCCCATCTTTCTCCCCTCAAAAAATATTCTGTAGAAGCTAGTGTATAATGTCATAGCTCTTCTGCCTCGCCATAAGCTCCCTGCCCCATCAACCGCTGGAGATCCCAGGACCTCCTTGGAACGTGATATGAAAGCCTGACTAGTTTGTGCTAAGAGTTCATTCTAATGTCAGAAGGCCTAATTCTGGTCAGAACTTGCCATTATCAACTTATGTGAAAGAGGACAAGTCGCTTAGCTCTCTCTGGTCCTCAGTTTCTACATCTGTCAAATGGGGACAATCTCCCTCTCCACCTTGCCCCTGAGCCTAGAGATATGACTGTGCTTTAAGCGGAAAACACAAGATAAAAGTAAATTTTGCTTGTACTTTGCTTCATTTTGTAGATTATTTGCGGTCGGTTTGTTGTTAGCTGCCGTCAAGTCGACTCTGACTCGTGGCGGCCCCGTGTGTGCAGAGCAGAACTGCTCTGTAGGAGTAGGTTAGTGGTAAAACAATAAGTCGGACCCCTGGCTTTCAAAGTGAGCCTTCCCCCCGCTCCACCCCCATTTTTACTCCAACAACAAAATCTGTAGTGGCCTGTATACTTTATTTTCTCCTCTCTTACTACTGAAGACCCCCCACCCTTTTTGCCGCCCCCATCTCTGCATGTTCCCAGAACCCCAGAGTCCGCATACAGCCTGTACCTTTGGAGTCTTCCTCACCCTCTCCGGTTAGCCCCACACTCTGCTTCAGACCATCCTTCTCTGGCTTCACCAGTTACCAGGCCACCCTCTTCCCCCTGAAACAGCACAGCTCCTCATTTTATTTAGCCTTCCACCCTGATGTCTTTCAGGGCTGGGTCAATGGCTACTTTTATGACAATTTGCCAATGTAATGCAGGCTCTTAGAGGGCCCCAGCCTGTTGTCCGTGCTTGTAAGGGCCGTCGGGGGATCCAAGGCCTTGTCTAGAGCCAGCCCCAATGACTACATAACTGATCATTTGAGGGCTTAAACTCTGCACATGGTAGGATCCCAGAGTCAGGCGATTTTAATTACTTTCTAATAGGGCCGCCACTCACCTGTCAGCTTGCCGTACTACGGTGACTTATGTGTTGTTGTGATGCTGGAAGCTATGCCACCAGTATTTCTAATACCAGCAGGATCACCCATGGTGGACAGGTTTCAGTGGAGTTTCCAGACGAAGACAGACTAGGAAGAACATTCTGGCAATCTACTTTCAAAAATTAGCCAGTGAAAACCTTACGGATCACAACAGAACATTGTCTGACTCCCCTCCTTTGGACACATCCTTAGGAGGGATAATTGCTAGAGGAGGATATCCATCATGTTTGGGGAAACAGAGGGCCAGTGAGGGCGAGGGAGACCCTCAAAGAGATGGATTGGCCCAATGGCTGCAATGACACACTGGCAATCATGAGGATGACACAGGACCGGGAAAAGTTTTGTTCTGCTGTACATAAGGTCACCAGGAGTTGGAATAGAGTCAATGACAGCTATCTACCTACCTATCTGTCTACCTACCTACCCACCTACCCATCCATCCATCTGTTCATCTGTCTGTCTATCTCTCTACCTACCTACCTACGTAGGAGGGAGTTGAGAATAGAGAAAAGAGTGTGCTTTGGAGACAGAGGGGTCTGGGTGGAATCACTAGCTCACACTTTCCTTCTTGTATCTCAGTCTCCTCCTCTGTACAATATGGACATGAAGACCTACTTTACTGATGAATAGGGTGGGTTAGCATATGTCAAGTCTTCCCAACCTCAGCATTACTGACATTTGGGGTCAGATAATGCTTTGTTGTGGGGAGCCATTCTGTTACATTGTAGGATGTTTAGCAGCATCCCTGGCCTCTACCCAGCAGTTGCCAATAGTAACTCCCACCAAGCTGTCACAACCAAAAATGTCTCCAGATATTGCTCAGTGTCCCCTGGAAACAAAATCACTCCCAGTTTGAGAACCGCTGGTATGTGTGAACACACTTCATAAACAATCAAACCCTTGACTATGATAGTATGGATGTAACAAACGTATACTGATAAATTCACTCACTGAAAGGATAGGAAGCTGAGAGGAGGGGTAGAAGTGGAAATCAAAGCTGCCCGGCAAGTACCCTGCCTCAACCACCACCAAAGCCCAGGTATGCTTGGCCTAGGTCCTGCCTTAATCAACCTGGCTGTCACGGAGTCCTCCCCTCCAATGGCCTGGATAATTCCTGCAGCGTCGGCCTCCACCCTTGTGAAGAGGGGTGCATTAATACCAGCAAAATATTTCTTAATCTCCTAAGCCTCAGCTTTGAATCCTTAAAAAGGAAAGAAAGAAACGCCACAAATCTCTTAATTAGGACGCCCAATCACTTCGATAAATATTTACCCAGTTCCGGCGTGAGGCATGGAAACCCTGGGCCATTAGTCAATAGAGGTCAGCAGAGCACACCTTGGGAACAGCCATAGGCATTTCAGCTTGGTTAGGAGGGGGTGCTGGGAGACGGCTGCCAGTTTTATCCTTCTGCTAAAGACAGGTGAACAAACACATTCCATGCCTTCTCCTCCCTCTGCAAAGTCCCAGGTGGACGTGAGGGGCTCCTTGTAAATCATTCCTGGCTTCCATAGCTTTCTGGAGGGACTCTGTAAACCCTTCTGACAGCTGGGCCACCTACCGCTCTCTGGAGTGTCCTGGCTGGGTACCTTTGCCTCTGTCTGGAGCTCCTCCCCTTCCTCTATGCTCAGCCACAGCAAGAGCCACCCTATCTGGTGGCTTCCCTGATTTGTCCCCACCCCCACCCTCTACCCAAGGCTCTTCTCTGTACAGGATCTATTTAGCTGTTAAAGCCTATAGCCTGGACAGTGGGTGTCTAGCCTTATGCGAGTCCTGAAGGCAAGGACTTCCTTTAGATTTTGGTAATTTCAAAGGTGACTTCCACCACCCACCTGTGTTTGTTGTATTTTGGTGGTTTGTGTGTTGCTGTGATGCTGGAAGCTATGCCACCAGCATTTCAAATACCAGCGGGATCACCCATGGCGGACAGGTTTCATCAGAGCATCCAGAGTAAGACACACTAGCAGGGGCAGATGACCCAGTAAGCAAGGTAAGCAGGGGCTTACTTGTGCTTACTTACTAGTCTGTAAGTAAGCACAAGTTAAGTGCTTACTTACTAATCACCACTTGAAACGCCTGTGCAATTGTTCACTACAGATTAGTAAGTAAGCACAAGTAAGCTCGTGCTTACTTTGCTTACTGAGTCATCTGTCCCCCTCAGGGACTGTAAATTTGAAAAGAGGCTTTGATTCTATACGAAAACGCTGTGGGGCTGGGAGATAGACAGATGCCAGCTATACCTGTAAGCAGAGTCTTCGATGTGGTGAAAAAATACAAAATTGTTCCCTACAGATGATCTGGTAAGCAAGGTAAGCAGCATGCTTACCTTGAATATTGGATAATCTGCTCCTGCTGAAGAAAGCCCTGGAGATCTACTTCAGAAAATTAGCCAGTGAAAATCCTGTGAATCACAGCCTATTGTCCGAGACTTTGACCCACTTACTTTGGACGTGTTATCGGCGGGACTGCTTGATAGAGAAGAATATCACGCTTGGTAAAGTGGAGGGCCAGCAAAGGCTAGGGAAATCTTCAGTGAAATGGATTGGGATGTGACACAGTGGCCACAACAATGGACTCAAACACACAAACGATCCTGAGGACGGCACAGGACCGGGCAACGTTTCTTTCCATTACACACGGGGTCGCCACGGATCAGGGTTGACTAGACAGCAATTAACAATAACAACAACCAAGGGTTCTGGCACAGAACAGGCTTTCCGTAAACCCCGCTAGGTAAGCAATCGAGTGCCATTATCCCCATTTTATGGATGTGAAAATGGAGACCCTGAGAATTTCAGCGTCTTGCCAGGATCTTACAGCTCATCAAGCCTCTGGATAACCAGGCTTGTGGGCCTGTGTGTGTGAAGTGGCCTGAAATGGGAACAGGAATGAAGCCAGGGTCTTAGGGAAGTAAGCTCTTAGCCCCCTTCTTCAGGGAGCAAAAACACCCTCGTCAGGTGGTAAAATAAAGAATCCAAGAAAGCAGAAATGATAAAGCTTGAGGATTCCTGAGAGGGACGGGAGGGTCTGGTGACCTCAGGAAGACATTTTGGGGAGCTCAGGGGAGGGGAACTGGGCATTCCCACCAGAGCCTTTTTTTCAAGTATTAGAGTAGGGTTAGGGCTACCACCTGGCTTAGCTACCACGTGGCTTAGTCCCCTTTAGGAACAGGATGTTAGTTCCTCACCTCTGCAGGCACCCAGAAAATATGCGAGAGGTTGACCCAGGAATGATTCTATGTTATCATCACGGCCACCAAAGCTGACCGTTGTTGTTGTTAGGTGCCGTCGAGTCGGTTCTGACTCATAGCGACCCTATGCACACACAATAGAACAAAACACTGCCTGGTCCTGCGCCATCCTTCCAATCATTGTTATGCTTGAGCTCGTTGCTGCAGCCACTGTGTCAATCCACCTCGTTGAGGGTCTTCCTCTTTTCCGCTGACCCTGTACGCTGCCAAGCATGATGTCCTTCTCCAGGGACTGATCCCTCCTGACAACATGTCCAAAGTATGTAAGACGCAGTCTCACCATCCTTGCTTCTAAGCTGACTGTTAGTGATCACTTAACGCGCCAGGTCTGTGCTAAGGACCTGGCATGCATCCTTTCCATCTATCCTCACGAGTCTCCGAGGTGTGTAGGGTTGTTATCACCACCTTACAGATGAGGAAACAGAGGCTTAATGAGATTAAATAAATCCTCCAAGGTCACATAGCTTGAACCCAGCCACAGAATTGGAAGAGAGTTGGGAGACTCTAGGAAGTCTTTTATCCTCCCTAAGTCTCAGCCCCTTTCCCTATACTGAGGGGGGCTTCAGAATGAGCACTATGTCTGTTCCCTCTGGGACCTCCTGAGACCGTCCCCCCCCCCCCGCAGAAGTAGCTGTGACCTGCATTCCCAGGAGAGCCAAGTTTGTAGAGGTAGCACAGTGTGCTAGCTAAGAGCAAGGACCCTGGAGTCAAATTGCCTGAGTTCGAGTCTTCCATCAGCCACAGAATTGACTGGGTAAGTCATTGCACCACCATGTGTCAGTGGCCCCATCTGTAAAATGGGGGTGATACTAATAGCACCCACTTCATTCATTGCATGAGGATGAAATGTGTTAATATTTTTTCAAGTGCTTAGAATAATATCTGACACAGAGTAAGTCCTATGTAAAAAAAAAAAAAAAAATTTTTTTAAGTCCTATGTAAGGTTTTGTTAAATAAATAAAAATCCCCCTTCCTCTTGCTGTATGGTGAGGTGCTTGCTTGTGGAGGAAGGCCCTGATGACTGGTAGGGCAGAGAATTGTCCTAGCAATGGTGACAAAGCCCAACAGTCTGAGGGGCCTTGCAGAAGCAACAAAAGGCAGGGGGTCACAGTGAGGGGGATTTCTCTCTTCTTTGGGCAGTCCCAAAGAAAGGCCTAGAAAAATCAAAGCCAGTGGAGGCTCTAGGGGAAGGGATGACAGGGAGAGGTTCAAAACCCCACCCAAGGCTCTGTGATCAGTTCCTCAAACAGGAGGCCACAGCCTGGTGATCAGCCTAAGCCGGACCCTTTAAGTCCGGGGAAAATATATTAACACCCTGTCTAAAGCACTGCACAATTATTTTTAAAGAACTGGTGGACTGGTTCCTGGGAGCTGGCAGACATCTACCCAGTAATCCCTCTGCACTCGTGATGAAGGGTCAGGGAGCCTCCGCCCTGAAATTCCATGCCGGGCTTTCTGTTTCACCCGGATGACTTTTTATTTTTTATTTTTTTAATGTGCCAGGAATTCCTCTCCCACGTGGGGTGGACTCCGAGGTACTCAATTAAGCAGCCAATGAAAAGTCAGCGCTCCGGTAGCAAATGACCCTGACACTTCTTGTAACATAAACAGTTGAAACGTTTCCAATTAGAACTGGAGACAGAGACGTTTGAACTCTTTCTCCCCCCGCCCCCTTCTTTAAAAATAATTGTCAAGCGTTTTTGGACACGGTGTTGGTGTGTGAGTGTGTGTGTGTACTTTTTCTCTCTCTCTTTCTCCTGCATAAAAGATATTTATTTTTCTTCTTGATTTTCTTAACTTGTGGAGTAGCATGGGGTGGGGGGCAGAGCGGTGATGCTGGCCCGGTTAAAGGGGTGCTAGCCTGGTTACTTACCTCCCGGTCTCCTCCTTCCCGCTTAGGATTCAGACAGCCAAGGAGAGCTGGGAGCCACGCTGATTGTGGAGCGCGTGGGAGCCAGAGCCAGGCCAGCCGGTCTTGTGACCCCGCAGCTAGACCCTAGAAAGAGGAGATAATGAACAAATGAAAGGATGGATGGATGGGAATGAATGAATGCCTTCCCCTCAGCAATTGCTCCAAGGGAACCGGCTCGCTGAAGCAATGGTGGCGCTGAGATTGGCTGTCCAGCCAGCTGCCTTGGGTTCGAATTTCACCCGTCTGCCCAGTTTGAGGGCAAGTCTCTCCTTTTTACTCTGTAAAATGGGGCCACCAGCCATGCGGCTTCCTTCATGAGCGAAGTGAGGATGAAGCAAGTTCGCCCGAGTAGCAGTGCGGTGCCTTTTACCTAGTAAGCGCTCTAGCGCTGTTAGTGATCATTCCTGGATGCGTGGCTTTGTGTTGCAGCCTGGCCCTGCGGAGGAGGCGGCGCTCTGCAAAACCTCGTCCACCACACGCAGCCATTCTCTGTCAGATAGTCCCCAGGCTCCTCCCGGGTACCTGGCCCGGTGCTGGCGCTGGGGTTCACCGGTGAACCCCGCGTGGATCTGCTCAGCAGGAGCGCCCGGGCTCGTGCGGGACACAGACGCGTCCCGAGGAGCTCGGAGGTCGGGGCAGGAGAGACCCAGACAGGCGACAGAGTTGCTGTGCTTTTCTGCCCACGGTACACGTAGTCTCGGCCTGGGGGCCCCAGGGCTTCTCGGCCGCGTGCGTGCGGGCGCCGTCTGAACCGGCACAGAGGGAGACCAAGAGAGGGAGGCCCGACCAGGCGCCGTGTCCTGGGCATCTTGAAGGCATTGTGTTTAATGAATCCAGGCGAGACGCACACCCGCTTTCTACCCCCTCTCCTCTCGGCTCCGAAATCGAGACCTGCTGTGGGACCCCCAGTTTACGGGGTCTTAAAACGCCCTCCACTTTGATTAGCAGCTTCAAAGAGCTCCCTTTAAAGTTCACCCCCTTCCACTCCTCCCTTTTGCAGACCACCCCTCCCCCATCACTCCTTCTAGACTTCAGGACGACGACAACAAAACCCTAAAAGCAAGTTTAAAGGGGGGTGGGGGGGATCTTCAGGCTTCCTTCTGAACGTGGGCCGTAGAAATTACCTGTTTCAGGCGTGCACAAGGGTCGGAGAACCGTGGAATTTGGGTTTTCTTTTTTTTTTCTTCTTCCTTTTTTTCTGTCTTTGTGTGTGTGTGTGTGTGTGGTGTGTGTTTTTACCTTTTATTATTTAAATTGATACGTTTCATTACTAGGGAGAAAAATAAAATATTCCTTTGATACACAAAATCAAATTGATATTTAGCCTCTGCTTACTTTTTTATGCATGGCTCCTTTATACCACATGGTAGTGACAGATTGTTTGAGCTGGAAGGAAAAGCCATTCAAAGCTAATTAAGCAGCCATTCCAAGCACTATTTGCAAGCGGGAGGCTCAGAAGCCTCGGCATTTGTCAGCGCTCCCCCACCCCGCGTGGTTTTGACTGACAGCTCTGCCCGCGGACTGACAGCCCTCGGCGGCTTCACCAATCAACGGTGAAAAGCTCCCTAGACGGCCTGTGATTGGGCCCTTCGGCATGCTCCGGGGCGGGGTTGGCGGCCCCCACGTGGGGCCAGGAGCGAGAAAGGGGCGGTGCGGGTAGGAAGCGGGAGCGCCCACCCGTGACGTAAGGGGGAGGGCAGAGGAGGGGGAGGGGAAAGGAAGCTCCGGAGAGGAGCCATTTTGTGTCTAATGAACGCAGCGGCCAGATGCTCGCGTCTGTCGAGCGGGCTTCGCCCCACCCCCCTTTTCGATGCGCGCCGCACACGATTTATGTTTTTATTTAGGGAATAAATAAGTGAATAGAGGAGCGCGGTTCGAGGCTGACGGCCGGAGCGAGGACGAGGAGGCTGGACTCTGAGGCGGGCGCTCACGTGTAACTCCCTGCGCACCGGCCTCCGAGCGCCAGCTCGCTCGCGGCTCCTCATTAAGATGCGAAAGCGAACCTCCGGCTCCTAATGAGGGGAAAACACAGTTCCGGGGGCGCGCGCCTCGCTCGCGCGCGCCCGGTGCCGCCTCCCGGCCCGGGTCCCCTGGCCCGCCCGGCCCGCTCCTGCCGCCGGCCCGGGCTTCGGGGGGACTTCGCCGAGATGCTGGGCAAGGGCCCCCCGGCTCTGCCCCTCCGGAGGCGCCCGCGGGGGCGTGGAGCTCGGCCGCTTCTGCCTGGGGGCTCCTCCGAAGGCCGCTTCCCCCTGACCGGCCCGGCCTGACGGAACCCCGGGCTCAGGAGCTAAAGGCTGTCGGTTTGCAGGCTGACTGACCCCCCGAGTCGAGTGGTCTTTGTGACTGCGCAGGGGCTACCCGGGGGCGAGTGGCGCATGGGCCCCTGCCGGGCCTCTCCGGGGCGGCGAGGCTGGCGACCGAGACACCCACAGACTCGCACCCACGGCCTCCCACAGGCTTCCGCCCACGCTGTGACAGTCGAGCAGGCCGAGTAAAGCGGGTCCGCGCGCAGCTCCCGGGGCAGGCGGTGCAGGGCCCCGACCCCAGCCCCTACTCCGCCACCCCGGCCCGGGTGCGCGCAGTGAGGGACCGCTGGGTAGGGCGGCAGAGAGGGCGCGGCTCCCCCCGCCGGGGACAGAGCCCCGAGTGGGGACAGCCGCGACCCGAGCAGGTTGGCGGAGGGCAGCCGGGCCCTTCCATCAGCGCTGCCCGCCAGCACGAGTTCCCCAGACTTCTCGCAGGCAGCCGTTGCACATCCAAGACGCTGCTTATTTGGCTTTATGAAAAGAAAGGCGAAGGAACAGAGAAAAGAACGAAAGCTGTGGGTAGGGCGGGAGAAGGGGTAAAGAGAGGGGCGCCCCCAGTCCCGAGCAGATTTTTGAGGGGAAAAGGCAACTTTGGGAGCCACCATTTCATCGGTCCTAAATCTTGTGAAGTGAAAACATTAAAGTGACAAAGTGATTCTGCTTGTTTTATGGTATCTAATTGGGCTGCTCTGCAGACCTAATGAGATGAGAAGGAGTACTCGCTCGCCGCCCCTGCAGAATAAACTGGTATATTACTAACAGCCACAGGTTTTTAGGGCTGTACAGCTTGTCTTTTTTTTCTTTTGTTGTTATTTCTCTGTATTTTCTCTCTCTCTCTCCCGCCAAATAATTATTTGCCAGTAGATCGTGGGAAAAAAAGAGAGAAGAAAAAAAAAAAACTCTAGCCGCCTAGGACTATAATATATATCTATTTATTATATGTCTTTCGGTTAATTCCTGGTCTGAGGAGCGCTGTTTTTCACTCCCATGCGAAAGTCACCAGCGGGTAGGGCCTGATTGCTACTTTTCATGCATAGTTTTAGACACAAGAGGGCATTGTGACGTCGCGCCCAGCGGCGCCCAGTCGCGGGCCGAGTCCGGCAGCCCCACGTGGGGGCCCCGCGCTCCCATTGGCCAGCGCTGGGCGAAGCTGCCACATTATTTTGTTACTTTTCAGTCCCTATTTGGAACTGCTCTCGCGGCAGTTCAGACCTCGTGCTCGTCCCCTTCGCTTGTCTGTGTGTGGTATCCGCAAGGTCCGGGCACTTTTTTTTTTTTGGTGTGTGTATGTGTGTCGGGTGTGTGTGTCGGCGTGTGTGTTTTGGGGGTTTGTCGGGGCGCGGAGAGGAGAGCCGGGCCGAGGGGAAGGAAGGAAGCCGCAGAGCTCCTCGGTCTCGGGCTGCGTCTCCCCTCCAGCGCTCTCCTGTCTGCGCGCACTCCGGCGGCGGCAGAGCAGAGCGCTCCTCGTTGGGGACCTGGCGCTCGGGCTGGGAGCAGCGAGACCCCTTTGCGGAGGCTTCCCTTGTCCGCTGGAGTTAGGATGCCAGAACGGTTGATTTGCACCTCCTGAGCCCGGAGTTTTCTCTCTGGCCCTGGGAAGAGCTAGCAGCGGCGGCGGCGGCGGCGGTGGCAGTAGCAGACGGAACAGCAGGCTCTCCTCTCCGAGGGGGGGCGTCGAAGCACCCGCTCAGGGCTCCCGCCCTCACCCTCCGGCGCTCTCGCGGCCCCAAGCCGCCACCTCGGTGCCTGTCTCGTTCCTTTTCGTCCACACCGCGAGCCCGGGGCCCGGCCGCCTCTGGGATCCGACCTGCGCACCCCGGATGCTGGGGCTGTCCCTACGCGCCCCCCTCCCTGCGCAACGGGCTGAGTGATCTGGAGGGGGGCCTTCGCTCGCCCCAGGAGGGGCCCCCGGCCTCGGGACCCCCCATCGGAACCGTCGGGGAGACGACGATGTCCGCGCAGCCCCCGGCTCTGACGTGCTCGACGCAGCCCGGGGAAGGCGACCGGCCGCAGCCCGCGGAGCCCTAGTTGCACAAAGCCGGTGCCCGCCTGCCCGCCCGCCCGGCCTCGGCGCCCGCCGACGACTTTGCTGCCTGCTCCGCGGCTCTTTGTCTCCAGTTGGGGCGGGCGCCCGACTCTGGGATTTCGCTGCGAGAGCGGGCTGGGGGGGCCGGGGACGAGCTCCCGCTTTCCCGGCCGCCCCCCGCTCGGGCTCGGCTCCCCCCTCCCCCGCACCTCCCCAGCCCGGGCTCTCGGCGCTTCCACGCTCTCGGAATCACGACCCCTCCCTGCCATGTATCCGCAAGGCAGACATCCGGTGAGTAATTGCAACTCGGTTTATTTAAGCATCTATCATGGCAGGGTAAACGAGGCAGTTTATCCGGCACCTCCATTTTGCTTGTTGCTACCTTTATGGTGTGCGTGTGTGCGCTCACACAAAGGGGACGGGGATGGGGGCGCCGTTGAGAAGAGAGGTTAATTCCGTCCGAGTGGCCTGGGGGTGCTGCCGGTGAAAGAGGGGGAACTGTTTCCATGCGGCCCCCCTAATCTCCCAACTCACCCGGCTTGTATCCCCCGCCCCCAGCTGACTTGGGCATGGGAGCCCCTTGGTGAAAGGGACGGGAGCCCCGCGGCTGAGAGGGAGGGACTGGCACCCCCCCACCCCTGTCCGGGAGCTGAGAAACTTGCTAGGAAGGTTCTGGGCTGGTGGCCGGGGCGCCGGCAGAGTAGCCCGAGGGAAGCAGCGGAGGGGCCGAGCAGCTTGGAGCCCCGTCTGATGCCCCGGTCCCCTTCCCTGTCTTGTCCTCCCGGGCTCCAGGCTCCCCATCAACCTGGGCAGCCAGGATTTAAATTCACGGTGGCTGAGTCTTGTGACAGGATCAAAGACGAATTCCAG
This sequence comes from Elephas maximus indicus, assembly GCF_024166365.1. NCBI lineage: Eukaryota > Metazoa > Chordata > Mammalia > Proboscidea > Elephantidae > Elephas > Elephas maximus. Next base: position 60,294,072 of record NC_064831.1, on the reverse strand, counting down.
TTTCTGCAAGCTCAATATCACAGGTAAGGCCAGTGGGGGCCGCCCCGGGACTGGCGGGGAGGGGGCGTCCTCGCCGAGGCTCCTGCCAATCCCCCTCCCGACTGAGGGGGCTCCCGAAGGCTGGGCGGCAGGGCAGCCCCAGCCTTCGCCTTTTGTTTCCCCTTTCCGAGAGCGGCGCCTTAACCCTTTGCCTCCCGTAGCCTCTCCGCTTCCAGGGCCGCTTGCAGGGACCCCTGGGGCTGAGGGTTGGAGTCCCAGACTGACTTGCTCCGGGGTCTGGGGTGGCCGGCCAGCGTCAGGGTCCCGCCCCCGCGCGCCCCTGATGAGTCCACTCACTCGGCCGCGCAAAGTTTCAAGTTGTTTCACTCCCTCCTCCCCACGGCGGGGACCTCCCCACGGCGGGGACCCAAATCACCCTCCGCCCGCCCGGAGGCAGTGGAATAATGGGCTACCCCCGGGGGTGTCAGAGAGCTGGAAAAGTGGCTCTCAGAGGCCCTTGGGTTGGGACCTCGGAGGAGGCCATGCGGGCGGCAGGCCTGAGCCCACTCCCTCTGCCCTCACAGCCTTAAAGTGGAGTACGACAAGCTGGCGAACGAGAAGACCGAGATGCAGCGCCATTATGTGATGGTGAGAGGCGGCCGAGGGCCTGGGAGGGCGCCCACCAGGACGGCGGCCACGGGCAGGAGTCTTGGGATACTGGAGCAGGGCCCCCACCACGGCCAGTGCCAGGGAGCACAGCGTAACCTGTGCGCCCTCTGCCCTTGAGCCAGCTTCCTTTAGCCCCGGCCACTTGGGGGTGGGGGGTGGGAGCAGGAGCCGGCAGGGGGCCAAGAGAGAAATCCCAATTCCAGGCCTCCGACTTGTGCGCTACCTTTGTGCTGCTGTAACTTGTGTTTTGAAGGCTTCCCAGAGGGCTGCTTGCTGTATCTTGGCTAGTAAGATAGGATCGGGTCAGCCCAAGTCAGTGCTGGATACAAAATCTCACTGAGAGACTTCATGGTGGTGTTTGGAAACTTTCTGCTTTGCTGCCCTGGGATCCAGCCAGAGTCCAACAGAAGCCCTCTCTGCCTACCCTTTTCCTTCCCCAGAGGTTTCTGAGGCTACAGACGCCTTTTAAAGTCCTTTCCCTCTATTTCTCTTTTTAGGGGATCCCCCAACTGAAAGCCTTTTCAGTCCTGGGGCAGTAGGTAGATTGCCTTCCCTATCCGCAGCTTCTGTTCCAGCAAATTTCATTCTTCTGTTTGTGAGAGGGCATGGAAGGCACTCAAGTCCCCTCGCTCTACTGCTTTCCACACAAGAGGCCTTCAGCACAGCACTAAATAACTCTCCGTGGGCAAGAGGGTCCCAGTGTACACACTACTGCCTGTTGAACTCAAACCTGTATAAACAGGATGTATGGCACATGTGTCGCTTGTTGGAAGCAGGGCCTGAGCTTTCTTACTACTGTGTATATGATAGTCTGTCGAATGGGGGAGAGACTCTCGTCCATTGTCAGCTCTTAAACTCCTCTAGTCAGCTCTTAAACTCCTGCTTTGGGGTTTGATTTAAAACGTCTTTAGAAAATGTGTCATAAAAGCACTATTTGGCCAAAGCCTTCCCCCAAAAAAACTGAATTGGATAAGTGAACAGATTTCTGGGTTGTCTGTTAATGATAATTCTTTTTATTTTTAGTACTACGAGATGTCCTATGGCTTGAACATTGAAATGCACAAGCAGGTAAGCTCTTTTCTCTATAAGAAATATGTTTAATTAAAAACGTATGTATGTGTGTGGAATTCTTATGTCCTCTCCTGTTTGAAAGTCCAGCTCCCCCCGCTCGTCCATTCTTCTCAAAGATTGAATGGACCTGTCCTTGAAATGCAGAGTCTGAGGCTTTGCTGATTTCGGGGACCTATTGAGCTTTTTAGCATTGGAGCTTGTGAAATTAGTCCTGGTCTTGGATCTTGGTTGGAAGATAAAGGACCAAAGAGAAAGTTGTATTTTCAGAGTCTGTTTTACCAGAGAGGTGGCTGGCTTCTTTTATCTGTTTTAATGTAAAATTCTCAAGAAGAGGGTTTTTTGCAAAAATGTGATGTTGCGCCTTGATAAGATTAAACTTCAAGAGCCTTAAAAGCCAGGCCAAGCTGTTGAAATTTAAAGGAGTAAAGCTACTAACCTCTTAAAAACCAGGGCTGGTGAACCGGTTTGTTCCGCTTGGTTCCTGCTGAGATTTTGTATTTCCACCCCAGATATACTGAATGAGAATCTACAGTTTGACAAGATCCCCAGGTGATTCTTATAAAATAAATTTGGAGACCCAGTGCTCTGCTAGTGGTTCTCAGAATTGGTCCTGAACCAGCATTGTTAGCATTGCCTGGGAACTTGTTAGAAATGCAAATTCTCAGCAGGGTTTTGAACCCAAATGAACTGGTTCCAAGCCCTGTTAAAAAACACAAAGCTGAAATGAAACACAACTCTAATGCCTTACACTCATGAGGTAGTTCTCTCATCTCTATCTTAATTGGAAGGCAGCTGTGTTCCCATTTTACAGAGCAAGAAGCCAAAGTTGAGAGGTGAAGTAACTTGCCCAGGGGCAGCCTAGCTGGGCCTTTGGAGATGGCTGGGAGTTGAGCTGAGCTTTGAAATCCTGAAGTCAAACCAGTTTTGCTAGTCGTGGTGTCCTTTGATGGATATGTAAACTACCTTGTATTGTCACTATTCTAATAACAGTATACCTTAAACCTTGCAAATACAAACACCTTTTATCTCGGTGTATATCAGTAACTAGTCTGGGTGCAGGGCTGGGCTGTGGGAGAGGCCTGTTTGTGTATTTGTGTTTCAAGGAGAGGCTGCCTATAATTGGGCTTGGCTGGCCAATGGAGTTGACTTGGCACGTATAAATGGCGCAGGCTGGTTGTTCTTTTTAACAATTGGTGTTCTTGAAATCTCAGAAGGCTGTTGACTCATTCTAGCCTTTGGTGACCGTGACTTGAATGGATTTTCTGCTCTAAATTAACAGTCGTTTACAAGGTTTAAATTTTGCTTTTTAAGGGGGGCAGGTGAGAAGGGCAGGTGACCCCTGGAGCACTTGCCGGTTCCTGTCTGCCTGAGTGGCTTCCTATAGACCCTTTCGAATCTGCAGTTTCCTTTTCCTTCTGGGGGAGCCCCAGTGTTGGGTGAAGGGCAGCCAGAAAGGGGCCTGTGTTTGCTGACAACCTGCAAAGCCAGTTTGTGGCTTGCTGGGGGATTGTGCTTCGGGATGAAGCACATGGAGGCGAACACATTTTTACTTCTTACCCACAGAAATAATAAACAGATATCGCTTGGTATGTAAAGATATGCTTTTTGAGGGGAGTGGACTAGAGAGGCAGGTTCTGCCCAGCTTGAGGTGGGGCTGACTGGGTCTGACTAGTCCAGTAGAATGCATGAAGTAAACCTGGGGTCCCTGGTGTTTAAGGAGCCGTGGGGTGTTATGCAAGGTGTCACTGCCTCCACCCCCTCTTTTTTTGTTGTTGTTTCTGAGAGTGCTTAGTGTCTTGGGTGTGTTTAAAGAGGGTAATTGCACCCAGGTTTAAAATTTATAGCAGCAGTTATCCTTAGAGCTTGGTAATTAAGGTATAATACGTTGTTGCATGTTGAGGTCCGCATGGGTGGCGTTCCCTGGGTCTGTGAGTGGATGGTTACTTGGCACAAGGAATCCACCTTGGCTGGTGGAGCAAAGCTATGTTCTCTAAGTCGTGGGGACACTGAGCCTAGGAAGAGTTAAACATCTTAATGGATTTGGTGGTGCTGTTTGTGTAAGAGCAGCTGTGAGCATCTGGGACTTCTGGCCATTCCCCAGACTGGGCTCTTAGGGGGAGAATGCCTGAGGTTTGGCTGCGTTGTCTCATTTAATCCTCTCAGCTGCCAGTGGTGGACAGAGGGATGCTCTGCTCCCCTCGTATGGGTGCGAAACTGAGGCTTGGGGGAGGGGGCAGGAGCGCAGAGCTGGGACTCAAATCTGGGCCTCTGGATTTTACTTGTTTTTTGCCTTCCAGCCTCTGAGTTGTACCTATATGCTTCCCAGCATGGGTGTTTGTGTGTGTGTGTGTGTGCTGGCAGCCCTGGCTTTTCAGGGTTAATGGCAGTCTCTGAGTTGGGTGAATTCACCCTGTGGCTGTGTAGGAACAAAGAGGCAGGAGGTGAGGAAACCAGGCACTGAGAAATGCAGCCCTGACCTAAGGGGGCTGGCCACTCCCCAGGCTTGGAGGGTGCTGCAGAAGAAACCCTGCCACTAATTGTAGTGTGAGTCTTGGGTGCATTTGGCGGATGGTGGTTAGGCCTGAGCAAACAAGTTTATCAGCTGACCTGTTTAGCGGTTGACTGGTGTTTTATCTGCACACACAATCAAGTGACTGGAGTGCTTGAATTATTCATGCAGTGTCCTGCCCTCTAGACTTGACTGTTCGTGTGATTACATCTGCCTGGGACAAACAGGCTGGATTCTTCATCTTTAAGCTCAGGGGTGGGGGTGGGGGACTGTCTGTACTTTATATAATAGATGATTTGCAGAGCTAGCACCTTGGGTAGCACGGTGGTCCTCAGCACGCTCTTACACACACACACACGCACACACACACACGCTCACGCTCACGCACACACGCACACAAACACACACCCTCCACCACCACGGCCACGTATTTTTAAAAGCTCTTTGCTGGCTGTATGGGAAATGCCAATTAGCTGAGAACCTTGGGTTCTGCCATATGGGCCCTAGTATCGACAGAGAACAACTGATGAGGTGTGGTGAACCTGTTTTTATTTTACCAAGAGGCTAAACTCACTGTGGCTGGCTCCTTCCCTGACTGTTTCTCCATCTCCCTCTCAGTCTTCTTCCAAGCTGTCAAATCCCAGAGAAGTAATAAATGGTTTCTCCTCCTACTCTCCTGCCTCCCTCCCTAATTATGGTAAAGCGAAGATTACAGAATCATGGGGCTGGCCTGGGACTTCAAGAGGTCACCTCCTTCAGGCCTCGGCTCCCAGGCAGGATGTCAAGGTGATTAGGCAAGGATGACTGACCAGCTCACCAGTTCCCATCTTGCTCCTGCAGAGGCTTCCCAGTGTCAGCCAGGAGTAGCAAAGCCAGCTTAGAAATAAGGCCTGCGGAGCAACTGTCGTGCCTTGAATTTGAGGCACAGATGCTGTGAGAAGCTGGGTCAGGTTGCCTTTTCACCCTCTGTGGTGACATTGATGTTTTGAAGGTAGACTTGAGCCATTTTGATTTGGGGGCAGCATCATATGCCAACATGATTAAAAAAAAACAACGGTTGCCATAGAATTGATTCCAACTCAGGGTGACCCCACGTCTGTCAGAGTAGAACTGTGCTCCATAAGGTTTTCAATGACTGGTTTTTCAGAGGTAGACCACCAGGCCTTTCTTCCAAGGCACCTCTGGGCAGACTTGAACTGTCAACCTTTTGGTTAGCAGCCAAGAGCATTATTCCTGTGTACCACCCAGGGACTCTGTGACCTTTTCCTGTGAATTAAGTAGCCCTTCCTCTAAGTTACTTTTGGAATCCTTTGACTAGGAGGGCCCTGGAGCTTCTGATCCAAACCTTTCAAGTTGCAGATGAGAAAACTGAGGCCCAGAGAGGGGAGCTGATGATCTAGAGTTCTACAGTCTCGTGTTAGTGATACAGCTGCTACTGCAGCCTTCTCTCCAACTCCAGGTCTCTCTTTTTTTTTTTTTCCAAGACTCAAAAAACTGAAGAGTGCTCATTTGCTAACAATAGGACTCTGTGTCTTTAATTATTATTGCTTCTTTCTGTGTTACTATCTAAAGAGGCCGAGGCTCCAAACCTGGCTGCACCAAAGTCCAAAGTGCCCCATTTCGGGTTGTATAACTGTATCGGCTGAACCTTCCTTGCCCACAGTCCTGTTTCCAATTGCCAGCTATTTACACAACTAATGATTCGATGTGTGTAGTAATAACAAAATGTGTAACTAGCAACCCCAGAGTTAAAGTTCACAGGCGGGGTAAAGGTGGTAAAACCTGTGAACTCTTTACCTGAGGATGCAGAAAGCCATGGGGGTGGCCATGAACCCAGGGCTGAAGTGGGAGTTGGGACGTTTCCATTTGTCACTCGCCGCCCCTCTCTGGGTCTTCTGAGTGATGAGGGGCTTGGGCTGGAAGTCTTTGAAGTTGTGTGACCACTGGGAAGATGCTGGTGGCCTGAAGGAGCCACCAGGTGGTGAGGTTACAAGGACCCTGCCCAAACATGTTGAGTCTGTGTCTCAGTAGGGGCCACCCTGAAAGCTGAACGGGACACAGATCCTTATGCTAACGATTTGTGTGCCATCTGGGTTGAACTAGGAAGTTCCTTCAGTATCATTTCTTGGCCAGAGTGCTGGCGTCCAAGAACCCCTGTACGACCTGGCTTCCATCTCACCTTTCCTGCCTTACCTGTCACTCCCCCTGCGCAGACCACAGACTATGCCTCCCCCCACCCCTCCCCCCGACACAGGTGTTCTCTCTGTTCTGGTGCATGCCTCACGCAGCTTTGGGGCCTGCAGTGCTCATAGTTCCCTTCACCTCCTGCTGACTGTCCCCCCCCCCCCCCGCCCCACGAATGCCTTCAACCCCCACTTCTTTGGAACCCTTTTCTCTAGTTGCCTGCCTATGGAGTGGTACAGAGTAGGTATTTGTGCACTGCTTTGGGTCTTTTCCTTCACATGCATTTGATCACCACATGACCCTGGGACATGGGCAAATGGCCTCCTTGTCCTTATTTTACAGACCAAGGAAGTTGAGCCTGGAGGGGAACCTGGCTGCTAAGCCAAGGCTCTTTTCTGTGAACTCCCCTGTAGGGTACTGAGCTTCTCCTGTCTTTGGGTTTCTCCCCTCCCTTCCCACCTAGACATAATCTAGTTTATGTCAGAACCCCTTTCTTTCCATTTTCCCCAAAGAGTCAGTCAAGGAATGAATTTTCTTCAATGCTGGTCTTTGTGTTTTCCTCATTCTATCCCATCGTGTGAAATACAGAGATGCCAGGGACAAAAGGTGATAAGGGCCAAATCCTGCAGGTTTTTCCCTGTGTCTGTATGTATGATGCCATTTCTCACTCCCCATTATCTCATTTTTGTAGCTATGCAGGAAGCCTGACTGCTGATGTAGCACTTGGTACATAATAGGTGCTCAGTAAACATGTCGGTTTTTCTGACTCAGAATTACTCTGAGGGTGGATTTCTGATTCCCTGAGCCCTGGGAGAAGGAAGTAGGGGTTTAATTGTGGCCTGGCTGCCAGCTCTGCAGGCTTTCCCCTATTGCTAAGCATCTAGTTTCTTCATCAGGAAAATGACGGGGTTGGATCCATTCCCAAAACGGTTATTAGGGGCCGGGGATGTGCCCGGTGTGGGCTGGAGTTGGTTACACAGCCGAATAAGACACCATTCCCTCTAGCTGGGAGTCAAGCGTCTAAATAAGTAATTGCAATGCAGTGAGGTAAGTGCTAGTGTGGACTGTGTGGACCGAATGTCACAGAGGGAGCACCCAGGACAGAACAGCTTATTCTTCCTGGAGAAGGGGAGTCAGATCAGAGAAGACTTCACAGAGGAGCCAAATCTTATAGGGAAAGGGGGGATATTAAGGAGCCCTGGTGGTGCAATGGTTAAGCACTCGGCTGCTAACCAAAAGGTTGGCGGTTCTAACCCATCCATTGGCTCCTCAAGAGAAAAGACTTGGCAGTCTGCTCCAGTAAAGATTACAGCCATGGAAACCCTATGCTGCAAGCTCTGCTCTGTCCTATAGGGTCGCTGTGAGTCAGAATTGATTAGAGGACACACAGCAACAACAGCAGGGTTTATTAGACAGCAGCGGGCAGTGGAGGCCCCTCCAGGGGTGGTGACAGCTTGTGTAAAGGTAGTGAAGTGTTTTCTGGAAACCACAAGTCTTCGGAATGGTGGGCGGAGGAGGAGAGCTGGTCGCGGGAGGTGAGGGGGGAGCTGCATTAGGGAAGTGAGGCGAGGTGGAGACATTTTTTAGCCGCCTCTGCCCTCCTCACCTTCTCTACTCTGTGGCTCCCCCACACCAGGCCTCTATCCCCATATGGCTCTCCCAGGCTGACCCGAGTCCATCTGCCGTGAGGTGGGGGTGGGGGTGCCCGCGATGTCTGCAGCCTCCCCTGCCTGTCCCACCTCTGGGAATACTCTGGTTTGAACTTTATTCCCCAAAGTGGCATTGTCTCCTTTTTCATACTGGTAATTCTGTAATGACTGGTTATGACCCGCCCCCTCCCCCATATTTAATTCTCATCAGCCCAGCTCTCCACTTTGCTATTAATGATAGCAGCCAGCCAAATAGCTTTCAACATGCCATTGACAGTCTGGTTTAAGAGAGCACTTGAAGTAGTGCTAGACAGCTGAAAGCACCCATAATTGTGTACCAGAGTGAGAACTGCGTGCTCAAGGGCCTTGTTTTTATATGCTTAAAGGGACAATATCTTGTTTTCAACAAATGCTCGTGGAGACTTATATCCAAGGCGCTTCCTTTCCTTCCCTTCCCTCACGTGCCTTTCCTCCCTGGCCTTTTCTTTTGCTTGCCTTTCAAAATAAATAACACTGCCTCCAGTTGGAGCTAAGGAGAAACTTAGGGAAGGGGGGAATTCCACCTCTCCATAAGTCTGTTGCATTTGGTGGCTTACTTCCTGGAGGTATCCTCCATTCCAGACAGCAAATTGTGGGCCCGCGACTCCCCCATGGGGGCTATTAGGACCTCGCATCTCTCAAGGAGGTGTGGGGGAGTCTCAGTTCCCCTCTACAAGGATTTGAGCTCTTTTGTTTGCTAAGGATGTCACAGGGTCAGCGGTAGGGGTGGGGGATGTGAGCTTCCGGAGCCTGTCACTGAATGTTTAGGCTGAGGCACCCTTGATGGGAGATGTGGAAGGGGGGCCAGCCTGTTGGAGGGTCAGACCAGGCACCTCTCAGCCCCTTACAGATCAGATTCCAGGAGTCTATTCATTCTGCAGGAAGCCCTAGTGGCTCAACAGTTAAGCAAGCCCTCGGCTGCTAACAGCTGCGGACAGAAAGGTCGGCGGTTCAAACCCATCCAGCGGCTCTGGGAGAGAGACCTGGCAATCTGCTTCTGTAAAGTTTATAGTCTAGAAAACTATATGGGGCAGTTCTGCACATGGGTTCGGTCACATGGGGTCACTGTGAGTTGAAAGCTACTTGACGGCACCTAACAACAACATTCATTCTGCAAAGTTCGGGGGCCCAGAGTCCCTTCTACTTAAACCAGGGGGATAGGTAGGGCCAAAACCAAACCTGTTGCCAAGGAGTCGATTTCAACTCACAGCAACCCTATATGACGAAGTAGGACTGCCCCATGGGGTTTCCAGGGAGCAGCTGGTGGATTTGAACTGCCGACCTTTTGGTTAGCAGCCAAACTCTTAACTACTGTACCCAGACTTACATTCTTAAATGGAGACTCATACTGGGCTTAAGAGATTAACTGGGGGTCCCATCCACCTAACCCTGCAGATTTGATCTGAGAGCAAACAACTCACACCCTTTCAGCCCAGTGGAATTCATTATTGTTTTGAAGTTGCAACGCAGCCCTTTGGAAAGAGGTTCCCTTCACCCAACAGTCACCGTATCTTCCCTTTACTAAATGTATCCTGCGAAGGGTGCAAAAAGAGCCATATTCCCAGCAGTGGGGGAGACCAGGGTGGGGCCAGAGAGGCCAGGGAAACCCTATAGAGGCCTGGAGTCCATGGCTGTGGCCATCACCCTCTTCTCAGGCTGGCTGCTCCTGGCAGGGGAGGAACGTGGTTGATGCTTGGCTCTGTGTCCTTAGCAGCCCCTTCCCTTCCATTCATCCACTTCTTCAGTCACATAGCCAGGGCCCTGGGGTCCTGAGGCCACTGCCATCTCTACTACCAAATAATCCCAAGCCTGAAAAATGTGATCTTCGAAATACTATCAATTGTAATAATATAGCCCCTTCATATTTTCATTAGCATTTAATTGTTTACATAGCAGGTTAGACCTTTTTCTCTTAGGTTCCTGAAAAATTAGAGGCATTTGAGTCCAGGACAGATAGCATCAGGATGAAAGCATCAGAGTATGGCATGAAGGGCCCGGGGTGTGAAGATGACCTGTCTACATCCAGGGCACTGGAGCACTGTGTTCTCAACTTTGCTTTTGGGCGGGAGGGCGGGGGTGCAATGTTGAGGCTGGGAGTTCCCAAGGGCCAAAGCCATTTTGTATTCACAGGGCCTGGAGCCCCACATGGTGCTTGGTCTATCCTGGTGCCCAGTGTGCATTTTGTGGGGGACCCAAGGGGGGTTATGTCCTGATTTAGAGTTCTCCTTGACCCAGTATAGCATTCCAGGCCTTCTGGGAAGGATACAGGCTTTTCTTGAGCTTCTGAGAGAGGCCTGTAGCTGGAAAAGTTGTGATTGTAGAAAGAGATGTGTCATAGCTTTTAAAATGTCTTTTTTGTTGTTACTATTGTGTGCCATGAAGTCGATTCTGACTCATAGCGACCCCATGTGACAGAATAGAATTGCCCCATAGGGTTTCCTAGCATGTAATCTTTACCTATGGGAGCAGATTGCCAGGTCCTTCCTTCCATGGAGCAGCTGGTGGGTTTGAACCACCAACCTCTCTGTTAGCAGCGGAGTGCTTAACCATTGTGCCACCAGGTCTCAGAAGTGTTTCAATGTACCTTACACATTTTTTCATCTCACTAGGGCCAGTCTAGGTGTGAGAGGGGAAGGAGATAACTGGGAAGGAAGGCTGAGAAAGCAGAGATAGGGAGAAGGAATGGGGAAGAGATAGGTAAGACACTCAGAATGTAAATTGACAGAAGGAACTAAGTAGCTGGGAGAGAGGGTCAATAGCTTGGAGGTAAATTAGTAAACTGCTTGTTGTCCCTGGCTGTCTGTTTGGGCATGAAGCTCTCAGTATGTTACAGTCTTGTCTCTTTACCCCTTAAGTTCTCAACTAGCTCCTTAAACTGTTTTTTTTTTTTTTTAATTTTGAATAAAACTATTCTGGCCCAACGGGAGAACTTACATTGTTAGCTGCCAGCTGCTGTGACATTGGCTCCTGATTCATGGTGACCCCGTGCACAACAGATCTAAACGCTGCCAGGTCCTACACCATCCCCATGATCGGTTTCGGATGAGACCTTGTTTCTATATGCTCGTGATCCATAGATCTCCAGGCCTTTCTTCCTAGTTTGTCTTAATCTGGACGCTCCACTGAAACCTGTTCCGCATCATTGCAGCACGCAAGCCTCCACTGACAGACAGGTGGTGGCAGCCCATGAGGTGCATTGGCCAGGAATCAAACAGGGTCTCCAGCATGGAAGGTGGGAATTCTACCACTGAACCCCCAGGGGAAACTTAAGTACAGTGGAAGCTGTTCCCAGGAGCCTGCAGCACTCACTCATAATACCAAGAGCAGGGGAGGGGGCGTTCTCCTCTCGGTTGGCTGTGAGGCTTAGACTTCTACGCCACCCAGCCAGCTCTGTGACCAGAAGGTTGGAAGAGGAGCCTGTCCTCCCACTCCCCAAATACTTCCCTGGGGAGAGTCCTCAACAAGTCTTTCCTGACTCTGGGTCGGAAACTGAGAATACTGATAATTCCAGCTGTGGCATGCCTTGTCCTGCTGAGAGCTGACTCCTGGTGATTTGTACAGGGGGGAGTGGGAAGCAGAAGGCTATTCAGTGTGGACTAGTTGACAAAGGGCAAGAGTACTCTCTAGCTCTCAGGGGTGGGGGACAGACAAAGTCAGCCTTCCTGGTCTCTGCTCAGGAAGAAGTAGGGCAGACTCAGCGGGCCCAGGAGAAGCAGCAGGTGATAGCAAACGGTCTGAGTGGGGTGAAGGCCTAAATACCTGGGTAAGACTAGAGTGAGGATGAGAACAACGTGGTAGAGGAAAGAGCCAGTCAGGACTGATTGGCCAACAGGAGATTTAGCTTATCCATAAACCCTTACCTGCTGTTTGTCCTGGAAGCCATCTTTTCCTCTCCTCTCTCTCCAGGGGAGAGGCCTACAGTCTGGTTCTTATCTTGCTGTGCCTAAGAGCACAAGTCCTAGGGACAGGTGCTGGAGGAGTTGGGGTCAACAAATGGTACTACCCTGTCTCCCACCCCTTGGTCTTTAGGACCTCACACTTCATCCCAGAGAAATGGGGGCTCTCCATGAAGTCAGACTTGAGATGGGGGGCAGCAGCAAGGGTTGGAGACCCCAAAGAGCTGTCCTGCCCCTGCCAGGACCCTCCCACAGCTGGCCTGACACGGGCCTCCAGGTCACCCAGTGCTCGGCTGTGCTGTCAGGAGCCCAGATTTGTGCTGTCAGGAGCCCAGATTACAAGGACTTCTTAAGGGGGGCTGTCTAGATCCTTCTTTCTCGTAGCCTTTTTGGGTTTTCTCTCTACTCTCTGCCCTGATTCTTACCCCACTTCACAAGGGACCCTCTACCCAGCTCTCCCTCACTATCGGTTTGACCAGGCTCGTTTTTTAAACTCTAATACTGGAAGAACACTGAGCATTTCCCTGGCCTCATGGCAGTGGTGTGGTGGGTCCCCAGTAAGCCAGTTCTACACCACACTGGCAGTTTTGTGCCAGTGGATTCCGAGTTTCACCATCAGAAGTCAACTGGTTCTCGAAGGGCGTCCTGGGAATTAGGCGCAGAAACCCTCAGCATCAGGAGCCAGGGGGCTGTATGTCCTGATGGTTAGAGATAGGCTTTTGAGTTAGACATACTTGGGTTTGAGTCCTAGATCCATACTTAATTGGCGATGTGACTTGGAGCAGGTTATTTGACCACTCTAAACTTCAGTTTCTTCATCTGTGTAGTGGGGATAATAATAACACCTACCTGCTAGAGCAACACTGTCCCATAGAACTTTCTGCAATGTTGGAAATATTGTCTGGCTACACCGCCCAATCCAGTAGTCATCAGCCACATGTGGCTACTGAGCACTTGAAATGTGATGACTGTGACCGCGGAACTCGTTTTTAATTTTGATTAGTCACGTCACATGGAACCGACGGCTTTGTATATTAGACAGTGCACTTATCGGGGTGTTATAAAGATTATATCAGATGTTGCACGTTAACAGCTTTACTGTAGTACCTGGCAGAAGAAAGAACTCAGCGAGGTATGTTCACAGTGAGACAAAGTCCTGAAGGTTTCCCGGGCCTTAGAGAGGATAAGATCCTTGGTGTGACACGTTACAAGACTTGCCAGAGCCCTTTCTCAGACATTATTTGTTTGTTCCATGTGCCGGTCCTGCAGTGTAGGGATCGTGGGCCCCACTTAGCAGATAGGAATGCTGAGTTTGATGGGGTTAAGTGATTTGGTTATGATCTTATGGTGGACCAGGGGCAGGTTCAGACCTGGAAACCAGGTATGTTTCACTCTTGGACCAATGATCTTTTCCCCAAAGGCCTTATCTGGGTCTGGTCTTTTGTGACCTTCCTACATGCCCATCCCCAGGCCTGCCTGTACTTCCTAGTTTTGATCCCAGTGATGGGAAGTCCCTGGACAAAGCTGTTCAGAATTCAGTCAGAATTCAGTAAGACGTGAGCATCATCAGTGCGTAGACCAAAGTCTTCAGCCTCAGCACTATTGACATTTAAACCAAAACCAAACCAAACCCAGTGCCGTCGAGTCGATTCCAACTCATAGCGACCCCATGAGTGTGATTGACATTTAGGACCAGATAATCGTTTGTGTGGAAGCCTGTCCTATGCATTGCGGAACGTTTAGCACCAAACCAAAAACCAAACCAGTTGCTGTCAGGTCAACTCCGATTCATGGCAACCCCACGTGTGTCAGGGTAGAACTGTGCTCCGTAGGGTTTTCTGTCTGTCTTTTGTTCATTTTGTTGTTGTTGAGAATATACAGTACAACATACACCAATTCCAGTTTTTACACGTACGTACCATTTAGTGACACCGATGACATTGTTTGAGTTGTGCAACAGTTTTCACCCTCCTTTTCTGAATTCTTCCGTCCTCATTAACATAGACTGCACCCAAGGTTCCTATCTCATCTTTTGAGTTGCTGTTGTCATTTGATCCCATGTAGATAGTTCTTCAAAGAGCATAATGCTCAAGGCAGACCTTGTTTATTAGTTAAGCTAAACTGTTGTTTGGTTTTAAGAAGACTTCAGGGGATGTTTTTGACTTAGGATTTAAAGCGTATCTCAGGGCAATAGTTTCAAGAGTTCACCCAACCTTCACGGCTCCAGGAAGTCTGGAGTCCATGAGAATTTGAAATTCCGTTCTGCATTTCCCCCCTTTTGATCAGGATTCTTCTACAGAATCTTTGATCAAAGTGTTCAGTAAAGGTAGCTGGGCACCATTCAGTTCTTCTGGCCTCACGGCAAAGGCGGCAGCTGTTCATGGAGGCAGTGAGCCACACATTTCATATCCTTTTATGCCTGACACTCCTTCTTTCTTTGTTGCTCCAGGCAAATAGAGACCAATTGTTGAGCCTTGGATGGCCCTTTACAAGCTTTTAAGGCCCGAGGCACTACACAACAACTAGGAGGTAGAACAGAAGCACTAAATATGTTATTAAGCCAATTAACTGGGATGCCCCATATAACCATGCCCCTAAACCTCCAAACCAAGCAACGAAATCTCATTGTTGTAAATGTATCTATCACACAACTTTTGTTAATTCAACTTTTTACAGATGTGCAATTTACTATCAGCAGTTACAATAATTGGCTGTGCAACAGTACCCTTAATGTGATATTTCCATCACCATTAACCCCTCCCCACTTTCTTCCTCCCTCCTGCCCCTGGTAACCACTAATAAACTTCGTCCTCTATATATTGTCTTTTCATGTCCTTTTGTATAAGTGAGGCCATATAATATCTGTCCTCTCGTGATTGTCTTACTTCACTCAGAATAATATCTTCCAGCTCCATCCATACTGTAGCAGGTATCAAGATTCCATTTCTCTTACCGGCTGAGGAGTATTCCATTGTATGTACGTACCACATTTTGTTTATACCCATGCGGACATTTAGGGTGTTTTTACCTTTTGGATATTGTGAATAGTGCTGCTGTGAACATTGGTACAAGTCTCTGAGTCTCCGTTTCCGAGTCTTCTGGATATATACCTAGGAGTGGAATTGCTAGGTCATATGTTACGGTAGTTCTACTTTTAGTTATTCGAGGAGCCACCACACTGTTTTCCACAATGGCTGTACCATTTTGCATTCTCACCAACAATGGGTAAGGGTTCCAGTTTCCTCGCATCCTTGCCAACATTGGTTATTATTATTAATTTTTTCTTTCCTTTTTACCTTAGCTGTCCTAGTGGGAATGAAACGGCATCTCACTGTGGTTTTGATTTGCATCTCTCTGATGGCTGATGACGCCGCGTATCTTTTCATGTGTTTGGTGGTCATTTGAACGT
Source organism: Elephas maximus indicus (assembly GCF_024166365.1). NCBI lineage: Eukaryota > Metazoa > Chordata > Mammalia > Proboscidea > Elephantidae > Elephas > Elephas maximus. The sequence continues at coordinate 60,278,667 of NC_064831.1, read as the reverse complement.
CCTCTTTGATGAAATATCTGTTCAGGTCCTTTGCCTATTTTATAATTGGATTATTGTCTTTTTGTTGTTAAATTGTATATATATTTTGGTTATTAGATTCTTGTCAGATGTATGATTTCTGAAGATATTCTTGCAGTCAGAAGCTTGCCTTTTCACTTTTTTGGTAAGCCTTTTGATGAACAAAAGTTTTTCATTTTATGAGCTTCCATTTATTTATTTTGTCTTTTGCTGTTAGTGCTTGTGTTATTAGATTAGCTAATTCATGGTTAAAAGCTAGGTCCGACAGCTTTGCCCCATTTTTTCTAAGAATTTTATGGCTTAAATTTCCACACTTAGGTCCTTAATCCATTTTGAATTTGTTTTTGTGTGTGTGGTGTGAGGCATGGATCCTGGTTCATTTTTCTGCATGGGGAAATCCAGTTTACCCAGCACAATTTATTGAAGAGACTCTTCTTTCCCCATTGAAAGGACTTAGCACGCTTGTCAAAAATCAGTTGACCATAAATGTGTGGGTTTATTTCTGGACTTTCAATTCTATTGGTCTGTGTGTCTGTCGTTATACCAGTACCAGGTGTTTTGACTACTATAGCTGTATAAACCAAAACCCACTGCCGTCAAGTCAATTCTGACTCAGCAACCCTACAGAACAGAGTAGAACTGCCCCCATAGGGTTTCCAAGGTTGTAAATCTTTACAGAAGCTGACTGCCGCATCTTCCTACTACAGAGCGGCTGGTGGGTTCAAACCGCCAACCTTTTAGTTAGCAACCGATCGTTTTAACCATTTTACCACCAGGGTTCCTTTGTAGCTGTATAGTATGTTTTAAAATCAGGAAGCAAAGTCCTACTTTATTCTTCTCTTCCAACATTGCTTTAGGTATTCGGGACCCCTTGCCATTCCACAGAAAGTTGAAGATTGGTTTTTCTGTTTCTTTAAAGAAGGCTGTTGGAATTTTGATTGGGATTGCATCCGTAAGGTTTTCAATAGCTGTTTTTTGGGAAGTAGATCACCAGTCCTTTCTTCCAAGGACTGCCTCTGGGTGGATTCGAACTGCCAACTTTCAATTGGCAGCGCAGTGTTAACTGCACCACTAACCAATAATGCTGTCCCAGTTGTGATACCCAAAAATGTCTGCAGACATTACCACATGTCCCCGGGTCGCCAAAATGGCCCCAGTCGAGAACCCCTGGTGTAGGGCAGGAGTCCTGATTGTAGAGCTGGGGAACTTGGTTGTACACTGTTCTGCTTTGTGACGCAGGACAGCTCCTTGCCCTCTCTGGGCCTTGTTTTCCTCATCATCAAAAGGAGGCGTTGAATTAGCTTACTCAGGGTTTTTTAGGCCTCACATTCTATGAATTCTTATTTATGTGTGGTGGTCGTTTGGGCTGGGGTCCTTCTGAGAGGATGCAGACCAGAAGACTGGAGTTGCTAAATAGGTCTTGATTTTTATGTCCTATGCAAATGACAGCCTTCCTACTGCCCTTGTGTGTCGGGAGAGAGGAACTTTGGACCCTTTTAATTTAACCTGGAGGTCCCAGGCCACAGGAGGGCTGTGCTGTTTGCTGGGGTGGATAGAACAGGGCTGTGTTTCTCTCCACAGCCTGCTCCCCCTAACCCCTGCCCCACCTTTCCTTCCTGTCACCTGGGTTTCCCAAGGAGCCCCTGTCCTTAAAAAATCATAGCCAGCATTTCATTTGGAGCGCTAATCTTGTGGGGAGACTCCCAAAATTTAAAGAGTTGTTTCTGTGAGTGTAATATGATTTTTACAGCCTGTCGAGGGGCAAGGGGAGATTTGCATAATGTTCCAAGTGGGATTAGGTGGCTGGGGGTTGCCATGGCAACCCCACAGGGACTGAATTGAGAATTTCTCTTCCTGGCAGGAGTTGGCCAATTGAGTCAGGGGAGGTGGGAGAGGGGGTAGGAGGTTATCTGAGGGGAGGGGGGGTGCCGGTGGCGCCTGGGATGAATGAGCAGTGTTGGGGGAAGGTGTAATCTGAAAAAGCTTTCACTGTTCTGTCTATACAAGCAAGCTCTTTGAGGGCCATCCCCCAGAGTGGGTGCCAGGCAGGCAGCATTTAATGTGTAGGGGAACCAAGAAATTAAAGTGAACAAATATTTAAAGATTATTGGATCTTGTTAACAGGAATCTCGAAGGATGGAAACTGAGAGTCTTAGAAATGAAAGTCTTATAATCTTAGGGTCTTAGAGCCCAGAAGGGACTGGGGCTGCCATCTAGACCCACTTGCCTCCTATGGAGTGAGTCCGCCCCTTCTTCCTGTTGGTGGTCATTGAATACTCCCTAGGACAGGGAGCTCCCTCCCACTCAGCACTGACTTCATTTTTGAGAGCTCTGATTGTTACAAACTCATTGCTGTCAAGTCAGTTCTGTCTCATAGCGATCCAATAGGACAGAGGAGAACTGCCCTGTAGGGTTTCCAAGGAGTGGCTGGTGGATTCGAACTGCCGACCTTTTGGTTAGCAGCTGAGCTCTTAACTACTGTGCCTCTGACTATTATACTGGACCACCACTTTCACATGATGGAAACTGAGGCCCAAGTGCAGGGCAGACCCGGAACATTGCTGACTCTTTCTGGGGTCTACCTACTGTGTGCCTCTGATATCCCCCTGCTTTGTCACTCAGCCTCCCCATCCCCAAGTTCCCTCACACCCTGAGCTCTTGGAAGAAAATGCCTGAGATTTCTGGGGGAAATGGAAGGAGGAGATGGAATTCCTTTCAGGGAAGTCCATGGGGTCATGACACAAGCCCAGCACCCCCAGGCTCCCCTTTGTCCTGGCTGGGTTGGGATGAGTGTATGTCCTTTCCTTCCTGCCGTGCATCCTCACCATCATCTTTACCCTCATGTGAAGGACGCAGGGGCTTGCACACAAGCACACAGGGTGTCCATCACAGGCCAGGCCAGGCCAGGCATTCTGCTCCCTCCACCGGGATTCAGATCCTCAGGGTCATGTGGAGGGCCGGGCCTTTCTTGTACCAAGTCCTCCCAGTATAAAGAATTCAGAAGGCTTCCTCAGAAGGCATAAATATTTAATGGTGTCGCAGTTATATATAATTTGATCAATATGTCAGTGCTAAAAGGTCCTTTAAGGAGGCTCACCTATCACTGAGTAATCTGTGATGTAAACCTTCACCAGTCCCAGGAGTACCAAGGGTCATCATCTCCGGAGGCTGCTAAGTGGGTCATTTATTTTACCCCCTTCCTACACTATGGTGCTGCCTTCCACCATGGCCCCTGGAGGGGGTGGAATGGGGCCTGGGAACCCCACCCCACCTTTGGAAGTCTCACCCCTCTTCATCCCCAGATTTCTCTTCCTCTGTCCGTAAAGTGCCCACTTGTTTTATTTGCATCCCTCTGAGCTTGCCTGGGGAGAAACTACCTGGTAAGGAATGTCATCTTTTAGTCAGATAATTGAGGGCCTATCGATTTAGAATTGCCTAGGATATGCAACAGGATATTTTAAATTCAAATTGCTTGGGTCACATTGTGTTCCAGAATCTTCAAATATTTGATTGCTAGTTGTTTGTGGCGCCTGGCTACAGGGAGTCAGCTGGGAACCTTGGGGACGGAGCCTCCTTTTCTGCACAGCCCCCACCGCATCTGCCACCTGTGCCCCTGTGATTTTAATTTAGTAAGTCAACCCACACTTTGAATGCCCAGGACTCAAGTCAGAGAACCAGGTAAAACCTGATTAAGACTCGAGGCCTCCAGAGCTGACTGAGACCCTGGCCTTGAAAAAAATAAAAAAGCCTGTTGCCTTTGAATCAATTCCAACTCATAGTGACCCTATAGGACAGAGTAGAACTGCCACTTAGGGTTTGCAAGGCTGTAATCTTTACTGAAGCAGACTGCCACATCTTTTCTCCCATAGAGCAGCTGGTGGGTTCAAACCACAGGCCTTTCAGTTAGCAGATCTTTCAATTGGTGTCACCAGGGCTCCTTGACCCTGCCCCAAACACATACATTTCTGGAGGAGTAACCTGAGGCCCAGAGACCAGGATGTACGAGTCTTTCCAAAGGTCACATAGCATGCTAGACCCAGAGCTGGAATGAAAACTCATCATTTCCACATGGCTTTGGAGTGTAATTCGTGTTTCAAATAGGCAGGTATCTTTTCTCCATCTCATTTTTCTCACATGCATCCACAGTTGAGTCTCCGTACTCACAATACAGTGTTCTTTCCACACCACCAGGATCCTAGGAACATCAGACAACCGCATGCCCACCTGGCAGACATGGGATTACAGATGCTTCCCACTTAGAAGGAATGTCTTGAAGAATCCTTGCCTGGCTGTCTTGGGCTGACCAGCCAGTCTTTGCTTGTGAATCACAGGTTCTGGGCAGTAGATGCTTGACACCGACAGGGCATCACTGCTGTCGTCTGGAGGCTCTGATAGATAGTTCTGTGCAGCGTGGCTGATGCACCAACTTGAATGGTTCATGTTACGAAGACTGGTCCTCGGGAACAAGCCCCAGCCTAGCCCCCACCCCCCAGCATGCACCCATATCTCCAAGGGCCTTGGCTTTTTTCTGTTTGCCCTTTAAACTCATAATGCTACGTTTTATGGAGCTTTCTTGAGGAATTGGAGCCCTGCTGGTGTAGTGGTTAAGAGCTCAGCTGCTAACCAAAAAGGTCAGCAGTTCAAATCTACCAATTGCTCCTTAGAAACCCTCTGGGGCAGTTCTGCTCTGTCCTGTATGGTCGCTATGAGTTGGAACTGGCTCGACAGCACCTAACAACAAAAACACATAGAGGAAATAAGGAGCCCCGGTAGTGCAATGGTTAAGTGTTCAGCTGCTAACCAAAAGGTCAGCAGTTTGAACCCACCAGGCACCCTGAGGGAGAAAAGACCTGGTGATCTGCTCCAGGGAAGATTACAGCCTAGGAAACTCTATGGGGGAGTTCTACTCTGTCCTACAGGGTTGCTATGAGTCAGAATCCGCTCTGCGGCACCCATAACAATGTAGAGAAAATAGGGGCAGCGGTGGTTCAGGAGCAGAATTCTCGCCTTCCACATGGGGCTTTGACTTCTGGCCAGTGCGCCTCGTGAGCAACCACCACACACCCATCGGTGGAGGCTTGCCTGTTGCTAATGATGTTGACAGGCTTTAGCAGAGCTCCAAGACTCAGAAGAGAGGCCTGGCTATCTACTTCCAAAAATCAGCCAGTGAAAACCCTGTGGATCATAATGGTCAGATGTGTAACCCATCATGGGGATGGCACAGGACTGGGCGATGTTTTGTTTCATTGTGCGTGGGGTTGCCATGAGTTAGGGGTCGACTTGGCAGTAGCTAACAACAACAATATGGAGGAAATAATACGTTACCACGGAGCAATTCAGGAATGTTTAGCGCTTTAAAACTCTAAATTATGGCTCTTGGATGTTACAAGTTTTCTAGTTGGCCCCTCCATTTTGCAGACAACAAAATTGAAGCCCAGATGAGGGAAGTAATTTGCCCAAAGCCATACAGCTAGACAGAGGCAGAGCTGGGAGTAAAAGGCTAAGTCATTTCTGTGTGGTTTTGGATTATAATGTGTTCTGTAAAGTGGCAGTTCTCTCCTTCTCTTTGTTTTTATTTGGCTGACATTAAAATGAAATGTGGATTCTAGAACTCGCAGGTACAGATGACTGGGCGGTTTAAATAGCGGAGGGGACTGTGTCATGAAAGTGGCTGCCGATTGTGCGTCAAATAGTCAGCGAAATAAAGGGCCAGGGACTAGCTGGGTGCTGAAGGAGCGAGAGATTGTTGCGGGTGAGGACCAAGAACAGGTTTTGTATTCATTTCCTAGGGCTTTGTAACAAAGATCAGAAAGGAGGTGGTGTAAAACAATAGAAATGTATTATCTCGAAGTTCTGGAAGCCAGAGGTCCGAAATCTAGGTGTTGGCAGGGCCACGCTCTGTCTGTAGGTTCTAGGGGAGGAATTCATCCTGTCTCTTCCAGCTTCTGGTGGTCCCAGACGCTCCTTGGCTTGTAGATGCATTACTCCAGTATCTTCCTGGGTCTTCATATGGCCGCCTTGCCTCTGTGTCTGTGTCTATTGTAAGGTTACCGCTCATTGGATGAGGGCCCACCCTATTTCAGTATGACCTCCTGTTAACTAATTGCATCTGCAAAGACCCTCTCTCCAAATAAGGCAACATTCACAGGTCCAGGGGTTAGCCTTTGATGTATCTTTTTTGGGGGAGACACAATTCAGTCCATAATAGATTCCATCTCCCTAATTCATTGTCATGGGTCAAAGGCAAAGGGTGGTCTGAAGTAGCAGCAAATGTAAATATTAGACTGCTTTTAGGGAAATATACTTTTAGAATGCTCAAGTGCCCCGAGTTTACAGCAAGATGTTTAGAGGTCCTGCTTTAATGAGGAGATGATCATGCAAATGGGAGCCACTAAAGCACATGGAACAGATTGCTCTTTAGAAAATTACACTTGCCCCCCACTATCTTGTTTCTGTCATTTATTTTCCTAATAACCTCAACAGAGATGCGGGGCAGATGTTACTCCCAGCGCCCAGTTGGCAGCGCAGATTCTGAATCTAGCAGGACCTCTGTGCACGTTTCTCTGAACTTGCTCTCTGTCTGTGTCTAGTAAATTAGTTCCTTCTGAGGAACAATGTTTTTCCACCAGCGCAGGCAGCCGCCTTCTTTGAACCACACTTGAAAAGAAACTTTCAAAGGTAGTGCCAGCTTCCCCAAACACCTTTTTCCAAAGTGCTTTCCAAAGGAAGCAGTCTGCCCGTCTCCCAGCATCCACTACCCCTCACCTTTGCTTCTGAGGGCTTGGCTCAGAGGCGGTGGCTGGAAGGGACCAAGATGGCGGAAAGGATGGAAGTCGGCCTCGTGAACCACAGCTGCCTTGTTGATAACAGATATTGCTGAATTTCCAGAAGGAATTGTCCAACGTGTGATCTAGTTCCAGTTTGTGATTTATGACATGTTTCAGTAGTTGAAGTCACATGTCTTGATTTTTTTTTCCTTTTTTGGAACTGATGTTTAGAGCTGTTTGAGTTGGAGCGAATGCTGTGTTAACATCTATCCTAATCGAAAATGCTGTCGATTATTAACCCTGATAGTCGTTTTCCTTTCAAAAATATTCTTCTAAGTTCTCTCAAAAATACAACAATTCGGCTTCTTGGTAGGAAAAGGTAGGAAGCTATTTAGTGAAGTAGCTTCATTGCTGAGCATCAGTTTCCTCATCTGAAAAGTGGGAATTTTAATAAGTGCCTTCCATGTTAGGGTTATCATGATTTCATATGCGTAAAATCTTGTAACACCTAGGTCGGCAGATATTAGCTGTTAATTATTGTTGTTAACAGTGGTTCTGTCCGGCCAGCTTCCCAGTTCCAGGAACTTCTCCTCTCCCAAACACTACCCTCAAAAAATCAATGTTAAAAAAATTATTTACTGAACAGTTTTCCTGTTTATTCTTTGACTCATCAGAGTGTACTGAGGCCATTCTCAGGGTCATTGAGATAAGTAAGCCTCAATCCCCGCCTCCACTTTTTGGGGCGTCCAAGAGGAGAATACCACTCAACACCAGGTGATGAAAAAATTACAGCTGAGAGGGATGGGATTTGCATTATCCCACCCTCCCCAGTAAAAGCCTCAGGACCCAAGAACAGGGAAGGCCTGGTTTATTATAAAAGTTCTCTAAGTATGAAACCACTCCCCCACCCCCCGAGCCCCCAGCCCTGTATAGTCCTGTCTTATGACTCTCCTGCTGCACAGAGAGGCCTCTCTTCATTGAGTTCGGGCTCCATGGGGGACAGCCTGAATGGGATACCCAGGCTTCTGGGTGGTTCCATATGCATGGTGTTGTTCTGACCATCCATGGTTGATCTTTGTTGTGTCAGGAGGCAGGTGAGGAGGTGGGAACTACTTTCAGTGGGGTGGAAGGGTGAATCTGAGGGGGAACATACCCTGAGCCAGCCACAGGGCTTCTGAGCAGCCTGACTGTGGTCACCTGGTGGCCTGGATGGCAAGCCTTGAATTGGGTATGGCAATGTGAAATCCTGGCAACCCCCTTTTCCTCATAGCCAGAGGTTGTTGGGCTCCAGACCAGGCTCTGCAGGAAAATCCCGCCTGTGGGAAGCCTGTGGCCACGGCCTCCCACATTCTGTTTGCTAAAGGGTGTGAGGAAGGGAAAGGTCAGCCACTCTTCATTTTTTCTTCAACTACCAAGACCCTGACCCCTGACCTATTTACCAGAGGAAGTAGACAACAGCCAGAGCCCTTTCATCACCCCCTGAACCCCTGGCAGACATTGTGAGAGTCGTAGTTGCTGAGCTGGCTGAAGGGACTGGGAAGTTGCAGAGTCTGCCCCTGTCTTCCTGGCTGTGGGGAGTGGGCAGCCGCCAGAGGCCCACGAGGTGGCCTGTGGTTGGTCTGGCTTGACTGTGCCGTCTCACCATGTTGGCAAAGGGCCTGGGCTGCTGCTTGCCCCCTACCCCCCGAGTTGTCTGTCAACACTCCCTCCACCACAGCCCCTCCCACAGATGCTGTCCACCCTGCAGCAGGCCCAGGTCCATGGCCAGGGGCACTCTGCAATATAAAGTCTCCAAAATTAAATGCAGGGGACATCTGTAATATTCTTTTGGCTCAACATGTATTGAGCACCTACTGTGTACTAGACTTACTCTACTGGTTATTTGAGGTAAGAGGGCTGGGACCGATGAGCTTCCTAAGCAACATTAGGCAGGGTTATTTTATTTCTTTTTGTTTGTTTGATTTTTGTTTTTAATATATCTTTCAACTCTTAATGCTTGACACGTAACAGATGTTCAGTAAACATTTGCCAAGTGAGGAATGTTTTGCTCTATGCAATTTGGGTTTGCAGTACAGACTTCACTGAGTCTGTCTCAGTAAATCCTGTCATACAGAACCCTGACTGTTACCATTCATTCCCCATTCCCCACTGTCCATCGATCTGGGGGCGGAACGAGGAAACAAATGAGAAAAAAACTCTGTTTTGGAGAACTCTCCTCGCTTACCAGATTAATAATTTATACAATAGTTACTTAGGGATCAGCCCAGGCTCCTTGATGGTGTGAATGGTGGGCATTTCTTTGTTTTTATTTGTATACTAATGCATGCACAACTTGCCACCTTCCCCTCCCCCGCAAAAAAAAATGAGGCACTTCATGAAGATTTAGAAAGTTAAAGAAGGGAATCTAGGAGGAGGAAAATTAAGACAAAAGCGAGGCTGAGGCTAAGCCCTAAATCCATAATGCACAGCAGTGGTTTCTGAGTGCAGGTGATTTTGCCTGAGGACATTTGGCAAGTTTGGAGACATTTTTGGTTGCCATGACTGTAGAGGGTGCTTCAGGCATTTAGTGGGTGGAGGCCAGGTATGTGCCTAAAAATCCTACAATGCACAGGACAGCCCCCTGCGACAAAGAATTGTCTAACTCAGAATGTCAGTAGTGCCCAGGCCGAGAAAGCCTGATGTACAGTGTCTTTGCTGGAGTTTACCACAGATGTAGCTGTGAGTCCCAGTGGGGCTCAGCTGGGGTGATACTCCTCCCACCCCAGGAAGTTTGGAAGTATGGGCCATTGCTAACAGTGGTATTGTTGGCCTAAGATATGAAGGACAGTCCTTCACAGCAAAGAATTGTTCCACCAATGCCAACAACAGTGCCTGTTGGGAAACACCAGCCCTGTTCCAAAGATCTTGGGTATTGAATCAGGCAGAACCCTGACCCTTGCCCGTGACCCCCCCTCCACCCCCCGCCGCAGTGTGATGGGCGGACTGTATGTTGGAGAGCCCTGTCTGCTGGGGCTAGCAGCCTTAGGCCCCAGGCTGCAAAAGCCCACCAGGTTCTTTAGTCAATGGCTGGTCTCCTCACAAATCAGAGGGCGTCCTTGTCAGTGGCCACAGGGCGGGTGGGGAGTAGGGGATGGGGGCTGCTAGCCCCAGGAATTCTCCCCAGGTCCAGGGTCTGTTTGTAAAGCCTTCAGACAGCGGTGTTTTTATTTTAAGCGCACCAAGATTTCTCAGCCGGACACATTTGACATGCAGATGATCACAGATTTTTAAACGCTGTTGCCATGGTTTTGTCTTCGAAAGATTGCTATGTGCTGATGAAAGCTTTGAAGTCAGCTCTGGGACCCCAGTCCTGGGGCTCAGGATTTCAAATGAGATAAGAAAAGCAATTCAGAGCATTGTCTATCAGTGGTCTAGGCCTTTCTGCCAGACCCAGTTAACCATTTAGCACCACTCTTGATCTGAGGTCTGGAGGCCATGCTGGGGCTTGCTTGGGACGCTGGTGGAAAGCAGTTGATGTTTATCTGAATGTGTTCATTTCAGGGGTGCTGGGGGTAGGGGGAGAGAATTGATCTGCCTTTCTATGCTCAATCTCTGTAAGGGTTTAGGGATCTAATGAGTTACCTCGGGAAGAAATTTCTTAAGAGAAGGCAGTACTTTGCCCTAAAAACTGAACATCAATGGTGAGATTTCAGGCTGAGTGGCACATATGTGGAGTCCCTGGTGGCACAAATGGTTGAATACGCAGATACTAACTGAAAGGTTGGTGGTTCAAATCTACCCAGAGGTGCCTTGGAAAAATGTCACAGCCATTTAAAACCCTATGCACAGTTCTACTCTGAAACACATGGGGCTGCCATGAATTGGAGTCAGCTCAAAGGCAACTGGTTTTTATTTCAGGAGTTTTGGGGGGCAGTGCACATTATGAGGGAGATAGAAGCCCAGGTGATGCAATAGTTAAGTGACGGACTGTTAACTGAAAGGTTGGCAGTTCAAATCTACCAGCTGCACCTCAGGAGAAAAGACCTGGGAATCTGCTACTGTAAAGATCACAGCCTAGGAAACCATATAGGGGAGCTCTGCTGTGTCATATAGGGTCACTCTGAGTCCGAATTGACTGGACGGCAAACAACAGCAGCAACACGGGAGAGGCACTGGTGTGGGTGAGGGAGAGGCAGCAGTGAATGTGGGGGCAGGGGAGCCCCATTGAGTCACATATCACCACAGGTGAGGCTGCCCCTTTTGAGCCTGCACCCCAGCAGCTCTCTTCTAGTACCTCCCAGTTAGTCCCATCCTGTCTTTCTGCCCCACTGGGGGCTACTGGACAGAGCCACTGCCTCTCACCACACTGCTGTTCCCCCTTGTGATAGGTTTTGCTGGGCTTTGGGGGGAGGGGGTTGTTTTTGTTTCATGTTAGCTTTGCTTTTAATTAGGGCTTCCATCCAGGGGATGAAAACTCTATTCTGAACCACTCCGTCTCTGATAGGAAACGGGAGCTCCCCAAAAGGAGGCATCCTGATTGCAGGGGAGGTGGAAGAGATTTCTTGGGCTGTGGATTTGGCAAGGGCCTCCCACAGGCCGACTGGGGGCGGAAAGGATGGAACCGGTTGTTAGGGTCTGTGGTTTTGGGGGGAGTTTGTACTTCCACTTGGCTGTGTCATTTTAGTGACTTGATTTATTTGCCCAAGCTTCACAAGGCCTCCTTTCCTTTGCAGACAGAGATCGCGAAGAGACTGAACACAATTTTAGCGCAGATCATGCCTTTCCTGTCACAAGAGGTAAGACCTTCTTTTACTGTTGCATTCCCGTACTTCCCAGACCAGCCCAGTGGCTGCTGGGTCTCGCTCTCGCTGCAGCCCCCTGTGCACTCATACTGGGGCATAACTGATTGAGGGTCTGGGATGTGCAGAGCCTTCTCCAGCCAGTTCCGAGCAGGCGGGTCATGTCAGAGGCATTGGTTGCTTCTTCTTCTGACAGGAAGGGTTCTCTGCTGCCCACCCGAGACCAGAGAGGAGGGTCCTGGCCTACACCTGGGCCAGTGGTAGGTGTGGGTACTTCTGTGCCCACCAAAACCAGCATTGCCAGCCTCTGCTTTTCTGTGCCCCAAATGCCCGCCCCTGGAAATGTCTAGGAGCAAGGGAGGCTGGTCAGCCAGGGCCAAGGTCCACACCCTGGGAGGGAAACCAACACCCACAGCGGATCCCAGCCCCCAGGCACAGAGCACCCTTACCAGAGCTATGACCAGCTGGTCACATCGTCTTTTAAAAACACCTTCCAAGGGGCCTCCACTTGGGGCGCAGGGTTAGTGGGCAATCTGAGGGAAGTGTCTCCAATGGGCTGCCTTGGCACAGGGCAGACAGGTGGGCTGAACTTAGTGGTTTCCATCCAGGTTGGGCTCACTCCAACCAGGGTGCTTACCTGGCAGGCCCCGCCCTCCCACTTCCTCTACTCCTGTGGTTGCTGGGACCACATCAGTGCCTTCCAGTCCTGGGCCTGAGAATGGGATATGGCCACGACCATGGACCTTGCAGCCCAATAGGGGAGAGAGCTGTGTACACAGCAGGTGTGCTTCAAGCCCGAAGGGGATGAATGCTTATGTTCTCTCTATGGGGACAAAAAAAAAACCCTCCCCCCCACTTCTCCCCCTCCTTCCTTCATTTCTTTCTAGACATGTAAACATTTTTTATGGTTTGCTTTCTCTTTATGTAGTTAGATATAGATTAGGTATCTAAAGAGACGTGCCTGTTTTTTTCTGATCCCTTTGAATGGAAGTTGGAGACGTCCTTCCAGTTCACTGCTAACAAGGTTAGCCTTGTCCCTCAGAATGAGGACAGTCTCCTACGTGATTATAACACGGCTCCGCATTTAGAAGATAAATCATCATTCAGTAATACCATCCAATACCCAGTTCATATTCAAGTTCGCGGGAAGAAGCTTTTTTGTATGCATGTGTAAGGGAGGTGGTTGGCAAATAGCCATCTCTTTGTTTCTCATCTATTTCTTTTAGAACTTAATTAGAAGAAAGTTTTGTTTACAAAAGTAATACATGCTCATTGACAGAGGTTTAAAGAAGAAAAGGAAAATCCCCTGCCACCCTCCATGTGTCCTGGAGAACCACTGTTCTGGTTTAATGGGCCTCCTTCTGTCTTTTCTGTGGGGGGCTCTGTGACTGCCTGTCCCGAGTGGCTTCCCTGTGCTTCACAGCCCACCTGCCGCCCCTTTTTCCGGGAAGGTGGCCGCATCTAACCCACGCCCTGTTCCCTCCAGCACCAGCAGCAGGTGGCACAGGCGGTGGAGCGTGCCAAGCAGGTCACCATGACGGAGCTGAACGCCATCATCGGGGTACGTGGACTCCCCAGTCTGCCTCTCACTGTGTGTATAGCCCTTTTATTCCTCTCATTTACCATAACCAGAGATTGACCCTGACCTTAGCTGGCCTCAAAGAATGGCGGCCCCAGGGCTCCGGCTTTCCCAAGCATCTTATGGAGTTGGACCCATTTGGGACCCTTTTCCCACTGGTTCCCTAGTCGCTTCCCAGTCCTCAAATTTAAAGGGGTGCCAGACACCTCTAATCAACTGTCACCTCTAATTCACCACTAAAAACTTCAGCTGCATCTCTCAGAATGACCAGGTTAACTCTGACCAAATTAACTGATCAGAATACCTGGCCACCTCCTCATGCCTCCCCCAGGGCTTGTCTGCCCTGCCGTCTACCCTCCCCTGGCAAAGGCCTGCCCTTCTTTGGCCACCTGGGATCAGAACAGTCTCTGCTGTACTGTCGATGTGAAATGTGCTGTGAAGTTGGGGGTGCGGTGTTGCTGCCTTGTGCACTGAATTGTCTCGTGCACTGAGCTGCTTTGGTCACTGAGCTGCCTCATGCACTGAGCTGCCTCGTGCACTGAGCTGCCTTGTGCACTGAGCTGCCTCGTGCACTGAGCTGCCTCGTGCACTGAGCTGCCTCGTACACTGAGCTGCTTCAGCGGTCACTGAGCTGCCTCGTACACTGAGCTGCTTCGGCGGTCACTGAGCTGCCTCGTGCCCTCAGCTGCCTGTCTGAGCGTTCTTCATCTGCTCTCTGACTTCATCCAGAGCACCATCTGACCTTTGGCGGTCCCATCTCACCTGGGAACAGGAAAGAATGTCTTTAGAGTGCTTTTTGAGGCCTACTTCTGGTCTTACGTACCCCTCAGTGGAAAGAGGAAGCCAAACCTCTCCTCTTTAGTGCTCCTACCTGGCTTGCATCTTTAGTGGATACCTTGGGTTCAAATAGCATTTTTCTCCTGCTTGCTTTGAGACTAAGGATATTTAAAATATGAACCTGAGAAAAAAATTTTTTTCAGTGTGACTTTGTTCAAGACTCTTAACCTTGGGGTCCACCTTTCATCCTATAACAAAGTGGGGGTGAACAGTGAGATCACTACTTCCTATCCACAGACAGTTGGGTCAAGGTCCCCAGGGAGCTCCTGAACAATAAAGATTCTGGGGCATGCACCCCACTGTCCTAAGTCTAGGGGTGGGACCGGTGGTGTAGTGGTTGAGAGTTCGGGTGGTAACCAAAACATTGGCAGTTCGAATCCACCAGCTGCTCCTTGGAAACCCTATGGGGCAGTTCTACTGTATTCTATAGGGTCTCTCTGAGTTGGAATCGACTCCATGGCGGTGGGGCTTTTTGGGGGGGCGGGGGTGGGACTGGGAATCTGTGTTTTCAAGCCTTCCAACTCATTCTGAAGCATGGTCAGGCTGGGAAGCAGGAGACTGGTAGGCTGGTCCCTTCATTAAGCCTTAGCATTCTGGGATCCTGGTTGGTCTCCATTGTCTTTTGGTTGTTATCTGAGGACATCATTTCAAGGTGGCACTGAAGGCCACAGGAGTGTCTTCTGTTTGGTGGGATAAGTGGTGGCTCTTCACTCTGGGGCAAACTTGGAGACCTGTGTTCTTATCATGGTTCCTCCCTGTGTGAGCTCAGGCAGGTCCCTTCTCTTCCTTGGGCCTCAGCTACCGCTTCTCTGAAAGAGACGGTTGGAACAGCTCATCTCTCTAGCGCTTCCCAACTTCCACTAGAAATGCTGGAACATTAGGGTCAGAGAGACAGTAATGCTGGTGAATACCAACCCCTCAGTCATGCCATTGGGGCCCGTGATGGCCGCAGAGTCCTTTGGAAAAGCAGCCCAGTGGGTCTGTCCCTCTGATCTGAGCCCCTGATGGCAGCTGGAAGATGAAAGCATTAATTTGGATTCCAACATTGTTGGGGGAGGAGCAGGCCCCACCCATCTGGGAGGGGGGTGCAGCAGACAGGATTATGGAAACTGAAACACAAGGAAGTGTTTAGTCTTGGGAGCCAGTGAGGGGAAGGCAGCACCCCCGGAGGGGAACTGTAATATTTTAAAGTTGGGAGGAGACTCAGAGATGACCTGCTGTTGCTGCTATTGGGTGCTGGCGAGCCGATTTCGACTCATGGCCACCCTGTAGGACAGAGTAGAAGTGCCCCATTGGCTTTCCAAGGCTGTAAGTCTTTACGGGAGTAAATTGCCAGGTCTTCTCTTCTGCGGAGCAGCTGGTAGGTTTAAACCACTGACCTGTTTAGCAGCTGAGTGCTTAACCATTGTGCTACCAGTGCTCCTTAGAGATCATCTACCACTGGGTTTTTCAACCTCAACACTATTGACGTTTGGGGCTGGATCATTCTGTGTTGTGGGGACTGTCCTGTGCATTGCTGGATGTTTAACAGCACCCTGGCCTCTAACCAATAGATACTAGTAGCACCCCCACATTCCCAGTTGTGACAACCAGAAGTGTCCATGGAGGGCAAAGTTGCCCCAGGCTGGGAACCACTGATGGAAGCCAATGCCCTCGCCTTACAGAGAAGCCCAAAGAAGAGCCGTGCTTTCTGAGTGGTCACACAGCTGCTTAGGGGCAAAGCCAAGTCAGGCCCAGGGGCTGACTTACACCCCCTCCTGCCCCGCCCTCCTTTGTGGCCTGTATCCTTGCCTCAGTGACCATTCACAGCTCAGTGGTTCCGCTGATAGCTGCAGAAGGGGTGGGCGGGGTAGGACATGCACTGTGAGTTCTGTCCTCTGAAATTTCTCCTCTTCCTCCCACCCCCTTAACAGGAGTCTTCTTAAGGCCCCAGGTTGACCCCCCCATTCTTGTGGTGGTCAGGATAGGGTCCCTTCTCCCCATCTGCCTCCCTCTTTGGAATGAGAATCCTCTTAAGAAATTTTTTTTTTCCCCTAAGTTTTAAGGAAAGAGTAAAACTGGAGAAGCAGCGCCGCTTGGATTAGCCCCACTTCCTTTAAGTAGTATTTAGGAAGCTATGAGTTAGGTCAAGGCGGCTCCGAGGCAGATATTGGAATTCAATTAAAGCCAATGAGTGGGGCCTGTGACCCCCATTTTCAAGGTAATTGCTTCTCGGGCTCTGAGTGAATGCAGCCATCGTCCTGTCATTAAGCAGGCAGCGGTCTAATCGCCTCGCCTGACAGAACCTCACAAGGCAGGAATTACGGACAGCTGAGGCATGCTCACGCCAGGGAGCCCTGCTTGACTGCACTCCAGCGAGGGAGGCAGCTAATCTAGTCAGGGCCTTCTTTATTTTATCTCCTCCTCCTTGAGGAGACGGGAGAGAGCACGCAGCCGAGCTGGCTCCTGAGGGAGAGACGGAGCTGGCTGGCAGGGGCCAGGGGAGCCCAGGGCTGAAGAGAAGAGGGGGCAGTAAAGAGCAAGGAGGGGTCCCCAGGAGGCTCTTAGCAACAATAGTAGCCACCCTGTGGTACTGATTGCCTGTCTGGAAGGAGAAACAGCCAGGCAACCTGGTCTGGGCATTAGGAGGGCTTGGTTCTTGCCCCTGGAACTCAGTTTCCCCATTCGTGAAAAGATGAGGAAGGACTAGGCAGGTTTCATATGGCACGCTTGGTCCTACTGTGGCTGTCCTGGGCACGGAGCAGAGGATTCTGGGGCTGTGCCCCTGCTCAGCTCGGAGGTCGGACAGCGGAGCCTGGCATGGGTATGTTACATTCTTGGCTGCCGTTGAGTCAGCTGTGACTCATGGTGACCCCGTGCGCAATGCGCCATAACGCTGCCTGGTCCTGCACCATCCCCGTGATCAGTTTCGGATTGAAGCATTTTGATCCATGAGGTTTTTTGTTTGCTTGTTTTATAAATAGTATATTCTGTTTTCGGTAAACGTTTACACAGCAAATTAGGTTCCCATTTGACAATTTCTACACAAATTGTTCAGTGACATTAGTTACACATTAGTTTCACAATGTGTCAACATTGTCTTTAACTGCATTCTAGCTGTTCTGTTTCCGGTTTTCTAGTTCCTCTGCCTCCTTATCTTTGCAGTGAGCCATGGGGTTTTCATTGACTGATTTTTGGAAGTAGATTGCCAGGCATTTCTTCTCTGTCTTAGTCTGAAAGCTCCACTGAAGACTGTCCAGTGTCATAGCCACTCACAGGCCTCCAGTGACAGATGAGTGGTGGCCGTGCCTGAGGTGTACTGGCCAGAAAATGAACCTGGGCCTCCTTCATGTAAGGCAAGAATTCTACCACTGAACCACCACCGCCCGTGGGCATGGATGTAGCTTATGGGGTATTTATCACCTGGAATTTTAGAGTATTTCTAGGACCTCCCTGGAGAGAAGGACCGGGCTCCAAGGTCAACTTGGTGTGTGAAGGGGATTGGAAGGAGAGGTAGAGGGAGGGAGGCCAGGCTTGCTGGCCAATCTCACCCCGCCCCGCGGGTCCACAGGGATCTCAAGTATCCCTGTAGGCAAGACTGGTTGAACACCTATCAAGATTTGTTACTTTAGGCTGCCTGCCCGTCCTTCTTGGATCCAAACTATTGGGCATCCTTAGAGGGACAAGATTCTTGAGCACAAGGAGAGAAATTTTGGCCCTTGGTCAGTACCTCGGGGAAGGCAGCACCTATCTTTCCCATTCACATGAAGGACTCTGTGAACTGATGTATGAACCATTTCCAGAACCTTCTTTTTATGTTGCTTTAGCCGGTCCAGGGTCTTTAGATTGGGGGTGAGGGGTGTGGGAGGACTCTCATTCCTCTTGCCCGCTGACAGTTTGGGCAGCCTTCCCTTTGGAATTACTGGTGGAAGAGATTATTTAAATCACTGGCTTGATTTTTTTTATAAGTGGGGTTGGGATTGTAGCTTGTCACAAACTGCATGAGGTATTTTGAAGCCATACCTAGGCATCTGGCGTTCACTCATGGAGGTTGATGAGCTAGGGCAGCCGATTGAGTTTGACATGAGGGGCAGGACCCGTCCATGTCTCAGCGAGGCAGCAATGGTGACAAGTAGAGTAGTGTTGGGTCTGAGTCCCCTCTGGCTTAGCTGGGTCACTCAGCCTCCCCAAGCCTGTTCCCCATCTCTGAAATGGGGCTGGCGAGGGTTGTTGTGAGCATTAAAAGCTATCATCAAGCATGAAAGCACGTCTCCAATTCATTGTGGAGTTGTGGGGTCCACAGAGATGTGAAATGGAGGGAACCAGCGTAGGCCCAGACCTGTCTTCCCTAGGAGGTTGGCCAGTGCGGATTTTGTGCAGTGAGGACCTTGTCTGCGTCCTCTGCTCAGAGCCCTGGGTGGCTCTTGGCTCTGGAAATGCTTAGACAACTTCGCTAGGTTTAACCCACCAAGTGGGCAGCCTAAGTGAAGCATAAAATCCACCCACAGAGGCTGAAAGTGTGATGTGTGTAATCCAATTACACATGCTGGGCCAGCAAGATCCTCCTGTCGGGCTCTCCTACGAGTGGTGGCACCTTCTGAGCTCAGGCCATGGGCTCTGGGCACACACATGGAACATGGGGACGCGCGTGTGCCCCATAGACATGTTCTTGGACATGCTTGTGTCTGGCACGAAGCCTTAGAGGAGGGTACCGTGAGCACTCGTGGATGGGGCTTGGCTGCAGACTCCGAGCCCCTCTTTTGGAGCTGGGGGTGGGAGGGAGAGTTGCCGACTTCCTTTCGTATCGTGGATGGAGAAACCCTGGCACTGGAAGGAATGGTAGAAACGGGAGACAGGCGCTGGCCAAGCTGTGAGTTCAGGGCGCCCCACAGGTTGGGAATTAATTTTACTTCTCCCCATGGGGAAAGCTTCCCATTTGAAAACATCATCACCCTCCCCCACTCGGATGTCACTGTGTTTCAGCACATCGTCCTCTGAAGCCAGGGGACATGTTACGGGCATGGCAGCTGTTCGGGACGGGTGAAGAGAAAGGAGCTCAACTTCCCAGGGAATGGAAGTGACGCCTGAAGTGGCCCTGCCAACAGAGGGGCTGCAGCTGGTGACGTGGGGACAGCAAGTCAGGTGGATCGTTGCTCGCTGTCTCCCTCCGCCCCGCCAGGGTGAATACTTCTGTTTCACTCCTGACTGCAACCAAGACTGTTGTTAGCAGACCCTCCACCCAGCAACTCCTGGTGTCTGCTCTTGCCATGAGGAGCCTTGGAGATTGGCCCTTCTGTACCTGCGTCCTCAAGCCTGCTGGGCCCGTCCTAACTGGACTTTCAAACCACCTGAAGGAGACCGTGGAGGGATTTCTGGCTGTGCAGGGTGACGGCTGTTATACTTGAGACGCTCATCAGGTTTGCATGGAAGGTTCCTTTCCTCTCTTGCAAAGAGGCACTTGTACGTGACTCCCCAAGGCAGAAGAGCCACCAGCCTTGGAAGCCCAACGGCATGGAAAACCACTGCTTTCCAAGCAGCCAATGCTGCCTTGGTTCCAAGTTTTTGGTGCTGGTTCACTGGTTTGTGTATTGCGGAAGCAGGACACCCTATTGATGCCCTTTGTCCCAACTAACTGTTCTAGCTGCATCTGATTGGTCAAAATCATCTACAGTTCCTGGGCCTTAGAGCGGAGGCTTGAATCAGGGAGGCAGGCAGTTGCCTTTGAACAGAGCCACACTGCTGGTTTATTTTCCAGCCTCTGCCTGCATACCTTTTCCAACATTCTCACTTACCCAACAAACATGTACCGAGCAGACGCATCAGGCACCGTTGGAGGTGCTGGGATGGATAAGACCAGGTCCTTGTCTTCCTGGAGCTCACGATCTCTGGGTATGACATATAAGTTGCCAAGTATCACATAAAGATGAAGGAAATGAGGGTTATATTTGTAGTCCAGCCATAGTCTTTCTGCTGCTAATGGAGCTTACTTTGCCTTTACATGGAGTGATGTATGTGGTCCTTACACAGCCCTAAGAGATGAGCTCTAGCCTCATCTCTGCTTTGCAGATGAGGAGACAAAAACCCAGTGGGGTCAGGTGACTTATCTAAGGACTCCTAGCTGATAGGGCTTAGAGCTAGAAGTCCACCCTAGGCTGTCCGGCTCCAGAGCTTGGGCTGTTAGATCAATCCGTTCTGACCAGGAAGATGGAGAGGGCTTCCCAGAGGAGGTGGCATTTGAACTGTGCAAGGTGGTGAGCCTGGAAGTTTGGGTGGGAGAGGAGACCTTACCTGGTAAGGTAAGAATTTGGGTGTTTGGAACAATTCAGTTATGTCTTTCCACAGGTACAAAGCTTCAGGCAGGACTGAGCTGTGTGCCCAGGAAGCCAAGAAATCAGTATAACACGGCTTTGATTCTTTGTGGTTCGAATGCTTGCTGAGAATTTGCATTTCCAACAAGTTCCCAGGCCATGCTAATGCTGCTGGTTAGGAACCAGTTCTGAGAATCACTCCTAGAGCAGTGGTTTTCAAAATTTATTATACATAAGAATCACCTGGGGATCTTGTTAAACTGTAGGTTCTGATTCAGTATTTTTGGGTGGAGATACAGGTTCTCACTTATACCTGTTGGAAGCCATGAAGCACAAGCGACTTCTTTGGGGTCTTTGAAGCCATCTTCCCCTTCCCCTTTCTCTTCTTTTCCTCCAGAGACCTTGCTGACTGTGCCCTAGAAAAAGTGGATTAAATATTCCAGTCCTTGCTTTTGGGGACTTCACTAGTTACCACTGGCAGAATTGAATGACCTAGAGCAACTGGCCTAAAACCAATGGGCCCCTGCTGGAGACTCATTTTCAAGCAGGGTGTCTAGATTATGTCAGGATCCAGCCACATCAGGAAATACTACACGGCCATTAAAAAGGACAAGTTTATTTCTTTGTTCACATGGCTCTTAAATTAAAATCAAGTTGCTTTAAATTAAATTAAAATCAGTGTGGTTAACAGGAGCCCATTTGTGTAGAAATATATACCTTTAAAATTTTTTCCTAAAGATTTCCATAAAAGAAAATCTAGACAGGTCAACAGTGGAATCTTCTAGGGCAAAGGGTGATTTTAAAATGATTTTTTGATCTATATTTCTTCTCAATTTTTTTTATGAGCATGTATTTTTTTGTAATAAAATATAAAAAAAAAATCGTGTTTTCTTTAAAAAGAAAAGGTGTATGAGCTTGGGTGTAAGCTCCCATCAGGCAGGAGCCAGAGTTCCTTGGCTGGGAGGGTTTGGATTTCTGCGTTGGACTGTGAGGTGTTGGCTCCAGGAGTCCCCCTTAGCTTTGCTTCTGCTGTGATGTCTCAGGGAGATCTGGGGTCAGACCACTCTGGGACCAATGTCCATCATCAGCTTCTATAAACTGCCCAGCGCCAGATCTTGAATGATGCCCTGAGACCCCAGTGACAGCCTTTTCACCCTGAGCTGAGACATGGAGCCTTCCCATGCCAGGAGCATGGTAGTGGCTGTGGCACTTTGAGATGGTGACTGGGGTTAGCAGTTTGCAGCATAGGTTGGGGAGGCCAGGACCCTTAACTCCTGACCCCAAACACTTACTAGCTCTTGAAATCTCCCATCCCACCAGATTGTAGGCTTTCCTTATGTTCTGTTGTCTGTTAGTTGCTGGAAATCCATTTCTCATTGGATAAAATCTTGAAGCTTGCTGCCATCTTTGCTCTGTGCCTCCCACCCCACCCCGACCCGCACTGTTCTTGCTTTGGGAGTTTCCTCAAGACCATTCTTTGGATGAAGTTGGGTGATTGACAGACCTGAGTCCAAATTCTGTTTTGCTAGTGATGGGACTTGGCCTGGACCTGGCTGCCCACTCCAGCTCTCTCAGACTTGGTTTGCTGTCTATAAAATGGGCATAGTACCTCTATTACAGATACCATTTGGAAAGGGCCCAGGCATTCACTTAGGCATTCAGTAAATGTTGGTTCCCTTCTTTTGTGCTAGTTGAGAAGAAAGATGTGTGCATGGGCGGATACCAGCATAGCCAAAGCCCTAGCCATTCCTAAGAAATACTTGAGTCTTTAAGAAATACTTGGCTACTCTGTTGTCTGCCCCCTGATGCCCATGGGTCTTGGCACCATCTTTGGAATGTAAAGGGCAGTCTGTCCTGGCTGCAGGGAGAGTTCCACGGCTGCCCAAGCTATTTGGGTGTGGAAAGGGGTGGCAGAAAGAGAAGGCCCTGAGGTTAGTGTTGGGTGGGTACATCTGGGGTCTCTGGAGCCAGGGGAGCGGAGTCCTTAACTGGGGATGGGAGGAGACAGGAGGTTTTGTTCTGTTGGTGATAATACTGAGTTAATGCATGTGAGGTTTTTAGAACATTGTAAGCTATCAGTAAACATTAGCTACTATCATGATCATTTAATGAGGAGTCATGGGTACCAGGGACTGTTACATACATTATCTTGCAGTAATCCTCTGAGGTAGACACACTTCCCCCCTTTTACAGATAAAGAAATTTGAGGCTCAGGAAGGTGAAGTAACCTTCTCAAGTCACACAGCTACTAAGTGCCAGAGCTGGGATTTGAATCTTGGTCTGTCTGGCTCCAACCCCTGCATCCCCTCCCAGGACTATTCTCCACACTGATGCTCAGTGACCTTACTTCTCATTCCACCGGCCCCCAGCTCTTCCTGCTCTCTGGGCTTTTCTGCCGTGGCCCACCCCAGCTCTTCCTGCTCTCTGGGCTTTTCTGCCGTGGCCCACCCCAGCTCTTCCTGCTCTCTGGGCTTTTCTGCCGTGGCCCACCCCAGCTCTGTAAGCCAGGCCTGGAGTTTCTCAGAATTGGGGAGTCTGCCCAGAATACAGCCTTGGGGTGGGAGACGCTGGCTGCTAACGTTTGAAGGCATGTGCGCATGAGCAAACAAGGTGACCGCTAGGAGCTTAACGTGGATCCCCCTGAACTGAGGGGGAGTCCCGGCAACTGTGGTTTTTCAATGCCTGCATTATTATCTCCGGCTTGGAAGCACATATTGAGGAATCCTGTCCTGAACTGGGCTGGAGTATTTGTAGACATAAATCTTGCATCTAAACCGCCGTCTGTTAACAAACTGTTCTTCAGCAAGATGAGCCTGCAGTCTGAGCTAAGGGCAAAGGTTTCGGGGGTGTTTTCCCCCGGTTGGCCGCCCGATGCCGGAATGAGGGGGTGGCAGAGCCCCTTCCTGATGAGGTGGCTCAGCTGTGCTCACACGTCACCTTCATTGCAGCAGCAGCAGCTCCAGGCGCAGCATCTCTCCCATGCCACACATGGGCCCCCGGTCCAGCTACCACCCCACCCATCAGGCCTCCAGCCTCCAGGGATACCCCCAGTGACGGGGAGCAGCTCAGGGCTGCTGGCGCTTGGTGCCCTGGGCAGCCAGGCCCACCTGACAGTGAAGGATGAGAAGAACCACCATGAACTTGACCACAGAGGTACGGCCCAGGGCTGGGGGAGAGGGTGGGGGAGGGCTGGAGGAGGGGGGAGGGGGAGGGTGGGGGGAGAGGGTGGGGAGAAGGGCTGTGGAGAGGGTGGGGAAGGGCTGAGCAGGTGCCTTGGCTGTAGGCCCCACGGTGAGTGAACATAGCAAATATAATACTCTAGGACCAGGAGTTAGCAAAGGACTTAGAGCTGTCTGTTGAATCACTCACACATGGAAACCAACACTCCGCCCTTTACCCCAGCTCCCAGTCTTGCTGTGTACCCGGTATTCTCTGCCCAAAAGTATTCACTCAAGTATCTTCTCATCTTCCTAGCTATGCCCCCATCCATTCTTCAAGGCCCAGTCCCTGTCCCCCTCCTTCGAGATGCCTTCCTGGCCAGACTGGAGGCCCTTTGCAAATTCCCATCAGAGTTTAAGGGTCTTGTTCCCATGACTGGTCCCTGTACTGGTACCCACTGCATCCTATCCCTGCAGAGTGCTTCATCCTCAAGAAGATCATTAGTTCTCTGAGGACAGGGCCAAGGTACTGGGTGCTTTCTTCAGCATACGTATCTCACCAACACTGCAGTTGTGGAAAACGTGTACAGTCAGTGTTGCAGTAAAGACTTGTTAGCGGAGGTAGCAAACACTCCAGCAGGGAGATGCTTGGAAAGACTTGGAATCAGAGCGTCTGCTTTCCCTTCTCCCCGGCCCTTACCACAGTTGGCACCAAGGAGGGACTCAGGGCTGGGTGGGTCGGGAAAGGAAAGGGCCTGGATCTTGGCAGACTCCCTTTCAAAAGTCACCACCTTGTATGCTTTGCCCTCAGAAATGTATTTCCGGGGGCACTGGCACATGCCCCCTGTGCACCTCACTTTGGGCACCAGGGCCATGGAGAGTCCCCATCCTGCCCTGGCCTCAGGGCAGTAGCAGGTTATAGAAACAGGAGGACACATTTTTTGTCCCTACATAGGGTAGTCCCTTGGCAGATGAAGAGGGGCCTCCCCACAGCACATAATCAGAAGCTTCAGCTTCCTGGGGCTTCTTGGTGAAGAAGAGAATGGTGTTAATTCAAAATGATTATATATATAAAAAAAAAAAAGACTAAATGAAGGATACTCCCCAATTTTTTTTCCTGGGGTAAATTTTCTAGCCCCCAAATCCTTCAGGTGCTCCACTTTGCATAGCCTGTTCCCTCCCAAGATTGAATCTTAAAAACCTGAGTCTATTAAACAGTAATTTTGGTGCCGTTCTTGGCATGTGCAGGAGAGCTAGGCCAAAGGCCTCCCCTGCACCCCCAGGGGACTGGTGGCGGGGTTGGAGGGGGTGCGCTGGAATCCGGGTGATTAATTTCCAAGCTGAGAAACTTCACTTAATGGCCCCGCCTTGGCCGCTGCTTGACTCGGAGAGCCCGGCCTGCTGCCCATTTTAAAACCAGTGAACTAGCAAACCACAGAAGCCAGCTGGACTGAAACTGACCTTTTCCTTTCTTTTTTTGTCCTTTTTGTCTTCGGGGACCTGACCCTCCTCCTGACCTGGCCTTTCTTCCCTAAAGAGAGAGAACCAAGCGCAGTAAGTGGTGGGCACATGTGATGTGTTTGGGGGCTGGGAGAAGAAGAGGACCCAGGGCTTCTGACCTGGCAACTTAATCCCAGAATTGCAGAAAGGGCTCTGGGTTTTCAGCTCTGCTTTGTGGCTGGAAGCTGGGGTGCTTGTCCTTTGCATGTGCCCGGAGCTGGGAGACCTGGCCCCAGTGCTGAAGAGGTGGCGATGATACTTTAATCCAGACGGCGGGGCGGGGGGGTGGGGGGGGTAGGGGGAGTGGCTGCCACCTGTTGAGAGTGACCTTGGGTTGGGGAAAGCCCTTCGTTTCTCTAGGCTCTTGGTCCATCATTTGTCAAACAAGGAGCTTGGGCTGAATGAGCTCTAATAACTCCCTTTTATAGGAGAGGTGATTAACTGAGAGGTCAGCCGGCCAGCCCTGGCTCTGCCAGGGGAGTTTGTGGAATCACTGAGCTGAACTCAGGGCTTGGGACCCAGATGTCCCATGTCCCAGGCAGGGCTTTCACTCCATGTCCCAGTTGCCTCCCTTGTGATTCTGTATTCTCGTCAGCTCCTCTGAATGCCTGAGGTTGCTCCCTGCTCTGGGCTTTAACATGGTTTAAGAAAGTGCTAGCAAGCAAGCATGAAGGCCAGGCCGCCTGCGTGTCTGCCAGCTCCAAGATTTGTTGTAAATCTTTCTGATCACACTGAGGCTCAGAGGTTCTGTTTCAAGTGAATAAGCCTTCTGAATAAGTGCGGTGGAGGCTGGATAAAAAAAATCCTCCGGCGATTAGCAAAGCTATTTCATTCCTCATCACCATCCTCGTATCTTGGGCCATCTAATCTGTTAGGATGGCTTGGTTATTACCTCGTGTTAAGTAGGACTTGGAAGGTCAGGCAGTTAACTAACCATCTCCACAGCCGCTTCCTCGGGCAGCTCCCCCCGCCGTCCCAACTTACCTTGCCTTCCCTTCTCTTCCCAGCCCCCGACCCAGACTGACTTTTAAACCCCTCCCCTCTCCATTTGCAGCACTGCTCAGGGCTCCCCTTGACTTGCCTACATGCTCAGAAATGCAGGTCCGTGTTTGGGGCCCCAGAATGGCTGGGTACATAAGAAAGGAATAAAGGGAGTTGAAAATCCAGTGTGAGTGCTTTAGAGCCAGCCCTCAAACGGAGGCCTTTCTGAAGAGGTGGTTTGCAGAAGCAGCATTGGACTGGACCCCTCAAGGCTTAGACTTGGCCCCAGCTTTATGGGCCATTAGGTAGCCCCCCGGTCTCTCTGAGCCTCGGTATTTTTACTTGTTGTTAGTTGCCGTAGTCAAGTCCAGCTCATGGCAACCCATGTCTGCTGAGTAGAACTGCCCCGTAGGGTTTTCAAGGCTGTGACCTTTTGGAAGCAGATCCTAGGCCTAGCATCCGAGGCACCTCAGGGTGGGTGCAAACTGCCAGCCTTTTGGCTAGTAGCTGAGCGCTTAACCATTTGCACCACTCAGGGACTCCTCTTTATCAGTTTCTGCCCAGCCAACCTCTCAGCTTTGTTAGGAAGAGCCACGTAGAACTGACATGGAGCCCAGGAGATTACCAGGTTAACAGTGACCGGCTGCAGAGTGAAAGGGGTGTTTGAAGCCCAACACTCTCCCTGTCTCCCCATCGTCCTCATCATCATTTATATTGACTCCTGGCTTCGTGCCCCAGTCTGCGAACACTTTCCGCCAAAAGGAACCCACGGAGAGCCCCCCGCGAGCTGAGATCTTCACTCTGCCACACTCCTGGGCAGCTCTGCACCGCAGACTCCCAGAGCAGAGGACCTCGGAAAATCCAAAGGGAACGAGTCAGGACGCCTTCCTGGGCAGCCTGCGAGGCCGGCACCAGTGCCATGCGCGTGTGGCCTGGCGTCTGAGGGGGTGTAGACTGAAGTCACCAGCCCTCTGGAGACCAGGTTGTCAGCAGATGAGGCTGTGGCAGGAAGGACAGGGCTGTCGGAGTGGGAGGGGGCCGGTGGAGGGGCTGGAAACCGTCCCACAGGGGTTAGTCTGGAGCCCAATTAGAGGTAGCTTCATTCATATTTCCTTGCCTAGCCGAAGCAATAAAAAATACTTAGTTTTTTGGCCGCCTGCCAGCCAGAGGCGGGCTGGATCGATGCCGCTAAATGCCTGACATAAAATGCCTGACATGACTCTCGGTAGCGGTGAGGGTTTTCAGCCTGACTGCATGAGAAGAAAGAGCTCGCTGTTCTCCCGAGCCCAGCCGTGGACCAGGTTGCAAGGAGAAACGGGAGCAGCCGCACGCCCCCCTCTCTGCCCGCCCACCGACAGGGGCAGCGTGAGGGGCTGGAAGCATCTCTGCTTAGCACGGGGTGGCCGCCGCCGTGGGAGGAAATGAAATGAAATGACGGTGATTTTTCTGCCGGCGCTTGCAGCAGCTAATTGAATTGCGGCTGTGCGCACATCGCCCGCTCCTGCGTGGCTGCGGGGAAGGTTGGGCTGTAGTTCCATTATAACCTCCATTTTTTTCTTCAAGGCTTGATAACTCTGCCATTTTAATTTGCTCCAGGCAGAAACTTGGCAGGGAAGGGCCTCCCAGAAACCGGCTTAGGAAAGGAAATTAAGTTCTGTGGCCGGTTACTGCACCCGTCCCTCCAAACACCGCCCCCCCGGCAGTCCCTCCCCATTCTCTTCTAGTGACCCACGCCCCTGAGCCAGCATTCAACAGTTGCTGCTGAGTTGGCGCCAACTCTCGGCGACCGCACGTGTGTCAGAGTAGAACTGCGCTCCATAGGGTTTTCAATGGCTGCTTTTGGGTCAAGTAGATCACCAGGCCTTTCTTCCAAGGTACCTCAGGGTAGACTTGGACTGCCAGCCTTTTGCTTAACTTAGCTTAGTGCATTAACTGTTTGTAGTACCCAGGGACTTCTGAGCCAGGATTGGCCACCAGTATTAAAATGGGGAGATAGGAAGGTTCATCCAACCGGCCTTTGATGGATGCTCTTCCCTTCTGAAGAAATGTCCCTTCTGTGTCTATGCTTGACCTCATCATGTCACCTCTGTGCAGTGTGGGGATTGTCACTTGGAATGGCTTTCTTCCTCCCTATAGCTAGACTGTAAGCTTCTGCAGGCAGGACTGTCTTGTTTAATCCTCCACTCCTGACGTGCAGCACCAGCCTGACCCAGGTGCTCAGATAACGATGGGTGAGGGGCCGACTGAATGAGTGAGGGAAGGTGTATAGATTGGGCTCTGACAAAGCAGTAAACCCCCAGAGCATCCTAGAGAGGCATTGCTCCAGGTCTGATTCTCCTGGCGCAAAGGTTTGCTGGCAGGTGCCCCTGCCAGTAGCTCCCCTCTCCCTGTGCCCAGGCTGGGGCTTACAGCCAAGTAATGTGTCCTGTCCGTGGCCATGGCAACTCCCACCCTCTGGGACAGCTCCGTTCCCAGGCTCACCTGTGAGTGATTCTCCTGCCTCAGCTGTTTGCCCCTCTTCCCAGGCCTCCAAATCCAAACCATTGTCATCCTCACTGCTTTCCAGTGGAAGGGAGAATCCATTAGGCTCTTCTGGCCGGAAAAACTGGGTTTTCCTGGTGTTGCGTCCTGCTAGGGGACCTGGGGCACGTTTTCCAACCTCTTAGAACCCCTATATCCCTCTGCAGCAAAGGGGCTAATTCTGCCTGCCCTCATAGCTTTTCCCGTCCTTGAGAGGGAAAGGCTTCAAACTGGTCCGTTTTGTCTCTTTACAACCCTGGTGTTTCTCTACCGTCAGCCAGAGCCACAGAGTGGAGTCGGGTGGTTACACGAAGTGCCAGGCTGCTGATCTACAAGTAGGAAGGCCTGGCGGCAGGCTGCAACTCCTTCCACCTTAGCCTCCCTGTTCCTCTTGGATCCAGCAAATGATTGCTCACAGCCACAGTGTATGGGCTCAGATCCATCTTTCAGGACTCAGAGCAAATTCTGCTTGTCCCTTCTTTAAGCACATGTTAGCTGGTGGATGAGACAGGTGTGACCCCTGCCCTGCTGGGGCCTCCGTCTCCTAGGCCAGGGGCAGATGACTCATTGCAAGGCTGCTCGTCAGTAACAGTGGCATTGAAGAGAGTTGGGGTGCTCTGAGGGCGTCTCCTGGGGGGCCTAGTCTGGGGAATTTGGGAAGGCTCCCTGGCAAGGCTATTTGAGCCAAGATGTGCAGGACACCTAGAGACTGAGATTTTTTTCCCTTGCCCGAGAGCTGGTATTACCTGCACTTAGCTATGTCTGTGTGTGTGTGTGTGAGATGCTACATCAGCAGCAGATTACTGACCCTGAGTCCTCTCCTTGCTACTAGAATAACTCGGTGTCACCCTCGGAAAGCCTCCGGGCCAGTGAAAAGCACCGGGCCTCCACAGACTATAGCCTGGAAGCCAAGAAGCGGAAAGCAGAGGAGAAGGACAGCCTGAGCCGATACGTACGTCTCGGCGCGCTGGGCACAGTTGGGGTGGGCAGGGGGCACCTGCAGGGCTCATGCTGTGGTTGAGTTGTGGCCCAGGCCCTCTTGGGACTGGGCAGTGAGTCCAGAAGCACAGGTGGGGGCAGAAGTGGCCCTATCATGGGGGCTGTGGGGGAGCTGAGGAAGGCTTGTCCTCACACGATGGGGATGTGAGCCACAGCCTGGCAGGGAGTGGACCAGGGTTTGTCCCCACCTCCACAGGTCATGGGGAAGGCAGTCCTTCCACAGACAGGCCAATAGCCCCAGGTTGCTGCCAAGGTCCCCACAACATCCCAGTCTGCTCCCTGGGCCGTCCCTGGTGCCCCACGCTTTGTCTACAGCCCTGACCATCTGTGCCATCTGTGTGCATGCACTTGGTCACTCAGACCCCACAGCCATGGCTTCAGTAGCCTTTCACGTATATCTGTAGCACCCCCTGCCACGTGAGGCCCCAGTGGGGCAGTCATCGTGTCTGCTCTGTGCCCAGCTGGGCAGAGGTGAGAGCTGGGACAGGAAGGGGCAGCACAGTGCTAGGGGAGAGTCTCCTGCGTGGACTCAGCGGTGTCCCATCGAGCCCTGCGCAGTCACTTGGCTGCTCTGTGGCCTTGGACACGTTGTACACTACAGCCGTAGCTGCCTTTCTGTGAGACGAAGCTCACTGGTCCCCCACCACTGGCACGCAGTGCGGAAAACGGCGAGCTGAGAATCGCGTGCTTGCTTGTGTACGATGGTGAATATCAAACATGCTGGGAAGAAGTTTCTGGCTTCTGGGAGACAAGTTAAAGGGCTGACGGTAGGGGTGGGGCTTGAAAATGTGTTGATGGAGTGGGTGTCCATGAGGCACCAGTGGGTGTAGGAGCGGAGCAGCCCGGGGCTGGGAGCTTGGCCAGATGGAGGCCCACTGACTTGGAGCTGGAGTGGTGCTTCGTGGAGGGCAGAGGGGTGGGCTTAGAAAGGACATGGACTCGGGTTTGGCCCAGATTCAAATCCTGGCTTTACTACCTACTGCCTGGGGGAAAGAGGGGGTGGTTCAGGCCTGGTATGGGTGGGGAGGGTGTGGCCTCTCATTGGCCAGTTGGCTTCTCTCGGTTGCAGGACAGTGACGGGGACAAGAGTGACGATCTGGTGGTGGACGTTTCCAATGAGGTAAGGGCGGGCCGGCTTTCGGGAAGGCGCTTGGTTTGGAGTAGTTCCTCCTCAGGGCGGATGGTGCTATGTCTTGGCTCCTGCCTCAGCATTACTGCAGCCTGAGCAGGGTGACAAGGCCTCTGGTCTCTGGACGTCAGGCCTGTTGGGAGGCGCAGGGCCTTGCTGTGTGGCAGGTGAACGTTCTTAGCACTGGGCGGGGCGGGGAGGGGGGGTGGTCCCTGGGATGCCTCCCCAGAGACACCCTTACAGATCCCAGGGTGGGATACAGCTGTTTCCCATACGCCTCCGGGGCCTCTTTGTTCTCTTTGCCTCCTGAGTTCTAGAAGTGAGGGCTGTGAGCCTCGGGATCAGCTCAGCAGGGCAGGAAGTGCTGGAGGGAATCTGTGCTAGGCCTAGAAGCCCAGCCACCTGGACTTGAGTCCTGGCTACTTTGAACTTGTGTTTGATCTAGGGAGGGTCATTCCCTCTGGCCCCAAGCCTCAGTGTCCCCATCTGTGGAATCAAGGGTTCAGACGAGATCATTAAGAACTGGTTGGTCCCCCATTAGGGCCACCAGGCATTCAGCTAAGCCGCTTCTCCCCACTGCCCGAGCCACTCCCTTCCCATTCCCAGGGCAGGGCAGAGGCTAGTCTAGTTGTGGTTTGCAGTGCATCTTGGCCTCACTTGTATTTTTAGGACCCAGCGACGCCCCGGGTGAGCCCGGCACACTCCCCTCCTGAAAATGGGCTGGATAAGGCCCGTGGCCTGAAAAAGGATGCCCCCACCAGCCCCGCTTCGGTGGCCTCTTCCAGCAGCACACCTTCCTCCAAGACCAAAGACCTTGGTCATGTACGTGGGGTCCGCGCCTGGAGCCGCAGAGGCCGGGGGAGGGCAGGAGCAGAGAGATCTTTCCTTCCTAGAAAGTGCCTCAAGGTCCTGGTAGGGGCAGGATGGGGGTGGGGTAGAAGGAAACTTTGGGCAGGGGCCAGACTGGTGCTTACTGGAGGGCAGAGGGGTGGAGTAGAAAGAATATAGACTTAGAATGTGACCTAGGTACAAATTCTGGCTTTACCACTTACTGGCTGGGTCCTGTGTTGCTGCTGAGTTGTTTCTGACTCATTGCCACCCTATAGGACAAAGTAGAACTGCCCCACAGGGTTTCCTAGGCTGTAATCTTCATGGAAGCAGATTGCCAGTTTTTTTCTCCTGGGGAGCTGCTGGATGGTTTTGTACAGCCTTTCGGTTAGCAGCTAAGGGCCTAACTATTGTACCACCAGGGCTCCTTAAGGACCCTGTGCTAGTTATAGTTAGTTAATGTTTCTGAGCCTTGATTGCTGCATCTGTAAAATGAGATCATAGTCCCTTCCGAACGAGCTTAGGCAAGAATCAGGAGGCTGTTCAGCAGAAGGTTCCAAACTGGGCCGGTGCTGGGCTTCACGTGGCGACTGACACTGGGCCCAGCTCTTGGGTGAAAGGAACCTTCACAGCCCTTGGGCTCTGCATCTTCCCTTTTCAGAATGACAAATCCTCCACCCCCGGGCTCAAGTCCAACACGCCAACTCCAAGAAACGATGCTCCGACTCCAGGCACCAGCACGACCCCGGGGCTCCGGTCCATGCCAGGCAAACATCCGGGCATGGACCCTCTAGGTATAATGGTTAGGCGTGCTGGGGCTGGTTGAGGGTAGGGGGTCTGCCCCAGCTGGGACAGGGGCCACACGGATGGGCCCGATCACCAGGGGCTGTGATAGAGTTGGGGCTGTCCCAGGGCTTGCCTGGGCTGAGCATAGCTCACAGTGAGGTTTGAGGAGAGAGATGGATGCCTAGTTCCTTGATACCGTTGTCAGGGCTTCTGGGGCCATTGCAGGGGCAGGTGGATGGAGGGCACGGCAGACAGGTGAGGATGCTGTCTTCTGTTCCTGGCTCTGCCAGACTGTGCGAGGCTCAGGACAAGCCAGAGCCCTTCTCTGGGCCTCTGTGTCCTGATCTGTACAAAGAGGTGGACACGTCTCCCAGCCCTAACCTTGTGCTCTGAAGTCGGGGATCCTGGTAGGGCAGGTTCAGTCAGGGGACACTTCCTGGAACGGGCAACTTTAGAATGTAGAAGGACTGCTGCTGGATGGGCGTGGGGAGCCGTGGCTTTGCCATGGGTGGAGGGGGTAGGGCCCACTCTCGCTGACGCCCCCCTCCCTGCAGCCTCTGCCCTGCGCACGCCCATCTCCATCACCAGCTCCTATGCGGCGCCCTTTGCCATGATGAGCCACCACGAGATGAATGGCTCGCTCACCAGCCCTGGTGCCTACGCCAGTCTCCACAACATCCCCCCACAGATGAGCGCTGCCGCCGCTGCCGCAGCTGCCGCCTATGGCCGATCGCCAATGGTGAGCTTTGGAGCTGTACGTAGACCTTTTAGCTCCTTTTTCTGGGGACCGGGCAACGAGTGGGGAGTTGGTGGGGTCTGGGGGGGCACCCCCTCTACACCAAGGGGGACCCTCGGGGTGTCGCAACCAGTCAGCTGTTTGTGGGGACAGTGTTCTAAGAGCAAGCGGGGCTTAGCTGAATGCCACACACTGGGCCAGGCGGATCTGGGTTCCGCTCCCAGCTTGCCTGCTAGTAGCCCTGGGACCTCCCACAACGCCACCTCCCTGACTGCCCCTCCCTGATTGCTGCCTTTCCCTGTTCTTATGGGGCAGAAGCCCCAAGATGATTGAAGTGACCCGCACAGAACAGGTGTTTGGTAGATGGGGCTAGTCATCCTAATGGTGATTGTTCAGTGTTAACTAGTGAATAGTTAGGATTTGGGTTGCCAGAGAGAGGGGTCCATTTTCAGGAGGCAGTGTCTCTCTTTACCTCCTTTACCTGGGATGGCCAGTCTCCACAGTGACAGGACCCCGGGATACCTGGGGAGGGAAGGAAGGGGGTAGGCCTAGCTCTGCCTTGCGGAATAGGGGGTGGAAGATATTGATTCAGAGTTGGGGTTCAGGATTCTCACCCCAGCCCTGCCACTCTCCAGGGCAAGGTGCTTGCCCTGCGGGGCCTTTGTCTTCCCTGACACGGTCAACTGGGTTCTGCCCTGCGGGGCTGAGCAAGGGGTGAAGGAGGCGGGGTGGGGGGAGGGTGCGGTGGCATCCCTGGGTAAGGGCTGGCCTTATCTTGCCTTACAGGTTGGTTTTGAACCTCACCCTCCCATGAGGGCCACGGGCCTGCCCTCAAGCCTTGCCTCCATTCCTGGTGGAAAACCGTAAGCTTTGGCTGAACTTTTTGGGTGCTTCACGGGGTGGGGGCGGGGTGTACAGAGGAGAGCCATACCCCGACCCCTCCAGCCATGGGTCTGCCTTGTGGACCTCCCCTTGGGGAAGGCACCTGCCCTCTGAGGCCCTAACAGGCCAGTTTTCAACCCTGGGAAACAGCTGCCTAGCCACAGCCCTGGTCAGCCCTGGTCTTCCTTGCAAAGGGGAACCAACGGGGCGTGGAGGTTAGGGTCATGAAGTCCACCCTTGGGCACCAGGAGAGAAGGACTACTTCAGATGCTGGGGCCTTCAAGGCTGAATCCTGCAGCTGTCACAGGCCTGGGCTGCTCCTTTAGGTCCCACTCGCCGGGGGATGCCTCAGCACTGCTGGCCTCAGGCACTTCCTCCCCTGAGAACGTGCGCCCTCCTTTGCCCTCCCCGGTCTGGTGATCTGGTGGTCATGAAGATTAAAAGACTGAACAGCCGTGTGATGCTGAGAACAGTGCCTGACACCGACACATTGATAGGTTGTCATCGATGCGAATCTAGATGTTATTCCAGAGAGCACCCCCAGTAACCTGAAACAGCAGCAGACAAAGCCAGCTCCCCCAGGCTTTGATGCACACACTACAGTTCATTTCTGGAGGGGCAAGCAGGTTTCACTCGAATACCACTAGCAGCTGTAGGTGTCAGGGCACTGGCATCTGGACCCTCAGTGGGGAAGGTGGCTCTGAAAGGAGGCGTGGCATTGACAGTTCGGTGGCAGCATTAGTGGCTAGAGCCATAACGCCCAGAGCAAGTTCCCCTGCTGTGGGAGGGCGGCACAGCTGGCTTCTTGACTGTTCTTGTGTCCAGGGCCTCTTTAGGGTTTCTGGATAGATGCAGGAATGGCTTAGCCGTGGAGCCCGCCTGGACAGGCCCCCAGGTGTGCAGGGAAATGGCTGGAATACGAGGCTGTAGGAGATGTGGGTACTCGGTTAGAGAATGGAAGCGCCTGGTTGGCGGCTCTTGAAGCCACGTAGCCCACAGAGGTGCTTACGTAGTCATACGGTGCCTTGGAAAGGCTAATGTTGACGCATTAGGAGACAGCCTATAAACAGTGAGATTTCTGGGTTCTCTTGTGAAAAATTGAAGGCCTGGCTTTCCTGCTCCGTCCTTGTCTTTACAAGGCTAGGACAGAGCCATGGCTGACCCTAAAGACAGGACATGAGAGTCAGACAGCCCACACTCCCCATCTTGCCCTAAAGGGCTGTTGACTTTGCCCCTGCTCTGCTGCTTTTGTTAACACTTAACACCACCCCCCCGCCCCCGCCACCACCTGTCAGAAGTAGGAGAGCCAAGGCCTGCACACTCAGTCCCCTCACCTGCCAGGCCCCCAATGAACTTGTGACTTTCTGTGGTAGGTCAGAGTGAAACGTAGCGAACTGAGAGGTGATTTCTCAGAAGGCTTCTTCCAGCTAGGGTAGGAGGGGAGGCGTCAGGGAGGAGATGGCATTTAAGCTGGACCTTCTCCCAGGTCAGCCTATTAGGTTATATGTAGATTGCTTCCAAGGTATGGATGTGAAGAAGGGATTTGATTGGAGGATGGACAAATGGGGGCAAGAGTCAAGTTCAGGATGTTAGGTGGTCCTCACCCTGGTGGAGCCAAGCCAAGGAGTTGGGGCCTTTGGTGGGCAGTGAGGAGCCATCAGCGGCTCTGGGGTGGGGGATGATTCCAGGAGAGAGGAGCCGGAAGGCAGGGAGGCCAGCTCGTGGGGGGTGTGGGCTGACGTGGGTGGGACCTGTGGAACCTGCCGTGAGAGGCCAGAGATGGCAGCATGATGATGGTCCTCGCCCTTCCAGAGCGTACTCTTTCCACGTGAGCGCCGATGGGCAGATGCAACCTGTGCCCTTCCCGCACGACGCCCTGGCAGGCCCTGGCATCCCAAGGCACGCCCGCCAAATCAACACCCTGAGCCATGGGGAGGTGGTGTGCGCCGTGACCATCAGCAACCCCACGCGGCACGTCTACACGGGCGGCAAGGGCTGCGTGAAGATCTGGGACATGAGCCAGCCAGGCGGCAAGAGCCCCGTCTCCCAGCTGGACTGCCTGGTGAGAGCCCCAGGGCCGTGGCTTCTTCTAAAGCTGGTGTAGGAGAGCGGGGCAGCCTGGGCCTGAGGGGAGAGCCCCGGGGATTGACCTCGCTCAGACCTGTGTTGGCTGGGCAACTTTGGGCCAGCTGGCTAACCTCTCTGAGCCCCAGCTTTGTCATCTCAAGGTGGGGATGATGCTGACCTCCAGGGCTTTGTAAAGAAATGTGTGAAAGATGAAAGGGTGTGAGTGAGGGATGGGAAGGCCTGGCAGCTGCTGTGAGCAAGGGTGGCGAGGGTACCCATGTCGTCAGGAAGGCTGTGGGCAGCGCTTACCACTGCCCCTTCTCCCTCCAGAACAGGGACAACTACATCCGCTCCTGCAAGCTGCTCCCTGACGGGCGCACACTGATCGTGGGCGGTGAGGCCAGCACGCTCACCATCTGGGACCTGGCCTCACCCACGCCCCGCATCAAAGCTGAGCTGACGTCCTCGGCTCCTGCCTGCTACGCCCTGGCCATCAGCCCCGACGCCAAGGTCTGCTTCTCCTGCTGCAGCGATGGGAACATTGCCGTCTGGGACCTGCACAACCAGACCCTGGTCAGGTGAGGCCAGCAGGTGGGAGTGAGGTTCCTCGTCCTGGACGATGGCAGCGCTGCCCGCATTATCAGCTGTGGCTGTGGCCCTGTCTGAGGTGCTCTGGGGTGGCGAGAAAAGTGAGAATGTGGGGGTTGCAGGTGAGAAGACAGCCCAGCTGGCTTGTGCAAGGGGGCAGCTGTGTACCAGGCGCTCCGTGTGGGCAGAGGATGGAGGGCTCCCTGGAGGCGGCTTTGGGAAGAAGGTGGAGCTGGAGCGGGTCTGGGAAGCTGCAGTGAATCTTACTAAAGACGACAGAGCAAGCAGGACAGCTGTGACCTTGTGCGGGTCACTTCTTGTCTAGGGTTTTGTGAAGTGGGGACAGTGTAGCATCTGACGAAGGTGGGTAGCAGTGCCCGGCTGGAGCAAGCCCTCAGCCACACCAGCTGATTTGTTATTAATGTGCTCATCAGGCATGCAGGGTGGGAGGGTGGAGGCGCTGAGTGTCAGCTCAGGAGCTGTGTGCTAAAGGCAGCCGTGCCTGCTGGCTCCTTTTTGATCATTTTACCAGAAGATGATCAAGGGCCTTCCTGCCTCTGCCTCCCTGCCCTGGCCCTCCACTTCCTCCTCCTCCAGAGTATTGTGGGCTCCTGGAAGGCCCAGCCCTCTTGACCTGGCCTAAGCAACCCCAAAACCCTGGAGAGGCTCTGCCTCAGGAGCCTGGGCAAGACTTCTGAGAGGAGTGGGAGAAGGGCCCAGGCCTGGCTCTGCTGCAAGCCCACTGAGGGACCTTGAATGGGTGATATATCCCCTCTGGGCCTCAGTTTCCCCTTTTGCTCAGAGGCAGAGCTGGCCCGCTTCCTGGGACTGCTGCCAGCTTGGCAGTCAGTGGCTCCCTGGGGCTTACCTCTCCCACCTGCTTGCCCCTCATAGGCAGTTCCAGGGCCACACAGACGGGGCCAGCTGCATAGACATCTCCCATGACGGCACCAAGCTGTGGACAGGGGGCCTGGACAACACTGTGCGCTCCTGGGACCTGCGCGAGGGCCGGCAGCTGCAGCAACATGACTTCACCTCCCAGGTGCGAGGCTCCCCTCCACTCTCCCACCGGAGCATGTTCCTTCCACTACAGGGTCCCAGTGGTCAGGTCAGAGTGTTGTACAGGGATGTGGGACCAACCTCAGCAACCTGGGAAGGCTTCCTAGAGGAAGCAGCATTTTGGAGTCAGAGGCACCTGACCCTGCTGCTTGGATTTGATTCTGGCTCCACTAGTGTGGCACCCTCTGGCCTCTGTTTTCTCACTCATGGAATGGGAGTGATAGTAGCTGCCTTAGGTCTGATGAGAGTACCTGAAATGATCTCGCTAAAGCCTTAGCCATGAACTTGACCCATAGAAATTGTTCAGTAGATGCAGGTGATACTATTACTGGGTATTTTCCATTACTTACTTTACTATTTTAATGTTACATACTTAGGTATTTAATATTTTAGTATTTGCTCACCTTTTTTCTGAAGTAATGGCAAAAGTCATGGAGGCAGGAGGGACCTTTGAAAGTGAGATGTTTGTGCCACGTCTGTTTGAATCCTGGTTCTATTGCTTATTTTCTGAGTCTCAATTTCCTCATCTATAAAATGGGGACTAAAAACGATTCCCCATACCCCTGAGTTTTTGGGCTTGAGGAGGGCTTACTTGGCAGATGGAAGGGAGGTGAGATGGGAAGGGGCTGGGGGGTGGGGGGCGGACTGTGAACCCCAGGGTGCCTGAGCATGGGCCTCTGGGCAGGACCCCTGGCTCTGGAGGGCAGAGGACACTGACTCCCCCCAACCCCGCCCCGACAGATCTTCTCTCTGGGGTACTGCCCCACTGGGGAGTGGCTGGCCGTGGGCATGGAGAGCAGCAACGTGGAGGTACTGCATCACACCAAGCCCGACAAGTACCAGCTGCACCTGCATGAGAGCTGCGTGCTCTCCCTCAAGTTTGCCTATTGTGGTGAGCCTCACAGGCGAGGGCTGGTGGATGGGAGAGGGAGCCTGGGATGGCCTGGCCCATGGGGCCAGTTCCCCACCCGAGGGGATCAGAGCTTACCAAAAAAGCAGAATCCTTGACCAGGGCCCCTTTGCCATCCTTTGGGGATCTTGTCCCCACCCCCTCCCCCCTTGCCCCTCAGATGCTGATGCTACCATAGGGTACCAGCACTCAAGACACTAAGGCCAAAAGCCACCTCTGCTGGTCTGGGGCAAGGGAACAGCTCCTTAAAGCAATGAGGACAGTTCCTCCAAGAAGTTAAGACCTCGGAGCCCTGCATTCGAGTATCTACTCCCTTACCAGCTCCCTGCGCCGCCTTGGGCAAATGTCACCCCCTCTGAAAAATTTTTTTTTTCCACACTGAACCCCCATCTAGTTTTCTCTGCAGATGGGGAACAGCTCAGCATCTGCCTTGTGGCTCTGGGGAGCAGCTGTTAATCAGCATAGGGGAGCCCTGGCAGAGTGCCCGTACAGAGGAAGGGCACCCACCAACCACCCTCTTGAGCCGGGTCTCCAGACTCTCAGGGCTTTGCTGTTTCCATCATTTCCTGCTGCCTTCCTATAGTGGACGGAAACCCTGGTGGTGTAGTGGTTGGCAGTTTGAATCCACCAGGCACTCCTTGGAAACCCTATGGGGCAGTTCTCTGACCTATAGGGTTGCTATGAGTCAGACTGACTCGATGGCAGTGGGTTTGGTTTTTCTGGTTTTCCCGTAGTGGAATATGGATGGATCAGTTGACCTCTGTGGCTTTCAAAAGCACCTTTTCTTGGTGATTATAATCGCTGCCATTAGCTAAATCCTACCTACCCCATTCCAGTCCCTCCCACGCCTCCCCCTTGATTGCTGAGAAAGGCCTTTTCTGACTGCCCATGTATCTGTTATGTGTCTCTCTTGCAAAATGCTTCTCTGAGTGGAGCTTCGTGCTAAGCACTGGTTAGCAGTTCACAGCACGTTTCCATGGCAGCCGGCCTTGTCTGGGTAGCTGCGGTGGGCACACTGGGGCGGGG
This sequence comes from Elephas maximus indicus, assembly GCF_024166365.1. Lineage (NCBI taxonomy): Eukaryota > Metazoa > Chordata > Mammalia > Proboscidea > Elephantidae > Elephas > Elephas maximus. The sequence continues at coordinate 60,239,232 of NC_064831.1, read as the reverse complement.
CTTGCTTAGAGGGCAGCAGGCCGCACACTGACAATTTTCTTCCCCTCCTGCCTGCAGGCAAGTGGTTTGTGAGCACTGGGAAAGACAACCTCCTCAACGCCTGGAGGACACCTTATGGAGCCAGCATATTCCAGGTTATCACCACCATCTTGGCAGTGTGATGGGGGTGGGGGTAGCAGGAGGCAAGGCCTGAGGTGCCAGGGCCAGACCTGCCCTTGGCCCTTCCCAGCCCCACCTGTTGGGGATAAAAGATGGGCTCTCCAGATGAGAGGACTTGGGCATATCAATGGGAGAGAGAGAAAATAGAGACTCAGGAGGGCCCAGTGACACACACTCTGCTGCTAATGGCCCTGACCCCGAGGGCGAAGCTTTTATGGAGGGGCTATTGTAGGATTGGGGGGCATCGGTGGTTCGGTGGTAGAATTCGCACCTTCCATGCGGGAGACTCTAGTTCAGTCCCCTCCCACGCACCTCATGTGCGGCCACCACCTGTCTGTCAGTGGAGACTTGTGTGTTGCTGCAATGCCGAAACAGGCTTCAGCAGAGTGTCCAAACTGAGGGGGACCAGAAATAAAGTCCTGGCGATCTTCCAGAAATCAGCCACTGAAGACCACATGGCTCCCAACGGTCTGATCCTCACCGATCCTGGTTGATCATCACCGATCCTGGTTATATTACAGCGCAGGGTCAGGCAGCTTCGTCCGTTGTGCACAGGGTCACCACGAGTTGGAGGCTGACTCGGTGACAGCTAACAACGTTGTAGGATCTGGAGAGCGAAGAGAAGTGAAAATGACCCCTTTACTTGGGCCGGTGCGCTGAGCCTTCACAGGACTTACCATGGGCAGTCGAGCGACCTGAGCGGCTTTTCTTCAGAGTGCTAGTGTCTGTTCAAGTCAGTTAGCACAACCATCTCAGCCACTCGGTGTGCGTCAGGAGGGAGGCGGGCCAGGAGGAAGGGTCCCCAGAAAGAGAGGAGGGAAGGAAGACACACGCACACGCACACCCCCCCCCCCACACACACCACACACACACTCACACCACACATACACACTTTCTCGCTCTTGCTCACTGTCTCTCTGTTTCTCACACACCACTTGCACACTTTCTCTCATGGTCCACAAACCACACTCTGGATTCATGCTGGAGATGTCTCATGTCCAGTAAGTAAGTCACACACATAACTTCCAGAGTCGCTGTGCTTATACTGGTTGTTTCAAAAATCAGAGCACAGATCCTTTTATGACATCATCAGCCTGACAGCCTGGCCTGCTGACTCCTCTCCCAGAAACACTTCTTATTTTTAAATTCAGAAGAGATGCTCACGCTAGTGTTCTATTTTCATCCTAAAAACTTATTTTCGAGATCACAGCGGACCTGGTAATGGGCTTTTCCTCATGGAAAAGCAGGTAGAAGGGGGATCTCTAACTGAAAAGGATCATCTGGGCTGAGTTTAACTAATCTCCCCACCTTGCCTCTGCTGTGTCTCGTTCACGGTTGGCGCTCCAGACCGGGGAGAGGGCGTTTTAATTCCAATGGTATTGAGTCCTGGGAAAATGAACTCATGTCTTTTTTCTCCCCATATCCCCACCCTGTACCCTCTGGCTTATCCTTGTTGTTTTCCTTCTCCAGTCTAAAGAATCCTCGTCTGTCTTGAGTTGTGACATTTCGGCGGATGACAAATATATTGTAACAGGCTCTGGTGACAAGAAGGCCACAGTTTATGAGGTCATCTACTAAACAAGGACTCTAACAGAGCTGTCAGACTCTGGGAGAAACAGACTCGGCTCTGACAGTGAGAACCCCGCGCGCGAGGCCCCGGAGGACACGGAGGATGGGCTGAGAGCAGCTGTGTGTTCCAGGCTGCGCCCCGGCAGGCTGCAAGGGCACGCGCCCGTCACGTCGGGACTCCTGGGCACGGATTGACGTGGCTCATAGACTTGGCTGGATGGCCTCCTCCCCTCCCCTAACAACCCTGGCAGAGGCTACAAATAGAATTTCTTGGAGGCTTGTGGCTCTGGCTCCCCACAGACACCCTCATAAATTTTTGTCTCTACTTCCCCTTTCTTGTGACCTGTCCCCCTGCCTGGGGTCGGGGACACTGGAGTGGACCACATTTTTGTGCTGGGGCAGGGGGCATCTCTTTTTCCCGAGTGTGCAGTGCACAAGATTTGTGAAAAATGTAAATAACAGACTCCTATCTCGGACTGGTCAGTGGGGGAGGAAGCCCCTTGGCATGGGAACCCCTCACCGTGTATTTCGCCTGCTGTATTTGTAATCCACTCATGGTGGTGGTTTTTTTTTTTTTTTTAAACAGAAGTTCCCATCTGAGAGGGGAGACAGGAAGGAGGAGCAAAATGAGGAGGGGAGGGAATGGGGAGAAAATTCTCTGGGGAAGGGAGGGAGCGGCAGCTGGTAATGAGAATGACCATGAGGCACCCACTGAATGAGCACACCTCCGTATGGGTTTGGGGATTGTCCGACCCATGTCAGGGCTGAGTGCCAGCTGGACAGACGGATAGACAGTGCCGGAGACAAGTGACAGCCTGGGTGGCACGTCAGTGGCGGTCTCATGCCCTCTCTCTGCCTTTGCCCTCTCCGTGTCTCCCTCTGTCTCTCTGTCTGTCTCATGCTCGTTCTCTCCTCAACCTCGGTCTCTCTCTTTGGGGCACACTTGGTTATTGTGAAGAGAAATGAAAGTTCAAAGGAACTCCTTTCCCGGCCCTCCTTAATCTTCAGACATAGCCTAAAAAGGAAAAAAGTTAGAGGAAAGCATAGCAACTCAGCTCAGGGAGCTATCTGAGGAAAATAGCAACTGATGTGGGTGCTTTTCTGTTTTTTTTTTTTTAATTTGAATAAAAAGAATTAGAAGCGGTATCCTTTTATAAAAATGACTTCTCCCCTTTCCTGCCTGTGACCCCTTCCTCCCCCCCTAGAGGGAGAAAAAGTATATTAGCTGTAGGGTTGCAAGTCTGAAAGGATTATCCCACACAACCCAGCGGGGGTGAGGCGGGGGAGACGGGACAGCCTCTTCACACTGTGGTGATTTCTTGCCACTTTCAGTCTCTTATGGGCCCAAACAGGCTACAGTTAGAATGTTGTTTCCTGTAGGTACCACTTTTTGGTACCAAAATGTCCTAAGGTATTGGGGTTATTTTGGGGTTTTTGGGTTTTTTTTTTTTTTTTTTTTTGGTCCTGTTTTCTTTTAAAGAAAAGTTGAAGGCCGTTGTGAGCCCTGGTGGTGGGCTCTCCATGGATGTAGCATATGGAAGATAATTTTTATACTGCATTTTTATGGATTATTTTATAATGTGTGATTCTGCCTGGTGAGAAGGAAGGAGGGGCTTCAGTGAACACTCCTGCCTTCAGTGATCTTGCTCCAGGGCTGAGCAGCTCCCCTGACAGGAAGTCATGATGTGGAGACGAGTGTGGCACCTTGTACCTCTCGGGGTGGGGGGCCGTCGAGAGTCTCTGTGTCTTTGGGTCTCATGTTCATCTGTCACCTTGTGTTCAGGCTCTAGCCACAGCGAGGGCGAGGGTAAAAGAAAGTTAATTCCTGAAGAAAAAAGAAAATGGAAGTCATTGTAATGAGCTGTTTTTATATTTTTAAAAGTTACTATTTAAAGGTTGGTTTGATTGTTGTGTCTTGATTGCCTAGCTTCCCAGTTTGTCATTTCTGCCCAAGGAAAGAACCTCGGTGATTTTCTTTGTCACAGAGAGGTGCCCACAGCCCGGGACATGAGCTAGTCTCATTGCAAACCACTTCCCGTCCCGCCCCCGCCCACCCCCCAAAAAGTCTGATCATTTAGACAGGTAAGAGGAGTCCCTTACACAGTCCTGAACCCACGTGGTCATTCCCATTGTAAGCGCCAGAGAGCTCCAGGTTGGGGATCTGGGACTTCCTGTGGACAGATGGGCAGGACAGAGTTCCCCAACAGGAGGGCCACAGGCGAACATCAAAGTATCTGTACAGCTGTTAATACAAAACTTTTTGGAAAAAATTAAATGCAGTGAACGTCACGTGAAACTTCAAAGTGTCTATGAACCATCTGGACCCTGAGAACCTGCATCTTTTTTTTTTTAAGCTTGGATGTCGGTGTTGCAGGGAGATCCTCTACCTCTGGGTTACAAAGGTGTGTTCCTGGGTGATTCTGAAGGATGAATTTTTACAAGGGCAGGACAGGAAATGCAGGTCAGTCCCCCAGGAAGGCAGAGCTGAGGTGACGGAAGTGGAGAGCTCCCGGACTGGCCCATGCCCCAGCCGTGCGTCCCAGGCTCTGGGATTTCACGGACCCATTAAGCAAGTCCTAGGTAAGACTGGGGAGTAACGTGGTTTCCAGGTCCTTACTTTGTCAAAGTCTGTATACATCTGGGTAAGCAACTACCTGCTGCCATTTCATACAAGAGAGGGAACTTAACATCTAAGCAAAGTAGGAGCGACAATCCCCAAATAAAGCCGTCTTCACACACAGGGGTCATTTAGCCTTCATGGGGATGGTCTTCTCCGGCTTATAGAGGAAGCTTCTGGCAGGTGGTAGGAGCCCTGTACCGAGGCTGCAGTTCTGCCTTCCCTGGTTGCATGGCCTTGAGTAGAACAGGACCCCTTTGGACCACACTCGTTTTTCCAGGTCTACACATTGCAGCAGAGAGCTGGAGAGCCAGATGGCAGGCTCCACCAGAGTAAAGGCTCGGGACTTGCCTGGAGAGTCTCCATTTCGGTGCCAAGATAGGGTTGGAGTTGGGGCTGCTGGCCCCAGTTGGGTGGAAGAAAAAACAAAATGTCTTATCAATGAATACACACCTCCTGTCTTGTCCTGCTGGTAGCGGGGGTGGGGGGGGGGGACCCAAACCAGTTACCGTCCCAGACGCATGACAATCTGGTGTGTGCACAGGGTTTTTAAGGCTGTGACCTTTGCGAAGCAGATGGCTGCCGAGCCTTTCATTTGAGGCACCTTTGGGTGGGCTGGAACCAAACTGCCAACCTTTTGGATAGTAGTGGAGCGATTAACTGTGCCCCTCAGGGATTCCTGCTAGCGGAGAAGGAGAGGCAAATCCCAAAGACTTTCTGGATGCTGCCAGGGAGAGATGACAAAGACTGAAGCCTGCCCACAGAAGCTCACAGTCCAGTGTGGGGGCTGGGGTGTGGAGAGCACACTGCTCTTTGGTTTGACCTGGAAGTGGGGCTGCACCCGGTACGTGATACACTCCTCCTGCCTGTCCTCCGCTGCTAGTGTCCTCAGACAACTGCTTCCTGTCACCAAGCTACTCCCCCTTTCTGACTGTCATAACTGCTCCTGCTTCCTTCCCTCAGCCTCTCCTGCCAGCCATGCCTCTCCCCGTGCTCCCACTGCTCCAGCCTAATCGGCATCATCTGGGAGCTTGTGAGATCCCCACTCAGTCCCACTAAGTCACAATCTGCATTTTCACAACCCGCAGGTGATTCCTATGCACATAAAAGTTTGTGAAGCTGCTCCTCTGTGGGGAGGCCATTCTGTGGTAAACAACCCTACTCCCAGGCTGCCTCTATCTCCTGCCTAACAGGGTAGTGGAAGGCTTGATGTTAGTATTCTAGCTTTTACAGTCACTCCATGACCATTTTCTTCCTCTCATGCAAAAACCAAGGTCCATGCTAATCAGCATTTGCAACAGTTCATTACACTTGTCTGCTTGTCTGCCCAACATGACCAGTCTCTCTTGAGGGCAGTGCCCAGGACCTCATCGGCCCAGGGCAGTATTAGTGAAGGACAAGCCTTCACCAGTCTGAGATTATCATTCTAATCTGCAGTACCTGGTGGTGCTCAGTAACTGAAGTTGGAGTTGTTTCACCTCTGTTGTGCTGCCTTTGCTCAAAGCAAGGAGATCTGTTTAAAGAAATGGAGGGGGCATGGTTGTCAGAAGCCGCATTCAATGGTTCCGATTCCCGTCAGACTGTGTGCAAGTGTCCAGGTCATTCCTAGAAACTTCTGACCCAGCCAACCCTTCTAGCCTCCTGAGTCAATGTCCACTCTTCCCAGCCCCTAGGGCTCCAGCCCCATAGAGACAGGGTAGTGACTATCCTAACTTGTGGGGTCTACAGGAAGGTGAGAGATACAGAGATCTGTAAGGCCCCTTAGCAAGAATGCTCAATGTTATAAACTCAACAACTAATAAAAAACCAAACCCAGTGCCGTTGAGTCTATTCCAACTCATAGCGACCCTATAGGACAGAGTAGAACTGCCCCACAGAGTTTCTAAGGAGCGTCTGGCAGATTCGAACTGCCGACCCTTTGGTTAGCAGCCGTAGCACTTAACCACTACGCCACCAGGGTTTCCCAACAACTAATATCCCAGTGTAAAAGAGAAAACGAAATGGAGTGTAAGTTTTTTTCCAAGAACATAAAGTATAGCAAATAAACAGTCTAAATAAAATTTTTAGGCATAAGTAACAGTTATTAGACATCAATTGATTTTTGCGATAACAATATAAAAAGTATGCTATTCTGGTACTCACTAATAAGCCCCCTTGAGTATATTTAAAGATTATACCAAAATTGGACATTTTGCATTTGAAAAGACATCTATACTGAGCCCCTCATTTTATAGAAGGGACAATTAAGACCCAGAAAGGGCAAGAGATTTGCTATGAGTCACACACCATGAGCTGAGATTACTACTCAGCACCTCCTCCTCCCTTAAGCCCTTATCACCTTCTCTGTGAAGCCAGTAAGTGGCAGGACTGAATGATGTTTGGGGGATTAGTATCCAGAGAGTGAGGCCTCCTGCCCCTTCTCCATCAGGATTTGTGAGCAAATTCCTCGTGGAATGAAGATAACCCATAAGAACAGTCATGGAGACCAGCCTTCTGTCTCAAGAACATCTTAGCACTCAGCTACCCGTTTTGCCATCCACTCATCCATCTAGCTATTCATTCACCCACCCATCCATTCATCCATCCTTCTATCCATCCTTCCATTCACCCATCTATCCAGTCATTCTTCCATCCATCCATCCATCTACCCACTCACCCACCCACCTACCAATCCATTCACCCACCTTTTTATCCATTATTTCATCCACCAATCCATTCATTCATCCATCAATATATTCATCCTCCTTGGAGCCCCTCACTGGCCATCCATCTATCCCTCCGTCCACTCTTCCACTTTGTTAGCCATTCTTTCACTTGCTCATTCATGCATCCAACCAACATTTGTGTAGTGAAAACCTAGTATGTGCCATGTATGGTTCTAGGTGCTGAGATACAAAAATCAGCAAAACTCAGTGCCTGCCCTCATGGAGCTCTCAGCCAGCTGGGAGAAACTATCATTTAAAGTGGCAATTACCACAACATGAGGTATGTGAAGCTACGAAACAGATGTCACAACATAGCCAAAATAACCTTGGTGTGGCAGGTCAAAGAAGGAGGGCTTCCTGAAGGGAACAGCATGTGTTAAGGCCTGAGGTAAGAGAGCACAACCCTAATCCAACACCTCCACCCTACCCCTGTAGTTCTTGCTCCTCCCTGCTCCAGCTCCAATCAGCTTTCTTGAGTTCCAGTTCTCACTGCCTGCCCCTCCACCCACCTACCACCAATCCAGAAGCAGGGCTGGGATCCCAGGCAGGCTGAGTAGACTCAAGAGAAACCTGGGCAGAGGCCAGGGCTCCTGCCTGAGCCAGATAAGGCAGGGAATGGGGGGAAGAAGGAGGGAAGCTGAAATTAGGGCCTGAGAGAATGCCTTTGGAGATCCCTGGAACTCTGGGTCCCCAACATGGTTGGCATTAGAAGACTTGGGAACCTCCCTTACCTGGGTGATACACCCATCTAATCTTCCCACTACCCTCACAGAGTTACCTTTCTGTACATTGGTCATCATCATTCTCCTGCTGGGAGCCCCTTATTGGCCCAATTCATGGCAGTGTCTGAACTCCTTGACAGAATTATAAGGAGAAATGGAAGGTTTTAACATAGCACCAACAGAAACGGGTAGATCAAGCAGAGAGAAATTTATAAGGTTGTAAAAGATTTGAACAGCGTAATTACCAAACTTGAGATATAGAGTCCCACAACCAGCTACTAGAGACTACAGATCATTTTTAAGCACACCTGGAAGACATACAAAGTTTACCAATCAAAAGGAGCAGAGAAAGCATGTAATCAAACTCAGCACACATTCATGATTTTTCTTGAAGTTCCAAACCAGGGATAAAAGAACAGTTCTTTAATCTGACAGTGGATAGTGATACCAAACCTGCAGGCCAAATAATATAAAAAGGTAAAGTTTTAGAAGTATTGTTTTTAAAGTCAGCAATAAAACAAGAATGTTTATTATTACTATTTCTGTTCCACATTGTGTTGGAGGCTATAGCCAATGCCATAAAACAAAAGAGAACAAATAATACGTTAATGAACATAAGGGAAAATGATTGAAATGAAAGAAACAAAATTGTATAGCTATTTGAAGATGATGTGATTGCATAATAGAAAACATACAAACACGTTGCATATCTATAGCATATCTATTCATAAACAACAATCAATAAGAAAATGCAACGTAAAGGAAAAACACATTTCTACAATAGCAACAAAAACTACCTATGAATAAATCTAGCTAATGCTACATAAGATCTACATGGAGAAAAATATAAAATGTAATTGAAGGGAGTAAAAACAAAACGAGAGGCCTAAATGGATAAGATGTACCATGTTCATTGATGGGAAAATTCAATTTCATAAAAAGCTGTCTTTCCCAACCTTAATCTATAAATTCAACTTTTTAAAAACCCAAATAAGATGTCTTCTATGTAATTTGATAAACTGATGTTAAAATTTATATGAGAGTAAAGGGCCAAGAATAGTAAATATAATTTTGAAGAGGAATAAAGCCCTGACTGCTACCAGGACTTACTGTAAAGCCATAGTAAATAGGAAAGTGTGCCATTAATGTAAGTCTAGATAAATAGAAGAGAGAGTCTATAAATAGACCCACACGTAGATAAGAACCTGACTATGGCAGAAGTGACATTACGGTAAGTGGAGGAAGGCACAATTCAACAAAGTTCTGGAACAATAGATCAGTTTTTTGGGGAAAAATTGGGTCTCTACCACACACAACAAAGAGGAGCCCTGGTGGCAGTTGTGCAATTGTTAAGCACTTGGCTGCTAATCCAAAGGTTGGCAGTTCTAACCCACCCAGCACCTCCGAGGGAGAAAAGACTTGGTGATCTTCTCCCGCAAAGATTGCAGCCTAGAAAACCCTATGGGGCAGTTCTACTCTGGCACACTGTGTCACAATGAGTTGGAATCAACTTGGTGGCACCTAACAACAACAACCTCACACACACACAAAAATAAATTCTGGAGGGATTGGATAAAATATTGGAGAATAATCTTACAATTTAGGAAGGAAAGGACTTATTGACCAAGACACCGAAAGCAAAAACTATGACGGAAAAAGAGATGTTTGACTATATGACAATTTAAATCATCTGTACAAGAGATGACATAAACAAAGTTTAAACACACACACACACATAAAAATGCAGTACATATAACTGACAAGTGATATCTGGAATATATGATGAATTTTTCCAAATTAGTATGTGAAAGCAAACAACCCAATAGAAAAATGGGCAGAGGACAGAAATAGGTGATTTACAGGGTTGAAAGCATAAATAACCAACATGTGAAAACGTACTGTCTCACTAGTTATAAGAGAAATGCAAAAAAAAAAAAAAAAGAGAGAGAGCAATCCATTTTTATTGGATTGGCAGGTTTTTTAGTTTGACAATACGAAGGCCCACAAGAATGAGGAACAATTAATACTGTCAAACACTGCTTGTAGTGGCATGAATTCATTCCACCACTTTGTAGAGCACTTTGGCAACAGTAAAGGAGAAGCAGCACAACGTATGACCTGGTCATTCTACTTCCAAGCGTATGTCTTAGAGAAATGCCTACACAAGTACATCAGGAAATACGTACAGGGATCTTCATTGTCTCATTGTTTGAGACAGCAAAAATAATGGGAAACAACCTGTCCACCAATGGAGCAATGGATTAAAAGAGCCTAAGGAGCCCTGGTGGTGCAATGGTGAAGCACTTGGCTGCTAACTAAAAGGCTGACAGTTCAAAACTGCCTATTGGTGATCTGTTCCTGTAAAGATTACAGCCTAGAAAACTATATGGGGCAGTTCTACTCTGTCACTTGGGGCCACTATGGGTCAAAATCAACTTGACAGCACCTAACAACAACATACATTTTCATATAATAAATTTCTACATAGGCATTAAAATGCATAAGCTAGATCTTTATGTATCAATTTGGATAAATCTCAAATACACAATGTTGTGTGAAAAGAGCAAGTTGTAAAAGGAAATATATTGATATGATACTGTTTCTGTAACGTATAAATCCACATAAAACAATTCTATACATGAGTATACATATATATATAAAAAGATATAAAAAACATGAGTGGAAAGAACACACACCCCACCAGAATAATGGTTATCTGTGGGGGAGGAAGAAAGGTAAATGAGGGTTGGGTGGGAGTTTAGCTATACCTATCACATGTTAAAAAAGCCCATTGTTGTCAAGTCAATTCTGACTCATAGTGACCCCATAGGACAGAGTAGAACTGCCCCATACGGTTTCCAAGGAGGCCTGGTGGATTCGAACTGCCGACCTCTTAGTTAGCAGCCGTAGCAATTAACCACTACAATTAGGAAACCTTGGTGGCATAGTGTTTAAGTGCTATGGCTGCTAACCAAAAGACTGGCAGTCCGAATCCACCAGGTGCTCCTTGGGAACTCTACGGGGCAGTTCTACTCTGTGCTGTAGGGTCGCTATGAGTCAGAATCGACTCGACGGCAATGAGTTTATCACATGTTATTGGAAATCCTGGTGGCGTAGTGGTTAAGTGCTGTGGCGGCTAACCAAAAGGTTGGCAGTTTGAATCCACCGGGTGCTTCTCAGAAACTCTATGAGGCAGTTCTACTCTGTCCTGTAGGGTCACTATGAGTCGGAATCGATTCAACAGCAATGGGTTAATGGGATCACATGTTATCACTTTTAATAAAATCTGAAGTAAACATTAAAATGTTCACATTTTAAAAATCTGTATGGTGGCTTTAGGAGTGTCATGTTTTCTGTTCTTTTCTACATGATTGAGATATTTCATAATAAAAGATTAAAAGAAGACAGCTAGAAATATCCGGGCTCCACGAGGAATCACCCCTACTGCAGTTTCTGGCGAGTGACTAAAAGAGGGAGCTTTGGACATGGTGGGGGCAGGGCTGGGGTAGAATGCAGAGACCCAGGAGCAGGGGATTGAAGTGATGGAGGTCACCAGAGCTCTCCAGGCCTCAGTCCTCTCATCTATTAAATGGTGCAGCAGAGGCTGGAAGAGTGGAAACTGATTCCTCTCCAGCCTAGATGTTGCATGGTTCTAAAGATTTTGTGAGTGTCCCAGGGGCAGCTATCTCCTACAAGACAACATAGATTTGATTTGTTTAATTTTTTATCATGAAAAAATGCCAAACATATGCAAAAGTAGAGAAAACGGTAGAATGAGTCTCCATGTGCCTATCACCCGGCATCAATAGCTATCAACTCAGGACTAATCTGGTTTTACCTACACTCCCACTCACCACTGCAGTACTGTGCAGCAGATCCCAGGCATCTCATCATTCCTTTAGTGAGTATTTCAGTGTCTCCAAAAGAAAGGATCTACTTTTAAAACATAACTACAGCTGCTAACCAAAAGGTTGGCAGTTTGAATCCACCAGCTGCTCCTTGGAAACCCTACCGGGCAGTTCTACTCTGACTTACACGGTTGCTATGAGTCAGAATTGACCTGACGGCAACAGGTTTGGTTTGGATTTTGGTACCATTATCCCACCCCAAAAATTTTAGCAATAATTTCTAATATCATCCAATATCCAATCTGTGTTCACATATCCTCAATTGTTTCATTATTTTTGAAGCTTGTTTATTTAATTAGGATCCAAATAAGATCCATACAAGGCAACTAGTTGTTATAATTGATAGGCCTTTAGATTCCTCCTTCATATTTTGTTCTCTCTCATTCATTTTTCCTTAGAGTTTTCCAGAGTCTGAATTTTGGTGATTGCTAAATTGTAGTTAGATCTTGAAGCTTGATTGGATCCAGATTTGATTTTTTTGGAGAGGCAAGAATACTTCATAGGTCATATTATATACTTCCGTTTGGAAGCACATAATATGTAGTTGTTTCTCCTTTTGTATGTTAACAGCTACTGATGATCATTGCCTAGATTCATTAATTCATTAGGGGCTACAAAATGGTGATGTTCTTTAATTATATCATGCCTCCTCATCTACTTGCTTGAATACTGCTAGAAGGAGAAACTGCTCCTCATCGATCGCTTGTTACCTTGAAGTACAGCTTGTACAGTGAATGCAGGATAAATGCTTGATTCATTTGCTTTATTTGCCAGTTTTCAAAATAACAAGTTAGCTCACTAGTATCCTTGAAAGTTGACCAATTAGGTTTCTTTTTAATATCATTATGAATTCAGAGACCTAGACCAATTTTATATGTTTCAATCAAGTGACATTATCCTTATTGCTTTTTAAATCGTCCTATTTTGGGGATCCTCTTTGAGATGGCTCCTGAGTCCTTTTGATATGACCTTAGTAGTCTTGACAGCTTCATTGTTTTCTGGTACAGGAAGATGTTCTTAATTCATCTTATACATTTTCTGTCCCAGATCTGGAGCCAGCCATTTTTCCAAGGAGCCCCTAGTTCCTGTTAGTGAGAAGTGGTATTTAGAGACCATAATCTGGGTGCTAGGTGTGCTCAATGCTAATGGATTGATCATTGTTCTTAGGCCTTTTCAATAGCAGAGTTAGGAAGTGTGTGTGTGTGTGTGTGTGTGTGCGCACGCTTATATTTTTTAAAAGATAAAACCATCATGAGGTCTACCGATGCTTTTAATTCAAATTCAGGACTATGGGTTTCTTACTTTACCACACTGACCTTCTATCTCAATACTTCCAGGCTTCACATCCAGTTGCTGCTTGCCTGTCTCTCCAATCTGATAGTGAACTTCCTGAGGGCAGAGGTCAAGTTTAGCTCTCTTCTGTTTTCCTAGTTCCTAACTGGGCACCTGTCACTTGATAGGTATTTAGTAAACATTTATTGAATGCCTGAAAGAACCGTGCTTTCAAAGAAAACTTTGCTTAAATAAAGAAGTAAAGTTTATGGAATCTGATTGTAATCTGAAAAGTAGCTCAGGACTTTAAGCTAAGCCTATCTACCCATTCACCCATTCATTAATTCGATAGATACAGGCAACACAGACCCAATGCTGGGGGCATGAGATATAGAAAGAAAAGGTCCATGCCCTCAAGGAATGCACTTGTTAGTCGGGGGAAAACAAATTTGAATAAATATAAAACAGTGTTATAAATAAACAGTGGCCTGGACAATGTGCCGTGGGAGTCCTCCAGAGGGAGATCAGGCAACTCTTTGAAGGGTAAGAAGGGGGGGTAGCCATGAAGGCTTCACAGAAGAGATAACATTTGAACTGCGGTTGAGAATTAATAGGACTTGTAGGATGAGAGAAAGAAAGGCATTTTAGATGCTAGTCTCTCAGTTGTTTAACCTTCTGCGGTGCTGAGCTACTTTGTTCCTTGATGGGCCTGGTGGGTTTGCAGATCCCTGGGGCTGGGACTGAGAGCTGCCCCTGGGAAGACCTCTAGTGTCTCCCCGGAGGGGTGAGTGAGCGCAGGCAGGCACAGTGAGAGAGCAGGGAGGAGGGAGGGAGTTCACAGGCCTGAGTCACTTTGGTGAACTGCTGCGCTGAGAGGCCAGCCCTCCATGCAAAGTACTGTTTGGAAGCTGCTGCCAACTGCTGGGCAGGCACTATGTCAATTGTCTTGTTTGTCAATGTAAGTACTTTGCACTCAAGCTCATTTAGGGACACACTCCCCTGTGCTTGGGAAGCCCCAAGGACAGATGTTATCCAAGACTCTGCCACTTGACTCACCATCACCTCTTTATCAGGGTGAGGCACCCTCCTCTGGCCCTGCTGGCCCACTTCCAGAAACCACAGGTGTTCAGGGCCCTGACTTCTGTTCTCCAACATGGGCAGAGCTACCCTTGCCCTGGGGCAGCCCCCAGGTCCACAGAATCCAAGACTCTCAGTCATTTGTACTATCATCTAGCAATTTGCCCTGGTTTAGAACCCACCAGCCTGTGATTTACTTAATATTTTCTTTAAATAAGTTCACTTCTTAAAATCTAAATATAAGTATTTAAAAAGGGAACTTTATATCACTGTCCTAAATGGAAAACCAGTTACTCTAATAGAAAATCTCCCTACTAGTCAATACAATGAAAACAATTTTAACTAGCTGGAGCTATCCCCTCTTTGTTCAAAAGGGAGCCGTGCCAGTGTTTGAGAGCTACCGCGCACCCATCAGTGCTCAAATGAAACTCGCTCCTTGGCTTCATCAGAAGGATTGCCTGAGCATTGGACAGGGAATGACTTTCCTACACTGTGGGTCAAGGACTTTCAATGCCTCGTCTTCTGACTTCAAGAAACCTCCCCTTCCCAAGTTTGAGAAACCCAGATCTAGTCTAATACCTCCATTATAGATGGGGACACTGAGGCCCAGAGAGCAGAAGTGACTTGGAGTTCCACGGAGGCAGGACCCCATGAGCTTTGGTCCTTCTGAATGCCCAGGGTCTAGTGCCAGGCATGGCACACCAGGGCCTCCACTGATCTTTGCAGAAGGAACAGATGAATAAGCTCATACAGCCCAAAGCTCACACAGCCCAGAGTCAAGGCTGAAACCAAAACCCAAGTTTCTTGAATCGAGTGTTTTTTGTGTTGCAGACTCTCCCACCCCATCGCCGGCCTCCAGCCCCCCACCCCTACCCCAGCTTCCCCTTTCAGTTCTTCTTGGGGAACTCCAGGGACTGCGCATCTTGGGCAGTGTGGCCCTGCCTGGATCTCACTCTTGCTACAGTATCTCCAAACATCCCCAACTGGCTACATCCCAGCCTCTAGGCAGCCTGACCTGTATGTGCAGGAAGAGAGAGAGAAACCAGCTCAGCCTCACTCTTCCCTCTGGCCCAGCAGTCCTGGGCCACCAGCCCTGCTTGTTTGGTCTGCTTGGGAGGGGCTGTGTGGAGCAAGAGTGGGTGAACTCAGGCTGTGGGCACAGACTGAGTTGTTCCAGATGGAGGGAGCGGGGAGAGGCCTCAGCTGGGAGAGGGGGGCTCCAGTCCCTTGATTTTCCCTCCCTTGCTGCTTGCCCTGAGAACCCTGATCTCTGCCTACCTGTGGGCTTGGTTCTGCCTCCCCGAGCCAATCCTTGTGATGCAGCCATTTTGTCAGCTCCTGTCTGGGCCACCCCCTCATCTACCCACTCCTTCAGCTTTTACCTGGTCAATAAACATTTTCCAAAAGTACTCTGTGTCAGGCCCTGGGGATTCAGGGATAGATGGGATCAAGTCCCTGGCCCCAAGGAGCTGCCAGGGTTGGGAAAGAAAGAGACCTAGATGACCCCAATATCCCTTGTCAGTGCTTCAAGGGGCATTAGCATGGAGTGCAGGAGCCCAAAGGCAGGGCACCATCCTGTCCTCTCAGTCAGGGATGGCTTCCTGGAGGAGGTGATTTCTACACTGGGACCTGAAGGACAAGTAAGAGATCAAAAGAGGAGGGACGGGGTTTCAGTCTGCAGGACAGCCTGTGCAAAGGCCAGGTTCAGGGGACCGTGTGTCAATTGCTCTGGCGGGAAGCTGGAGAGAAGGCTCAAGGGAGAAGCACCGAGAGGCTCAGATATATCCTGAAGGCACCAAGCAGCCACTGAAGGTTCAGCCAAGGGGACTTGGGGTGGGATCTGGGCTCTGGCTGTGGTGTGGAGCACTGCTGGCGGGGGTGGGGGAGGACAGCCGGCAGCATGGATTCAGCCATGGTGATTCCAGCCTTGGAGCACAGCAGGAAAAGTGTGCTGGGTAAATGAATGACAGAATAAACAGGGAAAGAAGGGCCCGAGCCACTGGCCCCTGGGGGCTCAGAGGGGAGATCCTTCCAGAAGGGGTCCACCTGCATCTGATGGTCCAACGCTGACAAGGCTGAGGGCCTGATGTTCTGGGGTGGCCAGTGTCACTGCTGCCCCTGAAAGGCGGCTCCATCCTCCTCACACGCACACACATACACACACACACATTCTCTGTCTCTCCCTTCGGGAGCCCTGCTCTGTGCCTCCTGTCCCCTGCATTGCCCCCATGGACAATCCTGCCACCCCCTTGACTCATTTTGGGCCCCCAGGCTGGCCCTTCCATCTCCCTGCAGTTCAGAGTGGCCCCAAGCCCCCTCTCAGCACAGGCACCAGGAGAGCCCGAGCTGATCTGAGGTTGGGCTCTGCCCCAGGCTTACTGCCTGCAATCGTTTGTGTGCCTCAGTTTTCTCATCTGCAACATGGAAGAGACAGCCAGAACTCAGAATCTCAACCTCTGCCACTGTGAGCACAACCCCAGAACACTCAGCTCCTTCGCCTCCCCGCCCCGCCCGCATTCCAGATGTTGGGTTTGGGGGCCGCCGTCGCTGCAGGGAAGGGTCCCCTGACCTTCCGGAGCGCTGGGGCTGCCCATCTCAGCAGCTCCAGCCGCGTGGGCCGCAGTCAGCGCTCGGTGGCCCTGGCCCCTCCGGCAGCCCCCGCGCGGAGCAGATGGCAGGGGAGGCGCGCGGCCGCGTCAGCTGCTGTTATCTCTCGCTGGTGACACGGAGTGTAAATTTTGTTGGCAACACTCCCTCCTGCCTCTGCACGCCACCAGCTTTAATCACTGTAATTGAGTTATAATGAATGATTGTGTGTTCGCATTGTCTGAGCCAGGCGCAGCCGGAGCGGGCCAGCGCGCTGGGTCCGCCCCTCCAGGTTGGGGGGTCTTCACTTCCCCGGGGAGGGGGCAGCGCCCCCGGTCCGGCCTCGGGCTGTGGTCCCCCTCTGTCCCAGCTCTGCCGCTCCCCTGGGCTCCCTTCCCCCAGCACGGAGGCTGCCACATACCACAGGGGGCATGGGGTTAATTTTTTCACTTTATTATCATTTTTCCAATGGCACAATGAATTCCGGAACATTGTGGAACAATTGGCAAATTCCGATAAGCAAAAAGAAAAGGAGAAGAAGAAAAGAAATTACAGTCACAGAAATCCTGCCCCTCAGCGATAACCCCCGCTTCGATTTTGGTGAATATTCTCTCAGACTTTCAACCACACAAATGTAATTGCAGCTGCTGCCAGCCCCAGCTTATCCCGTACACTGACATCTGCTAAGCGGGGTGCTCCTCACCTCACTTCACCCCCACAAGCGGCTCCAGGAGGGAGCACATAATCAGCCCACTTTACAGAAGAGACAACTGAGGCTCAGGGGGCTTAGCAGATCACCCAGCCTCCAGCAGCTCCTGAGTGGGCTGCCCTGTTTCAAACCCAGTTGTCTGAGCCCTTCCTCTCCCACCCTCTGCAAAGTATGCAAATAAAATGAATAGATTTTAAATACCCCTCTCCAGATACTTTCCCCAGCCCCTTGGCGTCCAGGAGGAAAGCAAAACTGGCTCCATTTTTTTCAAGTTCATCTCCATGACAATGTGATAGTCACCCAGGAAGAGTGAGTTCAGGGAACCAGGTCTGCCTCTTCTCGGAAAGTGACCCCTGGATTTGCCGTGGAGCCTCTAGTTGGTCCCTACTCACGGTCACCCCGTGCACACTGCCAGGTCCTGCGTCCTCCCCACGATTGGTGGCAGATAGGACCATTGTGATCCATAGGATTTTCATTGGCTGGTTTTTTGGAAGTAGATCACCAGGCCTTTCTTCCTAAAAAAAAAACAAAACAAAACTAGTGTGTCTTAATCTGGACACTCCACAGAAACCTGTTCGGCATCATCAAACCCAAGCCTCCACTGACAGATGGCACATGAGGTGCACTGGCCGGGAATTGAACCTGGGTTTCCCACATGGAAGGTGAGAATTCTACCACTGAACCACCAATGTCCCCTCTTGGGACAGTGACCTCCCCTAACTCACATGGCTCTGCTGGTTGCTGCCCCTTCTGAGATAAGGCGGGTGGCTGTCCTCATCTCTAAGTAAGGGCGAAGGGAGCCTTTGGGATGGTCTGCTTACCCCAGCGGTCTCAGGGTCCCAGCAGGGTGGGCCAGCAGCTGGTGTGGCCCTGCTCTTCTGGACTCTCAGTGCTGAGCTAACCTGGATTGGCCTCCAGAGAGGGTCCCTGGGTGAGGGTGGAGAGAGGCGCCAGTGTGACTGATAGGAGTCAACCCTGCACAGAGGTGGGGTGGGTGCTGACCTCACTGCTGGGCCATGGTTGTGCTGGGGCAGGGCTGGGATGGGGTGGAGGGGATGCCTGAAGCCAGGAGATCACGGGCTTAGCCAGGTTCCGTCTCTGACACGCCTCGTAACTTTGGCAAGACTCCGTTTGCCAAATTTCCTCTCTGAGACCCTGCTGTCTTCTCTAAACTGACAAGGTTGGCTTGTCACCTGATTGCTGCTCCCGCTCTTCCAGGTAGCATCATTCACTTTTTTATTGATCGATAATAATACTAATAGCAATAACGATAATTGCCGGCATTTGTTGAGCGCATATTATGTGCTAGGCACTAAGCTTCTGTGCCTAATGCTAAGTTCCTTTTCTTTGTGAAAGAGCACAATATTTTCTATATCAAAAAATCCAACTCATAAATGGATGTCTCAGTGCCTTAATAACACCAAACTGAACCCATCGCTCTTGAGTGGATCCCAACTTAGGATGGCCCTATGTGTGCAGGGTAGAACTGTGCTCAGTAAAGCTTTCAATGGCTATAATCTTTATGAAAGCAGTTTACCAGGCCTTTCTTCTGCAGTGCAGCTGGGCAGGTTCAAACTGCCAACCTTTAGGTTAGTAGTTGAGCACAAACCATCTGTGCTACAAACCATTTTCAATCTCTTAAGCCCTGTGTTTTCAAAGCCACGCTCCATGGGAGGAACCTCCCCCAGCCCCCTGTCTGGGACCAACCTTCACCTCCAGATCCCAGGGAGCAAGGTTCGTGGGTCTCCTTGTTTGAGGCGGTCCTCAAAGTAAGTCCTAGTGCTTGTTCGTCTTGGAATATTTCTTGGTAAGGCACTTCAAGTGCCCTTTAGAGAACTGCTTCTCAGAGAAAACAATGATTATTTTCCTGAAGTGCTCTCGGTAAACAACATTCCCCAGGTGTCAGGTTTTCCACTGCCTTTAACCTTCTCTTTAGATAATGGTTCTCATCTCCCACTGGCTGGTGAGCCAGGAGGAGCCCATGTGCCAGCCCTCATGGCTCCTGATGCTCTTGCAGGCACAGGGGAACTGGCACAGAGAGCATACCAAGTCCTTTCCTTCCACTGTCTCATCAGGTCCTCCCTACCATCCGCCATCAACTCCATTTCACCGAAGAGGACTCTGAAGCGCAGAGAGGTTAAGTAACTTGCCTGGGGCCACACAGCTAGGTGTATACCAGATACCGTGGTAGGCACTGGGAGACCGGTGAGACAAACACGTCCCTGCTCTCCAGAAACAGCCACAGCCCCGGTTCCTTGACAAACCTCAGGGCTCCCACCAACAGCTGGCCTCTCCCCTTGCCTCACACTCACAAACATTCCACACACATGTACACACATGTGCACACACACACGACGACACTGCTCCCTGAAGCTTGGTGGCCTCCTTCTCCACTGTGCACTGCCTGCTGCAAGGCCTTTTGCACCAAGGCCAGGGATTTTTCTTCTTCTCTAGGATGACTACATGGATCCCTGAGCCGTGGGATTCTTGGAGACGAAGACACTGGTCTTGCAGAGGGATGCTACTGACAAACCCACAGTGCAGGTGGCTCATATGAGCCACTGGTGCTTACCCAGAAGGCGCCCCGAAGCTGTTTCTAAGCTGTGGTCAGCACAGACCCATTTCAGTCAAAGTGCTTGACCAGCCACCACCTTCCATGCCCAGCCGGGGTTCTCCAGGGCGGGGGATAGGCTCTGCTCTGGTGTTCTGCCCTCTCAGTGTCTGTGCCCCAGGCCCAGCCTGCCGGACCCCCCAGCCTCTGTGGGTCCCAGTGTAGGGTGTCAGGAAGGAATACTCCCAGGGTAGGCCAGGGACACAGTGCAGGGGCGAGGAAGGAGGTGGCCATTCCCGTGGGCCCAGGTCATCTCCTATGGACACTCTGTCCTTTCTGATGCTAGCCCTGCCACTAGCTTGATCCTCAAACCCTCCAAAGGGCTTGGGAAATGCAGCCTCTTAGAAGGTGCCCTTTCCTGTTCTCTTTGCAAACATCTGAGGACTCCCTGGGGGAAGCGGAGGGGAGAGGGAGGTGGCTGGAGTCAGGCCACTTACTACGTTTACTACCTTCCCCTTTGGAATTTTCCCAGGGACATGAGTTTTCACGGGACCAGGAGAATCCTAACTACTTAGGGCTTAGCCAAATGGTAGTAAAGTCTTTGAGCCCCTTAAGTTTTTCCCCCGGGGGATGCCCTGGCTCTGGGGCTGGGCTGCTTGCTGGCCAAGACTGTCCTGGTGGGATCAGGTGTTGTGTAGTGGGAAGAGTGCTGGGCTTGGACTCAGAGCTGTCTAAGCCCTGACCCTGCCACTAATAAGCTGGCGGCACTAGGGGAGTCAGTCTCTCTGCTCCTCAGTTTTCTCATCTGTGAAATGGATCTAAATGAACCTAGCTCCAGGATTGTGAGGTTTGAGGAGAGAATAGGTGGGAATGAGCCTTGTCAACAGTCAGCGCTCCCCACAGGAGGGGTGAGGAACAGTTACTCTACCAGGGTGTGTGGCCACCCAAGCTTGCCCTCAGGTTTGTCTCGGTTCCCCTTGTTTGCCTCACCCTGACCTTCAGCCCTGTGTCTCTGTCCCTCCTGTACAGGTGCCCATCATGTAAGAAAGGCTCTCAGCTAGAAACGTTTTCTTTTAAAAAGAGATACCCACAGAGGGCAATGCTTAAATCCAAGGGATGTTTGCTAATGGTGAGATGTCAGGCTCCCTGGCTTCTGCCTGGGGGAGGGTATTTTTGGATGAAGTTAGAGGTGTCTTCTTTAAGAGTGTTTCAAATGACAAATGGTAAGTGACCTCTTTTTTTTTTTTTAATATTACGGTAAAGTATATATAACCTAAGTTTATTTTTTAACCATTTTTTAAGCGTACAGTCCAGTGGCATGAGTCGCACTTACGGTGTCAGCCAGCTGTCACCATCACCTGTTTCCAAAACGTTTTCATCACCCCGAACAGAAAGACAGCTTAGTGGGTACTGAGCTTCTGTTTGGGGTGAGTGGCCTCTTATCTGTTGGGCTTTTGGGAAGTATGGTGCTCCCGTCATGCGGCCTGACCCCAGACTCCTTCCCCGGTTTTCATAGATCATAAGCTGGTAGAGTTAAAAGGGACCTCAGTGAGCCCTTTTGTATTCAGATGCGTGGTAGGGTTTAATCCTCATGGCTACCTGGGAGGGAGCTACTGTTTACCCCATTTGGCAGACACTGAAGCTGGGCACAGATTAGACAAGCTGCCCAGGGTCATAGAGTGTGCCAGAATTAGTCCTTGGGCGTGTGGAGCTATCTGACCCTGCATGCGCCAACCTGAGAGAGTGCTAGGGAAGCCTCCTCTGGCCTGGCGCTGCCAGGATGCCCTTGGCCATCACGTTGGGCTCAGCTAAGCCAGTAGTGCTGCCCGGGTCAGGCCGACCTGGGCCCAGCTGTGTGGGATGAGGCCCCAGAGGCAGCTGCAACAGCTGCTGCCCTCTGATGCGGCCTCTCTCCCAGCTGGCTGGCGTGGTGCCACTGGCAGCTTCTCAGAAAAAGAGGAGGGAGGAACCAGGGCACCGAGGTTCCACCTGATTCTGACCATTTAGGAGAAACCAGTGGGTGAAGGGAGGCAGGGCTGGAGCAAGGAAGAAGCAGCCCAGAAACTTTAGAAGGGAAGGAGAACCAGGCCTAGGCAGGAAAAAAGAAAATCTCTTGCCTTGGAGTTGATTCCGATTTGTAGCAACCCTACAGGACAGGGTAGAACTGCCCCATAGCATTTCCAAGGCTGTGATCTTTACTGAAGCAGATTTCTCCTGCGGAGCCACGGGTGGGTTTGAACAGCCAACCTTTCGGTTACAGGCGAGCACTTAACCACTGTACCACCAGGGCTCCTTTAGGCAGACAAGGGCCCCTGATTTCAGGAAGGCAGGATGCAAAGCCAGCCCTGACTGCATCCCTGGGCACAAGCTGTGAAAAGGACCCACCAAACCAAAGCTTACTGCCGTTGAGTCGATTCCAACTCATATCAACCCTATAGGGTAGAACAGAACTGTCCCATAGAGTTTCCAAGGAGTGGCCGGTGGATTCGAATTGCCGACCTTTTGGTTAGCAGCCAAGCTCTTAACCACGTGCCACCACGGCTCCATGAAAACGACCCACAGGCTCCCAAAAATGAAGTGTGGGCAGCCCTCGGCCAGAGTTTGGGCTGCCCAGGGAGCTCACACTGGGGCACACACGTGACCCTAGCACTTAGAGGGGCAGGTGAGCAGAGGCTGGTAGAAGATGGCTGGGCTGACTTCTAGCCTGTTTGGAGGAAGGAGAGCCCAGGAAGAAGGGCTCCTGCTTTGGCAGGTGGAGAGCTAGAGGCCTGGGATTCTGCTTAGCATCTCTCATCCAGAAAGGTCATCACAGACAGGACAGAAAGGGCGAGAGAGCAGCATGGCCAAGCTCAAGTGCAGACAGGGGACGAACTGGAGGTGAGCCCCAGTGCTTCTGTTTACTCACCTTCCACATTCCCAGGCAGCACAGGACAGTGGCTATGAACACAGATCTTAAAGCTAATTGACCTGCTTTGGCTGTAGATTCTAGGAGACAAATTCTAGAGCCCAATTGCAACTTTGCAAATGATCCCTCCGGGGCAAGGTGCTTAGCTTCCACGTGCCTTGGTTTCCACGTTTGTCAAATAGGGGTAATAATAGTGTCCACCTTGTGAAGTTGTTAGAAAAGTCAAGTTAGTTAAAGTCTGTAAAGTTCTAAGGAATGGTGCTTGGTTCGTACCAGTCAATCAGTAAATACGAATTATTGCTTTAGTGGTTTAATTTCTCTGGGCCTCAAATTTTTTAATGTAAAATCCCATTGACCTATTGCTGACTCATAGCACCCCTGCAGTATCCTGTAGGAGAGAGCACAACTGCTCCATAGTGTTTCCTAGGCTGTCATCCTTACGGGAGCTGGCTGCTGCATCTTTTCTCCACAGAATAGCTGATGAGTTCGAGCTGCCAACCTTCCAATTAGTACCCAAGGACTTAACCACTGTGCAACCAGGTCTCCTTAGTCACTGTAGTTGTTGAGTGCCGTCCAGTGGATTCCAACTATTAGTGATCCTACAGGACAGAGTAGAACTGCTCCATAGGGTTTCCCAGGCAGTATTCTTTTTTTTTTCTTTTTTAAGTTTTATTGTGCTTTAGGTGAAAGCTTACAAATCAAGTCAGTCTCTCATACAAAAATTTATATACCCCTTTCTATATACTCCTAATTGCTCTCCCTCTAATAAGACAGCACACTCCTTCCCTCCACTCTCTATTTTCGTGTCCATTCTGCCAGCTTCTGACCCCCTCTGCCCTCTCATCTCCCCTCCAGACAGGACCTGCCCACATAGTCTCACATGTTTACTTGATCCAAGAAGCTCACTCCTCACCAGTATCATTTTCTATCCCATTGTCCAGTCCAATCCCTGTCTGAAGAGTTGGCTTTGGGAGTGGTTCCTGTCTTGGGCTAACAGAAGGTCTGGGAACCATGGCCTCCGGGATCCTCCTAGTCTCAGTCAGACCATTAAGTCTGGTCTTTTTACAAGAATCTGGGGTCTGCATCCCACTGCTCTCCTGCTCCCTTAGGGGTTCTCTGTTGTATTTCCTGTCAGAGCAGTCATCGGGTGTAGCCGGGCACCATCTAGTTCTTCTGGTCTTAGGCTGATGTAGTCTCTGGTTTATGTGGTCCTTTCTGTCTCTTGGGCTCATAATTACCTTGTATCTTTGGTGTTCTTCATTCTGCTTTGCTGCAGGTGGGTTGAGACCCATTGATGTACCTTAGATGGCCTCTTGCTAGCGTTTAAGACCCCAGATGCCACTCTCCAAAGTGGGATGCAGAACGTTATCTTAATAGATTTTATTATGCCAATTGACTTAGATGTCCCCTGAAACCATGGTCCCCCCACCCCCGTCCCTGCTACACTGGCCTTTGAAGTGTTCAGGTTATTCAGGAAACTTCTTTGCTTTCAGTTTAGTCCAGTTGTGCTGATCTCTCCTGTATTGTGTTGTCTTTCCCTTCACCTAAAATAATTCTTATCTACTATCTAATTAGTGAACACCCCCTCCCTCCCTTCCTCCCTCCCCCCTCTCGTAACTATCAAAGAATATTTTCTTCTCTGATTCAACTATTTCTCCAGTTATAATAGTGGCCTTATACAATATTTGTCCTTTTGCAACTGACTGATTTCACTCAGCATAATGCCTTCCAGATTCCTTCATGTTATGAAATGTTTCACGGATTCATCATTGCTCTTTATTGATGCATAGTATTCCACTGTGTGAATACACCATAATTTATTTATCCATTCATCCTTTGATGGGCGCCTTGGTCCCAAGCTGTATTCTTTATGGAAGGAGATTGCTAGGTCTTTCCTCCTACAGAGCCACTGGTGGGTTCGAACCGCTGACCTTTCGTGTAGCAGCTGAGCACTTAGCCACTGTGCCACCAAGGACCCTTATGTAAAATAGGGCAATAGAGTTGTTAGGAGAATCCTAACACTGACACTTGACTTTGTGAGGGCCTATGCTAAACACTTCATACCCATTAGGAGCAGTTACTATAGTCGTTAAGAGTGCAGACTCTGGACCCTGACTGCCTGTGTTCCAATTTGGTTCCATTACCTATTAGCTGTGTGACCTTGGGCAAGTTACTTAACCTCTCTGTGCTCCGGCTGCCTCACCTATAGACTAGAGATAGATAAACAGTAATACCTATCTCATAGGGCTCTTGGGAGGATTAAATGAAATAATACGTGTAAAGCACTTGGGAGACTGCCTGGCACATAGTAAGTACTCAATAAATGATGAAGAACAGAAAACATGGAGATCCGAAAAACCAAACCCAGTGCCGTCGAGTCGATTCCAACTCATAGCGACCCTATAGGACAGAGTAGAACTGCCCCATAGAGTTTCCAAGGAGCGCCTGGCAGATTTGAACTGCTGACCCTTTGGTTAGCAACTGTAGCACTTAACCAGTACGCCACCAGGGTGCTGCTTTATCCGTGTCCTGGTCTCCAAGCCTCCAGGCATCCTCTGCAGGGCTCCGAGGAAACTCCTGACTATGAATAAAGAGCTCTGGGACCTTCAGGGCCAGGAAACACTCAGCCACCATCTGTCATCTTCCCTCCCCCAGGATTTAGTCCTGTTTTCTCACCAGCCACCAGAGCCTAGACAGTCAGTTTTCAGAGAGGGATAGTCACCGTTTGGAGGCAGGGACTGTGTCTCATCCATCCTGTGTCCCCAGTGCCCAGCACCAGGTCGGGGGACACAGGCTGGGCAGGGATGGGAAGATGAGAACTGGGAAGCCCCTGCCAGGGACCTAGTACTGGCTGGGAATTTTACACGTCAGCCCCTGGACACCTCTCAGCAGCCCCGTGAGGGCAGCGGCTTACACCCATCTTACAGATAAGGCCAAGAGAGTTAGAGGATCTGAGCTGCCCTGCCTTTCTCTTGCATCTGGCTGCACCTCTCAGCAGCCAGTGCTTTCCAGAAAGGCTGGTAGGATGATGACACAGGGAGAGAACACCAGCTGGAGTTTGGGGCAGGACAGAGGTGCACTGTATGGGGCCCTCAGAGGGCACTGGAGCCTGTGCACCCCCAAAGCTGCCCTTTGAAGCCACAGTCTGCTCTGTGGGCCCAGCCATGAGTCTTCAAATATGACTGCCCCCGGACCCTGGCTCACTCTTTTTTTTTTTTTTTTATAATACATTTTGTTGTTATCAGCCCCCAACTCATGGCAAGCCCATGCACAATGGGATTAGACCATTGTGGTCCATAGGATTATCCTTGGCTGATTTTTGACAGTGCATTGCCAGGCCTTTCTTCCTAGTCTGTCTTAGTCTGGAAGGTGTAATGGAACCTGTTCAGCATCATAGCAACATAAGCCTCCACTGACAGACGAATGGTGGGTGCACATGAGGTGCGTTGAGGAAATCGAGCCCGGGACTCTTGCATGGAAGGCGAGAATTCTACCGCTGAACTACCACTGCCAGCTAATACATTTTAGATCCTCAGAATTCCTTGATTATCCAATTTTACAAATGAGGAAACCAAGGCACATTGAGGCTAAGCACCTTGTACCGGGGGTGATAATTGGCCTCTAAAAGCTGCATTTGGACCTAGAATTGTGTTCTAGAATCTAAAGCCAAAGCAGCCTGATTAGTTCTAGGGTCTGTGTCCGTCACCACTGTCCTGGGAATGTGGAAGGTGAGTAAATAAAAGCGCCAAGGCTGTCCCTCTTATGCCCGCAGCTGGTGTGTCAGGATCTCAGCTCAGATCACCCTGCCACCCAAGGGGTCTGCGTGCCTCCATCTTCCTGCCTCTCCAACCCACCACTCACACTACTGGCCAAGTGCACTGTCTGGGGCTGACCAGGTCACCCTTATTGCCAGGGCAATTGTACCTCAGCACCCGACCACTAACTAGCTTTGGAGCCAGTCTTGGGCTCAAATTCTGTTCCCTGGCACCAGCTGGGTGGCCGTGGGTAAGTTCCTGGGCTTCTCTGAGCTTCATCGTCCCCCTATCAGATGCAGGAGAGAGCCAGGAACTATTTGTGGGCCCACGCTGGGTGCTGTTATCATTACCTGTTCCATCTGTAAAATGGAGGTAAAGATAACTGACCTCGAGTGATTGTTTGAGGAGGAAATCAGCTAAGGCTTTTTAAATGCCAGGCCCGGGGCCTGGCACATGGTGAATGCTCAAACAATATTTGTTGGCTTTTTTCCCAAAATTGTTTGGCTGGAAACCCCCTCAGTGTAGAAGAGAGGAGAGAGAGGGAAAGGGGTTCTGGAAGGGGGAGAGAAGGAGGGACAGTGTGATATTTAACAGCTCCAAAAGGTTTCAAGCTATTCTAAGGCTCCATCCTGGGCTGGCCAGAGTGAAGCTGTCCATGTGCAGATTGTCCCTCCAGAAGACCTCCTGCTCCCCCACTTTACTCCTGGCCCCACCTGCTAGCCACGGTTGCATGGTAGATCCTCACCACCTCTCAGCTGCACCTCCTGGACAATTTCTGCAAAGACTCCCACATAGTGACTATCTGCTGACATGGTCCCAGGCCTGCGTGGGCTTCCTCTGCCCCCATGGCTAACAGAGCTCAGCGTGAGGAAGGGAGTGTCAGGGTCAGGGGTGGCCGCAGGAGGCTGTGGATTTGGCCTGTGTTCTGGGCCCTGGAGCTCTGGGTCCTGCAGATGGGGACACTGGGTGGCAGTGACCACCTCCATCCATGATGCAGGCCTCTGCAGCCTCAGCCTGCCCGCACTGACCCCGTGGATGTGGGAAGGGGCAGCCCAAGCCCTCTCTCTGGACCTGGCGGGGTGGATGTCCCCGTGTGCCTCTGTATCCCTCTCTTCCTGTGGGCACCTGGCCCAGTTTGCCTGTCCGTGGTGTCTGTCCATGCCCTGGTGTGACCCCGTTTGTGTGTGTGTGTGTGTGTCAGTTTGTGTCTGAGTATAACATCTTGGTATAGGTTTGGGCCCAGTGTGTCTGAGCATGTGTCTGTGCCTGTTTGTGTGAGTGTGTGTGTGTCTGTGTGCAAGTGACTGTGCGTGTGAGTGTCCGTGTCTACGTGCCTATATGTGTGTGTGTGTTTGCCTGTCTATTGTGTGAGTGTATCTGTGTGTCTGCACATGACTGTGTGTCAATGTGTGTGTGTGCCTGAGTGTCTGTGAGTGTGCCTGCCTCTATGTGCCTGAGTGTGTCTGTGTGTGCCTGTGTGTGTGAGTGTGCTTGTGCCTGTGTGCCTGAGTGTGCCTGTCTGTGGGAGTGTGCCTGTCTCTGTGAGCCTGTGTCTGTGTGCCTGAGTGTGAGTGTGCCTGTGTCTGTGTGCCTGAGTGTGTGTGTGTGCCTGTGTGTGTATGTGTGCCTGTGTATGTAAGTGTGCCTGTCTGTGTGCCTCAGTGTATCTGTGTGCCTGTGTGTGCGCCTGTCTCTGTGTGCCTGAGTGTGTCTGTGTGTGTGAGTGTGCCCGTGTCTGTGTGCCTGAGTGTGTCTGTATATGCCTGTGTGGGTGAGTGTGCCTGTCTCTGTGAGCCTGGGTGTGCATCTATGTGTGTCCGACCATGTGTCTCTCTTTGTGTGGGGCTTTCTTTCATGTCTGTGACTCTAAAAACGACACAATTAAATCCACACTCCTCACCCACTTCCCCTGGCTGCCGCGAGCTGGTGAACCCGGTAACACGCTTGCTCGGCAGAGCA
Source organism: Elephas maximus indicus (assembly GCF_024166365.1). Lineage (NCBI taxonomy): Eukaryota > Metazoa > Chordata > Mammalia > Proboscidea > Elephantidae > Elephas > Elephas maximus. The sequence continues at coordinate 60,210,738 of NC_064831.1, read as the reverse complement.
GTTGGAAAGCTCAGGCAGCTCTTTTCTCTTTAAAGGTAAATTCCAGGGGGATGAGCACTACAGAGGAATTGTCCCGGAGATAGCTGGCTGGTGGCCAATTCGTCTTGTAAAAAAAGATCCCCGGTGCCTGTGGAGCCAAGATGAAACAATTCTTTGGAATTAACCAAGCTAATTTTGACGAGCAAACATTTTGCTACAATGAAAGTTTTTATTGTAGCACATAAAAGTCAAAACAACACCCAGTCCCCTTGGGGGAGACAGGCAGGCGGGAAGAAAAACAGCATCGAGCACACAAGCTCTAACTAATCATTGTAAAATCAAAAGTGCTCAGCCGCTGCCAGATTAAATGGGACTAAAAATACCCGTGGAGAGGAGCCGCTGAAGGGCAGCACCCAGGAGCTGCTGACTCTTGGACTGACTTAAGGAACCCCCACCCCCCGTTCTGGAACACAAGCCATTCTGTTCCAGGGAAGAGTGAGCCAGAGGGAAAGGGCACTCCCAGCTTCTGGATCGTTCCTGGGCCTGGGTCAAGGAGCTGGACGGAAGCTGCCCTTTCAGTGTCTGGTCGGCTCCCTGAAGCCAGCCCCCCTGCCCCTTACTCCTCCACGCTGGGGAGCCCTCTGAGCCTTTGTTCTTGCCGGCTCCTCTCAGGGAATCCCTGTCGCCGGCTCTCTCTCACCCTTGGCCATTCTTCCAGGCGAGACCAAGTCCCACTTCCTCCAGGTGGTCTTTTTTGATGTGTTGGGTTCCCCCTGTGTTTCACAGACTCACTGCACTGCTCGGCGTGCCCTGGGACAGACACCCCAAATGGTGGCAGAAGCGGCTTTTGGTGGGCAAGGGTTTGCGTTGAGCACAGAGTGGGTGTATGAAGGATTGTATTAGTTCCCCGAGGCTGCGTAACAAAGTACCACACACCAGCAGGCTTATGAGAACAGAAATTTATTGTCCACCGTTCCGGAGGCTAGGAGTTGAAATTCAGGGTATCAGCAGGGCCATCCATGTTCTCTCTGAAGGCTTTAGGGGAGGATCCTGTTATTGGACCTCCAGGTCTCCCTCGGAGCGACACGGAGGCAGGAGTCGGAGGAAAGGAAAACGTTATTCCTTGGCCAAGCAGATCCGTACCCTGGGACCTACGTTGCCAAGATGGCTCGCTAATCAGCAGGCACAGGGGTCTATATATAGGGAGGAAACACATTGGGTTGGGCTGTTCTTCAGGGCGTGTTCAGGGGCGTGGTCCATCAGGATTGGTGGCCAGCTCCTGTAATGATGCCACGTCATCAAGTTGGCACAGTGGCACTGGGGCCCTGAAGGAGGAGGGGAAGTGGGGGCTTAGCTCCGCCCAGCCACCATCCCTGGCTGTCTGCCTCCATCCTTGTCTCTCCCAGCTCCTGGCAGCCCCAGGCATTCCTTGGCTTGCAGCTGCAGCATAACCCCATCTCTGCCTTAGTCTTGGAGTCCCTGGGTGGTGCAAATGGTTAATTAACATGTTCTGCTGCCGATTGAAAAGTTAGAGGTTCACATCCACCCAGAGGTGCGTTGGAAGAAAGGTCTGGAGATCTACTTTTGAAAAATCAACCATTGAAAACCCTCATGTTAATTGAGCTGATACCATCTTCAAAGACCCTATTTCCAAATCAGGTCACATTCAAAAGTACTAGGGTTAGAACTTCAACATATTTTGGGGGGAGGAGGACACAATTCAACTCATAACAAGGATGAATAACACCTGAGGGAGCTGTCCTTGCAGAGCGCATGGTTAGCACTGAATGATGCCACAGTAAGCAAGCGAGCATTTCCTAAACACCTCCTTGGTTCTCAGGTCTGTGCTGAGCACTGAGTGCATGTGTGCCTAAGGCACCATTCTGGCCCTCCAGTTGTGGGGAGGGGGTAGATATGCACATAGTTAGCTACAAATTTCTGACCATAAAAAGAAGTGTGAACGTATTCTGTGAGAGCTGAGCTTTGGGACAGTCAGGGCAGGCTTCCTGGAGGAAGTGACACTTGAACTGGCCTTGAAGGATCCCGACAGGAAGGAAGGGAAGGTGCATTCTTTCTGGTGTCATTCACTGCTGCTTCCTGGGCGATCGTCCCGGATTCACTAAAGAAAGGCATGCAAGCCTTTGAAGAGCGGGACCCATTTCATCCTACTCAGGCAGAATTCCATTATCTCTGCTTTTTTCAACTTCAAAACATACCATCCATCTGACGGGGCACATTTTAGCATATGTCACTGAATACTCAGGAATTGAATAGATTGGAGACAGATCTAGGAGAAGGGCAGAAATCACCTTTTTCTCTGATGTCCTTTCAATGGATCCCAGGTCTTTCTGAGGACCTGTGTGGTGGTTCAGTGCACAGATGTGGGAGTCAGATGGATTGAGTTTGAATCCTGCTTCCTCTCCTTGCTAGGGGCAGATGTAATAAGTGGGTAAATTCAATACCTTCTCTGAGCCTCAGCTTCCTTATTTGTACAATAGAAATCACAGCATCTACTTCATAAGGTAGATCCCTTTATTATTATCCTTTTTATCAGTTAAGATGTTCCTGGCTGCAAGTAACAACACATTGAACAAATAATGGCAAAACCAATACATACATGTATGATCTTACTTGGCAAGATGAGTGGTTCCAAGGATGGTGCAGCAACTCAACGATGTCAGCAAGGATCCAGGTTCTCTCTATCCTCCTGCTCCACCATCTTCAGCAGACATGGCCTCATGGTCACAAGATGGTTGTCAGGGTTCCAGACATCATATCCTCACATAAGAGCAACTCCAACAGGCAGGCAGGTGGAGGTGGGAGAGAGAGGGTGAAAGGGCTCTTTTCTCCTGTGTCTTCGTAATCAGGGAGGGGAAATTTTTCCCAGAGGTTCCCAGGAGACATCTCCCTGCTCCCCGCCCCCTGTTGTTGGTTAGAGCGGGCGCATCTGGCCAATCACTGGAAGAGATGAAAAGGATCATCAATGACTGATTTAGACCAATCACACTTCATCACTTGGGGCTGGCCATGTCAACTTCTGAACAAAAACTTGAATGAATATTGAATAACAACCAGCAATGTATGCCAGCCCTTGTACCACCCAGACTGTCCCTGGCACCAGAATGGGGACAGCAGGAGTTCAGTCATAACTAACTGGATGCAAAGGTCCACACTGTCCAGGTTCTGGGGAGAGGAAGCTACTGCTCATGTCTCATCAGAACCCAGACCACAAGGTGTCCAGGGTCATACCTGGATGCTTTTGGAAATGCAGAGAAGTCTCACGGACACTATACACCTCAACAGTGAAGACCCCAACCTCCCCCCCACCCGAAGAACACCTGCAGAAGGGGGCTGAAGCCCTAGCTCAGCCTCAAACTTGCCCTGTGGCCCTGGACAGGTCGCTTGTCTTCTCTGGCTCTCGGTACCCTCCTCTTGGGAGAGCAATACTTGAAGCCTTGTGGAGCCCAGTGGCTGGCGAAGACCACTCGGATGCAGGAGATCATCTGGAAAATTAGGACACAGGTCAGGGTAGAAGGGAGATCAGATTTGTAACACAGTTTGGGGACCAAAGTCTCAGGCCCCTCAGCAGGGAAAGGTGGTTGGACCACGGGAACTTTAAGGCATCTTCCTCCCAGCTTGGATGTGTTCGGATTCTGTGCCCAGTAAAGTAGCACAATGGTGGCTGCCTGGATTCAAGTCAGGGTTTAGAACCGATTCCTTCTGGCTCCCTGCTGAAAATTTACATTTACACCTCAGATATACTGAATCAGGATCTACATTTTAACAAGATGCCCAGGTGATTCTTATGTATAACAAATTTTGAGACCCGCTGCTCTACTAATGGAGCCCTGCTGGCGTGGTGGTGAAGAGCTCCGCTACTAACCAAGAGGTCGCAGATGAAATCCACCAGCCACTCCTTGGAAACCCTGTAGGGCAGTTCTGCTCTGTTCTGTAGGGTCGCTATGAGTCAAAATCGACTCGAGGGCAATGGGTTTGGTTTGGTTTGTGCTCTGCTAGCGGTTCTCAGAATTGGTCCCTAACCAGTAGCATTAGCGTTGCTTGGGAACTGGCTAGAAATGTAAATTCTCAGCAGGGCTGCTAACCTGAATGAACAAGCTGGAAGCCTTGATTTGAATTCAAGCTCTGCCACTTATAAGCTGTATGACCTTTGGTCGTGTTGCTTAACCTTGCTGAGCCTCAGCCTTCTCATCTATAAAGGCAGAAATAATGATGAGGTTGGCGGGAGGTGCCCGTGACAATGCCCTTAACAGTGTCCAGCACACTGGTCAGTGCTGGACGAGTGTGAGGTATTGTTACTTGCTGTCGTTCTCACAGCAGCCTCAGAGTTAGCGGTTGTTATCGCATCTATTACCCTCCTTACAGGTGAGACTCAGAAGGGTGAGGGGACTTGTCCAAGGTTCCACAGCCACAAATGCAAAGACGGAATTAGAATCCAGGTGTTTGGGCCCCAGATTCCTTGTCCTTTCCACTGCAGTCTGCAGGGAGATAATACAGGAAGGATGGTGTGAAAACCCAGATGCAGGTCGAATATGTAGAGGCTGCCTGTGCTGAGGCCTCTGTAAATAAAATTAATAACAGCTGGTCTCCTTTTACATACATTATCTTAAACTTTAAATGACTCCAAACGGTAATTGTTCTTATCTCCATTTTATAAATGACAATATGATGATCAGAGAGGTTAATAAACATGCCCAAGGCCACAGAGCTACCTTCAGTCCCCAACCTGTCGGGCTCCAGATCTGGGTCCTTTCCACTGCACCAGACCGCAGTAGGCCAAGTTGGCTGTGGACTCACTGGGGACCCTCTGGGCCTCCAAGCCTCCTTTCCCACTGGTCACTCCCAGATCCCCATAGCACTCAAACCTGCCCCCACCTCCGGCTGTCCTGAAGGCCTCAGTGGGGCCAGCTGGCCCCATCCCTTGGCTTTTCCTCCACAGGCCCGCCAGGTCCCTCCCTGAGCAGGAGCTGCCTCCCCCTAACTTGTGCTACCTCCTGCTGCTGGACTGACTACAGGTGGCACTGGCCTGTGGGAATGGTGCTGAGAAGGGTCTGTGAGGCACATCACCGTCCCTTCCTCCCCTCCCAACAGAGACCTTGGTTGCATGTCAGCAGAGCCTTCTGGATATCCTTAACCCAGGAGCGAGATCAGGCATCAGCAGGCAAAGGAGGGAGCTATTTTGGGACAGGGTGTGGTTTGGACATTCCTGAGATTATGCCCCTGTAATAATCTCTTGCATGTGTTGTTGTTGTTAGGTGCCGTCGAGTCGGCTCCAACTCATAGCAACCCTACGTACAACAGAACAAAACACTGCCCAGTCCTGTGCCATCCTCACGGTCGTTGCTATGTTTGAGGCCATTGTAGCAGCCACTGTGTCAATCCATCTCTTTGAGGGTCTTCCTCTTTTTCTCTGACCCTCTACCAAGCATGATTTCATTCTCCAGGGACTGATCCCTCCTGATAACATGTCCAGAGTACTTGAGATGAAGTCTCTCCATCCTCGCTTCTAAGAACCATTCTGGCTGCCCTTCCAAGACAGATTTGTTCATCCTTCTAGCAGTGCGTGTACATTCAACATTCTTCACCAACACCATAATTCAAATGCATCGATTCTTCTTTGGTCTTCCTTGCATGTATAGAGACTCTATAATTTGCTGAGTACTTTCACCTACATTCCCTGTTTGTGCCTCCAACTACCCTGAGCAGCAGGCTGGGCAGGTCTCACAGGCCTTTTTGCCAGATGAGGAAATCAGGGCTTATTTGTGCCCAGAGTCACACAGGTGGCAAGAAGCAGAGCCCCTAGGCCCCAGCTCAGAGTGCTTTCAACTTCCCAGTATGAGGCAATCACTGGATCCAAAACTTTCAACTCCAAGACGTTGGAAGGTTGCTTGGAAGGCAAGGAGACTATACCTGGCTCTGCCTTGTGCTGGTATCTGAACACCCACAAAACACCAGGCGGAGGAAACCCGGTCTCGGGGCCCTGCCTGGCATGGGCCCAGGGAAGCAGGACTTACCACTCAGGAGAAGCTTCGGGGAGCCCATGGTTCTCATAAAGGCTGGCCCGGCCCTTTCAGGTCTGCATGAGGCTGACGTGGCTTGAGTCTCTCAGCACTTTGCAGCAGACGAAGAAGCAAAGCGAAACTTTACTTCAGTTAAGCAAGATCTAGGGTGACAAGCAGGCTCCGGTTCTCCTTTTCTGCCCCCTCCCTCACACCTTGGGTTGTTGATGTGGACAAGCCACATGCCTTCTCTGGGTCCTATTTGTAAAATAAGGGACCTGTGTCCTCAGAAGGCCCTTCTTCACTTCTGCGGTCCCTCCCATCCCCGCCATGTGCGGCCCTCGTGGCCTCTGTCTCACACATACAGACACCCACACAGATGAGTGCATGCACACACACACATACAGATGCACACAGGCAGAGATACATAGATGCACACAGACACAGACATACATAGGTGCACATAAACAGACACACACAGATGCACACACACGCAGATGCGCACACACACAGATGCACATACACAGACACACGCACACAAGCACACATCACTCACACACAGAGATGCACATATAGACATACATAGACACACACCAACACGTGGAGACACACAAACACACAACATGCACACAGATGCACACACATGCACACAAATATAGACACATACAGACATAAAGAGACACACAAATACACAACATGCATGTAGACACACGGACACACAGACACTCACACAGGCACACACACCGACAGCTCCCCTGTGTTACGGGCTCTGACATCAGAGAAACGACCTCAGTGGCCTGCTTCTGGGACTCTAAACCTTGCTGCGCGTTAGATGCCTCTGGGGGGCTTTAGGTATAACAGCCCAGTTGCATCACTGTCACTGTAGCCGGCGGGGCATCGGTGTTTTCTAAAGCCCCCAGGTGATTCCCACGTGCAGACCAGTGGCCCCTCGCCCTTCTCTTCACTCAGAATGGAAGCCCGTAGAGTGGATTACAGAGGGGTTTCCTAGCATGTGATACAAAACCCATGTTTCCAGCCCAGCTGTCTCCCTCCAGCTGGTCCAACAGGCCCTTGATCTGAAATTTCCCTGGTGAGGGCCGGTGTTGTGTAACCATGATCCAAACCTTCCCTGCTACTTGGAGAGAGAGCTGAGCAGGAACCACCCTCTTCAACCCAGGTGCTGACACGGGGCATTTTTCTAGACTGGGGAGACCTTTCCTGCCAGGATTCCTAAAATGCAGACCTGTGGGCCCTGGTGCAGGCCTGCTGAATTCATCCCTTAGGGTTGTGTCTGGGGCTGCCTGGTGTACACAGTGGGCCAGTCTGGGGGTCACAAGGCCAGGGGTTGAGTCGCAGCTCTGGCCTTGACTCCCTGGACCACCGGAAGTGAGACTTTGTAGATGCTAAAGTATTCTATGAGTCAGCTGCTTTACTGTTATTGTGCTGTTGCTTTGGTACTTGTCACTTGCATTCTGTCGGTCACTTTATGGCCTGATGCCTCAGCAAATGAAAGACTTGGACAGCTGGGCTGTTGAGAGGCCCTGGACACTTGTGCAGGCAGGGGCCGGAGGTGAGAGCTGTGTACCAATCAAGGTCTCAGCCCCTCCTTGGGCTTGGCTGTTATACAAGGATAGTGAGGGTGGTCCTGCCATTGTACTGGGAGGTCCTGGGGCAACACGAAGCCTGGACTAGAGTGAGATTGTGGGGAGCTGGAAAGGAGGACAGGATAAATAAGATTTATGACATTGCTACACACCTAGTCATCCACCGGGTATTTTACACACATTAACAAAAAAACCAGTTGATGTCAAGTGGATTCCGACTCATGGCGACCCCAAGTGTGTCAGAGTAGAACTGTGCTTTATAACTTTTTCAATGGCTGTTTTTTTTGGAAGTAGATCTCCAGGCCTTTCTTCTGAGGTGCATATAGGTGGGCTTGAACTGCCAACCTTTGGGTTAGTGGCCAAGCACATTAACGGTTTGCACCACCCAGGGACTCCTTACACATATTAGTGTATCACCTTCTCATACCCAGCATTATCCCCATGCAGTGAGAAAATGGAAACTCCAGATGAGGAGACTGAAACTCAGACTGAGTTATGACCTGTCCAAAGTCACCCAGGCAGCATGGCAGAGCAGAGACTGGAGCTCAGGAAGGTCTGTCTTCTGTGCCCATGCGGTTCTCGTTGCCCTGTGCTGTTCCCACCAAGCCACCCTGCCTGCTGGCATGAAAGGGACAGTGGGGTCAGGAACCACCTTCCACTCATCCTGGTAGAGGCGTCCAGCCCAGGGTCCCAAGCCCTTGAAGATTCTTTGTCCTGTGACTTCCGGGGGATACCCCAGATCCCTGGCACTCTTCAGGGCTGCCAGCGAGGATAAGAACATCTGAAGCCAGTAGGTTTCTAACAACACAGGGCTTCAAAGAAAGATGAAGATCAAAGGCAGAGGAGGTCAAAGCAGCCAAAGTCAGATCACCCCCAGATTAAAGGAAGAGGAGCTACACTCCGGCAAGCTGAAGTCTCTAGGAGGCCCACTGGGTGCCTGAGAAGCTTCAAAGCCTGGAACTGGATAGTCTGTCAGTGAGTGCTGGGGTACAGAGGGTAGGCCAAGGACAGACAGACAGTTACACAGAGCACACACAGAAAAAGAGAGACAGAGACATAGAGAGCAAGGCAGAGAAGCACTGGAGGGACAGAGAGAGACAGAGAGAGGAAGAGACAGACACACAGAGAGAGAAAGACACACCACAGAGAAATGGAGAGACAGAGAAAGAGAGAGAGACAGATGGAGAGGGAGAAGAAAGGGAAAGAGAGAGAGAAAGAAAGGTATTGAGATAGACATAGATAGATGATAGATAGATGATAGGTAGACAGGTAGACAGATAGACAGATAGACAGACAGACAGACAGACAGATAGATAGGTAGATGGGTAGGTAGGTAGGTAGATAGGTAGATAGGTAGGTAGGTAGGTAGACAGGTAGGTAGGTATGTAGACAGGTAAATAGACAGACAGTTGGGTAGGTGGGTGGGTAGGTGGATGGATGGATGGATGGATGGATGGATGGATGGATGGATGGATGGATGGATGGATGGATGGATGGATGGATGGATGGATGGATGGATGGATGGATGGATGGATGGATGGATGGATGGATGGATGGATGGATGGATGGATGGATGGATGGATGGATGGATGGATGGATGGATGGATGGATGGATGGATGGGTGGATGGATGCGTGGATGGGTGGATGGGTGGATGAATGGATATGGGTGGATGAATGGATATGGGTGGATGAATGGATATGGATGGATGAAAGGATGGATAGATAGACAGGTACAGTCAGAGAAAGGAGAAAGAAAAACAAAGACAGAGCCAGAGGCACAAAAGGAGGCTGAGAGATGGGAGTGACAGAGAGAGGCAGAGCCCAAGAGGGGTGGGACGGTTGCTAACTGTGGAGGTGGGTGAGTGGCGCACGTGCAGAAATTGCCCCTGCAGTCAGCGCCTTGCCCTGGCAGTCGGGAGCTCAGTTTGCCATTGTTTTCCTGATGTGAAGGCTGGCCTCCTTTCTAGATGAAAGGCCCAGCCTGCAAGCTCTGTCTGCTCCCTTTTCTGCAGAGGTGATCCTCAGAGGAAAATGACTTCCCCGGCAGAGGCTGCTAACCGTCCCAGCAAGCAGGCTGGAAAGGGCTCCCTACAATTGGGCAGGTTGCAGGGCTGCAAGACACTCCGTCCAGACTCCCAGGTTCCCAGGCCCTCCCACTGCCACCTGCACCTTCCTTTCTCCCCTCTGCCTGTCCAAACTGGACCTGCAAAGCCCAACCTAGGCCCCTCCTCCTCCTCCAAGAAGCCCACCGTGACCACAAGGCCCCCAGGGATTTCTCTGGACTTTTTGCCTGCCATGTCATTTTACCTGCAAAGTCACAGTATTTGTGTGCTAACCACTGTGCAGGGAAGTTCTCATTTCTATTTCTCAATGTAGATATAAGCTCCTCTTCTCTGCTGTTCTCTCTCTACCCCCCTCAATGCACATGCACAGAAAGACACCCACAAGGTTCTGAAACGTGTCACTTTGATTCACACAGTGCTCATTACTTTTGCCACATTCTTTCACATGCATAACCTCATCTGGTCCTCAACGAGGTTGGAGCATGGAGTGGAGGAGAGCATCATGTCTGAGGGACAGGCAGGCAGCCTGAGAGCACTTAGGGCTGGTTGAAGGCACACTCAGCCTGGAAGTTGCTCTCACCCCAGAGCCCCTGCCCCAGCTCCTTCTCCCGGCCCCTCTTCCCGGCTCTTGCTTTCCCTAAGAGTTAGTCACCTACATTGGTGGAGAGGGGTGGGGGTGAGTGTGCAAGATGTCTGCAGAGTGGCTGGGTTATTCCACCTCGTTGGCCTGGCTCAGATCTGAGAGCCCTTCCCATGGGCCCTGACCTGCCCTTTCACTTCCCTTTCTCAGTGGGTCAGGGCCCGCCCAGCTCCCCAATCCCTTGCTCTCCCCCCTGCCAGGTGCACCTTCCCCCCCTCCCCAAAGGCCTCCTCCTGAGTTGGCTCCTGCTTGGCCAAAGCCAGGCACACATCACTTCCCGTAGGTGGGGAAAGCCACGTGTCCAGAAGGAACGAGGGCGGGGGCATTTGTGAGCACCCTGATGACGTCCATGGGGTCACAGCAGTGGTTTTTCCACCAGATCAGAGCATCTCAAGGGTGAGGACAAGGCTGTGTGTGTCTGTGTTCCCCGCCCCGAGCACAGTGTTTGGCACGTAACAGATGCTGAGGCTATTGTTGAGCCGGTGAAGTGGGCCCAGGCAAAAGGCAGGAGCCCCGACAGCTTCTAGCTGCACTGCCCTCCGTCTGCCATGATGACGGTGATCTGACGGAGCCAGGCTCTGACAGTGTCACATCTGGTACCCAACAGCTCTGAGACACGTGCCTCGTTATCAGCAAATGATGCATGTGACGTGGGGGGAGGGAGCTTCGGGACTGGTTCCAGGCCACAAAGCTCCGGAGCGGTGAGGTGCCACGAGTGGATTCAGGAGGAATCTAGTGGAGTGTGAGCTTTCCAGCCCTCTGGGGGTCCCTGAGCTGGAGGCCAGAAGGCCTGGGTTCTGGTGGTTGCTCCACCACTGGCTGACTGGGTGACCTTGGGAAGTCTCACTGCCCCTCTGTGCTGCAAGCACTTGATGTATAAAATGTGAACTTGAATTTCGTGGGTCCTGTGTTCCCTTTTCAGGGTTGACATTTCCCAGTTCTAGGGGAATGAGGTGACCCCCACCTCCCTCTGTGGGGACCTCGTGAGGAATACAACTTAAGCGATCATTAGAGGCAGGACTCTTGCCTTCAAAGAACTGACAGTCCGGGGTGGGGGGAGAGAAACAGTCACATAAGGGTCCACGTGGGGCGGGGTTCCATTTAACACCAAAGGGATGTTCAGACAATGAGGCCGCATGAGCCCTGGGCTCCCTGGATGATGCAAACAGGTTGTCGACTGCTAACTTAAAGATTGGTGATTTGAACCCACTCAGCAACACCTCGGAAGAAAGGCCTGGCAACCTGCTTCTGTAAAGATTACACCCAAGAAAACTCTATGGAGCAGTTCTACTCTGTAACACTGGGGTCGGAATTGACTCAAAGGCAAGGGGATTTAGTTTTTGGTTTTTTGAGCCCTGGGGAGAGGGGCTGACGGATGGGGTGGCCTGAAGGGAGGTAGGGTTTTTCTTGGGGCGAGGTGGGGTGGGAGAAGGAGTGGGAGCATAGGTGAGGATGTGCAGCCTGTGTTTGACAGCCCGAGAGGACACTGGCCAGTGGAAAAAGAGATGACCTTCTGGCAATTTCCCTTTCCAGGGCCCCTCTTGCAAGCCAATGTCTTTAATTTATTAAGGAGCAGATTTTAAATCATCCTCCCTCTCTCCCTGCCACCCCCCCGCCTTCACTGCCTGTATTCCCCCGACCATAAATTTTTTTTTTTTTAATGACAGTTTAGAAAATGAGCAAATCTTTGGTGACAATTTTATCACCTCCGGAATACTTTCAATAAGAGGTTTCGGTAGATTGCACTCGGGGAGTGGCAGGGGTGGGAAGAGAGGCAGGAGAGTAGCTCCATCCACCCAGGCAGAGCTGCTCCCCTCCTCTCAGCCTGCAGCCAGAATGCTGCCCCTGTTTGCTCCTTCTCTCTTTGCAGGGGGTGGATTCCCCTGCCCCTGCCTGGGACCCCATCCTGACACCCACTCGCCATGTGATCTTGGGCACATCCCTACCCCAGCCCCTCTCCCTTGGTCTCCTCATCTGTAAAACCTTGCATGTGTACAAATGATAATTAGTGCAGACCGGTGAATAATGGCTAGAAGTCATTAGCCCCTGACGTTTTGGGCCACACCTAGTTACTCAGCCTAGAAAATCAGGCCTGAGATTATTTCTCAGACTAGAAACAGATCTGAACACCTGGATCCTATCACTCCATGGATCGTCCAGAGATGTACATTGCAGGCCTCTTTCTGTGCTCACCTGTGTTAGAGGTCAGGGAGGCAAGAAGGTGCACCCAACATCTGACACACAGGGCTGCCTTCCAGAGCATTTGGCTGAGTTGGGGAAGCAAGAAAAACAGCCCAGGATGAGGTCATGGAAGAAAGAAGGCCTCAGAGGGCCAGGAAGGGGCTGGGACAGGTAGAGAGGCCTCAATGGTTTCTCAGAAAGGATTGATTCCAAGAAAGGGGGGATTTAAGAACATGTTATGTGGGCTTGACTGGGCTGGGGAGGGTCTGGAGGGAACTATCACAGTTCAAGAGTGAGGGGAAGGGCTGAACAGGAACCAAGAGCAAGGCTTGGGAAAAAGGGGCTGTTAAAATGGAATGGGCAGGATTTGGGGGCTAGTTGGGTGTGGGCGTGTGAGCGGTGAGATTGTGGCCCCCACATCCTGGGAGAACGGGGTATCATGAAGAAAGGCATCCCAGGAGATATGCATCAATCCCTGGGTGACTTGTTGGACAATGGTTTTGTTCCTTTTAAAACATAGGAAGGGGAGACAAAAAAGTTTGTTTTCTTTGAGAAACACAAAAGGCTATCAAAATATAATTTACTTCTAATTCAGTTCTAGTAAAAAGGGGCGGGGGGGGTGTCCTTAACTGAATGAGGATATTACTCAGGCACTCAAGGATACGGACATGTGTCAGGAGCCCTGGTGGTACAACGATTAAACACTTGGCTGCTAACCAAAAGGTTGGCCGTTCGAATCCACCCATGGGCTACAAGGGAGAAAGACCTGGTGATCTGCTTTGGCATGGATTACAGCCAAGAAAACCCTATGGGGCAGTTCTGCCCTGTCACCTGGGTCTCTATAAGTTGGACTCGACTCGACGGCACCCAACAACAACAACGCTATGTTCCATCCACTACGCGTGGCACGTTTAGGAGCCAATGCATTTAAAAAGCGTAGTACTGTGACTGGCATCATAAATACCCTCATCATTGGCAGGAAATCGTCATGGCCGTGGGTGAAAAATGAACAATTAAGGAATGGAAAAGAATAACTGTAGTTAATAGCTATTGAAGGAGCCCTGGTGGTGCAGAGTTTAAAGTGCTGAACTGCTAACCGAAAGGTCGATGGTTCCAAACTCCCAGTGCCTCTGCGGGAGAAAGATGTGGCAGTCTGCTCTGCAGAGGTTTACAGCCTTGGAAACCCTATGGAGTCGCTCTGAGTCGGAATTGACTCAACCGCAGTGGGTTTGGTTTGGTTTTTTAATAGCTATTTAGTGCTGACTGAGCGCCAGGCCCTGTTCTAAGTACTTTGCATAGGCTAATTTGTTTAATCCCACCAAAAACCCTAGAAGGTAGGTACTATTATTATCCTCATTTTGTAGATGAGGAAGCAGAAGCAGAGAAGTTGGGTAATTTGCCCAAGGCCGCACAGTGTCAAGTCAAGGTTTGAAGCTAGTAACTTGGCTCCAGCCTCCATGCTTTCAACTAGCCTTCAGACTGCAGCGTCTTTTTTAGTTCTGACCTGGAAGTGGAGTCACGAGGACAATACGGGGTTGGAGTGGCTGCAGAAGGCTCCAAAGGGTTCCATGAGATCAGCTCTCCTCTTGGAGAATGGGGAAGATTTGGGGAAGACTGATGTGAAGGCGGGGTCACTAAGTGGTGTAACTGGCTAAAGCACTCAGCTGCTAACTGAAAGGTTGGAGGTTCGACGATGTCACACACAGGTGCCGTGGAAGAAAGGCCGGGTGATCTACTTGTGAAAAATCAGCCCTTGAAAACCCTATGGAGCCCAGTTCTACTCTGACAGACATGAGTCAGCAGGAGTCGGAGTTGACTCAACGGCAACAGGTTTTCTCGGACGTGAAGGCTGGACTGTGGATTCCCGATTCCCCAGAGATGCAAGAGAAAAACCTTCAGACTTTTACTGCTCTTCTCACGGTGCTGCGGGGAAGGGGTTGAGGGTACACCTGGCTCCTAAGGCTTCCCTGGCCAGAAGCGGTGCTAGAAACACAGGCCTGGAAAGGAAAGACGAAATTCCACTTTCACCGGGATTGACGATAATTAAGCTGGGTGAGAGATGGTCCATGTTCCTGGTTTGCTTTTCTTTACACGTGTAGAAGTCGGGGCGCTGGAAAAGAAGGATGCAGAAGTGAGAATCTGTAGCTGTGCGCCCCAGTGTCTGTGGGACAGCTGGCCAATCGTAGGCTTTGCTGGATCCCTGTCTCTTGGCCTGTAGGATGCAGCAGAGGTGCTACCTCAGAGGCCGGGAGCCAGGCCCTGGGACAGCCTCACTCTTGGCCAAGATTCGGCCTTCCATAATGGGTAGCTATTATTATTATTACAACTATAACTATAGATCATTAATTTACAGTTTAAAAATGCTTCACCTATTTCATTTTGCACTGGTCCTTTATTGAAGAATTAAATTTTTATAGGGAATTCTCTTAATTGGGTGGATTCAATGTCATCTCTGCTTCTTTCAAGTACTCAGGCAGAGAGCAATAATAGGCACTCGCCCTGTGCAGTGGCACCCACCCAACCTTAGATAGATAGGTAGATAGATAAAAAGAAAGGTAGGTAGGTAGGTAGGTGGTAGGTAGGGAGGTAGGTAGGTAGATTAGATAGATGGATAGATAGATAGAGAGATTGATTAGATAGATTGATAGATAGATAATAGATAGATGATAGATAGATAGATAGATAGATAGATAGATAGATAGATAGATAGATAGATAGATAGATAGATAGATAGATAGATAGATAGATAGATAGATAGATAGATAGATAGATATCCACCCACTGTCTGTTCTGTGCCAGGTACTATCATGAGTGCTTTGAGTACATTACCTTCAACCCTTGTGACAGCCTGCAGGCAACAACCTGGCAGATGAGGAAGCACAGGCTCAGAGAGGTTAAGGGGCCTGGCTGAGGTCACACAGCTGGGAAATGCTGAGCTGCGATTCAGGGCCAGATATGTCTGTCACTAAAGCCCATGCTGCCTCCCAGAGGGTAGATGCAAGGATTAGAGAATTCTCTGGGACAGAGCTGGCCTTGTGACAACAAAGAGTGACCAGTTAGAGGCTCTTCTGGGGACAATATGACCTCCCCAGCAATGGATCCCTTCTGGGGTTGAGTAGCTCCAAGAAACTTCAAAGAGGCACCCAACAAGAGGATGCTGGAGTACGTTGGCTTCTCTGAGTCTTCCAGCTGCCACTACGCTGGCCAGCGGCCCCCCACCTGGCAAGGGAGGCTTATTACTCCTCTGGAATCTTGTCTCCCTGGCTCCCCTCCTGGGCTCATCTGCCCTGTGTTCAAGGGACCACATATGATGCAGGGACTGGAGCCACAATACTGCTTACATTTGTCCAGGGTTAGCACTGTGGCACCTGAGCTAATGAAGAGGCAAGGTCCCAGCAGACAGAAACACAGGCTCAGGAGGCACACTGAGTGGGGTTCAAGTCTTTGATCCACCCCTTACTTGCTGTGTGACCTTGGGTAAGTCACTTCACCTCTCTAAGTCCTGGTTTCCTTGCCTGAAAAATGAGAAAAATACCTACTGCATAAGAGTTCTTATGAGATTAAATGAGATTATGCCTATATATGCATATATCATTATATTAAGTATTCATAAAAATGTCATTTAACTGTTATAATAACCCATAAAGGAAAAAAGAAACTGATATATAGTAATGCTTTAACAAATGAACACTAACTAAGCTACTGCTACCCATCTGTCAGTTGGCTGTACTTTGGTGGCTTGCATGCATGTTGCTATGATGCTGGAAGCTATGCCACTGGTATTTCAAATACCAGCAGGGTCACCCATGATGGACAGGTTTCAGTGGAGCTTTCAGACTAAGGCAGGCTAGGAAGAAAGACCTGGCAATCTATTTCCGAAATTAGCCAATGAAAACCTCATGGGTTACAACAGACTGTTGTTCAACTCGTTAGGAGGGATCAATTGCTGGAGGAGGACATCTTGTTTGGCAAAGCAGAGGGCCAGCGAGGGCGGGGGAGACCCTCAGTGAGATGGATTGGCACAGTAGCCACAATGATGGACTCCTGCATGCTGGCAAATATGAGGATGATGCAGGACTGGGCAACATTTTGTTCTGTTTTAAATAAGGTCATCATGAGTTAGGGTTGACTCAATGGCTGCTATCTGTCTATCATTCAATCTGTCTGTCTATGCATCTGTCTATCTGCCTATCTGTCTATCTATCTATCCATCTGGCTGTCTGTCTATCTATCTGTGTGTCTATCTGTCTGTCTATCTATCTATCTATCCATCTATACCTAGCCACTTCCAAAGATGGATAATAAGAACGATTATTTATTGAGCCAATTTCTTCACATTATATTATGTTGTATTTTTTGACTATCTACTCCCCACCAGATTATAAGCTTCTGAGGCCAAGACCAGGTCTGTTGCTCAACTCTGTACCCAAAGCACTTAGCTAAATGTCTGACACATAGTAAGGGTTTGAGTGACCTGTGTTGTTGGATGAATTATCTCATTTAATCCTCAAGACAGTCCTTTGAAGTAAGAGCTATTATCCTCCTGGTTTCCCAGATTAAGAGTGAAGGTTCCGAGAGGTAAGGTCACACAGCCAGGAAGCAGTGGGGCTGGAATTCAATCTCAGGCTCCTGACTCAGTAACCTGTGCTATGAACCGTCCACCTTCTGGCCAGGGAGCAGTATTTCCTCTTGACAGGCAAAAGGGAAGACCCTGGGCTCTGGTTCTTGCAGCCCTGGGTGCGTCCCTACCACAACAGAGGGTGGGTGGGCGGTCCTAGGCTCAGCCTCACAACTTTCTGGGAATACAGCTGGGAAACTTCCCAAGAGGCTCTGGGATAAAAGCTCATGGAATTGAGGGACAACTGTGCCCACCTTATCCTTGTCCCCAGATGACAGCAGATTCCCCAGGGGAACAAACACTCAAGGGGATATTTCTTCTGCAGGAAGGATCCCTGCCTGATGGGGCACCTTCTCTTCAGGAGGATGGGCTGCTGTGGAGTGCAGTGGGCAGGGGGAGGCATGTGGTCTGCAGCCTTGGTCTCCACAAGGGAGGTCTTGCTCACCGGGAGCCTGGAGGAAGCCAGAACTCCGAAGCTTTTGTGCACAGGAGCCCCCAGAAGCAGCAGGAGTGTGGTAAAGGTCTGTGCTGGGTGCTGGGGTCTCCTCAGATCTGGCTGGAGGAGCTCTTTTCTCCAGGGCACAGAAGCAGCTGGCAGGAAGTCTCCTGGGGTGAGAAGCTGGTCAGTTCAGTCCCAGCTGTCCCTGAGCACTCATTGGGCCTCGGGTTAACTCACCGAATCTGCCCAAACCTCTGCCGAGAATCTGTCGTTGTGTCCAGGCCTCAGGGAGCTGGAGTCACTTGCTGAAGCTCACCTGGCTTGTGAGAATTTAACCCAGATCTGTCTGATTGCAAGTCTAGTGCTCTGGCCTCACTTCCCCTTAGTCTGTGTATTAATGTCACATGGAAGTTATGCTGGCTGGGCCCAAAATTCAGGAGGCTGCCACTGCCCAGGGACATCCCCTTATAGCTACTACGGCCCAGAAGGCCTCTGTGGTCCACGAGGGGAGGGTAAGTGGGTGTGGAGGGCCTCAGGAGAGGAGACGGGGCCGCACAGGGGAAGAAGAGGCAGTGAGGAGGCTGGCTGCCATGAACGTCATCTCTCTCCCTCTCTCAGTGCCTCAGTCAGAGTGAGCACACTTCCAGTGGGGACGGGGGAGGTGGGTGCTGGAGGGGTGGGATCAAAATGCATGTGTGTGCATGTGCGTATGTGTGTCATGTGTGTATGTGTGTCACGTGGGTGTGTATGTGCAAACATGTGTATGCATGTTCATGCTTGTGCACGCATCTGTGCATGTGCCCATGTGTGCATGTGTGTGCATCTGTGCATGCGTGTGTGCGTGTGTGTTAGAAAGGCCACTGGATTGAGAGTCTGGAAATGTAATTCTATTCCCAGCCCTGATACAAAAAGGACAGGAGACCTCAGAGAAGTCACTTTTCCTTTTGAGGCCTCTGAGCCCGCCCCTGCCCTCTCTGAGGCCCCTTGAAGCAGCCCCACCACCTTTCTCAGCTTCTACCCTGAGCAAAGACCAAGATGCTGAAGCCTGGCTGCCTAGGTCCAGTCTTGGCCCTGCCACTCAGGCACTGTGTGATTGTGGGCAAGTGAATTGACCTCTCTGGTCTCCTGGCCTCAAGTACAAAATAGGGATCATAATGGCCCCTGCCCTCGTGGAGTTGCTCTGGGCACTCAGTGAGTTACTGCATGAAAATCAGTAAATGCTCAGTAGATAAGTAACTATTATCATCATTAGCATTCAAACCATTTATCCACCATCCTGAAATCCCAAATACTCTGCGCACAGAAATCTTTTTTGTAATCCATTTGGCGACTATTTTTGGTCTTTATGCATCCCATGGACTGTGAATCTTCATTATTTTCCCTGCGGAAATATTAATGTGTTTGATTACAGGGTGCGATTCCAGACCATGCTGGGCTGACACAAAATACGTGGCATTCCTACCACATTCCATTGCTAAAATAAAAAAAAAAGAAAAGAAAAAATTCTGTGTCTTGAAATATTCCTGGCCCTAAGGAATTTGGATAAGGGTTTATGGACTTGAGCTCCTTCTTTTAATTCTTCCAGTAACCCTGAAGGAAACCCTGGTGGCGTAGTAGTTAAGACTTACAGCTGCTAACCATAAAGGTTGACAGTTTGAATCTACCAGGCGCTCCTTGGAAACTCTATGGGGCAGTTCTACTCTGTCCTACAGGGTCACTAAGAGTTGGAATCGACTTAATGGCAATGGGTTTTTTTTTTTTTTTTTAAATAACCCTGAGAAGTGCATTTGGGGAAACTGAGACTTGGAGGACTTAAAGAACTTGTCTTAGATGCTATGGCTAGTAAGTGGCAGAACGAAGACTTGAATCCCTGCCTCTGGCTGCAGATCCGATGCTGGTCCCTTTGCAGCCCCCCTTGGACCCCGAGGACCCCTCTCTGCTTCCACTCTGTCCTCCCCAGTACCCGGCGTGCTGCCAGGCATCTACGGCTCACCAGTGTCCACGGAAGCAACAAACACAGGCGTGAGTAGAAGACACAAATTCTTCTCTTGGATGAGTGAGCAGCTCCCAGGAGAGACCTGGAGACAAAGATGAACTCAAGGGGCGCTTGCCAACATCGGGCAGCGCCCCCGCCCCAGGAGCCTGCCGAGGCGTCCTGCTGTCTGCACCCGAACTGGAGTCAGGCCAACGTGAGTCCATTTCTGGCTCTGCCTAAAGTCACTCACAGTTGCTGAGTGACCCCCTGAGCCAGTCGCTTGACCTGCCTGAGCCTTCATTTCCTCGTCTGTGCTATGAGAATAAGAATTCTGCCACAGAGGACCACCGCTCACAGCAGGGATCTGAGGTATACTCCGTGAGTTACCCCGGGCCCAACGAGTGCTCAGAGACAGCTGAACCAACCAGCTTCTCTCCCCAGGAGACTTCCTGCCGGCTGTTCCTGTGCCCTGGAGAAACGGGCTCTTCCAGCCAGATCTGAGGAGACCCCCAGCACCCAGAAACAAATCTTCACGGTCCTGCTGCTTCTGAGGGCTCCTTTATGCAAACCTTGGAGTCCCAGCTTCCTCCAGGCTCCAGGGGAGTGAGATCTGGCTGGAGGAGACAAGGCTGCAATCCACATGCCTTCCCCAGCCCACTGCACCCCACGGAGGCTCTTCCTCCGGAAGAGAAGGTGCCCCAGCTTGGCCGGGCTCCCTCCTGTGGAGGAAGTATCCCCCTGAGAGAGGGTTCCCCAGGAGAATGCAGAAAACACGTGCTCTTCATTGTAAGTCTTACTCTCTGGGGACAGGGGTGCACACAGCACAAGGTAGCATTTGAATGGTTTCTGATTCAATAAAGGAAAGTTACTCTTGTTAGTTGAGTCTGCAATCCCTTCTGCTTACCTGCTGCCGTGGAGTCGGCTCTGACTCAGGGTGACCGCATGTGTGTCAGAATAGAATTGTGCTCCGCAGGGATTTCAGTGGCTGATCTTTGGAATTAGATTGCCAGGTCTTTCTTCTGAGGAGCCTCTAGGTGGACTTGAACCTCCAACCTTTTGGTTAGTTAGCAGTGGAGCGTGTTGACCATTTGTACCAGTTTTGTTGTTGTTGTTGTTGTGGGGCCCTGGTGGCGCAGTGCTTAAGAGCTCAGCTGCTAACAAAAAGATGGACAGTTCAAATCTACCAGCCACTCTTTGGAAACCCAATGGGGCAGCTCTACTCTGTCCTGTAGGGTCGCTATGAGTCAGGATTGACCTGACGACAACAGGGTGTTACCGTTGTTAGTTGCCGTCACGTTGGCTCCAACTCTTGGTGACTTTGTGTATAACAGAAGGAAATGTTGCTGAGTCTTGTGCCATCTTGATGACCTTCGCTATGTTTGTATACCACCCATATACCCCCCTAAACCTGCCCTTCCTGCATACTGGGGCCCACAGTGCCACCCTCCCCCCCATTACTCAGATGCATGCCCCAGGCTCCCCTCTCACCAGGCTTCTCCAGCTGTCAACATGTCCCTCCAGGACCCTCCCTGCCTCCCTGTCTTCTCCTGTATTCCGCTGTTGAAATAAAACATCCATCAGGTTTCATTTGCCTAATAGACTGCGGTCTCCACTCTGCTGGGTGATTAACCAGCTAGGATGCCCTGGGCTCGCATTACCATCTCTTGGTGGTCACCACGGGAGGGGCGCCTGGGGCAGCCCGGTGCTGGTGCAGGAGTTCTCGCCTTCTTTTTGCTACTGCCCTCCCCCATCTTTTCTTTTACATGAAAAATGGCCATGTGGTTCCATTAAGTTCCCTGCCCAATAGCAATCATTCTGGGGAAATTGATTGTGACTCTGTTAATGACTGCTTGGTCAGATGTTAATACAGCAGGGGACAGTTTACATTGTCCTGTTGCTCTAGCCAGAATGGGAAAGTCCCCCGGAGGGAGGATGGGCTTGGACACAGGAGGGCAGGTGGAGCTCCATTAGCACAGCTATTTCCTGCCCTTGGAGGAAAGGATTCCCCCAGCTGTCACGGGTGCCTGGGAGGGGCCATGTCTCATGTAACCCACCCTGCTTTGGCTGCCCTGCTCCTGGGTGGCAGGGCAAGGCCCTTCTCATCCCCACTCCCACCACCCCCCATATCTTCAGAAGGGCTGTGTACAGCTAGGAGAGAGCAGGAGGTCCAGTCCAAGGTCAAGGCTGGCTCTGCCTTGCCTATGGCTGTGTGACCTCAGGCCAGGCACCAGCCCTGTCTGAGAACTTTTCTGCCTGTGTGAAATGAGCACAGGCCCACACTCTGCCTCACTCGGTGACACTGAGGCCAGAGGCAAACCCCACTGGCTGCCTATACAATGCTCATTCCCTCTGCTCCTTTCTTTTTCATTAATTAATTAATCTTTGGGTGAAAATATATATTACAAAACATATATCAATTCAACAATTTCTACATGTACAATTCATTGATGTTGGTTACATTCTTCAAGTTGCGCCACCTTTCTCGACCATCTTTTCCAAACGATGGCACCACCATTAACACAAACTCACTGCCCCCTAAGCTTCTCATCTATCCTTCTGAGTTGCTGTCATCAATTTGATCAAATACAGATAATTCTTCAAAAGAGCATAATCCTTAAGGCAGGCGTTCTTTTCCGATTGGGCTAAACAATTATTTGGCTCAAAGACAACTTCAGGGGATAGTTTTGGTTCAAGGTTTAAAGATTTCCTCAGGGTAATAGTTCCCTCTGCCAATTTCTTGCTAATATAGCCCAAAGAGGGGTGACAGCGTGGACCCTTCTTCAGCTGTAGAGAGTAAAGAGTGATTAGCCTGAGCCAACCAGCCAGTTGTTGGGTAGGGAGAGGCCCTGTGATGCAATTCTGGCCGAGAAGCAGAAAGCCTGCTGGGGCTTCTGGGAAAGTGTCTCTGGCCTCTAAAAAGGCTACACCAGGAAGGGACTTCTTGTCTCTAGCCTTTGGATAGTGCTGTGTGAGAGTGTAATGGTTGGAGCTGTAGCAGCCATCTTGTGAGCATGAGGAGACGTGCCTGGGGCCCAAAGCCAACTCCCTGAGGACGGCAGAGAGGAACAATTGAGAGAGCCTGGGTCCTTGGTGATATCATGGAGTAGCTGAATTAGCCATGCCTGGAACTGCTCACCCTGACCTCCTCTTAAGTAAGACAATACATTTTCATTTTCGTTGAGCCTGAGTGGGGGCTTTTGTTACATGCAGCCAAAAGTATTCCAGTGCCCTGGAAGCCTTAACTCCCTGCCTCTTGCCACACCTCTGGGCTGTGCTTGCCATCTGCCCACAGGCCCACAAGGGTAGGAGAAAGCTCTGAGGAAAGGTGCCTGCTGGCCTTGAGCTGGGAGGCTGGCAGCTACTAGCATCTGAGCACCCAATGTCCACTTCAGCTGAGCTCAACTCAGAGCTGGTCCATGAGGATGTGACGTGGGAACGAGGGGTGTTTGCTGCTGTCCATGAGCATGTGTGAGCTATGTCCTTGAGGGGCTTCATAGAGTGCTGGGGTCATGCCTCAGCAGGTGGGAGTAAGACCTAGTGAGTCTTGGGTTCTATCATCATTCTTCATGGGCCCAGAGGAGTGGCACCAGAGGGAACCCTGCCACCCTCCAGGCCTGTCTCATTCCTCCCATCCCCAGTGGTCTCAGTACTGTGGCTGCAGGAGACACAGCAGTTCTGAAGCCCAGGGAGGGACCTGCCCACTGTAGCCTTTCGAGTGATTTTTATGGCAAGGATTAGAAACTGTCGTAATATTTTTCTTAATTGATTCTTCTAATTGCAAATCAATAGAACTAATTTGTACTCTGGTTAGGTTTGCTTTGTCTTGAAGTGATTGGGGCCCTGAAGGACTCCCTATGAGAGAAGGTTGTAGTTGATTGAACGTGTCTTAAACCATTACTGGTGGGTGGAGAGAGGAGGGAGGAGCAAGGACCAGGGATGGAGAGGTAGCTGGTTGCTCTCCTTTCTCCATAGCCCCTAAGCTTGCCAGCAGGGCCTCCACTGGGTGACTGGGGGTTAAAATACAAAACAAAACAAAACCAAAAAAAGAAAGAAAACCAAACAGCAAGAGAGGAGGGCTGGCTGCCAATACCCCCTCTAGCTCCTGAGATCTCTCTCCTGATAGAAAGCTGGATCCCAGAGCACAAGGAGCCCACTTCTCCATGCTTCTTTTAGCAGCGATGAGGTAGCCTGGAAATTCACTCATTCACTTCGTAAGTCACAAATATTTCTTGAACACCTACTATGTGCCAGGCTCTGAATAGTTACTGGGGATCCAATGGTAGACAAGAGAGATACAGCTTCCCCCTCGTGAACACACTGTCATTCAATGACTGGATCCACTCTGTACATCACAGAGTATGCAGAAGGGGGTTTGTCACAGGGTATTAAATAGCCTTCAGAATCACTAGTAGGTCTGGAGAAATAAGCTCTAGGCTGACCTTCCAGGGTTCACTCCTAAAAATCAGGCAACTGAGAACGTCCCGTTCCAGCCAAATCAGGAAACTGCCACCATAGTTGCATGTTGTAGAACTCTGGGTGCCTCTGCTACAGTTCACACCAGCAGGTGGAAGCCTCATGCTGCCTCTCTCCCCTCTTGGTTCAGTTCTGAATTTGAGATTCATGGTAGTATATCATCTGGCAGAGCCCACATCATATGTGGAACCATAGCTGCAAGGGAGTCCATACATGTAGATTTTAGCTCTCCAGGAGGGACCACGTACAAGAGGAGGTGGGAATAGATTTGGAGTGAGCACACCCACACTTTCCAACACAGCAACTAATTATAAAGTGTTTTATCTAAATGCCCATGTGATAAGTGCCTCATATGAAAGTGGGGGGAATTGTCACAAGGAACTTTACTGAACTCTTTCAAGGACTAAGAGGAAACAGCAACTGAATATGGACGGTGCAACCATATATGGACCTCTGACAATAACATCTTCCAGTCCCCAGGACAGGCTACCACGTTCACTGGGAGTTGTCTGCACTTCCTCTTCTCCTGGCCTCCATATGATCACCACTGTGTCTGCTGACACACCTAAATGAGGTCCTGGTATCTTTATCCCTCCTCAGATCATAGACCCAAGACCCCTGTTCAAACAGTCTAGGTGCTCCAGGGCCTACCCATTTGCCCAGAGCTCCCTGGAAAGGCAGGGTGGTGAGAACAGTGAGTGACCCACCCCTCTTGGCTCAGGCCACCAGCCTTGCCTGCTTCCTGAGGGCTTCATCCCCAACCCCAGTGCCGTCGAGTCAATTCCAACTCATAGCAACCCTATAGAACCCTTCATATGGACCCTTTTCTGGTGTGAACCCATGCCCTGCAGTCAAGAGAGTGATCCTGCTGCTATTTTGTCATGTTAGTTGTCATCGATTGAACTCTGACTCATGGTGACCTTAGGTACAACAGAATAAAATGTCGCCTGGTACTGTATCATCCTCATAATTGTCAGCATGGTGAGTCTGTCATGTGGCTACACCCACGTTCCCATTGGCCTCCCACTTCACCAAACATGAAATCCAGCAGCAGTGATTGATTCCTCCTGATGACATGTCCAAAGCAAGCAAGTCAGACAGTGTCCTGTTGTGATCCATAAGGTTTTCATTGGCTAAATTTTGGAAGTAGATTGCCAGGCCTTTCTTCCTAGTCTGCCCTAGTCTAGAAGCTCCACTGAAACTTGTCCTCCATGAGTGACCCTGCTGGTATTTGAAATACTGGTGACAAAGCTTCCAGTATCACAGCAACACACAAGCTACCACAGCATGACGAACTGACAAATGACAGCCAACCGCTATAGAAGCACATTATCCCCATGCCATAGTCCAGCATTTCTTGAAGTTTGTCTAGGAGTCGACCAACATTAAATTCTTACTCGATAAGAATTCTGCTTCCCAGGCCTTGATCTAGACCTACTGAGTTAGAGCCTCTAGGAGTGGGACCAGGGAGTTTGCATTTTCTGCAGCCTCCCCAGGTGATTCTGGTGTGCCCGTGATGGAGGACCACTGCTTTAAGCACCCAAGTTGCAGGGAGGCATTGAGTGTCTCAGGAGGAGCATGGGACTCGGTGTCACAGCCCAGTTTTACTTACTCTCACTTCATTGTCTGATTCTCATTGTTCTTTTAGGAGTCTTGGTTTCCTGACCTGAAAAATAGGCAGTGAGGCAGAGTGTGTTACTGTGCTCATTTCATGCAGCCTGCTGGGTGGAGCGTAGGCTGTAGGGGCAGGGGTGGAGTGGGGAGACCAGCTGGCTGGAGCAGACTGTAGGGGCAGGGGTGGAGCGGGGAGACCAGCTGGCTGGAGGGTGCACTGTAGGGACATGAGCAGAATGGGGAGACCAGCTGGCTGGAGTACGGACTGTAGGGGCAAGGGGTGGAGTGGGGAGACCAGCTGGCTGGAGCATAGACTGTAGGGGTAGGGGTGGAGTGGGGAGACTGGCTGGCTAGAGGGTACACTGTAGAGACATGTGTGCAATGGGGAGACCAGCTGCTTGGAGCACAGACTGTAGGGGCAAGGGGTGGAGTGGGAAGACCAGTTAGGAGGCTGCTGCAGACATCTAGGAGAGAGGCGAGGGTGGCTGGTACCAGGGTGGTGCAGTGGAAGGATTGTGAGGCGGCTACCTGCTGGGCATGTTTTGAAGGTGGAGCTGGGTGCGCATTGGCCGAGGGCATCTCAGGGAGTGAAGCTGCTCACAGCCAGCTTGGCTGTAGGTCTGTGGTTCCAGTGGTCGGTCCACTTAGGATGGGCCCCAGACTGCCTGGAGAGGGAGCTGGCAAGAGCTGGGCCAAGTGTAAGTCTTAGGGAATCAGGCTATCAGGTCTGTACTCACCCTGCCCTTGCCAAGTGAGCCAGTGTGGCAGCCCCAGGAAAGGCCACAGCTCGGGGAGCACATATGGCAGAGGACATAGCCCAGAGTCTTACCTGCCCCAGAGGGGGTCCTTCCCCCACTGTGGGCTGGCAGGACTGAGACAACACTTTGTGGGCCTGGCCTGGCCAGGCTGAGCCTGGGGTGCTGTGCTGAGCAGACTGACAAAGGCTGGGCTGGGCTTCCAAAGTGTACCCCCTCCCTCCCAGTCTCAAAGACCCTCCTCCTTGGCTGGCTAGCACTGAGGACAGCAGGTCACAGGACCCCAGGGGACCAGTGAAAAGGGCCAAAAGAACAGGTTCCCTGGGGCTCTCAGTTTCCAGCAGTGGTTCTCCGCTGGTTGCAATTTTGCGCCTGACCTTAGGCAATGACTGAGATGTTTTTAGTTGTCACAGCTAGGGGAAGGTACTACTGGTATTTAGTGCATAGAGGACAGGGATGTGCTAAACGTCTTACAATGCACAGGGCAGTCCCCACAACAAAGAATTACCTGAATTGTATGTCTCGACATGTCAACAGTTCTGGGGTTAAGAAAATCTGATTTAGAGACACCTTAATTCACTGAGCTTCTCAATTGTGGTAAGTTGCAAAACAGGGCCACAAATTCCTTCCATCCCTTATGCGTGCCCCTTTGCCCCATCAAGAGCTGGAGTCTATTTCTCCGCCCCTCGTGATCTGCTTTGACCAATAGAATGCAGCCGAAGTGACATCATGGGAATTCTGAGCCCAGGCCTCAAGAGGTCCTGTAGCTTCCCTTAAAGCCCCAGGCAACTATGAGCACCAACCAGTCAAGTGAGGTCATCTTAAATCACCTCATCCAAGATGAGCCATTGGATGAGACCAGCAGAAAATCCACCCAGAAGAGCACAACCAAACTGCTGACCCCCAGAATCATAGGACATGGAGACGTAGCTGTTTGAAGTCGCCAAGCTTCGGGGTGTTTGTTTTGCAGCAGTAGATAACTAATACACTGAGAGTTGGTACGTTGTGAATGGGGTGTCTAGGATCCACATGCTTTAACTCAAAGGAGCCCAGCGGAAGGCAATGACAGCTGAGATTTGGGGCAGTGCTGGAATCCTTCCTGTTTCTCAAATCCCTCTACGCGAATTTAGTTCAGCCCACATTTAAGGCTGAATCCAATGTGCACATTGAACAGGCTAAGATCCTGTCCTGTTGGTCACAGGTGGGGTGGGAGAAGCAGCTGGGATAAAGGTAGCCAAGTCAGCCATGTACTGCTGTGCGGAAGGTGAGGCTTCAGTATCACTGGGCTGGACTCCTGGCTCCATTGCTTGCAAGCCACATGACTGTAAGCAGGTCACTTTGTGT
The DNA here is from genome assembly GCF_024166365.1 of Elephas maximus indicus. Lineage (NCBI taxonomy): Eukaryota > Metazoa > Chordata > Mammalia > Proboscidea > Elephantidae > Elephas > Elephas maximus. Next base: position 60,183,035 of record NC_064831.1, on the reverse strand, counting down.
TCTCCCCAAGCCTCTGCTTTCTCCTGTGGAACGGCATGGTAATACTTCCCACGGGTTTACTGGGAAGATGAGATCAGATTATATGAGACAGTGTACGTGGAGGAGTGAGCACAGAGAAGGTACAGTAAGAGCTGTTGATTGACTCAATAAACATACTGTTTGGACTAGGGTTTGAATGATAGGTAAGGGATACAAAGGAGCCTTTTGGTCTGTGAGTTCCCTTAAGTTGAAGGGAGTACCCAAGGCTTAAGTTGAAAAAAAAAAAAAAAAGATTGGGAACCATAGGAACTAGGTTATTGCTAAAAAAGCAACATGCTTCCAAATGGGTGTCCCCAGATGAGAAGGAAAAGCAGGTTTAAATAAGACTGGCATTGATAGCATAAGGCAGGCAAACAGTTGGTCTTAATATTATTCCTGTGTGAGCCAGCATGTGGTGTGGGTTTTAATTTGAAGCAAGCAGTTAGTGAGTTGATAAACAGGAGTGTACACCTCCTGCCCTCCCACGCCCTGAGCCCCAGAAGAACAATTATCCTGGAGAGAAGACAAAAGAAACATATGGAAATGGATTCTAATAATATGGAAAGAGGCAGGCAGCACCTGCTTTCCCGGGGCAGGCTTTGCTGGGGCTCAGGTGAGATCATGTGCGTGCCAGCACGTAACAGAGGTCAGCGGAGGCCTCTCTTACTGGTTCACTCCACTAGTTTGATTCCATGCTGTGGGATGAGACAGGCCCATGAACGTTCTGATCTTCTATTAGGTGTGTGGTCTCAGGCACACCTCCACTGGTGGTCTCTGTAGTGTTATGCGAAATCTTTCATATGGCTGAGGCTTACTGTGTGTTTTCTGAGCCCAGGTTCAAGGCTTCTTTGCCTTCCCCAAAGCCTGACATAGAATGGGCACACAGGAGGCCAGCTGGTCTCTGCCTAAGGTCCCCAGACCCAACCTGGAAGGTATTAGTTTACGATGTTACTGTTGTTAGTTTCTGTCAACTCCACCTCGTGGCGACCTTATGTACAACAGAACGAAACGCTGCCCAGGCCTGTGCCATCCTTACGATCGCTGTGATATTTGAGTCCGTTGTTGTGGCTACTGTGCCAGTCTGGCTCACTGAGAATCTCCCAGGCCCTCACTGGCCCTCTACCTCACCAAACGTGATGTCTTCCTTTAGGGATTAATTGCACCTGATGGAGTGTTCAAAACCGTTTTGATACATAGGGTTTTCATTGGCTAAATTCACGGGGTCATGTGGTTGCCATGAATTAGAACCTACTGGACAGCAACAGGTTTTTTTTCCGTTTCATTTTGTTTTAATTTTTGAAGTAGACTGCCAGGCTTCTCTTGCTAGTCTATCTTAGTCTGGCAGTCCATCTCAAACCAGTTCAGGTGAAAGGGGAAATCCATTGACTTATGGGATCATGTTTCCTGAAGAGCAGGGGCCCCCAGGGTCTGGACCACCATCACCGTTAGTATCCTCATTGTCTCTCATCTCATAACAGTGTTAGTTTCTCAGACAGGTCTTCTCCATGAGACCGAATACCATGATTGCCCATAACTCCCACCCACTGATTTCCAGCGTTACCACAGAGGGGGAGGACCTCTTTCCTTTAGTCCCACATGGAAAACTCCCTGAGAAGGGCTCCGATTGGCCCAGCGTGGGTCACATGTCCACCTCTGTGGACAGGACCGCTCTGACTGGCTGTTTTCTCTACAACCTTAATGGTGGGTAGATGAAGGGGAGGGAGAGTTCCCCAAATAGGTGAGGGTGCTGTTGCCAAAATAGAGAACTCCTAGGAAGACAACGTAGCAGTTGTCTTGTAATGGGGATTTCTCAAGTTATTTCTACCATTTCTCTAAAATCCAACAGGGCCCATCTATTCATCCACAGGCAGGATATTCATGTGAATGGAAATGTAGCAAACCACTCTGGACTGCAATCATATCCTAGCTCCCGCTGCTCTGATGTCCTCTTGGCAGTTCTCGGTGTTTGATGGTTAAATCCGGATGAAAAAATTTGATCCTTACCAAATGAAGCCCTGGTAGTACAACGGTTAAGTGCTCGGTTGCTGACCAAAGGGTTGGTGTTTCAAACCCACCCAGTGGCTCAACACGAGAAAGACCTGATGGACGATCTGCTCCTGTAAAGGTTACAGCCTAGAAAACTCTGTGGGGCAGTTCTTCTCTGTTATATGGGGTCACTATGAGTTGAAAAATTGACTTGATGGTACCTGTTAGGCTGGGCTCTCTAGAGAGAGAGATTGAGACAGAGAGAGAGATTTATCTCAAGGAAATGGCTCGTGTAGTTGTAGGGTCAAGCATCAGGCTGGAGGCTTCTCCTGACTTGTGTAGCTGCAGGGGGAGATGAGCCCAAGATTGGCAGGTCAGATAGCAGGCTGCTGGCTCACAGGCTGTGGAGGCTGAGGAATGCAAGACTGGCAGGCAGTATGGCAAGCTGCTGGCTCAAGTTCCAAGAACCAGAGGTCAGATGACGATGAAGTGGATGCAGGAACCAGAGCAAGTGAGTGAGCTTTGCCAAAGCATCCATATATATATATATTGGATGTGGCCACATCTCTGAGGAAACTCCCCTTACAACTGATTGGCTGATCACATCGTGGTGGATGACTACATCATTACACAACTACCAAACCGCATCATTACATAACTGCCAAACCACTGAGAATCATGGCCCAGCCCAGCTGACACACAAACTTAATCATCACAGTACCTAACCACAACAACATAATGAATATAGTTGGTTTTTATTTTAGTCTTGTTAAAGACAACTATCCTAGTTCTGATGACAAAACTTGAGGCAATCTTTTCCTCTAAGGGTTTCTTACACAGAAAACACATATTACCAGATACAAGTAACCAATCCTATTTAACTCATTGTCATTGAGTTGATTCCAACTCATAGCGATCCTAAAGGACAAAGTACAGCTGCCCATAAGGTTTCCAAGGAGTGGCTGGTGGATTCGAACTGCAAACCATTTGGTTAGCAGCCAAACCCTCAACTACTGTGCCACCAGAGCCCCAAGTAACCCATAGCAAGCTTTATTGCTGTATCAGATAGGGCCAAGTTCAGCTGCATGTAACAGAGAATCCAAATAATGGTGGCTTAGACACAGAGGGGTTATCTCTCACCCAGAAGAAGCTTAGAGATGGACGCTGGGAGGCAATGTCCTATAGGCCTCCCGTGTTTCTGCATATTTTATTAGGCGAGGCATGGACAGCTTTTTTGTTCTAGCCTCTGGGTACTATACGTGGTTTTAACTCTTAGCCACTAACCAAAAAGTTGGAGGTTCAAGTCTACCAAGAAGCTCCTTGAAAGAAAGACCTGGCAATCTACTTTGGAAAAATCAGCCATTGATACCCTATGGAGCACAGTTCTGCTCCGACACACATGGGGGTTTCCATGAGTCACAGTCAACAAAAACTGGGGGCAGTGGATCTTCCCAAGGGTGTTTTATACAAAATAGACTTGGAACATAGAAATAATATCATTTTCTGTGGCAAGGGGCAGATTTGTTTGCTGTCCAGAGTAATAAAGATAATGCCTCCCTTGGGGCAAAGGTTGGACAGGTTTGCTGGCAGCCCCATTATAAAGGTTTGGGGGTTTCCAAGCTCAGCGTTGCTCAGCTGTGACACAAAACCACTGTGTGTCTAGCATCTATGTGGGCTTCTCCACATCACCCGCATGAGACCGGGGGATAAGGGGAACTAATAGAAGCTGACGTGAACATGAACTTCATGCTACCCACTGTGCCATGATCAATGAACCTCATTGTCTCTGACCCAGGAGCCAGTGTCTCCTGCTAGCACCCATGAAACTGTGGCAGGCTAATTTGTCAGCTTGCAAGTCGGTAAACTTTCACACATTCACAGTTCTTGACATTATACGGTAAAGGACTGGAATGGTAACTCCACAAAGTAATTTATCTTTCTTCTCCACCATCCTCAAGGTCACTTCATGGTCCAAGATGGCTGTTGGGGCTCCAGTCAGCATGTCTACACTCCAGGCAGCAGAAAAGAGGAAAGGGGAAGAACAGAAGGCATCACCTTCTAGCCCTTCTAGAACTCCCACAAGACACTTCTGCATACATCTCATTGGCTTGCACTTTGTCAAGGGGGCCTTGTCTAGCTGCAAGGGAAGCTGGGAAATGTAGTCTTTAATGTAATCTGGTGCAATGCTGCTCCACCAAGGAAGAAGGGAGAATGGACATGTTGGGTGGCAATTAGCCATCTCTGTCCAGGTCCCCACCTTTGACCTGCCATCCCTACTATGGTGGTGGGAAGATGGAACTCCCCACCCCAGAGTATAGAGTGTGCTGGTGATGGAGGGGAAGCCTGGTGGTGAATAGGTTTGGGGGAAGGGTGCACTAGATGCTTTATCTACTTCCAGTCAGAAAAAGCACCCTCCCCATAACCCCAGAGGGCTCACAAGGTAGTGGGAGGGGTGGGAATGTGGATTACTGATTACAAAACATTGTGAAAAATAGCTTTCAGAGCCGGGTAGAGGTCAGCCAGCCCAGGGAGCTATGGGGGCACTAAGAAGGAGTAGCTACATCAGATGGGGATCAGGGAGGGCTTCCTGGAAGAGGTAATGCTTGAATTGAGTCTGGAAGGATGAGTAGAAGTTCACCAGACACATGGATTGGGGATAGGGTTTGCCAGATAAAATACAGGATGCCCAATTAAATTTCAAATTCATGCAAAAACAAATAATTTTAGTATAAGTATAAAAAAAAATTTTTTTTTTTTATGAGCAGTGCAATATTTGGAACAGGCTTATTCAGCCTGGCAGTGGGTGCCCACGGTTATGGGACAGGCCTCTGTGCCCGGGGACGCTCTAGGCTAGATGCTACCCACCCCCTGCCTGTGTTTGCCCAGATCCTCCCAGGCTGTTGTCCTGGGGCCTCGATTCTGGGCCCGGCAGGGTCTGGCAGGATCTGGGGGTTTACTGAGCTCAGCCAGGGGGTGTTGTGCCAGGGACCTGGGGGCCAGTAGAGCCCCCACTGATAACTGCTCCGCACTACCCCAGAGCTGCTGCCCAGGGTGGCGGCTTGGCTCTGGCGGCCCATTGTTGTCCACGAAATGTTTAGGAATCAGCCATTTAATGAGAACAAAAGGAATTAATTGGTGGTTTAGGCCTAATGAGACCGCTGTGCAAATTAACAGTCCTCATCAGCAGAAACAAACAGAGCCCTTAAATGAATTGCCGAAGACCATTAAACTGAATAAGCTTTCGCCGGGATGATAAATGGCGGGTCAGAGGAGACCATCTGGCCCCTTCCCGCAGCTCCCTTCCAGAGAGGAGGGAGAGAGCCAGGAGGGGGCCAGCTGGGGCTGAGCAGGCGTGCACACATTCACACTCACCTTTCCATACCCAGTCACACAGCCAGGCACAGACACAGTCACACACATGCCTTCTCACGTGCTCACATGCTCACAGTCACACTCGCACACATTCGCTCATGTATTCCCCTCACAATCACGTTCACACAGTCATTGACATATTCACACCAGCCACAGTGACCGCACACAGTCACACTCTCAGACACATTCACATGCATTCATTCACACACATTCACACCCACGGACACATTTACGCGCATTCATTCACTCACAGTCACACTCACAGACACTTTCTCACACACACACACACATACACACACACACACAGATGACAGCACATTTGTCTCTGGGGATTGGCTGCCCTCATCCCAATTTCATGCACCCCTTAGCCGGATCCACGAGAGTCCAGATGTCAGGGGAAACTGTGGGCCTGGTGTGCTGAAGGCACCTTCTCCATCTCCTAGAATATTGGTCTGGTTTAGCTGGTGGGAGCAGAAGGAATGAGCCTGGAACCCCTGGGGCTGTAACCCCTGCCCTGAGAGCAGGCTTCCCTAGGGTAGGGTGTGCTGGTGCCTCGATGAATCACCCTCGCCTTGGAATCGCCCCTTCTCCGAGGCCCACACCTCCACCGCAGGCCCCCCCTCCACCCTTGGAAGTCAGAAGGTGCCCAAAGGCCTGGGCGTGAGGTGAGCCAGGCCTGGGCACAGCAGTGACTCAGAGGTGAGGCGCACACTGGGACGATGGGCCAGCCCATGGCCAATCACCCCTCGCCAGGCCTCTGCTTCACTTTAATGGGATTGCAGTGATTTTCAAACTCTTTTCTGGGGCACACCAGATACCCGTGGAGGTTTTTAGAAAGAGGGATGCCAGACTCCGTGTCCCGTGCCCTCCTGCCCCCTCCAACCAAAGTAATTGTGCTAATAGGAGGAACTGCCTCAGATTTCCTTTGGAAAACAAATGGCAAGAAACAAGGTGCCAAGTCAGGGGTTCTCGAACTGTAATTTTCTGGTCACCAACATCAGCATCATGTGGGAGCCTGTTAGGAATGCATATTCTCAGGTCCGCCCCGGGCCCTCTGAGTCAGAAACTAGCCCTCCAGTGATCCTGGCGTACACTAGTCCACATCTGAGGTTGTTCTAGAGCTGACAGGTAAGCCCACCTCCTCCCCCTTTAAATTTTATTTACCTGTCTTCTACATGGAGCCCTGGTGTGACAGTGCTTAGCGTTCAGCTGCTAACCCAAAAGCTGGCAGTTCAAATCCACCAGCTGCTCCTTGGAAATCCTATGAGGCCATTGTACTCTGTCCTGTAGGGTCACTGTGAGCCAGAATTGACTTGGTGGTAACAAGTTTGGTTTGGTTTGTTTGCTCTTCTATATTCTTCACTCCCCACAAACAGAGGGTGCCCGTTTTTGTTCATCGCCGTGCCATGCGCCGGTCCAAAGCACAGCATCTTACGTGCTGGGAGAGTATAATATACATTTGTTTGTTGAATGACTGAAACCAAACTCTTTCAGATGAGGATACGATGATCCTCCAGCTTAAGCTGCTGGTGAAGTCTGGTGGAAATCCCAACACTGTGCTCTGCTCAGGGAGGGCCTGAGGCAGGCTCTCGGTTCCTCAAGTGAAGCGTCCCTGGGTCTGGGTCCTTCAGTGTCACTTGAGTGTCCCACAGGTGAACTATGCACTCCTGCCCACTGCCACGGGGTGCCACTCTCCTGCACAGGTGGTCACGGCTCCCCTGTGTGTGACTGCTGCATTCTACTGTGCAAGGCACCCGAGGCATCTGGCTAAAGCACAATTACCTTTGGTGGCCCCTCAGCGCCTGTGTGGTACAGTCAGCTCTCAACGTTTTAAATAAGATAACCACTTTGCTCGTTCGTTCATTTGACAAATGCTTCTGAGAGTCTGGCCTTGTGCTTGATGTTGGGTAACACATTAGTGATTCAAACTGGCAAAGTTTCAACCCTCGAGGAACTTACATGTGTTGACAGGGAGACAAGAAACTTGTGTTAAGTGCCATAAAGAAAATGATGGGGTTTAGTGATAAAATAATAATGGAAGGACTTACTTTAGGGAAGTGGTCAGGGAAGGCTGAAGGACAGAAGGGCACTCCTGGTGAAGTGGTTGGCATGTGCAAATGTCCTCAGGTTTGTAGCCCAAAGGAGGAGGAGGGGGGAGAGCAGTGTGGCGTGTGCAACCATGAGAAGTTTGAATGAACCAATGGATGGCTAATGTTAGAGCAACAAAGAAAGCTACAAGGACCCCTTTACACAAAACGCAGGAAATAATTGTAGGTACTAGTGCCTCTCTGCCACGTTCAGCCTCTTCTACCAACCTGCAAGGTTGAGAACATTAACCCATTTCATAAGTGAGAAAACTGAGGCACAGAGAGGGAATTAGAGCGATTGAGCAATGGACGTGGGATTCGAGCCCAGCTCTGCCTAGGTTTCCCATTCCCACTGTTACAGGTTGAATTTTGTATCCCCCCGCCCCCCAGATGTGTTTCAACTTGGCTAGGCCATGATTCCCAGTATTGTGTGGTTGTCTTCCATTTTGTGTTCTGATGTAATTATCCTATGGGTTGTAAATCCTAACTTCTATGATGTTAATGAGGCAGCACACAATCTACAGGATTAGGTTGTGACTTGAGTCAGTCTATTTTGAGATGTAAAAAAGAGAAGCAAGCAGAGAGAGGGGACCTCATACCACCAAGAAAGAAGAGCCAGGTGCACAGTGTGTCTTTTGAACCTGAGGTCCCTATGCTGAGAAACTCCTAGACCAGGGGTAGATTGATGACAAGGACCTTCTCCCAGAGCTGATAGAGAAAGAAAGCCTTCCCCTGGAGCTGGCTCCCTGAATTCAGACTTCTGGCCTCCTATACTGTGAGAGAATAAATTTCTGTTAAAGCCATCTACTTGTGGTATTTCTGTTATAATAGCAATAGATAACTAAGACATTCACCCAGAGAAAACCGAAGCTGAGTGGCTAGATCTGGGCAGCAGAGCCATGTTACTTTGTGGCCCCTGGACACTTCTGCCTTCATGAACCCTTTCCTCCATCACAAAATATATTAAAAATTACATCTTATAACTATGTTGATATAAAGATGAATACAATTCAGGCTAGGTTATATATATTTTTTCTTCTGATATTAAAAGGAATTAAGGAGTCCCGGTGGTGCACGACGGCACTGGGTGGTACTGGGTGTGGTGCAAATGGTTAAGTGCTCAACTACTAGCCTAAAGTTTAGTAGTTCGATCCCACCCAGAGGCACCATGTGAGAGGCCTGGCGATTTGCATTCTTGACAAGTCACAGCCTTGAAAACCCTATGGAGCAGTTCTACTCTGCTCACACAGGGTTGCCATGGGTCGGAATTGACTTGGCGGCAGCAAGTAACAACAATAAGAAGCCCATCATGGGCTCTGAGCACCATGCCTGCTATGCCTAATGGATAAGTCAGTCCTTCTGGGCAGCCTCTCCTGATGACCCCCCAGAAATGCTTTGTAGCTCCTCCAGATCTCGTGGCGACCCCCAAAATCCAGGAGCTCACACACACCCCCAAATACCCCAACTGTGGCATCTTAAGTGGGGGTGAGGAGTAGGGGACATGCAGAGAGGGAAGCTTCAGCTGGTGGGTCTGAAGTTGAGCCTGCACGGGCAGCTGGACAAATAATTTGACTGCCTCAGAACGGATGTCTGTGCTGAAGCAGGGACAGGAGATTGCTTGTCTCTCTTCCTGGAACCAGAGCTTAAATTCACCAGGGTGATAAATGGGTTGGCCTCCACGGTTAAGGTCCCCTCCATAACTCACAGTGCCAAAGAGGGCCCAGAAGCATCCATCTCATGTTTGTTGTTTTTCTTGAGGCAGGCGAGGGCCACGCTGAGAAGCATGAGAAACGAATGGTCCAGCCATCCTGCTGCATCCTAGGGGGTACAGGAAGAAGCCCAGGGATGGTGGGGTCCCCTGTTCAGGTGTCCTCCTGGCTGCTGGATTCTCTACCGCAGTCTGTGTGGCCCATGCTTCCTACTGCTCCTCCAGAGCTTCCAAAGGCAGAAGCTCTGCTGGGGTACCTCCTTATCTCAGACACCTCCCATAGCTCCCATTTACCTACAGAAGGGAAGCCATATACTTCAGTTTGGTATCCAAGGCTCTCACCCATCAGGCCTCAGCTTAACCTGTTCAGTAACCCCAGGCCTTGTTGACCCTGTCTGTTCACCGCCCCCCCATGCCCTTCCTCCTCCAGGAAGCCTTCTAAGAAGTTCCATTTATTAGAATTATTTTCCCTTTCTCCATCTTTCCACTGGACTGTTTGGATCTGCATGCAGCCCATGGTGCAATCTACTCATAATTACTGCATTTTTACATAAACAACCATGCCCCCCACCACCAGGTATTTTAGTAAGCACTGCTATGCAAATGTTTTGCTCCTTTTATGTTTGTTTGCTCACAGTGCCCTCCCTGACCAAGTATTTTCAGGCTCCACCTTGCCAATTTCTTTTTAAATGACGCTGTAAAAAAAGTAGCATAGCGCACTTACAAAAATACCTCGCAGAGGGGAGGGCATGGTTGGCAAACAAACGTAGAAGGTGCGCGTTATTTGCGTAAAACATGGTACTTACGTTGGTTTCTGTCTTCTTCATTAGTGTGGGAGCACCTGAAGGATGGGAACCTAATTTTATTCATCCTTGTCTCTCATGTAGGCTTAATTAGGGGCTTTGTATGCACAAGAAACACTCAATTGATGTTTGTGGAGTGAACTGAATTTCCAGTGGGGAACTGCCTTGGTCCAGTTAGGTAGCCTAGAGGCACACAGCTGTATCCTAATTAGAGGTGGGAGACCTTTGCTCAGAGGCAAGCCCAGTTCTTCTATTTCTAATTAGAGGAAACCTTGACCTTGACTCACCTGCCCCTTTGGCCTGGGAGAGAGAAACTCAGGACACCACCTTTGGCAAATGCGTTGGCCCAGGAATCCATAAATATTGATTCATTGTTTGCAGAGTAATTTAAATGTCAGTTATAAGACCAGGGCAGATAAAGATCTGTATCAACAGTAAAACTGAACGCAGGCCACCAAGCCCTGGGGAGGCAGCTTTGGGTTAGGACGGAAATGGAATGTGCAGGCCTTGGGGAGGGAGGGCATTAGAGCGGGAGACGGATCAATGGCTATGTGAGACTTGGCTGCCAGCGGTGCTTAGGTTGGGACGTGCTTTCTCATTACCGTGTCTGCTGCCTATGGATGCAGGTGGCCCTCCCTCCCTCCCTCCAGCCATCCCCCCACCCACCCACTCTAGAATTCTGAGACACGCACACCCAGAATAAAGACCCACCTGTTGCAGTGGAGCAGATTCTGACCCGTGGCGACCCCATGTGTGTCAGGGTAGGATTGTGCTCCACAGGGTTTTCAGTGGCTGATATATTGGAAGTAGATCACCAGGCCTTTCTTTCGAGGTGTCTCTGGGCTGACTGGAACCGCTGACCTTTCATTTAGCAGCAGAGCACATTAACGTTTGCATCACCCAGGAAGTCCTAGAATAAAGATAGAACTTCACATAGACATAAAGACAGTGTGATAAAGAGACATAGGGTGAGACAGAGATGGAGACACAGAGACCCATGGGGAAGGAAATCCATGGAGAGACAGAGAGCGAGATGAAGGGAGAAACAGATCCCCCCACCCCACCCCCGCCCAGAGCAGTAGGGCACTGGCAGAGATGAGAAGGGTTTGGGTACAAGTGTGCATTGGGGGTAGTGGTCTGGGCCCTGATCTGAAGCAAGGACCTGGTTGTAACTCAAGGAGACAATGTGGACCGGATTCCAATCAGCAGATGGAGTTCACGTCCCGGCTCCCTCACCTGTTAAAGATTGATGATGTTGGACTACTTAATTATATCCTCTGTGAGCCTCAGTCTCCTCATCTGTGAAATGGGGTTTCTAAACAATATATGATGATACTTACCTCATAGGTTTTGGGGAGGACTAAAAAAAAAAAATTTTTTTTTTTTAAATAAGGTAATGTATATCACATGCTTAGCACCCCTAACCCCCCTCCCCCCCAAAAAACCAAACCCATTGCCATCGAGTCGATTCTGTCTTAGAGTGACTCTACAGGACAGAGCAGAACTGTGAATCGAAGGCCGTGAATGTTTATGGAAGCAGACTGCCACATCTTTCTCCTGTAGCACACCGTAAGCACTCCATCAATGCTGGGTTTTATCAGGCTAGGTCTGCCTCTTCCCCTGAACTACTATGTGACCTTGAGCAAATTAGTTCCATTCTCTGTGCCTTGGTTTCCCCCTCTGTGAAGTGAGCAGGAAGTCAGCTTTGAGGATTTCCAAGGCCCTACCCACCACCCCCCTCCAACCTTCTGTCTGTGGCTCTTTGTGGTTGCCCTGGTGAACCTCTCCCTCTAAGGCAGAAGGCGCCCCTCTGTCTCTGATTTCATTTAGTCGCTGTCAGGCCTAGCAAATGAATCACTTCCCTCCTCTGGGCTGACACCAGGAAGCAACCGCTTGACAGCTACGGAGGAGGGTTCGATCGATCAGAGGATGTCGGATTTGGAAATGAACCTGGGGACTGCTTTGGGATGTTGAAATCTCTCTGCCTTTGTTCCAGGTCAGGGCTGCCTGCTCACCCTACTGCTGTGCCGGGTGTGGCATCAGGCTCCCTGAAGACCTACATCGGCCACTCCATTCCCTACGTTCTGTAAGAGCCTCCTGGAATCCCAGGGTCCAGCCCCTCATCCAGGTCATATCCACCACCCTTTCCCAGACTTCCTGACATATATCCACCCACCTTTGAGGCTCAGCTTGGATACCTCCAGGCCTGGGTGCTCACTGCTGCTCCACTTTTGAGCAAAAAATGTGTTGATGCTGATAAGGACGACAACCATCCCTTACTTTTGTACAAGATATGTCAGGAAGGTGATAGAGTTGGAAAGAAGATTTTAAGTTCTCTGCTGTTAAGAAGCAGGTGAGTGGAAGAAAAAGCCTCAGAATTAGCCTTGCTTCTTCCACAAAGCTTACCCCCCCCACTCTGTGTCACCGTGACACCCTGTCCTTACCCTGTCAAAGCACTATCGCTTCCTTTACAGAGTTGTGATCACTTGGCACTCAGGAAACCTGTTTTCCCCACTAGGCAGTGAGCTGGTGGCATTGAGGGATATGCCTTGCTCTGGAGTTTTTGCAGCTAGCTAATAAACATTTGCTTAATGAGTATATATTGTATTTGGTAATTTTTAATAACGTGGACCTAAATTGATTTTTAATTTAAATCTTTATTGAAATAATACACATATAACCCATAGCCATCTAGTCATGGCAACCCATGTAGAACTACTCCAGAGTAGAACTAACTGCTCCATAGGATCTTGGCTGTAATCTCTCTGAAGGAGAGCACCAGGCCTTTCTTCTGTGGTGCCACTGGGAGGGTTCGTAGCAGAAAAGCACAAACTGTTTGCGCCACTCAGGGGCCTTAATACACACATAAACCCAAAAACCCACTGCCGTCGAGTCGATTCCGACTCATAGTGACCCTATAGGACAGAGTAGAACTGCCCCATAGAGTTTCCAAGGAGCGCCTGGCAGATTCGAACTGTCAGCCTTTTTTTTGGTTAGCAGCCATAGCACTTAACCACTACACCACATATACTATTTAAAAAGCTAACTGGTATTACAAGGTTTCTAGCAGAACAATGGGCGAAAACAGCAACAATTGTGGGGGACAGCTCAGGACTGGGCAGCGTTTCGTTCTGTTGTACACAGGGTTGCTATGAGATGGAACAGACTCGATGGCACCTAACAACAACAACAACAGAAGAAAGCAGTTCCTGCCCCACTTCTCCCCAACTCCAGTCCTGCTTCCTTGAGGCAATCTTTTTAACTCCTTTCTCTGTATTTTTCACCTCTATATTTTTACACAATATGATTATACCTCTATTTGCTGACTTTTTCAATTTTAAATATCTATTGACTTTGCATTATAGAATTTAGCTTTCTTACACACACACACACACACACACACACACAATTCTCTCCCCAATCTCCCAAAAGAGTTCTATCCCAATTTTGGGTCATATCAGTGTAGTGTTTATGCTATTATGACAATTTGAATATTGTTTACAGCTGAGCCATATAGTGTACTATAATTAAATTTCCTTTCTTTTACAACTTTAATTTTTCCTGAAGTGAATAATTGCCTCTTTTTTGCTGCTTGTTTGCTTAGTTTTCTATATTCCTATCACTGATTTATCTCCAAATTGTCCAAAAGGACTGTAAAACTCCTCTAAAGATGATTAAGTACATCGGATAGTAGGTCAGTTTGTCTTCTGCTGCAATCTGGACTGGGTTGCTTTCCAAGTCCCCTGCACAGATAACTTCCTGCAACTCCCTCCGACACTATCCTGGTGAGGTTTTTTGTTTGTTTTCTGGGCCTCTTTCCTGTGTTGGATCTCCTTTTTCTCAGATACTGTGCTTTCCTCTTTCTTGGTTTATTCCTTTATTGTCCTTTATTGTGGGAACATAACTTCCCATCAATTCTTTGATTTTCAGCTCCTTCTAGCACCCCTGTCTGGCATCTCCCATTCCTGAGTCTTTCTAGGGTTCCCATGAATAAATTGGTTTGCTGCTTCTAGCTTACTCCTCACTTGTTCTTGCAGAGGGAAAAAACCGAAATCTAAGTCATTTGTAAGCTGTCCTTCTGTTTCTTATCTTCCAAGATTTTCTGGAACCCTCCTGTTCGCTGTCTCTCTTTTATTCCCCACATTTCTTGGTATTTAGTCTTTTAAAAGCTGCTTTATTGTACTTTGAGTGAGGTTTTTGAGAGGAAGCAGAGATGAATTGAAAGTCCAATTGATTTAGTTTAAGAATGTTTAATGAGGCATAACATACATAGAGCAATAATTGATTTTAGGTGGCATATTTTTTATGAACAAAAAAAAATTGTCCTGGCTTTGATTTAAAATTCAGGAGCTATCCCATAGCTTTCTTCTTCCAAGTATTTTTTGGGTAAGTTTTCTTAGAAATTCTTATTTGGAATGGGGGAGCATCAGGGACCACTACTTCTCATGATCAACTATCAGATAGAAACTCACAAACTAATGATATAAGTTGTTGTGATGGCTAAGATTGTGTGGCAACTTGGCTGGGACGTGATTCTCAGTGTTTTGGCAGTTGTATAATGTGATTGCTTCCCTTTTGAAATTTGATAAGTGATCACTCCCATGATGGAATCTGCTGAATGCTACCAGCGGGGACAGGGCCTGTGGCGGCTCATTGCCCCCTCTGCCTTTATCTTTCCACCCTCCACTGGCTACTTCCTTCCTGCTCACCTTGCCAAGGCTTTTGGCTTGTTCTGGATCCTGCAGCTGCCTCTTATTCATCTGACTTCCGGTTCTTGGGACTTGATCTGGCAGCTTACCCGCCAATCTTGGGATTCGTCGATCTTCACAGCCTGTGAGCAAGAGCCCTGCTCTCTGACCTGCCAATCTTGGGTTCACCAGCCCCTGCAGATATGTGAATCAGGAGAAATCTCTATCCTGATCCACAGACTTGGGATATTCCAGTCTCTACAATCGTGTGAGCTGTTTCCTTGATATAAATCTCTCTCTGTGTGTATATTTATATGCTTTAATAGTTTTGCTTCTCTAGAGAACGCAGCATAAGACACTTGTCTATTGCCACAATAATGCTGCATAATAAATAACCACAAAATCTCAGTGGCATGCAGTAACTGTTTATTGCTCACATGTATGGGAGCAGTTGCAGGTAGGCCAAGAGGCTACTGATTGGTTGAGGTGGGCTGGCTGGTGGCTGATCTAAGATGGCCTCATTTAGGGCGACTGGGGTAATTTGGCCCTTTTCCTTTCATCCTCCAGCAGGCTAGCTTGGGCATGTTCTCATGCCAATGATAGAGGCACAAGGCCTCTTGAGGCTTAGGCTCAAAAATGACAAACTCTCCACTTCTGCCACATTCTATTGGCCAAAGCAAGTTACAAGGCTAACCCAGACTTCAGGGTGGGGAAGTAGCCTCCAGCTTTTTGGTGAGAGCAACTGCAAAGTCACATGGCAATGGCTGTGGATATGGGGGAGAGTGTGTGTATGAACAATTGGGGTCATTAAAGCACTCAATGTATCATACTAACTGAAATCAGACATTTTCCACATGATGCCTGCCATTATAATGGAGTAGTTTACCCTTACAACCTGGCTTCTGCAAGGCCTTTTGCCTGTACGATGGCCCCTCTGAAATAGTACAACACATGGTGAAAACCTGCTGAGACGGAGTGAACTGACAGCTCTGACCTTCATCTTGTCTGCTGTCCCATGTCTCATAAATGGGTTCCTTGGGATTTAAAAAAAATCTAGGTGGTTGATGGGGCTGAAAGAAAAACCACCTGGGTCCTCGCCATCTGGGAATCTTTCAGTTTTTCCTTGTATGGCCTCCACGTTCCTGAGCTAGACCTTGCCTTTTTCATCTGGAACTAAACCAGGGGCCCCAGATCTCTGCTAGGGAAGGGCAGGCAGCTTATCTGATCATGGTTCGCCCTGGTAAGGAACGAGAATGGTCTGTTCTGCCTCTCCCTTTTACCCCCTGCATTCTCACTGGGTTACTCAGTGCTTTAACCCAAAGGAGTGACTTCAAGGGTGAGAATTTCAGGCTGGGCTTGTGCAGACATTCCTGGTCTTAAAACCCGACTCCCTTGTCCCACCCTCAAACACTTGGCTGGGTTTTCTTTCTTTAGATGAAGTGTTGGTCTTTTCATGAGCCCTGGTGGTGGTGCAGTGGTTAAGTGCTCGACTGCTAACCGAAAGGTAGATGATTTGAACCCACCAGACGCTCTGCAGGAGAAAGATGTGGCAGTCTGCTTTCGTAAAGATTATAGCCTTGGAAACCCTAACGGGCAGTTCTACTGTGTCCTATGTGGTCACTATGTGTCGAAATTGACTTGATAGCAATGGGTTTTATTGTTGTTATTGGTCTTTTCCAAGTGGAGCTGAGTGATCTTCAAAATGGAATCAAGGTCTGTGGCCCAGCCCGACCCAACCAAGCCTTGATCCAACAGTAAAGCGGGGATGTTAAGGGAAACTCCCACATGGGGATGCTCTGAGGTTTAGATGAGGTGATGTGTATTGTGAACTCTTGATAAATCCTAGGTAACATGCTTGGCTGCACACTGAAAGGATGGAGGTTTGAGTCCACCCAGAGGCACCTTGAAGAAAGGCCTGGAGGTCAACTTCTGAAAAATCAGCCACTGAAAATCCTGTGGAGCATAGTTCTGCTCTGACACACATGGGGTCACTGTGAGTCGGAGTTAACTTGATGGTTGGATTTTTTGATAAACCCAGCCTCCTGTTTTATTCCTGTAGCTGCCAGCTGGCCTCTGTCTCCCCTGCTCCTCCTGCAGTGCTCTCTAAAAGGCTGGCTCCAACCAGTTCCCCTGCTGTTCTCCGGATCTGGGATCTGGCTTGGGCTGCCCCTCTCTGCTTCGGCTCCTCAGGACAGAGTCCAGCCCTGACACACCTGCCAGGCATCTTAGCTGCTCCCAGCCCCCTCCGCCCCCTTGTAGGGTGGGCCAAACAGGTGGGGGGAGCACCTGCTCATTCCCAGGTGTCACCTGTGCACTGTCCTCATTGGGCTTTGACCCCGCTTGGTCTCTGTGGAAAGGAAGTGGCTGCCACTCTCCGTTCTGTCCCCTGCTGGGCTCTGGGCTTAGTCCTTGGAAAGTTTTCCCTCCTTGGAATCTCCTTCCAGTTCGAGGAAGAACGACCTGAAAGTTTATTTGTTAAGGAAGGTGTGGACCCTGAAAGGGTCATTGTCACTTGAAAACAGAGAGGAAAAGTCAGGCAGCATCTCGGCAGCCAAGCCCGTGACCAATCTGGGCGGAGCAAACGTCACTCAAGAAACCGCAGAAGCTCACTGGTTTGAGGGCGGTTGCTCCGGCATTAGCGAGATCTCCGGCAAACAACCTCCCCTCTAGGGGCCCCAGTTCCTTCCCCATGAAATGAGAGTTGGGGCCAGGTCATTATTTTGTAACCTGAACTAGGCTGCAGGCCCCTTAAACGCCTTCGATCTTTACTGAAGACACAGAAGTAAAGGAAGCAGGGAGGTTTCAGGCAGGCATGAGCCCGGAAGCAGGGCAACCGAGAGCAACCACTTTGGGGCTGAACTGTGAGGGAGGCCCGGCATGGGAGGGGGCCAGTGGCAGGTGGACAAGACCAGCCTGTGGCCCAGTCACCTCCAGGGCCCATCCGGTTCTAAATTCTATGACTGTATCTTTCAATCCAAACAGTGTTGACTTTTATTATTATCCATAACATTAAAAACAGCTATGATACATGATATGATCTATTAATCACTTAATAGGTGCCAGGTAGTATGTTAAGCTTGTACATGTCACTTCATTTTATTTTCATGCTTTCCTGGTGTTGTAGTGGTTAACTGCTATGGCTGCTAACCAAAAGGTTGGCAGTTTGAATACACCAAGCACTCCTTGGGAACTCTATGGGACAATTCTACTCTGTCCTATAGGGTTGCTATGAGTCAGAATTGACTCGACAGCAACAGGTTTGGTTTTCCCTACGAAGGAGTGATTAATAGTCCCATTTTACAGCTGAGTAAATAGGTAACTTGCCCCAATTCAATCCCTGATGGGATTTCCACGAGTCAGCCTCTGGAACACAAAGATGAGGGAAAATTGTCTCACAACCTGGAGTTGGCAGAGTGGGAGGATGGAGGTGACCAGGTGTGGGGGCTGTAATCCCAGGCCTGTTCTAAATGCCATAACCAGCTACCAATAGAGTGCTATAGAAGTTCCAAAGAGAATTCGGGAGCAACCCTGAGAGGCTTCCTGGAGGAGAAGGCATTTAAACTGCACCTTGAAGGGGAAGGATTTCAACGGGTGGAGAGGGAATTCTAGGCAGAGGGTGCAGCTTTCCTGGAATGCTAGATGGAAAGGATGTGGAGGGTGGGTGTGGTTGGGCCACATGAAGTTCCTGGAATATTTGCTACATAAACCTGCTGAAAAAAAAAAAACCTGTTGCATACATACACAGTGTGAAACCCTGGTGGCGTAGTGGTTAAGTGCTACGGCTGCTAACCAAAGGGTCAGCAGTTTGAATCCACCAGGCGCTCCTTGGAAACTCTATGGGGCAGTTCTACTCTGTCCTATAGGGTCGTTATAAGTCGGAATACACTCGACGGCACTGGGTTTTTGGTTTTTGGTACACGGTGTGAAGAGGAGAATGGTGAGATACAGGCTGAAAAGCTAGACTGAGGTCATATTGATGACAGCCTTGAATGCCAGGATAAGGAAAAGGCAATGGAAAGGGGACAGGGGACTGGAGAACAAGTTTTATGACTATTGAGAGCTGAAGAAAAAGTGGGAAAGCACTCAGATACTGACAATACCAAGCCACAGGTAATTTAAGTAGGGCTGAGAGAAACTTAAGAGAAAATCTAAAAATACTGTGTTTTTGTTTATTTATTTGTTTTGTTTTTCTGTGAAGCTGAATGTCCTTAGCCCAGAGATCTGAGCAAAAGTTCACAAACCAGGTAGGGAAGAGAAATGATCAACCTGGAGAAAACATCTAGCTCTCAGCCTGCACCGAGCAGCTGAAAATACTTGCTGATGACTAAAGACCTGGGTGCTTTACAGTTCCTGGTGGGGCGAGGCAGTTCACCTCAAAATTTCTCGGCTTTGACCTCCACTGGTCCCTGCTCCCTTATTCTCAGTAATAGCCATTTGCACTGCAGCTCAGCTGGGTGTCACCTGGAAAAGTCCCAGGTCCTGATGCCGCCGTGGCTGCAGCTTGAGCTTCAGAACTGCAGCAGAAGACCCACCAAGCCAACCAGCCCACGCAGAGGGAGAAGGGGGACTACTGCCCTGCCCCAGGCTTCTTGGGCTCCAGTCCTGCCTACTTCGTCACGCTTTTACCACATGATCTTGGGTAAGTCCCTGTCTCTCTCTGTGCAGCTGTGTCTCCACCACAACCC
This sequence comes from Elephas maximus indicus, assembly GCF_024166365.1. Classification (NCBI taxonomy): domain Eukaryota; kingdom Metazoa; phylum Chordata; class Mammalia; order Proboscidea; family Elephantidae; genus Elephas; species Elephas maximus. Next base: position 60,163,688 of record NC_064831.1, on the reverse strand, counting down.
CCTTGAGGGACCTGCACAGATCAACACTTCTAGAAACAGCTATTCTCGTTTCACCTTCGTAGTCACCATCACAGCTGAGCATGTTATACCTATTATTCAGTGCGTGTCTTCTTTACATCAACTCACTTTTTAAACAGATCAGTTCATGTCAGCGTGTGATTTCTGTAAATGGCGCGTCACTTGCTATAACCGATCCAAACGGCCTGGTGGATTCCAACTCATGGCGACCCCACGTGTTTCAGAATAGAACTGCGCTCCGCAGGGTGTTCAGCGGCTGTGGCCTTTGGGAAGTAGGTCACCACGGGTTTCTTCCGAGTCACTGGCTATAAGCAGACATTAAAGTTAAAAAAGTATAGTAAATATTCCTTCTTGTACCATCTAAGATCAGCATATGTCCCTGCCCATGGCATGCGTGGATCCCACATGGGGAAGCCTGATGCTGTCTCAGGCAGCGCTTCTCGGACACACAAACGTGCATAGGAAGCCCCTGGGGATCTAGGTAAATGCAGATTCCAATTCGCTAGGTCTGGGGCGGCGGGGGGCTGAGATTCTGGGTTTCCAGCACCTCCACCAGCTGCTGCCCAGTTGTCTCTGACTCATGGCCACCCCATGTGTGTCAGAATGTGCTTCTGAGGAATCCCTAGGTGGACAGGAACTAACAACCTTTCACTTAACAGCCAAGTGCTTAACCGTTTGCCCCACCCAGGGACTCCAATATTCAAGAAAAAAGAAAGCCTCTCTCCTATCCTGCCATTCTCATCACAGCCTGCCATGGGTCCATATCGTTTGCACAATGAAGCCCAAGGGTCACAAAACGTGCAGATCTGAATCTGTCCCTGTGTGGTTCTAGACCCCAGGTTTGCCCGTTTCTCCATGGATGAGGCTCCTTTGAGTCTATGAGGAACCGTAAATGTAGCACAGCCTTCTGTGTAGCTGTACTTGGCCCATGGAGCAACTCAGCGTCAGAAGGTTTGTGAGGCTGGAGCCCTGGGTCGGCAGTCGGAATCTGCCTGCTTTAGGGAGGGGAGGAAGGGTGTAAAGAGGAGACCCAGGAGGGTAAGCAGCCCAGCGGTTACAAGACCACATTGCCAGCTCTAGTGAAGGCAAGCCTGGCGAAGCCACCGCCAGCCTTTGCAGGACTTTAACATCCTCATGATACCAGCTTCCCGCGTGGAGTTCCCAGACCACGTCCACTGCTTGCCATGCCTTTTGTCACTTCAGTTCTCAAACAGCTCAGTGAGGCGGGTTTTGCTAGCTCCAGTTTTCACAGGAGGGGACCGACTGATTAAGCCTGAGCTGTTTGGGGTTCAAGTTCACATTTTTGCCACCAGGACCTGCTACCTGTTTCCTTTGAACTTAGAACAGCCCTGTAAGGTGGATGCCATCAGTTCTATCATGTGGATGCTGGAAATGAGGTTCAGGAGAGCGAAGGGACTCTTCCCAGCAGGTGGGTGGCTGAGCCAGGACCAAATGTTGGTCTCTACGTTCTGACCAGCGCTGGCACCCTTGTATTACATCAGAGATTCTTTAGGCTTATGTTGCTTTTATGTGTTCTGAAGGGCGTGCCTATCTTATAATTGAAACCAGCCTGGGGCGGGCATTGGGAGGCCTGGGCCTTACTGCTGCTGTTAGGTGCTGTTGAGTCAGTTTCTACTCAGTGACCTCATGTGACAGACCAGAATTGTCCCATAGGGTTTTCTAGGCTGTAATCTTTATGGAAGGAGTCCAGATGGTGCAGTGGTTAAGCACTCAGCTGCTAATCGAAAGGTTACAGTTCGAATCCACCAACCACTCCACTTCCATAAAGATTACAGCCTTGGAAACCTTATGGGGCAGCTCTACTCTGTCCTATGGGGTTGCTATGAGTTGGAATCAACTTGGTGACAAAGTTTTTTGTCTTTTTTAATCATTATGGAAGAAGATAGCCAGATCTGTTCTCCTGTGAAACCACTAGCTGGATTTGAACTGCCATCCTTTCAGTTAGCAGCCAAATGCTTAACTGCTGCTCCATTGGGGCTTCTTTATGGGCCTTAGTGGTCTTCAGATTTCTTCCAGCTCCTAGAGTACTGTTCTTTCTGTGCATTACAAATGTACTACATGTTTGTTGTGAACATTTTAAATAACATAGAAATATTTTCTTATTAGGTGCCGTCAAGTCAGTTTCAACTCATAGTGACCCTACGCACAAATAAGCCTGAGTTAACATGCTGAGAAGGCTGCATGGAAGATAACTGAGGCACCCCAGCCAACAGCTTGTCATTCACCAGATGCCTGAGTGAAGCTCTCCTGATCACCCAGCCCCAGCTGAGTCACCAGCTGACCACAGATATCCAAGCCAGCCCACACCAAAATGGTTCAACTGACTCCCAGGTTTGTGACAAGTAATGAATATTTGTGTTTTAAGCCACTAAGCTTCTGGATGATTTATTATATAGCAAAAGATTTACTATATAGCAAAAGCTAACAGGTAAACATATTTATTGAGAGACTACCTAAATGAACCTATATGTACGCTAGGGTTAGAAGAAATAGCTTTGCTCCCCCTGGAGGGCACAAGCAGTTAAGCACTCAACTACTAACTGAAAGATTAGTGGTTCAAACCCACCCAGGGGTTCCTCAGAGGAAAGACCTGGAGACCTGCTTCTGAAAGGTCACAGCCTTGAAAACCCTGTGGAGCACAGTTCTACTCTGACACATGAGGTCACCATGAGTTGGAATCAACTCAACTGTTGGCAACTGGTTGGTTAGTGCACAACACTGTTCAGTACCATGGACAGAGGCTCAAGCAATGATGTACCTTAGCCAAGCCATGCGTGTGTCCCACTACCAGTTTGTCAGTTTGTTGTGCTGTGGTGGTGGCTTGTGTCTTCTGTGCTACCGGAGGCTATGCCACCGGTATTTCAATACCAGTTGGGTCACCCATGGTGAACAGGTTTCAGCAGAGCTTCCAGACTAAGACAGGCTAGAAAGAAAGGCCTGGCGATCTACTTCAGAAAATTAGCCAGTGAAAATCTTATGGACCACAACAGAACATTGTCTGACTCACTTGCTTTAAGCATGTCATCAGAAGGGATCAATACCCAGAGGAAGACATCATGTTTGGTGAAGTGGAAGGCCAATGAGGGCATGGGAGACCCTTGGTGAGATGGATGGTCACAGTTGCCACAACAATGGACTCAAACATACTGGCGATTGTGAGGATGATACAGGACCAGGGAACATTTTGTTCTGTTGTATCTAACGTCACTTTGAGTCACAGTTGATTTGATGATTGAAAAAAAACAACCCACTGCCGTCGAGTTGATTCCGACTCAGAGCGACCCTGTAGGACAGAGTAGAACTGCTCGATAGAGTTTCCAAGGAGCACTTGGTGGATTCAGACTGCCCACCTCTTGGTTAGCAGCCGTAGCACTTAACCTCTATGCCACTAGGGTTTCTGATTTGATGGTAGCTAACAACAACTACAACAATGCATATGCCAGTCCCAGGGTAAGAGTGAGAATTGTGGCTGCCCTAGGAGAGCTCAGGGGCAGGGTAAAAGCTCAGTCATGTAAAAGAACATGACTGATACAGGTGCTAGTGAGTTTTGGCCAGGCTGCCTTTCACTCAGGAAACCCCTCAGTCCCAGACAAGCCGGGACTGTTGGTCACCCTGCTTCTCAAATTCAGGCAACTAGAGGGCGGCTGGGGGTGGAAGTCAGGAGAGTCAGGGGACTGAGTGAGTGGCTGCCTGGCCAAGACTCCCTGGAAGATAATTTTCGACTGTTTTCTAACTGCCTTCTCCAGCCTCTGTACCTGCCCTGGCTGACCGTTATTTCCCCGGGGAAAGTAAGGCTTTGTGTCAAGAGAGACTTGAGTCTATAATTTCCTAATAACAGTAATCTCTTGTTTTCAAACAGTGCCTAGACTTGGATAAATCCTTTCATACCCACGTATTACGTACCCTGGCTTGATCCTCGTAACCCTTTTTGAGGACAGCAGGGACTCCAGCTGCATTCCCGTTATCCAGCCCACCCGCTACAGGCATTTTCTCCCCTTTTATTCTCTGTGTGTGCGACCCAGGGTAAACAAGAGCAGCCAAAAAAGCCCCAGGGTGGGAGCCTGGAAGCCTGGACTCCCTGCTTCCTAAGACTCTTTTCTAACGAGGTAAGTGCTTTTGGCCCTCAGCATTCAGGTACATGAAATGAATTCTCTCACATTTGTGTTCAAATGAGAGGTCTGGACTCCAGTCTTAAACTCTTTTAAGCTCTGAATTTCTAGCAGTCTATGAAGACAGAAGGTCCCTGGGTGGCACAAATGGTTGTGCTTGACTACTAACTGAAAGGCTGTTGGTTTGAACCCACCCAGAGGTACCTCGGAAGAAAGGCCCAGCAATCTGCTTCTGAAAGATCACATCCTTGAAAACCCTATGGAGCAGTTCTACTCGGACACATACGGGGTTGCCTGAGTTGGAATCAACTTGACAGAGAGGGGTTTTGGTATGAAGGTAGAGAAGACTGAGGTTTCTGGTCTGTTGTATGGAGTGCAATTTGAAGTGCCTCCCTGGACCACTGCATGTCTTTCTGGTATTCGTGTGGGTAGGGCCTGCAAAGTGAGTGATGTGGGTGGCAAGTCCCATTTGCGTCCTAGGGGCTAGGTCGAGGGACTGCCTGGGGGATTCTAGGTCTCATGTGACCCGTTCATGGCAAGGACAGGAGCTTCGGGATGTCAGGGTGGATTGCAGCCTAGACCTCGCTTGCCTCTTGAACACTCTCCATCTCTCCTCTGCTTTCGTCTATACATCAGCCTCCATCTCTCAGGCCAGCTTTCTCCATGAAGCTGGAGTCACAGCTTCCCAGCTTCAGCCCCCCAAAGGAAGGGGCTCTTCCTTGATTTCATTTGGAAAAGAATCTCTGACTGGCCTGGCGTGGGTCACATGCTCAGGCAGAACCACATGCTTGGGGTTAGGAAGGAACAATTCGCAACGGAAAAGAAGCCACTACCAGGAGATGAGAGAGGTGGAGTGGATGAGCAGGTGGCACTCGCTGCAGGGCTATCTTTCCTGTTTGGGGATGAGGAGCAGATCCAGAGGGATGGATTACACATTCTGAGCTTTGATAACCAGGAAGCAGGAGCTGGGATTTGAACCTGGGCAGGTGCCCTGGTGGCACAATGTTTTAAGCCCTCTGCTGCTAAGCAAAAGGTTGGCAGTTCAAACCTACCCCGTGGCTCCATAGGAGACAGACCTGGTGATCTGCTCCTGTAAAGATTATAGCCTAGAAAGCCCTATGGAGCAGTTTCACTCTGGCACGCTGGGCCTCTATGAGTAGAAAACCAACTGGACAGCATCTAACAACAGCTCTAAAGCTTTCAGCCTCTCCACTGCAGATCCCTCCCTACACCTGTTCACGTACGGTGGCAGGGGATGAACCACATGCCTTTTTTGGGTCAGACAAAGGCCTGGACTTTGGGACTGCAGGAAGTGGGGGACAACTGTGCCTCAGAGCTTCTTTGTAAGCCAGAACCATCCATAGGGAAGAGCCCTGGGCTGGGGGTCAGGAGGCCTGGGTGTTAGTCTTGGCTCTACCGCTGCCTTGCTGTGTGACTCGAAAAAGTCACTTTCCCTCTCTGGATTTCAGCATCTTACCTGCCAAATGAGACGATCATCTCTGAGTCCCTCCACAGGCATGAAGGGAACTAATGGGATAATTCTGTGAATGAGCTTTCAAAAGCTGAAAAGCCCACACAGATGTGAGGATTATTCTTAGGACCCTGGGCCCCACAGGATTAGCTGAAATTTATGACAACAGGAGGGATGGGGGTGAGCAGAGTTGTCCAGATGTTTAGCAGCCATGCTCAAATAACGCAGCACAACCTGCTTTCCAGGGTGGCCCCCTGATTATTTATGGCGGGCCACTCATGCTGGGCTTCCTGGAGCTTCCTTGGGCTCCATCTCACCTCCCTCCCAGCTGCCCTGGGTGAGGAGGTCAGGACTCCTTTCCTGCAGTGTGCGAGGCTGGCCGTGTGGTTCTGATTTCTTCTCTCTCTCCCTCAGGCCAAGAAATGAGGACACTGAACCACTTCTTCTCGGGCCGGCTGTATCTTGCCTGTTTATTTATTGTTTCTTGGGGGAGGAAGCACAGTCTGTTGGAACTGGGACAGATCAGAGGCCGCCATATAATTCCAAAGGGTGGAGGGAAGCACGTGAAAAGAGGATTCGGCTGGCAGAAGCTGTTGGGAAACCTTGGGTAAAGTGCGCCTCAGCAATTTTGCTTTTAAACTCTAGGACCTCTCAGAGCCTTTGATACACTCATGAGGTTTGCTAGTCATCAAGAAGGAGATGTAGTAGAAACATTTTGCAATTATTTTGGGCCAGACTCCACCCCCTCCCTTCCAGAGCATTTCTGGGACAAGTGTCCCATGATCTAGTGTCGTGCCCCGATTTCACAGGTGAGGACATGGAGGCTCAGAAAGGGGAGGTCAGGTGGAGCAGAGACCTGTTTCCTGTCTCCTGCTCCAGGGCTCCTTTCACATCACCGCCCTGCTTGCACACACCCACACCTCCCCCAAGAAACTCTCTCCTGCCTCCATAAAAGGCTAGCTTGTCTTCCAACTTGGAGGTGCCATTGGGTCCCTTAGGAAGCAGACAATGTGTGTTTTCTTTGTAAACTACCCAAGATGAGGGAGCATGTGAATATGAGTGGGAGTCCTTGGGTGATACAAATGGTTAATGCCCTTGGCTGCTAGCCGAAAATTTGGAGGTTCAAGTCCACCCAGAGATGCCTTGGAAGAAAGGCCTGGCAATCTACTGCTGAAAAACGAGCCTCTGAAAACCCTGTGGAGCACAGCTCTGCTCTGACACACATGGGGTCACCATGAGTTGGAATCGACTAGAGGGCAACGGCTTTGGTTTTGGAGTGTGAGTGTGATTGGGAATGCCGGGTGTGGGGTCAATGTCTGGTTTTCATCTTCCATGCGGGCCAGACAAGAGGGAGTGAAGTGAGAAGACCTGAGGGTAGAAATGGGCACTCCTCATGGGCCATCGGCTGCAAATGGCTGTTCACTCAGCAGCTACTCTGTGAGGGCCTGGCCAGGCACAGGTCAACTCGAAGAGCTCCCCAGGAGCTTGCCCAGTGGGTAGCATTCTCAGGCCCAAAGAGCAGCAGCTGGTGATGGGGGCTCTGTGGTTTGTGCTCCTGAGCATGAGAGTCACAAGCACCAGAATTAAGGACCTGCTGAGCCCCAGGTTCTGTTCTAGCAGCTTTGCATGTATTTACTCATCTAGTTCTCACTTCAGCTCTGTGATGCAGGTACTGTGACTGTCGTCCCAATGTTTCAGAGCAGGAAAACAAGGAAAGCTCCTCCCAGGACACAGGGCTCATAAGCAGTAGAGCTGGGGTGGATTTCTCCTCAGCAGCCTGCCTGTAGAGCTCACACTTTCACATGACAGTGCTCTCCACCCCTATGGAGTAGTAGAGTTTGGAAAATTCTGCTCTGATTGGTTTCGCAATTCATGGAGCCACTCATAAAATCAAAATATCAGAGCTGGAACAAACCTCTGAGATCATTTTATCCATCCTCTCATTACAACTGATGAAGGACAGGCCCCGGTCTGTACGGCAATTGGATGGCCAAAGCACAACTTTTGGCCATATTAGACTCAGTGGAACTTCCTGGCAACAGTGGGAGGCCCCTTGTCTTGGAGTCAAACTCCAGCCACCTCGCCTCCTTCCCTATGGCACCCCCAAGCCCAACCCCTCACCCCCGTCACATTTGGCAACCTGGACAGTGTTGGTTGAGTTCCACACACACATGACCCCCCAAGCACCACCTCCCCACCTCCATGCCCATCTGTTGATCCAACTTGAAATAGAAAAAGAAAAAGGCAACCACAATTGAAATTCTTTAAAATGATTTTTGTGATTAAATACTAGCTGCCGTCAAATTGATTCCAATGAATAGCGATCCCTTGTGTGTTATAGTAGACTTGTGCTCCGTAGGGGTTTCAATGGCTGTGATCTTTTGGAAGTAGGTTGCCAGACCTTTCTTCCAAGGTGCCTCTGTGTAGACTTGAACCTCCAACCTTTCTGTTAGCAGCTAAGTGTTAACTGTTTACACCATCTAGGCACTTGTGATCAAATAACCTCCCCAAAATATCAAAAAGTATTAAAATACCTACTTCAATATCCTTTATTCACTAAGCTTCTTTCTAATTCAATAAACAGGATTTTAGGGCTTTCCCCTCACCCCCTTCTGCACCCCTTCCCCATCTCCACTGCAGTGGGTATGGCTGCTTCTAATATAGCTCAGAGTAAGCCTGCAGATTCATGGACCTTTAATCTTGCTGACCACATGCTGAGAAGAATAAAAGCAATTCTGTTTAGGAAACCAAGGGCCAAACTCAGTGGGAAATGAGCTGTTTGGGGGAGCTCATCCCTTGTTTTGACCAAGGAGGCCATGTGGGCTTTATGGGCTGCCCTTGAAGGCCCAAGACGCCTTGGGGCCAAGGTGGGAAAGGAAGAAAGAGGCTTCATTGGGGTTCCTTGCCCTTGATGCTCTTGCTTCTCTCCTTGCAGCACAGAAATCAGCTCCAATCCAGGCTGCCTGTGGATCAGAGCTAATCTGGATGTAATTCCCTGCCCAGCTCCATGCACCCTTAAAAAAAAAAAAAAAATACAGATTAAAGGGTTATATAAATGCAATTTCCTAATTAATCGGTGCAAATCCAGCTACTTCAGGGGACACAGATTTAGCTTCTATGTGAGGGGTTTTCTCCTTTGAGCTCAGTCTGTAAAATGCAAATTCTGCTCTTAGGATCTCTAATGCTGATGGCTGTGGGGTGGCCGAAACCAAAACCAAACCCATTGCTGTTGAGTGGATTCTGACTCACAGCCACCCTATAGGACAGAGTAGAGCTGCCCCATAGGGTTTCCAAGGAGCAGCTGGTAGATTTGAACTGCCGACCTTTTGGTTAGCCACCAACCACTTAACCACCGCGCCACCAGGGCTCTTGCACAGAGAATAGAATACACGAATTCAGGAAGGGTGTGGTCTTCCCTGGCTTTTCAGTCCCCCTTTCCTCACTGCCCCACCAAACCACCCCAAAGGCCTGAATGAGGACAACTCAAGTCGATGACTGATCCTACAGGAGGTCAGTGAGGAAGCACATTTTACGACAGTATCAACGATGACGATGGCAGTATAAGAATTATTATAATACCACGATGACGACACACCAGCTGTGCTGTGTACTTTGTTTTACTGTGTCCTTAATAATACGCCTAAGAGGGGATACCAATTTTAGTCCCATTTTTTGGATGAGGAGACTAAGACTTCAAAGAGTTTGAATAAACCAAACCAAACCTGTGGCCGTAGAGTCAATTCTGACTCATAGCAGTGGCCCTATAGACAGAGGAGAGCTGCCCCATAGAACCCAAGGCTGTAATCTTTGTGGGAGCAGACTGCCATAGCTTTCTCCCTTGGATCGGCTGGAGGGTTTGAACCACTGACTTTTCAGTTAGCAACTGAGCACTTATCCACTGTGCCACCAGGGCTCCTTGCCTTATATGGCATAGGTTTCCTAAGATTTGCTGACGGTTCCCTTCCTCCCTTTGCTCCTTATGGCTCTTCCCCATTGTGTGTGTGTGTTTGCAGGGATGTGCACCTACCCAGATTCTTGTGTGCACAGACACGCGCCCCCAACCCTCCAAGCACACATGCAGGCGCACACATGTTGGCCTCATATCTCATTGTACGTGTGCTCTTGACTACTAACACCAGTGTGCTCACATACCCGCCTGCTCATGGGAGAAACAAACCCCACTGAGAAGGAGCCACAGAAAGGAGAGGGAATAGGACGGGTTTGAGGATATTTTCTAAGCTGAATGATTTTATTTATTTCCAACCCATACCATGTTACCACTGAAGTGAATGGGGGTTGCTGGTTACAGGACCCTGAAGGACTTGGCTTTAAATGAGTGACCCAGAAGCTCAGCCTCTTGTGCAGAAGTGAGAACCCTACCGGAATTAGGGAGCTGCTTTTTTCTCTGAATCACTCCCTAATGTTTCTTAGGCCTAGAGTGTGACCTCTGACCTCATCTATGATCTCTGACTTCATCTATGGCCTCTCACCTCATTACAACCTCAGGCATCCCCTGGTCCTCAATTTCCTTATGTGAAAATTGAATAAGAAACAAACAAAAACCACACCCTATACCTTGCTTGTCTATCTCAAAGGGCTATCACGAGGCTGAAAGGAGGAACTACACAGGAGAAAGGTTTGCAAACAAAAACTGGGATGGGTGGGGGTGGGGCTGAGAGGAAGGAGTGCACAGAGAAGGAGCTCTTTTGAAAACTGAGACTGGGCAAAGTCAAAGTCTCTCCCTTGTCCATGACCCTCTGTCATGTTAGCCATGCCACGGCGGGGATCGCCCGAGCCACAGGGGAAACCACTGAGCGCTGTCACTTTAAAAGTAGAGTGAAGTGCTCATTAGCTGGGCTATTTTTTCAGGTGTGTTCTAATTGTCCTAATTAACTCTAAGGTAGATTTTAGCACTCCAGCCTCCATTGCTGCCTTCAAATGCCAAAACAAATCTTGCCATAATTACCAGCAATCCTTTTCATTACCGGCTGCCTAATTACCCTATTAATAGCACATCCTAAGAGACAGTCTTTGCTTGGCAGGCAAATATTTGTTTTTAAACGAGCAAACACAAAGACAAACTGCTCTGTTTGCAGAAGGATTCCAAAATGCAAAACGGTTTATATTCATGGAAAAAATAATAATCCGAGAAAAAGGAAGTGCTTGAGTAACTAAAGAAAAAAATGTGTTTTGTTCTTCCCTGACTCCAGTCTTTCTTTGCTGGGGGAGCTGGGTGCTAGAAGGGTTCTTTAAGATGTTTCTGTGATGGGAACTTGGATGTCTTCTCAGATTGGGGCTAAGCTTGGTGAGAGAAGAAAAGGTGAGAACAACACCCTGAACACCCTATGAAGTAATGTTAGCGTTGGAAGGAATTGTATACCACCTTGAGGCCAGCAGCTCCCACACCTGGCTGATCGCCAGTCATTTAACGGAGGGTGGGAGAGAATTGCTCAAAATGCAGGTTTGCAGGCCTGTTGGTAGGTTGGTTGGTTTTTGCAAACCTCTCCAGTAAATTCTCATGAGGGTTCAAGTTTGGGACACACTGATCTTCTAATCCAACCTCCGCCCCCCACCTTTTAACAAAAAAAGGAAAGGAGTGATAAATGACAGGCCATAGTGAATAAGGAGCCGTGGTGGCATAGTGGTTAATTGCTCAGCTGCTAACCAAAAGATTGGTAGGTTGAACCTACCAGCCACTCCTCAGGAGAAAGATGTGGCAGTCTGCTCCTGTAAAGATTACAGTCTTGGAAACCATGTGGGGCAGTTCTACTCTGTCCTATAGGGTCAGTAGGAGTTGGAATCAACTGAACAGCGACAGGTATAACGAATACATGATGGAGGCGAGAGTAGAGCCAGGTAAGCCTCGAGAGTCAAAACATGCTTAATTCAACCTCCATATTTAGTTTTTTTTTTTTTATTTCAAAATTAACACCACCATACTAATAGTGACAAATTCAAGCCATTCGGAAGTATATTGTTGAAGTGACAATACATAAAAGTTCTCACCTACCCACCCCACGCCCACTCCAGCCCGTTTTTGCCTTGCAGTGTATATGAACACACAGTTGCCTTTTCCTTTTTTAAAAACAAGAATAGGTCATACTATCTATTAGGTTGAACCGTATGAAATTGCTGACATACGAGTGCTCTATAACCTACAAGATGGCAATGTCATGTGGTTGAATCTAAGATACTGTTCTACAAGTTGCATGCTTTTAAATACCTACTAAGCACCGTCGGAATCAACCTGACAGTAACAGGTTTGGGTTTTTGGTTTGAAGTACTGCATATGAAGGAGGTTCCGTGATGTAACCGTGCTAATAAACAACACTGCACAGAACAGATGCAGAAACTGCCGCAGAGCCTGGCCCTGCCCTCTGGGGCTCTCTGCCTCCATGATCTGGCTCACCGTTCCAGGCTGGACTGGGTCCTACTTGCTCTGTGAGCCCTCTCCTGATTGTGCCAAGCTTCGCTGATGTCCCTGCTTCTCGAGGCTCCTCAAATTTGTTTTTATTATAAAAGCAGCACTGCCCAGTCCTGTGCCATCCCTATGATTGATTGTAGGTTGGACTGTTGTGATACATACGGTTTTCATTGGTTGGTTTTTTGAAGTAGATTGCCAGGCTTTTCTTCCTAGTTCATCTTAGTCTGGAAGTTCCGATGAAACCTGTTCAGCCTCATAGCAACACACAAACTCCCGCTGACAGACAAGCGGTGGCTATGTGTGAGGTGCGTTGGTCAGGAATAGAACCCGAGTCTCCCACTTGGAAGGTGAGAATTATACCACTAAACCACCAGTGCTTATGGTGGGATTGTAGTGATTTTAATTTTCTTATTCGTGATTGCTTTTACTTTCCAAATGTTTTATGATGAGTGTGTGTTCCTTTAACAACTACAAAAAAAGTCATACAATTGGTATTTGTTTTAGAGCAAGGGTCAGGCAAATGTTTTCTCTAAAGGGCCACATAGTAAATAACTGAGGCTTTGTGGGCCACACAGTTTCTGTCATGATTACCCCACTCTGCTGTTGTGACATGAAGTAGCCGTAGACCACACGTAAACGAATTGGGTGGCTGCGTCAACAGTCTATAGTTTGCTGATTGGAGCCGTAGAGTAAGGTTGAGTGTTGGGCTAAGTGTATTGGCCGTTTTTCTAATTGTTCAATTCTTAGCATATTCATTTTTTTTCCTAAAAAGAGTAACATATGCCCCTTACATAAAATTTGTAAGCAGAAAGGTAGGATAATGCATAGAGGACCCCTTAGTCTCCAAAGCTATACCAAAGCACATTGGCTCACATTCTAAACAATTTACTGAGTTGGAATTCTCATAACATAAAATTATAAAACTACTAATTTTCAGGTGAACAGTTTAGTGGCATGTAGCACACGCACGATGTGGTGGGACCACCACTTCTATCTCGCTCCAGAACATTCTCATTGCTCCAAGGTGAGACCCTGGGCCCATTAAAAGCTGCTGCCTATTCCCCCTTCTCCACACGCCCGGCAACCACGGCTGTGTTCTGTGTCTGTGGATTTGCCTACTCCGGATCTTTCCTATAAATAGAATCATACCGCATGTGAGCTTTTGTGTCTGCCTTCTTTCAATTACCATAACGTCTTCAAGGTTTATCCATGTAGCGGCAAGTATTGGTCCTTCTTTCCTTTTTATGACTAAGTAATATTCCATCGTGTGTATATACTACAATATCTTTATCCGTTACGTTACACTGGGTTTCCTACATTACATTAGATTAGATTATACCCACAGGTATCTTGTTGTTATTCTTGTTGATAGTTGCTGTCGCATCGGTTCCGACTCACAACTACCCTATGTACAACAGAACGAAACAGTACCAGGTCCTCCACCGTCCTCAAAATCTTTTCTGTGTTTGAGCCCATTGTTGCAGTCACTGTGTCAATCTGTCTCATTGAGGATTTTCCTCTTTTTCATTGACCCTCTACTTTACCAAGCATGATGTCCTTCTCAAGGCACTGGTCTGTCCTGATTACATGTCCAAAGTATTTGAGACGAAGTCTTGCCATCATTGTTTCTAAGGAGCATTCTAGCTGTATTTCTTCCAAAACAGATTTGTTCATTCTTCTGGCAGTCCATGGTGTATTCAATATTCTTTGCCAACACCGTAACTCAAATGCAGCAAATCTTCTTTGGTCTTCCTTATTCATTGTCCAGCTTTCATGTGCACATAAGATGACTGAAAATACCATGGCTAGGGTCAGGCACACCTTAGTTCTCAAAGTGACATCTTTGCTTTTTAACACTTTAAAGAGATCTTTTTTAGGAGATTTGCCCAATGCAATACGTCATTTGATTTCTTGACTGCTGCTTTCGTGGGCATTGATTGTGGACCCTTGACAATGTCAATATTTTCTCCATTTATCACAATGTTGCTTATTGACCCAGTTGTGAGAATTTTTGTTTTCTTCTATGTTAAGGTATAATCTATACTGAAGCTGTAGTCTCTGATCTTCATCAGTAAGTGCTTCAAGTCCTCTTCACTTTCAGCAAGCCAAGGTTGTGTCATGTGCATATTGCATGTTAAAGAGTCTTCTTCCAAGCCTGATGCTGCGTTCTTCTTCATATAGTCCAGTTTCTCAGATTATGTGCTCAGCATACAGATTGAGTAAGTATGGTGAAAGGATATAACCCTGACGCACACCTTTCCTCACTTTAAGCCATGCAGTATCCCCTTGTTCTGTTTGAATGACTGCCTCTTGGTCTGTGTATAGTTTCGTTACGAGCACAATTAAGTGTCCTAGAATTCCCATTCTTTGCAGCGTCATCCATAATTTGTTATAATCAATATAGTCGAATGCCTTTGCATAGTCAGTAAAACACAGGTAAACATCTTTCTGGTATTCTCTGCTTTCAGCCAGGATCCATCTGACATCAGCAATGATATCCCTGGTTCCATGTCCTCTTCTGAATCCTGCTTGAATTTCTAGCAGTTCTCTGTTGATGACCTGTTGCGGTTGTTTTTGAATTGTCTTCAGCAAAATTTTACTTTTATGTGATATTATGACATTGTTAGATAATTTCTGCATTCTGTTGGATCACCTTTCTTTGGAATAGGCACAAATATGGATTTTTCCCAGTTGGTTGGCCAGGTAGCTGTCTTCCAAATTTCTTGGCATAGAGGAGTGAGTACTTCCAGGGCTGCATTTGTTTGTTCCAACATCTCAATTGGTATTCATCAATTCCTGGAGCCTTGGTTTTTGCCAATGCCTTCAGAGCAGCTTGGACTTCTTCCTTTAATACCGTTCATTGGTTCTTGATCATAAGCTACCTCCTTAAATGGTTGAATGTCGACCATTGTATTTATTTATTTATTTTGTTCCAGTGACTCTGTATTCCTTCCATCTTCTTTTGGTGCTTCCTGCATTGTTCAATATTTTGCCGATAGATTACTTCAATATTGAAACTTGCGGCTTGAGTTTTTTCTTCAGTTCTTTCAGCTTGAGAAATGCTGAGTGCGTTCTTTCCTTTTGGTTTTCTAACCCAGGTGTTTGCACATTTCATTATAATATTTACTTTGTCTTGTTGAACTGCGCTTTGAAATCTTTTGTTCAGCATTTTTACTTCATCATTTCTTCTGTTCGCTTTGGCTACTCTATGTTCACGAGCAAGTTTCAGAGTCTCTTCTGGCATCCATTTTGGTCTTTTCTTTGTTTCCTGTCTTTTTAATGACCTTTTGCTTTCTTTATGTATGATGTCCTTGATGTCATCCCACAACTCGTCTGATCTTCAGTCATCAGTGTGCAGTGGGTCAGTTCTATCCTGGAGATGGTCTCTAAATTCAAGTGGGATGTATACTCAAGGGTGTACTTCGGTTTCACATGAACTTGTTTTAATTTTCTTCGTCTTCAACTTCAACTTGCATATGAGCAATTGACGGTTTGTTCTACAGTCGGCCCTGGCCTTGTTCTGATTGATGATATTGAGCTTCTCCATCGTCCCTTCCCACAGATGTAATCGATTTGTTTCCTGTATTTTCCTTCTGGCGAGGTCCACGTGTATGGTCATTGTTTACATTGTTGAAAAAGGGTATTTCCGATGAATAAGTCATTGGTCTTACAAAATTCTATCATGGGATCCCTGGCGTCATTTCTATCAACAAGGTCGTATCTTCCAACTACTGATCTTTCTTTTTTGTTTCCAACTTTCACATTCCCATCGCCAGTAATTATGAATGCATCCTGATTGCATGTTTGGTCAATTTTAGTTGGCAAAAATTGGTAAAAAAAAAAAAAAAAAACTTCAATTTCTTCATCTTTGGCATTAGTGGCTGGTGCAGAAATTTGAATGATATCCGTACAGGTATAGGGGTTAGGATTCTTACACATATTTTGTGGTGGACACAATTCAATCCATAGCACAATCCTTTCCATTGTGTGTGTGTGTGTGTCTCTCTCTCTCTATATATGTTCTCATTTATTTAACTGTTTCCCTACTGGTGGATCTTTAGATTGCTTCTGATTTGTTGTTATCACAAAGAGCATTGCACTCACTATCTTTGTATGTGTTTTGTGGGGGGCATGTAAGAGCTTCATTTTGTAGGTGAGGAGTCTGAGGCCTAAGGAGGTAGAGTGACTTGTTTTTGTTCACAAGCTATTTAGGTACAGTGTTGAGAGTAGAGCAGGGCCTCTGGCTCCTACTTCTGGGATTCAGATGTCACCATACTTTTTCTTCCTGGAGGAGGAAGCAGTGTTGTTTGCTCCTATGGGCAGCACGCTGCAACACCCGGTGACCAGAGACAGGGAGCCATCTGCTGGGTTGCTCCATAGCAGCGTGGGGCCTCTCCCCGCCCGCCACAGGACTCTCGCAGACACAAAGGCTGCTCCCCAGAAAGGCCTCTGTGCAGGCGGCCCTGCAAATCCTCAGCACAAGGGGCTTGGCCAAGAAACATGCAATGCTGGAGGAAAAACACCAACTGGGGAGTGCGGCAGGAGACCTGGATTCTGCCCCCAGCTCACTACGGGACCACAGGCACGCCTTCTCAGGGACACTTCCCTCTGAGTTACCTGGTCCCTGCTGGGAGGGCTTCCTCACCTCCTAGAACTGAGGCTGCCTCTGGTTTATCTGGTCTGAGGACTCCACCTCAGGCATCAAGAAGTGCCACGCTCTGTAGCTCAGCTCTTTAGAAAGGTCCGTAACCAAATCTGAGGAGATCAGGCCACAGTGTGCTCATGGCCTAAGGCCCTGCCCAGGTGGGACCCGTGTGGAACAAAAGATCTGCCATATTTCTCTCCTCCTCTCCTTCTGAAGCCTTTCCCAACCATTCCAGCTAGACATGGGCACCCACCTCCTCAAAGAGTTAGGCATGGCTGTCAGCTCTACCACCTACTAGGACATCCTTGGGCAAGATACTTAATTTTTCTCAGTCTTAGTTTTCTTATCTGTTAAATGTACTTATGCCATGGTTTTTTGTGAGTACACGTGGAAAGAACCCAGAATAGTAAACACACACTACCATTAATAATGTTAATTAATCACTAATGATTATTATTCATTATTACTGTTACCCAGCATGGGACACTAAGTCCTGGGGGTGAGGCCTCCTCATCAGGAAGGCTGCTGAGCTTGGAGGTACAAGACCTGGCACTGGCTTGTGGCTCAGCCACAACGAGCCGGATTGCTATGGATTGCAAGTCTCTTCTCTAATCCTATCTTCTGTTTCCTCACCTGTAAAATGGGGAGAGTAATACCTGTCTGGCCAGCAGGTACCAAAAGTACTGGAGGATCAAAGGAGAGAACAGAAGAGGCATCACTGCAAACTGTGAAGGGCTCTAGACGTGAAATGGAAGACGAAGCTGGTGATGACAAATCTCTCCCTTGGCCCCCAAAAACCAACCCCCTTGGTGGGTGGGAAAAGGTGCCTTTTTCATTGCTTCTCCTTCCATTAGAGAAGGGCTTGAGGCCTGTGGGTTTTGCTTCCAAGCTTGCCGAAGCCCAAGTGAGCTATGAGGCCTGGTGTCTGTGTGTGTGTGTGTGCGTGTGTATGTGTGTGTGTGTGTGTGCTGGCGTGGAGGGAGTGTGGACCCACGGGGAGGGGTTGAGAGAGGAGGGATGCATCAATAGATCAAGAAAGGAAAGATGGTGGCAAGGAAAACCATTCAGATGATGCCTGCATTTGACAAGGGCAGCAGGAGGGGCTGGCAGGTTGGGGTTAGATCTAGAGGATCAGTTTATGGTGCCAGGAAAGCGTGTTAAATTCTCATCACTTGGACTTACACACATACTCACACATGCACACATTCTCTCACACACATTCTCACTCACACCCACACAGGCACACACACTCAGACACACAGTCACACACAATTCTTATACACCCTCACACACATACTCATACTCACACACAATATACTCACACACACACTCACATACATACACACTGAGCCCAAAGTGTCCAGACCAAGTTCTGGCCTCTGACTATCAGTTAGAAGGACTTCGACCAATCAAACGCTTTGTGCCATAAATGGGAAAATGAGGCTCAGGGAAGGCGACAACCACGTGGTCCCATAGTGAGCTGGAGGCAGAATTCAGGGCTCCTGCCCTCCCTCCCCCATACAGTGTTTGTCCCCAGCACTGTGTGTTTCTTGGCCAAACCCCTGTGCCCAAGGTTTGCAGAGCAGCCTTGGTGTTTGCAGGAGCTTGGTGACTGGAGGAGAGGCCTCCAGGCCACTGAGGACTGGCCCTGCAGGTGGCTCTCTGTGACTCCAGCTACCGGGCTCCATGGCATGCTGCCCAATCTCACAGCAGCATTGGCCAGCGCTCTGTGGTTTGAGTAGCCTGTCTGGGCCAGATGTCACAGTCAGGTATGGCCCAGCCTGTGCCCCAGGTCCTCCGCTTGTATGGCCAGCTGACCCGTCCCTCACAGCAAGCCTGCGGCCTCAGCAGGACACAGTCTGTGCTCGCTGCCCACTTACCCATGTGGCTGCCCAAAGGGGCTCTGGCCGCCAGGCGTGGAGAGTGTCAGGGTGCTTTGGGTACCCCAGGTTTACACTTTGTCACTGCCTGAGGCTGAATTCCGTGTGCCGGGAGCAACACCGCCCTCCTGGACCCTCATTTTTGCCCCCTTTGCACCACGACTTCTCCTCCAGCCTAGTGCCGGGGGGAGCTGTTTAAAACAAGCTCC
This sequence comes from Elephas maximus indicus, assembly GCF_024166365.1. Classification (NCBI taxonomy): domain Eukaryota; kingdom Metazoa; phylum Chordata; class Mammalia; order Proboscidea; family Elephantidae; genus Elephas; species Elephas maximus. The sequence goes on along the minus strand of NC_064831.1, from coordinate 60,144,911 downwards.
AGCCACGCATCTGAAGGCGATGTGTGACAAATTGTAAAACAGCATGTCATGTTGATGCTGACTGACAAGTGCCGTGGGGAGAGCGATAGAACGCACAGCTGCAGCGGGGCCTGGGATCACACATGACAGTGAGTGCGCCCATTGGCTCCTGCGCCCCACGTGCGTGTCTGTGAACGCAGCGCTGCCCCTGCATGACCGCCATGCCCTCTGGACAGCTCTCACCAGTAGATCTGAGTAGGTTGGCCTGGTCAGGCCTGGTTCATTGGCAGCCAGTTAGCTGAAGAGGGGAGAGGGAAAGAAGGAGGAAGGAAAGAAGAAGACAAGGAAGATGGGAGAGGAATAGCAAAAGAGGCAAATTGGAAACCAACACTACCTGAGTCTTAGATGATTAAGTGTGTGTGGGGGTGGGGGGCAGACGTTACTCAGAGACAGAGATAAATCGCTATAGTGACACAGATTCAGAGACATGGAGAGAGAGAGGAAAAAGAGGAAGAAGAAGAAATGAGAGAGAAACAGAGGGAGACAGGGGGACAGAGAGGCCCAAAGGGAGGGAGAAGAGGGGCAGGGTGGTTGGATTTTAGGGAACCACCCTTTGACATCCCCTGAGAACAAAGTCTCCAGACCCAGTGAGCCGGTGCCACGGCTGTATTCCCTCCGAGGTGGATCAGGCCCCCCCGCCAGGCACAACAGTGGCCATTTTAATGAACCCAGATGGAGGTCCTTACCGCCTAAAGATCCATCAGGATTGATTGGCAGTAATTGTTCTTCCCAGCCCAAGAGCCACTAGGTGATTTAAAACCCGATTGAGGGGGAGAGAGAGAGAGAGAGAGAGGACGATGTGAAGCCCCAAGCTGAGAGCCCAGGAGCAACTCTGCCCCATGACCCATGGGGGCCAGCTCAGGCCTCGCCCCATCCCCTACCATTTGTCAGGACACCAGGGGCGTCTGTGGACGTGTCTCATGGGAATAAACAAGTCTGTGTATTCCAAAGTATCTTTGAGTCCAGGAGCCACCGTTGGTCATGCTGATTTATTAAGAAGGTAGAAGAGCTGACTACCCTATTTGACCATCACTTTATCTAGGGAGAAATTTCAACAGGGTTTGGCAGCCTGGGGGGCGGGGAGGGGCATGACTACCTGGGATCTCGTCCCAGTCTAGTCCTGCCTCCACGTGCAATGGAGCCCCTTCCTGCTCTAAGCCTCAGTTTCCTCATCTGTACCAGGATGAGGTCTGTGTGTGGCAGGTGAGCTCAGGGTCCTCAGGGGTCAGTTGGAAGACAGACAATGCTGAGTCACAGGTTAAGCTGGCTATAGGTCCCCTTTTACAGGACAGTCCTGCCACCAAGAGTGCCTCCCCCAGCACTCCTGGTTCCCTTTCCTTGTATTTCTGGCTGACGCAAGTCAATGCAGAGCAAAGAACCCTGAAGAGGATGGACTTCAGGGGTTATTAACTAAATGTGGTATATGCTCTTAGACGGTCAAGACTGCGTGTGGCCTCTGAAATCAGACAGACTTGAATTTGAACCCCAGTGCTGCTACTTCCTACCTGCCTGAACTCAGGGGGCTGAGCTAATGTCTCATAGCCTCAGCATTCTTGTCTGTGTGGTTGTGTGCCATGGAGTCGATCCCGACTCGTAGCAACCCTGTGGGACAGACTAGAACTCCCCCATAGGGTTTCCTAGGCTGTCGTCTTGGTAAGAACAGATCACCAGGTCTTTTCTCCCGTGCAGCAGCTGGGTGAGTCCAAACCACCAACCTTTTGGTTAGCAGCAGAGGACTTAGTCATTGAGCCTCCAGGGCTCCTTTTCTGACCTGTAAATGAGGATGACATTATGCTTAAATTATAAGGCGGTTGTGAGGATTAAATGGGATAATGTAAGCCAAGTACTTAGCACAGTGCCAGGCATAGTGAAAATTCTCTGTAAGTGCTCTCTCTCTGTTAGAACTTTTTTTAAAAAGCCCATGGGTGTGAATATATGCACATATTCAAAAATCAGTGAATACATTTATACATAAAAAAAAAAAAAAAAACCCAAACTCGTTGCCATCAAGTCATTTCTGACTCATGGTGACTCCGTGTGTCACAGGGTGGAACTGCTCCGCAGGGTTTTCTTGGCTGTAATCTTTACAAAACTAATGGCCAGGACTTTCTCCTGAGGAGCTGTTGGGTACATTCAAACTGCCAACCTTTAGGTAAGTAACCAAGCACTCAAGCGTTTGCACCGGCCAGGGACCTTACATTTACACATAAGCAAACAAACAAAATCCATTTCCATCAAGTTGATTCCAACTCCTAGTGACCCTATAAGACAGAGTATCACTGCCCCTGTAGAGTTTCCAAGGAGCAGCTGGTGGATCTGAACTGCTGACCTTTTGGCTAGCAGCCTAGCTCTTAGCCTCTGCGCCACCAGGGCTCCACATTTATACACAGCATGTCAGAAATCCTGACACTTCAGAGAGAGATACAGCAAAAGTTCACGTTTGCCCTCCTCTATTCTTCACCTCTTTCCACAAGTGCTCGCTGCTAGGAGTTTGTATTCTTACGGGATCTCACAAGCATTTATATACATACACGTAAATATAGAAATGCATGGTTTGTTTATTTTTGCAAAGCAGTGTATGTATTATTTTGCAACCTGCTTTTTGCTTAACAATATGTCTTTGCAGCTATCTTCATATTTTACATATAAATTTATCCCATTAGAAGAAATATTGTGGAGTCTTCTACAGAACGGAGGTATCAGAGCAGCTTCCCCTCTGTTGATGCTCATTTACTTTGTCTCTTTTCTTTTTTCCTTTTTCCCTTGCTATGGAAATGCGATGAACATTTTAGAGATACTGCTTTGTGTATACGTGCAAGTATTTCTCTAGGATGGCTACCGAACGTCTTCTGGGTTAAAGAGGGTGTACCTTTGAAAATATGATCGATGATGCCAAGTTTCCTTCCAGCATCGAGATTCCCGTTTACGCCCTCATTTATATGTCTGAGAAAACCATCTCTTCATTCCCTCTCCAGCCCTGCTGTCGAGTGGATTCCAACTCAGAGTAACCCTGTAGGACAGCATAGAACTGTCCCACAGACTTTCCTAGGCTGTAAGCTACGGAAGCAGACTGCCACATCTTTCTCCCGCAGAGCAGCTGGTGAGTTCAAACCATCCACATTTTGGTTTGACAGCTGAGCGCTTTAACCGCTGCACCACCAGGGCTCCTTTTTCATGGCTTACTGACCGCTTATTTTTCTTTTTCTGTGAATGTCCCTTTCACATTCCTTGCTCGTTTTTCTATTACATTGTCTGTTTTTATATTGATTTGTAAGAGTAATGTACATACATAGGATATTATTTCTTTGTCTTTTATTCATATGGCAATATTTTCTCCTAGTCTGTCTCTTGTCTTTTAAATTGTCCTTTGTCATTTTTAGGCCATTTTTATGTGGTCCAATTTATCAGTTGCCATTGCGTCTTAAGTCTTTTTAAAGATATAGTCCTTATGTGAGATTATATTTTCTTCTAATATTTTTGTTTCATTTATTATATTTAGCTCTTTGATCCATTTGGAATTTTTTTGGGTGGTGTGGTGTGCAGTAAGGAACTTACTTTTACATTTTGCCCTAGTGGTTACTCTGTTTTTCCAACACCATTTATCGAGTAGTCTGTACTTTTCTCAAGGAGCCCTGGTGGTATAGTGGTTAAGCACTTGTCTGCTAACTGAAGGGTCGGGAGTTCGACCCCACCAGCTGCTCTGTGGGAGAAAGATATGGCTGTCTCTTTCCTTAAAGATTTATTGCCTTGGAAACTCAATGGGGCAGTTCTACTCTGTCCTGTAGGTCACTGTAAGTCAGAATCAACTCAGCTGTACTCAACAGCAGCCACATTTCTCATACAATAAAATACCATTTATACATGGATTGCAAACTGGCAGATCTCAGGGCAGACCTAACTCATTTTTTTTTAGTTTAATTTTATTTATTATTTTGAATAATAATAATAGAGTCATGTATTTCAAATTTTAAAAGGTACAGAAGGATAGTCCAGCACAGATCACTGGCTGACCACCAAAATCAGCTCTTCCTTGATATTTCCCAGCCTCCCTTGCAGTTAGGCATAGTCATGTGACTGAGTTCCAGCCAATGGAATGTAAGCAGAGATGTATGCCTCTTTCCCTGGCCCATAAAAACTCTCCCTGCCTGCTCCTTCATCTGTGCCTCCTTTCACATAGGCTGAGTGATGATGAGTATGCTTTGAAGTCTTGTGTTACAGATGGCAGACACCATTAGCCTGGGCTGTCAAATAATCCTGCTTGTCTAAAATAACAACTCTGAATGATTAGATGAGCAATAAAATAATTTCTATTGTGATTGAACCAGGAGATATGACAGTGTACATTTTATAACAATTTAGCTTACTCTTATTAAAGCATATTCTTAATGGAAGACCCGTTAATTATGTCCCCTGTTGTTGCAGGAGGAGCCCTGGCGGTGCAATGGGTAAGCACTCTGTGGAAGAAAGATGTGACTGTCTGCTTCATAAAGATTACAGCCTTGGAAACCCTGTGGGGCCATTCTACTCTCCCCTATAGGGTCACTGTAAGTTGGAATCAACTCGATGGTAATGCGTTTTTTTGGGTTATTGTTGTTAGTTGTTGTTGAGTTGGCCCCTAACTCACAGTGACCCCATATGTTACAGAATAGAACTGCTTCATAGGGTTTTCATAACTGTAATCTTTACAAAAATCCTCACAACTGGACCAATAAGCAACATCATGATAAACAGGGGACAGATTGAAGTTGTCAAGGATTTCATTTTACTTGGATCAATAATCAATGCTCATGCAGTTAAGAAATCAAACAATGCATTGCATTGGGCAAATCTGCAAAAGACCTCTTTAAAGTGTTAAAAAGCAAAGATATCACTTTGAGAACTAAGGTGCGCCTGACTCAAGCCATGGTGTTTTCATTGGCCTCGTATGTGTGCGAATGCTGGACAATGAATAAGGAAGACCAAAGAAGAATTGATGCCTTTGAATTATGGTGTTGGCGAAGAATTTTGAATACACCATGGACTGCCAGAAGAAGAAGCAAATCTGCCTTGGAAGAAGTACAGCCAGAATGCTCCTTAGAAGAAATTATGGCGGGACTTACCAATACAGTGAGGTATCAAAATGTCTCTCATACTTTGGACGTGCTATCAGGAGCAACCAGTCCCTGGAGAAGGACATTATGCTTGGTACTTTACTTGGTAAAGTAGAGGATCAGTGAAAAAGAGGAAGACCTTCAACGAGATAGATTGACACATTGACTGCAGCAATGGTCTCAAGCATAACAACAACTGTGAGAATGGTGCAGGACTGGGCGGTGTTTCATTCTCTTGTACGTATGGTTGTTATGAGTTGGAACCAGCTCAATGGCACCTAACAACAACGACCACTGCATGATGTACCATTATTTATTTCATCAGCCTCCTACTGATGGACATTGGGCTATTTCCAGTCTTTTTCATTATAAACCTTGCTTGCTGAAAGTGAAGAGGACTTGAAACACTTACTAATGAAGATCAAAGACCACTGCTTTTGGTATGGATTGCATCTCAACATAAAGAAAACAAAAGTTCTCACAATTGGACCAATGAGCAACATCATGATAAATGGAGAAAACACTGAAATTGTCAAGGATTTCATTTTGCTTGGATCCATAATCAATATTCAAAAGCATCTCTCAAGAAATCAAAAGATGCATTGCATTGGGCAAATCTACTGCAAAAGTCCTCCTTAAACTGTTGAAAAGCAAAGATGTCACCTTGAAGACTAAAGTGCACCTGACCCAAGCCATGATGTTTTCAATTGCCTCATATGCATTCAAAAACTGGGCGATGAATAAGGAAGACTGAAAAAGAATTCATGCCTTTGAATTGTGGTGTTGGCTAAGAATATTGAAGATACCATAGACTGCTGAAAGAACAAACAAATCTGTCTTGGAAGAAGTACAACCAGAATGTTCCTTAGAAGCAAGAATGGTGACTATGTCCCACATACTTTGGACATGTTATCAGGAGGGATCAGTCCCTGGAGAAGGACATCATGTTTGGTAGAGTAGAGGGTCAGTGAAGGAGAAGAAGCTCCCCCAATGAGATGGGTTGACACAGTGGATGCAACAATGGGTTCAAGCATAGCAACGATTTTGAGGTTGTCACAGGACAGGGCAGTGTTTTGTTCTGTTGTACGTGGGGTCACTATGAGTCAGAATTGATTTGATGGCACCTAACAACAGTGACAAAGTTAGTTCTCACATACGTAAAGCATTTAGACTTTTTTTTTATCCTATTAGCTAAAAACATTGACAAATTGAGAAAACTCATTTTTTTAGCCTGAAAATTTTTTTACCTTTAAAATTTTTTTTTATTTTGGCAAAGATATACACAACAAAAATACACCCATTCAATAATTTCTACATGTACGGGTCACTGACAGTGGTTACATACTTCACTTTGTGTCACCATTCTCCCCTATTTCTGCCCAGATTATTTCACCATTTCATGTATGCCGTTTCACGTATACCATTTCACATATAAAGTTCTCATGTGTGTTTTAGAGTTACTGTTGTCCATTTAATCTCATATAGATAATTCTTAAAAAGAGCACAATGCTCAAGATGAACATTCTTTATTAAGTGAGCTACGTTGTTGTTTAAAGATGACTTCATGGGATAGTTTCGGTTCAAGGCTTAAAAGTTGTTTCCAGGTGTGGTGTGATGGATCGTTTTTATAATGCCTTTCTTGCCATCGTCTTGTAACTCCCACCAAATGGTTGGGTGAGACTATGCAAATAAGGTGTTGTGGCTCTCCAAGGAGATTGGACAGCTTGTTAAGAATGCAAATAAGGTGTATGGGACCCCTATGGGTGTGGGACCATCGAAATAAGGTGTATGGAACACTAATGAGGGGATTGGTCAGTTTTGTCATCCTGCTAGGCTTAAAACAGAGCCAATCCCAGAGGAGCGGGGCACCTACTACCACCAAGCAAGAAGAGCTAGGAGTGGAGTGCATCATTTCAACCTGGGATCCCTGCATTGAGAACCTCCTAGATCCATGAAACAGATGGAAGACAGTAAGAGATGGCAGCTCCAGAAGGTAGGAATCAGGAGACTGGTGCAAGGCAGCTGTTGTGGGTCCTCCTGACCCACGGAGTGAGAAAGCTGAGCACCTTTAGGCTTGGGGCTTACTGGCTGAGTGGGGTACTTCCGGGCACTTATTGGTAGAGCTAAGAGAGCTTTGTAACACTTGCACAAGCAGGGCAGGGGCCAAAGGGCCAGAGAGAGGCCTGCCTGTGGGCATGGCTGAGAAGACTCTGTCCTGATGAAAGAACTGTATCATGAGTCATTTCTGATCCTGAATTGTAACCTGTTACTTCCCTAATAAACCCCATAGTCATGAGTATTGTCTGTGAGTTCTGTGTGGCCATTGTAGTAAATTATTGAACCCAGCAGAGATGTAGAGAGTGCCGTAGAATGGAAAGTTGGTGTCAGAATTGGTACGAAGGTTGGAGGGTGGAGGCATGTCTGATCTCCTCCTCATAGGAACCAGCCTTGGGCTGTTGATCTTTATTCCCATTCCCCCTTGTGAAGTTGGAGGTGGTCAGATGCCGCTGCCACGCCATTTTTACATCAGGCAATAGATTTGGGGGCTCCTCCAGTCCCATTGTACAGATCTCGATTATTTTTGCTCCTTGGGAAACATGGGGGATCTGGCAACACTGAGCCCATGTCCTGTTAATCAACAATTGCTTGTCCTTCGAAGAGAACTTGTGCACCCCAGATCGCTGCATGGTTATATACCTGGCTGCCCTCTCGCAGCACTGCCTGGCCCCTACAGGCATCTGGTTTGGAGCCCCTGTAGCAACAACTACATCTACGTGCATGCGCATCTATGGGAAGCCCACCACATGTGGCTGTCCAGATCGGCTGGCCTCGCCTGTCTCTGGACCCTCATGTGCTTGCTCAGTGGAGGGTCCCATCTGAGTTACTCTTGCTCATATCCTAGCACCACCTGCCATCTCAGCCTCCCTTGGATTGAGGACCAGGCTCTGGCGTGTCCCCCTCGCACTGGCCATGAAGCCTGCCCTGAGCAGACCACAAGGGTGCTGCTGGTTTTTGGCCCACTTCCAGGCTCAGTGGACATGTCCCGAGCCGCCAGGCATAGATTTGACTTCTGCAACAGCTGCTCATAGGATGACACGCTCTGAAAGTACAGAGGATATAACACCCTGTGTGGCAAACTCTGACCAATAAAAGAGAAGGTGGGAGGGAGACAACAAATACAGTCCCTTTATTTCTTCCCTGCTGATGGGCTATTCCAAGGAGCAGAGGTTCCAAACAGCCCCTCTAGGTACATCCAGCCTATCTCCTTTTTTTTTGTTTGTTTGTAATATTGTGTTACCTCAGTAATGCACAATCCTGCATTTGTTTTTCCTCCTTCCCTGCCTTGCTTTTCTTTTGCCCTCGCTCTCACTGCCCTGGGATTGTACCCTTGTCCATTAAAGCATTAGCATGTAAGCTTTGTCTCTGGCTCTCCTTTCTGGGGAAACTGGAATAAGAAAACGTCTATATTCCAGAAGAATATTAAACACATAGACTTGAGTTCCAACAAGGAATTTGGCAAATTCACTCACGATGTCTTTCCTTTCTTCTACAAACATTATGTTAGAGTCTAAGCCATCATAAGAAAACCCATAAGAGAAATTTGGGCTAGATCGGGATTTCCCAAATACTTACACTGTTGGCCTAGGAGCCATGTATATTATAAAAACTACAGTAATGAGGAAAAGGAGGAGGTGGGGAGACCTAGAGGTGGGGAGTTGAGATGTAAAGGAAACTGGGCAGAGAAATGGCAATAGGCTGTATGATCTTGTCTTTCCTGTCCATGGACCAAGGTTTGGGAAGAAACTCAGAGCTGTTGATGAGTTAGATGTACTTCTGACTGGTGAAGGGGTGTGCACAGTAAGTGTGACTTAAAAAGAGCACTGCTAACCTTTGGAGGGTCCCTAGTGCCATGCCACAGGGCTCTCTTTTAAGTGCTGATGAGTTTATATTTCCATTAATGAAGTCCATGAAGACATAGACGAACTGCTTGCCACATTCTCAGGTGAATTTGGGAAGGATAGTAAACACATTGGGGGAGATATAGGATGCAGGAGGAAAGACAGGATGGCAGCCTAGATTGAAGGGGCACATCCAACAAGATAAATTTTAATAAGGATAACTATATGGGCCTATATTTGGGGCCCCAAAGGCAACTACACAAATCCTTGGTACACATCCAAAATGGATGGAGTGGTGGGAGGTTAGTCAGCTGTTAGTTCAGCACAGAGCATCACGTGGTGTGTCTGAGAACAGAGAAAGTGGGATTGGGTAGCACCAAGAGAAGCACAGGATTCACACCTGGGAGCAGAGAGGCCTGTGTGGCCTGCATTGTGCAGCTGACATTGGGGGATCCCTGCCCTGGGCCTGCCCCATGGGAAGCAGAGCAGAAAAAGAGGCCTGCTTCTGCAGGAGGGGCTGCCTGGGAGGGAGAGTTTCCTCATGTTCGAGGTCAGAATTCTGAACAACTTTTCACCTGGACAGCTGGTTCTGCAGGGTAGAATTAATTAACTAATTAATTATTTCAACAGATACTAATTGAGCTTCACCTTGGGCCATTCATGGGCTAAGTGCTGGGGCAACACAGTGAACAAGACAGACAAGTCCGTGTCTCCATGGAGTTATGGTCTTGTGTGGATGACAGTTACTGATGAAAAAATCTTGAGTGCCATGACTTTTACAAAGATGTCCAGGGTGCTCTGGGGGCATAGAACAGGGACCTAGACTCGCTGAGGTCGTAATGAATGGTGTCGCTTACGTCCATCATGGCTGCTGGAAGGTTGTAATTAACCAGCTTGCTCCACATTGTTTTTCTGAGAAAATGATCCTGAGTTCCTGTGTACTTTCACATCCAGGCCTTACTGCAGCTGAGAGTGGTCATGCTTCTGGTGGCTGGAGGGGATGGGGCTAGAGCCAATGTCAAGGGCTCAGGTTAGCCCCAGCTTTGCCACAAACTCCCTATACAGCCCCAGGCAAGTGTAAATAGAGGCTCCTCAGTCCTATAGATTTCTATTCTGTGATTTTGATATTTTATGTTAAACACCCACACACATGAGTACACTTGTGCATACATGTTGAAGTCCATGTCCAGGCCTCAGTCCTGTGGACAACCAACCCTCCTCGCTTCCGTTGCCTTCACCAACCACTTACAACTGCAACCACCCTGTGGCTCAGAGGGTCAGGATTCTGCATCTGCTAGCTCCAGAGACCCCTCGGGCATTTGCCCAGTGCTTTCAGGGCACAGAGAGATAGCGAGCCAGAAGCAAAGTTTCCACAAGGTGACATCCAGGCCTGCTCATGGAACAGAACCGAAAAGTCAAATTCATGGAGTTTGGGGAGGAAGCTTCATGTAAAGCTCACTCCTTCCGAAGGGTTTACCCTGAGGATCTGAAATGCGTATAAGAGGGTTCAGCTTGTATGTGGAAGGGTTGCCCGACTCCCTGGTGCACTTATTTCTGAGGCCGGTGCCCTTTGGGATCAACCATGACATGAGTTCATTGGATTCTGCCCCTGGAACCTTCTCAGAGAGCTGCTTCTGGGAAAGTCTGCTGACCTCAGGTCCCCAGCAGAGCCAGGGCCTTCAGCAGAAGCCTGTTTGCCTTCTCTGTTTGTGACAGTCCTTGGGGAAGTTTCTGGCCTTCTCTGAGGGAAGGATACAGGGAAACTGACGGACATTCTCCTCTTCCTGCCCCAGGTGGAGGCAGCAGGATCTGCTGTGATGCTCAAATTTCTTCCATCCTAAAAAAAAAAAAAGCGAAACTCTCCATCTTCATGTCTCTCCCCCATTACTACTCTATTTCTCTCCTTTCTTAGTCAAACTTCTGCAGAGTTGTCTACCCTAAAGGTCTTCCCTTCTATAACCCCACTCACCCCTTGGCCTGCCACTACCTGGCCTCCATCCCATCACTCCAGTAAATGCAACACCAGGGTCTCCGACAACTTCCTGTGGTCAGATACGTGGGAAGTTTTTCCATTCTTGTTCTCCTGGACCTCTCATCTGCATTTGTCTCTGTCGGCCACCTGCTTTAAAAGCTTCTTCTCCTGGTTTGGACAACATGAGTCTCTACTGATCTCTCTACCTCTCAGATCACTTTTCAATCCCCTTTCACACTCTCCTTTTCCACAGACCAATGCTTTCAACTCTGATTTCTATTACATCATGTTGTCATCGTGCATTTACATGTTTGGCTCTCCCACTGGGCTGCATTCATTTCAACCTTCCTGGTAATTAGCACAGGAACTCAAAATACCTTGCTTATTGTTCATGAATGAACACATGAGTGGACACACTTGGCCCTACTCATGAAGTTTTGAATTATGAAAGAGGGTGGAACCCGATGCCAATATTGAAGGTGACAGCTTACTCACACGTGAAGTCCTCAAGCACTTTCTTGAGTAGTGTGAAAAAACTTCCAGGAGGACGTGATGGAACTGGGAGAGGGAAGAAGGTAACCTGAGTAGAACCAGGCTAGTACCATGGCTCAGTCCTGATAGATTGCTTGTTCTTTTCAGAATCTGAGTTTTCTATTATATCCAGTTAATCACAGTTAAGAAAGGAAGGGTAAAGACGAGCACAACAGAGGATCCTTAGAAGAAAGGAATGTGGTAAGATGAAGAAGGAGGGAGGGAAACTTAGGCAGAGAGAGGGTCACTGAGAGGGAGAAAAGAAGAATAGATTAGAGAGGGGAGAGAGGAATAAGCTTGTACGTCGGAAGCTGTGTCTACTAAAGTGCATTTATATGCCATAATTGTGAGAACAAAACTGTTTAATGGCATACAAGGATTCTGGATGTAATCGTAACTTGGCTGTTGGCTCAGTCTTCGTTGTTCTTCAACTTTTTTTTATTCTTATAGCAACAGAAGTCTTTCTTATGTGGACTGGTCAGAGCCATCTTCTGGGCCGAGTGGATTGCTTCCTTCTCTGGGCTCTTGGTACATTTTCTTTCTTCTGATATAGACCTGGCTGTACCATGTCACCAGTTATCTCTTTGCCCATCTGTCTCTTTCTGTAGAATGTCGGGCCCTATTTATTGCTATATCTCTGACTGCTAATGCATGCCTGGCACCTAGTAGGTGCTTAGCGTACTGCATTTTTTTTTTTTTTGTGGATAAAGGAATGAATGAATGAAAAGTCACAGACTTTGCCCTCAAGGGACTTACACTTTCCCTGGGGATATGAAACAAAATGACACAAGATCTACTAGAATCAGTTGCTGGCTTTGTGTATCGTTAGCCATCGTGCCTAACACCAGCGGTGCACAGCTTTCCTGCTTTACTTCCTACCAATCCCTCTATCGTAGAAGCTGGGTCCCCTTGTGAAAGAAACCGAAGCTCAAGATGACATTTCTGTGCTCAGTGGCCTTTTGTTACTACATTTTTCATCTACAATAAATTCTAAGTCATGGAAAATTAGAGTTGGATTAATGGAAGTAAATGTTGTTTAAAGCTACAGCTTTTCAATGCCCAGTGCATACTGTTCTCTCAGCAATTAACCTAAGAATTTAAATGATCTGTTTTTGGGTCTGCCTTGGCGAGCTAGTGGACAGTGAGCCCGTCATGGGATTTTCATTTTCTTTTTCTAAGATTGATTATGAGCATCCATTCTGGAGCCAGACTTCCTACGTTTAAATCTAGCTCTACCGTTTACTGGCTGTGGGACCTTGGTTTCTTCCTTGGTAAATTGGTAAAAAATTGGGATCGTGATAGTACCCGTCTATAGGTCTGTCCCACCACTTCTCTGTCACTTTGCTGTACCTTGGCAACTTGCATGTTGCTATAATGCTGGGAATTATGCCATGGGTATTTCAAATACCAGTGCGGTTGCTCATGCTAGAGAGGTTTCAGCAGAACTTCCAGACTAAGACAGACTAGGAAGAAAGACTTGGCAATCTACTTGTGAAAATTAGCCAGTGAAAACCCTATGGATCATAAAATATTGTCCAGGACTTCAACTTGCTTACTTTGGGATGCATCACCAGGGAGGGACCCATCAATGGAGAAAGACATTATGTTTGATAAAGTGAAGAGCCAGCAAGGTGACCAAAACCCTCAATGAGATGGACTGACACAACTACATCAGCAATGGACTCAAATGTCCCAACAGGGATGAAGATGGCGCAGGCCCGGGCGATGCTCCGTTCTGTTCTGCCTGGGGTCGCCACGAGTCAGAGCCAATCCGCTGGCACCTAACAACATCCGCCCGTCAGGAGGGTTACGTGAACTAATACTCAAAAAGCCTTGAAAGCAATACCTGACAGAGAGCAATATTATCTTCATCTTTCTATCCCCAGAATCCAATGGAATGTCTTTCACCCAGTAGGTCTTCAGTAAGCATTTGTTCACATGAAAACATAAATATATAATATATATTACTTCTATTCAGAGTTGAAAATTATAATAATGCTGTTAGACATAAAACCAAAACCATTGCCATCCAGCCGATTCCAACTTGTAGCAACGCTATAGGACAGGGTAGACCTGCCCCACAGGGTTTCCAAGGCTGTAATCTTTACCAAAGCAGACCGCCACATCTCTCTCGTGGAGCGGCTGATGAGTTCGAACTGCCAATCTTTGGGTGAGCAGCTGAACGCTTAACCACTGTGCCACCAGGGCTCCTTCTGTTAGACAGAGGATTTATAAATTCAACAATAATATGCGAGGACAGGAAAAATTGTTAGTTGTCAAGGAATTGGAAATACACATTATTGCTCTGACTACAACACAAGCAAACAAGACCATTAATTCCAGGATCTGAGATATATCCCAAGAACAGATATGGCTGCAGATGGCTGATGGGGGATTTCTGAGTGAGGTGCAGAATTGCAATCCTATTGCATTCACTTGGACTACTGCTGCGCCCTGGGCTCTGTGCAGGCTCCTGGAAGTCAGTGGGGAGAGAGATCTTCGAGGACAGGTCCCCTGGGGAGGCCTCCTGGTAGCAATAAACAGTGTGGGCTGTGCACTCTAGGGAGAAAGGAGAGACCCTTATGCAGGCTGGCCTAAGTCACGGAGCTGACGTTAAGGATACCCGTGTGTAAGGATGCAGTGAGGGAGATGAAGATTTCTTGGCTTCCAGGAATAACCACCTCACCACAGCCCCATTGTCTTCAGGGATCAGCTAATTTTATCTCCTCCCTTAGAAACAGAGCTGGCAAATTTTCACTTCAAGCTCCACAACTCATATGACTGTTGCTTTCTCTGGGTATTCATGTTTTTCTTCTGACCTCCCTGGTGGATTCTCCAACACGTTCGCCTTTAAAACTCCAGAGGGGGAAAGTCTGATTGGCCTCCCTAGTCCTTATTTCCCCCTGGTCTGTACATTGGCTGACTCCAGGCACCCCTGTCTCCCCTACTGAGGTTTGGTGGAGGAAGACCCTTACTCAAGACACAGACACGAGTGCTTTCCTCGAGAGGGGTGGTGGGTGAGGGGTAGGTTCCCCGAAGGGACAATGTACACGGTTGACACGTCTGGTCTAGTCAGCATTGTCTGGTGGGTGGGTTCAGGAGAGAACATACAGAAGGTGCAGGGTGGTTTCCTGGTGCTGCTGTGACTAGGATCACAAATTGGGTGACTTACAAGAACAGAAGTTACTTGTCTCACAGTTCTGGAGGCTAGGGGCCCAAAATCAGGGCATCAGCCATGTTGATTCCTTCTGAGGGCTCTGAGAATCTGGCCCATGCCTCTCTCCTAGCTTCTGGTGACTGCCAGCGATCCTTGGCTTGTAGATGAATCACTACAGTTCTTTTCCGCCATCTTTCTGTGACGGCCTTCCGTCTGTCTCTCTGTGTGCCTTTTCTCCTCTTTTATAAGGTGAAAAAAAAAAAGGTTTTTTTTAAGGACATCATGCATATTGGATTAGGAGCCACTCTACTCTGGTATGATCTCATGTTAATTGATAACATCTTCAAAGGCCCTATTTCCAAACAAGGTCACATTCACAGGTACCAGGGGCTAGGACTTCAGCCCTAGCCCCTAATTTGGGGGATATAGTTCAATCCCTAACAAGTGGTATGAGGAAGTTTTCGTGTCAAGAATCCCTGTCCTATTCTTTCTCCAGCTCTCTGGTGTCTGTCAGCACTCTGAGGGCAAGCACTCTGGGTTGCCTCAGCATCGTTCTCTCTGGAGAAGAGATAGCTCCGTGCCTCTGCTATGGCTGCCTCACTGTCTCCCTCTGAACTCGGGCTGGTGTCTCTGATTTGAGGATGTGGGGCACCCAGAGGCCCATGGCTGCAGTTTGCCTGCCCACCTCAGGCCTTGTGCTGCCTCAGCTCTCTCCAGTGACACAAAGCAC
This sequence comes from Elephas maximus indicus, assembly GCF_024166365.1. NCBI lineage: Eukaryota > Metazoa > Chordata > Mammalia > Proboscidea > Elephantidae > Elephas > Elephas maximus. The sequence continues at coordinate 60,129,493 of NC_064831.1, read as the reverse complement.
GAGGGTTTCCGTGGAGAATTCAGTCTGCGAACAGCGCAGTGTGCTGTCAGCAGGCTCCACTCAGGTGCGCCTTCACAGCAGCCGCTTGGGGTGGGAGGGGTTCATTGCCAACCCTGACAAGCCCCAGGAAGCGTCGTCTCATGGCTCATGGTGTTTCTTCCTCCTTCCCTCCCTCCCCACAAAACACGCACAGATCTTACAGTCTCATCTTTCCGCTCACCTTCGACAAGTGGGGGGGCGGGGGGGAGAAAAAAACCCACAAAATATTTCCACTTTAATTGTCACGGGGAGAGCATGGCATGCTGGTTTGCCTGCCTGTGTGATAATGAGTCTGCAGGCTTCTTCCACTCCACCAGTACGTTAGGGTAGGGACCTAGTCGGCGGGGGAAGCCGTTACAGTGACGCCTTCCCACCTGCCGCACCCAGAGGCATTCGATCATATCCACTTTGACTTTAAGAGGGTGTGTGTGGGGCGGGGGGTGGGTGTGACTGAGGTCCACCTTTCTTGGATCAGCGTCCTGGATGGGCTCCATTCCTTTCATCTCAGAGTCCTCAGGGCGGGAGGACCCTTGTGTAATACAGCAGATCTGGGCCGGAGCACCCTCGCCCCACTGTCAGCAATCATGCTGTTGGCTGAGAAGGGACCCAGGGAAGCAGCTGGTGGGGGAGAAGGAAGTACCCTCCTTCCCATCCTGTGCAGAAAATCTGGGGCTTAAGCTAAGCAAGTGGGGTTGTCCCTGCCTGCCTTCCATACTCACTTTCAGATTGTACGTTGGGTTGGATAGCGTTCCCCCAAAATTCATGTCCACCCGGAAGCTGTGAACGTGACCTTATTTGCAATAGGGTCTTATCTTGATTCTGCTCCGTAGCAGGCTGTTTCTCACTAGCCGGGACCTGGTTTTAGAGATAAATATATATATGTATCTCAAGGAGTAATCAAGTTAAGATGAGGTCATGCTGGATTAGTGGGCCCTAATCCAGTCACTGATGTTCTTAATAAGAAGAGAGAAATGTGCACACAGAGATACAGGGGAACGCCATATGACAATGAAGGCAGAAACTGGAGTGGTACAGCTAGCTGCAAGCCAAGGAATGCCAAGAATCGCTGGAATCACCAGAAGCTAGGAAAGAGGCATGGAGCACATTTTTCCAACCCTACTGACACCTTGATTTTGGATAAGTGGCCTCCTCACCTGTGAGGGAATGAATTTCTCTTGCTTTAAGTCACCCAGTTTATGGCAATTTGTTACAGCAACTGGAGGAAACCGATACAGATCGCTATTATGGTTTAATTTCCCTTCCATGTCACTGTTCCTGTTCTTTGAAACATGAAGTCCAACATTCATTTGTGCTGTCATTTATTCACCAAGCATGTATCTTGTACCTAGTGTACCAGGCACTGAGCTAGGCATGAGGAGTCATACCCTCCTATGTTCACTGTCTAGTGGAGAAGGGTCACGCCAGCTAGCAATGTCACTCAGGTGATGGGGCTAGAGTGGAGATGGGGGGGTGCCCTTGAAGCACCACAGAGGGTCACTTACTCAGCCTCCGGTGACGAGGGTCAGGGAAGGCTTCCCAGCAGAGGTTCCACGGGCTGAGTCTTGAAGAACTGGTGGAGGCTAAGGTGTGGACCACACCTTAGAAACCACTTGGCACTGGAGCCCAATCCCGGCCTCTCTGCTTGTGTGGAGTCTGTAGAAATGCCTGAGAACCAGAGAGCCAAACGCCATCAACTCCGTGGGCAAAGAAAACTGCGAAGTTGAAATGAGCAAATGGCCAGTTAAATGCCTACACAATGTGCTATTATGTCAACCAGTCGGCTGCATCCCCAGTAACTTACACACTTCTCTATAAGATATGCTTCATGTGGCATGTGTGTAAATTTAATGTGTGTGATATGATTGGGGTGAGGTCTCCAGAAAAGTGCCCAAGGCCTATGAAAATGCCAGACCAGCCCTACTGGGGGTAGCATAGAGGAATAGAATGACAGAGAAAGGTGCAGCGGGTGCAAAGTCAGACTGGTAGGGAACAGCATACCTGGTCACGTTCAGGAGGGCCCAGGGGACAGGTGTGTGTATAGGGCAGGTGGGTTGAAAGACCAAGGGCTGAAGAAGCCGGAGGGGCACCTGTTGGCAACCAGCAATATGGACTGCACTGGGCCAGCCAAGCCCCTCACTCTGGCCCTGCCTATGGCTTTCCAGGGCAACAGCTTCCCTGTCACCCCAGATCTGAGACTCCAAGCTGGCCATTTGCTGCATTCCGACACCTCCTGCGCATCACTCCACTACCTCCCAGGCGCCACTGAAGATAAACACGCATCCCACAATTCACTGTGGTTTGTTTTCTCCTCCAACTCCAGATGGCCTATCTGGGGACGGCTGAGGCCCCTGGGTTCGGGCCGTTGCCGTTTTTGATGAGCTGCGCACATATGGATACCCAAACATCTGGAGCCGCCATGTGCTGCTCTGGGCAGGCCAGCCCTGGCCAGCCAATCAGGGGCCCCGGGGTGCCGGGAGGCTGCGCGGCCCAGCCAGTGAGCGCAGATAAATTATTCATGACTGAGTTATTTGTGGTGCAAGGGGTCCATCAGCTACTTTGATTAAAAATCCAATGAGTAATGAATATGCAAACGCCAGCGACTGCTCCAAGCAACAGATTTGTCAAATTGTCTATACTTCACTGAGATAAAGGGAAATCTCCTGGGGTCCCGAAATTGAAAAACCAGGCCGTCAAATCGCAGCATTATCTTAATTATCAAATCTCCTTGGCCATGCAAATACCCCGCGTGAAGCTGAGCAGGGCGATGGAAAAATACATATATCTAGAGATACACATTTGTTTCTGAAACCAGGGACCCAGCTAGCGAGAAATAGCCTGGTATGGAGGAGAAGCAATTTTAATTCACATGGTGACTCCACAGCCATTTAATTATTTTAATTAGGCTTAATTAGTGGTAAATTTACAATGATATGCTTGATACCTGGCATTAAATCTTTCATGCATAAATGTTTTGTTAAAATGAGAAAAAGGCAAGTGGCATTTGGCCAGCAATTACTGCTGAATATTCTAATGAGGGGTTAGGCTCCGCGGTGATTCATGAAGACAGGCGGGCACCAAACTTGTTTGTGAGTGAGGCACCAGCACACCATAACTCATGTGTTCCCACCCGTGTCACAGCTGTCCTCGTGGCTTTGGGGAGCACCTGCTTTGAGTGAGGGCCTGGTGTTGGGGGAGAGGGAGCTACCCAGGAGGGCCTGGCTCAGAGCCCCAGGTCTTCTAAATGTGAGGTGGCTCAGGTGACTCAATTGAGGGTCTCCAATTCACCCTAGAGGGGCTTCTTCTGTGGTACATCAAAAGCAACAGTGGCAGAGGGTCACCTTGTCACCTAGCAGGGTGATTGTCTGGGGCCCTGGCTAGCTTGTGAGCACCCCATGCTCCGCCTTTGCACCCTCCGTGAGGGACACACTGGCTGCAATGCACTGACATGCCCGTATGAGCCTTCACAGGTCTTTGCTGAGTCTTGCTAGGAGCCCAGCCCACGACAGGCCTACCACAGGCCTGCCTTGCTCAGAGCTGCAACAGGTGGCATCTTATGCTGAGGGAGCCTGAGCATCCTGACAACATGTCTGCCCCATCTTGGGAGGCCCGACGTTGGTCCTGCTCCTCCACACCTGAGCTTCCTTTACCAGGGAACAAGGCCTGGTTCTCTGTACTTCTGTTACTAAGGCCTGGTTCTCTGTACTCAGAGATCAGCCTCGACTGCCCCTCCTTCCCAAAGAGGAAACACAACAGCTTACATCTGGACCAAGGTGACAGTACCAGAGATAGCCAGGTAGATAGAGGCCAGGGAGCAAGGACATGAATGGGGAAAGTCAAGCGAACTCTACCAATCCAGCAGCCACTTAACCTTGGGCTGACCCCGCTTCTGGCCAGATGTTGGCTGCTCTGACCACGGGGAGCCATCTTGAAGGGCCTGGCTTGCTGTCTGCACTCCTGGCTCCCTCCCTGCTTCCCCATGGGGAGCCGGCCGTGCTTGGCATACCAGTGTGGCAGTCTGCAGTGCTCTCTGCCTCCTTCTCTTGGTCCAGCACTTGATCCTAGCCACCTTCCCTCCCCAGACTCCTCGGCACTCTGCTCCCTTCTCATTAGCTCAAGCTCCCCTTAATTCCGTGCTAATGCCTTTAGCACTGACTTAGCCAGTTCCCCGGAGAGTCTGATGTGATGTTTCTTGAGCCCATTTTGAATCACTAGTCTACAGAGCTATGTTTCCTGGTTTGGGGCTCTTAATAGCTTTCTGAATTTTCTACCTCAGCCTTTCTTTCCATTTACAAGAGAAGATGTGACTATTAACAAGAAGATTTTTTTTTTCTACTATTAAAAATTTTCATTTTACTCATTCAAACGAGTGGCTTTACATCCGGGTGGGTTTTCTCTTTGAAGTGTTGTTGTTAACTGCCGTTGAGTCAGCCCTGATTCATGGTGACCCCACACACAATGCAACACTGCTCACAAGGGTAGATTAACCAGTAAGCAAGGTACACATGGGCTTAATTGTGTTTGCTACTAATCTGTAGTGAAGTTGTGGGTTACAGATTAGTAAGTAAGCACAAGTAAGCCCGTATGTACCTTGCTTATTGGGTAATCCGTCCCCGATCGCTTGGTCCTATGCTATTCTCATGATCAGTTGTAGATTGAACTGTTGTGATCCATAGGGTTTTCACTGGCTGATTTTCAGAAGTAGATCTCCAGGCCTTTCTTCCTCGTCCATCTTGTTCTGGATGTTCTGCTGGCCAGGTCCAGCTGCCAGAGATAGATTACATAGAGTCAAAAGTCACAGACTACAAAGACAGAAGTATTGGAGGTCCGAGGAAGAGAGATGGAAAGAAGGCAGGACTCAGACCACATTTGCTGTTAAATGAAATTGCAGCGATGGGGACATCCAGTAAACACAGCAGAGTCAACACAGTTCACTTTTACTCCCTCCCAAAGCCCCACTAAAAGAACAATAAAGGAATAAAAATGGCAGCACAGATCCACACGGGCAAAGAGAAAGAGGAGATGACACCAGACAAAAGATGCCAATAAAAGATTTGAAGCTGGGAAAAAAAAGAACTAGTGGTAGATAACTCACCAGATGGGAGAAATCCAGGGGTCCCTACAAAGGCAAGGGAGTGGTAGTGGGTGGGAAGAGTAAGCGAAGCAAATTATCTCCCACTGTTGAACCCCAGAAACACTCAAGAACTGGAAGGACCTCTGAAGGTCAAGGTGTTGGGTGGGGCTGAAAACAGCAGAACTGGTTGACAGTCTGTGTGGCGAGTGCTATGATGTACCACCCAGATTCTCCCTCAGACACCCATTTTCCCAGCTTCTGGAAATGTTGTTGGCTGACAGCTCGCAACTAAAGGTCCTCACCAAGAGTTGCTTTCAACTAAAAACAGTCGTCACCTTGCCCAAGGTCATATTGCATCCTTTCAATGGGGGAAGCCTATATTCAATGACTGGTCAATTCAAGGGTAAAAACGCCCAACCCCCTTACCCCAAGATGGAAAAATTCTGAAGGGCCATTCCAGCTCCATAGCTCCCTATAGAGTCAGTTGAAGTCTTTGTTGCAATTACATCACGGTTCAACTTCTCCCTTTGCCCATGATTATTTCCTTCACTCTTCCCAGGTACCGATCCTAAGGATGCTTCCTCCATACAAATCTCTGTGTCAGAGCCTGTTGCCCAGAGAACTCAATTTAAGAGAGTTGATGCCAGAAGTGGTCCAGGGAAGCCAACTGTAAAATGGGATTGTGGAGCTGGATTACTATTGGCTGGCTGGCAATGAGGACCCCATCACTGGTAGTGGATATAGTGGTGGAGTATGGATAGCTCTTGGCACGATGTCTTGGTGCAGTTGTTAAAACTTTCACTAATGGTGCACTGGAATGGGATACCAATGGAAGGGAACATATTGACAGGAGCAATATTTCAGGCATTTTAGAAGCTCTGTGGAAGTAATAATTATAAGGACTATCAAGTTAATGGCTATTAGAAGGGCACGTGTCTTAGGAGAAGTACAGCCACAGTACTCCTTGGAAATAAGGATGGTGAGACTTTGTCTCACATACTTTGGACACGTTATCAGGAGGGAATAGTTCACAGAGAAGAACATCATGCTTGGTAAAGTACAAGGTCAGTGAAAAAGAGGAAGACCCTCTACAATATGGATTGACACAAAGGGCTCAAACATAGCAACAATTGTGAGATGACAAAGGACTGGGCAGTGTTTCATTCTGTTGTACCTAGGGTGGCTATGAGTAAGAACCAACTTAATGGTACCTAACAACAAAAACAAAGGCCATCAATGCTGAGGGTCACATTCGGGACTTAGTAATTATAAGGGCAGCAGAACATCAGAGGAGGTTGAATTCTCAACCCCAGCAAATCTGCCATACCATAGTCAAGGCCATGATTGGGAAGGAGTAGGGCCCTGACACATGGATGGGGCCATCTGGGCTGACGTACTTAAAAGTCTTGAATCTCCAGACCCCTCTGAACTTTGTGGGCCCCTAGAAGTTGGGTTCTTCCTGTCAAAGGATAGTCTTCCTCTCTTCCTTGAAGGTGGTGCAAAGGTTTCCCCCTCAAGGCAACATGCAGTTCCCTTAGGATTTACTCCCACTTCCCCTTCTGATCACCAGATCGAACATGACCCACTTGTAAGAGTGGGAATGCACGGGGGGCAGGCAGTAAATGGAGACCTGACCCAGGTCCAACTCACAATGGGTCTACTGGGTCCACAGACCTAACCAGTGATCATTTAGCTGTCTCCAAATGTATAATTGTAATGGGCATTCTTGGTAATTGGCAGAACTACTCCCTGACCTTTAGGGTGAGAGCTATTTTAGTGGGAAGGCCAAGTGGAAGCCTCTGTACCTGTCTCCTAGACCCAGCCAAGATACTAAATAAAAACAATACCTCATCGTACTGTGGTGGCTTACATGTTGGTTTTATGCTGGAAGATATGCTACCAGTATTTCAAGTACCAGCAGGGCCACCCACAGTAGACAAGTTTCAGTGGGGCTTTTGGACTAAGACTGGGAAGAAAGGCCTAGCAATCTACTTCCAAAAATTAGCCAATGAAAACCTATGGAGTGCAACAGAGCGTTGTCCAACTTGTTTGCTTTGTATGCATCATCAGGAGGAATCAATTGTTGGAGGAGGACACCATGTTTGGTGAAGTAGAGGGCCCATGAAGGTGAGGGAGGCCCTTGGCGATATGAATTCGCACAATAGCTGCAACAATGAACTTGAATGTGCTGGCAACCGTGAGGATGATGCAGGACTGAGCAACATTTCATTCTGTTGTACATAAAGTCACGATGAGTTGGAGTGGACTCGATGGCAGCTATTTCTCGCTCTTTCTCTCGTCTATCTCACCACCCTACAGCAAAACCATCCACCCAGGCACTGAGAAGTTCCAACGCCTTTTAGTGTCTTATGAGTAAATATGAATGGAAAGACAAGGATTATCAGATATTCGTAGAAAACTTTTGACTTGAAGGACAGAGACCAACATAAACCAATGGAAAAAGGAGAAAGGGAAACAGTGTAGGGAGTAGAAGAAGATGTCAAACAAAAAAAGAAAATCTCAGAGAAATAAGCAAAGGCCCCATTGATGCAACTGAAACAGGACACTCTATAAAAAAGGAGCAGTCAGAGAGTCTGTGGAAATTAAAAATACCAGATTAGACATAGAGATTGTGATTTAAGCCTACTGTGAAACACAGAAGAAAGTGTGTGAATGCGTGTGTGTGTGAATAGGACAGTGTGTGTATACGTGTGTGAGTGTATGAGTGTGGGTGTGTATACATAAAAAATCAAATCCTCGTCTTCCATAGAAGGAAGATTTTAAATAACATCTAAAATTTAAATAAAATCAAGGACTGGAAGTATAAATATTTTACTGAGAAATACAAGAAGAAATCACTAAAAAAAAAAATAGAAAGCGATTGCCTCCAGGTTTTGGGAAGTCAGGATGAAGAAGGAGTGGAACAGGGACTGCTGCTTCTCACTAAAAGCCCTGTGGAATGAACGGACATTTTGAATTATAACACTTGGTGGCACAATGGTTAAGCGCTTGGCTACTAACAGAAGGATCCATGGTTTGAACCCTCCAGCAGCTCCACAGGAGAAAAGACCTGTCAATCTGCCCCTGTAAAGATTACAGCCTAGCAAACCCTATGGGGCAGCTCTATTCTGTCACATGGGGTTTGCTATGAGTCGAAAATCAACTCCATGGCACACAACCACAACATTACCTTGCTAAAATACGAATTAAATTTTAAAATATTAATTACAGTGAGATGTGAAACCTGAAAAACTTGGGTTGCAGTCTAAGCCCTTGCCATCAACTCCCTGAAAAACTGAGTGAGTTCCCTTGGTTTCCTCATCTATATGGTGGAGACCAGATCACTTGCTTTTTCAGGCTGTTATGAGAATTTTTTTTTATGAGAATTCTGCCAGATAGTAGATATGGAAGCTATTTCTCACCTGGAAAGCTCTGTACAAAGGTTGCGCCCATGGTTATAAACGTTTTGCCCACTGCTGGATCTGGCTAGCCAAACACGCTGTGGTGGTTGTGCTTTTTAGGTAGCAGTGTTCAAAAAGGCAAATCTCTTTTGGTTGTAAAGGCTTTAAACGTCTCATTCTGAGACAGATTGTCTCATCAGAAATACCAACGTTTCTGGATGATTTACAAGCCAGCCACCAGCTAAATTTGCTGCCTCCTAAAATAGTTTTGGGGCATCTCTAGGACACGCCAGCCCAAGACACATTCATAAAGGCAGTCAAGGCTGTCTTTGGCACTCCCACTTTCCCTATCCCTGCAGCCTCTCCTCTCCTCTAGCCCCAACCCCCAGACACCCAGTACCTCTGTCTCCCACAGAATTCCTTCTCCAGACAAAACCTGCCCTCAGAGCCACACTGCAGGGATATAATTGGCCAACAGTAGCTTACATCAAAGTACCCCCTTCTCAGGACAATGTGCATTTAAACATGAAATAAAGATTAAGCTAAAGCCCTAATGATGAATTAGTACAGAAACTAGGTATGAAAGAATTATATTTTGGGATGTGATGACATTCCAGCCCTTCTAAAATTATAACACATGCATAAATAGAGTTGAAATCTCTTTTTCGACATAGAGGTGGTCTTGTTTCTGATGCGCCCTGTTCTGAGGCCCCAAACAAGACCTATGCACTTCAAATGAATAGAATCCTAGGGCGTCAGGGAAGTCCTTGGAAGGAATCTTCTCAAACTGCCTTCCTAGTGCAAGAAATCTCTCCCAGTATTTCCTGGCATATGGTCATTCACCCTTTTTGCCAGTTGGGACCTTATTCCTTCAAGACCAAGCTTCATGCTGGTGGCTCGGTGGCTCTTAATAGTTAGAAAGGGCTTCCTCTTCTCAAGTTGAATTCTATCTCCCTTTGACTTTAGTTCATTGGTCCTATTTCTACCAACTGGTGGGGGGCAGGGACAGAACAGCAAGTTGAACCTCTTTCTCAGAGATGACCCATTATTTATGTGAAGATAACTGTAGCCTTTCGTGTGGCATTTTCCGAAGTGTGTTCCATTGAACACTACACCCTTTCCTCACTTATCAACATGATTAGGTTCCAAGGACGAAGTCATTATGTGAAAACCGGTGTTATGGGAAAATGGAGAATGAGCACATCAGATCTCAAAATGGAGGATAACCACATCGTTACATAACTGCCAAACCACTGAGAGGCATGGCTCAGCGAAGCTGACACAGAATCTTAACCATCAAGGCCAGCGTTACTCTTGCCTCACACCTCGGTGTTCATTACTGCCAGGCATACGTTGCTAACGCGCAAAATAGTCGGATAGTGGATTTTTTACTATTGTTGTTAATATGAAATATTGGGTAATGAGACAGTCAATAAATGAGGAGAAGGTGTACTTTCAGGTGATGTTCTGAAGAGGTATGTGATGAAATGGTTGGGTGGTCAAACAGGTTTGGGGAATGCTGAGCTAATTGAAGTTACACAAGTTTCTTTACTGCAGGACTTTTGGGGTCTTTAATAAGCTAATGCAGCACAGGGTGCTGTGAGAATGGGATTTAGAATGCTCCGTTTTTCAAAATTGTGTAAACCTAGAACACTCTTTTAGTGAGTGTCTTGTGGAATTAATGCTGGGAGATTACTGGTCCTGCAAAATGAGCTTTGTATTGGAAATCAGTGGTGTGCAGGAGCTGGCTTGTACTGGCTCACAGTTGCCGACTGTGCACATCTCTTCCCAACTCTGCATTAGGGATGTCAGATTGTAGCTTAAAATTGGCCGTGGTGGGAATATTTACACCATGGAAATTGGCAAATGCTACAAATCGGGACTTCTTATTCCTGGAGAGCTGATTATTAACTGTTTACCATCAAATAGATGAGAGCAGAGACCAAAAGAGTAATATCTTCTCTAAGATCTAGTATCTGGTGGCTTTAATCCAAGCCATCCCTCCTCTCTGGGTCTCTGCCGTCTTGACCTCATCTATCTGAATTTGTAACCTCAACAGTCCTTTTCTGCTCTAAGACCCCATGACTCCTCCTGGAATGCCCTTCTAGGTTAAACATCCCCAGTCTATTCACCCACTCATCATATGCCGTGATTTCCTAACCTCTCGCCACTCTGAATGGCTGCTCAAGACCAAACTCTTCCAGGTTGTCAGTGTGCTTGTCAAGTGGTAGCTTCTGGAAGTGGACATGATCTTCCAAATGTGGCTGGGACAGAGAAAAATGATGAGCTACAGAGCACACACGGAAGGCCAAAGGCATCTAGAGGAAAAAGACTCCTGAGTTTGAAACGAGATCTCTATGTAAAGGTAGGATCCTTCTGGACAAGGCAGGCTTTCCCACTGTCTTTGTTAGGTGATGTCGAGTTGATGTTCAACTCATAGAGACCCCATATGACAGAGTAGAACTGCCCCATAGGGTTTCCTAGGCTGTAATCTTTACGGGCACAGGTGACCAGGTCTTTCTCCCTTGGAGCCACTGGGTGGGTTTGAACTACCAACTTTTTGGTTGGCATCCAAGTGCTTAACCATTGTGCTACCAGGACTCCCTCCAATGGCCTTAAGATGGTAAATATCTGCCACCAATGTGGCCATGCCTGCCTCCCACACTTATGTCAAGCATCATTAAACAATGATCAGTCCAGGTTCTGGGGTTCAGTGTGAACCCTATGTGTTGCATGACCTTGAGAATTAGTCTTTCTGAGCTTCACTCAGTTTCCCTACCTGTAACCTGGGGAAATAATAGTACTTGGTTTGTATGGTTATTGTCAGGATTAAATGAGAAGACACATATAAGGTGCTAAGGACAATGTCTGGCATTACATGCACCACAAAGGACAACTTTTATAACCATTGTTGTTATTAATCAATTAAAAAACTCTCTCCCACTGTAGTAGATGCCATTGGTGCCCTGCCCGTTGCCTCTTTGCCTGGCCAGTTCTCCCAGCCCCCAGCTGTTGTGAGTGTTGGGTGCTAATAACTCATAGCTGCACTCTTTTCTGGAGGCTTTCTTTAGCAGACAGGAGTCTGCTCTCTGGGAGATACCTGGGAGGCTACAACACACCCTCCACCTACTTCCAGGCTCAGCCCACAGCCAATGACTAACTGACGTGTTGTTGTTGGGCGCCATGTAATCAATTTCAACTAATAGAGACCCCATGTGACAGATAAAACTGCCCCATAATGTTTCCTAGGCTGTTATCTTTATGGGAGCAGATTGCCAGGTCTTTCTCCTAAGAGTGGCTGGATGGGTTCGAACCACCAATCTTTTGTTTGGCAGCCAAGCACTCAGTCGTCTGCACCACCAGGGCTACTTGACTACCTGATGCAGGGATACAAAAGCCTTGCTTCACTGTGGGCAACTCTGTGGTGCTAGTCATACTCCAGAACTCCCAGTGGAATCAGGCTGAGGCTAGGCTTCAGCTGAAGCCACGTCTTTGTTTAGCATCTTCTCCTTTCTTTTCCTGCCTCCCTCACTTTACAGTTTCTTTTGAGAGCACTCCCTCAATAACTAATGTGCGCAAGAATACTGGTCTCAGGCTTTGCTTCTAGAAGGCAGATCTAAGGTACCCACTGAGCCTGGATTCAACCTTAACAGAGTGTCTTAGGTGGACACTACCCACTGACCAGAGTTGGCAGAAGAAGGGAAGTCTACTGGTCATCCTGTCCCCTTATTGGCTTGGTTAGAAGACTGTGGGGAGGCCATCAGTGTACAGGAATTGTCTAAATGGACCACAAAGGTGAAACTGAACAGAATTTAGTGAGTAAGAGGAGTAGTGGGAGATGAGGTTAGACTGACAAATCAGGGCTAGAAAGTATATGGTCTTAAGTGCTAGACCAAAGTGGTTAGCCTTGATTAAAAAAGCCCAAGATTTGAGTCAGGAGATCAACATCCCAGTGCCAGGTCTGCTCCTCAGCAGCTGTATGAACTTGAGAGATGATTATACGCCTTACCTCACAGGGTAAGGATTACATGAAATAACACTTCGCACATGTCAGAGTGGCTGTGGTTGACATAGGTTCCTGAGTGGCACAAATGGTTGGCACCCTGGTGGCATAGTGGTTAAGAGCTACAGCTGCTAACCAAAAGGTCGGCAGTTCAAATCCACCAGCCACTCCGCGGAAACCCTATGGAGCAATTCTATTCTGTCCTAATAGGGTTGCTATAAGCTGGAATCGACTTGCCGTCACCTAATAACAACAACTAACCTAAGGGTTGGCTGTTCGGACTTACACAGCAGTGCCGAGGAAGAAAGCCCTGATGATCTACTTCTGTTAAGATTACAACCAAAAAAATACCCTCTGGAGCAGTTCTACTCTGTAACATATGAGGTTGCCATGAGTTGGAATCTACTCGACAGCAAGGTTTTTGTCTATGTGGTGATGGTTGACGTAAAGGTCCCTGAATGGTGCAAATGGTTTGCGCTCATCTACTAACCTAAAGGCTAGTGGTTCAAATCCACCTAGTAACACCACAGAAGAAAGCCCTGGCATCTGTTTTCAAGATTACAGCCACTGAAAACCCTACGGGGCACAGTTCTACTCTGGAACACATGGGGCCACCATGAATCAGAATTGCCTTGATGGCAACGGGTGCATGTGGTTGACACCTGTTGTTTTTGCTTGTCAAGCACCTATTTTCCCCTTTTCTAATATTGGCATCCACATCATTTGGGTGGGGCTTATACTAATCTCTTCCTTGAAAAGTGGCTGAGCCATAGTGATTGATCCGGAGATGGGCATGTGACCCAAATTAGGCCAATAACAGCCCTGAGAGTATTTCAGGCATGAGCCTCTCTCTCCTCCTGGACTTTCTGTCTCTAAAGTCATTGTAAACCTGTAATTTCTAGGGGTCATTGATGTCACAGCATAGAGAAAGCTGCCCTAGAATTAAGCCAATGTGAAGGAAAGCAAGACCCCTGTTCCTGCCATTATTCACCTAGATAACCTGAAATCTCCTTCTCAAAAAAACTCCTAAATGTTATATAAAAATTATAACAAATCAGCATAAAATGCCTAACAGAACTTGTAAGAAATATGTGGTACCTCATCCCCTCAATGAGATGGATTGACACAGTGGCTGCAACAATGGGCTCAAGCATAACAATGATTGTGGGCATGGCACAGTACCGGGCAGTGTTTTGTTCCATCGTACACAGGGTTGCTATGAGTCGGAATCAACTCGATGGCACCTAACAACAACAATAACAAAGTCCCCCAAATGAAAATGGAACAAAAATCAGAGTAGTCAGACATAAGCTGAGGCTATAGCTTCCTTAGGATGTGGGTTTCAGTGCCAGGTATCTATAACCTTAAGAGCTTGGCTGCTAACCAGAATGGCGACAGTTTGAATCCACCAGCTGCTCCTTAGAAACCCTATAGGGCAGTTCTACTCTGTCCTATAGGGTCTCTATGAGTCGGAATTGACCTGACAGCAATGGATTTAGCTGGTTTTGATTATCTATAACCCGGATTTGAGATTGAATCCTCATGTGGGAACAGGAGGCAAGGCTTTGAGCCTATGCAGAGTTTGAAGTGAGAACCCTGCCTAAAGGCGGGATCCTTCAGGCCATGTGCTTGCAGCAAGAGGATGGACTAGAAAAACATCTGGCACAGGGAGACAACAGAAAAGCTGTGTGTCCTGGCCTGGGCTCTGGGGAGGGGAAGAGTCTTCCCTGATAATGACAAGACAAGTCTGTGTCTCATGAGGGGCTAGAGTATGTCCTCACACTACTTGTATGGACTGGGAACCCCCCCATATATAAATTAACATAAAAATGGTGCTAGACTGGATAGAGATGGCCCTGGGGGAACTTGGAAGTGGCAAACCCAGACCCTCTCTGGTAACATGCCATCCTCCCAAAGCCTCCCCACAGGTAAAGCTCTATTGAAAGTGATCTCATTATCCTACACAGCAAAACACACGAGGGCCATACACATAGGGAAAGACAGATGCCACGTGAGGATTATCTATAAGCCAAGGAATGTCAAGGAACCAAGCAATGCCTGAGCCTACAGCCAAAGGAAGAATTGACATGGCCAATAGGGTTTTTAGCTTCCAGAACTGTAAGAAAATACATTTTTATTCTTTAAAGTCACCCATTTGTGGATTTGTGTTACAGCAGCACTAGGTTACTAAGACAGAGATTTTAATATAACTTTCTCTATAACTGATAGGTGAAATCAGAAAAAACCAGTAAGGATGTAAAAGATGTCCAGCACACCAGGAAGAAGGTTCATCTGTTGGGCATACGTAGAACCCTCCACCCAATAATTAGAGCCTACACATTCTCTCCCAGGATCACCATGAATTGGCTACATACCAGGACACAAACAATTCTCAACCAGCACAGGAAGTGGATAACATCAAGAAAAGCAGTATTGAGAGATAAAGGGAAAGGGATGTTCCTGATGGCATCAGTTAGGCCTCTGAATCCAGCCTTTATACCTTGAAGATCCAGTTATGTGAGCTTGTAAGTATTCTGTTTCCTCCCTTGAGTCTATTTTGTAAACTTGTTTGGGTTAGACTTTTCACTTGCTACCAGAACATGACTGACTACTGCAGAGGTGGATAGACACACCTTATGATCCTGGTGACTCTAAGAAGGACACATTGATGAGAAAATGTTCTCGAAAGATTAGTCTGCTGGTAGGAGAAAGGGAGGATTGGAGAGGGGAGAGATTGGAAATGGGCCATGAACATGGCTATAATCCAGACAGGAGGTGAGGAGAGCTGCATTAAAGAAGTCACAATGATACTGAAGAGGAAGGGGGAAGGTTCCAGAAACCGGAATTGAAAGTTTGCCTTGCTTAACCTTGAAAGTGTTCATTCACACACCCCTCGGAGTCACTAGGGTGTGTAAGACATTAACCACAGGGCCTCTCTGTCCCGAGGACGTCTTCTGAAGACACTTCCAGGTACCCAGCCAGCTTAATGAAGGTCATTAAAAAAAAAAAAAAAATAGCAGGAATATTTTGGTCACACCTTAGATCAAAGTGATGAGGATGTCTGAAAATCCTTAACCCAGGAACAAGGGCTCAATAAACATAAATAAAGACCTGCACTCCATCGACCTCTAGTTGACTTACCTATTTCTAGGCACCACCCAGGAATGCACGTGCCTGCAAATAGGATGCATAAGGGCCTCTGTTACCTTTCTGAGCTACGTTTTCCTTATGTGTGGAATTAAGTGATTGGACTAGCTCTCTAACAACTCTTCTCACCTTGAACTTCTATAAGTTTGTCTCTTCACTTTTCATCAAGTGTGGGAATTCATGAATAGAGAGGTGTGTGTTTCTTTTTGTACCTCTGTGTGTGTGTGTCTGCGTCATCAACACCTCGTGTGTGGGCCTGTGTTTTCCTCTGTGTCTAATCACGTCCCTGGATGCCTACCTGTGTGTGTACATAATCACTTGTTGGCTCCTTCCTCTCTCTCTCCTTCTCCTCTCGCTGCTGCCCCCCTCCCCCTCTCCCCCGCAACTCTGTGAGACGCATGAACATTTCTCAGTTATGTGATGTTCTCTGCAGGAGGATGGAGCCAAATAATGGTGTTTCTAGTTATTACTCTGATGAATCACAGGGGAACAGCCTTCACCAAGGTAGCCCAGCTTGCATAAAATATGTTCATTCAATTAAAAAAAAAAAGAAATTGAAAAATAAGATACTGCCAACACGGGGCTCTAAGTTATGTAGGGTTTAGGCAGTGATTCAATTTGCAATTCAAGCAAGAAGCACACTAGAGAGGCACCTGTGGGCAAGCTCCCTGGAGCAGAAGGGTGGTACTTCTACTGCCAAATAAAAGTCCTGTGTTTCTGGAAATGAGGTGGCGGGGCAGGTGTAGATAGTCCTTGTCCTCTCCCGACCTAGTCTGAGCAAGAGATTCTGTGCCAGAGATGCCTCAGCCCCTAATAAGAACTTATTGGCTTATAATTCCCTGGGAGCCCTGGTGGCGCAGTGGTTAAGCTCTCTGCTGCTAATCCAAAGGTCAGCTGTTCGAACGCTCCAGCTGCTCCGCGGAAGAAAGATGTGGCAGTCTCCTTCCATGAAGATTACAGCATTAGAAATACTACAGGGCAGTTCTACCCTGTCCGATAGGGTCCCTATGAGTCAGAATCGACTTGATGACAATGGGTATAATTCCTTACTGCCTAGGCCACCATGTTTTGTACCACATGACTCATTTTGTACCATGTTCCGTTGCCTCATTTGATTGGCTCACAGAGGGGCACCTGAGTCAGAGACACAAGACTGACTTATCAGGTGGCCTGACACAAAAAGATAAGCTTCTCTTCTTGACCAATCTGCTTCTCTCTTTCTCTGTCCCCAGAACTGTTTCTGAACCAGGCACCAAGAAACATGGAGAGAATGAAGCAGTTAGCAGTAGAGGCAGAAGCTGAAAGAATGCTATGAAGGGGAGCTGAATCCTAGTGGCCACGTGCAAATCGAAATTATGAAGGAGCACAAAGTCAAAACGGTAAAGCATAAAAGTAAGGAGAGGGAGGAGACTTGGAGTTGAGGCTCAAAGAGAAGCAGAGATTCCATGTGGGGGGCAAGACCCTGCTGCCCATGAGGAGAAGGTGAGATTTGCTGGCTCCACAGATGCCTGTGGAGCCCACGTACACAGTCATAATACATCATAAACCCTGGGTTTCCTTGAGACCATGTGAGTAACGGACTGTCCCACAACCCAAAGCACCCAAGTTGGTTTCTCCTGTGAGAAACCGTCCTTCAAGCCTCCTCTCCAGTCATCCCTTCTCCATGAAGTCCCACCTTCCTCCATGACATGGGCTCTTCAACTTTAGAATCTCCTTCTTGTCATCCTAATTTCCCTCCCCTGGGACTCTGCATTTTCTCCCCAGCTTGGTATGATTCAGTCTGGGGCCAAAGACCAGGTCTTACGTGCTTCTGCTTCCCTCGAAGCACCTTGGTGTCCCGTGTCTTGGAGATGCTCAGTAAATATTTACCAATGGAAGAGGGTGAGATGAGGGTGGGCTGATACCTCTGAGAACATGGTGTAATGTTTGGTATGAAGACCCAGCTTGCGTCCTTGGAAAAGAAGCAGGCCTGCGCAAACGTGCCTTGGGAAGGGGACAGAGAGAGGTGAGGGGGTAAAAGGCCAGCGGTCCTGGGCCCCAGGGATACTCAATAAATGTTTACAGCATCAGACTCTAGAAGAAACCTGAAAATGCCTCCCTGCAAGGAATCAGGTCCCTGCAATCCAAGCTGAACACATGGGAGGAGATCAAGAGACATTTATCACATGAGTTTGTGGGAGATAGTTTTGAAGAAGGCTGTTATCTCTTTTCTCCTTGAACTGGTTATGCCACTCCTGACATCAAGAGTTGGAGTCTAATTTCCCTCCTCGTGTAGCTGGGCTGGCCTTAGTGACTTGCTTGACCAACAGAATGTGGCAGAAGTGGTGTTCGGGAACTTCCCAGGCTGGGTAATGGACAACTTTGTAGCTCCAACTGGTCTCTTGGAACACTCACTCTTTGGATGCCCACAGCTGCCATCTGTGAGGGGCTCCAGTCACATGAAGATATCACATGTAGGTGCTCCCAGAAATAGCTCCAGCTGAACTCCCAGTGACCAGAAAACATCAACTGCTAGCCAAGTGACTGAACCATCTTGAACATTCCAACCCAGTTGAGTCCCCAGATGACTGCAGCCCCATCTAAAGTCACGTGTAGCAAAAGAACTTCCAGCTGAGCACAGTCAACCCATAGACTTGTGAGAGAGTAATAGTTGTTGGGGAGTCCTAGTGGCACAGTGTTTTAGAGCTTGGCTGCTAACCGACTGCCAACCAAGAGGCCAGCTGTTCAAATCCACCAGACACTCTTTGCAAACCCTATGGGACAGTTCTAGTCTGTCCTATAGGGTCGCTGTGAGTCGGAATCAACTTGACAGCAATGGGTTTTTTTTGTTTGAGTAGTTGCTGGTAAAGTCACTAAGTTTCAGGATGGTTTGTTTTGCATCAATAGAAACTGATGCAGGACTGATTTGGGACGAATGTCACCATCTTGGGGTCTTTGGCCTATCCCTGAGCCATTGCTTTGAGGAACAGAGTTTATAGTGAATAAGGGGGCAGGACTTGACTGTCAGATCATCCGATCTGTTTACGGAGGCCTCATATCCACTTAGGACCATCATCTATATATCAAAAAAGTTGAACCAAAATATCATAAATCCCTTTCTGCTTTTCTTAGTCTCTGAGGCTGAGAAAACGGGCACATTGCTGTGCATCCGGTTCACATGTTGTTCTGTCAACCTCCTTTGGTAAAATAAAAAATCTCTACAACAGGAGAAACATGCTACCAAAACTTCATTTCTCCTTCTTCCTACTCACAGAACCCTGATTTGGAGGGGAGGGCATCAGTGTGCCCAGCAAAAGGTACTTGCTACACAGACTCTCTTGCAGCTAGCGGTGGCCCCAGGTCTGGATTACCCAACAAGCAAGGTACGCACAAGCCCAATTATGCCTTCCCATCAAACTGCAGTGCACAATTTCACCTGTCCTCTTTCACCACAGATGAGCAAGTAAACACCTTGTTCGAGGCAAGCCAGTGGTTAATCTGCCCCTGGTGGCCCATAATATTGTTCTGGCCAATAAGATGCCATGTGAGGTTTTTTGGGAAGGTTCTCACATTCCTGATACCATGCAGTGCTTCTTTCTGCTTCCTCTTTTCCTTCTCCTTTCTACCTGGATTGAGAACTTGGCACCTTGAAGGTCCAACAACCATCTCGTGTCCATGAGGTAACAATCTTGGAGATGGCTATGGAGCAGAAGATGGAAAGACACTGGATCCCTGATGGCAGCATTAAGCAACCACACCAGACCTAGAATGTCCACACTTGGACTTCTTATGTCCTGAGACAAATAAACCCTTAACGGTTAAAAAAAAAAAAAAAACCCTTAATGGTTAAGCCAGTGTTAAAAAGGCTTTCTGTTATTTGCTGCTGAAAGCATTCCTAATTGACACATCATATTATTTCCTTTTGAATAACGGGACCCTGGGGACAGGGGATAAAGGTCAAAGTTCTCCCGGAGAGGAGGCGGAGGGATCATATTTCCTCATCTGCACAACTAATTTATTTAACCGATATTCAGTGAACATCTGCAATGTTTCAGGCATTTTTCAGTTGTTGTTAGGTGCTGTCGAGTCGGTTTTAACTCATAGCGACCCTACAGAACAGAGTAGAACTGCCCCACAGGGTTCCCAAGGAGTGGCTGGTGGATTGGAGTGGCTGACCTTTTGGTTAGCAGCCGTAGCTCTTAACCATTGTACCACCAGGGCTCCCTGGTATTGTTCTGGGAGTGGGGAATACATCAGTGAACAAAAGAGGCAAAATTTCCTCTCTTCATGGAGCTTATGTTTTAGTGGGCTGTCCCTGAGGAGCTGCCATGGTCTGTACCTCTGAGCTGCATGGTCACACTTTATACCAAAAACCCATTTGCTATCAAATTCATTTTCTCCAGGCTCCAGACAGTTGTACCTTGTGAATATCAGCTCACACAGCATGGTGGAACTTTGATTGCAAGAAACATAAATGAATCTTGGCTAACTTAAAGAAAGGAGGAACTTCAAGGCTCATGGAGCTAGCAGAGACCTGAGAGTACCTTACAGTATTGATGGAGTTTCAGAAGCCAGGTGCTTCAGAAACCAGGCCTCTGTCACTCCGCCCTTCTCTCCTTCCTGCTTGTTGCTACTTGACTACCTCCTGCAGACAGACCACATGCAGGAAAGAAGATGGCTGCCATCAACCCATAATTTCACCCTCCCAGCTCAGAAACCTCATTAAAAAGAAAATAATCCCAGGGAAGATTCTCAGTGGCCCAGCCTGGGTCAGAAGTACCCCCAGACCAATCACTGTTGTCAGAGGAACAAGGCACCATGATTAGCCAGGCCTAAAAAAAGAAAATTTTTTTTTTATACACATAGTCACCTTGTGACCAGAGGGGCAGGTGTCTTTACAAATAAAAGGGAGATAGAGGATAAAATGTGAGAGGAAGAAACAATAGTTATCATAGTCTAATAGAATGTCATAAGAGAAAACCCCAAATCACCAGAGACCAGATTTTGGCCTCAGGCCCATAACTCACTGTTGGCCTTCTCAGCAAGCAGGCCCTTGGAGAAAGAGTTTTCCACCGTGTAACTTTGAGTCTATTTACTAATCGCCTCTGAGAAGGTGGCTGCTGGAATACATTAGGATAACTTGATTGTAAGATTTTAATGACATAACATCAAGACCTCAGGAGGCTGGAGCCTGGCAGTTGATCAATTCACATACCTTTCACTCAGACCCAAGTGACTGAAAATCATTTTGCTCTCTGAGCTCTTAAAGGTCAGGAGTTGAATGCTTCAAGAAAATCTCTTTCTCTATCACAGAAAACCTCTTGCATTTAGCGTCCTGTCAATCAGGCGAGCCCCAGGGGGCCTCAGAATGGGAGGTGGGAGAAAATGTGGCCTGTGTTCCATTCTTCCTTTTTTTTTTTTTTTTTTTTTTTGGCTAGACTGGTACGTGTGTGTATATGTGTGAGTGTGTGTGTGTGTGTGGTGTGAGGATACTGGCTGCAGGGAGCCCAGATGAGCCTGGGTTGTTAGAATTCACTGGTCTTCTCACAAGCAGTTAGGTGTTGCCAAGTTTGAACTCTGAGTAATGAAGCCCTTTTCCCTCAAACCAGGACTGTGCTCCAGCTTGTGTCATGGTTTTCGAGGGAGACAGGGAAAGGCTCGGGGCACCATCAAGCTGGGGGCACTCTTTCCCAGTCCCCAGGCACCTAGTCATCTCTTCAAGAAAACCTTCTTCAAATGGGCTCCGTGGCTCAGGGCAGATGTCCAAGATGCAAATAAAGCCCGTTGCCTCCTATCCCAGCTTGGCAGGGAGTCTGAAGCTATGTGTCCCCCTCTGCTAACTGGCCTGCAGCTTAATGACATGCAAATGGGAGGAACACTGCCTGTCAAATGGGGCCTAGTCCCTTTGTTCCTACCTGCCAGCCGGGAGGCCTTTTCTAAACCAGTTTTGGCTGCAAGGACAGCTGCAAGGTGCTAATGGGAGTGCTGGGCAACACTGTGGTGGTTGCCTGGGAAACCACAGGCTGCTTTCAGGGGCCTCAGGTGCCTGGTGGGTCCTCAGTGCTGCAGTGGGTTTTCCGTTGCCTATGTTCATACCAGGGAGCTTTGAGCCCCCAATGTTGTATGGTTGAGCAGGAGACCCTGTCTGGACCTCAGTTTCCTCAACTCTAAAATGAGGTGGTTGTTCTTCAGACCATATTTTACCGAGGAGAAGGAGGAGGCCTAAAGCCAGCACCTATCTCCAGCTTAGCCTGAGCAGCTCAGTTCTTACCTGTCTTATAAGATGAGGCTCTGAGTAGGAAAAAAAAAAAATCTTTATAAATTCATCTGCTAAAATAAGTATCTCTCATGGGCTGTGGTTTGCCTCACAGAGACCCGGTTAGATAGGCAACCACAGGCAACTTTGTCTCTCCATTTCACAGATGGCAAACCTGTAGCCCAGAGGGGTGAGGTGAGTTTTTCAGGACCAGACCACACAGCTAACCAGTGTCATGCTGAGATCAAACCATACTCTGCAAATCCTAGATGGACCTTTTCTCCTAGAAATTCACTGCGTGAGAGCTTGGAGGAAGACCCTCAGTGGTCTCCATCATGCCACTACATAAATTTAAGAGGGTCAGAAGAGTTTGGTCCTCAGGTTTGGTTGGCCATTGGATGGAGACTATGAGGCCAATGCTGACCTTGGTTTCTTGGTCTAGCATATGTGTGGGATGGGGAAAGGAGGTGGTAAGATGATTCCTCACCAAACTGTCTTTCATTTTTACAGTGTCCTGTGGACCAAATGCCATCCTCACCATGTTAACCAGACACTGGCTTGTATGAGCGTTTATTCAGCAAATATTTACTGACCACTCACTTGGAGCATGACATTTCATGGGGAAGACTTTAAGGAATTTAGGATTCCATCCCTGCCACCAGGCCACTGTAACTCAGTGTGGGAATCATGGCTGGCACACTGGGCAGGGAGACAGGTGCCCAGGAGCAAGGCAAAGCCTTGTGGGTTTTGGTTGAAAAGTCAGGCTCACCCCTGGTTCCCTACCTGGGTCTGATGACTAAGGAATTGGAGCAGAGCTGGTCTTATTGGACAATCCTGAGCCTCCCTCAAGTTCACAGTGGCTCCCATTAATTTTAAGCATGTTCTGGGTGAGGACCTTCAATTACCAACTCATTTAATCCTCATGATAATTCCATTACCCAAAAAAAAAGCCAGAAATAATTTTCATTCCCATTGTACAGCTGAGAAAGCTGAGGCTCAGGAAGAAGAAAAAATGGCATGACCAAGGTCAACCAGCTATTAAAAGTTAGAAGGAGAGGAATGGCGGAAATCACTTTTATAATGACAAATCCCTAGTTTCCTCCATTACACCCAAACCTTCCTGGAAAAAGATCTCCAGGGATTGGTTAACCAAAATGGTCACAGCTTCCTTGTTACATTGATCACCTAATAGAGGTGCCTTGGTGGAGTGGAAAGATCAACTAGGGGGTGGAGTTGGAGATCCCATTCTCTTAGTGGCCGCTGTGGGCCTGGAGGAATTCGCCTAGCCTTTCCTGTCCTCTATCCTCCCATCTGGACAAGGAGGGCTTGACCCACCTCCTCTGTGAGCGAGCGCCCTCCTAGTTCTGGTCCCAGCCAGCTCCTTGGCTGAATTGTAGTTCACCAGGCCCTGCTGAAAATGAAAAACCCGCTAAGATTTGCGGGAAGCCATGCATTTGACTATTTTCTAACTGCAGCCAAGGATGCCAGAGGGGATATTAACTATCTGTGGGATTTATTGATCTCTCAGTCCCGGGCTACTTGGGAAGCAATTAGAGGTCAATACACAACACAAAATGAAATTTGCAGCTGTCAGATCAACGATTCGGAAATAGTTCCTTGCCTTTTACCTCCGTTGTCTGTCAAGAGAAACCACTCCTGGGTACGGGACCGATGTAGGGGCTGGCGGGCTGGCATCGAGCGTGCGGGGAGGGACAGCTACAAAATCCCACTTAGCTGGACGGTGCTGAGACACCTTGGCCTGGGAGCCTAGTGTCCAGCCCTGCCCTGGTATTTCCTTTCTGGGGGATCCTGGCAGGCCACCTCCTCCTCTGGACTCCCTTACTTGGGATTTTTCTTTATCTCAAAAATCCTGTCCCAAGTATGAAAGTCTCTACTTCTCCCCTTTGGGCTTAGCTGAAGCCACAAATGATTCTCTGTGAAATCTCCCTTCTTATAAACACTCCACCGTCCTGGAATGACAAGTGTAGGGCTTTGTTGTCTCTTTCTTCCCTCTGCAAGCCCACCTTCCCTCTCCTGGTCCCCACCCTGCCCTTCACCCTAGGCCCAGCTTGGTGTCAGATATTGGTTAAGTCGTGGCCTAAATGTCAACTAATAATGGCTTAAGATGTTGCTCTATCCAGAATGACTTATGTTTTAATGGGGATGCTGGGAGGCCAAAGACACAATTCATCTGGGCAGGTGGAGTTGCAGATGCTGTGGCATCTGGGAGTTGCTGTTGTTGGTTGCTGTTGGCGTCAGTTCCAACTCAGGGTGACCCCATGTGTGCAGAGTAGAACTGCTCCATAGGGTTTTCAACGCTGGGACTTTTCAGAAGCAGATCACCAGGCCTGTCTTCTGGGGCACCTCTGGGTGGGTTCGAGCCACCAACCCTTGGGTGTCATCCAGAACTTAACCATTTGCACAACCCAGGGTCTCCCACCTGGGACTAGAGAGATACCTTGGGGTAGGGTTTGAAGTCGTGTTCTGAGTTCCCTGCCCTCACCTCATCCATCAAATACTTTGGGGGACTCTAAGTTGAGCAGTGATCAGCAGTTTTCTTCATTGCAGGACTCAGGGACCTTATACCGTATCAGGGGGAGGGGCGGGGGGGGGAGGAGAATATAGTATTTAGCATATCCCCAACATTTTTCCATGGACCTAGTGTTCAAAGAAGTAATTATGGGCAATTCTGACCTAGTCTAATTTTACAGCTGAAGACCCTAAGGCCCAGGAAGGTAGACTGATGTGTTCAAGGCCAGAGGCATGTCTAAGATACGGCAGGTGTGGCACGTGCCCTGGGCACCATGTGAAGGGGAGCACCACCGAGCAGTTTCTATTAACCCAGTATGGCCCGGTGTCCTTCCTCCAGCAGGGCAGACACAATTGCGTAGCAAGGGGGAGGCAGAGAGAGGCACTTTCCCCCGGTGCAAGCCCAAGGGGGTGCCAGAGGAGGTGTGGAATGACATTCTGAGATGCCAAAAATATGAAAGGCTCCTGACTGAGTGAGAAGAAAGGGGAAGGTGTTTCTGCTAGCAACGTCCATCCATCTTGAGATTGGGGGGTCGGGGAAGAGGAGGGAACACAACTTAGAGATTGCCCCTGGGCACTCCAATGGGGGGGGAGCAGCGTGCAACTTAAAGATTGCCCCTGCCCTGGGTACTCGTCACCCTCACCACGACACTGTTCACAAGAAGCAGAGGTGGGTCCTGGACTTGGGTCTTTGCTTTCCCACTCCAGGTTTCTTACACTGTCTTCCCACCTGCACTAAAGGCTCTGCTTAGTCTGGTTTTGCCAAGAACCTAGAACTTCCAGAGAGCTGCTCTCCTGGACCCAGTACCTACAGGCCACATTCTGCTAGGGGGAGCTGGGTACCTTTTGCTATTCTCTCCCTCAGGCACAGCTGCAGAAAGTTCCAGAACTCCCTAAGGATCCACCTGAGTGGAACATAAATTTGCTTTTGTTTTCTCCTGACTGGTTCAGGAGAATGTGCTCATGAGTAGCTGGGCTCAGGTGCCTGTGACAAGGAGGGCAGCACCTGGGGCGCTTTTCTCAGAGCAATTTCAGCAGGACATGCCAGGCCTGCACGCCCACGTGGCCTGTGCTTAGGGGCCAATGTTCCTGGCATCTCCTCCCCAGGCAGGAGAGATGGACACACACAAGTGGTCTCAGCCACTTCCTGGCTTAGCAGTGAGGTGTAGGTATGAGCGATAAACACCTGAGACAGTCGGTGGCTTGACACCAAGAGTCGCCTTGCCCCGCAGTCTCTCTCCCCACTGTGGACAGTCCCCAAATCCAACCAAGCTCTCCTCTGCAATGTTTCTCACATCAGCCCTTTCTTTTCCAGTCTTGCCGTTAGCACCCCGAGCCCCTGGCCTCTATTGCACTCCTTTATCATCACAGTAGCTATCTAGTGCTTCCTTCTGCCTCCAACAGGCAAACTTTCCTCCCACCAGCCCCCTCCTGCTCACAGCCACGCACAGCCCCGAGCCCTCCCTCCTGGAGGACGTGGCTCCCCCACACCTGGTTCAAAAGCTGCCCATGGTGGTGACGATTGCACATCTCTGTAAATATACTAAAACCCACTGAATTGTACACTTTTAAGAGGGTGAATCTTATGGTATATATAATCTCAATAAGATACAATTTTAAAATGTTAAAAAAGAAAATAAAAACAACTCCCAAGTTCCCCCTTTTGTTTGTAACCGTGTTTCTCAAACTTTGCCACCAAAGCACCCCTAATAGCAAAAATAGCCTCTGCGGACCCCTGAGGGAACAGGAGATCAGTGGCATGCAGACCCCAAATTCTCATAAAAAGACCAAACTTAATGGTCTGACTGAGACTGGAGGAATCCCGGCGGCCATGCTCCCCAGACCTTCAGTTGACACAGGACAGGAACCATCCCCGAAGACAACTCATCAGAAATGAAAGGGACTGGTCAGCGGGTGGGAGAGAGATGCTGATGAAGAGTGAGCTAATTATATCAGGTGGACACTTGAGATTGTGTTGGCAACTCTTGTCTGGAGGGGGGATGGGAGGATAGAGAGAGAGGGAAGCCGGCAAAATTGTCAAGAAAGGAGAGACTGAAAGGGCTGACTCAAGAGGGGGAGAGCAAGTGGGAGTAGGGAGTGAGAAGTATGTAAACTTATATGTGACAGACTGATTGGGTTTGTAAACGTTCACCTGAAGCTTAATAAAAGTTATTTAAAAAAAAAAAATAGCCTCTGCATTTTGCATTCTATTCAATAATACATCTGCTATCATTTTAATAGAATTTATTTCCCTGAAACTCTTCAAGTCACATTGCTGCTCTGGGGAGATGCCACAAGTGGATTCGGGGCTTCAGGTGCCCTCTGCCCGTCACCAGGTTCTTCCAGTGGAACTTTAGGCTGTGGAGGGTGTGTGGTTGACCCTCCGGCATCCCACCCACTCCACCCGCCTTGGGTAGCAACCCGCACCTGGGGGTTTTGTCCTCCACCTTAAGGAAGTGCCTGATTTATACAAGGGGAATCCTTTCATCCTCACTAATGGTTGGCTCAGGAAGGGGTGTGTGATTGAATTCTGGCTAATGAGAAGTGAGGCTAGAGGTTTCTCAGACAGCCCCTTTTTGCCCTCTCAGGAGACAGCTATGCAAGATTGTACTCTCTTTCCTGCTCCTGCTGGAAATAAACAAGGAAGCACTTTGCCCACTTTGCTGTTTGCGGACCTTTTGTGTCCATGAGAAAAAGACAGACATGCAGAAAGGAAAGAGGGCTTGAGAAAATCACGCAGAAATGGTTGAGAGGGATCCTTGATAGAACTGAACCTGAAGCTCACACTGTTACGTAGGGCAGTACATGGTTTAAATCGTGTTTGAGTTACTGCAGCTGCAAGCACCCTAGCGACTAGAAAGGACTATGGCTCAAAGTCAAACTTTTTAGCCAACTGCTAAAAACCAAACCCATTGCAGTCGAATCTATTCTGACTCATGGTGACCCTATAGGACAGAATAGAACTGCCCCATAGTGTTTCTAAGGAGCAGCTGGTGGATTTGAACTGCCAACCTTTTGGTAAGTAGCCAAATGCTTAACCACCGTACCACCAGGGCTCCTAGCCAACTAAGCCTTCCGTAAGCTTCTATAATCAGGCCCCTAGCCACTTCTGCAAAGGCGTCTTCAGCAGTTCCTAATTGTGTTGTCCCTTCAGGTTACATGTTGTTCCCTGAACCCACCATACTCTTTTCTATCTGCATTCCTTTGCTTGCCCCACCTGTCTCCCTAGAGTGCCTCTGCCAAGACACAGGAGCCTGGGACAGATGAACGAGAGCCACCTCTGGGGACGGCAGGGTCCTCAAAGCACAGGCCCAGGGCAGGGCTTGCCTATTAGGATTGGGCTGGATCTGCCTCTCTCTGAAGAGGGTGTTGGAACCTCTCAGTGGACCTCACTGACCTGACCTGGCCAGAAATACGCAGACAGGGATAAGACAGAGAGAGAGCGAGAGAGAGACAGGGAGGAGCAGGAGGGAGATAAAGGGGAGAGATACAGACTGGCCTAGGCTGAGAGGCAGAGAACGAAGGGGAGGGAGAGCTAGTCACAGGGGTGCTAGGAAGGAAAGGTGGAGAACAGAGAGGGGAAGAGGGAAAGGCTGGAGGAGAAACAGAAAACAAACACAAAAGGAAGGTGGAAGGAAGGAGGAAAAGGGGGAAGAGGGAAAAAGCCAGGAGGCGACAGGAAACAGCAGGGAAGGAGACAGGGGGCAGGAGAGAGGAGCAGGCTGTGAGAGCCCAGCCTGGAAGAATCAGTCACGCCGTGTGAGTGCACAGCTAAGTTCAGGCGGGACAATTTTATCAATAGCACTTTGCCATGTAAGTGATTCTCATCACAGCTGGTGCTAGGTGGGTTGGGAACAGCAATAAAAAACTGTTTTATTAAAAAAAAAAATCACCCAAGTTATTTGAAAACCCTGTACACACACACCCCTTCCTGGGCTGGTGGGAGAGCCTGGGATGGGTGACAGCCCTACACGGGCTTGGAGCAGGGCCCTGTGGCAGTGATGGGGGCAGGCCACCTGCCCAACAAATACACGTGCAATGCACACACATGCATGCATTACACATGTGTACACATGCACACGCACATGCAACATGCATACATACGTGCACACAGACGTGTACACACATACGCACAGGCTGCAGGAAAATGTGCCTGGCTATTAGGGTCTCCTCGGAAAGGGGCTGATCTAGATTATGGGTGGCCAGGAAGGGAGGGGGCATTCCTGAGCCCTTCCTGGGTGCAGGGTCCATACCAGGCACTCTACATTTGTGATCCTGTGTCACAAGACGTACTCTCTGGCCTTGACAGGGCTTGCCTGGCACACACAGCTGCAGGAAATAAGGCCACATATCACAGAGAACCAAAGAAGGCTGGGATGATCGGAAACTGTCAAAAGAATCATAAAAGCACAGAAAGTCATGTTTGAAAGAGTCTCTACAGATCATCTGCAGAGTGCTTTTGAACCTGTGCTGTGTGGAGTCCCAGGGTCCCGAGGAGGTGCCATGATGGACAAGGGGCAGAGGCAAGGGGAGCAGGTGAGTCCTAGCTCCCCTCCCACCCCACTTCGATGCCAGTCAGAGCAACCCTGCTTTTATTTGCTGCTGTTGTTTGATATCGCCACGTTGCAGTTGGAAAAAAGGGATCCACTGCTTTAGACAATCTTTAAAATAAATCAATGCAAAAAATAATCCTGATCTACCGAGGTCAACCCGTTTTACAGATGGAGAAACGGAGGCCCCGAGCAGTCTCCTAGCTTGCTGGTAACAAAGTCAGAATGTGTGCCCCACTTCAAGGGGTTGTTCCCTCAGGTTATCTTTCATTTATTTAACGAGAATGTGTGTTTATTGGGGGTTGACAGGAGCTGAGAATGGGGGGCAGGGTGGTGGTATTCATCACACGAAGATGGCATCGATGCAAGCGCTAGGCTTAAAGATTTTTCTATTCCCACTGTATCCACCAGCTACCAAGAGTCTTCTCCTGGCAGATAAGCAGAAATCGCATAGCTAATGTATTCTTTCCATAGCTTATTTATTAACTCTAAATATTTGAGAGGAAGGTTTTTGTTTTCTTCTTGTCTTTTTTTAACCATGCAACTCTCCACAGTAGTTTACTTAGAGCCGTGGTGTTTCATGAACCAGAGTGGGTTTCAACTTTATCACTCCCCAGTTTTATTGCTTCTGCTGAATGATAGTGTAAATATTCCCAAGGTTGTTGATGTTCCCCAATGCGAGCAGAGAGTAGAGGGCTATGAACAAATGGTTTGTTACTAATGGGTTAGAAAAGGCAATTTGTAAATTTCTCATTGAAACCAAACATAATAGCACCTGGCGTTTGGATATTGGGTGCCGTTTTCTGAAAGGCTGGTTTAACGTATAGCACCTTGTTGATCCCAACAACACCGCCATAAAGTAGGCAGAGCAGGAACTTCCTCTTCAGAGCAGAGGAAGCAAAGGCCCAAGGAGGATGAGTGCCAGTCACAGGGCTGGAGTGAGAATCAGGGCTTTAATTTTAGCCAATCTGGGTTGAATAAGGACGACTTTGAGACACATCCCAGACAGAGACTTTGCCTGTCCTACATAATTCTCTCCAGCCTTCAGGGTGTTGCTGTCTTCAGGTTACAAATAAGGAAGTTGAGAGGCATAGCAACTGAATGACTTCCAAAGGTGGGAGGCCGGAAAGT
The DNA here is from genome assembly GCF_024166365.1 of Elephas maximus indicus. Classification (NCBI taxonomy): domain Eukaryota; kingdom Metazoa; phylum Chordata; class Mammalia; order Proboscidea; family Elephantidae; genus Elephas; species Elephas maximus. The sequence goes on along the minus strand of NC_064831.1, from coordinate 60,099,387 downwards.
GAAGGAGCAGGGTGGAGGCCAAGAGGGAGGGAGGGCCATGCCCCATTCTGGCACTCAGCTGTCAGGAGCACACGAAGAAACCGACTCTGACTCACGGTGACCTTATGTGTGTCAGAGCAGAACTGTGCTCCACAGGACTTTCAATGGCTGATTTTTTGGAGGCGGATGGCCAGGCCTTTCTTCTGAAGCACATCAGGGTGGATTCGAACTTTCAACCTTTGGATCAGCAACCAAGTGGGTTAACCCTTTGCACCACCCAGGGACTCTCAGGAGGAGAACTAAATGCTCCATCCTCCTTATTACCAAATGGAAGGGGAAGGCAAGTTTGAGGGGCTCCCTCTCCCTGTGCTTCAAGGCAAGTCACTTAGCCTCTCTGATCTTCACCTTTCTCCTCTGTATGTATGTGAACCATGAAGGTAAATGGGAACAAGTGTGTTCTGGGCCATCTTATGGGTAGCAGGGCCTGGGCTCAGCCTGGAGACTGGCTCAGAGCAGGATGGGTGGCTGGGTGGACTGGTGGGTGGGTGGGTGATCTTAGGGATGGATGAATGGACGGGTGGATGGGTGGGTGGGTGGGTATGAGTAGGTGAGTGGGTGGGTGTATGGGTGCAAGGATGAATGGATGGATGGCTGTATGGGGATGAGTGAGTGAGTGGGTGGGTGTGTGGGTGGAAGGGGGTAAGTGGATGGGTATAGGCATGAATGAATGGATGGGTGGGTATGAGTGGGTGAGTGTTTGGGTGGACCAGTGGGTAGGTGTATAGGTGGACTGGTGGGTGAGTGGATGAGTGTAGGGATGGATGGATGGATGGATGAATGGGTGGGTATGAGTGGCTGAGTGTTTGAGTGTAAGGGTGGACAGATGGGTAGGTGTATGGCCTTAGGGATGAATGGACGGATGGACGGACGGGTGGGTAAGTGGATGAGTGTTTGGGTGAGTATATGGGTGGGCTGGTTGGTGAGTGTATGGATGCAGGGATGGCTGGCTGGCTGGCTGGCTGGCTGGCTGGCTGGCTGGCTGGTGAGGAATGGGTGAGTGTTCAGGTGGGTGTATGGAGGGATGACCGGCCATGTCCACTCTGAATGTCAAGGCCATGTCAGAATCCTCCACTGCAGGAAGGGAGGCACCTCATCTCCTATCCCCACTTGGGCTGACAGGCTGTCTCAAGCCAACACTGACACCTCAGCAGGCCCAGTGGGAACTGACTTAAGAAGCAGATGGGTTTTGAAGTCCTTGGCTGGAGAGAGGTGAGGCAGAGCCTAGGGTCTCCAAGCCTGTGACCCTGGAAACCAGAAGTAGGGCTTCTACCCGGTACCTGCCACCCCCTGGGGAATAGAGGGGTGGGTAAGGCCTCACGCAGCCCAACACCTGCCTCTTCCTGGCCCAGCCCTACGAACTCACCAGGCTCCTCCCTCAGGCCCAGGGACCAGCTGGGATCATTGTCCAACATCCACATTAGGCGTCTGGAGACAAGCAAAAGGAAATCATCCTCCAACTAGATGCACCACACAAGCTCTGTGAAGGGCAAGAGTGTGCTTCCGCCACCCTTATGGGGGCCAAGGAACTGGATTCCAGCTTCATGCAACCTCTCACTCCCTCCACTAGCTTCTAGCAACCACGGCCTGTTCCTGAACCTCAGTATCCTCTTCTGTAAAACAAAGGTCTGGACTCAGTAATGTCTTTTAAGGTCTTTCATACAGAGATTTTTATAAAATATCATTTTTTAAATTATTTTAAAGATGTTGCTGTTTTGAGAAACAGCTTTATCGAAATATGATTTATAGGCCATAAGTATATGATTTCAAGTGTAAGATTCAATGATTTTTAATAAACTTACAGAATTGCGTGACCATCACCACAATCCAGTTTTAGAACTTTTCCATCACCCCCAAAAGATTCCTCATGTGCATTTGCAGGCACCCCCATTCCCACCCCCACCCCTTGGCAACCACTAAGCTGCTTTCTGTCTCTACAGAGTTGTCTTTCTGGACATCTGACATAAATGCAATCATACAATGTGTGATCTTTTGCACCCGACTTCTTTTACTCAGTAGAATGGTTTTGAGATTCATCCATGTTGTAGTACTTTTTTTTAAACAATGGAGGTAATTATAAATCTTTAAACAAGGACTTAATCTTACATAATCTTAATTTTATGTAATCTCCCAACATTTGTTTTAGACACACTGGAGTTGGTTGAGGTTCATTGCAGTTTCCAAAGCTTGATTTCCACGTCAATTGCCAAAAAGTCAGGATTCTTAGTTAAAGCACGTGTCTGTTTCAGTTGCTAGCTGGTTGTCTAGGTTTCCTCGGGCCAATTCCTTGGGTACTTCTGCTTCTTATTCTTTTCAAAAAGGTTTGCCTCCTACTTTATCTCTGAAAACGTGCGCTGTCCTCTCATTGGCAGTGGATTACTTCAGCAACCATAGGGTTTTCTATTTAAAAAGTTTGTTTAAAAGTCACGTAGTATTTTGTCTAGGGACATTCTAGGAGAGAACTTTTTTGAACGAAGGGTGAGGCAAGATGCAAATGTCTAAGCCAATCCTCAGGCCAGCCCTCACACATTGGCCTGTGGGCAACAGGATACATTTACCCCAGTTTCTTTTCAACCAATAGACATTGGCAAACCACTCTGTCCCAGCTACTGAACTAGTCACTGGGGACACAGAGGTGAACAAAATGTTCTGACCCGGATCTTCTGCTTACTTCAATGCATCACTTGGGCAATTTATTACTTTACTTCTTTGGGCCTCAGTTTTCTCATCTGTAAAGTGGGGATGATAGAAGTACCCTACAATCCCTGCAGAGATAATCACTGTAGAATATTTAGCACAGCGCCTGGCTCTTAATAAATGCTCAGTAAGTGGCAGCTATATTATTACGTTCATGTGTCACTTAACGTCTACAATATGTTCTGTGAAATAGGATGTTATGTAATATGGACGTTGTGAAAACACTATATTTTATACAGGCAATCACAGGGTTACCAATGTCTGACTTATGTAATTATGAACCAACCCCGAAAATCCTATATTAAAAATTCAAGGTACATGCAATGGTTCATAGTAACAAATGGTCCCTATTATTATTACTGTATTATTATGTTAAAGATGTTTTAGAGTATTTGGAAGTGTTTCTCTAATGCTTTTTATGCATAGAAATGTACACCGTATACTACATTGCATTGGGCAAATCTGCTGCAAAAGACCTTTTTCAAGTGTTGAGAAGCAAAGATGTCACCTTGAAGACTAAGGTGCCCTGACCCAAGCCATGGTGTTTTCAGTCATATGCATGTGAAAGCTGGACAATGAATAGGGAAGACTGAAGCAGAATTGATACCTTTGAATGGCGGTGTTGGCGAAGGATATTGAATATACCACGGACTGCCAAAAGAATGAACACATCTGTCTTGGAAGAAGTACAGCCAGAATGCTCCTTAGAAGCAAGGATGGCGAGACTACGTCTCACATACTTTGGACATGTTATCAGGAGGGATCAGTCACTGGAGAAAAACATGTTTGATAGAGAGTCAGCAAATAAGAGGGCGACCCTCAACAAGATGGATTGACACAGTGGCTGCAACAATGGGCTCAAGCATAACAAGGATTGTGAGGATGGTGCAGGATCAAGCAGTGTTTTGTTCTGTTGTACATAGGGTCACTATGAGTCAGAACCGACTCAATGGCACCTAACAACAAGATATTGGAATTTCTGAATTTATGGGACCACAGGACATATATGTGGTTGGCCATTGCCTGAATGGACTTTATGCAGCACATGACTGTACTATAATTGGCATTATTATGGCACACCTTGTCCTCAGACAATTAACATTCTTTAAAGTGACACCGGCATGCAGTTAAACAATCATAAAACTACATGGTAAGTGCTAAATTGGAGTTTGCTCAGCTTACTATGGGCACACAGAGGAGGTAGTGCTTGGCTTTCCCTGGAATGGGGTGTGGAAGGCTGGTGAGTCATGTGTACTACTCCAGACATGGGCATGCCAACTATATTTTTAACAACTCTGATTATATACCATCCACATGAACAGGTGAAGGTCCAACTCAACTTGTACTTCCCCAGCATTGGCCTTCTATGTCCCTGGTGATGAGTGTCATGGTTGGTCTTAAAACCTGCCCTGCTTGTTCTCACTGCCACACCTTTGCTTGTCCTGTGATCCTCATCCATTCTTTCCTTTCTTGTCCAGTTTGTCCATCTGAACCCTTCTTTTCAGTATACTACTCATATCTGATTTGTTCCCAAAGTTCTTTCCAACTCACCCAGATCACCTGGGCCTTTAATTCACAACCCTTAAGGACCTTAAGGCCTAAGAAGCAACTTGAGGGACCCTAGAAAAATTCTAATCCAATCCTCTTATTTTACAGATCCAGAAATGGAGGCCCAGGAAGAGGTGAGCTGACAAAGGCCAGCAGCGGCGTCACCACCCCTTAGCTGTCCAATCTAGTAACCTAGGACTCACCTTGACCCCTTCCTCCCTCTGACCCAGCTGTGATCTCTTTCCAAGGCCTGTAGCTCCTGGGCCCTAAATACCCTTCCCAGCCCTCCACTGCGTCTTCTCGGCCACCACCCAGGTCTGAGCCACCATCATCTCTCTGCCTCCTCCTCGATCTCCCTGCTTCACTCTTGCTCCCCCCATTCTGACATCCTTTTTAAAATGTAAACCTCATCATTTCACTCCCCCACTCGGACCCTTCAGGACCATCTCATTGCCTCCAAAATGAATCCAGTCTCCCCAGCAACGCTTTCCAGGTCAGCGCTGGCTAGAGCCTCAACAACCCTGCAGCATCCACCCTCCCACATTCCACAGGCCCACCCTCACCTCTTTGAACTTGCCATATCCCATTTTATCCCTGGGTGCTCACACAGGCCTTTGCCTCTGCCTGGAACACTCTTTCAAACCCTATCCTCCCTCTTCATGGCACAATCCCCTTTGCCTGGATAACACCAACTCATTTTTTTTTTTTTAATAATATTTTATTGTGTTTAAGGTGAAAGTTTACACAGCAAATTAGGTTCCCATTTGTCTAGGCTGGGTTCTCTAGAGAAGCAAAACCAGTGAAGAATATACATAAATACATACACGCACACATAGACACACACAGAGAAAGATTTATCTCAAGGAAATGGCTCATGCAGTTGTAGAGGCCAGCATGTCCCAAGTCCATGGGTCAGGCATCAGGCTGGAGGCTTGCCCTGACTCACTTAGCTGCAGGGGCTGATGAACCCAAGATCAGGTTCAGAAGGCAGGTCTCTGGCTCTGGATGCATCAGGCCTGTCATCATCTGATCTTCGGTTCTTAGGACTTGAGCTAGCAGCTTACCTACCCATCTTGGGATTCGTCTGACTCTGCAGCCTGTGAGCCAATGGCCTGCCATCCGATAGGCCCAAAAGGAGCTACATCTGTTGTCCTCCAAGAAAAGAAAAGGATCATGCCTAGAGCAGCTGGGAGATCAGAAGGAGCACAGGAAGCAGAGCTGCCTCAGTCTTAAAGGGTAGGATCGCAAAGGGTAGAACCACCACTGCCTGCTGGGTTTTGAAGGGTGGGGCCACAGCCTTCTAGGTTTCAAAGAGATCTTCGCCAACTTGGTTCAGGAATGTGGGGCTGCCGTTCACGAGTGCCTGGGGGATAGGGCTGGATCCGTTGCCCAAAGCAGAGGGCGGGGCTGCCATGCTCAAGAGACAGAAGAATGGGGCCTGCCAGGGCTGAAAGGGTGGGGTCGCCACTCAGATGGACTAGGAGAAGGGGGCCGCCCAAAGCTAAGTGAGCTGAGATGGAAGGGACCTCATTACCACCAAGAAAGAACAGCTGGGAGCGAAGCATGTCCTTTGGACCTGGTGTCCTTTGGACGTGGAGATCTCCAATGGACACCCAGTCTACAGATGTTGAAAGGAGACAAGGACCTTCCCCCAGAGCCGAAATAGAGAGAAAGACTTCCCCTAGAGCTGGCACCCTGAATTTGGACTTCTAGCTCCTGGACTGTGAGAGAGTACATTTCTGTTCGTTAAAGTTTGTTAAAGCCATCTACTTGTGGTATTTCTGTCATAGCAGCTCTAGATAACTAAGACACCATTTAACAATTTCTGCACAAATTATTCAGTGGTATCGGTTACAGTTTTCACAATGTGTCATCATTCTCACTCATTCCATTCTGGTTGCACCATTTCCAGTACTCTATTTCCCCTGCCCCCTTACCTTCTCATCTTTGCTTTACAGTAATTTTTGACCATTTGGTCTCCTACAAATGATTTTTTAAAGGAACTCATTACTCATGGGTGATATTGTTTTTTTTTTTTTAATGAGCCAATCCATTATTTAGCTAAAAGGTGACCTCAAGGAATAATTTCTGTTTAAGGTTTAAAGTGCGTCTCAAGGCGATAGTCTTGGAAAGTCCTCTAGTCTTAACTAGTCCAGTAAGTCTGGACTTTTTAAGAATTTGAATTCTCAAATTCAAATAGGATCCATCTATTGTGTGGCCCTATTCACAATGGTAGGTAGTGGTAGCTGGGCACCATCTTGTTCTTCTGGTCTCACGATAGATGAGGCCATGGTTCATGCAGGCAATTGGTCCTGTAGACTAGTTTCTTCTTTGAGTCTTTGGTTTCTTTCTTTCTCTTCTATTCTGAATGAGAACAACTGCTGTATAACACCAACTCATATTTAAAGTGTTAGTTTAAGTGGCACACTTTTTAGCAAGGCCTTCCCTGGCCTGAGATTAGACCGCCTGCTCTGGGCTCCCATAATTATCAGTAGCTCCATATCATATCATAACAGCCGCCCCAGTACCGTAATTACTGTGGATTGTCTTTCCCCAAATGCATTCTCAGCTCTCTGATGGCAGATTCACCAGCATACCTACAGCTCTTACTTTGCATAGTGTCCTGCAGATAAAGACAGCCACTGTGTGTTTGATTTTGCTATTGTGGTCAGGGGCAGATTACCCAATAAGCAAGGTAAGCACGGGCTTACTTGTACTTACTATCTGTAGTGAACAATTTCACATTTTTGCACCACATCAAAGTTTCTACTTCTAGGTATGGCTGGCATCTGTCTCTCTCCCAACCCCACAGCACTGTCCTACAAAATCAAAGCCTCTTTTCAAACTTACAATCTCTATAGGGTTGCTAACCCTGGTGATGTAGTGGTTAAGAGCTAAGGGTACTAACCAAAAGGTCGGCAGTTCAAATCCACCAGGCATTCCTTGAAAACCCTGTGGGGCAGTTCTACTCTGTCCTATAGGGTCGCTACCAACTTGATGGCAAAGAATTTTTTTTTTTTTTAGTTTATAGGGTTGCTGTGAGTCAAAATCAACTCAAAGGGAACGAGTTTGGGGTTTTTTTGGACAGGAATGGATTATCCAGTAAGCTAGGTAAGCACGGGCTTACTTGTGTATAATTGCTAATCTGTAGTGAACAATTTCACAACCCATGTGAAATTGTTCACTTCCAATCAGTCATTATGCACAAGTAAGCCCGTGCTTGCCTTGCTTACTGGGTAATTTACCCCTGATTGTGGTTGTTTTATTTTATTGCAAAAGTTACACAATGCATCTTGCTCTGCAACTTTCCTTTGCCACTTAATGGTGTTGGGGCTTTAGGGGGCCCAAAAATAACTCCCCTCCCTTGCAATCAGGAAGAGATCAAGATGCCAGCTTTATTACTGCTGAAAGCTAGGCTGGAGGATGTGCCTTTGGTCTTCAGCCCTCTGTGTTAGCCCCCTTGCTCCATCTTCCCGGCCCCAGTCATTCCTTGGCCCTGCAGAGTGCACACACTCCAGGTGCCCAGCCTGGGGCCTATCAACTGGGGCCAAGTGGGCAGGGCCTCTAAGAAGAGGGCGTGGCCATTGGAGAGCCGCTGTTGGATTTAGGGAAGGTGTGCTTCTCAGAAGAAGGGAAAGATGCTTAGTAGATGGAACAAAAATAGATATTTGCTTCCTACGATAATAGACCTCTCAGCTTTATTCTTTCTGCTCAGGAAGGACACTTCCTTTTAATTAAAATGTTTAAAAAACGACATTGGTGCCTCCCAACCTTTGTAAGGAAGGCCTATTTGTCATGTCAAAAAAAAAAGTTCTTGGCCCGCCCCACCATGATAATTGCACTATTATTATAAAAGCTTAGTGCTTAGGGCAGAGATTCCTAGTTAATTACCAAATATCCAGCCTACCCCTTTTTCCGTAGTTGACAGAACCTCAATTTTTGGCTGTGCGTAAGACTACTTTTCCCAGTCCCCATCGTAGCTAGGGTGTGACCACGTGGTCAGGTTCCAGCTGATGAAAGTGTTGTGTGGCATTTCTGGAAAATCCCTAAGAGAGGGGTTATGCCTTGCCTTCCCCTCTTCCTGCCTCCTGGATCACTGATCTGATGGCTGGAATTTCGGCAGCCATCTCAGACCATAAGGATAGCAGCCACATTTTGAGGAAGGCAGAGCAGAAAAAGAGGCCCTTCAGCTTCTGATGTAATCGTGCAGCTGGTACACCAGCTCCAAGCTACCCTCAGCCTTCTTTTAGGCGACAGAGTATGAAATGTCGCTATTGCTTTAAGCTACTGCTGTTTGTTTTCTTTCCCATTGTACGCAGCTGAATCTAATCCTGATACAGTTACCAGGGATTCAGAGACCCATTGAATAAGGCTCCCAGGAGTCTGTGGCTTAGAATTTGGGACAATTGAACTGGAAAGCAGATTGAGAAGGAAATCAGGGGGGTGGGGTGGGGAACGAGGTGCCTAGAAACCACACCACTGGGATACAGTGGATAAACTGGGAATTTTTAGGCCAAAGAAGAGCAGATCCAGGAAATACATTTCTGAGGGACAGTTGCAGAGAAAAGGGATGAAACTTCTGGGTTGGTCCAGAGCGTAGGGACTAATTCATTGCTAACTTCCTAATGGTGAGAATTTAATAGTTGGATTAAATGATGCGATTCTAAGAAAAGCTAGAGAAGGCACACCTGAGAAGTTGGGACTTTGCTCTGGAATTTCTGACCTCCACTGTATCTCCCAGAGGCCTAGTATATGCAAGACACAGGGGATGTTCTGCACATCTTTGTTGAATGAATGAGTGAATACACTGCCCACAGAGCAAATCCCATTCTGATCCAAGCAAAAGAAATAGCAGAAAGAGAGAGAGAGAAAAAAAAAAAAAAAAAAACCCAAATCTGTTGCCGTGGGATTAATTCCGACCCGTAGTGACCCTAGAGGACAGAATAGAACTGCCCTATAGGGTTTCAGAGGAGTGGCTGGTAGATTTGAACTGCCTGCCTGAGCAGCTGTATCACTCACTGGGCCACCAGGGCTCCAGAAAGAGAGAGGAGAGATAGAATTTTGATTTAAAAAAAAAAAAATTAAGGGCTTGTCTTTATGCTTGGGACCACATGCCACGGACATCAAGTCTCACAGAAAACCCTTTGAAGGCATAACTTAGAAACGCCCTGGCCTCTCTGGAGGGTGACCATCCTCCAGTGTATTTGGGGAAGGCCATCACCCTCATATCTTCTCTAGAGTTGTCTGTAGGGAGGTGGCTTCCTCCACTGTGGGAAGTCATGGCTGGAAACACCAGAACTTTAGTCCTTCTCAGTGTGATCCTGCTACTACTATGCCACACCCTCAGTGGAGGGGCAAGGAGAGAGGCAACACTTCCTGGTACCTCTCCACCTCTTAATTCTCCAAGGCAGTAAGCTGGCGTGGGTTAGCAAATAAGGCAGGTAAGCACAGGCTTACTTGTGTTTACTTACTAATCTGCAGTGAACAATTTCACATTTAAGTGCAGATTAGTAAGTAAGCGCAAGTAAGCCCGTGTGTACCTTGCTACCTGGGTCATCCACCCTGTCAGGGATTGTAAGTTTGAAAAAGAAGGCTTTGATTCTGTAGGAAGGTGCTGTGGGGTTGGGAGAGAGATAGATGCCAGCCATACCCATAAGAATCTTTGATGTGGTGAAAAAGTGTGAAATTGTTCACTACAAATGATGCAGTAAGCAAGGTAAACACAGTGCTTACCTTGCCTGTTAGATAATCTGCCCTTGGCAGTAAGGAAGGGTTGTGGACATCTGAAAGTAATCGTAACATTAAAAGCAAAGGAAGAAATAAAAATAAAGCCACAGGTTAAATATGACACTTCCCCTCAAGAGAAAATAATGTGTTATTAGGTGCTAGCTATAGAGTAGATTTCGACTCATAGCGACCCCATGTGACAGAGTAGAACCACCCATAGGGTTCTCTAGGCTGTAATCTTTATAGGAGCAGATCTCTAGGTCTTTCTCCTGTGGTGCCTTTGGGTGGGTTCAAACAGGTAACCTTTCAGTTAGTAGCTGAGCACTTAACCGTTGTGCCACCAGGGCAATTTGGAGACAACAACGGCAGCAATTAAACAGCTACCTCTCCCACTACAGAGGGGTACATGTGAGCATCCCCGGGTCTCCATCTCCCTGTACCTGCTGGAGCTCCAGCATCTTCCCTCTCCTATAAGAGTGCTTTTTCTTCTTAAAAATCTCCATGGGAACAAAACAAGACTAAAGGGGTGCTCCAGCCCTGGGGCAGGGACTAGAAGGCAGAAGGGAACAGAGAAGCTGGTAATAGGGAACCCAGGGTTGAGAAGGGGGAGTGTTGACATGTCGTGGAGTTGTTAACCAATGTCATAGAATGATGTGTGTACTGTTTGATGAGAAACTAGTTTGTTCTATAAACCTTCATCTAAAGTTCAATAAAAAAAGGAAAAAAAAGTCTCCTTGGGACGACACTCCAGAGCCCTTTAGGGGATCCCCATTTCTACCCACAGGGGCTGGACTTGCTCTAGGACAGAGCTCCCTCCATCTACCAGACGGTCAATGGGACATTATAATTCTCCAGCTGTACCGACCCCAAGAGGACAGTGGTGGATCAGTGGTAGAATTCTTGCCTTCCAAGTGGGAGAGCCAGGTTTGATTTCTGGCAGTCACCTCATGTGCAGCCATCGCTTGTCTGTCGGTGGAGGCTCCCTTGTACTGCTGTGATGCTGAACAGATTTTAGCAGAGCTTCCAGACTCCAGACTAAGCCAGGCGAGGAAGAAAGGCCTGGCAATCCATTTCTGAAAAAAATCTGCTGCTGAAAACCCTACGCAACACAACAGTTGTGCACGGCGGGGTCACCATGAGTTAGGGGCTGACTCAGTGACAAAGCTGGAGGGATTGAATTTGAAAGGACGCTGAGCTTGGCTGAAGGGGTTGGGAAGAGTAGGGTCATCTAGAGTGGCTCTGGCACCCCAAAGCGGGTCCTGTCTAGACCTCCCCACCTCTTCATCCTCTCAGCCGCCCGGCAGGGCACACACACATCTGCCAAGGTGTCCAAATTCATATAAAGGTAGAAAAACCTTTGCCTAAACACTTTACCTGCCTGGGGTTACCACACTCTGGGGAGAGAGCAGAGGGGGATCCATTTCCCTTTTATCCATCCTGATACTGCCAAGCCATACACAGAGGGGGACCAGAGCACAGGAAATAGGCCCATTACATTTGCTGGCTTCAAACCACAGAGGCGCAGTCCCTGCTGGGCCCTTCGGTTACACAGAAGGCAGCAGGAGCTTTGAAATCCCCGCTTTTCCCTGGCCGGGTGCCCTGCACTAACCTTTGAAAGCAGAAGGGAGGCATGATGAGAATTGATGGGCTTTCTGCACATTGCAGCCCCCCAAGGGTGGAAGAGAGGGCCAGTTCTTCCTGTGTCAGACACATGAAGTGTATCAGAGGTCAGGATTTATGGGATGACGGCGAGATTTCTTCTGGAAGGAAGTCTACTTGTTTTCAGAGAATGGAGAGTAACTGACCTGTGCGTTCCTGCAGCCTTTCCCTAATTCAGGCACAATCAGGCCTGGAGAAAACCATTGATTCCTTGACAAAGCCCCTTTCCTACGGCAGACCGAGCTTTAACAGGCTCAGGGCATCGCGCGCAGCATCTGGTTTTCCCCTCTCCATTATTCAAGCCCTCGCTGTATTACGGAAGGTTGAAAAAGGCAAAATCAGAACGCACAGGCTTTTATCTCGAGGGTTGGTATTTTTAGTATGGAAGCCAGGCTAAATGAAATTAAATTTTAAAAACAAATAATAAAAAGGAAGGGAGAAATAGATTGAGGCTTAGATCATTGGCTGAGGTTCCGCAAACATTCTTCAGTTCTGAGTCTCCATGGAATGAGTCTTTGGGGTTTGGGGGGGGTGCGGAGCAGTTCATATCAAGGCGGGAAGCAAAGGGGGTAGTAGGGAGGGAGCCGTGGTGAGGGGGCTGCCTGGTTTCCCTGAGAAAAGGCTGGCTGTGGAGGCTGCCCTTACTCAGCCCAGCAGGAAGGAGGGAGGGCCTTGCAGGCACTGAGCACCTACTATGTGCCAGCCCCAGACCTGGGCACGTTCCTGTACAGAGTCCACTAACTCTCAGGATGGCCCTGTGGGCAGGTCCCATCACTCCTGCTTCACAGTTGGGAAGACTGAAGCCCAGTGCACACCTTGCCTCCCCAGGTCACTCAGCAGAGAGTAGCAAAGCCAGGAGTCAAGCTGTAGTCTGTCTGACACCAAAGTCCTTGCTCTTTCTCATACCTGCCACCTCCAGGCATTCAGGGAGTGGGGGAGGGGGGAGGGAGGGATTTGCCTTCAGCCTCAGGAATGTGGACAATCAAAATATGCACTGCTGCCCCCAAAACCTGTTTTTCTGGACTAAGAGGAAACCTTAGTCAAGACAATCCCTAAAAAAAAATATTAAGGATTCCCCGATGGACTCCACCACTGGGGTGGCCCTTGTGGTAGGTAGCTGTGGACCGGGGCAGTCTGGGATTGATTGAGGGGCTGTGAGCTGGGGTTGCCAAACCCAGACCGCAAGATGACACTCTGACAGAGTGGGCAGGGGCTGGGGCAGGCAGCATTTTCGCTGTCCACAGAGCCCTAGGCTGAGGCCACCCTGGAGGTGAGCTGGATGAGCTGACAATGGCCCTGGGGGTGCTGATGAGAACACAGCTGTGATGGTTAAAGGTCTGTGTCAACTTGGCTGGACCACAATTCTCACTAGTCTGGCGGTTATAACGTAGTTTGGCAGTTTTATGATGATGTAATCACCTCCACGATGAGATTTGATAAAAAGGTGATCACCTCCATGATGGGATCTGCTGTGAGTAGCCAATCAATTGAAAGGGAGTTTCTTTGGGGGTGTGGTCTGCTTCCAATATAGGTGGACTCTCTGGCAAGGCTCACGGGCTTTTGCCTGCTCTGGATTCTGCAGCTAGCTTCTGTTTGTCTGACCTCTGGTTCTTGAGACTTGAGCTAGCAGCTTACTTGTGGTCCTGCCTGCCATTCCTGGGATTCACAGCCTGTGAGCAAGAGCCCTGCTGTCTGACCTGCCAATCTTGGGTTCTCCAGCCCCTGTGGCTACATGAATCAGGAGACACCTCTATCCAGACCCACTGACTTGGAACGTTCCAGTCTCTATAACCGCATGAGCCATTGCCTTGATATAAATCTGTCTATATAGATATTTATACGCTTTACTGGTTTTACTTCTCCAGAGCACTCAGCCTAAGACAACAGCCACTACCCTGTTAGCTGTGCTGAGGTGGCCATCATGCAGGCCCATGGACCATGAAGTGAGCCAAGAGACTAAGCCCAGCACCTGGTCAGTCTTACTCTGACTGGGAAAAGCTGGTCTGTGACTCCAGGACCTGTTCCACGGACTGTCTCCCTGCCAGGAGATAAGATAAAGCTTCTTAGAGACCCAGTGTGGAGTAGAAGAAGGTATTTGTGCGTTAGAGGCAGGCAGACCTAGGTTCAAATCTCTGTGCTGCCACTTACTGGCTGTGTGACCTTAGGCAAGTTGCTTAACCTCTCTGAACCTCCATTTCCCCCTATCGTGAGGATAACTATAAAGACCTCATAGGATTGTTGTCTAGTGAAATAGATAAGAACTTAAAGCACTTAGCCCAGTACTTTTCTTGAAACCCTGACCCTTGCTTTATCCTTGCATCAGGCATCGGGGACCACGCACTGGGGTGAATTCTCTGTTCTGTTCCTTCTTGGGGTAACAATACCAAAAGCCTAAGCTAGGACACAGGCAAACTGTTCTCTTTATGCACGCATTATCTCATTTAGTTCACACAACAAGCAGGTACTACTATTAGGTTCACTTTAAGGCCAAGAGAGTAGCATTCTTAACTACAGTGTTTCATTTTCAACTGGACCTCGTTGAGCCTGGCCCTGTGCTAAATTGTGTTTGCATTATTTCTGTAGATCCCATTTTGTATGGACCAGAGGAGTGTGTGTGTGTCTTCCATACCTTTGTAGGAGCAACTGTTCCAATCAAATCTTGCCGATCACCTTCTGTCTGCCTGTTGTTTCCTGCCTTTGAGTTGGCCCCCAATTCATGGTGACCCCATGTGTTATAGAGTAGAACCTGAGCTCCAGTGGATTTTCTTGGCTGTAATCTTTACAAGAGCAGATAGCCAGGCCTTTCTTCTGCAGAGCCTCTGGGTAAGTTCAAGCCACCAACTTTGAGGTTAGCAGCTATGGCAGCTTGTGCCACCCACCTCCTCTGTCTGTGCAACTTCACGCAAATCAGTGAGTTCCTCTGGGCCTTCATTTTCCTGGCTTTGAATGGCAAGAATGTTCCCCGAGCTTTCCTGGGTGGGACTGCTAAACGGACAGGTCCTCACTTACCTGCTTGTAGACTGGCTCCTTCTAACTTGAGTGACAATTAGCTCCAAAATTGCCCCCCTTTCTGAGGGTTGTATCCTTTTACCATACTTATTCAATCTATATGCAGAGCAGATAATCCGAGAAGCTGGACTATATGAAGAAGAACGGGGCATCAGGATTGGAGGAGGACTCATTAACAACCTACATTATGCAGATGACACAACCTTGCTTGCTGAAAGTGAAGAGGACTTGAAGCACTTACTCATGAAGATCAAAGAAAGACCATAGCCTTCAGTATGGATTACACCTCAACATAAAGAAAATAAAAATCCTCACAACTGGACCAATAAGCAACATCATGATAAATGGAAAAAAGATTGAGATTGTCAAGGATTTCATTTTACTTGGATCCACAATCAACAGCCAGGGAAGCAGCAGTCAAGAATTCAAAAGACGTATTGCATTGGGAAAATCAGCTGCAAGAGATCTCTTTAAAATGTTGAAAAGCAAAGATGTCACCTTGAGGACTAAGGTGCACGTGACCCAAGCCATGGTGTTTTCAATCGCCTCATATGCATGTAAAAGGTGGACAATAAATAAGGATGACAGAAGAATTGATGCCTTTGAACTGTGGTGTTGGCGAAGAATATTGAATATACCATGAACTGCCTAGAGAACAAACAAATCTGTCTTGGAAGAAGTACAACTAGAATGCTCCCTGGGAGCAAGGATGGCGAGACTGGCGAGCCAAGTTGACACACATTTTGGGGGGAACACAATTCAAGCCATAACACTAAGGTATACCTAAGGAGCCCTGGTGGTGCAGTAGTTAAGTGCACACAAAGTTGTTAGTGTACACAAAGAGATTCTTACAGGCAGAAATTTCTCAAGGTCCTGAAATTAAAAAACAAAACACTCATTCATTCATTTATTCAGGCATGCATACATGAGCAGCCACCATGCATGTGGCACTGATGAGAGAAGCAAAGTGGTGACTGAGCAAGGTGCCTACAGTTCACTGGGGACCAGAGGAGTGTTAGGGTTAGCTCTGTACTTAGAAGAGGAGCACATTTGGAGGCCCAATCCTCATGACATTTGGCAAGCCCTGAACGAGGGCATGTTTCTTCCTCTTGGAAGAATGTTTGTGGGCAGGTTGGTGGGAGACTTGCAAAGTGGAAGAGACTGGGGATATCACCTGGATGATGCGGCTGAGTTTACAAAAGGAAAATTCATAAAGTTAACTTTTTTATGATTGTTGGTGAGGTAACCCCTGGGAAAGGAGGGAACTTAGCATCTGGCTTTCCCCGATTTTCAGACTGCTTTGTCACCAGCCTATCTACTCCTGAGGGTGTGGTGAAGATCAATTAGCTTTTGTAAGGAATGTCTTAGAACATTACCTGGCACATAGTAAGCGCAACACAAGTGTCAGTTATTATTCTTCTTGAAAAAAACAAAACCAAATTAGTTGCCTTAGAGTTGGATTTTGACTCATGGTGACTCCCATGTGCGTCAGAGTTGAACTACACTCCATAGGATTTTCATGATCATCACCTTTCAGAAGGAGATAGTCAGGCCTTTCTCCCGAGGTGCCTCTAGGTGAGTTCAAACTGCTGGCTTTCTGGTTAGTAGCCCAGCACTTAATAGTTTGCACCACTCAGGAACTCCACTGTTGAGAAAATGCCCCGTGAGTGTAGTAATGGTAGGTGCTCAATAACTTAAATCAAAGAAAACCGAACCCATTGCTGTCGAGTTGATTCTGACTCACGGCAACCCTGTGGGACAGAGTAGAACTAGGTTTCTAAGGTTGTAATCTTTAGAGAAGCAGACTGCCACATCTTTCTCCCATGGAGCAGCTGGTGACTTCGAACTGCTGACCTTTCGGTTAACAGCGGAGTGCTTAACCATTGTACCACCAGGGCTCCTTTTTCAATAACTAAATGTTTGTTGAATGAATGACTGAGTTTGCTGAACAAACAAAATTAAAAAGCATCAAGCAGAACCACACAAAATCTGAGTATCAAGGTCTACAGTGGCCTTCTCCACCCGTAAAATAGCCTGTGCTACGCCCAAGGCAATCACAATATCTGCAGAGACGGGAAAAAAAAGGGCTCTGGTAACATGCTCATGAGGGTTGGCCATTATAACTTTGTGACCCCCAACTCTGGGCCTCGGTTCCTCCGACATGAGTGGACTAGACATTGCCTCAGATTTGCTCCGGCTACAGTGATAAAGGAAAATGCCAGGTTTCGAGCTCGGCCTTTTCAACACTTGAGGCATGATGACAACATCCACATCTCCTCCAGCCAAGGGAGCTCCAGTCATCCACCATGTAAACACACTCAGAGACTGGAACTAGGTTCCAAATGACCCATTTTGCAATAGCTAAAGAATTTTCAGTTATGTCTGCTTGTAGTTGTTATGAAACACTGCCCAGTCCCCTACCATCCTCAAAATTGTTGCTATGCTTGAGCCCATTGTTATAGCCGCTGTGTCAATACATCTAGTTGAGGGTCTCTTTTTCTCTGACCCTCTACTCTTCCCCAAGAATGATGTCCTTCTCCAAGGACTGGTTCCTCCTGATAACATGTCCAAAGTATGTGAAATGAAGTCTCACCATCCTCACTTCTAAGGAGCGTTCTTGCTGTACTTTTTCCAAGACAGATTGTTTGTTCTTCTGGCAGTCCGTGGTATATTCAATATCTACGGCATATTCAATATTCTTCACCAACACCATAATTCAGATGCATCAACTCTTCTTCGGTCTTCCTTATTCATTGTTCAGCTTTTACATGCATATGAGGTGATTAAAAATATATGGCTTGGGTCAGGCCCACCTTAGTCCTCAAGGTAACACCTTTGCTTTTTAACACTTTCACAGCAGATTTGCCCAATGCAAACTTGATTTCTTGATCACTGCCTCTGTGGGGGCTGATTACGGATCTAAGTAAAATGAAATCCTTGACAGCTTCAATGTTTTCTTTGTTCATCATGATGTGGCTTATGGGTCCAGTTGTGAGGATTTTCGTTTTCTTTATGTTGAGGTGTAATCCATACTGAAGGCTGTGGTCTTTGATCTTCGCCACTAAGTGCATCAAGTCCTCTTCACTTCCAGCAAGAAAGGTTGTGTCATCTGCATATTGCAGGTTCTTAATGAGTCTTCCTCCAATCCTGATTCTGCATTTTTCTTCTTATAGTCCAGCTTCTCAGATTATTTGCTCAGCATACAGATTGACTAAGTATGATGAAAGGATACAACCCGATGCCAGGGCCGGATTAAGGCATATGAGGGTCCCAAGCACTGATAATCTATGGTGCCCTCTCCTCCTGTGTTTACAAAGAGCTTTTCTGGCCCTACTGGTTGAGTTGCAGGGTCAGCAGACATGGATGTACAAGATGATTCTCTCAAAATGGAACAGAGGCCTGTTATCTATTAATATAATCTGTCCTTGTTCAGTAAACGATCATGTTGGATCGGTTGCATATTGGGTGACTGCAGCAAGAGTTAGACTCAACAGCCCACACCTACCTCTTGTTTATTAGAAAGAAATAGTATACTCCCAAGTGACCCACAGAGATAAGGAGTTTCAGTTACATGGAAGGGCACTGTAGGAGACAGATGTCAATGAAGGTGTTGAAGTGGTAGGGCATCACAGCTTAAACAACATTGAACGTGAGTGCCCTTATGACCTATGTGATCTTTTTTCTGGTTGGCACATCCTAATGCCCTAGACTGATGTCAGTTTCATTCGTGCCCTGCCTGTTCCCTTCCAGTGTTGCACTAGCTTTCCTTTGTGTTTTTGCTGCCTGTAATCTATGGGTCTTTGCCATGAAAAACTGGTGCCCCTGTTTTGTTGATACCCTAAGCATGTGCCTTGCTTATTTGGTAATCAGTCCCTGCCTGACACACACCTTTCCTAATTTTAAACTATGCCGTATCCCTTTGTTCTGTTTGAACAACTGCCTCTTGGTCTATGTGCAAGTTCTGCATGAGCGCAATTAAGCGTTCTGGAATTCCCGTTCTTCGCAATGTTATCCATAGTTTGTTATGATCCACACGGTCAAACGCCTTTGCATAGTCAATAAAACACAGGTAAACATCTTTCTGGTATTCTCTGCTTTGAGCCAAGATTCTTCTGACATCAGCAATGATACCCCTCATTCCATGTCCTCTTCTGATTTTAGCTTGAATTTCAGGCAGTTCCCTGTGGATGTACTCCTGCAACTGTTTTTGAAATATCTTTAGCATAATTTACTTGTATGTGATGTTAATGATATTGTTTGATAATTTCTGCATTCCATCGGATCACGTTTCTTTGGAATGAGCAGTCTTCCAAATTTCTTGGCATAGACGAGTGAGTGCTTCCAGCGTTGCATCTGTTTGTTGAAACATCTCAATTGGTATTCGGTCAATTCCTGGAGCTCTGTTTTTTGTCAATGCCTTCTGTCCAGCTTGGACTTCTTCCTTTAATACCACCAGTCCTTGATCATATGCTACCTCCTGAAATGGCTGAATGTTGACCAATTGTTTTTGGTAGAGTGATTCTGTGTATTCCTTCCATCTTCTTTTGATGCTTCCTGCGTTGTTCAATTTTTTTGCCCATAGATCCTTCAATATCGCATCTTGAAGCTTGAATTTTTTCTTCAGTTCTTTCAGCTTGAGAAATGTGAAATGTGTTCTTCCTTTTTGGTTTTCTATCTTCAGGTCTTTGCACATTTCATTATAATACTTTGTCTTCTTGAGATGCCCTTTGAAATCTTCTGCTCAGCTCTTTTACTTCATCATTTCATCCATTCACTTTAGTTACTCCATGTTCAAGAGCAAGTTTCAGAGTCTCTTCTGACATCCATTTTGGTCTTTTCTTTTTTTCCTGTCTTTTTAATGATCTCTTACTTTCTTCATGTGTGGTGTCCTTGATGTCATCCCACAGCTCGTCTGGTCTTTGGTCATTAGTGTTCAATGTGTCAAATCTATTCTTGAGATGGTCTCTAAATACAGGTGGGATATATTCAAGGTCACACTTTGGTTCTGTGGACTTATATTAATTTTTTTCAGCTTCAGCTTCAACTTGCATAGAAGCAATTGATGATCCGTTCCCCAGTCAGCCTCTGGTGTTGTTCTGGCTGATGATATTGAGCTTCTCCATCATCTCTTTCCACAGATGTAGTTGATTTGATTCCTGTGTATTCCATCCAGTGAGGTTCTTATGTATAGTCCCCATTTATGCTGTTGAAAAATGGTATTTCCAGTGAATAAGTCATTGGCATTGCAAAATTCTATCATGGGATCTCTGGCGTTTTTTGTATCACCAAGGCCATATATTCCAACTACTGATCCTTCTTCCCTATTGACAACTTTTGCATTTCAATCACCAGTAATTATCAATGCATCTTGATTGCATGTTTGATCAATTTCAGATGACAAAAGTTGGTAAAAATCTTCTATTTCTTCATCTTTTGCCGTAATGGTTGGTATACAAACTTGAATAATAATCATCTTAACTGGTCTTCCTTGTATATGCTATCTCTGACAGCATTGTATTTCATGATAGATATTGAAATGTCCTTTTTGATGATGAGTGGGACACCCTTCCTCTTCAGTTTGCCATTCTCAGCATAATAAACTATATGATTATCCAATTCAAAATGGTCAATACCAGCCCATTTCAGCTCACTAATGCCTAGGGTATCGATCTTTAAGCATTTCATTTCATTGTTGACAACTTTCAATTTCCCTAAAAAAACAAAAACGTTGCCGTCAAGTCGATTCCGACTCTTAGAGACCCTACAGGTCAGAGTAGAACTGTCCCATAGAGTTTCCAAGGAGCACCTGGTGAATTTAAACCGCCGACCTTTTGGTTAGCAGCTGTAGCACTTAACCACTACGCCACCGGGGTTTCCCCAATTTCCCTAGATTCATATATTGTACATTCCACATTCCAATTATTAATGGATGTTTGCAGTTGTTTCTTCTCATTTCTAGTCATGCCACAACAGCAAATGAAGGTCTTGAAAGCTTTACTTCATCCCTGTCATTAAGATCAACTCTACTTTGAGGAGGCAGCTCTTCCCCAGTCGTATTTTGAGTGACTTCTTTTTTTTTTTTTCCAACCTAAGGAGCTCATTTTCTGGCGCTATATCAGACAACGCATAGATTGCAGAAGTGGGCTGGCAGGGCAGGACATCTGCAAGAGAGCTATGGAAGCATCTGACCCTGCCAAGGAAGGGAGTAAGGCGGCATCCACAGAAATAGACAAACAACTCCAACAAGGTCCAAATTGCACACTATAGGATTTTTAAAACTTAGCGTGGGTGAACAGCCCTTTTAGTGCCTGGCCTCCATGAGACTGAACATAGTCATAACTCCTTTCTGCTGGTGGCTTGCAGCCGTCAGTGTGGTCTTCATCTTGTCAACACAGAGGTCTTCAGCCTCCAATTCTATTTCTCTGATGAAAATCCCACGAATTGGTCTACAGATCGCTATTGATTTTGTATCATCTTCTAAGAGGAGCTAAAAATGGAAGCTGAGCAGGTTGCTAGGCCTGTGTGTGAGGAATGGACAATGTTTCAAGGTGGGAGATGGAGGAGGAAAACAGTTCAGGGCAGGGCTGCTATGAGACTTTGTTCTGCATAGATTTAGGGAATGAGGTCGTCAGGCTTGAGCAGGGAGCCAGTCTGCAAAGAGGAATGTGTGTTTGCACCTCTTGGAATGTCCTCAGTCTCTGGTAGAATCCATCCAGGCTGGACATTTCTAATGAGTGATAATCCCAGGCCTGTCTGCTCAACCAGTGGTGTGGCTTTCCTCATTTTCTCTCTTCTTACCTGGCAGGAATAGTGATGTGTGGTGAGGTGAGGGTGCTCCAGAGTTGGAGTTGGCCAGATCTCGAGTCTATCACTGGCTGGCTCAGTCACCCCCCTGGCTATGTAGCATTGGGCACGTTTGTTCATCTCTCCGAGGCTCCATTTCCTTCACTGCAAAATGAGGCTAGAAAATCTATCTTGTGGACTCATTGGAGGGTGAAATGATGTCTATGAAAGGAGGAGGCTTTGTTATTATTATTTATGTCTTTATTCAGAATTCTACCACCATCACCGTTTGCTGTAGAGTTGATTTTAACTCATGGTGACCCCATAGGTGTCCGAGTAGAACTGTGCCCGTAAGGTTTTCAAGGCTGTGACCTTCTGGAAGCAGATGACCAGGCCTTTCTTTTGAGGCACCTCTGGGTGTGTTCAAAGCACCAACCTTTCAGTTAGTAGTCCAGGGCTTAACATTTGCACCACCCAGGGGCTCCTCCATTCAGGATTAAGACCTTGTAGTCCCTAGTGGTTTTCTTCATCTTGGTTTTCTCAAAGAACTTTCTTTTCACCTTCAAACTGAACGTTCAGACAACTGGTGCATTTGACTTCAAAAACTGCTGGGTTTATGTCATTATTTCAGCCATCTTTGGCAATGCACCATCCTATGCTATCTGACACAGGTTCACAAACTTCCCCTTCAACATTTAACCTTCAACCAACATGTAGTGGGTGCCCACTCATAGATTTACAGTGTGCCAGGCACATCAGGGAACAAGGATTTCTACCCTGGTAGAATTTCCATTCTAATGAGGAGATAAACAATAAATATAATACATAAGTAAATTATATTATTTACTACAGAGTGATAAGTACTAAGAGAAAAATAGAGCTGCAAAAGGTGCCTGTGATTGTGGTGGGGAGGTGTGGGTTGCAGTGTTAAATAGGGTGCTCAGGGTGGTCTCATGGAGAAGGTAAAAACTCAGCAAAGACATCATGGAGTTGAGGGTGGTTTCTGAGCAGATACATGGGCAAGGAGCTTTCTAGACAGAGGAAACAATTGAGCAAAGATCCAAAGGCTTCCTGGAGTCCAGCATGACTGGAGGAGGATGGGAGGCAGGGGTCACAGTGAGGGGAAGGAGGGGGAAGTGCAGATGTCATAGGGTTTTCACGGTCATTGTAAAAATATGGGTTTTGGCTCTGCAGAAAGTGGAGAGTCATTGCAGGGTTTTGAGCAGAAGTGAGATGTGATTTGACTCACCTTTATCTTCTGGTTCCATGTTAAGAATAGATGGTAGGAAGGCAAGAGTGGAAGCAGACAGACCCATTAGAAAATCTTTTCCATAATGTAGAGGAGAAACAGTGGTGACTTGGCCCAGGGTGTATCAGGGAGAGTAGGGAGAACTGATCAGATTCTGGACCTATTTGGTGGTAGGACGTCCAGGTTTGCTGATATATTAGATGTGGGGAGTGAGAGGAGGAGGAGGTGAGGGGGACTTCAAGGGTTTTGGCAGAGCAAATGGAAGAGTGAAGGTGCAACGAGCTCAGCTGGGGAAGGCTGTGAGTAGAGACAGTTTTGGGCGGGGGGAGATCAGGAGTTTTGGGTATGTTGAGTTTGAGATGCCTGTTAGACATCTAAGTCAAGATGTTGAGTGGGTGTTCATATATATGAGACTGAAGTTCAGGAGAGAGGTCTGAGCTGGAAATATAAATGTGGGAGTCATCAGCATATAGTTGGTATTTAAATCCATGAGACTAGATTGCCATAAGCCTTTCTTCCCTCAATGCATCTGATCCCTCCATAAGTCAGACGTTCCCATGAGACAAATAAGATTACATTGACAGTAATATCTCAGACCTCACTGCTTCGTTGCCCTCATCTAGTGACGCAGGACTCCCAGTCCCATCTGGTATTTCCGGAAGTCCTCAGGTGATGTCTCATGTATGCTCACAATGGTCAACCCCCCTAACCATGTTGCTGTTACATTGTCATGCCCAAAGGCATCTACAAGGACACCTTGTCTATCCCTGGGTACCACTGCTTTCTCCCCCTCGGCCCAGCATCTCAGGCACCACAGCCCCTGCTGGTACTCAATCTCTACTCCATGGGGTATCTCCATTCTTGCACTACAACCACCAAGGGCCCAGAGTCTGAGTTGGGCTGAGGGTACACACCTGTTCCCCTTGTGCCCCACTCTGTCTACTAATGATCTCAGCTGCTGTGTATGCAGATAGTTTAATTTAGGGTCAGGCTTCACACCCTAAGATGGGAGTTGCCCTGATGACACACAACAGTACATCAGGAAGTACACAACACCTCAAGATAAATATGGCACATGTTATTGGAGCATCACTTTTGTTCATTGACAACTCTTATGGATTGAATTGTGTCCCCCCAAAATATGTGTCAACTTGGCAAGGCCATGATTCCCAGTATTGTGTGGTCCTCTGTTTTGTGATATGTTATAAACCCTAGCCTCTATGCCTCTGGCTGTGGTCTCATTTGGGAGTGAGTTGTCTGTTATGTTAATGAGGCAGGATTAAGGTGGGGTGTATCTTGAGTCACCACCTTACTAGAGAGTGACTCAAGTCACCACCCTTACCCCAGTCATCACCCTTGTTCAAGTCATGCCCTTATTTGAGTCACACCTTTTATCTTACAAGAGATAAAAGAGGGGAGAAGCAAGCAGAGATAGGAACATCAATACCACCAAGAAGAAGAGACAGGAGTGGAGTGTGTCCTTTGGACCCGGATTCCCTGTGCTGAGAACCTCCTAGAACCTGGAGACATAGAAAGAGAGAGAACTTTAATGCTTAATTTGGTGCAAGATGGTGAGAAGTGGTGGCAGAGAAGTGGCAGCAGCAGAACCAGGAGACCAGAGCTAGTTGGCCCAGGAGTTGACCACAGAGAAAGAGCTGAGTGCCTTCAGGCAGGAGGTTTCCTGGTGGAGTGGTGTGCCTTTGGGCACTTAATCAGTGGAGCTAAAGAGCTTTGTAACACTTGCCTGAGCAGGGCAGAGGCTGGACTGAGGGGCCAAGGGGCCAAGGGCCAGAGAGAGGCCTACCTGTGGACAAGGCTGCAAAGGGGCTAACCTGGTGGACATGGACCTTCCTCTAGAGCTGATAGAGAGAGAAAGACTTCCTTGTGTGTGGGCGCTCTGAATTTGGACTTCTAGCAGATGCGTTGATTCTGACTCATAGCAACACAATAGAAGAGAGTAGAACTGACCCATAGTGTTTCCAAGGAGTGGATGGTGGATTGAAACTGCTGACCTTTTGGTTAGCAGCCGAGCTCTTAACCACTGCACCACCAGGGCTCCTCTAGCCTCCTAAACTATGAGAAAAATAAACTTGTATTTGTTAAACCCATCCACTTCTAGTATTTCTGTAATAGCTGCACTAGATAACTAAGACAGAGCAACTAATTGAAAGAAGAAAATTTTAATAGCAGAACAATGACATTGAAGAGTAGACTACAAAACTGGCGTAAAGTTTTAAGTCAAACCCAAGATATATCCACTATATTTTGCATTTGCCGAAGATCTCCCAGGGGACCTCCCAACATCTTTTAATGAACAGTTATTTACAAAACTTAGAAAAATCCTGGGACACCTTCAGGGGTTGGAAGGGGAGCAGGAGAAAGAAGCTCAGAGCTTTGATTAACTTTGAAGTCTCTTTTAAGTTGGACTTAGTTAAATTAACCAGGTACTGGGCCCAGTTCAAGGTAAACAGGTAAGATGGCAAAGTGTGTGTGTGTGGGGGGGGGGTGGTATGGGGGGAGCGTCATATATTTGAGAGAAAAGTCATAATTTGGTGTGGCAGGGAGGTGGGTCTCCCCTGTCTCTCAGCTCCTGCATCTGAGTTTCAGGGCTCTGGAGTCATATTGACTGACACCAAGGCCGGGCTTGACCATGGGCAGCCTGAGATCCCACAACGATGGTCCCTGACCACCAGGGGAAGGCTGGTGTCTCTCAGAGGTCAGGAAGGCAGGGGCTACACTGACCTCACCAAAGAGACCTCACACTGGAATTAGAAAGAGTCCTTGCGTGGTGCAAACTGAAAGGCTGGAGGTTCAAGCCCACCCGGAGGCACCTGGGAAGAAAGGCCCGGTGATCTGTTTCTGAAATATCAGCCATTGCAAACCCTGTGAGGCACAGTTCTACTCTGATACACGTGGAATCACCATGAGTCAGAGTCAACTCAATGGCAGCTGGTAGAGCGGTATTGGTCGGACATGTTACATGGTGTTCTACTATATGTGGGATGTTGAAACAGGGGCCATGGAGGAGGAGATGTCCAGGGATTTTAAGGGGGACGTGGAAGGAAAGAGAGTCCATGCCCGCCCCACTCCAACCAAGCAGCCCACACATTCTACGCCTAGTGAACTATCATGAGAGCTACAAGCAGAAGCTGAGCTTCTGGCCCAGTGGTTGCAAACAACACGTTTATCATAAAATCGGCACTTATGAAAACATATTCATCTGTGAACCCCTCTTCCATACCTCTTGAATCAGAATCTAAGAAAATATGGATTTTTAAGGGCCTTGGGGCTTCCAGCTTAGGCTCCATTTCCACCCTATATGTCCCATAATGACCTGCTGAGTCCCGGGTGAATACTGAGTGTCTCCTCTGGGCCAGGTAATGGGCTCCATCCTGTGGGAGAGTATAACAGTATTTCAGATGTGGTCTCTGCCCTCAAATAGCTCAAAGACATGAAAAGAAACCACTGTGCCACCAGGGCTCCACCACTTCATGAGCTAATTCAAGGCAATGAAATTAGGACTCTCAGTAGAAGCGGTGAATGTTGCACGCTGGGAGGGCCGTGAGATCACAGGGGGTCCTGCCAGTATCAGTCACTGACCAGCAGAGAGAATTGCAAAATGTGGCTCGGAACTGGAGCAAGGATTTCAGCTGGGCGGAATGGGGAGTCAGAGTCTCTTGGCGTCTGGTGAACTGGTGGGGTGGTAACACCCTCAAAGAGGACTCAGTGCATGGGGTGGGGGTTGTGTCTGTTGGGGAGGAGGCTTGTACACAGAAGTCTGGACCAGATATGAGGGGTGATGGAGGACGAGGTTGGGATGCCTCTCCCTGGTTCAGCCCCAGTACTATCTGCACCCTTTGAGGTGAGGGCTGCAGGAAGAAACAGATGCAGCTGTTTGCACAGGAGCTCGAGCAAGGCCTTTTGAGAGCCCAGGTGACAAAGTGTGGCCTGCAGAGTGGAGGACACATGTTTTTCTGCCCTGCTTCGGTCCCATGGGGCATCGAGGTGGTTGCCTGTGGAGCAGTGAGCCAGAACAGAGGAGGCTTTGTTGCCAGACTCTGGATGCAATATCCGATGGAAACTTAGAGGAAAGAGCCGATGCTTGGAGGTCAGGGCAGATATTTTTGGACTTTTGGGGGCCCATATGAGACCTTCCTTACTCGTTCTCAGAAATACAGTTCCTGGGAAGAGATGCCTTTGCAGGAGGCCCTCCATGAGCAGGTGAAAGCAATGAACCAGAACAGTCTGACCGAATGCTCCTAAGTACCAGGCTTTTCTGTGTGCCAGCAAACCGGGGAGGCCCAGGAAAATTCAGTGTGCAAAAAAGAGCCAAAACATTGTGGAGGCTAGGAGGTGGGGAGAGGAGTAAGGAAAGATGTTTTGGGTGCGCTGGTATTTGAGTTGGTGGGAATGTGAGTCGCCAAGGTTAGTGGAAACAGCAGTCTTGACCCAGTGGTTCCTGGAGAAACGGCCTTTGGCTGTTTGAGGATCTGAAAGTCTGTATGAAGGAGGAGGTATTCAGTAAAGACCAGAATGGGTGGAGTGCATTTAGAAACCACAAGGCCCTCATCATATTGCTTGTCTAGGACTTCTTCTGAGGCTGGGTCCTCCTGTGTAGCAATCCACCTGGGAATGAAACCAGACAGATCAAGGTCAGCAACAGAGAGACTTCCTGAGGACGGTTTCCTGAGAAGATGGAGCTGACAGCCCAGTAGCCTTCCCCAGCCAGCAACAAGAAACCAGTTGCCATTGAGTTGATTCTGACTCATGGCAAGCCCATGTGTGTCAGAGTAGAACTGTGCTCCACAAGGTTTTCAATGACTAATGTTTTGTAAGCAGATCACCAGGCCTTTCTTTCAAGGTGCCTCTGGGTGGACTCAAACTATCAACCTTTTGGCTAGCAGCCAAGCGCCTTAACTATTTACATCACCCAGGGCCTCCCTAGCCAACAAGAAGAAGGCTCTTAGCAGGCATCCCTGGAGGCATGGGGGCTCACCCTAGCTAGCGAGTGCTCCTATTGCCCAACCTACAAATCTCTACCCACCCCACTTATAATTTATTCTAGACTCCCCCTCTCCCACCTGGGGGAGTTCATTCCCCTATCCTTGCAGGGAAGGGCCTGCGTGCCAAAGTAACCACTCACCCAGGAGATACGAAGCAAAGTGGGATTTGGGTAAAATTTCTAATACCAGTAGTGATTCCATCTCCTCCCCATTCTGCCATTAAGGGAGCAATTGGCAAGCAACCTCCCCACCAAAGCCCCGACTGAAGCTGGAGGACTCCGTGATCCGTGGGTGCGATGATGCGACACCGCCTACTTTGTCCTGAGCTCTCTGAGAGCTGCGGGGAAGATATTGGAACTGCAGTTTCCGCTGCAACACAAAAATAAAATAAAAGGTTGTGACAGATATTTAAATGAGAATAAAATGCCAATTAACTCAGAGGTATTGGATGAGGACCTGTTTCTCAGAAGAGTCCCAGGTCACAGTTGCTGGGTCAGTTTCAACTTCCCCCAAAGCAACGAATGGCCACTCCGGGGAAGCAGACCTCAGAACAGTCCAGAACTCGGTGCCAGAACCACTACTTATCACTTTAATTGACACTTACTCCGTATGATGCTTAGGCCTTCACCGAATGGGTTCAGTTTAATTTGAAATGGGGAATTCTTTCCTTCCCCTACTGAAATGTTTAATGCAGTGGGTTTTAAAGCCGAATCGCTTCAATCCTAGCATTCCACCACTCTTCCATTTTGCTTTCGAAAATACAAAAGACCACTCCGGCTATGATTTATTTGGAAAACACTTGACTTTTACCAACTCTAATGACAAAGCCTATTGATTTTTATCTTTTCTCCGGATAGGGCAATGGGATAGGCACAGAAAATATCCCTCTTTTGCGCGCTCTTCTGCTGTCCTCAAAAATTAAATGAACAAGCACAGATCTATTGAAAAGAAGCCAGCCTCAGAATCCGGGTGGAGATCAATCAAGTCTTTTCTCCACGGTAAGGAGCATGTGTGTCTGCTTGCTGCCCCTACCCCCACCCACACCCCGACAGCAGGCAGTCGGGGAGAGAGGGAGGCAGCATCTTTGCTGAGAAGGACGGTGGGATGGCCCAGATCCTGGCTGATCACAGGAAAGCAGGTGGGGTCTCCCCGCCCCGTGTTTATTAGTGCTGACAGACGGAGTGCGAGAGAATCGTTCACCCTGAGGTGTTACATACTGATACACTGACAGGCAATTATCTTTGGAGATAGTGTTAAAACACAATAATTAATTGGAAGAGCCAGCGAGAGAGTGGTGGCCCCAGGCCGAGGCAGAATGGTAGTTCTAAAAAAATGCTCTGTGAGGCTGGTAATTTAGCCTCAATGGGTAATTTGATTTCCACTCCCTCCCCGCCCCCCCCCCCCCCAGCCTGAAACCTTCCTTGGTGCTTTGTTTTTCAAAAGCATTAGCCCTGAATGTGTCTCAGACCTCAGACGTCATTAAAGCACAGACCAACCTCCCCTAGCAACTTTCCAAAATGGTGCCTGGCAATCGAGCAAAATCTGCCTCAGCGAGGATGTCTCACACAGGCCCGCTTTTGTGAGGGTGCACGCTGGCAGAGCGTCTTTGTTGCAAACCCAGGCTGACACATGTCTGCTGAAATAAAGCATTCCCACTTCAGCTGACTGATTTGGTGGGAACAAGGAGTTCACACGCCAAAGCACAGGCTGACCTTCCTGACCCCCCCTCCACCAGCAGTGGGGCAGAACACATTGTTGAATCCTTTTACTAACAAGCATTGAGAAGTGTGAGCTTTTCTTTGGCTTGTTTTACCATGGTGACACCCATTGACCTATATTTGATATCCTGCTTAATATACATGTGTCAGCGATCACACATTTGATGGAGAAGGGGGAAGGAGAACAAGGAAGAAAAGGATGGAAGAAGCATTTTACAGTTGAGCAAAAAAAAAAAAAAATCAGTGCATTATAAAAGATTCTTCGGTTGCCAAGGGGCAGAAACCAACTGGATTTAGCTTAAAAGCAGGGGAAAAAAAAAAACAAGCCCGTTGTCATCGAGTCAATTTTGACTCATACAGAGTAGAACTGCCCCATAGGGTTTCCAAGGACCAGCTGGTGGATTTGAACTGCCAACCTTTTGGTTAGTAGCCTATCTCTTAACCACTGTGAAGTGGGCTTCCTGGCCTTGGGAACAGGTCAGAACAAGAAGCCATTTGGGCTCTGCCTCCCTCTCCATTTCCTAATTAGGGCTTAATTTCCATCTTGCTGCTCAAACTGTCTCCCTTGCTTCTCTGGTCCACACGGCAGATGGGCGATCTCAGTCCCCAGCAACAACGTCCACATGTTGAAGGTCTGGCCACATGAAGAGTATCTGATTCATGGTGTCTCTTGGATAAACATCCCAAGTCCTGGATAAGGGTCTTTGACCGGTCTGGCTTAACTCAGGTGTCAACTCCTAGTCCAAGCAAACTCATCCCCAAAAGAAGGATCTTACAGTTGAGGATCTGGTGATTCATGGGTGAGATTATACGACACCACTTAATTTGCTGCAGAGAAGTTACTGGAATTGTAATTTTCTCTGAAATAAAAATAAAATAAAATAGAAGGTTAAGACTGAGCAAATTTGTCACGTGTGAGATGAGGCAGCTAGAGGCCCAATGTGAGCAAAGAAGAGCTCTAAAAAAATTATACAAGAGATAGCTTTTGTTTATTCTTAACTAAATAAAATATTTGGGGAGATTTTAAAACAGGAAGAAATTTAGTCCTAATTTTGATGAGTTTTTTGGAGAAATTAGTTTAAAGAGCAGAAGTCCAAATTTAGCGGTCGTTTGCAATTTGCCCCGGACTATATTGCCCTTTGCTTTTTACAGTAGTTAAGCGTTCACCTGCTAACCAAGAGGTTGGCAGTTTGAATGCACCAGCTGTTCCTTGGAAATCTTATGGGGCAGTTCTACTCTGTACTATAGGGTCAATATAAGTCAGAAACAACTCAACAGCAAAGGGTTTGGTTTTGGTTTTGTAAACTGATACCAGGAGTGGGGTGCAGCTCTTACAGATATCTAACATCCTACATTGACAATTGCCTAACATCTTACATTTCCTTGTCTGTGAAGAGAGCCAGCTGGTACAATCTACATCACCCCTGGCTTAAAAGATTTAGTAGAGCTGGATACTTTTCTTTTTTTCACTTTGCTTTTTTTGCTATGAAGAATTTATTTGAGCACTGTAGAAGTCATAAGTAGCCCTGGTGATAGAATGGTTAAGCGCTCAGCTGCTAACCAAAAGACTGTCGGTTCAAACTCCCTCAGTGGCTCCAAGGAAGAAAGACCTGGCAATCTGCTCCCATAAAGATTACAGCCAAGAAAACGCTATGAGGCAGTTCTACTCTGTCACCTGGGGCTGCTGTGAGTTGACAACAACAACCACTTCTCATGGGCCTTGGTTTGCATGTTGATAGAAAAAAAGAAAAAGAAGGGAGGTAACTAATGAGGGAGAAGACTGTTTTTTAACATGTTATTTTGAGATAATTGTAGATTCTCATGCAGCTGTAAGAAATAATACTGAGATCTGTATGCAATTTACCCAGGTTTTCCCAATGGTAACATTTTGCATAGCTATCATACAGTATCAGGAGCCCTGGTGGTGCAGTGGTTAAGCGCTCGACTGCTAACCGGAAGGTTCAAACCTGCCAGCTGCTCTGCAGGAGAAAGATGTGGCAGCCTGTTTCCATAAAGACTAACCCCAAAAACCCATTGCCATCCAGTCGATTCTGACTCATAGCAACCCTGTGGGAGAGAGTAGAACTTCCCCATGGGTTTCCAAGGCTGTAAATCTTTATAGAACCAAACTGCCACATCTTTCTCCTGTGAAGTGGCTGATGGTTCAAACTGCCAACCTTTTGGTTAGCAGCCGAGAGTTTAACCAGTGTGCCACAAGGGCTCCTCAGTAAAGATTACAGCCTTGGAAACCTGATGGGGCAGTTCTACTCTGTCCCATAGGGATGCTATGAGTCAGAATCAACTCCATGGCAACAGGTTTGGTTTGG
Source organism: Elephas maximus indicus (assembly GCF_024166365.1). Classification (NCBI taxonomy): domain Eukaryota; kingdom Metazoa; phylum Chordata; class Mammalia; order Proboscidea; family Elephantidae; genus Elephas; species Elephas maximus. Next base: position 60,067,631 of record NC_064831.1, on the reverse strand, counting down.
TTTGGATAGTACAGTATCACCACCAGGAAATTGACTTCGATACAATCCATGTGCCTTATTCAAAGGCGAGGATTTTACCTGCACTCATTTGAAAGGCTAGGTATTAATCTGTATACGTTTCTCTCAAAAGTTACTTCTCGGAGTTGGGCGTGATGCGGGTGCTCATTATAAGCACAATAACATTTCCAAAGTTTCTACATGCCAGGTTGATCTCTGCTTTCCCTGTGTTACTTCACAGGTAAGACCACACCTCAAAGACAGACTGCCCATAAATGAACTGTCCGTTCTTTCAAAAGTACGTACGCAACAGTTGCATCATACCAGGCACCATGAGGCACACAAGCCAGTTGCTGTCTAGTTGACTCTGAGTCATGGCAACCCATGTGTATCAGAGTAGAACTGTGCTCCCCATAGGGTTTTCAGTGGCTGATTTTTCGGAAGGAGGTCACCAGGCCTTTCTTCCAAAGTGCCTCTGGGTGGACTCAGACCTCAGCCTTTCCGTTAGCAGCCAAGCACGTTAACCGTTTGCATCACCCAGTGACTCGAAGGACACAGTTGTTGCTAGGGTCAGTTCCGACTCATAGCAACCCTGTGTACAACAGAATGAAACACTGCCCAGTCCTGCGCCACCCTCACAGTCGTTGTTGTGCTCAAGCCCATTGTTGCAGCCACTGTGTCAATCTGTCTCATTGAGGGCCTTCCTCTCCTTTGCTGACCCTCTGCTTTACCAAGCATGATGTCCTTCTCCAGGGACTCATCCCTCCTGACAACATGTCCAAAGTATGTGAGATGTGGTCTCACTATCCTTGCTTCTAAGGAGCATTCTGGTTGTATTTCCTCCAAGACAGATCTGTTCCTTCTTTTGGCAGTCCATGGTATATTCAATATTCTTTTCCAACACCACAATTCCAAGGCATCAACTCTTCTTTGGTCTTCTTTATTCATCATCCAGGTTTCACATGCATAAGAGGTGACTGAAAACACCATGGCTTGGGTCAGGTGCACTTTAGTCTTTAAGGTAACATCTTTGCTTTTCAACACTTTAAAGAGGTCCTTTGCAGCAGATGTGCCCAATGCAATGCATCTGTAGTTTTCTTGACTGCTGCTTCCTTGGCTGTTGATTGTGGATCCAAGTAAAATGAAATCCTTGACAACTTCAATCTTTTCTCTGTTTATCATGATGTTGCTCATTGGTCCAGTTGTGAGGATTTTTGTTTTCTTTATGTTGAGGCATAATCTATACTGAAGGCTGTGGTCTTTGATCTTCGTCAGTAAGTACCTCAAGTCTTCTTCACTTTCAGCAAGCAAGGTTGTGTCATCTGCATAACGCAGGTTGCTAAGGACTCTTCCTCCAATCCTGATGGCCTGCTCTTCTTCATATAGTCAAGCTTCTCAGATTTTTTGCTAGCATAAAGACTGGATAGGTCTGGCGAAAGGATAAAACCCTGATGCACACCTTTCCTGACTTTAAACACGCAGTATCCCCTTGTTCTGTTCCAACAACTGCCTCTTGATCCATGTACCGATCCCGATTCCCCATGAGCACAATTAAGTGTTCTGGAATTCCTGTTCTTCACAATGTTATCCATAATTTGTTATGATCCACATAGTCGAATGCCTTTGCAGAGTCAATAAAACACAGGTAAACATCTTCCTGTTATTCTCTGCTTTCAGCCAGTACCCATCTAACATCACAATGATATCCCTAGCTCTGGTCTTCTTCAGAATTCGGCTTGAATTTCTGGCAGTTTCCTGTCGATATACTGCTGCAGCCACTTTTGAATGATCTTCAGCAAAAGGACACGGAGATTCCTGGAAATATGTGGAAGGATTAAGTCTGGAAATGTAAATGACAGGAAGTTTTGGGTTCCCAGTTGGGGACCTTGGGACCTATGCAATAGGAGTCTGAGGTGCCTGGATGGTATTTTGGGAAGATGCATTTGCCGGCAGAGTGTATGGTGGCCCGGGAGGGGGAGAACGTGGAGGAAGGGGGACCTGTAGAAAGCTAAAGCAGCAGTTGAGGTGAGCTACAACACAGGGCTGAAGCAAAGCTGTGGGCACAAAGAGAGAGGAACACACTGGGGAAATGCGGAAGAGTTGGAGAATGAACAAGACTTTGCATTTGGTTAGGGGTGTGGGGGGTGTGTGTGTGTGTGTTCGCACTTCAGAATCCCACCAGGCACTTGAGTGTTAAAGAAGGAGGAACCAGGGGTGAGCCTGGTGCATATGTGGCTGGTGGTGATGATGTGTGGGGCTACGGTGTGTCACCTGAGCTGGAGAACACTGAGGAAGAGCAGTTTGGGTGGAGGAGACCATGAACTTCATGTTTTTTAATGAACTTTTTATTTGGGAATAATTTAAGGTTTACAGAAACGTCGCAAAGATAGTACAGAGGGTTCTCTTATATCCTTTACCCAGCTTCCCCTAAAGGTAACATCTTACATAACTGAGGTACAGTTGTCAAAACTGAAAAATTAATTCTCTGGGTGGCATGAATGGTTTGTGTTCAGCTGGTACCAAAAGGTTGACAGTTTGAACCCACCCCATGGCACTGTGGAAGGAACAGTCCTGGAGATATGCTTCCATTAAGATTACATAAAAAAAAACACAACCTATGGGGCAGTTCTTTTCTGTAACACACTGGGTCTCCTAAGTCACAAATCAACAATAACAACAACAACAAAATCAATAACAAAATTAAGAAATTAACATAGGTTCATTGTTATTAATTATTTGGATTGCCCTAGTTTTCCCGCAAATGCCCTTTTTTGGTGACAGGATCCAATCCAGGATTCTACCTTGCTCCCTACACTTAAGTGAGCTGTATTTTTGACTCATTGGCTTAGAAGAATTGGTAGAACATCCAAGTAGAATTGTCTCTTCACAGCACAGATGATGTCATCTCTGGGTTTTACTAAATTTGGCAGAAGGTAGGGGTGGTTTGGAAAGAATCAACCTGCCAAAGCTTTAATTCTCATTTCATAAATTTTTCTAGATGTTACCTCTCTTCAACTGTCAGGGAGATTTTCAGGGGATTCTGCAAGAAGTCCAGAATGTATCATATGATTCTCCAAGTCCCTTTCTACCTGCTACGGTGCAGAATAAGAGGGGGCTGGGCTTTGGCGTGGAGCCCAAGCTGCCCTCACTCCGGGGTTTGGGCACATTGGGTATGTCTGGCAGGTCAGGGTTGGGGGTGGGAAGGCAGGAGCCACAGAAGCCAATTTGTGTTAAGGAAGGAGTCTTCTCCTGGGAAAGAACTATTCTGAGGGAAGAGGAGGGGGCCAAGGAAGCAGCTTAAGACTGGAACAAAGCGCCGGTGGACAGAAGAAAGATGGTTCCAAGCACAGCTTACTGTGGCGGAAGGGGCACGAAGGAGAGGCAAGGGGCTCTCCCACTCAGCACTGAGTGGGGCAGTGTGACCCTGGGGGCATCAGCCAAGCGCCCTCATGGAGCAGTAGTTATGCTTCAGTAGAGTGGCTGTGGCACCCTGCTGGGGGGCAGGGGATGGGTACTAGGGTCCTCAGCACAGTGTGGCTGTGTGTACCAGCAGCTCCTGGTGCTGAGCCCCAGCCTGGAGCCCCAGCGCTGGAGGGAGGCAGCGCAAAGGTAGACTGTGGCATCTGAGGCAAGTGATCTTCATGAGTGTGTCAGCCACAGAGACCCTGGCAGCAGGCCAAGGCTGAGGGACTATGCTTGGGAGGAAAAGTGCCCCCTCTGCTCCCCTTCTTATGGAAAGTCCCAGAAGTGAGACAAGGAGACTTCACAGTTGACTTGTGTGTAACTGGGAAGGGCAAGATGTATCCAGGACTCAACAGCACATCCAGGACTCTCTCTGTCCTGGCTCTGTCCTGTGCTGACCTCCCTCTCACCTGCCACCAACAAGCTTTCTCCATGCAACAGAGAACTGCTACCAGTGGCTCTGGGGACATATACTCACAATGTGACATCCAGGGCAAGGACAGAGCTTCTCTCTCCCAAAATAAGAAATAAAAATTCCCAGGGGAAATTCTGATTGGCCCAGCTAAGGTCATGTGCCCATCACTGAGCTAATCACTGTCTGGGATATTGGCCAGGCCTGGATGCCACTGTTATGGCAGCCCCATGGGGAAAGAGCTGTTCCCCAAAGGGGATAGGGTGCTGTTACCAGAAGACAGGCGGGGGTGCTGGGCAGTCAGAAAGCACAGATAATTTCATTCCGCTCCAGGTGCCTGGGACCCTCAGATTGCTCAGTGGTTCTGGAGATCCCTGCCCTACCACTAGGGGTCCCACATGGGAGCACACCTCACTTCCAGGCTGTCCTGGCCTTCTCCCTCAGCACCAGAGTCATTGCATCTGTTTCGTATCTCTATAAGTAACAGACGACATGACACGTTCGCTAATCTGAGACACAAATCCTCACAAACATGGGAGCGAATGGGCTAATGTCCTGCCACAATAAGATATCTCATCGACCTTCAGTGTCTTAGTCTAAAAAAAACAGGAGGATCTGTATGCAGGGAGCGGGGCTTGCATTTCCTTCTCACTCCAACTCTTGCAGGAGGCACTGGGCTGACCTTTTAAGAAGTGAAAACCAAGCCACGTGGCACGTTTTTCCATCGTGTCTGTTCAGACTCAAAGCTGGCTACCCCCTCTAGGTCTCAGGCTCTCTGCAGCCTTCTCTCCTGAGTCTCATGCTCCAGCAAGGTCGAGCCGTTCGCGGTCCGGTCCCCTTAGGTGCTCGACATACATGCCCTTTCCCAGCTGTCTCCTCTGCGCGGAGCGCCTCCACCTTGATCCTCACGTGTCTCAATCCTTCCAGAGTTCAAGATACAGACTAGGAAACCCTTCCTACTGCTCCAATCCCGAGTGTCTTTCCTCCTCTGGCCCCTCAAAACATCAGGTCATGTCACATCACTGCCAGTTACTCAGGAAGCCAGGAGTCTTAACGCCTGTTGTGGTCTGGACTGTATCTTCCAAAAATTTGTGTTGGAATCCTAACCCTCGTACCTGTGGATGTAATCCCATTTGGAAATAGAGTTTTCTTTGACATGTTAATGAGGCCACATCAGCATACCCATTGCCTTCTAGTCAATTGGGACTCATAGCCACCCTAAAGGACAGAGTAGAACTGCTCCATAGAGTTTCCAAGGAGTGCCTGGTGGATTCAAACTGCTGAACTTTTGGTTAGCAGCTGTAGCGCTTAACCACTACGCCACCAGCATTTCCATGTCAGTGTAGGGTGCGTCATAAAACTGATCGCTTTTGAGATATAATAACAGCAGATTAGACACAGAAGCCAGCAAGCACCAACAGGGGAAAGTACTATGTGAAGATCGCCAAGGAACCAGGGCTACAGAAGCTGAAAGAAACAAGGACCTTTCCCTACAGCCAACGGAGAGAGCCTTCCCCAAGAGCCAGTGCCCTGAATTCAGACTTCTAGCCTCCTGAACTGTGAGAAAATACATTTTGGTTCTTTAGAGCCACACACTTGGGGTATTTCTGTTCTAACAGCACTAGGAAACTGGTATTTCCATCACAGTGGCAGTAGGAAGCTGAGACAACCCCCATGACACCTTGAGGGGGAGGCAGTATAGTCTGCATTCCAGAGAAGAAGTGACCGAAGCTTTGAGAAGCCGTGATGTGCCGGAGGACATGTGGTGGCCAACGGGGATCCAGACCAGGCCCACCAAGCTTGCTCTCATCCCCTGATGTTTCTGCCCACTTATCTTTCCTACAGAATAAATATGGCTGTTCCAGAAAAGAACTATGGTGGTCTTGTGATCCCTAAATGTGCCCAGCACAATGGCTGATGCAAAGAAGCTGCTCATTACAAAATTGTGGAAGGAAGGAAGGGGAGGAGGACAAAAGGGTAGTTTGAGTCCATAAACTACTCAAATCATAAGCATTAGGAGGCTAAATCAATTGCTTGAGTTAGGATTTAATTAGAGCTGAAGACAACAGCTGTTTTATCCTGAATACCACCCACGAATGACAACAAACGATCCACAGATCCGTACCTGAGACGCTGTATCCGCTTCAGACAAGCTTCAATAAACTGAGGGTGAATGGGAAACTCTCAGTGAAATGGCAGGAATAATTTACTCAAACCTTTCAGTAACAAATTAGCAACATCTCTTTTCTTTGAACAAGGCTGCAGTTGGAGAATACAGCAAAAGGGAAAGAAACCTAAGACTGGGACTGAGTCTTGGTGGGTTATTAACTGTACGGCCTCAAGCAAGTTCTCCCTGGGTCTCCATGGCCCCATCCAAAAAAACCATGATCTAGGTGAACTGCAGGGTCTCTCCTAGCTGGAACTTTGTGCTAACCCACGGTCACACTGAGCTGGGAGGGTTTTTCCTGAGCTTTTAGAAAGAAGACCTATTGTTGGGTTTCCATTTTATCCAAAGCCACATGAGTTCCCCAAAGCGGTCTTTGCTGGATTCCCTTCACACTTTCTGGTCTCTCTTCAGCCACTCTGGATTGTATAGGTCAAGGAGGGGGAGGCCCAAGCTGGTGGTGTGTCTGGTCTGCCTTGTGTTTGGAACTCCATGAGGACAGGCCCACCATGAGTTCTCTGATGGATTGATTGAGTTCTCTGTAACCCATGCCCACCCCAAGGGCAGGGTACAGAGGGGGCCTCTCAGGATAGGTGAATGAGTGAACGAAGGAACAAATGAGTGATCGTAACTCTTGGGAAAAGAGTCCAAAACACCAAACAGCTGAGAAATTTGCCTTCTCCTGGAAATACGTGCCCACATACATTGAAATTTCCTATTGACCAAGTGCCAGGCACCGCTCTCAACCATGTACATGCGCCATAATCCTCCCAACAACTCTTTGGAGTAGGTCCAATGCCATTCCGCGGAGGAGCCAGTGGAGGATAAGAGAGGAGATGCCAGTGCCCAAGGTCACACAGGTAGGGTTCAAATTCAGATCTGCCTGAGCTCCAAGCCTCTTAATCCCTCCACCACTGGGGATGGTGACTGGCTTCCTCACTGGCTTCTGCATTCCTTGTCAACAGCTCCCGGTACGTGGCTTTCCCTCCAAGAGCTAGTGTGGTCGATTTCCCTCCTTGTGATGCTGACAGTCTGTTGAGCAGGAATGATCCGATCCATAGGTTACTCAGGCTTCCTCCTTTGGGAAGAGTGGAAAAGCTATCAGCTTTGTAACTTGATCCCAGTTCCTCCTCTGCCTTACTAGCTGTGTGATCTTGGTCAAGTCACTTAATCTCTCTGAGCCCCTGTGTCCTCCTCCTGACTAAAATTAGGATAATGACACCTATATCAGGGCTGCTCTGGGACTAGAGATCAGCCATGGGAAGTGTTTAGTACAGAGCCTGGCACATCAGTGGTGACAAATAAAACAGTAACAACAATTACATAGTTCAGAATGTGTTCTTATATCCACTTCAGTGAGGCAGGCATGACGGTTGCCATTTGACAGCATTTTACAGATGGGGAAACTGAGGCATAAAGGGAGAAAATGACCAGTCCACGATCACACAGTTTATAAGGGGTAGAGCTTGGACTAGAACCTAGACACCTGACCGCTAGTCTACCCTCTGTTAAGACCTCTCTTTGTCTTTGGTGTTCTGCGTTTTCACTACCCTGTGTCTAGGTGTAAATGCCTCTTACTTGTCCTCTTGGTTCAGAGCGAGGTGTGTAGTCCTGGTCTGGAGGTCCTTATAATGCACATTGCTGACTTGGGTACAAGCACTGTCCTTGGTCCGCCATATTGGAAAGGCAAGGCCATAAAGCGTTGGCTAAAGGCAGTATGGCTGTTGTCCACCCTGTGTAGTGACAATGATGAAACTGAGCGCCTAGAAGCAAATGGTGGGTAATATTGGGGTGTGCAGCCATGGAGGCTGAGCCTGGTCTGAACCTCTGGGGAGGGCAGCCAGATCCTTTCTGCCCTGGGTCTGGGATGAAGGGGAAGGAGACCCAGGCAAGGCAAGCCTCAGAATGCTCTGCTCCAGGCCCCTGGGCCTCAGCAAAGGGGAGGTTCTTAGCTGTGAGTGAGCCTTGGAGCCCTGGGAAGTAAGAGCAGAGAAGAGCCTAGAGAGCCCCTGAGTATTCAAACCTGGAGGCTGTGCAGCTGGCTCCTGGCCCACTCCGGCTCCTCCCACAGCACCCTGCTTTCTGTTGAAGAGCAACAGAGCTCCGTGGGAGGGTTCGTTTGGGGGAGAAAGTGGGATTCTTTAAGGAGTTTTACCAGTTGAACCAGCAGTTGTCAAGTTGACACTAACTCTCGGAGACCCCATGTGTGTCAAGCCAGAGCTGTGCCCAATAGGGTTTTCAATGGCTGATTTTTTAGAAGCAGATTGCCAGGCCTTTCTTCCAATTAAAAAGTTTTGAGCCATGATTTACCTGCTTGGTTTTGCACTGGGAATATTGGAGGCCAGAAAAGCCATGTGCTGCCCAAGGGCACCCAGCTGGAGGCGGAAGCAGAGGCTCTGGTCCAGGGAGGGCACCCTGCAGCCATCAGGGTGATGAGTTCTCTGCAGCTGGCAATGATCTTTATTTTCTGACTGGGTCCACAAAGCTAGGCCCTTGACTTGCCCAAGGTTACCCTGGCAGTAAGGAGTCCTGGCGGTAAAATGGCTAAGCACCCAGCTGCTAACAAAAAGGTCAGCAGTTCAAACCCACCAGCCTCTCTGAGAGAGAAAAGACCTGGTGATCCGCTTCCATAAAGATTTCAGCCTGGAAAACTCTATGGGGCAGCTCTACTCTGTCCCATAGAGTCATTATGAGTCACAGTCAACTTGAGGGCACACAACACCACCACCACCACCTATCCTGGCAGTTAGGGTCACAGGCAGGATTTGGGGCTCAGCCCAAGGGACTCCATTCTGCTTCTGCACCAAAAGTTTCCAGTTCTGACTTCCGACTCCATCACCAGATGAGGTTACAGGTAGAGTTACAGAGATACCAGTGAGAGGGGAAGAAGATGACGTTGTCACACCACTCTCAGTAAACCACAATGGCTCCTAACCACTTCTTGCCTGCCTTCAGTTGTAATACACCCAGAGCCCACGAGACGAGCATGGACCAGCTCCCCTCTAGGCCTGGCTGCCTCGTGGGGGCTTCAGGGCTCAGGATGAGGCCAGGTCACTTGGACCCATTCAGAAGTGGGACATCGCACACACACACTTTGTCACGAACAACAACACTCTCTTATCCTGCTCACCCCTCCCTTCTCAAGCCCCCAAGGTGCAGGGACAGCGTTGATTGAAGCCCCAGCAAACCAGGCCTGCGTGGCCCCGTGATGCCAAGAAACACCCAGCTATTTTCAAAGTGCCTTTCTCTTCTCTGCTTTCTAATGAAAATCCTCGTGTAATCTGTTAGCATGGCGTGTGCTGGAGCATGAATTATTCAGAGAAGTCTCTGTTTCCTTATCTCTCCTCCCCGGGGGACTCCCCTGCCATTGTCCGCCCTGATGGGTCATTATGCACTCGGTGAATTTAATCTTTTAGGCTATCTGGCCACACAGAAAAAATGTATGAATAACAATTTTCCTGTAATAACTTTCAAGTAACCTTTCAACCAGAGTGAGTAATTCCAATCCCATTTTCACATCAAGAGGTGTCAAAAGCAGGCAATTACCTCTTATCTGTTTCAGAAGCTGCCCTCACCTAGGCCACACCCTTAATTTTTAAAGGGGTGTTGAAGAATGCTTTGTGGGGGCCAGAGGAGGAAGGCGGGCCTTGAGGGGGGAAGACAGGAAATGTTGGGTGACAAGGAGGCAGCTGCAGAGGCAGTCCTTAGTCTGGGTGGGGGGAGGGGTCCTAGCCTCAGTCTCCCCTCTGGACAGATACACTGGAACCACCTGCCTGTCTCCCAGGGCCACCCTGACCTGACCAGCATCCATCCACCAGCAGTCAGGGTTTCTTGCCCCACTGAAGGCCGCCACTCCTTCCCTCCTTTGCCCCATCAAAAGGGAAACATCTCCCCTGCCCAGAGAATTCCACAAAACCCTCCTGCAAATGGGCATTTCAGACGGATTTAGCCCCCTGTTGGGAGCTTTGAGGTCCCCATGCTGCCGACACAAGAGTGGACAGGGGATGGCAGGAGGTCTGGGCCTGCCCCAGGAGCCTCAGTGGCCCCAAAGTGCTGACATCTGAAAGGAGCTGACCTCCCGTGATTATGGAAAAACGAGCCCATTTGAACTTCCAGTCACAGAATACAGATGTCATCGTACTGCGTCTTAGTGGGTTATTTACACAGCTGCCTCCTCCACTGGGCACATCTTCAGGGTTGGGGACATGGCTGATTCTCTTTTCCCACTGTGTCTTGCTAGTGCCCTGGTCCCAGCAGGAGTCCATACAAGTGTGTAGCGTGGAGGTAAAGAGCCCTGGTGACACAATTGTTAAGCTCTTAGCTGCTCACTGAAAGGTTGACAGTTCAAACCCATCCAGTAGCTCTGCGAAAGAAAGACCTGGCAATCTTTCTGTAAAGATCATAGCAAGAAAACCCTATGGAGCACTTCTACTCTGTCACATGGGGTCGCTAGGAGTAGGAATCAACTCACCAGCACCTAACAACAGCAAAAAAAACCTGGAGGTAGAGAAGATAGAGCCTTTCAAAAGGACAAGTGTGAGCAGAGGGAACCAGAGCAAGGAGTCTAAGTCCCTTGCTGGACTTTATGAAGGAGGGAAGTATCCAAAATGGCAGCTGAGAGCTCAGAGAACAAGCCATGGGGTCACCACTAGGGGACCACCTGGACTTGGATACAACATCTGCACCAGGCAACCAGGAAAAGGGAGGCCATGGCTGTCCAGGGAGGAGGCAGCCCCACCGACGAGGAGCCCAGCAGAGCAGGAGAGATTACCTGGCTTGCTTAGATCCCAATCTATCACCCGTGTGACCTTGGAAAGTTACTTCAACTCTCTGAGCCTCAGTTTCCGAATCTGTGGAAAGGGGTCAAAATCCCATCACTTAGCACAGGAAGGGGGTTACTGTGAGGATGAGGTTGGTGATTAGTCTCAGCAGCAATAGCAGTAACAATATCGGCCTCCTCCCTATCTGCGTTAATTGTATGCTTGCTGTATATTGGACAGTGAGCCAAGCACTTCGCCTGGATCGTGTCATTCCATCATCCTTGTGACTCTAGGACACAAGCGTTATTTCTCCCATGCTTAGGCTCAGAGAAGTGAAGGGACTTTTCCAAAGTCACACAGCCAGTGAGTGGAGAAGTCAGGATTTGAATCTGGGTCTGTCTAGTCCAAGCCTGTGTGTTTAACCAGCCCTGTGCTGGACATGGAGTAGGTGGTCAGGAAATGCAGGCTTCTCTTCATCACTCTTGCAGGTGAAAGTTTCCTGAGTCCGGGGCTGGTGCTCTGGGTCCCTGCCCCTCTCCACCCTCATCTTCCTCCTGACACTTTCATACAGTCCTTTAATCTTCGAACAAGAGAGCTTCTTTCTTATATGTGGTAGAAGGAGCCCTGGTGGTGCAACGGTTAAGCTCTCAGCTCCTAACTGGAAGGTTGGCAATTTGTACCCATCCAGCAGCTACTCAGAAGACCTGGTGATCTGTTCTCGTAAAGATCACAGCCAAGAAAACCCTGTGGGACAGTTCTACTCTATCATGTGGCGTTCCGATGAGTGGCAATTGGCTCCACGGTACCCAGCAACATTTGTGGTGGGCTTTTATTATTTTGTTTCCCTTCTTTTGAGGGGTTCTGCCCGAAGTCAAATCAAAATGCATTCCTGCCCCATGGCTCCACTATGGTCCCTAAGAAAGTGCCAGAATGTTTGAAACGTGTCTTACCCATCCAAGGTCAATGCCAGGGAGGCCACCCAGGCTCTTTGGAGGTAAATCCCTTGGTTCCCCCAAATCAACCGTGGCACTGACTGGGCAGAGCAGGATGGGGGATGTTGATGTGCCCGGACTCTCCCTGGAAACTGTGCTGAGGGCAGGGTGGGCGTAGGTTGCCTTCGCTTGCCCCAGCTCCTGCCTTCTGAGGTCACTGCAGGGTGGAGTGGCATGGGTGGGATAGTGGAGACACAGCCTGGGCAGCTTGTGCTCTGCCCTCTCTGGGGGGACATCCTCAAGAGAGTTCCCTTAGCTGCCCCCAGAAAAAGATGGCATATGCCCCCCAACTCTGTGGCTAGCCCACCTGTATCTCTGTGCAAATTAGGGAAAAGAAAACAAGTGTCCATTCTGCTGACACTTTGGTCCTTGGTGCTGCAGACAGTTTGGACTCAGCTACTAACTGAAAGCTTGGCAGTTTGAATCCACCCAGAGGTGACACAAAGAAAGGCCTGGGAATCTACGTCTGTAAGATTAACACACCTGTTGCCGTGGAGTTCATAGCAACTCACGGTGACCTCAAGTATTACAGAGTAGAACTAAGTGTTCCACAGGGTTTTCTTGGCTGTAATCTTTACAAAAGAAGATCGCCAGGCCTTCCTTCCGCAGTGCTGCTGGGTGGGTTCCAACCACCAACCCTTCTGTTAGTCATCAAGTGCAAACTGTTTGTACCACCCAGGGGCCTTCTGTTTGCTTACAGCCATTGAAAACCCAATGGATCGCAGTTCTAACTCTGAAACGTGGGGTTGCCATGAGTTGCAATTGACTTGATGGCGAGTGATTTGGGGTTTTTTTTGTTGTTGTTCTGCAGACATTGACTGCCATCAGCCAGGAAACTGACATGGCCATGCACACATTTGGTGACTATGCGTGAATGGTCCCAGAGTTATGCAGGGCACACCGTACAACTCTAAGCAGCTCTTCCACCAGAACTCACCAGAACATGGTGTCCGTTCTTTCCCACAAGCCTCAGCACACCCTTCTGGGCCACAGTTTAATGAACTACTCTTCCTTTTGGTAGGCACTGTGCTAATCACGACACACAATATCTCTAACCTCACAGCTACTGAGAGGTAGGTATTATTTTCCCATTTTTCAGGGAAGAATGCTGAAACTCTAAGAGAATGAGGACCTTTCCTGGATCAGAATTCAAAGTCAGGTCCATCTGTGTCCAAAGCCTGCCTTCCCCATACACCCTCATCTCCTTTCCCAGTGCAAGCAAGACTTTGTCTTGTTGTGAGTTGCTGTCAAGTCAGCTCTGACCCATGGCCACCATATGTATAACAAACAAAATGGTTGCCTTGTCCTGCGCCAACTTCACTGTTGTTGGTATGTTTGAGCCCATTGTTGCAACTACTGTGTCAATCCATCTCATGGAAGGTTTCTTTCATTTGCGCTGACTCTCTGCCTTACCAACCATGACGCCCTTTACTAGTGTTTGGTCTTTTCTGGACGTGTCTAAAGTAAGCAAGCCCAGCTTTTGTCACACTTGCTTCTCTGGAATATTCTGGTTGTATTTCTTCTAAGACTGACTTGTTCGTACTTAGATTTATTCTTCTTTCCTTTCCCCTGCTCTTTCTTTGCCTCCTCACATCTTTGCCTTTTACAATAACATGTATTCCTGCCTGCTCGCCCTCAGACCCTGACAGAGACATGGGACACTTCTTGCGTAACAATTAATTTAAAAAACAAAACAAAAAAATCTCCCTATATCAGTCCCACCTCCAGAGAGCTTGCCTTGGAGCCCGATGCTGGTTCTGAGGCAGGGGTGGCTCACAGCCAGGCTGGGGAAACGTTCTGAACTTTTGGTGTGTGTTTTCTCAGATGTTTCACGTTCAAGCCTATGTAAAAGAGCAAAACTGGCAGAAGAGCCAACATTTGTGCTACAAAAACATGTCATATCAACATCAGCTACCTTTTCCCCAGAGCAAATTATGTTGCATATATTTGTCTGTGTTTTTCTTTCTTTCTGGGGCTGGGGATGTTGCATTTTCATGCCTGATTTTGGCACTTAACTTAGTGCAGAAAAAAAAATCGAGGTGCCAATGGCCAAATTTCCGTCCATCCAATCTCACAAAACTCAAGTTTGTGTTTAAATTTCATGCAGCGAGCTCCATACACAGTGCCTGAGGACGGCTGTTCAAAACATACACATTTATAGCTCCGATGTATTTTTTTTTTCCCTTTGCAAAAGAGAACTGAGACATAAACACCACCCCCGTCTGACTGCACACAAGGTATGTATGTATGCGACAAAAATAAATTGCCCCTGGGATTTCTGCAACCAGGCGTTGGTGCACACAGGCACGACACACGTTGGTGCAGATTGCTAGCAGGTGTGGCCGCGGGTGAATACGTGGTGAAGGAGAGGCTGTGAGGATGGTGGAAGACGGCAGACTGGGGTGGAAAGTGGGGAGTGGAGGCAGAGAGGGGCTCACCAGCCTTCTCTCCCACTACCTGGCCCTGGCCCGTTCCCAGACTAAGCACAAGGAACAATTGGTGGCATTGACATCCAAATATGGGATTCCAGGCAGTGCTATAGCTCCAAGATTGGCCTCTGGTGGGAGAGATGAGCAGACCTAAATGTTGTTCTGAATTTTGGGATCTGGAGTGGCTACTCTGGAGAAAAGGCCAGATTTAGCCCCCACTGTCAAATTGCCCCCTGGTGGCTCAGTGGTTAAGAAATCAGCTATTAACCAAAAGGTGGGGAGTTTGAATCCACCCGCCACTCCTTGGAAGTCCTATGGCACAGTTCTACTCTGTCCTATAGGACTATAATGAGTCGGAATTGACTCAGTGGCAACAGGTTTGGTTTTTGGGTTTTTGTCAGATGGTTGGAGCCTTGGTGGCACAGTGGATAAGAGATCAGTTGCTAACCAAACAATCAACAGTTCAAATCAACCAACCACTCCTTGGAAGCCCTATGGAACAGTTCTGCCCTGTCTGATAGGGTTGCTATGAGCCAGAATAGATTTGACGACAACGAGTTTTGTTTTTGGTTTGGTAGAATGATCACTAGCCCTGGGTAGGACAAATCATTAATGCGCTCTGCTGCTAACAGAAAGTTTGGCAGTTAAAGTCTAACCCGAGGTGCCTCGGAAGAAAAGCCTGGTGATCTGCTTCCCCCAAATCAGCCAGTGAAAACCCAGTGGAGCATAGATCTCCTCTCACACATACGGGGTTGCCATGAGTCTGGGTTGATTTGATGGTGTTGGTTTGATTTTTTCAGTTGAGTGGTCAAGAAATCAATGGGTCTTGGGTCCCTATGGTATCCAGGGTTGCATTTGTTGGGGGTGCACTAGAAATGCAGCTCATCTGAGCTTTCCCGTTGCCATGTAGATACAGTGGGCATGACCCTCTCATTTCACAATGCCGTTCAGAAAGGCTGAGTGACTTGGTTAGCCCAGGCAGAAATGAAGCTTGGAACTTTCTGGTGATCTTACGACAGACCCTAAGGAGAGGCCGAGGGAATGCCATGGGTGCAGGGTGGCTTGCAGGATACAGGGAGTCCTGACTCCCCCGTCCGCAGGCCTGAAATCCCTATGGGGAGAGTCAGCCATTGGGTTTTGACAAAATTTCCCAAGGTGTTGGGTGAAGCTAGATTCAACAGGTGTGTGAAGGTGTTAAACAGCTCTGTACTTGAAGAAGTTTGGGAAATGCTGACTTAAAGGTTGGAGCCCTGGTGGCTCAGTGGTTAAAGCACTCAGCAGCAGTTTGAACCCACAGGCCACTCTATGGGAGAAAGATATAGCAGCCTGTTTCCATAAAGATTATAGCCTTGGAAAACCTATGGGGCAGCTCTACTCTGTCCTGTAGGTTGCTGTGAGTTGGAATCCCTCAACAGCAATGATCCAAGCTAGGGATGTGGGAGGCAGGGCTTCCCAACCCATTGACCAGGAAACTATTTTCACAGAGCTCTTCTCAAGATTTAGTGCTCCGTGAACGTACATTTTTATAAAAGCTGGATTAAGGCAATAATGAGTTTAGAAAGGCATGTTTTATGGGGGAGGAGTCAAATAGGAGAGTGCTATTGGCTAAACCCTCCTAAATGCAAAGAGGTTTAACAGATTAGCCTCAAATCAGCTGGAAGGCTCGGAGGAAATAGGGCACAGGAAAGGTAAATTTTGATTCTATGAAGAGAAGAGGGAAGTGAAACCATCTTACCTCCAATTTGAGAAAAGCTTATTTAAATGTGCTGCTTAAAAAAAAAAAAAAAAGTTTCGTTTTTCATAGAAGTCAGATTTTGTGCCAGAACTCTTATGCTGAGTCATGCTGTGAAAGGTGGTAATACATTGGTGAAGGGGCTCCATTCTGTTTCGAGCAACACTTGGCCAGGGGCATTATGGGGAACCTATGTTGGCTAGGGGTGGTGGAATCCGGGAGCTGAGATTTTTTTTTTTTTAATGTTGTCTTTAAGAGGAGAGGAACTGCTGCTTACTGTGGGGGGAGAAACCATGTGCTGCTGGTGATGCTGTGATATGAAAACACATCTCAGCTCCATCAAAGGATTCTAAAAAGTAAGCGCCTAACAGTTTGTTGTTTTTTTTTTAACAGTTTGTGGGGTCCCAAAGACTGTGGCTGGATCTTATTCATCTCCGTTGCCCTATTCCTAGCTCGAAGGCTGGTGCTGAAAAGGCTCTTGGGGGAATGTTTGTGGAGCCAAAGAGGATGTCTGACCTTTCTGTACATTTAAGATGGGATTCCACTGAGAAAAACTCCAAGTGCACACAGTGTTTCCGGCAGGATGGGCTCGTCCTATCAGCTGCAGCTGTGTCCAAAGGCCCCCAGGGCTTTGAGGAGGAGACCTGGGTTCCATGCCTGCCTCTGCAGCCCGGGGGTCACGAGCAAGCCTCTTAACTTCTCTGAGTGCCAGTTTCCTCGCTGTAAAATGGGGATCCTAAAAATTGCCTCTGCCACCCGTCTGTCAGTTTGTTGTACGGTGGTGGCTTGCGTGTTGTTGCGACACTGGAAGCTATGCCGTCAGTATTTCAAATACCAGCAGGGTCACCGTGGGTGGACAGGTTTCAGCAGAGCTCCCAGAGTAAGACAGACTAGCAAGAAAGGCCTGGCGATACCCTTCTGAAAATTAGCCAATGAAAACCTTATGGATCACAACACAACACTGTCTGACCCACTTGCTTTGGATACGTCATCAGGAGGGATCAGTCACTAGAGGAGGATGTCATGTTTGGTGAAGTGAGAACCAGACAGGGTAAGGGAGGCCCTTGGTGAGGTGAATTGGTACAATAGCTGCAACGATGAATTCAAACATGCCGGTGATCGTGAGGATGACGTGGGCCTGGGCAAAATTTTGTTCTATTGTATGTAAGGTCACCATGAGTCAGAGCTGACTCAATGGCAGCTATCTATCTGTCTGTCTGTTGTCTATCTATCCATCTAAAAGCTGCCTTGCTTGCCTCTCAGGTGATAGGGGGACTAAAAGAGAAGGAATACAAGTACGTTATGAAATGAAGATCCTATACCACTGCAATGAAGATGCCATATCAAGGACATCATGCTTGGTAGAGGGTCAGCAAAAAAGAGGAAGACCCTGAGTGAGATGGACTGACACAGTGGCTGCAACAATGGGCTCAAGCATAACAATGATTGTGAGGATGGCGCAGGACCGGGCAGTGTTTCATTCTGTTGTACACAGGGTTGCTATGAGTCGTAACCAACCCGATGGCACCTAACAACATACCAATGTCAGTCATCATTACATGACAGGATTTATCAAATGTCAGGAAGGCCTCCTCTCCTCCTATCCAGAAATTTTTTTTTTTTTTTTTTTTTTTTTTGCCAAAGCTCATCAAGGGGCCTGAAATTCCATCATTAGAAATTTATTCCCCCGGATGTTAAAGGCTTTTAGATCTTTAAGACATTTTCAATAAAATGCATTTGGGAGGCATCAATATTAAGCCATTATCTGCAGGCCCCTGAGAGCCTGGCGGAAGAGGCGGGCTTCTCCAGGCCGGATGTAAACCGGGTATGGACGAGGGTAGGGGTGGGGGTGGGCGGTTGCTAAGGAGAAGCTCTGTGTCCCAGGAAGGTTTCCCTAGTGTGTGACAAGTCATGTTTCTTTCCCTTAAACGTGCCCACAAATGGCCTGGGGACCAAGTTGACATGCAGATTCTGATTCAGGAGGCCTTGGTGGGACCTGGGACTCTACATTTCTCAGAAGCACCCGGGTGATGCTGATGCTGCCAGTCTGGGGACCACACTCTGGAGAGCAAAGTACAAAGTAAACAGTGAGCTCAACTCTCCTGAGCAAACCCGCATTGGCCCCTAGACACTGAAGAACTTGGTGGTTTGGGAGGAATCCTGCAGAAAGCAGTATTTCCTCCAGAGAGGAGAGAGCCTAATACACAGGGGTGCTGTTTTATAATTTGGATCAATAGTTCTTGTGTTCCTGGTGAATGAGCTGAGCTCTCAACAACTCCAAGGTGGGACCTTGAGACCTTGCTGGGCCCAACTCCAACGGAGCCCAGTAGAAACTAGATTTTACTCCCCTCTTACCCCACACCCTGGCCCAGCTCTTAAATCCCCTTGCCTTGTCTTCTACCCCCATACCCAGTTTTCTATGAGCTTCTGGATCTGCAACCTGCCTCTGTGTGTGTGTGATTTTCCTATCTATCTGTCTGTCTTCCAGCCTATCTATCCCTATCATTCATTTTTCTCTCTAGTGCTGTCTATCTATCTATAATCCGTCCATCCATCCATCCGTGTGTTTTCTCTCCAGCAGCTGATTCTCAGAGGGTAAGTCACCTTCTCACCCAGTGATGGGTTTTACTGTCCAGAAATCCCTTATATTCTTACCCTAGACAATGAGCCCCTTGACAGTAGGCACTTCTGTTTGGAGCTCCACAGCCCAGCACAGTACCTGGTACACAGGTGTGGACGAAGCAATTCACTGTTTTCCCACTGTTTGTAATATTCACAGTTGGGATGGTTTTACAGGGCTCACAGCAGCGCACCTTCAAGCCCCAGGCTAAAATGTACAATGTTCTCTGAGTTCTTGCTTTCTTGCTCCAGATCCTGGAAGTTACCGTATGAGAATGAAATTAGGAAGATTCAAAATGAATGAGACCAGTCATCTGTCAAAATGGGAACCCAAGTGATTATCTGTGAATGTGTGGTTGGGGAACCTTTCCCACCTCTGCCCCTTCCCACCCAGATGGAATGGATGGCTGTGTTTCCCTCACGAAAAAGGACTGGGGGGATCTGCCTGGGGGGATCCTGGGCCCCCAGAGGGGCTGAGCCGCACAGCAGCTCTAAAGAAGGAGGCAGGATAGAACACACTCACCCACAGCAACCTGGGTGCACAGCACCTGTGGGGGCCAAGGCTTGTCCTTGAGGGGTGGTAGGAACATGGCCGTCCCAGCTTGGGAACCTCAGTGTTGTAAATATTCAACGTAACTGCTGAAACTCAGTCACGGGCACCTCATGGCACTCATTATACCCTTCTCTCTACCTTTGTGTAAATATGGCATTTAATAAAAAGTAAAAAATCAACAAATGCCTTGCTTCCGGTCCAAGCCTCTGATCACAGTCTGGAGGCTCCCCGCTCTGCTGGGAAAGACTGCTCCAACCCAGCCACAGGGTCCTGGTCCACTTGGTGATTACATTTCCCTTTGCAAATGAAGACTGTGACACTCGGCTTTAGACCAGCGCTACTCACAGTGTGGTGTGTGGACTGAAGCCTGTCCGAGAACTGTTCGTTACCAGGATGCAACGAGGCCATTGAGAGTAAGACCTCGGAGGCTTCAATAGGCCTTTGGAGTCCTGACATTGAAGCATGTGGTCAGTGGACTGGTCTTGCTAAGCAGGGCTTGGGGATTGTGGAACTCAAGTGGTGAGTGTCATGTGGTGTGAACTGTGCACCCATCATGCGCTGTAGGGCCACACATCAGACCCGAAGAGTTGGAAATTTGAAAAACATGGTGGACTTGGAAAACAGTATGCCGAGTGAAATAAGCCAGCCGTAAAAAAGACAAATATTGTATGATCCCACTTGTATGAAATATCTTAGAATAGGCAAGTGTATAAAGACTAAAGTTTGTTAGTGGTTACCAGGGGTGGGTGGGAGGGGGAAGTGAGAGTCATCGCTTAGGGGCCACTGAGTTTCTGTTAACGGTGGTGGTGGAATAATCTGGAAATGGGTGGTAGTGATGACTGAGCAGCAGGGTGAGCATAGTTAATGTCCCTGAACTGAGCACGTGAAGAACGTAGAAAAGGCAACTGTTGTGTTACCCACATAAACCCCAAACCCAAACCAGTTGCCATCAAGTGGATTCCAAGTCACAGGGACCCTAGAGGACAGAGCAGAACTGCCCTGTAGGGTTTCCAAGGGTCCCATAACAGGAGCAGACTGCCACACCTTTCTCCTGTGAAGTGGCTGCCCACCTTTCTGTTAGCAGCTGAGCACTTAACCGCTATGCCATGTACCACATTTTACCACTTACTATGCCATGTAAAAAAATTTTACAACATACGGCTTGAAAGGAGACTGGTTTGCCCTTCAAGTCCTTAGAATTGTAGGATGGCCTGAATCCGTCCTTTAGAATCTAGTTGCCATGGGATGCTCTGATGAGATGGAATTTCTAGGCCTGCAAGAGTTAGACCCCTCTGCAGGGACCCCACCCTGGATTGTGGGTCTCCCTAGGCAGGCTTGCCTGGGCCACCCGCTGACCCTCCCTACCGCCCCCCCCCCCCCACCCCATTAGTCAAAGAGCAACAGATGCAAAGTGCATTTGGCATCAGGGCGATTAGTCCTGCCAAGTCAGACGGCCTCTCCCTCTCCCTTTCTTTTCTCAAATTCGAATGGAGATGTAGTGCTGCTGCCTTCCCAGGTCCCCCTCCCTGAGAGGACCTGGCAGGGACACAGGGGCACTTAGGAGCCCACTGCAAGCTGTGGAGGCCGGTTTGGAAGTGGGTAATTTCAGAGTCGATGATTTAGAGCGCAGCGTGGCAGGGTTGGAGGCGGCAAGGTAGCTGTTCCCCATGGCGCTCATTAAGCTTCCATAGATTGCATTTCCTGCCTCCCTCGCTAGCCCTCCAAAGTGCCTGTTATTAATTCATAAAAACACTGCAAGCGTGATTGAGTCCGCTGATTACTGGAGCAGGCAGACACAAGAAACGGTAAAATATTCCGTGTTTCTCTATCAGGCTCTCAGGGGCTCGGAGGAGAAAAAAAAGGGGGGGAGGGGGTAGAGAAAGAAAGAAAGGAAAGCGACAGCATGAAGAAAGGGATACAGAAAGAAACTGTGTTGTGAAATATTAATCAGAGCTCTTTGCCCCCAGGGGCCCAAAACAGGAGGCAGCATAATCAATGTAGTAAGAGCTGCCGGGCGACATGTCTTTGAGAAGCTGGTTATTACGGGTAAACACAGCTAAATATTCTGGATCTTTGGACTGCGCCTCTGGTGTCCCCAGAGAAGCCCATTCCCTTATCATCCTTCTGCAGGCGTGGCCCCCGGGGAGCCAGGAGGGGCTGGCTGGCTGGGGCTGGGGCCAGGGAGCTCTTCTTTCCTATACACATGCTGATTCGGGTGAAGTGGGAGGTGGGGTGCAGAGGAGGCTCTTAGTAGTGAGTAACCTGATGTTGGTCATGCCAAAGGAAGCCCAGCTCTACAGAGGCCCTCCTGAGGGTCCCCAGCAAGAGCTCAGGTGGATTCTTGGGAAGTGGGTCATTCATTCACGGCCTAAGCTCTGTGCCGAGAGGGTGTGTCCTGTTGGCTGTGCACTATAAGCTCCTGGTGCACACATGATTGCATTTGTGAGGCCTCCATTCCCACCCTGCAGCCCTCTAGCTCTGTGACAAGACCATGAAGCCTGCATGCATGAGTGACAGGGAACTCGCACCTGTCACCATAGGGAGGTGAGCCTGGAGATGGCCCAATCTCAGAGTGGAGTGAGGCAGATGGGATCTCACCTCCACAGAGTCTGAGACTATCAGATCTCTAAGGTCACTTAGAGATCAGGTAATCCAACCTCATTGTATAGAGGCCCAGAGAGGCAGCGTGATTTGTCCAAGGTCACACAGCAGAGATAGGAGCCATGACGCATATGCCAGTCCCCAGCACAGCATTGGGCCATGAAGAAGGAGGAGCCGAGGCAAGCAATGGAATACCGTTTGCACTGGGCCTTTGGGTTTACAGAAAGCTCCTTGCCAGCCACGATGAGGAGGGATCAGAGGGAGGTGAGCCCAGAGGAAGAGATGGTGTCCCAGAATTTCTAGTCCCAGCTCCAGTCTTGGGTAGTGCAAATGACTGACGAGCTTGGCTGCTAACCAAAAAGGTGGCAGTTCAAGTCCACCCAGAGATGCCTCTGAAAAAAGGCCTGGTGATCTCCTTCTGAAACCTCAGCCACTGGAAACCCTGTGGAGCACAGTTCTACTCTGACACGCATGGGCCACTGTGAGTGGGAATCGCCTGGATGGCAACAGGTAGTCGCAGTTCCACAACCAAATTTCTGGGTGACCTTGAGCAAGTTAACTGCCCTCTCTGAGCCTCCTCAGTTTCCTCATTTGTAAAGGAGTTTGTGTACGAACTGATATCAAAGATCTCCCTGAACTCATGAGTGGGAGCAGTCATGAGGCCGAGGCACTACCCACTGTGTCCTGAGAGAACTTGCAAAGGAGGTTACCCAGCAGCTGTTGGTGATCTTGGGAGGACTGTGGAGACAAAGAAAGCTGAACAGCAAAGAGAATAGCATGAACGTGATATGGGCCTGGGTTGGGATTGTGGTATAAGTGACTCAACCATGACTTATCAGCAATTAGAAAAGGGAATGGAGAGAACAGGCGAATCAACACAACCACGTATGCCTGTGTTCCTCTGACAAGATCACCAGGCGGAGGGTCAGAGAAACACAGTGAACGTGATGAATCATCTGCGTGGGTTCCCGGTACATCCTGATAGACAGGATGGAGAAATGCAGGCAGAAGCCTAGGAAACTGAGTTCTAGGGCCACCTGAAGGACTGGGATTAATGGCCAAAGCCTGGCCTTCAAGAGACGCTCAGCAACATCTCCTGAACGGAGTGTCAACTTTGGTGGTGGCTCTGGCTGTGGCTGAATATGACCCTGCCCCAGTCCATGCTGTAATATTAAACTGAGAATAATACTGATTGCATAGTACAATTTTTGTAAAGTCCTCCATGGACCCTCAAAATAAAATAAAAAATAAGTGAGGACCTAGAAAAAGACCTGGAAGGGTACACAGAAAACCGACACCAGCAGGGAGGAGAGAGAAGGGATGGATGTCGAGGGGTGATTGACTGACTATTTTATAAGGAGAATAGAATGATTTATAACGTTACTGTTGCTAGGTGCCATCCAGTCGGTTCCGACTCACCCTACGTGCAACAGAAAAAAACCTGCCCGGTCCTGCGCCATCCTCACAATCGTTGCTATGTTTGAGCCCATTCTTACAGCCACTGTGTCAATCCATCTCATTGACAGTCTTCCTCTTTTTCGCTGACCCTCTGCTTTACCAAACACGACGTCCTTCTATCATACGTTATCCATGTAAATAGAACTGAAGAAAGAAAAATAAAAAGAGCAGTCAGACTCATCAAATATGTAGTGGGATTCAAGCATCAGATATGTCATTTCTTGAGTGACATGGCAGGCCCCTCCAACCCTGGGCTCCTTATTCGTGGTGTTGATCTTAGAGCAACGTCCTCTTTCTGGGACCCACTTTGCCCTTTAATAGGAAAGCATGGTTTAGGTTTGTGGTCTCCAAGTGTAGCTGCGTATCAGAATCACCTGATAACTTTTTAAAAACACAGATTGGGAACGACCCCACCTCCAACAATGAACTAGGCACCCATCACACCCTCTGTATGGCAGAGAAGATAGAAATACAAGCAGTGACAGCATACCAAGCACAAGACACCGAGCTTTCTCTTTTAATTCTCATGACAAACTGTACAATTGGTGTGTAACTTCCACCAAATAGATGAGGCCATTGAGGCTTGGACAGCTGGGGATCTGCCCAAGGCCATATAGCTTGTTGCTGTCTCCTGCCCTTTAGTAGGCCAGGTTCATGGTGACCCCATGCACAGTGGAGTGAAATACTGCCCGATCCGGTGTCATCTCCATGATTGGCTGTGATCCATAGGTTTTCACTGATTAATTTTCAGAAGTAGGTTACCAGGCTTTTCCTCCTAGTCCCTCTTAGTCTGGAATTGTCGCTGACGGCTCTTGAGCATCATAGCAACACGCAAGCCTCCAGAGATGGGTTGTGGCTGCACGTTAGGAGCAATGGCCCGGCAATGGAACCTGGGTCTCCCACATGGAAGGTGAGGTTTGGTCTGGCTCAGACCATTTCCTATGCAGTGTGTTAGAGGAGCTCAGAGAAAAGGACCATAGCTTCTTGTAGAGGAAGGATTGGCTCAGGAGGACTTCACAAAAGAGGTGACGAAGGTTTGAAGGATGTGCTTAGTTTAATATCAGAGGCAGGCCAGGTTGGGAGAGGCAAGTGGCAGCACCAGCAGACCCTGGAGGTGTGAAAATCAGGCCCTTGGAGAGCAGCGAAGGGTCTCTTCTGGCTCAGGGTTCATGGCACGATGGCTGGAAGGCAAGCTGGGAGACAGCAGTGGCTTGACCGTGGAGGATCTTGAAGGTTCCATGTCCCTCCTACATTCCCTTGGTCCATCTCCTTCTGTGATATTCCCTGAAGAATAGTGGCTCAGGGCCCCATCATCCAGCAGACATCATTTATTGACCCCCTACTGTTTTTTTTTTTTTACTGTTTACCAAATGCTGTGCTCATCACTGAGGGTCCAGAGCAGAAGGGCAGCGCTTCCTCCCTCAAGGGGCTCTCAGCCTGGAGGAAGAGCAGGTTATGCTTTCAAGGGTGCTAAACAATGATTCCAAAGATCACTAGTAACACAAGACAGCACCCTAGGAGAGGTCACACAGCTCAGGACTATCTGCAAAATGAATGGTTCCGACTGTCCATTTTGGTTGAGGTCAAGGAGGGAGACACGATGTGGAACCGGGCAGAGTCTCAGCTGCAGGATGGAGCTGGTTTAGAAAAGTGGGGGGAGGTTATCACAAACAGGGGCTCAGCACCAGCAAAGGGGCAGAGATGCGAATGTGCCACACGAGACTGGACTCAGGCAGTGCAAGGCTTGTGTGCTGGGCTCGGGCAGCTGGCCCTGTCCTGTAGCGCCTGGGGAGGCAGAGAGTGTGGCAAGGAGGGGTGTAGGCTGAGGGCTTTGACTTTAGAACTCCAAGACAGTTTGATGATCTGGGAACCAGTGACCAGGCAGCCTTTAGTCCTCAGCACTCAGGCAGATCGCTGTCCCTGCAGGGGGCTCCAGGCAGCCTGGCCCTGACCCCAGAGTCCCTGCAGCCCCAGCCCCAGCAGCGTTGAAGCCCCAGACTCCAAGGATAGTAGCCACCTTTTACCTGCAGTGCTGCTGGGACGATTAATGAGCTCATATTTATAAAGGACTCTCAGCAACTCCAAAGGGCTCTGCAGAAGTACAAGTGGGTTATAATTACCAGCGCTGTAATTAATGAGTCCAAACTTCTTAGCCAATATAAAGTGCTTAATAAAAGGAGGGAGGAATGAAAGGAAAAGGCCCTATGTGTTTGAACTTGGGATTTCTTTCCCGTTGGTAAGGTATCAAATGATACTATATTCTCCTTTCAAAACTGAGCAGGGCCCCAGATGAGATGTCTCAGTGCCAAGGGCAGATTTTCCAAGAATAATACAGCACATTGCAGCTCTTTGAAAAACATAGGGTTGGAAATCTATCTTGCCACTCCCAGTACCTTGGAAAATGAGCCGTCATCTGTAAGGGGACTGTCATACCCACTAACAGGTGGTGGGGGGAGTTGAGAAGGTGAAACACCAGGCACATGGTTGGCATTCAATGTGCATCAGTGGCTCCCTGACCTTCTACACTCCAGATCCCAAATGTGGTGCCTGGTGAAGGGGAAATAATGCCTCCTGCTTGGTCTAAACTCAAAAGGAGGGAAATACACACTACTAATTTTTTACTTAAATAACTGAGTTTATTTATAATAGACATCTTTTAGCTTTTCCTTGGGGTGGTATTTCCTTAGGATAAATTCCCAAAGCGGAGGTAGAATCAGTCCTACAGTTCTTGGAAAGCACTGTTAAATCACTGGCCGAAGGAGCTTATGATCAGGCTGTCCAGGTGGGCAAGTTCGTTTGTTTAACCTCCTTCACCAGTGCTGCATGTTACTATTTAAATGTGTGCATTTGTGAACTTAGAGTCCCTGGGTGGTGCAAGGAGCCCTGGTGGTACAGAGGCTAAGAGTTTGGCTGCTAACCAAAGGGCTGGCAGTTCAAATCTAGTCTGTCCTGTAGGGTTGCCATGAGTGGAAATTGACTTGACAGGAATGAGTTTTTTTGGTTTTTTTGGATGGTGTAAACAGTTAACATGCTTGGCTGCTAACCAAAAGGTTGGAGGCTCAAGTCTACCCAGAGGTGCCTCTGAAGAAAGGCCTGGCAATCTACTTCCCAAAAATCAGCCATTGAAAATTCTATGGCCACAACTACCACGGCCTCCACCAGGCTGAGTCCAGTCCAACTAGATGGTGTCTAGCTACCACCAGTGACTCCTCTGACAGGGATCACATTACAGGGTCCCAGCCAGAGCTGGAGAAAAATGTAGAACAAAATTCTAACTCACAAAAAAAGACCAAACTTACTGGCCTGACAGGGACTGGAGAAACCCAGGGAGTATGGCCCCTGGACACCCTTTTTAGCTCAGTAATGAAATCACACCTGAGGTTCACCCTTCAGCCAAAGATTAGAGAGGCCCATAAAGCAAAAGGAGACTGAAGGGGCACACCAGGCCAGGGGCAAGGACTTAGAGGCAGGAAGGCATAGGAAAGCTGGTACTAGGGAACCCAAAGTTGAGAAGGGAGAGTGCTGACATGTCATGGGGGTGTTAACCAATGTCATAAAACAATATGTGTACTAACTGTTTAATAAGAAGCTAATTTGTTCTAAAAACCTTTATCTAAAATACAATTAAAAAAAAAACCTCTATGGAACACAGTTCTACTCTGATACACATGGGGTTGCCATGAGCTGAAATCAACTTGATGACAACTGATAGGTAGGTAGATAAGTGTACTAGTGTAACTAATGTGAAAAGGGGACCCATTCCTTCTGCAAGGCTTACACCGTGGCTGCAACAGTTGGAAGGCCAGGCATTCTTCCTGTGCCTTCCGCTACTGGTGGCGGTCACCAAGTTGTTGGTGGTGAAATACGGAGATGAACAGAGCTAAGTTTTCTTCCACACAGAAAAGTAATTAAATACATAATCAAGGATATACATATATTTGCCAGAAATTTTCATAAAGAAATTTAATTATTTGGAAAAATAAACCAAAAAGTAATTATATTTTTAAATAAATAAATTCTTCTAAGGGCAAAAAGTGAACCTTAAGTGAGATACGGTTCACTTTCTAAGCCTGACTTGGTTTATCTGACTCTCTCTAGACCCCTCGGGCCTCTTCCTGGCTCTGGTGCTATCAAGTCTTGTTTACTCTTAGCTGTTGTGTAATTATAATACAAGTGCTATGTTTCATGTTAACTCTGTCACATCATTTGCTAGAATCCCCTGTGTCTTAGCCAGGTTTCTTCATTCTATCCGCTCTGGTTCCTATTCCTTGGCTAGGGTCAGTACTTCTCAACCTTGCGCTTGCTTCTATCTTGTATGTCCAGAATCTACCTGTCTACAGGACTTCTCTTGCCAGTTTGTAGCTGGTGATGTCTTCCCCCAGGTGTTTGACATACTCAGGTTCTACCCAGGCAGCCGAGAGGCAGCATGCTAAGCTGCAGTCTGACTGAACTCTGAGCAACAGATTTACATGTCTACCTCTGTCCCCAGGACCAGGAGCCATGAAGGCCCAGGACAGTTTGCCTCGTCTTTGACTTTCCGATCTTTGGAAGAGAAAAATAAATGTGTGGAACAAGTGTCAAGAAGAGTTTGGATGTCACCTGGCCTAGAGTCCCAGAGCCTTTCTGGGAAGTGGCCGGCTTATCCAGAGACCAGAGAGGGTTGGAAAGAAGCTTTTTCTGCACGCCTAGAGGGAAAACCTGGGTTGGGTTAAGGGCAATGAGAACACAGCAACACTGTGCTCAGGCATTTGTGGGGACATATGTCCTAAGGGCCTCCCTGCCCCACTCAGCTCCTCAGTTGATCTGCTCCCAGTCTCCTGATGGGTAGCAGCCCCGTCCTGGCCACAGCTGACTGGACTTGTGTGAATGCCTGGTCCAAGCTTGGAATATCATGTTTGGAACTGGGTCATGGAAACTTTGGGCAGTTCCTGTTGGCACTTGAAACTGGCAGGGCACGGTGACCATTTTCTGCTATGTAAATCAGGAAGAGAAAGCCAAACATGAGAGAGAGAGGAGAGAGGGAGATCTGAAATGGAAGGTCAGAGAAAAGAGCTAGGAGGCCATGAGGATCTGAGAAGGGAGAAAAAGAAAATCTTGGGCCAGGTTCCCCATCCCTGGCTCCAGGTCCTCATGGGCCCACCAGCACCCCTGCTTTCAGAGCCTGGGATGTTACCATGAACATTTTCCATAAATTCCCTGTTTTACTTAAGGCAGTCAAGTAGCCTTCTGTTCCTTGCCACTAAATTATTTCTAAGACACTCATGGTTTTCTTAAAAGCTTGACCTCGTTTGCTAGTGTTTACAATTTGCCTTTTTATAAATAATTCTACTTTTCTAATTAAAAATTGTTTTAATCCGTTTGATCTTCCTAGTGGAAAAAAGATGCTAATTTCTCCAGTGTATTTCTTTTGCAGCAAAAAATTCTAGTTGCCTACCCAATATTCAGAGTCCCTGCTTGGTGCAAATGGTTAACATGCTAGGGTGCTATCTGGAAGGTCGGAGGTTTGAATCCACCCAGAGATACTGCAAAAGAAAGGTCTGGCAATCTATGCCTGAAAATTCAACCACTGAAAACCCTGGGGAGCATAGTTCTTGTCTGACACACATGGGGTCGCTCTGAGTCAGAATCAGCTCAACTGGTTAGAATGGCCATGAGAATTTGCATGTCTAGCCTGGGGGATGCTGATGTCACGAATGCAGGACTCAGACTTTGAGAGCCGCTGCTCCACTGGAATCTAGGGGGACGAGCCTGGAGCCTCCTGCCACCCCTCAGAGGCAAAGGAGGTGCCCCTGGCTGCCAGGCACTGCCAAGCAGGGAAGCCACGACCAGGAGCACAGGGGAGTGCTGAGACACCGCCTTGCCAGCTCCCAGGCAGGGCTGCTCAGCAACCCCTTGCTTCTGCCCAACACCCAAATTCCTGCACCTCCAGAGGTGGCTCCCAGGCTCCATTCAGCTGCCTTTTCAGTCCCTTCCTAAAGCCCTTGAGAAGAAGAAAGGAGAAAGATCTGAAGTCCTTACTATGCACCGCGGAAAAAATATTAAAGATTTTTCATGTAGCCTCAACCCCTATATATGCAAATGTGCTTTTTTGAATAACTGCCAATTTATATGCCCCATCAAATTAGATATTCAAATTCTAGCCCATTTAGGTACAGTTGTTCCTCTTCCTGGTTCAGGCTTAAATGGTTGCGTGCGGATGAGCTGCCGGCTTCTCTTTGGGCCCTCTCTTTAAGACTGAAAGAGGTGATTAGGGATTAGTTTTCTGGAGCATAAATTGTCCCTCTGATGGCTGGGCTGGTCCTGTTTTTTGTAGCTTCTGTCATAATAATACAACCATCTCTTCTCCCACGTGTGGGGCCCTTAAAAAAATTTTTTTTTTTTTTTAATCCCCCTGGGTTTCACAATACCCCTGGGAGGTTGCTGGGGTATAAAGTAGGACCTGCCTTTCACAGGTGGGAAATCAAGGCCTGTGGTTACACAGGGTGCAAACTTGGACTCAGCCCTGGGGTTCTGGGTTCAAACCCAGCCCCTGCCATATTAGTCCCACTCTTGGTAACTTTTTGTTTGTTTCTGAAGATCAAAATTTGTGATAATTGTACATATGTAAAGCTCTTTTTCTGCTTCTGAAAGAGTTCTTCAAAAAATATCAGAGCTCTTCTGCTCAGCCTCCTCGTGGTCCCCTGATAACCCCTGTGAGGCAGACGGAGACAGTTATTCTCAGTCCCACTATGAAGATGAGGAAACTGAGGCTCCAGGTTATAGGGCAGGCTAGACTCAGAGCAGCAGCGACTAAGACCATAGGACATTCTAACCGTGGGCGTGCTGAGCTGGCTCAGCCCGGCTTTCAAGGCAATTGTTAGAGACACCTCTTCCTTGCTCCTAACTCAGTGACCTCACACTGCAATCCTGACACTGTATAAATACTCATATGGTAGGAGTAGCTACACCCTGAAAATCACCAAAGCCTCTACAAACCAGTGCACTGCACCTCACCTCTCCCACACCTGGCTCCAGGTCTACTGCTCAGCTCTACTGGCCAGCGTTCTCTCGGGTTTCACAGCCACAGCCCTGAGCAATCCCGCTCTCGTCTGGTAAGGCAGGCCTTGTGCCACGGGCTCCTGAGAGAGGCCATCAAGTACCCACGGCTGTCTCAATCGAGGGTGTGATTCACCACCTCTGAGCTTCCTTCGGGCTCCTGCCAGGTCCTGTGGGAACTTCAAGGTCCCTACCAGGAAGAGAGTTAAGGGAGCTCCCACCCTTTTAGAATCGTTGTTGTTAGCTGCTGTCAAGGTGGCCCCCAACCCTTGGCAGCCCCATGCACAATGGAGTGAACTGCTGCCCAGTCCCGGTGATCAGTTGCGGATCTGACCAAGATTTTCATTGGCTGATTTTCAGAAGGAAATCACCAGGCCTTTCTTCCTGGCCCATCTTAGTCTGGAAGCTCCACTGAAACGTGTTCAGCCTCATAACAACACATGAGCCCCCACTGACAACCTGGGTGGTGGCCGCACATGAGGTGTATTGGCCAAGAATTGTACAGGGTCTCCTGCACGGGAGGCGAGAGTCCTGCCGCTGAACTATTAATGCCTCCACTACAGTCACTGACCTCCCAAATGCTCCCTCAACACATGTCTCCGACCTCTAGGACCCAGGAGCCCATGAATCAGAACACTTAGCACCTGTCTGCTCCTTGCTGTTGGAGCTGGTGCTAAGCCCTCTGTAGGTAGCAAATGCCCAGTCACTGGACGTATTCAAGGCAGGGCTGGACAACACACATGGCCAAGATGCTGCAGGGTTAAATTCCAGCATCATACAGAGCATAGGACTAGATGTCCCAATCTGAGAAGCCACAATTGTCCTCTTTGGACGAGACTCTTGGCCTTGCCTGGCATTTAGAAGATACGGCACCCTCCTGTGGGGTTAAATGTCTGGGCCTGTTCTCTCCCAGCCTACCCTGTCCCACAGCAACCAGGACCAGCTTGACACAGACTGGCAATGAGCCGTCTGGATACCACCATTCAGAGTCTCCTCTGAGCTCAGAACCTAAACAGTGATCTGGGTCACTGAACTCTCGAGCTTCCCTTAATATTCCCACCAGCAGAACCTCCCCTTTACTGGCATGAGGAGGCCTCTGCTAACTAGCTGGTGCTGCTTCCCCAGCCAGAGGACACAGCAGGGCAGTCATGCAGGGAGCTCTAGGCTGGAAGTAGCTGGAATGGCTGGGAGTAGCTGGGAGTGGCTGGGAGCAGCTGGGAGTAGCTGCGAGTAGCCAGAAGTGGCTGAGAAGTGTGAGTTCTCTTCTCTCTTTGGCTTGAGGAAGTCTTGCCCTTGTTTCTGGACTTGGTGTTCTCATCTCTGAGCTGTAAATATAAGTAAAGGGCTTTGGGTAGTTAATACAAGTTTACTCCTTTTTTTCTGAGGTCTATTCCAGTTCTAACCCACTCAGTCTGAACATGGCTGGGGGTTCTTTTATCAGCTCTCTGAGGTCAGGAGGACCCTCCAACATAAGAGACTGAAGATAGCCCCCATTTTAATGGAAGGGGGAGGAAATGTTCGGTGCATTTGAGGGTTATTTTTTCATGATTTATACCTCACCTACTTCCTGAAAGCATTTGAGAAAGTTTATAATATTCAAACATATATCCAGGTGTCGCTGAGTTGACCCTGACCCATGGCAACCCATGTGTGTCAGATTAGAACTGTGCTCCACAGGATTTTCAATGGATGATTTTTGGAAGTAGATTGCCAGGCCTTTCTTTTGAGGCAACTCTGGGTGAACTTGAACTTCCAACCCTTCGGTTAGCAGTGAGTGCATTAACTGCACCACCCAGGAACTCCAAAACATATATATATACACACACACATATATACAGCAGCCCAAAACCAAACCAAACCAAAAAGAGGTTTCCCGAGCCATTTAAAGAATTGGGAGAAAGAATGCTTCAGGAGGGTGGAATAAGATCTAATGAATTCTGAGCTTCCTGGCAGACGAAACAAAATGAAGCGTGCAAAGAAAGATAATGGGTAGCACGGGGCTCCTTGTAGAGAGAGATGGGGCCAGGCTTGATGCCACAGGTAGGACCCAGCGATGGGGGCTCCCTACCTCACCTCCTACTCCTCCCCCCAACATAGTCCCAGCCCTTCCCAGCTGACCTCCAGAAATTACAGCAACTTTTGCTGTGTTTCCAAGCCGGCTTCATAAATAAACATGGGCCCCGAGGAGGAATTCCCCAAAGAAAGTTAGGAAATCAGCCTTGTTTATATTAAGGAACAGGGCGTGCAAATACAGCAGCTGCTTCCCTCCATAAATAGGAGAGGAGAGGGATTTTGATGGCTGTCTGTGATGATCAAGTGTGGTCTAGACCAAAATAGTTAAGTGTATTTGGGTTGGGAATTAGGCGAGGACAAATATGGGCTAAGTCACTTTATGCAATGACTTTAGTTGAAAACACCGTGGGCAAACTGGTCTCTAGTGAAGTGGGTGTTATTTTACGAGGGCTTCAGCAAGCCCCCTTGAAAGGGCTCCATGGGCTAATCTTTTGTCTAGATTTAAAAACGTTGGTCTCATTTATCCATTTCGCACACGTGATTTTTCGAACGGATGTTCTGATTGGTGAGGGAACCTGTCCGTGTTAAGCAGGGGTCAGTCAGCTTTCTGGTGCCTGGGTAGGCTTTACAGTGAAACCCGTGAGAGATGGAACTTGTCGGGAGTGCTTTGTTTTTCCGGGCCTCACCAGTTTTCCGCCTTTGACAGAGTGAAGTCTTATTATTTTTCTATCACAGTCTACTAAGTGGAAAATATTTGAGTTTCCCTACTTGGACAGGTTTCCACCTTACCGAGGTTCTGTCCTTCGTAGGTTTTATTGTAAACTGCTCACGCACCCTTCCTTTTCTCTGGTCCACATTCCATCTTGCCTTGTCATTTGAATAAATCCACAATTAGTTCACATCCACTAAGTCAGGAAGAGACCTCCCCACCACCCCCACGAACTGCATGCTGCCTTCTAGACACCTGGTCCAAGTCACTTCGGGGAACAACAAAAGCTCTACCTTCAGCATGTTTGCTGAAGTTTCAACACCGAGGTGAATCAGAAAAGAAACCTGTGGCCAGGGGAGGTCAGGTAAGCAGACAGTAACTTCCGCAACAATTTTCAGGAGCCTTTTTGAGCTTAGCACAGGAAGTCCTCCATTCAGACCCTGGGTGAGCCTGCAGCCTCTTCCACTACCACCACCACCGCCCCCCCACCCCGTACCAAAGCATCACCTCACTGGTTGTAGAGAACTGCAAGCTTTCCCAAACGTGTCACATCTTCCCCTTGGTCTCATGTGGTTCCCTCTGCCTGGTACATACATCCTTCCTTTGTCTACTCGTTCTCAACTAGCGGTGATTTTGCCCCCTAAAGGGCATTTATCAATGTCTGGAGACATTGACAGGGGTGCTATCGGCATCTGGAGAGTAGAGGCCAGGGATGTCGCTAAACATCCTGCGATGCACAGGACAGCCCCCCAACAACAAAATTATCCAGCCCAAAATGTCTACAGTGCCAGGTTGAGAATCTCTAGGTAACTGCTACCTGGTCTCCAACACTCAGCACAGAGCAGCATTTGCTCAAGAGAGCCCCCTTGGCTCCCCCTGGCTGGGCCAGGAGCTCTCGCCAGGTTTCCCAGGTCTGGCACGGGGTCTGAGGACAAATGTTTGCAGAATGCTCCTAGTACAGGGCGAACCCCCCACCAGGCATTCATGCATTCTTCCTGTTGTGCCCTGACCCTGCTTTCACCTGCCCAAGTTAGTCCTATGAGTGGACATGTGGAGTTCTTTGCAAAGAGGCTCCAACCAGTCTCTTCTGGCCCCAGTTTCCCCACCTGTAAAAGAAGGACAGACCCTTCTGTGCTAACCTTCTGCCTGGAGCTCCCTCCCCTCGGAGATGACAGCTGCCCACTTCCTAATTTCCCACAGCGTCAGCCGCTGAAGTGCAGAGAGAAGCCTAGATTAACTCCACTCCAGCAAAACTGCAGGAGACACAGAACCTTATGAGTGAGATGAAATGAAAGCCACTGTTTAATTAATTCCCAGAGAAGATCCATTTCTTTGTGGTTGTCGATCTGTCACTGCAGTAACCCTCTAGCTGCTCCTCCTTTCTCGTCAGCAGATGCGCCTCCAAGCTGACTGGCTTTTCTTAGACAACTCCTCACTGAAGGAGAGCAGGAGCTAAAGAGCCAGGCAGACCCAGTAACCGGAGCCACCAGCCTGGGAATCAAGTTATCTGGGGACCCTCACTGCCATGCGACTTTGAGCCAGTCTCCTTACCTCATTGGGCCTCAGTTTATCCATCTGCCTAATGGGGATGATAACCCTCAGGCTACTTCATGGAGTTATTAAAAAGTTTACAGGAGAGCTGAGGAACGAGAAAGGTTGCAACTACTATTTCTGGGAAGCAAACAATTAAGCACTTGGCTACTCACCAAAAGGTTAGAGGTTTGAATCCACCCAGAGGTGTCTGGTCATCTACTTCTGAAAAATCAACCATTGAAAACCCCGTGGAGAACAGTTTTGCTCTGAAGTACATGGGTTCCCCAAGAGTAGGAGTCTACTCGACTGCAACTGATGATCATACGCTAGGGCCATTGACACATTGTCGCACTATCCTCACGCTGACCCCTCCAGTGTATGGAGGAGGAAACTGAGGCACAGAGACACTGAATGAATGCTCATGGCCCCACAGTGGTGTAACTATGTCGTTAGGCCAAGTCTGCTCAACTC
This sequence comes from Elephas maximus indicus, assembly GCF_024166365.1. Classification (NCBI taxonomy): domain Eukaryota; kingdom Metazoa; phylum Chordata; class Mammalia; order Proboscidea; family Elephantidae; genus Elephas; species Elephas maximus. Next base: position 60,032,691 of record NC_064831.1, on the reverse strand, counting down.
CAGGAACTCTGTTCTTTCTTCCACTGTCTTGACAATAGGTACTATCTGTCAGAGACCTTTGGGAACCGGAGGCTGTCCCCACGTAAGCCCTTCCCAGAATCGGCACCCTACAGCACACTTTCATCCTTTATTAAGACCTAAAGCTTGTGGGACTGAGGATAATCCTGGGAAGGGATAGGTGTGAGCTGGTATGAGCGGGAGGAGGTGGGATTTGAGCCAGGTGTTGGAGGGCAGGGCAGAGAGGAGCAAGGAGGGTATTTCAGGCCAGGGGATGGACGAGGCCAAAGGCCCGGTAGCTGGAATGAGAATGGTGGGTGTAAGCGACCGTGAGGAGAGCAGCCCGAATAAAGCAGGGACCAAATGGGAAAATGGCAGAGATACAGTTGGAGAGATGAGTGTGACGGGGAATAGGTCCTCCTTGCTATCCTCTATCCCTGAAACACTGCCTCAGATCCCTCATACACCTTCAGGGGTCATGACAGACTAGCAAAAAAAAAAAAATTTAAGTGGAACCCTGGGAGACAATTAGCATTTTAATTGGGATTAAAGCTTCAGGCTAAAAGGAGGAATTTTTAAGTGTGGAATTTCAGGCAGCAGTTGGCAAGTCCAGTAGGATCTGGGAAGCTATCACAGCACACGGGGATGGAGTCGTCCTCCCTTCTCCTTCTCTCCCACATTTCCATCCAATTAACCTCACTGGTGCCTTCTCTGTATCAGACCCTATCGTACATGTTTCACGCACCTTATCTCATTGAATTCTCTAAACAGACCTCGGAGCTAACTGCGTTATTTCTATCCTATTCCGTTCTCAGGCTGCCCAGGATTTGGACAACCTCATTTTGCAGGTGTGGAAACTGAAGACTCAGAAAGTTGAAACAACTTAGCCAAGTCCTACAGATCCACACCTACTTCCCCCAGTCCCCAGTTTTTTCTTCTTCTTTTTTTTTAATCTCGAAGTCAAGAGTAAATCTGAATGCCCACTGGCCTGCAGAGAAAGGAGGAACTCCAAAAAGTCTACGTCCAGGTAATTGAAGTTTCTCAATTAGATGACCACTTTTTTTTTTTCCCCAAGTATTAGCCATTTCTTACGGAAAAGATTCTAAATATCATTCTATCTTGCTCTGTTGTTGTTGTTAGGTGTCAATTCCAACTCATGGTGGCCCCACATGACAGAGTAGAACTGTCCCATAGGGCTTTCTTGGCTGTAATCTTTACAGAAGCAGATCTTAGATCTTTCTCCCAGGGAGCCACTGGGTGGGCTCCAACTGCCAGCCTTTCAGTTAGCAGCTGAGCACTTAACCACTGCACTACCAGGGCTCCTTTTTCCTGCTCTTATTTTTAGGTGCCGTTGCGCTGGTTCCCACACATAGTGACCCTGTGTACAACAGAACGACACACTGCCCCATCCTGCGCCATCCTTACAATCATTGCTATGTTTGAGCCCATTGTTGCAGCTACTGTGTCAATTCATCTCGTTGAGGGTCTTCCCCTTTTCCCTGACCCTCTACTTTACCACGCATGACGTCCTTCTCCAGGGAGTCTCACCAGCATCGCTTCCAGGGAGCATTCTCTTACTTCTTCCAGCACAGAGCTGTTCATTCTTCAGGCAGTCCATAGTATATTCAATGCACTGTAACACAATAATTCAAAGGCCTCAATTCTTCTTTGGTCTTCCTTACTCGTTGTCCAGCTTTCGCATGCGTATGAGGTGATTGAAAACACTAAGGCTTTGGGCCAGGCGCATCTTAGTCCTCAAAGTGACATCTTTGCTTTTGAACACTTTAGAGGAGTCTTTTGTAGCTGATTTGCCCAATGCAATACGTTGTTTGATTTGATTGATGCTTCCATGGGCATTGATTGCGGATACAAGTAAAATGAAATCCTTGACAACGTCAGTCTTTTCTCCATTTATCACGATGTTGCTTATTGGTCCAGTTGTGAGGATTTTTGTTTTATGTTGAGGTGCAATCCATACTGAAGGCTGTGGTCTTCGACTTTCATCAGTAAGTGCTCAAAGTCCTCTTTGCTTCCAGCAAGCACTGTTGTGTCATCTGCATGATGCAGGTTGTTAATGAGTCTTCCGCCTATCCTGATGCCCCGTTCTTCATATAGTCCAGCTTCTCCGATTATTTGCTCAGCATACAGATTGAATAAGCCTACCCATGCAAGTCGCAGTTAGAGGATCCTGGTGCTATTCTATAGTAAAGAATGCCCTGGGTATCTGAGCTTGAAGGGCTGTCTGCTCTTCATTGTTTTTTTTGGAATTTGGCCTACTTGAGGGGTTAAAATCCCATGCCCGGCCTGCTCTGTTCGTTCCCATTTTTCAGGGGAAAGAGAAGAGGGGAAAAAAAGAATCAGAGAGGGGTGAAGTAACGAAAATTGTACCAATTCTGGGGACCCCTCACCCCCTTAAGTGTGTCGAGTTTCATGTAAGTGACCTTTGAACACTCCCCAAAACAGTGAGCCTGCACGTCATTTGCCCGTAAATCAGCTCAGGGGGAGGGTTTTGCAGTTTTTCTTCGGTTCACAGTCAGTTGAGGGGCCCTGAGCCAGCGGAGTCCCTTGCAGAGTCCTGTGTGTGTGGCTTTTCTGACTGCCTGGCAAACCCACCTACCCCGGCCCTGTGCATGACACTCTCCCTCTGGGTGCAGCCTTGCAGGGCCTCTCCCTCACAGTCTCTGCAGCCAGTGGACCCAGGCTTGCTCTCATCCCTTTTCCCAGACTGGCTCCCAGCTTCAGGCCCTTCTGAGCTTCCAGCTATTCCACCAGCTGCCTTCTCTCCCTGCCGTCATCGTACTGGCTTTCAGAACCCCACACCCCACACCCCATCTGCGCTTCTCTTGGGCTAGCAGATAGCTAACCCCTCAAAGAGCACATTAGATGCATGTGGAAAGTAAGAGTCCGCAAGGACCCAAACGGGCTCTGAAAGGCCCTCTTGCAATCAGTCCACACATTTTTTGAGCTCCTACTACATGTCAGGAACAGCGCAGAGGCTACTGGGTGGAGCGCTGTGTAAACCCTTTGCAGGGCAGTGGCTGCCTGGCAGAGTGTAGTGTAAGCCCCTCGAGGGCAGGACCCACTATGTCTGCACAGCAGCACCTCCTGCTGTAGGGGGAGGCTCTGCAGCTTCCCTGTCAGCATTAACCTCTTCCCCAGCCTGGGATCCCCGCTAAGAAAACTGTGGTTTAAGAGAGCGGTCCCAGTGGGGCTCTTTGATCCAGAGCCTAAGTGCAATTTACAGGACATTTTAAATGGCCTTTTATCTTTAAAACAGGAAGCTGGGCTCGATCAAGGGTCCCTCACGTGTGCATGCCAGGTTGGTTGGCATGTAAACCCCGTGAGGAAGAAGAGGCACACGCTGGAGCACGCATGGGTTGGGGTGCTAGGAGCTGGCCTCAGGCCTCACAGGTGGGAACTGAGTACGCACCTTGTTTACTAATATGTTTTGAGCTCCTACTGTGTGAAGGTCAAGTGCTAGGAACCTTTAAATGAATATTTCTGCACAGTCTCCACAACAGCAGCCTCTCGGAGGCCCAATTTTAAAAGTGAGGCCTCTGAGGCTGGGCAAGGGCAAGTGTCTCAGCCAGGCTCCAGGCTGTGAGGGAAGCCTCCACCCCTCTGTCCTACCTAGAAATGAGGGCTTCACCGGGACATGCCTAGATCCCTTTAGGCTCTGGAGCTCTGTGACCCGTTTGCTCAGGCACACGCTACCACACTGGACCCCAGGCCACACTGGCCAGTCCTGAACACTCCTCTCAGAGTCAGTGTTCAGCAAAAAATCGTGATTTGTCCTTTACCCCCACATGCCACCTCCCTCAGCTCCATCCTTGGTGCCAGGCAAGCCGTGAGCCCGGTGTGCTGCTTCGCTGTCATGTTGGGGCTGGGGGTTCTGCCCTCCCAGCGTGGACGGAGGTGCGGAAGGAGGAGGGAGCTGCCTTTGAAAAGAGAAGCTCTGAGGGGCCATGCTTCACCCAAAGGGGTGGCTGAGCAGTAGGAGAACGTGGGGACCCCGTAGCCTGTTCTCTGACTGCGGCTGGGATGGAGTGGTATCCTCTGCACTCCAGTCTCTACCGCCCTGAGGCCTGGTCTCCTCTGGCCACGCGCCTCCCGGGGAAAAGGAGTCCACAGGGCAAAGGGACCATGGCCACTCCAAGCTTGTGCCCTCCCACGTAGACCACACTCTGGAATTCAAACCCAAACCAAATACCAAACCCGTTGCCGTCAAGTTGACTTCGACTCATAGCAACCCTGTAGGACAGAGCAGAACTGCCCCGTAGGGCTTCCAAGGAGCAGCTGGTGGATTCGAACTGCCGACCTTTTGGTTAGCAGCCACTGGACCACCAGGGCTCCTTCTGGAACCTGGAAGCCCAGAATTCCTTGCCCAAATGGCTTAGACTTGCTTTCTGGGCCTGAGCAAGTCTTTCCATGAGACTCTAGCCACACCACCAAGAGCTGGCCAAAAGGCACTGTTTGGGGGAGAAGGAGCGTGGACTGCCATGTTTTGGAGTATCCACAGGCATGAATGCAAAGCCTGTCAGAGTGTGGGGTGGAGCCAGGGTTAGGTTATGGGCTGGGACCTCCATTTATATTCTCACTCCAGGCCATGCAAATATCTCCTTAGTTTCCATGCTAATAATCAAAGTGCTGAATACTTCTTGTTTGTATCTCATTAAAACAGACTCTCTACTAGTCCTGAACTAAAATTGAATTTTTAATAAGAACAGCTTTTGGAGCTCAAGACTTACTCAAATGTTTACTGAAGACCTACTAAGTGCTGGTCCTGTGTGGCTGCTGACCCCAAGCAGTGTCGAGTGCTTAGGGAAGAGGGTCATTAAATCATCTGTGATAACAATACTTAAAGGGAAGTACAAGAGTCCCTGGAAGCGGTGCCAACGGTTAAGAGCTCAGCTGCTAATTGAAAGGTTGGAGATTCGAGTCCACCCAGAGGCACCTCAGAAGTATGACCTGGCGATCTACTTCCAAAAAATCAGCCACTGAAAACCATATGAGCAGCTCTACTCTGACAGACCGGGGGTTGCCATGAGCTGGAATCTACTGGACAGCGAGTGGTGAGAGGGATCTCAGGGTTCTACCAGGAATCTCGACCAGTGTTAGTAGTACCAGCGGTAGTGGTAGCAGTCAGGGAAGGCTTCTCTGAGGAAGGGGTATAAGGAATCTTGAAGAAGCCCTGGTGGCACAATGGTTAAGCACTCGGCTGCTAACCAAAACGTTGGCAGTTCAAACCCACCAGCAGCTCTGAGGGAGGAAGACGTGGCACTCTGTTTCCATAAAGATTACGGCCTCGGAAACCCTGTGGGGCAGTTCTGCTCTGTCCTGTAGGGTTACTATGAGTCAGAATTAATTTGGCGGCAATAAGTTTCGTTTTGGTTTACATTCAGGTTACAGATGGGGAAACTCAGGCTCAAAGATGGTAAGTATATTAAGCTCAGTCTACAGTGACTGTCCAATGACTAGGTCCTGTTTTCCCACATGTGAGCAAAAACGCCCTGGTGGCCACCCTTGTAGGCAGTTGTCTCGGTAGCATGATATGCCCAGGTTAACCAGATCATAACCTAGTTTTTGAGGAGTCCCAGTGGCACAATGGTTAAGTGCTTGGCTGTTAACCGTAAAGGCTGGTGGTTCAAAACTGCTAAGGGGCTCAGCAGGAGAAAGACGCAGTCTGCTCCCAGAAAGAGTACAGTCTGGGAAACACTATGGCGCAGTTCTACTCTGTCACTTGGGGTCGCTCTAAGTTGGAATCAACTTGATAGTACCCAACAACAGCCAAGTTATCATTTTCGTGTTTGTAGGGACACCACACAGAGGCCTGTCTCCCCATAACTTGCAATTCACTCTGTTAGATTTTGGCCCAGCCCCTGCACACACACACACACACAGCCACACCCACCCACCCACCCACACACACACCTGCTTCCAGTCTGAGTTGGTGACAAGCCCGAATGGCAAAAAGCTGCCTGGGCCCTGCCTTCCAGGCATTCAGAAGAAAAAGAGAACCACCAGCCGGTTACAATGCTTCTTCGGCGAGGCTTTGAAATCTGAGGCTGGACTCACCAGCCTTTCCCTGTCTCATGGTTTTTCTCCCCTGGGGATGCAGTCCCCGCCGTGAAGCTGGACTTGATCAAAGCCTCCACAAACCCAAGCTGAAGCCACAGCTCTCGGCATTATTAAAGTGTTTAATAACATTCCACAACTCCTCCCTCACAAAGACCCTGGAAGGCCTCTAGTTCCTCCTTAGTTCACCCTCTGCCTTTTAATGTGTGGAAAAGGGAGGGGTGGTGTGGGTTTGATTTCCCTCACGGAGTTCACAGTCATGATCACGATGCTCGTAATTTCCATGTTCTGGAAAGCTCCTTACAGTATAACAAATGCCCTAATTACCGTGTTTGCTGCCCCTTAATGTAGTTTTAAACACGCTGCTCCGTTTCAGTCACCCCACAACACGGCACATAAGTTGCTGCCGGAGCTTCCTGTGAGCAAAGCAGGTCTCCGGCCCGCCCTAGCCCAGAGATTTCCATCTTATCTGGCATGCAGAGTAATATGAAATTTAATCATCTTTCTCCCAAGTGAGAAGGCTTTATCATTACTTTTTAGAGAAAAGAGCAGGCCCAGAAATCAATCTCCAGAATTTGGGGGTGGGGAAGGAAGGAAGTAGTGCTTCAGGCGATGGGTCCCTGGCTCCCTCGTTGGGTGTCTCCCAGCCTTTCCATACAGACGTCTGGTGGGTTCTTGGGAGAATCGTGACTGTTTTCATTTCCAGGGCCCAAGTGGGCAGAGCTGCTCTGGGGGAACAAGCAGGCATAGGCAGGCTGGAACGCTGCTGCGCACGCCCTGGCAAGGCCCGGCAAGAATTCTCCCTTCCGCCAGCCTTCCCTGTGCCCAGAATCCCACAAGAAAGATTTCTTTCTTCCTTGTTGAAAGGCAGTTGTCTCAGAGGTAGCACAGCATGCCCAGATTAGCCAGCAGGATCTCAGGAAGGCCACCTGGCACCTGGGCTCCTGAACTGGTCGATGAAAACACTTTAGCTGTAGCCTGCAGCCAAGTGAGAGAGATAAGAACAAGGTAGGGCATTTTTGAAGAGCTCTTTTTTGGGGTTATGCTGTGGTTAAACTGCTTGATTGCTAACTGAAAGGTCGGAGGTTCGAAACCACCAGCTGCTCTGCAGGAGAAAAATTTGGCAGTCGGCTTCCATAAAGATTTATAGCCTTGGAAACTCTAGGAGCAGTTCTACTCTGCCCTATAGGGTCCACATGACTTGGAATTGACTCAACGGCCATGAGTTTGATAAAACCAAATTCTGCCTGCGGATGGTGGGGGAGGAACAAGGTTTGACGTACTGAGCCAGAAGCTAGTCTAAGGAAGAGTCTTCTTGTCATCAGCTGTGTATACTTCTAAGTGAAAGATCTGGTTCTCCTCGATGTCTGGTCAAAACAGAAGTTCTTCCCTGTCTGGAATATACTTGATAATCCCATGCATCTAATTATGGGAAACCCTGGTGGTGTAGTGGTTAAGAGCTACAGCTCCTAACCAAAAGGTTGGCAGTTCAAATCCACCAGGCGCTCCTTGGAAACCCTATGGGTCAGTTCTGAGCACACAATACCTTTACCTCTCATAAATAAAAAAAAAAAATTTTTTTTTTTGTTAGAGGTTTCCTCAGATTTGGCAACAGTCTTAAAATTTACATGACGTTACAGGAATGAGTTATGAAGCTGAAAAAAAGTTTTCTAAATTATCAGTTTAAAAAAATTCAGCCAACAATGGCAAAGGGAAGACCGAACTTGCCCTTGAGGGTCTCCATGGAAAACGATAATGCAAAATTTTTGACATATCAAGAGAAGATCAAAGGGAAAGCAGTTAAAAATATAGAGAAAAAGTACCTTAGGGGCATGTCAGGCATCAACTATGAAATCTTATGTTATCTTTTTTCCTGGATTTTGTCACATTTGTGGTATTTGTCAGCTTTTTAAAATTTGATTTGTCATTTGTAATTCTATATAATAGTCATTCTCATTCCTGTGTTTATATTTGGCACTTGGCATTCTTTCTCTTTTAAGAGTGCCCCAGCCAAACCAGGGCCTGACCTGGGCATTGCTGCTGGGACTTAATGACCGGTTGGATGTGGGGTGTGAGAGAAGGGTTGTTAAGGATGACTCTAAGGTTATGTCCTTCCAAAGTTCAGGTGGTAAAAAGAAAACCCCTTTCTTTTCTAGAATGGTGGGAGTAGTAGCTGGCAATTGGGTTTTGAAAATGACCTTACTTGGCAAAGGAAACAGCTGGCCCCTTCTGCTGGCTTACCACTCTATTTACATTTTGAATGTTACTGGTCTGTGAAATCCCAGATCGGAGCCGCTGGATGGGCTGAGCTGGGCAATGCGATGACTGAGCAGAATTCCCAGGGAACGAGTCTGGCGGAAGTGCCCTTGAACAGTGGGGCTAGGAGGAAGGAGTTTGGCTCCAAGTAGAAACACAGACTTGGCTGGGTCAGCTGAGCTTCAGAAGGACCCAGGGCACAGAGCTTAGACAGAGGAAGGACTATTCCCAAGGGCTGGCCCTGACCTTGGCCATGGAAACATAGACCATCCAGAATCCTGGTCTTGCTCCTGGCTACCTCTTTAGCCCTAGCCCTTACCACCCTCAACCTGGCGTCTCCTCCTCCAGCAGCCCTGACCTACCTGCACATCCCCCCCACTTATACCTTACCCCACTTTCACACCTGTTCCCCTCCAGGCCCCCCTGCCGGTGGTGCTTCAAACACTCTAAGGCTTCTGTCTCTCAGGTTGTGTCTCCATTTTGCCCAAACACTTTTCTGGGCTCTTGGCATCTTTGTACACATGTAAGGTGGTCCCTAACTCATCTCTCAGACTCCTCTCATCCCAGGTCTAGCACTGGCTCCCACTGGCACACACAGTGTGACCTGCAGGCCACTTGTACTCTGAAAGACGAGGCTGTGCTGGAAAGGCATATGAAGTCCTCTGCAAAAACAAGCAACACCAACAAAAGGTCAAACCAACACCATCTTAGGAGACAAGTTCAAGCATTTAAAGTCATCCTCAGTTTCAATTAATTCTTTCTGCTGCTCTCATATGTGGGCAGCTCCCCAAAGATGCTTGTTGCCCCTCCACTGGTGTCATTCCCTAGATTAGCCTAGAACAATGGCACTGCAATATGATGATGGTGGGGACATCACAAGTCCCTCAGCACACACCTTTGTTTAACTTCAGCAAAGCAAATCCTTCTGCCCAGGGACCTTCACGTGCAGGAGGAACCATGGCGACCCCACGTGTGTCAGAGAAGAGCTGTACTCCAGAGCGTTTTCAATGGCTGATTTTTCAGAGGTAAATCTCCAGGCCTTTCGTCCAAGGTTCCTCTGGGTAGGCTTGGATCTCCAATCTTTTTGTTAGCAGCCAAGCAAGTTAACCATTTGTACCACCTAAGGACTCCCTGGAGCCCTGGTGGTGCAGCAGTTAGGAGCTCAGTTGCTAACCAAAAGGTCAGCAGTTCAAAATTCACCAGCTCTCTTTGGAAACTGTATGGGGCAGTTCTACTCTGTTCTACAGGGTCGCTATGAGTTGGAGTGGACTCGACAGCAACGGGTTTGGTTTAGTTTAGGGACTCGTTGTGCGGGAGGAAGTCACTTGGACTTAAATGGGGGCCAAATGAGGCAATGGCACTTCCATCATGCCACTCAGGGGTCAGGCACTGTTCTAAGCTGTGGAAGTGAATTGGCACCTTAATCCTTTCAGCAACCCTGTGAGGTAGGTACTCTGATGGTTCCCATTTTACAGCCAGGGAAACTGAGAATAGCTCCCGTTCCCTGTAAGTTGGCATTGTGTCAGGCTCTGTGCTACACATCTTTCACCTGAAACTAGTATGAATCTGAGACCATAGGAGCGGGTGTGTAAGAAATACTGCACTTCTTCATTCTCATCCTCTTAAATCTGAGTCTGAGGTCCCATCGTTCCAGGATGGTGGAAAGTTCTATTTCAGTTATTGTTGTCTCTCCCACTCCCCACACCGAGGTACTTTAGATTCCTGGAGCTTACCCGGTCCCAGGACTGAGGAAGGACTCTTGGAGGCCAGGCCATTACGGGTGGGTAAGCTCTGCAGTCCCCTGGCCCCAATTGCTCTCTGTCTCTAGACTACCTGGCAGACATGAGGGTCTTCACCAGGTAGGCAGGCTCCCTGTGTCTGCTCAGAGCCATGCCTTCTGGGTTTTCCATGCCTGGAGCACTGCCGTTGGATAGGATGCGGCATACCTGCAGGACCCCTTGCTGCAATCCTATCCCTGTGTCCAGGGAAGCAGCCATCTCTCCTCTGTGGTCCTCCAGAGCATTCCCATTTTGTCGTCCCTCGCAGAACACCTAGAACAAGCGAAGCCTTCAGAGTTCCTTGTTGTTAAAAAAAAAAAAAACCAAACCCATTGCCATCGAGTCAATTCCAACTCATAGTGAGCGACCCTATAGGACAGAGTAGAACTGCTCCATAAGGTTTCCGAGGAGCTCCTGATGGATTCAAACTGCCAACTTTTTGATTAGCAGCTCTTAACCACTATGCCACCAGGGTTTTCTTGTTGTTTTTTGGGTGCCATCAAGTCGATTCTGACTCATAGCAACCCCATGTGAAGGAGTAGAATTGCCTCATAGGGTTTCCTGGGCTGTAATCTTTACGGGAACAGAATGCCACAAGTTTCTCCCTCCAAGCTGCTGGGTGGGTTCGAACCGCCAACCTTTCAGTTAGCAGCCAAGCTCCTAACCGTTGCACCACCAGGGTTCCTTCTTCAGAGTTTTAGCTCCCCCTCCACCACCAAAAAAAAAAGACAGAGACAGAAGCTGGGGGACATGGGGGAACAAGCTTAAATTCATCATGATAAATGATGCCGTTACATGTGTGTTATCTCATTTTTACCCTCCCAGCAGCCCTGTAAGGTGGGAAGTTTTTATCCCCATTTCACAGATGAGACAACTGAGGCTCATAGAGTGCTTAAATGACTTACCCCAAAGTCTCACAACTCGCCTAGCGCAGAGCAGGAAGCTAAATCCACATCTGTCTTAATCGTGTCTCCACAAACATTCCAGGTTCTACCTTTTAAAAAATATTGAGTCCAACACTAAAAACAAAACCCCGGGAGCAGGCTTCCCCCTGCCCCTTCCCAGCCAGGCCTCCCATCAGTGCTGCCTCCAGCAATCTGTACAGGGCCTCCCTGAGCCACTTCCTGTCCCAACCAGCCCCATAGCATCACTTCCCTGCCACCTCCAAGAAAGAATCCTGTGATTCCACTGAAGAAGAGCGTTAGTTGGGCCCAGTCCCAAACGCCATAAAGAAAGACCTCTGGAGCAACAGCAGCCTGCACAGACTGGCTTCCAGGGGCCAAGCCCTGGCTTCCCATGTGTGGGATGACCCTGGGAGATGGGGTGGACTTTGTGGGAGACCCAGAGGAAGGCAGTGAGTGGGTAGATACGGAGGGATCTAGAACCTGGTGCTAAGCTGCGGAGGCAGGAAGCAGCCCCTTCCCCGCCCCACCCAGTGAGCTCTCAGACTAGGATTGATTCTCTTTTCTAGATTTCTCTTTGCATTTAAAGAGCAGAGTTTTAATGAGTCTGGCTGCTCCCAGTCGCTATAGGGTCGCTGTGAGTTGGAATCGACTCGACGGCAGTCGGTTTTTGGTTTGGCTGCTCCCCAGGGCACAGGTTTGAGGGCAGAGCCCCTACCACCTAATTAAATGGAAGCGATAAGAGAACAGGATAAAGAGACAGTCCCTGGCCGCGGAGGTGGATGCCTTTCCTTACTGTACCATGGCCAGACTGCCAGAATGTTCACGGGGGCCAGACACCTGTTTTAATTTAGAGGTCAAGCAGGAGGAATGCAGCACCGTGAGGAGGAGGCGGGCCAAGACTGCTGCAGGGGTCCACAAAAACTCTCCGCCCCTTCCCAGTATCCGACAATCACAGGAAGTCAGCCTGTCTGCAGGCAGAAGGGTTCTGAAGAAGTGCGGGCCACTGAAGACGCAGCTCTGCAAGGCGGACCATTTCAGGACTGTAATTTTAAATCACCTGCTTGAAAACCATCTTTTTCCAGGAGACAAAATGGAGAAATGGAGGCCCAGAGAGGGAAGGATCTCACCGAAGGTCACAGGGCATCTTTAATGACAGAATTGGGACCCCAGTCCAGGACCCTGTCTGCACGCCCCCAACCCAGGGCTCTTTAATCAGTGGGGTGCAGTGGGGTGTATTAGCTTCCTAAGGGTACAGGAGCAAATGACCATAAACCAGGTGACTTAAAGCAACAGCAATTTTTTTCTCTCCTAGCTGTGGAGGCCAGAAATCTGAAATCGAGGTGTCAGCAGGGCCTTTCTCTCTCTGAAGACTCTAGGGGAGAAACTTTCCTCGCCTCTTCCAGCTTCTGGTGGATTCTGGAGTTTCTTAGCACTCCTCGGGTGTGGCGGCACCTCTCCCATCTCTGCCTCGCTCTTCACACACCCTCTGCCCTGTTGCTGTGTGTCCTCCTTTCTCTTATAAGGGCACTTGCACTGGATTTATGGCCCACCCCAGCCCACTAGGCGGTCATCTTTAGAGAAGCAGATCGCCAGGCCTTTCTTCCATGGCACCACTGGGTGGGTTAGAACCACCAACCTTTAGATTAGTAATTGAGTGCAAACCATTTGCACCACCCAGGGACCTGAGTGGAAAGGGTATGGAAAAAAAATAATAAAAGGAAGAGTAAAGGCAGGTTTGCTCCTTTGTCTGGACTCCAAGTGCATTTGGGATTGTCAGACGGTAAGACTAAAATCACGCCTGTTGTTTTTCCCTGGCGATGGACTGGGCCAGTTCGGATGTGGCAAACATAGATTTTCCACCATGTGTAACTGTGCATCAGAAACCCTGGTGGTGTACTACTTAAGAGCTACAGCTGCTAACCAAAAGTTCGGCAGTTCAAATCCACAAGACGCTCCTTGGAAACCCTATGGGGCAGCTCTACTCCGTCCTTTAGGGTCGCTATGAGTAGGAACTGACTTGAAGGCAATGGGCTTTTTTTTTTTTTTTTTTTGGTTAATTGTGTTTTGGGAAGGTTGTTTAATTATATGGATTTTAAGCTCCGAGAAGCTTGTGTCCACACTGCACTGTGGAATGCCTGGTTCCTAGCAGAGTGTTGGGCATATGCTATGTAGTCCGTAAATATTTATTGAATGAATGATTAAACGAATCTCTGACATGGACCTCACACCCACCAACCCCTGCCTCACCAAGGCATTGCGTTTGCTTGCCTGTGACGGGAATCTCAAGGCCATCCCGGCACCTGGAGCAACCAGGGGCAGCCTGACCCCTGGAGAGACTTGAGGGCAGGTGTCAATTTAATTAGCCATGAATCCTAGTGGGGGCCACAGGGATAGGAGCTGGACTATTCCCTGTGTCTGAGGCCTCATCAGGCAGATGGGGCCAATGCACCATTCCCATAATGCAAAGGAGGAAAAGGAAGTGCACCCTTCCAAGACAGAGACGGTTTGTTGCAGGTGTTACTGCTACCGTTTTGGCTGTCTAGGTAGCTGCTGAAAACAAGCTTCCAAACAGTTCCATAAACGGAAATGTGATTGCAAACAGGTGTCTCAAAAATGCATAATATGGTCTTCAGTTTCTGAGTAACATTTTTTAAAAAAGAATAGACGAGCAGTCGGTTTGGGGTAGTGAAAAAGATCAGAAATGCAGCGTAATTAGGAAATGCATGAGGGGTTGGCAAAGTATCTAGGCCCCAGACGCTGGTTCCTCTGAAGCTGTGCCTGCTGTTCTCAGGTTGCAGAGATGCCTTCCTTCCGCGCAAGGCCCGAAAATCAATCGGGCAGCTCCTTGGAGGGACTGTTTTGGTTATATTTACTTATTTTTTATTTTTGGCAAGTTGAAAAGGCTGGAGTGTGCTCTGCCCTCTCATCTAATGTGCATTTTGATGAGAAAGGAGCATGCATTGGGCACCTACTGTATACATGGCCCCGTACCAGCAATTTCTCTCTCTTGCTCTTTTTATCACGGTAAATATACATGTAACAAATTATTTAGGTACCAGCAGATTTATTCATTTGTACATGAATACCATGGTTACATGCTTTAGGGGTTGCGGGGGAGAGGATGGAGAGGAAGGACTTTTGATTGGCTAATTGTCATAATTCCACTCTGCTTGCTAGAGATTGGTTTAAGTGTGATCACATGGCCCAATCTGGGCCAATGAGACTTAAGGCCATGTCTTTTGAGGAACTTCTGGGAAATACTTCTTAAAAATGGACACAGGGAAGGATCCTTTGCCTTCTTGGTCTTTGCCTGTTGCCATGTGAGGATGCCCACCTGGAGCTTCAGCAGCCATCTTGTGACCATGAGGGCACCAGGCTGGAGACAAACATGCTGAGGATGGCAGAGCAGAAAGATGGAAAAAATTGTCCTTGATGATATAAAAGAGCTGATGAATTAACCTACCCTGTGACAGTTCTGTCTCTGGTTTTATCATGTGAGATGGTAAGTCACTGACTTGCTGAAGCTATGTGGAGTCCAATGTGTCATTTTTTTTCGTTACTGGCAGCAGAAAGCACCCCAACTGTGCATGGTTCTGGTCTGTCTCCTTCACCCCAACAGGGCAGAGACCTTGTCAGTACAGCACTCTATTGCCACTGCCTATAATCCTGTCTGGAGTCTCTGGGTGGTGCAAACAGTTAACGTGCTCCTGCTCTGCTGCTAACTGAATCCACCCAGAGGTGCCTCAGAAGAAAGGCCTGTCGATCTACTCCCATAAATCAGCCATTGAAAACCCAGGGGAGCATCGTTCTACTGTGACACACACGAGGTTGCTCTGAGTCAGAAGCAACTCCATGGCAGCTGATTTTCCGTATAATTGTATCTGACTTACAGTAGATGTTTAGTAAGTATTTGTCGAATAAATAAGCAAGTATTTTACCTGAATCATAACCCTTTGAGACAGACAGGGCCACCACAATTTTAAAGATGAGGAAGCTGAGTCTCAGAGAGATTAAGAAACTCGCCCAAAGTTACAGAGAAATAAATTCAGGTCTATTTGACTCCCCTGCTCCTTCTTGTTCCAGCTGCCATGCAGCCTTCAGGTTCCCGGCCACTGAGGAAGGACAGGGCTGCAGCCTGATGGCTGTGAAACTCATGTGGTTAGATGAAAGGTTGAGCTTTGTAAACACGCAGGCTCAAATGGCAGCTCCAAACGTCCACACGCTTCCATTTGTACTGTTTTAGAGCTTATAGTACAATCTAACAAAGACCTCGCTGCAGCCCTGTCAGGAAGGTGAGAGGCGGAATTCTTCCCATTTCAGAGATGAGGATGTTAGAGAGAAGGAAAAGAAGTCTCTTCCTTCATTATTGTGAGAACTCAGAGGGCTAATGCAAATGAAAGTCATCCAGGATCTGTTAAACACTGCAGGGTGAGCAATTATTGCTGGGGCCTCGGGGAGGGTATTCTGAGAAAAGGCTCATAATTACAATAACAATAAGCAATTATTAGGCCCCTGCTGTGTGCCAAACCCTGCGTTAAGCACTTTACTGGGATTATCTCATTTAATTCTTACCATGTTATTAAGTAGACATTGTTATTATCCCAGATATAGGCATGAGACAACTGAAGCCCAGAAAGGTGAAGTGACTTCCCCAAGGTCACAAGCTATAAGTGGGGAAGCCAGGACTTGAGTCCAGGCAGTCTGGCTCCATCCAGTCTGACTTGGCCTCTATAATAAACTGCTTACCTGTTTCTGAGTCTTTGACCGGTAGCTATTATCTCTGATACTACCAACCAACTAGGAGATTATGACTCTTCCCATCACCTCCAAGGCTGACCAAAAAAAATGGCCATAAAACAAGATGGGTCTCTCTGGAGTGATTTGGGCCCTGATCTCTCTGCCTGTCATTCTCCCATTCTAGCTTCGCTTTTTGTTGTTGAGGATGGTTAATTATAAGAATGGTCCCATTCTAAAAGGCAAAAACCCTATGAGAAGGCTTCTCCCCTTTGACCCATGTAAGTTATCGCCTTAGTTAATGGTTGGTGAAGGTGTAGCACGAAAGAGTTAACCGTCCCTCCCTGCACATACACACAGGTTCACGTGGTGCTTTCAACCATAGCTCCTACACAGGGTGGGGACACGATTACTTATGCAGCCTAGAAAAGGCCTTAGTATAAATTCAGGTCTTACATATTTGGAGTTGATTTTCTTTTCTGGTGAAAAGCTGGGAAGGACATAAACCCTACGCATCAAGAAAACGCAATGAGAAAGAGATGGCCATTTTGTACCAGTCGGCTGCAGGTGACACAGTCCCTACACTGGAGGAGAGGCATACCTCTAGCTTTGCAGCCGGTCTGGAAAGGAGCAGAAATAGGCTGAGCTTTATGGATGAAGTTGATGAAGACACTGAGCTTGCAGTGTGGGTTTTGTGCAAGTTTAGACAGAGTGAGGAATTTTCTGCCATTTTCAGGCCCGCCCTGTATACAGGGAGGGGGCAGCGGTGCGGTGTGGATCAGTTGGAATGGGGACTGGGGAGGGCATGGAGGAGCAGTGCGTGATACCCGCTCCAGATGACAGGAGGCGGTCCAGGAGAGATTGGCAGGGCTAGGGCCTCCCCTTACCTAGCTGAGAAAGGTCCTCGCTCATGCAGCCGGACAGGTGAGACTGTCATTCACGTTATCTTACAGTAGCTACTTTGTTGTGTTAGGTGCCACGGGATCAATTCCGACTCATTTCGACCTCATGTGACAGAGTAGAACTACCCTGTAGGGTTTTCTAGGCTGTAATCTTTACAGGAGCAGATCGACAGGTCTTTCTCCCAAAGAGCTGCCCGGTGAGTTTGAACCACCAACCTTTCGGTTAGCAGCCAAGTGCTTAACTGTTACGCCACAAGGGCTCTTTTATGGTGATGCTCTGTGCACATGGTTTACAATAGCTACAACCTGTAAACAAGCTGAGTGTCCATCAGTAGGGGAGTGCTCAAGTGAAGGAGTGCATTCATGTAACAGACGACAAGGGGGCTGTTGGAAGGTATGCTTCTGAAGACAGCAATAGCTGGACATGCTTACAACATAGAGTAAAAACACTCAAAATTGCATCTACGCTGATAACTATAAAAAT
Organism: Elephas maximus indicus; assembly: GCF_024166365.1. Classification (NCBI taxonomy): domain Eukaryota; kingdom Metazoa; phylum Chordata; class Mammalia; order Proboscidea; family Elephantidae; genus Elephas; species Elephas maximus. The sequence continues at coordinate 60,015,560 of NC_064831.1, read as the reverse complement.
AATAATTGTTGTTGTGTTGTTGTTAGGTGCCATCGAGTTGGTTCTGAGGCCTAGCAACCCATGCACAAGGAAACCCTGCCCGGTCCTGCGCCATCCTCACAGTTGTTGTAGCCACTGTGTCAATCCAGCTTGTTAAGGGTCTTCTTTTTCACTGACCCTCTACCAAGCATGATGTCCTTCTCCAGGGACTGATCCTTCTTGATAAAATGTCCAAAGTATGTGAGACTTACTTAGTCTCGCCATCCTTGCCTCTAAGGAGCATTCTAGTCGTACTTCTTCCACGACAGGCTTCTTCTGGCAGTCCATGGCATATTCAATATTCTTTGTCCACACAACAATTCAAAGGCATCAATTCTTCTTTGGTCTTCTTATTCATTGTCCAGCTTTCATATGCATATGAGGCAATTGAAAACATCATGGCTTGGGTCAGGCACAGCTTAGTCCTCAAGGTGACATTTTTGCTTTTCGACACTTTAAAGAGGTCCTTTGCAGCCAATTTGCCCAGTGCAATGAGTCTTTTGATTTCTTGACTGCTGCTTCTATGGGTGTTGATTGTGGACCCAAGTAAAATGAATTCCTTGACAACTTCAATAATAATAACCTCAATAATAACAATAACCTCAATAATAATAACCCTATATTCTAGAGTGAAGCCAGAGTCTCAATCATGTCTGTGTGAGAATCCATATATATGTAAGCATGCTTAGCTGTCTTGTAGGATTTGCTCCCAGTGGTCAAATTTGCATGTGCTGGCTTGCATGAGGAGCCCTGGTGGCATAGTGGTTAAGAGCTCAGGCTGCTAACCAAAAGGTCGGCGGTTCGAATCCACAAAGCACTCCTTGGAAACGTTATGGGGCAGGTCTTCTCTGTCCTATAGGGTTGCTATGAGTCAGAATCAACTGGATGCCAATGGGATTGGTTTGGTTTGGCTTGCATGAAGGTTTGGGGAAGGAGCCCACATGAGTGTGTGGGTCCCAGAGGCAGGGCACTGAGTAACAAGCAAGGTCTGTTTTTAGCATTTGGTTCTGCGACCCAGCTCCATGTCCTAAGTCTCAGGGAAAGAGTGCGAGGCACATGGTATATGGTGTCAGGCTGGCCTGGTGTGTGAGCACATGAGTCACACCCATGGGAATCCAAGGTGCATGTGTGTGTGTGTTTGTGTGTGCATGCCTGTGTGTGTGTACGTGTGTAGCTTTGACAGATGGGCAGAATGAGCAAATTGTGATTTCTTTGATATCTTAGGCTGGGGTGGTACAAAAATCTGAGCGGCCCTCACTCAAAAAGCCCTAAAGGAAAATCTATCAAAATACCAGCAGCGGAAGAGGAAAAAATAGGGTGCTGGAGCCCAGAGTGGACATATGGCCTTAACAGCAGCCCCTGGAGACAATGCCTGGAAGGGTTTAACAAACGCCGTCCCACGTAAAGAATCATGAATAACAACCCCACGCATTCCTCAGATACTGACTGAGCTCCTCGCATGAACCAGATATCCTAGGAACTAAGAATTAGATGGTGTGTTGACCCCAGTCTTTCCAGGCGCTTCCAGGAGCTCCCAAGAGCTCCCAGTCCAGAGAGATGGTCATTTAAAGAAAGTGGAGCAAGAAGTGGCAAGTGCTGTCCCAGCCTCAGAACAAAACTGCTGTAAGATCTGAGGGCAAAGGAACGTTCTCTGCTCCCTGGGGCATCAGGGAAGGATTCCCAGGAGGAAACACCTTTGCTGAGTCTTGAAATCTGGGCACATGCTTTCAGGTCAGGAAGGAGGTGCCAGGAGGAGAAACATTCCAGGCAGGGAGAATCGCTGGGGCAGAGGAAAAATTGTACATCCATAGCATTGTGAGACCCTTTGCCTGAAGCCCTTTAGCTGACATCCCCACCACGGCCTCCCGGTCCAGCACCAAGCCCCCTCCCCCCCCCGCCCCTGCCAACTTCACCCTGCCCCTCTCCCCTCCTCTGTGCTCCCATCCCTTGGGCTTTCTTCCTGCCCCCTGCCACCCCAGGGTCTTTGCTGGTGCTGTTGGTCAGAATCAACTTAATGGCAATGGGTCGGGATTCCTTTTTTTTCAAGAGCGCTCATCTCCTCCCTTCGTCCTGGTTATCTCCTACTTGGGGTTCAGGTCTCAGCTCCCATGTCCCTTCCTACAGAGCTCATCTCAGCTCCCAACCCAATCAAACCCGTGCTTCTATACCCACATCACTCCCTGTCCCCTTAATTGCACTTATTATGGATTGAGTTGTGACCCCCCCCCCCCCCAAAATGTGTTGGAATCCTAATTCCTGTACTTGCAGATGTGATCTTATTTGGGAATAGGATTTTCTTTGTCATGTTAATGAGGCCATATCAATGTAGAGTGTATCTTGAGCCAATCATTTTCAAGATATAAAAAAGCAGCTTAGGCACAGAAGCAAGCAAGCAGAGACGGGGGAAGATAGATGCCACACCACATGAAGATCGCCAAGGAACAGAGGAACAGAAGCTGAAGAGAGACAAGGACCTTCTCCCAGAGCCAATAGAGAAAGCCTTCCCCTAGAGTAAAAAAAAAAAAAAAGCCCCCTGAATTCAGACTTCTAGCCTCCTAAACTGTGAGAAAATAAATTTCTGTTCCTTAAAGCCACTCCTTTGTAGTATTTCTGTCATGGCAGCACTCGGTAACTGAGAGAGCACTTCTCAGTAGATAATTATGCATGTAAGTCATTTGCTGTGATTGATGTTTAACTCCCCTGCTAGACTGTGAGCTATTAAGGGAGTGACTGTAATTTTCAGTGGTTCAGCATTGCCTTATCTTACCAGAACCTTGCAAGGACTGCACATGACAGGCCCTCAACAGATATCTGTTGGATGGATGGATGGATGGATGGATGGATGGATGGATGGATGGATGGATGGATGGATGGATGGATGGATGGATGGATGGATGGATGGATGGATGGATGGATGGATGGATGGATGGATGGATGGATGGATGGATGGATGGATGGATGGATGGATGGATGGATGGATGGATGGATGGATGGATGGATGGATGGATGGATGGATGGATGGATGGATGGATGGATGGATGAAGTGTGCAAAAATATGTTATGATAGGGAACAGTGAGAAGATTAGCATGACATGCAAGACAAGTACATGAAATGACCCTGGAGAGGACCCTGGTAAGTCACCATAATTTTCCTGAGAACCGTGGCAAGTCATTGAAGGGTCTTTTTTGTTTTTAATTTATTGTGGCAAAATATATATAACATAAAATTTGCTGGTTTAAATTTTTTTAAGTCTATGGTTCTGTGACATTAATTATACTCACGATTCTGTGCAACTATCGTCGCTATCAATTTCCAAAAGGTTTTTCCATCACGCTAAGCAGAAACTCAGTACCCATTAAGCAATAACTTTCTATTTCCCCAGCTCCTGGTAACCACTAATAAACTTTTGTCCCTACACCTTGGCCTAGTCTAGATATTTTATGTAAATGGGAACATAAAATATTTGTCCTTTTGTGTCTGACTTATTCCACTCAGTGTAATGTTTTCAAGGTTCACACGTGTCGTAGCATGTATCAGAACTCAGTTTCTCTTCACTGCTGAATTATACTCTGTTGCTGTGTGTTGACACCACATCTTGCGCATTCATCTGGTGATGGACGCTTCGGTTGTTTTTGGCTCTTGTGAATAATGCTGATAAACACTGGTGTACAAGTACCTGCTTGAGTTCCTGCTTTCAAGTCTTTGGGTATATACCCACGAGCAGAATTGTGTAATTCTATGTTGAACTTTTTGAGGAACTGCCAAACTGGTTTCCACAGTGGCTGCACTATTTTACATTCTTACCAGAAATGGATGAGGGTTCCAATTTCTCCATAACCTTGCTGTCTTAGGCTGGGTTCTCTAGAGAAGCAAAGCCAGTAAAGCATAGAAATATATATAGAGAGAGATTTATATCAAGGAAACGGCTCACATGGTTGTAGAGGCTGGAATGTCCCAAGTCCTTGGGTCAGGATAGAGGCTTCTCCTGATTCATGTAATCTCAGGGGCTGGCAAACCCAAGAACAGCAGGTCAGAGGGAAGGGCTCTTGCTCACAGGCTGCAAAGATCAGCGAATCCCAAGATCGGCAGGCAGGACCACAGGTAAGCTGCTGGCTCAAGTCCCAAGAACCAGAGGTCAGACGAACAGGAGCCAACTGCAGGATTCAGAGTGAGCCAAACTCCAGGAGCCTTGCCAGAATGACCACTTCTATTCAATGCAGGTCAGATGCCCAAGGGAACTCCCCTTCAACTGATTGGCTACTCACAGCAGATCCCATCATGGAGGTATCACATTATACCAAATCTCATCATGGAAGTGATCACAACATCATACGACTGCTAAACCACTGAGAACCATGGTATAGCCAAGTTGACACACGACCTTAACCATCACGGTTACCAACACCTATTTTCTTTCCTTTTTTTTTATAGTTGCCATCCAAATTGGGGGGGGGGGCGGTGGTGAAGTGGTATCTCTTATGGTTTTGATTTGCATTTCCCTAATGGCTAATAACACTGAGCATCTTTTTGTGAGCTTATTGGCCATTTGTATATCTTCTTTGCAGAAATGTCTATTCAAGTTCTTTGCTCATCTTTTGATTGGGTTGTTTGTCTTTTGGTTGGTGAGTTGTAGGAGTTCTTTACATATTCTGGATGCTAGGCCTTTATCAGATATATGATTTCCAAATATTTTCTCCCGTTCTGTGGGTTTTCTTTTCAGTTTCTTGACACTGTCCTTTGATTTAATTTTGATGAAATACAACTTCTCTATTTTTTCTCTTGTTGCTCGTGCTTTTGGTGTTATATCTAAGAATCCATTGTCAAAAAAAGGTCCTGAAGATTTACCCCAAAGTTTTCTTCTAAGAGTTTTATGGTTTTAGCTCTTGTACCTAGGTCTTTGCTCTACCACTGAAGGGTCTTAAGTGAAAGATTAAGGGTATTAGTTTAGGGTTGGGGCAGAGAGGGATTGATAGCCAGAGGACAGTAGGAAGGGGACATGGGCTATAAGTCTCTAGGTGTCTGCCCATCCTCTAGACCTTCAAGCTGCCACCACCGACCCTATAACAAAAACAAACCAAACCCAGTGCTGTCGAGTCGATTCCGACTCATAACAACCCTATAGGACAGAGTAGAACTGCCCCATAGGGCTTCGTAGGTTGTAATCTTTATGGGAGCAGATCATCAGGTCTTTTCTCTTGCAGAGCTGCTGGTGGGTCCAAATCACTGACAATTTGGTTATCAGCTAAGTGCTTGACCATTGAGCCTATGCCACTGCCAAATCATCCATGACTAATACCAGGGCTCTGCAGACCCCCAAAGCCATGCAGGCTCCTCCCCACCTGTGCCTGTATCTGTGCCGACACCCATCTCTTGGTTCCATGTTGGACCCCAATGGGCACTGAGAAGCAGGCACAGGGCTCCTGGCTGTGCCTACATGGCTCTGTCCTGGGCTCATTCTCAAGGCCTTGGGTGGGACATCCTGGCCAAATCCCCACCTCTGGAAGCCAACCCTGGGGGCCAGGAGTGAATGGAAATTATAGAAGTGAAACCTCACTGCCCCTTCAATTCTGCTTCAGAGCAGGCCCTGCCTCCTAAACACAGCTTGGAGCCAGGAGCCAGGAGCCCAGAGACCTGGCTTTCTCCACCTGGGCCCTTGGAGTATCGGAAGGCCCATCAGTGGGAGAACCCGAACACACTAGAGCTGGAAGGAAGCCAGGATCAACAAGTAAAGCTCCCTACTCTGCAGATTGGAGCCCAATCCTTAGATTGGGTGGGGGGGGGTGAGGGGGTTGGGAGGTGGGGAGGTGGGAGGGTGGGAGGGTCAGGGGGAAGAACAGACAAGCTAGGGTTGCCTCTTCTGGAAACCCACATGGGGACATCCCTGATCCTTTGGCCCTGCCCACCACAACCCTTGCAGCGACCTCCTCCTCCCAGCTGTCAGCTCTCAGTCAGCTGCAGAGACTAATTGCTTGGCAAGGAAGTCACAGAGGGCGAGAAGGGCCTTGAGCAGCCTTTGAGCTCCTCTGAGATAGGGCGTCTCCAAACCCAGAGCTTATCAGCACTGTGCTGGGTCGGGATCCAATAATTAGAACGACATTCCCAGAGCAATTTGGTGGAGCATTGCCCTTCCATTCACGCCAGCCAGACAGGGCCTCTGGTTTGCAGCTTCAGTAAAACAAGAAATTCCAGTAAGGGATTAATGACTTCATTATAAATGCGGCTTGGAAATGCAGAAGTTATTAAGAAAGGGGAAAGATACATGCTAATAAGAGACACGCTATTAACAACAGAATAAAGATTCATTGTTGGTGCCGCAGTAAAGTTTTCCATGTTCAGTAATAAAAACCACCTGGTCTGTGGTAAGGGCTGGCTGCCATGGTGACAGAACTCACAGCCCTGGAGCTGGCTAATGAGGCTTGTCTTCCCTGCCTCTGATTATGCCCCCTGCGGGTCTTCAGTTTCCTGCTAGAATTAGCCAACAGGCCTCCAACAACCTCAGAGAGCACTGGGCCTGTGCCCATTTGTCAGAGGAGCACACTGAGGCTTTGGGAAGACATTGCCAGGCCTGTAGGATGGGTCTAACGCAGCTGGGGATTCTGGGAAGGGACTTGAGCCATCATAGGTCAAAGTCAGTGTCTTCCCACCCAGGGTGATAAAGACATTGCCCTGAACATACAGCCTTATTGCTACGCCTAAGAACTTTGATTCATCCATCAGAAGAGTATTGTAAGGAATTGTCCCATGTGCCAGGGATCATACTAGGTGCTTTGTGCATTAGGTTATTTAATCTTTGCAACCATCTCATCAAGCATTATTGCTTCCACATTTCACTGGTGAGGATATAGAGCTTCAAAGGTTAAGAAATGCACCCAAGGTCACAGGGCTAACAAGTGGCAGAGTGAGGATTCCAATCCAAAAGGGGTTACTTAGTCCTTAGTAGGCAGAGAGGCTCAGCAGCTAATGCACTCACTGCTAACCAAAAGGTTGGAGGTTTGAGTATACCTGGAGAGGCCTCAGAAGAAAGGCCTGGTGATCTGCTTCTGAAAAATCAGCCATTGAAAACCCCACAGAAAGCAGTTCTACCCTGACACACACGGGGTCCCCACGAGTCAGAAACAGCCTGACCACAGCTAGCTAACTGGTTTGGCGAGCAGAGTACTACACTAAGTGCAGAAAGCCAGGTTTGGGTCAGAGTTCCTCCACTTGCTAACCAGCTGTGTCCACGTTCCCCTCTCCAGCACCACTAGCTCACCTTCTCTCCCACCGGGTAGGCCCAGGAAGTGGCACCCCGATTTCCTAGGTGGTTAGCAGAGAAGGGGCAGGGACAGCAGCTTGTCCCACCTACACTGTCTCTCTCCTGCCACCATCACAAGCATCTTTGCCTTAAGGTGGAGTTGGGCAAGACCTGGCAGGTAGTGACGGTAGTCCTGGGTCCCCAGGGACTGGGTGAGAACCCCTTAGTGATGGGCCTGGGGCAGCTGGGCAGAGGGCACTCCTGAGAGTGTGGGGAGGAAAGACCCAACCAGGGGAGATGCAAAGCTGAAGGCCAACCTGTCCACCTAGATGCCCAGCTCCACAAGGCAGGGATGATGCCTGCCCTGCCCCATGGGACCCTAGGTTGCCTGGCACACAGCAGGTGCTCAGTAATTAATGGTGGGAGGAGCAGCAGGTCAGAGGGGAGCAGCCTTTAGATGCCAGCTCCCCTCAGTGATGCTGGGATCCCTGCCAGATGCTTACCCATCCCTGCTTGCACACCTCTGACAGCGAGGTGCTCACTCCCTCCTGAGGCAGCCGCTCCGCCTCCGGCACTCCTCCACCTCAGGCACTCGGGCACTTGTGGTTAGGAACATCCTTGCTGTCATCCCAAGCTGAATTCCGCCCCCTCTAACCACAGCCCTTTGTGCTCCCTGTGCCTGCAGGAGTCACCCCAGCGAGTCTGCTTCTGTTCTCCATGAAACAGTGGGGTCATTTACTAACTCTGTGATCTTGCCCACATGCCTGAGCCTCAGGGGCCTTGGTTTCCTCATCTATGAGATGTGGAGATGACAACGCCTGGTTATGAAGATTGAACAAGTGTGAGCATTTGCAGTAGCTTGCACAATTCCTGGCACAGGATGGCCCCTGAAAAAGTGATGGTTCCTCTTCACCCCTTCCCATAGTCCACGCTGGCCTCCTCCTCCCAGGTCAAGCTCCCCAGCCCTGTTTGTACCGGACCTCATTTGTCACGGTGCCCAGTGTTCCTCTCCCATCTTGGTCCCTCTTATCCCAGGATACATTCCACAGGCCCTCAAAGGAGCCAGGCCTCAGGCTCAGACTAACCCCATCAGGGGGCATCCATACCGTGCCCCAGCCTCGCCCTGTCCAAGCCCATCAGCCAGCACTTCCCGTTTCTTGGAGATCTGCTTCCGGGCTAGAGGAAGAAATGGGGGAAGTGGTGGGGGGCTTTTAGTGACACCAAACAGAGGAGCCCCAGAGAGGGGAAGCCAGGGCGTGGGCACTGGACAGTGCTGGGCTGGAGTCCAGCCTCTGCTCCTTGCCAGCCGCTAAGCCTTAGCTTCTTCGTCTGCAAAGTGGTGACCACTCTTCACTCAAGGCGCTGCTGTAGAAATCAAATGAAATTTGCAAAGTGCCTGGCACTCGGTAGGTGCTCAACCCGTGCTATTTAACGTTATTCCTATTACTGTTTTTGAATGTGCACCTTGCCATCAGTGAATCTGGAGGACAGGACACGTGCTTTTGTTCAGTTTGTTAACCAGGAGTTTTTGAAGAGACCTTTTAGAAACTCTGGAAGGTCCTGCTCCAAACCAGGCCTTGGGTGTAATTGCCCATCTAGGATGGTCCTCAGCCCTGGATGTGCACTGCCTCAGGGCAGATTCATGCTGAAATGGGGTCAGCTCTGCCACCAGCTGCTTAGGGGGAAAGGGGGGCCAGCAGGATGTGGAGGGTAAGGGGCGGCAGAACTATGAGGGAAGAGGCCTCCCTGGGCATAAGGCCTCCTGGCAGTTGGGAGTGGGAGCTGGGGGGCAAGCACAGAGGGAAGGGGGCTGGGGAGGGAGTGGGCTCATTTCAAACAGAGAGACTAATGAAGAAATCTCCATATAATTAGACAGGCTGAAGTTTTAATCAGACGGAGTTTCCTTGGCAAAACCTGTTTGCATGTTTTCTGTCATTCAGACAATGTGTTAGTTAGGCAAATAATATTAATAATGATATTCGCTTCAGGAAAGTTAAGAGGGGAGGGAAAGGGTGGAAGTGACAGTTTGGGGTAGGGTGGTGGGAGTGGAGAAGGGTGTTCTAATTCCCAGGCAGCCTGAGAGAGTAGGAAGAACGTGGCTTTGGAAAGAGGTGGGCCTGGGTCTGGGCCCCAGCTCTGCCCAATGTCCAAGGATTTGCTCCCATGCGGCCTTAGTTTCCTCATCTGTAAAATGGGAATGATGATTGTGGGAGGATTAAAGGAGAAGGCTGAGTGCAGCCCTGACACAGGGCCAGGCAGGGGAGACACTTGCTTCCTGCTTCCTGTCCTTTTTCCACCTCTGACCCTCTCCTTTTCATTGTTCGGAGTTCTCACTCAGCTGGGAGGGGAGGGTGGAACAGGAGAGAGAAAGGGCCCAAGGATCCACTGTATACCCTGTTCAGCTTCCCAAGAGCCCGCCACAGGGAGCACTCCAGCCCATCATGGCCTCTGTTCCCCCAGCACTACCTGAGGCTGGATTCTAGCTTCCTTTCCTGTCTGATGAACTCCTGTTTGGGGAGAAAGGAGGCCAAGGGAGGCTCAGGTAGGCCTCCTTTGCCTCTCCCTGGACATCTAACCAGTGAAGAGCAGACTTGCTTCCCTGACCCACCCAGGGTCAGGGGAGTCTTTCAGGTATTGGAAGCCCAGGCCCTCCTAACTACACCTCCCAGTCTGGGTTCCTATGAGGAGCCATCCCCCCCCGCTTGCTCCTGTACCCTGCCCGCTCCGTAAAGCCCAGAGACCCACGTCCCCTCCTTAGTTCTTCAGCCCTATATGTTTCCCTTACTCTAGGCACCTGGATCAATCTGTATGCTGAGCAAATAATCCGAGAAGCTGGACTGTATAAAGAAGAACGGGGCATCAGAATTGGAGGAAGATTCATTAACAACCTGCGATATGCAGGTGACACAACCTTGCTTACTGAAAGTGAAGAGGACTTGAAGCACTTACTAATGAAGACCAAAGACCACAGCCTTCAGTATGGATTACACCTCAACATAAAGAAAACAAAAATCCTCACAACTGGACCAATAAGCAACATCGTGATAAACAGAGAGGAGATTGAGGTTGTCAAGGATTTCACTTTACTTGGATCCACAATCAACAGCCATGGAAGCAACAGTCAAGAAATCAAAAGGTGCATTGCATTGGGCAAATCTGCTGCAAAAGACCTCTTTAAGGTGTTGAAAAACAAAGATGTCATCTTAAGGACTAACGTGCACCTGACCCAAGCCATAGTGTTTTCAATTGATTCATATGCATGGGAAAGCTGGACAATGACTAAGAAAGACTGAAGAAGAATTGACTCCTTTGAATTGTGTTGGAGAAGAATATACAATGGACTGCCAATAGAACGAACAAATCTGTCTTGAAAGAAGTACAACCAGACTATGTCTCACATACTTTGGACATGTTATCAGGAGGGATTAGTTCTTGGACAAGGACATCATGCTTGGTAAAGCAGAGGGTCGATGAAAAAGAGGAAGACCCTCAATGAGATGGATTGACACAGTGGCTGCAACAATGGATTCAAGCATAAGAACACTTGTGAGGATGGTGCAGGACCACGCAGTGTTTCATTCTGTTGTGCATAGGGCTGCTATGAGTCAGAACCAACTCAACAGCACCTAACAACAACTACAACAACAACAAGACACCAGGAGAACACAGGCTCTAGGGCCAAGATTAGAGTGAGGAGAGTGAGGCACTCATCTCGGGCAGGGGCACTGAAGGGCCACACCCATGCCCACACTTGCTGCCTTCAGCTGGGCTCTGCTGGAGTCTGTGCCTGAATGAGGAGAGGGAGTGAGGGAAAACTGGGGTCCGCCAGGCACCCGAAGCGAGGAAAACTTCTCATGAAGGGCTTTGCCAGGGATTGTTTCTCGGAGCAATTTGAAGAGCACGTCCTGGTCCCTGACACTTGTGGCTATGGGGGGTGTGGGGCAACCCTAGAGACCTTGAAAGCAAGAGATGAGGAAATCAGACTACCCCACTCCACTCACACACACAAACACATCCTACAAAGGGTGTCAATGTTGAGAGCCTGTCTGTGTGATACCCTAGCAAGGACTCACTAGGAGTTTTTGGGGTGCATCATGATGCTATGGAACAAAAAAGAACTGGAGTCAACGTCAGGAGCTTGGGCTCAAGTCTTGATCCTGCATCCAGTCAGCTCTGGGGTGGGGGTGCAGCAGGACACAAAGCTGGAGAGATGGTCAGGGTGGTCTGCAGAGTCTGCCAAGCAAGGGGTCTGGACCACCCTGCCCCCAACAGAGAGAAGAGGGATGGTCCAAAGAGTGTGGAAAAGATGCTGCTGGCCCACGGGCAGTGAGAAGGGTGATTTTGAGCGAGGACAGGGTTGGAGGCAGGGCACAGGGGCTGCCCTGGGGCTGCCCTATGGTTGCTGAGTGTGATAATGAGCCCAACACCGTGCTGGGCATGGGAGAAGTAACCAAGGCAACAAAATGCCCTCCTAACTCATGGCCATCTGCTCAGAAGGAACCTTAGATATCCATCAGTGGATGCCCTCTATGGCATCCCAGCCAGTCTCTGCTTGGACACACCCTGTGGCAGGGCACTCAAGCCCCCTGACCTTATCTGACCATTGGGTTGTTGGGTTCCTCTTTGCTTTGGGTTCAGATACTTCGGTTGCAACATTCAATCATTGGACCTAGTTCTGCCCTCCTTAAATTCCCAGAAGCTCAGCCCCCCCCACCCCCCCACCCCCACTCAGGGTAGTCCCACTCTTTAGCCATTTGAGGATGGCTGTCATGGGCCCCTGGGGTCCCTGGGTGGTGCAAACGGTTAAACACGCAGCTACTAACTGAAATATTGGTGGTTTGAATCCACTCAGAAATGCCTTGGAAGAAAGGTCTGATGGTCTACTTCCAAAAGGTCAGAGCCATTGAAAACCCATGGAGCATAGTTCTGCTGTGAAACACACGTGGTTGCCATGAACTGGAACTGACTCGACAGCAATGAGTTTGGTTTGGTCATGGGCCCCTGGGTCTTCTCTCCCCAGCATCTGTGGTCCCCGCCTCCCGGGCAGGTCCTGGCAACCCTAGTACCACATCTTTGAATGCTCTTACTGAGCACCTGCGATGTGCCAAGAACTGATCCAGGCATATTCTATGCAGGTGTCTGTCATTTAATCCTCCCAGCAAAACTGAGAAGATAGGGCTCATTACCCCCATTTTACAGATGAGAAGACTAAGTAAAGATAAGAGCCATAAAAGTCACCCAGGTTTTCTCAGTAAGTTAGTCATCAAGAAGAGGCTGGAACTCATGTCTCAATATTGTACTCCATGGCCTTTCTGGAAGAAACCGCAGGAAGAGTTCTGTTTTAAGCACTTGACAAGCAGCAGCTCTTTAATCCTCATCCAAGCCCTACGAGGGAGCACTGTTATCCCTGTTTTACAGACGAGGGACCTGCGCTCAGAGGGGTCACATACACAGAGCATGCTCACACGAATAAAAAGATGTGCAGCTTGTCCAGGTTAGCCCTTTGGCATTCTGAGCAAGATGAACCAGACTATTTCTGGCCCTTACAGGGCACCATCCACCACTCCAGAGACACAGATAATGCTGACTCTAATGCTTTGCAGTAGGGTGGTGCGGCTGGCACCCCAACAGTTAATGCTGTCTCCTCCTCCCCTTTTAAATCCCCAGCCTATCATTGCAGTTCACCTTCAGGGAGAGGCTGCTGAACCCTTTTAACTCCAGCCAGAAGGACTTGGCTGGCGTTCCTCTTGCCCCAGGTCAGACGCTTGCACACCTCCCAGCCAGCCGTGAACAAGGTGATTATGAGCTAATAACCTTTGGTTCTGGAGCCCAAGTGAGCGCTGACCAGGGATAACCCTGAAGGTGTGGGAGCGATGACTTACCTGGCCTTTGCAGCCGCAAAAGAGGAATCCTCTTCTGAATGGCATGCTGCCCTGATTCCTGTCCTCACCTGCTGTCATTACTGAGCAGCTGGGATAGAGCCCTAGACCACAGATCCTGCATGGCGTAGAAAAGGAAATGGGCCCAGGAATAGTGTGGGCCCAAGGTTCCCCTGAGCAATCATGGCAGGCAGGGCCAGGTCAAAATCCTCATCGTCTGTCTGCGGGTCTGTCAGCCTTTCCGCCTCACCTCTCAGCTCTCTGAGTCTGCAGAAGGGTTTTGTTTGTTGCTGTTTGCGGGGCCAGCCTCCTGTACAGGCTGCCATCCAGCTCCATTCCGGGCCTCTCCCAGACACGTCAGTTCTCTTCCCCTAATAACGTTATAAGGAGATCTCATGGCAATGGTTAAACAGCTGATAACCAAAAGGTTGGTGGTTCAAAAACCCATCAGCCACTCTACAGGAAAAAAGATTAAGGATCTGTTACCATAAAGATTTCAGCCTAGGAAACCCTGTGGGGCAGTTTTACCCCGTCCTGTAGGGTCTCTATGAGTTGGAATTGACTGGACGCACACAACGACATTGTTTATCATTTAGATGTTAGTTCCAACTGCTGAGGGACGGAAGCCACAGCATTTCTACCTTGGCCATCCAAGGGGAGGAAAAGCAAAAACTGGGCAAAGGTAGAATTGGGGGGTGGGTAGGGTGGGGGCTGCAAAGAAGCCCAGCATGCAACAGCATTAACTCGTTATGTAAATACCTTATTCAATTATTGCCCCCCTCCTGCAGCAGGAGTCAGCTCATCACTCATGCCTGGCTGGTTCATGAATATTTAATCCACCTCCCTTGCCGGAGCAATTCAATGGTGGGAAACAGTTGCCTCCAGGAGAGAGAAAAGAAAAAGTGAAGGCCCTGAACACCACCTTCAGTGGGCCCTGAAACCTCAAGGGGAAGTCTTGGTGCCTTGCTTCCCATATGCCTAGCATAGGCTGAGAGCAGCCAGTCCACAGAGATAACCCTGGTTGTCTGCTTCTGTGCAAACACCAGGCTAGGATAACTGGCTGTGTGACCTAAGGAAAATGAGTGTACTTCTCTGGGCCTCGATCTTCTCATCTGTGAAATGGGATAGCAATATCTACCTTATTGATGGTTGTGTTCATGAACAATTATGTATATAATGTGCTGTATCGTGCCAATGCCTAGTAGGTGCTCCTAACTGTTTGAGTCCTCCCTGCATAAGACAAAGCCAAAGCTTGCCCCCAGGGAGCTCAAGGCCTGGATTCCAGGGTCATCTGCTGAGGAGAAAGGAGCCCAAGGCTGGGCAGGACAGGAAGGGTGTGGAGGCCAGGGAAGGAGAGGATCCCATGGCCTAGGGTAGACGTAGGGGGTTCCCAGCAGAGGTGGGCTTGGCTCAGACTTTGAAGATTGCATTTATTCAGTCACTCAGTCAACTGATATCTATTAAGCACTTAGTATGTGCCAGGCACTTTGAATATAGCAGTGAACAAAACACTATAAAGACCCTGCCCTCATGAAATGTGTTGGGGTAGCTTAAAGATAGACACAAATTCTTTGGCATGCACCCCTCCCACTGTGGGGTGGGACCTATTTCTCTCCACTGAACCTGGGTGACCTTAGTGATGTGTTTGACCAACAGAATAATGCAGAAGTGATGTTCTGAGGCTAGATCAAAAGAAGTCTTGCAACCTCCACCCAGGCCTCTTGTAATACTCTCCAGGAGTCTTGAGTCTCAATGTAAAATGTCTGACTCCAGTCATGTTGGAGAGGCTATGTGTAGATGCTCCAGTCCAGCTGGGCCCAAGCTTTCTGCTAGCCCTGCCAAAGCACCAGACAGGTGAGTGGAGCCATCTTGGACATTGAAGCCCTAGTTACCAGCTGAATGCCACAGTGACCACCATTGACATCATGTGAAACAGAAGAGCCACCCAGCTGAAACTTGCCTGAGTTTCTCACTCACGAAATTGTGAGATACAATAAAAATGTGTGTTGTTTTAAGCCACTAAGTTCCTAGGAAGTTTGTTATATAGTAATAGATAAAAAGAACACTTATATTGTAGTGGGAAAGCCAGACAGACAACAAGCAAATAAATAAAAGGAGTGATGAGAATATCCAGTGGTGCTAAGTGCTATAATAAAGTAAAAATGAATAAGAAAATAAAGCAGGGGAGGGGAATAGGGAATGTGTTTTTGTGTGTATATACACTATTAAATAATATACTGAGGCAACTGTCTACTGAGAAGATCCCATTTGAGCAAAGACTCAAGGAGGTGAAGAAGTATGTTCATCTAGAAGGAAAGTGCTCCAGGTTCCAGAGGAAACAGCCAGTGCAAAGGCCCTGAGGTAGGAGCAAGCCCGGCTCATACATGGAACAGCAAGGAGCCAGTGGGGCTAGGGTGGAGGAAGTAGTAGCCTGGGTGGAGGAAATAGTAACCACAGAAGTACCTTACCTACCAAGGATAATCTATTATCCCTGGAAGATTAAAGAGTGAACTCTTGTGTCTTTGGGTCTCCTAATTCCACTATGAACATAACATCAGCATCCCCATTCTTCAGACTGGAAAACTCGGGTTCAGGAAGTGATAGGCCCAAAGGCCCTCAAATTTGGTGGGAGAACCCAGTGAGCACCCATTCTATGACTCTGTGGCCAATGTCTTCTGGTCCTCTTTCCTGCTGCCACACCCCATCCCCCTCGTGCCCCTACCCCAACTCCAATTTTCTCCTTTGGGGACCTTCTCTGTCTCTGGCTGCTCAGGCACTCCACTCCAAGCCCTGCCTTCAAAGATCTGCTCCCAGATAGGCCCCCCAAGGAGGGTCCACCGTAAGCATCCCCCCACCTCCCACAATGAACCACAGGGTAGGCCAATTTTTAAGGTCATCTGATGCACCCAGAAGTCAAGAATGGGCTTGGCTTTGGGGGCATAAGAAGTCAGAAGAAAGAACTCAAATAAGCTGAGCATCTTCCAGTCAGGGTGGAGGAACAGCATCCTAGGAGGTAACTCTCACCATTGCCGACATTTAGTCAGTGGGCATTTCCTGTGGGCCAGGCTGGGCTGGCTGCTTTATTTCATTAATCCTCACCCCTCTGAGGTCAGTGCTGTTATGTCCCCATTTCACAGATGAGAAACTGAGACACAGAGAGATTAAATACCTTACCCAGGGATCATATTGACAACGGCAACTCGAAATGCTACATGGAAAGTTTGGGGGGGCAGTGAGTTTATGCTAATGAAAGAGGAACTATTCAGAAAAGCAGGGTGAGAATGGCTGCACAACTTGAAGAATGTAACCAACGTCACTGAATTGTACATGCAGAAATCGTTGAATTGGTATATGGTTTACTGTGTATATTTCCAACAACAAATAAATTCTTTCAAAAAAAAACAAAACTTACCAGGGCCTGGCAGCAAGAAGGCAGAGATGGGTACCACTGGCCACAGTTCATAGCTGAGGACTCTGAGGCTGTTTCCTAATATCAAAACCAAATTTCATCTCCGAAGCAAGGCTCTTGGCTAGCTGTGGCATTTCAGTCACCACTGTAGACTGCAGATAAAGGGATGGCGGAAAACGTTCTCCCCCAACACAAGCAGGCCTGGCTCTGCCCACAGGGAGCCCACTACCTGGGGGGCAAACAAGGAAGGGGGACAAACAATTGCAGGATTATGTGGTTGGTGGTATGGGAGCTGCTGGTTCTACTCCCCAGAAAGACAGCTCCATTCAACCCCAATGATGACAGAGGAACAGGCAGGTGGGGAGGGGTGGGCAAGAATCCATCCCTCTGTGAGCCTGTTCTCCACAAGCTCAGAAAGGGTGAGAAAGGGAGAGACTGGCTATTGCGGTTCAAATCAGCGCTGCTAACATTTTCTATGGATGATAATAACATAGTTGATGTTTATTGAACACTTACTCTGCACTAGCCTTTCAACACATATCTCATTAACTCCTCACAATAAGCTATCTCCACTTTATGAAGACCGTTGTGGCTCAGAGGGGTTAAGTAACCTACCCAAGGTCGCACAGCTGGTAAGTGGACTAGAACCCAGCTCTTTCCAATTCCAAGGCTCATGGTCTTAACCACTGCATTATACGTAGAACAACTAACAAAGGCATGGCCAACTCCTAGGGGTGTCTGCATTTAGCTGTATACAAGCCATTACAGATATAACTTAATGGTGGAATTTCATGTATCAACACCCAGAACTCACAACTGCACTTACATAATGTTCTGTTTTTATTTGTACACAGTCTCGTTTGAGCCTCACAGGAGGCCTTTGAAGGTGACATCACTCTTTCTATTTGACAAGTAGGGCAACCGAGAGCCACATTCCTGACAGTCTCAAAGAGAGCTAACTGTGAGCTGGGACTTGATCCCCAGGCGCCTAACTGTAGCCCAGGGTGCAGCCTGGGGGTTCACTGACCTGCCTATTTCTGCCGTTTGCAACTAGAGGCTTGCTCTGAATTCCGCCACAGGGACAGGTCAGCACTCCCAGCCCATACGACCACTGTTACTCCGAAAGGAGCTCCGGTGGCACAATGGTTAAGAGCTGGGCTGCCAACTCAGAGGTTGGCAGTTCAATCCCAACCAGCAGCTCCGCAGGAGTCAAAAATCAACTCGACGCCACCCAGCAACAACAAAGTTCTGGCCATAATTGCAAATCTGTAACCGCCACGTGCAGACCAGGTGGGCGACTCCTGGCTAAACGCAGCCTGTGATCCCACCTTTTCTGCGGTGGAAACCCAGGCCCCTTTGAGAAGCTCTTTCTTCTGTGGATATGGGGGCACTTCAAAGCCAAAGGCTCAGGGCAAATTTGTTCTAACCTGACAGCTGGGCAGATGAGGAGCCTGGGGGGAGGAGGGGTGGAGGAAGGGGTGAAACCGAAGGTGTAATGTCCATGTTTATTTTGTACCCCTTTGTAACTGCTGCACTTGTAAGCCATGCAAATGCCTTGCTTGCATGATTTTTAACTTCTTAATAAAAGAAAACGAACAGCCCAAAAGTCATCAGCCTCATTAACAATTAAAAAAAAAAACAAAACACAGTTGCCAGCAAGTGGACACTGACTCATGGTAGCCCCATGGGTGTCAGAGCAGAACTGTGCTCCATAGGATTTTCAGCGGCTGATTTGTTGGAAGTATGTCACCAGGCCTTTCTTCCAAGGCACCTCCAGGTAGACTCAAACCTCCAACCTTTTGGTTAGCCACTGAGTGTGTTAACAGTTTGCACCAACCAGGGAATCCCATTAATAAGTAAGGAAAAGGGAATAATAAAAAGAAGTTTTTGTCTACCTGTTTGGCAAAGATTTAAAAGATAGATAATACCCAGAGTTGGCTGGGGAGTGTATGAAGAAACAGACACTCCAGAAATATTGGTGGGAAAGAAGTTGGCAAAACCCTTTTTGAGAGCCAAAATGGCAATATAGGCTGAATGTAAAATATTGATACCCTTTGACCCAGTAATTCTACATCTGACAAACATTCATATACACCGTGATACCTGCGCAAAGATGTTCATTGCAGTGATGTTTATAACTGGAAAATGAGGCAATACCCAAATATTGATCATTGCGGAATTTGCTAAATTAATTCAATGGAGTATTATATGGTTATGAAGAAGAATGTGGTAAACGTCCATGTACTTGAAACATGGCTAAGAAACACTCTTTATTAAGAAGCAAACCACCACGAAACAGTGTGTATGGAGTAACTGTACTTTGTTTAAAATGTGTGTGTGTCTGTGGAGATATACACACAGACATAAATATATACACACGTATATACATATTTGTATTTATTTATGTTCTCATGTAAAAAACCTGAACTTAAGTACATCAGATACTGTTAATTTTTACCATTTTAGGGAAGGGTCACAGGCATAAAGAATTTTCTGCTCTTTATGTTGCTATGTTCGAAAATTTTTACTATGCCTACTTTTATTTGTATAAGTAGAAGAAAAACATGGATGATAAATAAATCACAAATTTTTAAAAAACAGAAAAAAAGAGGGTAGGGTTTGTGAAACCAGAGAGTAGGGGAAGGTATTCTGAGCAGGAGGAAGGCGAGGGGGCCGCAGGGACCACAGGGACACCTGGGTGGGGGGCAGTGGGGCGCCCACGAATCCACACATTCCTGAGGACCCCTGGCTGTTGGGGACTCCCTGAGGTGTCTTAGGCATGCTTCTGCCCTCAAGTCTAGTAGGGGAGATAACCTGCCCCAGGGACGGGGGTGGGGTGGGGTGGGGGGCAGGGCAGGGCTCAGCTCTGGTCCTGGTTCTACTGCAGTGGAGTTCCCAGGTAGGAAGCCAGGGACAGATAGGGGTCGGGGACCGAAGCTCTTAGAGACCCCTCTTGCTCTCCCTCAGCCCTGTGAAATAGGCTGTGGTTCCCCCTTCTACAGGTGGAGAGCCTGAGGCTCCAAGGGTCTCAGGCACCCAGCCGGCACACAGAGCCACAGCTGCCTGCCACTGGCCATCTCTGGAGGGCTCACAGGGGAGGGGGTGTGAGCCAGCCCCCCTGAATGGGCAGAAGGGTCGGAAGTACCCACCTGAAGAAGGGCTGGGACCAGAAGAGATGAACTTAGGGCTTAGAGTTTTAGAACTAGGAAGACATTCCAAGCACAGAGACAGACTGGAGAAGGGAAGACACACTGGGGGCAGGGAGGAAATCTGGTGGGCTGGGGAGGAGCAGTGCAGGGCAGATGAGGGGAGAGCAGGCCCAGGTGGAGGAGAGAAGGACCTTAGGGCCAACTTGGTCATTGCAATGGGTTCTGGGAAAAGCAGTTCTCCAGGTTATCCCAGGCCCTCAAGTCCAAACCTCTGAGGGTGGGTCTGAAAGCCTCCATTTTAACCCAATTCTCCCAGTGTTGTCAGGCACACTGAAGTTTGAGAACCAATGGTATAAAAATGGCTTGCAGGTGTCAGACCTTGTCTAACTTCACAAGGGGGGAGAATCGCCACCATTATCAATCCAAAGCTGATTCTTACGAGGTGGACGTAAAACGTATCTCCATCCTCCAACTGTTTTACCAATCCTGACACCCGCCGTCCCTCCCACAGCATTCACTGCTTCTCTGCTGCAGTCCATGATTTGTTGCAATGGCCTCCCGGAACTCACAGACTATACTTGCAGTTCTGGGGTTTATTAATGAAGTAACAGGTTACAATTTAGGATCAGGATCAGGAAGCACGTAAGCAAAGTCTCCCTTCTTCGGTGCAGGACGGCTCTCTCAGCTCCTTTCGACTATGCAGGGCTCCTCTTGGCCTCCTGAGCACAGGCTCCTCTTGGCCTACTGAGGACAGGCCTCTCTCGGCCCCCTGAGGACAGACTCCGCTCAGCCCCCTCGGGACAGGCTCCTCTCACTGCCCTCGGTTTGGCCTCTCCCCTGCTTGGGCAAGTGTTACAAAGCTCTTTTAGCTCTGCCGATAAGTGCCTGGAAGCACCCTGCTCCACCTGCAAGCCTCCAACCTGAAGGCGCTTAGCTCTCTCACTCAGTGAGTCAGCACACCAATGTAGCCACCTCACTTGGTGGTCCTGGAAGCCCCCCAAACCATCTTGCCTTGGTCTCCT
The DNA here is from genome assembly GCF_024166365.1 of Elephas maximus indicus. NCBI lineage: Eukaryota > Metazoa > Chordata > Mammalia > Proboscidea > Elephantidae > Elephas > Elephas maximus. Next base: position 59,994,848 of record NC_064831.1, on the reverse strand, counting down.
GGTTCAGCTGCTATCATTTCATCATTTCTCTACAGCACTTGCCGCCACTTCTCACTGTCTCATGTCTTTTCCAGCGTTACAGCTTTCTGTCTCCTGGATCTGGATGGTTCTCAGCTTAGGGACTATAGGTCCAGAGGATACACTTCACTTCTGGCTCTTTTTCTTCTTGGTGGTAGTGAAGTCCCCTTTCCGCTCTGGAATTGGCTCTCTTTTAAGCCTAGCAGGATGGCAAAACCGACCAATCTCCTTGTTAGGGCTCCAAAAACTTATTTGCATGGTTCCATCCCCACAAGTCCTTCTTCTTAGCCTGTCTCGGTCTGGAAGCTCTGCTGAAACCTGTTCACCATAGGTGACCCTGCTGGTATTTGCAATACTGGTGGCATAGTTTCCAGCATCACAGCAACACACAGGCCACCACAGTATGACAAACTGACAGAGGAGGAGTAGTACAGAGTAATTGTGCCAAAAAGAATTGGTCCACATTTAACCATTTCAGGAAGTAGTGTATGATCTAGAATAGATGGTTCTGAAAGAAGAAGCCCAAGCTGCACTACAGGCTTCAGGAACTGATGGAATACCAACTGAGATGTTTCAACAAATGCACGCAACACTGGAAGCACTCGCTTGTCTACGCCGAGAAATTCAGAGGACAACTGCCCAGCCAACCAACAGGAAGAAACCCGTATTTGTGCCTATTCCAAAGAAAGCGATCCAACAGAATACAGACATTATTGAACAATATCATTAATATCATATGCAAGTTAAATTTTGCTGAAGATCTTTCAAAAGCAGCAGTAAATCAATGGGAAACTGCCAGAAATTCAAGCCAGATTCAGAAGAGGACGTGGAAGGAGGAATACCGCCGCTGATGTCGGGTGGATCCTGGCTTAAAGCAGAGAATAACAGAAAGATCTTTCCTTGTGTTTTATTGATTGTGCAAATGCTTTTGACTGTGTGGATCATGACAAATTGCGAATAACATTGCAAAGACTGGGAGTTCCAGAACTTCATTGTACTCATGAGGAACCTGTACATGGGCCAAGAGGCAGTCATTCAAACAGAACAAGGGGATTTTGTGTGGTTTAAAATCAGGAAGGGTATGCATCAGGGTTGTATCTTTTCACCACAGTGATTCAAGCTGTATGTTGGGCAAATAATCTGAGAAATTAGACTCTATGAAGAAGAAAGCAGCATCAGGATTGGAGGAAGACTCATTTACAACCTGTGATATGTAGATGACACAACCCTGCTTGCTGAAAGTGAAGACGACTTGAGGCACTTACTGATGAAGATTAAAGACTACAGCCTTCAGTATGGGTTACACCTCAACATAAATAAAAATCCTCACAACCGGGCCAATAAGCAACATCATGATAAATGGAGAAAAAAATGATGTCAAGGATTTCATTTTACTTGGATCTACAATCAATGCCCAAATGACGTGTTGCACTGGGCAAATCTGCAGCAAAAGACTACTTTAGAGTGTTGAAAAGCAAAGATGTCACTTTGAAGACAAAGGTGCACCTGACCCAAGCCATAGTATTTTCAATCGCCTCATGCATGCAAAAGCTGGACAATGAATGTCAAAGAACAGAGAAGAATTGATGCCTTTGAAATATGGTATTGGCGAAGAATACTGAATATACCATGGGCTGCCAGAAGAACGAAAAAATCTGTCTTGGAAGAAGCATAGCCTGAATGTTCCTTACAAGCAATGATGGAGAGACTTCGTCTCACATACTTTGAACAAATTATCAGGAGGGACCAGTCCCAGGAGAAGGACATCATGCTTGGTAAAGTAGAGGGTCAGCCAAAAAGAGAAAGGCCCTTGACAAGGTGGATTGATACAGTGGCTGCAACAATGGGCTCAAACATAGAAATGATTGTGAGGATGGTATAGGACCAGGCAGTGTTTCATTCTGTTGTACCTAGGGTCCCTATGAGTCAGAACTGAGTCAATAGCACCTAAAAGCAATAACAATAACCCCCACAGGGGTTACTGGCATTCTTAGCAGGCCATCCAATCCCCTTGGTGGGCCACAAACACCTTATTTTCAAAGTCCCACCCAATTATTTTGTGGGAGTCACAAAGAGTATGACTAGAATGGCCATATCAAGTTATTCACTGCACCACAAATGGTTTAGAGATTATCAAGTCCACTCCTTTATCTTAAAATGGGGAAACTAAGTCACAGAGAGGCTGAGACATTTGCCCAAGATCACACAGCCAATGAGTGGCAGAGCTGAGCTAGAAGCCAGGGGTTCTGCCTCCTGGAGTGTCCTGGGCTCTGTATTTTTCCATCCTTTCACTCTGAAATAGGGCCTAGAGAGGCTGTGGACCCCCCAAGGCGGAGCACACAAGACCCCCCCAAGCATCCCAGGTCTCTTCCCTGCCATTTCTCCAGCTCAGCTCCCATTGTGGCTCAGCTCCCTGTCCAAACACAGTGAACATGGGGTTTTTTAAACTTAAATCAAACCAAACCAAACCCATTGCCATCAAGTCGATTCCAACTCATAAACAACAACAACAACAACAACAAAAGAAACTCGTTGCCATCGAGTCGATTCCAACTCATAGAGACCTTATATTTCTCCTTGGTTTCCCTTAAATTAATTTTCTTAAATGAACCTAGAATCCGTTTTGTTAGAAATGTTAGCTGGTTAAGTCTGCGTCTTCTCAATCAGCCCCGAGTTTTCTCTCAGCCAAGTCAGGCCCCTGGTCCCTCTTCTCAGCTGTTGGTCTAACATCAATGATGGTGGTGGGGGGTGGGTGACGTACAGCCCAAAGCCAGCCATCCTCTACAGGGCCTCTCCCCACAGTGAGGCCACTCCAGCTTGCTTCCTGGGAGGCACAGGTAATGTTGTGGGCTCTGCTGGGCCCCTCAAGGGCTGGGGAATGCCCTGGACTTCCCCCTTCTCTCTGTTTTGGCACCCTGCTGGGCCACCCAGAGTGCCTCCTCCCAGAGCACAGGCCTGCTGTGATCACTGGGTGGAGGACAGGGAGAAGGGTGTGATTCCCCTAAGCCTGTCTGAGGGTCAGGGCTATCATCACCTGTTCATCTGTGGTACTGAGCAGGTCAGTCGATGACACAAGGATTGGCAGTTCACTGAGTGACGCAATGAAAGACAGGCCTGGTGATCTACTTCCGTAAGATTACAGCCAAGAAAACCCTGTGGTGCAGTTCTACTCTGTAACACATCGGTTGCCGTGAGTCAGAATTGGCAAGGGGTTGGTACTAAAAAAAAAAAAAAAATTTTTTTCTTTTTTTTTGGTACTGAGCCAGGTTAGAGAGGCAAGGACCTATCCCCCCACCCCCAACCCAGGGAACCAATACCAGCAATCCACTCAATTGCTCCCATCTCATTATTTTCTGCTTTTCATCTAGGACCACCCCCAATTCTGGAAAGACTCCATCTCCTCTGAGTTGGGGGATCAAAAACCTCTCAGCAAGCGCTCCCTCAAACATGTTGTTTATGGCATTTGAAGCTCCACAAGCAGAGGGCCTGTCTCTGTCAGGTTCTGGCACTGCAGCCACAAGGCCTCACAGCAGGGGTCTGTCTACCCGGAGGACAAGGTGGCACCTGGGCAGAAAGAGATGGGGAAACACATAGGAACCAAGGCTTCACAGAGGCCACTTCCTCCTGTCTCCACGACACTCCTGACCATGCTGGCTCCAGGGGGAGCTGCCTACTCCTCTCTGCCTTGTCTCTGGGCTTCTCCGGGACCACCTCCAGGAGCTTCTAGATTGCCCTGAGGACCGCCTGTTCGGAGCTCCTGGAGGTCTGAGCCCTGCAACAGGTACAACTCTGCAGTATGCTCACTTTGTTATTGTACCTGTTTCACGTTAACAGGATGACTGAAGTGTGGGTGTGTGTGTCCTAGCTCGATGCTTCCTTATTGCCCCAGTGCCTAGCAAGGTGTCACCATTGTTGGCTGTGCAATAATGGAATCCCCCAGCCATGAGATCAGGGCCAGGCCTGGGATCTGGACCCTGACTCACTATGTGACTGGGGTGGCATTAGTCCCTCCTCTGGCCTCAGTTTCCTAGTCTGTAAAATTGGGAAGACTGTTGTTGGTTGCCATTGAGTCAATTACAACTCAAGGTGACCCCATGTGTGCAGGTAGAACTGTGCTCCACAGGGTTTTTATGGCTGTGACCATTTGGAAGCAGATAGGCCTTTCTTCTGATGTGCCTCTGGGTGGGTCCGAACTGCCAACCTTTCAGATAGTAGTTGAGTGCTTAACTGTTTCAGCCACCCAGGGACTCCAGTTAGGACGGTAGACCCTATCTATGTTCTGAAGGTCCCTCCAAAGCATGTCATTAATCTAAACCCAACCCCAGGACTGCACTCATCCTAAAACCCTGTTCCCCAACAACCCCCGGCTCTGTGCTAGGCAATTGAGGATTCAATAAATATTTAGCTGATTGATGTAAGCAAAGCATAAAAGCCACTGAAAGGGACGTTAAGCTTCCAAGAAACGCTGGAACCGGCCACAGTATCTCTCTCTCGTGAATTCTCTCAGAGGGCAGAAAGCATAAATAAAGTCGGCAGCCGATTTTTTCTCTCCTCTTTAAAGTCAAAGACCCATAAATCATGCATGTGCAAATTCATTTCATAATTAACATCACTGGGTATACGTCTGTGAAAGTTGTGCTTCAGCTGGGTGAGATGTTCTGCTAATTAAAGGCTTATTTTGTGATGGGAATCATTTTGTGGGAGCAACTTCACAGGCGCCTGTTTAGTGTTTTTTTTTTTTTTTTTTAATGACCCATAGGCTCTGCAAAGCAGACAGCGGATGGGGCAAAGCAGCTCACGGCTTATTAGACAGCAACACTGCGCTCACGCCGCGCCTCTGTTTTCCCTCGCAGCCAGTGGTGAGTGGAATCCCAGAGTCACAAAGAAGCCATGCCGAGGGGGCTGGAGCGGGGAGTGAACCTGTGGGCTTCTGAGAGGGAACCAGATCTGCCCAGGGCCTCCCAGGAGAGCAGCAGAACCCAGTCTGAGAACCTCGTTTCTCCATAGTCCCCACACCTTCCTGCGCCCTCCCCTGCCCCACGTGGCACCCACCCAGGTGCCCCTGGCCATCCCGGGAGCCCCAGATTCCATCGCTGTGCTTGCCTCCCGGTGAAGGAGCACTCAGTAGGTAAGCCTACTCACTGCTTTGCTGAGCACCCACTGGAAGCAAGAAAATTGGAAAGAGACAGCTGGGACGGAGTCTTAACTATTTTAATAATGTTTGGTACCACGGCTGTTGCCGGGAGATTAGCAGGGAGGTGTAACGGTGTGTAATTTTTCCTAAGAATTCCATTAACAAAATCAAATGGGCAGGGGGAGGTGGGGGGGGGAAGCTTCCTGGAGGCTTCATTGGGAAGGGGTTTCTGGGCTCAGAATCTCAGTAAAAGCTCTTGGGTACGAATTCCAGGGTCCCTCAGGCCTACCCCTGCTTATCATCCAAGTGAGGCAGACCTCATCCACCACACCAGACCGAGTAAAGAGTACAGGGAGCCCTGGGTTCAAATCCCTGTGTTGCTGCTTCCTTGCTGTGTGGCTATAGGCAAGTGACTTAACCTCTCTGAGCATCAGCGTTCTTACCTGTAACTTGAGATAACTGTGCAGGGCTGTTCTGAGGATCAGAGATGACGTGTTATGAAGTGTGGAGCACAGCGGTACTGCAGAGAAGACCCCAATAAATTGCTTTTATTGAAGCCACTCATTGGTTAACTTCTCAGATGTCCACTGTCAGCCCCATCTAAACCTGTGCTACCCACCTCCCATCCCTCAGCTTGTACATCTGAGGCATTCTGTCCTCATGCCAGGCCAGGGCTGGGTGCCGAGGAGAATGCCAGAGAAGAGAGACACCATCCCAGCCCTCCAGTGGTAATGGAGAGTTGGGAGGTCAGATATTTATGTCCTCTCCTCTCCAGCCAGGCTGCATATTTAAGATGCTACAGAGTACAGTCCCAGGAAGCATCTCACCAATCTATCTCAAATACCCTGGGAGAAAGGGGCTTTTATGCCCACTTTACAGATGAGGAAACCGAGGCTCAGAGAGGTTGTCACATGCCTTAGGCTGGACAACCAGTCAGTAGCAAAGTTAAAAATGGACCCCAGATTCAAAATCTCACCTTCTTTCCCCAACACCCCTTACCTGTGTCTGTTCTGTCCAGTTTCATTTGTTCTTATTTTCTAATTTTCATTTGATTTCACCTTGCAGGATCATTAGACTATAAGCTCTTTGAGGACAGACATTTACTACACCTTCTCTCCATCCTCCGTGAGACTCGGCACATAGTAGGTGCTCAAGTAAGATTTACAGAACCAACGGACAGAGACCCTCCGAGACACCGTTTCCTTTGTAACTCCAGACTCCCTAAGAGTCATCCCTTTCCCTGGTACTCCAGTCTTCTCTCTCTCTCTGTCATACACACACACACACACACACACACACACACACGCACGCACACACACGTCGGGCTTGCGAAATCTAATAACAACCCGTTTAAAAACATACTAAAAACAGAAAATTTATGTAGCATGACCCAAATTGAATTATACATTACAGCACTATAATTGATTTTTTAGAAGAGAGATTAAATTTATTTTATGCCTCACTAACTAACAGCTAGCTTTACCTAATTGCCTGGAGAGCGGAGTTAGTATGATTCATTAAACTCCATACATGCTTGGCTACACTGTGCCCTGAGTAAAGCTTCTCTGCTCGCGGCAATTAAAGAGGAGGAAACCCAAGGCCTCGACAGTAATTGACGAGAACAATGCAGCCTCAAGTTTGCTGTGGGTGTTGTATTAAGTTCTTCCAGCAACACACAGATCCTGTGTATTCTGGTTAAGCAACTCCAACAAATCAGAGACAAATGAATACTTGCCGTCACTCACTCTCTCTCTTTTTTTCAAAACTCTACTGTGACGGAGAGGGGAGGAAGAAAAGAAAGAGAGGGGGAAAGGCAAAATGTAAGCCTTGTCTCCATTTAATTACATCAATCATGACAGTGTTTTAAAAAAAAAAAAACTCACCGTTATTTGACAGCCAGCAGGCAAAGTCAGCCAGCCTAACAAAGAGTGAGTTTGGGTGGAAACAGGGAGCATTCAGTAATTATATACACATTATCCAAAAAGGTAGCAATTTAGAGAAACTGAAAAAAAAGGCTAATTTTTTGATAGCAAGAGAAAATTAGAACTCTCTGAACCATTTATTTATTAATTATTATTAATAAGAAGGAACATTTCCAAGTGGCAGGCATTCAAATAGTAAATGTGATTCCCTTTATGGGTGCCGGTGCCCGTCTGGGTGTGTTTCTGTGTTTGCTAGACAGCACACACACAGCCATGTCGTCCACATTGCAAGCCACACTCCGAGGTTTCACACTTGCTCCCAGGACCAACGAGATGGCTGTTTTGATGGTCTGTCTGTAAAATAGATTAAATTGCTCTGCCGGTATCACACTTGAAGTTGTAGGCTTTTGCAGTTATGGAAACAGAGGAAGAAATGGTCTCATCCCTTAATCAAATCTCTGGGGCTCCCATGCCTCTGTTCCGGTGGCTAGGGCAACTCGAAGTGAGCCCTGGTGGTGCAGTGGTTAAAGCACTAACCAAAGGGTCGGTGGTACATATAAACAGCTGATATTTGACAAAGGCCCAAAGTCAGTCAAATGGGGAAAAGACAGTCTTTTTTTTTTTTTTTTTTAGCAAATGGTGCTGGCATAACTGGATATCCATCTGCAAAAAAATGAAACAAGACCCATACCTCACACCATGCACAAAAACTAACTCAAAATGGGTCAAAGACCTAAATATAAAATCTAAAATGATAAAGATCATGGAAGAAAAAATAGGGACAATGCTAGAAGCCCTAATACATGGCATAAACAGTATACAAAACATTACTAACAATGCAGAAGAGAAACTAGATAACTGGGAGCTCCTAAAAATCAAACACCTATGCTCATCCAAAGACTTCACCAAAAGAGTAAAAAGATTACGTACTGACGGGGAAAAAGTTTTTAGCTATGACATTTCTGATCAGCGTCTGATCTCTAACACACATGACACTGCAAAAATTCAGCTACAGAAAGACAACCCAATTAAAAAATGGGCAAAGGATACGAACAGGCACTTCACTAAAGAAGACATTCAGGCGGCAAACAGATACATGAGGAAATGCTCACAATCATTAGCCATTAGAGAAATGCAAATCAAAACTACATTGAGATTCCATCTCACTCCAACAAAGCTGGCATTAATCCAAAAAACACAAAACAATAAATGTTGGAGAGGTTGTGGAGTGACTGGAACACTTATACGCTGCTGGTGGGAATGTCAGATGGTACAACCACTTTGGAAATCGATTTGGTGCTTCCTTAAAAAGCTAGAAATAGAACTACCATATGATCCAGCAACCCCACTCCTTGGAATGTATCCTAGAGACATAAGAGCCTTTACAGGAATAGATATATGCACACCCATGTTCATTGCAACACTGTTTACAATAGCAAAAAGATGGAAGCAACCAAGGTGCCCATCAACGGATGAATGGGAATAAATCATGGTATATTCACACAATGGAAGACCATGCATCAATAAGGAACAATGATGAATCCATGAAACGTTTCATAACATGAAGGAATCTGGAAGGCATTATGCTGAGTGAAATTTATTAAGTTGCAAAAGGACAAATATTGTATAAGACCACTATTCTAAGAACTCAAAAAATAGTTTAAACAGAGAAGAAAATATTCTTTGATGGTTACGAGAGCAGAAAGGGAGGGAAGGAGAGGGATTTTCACTAATTAGATAGTAGATAAGAACTATTTTAGGTGAGGGGAAAGACAGCACACAATACAGGAGAGGTCAGCACAGCTGGACTAAACCAAAAGCAAAGAAGTTTCCTGAATAAACAGAATGCTTCCAAGGCCAGTGTAGCAGGGGCAGGGGTTTGGGGACCATGGTTTCCAGGGACATCTAAGTCAATTGGCATAGTAAAATCTATTAAGAAAACATTGTGCATCTCACTTTGGAGAGTGGCGTCTGGGGTCTTAAACGGCTAGCAAGCAGCCACCTAAGATGCATCAAATGGTCTCAACCCACTTGGAGCAAAGGAGAATGAAGAACACCTAAGACACAAGGTAATTATGAGCCCAAGAGACAGAAAGGGCCGCATAAACCAGAGACTACTACATCAGCCTGAGACCTGAAGAAGTAGATGGTGCCCCGCTACAACCGATGATTGCCCTGACAGGGAACACAACAGAGAACCCCTGAGGGAGCAAGAGAGCAGTGGGATAAGCAGACCCCAAATTCTTGTGAAAAGATCAGACTTAATGGTCCAACTGAGAATAGAAGGACCCCAGAGGTCATGGTCCCCAGACCTTCTGTTAACCCCAGACAGGAACCATCCCCGAGGCCAACTCTTCAGACAGGGATTGGACTGGGCTATGGGATAGAAAATGATACTGGTGAAGAGTGAGCTTCTCAGATCAGGTAGACACATGAAGACTATGTGGGCAGCTCCTGTCTGGAAAAGAGATGAGAGGGCAGAAGGGGGCAGAAGCTGGTCAAATGGACATGAAAAGAGAGAATGGAGGGAAGGAATGTGCTGTCTCATTAGAGGGAGAGCAACTAGGAGTATATAGCAAGGTGTATATTAAGTTTTTGTGTGAGAGACTGACTTGATTTGTAAACTTGCACTTAAAGCACAATCAAAATTAAAAAAAAAAAAAGGTCGGTGGTTCAAACCTACCAGCTGCTACTTGGTAGAAAGATACCGCAGTCTGCTTCCATAAAGATTTACAGCCTTGGAAACACCATGGGCATTTGTACTCTGTCCTGCTGTTGTTGCTAGGTGCCCTGGAGCCTGTTCCAACTCATACAGACTGTTCATACAACAGAAGGAAATGATGTCCAGTCTTGTGCCATTCTCACAACCATTGTTATGCACGAGCCCATTGTTGCAGCCACTGTGTCAATCCATCTCCTTGAGGGTCTTCCTCTTTTTCACTGACCCCCTGCTTTTCTAAGCGTGATGTCATTTTTCAGGGACTGGTTCTTTCTGATAACATGTCCAAAGTATGTGAGACGAAGCCTCACCATCCTCGCTTCTGAGAAGCACTCTGGCTATGCTTCTTCCAAGACAGATTTGTTCATTCTTCTGCTGGTCCATGGTATATTCAATATTCTTCACCAATGCCATAATTCAAAGACATCAATTCTTCTTTGTTCTTCCTTATTCATTGTCCAGCTTTTGCGTGCAGATGAGATGATTGAAAATGCCATGGCTTCGGTCAGGCGCACCTTAGTCCTCAAGGTGACATCTTTGCTTTTTAACACTTTAAAGAGGTCTTTTGCAGCAGATTGGCCCAGTGCAACAAACAGATCATTTGATTTCTTGACTACCGCGAGTGTTGATTGTGGATCCAAGTATAATGAAATCCTTGACAACTTCAATCTTTTTTCCGTTTATCATGATGTTTCTTACTGGTCCAGTTGGGAGCTGAGCAAGCCCTTAAAGAGCTTTTATCCCAGAGGTTTGCAAACTGAGTTCCCACCCAGGAGCCCCTCCGTGGGAGGTAAAGGGAATACACAGTGTGGCCCTGCTCATGGAAAGTTCCAGCGGCGTTGATGTCATGAGGCTTCTGCTTTGGGGGAGTTTTCAAAGCTCTCTGCTGCTGACTGCGCCTTGGCAGCCACTGCTCTGCTCCAGCCCTGCTAGTTTAAAAAAAAAAAGCCAGTTTACAGGCTGCAAAACCTAGTGCAGAGAGGTTTTAAGTGACTGGCTCAAGGCCATGAAGCTGGCTGGATGCAGGATCAAGACTTGAACTCAAGCTCCTGATAGGACTCCAGTTCTTTTCTGTTCCAGGGCATTACAATGCACCCCCAAAATCCTAGTGGGTCCCCACTAGAGTAGCAGCCCAACATGCTCTTATACTTGACACCCCTTCTTAGGATGTGTAGCGGGGGGCAGGGAAGACCAATTTCTTTATCTCCTGCTTTCAAGGTCTCTGGGGATCCCCCCACCCCACGCCCACAGTACCCACAAGTATTAGGGGCTGGGATCTGCTTTTTAAATTGCTCCCAGGGATGATTCCTGGCAAAGCTGGAGTTCACTTCATGAAGGATTTTCCTCACAATAAAGGCAAAAAGCTTGGTGTACCTGGGGACCCCAGCTTTGCCCCACCCCTCTCCTCAGGCCCAGACCCCAGCAAAGCCCAGGCTGAAGGCAGCAAGTGTGAGCATGGGCGTGACCCGCAGGTGCCCCACCCTCTGACACCGTTGATGCTTGGTTCTCGCCAGGCTCTGTGCTAGACACTGGGCCCTTGTTCCTTGGACCCACACAGCCCTGCGGTGAGCCCTCTCAGGGGCTGAAGCTCAGAGAGCAAAGTTCCTGCCCCAACAGAGACCTAGATAGCTGTAAAAGCTTGATTCGAACCTGGGTCCATCTGACCCAAACAAAGCTTGAAGGCTTTCCCTTAAGACACCCCATGGAATGGATCCACAGTTTCCCTGGAACTGGTGTCCAGAAGTCTAGCCTCAACCAACTCAATCACCCAAGTTGTTCTGAGGCCCTCACAGGGTTTGAGCCTGTGTCTGAGGAAGGCCTGGCCCCTGCCCCCAGGAAGCCTCTTGTCTAGTTGGGAAAGCAAGCCTAACGCCATGGGGGCTCTTCACCCCTGCTTATGCCCTCCTAAACACCCTTCCCCAACAAGTCATAAGTGACCCCAGCCCACTGACTGTCCCCTCCTAGCCCGGAAGCTGCCTGTCTGATATGTTATCAGAGAAGGGGCTTTGTCCTGAAAATGTGTGTATAGAGGGGGACTCCAAGGGGAGAAAAACCTCCCCAAGTCAGCACTTGTGGAGCCTGAGGGTCACGCCTCTGCAGGGCAGCCCCCGAGAATACAAGGCACAGCCCCTCACTGTGAACAAGCTTGTGGTCCAGGGGCCTTGAGCTGATGGCTAGAGTCTTGCCCACCAGTGCTGGGGAGCAGATGGAGCAGTACACGGGAAGCCCTAAGTCAGGGGTCGGAGACTCAGTCTCATGCCTTCTTTGCCATTGTCTCTTGATATATCACTTTTCCTCTCCGAAACTCAAGTTCTCACATGTATAAACAGAAAGGTAGAATAAGGTAAGAGCTGCTAACTGAAAGCTGGGTGGTTCAGACCCACCAGCTGCTTAGCGTAAAGATTACAGCCCTGGAAACTCTATGGGGCAGTTCTTTTCTGTCCTATAGGATTGCTACTGAGTCAAAATCTACTCGATGGCAGTGGTTTTTAAGGTCTAGCTCAAAAACTGTTAAAGGTATGTGAACTTCCTACTTTTGCCCCCACCCCACAAAGAGAGGGCAAGCCTATAGTTCCCCTGTTGTTGCTAGCTGCCATTGACTTTGTCCCTGGTTCATGGGAACCCCATGAACAGCAGGGTGATCCATATAGTTTTTATTGGTTGGTTTTTTCAAAGTTGATTGCCCGGCCTTTCTTCCTAGTCTATCTTAGTCTGGAAGTTCCTCTCTTTTTCAGCATCATAGCAACACGCCAGTCCCCACTGACAGACAGCTGGTGTTTCTGCATGAGGTGTATTGGACAGGACTTGAACTGGGGTCTCCCACATGGAAGACAAGAAGTCTACTACTGAACCCCTGCAGAGGCCGTATTTGGTCATGTGGCTATAAACTGACCCCACTTCCTCCATTCTGCCTGCCTCCCAAATGATCCAGGGCTGAGGAGGGATTGTTGGTCCATATGGGGGTGTCAGGAAAGCCGGATTACCACATTTCTGAACCACCTTAGCCTTCAGGTTTACACAAACAGAGCTAATTGATTCTTGGCATCCCAGCCTGACCTTCTACCTCAAACCTTGATAAACGAGTGTGTTTGTATTTCACAAGGCTCAGCCCTTCACAACTGAGGGCTGGCTGGGTCCACACACTTCTGCAAACAGCTCATTCATCTCTGTCCCTGTCAACCATAGGCAGAGAATATCATTGCAAGGTGTCTCGGTGGGAAGGGCGGGAGGGCGGTGCAGAGTCACCCATGGCTTGGTATGGACCTGCCCACATAGCATGCCTTGATGCCCAAATTGCAGCCACCCTGGCCACTGAGACAACCAGCTGGATCAAAGAGCCAGCACAGAGCCCTGGCCAAGGTCCAGCTTCAGATTCTGTCCGACCTGGGTATGGGACCCTGGGAAAGTCATTTCACCGCTCTGTGCTGTCATTTTCTCCCCAAGTCTGGACACATTGAGAATAAAAACAACTACTTGACAGTGTTTTTTTGAAGATTACATAACACAATGCATTTCAAATGTCTAAATTATTAGCTGTTTTTAACATTGCTTTTAGGTGCCATGGAGTTGGCTCTGACTCATAACATCCATCTCGCTGAGGGTCTTCCTCTTTTTTGATGACTCTCTACTTTTTAACATTAGTGGTCTTTTTTTTCCCACAACCCTCACTCTCACCCCAGGGAACGTTCAAGAAAGATTGTCAAAGCTACCCGCTGTCCGGTAGCATGAGTCTGTCCATTTAGCATCTTCAAAGGGTCAGAGTTCTCTCCACTTCCAGTTATTTATGCCAGAAGGACCTGAGAAGCACCTTTCCCCGTCACTATCCAAGTCTTACCAGGAAAACACTGCCCTCCTTACCTAAGGGCTCTGCATAAACAATAACTGCCTCAGGGATAGAAACCAGGCCTTTCCTTGTATCTTCCTAAATGCCAGCAGAATTCTGAATTTTAATGTAACTGACATGAGTCAGAATTGACTCATGTCAATTGTTTTTTTTTTTTTAATTCTTAGTTAGGGTGATATCCTTCAAGCCAACCTGGGAGCATCTCAACCTTCCTTAGAAGATGGGGGGCTTCCTTCTCCATGCCCTGGTTCTCTAGGAACGGCCAGCCCACCCAGGAGTTCCTTTAGCTCACTCCCATAGAACCCTGAGGCCCATGACGCAAATCAGGCATGAGGAAACCCTCCAGGTAAGTGCTCTAGGTGACAGAAACTAATATTTAGCCTGCTGAACAGAAGAACATTCTAGAAGTTCCTCAGTTCTTGCCTGGTATGAACATTAGCTGCGATCCAGATGAAAACATCAGAGAAGCCAGCAGGCGGGAACAGACAGAATGGGCAGATGAGAGAGTGGCGCCCTTCATCTCTGTAAAGCCACCCAGGTCCTAGGACCATTTCACACTCCATTTAATCCCCAGAGAAACCCTGTAGAGCAGGTGAGGCACCTCACCGAAAGCCACCTCAACCCAGGTGCCACTGAAAGCCAAGAGTTTTTGGCATTTCCCCTACAGCAAAAGCTGCTCAGGCAAAGAGTGGGGCAGAACATGGCAGGCGGAAGGGCCTTGAAGGCTCCGCGATTGAGCCTCAGTTTCAATGAGAAATCACCTTACATCAGGGCCTTTGTGCCGGAGTGGAGCGCACCTGGAAAGACGCCCTGAATGGGGAGCTTTTCTATGTGAAATCAAGCGATGGTTCAGGCACATTAACGTCGCCAGCACAAAGATCCCTTGGTGGCATACACAAACCGGAATCACTGGTGAATGGGGAAATTTAAGGCATAAATTCCATGTTTCCTGTGCTCAGGCTTGGCATAATTGAAATCCATTCGCTGTCAGAGAGGAGCTCAGGAAAAGTTGAAGGAACATTTAAAGAAAGTCTCAGGAACTACCTCTATTTTGTCCTCCGGTCCTCCGGGGAGCCATGGCAATAAAGATATCTAAATTGGCCCTATTTATATCTTTCTAAAGGCGCCTTCTCCGTTCTGCAGAAACTCCAGCCTAGTAAGTAATGGTTTGGGGGAAACTTGTGGAGGTCTTTGATGACTGCACGGAAACTTGGGGGCGTCTTTTGATAGGGAAAGCAGAGAGGGGGCGAAATGTGAGTAGCTATCAAAAGGGGGTTTTAGTGAACATTTGCTAGCTAATGACTGCATTTAATAGGAACAGCGTTGGGTGTCAATGCAACATGATGATAATTTAATCCATTTGGCTAGGTGTCTGTTGCTTTCGAAGAGGAAAGAAAGAAGGACCTGCAGGAGCAGTTAATCATTCTGTCTTTAGCCAAACTTCATTTAAAATTTCACCATGTTCTCTAAAGTGTGCCAAGGGATGATGTCATGTGCTTCAGTGACTCATTTGTAACCAAATCTAAAACAAACAGGACACCCAGCCTTTTTTTCCCCCCCTCTCTTATTTTAAGTCTATTTCTGGTGATGTGTGATTCAGACAGCCTGATCGAATAAGAATGGTAGTGACTGGTCATTGGGTGCTGATTATATGCCAGGTCCCATTCTAAGCCCTCTTATGACATAGAGATGGTGACGAGCTCCGCTTTACAGATGAGGAAGCTGAGGTCCAGAGAAATTAGGGGACTTGCCCAAAGCGGTCGTAGGCAAAACCAAAAAACTAAGCCAAACCCGTTGCTGTTGAGTCCATTCTGACTCATGGTGACCCCGTGTGTTACCAATTAGAACTGCTCGATAAGGTTTTCTTGGCTGTAATCTTTACAGGGCAGATCGCCAGGCTTTTCTTCCAAGGTGCCACTAGGTGGGTTAGAACTACAAACATTTAGGTTAGCAGTCCAGCACTAACCATTTGCACCACTCAGAGATAAAAAAAAAAAATTTTTTTTTTTTTTTTTAGAGATCTAGGGAGATCTAAACCCAGTTCCTGCTTAACACCACAGTCTCTTTTGTTCACCAGCAAGCTGAGATAGTAAACCCCTACAGAAGACAAAGTAGGCTACTCACCATTCTTTGCTCTGCCCATGAACCCCCCACCCCTTGTTAGCTGTGCCCTGGGAACACCTGAAGGGGAGCTGCTGAGGGAGGCCACTGCTCCCCACACCTTAACTTATACCACCTTATATAATCGTCTCAATCAGGGTGTTGGCTCTGGGTTATGATTAATTCTAGAGGTGGAAAAACTGAGACTTGGAGAGGGTAAGTATTTATTGAGTGACTTAATGAGCACAGCAGTTCGTATAGCTGAGCAGAGGTAGCCTTAGATTTGATCTGTGGCTAAGAGTCCAGCGCCCATGACCTGGCCTCTCTACCATGTTGACTTTTGAGGAAACACAGTTATTTTTATTATCTATATATTCGAGGGAAGCCCAGCAAGTGAAGAGGGCTGTTCTGGGGTTCCAAGATAACACATATTTAACCAATGGGAAGGCTTTATAAAGAGATGCAGATTCTGTGCAAATCAACAGTGGTTGACCACAGGTGCAATCACACACCCACAAACACGCACTTACATACCCTTCTGGGAATGAATGATGCAAGTTTAAATAGAGCATGTGGCTTTGGGGAAGGCAACGTTGGGTTTCTTTCTTTTCGTCTTTTTTGTGTTAAATTTCTCTCTCTCTCTCTCTCTCTCTCTCTCTCTCTCTTTAAGGAAGCCACAGCTTAGAGACAATAAATAACATGCTTTTCAGTGTTTGTGCTGGGATTTGAACCCAGTCGGTTGGAACCCTTCCTACAATGCTCTGTCCTAAGCCGGATTCGTCTTGTAATCTATCCCCCCCTTTGCATTTATCCTCTTAGCTTGGCGTTCCCAGCCCTTAATAGTTGGGTTTGGTCAACCCGGCCTCACCCTCTCAAAGGTGGAGCCCAACTTTCCACCCAGAAGAAACTCCCTCTATGAGATTCCAAATTGATTTAAAACCAGATTCCCCACATGGAACCAATAGTTGTATACGCTGTCTGGTTTCACGCATGAGCTAAGTAAGGGTTACTGAAGATTTGCACTCCAATCCCAGTCAGGTTATACTAAGGACGTTCTCAAGCTGAAACATTTTAAAGGGAAGCCAGCTACACAGCCAGGGACCCCTTTAACCGGTTGCTCAGCACCTTCTCTCCAGCCAACATTCAGAGCAAAGGTGGTTCCCATGGCGAACTCTTCTTGCGATGGAGAGGGGGAGGATGAGAGGGAGAAGATGGGGAGAGGGAGACTGAGAGAGAAGGAGAAAGACCCTCTTGAGTGGAGACAGAGAGAGACCAAAATACACGCTCCTTCCCTTTGCTGAAAACCAGGCACACAAAAACGTAATTAATGGTCTCAATGGGATGTCACATCTCTCAGGCTTAAACTAATGGGGGTCCCACACGAGGGTTCGTGGCCCACATGTATGTTGTACTGACCACGTCAGCTCTGCTCTGGACAGAGCAGTCTTCACAGTAACCCAGCCATAAGGTCTTCTGCAAAGGCTGAGGGTGGAGAGAAAGGAGCCCAACCTCATCTTTTCCTGAATGGAAGGATCAACTTCCAAAGTAAGAGTCAGCAGGCCTTCTCCCTCATGAGAAGATTAAAATAATACATAACAGGAAATTAAATTAAGCCAGGCGATTGGAAGGTCTTGGAGAGAAGCTGTGTTCTCTGTCCTCCAAAGCTTTAGCTTGCTCTGGTGGTTGGAAAATAAGCGAGTGCTGACAGAGACGCCAAGACAGCACTCAACGGGCTGCACTGCAGTCACGCCAAAGCCGGGGCGGGGGGGCCGGGGGGGATATTTCTGGGTGAGGAGGCAGGGGTTGACAGACACGGAGTATCTGGCTTTAGAGCTGGCTGAATGTGCTTCCATCTGTCCCAGGGCTTGAAAGGTAGACGGATGACGGCTCATTCCCCTGGGCCTACATAGAATTGGGGCCTTGGCTTGGCTTCCCGACTCCTCAGCCCCAACTCTCTACAAAATAGAGGGAAATGACAAATAGTTTCCTGCTGACAGCTCGTAGCCTCTCTGCTGCCTGGTACCCTCTCAGAGTAAACTGGGTCCCACCTCACAAAATGATCCTGAGCCCTGTCCCTGGCAGCACTCTCTCTGTTTCTACAAATTCTGCCTCTACCTTGAGAAGCAGCTCCCAGCCCCGGCTCTCCTCCATCAGGAAGCCCTCTTTGATTGCTTCTCTCCTACCTGAGCTCCCCTGCTTTGCATACTCAAGCTTTTCTCTCTCAAGAGACAAAAGGAAAGGGAAACTAGCAGAGAGTTGAGGGCCTCAAAGCACAAGAAAGCAGTGCCAGGGAGCAGAGCGTATCCTTTACACCCGGGGTCCCTGCGCTGAGAAGCACCTAGTCCAAGGGAAGATTGATGAGAAGGCCAACAGAGAGAAGAAGCCTTCCCCTGGAGTTGACATCCTAAATTTGGGCTTTTAGCCTACTTTACTGTGAGAAAATAAACTTCCCTTTGTTAAAGCCATTCTACTTGTGGTATTTCTGTTATAGCAGCACTAGATGACTGAGACATACCCTCACAAGGCTGTAGGCCCTTGACAGCAGGGACCAAGTCCATGTTTGTGTGTATTCTTGATGTCAAGGTCAGAGCTCAATCAACTGAAGGAATCCGGGTTTGTTTAAACCCTTAAATACAGTCAGAGTAACTCTCCTAGCAGAGTCCTTGGATGGTACAAATAGTTAATGCACTTAGCTGCTGTCCAAAGATTAGTAGTTCGAGTCCAACGAGAGGCATCTTGGAAGAAATCCTGGAGGTCTACTTCAGAAAAATCAACCATTAGAAACCCTATGGAGCACAGTTCTACTCTGACACACGTGGGGGTCGCCATGAGTCAGAATCAACTTGATGGCAACTGGTTTAACTCACTTAGCAGCGTGTTTGAATTATTCAAACACTTTCAGGATTAGGCTATCCCATAACTCTTAACAAGGAGCCCTGGTGATGCAGTGGTTAAGAGCTCAGCTGCGAACCAAAAGGAAGAAAGATGTGGCAGTGTGTTTTCATAAGATTACAGCCTTGGAAACCCAATGGGGCATTTCTGCTGTCCTAGGTCACTATAAGTTGAACTCAACTGGACAGCAATGGGTTTATAACCCTTATCATGACCCTCTAGTATTATGGTTCCCATTTTATAGATGAGGAAACTGAGACTCAGACAGCTGAGAGTTGGTCACGAGTTCCATACAACGAAGTGGTAGATCTGGGCCTTGAACCCAGGCTGACTCCTACACATCTTGAGCTTTCTACATCAGGGCCCGCCCCCTCTCACATGCATGCACCTCCTGTTGGGTTCAGACCTGGTTCTCAGCATTTACTCTCTCAGGGCCTGCTCTGGAGGAGCAGGGGCTCTGTTAGGAGCAAAAGTGGGGGCAGGCTGTAGGCAGGTCTCCAGGATGGGAGCCACAGCCCAATAAACCTCCTGCTGGCCCTAGGCTTGGCCCCACCTGCATCCGCCATCCTCTCTTCCTGGGTTCTGGATGCCCCTGGGCTCTTGCTGCAGTCTAACAGTATTTTCAGAAGAAACTGTCCAGAGGCTCCTAAAATAGCCATAAAACCCTCTGATTTTTACATTTCCACATGCCCAGATGGTCTGTCGTAGGTTCCCAGCACTTGAGACTTGGGCCAAGTCACAGGTGACAGAGCGTTCTCACCTCTGGAAGACCTGGCTGTACATGGAGGTGAACCGTGTCCCTGCCTAGAAGTCTTCCTCATTGCAATCCCAGCTGCCAGGGGCTGCCAGGTGCAGAGGAGGAACAGGGGGTTTGGAGACATCTTCTGGACAGACTTGAGCACCTCCTCTGTGCCAGGAATGGTGTTAGGCATGGGGACACAGCAAAGGGAAGGGGCAAGACATTGAAATCTAATGAGGGAGGGCAACAAATCACCAGGCAAGTATTATCAAATGAGGATGCCCAGAGCTGTAGGAGTATAGAGGATGGGACTGGGAGTCCAGTAGGCTTCTTGGCGGAAGCAATGTCTGAGCAGAGAAGACCAGAGACCTAGGGACGCAAAGGCCTGGAGGAGAGAGCATGGTGTAGGGGGAGGGGGGCTGAGATAACTCTGTATGCCTGGAGCATAGGACAGTGGGTGTATTTGTGTGAAGGGGGGTGGAACTGAGAGATAAAGCCAGAGCCAGACAAACCCAACTTCAAACCAGGCTCCATACACTCCACACCCACTAAGATGGCTATGATAAGACAAACAAAGGACAACGACAACAGCAACAAACACAGAAAACAACAAGTGTTGGTGAGGATGTGGAGAAGCTCCTCATTCGTTGCTCACGGGAAAGTAAAACGGTGCAGCCACGGTGGAAAACAGTTTGACGGTTCCTTCTCAAGGAGTTAAACAGAATTACCGTATCACCCAGCAATTCCACTCCTAGGCATCCACCCAAAAGAACTGAAAACAGGGACTCAAACAAATACATGTACATGCATGTTCATAACAGCACTGGTCACAATAGCTTAAAAGTGGAAACCGTACAAACGTTCATCTGCAGACGAATGGATAAACAGAACATGGTCCATACGTATAATGGGATATTGTTGCACCATAAAAAGGAATAAAATACTAATACATGCTGCCACGTGGATGAACCTTCAAAACATTATGCTAAGTGAAAGAATCCAGTGACAAAAGTCCAGAGTTGCCAAATCCACTCAGACAGAAAGCAGATTGGTGGTTGCCAGGGCCTGGAGGGAGTGGGAATGGGGAATGACTGCCAAGGGGGACAGGGTTTCCTTTTGGGCAACGGAAATGTTTGCAACTAGATAGAAGTGGTAGTTGCACAACACCGTGCATGTAGGAAACACCACTGAATGGCTTGCTTTCACATGGCTTTTATGTTACATGAATTTCACCTCAATAAAACAGCACTTACAACAACCAGACAGGGCAAAGTAGAACAGCCCCATAGGGTTTCCAAGGAGCAGCTGGTGGATTTGAACCGCCAACCTTCTGGTTAGCAGCTAATCTCTTAACCACTGTGCCACCAGGACTCCAACAAACAAGCGACAATAGTTACTGGCCCTGTGACCTGAGCAAGCTCCTGTACCTCTTCAAGTGTCACTTCTCTCATCTACAATGTACTAGTCCTTATCTTACTGTGGGTGAGGACTGAACATGACCGTGTGCTTGGTGCCCACAGGGGGCTGGGCACAAGGCATAAGCTAGCCCTTCCCCACACCTGCCTTTCCCATGTCCTGCTTAAGGGCAGGGTCAGTCTGGTCCAAGCCTGACTGAATCAAGTGGGTGCACAGGAGAGCCAGGATCCAGCCTGGGTGCCCTGTCCCCCCCCCCACCCCCCCTCCGATTCTGCCCTGTGTCCCTTCCCTCTTGGGGCCTGGACACCCCTCTACTTCTTAACAGCCCTACCACAGTCCAGTCCTTCACTGAACCCTAGAGAGCTGCACTGGGTCTTGCCCTGAGTACTCCTTGCTTGCCCCTGATTATGCAGAACTGTTTTCACTACCCTGCACATCTGTGAGAGATGAGGGCAAAGATACTAGAAGCTGAGCTAAGAGGGTGGGGATCACTGAACCGACTTGCAGACCTGTCTGAGTTCAGGGTTTGCCAAGACAGCTATCTCCCCTGCGCATTCCCCATATCCAGCCGCCAGGGGCAAAGAATGCCTGGTGGAAGGGCGTCCCTGAGCCTCCTCACCCTCTAGAAAGCACACCCAAGCATGGGCCCTGGGCTGTGACCAAGGTGGTCATGGGGGATTGAAACCAAAATCGTCACAAGATTCCATTCCGCCACAGGCAGGTCAATTGAGATTTTACTGACAGAATACAGACTGCCCCATTGTCAATTCCACACCACTTTTGAGAGTTCTGAGCTCAGTTTATAACACTGAGAAGCCCACTCATCACCCAAACTCCAGACCTTCTTCCTCATCACTTCTCATACCCAGGATCACAATTTTACCTGCCTCTGACACTGTTCCTTCTTCTCACCCCCAAAGTCACTGCTCTCATCCCTGGACTCATTTTTGTGTGTGTGTGTGCTTTGGGTGAAAGTTTACAGCTCAAGTTAGTTTCTTATAAAACATTTATACACACGTTGTTCTGTGACCCTCGTTGCTCTCCCTATAATGTGACCGCGTATTCCTCCTTTTCACCCCGGATTTCCCGTGTTCAGTCAATCAACTCCTGTCCCTTCCTGCCCTCTCATCTCACCTCCAGACAGGAGCTGCCCATTTAGTCTCGTGTATCTACTTGCACTAAGAAGCGCACTCTTCATGAGTATCATTCTATGTCTTATAGTCCCATCTATTCTTTGTCTGAAGAGTTGGCTTTGGGAATGGTTTTAGTTCTGGATTAACAGAGACTCCAGGGGCCATGTCTTCTGGGGTTCCTCTAGTCACAGTCAGACCGTTAA
The DNA here is from genome assembly GCF_024166365.1 of Elephas maximus indicus. Taxonomy (NCBI): domain Eukaryota; kingdom Metazoa; phylum Chordata; class Mammalia; order Proboscidea; family Elephantidae; genus Elephas; species Elephas maximus. Next base: position 59,972,728 of record NC_064831.1, on the reverse strand, counting down.
GTGTGGTCTTTTTACCAGAATTTGAGTTCTGCACCCTACTTTTTTCCTGTGCTGTCATCATCCCTGGACTCTTGCCAGGATCTCCTAGCAGGCCTCTTTCCCTCCATCTCTCCGTTCTTGGAAGCGTCCCTCCTCTACCTTGAAGCCAGGGTGATGCCAATGGCCCCGTCAGATGGAGAGCTGGGCTTTGGAGACATAGATACAAGCCCAGTTTCCACAGTTGGAAACCCTCAGGCAGATACAGGGGACACTGAGTGGCTGATTTGGGCCAGAATACAGGACTTTGCAGGGCAAATACAGGGGACGTAAATCTATTTGTTCTCCTCCAGGCTGTAGGCAGGAGCCCTGGTGGTGCAAAGGTTAAGAGCTCAGCTGCTAACCTGTAGGTTGGCGGTTCCATAGGGCCAATCTGATTCCTAACCAGGCTGGGGAGGGGCAGAGGAGTTGCAGAGAAGTGAAGAGGGAGAGCTAATCTGAGACAGAGGTAGAATGAAGATCTGGCACTTGGCAATGGCTGGGGGCATGTCTTATCTTCCCCGTTAGGCTACTTGAGGGCAGGAACTGTGGTTCTTCTACCTTTCTGTCCCTCATGGTGTCTACCAAGTCAGTGCCTTGCATGACACAAGTGCTTTCTAAGAACTGCTGGGTGAATGAACAAGGGACCAGGTCCTGAAACCCCGAAATACAAATTCTGTGGGAATTGGGAAAGAGGGCCATGATTCCCATCCAGAGACCACATAGAAGCATGGGTAAGAGCTAAACTGTGCAGTTGGGGGTTCAAGCCTCACCCCTCTGCTTGCTAGCTGCATAGCAAGTGACCTAACCTCAGGCTGCTCAATTTCTTCATCTGTAAAATGGGAATAATCAGAGGCCATACCTCATAGTGTTGCTGTGAGGATTGTTGTTGTTGTTAGGTGCCTTTGAGTCACCTCCAACTCATAGAGACCCTACATACAATAGAACACAACATTGCCTGGTCCTGTGCCATCCTCACAATCGTTGCTATGTTTGAGCCCATTATTGCAGTTATTGTGCTAATCCATCTCAGTGAGGGTCTTCCTCTTTTTCGCTGACCCTCTGCTTTACCAAGCATGATGTCCTTCTCTGGGGATTGATTCATCCAATAATATGCCCATCTTTGTTTCTAAGGAGCATTCTGGCTGTACTACTTCCAAGACAGATGCGTTCGTTCTCTTGGCAGTCCATGGTATATTCTATATTTTTCACCAACACCACAGTTCAAAGGCATCAATTCTTCTCTAGTCTTCCTTTTTCACTGTCCAGATTTCACATGCATATGAGGTAATTGAAAACACCATGGCTTGCGTCAGGTGCACCTTAATCATCAAAGTGACATCTTTGTTTTTTAGCACTTTAAACAGGCCTTGTGCAGAGATTTGCCCAACGCAATATGTCCTTTGATTTCTTGACTGCTGCTTCCATGGACATTGGATTGTGGATCCAAGTAAAATGAAATCTTTGACAAATTCAGTATTTTCTCTGTTGGGTTTTTTTGGGGGGGGGTGGTTATCATGATGTTGCTATTGGTCCATGAGGATTTTTGTTTTCTTTATGTTGAGGTATATTCCATACGGAAGGCTATAGTCTTTGATCTTCATAAGTGCTTCAAGTCCTCTTCACTTTCAGCAAGCAAGGCTGTGTTATCTGCATATCTCAGGTTGTTAATGAGTCTTTCTCCAATTCTGATGTAGTGTTATTCTTTATACAGCCCACCTTCTCAGGTTATTTGTTCAGCATACAGATTGAATAAGTATGGTGAAAGGATACAACCCCATCACACACATTTTTCTATTTTAAACCATGCAGTAGCCACTTTTCTGTTTGCACACATATAAATAAAGTGCTTATAGCAGGCTTAGCAGCACTGTCTGTGAAGTATTTAATAAGGGGTAGCAATCGTTGAAGGAAGCCTGGTGTTGCAGTGGTTAAGCACTCAGCTACTAACTGAAAGGTCGGTGGTTCAGGCCCACCAGCCTCTCTGTGGGAGAAAGATGTGGCAATCTGTTTCCGTAAAGATTACCGCCTTGGAAACCCTATGGAGCAGTTGTACTCCATCCTATAGGGTTACTATGAGTCAGAATCGACTCAATAGCAACCAGTTTTTTTGAGCAATCATTGGGAAGGTGGCATGGCATGGTAGCTACAAGTGAACTCTGCAGCCAGGCACCCTGGGTTCAAACCTGGCACAGCCTCTTGCTAGCTGTGTGTCCAGTTGCAAACTTCTTAACCTCGCTGTGCCTCAGTTTGCTTACCTCTAAGAGGAGGGTGATAAAGTTAGTACCTATTTTCAGAACTAATATTCAGCCAGTGTGCAACAACGAGGCCATCCATGCTCATTTCTAAAATATTGAAATATGTCCATACCCGCCGGTAAAAGCCAGCCCCTCATCTCCCTGAGTGCTGCCTGCCCCACAGGCTAGCAAATGAAGAGTCAATAACCAACATGTGGGGGAGGGAGAACTGAGCTCATCATTGAATTAAAAAGAGGTCCGAAAATGTTGTGAGCAGTGACATAATCATCATGGGAATAAAACACTCTTTTGTTCATCCATTCATTCAATAAGCATTCATTGATTGACCCCAGACGTCAGCCCTCCAACTCCACCCTCCAGCCGTCCCTCCCACGGCGCTCTCTACTTCTCTGCTGGGTTCAGTACTTCATTGTAATGGCCACACAGAATTCCCAGACCATGCTCACAGTTATGGGGTTTATTAGGAAGCAACCGGTTTGGGGGGTCTAAAGACAAATAAGGTCTGGTCTCTGCCCTCAAGAGACTGACAATCTATGGGGAAAAAAGGCATGTAAGCAAATAATCAGAAAGTAAAGGGCTGTATAATAGAATGCACAGGACCCCAGGGGCCTCTAACAAGCTCACTGGGACAAGGACAAGCTCAACCAGTACATTAAGTTGTGGCATTTCTTTTTTTGGTCCAGCAGTGGCTTCTTGAATTTGTGCTCACCCTCCCTGTGTAAGGTTGCCATATCTGACAAATAAAAATACAAGATGGCCAGTTAAATTTGAATTTCAGATAAATAACAATTTTTTTTTTTTTTAGTATAAGTATGCCCCAAAATACTACGTGGGACATACTTATACTAAAAAGAAAAAAATTATTCATTGTTTATCTGAGGTTCAAACTGATCTGAGGATGCTGTATTTTATCTGGCAACTCTATTCCTAGGGCAATCATAACCAGCACCCCTTAAACTGTCAAATGGAACCTTTATCCTTCTGTCTGCAGGACCATCTCAGATAAAGGTTTGTTTCCTGGAGACAGCAAGAGGAGAAAAGGCCAGAAACGAGGAGCAGATGAGAGTGGAGGGGCCCAGAAGGAGGTGGGCAGAAAAAGGAATGCCAAAGAACAGGCAGAAGGGAGGCAGGGGGAAGAGAAGGGAGCTTCACCCTCATGGCAGCTGCCTCTCCCTCCATGGGCTGCCGGGGAGGCGCACGGGCACATCTTTGGAACCTGAGTGTGCTCTCTGAAATGTCAGCAGAAATAAACCTGGCTAATCCTCTGAGATGGCCCGTCACATTAATATCCCTGAAATTCCAATCGGATTAAAATAACCGCAAGCATGACACCATTTGGAAGGCCTGGGATTTACTTAGAAGCGGTGCCCCATTGGTGAGCATTCCTCTAATTGCTGCTTCGTATAAATAGAGAGTTCTTTAATATCGCCACCAGCGCTGGCTGACAGATTTAGATCGGAGCTGTTGAAGTCATTAGTGCCCAGGCCGTGGTAAACCGAGGCTCCGCGAGGGCTGTAAATGGGATTCTCACGGGCCGATCAAGCTCACCAAAGCCGCCAGCATTGCCTGTTGGTCTGCAAGGCCCTGAGTGGCTACAGCTTCCCAGAAATGTGCTTGCATCTGTCAGAATTATAAGCAGCTGGCAGCTGACACAAAGGTCATATTTGCTGCTAGCGTGGAAATAGAATCTCCCCAGTACAAGAAGTGCTACTTAGCAGTGTATCAATTGCAGGCGGGTCATTAAAGGAGCCGTGTGTGTGTGTGTGTGTGTGTGTGTATGTGTGTGTGTGTGTGTGTGTGTTTCAGCCTCGGTTGCCTGGAACCCACTCTGTGAGGGTCACACTGAGCATACAAGCAGGTGCTCTGATGAACAAAATTAAATAACAATATAGCTTCAGCATTACCATCATTAAGTCCGTTTTCATTCCATCATCTAATAAGTAGTTATTGAGTGCTCACACTATCCCAGGCACCGTTCTAAGTACAGAATAGAGACTTGGTTAAGAGCTCTATTATTTATTGGCTGTGTGACTTGGGCACATTATTGGCCTCTTTGAGCCTCAATTTCATCATCTTTAAAATGAGGATAACAACGCCCACCTCAGAGAGCATTGAGAAAACTGGATGAAATAAGGTACCAAAGATTACAGTGGGGCTTCCAGAAGAAGACGAATATAGGAAGAAAGGCCTGGAGATTTATTCCCTCAAAAATCAGCCAATGAAAGACCTGTGGATCACAATTGTCTGATCTTCGACCAATCATGGGGATGTCAAAGGACTGGGTAGTATTTCATTTTGTTGTGCATGAGGTCGGGTCATCATGAGTTGGGGGTCGACTTGACAGCAGCTAACAACAACAACCATAACTAAAGTGTCAGACTGGCTGTGCTCAGTACATGTTAGCCAGGAACGACCAGTAGCTTCTGGTAATTTATGGCACTCATCCCATGAGGGGTGACTAAATGTCTAGATAACAATGCCCAAAGTGAGGGCTGCTTGGGCTCCATTTGAGAGGTGGATATGGTTTAGGGAGCAACAGCAGTTTCCAGCATCCGTGGGTGCTGGACAGTCCATTAGACTGAGGCAGGACCCCAGTCAAAACGGGGTCCCCGTTGGAGGCACAGCAGCCACACAGGCAGGCTGGGCTGGCTCAGGCAGAGCCCTGAGGGAGCCCGGCAGGCTTCTGGACTTGAATTAGGTCAGTTTCATCAACTGGAAGGCTCATCAGCTCTCTAACACATCAGTGACTCTGTTTTTGGAGTTCTGTTATTTGTAGGAGAATTGGGTCTGGGTTAAGCCAATCAGTTCTTAGACAAGTTAGCCTGTGAGATTGCAGTAGACTCCATGAGCAAGAAACAGTTTTCCGTGTGACAAAATTCCACCCAGAACTCGCTGGAAGCTTCTCTACCAAGGTTGCTTCCACAAGAGTCAGCAAGAGCTTTGCCCCACTCCACCTGCTGGCCTGCTCCTTCTTGTGAAGATTTCTTGTGCCTGCACAGCCTGTCCCATGTCTGGAAGTCCTGTTTGATTTTGCCACTCACATCAGCTCTCTAGAGGTGGCTTGATGGAACACAACGAACATGAGCTTTGGAGTCCATCAAACCTGGGATCAAACCCTCGTCCACCATCTGCTCACCTGGGCAGTTCATCGGTTATGCTGGTGGTGGTGGTGGGTGCCACTGAGTTGATTCTAACTCGTAGCAACCCAATATAACACGGTAGCACTGCCCCATAGGGCCTCCTAGGCTATAATCTTTATGGAAGTAGATGGCTAGGTCTTTCTCCTGAAGAGCCACTGGGTTAGTTTGAACCGCCAGTCTTTCGGTTAGCAGCCAAGCGCTTAACCATCGCACCACTAGGGCTCCTTCACTGGCTCGAAGCCCCACCTTTTCATACACTTTAACACCTCTGAAATTGGAAGGCGTCTTATAATCAGTGATGTCTTCCAGGTATTATTGGCAGCACTTTTTCTATCTTAGTTGTGTACAAAATAATAGTGTGTCATATAATCATGGAGCTTTAGATTCGAGGAATTAGGTGTCTGACCTTTGGCAAGCCCCTTCTCCTCTCTGAACCTGTTTCCGGGTAAACAGATAAACTAGCTGGCAGGGATGCAGTAGATGAAACAAGGTGCAGGGGAAGGCACCTGTCTGCCCACAGCAGATGGTGGATACTTGAGAGCTGGACACTGCTAGTAGCAAATGAGGAGCCTGAGCCCCAAGGGAAGACTTGACCATGGTCACACAGAGATTTGGGGCTTTTGAAGGAGTCTCACCGGCATCATCTCATCTGGTGTTTATGATCCCCCGAACCCAGGAAGCCAGGGCTCAGTGAGGGGCAGGTGCTGCTCGGGGACACTCAGCTGATGGCGGGCTGAGTGTCCTGCAGGGCCCAGAAGGCAGCCACCAGCGCCAGCAACTCTGGGTTACTGCCTGCCCCTGTGCCATCCATCGTTTTAACTCTGACACAGAAGGTGGGTAAGTGAGGAAAATCAAAGTTAGTGTTCGATAATAACTTAAGGTGCTCAACGCCTCTTTTAATACTGTGAGTTAGCTTTAAGTACATCACAGTGAAACCAGTAAGAGCTGGAACTCAACGGGACTGCCTTGCTTTTCTGGGTCTCGCAAGTTTGGCCTCGCCTTTGACAGGGTGTAGTCTTATCACTTTTATGTCACTCTCTGTTAAACCCACTGCCTTGGAGTTGATTCTGACTCATAGCAACCCTGTAGGACAGAGTAGAACTGCCCCATAGGGTTTCCGAGGCTGTGATCTTCACGGAAGCAGATTGCCACATCTTTCTCCTGAGGAGTAGCTGGAAGGTTCGAACAGCTAACTTTTCGGTTAGCAGCCAAGGGCTTTAACCATTGTGCCACCAGGATGCCAACACTCTCTATCAGTGGAAAATATTTGAGTTTTCCTTCTGACAGGTTCCTGTCTTACACAGGTTCCAGCTTTCGCAGGTTTTACTGTGTAACAGAATGAATTTCACTGACCACAAATTCAGATGGGGAAAAAAAAAGGAAAAGGAAAGCGAATTTCTCCCTTGAGCACCTATTCCGCTTTTGGCAGATCCTCTGATTCAGTAAATTCAGGGTTTTCCCCTCCTCCCCTTCTCCCAGAGGTTGCACCCATCAGGGGAAAAGACATCATGTCAGGACATCCAGGGAGCACGCCTGGTTCTCTGCAGCCACCTGCCCACACCAGCCTCTGCTGAGCTGGCACTGCCCGTCTGGTGACTGGTGGTAGTCACCCCCTGTGGACTGCTGAGGGCCCTCATTCCTGTGCTCTCTGGCCATCGGTTCACACTTGCATCTACTATCACTTCCTCACCATCCCGACTTGAGGCCCCCCAGGTTTGCTGGGTCTTGAGGCCAATGTCAGATACACGAGAAAACATCCTGCCACTCCCCACACAACAATGAGTTGCAGGGGTTCAGGCATGCAGCCTGGGCCATCAGGTGCCACTTTGGTCTGCTGGTCCCTCACCACACTGAACTCCGGGGTTTATCCAGGTTGCTGCCAGTCTCCCCAGCTCCTCTGGGAATTGGGGCACCCATTACCTCAGCTATTAAACCCCTCCAGCTATTGGGGGTTCTATTGTCCCCTTGTTGGGACATTGGTGGTTTTGTGGAAGAATTCTCACCTCCCATGCTGGAGACCCAGCTTCTCTTCCTGGCTGATGCATCTCGTGTACAGCCTTCTCCCATCAGTGGAGGCTTAGGTGTTGCTATGAAGCTGAACATACTTCAGCGGAGCTTCTAGACTAAGACATAACAGGAAGAAAGGCCTGGCCATCTATTTCTGAAAATCAGCCAAGGAAAACCCTATGGATCACAGTAGTCGAATCGACAACTGATCATGGAGATGGCACAGGACTGGGAAGTGTTTTGTTCTGTCATGCATGGGGTCTCCATAGTAAGGGGCCCACTTGACACGGTCCCTTCCACTTCAGTGTTAGAGACCCATGCCAGCATCTAGCTCTTCTTTCTTTCCTTCTGATGGCCTCCTTCTTTCTTTCCTTTTTCTTGTTTTTGCTCAGGACGTTATTAATCACATCTGGGGAAGTGCAAGACAGAAGCTTCGCTAACAGTCCACTAGTCCTCCCGAGTCCTGTACTTCGATGCTCAAAAGGTGAGATTTGGGGACTTTTAAACTATTGTCTCTGCCGTGAGTTCTGTAAGTATTTTAAAATTCAAATGCCTCATGTTTACTTGTTTCTTTCTGCCACGGTGACTCCACCATGAAGTCAATGAGCGAAGACTGGGGAAACGGTGGAAAAACATCAAGAAGAGACATAAGGGCGAATGCTTCAAAAGATTTTGAAATGTTTTGAAATATTTCTAAATATTATTCTGAGTAGAAATTCACGAAGGCCCATGTTCTTCATTAAATCAAGGCTTTAAACATTTAAAACATCATGTGAAACAGAAGGTAGTTGTTGCTGCCAGGTGTCACTGACGCATAGTGACCTCACGTGACAGGGCAGAACTGCCCCACAGGGTTTTCTAGGCTGATCTTTATGCGAGCAGATCACCAGGTCTTTCTCCCTCAGAGCCACTGGGCGAGTTTGAACCACCAACTTTTCTGTTCCCAGCTGAGAGCTTAACGTTGTGCTACCAGGGCTCCTGATCTGGAAGGTAAGAGAAGGATGTATAACTCTGTCTGCCCCCACGCAAATGGACGATCCCTTCCTGTGTGAGTCTGCATGAGTGAAAGGGCCCAGTCTTCAGTTACAGAAGCCAAAAACACCAGACACTTAGCCCCCAGACGCTGACAGCTACGGTCTATGCTCAGCCAATCAGGTGTTCCCACCAGGAATGACCCAACCACAGGTCAGTTTCTAATGCATTACAGCCCCATCCGAACCAGACTAACCAGACTTCATGGCATGACCCGGCCATGTTCTCAGTAGCCTACACTCCCCTGGTTCCTGCCTGTTTTCTGAATCTGGTTCTCCAGGCTTCTAATGGATTCAGTGGATTCCCTGCTATCCTCCCATCAAATCTCTTTCTCTCTAGCTTATCCAGTGTTAGCTTCTATGCCATGTACCCAAGAACTCTGACGATAATGGGTAACTCACTTCCCTTCCATGGCCCTCCAGGGTCCTCTCTATAAAATGAGGTGTTTAAACCAGGTGAACTCTGAGATCTTACAACCTACCTAAGCTTTAAATGCTCTGAGGCTGAATTGCATAGCCTGCCTGGCTGGTTCAGCCATCCATGTCCCAAGCTCCACCATTCACTAGGTGATGCCGATCCCAATTTCAGGTCAGCCCTTGCACAGCTGATCTCACACCCCATTTTGTCTAGCATGTTCTCTGCAATATCAATCGGTGAATTCTGTGGTCATTCAATTAACCAGGTTCCTTGACTGCAAGACTTGTCAGGGCCTTTAATATGCTAATATACATTGTGATTCTCCAGGAAGGAATGAGTGTGCCTAAATTATTTTCCAAACTAATTTTGCAGCAAACACACTTCTTCTTCTCTGTCTGTTTCAAGAACTACATAGAATACAATGGAACATACTTTGGGAAACTCTGCAGTAGAGAAATAGATACCAAAGGCCACATGGAGAAAGACAACATCTTGCATGACTTCCAAAACACACACACACACACACATACACGCACACATACACACACACACATACATGCACACATACACACACACACATACACACACGGGAATTCCCGGGCTCAGCCTGATTCTATTTTAACTTTTTTTTTTTTTTTACCTCACTTAGCTCCCTGGATGCACAACTATCAGTTAAGTGCCCTCAGCTGGAGTTCCATGCCTGTGGCAACAGTCAGCTGTAACTCAGGGTCTGGGGTTTCCACGCTTGGCAGCAGCTCATTCGTCCTCTGTGTAACTCAAGATAACCAAACCAAACCTGTCACCATTGAGTCGAATTCTGACTCACAGCGACCCTATATGACAAGAGTAGAACTGCCCCATAGGGTTTCCAAGGCTCTAACTCTTTACAGAAGCAGACTGCCATATCTTTCTCCTCTGGAGCAGCTGGTGGGTTCAAACGATTGACCTTGTGGTTAGCAGCTGGGCACTTTAACCACTGTGCCACCAGGGCTCCTTACTCAAGATAAAGCAAGGGTAAAACTTGGGTGCTTTCCTCAAGCCCTGGGTGGTCAGCTGGAACGTGGGTAGCTACCTCACTGAACTCCTGACATGGAGAGAGCAGAAGGTCCAGTGTGACAATATGTGCAAACAGAGCACACCTGTGTCCCTGCCCAGTGGGTGTAGGCTGCCCACTGCCCAGCCTCATGGACGGCACTGGCATGGCCATTAGGGAAAGTCTGCGGGCCTCCCTGACAGTCACCCCAAGGCCAGGGACAAGCTCCCCACCACACCCTTCCCAATTCTACAACAGACCTGCCATTCAGGAACTTTCTCAAGACCTCTCAAGCCATTTCTATTTTCAGTGTGTCCCCTCTGTGGAGAAAACAGCTTCCATTAGTTCACTTCTTGCTGCATACAGGATTCCCTCATGAGCTGATCTCTGTTTCAGGGCTGGATGGTGAGATTTGCCCCACAAGTCCCTCAAAGAACACTGGGGCTGCGATTTCCCCAGTTTAAGAGGGGCACAAGCATTTTCTCCGTTAGTCTCTTTGCTTTTCCAAATTGAAGAGCAGATTTTTAATACAGTATTAATTAGGGGCTCGCCTTGTTGGTTTTTTATTTTTATTTATTTTTTACAAAGGAAACCATGCTCATTACAAAAATGTAGGAAAACGAAATAAAATAAAATACATAAAGAGGGAAATAAAAGTAAGCCAAAATACTACCCCGTAAAGATAACAGTTTTAACATTTGGAAATACATCCTTATCTTCGGTCCTTTTTTTTTTTAATCCTGTGATCACACTTGTATCAGTGAGGACTCATTCTGCCTCAGGTCACTGATAATCTGACTCAAACTGGCTTAAACACAAAAGGGAATTTATTAGCTCTCAATGCTTAAAGGTCCAGGGCAGATTCAGTCGGAGGCAAAGCTGGATTGGGGGTTCCTCCCCTCCTGCTGGCTCCAGGATACGGCTTCTCTTCAGTCCTTGGCTTCATTCTCAGGCTCCAAGACAGCCAACCGAGGCTCAGCTCACAAGCCATCAGGGTTAGCAGGGAAACAGGAGTGTCCTTTCTGGTGGTTTCCACCCAAGTCCTGAACCACACTCTGATTTTACCGGCCTGGGAACATATGGCCACTCCTGAACCAATCACTGTGAGCGCTGACCCGCTTAGCCTAAGTCATGTGCTCTACCTCAGGCACCTCACCCAGGTCACCTGGTCAGAAAGTGGGAGAGGGCTGGCTCCCCACCTTTTGTTGGAAGATGAAGAAGTGGATGTATTAAAAGATAAGTATGAGCTGAATATTGGATCATGAGACATCTAGCTCAAAATAGTGAGCGGCTCACAAATCAGCCTTTAAAACTTCTGTGTGTGGAAATGCAGATAAAGAGGAAAATTCCCAACAATAACACAAAACCTACCCAAGATGCCTTGCATCAGAGAGATCCACCAGAAAAAGGTGAGAAGATGCTTCACAACTCATCTGTCCTATCTTAGTGACCCAAGACCTAACAGCCGGAAATGAGGCCAGCCCCCTTCTCCATCTCTCGAGAGTTGTTCTTTGAAGCAGGGTCTCGTTACCTCCCCGCATCACAGCACCCCCTTTTCCTTTGTCACCTAAGGCCAGGCAATAACAGCAAATTACAGAAACCAGAAAGTTAAGGGTAGGGGAGGAAATGCATTCTGGGAAGTACCCTTCTCACCAGATGGCTGAAGCTGGGGGCACAGGGGATAACCTGGTAACAACCAGAGCATGCTGGGAAAGCCGTTTCACCCTTCTGCTCTCTTCACATGTATACGCAGCAGCTTAGAGGGCCAGAGACCCAGGCAGGGGTGAAGGAATCCCAACTCAGCACAGCACAGATAAACCAGGAGTGAGGGGCTGGGCTGGGAGCCCTTACATCAACCTGCCCTCAGCCACAAGCCTATAAAGAGAATTTGTCCACCTTCCCAATGAGTGTAATAGAGAAGGACTAATCTGTTTACAAAAAGGAGCAGAAAATCGGAGAGAATATATATTTCACTTCAAGATGAAATAAGGTGATAAAAAGTGAGCCCTGGCGGCACAGTGGTGAAGAGCCGAGGCTGCTAACCAAAAGGTTGGTAGGTTGAAACCACCAGCCACTCTTTGGAAACCCTATGGGGCAGTTCTACTCTGTCCTATAGGGTCGCTATGAGTCGGAATTGGCTAGATGGCAATGGCTTTATAAAAAGGGAGATGGATGAGAAGTGGAAGGGTTGCAAAGTAACTACAAACATAATAGCTGAACTAAAAACCATTTTGGAAGTAGGTAATAAGGAATGAGCTTGACCACCCAGAAAAACAAACCGGCAGGGTAGAGAACTTAGCCAGCTCTCCTGGGATGCAGAGAAAATGGATAAAGTCGTAACACTTACGAGAAAGAAGATGACAGCCACATAGGAGAGGTGAGATACAAATTCTAGAACGGATTTCTTGAGCAGATCAATAAAACAGACAAGTCTTTGGCAAAGCTAATTAAGAAGAACAACCCCCCTTCTGTCAGTTTGTCATAGTGTGGTAGCTTGCATGTTGCTGTGATGCTGGAAGGTATACCACCAGTATTTCAAATACCAGCAGGGTCATCCATCGTGGGGACAGGTTTCAGCGAAGCTTCCACACTAAGACAGACTAGGAAGAAAGACATGGCAATCTCCTTCTGAAAATCAGCCAATAAAAACATTATGGATCATGGATCACAACAGAATGAATGTTGCCCAATACAGCGCAGGAAGGTGGTGCAGGGTTGGGCAGTACCTTGTTCTGTTACACGTAAGTTTGTCATGAGTTGCGGCAACTCAACGGCAGCTAACGAGAACAATCAAGAAGAAAGAAAGAGACAAAACAATGAGAAAGAGAAAGGGAATATAGTCGTAGGCACGATGGTCTGCAGTTTATGAAGAGAATTCCTCGGGAATTCCACAGCTGCATCATGACTAAATTTTTCTCACTCCAGCCTTGTCATAACTGTTAGTTCCACCCAGCGTCTTGCCCTAGAAGCCTGCAGGCTTAGCTTTCCAAGTTGTTGTGACCTTTGTCTTTATCTGCAGCTTCGTGGAGATTTAGTGAGATGCAGGGAGTGGCTGCACTGGGGAGAGCTCCTCATCAGATACGTGGTACCAGGAGTTGGGGAGAAAAATGGGCACCGTGAGGACACTGGCAGGCTTGTAGGAGGAGCCAGAGAGGCAAAAAGGCAAAGGAGTAGGCAGCAAAGACAACCATCTTCCTAGTTTTGCCAACGGTAGATGCCAGCACCACCAGGCAGTTAGGAGAAACGGCCATGAAGAAAGTTTTGCTGAGCAGAGTAACACCGTCAGGACAGCCCAAGAGAGTAAAGATTCATCAACCTGGAAAACCAGCAGTTCTGATGAGGTTGGATTCAGCAAGCAGATGAATTCAGAGTTTGGGAGGGGCAACTGATGCTGGGGGAGGTCAGGTGGCTGAGCAGTAGCCTCTGCTGATCCCACTCAGCCCAGCCTCCAGGTCACCCAGAGCTGAGCCCCAACTGCCTGCCCACACCAACCTTGCTAGAACACCTGCCGAGCCCTGGCCTTCTGGACCACCTCCTCTGAACACCTTCCCACGCGTGTCCACACACCTGCTGGGGAGGGGAAGATAGCCCTCAGTTTGGAGTGAGAAGTCTTGACATTCTGACCTTAATGTGCTAGATGGCTACGCTTCAGGGTGCCAGTGTCTGTGAAGGTGGAACCCCTTAGGCCTGCCTCGGTCTCCCTCCCAGGAGCACTGTGACATCTATTGAGACATTTGGTGGAAAAGTGCTCTAAGAAGGAATCCAGTTCTCTACCCAATCATCGAGGTTAGAAGGATTCTAAGGACCATGACAGTGAAAAGACAAACTTAAGGGTGAATATTCTAGAATAGGGATAAGTGGCAGAAAGCTAGCATTCTGCTTATAAGCAAAGAAAAAATTCTTCGAGGCATCTTGGTGGGGAGAGAAGATTCCAGAACTGGATTCAAATCCTGACTGACATTAGCTCTGGGACCATGCTCAAGACCCTCCGTTCCTCTAAGTCTGCACTGTGTGATGTGTGTCCTTGGTTTCGAAGTGAGTGTGCATGAAGCTTGAAAAGAAAATCTCCAAGTTATTAAAAAGAAAGAAAAAAAGAACAATTTTCTAGCAGGTTGAAAATAGTAGCCTGCAGAAGGAGGTCAGGACAAAAAAGGAATATTTCTCCTTTGGCGGTACATGAGCTAACAGACTGTTCTCTGATTTATTCTTTCAGTCCCAAAGAGCATTGCCAATGGGCAAGAAGCTGCACTTTGCTGTGCGAATACTGGAGCCAGACATCGCAAAGCAGAGCGGGACCTGCAGGCAGGAGATTCAGGATCACATGCCACCTGCTGCGTGTGGCAATCATGAGCCTGCTCTGGGCCTCAGTTTCCCCTTCTGCAAAATGGGGAGGAGGGTAGTCAAAACATCCCCAACCCCCATCACCATTCTTAACAGAGCTTAGATGGAACAGTTTTAGGGAAGGAAATCTTTTGTAAAAATATTTTGTTCATTTTCTTTTAATATACACCGCACACACATATATAAGGTGTCAATGTGTGTAAATGTGATCACATGCAAGCACGTGCAAATGCGTTCATTTGTGTGTTTACTTTTCCTTTTTTGCTAGGCTCCTCTCCCCCTTCTGGGAGATCCTTAAGGACTCTTCTAGCTCTGCGGGTCCATATCTCTGTGATTCTAGAGCTGGAGCTGGAGAAATTTCAGGGGAAACTTGGGAAGGAAAGTAAACAGTGTTGTGAGGCCACAGCCAAGCTTGGTTCTAATATGGCGACCCAGGCCCCCTGCAGGTTGGTCCTCTGTCTGTCCTCCCTCTGCCTCCATAGTCTACCCTTCCTTGACTCTGACAGTCACCCCACCTGAACTCCAGCGCAGGTCAGAACTCAGGTCTGGAAGCCAGGCTGCGTCCGAGTTTGGCCTCCAAGCTCCCAATCTTTCATGGAACCTGAGGATGGGAGAGATCACCAGCGTCATTTTGTCCAGCCCTCTGCTTCAAGGCAGGTGGGTTTCCATCCTCTCTGAAGGCTCTCTAGGGAAAGCTCCCCCTTCCCTTTTCCTGTAGGGAGTGAAGGCTGGTGCACTCCCAGATTTTTCAAGCCAACTGGCTCATTTGCTTCCACCTTAAATTCCTGGTCCAGAAACCTCTGGAAGGCAGGATGTCCATGTCCTGGCTCCATCTGTAGCATCAGTCCAGCCAAGAACTACTTCTTCCAAGGGAGAGAAAGCAAAAGCAAACAGAGAAAACTCAGGCTGGATGAACAAGCAATTCAGAGAAGAAACGGAAATGGCCAATAAACACTTGATAATATGTTCAGCCTCAGTAAAAATCAAATAAACACAAGATAAAACAACAGCAACGTTTACATCTTGGCAAGAGTAAAAAAAGAGGAGAAGAGGAAGGTTAGATTCTGTGTTGGCCAGGCCGTGGGGATGTGGACTTGGGTCTACACCAGCAGTAGGAGCATCTCGCAGAGTAATACCTCTGGAGACGAACATGGTACTGTAGCAAAAATCAAGTACTTGACTTTGGACTCAGCAATCCCTCTTCCGGGGCTCTATCTCAGGGGAGTGATAAAGGATGGATACATGTATTTAAGCTCAGGAACATTCATAATCATTGGTATGATGTTGTTGTTGGGTGCCTTGGCGTTGATTCCAACTCATAGCAACCCCACGTGACAGAGGAGAACAGCGCCCATAGGGTTTTCTTGATTGTAATCTTTATGGAAACAGACTTTCTCCCCCAGGAGGTCTTTCTCCCCTAGAGCACCTGGGTAGGTTTGAATCGACAACTTTTTGGTTAGCAACCAAGTGCTTAACTGTTGGATCACTGACAGAACAGGCTTATTTCTTGTTTGTGTGTATCAAGCCCATTTGACAGATGAGGAAATCAAGGCCCAAATAAATATGGAAATAGCTGGTTAGGAAAGATCTGGAGTGAACTCACAAGGCTTTCAACACCCAGAGCAGGGCCCCTCCTGCTGAGAGGCTTGACCCTACACTCTCCCCTGATCCCAGGCTCCCTATTTAGACATCTTCACTGGCGCCGAGTCAACAAAGATTTTGGCTGTGTTTCCACCCTCATGAATGGTTGGTTTGTGAACCCTCTGCTTTAACCCAGAGCCTCAAGGCTGCTGGAAAGGATGAGGTTGGGAGAATTCCAAGAGACTAGCTTGGGTCTTTCAACTGCAGTAGCAGCCTGAGAAATTAGGCATTGGTGGTTCAGTGGTGGAATTCTCGCCTCACATTCGGAGACCTGGGTTTGATTCCCGGCCAGTGCGCCTCGTGCGCAGCCACCACCATCTAGCAGTGGAGGCTTGCACGTTGCAATGATGTTGAACAGCTTTCAGTGTAGCTTCCAGACTAAGACGTACTAGGAAGAAACCTGATGATCTACTTCCAAAAATCAGTCACTGAAAACCCTGTGGATCACAATGATCCAATCCCCATCGCGCCTGGGGCCCCCCATGAGTTGGCAGCCGATTCAAGGCAGCTGGCAACAACAACAGCGGCCTGAGAAGGATACCCCAAGCCAAAGACTTCCTCAGATCTCACTAGTTTGGATTCCCCCAGTCCACTCCTCCAAGTCTTTCCACCCTTCCTTTGGTCCCCTCCCACACCCCATCATGAAGTTTGGAAGGGGCTGGGGCAGTCAAATTCCACAGCGTTTAGATCACGGTTCCATTTGATTCTGGCAAATGGAATTTTTATAGAGTTATGGAATTTGAGAACTTGAAAGACTTTTATTGATGGCTTCAACCAACTCCTTCTTTTAATAGAAGAGAAAAATGAAGGCAAGGAGAGGTGGGGGGTGGGGGGGGCTCGCCCAGGGTGACAGAGCTCTTCAATACAGGGCTGGGCTAGAACCCAGGGCTGGGGCCCTTAGGCACTCTGCTCTCCATGACCCTGTTCCCCCCCCAACCCCCCACCACACACACTTTTCATCTGAATCACTATTGCTGAATGCAGGGAGTGTGTGTGGTGGGGGGGACCAAATGCCCCCTGGGGCCATGCAAGATCTGTCAGTGGAGACAAGAGCCAGGCTCACGCATGGCTGCCACACAGACACTTACCATGCAAGATTTCTAGAATTCTGATGTTTTTAAAGAACAGCTAGAGAATACAATTTTTTATGTAAAATAATCCAATCGTTTAATGTTAGAAACAAATTCAAATTTAAAAATAAAATGCTACGTGCATCTATAAAGCCAAAAAATCAGTTTCTGTTGAGCAGATTCCGACTCATGGTGACCCCACATATGCAGAGTAGAACTGCACTCCATAGGGTTTTCAAGGCTGTTACCTTTGGGAAACAGATCACCAGGCCTGTCTTCCAAGGTATTTCTGAGTGGGTTCAAACCACCAACCGTTCAATTCGTAGTTGAGCACTTAATCCCTTGTGCCACCAATTTGTAGCCTCGGTTGGGGTCCATTTCTCCTTTTTAACACATGAGGAGCCCGAGGCACAGAGCAGTGGCCTGTCAGAGACCAGGCAAAGCCCAAGCTCAATGTACACCTGCCCCATCAGCCCCAATCACAAGATGGCATTTCCTGAGAGTGCATCCCCACAAACCCGAGTCCCATTCCCTCTTCCTTAGGTCCTGTGTGATTAGCTTTAGGGGGCCTTAACCTTGACCCTCTATTATGTTTTCCCCATGGCCCACATTTCCAAAATTTCTTTGGGTGTTTTTCCCCTGGCATGTCCCCTTAAGACTCTGAAATAGGCCAGAACATTCCGAGACCCTGCTGGAGGCTGGGAAAGGCTGCAGACGCCCTTGCCCTCTGCCAAGCCCTTCCCACATGCCATTCCCTTTGCCTCTGACTTTCTGCCCTTCGCAGCCCAGCTCAAAACAGCACAGCTGACACTCCAGAAAAATCTCATAAAGCCAAATTAGGAACATGTCAGCGAAAGGAGAAAATGAGATCATGGCCATCCTACCACCTTCCCAGCTGGCTAAATCCATCAACAGGCCGTCAGTGGTCAGGCCCTTGCTGACCCCTCCTGCATGTCCAGTCCTGCACTTGAGACGGGGGCGTGGGGCGGTTAGGTGGGGAGATGACACGGAGCCGCGTAAAGCATGGGGAAAGAGTCGAGTGCTAAGATGAACACTGCAGATACTAAGGGCTTGATGAGCTCCGAGAAAGGAGGGGCCAAAATAAACGATGGCTTAACAGAGAAAAAGGGTCAGGAGCTTATCCAGACAACAGTTAGGAGGCTATTAATGAAGAGGAGAGGAAAGGACATTCGCGGTGTTGGGTTGGCTTCAGCAAAGGCAGAGGTGGGATGGGACATGGCACACAGGGAGTGAGTGGTGGCGTCTTAGCATTCTCCAGAAACAACGTATGTTTATTTGTATATATAGTTTTGCTAGCTGCCCTTGAGTTGCTCCTGACTCTGGCAACCCCACTCATGATGGAACAAAACACCGCCCAACCCTGCGCCATCCCCATGACGGGTTGCTGGTCGGATCATTGTGATCTACAGGGTTTTCATTGGCTTATTTTTGGAAGTAGATGACGAGGCCTTTCTTCCTAGCCTGTCTTAGTCTGGAAGTTCCGTTGAGGCCCGTTCAACATCACAGAAACACACGAGCCTCCAGTGACAGATGGGTGGTGGCTACATGTGAAGTACATTGGCTGGGAATCCAACCGGGTCTCTCATGGAAGGTGAGAATCCTACCACCGACCTATCACTCTAGATAGAGAGAGAGATAGTTAGACAGAGATTCACTTTAAGCAATTGGCTCACACGATTGTGAAGGGCTGCCAAGTCCAACATCTGTAGGTCAGGCTAGAGGCCTGAGACTCCTGCAGGCTTGTGTCCCCAGATCTGTAGCTCAGGTGTCAGGAATAGTGAAGAATAAGAGCTCCCCAAAAAGTGTCTATTTATAGTCTGGAGGCAGAACACACTCTAGGGAAACTCCCATTTTGCTCTTAAGGCCTTTATTGCATTGGTTGAGGCCTACCCACATTATAGAAAGCAATCTGCTTTACCCAAGGCCAGCTGATCTGACTGCATGGGACTTTGGCATGAGGTCCGTGGTTGCTCCGAGTCCTGCCTGTAGAAGGGGGCTTGGGCCAGGTGAGTCCAACATTTTCTTTCTCCTCAAGCAGAAAGTCTATGCTTTGTTCTCTCAGCACCTAGACTGGGTCTGATACATGAGCTCTTTGAATGAATGGATGGAACAATGATTTACCATAAAGATCCATTCAATGCAAAAAGCATCTGAGCAGATACCTGAATGATGTCACTTAGTACTTTAAACTTTTCCAGGCTCATCATGGTTTTCCCTATCATTGTTTATGTCATCCCCACAGCCACCCTGGCAGGCAGGTAGTGTGAATCTCCTTAGTCCTATTTTGCAAGGAAGAAAACTGAGGTGCCAAGCATGTTGGAGGGAGCAGGGACCTTACCTGAAAGGTGAGTTTGGGGGAAGCAAGTGAACGTTCATAACTCAGCTGTTTTGGGGAGCCCTTTTTGGATTCTGCTTCCTGGCAGTGGGTGCGTGGAGCCTGCTACTGAGGGTGGGGCCTGTCTGTGCCTGGGTAGGGAACCCCAGCTGGCTCAGGGGGTCTGCTAGCATTCCATCTGCCCAGAGACCTGAGCCTCGTCCTCCTGGGTAGCATTAATCAGAATAAAGCTTACGTGTTAATCTCCCTCTGAGTGACTCCTGCAGCAATCTCTCAATTTGTTCTGAACTCAAGCGGGAAAGAAACATAATATTGTTTATTGTTTCCCCAAACTCCCAACAGAGGTGTTAGGCAACTTGCTCAGGTAATCCAAGACTTTACCTGGCTGGCCTAGCATGCAGCCTCTACTTGTTCCTGCTGGGGGAACCCTGTCAGAGAGAAATGGGAGAAACCGAAGAGGTAGCCTGATGGGTCAGACGGGAGGGCCAGCGACAGGAGATTGTCCTCTGGTCACATAAGTTTGGAAAACAGCAGAGGTTTAAACAAAGTCACATTTGGTTCTACTCTGCAGGACTCACCAGAGCCATCAGTGTCCCACCGTGCTCCGTGAATCCGCAAGTGGGGATAGATAAAACCTGCATCGTTTCCCAGGCGATTTGACCACGGATTTCATGGATCATTGTGAAGATCTAGTGTTCTTGTTTGAGCAACATTGTTGCAGACACCCACTTGTCCCTTGGGATGTGGCATCATGGAGTGGAAAAAGAAAAAAAGCATAGCTTCACCATGTAAGAGGACCAGCTGACCTTGGGCAAATGACTAAGTCTTGGTTTCCACATCCTTAAACTCCCAACTAACCAGTTGCTGAAAACATCAGGCATCGCAAACCCTGCGAAGGCCCCACGCCTGTCAGAGGAGGACTGTGCTCCATAGGGTTTACAATGCCTGAATTTCTCAGAAGTAGTTCACCAGGCTTTTCTTCTGAGGCATCTCTGGGCAGACTCGAACCACCAACCTTTGGGTTAGCAGCTGAGTGCGTTAACGGTTTGCAGCACCCAGGGACTCCTCTATGCCTTTAAAACGGGGATAAAAATGCTGACGGCATACTATTGATGGGTGGATAAGATGCCACAGCAGATGCCCAGAGCTGTCCTTCCAGTCAAGTAAGTCCTTTCACAGGTATATAAACTTGTACCCAAAAGAGGTGTATGTGATTTGGAATTTATGTGAAAGGATCAGTTGAAAAGTAACTTTTTATTTGACCCATGGATTCTCTGAGTTACAAAATGACCCAGAAAGTTTCTTAAAGTTGCAAAGGCTGATTTAAGATAAACCTCAAACCAAACTCTTTTCCGTCGAGTCGATTCCAACTCATAGAGACCCTATAAGACAAAGTAGAACTGCCCCACACGATTTCCAAGGAGCAGGTACAATTTTAAATGCTTTAACTTGTCAGAACTGTGTCTATTTATAAAACAAAGCTCAGGTGTAGAATTTTGCAGATTCACTCTCATGCCCACCTGATGAGTCCTGATGGGCATTCAAGGCCCTGTGTCCCCAACTTCTGCATTAGAGATTTCCTCTCACAGTTGCCCTGTATTACCCTCTGCTCTTCCCAGACCCACATCCACACAATCCCGCTGCCCGGGGTTGGCTCCTCCTTGCGGCAAAGACTGCTGGTTATTCTCGGAATCCGTTCTCTCTTTTACCACTCGAAATAAGACTACGGCTGCATTTCCCAGACTCCCTTGCTAGAGCTGGATATGTCCACGAAACTAAGTCCTAGCAATGAGATATGAGGGAAAGTGATGTGTGCAAGTTCTGGGCCATGCCTATCCTTAGTGGAAATTCCCTCAGCTTCCACTTTCCCTCTTCCTGTAGGCTGAAATACTGATATGATGGCAGGCACAGAAGCAGCTGTCTTGGGCCATGAGGTGAAAGCTGCTGACTGAGAATAGCAGAACAACAAGATGGTTGGAGTCAGTGTCTCCCAAACTATGAAACTACTGTAGTAGCCCTGGAGTGCTTACACTGTTACTTTTACATGTGGGAAAAATCAACGCCTCTCATGATTAAAACAAGTTGCCATTGAGTTGACTCCAACTCATGGCAACTCTGTGTTTATTAGAGTAGAACTGTGCTCCATAGGGTTTTCAGTGGCTGATTTTTCAGAAACAGATTGCCAGGCCTTTCTTCCAGGGAACCTCTGGGTGGACTTGAACCTCCATCCTTTTGGTTAGCAGCCAAGTATGTTAACTGTTTGCACCATTGATTAAGTCACTGTTATTCTGGCTTTTTGTTACAACAGTTGAACCACTTCACTTTGCATATCTACTTCTATTTTTCAAGACCCACCTGAGGGTCATCTCCTGCATGAAGTCTCCTCTGATTATACCCAAGATATCTGCCCTCTTCACATACTACATTACCTGTTCCTAAACCAAATCTTGATGCAGGCTGGATTTTATTTTATTTAATGTTATCCACCCCAGTTTGGAGCCTGGCACACATCAGGAAGGCATGAAAAGACAATGGTGAGTTGGGTTTATGTGGTCTTCCCTTGTGCTCGGTTGGTTTGGTGCATGTTTTGCAGGCATAGAGCCTTCCCGACAGTACCATAGACTACTGCAGGGTGTAGCCAGGTGGCAGACCTCTGTTGCCACCATGCATGGCACATAACACTCAATCGAGACTTGGGGGCTAGACTTACATATTATCAAAAGAAACTGATGGGGGAATAATAAGGCCAAGGCCAGTGGGGTGTGGCAGAGCCTTTAAATATAACCTGATGTCAGAGCGCTTTATGACGTGTAACTCAAGAAAGGGCCTGCTATAATTGGATCCTTCCGATGTGGAAAAATAAGGCAAGCTGACTGCCGCCACCATGGAGAGGTGACAAATGTTTGCCCTCGGGTGTAAGGCTGACTGCCTGATTCTGTGCTGTTGCAGGAGACATGCACACCTGTTCCAGCTGAAACATGCTCAGCCCTGACCAGCCTCCCTCAGAGAGGCCAGCTGGAGTCCTGGAAAATGATGGACCATGCTGGCTGTTGGACAACAAAGCTGTTGAGCAACTGGCCAAGATGGAATGGGCTGTCTCATGAGGAAGTGAGCTCCCTGTCATGAGAGGTAATCAAGCCAGATGGCCACTGGCAGAGATACTTGAAGAGGATTCCAGCCTCAGATTGAGGTTTTATGATACTATGATTTTCCAACCACAGTACAAGTCTCCTTTCCATCGACTTCATCCCAACAATTCTTCCCAGGAGCCTATCACTGTGCCTGAAGTTCTACCATTAGAGCTTTATTCCTTGGGAGTAAGGCATCATGATCTCCTGGAACCACTCATTAAATGGAAGGGTACCACATAATGTTACAGTTGTTGATTTTTTTTGTAAATACATCTGTCAGATAGCTCAAAGAATCATCGGGAGGTGGAAGTAACACCCTGGGCTGCCAGCAGGACCACGGTTCTTGGCCCCGGGACCAGGCTACTTCTGCCTTGATCTGTGCTGGCTAAGTGAGTGCTCCATCCCCTGCAGTTCCCCCCACGTAACTCGGTTTCGATCACACTCACAGAACCTTTCCTGGTTTACCAAAACCAAATCGGTTGCCGTCATGTCGATTCCGATGCATAGCAACCCTATAGGACAGAGTAGAACCGTCCTGTAGGGCTTCCAAGGAGTGCCTGGTGGATTTGAACTGCCAACCTTTTGGCTAGCAGCCAAGCTCTTAACCACTGCACCACCAGACCCTACATTACATCTACAGCCGAAGCTGTAAGGGAGTCATGGTTTTTAGCTTTTTTAATATCTAGACATACTAAACAGAGGGAGGATGTGTCCTGAGATAACCGAGCCATCAAATCAAGAACCGTAAGTGTTCAGATGCTTTCATCTGGTAATTGCCCTTCTAGAAAGAATTAGAGATATGAGCAAGCGTTTGTGTATAAAGCTGATGGAAAGAGGAAAGGGGGAAGAAAGGAAAGGAGGGAGGAAGGGAGAGAGGGGGAAGGAGAAAACAAACAAACAGGAGAACAGGGGAATTTTGGAGCATTCATATGAAATAATTTGAAATAAATTTTTAGGCAATGAAAAAGAAGTTTTTGAATAATTTCAGAATTTGCATAATATGCATAATATTAAGTGGAAAAGATAACACACACACAAACAGATATCTGTACATAGAGAGAGAATAATTCCCATTTTATAAAAAGGGCACATATATGCAGAGTATAATATTGAAAGGAGTATTCCAGGGATACTTACCACAGTGTGACTAACATCAAGTGGAATCTTTTTATTTTCTTATTTGTACTTTTCTATATACCTTCTGGTGGAAACCCTGGTGGCATAGTGGTTAAGTGCTACGGCGGCTACTAACCAAGAGGTCGGCAGTTTGAATCCACCAGGTGCTCTTTGGAAACTCTATGGGGCAGTTCTACTCTGTCCTATAGGGTTGCTATGAGTCGAAATCGACTCCATGGCAGCGGGTTTGAGGGTTGTGTTTTTTTTTTTTTATACACCTTCTGGGGGAAGGTATTGACTCCACGGCAACAGGTTTGGGTTTTTGGTTTGGTATACTTTCTGAGTGGTGCAAACGGTTAAGCATTCAACTACCAGCTGAAAGGTTGGTGGTTCTAACCCACCCAGAGGTGCCTCAGAAGACAGGCCTGGAGATCTATTTCCAAAAGGCCACAGCCTTGAAAGCCCTGTGGAACAGTTCTTCTCTGACACCCATGGGGTTGCCATGAGTTGAAACTAACTCAAAGGCAGCTAACAACAACATACCTTCTAAGTGTTCCACAAAGAACGTGTGTTACTTTTATAATTAGGTACTGTAGAAATTGAAGGATGATACAAACAAAATGGAGGTATAATTATCACACGCGCACGTGCGCACACACACACTCACACACACTTCTTTGCCTTGCTGACTCCAGGTGTCCAAGCATAGGGTGAGGCCTGTGGTGAAGAAGGACCAGAGCACACGGGCATGTCTGCGAGGCAGGGGGCTGACCTGGTTGGAGCTGGAGTGTGTGTTCGCAGCCATGGCAGGAGGAGGGGGAAAGGGGTGTCACACTGGATTAGGGGAGGATGTAATCCAATTATGGGGGGCAGCGGCCATCTCTGACTTGCCTGGCCTGTAATTGACGTCAATAAATATTCATCCCACACCCTCATAGAGAAATGGGCAGAGGACTTGAAAACAGCCAGTTCATAGGAAAAGGACTACAAACGACTTTGAAACAGATGAAAAGACACCCAGCCTCAGTCATAATCAAAGACATACCAAATAAAACACCTATTTTTCACTTACTAGATCGACAAAGATCAAAAAGCTTGATGAGAGTGTGGAGTGACTGGAGGAAAGGGGGTAATATCTATAAAACTGAAAATGCACGTGCCCTTTGATCCAGCCGCTCCACTGCTCTGCAGATACAATGGTGCGTTGCTCATATGCAAAAAGGGGCATGTGCAAAGGGGTTAGAGGGCATGGTGGTGCAGTGGTAGAGCTCTCACTTTCCATGCAGGAGACCCGGGTTCAATTCCAGGTCAATGCACCTCGTGAGCAGCCACCGCCCATCTATCAGTGGAACCTTGTGTGTGGCTGTGATGCCAAACAGGTTTCAGCAGAACTTCCAGACTAAGACCAGGATGAAAGGCCTGATGATCTACTTCTGAAAATCAGCCAGTGAAAACCCTTTGGAACACAACAGTCTAAACTTGTTGTACCTGGGGTCACCATGAGTTGGGGGCCGACTTGAGGGTACCTGGCAACAACAATAGTGACAACAAGGGTGTCTATTTTAATTTTGTTTATCTTAGCAAAAGATTAGAAGCGAACTACAGGTCTTCACTTGGGGTCTGATGAAATAAATCAGGGTGCATTCATAGAATGAAACATTACTAAAAAGAAATAACTTCAATGTATTTTTAAGTGATAAAATCAAGATGAAGAGTAAAATATATAATGTGCCATTTTTGTAAGAAAAAGAATATAGACATATATCATTTGATATGTAGAGCACATAGCTGGTGCCCCTAGGAAGGGAGATTGGAGTATTTGAGGGTCTGAGGTGGGTGGGAAGCTCACTATTCTTTGTTTATACTTTTGTACCGTTGGGATATTTAATCATATTCATGTATTATGTTTTCCATTTCAACACATCATTAAAAATAAATACTCGTTGAATTCACCATTGGACTAAAAAGCCACAAAGAGGTATTTGGACAGGATGAGATGGGCCATAGTGAGCCTCGATGGGTCTTGAGCAGGGAAGAGCAACACAAGAACGGTATTTATGAATGGGGTGAGGCGGGAGATGCTGGGAAGGAGACCAGTGGACTCGCCAGACCCCGAGGTCCCCAGGTGGATTGCACTGAGGTGGGTCTGGGCTAGGGGATGAGAGGAAGCATTCCTCCCGAGTCGCCTCCTCTTTCGTCCTGTGGACCTGGATGGTTCTCTTTGTTCCCATTCCCCTACCATGTTCTGCAGCTTTCACGGGTTATCTGTGGAATAGTTCTCAGCCTTTCTGCAGTGCAGATATTTATGTTTTAACCACGTCTTCTTAATTACCACTCTAATCTCTTCTCCCACACACAATCTCTCCAGTCCTTGCACCTCGTGCTCCCACCTGCTTCTCCAGTGACCCTCAGAGCTTCTGCCAGGAGGCCACTGTCCAGGGCAAAATGGCGGCCCTGCCCACAGAGCCTAACCTGAGGCTGCCCTGTGGCCTGCTGGTGTGGGTCAGCGTCACTGACTTGTCCTCCCTCTCCCCGATGATCCCAACCCCACCACTGTTAAAAATGTCCTGATTTTTAAGATGAGAAACCTGGGGTTCAGAAAGGGAGTATGGATTACCCAAAGTCACACACAGTCAGGGCAGAATCAAGATCTAGTTCATTCTTTTGGGGTACTTCAACAACAACCAGTGTGTTATTCTATCTCTCCAAGGCCTAAACAAGTTAGGAAAAGCTCTCCGAGCAGGACCATGAAGGTAGAGGGATGCTCTGTCCCCTCCCTTCCCTCAATTTTCTTCTTCTTCCCTTCAGCACCCCTGAGGCCTCCACATTGTCTCCAGCTGGTCCCCTCGTGCTTGTATGAGCTCAGGTTCTCTGAAAGGAACAGAGGCTGACAGAGGGACTGGGCTGGGTGCACATGGTTTCTTGGGGGGATACTCTTCAGGAAAAATCTCTGTCAGGGAGGGCCGGAAGGAAGCAGGATAGAGACTAGGAAGGAGCTGAGCAAGGGCATGGTCTCAGGCAAAGTCTCATCTTGGCCTGATCCAAGGGGAGGGGGCACTGAAGTATACGTCATACCTCAGACTTTCCAGTTCTGACAATGAAAACTAGCCGCAGACATTGCCAAATGTGTTCTGGGGGTCAGGTTGCCCCCAGGTGAGAAGCACTACGATAGCTTCCTGTACTCCTAGGCACAGTAATGTATGTCTGGTGAGGGCAGGGTCCAGGGCCCTTTTATTGGCCTACACCTAAAGTCATAATGGGGGAGTTTCTGGCCCTGTGGGGTAAGCAGGCAGCTGCTGGCTTGGCGCCCTATATATCACAGAACAGGGACAGCCTCTACTTAGCCACTTATCCCCTCCCAGAATGCCAGCCTGGAACCTAGGCCTGAAGCACTTCCAGAATTCTGAGATTCTCAACCTCCATCTGACCAGATTCTTTTTGCTTCTTGGGCATTTCACCCAGAACCGCCAACGGCTTCTGCCTCTTAGACTCTTTTATTGCTAGGTCGACAAGGGCAATAAAAAAAGCCTCAAAGGGTTTCCTGGACATCAAATAACTCCTTTTAAATTAAAAAAAAAAAAGGGTGGGAGGAACCTCTAACCATTTTGTTTTGTTACACAAGTGAATTAGATACATATGGAATATGTTTCCCTTTTAACTAGGACCTATTTTAAGACACAGGGAGATTGTCCTTAAAATATGTACCAGCCTCTTAGGGCCCCTAGAAAGGAGTATAGTGGTTAAGAGCTACGGCTGCTAACCAAAAAGTCGGTAGTTCAAATCCACCAGACGCAGTTCTTCTCTGTCATAGTTCAAATCCACCAGATGCAGTTCTTCTCTGTCATATAGCATAGCTATGAGTCAGAATCGACTCGACAGCAATGGGTTTGGTTTTTTGGTTTGAGAAAGGAGCCCAGTGGAGCAAAAGTTAAATGCTCAGCTGCTAACTGAAAGGTTGGCAGTTCGAACCCACTCAGCAGCTCTGTGGGAGAAAGACTTGGCGATCTGCTCCCCTAAAGGTTACAGCCTAGAAAACCCTATGGGGCAGTTCACCTCTGTCACAGGGGTTGCTAGGAGTTGGAATAAACTCAACAGCGCCTAACAACAGCAACAAGGTTTTTAGAGGAATTGGTCTGTGTTGCCACTTTCATGGGGTATAGCCCAGGCATTTGGGGGAGTTGGTTGGTCCTTGAGGAGGAGCCCTGAACAACATAGTCCAGGATGTCTGAGAGACCCTTTTGGTCAGTGTCCCCTGGAGCCCAAGGGAATCTCTTTGAAGGCTTCCTAGTTTTAATTCCCTAGATGGAAGGATGCCAGGAGTGCCTCTGCTCTGTTCAAGGTTTTGGGGAAAGTCTTTCTCCCAAAGCACCTCATGAACTGCATGTCATCTCCTGCTGTATCAGAGTGCTTTGGGCTGCAAGTAACGTAGAGCCCACTTAAAAGTGGCTTAAACACTAAGGACTTTTATTTCCTCACACAATAAGAAATTCAGAGGATCAATGATGCTGGCATGTAATCAAGCTTTTCCATCCCTCTCTTCACAGTCCTCAGCGTGTCAGCATTCACTATTATGCCTCTCCCCTCACAGCTGCAAGATGGCTACCACTGCCCCAGGCATCACATCCTTACAAGGCTGTGTCCAGGGGCGTAAAAGGAGCTCTTTCTTCTCTGCTACTTCCTGTACCAAGGAGGAAAGCTTTTTCCAGATCTCTCTCAGCAAATGTCCCCCAAGTTTCTGTGGCAAATAATGATGACTTAACTATAGTGGCAATTAGTGATATCCACTGGAATATTTCTGGTTCTCATGCCTGGCACATGTAGGTTTTCTGGCCCTTTCCCTTGTTGTTCAGTGTGGCTGTGTGATTTGCTTGGGCCAATGGAATGTGAGTGAATTTGTGTTCTTCTCGGGGGCAAGATTTAAGGGCCTGGAACTTCTTTTTCGCTGTATCATGGCAAATAGCAGCTCTTCAGATGCTGGCTTCCCTGTCATCTTGGTCCTGGAATTAGGATCATGTTGGGGCAGGATATGACTTGTAAGCAAAAATTAAATCTTTTTTTTTTTTTTAATGCTTTGATTTTTTTGTTATTGCAGGTAACTAACAAAGCACAATTATTATTTTTTTGATTTTATTGTGTTTTAGGTGAAAGTTTACAGCGCAAATTAGTTTCTCATTCAAAAATTTATACACAAATTGTTTTATGACATCGATTGTGATCCCTGCAATGTGTCAGCACTCTCCCCCTTTCCCTTTCCACCCCATGTTCTCCATGTCCATTTGTCCTGTTTTCCTGTCCTTTCCTGCTTTCTAGTCTTTGCTTTTGGGCAGGTGTTGCCCAATTGGTCTCGTACACGCGATTGAACTAAGAAGCATGTCCCTCACGTATGTGGTTGTTTTATAGCCCTGTCTAATCTTTGGCTGAAAGGTGGACTTCCTGAGTGGTTTCAGTTATGAGTTAGCAGGGTGTTGGAGAGCCATAGTGTCAGGGGTTAAAAATTAAATCTTTTTAAGCCACCAAGATTTGAGATTGTTACTGCAGCATCCTGGCTAATACACTACCCAATATCTATTCTCCTCTTCACATCTATAGTCATAGAACCCTGATTTTTTGGGGGGTTGTGGATAATTTGCCCAGATTAAAGTCTCTGTTTCCTGGCTTCACCTTGCAGCTAGATGTGGCCATGAGACTAGCTGTGGCTAGTGACATAAATGAAGAAGTATTTTGCACAACCCTCAGGAGTGTTCCTTAAGGGGCCTAACAGCCAAAATGTGCATCTTTTTTGTTCTTTACCTCTTTTTTCCTTCCAGCCACTTGGAATGTTGATGTAAGAGCTGGAGCTCCAGCAACCATTTTAGGCTATGAAGTAATACATCCAGGCTGCTGAGACTGACAAAGCAGAAAGAAGCAGCTTGGGACCCTTTGATCATGGAACTACAGCTCTGACCTGATTACCTTAGGTTTCTTTTACATCTGAGAAAAATAATGTGTTTAAATATTTAGATTGCAGCCACTGCTTTTTTTTTTTTTTTTTTTCCCATATGCAGCCAAACATGATTCTACCTAATCTGAGTCCCATTGGGACGTTTGGTTAGGACCCAGTTACAGGGTAGGAGGTGGATCTTCCATCAAAGAAGAATGTTGTGGTGAAAAGGAATGGCTGTGAGTATGTGGGGCACCCACCCACCTTGCCACCTCCCATGTCAACAAGCAAGCTAGGGGTTGATTGTCCCAGGAGTGAAATAAGCTGCATGAGGTTCAATTCACAAATATTTATTAAGCACCTACTGCATGCTGGGAACTATATGCCCTTATGTTTTGCTTTCAGATTAATCCTAGTCCAGTCTGGACAGCGTGGGGGTGGGGGTGAAGCAGTGGGGTTATAAAAAATCGTCACCAACTGAAATAATTAGGACTTCCTCTCAATTGCCAGTGACTCTCCAGCAATTCAAACCAGCTAAAGTAAAGACAAGTATGGGTTTATGGGCTTATGTAGCTGAAAACACCAGGAATAAATGTCAGGAACGGTTGAGTCTAGGGGCTCCACTGAGTTCATGAGGCGTCAGTCTCTTGGCATCTCTAGACTCTGCTTTGCTTTTTTCTTGGCGTCACCCTCCCCTTTTGAACTTTTCTTTGGTGACGGCAATGTTCTGGTCCTTGATTGTCATAGCGGTTACAGAACAGTATATATTTGTCAAAACGCAACCAACTGCTCACCTTAAAAGGTATATAAATTAGTATAATATAAACCATACCTCAATATACTTGACTCAAAATAAATAAAAAACGTAAAAACAGTACAAAAAAATTTTTAGAAGTCCACACAGGAAAGAACAGAAGGCCAAGAGGCCTGTGGGGCCTAGAACTTCTAGTCTCAACAGCCAGCTTAGGCCAGGGGAACTGAGAACCCCAGAGGTGTGAAGAAGGTAATAAACATCTGTGCTCTCAATTGCAGGACAGGAATGACAGCGGAACGGGGCTGGGGGAGCACCCAGGGGAGCAGATGGGTGAAAGCCTAGGGCAGAGTCCTGGAGGCCACACGGCCTTTCCCTACACCCACGCCTCCTCAGCTGCTCTGGGCCAGCTTCTCCCTTGACCTGTTTCCAGCTCGGACCCTCAGCTCCCCACCCTTTGGGGCCATTTTCAAAGCCACAGCTGCTCTTCTTCCTCTTTCTGGGCCTCACAATGTGGTATTTCGTCCTCTGTAGCTTGCCCTCATGATCTGTTCCCAACTGCCTCATTGCCAGCCTCAGCCTGGCTCAGGCCGCCATGGTCAGTTATTGAAAGAAGAAAAAATTACAAATGATGAAAGATTTGGACCTTATTAGATTTCAGTTTAGATAAGATCTAAACAAGATGCTGATGCTGAGTCAAAGACATGTCTGCTTCTCTCTTTAAATCCTCCCTCAGGAGAATGAGTGTCTCCTCATTCCTGAGGAGCAAGAGGTACCTGTTACCTCGCTTGCATCCAAAAAACCCGTTGCCATCAAGTTCATTCATCTAATACTGATATGAAGATAAAAAAAACTATATCAGAAGGAATATTATCCTTGTATCTCTCAAGTAACCAATAGATGAAATAAACTAACCAGTCGCAAGTAATTATCAGGTGAGAACTCAAACCAGGTGAGAGAAATCAGGAAAATTCACTTCACCTCAGCAGTACGGAAAGTTGGGTTGGTTGGCATGTTACTCTCCCACCTAGACCGTTATCTCCCCAGTGTGTCTTCTTTTCTTGCATTTCCCTATAGAATCTCTCAGTAAACAAACAACAAAAAGACACAACAACAGTTGTTGTCAAGTCACCTCTGGCTTATGGCAATCCCATGTGTATCAGAGTAGTACTCTGCTCTGTAGGGTTTTCAATGCCTGATTTTTTGGAAGCAGATAGCCAGGTCTTTCTTCTGAGGCACCTCTGGGTGGACTCGAACTGGCAACTCTTCTGTTAGCAGCTAAGCACGTAATTGTTTGTACCACTCAGGGACTCCATAACCTCTCATAGAGCAGGGGATATAGAAAATAAAACAACAATAGTAATCATAGTGCTTGATCCCTAATGTCTGTGTGGATTTGGAGTGCAGTGATTAACACACCACTCTTGTATTTCTTGTATTTCTCTTCCTGACCTCTTAGAGACCAGATGTCAGTTTCTAAAAACAAGGAGAACTACTCGTCCCACACCACAAAACAAAAAAGATAAGGCCCAGGATACCTGTCAAGAGGAAGTTGAGTGTGTAATAGAATACTTAAGGGGTTTCTGTCAGTTAAATGCTGCCTCACCCATTGCTGCAATAAGAAGGTTTAGAAGGGACATTGGTCACACCAGAGGAATCTCAGAATACTAATGAGTCAGGCTTATCCAGAGAACTTCTGTGGAAGACTCAAGCCAGGAGAGAATCTGGGACAAGATGCCCCCAGGCCTAGTCCACACTGGCTGGTCCCCAGAGGCCAGACTATGAAGCAGAGGGGCCTGGACCTTGGTCACCCTGCTCCCTTTTTCACCAGGAAGGGTTCCATGTGGTGGGAGGTCCTTCAATGCCTGCCTTCCCCAACCCCCAGGCTCCTCCCTGCCTACTCCC
Source organism: Elephas maximus indicus (assembly GCF_024166365.1). Taxonomy (NCBI): domain Eukaryota; kingdom Metazoa; phylum Chordata; class Mammalia; order Proboscidea; family Elephantidae; genus Elephas; species Elephas maximus. The sequence continues at coordinate 59,940,595 of NC_064831.1, read as the reverse complement.
CGTGCTGGCTCCCTGCCTGTGCACAGAATAAAGAGACCCTCTCCCAGGTATGAGATGAGATAAAGCCATAAGTTTCTCCATCCCAGGACCTAGTAGAGTTAAGTGTTAGCCACTTCAGGTTCATCTTTCAAAAGGCACATTCTCCTGGGGGAGGGAAAACATTTTAAGGCCCATGGATAACAATGTGACTACGCAGAGGTTTGGTTGGTTCTGTTCCCCATTCTGCCCAGAGGAACCTGGGCAGGTGAGATCCTGGCACCTGGAGTCAGCTGGCAGGAAGGGTGCGACCAGGGAAAGATGAGATGCAGAAGTAAAACTCTGCTGACATCAAGATTTGATCAGGGGCCAGCACTGTCCAGGGCCTCTTGCCTCCTGGAGAATCACAAAAGCCCAAACTATCATCCTTGAAAGACTCTTAGGTCCAACTCCATCACTGGGCAATTGGGGAAACTGCATCTCACAGAGGCAAAAGAGGTTTCATGGCATCAATGGCACAATCAGGTCTAGAACCCAGGTGTTTTACTCCTAGCCTGGAGCTCTGCTTATTTCGTGAAGCATTTCTAGACTTAAGACTAGGACAGCCAGAGACCTTAGAGGTCATTTAATTCAGACTTGTGTCATAAATTGGTATGCTCTAGGACTCGGCCTTCCAGTTCAAATGACAGGTCCGGGGCTCCAGCCATCCCTGGACAACAAACCTACTGGGGGGTCTCCTCCTACCCTTGCGTACAGTGACAGGGGATTAAAAGCCTGGCCAGGGTTATTGAGGGTCTATTATAGGTCAGAAGGTTTATAGAAATTAGTTCAACCTGTATTCTGAACTATCTCTTGAAGGTCAGTATTGTTATTCCCACTTTATGATGGGAGAAACTGAGGCTCAGAGAAGGTAAGTAATTTACTCAAAGTCACTGAGATAATAATTGGAGAATATTAGATTTGAACCCAAGTTTCTGTGACTCAAAAGACCATGACTATTCCATTAACTTACCCTGGTGTATATGTGTGTGTGCACATGTGTGTCTGCATGCATGAGAGAAAAAGAGAGAAAGGATTTGAAAGAAAAAGGGCAAGTTCTACTCCTCTGTCCTGCCTCACAGTGGGGAAGATGGCGTTAAAAGGCTGATTGTACAGTTATCAATCTTGCCATCTTTCAGCATCAGCCCCTGCTTCCATTGATCATCTTCTCAGACCAGGTCAGACTCTCCTGACACACCCTCAGAGTATTCTGTATTTTCCTTCACAACAGTTATCACAGTAGCGATTCAGTTACCCATTTGTTCAATACGTCTCTCCCTCTGTAGACTGTAAGACCCATGAGGGCAGGCGCTGAGTCTAATGTCTTGCTCATTATTACATCTCTTAGCCCCGGGTCTGCACAAAATCTGTGCTCATAGTATTTGTTAGCCAAATAGATGGACGAATGATGGAAGGATGGATGGTGGATGCATGGATGGAATGATGCATGGATGGATGGAAGCATGGATGCATGGATGGATGGATGGATGCATGGATGGACGGATGCATGGACAGATGAATCCCAGCTCACTGATGATCTAAGATGTACAATGACCCAGGCCTGGGATCTTGGCTGACAGCCCCAGCGGACCAGGACTCTGTCTTTGTTCCCAAACCCTGCTTGGGTGGTGAGTCACCCAGTTTCTGAAAACCACATGCTTCTTTCCACAACGAGACTGCTCAGAGGGGCCCCCAAGCCTCAAAGAGCATCAGGAAAACTGCTCACACGCACAATTGCTGCCAGTCCCTTATCGTTGCTGTTGCTTTGATGTGCTCTTTGTGAGTCAGAGCTGCTGTTGCCTCAGTGCTGTTCCTGTTTTGGCAGCACTTTGACATTTTTTAAAGAAAAAAGTCGGAAGTGGCAGACTATCTTTGGGCTAAGACTGCAGACAGCTCTTTGATTTGATTACTCCTTGATTTAATTATAAATGGCCTTGGAATGGAAGGGGACAAGGATGTCAACGAGAGAACGGTGGAGCCCTCCCACGCATGGCAAAGCGAAAGAAATGCTCTAGCCCTTCGGGAACAACCACCCCAGCCATCCATTTCTTCTGCAGACCCTCTGCATGTACCTGCATGGCTGTCAGACTGGGGGCTGGCCCTTTCCTGACACACCTTCGACTTTCCCACTTCCTTTTTTGGCTACATGGTTCTTCTTGCCAAAGAATGCCACCCCACCCCCCATCTCCACCTCTTGCGTATCCAAAAGTGTGCAGCCTTCCAGGCTTGGCCTTGTTGCTCCCTCCCCTATTAAGGTCCTCTGATCACCACATCCCACAGTCCCCTGACCTGCCTGCTCTCTGAGGTCTTGTAACATTCACTTCCTGTGTAGCAATTACCCATGTTACTATCTGATGATAACGTGGGTTTTGCAATGTCCTGTTGCAAGTTAAAGGAAGAAGGTTGTGGTATCTTGAGGGTAAAAATTCTCAAGGCCACAGAAAAGAAGCTGAAGTCCAACTGGGCTATTTTTTTTCACATCCGACCTCAAAGAAGTTATTACCCTCAATTTGGTCATCAGTAAAACTGGTGTATTTTTGCTAGGTTTAAGTATCAAATGAAATAATGGTCATAAACATGCTTTGCAAAGCATACCATGTTTTGCATATATGAATAATAATCTCCATTCTTTTTGTCATCACCAACATCATCATCACCATCTCCACTCTCTCTGTCATTACTATCATCACCAACATCACCATCACAGTCTTCACCATCATCGTCACCATCATCATCTCCATTCTCTCCATCATTCCCGTCATCATCGCCAGCATCACCATCACTCACAATGACCATCACCACTGTCATTTTACTTTCCATGTACAAATGCCTTGTCTCCCCAACTAGATTGTGAGCATCTCTTGGTTAGGAATCCAGCTGCAGACTTCCAAACTCCCTCCTCTCACATGTAGCACAGGGCTGAGTACCAGTCGGTATCCAATGACTGTTACTTCATTGGTTGGTAAACCTAAAGGAAAATCAATCAAAGGGAGAAGGTTGGGTTTGACAATGATGTTTTTCAGAGGTCCTGTTTTCTTTCTTCTTTTGTCTTAAAAAACAAACAAATTGAAAGCAGAAGCATCTCAAAAGTCAGCAAGCCCTCTACCTGACAAGGCTAGTCTTGGACATTTTCTGCCATGGCCCCTGACAGCAGTTGGTCACCTTCCCAGGACACTTTCCACTCCATGATCTCATCCAACCTTCAAGAAAGCCCAGGGGGAGGGGGCAGGAAACCACGGGTGTATTCACATCCTTATTCTACCGTTAAGCAAACTGAGGTCCATCAAGGTCAAGGGTCCCACTCACTCCAAGACGGAATAATGAATCACTGACAGAATCTAGCCGGTGAAGCCCTTGGATCTTTTCAGGGTGATTCTGAGGGACAATTTCCTGCCATTAGTTATATCATTTATTCCTCATGGTGTCCTTACAAATGAACATCATCGTCCCCATATTACACATGAAGAAGCTGAGTTCCTAAGAGGTGAAGCAACATGTCCAAGGTCACAGAGAAAGGGGATGGGCCCAGGCTCTCATTTCCCAGTACCCTCTGAGCATAGTTCTAGGCATGTAGGCTGAGCCTGCTACCAGGTTGTGAATCTCTTCCCCTGTTCTTTGGTTCCCCCATTCACAGGAAGTTCGGGTCAACCACATCCTGCCACGTCCTTACAGAAGATAACAATCCCTACCACCACCATTCTCTGTCCCACCACAGCCCAGCTCAGCCCAATAAAGGCAGGCTAGCTTTCTTTACCCTTTTGGCAACCCACTGAACGTCAGAGCCAGGAGGGACCTTATTCAATGGGCTGGGGACCACCCACCCCAAAATCACCTGGGGTACTTACTTGTTAATGGTTCAACATCCTCAAGCCACACCTTGAGTTAGAGACAATGGCTCCTAAGTCAGGCCCCAAAACCTGAATTTTTAACGGGGATTCTGAGTAATTTAATGAGCATTCAAATCTGGGTGACCTCTCATCACATCTCTCATTTTGAGTGCCCAGAGAGAAGTAACATTGCCCTCCCTTCCTGGTAGCACAGGGCTGTTTGCCTCATTGCCATCTTGGGTGGATTTATTATAAGGGACCTGGACACTCTTGAATTCACACTTTGCCTTTAGAGAAGCAGGCTGGGAACATGATTTAAGCCAGGCTGGTGTCTAACACATCCTGCCCTCCATAAACGAGAGGATGACGCCCCATGTGGAGGGTGAGGAAGGGATTTGGAGATTCTCAGAAAGAGCTCCCAGCATTCAAAGCTGAACCCACAAGCGGACAAATTAGAAGGTGCCTCCTTGGCCCCCAGTCCAAAAGTAGTAACATTTAAGAGTAAAAGTTGGCAAACTACTGCCTGTAGACCAAATTCAGCCCTTGAGTGTTTTTGTGCAGTTTAAGTGGAACACAGCTACACCCATTTGTTTTTGTATTGTCTATGGTCACTTTCATGCTACAACGGCAGTGACAGAGACCATCTGGCCCACAAATTCTGAAATATATACTCTCTAGCTCTTTACAGGAGAAGTTTTCTGACCCCCACTCTGCCCATCCATCAACCAGCAAAACTCCATTCCTGTGGCTACTGAAGGTCTCTGATTTTCCTACTTCTGCATCCCTGGCACTTAGCACATAGCACTGTGGTTGTTGAATGAATGAATGAACCATCACAATGAGTTATTATACAAATAAGAAAACCAAGCCTTTTTCGAAAAATTAAGTGCACAGCCCAAGGTCTTAGAGTTATAAAGAGCTAGAATTAGAATTTGTCTCCACTACAGGTACCCTGTTTTCCTCTTGAAGCAGGGATCAGGTAGAATCTTGCCAGAAGTCTGAAGAAAGGGGGCCTAGGGTAGATCTTTTTTGGCAGGAGGAGTTGGATAATGGGGTTGGGAGAGGTAGGAAGAACCTAGGAAAGAATAAAGAATTGTCTGAAAGGAGAAGCCCCTTGAGAATATATTACGCTAATTCAAACTGAGATGTTAGCTTCTTTCTGGGCCTGCTTTCTTCTTAACTAAAGGTGAGTCTCAGAGCTTTTCACCTGGAGGTGAAGGAGAATACTGCAAGGAGCATAGCAAGGGGAGTTGAGAGTGAGCCAAGCAGGCTTACCGGAATACAACTCACTATGAGCCAGCTGTGGTCTCTGTGGGTGTTGAATCACTGGGGATGTTCATGGGCCCACCTGGGGCAGCCACAGTGGAGCTGTGGTAGAGATGCCTGCCCCAGGTGGGAGCCTCGACCCCATGACCATGAAGCCCTTAACAGCTCTAAGGCTTTCACCTTAATTCCGTGGCTTGGGTCAGCCCTGACCTGCTCTTCTGGTTCACTGACCAGCAGTAGAGGTACAGGTCACTTAACCAAAACAGTCATATAAAGTGGAGCATCATTTGGGTTGGCTGATAAGAATTCTTGGCCTTTTTTCTCGCATAAACCACACCCACAGAGTCTCATGAACAATTTCTAGTCTCTATTCTGTTAAAGTGGAATGAGACCAGAAATCTGAGTGCCAGAGACTCATGATTTTTTTCTCTAACTTTTACAGTTATCTCACACTTAATTCACCAGAAAGCTTTAAAGTTATTACATGTATTGACTCTTTCCAAAGTATTCAAATTATTCAATTTAGTTTGCAAAGAAACAGCTCTACTTTTTCACACTCATATTTCATTGCACTATCAAATAATTAATTTTTTTTTATTTTATGGAATAATTAATTACATTATTTCAAGTAGCAGGTACGGGTTAAGAACAAACACAAACAACCCTTGGTAAGCACATACTGAGTCCCTGGGTCGTGCAAACAGCTAACGCACTGGTGCCTAACGCAAAGGCTGGAGGTTCAAGTTCACCCAGAGGCACCTTGGAAGAAAGTCCTGGCCACCTACTTCTGAAAAATTAGTCAATGAAAACCTTATGGAGCACAGTTCTACTCTGCTACACAAGGGATCAGTAGGAGTTCGTATCAACTCAACAACAACCGGTTTTTTTAAGCACACACAACTCAACCAGTGGGAAGAGACGTGCCTAGGCATATTGGAGAGTACCTGTTCGCTTCAAGGGCTTAGCATGTCCTGGGCATAGAGATCACCCATTAACCTGGTGAGCTGGTTAACTGAAGGCTGGGTGAGAGCGCTTCTGCTGTTTAACCATGCATGCCATGGTCCTGTGTCACGTACAGAGAGCTGTCACACAGAGCCTCCTGCCAATCCTCACCACCCTTGGAGGCAGAGAGGAGATTGTCCTATGGAGAAAATGAGGATGGGGGAAATTAAGCACCATTCTCAAGGATAAATGTACAGTAATTATCTCCTTTTTATCTACAGAGCTGGAGCCTAGCACAGACTGGGCCCGAGAACAAATATCTATTGTTTATGGAACAGACAAAATACAGCCAGAGCAAACCTAGGTGGGTCTGCTTTGAGATCCCATGCCCTTTCAAACTCTCTTGTAAAGCATTTGTGAAGCATGCATCTCCATGTCAAGCTGTACGTCTGGCTTGGGTACAAGAGTTGGAACATATATCCCTTCTCACCTGTTCAGGGCCAGGTACTTCCTAATTCTTATTCCTCTCCCCACATTTCCCCTGGAAAAAAACTAAGCCCTTTTGTCTTGTTTGGTGTGACTGTTGGATTCTTGTGCAAAGTGGCCCGAGAAGAAGCAGGTGAGTGCGTGGAGATACCACCAAAGTTTTCCCAGGAAGGGTCAGCCGAATGCCCCTCCCACCTCAGCCTCACCCTTACTTCTGCTCCCCCCCCCACCCCCCCATCTCCTCCTTCCAACTCCCAGGCTTCCCACACTTCTGCAAAATGGCCTGGCTGAGTCTCACCCAGAGCTCTAGGGGAAACCCTAAACCTCAGAGTGAAATTAAGGGGCTGATTTGCCCCTGGGGAAATTAGACAAAAACAAGTCTGGGGTGAACCACTGAGCCAGAAACTGTTTCTCCGGATTAGTCACAGGGTTACCCACTCACGAATGTTCCTCCCCCAGCTCCCCCTCTTTACCCCATGTTAATCTGGAAGGCCGGGGGGGAGGAACCTGCCTGGCCTGGTTACAAGCATCACCGAAGAAACCGCACCGACCTTCCGGCTGGGTGGGGCTTCTCGTTTTTTCTTTTAATCTCCAGCTAAACTGCTCGTCAGCACCTCTGTTTCCTGCCTACAGGTGCTAAGAGATCTTCACGAGTTTACTAGGAGTGGGATAGCGCCCCCCAGGCTCACTCTCTCTCTGTGAAGGCAGCAATGTTGTTCCTTTGGCTTATTTCCCAGTGAGGATATATTAAAAAGATTTCTTTCTGCCAGGTACACGTTAGACAATGGAAGTATGCTGTTGTTGTTGGATGCCATTGAGTCAATTTCGATTCATCACAACCCCATGTGACAGACTAGAGCTCCTCTATAGGGTTTTCTAGGCTATAATCTTTATGGAGGCAGATCCCCAGGTCTTTCTCCCACAGAGCCTCTGGGTAGGTTCAAATCATCAACCTTTTTGTTAGCAGCCGAGCACTTAACCATTGGGCCACCAGGGCTTCCAATGGGAATGTGTTGTAGTTCTGTGTCTTCCAGTCGATTCCAACTCATAGTGACCCTATAGGACAGAGTAAAATTGCCCCATGCAGTTTCCTAGGGTTTTTTTTTGTTGTTGTTTTTTTGGTTAATCTTTACAGGAGTGGATTGCCAGGTCTTTTCTTCCACAGTCAGCAGTGCTTAACTGTTGCATCACCGCAGCTCCTTACTGGGAATATAACCAAAATCAAGCCAGTTGCCATTGAGTCGATTCCGACTCACAGTGACCCTATAGGACAGAGTAGAACTGCCCCGTAGGGCTTCCAAGGAGCGGCTGGTGGATTTAAACTACCGATCTTTTTGGTTAGCAGCCTAAGCTCTTAACCACTTTGCCACCAGGGCTCCACAAACAAATCAAACAGGATCCGTGCCCTCCTGGAACTGATGGTTAGTAAGAAAAAAACATCAAGGAACTGCTAGGCACCATGTAGACTCTAAGCTTGCCCAGAGCAGGGCTTTATTTTGTATTTTGTTCGCTGCTATATCTCTAGGGCCTAGAACATCGCCTGACATATGGACAGTCAATAAATAATTGCTGAATGAATGGGTCTCACAAAGAAGGGCTAATAATCTGTTTCCACAAAATCAGCCGCTGGAAACCCTACAGAACACAGTTCTACTCTGTCACACATGGGGGCGTCATGAGTCTATGATGGACTATGCCTGGGGTATGGCTGAAATCCTGGCATCTCTCTACATAATCCCAGGGGCCCTTTCCCTTTCTCCTCTGCTGGGCTGGCTCCTTTGTGTATCCCATGGCTTCCTCTTTCCTGGTCGACTCCCTCATTTTACTGGACTATTCCCTACAGTAGCATCTTGAAACAGGGAGATTAAAAGGCAAATTTGGGGGGAATTTGTATTTTAGGGTCCCCACTGGATTACTGTTTGGCTCAGTATAAATTCTATGTGGCAAATCTCTTTTCTTTAGAATTTTGAAGATGTGGTGTCTTTGCTTCTAGCTTTCAGTGTTGCTGCTCAGAAGCTCACAGTTGATTAATAGTTTGGCTAGGTATAGAATTCTTGGTTGTAAACCAGCTTTCAGAATTGTTGAGAAATCCAATGCCATCCTGTTCTCTGATCCTTTATGTAATGTTTATTTTGTTTTCCTTTCTGGAAGCTTTCAATATCTTCTATTTATCTATGGTATTCTGACACTACACAATCATTTGCCTTGATGTGGGCCTTTTTGCTGTTTACTGGGTTGAGTGTGTGGTAGATTCGGTTCTGGGAATTTTATTTTTGTAATATTTCCTTGAAAGCTTTCTTCCCTGACTTTTCCCTGTTTTTCTCCTTTTGGAACTCTTCCAATCTGGATGTTGGATTTCCTAGATGGATCCTCCAATTTTCTTTATCTTTCTCTCCCGTTTTCAATCTCTTTATCTTTTTGTTTCATTTTCTTAGAGGTCTTCTCATCTTCCAAACTTTATATTATTTTGAAAAGTTTTTGGCTCTTATAATTTTTAAGAGCTAGCTTTATTCTCACTTTGATGCCCCACTTTTACTTTTTACATTCTGTTTTCGTTTCACAGATACAATATCTTTTCATCTCTCTGGTTATGTTACTTACAAATTTTTTGTTTTCTTTTGCTCTCTATTCCTTCTGAAAAATTTTTTTTTCTGTTGCTTTGTTCTTTGTATAAAGGCTTTTCTTAAACGCAGGATGATCTTTAAAATACATTCATTTTTAAGATGGGTCACTAATGATCCGCTGAGAAGCTCCATGAGGTTGTGTAGGGCTTATCAGATGGCAAGGGACTCACTCTAGGGTAATCATGAGGGAGACTAGCCATTTCATTGGGGGATGTATGACAACCAGGAATATCCGCATTATGTAGATGGGGGACTAGTCATGGGGGACTAGTCACAGACAAGGTAAGTTACTGACCCAAGTTCACACGGCTAGTATTTCAGACCAAACACATCAGGCTCCAGAAGCAGCATTCTAAACCACTGTACTACACTGCCTCTCAGAGCAGCCTCAGCTAACATTTATTAAGTGCTTTCAGTATACCAGGAACTGTTTTAAGTACGACATTGAACTTAATTTAATACTCACAACCTTGGAAGTAGGTACTATTACTAGCCCATTCCAAACCCATTGCCATTGAGTCAGTTCCAACTCACAGTGACCTACAGGACAGAGTAGAATTGCCCCCCTGGGGTTTCCAAGGAGCAGCTGGTGGATTCGAACTGCCAAGCTTTTGGTTAGCAGCCGAGCTCTTAACCACTGTGCCACCAGGGCTTTACTGGCCTGTTCTCAATGATACCCCTACGTATCTCTCAGTTTGTCATACTGTGGGGGCTTCTGTGTTGCTGTGATGCTGGAAGCTATGCCACCGGTATTCAGATACCAGCAGGTCACCCATGGAGGACAGATTTCAGCTGAGCTTCCAGACTAAGACAGACTAGGAAGAAGGACCCGGCAGTCTATTCTGAAAAGCATTAGCCGGTGAAAACCTTATGAATAGCAGAGGAACATTGTCTGATACAGTGCTGGAAGATGAGCCCCCCAGGTTGGAAGGCACTCAAAAGACGACTGGGGAAGAGCTGCCTCCTCAAAGTAGAGTTGACCTTAATGACTTGGATGGAGTAAAGCTGATGGGACCTTCATCTGCTGATGTGACACAACTCAAAATGATAAGAAAAAGCTGCAAACATCCATTAATAAATCTGAGACACAGAGAAGCTAAACAATTTGCCCAAGATCACAGAGCTGGTAAGCGCCCCAGGCAGGATATAATCCTAGGCAATCTGGCCCTAGAAGCCTTTCTGCTTAGTTTTCTGGAGCCTCAGTTTCCCCATCTGAAAAATGGCTGATTCCTAACTCAGGAAGGTATTTTGAGCGTTAAATGAGAGAACACATGTAAGAAAACCTAAGAACCGTTATTTTAATTAAAATATTTTCCCCCTCTGGGCTTCCAATTCTTCAACTTTAGCCAAGAGTCTACAGTTTGGGGCTCCTTAAGATCTCTCTGGGAGCCCTGGTAGCACAGCGGTTAAGAGCTCAGCTGCTAACCAAAAGGTCAGCAGTTTGAATCCACCAGCTGCTCTTTGGAAACCCCATGGGGCAGTTCTACTCTGTCCTATAGGGTGGCTGTGAGTCGGAATCAACTCGATGGTAATGGCTTGAAAGGTCTCTCTGAAGGAGCCCTGGTAGTGCAATGGTTAAAATACTTGGCTGCTTACCAAAAGGTAAGGTCAGTGGTTTAAACCCACCAGCAGCCCTGCCTGTGGGAGAAAGACCTGGCAATCTGCTCCCGTAAAGACTATAGCCTAGAAAACCCTATGAGGCAGTTCTACTCTGTCATGTAGGGTCGCTATGAGTCAGAATCAACTCAACGGCCCACAACAAAGGCCTCTCCTAGCTGGAAACTTCCATGATTCTAGGGGCTGGGCTGCAAAGTGAGAGTGGGCCTAACTCAGAGGATCCAGAGGGGTGAGTGTGAAGGTGGGGGTGAGATGCATCAAAACATCAAGAGACAGAGGACAGAAAAATTGGATGGTAGGAGTGAATGTGACATGCTCGGGACTGTTCCATTTCCTAACTTGGGCCCAGAGCATCACTTCTAGGTTCCTAAATAGCTGTGAAGTTCAAATAACAGACTCCAACTGACACATAAAAAGGAACACATGTAACCACTTACAGGCCAATTAATATCGGGGCAGGGAGAAAGCCACAGGGGGGAGGAGGCCTCTAGGGTTGAAGTGAGCAAAAAATGCTGGCCATGCTTCCGGCCCTCCGGCTGAAATGGGCTATTATGTGTCATCAGGAAACTTAAGAAGGGGGGGAAAAACAACCCCTGATCAAAGTCCCTTTTGTCAACTTCTAACAGATTAATAGATGACAGATTTTGCACTTAGAGCTCTGCTCTAGGTCAAGGGCAGTGAAACGGGGCTCCTTGGGATTTTTTTCTTCTTTAGTTCAGCTGCTGGCCTGCAGACCACGTCATTCTGACAGCGTGCTGCCTGAGACCACTGTAAGAACGTCGGCCTTTCCCAGGGCTTTCTGGAGATGACAGTGGGGGCCTTCTTAGTGCAGGCGAGCCAGGTTTTCCCATCCCCACATTCAGTCACCACCTTGCTCAGACTCCTACGTGGGGTTCCTTACTCCCTGGAGCACCCATCCCATCAATTAAAAAAAAAAAAAAAGGTGCCATTGAGTCAGTTCCGACCCACGGTGACCCCATGTGTGTCAGAGAACTGTACTCCATAGTGTTTTTCAATGACTGGTTTTTCAAAGTATCTCCAGGCCTTTCTTTTGAGGTGCCTCCTGGTGGACTCAAACCAGTTAGCAGCCAAGCAAAACCAGTTAGCAGCCAAGCACTTAACTATTTGTATTATCCAGGAACTCCAAGCCCATCGTATGGTTCCCTAATTTCCCTTTGATGGCCCCATGGTGGCCCTCCACTGACCACAGAAGGAAGAAGAACTTCTAGACCTGGCACCCAAGTCCCTCAGTGACCTGGCCACATCCTCCATGTTCCCTTTGTAGCAGTCATGCTGGATGGCTCATGGCTCTCCAAACTCATCCAGCCCTTTTGCTGCCATATCTTGTTATGTGATGGTCTCTCCACCTGGAATGCCCTTCCCTGCCACCCTTTTGTCTTCATGTCACCTTCTCACTCATCCAGCAAGGCTGTGCCAGTGTCAAGTCCTTTGGAAAGCCTGTTCTGATAAGTCAGAGGGACAGTGAGCCTTGCTGGAACATCCATTTATATACCCGAGGCAGTCCACACTCCCCAAGGAAACTCCCTTTTCACCTGATTGGCTGCTCATAGCAGATCTCGTCATGGAGGTGATTACATTATATTACGTCATGGATGAGCCATCAGTCCAATGTCTGCCAAACCACTGAGAATCAGCTTAGCCAAGTTGAAACATAAGATTAACTATCACAGTATCTTTATAAATCGGATCTTTGTCAGCAAGTGAACCGCTGAGAATGATAACATCAGCAAATTACATGCTGTGACATTGTAAGTAGTACATATTACTAATGATAAGATGTACAAAGAGAAAAAAATAACAACCTTATGGTCATAAGTGTGATTCCTGGTAAATCGAATACGTCGTAATTCAGGGACTACCTCCAGTGCCATTTTCCGTTTATGGGCTCCTTAACGTACTTGGCTGACTGCAGGGTGGTTGTTGGTGCCTGACACAGTGGGCGTTTCCTGTTCTACAGACGTATGCAGAGCATGGGTGATTCATCAGGGTGTAAGAAGCTGCGCAGGCAGACCCGAGAGGACCCCGATAATTCTCACCTTAGTGGCTTGCTTCTAGCCAACTCAATATTGGAAAGGTGACAGGATGTCACTTCCATGATTAGTTACATTACATGCTACGTTACAATACCTTATGTTGTTACTTTATATGAGCAGGACCAGGCAACGTTTCATTCTGTTATATATAAGTTCGCCATGAGTGGAAGCTAACCCGATGCCACCTAACAACAATTATAACATAAAAGATTCTGTCTTAGCAGATGGGAGCGAGAGAGTTTCCTCCTTGCTGGCTGGTTGAGGTAAGCAGGCATGTTGAGGAAGCCTGCAAGGGAAGGAACTACGGAGGAGTGGCCTCTAGGACCTGAGGGCAGCTGCCAGCCAACAGCCAGCAGAAAGCCAGGGTCATACAGCCAAGAGGGAATTAATTCTGCCAACAACCTCAGTGAGCTTGGGAGCGAATCTTTCCCTGAGTCTCCCAATAAGAATGCAGCCCAGCGGCGCCTTGGTTGAAGCCTTGTGAGACTGTGCAGAGGACCCAGCGAGGCCGACCCATGGGACCAGACCCACGGAGACTGAGATAATAAAAGTAGGTGCTGTGGTAAGTTGCTGCATTTGTGGTAATTTGCTACTGAGCAATAAAAAACCAATACAGAAATCAAATCATTCTTAAAGTTGCATTCTTTGGGTCTGGATGACCCAAACATTCCTAGGAAAATTCAATTCCATGCTTTTCAGCTGATGGAGTCCCTGGGTAATTCGAGGGCTGCTGGTTCAAGTCCCCCAGAGGTGCCCTGAAAGAAAGCGCCGGAAATCTACTTAAGAAAATCAGCCGTTGAGAACCCTGTAGAGCACAGCTCTGCTCTGACAGAATCGACTTGACAGCAACTGTTTTTTCTTATCAGCTGATATGTTGGCTTAAATTTCTAACGGCATACTCTTCGCAAATTCCAGAGTAGAACTGTGCTCACTTGTGTTTTCAGGGCCAAGCTCTCAGTTACCAGGCCCTCCAGAATAAGGGCCTGGGGAGTGAAAGTGGGGCCAGTCCCAAGGCGAGACTCAGGAGGTTCCGAAGCGGACATGGAAGAGTAAGAGCCCTGGGCCTGAAATTAGGGTCTGGGTTCCAGCCTGAGCACATGGTTCGTTACGAGGCTTTGGGAAAGGCAGCCCATGAGCTCATCGATAGCCCGAGCATTTTGAACAGTTTGAGCTCTACAGCTCTCTCTGGCTCTGGCATTCTGAGTCAATGATGTTAGTTTTGCTAAGGAACTGCCCTGAGCAGTACATTCTAGAATATACTTAATCATTCCCTTATTTATTGGTACATTTAGTCATTCAGAATAGATAACCTCTACCTTCAGTAATTTTTAGGATTGCTTACAGTGAAAGACACGTTTAATTACATGATTCAAAACAAAGAGACATACTGTGAATTAAGGGAGGAGGATAAGCATCTAGACCAGAATAACAAGCTAAAGTAGCTGCCTATTTGCATAGCTGTCCTTCCTCTCTGCCACAGTTTCTATAAGGAATATATCCCATGTACTTAGCATCTGGCTAACTTTGCCCCTCTCCTCACCTATAAAAGTCCCTGGGTGGTGCAAACAGTTAAGGACTCAGCTGGTAACTGGAAGTTTCGTGGTTCGAACCCACACAGAGGTGCCTTGGAAGAAAGGCCTGGCAACCTGCTTCCACAAGGTCATAGCCATGAAAACACTATGGAGCATAGCTCTACTCTGCAACACACATCACCATGAGTCAGAATCAACTCAAAGCAACTGGCTTCTTCCCTGTCCGCCAATAGGGATGATCACATGGTCCAGGTTTGGCCAATCAGAGTACCCCAAGTCTCTCTGGCTGCTGTGATTGATTCAAAGATAAGGATATGTCTCAACCAGGACCAATCAGATCCCTCCAATAGGACTCTGCTGGAAGACCTGGTGGATAACATTCTCTTTCTGCTGAGGTTGCTGGACTCATAGGATGTGAGTTTGGTGGCTGTCCTCTGGAGGGAGCCTGTCTGGAATCTGGAAAGAAAGCCCTGGTATCCTGGAGCTCCTGAATCTAGCCATCCCTGAAACCATCTGCACTGTTACTCCCTCCTCACTTGACCTGATAAATTACCTTTTTATTAAAAGCAGTTTGGGTTGGGTGTCTGCCATTTGTAACCAAAAGAGACTTAACTAGTACTGGCTTTGGCAGCACGTATACTAAAATTGGAATGATACAGAGAAGATTAGCATGGCCCCTGCACAAGGATGACACGCAAATTTGTGAAGCCTTCCCTATTTTTAGGCCTACAAACCAACAATAACACACGTAGCGAGACCAAATGGGCACACCAGCCCAAAAGCAAAGACTGAGACAGCAGGAAAGGACAAGAAAACTGGTCAAATGGAAATGGGGAACTCGAGAAAGGGAGAGTGTTGACACATCACAGGTTGGCAACCAATGTCATAAAACAATTGTGTATTGTTTAATGAAAAACTAATTTGCTCTGTAAACTTTCACCTAAAGCACAATTAAAAAAAGATAGAGAGAGAGAGAGAGACTTAACTAATACCAGTAGTTACTTCATCTGAGCATATAATTTAGCTAGAGTCCCTCGGAAGACAAAGCAAAAAGATAATCACGTTGCTGCACGAAGCTCCCATTTTCTGATATCATAAACCCAAAGCACCAGGAAAGAGAACGTTTTTTCCAGCACTTGGGCCTTTTTCTCGTGGTCTTTTGCGTTGGTGGCCCAGATCAACATCTTCCACGGCTGTTTCAGAAGCAAGGCAGGAGCATTCTTCATGTGGCTGGCTGCCTTCAGGCCTGAACCTCAACAAAAGACAAGCAGCAGACTGCGCAGCAGTCAGCACTCACAAAGACCTCCTAGGCTTTCAACTAGAAAGGCAAACAGGCCAGGGGACTCCAGGTCTGGCAGTTAATGTTCCCTGGCCCCTCTGTACATGGGCCTCCCCTGGTGAGGGAACTACTCCAACTGCTGCCCTGAGGTTTGACTCAAATCCATCATTTCTTTGGTTGGAAGGCTGGTGTTTCCTTGCAAGGGACCACAAAGCCATATTACATTCAATGTTAAATAAACAAACGTTTGAGTCTGTGTTTTATTGGTTCCATACCATCTGCCATCTGGTTTGGGGGAGCAAGGAAAACTGTGGTTTTGTTGGTTTTGTGTGTGTGTGTTGTTGGTGGTGGTTTTTTTCTTTTTTTTTTTTTCTTTACCCTGTGAAAATTCTCTAAGGTTGAGTGCTGGCAGCAGCGCGGGCTGGTTAAAAGCCACCTAGCTTCCCATGTCTTAAGGCGCAGCTAAACGTTGGAAGCTGGTCTGGGTCCCCATCTGCTAAGCAGCCTGTTGTGTGAAAATTAGAGCTATACATACGCAGAGCTCCACAGCCTGGCTCCCAAGATCTAAAGAATTGTTATGAGGAAACCACAAGAAGTGGTTATTTAATGTTGACAAGCTGCACCCAGACCAAAGGCTAGAGCGGGGCATATGGAAAGCGAACAGAGGAAACCTCGCATCTGAGCACCCCGGGGCTGTCAGGAAACGCGGGCTCTGCCTTCAAGACCCTGGGTTGCTGGAGATGTGGAGCGTATAATGACGTGATAGAGAAAATGCACCCCAGACACTGGGTGGAAAGTAAGCTCCAGTCGGCTTGGAATTTTTCACCCGGGAAAACAGAGGGGCTGGGGGTGGGGAGGGCGTATTTCTTGATGGGGTGGGGTGGGGGAGGGGCAATGCCGCAGCATCTCCTGCTGGCCCAGCTGCTTTTGGCAAAAGGGGCCTTGAGCTGCTGGAAAAAGAAAAATCCACTCAGAGCGTCAAACTCCATGACTTCCTCATCTAGAAAATAAAGACTGAGTCGGGCATGGGTCACTAATGCAGATGCCAGGCAGTCATGGAAATGAGTACGGCCGGCTGGGTGGGGACCACGCAAATGTGCCCTGGCTGAAGGATGGCCGGGACTCAGCCGGCTCCAGCCAATGGTGCCACACAGGAACCAAACCCAGGGTAGCCAGGTTCCCTCAGTTTTCAAGAAAGGCCAGATTTTTTTTTTTTTTTTTTTTTTTAATGTGAAAACTCCCAGGGTTTAAATGGTGGCAACAGTTACAATTACTGGAGCCCTGATGGCACAGTGGTTAACTGCTCAGCTGCTAACCAAAAGGTCAGCAGTTCGAATCCACCAGCCACTCTTTGGAAACCCTAGGGGGCAGTTCTACTCCTCCTATAGGGTTGCTATGAGTTGGAACCAATAGTTTCCTGTTGTTGTTGTTTTTGGCTTGATTTTTATTACAATTACTGAAAAAAATTCAGGTCAAATAAAACCTGTTTGCAGACCCCATAAGGCCCATGGGTCTCCAGTTGGTGAGGTCCACGGAAGAGTGCGATGGGAAGGTCTTTGGACAAAGCCTAACATCTTTGTCTGGAGCCATGGTTCTCAATCTTCCCAGGGGCAGAGGATCTGGAGGTGAACGTGCTATCTAAAGAGACCCAGAGAGAATTAAAGAATTACTAGCTGATTTGGTGCTAAACCAGATCCAAGATTCTACCAGATTCTAAAATAGAGGTAATATCAGGCATCAAAGATTTAAGAAAATCTGTCTTTGTGGGACATAAGGCCGCACAGTGGTTAAGAGCTACAGCTGCTAACCAAAAGGTCAGCAGTTTGAATCCACCAGGTGCTCCTTGGAAACCATATGGGGCAGTTCTACTCTGTCCTATAGAGTTGCTATGAGTCGGAACTGACTCAATGGCAACAGGGGTTTTTTTTGGGGGGGGGGGTGGGAGATAAAATTAAAAGAAAGAAAATTCTATTAATACTTAATTTTGTTTTATTTTCTGTGCACTGCATCATTATTTGATTTTCCAGGGGTAATACCCTCATCCCTCTCCCACTCGTATGAGAATGCACCCCATCAGCACACAGTGTGGTCTTCCTAGGTATATGGATGCCTGGCTGGGACCCAGAACAGCTCGACAAGGTGCGCAGCCCTGAGAGAGAGTCCTGGGCTCCCCAGAGTGGACATGACCCCCGGGGCCAATGAAAGGCAGATTGCTAATACATGCACCCAGGCACACAGAGAGAGAGGAAGCCACATCCAGCCTGGGCCAGCCCCAGGCTGAGGAAGAAATTGCAAAGAGTGACTAACCCACTCAGTAAATCAAGATGTGGGATCCAAACCACTTCCTCCCCAAGCTCTGTGTGAGGACCATCTTCTACCTGCTCTCAGAGAGCGCTTACAGCTGGGCCAAGGGGGGGCTGGGGCTGCGTGAGCTCCACTTCCCCAACTACGCAGATATAAAAACTGACTTAGAGCTGGGAAGGATCTTGCCCAAGGACACAGCTAGTGAGCGGCTGAGCCAGGATGGGAATCTAAATCTCCTTCCCACACTGGAAGAGTCCCCCTAGACCCCGCCTTTCTGAGGTCCACTGGATGCCACAAAGTGCGGGCACAGCCCCTAGCCCAGGGAGAGGTCCAGGCTGCCAGAATTGCGCCAGGGGGTCATTTCCTGCACTTTCATCTGCCCCATCAATTCCAGCTGAGTGGCCCCGACAATCCCCACCCATTTCCTGGGCTCCTTTCCCCAGATGCGGTTCAGTGACATCCTCTAAGTGCCGTGGCCTTTCATCTAGCGAGACACTCCCTCTGGGGCTATGGTTAAATTACGAGGCCCAGACCTACATTTCAGAGAACACCCCACAAAACCTTTGGTTGACGCCAATAATGAGACCTCTTTAGGCAGAAGTCTCTCTGCCTTGAAAGCCACTGTTCCTATTCTTTCTGCTTCCTCACCTCTCCCAGATGAGGAAGCAGGGGTCTTGGAGCCTGGCAGGGGTCATGGGCTCCTTGGGCTAGAAAGGCAATGTAGTTGTTGAGCCTTCTTCAATCAGATCTTTGCTCCACACCCCCTCGTGGGGCTCATACAGCCCCTACTTGGCCACCTCCTGCAGGGCACTCACTACCTCTCAAGACAATCTATAATTCAGACATCACCGAGGATTAGGGTGAGCTTCCTCAAATGAACTGGCCATCTGCCTCCTTGTTGCAAGATGACCTCGGGCATTCATTTTCTCTCTTGATGACACACAGGAAAAGGCAACAAAGATAGCAGTTTGTAGTCCTAGGTCTAATGTCTGTGGGTTTCTTGGGTTAGTGACTTCTCTCCTTTCTGCCCTCAATGTCCTCTCTAGAAGATGGGACAGGCTGGACAAGAAGAGACCTTTTGGAGTCCCTGGGTGGTGCAAATGGTTAACACACTCAGCTGCTAACTAAAGGTTGGAGATTTAAGTCCACCCAGAGGTGCCTTGGAAGAAAGACCTGGCAATCTACTTCCAAAGAATCAGTCATTGAAAACCCTGTGGAGCACAGTTCTACTCTGACACACGTGGGGTCACTGTGAGGCAGAATCGACTTGGCAGCAACTAGTTTTTTTTTTTTTTTAATCCCCTTCCAGGTGTGCCTGAGATTGGATGGAACTTCTCCATCATGCCTTCCACTGATATCCTTCTATTCATATAATGGAAAGTTTAGGCAAGGGCTTAAGACACCTGAAAACTAGTGACATGGAAGTCATGAGCAGAATTATGTTTCTTGATTCCTGGCCTGGTGTGCTATATCCACTCATGGAGACAAGAGAGTGTCACAGAAACATAAACCCAACCAGAGACAAGGACCATACCCCACGTCCAAGCTACTTCCAGCTACTTCATGACAAGATGTGGTCCAAGAAGTTTCTAGGAAGAAAGATAGCTTATAGCATGAAAGCAACCCAGGAGGCAGCTAGAACTTGAGCTGAGACACAAGAGACAGGGTTTCAGGTCCCCAGCTCAGTCACCAACTAGCCAGCTCCCCTTGGGCGTGTCGCTCATTTCCCTGGAGCTGGTTTTCTTCCTCTGCTAAAGGAAGGACATTGGATCAGCTGATCTCTAAGCTTGAGGAGTCTGCGAATCAATAGAAAACACAAGAGGGAGCCAGGAAAATTGCTGGGGGTTGAGCAGTGCCATTCACTAGACTGGTGGGCAAATGGCACCATAGAACAATGAGTTAAGCTCTGAGAAGGTGGAGAACACCTGAGAGTCATTGCTAAGCCCGGCACCTGGCCTAAAGATGGGAGGACAAGAACTAAACACCTGGGTCTGAATCTCAGCCCCATCACTTGCTAACTTTCTACATGTCATGTAACCTCTCCAAGGCTTGGTTTCCTCCTCCTTAAAACAAAGGGGGATACCTCCTACCGCATGGAATCATTGTGAGGCCTGGCACGTAGTAGGGGCTCAGCTACAGGCCCTGGAGGTTGAAGCTGGCCATATGTGTGCCTGCTTGGGAGGAACATACCTCAATGAAACCCCAGAGTCGTCTTTAATTATTTAGCAGCCTATGAGGGCCTTGATCTTGCAAGTGGCTCAGAAATCTCTCTCTCTCTCTCCCTCTCTCTCTCTCTCCCCCTCACAAACAAACACGATGAAAGAAAGAGAAAACCGCAGTCAGCCTGGGGTGTCCCCAGGCATAGGAAAAACTTGTGTGGATCAAGTACCCAACTCAATAAATCAAACCATGGGATCCAAATCCGTACAGCCGAAGTACAGCCTCCTGCTCCAGCTGAATCAGGAGCAGGGCTGTCCTCTCTGTTCCTGCAGCCAGTGAGACCCGGAGGCTCTGGTTGGTTCCTCGGGGCCACTTCTGAGGTGCTTGGCCCCTCCTTGGGAGCTCAAGAGTGCTCAGAGGGAGGGGAGGGGAAGAGAAGACCCAGGCTGCTGGCTGTCGAGATATTTGGCTTAGCTAGGCCAAGGAGATGGCAATAAAACCTGGCCATGGCAAAGCGCCCAGATTCCCAAAGTGTTAGTGCTGGAGGGCTGTAGGAAGACATGTAGGTGTGTGCACAAGACCCCCCCGGGGTGGGAGGGGGAGAGAGGGGCCAGTGGATACTGATACTCTAGATATGCCTCAGCCCCTAATTGCTGGGTGACTCTAGGCAAGTAACTTCCCCTCTCTGGGCCTTGATTTTATCACAGAAAATGAGGGGAATTAGATTACTAGACAGCTCTAAACCTTTTCAGCAATATGACTTTGTAAAATTCCCCTGGTATAGCTAAGTTTTTTTTTTCTTAGTTTTTTTATAGCTAAGCTAGTCTACTTCTCCCTGAGCTTCAGTTCACTTCAAGAAAGCATTTATTGAATGTGAGTTGCATGTCAGGCACGAGGTTGTACATTGGTTGGGGCCAAGAAGAAAGACACGGTCCGTGCTGCCAAGGAGCTCACAGTCTCATGAAGAAAGGCATATATTTAAACGAATGGATACAATACAAGGTAACAGAGAAGGGATGACCCCTGCCACAGACCATGGAAGTTTCCACAGAGGAAGGGGGCACTTGAGTGAGAGTTGAGAGCTGAATAAAAATATTCCAAAATACCGAAGGCAGGGGGTAAAGACCAAATCACAGGGAAGCATCAGTGGCTAGGAGTGTTGGTCTGTGTGGGGCACCACGCAGAAGGATGGAAGGACATGAGACTAGATAGACAGACTATGACAGAGTGTGGAAGTCCCTAAATGATAGCTAAGGAGTGTGTGAGTTCTTTACCCTGCAGGTAACAGGGAGCAGAAGGTTTCCTGGGAGGGGAGTGGCAAGATCAGATATGCATTTTAGACAGTTCATTTTGGGAGCCCTGTAGACTCCCCTGGTCAGCAAGCCATGGTCTGTGAGCCAAATGTGGCCCACAGCTTTTGTATGGACTGTGAGGAGCCCTGGTGGTGTGGTAGTTAAGCGCTCAGCTGCTAACTGAAAGATTGGTGGTTGGAACCCACCAGCAGCTCCCAGGGAGAAAGATGTGGCAGTCTGCTTCTGCAAAGATTTACAGCCTTGAAAACCCTAGGGTAATTCTACTCTGTCCTGCTGGGCTGCGAGGAGTTGGAATCGACTCAATGGCAAGGGTATTGTATGTGTGTGCAAGTTAAAAATGGTTTTTAGATTTTTTTTTCAACAACAGTTTTATTGATGTACAATTTACATACCATACAATTCACCCACTTCAAGTGTACAAGTCAATGGTTTTTAGTATATTCACGGATATGTGCACAACTTTAGAAAGTTTTCACCATTTCAAAAAGAAATCTCGTACCATTTAGCTATCACCCAACTACCTCCATATCCTCCCAGCCCCTGGCAGACACTAATCGACTTTCTATCTCCATAAATTTCCCTCTTTGGAACATTTCATATAAATGGAATCATACAGTATGTGGTCTTTGTGACTGGCTACTTTCCCTTCGCATCATCTTTTCAAGCTTCATCCATGTTGTAGAATGTATCAGAACTCCGTTCCTTTTTGTGGTCAAATAATATTCCATTATATGTATATACCACATTTTGTTTATCCATTCATCTGTTGACGGACAGTTGGGGTGTTTCTGCCAAAGAAAATATGCAACAAAGATGTATGTGACTTGCAAAGCCTAAAATATCCACTAACCAGCCCGTACAGAAAAAGTTTGTTGACCTTTGCCACAGGGATAGCAGAGAAGCAAGACTGGATGGCATCCAACAACAACAACAGCTGTGCCTTTGGCCTGTCTCCTGGGGGCTTGGTAGAGAGTTTGGCACTATAGCTTGTGCCCTATAAATATTTGCTGAGTGAGTAAGTGAGTGAGCAAGCGAGCAAGCGAGCAAGCATGAGCTGGCAAATATTCTTTCCCCTTGTCCTTCAGTTTCAAGGGGTGTTTCATCCTTGACACCCCTCTGGATCCTTCCCAGGAAGCCGGCTCCCAGCCTAGCTGCTTTCCTTTCTATTGATCCTGGGATTTATGGCACTATTGTTCCCTTTTATTAGGCTGTAATGGCCTCTGTTAAAACGTGTTACATGGAAATAGGCTAATTATGTGTGTCAAATAAGTCACCCTTTCTGCACAGTGGCCAGGCGCTGGGGCCCAGGGCCACTCCTCCCCAGGCTGTGGCGCCTCCTGGCAGAGGGAGGCAAGCAGGTGCCTGCCCTATCTTTGCTCCATAGGCCTCCGCATTTTGTCATGGGCCTCACCCCATTGCTGCTTGGGCTCTTTTGGAGGCAACATGAAATGCCACTCACAGCAGCTCTGTTCACCAGCACAGGTGAGGGGTTGACATGGGTCTTTCCTGAGGAGCTTGCTTCCTGTGCCCCTGACTCTTCCCAGACCAGATCCTCAAGGAAACAGGGAAAGAGTTTCGTGTGCAGAGGGACTTCAGCTCGTGGGAAAACACTTCCATTTCTCCCAACCATTGGTAATAGACCCTCACCCCCATCAATTCAGTTGAATCCATTCTCCAAGGCCCAGCCAAGTCCCATGGCCCCCTCCGCCCTTGAACTTCTGAAGATGAACCGCCTACATGAGCATTTCTCCAATGGTAGCCCATGGCGCGACAGGAGGAGTCCATGCTCTAAGAAGTTTCGGGAACACTGTGGTAACAGAGCTAACAAACCAGGTGCTGTTGCATCATCTCTGATTCATGGTGACCCCGTGTGTCTCAGAGTAGAATTGTGCTCCATACAGTTTTCAACGGTTGATTTTTTGGAAGTAAATCACTAGGCTGTTTGTACCACCCAGGGACTGACTACAGATTTATTTAATGCAGGATTTCTCAGCGCTTTGCATGTATCAATGTGCATTATAAACTCCAGGAAAATGTGGCAGGACCACATAAACCAGAGACTCCATCAGCCTGAGACTGGAGGAACTAGATGGTGCCCAGCTGCCACCAAGGGCTGCTCTGACAGGGAACACAACAGGGAGTTCCTGATGAAGCAAGTGGAAAGAGGGGTGCAGAACTCAAATTCTAGTAAAAAGGCCAGAATTAATGGTCTGACTGAGCCTGGAGAGACCCCAGAGGACACGGCTCCCAGACTCTCTGTTAGCCCAAAACTAAAACCATTCCCAAAGCAAACTCTTCAAAGATTAGACTGGACTATAAGACATAAAATGATACTGGTGAGGAGTGAGCTTCTTGGCTCAAGTAGACACATGAGACTAAGTGGGCAGTTCCTGTCTGGAGGGGAGATGAGAAGGTAGAGGGGGACAGGAGCTGGTTGAATGAACATGGGACATACAGGGTGGAGAAGAGGAGTGTGCTGTCTGTCACATTATAAGGAGAGCAACTAGGGTCACATAACAATGTGTGTTTAAGTTTTTGTATGAGTAACTGACCTGAATTGTAAGCTTTCACTTAAAACACAATTAAAAGAAAAAGTGTGGTAAGTTGTGTGAAAACTTGTTCCCAACTTTTTACTGCCCCTCCAAAATATGGGACTTGTACATCTTTGCATATGGGGTTGCCCTGAGTCGCAATCGATCTGACAGCAAGTGGACTGACTTGGCCCTTTGCTATGTGGCTTTGTAGTATATACCACTAGACATGATGTTACTAGCTGCCGTCAAGTCAGCCCCTGACTTATGGTGACCCCATGCACAGTGAAACAAAACATTGCCTGGTCCTGCTCCATCCCCAGGATTTGTTGTAGATTGGGCCACTGTGATTCACAGGGTTTCCTCCGGCTGATTTTCAGAAGTAGATCGCCAGGCCTTTCTTCCTAGTTTGTCTTAGTCTGGATGCTCCGCTGAACCCTGTTTAGCATCAGAGCAACATGCAAGCCTCCACTGACAGACAGGTAGTGACCGCACATGAAGTGCATTGGCCAGGAATCAAACCTGGGCCTCCTGCATGAAGGGAGAGAATTCTACCACCGAACCACCGATGTCCCTCTCCCACTAGACTAACTTAAAAAACAAACCTGTTGCCATCACTTCCGACTCATAGTGACCCTATAGGACAGAGCAGACCTCCCCGATAGGGTTTCCAAGGAGTGCCTGGTAGATGTGAACTGCTGGCATTTTGGTTAGCAGCTGTAGCTCTTAGCCACCAGCGATTCCCCCACTAGAATATAGTATATGTATACTAGACTAGGCTGTATATATTTCCAGGTCCTATTAATGCTTGGTTTGGCCACGTGACTTGTTTTCACCAATGGGAAGTGGGCAGAAGTGGTGGTGTCTCAGAGCCGGAACGGTAAGAGGAGCGCCTGCTGTCTGTCAGTTTTCTCTCACACTCTGCCATTGCCTTTTTTTTTTTTTTTTTTCTGCCATTGCCGTGAGGCGCACACATCCCAGAATGCAGCAGACGAGAGACTTAAAACCAGCCTATAATCTGAAGTAGAGCTGTCCCGGCCTACCCCTGGGCCCAGGAATAAGAAAACGCTGGGAATGTTTACTACGTAGCAATAACTGACCAAAGTAGTTTCCTGATGTTGCTGTAATTACCACAAATTCAGTGACTTAAAACTACACAAATGTATTCTCTTACACTGCCGGAAGTCAACAGTCCAGAATCAATCTCATTAGGTTAAAGTCAAGATGGTGGCAGGGCTGATTCCTTCCAGAGGTGCTGAGGCTTTCTGTCCTTTGCCCCTCCTTGTGGGGTTAGGCCTCGTCATAGGCTGAATTGTGTCCCCGCAAAATATGTGTCCACTTGGCTAGGCCATCATTCCCACTACTGTGTGGTAGTCCTTTACTTGGTGATCTGATGTAATTATCCTCCATTTTGTGCTGTGCTATATATCCTAGCCCCATTTGAAAGTGAGTTGTCTGTTATGTTAATGAGGCAGGATTAGGTCATGTTAATGAGGATTAGGTTATGTTTGTTATGCTAATGAGGTAGGATTAGGGCGGGGTGTACCTTCAGTCACTGTCCCTCACTCTCTTACAAGAGATAAAAGCAAAGCGAAGTGAGCAGAGGGAGAGGGACCTCACTACCAACAAGAAAGAAGAACTGGGAGCAGGTCCTTTGGACCCAGGGTCCCTGTGCTAGGAACCTCCTAGACCCAGGGGAAGATTGATGCCAACATATATGGAGATCTCCAAGGAACGCCAGGCCCACAGATGTTGAAAGGAGACAAGGACCTTCCCCAAGAGCTGACAGAGAGAGAAAGCTTTCCACTAGAACTGGCACCCTGAATTCAGACTTCTAGCCTCCTTAACTATGAGAGGGAAATCCTGGGGGCTTAGTGGAGTTAAAGAGCAACAGATGTTAACCAAAAGGTTGGCAGGTTGAATCCACCAGGTGCTCCTCGGAAACTCCATGGGGCAGTTCTACTCTGTCCTATAGGGTCACTGTGAGTCAGAATTGACTGGACGACAATGCGCTTGGTTTTCTTTTTTTAAACAGAATAAATTTCTGTTTGTTAAGCCATCCGCTTCTGGTATTTCTGTTATAGCAGCACTAGGTAACTAAGACGGGCCTACAGAATGCGCCGTTCTGCAGTCACTCCTCGCCATTTCCAGCTTCTAGTGGCCACCTGTATTCCTGGGTTCACAGCCCCGTCCTCCGTCTCCAAGCACAGCACATCACACCTCCTACACTTTGACCTTCCTGCTTCCTCAGGAGTCCCTGGGTGGTGCAAACGGTTAACACACTGGGCTGCTAACCGAAAGGCTGGAGGCTCCAGCCCATCCAGAGATGCCTCTGAAGAAAGTCCTCGTGATCTACGTTCAAAAGATCACCGCACTGAAAACTCTAGGACGTGCAGTTCTCCTCTGACACACTTGGGGCCGCCACGAGTGGGAATCGGCTCAGGAGCAACCGGTGGCAGCGGTGGCAGCCTCCTTCTCACAAGGACCCTTGGGGTTATATTTAGGGCTCACCTGGATAATCCCACCTAATCTTCCCATCTCAAGATGCTCAACCCAATCACACCCGCAAAGTCCCTTCTGCCATGTAAGGTAGCGTTCACGGGTTCCGAGATAAGGGGGTGGCCGTTACTCAGCCTACCAAGCTGACTGACACAAAACAAGACAAAAATGTACAGGGCTATGCCAAATTATTTGAATCCCCCCCTCCCCCGCCACCACCGCCACCAGGGTATCTCAGAAACACCTCCTTCCTACTTTCGTGGATGCCACTTTTGGAACCTGGTCCCTACACCAATTATTTGACATTTCTATGGTTGGTTCTGCAGTTATTGGTAAACAGTTATTGGTAGGCTTGTTGCCTACGGGACTGTAAACTCCTACAGACTCAGTTCAGCCACTGACTTTGCTTGGAGATATCCTAGTTTCCTCCTCTCTAAAATGCAGATAACACCTGTCAAGGCTGAACCGACGACTGGCTGATAGGAGGTGATTTTGAACATGTCTGCACTGTAACTAGCCATAACTTCTCAATAAACAGTATTTGCCCTCCTGGCCATCCTGCCCTGCCAGACTGGACAGAAACTACGTCTGATACACAGCTGGCTGCCACAGCTGACCGTCCATGCTCTTTGGCTCGTGGACGTAAGGTCTCCCAATCCTTGTACCCAGGTTCCCACTGTCTACCATCTGCCCTTCCTTCTGCAGTGGTAGACATGCAATATGTGCTGCTCTGTGTTTACCTGTCCCGTCCTTCTGACATCTTTAAGTCCCTGGGGGAGAGGGGCAGGGACTGTGTTGCAGAAATGAATGAGCAAGACTCTGGCAGAGGCCACTTCGCACACGGACTCCGCTTGCTTGCACCTTGCTCACTTCCTCTGCAACCAGGTCTGACAACCCAATATGGCTGAGACCAAGAAATTCAATAAGTTGAAACTGAAGGGGCCAGAAATGCAAAAGAAAAATCCACTGCCTTCAAAAGCAACAATCGACCAGGAGAAGCAAGCGGCTGAAGCATGAGTAGGTGGCACGGCCAATATGCACTGCAGGTCCCACAGGCCTTGCCTCTCACTGTCCTTCCTTTAGCAGTTTAACTTTGTAAGATGCAAAGAGGTTGGATCAAGTTTAAATGACTGTGCTGCCCTTTGTCACACCAAAGAATCAAGAACTACTGACAACGAAAGGCTGCGCCTGCCACTCCCATCAGTCTGTATGCCTGGCAGGGCAGGAAAAGAACTTTCTTGTTGGTGAAGGAAGAAGCTGGGTGGGACAACAGTGAATAAATACATAGAGTAAAAGCAAAGCTGGTTCGAGGTGTCCTGTAGGCTTAATTAAAACGCAGTTTAATCAGAGTGCCATTTTGTTGTTGTTGTTCAAGTTATTTTAATTATTGAAATACACAGTTTTTTGAATATGCATGTAAAAAGTTATAAAACTCGGATTAAAAAAAAGAAGAAGAAATGAATGAGTGAGTCTGATCCACTGCTGAAGAGCTGTGTGGCTTTGGGAATCTTCCTTGTCTTCCTAGGGCCTCGGTTTCCTCACATGCTAGCTTCGGGCTGGACTAGGGCCCCCCTGGCCTTTTCTACCACATTCAGTATCCTGAGGTGCCCTCCTCTCCTCACCATCTCCCTGAGAACAGGTTTTAAGCCCATGGGTACTCAGTAAACATTTGACAAGTAGTACGTTAAAACCCCTTTTTTGTGTGCTATCTTTTCCTATCTGGGATTTTAATGGGCTCTTCAAACCAAAATGCCCTTCAGAAATCAAAAGAAAAAATGGCAAATGACCCAAACTCTAGAACTGGCAGTTGAAGCATATTCATGATTATTGGGGCTAAGATCGACTAGAAAGAACGGCCTGGTGATCTACTTCCAAAAACCACCCAATGGAAACCTATGGATCACCACGGTCTGATGCAACCCAGCACTTGGTTTGGTTGTGCATGGGGTCACCATGAGTCGGGGGCCCACTGGATGGCAGACAACAACAACGACAACAATTAGAAGGAAACTCAAATCCCTCATGCAAAGCCCGTGCCAGGGAAATGAATGCCCCCAGTGAGCCCTGTGTCACAGGCAGGATGCCAGCTTGTAAGCCCACTGATCCGGAAATCTACAGACCCTCTCACAACCACCTATCTTTTCATAGATGAAAGACATATCTAGTTTACAAAAGGAGAACGGCCAACAAAAGGGTTAAGCCCTAAAAGGTTAGTTTCTTCTACTCTGCCTGTTCCAGAAATCTGGGATAATTCCTGCCATTAATATTTTAAGCAACTCATTTGACATTTTTCCATTTAATTAACTTGCATACATATGAGAACAGGGTTTTGAGAGTACCCTGACATTTAAACAAAGTCATTTAAGTTTTCCCATTTCTGGTGGCATGCTTCTTTTTTGCCTTTTTTTTTTTTTTTTTTTTTCTTTTGCTCCGTTTCTGTTTTGCATTCCTGATTCTGAGACTGGCTTATTAGCTCAGAGAAATGACCAAAGTTCCCAAAGTGAACGTCCTGCAGCCCCAGCCTAGGTGACGTGGGTGGGCCTGGAGCTCCGGATTGCGGCTCTTTTCAACTTGAGCCTGCTCTTTTCCGTGCGTTTTCACAAATGGCGTTTCAATCAGAGCAGGCTGGCGTCACAGGCTAATGTTTTCCTGTTGCCACACCAACCCGGGGTGGGAGTGGGGGAAGGGCAGCGGGACTGGAAAACATCTATCAATTGTAACCAGCACCGCAGAAGGGCTGGGATTTCAGGAAACAATAGCTCTGTAACAATTTTCTCTTCCAAATGACAAATAATTGCTGTCATATCATCAAATGATTAAGAAATAAAGGAAAATAGACAAATGGAGTGTATCCATGGAGGGATGGTGTGGGGGGACCGGGGAGAGGCTTGCTCAATGTTCCGTAATTGAAAAATTGCACCCTAATTAGCTCCTACCCCAGAGAATTCATGAGTTCTGTGCGCCATCCAATCAGCAGCCCGCCAAGTGGCAGAACTTGCAGCCATTGAAGTTCACTGCTGGTTTCAGAAGGAAGTGTGCAGTCTCCCAATGCATGCGGAGCGTGAGGCTCTTCGGCTCGCCCAGCCCTCCGAAAGGGTTCATTACTTCATACTTTTCATCTGCCATAATGAATCGCAGATTTTCTGTGCCTATCAACAGCTCCGGCTGCTCTCCCCAGATGAACCTGGGCATTGGCGGCTCCAGCTTCTTGGTGGCCAGCCCAGCCAGGCTCAGACATGAAAATAGGGCTGCAGTCCCCGGATGCAAAACGGCGCCCCCTAATCCCAGGCGTCCTGGACGAGAGTGGGTCCTGCATTTAAAATATAATCCCATTGCAATCCAAGCTCTTAGGATTCTGGAGAAATTCCAAGGCTTCATTTCTGCCTACACACAGGATGCTCTTTTGGGATTTCTAATAAGGCTATCAGACTCCAGGAAGAATAGCCCCGGAAGAAGGGCATGTCCCCATTCTTCTCCATTCCCTCTTCCTGGACCTGGGTTTAAATCAAAGCTCCGTGACTTTATTAGCTACTTGACCTTGGGGGAGTGGCTTGGTCTGTTTGAGTTTTTCCCTTTGTAAAATGGAAATAATATCTACCTTTTAGGATGTAGAGGACGGTACGTGTTAACGGTTGCTAACAGTGCCTCTTGATGCTCGATTGTCAAATGAGGACAATCATGGAAGTCCTCATTAGGGTTTTAGTGAGAACTGAGTAGAGAATGCGTTACAACTGTGTCAGGTGCCTTGCACAAAGTAGGGGCCCAGTAAATATTTTAATCGAATTAAACTGAATCATACATAATTGTTTCATTCATTTATTTAATCCACCAGTGAATAGCTGTTGGATGACTACTTTTTGTCAGACATTCTGTTTCGCATTGGGTATAGGAAGGTGAATGAGCTAGACTTGATCCATGCCCTTGGGAGCTTACATTCTAGGGGGAAAAACAATGAAAAACAAGTTTGAAAAAATACAAGTTGGAATGTTCCATTAAAAAAAAAAACAGACAAGAACACAGACATAAGCTAATCGTTGAGCAGTGACTTTTAAATGAAGCCCTAGATGTTAAGAAGAAGACCACCATGGGAGGAGTGAGAGGAAGAAGCATTCCAAGCAAAGGAACAGCATGCCATACTTCAGGAACTCAGAACAGGCCAGTAGGCAGGGTCATTAATTCAAGCTGCCATTACAAACAATCCCAAATCTCAGTGACTGAGGACAATAAAAGCTTAGTTCTCCTTCTTGTCAGAGCCAATCAGGCATTTGTTTGGTGAGTGGTCTTCCACTTGGATTACTCAAAACCTAACCTCCTTCTTGTCAGTCACTCTGCTGCCCACTAGGAACATACTGGTGGTTCAGTGGTAGAATTCTCACCTTCAATGCAGGCGGCCCGGGGTTTGATTACTGGCCAATCCACCTCAAGCACAGCCACCACCTGTCTGTCAGTGGAGGCTTGTGGGTGCTATGATGCTAAACAGGTTTCAGTGGCCCTTCCAGACTAAGACAGACCAAGAAAAAAGGCCTGATGATCTGCTTCCAAAAATCAGCCAGTAAAAACCCTATGGATCACGATGGTCCCATCTCCAACCAATCATGGGGATGGTGCAGAACAGGGCAGCATTTTGTTTCATGGTGCATGGGGTTGCCATGAGTCTGGGAAGATTCGGTGGCAGCTAACAACCCCAACAGCTGTCCACAGGGATTTCCTTGGAGCTGCCCTCTGTGTCCTCTGCATTCAGTGAAGGGCAAAGAGACAGTGCCTGGGACTTTTGGGGGCCAAGCCTGGAAGTGGCATACATCACTTCCACTCATAGTCCACTGACGAGAGCTCAAACATTGGTTCCACCAAATTGCAGAGGGCTGGGAAATGGAGTTTAGCTGTGTGCAAAGGAAGAAAATAAAACAGGCTAGGAGAACACACAGCATTTCTGCCTCACAACGTGAGCAAGAAGGGCATGACATGAGATGGAAGATGGATGGCCAGTCTGTGCAGTGCCTTGTAAACCAAGGAAAGCAGGGCAGGTTCCATTTTAAGAGAATGAGAAGACATCCTGGGCTTCCCTTACAAACCAGTTTGGATTTTATTCTATGAGAATGACAATCCAGTCAAAATTACTATCATGATCTGATTTACATTTTAAGAGGATCCCTCTGGCTGCTATGAGAACAGGTGTGTAGGAGGCAAGAATGGAAGCAGGAAGACCATACAGACCTAGTAGACCTAGTCCAGGTCAGAGCTGAGGGTATCTTGGACTAGGGTGGTGACAAAGATGGAGAGAAGGGGACACGTTGAAGAGATTTCAGCCTATTAGAGTTGACTTTTCAGCCTCACTGGCTGGCCAACGTACAAGGCCCCTGTTGACCAACCAGGATATCAGGTAAGACCCCCAAATATTAAAACATAAAAGTACCAGGTAGAAGGCAGCTAGCTGTGCAGAGTGGAGTAATTCCGGATATTACCACCTTGTAGTAGCACTGAAAGCTGAGGGTCTGTTTCCTTGCCAGACCTTCAGTTCTCTGGCCCAAAGCGACAGCAGAAGCTCCGCAAGCCCCACCATCACTGGAGTGAGTGATGTTAACATTCAGCCAGGTGCATTCCTCTTGGTCCCAGTTTGGGTGGCTGGAGGGCAGCTGGGCAGGGGTGGACGGCTTGCACAGAGCGTGACCAATCACAGAGCACAGACTACAAGTTGTCCATTTGATCGCCCCGACAGATCTGGAGGTTGGAATTACTATTGTCCCCATTTTACAGATTCAGAGAGCTCCTATGCCTTGCCCCAGGTTACCTTATTAGTAACCGCGCGTCAACACAGTGGATTGTTCCACTGGCACGATTAGTCTAGACTCACTTTGAGGTCAGAAGGTGAGTTGGCGTATGCCTGGGTCTCTTTGTGGTCCATGCTTCCTGCCACTGTGAACTGGACTGGACCCCGCCCAGTTTCGCGGTATACCAGTTGTCCCATTGAGCAATGCCTTATAAATTTGATTCATTTTGAGAATTACCTGAAAGTCTTTAAACACACTCTGTCCTGAACTACCCCCAGATCTACTGAAGCAGATCTCCAAGTGGATGGAGACCTGGCATCTGTATTTGTTATCTCCCTCCCTACCCACCACCACCTCCCCGCCCCTAGCTTGGGAACCTCTGCCCATAGTGGCATGGTGGTCAGATAGAAGCACTATGATACTTGTCAGCATATGTTATTGTGATCGTGTGCTGTCGAATTGATTCTGACTCATAGCAACCCTATAGGACAGGGTAGAACTGCCCCACAGTGCTCCCTAGACTGAAATCTTTATAGGAAGAGATCACCAGGTCTGTTCTCATGCGGAGCGGCCGGTGGGTTTGAATTGTCAAGCTCTTGTTTAGCAGCCCAGCACAGCAGCATATGTAGAGGTGGGTAAAATGAGGCTCAGGGAGGCGCTGTTATTAGGTAGCGAAGGAATAGCAGAGCAGGAGGAGCTGAGTCTCCTGTCTTGTCTGCACAGGACTGTGCTGACACTTTGCAAGAGCTTATGGGAAAATCCCTCCTTTATCAACAGTCTGAAAAGGTCGGAGCTTGACAAGAGCTTGGAGGTTATCTTTCCAGCCCAGTGGCTCCCAATTGCCAGTCAGACTGGACTCGCTGTGTCAGAATCACCCGAGGGGCTTGTTACAACACGGATTCCTAGCCTCAGCCTATACCTACTGTATCAGTGTTTGGGAGAGGCGACCTTTAAATCCATCTATCTGAAAGTGTCCCTGGTAATTCTGATACTAGCCATGTTCGGAAACCACTATCCAGCCCTCCCCATTCTACAGTTGATAAAACTGAGGCTCAGAGAGAAGTGATTTGCCAAAGAGCACCTAGGCTAAAAGCCACAGTTTCTAACTAAGCCTTGAGTTCTTTCCACTATTCCTCACTCATCAGAAAAGGAGCCCTGGTGGTGCAATGGTTATGAGCTCAGCCACTAACTGAAAGGTTGGTGTTCAAACTCCTGCAGTGGCTTCATGAGAGCCAGACCTGGCGATCTGCTCCTGTAAAGATTACAGCCTAGAAAACCCTATGGGGCAGTTCTACTCTGTCACATGGGGTTGCTGTGAGTAAAAACTCGACTCCACAGCCCCTAACAACAACAACACTCATCAGAAAGCCCAGCCACGCATGGGGCCAGGGCTGGTGTGGTCAGCCAGCAGCAGCAAGATGGACCATTATGTTTAAGGAGCTGCCTCAGCGAGATGTCTAATTAGCTGATTGTAGCACAGTTGACTTCCCCTGGTTATGGATGCTCTCCTCCCTTCCCTTCCTGGTGTCCCCCTTCCTCATCCTAACGTGATCAATTACTCTGAGCGATAAATTATGCACACAGCCTGCAGTCTACTAGATAATCAGCGGTGTGCTGGCCGGGGGCTGGCAGGCATGACAGGCTGTCTGGAGCAAGAGAAAGTGTGGGCCCAGTGGGTGGAGGAGTCCCTGGGCCCAAAAGCCTCAACCCTCCAGGCAATGGTTGAAAATGGTGAGGGCCCCAGAGCCTGGACTTTCAGGCCAAACGTGACAGCCACTTGAGGAACAAATTGCCCACGCTGCAGTTCCCCAAGCTGGACAGCTCCCCCACTCCACACCCCCGGGCCCCTACCCCACAGGAAGCCTGTCTCCAATCCAGCTCCAACTAGAACCAGCCCCTCCAACCTTGCTGTGCACCTGAATCACCTGGGAACCTTGTTATAATGCAGATTCTGAGGTCCTGCAAGCCCGAGACTCTGCATTTCTAACAACCTTCCAGGTGATGCCGGGCTGGAAAAGCAAGGGCCTAGAGATCAGTGTGGAGTTCCCGGGTGAGGCAAATGGTTAACACACACAAGGTGGGGTGTTCAAGTCCACACAGAGGTGCCTCGGAAGAAAGGCCTGGCAATCTACTTTCACAAACTCAGCCATTGAAAATCTATGCAGCACGGTCCTATTCTGACACACGTGGGGTCGCCATGAGTTGGGGTCGAATCAGGGGCAACTGGTTAGAGATCAGTGTGGGCAGAGCCAAGTGGTCAGCAGCTCTGATTCACTCGTGGGTCCTTTTCTGGTCCAGCTTCTTTGCATGTGCCGTTTCCTCTGCCTGAAATGCCCTTCCTCTTTGTATCTGCTGAGGAAACTCCTGTTGGTCCTTCAAGTTCAAGTTGTACGATGTCTGCTCTCTGAAATCTTCAGTGACCCCACCCCACCCCTCCACAGGTAGACTAGGGAAAATGATAGTTTCACTGAGCCCTGTTGGCAAAGTGGTTAAGAGCTTGATTGCTAGCCAAAAAAGTCGGCAGTTCGAATCCACCAGCTGCTCCTTAGAAACCCTGTGGGGTGGTTCTACTCTGTCCTATAGGGTCACTATGAGTCGTAATCGACTCGGGGCAATGGGTTTGGTTTTTTGTCTACACTCTATTATAGTGGTACTCCTAGTCTTCTGTAACAGTGTACCCATCTTTCACTCTGTTGTAAACTGAGTCTTCCATCTCTCTATCTCCAAGACCAGCAGGGCTTTTTTAATCCAGCGGGCACTACAGGGCCTGAGAAATTTTCCAAGATCCCTTTTTCAGAGTTTGAGACCTGAAAACCAAATTATGGGATCCAAAATACAAAGGGAAAACTTTGCAATAGAAATTAATAAAATTATAATGAAATGTCTACAAAACAATATTATATCAACCTTATTAATGGCTTCATTTAGTATTCATAAAAATTTCATTATGTTCGAAAAACCATGTGCAGGTTAGATTTCCTCGCTCTGCAAGAATTCCTGAGCACCTCTGATAATTGCTGAGAAATCAAAGCCAGCCATAAATCAAAGGAATGACCTGTAGCCAAATAATTCCACAAGCAAAGTTATAAAAGTAACCCCTGTCATTTTTTACAAAAAAAAAAAGTATTTAATATGGAATATAGGTGCATTTTAATATGTTTGATATGTGTGAGGTGCAACCTACAAATTCAGCATGTCTAGATCTTAGCAAATGTGAAACAATCCTGATGTCTGGTGCAGGGATGCAATAGACTTCTCCCGAATGAATGGATAAATAAACGACAAACCGGAGTGATTCTGAAAAGTGTAAAAGTGGGAGGAAAAGAAGAAAAACAAAAAGGAGAAACATACAACAGATAAGCCAAAGTTTTAAGACAGCAACAAAGAAAGATACTTGCTAGCAAGAAATCTACCAAATCCCAACCAGCTGACAGAGACAGGTGATATCGCCCCCTGCTGGCTGGAGGAGTCCAGTACTGCCCGTGGCTTCATTTATTGATCCGTCACTGTTGCTTCTCCAACACCAAGGACATCAAAGCCCTTTGGAATTGCCTTAAAGAGAGAAAGCAGTGGGCCCTGAGGGTCAAGATTCTACCTCTCCTCTCAGAAAAGAGCTACAGGACAGCTTTATAACCGTCTGGGGCAGACATCCTGAAGTGGATCCAAACCCATCTTGAACCTATTTCTACCTTCCTCTTGAGCCACGTCTTGCTTAACATGTTCCATGTGTTTCTTTCTCTGAGGTCAAATAGGCTTTACTTTTATTTCAAAGGCTGTCATTGAAAAGTCCGGGGACAGGACTGTTCTACCAGAAGCAAGATTTGGGGAGATCTTCTAAAGAAACAGAAAGATTTATATATAAGATGTTCACTGCAGCACTATTGATAATAATGAAAAATTAGAAACAGCCTAAATGTCCACCAACAAGGGGTTGGTTAAATAAATGATCTACCCACACAATAGAAGACCACGCAGTCGTTTAAAATCATGTTTTTTGGACTTATTTTATAGAAATTGGCAATCTTTGTAGGCAACCATTATTGAGCCCTTGGAGTCCCTGGGTGGCACAGTTAAGTGCTTGGTTACTAACCAAAAGGTTGGTAGCTCCAATCCATCCCAGAGGTGCCTCAGAAGAAAGGCCTGGCGATATGCATCTGAAAGGTCACAGCCACGAAAACCCTGTGGAGCACAGTTTTATCCTACAACACAGGGAGTCACCGTGAGTGAGAGCTACTGAGGGCCACTGGGACAACCATGGAGCCTTTACGAAGTAACAGACAGGGTTGTCAGTGCTCTGTATGGACCCCAACTCATTCGGTTTTCGCAAACACCCTTATGAAGAAAGTGTTATTTTTATCATCCCTATTTTACACACAAGGAAACTGAGGCACAGAGAAGACACAGTCGCACAGCTAGAGGTGTGCACTGAAGAGGCAGTCCAGCGGCCGCACTGTTAGCATTGCAAGACGCTGCCTCTCTCCAGCAGATTTCACTGGAAGAGACTTGGGAGTGGGGGAGGGCACGGTGAATCCCTCCTGGGTGAACTGTGAAGCCGTAGGGAAGAGAACAGATCTGAGCTGCCCCCGAGGAATGACGAGGTCTTGCCAGGGGTGGCTCTCATAAGGAATATTTATAAAGGAAGAAAAAACTCCAAGTGAAACCCCGGAGGCGGGACCATGTGAGTGGAGCTCAGAAAACACTGGGGAGGCCGTAGCCATTGAGCAGCCCCGTGTGTCTCAGAGTAGAACTGTGCTCCACAGGTTTTCAATGGCTGATTTTTCAGAAGCAGATCACCAGGCCTTTCTTCTGAGGCAGAGGCTGGAACCTCCAACCTTTCAGTTACCAGCTGAGCATGTTAGCCATTTGTGCTACCCAGGGACTCCAGGCTGTTGGGTAGAATGCATTATAATTGTCCACTGAAAACCGACAAACAAAGCATGGGGGACCCGGCTGAGACCCTGCAGTGTACCTCCAAGCAGGGACCGTAACAATTAAAACTGTTAGCCCTGAGCCTGGCCAGGCAACTTGCTGAGTGTTTCCCCCCTGCTTTATTAAATCCTGAAACTCACAGCTCCCCTTTGAGGTAGGTACTATCATCAGCATCATTCCCATTTCACAGGTGAGAAACCTGAGGCTTAGCAAGATTAAGTAATCTGCCTGAGATGACGACTGGTAAATAGCGGTGTAGAGTTGGCCCGGGGTGGCCCAGAAGCCAGAGGCCATGTGCTTAACCCCTTTACTACAACCGCTCTCTCGGGAGGCAGGCTGCCGATGCATGAGCCGTGGGGCCAGCGTGCATCCTCAGCAGCCAATGCCGTTTTCGGTTCCATCAGCTGCAGCTGGCCTCCTTTGCTGTTCAGGGAAACCGATCTCTATGAAAATGATCACAGAGCCTCCTGGGTTTGTAAGAACCCCCAGGAGGCCCAGCTCTGGCAACACGTGAGAAGGGTAAAGGAGAAAACAGCCAAACGGCCCCTGGCTCCTCAAACTGGTGCTTCGTGAAGCCTGAGGGGAAGCACGAAGCAAGGGAACACCACAGGCCCATCCCCGGAGTCCTGGACTCCTCTCCAGCCTGCACCCTGAGGAAGGACGGCTTCTCACCTGTCAGCCCCCAGGAACTCAGCCGCTCCCTCCCCAGAGCTGCTGCCGCCTACTCTGTCCTGGGTTCTGAATCTGCTCCCCAACCCCTGCCAGCAGCAGAGGGGCCCAGCCTTCCAAAGCCCCTCCTCCTCCTTGTGGTTAGCTGCCTCCAGTGGGCCCCTGACTCACGGCGACCCATGAATAATGGGACTGGAACTTTGCGATCCACAGGGTTTTCACTGGCTGATTTTCAGAAGTAGATTGCCAGGCTTTTCTCCCTTGTCCATCTTAGTCTGGAAGCTCCACTGAAACCTGTTCAGCATCGTAGTAACATGCAAGCCTCCACTGACAGATGACGGTGGCTGTACACGGGGTGCATGGGCCGGGAATCAAACCTGGGTCTCCTGCGCAGAGGGCAAAAATTCTGCCACTGAACCACCACTGCCCTTCCTATACCCTTGCCAGTCCCAAAGACAAGCTTCTCTCAGACCTTTTTTTTTTTTTTCCTGGCTTTATTCTCCCCAATAGTAAACACGGGGAGTCACCAAGCTTTCTAGATCTTTCCGAGTTTTACTGTCTCTGTCTCCTTTCCTGAGGAAGTAAATGGAGGTCCAGTGAATTTCGACTGTCTATCATGCATCTTGAGGGCAGGCTCACACAAATGCCCTTTGACTGGCCCTACCCCCTTTTGGGAAGGGTCTTTTATAGAACAGACAACCTTTGGGGGCCAGCCCAGTGCCTCCTCTCAGAACTGCCCCCCACACAGGGCTGAGCCCTGGAGCCACGTAGTCTGGTGAACCACCGGACATCTTGGCCACAAGGCTAACTGGAGCGGAGGGGACCCTGTCCCAGGGCAGCCAATGAGACTGTCCTGGGAGATGAAAGTTAAGACCCAACTCAGCCTCTGAGGGACATTTGGTTGTGGGTGGCAGGGTGTGGCAGCTGTGAGTGCTCTGCACAGACAGCTGTCCAATAAGTGAAGACAAGGAAGAGGGCAGGTGTGCAGAGAGGAGCCCCAGGCATGACTTTGCAGTTCCGGATTCTAGTTCCTCAAAGGTGGGGTTGAATGTTTCACCCTTGGGTTTTGTGAGATACCTTGTCCTTCCCACAAGGTCATCGTTTTGCTTGAGCAAAAAGCTGTCCCTTATAAGCAAATGATCCCCAGCTAGAAAAGTCCCTGGAGACAGGCTTCTCTGAAGACCTCGCCCTCAGGAGAGTTCTCACTGCCCTTGGGGCCCCTGTCCTCCCTGGAGCTTGGGAGAGCTGTGTTGGGGAAGAGCACCCACCCCGACTCTGGAACCTCACTGGTGCTCTGGATATGGGTCTCTGCTTTGCTGTTTGATGGGCTAGAATTCGTGTCAGTATCTAGGACCTCTGGAACCTGCCTCTCCCAGGTCTACCCACAATCATCATACTAGTGGCAGAGACTGATTAATCCTTCCTCCCTTGCTGCTAATTCTTAAATGGTTCCCCACGGCATACAAAATGAAGTCCAAGTTCCCTAACACAGCATCCAAGGCTGCAGTTGACCGTCCCCAGGCTCAGCACTCCCATTCTCCTGCTGCAGATTTTATGTTCTAGTTGAGAGAAAGGTTCTTGGTTTCCACCTCCATGCCTTTGCCAGTTCTGTTCCCTCTGCCTGGAACGCCCTTTGTCTCTTTCTTGGCCTTGCTAATTCCACTTGCCTTTCAGGAAGGCTCCTAGTTCTGCTTTCAGACTTCCCGGAAAACTTCTCTGAACCTCCCAGGCTGAGCGAAGTCTCCTCCTCTGGACTGCCATACCTCCTGCCTCACTTAGCCTATCAAAACTCAGACTAGACTGTGTCATTGGCTATGTTCCTGTCTTTCCACCACACCCAGGGCTCTGTGAGGGCCAAGATGGTAACTTATTCTCTGTATTTCCACAATGCCAAGTACAGAGTAAACTGGCTTCTATCCACCTGTCCACTCCACCGTCTAACCAAGGACGGAAATTTCCAAGAGGATGGCTGAGTCACTTCTTCCCGTTTTATAGATGTTAAAACTGAAGCTCAGGCAGGTGAATAGTGACCCCAGGTGAGCACCAAGGCCTGAATTAGAAGTTAGGGCTGTCTGCTTCAAGCCCCGTGCTCTTCCCGCTGCCCCCACTGCCCGAGAGGTAAACTCCGCCTTGGCTCTGTCTCCGTGCGATTTGATTTAAACATGTGGGTTCCATTTAGGACCATTAACTAACTGATTTGTCCTTTTATTGAGCTCCAACAAGAATTCTGATCTGCACCGTGGGATCAGGAATTGGGATTTAGGCTTTTATTGTTCACTGATACCCTCCTGTGGGAGGGTACTCCTGGCCAAACCATCCCGCCTCCGCGCCCTTGTAATGCTGCTCTTTCTGCCCAGACTCCCTGCCAGTTTTTTGTTCCTGTGCATTCCTCCAGATCCACCCCAAGTGTTCCCTTCTACCTGAAGCTTTCCAGAACCCTCGCCTGCCTGGGGTTGTTCTTTTCTGCGTCTTTGCTTTGCAGCCACTGGACACATTAAAAAATAAAAAACCGTTTGCTGTCGAGTCAATTCTGACTCATAGCGACCCTATAGAACAGAGTAGAACGGCCCCATAGGGTTTCCAAGCCTGTAATCTTTACGAAAGCAGACCGCCACATCTTTCTTCCTCGGAGCGGCTCTTGAGTTTGAACTGCTGACCTTTCAGTTCACAGCCGAGTACCTAACCACTGCGCCATCAGGGCTCCGTATCGGACCCATATGCTCCTCTCTAGTCCCTAGCTGCCACGCTGGGTTTCGTATCTATTTGCTCATATCTCTCCCCTAGTAGAGTCATCTCAGCATGATTCATCATTTCATTAACAAAAGCTGGCTTGTCATAGGTGCTCAGTTAAAGTGTGCTGGAAGGAAGGAGGATGGGAGGAAGGTGGATGGTGTTTACAGAACAGTGAAAAAGCCCATAAGCCCCAAAAGGGCAGGAATAAGACATAATCCTATTCGATCCCTTCACAACCTCTAACAAAGGGCTGAGGATGTAGTAAGGAATTAGCTAGCATTTTCTAACCAAAATGTACATACCACATTTTTCTTCTGTATCTTGCTGGTATTTGTGAAGCACTTTTACATGTATCGACTTATCGAATTTTCATAATAATCATCAGGAGCTGTAAAATTAGAAATATATATATGGTGCAAGGAGAAGCCACTAGAATCTGCCTCTAATCACAAGCCTTACTGGCGGCAGCCTACCCCACAGCATGTGCCTGTGTCTGAGGTCAGAGGCCTGCAGCCCAAACACATCCACACATTTGCATTAACCCTGGGCCACTGTATCTGTTACAGGCATCCTTGTCCACTCATGGGTCACACAGCTTCGTTACATGATGCTTAAGGATACAGGGAGTTCTTGGCCAAGAAATGGTTACTTGCTCCCGAGGTCAATGGCCCCAATCAGATAGCTAAGCCATCCTCCACCTTGTAATTCTGCCCTGCAATTCCCTCCCCTCCCCAGCCATCCTGCCATCGAAAAGTTCCCATGCTTCCTGAGTCCTCTGTGCCTCCTGGCTGCCCCGGGGCACAGTGCCAGCCCCTCTCAAATGTCAGCTGGCCAGCATCACTGAACACCACATCCTGGTTTGCCTTACTTCTTAATTAGGCCTCTGCACTGCTGTTCCTCCAGTTTCCATGAGCACATCCATGCTGCCAAGCCACCCCGATCAGTGACACAGGGCTCCTGCCCCTGCAGTCTGCTCCAGCAATGATGACAGGCTCCCTGGGAGGACCTGCATTTACCAGGTCAGCCCCAGGGCTACGTATGCAAGGTAGACGGGTGTGAATGGGTTGGGGTCTAGAGGGGTGCAGACCCCTCCTAGGGGCTATCTTAGAGAACTCCCCCAGACCAAGACCAGCTCTTCTCCGGCCCATACTGAGCGACGAAACCAGCAATGCCCAAAGCATCCAAGCACTCCCGACGAAAGCTTCTTTCTAGAGCTCCTCTTAGAGCTTACTGACCTCAGAGTCACCCTTAACCAGAAGGCAAAGGTGTAACATGACAAAGCTCAAGGATCACTACCCCACCAGAGCTTCTAGCCCTTCCTACATCACAGAGGCTAACCTTCGGTCAACAGTTTCTTCTTTCCAGGAAGAAACTAGAGCGGCCGTCAACTGGTAGAGAAGGACTCGACAAGTAAGACCGGGTTTGAGGCCTGGCTTTGCATTAAATTGCTGTGTTTCCTTGGGCAAGTCGTCCACCCTCTGAGTTATGGTGCCTCCCCTAACTGTAGAGGGGGTGACTTTCATGCGACTTTCATGTGACTTTCCTCTTTTCTTCCAGTCTTCACAATACTCAGGGCTCATAGTTCTGGGTGGGGGGAAAGCCTAGGACGTGGACCATAAAAGCCTCCCTTCCTGCAATAATAACAAAAATAACAATATTTCTGTTTAGCAAGTGCTAATTCCATGCCAGGCACTGTTGTAGGCATTTTAATAATCCTCACAGCAACACTAGGAGGTGGATATTGGTATTGTTCCCAAGATGGAAAATGGGGCTCGGAAAAGTTCTGTATTTTGGCCTTGGACTCACAGCTAGAAAGGGGAAGAAGCAAGGTTTGAAACTGGTCAATTTGTCTCTAGAACAAGAAAACTTTAAAACTCCATTCTTTTCTGTATGAATCTGACCCACTCAGCTTTTCCTTCCCCACAGAATGTTTATGAAGTTTGATCAGATATTTGGACATGAATAAAACTTAAAAAAAAAACAAAATTAGAGATTCTACAGGCCACATTCTCTTACAATCATCCAAATATTTAAGATAAAAGGATAATAATGTGGCTGAAAACATTATTAACTACTTGAAAATTAATAAACACACTTCTAGATAACCTATGGATCAAAGAAAATATTAAAACTAAAACAATAGAAAATCTAGAAACAGATGAAAAGAGGGAAATCTTTTATTTCAAAACCTATGGGATCACAATAAAGCCCAACACAGGGAAATGTATGACCTGAAATGCCTTCATTATTAAAGAAGAACAACTAGAAATAAAGGAGCTGAACGCATATCATAGAAATCAGGAAAAAAAAAAAAAAAGCAAACAAACAAAAAAATAAGGAAGAACAAAATGGGAATGAATAAATAGCGGAAACTAGTAAGATAGAAAACAAGAGAAAGAAAAAAATAAATACACAAATGAATCTCTTGAAAGCAGAAGTAACTAAAGAGGTCTGATGATGTTGGGGGGTGGTATGTGCGGGGAAGTGGGGGACAGTCTCAGGCCCCACGAGCATATCCATTTCACCAGGCCACATGGGTCAGTACCGTGGGGCTCCTGCCCCTCAGTCTATTGACCCTTGGGCTAGAGGGTTCCTCCTACTGACCACACGGCTTCTAAATTGTCAACAGTGGATATTCATTGCACAGCCTGGCAATTTGGCTGCCCAACCAAGACTCCTTGGACT
Organism: Elephas maximus indicus; assembly: GCF_024166365.1. Classification (NCBI taxonomy): domain Eukaryota; kingdom Metazoa; phylum Chordata; class Mammalia; order Proboscidea; family Elephantidae; genus Elephas; species Elephas maximus. Next base: position 59,897,362 of record NC_064831.1, on the reverse strand, counting down.
AGAGTTTTTAGCATTTCCTCCCAGAAATAAAGCTCCTCCGTCTGGGCTGATTAGGCAAACGAGTCACTTTGTCTTTTTCAGCAATGAAAGCTGCTGTGGTTTTGTTTTCTCCCTGTTGCCAGGAGTCAAGAGGAAGTCTGTGGTTAGACATCTTTGGGTGGAGAAATACACAAACACAGCGGCTATTAATGAGCGCCTCCGATTCAGCTCTCCCAGCCTCAGCAAATGGGGCTAATGAAACTGAACGAATGGGAGGGAGAAAGAGAGAGAAAAACCACCGAGCCTTTATCTGTTTGGCCTTCCAGACCTGCAGCAGCACACACCCTTCTTCTTGCCTTCAGTCTGCCTCTGCTGCCTCAACCCAACTGTAGAATATGGTGGATCCAGCTTCTTCTTCAAAGGATGAGGCAACCCAATTTGCTTTCGCTCAGATCCAGGAACTGAATTTAAAAGATCTCTGTGAATTCAGTGCCCCACTTTAGTGGCTGTAGCACACACTGCCAGCTGCCCCCTAATGTCAGGTCCAGCCCTTCTTCTTTGCCATCAAAACCCTGGGTTTGTTAAGTGTAGCAATGTGTCCAACTAAATATGTTCGCTTCTCTAGCCTTCTTTGTATCTAGGGGATGGCCATTTGATCATAGTTCTGGCCAACGAGGTATAAGCTGAGGGTTTCTGAGAAAACTTTTGCAATCCTAGTATAGGTACAACCTTTTTCTCCTTTGGGCCTAAGACCTGGAGGTGCTGCCCCTAGCTTGGCCGTGAGCAGAAAAATGGAAAGAGGCTTTGTCCACAGTGGCATTAGAAAATCACCTTCTGTCCTGGACTATGCACCCCTGAACTTCTTACGCCCTCATCTGTTAAAGCTTCTTTAGCTGGCTTTTTTGTTACTTGCTGCTGAATGCATTCCTAATTGAAATAAGAACCTTAGCTTTATTGGGTTTTCAAAACCTTTTCATTCTATCCTCTTATTGGGTCCTCACAGAAATATTCCAAGGAAGACCAGATCAATGTTTTTTCTCCCATTTGAGTTTCCATGAAGGTAAAGTGTCAAATGAAGAGCCAGGACTTGAACTTGAGTACTCTTTGCCCCTCAGTCTGTTGCTTTTCCCATGAAAATTATTTTTTTTCAAGGAACTTCAGAGCTATCCTCTCCCTGATGTATCACATATACACATAATCTTATACCAAGAAAGTAGAAGTTCCTCAGAGCACAAGGAGCGTATGAACTGATTTCGGCCCCAGCATCCAGTACCGGGAGAAGATAGCCTCTTTTATTTTAAAATCTATCACTTTGAGTCAAAGGATCTGGGGTCAAGTCTTGGATCTCCCCTTACTTGCTGTTTCACCTTGGGAAAATCACTGAAAAACTCTCTACTAACTATAAAACGGGAATGGCTGTTCTTGCCTCCCCCAAAAGCTGTTCTGAGGCACTGATGACAAGCTCATAATCTGAGTATCCAGAATGTCAGAGTACTCGTTTGTGCATGATAAAGTACTGACTGTCGTTGTTACTGGGCTGTTACCATGATGACTTTGGTCTGTCTCAAGGCTGTGACCCTCTGTGAGCTCAGTGCTCTTTGTAGTTGGCGTGTATACTACAGATGGGCTTCACATGCCTTCATAACCACTCACCACCATTTGTCAACCTCATCAGAGCTGAGAACATTTATCTCATGAGAACATATCTTTAAGAAAGGACAATTTTGTGTCACAATTCTTATTTGCCTATTAAGTCAGGCTACTTAATTTCATTGAGTACTTTTTTTGTGACCAAAATTCATTCATTCATCCACTGTTAAAAAAAAAAAAAGTTAGTGTGTTAGACACCATGCTCGGGACTCTCAGGGCTAGAAGGGACTTTAAAATTACCTGGTCCATCATGCCCTTCCCAGCCCAGTTCCTTCCCATTCAGAACTGGAGGCCTGTCTTCATGTGCTCCCAACTCCTGATGGGCATGTAGCCTGCATTTGTCCACCTCCAGAGACAAGGTGTTTACTACTTTCTGAGGCAGTCCACTTCATCTTAGAACATTCTCTATGAGAACGTTCTTCCTCAAACAGATACTCCTTGGCAGACGCAGGATGTGATCTTGGCAAACCTCTAATACAGCACACTTGACTGTGTAGGATGGTGGCTGGTGCAGTTGGTGGGCAACGAAAGAAAGCCCACGTGAGGTGTGACCAAACAGCAAGTACCATCTGTGCTGGCTGATGACAGTGAGGGAACATGTCAAGCAGTTGCCCCAACCCCTTTGGAAAGGGTGGCTCCAAAGACACCTCTCTCCTTCATCACTTTAAAGAATTCAAGTGTAGCAATTATTCTGACATTCTGGGTACTCACTGCTATAGGCCAGGCTATGCTGCAGTAACCACACCAAAATCTCAGTGGCTTAATATAGTAAAAGTTTATTTCTTGCTCATGGAGGGTGGTGATGTGATTTGGGAGGTTCTCTCTCACTTTTATGCCATCTGGAACATGTCCGCAAAGTCAGTGCAGCAAGGGAAGAGAGAGAAAGATTAGGCGCACCGGCTCTTAACTGCCCCAGTCTCAGCCTACTGGTCAGAACCAGTCACATGACCACAATCTAGCTGCAAAGGAGGCTGGGGAATGTACTAGAGCACATGGAATATGTGGTGAGTGCTGTCTCTCCCACATTCTGCCTTCTCCCAGTAGATCTCAGGGTAGCAGCTAAATCATATGTCATTAAACAAATAAAAGTCAATTTGCAAAGAGGAGCCCAGCACAATTACAGGAGAAGAATGTTCTCCACTTTATGCCAGTCAATGACAAGTAGTTGTCTGGTAAGTACCCCACTTCCAGAAAGTCTCTGATACTATGATAGCAATCTGTGGCGGTTTGTCATGCATGGGTGGCCAGCCTCTTCCATCCACGTGCCCACGTATTAATGCAATGAGGACAAGCTTTGTATGCAGAGTGTTCTTGACCTCCGCACTACTGCTCCCATCACCATGCTTGCCACCACCTACCACCAAAAACGGTGTCCTTGCCTCTTCCACTCCTCCTCCCCCAGCCCTCAAAGAAGAGTCTGTCTTGGCCGTTTTACTCATTCCAGTTCCCAGGAGGAAAGGGAGAGAGATACAGCACCAGAGACATTGGGGGGAGGGGGAGGGGGAGGGGGAGGGTTCTGGCTTGCTAAATAGGCTCCTGAGTCCTCCTTTGTAGGGAGGAATTTGGATCAAGAGTAAAGTGGAAGGAAAACCAAAGAAGAATGAAGAACAAGGGGAGAAGAAGAAGGCATAAGAAGAAGAAAGCAGAGATGTTAAGTCCATCCACATATTGGAGCTAGAGAAGGACAAAAGAGAGATAGTATGCCAGATTGGCTGGATGTCAGCAGAACTTGGCAGGGGCTTTCATAGCATGAAAGGTCCAGGAAAAGTTTTGCATCCCAAGATCATAAAAGAGAAGTAAAAAGGGGAACCTTATCCTTTTTTTCTTTTCTTTTCTTTTCTTTTTGTACTTTAGATAAAGGTTAACAGAGCAAATTAGTTTCTCATTAAACAATTAATACACATTTTGTGACATTGGTTCTCAACCCCACTACTTGTCAACATTCTCCCCTTGTCAACCTTGGGTTCCCCATTACCAACTTTCCCGATCCCTCCTGCCTCTCATCCTTGCCCTTGGGCTGGTGTGCCCATTTAGTCTTGTCTTGTTTTATGGGCCTGTCTAATCTTTGGCTGAAGGGTGAATCTCAGGAGTGACTTCAGTACTGAATTAAAAGTGTCCAGGGGCCATACTCTTGGGGTTTCTCCAGTCTCTGTCAGACCAGTAAGTTTGGTCTTTCTTTGTGAGTTAGAATTTTGTTCTGCATTTTTCTTCTGCTCTGTCTGGGACCCTCTATCGTGATCCCTGTCAGAGCTGTCAGTGGTGATGGCCAGGCACCATTTAGTTGTGCTGAACTCAGTCTGGTGGAGGCTGTGGTAGTTGTGGTCCATTAACCCTTTGGACTAATCTTTCCCCTGTGTCTTTGGTTTTCTTCATTCTTCCTTGCTCCAGATGGGGTGAACCTCATTCTTTTTAATTTATTTAAGAGATAGGATACAGACTGAAAATCTCTTTCCTTTGGCTACTGACTTTTGCCTTTTTGCATATAACTTAATGCAACGACCAGATCACAAGGAACCTCCACATTTATTCCAGTTACGTTAAAAATAATTCAAAACTGAGTGAGTAAGTTATTCCCAAAGTAGGTAAGGCGAATGTATATTAGAAATCAAGAAGTGCCTATAATTGCTCACGAATGTATTAATAGTCTCCCGAAATGACAAAGGATGTACAGAGTGATGCAGCAACAGCAAGGAGCCCCTCCCACCCCAACTACCCTCTGCAGGCCTGGCCAATAGTCCATGCCCCTCTCCCACTGAGTTTTCCAGGCCCCAGCTCCATTTCCCCTACTAAGGAGTACCTCCTCCCAAGCTCTGCTCAGTGTATCATCGTTCATGGAGCTACAGTGACATTAGCTTCAGTGGCTGCCACATCCCACTGTTGACTCATATGACACTTCCTGTCAACTAAAAACCCAGTGCCTTTTCACTAGTGCTGGTATCCCACATCCTGTATGTGCCAGTGGGGGTTCTGAACCCCAGGGTAAGCAAAAGTCTCTACAACTCTTTAACCCTTCATCTCAGTGTGCATTAGTGTTGGCCTAATGTTCATTTCAGCCATGTTGAGGGCTTTTTGGATCTTGCCTCTCACCTACCCTATGTTGTCCAATCTTCCCACATGGACCTCAGTGACAAGGGTCAGTGCCATGGATCAATCAGTACCCCAGCCTTTGAAGTCAGATCCATCTGGGTTCCAAATTTTATTACATCAATGGCTGTGGGACCTTGGTCAAGTCACTTGTCGTCTCTGAATCTTCATTTCCTGGTCTGTAAAGAGGTAATACAACCTATCTTACAGTAATGCTATGAGGATTAAATGAAATAACTTATGTAAAATACCTATGGTTGTCCCTGACACTTGGGAGATTCTTAATAAATGTTAATCTTCTCCCATCACCTGTAATTCCATTTTAGTTATTGATGAAAGTGTTGAATAAGATGTGGTCAAAGACAGAGTCCCTTTGCATACCACTAGACACCCCTATTTAGGGTGATAAAGCTAGATTCATCAGTCCCTTTTGGGTGTGGCCCTTTGACCAGTCCCTAATCCAACCTTTTCATCTTGAGACTACTGTCAGACACCTTGCCAAATGTCTTGCTCAAACCCAAACCAAACCAAAAACCAAACCCATTGCTGTCAAGTCGATTCTGACTCATGATGACCCTATACTACAAAGTAAAACTGCCCATAGGGTTTCCAAGGAGCAGCTGGTAGATTTAAACTGCTGATATTTTGGTTAGCGGTTGAGCTCTTAACCACTGTGCTACCAGGGAAGATTAGAACCATTGAAACCCCTCTGGAGCAGTTCTACTCTATAACACATGGGGTCACCATGAACAGGAAGTGATCCTCTGGCAACAGGTTTGTTTGTTTATCCAGTTCTGGTTCACTACAGAATGCTGCCTCTTTAAATGATTCTGGAGGGCCCTCCAGGAGGCCTCTCCGTGTTGACTGAGTAGGGAGTTAGTGGGCTGGCTGCCTGGTGCCCAGGAGGAAACCTCTAGGCATCAGAGGAGAGGCATGGGATCCTGGGGCACTGAATCCTCCCCAACAAATGGCATACCACCAAGATCCCAGTATATATGCCCACAGAGACCACACAGGAACCATTCCCCTAACTCAGCCAGCTCCACGGGCCCCTCCAGAGCCCAGGGCTGTAGTAAGCAAAGCTTCGAACCAACCAGCCCATCAACACACCTGCCATGGGCTCCAGCTTCTACTGGGTGCTGTGATGGACACATGGGAGAATTCTCTTCAATGTCCCATTTACTGAGCACCTATGTGCCCGGTCCTATACAAGGCACTGTAACCAGAGAGATGAACAGCCCACTGGACTCACGCGTGGGACTGGCTCACTACAGAGAATACAGACCAAGCCATAAGTATAATAAACTCTTGCCAGTACAGGGGACGTGAGCTGAGTCTGTCCTCACACAGGCTGGGGAACAGGCTTCCCAGGTACAGCAAGAAGCTTAAGGAATTGAATGGAGGCAGGAGACACCCAGCCATAACTGGAGCTTGGTTGGTAGGGAAGGAAGTAATGAGAGTGAGGTCTGAGAGCTAAGCCAAGGGTTTTGGCCTTATTTTATGTCAATGGAAAGACACTGAAGGATGCTAAATAGGTACAGAGGAAGCACAGGGGAGGAGCTTTGAATTAGATGTCTGGGAAGACTTCCTGGAGGAGGTGGTATCTGAGCAGGCCCTTAAAGGATGGCCAGGGCTTTGAGAGATGGAGATGGGAAGGAAGGGTCTTTCAGTGAAAGGGCACAAAGTGAATCATGGCATGTGATGGCAGGTACAAGGCCATCTGGGGACAGCCAGTGTTGGCAAGCAATAGCAGGGGCACATCACAAGAGATTGGAGAGGGCCTTGGGAGGTGAAGGGAAGGAGAGAGCACCCTGGGCTGGTATGTTCAGAGAAAGCTCTTAAAGAGAATCGATCAATCGTCAGTCAATGAGGTAGCCCTTGAGTTGAACCATCGAACTGAATAGATTTGATTAGGTAGGTTCATGCTCCATAGTCAGGCCACTTTATTTCTTCCCACTTTCCCCTCACCCTATATCCCGTGGTTTCATCCTTTCACCATACCCCTCATCAGAACCTACCGGCCCAAGGGGCCACACCTTGGAAACCCAATTAGGAGCCTTAAAGGTAATATTTTGAGATAATCCTAGTGGCCAGATTTAAAGCTGGAATGAATCCTAGATTCCATACAACATAAACTCTTAATTTTACATTTGACAAAACTGAAGAGGAGAAGAAGCTTATCCAAGATCACATAGGGAGAGACAGTCAGAGCCAGGACTAAATAAACAAAGAAATAAATAATGCATTGTTGTTGAGTCGATTCCAAATCACAGTAGTGTAGATCACTAGGCCTTTCTTCATGGAGCTGCTGGATGGGTTCGAACCTCTAACCTTTAGGTTAGCAGCTGATTGCAAACTGCTTGTGCCACCCAGGGTCCTAGAGCCAGGACTAGGACCAGGAATCTCCACTCTTCATCCAGGGCTTCATCTACTTCTTTGTCCTGCCCCTTAAACACCAGCCACCAGTGACTCAAAGCCTCCCCAAATGGAGGGCATTTCTTTTTATCACAAAGACTTCTTGGAGTGAAATTGGTCATGAAGACCCAAAGGAGGGTCCTAGATAGAGTGGGAGAAAAATGTAGAACAAAAAATCAAATTCACAAAAAAGACCAGACTAACTGGTCTGACAGAGACTGGAGGAACCCCCAAGACTATGGCCCTAAGACACCCTTCTGACCTGGAACTGAAGCCATTCCCAGAGACCACCTTTCAGCCAAATAAATGGACAGGCCCATAAATAAACAATAACACCCGAGAGGAACGTGCTCCTTAGAACAATCAATTATGCGAGATCAAAAAAACAACATCTGCCCAAAAGCAAAGATGAGAAGGCAGGAAGGAGTAGAAAAACTGGACAAAAGAAAAATGGGAATCCAGGGCAGAAATGGGGAGAGTGCTGACACGTTGTGGGGAATGCAACGACGTCATGGAACACTTTGTATACAGACTATTGAGTGGGAAACTAATTTGCTCTGTAAACTTTCACCTAAAGCACAATTTAAAAATTAAAAAAAAGAGAAAAAAAAAAGACCCAAAGGAATGAATCTGCAATAGCGGTATTTCAAGCAATGTGACCAGTTCTGGGGAAGAGACCTGGAATAGCTGCAGTACTGCAGATAGACCAGGTGGGTACCTACCCAAGCTCCTTCCCCCAGATTTGAAGCTGGCTTGAGCCCTGAACACAGAGTGAGGAGTGGGGAGGAGCTGGAAGTTTCATGCACTTTGTTTAAACTTCTCCCAGGGAAGGTAACGGGAAGCTCATTTTGCAGAGACTGAGATTTCAGGAGACCAAGAGGGTTCCCAGGGCCTGAAGGTGACAGAATCAACATTTGATCTCAGGCCACCACTCCCTTCTGGCAAGGGGACACCATCCTGACTACTTCCTCCATCAGTTACTCTTCCTTCAGGGCCCAGGGCAACCCCGCAGTGGAAGATTTTCTCCTCCCCAGGTCAATAACAGCCCATAAGGAAGGCTCGGTTTAATACACCATTAGGGTTAAATCATTGAAGGGGTAGGAAAGTGCTATGAGGATTCAGATAGTTGAGAGTAGAGAGGGGGCCTGACAGAGAGAGAAGGGATGATAGAAGAATATTAATTGGATGTCCACGAGCAAGGCATTCTCCTGGGTGTAACTTGTTATGTGTCACTGAGTCCATTCTGACTCATAATGATTCTATATGACAGAGTAGAACTGGCCCGTAGGGTTTCTTAGGCTGTAATCTTTATGAGAGGAGGTCACCAGCTCTTTTGTCCTGCAGAACTGCTGGTGGGTTTGAATTGCTGACCTTTTGGTTAGCAGCCAAGCACTTAACCATTGTGCCACTAGGGGTCCTTTGGATGTGACTATACAACTTTTATATCACCCTCTGTAAGAATGGCATGGGGGCAGTGTCTGACCTCCTCTAACTTCATACGAGGGAAGGAAAGCCAAGATCAACAGCCCAAGGCTGACTCCTAGGAGGCAGAGGTCAGACATGCCTCCTCTCTCCGCCATCTTTACCAACCCTGACACCAACCATCCCTCCCACAGCACTATCTACTTCTCTGCTGCGTGATGATCCACTGCAGTGGCCACACAGAACTCACAGACCATACTCATGGTTATGGGGTTTATTAGGGAAGTAACAGTTACAATTCAGGCTCAGGAACACTCAGGATACGGTTCTTCCATCAGGACAGCCTCTTCGCTGCCACGCTCGCAGGCACGCCTCTCCCTGACCCTCAGCCTCTGCCCAAGGGCACTGAGCTTTCTCTCTTCGTGGGCCGGGAAGCCCACTGCGCCCTCTCCTGCTGCCCAGTCTCTGCTGCCAGGTCTCTCTGCCACCACTTCTCACCATCTTCAGGTTTACGGCTTGCACACTCTCTCTCAATCCAGGTCAGACTTGCTGTTTCCCTGGCACCATGCTGCCCCCAGAGAAGCCAGGAGGGAGGAGATGGACTGTGAAGACTGGGAGGAGCTGAGGGAGTAGAGGGCACAGGCATGGGGAGCCCAGGCAGGGCCAGCAAGCGAAGGAGGGACTCTCAGAAGGGCAGAAGCCAGGAGGCCGAGATCAGAGAAGGAAAACAGGGGTTTCACGTTTGATTCTAGGAGTTCCCCAGTTTCTCTCATAAGCTTCACTTTCCTCCTGACAGTTTTTACCAAAGTTTGTAGCATGAAGCTGATCCTTCAAGGCAGAGGAACTGGTAGCAAAGATGCAACTGAGCAACCTCTCTTCCACCTGCCATCAGTGCCCATCTCAGCCACCGCCCTGCCCAGCTGACCAGTTCCCGGAGCTCTTGCTAAGAGTGCCTTTCCAGAGGTGGAGCGTCCTCCCTGATGCTCAGAGCAACAAGAAGAAATAGAGCTCCCAAGGACTCCCTTGGTCACACACTGGAGTCCACAATCTCAAGTCTTTAGGAAACATCAGATTCAATTTACCAAAAAACCTCACATGACCCCATGGGGAACTCCTTGGGGAACTCCATGGGGAAGGACAGGAGGCTCAGTGACCTCTCCCAAAGGCCCTTGGCTGTTATGGGATGCAGACCACAAGCTGTTGGGACCGTCAGCCAGACAACTGTACCCCTCCTCCCGGGCCCCCAGCCCTTTAATCCAGAAGAAAAAAACCACCTGTTGGAGGCTCTGCTGGCTGCCTGCATGAAGGGCTAGGGAAAATCTGGGGGCATGGAAGGCCAGCCCCACTTGGAGCACTTCTCCAGGGTAAATGCCGGGCTCCCATCCTGGTGTAGCATAGAGAGTTTGCTCACAACACACATTCAGGAAATCACTGTTGAACAGCTGAGCAGATGCACAAAGGACCATTTAATAATCTGACTCTCCAACAGTGGAAGGAATTTAACAATGACGTCACAAAAGGCATTTCACATTCCTCTCCAGCAAGCCTGGGAATCCCTGGGTGGTGTAAACAGCTAAGCACTTGGCTACTAACTGAAAGGTTGGTGATTCGAAACCTATCCAGAGATGCCTCAGAAGAAGTCCTGGTATCTGCTTCCAAAAGATCACAGCCACGAAAACCCTTTGGAGCACAGTTCTTCTCTGACACACGTGGGGTCACCGTCTGTTGGAATCGACCTGACAGCAACTAGGAAAAATCAGTGATCCTGGCAAGACTAGCACAAGCCTTCACCACCTTCCTCCACCTGGGAGCCCCTTAAAGAGTGATTTTGCTACATTCCCTTAAGGCTGCCAGGACCAAAGCTGGCTTCTTGGGAGACTACTTGGTTCATCCTGTCTTCCTGTCTGGGCTGGAAGCCTAAAGTGCTCAGCAGGCTTCCTGCAGAAGGCAGGCCTGTCACGGACTGGGGAGGTATGGCTCTCCTGGGACTACAGAAATTGCACCATCCTGAGAGCCCGGCCCTGTGAGGTCCTGCCCCTCTGCTGTGAGACCTCGCCCAAGTTACTCGCCTTCTCTGGGCTTTGATTTCAGCATCTGAAAATGAGGGATGGTGGATCCATGACTGCTAAGAACCCACTCTTGCTATGCCTACTCCTGCGGAAGAGTAGACCCAGGGAGTCAAAGGCAAAGAGTTGAAGAATTAACGTAGAATCCCCGCTTCATTGCTAACTGCTGAGAAACCTTGGGCAAATTAATCTCTGAATTTCTCTTTCTGCATGTGGATGCTGGGGTTGTAACAATTGCCTTCCTCCTGGGATTTCCAGAGTGCATGTGATAGACTGATTGCACTCAGGGCCTCAGATCCTCACCCCTTCTGGGACCCATGCCGTTTGCCCGTGACGTTGCAATTCCTCTCGTTATAAAGAGGAGGCATCTCTCCCCCTTCTTTGATTCAGAGTTTGCCCATGTCACTTACTTTGGCCAATGGGTGTTAGCAAATGTGACACGATTGGGTTTGCTGAGATTGTCACCATGAGTGGGACAGTGGTAGTTCAGTGGTAGAATTCTCGCTTTCCCTGCAAGAGACACGAGTTCAATTCCCAGCCAATGTACTTCACACACAGCCACCACCTGTCTGTCAGTGGGGGCTTGCACATTGCTGTGATGGCGAACAGGTTTCGGCACAGCTTCCAGGCGAAGATGGACTAGGAAGGAAAGCCAAAAATCAGTCAATGTAAGCCCTATGGAGCACAACCACCCAGTCCCCAACCCACTGCAGAGATGGCGCAGGAACAAGCAGTGTTTTGTTCCATCGTGCACAGGGTCACCATGAGTCTCCGGGGTCAACTCAACGGCAACTAACGACAACAACACATCGCCATAAGAGGAGTCCTTGGGTGGCGAAAACAGTTAACTAACTCGGCTGCTAAATGAAAGGCTAGAGATTCAAGATCACCCAGAGGCACCTAGGAAGAAAGGTCTGGCAATTGACTTCTGAAAAATCAGCCACTGAAAACCCTATGGGGTACAGTTGTACTCTGACACACATGGGGTTGCCATGAGTTGTAATCAACTTAACGGCACCTGGCTTGGTTTTTTGTTTTTGTGTTTTTTCATCACCAGGAGAGCATGCCTGAGCTAGCCTGCTGGAGGCTGAGAAGTGTGTGGCATGGAGCCGATAGCTCTAGTTGTCCCAGACAAGGCCAGCTGAGGTCCACCAACAACCCACCAATCCTCAGACACGTAAAGAGCTCAGCCAAGGCCAGCAGGACCTCGTCACTGGCTCATGACATCCATGTGCTAGAAAATGCTGACTATTTTAACCACTGGGTTTTGGGGTGGTTTGTTATACGTAAAGCATTATTTTGTCCACAGATACGAGGCACACAACATAGCACACGCTAGGTGCTCAATAAATATTTACTCCCTCCTTCACTGTCCCCACCCGTGTACCTTCAGAAGCAAATTGGGTCTTACAGAGATAGCTGGGGAACGTGACTCCCAATCCATGTGGATTTTGAACTTCAATCTCATCATCACGGCCGTTTTAGATTGATTACAGACACTGGCTGCTCAATTTTGATTAAATACTAAATCATAAGCTGCTTACAAAATGCCTGCAAAAAGCTGACATTTATGAAGTCCAATAAACTACTTGTGAGAACAGGAGTGCTAGATTGGGGGGAAAAAATAAAATCCTCATCCAAACAAACATCGGTGGATAGCAGACAGATGGTCAGAATTCCTTACTTGTAAACTAGAAAAATTAAGATTTGGCAAGGCTGGTCTGAAAATAACTAGCAAACATCAAAGTTTCCTCTTTCTCTGCTGCTGTTTTTCTGGGCCCGACTTCAATATTTTCACAGGCTACTGCAAGGAAAAGGTGCTGCAGGCCTCCGCGTTGCTGGCAAGGAAAGGCTAAGAAATACCAGCAAAGATTTATAGGAAGTGAGGTTGCCAACATCCCAGAGACTAAACGTTTAAAAGCCAGCAACTGCGCATTCCCATAAATCCCCATAACTCAGCATCAGGCCTCCCCCTTAATCTGCTGAGGTGTGAGGGGAAGGGAAGGAGGAATTTTCTAACTCGATTTTCCACTGGGATCAGCTTTCACAGGGGTGATTGTAAGTTAATCTTTTGGGACCAACGGCAGTCTTAACAGAAATGGAACCCAGCCTTAAAACCACAGGGCAAGGCTTTCCTCACCTTCATTAAATCAAGGAGTGAGGGCACTCAGGGGGGCTTTGGCTCTGGCTCCAACAAGCGCCATCGGTCTGGGAGAGACAGAAGGCTTGGCTGTCCTGGTTACTGTTTCTCCCTGGCCCCTTCATGACCTCAGAAGTGTTCAGAGCGGGAGTGTGTGCGCTGATGAAGCGGGCTTGGGTGGTTCTCTGGCTGTGCACACAGTATGCCAATGATTGGCAAGCCTGACAGCTCCAAAGATGGCCCTCTGATCACCCCTGGATGGCACTGTCCCTCAGCAGCACAGCACCCATGCAAGCCCCCCACCCCCAAACCAAACCCATTGCTGTCAAGTTTATTCTGACTCACAGTCACACTGTAGGACAGAGTAGAATTTACCCACCAGGTTTCAAAGGCTATAATCTTTACAGAAGCAGACTGCCACATCTTTCTTCTGCTGAGCAGCTGGTGGGTTTGAACCACTGACTTTTCAGTCAGCAGCTGAGTGCTTAACCACTGCCCACCAGGGCTCCTTCATGCGAGCCTATGCCCTCCTAAATCAGAGAATCCAGGGCCCCCGCTAGGAAAGCAGCAGCATCCTGTGATAGAAAGAGTGGGGGCTTCAAGCTTGAGAACCAGAACCAGCCAGCTCTGCCTTCTTTTAAGGTCAAGGTCCTTGGCCTTGCTGAGCCTCAGATTTCCCATCCTATAACCAAGGGAACCCATGTCTGCTTTGCAGGGTTATTGAGGGGATAAAGTGGACAGGATATGAGGAGATAAACTCATAAAAATACATGTTGAGTATAAAAATAGAGATACAACCAAGGCATCATGGGAACAAGAGGACACCGGCCCAGTCTAGAGTGGGGTTAGGGTATGCAAGGAAGGCTTCCTGGAAGAAGTGATGCCTGAACTGAGTCGTAAAGGCCGAATAGGAGTTAGCCAGCAGAAAAGGGTAGGATAGGACATTCCAGGAAGAGCAGACCAGGTGAGCACACTGTTGCCATCCCACTTCTGCTTCAACACCTCCAGTGATGGAGGACTCAAAGATTGTTGAGTGCCCATTCTAGCTAAGACAGCTCAGGCTATTGGAAAATACTTTTCTTCTAGAGTGTCTCCCTGTGGTTTCTACTCATTGGCCCTAGTTGCTCCCAAAGGGCATATACTACGGCAGCTCTGGTATCTTTACTTCTCTAGGCAAGAGGGTCCAGCCTCACCATACATTGCTTATGCCTCTAGGAGTGAAGCTCAACATACCAGTGCTTGCCTTAAGTGCATCACAGTCCAGCATTCCAGGAGAACAGGGGTTAGAGTCCTGAAGATGCCCAACAAGGCCGTTCGGTGGACAGTCTAGCTCAAAATGGAGGGTCTAACTCTGCTCTGCCTCCAAGGGCCCATAAACAACACTGCAGACTGAAGCCATGACTGGTGAGCAGAGTTCACAGCCTCTTCAAGTCAACGGCCAAGAAAAGAGGTAGTGAGCGAGCGTGCTCATCCTGACTTTTGGCTCGAGCTACGGGGAAGCCCCAGGCAGTCTTCCTGCAGAGCACATTGGGTGAGGCAGCCATGTCTTGAGTCAATAACATGGCCATCGTTTAGAACCACACCTGGCCTACAGTGAGGACTCTACAAGTGTTTGCTATTTTTATTATTACTTCTGTGGGGAGGAGGCAAACCCATGCAACCTAACGGGCACCTGAAACAATGCCCAGCCCTGAATTGTCTCCCCCACCGACCTGCCACAGACTGTAATTCCGCTAAGAACTGTCTCTTTGTACAACACAAATGTCCTCTGCAGAGCTAACTCCAAGCCTCAGATTCCTCATCTAGACGATGCAAATAGTAGTACCTCCCTCATGGCACTGAACTGCTGTGACAGGTAAGTGAATTAACAAATATAAAAGCACTTAGAACAATGCCTGGCATGTAGCACTATACATGTGTTTGTTGTTATTATTATTATAGTTGTTAATCATCATCGTCATTATTCCAGGTATTCAATAAATGTGTGCAGAAAAAAATTATATTCGTATATATATGTGTGTGTGTGTCTACGATAGCTTAGAGGGAGGCCTGAAATTAGCTTGTTCACTGTGTTCATGAAAAATACAACTCTATTAAAAGATAAATTTTGTGCTCACCTCAGAAAATTCCTGCCTTAGTTCCAACTTCATGATCATTGGATTCAGCTGCCTCTTCTTTGCATCCCGTGAGAGGTGCTCATCTTCAGTGAAAGCACCGAGCTTGGTGCCAGGCAACTTCCATCAAATCCCAGCTCCACTCGGATTCTCTAAGCTCCGCCCCCCATAGGGCCTCACAGGCTTTCTATGCAAAACGACAATCGGTGGACTTGTGCACAATAATAAACACTTACATACTGAATCTCACCTTCTGAATCCCTCAGTAACATTGCCTAATTAATCACCTTGTGTACTGCATTCTCAAGTAATTAAATTAAAAGCAATTAAATCCAGGAAATTAAAATTAGTCCAATTAGACTAGAGGCACATCCAGTGACAGTGGTGAGGAGTGCCATATAAATTGGCCAATTTCAGTGTAGAAAAGATAAGCTTAGATTACAGACAGGTTGTTAGGAGGGAGTGGCCAGCCTTATGAAGAATAAGTCGAGGTTGATACAATATTATCAATGAAAATAATAACGGTAACAAGTGCCACATTCATTAGGTGCTTCCCTATGCTTACACTGACCTATTTAAAATCAAATTTATTGCTTGATTTTAATTCCAACTCACACCAATCATATAGGACAGAATTGAACAGCCCCATAGGATTTCCAAGGCAGTAATCTTTATGGAAGCAGACTGCCACGTCTTTCTCCCGTGCAGTAGCTGGTGCCAAACTTTCGGTTATCCCCTGAGCACCTACCCGTTGCATCGCCAGGGCTCCTTATCCCTGCTTTACAGATTGGAAACAGAGGTTGTACCATGTGGAACATCAGAAGTAAAATCCAAGTAGTCCGACTCCAGAGGCCCCTCTTATCCCTCTCCAGCCAGCGTCCCAGAGCTTTATGTGGAAGTTGATTGCATGGACTTGCCAAAGACAGGGTTGGGTGATGGGGTGGTGTTCCCCTACTTCTACCAGCCAGTTTCATCTAATGCAGCCTAGTGCAATGTAGCTCAGCAGTCCTCTCACCTTCTACCCTCCCATAATGCACAAGGTGGGTGGTGTTCCCATAAACAACACATTCAAGTGTAGGCCAGGGCCAGATGCGATTGACAAGAACTGTGAGGTGTCTGAGATTTTACCGTACTTTCAAGCTAACTACTTAGCTTGGCATAATCTCATGGAGGCCGAAAGAAGATACAAGACTCCTGGGTCAGAGACAAAGGATATTATTACTAATAGAAACAGTAGTCGTCAGAATGCCAGCATTTTCTTGCACTGGTTCCCCAAGCCCCAATTCCCAAAAAAAAAAAAAAAAAAAAACTCAGTGCTATCAAGTCGATTCCAACTATAGCGACCCTATAAGACAGAGTACAACTGCCCCATAGAGTTTCCAAGGAGCGCCTGGTGGATTCGAACTGCTGACCCTTTTTTTTAGCAGCCGTAGCACTTAACCACTACGCCACCAGGGTTTCCCCAATTCCTATAAGGTAAGTGAAAAAGACCAGATGACACCTGTATACACAGTGGCTACATTACAGGAGAGGAGCATAACCTCAGGTAGCCTTGTTCTCTTATAATGAACAGTAAGCTTGTCTGTTCTTTGCTGCAGAGGGAGACAACTGTCTTCCAAGGATGTTTGCTATACAATGTCTTTGAAAAGATAGTCTGTAACAAAGGCAGTCAATGCCTCTGCTCCTAAAACATGCAATAAATCAAAAGATCCATGCAGAATTGTCTCCCAACAATACTCACCCCTCTTTTTTTATAAAACCATAGCTTCTGGAAAGTTTTCTCTTGAATACACTGCTCATGAGCCATTCTGATTAATTTGACCAAAAAAGGGTGGGACCAAATGCATTTAGTTTGTCTCTTACAGCATTTAATTAAGGCTTCTTACCACCAACAGGACCCCAAGCACCAGGATGAGGCCAACTTCCAGTACTGACCTCAGCCATGCCCCCAGGGTCCTGGACCCAGCCTTCTGAGCAGATCCCATGAGCAATCAGGGTCTACAGTAGAAATCCAGGTGGGTTTCTCCTTCCATTTCTGTTACCTTTCCACTTGGCCTGAGGCAGTATTCCAGGTAGAGCAGGATATAGCAGGGATTGCACAGGCCCTACTTTGGCCTGCAAGGAACAAGACTAGGACAATTCTATCATCTCTAATAACCCTGATCACTGAGTTGAAGCTGATATGATGGCCTTCCAGGGCTGAGGACAAGGTGGGGTCACTGATCACTTCAGATAAAGCCAGGGACAAATTTCATGCCACTTTTATAATTGAAGACCTCCCATCTTAGGGATAACTACCCATAGGGTAGGTGTCCTGCTCAGAGGCTCCTCCAATGACCTGCAGTCATCTGAGGGCAGTGGTCTACTGGTGGCATGTCCTTAAACACTTGACAGTCTCTTATGGCCAGACCCTGGGTGCAAGTCACCATGTTTTCAGGAGGAAGGCAAGTTAATGTTTGGGTTCCACACAAGAAGTACAGTCCAGGGGTGCACATGATCCTCCAGGAAAGAAAGCCTAGTTCATGACCGTTGCCCCGCTCCCTGCCCACTGGGACCTCCGCCAGTTAATCAGCACAGGTTGAGAGTTCCAGCATGGCTTCCCAACTGGCTGGTAAGCCATAGTGTTCCCAGTTAAGTTCAAATAATTGAGCCTAGCCCAGTCCTTGCTTTTGGAGAGACTTCCTGAGGGCAGTCAAGCCAACTTGTTATGTTTGTCCACATCACCAACTGAGTAACATTCACCTGCCCCATGGAATGATTAAATAACAGTTATGGGAATGGGATGGAGAGGACAGTTTGAGGTACTGACAGGTGTGTTGCACAGGAGGTACAGGAGCTAGGGCCATCGCTGCCATTTCTGACAGACTTCTCAGCACGGTTAAGGAGAACGGCAAATTGTGGTCAGAGCCAACTAGGGATGGAAGATGACATCCCCAAAAAACCCACTGCTGTTGAGTCGATTCCAACTCATAGCAACCCTATAGAACAAAGTAGAACTGCCCCATAGAGTTTCCAAAGAGCACCTGGTGGATTTGAACTACCGACCTTTTGGTTAACAGCCATAGCACTTAACCACTGTGCCACCAGGGTTTCTGAAGACCCCATAGTCAATTGAATTTAAGTCACTTCAACAGTTTGGGAGAGTAGTACCAGGACATTTGGTTTTGTGAGGAGGGCTCTAGAGGTGATTCCGAAACATAATTAGCAGTAACGTCCCTCCCTCCCCCCTACCTGTGAGGGTGCTCTAAGGTGTCTTCTTCCCAAGGGTTGGGGTTGTGGCTTTCCCTCTACCACCATAGATATAACATCACCCTTTTCCCAATAATCTCCTACCCACACTCATCTCTTTGGTCCAGGAGTGTCAGTGCAAGAGGGACAAGGGTATTTGCATAAAACATAGAGACTCATTATGTCCCCCACTCTGGCCTACATGGGTCACTCACTGTAAGGAGATCAATTGGTGAACAGTATACTCAACCAAGTGGTCACTATCCTGATGGTCTAAGGTCATGTCATTGCAACAAGGGAATCCAGGTATCTGGACCAGAATTAAGTTTGAATCTCCTAGGCCCCCTTTTGGCCAGCCTGGGGTTGTTTGGAGAAAGAAAGAGACATCATGCCCAGAAAGGGTCAGGTTGGAATCCTGAATTTCCAGATTAGATCTGGATAAGCCCCTCACCCCTTTGACCCTGATCAGCGCTCAAGAAGCAGCCAAGAAGGATGATTCCTTTCTGGGGGGCAGCAGTATTCAATGGTCAAACTGCTTACCAAGGTATGTGGACCAGGAGGAAGTGAATGAGGTAGAGTTAGAAGCAAGGAAGAAAGAGAAGAAAAGAAGAGAGAGCAGGAAGGGAAGGGAAGAGAAAGGAAGGGAAGGAAGGAAGGGGGAAAGGAAGTAGGGAAAGAAAAGAAGGAAGGAAAGAAGGAAGCGAGAAAGGAAGGAAGAAGGAAGGGAGGGACAGAGGCAGGGAGGAAAGAAGGAAGGAAGAAAGAGACAAAAAAAATGAGAGAGGAAGAGAAACCTAGCTCTGACATAGCCACATGCAACAAATTAATCTCTTACATTTTCATCTAAAACACCTACATTCAAGTTACTTCCAAGTTTTCCCCAAAACAGTAGGAAGAAACTCACTTTATGGACTCAAGGGTCCATTGAGATCGTTTCAGTAGCACAAAGGAAAAGTCTGCCCCACAGATGAAAGTCTCCACCTCTATCAAGAGAGGAACCACTTGCTGTTTTGAAATGACAGTTTTTCCATCTCCTACCCATCACGGGGTCAACACCTCCCATTCCTCCGTGCAGGCAGCTGGCATCCCGCCAGCATGCCTTTCAGTCAAAGCAGCTCTCCAGGGGCCCAAAATAGCACAGTCAAGCTTTGCAGATCTCTGGCCAGATTTGACACAAAGGTACCTTTTAGACTTTGTAGAGACACGTATACACTGCCTATCCTTCAAGGAACCCTCCATGAATATTAATTTTTACAACTGAATTGATAAGAATGAGGCAACAGAAAAAATGAGGTTGCATGCCCGGGCAGATACCTGCCTGGCCAGTGTTGCAAATTAAGAGCAGACAGTGTGCATTAGCTCTCTAGGGCTGCCATAACAAAGCATCACAAATTGGGTAGATTCTAAGAACCGAAATCTATTGTCTCACAGTTCTGGAGGCCAGGAGTCCGAAATCAGGGTGTTGGACACGTTGATTCCTTCTGAGGGCTAGGAGGGAAATCTGGTCTGTGCCTCTCTCCTAGCTTCGGGTGATGGCCAGTGATCCTTTGCGTTTCTCAGTTTGTAGATGCATCACTCCAGCTTCTGCTTCCGCCTTTACATGGCCATCTTCCCCGTGTGCATCTCTGTCTCTGGATCTCTTCTCCTCTTTTATAATGACAGCAGGCACGTTGAGCGTCCACTCCATTCCAGTATGACCCAATTAATGATAATATTTTCAAAGATCCTATTTCGAAACAAGATCCCTGGGTAGTGCAGCGGTTTGTGCTCCACTAGTCAAACCCACCCAGTAGTTCTATGGAAGAAAGGCCTGGTGATTTGCTCCCATAAAAATTACACAAAACACTATGAAGCAGTTCTACTCTATAACACATTGGGTGGCCATTAGTTGGAATTGATTCGGTGGCAAAGGGTTTTTTTTTGTTTGTTTGTTTGTTTTGGTTCATTTCCAAACAAGGTCATATTCACAGCTACTGGGATGTAGGACCTCATCATATCTTTTGGGGGGACACAACTCATCCATAACACAGTGCTATAGGGAACCTTAGTGTTAAGATTTGCCACCCCTATAGGACCTGCTTGGGCAGAGGGACCATATCTTACCTGCCTTCGAAGCCCCCAAATGGCTAGCGTGGTGCAGGAACACTGGTGGTTAGGACAAGAGGTCTCAGTTTGTAATGACAGCAGGTGTGGGATGCCTATCTTTGAAGATGCCAAAGAGACATTATTCAACGCAGGATGGAACAGGGGGGAGAAATATCACCGCCCAGAGTGTGCCTCATTGCTATTAGCTCCTACCCAACAATTAGCCTGACCTTTTTCTCAGAAATTATACCAACTGCAACTTCCACTGCTGCTTTGCCTAATTCGCTTCACTGCTGGGGGGAAAACAAGTCCTGAAGAGGAATAAAAGCAGCTGGTTTCTTTCGACCATCAAAGGCAGCACTGGATGCTGCATGGTGATTTCCAAGGCAATTCAAAATTAACTTCAAATTAGCAAGAGCTGACTCCCTCTCGGCCTCGCTCTCCTGCTTTCGAGCTCTCTGCCATTTGCCCGACTTTGTTCACAAAGCAGAACTGTTCCCAGCCTCCCCACGCTCCACTTTGAAGCTGGCCCACGTTTTTCCACTTCACCCCTTCATCCCTCTGGGTGGTGGTTTCCACCTCCTCCAGAGCAATCAATGAGGAGGCTCAAACACCAACCATTGGCTTTTTCCAAGAAGCAGTTCCAAGGTGCCAACATGCTTCCCAGCCAAGATACTGCCTCTGGTGTGTGTTTGATGGAGATAATAATACCTCATGCAGGTAGGGTGGCCCCCGGAGTCCTGCCAGTGAACAACGAGTTACTCTCCAGTGCTTCCCAGCCAGGGAAGGAAATGGTGGGGGAAGGAGAAGGGGCAGAAAACCAGAATTGTGCTGGAAAGGTTGACTTGCTGGCCCATTATTTCAGTGATGCTCTGTCACGGCCCACAGTTTATCTGGGGCTGGTCCCAAATCCACCTCCTCCATGAAGTCCTCCCCCATTGCCTCTGTGACACTGAGCTTCCCAGTCCCCATCCTGGGAATTCAGCCTTCACTGCCTCTTCCAGCCCCCTCGGTTCTAGTAACTCTGCCTGCTGTCTATTTGTTAGTAACTCTGCATGTATAGAGGTCTTGGGTGGTGCAAACAGTTAACCTGTTCAGCTACTAATTGAAGGGTTGAAGGTTCGAGTCCACCCAGAGGCATCTGCAAAGAAAGGCTTGGCAATCTACTTCCGAAAAATCAGCCACTGAAAACCCTACGGAGCACAGTTCTACTCTGACACGCACGGAGAAACGAAGAGTCAGGGCCGGTGCGATAGCAAGTGGTTTGGCTTTTGTTTTTTTTTTGTTTTTGGTTTTTTTTTTTTGGCCGCATGGATGTGAACCCCAAATCCAGGGCCTGCTGTAGCACTGGGTCTCAGCAAGTATTGTGCTGGTCTCCCTTCTCTCTGCCCTGTCTCCCCTCTTAGAAAGCTCCATGACAAAAGGGACCTATCACCCCCCAGTGGCCCCCTGGGCCAAGCCCAAGTCTTTCAACATCTTGGTCACAGTCAGTAGCCAACAACTACTTATAAATTGGGTGATGGTTTCCTTCAAACATTGCAAGAGCTTGTTTTTCTCCTGTAATGAATGAAGAAAACACACGTCAAGAATGTTTCCAACCTCATCGCTGTTCTCACGTGCCCCAGGCTTGTAGACCAAGTAACCAAATTTTCCTTCAGAGTTTGACCGAAGGGCTACCCGATTTCCGGGGTAATTAAAAACGCAAGTGGCGAAGGGGCTTCTCTTTCCACTTGCTGCTAACTGCCTCACTTGGAGTAGCTGGGCTGTTATATACTCAGGAGTTCCTCCTACTCAACACCTAGTTAGGCCGCCCTGTAACCAGACCATCCAGGTCCCCAGACAGCCAGGGATCCTGAAAATAAGCCACGGGAGAACTTCCCTCCATGGGAGAACTTCCCTCCATGGGAGAAACCCCACTGCCCACTGTCGGGCTGTGTTTTGTAAACGGGGCTTTGATCAGTCTACAAATAGCCCGAGGCCTGGCCCTTTCAGCCTGATTGGACTGATGTTCCCAGTAAGGATTTAACTAAGCATAGTCTCTGCTCTGAGGCTTGAATGACAAAAAGGACCAGCCATGGCTGGTTTGGGGCAGGCAGAGGGAATGGCCACTCAGAAGGCTCTGGGGCAAGAAGGAGCTTGGCGTGTTGAGGAATCAAGAAGCCAGTGTGGCTGGAACATGGTGGGCAGGTGAAAATGGGGTTGGGGAAGGAGACAGGGACCAGTGGCACGGGGCCTTGCATCTCATGGTGAGAGTTTGGACTTTATTCCAAGCATAGCAAGAAGCAATTAAAGGGCTTTACTCCGGAGAGTAGTATTCTTTTCTGTGTATTATTCTTTTTAAATAATAATTGGGTTTATTTTTTAGAGCAGTTTTAGGTTGACAGAAACTGTACAGAAAGTAGAGAGTTCCCATCCTCCCCGCCCCCCGCACTGTTTCTTCTATTATTAACGTTAGTGTGGTACCTTTGTTAAAATTAAGGAGGCAATATTGATAGTTACTATTAACTAAAGCCCATAGTTTACATTAGGGTTCACTTGTCACGTTGTACAGTCCTATGGGCTTTGATCAATGACATAGTGTCACATGTCCACCATTACAGTATCACGCAGAATAGTTTCAGCACCCTGAACAAGAGTGACATATGTGGTCACTCTGACTACAGTGTGGAGAATGGATGGCAGGGCGGCAAGTGTAGAAACAGGTAGACCTGTGAGGAACCTGTTGTAGTTGACCAGGAGACAGTTGATGGCTTGGCCAAGGATGGTAGCAATGGAAAAGTGGACAGATTCAGGATTTATTTCAGAGGTTGTTGTTGTTGTTCTTAGGTGCTATAGAGTCGGTTCCAACTCATAGCAACCCTATGTACCACAGAACAAAACACCCCCTGGTCCTGTGCTGTGCTCACAATCGTAGTTATGCCTGAGCCCATCGTTGCGGTCTCTGTGTCAATCCATCTCGTTGAGGGTCTTCCTCTCTTCTGCTGACCCTGTACTTTACCCAGCATGATGTCCTTCTCCAGGAACATTTCAGAGGTAGAGCCAATAAACCTCACTGATGGGTTGGGATGTGGGAGGGAAAAATCAAGGACGACGTCTATGATGTTGTACTGAGCTATAGGGTAGATGGCGGTGCCATTTGTTTCGTTGGGGAAGGCTTAGGGAGAAGCAGGTTTATAGGCAAAGCATCTAGTTCAGTGTATGTGATCAAGTGGTGGTACCTGTTGTCACCCTAATCAGCATCAGCATCCCATCATTTTCATTATTGTGGATGCTGTAGTGTTCTTCCTAGACCCCTCCTCAGAGCCAACACACTGGTCTCCAGAAGCTGGGCAGCTCATAGCTACATTCCTCACAAGAAATTGCCCTAACCTCCTTGCCATCGAGTCGATTCTGACTCATAGTGACCCTACAGGACAGGACAAAACTGTCCATAGGGTTTCCAAGGCTATAATCTTTACAGAAGCAGACTGCTACATTTTTTTCCCACCAGTGGCTGGTGGGTTAGAACCAATGACCTCTCAGTTAACAGCTGAGTTCTTAAACATTGTACCACCAGGGCTTCCCTGGTGGCATGGTGGTTAAGCGTTTGGCTGCTAACCAAAAGGTCAGCAGTTCGAATCCACCAGGTGCTCCTTGAAAACCCAATGGGGCAGTCCTGCTCTGTCCTATGGGGTCACTATGAGTTAGAACTGACTGGTTGGTTTTTTTCCCAAGGTTACCCCTGGGGTGGGTGGAGCGGGGAGGGGGGGTGGGCAGTTATGGCCAATGACTGGCTGATGTGGAGGTACCAGACCCAGTCCTCTTACCTCAATGGGAGACCACCCTGAAAGGTCCTCCGAGATGGATCCGATTCTGCCCTCTTCACTTCCTTACAGGAGTGCTCCCCAGCTTCTCACACCACTCCCCATCTCAGAGTCTATTTCCCGAGACCTCATCTGAGAAACTTATTATCAGCATCATTGTCATTACTACTAGGTCATTTCCAGGATCCTATCCAATTTCAAAACTATTATGAAGACTCCCAACAGTCTGCAACCTTGTTCTCCAACACACAGTAGTCTTGAAACAGCCTCCTGTCCCCGGTTTTCTGAGAGAATAATGTATCTATTCGCTACACCCTTGTTTATAGAAGCACACCTGTACAAGTCAGACCCCGCATCCTGATGCTCAGAAGACCCAGGTTCCCCTTGAGCTATGTGACTCACCAGGCATCAGTGATGCAGCCTGATACACCATCCTAAACCCTGGCTCCCAGCAGGGTGGGCAATATGAGGACGATGGCACCTATCTTAGTCACCTAGTACTGCTATAACAGAAATAGCACAAGTGGATGGCTTTAACAACGAGAAATTTATTTCCTTACAGTCTAGTAGGCTAGAAGTCCAAATTCAGGGTATCAGCTCCAGAGGAAGTCTTTCTTTCTCTGTTGGCTCTGGAGGAAGGTCCTTGTCATCCATCTTCCCTCGGTCTGGGAGCATCTCAGCGCAGGAACCTCAGGTCCAAAGGACGGACTCTGGTCCCAGCACTGCTTTCTTGGTGGTGTGAGGTCCCCAACTCTCTGCTCGCTTCCCTTTCATCCCTTAAGAGATAAAAGGTGGTGCCGGCCACACCCCAGGGAAACTCCCTTTACACTGGATCAAGGAAGTAACCTGAGTAAGGGTGGTGTTACAATCCTACCCTAATCCTCTCAACATAAAATTACAATCACAAAGTGGAGGAGAAGCACACAATACCGGAATCATGACCTAACCAAGTTGACACATATTTTGGGGGACACAATTCAATCCGTGACAGCACCTCTGGCTCCATTCCTGCTCAGGCCAAACTGCACCTACACGTACTTCTGTAGACACACACAGACTAGAGTTGTAAACAATGTACTTTCATCCATGTGCATGTGTGTGTGTTTGTGTGTGTGTGTGTGTGTGTGTTAGATACGCTCACGTGTAACAGAATGTACTACAGGCCCACAGCTGGACAGGTGCGCATGATTGCTCAGGTTGTACCCAGTATGCATCTGTCCCAGAGGACCATGGAGGCTAACATCTAGCCCACATTCTTCTGCCAAGCCTTACACCCTGAGATGGTGCTGCATCTTCCTAGAAGAAAATGCACCCTTTTCTAACTCTGCTCACCAAACCACGCACCCTGACACAGGGCCAATTCTGCCCAGAGAGAGGATTGCATAAAGGCTCCATGTAAACAGAAGCAAGGGGTGTTGGCCCTTAAGCAGTTGTCTCTTGGCTCCAAATCCACCCTTCTAGGTTCTTCTATGTGATGTTGAGAAGGAACTCTGCAAACATTTCCCCTCTGCCAGCTGCTCCCTGCGAGTCTCTATCAATGGGAGCACTCGAAGGGGACCAACAGGCAGGAAGAGGAAAGAGACTTCACCTAGCCTGTTTGCCTCCTATTCCTGCCAGGGTCACCCCAGTCGTGTGCTTTCACCCCAGCATCAACAGTTGACTCCAGTCTACCCACTTTTTGTGACACTGTCAGAACCAGCCACAGCACGCCCACCTCAGAGACACCAGCCAGTGTCCCTTCGCAGAGTTCTTGGTGACGTTTTTGCAGTTTCTTCTCCAAGCTTCCAGTTTCTAGTCACCCCAACCCCTTCCCTTTGTTCCCCCGCCCTAAGAGTGGGAGCTGAATTCCTTGCAGTTATTGTCTTTTTGCCTCCTCAATGGCCACTTCCTGCCTTTCCAGGCCTCCCCACCCCACTGACCCCACTGCCGCCAGTCCTCCAGCACCTGTTTAATCAATTCCCTATATCAAAATCTTGTAGCTGAAGTGACTTGTGTGGGCTCTGGTTTTCCGACAGTTGATTGATGATTGTGGATGGAACAGGGGAAAGCAACCTCCATCCCTTCTAGGTGTCTCACAGTTAGAGGCTCCCATTACTCCCCCTCTCCATGCTTGGTTCTAGGCATTCACTTATTCATTCAACAAATGTGTTTATACTATAATCCCTATGTATAGAAGAATTCAATTTCTATACGCACATGTATAAATGCTGTTGATGCATTTTGGAATAAGTACAGAACCTAACTGGGAGGATACACAAACAGTGGGTAATGGTGATTTACTCTGGGAATCGGAAATGAGAGTATTAGAAAGTGTATATGTTTCTTATTGCTTCCGTAACAAATTACCACAAATCTAGTAGCTTAAAGCAACACAAGTTTATTATTTTATAGTTCTGGGGATCAAAAGTCTAGAAGGGGCCTCCCTAGGCTAAAATTAAAATGTTGGCATGGCCGTGCTCCTTCTGGAAGCTCTAAGGGAGAATTTGTTTTCTTACCTTTTCTGGCTTCTAGAGGCCCACATTCCTTGGCTCATGGCCCCCTCCCTCCACTTTCAAGTCAGCAATGGCTGGCGAAGCCTTTCTCACGTTGCATCTCTCTCACTCTGACTCTCTCTTGCCTTCCTCTTCCACATTTAAGGACCCTCGTGATCTCACTGGGCCCACTCAGATAATCTAGGATATTGTCCCCATCTCAAGGTCAGCTGATTAGCAACTTTAATTCCATCTGCAACCCTAACTCGCCTTTGCCGTGTAGCCTAACATACTCGCACATTTCGGGGACTGGAATGTGAACCTGTTTGGGAGACCATTATGCTGTCTACTACAGAGAGGGCAGAGTATCTTTCACATAGCCTTGTGAGTTTTTTTACAACGATCCAGTTATTACTCTTATGTTTTGAAAAGCTGATTAGAGTTCATGTATTCAGTGCCATCTAAGTGCAGGCAGAACGGACAGCCTGCAGAGGCACAGGAGTTCTGCCCCAGCAATCCTCTCCCCACTCAGCCCAGGCCCAACACCACCAACCGGCATTGCCTGTACTTGGCCTCCCCCTTCTCCTCATCTTCAGGTTCAGAAGAAGGTTCTTGGAGGGTTAGAGGTTGATGGTAGAATCTGAAGGGGCACTTCTTTGTCCTCCAGGAAGCCCCCAGATGGTGTGACTAAACTAAACTCAAAGAGTGGTGACATTAAGATGGGAGGTATCCTTTGCAAGGTCATGTACACTCAGTAAAAACATAGCAGCTAAGAATTTGAAAGCAGGAAGGGACCCTTGAGCTGGGAGAGGACACTTGGGTTGCACCCCTGCATGCAACCCCAAAACCTTGCCACTCTCGCCCCTTGTGAAGTAACCAGGCAGTGTGAGCAGAGCTGACCTCGACCCCATTTCTAGGGGTGGGCCCGATTGTCCCAGGCTAGGCAGGGTGACCCTGAACCCCCTGCCACAGGGATGGTTCAAGTTTAAGCCAATCAGCTTGCAATCTTGAAGTTTTGCTTGGTGATTATTAGAAGTAACTCCTTTTTCCCAGGGGTGATAGTCAAAAGATTTAATAACCACTCACTCTGGGCCAGGCTGTGACCCACTAGAAGCAATGCAAGCTCCATCAGAACAGACCAGGCTCAAAGTAATCAGTTTGGTAACTGCGCTTACTGTCCAGGATAGCCCCGCCTCTCTTTCCCTGGCTGTGAAGGAGAAAGCATGTGGTTGCTTTTTGGCAGCCCCTTTGTGATCATGACGCAAGCCACCCTAAAGAGCAAAAGGATACCCAGAGGAAGACTAACCCAAGAAAATTACACAGCTAGAGGCCTGATCAAACTGCGCCAAGGCCCACACTCCTTTATTGTTGAAGCCTGCTTATGTAAGCTTTCTATACCTTGTGACTGATGCTTTTTTCAATCATATTTACACATGGTTAAAGTCTGGAGAGGAGAAGGGTATTGTCTAAACTCTTGCAGCACCAGGACCTCAATCTTTCGTCTCTTAGACAAATGCTCTTCCAAGAAACCATAAAACCTCTTAGACCACATTGTCGGCAGCAACAGGGGACTGAACGAAAATGGGATCAGAGGCCAGTTTTGGCAGAGGCATGCATAAGCAAAGGTTTAGAAGTGAGAGGGGGATGACATGGAGAGGGACAAAGAGGAGCAACACCCCAGAGCCTGTTCTATTTCAGTCCCATGAACATATTTGCAATATAAAAGCCTTCATTAAATTCCAGGCTTTCAATAGCTAAAACTCTGCTTGCCACTGAGTCCAGAAGCAATAAATACCCAAAGTACAGAGTGCTTTTGGAAGTTTATTACAAAAATAACTAAAAGGGCTCTACAAAGATCTTAGGGCACCAAATCCAATTAGGGGCTGGTGTTTGGGGTTGCAGGGGAGGGGGTGACAGTCTCAGTATTGTACCATAATTCTCTGAGCAAGAGGATTTGAAAGGCTGTAATAATGTAATTAGAACACAGAGCTGTTCTAAGCTCTGAGTGCACATGTATTTAAGATGCACAGGCCCCGTTTTGGGTTGGGAATATGAAGACAGTATCACATGATGGTTGAGAGTGCAGGATCCACTGTCACCAGGCTCTATTTGCCCCATCACTTAAGTAGCTCTGTGACATTGGGCAAGATACTTGGGCTTCAGGGAATCTCAACTTTCCTTACCTATAAAATGGGGATAATATAGACCCACTATACCTTATCTCTATATTATCCCCATACCTCATCTTGAGACCAGATGTTTCAACATTCAGAAATGTTAGATTTTAGAAAAGTTATACAATACAGAACAGCATAGTATATAACACCCGGTGGAGTCTGGCAGATACCCTATGTCCTAGTTATCTAGAGCTGCTATAACAGAAATACCACAAGTGGATGCCTTTAACAAGGAGGAATTTATTCTCTCATAGTTTAAGAGGCTAGAAGTCCAAATTTAAGGTGCCAGCTCCAGGGGAAGTCTTTCTCTCTGTGTTGGTTCTGGGGAAAGGTCCTTGTCATCAATCTTCCCCTGGGTCTACAAGGTTCTCAGCACAGGGACCACAGGTCCAAAGGATGCACTCCACTCCTGGCTCTTCTTTCTTGTTGGCAGTGAGGTCCCTTTCCCACTGCTCACTTCTCTCTGCTTTCATCTCTTGCAGGGCAATAAAGTGTGGTGACTCAAGAAACATCCCACGCGAATCCTACCTCATCGACATAACAAACATGACCTAATCCTCATTAACATAACCTAAACCTACCTCATTAAAATGATGGACAGCTCGCTCCTAAATGGGACTATAACCACAGGCATAGAGGCTAGGATTTACAACACATCACAAAATGGAGGATAATCAGATCACAAAATGAAGGACAACCACACAATATTGGGAATCATGGCCTAGCCAAGCTGGCATACATTTGGGGGGAACACAACTCAATCCATGACACCCTGTAATCAAACACACTCCTATTTATGTGGAAAAGCATATAGTTAATCAAAGTAAATGGGTAAACAAGACTGTAGATAACTGCACATCAGTTCAGTTCAGGACTTGACACCAAGCAAGTTATAAACATCTTTTGGTTTTCAGGGCTTTATGGAATCAGGCTGTTGAGATAATTGAATGAGATAAAGCACCGTGCCTGGGATGGAGGAGTCACTGGATCCATCACCAGCATTATTCTTCTTCTGCTTTTTTATGAGAACATCCCAAGTGACCTCCATTTGTCTAAAAGGGTTTCCGTTCCCAGCCCTGAGGAAGGCCAGTCCCTCATTGCCCCTCGAAGCATGTGCTAAGGCATCGAGGCAGGAAAGAACACAGATCATTCCAGAACCTAAAAGAAAGTCCGTGAGGCTGGAGCCAAAGAATGAGGAGGAGCAGGGGGAGATTGGGCTGGAGAGGTAGGAAGGGAAGAGCCAGACAATGAAGAAGACAAGGACATACCACGTAAATCTTTGCATCTGTGTAACGGTTAAACGTCTCAACGTATCCGCTTACACACTCCCCACTTTGGGCTTTACATTCTAAGTAAGAATCTCACCACATTACAGGCGAGCACACTGAAGCTCGGAGTAGTTAAGCACATAGGTTCAGGACGCATCACAAAGCTGAGGCCAAGGGAAGACTAACCAGGTCTTCTCACTACAATGCCACATTGTGCTGCCTCCCGGAAGAGAAATCACCCTCTTCCTCACTTCCCCTTTCTCCTTTATAATCATATGCAGTTACACTTCCCCGTGAGCCCCAATGTTTATTATTAACTTTATTAACCGCAGCTGCACCTGGTGCACACAAAGCCTCCCAGAGGTGCACACAGCTCCCTGTCCTAAAAAGCTCGCCTCTC
The DNA here is from genome assembly GCF_024166365.1 of Elephas maximus indicus. Classification (NCBI taxonomy): domain Eukaryota; kingdom Metazoa; phylum Chordata; class Mammalia; order Proboscidea; family Elephantidae; genus Elephas; species Elephas maximus. The sequence goes on along the minus strand of NC_064831.1, from coordinate 59,867,060 downwards.
CCTCCTCACATCTCCCCTTCCCTGCGCTGCACCCATCCCCACACCCACCTAGCACCCAGGGCTACGTGTCCATCAGGTAATAACAGCTAAGGCAAACCCGTAACCAATGGCAGCAGGCTATTTCAGCTGGCTTCCTCTGTCCCCACTCTAGATGTGTTTCCAGTTATTTCCAAGCTTCCTGGAAACACAGATCAGGATATCTTCAGGATCCAGGCAGGGAGAAGAGTGTGTTCACTTGAACAGATGCTAAGGCTGATGTCTCTGAGCTAAGAAAGCCCAGCTCTCCCACCCTGAAAGCCTCCCTCGAGCTCCCCCAACTAACTTTCCATGTGGATAGGAGTCAACCATAAACAGGATGGAAGGGGGTGGGAGAGCCTGGCATGTGTTATAAAGCCTCTGGCTTTGCTATCTGCAGCTTACTGGGTCCCTGGTCATTAAGCGTCCTCCTTTAGCAAACCTGACAGTGCTTTCCCAATGGCATCAGTGATGCCCAGAGGAGAGAGGGCACTCAGCTCTAGTCCAGGCTGCTGGAATTACCATCTTCATCTGACTGTCTGATGGGGGGAGAAAGTATTTTCCTGCTCTATGACTTTAGTTTGCATTTTCCTAATTTTTTTTTAATAGTGGAGCCTGGTGGTGCAACAGTTAAGCACTCAGCTGTGAACCAAAGGGTCGGTTGTTCGAACCCACCAGCGGCAACATGAGAGAAAAGAACATGGGGATCCTCTCCTGTAAAGACTGCAGAGTAGGAAACCCTGTGGGGCAGTCCTACTGTGTCCTATAGGGTGGTTATGAGTCAGAATTGACTTGACAGCACACAACAACACATTTTTTATTAAAGTTAAGCATCTTTTCTCTACCTGCCTGTTGATTACCATTGGCCGGTTGTGCTACCTTCAGTGACCCCTGGCCTCTCAGTTTCCTCTTGAAAGTGTAGCCTCTCCAGTATGTCTGGCCAGCTAGAGTGGAGCAGAGCTCTCCTCCATTATCTTACACACTGTGCTTCTGTTTGTCCAGCGGAGTGACTGAGCACCAGGCCTGAACTGCTTAAAGAGAAACGTCCCAAATTGCCAGTCCCCTGGGAGTGCCTATTGATGTTGCATGGAAATGTCATGGTGGCATGGCTAATAGGGCACCCATTTTAAGTTTGAGGCCAATGGCCTTTAAAAGTGTCCTCTGTCATGCAACAGGTGAGTCCTCCCAACATGCAGCGGGCGAGTCCTCCTGTTGTGAAGTGACTAAGGATACTGACAACCCAGCAGAAGGAACACACAGAGACTTAGAGAGCTGTAGCCCCTGACAAGCACAGCTCAGTTTGCAGGCAGGCTTGAGAACTCTCCAGAAAAAGTACTTAGAGTTCTTTGAGCCAGAGCATGAGCAGAGGCTAAGAATTCTCTGCACAAAACACTGGGGCCAACCAGACCCATCCAGGTCAGACGTGTGATCAGGGCAAGACTATGGTGAGGCAAGTGAGGAGCCCAGGGCGCAAAATTTAAGGAGGTGCCCACTCTCTGGTGCCAGCCCAGCACTTGCACGACCCTGCAAGTGAGTGCCTCCTTAAATTTTGTGTCCCAGGCCCTTTGCTTGCCTCATCCTAGTCTCAGTCTTACCTGTGAAGCAGGGCCACAGTAGAGCCCAGGGCAACAGGGACAGTCCTCTTGGACATGAGAATTCAAGGTTATTCCAGCTCCTTAGTGAGAAGGAAGTGCCAACCGAGCCTGCACCCCACTCTACCTCCTTTGTGATTCTTTGTCTGAAGTTTAACTCTCTGTGGCTCTAAACCAGTGTATCAGCTCAGCCATTCTCAACAAGGCCTGTGGCTGCCTTTAAAAAGCCTTGTGTCAGTCATCAGGAAACAGGGGCCAGTCTATCTATTTTAAACAGAAAGGGATTTAATACCGGGAATTAGGTATTTACTAAACCAGAGGGAGGGTTAGAGCATCAGGCTTTTCCCTGGGCCTCTGCAAATGTCTCCGAACACTACAGGACTGACCCACTAGGGAGCTGGTGCCTCTGGCCCAGCCAGGAAGGTGGAGAAGCAGGAGGCCAGCAGCTGGAGCTGCTCGTTGAAGAAGATACCTGCAGAGCTGCGGTCCAAGGACCAGAAGCCAGGATCGCGAAGCTATCAACACAACTGATATTCTCAACTCCAACAATGCAGGAGCTTAGATGCTGAAACACCACTACAGATGAACCCCACGTTCCCTGACCTTGCTAACCTACAGAAAACAGCTAAAAGCCACAGGAAGGTCGCCTTCCCCTTGCTTCTACCTCCAAGGCTCAGCTTGATTGCATCTAATTGGCAGAACAAAAGTCACTATTAGAACTCTAGCTGCAAGGGAGTCCGAGAAACGTAGTTTTTATTTTTCCAAACTTTGCAGTACAGGAAGGCACCCTGCAAGTAGGTAAGCATAAATGCTGAGGGTCAACAGACAATCTCCAACTCAAGTCCCAAGTTCAAAGGCCCCTGCAGAGGTGAGTGAAGAGAAGCTAGATGAACTTGACCTAATTATTAGAGTTCAGGATCTGGGCTCAGCATGGGAAAACCTCGGCAAGGAGCCCCTCACTTCCTCCCCTTCCAGACCTCTGCCTTTACCAGCCCAACACAGCACACTGTGGATTGCAGTCCGGGTTACTTTTATTTGCAATCCCTAAGTACTCGAAGCCCTGGTGGCACAGTGATTAAGAGCTCGGCTGCTAACCTAAAGGTCATCAATTTGAATCCACCAGCCACTCCTTGGAAACCCTATAGGGCAGTTCTACTCTGTCCTATAGGGTCGCTATGTGTCAGAATTGACTCGACGGTAGAGTTTGGTTTTGGTTCGGAAGCACTGAAGGAGAATTAAGCAATACATGACTTAACCATGCCTGCCTTCACCCTGATCCCAGGCTCCAGAATCTCAAGAGACTGAAGCTGTAGACACGTGATATATCTTAGGCGTTTGCCTCCTTGGCATTATTAGTCTCGTTGCTGCGACTGTGTTTGGTGTCTCCACTCGGTGGGTGTGAGTCCTTCTCAGAATCTTTGCTTTGTTTCACCTAATTGTTTCTCCCCAGATTCTTCAGCACCAAGATTTGGAAACAAGTTGACAGCTGGTCTAACCATTTGGTGGTATGTGTGGTGCCACAACTGTCAACTGGGGCCCCCCAGCCTCTTTAAAATGAGATCAGTTTGGCTGGAACCACAAATTCTTGCCTTATGGATGTGCAAAGATGTCCTCCAAGATTTCACTGGATTCCCAGGTAGGGACTGAAGGCCCCACACAGCCTCTGCCTCCAGAGCCCTCCTACCCCGTGGATACAGCGGCCAAGTCCAGCCACCTTCCCCAGCCCTCACAAACCAGCTCACACAAAGCATCAGACAGGAAAGATGTCCTAATCCGGTTGCAAGCCCACCACTTGACAAACAGCTTAGCGCTGCACTCGCATTCTGTTTTTTTTTTTTTTTTTTAACTTAGAAAAGCTGAGAAATAGCACAGAGCCACACTGGTCCCTAAAAGTCCTTTGCATTCCCCGCCACCCACCTCTCTGCCGCCACCACGGATTTCTAATAGGCTCTGCTGCCCCATAAAACATCCTTCCACCTCAGCACTTTCTGGCTACTCTGTCCACCCCCCCTTCTTTTTCTCTTTTCTCCCCTCTTTCTATTTTTTTCTTGCTCCCCCACTTCAGGAGCAAAAGCTAACCTTTTTCCATTTCTTTCAGTAGGCCAGTTTGTTATGTGGGGGTCCAGCTGACAGCTACTTTGCCCCTGGGGTCTCCTTCTCCAGTCCAGTGACTTACCAAGGAAGTTTCTCAAAGACAGCTCCTATGCCACGTGGCAGTTTGTGCCAGCTGTTGGACAGTAAATGTTTTGCCTCATTACATGTGTGCATATAAATTTATAACATACATAAATATTTTACATACAGCTATAAAGCCATGTATGCCGATGTCTTCGTGTATAGATAAACCATGCTTACGCAGTTTTGAGGGCCAGCCTTATGAATAATGTGCTAATACTCATGTCTCCATCAAGCTTCATAGAATGACTACCCCTACCTTTACCTTTCCAAAATGTAGCTCCCAGGCCAGGTGTGCCACACAGCCTGGCAGGTATAAGTCAACTGCTGTCACCATGAAAAAGCAGCAGGAAGACCGAGCACCAGAGAGACGGTGGCCAATGGGGGCCAGCCTCTCCCTGGCCTGTGACTGTGGCTTCTTCCAGATGGATCACCAAGATGGGAATGGTCACTGAATTAAGCAGATGTTTGCCAATGATGCTCATGACCGCATGTGCACAGCCCCAACCTCCCAGCTTCAGATGTGTATCTAAGCCAGGGTTTCCCTACTTAGACACTACTGATATACTGGACCAAATAATCTGGGCTGTCCTGTGTATTGAAGGGAGCCCTGGTGGCGCAGTGGTCGAGAGCTTGGCTGCTAACCAAAAGGTTGGCAGTTCAAATCCCCCAGCCACTCCTTGGAAACCCTATGGGATAGTCCCGCTCTATCCTATAGGGCCGTTATGAGTTGGAATCCACTCAATCACAACAGGTTTGGTTTTGGTTTTGTGTATTGCGGAGGAATCCCTGAGTGGCACAAATGGTTAAGTGTTCGACTACTAGCAGAAATGTTGGTAGTGCAAACCCAACCAGAGGTGCCTCAAAGGACAGACCTGGTGATTTGCTTCCAAAAGGTCACAGCCAGGAAAACCCTATGGGGCAGCTCTACATGGGTCACCATAAGTTAGAACGAACTTGACGGCAACTAACAACAACACACATTGTAGCGTATCTAGCAGCATCCCTGGCCTCTGTACACTTCATGCCAGTAGCACCTCCAATCCCAAGTTGTAACAATCCAAAAATCTCCAGACATTGCCAGATGTCTTCCCGGGGAGCAAAATTGTACCAGAGTTGAAAACCATTGCTCTATTCCTGTACAAGGCACACATTGTGTATACAGAAATGTATGCATACATATAAATTATTAAATATTTATATGTCCTTATTTTCAGTTGGCATCTGGCATAAACTTTTCATTCAATCAGCATATGGACAAAACAGAAATATGACATATTTTCTTCCTTTTCTCTTAAAAATTAATGTCATCTGTGATAATAGTGATATTTGTGGTGATTAAATACATATGATCATCTTATATCTTTCGGTAAAGTTGGCATTTACCTTAAGAAGCAATGAGAAGGGGTCTTTTGGACCTTGAGTTTGCTTCCCATGGTCCTTCCCACCTGGCACCTGACTTTTTGAGCTCCGAGAACCCAGATGGTAAATCAGATGCCTAATACACTCTACGTTTGTCTCTCTCCAGCCAAGACACTTCAGAGATTCCTATGCAAACCGACTCAAAAGGGAAAAGGAAAAAGACAAGCTGAGATTCAGAAAATTCCCAGTTACGCAGAATTCCTTTCTAAAGCAGCCCCAATATAGTGTACGTGTGAGGACAGGCTAGGAAAAAAAAAAAAAGACCATTGCTGTTGAGTCCATTCCGACTTGTAGTGACCTTATAGGACAAAGTACAACTGCCCCATGGGGTTTTCAAGACCATCATCTTTACAGAAGCAGACTGCCACATTTTTCTCCCGTGGAGTGGCTAGTGGGTTCAAACCACTGACCTTTCGGTTAGCAGCTGGGGGCTTAACCACTGCACCACTAGGGCTCCATTGGATAGGCTAGGCTTTGCTGCAAAACAAACAATCCCCCCAAAATTGCAGCGGTTTAAAGTATCCAAGGTTCATTTCTTTCTCATGCTTCATGTCTGTAACAGGTCATGCTCTCGGTCATTGCTGTCTTCACACTCTAGGGCCCAGGCTGACTGAATGTCCTAGTTACCTCCTGCTGCAGTAACAAAAGCCAGATACCACCAGTGGGTGGCTTTAAAGAATAGAAATTTATTTTCTCATAATTCAGGGGGCTAGAGATCCAAATTCAGGGTGTGGCTCTAGGAGGAGGTCCCTCTTTGTCTCTTTCAGCTCCTAGTAGCTGCCAGCAATCCATGTCATTCCCGAGCTTGTAGAAGCATCTGCTGTGCACATCTGCCTTCGCACGACATCCTCTCCCATGTGTGTCTCTTCTGCTCTTTTTGTAACTCAGCTATGATTAGGTTTAGAACCCATCCTTCTCAGGCATGGCCATGTGAACGTAACAAAGAACAGCCCTATATTCAAACGGAATCACGTCCACAGGTATAGGCACCAGGACTTCAATATATATTTTAGGGGGACACAATTCAATCCACAACACTAAGCAATCACAGTAGAGAACATGGGAAAGCACAAGCTCATTCGACAAGTGTCTGCTCCAAAGCGGCGTGTCGCTTCCGCTTGCAAGTCACGTGCACATACCTGGGTTCGACAGGGCAGGGAAGAAAAGTCCTTCCATAGGGAGGAACGTGGGGAGTTCATCAACGGAAATGGAGCACAGCACACATGCTTAACTTCTGCCACGAGAGGTTCCTATCCTGTGCTTCCCAGCATACCCCCATCCTCACCCTACTTTATGCCAACCTGTTCCTCTTCAGCTTGTATTTTCCAAAATCTCCTTTTTCTCCTACCTCTGGGTAGAAATCATTTTCAGAATCCCAGCTACCCGTATCCCCACTTCCTGCCATCGAAGATCATCAAGACATAGTTTTCAAGCATTTTTAAATCCAAAGTCTGATTTTAACTGAAGTTATACTGATTGCCTTCAAGATTTCAGACTCAAAAGATTCATTTCACAGGGATGTTTAAAAAGAAAGTCTACCTCCTTTGCCATGAGACCAGAAGAGCTGGATGATGCCTGGGTACCATTACTCAGCATCTGATCAAAGATTGTAGAGCAGATCCTGATCAAAAGGGGGAAAATGTAGCACAAAATTTCAAATTTCTCATGGAATCTAGACTTTCTGGAGCCATTGATGCTGAATGAACCCTTGAAACTATTGCCCTGAGATAATCTTTAAACCTTAAACCAAACAATAGTTTAGCTTAACTAGTAAAGAATGTCTGCCTAGAGCATTATGCTCTTCTAAGAACTATCTATATGGGATCAAATTAACAACAGCAACTCAAAAGGTTAGATAAGGAAACTTAGAGGGCAGTGAGTTTTATGTTAATGGGGGAGGAACAATTCAGAAAAGGAAGGTAAAAATGGTTGCAAAGCTATTGTGAAGGCTCGCTTTGGCCCAGGGAGAGCAAAGCGCCTGGGGAAAAGAATGTAATCAATGTCGCTGAACTGGACATGTAGAAATTGTTGAATTGGTATATGTACAGCTGTGTATAGTCTCAATGTCAGCAACAACAAAAATAAAATAAGTTTTTAAAAAGAGCGAGAGAGAGTCTAGACCAAGGTGTCTCCGTTGTTGGTATTTGGGGTTGCATGGGTCTTGCTGGGAGGTAGGGCTGCCTGTGCATTGCAGGGTATTTAGCAGCATCCCTGGCCTCCATCCACTAGATGCCAGCAGCGCCTCCTGAGTTGTGACAACCAAAAATGTCTCCAGACATAGCCAAATGTTCCCACCTCCCCGCCTGGATTGGGAACCACTGGTCTAAGGAAGCACTTCCCCACTGATGCTCCTGGTTGATTAATTTATTATTGAGTTACTGAGCAACTGCTAAGGGTCCCTTCATTCATCAACAAACACGTATCGCACCTCTGGTCCGTGCTCCGTGCCTGACACTGGCCGAGCACTGCAGAGCCTGAGATGAATAAGACGCAGCCCCTGGGAAAAAAAAAACTTCAGCCAAATACAATACCTACTTCCACAGCAGCATGAACAAATTGGCATGGGAGACCAAAAGAGAAGCCTGTTGGCAGGGGCTCAGAGAAGGCTGCATGACGAAGTTTAACACTGAGTAGAAACTGAAAAACAATGATGCCTCATGTTTATACCGTATTTTATAGTTTGTGAGGCACTTCCACATGTATTATCTCAATCCCCCAACAACCCTGAGGGGCAGGGCTTCACTCCCCATTTTATGGGGGTGGAAAGTGAGGCTCAGAGAGGTTAAATGACTTCCCTAGATTGTGTGACAATCAAGTGACTGGACTAGGACTAGAATTGTGGGTGCCCTGACTCCAAAATTGATTCTTCCTTCCTTCAGGACCTCCGGAAGGCCTCAGGGAGCTGAGGGTATCCTTGATGCTCCCGCAGAATCCACATGCTTCCCACACCCCTGCACCCAGTCACAGGTGCCTTTTCACCTCAGGAAGGATGAGGGTCGTCGTATCAGGAATGCAGCAGGCAAAGAGAAAAGAAATGGTCAACTCCTTTCCTTTCAAAAGCGGTTTTGGTACTCATAAAAAAAAAAAATTTAAAAAAAAAATTTTTTTTTAAAGCTAAGGCCTTTGATTTTCAAGAACTCTGTTTAAGTTCCAAAAGCCTAGTTTGGGGCACCAGAAGCACATTCTGAAGGCATGAGGCCATAAAGTGTAGACTGGAAAAAGGCTAGATGGAGAGTCAGGCCGCCTTGCCGGCAGAAACCAGCCATGGACAACCCAAGGGGAGCAGGGCATGGATGAAGGCATCAGAGGGACAGCAGACATGTCAGTCTAAGAAGGAGCCACGCTCCCGCTCTTCTTGTGGTTCACATCTCAGTGGGAGAGAAAGCAATAGAACCAAAAGCCCCTGACAAGTTTGAGCAATGAGAAGGAAGGGGCTTTGAGCCCCACTTCCCATGGGAAGCCTGGGATGATAGAAAACCTTGGAGAGGGACCCTGTCCAGCGAAGGAACCCAGGCACATGGGTCTGGGGGCAACGGGCTCCTAGAGTTCCACTGCCCTGTGGAGGAAGAGAATAGACAGGTTTTTCCATGTGAGCCTGACTTAAGCCGTGGTGTTTTCAATCAGCTCATACGCATGCAAAAGCTGGACGGTGAATAAGGAAGGCTGAAGAAGAATTGATGCCTTTGAATTGTGGTGTTGACAAAGAATTTTGAATATACCATACACTGCTAGAATAATGAACAAGTCTGTCTTGAAAGAAATACAAGCAGAATGTTCCTTAGAAGTAAGGATGGCCAGACTTCGTCTCATGTACTTTGGACATGTTATCAGAAGGAACCAGTCCTTGGAGAAGGACATCATGCTTGGTAAAATAGGGGGTCAGTGAAAAAGAGGAAGACACTCAATGAGATGGATTGACACAGTGGCTGCAACCATGGGTTCAAACATAGCATTGGTTGTGAGCATGGAGCAGGACCAGGCAGTGTTTCATTCTGTTGTATGTAGGGTTGCTGTGAGTCAGAACTGATTCAATGGCACCTAACAACAACAACAACAAAAGAAAGCTAGGTCAAAGAGCCCTGGTGGCACAAAGGTTAAGCACTTGGCTGCTAACCGAAAGGTCGGTGATTCAAACCCACCAGCCATTCCTCATAAGAAAAGACCTGGCGATCTCTTCCCATAAAGGTTACAGCCTAGGAAACCCTATGGGGCAGTTCTACTTTATCCTATAGTGTCACCATGAGTCTGAATCAACTCGACGGCACACAACAACATAGAGCTAGGAGATCCCTGGGTGGCACAAAGAGTTTGTACTAGACTACTAGCCCAAATGTTGGCTGTTCGAACGTGCCTAGTGGGGCAGCAGAAGAAAGACTTGGCGATCTGCTTCTGTAAAGATTACAGGCAAGAAAATCCTATGGGGTTCAGTTCTACTCTGTAACACGTGGGGTTGCTAGGAGTCAGAATCAAATCAACGACAACGGGTTTGTTTTATTTGTTTTAGAGAGCCAGGGGTTATCTGCGAGGCAGAGTACCAGGTGCTCTCAGGAGTCTCACAAAAACAGGAGAGGACGTCTGCCATATGGAACTAGATGAGGACACAGTCGCACCCCAGCCGATGTGAGCCAGGAGGGGTACTACTACTGTCCAACGGCCAGACTGGGTGGCAAATCTCAGCAGACACCAGAGGAATCAGAAGCTGGTAAGTGAGGCTCCCAGGAACAAGGATGTACCAATGGATGACGGTGGGGATGAGGAATAACATGTCCAGCAAACAGCCTGAGCCCATTCTGGTTGGACCAGCCCAAGTCACACGCCCAAGCCCATGGACTCAATCAATGCGGCAGGAGGAATGCATATTAGGAGCAGGCTTGGCTGGGGCAATGGCATCCACCCCAATGGGGAGGACAGAGTCTCTATTAGACGTGTGGACTGGGGGAGGGTAGAACCCTAAATAAAATTGGGGCTGTTGTCAGAAGGGGGGTGGATCCTAGGGAGATAGATAAGTGTCCCCAAAAGCAGGAATTTGAAAAAGTCTCGGAGGAGATGTAGATATGATGGCCTCTTCCATCCATGTCGCTCGGAAGGCACTCACTCTCCTTGTCCCCTCAGGCTCACATTCTCCCTAATTTGGAGGGGGCGTGTGAGTCGCTCCAGCTTTCATTGAAACACTGAGGGCTAAAGTAGAAAAAACAATCTGCCAGATGTGCCCAGGTGAGAAGCTACCTTCCCCCCAGGCTGACTTTCCTTTAGACTACCAGCTGAGCACAGACTCACCCTGCGTGAATGTGGCCTTGGACCCCCGCACTTCAGCTTCGCCTGCTGCCTGACTTGGCATGGGAAGGGCGTGACTGGGTGGCCTGGTCTGGGAGCCTGGCTGGGTGAATCAGTTCTGGAGCTGCTATGACCTACTCTCTAGAAAGCCAGTTCTGCTCCTCCAAGAGAAGGAACAGGTCAACGAGGCAGAGCCACATCCCTTTCGCCAGATAGCCCTGGGCTCACACCCATTGATCGTCCAGCCGGCATCCTCCTTGCTGAGGCTCAGGGAGATGAGCAAAGTTGCCCCACTGGTACTAGAACCAGGCTTTGAACCCAAGGGTATCTGGTTCTCTTTCCATAGCTGCCCATTGCCTGGGGCACCATCCAGCCCCCTGAATCTCAGTTCCACTCAGTGGTACCGAACACCTTTGGGGAATCCCCGCCCCCCAGAGTAGACACACAGAGATGTGAAAAGGGAAGCAGTGACAGGTCGAGGCCACACAGCTGAGTAGCAATGCCAGGGAGGACCCTGTTCTTCTCCTGCCTCCTGGTCCAGTGCTCTGCTCTCTGCCAATGCTTGTCCAGCCCCTGGCCCTTCACCTCAATTGCCAGGATTCTGAGTGGGCTGACCATATGCAGCTGGGGCACCAGTCTGGGAGCAGAGAAGAGGGCACCTGAGTCCAGGGCTCACACACAGACGTCTCGACCCAAGTCTTTTTGGAAGAATGAACCTCATCTACATCCTCAAAGTGTGGTCTGTGGACCAGGACCATCAGCATCACCCGGGCACTTTTAGAAATTCAGCTTCCCAGGCTCCTCCCCAGAATCAGGGTCTTTATTTGAACAGGATCACCAGAGAAGCCTTGAGCATACTTAAGTTTGAGAAATGCTATTTGAACACCTTCTGAGCCCTTGGGCTTTTCCCAGCCCGAGAGGTTTCCATTTCCAAGTCACTCCTGCTTTTCGCCGCTACCACAAATACCCTCATTAACCCAGTGATGGGTTTACATTTACAAGTCCCCTGAATGCACCTAGCTCCGGTGTACACAAAGGTGGTACTGGCTTCACAGTTCCCAAAGATGCGAGTTAGGGACCGGTTGCTGTCATCAATGGCCAGAAAAAGAGGTTTACCCGACAACTCTTACATATCCTGCTTCCCTGCCTCCCTCTGTCCTGGCACCTGATGCCTGCCTGCCTTGCCCTTTATAGGCTGCGTTTGCCAACAAACCCACGTGGAAACACACACAGGGAAGTTCAGGTGAGAGCCCCCCATTACCAGAACCCAGCATCTGCCGAGTGAGGCAGCCAATTCTCCAGGAAGTGCCAAAGGAGCCATTTGGGAATCAGCAGCCCTCCCACCTGGAGGTGCGTTTGCGAAACCGCTGCCTTCCTGGATCAGAGGACATCTTCCTTCCTACTTGTTCTACACTTCTCCTCTGGGGCAATTTGATGTTTTAAAATAGATGTCACTCCCTATTTTTTTGATAAATGGTAAGATACTGGTTTCTCTTCTGCTTCCCCCTTCTCATCTGATGAATAACAATGGCTGTATGTGTGTTATACAGAATGACAGGCATGGATCATATAAAATCTTGATGAAAAACAAGAAAGAAAATAGAAAAGCTTTAATCTTCCTATTGTCCACCACAAACTATAATGGTAGGGGAAACCCTGGTGGCATGGTGGTTAAGTGCTACGGCTGCTAACCAAAAGGTCGGCAGTTCAAATCCACCAGGCGCTCCTTGGAAACTCTATGGGGCAATCCTACTCTGTCTTATAGGGTCACTATGAGTCAGAATCGACTCAATGGCAACGGGTTTAGTTTTTATAATGATAGGAAGGAGCCCTGGTGGTGCAGTGGTCAAAGCACTCAGCTGCTAACTGAAAGGTCGGCCATTCAAACCCACCAGCTGTTCCATGGGAGAAAGATGTGGCAGTCTGCTTCCCGTAAAGATTACAGCCTTGGAAACCCTACGGGGCAGTTCTTCTCTGCCTACAGGGTCACTATGAGTCGGAATCAACTCTTCAGCGTTGGGTGTTTTGGGTGTAATGGTAGGGGCACCTTCTGATTCCACGGCAAGGGAATGTTCCTTGCCCACCATATGAGTTGGTGAGGATGTGTGCAGATGTGTGTGGACGTTACTTGACAGGGGGTGGGAGGAGGCAGGGACAGCTGACTGGCGATATGTCCTATCACCAAGAAATCAAAGTTAAAATAATGACATCAACAAAGGTTTTTGGCCTCCCACCCCTGCATTGCCTTAATTTTTTTGATGGAATTTGCTGACCCAGCTGAAATCTTTAGAATTCGAAGTCGACATCCAGATTCCCACGTGCCATATTTTTGACTTGCAAATACCTCCCAAGAATAGCTCGAGTGTCCTTACTAAGCCTGGCTGGTGAAGCTTCCGTACTCAGCGCCGTCTGCTCCAACACTGCATAATTCATGGACTTGTCTTATGAGGTTTAGGGCGGGATTGAAACCGTGACCAGCCCGTGAACCCAAGCTGACACTTGAATTATTTTAAAAGGAAAACAGAGAAAACAGAAATCTGACCCACCTCTCAGCCCTGCCCTGGGGGCACACTGAGCCCGTCTTCTTCTAGCCAGGTTCCAGGTCCAGGTTTACCCATTTGCCTCCACGCTGGGGCCATCAGAGTCAGTGACAAAAAATGGTCATCTTATTCACAGGCTTACATGGGCCATGACTCAGCATCTGTGGTGGCAGACAGAGCAGCTCAGGAAACAAGCCTGCTGGTCCATGGAGCTATGGCAAGGCATTTGGAAGTGAATCAACACACTCAGCTGCTAACCAAAAGGTTGGTGGTTCAAGTCCACTCGGAGGTACCTTGGAAGAAAGGCCTGGCAAGCTACTTCTGAAAGATCACAGACATTTAAAATTCTGTGGAGCACAGTTCTACTCTGTCACACACGGGGTCACCATAAGTTGGAGTGGACTCCATGGCAACTGTTTTTTGTTTTTGTTTTCATTAATTTTAACCAGAAATGACAAGGATGAGACCTTAGTGATAATAATGATCATAGTTACCATATTTATGAGCTCTTCCACCTGTCAGACCTTATTCTGAGCACCTTTTACCTATTACCTCACTTGATCACACAGCGTACCAGGTAAGCACTATTATCCCATTTTACAGAAGAAGAAACTGTGGCTCAGAGGCTGGCCTAAAGCCACGCAGCAAATGACAAGAAAGGCCTGGATTCAAACACTGGTCTGTCTGGCTCCAAAGGCCATGTTCTTAGTCAGCGGCCTCCCAAGGATACACTCCCACGGGTGGGCAAAATGATTGAAGTGTGGGAAGAATGTAACAGAAATGGTGTTTACATTTTTAAATCTCATTTCAAAACTTCTGTATTTGTACATTTTCATAGTACAGTCATGTGCCGCATAACGTCCTTTAGGGCAACACCTAACTGCGTATACATCCATGGTCCCATACTGTTATAATAGAGTTCAGATATCCCTATGGGAGAATGGGAGGTAACCGGACATAGCGAACGACACAGCTTCCCACACGCAACACGTGCACCTCATGTCTTGGCAGAGCTGGTGCCAGGGGTGGAGCGGGGTGACTCACACCACTTCTCCCCTTAGGGTCCACACACACTCCACACCACCCGAATCGAGTGGAACTTCCTGGTAGTCTCGAACAGTGAGTAGTGGGCCCCACTAGGGGCATCAGGTGTCCAGGAGGGTACGCAGAATGCCGAGGTACTGGATGGAAGGAAGCTCCCAGCACCAGGCCGGGGTTGAAGGTCAGAGCCAGAACCCAGGTTCAGTGTGAGCAGGTGGGGGCCCAAGTGTCCGGATGCTGAGAGCTGTCAGTTGGATGACAGGGGAGGGTGGGCGAGAACTCCTGCAGGGACCCAAGGCCTTGGAAGGATGGATGGTTGTCTTAGGTTGGATTCTCCAGAGAAGCAAAACCAGTAAAGAGTGTAAATACATATATAGAGAGAGTTTTATACCAAGGAAATGGATCATGCGGTTGTAGAGGCTGGGACACCCCGACTCCATGGGTCAGGATAGAGGCTTCTCCTGATTCATGTAGCTGCAGGGGCTGGCGAACCCAAGATAGGCAGGTCAGAGAACAGGGCTCTTGCTTACAGGCCGTGAAGACTGATGAATTCCAAGACGAGCAGGCAAGACTGCGGGAAAGCTGCTAGCTCAAGTCTCAAAAGCCAGAGATCAGATGAACAGGAGCCAGCTGCAAGGTCCAGCAGAAGCAAAAGCCCGTGAGCCTTGCCAGAATGTCGGCATATGTTTGATGCAGGCCACATGCCCAAGGAAACTCCCTTTCGACTGACTGGCTACTCACAGCAGGTCCCATTATGGGGGTGATCACATACTAAATCTCAACGACTGCCAAAACAATGAGAATCATGGCCCAACCAAGCTGACACATAATCTTAACCATCACAACGGTCATCCGAAGTTGGGCTGGCAGGAGGCATCTGGAGCGGGGACCCAGGTGTCTGAGCGGGAAGGAGTGTCTGGCACTGCCAGGCATATAATGGTACAGGACACTAAAAAAACCAAACCAAACCTGTTGCCTTCAAGTCGATGTCAACTCATAGCGACCCTGTAGGACGTTACCATTAGCTGAAATACAGTAGTGTGTGTGTGTACGCATCTTGGCTATTTAGTCAATTCAGGTACACTACAGTATCCCATACAGCTTTGCTAAGTATATAACATGGTGTTCGCACAACGTCCGAATCGCATAATGTCCTACTTCACAGAACGCATTGTGAATGTTAAGCAGCACATGACTACATAATATATTAGTACATTTGAATGTGCATAATGTTTAAACAAATACATGTACGTATATTGGTGAGTGCATGATCTGAATTTTATTTTTCTTGATAATGAATTAAAGTTTACACTGTGGTGGCTCTTCACTCCTCCCCTGAACTGACTTCTGCCTGGGGGCTTCTACAAAGGGGCTCCAGGCAGCCATCCCCAAGCCCCTCTCCGCAAGACCCTCCCTGGGGTCTCCATTAGCACACGGCTGACATCCACAAGCTTAACCTGATTGCCGCCTGCTCCCAGCCCCCTCCCCGCCACGGACTGCCCCCCCAGCACGGCAGGTTTAACAGACCGCCAGATGTGGGATCCAACGTCTGCTTCCGACCTGCGGTGCGATCCTTTCCAGGCGCTGCCCTCCCTGGCCTCAGCCTCCTCATCTGTAGGCAGGAGAGCCTTTATCGTTGGGCTCTGCACCCTCCCACGTTGTGGTCCTGAGTAGAAAGCCTGAGGCTTCATCACACAGGTGGGAATGTGCCCTCCTGTTACCCTCTTTCATAGTCCTTAGGTGGCGCAAATGGTTAAACACTCGACTACTAACAGAAAGGCTGGCGGTTTGAACCCACCCAGAGGTGCCTCCAAAGAAAGGCCTGGCAATCTGCTTCAGAAAGGTCACAGCCTTGAAAACCCCGTGGGGCACAATTCTACTCCGCAACCCGTGGGGTCGCCCTGGGGCAGAATCGACCTGACGGCAACGGGTTGGGTTATTAGGGATTGAATTATTCCCCCCCCCGCAAAGGATATACTGAAGTCCTAACCCTTGTACCTGTGAATGTGACTCTGTTCGCAAACAGGGTCTTGGAAGATGTTATTAGCTAACAGGAGGTCATACTGGAGTCGGGTGGGTCCTAATCCCACCTGAGTAATGCCTTATAAAAGGACAGACATGGAGACAGGGTTCACACAGAAGCAAAAGAACCTTGTGACTACTGAGGCCAAGGAACACCAAGGATTGCCGGGAGTTCAGAAGCTAAGAGAGAGGCAGGGAACCGTTTCTCTCAGAGTGCTCAGAAGGAATCAACACGGCTGATACCTTGATTTGGACCTTCTGCCTCCTGAACTGTGAAACAACAAATTTATGCCCTTGAAGCCACCCACTTTGGTACTTTGTCACAGCAGCCCTAGGAGACGAAGACCCCTGTTCTGTCTGTAGGACATGGGGACATACCCCTCTGGCTAGCTGTGTCATCTTGGCTGTGGCGCCACCCCTCTCTGGCTTTCAGAGCCTTCTTCCCTGCAGTGGGAACAGCACCAGCCCCGCTGTGGACTATCCAGAGGACCCACAGAGCTCCATGGCATGAAATGCCCTTTGAAAAGTCAGAAGAACTTTCTGAGCCTCGTTTATCATTCCTATCATCATGAATCCAGCTTGGCGGGGTTTCTCTTCACCTAGAAGTGTTTACTGATCACTTTCCGTGCAAGGCACTGGGGTCCCAGCAGGGATTAAACATCCAAGCTCTCAGCTCTCGATGTCTCCATGTTCCTCTGCCGAGGAATTCCATCTGAGTTGGGGAGACAGAAAGAAACAATTGGACCAAGGTCATTCCCACTGGAGATATGTGCTAGGAAGAACATAAAAGAGGACCCCTGCCCTGGGGACAGGGCCCATGTGAGCCGTGTGCTCGTGGTGAGGCAGAGCCACTGTGTAAAGGTCAGAAGGAAGGGAATTCCAAGCGGGGGAAACGGCAAAGGCAAAGGCCTGGAGGAGAGAACATGTTTAGTTTATTCAGTGAGAAGAAAAACACTGGAGAGTGGTTAGAACAGAGGGAACAGGGGCAGAGGAGGCCAGGGAAGTGGGTAGAACCAGTCAATTGATCAATCAATGGGTCAATCAATCGATCAATCAATCAATTGATTGTGCAGGGCTGCAGTTACCACTGTAGGAAAGAATCTGGACCCCCGTCCTCAACCCCTCCTCACCTCACCCGGGCGATAATTCTATGCGAAAAAGAAAACGCCTCCCACAGCTACAAGCACCCCTGCCTCGGGCAGGCCCACACTCCTCTTTGGGAGCCAGCTGGGAGTGGCACCCAAGGGAGTCCTTGCCGCTTAAGGCCAAGAATTGGGGGAACGAGCTGGAAGCTCAGATTGCACCCACGGGTCCACCCCCATCCTGCTCTTCAGGTGATCCTGACCCCTGACAGGTCACTGGCCCCCGACCACCTCCTCCGTTTTCTGCACCCCTGCTTCACCTCAGTGGGGTCTTGACAGCTGGCCTTTCTGTGATGGAGGCACGACTGGCAGTGTGTCTGCAAGGAATGCCTCCGTGGCTCTACTCTGCTCCCCTTGGCGACCGCCTACCACCCCCTTGGCTGTGCAACAGAAGCTCAGCTCACAGGGCTTCATCCCAGCAAGGGGCCAGGCAGGCAAAGGGAGGCTGGAATCTATGCACTGAGGTCCTTCCTCCCCTTGGGCATCTGGAGGGGCCAAGGAACCCAGCCTCGGCTCTCAGGATTAACAAAGGTTGGAGGCGAGGTGGGGGCAGCATTTGGAATGCAGTTTTCGCAGGTGCAACCCACATTGAGTGACACAGACACAAAGACACAGGGTCCCTGTGTGCCTGTCAGCTAACTCCAAGCCCCTGCACAGGGCCAAGGAGAAGGAAGCTTCCGTGGGACTGGAGGCCAGGTTGTAGTTGGGGGCGGGGGCACTCCGGGGATGCCCCATGAAATAAGTGAGCTGATGAGAGCAACCACTGCTTTGTGCTGTGCACCCATTATGAGCCAGGCTCCATGCTGGGGGCTCTACACCTCACTCAACACCTCACCCAGTCTCAGGGGTTGTTACCAACCCCATTTTACAGATGAGAAAACTGAGGCTCTGGGAGATGAATTAAGAGCTCAAGTTGACTGCACTAGGTAGTGGCAGATGGAGGATTTGAAACCTGCCTGCCTTCCTTGGGGAAGCTCTTGCCACCTTTGCCACTCTCTACTGCCTCCTGAAGGCCTTCTAAGTCTTCTCTGGGCATCCCCCTGGGCTCTGAACCTCCGTGTTCTCACCTGTTAAATGGGTGCCATCATGAATCCTGCACAAGGTAGTTGATAATGATCTGATGAGCACCTTGCACTGTACTTGGCACAGAGTGGGTGTTCCATGAATGTTTCCTTGCTTCCTTCTTATCTTTCTTTTCTTATTTGATCCCTCAGATTAAGTACAATAAGGCTTTGGAGAAGAAAGGCCCCCTTGTCGCCTAAAACAGTGAAGGCAGGCTTCCGGGAGGAGGTGGAACCTAGGCCTTCACTGAACTTGTTGCTTCTGATCTCAGCAGAGCTGAAGGTATAATTATTCACCCAGAAAGTCACCTTTCTGAGCTTCAGTTTCCTCGTCTATAAACTGGGGATGAGCATAAATGCTTTACAAACAGATGGTGTGTATAAAAGTCCCTGTGGGTGTTAGGGAAGAGCACTAAAAGCCCAGAGATTTGGGTCCAGGCAGAGCTCTGCCTTTTACAGTGTAACCCTGGGCAGTTCACGTTTGTCTCTAAGACTATGTTTCCTCACCTGTAAAATGGGAACGTTGAATTGCTAGCTTTGTCACTTCACCTCTCTGGGCCTCTGTGCTTCCCCTTGGTAACATGGCCGGGCTGCAGCTCTTAGCTTTCTAAGGCCCTCTGAGGCTTGGGGTCTAAGCTTGGGCCCATCCTGTCCCCAAGTGCTCACCATCCAGCATGCCAGCCAGGACCCTACGCCTGTGGCGAACACTGTCTGTGTCCAGGGAGAGAAGGGAAAGGCTTCCAGGTCACACCATTTTCCCAGATGGCCTTTTGGAGAAGCAAGAAGAGGGCAGGGAATGAGGAGGGAGAAATTGGCCTTGAAAAGACTGCAAGATATAAGTCAAACTCAGGAGTCCCTGGATGGCACAAATAGTTAAGGACTCGGCTACTAGCCAAAAGGTTGGCGGTTCGAACCTACCCACAAGTGCCTTGGAAGAAAAGCCTGGCAACCTGCTTCCAAAAGGTCACAGTCTTCAAAACCCTATGGAGTGCAGTTCTACTCTGCAACACATGGGGTCACCATGAGTCAGAATCAACTTGACGGCAACTGGTTTGGTGTGGTTTAAGTTAGACTCCCCATCTAGCTGGTGGCAGGACAGCCTTGTCACCTGCAGGGGCACCTCAGGCACTTCCTAACCCAGGCTGGGGGCAGGGTGCCCTGGATGTTAGTGGAGACACATCCTGGTCACACAGAAGGGGGCAGAGGTCTATTTCTGACCCAGCCTGGTCAGAGTCACAGCTGGGCCCTGGGCTCCAAGGTGGGAAAACTCCTCTCCTCCTTTGGGCTTCCTGCTTCCTAGGGCACATCCTACTCCTACAACCCCACCCCACGCCACCACCTTCCCTCACTGGTCAGCTAAACACATCCTTTCTAGATGGACAGGGGTCTAAAAATCCCACAGCTTCAGTGGGGCTCTGGGGTCGGAGGTCCACCAAGGCTCAGGGGTTGGGATGCCCAGCTGTCAGCACCTCCAACCACCCGGAGGGCATCTCGAAGGAGGGGTTCTGCAGAACTGCTGCTGCATGTCCCTAGTCTCTGAACGGAGCTCTGCTTTGAAAGGAGCTACCTGCAGTGACCCCCATCCTTTCCTCATCACTGGAGGAGGGAGAGGCCGCAGGGGGAGAATCCAGGAGGGTTAGGTGGGAGCTAGCTAGGTCAGGAGGGAATAGACTAGGAAGCAAAGGCAGCTGATGGGCCCACCCACCCCAGCCTGGCCCCACCTGTCCTCCCATCCCCACAGAAATGAACTGAGCACCTACCGTGGGCCAGCCTGATCCGAGCCACCGAACACACAGTGGTCAACGAGACAGCCCCGGCCATGCCCCCATGTGGCACACGTTCTAACTTGGCACCCTGCCCAGTCTCCTGCTGAAGCCAAGGGACCTTATCAGGGCTGACAGCTCCTCTGCCTATGAGCCCAACAACCACCCCATTTCACAGATGTGGTCACTGAGGCCCAGGAAAGAGGCCTGCCGGAGGGCGCCCCTCTTGGGAAGCAAGCTTCAAGCTTTCCGGGACTGAGAGGGTCACAGCATGTAGTCTACCCAGCGTGTGTCCCCGAGGCACCTGCTGAAGACCCAGCACTGTCGGACTGCAGGGACAGGTGGGGGAGTCAGGCTGCCCTAGGGACAGAGTTCAAACACACACAGAGCTGACTTACTCGGATGGATGGTGCAGGGGGTGGGGAGGGGCATAGATGCGGAAGCCCAGCACCCTTGCCTGGGAGACATGCCCCCGATAAGCTTGAGGAATGCCAATCACCTTTCACACCCAGGGGTCACAAGCCACAGGAGGCCCAGGATACCATGTGCTCACTACCCCCCACCCACCCCCTGCTGACACAGAGCCAGGAGCTGACCGGGGCAAGCCTTATCTTTGCGTCTCAATCATTAGCTCCTGAGTGAAGAGGCCCAGGAGTCCCTGGGTGGTACAAACAGCTAAGCACTAGGCTGTACCCAGAGGTGCCTCAGAAGAAAGGCCTGACTACCTACTTCTGAAAAATCAGCCATTGAGAACCCTATGGGGCACAGTTGTACTCTGACACACATGAGGTGGGCAAGTGGTTTTTTGTTTTGTTTTGTCTTGGGAGGAGGGCCCTAAGACACCCACCTGAGCTGCTGGCTTTCACCTTTCCCGCTTGGCCTCCCACACCTCCCATTGCCCCTTCGTGGCTCCCTCCCACCTCTAGCCTCCCCTCCAGAGCCCCTCAGACCTATTACCTGGAGCCCAGAGGAATGGAACATTAATGATAGGGTTCCAGACAGCAGGGCAGAAGAGAGGCTTCAGGATAGAGCGAGTCTGTCCAGTCAGCCCTCACGTGGCAGCCCGAGGGCACTGTCCTCAGGCCTGGTGGTCCTGATGGTGAGCATGGTAGAGCTGAGGCCCAGAGAGGTGCCAGGCCTTTCCCAGAGTTACCCAGCAAGAAGGGGCAGCACTGTCCCCGAGCCCAGGTCTCTGCACTTATTTCAGGCTCCTCTTCCACGTGGGCAACCAGCCGTGGCAGCCCCACTCGCTGCCTGGCTGTCCAGGCCTGGTATTCTTGCAGCTCATAGAGAGAGCCTTTAGGAGGTGCAGGGGGAGGAGGCGAGCGCGGAAAGTGCCAGCTGATTCATATTTCCAAATGTCATGTTATTCCCGGCGCGTTCTCGCTTTGCCACCACCTTCATCCACCCCCTGCCTGCCAACTCAGGAACAGGCTGCAGAGGGGCTGGCGAGGGGCGGGGTGGCGGGGAGCAGGAGTCCCCTGCAATGTCCATGAGTGAGTGAGCAGTGGGGCTGGCACTGTGCTGGACACCAAGGGCCCAGTTCTCGCCTTGACTTTGAAATTGGTTATTGTGGGACGCTGAGCCAGTCACTTAGCCTCGCTGTACTTATTTCATATACTTTCCTCATGTAAAATGGGGGCGGAGAGAGGTTATGGTTTCCAAGCCTGGTTTCATATCAGTATTGCATGAAAACAAAACAAACCAAAACAAAAAACAGATTCTTGGGCCACATCCCCAGAGATTCTGGCTCAGAAAGTTGGAGGTGAGGTCTGGGGATCTATTTTTAAAACACTCTCCACCCCAGTGGCATCAACAGGGAGTGGGGTGGGGGAGGGACGGACTGTGCCAGGTGATACTGTCAGAGTGGGTGACACCAAAATGACTCTCTATAAAAATATCGCTCTTGTTGGTTATAACAACAAAAACATTTTTTGTAAGCCCAGCTGACATGTATCAACATACCTACAAGGCTAAAACTCAATGCTAATTTACTTTTTGAATCCTCCAATGAGCTCCAGTCAGAGTTGTCATTATTACCCGATTACAATGACGCTTCGAATCCCGTGGTTTCATCTGCACAGCTACAAGCACCGCTGTTGTTTTCGTGGCTATCAGTGTTTCTGTAGTTGCTGGTTTTGTCAAACTTTCTGGCGTTCTAGCTACAATATTGTGGTAATTAGTATTTGTGGACTGAACCTAGATCGATAACGTTTTTGAGAATGAAGTAGTAATTAAAGGAAAAGAAGCGATGATACAGGGGAATTACAATTTATGAGTAACATTAGTACAAAAAACATGACTAAGTTTTCTGCATGGTCTGGTACGGGAGGAACTCCATGGAGGGGGGTTGACACCGAGAGTTACCGCACTGGGTGACACCAACCCTAGTGACACCGCTGCCCAAAGTCTGCCCAACCTGGTGATTTGGGTGCAACCAGCCTACTGGGTGGGGGGCTGGAAAGTTCTGGGCTGCGTATTTCCCTTCAGGTTCTAATTCATCTTCAGTAACTATTTGCCTCCTCCAAAAAGCCCTCTTTGACTTCCCACTCCTTACTGCCACCCACCTTCCTGGGGACCTGACTCCCACCCGAAATTAGTCCTGGCCCTGCCTGCCCTGTTGGTGCCCTTCTACTGCTCCCTAAAGGTGTTTAGTAATTTGTGCATGTATGTGCATGTGTGAGTGTGTACATGTGAGTGCACATGGTGTGTATGTGTGGTTGTATGTGAGTGTGCACATATGCACATGTGTATGTGTGCATGTGATGTGTGCATGTGTAAGCATGTGTGTGCACCCATATGCACACATGTGTGGGCGTGCGTGTGTGCACACGTGCATGTGCGAGTGTATGCGTGCTCATGTCCTAGGTGAGTTCAGCAAGATGAACCTCCCACACAGCATAGTTCAGAAGTGGCTCAGGTTCTGGAATGAGCCAGCCCCGAGTGCGAAATTGAGCTCTAGAAGGTTGGCCATCCTGGGAAGTTCCTTAGCCTCTCCAAGGGTGCAAAACACTTATCATGAGGCCTAGTGGGGTGAGGAGGCGTCAGAGCCAAGAACCAACAGCTGGAGTCATGGCAGAGATTGCTCCCAGAGGGACCCTGACGTTCTGTGCCAGCGAGGGAGATTTGGACACCTTCCATCCCGTGTCTGCCTGTAGGCAGAGAACTGGGCATGCAGTAGGCCCTACAAAAAGAACAGGTACTCCAGGTATCACAAGGTCCCGCAAGAAACAGTATTCTCCCCAGATGGATCGACTGAAGAGACGTTAACGGAGGGGCCGCTGGCAGAGGCAGCCAGAGTTAGGGAAATGCACCAAGGATGATGAGGCTCCAGGAGACAGTGGCAGCAGGAAGCTGTAACCAGACCTAAAGGGGCAGGGGCAGTAGGAGCCAGAGCTGTGGAGGAGGGAGGGGCCACTCCACAAGGGCTATAGTCACCAAGGGAGGTAGCCATTCCCAGAAACAGCAGGAAGAAAAGAAGCAGGGAGGAAATACCCCAGCCTTTCTCTCCTCCTGCCCTCCCATTGGCCAGACTTGGGTGGTAACCTGAGGCATCAACAGCCCCTACAGGTCACCTTCTGGGGCACAGGACAGTGTAAAGAAAGCCAAGAGAATTTTGCAGGACAGGTTGGGGGTGTCTCAGTCACCTAGTGCTGCTGTAACAGAAATACCACAAGTGGATGGTTTTAACAAACAAAGTTTATTCTCTCACAGTCTACGAGGCTAGAAGTCTGAATTCAAGGCACCAGCTCCAGGGGAAGGCATTCTATCTCTGTCAGAACTGGAGAAAGTCCTTCTTGTCAATCTTCCCCTTCTCTAGAAGCTTCTCAGTGCAGGGAGCCCAAAGGACATGTACCCCTGCTCTACTTTCTAGGTAGTATGAGGTCCCCATGTCTCTCTGCTCACTTCTCTCTTTTATATCTCAAAAGCAATTGGTTTAGACACAATCTAATCCTATACATTTAGTCCTGCCTCATCAACACAACTACCATGAATCCCATCTCATCAAAATCACAGAGATAGGATTTACAACACACAGGAAAATCACATCAGATGACAAAATGGTGGGCAATCACACAACACTGGGAACCATGGCCTAGGGAAATTGATACACATATTTTGGGGGACGCAATTCAATCCGTGACGGGGGGCGAGGGGACAGAGAATAACCAGCTATTCGGAAAACCAAAACCAAACCCATGCCATCGAGTCAATTTCAACTCATTGCAACCCTATAGGACAGAGTAGAACTGCCCCATAGGGTTTCCAAGGAGCACCTGGAGGATTTGAACTGCCGACCTTTTGGTTAGCAGCCGTAGCTCTTAACAACTGCACCATCAAGGTTTCCTCAGCTGTTCAGGCAGCCTCTTAATATCCAACTCCTCCTCCTCCCCACCCCTTCACCTTCTGGACCAGCTGTGTGGGGTGAGGTAGAAACCTGGGTTTGAGCCCCTTCTTTGCCACAGACACGCAGGGTGGCATCAGGAAGTCATTCGCCTCTCTAAGCCTCAGTTTCCCCATATGTGCTCTGAGGGTCTAACCTAGCTTTCCTGGGCTGCCTTTTCTGGTCCTGACCTGAGCTTTCCCTCTCCTGCTTTTTCAGAGGGAAGCAAGCCCCGCTCGACAGGAAAACAGGCTTGGAGAAGAGGGAAGCTTAGCAAATGGAAAATTAATTCTGGGCGGTAAAGAGCAGAGGCTGTTGTTTGTGATGTATAACTTACTCTTTGTGTCAAACTGTGTACTGTGTATATCAGTCGGATGGCACGAAAACCGAGATCTATTACTTAGAGTTTAATCTGTTCTCTGCGTTGGAGAAGGGAGAGGGAGGGGAGAAAAGACGACAACTTTAATCACAGGCCCAACTCAGAGATGTCAAGCTGCTCTCGGCTGTGTTAGTAAAATGATGTCGTATTACAGGCTTCCCAGACAGCTCCCCACACTGCAGCTTTATCTGCCGAGCCGTAAATTAGCACACCTACTTTACGCTCTTCAGGTAAAACCAGTAATTTAGCTGAAAAATACACACACTGCACACAGAGCAAGTGAGGGGGTGAGCTCAGGAGAGGGGGCCGCTCCCCGGAAGCAAGGAACAACTAAAAACGTGTAAACCGGGATGAAAACGACACCTCCTGTCATTAGCGTGTGGGCCCCTGGTGCAAGCCCCACAGCCTGCCCACCTTCCCTTCTACCTGCCTCAGCGCCTGCCCCCTACCCGCCACCCCTTCTGCCATGAACCGTAAATTACATGCTGACACCTTTAATTTGTGCAAAGTATGCCTGGCTGCGCCTGGCACCAGCAGCCGGCTGCTATAATAAGGTCAATCTATATTCATTGTCGCAGCACTTGATGTGCCAGGTAACACAGAGAGGCAGCGCCGCAGCGGCTTCTCCAGGCTGGGGGTAGGGGCGGGGGCGGGGTGCCCACCGCCGCGCAGTGCAGCCTGGCACCAGTGGGTTCATCACTTACGCGTGGCATGAGCGATGTTATGATTTAGCTAATCACCGTCAGTTACTCATCCTATCGCTGCCTGGAGACAGCTGCTGCACTTGCGCCTGCCTGTCCCAGCCAGAAAGCGAGGCCCTGCCTGCCCCAGGCCACAGCGACTCCATTCAATGGGTCTGGTGGGTCTTTCTGGGTAGTGACCTCAGGTGGGTACGTGGCCCCAGAGGAGTATAGACCCCCTAGCCTCACGAAGGAGAAGCTACCAGGAGCGTTTCACAGGAAAGGGTATAAACTTGATGTCCCTTTGCATCCCGAGGCCATCTCAGCCAATGTCACTCAGCGTGGCACAGTGGGGCAAGCCCAGGCTTTGAAGTCATGGAGTTACGGGTTCTGCTTCCAGCTCTGGCTCTTTCAAGCTGTGAGAGCTTAGTCGGGCCATTTGACCTCTTTGGACCGCAGTTTCTTCGTCTATAACACGGGGGAACACCACCATTCCTTGTAGGAAGAGTGTAAGGATGCAAAACCATACATGCACATCGTTCTGGGGTATGTTTGCACGTGTCGTTGTGTTGTTGTATGCCATCAAGTTGATTCTGACTCACAGACTCTGTATGGCAGAGTAGAACTTCCCCATAGGGTTTCCTAGGCTGTAATCTCTACAGAAGCAGATCGACAGGTCTTTTCTCCTGAGGAGACACTGGTGAGTTCTAACTGCCAAAATTTGGTTAGCGGCCAAATGCTTTAGCCATTGTGCCACTAGAGTTCCTAGTAGTCTGCACATACCCGTTGCTATTTAGTCGATTCTGACTCATAGCGACCCTATAGGACAGAGTAGAATTGCTCCATAATGTTTCCAAAGAGCAGCTGGTAGATTTGAACTGCCAACCTTTTGGTTAGCAGCCAAGCTCTTAACCACTACTCCACCAGGGCTCCAGTCTGCATGTAGGAGGCTCTTAATCAATGGTAGCTAGCATTATTGGAGCCATAGTGGGTCCATCACATATGTTATTAGATATATGCCTGTTTTCAATGGGGAATTCAGACCCAAAAGGCTCCTAATGGGTGGTGCTGGGAGCTATGGATGAGCCCATTTGAGACAAACCCCATCTGCATGAGGCTGTGTTGAAACAAGCCTCAGCTCCTGAGATGTTTGAGGTGGAGAAGACCCAAAAAGCATTTCATGCATGGCTGAGAGGGGCAGACAAAGGCAGGGATGGCTGAAACCTGTGGTAGGTGGAGAACCAAGTTCTCAACCTCAACATATCACTTGGAATCAAAAGATGAGGCAAAAGTGGCCCCAGCTCATAGAGGTGAAGGGACGTGGAGATTGTTTCACCCAACCCTTCATGCTAGCGATAGGAACCCGAATACAGAGAGGGAACTGACTTGTCAGTGTCACCCAGCCAGTGAGGGGCAGAACTGGGATCCTGACTGGGACTTCTAACTTCACATTTCTTCCCACTGCCCCACAGGATACCCCAAAAATGGACAGATGCCCATCAGTCTCTCAGGCGGATGCCCTTGGGATAGTAAGTCACCTTCACCCCTCTTTGCGGGAGCTCGGTCAATGAATACATACCGTATATTCTCAGCTTCGTTCATAGCCCTGTGGACAGTTAGAGGAAAAGGGCCGAACCCAAGGCCTTTTGCTGATCCTCAGTTTCCTTATAAGCACATGGAGCCAACAACATCTGCTTCTCAGGGCTGATGAGAGGATTAAGTGATAAAGCTGTGTACCCACTTGGCACATGGGTAGGCCAGAAGCAGGATCTGCCTTTCCCTTACAGTCAACAAGCTTAGAGTCTAAAGGGGTGGCTGGACTGACGGCACAGGAAAGGTCATCTAAGTCCAGGTGCATGAAAGCAGCCAAGTTAAATCATGAACTCTGCGACCTAGAAACAGCCTCAGCAAACCCCTCACTGTCCCAGCAGCCTGCTAGCTCATCCCACTGCCACGCTTTGTTTACTCTGCTCCATCTCCCGGGACTGCCCTTCCCAATTTCTTGTTGTTGTTAGCTGTCTTGAGTCTTTTCCAACTCATGACAATCCCACGTACAACAGAACGAAACATTGCCCAGCCCTGCATCATCTTCACCATCATTGGCCAGCTCAAGTCCATTGTTGCAGCCACTGTGTGTTCTGAGTGCCTTCCGACCTAAGGGGCTCATCTTCCAGTACTATATAGGACAATGTTCTGTTGTGATCCATAGGGTTTTCATGGCTAATTTTTGGAAGTGGATTGCCAGGCCTTTCTTTCTAGGCTGTCTTAGTCTGGAAGCTCCACTAAAACCTGTCCCCCAAAGGTGACCCTGCTGACATTTGAAATACCACTGGCACAGCTCCCAGCATCATAGCAACATGAAATCCACCACAGCACGACAAACTGACAGGTGGTGGTCCCAATTTCTCACAGCTCTCCAAATCAGCCCAATCTCCCAGGTACCTCTCACTTCCTTCAGGAATCCTTGTCTCACTCCTCAGGTATCCCTCATTTCAGCCTGTCAACAGCACGTACCACCCTTTCTGACTGCCAAATGCAGCTCATTTTCTGCGCATATTTGGCCCCAGATCAGGACTCAGGAGGCAGGAGCACTGGGAGGTGAGCAATTATCTAAAAGCTGAGCAGCCTTAGGACTCTCTGGGTCTCAACTGTCTCATCTGCAAAATGGGCAGGCAAAGGTGGCTATAGGGCGTTCCTGGCTGCCCCTGGCATACCATTCACCAGCCTGGGCAAATCGACCAGAAAAGCCTTGGTTCCGAAGGGGCCACAAGGGCCAGGCTAATGGGCATCTCCATGGAAACCAGAGCCACCAGGTTGAATTTTAATTTAATTTAAAAAATACAAATCTTCACCCACCTGGGCTGTTGCCCTGGGATTTCTTCCCACTGCAACGTAAACACACCTGTGAGGCCCCCTCCCGTGGGCTTATGCTTGCCCTGCCTCTGCCCAGTCGCTTTCTGCTCCCTGCCCCTGAAGGCCAACTCAGGACTTGCTCCTCCGTGCATCTCCCCATGTATCACAATTACCCAGACACCTGTGCCACGGGCTCCTGCCAAACCACGGCGCAGCTTCCAGTGCTCAATCGCCCTCAAAATGCATTTCATCTCTTACCTGCAAAAATTGGATGGTGCGGAGGGCGGGGCCTCGCCCTGTAAGTGGGGCCATCAGCCTCACACCACCAACTGGTGGTTTCTCTTGGCTGGAGGCTCCAACCCCATCAGCCCAGAGCAAGACCAGCGAGCTCCTGCCTGGCTAAGCCTAAGGCGGGCCCCACACCTCTTCCACTTCATCTGCATCACCACCTCACAAGCGACCTTGACACCATTTTGCTGCTGATGAACCAGACATTAGAAGGACATGGGGTTGGTGCCTCCCCACAGAAACCGAGGCCTCCAGCCCCTATGGGCTCCACCCTCTCAGCTCTGGGAACCTTGAGTCTGTCCTCAGTAAACATCCTATATTCTCAGTGTCTATTCTAAATGAGACCTTCTTACCCTAATTAATACCTCACTGTCCCCTGACAGCACTGCTTTCCTCCCTCCTATCTAGAGGAGGTTGTTTTCTCTTCCACACCTCACATACCATGGGGCCTGGAGGTGGTGGGGGTGTCCTCCTAGCTAGTTCCCCATTACCCCTCGCAACAAACGACTCCTCCCTCGCCTTTAGCTGTCCAGGTCCTCTGAATTTCATGCCAAGAAACCACCTCTCCCCACTCCCTGTTGCTGGGTCTCCCACTGCCCCCAGCCACATCCCTCCCTCACTCATTGCAGACTTAACTGACCCTCACTCTCTGTCTTCCTCTCCGCCCCCATCCCTATCATTGTCATTCTCAATGGCTTCAATGTCTACTTGGAGGATCTATCCAACATTGGGGCCTCTCTGCTCCTCCACCTGGTTGTCTCCAACCATCTGCTCCTTAGCCTCACTCACCCATCTACCCCCATAGGCCACTTTCAACCTGACCATCATAGAAACTGCACCATCTACAAAATCCCCACCTTGAGCATCCCACCTGGTGACCACCTGCCACCATTTACCCTTCCAGCTTTCCAGTTATCCCTTGGCCTCATCCGGCACTCCAGCTCACCAACCCCATAATTCCCCTCCACTGCTCTCACATCCATCTTTCATTCTCTTTTCTTCCTTCATCATACTTAGAAGTCATGCCCAACCTTGGCTAAATCCAACTCCCACGCCCTGGATGCCTGCGTCCAAGCAGGAAAATATGGCTAGAGAGAAAATTGACTTTCCTCTACATTTGTAGCCTGGACTTTCAAGTGGGCACTGACGGTGCTCAGCAGCACCACCACAGTCGTTTCATTGTGCACTTTCCCATCCTCCAAACAACCAGCTCATCCTTGCTCCTCTCCACACATCCCTCACCACCCCAGTCTTGCTGGCTTTAAGAAAACGGTATCAACCTGAAAGAGCTGCCTTGTCTTTCGCTCCTGAAACCCGGCAACCCTCCCATGTTTGCCCTCACTCTCTGCCTCCTTCTGCTCCTGTGGATGAAGATCCCTGCTCCACCCAAGGCCACCCCTCCATGTGGGTCCTAGGTCCCACTTCTCTCACCTACTCAAGGACCTGGATCCTATGGTATCTTCTCTTTCTGCTCCCTCATCTTCTCCCTCTCCACTGGGCCACCCACATCAGGATGCAAGCATGTTCTAGGATGTCGTGTATTAGACCAAAAAGTCCACTGATCTGCACACTCTCTCCAGCTTCCATCCCATTTTTCTGCTCCTGATCACTGCAGAACGTATTTAAAGGATTGTC
The DNA here is from genome assembly GCF_024166365.1 of Elephas maximus indicus. NCBI lineage: Eukaryota > Metazoa > Chordata > Mammalia > Proboscidea > Elephantidae > Elephas > Elephas maximus. Next base: position 59,836,794 of record NC_064831.1, on the reverse strand, counting down.
TGCAGCTTCTGTCTCCACTTTCTCACTGGACATTCTGTCCACATGGCTCCACTAACTCAGCTGTTGTGAGTCATCACTGACCTCTAAGTGACCAATTCAATAGTTGCTTTCCTGTTCCCCTTACTTGGCCTCTGAACAGGGTTTGCCACAGTTGCCCCTGCTCCCTGAAACATTTTCTGTGAGTGGCTTCCATGGCTGCTCACTCTCCTGGCTGTCCTCTCTCACTATTTGCTTCTCCTCTGTCTGTTTTTCAAACTCTGCCTCCATTTTCCAGCCTCCTTTAATAGGATTGTCTCAGGGCTGGCCCAGGCCCCTTTTTCTTCCTATCTCTCAATTGTGCCTGGATGATCTCATTCTGCCCAATGGCATTATGTGCCAGCTGTCTGACATTGACTCCTAAATCTCCATCCCCAGCCCTAGCCTCTCATCAGAACACCAGACTCATGTATTCAACTGCCTACTTGATGTCTGCAAGAGAATGACGAGGGGCCATCTCGAAATCCATACAGCTACAACTGAACTCTTGATTTTCCCTTTCAAACCTGTTCCTCCTCTCTCTATTCCCAGGCTTCTCCTCTTCTGTAAATGGCACCTCCACTACCTGCTCAGGTGCTTAAGCAAAAATCTCAGTGTTACCACCCTTACCATGAAATCAGAAGAAATGGATACCATTACTGAACATTTTGATCAGGGACCCAGTAGATGGATCTTGATCAAAAGGAGGAAAATTGTGGAACGGGATGCCAAACTCTTATTGAAAACCAGAATTACTGGACACATTGAGAATGGAGGAAACTCTGAATCTATTGCTTAGCAACAACTCTTAAATATTGAAACCAAAACTATCCCATGAAGTCATCTTTAAACTGAACAACTGTTTAGCACAATAGTGTCTGCCTTGAGTATTGCATCCTTTCAGATAATTAAATATATGAGATCAAAATGACAACAGTAACCCCAAAGCATAGATGAGAACTTTAAGGGGCAAAGGGTCTGAATTAACTGTGATGAAACAATATGGACAAAGACAGTGAGAATGGTGATAAAATATAAAGTATGTAACCATTGTCAATCAACTGTACATGTAAAAATTATTGATTGGGTATATGTTTTGTTGTACATATCTTCAGCAAAAAAAAAAAATTACTTTCAGTGTTATCCCTAATTCCTCCTCTTTCATCCCCTACATCCAAGCTATCAGCAAGTCTTTGATGACCCACCTCCAAACCATCTCAAACCCACCCTCTTCCCTCCATTTCCCCTACTGCCACCCTGTCTTGGCCACCTCACCTCTCAGCTGGGCTAAAGCAATGATGCCCAAAACCAGTCTGCTGCTTCCAGTCTTGCCACTCAAAATCCACCCTCCACGCAGCAGCCAGAATCATCTTTTTACAACTCAAATCATGTCACTTCCCTACTCGAAACCCTTCAATGGCTTCCCCCCCATTTAAAATAGAATGGAAGCTTCTCACCCCACTCACAGCCCTGCTATCAGGAACCCAGGCTCCTTCTCCTTACTGCTCAGCCACCCTTGTCATGTTTTCTGCTTTATGCTCAGGTGATGGTTGCTGTAGGCATCCCATAGGCATTCTAAGTCAGAGGAACAAAATGAGCAAAGAGCAAAAAGGGGCCTACCTGCTCAGCTTAAACCATTTGCATCACAAAAATAGTAACTTTTCAGGGATCCCTCCACACTAGACTGACACTAACAGCTCATTGGTTAGATCATGCCACATGGACATGCATGCCTTTAAGGGAATATAAGAAATTTAGGGTTTTTTGTTTATTTTTTAAGGCAAGCATATTGTTGCCCTTAATAAGAGTGAGGTTACATAGTAAAGGAGAAAGGGAAATGGAACTGTCAGCCTGCCAGTGCTGCCCAGCTAGACTGGAGGCTCCATGACATCAGGACCACTCCCTCTCTTCTGGCTTAGGATCTGACTAGGAAGTCCCGTGTTCAGCAAACAACTATTGAGGAGCTCTCCTTTGCCAGGCCCCTGGCTTGGTCCAGCACTAGAAAGATGAACCAGACATGTGTCATACCCTGGAGAGGCTCAGTAAGGTTGGGAGAGAGACCACTAGCTCACTGTGGTACATGGGGTGTAGGATAGGTGGATGCAGAGGGGCTATAAGGATACAGAAACAAGATCCATGAGTTCTCCCCAAGAGACGGGAGCAGCTCTGCAGAGATGAGCCTTGAAGTGTGAAGATGAGAAAGGCCAAAGAGAGAGGAGGGCAGCATGGCCAAAGGCCTGGGGATGTGACCGTGCACCCCTGGCTTGGGAACTGGTGGGCAGTGGAGTGTGGCTAGAACCCGAGAGGAGGTGAGGGTGGAGGAGGAGGGGAGAAGGGCAGCTCAGGTGGAAAAGACAGTTGGAGCTCACCTGCGAAGGGCCTTGGATGTCATATAACAAGTTTGGCCATTTACTGTAGCAGTCATCAAAAGGTTCTCAACAGAGAGGACAGTATGATCAGGTTGTGTTTCAGAAAGGATATTCTGGCAGTGGTAGGTGGAGAGGGTTGGAGGTCAAGAGATGGAGGCAGGGAGACAATGAGAAGAGCATCAAGGTGGTGCAGGTGAGAAATCAGGAAGACCTGGCTGAAGCCAGTTGGTAGAGACAGAGAAGGGATGGATTCAGAAGACAGAGGAGAGAGACTGGAATCATCCGGACCGATGGACTAATCGGCATTTCCAGCATCGGGAAAGATCAGGTCCTGACCGTTCTCTCTGCCTGGACACTCTTCTCCTCCCGCCCCTAATAGGCTCCTTTATTATCAGGTGCTTTTCCATCATGAAAATGACCACACTGAGTGATTCTACGTTTGCTTGGTGACTGCCTTTCCTCCCATAGCTGCGAACCCCATGTTGGAGGCCAGGGCATGCCTGATTTTCCCATCTGTGCACTCCTAGCACCAGCTCCCTGGCCTGCCCATCACTGGAAAGGATGGGCAGATGCAGGGTGGAGGATGGGCTGGAAAGGAGCAAGGGGCCAGGTTGTGGGAAGTGTAAATGCCATTCTCATAGCTCAGATTTTACCCTACAGATACCAGGGAGATACTAGAGGATTTGAAGTTCAGAAGTGTTATGGTCTGCTCTGTGTTAGTGATAAATCCCTCTGGCAGCCCTGGAAGACGAATTGGAATAGAGCAAGACTGGAAGAAGAAGGACAGTCAGGAGTCAGTTCCAATAGTCAGGCAAGAGAGGGTGAGCCCTAGAATTGGAGAGTGGAGAAGGAAGAGAGAAGAAACAGCTTCAGAAGTACTAAGATGGCAAGATGTGATGATAAACTGGAAGATGGGCAATTGGTTGCTGACTTATGCATCTGGGAAGATGGCTTTATTTGCTGAGATGGAGCTGCAGGTGGGTAAGGATGCCGTGATGAACTTCATTTTGGACATGTTGAGTTTGGGGTGCCTGTGGGACATCCTGGGGAGAAATACCACAGACTGGCAGTTGAATGTTTGAGTTTGAAGCTTGGTGGAGCCTGGGACTTGAGATAGAGGTTTGAGAGTCATTAGCAAGGAGTGGCTGTGACCATAATGGATGGCAGATCAGGGAATCACCAAAAAGGTCAAGTTGAGAAAAGCAGCAGCTCAAGGATGGAGCCATGACAAGTGCTCACATTTGAGAGTCTGCAGAGGAAAGAGATCCTTCAAAGAGACAGAGGAGGAAAGGAAACCAGGACAGAATGGTGTCCCAGATGCCAAAGAAGAACGTTCAGGAAGGATGGTGGTCAATGGGATCAAAATCAACGGCAGGTAAGAGAAAGGCTAGAAATCTTCACTGGGTTTGGTGGCATGGAGGTCATTGGTGACCTTTGCCAAAGCTGTTCCCATAGAGTCAGGGGGGTGGAGGGAGCCACATCACTCTGGGGTGAGAATAAGTCAGGAGTAAGAAAGCAGAAGCAGCCTGATTACTTAGTTATGACTTGGTTATAACTGATATTCCACCTTTTTCCAGTAAGGAGCACTGTCTCAACTATAAAACAGAGATCGTTGTTGTTGTTAGGTATCATCCAGTTGATTTCCCAGAGGGTTTCCTAGGTTGTAATATTTAGGGAAGCAGGCCCAAGGAGCATCTAGGTGGATTCAAACCACCAACCTTTCAGTTAGCAGTTGAGCCACCAGGGCTCCTAAAATAGAGATTACAGTGAATCAGATGACAGAACGTACATCAAGAGCCTACAACCCTACCAGGCACACGGTGCTGCTCAGTACATATTACATGCATCTTCTATTAATTGGAATATATCCAATAAGGCTATTAAAAGAGAAAACTAAAAGCCATGAACAAATAAAAATACATATTACAATGTAGGCTAATACAATTACTAAAATCGAGCATTTTGCTACATTCTGGTAATGCTTCCTGGTATTTTGATCATTTCCTTATGCTTCTTGGTAACCAAGGCATAAAGGGAAACTTTGGATCTCACTGATTAATGAAAGGAAAAATATCGCTATTTCAAGAGATCTCAATGTCCACCCCACCACCACCCCTGGCCAGGACTGAAATATTACAGGCATTTGTCTTAGTGACTCTTCTACATGAGTCATTGAATAGCATAAAGGACAATGCAGAATGCCAATGGCTGTTTTACAACAGGATGCAAAGACACGTTCATTCCATAACCATTTCTGGTGGTGATTCTAGAAGAAACGTGAGAGAAAATCAATAAAACCTAACTCGAGAAAGGCTTTCTGTTGGTAGTGAAGCTAACAATGAGTGAAGCTAGATATGAAGACTTGCAGGGTAAAACTTAGAATTCCTAAAACACTGTTCAGTTGGCGATGCCTGTAGGGTCTCCGGGGGGAGACGTCCAGGAGGTGGTCGGCCATGTTCTCTCAAACTTGGTGGAGAGGTCAGGATGGAGGTATTGATCTGGGCATCATCCATAGAGGTATAGTGAGTGATATGGTGGCCGGTGTGCAGTGGCCAGGGAACCTGTGGAGCCCAAGGGAATGCTGCCTCATAAGCATCCCATTTTCCCAGGGCCCACTCAAGTACCCCGAGGAGCAGACCGCAGCTGGGAGTATTTTTAGTGGTAGGGCAGGAACTAGAATTCATATCTTCTGACTCCCTGCCAAGTGTACTGGCCATTGCCCAGGACCGTCCTCTGTTTGGGGGAGGGAATACAGAGCTGGACATTCATCAGAGGGCCTGGCTGAGAATTTCCTGGCTTTGTGGCCTTGGATAAATTGCATAATCTCTCGGAATCTCAGATAAAAATGTGACAGTCCCTTCCCTGCCTTCCTCACAAGGTTATTGGGAGCAGAAGAGAGGGGAAAGGGTGGTTTGAGAGGGCTTTAGTCTGTACCCACCCCTACCTGAATGCGCAGGAAATTGAACGTACAGCCGAGTGCATTACCCATTGCACCTCCCAGAGACCCTCCCCTAAAAAAAAAACCCTGGCCGTGTCAAATTCACAACAATCCAAATGGAAACAGTGGGCTCTGGTTTGCTGAACCTCAGACCCACCCATGTGGATATTCAGGACCTGTCTCTGATTGGGAGGTCAGCTATGATGAGCCATGTGACAGCTAACACACGTGGGTGATTGGGACTTTGTGCTTCGGAGCTGATTACAACTATCCAGGGAACAGTGATACCCCTGGCCAAGCCAGGGAGTGGGGCAGGTGGGCATTTGGGAAGGAAGAAGATGGTATCTAAGACTCAAACATGCTGCGTTCAATAAATCTGTGGGGATTTCAGGTGAGAGGCCCTGGAGGAAGCTACACTTCTAGGCCCAGACCCCCCAGCAGGCCGTATCTACCCCCGTCCGCATAGAGGTAGATACGGAAGCCATAAGTTACCCTTTCAAAGGGAATCTCAGAACTAAAAACGTGGAAGACTCTAATAGAGAGATGGCTGTTAGGCATCAAGGGGGCTGAGGAAGATTTTAGGAGATTTGGGAGCTCCTATAGGGTCGCTATGAGTTGGAATTGACTTGACTTCAATGGGTTTGGTTTTGGATTATGCACATCAGAAGAGCCCCAGTGGCTCAGTGGTTAAGCGCTCAGCTGCCAACTGAAAGATCAGCCCTTTGACCTACCAGCTGCTCCACAGGAGAAAGATGTGGTAGTCTGCTTCCAAAAGATTTCAGCCTAGAAATCCCTATGGGGCAGCTCTACTCTGTCTTATAGGATAGCTGTGAGTCGGAATCAACTCTCCTGTAGAATTTGCAGCACACCCAGTGGCCCAGGCTGGCCTGGGTTGGGCCCTCAGCGGGTATGGCTCTGGGTACTTGACATAGGAGAGTCTGCAGAAAGCAGCCTTGCATTAGGTTGGAGAGCCTCACTGGCTGGATCCTTTAGACATAGCATCTCTTCACACCACCGCCTGGATGGCTGTGCTCAGCAATCATGTGTTTAAAAAGCAATAAGACTAAATGCTTTTCCGTTTCCCCTTTGAGAGACCATGTATGATAAATGATAGGCAATTTCATGGTTGGAGTTTCAATTTCCGAAAATATTAGTGCTATTCCCCAAGCTCCACTTCCGAGATAAATTCTTTTTGGCAGCCTCCTCCGTTGTCTCCTAATTTCCTGATTCTGAATGTATTTGGAAATTTCATCAGCTCAGCCCCAGCATCCACCTGGCAGGTCTGCCTTGGAAAGGGTGTTACGCACCTCTATGACTTCAGGTTCTTTTTACATTTGCTTCAAGTCAGTGGGTATTTATTAAGCACCTTCTGTGCTAGATGCTATTACGGTAGCCGTAAGGGAGCTACAATCAATTAGTCAACAAACATCTATTGTCCCTTCAAGCTCAAAGCGACAACTGGATAATTCCTCTCCAATACTCCATGATTGTTTCCCCATTTCAAAGTTTAGGAAAACTGAGGCACATACAGCTAACCTAGTAAATTCAGGACGGACCAAAGCGGATGGGGCAAAGTGGGAGAGGGTGAACATTTATTGAGTACCTACGATGGATGAGGCACTAGACTGAAATCTTTGTCTGATCTCCCTGCACAAGAGTCTAAATTATTTATCTTCACAAAATTCAAGAAAGGCATTATCCCATTTTACAGATGTGGGAACTAAGGCTCAGAATGTTTAAGCAGCCTACTCAAGGTTTCTCTTTCCATTGAATCACACTTCCTCTCTTGATGTTGGCAGGCCAGATGGTATCCCAACAGTCCTCTTCAACCCATGGGAGTGCCTTTGTTTGAAAATATCAAAGCATCAGGTCAACCAGTAGAAAGAGACTACCTTTGGGAGCAAGACAGAATGACGAAAACTAAAGACACAAGGGAAAGATTAGTCTAAAGGACTAATGGACCACATCTACCACAGCCTCCACCAGACTGAGTCCAGTACAACTAGAGGGTACCCCGCTACCACTGCCAATTGCTCTGACAGGGATCACAATAGAGGGACCCAGACTAAGCTGGAGAAAAATGTAGAACAAAATCCTAACTCAGAAAAAAAAAAAAAAAACAGATTTACTGGCCTGACAGAAACTGGAGAAACCCTGAAAATATGGCCCCCAGACACCCTTTTAGCTCAGTGATAAAGTCACTCCCAAAGTTCACTCTTCAGCCAAAGATTAGACAGGTCCATAAAGCAAAATAAGACTAAAGAGGCACACCAGCCCAGGCTCAAGAACAAGAAGGCAGAAGGGAACAGGAAAGCTGGTAATAGGGAACCCAAGGTCGAGAAGGGGGAGTGTTGACGTGTCGTGGGGTTGTTAACCAATGTCACAAAACAATATGTGTACTAATAGTTTAATGAGAAACTAGTTTGTTCTGTAAGCCTTCATCTAAAGCACAATAAAAAAGAAGATTAACTTGCCTTTGCAACTTTCTCTCCCATTACGCAGCCTCCTCTGCCTGTCACCAGCCCTAACCTTAGGCTCCCTCTTAAGTTTCCCAGGCTGGTGTCCTCGTTGCATCAACAACACTCAGGCCCATTCCCCACTTTCTCGAACATTGTCGCTGTCTAGGAGTGCCCTCCTGCTTCTTTCTCTGTAACCAAATCCTCTCCTTCATGGATCAGCTTACATCTTCAGGCCAGTATCTCTTCTGTCTACCATTCACTCATCCGTTTTAAGGGCCATCTCATGCCGGGATGACATTTCCTTCTCTTATGATCTCTCCTACATGGCTAGCAAAAGACCGTACACAAAGCAGGTATGCCAAAAATCTTGGGGAGAGCCCTGGAGTGAAATGTGATGGAAGGGGACAAAATGAGTTGAAATTTCTGAGAATGGGGCAGAAAGGGATGAACTGGAAAATAATGTAACAGAGTACAGCTAAGAAAAATAGCACAGCCCAGATTAACAGAAGTAGGAAGGAAAAAAACAGAATGGAATGGAATAGGATAGAAAAATGTGGGGCAGCAGCATTTGGAACAGATGGTAATAGGGTCGGGACAGAACTGGACAGATTTAAACAGGATGGAACAGAGTATGTGAAGGAACAGGCTAGAAGTCAGAGCAGAATGGAACAGGATAGAACCTACAAGAACAGGATAGAACTGAACAGAGCAGAGTATAACTGACTACAGTAGGCCAGAACAGAATGGAACAGGACTCAACAGACTGGAACAAGATGAAACAGACTAAACAGGTGGGATCAGATTGGAGTGCAGTACAACAGCAGACCTGTAGTCAAGTGATATATAACTGGATAAATTAGGATTCACGCCATTCATTCAACAAATGTTTATCGAGTTCTACACTGTGCTAAATAATAAAAAATACATATATACGCATAGCCTTTGCCCTAATAGACTATGCTGTTTGGTGGAAGGTACAAAAAAAAGGTATTAGTAAGCATGAATAAATACATTATTACAAGCTATGAAGTAGCATGAAAGAATGAACAGGTGGCCATGATTAAGAATAAAGGGATGGAGGTAATAATATTAATCAGTCGAGATCTAAAGGTTAAGGAGGAGCTAGACACTTGAAGAGTCAGGGGAAAGCATTCTGGGCAGAGGGAACAGCATCTACAGAAACCCAGAGGCAAGAAAGTACTTGGCCCATTCATGGAGCTGAAAGATGTTCAGCATAGATTGAGTTCAACAAGGAAGGCCTAGAGTGGCAGGGGAGGAGAGGGAGCGATAGGCAGGGGCCAGACGTCACCGGGCCTGGAGGGAGTTTGGATTTCACTTTAGGTGTGATGAGAAGTCAATAAAGAAGAGAAGAGGATCTACGTTGTGTTTCATACTTCCTCCTTGGTTGGTGTAAAAGAATGAACCAGAGCAGGGAGACCATTTGGGCATCTACTGCAGTCTTCAGGTGCAAGCTGATGATGGCTTGGACAGGAGTAGTAGTAGCCACTAGAGGGAGAGAGATGTAGACGACTGGAGGAATATTCAGAAACTTGGCAGAAAGGATTGGAAAATAGATAGGACATGGCAGAAAGGGAAACCTAGAGGACAATGGCTTGAGTGGCTGGTGGCTGGTGTTTCACTTCCTAAGGTGGGGCTAAAGGAGACATGATTTGGGGAGAAATGCTAAGACTCCGATTCTTGGGTGACACCCATGTAGAGACGTCAAAGGATTTGGATGCATAAGTCTAGAGCTCTGAGAAGGGGCTGATCTGGAGCTATGAATTAGGGAGTTGTCAGCATGTACACGATGCAGGATGCCTTGGGATGGGGTGAGATCATGTACGCAGTAGTGCAAAGCAGAATGTTCTCAAAGTGTGTTCCATGGACGACCTGCACCAGGACTCCTTGGGGTTCTTGTTGAACATGAAGATCTCTGCACTCCCGGGCCCGCTGAAATGGGGTCCCTAGGGATGGAGATCAGGAGTCTGCATTTTCAGTGATTACCTCGGACTGTTGGGTGCTGCCCGGCATTTGCAGGGCACTAGTCTAGGGAGGGAGAGAATAGAGGAGGGCAGAGGCCCTAATCACAGAGCAGTGCCAACATTTGAAGATCAGGGAGGAGAAACCAGCAAAGGAAACAAAGAAAAAGGAGGAAAACCTGGAGAGGGTGGCATCTTGGAGGCCAAGAGAGAAGAAGACATCAGGACCAAGGTGCGATCAGCTGAGCCTACTACTGTTCAGTAAGATGAGCACAGGGGAGTGCCCGTGAGACGTGGCAGTGGGCACACCTCCAGAGGATGATGGTCAGCGGAGTGGGGTGGGATGGGCACAGGGTGGAAGAAAGAAGAGGTCTGAAGACGAAGTGGGGAATGGCTGGGTATTCAAGAATGGACGTCAAGCTAGGCCTGTTATCCAAGGCAATGGGAAATTTGGAGACAGACCTTCAGACATATGTCAGATGTGGTTTGATCCTCTCTGCCACCAGCCCCCCAAGTCCTCTGGCTGAGAAAGTGGGTGTGTTGGCAGATCAGGCTTCTCTGCACACACCAGGACAGCTTACTTGTCCTGCCTCAGCAACCTCAGATGTCACTTTTCTCCTGGACACCACCCTGCTGAGGTCTTCCCGATGCCATCTCTCTCCCTGCCTGCTCTCAGCCTCATCCCCCAGAGCAGTCTGCAGGCTCATGGATACAAGGTGCTAAAGGATACACGTGCTACCTGTGCCTTCAGTAGCAGGAAGGCAACTCCAAGGAATGGGTTACCAAGGGTGCAATTTCGTGCATGCAGTGGGTTGGCAGTTTGGAGAGGCAGGGACTTTCAGGCAAGAGACTCTTTTGGCATTGTACCAACCATCCTGCTCATCTCTATACACCTCAAAAACACAGCTGCCTGGACCACCCAGAGCCCAGAATCTCATTGGGAATAAGGAAATGAAATAAGTGCATTTTAAAAGACACATTCAATTTCATATTAGATATTCCCATGCATAAAACAGAAATTGAAAACCTATTGCTTTCGTAACATGAACCACAAAAATGGAGCCCAATGAGATCTTGGTGGGTCTATCTATTTAAAAAACAGTGGTTTTCCACTAGGGACAAACCCCGGGGTGAGGGTGGGGGATCTTTCAGAATCAAAGTTGGTGAGATGTTTATGTTCTTTAAAAGGTTAAAAAAAACATTTTTAAAAAATTGAGAGGCAGTGACCGGAGTGAGACCCACCCTTCCTTCCCCCAGGTCAGAGCTTGTTGTGGTTGATGGGGGCCATTGCGTAGATTCTGATTCATAGCTAACCCATGTGTTACAGTGTAGAACTGCCCCATAGGGTTTTCTAGGCAGTCATCTTTACAGAGGCAGATCACCAGGTCTTTTTTTCAAGGACCCGTTGGGTGGGCTCGAACCACCAAACTTTCAGTCACCAGCCGAGCACATAACCATTGCACCACCAGCTAGATCCTAGTAAAAGTGGGCTTTCCCACCCAGTGCCCTGCCAGGGGCCACACACACTTTGGAAGATCTGAGGGAAGTTAGGAGCCCCTGCCATCCATCTGGAGCCAGATTCCTGGTGAGGAGCAGCCGGGGAGACGTCACAGACATCCCTGAACCTCTCAAAAAGGATCTGTGGCAGCAGAGAGATTTTCCCCAGGAGAGCAAGTGACAACACAGAGCCTGTTTGTTTTCAATGCAGGAAGGAGCGAGGAACATCTGCTCTAAGAAGCCACTTGAAAGATAATCAGGCGGTGATGTTGGCAAAACAGCTGTGTGGCAGGCGGAGACGAGGGCGCCAGGAGCTGGGAGGGGGGAGGAGTGAGAGGAGGGAAGCAGCTAAGCTGGGAGCAGTCTCCCAGGAACTCTGAAGCTGCCTCAGGAAGCCACCCCCAGCCCAGCCCACGCCCACCAGAGCCTGGAGGGAGTTGACGCTTCTGCCTGGTTGAGACAAACTCACCTGGGGCCCCCTTTGCCCAGAGTCCGGCCATCCTCAGGGAGAAACACTGGATCTAGTCTGAGTCTCCTGCGGAAATCTGAGTTCAACTCAAGTTCCAGGATGGGACTGACAACGCTGAATTTTACCTAGCCCTGTGACCCTGGAAAATAGCTACAGTGAAAGAATCTCTCCCACCCCTTTTTGATCTGGAAACAGCTTACTGCAAGGCACCATCTTTCCCCATGTGACTTAGACAAGAGTCACGGATGCCCCCTACTTTGCCAATGACAAGGCCAGATGCCGAAAAGCCAAAACCAAACCCACTACTGTCCAGTCCATTCTGACTCATAGCGACCCTATAGCACAGAGTAGAACTACCCCATAGGGTTTCCAAGGCTATAAATCTTTACGGAAGCAGATTGCCACATCTTTCTCCCGTGGTGTGTTCAAACCGCTGATGTTTTGCTTAGCAACTGAGTGCTTTAACCACTGCAGCACCAGGACTCCTCGAATTTCCATTCCTTGCCTCATAGATGATTAGCTAGAGGCTTTCGTACTCACCGATCAACTGGAACAAAATGCTTGTCAACCAAACTTCTGTTGACTTTCTCTCCTTCCCCTAGGCCCCTGAACTCTGACCCCCCCTCAGCCTGAGTCAGCACGGGACCCCTCATTAATGACTACCTCCCCACAGAATGGGCTGACCCAAGGTAAAACATCATCTGATCTACTGTTCTGTCATCCCATCCTTTCTCATACCACTTCCTTACACTTCATTCTTCCTAGCCATGTTTTAAAAAAACAGCTGCCATGGAGTCAACTCCAACTCATGGCACCCCACGTGTGTCAGGGTAGAGCTGCGGTGCACAGGGTTTTCAGTGACGGATTTTTCAGAAGTGGATCACCAAGGGTTTCTTCCGGGGCACCTCCAGGTGAACTCAAACCTCCACCCTTTTGGTTAGCAGCCTAGCTCATTAAGTGTTTACTCCTCCTTTCAAAAGAAAACTCCCTTCCACCCAACCTTTGGGACGCTTGCAGATCTCACAGCCGAAGCACTTTCCCTGTTGCAGTACTCCTTCTGCCACACTTATGATAATCCTTTCATATACAGCCTTTCCTTCCCTAAGTCTGGCTTTGTTTTTGTTTGACAGGACTTCAAGGTCCTCTGAAGGCACCTTGCCGCAGTTCCTGAGATTCCACCATAAAAGAATTTCTTCTGAGGACTGATGCCTCAGAAGAATCTGTTTTCTGTCTGCTACTTTCCAACAGGACAAAGGACAAATGGCCCCTCAACAAGCTGGCATAGGGAGCTGAGTTCTGAAGGACTTGGTTTGACAAATTCTATTTTCAGGTCCAGGCTAGAGTGGGAGCCTCCTCAGTCCCAGCCCCTCCTCATTCTCCTTGTCCACCCTCAGACTGGGACAGGGGGATTGCTGGTTACAGGGTGTCCCTGAGGCCTGCAAGGCCCTTGGACAACAACAACAAAAAAAAAAAATATCAACAGGGAGTCAGGGGTTGAGGCCCAAGACAGGGAAACAGCTCACAGGCTAGAAAACATTTCTGCAACTACAGTGTTAAGAAAAGGCACTTTCAGAGTAAACCAAACCAAAACGAAACTTGTGAAACCCATTGGTAAATATCCCCAAACCAAGGTTTAACTGTGTGTTTAAAACCAGCATGACCTCAGAGGCAGGCTATGGTGGGGTGTGGGAGTAGAAGGAGACTGCTCTGCACCCCAGGACCTGGGTCCCAGAACACGGTAGGCGTTGGGGGACCAGCACAGTCTCCAGTGATGACGAGTGCCCTCAGAGGGTGTATGACGAAGACAGATTGCCTTTGTCATTTCCAAGTCAGCACACCACCAGCATTCTCACAGACAGCACTGATGAGGTTGGTTCAAAGTGCGTGCATCTTAGTTTGGCTCCCTCAGAGGTAGAACCCGAGTCAAGGATTTGAGGCAAAGTAGGTTGTTTGAGCAGTGATCCCAGTAAGGGAGTGTGGAATGAGACGGGAAGGGAAGGCAGCTGACACGAGGTACATTAATGAGCAGGTTACTGCTGTGGGTATCCAGGGCTCAAGGCCACTGGGGATGTCTAGGAGACGTCATAGAGTTGTCCCACCCATGGGAAAAGGAAGCTGGGATATTTCTCCACCAACCCCCACCAGGTATGAGTTGAGGGTTGCTCACAAGGGCATGAGCTCCCAGTGCTTCTGAACTGCCCCATATGTGCACCAAGCACCACTACTCTTGGGAACAACAAGTGCTGGAGCGATATGGGTGAGGCACCAACACTTCCTGTTACAGTCTGTGTCTGCATTGGGTTGTGTGAAGTCCTAAGTAAACTCCATAACTTCTGGGCAGTTTCCCTTCTGAGGCATGCGGGAGCACCCAGCTAGCTCCTGCTCTTTTCCCCTCCCACCCACTCTCTACTTGTCCAATGACTACCCTACTCCAAAGCCACATCTAGTCCCACACTCCTCATAGAGCCTCCCTCCATGGATATATCTCAGGCTGTAAGAAAAGAAAGGGGCACTTAATACTCTGGTTTTCAAGCCACCTCCTCTGTGGAATCACAGGACTTCTGGATAATACTTCAAGAACTCCTGGGGGTTAGAGCTACAGCCTCTATCCCCATCTTAACTGGAACAACTCCATTTGCTTCCATTTAAAATATTAAGCTTCCATTGATAATATTTTTTTTAAGGGTTCAGCAGCTTAAAAGTACAGGTCAGATCTACTTCTGCTTCTAGAAAGATGGAATAGTCACACATTTTCCTATTTGTTCAGCTAAGCTCAACTAAAAACTCTGAAGATTATAAGACTGAAAAATGGAAGGCAGACTGTCTAGGGATCTCAGGGATTGAGGGATGACATGATGGTGAGTTCCCTGGATTTCTTCACGTTTTTACATCCCAGACTTGGAGCTGAAGGAGCCAACAACCCAGAAATGCCAAGGGATGTAGACAAGAAAGCCCCAACAAAAGCCTGCTCTCTCTAGCCAAAGGACCAGTAAAGGGTCAGCCTAACAAGACAGAAAATGTTTAAACAATCATGGTTCTTCTCCAGCCAAACATCACAGAAAAAAACTGTGTTTCCATCCCTACTCATGCCAAAAAAACAAACAAAGGGCATTTGCCTTCGAGTCAGTTCCTACTCATGGCAACCTCATGTGTTTCAGAGTAGAACTATGCTCCACAGGGTTGTCAGTGGTAATGACCTTTTGGGTGCAGATCACCAGCCTTTTTTCCGAGTCACCTCTGGGTAGACTCAAACTTCCACTTAATAGTCAAGCACTTAGCCATTTATGCCACCCAGGGACTCTACTCCTTCCAGCAAAGGTCAATGGGCTTAGACCTCCACTTTAGCAGGGCTGTAATGATGTACACCGACATCCCCACCATGGTGATGTCAAGACTTTCACTATTGCCCTGTGGTAACAAGGCCACCCACACTTCAGAGTCAGTGGGGACAGCTGGAACTCCCATCTCCACCCCAACAGTAACGAGGAGTCCTCCATCACATGTCAACAGCTAAAGCCATGTTGAAGGGAATTTTTTTTTTTTTTTACTCTTTGTGAAATAAGTTTATTCTTAACAATGCTTAATGCACCTTATTTTTAAAAAATTTTTATTATGCTTTAAGTGAAAGTTTACAAATCAAGTCAATCTCTCACACAAAAACTTATATACACCTTGCTACATACTCCCAATTGCTCTCTCCCTTATGAGAGAGCCCGCTCCCTCCCTCCACTCTCTCTCTTTTCTTGACGGGAAATTTTTACACTAAATGTATACACTGGAAAAGAAGAAAAGTCTCAAATCAATAGTCTAAGCTTTCACCTCAAGAACCTAGAAAAAGAAGAGCAAAATAAACCCAAAGCCAGCAGAAGGAAGGACATAATAAAGATAGAACTGAAAACAGAACAGAAATATAGAAATCAGTGAAACAAAGAGCTGTTAAAACACACAAAGGAAAAGAGAGAAGACGCAAATTACTAATATTAGAAATGAAAGAGGAGACACCACTACAGACCCTGCAGACACGAAAAGGAAAATAAAGGAATACTATAAGCAAATCTACACATATAAAATTGACAGCTTAGATGAAATGGGCCAATTTCCTGAAAAACACCAAACCAAAAACCAAACCCATTGCATCAAGTTGAATCTGAGTCATAGCAACCCTACAGGACAGGGCAGAACTGCCCAAGAGGGTTTCCAAGGCTGTAATCTTTACGGAAGCAGACTGCCACATCTTTCTCCCATGGAGCCGCTGGTGGGTTTGAACTACTGACCTTTCAGTTAGCAGCCGAGCACTTAACCACTGTATCACTGGGGCTCCTTCTGAAAAACACAAACTACCACAATTTACCTAAAATAAGATGGACAGTTTAAATATCCCTATAGCTATAACCTATTAGCTACTTAAGGAAGCTGAATTCACAATTTTAAAAAAACTCCTGAAAAAGAAGTCTCCTGGCCCATATGGTTTCACTGGCTAACTCCACAAATGTTTAAAGAAGAATTAAAGCCGATTGTATACAATCTCTCCCAGAAAATAGAAGAGGAGGGAACACCTCCCAATTCTTTTCATGAAGCTAGTATTACCCTCATGCCAAGACCAGATGAAGATACAGACTGCTGTCCCTCATGAATGTGATACAAAAATCTCTAACAAAATATTAGCAAATAGAATTTAGCAACATATTAAGAGAAAGTGGGGTTTATTCCAGGGATGCATGGCTGGTTCAACTTTCAAAAATCAAGCAGTGTAATCAGCCATGTTAGCAGGCAAAATAAGGAAAATCACATGATCGTATCATCGATGCACAAAAAAGCATTTGACAAAATTAGTAAAAATTCTCAGAAAAAATAGAAATAGAAAAGGAACTTCCTCAACTTGATAAAAAGCATCTACAAGAAAACCTACAGCTAACGTCATACTTAATACTGAAAACCTGAATTCTTTTCCCCTAAGATCAAGAGCAAGGCAGGGATGTCCTCTCTCACCACTCTTATTTGACACAGTACTGGAAGTTTTCGCCTGTGCAATAACTCAAGAAATGGAAATGAAAAAGCACATAGATCTGAAAAGAAGAAATAAAACTGTCCCTATTTGCAGGTAACATAATTGTCAACATAGAAAATTCCAAGGAATTTACAAAAAAAAAAAAAGCCTAGAACTAACAAGTAATCTTGTATCACAGGATGCAAGGTAAACATGCAAAAATCAGTTGTATTTCTATATACTAGAAATGTACACACAGATGCCAAAATAAAAAATACAAACCATTTACAATTGCTCAAATAAAAGAAATACTTAAGATGTAAATCTAATAAAACGTGCACAGTAAGTATGCTGAAGTCTATATAATGCTGATGAAAGAAACCAAAGATGACCTGAATAAATGGAGAGATGTATTGTGTTTATAGATTGGAAGGCTTAACAAAGTAAAAATATCAATTCTTCCCAAATTGATATACAGTTTTAACGCAATTCCTATCAACATCCCAGGAAGATTTTTGTAGACTTAGACAAATTATTCTAAAATTTGTATGGAAAGGAAAAGAACTGAAATAGCAAAAACAATGTCAAAAAAGAATAAAGTGAAAAGAATCAATTTACCAGATTTCAAGACTTGTAAGTTAGCCGTCATAATCAAGATTGTAGTATTGGAGGAGGGATAGACACATAGATCAATGGAACAGAACAGAGAGCCCAGAAATAGACCCATACAAATATGCCCAACTGATTTTTGAAAAATATGCAAAAGTAGTTCAGTGGAGAAAGGTAGCCTTTTCAACAAATGGTGCTAGAACTGTTGGACATGAATAGGCCAAAAAAAAAAAAAAAAGGACAGAGAGAGAGAGAAGGAGGGAAGAAAATAAAGATGGCATAGAACAAAGAAAGAAAAGTGGAGGAGGAGAAGACTCAAGGGAGAAGCAGGAAAGGAACAAGAAAGAACTGAGGCTGAGTTAAGGGTATAAAGACCAGAGAATGGCAGGAGACAGCCTAAGTCTCATGCCTATACAAACATCAACTCAAAATGGATTACGGACTTTCATGTAAAAGATCATTGAGCTTGTGGTGATGTTGGGCTGTCTGAGTAAAGATGTCCAGTGAGCAGATGGACATGGGAAACTGGGAGCAGAATACGCAGCTTTGGGGATCCTCCTTACCATGGTAACAGCTGGAGCAATGGAGGCAGAATAAGAAAGGTCCGGGCAGACCATGCAGCCTCCTTGGCTGTCCGTGGAGGGAGAAGGGGAAGTTTCTAGTCCTAGACCCTCACCCCTCTAGCAACCATACATCTTCCCATGGCCCCTCCGGGTCCCAAGAGAACAAGGCCTCCACAAGTTCTCATTCTGCAAATGATATTTGCACTGGACTCCAAAGCTGGGCTGTCAGGGTTACTTCCTTGTTCTCTCCTGCTGTTCTCTGGTCTTTACACCCTTACCTTAGCCTCCGTTCTTTCTTGTTCCTTTCCTCCTTCTCCCTCGAGTCTTCTCCTCCTCCTCCACTTTTCTCTCTTTCTTCTATGCCATCTTTATTTTCCCCCTCCTCCCCATCTCTTTTCATTATTTTCTCTCCTCTCTTTCTCTCTTCCTTTTCTCTTACCATCAATTTCTTTTCTCTCCTTTCCTTGTCCTGTGTGTCTCTTTCTGCCTCTCTTCTTATCCTCTCTCCATTCCTCTGCTCTCTCTCTGTCTGTCTCTATGCACACACAAACTCACAAACACACATGAATTTTTCAGAAGCCAAGAACTTAGGGCTCACGGAAAGGGCTCTAGCCGACAGTGTGCGCGTGCCTCCTCGGCCACCATCAGCAGATGATGTATAACAGAAATACATTAGGGGGCTGTCCCGCTGACAACAAGCTAAGGTAATACGTCAAGGTACCAGCCCTGAGATGATGAACATCCTCCATAGATCAGAACACCATCACTCTGATTACACTCCAGCTCTGCGTGTCAGAGAGCCGCAGGGGTGTGATGGACAGTGGAGATCCATCACCACACCGACGGCCCCTTCCCAGCACAAGACTCTTACCAAGCAGATGATTTAGAAGCAGAACCAGGGCCCCTCCAAAGATGCAAACCTAGCAAAAATGGACTCTGCTTTCCATAACGGGAGAAGTTTAGGGAGAGAAACACTTGTAGAGTATAGTTAGTTACAAGGTCAAGGGCTTGGGAATCAGACAGACCTGGGTTCAAATCTTAGCTCTTTCACTTAAACTCTATGTGGCCTTGGGGCAAATTCTTCCCCCTCTCTGAGGCCGTTGACTTGATGTAAAGTGGGGATAATAATACTAAAAAAGCAAAGAAAAACCAAAGTCTTTGCCATCAAGTCAATTCCAACTGATGGTAACCCCATGTGTTACAGAGTAGAACTGCTCCATAAGGTTTTCTTGGCTGGAATCTTTATAGAAGAAGATTGCCAGGCCTTTCTTGCACTGTGCCACTGGGTGGATTTGAACCACCAAACTTTAGGTTAGTAGACAAGAACAAACTGTTTGCACCACCCAGAGACCTGTAATACTAAACCAAACCAAATCAAACCCATTGCTGCCGAGTCAATTCCAACTCATAGTGACCCCATAGGACTGAGTAGGACTGCCCCATAGCGTTTCCAAGGCTGTAATCTTTACGGAAGCAGACTGCCATGTCCTTCTTCCACACCTATAATACTGGCCTCCCAAAATTAAATTGAGGTTCAAATAATGTAATGCAGGTAAAACATGTAGCACACAGCCAGGCTCGGGCTCCTAGGATGACACAATAAGCGCACAACAAGGGCTGTGAGCCCAGCCTCCATCAGGCTGTCCAAGGAGGTTGAGGGAGGCTGGTGGCTTCTGGAACATTTTATTCTCCTCCTCCACCGCCTTTACCTTCACCTCTCTGCTTCCCTCCCTGAGGGCTCCAAGGCCAGAGAGGAGGTCCTGAGCTCATCCATCTTAAGTCAGCTACCCAGTCTGTCTTTCAAGCAGTCTATCCATCAGTCCATGGCTCCATTCACTCTTTATTCAATCATGGAGCACCCACGAAATGCCAGATCCTGTTCTAGACGCTCAGGATAAAGAGTGAATGAAGACAAGAATCTCTGCCTTCAATGGAGCGAGGGAGAATGAAGAAAAACAAGGACACAAGAGAAAGATTAGTCCAGAGGACTAATGACCGCAACTACCACAACCTCCACCAGACTGAGTCCAGTACAACTAGATGATGCCCGGCTACCACCACCGGCTGCCCCAACAGGGATCACAATACAGGGTCCTGGACAGAACTGGAGAAAAATGTAGAACACAATTCAAACTCACAAAAAAAAACCCAGACTTACTGGTCTGACACGGACTGGAGAAACCCTGAGAATATAGCCCCTGGACCCGCATTTAACTCAGTACTGAAGTCACTCCTGAGGTTCACCCTTCAGCCAAAGTTTAGACAGGCCCGTAAAACAAACAAGAATGCACACAGCTCAACCATGTATACAAGACTAAATGGGCACACCAGCCCAGGGGCAAGGACAAGAAGACAAGAGAGGAGAGGAAAGCTGGATGAATGGAAATGTGGAACCCAAGGTCAAGAAGGGGAGAACGTTGACGTATCGTGGGGTTGACTACCAATGTCACAAAACAATGTGTGTTAATTGTTTAATGAGAAACTAATTTGCTCTGTAAACCTTCATCTAAAGCACACACGCACAAAAAGAAAAGATTACAGACAAGAAAAAAAAAAGAATACTACCTTCATGTGCTGACTTGTATCTGGAAATTATTCAGTCCCTCCATCAGTCAGTCGGTCCATCTGTCCTCAGGCTACTGCCCTGCCCAAGGGCACTAAGAGCCCAGCCTTGATCCAAATAGACTGTGATTTGGACTGTGACTTTGACTTGAGGTTAAAAGAGAATCACATCATGACAGCTATTGAAGGGCCCATAGCTGTTCCCTCATCTGACCCCAAGGAGCTGCAGCCCAAAGGCTGACAGCGTGTTGCCTAAGGTCAAGCAGGGATCAATCACGGGGCTGAGTCCAGACGGGAATTAAACACAGTCCCAGAAATTTAGAGCTTAACTGCAGCTCTTAAGGAGCACCTAGTCCGCCCCATCATCTTACAGGTCAGGGAGCCAAGTGGTGCCTGCCCTTAAGAAAATCCAGCCTCCCCAAGGAGAGACAGCACAGAGACGTGGAAGACTGGACCAACATAAGGCTCACATAATGGAAAAACCAAACCCATTGCTGTGCGGTCCATTCCAACTCAAAGCGACCCTATAAGACAGAGTAGAACTGCCTCATAGGGTTTCCAAGGAGTGACTGATAGATTCGAACTGCTGACCATTTGGTTAGCAGCCAACGCTTAACCACTGCGCCACCAGGGCTCTAATACTCACATGGGATATCCAGTTTCATCCTCACACAGCCCTGAGAGTTAAGCATTATTATCCTATTTTAAAACAGGTGAGAGGACTGAGGGCAAGAGGTTAAGTAACAGAGCATGTTAATTATGGCTCTCCTCCTCAGCTACGCATAGCAAAATAGAAAATCAAGATTCATTACACACACACACATGCACGCACACATATAGCTTGGACTTTTTTTTTTTTTTTTTAATTTTAACATCCTATCATAAGCACAGATCCCTGGGTGATACAAACAGTTTGCGTTGTACTACTAACCTAAAGGTTGTAGGCTCGAACACAGCCAGTGGCATCACGATAGAAAGGCCTGGCCATCTGCTTCCATAAAGATTACAGCCAAGAAAATCTTATGGAGCAATCCTGCTCTTTAACATATGGAGTTGCCATAAGTTGGAATTGACTTGGTAGCAACGGGTTTATTTATTTAGTCATACACATATTCCCATGTTATTATTAGTATTTTTTGAATATACACTTTTAAAATGTGTTCTACAAAATAAGTATCCTATATTTTACTTATCAATCCTTTGTTGTTGCATGTCTCAGTTATTTCCAATATTTAGGTCTCATAAATAATGTTGTGATGAACATCCTAATTCCATCTCCAGTATCTTCTTAGGATGGATTCCTGGAAGTAAAAGTATTGAGTTGAAAGATATGAAGTGTTAAAGTTCTTCCAGACGTGTTGTGTCAATTTATGTTCCCATTTCATCATATGATCTCTAACATGTATTATTATTAATATTATTATCACTCTCGCCAGCCGAACAGGTGAAAATGGGATCACATTGTTTTGTTTTGCATTTCTTTGGCTACCGGTGAGACTAAATATTTGTTTGGTATGTCTTTAGCTATTTGTATGTCTTATTTTGTGAATGTTCTTTACCAATTTTTCTGCTGGAATTTTAGTCTTTTCCTTTAGACTTCATAAGAGCTCTTCTGATATTAAGGCTATTAAACTTTTGTTGTACCTGTTGCAAGTATTTTTCCCAATTCGCCATTTGCTTTTTTATTTTTGTAGTTTCTTTCTTTTTTTTTTTTTTTTTTGACATTTGGAAGTTTCGTATGAGCAATTCTAGTGACAACTTCCTTTGTGATTTCTTCCATTGCTTTTAGGCTTAGATGGGTGTTACCCACTCTAAAATCATTCAAATATTCACTTAGAATTTCTTCTACTGTTGTGGAGTTCCTTCGGCTTAATACTATAATTTATCTGGAATTTATTTGGGGAAAAGATAAAAATCTAAAGTGATTGTCTTCCAAATAGTCAATTTTTTCAGGACCGTTTGTTAAATACGCCAACACTCCCCCCTGATTTGTAATGGCTCTTTTTATCTCATGTATCTTTTATATACATAGCAAGGCCGGTTGTAGAGTGTGCCATTGATGTTGATTGGTTCTTGAGCCAAGTACCATGCTGTGCAGTTCCTGTAGCTTTAAAATACATTTTAATATATGTTACAGCAAATACCACCTTCTTGTTCTTTCAAAAATTTCTTCACTATTTTTAACTTGTTATTTTCTGGGTTTGTTTTAGAGTTGTTACGTCACATTATCAAGAGTTTCCACTGAGATTTTGATTAGATTTTGGCTACCTCTATGTATTAATTCAAGGAAAGTCAACATCTTTTATTGTTCCTGTTTCCTAACCAGGGGTACGTTATGTTTCTCCACTTACTCAAATCTTCTTTTTACAAATGTTTTCAAACCTTCTCTTACACAAAACTAATAAAGTTTTGTGGCTTTCTTCACATAAGTCCCACACAATTCTCACTGAGAATCATTCAGAGACAGGTTGGGTTTTGTTTGCATCTATCTTCAGGCTGGTTACTGTGGTATATAAGAAAGTTACTGATTTTTCTATATTTATCTTGCGTATCAGAGAGGAAACTATATCCACCAGCAAGATTCCCCACAATTGCTCACAAGAAAGGCAGTCAGAGGGAAAGAATGTCTACGTTCCCCAGGGACAACCAGGGGCCACAGGGATGCCTGCTCTTCCAGCCATTCTCACGTGTCGGCCACAGGACGGTGGGGTTCATGAGATGAAGGACAAAGTAAAGATGGGAGAGGTGACAGCGAGAGAACTATCTGAGTGGGAGGAGCAGGACAGGGTTTGAGCCTCCACCATGAGTGGTTAGTTTTGGCGAAAGAGGAAAAAAAAAGTCTAGAGAGGATTTCTGGAAAAGATCTGTGTGGTGGGATGACCAAAACCTCTGAGCATGTGCAAGCCCTTTTAAGAAAGGCTACAGCCACGTTCCACGTTATTCTTCAAGGTTTCAGGTGTCAAACTTAGTTTCCTTTTAATACAACTCTACACAGAGACTGAGCCATAGAGGACCCTGAGATTTTTAGGGTTACCATTCATTTGGCCACTTTACCAAACTCTACTACAAATTCTAAGAATTTCTCTATTGAGTCTCCTCGTTTTCTAGACACACAATTATGAACCTAAAACCAATCACGTTTTCCTCTTGTGTTCAGTAGTCAAGGTGTTTTGTTTCTACTGTGTGACATTTTGCGCTGGCTAAAAGTTCCAGAAAAAGAAAAAAAAAATGTTTAAGGAAATGTGGTTGGTAGAGGAGATCTTTGTCTTATTTCTACATTAAGGTTGTCTTTATCAGGTTAGGGAAATAGCTTCTATCCCAAGTTGTCTTAGTTTCTTTTGTGCACTTGTGTAGTTTTTTTCCTCAAGAATAGAGAGATGAATTTCAGTGGTCATTTCAGCTGGAAGGTGGGAGAAGGGATGTCCATGACAACTGCTGCCATCCCCACTCTGAATTGGCACGTTACAGACTAAGCCTGTGAGGGGTTCTGATGCATGTGAAGAACAAGCTCACAGCCACCCACGGCAGACTAGAGACCGTGGGGGCAAGTGGACCCCAGACAACTGCCCCTTTCTCTCTCTGCAAAAGCAGGAACAGACATCTGGAAAGGCAGTTGATTTTTTCATTAACCCTGGGAAGTTGGTTGTTCTGTGACATTTTCACTTGAAGGAATCCAGATATTTATGCCAAGTATTTTTGGCAAGAAGTAGCCAAAGCTCTGGAAATGGTGAAGTCGATGCCACTGGCCTTTCTCCACTCT
The DNA here is from genome assembly GCF_024166365.1 of Elephas maximus indicus. Taxonomy (NCBI): domain Eukaryota; kingdom Metazoa; phylum Chordata; class Mammalia; order Proboscidea; family Elephantidae; genus Elephas; species Elephas maximus. The sequence goes on along the minus strand of NC_064831.1, from coordinate 59,812,587 downwards.
TCATGATCCTCTATTTCATTCCTTTTCTCTTCCCCTTTTTTCTCTTACCTCTCTCCATCTTTCTCCTCCACCCCTTTCTTTTCTTTTCATCTTCCCTCTCCTATCTCCTCCTCTCTCCCTTCCTCTCGTCTTTCCTCCCCTAGTCTCCCTTTAACTCCATCACTTCTCTGTCCATTTCCTTTTCCTCTCTTTTCTACTTCTTGTCTTTCTTCCTTTAGCATTCTCTCCTTTTCCTCTTCTTCTCTCTCCTCTCTTTACCTCTTCCTCCTTTTTCACTCACAGTTCATTCATCTCTCTCCAATTAAAAAAGAGAGAGAAAATTATTTGATAATCCTGGTATTATCCAAGGTCAAAAGAGGCCAAGGTTATTTTTGCACTCACTCAAAGAGCAGAGTCCATGTCACTTGTCAAAGCTGGCAGTAAACCTACTGAGAGCTGCTGCCCTCTGAACATTTTATGTTCAACTGACAAAAAACAAAACAGTGAAGTGCAGAAAGGCCCTGCAGCAGGTTCTTTCACAACCTTCTGCACAGAAACTGGCGTTCAGCCCTACCCCCGCAGCCCCCTCACATGCCAATTGCTCGCTCTCTCTCTCTCTCACACACACACACACACACACACACACACTCCAGTATACCTGGCCTGGAGACCTCTCCCGAGCCTCTGAATATGCCCAGGCCTTCAATCCCTCACTTCTGCTCCTCCTACCATCCTTGGCCTACTCCCCTCTCTTCTTTACCAACCCTCCCCATCCTCCCAGGCCCAGCTCAAGTTCTGCCTCTTCCAAGAAGCCTTCCCTGACCACCCCAGCTCTCAGGACTTTTCCTTTAATGCTGAGAACAAATAAAAACATAAGCTCTCTGTCTTAGTTATCTACTGCTGCCATAGCAGAAACACCACCTGTGGACAGCTTTCACAAACAGAAATTAATTTTTTCACAGTTTAGGGAGCGAGCGAGAAGTCTGAATTCAGGGTGCTGGCTCCAGGCGGAGGCTTTCTCTGTCTGTCGGCTCTCAAGGAAAATCCTTGTCTCTTCTGAGTTTCTTCTCTTGTACCATTTTCGTGTGGCTCAGCATTTTCTTCCCCCATCTCTGCTTGCTCGTCTGTGTTTAATTTTTTATATCTCAAAAGAGATTGACTCAAGATACACCCTTATACCTTATCCTGTCTCATTAACATAAAAAGATAACCCATTCCCAAGTGGGATTAGAACCACAGACAAAGAGGTTAGGATTTATAACACATATTTTAGGGGGACACGGCTCAATCCATAACACTCTCTGACCAGGAAATCATATATTCCATCCCTTCCCGTTATTCCTCAAGTAGAGTATAAGCTTCTCAAAGTCAGGAATCACACCTTAGCCTTCTTTGTATTCCCTAAAGTATCCGCTGAACGCATAGTAAGCACTTGAAAAGGACCTGGATGAATCAATGAATGAATGAATGACCTAATGAATGGGCTGGCTGAATAAATTGCGTGTGAATAAATGAGTGATGCTGCAGGTGAATGAAAGAATGAATGGATGAATGAATGTAAGCTGTCAGTTTAATAACTGAGGCTAGGTAAGAGACATCCATGTTTCTACGTTTAATGCCGGGAAAATCTGAAATGAAGGTGAGGGCCGAGGCTGAGGTTGAGCAGCGTCTGGTGGAGAGCAAAGGGCACTGGATTTAGGATGAGAAGACCTGAGTTAAGTCTTACACGTGACTCTCATGTGTTGTCTCAGGGGTTCCTGGCTGCCTTCCTCTGAAGTCAAATGAGACCAAGGATGTGAAAGTATTAGGCAAACTCTGAAGAGTTATACATCTGCCATATTGTTCGTTTTCATCTTTGCGACCAAAGGAAGTCCGTAGTGGCCCCAGGCTTGTCATCTGTGTGTGTCCAGGGGACCAAGGCCTTATGGCTGACCAGGAGAGCCCACATCTAACCCTGGTGTTGCCTGTGTCATGATGGACAGCAGCTCTGCCTCTCTGCGCCTTGACTTCTCTGTGAATCTCAGACACTCAGGACAAGGACAAACACACAGGATCCACAGAGTGCCCAGGTTGACCAGGAGCTGAACTCAGGAATGCCTGCAGGCTTGTAAGTTGTAGGCAGAAAATGCTGGCTTTTCACCTCCAAGCAGAACCCACAGTGGAAATGTTGGGTGCCAGCTGGGCCCAGCCCTTTGCTCTCTCTCACACCCCATCTTGGACCCATGGAACTTTCACCACCTGCATTTTGCTGAAATACACACATAAACATTCTTTTGAAACAGTGTATTAGGCAGAGGAAACGGAAACCTTAGGGCCTGATTCACATTTACCAATACTCAGAAAGTCCCCAACGCAGCCTCCACCAAGGGCACCCGCCCACCATCCCGCTGTCCCAGGTGCCTCGTGATGGACGTCCCAATTTGCTGAACATGGTGGCCATGTGGAAGGCACAGCCAGGTGGGGCTCTCTGGGGACAGCCCCCTCAGCACAGCCATGAAGATCCATGGGTCACTAGAGCCTTGGACCCCAGATGTTGGCTAGACCAGAGGTTTTCAAGTATCTTTTTAACCAATGGAAACTTTTCTTCAATAAATCAAAAGCAAAAAAAAAGAATCAAGCCCATTCTGATGCTTTTATGAAACTCCAGTTGTTAGAGAAGATATAAGTAGAGTGACCTCCAGTTGAGTGGGGATGAAGTCTTGAATCCTCGCCAACACACATGAACACACCCACTTGGAGGCAAATGTGCCACCTCTCGAAGGCCCCTGAAACACTTCTAGAACAACACCAGACACAGGCCTCTTTTTAAGGGTAAGTAAACTGAGGTCCAAAGGGAAGACAACACGTGGCCAGTGTCAAACAGCTTATTACTAGCACATGCGTGGCTGGAATTCTGACTCTGTCTGCCATACCAAGAACCCTACACAGAGGCAGGAGATCTGTGTTCATGAGAACTGATTTCTAAGCCATAGTGAGGTGATAAAGAAAACAACAAGAGGTGTCATTAATAGCCTTTGAGGACAGTGTGCTCTTGCCCCAATGCCTTGATCCTAATCTCTACATTAGTGAGATGCTTTAGTATTTTGAGTTACTCGTGTAATCCACAGGAGCACTGGTATGAAAGTGAGAGCCCTAGTTCCAGATTCCATTCTGCCTCTCCCCTGCCAGGAGACCTTGGGCCATGACTGTCTGACTTGGGCTTGACTCATGATCTCTGGCATCCCTTACAGGTTCAGTACTCCACATACCAGTAATGAGGTGAAGCTTTATTTCTTACAGATGGTACCAGGGTTCCTCTAAGAATGAAACTGTCTGTATTTGGAAGATACCTTGAAGAGTAAAAGAGCTCTGATGGCTCAGTGGGTGACAACATTCAGCTGCTAAGTGAAAGGTCAGCAGTTTGAACCCACCAGCCACTTCACGGAGAAAGATGTGGCAGCCTGCTTCCATAAAAATTTGTAGCCTTGGAAACCCAATGGGGCAATTCTACCCTGTCTGTAGGGTCACTGTAAGTTGGAACCAACTCTAAGGCAAGGGGTTTGACCTTGAAGAGTAGATGTTGAGGTCTGAAGACATGGTGGGGTGCCAGATCCAAGGCTATGGGGGCCAAGGCCAACCTGCTCTGCAGGAAATGAAATAGGAAAAGGGAGAAGAGAGGATTGAAGAAGGGGGAAATTGGGGAGCAGGAAGATGATGCAAAGCTATAGCTACAGGGAGTGAAAGACAAGAGAAAAACATCTGATGGTGGGTGGCCAGAAGGACATGTGATGAATGGGAAAGCCTGATGTGCAATTTGAAGTTGTTTGCATTACTGTGATGTAAACCCTTCCTTCTTCCCCACCCCCGCCCCACCCCGTGTCTTCAAATAAATCTGCCTAACCCACAAAGTGTTTGTGCCAGCGGGTTGGTTTATGGAAATGAGAAGAGGCTGAGCTTCCCTCTGGGTCCATGTGGTGTGAGATGAAGACAGTATGTGTGAAAGCCAGAGCTGGAGGCAGCAGAAGCCCATAGAACGGGGTTCTCCAAGAGAGTTTCAAATGGCAGGAGTTCCTGGATCTCCATGAATGGAGAAATTTGGGGTATGAGCCAATCTTACCTGGATCTTAAAGGGGGAGGGAAGACCCCAGATGACACACAAATCACATATGATTTCAATCATACGAAATATTTATGTTATTCCTACTAGGTATCCAACCATGAGCTATAGTCTGTGGGAACTCAAGGAAGCAGGAGGGAGTCAAATTTTGGTGTGACTAAGCAGGGCCTTGGGAGCCTGTTAAAGATGGAGGTTTCTAGGCCACATGCTGAAGATCTGTCTCAATGCGTCTTTGACAAACACTGGGATGAGGTGGTGGCATGATCCCAGCCTTCAAAATGCTTACAGTACCACTGACTTCTTTGCTACAGGATTCATCTGCAGGCCTCAGTCACCCTCTGGTCACTGCCAGTTCCTGTTGGTCAAGAGCCCCCGAGGCCCAGCATAGAGCAACCAATCACAGCTGAGAGCCAAGAGTCTTTGCCTTGGATCTATTCCTGACAGCCAGCATCATTGATGTTGGCCCCAAAGTTGTCTCTGCTAATGCCACCCCTTGGGAACAGTGCCCCTCCTGCATGGAAAGACTTGCTAGCTTAAGTGCTAAGCCCTGTGGTACATTCCTGCCCTCACATTCCCCCGACTCCAAGCCCAGCATTCTGGTCTCCACGGTCTGCTTTACCAGGACCTGACTGCTTTCCTACTGGACCTGTGATTTGACCTGTCACTCTGGACATGACCTTGACCAGCCTGCATTACAGCCTTTCCTCTAGCGCTTCCCTTAGACACGATTTAGTCCGGGGAAATAGGACAAACACTGTTAGGAGACAGAAAGAAGGATTCTCCAAGACAGCCAGGCATATAGCACGGGATGCTGCGGGATAGAGACTGAAGAGTCAAGAGGCAACCCAGACAGTCAGCCCGGTGAGAGGGGGAGAGTGCTACGGGCTGGGTTGTTTCTGAGAAGAGCTTACAATGGACTCAGACTTTCAATCAGTCATTCATTCAACAAATATATGTTGACTCCTTTCAGTATAGACATAAGCAGAAATGAGCTCAACCCTTTTTCTTAAGGACCACACCATCTTAGTGGGGTGTGGGATTGTCAACCTTGAAGGCTGACAAGATGTTGAGCAGTAGAAAGAAGTAGAAGGGCATTCCAAGCAGGGGGAACAGTTTGAACAAGACAGTGGAAGCTAAAGGTAGGCTAAAGAGGCCCTGGGTTGACCAATCTGAGTGGAACAGAAGTTTATGGGAATTGGCCAGGGCATAGTGCTGGAGCTATAAAGGTGAATAAGCTGCAATCCTTGCCCTCAGTCACTAGAACCTATATTATAATTCTAGAAGGTATGCAGGAGCCACATGGTAGACAAGTCCTCTCCTACAGCATTTCAGGCATATTAAGCAAGCGTGAGCTACAGACTTCTCTCGTTTCCAGCAAAGGGACAGGATGAGGTCTGCTGTTGCTTTGAAGATAACCGGTAGGGGCCGGCTCCAGCCACTTGACAAGAGACAAAATTTAGTTTGGTGAGATAACCTCCAGGCGCCATAATTAAGTCTCTGGGCTCTGCCTGGGGGGCCAAAGCTTCAATGAAAACACTCTGAGAAAAACAAATAGCAGGAATGGCGCTCTTGGAGACATTCAAACCTAAACACGTGAGCAAACACAAAGCACCTGGGAAGGCAGGGTGGGGTGTCATGCCATTACGGACCCCATCTCTTGTAAAAAAGACTGAACACTAAAAATTCCTTCCCACTCACCAAAGAAAGTGATTGGAGGAGTGCCATGGAAAGGTGAGGGCATCCCGTGTACCAAATCCTGAGTCAACATCTATTAGATCCATTCAATCCTCAAGACAACCCACAGGAGACACAGTACTTTCTCTTTTTCAGATCAAGGAACTGAAATTCCAAGAGTATAAGTGCCTCGCCCAAGGACACATTGGATTCCAACACACTGTTTTCAGCTGACGTCAAGTCAGCCACCGGCACCAGGTGCACGACCAAATGAAATGCTGCCTGGCCGTGGTGATCCATAGGATTCTCACCAACTAATTTTCAGAAGTAGATGGCCAGTCCTTTCTTCCTAGCCTGTCTTGATCTGGAAGCTCTGCTAAAACTTTTTCGGCGTCATAGCAACCCATGAGCCTCCACTGATGGATGGGTGGCATCTGTGTGTGAGTTGCATTAGCTGGGAATTGAACCCAAGTTTCCCACATGAAAGGCAAGAATTCTACCACTGAATCATCAATGCCTCACAAATTTCAGCATAAGGTTGCTTAAATTCAAAGCCAGTTTCATTACTTTCTATCTGTGTTTTTGGAGTTCTCCAAACATGAATCAACCTCTCCCTCTCCATCCAAGAATCATGAAGCTTCAGATATCTCCTGGATCTAAAGTCCTCTGCAAGCAATACACTTAATTAAAGGTAAAGGTTGAGCCTGCCTAGGTTTGTGTTCAAGATCCCCGTTGGGAAGTGAATGTTAAAGGCAATAATCGGTGCTCAAGAATTTGTGAAAGTTTTTATTGACGTTTATCAAGGTTGTGCCAATTAGCAACCAAGCCCATGCTAGGCTTGTCACAAGATTTAAATGAAGTCCAAGACAATGTTCCTATTGGCCTAGTTGGGAGACAGGACATAGAAAGAGAACAACACATGATAGTTTTTAACCAGGCATAAAGAAACTTACCCCCACCATGACGTGACACTGGGCAAGTTTTTTAATCTCTCAGAGACCTCGTTTCCTCACCTGCAAAATGGATCAAAGGTACTATCTTATTATTGGGTTATTAAGAGGATTACACGAGGCAGTGGAGATAAACTTTTTAGCACAGAGCCAGCAGAACAAGTTTCCAGTAACTACTAGCTGATATCATTGTAGCTGAGAACTAATATTGACTAAACAGCTCCTATGAGTCTATCTCCATTTAAGATAACTTTCAATCCTCAATCTAGTTCTCTATTATTATCCTGGCTTTCTAGATGAGAAAACTGACCTTTGGGGACCTATCACACAGTTATTCACTAGCAAAGTAGAGATTCAGAACTCTGTCTGCTTGATATCAGGATATCAGGACAGATAAGACCAGATAAAATCGACAGGCACGTATCTCATTAGCATGGTTGAGACGCTAAGATTGCCAGGATTTCCAGACCAAAACCAAAAAACTAAACCCATTGCCATCCAGTCAATTCCAACTCGTAGCAACCCTATATGACAGAGTAGAACTGCCCCAAAGGGTTTCCAAGGAGTGGCTGGTGGATTCGAACTGCCAACCTTTTGGTCAACAGTCGAGCTCTTAACCACTGTGCCACCAAGGCTGTACAATGAACTCTCTGCAACGATGGAAATGGTCTAACCTGCGTTGGCCAACACGGCAGCCACTAGTCACGTGTATCTCTTGAGAACTTGAAATGTGGCTAGCGTGACTGAAGAACCGAGTTTTTAATTTTACTTAATTTTAGTTCACTTAAATTTAAATAGCTACCTGTGGCTAGCGGCTACCATATGGGACTGCACAAGTCTAGCCTATAGAGCCCAGGCACCCCTCTAATCTTGTACATAAGCCCTCTCCCCAACCTTTCCCGTGTCTCCCTGTTGATGGCTCACTTGCTCAGGTCTCCCTGGCCCTGGACTGCTGACTCATATCCCATCCCAATCCCTGTCTCTGGATCTTTGGGTTTTTGTGACACTTCTTGTCCCTCCCCCACCCAACTCTTCCTCCTGTGAGTGGCCTTTGGCTTTCTCTGTGCTCCTGTCTTCTATCCCATCTGGTGAAAACTCCCCAAACCAGACCCAGGACCCTAAGAATTTTCATCCCTAACTAAAAAAGAAAAAAATCTACCACTACCCCAGGGCCAGGTCCTGATACCCTGGCAGGGTGTGTATGGGTGTGTGTGTGTGGTGTGTGCATAAAGGAGGGGATGTAACAAAGGGACAGAATATTCGAAATTGACACAACCAAGAAATTCCATGATATATGATTGTTTCCATAAAGAAATACAAAAAGAGTAAGTTAAGACCCCACAGAAAATGGGGAGACCTGATACAATCTGGAGAGGTTTGCCTCACAATACCACAGAGGGACAAGGGGCAGCACAATGCTGAGAAGAATTACAGCTACTCACAGGGGAGTAAGCATTCAAGCCTGAGGTGCTCCGGGGCTCAGAGAAGAGAGGGGCCCCTCTGGGCTAGAATCCGGGATGTTCTCCGGAGAAGGCGGAGGCTCCATCCTGCTCCACCCTGCTGTGTCCAGGGGCTTGTCCTCCACCTTCACACAGGGTTTAGCAAAGTAGCGCAGCAGCAGAAGAAGGAGGGCAGGAGAAAAGAGCAGGGGCTTCTATGCCTCTGGCTCCCTCCTGCCAGGCTGAGTGTTGGCAGTGCTTAAGTTCTTCTACTGTAGGCCATGGCTCCCAGCAGGCAGACCTGCCTCACAGCTATGATTCTCTCGTGGTTCTGGTAAAGCTCATTCCCCTGGTCCCTTCAGGCCTAGGGACAGTAGCAGCTCCCCGGGTGCTGAAGTGTATTGTTGGTCACCCTGTACCCAAGCTATTGCCTTATAAAATACTGCCTTCCTTAGACTGGAGTCCCTAGAAGGTACAAACTTTTAAAGCACTCAGCTGCTAATCAAAAGGTTGGAGGTTCAAGTCCACCCACAGATGCCTCAGAAGAAAGGCTTGGAGGTCTACTTCTAAAAAATAAGCTATTGAAAACCTTACGGAGCACAGTTCTACTCTAAAACACATGGGTCACCATGAGTCATAGTCGACCCAACAGCAACCAACCAACTGGTTTACCTTAGCTCTCTTCACTTACCCTTCCGGAAGTTTCACCTATTTCTTGACTAATTGTTGTTGTTGTTAGGTGCCGTCCAGTCAGTTCTGACTCATAGTGATCCTGTGTGCAACAGAATGAAACACTGCCTGGTCCTGTGCCGTCCTCACAATCACTGTTATGCTTGAGCCCATTGTTGTAGCCACTGTGTCAGTCCATCTCATTGAGGGTCTTCCTCTTTTTTGCTGACCCTCTACTTTACCAACTATGATGCTCTTATCCAGGGACTGGTCCCTCCTGATAATATGTCCAAAGTATGTAAAACAAAGTCTTGCCAACCTTGTTTCTAAGGAGCATTCTGGCTGTACTTCCAAGACAGATTTGTTGATTCTTCTGGCAGTCCATGGTATATTCGATAGTATTTGCCAACACCATAATTAAAAGGCACCGATTCTTCTTTGGTCTTCCTTATTCTTTGTCAAGCTTTCACGTGTATATGAGGAGATTGAACACACCATGGCTTGACTAATATGAGGATCAATGAGGCATCTTGAGGGATGAGCAGGACTGAGACAGACAGAGAAGAGAGAAGCAGCAAAGCAGAAGAACATCAAGGGTTAGAGAAGCAGGGATAAAGAGTTTAGCCCTTAGTGCAGTGAAACCAGCTCCTCCTGGAGAGGAGGCTGTGGGTAAGTGGGGAGCTGGTGATGCAGCTTGGGCCAGGTTGTGGGGGCCTTGATCTCTAGGCGAGGAGTTGGAACTACTAGAGTAGGAAGCCAGTGGACCTATGTCAAACTAGGACAAGACCCCGTTTCAGGACCATAGGTTACTAGGGCCTCCCTTGAGTTGAAATTTTCTGTGGTACCAACCATGGCTATCACATACACAACTGCTTTTTGAATACACACTACAGTACTGGCAAACAAATAAAACCACACTTGAATAGAATTCCACGCTGGCTTCCATGACAATCAAGTGAGTAAAATTCCATTAATATTCAAGTACTTCTCTTCTGTATGCCATTGATGCCAATGACCTATGGAGTAATAAATACATAATTCTGCCGGTTAGATAGGAACATGAAAACACTGCTTCTTAATACCTTATCAGGTAAGCAAATGCAAGGGCATGGTACATAAGTGTAGATACACCACAGCTGTCCCTGTGCTCGTTGATTTTGCCTTGTATGATTCAGACCTTTTCTATTTTTGGAAAAAAAAATACATTTCTAAAGTGTTTTTTATTCCAGAGGCCATTTGACTAGAGTACGGCTTGCTTGCAATGCTATATGCAATGAGATTGGGGCTATTCCTTGCAATACAATGCCTGTGAAAGCATATTGACCTCTATCGCCTTTATAGCCAGGAGAATGTGGGTGCCTTGGCTGGTATTTGCAAAGACCGAGAGCTGTCAGAGCAGCTGCTGCTCCCTTAGCGGAAGGGATGCAGGATTCTTTATTAGAATCATGCATGGATACATATAGAGCTATGCTAATATCTTAAAAGATAAATGAAAAATTCTGACTATAGTTCTCAAAGAAAAAAAAGACTGTCTTGGCCGAAATTTTGCCAAGATACCATGTGTCTTAGTTATCCAGTGCTGCTATAACAGAAATACCACAAAGTAGTTGGATTTAACAAAGAGAAATTTATTCTCTCACAGTTTAGGAGGCTAGAAGTCCAAATTCAGGGTGCCATCTCCAGGGGAAGGCTTTGTCTCTCTGTTGATTGTAGAGGAAGGTCCTTGTTCTCAATCTTCCCCAGTCTAGGAGCATCTCCGCCCAGGGATCCCAGGTCCAAAGGACATGCTCCACTCCCAGCTCTGCTTTCTTGGTGGTAGAAGATCCCTTTCCTCTCTGCTAGAGTCTCTCTTTTATATCTCAAAAGAGACTGACTCAAGATACAATCTACTCCTGTAAATTGAGTCCTGCCTCATTAACCTAATTGCCTTTAATCCTGCTTCAGTAATATCACAGAGGTAGGATTTACAACACATAGGGTAATCACACCAGATCACAAAATGGTGGACAACCGCACCATACAGGGAATTGTGGACTAGCCAAGTTGATACATATATTTGGGGAACACAATTCAATCTTTTGCTTTCACCGTGAAAACAAGAAGATTATTGCATCATCTGCTTCCACCCATTGATTTGCTGAGTTTCAGGATGACTATATTCTGATCTTCTTTTAGGAGAAATTTTCATATCTTTTAATGATTTTGTATCACTTATCCTTTTTCTACCCCACACGTCCCTGGATAGTACAAACGGTTTGTGCTCAACTACTAATGCCGGAGATCTAGTGACAGAATTATGCGACAACGACTTATTCTTTGCAAATACCTTTTTTCAACAACATAAATGGTGACTATACACGTGGACCTCACCCAGGTGGAAAACACGGGAATCAAATCAACTACATCTGCAGAAAGAGACAATGGAAATGCTCAACATCAGTCAGAACAAGGCCAGGGGCCCACTGGGGAACAGACCATCAATTACTAATATGCAAGTTCAAGTTGAAGCTGAAGAAAATTAAAACAAGTACCTGCAAGCCAGAAATCAATCTTGAGTATATCCCACCTGAATTTGGAGACCATCTGAAAAATAGATTTGACACATTGAACACTAATGACTGAAGACCAGACGAGTTGTGGGATGACATCGAGGACATCATACATGAAGAAAGAAAAAGGTCATTAAAAAGACAGGAAAGAAAGAAAAGACCAAAATGAATGTCAGAAGAGACTCTGAAACTTGCTCTTGAATGTACAGTAGCTAAAGCAAATGGAAGAAACGATGAAGTAAAAGAGCTGAAAGGAAGATTTCAAAGGGCAACTAGAGAAGACAAAATAAAGTATTAGAATGAAATGTGCAAAGACCTGGAGTTAGAAAATCAAAAGGGAAGAACGCACTTGGCATTTCTCAAGCTGAGAGAATGAGCTGCAATAATGAAGGATTCTATGGGCAAAATACTGAACGATGCAGGAAGCATCAAAAGAACGTGGAAGGAATACACAGAGTCACTGTACCAAAAAGAACTGGCCGGCTTCCGACTATTTCAGGAGGTAGCATATGATCAAGAACCAACGGTACTGAAGGAAGAAGTCCAAGCTACACTGAAGGCACTGGCAAAAAACAAGGCTCCAGGAATTGACGGAATACCAATTGAGATGTTTCAACGAAAGGACACAGCACTGGGACTGCTCACTTGTCTATACCAAGAAATTTTAAGACAGCTACCTGGCCAACTGACTGAAAGAGATTCGTATTTGCACCCGTTCCAAAGAAAAGTGATCCAACCGAATGCGGAAATTATCAAACCATATCAATATCACAAAGAAGTGAAATTTTGCTGAAGATAATTCAAAAACAGCTGCAGTAGTACATGGACAGGAAACTTGCAGAAAATCAAGCTGGATTCAGAGGAGGATGTGGAATGTGGGATATTGCTGATGTCAGAGAGATCTTGACTGAAAACAGAGAATACCAGAAAGATGCTTACCTGTGTTTTATCGACTATGCAAAGGCATTCAACTGTGTGGATGATCATAACAAATTTTGACTAACATTGCAAAGAATGGGGATTCCAGAACAATATTAACTGTGCTCAGAAGAAACCCTGTTGGCATAGTGGTTAAGAGCTACGGCTGCTAATCAAAAGGTCAGCAGTTCAAATCCACCAGGCTGTCCTTGGAAACTCTATAGGGCAGTTCTACTCTGTCCTATAGCATCACTATGAGTTGGAATCAACTCCAAGGCAACAGGATTTTTTTTGTTGTTTTTTTTAGATTGTGCTCATGAGGAACCTGTACATAGACCAAGAGACAGTCATTTGAACAGAACAAGGGGATATTGGGTGTCTTAAAAAATCAGGAAAGATATGCATCAGGGTTGTATCTTTTCACTATACTTAGTCAATCCGCATGCTGAACGTATAATCCGAGAAGCTTGACTATATGAAGAAGGACTGGTGGAAGACTCATTAACAACCTTCGATATGCAGATGACACAACCTTGTTTGCTCAAAGTGAAGTGGACTTGAAGCACTTACTGATGAAGATCAAAGACTACAGCCTTCAGTATGGATCACACCTCAGCATAAAAAAAACAAAAATCCTCACAGCTGGATCAATAAGCAACAGCAACAGGTTTTTTTTGTTTGTTTGTTTTACTCTTTTCCTGCAGGTAATTGATAACATTAATTACCTAAAAATAGACCTAAGATCTCAGGGTTAAGTGCAGTTGCTGATTTGTTTGCGTTTTTTCCTCCATCCTCATTAATTCATGTGGATGAAAATCCTCTGTGAAGACCACAGGGAAGGTGAAAGAGAAAAGTTCCAGTGACCTATTAGAAGCATTGCCAACTAAATCACTGCTTTGTGACAATCACTAACAAGTTAAATTGACAAAATTAAAAGTAGCCAGCCATTTGCCAAGGGAGTAGAGAATGGCACCGCCTGTCTGCATGTTTCTCCATAGACTGTTATCTGCTAATTTTATTTTTTGACAATTCCTACCCCCCAGCTTAAGCAGAACATGCCTCCTCTAAATTAAAACTAATTAAAGACTATTTAAGGAACACTCTGTGACAACAACGTTTAACAGAATTAACACCACTCTCTGCAGAAATAAGGCAGCAGAAGTTGCGAAACTTATCGATGATTTCGCTACTGCCAAATCACAACGCAGAGATTCGAAGTTGGCTTTTAATTTTCAAATTTGTCTGCATTGACTAAATATCTCTGGGTGATGACATGTTTTTTCTTCAGAGTATAAGGTTTGAAGTTTGTTTAAATAGTTTTTTGTTGTTGTTGTTATCCTTGTAGGTTCCAGTCTGCCTAGAGGTACCTCGGAAGAAAAGCCTGGTGATCTACTTCTGAAATCAGCCATTCAAAGCCCCATGGAGCACAGTTCTAGTCTGAGACACATGGTGTTGCCTTGATTTGGGACAGACTTGACAGCAACTGGTTTCTTTTTTTTTCTTTTTGGGGGGGCGGGGGCATGGAGACGATGTCACATTAAACTTCTGCTTTGAAATCATTTTTACAGATTATGCCATTGCATTGAAGGAGACTCTACGATGGTTATATTTGTGCAGTGCATAGCCAAGACTAATCCATTACAATCTTCAGAAGAGGAAAATTGAGAACTCCCTCTGTGCTCTACACTGTACTGTGCATTTTGCAACATTGTTTCATTTCATTGTCCCAGCAACTCAAAGAAGTGAGACTGTTTATCATCGCCTTCTCACAGGTGACAGAACCTAGATCCAAGGAGGTTAAGTAACTTGCTCAAAGTCAAGTTATATTAAATCAAAGGAGAGAAGACTTGAAACATCACAAAGAACCTAAAACATTACCCTGGATGTCAGCCTGGGTCTGTCTGGCTCCCAAGCCCTCCTAATTCAGGATCACAAGATGTTTCCAGCCTGCCTGAAATGACGGGCTAAAATGGTGGGGCCAGGGGTCACCAAGGCAGAACTTAGCCATCTAGCGTGGTCTGAGGGCACATTTGGCACCTGTCCAGTCCCTTGGCCCAGTTTCATGGGCTGCCCCACCTGACTTGAGGGCACTCACAGCATGAGCTCTACAGTTAGGATTGCGAGTTGGGTGCTTCAGGGGCCAGCCTGGTGCAGAGGAAAGATGTAGACGTGAGCCCCAGCTCTGCCACTGATAGGCCTTGAGCTGGGCACTTAATTCTGCTGAACCCAAGAAAAACAAAATTGTTTATAAAGTGTGTGGTGGGATGGGAAATAACCTATCCAACATCAAAAGTCTGTCTGGAGGAATAAATGAAATAAGCTGCAAAAAATCCTTGGAAAGGAGCATTTATAGAAGGTGCCTGACAAATGCCTGTTGTATTGGAAGCTGGTTAGCCTGCAGTAAGGGGGCACTGCCCCAGGTTCAGAGCTCTGCCTGAGGGCCTTGTTCAAAGTGTGGCCCTTGGGCCAGCAGCAGCAGCAGCAGCATTGCCTGGGTGCTTGTTAGAAATGCAAACTGTTGGGCCTCACCCCAGTCCTCCTGGGTCAGAACCTGCATTTTAAGAAGATCAAGCGTGCACTTCCAAGTTTAAGAAGTACTGCCTTAGGCCAACGTAGAGGAGTTCACTTCTTAATTACTCTTTATTACAAAAATAAAATTGAAAGGGCCCTTAAAAATCGTCCAGTCCAGGCTTGTCCAGTACATGGCATAGGTGCTGTGAATCCCTTCCTGCCACCAGGGCAGACATTGCTAATCAATCACAGGACTCTTTTTCAGTCCTGTTCTCTTCCTCAACACAGGCACTTCTGGCAGCCCTGCTATTCTTTTGGAATTAATATGGATATGAAACCTATTTGTCATCTAACCCCTTTTTTATATATAGATTGACCTTATCTCCAGTTTAAGCCTGTTTTCCCACCATCTCATCCAGTTTAGTATTTGTTCTTTACAAGAGTGCTCACTAAATTATTTGGTTACCCTGGTTAAACAGACGCTGAGTCCCACGCAAGTTAAATAACTTCCCCAAAGGTGAAGAGCCAAGTGACAACACTCTTCTTCAGGCTTGACTCCTCTTTTTATGGCCTGGTCCCTCTCTGTTCCACCATCCACAATCAAACATGTTAGATCAAAGGAGAGAAGGTTTGAAGCATCACAAGGAATCTAGAATATTACCCTGATGCACTCAGAAGCCAAAGTACACAGACACCAGAAGGCTTGTTAAATGATCTGAAACCTTGAACCACGCTCCTGGGTGCCCCGGCAATCCAGCTCCTTCTCCTGCTTGAGACCAGCGTCTTCATCCCCAGGAAATGGTGGTGTGCTGAGCCAGCCTCACTCTGTGGTCTTCACCCAGCTTGCCAACTGCCTGCCTCAGACGCAATGTGCAAAGAGCTCCAAAACAGGAGTGATATTCTGAACTTGATTTTTGTTCACATGGAATAGGAGATGGATGCCCTCACCAAGCTGTTGTGCCAATCAGCCAATGTGAAGCAGCCTGTTTTGTGCGGGAGGCAAATCATTAAGAGCTGGAATACAGTGTTGTCGTATGAACCGGCTGGATCCAATTTTAAGTGAAAACTAATGGCAAATTCTTGCAACCACATTAAGGGCCATTGTCGTCCATTTGAAATCATTTAAACATGAAAACCATCTTGAGTGCATAGAATATAAATATTTGTCTGTATTTTTTGCCAGTGCCCTGGAGAGACTGGAAGATGTTGGCAGATCCGTGTTCTATAAACACGCTCACAAAAGGGAAAATAAAGAACCTGACTCTTGTTGGGTTAAACTATTTGTCAACTTTTCCATTTCCTTAGTCAGAAGATAATTAAACAGCAAGCAGATGTCAAATCTAACGGATTCGGGGAAAGATTGCTCAATGACATGATTTTTATGTACTGCCTGCAAATAGCCTTTTGGTTGGTTAAAAAAAAAAAATCTTGCCATCAAGTCGATTCCAACTCATAGTGACCCTGTAGGACAGAGCAGAACTGCCCCACAGAGTTTCCAAGGAGTGGCTGGTGGATTGGAACTGCTGAACTTTTGGTTGGTACAAGAGCCAAAAATCACCCAGTTAGTCTTTCTCCATGCAGCAGGAATTCTCCCAACAGATGCACCTATGTACACCCACTTTTGTTTGTTTTTTATTAACAGCTTTATTGAGATATAATTTCCATACCTTACAATTCACCTCTTTAACGTGCATACTCATTGTTGATATCATGAAACAAGTAAAAAGTTTCTAGAACAATGTTTTAGACATATCAAACTAGAAGGAAGCTATGGTTTTTCGGAAGAGAGAGGAGTGGGAAAAAAAAAAAAGAGAAGAGAAGACGAAGATAGAGATCAAGAAGGGTAAAGATGCAGACAAGGAAGGGAAAGGCTGAAAGGAGGAGACAGAAAAAAAACAGGAAAAGATTCAGAGAAAGGAAGTGTTGTGAGACGTAAACAGTAATTAATACGGATGTTTGAAAATTGTAAAAACTATACAGTCTTATTTTTTCTAAAAGGGGAAAATTGGATGAAAGAGTTAAAAGAAAATGAGGTCTTGGTCGGGTGGGGGAGCGTTGATCTCTTTGTTTTGTGCCGCACCGTTACAGGGGGTCCCACAGCAGTGTTGCTTGGAATCCAACATGTTTCAGACATAAGTGAACAGCTCTTTCAGATTCCACTACAGAGCCGTTCCCTTAAAATACACAACCCACACACACTACTCTCTATGGGGCTTCACTTACCCTACACCTTAGAGACAGAACGGCCAAGTTCTGCCTCAGAACTTACTCTCTGAATGACCTCAGGCTAGCATAAATCTCTGCTGTTCCAGGCCCTAGCTATAGAGTGGGAATGTTACAGAGACCAGCCTCCAGATGGTGGTGAGGACTAAATAAATAGCCACAGATAACAGTTGCAAAGGTGTTCTGGAAAGTACCGGTATGCAAGCTAGCTGTCCTGAATCTCACTACATTAACAGCAAAGGAAGGCCATGGAAATTCAAATGGAGGCCCAGAGTTAACACATTTTTATTAAGCATCTACTCTATGCTTAGTCCTGAGCTAAATCTTGGGCAGGAGGCAGAGATCTAAGCAGTAGTTTCGCCCTCAAGAAGTAAGAGGTTTAAATGGGGAGAAAAAGTTGACATATGAAATGAAATAAACTTGAGTTAATTATCCCAGTGGGAGAAGTCATAAGGTAGACGGGGATTCCTCTGGATGGTCATATGGCTCTGGGGGTGAACAAACAGGGGGACCAAGGAAGAACTCCAAGAGAAGTAGGGGACCCTTTGAAAGTTCACACTTAAGCCCAGCCTAAACCAAATCCATCACCATCAGATAGGTTCTGACTCAGGGCTACTCTGTAGGACAGAGTAGAACTGCCCCCTAGGGTTTCCAAGGATGGAATCTTTGCGGAAGCAGATTACCTCATCTTTCTCCTATGGAGCAGCTGGTGGGTTAGAGCCTACGACCTTCTGGTTAGCAGGAGAGTGCTTAACCACTTTACCCCCAGGGCTCTTTTTGAGCACTGTCTAAAACAGAAAGAAGTTTATATAGGCAACAAGGTGGGAGGGGGCATTTTAGCCAAGAGGGTGGTATGGAGGCAGCTATGATCCCAGTGTATTTTGGGATTAGGGCAGCCCTGTCTGGTTGGAGTGAAGACCTTGGGTAGAGGAGATGTGAGGGAGATGGTTGGAAAAGCCAAAGAAGGGTGGATTGTTGGGGCCTTGAATGCTAGACTGAAGCCTGGGACTTTATTCCACAGGCAGCAGGAGACTTTGAGTGGTTCTTCAGCAGAATGGCCCAGTCACGCTGAGCTAATTTCAGACCACTAATCTGTCAGTGGGGAGCAGACTGCCGTGTTGCCAGTTGGGTAGCCTGTGCAAAGGACACCAAGGACCACGTTAAAAGTGACTTGCCCACTCCTCACTTCTCCTCAGCAGTGGGGGCATAGGCAGTGTAGGCGTTACCCCCTAAACAACTCTCATACTTATGCCAGCCTCAAAAGAGCAGAGAGGAGTACATCGCATCCTAAAGATATAGGGGGAAACACATTCTTGGAAGAGATCTCCTCTCTAAGCTGTCCACCCACAGCCCCCAGAATAAGGGGTAGGCAATCTGTTTCTCCTGGCATCCGATTCAAAATGCTCCCGAGGCCAGGAGGACCTAAAAGAATTTCTACGCTCGTGTGTGCAAGAACAGCCCAACAGGAGACCATCTGTCTCAGGATGGAGCCAATGTGGGGGCAGAAACAGTAGCCCCCAAAGGGATGTTATTTCAGAGTTTCCATAAAGGCTTCCTGAGCCCCCAAAATGTCCCCACCCATTAACTAGAGATCTCCAGATAGCACTCTGATTTGTTCTTTTTAAAGTAGAAACTCCCCAGGTAGTGAGAGCAGTCTCTAAGAGGTTGTCTGTCACTGAAAGGTCATTGTGAATGTGTTTGGGGTGAAGGGAGTCCAAAAGCACTGATCAACTGAGGTAACGCAGGCCCAGACCCAGTGAGCAACAGAAAGGTTAAAGGCACACAGATTCAAGAGGTGAAGGCCCCTCAAACTACCTGCAACGAATTCTTCTTAGAGATGACGCTATACCAGATGGGACCGGGAAGGGGCTCTTCTTCCACAGGCAGGCTCAGTGGTCCATTCTAAGGTTTGCTACCCTGGTGAAGCAAGGTGACAAAATGGTCACGTAGACTAGGCTAGAAACAGTAGGGACCTTGGATGGAGAAAAGAGGAGAGGCTACAACCCAGCCCTGGAACACACAAATATTTAACCCAGAACCCAGTGCCGTCGCCACCAGGGTTTCCTCACAAATGTTTAGAGGTCAGATAAAAGACACAGAGTCAACAAAGGAGAGGGAGGGGTCAGTGGGTTGGGAGGAAAATCAGAAAGTGTCACAGAAGCCAAGAGGAGTGAAGGAGGAGGAAGTGATCAGATGCATCAAATGCTCCTGGAGGGCAAGTATTATGACAATTGTGGAGGTCATTGATGATCTTGACAAGAACAATTGGTGACGTGGAGGAAACAGAAGGCTGATTTCACCACCTCATCTGCCCTCTGAGGTAGATCTGCTTATCCCCATCTTATAGAGAGGCAACTTGAAGCTGAGAGAGATGGTAAGACTTTCCAAAGCCTAGTAAGTGGTAGAGTTGGCACTCTACCCTGTTACCTTGCTGCCTGTGATCGTGGGGTCATTGATGGGATACCTCGGGATACCTGACAAAGGTGATATTGATGGTGATGTTGGTGATGTTGATGATGGTGATGTTAATGGGTAACGCCGATGCTGATGTTGTTGGTGATACAGATGATGATGGTGATGATGGTGATGGTGTTGGTGATGTTGATGGTTATGTTGGTGTTGGTGATGTTGTTGGCAGTTATTCAGAAGAGGAAGCTGATAATGATTGTGAAGTAAAAATTGACTGGTCTATGGAACCAGACAGATCTGGACCTGTATCCCAGCCAGTCAGCAACCCACAGACTTCTCGACCTTTGGGTCTCAGTTTCTCTGACTGGAAGACCCAGATAATATTGCCTAGCTCAGAGGGCTGTTGTAAGAATGATGTGGATGGGAAAGCATCTGGAATTATCTGGCTCCTAGCTGGCCCTCAAACTAAATGTTTGTTTAATTATTTTGTCTCCATGGCAAATTCAGGGAGGGAGGGCAGAGAGCAGCGCAGTAAGCATCAATGCATAAGCCTCGGATTTCCCAGCTGGACCCATCCCTCCCCAGTCTAACTCCACTCCTCAACCAGAGCTAAATCCAATCTCAGTGTCAGTCATGACCGTCTGGGTGACTGTCTGCCTCCTTAGGCTCCCCACTTCATGCCAACTTCTTGCTCCAGGGATGCTGCCTTACCAGGATCCCACCTACCACCCTCTAATCTGCCCTCCTTGTGGATGAATCCCCAAGAGTCTCTAAAAGGAAGAGGGGTGGGAGGGGAACTAACACTTACCAAGCACCTACTATTTGTTCAGAGTCTCTGGGTGGTGCAAACGGTTGATGCGCTAACCAAAAGGCTGGGTACTCTAGGCACCTCAGAAGAAAGACCTGACAATCCACTTTGGGAAAACCAGCGTGGAAAACCCAATGGAGCACAGTTCTACTCTGACACATCACACATGGGGGTCACCATGAGTCAGGGTCGACTTGACAGCAACTGTTTTTTACTATGTGCTCAACTCTGTGGTCTCATTCAATTGGGAGAGAGGTGGTGTAGGCTGAAGAGCTTGGGCTTTGGAATTAGACATGCCTGGAATCAAGTACCTCCCCCCCTTCAGGTCTTTACTCAAGTATCACCTTCAAGAGACCTACTTTGACCGCCTATTTACACTGAGCCCTCACCCCTCAGACCTTCTCAATCACCCTTATCCTGCTCTATTTATTCACAGCATTTGTTCCCTTTCTAACACACTACATGTATTTCTTCTGTGGTTATGTTTGTATGCCTCCCTCCACTAGAATGTAAGCTCCAAAGGGCAGAGATTATTACCTGATTTGTTCACCCATCTGTCCCCAACACCTAAAATTGTGCTGGCCATAGGAAGTACTCACTAAACATTTGAAGAACTAATGAAGTACCAGCTCAACCCTTAGCAGCATTTATGTAGTAAGTAACTTGCTCATAATTGAATTTGAACCAAATCCATCTGGCTCCCAATCCAGGGCTCTTTACACCCTAACAAAGTCAAATTTCTTGCTGATCACAGCTCCCACCTAATCCTCACCACTCACCTTTTAGGTCGATCCAGTCCCAGTTCAGACACCTCATATAATGAAAAAAAACAAAAACCAAGCCTACTGCTGTTGAGTCAATTCCAACTTAGAGTGACCCCTATATAGGACAGAGTAGAACTGCCCCACTGGGTTTCCAAGGAGCGGCTGCTGGATTCGAACTGCCAACCTTTTGGTTAGCAGCCAAGCTCTTAACCAATGCACCACCAGGGCGCCCATGTAGTGAAAGGAATCCAGCCTTTACATGAGCTTTGAAGTAAACCAGTGAGGACCCAGCCTGGCCCACCCTGGCCTGGCATGGGTGGAGTCCTTTCGGTTTTAAATGCTCTGCAGTCAACTCCAGGTCCAAGGGGCAGGAGACGGGCCTCCTCCGTGTTTGCTCCAAGGGGTCCACTTACTGGGAAAGCGCAGGTAAGTCAAATAAGCCTGTTTGCTCTCCCAGCACAGCAAACAGAAAACAGGACTAATTCTCCTCCAAGGCCTCCCCACTGGACCCGAGAGGCATGATTAAAGTAATGGGAAGACAAATATTGTCCTGGAGAAAATGGTAAAACTTGAGGCAGGAAAAGCAAACACTGGCTTCAAAAGGGCAGCTATGGCACTGGCATGGAGCTGCCCCAGGAGCAGTTAGAGAAGATTCTAGAAGACGGGAAGTATGCGGCCCATGAATGGCCTGAAAGAAGTGGGGACTTTGCTCAAGCCAACCAGCACATTTCAGGGGAAGCTGTTATTCTTCCTCGTCAGCTCTAAGATGATTACTATAATTATTGAGATGGAGAGAATTAAGGCAACATGGTCAAGGCAGATTAGAGCTTAGACTAAGACAGACACTCCCAGCCAACCCTGCCATGGTGTCATTCACTCACTCACTCATTCATTCAGTGAGTGAGTCAGTCATTTACACACACACATTGAGCACCTGCTGTATACCAGGCTCCGGCCAATTATACGTGGTCTTGAACAAGTCATTAATCCCTTCTGAGCCTCCATGTTCTCATCTGTAAAATGGGCTGGTACAGGATTGTCAGAAAGATGAAGGGTGATGTTCAAAACAGCACTTAACACAGGGTCTAGCTCATAACTCAAATATAATCACCTGGGGAACCTCCTGTGGCTGACCATCCAGCTGTATTTCCAGTTCCTCCTTCTCACTCCCCATGCCCCAGCCAGCAGGGGTCCTCACTGTCCCACCTGTACCCCAGTCATTCTGGCCTCTTAGTCTTAATCCAAGCAGTTTCCACTAGGTGATACCACAAGGACCCCAAATCAAGCAGGTTCCAAACCAACCTCTTCATCCCATTGTCCTCCCACACTGAGTCCTCTTGTGCGTCTCCACGAATGTACCTCCATCCCACTAGTGCCCTTCCAGAAACTTGGAAAGCCTCCACGGACTCTCCTTCTGCTCATCCAGTGTGACATCTATCAGCAAGTGTCACCCCCCACTCTAGCCCAGCCCTCTTCAGTTCCTGGGCTTTCTTACTTTTCAAGAGTCTGGCTGAGTACCTACTTTCTCCTTCCCTTTTTGGTCTCATAGCTCCTTAGACTTTAAAACTCCACCTTGACACTTCTTTCTCCAGGAAGCCATTCTGACCCCCTCAGGCTGGGTTACCTATCTTCCCCATGCTCCCTCCCAGAGCACCCGGGCTTACCTTCATCAACACTTCACCCCATGCTAGCATGCACCTGCCCCCCATTCTCATGCTGAGCTCCTCCTGGCCCAGGAGCACCATTCATTTATCTCTGCATCCTTGTCCTCGGGGTCCAGCCAAGGGCTTGGCACTTGGAAGACTCAGGAGAGGCTTGTGGTACATGGCTCAGGGCTAATCCCTGGAGACAAGAAAAGATGTGGGGCTCTGACAACATGGGACAAGTAGACTCTCCCCATCAACTGGGGTGGGGATTGAGGAAAGAAGATAATCTAGGACAGCTCCCAAGAGGAACAAAGCCCAAAGTGAGGCAGGAAGAAGGAGGAAGAATTAGCCAGGAGAGAGGAGGTAGGAACAGGGTCCCAGGCAGAGGGAAAAGAAGTGCACAGTTCTGGCTGAGGTTTAATGACCTTGAGGCATCCAGAATGACTGTAGCAAAGAGGATCCTAAAGCCAGGATGTGAGCCTTCCCCTAAAGTGATGGAGAGGCCCGGGGATCGTGAGCAAGGTGGGGCATGATCACCATGCTTTAGAAAGATCCCGCAGAGTGCTGTCTGGGTGGACCCAAGTTACAAGAGGCCACCACACTCTCAGTTAAATGGCCAATGCCATGGTCCACAGCAGAGTTACTGGTGGCCTGGATCAGGTGATAGCAAGGAGGATGCAGAGAAGAGGACAAAAGCTGGGGAGTTAGGGGGTGGAATCAACACAATTTGATGATAGATTGTGTGTGAGAAACAGGGAGAGAGAGGAGTCAAGGACGACTTGTGAATTAATGAATTCCATCCTCAAAGGTCCATGAGCTCCCAGACAACCCCGCCATGGTGAGCTCTTCTCTTCCATCACCAACAGCTGGTTTGACCGGCTCTGTGTTCCCTTCCAAGAACAGAGTCTCTGCGGGATGACTCAGATTGTCAGGCAGTTCTTCCTTGCTCGGAGCTGAACGTAAATGTGCTGCCTCCAACCATTAGTTCAGTTCTGCCCTACCACTAGGACAGGAGGAGAGAACTAGCGTTCACTGAGCACTTACTGTGTGCCAGGCATGGTAATGGGCATTTTACATAGGAGTTTTCATTTGCTCCTTGCAATAACCTCCAAGGTAGCACAGCATGTAATGGCTAAGGGCAGAGGGGCAGAGCAGACAGCTTTTGTTTGAATGCCAGTTCTGCCACTCTCCCTGTGTGACCCTGAGCAAGTTATTTAATTATCCTCAGTCTCGGTTTCCTCCTCTAGAAAATTATCCTTAGTTCACTGGGTGGAGGCTATGGGTGTGAAGCACTGATCACAGTTTATCCAAAGGGCTCAATACATACTATCTATTACTACTGTCCTTATTTTACAGGTGAGGAGACAGTACCTGAGTGCTGGAGCTGGGAATCAGAGCAGATGTCTCTGCTCTGGGGCCGGGGCTCTTTCATTCACTCTACCACATGACCTGCCATTGCTACTGTAAGAAGCTAGTCTACAGGACTGGTTCAAATGGAGTGTTATGTGTACCAGAGTTAGCAGCTGGTGATGCTGGGAAGGGCAGGTGCTGGAGCTAGGGCCGGGGAGTTGGTTTGGGGAGCTATGAGTACAATCTTTGTTCCTCAGTCAGGCAATGGGAGTACTCATGGAATACCTACTGTTCGCAAATCTTTGTACCAGGCCCTGTGGACCATGCAGAAGAGGCAAGGCATGTCCTCTGCCCTCAAGCAATTAGCAATCTACTTGGGAATATGAGGCATATAAATATGAATCTCTTAATTGCCAAGAAATGGCCAAATACAGAAATCAAAACCTATTGCATTTCACTGTGCTATAATATTGGCCCAAACCATGAAAACCCAACAAATGTCAAAGAAGCATGGATGGTGTCTTAGTTATCTAGTGCTGCTGTAACAGAAATACCACAAGTGAATGGTTTTAACTAACAGAAGTTTATTTTCTCACAGTCTAGTAATCTAGAAGTTCAAATTCAGGGTGTCAGCTCTAGGAGAAGGCTTTCTGTCTCTGTCAGCTCTGGAGGAAGGTCTTTGTCATCAATCTTCCCCTGGACTAGTAGTTTCTCCACGCAGGAACCCCAGGTCCAAAGGACATACTCTTCTCCCAGCACAGCTTTCTTGGTGGTATGAGGTCCCCCTGTCTCTCTGCTCACTTCTGTCTTTTATATCTCAAAAGGGATTGGCTTAAGACACAATCTAATCTTGTAGACCTCATCAATATAACTGCCAATAATCCATCTCATTACATCATAGTGATAGGATTTACAACACATGAAAATCACATCAGATGACAAAAAAGTGGACAACCATACAATAAGGGGAATCATGACCTAGCCAAGTTGACAGATGTTTTTAGGGGACACAATCCAAACCATGACAGATGGCATAGGTTGTCTCCAATCAGCTGCTAACCTAAAAGTTGGTGGTTCAAATCCACCTGTAACCGAATTTCTCAGGTTCTTGTCGTGTCCTATTAGCCAGTAGAAATAAGACGGACACCAACTGCAAGAGAAACAGAAGTGACAATTTATTTTCTGCACAGAAAAGGGGCAACGTGGGGCCTCAAGGCTGAAACACCACACTCTCCCACTCGAGGGGATCCAAAAAACCAAAACCAAACCCATTGCCGTTGAGTCAATTCTGACTCATAGCGACCCTACAGTACACGGTAGAACTGCCTCATAGAGTTTCCAAGGAGCACCTGGTGGATTCGAACTGCCAACCTTTTGGTTAGCAGCCGTAGCACTTTAACCACTAAGCCACCATGGAGGGGATCAGGGACCTTTCACGTCCTCAAGTCCCTAGGAGGCAGGGACTGGCACCTGAAAC
Source organism: Elephas maximus indicus (assembly GCF_024166365.1). Classification (NCBI taxonomy): domain Eukaryota; kingdom Metazoa; phylum Chordata; class Mammalia; order Proboscidea; family Elephantidae; genus Elephas; species Elephas maximus. The sequence continues at coordinate 59,787,125 of NC_064831.1, read as the reverse complement.
TCTACACCCCAAGCCCTCACATGCCCAAATTTGGAGATCCAGGTGCTGAGTCATGCTGAGTTACTCTTCATAGGAAGTCCATGTAATGGGACTTCTCGCTTTGGAAAGGAGCTCGAGTGGTGATGTGTGCCAGAGAAAATCCTCCCCCCCGCCCCACCCCGGGTATGCTCAGGTCTGGGGTCAGGTAAGGAGAAGATTCTTCAGACCTGTGCAGGCACCAAGACCCTGGCCTGCGCATGTGCAAAGATCTGCCACCAAATACAAACCACTGTTAGGGACCGCAGTTTGCAAGGGCAGCAGGCTAGGAGCAAACCAAAAGGGTGGGGAAGGAAGGCAGGAGCTGAGGCAGAGGGGGGTTTTACACCCACTGAAACAGCACTGAAAAGAGAAATTAATAGTTCCACAATAATAGTAGGAGACTTGAACACACCAGTGTTGGTAAAGGACAGACCACCTAGAAAGAAACTCAACAAAGATACAGAAGCTCTAAAGGCTACAATCGACCAACTTGACTTCATAGACATATACGGAACACTCCACCCAAATCCACCCACTGACTCCACAGAAGATAGGCCTGCCAAACTTCTTCCAAAAAGATTACAGCCAGAAAACCCTATGGAGCAGTTCTACTCAGTAACATACGAGGTCACTATGAGTCAGGGGCCAACTTGATGACAGCTAACAAGAATAGCAATAAATGTCAAGGCCAGCATTTGAGTTCAAAATGATTGATTGTCTCAGGACCACCCAGGAGCATCCTTACTTGGCAGCAGACCATGTGAAAAAGACCTGCAGGTTTAAGGTAACCCCAAAGCTGAATTTCAAAAGCAATGCGATCCTAGGATCAGACATGAGGTATAATGTTCAGGTCAGCAGAGGTAATGGGCACAGGGCTCAGACTTCATTTGGAAAGATACCAGCCCTGGGTGTCACATTTTGCCAGACACACAGACCAAGAATGTCACCCAGCGGGTAAAGGGTCAGGAAGCCATGCCCCTTGAAAAATATAATCACTGGCCTGGAAAGAGAAAGGAAGGACATGTCTGAATGTGGGTGACACCTCCAAGCACCTGAAAGGTGTATGAGCCAGTCTACAGTGACAATGGATCAAAATTCAAATGCCAGCTCTACCACTTCCCTAGTTGGGTGACCTTAAAAAAAAAAAAAAAAAAATTTTTTTTTTTGTGACCTTAGCAGTTATTTAATTCTCCTGAGCTTCAGTTTCCCCTTCTGAAAGATGGGAGTGATGGTAACTCCCTTACGGGGTTGTTGTGAGAATTAAATGAGTAGCAGAGCCGGTCACAGAGTAGTATTCAATAGATCTTCTCTTTCCTTCTCTATGATATTGAAGGCCCGAGTTGAAACGCAAGAACATTACCCGTGTGATTTGGGGTGGAGGGAGGGGGAGATACCTGCACTCATTAGCACACTTGCAGAGGGCAGAATTCCAGTGAAATAGCCATCCAGGATTCAAGGGCCCCGAAAGGAGGTTCCGTAGAAGGGCTAAGGGAATCCAGAGTTGCAATGTAGGCACTAAGGAACAGATGCTGGATATGAAGATGGGGTGCACCAAAGGAAGTCTGGGGTGCACCAAAGGAAGTCTGGGGTCCACTAAGAACAACCTTTCCCTGCTTCAGAGCTCCTTCAAGGGCCCATCACCCCTCCCCATTGCCCTCAAGCCATCCCATGACTCCATGGAAGCAGCCATCTCCAAGCCTTGGTTTGGGTTCTCCCAGAAGCAGACCCTGAGACAAAGCCACCAGGCCTACAGTATAATTGGGAGTGATTCCAGAAAGCATGAGTAGTGAGACAGGAAAAGGACAAAAAGTAAGCAAAGACAATTAGTGAGCAGGTTGCTGATGTGGGCAACTGAGGCTCAAACCCTCTGGGGAACCTAGGAGAAACTAAGTAGATTGAGTTCCTAGAGCCTTGGAGGCTGGGACATTTATCCACTGACTCCACCTTCCCCACTGGGGAAGGTTGCCTTTGGGAGCTGGTACTCTCCTAAATTTCCCAGTGTGTCTGCTAGTGGCTAAGCATTGTTGGAGAAAGCCCTCAGGTAGGGAGGCAGGTGCTGTCACAGCCTCCAGAATAGTCCACACCACAGGACAACTTCCCATGGACCAAGGGCCTATGTGGTAGGGTGTCCATGGAGCCGACTACAGTCATCATTACAGACTTCCACGTTGTCAATCAACGGCCTCCACTTATTGCAACTCCTACAGAGTCTCACTGCATTCCACCTCCTTTTGGAAATGCCCCCATGATACCACCACAGGCTGGTGCGCCTCTTACAGCTCAGCCTATTCCTTCATGGGCTTGTCTGCAGGCTTCTTTCCTCTTTCCCCCTCAAGTGCTGAGACCCCCAGGGTCTTCTCTGAGTCTCTCCCTTTCAATGTTTCTCACAGGTCTAACTGCATCAAAACTGCGTGTCAAAGAGCAGAATCTCTGAAAATGGAGCCCAGGAACATGCCTTTTAACAAGCTCCCAAGGTGGGGGTGTCAGATAAAATGCAGGGTGCCCAGTTCAATGGAAATTTCAGACAAGCAACGAGAGGTGGGGCAAGAGAAGTACATGCCATATGTGTGACATACTTACACTAAAAAATGATTGGTTGTTGATCTGAAGTTCAGATATATTTGGGCATCCTGTATTTTTATTTGCTAAATCTAGCTGCCCTATCACCAGGTGATCTTGACGTACCATAAAGTTCTAGAATCTCTTTTATATACCCTTCCTGATTTACCCTATCTATAGCCACAATTTCGATTATCAACTACATATTCCCATGGCCATCGAGTCTATTCCAACTCATAGTGACCCTATAGTACAGAGTAGAACTGCCCCACTGGGTTTCCAAGGCCATAATCTTTACAGAAGTAGACTGCCACATCTTTCTGCCATGGAGTGGCTGGTGGGTTCAAACTGCCAAGCCTCTGGTTAGCAGCTAAGCCCTTAACCCACTGTGCCACCAGGACTCCTTAACTACACATTAACGCATTGCTGTCAAGTTGATTTTGACTCATAGCGACCCTATAGTGCAGAGTAGAACTGCCCCATAGAGTTTCCAAGGAGCACCTGGTGGATTCGAACTGCCTACCTTTTGGTTAGCAGCCGTAGGTCTTAACCACTGTGCCACCAGGGTTTCCACATTAGAGACTCAGATTTCTTTCTCACCGAGACCTCTCCCCTGAATTCCCATTGGACATCTCAAACTCAGTGTGTCCAAATTTGGGAGCATTGCTCCCTACCTTCTGCTGTACCTCCTCCCCAAACCTGCTCTTCTTCCTCTTTCTCTGAGTTGTTGGCCCCACCATTCAATGGTAGCCCAAACCAGTAACCAAGGGTGTTATCCCAGCTACCCATTTCTCACCCCATTGTTCTCTAGTCAATCATCAAATTGGATTGGCTACATCGCCCACAGTCCTTTGCATTCATGAAGTAGGCTGAATACTGTCCCTCCCCACCCCCCCGCCCACAATATCTCCACATCCGAATTCCCAGAACCTGTAGATATGTTAACTTACATGGCAAAAGGCACTTCACAGATGTGCTTAAATTAAGACTCCTGAGGTGGGGAGATAAGCCTGGATTCCCCAGGTGGGCCCAATGTAATCACAACAGTCCTTTATGGGTGATGCAGGTGGAGCAGAGTCATAAGAGAAGGCAACGTGACGACAGAAGCAGCGATTAGAGGGATATACCTTGAAGATGAGGAGAGGGCCATGAGCCAATGAACGCAAGCATCCTCCACAAACTGAAAAAGGCAAGGAAGCAGATTCTTCCCCGGGGCCTCTACAAGGAACCAGCCCTGCTGACATCTTAGCTTCAGCCCAGTGAGGCTGATTTCAGGCTTCCGACCTCCAGAACTATGATGGAATAAATTTGTATTGTTTTAAACCACCAAGTTTATGGTAATTGGATACAGCAGCAACAGGAAATTAAACAATCCGTCTACTGTTCTCCTTTCCCACTGCCCCTGCCGGTTTCTGTCTTCACCCACTGCCATCTCCTCTTAAGGGTCTCCTGCTCCCAGCCTTGCCTCCTCCAGGGCATCCTTTAGAGGACCACTGAAGTGGTCTCTCTCCTGCTTCCCCTTTGATGTCCCACAGAGGACAAGTCCAAACCCTTCCTCAGCACAGCAGAAAAGAGCCTTCACAATTTGGCCTCTCGCTTCTTATCTCTCTGCATTTTATACCTTCAGACTGCTGGATTTCTGACTTCACCACACAGTTTAATAATCCCATGTTCTTGTTCTTTCTGATAAGAATGTCTTTCTTCTCCTTTTTTTTCCTGCCAAACTCCTACTCATCCTGCAAAACTCAACTTAGATATAACTTCCTCCAGGAAGCCTTCCTGACTCCCCTTTTCCCCCAGAGTTAATGATAGCTGAACTCTACTTCATACAGTCTAATTTATTCCTTGATAAAATTTCCATCGTTATAGTTTCCCACCAGTAGTTGTCCCTACCAGACTCTGAGCTCCTTGGGGACTAGAACATTTTCTTCTCTGCTTTTGAATCCCCAGGACCTAGGGGATTTTGTTGAATTAGAGCAAATAAAGGTTTCTCTAAGCTCCAGCATTCCGTGATATTATGCTGCCGTTTCTTAGGGCTTTGTCCAAATCAGCTGTTCCCCGTGCAAAGGGGCAGAAAGACATTTTTTTTTCATTGCTAGTTTCTGTTAATTCACTCAAGACAAATAGAAATTAATAAGCACTCACTTGCCATGTGGACTTAATAATCCAAAATTACAGTTGTCTTAGCCCAAAGTGTTAACACGTTTCACAATATTTGCAATTGACCAAGAAGAATTTAGGATCCAGTGTCTCTCTCTCCCTCTCTGTCTTCCTGTTTGTCTCTCTCTCTCTCTCTCTCACACACACACACACACACACACACACACACACGCACACACGCACACACGCACACACACACACACACACACACACACACACACACTCTGCCCTGGGGTCTGCAGGGACTAGAGATGGGAGAGAAAACAAAACTCTAGACTCTGAAGATCCCTAAAGAAGGCCCCACCCAGACCAGGAACTTCATGTCAACAGAGTCCCCAGTCCTCCCCACCAACGCCACTCCAGGAAAGGATGATGAGGCTCATGGAAACTTGTGGTCAAAGGGACACAGATTTCTGTTTAGCTCCATTCCTGGATATTATTAAACCTCGAGGCCACATTCCTTTCCAAAGAAGTCTGGTCAGTGAACTATAAAAGTCACATATGTGAGTGGGAGGAAATAGATAGAGGCCTTTTCCTTCTTAGCCCACACTTCTGTCACTTGCCAAGACGGTCTGGGTTTAGAGGAAGCTCCTTCCCTTCTACATGATGGTCTCCAGAACTTGGTAATTACCCAAACCTGCCCCAGGGGAGAGAACAGGATCCCCGGCATGGAATCCAGCGGTCCCACAGTACCAACTGCCGAGGAGTCAACGCCACCACTCATAGTAACCCTGTGTGTGTCAGAGCAGAACTGTGCTCCACAGGCTGATGGCTGATTTTTCAGAAGTAGATAGTCAGGCCTTTCTTCCAAGGCACCTCTGGGTGGACTCAAACCTCCAACTTTTCAGTTGGCAGACAAGCATGTTAGCCATTTGCACCATTCAGGGACTCCTGTTACCCAGTAAAACCTGTGAGAGCCAGAACCTGTGTAAGGTGGAAACTCATCAGAGAAGGAAAACTCAAATATTTTCTACTAATAGAGGGTGATAGAAAAGTGGTAAGCCTGCACCCTGTCAAAAGTGGAAAACTTGTGAGACCCAGACAAACAAGGCAGTCCTGTCAAGTATATATATATTGGGGTGTAATAGGTGAATGAAGGACTCTGCTTCTAAACCTACTTCAAGCCCACTTGTTGGAAACTGCTACCTCAATAGTTTGGGTTTGATCCTAAAGCACGAAGTTTTATTCCAGCGGAAGGAAAATACATGAAAGGTCATTTGTGACCACAGTCAGTAGCCCATAGTCTTCCACATCCACTGGCAGTTGAAGGAATTTCAGAAAATTCTAGAGAGTGGTCAGGAAAGAATACGTTTCACAGGAGTCAGCGTGGTTTGAGAAAAGGCGTGGAGGGTTGGATGGTGGCAGATCTGAGTTCAAACCCCAGCTCTGCCCCATAGCACCCATGCTGGACTGTCTGTGATCAGCTTAGCACCCTCACCATCCTCTGCCATGGTCTCCCCTGCAAACTGGAGACGGGTGTTCTCCAGATGATCCCAGGCTGGATTCTGCCAATGAGAAACACTCATGATGTTTGGAAGGCAGAAGACAGGAGAGGCCATTATTCTCCAGAAGCAATTGGAGGCAGACAGATGTGAGCTTTGTAGCAGCTTCTGGACAGTTTCCACATAGCACCTGCTCACAGCAGCAGGCTGAATGTCACCTGAGCTTCTTGGAGAGTCTTGAGATGCCACCGCGTCCAGGTGAGAGCCCTCCCCTGTAGGACCTGCGGGCTGACCTTCAGTTATGGCTTCCTGACCTGGCTGCCCCCAGTCCCCCCAACACCGCCTACGCCTCTACTTCCCAGCCTTCACACCTTCTGTACTTGGAGCACATGGGGTAGCTTCTGTTTTCCTGCTCACTGGCTGGTACAACCTGAGGCAAGTTACTTCACCTTTCAAAGACAAAACAGAGTATTTAACACCTACTCCATAAAGTCGCTGTGACGGTTAAATAAGAGAGCCCACATAAAGCGTCTGGCCATAGTAAACGCTCAAGCGGTGCTGGTTCTCCCTTCTCCTCTCCCCTAAGGGGCCTCAGGTTCCTCTTCCCTTTCACACGCCCACCCCACCCCAAGTGGCCATTTTATAGCTGGTCCCTTGTGACTAATCTCGTCAATAAGATTAACCTGCATTAAACACCTATGCTCATCCAAAGACTTCACCAAAAGAGTAAAAAGGCTACCTACAGACTGGGAAAAAGTTTTTAGCTATGACATTTCCAATCAGTGCCTGATCTCTAAAATCTACATGATACTGCAAAAACTCAACTACAAAAAGGCAAATAACCCAATTAAAAAATGGGCAAAAGATCTGAATAGACACTTCACTAAAGAAGACATTCAAGTACATGAGGAAATTCCACGATCATTAGCCATTAGAGAAATGCAGATCAAAACTACAATGAGATTTCATCTCACTCCAACAAGGCTGGCATTAATCCAAAAAACACAAAATAATAAATGTTGGAGAGGCTGTGGAGAGATTGGAACACTTATACACTGCTGGTGGGAATGTCAAAAGGTACAACCACTTTGGAAATCGATTTGGCGCTTCCTTAAAAAGCTAGAAATAGAACTACCATACGATCCAGCAATCCCACTCCTCGGAATATATCCTTGAGAAATAAGAGCCTTTACACGAACAGATATATGCACACCCATGTTTATTGCAGCACTGTTTACAACAGCAAAAAGATGAAAACAACCAAGGTGCCCATCAATGGCTGAATGGATAAATAAATTATGGTATATTCACACAATGGAATACTACTCATCAATACAGAACAGTGAGGAATCTGTGAAACATTTCATAACATGGAGAAACCTGGAAGGCATCATGCTGAGTGAAATTAGTCAGTTGCGAAAGGACAAACAAATATTATATAAGACCACTACTATAAGATCTTGAAAAATACTTTAAACTGAGAAGAAAACATTCTTTTGTGGTTATGAGAGGCGGGAGGGAGGGAGGGTGGGAGAATAGTATTCACTAATTAGATAGTAGATAAGAACTACTTTAGGTGAAGGGAAAGACAACACACAATACAGGGGAGGTCAGCACAACTGGACTAAACCAAAAGCAAAGAAGTTTCCTGAATAAACTGAATGCTTCAAAGGCCAGTGTAGCAGGGGCAGGGGTCTGGGCGCCGTGGTTTCAGGAGACATCTAAGTCAATTGGCATAATAAAATCTATTAAGAAAACATTCTGCATCCCACTTTGAAGAGTGGCATCTGGGGTCTTAAACGCTAGCAAGCAGCCATCTAAGATGCATCAATTGGTCTCAATCCACCTGGATCAAAGGAGAATGAAGAACACCAAGGACACAAGGTAACTACGAGCCCGAGAGACAGAAAGGGCCACATGAACCAGAGACTACATCATCCTGAGACCAGAAGAAATAGATGGTACCTGGCTACAACCAATGACTGCCCTGACAGGGAACACAATAGAGAACCCCTGAGGGAGCAGGAGAGCAGTAAGATGCAGACCCCAAATTCTCATAAAAAGACCAGACTTAATGGTCTGACTGAGACTAGAAGGACCCCTGTGGTCATGGCCCCCAGACCTTCTGTTGCCCCAGGACAGGAACCACTCCTGAAGCCAACACTTCAGACATGGATTGGACTGGACAATGGGTTGGAGAGGGACGCTGGTGAGGAGTGAGCTTCTTGGATCAGGTGGACACTTGAGACTATGTTGGCATCTCCTGCCTGGAGGGGAGATGAGAGGGTGGAGGGGGTTAGAAGCTGGCGAAAAGGACATGAAATGAGAGAGTGGAGGGAGAGAGCAGGCTGTCTCATTAGGGGGAGAGTAATTGGGAGTGTGTAGCAAGATGTATATGGGTTTTTGTGTGAGAGACTGACTTGATTTGTTCACTTTCACTTAAAGCACAATAAAAATTAAAAAAATATAAGAATAACCTGCATTGAATTCAGCAAACAGGTAGTATTATTACTAATAACACTAAGATGGAAGAGATTGAGCTAGGAGGAAAGAGGCAGCAGAGGAGAGATGAAACACTGAGAAGGGGTCTAATGGATGAAGCCCCTGGCAGGGGTAGGGGGAGCCCAGAGAGCAGAGGAGGGGGTGAGCCTGTGAAGCAGGAACAGAGAAAGGTGGCCAGGTTGGGTGTGGGGCCAACAGGGGAGCAGGTGAAGCAGAGGCAGGCTGCTGGAGACGGGTTCCTCCTAAGGGTCTTATTTTCTCAGTGAGGCAGGCCGACACTGAGTGTGATACAGCATCACATGGCACTTTGGGGCAATCTCAGGAATCCCTGAGAAGGCTTAGCTGGTAGTCCTGCCAGAGCCGGAGAGAATAGGGTAATTGTGCTAAGTTGGTGACCTTACCTGTAAACACTGGGTTTGTACAAACACTACACCCGAGTGTTTCAATAACCTTTCTACATCAGAATCACCTGCTTGCTTGTCTAAAATGCAAATTCTTGGGCCCAACCCCAGACCAATTATATCAGAAGCTCTGGGCAGGAGGGCCAAGAAATCTGCATTTGTAGCAAATTCCAAAGGGGAGTGCATAATTAAACTAACATTTGAAATGCACAGCTCCTGATTTACTATTATCCTCTAAAGAAAAAAAAAAAAAAAAACACCTGTTGCTGTATAGTCCATTCCAACTCATACCGACCCCATGTACAACAGAATGAAACACTGCCCGGCCCTGCACCATCCTCACAATCATGCCACGTTTGAGCCCATTGTTGCAGCCACTGTGTAAACCTATCTCACTGAGGGTCTTCCACAGCCCCACATCCCACCACCTTCCAAGCAGGAAGAGAAGCACACTTGCAGGGAGCCAGTATTAAGGGACCAAGGATCACAGAAGACTGAGGATCAATCAGACCAAGGGGGCTCTGACTGGGGTGGGTCATGCCCTGGACTCTCTTCCTAGATGCTCCAAATACAGATCTCAGCTTCTGAAGGGATCCCAGTTTCCCCATGAGGCCCCACAGATGGGGTGGCAGCATAAGGAGTGTTTCCTACCTTTGGAACCTGGGGCCTGGGGCCTAACTATAACAAGCAGCCCTCAGCCAAGTACCTAAAGAATACTTTCCAGGCAATGAGTCTTAAAAGTTTCTAATTATTCCCCATTGCTTTGTTAGACATTAGTGGGCAAGTACCTTTGAGAAGATGGCAGTGGTGATTCAACGGTAGAATTCTTGCCGGGACCGGAAACCCCGGTGGTGCATTGGTTAAGGGCTACAGCTGCTAACCAAAAGGTCAGCAGTTCGAATCCACCAGGTGCTCCTTGGAAACCCTATGGGGCAGTTCTACTCTGTCCTATAGAGTCGCTATGAGTCGGAATCGACTCAACGGCAACAGGTTTGGTTTTTTTTTCTTTAATGTGAGAGACCTGGGTTCTCTTCCTGGCCAACGCACCTCATGTGCAGCCACCACCGTCTGCCAGTGGAGACAGGTGTGTTGCTGTGATGTTGAACAGGTCTCAGTGGAGCTACTAAGACAGACTAGGAAGAAAGACCTGGTGACAGACCTGTGAAAATCAGCTAGCAAAAACCTTCCGGGTCACAATAGTCCAATCCCACTGGGCACGGGGTCACCATGAGTCAGGGGCCGACTTGATGGTGACTAACACAACAATCGCCTTTGGGAACAGCATAAGTGGCAAGGCTAAGGGACAGGGGTGTGAGGAAGGAGAGGATGGGTGGGTGGGGGACCAAGCCAAACGGGGTGGAGCATGGAAAAGCATTAACTTTGGGAAAAGAAAAAAAACAAGGTAACACAACTTTCTGCCTTTCTATAGCTGCGTAAATGCATTAAGGCTGCCCCGCTCAGTTCTGACTGCCCATTTCCTCCCTTCCTGACGCATGAACACGTTTCCTTCCTCCTCAGCGTCTGAGGATACAGGAGCCTTGCCTTCTCCTAAGATGCTGCCTTCTGGAGTCAGACAATGGGTATGGTGGTCTCGACCCCCATCTCCTGGCCATCAAGTGCAGCCTCCCCTTCTGCTCCCACCATACAAAAGGGACCAACGTCTGGGAGGGGAACTGTATGTGAGGGTCACTTGGTGGTAGTATCATTATTTTCATTCCTAATCCACCCCAGCCTGGGATGAGAGCCCAGCATAGCATGAGGACATGGCCAGGGCAGCTCAGGGCTGGTTCGCTGGCCTTCCTCTAGCTTAAGGCCCAGCGATGAGGACGGGTGGTTATGGCACAGAAAGCCCTGGTCGCAGCCTGGGTTTTCGTCAGGCTATAAACACTTTCTCCCCTGCCTTCCCCAGGGAGGAGCAAAGGTGAGCCAGGACTCAACCCTGCAGAGCCGAAGGAGAACACGCCAAGCCAGAGCAGCCAGTCCCCAGGGAGGTCCCTGCTTCCCCTGCCACATGCCCTCCTCCAGGGCCCGACCTTGGCTACTTGCACGATTCAAGAGCACACAGGCCAGTCTCGGCGGCAAAAGGGAGGAAGGAGAGCCAGGGACAGACTGTTATAAATAGGCATGTCTGACTAAGAAGGTCACAGGCCAGAGAAAACCCTGCCAGAAATTCCACCAGAGGAAGACATGTCAGTTCTCAGCGGCGCCCCACAAGCTCTCACTGGGGGTGGCGGACAGAAGTGGGTTTCAAAGAGGGCAAGGGAGTGAGGGCAGCCACAGACACCCCGCCAGCAGCTGCAAAGGCTCTTGGATTGAAGAGGCACTTGGACACTGCATGCATTTCTTAAAGAGGCTGGCTTTTCTCGGCACTTGACACAGACTGGGGAGAGGCCAAGCTGGAGGGCAGGAGGGTCAAGGAGGCCTGGGAAGGCCCTGCTGGTCCTTCTGTCCCTCAGCTGGGCCTGGGGCCTAATCTAGTGGTCCTCTACGGGGAGATTTTGTCCCCCAAGGAACATTCCGTTGTTACAGCTGAAGGGGGGTGGCTCTACTGGCACCTAGTGAGCCTACGCCAGGGACGCTGCTAACCCTCTGCAATACACAGGACAGCCCCCCACAACAAAGAATTATCCAGCCCCAGATGTCAATAGCGCCAAGGTGAGAAACCCTGGCCTAGCCCCTCTCACGGCCCCTCCACCTCCAGACACCACCTCCTCTCGCCCTCATTTCCAAGGGCCTTGTCGAGGCAGCCGGAGCACACAAGTACTCAGAGCTACACAAATAGCAACTCCTTATTTGCTGTGTTTGTTCAGCCAATATTGACTCTGCAGCCTAACACTGGTGCTATTGAGCCAGGGTTATTCTCCATATTGTTTGAGCAGCATTAGAACAGCCTGTGATAACTGGTGGCAGAACAGGAAGCTGCCCCTCCCTCCGGCACCACCACACCCCCTCCGTGGGACGCTGCTGTAAAGACTGAGGAACCTACGTGCTCACTGAGTGGAGCAGACCTTAATGCCCCGCTCCTCCGCTGAGCAAACACACCGAGGTTAGAGAGGAGCGTGCTCCTGGCTAAGTCAACACTCCTGGGAAGTTGGAGCAACTGAAAAAGGTTACACGGGAGGCCGTTCTTTGGGGTGGAGCCAGCAAGAAGTGATGGTGAGGCTGTTACAGGCTATATAGCAAATTCTGCTGTCAGGAACTACAGGGAAAGGTTCATTGGTTCATTGGCTCCACATGACGAAGCAGAGAGATTACCAATCCATCCATCAACCAAGCACCCATTAGGTGGGGACCTACTAGGGGCCAGCTTCTGTGCTGAATAGGACAGGAAGCACAGAACAGAAGGGTCCTGGTGGATAAGCTAATGCAGCTGCCATGTTTTCGTGATGGAGAAAAAATCAAACCACTTCCCAGAGGGTCAACTCCGACTCACCGCAACCCCACGTGTGTCAGGGTAGGACCGTGCTCCACAGGGTGTTCAGTGGCTGATTTTGGGGAAGGAGATCACCAAGACTTTCTTTTGAAGCACCTCTGGGTGGTTGGAGGGCAGGCAGGTCAAGGAGGCCTGGGAAGGCCCTGCTGGTCTTTCTGTCCCTCGGGTGCCTCGCCTCAGCCACTAGGTGTGAGTTCAGAACTGTGACCAAGCCCCTTCCCAGAATGGCATTCTCCCTGAGAGCTGGGCTGACGTCTCTGTACCCAAAGTGGAATATGCCGCAGTGAAAGACAGGCCTTAAAATGCAACAGGCCCAGGAGAGGAGCTACAGTGACCTATTCACATCCAAGTGTAAAGATGGACGTCAGGGTCCTCCTGGGAGCCATTTTGGAGGGGACAGAGCTGCATGGGTGACATAAGAGGAAGGCGCCTCCCCTGCGTCCCAGAGCTTACAGTCCACCAGGGGAGCCTAGAAGCACAGAAACGAAACCATGAAACCAGCATTCAGTCAAGGCCCCTGAGAGATCCTGATGAGAGTCGTGAGCATGGCCACCTCTGTAAGACCAGGCACAACTGCCCAAACACACCTGGTGTGTCTACAATGAGATCAGACAAGACCTGGAGTGTTCAGAGGCGAAAATCTGCACGAAGAAGTGAGGAGGCTTTTCCTGGCCCAAAAATGAAACAAGCGTAGGCTTAGCTATAGGTTTGGATCTGGGCCCACCGCTGTCTCTAGGCCAATATTAAACAAGTTGCCAGCATCATCAAGGGGGCATCCTAAAAATTAGTCCAGCCAGCCCCAATGGCCAGGGAGCACCACAATGGTCATTTGCTAAAATTGCTCGTTAACATTTTCTACTAACTGCTCTCTCCAAAGGCTTTGAAAATGAGGAGGAAATTCTTCAGAGGTCAGCTATTACGCAGCTATTATGTGTTAACATGACCTGGACTCCAAGCTTCAGAAACTATTCATTTTTTAAAATACATGGTGGGCATTTTCTACTTGTGGTTGAATATTTCACGCAGCCGCCGAGTCATCCTAATTCTTCCCCACAGCAGATGTGTTAGCTGATTTGGTTCCCCTTCACTGCCTCTTTCTCTGAAAAACGCCCTCCCACCAACAGGAGAGATCCCGGCAGCCATGTTTATTCCACCTGAAGATCCCCCCTTCCTGGTTCCAACTGTTCGAACAGAGATGGACGCCCGACTGAAGGGAGGCCGCCCATTGGCTGGCCATTGGCCAATCAGATTCTTTCTTCTGGGAATTTGGATTTAGCCTTTAGTGTTGGGTCCAGGAACTGAGAGATCGTGTCTTGCTTAAAGTGAACGTTTTTTGGACCTGGAAAAGGCAGACCAGAGAAAGCCGGTCTGCTGAGAAAAAAATGAAACACATATCTGGAGGGGACAAGACAAAAAAAAAAAAAAAAAAACTACATGGCCCCGTGAGTCGGAATCGACTCCACGGCAACGGGTTTGGCTTTTTTCCTTGTTTGTTTTAGCCCCAGGAAAGTAGGCACAGAGAGCGTGGGCAAGCAGCTCTCTGGGTCTCTGATAACTTTCCAGTTTCACCTTGAGCCTTTCATGGGGACCAGTTACCATCACTGTCCTCGGATTCGAGGAGATTCCTTGTAGTTGTTGTTGTAAGCTGCCACCCAGTGGGCCCCCAAGTCCCAGCAACCCCACGTGTTAACAGAGTAGAGTTGCTTCATAGGGTTTTCTTGACTGTAATCTTTATGGAAGCAGTTCACCAGGCCCTTCTTCCAGCAGCCATCTAAAAATTTCTTTATTATTATTAAGAGCTAAGTTTATAATATTCTAGTTCTTGCAACCAAACAGTTCTTTACCAAGATACCCTTTTTAAAAATCGCCTGTTTTCTGCACTGCATTTGTTCAACACTGACTGTCTCACCCCTTCCTCTCGCCCACCCTTCACTCTAACTTGGCACCTTCCTCTCCTGGTGTTTCAACGTGTTTCATTTTTAGTGCTTCCTTTTAATGTTTTGGGTAATAAGAATCAGCAGATGAGTAAGTGTGTAACCTAGACACCACATTCCCCTCCGATTTGTTTGCTCAGCCTGCTTTAATGGAGGCTTTCTTAGCGTATCAGTCAACAATTAGTCATTCAACAAACATTCATCAAACTATGCCCTAACCCTGGCAAGATGGGGGTGGGGTGGGGTGGGGGGACAAAAATAAAAACAAAAAACTTTTGAAGAACAAATGAAGCATAAATTTCCATTTTCCTATTACAATCAAGGAGGAATTCCGATGTGCTACCAGTCCTCATGGAGCTAGAAGTTACCAGTTACTCCAACAACCCAGCTGAAAAGAGAAGCGCCAACACAGGCACAGCTTTTACTTTGCTCACTGTGGACGGGCATTAGCTACGTGTTGTCCATTAAGGGAAAAAAACAGTCCCCAGGTACGGAATTCTGAAAAGACCCCAAAGAAGTGAAAATACAGCTGGACCCCCTATAGTACCAGGGATTCTCTCAGCTGCTCACACTGCCTTAGCCCCAGCCGGGGAAGAAAACCGAGAAGAAATGTATCCCATCCTGTTTTTATGGTACAGCCAGAATGCTCCTTAGAAGTAAGGATGGTGAGACTTTGTCTCACGTACTTTGGACATGTTATCAGGAAGGACCAGTCCCTGGAGAAGGACATTATGCTTGGTAGAGGGCCAGGGAAAAACGGGAAGATCATTGTCATGGATTGAATTATGTCCCCCCAATAATGTGTGTATCAACGTGGTTAGGCCGTGATTCTCAGTATTGTGTGGTTGTCCTCCATTTTGTGATTATAATTTTATGTTGAGAGGATTAGGTTGGGATCGTAATACCACCCTTACTCAGGTCACCTCCCTGATCCCAGGTAAAGGGAGTTTCCATGGGGCGTGGCCTGTACCACCTTTAATCTCTCAAGAGATAAAAGGAAAGGTCAGCAAGCAGAGAGTGGGGGACCTCATACCAAGAAAGCAGCACCAGGAGCAGAGCACATCCTTTGGACACGGGGTTCCTGTGCCTGAGAAGCTCCTCGACCAGGAGAAGCCTTCCTCCAGAGCTGACAGAGAGAGGAAGCTTTCCCCTGGAGCCAATGCCCTGAATTTGGACTTGTAACCTACTAGACTGTGAGAAAATAAATTTCTGTTTGTTAAGGCCATCCACTTGTGGTGTTTCTGCTATGGCAGCATTAGATGACTAAGACAACCTTCAACAAGATGGATTGACACAGTGGCTGCAACAGTGAGCTCAAGCATAACAGCAATTGTGAGGATGGTGCAGGATCAGGCAGTGCTTTGTTGTGCTGTACGTACGGTCGCTGTGAGTTGGAATTGACTTTACAGCACCTAACAGCGTTTTACAGAAAAAGGAGCCCTGATGGCACAAAGGGGAAGCGGAAGCACTCCAGGTGAGGAAACCAGTGCTCACCCCCAGAAGGCAGTCCAGGTGTGAACTCAGCAAGGCTGCAGAGAGAGCACTGAGGTGGAGGTCAGGAGGCCTAGCTTGCGGTCCTGGCTGCACGGGAGTGTCCCGCCCCGCTCTGCACCTCTCAGCTGTAAAGTGAGCGCTCAGCACCCAGAGCCTGTGAAATATTGATCAGGGCCTCTGCTAGGTTACTCTGGGGCAGGGAGAAGCCACAACACTCTATGCCAAGGTCCCATTCTCTTGGGGCTTCCAGGCAAAATGAACAGAGAAAACTCATACTGTTTAAAAGCTTGTAAGTGGAGAACTGGAACAGGCAAGAAATCAAGCCCTAACGGAGGAATCAGAAAGATTCGAATCTGCGCACGGTCAGGCACGGTGACTAAGACGAGCCTCAGCCTTGTGCTGCCCTGGGACATTCCACTGCTGGGTCACTGTCCTCCCTGCAGAAGGATGGGGGATGGCTGTGAACACCACTGAAGACCTCTTCTGGGACATGACTCTTGATGAAGGCCACATGGTGGGGGTGGGACAGTGGGGTGGGAGGGGGAGAACCACCACTTATGAGGCATGTTCTGCAGGCAAGGACTGTGTGTAGCTGCATGTATTCTCTCTCTCTCTCTTTTTTTAATTGTGGTAAAGTATGCACAACATGAAATTTGCTGTTTTAACCATTTCCAAGTGTACAATCCAGTGGCATTAATCACACTCACAATGGTGTGCAACCATCACCACTATTCGTTTCTCAAACTTTTCCATCACCCCAAACAGAAACTCTGTACCCAGTAAG
Organism: Elephas maximus indicus; assembly: GCF_024166365.1. Classification (NCBI taxonomy): domain Eukaryota; kingdom Metazoa; phylum Chordata; class Mammalia; order Proboscidea; family Elephantidae; genus Elephas; species Elephas maximus. Next base: position 59,770,398 of record NC_064831.1, on the reverse strand, counting down.
CAGTAACTCCCCACTCCCCTCTCCCCCAGCCCCTGGTAACCCCTCATCTCCTTTGTGTCTCTATGCATTTTCTTATTCTAGATCTTTTGTATGAGTGGGACCACACAGTATTTGCCCTTTTGTGTCTAGTTTATTTCACGCAGCATAATGTTTTCCAGGTTCATCCACACTGTAGCATGTATCAGGACTTCATTTCTCTTTATGGCTGAGTAATAATCCACTTTTTGTTTATCTGTTCATCTGTGGTCACTTGGGCTGTTTCCCCCTTTTGGCTATTGAGAATAGTGCTGCAATGAACACTGGTGTACACATATCTGTTTCAGTCCTTGCTTTCAGTTCTTTTGGGTGTATACCCAGGAGTGGAATTGCTGAGTCATGTGGTATTATCTCATTTAACCTTGCAAATTGCTGTATCCGATAGGTATTAATTATTCCTACTTCACAAATGAGGACACCGAGGCTCGGAGGCTCAGAGAGATAAAGTAATGAGATGACTCTGAGTGACTATGAACATGAGATAAGACCATGCTGGTGAGAGTCTTTCGATAGCCCCAAATCTCTGTGTCACTGTGTGACTGTGGTCAAGCTTCCCCCGGGGCTCAGGCTCCTCATCTGTAAAATGGTCACTTTTGCTTTGCTACCAACAGCAGTCCAGCTCTCACTGGTCCAGTGTCTGCCGCGTGCAGGTGCCTTCCCCTGCCCCTTACTCCATCCACAGCAGCCCTGCCAGCGAGGGGCTGTTGGACCCTGCTTACAGACAAGGATTCGAGCCAGGTCTCTCTGTGGTTCTCTCCACCACTGCAGCCTGCCTAGCGAAGAGCAACAGAGGACAGCTCCTGATGCCAGAGTGGAAGCTGCCCCTGGCTTCACCTTTGCCCGGGCCAAGCATCTGGAGTAGGGTGGGGTATGCGGAGAGGTGCCCATGGCTAGAGGGCTGGCTGCGGGCAGACACCAAAGGAGGCCTGTCACGTGATTACTATTCAGGTCAAAATACCTCCCTGTGTTTCAACAATGACAATCCATAATTAGTTGTCATCGCAGTGGGACAAGTCCGCTGTGGTTTCAAAATCACAGCGACTGCTTTATTTAGCTAAAACAGCTGCGGCCAAGGACCACTGGGTTCTGTGTCAAAGCAAACGTCTCGGCCGTGGCTTCCCAACCTTCTCTTAGCCGGCCCCTCCCAGTTCCACAGCTCACACCCACCCCACCCAGTGACCCCTGCGCACCTCTGTCTTCAGCTGGGCTCCTCACACCCACCCTTCAGCTCTTACTCCTGTTGCCTGTCCCGCTTTCTCTGTGCTTCTCCAAACCCTGTTGTTAGCTGCCATCCAGTCGACCCGAGTCATGGCAACGCCATCTCAGTGGAACGAAACACTGCCGAGTCCTGCACCGTCCCCGTGATCAGCTGCAGATGAAACAGTTAAGATCTCTAAGGTTTTTACTGGCTGATTTTCCAAAGTAGAACATCAGGCCTTTCTTCCTAGCCTGTCTGAGTCTGGAAAACCAAAAAAAAAAGAAAAACCAACCCTATTGCCCTCGAGTCCAACTCATAGTGACCCCATAGGACAGAGTAGAACTGCCCCATAGGGTTTCCAAAGAGCAGCTAGTGGATTTGAACTTCAGACCTTTCAGTTAGCAGATGAACTCTTTAACCACTGAGCCACCAGGGCTCCTCTTAGTCTGGAAGCTCTGCTGAAAGTAATTCAGCAACACAGCAGCATGCAAGCCTCCACTGACAGACAGCTGGTGGGTGAGCATGAGAGGCACCTGGACAGGACTCTAACCAGGGTCTTTCACGTGGGAGGCAAGAATTCCACTACTGTGAACCACCACCGCCCTCTCATCCATCCTCTAGAGCCAAGTCCAGGGCCTCCTCCTCCTCTAGGAAGGCCTCCCTGACTATTTCAGCCTCTCCATCCCCATTGCATCTCCACATGATTGGTTGTCTCCTTAGCCTCTCAGTGTGGGGGCTGGGACGACAGAAGGAAGATAAAGGAAGCTAGGTTACGACACGGGCTTTGGGGCCACGTTCATGTGTGCTAGGGAAGAGGGAGCCAGGATGGGCAGATGGAGAGGCTGACGAAGCCAGGTCAGAGGGCTCTGCCTGCTCTGATGGGGAAGGACATGGCCGAGGCTACAGCTCTAACGCCTGAAGACTGGGGAGGAGAGGCGGGAGATGTGCCCTAGTGAAAACCAGGTTCTCCCTTAGTGACACTGACCTCTTTCCTATCAAAGGCCCTGATTGGCTGTTGGACTTAGAGGAACACAGGCTAGGGATTCCCACGGTGCTGAGAAGCATTCAGTAGCTCCCTCACCAAATGTTAGAGGAAATGTTGACTTTTCTTAAAAAAGCACAACTCTGTGTCCCCCCCCCCCAGTAGGCTTTCCTACCAGGAATCCAGCGATGAGGTTGGAACCCTTGTCACTCTGAGTGAGAGAGGGGTCTGCCAACAGTTAACCTGCTCAGGGAGGGTGGGGCAGGTGGCCCATCAGAGAGGGGCCCAAGAGAAGCTGATGTTTCAGCAGGATGCTCCCTCCTCTCCCCTTGCTTAACCAGCACCCTCTTCCCACGCTGCTCTGTCTTGGACTTGAACCCTGCTAAGACCATCCTGTTAGTCCCAGGCCAGACGCCAAGAGAGACACCCCTAGAATTATGGGATGGCTTCAGAAATTAGGCAGTCCAACTTCTGTCCCCTCATGAAACCCTTCACAACCTCCCTGGTGAGTGGCAGTCCAGGGACAAGGTTATTGGCCCATTCAATAGATGAGGAAACTGAGACTCCAAAAGAGTAGGCAGCTCATGGGAGGCTCCACGGCCCGGGTATGACCGGACAGGAAGAGAACCATGCTCTCTCAATCCCAGGCCAGTGCTTTCCCACCTCAGCGCTGGGTCCTGCTGCCTGTTCCCACGGGGCGGGCTCGCAGCTGGTTGTCCTCTAACCCCCCTAAATATGGCACCTAATAATGGCTTAAGGCATTAGCATCCAACATTCTGAACCAACGGAAACCAAAGAAAACTAAACCCATTGTCGTCGAGTCAATTCCGACTCATAGCGACCCTACAGGACTGAGTAGAACCAAAGGAAGGAGTCACTAAGGCAGAAGAGGTGGGTCAGGCAGCCTCAGTTTACTTCCCAGGGTCTTAGCCTTCCTCTTTTTTGCAAAGGTCAGTGTTGAACTAGCCTCCCTTCAGAGTCAATATTTTCTACGGTTCTCTTAACCGCTGCGCCACCAGGGCTCCATACAGATATACACACATGGGAAATCAAGAATTCAAATACCTGATTTTTTTCCCCGTAACTCAAGATCTTAAACTGCTGGTTTGGGGTGATTAGCAAATTTTATGGTCCTGCATGCTGGCAAGGAGTTGGTTCTAAACCAAACTTCAGATGCTAAAATTTAAATAAATAAATAGAAGATTGGATCTCTTCACTTAGCCCTACACACTATTTTAGCATTTATTACAGCTTTTATTAAAATGCTAAGTAGTAATAATGCGGGTATGAATCAGACGCCACAAATCCAAGCGCGCAAGCAGAATCACTCTTCCATCCCTTTAAATTACCCTAGTACGAGGTACTCAGCCCCTGAGAGGAAGGCGCTGGGCCCCCACCCCAACAGAAATCCACTGTCATTACCATTTCCAAAAGGCAGACACAGGGCCCGTGCAAGTCTGCAAAAATACACAACGCGGAAACTGCACCTGAAAAAAAACCCGTTAACCCTCTGCCCTCCAGTCGATTCCAACTCATAGCGACCTTATAGGACAGAGTAGGACGGCCTCACAGGTCACAGGGCTTCCACGGAGCGACTGGTGGATTCCAACTGTCAACCTTTTGGTTAGCAGCCTGGGCTTTTAACCACCGAACCACCAGGGCTCCAGCTGAAGGCCACCTAGCAAACAGAGACTGGGAGGATTTGTGGGCACAGGTAGGGACAAACCAATCCATTCGATGTCAAATCTGGAACACCGGAGTCATACTCAGCACTGAAAATTTGACACTCATGCAAAATATGCTGCCAGAACTGCTATGCAAAGCCGCGGGGAAACAAATTTAAAAACGAATCCTCAGTCCTATGGCAAATTAGTCATCCAGCGAATTGATCATTTGGAAAATTGGCTTTTAGCAAATTGATTTTGGGTGTCTAGTCCTGCTCCCAGACGGATATCCACCAGCCAGTAGTGAGGGAGGAGACTGGTGGGCGGGGGAGGAGGGCTCCCAGGGGGCAGGCCTCTCCCTCAGCCACAGAGGAGAGAGACCTCCAGGCACCAGCGGGCCCAGTGGAGACGCTAATGTCAGAGGATGACCGGAAGCCTGGCTGCCTTTGGGGTGGCCTTGGGTCTGGGGTCCAGGGAACCAACTTACCCACCCACAATCCGCTGTACACAAAGGCCTGCCGGTGTGACTGCAGCCGCTCTGGAGAAGGGAAGCAAGCACAGGCTGCACTCTGCACAGGAGCCGCATAGGGCCAGTACATTTAGGAATTCTTTTGTGGAGGGAGAAACAACTCGCCCACGGCCACACAAGGTGAGAGTGGCAGGACCAAGATCTGCCTGCCTCCAGAGGTCTCCGTCCTTCCTCCACCACATGGTGCCTTGAGCAAATAGCCCCGACTCCGGGCAGCTGGTTTTCTTTATTACCATTTCACAAGAATTAGTGAGAATTTGATGACAGGTAGAGCCTGGCCAATCCACTTTGAGATGAGATGAGATGCTGAGCGATGAGTGGACTTTCCTGGGGCAAGTCTCCGTCCCTCCCAGGTGACCTGGGGACTGATGATTCACATTCAGCCTGGGTCAGTTTGAAAATGGCCACAGTAATGGGCCTTGAAGTCAACTAAAAACGGTTGATGCCAAGTTGACTCTGACTCCTGGCGATGCCATGTGTGTCAGAGTAGAACTGTGCTCCATAGGATTTCCAATCACTCATTTTCCAGAAATAGATCACCAGGCTTTTTTTCCAAGGCACCTCTGGTGGACTCAAACCGCCAACCTTTCAATTAGTAGTCACTAACACTGTGTTAAGTATTTCCACTACCCAGGGACTCCTGAAGTCATTCGTTGTTGTTGTGTGCCATTGAGTTGATTCTGACTCACAACGACTCTATAGGACAGAGTAGAACTGCCCCATAAGGTTTCCTAGGCTGTAATCTTTATGGAAGCAGATCACCAGGTCTTCTTCAAACTGCCCACCTTGCAGCTAGCACCCAAGAACTCAACCGTTGCACCACCAGGACTCCTTCCTGAAGTCGATTATGGGTGGTTAAACCTCAAAGCTTAATCAGTAAAGCCCAGCGATCCCCTGCACCTCCTTTTTCTCCTGCCAGGGCACCCAAATCTGAATACCCCATGGATGCCTGCTGAAGGATAGGGTGCACCTGTGTGGGCCCTGCCCTAACCCATGCCCACTTTGACCCCTCTCTCCACATTATATGTGGTCAGAGAGCTGGTGGGATTGATGTCAGAGTCACTCACATCTGAAGGGCATCATCCAAACAATTTTTTATTTACATTTTTCTTTTCAGTCATATGATGAGTCTAGGCCACACTGCCCAAGGCTTCCTCCTACTCTGATATTTTGTGGTTCCAAGACCCAGAATCCTTTGGGTTACCACCTCTATGAGATGTGGCAGAATAGAGTTACGACAAGAAATCAGCAAAATCTTTACCAGCAAACCTTCGCCAGCAAACCAGATATCCAGGGGTCATTGAGCCAAGGAGGGATGAGATGGGGACACATTTCAATGGCTGTCTCACTGAGTGGACATGTCACAGAAGCCCCCAGAGGGCTCTACCAGAAGGTGAGAGCCGAGCAAGGCAAACATCTGGGTAATGGCATTGGCCATACAGACTGTCCCTAGAGAAGACTGGAGAGATGTGAGCCAATGACCCTGAAGAGCAGTCCAGGCGCCTACAGCCAGCGTCACTGTGCTCTTCTCTGAGCCAGGCTTGTGTTAGCCCTGAGGACACAGGAAGGAATACGGCATCTTTCTCGCCTTCCAGAAGCAGGGATTTAGTCAACGCTGGGATAGAGGGGGCTGGTGTGATTGGGGGAGTAGTTCATCGGTCTGGAAATCCCCTGAAACTGGGAGGGAGATGATGCAGCAGGTCAAAACCACTGGCTCCCGCCCTCTTCACCCACCCTGACTCAGAAAGAATGGGTCCAACAGGGCCTCCAGGTGACAGGGCCTGAGGCTGAAGAAATCTGTGGGATTCCTGGAATCTTTGCCCTTCCCTGTACTTACTGTGTTGTTGCCTGGCGTTTCCCATCTCTGATTAGCAAGAAGCCCCCATTGTGAAAGGATTCATGTGCTCGGAAGCACTGAGGAGGTGGTGATGTGCTGGGAGGCTAGTTTCCACCCCCCAGCCAGGCTTAGGGGCAGGACAACGGTTATGTTGTCATGATTGGTGGAGGAGCGAAGGAGGAAATTGCCACAGGCTAAGTTCCCAGGACCTTCAGGGAGGGAGGAAGAGCAATCCAGGGAGCTGGCTTGGAAGTGGGGCTTAAGAAGACACCTGGGCTTCTCTCCCCATCCCCTTTAGACAAGAGCTGTCTTAATTTACTCACAATTCAGAAGCCATGGCTTCTGAACTGACTCTGCACATCCCCAGGAGCCTGAGACCCCCAAATTGAGGCATACATGAAGGATGCAGCAGTTATTGTACCCATATATTAGATACAATACACTTGCATCAGACATGATGATGTTGATGACATCAATGGAAGAGGAGGAAGGAGAGTCTGTACAATTTTCCCAAGTTCCCTCACAACTCTCACCTTACCCTCACCAGGCACACGGAGCAGGTATTAAGAGTCCCGCGGGCAAGCTGAGTCTCATTAAGGTCAACCACCTTGTCCAAGTTCACTCGCCTAACTTGAACACAAGTCTTTCATATTCCAGAGCCAGCTGTGAGTTCATTGAAATGTCTCTGATGGTGATCTGCTGCAGCTGCCCCTGGGTTCTCCCTCACACATCCCAGGACAGTGATGTTTGCCCAGTGAATGGCCAATGAACTCTTGCTGCTGCTTAACAGGTGAGGTCAAGATGACAAAGCAGAAAAACTACCCTTGACCTTGCTCATTACAAACCCTCCCCTACCCTGAGAAACCAAACCAAACCCAACCCATCTCTGTAGAGTCGACTCCGACTCATAAAGATCCTAAAGCACAGGGTAGAACTGCCCCATAGGGTTTCCAAGGATTACCTGGTGGATCTGAACTGCCAACCTCTTGGTTAGCAGCCGTAGCTCTTAAGCACTATGCCACCAGGAGAGGGGGAAATTCCTGGCATTGCCAAGTCCCAGGCAGCACAAACTACTAACTCTGGGAGTTCATTCCAGGGCAATGTCAGGGCTGGTGGCCACCCTCCCAGACAGGGGCACTGATGCCTGGTGCCCCATCAGTGCATCCTTCTCCCCCGGAGACAGTGGGGCAGGAGGAGATGTGGTCAGGGGTCAGCTCTGTCGCAAGGTCTGCCCAGTCTTTTTACTCCGAACACTTAGTATTTTATAATCATTGCACCCAGTGGGCACTTGGCCATTTTCTGTTAAATCAATGCATGTATGGGTGAATGAATGAATGAATGAAGAAAACCCTGGCATACATGTAACACTTTCTACTTTCACATCACTTTTGCATCCCTTATCCCATTTTATTCTTGGAATACCCCTGTAAATACAGTATTGAATGCCTGCTTTACAGATAGGGAAACTGAGGCCCAGAGAGATGACTATTTCACACAAGATAAGAGCAGAGCTTGGACCAGAGTCTGAGACCAGGACTTCTACTTCAGTGCTCCTTCCATATGATGACTGCCGACTTGGGCTAGGCTCTCCAGCTGTCCAATCCCCCAAAGAGAAGCTTTGCCTCCAAAGCCCAGTGAGTCAGAGCTTCCCTGAAGGTCTAGCTGACCACCTGGGGGTGACAACAAGGCAGGGTCTATAGGAAAGCCCCCAGACAGAAGGAGTCCTCACCTTGAAGGCAAGGGCACTAATGCTCTTTTCAAACAGGCCTCGCATTCTTCCCAGGGTAGCTCATCATGTTCAGATCCGGATAAGAACTGGAAACTCCCTGTCCGTTATCTCTCTGAGTTTGACTCACTTTGGGGGTGCGGAGGTGGGAGAGGTGAGACACTCAAGTGTCAAGGCTCACCAGTCTTAAAAAGCAAGAGTCTCTTCTTGGACTCCACAGTCATTTGTTCATGGTCTCCCCTGGGTGCCCCCGTGAGAACCCACACCTACCACCGTGATTTGTAAGACCTTAGTTAAAAGTCTCACACCCCACTAGGCTCAGAACTCCTTAAGGATCATGTTTTCCTTGTGGTTGCCGGCCATGGTGGACCTCAATGAATGAATGAATGAATGAATGATGTGGATTGGCAGACTTGATGGAATAAAAAGATATCCACCAGGGACTGAGCATGACAGTACCAACAAGTCAAGAGGGCAAAAATCCATCTGCCAGGCCTCAAGGAACTTACATAGCAACCCTATAGGACAGAGTAGAACTGTCCCATAGGGTTTCCAAGGAGCAGCTAGTGGATTCGTACCGCCAACATTTTGGTTAGCAGCTGAACATTTAACCTCTGCGCCACCAGGGCTCCAACAACTCAACTAGAGAGAGAAGTCTCTCAGAACATCTAACAAACAGAATGGCTTACAGTTAGCTCTGCGGTGCCCTGCTCACCTCTGGAGCAGAGAGAAACAGTGGCACTGGGGGAGCTGATGAAGGGTTAGGAAGTGGTCTCCCTCCCTGCTATAGTCCCATCCTTCCAGGGTTGGAGGATGAGGGCTGAAGGAAACTCTTCTCTTATCCAGCAAAACCCCAGCGAAAAGGCACCTCCACAACTCCTGGGCTCCTGCCAGGAAGAGCTCACTGCCTCCTTTTCACCAGCGAGCCTGACTGACTAGGTAGCCTGGTGAGCATTGTGGGAGGGGAAAGCAGAGGCATGCTCAGCAGAAGGAAGCTCCCCCACCCACTAAGCAACAGGAAGCCGGGTGGACGTGCCCCCACTACACCCCAAAAAGGTGACTGCCTGGAGTGCCTGTCACCTGACTTTCTGGAAGACTGAGCCTGATCAGGACTCCAGAGTCCAGGCCAGACCTCAGGCCCCAGTGGAAGGTGGCCAGAGCCAGGAGACAAGGAATAACACCCAGAGAGAGGGCAGGGAGGGAGGGCCAGGAGGCTGAGTTCCACTGGCAACCTCTTCTGCTTGACTTTGGGCCAACTAGGGTTAGGCTTAATGGACTTGACCCGACCTTGGTCTTTACATGATCTGGAGAAATGTAAATACTGAAACTAAAGAGAAGCAAGCGGGTGCAGGCAATTCAGCCACACCTGGCAAAACATCATCGTCAAGCTAGTGGCTCTCAGTAGCCTGAGTGTCCCTCTTCCTGCCCCCTTTGCCCTATTGATGGCCCCTCCTCCTCCTTTCACTCCTTCCCCAGGGCCAGGCTATATCCCCATTCCTGACTAGCAAAGCCTACCCCCAAGAGCATAGGTGACTAAAGCTGGAAGGGACTCAAAGCTCGCTGGGGGCTGGCCCAAACCTCCTTTTTACAGAGAAGGAAACTAAGACCCAGAGAGGGAAAGGGATTTAGCGGCGCTCACCCAGCTGCCAGACTCTTTGTAGAGATGAAGCTCTCAAACCCTTCACTCACACTAGAGTCAATCTATGAAAAGAGCTTTGGTGAATCCTGCCCTCTGCAGCTTCCACCCAGCCCCACCCCCCCAAAAAACAATCAGGGGCTGCATTTTAATAGAGATGAAAGCCCTGTGCTCATGGGGCAAAAGTCCAATGGTGGGATCTGCAAAGTCCCAGAGGAGAAGCCTGGGGGCAGACCTAACCTCTCGCTGCTCTGACAGGTGGGGCCTGCTGTAGGTAAGCCGTGCCCACTTAGGCTCTGCTCGGGCTCCTGGCTTCCCTCCCAGCCTCACTCTAAGTCTGACTGAGGACAGTTGAAGGCAGTTGCCATCCCTGCTTCTATAAGCCTATATAGGCGGTCCTCAGCTCCTGGTCCCCAGGTGCTCTCTGGAGCCTACTGAGGGGTAGGACTGAATCTTACAAACACTCGCCTACAGCTACAATGAACCGAAAGAAGAGTGGTCCCTGAAGTCTCTCCGGTAAGGCCCCGAGCGCCCCCCTTCTACCGAGCCAGCACCACCCGCACCTGCAGTATGGCGCCAGGACGGGGAAACCAGAGACAGGCCTCTGGTGCCCTCTGCTGTCGGGTGCTCCAAGTCTCTAGGCTGAGGGATGTCGGCGAGGCTGGGGGGGATCCTTGGGAATGTCACCAGTCCTGGGGATGCCCAGCTGTAGCAGCCCCTCCATTTACTTTCCAAAAACCAGATGCTCAAGCCCTGAGAAAGATCAAGTATCTGTCAGAACCAGGGCTTTGAACCATTACCTTCCAGTTCGAACCCCTGCTGAGATTTTGCATTTCTAACAAGTTCCCAGAAAGTTATACATAAGAATCACCTGCGGGTCTTGCTGACATTTGGATTCTGATTCAGTATATCTGGGGTGGAAATGCACATTCTCAGCAGGGGTTTGGAGTGGAACGAACCAGTTCAAAGCCCCGGTCAGAACAGGCCAAGGTGCACCATGGTAGCAAAGAATCACTTTGACAAATGTCTTAGTTCCCTAAACACCAGTTGGCACCATGTGTGTCAAAGTAGAGCTCTGCTCCATAAGGTTTTCAATGGCTGAATTTTCGGAAATAGATCGCCAGGCCTTTCTTCCAAGGCACCTCCGGAAGGACTAGAACCACCAACCTTTAGATTAGCAGCTAAGCATATTAACTGTTTGCACGGCTCAGGGTCTGCCATAACAAATCACCACAAACTTGGTGGCTTAAGACAACAAAATGCATCCTCTCACAGTTCTGGGGGCTAGAAGTCCAATTAAGGTGTCAAGAGGGTCAGTTCCTTCTGGAGGCACTGAGAGACAAACCATTCCACACCTCTCTCCTAGCTTCTAACGGCTCCTGGCAATTCTTGGCGTTCCTCAGCTTAACAGCTGCATCATTCCAATTTCTGCCTCCATCCTCACGTGGTATCTTCCCTCTGTGTGTCCATGTCCAAACGTCCTTTTTATGAGAACGCCAGTCATTGAGTTTAGGGCCCACCCTAACCCGGTATGACCCAATCTTAACTTGATTACGTCAGCAAAAAACCCTATTTCCAAACAAGATCACATTCACACATACCACAGTTAGGACTTGAACATATCTTTTTAGGGCACACAACTCAATCCTCAGCGACTAAGGGCTCTTTCTTGGACCTGGTTGTCTGGGGCACTGCTGCACGGTTCCTCTCTCTGGGATTCAGGCTGAGGGAGCAGCCACCATCTCGAATGCTGCTGGCATCGTGTGATGCAGAGGGCAGGAGCGATTAGGGGCTTCAAATAGACCATTAAATCTCCCGCTTACAACCCCTTGGCCTGATGGAGTCATACAGCCCCACCCAAACATGTCACAGAAGAGAACTGCCCCACAGGGTTTTCTTGGCTGTAATCTTTGCAGGAGCATATGGCCAGGTCTTTTCTCCCACAGAGCCACTGTGTGTGTTTGAACCACCAGCCTTTTGATTGACAGCCAAGTGCTTAACCACTGTGCCATCAGGGCTCCTTCCCCCAAAGGAGACAGCTCCCCAAATCCAGTCACAGCATCGAGCTCAAGGTACAGGATCTCAGGGTGGCTGTCGGGGTCTGTACGTCAGGAGTAATGCGCAGTAACCTCTGCATCACATACAGGTATGGTTGCTCTTGACTCAGAGACTTATGACCTAAGAATTTGTTACTACCCCCTGCCAGCACTCAGTATCCACGGGTGCAACAAGAACAAGATACTGGCAATGAACAGTTGCAAAGAGGAAAAATAGGAGACACACCCTCCAGGGACTGATCCCTCCAGATAACATTCAAAGTATGTGAGACGTAGTCTCGCCATCCTTGCCTCTAAGGGGCATTCTGACTGTACTTCTTCCAAGACAGATTTGTTGGTTCTTTTGACACTCCATGGTGTATTCAATATTCTTCGTCAACACCACAATTCAAAGGCATCAATTCTTCTTTGGTCTTCCTTGTTCATTGTCCAGCTTTCACACATGCATATGAGGCGATTGAAAACACAGTGGCTTGGGTCACGTGCACCTTAATCCTCAAGGTGACATCTTTGCTTTTTAACATTTAAAAGAGGTCCTTCGCAGCAGATTTGCACAATGCAATGCGTCTTTTGATTTCTTGACTGCTGCTTCCATGAGTGTTGATTGTGGATCCAAGTAAAATGAAATCCTTGACAACTTCAATCTTTTTTTCATTTATCATGATGTTGCTTGTTGGTCCAGTTGTGAGGATTTTGGTTTTCTTTATGTTGAGGTGTAATCCATCCGAAGGCTGTAGTCTTTTGATCTTCATCGGTAAGTGTTTCAAGTCATCTTCACCTTCAGCAAACCATGCAAATGAAGTGTCTATGTCTTACTGAGAGGGAATTAGTCAGTTTGTGGCCCCCAGCTGGGAAGGGCCATGCCTTGAAATTGACACAGAGTTGTGTATAGATGCAGCCAGCTCCACAGAGGTTTTTCAGAAAGAAAGAGGCAAGAAGAAAAGTGGGAGAAAGAAAGAAGAGAGAGGAAGCAGAGAGAGAGAGGAGGCAAGGAACCTCCTAAAAGAGCTGTAAAACGGGTCAAGGGCTATAACACTGACGACAATGACAGGCCTGGAAGGGGCAGTGCAGCAGAGTCGGTGGTGACAGATGGCAAGGCCAACGGGAGCCTATCCTGAGGGGACCAAGGGGAGCCTGTCCTAAGGTGGCTGAGAGGAGGCCTGCATGGCCCGGAGGAGCCGAGAGAGCTGTCCCACACTGCAGAAGGGAGACCGCCTACGTGCTCCCTGATCCTGATCTGGTCCCTAGTTGTAGCCTGTTGATCCTGATCCCAGGTGTAGCCTGTTGCTTCCTTAATAAACCACTTAACTGTAAGTTTGGTCTGTGAGTTCTGTGTGTCCACTGCAGTGGATTGGCAAACACCGCAGAGAAGCAGAGTGCTATGGGAGAGACAGCTAGTGCCAGAATTGGTAGAAAGGTTGGAGAATGGAGGTATGTCTGAGCTCCGCCTCACAGGAATCAGATTTGGGCTGATCTTGTCCTCATTATCCCTTCTGAAGTTAGACAGGCTCTGACTACTTCCACCCTTTCACAGGTGGGAAAGGCAAAGAATGATTGTTTTCTCTGAAGAGCTTGGAGTGGCCCTTGAGTGTACTCTGAAGGAGATAAACAATTTTGAGTAAGGAAGTAAGCCTGTCACTTGCTTTCTTTGTGTTACTTTCTTTCTTTATATCTCTAAATCTCAGTTTCCTCATCTGTAAAATGGAGACAATAATCTCAGTCTCTACCCCTCCCTTTCTCTCAACCCTTTTGGCCCTCATGCCCTGGTGGTACAACAGTTAAGCGCTCAGCTGCGAACCAAAAAGTTGGCAGTTTGAACCCACGTAACAGCTCTGTGGAAGAAAGACTGGTGATCCGCTCCCATAAAAATTACAGCCAAGAAAATCCTGTGGGGCAATTCTACTCTGTTACATGGGGTTGCTACGAGACACAATCTACTCGGCGGTACCTAGCAACACCACCACCCCCCATACAGTACCAATACTGGATCCCAGTTACCTGAGTTGGATCACAGTCCAGGCTTACCTGTTGCCTCTTCCAGGAATTTTTGCATTTGCATCACAACTCTTGGAGACTGACTATCCAAAGGAATAAATCTGTAATGCTGAAATGTAAGGCAGTGAGAGAGGCCAAAGAGGGAAATATTTGATAGAAGGGAGGGTAGACTGGGCACCCAAGATCCACCTACATATGAATTCGACTACCTGTTGCTGACTTTTCAGTTTCCTCCTTTGTGGGAGGGAGGAATGAGTCAAGGCCTGCCTAGAACGACAACTCTTGTTACCAGAATGCTTCAGGCCTTTTTAGAGGTAAACTCGAATTTGAGGGATGTGTGTGGGTGTGGTGCCCACACAGGCACGCACACCCTGCCTCCCTGCCCCGTGTTCCCTAAATTCTAGCCAAAAGTGACTAGGTCATCGTTTTAGTGATGGCAACCTTGGCGAGTGAAAGTGCTGATTTTTATTTTCCTTGAAAAACTCTGCCTTTCGCCCCCTCTCCCTACCCACCGCTTTAACTACCGTTCTGGAATAGTCTGAATAGCAGCATTCTGTTTATTTCATATCTCCAAAGCAGAAACCACATCTCAGGAGTGATTGGCACCACTGTGTGTCTTTGTACGCAGAGACCCCAACTCAGGTTTCGGTGAACAGGTTTGGCACTTCCCCCAAACAACAGGGCTGACTCCTCAGCCCAGGTTTGAGCTGCTGCCCACCTGGCCTGGCTCGGCCTCCTTTCCCAACCTCGCTGCCCACTGCCCCCCAGTATTCCCCTCCTGGATTCCTCTTGGGTCTCATCATACTCCTGTCCCTGGGCACTAATAGGACAATCCCATTAGCTCTCCACCTAACCTCTTGACCCAACCCAAATCCTGCTTCCTTGCTCTCTGAGACTTGGGGCAAATGTCCTCACTGTAACACGATAAGATTGGAGAAAGCCAAATCCCCCAATTCTAGGCCTCTCCCTTCTCCCATCTCCTTTAGGACATATTGAAAAATAATGATCAAGATAACTAATGTTTATATATCGCTTTAGAGTCTACAAAACACAGTCATGTTTATTATTTCATTTGATACACTGATAAACCTCTAGGGACAGTTATTCTTACTATTCCCATTTTACAGAGGCAGAAACTGAGGCTCAGAGGGGTTAAGTGACTTGCCTAAGGTCACGCAGCTAGTAAACAAAGGAATTTGGGATTAAAATCTAGGTATCCAGACTGTGTTCTCTGTCTATTTTAACAGAAGATGTCTCTCCCTGACCCTCTAGTTAAAATCCTTGTTCCCCAAGGACAGCACCTTTCATTCCAGAGTCAGTAAGACTGGAAGAGAGGACAGAAGATCACAGAGCATTCCAACAACATGGGGTTGCCTTGGATCTGAGTGAACTGTAGGAACAGAAAGAATCATGATTATTTAAACGCTTGCCCACATGCTCACATTTCACCGACTTGGGCGTCTTGGAAGCAGCTTCACTGGTTCTAATTTGCAAGGCCAAGTTAAATGGTGCCCCTGTCCCCTCACGTGACAGACAGGCTTCCCTGGGGCCAGCGCCTGCAGGCTGCCCTGCCAACACTCCTTCCCTGGCTTGCCATCAGTGCAGGCCAGGATCAGCAACTAATGGCACCCTTCTCTCTGCCTCAGTTTCTCCTTTTATAAAATGAGAACTATCTCTACTTTCCTGTGACCACTGTCCAGTAGGAGTGGAAATGAGGACAAGAGCTCATGAGCCCCTGTTTCCTACAGGTCCCTTTGTAGTGGAGATATTTGAATAAAAGATAACACGTGCAAGACGGGCCACAATGCTACCTGATCAAAGGGCTCCAGAGCAGAAATCGATCTCCTGGCACGTGCTGGGGAATTGAATTTTCTAGATAATTAGAAGCCTCTTTGATTTCAACTCTTGTGGCTACAAATCCTTCTATGATTCCTGAAAGAGCACGTCATTGGGACCATGCCTAGAGACAGCTCTGCTAGCATGTGTCCTGCCAGCCTGCAGGACCACACAGCCCATGGCTGGACAAGGGTGGCTGTAGTAGACAGCGTTGAGTAGACCTGGAGCCCAGATGGGCTTAGAGTGGGAATTTCCGATAAATCCCTGAGAGTCCTTTATTTTCCTTGATTCTTCCTCAGTGGAATCAAGTATGATAAAAATCCAGTTATTTGGGGGCTGTAATATATTTTAATATGATTATGGGCAGGTGTACTGAAATAAAATAGGAGTGAAGAACTGCTGTGGTTTCTGTTCCTGGTCACCAAGACCTGCTACCTTTGCCAGTTTGACAGAAAGCTCTGAGAGACTTGGTTTCCCCATCTGTAAAACAAAAGGGTTGCATTTCATGATGGTTAAGGTCCCTTCTAGAGTGAATACTGGCTGGGAATAATAATAAAACAAACATCAGATTCTCCAAGACTTAGCGGGAAGGAGATGCTCAGGTGTGGCAGGGGTAGATGATGCAGCCTGGCTGAACCTTCTCCGCCTCCGTTTTAATCTCTTCACCTTCTTTGGGGTCCCCAACATGTAGTACCCTGTTGCTTCTACTTATAAGGATATTGGCTACCCTAATAGACCCTAGACACCTCCCCCCCCGCCCGCCGCTGCCATGATTGTCTGACACATGCTGATCACCCCCCAGGAGATGTGAGAAGCAGCCACATCTCCACCTCTTAGTCACCTTTGCACGTTCACCTGGCACACAGGGATGGTGCATCCTGAGCGAATAAATGACGGGGAGTCCTAAGTGTGCCATGACATATCTTGATTTCTCTCTTCTTTTTCTTGTCCCAGGTTGTAAAGATGGCACAGAGGCAGCATCAGACCTCCTTGTCAACTTCACGAGGAGGAGGAGAGAGAATCAAGATCAACGTCAGTCCAAGGCGGATTGCTATGAGGTGCAGGTCAGACACACTTCCACCCTCCAAACTTTTTACCAACTCTGACAACAGCCATTGCTCCCAGGCATATTCCATTCTGTGCTGGGTTCAATAATTCATTGCAATGGCCACTCAGAACCTACAGACTATACTCAGAGTCATGGGTTTATTGGGGAAGTGACAGGTTACAATTCAGGATCAGGAATGACTCAGGATACAGTTCTTTGGTCAGAAGAGCTTCTTGGCAGTGCCCACAGGCAGGCCTCTGTCTCAGCTCTAGACCCCTTGGCCCCTTGGCTCCTTGGCCCCTTGGCCCTTCAGCCCCTCAGCTTGACCTCTGCCTTGCTTGGCAAAGTGCTACAAAACTCTTTAGCGCCACCAGAAGGACTCAGAGGCACCCCACTCCATCAGCAAGCCTCAGCCCAAAGGTGCTCAGCTCTCTCACTCTGTTTATCAGTACATCCCCTATAGCCACCTCACTCTGAGGTCCGGGAAGTCCACTGCACTGTCTCTCATGAGTCTCCTGGTTCTGCTTCAGCCATTTTTCTGCCACTGGACTCTGCCGTGTTTGCCACCACTTCTTGCTATCTAGCACCTTCTCTGGTGTTATAGCTCTGGTGTTATAGTCTAGGAGACTCTCAGCGCAGGGACCCTGGATCCAAAAGACATGCTCTGCTGCTGGTTTTTTCTCTTGATAATGCTGAGGTCACCTTCCCGACTCTGGAATTGGCTCCCCTTAAGCCTAGTGGAATGACAAAAATGACCAATCCCTCATTAGGGTTCTATACACCTTATTTGCATGGCCCCATTGCCACAAGTGTTCCATGTACTTTATCTACATTATTAGCAGGCTGTCCAACCTCCTTGGTGGGCCATAAACACCTTATTTGCATAGTCCCTTCTGATAATTTTATGGGAGTCACAAGACCATGGCTAAAGGGGATATATTCAGTAATTCACTGTACTGCACAGGTCACTCAGCACCACACAATGCCCGTACCTTGGCCGTGTTCAGTGGGCGTTGTGGAATGAGTGTGGCCTTGGAGGTGATGGGATTGGGCTTAACTCCTGGTCCCACCACTCATTAGCTGAGAGATCCTGGGCAAGGCATTTAATCCCTCAGAGTTGGGGTCCTTGCCTGTGAAGGACTTTGTGACGACAGTGGGACAATGCATGCCCCGTGCCAAGCACAGTGCCCACCGTACATTAAGCATCCCATCATCTTAGTAATGATCATTTTATTGCTTCTTTACACATAATTAAAACTCACTAATTCAGGCCTATCAGAGAGGGCAGTCAAAGACTGGAAAGTCCACATTAAAAAATAATTTTAAAATAATGTAGTTTTATTACTTTAAAATATATTACTCAGTTCAGGCTAATAAAGTGTTGCATAGCAAGCCCTTGGGGGACTTATTTTAATGAACAAATAAGAACAATTTGAGGTTGGTCTATCAATTATGGGTGTGGAAAAGGGTGTCTTCGAAAGTACTTGAAAATGCCTCCAAACAGTGTATTATCCTCTGAGATTAAATGTTTCCCCTGCAATTACGTTAATGTGTTTTATTAATTCGACAGCTTCTCCTACCTTGAGAGTCCTACAGGCAACTTCAGCCTAGGACTGACCAGATTTTTACAAATTCTGACTTGGTGGTATCTGAGTATAAGACATTTCATTGAGGTAGGTTAAGAATTTTATCTTCCTTCCTTTTCTTATTCGTCTGTTTCAGGGTGGCCATCTTATCCTGTAACTCTGAGAGCTGGGACTATTTCCATCAAATAGCAAAGAGGCTGTGGTTAAGAGCTTGGCTCTGGACTCAGACAGACATGAGTTTGAATCCCAGCTCTGTCTCTTGCAAGCTGTGTGGCCTTGGGTAAGTCACCTACCCTCTCTGAGGCACAGTTGTCAAGTGGAGATAAGATGACTTCCTTCACAAGGTTGCCGTGTGATTAAATTAGGCCATATAACTAAAGCACCTGAAATACGTGGCCTGGCACATCAGGATCTTCTACATGTACCATATATAGAGATAACCATGCTTCCATAGAGAGAGAAACACATGCACCATCTATAGAGATGAGCCAGGAACTCATGGGCACCGTCTCAATGAGACTCTGGGGTGTAGACAATGTTGAAATTATTATTCTGGGGGCCAGGCCAGTCCTTGAGTGAGTGGTGAAAGTTGTCTACAGACTATGATTTCAGGGCAGGAGCCCAGGAATTATTGTCATCATTATTATTAGCATCAAAAACGACGATTCACATTTTTATGAGAGCTATCCAGTTTCTCTCCAAAGCCCCGCTGAGATAATTTATATTTGAGGAAGGTTGGGCCAGGGCCACGGTATTTGTCCATTCCTCTGGGTATTCCAAGTTTGGATCAGGCTCGCTCTCCAGAGAACCACGTACCCAGAATTAGCTCAGCTTCTGCAGAAAGGCCAAGCTGAGTCAAGACGTGAGTTAATCCCTGATTCTACGGTCCATCAGGGTCAAGAGCCACCAGTTAAGGGAATCTCTTGGGAGATCCTGGGACCATGACATCAGCCACCATTTATTAAGCACTTCCTCAGGCAGGGGTGGGGCTTCACCTTCTCCCCACACATTCAGGCCCTTTGGGGTCACACTAATAACCCCACCCCCTAATTTCTCAGAGGAGTGAGCTGAGACCCAGAAGGCAAGACGGACTTACTCAAGACCACTGTCTTAGTTTCTTAACGCTGCTATAACAGAAATATCACAAGTGGCTACATTTGACAAACAGAAATGTATCTTCTCACAGTTTAGGAAGCTAGAAATCTGAATTCAGGGTGCCAGCTCTAGGGAAAGGCTGTCTGTCTGTGGGCTCTGGGGAAGGTACTTCTCAACTTCTGTAACCTCAATATGACCAGGTTCCTTGGTGATCTCCACGTGGCATCCATCTTTCTCCCTTCCTGCCTGCTTGCTTCTGTGCTAAATCTGCTCTTTTATATCTCAGAAATGATAGGCTTAAGACACACCCCTACACTGCTAATATCCTCATTAACATAACAAAGAAAACCCTATTTCCAAATGAGACCACATTCACAGATACAGCGGTTAGAATTTACAACAAATACTTTGGAGGGGCACGATGCAATCCACAACAACCGTGGAGCTGGTCACGGGTGGTTCCAAGAAATGAGCACACGTGTCAGCCTCCTAGTGTATCTCAGATCCTACAAAGGTCCCAGCGCCTCCCTGAGATCCCTGGAGGGCAGTTCTCCCACCCCTCTTTGAGCTCCCTCAGAACCTCTTTCGTGGAGCTGGCCTCCGCCCTTCCTTGAATTCCAGTTACGTGCATGTGTGTCATTACTGCCCCAGGAGGACAGATACTGGTCTTTTCTGCATTGTGTACCCCATGTTGCCAAGCACAAGTGCCAAAGAAGGCATTTCATACATATTATTGACTAAAACTAATAAAATTTTCCCAGAGGGCCTTGGAAAAAACTCTGTACCTATTTGTGTCTTCTAGATAATCCCATTTTAAACATGGCTACCTGAAAACAGACAGAGGGGCTGCTATGAGCTGGGCAATTCCAGGGACTGGTGACACTCCGGGGTCAGCCTCAGTGTCATCCCTCAGGAAAGCATGGACTATGACTGTGGGACAGGAGGGCCGAGCAGCCACACACACTTGACTTGAGCCAGGCTGGATGGGTTGCTGATTCTTGTCGAAACAAGAGCCTGAAGAGAAGCCCCTTCTCAAGGGAGTGGGAGCCAGTTCAGAAAGAAGACCAATTGTTGTCAGGCTCTGACTTGGCCTTGTCTTTGCTGCTGACCGAGACCCACCCCCGGGCCATGCTCACGTGTCTCATCCAGAGAGTGGCAGACACAGTGGTGTAACTAGAGTATTTGACACCCGGGAAGGACCATTTTTTAACTCTCCCCTCCTCTCTACAACAAAATTATGTTCTGTAAAAAAATCCTGAAATGAAACGAAGAATAGCAAAGTACTCTGTATTGGATGTGCCAATTGGCCCTTCTTCAGAATTTTCACTAACAATACACAAATGTTAGTGAAAGTATCACATATCTTAAAATATAACCAGACGTTGCTTCAATTGCCTCCTCTTTTGCTCTTTTTGATTTTCTTTGTTGAATTCCACTGAGCTGATGTCATTTCGGAAACCCTGGTGGTGTAGTGGTTAAGTGCTACAGCTGCTAACTAAAGGGTCGGCAGTTCAAATCTGCCAGGCGCTCCTTGGAACCCCTGTACGGCAGTTCAAATCTGCCAGGCGCTCCTTGGAACCCCTGTAGGGCAGTTCTACTCCGTCCCAAAGGGTCTCTATGAGTCAGAATCTAACTCGACAGCAAGGAGTTATTATTATTATTAAATTCCACAGTACTATTTTTTTTTTATAGCAATTGACCTTAGGCAAGAAAAGACGTTTCATGGAGGGGTATTTTTCCCTGCCAGTGTACAGTGTTAATAAAATCAGGCCAAATTTCAGTCAGATTTATCGTTTTTTTTAAACTCCTCTACACGTACGGATTGCCTGCACTTAGGAAAGGCCACTTCCATTACCCCACCCTTGGTACCCAGGTCAACATGCACGAAACACAACCCCAGAACTGTCTTCCAGAACCAGTTAACAGGAAATCCTGTGTATTTTTCCTTCATAGACAATTAGAAGCATTTGACTGGTTGTTGTTTTGGCCACTAAGAAGCTTAAAACTAAATTTATAGGCCACCATGTAGGATCTTTTGACATTTTAATTTCCCCCCTTGGTATTAAACTAATGAATACCTTCCCTATCCCAGTAGGTTGCAAAATGGCAGCCTACGCCAAATTAAGCTGCAGAATCCTTCTGTTAAAATTTTTCTTTTGAATTTCAGTGGCTTTAAGTAGGGCACAAATCAATCCTCCAGCTTATTTACCACAGTCTCCACCGCTCCCAAAGCACTACCCTGGGGCTTGCTTTTTCATATCTATTCTCTGCTTAGCCTCTGAAGGCCGTTGAGCTTCCAGTTCGTACACAGTTTTTCTTCTCTATAGGTTCTTATACGGTTGCTAACCAAAGAGTAGGCAGTTCAAATCCACCAGATGCTCCTTGAAAACTCTATGGGGCAGTTCTACTCTGTCTTATAGAGAGAGTCGCTATGAGTTGGAATCGACTCGATGGCACTGGGGTGGGTAAATAGATCCTAATAAACCGAGTGAAATGGAGTGGGCCTTCAGTCCTGCTTAGGCTAGTGTGATGAGTGTTGTGATGATGGGGAGGAAGGGTACACGTTTACTGGGTGCCAACATTGTGTCCTGCACTGTACTAGGCTCTTTTGTATCCTCTCACTTAGCCCCTCAATAACCTGATGAGGAAAGTGTCAATGTCATTTTGTAGCTGAGGAGTCGGTGGCTCCAGGAATTAGGTGCTCCATCCCAAGTCACACAGTTTCTTGATGACAAAACCAGGATGGAAACCCCGATGGGCCTAAAGCCAGCTCTTTCCACCTCAGTGGGATAAGGAAGGTGGTCGACTCTAGTTCTCCTCAGGGCAGTGGGGAAGACTCTGAGGGAGCAACAGCCTTCTATTCCTCCTGGTCCCCACGGCTTCCAGCTCCCCACAAAAAGCTCACTGGGAGGCCCAGCCCATGCCTGCCCCAGGGCCGCGTCAGGGCATACGACTCGTGTCCCTCTTAAGCCCGATGCACACAAGGGCTCGCGCTCAGTTTAACTCTCTGCTGTTGCCTTCTTGAAATTCTTAATAAATGATGAACCAGGAGCCACAGATTTTCGTATTACAGAGGACTCTCCAAATGATGCAGCTTTACTCTGAACTCATGACCATGGGGGCTCTCGGGCAGACAAGATGGACTGTGGAAGTGAAAGGAGTATGCAAACCAGAGAGGGCTCTACAGTCCAGGAAGATGGCTGTCCCCACCCTCCACTCTAGTATCCAGCAGCCACTCCCTGGCAAAATGGCAAAGCCTCTGGGGTTCTCTCAGCTCTCTTTCTAAACCCTGCTCCCTCCCTTCACTCCAAGCACAACCAAAGGTTTTTACACACACACATACACACACATGTCCCTCAAAAAGACACCACCTTACTTTTCAAGTCCCCCAACTGCCACCCCTTACCCCAGCTCCCTGCCCCTGAGAGGGTCCTTGGCCAAAGATCTGACTAGCACGTTGAAGAGATTCATGCGAAGTCAGGAAAAGGATTTGCTACCACGCTCCCCCTCCCCCCGCCCCCAGAGCTGTTTGCTTTTTAAAAAAGAAGTTTGTCACCATAGGCCTCTCAGAGGTGGGGAATGGGGAGCGTACCTTCAGTAGCCTCTGCCTTGTGCCAAGCACTCTGCTCGTTGCTCTGCAACTCTTCAGTTCTCCTCACACCCACAAAAGCCCAATGACGCAGCATCAGTATCCCATTTCACAGATGGAGAAACAATTGCTCAGGGACAGTAAAGCACTACCCCCAAGATCTCCCAGCGCAAGGAGGAAAGATGGAATTAAAATGCAAGGCTGTGTGATTCCAACTTCCACATCATGTCCACACCACTTCTGGTGCCCCTTGCCCCATCCACCTCTCAGTAACCGCCACCCCCCCACCTCCCACCTAGGCTGACAGACATCACCGCATGGAGGCCACACAACACTAGAAGGGCACCATGCTTCCCTGCCCTAAACTCTGGGTACTGGCCCAGCCCGCCACCAGGCTATTCCCCCAGGGGGCCATTACTATGTAAAAGATGGCACCCAGCAAAGGCTTCTGGGAGCCACCACCCACAGGTTCCAGGCTCCTCCTCTCAGACACCGTGCAGCTAGAGTCTGGCTTCAGTGAGACTCTAACCTGCTGGAGCTTTGCTCTGGAGAGTCGCCACGGCAACGAGAGGTTGGTCTCTGCAGCCGAGTGAGTCAGCAAATATTTATCCAGCACTGTGCTAGCAAATGTGGGGGAGATTGAGTGACTTTGCTGGACAGTCCAATTTTGAAACTTTTTTAGTAATGAATACCCTAATCACAAAGGAAAAAGTGTGTGTGTGCGTGTACACAAGACCCTATTTCTTTCCAGTCCTGAAAAGCCATGAAGAAAACCAAACCGTGTAGATTGACGTGCACAGACTTTGGTACCCCAGAGACTTTTGGGGTCAAATCCCAGCACCACCACTACTAGCCATGTGGCATTAGGCAAGCCACGCTCCTCTCTAGGCCTCAGTTTCCCCCTTTACAATACTAGAACACTTATCCCTGCCCACCTCCTAGGGCTCTTTAAGGATGAAATGAGCTAATGTATAACAAAGAGCTTTGTTGACTGTGCAAATGTTAGGTTGTTCTTTCAATAAACATTTATTAAGCATTTACTGTGAGCCAAACCCTGAGTTAGGCATTAAAAAAATAGAGCCTCTCAAATGTAAACGTCCTGGATTCATTGGGATTCGCCCCTTTTTCTCTTTTTAATTAAAATTCTAAAATTCACATAACGTAAAATTAACCATTTTAAAGTGAACAGTTGAGTGACATTTAGTACATTCACCATGTTGTACAACTGTCACCGCGATCCAGCTCCAAACATTCCCATCACCCGGAAAGGAAACCCCCTAGCCATTAAGCATCCCTCTTTTGTGTTTTTAAGGTGTTACTCTTTAGCTCTTGTTCTGTCCATCTAGGGGATTTCCTGGACTTGATAATATTCCAGTGTCCCACTGGTCACCTATGACTCCAAGCCAACCCCTGGATCCAAACTCAAGCTTCACAAGCTGAAACCCAGACTTCTCTGCCAGCCCTAGGGAAACCTAAGCCCCAAGCCTGCCATTTTTAATTACATCAGGGCTGGATGAGCAGGTAATGGCTGTGTAGCTCAGTAAATTACCTTTCATAAAGAGGGCATCGTGTTTGCTCACGTGCCCTTCTTTCCTGGAATCAGCTCTGTTTGCCAGCATCTCATCTTCCCAGCAGCCTGTGCGCCTGGCCAGCGTCCTCATTGCCACCTCCTCCGCTCAGGTGCAAGGGGAGGGGATGGTGTTCAGGCAAACATTGGACTTGGCCACGTTTGCTGTTCATATCAGGAACCCGATTGGTATTATTGATTGACAGATGCGGGTACCAACTGTTTAGAAGGCTGAGCCCCCTTGGATTGGGCTAGGTGTTTCGGCAAACAGCCTTAATACTGGGCAAACAGGCCCGTTGGAAGAAGTGCCCAGCATGTTAGCAGAGCAAACCAAGCACTGAGCAAACAGCTTAAAAGAATGTGGCCACCTCCACGTAACCTCAACCGAGGTATTGATCCCGCTGGAGGCAGGAGAGGGCCGAGCGGGGAACAGAGAGATACAAACCCCGGCAGAATGTAAATGTTATCTTTAAGCTGCGGCTGTCAGGGCCCTAATGGGCATCTGTTTGGAATTTGTCTTCTTGCAAATCTTTAAATCCAGGTCAGTACCACGCACAGAATTTAATAACAGCTTTTCAGAGGGATCGAGGCTTGAGACTGATTTCATTCCTCATAAGCCCAACTGGGACTTTCCGTTCTTTTTGGAGGCAGCTGCCTCGCAGGGAAACTTTCTGGGTACAAGTCCCAGGCTAGGAAACGGCGAATCTTCTGATATTGGTAGAAGGCTACAGGGAGGAAGAAGAAAATCCAGAAATAAAGGTGCTTTCTCTGACCTCTGAGCTGTGCGCGCAGGAGAGCTGGTCAAGTGGAAAGAATTCTGGAATTAGAGCCAAGAAACCTGAGTCTTGCTGCAGCTGTCAGCTCCAAGTGGCTGGGCCTCCCGTCTTCACCTCTCTGAGCCTCAGGCTGCTCATCTGTGAAGTGGAGAGAAAGCAGTCCCTGCCTTAGCCCTGTCAAAGGCTCGAGGCCAGACAAGCCCACTAAGGGTGGGACTGCAGGCAGTATACCTGGAATATATCATCCCTGTGGAAGGAGGTGGATGCTTGCTGGAAGACCCTTGAAGAATGCCCCTCCTGGGCCTGACACCCTCCAACACCATCACATTACAGTGGAAAGGACCAGCCGTGGCTATTACATGCCATCTAGGCAGGTGACTCCTTGGGTCTGGTTGTTCTTTCCCAGATGATTGACCAAAAGAAGCCAAACCCTTTGCCATCAAGTTGATTCTGACTCCTGGTGACCCCATGCGCTCTTGGTTTTCTTGGCTGTAATCTTTACAGAAGCAGGTCGCCAGGCCTGCCTTCCACAGTTGCCACTGGGTGGGTTGAAACTGCCAACTTTTAGGTTAGTTGTCGAGTGCCAACTCTTTGGATTACCCAGGGACCTAGATGATCAAAAGGGGGAAGGGTATACGTAATGTTTGCAGACTCCTTGAAAAGTTGTTGTTTGTCTAAAAACCATGTTTGCTTGCCTTTTAATATTTCTGTAAAAAAAAAAAAAGAGTTGAAAAAATACTTGTCCCTAGTGTTGCAAATAAGTAAGGTCTACAGCTTCTCCCCCAGAAAAGTCACAGAAAGGAACAGATCCCCTCCCTCACCTTTTCATGCCTTCCCTAGCTGGGACAGATGCCCTGTTGTACTAGTAGAGGCTGGGTGGTAGGAAGCAGGCACCTCAGCCACCCAGCCCCAAACATGAGGCGGCTGAGAACATTCTGGGTCCTGGCACATTTGGAAGACTGATTCCTAGCTTCATTAGAGGCTGTGAGCAGAGTGGATAACCCCAAGGCATTACATGGCCCTGCGTTTTATAAGAGACTAAATGAAGCTTTGGGGCATCTCTGCCCTCTGGCATTTGGTCTCACAGTGGTAAGAAGAATCAGTGAAGCTTGTGGCTCAGAGAAGGGGACATTCCTAGTTTTGATGTGTCTTAAAACAGGCACTTAATGAAGGATGTAGGCAAAGTGGTTAAGAGCTTGGGCTTCAGAGTGGAGCTGCCTGGGGTAAAAATCCCAGCTCTACCACTTGCTAGCTGTGTAGCTTTGGGAAAGCTACCTAACTTCTCTGAATTTCAACATTCCTCTCTGTAGAATGGAAGTAATAGCACATTCCTGAAGGGATTGTTGTAAGGATTAAACAAGCTACTACGACATGTTGACCCCTCAGTGGAGTGCCTCATCCATGGTATGCCCTCTGTAAGTGGTAGGGACTTATTCTTATTTCTGTGATTGGGGGGGGGGGTGGGGGGGACTGGACCCTAGTGAGAACAGCTGTCACTGCCATAGTGTGGCTGTGACTAAGGAGGATGCCCTCGTTCCCAACGATGAGGCCCACCAGCCTTCCCTAGAAAACCTTCCATTAGAAATTAGGTGAGCACTGGGATTTTATCCGCAAGTTTGGGAAGTTTGCTAGGCCCCTGTTGTTGCTTGAATTGGGTCCCGCAAAAATATACATTGAAGTGCTAACCCCCGGAACCTGTGCACGTGACCTTGTTTGGAAATAGGGTTTCTTAAGATGTCGTCAGTTACCATGAGGTTCTACTAGGGTAGGATGGGTTCTGATCCAATGTTGTTGTTAGTTGCTGTCCATTTGGCACCCAGCTCATGGCAGCCCCATGTACAGCTAGATCAGACCATTGTGCTCCATAGCATTTTTTTCATGGGCAGATTTTTTGAAAGTAGATCACCACACCTTTCTTCTTAGTCTGTCTTAGCCCAGAAGTTCCACTGAAACCAGTTCAGCGTCGTAGCAACACAGAAGCCTCCACTGACCGACAGGTAGTAGCTGCACTGGAGGTGCATTGGCCAGGAATCGAACCCACATCTCCCACACGGAAGGCAAGAATTCTACCACTAAACCATCGCTGTCCCCTAAATCCCATACGAATCGTGTCCTTATAAACGAGAAGAGGCACACAGGGAAGATAAGTATGTGAAGACACAGCATAAATAGGATGTAAACTGTAACTAACACGCACACCAGAAGATAAGCTAGATAACTGGGATCTTCTAAAAGTTAAACAAATAAGCTCGTCAAAAGACTTCACCAAAAGAGTAAAAAGAGAACCTACAGGCTGGGAGAAAATTTCTGGCTATGACATATCTGACAAACATTTAATCTCTCAAATCTATAGGAAGATCCAATACCTCTACAACAAAAAGACAAATAATCCAATTAATAAATTGGCAAAGGATATGAAAAGATGTTTCCTCAAAGAAGGCATTCAGACAGCTAACAGGCACATGAGGAAAGGCTAGGGACCGCTTGCCATTAGAGAAATGCAAATCAAAACTGCAATGAGATACCATCTCACCCCAACATTGCTGGCATGAATCAAAAAAACAGAAAATAACAAATGTTGGAGAGGCTGAGGGGAGACTGGTACTCTTAGGTACTGCTGGTGGGAATGCAAAATGGTGCAACCATTTCGGAAAATGATATAATGCTTCTTTAAAAAGCCAGAAATAGAAATACCATATGATCCAGCAATCCCACTCCTAAGAATATATCCTAGAGAAATAAAATCTGTCACATAAATAGACATATGCACACCCATGTTCATTGCAGCATTATTCACAATAGCAAAAAGACGGAAACAACCTAAATGCCCATCAACAGAAGAATGGATAAACCTTGGTACGTACACACTATGGAATATTACGCAACAATAAAGAACAATGATAAATCTGGGAGACATCTCATAACATGGATGAATCTGGAGGTCATTATGCTGAGTGAAATAAGTCAATCACAAAGGAACAAATACCGTATGAGACCACTATTACAAAAACTCATGAAAAGGTTTACACACAGAAAGAAACAATCTTTGATGGTTATGAAAGAGGAGAGGACTGGGGAGGGAAAAGCACTAAATAAACAATAGATAAGCAGTAACTTTGGTGAAGGGTATGACAGTACCCAATACTGGGGAAGCCAGCACAACTTGACCAAGGCAAGGTCATGGAAGCTTCATAAAAAACCCAGAACCCAGTGCCATCGAGTCAATTCCGACTCATAGTGACCCTATAGGACAGAGTAGAACTGCCCCATAGAGTTTCCAAGGAGTGCCTGGCGGATTCAAACTGCCGACCCTTTGGTTAGCAGCCGTGGCACTTAACCACTACTCCATCAGGGTTTCCAGAAGCTTCATAGACACATCCAAATGCCCTAAGGGACTGAATTACTGAGCTGAGGGCTGGGGACCATGGTCTCAGGGGCCATCTAGCTCAATTGGCATAATGTAGTTTATAAAAAAAACAATATTCTACATCCTACTTTGGTAAGTAGCGTCTGGGGTCTTAAAACCCTGTGAGTGGCCATCTAAGATATTCTACTGGTCCCACCCTTTCTGGAGCAAGGGAGAATGAAGAAAACCAAAGACACAAGGGAAAGATTAGTCCAAAGGACTAATGGACCACAATTACCATAGCCTCCACCAGGCTGAGTCCAGTACAATTAGATGGTGCCCAGCTACCACCACCAACTGCTCCAACAAGGGTCACAATAGAGGGTTCTGGACAGAGCTGGAGAAAAATGAAGAGCAAAATTCAAAGTCACACATGCAAAAAAAGACCAGACTTCCTGGTCCGAGAGAAACTGAAGAAACCCCAAGAGTATGGCTTCCGGACAGCTTTCTAACTCAGTACTGAAGTCACTCCTGAGGTTTGCCCTTCAGCCAAAGATTAGACAGGCACGTAAAACAAACAAGAGTACACATAGCTCAGCCGTGTACAAGAGACTAAAGGGGCACGGAGCCCAGGGGCAAGGACAAGAAGTCAGGAGGGGACAGAAAAGCTGGACTAACGGAAATGGGGAGCCCAAGGTCAAAAAGGGCAGAGTGTTGACACATCATGGGGTTGGCAACCAATGTCACAAAATAATACGTGTATTAATTGTTTAATGAGAAACTAATTTGCTCTATAAAGCATCATCTAAAGCACAATTAAAAGAAAGAAAGAAAATGGGCCCGGAAGTTCCAATATTGATGATCCTCCATAAGGAGAAGTCTCTTAGCCAAGGTCCTGCATTTGATGAGAGTCGGCCCCTCCCACTGCCCTGTGTTGCCCCACAGAGCACAGGCAAAGGCCCTGAGGTTCTAGGCTAGCTTTCCTTCCCTTCCAGCTCACTTCTCAGCTCCGGGGGACAGTAGCACATAGCTGCATTGCCATGAGCAAAAAAGCATCAAGTAAAAAGGGAGAAACTTGTTAAACAAACCACTGCTGTCTTCAAAAGTCAAGGAGGAGTGATCCCACTCCCGTGGAGGTAAGAAAATAAAACCCCCTGCTTACTCCACCCCTCCCACTCTTCCCTGATCATTCTAGAACTATGGACTTTATTCTCACTTCTGTTGGGCAAAGCTCTTCTTTCTCAGAAGAGAAGATACTCATTTGGTCTTGACCCACCTGGAGCAAAGAAGAATGAAGAATACCAAAGACACAAGGTAATTATGAGCCCAAGAGACAGAAAGAGCAGCATAAATCAGAGACTACATCGCCTGAGACCAGAAGAACTAGATGGTGCCCAGCTACAACTGATGGCTGCCCTGACAGGGGATACAACAGAGAATCCCTGATGGAGTGGGAGTGCAGCGGGATGCAGACCTCTGATTCTCGTAAAAAGACCAGACTTAATGGTCTGACTGAGACTAGAAGGGCCCCAGAGGTCATGGTCCCCAGACCTTCTGTTAGCCCAAGACTAGAACCATTCCCAAAACCAACTCTTCAGACAGGGACGGGACTGGACTGGACTATAAGATAGAAAATGATACTGGGGAGGAGTGAGCTTCTTGGCTCAAGTAGACACATGAGACTTACACAGGCAGCTCTGGTCTGGAGGAGAGATGAGAAGGCAGAGGGGGACAGAAACTGCCTGAATGGACACAGGGAATACAGGGTAGAGAGAAGGAGTGTGCTGTCTCATTAGGGGGAGAGCAACAAGGAGTACATAGCAAGGTGTATATAAATTTTTGTTTGAGACACTGACTTGATTTGTAAACTTTTAATTAAAACACAATAAAAATTTAAAAATTAAAAAAAAAAGAAGAAGAGAAGATGCTGGGCAGCTCTGCAGACCTGGTAGAGTTTCTAGTTGGGGCAGAAGTGGGTGCCTCAGTCATTGGACCAAGCAACCTTCTAGTGGAAAGGCTGGAAGCTAGAAACCCACCACCCAGGGACTGGAAAAGGAGTTTCTGGGAGTTTTGCCCAGAGTGGATTAAAGAGAGGATGGAGACAGTCCCGCCACCATCAGTTGCTGACCCCATGCGTGTCAGAGTAGAACTGCCTTCCATAGGGTTTGCAATGGTTGATCTTTTAGAAGCAGATCACCAGGTCTTTCTTCCAAGGCACTCCTGGGTGGATTCAAACCTCCAACCTTTTGGTTAGCAGCCACCCAGAGGTCCCTCTGAAGAAAAGCCTGGCGATCTACATCTGGGTGATCACAGCCATGAAAACCCTATGAAGCGCAAGTTCTACCATGCACACGTGGGGTCGCCATGAGTCAGAGTCAACTTGATGGCAACGGGTTTGGTTTTGGTTTGGAGACAACTCAGCCAGAGTGGGCTGAGGATCCCAGAACTCCTTACCTAGTGCCCATTTTGCCTCATCTGCAGAGACTACCACCTTTTGAAACCTTAAGTCATGAGTCAATGAAAGCATTGGGCCCTGATGCTGCTACCATTGGGTCTCCAAGCCATGCCACAGTCCTGCTTCTGAAAACGCAGGCTTGTTACACCGGAAAAGCAGCCCTCTCACATTCACACTTCTCACCCATCACTACACTCATAATTACCAACCGTTTACAGGAAAGACAATTAGACTGAGTCCCCTGCTAACAGAGGTTAATTATTACAAGCCAGGAAAACCAGGAGTTACTGTAAGGCTGGCCCCAACTACCTGGATGCATAGTAACTAGAGCTGCTTCTGAAAACACCCAGGTTAGGGCCGGGGTTTTCAGCTGAGAAGCACCAGCTAATTCCAGCGATGATGGGAGCCACACAGCTGCACCACTGATGAACTGTTGAAAAGGGCAAGTGATCCTGGGGATGCTCAATGAGGGATTCAGCCCGGAAAGATGCCTCTCCGTGCCCAGTGTCCAGCTCTGGCCCGTTCTGCTAAAATCACAGTGCTCTCTTAAACCACTAGACCTTCCAGGTAGATTTCAAAATATCTTCAGAACTTTGTACTTTGAAATGAGTAAATGCAAATATGCACCAAACATAGGATAGGCTCCACGGGTGGGCGAACTGTGCCGTTGCTCAGGGCCCACACTCAGAAGATCCTTTGATGGTTTGGTGCTCTGCTGTAACTCTCTTGAAATTCTTAATAATTTTTTGAGCAGTGGGCTTCAGCTAAAAGTTTTCATTTTGCCACAGTAAACCATTTGCCATTAAGGCGGTTTTGACTCGTGGCCACCCTGTGTGTGTCGGGGTAGAACTGTGCTCCATAGGGTTTTAACAGGCTGGTTTTCAGAAGCAGATCACCCGGGCTTTCCTCCGAGGCATCTCTGGGTGGATTAGAACCTCCAACGTCTTGGCTGGCAGCTGAGTGCATTAACATTTGCACCACTCAGGGATTCCTCATTTTGCACAGGGATCTGCCAATTATGTAGCCAGTCCTACACAGGACGCTAAAAGAAAGAAAAAGAAAAGAAGACAATGAGAAAAAATAAGACACAGGGATCCATACATTAAGCCCCTTTGCTCTCATTTGAGTTAAAACACCCCACTTGTCTAAAATTCTGAGCAAGGGAAAATCTGAGCTGCAGAACGGTGTTTCTGCTTTTTGTTTGAGGAATGAGTTTTATTGCATTAGTGATCTCTGTGAGTGGGTCTGATCCTCTGTTCTCTAAGCTAACTGCTCTCCTCCTGCCCAGCTGTTGCCAGAAAACACCTTTATGATCTGCTGTGTGGCAATCCACGGTCGGGGAGGGCCCCAGCTCTGCCTTGAGCTAGTAGAGAAGTCAAGGTCCCCTCCACAGTTTCCTCCTCCATAAAAAGAAAGGGGATGCGGGGTAGGCGTGGGAGAGTCTAGACCAGCCTTTCCCAGCCTGGCTCTCAGTTGCTCAAAAATGTTTGCCCACAAAAAAAGGTCTCTGTGGCAAAAACAAGTTTTGGAAACACTGTATCAAATAAAGTTAATTTTCTAAACTGCAGGACTTCTCCGAACCTTGAGAGGGTTGATGGGAATTATGAATCTCCAAGACAGGGTGTAGGACTTCCCAAGCTTAACTGACTATGAAAGATTCTAGATTCTAAGGACCTACCCACTCAGGGAGTATTTCCCCTTAGGCCGATGATGCTGGAACCCCAGGGCCGCACAGTTGCACAGGCCATCCGAGGCCCGAGGGGTCCTAGCAAAGTGTTCACATGGTCGTATGTGTAAAATTTGCAAAAGTAAGATATTGTTGCATCCATAATTTTAAAGGAGAGCCCCTAAAATTATATGGATGGTGAACCCCACAAAACGTGGATCCTCCTCAGCACTCTTTCCCACATCTAAAGGCCCCACCCTCCCATCATCCCAAGCATCTTAAAATGCACCCCATCCCCATTTAATAGAATTTAAAAGTGGCTGAGGCCTCAACTTCAAGAGCTGTGTTGACCTTGGCATTGCATCATTTGCTTAATAGACTTTTAAGGAAATATCCTTTCACGTTGGTTTGGCTCTGTGGCAGGACATGTTCAGTTTGGTGGCACCATTTTTGAAATTGCCAAGTTACCGTCATGTTTGTAGGCCCTGGGAAAGCGTGTGGGCCATGAGTCAACAGTATGGTGGACAAAACGGTGCTTCACTTACCAGTGTCTACGGCTTGAGAAATGCTGTCCTAGATTATTTTCATAGTCATTTCTCATTCATAGGAAAAATCAATTCAATGTCTAATTCAGACTAAAGAGAGATTGGAGTAGCGAGGAGAGACCTCTCTGAATTATGAAAATTGAATTTCTAAAGTTTTTAAGAAAGAGCAGGCTTTCTTGAACTAGGTTAACAAGGTGTTATCTAACAAGACCTTGGGGGGTCTGCTTTAAGTGTTTGGACAAGATTGTTGTGTAATTACCTTATCAACTCTATATATGTAAATGAAGGCTTTTAAAGTCCTTGAAAATTGCTCTTGCTCTGAAGTAATTTAACCATGTCCCCTGATGCTCTTCATTCTCTCTCACTTAAAGGTTTCTTTCCTTTTTCCTTCTTTGCTTATCTATTTATGGAAGTCCACCTCTTACAAAGCACTATGCCTAAGGATTGACATGTCATAAGGCCCCGCCCCTGCCCTCCATCAGCCTATTGTCTAAGGCAGAGGCCAGCAATTTCTTCCCTAAAGGGTCAGCTTTTAAATATTTTCAGCTTTGAAGACAATCTCTGTTGCAACAACCCAACTCTGCCCTTGTAGTATGAAAGCCGCCAGAGGCAAAGCATAAGGGAATGAGTGTTGTGTGTTCCGATAAAACTTTATTTACAAGATTACGTGGACCATAGCTTGCAAACCTCTGATTTAATGAGAGCTCCCTGAGTGGCACAAATAGTTTACACTCAACTACTGGCCTAAAGGAAACCCTGGTGACACAGTGGTTAAGAGTTTGGCTGCTAACCAAAAGGCTGGCAGTTCGAATCCACCAGGTACTCTTTGGAAACCCTATGGGGCAGTTACACTCTGTCCTACAGGGTCGCTATGAGTCCGAATCAACTTGACGGCAAGAGGTTTTGTTTTGGTTTTGGTTTACTAGCCCAAAGTGTGGAGGTTCGAACCCACCCAGTGGCACCGCAGAGAAAGGCCTGACGACCTGCTTCAGTCAAGATTACAGCCAAGAAAACCCAACGGAGCAGTTCTACTCTGTAACACATGGGGTTGCCCTGAGTCAGAATCAACTGGACAGCAACTGGTTTAGGTTAATTTTTCTTTTCTTTTTTTTTTTTTTTTTGCCGGGGGGGGGGTCTAATTAGAGAGACAGATGTATAAGGAATTTAGCGTACTAAAGGATAAACATAATTCTGTGCAATAGCAAACGTGCTAGCCAAGGGCTATGGATTGCAGAGGTGAGGGAAGAAGCAATTGATCCCCAGTTTTTTGTTTTTTTTTTTTTTTTTTAGGGAGAATAGAAGCTTCCTAGAAAAGACGTCTGAGTGGATGGAGTTATTGCCTCCTGGTTCAGGCCTTCATTGTTCCCCAGTTGCTTTGTTCTTCTCTGTGGTTCCTTCCCAGCAGTGCTGGGGACTTCTGAGACCCAGCATCTTCTTGTATCATTGATGGGGCTTAGCTAAAGTGGGAAAAGTCCCTGGGTGGCACAAATAGTTAAGCCTCTACTACTAGCTGGGAGGTTAGAGGTTCAAATCCACCCAGAGGCATCTCAGAAGACAGGCCTGGCAATCTGCTTGTGAAAGATCACAGCCCTGAAAACCCTATGGAGCAGTTCTACTCTGCACACACAGGGTCAGCAACTTTTATCAACAAGCTCAAATGGTTGTGTATATTCTGCCTGCAAAATCCCAAACTCTGAGTCAGCATCTAGTCAAATAATGCTAATACTGTAAGAGCAAAACTCTGACACAGGCACTCACTGGGGCTTCAGATAACCATTTCTTGTTTGGGAAATCACCGTGCCTTTGAGGGGATTAGACAATGTAATCTCCTCTAGCACGCAACCTCCGCTCTAACTCCTTTATTGTTCTTCCAGACACTTTCTCTTAGCATTCTTAATATCCAAGTGCCATTTACCTTATTGTGGGTTGTTTGCTCAGGGCTGGGCAAATAAAAGAACAAAGGAGGTTGCGAGCATCACCCACGCTCACAGTGAGCGTGCAGCCTTCTGCAACCCATCCCCTTAGCATGGGCCAAGGTTGCTTGAGGTGCCAGCTATAAAGATGGGGCAGAAGACAAGGTTCTTTCTGAAAGGCTCCTGATAATGCATCTCCCGCTCCACCAGGAACATGGAAAATGATGACACCCTGGCAATAGCCCCAGGTAAATGAATAACTCACCCAGTCTGTGGATGGAGCTGATAACTGCAATGCCCATAGATTGTTGGGGCAGAGGCCAAACCAAGGGATGGCTTAGGGGGGTGAGCTCCCCAGTCATCTCCACCAGCACTTCTTCAAAAAAAAAAAAAAAACTTAAGCCTCCCCAAATTAATATCCCAACTACACGTGAGCAAGGTGTGCTGGCTGTGTACCCAGACAAGCAGCATCCCAAAGTCCCTTCTCTAGAAGCACTCTGGAGCTCCCATTGCCCTGGGGTACACCCGATGGGGGACATTGCTCATGAACCCCCTCGCAACATTTGTATGACCCCCAGGAAGATGTTGCTGTTGTTAGCAGCCATTGAGTCGGCCTCTAACTCATGGTGGTGCCATTCACAAACAGGATTGAACTGCTGTGATTCACAGGGTTTTCACTGGCTAATTTTCCAGAAGTAGACTGCAGGCCTTTCTTCCTAGTCTGCCTTAGTCAGGAATTTCCGCTGAAACCTGTTCAGCATCATAGCCACGCACAAGCCTCCACCTGACAGACAAGTGGTGGCTGCACATGAGGTGTTTTGGTTGGGAGTTAAACCTGGGTCTCCCGCATGGAAGGTGAGAATTCTACCACAGAACCACCAATGTCTCCCTCACCCAGGAAGATACCAAAAAAAAAAAAAAAAAACCAAATCCATTGCCGTCGAGTCAATTCTGATGCATAGTGACAGCAGGAAGATAGAGGAGGACAAATCAGAGAGTGGCTGGACTCAAAACACACTTTTTCTTGGTATATAAATACAGTTAGCACCAGCCAGTGCCCTGTTCCTCCCCTTCTAAGCCTTTCAAGCTCTTCTTGACTTCTAGGAATGGGTACCAGCACCTGCCTACCTCAATTCCTTGCTCCCAGCTGACCTCCCAGCTGACCTCCCAGCCCCTGCTTCTGGTGTTTAAGTTCTCAGCTCCAGTGCTGGAGGCAGAGTGATTGGTCTGACAGAGCTGGTGGTGGGAATAGCTTCTGTTGGTTGACTGTTGGCTGGCTTATGTTACCTCCTTTAATTCTCATACACCCCTAAATTATGTGTGATGATCCCATTCTACAGATAAGGCCTCTGAGGATGGGGAGTTCCATGACATTCCCTAGGCCATCCTACAAAAACGTGGCAAACTGGAACTCAGCACGGGCCTGGTCTGAAAGCCATGCTCTTACCACTACCCCATTGGAAAGCTACAGAAGGTGTGTGTGGGTGTCCCTGAGAGAGAGAAGCAACTCGCATCTGGTAACCACTAATCTACTTTTTATCTCTATGTATTTGCCTAGTCTAGATATTTCATAGAAGTAGGGTCATACAATATTTGTCTTTTTGTGCCTGGCTTCTTTCACTCAGCAATGTTTTCGAGGTTCATCCATATTGTAGCATGTTTCAGAATCTGACTTCCCTTTATGACTGAATAATATTCCATTGTATGGCTCTAGCACATTTTGTTTATCCATTCATCTACTGATGGATACTTGGGTTGTTTCTGCCTTTGGGCATTGTGAGTCATGCTGCAATGCACATGGGTGCACAAGAAGGTATGTTTAACATGTGTTTTGAATGAGAGAACTTAGGAAGTAGGAGAGCATGAGGGGATAAATGGCTTGCTCAGAATGAGTGGAATGACATCCAGACCCATTCCAGGGAGGGACTCCTTTCTAGTCCCCACTTCTGCACACACATCCTTGAGCAGGCCAGAGGATACTAGCCTGAGGCTCTTGGGACACTTTCCACTTCTTGAGAAACCTCCTGAACATGGGGCTCCACCTTGGCAAAGACCAGGTGACAAAGCAGAGTTCAGACACTGTTGTCCAGAGGCCCCTCCATTCCCTGCATCTCCTTTCCACCACCTGGGCTCTTGGACTTATGTCCATGTCCCTATTCTTTGAAGACACCTTCTTGGATTAAGCCAGCCCCATCTCTGACCAACCCCTGCCCACATAACTGGTGGCCTCGCCAGTCTCCTCCTCTCTCCTGCGGCCTCTGAGACTTGGGGTTCTGAGCTGGAGGGCTACTCACAGTTCCAGGCTCAGAGCCAGGGTAGGCCGAATCTGTGCCTGGGCTGGGCCAGGCTGCATGTCCCATGGAGGCCAGAGAAGACATCTACATCTCCAAATGCTTCTTGATGCTACTGTGGGTCCACAAACCTCTCCTCCCAGAAGAACGCCGAGTGAGAGCCTCCAACTCTCTCCCTGCCACAGGCTGCAGAGGGGTCGGGGGTTATCATGATCAGGCACTCAGGGATCTGAGGAACATACTCAGGGAGGGGGTCTTTAGCATTTATTTGTAGATTGGGATTGTAACTGGACTTGGTCAGCGGGACCCCAATCACCCATAGCCGTTTTCCTTCGTGGCCTCTCTGTGCCTTGTCTCTGGCCTCTTTATCAGCTATCACCCACCACCCACTCACCTTCTCAAGGCCTGAGCAACACCTTCTGTGTCTTTGTAGTTTCTGCGGTCTCCACCTCCAGCCTGCAAATGGCCAACCCCAGTATCTTGGTTTCCTAGGGCTTCCACAGCTGGGGGCCTCAAAACAACAGAAATTTGTCATCTCACAGTTCTGAAGGCCAGAAGTCCAGACTCAAGATGTCAGCAGGGCCATGTTCTCTCTGAAGGCTCTAGGGGAGGATCATTCCTTGCCTCTTCCTAGTCTCTGACAACCCTTGGGTTCCCAGTCACATCACGCCAATCTCCACCTCTGTCTCTCTGTCTGTGCCTCTTCTCTTTTATAAGGGCACTACTCATATTGGATTAGGCCCACCTACTCAGTATAACCTCATGTTAACTTAATTGTAACATCTTCAAAGACCCTATTTCCAAGGTCATATTCACTGGTACAGGGGGTTAGCCATCAACACGTCTTTTGGGAGGGCACAATTCATTCCATGACACCCAGCCTTACCTCTCCCCCAAGGTATCATCTCATATTCTGCCTCTGATTACACCTGCCTCATTCTCTCTGATATCTTAATTCCAGCTCCCAAGAGATTGTGTCTGCTTGGCCCAGCTCATGTTTTCATGCTAAGCCACATCCTAGGTCCCTGGCTGGCCTGTGGACTGCCAGCCATGGGTCAGGTGCCCTGCTCTGCTCCCATCCTCTGGGGCTCAGGGGTGGATAAGCCACAAGGATACCAGGGGCAGGTCCTGATGACAGGCATTTTCCCTTGGAAGTGCCCAACAGACTTTCTAAGGCTTGGTTTGCCTGATGGAAAGCCCCAGCTCTGGCCCTCCTACACTATGAGGCCCAGGATAAGTTGCTAAAGCTCCCTGAGCTGCAGCTGTCTCATCAGCATATAAGGAATATACTGTACAAGCAGCCAGCCAGCTTCAGACCCAGGTGATACATAACCAAGAACGCAGCACATGGAACCCCAAGCTGGGTGGTCAGCATTCTGAAACGAAACCTCCCTGCCTTGATTGCTCTCTCACTTCCTCTCCACCTTCCCAGGGGTTACCCACCCTTCAAACTCCTGCTGGAGGCTACCTCTTCCAGGAAGTCTTCCTCAGTCACCCTAGCTTTCCTGGCCCCCTCTCATAACCCCTATCCTGCTTTTAGCCAGACTCCCACCGTAGAGTTTAATGGCACCCTGTCCAACTCCATGAACTCATTATTCCACATGTATTCATTATCTACCCAGACTATAAGCAGGCTGGTGGAAAACATGCCTTCACTTTTAACCCCCAAAGTGCATTGCACAGGACTAGATATACAGCAGGTACCCAATCAATACTTGCTGATATAAATTCCAAGGATATAAAAAGGGTCTAAGCCCAGCTTCCTCCTCTTTTAAAAGAAGGCATGGCCCTCAGTAAGTGCCTGCCTTGCACTGCACTATGTAAGGATTGTACATTTGCCAAAAGCTTGCAACATTCATTATCGCAATTAGCAACCCAGGGAAGTGGGTCGATTACTCCCACAATACAGATGTGGAAACTGAGGAAAATGAGTCAGGGAATTGCCTAAGAACACAGTGGCAGAGCCATAATTTGAACCCAGATCTTGTGACACCAAGCTCATGATTTTTTTCTATTACATGGGACTGTGACCCTTAAAAATTAAAAAGAGTTCAAGGAGTGGCAGGCAGCTTTGCTAGAAAGAAAACTCCAGTCATTGAGGAATATGCAACTTCTTTGCACCTGACTGCAGAGAGAGACCACAGAGAAGGTAAGCGTCCTCTAGACTTTAAGAAGTGGTGGGTTGGAGATAGAGGGAAGGAGAAATGGCGGGAGCAAAGACTTGAAGGAGAGCAAGCAGAAGGCATCTGAGGAAGATGGCAGGTGCTACTGCCTGGCTAGAGTTGGGAGCAAGAGGAGATGCAAGTAGAAGTCAAGGCCTAAAGGGAGTAGTCTGGGCTTGTTGTGGATTGACTTTGTCCCCCAAAAATACGTGTCGTAAATCCCAACCCCTGTAGTGGTTATAATCCCATTTGGGAATGAATGGTTTTCTTTGTTATGTTAATGAAAAGTATTACTCAATCTCTTTCGAAATATAAAAGCAACCAAGTGAGCAAGCAGAGATGTGGGAAGATTGATGCCATACCACTTAAAGGTCACCAAGGAGTTGAGAAAATGAAGCTGAAGAGACAATGACCTTCCCCCAGAGCCTACTGAAAAAGAAAGTCTTCCCCTAGAGCCGGCGGCCTGAATTTGGACTTCTTGCCTCGTAAACTATGAGAAAATAAATTCCTGTTAAAGCCATCCACTTTTCATATTTCTGCTAGAGCAGCACCAGATAGCTAAGACAAGATCCAAACTACAAAGGAGTCTTGACTCCCAAGCTGAGGAAGGAGTTGACAGTGGGAGCAGAGAGAGGAGGTGAAAGATGGGAGGTGGTTTGAGAGTGGCCACTCTGCAGGGCTCAGTGAAGGATCAGATGCGGAGGAGGGTAAGTAAGAATAAGCCAAGATCATTCAAACTCTAAGCCTGAGAGATTGCTAAAATGTAGGTGTCATTAACTGACATGGGGGTGGCATAAATTGGCACTGATTTTGACTGGGAAAGGAAACAGGCAGTAATACTGTTGGGGAAGTGCAAGAATATGTATTGTAAACCCTAACCTCTATGCCTGTGATTATAATTCCATTTGGGAATGGGTTGTCTTTGTTATGAGATAGGATTCCTGTAGAGTGTATCTTAAGTCAATCTCTTTTGAGATATAAAAGAGGTTTAACACAAGCTAGCATGTAGAAATGGAGAAAGAGAGATGTCACCCAGAAGCAGAAGCTCAGAAGAGACAAGAACCTTCCTCCAGAGCCAACAGAGAGAGAAAGCCTTCCCCTAGAGCCGGCACCCTAAATTTGGGCATCTAGCCTCCTAATCAGTGAGAAGATAAATTTTTGTTAAAGCCATCCACTTATAGTATTTCAGTTATCGCAGCACTGGATAACTACGGCAAAATCGGTACAGGAAGAGTGGGGTGCTGCTCTAACAAATACCTACAGTGTGGAAGTGGCTTTGGAATTGGGTAACGGGTGGAGGCTGGGGGAGTTTTAAGGTGCCTAATAGTAAAAGCCTAGATTGCCTTGAAGAGACTGTTGGTAGAATTACGGGCGTCAAAGGCAATTCTGGTGAGGGCTCAGAAGGATGTGAGGAGAGCTATAGAGAAAGTCTCTATCCCGTTAGAGAACACATACGGCAACAGTAACAGAACGTTGCTAGAAATGTAGATGTTAAATGTGCTTATGGCCAGGCTTTCAAAGAAAATGATGACCATGTGATTGGGCAATGGAAGAAGGCGATGCTTTTTATACAGTGCCAAAAAACTTGTCTGAATTATGTTCGAATGTTTGGTGGAAGGTAAAACTTGTAAGTGATGAACTTGGATATCTGGCTGATGAGATTTCTAAGCAAAATCTTAAAGGGGCTGCTTGGTTTCTCCTTGCCACTTACAGTAAAATGCAAAAGGAAAGAGATGGACTTAAAAATGAACTGTGTAAAATGAAAACAGGACTTAAAGATTTGGAAAATTCTGTTGTACAAGCTAAGGACACGTGTCCTAGAATGTTCACCAAGGACATGGCTACACAATCTTTTGTTAAAGAAATTAAGCCTGTGACTGATGAATCTAACCAACTACCACAGCAGAAAGCCCATCAGCTTAGACAAAGGGTCAGAGACAGAAGCAAAGGAAAGACAACTGTCTGCCTCTTGGAATTCTACAGGCAGGAAACAGGCCAAAGGAGCCACATCTGCTGTCCTCTAAGAAAAGAAAAGGACCATCCCTGGAGCAGTTCAGAGATCAGCAGAACTGTTGGAAGATGCATGGGAAGCTGGGCCTTCTCAGTTTCAAAGAGTAGGGCCATAGTCTCCTGGAAATCAAAGGGTAGAGCCACAGCCTCCTAGGTTTTAAAGAGTTGGATCTTCTCCAACTCAGCTCCGGAGTGTGAGGCTGCCGTTAAGGTGTGCCAGGGGATGGGGCCACCACCCAAAACTGAGTGGGTGATGCTGTCATGCCCAAGGGGCAGAAGAATGGGGATGGGGTTGCCACTCAGATGGACCAGGAAGTGGGGTTACCCAAAACCAAGAGAACAGAGTTGCCATCCCAGTGGATCTGAAAGGCAGAGCTGAAGCCCAGGGCTGAGGGGCCTCTACACAGAATCCAGAGAGCACAGCCAACACCCAGAGTCTGGAGGGCAGGGCCTTTGCCTAAATGGTTTCAGAGAAGAGATGGTTATTTGTCAGCCTTGAGAGCCAATGTAAATTATTCTGCTAGGTTTGGGACTTGCTTGATGCCTGTTATCCCTTCTTTTCCTCCTATTTTTCCCATTTTTAATGGAAATGTCTACCTTGTGCCTGTTCTACCATTGTACTTTGGAAACAGAAACCTTGTAGTCTAGACTTCACAGGTTCGTAGATGAAGAGTAATTTTGTCCCAGGATGGAATACGTCTCAGGTCTCATCTATATTTGAAGACCCTCAGTAAGATGGATTGACCCAGTGGCTGCAACAATGGGCTCGAGCATAACAACAATTGTGAGCATGGCACAGGATTGGGCAGTATTTCGCTCTGTGGTACACAGAGTTGCTATGAGTCAGAACTGACTCGATGGCACCTAACAACAACAACTACAACATATTTGATTTAGATGAGATTTTTGGATTTGGAGTTAAGACTTTTAGGATGATATGATGGAATGAATGTACTTTGCATGTGGCAAGAACATGAATTTTGGGGGGCCAAAGGGTAGAATGTCATAGATTGAACTGTGCCCCTCAAAAACATGTGTTGTAAATCCTAACCTCTATGCCTGTGGTGTAATTCCACTTAGGAATGGGTTGTCTTTGTTATGTTAATAAGGCAGAATTAGTGTAGGGTGTATCTTGAGTTGATCTCTTTTGAGATATAAAAGATTAAACACAAGCTCACAAGCAGAGATGGGGGTAGACATGCCAAGCCACATGAAGATTGCCCAGGAGCAGAAGCTCAGAAGAGACACAGACCTTTCTCCAGAGCCAACAGAGAGAGAAAGCCTTCCCCTAGAGCCGGCACCTTGAATTTGGACATCTAGCCTTCTAAACCGTGAGAAAATAAATTTGTTTGTTAAAGCCATCCACTTGTGGTATTTCTGTTATAGCAGCACTAGATAACTAAGACAATCACACCATGTCAAATTTAATAATACCCTGTCATTGTGCACGATCTCATTTTTCCACACGTGCTCATTATCTCCCCAGATTGGGAGCTAGCTAGCTGGAACAAATGTCTTCCATTTTGGCTTCCCCAGCGCCTTGCTCAGGGTTAACCAGGGCACCAATAACTACTGTTGTGGTTGCTGTTGGGTGCCACTGAGTCAATTCTGACTTACAGCAACCCCATGTGTTACAGAGTAGAACTGCCCCATAGGGTTTTCTTGGCTGTAATCTTTATGGAAGCAGATCGTCAGGGCTTTGTCCCACAGAGCCACTGGGTGGGTTCGAACAGTCAGCCTTTCTGTTAGCAGCTGTATGCTTAACCATTCCACCACCAGGCTCCTTCCAGTCATTACTAGTGGGTGTAAATTTTGAGAACATAAACCAAAAAATCAAACCCATTGCCATCAAGTTGATTCTGACTCTTAGTGATCCTACAGGACAGAGTAGAACATAAGTTGGTCTAAACCCCAGGGTCAGTGGAGGGGCATTTTAGAGAGGCAGATATCAAAGCAATATTGTCTCAAGAGCACTTCGCAAGGACAGCCAGAGGTACTCAACAGTGTCCAACA
Organism: Elephas maximus indicus; assembly: GCF_024166365.1. Taxonomy (NCBI): domain Eukaryota; kingdom Metazoa; phylum Chordata; class Mammalia; order Proboscidea; family Elephantidae; genus Elephas; species Elephas maximus. The sequence goes on along the minus strand of NC_064831.1, from coordinate 59,726,840 downwards.
AGGAAACACTCTACCTCTAAGGTGGAGAGCTCCCTGTTGCTAGAGGTATTCAAGCAGAAACTAGACAACAAACTGTTAGTGGCTCCATGGAAGGCTTCTTTGCATTGTGAGGGATACCAGACAGAACAGCTCCTCCGGCCCCCTCCATGTCTCAGACGCTATGGCTCAAAAATGCTGTGAATTTGATCTCCAGCTTCATTGGCATATCCCATTCAGAAATAGCCAGACTGACTTAAAAAAGAAATCTCCGTACCTCCTTCTATTTCTTTCAAACCCTTTAAATGTCAAGTTCCAGACCACTGTGCTGTCTTGCCGGGTGGTTGCATACCAAACCCGTGAGCGCTGGGTTGAGAATAGCTTCGCGCGGCCGGCGTGGCCGGAGGAGGAGTCCGGCTTCGTGCGTTCCTAATGCTGGTCTATTTTTACAGCCGTGAGGCACGTCGCCTCCCCTCGCTGTTCACATCAATATCACACAGGGACGCTGACACAGGGCCATCTGTCCTCGCAGACGCCTTCTTTAGGAGGCGAGGCAGAGAGAACTGGAGGGGGATAGATATGCATATTTGTTCCAAGTCTGAAAATTGATTTGGGGAACGGTCTCAGCCAGACTTGAGCTGACCAGAGACGCTTTGTGCCAATCCCTATCAGGATAGCGTCTTATTTTTTTTACCTCCTCTGAAGCTCAGCCCACTCTGTAGGTCTGTCCAAACTCATGCGTTCACCTGTGGTGTGCCAGCTCTGGGTGACAATTCTTCCACCATATTTGGCCCTTCTGGAGCCGGTGCTGAAAGGCAGGGACTTGCTATTTGCCATAACAAAGAACCACAAAATGGGGGGCTTAAACAACAGGAATTCATTCTCTCATAGCTCTACAGGCCAGAAGCCTGAAATCAAGTTGTTGGCAGGGCTGCGCTCCCTCAGATTTCTCTAAGGGGGAACCCTTCCTTGCCTCTTCCAGCTTCTAGTAGCCCAGGTGTTCTTGGCTTGTGGCGTCATCACTCCAATCTCTGCCTCCGTCTCTGCATGGCCGTCTTTCCTCTGTGTCTGTCTTTGTGTCCTTGCCTCTTCCTATAAGGAAGTCAGTCATGTTGGATTTAGGCCCCGCCGACACCAGTACAATCGCCTCTTAACTCAGTTACCTCTGTAAAGACTGTTTCCAAATAAGGTCATGTTCACAGGTTTCAGGAGCTAGGACTCCAACACAATTGTGGGGAACACAGCTCAACCCACAACATCTGGAGAGTGAACAGTTGAGCACCTACAAATTGTCCAGTTTGTAGCACCTACAAATTGTCCAGTTACCAAAACTGTGAGTCAAACCAGATGGTGTTTCCCCTGAAGGAAGTACCCCCACAATGAGACGGGAAATGAGGGCAGACTTGGGGGCTAAGGAAGGAAGGGCTTCTTGTGTGCTGGAACAGAAACAAAGTGGGGGCAAGGAGGTGGGGGCTTTGGGGCAACAGGGCTGTGAACCCAGAACCTGGCCTGAGCCAGCCCTATGGGAGAGACTCACACTCTGGGGAAGGAAGTCTAGGAATGAATCTAAGGAAGAGCCACACTGGGAGTCCACCCATTTGGTGCTTGTTCTGGACTTTGGTTCCTAAAGTTTTTGGGGGTACACCACACTTTCCACCTGCCCCATCCCCCCACCCTCCACCCCCACATACTGCATACCACTTCTCTTTTGAGATCGATGCATTCCCATCCCTGGTGGTCCTGATGGACCTGTCAATCATGTGACTTTTCCTTCCCTTGTAATGGTCCAGTCCCAGGCCGAGCCAATCAGAATACTCCTCTGAAGCAGACTACAGGTTTAATTCCAGGAGGACAGATGATCCAGGTGTGGCCAATCAGAGGCTGCCCTGAGACATTTTTTGCCAGAGCTAAGAGGGCAGACCACCTCTCTCAACTGTTCTTGCTAAATTGAGAGGATATGAGTCTGAAATCACTAGTCACCATCTTGCCAGCCACATGGGAAGGACCTGCGTGAAGAATAAAGCCAACCAGCAACCACAGAAGCCAAAAAGAATAAGAGAGACCATCCTGATGGCTCTAGCTGACCTCCAGTTCCACCACGCTGAAGCCCAGCCCTGGACTGGCCATTTAAGCAACCAAATACATTCTTTTTTCCCTCCCTCTCAAACTAGTTTGACTCGAGCTTGCAACCAACCACTTTCTGACTGATTTGCACTTAAAACTCCCTTAACCAGGTGGGGCATTAAAGAATAGGGTTAGGGGTTTGTGGGATCACTGCACTCACTTATGACTATCCTCCAAACCCTGAGCTGGAATCTGTACTGGTGCCAGAGGCAGCCAGCAGGGTCCCTGGCCCAGCCCCAGGCCCCCATCTCAGACCTAACCAAAAGAACTACACTCTAGTGCCAGCAGCTAGAGCTAGTAGAGAGTGTGTGAGCCCACCCCAAGCCTCCCCCACCCCCTGCCCCCAGACTTCGGCAGTTCCTGACTTGGCAAGAGTCCCAGCAGCACTGCAGCTTCTAGACCAGTGAAGCATCTTCTGGCCTCAGGTGGCTGCCGCTTTGTTCCAGCTTCAGGCAGGGACGGATTACCCAATAAGCAAGGTGTGCACGGGCTTACTTGTGCTTACTTACTAACCTGTAGTGCAAAATTTCACCTGTTTTTCACCACATCAAAAATGTGAAAGTGTGCACTACAGACTAGTAAGCAAACACAATTAAACCCGTGCATACTTTCCTTACTGGTTAATTGCCCCTGGCTCCAGGAATACATTGGGTGGGACCCTTGTAAAGTTGGAGAATGTCTGGACATTTGAGAGAAAAGGGCTTGAGAGACAGACCAGGCTCCCAGGGAATCCAGGCATGTGGGGGCTTGAGCCCTCTTCTTGTGCCTGTTGCCTGAAGGAGCACTATTTATACCTTACACCATAAAGTCGGACACCCCAGGTCCACTAGACCACAGGAAGAGGTCCCACCTCCAGCCCAGGGAGCACACAGGCTATTGGGTGCATAGAGCTGACACCCATTGAGTGATTCCCATCCCATCACAAGGCAAATTTGGGGGAGGGCATTGAAAGCCACCAAAGACACACAGAGGAAGACAGCATGGTCCTGCCCTGGAGGAGCCGGTGGGTCCCAGTTAGAGGGCAAAAAGCTGTAGCCCAGCGTGACCTGGGGCACAGGGACGGCAGCATGGGGGGAGGGCACCAAGGGAGGGGAGGGAGAACAGAAATTTTAGGTTCAGAGAGAACTCAGTGGGAGGCCCCACTTGGCCCCTTACTGTAACTAGGAAATAACAACCTTCTGTGTCCGTTTGCTGATTTATAAAGTGGGGAGAATAGCCCACTTCACAGGGGTGTGATAGGGCAGTAGAAAATCACTGCCTTCGCTGCTGACACCGGAATCTCTCGTGGGAAAAATCTGTCTTGGTTGATGTGAAACCTTGGCAAGTGCTCTCATAGAAGTAGGGATGCCACATACGGTTGTGTGAGTTACTCACTGGACAAGGGCACCTGTCCAAGGGGATAAGCGGGGGCTAAAATGTAGCCTGCCCTGCACTCTCCAAGCCATGTGACCCAGTATAGGGCTGCACCCAGCCCTGATCCATTCCCACACAGCAGTGAAAGTAGAATTTCTCAATGTAAATCTGATTTCGCCCCTCCCTCCCCAACATTCTGTGGTTCCCCATTGCCCTAGAAAAAAGTCCAAACTATACCGCATGACTTTCAAGGCCTGCAGATCCAACCTCTGTTTGCCTCTCTAGCCCCCTTTCCAGTCATCTACTCCTTGAGCTCTGTTCTCTAGCTGATAATAAGCACAGCCAGGTTAGAACCCAGATTCACCCAACCCAAGTCCCTGCTCTCTGGGGTACAGGGTTAGAGGTGGCACTGGACTAGGGCACAGAGGACATTAGAAGTCAGAAGACTTGGTTCTAATACCGGCTGTGCCCTTACTAGCTTGGTGACCTTGGACAGGCCACATTCTAGCTTTGTAAACCATAAAGTCCAGTACAACCTTAGGATCATTAAGGGATACTGCAATGGGATTATATTACTGCTGTTACATGGGTGTGGGCTGTTCTGGTCCCTTTTTCTCTCAATGGGAACTCTGTTGTGCCTTCTGAATAAAACCTGTAAAATGAAGCGCAATTTGAAATGGAAAAATCCCTGGCCGGAGCAGCTCAATTTCACAAGGCCCAGGACATCAAAGCGGCCAAGGTACCTGGGGATTTCTCAAGCTCTCTGAATAAAATAGACATTCAACTCCAGTAGTTCATTTCCTTAACAAAGATTGGAACGAGCAGAGAAATGACACTGCAGGAATCTATTTTATAGTCGAAGATTGGAAAAATAAGAGGAAATAAATTTCCATCCCTTCAATCTGCAAATTGAGGCTGTTCAACCGCCTGGCCAAATGCAATCGCACATACGTCAGCATGTCACGTGGCCTGGCCAGGAGAGCAGAGCTCCCCTCCAGAGAAGGGGTCTACTCACCCAGGGGTCCCCAGGTTCTTGCTGGCCCAGCCAGGGGCCTAGGGTGCCCTTGACTTAAAGTGGACAGTCCCCCGAGATTTAGGATCTGAGACAGTCCTTTGGGATTTTTCTGGAAATAAGGACCACTGGCCCAAACAATCTCCCCCCAGTAACACTCAGTAGAGTCTGATATATCATTTTAGGTAGGCCTTAAACAGAGGGGAATCCACTCACCCCCTTCTTCCCCACCATTCAGATGGAGAATCAGCCATATAAAGAATAGCCAGCTCCATTACTGATTTAAGAACATACTGATTCTCCAAACCCTGCACATAACAATGCACGACAGCGCCCCATCCAGGCTGTATTTGGTATCTGCTGCTGCCTAACAGATTGCCTTAAAACTTAGTGGCATAAAACAACAGTTGTTATTGTTGAGTGCCGTAGAGTCAATTCCAACTCATAGCGACCCCATGTGACACAGCAGAACTGCCCCGGTAGGGTTTCCTAGGCTATAACTGTACGGGAGCAGATCACCAGGACTTTTCTCCCACAGAGCCTCTGGGTGGGTTCGAACTATTGACCTTCCGGTTAACAGCTGAGCAGTAAACACCCATTTTCTCAGTTTCTGTGGGTCAAGAGTTTGGGAGCAGTTTAGCTGGATGCTTCTGGCCCTCATGGCTTTGTAGTCAAGACGTCGGCTGGGGCTACAGTCATCTGCAGGTGTGACTGGGGCTGAGGATCCACTTCCAAGGCGGCTCCCTCACACAGATGGAGAGTTAGTGCTGGTTGTTGGCAGGAGGTCTGCTTTTCACCACTGCATGAATCTGCTGGAGAGTACTCACAACAAGGCAGCCGTTGTCCTCCAGAGTGAACGATCCAGGAGAAAGCAAGGCTATAATCTCACTTATCACCTCGCCTTGGACGTCACACTCAGTCCTTTCCACAACATCCTCCTGGTTACACAGGCCAGTCCTATCTATTGTGGGAGGGCGTGAGTTCTAGGAGGTGGGACTCACTTGGGCTGTCTTGGAGGCAGGGAATGACACAGTCTACAGCGCACAGAAATCCTCACCAGGATCCTAAGTTGACACATAGACCTTCACGGCAGCATGATTCCAAGTGGCAGGGAGGGGAGGTGCTCTGGGCAGAGGGCAGTGCGAGGGATACACACGGGGTGTTGTGCGGCAGGCAGAAGAGAGGGACCAGACACGCACAGGCAACACGTGTGGATCTTAAAAACATGGTGGCGTGTGAACAAAGTAAAAGACAGAAGGCGTTCCGTAACACTAATCCATTTATATCTATTAAAGATACACGCACATAAAACCGTAAACCGCATTCTGCAAGAACACATACAAAACAACAAGATACCTATTCTTACATGGTAAACGAATTAGAATGGCCGCCTGGATGGGTGGGGTGGGAATGAGCATTAAAAGAAATAAATAAGAAAAGAAAATAAATAAATAGGTACAGGGCCTTATAGAAGGAGTTACCTTCGAGTCAATTCCCACTCGTGTGTCAGAGTAGAACTGTGCTGCATAGGGTTTTCGATGACTTACTTTTCAGAAATAGATCACCAGGCCTTTCTTCCAAAGAGCCTCTGCGTGGGTTCAAACTTCCAAGCCTTGGCTAGTAGCCAGGTGCTTAACGATGTGCTCCACCACAGGGACGAGGGATAATAGAGCACCATGAACTGAGAAATAAATTAGCTCAGCCTCTGCGCCTGCGGCCCAAAACAGCACTTGTACAAGAAAACAGACAACTGGACCTGCAGCTGGGTCACCTAGGTGACACCACCTTGCACACAGCTTCCTTCAGGTGGTGGTTTTGTTGTTGCTCTTGTTTGCATCCAAACCCATCTCCAACCCACTTTCTCTCTAGAGTTCCAGACTCCATTCCCACCTGGGTATTCCACAAACTGAACTCATTGTTGTTATCAATTGAATTGATTACATTTTAATCCTAAACTCCTATTACCTGTGGTTATAATCCCATTTGCAGATGGGTTTCCTTTGTGAGGTTAATGAGGCAGTATCAGCATAGGGTGTGTCCTGAGTCAACCTCTTTTAAGATATAAAAGGAGCAGATTAAGGAAGCACAGATGGAGGAAAATAGATACCACACCACATGAGGTCTCCAAGAAACAGAAGCTGAAAAGAGACAAGGACCTTCCCTCCGAAGCCAACGGAGAAATAGCCTTCTCTTAGAGCCAGCGCCCTGAAATCTGACTCTAGCCTCATGAACTGTGAGAAAATAAATTTCTGTTTGTTAAAGTCACCCACTTGTGGTGTTTCTGTTATTGTAGCACTAGAGAACTAAGACAACTACACACCCTCTAAATCAGCTCTTTGCCTGCTGGCTGTGTCTCAAGTTAGGGCTCTACCATCCACCCAGCCACCCAGGTCAGGAACTGCACAATGCCATCCATCCTTCTGCCCTCTCCCTCAGCCCCAGCCTGAGACTGAGAGGTGCCTGGTAAACTCCAGTTCAAACCCTCATCTCCCCTTTTTAATAGGTGGAGCCTCTTGGTCTGCAAAGTGGGAAGCTGAATGCTACTTGCCTTTATATCAACTAAGACACTTTTGAGTTACAAGTAACAAACCAGCTCAAACTAGTTCCAGCAAAAACAAGCAAACCATTACCAGAGGCTGCAGGGGTGGGAGAGGGAGTTATTGCTTAAGGGATACCAAGTTTCTTTTGAGAGTAAGGAAAATTTTTAGGAAACAGATAGTGGTGATAGTTGTACAACATGGTGAATATAGTTAATGTCATTGAACTGCACACTTAAAAATGGTTAAAATGGCAACTTTTCTGATTTTACCACAAAAGGAAAACATGTCACCAAACCTGGTTTCTATCTCCAGGCTCAGCGTCACGTACTCATGGCTCTCAGAAAGGCTCTCCCCTTGTGGTGACAAGCTGCAGGCAGAAACTCCTCGTCTTGCATCCACTCAGCTTCAAATCCTTGAGGAAAAAGTAAGACCTTGTTCCCCAGCACCACGGCTCCAGCTGGATCATATGATCATCCCCAGCTGAACCAACCACCACGGCCAGGGAAATGTTCTGACTGGCCAGACCTGAGTCACATGTCACACTTCTGCACTGGGAATTGAGTTACCTCCACCAGAAGCACAGGAATGGAACCTAGGGGGAAAATGCTTGATGACCACCATGATGCCATGGGTGTCATGAGGGTGCAGTTAGATTTGTGTCTGGCCTGCAGAACATTCTCAGTAAGTATAGCTACCACCAACATTGGCATTATCATTACGGTATTAACCTTTGGGCATTTGAGCCTACTGATACCCTGAAAAGCTAGAAATTCCAAAAATTAACAGCACAAGCACCTGTAAACCCTTCCTATCCTTAAGAGTTTCCAGCAATATTAAATAATGGCCACTCACTACCACCCACGATTTTCTCCCCTTCCCTAAATCAAAAATCTTTTACATGTCACAACCTTCCAATGAGTTCATGCATTATTTGGCCACGGAGAGCATTTCAATTTTAATTCACGGTCTGTGGTATATATGGTGTACCACCTACTTTTTCCAGCTCTCAAGTTCTTTGGTAGTATACTTTTACCACTGAAAGTATTTGCTACCCTCCAGTGGGGACTTGTGTAATGGTGAAAGGTGAAAGAAAAGTTAATTGACGCAAAATAGCTGGAGTATGAAGCTTGCAAGCGAGGTAATGCAGCCAAGAAATGTGAGTGGGCAAAAATCTTGTCTATTTTGGCTTTTGTACCCCTAGATAAGCCATGAAAGTATATTTATGGTTTCCTGTGTGATAGTTAGTGAGCACTGCTGGGTTTAGTTTTGTTGTGTGTGTGTGTGTCATATTTGAACACCCAGAAGTTCCCCATGTAACCTAATGGAAGACATCACAAAAAAGTCAGCAACCAAGGTTCAGAGGTACGATGGGCAATTTCTAATTATGGGGTTAGAGACCCTCAAAAGTTCTGTCATAAGTATGTAGTACCCAAAAAACCAAACCTGCTGCCATCAAGTCGATTCTGACTCATGGTGACCCCATAGGATACAGTAGAACTACCCCACAGGGTTTCCAAGGAGTGGCTGGTGGATTCAAACTGCCCACATTTTGGTTAGCAGATGAGCTCTTAACCTCTACACCACCAGGGCTCCAACCATCTAGTACCAGATAATATTTCTCAAATACTCTATTACCAACCAAAAATTTAAACACATTCCCTGACTCAGCATGCTTCGGTTAATGAAAACATATGACATCGAAAAAAAAACTCATAGCAGAAAATAATTGGACCTTGAACGGGTTTTAAATTAAAAATATTTTATTCAAGTTAATCAAAATCTTCAGGAAAAGAAGAAACATTCCAGTTTGTGAGAACCCCTGCAGCTCTTACAGTTGGAGCCGCAGACACAAGCCAGGTCCAGGGCTTTACCCAGGGTCTTGTCCCATTCTGAAAATCTTTTCTATGTCAAAGAACTAAACATGAGCTGCTCGGAGACCGAGTGCCTGCCTACACTTCCTCTGAATCCCGTAAAACAGCCTCTTAGGGTGAAGACTTCTGAGTTGGTTGTCTGTCTGGCAGGCTGGCAGGCTGGCTGGTTGGCTGACCCACTGTCTGGCCATCGGCTGACTGACAGTGCAGCCTGGATTCTGGTGGTTGGCAGAATTCCCATCTGTCTGCACAGCCCACATCCCCTAGCCCTGCTGCCAACCAGGGCTTAGGCCCGGTCCATTAGAGACTCCATTTGTGCCATTAAAGGGAACTTCAGCAACAGCTGCCGGCAGCAGGTGCAAAGCCAAACAGAGCCAGGCTCTGGAGAGAAATCTTTTGCTTGTTCCAGCCAGCTGTAGAGAAGTGAGAGGAAAAGAAGTTCTTTCTGAAAGCCAGCACAGAACAGGGAAAGTTTGGTCCGGGCCATTTTCATCATGGAGTCAATCAGCTTGATGGGCCAGCTGGTTGTCCCCTCCACCTCCCTCCCTGTCACAGCAGAGCCTAGTGCCCCTCTGGACAGGGTCTGGGCTGGCCCCACCTGCTCCTCTCACTTCTAAGGAGCCCTGGCCCCACCTCCAAATTCAGACACAGCTCTTTTCCAGAGAGGGGAGGGGCCAGTGGGAGAGGAAGAAAGGAAGAACCACTGAGAGCCTCCATCTAAAAAAAAAAAAAAAAGGGCTAGCAAAATCCCCATCACAAGAACTTTTCGAAGAAATGCTCAGGCCCCACCCAGACCTCCTGAATCAGAACCTGCATTTTCATAAGGTGCCCAGGGGATCCAAGGGCATATTCAAGTCTGAGAAACACTGGTGTAGCTGCTTACTGTAAGGACTCTGGCACGCACTCGCATGTAGTGGGACAGAAGACCATTCCCCTAAAGCAGGGCTTCGAACAGTTTGATCCATCCCTGGCTGAGAATTGCATCTCCACCCCAGATATACTGAATCGGAATCTACAATTTAAACAGATCCCCAGGTGATTCAGGTCTTGTTAAAATCTAGATTCTGATTCAGTATATCTGGAGTGGAAATTCAAATTCTCAGCAGGGTTCAAACCAGAACGAACCAGTTAGAAGCCCTGCACTGAAGTGATCTAACATTCCTCTGCTGCTGTGTTGAAAATGGAAACCCTGATGCCATAGTGGTTAAGTGCTACGGCTGCTAACCAAAGGGTCGGCAGTTCGAATCCGCCAGGCGCTCCTTGGAAACTCTATGGGGCAGTTCTACTCTGTCCTATAGGGTCGCTATGAGTCAGAATCGACTCAACGACACTGGGTTTGGTTTTTGGTTTGTTGTCGAAAATGGAGCCCTGGTGGCACAGTTTGAATCTACCAGCTGCTCTTTGGAAATGCTATGCGGCAGTTCTACCCTGTACTATAGGGTCACTATGAGTTGGAATCGACTCAGTGACAACAGGTTTGGATTTTTGGTTTTGGTGTTGAAAATAAGGAGCCCTGGTGGTGCAGTGGGCAAAGCGATCCACTGCTAACCGAAAGGTCAGCAGTACCAAACCACCAGTGGCTCTGCAGGAGAAAGATGTGACAGTCTTTTCCAGTACAGATTTTGTTGTTGTTAGGTGTCATCAAGTCAGCTCTAATTCATAGCATCCCCATGCACAACAGAACGAAGCACTGCCCAGTCCTGTGCCATCCTCACCATCATTGCTATGCTGGAGCCCATTGTTGCAGCCACCGTGTCAATCCATCTCATTGAGGGTCTCCCTGTTTTTCGCTGACCCTCTACCAAGCATGATGTCCTTCAGGGACAGCCTAGGAAACCCTATGGGGCAGTTCTACTCTGTCCTATACAGTCACTATGAGTCAGAATCGACTCGACAGCAACAAGCTTAGTTTTTTTGGGTTTTGGTCCTGTCACTCCCTGCTCAGAGCCGCCAAGACTCCCCCATTGCCCATAGTAACAGGTCCAAGATCTGTAGCCTAAAGCTCAGTGCCTTTTCATTCAAACCCAAACGTATTTTTAATCTTATCTCCCACCTCTGCCTTCCAGATTAACCCCTTCCTGTGACCCGCCTGGGCCACATCCATTCCCAAGTCCAAACCACTAGCAACCCTACAACTGGGCAAAAGGAGCCCTGCTCTGGATCCCCCTCCTTTATTTGACACCATCAGCCCCTCCTCTGGCTGCGCCCCTCTCCCTGGAGGAAGGAGTCTATGAGGTCAAGGGGGACGTGCCCTCCTGGAGCCCACATACCCACCTCCAGACCATACCCCAATATCTGGAATCCTGGAACTCACTGCTCAAATGGCCCCAGCCCCCTTCCAGGGCCTGTGGAGGCCTCTGCCCCAGGCCAGTTCTGAGGGTCACAGGAGTCAGTGTGCACGCCCCCAGGCCAGCTACTTACAGGGACTGTGTTCAAAGCTTGGGTGTGTGGGCTTGGTGTCCACCTAGCATGGGATGGAGTTGCAGATGGGAGAAGGGGATGGACCATAAGATCTCCCTGCTGTGTCTCATCCAGTATAACATTCCAAGGATTCTAAATAGGAACCTGCCTTCCAGGTCATTATGAAGATATGTGTCCAGATAAGCTGATAAACCTATTTTATTATACAGAATGTGAGCATGAGTTATGACTTTTTAATATTTAGACATATGGTATGCGGCCTCCTTTGTGCTCCTGCCCAGGTCCCATGAATATCCTGGCTAGGCTGTGCAACATCTTTGACCTTGAAGTTCTCCCTGGAATGCTTCCCCCTCCTCCACTTGTTCTATCTGCACCTTAAATACATTCAGGGCCCACGTGGAGATCATCTGTCACTTTTCCCTGCTGTCAATTCCATCTCCTTTCAGCTGGTGCCTGAAAACTTTCTTTTCTGTGAGAAACCCATTCTCTGAGGTCTGGGTGGGGCTGAGCTCTTACAACGGAAATGCTACACCCCAGGAATGAGAGATGGGGCTCTCCAGGGCATCTTTCCAGACTGAGAATCAAGCCAGCATGGACAGAAGCAGAACATGGGGGTGGACCAGGAGGAAGACTAAGTCCAAAAAAACCCAGTGTGAGTCCCTGGATCCAGCCATGCCTGAACTGGTCACTGCTGGACTTCACAATTACCTAAGCCAATAAAAGCCTTTTTTTTTTTTTTTTTTTTAATTAAGCTGATTGGAGCTGGATTTCTGTCACTGACAATGAAAAGAGACTTCATACTAACTGTAATTCATAGAATCATAGGTGTCAGAGCCTGAGGGCCTTGGAAACCATCCAATCATCTTTCATTATTTGATGTGTGAGGAACCTGAGACTCAGAAAGATAAAATGGTTTTGTCACAAGTCACACTGTAAATTAGGGACAGAGCTGAGCCCTATCCCCCTGCATGTCACCTTCCTGGGGGCTCCCAAACCAGGCTTCAGGCCCTCTTCCCCTCAGCAGGATGTGGGAGCCCTGTTCAGGCACATCTTTGTTCCTTGTCCTCCATCTGTTTTATTAGCCTGCTGGTCCCCTGGGTGTAACCTCCAAATCTCCTGAGGGGAGAATGCCAGCCGTCGCCCATTCTGATACCCCAGTGGGCCTAGCACCACGCTTGGCACCTAGTAGGGCTGCTGAGTACATGCTAATTTGCCAAAGGCCTTGATGCCTGAGTGGCTAACCCCACCCTCCTTTTCCACTGAGACCTCTTCTCTGGGTTCACTTTGCTCGCAGCAAGCCTTTTTTATCCAAAAAGCTATTTCCCAGGACATTGTGAGGAACTGCAACCAGAGGGAGGAACAAGGACTACGATGTTGCCTTTTTTCTTTATTTCCTTTTGTTTTCCATTTTCTGCCTGCGGATTTTTCCCCCTTTTTCTTTAGCAGCCCAAGTTGCTAAACTGCACATCGCCAGCAACTCCTGCAAGCTTAGCCCTTAAGTGTTACATTTCTGTAACAGATACTCCATAAGCGGCACTTATCTTCGGAAGGGGGCTGGGAAAGCAAGCTAAAATTATATTTCCATTTCTGTGCCTATGTTTTTAAGCTGTTATTTTAGCATTTCTGACTAGTTCACAGTTGACACCTACTGATGGAAAATGAAATGAAACTCGGCCAAGAAGGAGTCTTCCCTCTCCTCCCCGGGGCTGAGAACGAGCTCCTTTTTATAACGAGACGCAGCTGTAGCCGAGCACAAAGACTCCCAGATTTGGAAATGCGGTGTCTGCAGCCCAATCCCAGCTTGGCCACAAATCAGCTCTTGGACCTTGGGTAAATCCTCTAACCCCTCCAAACCTTGTTTTTCTCATCTGTAGAATGGGGGTCATACCTGCCTGCATAATGAAAGAGCCCTGGTGATACAACGCGTAAGCATTCAGCCGCTAACCGAAAGGGTGGCGGCTCGAACCCACCTGGCAGTTCTGTGGAAGAAAGATCTAGTGATCTGCTTTCATAAAGATTATAGCCAAGATGATCCAATGGGACAGGTCTACTTTGTCACGTGAGATCTCTAGCAGTGAAAATCGACTCGACAGCACCTGACAACAACCTGCATGATAAGGTTACTGTGGACTGACTTGACATATACCAAGAATATGAATGTGTGCTATGAAAATGCTTGGCACGTAGTAGGTGCTCAATAAATGTTAGTTGTTTCTAGGTCTTGTTGTTAGCTGCCCTCAAACCAGCCTGACTGATGGCAGCTGCATATCCAACGGGATCGAGCAGTAAGTAGATCACCAAGCCTTTCTTACTGGTCTGGAAGTGCCGCTGACACCTGCTCACCGACATAGCCACACGCAAGCCTTCACTGACGGAGGGGTAGTATCTGAGATGAGGTACCTTGGGCCAGCACCCGAACCACTGATGCACTTTTTTTTTTTCTTAGCCATTTGGTATCCTTTGGATTGGTTTATGCTCCAGAGTGGTTAAGTGAGTGATTAAATTTGGGGATTAAGGAATCCCTGTTTTTCATGGGCAAGTTAATGGTCTATGCCCCAAATACAGGCTACCCTAAGAGCATGGGGTCAGCTTCAGTTATAACCCTTCAGCAGCTCCCTCATGTCCTGGGGATCCAGGCCAAACTCCGTAACACAACATGCAGCGTGAAGCAACTCACACCTTTCCCTCCTGCTTCACTTCCTGCCGCTTTTGCTCACACGCTTCCATCTGCCCGGTATGCCCTTTGGAGTCCGTCAGTCTGCCTAGCTCCCTTAAGAACAGCAAGACAGAGTTTTATTTCATCCTGCTTTGGAGTTTCCACACTGCCCTGCACCCCCCCCCATTAGGACCATCATCCAGGGTCTTGCTCGTGTCCTCCCCCAGGCTGTGTGTACCTCAGTGGTTGCTCGTGTCCTCCCCCAGGCTGTGTGTACCTCAGTGGTTGCTCGTGTCCTCCCCCAGGCTGTGTGTACCTCAGTGGTATGGATTTTGTCGTGTTCATCTTTTGTCCCTGCAGCTTAGAAAATATTTCTTCAAAGTATAAATGGATTAATCAACAAATGAGAAGTAAGAGAAAGATTCAATAATGTAAAGATAGCAATTCTCCTCCAATTAGGTTATCAACGTGATGCAATTCCAATTCACATTTTGATGAAGTTTGGTATGAAACCTGAAAAGCGAATTCTAAAATTTGTCTAAAGAATAAACTCATAAGAATAAACAAGCTTGAAAACCTGTTCTACTAGATATCAAAATGGGTGATAAAGCTTTATCAATTAAAACAGTTGACCCTCATAGGAGAATTGGCCAATTAATTGATAAACTTGAAGAGTCTAGCTATATCCCTGTGTATATACGTGAATTGGAGACATGCTAAATTTTGGAGCCTGTGGGTCTTGCAAGGGCTTAGAGTGGGGGCTGGGGTGCTAGGTAGAGGCAGCCAGAGGGCACCCTGAGCACCTCAGGGACAGAGAGAGAAGTTTCAGGAGACATGTGGGAAAGTGGTGAAGAAAAGCTTTCTGGGCTCAGATATTACCCAAACACACCCCAGACCCTAGGCCTCCCTCTGTTCAAGCTGCTGTCCAATCCCCACCAGGATCCCACCCATTCTTTAAAAGACAGCCAGCTTCACCACAACCTTCCCCCATCCCCAGCTGATGTATGTCCCACAGCCACAGCTCTACCAAGTCTCTGTCAGCCTGTGAGGAAGGCGCCTGTCCCCCATAGATGGAGAGCTTGGCAGCAGGAACGCGTCTTACCGCTCCGTAGCCCCATAAGGCTTAGCTTGGAGCCTGGGGCAGAGAAGGGACTTAAAAAATGTTTGCTGAAATAAAACTTCACTGAGCTCACAGTTTTCCCTGGGGGCCAGTCCTAGAGTCCCACTGAGAAGTGGAAAATTAATCTTATAAAGCTGTTTCGCTTGGGAGGAAGTGAAGGAAAGAGACAGGGGCTAAAAACACCCCACGGGGACCATGGGACCAGTGTCAGCTCAGAGTTTCGACACAGGAGATCAGGGGCGGCTCTCAGTTGGGAAGGGGGTAGCTCAGGACTTGTCTTGAGGCTGCATTTACTTAACGAGCTCACTGCTGGGCAGAGATGGCATGTTTACCTGGGGTAGCCTGGAGGGCAGCTGATGGAAACAGTGAGTAGGGTGGTTGTAAGCTGCTGCGAAGTCAGCCGAGATTCATGGTGACCCCTATCTGGTCCTGCACCATCCCCCTGAAGTGTTGTAGCCTGAACCGTTTTCTCCATAGGGTTTTCACTGGCTGATTTTCTGAAGTAGATCATCAGGCCTTTCTTCCTAGTTTGTCTGAGTCTAGAAAATCCACTGAAACCCCTTCGGCACCATAGCAGTACAAAAGTCTCTACTGACTGGTGGGTAATGGCTGCACATAAGGTTCACTGGCTGGGAATCGAACCCAGGTCTCCTGTATGGTAGGTGAAAATTCTACCACTGAACCTCCACTGCCTTGGCTATCCAGGTTAACCAGCCTGAAATACATCCCTTCCCCGCTAATTGAAACACAATCCTTTTCCTGGCAGGGTCCCTCACTTGATTTCAGGTAACAAGCATCACAGCCTGGATGGCAAACTGGGCCTAATCCCGGTCCCATCCACTCTGGGTGACCTTGGCAAACCACTTAACCCCCCGGGGCTCCCGTTTCCCCAGCTGTAAATTGAGCACAACCTCTGTGACGCCCTTCATGTGACACATCTCCAGCAAAGCCTGCGAACCCTGCAGCCCACCCCTCGCTCCTCCACGCTCCTCCTCAGGGGCACCGGCACAAAGGGGGCGATTGAGAGCGGGAGCCCTGGTCTGTGGTATCAGGGGCTGGGCTCAGTTCCCGGAGCAGCGCAGACTGCAGCGGGGGATTGTAGGGCAGCCTCCCGGGGGCCGCCGGGAGCGGCGCCGCCTGCCTGAGGAGGCCCCACTCCTGTCAGAATATTAACACCCTGGATGCATTTGTGTGTTACTCATGATTGCGACCACGGTTCCAAAAGGATTATGCAGCATGCATATTTATGAGACAAGCCCAGACAAAGACTACCACATTTTAAAAGATGCAATTATCTCTAAAAAGTTCAGCTTTATTTTCATGCTAATGAATACAATATTTTTAAGCAAACCTAATTGGTTTGCCTGGGCTCCCATAAAAGCTCTCGACTCATTAGAACTCCGAGGTCTCCTTCAAAAGGGGTTTCAGCGGGAGCTTGGGGGCTGAGGAGGGGGCTGGTGCTCAGGAAACACGTTTACAGAACTTTTCAGGCTGTGTGCTGCTGCCCATGGCACCCTCCCCTCCTCAGGCTCCTTGGCTGCTTGAATGGCGAGGCCTCTCAGGAGGGGCCACCCGGCGAGTCTGGGCCCTGGGAACGTAGGAGCATCTGGGGAAACTGAGGACTAAGGGAAACAACCTCCTTTCTCCCTGAGACGAAGAGACCAGTGTCGCTCCCCTTCACTACCACCCCACACCACTCACACACCACCGTCACCAAACCCCTGGCACCCTGGTAGATATTAGAATCCCACCCAGAAACAGGGTCTGTGCCTACCTGGCTAATAGCCAGGGCTTTGGGCTCGGAGCAGAGGGAAAGGGCTCCTTGGACCCAACCAGCTGCCACAGAGTTGACTCTACCTCCTGGCGACCCCATGTGTGTCAGAGTAGAACTGTAGTCCATAGGGTTTTCAATGGCTGATTTTTCAGAAGTAGATAGCCAGGCCTTTCTCCCAAGGTGCCTCTGGGTGGACTCAAACCTTCAACCTGAGGGTTAGCAGTCAAGTCCGTTAACCATTTGCACCACCCAGAAACTCCCCATTCTCAGAAAGTCCTGTGCTCTGACATCCAGTCATTTGTTTTGGCATCACTGGACTTTGGAATTTCACCTTCTACTTTTCAAATTTTCACATCTATTTTCTCATTACAGGCCCATTTGAAGTATGCGTTATTTTCGACATTTTACAACCGAGACAACAGAAGCCCAAAGCCCCAAAGTGAATTTGTGCCAGCCTGCAGGCCCCAGATGTCTTTCATAACAAGCTGGGTACAGGGCTTTCTGTGACGAGGTGCTGTTCTCTTTCCCACCTGAGCCCCTGCTCTGCTTTCCTTGATATCTCAGCCACCTCCCTGCAGTTTGAGCTGGGTGCTTTCCTTACATGTCTGCCTAGGTGCCCTGATTCTCAGCCGCAGGCCCCTGCGTACAGCTGTGCAAGCTGTGCACTGTGCAATGCCAGGGGGTGATGTAGTCTACTAATGGCACCTCCTGGAGTTAGGCAGCACTATGCCCGACTGAACATTCTTTCCTTCCACTGACCTCCCGTGGGGCCATTTGGGGAGCTTGGGCCTATTATTTGCCCAGGAAAGATTTGTGTATCCAACCTGTACTTTCTGCTTGAATAACTCCCTTTAACCACCTCCCCAGGGCTAAAATCCAGACACCTGGTGAAAAGACAGTGTTATTTCAGGAAAAAACCAACAGGCTCCAAAACCAAACCAAACCCATTGCCATCAAGTCAGTTCCCTGTAGGACACAGTAGAACTGCCTCATAGCGTTTCCAAGGCTGTAAATCTTTACAGAAGCAGACAGCCATATCTTTCTCCCACGGAGTGGCTGGTGGGTTTGAACTGCTGACCTTCTGGCTGGCAGCTGAGCACTTCAACCACTGCAGCACTAGGGCTTGTCCAACAGGCTCAGGGAGAAGTAATGAGGGGTTGAAGAGGGCAGAAACCAACAGAGAACACAGGCAACAGGTAAGCTCAGGCCTGGAAATGCCCCAGGCCTGGGGCTGCCAGCGAGTGGCTTTGTGCCTCCGTTTTCCCATTCGTAAACGAGGATGGTATCTGAGGTCTCATCCAGTGCAGGGTTCTGTAGCAGATTTTCTCAGAGAATCATTCAAAGAAACAATGATCTAAAACCGGAATCCAAATATAAAAGCTGAAGGAGAGAAAAAGTGCTGCCATCAAGCCGGCTCTGACTCATGGCCACCTTATGTACAACAGAACGAAACGTTGCCAGGTCCTGCATCACCCGCACAATTGCCGGCACGTCAGAGTTCATCGTTGTGGCTGTTGTGCCAATCCATCTCATTGAGGGTCTCCCACGTCCTAGCTGGCCCTCTGCTTCACCAAACATGATGTCCTCCTCCAGCAACTGATCCCTCCTGATGACATGTCCAATGCAAGGGAGTTGGACAATGTTCTGTTGTGATCACTAAGGTTTCATTGGCTGATTTTCAAAAGTAGATTACCAAGCCTTTCTTCCTAGTCTTCCCTAGTCTGGAAGCTCCTCTGAAACCTGTCCACCATGGGTGACCCTGCCAGTGTCAGAAATATTGGTGGCATAACTTCCAGCATCACAGCAATACACCAGCCACCACACTACAACAAACTAACAGATGGTTGGTAGAAAGCAGAAGGAGGGTTCTACAAGGTAACAGTGTGAGGTGTGATTACCTTACATATGTTCACCCCAACCCCTGACTCATGACACACCCTCAGAGTCACCTCTGGAGGCCAACAGGGAGAGGGCTTGGGGCCAGCAGAGCAGGCAGCAGTCAGGGAAGGCTTATAGAGGAAGAGGATTTTGAGCTGGGCTTTCAATGCCAAGTCAACAAATCAGAGCAGAGCAGGAAGGGTATTCCAGAAAGGTAGCATGGACCCCCAGCAGCCAGGCCGACAGAGAAGTCATGGTGAGCTGAGCGGCCAGGCAGGGGAGCAGGCCAGCTGCTGAGGAGGTTGGGGGAAAAAGAGAACAAAAATTAGGCCTCTGAGGGGTCTGCGGTTTCTAAAACGCCGTAGTCATAACCTCCCGTGAACCTCACAACCACCTGAGAAAAAGACTGTTTTTCCCATTTTACAGGTCAGCATAACTAAAGCCTGAAAAAGGTAAGTAGCTTGCCTGAGAACACACAGCGTGAGCTGGGTCTGGGGCCAGGTCTAAGATCTCAGTCTCCTGACCCAAGCCCCATTATCTTTTCACCAAAATCTGAGGCCAGGTTTACAGGGCCTTAAATAAGAAGATCGTGGTTTGGGATTATAATATATGGGCGATAGGGGGCCCCTGAAAGTCTTAGAGCAGTGGAATGACCCAGAAGACCCCACAGGTAAGCAGTGAGTTGGAAGGCAGGAAGGGTGGTGGGAGAGATGGAGACAGGGGCCCAGTTAGGAGGAATATTATTTTGAGTTTAGTGAAAGAGTAAATTCAAGGATCTCCATGTTTTGCCTGGAGAAGCTGAGCTGACATATTCTCTGCTGGGCCTTCAGTGGTCCCTAGGGAGATGGCCCAAAGGGCTTCAGGCACAAACCACTGACCCAGAGACATCACTACAGGGACCAGCCAAAGCTCAGTGCCAACCTACATTCTCACCCCCACGCCCCAGTCTTTACACCCGCCTAATTGGCTTAGATTTATCAAAGTAATTTTTAAGGGGGAATTTTATATGAAGGTAATTATGCTCAGCTGAACTAATTTTATTAAACAATGCTGTCTTAATGACAAACAAATCTGTTATTAATTTGCAACTCAGCAGCTATTTCATTCAATTTGCCTCGTCAGTAATGAGCCCTGTGGCCAGAAGCAGATAGAAGCCCCTCTCCAGGGAAGGCAGCCTGGCTGGGAGGCCAGACCTGGACCCTGGCCCCAGCTCTGCGTAACTTGGACCGGCCCTTCCCTCGCCAGGCTACTTCTCTCTGTAAAATGGAAGGCTTGGATTAGAAGTGCCCGGGGGAAATGCCCACTCTGCCACTTCAGGGGCTGAAACACTGAATGGACTTCTGGTACTTACTGTGTGCCTCAGTTTCCTCATCTGTAAAATGGGGACATCATAATGCTTTCTCCTAGGGTACTGGAGGACTAATTGAGTTAATACATGTAAAGTGCTTAACCCAGTGCCCAGCACATACAAAACATTGTACAAATGCCTTTTTTTTTTTTTAATTAATATTCCCTGGAGCAGGATGAGGGCTTTCAACAGGCGGGGAACCCAGGGCTCCCGCTTCTTCCAATCCCTACTGCCCTTTGAGTCTGGGTTTCCTCAGATCAGATCCTCTCCCCCAACCTGTAGACAGGCAAAAGACATCACTGTAGACAGCAGAAGGGACCAAGAGAATCAGATTCCAGCCCCTCCCCTGCCTTTGGGTGACTGCCTGGACCATGTCTCAGACGCCAGCTCTCCAAGGAGGTTCCACAGCACTGCCCTGCCTATGTCTCCACTGTCCTAGGGGACAGGCAGGATCACCGAGTGGCTCTCAAAGGTGCAGAGTGGGTCAGAATAACCTGGTTGGGGCTCATAGGGAAATGCTGATTCCTAGGCCCTGCTCCCAAGAGACCTGATTCCACAGATTTTGCCCTAGATCTATACATTCCGGGTACCTTTTGGGAAACCCCGGCCCTCTGGCAGTCCCTTGCATTTCTAAAGGACACCCTCATGTGCTGCCTCTGGTCTTACTGTGTCTGTATCACAGGGGAGAAAAGAATTTCACAAGGTAAACCAATTTACATAGTTAATGGTGAAAGGAAGCAAAAGCCCAGACCCACTGGCCGTCATCCTTTGGACTGCCTAGGGGAGGGCGGGGTGGGACAGTTTGTGCAGCCGTCAGTCACTTAGGGCCACACTGACATGGCGCCTTCTGCGTGCATCTGCCACACTGACCACTGTCTTGGCTGCCGAGAAGCCTGAGCCACTTAAGATTCAGCCTCTCAGTGAGTAGCTGTGAACACGCTGTCAGGGTGTGGTCACGGCAGACACTGGCCCAACCTGGGTAACAGGAGCCCCCAGGCCCACCACAGTGCCTGACGCTCTGTAAGTAGGTCCTCCTGAGAAGGCGTGGTTTGTCTCCTGAAGGCTGTCTTCAATCCCAACATTTAAAATGTGCGTTCACCAGTTAGCCCCTTAACAAGTCCAGAAACTTTTCCACAGAGCCAGCCCATGGAGTCCCTTTACCCGTCACCACAGGGACATTAATTCCAGTGAAGCACATAAGCTGAGGTAGAAAGAGTAACCTAGAACCCCCCAAGACTCCACCACATCTGAGAACAAGAAGCAAACCTGAAAAATTAGATCTGTGCCCACCGTCACCCTCAGAGAGGAGATGAACAGAGGGGTTGGTGACTAGCCCTCTAATATGTCCTCGGGGAGGCAGAGGAATATTACTCACACCCACACGTAAGCCAACATCCACTGCTTCCTTTGGCCTACTCCTCTGAGATGCCCACTCTCCCTCTTCTCTCTCCATCCCACCATCTAAACTCTACCTTTCCTTCCTGTGCAACTCAATCTCCACCTCCTCCTCCCAGAAGCCTTCATTGTGTTCCCCTGCATTTCTCAGCCTCCCTTTGAGTCGGATGGAGACCATGTGACCCATGCCAGCCAATGAAATGTGCCTGGTACTATCATGTGTCTCCTCCAGACTGAGCAGTAAAGAGCTGGTACGCCTCCTCCTTTGGTTACAAGTAACAGACTCCCTGACTAACATGAATTAAGGGCTCTTGTTATCTCATATAATTCCAATTACCAGGTGCTGCCAAGTCAATTCTGACTCATGACGACCCATGCATGTCACAGCAGAACTGTGCTCCATGGAGTTCTCAACGGCTGATCTTTTGGAAGTAGTTAAACAGACATTTCTTCTGAGGTGTCTCTGGGTGGACTCCAACCTTCAACTTTTCAGTTAGCAGCTGAGCATATTAACTGTTTGCACCACCCAGGGATTCCTCCCATGTAATAAGAAGTTCTAAAATAGGCAACCCCAGGGCATCTCACTAATATCAGGAACCCATGTTCTTTCTCACCTTCTGCTCCGTCAGATCCACCATGCCACCATGGTATACTCAGTCTCTCTATCTCATTGTTCCAAGATGGCTACATGATAGTGTACTTATCATCGATTACTATGTAACAAATTTCTCCAAAATTTAGTGGCTTAAAAAAACACTAAACATTATTATCTCACACAGTTTCTGTAGGTCAGGAATTCAGGGGCAGCTTGGCTGGGTGGTGCTGGCTTGAGGTCTCTCATGAGGTGGCAGCTAAGATGCTGACCAGAGCTGTGACTATGTGAAGGCTTAACAGGGCTGGAGAATGTGCTTCCAAGGTGGCTCACTCACACAGCTGGCACATGGGTGCTGGCTATTTGCAGGGGGCCTCAGTTCCTCCCCACATGAGTGTCTCCAGAGGCTGCTCACAACATGGAGGCTGGCTTCCCTCAGAGTGAGCCATCTATGAGAGCAAAGCTATTCTTGGATGTCACATACCTTCACTTCTGTCATAGTCTCTTCATTGGTATAGAGGCACTAAGTGTGGCCCACAGACAAGGGGAGGAGAATTAGACTCGACCTTTGGAAGGAAAGAGGGCCAAAAAATTGGTGGACATATTTTTAAAACTCCCACAAATAGTGCCCATCCTGGAAGAGAAGAAAGGAAGTAAACACTTTTTCCCCCATACCACTCTCTTTCATCAGGGAGCAGTTTTTTTCTCAGAAGTCCCTGACAATCTTTCCCTGTAATTGGCTACCCTGGAGTCACATGCTTACCCTAGACCAATCACTGGCAAAGGAAAGTGGAATTCCATGACTATTTTAGACCAATCATGAAACCTCCTCTAGGGCTGCCCACATTTCTGCCCAAACAATTTTGGTTCCCAGTAGCAAGGGAGTAGAGGAGAATGGCTGTTGAGAAGACAAGCAAGAATGTCTGCCATGTTTTTCTATTGATTGAGGAACTGGGGAAAATTAGACAGTGACGTGGTGGATAATGCACCAATAGGAAACCTGGTTGCTTTATTAACTTTTCCCATACCATCAATCTAACATGAATCAATAACAAGATCTGCTCTGAGAAAGAGGTTTGCTTACTTTGGCCTGAGTTTGTAACTCTTGGGTTTTAGACTCAGAGGACCTGGCTTAGAGTCTCTGCTGTACCCCATATAAACAGCGCAACCCTGAGCGAGTTCCATTATCCTCTTTTAGCCTCAGTTTTCAGATCTGTAAAAGGGGATAATAATAGCTACTTCACAGGGCTCAGACTAATTGAATGTGCTTTGTAATCTACCAAGTCTGTGCTCAGGTGCATTGTAATCAGAGCACCACTTGTCCTGGGTTTAGGTGGGAGGCCAGACACCGGCAGGGCCTTTGTGTCCATTCCTACATCCACTCTTTCTGCCCATGTCTGATTTCCAACCCGCAGTGCTTGGCCAGAAGAGAAGTGGGCACAGAGTCCAAATCCCCAGTATAGAGCCAGAGGTGCCGTTGTAAATGCCTCCAGCCTGGCGCCCCACCCAGCTCAGGAAGCCCCTTCCCCACCCTGCAGCCTGATTTAATATCAGCAGCTGATCTCATTGCTTCCATAGCAAGTTTAATTCGCTGGGAAAGTGAGTTGGTGAAGTTCTAATAACGCAGAGCTGCAAATAATACCGAAGAGAGTTTGCATTATGATAACTTTCCAATTAAAATTGATTAATGCAGGAGAAATGGCAGCAGCAGCGTCTAGACAACATATTACTAAGTCCTTGGAGAGGGCGATGGGAAGGCGTTGGGGGACCGAGGGGAAGCAAGATAAACAGGGGAACTTCATAAGGTGGAGGCACCCCTGTGTGGTGTGGTGTGGTGGGTGGTACCAGGCAGGGATTCCCTATCCCTGATGCCCCTTCTGTTACAGTGCTCCACTTCCCACCATTTGAGAATCCATCTTTTAGGTCTGAAAAGTCTTTTGGTCTCTTACTCCCCTTATTAAAATACAAATGGCACCTTTGGCTTCCGGGACAGGCCTTGGAGCTGGTCTAGCCTGCGGCCACCTGAGAGTACCATACAAGAGAGGGGAAGGCTCAGCTGAGGGTCAGGAGACCAAGATGATAGACCTGGCGTTGACACCTGGGTGGATGTGGCTGGGCTTCACTGCACATCTCAAAAACACTTCCTCTGGGTCTGAACCAGTCACCCTGAATCCTGACCACAGCTGAGTGACCCAAACAGCTACATCAAGAACCTGTGTCCCGGGAACCTGAACTTTGGACCTGAGAAATTCTGGGGTTGGGCACTGCTGGAGCTGGGGTGCATTCCTGTGGCGCTTCCAAGAAAGAAAGAGCCAAAACCTTGGTGGCTGCAGTTCTGGAGCTGCCCGGGCCCCACCCAAGTTCTGGGTCAAGTTAGCCAGCTCTCTTGCCATTCTGTGAGCTGCCCCAGGATCCGTGCTCCTCTTCTTTGCTGAAGCTAACTGGTCACTTTCTGCTGCCTGCCAACAAAGGAACTTTAACGAATGTATCAGTTTTCATCTGATAGGCCTCTCTAAGCCTGTTTTCTCTCCTGCGAGATGGGAATACAACTTACCTACCTGGTAGGGTGATTGTCACCTGTGTTGGTTAAACAATGTGTTAGGTCAGATCAACATTTAGGTCCCTCTCAGCTCTGAAGTTAGGAGATTTTAGGAGTGGGTCCTTGCAGGACTGGGGAGGAGGCTGGCTGGACCACAAGGGCTGGGAACCTGGGAGGCCCAAGGATCCTCAACTTTAGGGCATAACATGGACCCAGGGGGCAGATTAACCAGAAAGCAAGGTACACACTGGCTTGCTTGCATTTACCTACTAATCTGTAGTGAACGATTTCTCATGGGTTCCCTGCAATGCACTTCAGCACCAGCGTTGTGTCTGCTCCCAGCCTCCCCTCTGCCTGGGCAGGCTCTGATTTCTTGCAAAGCTCATTAGCCCCTAAGCAAGTCCCTCGAGGGTGAAGTGCCAGCCACATGCTACCCCCTCGCGGGCCTCAGTTTCTCATCACTTAAACAGGCAAAGAAAAAGGCCATGTGATCAAAAACAGCCACGTGTGCAGAATTTACAGTACAGCCACCCCCCAGTTTATCTCTTCCCTCCAGGATCCCACCATCTGCAGATGGATATTAAGCTACCATTGAAAACCAATGATCAGGGCGTGACAAGAAACTACGGGGAATAAAGATTGGCACTTCATGGATCAATACCCGTTGCCATCAAATCAATTCCAGCTCATAGTGACCTTACAGGACAGAGCAGAACTGCCCTCATAGGGTTTGCAAGGCTGTCATCTTCATGGAAGCAGACTGCCACGTCTCACTCCCACAGAGCGGCTGGTTAGGGTCAACCTTTTGATCAGAAGCTGAGCACTTACCCATCGCACCACCAGGCCTCCTTCACAGATCAATAACCCAGACCAAGCCCAGTGCCGTCGAGTCGATTCCAACTCATAGCGACCCTATAGGACAGAGTATAACGGCCCCACAGTTTCTAAGGAGCATCTGGCAGATTTGAACTGCTGACCCTTTGGTTAGCAGCTGTAGCACTTAACCACTACACCAGGGTTCCCCATGGATCAACAGCCACTCCAATTCACACCGTCTACACACACACAGTCAGAACTGGGTCCAGGGCCAGTCTTGAGGGGACGAAAGGAGAAGTTGTATTCCTTGCACACCTGCTATGGGTCAGGCATTATATTCTCCACAGCCTCCTTAGCTTCATGATTTCCAAGACAGGTATCATCAAGGTCCATTTTGCAGATGATGAAACTGAGGCTCACAGCACTTAGCTTGCCCAAGGTCAAGCAGGGTATAAGTATATGGTCTGTTTGAGCCCAAAGCCCTTTGCCTTCCCTCTTCACCAATGGTTTTCAAACTTTTTCTTTTTTTTTTTTTTTTAAGTAAAAACAGTGTTCTCAAATGCAGTCTCAGGCCCACTGTATGAAAACAGAGCTTTTTGGTTGAACTGCTTGGGGGCTGTATGGCGGGGGTGGAGAGGCACCCAGTCCTGCCCACCCAGCCTCTCTCAGCCCTCCCCTCTTCCGGAACAATCCCTTGGGCACAGACTTGGGACCCCACAGCACCCAGGGTGAGAACTGCTGCTTCTCTCCCAGGAAGGTGTTGTTGGAAGTCCTATGTCACACCAACAGTGCACTCCACTTCACCAGAAAGAAGGCACTTCAGGTTTGGGGATCTAGGTTGAAATTCTAGTTCCGCTGCGTATTAGCTGTGCACGTTTCTCCGCTGATCTGAGCCTGAGTTCCCCCGAGACACAATAGTCCAGCATGATCAAACAGAAAAAAAGTGAGGCACAGGTGTAATTGTAAATTTTCAAGGAGCCACATAAAAAAAAAGGTAAAAAGAAACAGGTGACATCGATTTAATAATATACCTTATTTAACCTAATACATCCCAAACATTATCATTTCAACATGCAATCAATATAAAATAATTATTTATAGGATAGTTTGCACTCTTTTGTGCTTTATCTTCAAAACTCAATGTGTATTTTATGCTTTCCGCACGTCTCAATTCAGACACTAAATTTTCACTGGAAAGACTTGACCTATATTTAGATTTCATAAATTTCATAGTTGAAGAAGTAGGCTCATATGCCCAAGTTGTCCCAAACATGCTTAGAAGTTTTCCAATAGCTGAATTAATAGTTTTTAAATAGAAATTAATTCAAATTAAATAGAATTAAAAATTCAGTTCCTCGGTCACTCTAGCCACATTTCACATGTTCAATAGTCTCGTGTGGCATTGGCTGCTGTACTGGACAGTGAGCTGTGCTCCCTTCCTTCCTGCTTTGGAAAGGAACACTTCAATGACTCATGTCCCCTCCTCAACCATTTCCAACTTTATAAAGGTCAAAATTAAAAAAAAAAAAAAAAAACTAGTTGCCATCAAGCCAATTCCAACTCATGCCGACCCCGTATGAGTCAGAGTAGAACTTGTTCCATAGGGTTTTTGATGGCTGATTTCCTGGAAGTAGATCACCAGGCCTTCCTTCCAAGGCATCTCAGAATGGATTCAAATCACCAACCTTTCAGTTAGTAGCTGAGCGCTTAATACTTTGCACCACCAAAGAACTCCCTTAAATTCACTGTAGGAAGGGATAGGAGAAAGATCTGGAAGCAAAGTCTTTGTGGGCTTACAGGTTTAGGGATGGTTTCCAACACACGCCTTCTGAGTTCTAACTTAGGGTGGTGGCCAGGCAGGTCCAGCTGAGCCTCCACTTTCGTTGCCAGGGGTGCCGACAGCTTCTTGAAGACCTTTGATTCCTTCTCCAGGAGCCTCTAGGGCTTTCTCTCACGCTGTTCAGGTTTCCAGCAAACACTGTTGTCACAGTCAGCCCTCGTGACCACACAGCACCTGAAGAATATTGCCGAATAGCATCTATACTTTTGGAGAATGAGTTTCTCCCTGCTTGTTTCTCAAGCTGAGTGGTGGGTATATGGTTTTGCGCGTCTACAATGCTCCACTAAATTTAATTCCCTCCAGCGATAATTAATGCGCAGCCTTCAGGCCCTTTTCCTGGGCTCCTAAGCCCATGGGGGCGCCACCTCCTTTCTGCACCCTGGGGGACGCCAGCTTCCCAGACATCACTCATGCTGCCTGGGAATGAGCAAGGGGGCGGGGAGCTCTCTGAGGATCCAGAGGGGCACCGGAACCGGAAGTCAGGCCCCTTAGGGAGGACAGGCTGCCTTATGATGCTCAGGGCCAGAATACGTCCCTCCCTGGGCCTCAGCTTCTTTCCCTGTAAAGGAAGCAGTAGGACCCGACGATCTCTAGGGCCCTTTGAGAGTAAGAGAAGTCAGAGGTTTTGCAGACTGAAGAGAAGGTGGCCGGGGTCGCTCGAGTCTGACCGGAAGTGAGGGTCACAGCCGAGGTGCACACCACTCACTGCCCTGCAGCATCTTAGCTTGCCAAAGGAAAACGCCCTCAATTTCCTGCTGCTTGTGACTCCTCAGGGAGCCCTGGTGGCCGGTGGTCAAAGCGCTGGCTGCTAACCAAAAGGTCAGTGGACCCACCAGCCTCTCCAGGGCAGAAGGATGTGGCAGTCTGCTTCCATAAAGATTTACAACCTTGGAAAACCTAGGGGGCAGCTCTACTCTGTCCTATGGGGTTGCTGTGAGTCGCAATCAACTAGATGGCAAAGGGTTTGGTTTTCGTGTGTGTGTGTGTGTGTGTGTGATTTCTCCAACCCCTGTGGCACTGCAACAATAAATTACTTTTACTGTAATGGTTATAAATATAAATCCTTGCTTTGCAGTTTGAAGTACTTTCTTTCACATTCATTTCTCATTTTACGAATGACAAAACCGAGTCCCAGAGACGTGGTCTTACTTGCCCCTAGCTAAACCTGGATTAAACTGAATCCCAGTTCAGCTACCCAAGAAGCTGTGTGGCAACCACTGAATAAGAAATGAGACAGAAAGAAAAAAAAAAAAAAAAACTTGAATCCTATATTATTTAATGTTCCACCAGGTCTAATGGAAATGTTTCCATCAAGAGGTAGACTCAGAATGTAGCAGAATATTGCACAAGTATTTACAAGTAGTACTCCTCTAGTTTTAAAAGGGAAGACCAGCCTTACCCTCTGCTTCTACCCCAGCCCTGTACCCTCTTTTGTTGCTCTGTGCCAAAGCAGTTAGCTGCCAAGAGATGCCAGGCTCACTCCTTCTGTAGCATCTCCCCCATCTGGCTGGTTCTTTTCCTGAGGCCACCCCCAACTTCCATCGTTCCTCTTCCATGTGGGATGCAGGAATCAAAAGACAACAGGTAAGGAATGTTGACAGTAAGTTTAAGTCCGAAAGTTATGAGGGAGAGAAAGATGGAGACAGAGCTAGTAAGAGATGGGTAAATAGAGAAACAGGAAGACAAAGAGTGACAGAGGCAAGACAGCGACAGGGACAGAGAGAATGAAAGAGAGAAGAGGTGAGGCCATCAGGAAAAACTGCCGCTCATTACAAGAAATTTATTACTGCTGTTTGGTCAGCATGTTGCCAGCTAAATTTAATATGGATCTATATACAAAGAAAATGCCTCGTTCTCCAAAATGAATATTTAATCATGCATGGGTCAGGCAATTTCACAGAAGTAATTAAAAGCAGTCTTTTGTTTATTGCTCAAAAATGATAGCGACCCGCTGACCGGAGCTGCAGACCCAGTGACATATTGAACACGTTACCTACTGACATATGTTATTAAAGAGGAATTAAGGAGTGTTTTCTTCACCTCCCCAAGGAAGCTAATCGCTCCTAAGCCCTCCTGTTTGCTCACATGCCGAGCTTAGCTCCAAGGGAGGCCACCTCCCAGATGAGGCCGGAGGGAAAACTAAGCCAGCGCCTCATGATCTACAACCTTCCCCCCAAAATCCATAAATTGAAACAGATGAGATGGCTATTCTCCTCTGATGAGATTTGTATTCTCTGTGGAGATTTCTCACAGAAACCCTGGTGGTGTGGTGGTTAAGTGCTACAGCTACTAACCAAAAGGTCAACAGTTCAAATCCACCAGGCACTCCTTGGAAACCCTATGGGGCAGTTCTAATCTGTCTTACAGGGTCGCTATGAGTCAGATTCAACTCGATGGCAACGGGTTTGGTTTTTCTTTTTTATCCTTTTACATCCAGCCAGTTGCAAAATCCTGTGAATTCTACTCCTGTGGCACTTGCCATGGCCACCCTGTTTCCTCTGTGTCATTGTTACTGTCTTGGCCCACTTCCCAACTGCCCCCTGAAGTCTTGTTCCTCCCCATTCCCTTCTACGGATGATCCTTCCTGGATCTGTGGATCAAAGTACTCCTTTACTCAAACACCTCCCATGGCTCCCCACTGCACCGCTTCTCGCCCTGGCATTCAAAGCTCTCGTTTGTCTGATCCCAACTGACCATTCTGCACCAGCCAGGTTTCTTGGTTGCCAGCAACAGAAAGTGACTTTGGCTGATTTAAGCTGGAAAGAATCTATTAGGAGGACCCTGGAGAGTTCATAAAGTCAATGAGAAGGCTGGCAGCCAGACTTTGGAGTCCGGGCAGCAAAGGGAGAGGCAGAGTTACACATGACAGGAAAGCGGTTCAGCCAGAATGCCACTGCTGGCACCTCCACGACTCACAGCCCCACAGCCTCCATGAATAACCTCTAAATGTCCCCACATCCTCATGTCAGCCTCCAGGCTCCCAAGCCTAGGTAGGAGTGCCCAACTGACCAAGCCTGGTCTTGTGCCTACATCCACATCACCACAGTCTGGGGAGAGGGCAGTCTGTTCCTCTTGGCCTCCGCAGCGAGAGCCAGAGCCCTCAGTTCCCAGACCTGCCCCACAGCTGAACCAGCATCTCCTCCATACCCCATCCCTGCCCAGTGCTCTCCCATCACTCCAGTGCTGCTCCTGCCCTATTGCCTTCGCCTTGCCCTCACCTCCCCATAACCAGCTGGGTCATCCTTCAAATGACCTGAGTGCCCTCTCTTATAGGAAGCCTTCCCTGATTACCTCTACCACCCCCAATCTGGTCTGAGACTATCTGGGCTTCTCAGGTGGCAGTGAGAGCTCTTCACCATGTAGTCAAGCTTTCGAGCTCCTGTGTGACCCTGCTCTTTGAAAACATGAGCCCGTAGAAGGCAGATTCTTCTCCTCTCCCCAGAGTCAAGCACAGAGCCAGCCTGGTGTGTGGAAAGATGCCTAAATGCAGCAGGGTCTGCAGAAGGAAGCTCTGCCCTGTGCTATGTGCTTGTGTCCACCTCCTGGCCACATCAGAGGCCAGCCCAAAATAGCGGTGAGACTGGCCGGGTGTTTTCCATACACACACTTACACTTACCCAGGGCTCTCAATTTCCTTGGCTCACGAGAATCACCAGGGAGCCTCCTTAAATGCTTGGGCCCTGCCTACAGAGATGCTGATGAATAGGTCTGGGGTGGGGCTTGGAATTTGCATTTTAATACATACCCCACCTGTGGTCTGGATGTAAGAAATCCACAAATCACATTCAAGAAACTACACTGGGTTGTCTTGACTCTTTCTACCTTTCACGGCCTCCCCCATCTACCCCTGGCTTCAGTTTCCCCCGTTTTCCACGAGGGTGGACACAGGGCTGGCTTCATGGGCGAGCAACACGTAGAGTCCACACAGGACTCCGTGCTCAGAACTCCATGTTTGGTTTAACATTTGGTTGCCATTGTCTCGAAATTGTTAAAAAAAAAAAAAAAATTTAAGAAGGGGCCTCGCATTTTCATTTTGCACCAGACCTCACAGATTATGTAGCTGGTCCTGGGTGGACAGCATCTGATGGACCCACTCACACCTCTGTGCGGGGGGTTAGTGTATTGCCACTCCTACCATGAAAGAGAAGACAAGGAAAGGGCAATGTTTAACCTACGTGGCTTTAGGCGCCAGTATCCAAAGGAATTTAGGGTGGGGCAACTTGAGATCACCCTCAAATGATAGCACATGGTAACCACTCAAGACTAAATCATGGTCTGACCACAGGGCTTTTCAGGAAAAAGCAAAATAAATTGAACCCACATGCCAGAATAAGCTCCTGACACCAGCAGCACCTCTCCAGACCCCTTAGCAGCCTGTTCTAAATCAATGAGTTATGTTAGCAATGACGACAACAACAAGGCAAAAGCCTATGTAGGAGGAGCGCTGCACTTGATAAGGACTTTTATATGCATATGTTTTTATTGAGGCATGAAGTGCATGCAAGAAGTGCACAGATTTTGCATGGACAGTTTGATAAATTTTTAACAGCTTTATTGACGTATAGGGAGCCCTGGTGGCACAGTGATTAAAGTGCTTGACTGCTAACCAAAAGGTCACTGGTTCGAGCCCACCAGCCACTCCAAGGGAGACAGATGTGGTGATTGACCTCCGTAAAGATTTACAGCCTTGGAAACGACTCTGTCCCATAGGGTTGCTATGAGTCAAAATTGACTCAACAGCAAAGTGGGTTTGGCATGGGTTTTGGTATTGAGATATAATTTGAGATATAATGTGCAACTCGCAATTTAAGGGTACAGTTCAATGGCTTTCAGTATATTCACAGAGTTGCGTAACTATCACCACAGTTTTAGAACATTCTCCTTACCCTAAAAAGAGACCCTATACTCCTTAGCGGTCACCCCCAGCCTTCAACTTTAAGCAACCACTAATCTACTTTCCATCTCTGTAGAGTTGCTTCTTCTGGACATTTCAGATAAATGGAATCATGCAATATGTGGTTCTTTGACACTCCTCCCTTTAAAAGATAGCACCTAATTCTTCTTCCTCGAATGTGGGCCAGGCTTGGGGACTCACTTCTAACAAGTGCATTGTGGAGGAAACAGTGGTGCGTGACTTCTAACCCCAAGTCATAAAGGACACCACCACTTCCACCTTGCTCTCTCCTGGGGCACTTGCTCTGAGGGAAGCCTGCTGCCATGTGCTGAGGACACTCCAGCAGCCTGTGGAGAGGCCCGCGTGGGGAGGAAGAGACCCCCTGCCAGTGGTGTGAACCATCCACCATGGAAGAGGATGCTCCAGCCCCAGTCAAGCCTTCAGAGATTGCAGCCCTGGACTGATACCTTGACTACAACCACATGAGAGACCCTGAGCCAGAACCACCCACTAAGCCACTCCAGGATTCCTGACTTATAGAAACTGTGGGAGATAATACATGTTCACTGTTGTTTTAAAGCATTAGGTTTCGGGGTAATCTGTTACACGGAACTATGTAAATAATATAGCCACCACTGTATTAAGGAGCCCTGGTAGCGAAATGGTTAAGCACTCAGCTGCTAACAAAAAGGTCGATGGTTCGAATCCGCCTAGCAGCTCCACAGGAGACAGACCTGGTGATCTACTCTTGTAAAGATTACAGTCTAGAAAACCCTGTGGGGCAGTTCTACCCTGTGGCATGAGATCTGTATGAATTTAAATCGACTTGATGGCACCTTGCAATAACAGTGTTATGTTAGTAGTGGTGGTAATAATAGTAGCTGAATCCTACCTGTTATCCTTCAAGACCAACCTCATGTTCCACTTCTCCAAAAAGCCATTCAATTCATGAAGCATTTATCAGGAATGGCAAGAGGCCCCATATAACTAAAGCAATGTTGAAAGAGAAGAACAAAGGTTAGCAGTTCGAATCCACCAGCCACTCCTCAGAAACCTTGCAGGGCAGTTCTACTCTGTCCTGTAGGATTACTATGAGTTGAAATCAACTCGACGGGAACAAGTTTGTTTTTTGTTTGTTTGTTTTAGTACAGCTACAGTAATCAAAACAGCCTGGTACTGGCATAACAATAGACACACAGGCCAATGGAATAGAATTGAGAGTCCAGAAATAAACCCGCACATCTGTGGTCAACTGATTTTTGACAAGGGTGTTAAGTCCTTTAGTGGGGAAAAAAGGGTCTCTTCAATAAATGGTGCAGAGAAAACTGGATTTCCACATGCAGAAAAATGAAATCAGATTCATGCCTCACGCCATAAACAAAAACATATTCAGAATGGATTAAAGACCTAAATGTGCTAACTAAAACCATAAAATTCCTAGAAGAGAGAGTAGGGCAACTCTGTCAGGCCTAGCTTTCAATAATAGATCATCTAATATAATAACGAAAGAAAGCATAAACAGCAAAAGACTAAATAAACAGGACCTCATAAAAATTAAAAACTGTTGTTGATCAAAACACCTAACCAAAAATGTGAAAAGACAAGCTACCAATTGGGAGAATATCTTTGGAAACCATGTATCTGTCAAGAATCTAATAATCAAAATACGTACAGAATTTTAACAACTTAACAAAAAGACAAATAAGTCAATCATAAAATGGGCAAAGGACTTGAATAGACATTTCGCCAAAGAGGACATTCAAGTGACCACCAAACATAAAATGCTCAGAGTCAATAGCCTTGAGAGAGTTGTAAGTCAAAAACCACAATGAGATAAACCATTTTACTCCCACTAGGGTGGTTAAGGAGTCCTGGTAGCACAGTGGTTAAGAGCTCAGCTGCTAACCAAAAGGTTGGCAGTTTGAATCCTCGGAAACCCTACAGGGCAGTTCTACCCTGTCATATAGGGTCGCTGTGAGTTGGAATCAACTTGATGGCAATGGGTATAGGATGGTTAAGCCCTGATGGCACAGGGTGAAAGCACTGAACTGCTAAATGAAAGGTCTGTGGTTCGAAACTACCAGTGGCTCTGCGGGCAAAAGACGTGGCAGTCTGCTTGCACAGAGATTGACAGCCTCGGAAACCCTATGGGGCTACTACGAGTAGGAATTGACTTGACGCCAGTGGGTTTGTTTTTTGTTTAGGATGGCTAAGATTAAAAAGAGAGAAGGAAAATAACATG
Source organism: Elephas maximus indicus (assembly GCF_024166365.1). Lineage (NCBI taxonomy): Eukaryota > Metazoa > Chordata > Mammalia > Proboscidea > Elephantidae > Elephas > Elephas maximus. The sequence goes on along the minus strand of NC_064831.1, from coordinate 59,692,449 downwards.
TTGCCAAGGGTGCGGGGAAATTGGAACACTTATCCTTCCGGGTGAGAATGCAAAATGGTACAGCCATTGTTGAAAACAGAGTGGCTGTTCCTCGAAAAACTAAGAATAGAACTACCATATGACCTAGCAATTCCACTCCTGGGTATATACCCAAAAGACTTGAAGGCAGAGACTCAAAAAGAGACTTGTACACAAATGTTCATTGCAGCACTATTCCAAGAGCCAACAGGTGGAAACAATGTAATGCCCATGAACAGATGAATGGATAAATAAAATGTGGTACATATATATAACGGAATATTACTCAGCCAGTGGGAGAAATGAAGTCTTGATACATGCTATAGTATGAATGGAGCTTGAAGACATTATGCTGAGCAAAATAAGCCAGTCACAAAAGGACAAATAGTATATGACCTCAGTTATACAAAAAGACAAGAAAAGGCAAATGTGTGGTTACCAGGTGTAGGAGGGTGGGGGGAAAGGGGGTTAGCAGCAATAGAAAAATCACGTTGATTAAAGGTAGGGTTGCTCAGCCAATTATCATAACTGCTGTCAATAAGTTGTACACCTTTAAAAAGTCGAACTGGCAAAAGTCGTGTAATAGATATATTTACAATGACCAAAAAAGAGTACCTGCTGAGGCTGCTTATGTACAGTCAGACACCTATGGGATTTGGTTCTTTGGTTTGGAGATAAAGGGTCGTGATTTCATGGGACATCCCCGTTAATTGGCCTAATAATGTGTTTAATGCTTCTGTTCTCCCTGCTAGTTCACTGCATAGTGCCTGGGGTCTTAAAAGCTTGCAAGTGGCCATCCAAGGCACAACAATTGGTGTCTATTCATCTAAAGGAAGAAAGAGAGAAAGAGAGCCAGGAACAGGAGGAGGATATGGGATGTGTGGTTAATCGCCTCCATGAACAACTGCTTCCTTTGCCACGAGACCAGAAGAACTGGATGGTGCCCAGCTACCATTCCTGATCATTTTTATCAAAGATTCCATAGAAGAATTCTGATCAAAAGAGGGAAAATGCAGACTTTCGAATCATCATGGACTACAGACTTCCTGGAGCCATGAAGGCTGGATGTGCCCATGAACTTATTGCCCTGAGATAAACTTTAAACCTTAAACTAAAAATATACCCTAAAGTCATCTTAAAACTGAGCAATAGTTTAGTTTACTAGTAACAAAGTTCTGCCTTGAGCATTATGCTCTTTTAAGAGCTATCTGTCAAAAAAAAAATTTTTTTTTTTTTTTTTTTTTTTATGTGGGAACAAACTGACAACAGCAACTCAAAAGATTAGATAGGAACCTTGGGGGCAGTGAGTTTATGTTAATGACGGAGGAACAACTCAGAAAAAGAGGGTGCGAATGGTTGGACTGAAAGAATGTAACCAGTGTCACTGAATTGTGCGTGTAGAAACAGTTGAATTGGTGTATGTTTTGCTGTGTATATTCTCAACAACAATAAAATAAATAAAAATTAGAAAAAAAAAAAAGAAATATTTATCCAAAAAAAAAGAAGGTGCCAATGACTACAGTTTGTCCCCCAGTATCCAATTCCCCCCATTTCTAAACTTATAAAACGCCAAGTTTTATTTGGTCCCTGGGAATAGAAGCTATATTTCCCAGCCTCCTTTGCAGCTAGCTAAGTGTGGCCATGTAAGTAGTATGTACAGCTTCCAGAAAGTGTCCTTAATGGAAGGGGAAACCTTCACCTTCTTACTCACTGGAATGCAGAGATGGTGATTGGAGCAGCCATCCTGGGTTTTAAAGGGATCTTGGGAATGGAGACCCTGAACTGCAGAACAACGAAATAGAGGGAGCTTGGTCCCCCAAACCAGGGAATACCAATCCTGGGCCATGTATCTGCAGCCTTTTACACGGGCGAGAAATCAGCTTCCTTCTTTTTAAGCCACTGATACCTGAGTTCTGCCATGCACAGCAAAGCCTAATCATAAATGAAGGAGGAAAGGATGGGAAAGAAACCAAAGTTTACTATGCATGCACGCACCAAGCCATGTCACATTCATGATTTCACTGAAATTTATATTACATCCCCATGAGGGAAATATGATTATCCCCACATAGATGAGGAAACCAAGGCTCAGAGAGGTTGAATGACTTTCTCATAGAGACACAGCTAATAAGAAATAGAGTTGGAATTCAGAACTAGAAGTGATTTGATTCAAACCCGAGTTCATTCCCTGCACCCCATTTCGTTACTCAAGAGCCTAGGCTAAGTCTGGTTCCGTCTACACCCACCAGGCCGCCCTCTCCGCCCAACCATCCCGCACCCCACTTAACACTTAATCTTGTTGTTGATGGTTCTATTCCCTTTTTCCTCAATGACCCAAAATATCAGCTCCTTGAGGCCAGGACCTGTCTGAGGAGGCTTTGTTCCCCAGCTGTAGCCATTAAAAATCTAATGAAGACTTGTCGAATGATTGATTGACTTAAAAATCTGTGCCAAACACAAATAAAGATGAAAAGAAGGCTGGGCCGGGGCTGGCCTGCAATATTACTACTGCCCATGGGCACCCTGACAGAGGTTTCATCTTGCTGGCTCTTACACTTTCTTTTTTTTTTTTTTAAATATGTATTTTATTACATTTAGAAACAAAAAGAGAAACACAAAATTGCCTTTTATCGGCCAACAAAATGAGTACAGATTCCAAACCTCATTTCAGCGGAAGATCTTTATGGCGATATCTCCTGCTGACCAATTAAATCTAACAAGATGCCTTGGAACCAGCGTGGGTCAGGCAAGGGTGAAATACCAGGAGTCTGCAGAGTGAGTCTTTGAAAGGAGGCGGGGAGGACGCATACCCTGCCTGGGTTTCCAAGTTTCAGGTATAAATAGAAAGGCTGGAATGGTACTCAGGCCCAAAATGGAAGCTGGAGATGAAACGTCTCAGCCACAGAAGCCAAGATCACTGCGGTAACAGAGCCAACAGTCTGGTTTTCCAGAGCTGGCTTCGAGGCCACGTGGGGCCTGGCGGCCAGGACTTGTACAGGAAGAGGCAGAATCTATGACTGACAGGGACTATCTCAAGGTCAGGTAGGACCAACAGCTTCCAGACTCTCCCCTTTCACTGGAACTAGGGTGGCTGGGATTGGTTGCCTCTGTGACTCCGTTTCCCCATGTGTGAAATCACCATTGAACATAGAAAGTCAGATAGAAAGTTATTCAAAAAGTGTCTTTCGGTGCTAACTATGTTCAGCCACATAACTAGCCTGGGGGAAGAGACTTCACATCTCCATGCCTTAGTTTCTGTCCCTGTAAAATGGGGGTAATAATAGCAACTTGCAGAAGTATTTCAAAGATAGAAGGAGATTATGGGCCCTTATGCAGCTTCAAGTCGCTGAATTTCAGGCTTGTTGGTTCTCACCATAAACTCCCTTTTTCTAGAGGAAGTTTCAGGGACATGTGTCCTTTCTAACCAAATGGCCTAAACAATAGACAACAAAGAGTAAAGTGCTGTACATATCCAATAGTTTATGTCCTGTTATGGGAAGTGGTATACCAGTTATCACTGTATAAGCTTCAGGGGTGGGGACCAAGCAGGACATTGCAGTAACAGGGTAGAGGGCACGAGCACTCTGCAGGGAATTTGGTACATCACAGAAGCTTAAGTCCTGGGTACTGGAGGGGCCCTCACCCCGTAGCACCAGGTTCCAAGTGTGGGTCTAGCTGCCCTTCACAACCAGTCGCCTGGTCTCTCTGTTTCTTAGGAGGTAACACCCAATTGTACCTGGCATTCCTTGCTGATACCCAGTTTTGCACACCAGAGATGATGGTTTCTATTCTCTTCCCATTTCTCCTCCAGATGACATTCTTACTGGCCTCTGGGACTCCAGCAACACACCGGCTGTGTTTACAGTGCTTGTAATGGACAAAATTATAGGTGGCCATCCATGACCTGGGCCAACCCTCATACACACACACACACACACACGCAAATACCCTATCCACAGAGATGCAGGGATAATTAAACTAATTATTCAGAGGTTGAAATTAAGGCCCAGGGAAGGTAAGTGGCTTGTCAAAGTCAAATAGTTGGAAGTCAACAGAATTGTTGCTTTCTGTCACATACACCCCCACTCATGATGTGATCCTTATTCCATCACCCCAGGGCGTCCTCTGAGAAACTTTTACAAAGAGCCCTGGGTCTTCTCCTGGCTGATAGCAGAAAGCACAGAGCTAGTGATTTAATGAACATTCAGAATCAAGGAAGGGAGAGTGTTGACATGTCGTGGGGTTGGCAACCAATATCACAAAATAATATGTGTATTAATTGTTCAACGAGAAACTAATTTGCTGTGGAAACCTTCATCTAAAATACAATAAAAAAGAAAAAAGAAAGAAAGAAACATTCAGAAAATTTGGTCCTAAATATTTTTGGGTTTTTTGGTGGGATTTTTTTTCCGAGGGTGGGCCCTGGGGTTAGTCAGGGGTTCAACTCTCAATTCCTCAAATAAGTCATAGGGACAAGTGCTTAACCTGTTCTGGCTTCAGTCCTTCATCTACAAAAGGGAGATCGTAGGACTGCTGTGATGATTAATTGAAACGACTTGTTAACGGCACACAAAACCAAACCAAACCCACTGCTGTCCAGTCGATTCCGACTCATAGCGACCGCAAGGACAGAGGGGAACTGCCCCATAGGGATTCCAAGGCATTAGATCTTTATGGAAGCAGACTGACACATCTTTCTCCTGCAGAGAGGCTGGTGGGTTCGAATCATTCATCTTTCAGTTAGCAGCTGAGCACTTTAACCCCTGCACCACCAGGTCTCTCTAATGGTACACAGCGAGAGCCCAATTGCTGTCATTCTACACCCCCACCCGCACACCCATTCCACCCTGAAAGAATCGGCCTCTGATCTGTCTAAATCCCTTTAAGCCCCAGGGTTTGGTTCAAGGGCACCTTGCTTCTCTTGTGATCCCAGTCCACCTTGATTCCTTTCTTCCCAGGTTTCCTCTTATATTTCTGGTCTGCAACACATGGTTCAGGTGTTCTTTATTTGCCAAGTGTGTTTTGCTTTAATAACTAAGTTATAAGGTCCCATGAGAAAGGAGATGACATCTTTTCTTTAGATCAATTGCGCACGCTGGGTACACAGTAGATACTTAATAAATATATGATTCAGTCTTCTCCGTTTCTTGCCTTCATTGCATTTTTTTAGTTTCCTGGATTATATCATCACTGATGTGATATTGAATCAAATCCAACCTAGAAGAGCTTAATAGCAACCACAACCTTGAAGACTTTTTTGCACACACCTTCTTCTAGCTTGTGGCCGAGAATGCCAGATGTCCACCAAAATCCCTTCCCCTTCCACCAGGATAATAGCATTGTAGCCAAGCACATGGTTGCCTAGCTATGGACCACATGTCCCAGATGCCTTTGCACTAAGTGTAGCCACATGGCCGGTTCTTGTCAATGGAATCTGAGAAAAGACAGTGTGTGTCACTTCCTAGTCTCCTCCACACTCTCTCCTGCTCACAGGCTGGCATGGTGATGTCTAGAGTGTGCTTGGAAGCCACACGTTCAACAGTTGAGCTGCCATCAGACTGGGTCTCCACATGACCAGAAGAACAACCCACCAGTTTTGAATGCTCACCACGGAACTGTTACTCAAGAGCGGTATCAACCAAAAACCCACTGCCATTTAGTCGATTGCAACTCATAGTGACCCTATACAACAGAGTAGAACTGCCCCATGAAGTTTTCAAAGAGTGGCTGGTGGATTTGAACTGACAACCTTTTGATCAGCAGCCAAGCTCTTAACCACTGCCACCAAGGCTCCAAGAGTGATATATACACCTATATTCTTTAAGCCACTATTTTAGGGTCTGAGCCTACCCTAACTAATACTCAGGTCAGTCGTTAAAATGCTCAACAAAATCGGTACCAACCACCAAGCTCTGATACTGAGGCTTCTCCAATCAAAGACATGTTTATCTTCATTTCTTTTTTACTGTTACTTACTAATCACGATAGAATGCACCATGAAATTTACATTAAATACACGTGTTTTAAATTAACTTTTAAGTCCAAAAATTAGGGCCAGGTATATTTACTCCAGATTTTTTTTTTCTCTCTCTCTTTTTTTTTTCTTTTGGTGCTGACTTCCCCAGTATTGTGTGCCATCTTTCCCTTCACCAAAGTTACCATTTATCTGCTATTTAATTAGTGTCTTCCCCTCCCCACCCCTTCCCTCCCCTCCCACCCTTTCCTTCCCCTCCCATCCCTTCCCTCCCCTCCCTCATAACCATTTACTCCAGATTCAAGGCCAAGATTGGAGAACTAAGGAGTTTTAGTACAGAATTATATTTCCAAGTGGAAACGACTTTTTAAAGCTTTGGTACAGAATCTTGTCCAGGGCATCTTCCATAACTAAGTTATAGGTTCCATATCCTTATTTACCGTCCCAGAAAGCACCACTAAATCAATGAGGCTTGAGTCCCCTTGATAGAAACCATATTGCCTTTCCCCGGTATGTTATGACCTCATAAGTCATCAGTGATCCTTCCCTTTACTACAGGTTCTTTTCTGGCTGATGCCTCTCCAGCAAGGAGCTTTGTGGGGAGAAACCATGCCCTGTGTTTGTATTCAATAAAGTCTTGGGGCTCCTCCCTTTAGGGGAGAGAATATCTAAGAGTTTCAACCCATGCTTGTTTCTGCAGGTTAGTTGTTGCCCCAGACTTCTTGTCGTCCCCCCCATCCCCCTCCCCATCTGCCCTGTCCCAAAGCTGCTCTCAAGACTGCAGCCAGAGGGACCATCCTGAAACATACCATCAAGTGGCCAGCATAGTGCCAGGCTCCTAGTAGGTGCTCATTAAACATGTTCAGACTAAATTAGTGATTAAATTATGAATCAGTTGTTTATCAACAATAACCACAAGGATAACAGGCATGAGTTCTCTCTAAAATAGAGACTAATAATATGAAAGCTTGTTTTCCTTCTGACCAGCAGAAGACCCTCTTACCCTGAATTTTCTCATCTGAGGGTCATCTGCTGGTCAACAAGAAGACAGGCCTTCAGCTAGTCTCTAACTCCAAGCCCACTGCCCTTTCGACACTGCCCCAAAGGCTGGCCATTCTGTAAATACCTTTACATAAACTATTTGAGGAAGAGCCTGAGTGAGCCATCCCATAGCAGGAAGCTATATCATACTCAGCCGGCCATGTTGCCCCTCCAGGCCTCAGTGTCTCCGTCTGTAAGTAACACACTCTTCCAGCTCTAACACTGATTGAGTGTAAACCAGACATCCATCCTCTTGGCCTCCTTCCTTCCCCTTTCCCCCTCTCTCCCCTGCATCTGCCAGGCAGGCTGGGCTCACCTTTTGTCTGGGAAACAGCTGTCCCTGGGTTCCCTTCTAATATATTCAGTCCCGGTTCTTTCTGACTTACAAAGACCTGCCTGCCTCCCCTCCTAATGTCTGACTTACATTCTGTTCTATTCACTTCTTGGAGGAAGATGGTTCTCTCAAAGGGTCTGCTGCTGACTTACCTCCCCCTAGAATAAAAACTCTGTGGCCCACTCCAGGCAGGCCTCCTCCCTTGCTGAACTGACCAAGGCCAAGCCTTGCCCACAGAGCCCAGCTGGTCTGTGTTTGGGTGGAGGGCAGCTGAGCCCAGGGGGCAAGAAGGGACTGCCGTTAAACAGAGTGGTTTCATCATATCACTGGGATGAAGGGTCCGTAGCCAGTATAGAGTAGTATGGCCATGTTGTTGTTGTTAGCTGCCATCGAGTTGGCCCCTGACTCATGGGGACCCCATGAACAACAGAACAAGACACTGCCTGGTCCTGTTCCACCCCCTTGATCAGTTGGGGATCAGATCATTGCAGTCCACAGAGTTTTCATTGGCTGATTTTTCAGAAATGGGTGGCCAGGCCTTTCTTCTTAGTCCATCTTACTCAGGAAGCTCCACTGAAACTCATCCGGCATCACAGCAACACATCACACAAGGCTCCACTGACAGGCAGGCAGTGGCTGCTCATGGGTGTATTGATCAAGAATCGAACCCCGGTCTCCCAGTCTCCGCATGGAAGGTGAGAATTCTACCACCAAACCACCGAAGCAGTATGGCCATACCAAAAAAAAACCAAACCCGTTGCATCAAATCAAGTTGTTAAACTACTGAAATATTTCTATACCAGTTGGTAAATAGCCATTGCCCCCAGCGTCATCTCCAAGTCCCCCCACAGCCCCAGCTAGCCTGCTATGTCCCATCCAAAACCAAAAACCAAACCCAGTGCCGTCGAGTCAATTCCGACTCACAGTGACCCTATAGGACAGAGTAGAACAGCCCCATAGAGTTTCCGAGGAGCACCTGGCGGATTCAAAGTGCCGACCCTCTGGTTAGCAGCCGTAGCACTTAGCCGCTACGCCACCAGGGTTTCCCTATGTCCCATATCTCCCTGGAAATGGGGAGCTGTGAGGATAGGGACAATGCCCAGTCACCCACTGCCATCGAGTTGATTCTGACTCATATACGACAGAGTAGAACTACCCCGTAGGGTTTCCAAGGCCGCTTCTCTATAAGAAGGGGACTGCCACATCTTTCTCCTGCAAAGCAGCTGGTGAGTTCCAGCCACTGACCTTCCAGTTTGCAGCCGAGCGCTTAACCACTACACCACCAGAGCTCCCTGCAACAACACCCACTAGACTATTATTCTGGATTTCATGTTTGTAACATTTGTCGGCTTCTTTAATTTTTTATTTTATTATAATTTACTAAAACTACTCTTAATTAATTGCCATTGAATCAACTCCAACTCATAGTGACCCGTGTGTGTCAGAGTAGAACTGTGCTCCATAGGGTTTGAAGTGGATGAATTGGTTGGAAGTATATTGCCTGGCCTTTCTTCTGGGGCACCTCTGGGTGGATTTGAACCTCCAACCTTTCAATTAGCAGTTAAGTGTGTTAACCATTTGCACCACCCAGTGACTTATTATCTTATCCTGAATAAGTATTCACTTTACACTTAATTTTGTATTCATGGTCTGTATTGTTTTCCTTAAAGACAGCCACAAAGCTACATAGCCGTCAAGCCCTGCGAAGCCTGAACTCCCTGCCCCTGGTGATTACTGGCCCTGGGAGAGTGGACGATGGAGAGGTTCCCACACCTGGGGGCAGAGCATCCACCATACTCTCCCCCTTCCATCCACATGGTCAGCTCTGCCCTAGGAAGCTGTTTCCTAGATGATACTAGCTTAGACCTCATCTCTCCAGTTCCCAGATGGCGCCAGCACAGATGACAAAGCAAGCAGAACAAAAGAGAGGTGACAGGCAGAACTAGGGCAGTGGGTTTGGGGAAGTGACAAGGGGCTCGACAAGCTGTTGAGACCCCAAGCTCAGAGTGCCAGATGCAAACTGTCCAGCTAGCGTGTTTTGACAGCATCAAAAGAGTTGGTCCCTAAAAATAACCCACTGAGCACAGTGAGGTGTGTCTCACCCTGGACCAGACTCCGAGTGGGGCTCTGGGGGGAGCCCTGAGAAGAAGCTGCCCCCCAGGGCAACAGGAGCGGCATTCATCCTCAAAGATTGAGTCACCTAAGCAGCGACAACACCTGGAACGCAGGTAGACTTCCACCCGTCTGCACACTCGGAGCCCAGGGACCCAGGGACCCTTCAGATAGAGCAGCCTGGCCTCAAGTCCACACTACACAGGGCGCCATGTGCTTGACCTTTCTGCCCCAGTTCTTCCTGCAGCTGGGCTGAACATAATTGAGTCTGTGAACAAAGAAAGATGCCAGCTACATGAGACAGGAGAGGACTTTAATGTGGGACACCCAGGGGGCTCAGGGCAGGGAAGGGGTTATCACCCCTCCCCAGCAGGGCAACCCTCAGCCCAGTTGTCCTCTGGATGAAAATGAAAGAGACCAACTCAGTTATCTCAAAGGCCTTTTCTGCTTCAATTTTCTCTCACTAGGGAGATGCCACACCCTGCCCAGGGCCTTGCCCTCCCATGCTCCCTCCTAGGTTCCCAGCCCTTCATCCTCATACTCCAAACCCCCACCTCTAAATCCATAGTTAAAATGGGCCACAGCCCTGCCCATCTCAGGCTCTGCCCTGAGGAATGACAGCCAGAAATCCACTAAACTAATTACGGCATGAAAGGGGTGCAGGTCATCCTTTCTATTAGGTTTTGCAATTAAAAAGGAGGCAGCCAGCTTGGGAACAAGGATTATGTCTGCTTTCTTTCACCATTGAATTCCTAGCACCAAGCACAGGTCTGACACATTGTAGGTGCTCAGTACATATTTGTTGGTTGGATTGCTGGCTGGCTGGCTGGCTGGCTGGCTGGGTGGGTGGGTGGGTGGATGGGTGGATGGGTGGATGGGTGGATGGGTGGATGGGTGGATGGGTGGATGGGTGGATGGGTGGATGGGTGGATGGGTGGGTGGGTAGGTCAGAGAAAGAAAGGAAGGGAGGGGGAGGGAGGGAGGAAGGAAGGAAGGAAAGAAGGAAGAAGGGTAGGAAGTTGGATGGATGGGTGAGGGGGTGGGTGGGTTGGTAGAAGGAAGGAAAGAAGGATGGATGGATGAATGAGTGCATGGATGGACAGATGGACGGCAATCTCAATCACTGCAATGGACTGTGCAAGGCTGGGATGGGGAGGAACAGAAGAACTTAGGACCCTTCAATTTGTACTTTCCAGCAAAATGTCCACTCTGTCCCTGAATCGTAATGTAAGTATCTCACCGGTTAATTTTCAAGCCAGCTCTTTTCTATCCCAAAGGGTCCCTTTGCCTCAGAACCAGCAGGATGCCAACCCAGCACCCAAAATCAACGCAACACGAGTGGAGAGACTCAGCTGGCTGCATGCAGTGCATATTTTCTCAACCTTCTGGGGCTAAATATAAAGCAGTGAAAATGAAAAGGAGCTAGGGAGGGGAAGAAAGGACACATCGGGAGACTTAACTGGAAGGAGAAATCAAAGAGGGACCAGTCACCAGCTTATGTTTAGCAATAAGCAGGATAATCACAAAGGAAATTAAAAGCAAGTTTCCTTAAGGAGGAGAAGGGGGTGGGAACTATAATTGGTTCCCTCTGCTCTGATGTCCCGGCACCCGCCCTCCATCTGCACCCAGAGGAGACGGGATCGGAGGTCGGGGACTGATCCACCAAAACGCTTCAACTCTTCCCGGCAGTTTTGAAATGCAAACATGCTTGCGCGCACACACACACACACATACACACACACACGCAGTCCATCCATGTGATTTAAAATACTCAAAGCTTCTTAGGGGACTCTGAGCTTCTGTTCGGGTGATGGAAGAATTTGGGAACGTGGTAGTTGAACAACATAATGAACGTGTTTAATGTCACATGGGAAGAGTATTGAAATGGCAAATGTTCTGTTCTCTGTACATTTACCACAACAAAAGAAGGTGCACATACATTACTACTTCGTAAATTTGATTTAATATTTTGATATTTTAATACAATTGGATTTTTTAAGATTATATACACACATACATGCACATATATGCATACATGCCTATATACGCACACCTATATGCAGATATACACATATATGCATATGGGTATGCGTATATGCTATGTGTATGTATATATGTATATGCACATATGTATGTATGTGTGTGTATGTAGTTATGTGTATATATTTGTATGTATGTATGACAAATCTCAATATGGGGTTTGTCAGCAACCAACAACATTGACTGAATGTATTATATATGCATGTAGGTAATTTTTTTTTATATGTATTTAAATATGTAGGTATGTATGTATGACAATATGGGATTTATCAGCAACCAAAAAGATCTCTTGAAAGTGATGAAAAGCAAAAATGTCACTTTAAGGACTAAAGTGCACCTGACCCAAGCCATGGTGTTTTCAATCGCCTCATATGCATGTGAAAGCTGGACAGTGAACAAGGAAAACTGAAGAAGAATTGATTCCTTTGAATTATGGTGTTGATGAAGAACATTGAATATACCATGGACTGCCAGAGAAATGAACAAGTCTGTCTCAGGAGAAGTGCAGCCAGAATGTTCATTAGAAGCAAAGATGGCGAGACTTCATCTCCTGTACTTCGGACATGTTATCAGGAGGGACCAGTTCCCAGAGAAGGACATCATGCTTGGTAAAGTAGAGGGTCATCGAAAAAGAGGAAGACCCTCAACAAGATGGATTGATACAGTGGCTGCAACAATGGACACAAGCACAGCAACAATTGTGAGGATGGCGCAGAACCAGGCAGTGTTTCATTCTGTTGTACGTAGGGTTGCTATGAGTTGGAACTGCCTTGATGGCATTTAACAACAACAACATCGATGCCACTCATACAGGTGGACTCAGATGATTCAAATGTGAGAGTGAGATAGTGTCAGAGCCAGAGAGAGACAAAGAAAGAGACAGAAAGAGACAAGAGAGGCTACCTGGTTTCCTACCAGCTTCAGGGCCCTTGTGAAGTTGTCCTGCCTTTGTGTTCCATGACCCATCCCTCCATTCTTCCAATAAACTCGCCCTTTTGCTTTAGCCAGTTTCAATAGGTTTCTGTCACTGGCAACCAAAAGCGAGCTAGCCAAGACCCATTCCTTGACTTACCAGCTGTAGGACGGAAGGGTAGCAGTACTTAGGGGATTCCCCTAGTGAGGCCATGAAGAGGTAGGGAGGGTGCATGGAGCCTGCTGGGCTGTGGCAGTAGCTTTCAAACTATTTTCTTGGGGCTGTGAGGCTTATGGAGAGGACCCCAGGGGTCAATCCACGTTCTGTTCCAGCTAAGGCTTGGTTAGAACAAAAGTTCCCATGGCTTTCCTTCTTTTGAATCACCCCCGCCCCCCACCGTCCCGGACTACAGCAAAAGGCACTGGCAGGCAGTGGAGATTGGATGGTTTCTAGTTGTTCACTCTCTCTCATTCCACTTAAAGAAACAGAGAGGGAAACCGCATCTATTATTTTAAGCTAAGTCACAGGAGGCTTCATTTCAGGGTCAAGAGGAAGAAAGCCGCCATGTTGCACAACTCTGAGTGGTGTTATTCAGGCCATGGTCTGGTGAAGGGTACCCCTGGAGTTGCCTAGTGCTGGGGGCAGGACTGGGGACTGGCTCTTCCTTGTCTGTTTACCAGGAGACCCCCTGGGGGCCCGTACTCCCCAGCCCCCACCTTTTCCCCTGGGGAATGGGCAGAGGAAGAAGCAAGTTCTGACCCCGACAGGTCCCACTGGCAGGAATCTGCTTGTGCTAGACCTTTGCCAATGGGCTAGGGAAGGAAATAAGGAGCTGGAAGGCCAGGTGGGCAGCAAAAGATAGCATCACCAGCCTGGGACATGGAGAGCAAGGAAGAGCAAAGGCTTCGTCCTTGAAATGAAAGCCCTCACCACGGAGAGGTAATGCTAGATGCTACAGAGGCCCCGGAGGTTCCTCCACGTAGGCACTGTGAGCGGCATGGAGTACGAGAGCTTTCAGTCCTAGAGAGAACTCCCAGAGACTGCTAATCCAAGTACCCACTTCCCAGCAGAGGAGGCTGGAGGCCTTGTCCAAGACCACACAGTAAGTAACTTTTCATCTGGCCTTGTCTTAGGACAATGTCCCCCAAAACACCAGCTGGGTCTATCCCCAGGTTACTGAGCAAAGTGTCTGAGGACTCAGGCCCCTTCTTCTAAAGGATTGCAGGGTACATTCACCCCTCCCTTCGCCCCAACTTTCCCAGCTTCAGGAACCTGAGGTTTGCTGCCCAAGCCTGGTCCAGGACTTGGCAGCCATCTGGCCCTTAGGGCATTGTGCGACAGTGGGAAGAGCAGTCCCAAAGTATCTCTGACTTGGCTCCTCTGTGTGACCTCGAGGAAGTCGCTTGACCTCTGGTTCAAGGTCTCCTCATCTGTACAATGGGATAATACAATCTGTCTTGCCAGCATCTCAGACCATGAGGATTAAATAGGATGGTCTGGGGTTACTGCAACGAGGCAGGAAGCCCACACAGGTGTCAGAGATGGGCGGTGATTCCTACTACCTGGAGCAGAGCCCTGAGCCTCACCTGCCAGGTGAGGATTCCTGGTAACCCACTGACCTCTTACGGAATTCTCTTAGAACAATTTCCCTTTCCTGGCTCCAGGCACAGACCCTGCACACCAATATGCAGGACACCCCCATCTTGTGTTTATGGGAAAAGGGGGTCAGGGGCCATCTTAGCTAAGGCTTCCAACATGGAATCCCATACTGCCAGGGACCCACAAAACGTGGCCCTGGGACCTTGAGGCTATTACCAAGATTTCCAGAAGTCTGCTGGAAAGTATTTCCCCAGGTAAATTCAAGGGCCAATTTGCTCTGGGCTAGAATATTATTTCAGTGGAAGGTAGTACCCATTTTCTCATGTTGGCCAGAATCTCAGTTTGGGAATTGCAGATGTTTGAGAATTACAGGTATTTGGGAATTACAGGTGTAATACTGATTAATACTGATGTGCTCTCTAATTAACTATCATTTAATAAACGAAACTTGTTTGATAGGAAGACCTCTTTTCAAAAGTTACTATCCCCAACAATTCCACTTTTAGGTATTTCTACTAAGGAAATAATTATGAATATATGCAAAGATTTATGGACAAGAGTGCCCATCACTACATTGTGTTTAAAAGTTTTAAAAAGAGAGAGAGATCAACAATTATTTCAGGTCACAGTGCATTCAAATGATGAATTACATGCAATCATTAAAAATCACCTTGTAGGACCTTTAATGACACTGAGAGGTATTGTTGGCATATTGTTAAGTCAAAGAAAAAAGTTCCAAAACAGAACATATACTATGATTCCAATTTGTACATCAAAAAGAAAAATTATACCAGTGTTAACAACCGTTACTCAAAAGGAACTGTTTTTTTTTTTTTCTTCCTATACTTTTAAGTTTTCTACCAATAATATGTAGGATTTCCATAATAGGGGAAAAGAGTATAAATGTCATTTTGGGGATCTCTGAAAGGGTTCAGTGGTAGAATTCTCGCCTTCCATGTGGAAGACACAGGTTCGATTCCCAACCAAGGCACCTCATGAGCAGCTACCACCTGCCTGTCACTTGCTATGATGCTGAACAGATTCCAGCACAGCTTCCAGGCTAAGACTGACTATGAAAAAAGGCCTGGTGATCTATTTCTGAAAAATCAGCCAATGAAAACCCTGTGGATCACAACGGCCCAAATTGCAACTGATCATGGGGATGGCGCAGGACTGGGTAGTGTTTCCTTCCAAAAACTCAGCCATGAGTTAGGATCGCCATGGGTCAGGGGCTGATTCGACAGAAGCTAACAACGGCAAGAAAAAAATATCTAAAAGTTTTCTTGCAAGTTAAGAGTTTGCACTGCCAAGCCCTTCTACCCCACTTGTAACACAGTGGCTCACCAGGGTCTCCATCCCATACCCTCTCATTGCTCCAAGGGTTAGAGACTAGAAGGAGCTTGTGGTCCATTACCCACCAAGCCTGCCCTTCTGGGGATGGGAGGTAGGGACAGGGGAGGGTCAGCCACTCCTCTAGAGTAGAGGTCAGAGGAGCAGCCTGCTGGGCCCTATCCCTCCCTATGTGAGGTCAGAGACATGGCCCCACAGCCCACGCGAGTCTCTGGATGAATATGACAGCAACAACAACACCTAACATCTATTAAGCACTAACCTTGTATCGTTTAGGAAACCTGGTGGCACAGTGTTTAAGAGCTATGGCTGCTAACCAAAAGGTCGGCAGTTCAAATCCACCAGACACTTCTTGGAAACCCTGTGGGGCAGTTCTACTCTGTCCTATAGCGTTGCTATGAGTCGGAATTGACTTGATGGCGATGGGTTTGGTTTTTTTTTTTTTTTTAATACATCATTTAAGGAGCCCTGGTGAAACCCATGTGAAATTGTTTACTTCAGGTTAGTAAATTAGCACAAATAAGCCCATGCTTACCTTGCTAACTGGGTCATCCGTCCCTGTCAGGGACTGTAAATTTGAAAAGAGGCTTTGATTCAGTAGGAAGGTGCTGTGGGGTTGGGAGAGAGACAGATGCCAGCTATACCTGGAAGCAGAATCTCTGATGTGCTGAAAAAATGTGAAATTGTTCACCACAGATGATCAGGTAAGCAAGGTAAGCACCGGGCCTACCTTGCCAATTGGATAATCTGTCCTTGTTTCCCAGGTACTAGGGCTCAATTTCTGAAATTCAGTTGTGGGTAAGTGATCATTTTCTTTTTAATAAATAAAGCATCCACATACTTTATATATACTCTTTTATATATATGATTCATTTCATAATTCAAAGAAATGGATATAATTACATGGAATACAAAGAAAGAATATATATCAGTTAAGGAGCCCTGGTGGTGCAATGGTTAATTGCTCAGCTGCTAACCAAAATGTCGGTGGTTGGAACCCAGCAGCCTAAGACAGTCACCATTAGAATGAAGAAGTGGAGTGTGGTCTCTTCATCCACGGGAACAGCACGCAGCAGTTACAGGGAACCAGGTGTCGGCACGATGCCTCTCAAAGTTAGTCATTGAGCTTTAGAGATTCAACCTTGACAATTCTAGAATCCATTTGCTCCCCTCCGTCTCCCCGCCATTTCTCTTATCATTTGTGTTGGACGATGCAACAGACACCTAACCAGGCTCCCTGCTCCACACTGACCCTGAGAGCCACCCAGCAGCTGGAGGCTTCTATCTAAGGTACAAATCTGACCTTGTCTCTTGGCTCCTTAAAACCTCCACTGACTCTCGTTGCTGGCAAGACGAAGCCCCAGTGTCTTACCCAACCCTCATGATTCACCCCGCCAACACTTCCACCCAGCCTTGTGGGCTGTTGGTGGTCCCCAGACTTACCAGCTGTTCTGCCTTCATGCCTCTCTCACATGCTTGCTCCCTTGGCCTGGAGTGACCCTTTCATCTTCTCGACCCCCTCCCACACGCACCTCAGCAAAGTGGATCAGCCTGGCAAAGGTCCATACCAGCCTTTCAAGGCTCAGCTCAAAGATCATCTCCTCAGGGATCAAAACAGAGGGTCCTGGACAGAGCTGGAGAAAAATGTAGAACAAAATTCTAACTCACAAAAAAAGACCAGATTTACTGGCCTGACAGAAACTAGAGAAACCCCAAGAGTATGGCCCCTGGACACCCTTTTAGCTCAGTAATAAAGTCACTCCTGAGGTTCACCCTTCAGCCAAAGATTAGACAGGCCCATAAAACAAAACGAGACTAAATGGGCACATCAGCCCAGGGGCAAGGACTAGAAAGCAGGAGGAAACAGGACAGCTGGTAATGGGGAACCCAAGGTCGAGAAGAGTAAGTGTTGGCATGTGGGGATGGCAACCAATATCACAAAAAAAAAAAAAAATGGGTATTGTTTAATAAGAAACTAGTTTGCTGTGTAAACCTTCATCTAAAGTACAATAAAAAAAATCAACTCTCCCGTGAAGAATTTGCAAACTACCCCACACCCACCCACACCCCCACTATCCCGCTCCCCAATAAGGGGGAGCTGCCCTTGTTTTGCTTCCTCCTATGACCAGCCCCGCCTCACAGTTCCTCTTCTCTGGAGAAACATCACTTCCTTCAGCCGAAGCCCACCCTGAGCTGCCCATGGCACTGATCTCCTTCAGCTTTCCCATCAGCTGCTGTGCTCTGGATGCATGGATATGGGTGAGAGGCTGGTTCTCTCACCTAGATACTGCTGCTGCTTCCCGCCTTAACGACTGCATCACTTTCCATAGCTGTCTCCCTATTTCTTTCCTCCACATCCCTGCACTTCACCAAATGTGCTCAAAGATGCAGGAGACCAGACTGGTGGGGGTCATCACATGAGAGCTTCTGGGAGAAACCCAGCAGGCTTCGCCTCAGCAGTTGCCGTCAAGCCGACTCTGACTCACGGTGACCCCGTGTGTGTCAGAGCAGAGCTGCAACCCACAGGTTTCAAGGGCTGATTTTTCAGAAGTAGATCATCTGGCCTTTATTCAAGGCAACCCTGGGAGGACTCGAACCTCCGGTCTTTCCGTTAGCAACCAAGTGTGTTAACTGCTTGCCGCACCCAGGTTCTCCAGCTCCAACCTGGAAAGGCCAATTAGGCGGAAGCTCAGAGCCAAGCTCCCATGTCCTCCATCACTTTCCCACAGTGATGTCCCAGAGGTTCAAAGAGAATCATCTGAGGATGCAAAGAAGGTGCCATCACAGAGGGAGGAGGAGAACCAAGAGAGCAAGGTCACCCTGCTGACCAAGGAGGGAAGAGGGATGTCACTTGCTACAGAACGCTCTCATCGGGCGGGTCTGTGTGAAAGCCAGCACAAGGCCAGCCTTGCAGACAACGAATTAGAAGTATCATCCTCACCCCTGGACCTTACCCAAGTGACTTCAGGCCTATATCCTTGTACAACTTTAAAAAAAAAAAAAATCTTTATAACAAACAACTCTTTCCTATAGAAAGTTGATCCTATTAAGAGAAAGCCTTTGCCTGGCAAGCACAGTGACAGGTTTGTGTGTGCGTGTGCAGGCTGCAGCAGCAGAGCACTGAACTGCTCTGCAAACAGGAAAAGAATGTGGACATTCGAGGTGGGTGGGGGTGGGCACCAGCCATGGAGATGAGGAGAGATAGAAACCAGTACGGTGGTGGAAGGTTAGGCAGTGTGTGGGGCAAGGAGCAGAGTCAACGTGTTAAAGCAAGCAAGACCACTATGTGGGTCTAATCACTCGTCAGGTGATGCTTAGTGTGACCCCTCGCCCCAAATGGTTGGGAGGGTCCACCATGCTTACACATCTTCATGTGAGTGGGTCTTTTGAGTGCAGGACAAGAAAGGTGTGATGATTTCAGCTCTGGGTTACTGTGGAGCGAAGAAGAGTGTTCTGAGATCTGCGTCTTGAGAGCATGGGGTTCCTCAGGGGGCTGCAGAAATCTTCGCAGGGGCAGAGGGGGTTTGGGAGTCCCTGTGGCTTGGAATGGGGGCTCAGGCCATTCGTATCTAGATCTGAAGTGACCCCAGCTGATATGTGGGTTGTTCTTGTTGACTACACAGCATCCACACAATTAGAGAAAAACGTTGACCTCTCCAAAGTACGCCTCAAACCCTCTAAAGTATCATTTCCTGAAGAATACATGAATAACCCCTGGATGCCCTTTTAACTCAGTACTGAAGTCACTCCTGAGGTTCACTCTTCAGCCGATAAGCCCATAAAACAAAATGAGACTAAATGGGCACACCAGCCCAGGAGCAAGGACAGGAAGGTAGGAGGGGACAGGAAAGCTGGTAATGGGGAACCCAAGGTTGAGAAGGGGAGAGTGTTGACACGTCATAGGGTCGGCAAGCAATGTCTAGAAACAGTATGGGTATTAATCGTTTAATAAGAAAATAATGTGCTCTGTAAACCTTCATCTAAAGCACAATTTCAAAAAAAGAATATGTGAGTAAGTGCACCCATTTACCACATTGTCAAAACAAAAATCAAACCGGTTGCCATCGAGTCCATTCCAACTCACGGCAACCCCATGTGGACTCAGAGTAGAATTGTTCTCCGTAGGGTTTTCAATGGCTGAGATCACCAGGCCTTTCTCCCAAGGAGCCTCTGGGTGGATTCAAATCACTACTAACCAAGCCCTTAACCATGTGCACCACCCGGGGATTCCTACTGCGTCACATAGGGTGTGTAACATTCTCTTCCTTGTACTTGGCCATGGACCATCGTCACTCAGAGGTGGAAGAGTCCACAGAGATAATCCAGTTGAAAGCCCACTTACAGATAGGGTGTGGAAGTTCAGAGACAGAGAGTGACCTTCTCAAGACCACACAGCCCATTGGTGCAGAGCTGAGGCTCAAATCCAGACTTTCTGCCCCAATTTGGATTTCCCCGCCTCCCTAACGTGAGGCACAGCTGCTTATGAGTTAGGCTGAAGCCAATTTGGATTTGAGGCTATTTCATTAAAACACATCCTGGGAGTAAGAATATGGAGACAATGAGGCCTTGTTTCCAATGTAAATCTCCAAGGCCCAGGAACTCCAAACAAACACATTCCTGAATCTTTGCCACTGCATTTAAAACTAGGGTAGAAACGTCCTAAATGGGCTTTTTCTCTACAGATCAGAGAATTACAGAACATGAAGACTGCAAAAGATGGACTAGTGGGGTGCTTCCCTGCCCAAACTCCCCAGCACCTGAGAATCTGAATGCTTTTTCCATGCAGCTTAAATTTACATGGAAAGATAATAGATGGGTGTTTTTACTAGCTTCTTCAACCAACACAGTAAATATTTTTAAATCTCCTTCTCACTTCTTTTGTCAGAGAAAAACACCAATAGGCATTAAAATGAATAAGATTACATGTTTTGTAAAATATCTAATTTATTGAACTCATCAAGAATTCTTCAAGAATAGAAGAATGTTGGTAAATATTGAAGCTGGGTTCAGAGTACACGTTGCTGGGTGCCATCAAGTCAATTCTAACTCACAGTGACCCTATAGGATGTAGTAGAACTGCCCCATAAGGCTTCCAATGCTGTGAGTCTTTTGGAAGCAGATTGTCAGGTCTTTCTCCTGCAGAACCTCTAGGTGAGTTGGAGCTGCCAACATTTTGGTTAGCAACTGAGCACTTAACTGTTGTACCACCAGGGCTACTTGCTCTCATTTTAAAGATGCAGACATTGAGATTTGGGATGGGGTCCTGCGGGCACTGCCTAACCACGCCATAAACTGGTGGAGGCGGCAACTACATCTCATTGATCTTTGTCACATCCACCTTACACACATGCATGCACACGTACACAAGCACACACTCACGGCACTCAGAGTATGCTGCGAATCTCATACCGACCACACACGCTTCCAGGCTGTGAGGTTGCCGTCTGGGAAGCTCCCTGCCTCCAGGACAGTAGTGGGGACCCCCATAACACTGCATTCATCCTGCTCTTCTGCACTCGCCATGTGCTTTTAGGATTCCTGACTACGCATCTGTTCCCCCAGCTACTCTCCAAACTCTTTGAAGGCAAGGACGAGACTGGCCCTCTCTGGGTCCCACCCTACCAAATAGGTGCTCGGTAAATAAATGCCAGATGATGTAAAAGTTAAGCTGGTAGCATTGTGAGCTGGGAGTAGAGGTGGGGAGGAAGACGGGAAAGAAGGGAAGTGAGCTGGGGAATGGAGCCAGATTCATGCTCCTTATCTCCGCTGTGCTGCTAATTACCTGTGGGCCCTCAGTTTCTCCATCAACAAAATGAGAATAATAAACTTTACTCTGCGGAGTTGTGGCGAAGACAAAAGATGGCGGATGTGCAGTGCCTGATACATAAATTTAAAAAAACTTTGCTGTCAAGTCAGTTCCCGCTCATGGTGGCCCCATGGGTATCAGATTTGGACTGTGCTCCATAGGGTTTTCAACGGCTCATTGGTCAGAAGTAGACCCCCAAGCCTTTCTTACAAGGTGCCTCTGGGTGGATTTGAAACTCCAACCTTTCAGTTAGCAGCCAAGTGCATTGTAACAGTTTGCACTGACCAGGGATCCCTTCCTAGTGACCCTATAGGACAGAGTAGAACTGCCCCATAGGGTTTCCAAGGAGCACCCTGGTGGATTTGAACTGCTGACCTTTTTTGGTTAGCAGCCATAGCATTTAACCACTATGCCACCAGGGTTTCCCCCGGCACATAATAGGTGTTAAATAAAAGGCTGCTGTGACTATAATGATGATGCTGAGATGAAGACAACCGTGGTGATGACACCTGAAGGAGAGCTTCGGGCAGAGGCAAGTATTCTGAGCAGCTCCCCTTACCCCTCCCTCCAGTTCATTCAGCCTGCTTGGTGGGGGAGGGGAGGCGGGCCAGGTAACAAGAGAAAGGGTTACCATGCTGACTTTAGCCAAACATCTGAAATTCAGAATCTTTTAACAGAAGTGGGGGAAGAGAGGAAATTCACAGGTATTTAGTATTTTTATTTAATCCTCAGGTCAGCCTGTGAGCAGGGTGGTTTCATGCCCATGTCTCCAGGAAGGAACAGAGCACAGAGTGGTTAAGTCGCTCACCCAAGCTCGGTGCGGGGTATGTGTGTGTGTGTGTGTGTGTGTGTGTGTGTGAACTGTTGGGATTTCTGGCATTTGATGCAGGAGGTATTCCTGGGCTCCCAGATACTCTTCTTATTCTCTTTAACTCAAATCAAATCCTGGAAGCCCCTCCTAGCGCACTCTCTCTGGGGATCAGTCCCTGTGCCTTTGTTTAATGATCAACATGGTTCCAATGCAGGCTGGCCTGGTTCACCTTGACCTGGGCAGGCCTGTTTGGAAGGTGGGTAGAGGTACCAGAGCTACCTTCTCCCTTCCCTCTGACCAGTCAGAGGATGCCCTTCTCTCTCTTCTCCAGGCCTTGTGACTACCTGGAGCTCAACTCTGAATACTTGGCCCTAATAGATGTTTCCCTTCCCTTCCCCTTCGGGACTGTCTTAGTCTAGGTTCTGAGTTCTCTAGAGAAGCAAAGCCAGTGAAACACATATATAAATATATAGAGAAAGATTTACTTCGAGGAAATGACTCATGCAACTGTGGAGGCTAGCAAGTCCCCAATCCATGGGTCAGGTGGCAGGCTGGAGGCCTCTTCTGGCTCACAGGGTTGCAGGGGCTGGTGAATCCAAAATCTGCAGGTCAGATGGGTGGCTGGGAACCTCTGCAGGCTTACGTCCCAAGAACTAGACGTGAGGTGACAAGAAGAGTGCAGGGTCAAGAAAGAAGGAACTTTGCCAGAACACCCGTTTACGTACTGGAGGCAAGCCACACCCCCAAGTAAATTCCCATTTCAACTGATTGGCTGTTCACATTAGATCACCACTGAGAATCACAGCCTAGCCAGTTGACACATAACATTAACCATCGCAGGAACCCTTAAGCAAAGAGCTGAGAGGGGCTCAGAGAGCAGAGAAGGGGCTTGCCAGACACCATGAGGCAAGAGAAAGAGCAAACCAGATGCAAATCCCAGCTCCCTACTTACCCTCAGTGTGACACTTGGTTGAGTGACTTCACCTCTCTGAGCCTCAGTTTCCAACAAAATGAGAAAAACGGTGGCTGCCTCAAAGGCTGCTGGAGAGCCTTTAATACGACCCTGTGTAGAAAGTACCTGGCCTATAAAAATAGCAGACAATAAATGTAGGCTTCCTATCTGTCACCCCAGAGCCCCCCAAGCTTTGTCGCTGTGACCTCTGTCATTTTGCAGCACTGCCGATAGTGATTGATATTTCTCTATAAACTGACTCACTTTTAAAACTCAATTTCACTTCCACAAATAGAAAGGCAGCCTCACTGGAAAAGCATTTATTCATTTGTTTAATCAATATTTATTGAGTCTTCATTCTGCACCAGGCCCTGTTCTGGGTGCCAGGGACACAGCAGTGAACAAACAACCCTCACCCTGACCCACACACCCAGCAGGGAAGCAGACAGCAAGCAAAAAGCCAGGGAGTGGTATTAGGTAAAGATATGCACTGTGAAAGGAAATAAACCAAGATCCAGGGCTTGACAGAGATGTGGAGTGGGAACTCTGCTTCATTTTGTAGGGCCAACAGAAGCGGATTTAACCTGAAGCTAACAGAGGCCACCATCTAACCCAACAATCACACTCCCTGGTATATGCCCTAGAGAAATAAAAACTGAGGTTCACACAAAAACCTGTACACAATGTTCATAGCAGCTTTATTCACAACAGCCCCAAACTGGTTTGTGCTTGACTGCTAATCTAAAGGTCTGCAGTTTGAACCCACCCAGTGGCTCTGTGGAAGAAAAGTCCTGGAGATCTGCTTCCATTAAGATTACAGCCAAGAAAACCCTATGGTGCAGTTCTACTCGATAACACTCAGAATCACCATGAGTTGGGATTGAGTTGATGGCAACTAACAATAACATAGCCTAAGCTTCAGGGCTCTTCACTTGCTCAGACTCTTTCCTGTTTCCATCCTATGTACTTTCCTACTAAATTTTGTATTCACAATTCTGTGTTCTTTTTCCTAAAGAGACCTCTCAATAATTATATAAGCTCAGGTCCCACAAACCTGGCTCTGTCCCTGGTAGTCAGCAAAGGCCTCTCCGAGAAGATGACATTTCAGCAGAGACCTGAATATATAGAAAGTAACCATTAAAATGAGCAAAATCAAATTCTTAGACCTGAGGGAGGTGAAAAGATTCTGAAAAGGCTCTAATCTACCTGCTTTGTTGAATTGAAAGAATGCATTTGAAATTACATCTCAGGCCAGGTTTCCAAAGCAAATTGAGCATGAAGGTTTCTATATTTTCCCTAGACCTCCACCCCATCTGTTGGCTTAAGCCAGCCTGGGAGGCAGAGCAAGAAAGAGTGGGAAAGCCTGGAAGGATCAGAAGCATCAGTGGGTTTTGGGTGTCAGGGATTGGCTGGGGGCAGAGACCAGTGGGAGGAAGAACACCAGTAGGAGGATAGAGCCCAAACAGACAATATCAAGTGATGATGAGGATGTGGAGCTACTGAAACTCTCGTACACTGCTGATGGGAATGCAAAATGGTACAGCCACTTTGGAAAACAGTTTGGCAGTTTCTCGTAAACACATATTTACCATATGACTCAGCGATCACACCCCCTGATGTTTACCCAAGAGAAATGAAAACTTATGTTCATCTAAAAACCTGTAAAGGGATGTTCATAGCAGCTTTAGTCTTAATAGCCAAATACTGGGAACAGCCCAAATGTCCAATACCAGGCGAATGGGTGAACACATTGTGGTCTATCCCTACCAAGGAATATCCCTCATCAATTAAAAAAAAAAAAAAAAACTATTGAGACATACAACAACAAAGATGAATCTCACAGACATTACGCTGGGTGAGAGAAGCCAGCCACAGAAGAGTTTATCTGTAGGATGACATTCTAGTTATAGTAACAGGAAGCCATTTGGAGATGAGGGAGGGGGCATTGGCTGCAAAGGGCACAAGAGAACTTTCAGGGGAGATAGAAATGTTCCCTGCCTTGATTGTGATACATGCATTTGTAAAAACTCATTGAACTGTACACTTAAAATGGGTCCATATACCTTAATGGAGCTGATATTTAAAAAAAGCACACCACACCACATTGTCCACTGGAAAGATCCTCCTTGAGATCAATCATCCACCCCTTCATTTTACATGTCAAGAAACTAAGGCCCAGAGAGGGGAGTGACTTTCCCGGGTCACACAGTGAGTTAGGGCAATTGTATGAGTACCTAAAATTCCTAGAGTGCTTTCCCAAACCCCCTCTTACCTGGTGCTCGTTGTAGCTCTCTGAGGGAACACACAGCACTATCATTAGCCCCATGTTAGAGATGAGTACACTGAGACCCAGGATGCTGAAGAGGCTTGCCCGAGGTCACACAGCCAGCTTCACGATGACCTTCCCTGCCTTGGCAGCTGCTGGCAGAGCAGCAATGCAAACCTGGGTCCTGTTTTCAAAGCCCAGCTCTTCCCTCTTCCCCACACATCTTCCTCACACATTGAGGGGGTGTAAACTGGGAGACCCTCCTCTGAAGCCAGAGGACCCAGAGCCCAGCACGGAGGTGGGGAGAGCAGTGTGGAGCACTTGTGAGCTTGTGATTTGGGGCTAGGAGCTGCAGCAAGGAGGTGCTTCTGCTCCCGGGCAAAGTGCACAGCATGCTGGGAACAAGTGGTGGGAGACCGCCCTGGCTTTGCCCAGAAAGATCCTGTTTCCCTGGACGCTTTTTCCAGCAGAGCCTGCCAAAAGAGATTAAGATCACTAAGAGCAACACGATTTAGCTGAGAGGAAGACTAGTGGTTTCTGGGGTGTTTGTCTCCCCAAGAAAGGCAGTTTGTTTGGGATCCAACTCCAAGCCTTGGAGCTGAAACTGTGCCACAGCCCACTGGAGTTGACATGAGGGGACAGAAGGCACCTGAGGCAGGGAGAGGGCAGGGGGTCTGTGAAGGTTAAGGTTGTGTGTCAACTTGGCTGGGCTATGATTCTCAGTGGCTTGGCAGTTTTTTTTTTTTATGTAATGATGTAATTATCCTCCATCTTGTGATATAATGTAATTATCTCCATGACATGATCCGATGTAATGAGCCAATCAGTTGTAAGGGGAGTTTCCTCAGGGGTGTGTGTGGCCTGCAATCAATCCATATGGACGTTCTGACAAAGCTCACTGGCTTTTGCTCACTCAGATTCTATATCTGGCTCATCATCGTCTGACCTCCAGTTCTTGGGACCTGAACCAGCAGCTTGCCTACTGATCTTGGTATTCATTAGCCTCCATAGCCTGTGAGCCAGCAGCCTAACATCCGACCTGCTGATCTTGGGTTTGTCAGCCCCTGCAGCTACGTGCGTGAGTCAGGAGAAAGCCTCCAGCCTGGTGCCTGACCCACGGGCTTGGGACTTGCCAGCCTCTATAACCACATGAGCCATTTCCTTGAGATATATATATACACTTCACTGGTTTTGCTACTTTAGAGAAACTAGCCTAAGACAAGACCTCTGGCCAAACCTAACACAATTGAGACTTCCAGAGTCCTGAGAAAACGATGCCCCACGTAAGCCATGATTCCAGCACCTCTTGCCAAGGGTGACTCCATTACAAACCGTCCCTGGGCTTATTTGCTGTAGAGTGGGAAGGGGCATGCCCAGTAGGTGGAGGAAGGCTGGCTCCACAGGGTGGTAGTGACCAAGGAGGGAGAGAAGAGTCACCTCCAGAGGCACCCTGGAAGAAAGGCCATTGAAAAATCAGCCACTGAAAAACCCTGTGGAGCACAATTCTACTCTGATACACATGCGGTCACCATGAGTTGGAATCGAATTGAAGGCATCTATTATATCCCTTCCTGCCCACTTGTATTAATCAACTCTTGACACAATTTCAGACCCTCTTAGCTCGTTTCGTAACCCAGCTGGCCCTGCGGTGGCCAGTTCCACACAAGCTTTGCTCGGTGTGTGAAGGTGGTTCCTCCTCCCACACCTACAGCCTCTCTCATCCTGCTCTGAGGCTTTCCTGACTGAGAGGAAAGGCCACCCAGGAAGCCAGTTGGTACCCACGCCTATACAACATGGGGTAACCGCATAGGGAAACCCTGGATCAAAGGAGAATGGATAAAACTGGTCCCTTCTTCTCCAGCAGACAGTCCTGAGACTCCTTCCATAGGCTTCTCAGAAGGTCCCATGGAACGGAGCAGACAACTCCATCTTGCGTCCTCATATCAGTTACCCCCTTCCCTGTTCCACCCACCATCCCTCACTCAGGCTTCCTGGGAATCACATTCTTTTTTATTTTATTTTATTTATTTCTGGTGGCAATATATACAACCAAACATACACCCATTCATAATTTCTACATGAACAGTTCAGTAACGTTGGTGACATACTTCACATTGTCACCACACTATCTCTACCCATGTTGATTCATCACCACTAATTTAGGCTCTCCTCCCCTTAAAGTTCTCATCTGTGCTTTAGACTAATTGTTGTCAGTTTACACTTATAGAGATAATTCTTTACAAAAGGGCTATGCTCAGGCAAACATTCTTTATTAATTTGGCTAACACTATGGCTTAGTTTAACATTAGCTTCATGGGATGGTTTCAGTTCAAGGTTTAAAGATTATTTCTGGGCATTAGATTTTAAGGTTTTCTCACATTCAGTGGATCCAGTAAGTCTGGTTTCCACATGAGTTTGAAGTTCTGTTCCACACTTTTCCTCTGTTTGATCAGAATCCATCTATTGGGTCCTTGATCAAAACATTCGGTAATGGTAGCTGGGCCCTATCCATTTCTTCTGGTCTCATGGTAATGCAGGTGGAAGTTTATGGAGCCAATTAGTCCTACAGTCTGTTCTGGGAATCGTATTCTCAAAGAAAACTCCTGCTACATAAGCCATTGACCTGAGCTCTGCTTTGGGGGGCACCCAAGCTAAAATACCCCCCTTCAGGGTGAATCTGCAGTGCCGCCAGGATAGAGCTCCCCTGTGACCTCAGGCTTGGCTTTTCCCAACCTCCCAGCCTCCGCCTAGCTCACACACCCATGATTTGACCTTGCTCCAACACCAGGGTTGGTCCCCATGTTGAGTTCTGTGAATCGCCACTTGGTTGTGTTCACTAAGAACACCTGGGCCCTGCCTTTGCAAAGGCAGAGTCAACACGATATATTAGTTACTTACTTAGAGGTTGATTTGCTCAAGAGAAAAGTGGCCAATTCACCAAACCTGTCTGGTGGCCCAGATTTCCACGGGCTACTTCAAGCACCTGAGATCCTGGTGTGGAGCCCAGAGTCACCACCCAGGTGCCAGTGAATGCTGGCTCCCAGCCCAATTCTGACACAGCACTGGGTGACCCTGGACAAGTCCCCAAGCCTCTTTGTATCTTCCCAGTAAACTTAGGAAGGATGAGACATTCCCTAAGGTCCTCAGAGCTCTGGCCAGAGGACAGTGCTTTCTGCTGTGCTCAGACAAACCAGAGTTCAGACGTCCCTGCAGAATGCCCCCTGGTTACCATCCTGCCGCAGAGAACACGTGTATTGAGAGAGCTCAGTACGATACTTCTTGGCTGGTATTTACATAGGAGGAAAAAGTATGTTCATGTGTCCAAAATTCAATATAACATATTTCAACAAAACAATGTACAGGAAAAGAACATTCCCAATGCAATTAGTAAGGTGCCAGAATCAAGTTATAGGCATTTTGAAAAAACTGTGCCTCTTGGCTGCTGCTGGCACTCAGAGAGGCCAGATGACCGTGCACAGAGTAACTGCTTGTTAGAGTTCACATTGTTTGGTGACCAGGAACCAAAGCTTTAAGCATCTTACAATCTAACACGATCATTGTTACCTACATGAACATTTTACTGTATTTTAGTAGAGTTTAGGAAATTGGTTAAGGAATTTGGAGTTGAAAAGTAACAGTATAAATTTTCCCCTTTAAAAACAATGGGAATGCAATAAATAAAAGGCAATATGGCTCCGGAAGTGTCTTCACAGAGAACATCTCCTTTTCAGGAATAGACTGCTGACATTGAGCCAGAGGTGCGAGCCATCTTCCCCGTTTTCGTGGTAGGTGTATTGCTAGAACATGCAGGTACGTGCAAACCTTGCAAATATCCTTGGTGTTCATTACTTAAAGTGGAGTTACATTTTTAGCTCAGATAATCATCTACATCTATGTCCTGAGAAGTCGGAAAGCCGCATGGAATGAAAGACAGTTCTTCATGGTGAGATGGTGCCATGCGTCTAACATTCCTGGCTCCTCGCAAGCCCCCATCTCAACGGAGCAACAACCGGAAATACCCTCCATATTTTTACACGGCACCTGGGGGTATGACCCCCTTCATGGAGAAAACTGCTCTGGAGCCCGCGGTCACCACATAAACTTAGGTGGGTGGGGATGGGGCGTAGGAGCGGGGGTTTTTATTACCCATTGAAGTTTTCAAGGACCCCACCATTCTTTCCCTGGGCTTTTTTAAAACCCTTTCGTGCCCAGTGGTACCTAAGTACCTCTCTGGGGTTCATTGGTGAAGCTGCTGCATCACTGATAGTACCTGCTGCCACCAAGCAGGGACCCTTATAACTGTTTGAAACCAAAGGAACAAGCGTGTACCACAAATTACTGTTTTTACAGGGTACTCTATGAGGTGTCTGAATTTTGGGTAGGGAAAATAGATATTCTGACAATTTTTATTTGTTATACATATGAACCGATAGATTCTGGTGGGGACTCTGGTGTATAATTAGTACTTCATACACACCACTGAACACTTAGGATAGGCTTGTGGGAGGCAGACAAGGAAAAAATCCATTCCACATACCAAAAATTCAGAAGCACTCAGTGATTCGGCATGCTTCCATTAACAAAAACACGTGGTATCAACAAAAAATTCAAAGCAGAAAATAATTGAGTCACCAAAGGGTTAAAAATTTGAGCTATCATTCACATACCATAAAAACTCATCCCTTTAAAATGTTACAATTGAGTGGTTTTTATTATATTCACACAGTTCTGCAACCATCACCACTATCTAATTTTAGAACATCTTCATGACCCCCAAAAGAAAGCCCATACTCATTAGTAGTCACTCTCCAGTCCCCCCACCCCAGCCCCTGCAACCACTAACCTACTTTCTGTCTCTATGCGTTTACCTGTTCTGGACGTTCCATATAAATGGATACATGGCCTTTTATGTCTGGCTTCTTTGACTTAGCAATGTTTTCAAGGTTCATCTATGTTGTAGTGATGAACCAATACTTGATTCCTTTTTATGACTGAATAATATTCCATTAGATGAGTATACCATCATCCGTTTATCCACTCATCAGTTGATGGACATTTGTGTTATCCACTTTGTGGCTATTAGGGTTAATGATCATTTGTGTACATGTTTTTGTGTAGACATCTGTTTTTAATTCTCTTGGGTATATACCTAGGAATGGCATTGCTGGATCCTATGGTAACTCTATGTTTAAATTTTTGAGGAATCACCAGGCCATTTTCCAAAGTGGCTGAACTATTTTACAATCCCACCAGCAAAGTATGAGGGTTTCTCTACAGCCACGCCATCACTTGTTATTGTTTTTTTTTATTGTGGCCATCTCAGCAGGTGTGAAGTGATATCTCATTGTGGTTTGGTTTGCATTTCCCTAATGATTATTGAAAGCGCCCTGGTGGCACAGTGGGTAAGCGCTCAGCTACTAACGAAAGGTTGGTGGTTTGAACCCACCCAGTGGCTCCAAGAGAGAAAGACTTGGCAATCTACTCTGAAAAAAGATTATCTACTCCGTCTTATAGGGTCCCTATGAGTCAAAATCACTCAATGGCACCCAACAACTACTAGTGATGTTGAGTATATTTTTATGTGCTTATTGGCCATTTGTATATCTTCTTTGGAGAAATGTCTTTGCCCATCATTTAATTGGGATATTTGTCTTTTTATTGTTGAATTGTAAGAGTTCCTTATATATTTAGGACTTGTGACTTATCAAATATATGATCTGCAAGTATTTTCTCCCATTCTGTCAGTTGCCTTTTCACTTTGTTGATGGTGTCCTTCGAGGCATGAAAATTTTTAATTTTGATGAAATCCAATGTAACTATTTTTTCTTTGGGTGCTTGGGTTCCATGGGCTTTTGAACCAGTTGTTCATTTCCTCCCTGGGCTAGGCCAGGGAATGGAGGCTTCTGTGATTTGAATGGAGACAACAGCCTTCCAATTTCAAAGCCTTTGTGGGAATTCCATAAATAGAGTTGAATTTATCTGGATAAAAGCTCTATCCCTGTTTAAGTTCAAATTCCTTCAGAAGGGGCAGCATCAGCCTTATCATTCATTCACTAAAAAAACTTTAGTCAACTCTGACTCATGACAACCACATGTGTGTTAGAGTAGAACTGTGATCCATAGGGCTTTCAGTGGCTGATTTTTTAGAAACAGCTTGCCAGGCCTTTCTTCCAAGACCCCTCTGGGTGGACTGGAACCTCTAGCCTTTCAGTTAGCAGCCAAGTATGCTAACTGTTTGGACTAACCAGGGACTTCACCAGTCATTCATACCTTAGGGAAAACTACTCTATCAAGCCCTTTTCTAAGCATAGACCAGGCTGGGGGATTGGAAAGAATATGGGGAGCCTGAACCCTGGGGACTAAGAAATCTTGGGGGCACTACACAGGTAGAGGGACACAGGAGGGGCAAGCTGGACAGCGAGGAAGGCCAACGTCTCCTCTTTGGTGAAAGAAGCCAGCCCGAATGGTGTCTTCCACAGGCCTTAAGTGGGAGCACACCTGCTCGTACATCAGGCCTCACTTTGGTTTTAGGCAGTGGAGGGCCCTGAAAAATGTGTGTCTCCAGTATGGGGACAAATCCCTAGATTGCTGATGGTAGGCCGAGTGACAGGGAACTTGTTGCTTATCTCCTGCAGCCTCCCACCTCCCACCCCCCCACTGCAAATGGAGAAATCGAGGCCCAGAGAGGACAAGGCCTATATTCCAGGCAACACAGGCCTCAGCGAGGTTATAGCACACAAGGCACTGGGCTGGCTTCCCCCAACCTCAGCAAGCAGTGGGATCTGGAAATAAGCAGGGCCCTGGGGGCCCGGGCATAGGTCAGGCAGATTTGCTTGGGCAGAAAAAAGAGCTGCAGATAGGCCAATGAGCTGGAAGGTGAACCCCATTGTTATGGATTGAATTGCGTCCCCCCAAAATATGTGTTGTAAATCCTAACCCCTCTACCTGTAGTTATAATCCTGGTTGGAAATGGGTTTTCTTTGTTATGTTATTGAGATAGTATTAGTGTAGGGCGTGTTTTAAGTCAATCTCTTCTGAGATATATAAGTGATTAAACAAGCAAGCAAGCAGAGATGGACGAAGAGAGGTGCCAGACCACAGGAAGATCACCAGGAGCAGAAGCTCAGAGGAAACGAGGACCTTCCCCAGAGCTGAGAGACAGAGAAAGGCCCTGAATTCAGACTCCTGGCCTCCTAAACTGTGAGAAAATCAATTCCTGTTTGTTAAAGCCACCCCCTAGTGGTGTTATCATTATAGCAGTACTAGGAAGTTAAGACAAGTTAAGACACCCATCGAGGGGTCCTGGTGGGGCTCAGAGGAGCAGGAAGGCTCCAGACCCTGTAGGGCAGGGGGCTCACTTCCTTGGGGCTGGCCTGCCAATCTCATCTCTTAATGACAATAACTGCTGCCCTTCATTGAGTGCTCAGTACATACCAGGCACTCTGCTGAGAAACCTACATGCATTGACTCTCATAAGAGCCCTGAGAGTGATGATAATTTTTTTTGAGGAGGCCACTGAGGCTCCAAGAGGTTAAGTGACTTGCCCAGGGTCACATAGTTAGATAAAGCAGAGCAGGGTTTCAAATCCAAATCCACTGACTCCAAAGCCAGGGCTCATAGGTCCCGTACTGACCCTGATTTCTGGAGACCCCTCAGGGCTCTCTGCTCTCAGGTAAAATTTCCCTGGGTGGACGGGTGGGCTTTTGGCCAGGCTGGCCTAACCCAGGCTGAGCTTTGCTCAGAAGCCAGAGTCCTGGGCCTGTGTCCCTGGGAAAGCGCGTCTCTTGGCTGATGTCACAGCGCCCCCTGCTGCTCACTCCCACTCAGTCGACAAGATCGTTTGTGCTTCCCCATTAAAACGCAAGAGATCTCCCCATTACCTGAGACTCTGGACGTTCCCCGGATGAGAGCCCCACTCTCTCACTAACTCCCCTGTCCTCTTGAAAGCCCTTCTGGGCTTTTCCAGGAAGCAAAAAATAAAATAAAAGGGAGGGGCAAGAACGTTTATTCCTTGGTTTGTGCTCAAAGGGGCCTTAAAACTCACATCTTCCCACACTCCTTTCACGAAACAAGCAAGAGGAACTCTGGATTTTGTATCAGACACTGGAGGTCAACACCCAACTCCACTTCTTCATAGTCCTGCAGACTTGGGTAAACTGAGTCTCAAGTCCCTGGTCTGCAAAACGGAGGCCAAGTGCCTCCTTCTCTGCTAAGAAGATGAGATGGTGGACGTCTAGGGCCCAGCAAGGCTACCCAATAATTGAGCTCCTTGCCTTCCTGAGCCTCAGTTTCCTCATCTTCTGATGTTTATCGGGTGCTTACCTGGTGTAGTCACCTGGCCTTCACCTGCATTACCTGACTCAATTATCACAGTAATACAAGAGATGGCTACCAGCTTAAGATAGGGAAACTGAGGCTCAGAGGACTTAAGCAACCTGCTCAACGTCACGCAGCTGGCAAATGTAGAGCCAGGATTCCAACCCAGGCAGCCCAGCTCCACGTGCCGGGCTCTAACTACCATACCACAGTGCCTTCTGGTGCCAAGATGGACAGGACAGTGCCTTGTAAACTCTGAAATGCAGAGTGTGTACAGGGCTGGGAGACGTAAAGGATGAAGAAATGAGAAAAATCAGTACTTAGAAAAATGAGGCTACAATGGGAAGACTCCTGGGGCTTGGGTCCTTCTCAGCAAACTTCCTGAGTCAATGAACTTGGTCATTTGGACGGAGTCAGCTGTCAGCATGACTGGTGGGAAGGGTTTGCCCTTCTGGAAAGGGTGGCGTTTCCCAGCCTCACAGGAACTGAGAGAATACAAGGCATGGTGGGGCTGCGATGATAATGAATGTTAGCATTTATTGACAGTCTCTATAGGCCAGGCACAGTACTAGGGCTTTATATGGACAATCTTATGTAATCCCCCAATAGCCCTGTGGGGTAAAATTTGCCCCCTTTACACTTGAGGAAACTGGGCTTCTGAGAGATTAAGTGACTTTCCCAAGGTCTCACAGCAACTAAGAGGTGACATCAGGATTCAAACCCAGGCAGCCTGACTGGAACACTCTGCTATGTACCCAGGCTGCTCATAGTTTCACTGCCTCATGAATAAAGCCCCTGTAGGGGTCCTGCTGGTTCCTGCCATCTCCGTGGGGATGACCTCCCAGTAGTTCTCCCTGGTGACTCTGCTGTCAGCTGAAGGAAGAAGGAAGGAGAAAGCCGTCTTTGTCTCCAGCACCCACCCCACCAAAAAAAAAAAAAAAAACTGTCGTCTTTGAGTGGATTCTGACTTATAGTGGCCCTACCGGACATAATAGATCTGCCCCGTAGGGTTTCCAAGCAGTGCCTGGTGGATTGGAACTGCCGACCTTTTGATTAGCAGCTGAACTCTTAACCACTACGCCACCAGGGTTTCCCTCCAGCACCCAAAACCAAAAAATAAACCAAACCCACTGCCGTCGAGTCGATTCCGACTCATAGCAACCCTATAGGACAGAGTAGAACTGCCCTGTAGGGTTTCCAAGGAGCGCCTGGCAGATTCGAACTGCCGACCTTTTGGTTAGCAGCTGTAGCACTTAACCACTACGCCACCAAGGTTTCCCTCCAGCACC
Source organism: Elephas maximus indicus (assembly GCF_024166365.1). NCBI lineage: Eukaryota > Metazoa > Chordata > Mammalia > Proboscidea > Elephantidae > Elephas > Elephas maximus. The sequence goes on along the minus strand of NC_064831.1, from coordinate 59,657,628 downwards.
CAGGAGATGCCAAAAAGAGGATATCTGGAGAATAAACAAACTGGTCTTGTTCAAAGGATGGATTATCTGTGTCTCTGTCGCCCCCTCCTGCCCCATAGGAGAACTGCACAGGATCACAGTCCTTGGGGCAGCCACCAATGGAAGTCTCCATTTCAGAGTTGAAGAAAGGGGCCACAGGCAATGCTTCGCAAACCATTTGTGACCAAGGACAGGATGTTTTGTTTTTGTTTTCAACTTCCACTCTGTCATCGTGGACCAATACTTTTTATAAAATGCAAAAAAAAAAAAAAAAAAGAAAAATCAAATGCTTCTTGCATGATGCATCCATGTCAAATTGCTATAGAAGCTTCTATGTGTTCTCCATGGCTCTGGAGCCAGCCACCTCCAGGGGCTGCATCCCACCACCAGGCAGCTGTGGCCAAGCCGGCCGAGCCGCCAGCCTGGGCCCTCCTAGCACACCACATGGGGCCCACACACTACTCCAACATTTGGGGAACAGGGGGTGTAGGTGCTCCAAACGCAGAGCCAGGAGATGAGGGAGGCTTGGCAAAGGCACACACACAGTGGTCCAGCCCTGCCACATGCCCTTCAGTGTTTCCTTAACATCACCTCTGGAAGGTTCTCTCTCCCACCCGCCCCACTACCCCACCCCTGCTGAGAAGCCAAGTCACCATTCTCCACCATGGCAAGACCCCAGCCCATGCCTCACCCCCACTGCTGGACGTTTGATGTGTCCCAGGTGTGATGGCCAGCCCCTACCTTTCCACCAGGGACTTTCAGGGAGGTACCAAATCGACCACCTTTATGGCCATCAGACAAGAAGCCAGGCTGTGTTACCACTTAGCTGTGTGGTCATGGCACACTGCCTCCCCACTCTGCACTTCTCCTTCACAAATGCAAAAAGGAGGCAGGTGGATATTCTCTGAGGTCCCTTCTAAGTCTACCAGGCTGTGCTTCTCTGGGAAGATCCACTGCTCGCCCTCCAGTAGGGCAACAAGCCTAGCGCACAGGAGAAAAAGAGAGCCGAATGGAAAGGACGTTATTGTGTAATCCTGCAGGCTGCCCTCAGCACCTTTCCAAGGTCAAGGAGGATCCTTGGGCTGGAGAGACCAGAGGAGGCATCTGAGCAAGGAGGGCTTGGAGGGCGGGCAGAAAGGACACCATCAAGGGGAGAGGTGAGAGGGGCCAACTGAGTGAAGCCATCTGCTGGAACTGAAGGAGAATGTGAGGATAGTGAAAAGAGGCCCTCTGCACATTGACCAAGGCATTGGTGGTTCAGTGGCAAAAGTCTCGCCTTCCACGCGGGAGACCCGGGTTTGATTCCCAGCAAACGCGCCTCATGCACAGCCATCACCCATCTGTCACGGAAGCTTTCATGTTGCTGTGATACTGAACAGGTTTCAGTGGAACTTCCTAGTCCCTAAAACAGACTAGGAAGAAAGGCCTGACGATCCACTTCTGAAAATCAGCCAGTGAAAATCCTATGGATCACAATAGTCCCGTCAAGGGGATGGCACAGGACCAGGCAGCGTTTCGTGGTTCCTTTGGGCATGGGGTCGTCATGAGTCAGGGAGCGGACTCCAGGGCAGCTAACAACATCACCACATTGGTGGCCCCCACACAGGTGCACTCACCCTGTCTCTGGGCCCCCACCCTCGGCTCTAAGTGGGGGTGGGGGCCCAACTGCTGGGAAAAAAGCAAACAGCTTCTGAACAAGGAGAGACCGCTTTCCACCCCTTCCCAGCCAAGGTGAAGAGGCTGAGAGTTCGTTGACAGAGGAAAGAAGTAATCAATTTTTCATTCCCCAGTGAAGGAAGCAGAGTATCTCGGGATGTCAACAGTTCCCAGGCAACAAAGACAAACCAAATACACAGTCCCCTCACCTGAAAAGCTGTTTCCTCTACAAACATCAGCTGGGCTGGGAAGGCTGGGGAGGGCGGGGGGAGGCAGGTGAAACCACTTGGCAGCCACGCAGTCTGAGTCAGACATTGGGGGTTTGCGGTTGTCTGCAATGACCCTATTAGCAGATCTTGTCAGACTACGACTCAAGGCAAAGCTTGACTTTTGAGAGGGTTTGTGCACAAGATGTCAGAGCCAGGCCAGAGAGATCAGCTTGAGTAGTTTATTCATTCATTAATTCAAAAAATATGCTTAGCGTGTTTTCAGGACCTTGCTCAGGCCTGAGGCCACAACCCGAGTTTTAAGGAGGTCCCCGTCTAGCTGGGGGGCAAGCATGTAGGCAAGAAATGAGAAAAACACCGAGTCAGAGAGAGGAGTTACCTGTCCCAAGGCCAATTAGGGGCGTACTTGAACCCACAGCCCCAGGTTCTTTGCCGCAGGACTAAGCACCTAGAAATAGGTTCCAGAAGTGGCTGGTTCAGACAAAGTCTTGTCCAGAATTCACATGGGAGCCTTTCTAGAGTCTTTCAGCAGAAGTTTTCAGATACATGGTGCCCGGCTACCATTACTGAATGTTTTGATCAAAGCTTCCATAGCAGAATCATGATCAAAAGAGGGGAAATGCAGGACAGGATTTCAAATTCTCACGGAATCCAGATTTCCTGGAGCCATTGAGGCTGAAGAACTGCCAAAACTATTACTGTGAGAAAATTTTTAAAACTTAAACCAAAAATATCCCTGGATGCCTTCTTTAAACCAAACAACAGTTTAGCTTAGTGAAGAATGTCTGCCTTGAGCATTGTACTCTTTTAAGAACTATCTCTATGGGATCAAATTGACAATAGCAACTTGAAAGATAAGATAGGAACCTTAGGGGGCAGTGAGTTTATGTTAACTTGGGGGGGATAACTCAGAAAAGGAGGGTGAGTGGTTGCTTAATCAAAGAATGTAATCAATGTCCCTGAACTGTACATGTGGAAATTGTCAAATTGGTAGATGTTCTGTGGTGTATATTCTCAACAAGAAGAAATTAAATAATTCTTTTAAAAAATGTTAATCAATTTTAAAAAAAGTATTCAGATACCAAATCTAAAACCTAAAAGGAGATCATTATAATCTCTTATGGTGCATAGATTTTGTGATTTTCCACTCTCGGGTGATTTTAACCAAAACAGGAGGAACAGCCCTTCCTGCACACCCCTCCTGGCATGGCGTCAGGCCTCAGCGCTCCCAGCATGTCTCCTTGTGTTTGCTTTAACGTTTCCCAGTGAATGTCAATGGAGACTCAAGAATAAGTCAACATAGGTCCTCACAATAAATGCCAAGGCTTGTTAGCAGAGTAAACCGTGTGTTTAGCCTGTCTTAAAAGAATCTTTGCTGAGTAAACAGAAAGAAGGCTTTACTTGACAGCAAACAGAGCAAGGAGCTTAGGCATGGCTGATGCCAGGCTGGAAGGTGACTCCACAGGCATAGGCCTCAGGGTCTGTCTTCAGGGGCCCTGGGAGGGGAGCTGGGACTGTCATGTGTGAGCCAGAGGCGTCCTTACAAGCCCTTCATGCCAAGGTGAGAAAACCAGGGGCCAGAGAGGGCACAGGGCTCATTTAACATCACCCAGCCAGCTGAAGCAGAACCCAGCCCTCTCTTACCCAGCAGCCCCTGCTCTCCCAAGCAGACTTTTCTCTGGGTGAGGAGGCAAAACTCCACACTTGGGAAAATGCCTCAGAAAGTAGGACGTGGAATCCATCACATCTGCCCTGGGGTGTAAAGGGATGCCAGGAGAACGTTCATATTTAGAGAAGGCTACAAGGAAATGACGAAGTCCTGGGTGGTACGAATGGGTAACACGCTCAGTTGCTACCCAAAAGGTAGGAGGTTCAAGACCACCCAGAGGTGCCTCAGAGGAAAGGCCTGCAATCTACCTGTGAAAAATCAGCCACTGAAAACCCTGTGGAGCACAGTTCTCCTCTGACACACATGGGGCCGCCATGACTCGGAATCAACTCCACGGCAAATGGTTGGTTTGGTTAACAAGGAAGGAAGCAGGAACAGTGGCATTTCAGACAGCAGTGAGGAGGGTGTTCTCAGTCCAAACAGCTACCGAGTCTCCGTCCCTACATGTTACGATGGATTCAGTACTATCGTTAGTAGTAATGGGTAGGGAAACAAGCCTTCACGGCTTCTGAGCTTCTGACCACACCTTATAACTTCCTTGATGGCTTTATTTACACGAAGTTCTCATTTTTCCAAGTAAGCAAATATTATGGTCTGAAATCTTTGCTCCCTAAACTAGTCAGACTCAAAATCCCAAGTGCAACTACTGACTTAAAATCACCTCAAAGAGCTTTTTGCAATTAAAAAAAAAAAACTTCGACTATTCCACTTTTGATTTAATTTATGGACTCCTTGCCTCTTTCTCAAAAAGGATTTGCGGGCATAAATCAATGCACAAATATGAAGTAAAATCAATAAAAGAGCCACAGAAATTTTTAAAAAGAAAAGATCAGTACAAAGAACAGGAGGAGGAAGCAAATGCATTATCTATTTGGGTCAATTTAGTTGCTAAGACTGGTCATCACACCTGGCGCTCAGATATCTCGGCAGCCGAGGCAGGTGGACAGCGTGATAAGCTAGAGAGAGCATTCGCTATTATAAAGGAGGAGGGCTGCCAGTTCACTATTACGAAGGAGGAGGGCTGCCAGTTCACTATTACGAAGGAGGAGGGCTGCCAGTTCACTATTATGAAGGAGGAGGGCTACCAGTTCACTATTAGTATAAAGGAGGAGGGCTACCAGTTCACTATTATGAAGGAGGAGGGCTGCCAGTTCACTATTATGAAGGAGGAGGGCTGCCAGTTCACTATTAGTATAAAGGAGGAGGGCTACCAGTTCACTATTAGTATAAAGGAGGAGGGCTACCAGTTCACTATTAGTATAAAGGAGGAGGGCTACCAGTTCACTATTATGAAGGAGGAGGGCTGCCAGTTCACTATTATGAAGGAGGAGGGCTGCCAGTTCACTATTAGTATAAAGGAGGAGGGCTACCAGTTCACTATTATGAAGGAGGAGGGCTGCCAGTTCACTATTATGAAGGAGGAGGGCTGCCAGTTCACTATTAGTATAAAGGAGGAGGGCTACCAGTTCACTATTATGAAGGAGGAGGGCTGCCAGTTCACTATTATGAAGGAGGAGGGCTGCCAGTTCACTATTAGTATAAAGGAGGAGGGCTACCAGTTCACTATTATGAAGGAGGAGGGCTGCCAGTTCACTATTATGAAGGAGGAGGGCTGCCAGTTCACTATTAGTATAAAGGAGGAGGGCTACCAGTTCACTATTATGAAGGAGGAGGGCTGCCAGTTCACTATTATGAAGGAGGAGGGCTGCCAGTTCACTATTATGAAGGAGGAGGGCTGCCAGTTCACTATTAGTATAAAGGAGGAGGGCTACCAGTTCACTATTATGAAGGAGGAGGGCTGCCAGTTCACTATTATGAAGGAGGAGGGCTGCCAGTTCACTATTAGTATAAAGGAGGAGGGCTACCAGTTCACTATTAGTATAAAGGAGGAGGGCTACCAGTTCACTATTAGTATAAAGGAGGAGGGCTACCAGTTCACTATTATGAAGGAGGAGGGCTGCCAGTTCACTATTATGAAGGAGGAGGGCTGCCAGTTCACTATTATGAAGGAGGAGGGCTGCCAGTTCACTATTAGTATAAAGGAGGAGGGCTACCAGTTCACTATTAGTATAAAGGAGGAGGGCTACCAGTTCACTACTATAAAGGAGGAGGGCTACCAGTTCACTACTATAAAGGAGGAGGGCTGCCAGTTCACTATTAGTATAAAGGAGGAGGGCTACCAGTTCACTATTAGTATAAAGGAGGAGGGCTACCAGTTCTAGAAAGCATACACACTCTCCAAGGAGATGAGGCCCACTCATCCAATGAGCCATTTCCAAACTTGGCCACTATGGGGCAGCACTGAGCCAACATGTGGAAAAAAAATTCTCTTAAAAATTCCTTTTTAAAGCAAAGCCATCCAGCAGGTACGCAATTCTGGGGCTAAATTTTAAAGGAATTTTTCACATAAGGCCTTATTTAGGGGACAGTAATGACACAACACGGAGTCCCAGGGTGGCACAGAGCACTCGACTACAAGCTGAAAGGTTGGCTGTTCAAATCCACCCATAGGCGCCTCGGAAGAAGGCCTGGCAATTTGCTTCCAAAAGGTCACAGCCTTGAAAATTCTATGGAGTAGTTCTACTCTGCACACATGGGGTCGCCATGAGCTGGAACAGACTGGACGGCAACGGACAACAACAACGACTCAACAGGCTCCGCAAGCTTCACAGCAAAAGCAGAAGCGGTTTTCACGTGGCTGTTTCTTCCAACAACCCTGGAGAAGAGCCAGGGCATACCACGGTACCAGAGTGGCTCCGTGACGTTCTTCTTTGTTTTTGGACCAGAAATGAACTTGAGCATATTAAGAGGAAAAGTCAAGTGTGCCAAGTAAATTACACAGGAGGCAAGATCATATTAAAGTGCACTTGCTTTCCTCTTGGCTGGGTCACTGGTGAGCACACAAACATGTCTTTCCTTGCCAAGGCTGTGTGCTGACACGCTCACGCCGGGGCCAAGTAATTCCCCCACCCACCACTCTCCCATGAGAAGTCCGTTCATCCAGAGCCATTCCTACGTTTGGCCACTATGGGGCAGCACTGAGCCAACTTCTGGAAAACAAATTGTTAAAAAAAAAAAAATTCCTTTTTAAAGCAAAGCCATCCAGCATGTAGGTAATTCTACCAATCTACTAATTGCATTAATCTTGCAAATCCAATATCTGACCACCCCCATAAATATTTAAAGGATGTAAAAAAAAAAACAGCCCAAGAGTAGGGATTATTTCTGATTCCCTTTTTAATATTTTAAGCATCAATTCATCGTAAGATAAAACCCACTGTCGTCATCGTAAGATAGCAAAAAAAAAAAAAAAAAGCTAACATTTTTTGAATAGGCACTGTGCTAAGTGTCTTATATGTACCATCTCATTTAATGCTACAAGAATTCTATGGGGTAGGTATCAGATTACCCCCATAATGCATATGAAGAAACTGAGGCACAGAGAGGTTAAACAACTTGCCCCAAATCACACAGCCCTATTTAGTGGCAGAGTGGAATTTGAGTCAACTCAAGCAGTCTGACATCAGAGCATTTAACCCTGCATCCCAGAAGACCTATGGGATCTCACAGCCGGGAGAAGTATCTAGTCCACCAAAAAAAAAAAAAACCATTGCCATCAAGTCAATTCCAACTCATAGTGACCCTACAGGACAGAATAGAATTGCCCCGTTGATTTCCAAGGAGCACCTGGTGGATTTGAACTGCCGACCTTTTGGTTAGCAGCTGTAGCTCTTAACCACTATTCCACCAGGGTTTCTGCATTTAGTCCACAGTCCCTCCCAAAGCAGACAGTCTTCCCCATTCCAACCTCAGCCCAATGCCCAGCACAGTTTTTCCTTATTTTCCTTATTTTGAGTTAAAAACTATCTCACAATTGGTCAGAATTCTTCCTTCCAGTGCTACTTGGAATAGAGCCTCCATTCCATATTTTTGAAAAATTAAAACTAATGTTTTTTAATTCATAAAAGCAAAGCAGGTTCATGGTTTTTGAAAATTCAAGCACTATGGAAGTGGTAATTTGAGACGGAAAAATCTCTGTCTCCAATCCCTCTCCTCAGAGACAATCACTGTTAATTGTCACTTTTGAGTACTTCCTGATATTTGCCTTACACAGAAAAAACATATGCGAATTTTTCTTTTTTTTATCCATATGTTGCGTTAGCTGCCGTTGAGTTGGCTCTGACTTATGGCAACCCAATGTACAGCAGAACAAAATGTTGCTGGTCCTTCACCATCTTCATGATTGCTGGCATGCCCAAGTCCATGACTTCAGCCACTGTAATTTCGAGTGTCTTCCAGCCCTGGGGGCTCATCTTCCAGCACTATATTGGGCAATATTCTGGTGTATTCCATAAAGTTTTTGTTGGCTAACTTTCAGAAGTAGGTTCTCAGGCCTTTCTTCCTAGTCCGTCTTAGCCTGGAAGGTCTACTGAAACCAGCCCACCATGGGTTCCCTTCGGGTATTTGAAATACCACCAGTGGCATAGCTTCCAACGCCATGAAAACCTGTTGCCATCAAGTCGATTCCAACTCGTAATTCTATGAGTCCAGCACCACATCGACATGCAAATCCCCACAGTACAACAAACTGACAGGCCAGCTCTGCAAAGTCGTCTACAGCTTCCTTTTCCACTTAACAAACTATCTTGGATATCTTTCCATGGCAGTGCTCCCTGCTTGTGACTGCAGGAAAGCATCAACATTTCTGCAACCCACTTCCTATCATTCACTTTTTTTCTGTTACAATGTTTCAATAAAATTGTACATGTATTTATAGGACCCGCCAGCGAAATTCCTGAGTAGAAGGTAAAGGCTGTTTTAATTTTGAGATAAGAACAAATTACCTTCCTTAAAAGTTGTAGCAATGTGCATTCAAACCAACAGTCCATTCCCCATTGTTTTGTATATATGCCCTATTACCTAACTTTTTTAATCTTCCTCCAGCATGTGAAGAAAAGAATGTGAAGGCAATTATTAATTCACTCACTCATTAACATATTCATTCATTCTTTCAAGCAATGTTTATTATGCATCTTCCACATGTCAGGTACTGTGCTAGGAAACTAGTTGCCACGATCTGAACTTCTAATGCCCCAGCGACTAAATCTATTGTCCAACCCTCAAAAACACAGCCCTGTGGCAGGAACCGATTTACCAATCTGCCTTGCCCCGTTCCCCATGGTTAATGAAAGTGCTGGAATATCCTGACATACAGGTTTTTCACAACAGACTGGTTGCCTTAACCGACTAACCCAGAGGCTAAGAAACCAAGTAAACCATCCTTAAAACCTTTCATTAGTGGAACTGAGGCCAACGGACATGCGCAAGACTGAGGACTCGCGCGCGCCCCCAGTGGCCAATACGGTTCAGCGCAATCGAGTAGTTCTTGTTTCCTGGGCAACATTCAGCTACTAGCCCCGCCTCTCCCTCCGAGCGCGGACGTTGATTGGCGAGCGGCAGGCTGTGAAAACCTGAGCGCGGGCGTACAGCGTCCCTGCCAGTTAGGTGCTGGGTTTTCCGCGGCGTAGAAGCCCAGAAAACCATCCAGAAAGAAACCTGGTCTCAGGCTTCGAGTTTTCAGGCGTCTTCCCTCTCCTCCTAGGCGATGCACCTGACAGTAGAGGCCGCCGGGTCGCCTCGCGGTTGCTTCTGTCATTGCATCTAATTCCTAGTTGACCCCAAAGTCCTGGCTCGAGCATCTCCTGGAATCTTCACTGATGCGCGCTGAGGCTTATTCGACTCCCCGTTATGTCCGCGGGGGCCGGGTCCTGCCGCTTTAAAAAACCCTCCGCCCTCGAGTTGATCCCGACCCAGAGGACAGAACCGAGCTGCCTCCTAGGGTTTCCAAAGCTCTATGAAGGAGACTGTCACATCTCCCACACGACGCCTGGTGCATTCCAACCACCACCTCTGCTACCAGCCAAGCGCTTAACCGCTATGCCAGCAGGGTCCCCTCCCGTCGCTTTAGAATGAATGTGTGAGACCAGACCTGTGCCTCCCTCATCTTGGTGGGAGCTCTCACCGTAGGGCCTGAATATTTGTATCGGGAAAACCCGTAAGGTGCGTGATAACGCAATTACGACCGGGCTTGTGTTGGGTGGCAGGCTGTTTTACCATACGGTGGAAAGAGCATTTACCTGTCCAGAGACTTGGGTTCCAGTCATGGCTCTGCTCATCTTTGCTGCTGAGCAGTTTCTCCCGTCTGGGCCCTAGTTTCCTCACGTGTAAAATGGGAGTTGGACTCTGATAAACATACACTGATACCACAGCATACCAGACACTGTGTAGAAAGGTCAGATACCGATCAGAAAATCAGACAGCCCTGGCCCCTTACAAGTTGTTATGGAGTGGGAGACAAAATACAAAACAACCCATCAGACACGCAATTACACGTTTTTAAACAGATGGGACAAGGAGCGCTGTGCTGGGTGGGATTCCTGAGGTCTGAAGGAAGAATTAACCGCCGCAGGAGTCAGTGACTCAGGAGAGGCTACACAGCAAAGGTTTTCTAGAGTGACACACGCTTTTCAGAATGCTTCTTTATTAGACTTTTTAACACTGAAAGCAGTCAGAGAAGCGTCAGAAATTAATCAAGTACAACTTAGGAGACTCTTTGGAAGCCTGCTACTTCAGCAAGTACGTCAAGGCCCCCGGGCCTCTGCCCTAACATTAAATCCTGGATATTGTACATAACACAGGCACCAAGTGCACTGGCGTTTAGTGAAGACTGTAGATTAAAGCCAGTCAAGGTCTGAATTCTATTATGTTTCTCTTGCTCTGCTCAAACCTTTGTTCTTTCCTACTATCCCAACCAACCCTTAGATTTTCTGTCCCTCCCTTCCAGGACCCTGAAGGCCATTTAAGGAACTTGAAGCGGTTCAGCAGTGACCAGTGAGTCTTGCATGTCTTGGCATTTTATAAAGTGAATCAATTTCCATTCCATGCTATTAACTTCGTTAGTTTCTCAAAATACACATCTGAATTCTGCTTTTATCTCGTTGGTGCAGCTGAGAACTTAACTGAATCTTCCCCACTGCTTCAATATTGCTGTGAAAACCGAGCATTTGCTCACTAGGTATGAATTAAACCCTACGGATGCAGCAGCCACCAATCTACCAGAGGGTCCTCAGTCTGCAGATCCTTCCTCCCCCCAGCCCTGTCCTCAATACTGTAACTTGAGGAGATTGTGTTAAGATCTCCCATATGGGGATGGGGACAGGAAAAAAACCAGCTACTATGTCATGGCAAAAGAGGCAAGACCATCATTGCAGGCCACATTACCAAATAGCGGTAAGATCAACAGCAGCAAGGAGTTCAGGTTTTTATTGAACACGTTACAAAGGGGTTTAGTCAAAAAGACCAAAGCCCATGTCATCATCAGACTCTTCAGATTCCTCTTTCTTTGCTTCCACTTTCTTCTCCTCAGCTAAAACAGAAAAGAGTCAAAATCACATCTCAGTGTTTTAAGCTCTGGTGATTGTGCTCCAGACCCTTCAACTTACACAGCCAAAGTTACCCCCCGCCCCCCGCCACTGTACTCAGCACCACTGAGCAATGCCTCAGGTTTCAGGGTTTCCATACATCATCTCCCTGTAGCGATCTTCACCACATGACTATTTGTTGCTCTCCACTCTCCAAACAGGAAAACTTCAAAAGCTTCCTACCTGGGGCAGCAGCAGTGGAGGGGGCAGGTCCTCCGGCTGGTGCAGGGCCAGCTGCTGGGGCAGGTCCACCAGCCCCTACGTTGCAGATGAGGCTCCCAACGTTGACATTGGCCAGGGCCTGCGAGATGCACAGCATAGATAAAAACACACAGTTCTGTTCCTCTCATTGTATTACTCCACTGGCGGAAAAAAAATACTGTGTCTCCTCCCAACTTAAGAGTGGTCTATTCCCATTTTGTCTGCTAGTGAACACATTTCTAGTTTGACTTTTTATCATCAAGACTCACTTTCCCCTGCACAAAGCTCAGATTTAAATAAGCTGTTTTAACTTGTTGGCAGGGAATTCAAGTTTCCCCAAACACTCAAACCAGTACTCTTTCCACAGTACCATGTCTCCTCAATTTTCAAGTCACAATGCAAAGAATTAGGGGCCGTTATTACTTTCACCTGCCAGAGGTTAAGTGACCCCTACAATGGCAAGCAGCCACTGCCAAAGCACCTGGGGCAGGAACCCAGTCTCCACTAGTCTTTTATATCCCTAGCACAGTGTAAGTGGTCAATAAATCCTATTTCTGTTAAACCAAATACAGGGTCACTAGGAGTGAAACTGACTCGGACAGCGCTCATCATCACACTAGAAGGACTTGCCGAGAGTAACAGTGAGGACACATTTTAAAAAGAAATTACCTGGTTAAGTCTTGTTAACCCTGGTTTGAGAACAGTAGGGAAGAGAAACCAGAGTCTGAGATCAAGAGACAAAACCACACGAAGCACGATTAACTGAAACCTCAAGAGAATTATAAAGACAACACTGCAGTGAAAAAGGGGGCCTGCTGACATTTGGTGTGGAAGTCCCCTGGCATGTACATCCGCCCTAAGAAATTAGTAAACAATAGTCTTCCCCACGTTGCTTTAAGTCACTTACCCACCACTGCTGTCGAGTCGATTGCTACTCATAGCGACCCTATAGGACAGAGCAGAACTTCCCCATAGAGTTTCCAGGGAGCGCCTGGCGGATTTGAACTGCCGACCTCTTGGTTAGCAGCCGTAGCACTTAACCACTACGCCACCAGGGTTTCCTCTCAAGTCCCTCGGCCGCCATCATCTTACCTTTGCAAACAAGCCAGGCCAGAAAGGTTCCACGTTTACACCGGCCGCTTTAATGAGGGCATTGATCTTATCCTCCTAAAACAAACAAAATGCCAACCCGTCAGAGAACAAAATGTAGCTTTCGTGAACGTCTCAAAATACTGCAAATCACAAGACTCTTTAAACTCTGTACGATTTCGAGCAAGCGAAATGCACCTGCTCCGGCGAGCCAGGGACACTGCGACGCTGCCCAGCTCGCCGCCGCCACTGCACAGGCTGCGACCAGTAACCTGCCCGAGTCACACAGCTATTTCAAGTTACAAGAGACGGAGCGGAGCGCTCTCCACACCGCGCCGCCTCGCCGCAGGCGGACTACACGAGACCAAAGGGGTTCAAGGCCATCAAAGCTTTAAAAACCCACCGCGTCCCGGAACAAAACCCGGAGCGGACTCAACGCCAGGCGCCGCGGAAGGTTTGAAAGATTCTCAAGGGCAGCGAGCACGGCGGCCAGCGCAACCCAGACCCTGCGGGGCTCCCGCGTGCGCCCGCCCGCCCCGACGTCGCCCGGATGGGCCCGCCCGGTGGGACACGTGGGGAGCAGGCCGCCGCCGCCGCCCGGGCCCGCACTCACCGTCACGGTCACCTCGTCGTCGTACAGGATGAGGGCGGAGTAGATGCAGGCGAGCTCGGAGACCGAGGCCATGGCGCGGGAGTGCTGGGCTGGCGGGTGCCGGGCGCGGTGCTAGTCGCCGGATGAAGTGAGGGCCTCACCCCAACGCGGCCTTAGCTTCCTCGGAAGGACCGAGCACCTTAACGGCAGCTGAGGAAAGGGGTCCGCGCGCTTGCGCGCAGCGTCTTATAGCGGCCACGCGGACCAATCGGCGCGCGCACTTGGCGGAAGAGGCGGAGCGGGAACCGTCGGCGATGATGGCTCTAAAGCGCCTGCGCGCATCGCGTGACGCAGTTGGCGTGTTCGAACAGTTGTCAAGCGGGGGCGGGTACACACTCACTTCGTTTTGATAAAACTCAGGGCTTCTGAACGTTAAAAATATTTTCAGGGCGTCGTTCCCTAGGTAAATGGACTTCACCTCTATTGGTTTGACTTAACAAGAGCTACTGTAGCCCTTGTAACACTATTTAGATACTTATTTATGTCACCAGCCAGTCTCTTCCGGCAGATGGTGACCTCTGGGAAGGCAGGAGCTGTGTTACATCTTGGAAGCCCCAGTGGTTGCTCCGTGACTTTGTAAGTAAATATAGAAGGAAAGAAGAAGCTTCCAATTTAAGACAGCTGTAGCATTTGAGAGTCTACTTACTGTGTATTGATCCACACACTGGAAGGATTCATTTAATCCAGCAATAACAGAAAAGGTAGGTACTCTTTCCATTTTACAGCCGGAAAAAAAAAAAAATTTTAATTTTATTTTGGGGAAACTGCTTTTTTCAGTCAGTGCAATTATCTCGTAATCATCCCTGACCAAACTGTATCAGACTTCACCTCTTAGGATCCCGCTTGGGAAAATCCTAGCCAACAGTGGTAAATACCCCAAAATTTTAAATATATAACCTTTATGTTGCTACTGGAATGTGTCGCATGTTGGCACAATCACTTTGAAAAGCATATTGGCAAAACGTGATTAAAGTTGAAGATCAGCATAGCCGAATCTCAGCAATTCCAGTCCTAATATCTATCCTAGAGAAACTGTGGAGTGTATATATACACGGGGGTCCAAATACAAGGCTGTTTCCTGAGCACTATGTGCGTAAGTTAAATTGGAACTACTGTCTTTCAGCACGGTTATGGGTAAGTGTGGAATAGCATAAAGCAGTGAACATGAGATTTGTCAATATGGATAAATCTCAAAAACACAATTCAGTGAAAAAAAGCAAGTTGCACAAGGAATCCAAGTACTTAGGCTCCATCCATCCCTTAGCCATATGACCTAGAACAGAGTACTTTGCTTCTGTACAGTGCGAATAATGACGGCCCTCTTTGTCTTCCGCTGGCACAGATCAAATCAGATAATTACTGAAAAGTCCGGAAACTAAAACACTAAACATAAGGTATGATGGCCTCACTCCCACTCATTTTTCAGTTTGTCATACTGTGGGGGCTTGTGTGTTGCTGTGATGCATGAAGTTATGGCCCCAGTATTTCAAATACCAGCAGGGTCACCCATGGTGGAGAGGTTACAGTGGAGCTTCCAGACTAAGACATTAGGAAGAAGGACCTGGCGATCTACTTCTTGAAAAAAAACTGGCAGATGAAAATCTTATGAATAGCAGTGGATCGTTTTCTGATATAGTGCTCTAAGCTGAGCCTCTCAGATTGGAAGGCACTCAAAAATACAACTGGGGAAGAGCTGCCTCCTCAAAGTAGAGTCAGACCTGAATGATGTAGATGGAGTCAAGCTTTCAGGACCTTCATTTGCTGATGTGGCATGACTCAAAATGAAAAGAAACAGTTGCAAACATCCATTAGTAACTAGAATGTGGAATGTACAGCGTATGAATCCAGGAAAATTGGAACTTGTCAAAAATGAAATGGAACACTTGAAGATATTCTAGGAATCCCATACCCAGTGTCATCGAGTCGATTCTGACTCATAGCGACCCTAGGAATCAGTGAGCTTAAATGGACTGGTGTTGGCCGTTCTGAATCGAACAAGCATATCGTCTTCCTCTGGTGAGAATGACGAAGAGGGACAGCATTACATCCATTGTCAAGAAGAACATTTCAAGATACAGCTTGAAATACGGTGCTGTCAGTGATGGGATAATATCCATATGCCTACAAGGGAGAGCAGTTAATATGACTGTTACTCATATCTATGCACCAGCCACTAATGAAATTGATCAGACGTGCAATCAAGATGCATTGATAATTACCGACGATTGGAACACAAAAATTGGAAACAAAGATGAAGGATCCGGAGTTGGAAACTGGGCTTGGTGATAGAAACGATGATGGAGATCACATGATAGAATTTTGTAAGACCAACAACCTATTCACTGAAAATACTTTTCTTCAACAACATAAACAGCAGCCCTCAACATGAACCTCACCAGATGGAATACACAGGAATCAAATTGACTATATCTTTGGGAAGAGATGATGGAGCTCAATATCCCCCGTTAGAACAACACCGGGATTGACTGCAGAACAGACCATCAATTGCTCATATGCAAGTTGAACTTGAAGAAAATCAGAACAAGTCCACAAGACCCAAAGTATCACCCTGTGTATATCCCACCTGAATTTAGAGACCATCTCAAGTAGAAATTTGACACATTGAACGCTAATGATCAAAGACCAGAGGAGTTACAGGATGGCATGAAGAACATCAAACATGAAGAAAGCAAAAGGTCATTAAAAAGAAAAACCAAAACGAATGTCAGAAGAGACTATGAAACTTGCTCTTGAACACACAGTAGCTAAAGCAAATGGAAGAAATGAGAAGGTAAAAAAGCTGAACAGAAGATTTTGAAGGGCAGCTCAAGAAGACAAAGTATTAGAATGAAATATGCAAAGACCTGGAATTAGAAAACTAAAAGAGAACACACTCAGCATTTCCCAAGCTGAAAGAAGTGAAAATTCAAGCCTTGAGTAGCAGTATTTAAGGATTCTATGAGCAAAATATTGAACGATGCAGGAAAATGAAAGGAATACACGGTCACTATACCAAAAAGAATTGGTCTATGTTCACCCATTTTAGGAGGTAGCATATGAACAAGAGTTAGTGGTGCTGAAAGAAGTCCAAGCTGTACTGAAGGCATTGGCAAAGACAAGCTTTCAGAAATTGACAGAATACTAGTTTCAAAAACGAATGCAATGCTCACTTACCTACCATGAAATTTGGAAAACAGCTACTTGGCCAACTGACTGGAAGAGATCCATATTTGTGCCCATTCCGGAGAAAGGTGATCCAGCAGAATGCAGAGGTTATCGAACAGTATCATTAATATTACATCCAAGTAAAATTATGCTGAAGATAATTAACAGCTGCAGCAGTACATGACAGGGAACTGTCAGAAATTCAAGCTGGATTCAGAAGAGAATGTGGAATGAGGGATATATATCGTTGCTGATGTTAGATGGACCTTGCTTGAAAGCAGAGTACCAGAAGGATGTTTACCTGTGTTTTACTGACTATGCAAAGGCACGGGACTGTGTGGATCATAACAAATTATGGCTAACATTGCAAAGAATGGGAATTCTGCAACACTTAATTGCACTCATGAGGAACCTGTACATAGACCAAGAGGCAGCTGTTCGGACACAACAAGGGGACACTGCACGGTTTAAAGTCAGGAATGGCATGCGTCAGGGTTGTATCCTTTCACCATGCCTGTTCAGTCTGTATGCTGAGCAGGTATTCTGAGCTGGACTACATGAACAAGAATGCAGCATCAGGATTGGAGGAAGGCTAATTAACAACCTGTCATATGCAGATGACATAACTTTGCTTGCTGAAAGTGAAGAGGACTCGAAGCACTTACTGATGAAGATCAGAGACTACAGCATTCAGTATGGATTACACCTCACCATAAAGAAAACAAAAATTCTCACAACCGGACCAATAAGCAACATCATAATAAACAAACAATAAGTTGTCAAGAAATTTCATTTTATTTGGATCCAAAATCAATGCCCATTGGAAATAGCAGTCAAGAAATCAAACAATACATTGCATTGGGCAAATCTGCTGCAAAAGACCTTTTTAAAGTGTTAGAAAGCAAAGATGTTACTTTAAGGATTGGGTGTGCCTCACCCAAGCCTTGGTGTTTTCAGTCACCTCATATTCATGCAAAACCTGGAAAATGAATAAGGAAAACCAAAGAAGAATTGATCCCTTTGAATTACGGTCTTGGCGAAGAATGTTGAACATACCATGGCCTGCCAAAAGAACGAACAGATGTATCTTGGAAGAAGTACAGCCAGAATGCTCCTTAAAGGCAAGGATGGTGAGACTGTGTCTCACATACTTTGGATATGTTGTCAGGAGGGATCAATCCGTGGAGAAGGACATCATGCTTGGTAGAGGGTCATCAAAAAAGAGGAAGACCCTCAATGAGGTAGACTGACACAGTGGCTGCAACAATGGGCTCAAGCATAGCAACAATTTTGAGGACCAGGCAGTGTTTTGTTCTGTTGTGCATAGGATCACTACGAGTCAGAACCGACTTGATGGCACCTAACAACAACAATGTGAAGTTTATATATGTATTACTAGTTGATGTCAAGTAGATACCTACTCATGGTGCCCCGTGTGTTTGAGCGTGGAACTGTGCTCCGTGGAGTCTCAGAAGCAGATCGCCAGGCCTGTCCTCTGAGGTGGATTTGAACCGCCAACCTTTCAGTTAGTAGCTGAGCGCTTAATCGTTCACACCACCCAGGGACTCTTACATATGTACTATTATTATTGGAGCCCTGGTGGTGCCATAGTAATAATGATTTGACCAGACAGTCCTGTTTTGTAAAACATCAGAAATTGCCAACTAAAATTAACTAGGGCTAAGAAAATTCTAGACTATAGATGAGATATAGTCATTAGCATAGCAAAGTAAGTAAAAGGGCTTTGATGTCAGGCTTGTGCTTAAGTATCAGTTCCACCACTGACACCATTTCCAACTTTGGGGTCCTTGAGCAAATCCTAACTCAATTTCTTTACCTATAAATTATAGATACCTGTACAGGATTCCAGACACACAGTGAACACTCAGTAAACCACAGCTGTTCTTTAGGACTATTTGAGAAAAACGTTAATTGTCCATGCATTTCCCTTTACTTTTTGTAGCCCAAGGACTTAGTAGATTGAACATAGTATTCCTTAAAACATACTTCATCGCCCCAGATTCCTCTATCATAGTAAAAACTTACTGTGTATTAACATACGTATCTTTTCCAAAGAATAAGTAATATGCCATTTAAAAAATTATGAAATAACCCAGAAGTGGAGACTAAACCCTGCTGCACCTGCTGAAACAGGATTTAACCTTTATGGGGTGGGGTTGGGTGGCAGTCGGAAGTAGTCCAAACACACCTCTCAAGGATATTGCTTA
Source organism: Elephas maximus indicus (assembly GCF_024166365.1). Classification (NCBI taxonomy): domain Eukaryota; kingdom Metazoa; phylum Chordata; class Mammalia; order Proboscidea; family Elephantidae; genus Elephas; species Elephas maximus. Next base: position 59,639,242 of record NC_064831.1, on the reverse strand, counting down.
CTGTTACATGCTTAGTGAAAAATGTCGGTTTTGCCCTTTTCCTTAATCTCTAAATCTGCTTTTAGCCAAAACTAATACCACACCTTCAGCATTAATGAAAAGCTGATTTTAAAAGTATAATTTTAGTAAAAGAATAAACTCCACCTCAAGATCTCCAGATTTAATCAGAAAAAAAAATTCGGCGTCATCCGTACATGAATGAATGATTTCACTGTGCTTTCTGACCATACATTTTCTAATTTGTGTTATCCCCAAACCACATTTTTGTTTAAATGTCTAAAAGAGCATATTTAATATGTATATACTATTTTTGTCAAACAAATGACATTGTCCATTTAACGGCCAATTACTTCATACTTTTGCTGCTTGCTTTTCATTCATCCCACAGATACCGAGTGCCAGCTACGTGCAGAGGACTCCTCTGGGTGGTGGAGTAAGTGGTGAACGACCCCCATAACCCTCTAGTTCTTGGTGCTTTGTTGTTAACTCTTTTGGCGTGTCTAACTGTCAGAACTGTCAGAAAGTGAACATATACATGCAAAACTCAAAATAACGTCCTAAAATGGTCTTATGATTGGCCAGTCACTGACATCTTTATTCTGAAAGTTTGAATTGTTAAATATGTCTAAAGTGCATTCTTACAGCTAACCAATAGCAGCATTTGTTGTTTATAAAAACCTTAAATATTGAGACCAGAGCTGGAAAAGTCACAGTGAAAAATAAGGTGTGATCTAGATATATTCTTCTTGAATCACCCAAGACAAACACTTGCATGAATTAGTTTATATGCATACAAGAAATATACAAAAAAAATAGCATTATAAAAAAGTTCATACAGCAATGAGGAAATGGGGTCTCTGTCTCTCTTAATATTAAATACGGCAAGGCATATAATAGAAAAAGGTCGGTGAGTACTAGATGTCTTTGGAACCTAGGGGAAGCTTTGACGTAGGCCAGTGTGTGCTACATCCCTGGTCTGCGGTGCTCCACAAAGCTGGAGTTCCACAAGACGACTCAGAAGAGTGCTTTTGGCATGGCTTTGAAGAAATCACCAACACAAATAAAATGTTCTTTTGTTTCTGGGACTGTGTCAGCTTATGGCTTCTTGCGCCTGAAACATAAAAAGCAGCATTTGGTGATGAATGTTGCAATTACTGACGTGTTCATAAAACTGTATCTTTAGGAGAGCTTTGAGAATTCCTATTTTATCTTAAGGAAATTCACATCCTTCTGAGAGAGCAGGTAACTTGTAGTATAGGCTTATCTAGCATTAAATTTAATAGAAATCAGGACTTACCGTCTCTGTCTATCCTGTCTTTATGCTTTTCCAAATTCCCTCAGGAATGCGTGTGTTAAAAGTACACACATAGGCTTGTATAGGAGATATTTCAAAAGAAGGGCTTTTACTAAAATATGGAAAAATAGGCCAGACTCCGGAGTGTGTTTAATAAACCCTTTGCTGTCAAGTCGATCCCCCCTCACAGTGACCCTAATGGACAGAGGAGAACTGCCCCATAGAGTTTCCAAAGAGCGCCTGGTGGATTCAAACTGCCAACCTTTTGGTTAGCAGCCGTAGCTCTTAACCCTTCCGCCACCAGGGTTTCTGAGTGTCTTTAATAAGGGGGTAAAAAATGCGACTCCTTTGCCTACCATAAATTTCACCATTCGGCTTTATTTACTGTATTGAACATTTCTTGCTGTAACATGATCAAGAGACAGGTCAGGAAAGAATGAATGGCACTAAATTCCACAGTAGAGCCTTGAGCCTTCCTTCATTACAGGCGATCTCAGCTCAGCCTCTGCAGGCCTTCTGAGCGGGCCAAATATCAACACTGTCCATCACCTCCTGTTCTTATCACTCTAAATGCTTTTATCCAACCCTTCCGAGGCTCTCAGCACTGCTGCTGCCTACTGCTGTCTTCCCAGCTATCCCGAGGTGTAAACAGAAATCCCTTCTTTCCTCTTAAAAGCAAGTGGTTGGTAGGGAGAAGACGTGGTGGTGGGAACATAGAAGAGGGCAGACATACACAGCAAGGCTCCAGCTACTCACTTGGGTTGTGCGTGATGCTGATACCCAGGTCCCAGCTGAGATCCCGCTCTCATCTCCACAGCCACGGAACACTGACAGGAAAAACACAGAGAGGAAAAGATGGCTCTTCTCAGCTCTTTTTAAAGAAGAGGCTCAACCAAGATGAAAGCCAACCTTGCTTTCTATACTTCAGCGAAGATGCCTATGTTAAAACACCAGTCAGGTACTTGCAATTTGTTTCTGACAAAGGCCACATCCTGGTAACTTCTCTCATTTCAAACGAGAGGAAGGGGAGTTCTTGAGAACGTCACTGGCCAGGGCTGGAACTTGGCCTCCTCGCCCCCACAGCCCCCACCTTCCCATGCTTTTTGCACATGAATCTCTCATCAGGAACACCACAGTCACCAAGGGAATTCCCAGCAAGCTGCTTCTGAGACGATTCTCATCAATTTGATGTGAATTCTTGTTATTCTAGAGTGATACTCTCTGACTCAGCTCTGTGGCTCTGTCCCTGTGCACAAACACAGGCTTTGAACGGCAGAGCCCCATCATGGCCAGACCTAAACAAATACAAGGCATCTTCAAAAGTCTGGTAACTAACAAGCCTATAAGCTGCACGGCACCAAGAGACTGTACCTCAGCTTCTTCAAAGAGCATAATAAGCTATAGCTGTGGGGGTTAAAACATGACACCCCAATTTCTATGAAGCAGATATTTAATGTACCCCTACCCTTGTTTCTACATCGGTCCATTCGCACTCTGTACCATCTGGCTGGGCAGGTGCTTCTGTGGAAGATCTCCGCTTTCGACTACTGAAAAAGGGGAAACAATTATTTCTGCCTAGGAACAGGAAAAATATTAGAAGGTGGGAAATACTATCTACAGCCCTTTGGATAATGAATGATAAACGTTACAGGGTATTTTATACCTTAAGAGAGAGCAGCTAAGAAAACAACAGCACTGTAAAGACAGCTCTGATGATCACTCACCCACTTTGTGATTCTTGTTTTAAAGTCTCAATATCAGTAAACTGAACAGATTGTCCACCACCCCTTGTTTTATAAACATCACCCTAAAGCCAAGAGAAAAGGTCACTGTTACACTTTGATACATCCAAGTAATAAACACACATAAATATTTCAAATTGATCTCAAGGTCTGCTGTTTTATGGAAACTCCCACCCACAAAACCAGATGGTACTTGGGACTGATGAGGCTGTACTATGAAAATCCTTTAGAAATTTAAGTGTTTATCTCTTATTAAATAAGAGAAGTCAATACAATATAATCAGTAGCATTTATACTTGCAGGAAAAACAGTTCCTTTTTGGTCAGTCTATATTTTAAAAACTAAACTGTACTAAGGATCAAGAAATCTGCCAGAAGCTTCTAAAAGTCCTAAGGTATTGTATTCTCTGGGTGGTGCACCCCTATATTCACTGTCAGTACTGTAATGATAAGAACCGTCCTCTAAATTGAATTCGAGATGAAAAGCTCCCCACCTCCAAGTCTTGTGTTTGACTTCCCTGATTATTGACTTGTTGATCAAAAGAGCATTCTTCCAGCGACAGGCAAGTCTCCTGGGACAGCGCTTTGCATGGCTCAGTTCTGAGTCATTGTGACAGGTCACATATTAATGTGGGCATTGAACTGACGGTAGAATTAGGAGCTCTTTGCTTAGGTTTACTTTTCCAGACGGGGTTAAAACTAAATGTGCAGTAATTAGAGAGCCAGTGTATTAAAGATCTAGCTGAAGTTCCTCTCACAAACCTGAGAATGGAAACCCCATACAGAGGAAAACAAGCAGATTTCGTCCCAGTTTAGTAGATCACAACTTAAGCCACTGTTTTGGTTTACTGCTAATAAACAAAAGTTACATCAAATGCCCATTTATGTTGCAGCTGACACTGCCTAGTGTCAATGGAATAGTAGGGCAAATGCTTTGTATTTTTTTGGTTAGTTGACTTTTTATGTATTTTTTCCTCCTGTGTAAATTTGTTTTTACCTTAATTAGTTTAGTTTCAATCTCCCCATCGGAGGCTAGTTCCTGGTGGGTCAGCATGTACTTGTCACACTTAGCTAGAGCCTTTTCATTGGCAACAGATACTGTGATGGCATGAGGGACATGTGGCTGCATGACTGTTTCAGTTTGCACGTTAGAGGCAGGCTTATGATCTACCCATCTGTCCCCTGCAGAGCGTGATCGTCTGTGTCGGAGACGAACTGGTGGTGCGTTCTGATCAGATTGAAAGAGGAATCAAGAAACAAGCATAACCCAGAATTAGTTCAAGTGAATTGTTAGAAGTGCAGCAGGTTTGGCTGTATTAATTGATGACAACATCAAAACACATGTGCAAACATTTTCAAAAGCTAAATACGCTACTCAGGTAATTTAAATGTTCTCTTTGCGTTTGAGCACAAAAGCAACAAGTATCTTTTAATACCAGCTTGTATTTTATATATATATATATATACACGTATACATATATGTGTATATATATATATTTTTTCCTACCAAGGAGCTTCCCTTTCAAGACACAGAATGGAAGGAAAAATTCTAGTAATGCTGCTGAGTCTTTCCTGCGAAGGTGGTATTCAGGACAAATAATTCATTTTGCATCCTAAATCAAAAACCAACATTTGTTTCTGGTATTATGAGGCAATCTACTAAGTCCACAACTCTTTTAAAAGCTTCAATAAGATCCATAAAAGCCCTAAACTTATCACAGACCTCTAAACAAAAGACGATGACAATCCTTACACAAAGACAGGGACAAAAAATAATAAAAGCTGACTAGGCTAAATTTTTTTTTAGCTAAATAGTACAAAATACTAAAGAGCATAAGGTATACTAAGAACTCAATATATGAGACAATTACAAGAATATAAAGTGCTTCTGAGTACTTCAGTTAATTCTTAACATTTCAAAATAGAACATGAAAAGTTCAAGGTATAGTAATGGCTAAAACATAACTGAATTTTTCCCCTAAACATTTCATAAAGATTCCAAGGTCCCAGTGAAGAACGTAGTGTATCAGTCTCTCCCATGCAATAAAAAGCTAGCTGCTTCCAGTCAAATGTCATATAAATCTGGGAAACCCAAATGTAGCACATTCAAAAAAACCAAAGCAAACCCACTGCTGTCGAGTCAATTCCGACTCCTAGCGACCCTGTAGTTCAGAGTAGAACTGCCCCACAGAGTTCCCAAGGAGCGCCCGGTGGGTTCAAACTGCCGACCTTTTGGTTAGCAGCCGTAGCACTTAACCACTACGTCACTAGGGTTTCCTAGCACATTCAGCCTAAGAAAATATCTTTACATAGTTAATAATTTGAAGCAATTAGTTATCTTTGGAATATTGTGAACATCATCTGTTTATAAAACTGAAAATAAGTGAAAAGGTCTGTCACAGCTGAAATCCTTCAAAGTTGGGCAAGTATCAAGATTCATTTTCAAAATCCATACCTGGAGAACTGCAGCATTCCCCTCTATAATGACAAGATACAGATGAAGCACTAGTGACAGCTCAAATCGTTACACTGTAAAACACGGTCGGTCTAGTTTGCCACTAAAGATGGCTGAGCCTCATAGCAAGAAACTTTCCATTCTTAAAATGGTTCCATAAAAGCTGAAGAAAAAGTCTGGCTCTTGTGATCTAACATTTAGCAAAGGCAATTGTTTTCTTGAATACATTTAGGAATATATTCTGAAACCAGCTTCAAAGCACCATGCAGGGACTTTTCGGGAAGATGTCTTTACAGTCTACTAGTATTTATGAAATAAATGATGTTTCAAATTTCTTCTTCACTGAAGTATATAAATTCAGTCCACCCAGTGTAATTTTTGACAAAAAAAAACTGAGATGCTTATATGTTAGTCTTATAGTAACTTTTCTGCTGCACTTCTAAAGAGATTTTGATTTCGGGCGCGAAGTTAACAGATCTCCAGTAAATCCTCTTAGGTATTTCCTAGCCAAATTAACTGTTACATTACATTAGTGTTGACCAGACACAAGCAGGCCTGAAATAGTTCTCAGTCTGTAAACTTCATGAAATAAGGGGATTTACTGGAGTTGATCAGAAAGACCATTCACCATCATTTGTTCCCTAAAAAATGTTTGAGGCAAAATCAACACAGTGAAGTACTTAAGAGATTTTAGAATAATCTGTTGCCATGTTGCATATTTTAGCTTTCATCACCATCCCTTAATCAGGAGTGTGGGCCACATTTACAGGCCTGAATTATACAAGAAAATCTACAGCAAATATTTACTATAAGATTAATTTGTCTAGAGAAAAAAATTCTAGATGAGCTATGTTTTTACTAAATGTAAATTCACAGTATCAACTTGGTCCGTTTATTCAGATTCAAGGGAAAACTTTAATCCTTAACAACAAAAATGTAAGTGAATTTGTTTAAACACCCTTGAATGAGGCAGAGCCCTTATAAATTTGGATAAAGCAACTAAAACTGAGATTAGAAGCAATTTTTGGACATCCAAACCTTCAGTAGTTACAAAACAATAGGCCTGGCCTCTTAAAACAGTCAGTGTCATGAAAATTAAAAAAAAAAAAAAAAAAAGGTAAGGGGACGATTTTATACCAAGGAGATTAGAGACATAATGACCAAATGTAGTGCATACACCTTGATAGGATCACGGATTGAAAAAGGGAATTTGGGGGACAACGGGGAAAATGTAAATATGAACTGTATATAGAAGATACTTATGAACTGTCTTAAATGCTGTAAGGATAGTGGTTATGAAGGAAAATACCCTTACCCTTAAGACATGGGTGGTAAACAGTTTAGGGATTAAGTGTCATAAAGTCTATGATTTACTTTCAAAAGGTCCAAGGAAAAAATGTATATACAGCGATAAAGTGACAATTGGTAAATCTGCATAAGGGTCACATGTTACTGTAGTAGTTTTTCAACTGTGGGTTTGAAATTTGTCAAGATAAAAGACTGGGGACAAAATGATCACTGTGCAATAAAAGTGTACAAAGGAAAAAAAAAGACTGGGGACAACAGTTTAAAAAACAAAAGTTCAAGAACAGGAAAATAATTTGGAGAAGACAAAACCCGTTGACATTGTGTCAATTCTGACTCATAGCAACCCTACAGGACGGGGTAGAACTGCCCATAGGGTTTCCAAGGCTATAATCCTTGCGGAAGCACACTGCCACATCTTTCCCTGAGGAGCAGCCAGTGGCTTCCAACTGCTGACTTTTCGGTTAGTAGTTGAGCGCTTTGACCACTGATACCAGGGCTCCAATTTGGAGAAAGGGAACCAAAAGAAAAAATACTCAATGTGTACTCTGATTTTGATTCACTGATTTTGTGCACTACTCAGTAGCTTCTGCAGCGGAAAACCATATTGCCTTGGGACGTGCCAGATGGAGCTAAATTCACTGAATGCAAAAGGCATTATTTCTGTTCCCAAACACGTTTGTGCCTTCTCAGATGAAGAGCCAGGCCTCAATTTCAGGGTGACTTGATTCTTTGAAATTAAGATAAAGACTAGACCTTGTTTGTATTGGAGGCCCCCCCTCCCATCTTTCCGTTGAGCTTTCTGAACCAAGTTATAAAAAAACATAGTAGATAAAATCTGTTGCTTCAATGCTTTAAAACAACACTGGCACTAACCCTGCAGCAAGGATCCTCTTCTATTTCTATCTCCTTTCTGAATGTAGGAACCACCTCCCTGCCTTCAGTCCAGTACATCCCTCGCCTTCTGTCTGACACGATACAAGTTTTACTTTGTCCTGGCTCCTGCTGCCTACGCCTCGCAATAGATGTGACATTGAGAGGCGAGTTGTACGGAGGAATTTTCTGCTCCCATTCCGAAATACAGGAAGCTACAGAAATGCTGCTGCAAGAGTTAGAGCGCCTATGTAGTTGTGGCTGGCTCATGAGTTGCTGGCCGTTGGAAATCTGAGCAATATAGTTACTAGAAAGCTAAAAAAAGTGAAGAGAAATTAATGAACAAGGCTGAAAAACTGAGAAACAATTCATTACTTTTCTATAATTTTAGCAAGTGAAGACAACATTATAATTATACTAAATTATTCAATTTGTGCGCTAAATTTGTATTGTGCTAAGTTTAGAAATATTTAAAAATAAAAAGCTAATAAATAGTATAAAAATAAAAATTTATATCTGCACCGAAAGTCACTTAAGCAAAGCAGATTTTCTCTAGGACTAAGTTACCGCAAAGCAGCAAGTAACTTACGGGCACTGGCGATGGAGACACCGGTCTTTGTGTAACTTTTTCTCGGTCCCGCTCCCGAGAGGGTCTCTCTGGCTTTTCCGTTTTGGGTTCGGTAACAATAGCCTTCAGTTGTTTCAATTTCTCATCTTTGACCCAGAGTTTATTCTGCATCTCCAGCTGCTTGGCTGCTACTCGCCGCTCCTACAAGTGATCAGCACCAATTCATGCCCCAATTCAGTCACAGCAGACAAGGCCCGGGCTGCCCAGTCGCTGTATTCCTCAAACTGCCAGCTCTCCAGTCCTTCCCGAGAGCTAGCTGTGCTTCAGCATGCTGCCTAACCTCTCCTGGATTTTGAGGATCGTGAGATGAACTCGGTAGTGGCTATTACTGCTGGCACCATCAACACCCTACCCCAAGTATAAGGATTCAAGAATTTAAACTAACTACAATTTCGAATAAATCGTCCAACTCAGAGATAGACATACAAGAATGACACTTACGCATTCTTTCTCCCACTTCATTGTTGTTTCTGTCACCATGCCTTGCAACCTGGCCTCTAATCTGCGCTTGTCAGAAAACTGTCGCTGAAGTTTCTGATTCTGGGTTTCAAGTTCCTGCTGCAGATTGCGCTTATCTTCTTCATAAATAGTGGTCGTTTTCTCTAAAATCTCAATCTGCAAAGGTAGAGCGTTATGTTCCACAGCTGGTAGGTACACATTCTCTATAGCTATAACACAGCGTCTGTCTTAGTTTGCTTATACAAGCATAGGTCTCGGAAGAAAAAGCACGTTTTCTCCTCTAGCATTTCATCTGTATTTCCACCTCCATTCCTAGAAATAAGAACCTATTAGACAAGTTGCTCACTGGAAGACAGACTTGACTTTCCTCTAAAATTAAGGCCTAACATTTTAATTTTCTAGGTTATTTTCAGAATAGAGAAAACTGCATTGAGATTAGCTGTGAATGTGTACCCCAACCCCTGAATGACCCCCTGTAAACGAGAGAATGAGCCTGTGTTACACACGCTGCAACAGTCCCCGACGAAACAGTAGTTCCTTCTGCCGCACAGGAAGGGGTTAATCCTGAGTTTATGCTCTTTTACAATCTGATGTGGAAGCCCAAATACGGATCTAGTTAACATTCACTGAGTATCTGTCAGACCCAACACACTGTGCTGACACTGTTATTTCATTTAATCATTTATTTCATGTGATTATTTTAGAAAATATACCGAGGAAATATTTCTAATAAATCAACAAGCAAGCCATAATTAAAGGTGAAGTCTAGAAAGTCCTGTAGAAAGCTCGCTTGTTTGGGCTGGGGAGCATTCTCTTCAGTTGCTAACGTCTAACTCACAAAGCAGGCCTGTGTATTATCCCTGTTCTCCCTTTCCTGCTTTTCACACACATCTCCTCTTCTTTGGGATGGGATAAAGATGAGCAAATAACCAAGTGATGACTACAGTAAGCAGCAGTCAGAGACCACAGAGCAGCACAGGAGACCAGTGTTAAACGGCCAGCACATAGTTACAATAACGCCAAAACAAACCTTATATTCTAAAGTTTTGTTTTTCTTTTCCAGCCGTTCTAATTCCAATTTCTGTCCTGAGATCACCTTTTCTTTTTCATTTAGTTTTCCTTGAATGTAGTTTTCTTTATTTAAGACAGCATTGTCAAATTCTTGTAACAAAGCTTTAAAAGTAACAGCTGAAACAGAGGCACATGGGCAAAGTTTTACTCCAAATCCAAAATTACCAACAAAATAAATTTTTATTAGCAGATACTTTATAACCTATCATGGTGACCCCATGTGTGTCAGAGAGCTGCATTCCATAGGGTTTTCAATGGCTGTAATCTTAGGAAGCAGATCGCCAGGCCTTTTTTCAGAGGCACTTCTGGGCAAATGCAAACTTCCAGTGTTTCAGTTAGCAGCTGAGTGTTAACTATTTGCACCACCCCGGGAAGAGAGTTACAAACATGGAAAATAAGTTAGAATGAATTCTGAGGGGTTGGACTGCAGTTAGAGGTAGCTGTGTGAAGTCACAGGTAGATAAATCTGCTGCTGGGTGGCTTCATTAGCAGCCAAGTGCAAACCATTTGTGCTACTCAGGGACTTTATGGTGTCACTGTGAGTTGGAATTAACTCGAAGGCAACGGGTTTGGTTTTGGTTTTTGGCGTGTATGTATATACATGTGTATGTGTGTGTGTGTGTATAAAAAATATGGCCATTCAGCAAATCTCTATTTGAAAATCTGGCTATAATCAGAAAACAAATTTGAAAGGAAATCAGGGATTTGATTCTCAAGTCTACAAAAGAGACATTCAGTTTCGCTTCTTTTGGGGGATGGAGGGGAGCTAAGTCCTTCATTTTGCACTGTGGCCACCCCTTCCCATCCTGTATGACCCCTTTACTCCAGGCAGGACACCTGCTTCAGGACAACAGATGTCAGCTTAGAAACAGCACTAGATTTGGGATCAGACCAGAGCTCACCTCTAAGTTAGACCAGAGTTGAAATCCCTGGTATACCACTTACTAGTGATGTGACTCGGGGCAAATTATTTAATTTTTCTGAGTGTATTTCCTCATTTCAAAATGGGGGCTTAAGTACCACCCACCTCACAACTTTAAGATCAGAGTGCATTAGTGATGACAGGAATAGTAGGCACATTGACTGAGCACTTACTGTGTACCAGTTCTCAATGTTCTGCGTGATTTTCACACTTTATCTCATTTAGCCTCACAACCACCCCTGAGGTAGGAACACTTAATATTATCATTTTGCAGATAGGAAAAATAAGGAATATAGAGATTAAGTCATTTGCCCAAGGGCACAGTTATTAAGAGGTAATAGGTCAAGTGCCTTGCAAATATACAACTACTAGGAATTAAAAACAAAGTAGCTATTATTGGCAGTGCCCATGGGAGGGCACACACACACACCCTTTTTCTTTTGTGTTACCTTCCAGGAATACAAAAGGAGCTGTGGAAGATACCCCTCCTCAGTCTCCTGAAACATTGCCTTGAGCACTATAGAGTACAGAGACAGAATAACCCCTTCTTAAATACACACCCCACCACAGAACTGAGATTCACTGCAAAGCCCTTCAGTTTCTGAAGTGGAAATGATGACCAACAATTTTTGCTCTTACATTGTTTGTTAAACTCGTCAATCATTACTTGTCGTAGGTGATGTCGTTTCTCTAAGGCTTCAATCAGCCTGGGAAGTGTCTGCTCGTCGTTGATATCCAAAATTTCACAGGATGGTAAAGGCGGAAAACTCTGCAACACCACTTCTGTAGCCAGTGGTTCTGTATAGAATTATAAGAAGTTATAACAGTTACAAAAGCTACACAGTAGAGAAAGAGCTTATTTAAACAGGTTTAACACTGTTTTCCAAGCCCCAGCCCACGTAACCATGTAATTTCTTCTCACAATCACACCTCCAACAAAATGAGAGGCATCGTAAAGTATGTAACAAGAAAAATCTCATTTATACTTGGGTTCAAATTTTTTGCACTTGGTTCTTAAAAGGATTGAAGCAGACGGTTCTCTTATGTGGAAAAGACTTAAAAAAACGAGCCAGTCAATGGTCAAGTGATAATACCACTAAGTCATACCATCTCCAACTGGACCGCCCCGAGCCTGGTTTCTGAGTCGCCTCCCAGGGGTTAAGCCACAGATAGCCTTGTCTACTGGTCTTGCTACTTCAACTTCTTGGGTCACTTCTGCAAATCTCATTACTTGCTAAGATACAAAACAAATGGAATTTTTTTTAATGAAGTCTTGCTACTTCAACTTCTTGGGTCACTTCTGCAAATCTCATTACTTGCTAAGATACAAAACAAATGGAATTTTTAAAACATAAGCATATCCAAGTCCTTCTTCAGAAATGATCAGAAAAAGGAACATAGCTTGGGTGTAAGTTCACAGTTCAGAATGTCATTCTTTGTATCCAAATAACTGTTTTCCCTACAGAAACTATGATACTTTAGAGGACAAATAAATTTAAAATTACCAAGCTTTCTTCATAATCTTCAGCCTTTGGATTCACACACACAATCATGCGCACTTTCCCTTCCCCGTCAAAGTAGTTCTTGAACAGATGGGTTAACTTGGAATCTCGATATGGAACCATCTATAAATACATTCAAATCCAAACACATAAGGCAAAAAACGCACACAGATGAAACTATAGAAATGATTAAAGAAGACTGTTGTCTACCTTGTTAGTTCCATACATTTGGTTCTCTCTGAGGACTTCCATACATGTTCTCAGCGTCATCAGTGACTGATTAATGTTACCTGACAGAAACACATAGAAGACATTTGAAAACAACAATCTAGTAGTTAAGGTATGTTCTGTTTGCCTATAAAAGCTATACTTCATAAAACCATTAGGTGGAAATTACAATAACAGATTGTGGTAGCTCTATTTAAAGAGCTGTCCATGTGCGGCCCAGCTCTTTCAACAGCCGTATTTCAGGAGAAGTTTTTTTTTTTTTTTTGAGATTCTATTAAATGGATTCTTATCTGAATGAAATGTTAGACTTAATGATCAGTGAGATTTCTTCCAAATTCTAAGAAAGAGGATATTAGATGCAGATGTTTAATATCCTCATATTAAAATATTGTCTGAAATATGACCATTTCAGGCTAGCGTTGACTCCAAGAGAGATTGCCCTTCCGCCCCAGAGGGGTTACTGCTGTTTCTAACCATCAGGTATCTTAGGAACCAGCTAACTCCGTCCCATGGACATCTGAACAAGGATTTCTTAGGAACCCACCCAATGCCGTCGAGTCGAATCCGACTCATAGCGACCCTATAGGACAGAGTAGAACTGCCCCCACAGAGTTTCCAAGGACTGCCTGGTGGATTTGAACTGCCGACCCTTTGGTTAGCAGCCATAGCACTTAACCATTTCGCCACCAGGGGAGGCATGATTAATTCTAACCACTCTTGTTTGGATTTCTGAGCAAAGGCAAGTCTGACTAATCAGCCAATCCTCCAGTAATTACAAGGTCTCACCAGCGTAGACCCCCAAAATACTTAAGAATTTGTTTATTTTGGAACATTGATTAAGTCAGCTAACTCTACCATTGCTTTTATCCTTGGCCACCTCCCAAAATATAAAACTTATCTATACACCCCATAATATTTCCATGGCTCATGATTTCTGTTCCTTGGCCCAAACTCCCAGTGATTCTTTCCTCTCCCAGTGTGCTATCAGGAACCCATGTTCCTGTCAACAGATACCTCTACTTCCTCAACCCTCTCGCAGAATGATCCATTCACCTCCCTCCCTTAACGGCCAGGGGTCCTTAACCCAGGGTCTGTGTTGTCCATGGGTAGATTTCAGGGAGCCTGCATACTTGGATAGGGATATAAATTACATCTTTATTCTCTCTGACCCCTAACTTAAATTGAGCAGTTCCTTCAATTATGAACCCAGGCCAAAAAAAATCTACAGTAGTACCTGTGGTTCTGTCAACAGAAATTTTAGGCTTTTTAATAGCACATTCCAGTTTATTGCAGATATCTCAAGATAGCTATGTTCTTCCATACTTGAAAATTGTGTAATTGGACCTGCTGCAAGGCTATTCAAGCTCTTATTATAATACGCACATAAATTATTATAAAATGAGTTTTTTAATATTTTTAAAAAGTATTTCAGTATACATAATTGGTTGCCTTTGTAATTCTATGTATTTTATGCTACACGTGCAGAATTATTCCGAGAAGGACCCACAGGCTTCCTTCCTGCTTCCGTGGCACAAAAAAGGCTAAGAAGCTATGCAGCGTAACTGTGTCTCCCAGAAGTATAATGCTCCCCCCCCCCGCCCCCGCAGCCCTGTAGCCCTTTTGAGTGAGGCTGCTTGTTTTCTAAAGCCAGACATTCTACAAGGGTGGCGAGCACAGGGAGGCAAGCAGCCTTTTCCTGGTTCCTTGCTGTTGCCTTCAAATGTTCCTCCTACAAGCCAGCTCCCAGGTTAACCTGGTATCTGTCTATAAGGATTGTCACTTTACCATGCTGGCATCAGCAGGCCCTATCCTCATCAACTCCAGTATAAACCTTCATCTCCCTGTTCCACTTTAGATGCACAGCCATGCTCAGGCCCTGAACTGTATCGCTTAGAACCGCAGCACCTCTGCAAACCGAATGCCTGTCATCGCCCCAGTCCCAATCCATTCATTCTGGTTTTCTCACTCTAACTCCTGTCACACCTATCCTTCACCCATGGTAACACTGATAGTCCTTCCCATTTTCTCCCAAAAGCATCCTTCAGGCTTTTACTTCATTCTCAATCCAGCTAAACTTCATTTCTCATCAAGGTTAATCCTACCAAAGGCGCCTAAGTGAATTACTAAAAAAGCCTCCTAAACTGTTCTTCCATATCTCCTTACTTGTTCCTGGTAAATTCATGTTCTACACTGGCAAAATGATCTTCCTAAAAGACTAGTCCTCCTCTGATTTTAAAGGAAAGTTATTTAATATAGTAGAAAGACCAGCTTGAATTTGAACCCAGACTCCGGCCTTCGGAAAATTATTTAACCTCCCCCAACGAATTCCCTCATCTGAAAAATGGGGATGAATCAATCCTGAAAAGTCAGAACCAAGACATCAAGCCTATGCCTAGTACATACTATGATACACACTAGACCCTAGACCGTCAATAATAGGTAGCCACCATTATTCCTTCGAGATAAAATTCAAGGTCTTAATATGATAGACAAGGGTCTTTATAACCCTGCCTTATTCCCCTACCTGAGTGCTCACCCACATCTCAACCCACACCTCCACTTCGGCTAAGCTGAGCTGTCATACTCTCTAAGTGTCTTCCTCCCCTGGCAACGATGCTGCCCTTAAACCCATCCTTCTTCACATAGCTCCCTGCTACTCTAAGTGTCAACTCCATGAATGCTTCCAGGAACCCCCTCCCTAATCCCAGAGGAGATCAGACCACTCTATTCTACTCTCACAGTGCCCTGGGCTCTCTCACATCACATTCCACTAGTCTACTCACTGCCTATCTCTGTACTAGGCGGGGCTCTCAAGGCAAGGCTTCATCCTTTACATCTGTATTCTGGCACACAGTAGTATTCAATAAATGTTTGTTAACCTAAAATACAACATACATGGCTGAATCAAATCAAAGATTAAAAAAACATAGATTTTCTTCAGTTGGCTTTTGTGTGAAAAGATATTTTTCCCTATCTCCAAAAGCTGATTCTTACCACTATGAATATTTGAATAACTGCTAAGTCATTTAATTTCAAGGACTCAGTAGTGACCTATAATACTATCAAGAGATACTAACAGACTCTGTCAATATGAATATATATTTAGTCAATGTTCCTCATTCTTAAAAAAAATTAGATCAATACCAAAACAGTATTGCTAACGAAATAACATTGACCATTCAACTTAATCTCTAAATGATCTAACTGAAGACAATTATGTTTAAACTCCCTATCAATAAACAGATGAACTGGCACTGCAAATTTCCGACAGCTGCAGCAATAAATAAGTACTATGCTTTATTCACCGGCTTCCCGTAGTCTGTTCCCTTCTGCTTTTGTCCGGTTGGTTCTTTCACTTCCCGCAAGATCTACCAAGGACAATTGGCTTATAGTGATTTGTTCTTTTTCCTGAAAGAAGATCATAAAGCCAGTAACGTGGGTTATAACTTGTTTACAGTGTTTAAATAGATCCAGAGGAACAAATTATTAAATCACATGAATACAACATTTGTATAATACAAAATGCAGAGAGGCAAAGGATGAATGTTTTGAGGAGAGTTTGCTAAAAGTATAAATAAAACGCATGACATTAATGATCACATGTGTATTGCCTGGTCTTCTACATTGGACTGTAAGCTCCATGAGAGCAGGGACTGTATCTGCCTTCCTTACCACTTTATTTCCAGCTCCCTGCACAGTGCCTAGCACTTACCAGGAACTCAATAAATATTTGCTGAATAAACAGTCTAGAACAGCGATATCCTAAATTTTTCTATAACCAGTTTAATAATTTTATAACAATTTAATGATTTCGTAATACTCTTTATGATTTTTATAATGAATGAAAGTCAAGACGTTCATAAATGTTTTAATATTCGATGTGATTCAAACGAAATCAAGTGTATATGGAGGCTTGCGTTATAACCATGTTCTACCTACCATTTAAAAATACTGGCACTCAATTAACAACTGTGAATGCATTACCTCTTTTAAGGCTCACAACCTAGGGGGTAAGGTTCTGTTACAGGTAGGTCAGAACGTGAGTAAACGCACAGGAACCGGGACTTCTGGCAGTCCTCACTCCAGAAGCAGCATTGAAACTGGCACGCTGTACCCTCTCCTCTCGCCCTCTGTAAACCTGCACAACTACAGCTCCATGATGTAACTTGAATGGAATTACACTTCAATAGCTTGAAGTTATTAAGTGACTTATATTTGGCCTCCAATGCTATTACTAATTGGTGTAAGCCTTGTAGCATGACAAGGCCCAGCAGCAAGTAGTGATCAACAGATGGGCCCTCCCTCCTCCCCGCCACGGCCTATCAGCCAAAAAGACGAACAGTTTAGAACCCAGGCCACCTCTGGAACTCTATACCCTAGCAAGTTAATTGGTGACCTTTTAAAACCATTAACTGAGTTTCCTCTATAAAATGAGTCTACGGAGATAAAATAATGAATTACACATCCTTCTCCTTTTATCTCCTTTATTAAAGAGATTTATAAAGCTTCGTAAGCCTTTCTCACAGCAGAATGCCAGGTTCTGAGGTCTACTACCCTACTTCCTAAAACTACACTATTTCATAGTACAAACATACCAACAAAAAAAGTTACCACCTACACATACATTAATTCTAGAGCAATCTTTCCTGCAATGAAACCTCCCTGATTTAACTACAAAAATTAAGGATTCAGTTAGAACTAGAAAGACGTCACACACAACTGTACCTGTAGGACATTATCTCCGTCTGCGTCCAAGGGAGCCTGAACTAATCTAATGTTGAACACACTATGGGAACGGCTGGACTCACGATTCAAATGGGTGTTAGCAATACGCCTCTTCTTCTGGCCTGTGACAGAGAAACCACTGATCAACCCTGAGCTGAGGCATTTCACCATACATGCTTTCCATTCCTCAGAAAGGGCTGCTGTCGAATTGTAGTAGCATCTCAGAATTACATTTGTTATTTTAGATTTTTTGTAATTCTGTTTCTAACCTCTCCAGAACACTTCAAAAGCCTCCTCAGTAGATTTCACTTCAACTTCTGTACATCCTGCAACATACATGTTGTGGTTCTTATCTTCACGAAGCAATTTAGATTGTGGAGGTCTAAGAGAAAAAAAAAGTTAGCGTCCTAAATTATGAGATTCTAGTATCTTCACTTAACACAAGGACTAAAAGGACTAAAAAGAATGATCCATTCTTAAAATGAGACTAAGGTTAAGACAGACCCCAGAGAAGTGTTAAACTTTAATAAAATAAGAATACAGTCAAGATTAGTTACATAACAGGGTAACAGGAACCAATTTTATTTTAAAAGTTTGTTCTAACTCACAAAGCACATTAAACAACACTCACTAAACAACTAGAGACCAAAGCAGCATTACAGGAACACCACATGCACGGGTTACGAAGCAAAATCTAGCTTGTTTCCTAATTTTAAAAGATCAGCAGATAGAGCTGATTCTGACCTCCTCAGCAAAAGTAAAATAATGATAATAATAATTCGAAAGAATTTGGCATATACCAGGAATGGCAGTCCTTTTAAAGTGGCCTGTCAAGTTTTAGTCTGTGTGGTAGGATGAGGGTGGGAAAGGGTGCTGCTTGTTTGGCCTCAGATCTTGCAAATAGTGGAGGTAGGACATTTTCCAGCTGCCATCATAGATGCAGGCAAGATTTTTCAGGAAGCAAGGAGGGGCTTAGAGGAGGTAGCAGCCAGCCCACTGCCAATGACAGACAATCGACATGCAAACACGCTACAGATGCCAACTACTAGTATAACTGCACCCTTCTCCCTAAGAGCCAGCCCCATCACATACATAAAATCTGTGTTCCTCATGGGAATGCTGCCACTGTTCCACCTACCAAAGGAATAAGGTATAAGTTACTGTTTCTACAGTGGCCGCCTCACAGCAACACGTTCAGTGCAGCCCATGTGACAAGGAACTGCACCCTTGTAAGTTCATGCAGGGGGTTACCAGAAAGGTTACAAGGTGCCTAAGACACATTTGTCAGCCTTCCTTTTGTACAACTAAATGAAAACCATGAACGTCTCCTTTAAAATTAATCTCATTGAGTACAAACTAAACAAAAACTTGGCTCATGCACAGAAATAAAACCGGTTGGTAGCGATGAATGATATCAAATATTTAGAAAAATAAGTAAACACACACAAAGCCAGAGTCAACACAACTGATACTTTGAAAGTAATTGGTTGGATACAAAACCATTGTTTCATGAGTTCTGTGTCATGAATTTCTCTATAACCTTACCCAAGAATCTCTTTCTTAAATACCAGCATTCCAAGGGTACATAAAGATAGGTCGCTTCAGGATAAGTCCCTTTTGTTAAAGTTCTCATTTGCGGAAGGATTAAAGAGAGCAAAAGCACAAAAGGGAACAAAGTCATCCTTCATATAAACTTGTAATCTAAATACTATTAAATCTGGTTTACTTAGCAGTTTTGTAATCATTTCCCTAATTAATGCAAATGAAAATTCAGGGACTCAAGATAACTACACCAAAATGTGACTTAGTAAGAACCACAGAAATACTTTTATCAAGTGTGGCCTCAACCAGTCTTTAAATTGCTGAATGTAAATAGAAGTGAATATACCAACATCAGTTCTCAGTCTAACGGTTTTGTAAGTCCAGCTATTTCCCCAATAATGTTTCATTAGGCGTATACACAAAGTCAAATATAAGATACAGGTCAGCACATTATTTATGTGCTAATAGACCCTAGTGAAGACGGTATTTAAGATAACCTAAAACTCTGTCTTTAGAACACAGCCAGCAGCTAGGGAACAAGCTACTAGTACTAGACATAAGGTTCCTGAGTCAGCAGTGGCCCAAATGCAGATTTATAATTCCTGATGTCAGATATAGCTGGTCTTCAGTCCCAGCAGGGTGAGACCCTAAGAAATCTAGGGAGCAGTAATTTAACTCTGCCTCTCACAGGGGATCTGTGTTAGTTGTACAGACAACAGTTTTAGGCTCTATTATGTACAGATCACTGAGACGCAAGATGGTTACAGAGGCTACAAACTTCCAAAAGCTAGTGTCACGTTTTTCAAAGGTAGCCCTTTCATAGCTCATTCGTAGGGATGCTTTCTAATTCATTAAGATCCTTCTCAAAACATAGCCCAGGGCCACAGATTTTCAAGTTATTCCTAAGATGGATATTCGGATCACTTTTTTCCTTCAATGCCTTGTCCCACTGGTTCCCTAATACAGCTGCATGTATTTAGTTAAAAAGACACACTGAGCACCAACAACTACGTGATACACAAATATCATTTCATTCTGACAACAACCCTCAAAAGTAAACATCACCCCCTTTACAGATGAGGAAACAATGGCTCACTGAGATGAAATGACTTTCCGGAGGTTAATCAGCTAAGAAGGGGCTCTCTTCACTACTTACTTTGGCTTTATGGGATCAAATGGCACCTCTTCCAATAGATCATATATGTAATTATTATATATTTCAATATAAGAGACAAATACGCCATAAACACTGTCTTCATCAATTTCTTCTGCTTTGCAAAATTCTTGTACAGTTATCATATCTGCAAATTCTGGATCTATTTGTCGTCTGGAAAAAAAAAAGTCAAAAAAGTCTGATCTTTTACATTGTGAGTCAATATCAAAAGTAGATGATGACCCTATGGGGCATCTAAAAGATATAAACGATTTGCCATTACAAGCAGAAACGCACAAAGCAACTTTATTCACAGTCACCACCCCCAAGCAGCACGCTGTGTCCTCCCAGATACACAGCAGTCTTGGACACCCTGTCCCCACCCAGAGTGGCACCGTCTCTAACCAGTGATTGAATGGCAATGTGCTCCAAACCAAGAGAAAATACGAACAAATAAACTTAAGAACATTCTTCAGCTTTTACCGCACTAAAGTCAACTGTCAGACCAACATCTCTATTTATTGTTCACCATTTCCTATGCCCAAGGAAACTACCTGACAAAATCCTGTGCCCCTTAGGCCAATGTATATACAAATGTAAGTACTTACTTGCTAGATGGAGTCTTTGGGTTGGGCATGGCTTCCCTTTTCTGACGTTCTAATAAGGCATCAACCTCACACTGTATATCCATGCTATTCCTATCATTAGATTTAAAAACCTGAAGTGGGGCAAAAAGCAGACCAAGTTTCTTAGACTTTGACTTTAATAAGAAGCATATTTAACATTTAGTTTACAAAATGGATCCAGCGCTTTAGTTCTTTCTTAATACCATTGTATCCATAGGATTCTTAGTGCCTGTGCTGGTAAGTGAAATGGTCACAACACAAAATAATTACTTACATATCGTTTAGCTTGAAACAACCCTATACTGTTAAAGATCATGTCCAAACAACGAGGAAGCAGCCCTCCTTCCCCAGGTGAGCCAGTCATTGTGTGAGTTTTTCCACTTCCGGTAACACCGTATGTAAAAAGAAGACCTGCAATGTAGCCAGTCACAGTCAGTCAAATCTTAAAAGTTCTCCCCATATAGTTATTTCTTCATTGTATTAAAGACACTAAAAATTAACCAGCTCAAAAAAACAGGATTAATACCACCTTAACAGTTCTGAATTTAATGGCAAACATAAATCAGTCAAAAAGTTTTATCGGAAAGGGGGAAAAAATCCAACAAAAACTCCAAGAATCATACCATTTTTGCCATGAAGGAGGTCATCCACCAAGGGGTTAGCAACAACATCAAAGAGCTCCTTCTGGGTTGTGTGAGTACCAAATACTTGCTTAAATGAATACTGAGTCTGTGGAAAAGGAAAAAATGAAACTTGCATATATGGGATTCTGCTATATGTAAGTGAGAAATAATATTGGTTCCAACTTATTAAGAAAGTTCTTTATAAACATGTAAGAGCTAAACACACAAGCAATATGAATGCCTTTAAACTTGGAGCCCTTTGTTTCTTAACAACTCTCTAAAAAGTCATGACATACCTAAATTTTACCACTTACAAATTGGTAAGTATTTTCAGTGGCAACTATAGGGAATGTAGAAAATCTTAAGTCCACAAATGCTTCATAAACCAAGGCTGATTTTGTTTTAATGAAGTGATAAAGAACATCAAATGGTATCACAATGAGTCATAGTCCTAGATTTGTGAAAATCTTCAAGCATTATTTCACACACTATTTTACTTATTTTTCTTTATAAAGGCATCATTTAAAGTAGCATAGCAGGATAAAACCAAGTGTTTTGATGTACTGCATTTTAAAACCAGAAATAAGATGTTAATAATCTTACCTCTAAATTCTTATACAAAATAAATTCTGACTTTTAAGAAAGCAAGGCTACTTCAATTGTCAAATATTTTTCAAAATAAATTATAAAGTATAATTATACTGAAACTGCCTCTGAGGCTTCTCCCTGCTCCGCTGCAGTTACTCCACCTCGCAGCCCGTCAAACCTTGGTTTCTAACTGCAGTTTGGCCGGATCGCACGGCAGCCCTAACTGCCGTTTGAATTTGGCACCGGAATCCCACGTGTGGGCAAACCAGGATCTTGGCACATGCACAGGACCTGAAGAGCAGTGGCCCTGAACTTGACCCCGGACTTCAACATTGTTGAAGAGGAAAATGTTCTCCAGCACACTGCTGCACCCAAGCCCATTTGTAAAGCTAAAAATTCCCTTGCTTTACAAATGACCCAGCACCAGGATCTCCAAATATGGACATGGGAGGGATTGGGGTGTTGAATTTTGGGCGCAAATCCTGCCTCTTGGGGACTGGCAAGCATAAAAGCTCTAAGGTCCCCTGGGGCAGGGAGCGTGTGGTCTTTCAGCTGCTAGGCCCCAAGTTGCTCCTTGTTTTCGTAAACAATAAATTTCCACTTTGTTTCCCTTGTAACTGGTGGTGTGGCGCCCATCTTATTTCAATTTGCTAATAGGACAGGACAAGAACCCTCATTGGGTTAAAATACTACCAAAAACATTACCAAACTCCCATTTGGAAAATTAGATTGGGATTTTTTTTTTTTTTTTTTTTTTGTACTTTAGAAGAAGGTTTACAGAGCAAACTAAAAAACAAACTAGCTTCTCATTAAACAATACACATATTGTTTTGTGACACTGGTTGCCAACCCCACATGTTAACACTCCCCACTTCTCAACCTTGGTTTCCTATTAACAGCTTTCCTGTCCCCTTTTGCCTTCTTGTCCTTGCCCCTGGGCTGGTGTACCCCATCTTGTTTTGTTTTATGGGCCTGTCTTATCTTTGGCTGAAGGGTGAACCCTAGGAGTGACTTCATTACTGAGCTAAACGGGTGTCCAGGAGCCATACTCTTGGGGTTTCTCCAGTCTGTCAGAGCAGTAATTCTGGTCTTTTTTTTTTTTTTTTCTGAGCTAGAATTTTGTTCCACATTTTTCTCTAGCTCTGTCCAGGACCCTCTATTGTGATCCCCATCAGAGCAGTCGGTGGGTGGTAGCCAGGGCACCATCCAGTTGTGCTTGTGCTGGACTCAGTCTGGTGGAGGCTGTGGTAGTTGTGGTCCATTAGCATTTCTTTTAGTTAAATTAAAATGTCTTAATTGCCAAGGGAATGGGAGCCCTTTTATTTCTATTTTTGTTTTAATAGATTGTACATTGCAGTTATTTCTGCAGGTTTCTTGAATTTCCTGCAGTTTTTGTTTCATGAATTTCAATGCTAAGTTCTTTGGTGCGTGAGTATATAAAATTTAATATGGTTTATAGCTTTGTCAAATGTTCACCTTTATCCTGTTTAACATCCTTTACCTTAAAATCAAGCTGCTCTGATATTAATATCATGAACCTTTGTTTTAAAAATTGGCAGTTTTATCCCTCAAAAGGAGACATGTATAGACTAGTGCTTAAATATATAATAGTAATAACCAACACTTAGTTGGCACTTACTATGTCCCAGGCCCCTTCCTAAGCACGGCATTGAATCATTTAATTCTTACAACCTCTGATGTAAATACTACTAATTATTATCCTTATTTTATAAGGATAATAGAAGAAACAGGTTAAATAACTTGTCCAAGATAATATATCTACATCAGCTAGGCAAACTCCCACCTTTGTGAAAGTTTTTATTCTGATTCCATAAGGCAGCTTTACCGTTCACAAAAAAGAACAAAAAATCTTGGGATTAAAAGGATACACACAGAATGGTGCTGAGAGGTTGAATGGCTGACCTCCAAGTCCTCATGAACAAGCCCCCCCTTAACAGGTGAAGATAACTGAGGCCCCCTCAGAGGAGGAACCTGCCTGAGCCACAAGGTAAATGGTATTAATGCCATTTCCAGTCCAATGTATTTCATTATTATATAATCTTATATTTCCATTATACAATACTGCATTATTCCGTCAGTAGTAAGAATTCTTAATCTCCACCAAACCTATTCTAAATACTTGAAATTAATTCTAACAAGTAAAATTCAGTAAGTCAGTTTTCAACTATTTCACATCCTCAAAGCCCTGCTCCTCCGTGAATTCTTCCTGGACTATAATTTATTTATTTTCAATATATTTGTCCTATTTATTGAGCATCTGACAACCAGGACAGATAAGGTACATATCTTCTTGAAGATTACATTGTAATGGGAAAGAGAGACAAAATTACATTATAATGGGAGAGACAGTAAATGAGTAACTATAGATTGTGGTAAATGTGGAAATACTCAGGGTACAGACCAAGGGAGAAGAGAGGGCAGGGTGCTACTTCTCATAGGACAGACAGGACAGGCCTCTCTGAGGTAACAAGCTGAAACCTAAAGATGAGGAGCTATCCGTGCTAAGATCCAAGGGGAAGAGCAGGCCAGACAGAGCATTAAGTGCCAACACGACCCTGAGGCAGGATTCTGCCTTATCCAAGGAACTCAAAAGATTGGATGAGTCAGAGTGTGGACAGACAGGTGGATTATGCCTGCCTTTTTGCCCAGTTTAAAGACTTTATTGCTTGAAAGTTTTTAAATAGGAAAAAGATGAGATCTGACTTACATTTTTAAAAGATCACCCTGGCTGCTCCACGAAAATAGATTAAAGAAAGTGGATGGAAATGCTTCACAGTGGAAGCAGGCAGTCCAGGTAGGCGTCAGGTCTTGTCAGTGCTGCTCAAAGCAAAGTCAGCAAACCAGTGGCTGCCAACTGTTTTTTGTTACCAATGTTCGAAAAGATAATTACAGAAATCTAAGATTAAATGTGTGGAAACTTTTGTAGCCATTTGACATTGCTGCAACATCCGTGCTTTCCATCTCCCGGACAGATTATAAACAGGTTCAGTGTTGTCTAACTAGCATAGTTAGTTGTGGCAAACATTTATAAAAGCATCTGTCTGTAATCATAAAGAGGCTGTTCTTCCACCACAGATAGTTTGAGAAGCACTGGTCTCAGTGATGAATAGTGGAGCTCAGACTAAGATGGTGGCAGTGGAGATAGAAAGGACAGTTTCAAGATACATGGGAGTAGAACCGATAGGATCTGCTGATGAACTGGATATGAGCAGCAAGAGAAAGGCTGGAGCAAGGTTTCTGGCTTGAACAACTGGACAGATGTAAGAAGAGAAGACACAGGAAGAAGTGACTTAGAGGAAGAAATATCAAGAATTCCTTTTTGGAAACAGAAAATAACAAATGTTGGAGAGGCCGAAGGGAGATTGGAACCCCATATGCACTGCTGGTGGGAATGCAAAATGGTACAACCATTTTGGAAAATGACATGGCACTTCCTTCAAAAGCTGGAAAGAGAAATATCATATGATCCAGCAATCCCATTCCTAGAAACATAACCTAGAGAAATAAGAGCCATCATATGAATAAACATATGCACACCCATGTTCACTGCAGCACTGTTCACAATAGCAAAAAGATGGAATCAACGTAGGTGCCCATCAACAGATCAATGAATGGATAAACAAACTACGGTACATAGACACGATGGAATACTACATACACAATGATAAAAACCGATTCTGAGAAGCATCTCACAACATGGATTAATCTGGAGGGCATTACGCAGAGTGAAATAAATCAATCACAAAAGAACAAATATTGTATGACACCACTACTATAAAAACTCATGAAAAGATTTACACAGAAAAAGAAATAATCTTTGATGGTGACAAGGGAGGGAAGGGATAGGGATGGAAAAAAGCTAAATAGACAATAGATAAGTGATAGTTTAGGTGAAGGGTAAGACAGTACAGAGTACTGGGGAAGCCAGCACAACTTGACGAAGGCAAGGTTATGGAAGCTCCATGGACACATCCAAACTTCCTGAAGGACCAATTACTAGGCTGAAGGCTGTGGGGACCATGGGTCTCAGGGAACATCTAGCTCAATTGGCATAACAGAGTTTATAAAGAAAATGTTCTACATCCTACTTGGTGAGTAGCATTTGGGGTCTTAAAAGCTTGTGAGCAGCCATCTAAGATACTCCACTGGTCTCACCCCATCTGGAGCAAGGGAGAATGAAGAAAGCCAAAGACACAAGGGAAAGATTAATCCAAATGACTAATGGACCACAAGTACTACAGCCTCTACCAGACTGAATCCAGCACAACTAGATGGTGCCCGGCTAGCACCACAGACTGCTCTGACAGGATCCACAATAGACGGTCCAAGACAAAGCTGGAAAAAAAATGCAGAATAAAATTCCAACTCACAAAAAAAAAAAAGACCAGAGTTATTGGTCTGACAGAGACTCGAGAAACCCGAAGAGTATAGCCCCTGGACACACTTTATAGCTTAGTAATGAAGTCACTCCTGAGGTTCACCCTTCAGCCAAGGATTAGATAGGCCCCTAAAATAAAACAAGACTAAATGGGCACACCAGCCCAGGGGCAAGGATGAGAAGGCAGGAGGAGACAGGAAAGCTGGTTATGGTAAACCCAAGGTTGAGGAGAAGGGGAGTGTTGACATATCGTGGGGTTGGCAACCAATTTCGCAAAACAATATGTGTACTGATTGTTTAATGAGAAGCTAGCTTGTTCTGTAAACCTTCATCTAAAGTACAATTAAAAACAAAAACAAACAAAAAAAAGAACTCCTTTTTGGACTACGGCAAGCTACAGCTGCTAACCAAAAAAGGTCGGCAGTTCAAATCCATGAGCCACTCCTTACAAACCCTATGGAGCAGTTCTACTCTCTCCTGTAGGGTTCCTATGAGTCAGAATCGACTCCACGGCAACAGGTTTGTTTTTTTTGGTTATGTGACATCCAAGCAGTGATGACAAGTAAGTGGCTGGATATTGGAGATTAGAGCTAGAGAAAAGACTAAGACTAGAGATAAAAAATGTCATAGTTATTACCATATAATTGACCTTTAAAGCCATGGGGAAGTGTAGCTAGAGAAGAGAGCCCAGGATGAGTCCAAGTAGGTATTTAGAGGTTGGAAAAGGAAGAGGAAAAGGAAAAGGAAGCAGCAAAGGATGGCCAGTGAGAGAAGAGAACGTGGAGAGTTGGAAGTGGAGGCAGGAGACTGCTCCTGGAGGGAGGGTGCTGCTGAGAAACAGACCATAATGAGGACAAAGTGTACATCATATTTAGCAGCAAAGAGGCCTTCTGAAGAGCAATTTCACAGTGTGTGGGCAAAGGGGTAAAAGGAAGTTAGAAAATAGAGACAATAGCCCAAATCTCTACTTTCTGCATTCCCATACTTCACCCCTCTTCAGCACACCCACCTTTCTGCCTTATTTACATGACGGTTACTGGTTGACCATCTGTCCCCACGACTAAGCTGTAAGCTCCATAAAGACACTATGCCTTACTCCTTTTTAAAAATCTCCCTCTACCCTCCAGCCACTAGCTTAGTACAACATATCTGTTGAGCTGAATTGAGCTCACTTTGCTCAATTTTGCTAAAAATACTTAAGAGGTTGATACAAATATATAATGCCTATTAATAAATGTTATTTTAATCATGAAATTACATATATATAAGTGGCCTAGCACAATCATAAATCATTCCATAGTCAACTATTCCTGGTAGACATTCTAAAAAGCAATAAACCCCCAGTACAAGAAATTATCCTGTAAAAGCAATCCACTAACTCCAGTATACCAAAGATGTGTCTGTACATCCCATAAACCAAAAACACTTTAGATCTGGTGAATGTAGTGAATGAATTTTGTTCAGTTAAAAAATGGAAAAGTCATTCAGGAAGCAACATTTCAAGTAAAGACAACTTGGTTCCAATAGGAATTACCTCCTTATAGTCTCCATTTCGGTTTAGTCTATAACCCTCAGGAGTGTGAAGCTGAACGGTTGTGTTATTGATCACTTCTATGCAACACTCTTGATCAGGAAAGCTCAGTGGGCGCACCCTACAGTATACCTGAAAAGACAGGAAGGTACTTAAAGAATGAAGGCTGACTTCTGCCTTCTGATTTTTCATTTAAGCTGCCCATCCATTCACTCGACATTTGTTCTCCCAATTAAGACAGCTATGAAAACTCAAATCCACTACTCAAGATTGTCAAATGCAAACAGATACATTAGATATGACAGATTTAAAATGCACATAAAATTTGATAACAAAAGCATCAAATTACACAGCTTCTCTTCAGTATTATATTGTGTACAAATAATAAAGTTATTACTAATAACATAAGAGTCACTCTAAAAACCAACAAGCTATCACACAATGAGAATTATTTTAAAAGCTGTTAGAATTCTTCAGAACTGGATGCCAGCTAAAACTTGCCAGCGTAACCTAACACTTAATGCACCAATAAGTAAGTGCAAGATTTGAAATCTGTGGTCGCCTTGATCAGTGATCGGGCTGAGGAAGACTTACTCAGCTGCGTGTAAAGCATTGGTTCTCTCAGTTCCAATCCAGAGACAACCTCCAATGCCAGTGAGGGGTAGATTTAAAATACCTCAGACAGACTCCTCAGCAAACCAGCCCTCTTTTATTTGCCATTTGCTTTTAAAAGCAAGTTCCCAAGCCTGAAACTAGTGAAGTACTTGCTATTATGAGCAGGCAATACACTGAATTAAGCTATTCTAAGTCTTTATGAAATTTGGTCCAAGAAGCATGGAGTCTGGGCTTTCCTTATGAAGCCTTCCATCAGTTATTGTACGTAACACTAAAGATGGGAGACGTTCACCCAGGCAGAAAGATCCCCCCTATGGCAGGGCGCATGAACCAGGTTGAACAATATTTGTAATTATCTAATTCCTCAAATTATAATTATAGGAGGCATGCAATTGACAACTGAAGATTCCGTTTTATTGGACTAATGAATCTTACACAGAAACAAAATTTCACAGCTAGAACCCGCCTTACGCAATTTAACAATCTTTAAGCTAGCTAAATGTTTTTTGACTCCACTTCCATCTCTCTTCTCTCAGTCCTTCCCAAGTGTACCCCAGACAGAAAAGAACTGAAGAGAAAATACACACATAAATCCACAAAGCAACCTTACCCCAACTGGGTCTTTGAGATTCGTCTGGGATCCTTTCTTCACAAGAGGTTTCCTGGGTGTCTTAGTCCTCCTGATGGATCACAGATTAAAAAAAGTTTCAGTTCAACACTGACATACAAAAACCTCATCTTTAGTTTATACAAATACGACCTTCCTAGGGTTTATAAAATTATTCTGTAGCAGTTCCAAAACACTGTTCCCCCAAATACCATGAATAATAATAATAATAAATTCATGAGTAGGAGGGTGTTTGTGGCATGAGAAATCCAAAAATAATTAAAATTGGCTTAAAATACAGTTTTGGTACTTACTCTTTGATTAGTTCTATATTTCAAACAGCTTGCATACTTTGTTGAGCAACAGTTTTAGAGGTACTACAAATTTGAAAAATCTACGGTAATTGACCACACTTATGTGAGCATAAGGACACACTGCGCCAACAGCCATTGGCAAGGCAGAATGACAAGCAATTAACTTCAAAAAATTATAAAAATGCGGATAGAGAAATTCATTCTTTCATCAAGATTTATATCTCTACTTTCAAGGAACAACTGGTCATTGAATTCTCAAAACTATCACCCTTTATGACCAAACTGTGGTCCCAAACTGCAAATTTCTTGCTCTTAGAACTTGCATTAAAAAAAAAAGTGCCATAGGGACGATAGAAAAAAAGATTAATTGGATGTATTTCTCCATTTCTCTAGCATGCCAATTTTCCCCACGTTTATCTATCAGCTAGATGAAAATTTAACACCGAAATTAACTAAAATTTATGGACTTGGATTGTAGATTATTAAAAGATTTTTCTCAACATTTTCCCAGATGAAATGGAAGCAAACTAGAGTTATTATGAGCAAAATATTGTGGTAGGCTTATTTAAACTAAACATTTGATTTTGCTTTTTAAGATCTTGGCTTTGGTCTCTAAATAAAACAAGTTGCCTTCTGCAAACAGCTGGCTAAATGATGATTATAAACTCAACCCTCTTCCTTGCCCAAGTACTTCTTTAGGCAGTATCGTCAAGGAATTAAGTTTTCTAAAAATATTCTGTCACCTACTCAGTGAAGAATGTGGGCGTGGGTGTTTGTGTATGGGGGCGGGGGTTGTCTGCCGCCAAAAAGAGAGCAAAAGCAACTGGCCTCAGTCTAAGGTGCGGGTCCCGGCCTCACGGCCACGGTGCTAGGCTGCGAACAGCACGCAGTGCCCACGAAGGCCAGGGCTCTCTAGGGGCTGAGACCACCCAACCGGCCCCCGACTCCCGGAACACAACGCTCAGCTCGACGGTCGCCGGCAGACTCGCACTAACTGTGCACAAAGCGATCTGAAAGGGTGGGCACTAAGGAAGGAGAAATCCCCAAACCAAACCCGTTGCGGTCGAGTCGGTTCCGACTCATAGCGACCCTGTAGGACAGAGCAGAACCGCCTCAAAGGGTTTCCAAGGAGCACCCGGTGGATTC
Organism: Elephas maximus indicus; assembly: GCF_024166365.1. Lineage (NCBI taxonomy): Eukaryota > Metazoa > Chordata > Mammalia > Proboscidea > Elephantidae > Elephas > Elephas maximus. The sequence goes on along the minus strand of NC_064831.1, from coordinate 59,608,895 downwards.
GAACTGCCGACCTCTTGGTTAGCAGCTGAGCTCTTAACCACTGCGCCACCCGGGCTCCATAGAAGGAGAAAAGGAACCTGAAAAAGGGTTGAGGGAGGCGGTTGCGAAGCCAGGTGGATGGCAAGTGGCTAAGGGGAACCGGAGTCACAGCCCAGAAGCCCCTGACTTCGGGCCGACCTTTCCGGGCCGCTGGAGGCCAGGGCGGGGCAGTGGGCGCCCGGCTCGGTTAAGGTGGGAGCCGGGGGGCGCCGAGGACCCGGCTCCGCGCCTGGCCCACACCCTGAGCGGCCCCACGTGGAGGCTCCCACTTTGGGGGTCGCGGACCCCGCCGCGGCGAGTGGGGACGCCGGCCCCTCACGCCCTCCCGGCCCCGGGCGCCCGCCCAGACCGCCCGCCCTCCCTGCTCCCCGGCCCCTACTCACGCCGGCTTCATGGCAGCAGGCTCCGTCCGGCCCCAACGCGCGCGCGGGTCGCCGGGCTCGATCGGGCGGGCTGGCGAAGACGGCGGGACGCGGGCCGAGCCGCGGGAATGAAGGGCCGGGTCAGTCGCGTCGCTCCGTCAGGCCCGTAAAGCCCAGGTAGGCTCGCGCCCGGCGCATTTCAAACGGGCCAATCAGCGCCCGGCCTCTGGTAAGGGGCGGGGCCTCCGAAGACCAGCAGCTCTGCCGGAAGTGGCGCTCGTTGCCTAGGCGACCGACGCTGAAGGGTGGAGAGGCGTCAGGGTTTCAGGGCTGGAGGGCTGGAGGAGAAACCTTAGATGTTAGGAAATCCAGCCGCTTCCATTTCCCGATGAGGAACCGAACAATTACTTTTCTACAGGAGAAGTCCAATGACAGGCCAATTCCGGGGTTGATTAGGAGATCAGCACCGCCGTTCCGGCCCAGGCGCGTCCTATTCTCGTGCTGTGCCCTCCTCAGTCTGAGGCCGCACTGCCTTCCAGGTCACCACAGCATCTTGGCTTCCTTTCTCTAATTCGCCCCCGGTTCTTCTTCTCTGGTTTCTCCAACTCTTTCCTATATATACATTATTTTATGAAATTCTGTATCGTATTTATGTGTATGCCCTGGGCATAAAGATGGGGGAAAAAATGGCTTCCTGCCCTTGAGCAACCTGCAGAGCCTGCTCTTTTCATAGATGAACTGACCCCATTTTCAACCTTTGTCCCTAAACTGCTGACTATCAAATACGCGCCCACATGTGTGCTGTCTTGGAACTCTAGTCGCTTCTCTTCAACTTCCTACAAGAACACTGCGCTCGTAAGGATATTAGTCTACCAGCTCCTCTCCAGCCGACTGTGACTCATGGCACTCCATGTGTGTCAGAAGGACTGAGTTCCACAGGATTTTCAATGGCAGATTTTTCAGTACATCGCCAAGCTTTTCTTTCTAGGGGCCTCTGGTGAAATAGAACCTCATACCTTCTGGGTAGCAGCTGAGAGCGTTAACCGTTTGGGGACATCACTGGTAAAGAGAAAAACAAAACCCGTTGCCACGGAGTCGATTCAGACTCATAGCGACCCTATAGGACAGAGTAGAACTACCCCATTGGCTTTCCACGGAGAGGCTGGTGGATTCAACCTGCAGACCTTCTGGTTAGCAGCCAAGCTCTTAACCACTGCGCCACCAGCGCTCCTCTGATAAAGATAGACGTAATTTAATATCCTTGGCCCCTCTTGTTGGACATTGAGGTGGTTCTGCTCTTTGCTATTACAAACATCTCTACAGCGAATAAGCTTGTAAATACATGATTTTATACAAGTAAATCTGTAGTGGAAATTCTTAGAAGCAGAATTGCTGAGTCAAAGAGCATATGTTTGTGCAGTGTTTCAAAGATATTGCCAAATTGTCCTCCATAAGGGTTGTCCAAAATGTACACTCCCACCAGCCATGTATGAGACTGCCTGCTTTTCCACAATTGTCAGACAACAAAGTGTTATCAAACTTTTCAGTAGATGTTAATCCCTAATATGTGAAAAAAATCACATTGGGGTTTAAATTTTCAATTCTCTTATGAGTTTGGGTGTCTAGTCATATGTTTGAGAGCAATTATGTTTTCTTCTCTGTGAACTGTATTTCTGCCCTTTCCCCCATTGTTCCACTGGGTTGTTTTGTTGTCCCGTTTTTTGTTGTTGTTCTGATTTGTAAAAGTTCTTCTTTGATCAAGGAAATTTGTCCTCATCCAAAATATGAGTTCAAATATTTTTCTAAGTCATATTTTGGTTTTTATTTTAATTTGGTTATGTTTTGTGACAGCTTAGAAAAAATGTTAGGGTAGCCAAATTTATCGGTCTTTTATTTTATGGCTTGGTTTTTGTGTCAGACAAGGAAAAGCCTTTCCCACTCCAAGATTATTATTTTTTTAATCTTCCATATTTTTCCCCAGTACTTTCATTGCTTTGTTTTTTATGTTTAAGTCTTTGTCCATTAGGAATTTATTTGTTGTCAGATGAGAGGGTGGGATCTGTATCATTTAGGAATTGGGCTTGACTGCTGGTTGTTATTACCTGCCGTCAAGCTGGCCCCCATTTCATGGCAAACCCTACGCGCAACAGAACAAAACACTGCCCAGGAGGCCTGTGCCATCCCCACAATCACTTGCAGATAGAACCTTTGTGACCCACAGGGTTTTTATTGGCTGGTTTTCAGAAGTAGATTGCCAAGCCTTTCTTCCTGGTCTGTCTTAGTCTGGAAGCTGCACTGAAACCTGTTCAGCAGCATAGTAACGCACCAGTCCCCACTAACAGGTGGTGGTGGCTGCACGTGAAGTAAAACTGGCCAAGAATTCTACCCCTAAACGAGTGCCCTCTGGCTGCTAATGAGTCACCTCCTAGTGGCTCCTTAGCCTGGCTTCTACTCACCAATATCACCACCTCTTTGATGCTAAATCTAATTGCTCCCTACCCTTATCTTACCTGACCTCTGAACACCACTAAAAGAGTGCCCATTCCTTTCTTCCCACGCCCTTGTTTTTTTCTCCTAGCTCTCTACCTCTCTTTCCCAGCCTCATTTGTGATTTTTCCCCCCTCACTTAAATGTTGTAGCTCAGGGCTTTGACCTGGTCACTAGCCATGGCCTGTCCCCAGGCAATTTCAGCCACTCCCATGGCTTCACATACCATTCACATTTGCTCTTCTGAGCTCCAGACCCATATATCCAACTGCCTTCTAGATGTTCCACTTGCCTGGCCCACAGGCACCTCAGATCTATCACATCCTAGTATCTTCCCCCGAAGAGACTAGGCTTCAGTGGATGGCATCACCATTCACCTGTTCAAACCAGAGTCTAAGGTACCATCTTAGATGTATCTTTTGTCTCTCCTGCTTTAACATTCAATGAGCAAATCCTGCCAATTCAACCTGCTAAGTAGCCTCCAGACATCTCCACTTAGCTGCATCCCCTTGGCCACTACTATCTCTGGCACAGATGCCTACAACACTGTTTTAACAGGCCTCCCAGATGCCACCCTCCAATCCATTCTCAATTTTGCAGCCAGCAGACCTCTAAATCACAACTATAATCATGTCGCTCCCCTGCATGAAACCCTGCAGTGGCTGCCCATCGCTCCAGACTCTCCACAGTGTTCTGTAGTCCTTCCTCTCCGGGCCCACCTGGCCCCTGCACCCCTCCAGCTGTGTTAACTACAGTGCCCCAGACACACTGGGCTCACACAGCCTTTCCCCTGCTGCCATACTCTCCTCTCTGCCTTCCTCTGACAATGCCTCTTTATCCTCAGTTCTCAGCAGATCCTTTGCCAGACCACCCTGCTCTGGGTGCTGGACCCCTGTTGTACGCCTAGGACCTCTGCTGTATGCCCCAGCCCCCTGCCTCCCCAAGTCACTGCACTCATTGATTTACTTCAGAGGTCATATCCCGATGTGCAACTTCAAAAAACCAAACTCACTGCCATGGAATCAACTCCAGCTCATTGCGACCCTGTAGGACAGGGCAGAACTGCACCATAGGGTTTCCAAGGCTGTAAATCTTTACAGAACCAGACTGCCACATCTTTCTCCCATGGAGAGGCTGGTGGGTTTGAACTGCCGGCCTTTTGGTTAGCAGCCGAGTGCTTGACTACTGAGCCACCAGGGCTCCTCATAGCGACCCTATAGGACAGGGTAGAGCTGCCCCATAGGGTTTTCAAGGAGCAGCTGGTGTATTCGAACTGCCAACCTTTTGGTTAGTAGCCTGGCTCCTAACCATTGTACCACCAGGGCTTCAATTTGCAGTAAGTATTTACTTATTCCTGTTCTCTCTCCTCTGTAGGATTGTAAGCTCCACAGACCAGGCCTGTTTGTTGACCAGCTTATCCCTACGGCCTCACTATATGTCACTGTTACATCCCCAGTGCCTAGCAGTATAGTTGCTCCGTAAACGTATTGAAGGAATGAGTGAATTCATCCCTTCCCTTCAGAGCACAGCCCAGTCGAGGACCCGATTACATTGCACCGACCCCAGCTTGTCTTCAGGACCATTTGTTCTTCCTCCCTGGCTTCTACCCAGTGGCCATGACGAGCTGCCTTCTAGTCACTTCTGGCTGTGGCGCCCCATGTGCGGTGGAGCAGAACTGTGCTCCGCGGGGGTCGACGGCTGGTTTTCAGACGTAGATCACCAGGACTTCCTTCGGAGGTGCCCCTGGGTAGACTTGAACACCCAGCCCTTCAGTTAGCAGTTGAGCACATTGACGTTTTGTATCACCTAGGGACTCCCCCTCATTTCCACCCATGTTAAAACTCTTAATTTTCTTAACCCATGCCCCATTGCTGTCGAGTCTATTTGGTTTGGAATTTTCTTAAAAATCCTAATTTTATTATATCACTTCTCTGTTCAAAAATGGTCAAGGGCTCCTCACAAACAGGTAAAGAATTTATATTTTCCCCAAACGAGTTAGCGATCCAAGCCGGGGATGAGGGCAGAAGAGGTGTGGGGAAAATACTGGAAGGTTGTTTTTAGTCAGGTGTATTGAGGTATAATTTACAATAGAGGGAAATGTAACCTTTTTAGGTGTTCAATGTGTTTTGACAAATGTATACTGTCCTATAATCACCACCACAATTAAATGTATGTTTTCATCACCCCAAAAAGTTTCTGTGTTCTGCCCCTTTGTAGTCAGTCATGCCTCCCTAACCCCAACCTTGGAAAACACTTATCTATTTTCCTTCCATATGGTTTTGCTTTTTCCAGAATGTCTCTTCTTTTACTCAGCAATCTCTGCTTTTGAGATTCGTCCATGTTGTCGCATGTTGTTATTGTTAGGCGCCGTCGAGTCGATTCCAACTCATAGCCATCCCATGTACAACAGAAGGAAGTACTGCCCAGTCCTGCGCCATCCTCACAACTGTTGCTCTGCTTGAGCCCATTGTTGCAGCCACTGTGTCAGTCCATCTCATTGAGGGTCTTCTTCTTTTTCACTGACCCTCCACTTTACTGAGCATGATGTCCTTCTCCAGGGACTGGCCCCTCCTGATAACACGTCCAAAGTACATGAGATGAAGTCTCACCGTCCTTTCTTCCAAGGAGCGTTCTGGCTGTACTTCTTTCAAGACAGATTTGTTCAGTCTTCCGGCAGTCCATGGCATATTCAGTGCTCTTCACCAACACTATTATTAAAAGGCCTCAATTCTTCTTCCGTCTTCCTTATTCATTGTCCAGCTTTGGCATGCATATGAGATGATTAAAAATACCATGGCTTGGGTCAGGCCTACCTTAGTCCTCAGGGTGACATCTTTACTTTGCAACGCTTTAAAGAGGTCTGTTGTAGCAGATTTGCCCAATGCAATCTGTCATCTGATTTCTTGACTGCTGCTTGCATGGGCGTTGTCTTCTTAGTCATCTAGTGCTGCTATAATAGAAATACCACAAACGGATATCTTTAACAAAGAGAAATTTTTTCTCTCACAGTCAAGTAGGCTACAAATCCAAATTCAGGGCTTCAGTTCCAGGGAAATGCTTTTTCTCTGTGTCGGCTCTGGAGGAAGGTCCTTGTCATCAATCTTCCCCTGGTCAAGGAGCTTCTCAGCACAGAGACTCTGAATCCAATGAACATGCTGTGCTCCTAGTGCTGCTTTCTTTATGTTACAAGGTCGCCATGTCTCTCTGCTCTCTTCTCTACTTTATATCTCAAAAGAGATTGCCTTAAGACACTGTCTAATCTTATAGATCTCATCAATATAACTGCGATTAATCCATCTCATTACATCATAGCGATAGGATTTACAACACATAGGGAAATCACATCAGATAACAGAACGGTAGACAATCATACAACACTGGGAATCATGACCTAGCCAAATTGACAGATATTTTGGGGGGACACAATTCAATCCATGACATTCTACCCTTTGGCCCCCCAAAACTTATGTTCTTGCCACATGTAAAACATATTCACCCCATTATATCATGGCAAAATCTTAATCAACTCCAAGTCCGAAATTCAAAAATTCTTCTTCATCTGTGAAATCTGGAATACAAATTACCTGCTTCCAAAGTACAAAGGCAGAACTAGCACAAGCTAGACATTTCCTTTACAAATGGGAGAAATTAGAGAGAAAGAAGGCACAACAGGCACCAAGCAAGTTGTTGTTAGGTGCCATCGAGTCAGTTCTGAGACATAGCACACTATGCACAACCGAACGAAACACTGACCAGTCCTGCGCCGTCCTCACAATTGTTGTTATGCTTGAGCCCATTGTTGCAGCCACTGTATCAATCCATCTCTTTAAGGGTCTTCCTCTATTTCAATGACCCTCTACTTTTACCGAGTATGATGTCCTTCTCCAGGAACTGATCCCTTCTGGTAACATGTCCGAAGTATGTGAGATGTAGTCTCGCCAACTTTGCTTTTAAGGAGCATTCTGGTTGTCCTTCTTCCAAGACAGATTTGCTCATTCTCTTGGCAGTCCATGGTATATTCAATATCCTTCACCAATGCCACAATTCAAAGGCGCCAGTTCTTCTTCAATCTTCCTTATTCATTGTCCAGCTTTCACACGCATATGAGGCGACTGAAAGCACCAAGGCTTGGGTCAGGCCCACTGCCATGGATTGAATTATGTCCCCCCAAAAATGTGTGTATCAACCTGGTTAGGTCGTGTACGGTTGTCCTCCATTTTGTGATTGTAATTTTATGCTGGGAGGATTAGGGTGGGGTTGTAACACCACTCTTACTCAGGTCACCTCCCTGATCCAAAGTAAAGGCAGTTTTCTTGGGGTGTGGCCTGCACCACCTTTTATCTCTCAAGAAATAAAAGGAAAGGGAAGCAAGCAGAGAGTTGGGGACCTCATACCACCAAGAAAGCTGCACCAGGAGCAGACTGCGTCCTTTGGACATCAGATCCCCCCTCCTGAGAAGCTCCTCAGCCAGGGGAAGATTGAGGACAAGGACCTTGCTCCAGAGCTGACAGAGACTGAAAGCCTTCCCCTGGAGCCGGTGCTCTAAATTTGGACTTGTAACCTACTAGACTGTGAGAAAATAAATTTGTTTTTGTTAAAGCCATCCACTTGTGGCATTTCTGTTATAGGAGCACTAGATGACTAAGACACTCACCTTAGTCCTCAGGGTGACATCTTTGCTTTTCAACACTTTAAACAGGTCTTTTGCCATCTATTTGCCCAATGCAACATGTCTTTTTATTTCTTGACTGCTGCTTCTGTGGGTATTGATTGTGGACCAAAGTAAAATGAAATCCTAGACAACCACAACCTTTTCTCCATTTATCTTGATATTGCTTATTGGTCCAACTGTGAGGATTTTAGTTTTCTTTATGTTGAGGTGCAATCCATACTGAAGGCTGTGATCTCTGATCTTCAGCAGTAAGTGCTTCAAGTCCTCTTCACTTCCAGCAGGCAAGGTTGTGTCACCTGCATAGTGCAGATCCTGGTGCCGAATTCTTCTTCATATAATTCAGCTTCTCAGATCATTTGCTCAGCACACAGATTGAATAAACATGATGAAAGGATGCAACCCTGACACGCACCTTTACTGACTTTAAACCGTGCATGTTGCTGCGTATGTAAATAATTCCCTGCCTTTCTACTGCTGAATACAGTTCCTAGCTACTGTGTGGGTGCCCCACAGTGCATTCATTTGCTAGTTGACATTTGTTGCTTCTGCTTTTTGGTGATTATGAAGAAAACTGGTATGAATATTTGCATAGAGGTCTTTGTGTGTGGACGCGTGATTTTATTTCTCTTGGGTGAGGTTGCCGATCTCGTGGTAAGGGTATACGTCTAGGAGAAGCTGCCACTTGTGACTAGGAGGACGTTATGTGAATCACCGAAGAAGAGCTGACACTACGCAGATTTGAAACCCTGAATTAACCCAAACATCCAGATGAGCAAGTCCAGCTGTGGGGGTTTAATAGCTGCCACTGATGAGAAACTGCTGAAGCCAAGCGTTTGAGGAAAAGTGGTGAGGTGGGGACAGGACTGCCTGGGAGTCAGGGCACACCCAACACCCCCACCTCCCCCCCACCCCACCCCCAGCCCTGCTGTTTGCTCCGTGGCCTGGGAAACTGTTTACATTCCAGGCCATGTGACTGTCTCCAGTTACCACCTGTAAGATGAATGTTGTAGTTAGGTGTCATAGAGTTGATTTTCAACCCATAGTGACCCTATGTGACAGAGTAGAAGCGCCCCGTAGGGTTTTTCTTGGCTGTAATCTTTACGGGAGCAGGTCACCAGGTCTTTCTCCCGCAGAGCCACTGGGTGGGTGGTTGGATGTTAATTAACGTGTTATATACTCAAAAACGTATAGCAGTGAGGATAGCAAGACATTGTCTCACATACTTTGGATATGTTATCAGAAGGGACCAGTCTCTGGAGAAGGACCTCATGCTTGGTAAAGTAGAGGGTCAGTGAAAAAAGATGGAGTCCCTCAATGAGATGGATTGACACAGTGGCTGCAACGATGGGCTTAAAAATAGCAACAATTGTGAGGATGACACAGGAAGGGCCAGTGTTTCATTCTGTTGTACATGGGGTGGATATGAATCATAAAGAAATAAAATGAACAAACTTGGGGGTGCGCTGCTGTAAAATTGGATACATAAGAAACAAATGATCTGACCCATATTTCAAATGAATACCGTACGCCCCCGGGGGTGGGGGGAGGTGCAGAGAGGGGATAACCAACCTAAGTAATTTAGACTATTTAGACAACATGCCCTCAGGCTCAAGACAAAAAGAACTTGAAACAGATATTGAATTCTAATTAGTAGGCTTTTTTGCCCAGGCATGGGTTAGTAATTCTTAAGCAATATTCTCTACATCCCAGGATTAAGTAAAAATGTTGTCAATAATGAGAGCCGGGTTTCCATGTGTGGGAGAAAGTAGTTACAAATACGGAAAATGGGAAGTATAGATGAAACCTGGGACGCTGGATTGCAATTAGAGGTATCAGCGTGAACTCGTGTTCAGAGATAGATACTCGTTGCTGTCGAATCAATTCCGACTCACAGCGGCGTATAAGACAGAACTGTTTCCTAGGCACGGCTGGTGGACTTGAACTGCCACCCTTTTGGTTAGCAGCCATGCTCTTAACCTCTGTGACACCAGGGCTCCAGATAGATAGATATAAGCATGGATGAAGATGTATGTGAATATATATATGCACTCTTAACATATATGTTCGTATGTACATACATGTTGTTGCTGTTAGTTACCATTGAGTTGGCTCCCACTCATGGCAACCCCACATACGACAGAATGCAAAGTTATCTGGTAATGCACTATCTTCAAAATCTTTGGTATGCTCCAGTCCATTGTTGTGGCCACTGTATATTTTGAGTGCTTTCTAACCTAGGGCGTTCATCTTCCAACAATATATTGGACAATATTCTGTGGTGAAATACAGGGTTTTCATTGGCTAATTTTTGGAAGTAGATCACTAGGCCTTTCTTCCAAGTCTGTCTTAGTCTGGAAGTTCCACTGAAATGTGTCCATCATGGGTAACCCTGCTGGTACATGAAATACCGGTGGCATAGCTTTCAGCATCATAGCAACACTTGAGCCACCACAGGACAAAAAACTGAAATAGGTACTTGAGTCCACACTGAGTGACATACATACACACATACACTCTTCCTTACAGTAGAAAGCCAACTCAAACATAGAAGAAATTATGAAATTAGAAAAAATTTGGCAGCCATCATAACCGATTCAGGTAAGAATTATCAATGGATACTAAAACTAGTGGGTGAAAGTTTGAGGAGCAAGGTATTTATACAATCTCAAAGTATCTTCCCACAACTTAATAATTACAAAAAGAATGATGGAAAACCCTGGCAGATACCAAATCAACAAAGCTGACATTGCTAATAATGGAACTAAGTGACGTCACGTACCTCCTGGTATCAGGCACTAAGACACCATCCCTTCCGTGACATTCCTTCCAAAAGTGTAATCTGAACCTAACCGTAAGCATCCCACACATCAAGGAACAGTCTATAAACTAGCTGGTCTATACTTTTCAAGAATGTTAATGTCATGAAGTACAAAGATTCAAAAACTGTTGCAGGTCAAAGGAGACTGTCTTAGTCTCTTGGTGCTGCTATAACAGAAATACCAGTGGGAGGCTTTAACTCAGAAATTTATTTTCTCGCAGTTTAGGAGGCTAGAAGTCCACGTTCAGGCACCTGCTCTGGTGTAAGGCTTTCTCCTTCTGTCAGCTCTGCGGGAAATCCTTACCCCTTCTCAACTTCTGTGCCGTGGTTCCTCGGCGATCTCCATGTGGCACGTACCTTCTCCTCCATTCATGCTTGCTCCTCTGTGCCTAATCTGCTCTTTTTGTATCCCAAAGGTGATTTTGCTTAAGACACACCCTACACTGATATGGTCTCATTAATATAACAAACCCTACTCCCAAATGGGATTACATCCACAAGTATAGGGGTTAAAAACAAAAAACCCAGTGCCGTCGGGTCGATCCCGACTCAGTTAGGAGTTACAATACCTATTTTAAAACCCAATACTGTTGAGTTGATTCCGGCTTATAGCGACCCTATACAACAGAGTAGAACTGCCCCATAGGGTTTCCAAGGAGCAGCTGGTGGATTTGAACTGCCAACGTTTTGGTTAGCAGCCAAACTCTTAACCACTATACCACCAGAGCTCCTTTACATATTTTGGCGGGGGAACAATACAATCCATAAAAAAGACTAATGAGGCCTGAAAAATGAATGCCATACATGATCCTGGTTTTTTTTGTTTGTTTGTTTTTTGCTATGTTGTTGTTGTGTGCCATTGAGTTGACTCCAACTCATAGCGATCCTATAGGACAGAGTATAACTGCCCCCATAAGGTTTCCAAGGCTGTAATCTTTACAGAAGCAGACTGCCATATCTTTCTCTCACACAGCAGCTGGTGGGTTCAAACTGCAGCAGCTGAGCACTTAACCACTGCATCACCAGGGCTCCTTGGCCTACACATATCAGGTATGAAATAAATGTTCATTGACTGATTAACGATGCACACTTGTACAGGAATCCATTTCTCATGGTGAATAAACGTGCTTCCAGTGTGGTAGGTGAAACAGAACCAAATTAAGTGAGAAACAGGAGAACATTATTACAATAAATAAATTTTATTTTTCTCACACGGTTCAAGAAAACCAAACATTAGTGAAACCTAGAAGAGCATCTCTGAGTTTGAAAATGGGTCTTTACCCTTTCATCCATATAGACTGTTGACTAGAAAATCAGAAACCAACATTCAACTAATATAAAGTGTTGTTATACAGTGTTAAGAGGTGTTTAATATTGAAAAGGGTACAATGGCTAAAATGTTTGAAACACAATAGATCCAAATGAAGAGTTTCCCCAACATCTGACACCACCATTCTACTCCACTCTTCCCTCCCCAGAAAGTTTCACAGAACAGCTTCCACAGACACACACACACACACACACAAACACACACACACCCCACTTTGAGAAAGACTGCAGTAGACTAAACAGTTAAATCACTTTGTACTCAAAAGACCCCCAACTTTAAAAAAAGGGGGGCTCAATATTAACAAATTCATTTCTTTGGAAAGAAGATAGAGAGTCTGTAAAAACAGCAATGGAAAATGGAACCCTTCAAAGAATTAAAGGGAGATAATGTTGGCCTGAATGGCCTCATTCAAACACACTCAAGTTTTTTTTTTAATGATAAAGGTATTTAATTATCTTACAAAACATAAAGTTTGAAGGTAGGTGGTTCCAGGGTTGGTTCAGTAGTTCAACAATGTCTTTCACACCAGGCTGTTCCCACTCTTTTGCTTTGCCATCCTCATCAGCTTGGCGTTTTTGGCCTTAGGCTTGTTGTCTCATGGTTGTAATATGGTTGCCTTGTTCCAAGCATCAGATTCTCAAATGGCAGAGTTCAAATACAGTAGCAAGTGGGAGGCCAGGCTGGGAGGAGACCATGTCCGCTGGGATGTTTGCCAGAACAAGTCACATGGCCACACCTAAATGCAAAGTAGGGGGTGGGAGTCGGGGCTGGAGATCCAGCACTTTCCACCAAATAACTCAAGACTATAAAAAAATTTATGGAGGAGATTAAAGTTTGTTGGACAATTAGACGTCTCCGTCACATAATACAATCAGTGGTCTAGTATAGATGCATACAGAAGACACAGCCAGTTAATTCTGCCTTGAAAACCAGTGGGAGATTTCGCAGAGGACACGATCTTTTAGCTGAGTCACCAGGTGAGAAATCCAGAGGAGATGGTGTGCAATGACACAGAGGGGTGGAAGAGCTTGTCAAATTATTGCGCAGTTTGTATTTTCTTTTTTTTTTCAGCTTTAAGTGAAAGTTTACAGCTCAAGTTAGTTTCTTATGCAAAAATTTATACACACATTGTTATGTGACCCTAGTTGCTCTCTCTATAATGCGACAGCACACTCCTCCTTTCCACCCCAGATTTCCCAAAACACACTCAAGTTCTATCATAACTATAATGTCTGGTAAAATCTGAGAGGAGTGTTTCTCAAGCAGGGGAAGGGGCAGTGGCGCATCCCATTAGAGTGTGCCTCCCCTCAAGGGTCCCTTTTGAGACCACGCCATGGGGAGCAATTTTTACCAATGGCAGCGTGGCCATGGCCATCTCCTCTTAGGTGTATTGAGACATTAAAAAAAAATTTTTTTTTGAGAACCACTGCATTAAAAGTCATCTTCCCAGTGAGGTCTTCAAATGACCTTTTTGACTTGGGCAAAAACTCTATCCACATTAGACTTTTGATGCCTATTACTTAATAATGATAATAGATTTGAACTCATTCGCATTTCACTTTAAATGCTTCCAAATCAGTGTACTGTAAACTGTTTTAAAATTTTAACTTGTGACGTTCTCTAAAAGTGTACAATGGGGCTAAAGTTTGCCAGCCTCATAAAAACATTACAGAATGCCTGATTGTTTTATTCTCTTGATTTAACATTTTATTTTCATCATGCAGCATGATGAAAAAGCAACATGAGCAAAGATTAAATCATCTAAATGTCCTTTAAATTAATCATCCATTATCTGTCAACTATTTAGCTAAACTGAGAACGTTATTTTATTACCTAGAAGTGAGAAAATATAATGGTGATTATGTCTTTGGCATTACAGAACAGGGTATTTAAGCTTGGTACATTTTTCACCATTAAACTGAAGTTACAGTAAGATGAAGTAGAAATCCACAGACCCTGGCTGGTGTATAATTCCACTAACAGTGTCAAATCGTTGTCCAAAAAAAAAAAAAAAACAAATTTTGTACTGCAGCTTGCAATTCATATACCCAAATTTACCAGCCCACATAGTTTTATTTTATCAGTCTGCTTTTCCTAGAGGAAGTAAGCAGATAATAAAACTAATGAACTCATATTTCTTGACCACTCTCATCTAATATAAATTGTTACTTCTCCTTGGAGGATTGGATGATGAGCTATTTATAAGGCCATTCCAGGGTCTGGGCTGGTTAATCGTAGAAGCAGTATTCCCAGATATGGGAGTGTTTCTGAGTCAGCACTGTGGGTCCTGCATTGTGACAGAGGGTTCCTAAGTCACTAGCAAGTGCAGATCAGGGGAAGGGGTGATGGGTCTCCATTAAAAATGGTTTGCCTCAGCATTTCTGTCCTCCCTGAAAACACCATGAAATACTGAACTTTAATTGGTAATGCAACAGATGAGAAAATACTTGGTGTTTCAGTACTATTCGCAGAAGAAGGCTTCTGAACATGAAGTGGGGATACAGCCTTGGGTGTTGAGTTGCTGAAACTTAGATGAATCAAAATAAAGCTGATAGGCCCAGTGCCTTCTGGAAGGCACACATTTCTTCACGTCTGGCCCCCCTATATTAAAACCACCAGGGGGACGTGGTCTAGTGTAGATTTCTCTAAGAATCTACATTTCAATCTATTGAAGCAGAGCCTCCTGGTTTGGCCCAGGTATCTGCATCTGTCACAAGTTCACCAGGTGTTTTTTATTCACAGTAAAGCCTGAAAATCACTACATTCGCCCATATCTCTGGCAAGGTCTTTAGCGTTCTCTTCACGTGAGTGCAAAGTTTGGCAGCTTATCTGAAATGCTGAAGCAATACCAAATATATGACACCCTCAGATATAGCACTTCCTTGGTTCCAAGGCGGCAGATGACCATAACAGTGAATATGAATTCAGCCAATCCCCACGGTAACGCATTTTTCCTGCACTGCATAATACTTTACAGCAGCAAACTGGAACCAAGAAACAGTCTAACAGAACATACAACACCCAGCTATTGGCTGTGGACTTCTAAGAAAAAACTTCTAAACTCCAAATCCTTAATAATGTGGGAACTTCCACTTTGAAAGCAGAATGAATTTGGGGGTGGAAAAACGGGGGCCTCTCCTATTTATTCCTTTCACTAGGTAAGGAAGAGAAGAAGACCCCTCCCCAAACCAGGTCTCCTCATTCCAGAATACCTCCCAGCTCAGGACCCCAGTCCCCAGGGCCCCCACTGACACAGGTCTCTCTCTCTCAGGTGCTCCCAGGGACCTGGCCTGCTCATTCTCCCCCCAAAGTAGCCGGCCAGCCACTGCCGAAGCTCTCAGGAGAAACTTTGCAACATGAGCTTGACCCAATGGAGCAAGTTCCATTTTCAAAGACTAATACGAAGCTACAGGGTGGTGTGCTTCATCCAACTGCGTTTCAACAGAATGGAAAAACATGTTTCAAATGAATTTAAAACTTAACACAATATTCATGATTTGCCTTAAGAACTTGTTCGAACCCGTATTCCCCTTTGAAAATCACACACAGAATCAGTGCACATGACATGAACTCACTCACTCACTCACTCACGGGAGCCAAGACACCAATAATTACGGATATTTTAGGCCATTGTACCAAGTACGATGGTTAGGATGTTGCAGTTTAATGGCATCTGGCACAAAAAGCTTATGGTCTGAATCATGTTTCTTTTTTATGTAATTCTGGCTCAGGAATCCGATATAGAGCAGCTGAGAAATAAAGTATGTTGCTGAGGCTGAAGATGATACACAGAAGCATGGCTCCAGTGATCTGGACCAAAGAAAGGGGCCTGGAGGAGGCCAGCAGCCATTCCTTCCTCAGGGTCTTGTCCAGAAGTATGGCTTCCATCTGCATGTGCGTGGCCAGGATCACACACACATGAAACAGCTGATGACTGTGACCTACAGCAAACACACAAAAGGCCAGTAGATCAGCCATAAAAAGGAACAAAGGACTAATACAAGCCACGGCATGTATGCTAAAAACATCATGCTAGGCAAAAGAAGCCAGACGCTGGGTCACATATTGGATGATTCCATTTATATGAACAGGCAAACCCATAGAGACAGAAAGTAGATTGGTGGTTGCCTCCGGCACGGAGTGGGAATGAGAATTAACAGTATATATGGACGGCAGAGGTCTTACTGGGATGGCGAAAATATTCTAAAACTGATTTATGGTGATGGTAGCACGATTTGGTACACTTAAACACTAAAAACAAGAACAAATCACTGACTGAATTGTCTACTTGAAATGGGAGAATTGTATGATATGTAAAACATGTTTCAAAAAAGTTATTTTAAAAATGTAATGTGAGAAAAATAAAAAGGCCATCAGAGCAAGCCAATTTCATTTTTAAAACAACTTAGCCACTGGTCCCATTCTGTAGATGAAAAAGGTAGGCACCATGTTCTGCGAAAGGCTATCCCTAGAGAGCCAGTGCGGATCAGCTCAGATCCCAACTTCAGTGTCAAAGGAGAAGCCAGCCTGATTGGCTGTTGGCCACTTACCTACTGCTGGTTAACCACAGACATGACCAGGAACCTTTCCTATACGATGGCATGCTGGACCCAGCTCACCTAGCGCCAACCCACAGTGGGTGGGAGCCTGAGAGAGAGTGGTAAGAGTGGGCAGGGACATGCTGATTTGGCAGTTGGTGAGAAAGAGAGTCCTGTGCCCAGGAAAGGGACCACTTTGGGAGACAACCTTCTGAAACTAGGACTAAGATGAGAAGACCACATGGGAATTGAGTAAGGATTCTCCTTCAGTTAAAAAAAAAAGGTCAGTATTATACCTCCAGGGCCTATGCCAGAGTAAGCACTCAATAAATGAGCCCAGGAATGGACCTGCCTGGCCACCTGCACTATGGAGCAGAAGCAGAGTCAGGAATAAGGGTATAGGAGGCTGAAAACTCTGCAGTGGATGTCTGATGAGTTCCTTATAGCAGGGAGCTCCCAGCATCTGGGTCTGTGCTCCCCAGGAAGAAGGTGTACCTGGATGTACCACCCCAACCTCACTCAAACTGTACTAATAGGCTGCATAAGATTCCCAGATCTGTGTGGGATGCAGCAACATGGTTTCTTGTCCAGCAAAGAGCTGTGTTCTCCAAGGGCACAGCCTCCAAGGATTGGCTGCATTTGCCAGTTGAGGCTCAAGCCTGCCTCCATTTGAGCAGGAGAGAAAAGAACAGGGAAGGCCGTAAGTATTGGATGTATCTGAAATGTGGCAGCAGCAGGAAGAGTGACTTCAGCAATCCTGCCTTACAGCAATAGAGAGGGGATTCCTGTGGGCCAACACCAGTCATTCCAGTGCTAGCACTTTCTACAGAGGCTCATGGACTAGCCTTGGAGAGGGAGTCCCATCGCCAGCCGACTAAGCCTACTGAAGAACTGAAAACCTCTTGTTAATGGCTTGTCTGATTCTGATGCTGTCTAGCAAATTGCCCCCCATAGGAGTGTTTTTCTGCTCTGTACCTGTAGGCCCAAGAGAAGGTGCTACAGGCAAATAAATGAAATGTTATTAAGAAGCCAGAGAGCTGGAAATAAGGCCCAGAACTAGTTTTCCTGCAGCCCCTCAAGACCTCATCCATGGCTACCTCTGCTTAACCAAAGCAGGTCTAGGGAGGAGGGTTTGGTGTTTTTTTTTTTTTTTTTTTATTGTATTTAAAGTGAAAGTTTCCATATTGAGTCAGTCTCTCATACAAAAATTTATATACACCTTGCTATATACTCCTAATTGCTCTCCCCCTAATGAGACAGCACACTCCTTCCCTCCACTCTATTTCCGTGTCCATTTGGCCAGCTTCTGACCCCCTCTGCCCTCTCATCTCCCCTCCAGACAGGAGATGCCTACATGGTCTCATGTGGGTACTTGAGCGAAGAAGCTCACTCCTCACCAGTATCATCTTCTATCCCATAGTCCAGTCCAAACCCTGGCTGAAGAGTTGGCCTTGGGAACTGGTTCCTGTCTTGGGCTAACGGAAGTTCTGGGGACCATGACCTCCAGGGTCCTCCTAGTCTCAGTCAGACCATTAAGTCTGGTCTGGTTTAGTGGGTTCTTGCTTCCTCCAATTCCCTCGCCTCTTGTCCTCCTTCCTTTCTGAAATCTGCCCTATAAGCATTTTGCTAGTTGAAACCCCTTCTGAAAGCAGAGAAGAAAGGGAGAAGACCCTAATCAGATCCAACAAAGCAAAGGTGGCCACAGTTCGTAGGAGGGGGAGGAGAAGGACAACCATGGACAAGATCGGTTTGGGGAGAGCCAAGGTTCCTGACCACCAGGTGGAGACAATGACTGACCCTTCAACTCCTAAAATAGCCTATCCTAGGAACATTCATCCCAAGACTCATCAGCATCACCCAAAGTGACCCTAGGGCGCCTTCTCCCCAGCCATCGCAGAGCCAGGGTTGGGAGTCATTCTGCAGATCCTTGGCCCACCTTCCCTAGATAAGGTGGCAAAGAACTCTGCCAGCAGGTGAAAACCCTGCAGCTCCTATCCCTTCCCTTGACCACATGCTTTTCAAACTTCAGGGAGCTCAGGTTCACCTGGAGAATCACGCAGGCTCTATGACTGTGGCCCCATCCCAGAGCTCCTGGTTCCAGAGTTCTGGAGTCGGGCATGAGGATCTGCACGTTTACCAAGTTCCCAGGTGATGCTGAGGCTGCTGGCCTGGATCCCACACCTGAGACCCACTGCTCTACCATAACCCTTGGCCCCTCGTGCCCACCATGAACAAGACAAAACAGACACGTTCCCCTCTTCTGCACAGCCCCTTGCTATCTGGTGCCCTTACTGCCATCTGCACCTGTCTTTCCTCAATGCTCATTTAACATGGTTTCATGCTGTAGGTAACAATGGGGCCACTCCTGGCCTCATACCCCATAGGAAGACTTTAGGGTGCTGGGCTGCATCTCTTCTCTGCCTTTCTCCATCCTACCTGGCAGCGCATCAGCTGCATACACCTTGGCTCTGTCACCTTATGGTGTCACTCCACCTTGGCCTGTGCCTGGAGAACTTGGTGAAAGGCTTAAAACATGTGTCTGGGACAGCATCTCTCCCTGCCCTGCCTACCTCTCTGCAGCTGGGTGTGGTGGTGTCAGGGATGGGACCTCTGTCCCCATTCAGCAGGGCCTGAGCAGCAGGACCACTATGCACTCACCGATGTAGTCGAAGCGTCCAGGAGCCAGGCGCTCGGGCAGATGTGCAGAGTAGAGGAACGAGGCCAGGAGGGTCATGGCCATGTGCTTCTGATGGTACATGCTGGCTTCGTTCTGTGCGCTCTCCCCTGGGAACAGGAACAGCTGCAGGTATTTAAAGAAACATCAGGTCTCAAGTGGAGGGCATGCCTTAGGAAGGCCATCTTTCTTCTCGTCACCTGTAGCTGAGACCATGGGGGACTCTGTCATCCACACATCTTGTACACATACATGGACTTCAAGGCCAAGGCCCTCACTTCCTAGGGTCTGGGGCTCGTACGAGGGAACTCTCAGGGAGCGTGTGGGCAGGTTTCTTATTCTGACTGTGACAGGCTGAGACCCAGGCATTGTATTTGAGTTTCCTCAGTACTCGCGGGCAGTCCTACTCCGTCCTACAGGGTCGCCATGAGTTGGAATCAACTTGACGGCAATGGCCTTATTATTTATTTATTTTTTTTTCAGTGTTCATGAGAGCCTTTTGGGTTATTTAATTACAAAAAAAAAGGAAGGAAAGAGGGAAGGGAAGGAAAGGGTTACAGAGAAGAAAGGAGCGGAGGGAAGAAAAACCCTATTACATGCACTGCCACCCTTCTTTCTTGTAATAAAATGTGAATGTGGTAAAAAGTGGTATATTTGGCATTTGGACTCACTTTTAACCAGCACATTCACAAGACCGATGCTCCTAACTAAGACTTTACCAAACAGTTGCCGTTGAGTTAATTCCAATGCATGGCAGTGCCAAGTGTGCAGAGTAGAACTGCGCTCCACAGGGTTTTCAAGGCTGTGACCTTTTGGAAGCAGATCACCAGGGTCTTTTTCCAAGATGCCTGCCTCTGAGTGGGTTCGAACTGCTAACCTTTCAGTTAGTAGCTGAGCACTTAACCCTTTGCACCACCTAGGGACTCCTAATTAAGACTATAAGGCCTAGAAACCCCTGGAAGGCCTCCTGAGACATCAAAAAGGATTAATTTCAGCCATTACACTGCGTTAACCTAAGTACGGTTTTTGTAATATTATTATTACAAACAACAATAATAGCTTCCACTGAGGGAGGATGCTAGGCCATGCCCTTCATTTGCATCACTTCCTTTGAGCCTCAACAATAACCACAAGGCAAACTCTAAAAAAAAAAAAAACCAAACTTGTTGCTGAGTCGATTGCAAATCACAGCCACCCCATATGACAAAGTACAACTGTCCCATAGGGTTTCCAAGGCTCTAATCTTTACAGACGGAGCCCTGGTGGCACAGTGGTTAAGCAGTTGGCTGCTAACCGAATGGTTGGCAGTTCAAACCCACTAGCTGCTCTGCGAGAGAAAGATGTGGCAGTCTGGTTCTGTTAAAAAAACAAAAAACCAAGCCCGTTGCTATGGAGTCAATTCTGACTCATAACGACCCTATAGAATAGAGTAGAATTGCCCCATAGGGTTCCCCAGGAGTGGCTAGTGAATTCGAACTGCCGCCTATTTGGTTGGCAGCCACAGCTCTTAACCACTGGGCCACCAGAGCCCCTCCTGCAAAGATTACAGCCTGGGAAACCCTATGGGACAGTTCTACTCTGTCCTATAGGGTCACTATGAGTAGGAATCAACTCACTGGCAATGGGTGATCTTTACAGGAGTAGACTGCCACATCTTTCTCCTGTGGAGCAGCTGGTGGCCGGTTAGCAGCCGAGCACTTAACTACTGTGCCACCAGGTCTCCTGGACAAACTCTAGTATCCCCATTTTGCAGGTGAGGAAACTGGTCCAAAGTGGCTAAGTGATTTGCAAACCACTAGTAAGTGGCCAAGTCTGGATCTGAATCCAGCAGGCTGGTTCCGGAGCCGTGCCAGTAACTCTATCTAGAATTAGCCCTCTCCTCCTCACTGTCTGGGCCAGTGCCCTGCAGCTGAGGGCCAGAAGTCCATGCAGCTTAGAATCATGCAGACTGAGTGCACAGGAGACCGGCTTGTTCTTTCTGCTGTGTTTTTCTGTGCTGGGCCTATGCCCTAGAGGAAGGAGTGGGGGAATGGGCTGCTTATCCCCATCTCTGGGTCCCCCCAGGCCTATGCAGCTGGGGGAGCCGGCTCAGTCTTCCCATCACTCCTTGGCTTGGCTATATGGACCTCACGGAGCAGACTTACTGGAAGGGGAGGAGAACTCCTTCTGAGCACTAGCTGTGTGCCAGGCACTGCTGAGCCCTTCAAATCTGTTGTTTTGCTTGATCCCCAGTACCCCCTATGAAGGGAGGGGTGCTAGCCTCATTTACAGATGAGGAAACAGGGGCTCAGAGAGGTTATGTACACTGCCTGAGGTCACAGAGCCAGTGAGCAGTGGGGCCAGGATTTGAACTCAGGTCCACGTGACTTGAGAGTGCATGGATTTGCCCCCTTCTTATTCTTCCTTCTACACCCTCTTCCTTCGTGTTCTTCATCTAACTCCTGTCCGTCCTTTAAGGCCTCCAGCCACAACCTTTTTCTTCAATAATGCATGCATTAGATGCTTACCCTGAGTCAGCTGCTTACATGTTAACACTTTTAATCCTCCCCACACCAGCTGAGAGGAGGTGTTATTATCATACCTATTTTGCAGATGAGGGAAATCAAGGCATAGAGATGGGAGATAACTTTCCCAAGAACTTGCAGCGAGTATTAGAGTCCCTCTCCTGAACCCCCAGCTGCCTCCCTTGCCCAGCCCTCCGTGATTGCTCCGGAGCCCCAGCCAGCACTGGCTTCCGGTGCATCTCGTTTTGTTTGTTGGGGCCTCTGTGGGTGCCATTTCTGCAGGTACCTTTACGGCAGCACCTTTGTCCTAATTCCTCTGTGTGTCTACAGCACCTAGCATGGTGCTTTCCCCCCCCAACCCCCACCCCTGCCCCAGGAACTCAGGAAAGAACTGGTTCCCTGGTGTCACCAGGGAGTGTAGCCAGGCCTCTTACCCTGTAGAAGATGGGGAAGGAGTCCCAGGTGTAGGGGTAAGCAAAGGCGAGGATACGAAGGATCTTACAGAGCCTGGGCTTCTGGATTTCAAGAAACCTAAAGGAAAGGGGGAAGAAATGAGAATGGAAAGAGTTTCAGCAGATTAAACACACACACACAATAAATACACTGTGTTACACAATACACAGTTGCACAGTGGAAATAACTGAGGGCCATTGTAATCAAAAAAGGACCAGTATTTTTGCATAACCTCCTGTGGCCAGCAGGTCTCTACCAGCCTTTCCAATTCTCCTGCCCCAATGGAAGGGACTCAACCCCAGACGTGAAAAGATTTCAGGGGACAACATTTCCTGACTCCACGAGAAGCAACAGTATCGGTGAAGCCAAGGAGGAGGCACTGGGCAGAAAGACCCTTCAAGGGCCAAGTTACTTGACTGCCAAGGAAACTTTTAACCATCCGATAAGCAATGGGACAAGGAGACGAGTAGGGCAGCAGGGTGGCCCCAAAGGCACAGACACCTCGGACTGGACAGAGCATGCTGTGAAAGTTAAGATGCACCTAACTAGTCAGAGCCTCCCAGGTATTTCTCAAGGAGAAGCTCCGGGATTCAACCAGGCATTTCGTTACTTTGAAAAGGTTCTGGGAACATTCAATACCTTCCACAGGCACGCTGTCCTAGGGAAATTGAGTGAATGTGAAGTCATTCTTTCTCTCCATCATGCCCCCCCCCCCACAAAAAAAGCCACCTTCAATCCAAAGACAGATGACGTCAACTTGAAAGGAGTGGTGCGACTATCTAGGAGAGAGGCCGGTTGTCCCAGATGGGACATGCCGGGGCCTCAGCTGGTCTGTGGAGATGGGGCAGTACAAATGGACACCGAGAGGACATGGGAGGGCCATGGAGGACTCAAACTGAAGAGTTGTCCACACAAAGCCACAGCCCTGAACCTGAGGCTCAGGTAAGGAAGTGCTCTAGTTGCCCAAACTTTACCACCTTGAAGTGGGCTGGTGTCTACTTCAATATGGCAGTGCATGGCAGGGGCCTGGGTCCCTGGCGCCCACAGGGCTGGAGGGCGAGCCCAGAGACTCCAGCAGCACAGGTTCCAAGTAATGCTAAGGTGCTAACGTTCTGGGAGAGGGGGACGCTGTTCAAAAGCAGCCAGTGGATGCAGGGGAAGCACTTAGGCCCCTCCCAGCCTCAACCTACAGGTCTGCCCCTCATGGAACATTCCCGTAGGGATGGGATCTGTGTCCTGTTGCCACCACTGTCCCCAGGCCCTCTGTCCCAGCCCACAAGTCTGCCCTTTCTCCCTTAAACATGACCTGCTGCTCCTCCCCAGCCCCGGCCCATTTCTCCGTGGCCAGGCTGCTCCTGTCTCCTACGTCAGTGCAGCCCCTTGACCATAAACACCGCAGGTGCACCACAGGCTGCACCTTCACCTCCAGGCAGTGAGAACTCCAGGGCAGGAGTGGTCTGCTCAGATCTGGATCGCCCCTGCCCCACTCAGACACCTGTCTAGCCCGTGGGCATTCTCCAGGCTGCTGTTGTCCATCCAGTCCCTGAGGCAGCAAGCACAGGCAGCCTGATGAAGAGCTGGGGTAATAGGCCACCACAGTGGGCCATGTGAAGCCCCCCAGCCTCCTCAAGCCCACCAGCATGTTCCTCCTCCTTCCCTGACCCAGCCTGGGAATCAGAGAAGCACAAGGCAGGCGCCAGCTGGATAAAGAAGAGGAAGTTCAAGGAGGAGGAGGAAGAGGAACAAGGGACCTTAATTCATCATCCCCTCAAACAAGAATCACAGCTGTGGACAAAACACAAACCCCAGAGTGGCGGGGCACCACAGAGCCATGATTTAGGTGACTCAGCATGGAGTGTTGGACCTGGAGGGACTGGGTTCCAATCCTGGCTCTGACATTCATGACTGTGTGACCTGGTAGGTCACGGAAGCTTTGTGAGGCTCAGAATCCGTGTATATACCACAGGGGTAATAACTGTACCTCCTCCCAGGCTGGTTGTAAGGACTGAATGAAATGATACTCACAAGGTGTTAGAACGTGCACAGCACAGAGTTAAAAAAAAAAAAAACAAACCCACTGCTGTCGGTCGAGTCTATTCTGACTCATAGCGACCCTATAGGACAGAGTAGAACTGCACCACAGGGTTTCCAAGGAGCACCTGGTGGATTTGAACTGCTGATCTCTTGGTTAGCAGCCATAGCACTTAACCACCACACCACCAGGGTCTCCACATAGAGAGTCCTTACTAAATGGTAGCTTTTTAAAAAACTAAGCGTTGTGAGGATCCATTTTCTCCCTCTCGCCACCCTGTAACTATGCTGGACCAGGAAATACAAACAGGAAGGAACAGACAGGTGCTGGGTGGTTTGCCTAGTGTCAGATGAGCTAATAAGAGGCAAAGCTAGGATTTAAACCCAGGCCTGCCTCACTCCAAGTTTCACGTTCTTTCCGGCCTTATCAGGCTGAGCAGCCTCAGACCACTGCCTTCATCCATCCATCCACGCCCACCTACCCCAGCAGCCCCTGCTCAGCCATGGCAGGCCCACTCCCTCCTTCCACATGTACTGCTGCCACCACCGCCTGCAATTTCCAGGTTAAAAGAGGCTCGTTAAAGCGTGCTCCTTCTGTGGCCACTTACACGGAGGCTGGCTCTGGCTGGTCAGGACCATCCCCCAAAGCATGGGTTTCCTGCAACTTGAGACAACATTCCGCCTGGCCTGATTAAGCGCTTCCCCAAGGGCAAACGGACCAGCCTCTCCACTGCAAAGCCGAGTCTATAGAGGAAAAAGGAGAAAAGGCAGACCAGGAGAGAGACAGCAACACAGAAAAAAAGGCAGAAGGGCCAGCAGCTAGAAAGGGGTCTCCCACTACTGAGGTGCAATTCTAAATCCAACCACAGGGTGTCGCCACAGCCAGCGATTCAGGGAGCGAAAGGCAGGAGCCACAGAAGCCTACAAAGCAGCCCCCCACCTCCTGCCCCCTAAGTCTCCAAAGCCCCCTGCTTATGGCAGTCCTTGCAGCCCCACACTGAGGGGCTACTTTGGGGGAGTGAGGCCTCCACTGCCCAGAAGGTTGGCGGGACACACTGGTTTCAGAAAACACCTTCATTCAGAGAGGGTCGATTCAACACTAGTCTGTCATAAAACCTTGCAAATCTTGTTGCAACAAACCTGGAAGGATTAGCGATTGGGATTCTGGAACTAGTGCTTGAAGCTAGTGGGTCTTTGGCTGTGACTCTGAAAAGTCTTCACTGCAGAGCCATGGAGGTGGGGGGTGGCTGGCTACAGATGTTTTGTTGTTGTGTGGATGGGTAGCTTCCTATTTTGGAGAATTGCAGAAACATGGCTATTTCCACATGCCTGCCCACAGCCCAGGCACTAGCAGCACCTTGCCATCTGGCCGAGCTCCCTGGCCTCAAGTTCTGTCCTAGAACCTTCTATGCCCAGCTCTGACCCTCCAAGCCCCCTTCCAGGTCTGCTCCGTGCCCCCCACTCTGAACCACCATGGCATTATCCCACAACACAGCTCATTCCTACCAGGAAGAAATTCATCTCTCTCCCTCACAGCGCTGAGCACAAGGCATTTCACTCAGCAAGTATTTGTCCAAAAAAATCAATGGTCGGATGCCTTGGATGGATGAGTGACTACAGGGAATTGTGACGTACAGCAGGCGCTAACTTTTCTAAAGGAGGTGAAGGCTCCTTCCTGGGCTTTGTGGGTGATCAACAGGGATGAGCAGGCTGGGGTCTCCCTCACCCTACCTTGTTCCAAGCACCACAGAGAGTCACGTAGCCTCTCGTGTCCCCTCTCAAATGCCCCAGAATGAGAGAGCAGTTTTCTGGAACACGTTCATATGAACTAAATTCCATGATACCAAAAACCAGTTGCCATGGAGTTGATTCCAACTCATGGCGACCTCGTGTATTACAGAGTAGAGCTGCTCCACAGGGTTTTCTTGGCTGTAATCTTTATGGAAGCAGATCACCAGTCTTCCGTGGTGCAGCTGGGTGGGTTCAAACTGCCAACCTTTAGGTTAGTAATGGAGTACAAACAGTGCCACCCAAGGTTCTACTGCATGGCCAGTGGCCATCAAGTTGACTCTGACTCATGGCAACCCAATGTGTGTCAGAGTAGAACTATGCTCCATACGGTTTTCAAATGGCTGATTTTTCAAAATAAATCACCAAGCCTTTGAGGTGCCTCTGGGTAGACTCCAACCTCTAAGCTTTTGATTACAGCCAAGTGCATTAACGGTTTGTACCACCCAAGCACTCCATTCCATGATAATAAGAACCAAGAGATCACTCAGGGGACTACAAAGTTTTGTATGTTGAGATTTACCTTAATGGTGTGTGTGGTAATAGAATGAGTGCAGTTACAAACATCATCTTCTGGTAAGCATTTCGAAAATTCATGGTCTCCTGTGCTCCGGGAAGGAGAAGGTTGTTCTCTGGCCTCTCTGGCCACACCAGGGCTGACAGAACAGGAGAGCGGGGTAGAGGTGGGGCTTGGAGGAGGAAGACGGCAAGGAGAGAGATCTTGGAGAAGACACTGAAGCGCTGCTTCCTCAGGTCTGAACGTGGTGCCTGGAGCACAGCAGCATACAGGGAATGTCAGGTGGGTGGATGGATGGAAGGAAGGAAAGAAGGGAGGGAGAAAAGAAGCAAGGAAGAAGGGAGGGAGGGAAGAAGGGAAAGAAAAGGAAAGAAGGAGGCAAGGAAGGCAGGAAGGGAGGGAAGGAAAGAAGAAAGGAAGCATGGATGGATAGATGGATGGATGGGTGAACAGATGGATGGATGGATGGATGGACGGACTGAGCCCAGAGAACATCATCTCAACAAGTGTGGACACAAGCTCAGAGGTGGCAGTGATTGGCCCAAGGCCATACAGCAAGTCTGAGTGGAGCAGGACTGAGACCTGGGACTTGAGTGGCCTATGCCCTCCTCCCCACCTGCTTCTCCTGCTCTTAATGGAGCCATTTACTCCAAGCATACAAGTCATCGTTCTTACTCCTCAAACCAAGGACAGGAAGTGAAAACAGACAGGACGGGCCTTGTAAGATTGGGGAAAACCACAAGCATGGGAAGGGAAGACAAGGTGAGAAGAGAACCAGAGGGGCCTGCAGAAGGGAACACCCCACCCTTCCTTTGGCGCTGAGAATATGGTGGTTACCCCTTCCTCCCTTCTGGTCCTGCACAGCCCCAGCCCTGCTTCTGCAGTTGTTAACACACCTAGAAGCCCCTTAAGGCATGGAAGCTGAGGCCATGGGACTTCCCTTCCTAGGAAGATTATTGTCCTTCAAGAGCAAAGGGCCAGCAGTCCCTGGTGGAGCACACAAGGTTCTTCAAATCCCCAACCTCCCTTCGCACCCTCTCTAGCCACTTTCCCCTTCCCCGCCTCACAGACTTTGACAACTATAACACTCCTTGCTGCTTCTCATCCCATCCCATCTTCTCCAGCCTCTCACCCTTGTCCAGACTGTTGGCTCTGCTAGAGTGGTCACCCTCAGTCATTCAGTACTCAGTCCCCGTATATCCAAGGAGGTATTATTTGGTATCATCATTAGTTAGGTTATACTCTGTTCACTCTAAAGAGAGTGATGGCTCCATCCTTGGCTTCCTGGGGGAGCTGTGATCTGCTTCTCCTGCTGCACTGGGTGCTCTGGGAGGGCAAGGGCTGCACTTCACTTCTGCTGAAATCTCCAGGTCTTAAAATGGCGCCTGGAGCACAGCAGCATTCAGGGAATGCCAGGTGGATGAGTGGGTGGGTGGATGGATGGAAGAAAGGAAGGGAGGAAGAAAGGATAAGTGATAGATGGATGGATGGATGAAAGGATGGATAGATGGAAGGAAAGGAGGATAAGAAGAAAGGAAGAATAGGTGGATGGATGGATGGATAGATAAAAGGATGAATGGAAATAAGGAAGGAAGGAAGGGAGGGAGGCAGGGAGGGAGGGAGGGAAGGGTAAAAAAGCCACAGATGTGCCTTATAAATAAAAAGAATCCATCACATTGACAAGACAGGGTTCCAAACATGGGCATTCAGAAGATTCCTGGCCAAGCTGCCTTGCCAGACAAGCTGACCCAAAGGCACCAAAAAGCCCATCCATTTTTTCTGAACAAGCAGGAAGGACTCCTGGCTAGAAGAAAACGATTCGCCCTGGTGGCTTATAGGTGATTCATGAAGCTTAACAACGACAAAAAGCAGCAAGTGTTCACGGGAAAGCGGTTCTGGGTCATTAACCCTGGGGACTGTTTCTTTCACACCCAGGAAGCCTTCCCTGCCCCCTCAGCCAGCAGAGCTCTCTTCCCTCTGATCCTACATTCCAAACACCTGAGCTAAGTGGCCCTGCAGGAGCCAACCACACAGGGACAATGACTGGTCCAATGAGCAGATCCAAGTGCCTGGACCACAGCCCAACCATGCACCCACACACCCAGGCCCACTGGGCTGTTTTTGCCTGCCTGTTGCCGTCAAGTTGATTCTAACTCATAGCAACCCTATAGGACAGAGTAGAACTGCCCCATAGGGTTTCCAAGGAGTACCTGATGGATGACAGCCACTGACCTTTTTATTAGCAGCTGAGCTCTTAACCACTGCACCACTGTGCTTCCTCCCTGGCAAATACACTCTTTCCTAATGTCCCAGTTGCTTTTTAGAGTAGATCTTTTAGAAAATTTATGCCCATATTCACAATTTATAAATAACAATACCTCAAAAAGGAAATGTACCCCTCTTATATTTCCTTTCTCAAAGAGAACCCATTGCCATCAAGTCAATTCCGACTTACGGCAACCCTATAGGACAGAGTAGAACTGCCCCATACAGTTCCAAGGAGCAGCTGGTGGATTCCAACCGCCAATCTTTTGGTCAGCAGCCGAGTTCTTAACCACTACACCACCACGGCTCCAAGCGGTTTTTAGCATAGTTATTTTTCTATGTGTGTTGGGCCTTCCCTCTCCATCATCGGTGTAGCCCTCACAGCCCCTGTGGAGCTTAACAAAGAGCTTTGAATTGCCAGAGTCCTTGAGGAGTTGGGGGAGAAGGAAAGAATAACCCTATGATGTCTGGTTTTAGCTTCCACTCTTGCTGGTCAACCCCACCTCCTTTCAGCTTTAGGGGAGCTTTACAATCCCCAGGAAAATGGAAGAGCGTGTTTACTCCCCACCCTACCCTCACTCCCAGGCATTTGCAAGGAACGAAGCAACACAAAAAATGGTGCTGAGACTGCACCTGGAGACAGAACTTCACACCACACTCCCAGCCTGTCTGGGATCGGGAAGCAGAAGGCAAGCTGGGGCAAGAATTCCTGACACTGTTTAAGAATCTAGCCTTCCCATTAAAAAAAAAAAAAATGCACCAGTTTGTCAAGTTTGTGGAACATTCCTGCTTCTCTCTTGGCCCTGCAAAATCTAAGTGTCACCAGAGAAAGCTGGAGCTGAAATCATTCTGGAGAAGTTGCAGGGGCATGCTCCTTCTTGCCCGTTTTTCCTGGAGGGTGGCATGGAGAATGGAGGATTGCAAGCAATAATGTGCTTTTGAGGCCTCCAGTGGTCCTAAGTAGGGAGATTCAAACAAGCCTCTTGGAATTGTGGCCCGGAGGTAGGCTGGGGATTGGGATGGGGGTACAACTCAGGTGTGACCTGCCACCAAAGGTCCTCACCCCAGAAAGTACCCAACACCTTAGTACCATCAAGGCAGCTGTCACTCCAACACAGCCATGTGTGAGGTTTTCTAAGTCATACAGAGAAATGGAACACTGGGCAATTCACCTTTACAAACCATGAAAAAGCCCAAATCTGTTGCATCGAGTCGATTCCGACTCATAGTGACCCTACAGAGCAGAGTAGAACTGCCTCATAGGGTTTCCAAGGAGCAGCTGGTGGATTTGAACTGCCAGCCTTGTGGTTAGCAGCTGCGCTCTTAACCACTGTGCCATGAACTGAATAAACTAGAGTTCGGATTCCTATAACAATGCCTCTTGTACTTACATTCCAGTGAGCTTTTTGAGTGAAAGGAAAAGACAGAGGGAATTAGAGCCAATGACCTAGGCGGGACTCCTGGCCATGCGGCTTCCCCTGGGAATGTGTCAGCCATTGTCCAGCATGTACGTGCAGAGGCAGGCCCCCAATGACTATTAATGGACCACCTATTTACAGGGTACCCCAGCCTGTGCTACGTGCTCTGGGTATATTACCTGTCCTCCTTACATTGCCTCAGAAGGTAGATGTGCTGCTCCCATTTTACAGATAAGCAAACTGAGGTTCAACAAGGATAAGTGAGCTGCCTAGCAATAGGGCCAGCTCCATAATTTGCGAGTCCAGTACAAAAGGAAAATGCCAGGACAAAAATTATTAAGACAGTGACAGCAGAGCGTTAAACCAGGAGCAGGGTCCTTCTGAGCATGGGTTCCTGTGTGCCTGGCTGCACAGGTCACACACCATGAAGCCAGCCCTGCCCAGCAACAGGAGATCCATCTGGAACTGAGTCCCAGGCTCCTGACTGCCCTTTCCACTGCTCCCTGCCTCGTGCTGAGCCGCCTCTCCCGCTGTTCCTTCCAACAGGCCATGCAGCTGCATGCTAGGTCCCCCCCCCCCCCCCCCCATCAGAGATCAGAGAGGCCAGGTACCTGGAGTAGCAGGAGAGGCCGGTGCTGATGATGGTGTTCAGCACAGCCAGGGCCACGTAGTAGTCATGGAAGGTGGTGCACACCAGCGTGTCGGGGAAGGTATATGCAGAGTAGGCAATGGCTGAGCCTGGGAAAGAAAGACCAGCCTTGGAAGAGGAGCTGGGACTCAGTACCACCTGGCCCCTCAGGAAGACTTTCCCAGCACCTGGCCCAGCCCTCACCACCCCCAGCACCTGGCCCAGCCCTCACCACCCCACAGACCCACAGCAGTCTTGCTTCTGCATCCCTGTTTGTGCCATTAGCTTCCCAGAACGTCCTCCCCTCTCTTCTCCACCTCCCTAAATCCTATCATGAGAACTTAACCATGGGCCCTGCATTGTCACAAGGGCTTTACAGATTTAACTCACAGACTCCACACATACAACAACCTTCTGGCAGATGTCCTGCACTAATCCTCACTTCACAGATGAGGAAACCGAGGCACAGAGAGGTTCAGTAACTCACCAGGGTCACACAGTTAGAAAGTAGCAGAGCCAAGCTTCAAACCCAGGCAGCTTAGGGTCAGAGTTTCAAGCTCTTAACCACAGGCTATCACTCTCGATTACGGCCCCAGTGTGCTTGGCTTTACTCTCAGAGTAGGGACTCTTCACCTGCCCCCAAAACAAAGGGGCTCCTTGTGGAAAGATCAATATTGGAGGCAGGGGGGCCCTTGCCATTGTGGGGCATATCACATATGGTAGGCTGGGTATAAGGAGTTTTGTTTTAGGTTGGGGGTTTGTGAGACAAGGTTACCTAAGAACATTCTAGAGACCTATTTGCTGAAGCTTCTGTTTGGAAGAACAGGGGAGATCACGGTTCTTTCCAAAGGGCTCAGGTGTACTTCACTTGGAGAGAGGGGCCAGGACCCAATGCTCTCTAGGTGCCCTTGCCTGCTGAGGTTCCCTCCAGGAGAGGAAGCCCAGTCCTGTCAGCCCAAAACCAAAAAATCCTATTGCCTCAGGTCGATTCTGATTCATAGCTACCCTATAAATGCTCCATACGATTTCCAAGGCTGTAATCTTTCCCAGAGCAGATTTTTCTCCTGCAGAGAGGCTGGTAGGTTCAAACCGCCGACCTTTCCGTTAGCAGGCAAACACTTAACCACTAAGGCACCGGGGCTCTTTCCTGTCAGACCAGAGTCACATGTTATCACAAGAAGATAAAGAACCCTGGAGTCCTAGCTCAAGGCTGAAACAGGCCTCGGGCCGGGACAGTTCAGCCTCTGCCTTTCATCCTATTTGTCAGCTGGAGTCTAGTGAAGGTGATGATGCCCCTGGGGCCACACAGGGAGAAGGGCTGCAGGCCGCCATACCTATACATGTTCTCCCTCTTCGGTTGGGAGCTGCCTTCAGGGAAGAGACTAGCTCTTCTCTCTGCCTGATGCCAGGACCTGGGAGCATTCACTGTGTATGCTGACTGGGAGCCAGCTATGGGCAAGGTGTATGCCAAGCTCTGTGGGTAATACAAGAGGAAGGGAGCCTCAGACCCTGCCAGGAACTGCAGCAGGAAGCAAAATGATCAGAGACTGGTGGGGGGGGGGAAGTGGCGGGCAGGAGGGTGAGGTGGGCTTTCAGGGCAGGTGGAGGACCAGGCACAGGAGCTGTTCTTGGAACCCAGCCCCAGAAGGACACCAGGACTCTAACAGGGGCAGGAGGGCAGGGGGACCTTCTAGGACACAAGCAGATGGGTGCTGGATTAAGGAAAGTAAACTTCCTCTTTCAGCAATAGGGAGCCACTGAGAGTCCTTGAGTGAGGGATTCATACGACCAACAGCTGGTAAATGTGCACAGGATGGTCTACAGGGAGGAAGAGCTGGAAACTGGGGAGGAATCTGGAGAAAATGCCATGCCGAAGGGATTAGGGGCTTGGACAAGGGTCGTAGGAGTAAGAATGGGAAGGGGAAGGAGGCTATAGAAGATGGAGCAAATGCAAATGTCAGAGGAAGAATCAGTAGGTGCTATGAACTGACTTGACAGACCCTCCTTGCTTTCATGTTTATTGAGTACTTCCCAAAGTCAAACACGGGGCTTCGGGCTGGAAAACCAAATAAACCAAAAACCAAACCAAACCCGTTGCCGTCGGGTTGCCTCCAACTCATAGAAACTCTGTAGTACAAAGGACTACCTCATAGGGTTTCCAAGGAGCAGCTGGTGGGTTCGAACTGCCAACCTTTTGGTTAGCAGCCGAGCTCTTAACATTTGTGCTACCAGGGCTGCAACAGGAAAGGCAGATCTCCTGTCCTCAGGGAGTGGTTCCCAGCAGGGGAGAGAAATGAAGGAGTCGCTGATAAAGGCGGGATCAGAGCTACCATGGAGGTGGATCCAGGCCTGGGGGCTTGGAGGAAGGTCCCAGAGCAGGGACCAATGAGGTTCCGGGGCTGAGCCTTGAAAGCCCTGCGGGGCGGAAGGACAGTATACAGGGTCCAGAGAAGGAGGATGCCATGTTGAGTGGAGACAATGGTGAGCTGAGTGAAGGTATGGGGCTGACAGTATGGATGGGTTCAAACTCTGGCTCTGCTGCGTGGCCCTGGGTAACTCATCTTCACCTCATTTGCTCACGGAGAACAGGGGTACGATAGTGGTGCCCACCTCAGGGGATGGCTGTCAGGGGAATGGCTGATTGAGCACCAGGCCCTGCCCTCATGCCTCACTAACATAAGCTCATTGAACTGCGCTAACAAGCCTATGGGGAAGAAATCGTGCCGATTTTACGGATCAGAGAATTGAGGCTTGGAGAGGATAAGAAATGTGCCCAAGAGCATACAACCATGAGGTGGCGGTGGCGGGATTTGAATCCAGGCAGTCTGGCTCCAGAATCTGGGCCCATCAGCACTGCATTATGCTGTCCTCAGTGACATATGTCACATGCTCCACAGGGTGCCTGCCACAGAGTGATTGCTTCAGAAATGTGTGCCCTTGTCATACATGGATCTGGGGCAGATGATGGAGGCCATGTAAGCAGCCAGGCGAAGGACCCTGGACTTCATCCTAGGCCGTGAGGAAGGAGCCTTGGAAGGCTCTAAGGGGAGGGGTGGCAAGGTGAGAATGTTGCAGAAACCTCCGTGGGTGGCTGCGTGGAATACAGGGAGGCAGAGAGGGGGGCTGCTGTAACAGCTCAGGTGAGAGGTAGGACCAGATTGGAGGACTCTGCATGAGTCTCAGCTGGACTTGAACCTGACTGGATAGAACCGTGGAAGTCAGGAAGGGTGGGGGAGGAGGAACTGGGTCTTGGAAGACCAGGTGGGAGGGAGAAGTGCTAGCCAGGAGGGACATCACAGGAGAAGGAGATGGGGGGCAGGGACTGGGAAGGTGCCAGCAGTCTTGGCCCACAGCTTGGACCTCAGGTGAGCCGGTTAAACTAGAGATGGGAGCTTGGGAGCACCTTGTCCAGAGGGTGGGCATGAAGGGGATCGCCTGGGGTAAGGAAGAGGTCCAAGGATGGATTCTCTACCCGCTCACCTATAAGGAACAGCAGAGGAAGGGGAACCAGCAGAGGACAATAAGTGAGGAGGGGCAGGAAGACGGCCAGAGGGCCAAAGAAAGAAAGGGTGTGGAGGAGGACTGAGGGGCCCCCACATCAAAGGCTGGCAGGTGATCCCAGAAGATGAGGCCAGAAAAGCCTGCATTGATCCTGATGGTGTAGGGGAGGCTGGGGCCTTGGCAAGCACCGTCTGAGTGAACGGTGGGGACCAGACAGCAGAGCAGTGGGAAGCGAGAAGTGAGGTGATAAGGACAGTGCAGTGCATGTGTGTATGTGTGTGTGTACATGCATGTGTCTGGAGGTGTGTATATGCATGTGCACATTGTCTATGTGTGTGTTGTGTGTGTACATGTGTGTGCCTGTGTGTATGTGTGTGTGTGTGTGTGTGACTTTCAAAACACTGTGAAGGAAGACAGAGAGGAGCAAATAGGATGGAGGTTGGGCCCTCCCCGTGGACAACCTCTTGGACGAGGGAAGGCGATGACTTGGCAGAACAAGGAGGAAGGAAGAGGCTAGAACTAGGGTGCCGGGGGATGGGAAGATGTCCAAAAGAGGGAGAAGAGAAGAGGAGGCGGGGTAAGGGGCATCACAGCTGGAGGAAAAGACAAGGAACTTGGAAAT
This sequence comes from Elephas maximus indicus, assembly GCF_024166365.1. Taxonomy (NCBI): domain Eukaryota; kingdom Metazoa; phylum Chordata; class Mammalia; order Proboscidea; family Elephantidae; genus Elephas; species Elephas maximus. Next base: position 59,574,248 of record NC_064831.1, on the reverse strand, counting down.
GTTAACACCCAGCTTTATCAGCTTTGGGCTCACCATTCAATTCCTGTGGGCCTTCACGCATCTCTCTTAATTCCTCTAAGCGTTGGGGCACTGCGTTCATGACCCCACCCTACATCTCTACTGGGCACGACAGGGACCTGCACTGAGCATCTGGAGTCAGTTCATCCTGGACTGTGAGAGCCGGCTGTTAAAGTCTCAGAAATCTTTCGAGCCAGTTATTAAAAAGCCATCCTCAGAACTTAAACTGCGTAAGCTTACATTAAGTAAATTACATTCACAAGAGAAGCCGTCAATTTGCTTCTACGATACGTACGGAAACCCTGGTGGCGCAGTGGTTAAGTGCTACGGCTGCTAACCAAGAGGTCGGCAGTTCAAATCTGTCAGGTGCTCCTTGGAAACTCTATGGGGCAGTTCTACTCTGTCCTATAGGGTTGCTATGAGTCGAAATCAACTTGACGGCGGTGGGTTTTTTTTTTTTTTTTAGTACCTGTAGAGTGGACTTACACAGTTGTGCATACATCTTCCCAACGCTCCACTCAATGATTTCCTATCAGTAGTTTCCAGCCAGCCAGGGTGGGAGTATTTACACCAGGGACATCAGCAAACACTGCAAATTGGGGCTCTCATCCCCAGGGGTTTTTAGTGCACTAGCTGGCCGTCTCCTGTTGTTATCAGTTGCCGTTAAGTTGATTTCTACTTATGGCAACCCCGTGTGTGCAGAGTAGAACTGCACTCCATAGGGTTTTCAAGGCTGACCTTTCGGAAGCAAACCATCAGGCCTTACTTCTGAGGTGCCACTGGGTGAGTTGGAACCACCAATCTACCTGACGGTAGTCCAGCGCCTGACCATTCACGCCACCCAGGGGCTCCAAATCACAGGGTTTTCACTGGCTAACTTTCAGAAGTAGATCACTAGGCCTTTCTTCCTAGTTTGTCTTAGTCTGGAAGCTCCAGTGGTGAGCCATTTACTAGCACATCTTTGGAGAAGTTTCTTACAAAACACTCATAAGGCACCTACCAGGAACACTGATATTTCCACGACTCTTCTGCAAACTCGTGAAAGCCTTATAGCGACCCCAGGTCATATGGGGGGAAGGGCCAAATGGCCCAGTCCAGGGGAGGGTGACAGCTGGGCCTCACGTACCCAGGCTGAAGAGGTTGACGGCGCCATAGTCCAGGAAGTAGCAGATGTGTCGGGCATTCTTGGACATAGAGCTGAAGGTGTGTGCACAGCTGGATGCAAAGGGGTACACGCAGCTGGTACCCATGTACACAAGCAGAGGCCAGGAGTAGCTGTCATTCTGGACATCCGTCACATACAGCACGGTCACAAACCTCCACGTGAAGAACCTAAAACAGAGCATGGCCCGGCTCACCCTCTGTGGCAGGGGGTTCTCTTATCTGCCTCTCTTCTGTCTTCCAAGCCCCTGGGATGACCAATCCCTACTTGTTCTCACTTCTGTGAAATGCCATGAGCTAGGCGAGGGGACGGGTCCTTTTTCACTTGGGAGGCAAGAGGTTGGGAATAGGCAGAAGGGACATAAAAGAGCCTTTAGGGTTTATCTCTTTCTTTCCCCTCTCCTCTTGCAGCATCTTGCCCAAGTGATTCTCCAGCCTCAGTGTGCATGCTTGCTTCCAAGGTAACTGTGGGCGTTGGAGAAAGTTCTCCCTCATTGAACTGGAATCTGTCTCCACTGATCAGCCCTAGATCTCCCTATTAGGACTACAGACAATAAGCCCATCAAGATTTTTAAGGCAGTCTTCACACACACTCCCTAAACTTGAACTTCGCATTAAATAACCCCAGTTCATTCGACCATTCTGCACATGATCAGGATCTGGACTCCTACCATCCTTGTGGTTTGGCTTTGTCCCCTCTAGCTTGCCTGTGTTCCATTTGCAGGAAGGCTCCTCGCACAGAAGCCATGCCCAAGTGGGGTCTTGAAAGTCTAGAGGCAACAGAACTATCTTCTCCCTCCTCTTCCACAGTCTTCCTCCACTAAGACTGCAATCGTTTTTCTGAGGGGCCGAGTCCCACGGCAGTCTCTGAGCCTTGCACAAATCTCCGGGCTCCATCACAGGCAGAGATATGGCACAGATCTGCATCAGACCTGTCTAACCTTTAACCCACGCCTGGAGGCCTGGCCTGTAGAGCTCCCCATTTCCACAAGCTGCTCCTAGCAAATGGCTTTCCCTCTCCCACTAACTCCTCCAGGGAAGGAGACTCCACGAAGCCTTTCCAGAAGGAACTTCAGGAGCATTGCTAAATTCTTCTGGCTACGCTAGAGGGCTTTTTCCTCCTGTCCCAGCAGAAATAAAGCTTACAGATCTCCTGCTTCTCAAAACATATTCCTTGGAGCAAACAGTCAACAACTACTTAAAACAAAGGTGAGAATGTAAGGGGGCAGGGAAACTAGATTAATGAAAATGGAACAACCAGAATAGAAATATTGAGAATGCTCACTTGTGAGGAATGCAACCAATGTCTGAACAATTTGTGTAGAAATTGTGGAATGGAAACCTAAACTGTTGAGTAAACCTTCACTGAAAACATAAATACTACGTAAAAACAAAAAAAATCCTTTTGTTAGCTCAAAATTATTCCTTGGTGGTATTGTTGGCTGCCATTGAATTGGTGCCCGATTCATGGCGACCCCATGCACAACAGAACGAAATGCTACCTGGTCTTGTGCCATCCCCCAAACTGGCTGCAGAACAGACCATTGTGATCCATAGGGTTTTTCAATGCACGAGCTAGTCATCTCCTGCTGTTAGTGGCCGTTAAGTTGATTTCAACTCGTGGCAACCCCGTGTGTGCAGAGTAGAACTGCACTCCACAGGGTTTTCAAGGCTGACCTTTCGGAAGCAGATCAGGCCTTACTTCTGAGGTGCCACTGGGTGAGTTGGAACCACCAATCTATCTGATGGTAGTCCAGCGCTTGACCATTCATGCCATCCAGGGACTCCAAATCATAGGGTTTTCATTGGCTAACTTTTGGAAGTAGATCACTAGGCCTTTCTTCCTAGTCTGTCTTAGTCTGGAAGCTCCGCTTAAAGCTAACCAGCATCATAACAACACACAATCCTCCATTGACAGGTGGGTGATACCTGAGTATGAGGTGAACTGGTCAGGAATCGAACCCGGGCCTTCTGCATGAAAGGTAAGAATTCTACCACCAAACCACTACTGCTCCACCCCCATTTCTTAAAAACCCAAAACCAAACTCGTTATTATCGAGTGGATTACAACTCATAGCGACCCTATAGAACAGAGTAGAAGTGCCCCACAGAGCTTCCAAGGCTGTAAACTTCACAGAAGTGGTCTGCCACGTCTTTCTCCCACAGGATTCAAACCACCCATCTTTTGGTTAGCCGTTAAGTGCTTTAACCACTGCACCGCTAGGGCTCCTTTCCCCATTTCCTTAGGGCACATTAATCCAGGCTTTCCCAAACCCTTCCTGCTACCCCCTGTTGCTCCACTGGAATCCTTCCTCAGAGCCTGCACAGAGTAGGGGTGCTGTGTGCAGTGAGTGTGCCTCGGCCAGGTCGAATGGGCTACAAAACAGCTACAAAATTCCCCCATAGGAATCCTCGCAGAGGAGCCCAAAGACTGCCACACAAGGATGGACAGGGCAGCCCTCTTTGTAGTGGCACAGAAATCCAAACAGCCTCAATCAACTCTGATTCATCCATAAAATGGAATACCATGCAGGCGTTCAAGTCTGAAAGAGGTGCAGGTGCTGCGTGAGCAAGGTCTCCATGCTCTACTGCAAAGGGACAGAGCACCGGGACAAAAGAACCAGGGGCTGGGGATACACATATGTCCTACGTGCTCACACACCTCCCAGCAGAGCTCTGGGAGATGGACGAGAAGTGGGTCAACCTATGGAGAACATGGCACCTGGGGAAGAAACTGACTCCGTTGCCTTTCACTATGCTATAATTTATTATCACGTATACTTTTTACAGAAGATTTCAAAGGGCAGCTCGAGAAGATAAGTAAAGTATTACAATGAAATGTGCAAAGACTTAGAGTTAGAAAACCAAAAGGGAAGAAGACGCTCGGCATTTCTCAAGCTGAAAAAACTGAAGAAAGAACTCAAGCCTTGAGTTGCAATAGTGAAGGATTCTATGGGCAAAATATTGAACGACACAGGAAGCATCAAAAGAAGATGGAAGGAATACAGAGTTACTGTAGCAAAAAGAATTGGTCAGCATTCAACCATTTCAGGAGATAGCATATGATCAAGAATCAATGGTATTAAAGGAAGAAGTCCAAGCTGCACTGAAGGCACTGGCAAAAAACAAGGCTTCAGGAATTGAATATCAGCCGAGGTGTTTCAACAAATAGATACAATGCTGGAGGCACTCACTCTTCTATGCCAAGAAATCTGGCAGACAGCTACCTGACCAACTGCCTGGAAGAGGTCTATATCTGTGCCAATTCCAAAGAAAGGTGATCCAAAAGAATGTGGAAAGTTATTAAACAATATTAATATCACATGCAAATAAAATTTTGCTGAGATCATTCAAAAGCGGTTGCAGTAATACATTGACAGGGAACTGCCAGTAATTCAAGCCGGATTCAGAAGAGGACATGGAACATGAAACATCATTGCTGATGTCAGATCTTGGCTGAAAGCAGAAAATACCAGAAAGATGTTTTATTGACTATGCAAAGGCATTTGAGTGTGTGCCATAACAAATTATGGATAACACTGCAAAGAATGGGAATTCCAGAACACTGAATTATGCTCATGAGGAACCCGTATATAGACGAAGAGCCAGTCGTTCCAGCAGAAAAAATTGTGGTTTAAAATCAGGAAAGGTGTGCGTCAGGGTTATATCCTTTCACCATACGTATTCAATCTGCATGCTGAGCAAATAATCCGAGAATATATACAGAAGAATGCGGCATCAGGATTAGAGGAAGACTCACTAACAACCTGTGTTATGCAGATGACACAACCTTGCTTTCAGAAAGGGAAGAGGACTTGAAGCACTTACTGATGAAGGTCAGAGACCACAGCCTTCAGTATGGATTATACCTCAATGTAAAGAAAACAAAAATCCTCACAACTGGACCAGTAAACAACATCATGATAAACGGAGAAAAGATTGAAGTTGCCAAGGATTTCATTTTACTTAGATCCACAGTCAATACCTATGGAAGCTGCAGTCAAGAAATCAAAAGATGCATTGCATTGGGCAAATCTGCTGCAAAAGATCTCTTTAAAGTTTTGAAAAGCCAAGGTGTCACCTTGAGGACTAAGATGTGCCTGACCCAAGCCATGGTGTTCTCAATCGCCTCATATGCATGGGAAAGCTGGACAATGAATAAGGAATACGGAAGAAGAATTAATGCCTTTTAATTATGGTGTTGGCGAAGAACATTGACTATGCCATGGACCGCCAGAACAATGAACAAGTCTGTCTTGGAAGAAATACAGCCAGAATGCTCCTTAGAAGTGAGGATGGGGAGACTTCATCTCATGAGTTTTGGATACATTACCAGGAGGAACCAGTCCCTGGAGAAGGACATTACACTTGGTAAAGCGGAGGATGGATGAAAGAGAGGAAGACCCTCAATGAGATGGATTGACACAGTGGCTGCAACAATGGGCTGTGAGGATGGCACAAGGCAGTGTGTTGTTCTATTTTACATAGGGTCATTATGAGTTGGAACCAACTCAACGGCACCTAACAACAACAACAACATACTTTTTACAAGGAGCACTAGTGGTTCAGTGGTTAAGACCTCGGCTCCTAACCGAAAGTTCGGTGGTGCAAACCCACCCAGCCGTTCCGTGGGAGGCAGTCTGCTTCTGTAAAGACTACAGACTTGGAAACCCAATGGGGCAGTTCTATTCTGTCCTATAGGGTCACTTTGAGTCCGGATTGACTCGACAGTAACGGGATACTTTTTACCAATGAGCCCAGGTGATGCGATGGTTAAGCACTCAGCTGCTAACCAAAAGGTTGGCAGTTGGAACCCACCCAGCGGTTCTGCAGGAGAAAGCCCTGGCAATCTGCTTCCATAAAGATTATAGCCTAGGAAACCCTAAAGGGCAGTTTTACTCTATAAAATTACATGGGTTGCTATGGGTCAAAATCAACTCAAAAGCACCTAATGACAATATACTTTTTGCCTAAGTGAAAAATTAAAGCAACATATTATAGTCACTTGGAGCAGGACTATGTTGCCACCCTTGAGTGGTCTGCAGACCTGGAGCTTGGGGCTACCACCTCATTACAGCTTGCATGGCTCTACCGTAAGCATGGGCTCTCTCTTCACTCCACTGGGGGGTTGCTGGAACCAAACGGCCTTCACTGTTTCCTTGCCCTTGGCCTGTCTTCTGACTTCAGGTCAGGTAAGCTGACCCCGCATGGAGCACTTGGGCCTTCCTGAGCACTATCTCCCCTCACAGTCCTCCCTGAGTCCCTCCTACTCTCCTAGATTCTCAGCACGATTGGAGCGGGAGTCCAGAGAGTAGCCTCTGACACAACGTGGTGGGTGATGTAAGCAAGTCACCCCTTCTTTAGGCCATATATATGTCAGCCAATGGTGGCCTGAATGGGAGAGTGACCTGGATGGCCTTTGAGGTCCTTCCAGCTCTGACACACTATGAGGTCTTTCCACGTTCTGACCTCATCTCCACTGTCCACTCAGTAAGCAAAGTTGTGAGGCATGTGAAATTGGTCTTCTCCCCGCCTTTCTCAGGGAGGCCTCTCTTCACCTTTGTGCAGCTCCTGTTGCTGTGTGAGTGCTTCCCAGAGCCTCCCTCTTAGCTGGCTTCCGCCTGAGAAAGTGCCTCCAGAACCATCATGGGGCGTCCACAGAGCCGTGCCTGACACCTTCACCCACATCCTCTCACACAACCCTCACAGTGCCCTGGGGAGGGGTGACAATCACTCTTGCCTTGCAGATGGGGACACGTGAAGCTCAGAGAGATGAAGTGACTTGCTCAGGTTGGAGCATTTTAACCAGGGCTTCTAGAAGACCCAGAAACCATCCAAGACTGAAGGAAATGAAAATATCACCCGATCAGGGACTGCAGTATGGGAGCAGGGCAAGTCTGGGGGGGCTATCAGGAGCTCATTGCAGTGACAGGCCCCAACATCTCCCACCTCCATCACACACACCCAGCTCCACCCCCATGCACTGGTTTTGGTGGGGGTGGGGGGAGGGCAAAATCCCAGCTCAGAGTCTCGGCCCTCCCTAACGCAGCGGTGTTTCAGAGAATCGCCAGTTTCTGAGGCTCCTGAATGAAACAGACTGGTCAAGGGGGCCCGGAGGTACCAGAAGGGCAGCAAGTGAGTCCAGATGTTGAGGGTCTCATTGGTCATCTGGAAAAGGCTGAGGAGGCAGGCAGCGGCCGAACTCTGCGGGGGCCGGTAGCCAAACAGGATGCCCTGCTCATGGAACACCTGCGGGAGAAGAACGGGTGCCAGTGAGGGCAGGGGGCGCAGGGAGTCTCAGGAAGAACAGCTCCGTGGACCTCTGGTGTTCTCCCAGGCTGTGCACTGGGAGCCTGGGGCACTTGACCCCCAGTCCCAGGCCTGTTGACCTGCTGTCCGTCCCCTCTCCCTCCCCTCTCCTTCCTTCCCTCTCTCCCCACTCCTTCTCTCTTTCATTCCCTCCCTCCCAATCTAAAATCCCTTGTCCTTCAAGAAGCCTCCAGCCAGCTGCAGGAGAGAACGCAAGGCCCAGGCTCCCTCCCCAGAGCTAGCCTTCCTGCAGCCCAGACGCACTTACTCTGGGCATGAATGTCACCTAAGGATCTGGTTCCATACCCTCTGCATGGAGACCACAGCCTGGCCTTTGGATGCCTCTGTAGTTGGCTGACATATATGCTGTCTGTCTGAGCCAACAAGCCCCAGATGTTAGGGGCTGGTGGGAAGATGGCTGCAGAAGCTCCCCCTTAGCCCCCTGCCCTGGGGCCAGGGTATATTCACCAAGGTGCTTCATAAAGGCCTTTTGATGATGAGGATTATGACACCGATGACTGGGCTGGAGGAAGAGGAAGTAGCTGGCCCCAGCAGTGCCATGCAAACCACTCCCATCACATGCGGCCTACTTGGCGAGTCCCTCAAAAAACACACCAATGAGAAACTCAGACTAGTCAGGTAAAATTCGGGGTAATTATTATGAAGACAACCAGGCACAAGGTAGAAAAGCTCAGGATGCAACAGTAAGTGAAGGAAAGTGGACTGTATAGCGTATTACTGCCATTTATAGGGGAACTGTAGGAACTGAAGCAGGCATGGTGGGCGGAGGCTGGGAGATTTGTGGAAAAGTGAAGAGTTCGGTTTGTTAAGGTAGTAGGATCACAGGACACATTTTTTTTTTCTCTTTGTGTTGATTTAGATCAGGGTTTCTCAACATGGGGTCCACTGTCATTTTGGGACGAATAATTCTTTGTTAGGGGGCAATGGTGGATCAACAGTAGAAATCTTGTCATCTGTGTGGGAGACCTGGCTTCAATTCCTAGTCAATGCAAATCATGTGCAGCCCTCACCCAGCTGTCACTGGAGGCTTGCTTGTGGGTTGCTACGACACTGGACAGGTTTTAGCAGAACTTCCAGACTAAGACAAACTAGGAAGAAAGTCCTGGCAATCTAGTTCCAAAAATCAGCCAGTGAATGAGGTCTGGGGACCATGGTCTCAGGGGACATCTAGCTCAATTGGCATAACAGAGTTTATAAAGAAACTATTCTACATCCTACTTTGGTGAGTAGCGTCTGGGGTCTTAAAAGTTTGTAAGCGGCCATCTAAGATACTCCACTGGTCCCACCCCGTCTAGAGCGAGGGAGAATGAAGAAAACCAAAGACACAAGGGAAAGGTTAATCCAAAGGACTAATGGACCACAACTACCACAGCTTCCACCAGACTGAGTCCAGCACAACTCTACGGTGCCCAGCTACCACCATGGACTGCTCTGACAGGGATTACAATAGAGGATTCTGGACAGAGCTGGAGAAAAATGTAGAACAAAATTCTAACTCACCAAAAACAAAAACAAAAAGACCAGACTTACTGGGCTGACAGAGACTGGGGAAACCCCGAGAGTACAGCCCTCAGACACCCTTTGAGCTCAGTAATGAGGTCGGCTCCTGAGGCTTACACTTCAGGCAAAGATTAGACAGCCCTATAAAACAAAACAAGACTAAATGGGCACATCGGCCCAGGGGCAAGGATGAGAAGTCAGGAGGGGACAGGAAAGCTGGTAATGGGGAACCCAAGGTTGAGAAGGGGGGATGTTGACATGTTGTGGGTTTGGCAACCAATGTCATAAAACAATATGTGTATTGTTTAATAAGAAACTAATTTGCTCTGTAAACCTTCATCTAAAGTACAAAAAAAAAAAAGGAAAAAAAAATCAGCTACTGAAAACCCTATGAACCACAATGGTCCAATCCTCAATAGATCATGGTGATGGTGCAGGGCCCGGGAGAATTTCATTTCTTTGCTCATGCGGTTGCTGTGAGTTGGGGAGAGGCTCAACAGCAGCTAAGAACAAAGCTTTGTTGTGGGGGCTGTCCTGCGCATTGAAGGATGGTTAGCAGCATCCTTGCTCTCTACCCACTACTTGCCAGTAGAACCCAGTAGGTACAACCAAAAATGTCACCAGGTATAAGGTCAAATATCCCCTAGGGGCAAAATATCCTCCAGTTAAGAACTACTGATTTAGAAGAAGTTATAATCTTGAAAGGTAAATTATAAATAAGTAGGTTAATCAAAGTAAATAATAATAGCAACGATAATATTAACAATCATCATATAAACCGGGCCAAAACAGATTTTAAAGCTTTCTCTCTGATTTTCTAGGGCTGTGGAGAGTCCCACCGTTGCCACCCATCTCTCATTTGGGTTACTAACGTTTTAGTTTAAGAAAGGCTCTTCAGTCACAATATATAACACAGCTCGGAATCTCTTGAGTTCTGAGTCAAAAGATCACATGAAACAGTGGAGAGAGTAAAGGAACACCAGAGTAAACCACCACCCGTCTGTCAGTTTGTCATACTGTGGCGGCTTGTGTGTTGCTATGACAACGGAAGCCGTGCCACTGGTATTTCAAATACCACCAAGGTTACCCATGGTGGACAGGTTTCAGTTAAACTTTCAGACTAAGATAGACTAGGAAGAAAGGCTTGCAAACTATTCCTGAAAATTAGCCAGTGAAAACCCTATGGATTACAGCAGAACATTATCCAATATAGTGCTAGAAGATGAGCCCCCTAGGTTGGAAGGCAGCAGTGGACTCAAGCATGCCAGCAATCATGATGATGGCGGGGGACCTGGCAGCATTTCCCTTCTGTTCTACTAGGGGATGCCATGAGTTGGGGCCGACTCAACAGCAAAGAGTCAAATCTGAAGTGCCACGTGGCTTTGAGCTGGACCACAACCTCAAGACCCCAGTGTCCTCCCCTATAAAACGGGTTGCTTTGGCTAGCTGGATGGCAGTTAAGTTTCTGTCCAGCAGGGGCTCTAAGTTTTAGAAAAACTCTTAGTTCAATTGTGGGTTAAACTGGTCAGCTTCGGGGGAAGGGGATAATGAAGTTGGTTCATGGTCCAGTGAAGAGATACTATTTGAATTAGGTTTGGGGCTTAGCTAATAAAAGCGATTTGTTCCAGTTTTTGAATCACAGTTGAATTCTGCTGACGTTCCTGGGTCACTGTGGACGGACTTCTATAACGGGCAGCGTGAGTCTTGGCTCTCAGCTTCCCACCCCCAGGGCTGGTGACAGGGAGGCAAATGGGCTCGTGTCTTCGGCCTTTGCTCCACGTGGAGGAGGATGTGCCTGATGGCATCCCCAAACAGAGATGGCTCCCCAGGAGCCCCTCACTGGGTCCACCCTTCCACCAGGCACGTGTCTTTCTTTCTTCCTTAATTAAAGCACGGACCACTTGCTGAAATGCAGACTTCAGAAAGGAGCAGTTGTTATTAATGACTCACTCCTTCATATGAATGAGTTTAGCAGATTAAATATGGTAGCAGCGCTTATGAAAAGGGGCCAGTGAGAGTAGAAGCCCCTGGAGCACTGGATATCAGAGGGGAGGAGGCAGGGTGGGGGCTGCGGAGGAGCTCAACCCCATGATGACCACAGGTGGGGGCAGGAAGAGGAGACCACCTACGATTTGCCCAGGGTGACTAGTGTCCTTCTCTTTGAACCCTGGCAATCTAGGGAGCAACTGGGGCTAGGGTGATGACCTTAGTCAAAGCCAGAGGGGAACAGGGGAGTTGGAAAATAAATAAACCGGGCATTTTGTCCACACTGAGGAATCTGGCCCCAGGTATGGGGTGTATATCGTGTTGCTATGATGCCGAACACGTTCCAGAGGAGCCTCCAGACTAAGGCAGGCCCTAGCCTAAAGAAAGGCCTGGCGATCTACTTCTGAAAATTAACCAGTGAAAGCTCTGTGGGTCTGATACGTAACCAATCGTGGGGATGGCGCAGGACTGGACAACATTTTGTTCTATTGTGCATGGGGTCATCAGGGGTCGGGGGCTGGCTGGATGGCAGCTAAACACAATAACGACATCCTCCCACCAAAAGCAGGCTGGACCCAGATGAAAAGAACCTGCTTCCCTGTGAGTCCCGGACAGAGCGGAAGAAAGATGTCAGAAAAAAAACCCAAATTTACAAAAAAGACCAGACTTACTGGGCTGGCAGAGGCTGGAGGAACTCCCGAGACTACAGCCCTAAGACATCCTTCTGACCTGGAACTGAAGCCATTCCCGGAGACCACCTTCCAGCCAAACAATAGACAAGCCCATAAAATAAACAATAACACCCAAGAGGAATGTGCTCCTTAGCACAATGTAGAGATCAAAAGGGCAATATTTGCCCAAAAGCAAAGATGAGAAGGCAGGAAGGGGTAGAAAATCAGGACGAAAGGAAACAGGGAGCCCAGGGCGGAAATGGGGAGAGGGCTGACACATTGTGGGGAATGCAACCCAGGCCATGAAACACTTTATGTGCAAACTATCGAATGGGAATCTAATTTGCTCTGTAAATGTTCACCTAATGCACAATAAAAAAGAAAAGAAGCTGCTTCCTTCTGACCTGCTATCCTGAGAGCAGGCATGGATGAGATGCCCCACATCAACCATGCAATTGGGAACGGTTTAAAGCTGCCCCTCCAAAAAGGATGATACAGGCTACAGGATGGATGCAAGAAAGGGAGACCCCTCAGGCCCAGAGCGGCGATGCTCTACCGTAGAATACAAAGGCTGGTCTGCCACCACCCTTCCCAGCTTGACCATCAGCTTATGCGGCACGTTGCTAGTCCTGAGTTCTGCTCCTGCTCTGAACTCTGAGCTCAAGGACGGGGGATGACTCCTCATCCTCCCACTCTGGTCCTTAGCAGAGCAGAAAGGAGGTTTTACGGAATGTGTGCTGTGTAAAGAGGTGGCTTAACCAGTAAGCATGGTGTGCACCGGCTTATAGTAAGCAAGGTATGCACGGGCTTCATTGTGCCGACTTACTAACCTGTAGTGCACAATTTCACATGGGTTTCCCCACATCCTTATGTGAACCCATGAAACTCATGATGCAGTGAAACTGTGCACTACAGATTAGTAAATAAGCACAATGAAGCCCGTGGGTACCTTGCTTATTGGGTAATCTGTCCCTGTACATAAAACTAAACAATAAGCTAAACGTTTGAAAACAATTTTGGATTCCAAACCCAGCTTGACCCCACAAGGCAAATTACAGTCATTGCCTTAATAAGTATCCCACAGCTCAGCCTCGTTTCTAAGCACCACCCATGTCAGCAGGACAATTTTGAGTGAAATGAAACCACATCGTGAGCAGCCTATTCTTCAGAAGTGAGAACCCGCATGCACACGGGATGCAAGGGCACATCAGCGAATTTTCCCACTTAGATGCTGCAGGGGGCTCAGCATCCAGGAAAGGCTCCCTGGCCAGGCCAACACCTGTGCACCTCTTCTCTAATGCCTGGAGCCCCAGCCTGACAATGTCAAACCTTTAGTTTTTCTAGCTATTAAACTGCACTGGGCGGTACAAACTGTTAATGTGTTTGACTGCTAACTGAGAGGTCAGAGGTTCAAGTCCACCCACAGGCGCCTTGGAAGACAGGCCTGGCAATACGCTTTCAAACCCCCATGGAGCACAATCTTAGTCTGACGTGCATGGGGTCACCATGAGTTGGAGTAGACTCCATGTAAAACGGTTTTAAAGCGCAAATCACCATGGGAAAATAACTGGGCGTTTCCTGCTAGTGAAAAGAAGAGCAGATTTTGATCCAGGGAAAAGGGGAGAGGCAGAGTGGGATCAGGAGGCTGACTGGCAGGCACTATTAGTTCGGTACTTCACATTTCATGTTCAAATCTCATTGCATCCTGTCAACAGCCCTGTGAGGAAGAGCCTGTTATTTTTCCCATTTCACAGAAAACAAAACTGAGGCTCTGGGAGGTTGGGGCATTTACCCAAGATCCCAGAAGAAGAGAAAGCACAGCTGAAACCTAAATGCAAATATCAGACTCCATTTCCCTGGCTCCTTTGACATTATTACTGCTGCCGCCAAGGAGAGCTCTGTGGGAGACGAAGATCTCGCCCCTTGGCCTGTGGTGTGATATTGGCCCATTATGAACCTCTCCAGGCCTAGGTTTCTCCCTCTTTAAAGTGGTGAGGTTGGATGACAAAGTCTCTAAGCCAGTGCCTCGCAGACTTTCACTCCTCCGTAGAGCATCCGGGGATCTTACTGGCATTCATTGGGGCTGGGGTGAGAGCCTGCATTTCTAACAAGCTCCCAGGGGTGCAGATGCTGCACCTGCCTCTGGCCCCAAAGCCCAGGCTCCTGCCTCGGCACTGTGCTGCCACCACCCCGCCCAGAATTCAGTTCATCACGGAACAGGAGGTTCCTCTAGGTAAGATGGACATGAACACAAAGACATGGGCCCGAGCAGGCCTGGCAGGCAACAGTGAGCCTGGTGGGGAGTCTGGTGAGGTGATGGGGAACAGAGGGAAGGAGGGGAATGGGGAGGGAACAGCGGCAGGCCATGGATTGCAGCATCAATTATAAACTGCCATTTTGATGTGCCACTGAGGTGGACCCTAATCTATCGTCTCATGCAGGACCATGCTTAGTCCCAGCAGGACAGAGCACTTGAGGTCTCAATTAAAAGAGCATAAAACACTTGCGCACAAAAGCACATGCAATTACAACAACTGTTAGATGCTGTCGAGTCAGCTTATGTCATGGCGACCTTATGTACAACAGAACAAAATGCTGCCTGGTTGTTATGGATTGAATTGTGTCCCCCCAAAATGTGTGTCAACTTGGCTAGGCAATGATTCCCAGTATTACAAGTTGTCCACTATTTTGTGATCTGATGTGATTATCCTATGTGTTATAAATCCTAACCTCTGTGATGTTAAGAAGCCAGGATTAGAGGTAGTTACGTCGGTGAGACAGGACTCAATCTACAGGATTAGCTTGTATCTTCAATCTCTTTGAGATATAAAAGAGAGAATTGAGCAGAGAGGAGAGGGACCTCATTACCACCAAGCAAGAAGTGCCCAGAGCACAGCACATCCTTTGGACCCTGGGTCCCTGCACTGAGAAACTCCTAGACCAAGGGGAAGATTGATGACAAGGACCTTCCCCCAGAGCCGACAGAGAAAGAGCCTTCTCCTGGAGCTAACACCCTGAATTCAGACTTCTAGCCTCCCAGGCTATGAGAGAATAAATTTCTGTTTGTTAAAGCCATCCACTTGCGGTATTTCTGGTATAGTAGCACTAGATAACTAAGACACTGGTCCTGTGTCATCTTCGTGATTGTTGGTATGTTTGGGTCCATTGTCTGGGTCATTGTGTCAATCCATTTCATTGCTAGTTTCACTGATCTCTACCAAATAGGATGTCTTTTTCTAGCAATTGGTCTTTCCACTAGAACTATAAATAGATTGAATTAATAGCCAATAATTGATGGTATTAGACAATGACAGGTAAATGCCAATTTAGAACACTGGTGTGATGTTCTTAAAAAAATCATGTGCCTCATATTCAGTCAAGCATAAGGATGCTTTTCATACTTACGGTCACAATATTTATAGAAGTTGATGGTAAATTTCTTCTAGCTGAATATGTAAAATGGATAAAAAAAATAATGAAAAAGTTGCCACTACCTGGGATGAAGGGTTCAAGGAAATTAATAATTGAATGGGCAATAAAGTAAAAATAAATAAATAAATAAAATATTTTTTCAAAATACATAAGGAGCCCTGGTGGCAAAACAGTTAAGCACTAGGCTGTTAACTGAAAATTTGGCAGTTGGAACCTACTCAGAGGCTCCACGGAAGAAAAGACTTGGTGATCTGCTTCCATAAAGATTACAGCCAAGAAAACCCTATGGGACAGTTCTACTCTGTAAAACATGGGGTCGCTATGAGTCGAAATCAACTCCGTGACACCCACCAACAACAACATCACTCGGTTCAGATAGAGTATAACAGGTAGAAAAATCTTGTTGAAGATTAGCATTACACACAGTGTTGACCTACAGAAGATGAAAGCAAGGAAACAGAAATACTGGAACATTCCATTGGTTCTACATTTGCTGCAAAAATGCAGTTTTTAATTTAAGAACTGGGAGAAATGATTTTTCAATTGTAGGTATTGATTTAAAAATCTGCCATGGGTAAGGTTATGATAACAGAATACCATGGTTGGTAAGGAAAAAGGTATACAAGTCTGACGTAGGCAGAATGTTCTACCCCCATGTTCTAATATCCAGAACCTGTGAGTATGTTAGGTTATATGGCAAAGGAGAGTTGAAGTTGCTCATAGATTAAAGGTATTAATCAGCTGACCTTAAAATAGGGAGATTATCTGGATTAATCAGGTGAGCCCAATGTAATCACAAAGGTTCTTAAAAGTGGAAGAGGGAGGCGGGAGTCAGAATAAATGTAGTTATGGAAGAATGGTCGGAAAGATGCAATGGTGCTGACTTTGAAGATGGAGGAAGGTTGCTGCTAGAAGCTGGAGACCTCCTCTAGAGCCTCCAGAAAGGACCACAGCCCTGCCAGCATGTTGGTTTGGCCCAGTGAGATCCATGTTGGACTTCTAATCTACCAAACTGTAAGACAACAAATGTGTGTTGTTTTAAGCTGTTAAATTTGTAGTCATGTGTTACAGCAGCAACAGACAGCTAATATGAGGTCAGAGCTGGACCAAAATCCAGAAGCATTCTTAATGCTGTGTACTGCAGGGCATGATCTGAATTTCTTACTAGGCAAATGGATGACGTTCTTTGGAACAACTCAAAGATCGTATAGGACATTTTCCAAATCTTCCCCAGCACGGGACATCTTGCTGAAACCTACCCAGCTTGACCTTAAACTACTCTCATTCACGAAATGGAACTGCTGAATAAATGCCATTGGGCAATTAGATTTAATTTAGACAGAAAACAAGAAGACCGGAAAAAAATTAGCAAAACAACAGAAGATTCTCAAATACAGAGCAAAGTCCATCTTTGCTGGGAAATGAAATTAATCTTGAATCTGAGCTCTCCACAGGTATTTGGTACGAAATATTGTATAAAAATGTGAGCAAGAGCCTGCAAAAAAAATTCTAGGTTTGGCTATTTCACTTTTAAAGGGATTAAAATTACATATTGATTTTTAAAAATACATGTAAGATTTTTTGAAACCAAAGGAACCACAAGTGAAATATGCAACAAAAGTGACACTCTAATAAAATAAAATTTGGAAAAAGGAAACAAAAATGTCTGTGGATGATGAAGGAGAAGATTCACATACAAATCATCTTGAAATCAATTTCTAATGAGGTTATTTTCTGGCCAACGTAGTCTGAGGTATAATTTTGATTGAGCAAAATATTGCTATTTTCAATTTTCTTTATAATATCCAAGGGTTGAAAACTTGGAAATGAAAAAAAAAAAAACTGAAAAAGCGCTATGTGGATCTAGATATTGCTTCGACAGTGAAATAGCAATATAAGTGATAGCAATCTATATGATAAAATCAAAATATTCTAAGTCTGTAAGCCTCATTACAGTGTTTGAACTTGATATATAAAATTTATGGTTCATTTCTGAATGTGAGTGTGGCTTTTAATAATTCCAATTGCTCTAACTTAGCAGAACCAAGTTTCTCCCAACAGAAATTAATTTAAAAGACTAAGAACTCCAATGACTCAAGAATAGTTGCCTAATTTGACATCTCTGTTAATAGCACAAATTATGTGATAATGTTGATTATAACAATATGGCTCATTTTTTTTGCTGAAATGAAGGCAATAAAAATAAATTTTATGTACTAAACATATAATAATTTATGAAATATGTAGGTTTTTATTTTATTACTCACCCACACATCACTAATCCTTTAACATAACATCCAGACATGTGTAATAATAATTAAATTTAGCTGTCTTCGATATTTTGCTTACTTTAGCTAGATAAAAATCATCGGTTTATACAATTTTAGTCATTGTAAAGGTATATGTGTCAAGGTAGGAGAATAGAAATATTTTACATAACTTCATTTGTAACTCTAAAATATTTAGATATATGGTCTCTTTTTGTCTCTTGATTCTGTTTTTTCTCTTGATTAAGACCCAGCATACGTTAGGAGTAGGCCTGGATTCATTTAATCATCATGAGAGCACTACAAGATAGGTGCGTTAGGCTGGGTTCCCTAGTCTAAGCGTATAAATATATATACAGAGAGACTGGTATCAAGGAAATGGCTCATGCCGTTGTAGAGGCTGGAACATTCCAAGTCTGTGGGTTAGGATAGAGGCTCCTCTTAATTCACATAGCCACAGGGGCTGACGAGCCCAAGACCGGCAGGTCAGAGAGCAGGGCTCTTGCTCACAGGCTGCAAAGATGGATGAATCCCAAGATGGACAGGCAAGACCACAGGGCAACTGCTAGCTCAATCCCAAGAACCAGAGGTCAGACGAACAGTAGCCAGTGCTGCAGGATCCAGCATGAGCAAAAAGCCCATGAGCCTTGTCAGAATGTCCACTTATATTCAATGCAGGCCACATGCCCAAGGAAACTCCCTTTCATCAGATTGGCTACTCACAGCAGATTCCATCATGGAGGTGATCACAGCATTATGTGACTGTCAAACCACTGAGAATCATGGCCCAGCCAAGTTGACACACAACCTTAACCGTCACAACAGGTATCGTCAACCCTATTTTACAGATAAGAAAGCCGAAGCTCCGCGCGATGTAGTTTCCAAGGCTATAATAAATGGCAGAACCAAGAGGCAAATCTTAGTCTGTTAGATTTGGAAGTCCATACATGTTTCGCTGTATCCAACCTAGTGGAACCAGGAATTGCTACCAACATATTTTATGGAAATTCTAAATGTTATAAAAGTTTTCAGAAGGAAGCAATCCCCGACCCAGGTGATGAAGGAAGGACCTGGAAGAATAGGTGGGGGACTTCTGATTCTGGTAGAATGATGGTCAATCAGATATCCTGAAGAATCCTTCTGACTAAAACAAAATGCTGAATAAAATATGCATCATATGTTGGAATATACATGATCACATTTTAAATGTATCACCAAGATGGCACAAAAGTAAGGAAGTCACAAGGCCCCCAAACAAAGTGAAACCAGGAACTCTCTGCGATAAACCACTTTCACCATCAGCTTCTGCTGCCAGATTCTGTAAACAAGAGACGAAATCCAAGGTTCATCAAGGCAATGGACCTAACAGGAGACTTCTACCAATAAGCAAATGAGAAATAAATCCTACCGAGTAGAAGGTGACCGCAAGAAAAATTGTCTCTCTGTACCCTAGTACTGGGTGAATGAGAAAAACAAATATCTCCTAAGAATTCATAACTATCAGCTAGTCTTCCTGTGGGTTTGTGGCCCAAATCCACACTACCTCTGTGGTCCAAGAAATCTCAAGTGGAAATTTTAAAGTGGTTACAAATAGAAAATGGTCAAAGTTTTGTAACTCCCTCAGGCAAGTAACAAAAGCAAATGCAAAGTCTCCCTGAAGGAGTTCTACTTTATTACAAGCCTCAAGGAGGACCCACAGATAAAGTTCCGAGCAAAATTAGTAGGGGAAAAAATGCATATATATATACATACACACACACATATACATATATATACACAGTCATGGAAACAAAACATCATAAATGAGAAACAGTAAAAATGGTAGACAACAGAAATCAAAGAACCCAGATACTGAACTATTAAACAACTGTGTTCAATATGTTTAAAGAAACAGAGTTTAAACATATGAACAAAAATAAGCAGATTTGAAAAAAACCTAATATAAATCTTAGAAATTAAAAATTGACATTGAGAAGTCATTGAAAGGATAACTAGCAGATTAGACGTAGCTGAAGAGAAAGTTAGTCAACTGAAAGTATATCCAAAAAAAAAAAAGTATCCAGAAGGCAGTCCAGAAAGATTGAGATAGGAAATATGAAAGTGCAAGTAAGAGACTTGGAGAATAAAGAGAAAAATACAATGGTTTTGATATAGTATTTGAAGCTGATAAATTTCTAGAACTATTGAAAGTACCAAACCTCAGATCCAAGAAGTTAAGTAGGCAGAAATAATTGGTGTTCACCAAATATTTCATGTGCTTTCATACATTTCTCAGGGTTTCTTGCAGTTACATTGAGGCCATGTGAATAGTTCTGGCTAATATCACTTCTAGGCCAAGATAGTTAAAAGCACTATATCTCTTGTAGTAGACAGTGTGATGCACTACCCTTCATAACTGCCACACTTACCCCTTTACAGGAATTGCTTTTGGCCAAAGTATAATGTTGCCCCAGTTATACTCTCTCCCCAGGGGCAGCCCACATCCAATGATACAAAGTCCTGGCCTCATTTTCTCATTTGGAACAACTCTGAAAAGCCAACATAATGTAGAATTCTCTGTGTGATCGTTGAGGCTTCTGATGCAGCTTCTTCTACCCGATACTGTTTCTCTCACTCCTTACAGGTGATGATCCCGAGAACACTCCCCAACAAACTTCCTGTACACAGAACTACATCTCAGAGTCTGTTTCGGAGAAACTCGTCATCTTTCTCTCTTTCCATTCTGTGGCGACTTTGAAGGTGCCATGTTCCAGATGATGCAACTACAAGATGCTAGATCGTTCATCTGCCTGGGTCCCTCACAATCCCCATTGACTACTAAGCTATATAATGCAAGTTTAAAATACACCTTTGTTATGTTAAGTCATTGAGCTATTAGGGGTAACTTTTTAACACAGCATAGCTAGCCCTTCTTATTTGGCACAGTTATTTGTTAAAATCGCTACGGTAACCACTAAACTAATAGATATAGAACATATTTATAACATATTAATTATAAAACAAGTGGAGGGAGAAACTATAACACGAAAGTAAAATGGAAAACAAGAATATAAAACTAAATCCATTGCTGGTGGAAATGCAAAATGTTAGAGCTGTTGTGGAAAACCGTGTGGTGGTTCCTCAAAAACGTAAAACTAGATCACAGTTTAGGAGGCTAGAAGTCCGAATTCAGGATACCAGCTCTAAGAGAAGGCTTTCTTTCTCTGTCAGCTCTGGGAGAAGGTCCTTGTCATCAATCTTCCCCTGGTCTAGGAGCTTCTCAGCGTAGGGACCCTGGGTCCAAAGGCCATGTCCCACTCCTGGGTCTTCTTTCTTGGTGGTAGTCAGGTCCCTCACTCTCTATTTGCTTCTTTCTTTTATACTCACAAGAGATTGACTGGAGATACAACCTAATCCTGTAGATTAAGTCCTGCCTCATTAACATAACTACCTCTAATTCCGCCTCATTAACATCAGAGAAGTTAGGATTTACAACACATAGGGTAATTACACGAGATCACAAAATGGAGGAAAACCACACAATACCGGGAATTATGGCTTAGCCAACATGACACACATTTTTGGGGGACACAATTCAACCCATAACAAACTCAAAAGATTAGATAGGAACAGTGAGTTTATGTCAATGAGGATGGAACAACTCAGAAAAGAAAGGTGAGAATGTTTGCACAATTCGAAGAATGTAATCAGTGTCACTAAATTGTGTATGTAGAAGCTGTTGAATTGGTGTATGTTTTGCTGTGTATATTCTCAACGACGAAATGAATAAAACCTAGAGAAAAAAAAAAGATACAAAGAAGAGACAACTAAACAGAGAAAGTAAGACAAATAGGAAGCACTTAGATGATAGAAATAAAGGCAACTATATCAATAACCATTATAAATAAACAGACTAAACTGTCCAAGTTAAAAGAAAAATATTGTAAAACTAGATAACATTCGACTATATGATGCTTACAAGGGACAAGATGAAAACATAAGGCCAGGAAAGGAGAAAAAGTCAAAGGCAGAAAAGAGATAAACCAGACAGATGACAACAACAAAACTGGAGTCACTATATTAATATCAGACAGACAGATTCTAAGCCAAAAAGCATTGCTAGAAGTGTATGGAGACCAAAGTTCATTCATGGTTACCAGGGGCAGACTGAAGGGAGGGAAGGGCAGGACTCACGGCTTAAGAGACACTGACTTCTGTTAAGGGTGATGGGAAACTTGGAAATGATTCATGATGATGGTCGAACAACATGATGAACGTAATTAATGTCACTGAACTGTACACGTGAAGAATGCTGAAATGGCAAATGTTTTGCTACATGTAGATTTACTACAATTGAAAAGAAAAGCTTTGCTAGAGATAAAGAGAATCACACCATAGTGATAAGAACTTTGCTTCGTCAGGAAGATACAGCAATTGTAAACTTGGATGTAACCAGAAAACATTGGCCTAAAATATATTAAGCTAAAATGGACTGATCTTCAAGGAGTAACTCACAAATCTACCATCACAGCGTTAGATTTAAATGCAACTCAGTTATGAATGGATCGAGCAGGAGAAAATTAGAAATAATATAAAAATACTCGATCATATAAACATATGTGGAATATTACCCCAACAATTAGAGGCTATATACATTCTTTTCAGGCACACATAGAAGATTTATGAAAATTGGTCATGTGCTAGGCTATAAAGCTAGTCTAAACAAATTTCAAAGATTGGAATAAAAGAGGGCATTCTCAGGCCACAGGCAATTAACTTAAATAAATAACATTAAAAGAAAAACTCCAGACATTTGGAAATCAAAATACAAAAAAAAAAAAAAACACTTCTAAGCAATCACAAGTCATAAAAGAAATCAAAATGGAAATTGGAAATTGATCAGAACATAAGAAATCATAATAGAAATTACTTAGAACGCATGTGGAATGCAGTTAAAACAATACTTACAAGGAAATATATATCCTTAAATGCTTACGTTAGGAGACAATGAATGAAAATTAACAAGTGAGTTATTTAACTTAATCAGTTAGAACAGAAATAGTAAAATAAACGCAAAGCAGGAAGACGAAAACAAAACAGAATGGCAGACATTAATGACATAGAAAAGGTATAATAGAGAGGCTCTACCAAGCCCAAAACTATTTCTTTTCAAAGACCAAAAAAGACCAACTGACAAGATTAATCAAGAAAAGAAAGTACACATACACACACGCAGACATGATCATCTCAATAGACAGAGAAAAGCATTTGAGAAAATCCAATACTCTTTCATAGTTAAAAAAAAAAAACTAAAAAATAGGTATAAAGGCCATCTATGAAAAACCCACAGCTAACATACTTAATGGTAGAAGATTGAATGCTTTGCCCCTAAGATCAGGGAACAAGACAAAGATGTCTGCTTTCATCGCTTCTATTCAATATTGTACTGGAGGTTCTAGCAAGGGTGACTAGGCAAGAAAAAGAAATAAAAGACATCCAGATTAGAAAGGAAGTAGTAACACTATTTCTATTTGCAGAGACATGAGCTTGTATACAGAATACCCTAATGCAAGGTTAAGTACTCACTTGCTAACCAAAAGTTGGTGGTTCGAACCCACCCAGGGTCTCCATGGGAGAAAGACCTGATGATCTTAGCCTGTAAAGATTCCAGCCTAGAGGGGCAGTTCTACTCTGTTACATGGGGTGGCTGTGAGTCAGAATCAACTCAACAGCACTTAACAGCAGTGGAACCACTAAAGACCACTAAAACCAATAAACAAGTTCAGCAGGGTTGCAAGGCATAAAATCAATATGCTAAACTCAATTGTATTTCTCTACACTAGCAATGAGCAATCAAAAAAATGAATTTAAGAAAACACTTCCATTTATAATAGCATCAAAAAAACCATAAAACAGGAATAAATTTAACAAAAGAAGTGCAAGACTTATACACTGAAAATACAAAGCACTGTTGAAAGAAATTAAAGAACATCTAAATAAATGAAAAGACATTCCATGTTTACGGATCAGGAGGCTTAATATAGCTAAGATGGCAATACTCTTCAAACGGATCTACAGATTCAATGTAATGTCTGTCAAAATCTCAGCTGCTTTTCGTAGAAACTGACAAGCTGGTTCTAAAATTGCTGTGGAAATGCAGGGGACTCCAAACAGCTAAAACAATCTTGAAACAAAAGAACAAAGTTGGAAGACTCACACTTCCTGATTTCAAAACTTATTACAAAGCTACAGTAAATAAGACAGCATGGTACAGGCATAAGGTTACACTTATAGGTCAATGGAATAGAACTGAGTCCAGAAACAAACCTTTATATTTATGGTCATTGATTTCCATAAGGGTGTCAAGACGATTTAATGAGGAAAAAATAGTCTTTACAACAAATGATACCGGGACAACTGGGTATCCATGTGCAAAAAAATGTACCTGGACCTCTATCTCACACCACATTTAAAAATTAACTAAAAAATGGATCATATACCTAAATGTCAGAGCAAAATCTATAAAACTCTTAGAAGAAAATATAAAAGCCTTTGTGAACTTAGTTTAGGCAATGGTTTCTTAGATATGACATCAAAGAAGCACAAGCAAGAAAAGAAAGGATAATATCAAAAGCCAAAACTTCTATGACTCAAAGGAAACCCTTAAAAAAGTGAAAAGACAGCCCAAAGAATGGAAGAAAATATTTTCAAATCATACATTTGGTAAGAAATTTGTATCTATTATATATGAAGCACTCTTACAACTCAACAACAAAAAGGCAAATAACACAATTAAAAATGGGCAAAGGCCACAGTAATTAAAACAGCCTGGTACTGGTATAATAATAGACATACAGATCAATGGAATATAATTGAAGTCCAGAAATAAATCCATACATCTCTGGTCAATTCGTTTTGACAAGGGTGCTAAGTCCATTAAATGGGGGAAGAGTCTCTTCAATAAATGGTGCTGGGATTTGCACATCAGAAGAACAAATCAGGATCCATGGCTCACACCATACACAATTCAAAATGGACCAAAGACCTAAATATAAAATCTAAAACCATAAAATTCTTAGAAGAAAATGTAGAGGCAAGGCTGTGGGACCTTGTTTTTAACAATGTATTCTCAGATTTGACAACAAAAGCATGAGCAGCAAGAGACCAAATAGCTAAATGGGACCTCATAAGAGGTCTTTCTGTTCATCAAAGGACTTGATCAACAAAGTGAAGAGACAACCTACAGATTGGGAGAAAATTCTGGAGAGCTACATACCAGATAAGGGTCTAGAATCCAAAACATAATTAAAAACTATAACTTAACAAAAAGATAAACAACTCAATCAAAAAATGGGCAAAGGACTTGATCAGACATTTCACCAAAGAGGATATCCAAATGGCCAACAAGCACATTAGAAGATGCTCAGTGTCACTAGCCATTCCAAAAACTCAAAAGTCCATTGTCATCAAGTTGATTTCCACTCACGGCAACCCTATGGGACAGAGTAGAACTGCCCCATAAGGTTTCCAAGGCTGTAAATCTTCATTCCTCTATGACAAGAAATCTGGAAGAGAGCTACCTGGTCAGCCAACTGAAGAGACCCATATTTGTGCCCATTCCCAAAAAAGGTGATCCAACGGAGTGCGGACATTATTGGACAGTATAATTAATATCACATGCAAGTAAAAGTTTGCTGAAGATAATTCAAAAGTGTTTGCAGCAGTACACTGACAGGGAATTGCTAGAAAGTCAAGCTGGATTCAGAAGAGGACATGAAATGAGGGATATCATTGCTGATGTCAGATTGGATCATGGCTGAAAGAAGCCAGAGAATACCAAAAAGATGTTTTATCGCCTATTCAAAGGCATTCAAATGTGTGGATCATAACAAATTATGGATAACTTTGCGAAGAATGGGAATTCCAGAACGTGTCTGTGCTCATGAGGAACCTGTACGTAGACCAAAAGGCAGCCATTCGAACAGGACAAAGGGGTACTGCATGGCTTAAAATCAGGAAAAATGTGCATCAGGGTTGTATCCTTTCACCATACCTAATTCAATCTGTATAAAAAATTATTGTTTTTATACAGATTGAATTAAGTATGGTGAAAACTGGAGTATATGAAGAAGAACAAAGAGTAAAGCTTGGAGAAAGACTCATTAACAACCCGTGATATGCAGATGACACAACTTTGCTTGCTGAAAGTGAAGAGGATTTGAAGCACATATTGGTAAAGATCAAAGACTACTGCCTTCAGTATGGATTACACCTCAACATAAAACAAAAACCCTTACAACTGGACCAATAAGCAACATCGTAATAAACGGAGAAAAGACTGAAGTTGTCAAGGATTTCATTTTACTTGGATCCACTATCAACGCCCATGGAAACAGCAGTCAGGAAATCAAACGACATATTGCATTGGGCAAATCTGCTGCAAAAGACCTCAATAAAGTGTTGAAAAGCAAAGATGTCACCTTGAGGACTATGGTGCTCTTGACCCAAGCCATGGTATTTTCAATCGCCTCATATGCATGCGGAAGCTGGACAACGAATAAGGAAGATCAAAGAAGAATTTATGCCTTTGAATTACAGTGTTGGCAAAGAATATTGACTATACCAAGGACTGCCATAAGAATGAACAAACCTGTCTTGGAAGAAGTACAGCCAGAATGCTCCTTATTAGCGAGGATGGTATAATTTTGTCTAATGTACTTTGGACATACTATAAGGACAACCAATCTCTGGAAAAGGACATCATGCTTGGTAAAGTAGAGGGTCAGTCTCAAGGAGATGGACTGACATAGTGGTTGCAACAATGGGCTTAAACATAGCAACGATTGTGAGCATGGCCCAGGACCGGGCAGTGTTTTGTTCTGTTGTACATAGCATCACTATAAGTCAGAATTTGACTCAATGACACATTAACAACAACAATGTACCCAGCCCTGTTTTCAGGCACAGGTAGAGAGAGAACTGTAATTGAGTCGGCTCCAACTCAGGGCTACCTTACGTACTTATGATGACCTTATGAAACACTGCCCGGTCCTATGTCATTCTCACAATCGCCAGCATGTTTTAGTCCATCATTGTGGCTATTGTGCCAATCCACCTCACCAGTGGTCTCCTTTGCCCTCAGTGGCCCTCTACCTCACCACGCATGATGTTCTTCAGCGATTGATCTCTCCTGATGACACGTCCAAAGCAAGCAAGTTGGATAATATTCTGTTGCAATCCCTAAGGCTTTCATTGGCTAACTTTCAGAAGTAGATTGCCAGGCTTTTGTTCCTGTCTGTCTTCCTCTGGAAGCTCCACTGAAACTTGTCCTCCATGAGTGAGCCTGCTGGTATTTGAAACACCAGTGGCATAACTTCCAGCATTATAGCAACACGCAAGCCACCACAGTACAAATTGACAGAAGAGTGGTGGTTTTTGGCACAAGGGAAACTTAAAAATGATGAGGCAAATACCTAAGTCCTGCTTTGTAAGGGAAGAGAAATGAGAGACTGCCCTTCCCAGGAGCAACCTATAAATCAGGAACGTGCCAGGAGCTTCCCCTGATTCTAACCCTGGCAATGCCGAGAGGTGGGGCTCACTGCTCCCTTGTGATGGATGAGGCTCAGAAAGGGTACTGCAGTGGCTAAGGCCACACAGTTGGTTGAAACACAAAGGGAGAGGTGGCCATACAGGGCAGCCTGCAGTGGTTCCAACCAACACCTGAGGGAACTAAGGGAAGGGAGACAGCACTTTCAGCTCTGTGCATAAGGAAGCCAGAGAGGGAGAACTTAGGATGAGGGAAGGAAAGCCTTCTTCAAATAGAAATCATGAGACGTGACTGGTGAATTGGTGGGGAGAATAAAAACACCATCGGTGTGAGTAAAGAAGACAGTTCATGGATGGGAAATCATGGAAGAGGTGGTAGGGGTCAGGCCTATGAAAGCAGTGAACACCACACTAGGGAGTCAGGACCTGAATCTGTGAGCAGGACTTCAAAAGTCTCTTCCAACACTACCTCTGGACAGTGCCCTGGAGAGCATATACATTGACCTTGAGTCAATTCCAACTCATAGCGACCCTATGGGACAGAGCAGAATTGTCCCATAGGGTTTCCAAGGAGTGACTGGTGGATTCGAACTGCCAACCTTTTGGTTAGCAGCCGAGCTCTTAACCACTATGCCACTAGGGCTCCCTGGAGCAAATTAACAATAATAATGAAAGCCAAAGCTATTGGTTGTTCACCATGGGGCTAGTCGTGGCACATAGATTACAGCCATTCTTGTTTTGAGGTAGTTAAACTCATTGCTGTTGAGTCAATTTTGATTCATATAACCCTATAGGACAGAGAAGAACTGCCCCCATTGGGTTTCCTAGGCTGAAATGTTTACTGGAGCAGATTGCCAAATTTTTTCTCCTGCAGAGCTGCTGGTGGGTTTGAACCACAAACCTTTTGGTTAGCAGCTGAGCGCTTAGGCACTGGGCTACCAGGGTTCCTTTTATAGTAGTTAAACTCATTGTCATTGAGCTTGTTCCGACTCATAGTGCCCTACAGGACAGAGTAAAACTATTCCATATGGTTTCCAAGGCTGAAATCTTTTTTTTAATTTGATTTTTTTCAATTGTACTTTAGGTGAAAGTTTACAGACCAAACTAGTTTCTCAGTAAACAATTAATACATATACTGTTTTGTGACATTGGTTGCCAACCCCACGCCATGTCAACACTCTCCCCTTCTTGACCTTGCTTTCCCCATTACCAGCTTTTCTGTCCCCTCCTGCCTTCTCGTCCTTGCCTCTCGGCTGGTATGCCCATTTAGTCTTGTTTTGTTTTATGGGCCTGTCTAATCTTTGGCCGAAAGGTGAACCTCAGGAGTGACTTCATTACTGAGCTAAAAGGATGTCTGGGGGCCATACTCTTGGACTTTCTCCAGTCTCTGACAGACCAGTAAGTCTGGTGTTTTTTGTGAGTTAGAATTTTGTTCTACATTTTTCTCCAGCTCTGTCCAGGACCCTCTGTTGTGATCCTCAAAGGCAGACTTTTTTACTAGTTAAGCTAAGCTATCGTTTGGTTTTAAGAAGATTTCAGGGGATATTTTTGGTTTAAGGTCTAAAGATTATCTCAGGGCAGTAGTTTCAGGGTTTCATCCACCCTCCATGGCTCCAGAAAGTCTGAAGTGCATGAGAACTTGAAATTCCGTTCTACATTTCCTCCCTTATTAGGGTTCTTCTATAGAATTGGCTGTGATTTTTACGGAAGCAGGTCAACAGGTCTTTCTCCTGCAGAGCAGCTGGGTGGGTTAGAACTGATGACGTCTCAGTTAGCAGCCAAGCCCTTAACCATCTGCACCACCAGGGCTCCTTCCTAACCAAAACATAAACCCCTTAAGGGCAGGACTTACATGCAATTATTCCCTGAATCCCATACAGGGTAACATCTTGCACGTCAATAAACATTTCGTGAGTAAATGAATCAAAGAATCACACTGTGTCCCCAATCACAGCCACTAATGCTCTGTGGGCGGAACAATCCAGTGACACTCACCGGGAAGAGAGGCTCCTCACTCTGAGAACGGGGGCAGTGCTCTGCTCAACAGCCTCGGGGGACCCGGCTTCATTCTTAACTTGTTACCTGCCCAGTCCCCATCGCATCCCAGTCCCACCCAACAGCTCTGCATCGCTTCCCCCCAATGCCATCTTACTTGAATCACCTCGCTTCATACAGGCGTTAAGGGAGAGAGCTTGGCAGCGTGCCTCCTTCTAATCTTCCTTTCACGATGCTGAGTTCTTTTAGGAACTATTTTTTTTTTGCGGAAAGTCCTAAGTTCCTAGCAATCAGCTGAGTGGAAATTGGACCCCAACTCCCTGGGTGATAGCCTCCAAATGAAGCTTCCCACCATGAATGAACACTTCAAATTCTTCGGTCAGAAAGGAAATCTGACATCAAACAGGGGTGTAATGAAACAATGTTTTCTTTGCAAGGCAAGGGGGGTGTACCAGCTCTCCCTAGCTCACACCAGATGGTCTCATCTAAGGCTCATTAGAGCAGATTATCAATCAGTCACATGTGATTCAGAAGCGCACATTCGGGATGGCCACATGCGCACTCCCAGGTCCAGGAGTCCATTAAGGGGCTGCGATAAGGACCACTCAACAACCCTCCTCTTCAGCTCAACCAGGCCCAGGCTGGGCCTCCTGGAAGTCACGTGGACAACAGCAAAGCCATGCCCTGAGCTGACTTCACTCCTGACCTGTTTTCAAGAACCCACCAGAAAAAAAAGAGTTGCCATCAAGTTGACTTCAACTCATAGCAGCCCTATGTGTGCCAGAGTAGAACTGCATCCCATAGGGTTTGCAATGGTTGATTTTTCAGATGTAGATCACCAGGCCTTTCTTCTGAGGCACCTCTAGGTGGACTCGAACCACCAACCTTTCCTTTTGCAGCCAAACTTGTTAACCATTTGTACCACCCAGGACCTCCCAAGAACCCACAGAAGGGTTCTAAAAAAAAAAAAAAAAAACTTTCCCTTGCCACCCAGCTGCTGCTGGCTTCATCTCTTTAACCTACATCTCTAATCTCAATAATGCTTCTGGATAAAATACAGATGTTCCAGGGAATACCCACCCGTTGCCGTTGAGTCGATTCTGACTCATAGCAACCCGATGAGACAGAGTAGAAACGCCCCACAGAGTTTCCAAGGAGCGCCTGGTGCATTTGAACTGTTGACCTTTTGGTTAGCAGCCATAGCTCTTAACCACTACACCACCAGGGTTTCTGTTCCAGGGAAGGGGTACATATTAAACAGATTTAGGATCGCTTCAGTTTCCAGGCTTGGTGTAGGTGGGGGAAACAGGAGACTCTATTTAACCCAAGGGAGTCTGGGAGGGGATCATTGACGAGAAAGGACTTCTACACACCAGATAGGTTGCAGACAAGCAGCCACCTCTGGTCACATCCTGGAGCCCAAACACTGGAACAAAGAGAGCACATACCTGAGGGATCTGGTCGATGCTGAGTGGCCTGGGGAGCTTTAAGCTCAGCATCTTGAAGCTGGGCTGGGAAGGCCTAAGGGTGACACCCGTTCCCCCTCATGAGGCCTCGCTCAAAGTTCTGACATGGCCTGGGGTGTCTCTGGCCAGCTGGTGCCTGCTGCTTCCCTGAAAAAAGACAGAGTGAAGAAATCCAGTCAGTCTCAGTCTACCTCTAGCTAAATCAGGACCGTCAGATGTTTAACTATTGACCATATGCTTCTTTGTGTTGGTAAAACTATCAGACTGCTAAGTCATTCACTCTAAGAATGCTGGAGAACAAAGCCCACTGCTGTTAAGTCGATTCCAACTCCTAGTGACCATAT
The DNA here is from genome assembly GCF_024166365.1 of Elephas maximus indicus. Lineage (NCBI taxonomy): Eukaryota > Metazoa > Chordata > Mammalia > Proboscidea > Elephantidae > Elephas > Elephas maximus. The sequence goes on along the minus strand of NC_064831.1, from coordinate 59,543,553 downwards.
AGGACAGAGTAGAACTGCTCCACACGGCTTCCAAGCAGATTGTCACATCCCTCTCCCGCAGAGTGGTTGGTAGGTTCGAACTGCCAACCTTTCAGTTAGCAGCCAAGCTCTTTAACCACTGCACCTCCAAGGCTCCTAGAATGTCGGCGGGAGCAATTAAATCAGGAAAACCCTGTAGATCACAATGATCCCATCTGCAACTGATTACAGGGATGGTGCAGAACCAGGCAGTGTTTCATTCAGCTGAGCATGAGGTCGCCATGAGTCAGGCGCTGACTCAACAGTGGCCAGCAACAATGACAACAAATACGCAATCCTAAAATTTTAGAGCTGGAAAGAGCCTTAGAAGTCACCCAATCCTTTCATGTTACATATGGGGAAACAGAGGGTCAGAGAGGCTGAGTAACTTCCCCAAGGTTGAACAGCTATTTGAGAGCTGGGCTTCTCATGCCCTATTCTCCCATACGCTGCCACTGGGCAACCTTTATCACACACACAAGTCTGCATCCACCCAGTGGGCGGAAGAGGACGCTGAGATGTGCTCCAGCTCGCTGAACGAGAGAGAGGTGGCTTTTCCAGACTGAACAAGGCAGACAGGACAACTCAAGTTGGTTGCCCTGAGACACACAAACGACACAGACCAGGCAAACCCAGGAGCTTGCTGGAGACAGAGCAACTTGGCAAAGTAACGAGGTTGCTTAACTACGGGATTAAGATGGCTTAACGGCTGCGAGTGATGTGAACTTGAGAAAGCCAAACTCTCAGGAAAGGCCCAAGAGACAGAGAAATACCAACTGGGTTTGCCAAAAAAAATACAAAGTGTAGTTGTCAAACTGGGAATTTGCCAAACGTAAGAACGGTTCCTTTGTATGTGGCACCAAAAGTTCAAGCAACCAAAGGAAAAAAAAGACAATTTGGACTTGATATAAACTTAAACTTTTGTGCTTCAAAGGGTACCATCAAGAAAGTGAAAAGATAACCCACAGAAGGAGAGAAAACATTTGCCAATCGTGTGATAAGGAGCCCTGGTGGCACAGTGGTTAAGAGCTTGGCTACTAACCAAAAAGTCGGCAGTTCGAACCCACCAGCCGCTCCTTGAAAACTCTATGGGGCAACTCTATTCTGTCCTATGGGGTTGCTTTTAGTTGGAATCAACTCACAGACAACAGGTTTGGTTTTTTTGGTTCTATCTGCTAACTTGTATCCAGAATATAGAAAGAACTCTTATAACTCAATAATAAAAAGACAACCCAATTTAAAAATGGGCAAAGACAGTTTCTGTTAAGGGTGACAGAAAAATTTGGAAATGAATTGTGGTGAAGGTTGTACAACATTGTGAACGTAATTAATGTAACTGAATTGTGCATGTAAAAAATGTTGATTAGGAAATGTTCGTGATATATATATTTACCACAATTTTAAGGCTAAAGGTCTGAATAGACTTTTCTCCAAGGAAGATATACAAATGGCCATAGGCACAGAAAAGACTCTTAACATCATTAGTCATCATGGAAATGCAAATCACAATCAAGATGAAATATCATTTCACACCCATTTGGATGGCTAGAATCAAAATGTCAGATAATAACAGAGGTTGACAAGGGTGTGGGGAAATCAGAACCCTCATTCATTGCTGGTGGGAACATAAAGTGGTGCAGCCACGTTGGAGAACAGTCTGGCAGTTCCTTAAATAGTTAAACATAGAGCTACCATAAACTATTTTAAAAAACCCACTGCCATCGAGTCATAGCGACCCTGTAGAGCAGAGTGGAACTGCCCGCACAGAGTTTTCAGGGAGTGCCTGGTGAGTTCAAACTGCCCACCTTTTGGTTAGCAGCCGTAGCACTTAGCCATTATGCCGCCAGAGTTACCGTATGACCCAGCAATTCCATTCCCAGGTATATACACAAATGAAATGAAAACACATATCCACACAAAAACTTGTATACAAATGTTCATAGCAGCATTATTCATGACAGTCAACAGCTGAAACAATCCAAATGTCCTTCAACTGACGAACCAATAAACAAAACGTGGTATATTCATACAATGGAATATTATTCTGCCATAAAAAGGAATGAAGTTCTGATACATGCTACAACATGTATGAACCTTAAAAACATTACACTAAGTCAGTCTCAAAGGACCACAGATTATATGATTTCATTCATATGAAATGTCTAGAATAGGAAAATCTATAGAGATAAAAAGTAGATAAGGAGTTGCCGAGGACTGTGAGTGGGGGATAAAGATAGCAGAGTGGTAGCTAAAGGATATGAGGTTCCTTTCTGAGGTGATGAAAAAATTGACTGGTGACAACTGCGTATATCTTTGAATATGCTAAAAACCATTGAATTGTACACCTTAAGTGGGTGAATTGTATGGTATATGAATTACACCTCAATAAGGATGTTAAAAAAATTTCTCTCTATCCCCATTATCGCTGGACCAAAGTCTACCACCTCCTTAGAGCCCTCCCCATAGTCCTGATCAACCAGTGGGTACTTTCCCTGCCTCTGAAGTCCCCAAAATGGTGCCCGGACCTCTCTTGTGGCATCAACCACCTGAAATTAAAGCCACTGCCTAGGCCTGGTGTCCCCTGTTGGGGAAGATCCTCTTGTGAATGGTTGAAAACCCAGTGTGTTTGCCTGGCTCTTTGGCCAATGCTTAGGTAATAACGCAATGCTGCTCATCCTCTGAGCTTAGAGGTGCTTTTGTTTTGTTTTGTTTTGTTTTTATGATTTGTTTATTTTTGCTTCGTATTATAGTTTTTATGTTGTATATGTTATTGTCTACAACTATCTAGCAAAATACAATTAATTTATGTTTCACTGTCATGGATGGTTCTTTCTAAAAAACACTGAAGTAAATGGGCCATGGTACATACACCTTTGGTGTTTTTGGTTTTCCATGCCAAAATTTTCCACATAAGTCCCTTGATTTAGACTCCCAAAAGTACTGCTAATTCACCTAGTGGCAGAACAAGAAGTAAAGACGCAGTACCAGAGGAAACTGAAGCACATTTGAAAAACCTCAAACAATAATGGGAACCAAGGCTGGCACTACACAGACCTCCCCACCTCAGTCCTCTGGGTTCCCCTGGATTTAAATCAATATCATGGGCAAGAAAAGGAAAACACATGGCCCCTGTTCTGACAGCACACATTTTCTATGTAGGAAGACCAGATTAACATATGCAAAAATGAAGAGTAATATACAGTACTATAAGATTTGCTTATTTCTTCATGAGACAGTATTTATTGCATTTTTGTCATGTGATCAGTAGGGTTAAGGGGTTAATGTGTAGTTTACTATTCTCTATGTGCTTAGGGGAAAAGGTGAGATTTTAACTTACCTTACAAATTGAGTAGGCTCAATAAATGATGCTGGGACAACTGAATATCCACATGCAAAAGAATGAAGTTGGATCCCCACCTCACACCCTATACAAAAATTCAACTCAAAATGATTTTGACTGGGCAATAGTTTCTTAGATATGACACTTAAAGCCCAAGGGACAAAAAAAAGGAAACAGGCAAGTTGGACTTTATAAAAATTCAAAACTTTGTGCTTCAAACCATATCTTCAAGAAGTGAAAAGGCAATTCACGGAACGAAGGAAAATATTTGCAGCTCATATATCTGATATCCAGAATACATAAAAAAGCTCTTACAACTCCATAAGAGAAAGACAAATAACCCAATTTCAAAATAGGTAAAGGTCTTGAATAGACATTTCTCCAAAGAAGATATGCAAATGGCTAATGAGTACATGAAAAAATGTGCAACGTTATTTGTCATTAAAACACACTGCTGTTGAGCCTTTTCCAACTCCTAGTGACCCCGTGGGGTTTCTGAGGCTGTAAATCTCTATGGAAGCAGATTGCCACATCTTTCTTCCGAGGAGTCACTGGTAGTTTCGAACTGCTGACCTTTCAGCTAGCAGTGGATTGCTTTAACCACTGTGCCACCAGGGCTCCATTAGTCCTTCAGGAAATACAAACTGAAACCACAACATGATGTCACTTCACACATACCAGGATGCCTAAAATGAAAAAGACAGACAAGCTGCTGAGGACATAGGGAAAACGGAATGCTCGTACATTGCTGGTGGGATTGTAAAATGGTGCAGCTGTTTTGCGAGACAGCCTGGCAGTTCCTCAGAAAGTTAAACATAGAGTAACCATATGACTCAGCAATTTCACTCCTAGGTACTTACCCATGAGAACTGAAAACATGTCCACACAGAAGTTTGCACATGAATGTTCATAGAAGCATTATTCATAATCACCAAACAGGAGAAACTCAAACACCCATCAACAGATGAATGGATAAGCAAAATACGGTATTTTCTTCTAATGGAATACAATTCAGCCACGAAAAGGAATGAAGCACTGATGTATGCTATAACACAGATGGACCTTGAAATCATGCTAAATGAATGATTTAGCCAACACTTGATATTATTCTTGCTTTTCAGCTAGGAAAAAGAATTCTATATTTTACAGACAGAAAAACTGAGGGGCTGAAAACTTAGACGACTTGCTCAAGACCATACAGCTAGTAGGGGTAGAGCTGGGGTTTGATTTCTGGTCTTCCTGAAGGTCCGTGGAGGGAAGAGGGGGTGGTGATGCTTCATGGAGTGGCTGGCATGTGAGTTGAGGACTGTGGGTTGCATATAGACTTGGCAAACGACCCAAGAGATTGAGACTTCACACTGTACTACATAGTACCCGAGGCTATGCCCCAAAGACCATTTTTGGAGACGGGGGTGGTGCTGGTGGCTAGGAGAAACAGGGAGGTCACTTCTATCCCTATTTCAACCAGAAGATGTCCACTTTTTTCTGAATTATAGTGGAAACATAGTTGTGCAAGTCCTCTGGTGGCAATGTGGTTAAGAGGAGCTACAGCTGTTAACCAAAAGGTCAGCAGTTCTTATCCACCAGCCGCTCCTTGGAACTGTATGGGGCAGTTCTACTCTGTCCTATAGGGTTGCTATGAGTTGGAATTGACTTGATGGCAATGAGTTCTCTTTGAGAAAGGAAATATAAGAGGGGTACATTTCCTTTTTGAGGTATTGTTGGTTCAGCGGTAGAATTCCCATCTTCCATGTGGCAGACCCGGGTTGGATTTCTGTCCAATGTACTTCAAGCCCTGGCAGTGTAGCAGTTAAGAGCTTGGCTGCTAACCAAAAGGCCAGCAGTTCGAACCCAAGAGCTGCTCCTTGGAAGCCCTATGGGGCAGTTCTACTCTGTCCTATAGGGTCGCTATGAATTGGAATTGGCTCAATGGCAACCAGTTTGCTTTTTTTGGTACTTCAAGCACAGCCACCACCTGTCTGCCAGGGGAGGTTTACGTGTTGCTACGATTCTGAACAGGTTTCAGCAGAGTTTCCAGGCTAAAATCAGCCAGTAGAGGCCCTAGAGATCACAATGGTTTGATCTACAACTAACCATAGGGATGGCACAGGACCGGGCTGTGTTTTGTTCCATTGTGCATGGAGCCACCATGATTCGGGGCCAGCTCAACAGCAGCTAAACGACAACAAGCTTCTTTTTAAGAAAAGAGTTGACTTTGATTAAAGGCCATTAAGTCCCAGCACAAAACACTTGGACTTAATTTTTCTTTCCTGCTGAGAAAAGGCAGAAGATACAAAGTGTTCACAACAGTGTGCATAACCCAGATGCTAAAGAATAAACTTCTTTGCTAACTAATCAGGTAAGGCAACTCTCAGGTAAGATCAAACTTGACTCTGCTGTTTCAAAAGTGGAAGATTTCTTGTGGCATATTTTCCTATCATTCAAAACAAAAGGGCTCTCCCGCTATCCTTTGCTATTTTGCATTTATAATGTAAACCTTTATGTTTGCCAATAATGGCGAGGCATCCACGGATGATCACGAAAAGCCATAAAGCCCGGCTGACGATGCCTACGCATGCCTGTTGTTAATCATTTCAGAGATAACTGAACATAAAATGAACTTGCTGGTCTTTTTAGCTTCTTCTCATCACAAGCCAAGTTCTTAATTTCACCAATACTATAAAAACTCCAGTGTGATTTCAAACAGCGGATTGGTTTGTTGTCTCTGCAGAGGTCTAAAAATAAGCTTGAATAAAACAAAAGGGCTTCCGGGAGTTCTTAAATCTAAATACCAAGTGAAGCTTTGCTCTTATTTCAGTAGTATATTAGTGCTCCAGATAAGATTTCATTTAAAAATATTTCTTTTAACAGCTGAAAAAGGTAAATGGGCTGGAATACACTCTTGAGGCCCTGCTGAGTTCTCCTGAAATAGCCTTAAACAAAAATAAAGGCGAATGGTAACAACAAAACCACCATCAGGAGCTTTCGGTCCAGGCCTCTTAGAGGCAAAAGCAAACAAAATTAATAAGAGGTGAAATTTGTACTTGGCTACCTCACCCCTCTCTGGCCAGGACTCCCCCACAAGTAAACTTCAGCCTGTTATTGTTTTAGTTGCCGTCAAGGAGCAGATCACCAGGTCTTTCTCCAGCGGAGCTGCTGGGTGGGTTTGAACCACAAGCCTTTCAGTTAGCGGCTTAAACTTAGTCTGCATGCTGTGCGTCCCAGGCCTTGAAGGACACAGTCAGAAAACCTTACCACATATGTTCACCTGTAATGTGACTGAATATAAGCTGATGGGCAACTTTCCCACTAAATTCTAGGATGCAAATGAGCTAATAGTTTCTTTATAACATTAATTTCTTAATTTAGTTTTACACACATATTTAGAGTCCCTTACTATAGCCCCTATATTAATTTTAAAATATTATTTTTCTGTTCCTATCTCATAGAAATAAGCATATTCTAGATTTTCATATGCATCTTTGATGACAGTATCTTCACAGCTACCGTCACTTTTTGGAGTCCCCTAACACAGTTTAAGTGGAAAAGGCTCTCACTTCCATCAAAGTTGTTGCAAATCTACACTTTTTGAAGCTGTGTTTAATGCTGCGGGCTGGAAAACTCATCCCAAGTCACAAGCGTTCGTTTGCTATTATGACACTGTCTGCAATTTGCTTTCAAAGACTTCCATAGTATGATACAAAAATGTTAGTTTTAACCTATACCTCCCAGGGGTGGCCAGTTAGCATTTGAAAAGCTAACCGTAAGCTCACACTCCAGAGGGCACAACTTTGCTTCAGTTGGGGTGGTTTTTGATCAACATCAGAGAGTTTGTAACTAAGTACATTGAATGACATCGCATTGGTGAAATGACTGCAACTAAAGATAGGTGAAGGTGCCCTGATAGCTCAATGGTTAAGTGCTTGGCTGCTAACTGAAAGGTCAGCAGTTCAAACCCATCAGCCACTCCATGGGAGGAAGACCTGGCAACCTGTTTCCGTAAAGATTTCAGCCTAGGAAACCCTATGGGGTAACTCTACTCTGTCCCATAGGATTGCTATGAGTCAGAATCAACTCAACAGAACACAACATCAACAACAGAGACAGGTGAGCTGGTAAAAAGTGTTGCACAGGTGCCCCATTATTCATTGGCTTGATCCAACTAGAAATTCCACCAATTGCGCTGCATGGCTTTGGAGCCACTTCCCAGTCTGTGCAGCCCCTGAGGGCATTTCTTTTTTTCTTTCTCTCTCTCGCTTTTTTCCTTTCTGTCTTTCTTCATTTCTCAGTTCTTGTCTCTTTATACTTACCTTCTTTTCCTGTCTCCTGAATACCTGGCGCTGTGTGACATCTATACCCCCTCTAGCCAGGCTATCCTGCACAGCCTGGGAGCTACTTCCCTGGTCTTCACAACCACATCCGTGGGACCCCTGGGAGCTTTTCTTTTTTTCCAAATTTTTATCTGGTTATTTTTTCTTTCTTTTTCTCTTTTTGTTTTTGTTTTTCTACATCTCTCAGTTTCTCATCTCTCTACTCCAACACCAAGCTCCCTTACACCCTTTTGGTATGTTTGTTTTTGGCTCCTGTCTCTCTCTCCTCTTTGCCATACCCCTATTAGCTCCACAAATCACAACCTCTCCCCTCTTTCCTGCCTATCTGCACCATGTGCTGAACATCACACCCCTGAGCAGCACAGGCACAGCCTACCGGAACCTGCCCAGCACTGATTCCCAGCTCCCCCGTCAGCCCTAGTACGTGCCACAAATGACCCAACCCAGTTCCTCCCCTTCAGCTGGACCTGCCCATTGGGGTGAAAAGTATTGCAACCACAGACAAGCAAACAACAAAGAATGCACAGCCCACCTGCTCAGACATAACCAAATAAAACAAAAAAACAGGATGAAACAAACAGATCTAAAATCAATAAATGAAGAAAATAACTACTGAATGTCCCAAAGACAGCAGACAATATCAAAACATATTAAAAAACAGGACAGGGTGGTTCCAGTAGGTGTCCAAAATAAAATACCAAATGACTTTCTAGTAGAAGAAAAGGCACTAGAACTACCTAACAGGGAATTCAAATCTCTAATATTCAGAGCTATCCAAAAGTTGAAGCAAAAAGCAGACAAAAATGAAGAAAAATAGACAAATTCATGGAAAATACAGGCCAAAAAAAAAAAAATGGAAGAATTCAGGAAAATAATACAGAAACAAAATGCCAAAATAAATTCACAACTAGAAATCATACAAAAACAACAATTTGAAATCCAAAAGATAAACAACAAGATTTCAGAAATGGACAGTGTCATTGAAGGGCTGAGGAGCAGGTTTGAAATGATGGAAGACAGGATCAGTGAAATTGAAGAAAAATACTTGGATACAACTGTTTGAGGAAAAACCAGAAAAAAAAAACGTAGAAAAATGAAGAAACCCTGAGAATTATGTGGCATACAATCAAAAGCAAAAATTTGCGAGTGATTGGAGTTCCAGAACGGGGGAAGAAAACTGAAAACACAGACAGGATCATTGAAGAATTGCTGACAGAAAACTTCCCTAATATCATGAAAGATGAAAAGCTGATCATCCAAGAAACCCAAAGAACTCCATATAGGATAGACCCTAAAAGAAAATCACCAAGGCATATCATAATCGTACTCGCTAAAACCAAAGACAAAGAAAAAATCCTGAAAGCAGCTCGAGAAAAACAAAAAGTCACATACAGAGGAGGAAAAATAAGACTAAGCTCTGATTATTCAGCAGAAACCATGCAGGCAAGAAGACAATGGGATGACATATATAAAACCTTGAAAGAAAAAAATTGCCAACCAACAATAATATATCCTGCAAAACTCTCATTCAAATATGATGGTGAAATTAGGACATTTCCAGATAAACAGAAATTAAGGGAATATGTAAAAGCCAAACCAAACTTACAAGAATTATTAAAAGAAATCCTTTGGTCTGAGAACAAACATCAGACCACAGTCTGAATCTAGTATGCAAGATTGTACCAGCCAGATACCAACGTAGGAAATGAACTCTCAAGGACTATCCAAAACCAAAAAAATTCCAACAGGGAACCAGAGAGGTTAGTCTGTAAATGACAAGAACATCACAACAATAAAAGAAGGAATAAATGGTGTAGGTATAGAACTTTCTAATGGGGAGGAAGGCAAGGTGATACCAAGTAATAATAAACTGGTTCAAACCTAGGAAATAAGGGTAAATTTCAAGGTAACCACAAAAAAGTTAATGAACCTACTCATCAAAGTAAACAAGAAAAACATAAAGTCTCAATAAAAACAAAAGAAATGAAAAAGAAATCCACAAGCAAAAGGAACTCAGCACAGGAGAGTAAGAGGAACAAAGGAAATGTCAGCACCACAAAAAAAAAAAAAAAAAAAGAGCACTACAAAATGACAGCTATAAACTCACACCTATCAGTAAGTGCACTGAATGTAAATGGCCTACGTGCACCCATAAAGAGACAGAGAGTGACAGAATGGATAAAAAAACAAGATCCATCAATATGGTGTCTACAAGAGACTCACCTTAGAAACAAAGACGTAAATTTATTAAAAATCAAAGCATGGAAAAAAATATATCAAGCAAATAACCACCAAAAAAAAGCAGAAGTGGCGATACTAATCTCAGACTTTAAAACAAAAGCCACCATAAAAGACAAAGAAGGGCTCCATATAATGATTAAAGGGACAATCCACCACAAAGGCTTAACCATAATAAACATCTATGCACCCAGTGACAGGGCATAGATATTTATTACATAAAAAAAAAATACATAAACTCTAACAGCACTGAAAAGAGAAACAGGTGAGCTCCACAGTAACAGTTGAAGACTTCAACACACCACTCTCGGTAAAGGACAGAACGTCTAAAAAGAAACTCAACACAGATACAGAAAAGTTAAAAGGCACGATCAGCCAACTTGACCTCACAGACATATATAGAAAACTCCACCCAACAGCTGCAAAGGACACATTCTTTTCCAACGCACATGGGACGTTCTCCAGAATAGGCCACATCTTAGGCCACAGAGCAACCCTCAACAAAAGCCAAGAAGAGAAAAAAAAAAAAGAAAGAAATTCTGCCAAAGCGTGCCTCTAGGCAGCCTGAGCTCTTAACCACTGTGCCACCAGGGCCGCTACAAACAGATAAATAAATACCTGTAGTAGGTACTATGAAGAACCCCAGTGGCTCAATGGTTAAGCACCCAGCTGCTAACCCACCTAGCAGCTGTGCAGGAAAAAGACCAGGAGATCTGCTCCCATAAAGATTACAGCCTAAAAAACCCTACGGGGCAGTTCTACTCTGTCACATGGGGTGGCTATGAGTAAAAAATCAACTTAATGGCACAAAACAACAACAACAGTAGGTACTATTACTGCTATTGCTACTATACTAGTGCAGCTAATATTACCACAAATAATAACGCATTCAGGAGAATGGGCAGTCAGCTGCAACAACTCCTTAGGTGGGGGTTTTCCATCTCAGGCCCATGCAAATCTATGGATGGGGCTCAGGGAGTCCATAAAATATAAAATTGTGTGTGAGCCTACACGTGTGTGCATAGGTGTGTACATGTGTGTCCATGCAGCCGTGTGTGTACACGTGTGTGTATTATATGCCACTGTGGGCAGGGCAATAGCTTTCATCAAATTTTCAGCAGAGTCTGTGACCCAAGAAAGGCTCAGAACCCACAGCCCAGTGCAGTGCCTGGTGAACAGAAGTAAAGCTACATCCCCAGGGTAACTTGGAGCCCAGATGAAATCTTCACGCCAGGCCAGGAATTGCTGGGGAAGCTCCAAGCTGGCAGGAAACAGTAGGACCTTCTGGGTCTAAGTCATGTCTATCGGTGAATGAAGGGGATGTTTCTTCCAGAAACCTGCTCTTGCCCCTGCACCTTGGAACTGGTCCCACTGGCTGGGAGAGGCATGCCCCCAGCCGGTGTGCTCCAGAGTGAAGCCAGCTCTACAGGCTGAACCGGCCTTGCCCTCGGACACAGGAAACATCCACATGCACGGGAACAGAGCCCAACCCACAAGGGCAATGGGGCCTGGTTCTCACCCATGGACCAGCTCTCCCTTCGGCTGGGAGCAGGGCAGGGATGGGGAGGAAGGCACCTGGCAGGAGACCATCAGCAAACTACTGAGCCAGGGGTGAGCACAGGCTGGGGTAATGGCCAAGCCCAACCCCATCCCCTGCAACTCCTGGGGGGGTCTCTCACTCTGGCCAGGCTTCATGCCTATCCCCAAGCGTCGACTATCCTCCAAGCCTCTGTCTACTTCTCTACAGCTTTTCAGGCCCAGCCCACAGTCCACCTCCTCCAGGAGGGAAGCCTTCCCCAGTTACTCCAGTCCCCACCTTCTCTCCTTTCCCTGAACTCCTGGAGAGTTAGCACATGGTTGACATAAGAGCTTGGGGGTCAGAGAGATCTGAGTGTCTGCCCTGTCTTCTCTATTCACTAGCTGGTGCCCTTGACTTTCTCATTCTTGGTCTCCATAGCTGTAAAATGGACTTACTGAGAGTACCTAACTCATAAGCTGCATGAGGATTAAATGCAGCAATGTACATAAGGGTCTTGCACAAAGCCTGGCCTTCAGCAACACAGTAAATGCTAATTATTATTATTAGCTTGATTACATATTGTCCATCATTGTTCTTTGATTCTTTTAGGTATGGTGGTTTCGGTTTTCACAATTTAGCCTCCTTGAAGACAGAGCATGGATCCATTTTCATATAATAGAAGAGGCGCTATAAAAACTTCTTGACTGTTCTACTCAGAGGCCATTCATTTATTCATTAGTCCATCCATCCATTCATACATCTATGCATCCATTCATTCATCCATCTGTGTATCCATTCATCTATCCATCCATTCATCTACCACCGACCCACCCAGCCACCACCCACTCATCCATCCATCCATCCATCCATCCATCCATCCATCCATCCATCCATCCATCCATCCATCCATCCATCCATCCATCCATCCATCCATCCGCCCATCCATCTGCCCATCCATCCGCCCATCCATCCACCTGTCCATGTAGCGGGTACACTGTGTGCCAGGCACTCTATTGAGAGCTAGGAATGAAGGGCCATAAATCACAACTTGAGCTTTGAAAGAACCCCCCACTCAACAAGAGAGACACACAAACCAGTGGCCAAGGTGGTCAAATGCTACAAGAATGATGAAAACAAAGTTGTATGAAAGCATCTTGGAGGGGAAACTTCATGTTTGGGGGAGGGGTATGAAGCAGGGGAAGGTTAGGGTAAGGAGATGACATTTGAAAGGAACTTAAGTAATCAGAAAGAATCTGTCATTTTGGGAAGGGGAGAGGACACAGCTGGTAGAAGGAACAGCATGAATAGAGGCACACAGGCGTGGTCGTGCATGGCATGTCACAATAGCAAGTTACCTCTTTGGACTCTATATTAGTGTCCTATTATGGCGAGACTTAGTCTCACATAATTTGGACATTTAATTAGGAAGGATCATTCCCTGGAGAAGGACGTCATGCGTGGTAGAGGGTCAGCAAAAAAGTGGAAGACCCTCAACAAGGTGGATTTGCACAGTGGCTGCAACAATGGGCTCAAAGATAACAATAGTTGTGAGGATGGTGCAGGACTGGGCACTTTTGTTCTGTAGTACACAGGGTCCTTATGAGTCAGAACCAACTCAATGGCACTTAACAACAACAACATAACAACATCACTGCTGTAGCAAACCACCACAAATTTAGCAGCTTAAAAAATATCAATTTATTATCTTATAGTTCTATAGGTCAGAAGTCTGGCACGGCTCTCACTGAGGTAAGTTAAGGTGTCAGCAGGGCTGGTTCCTCCAGGGGAGAATCTGCTTCCTTGCCTTTGCCATCTTCTAGAGGCTGCCTGTGTTCCTTGGCTGACGGCTCCTTCCTCTATCTTCAAAGCCAGCGGTGGCCAGCCCAGTCTTTTTCACAAGACATCACTCTGACTTTTTCTGCCTACCTACTTTCACTCTAAAGGACCCTTATGATTACACTCGGCCTACCCAGGGAATCAAGGATAATCAATTTTAAAATCTGCTGATTACCAACCTTAATTCCATCTATAACCTTAATTCTTCTTTGCTATGTCAGCCAACATATTTAAGACAGGGAACACAGGGGCCCCCAAATTTGCAAACAAAGTAACAGGAAATGGGCCAGGGGGCAGAAACAAAGCCATTTCCCAAAACAGTGGTGCAGGGTATCAGAAAACAGCCCACAAATTTCTTTAAAGTTGTCTTTCAGAAGCAGCTGGGTAAAACCAGCCCCAGGGACACGTGCAGAACATCCACCTGTGACCGCTGTGTGAGTTTCCACCAGTGGCAGTGAGGGGCTGCAGCTGCAGTTGGGGAATTGAACTCAGGGAGTGAGAGACTGCGCAGGCGCAACACCCCATAATAAGTCCTGCTATGAATCCTAGTGGCCTTTGGGGCAGGAGCCATCTTAGAAAACAGCTACGTGTGCACTGTAGTTAGCATATCCCCGCCTATGCCTATGAATAAACATGAATCTTTTCCCACCCCCAAATTTTTAAAAACCAGGCAAGTCTTTTGTTCTGTGAGACGGGGGTAAGCATAGCTTAGGCCCTCCTCATCTCCGCTTGCAAACTTCTTCAATAAAGTTTTGCTCGTGTGGAAAACTCTTCGTGCCTTACCTGCTCATTCTTGACCAGTGAGAGGCAAGAGCCTTATTCAATTCTGGTAACATATTCACAGGTTCTGGGGAGTAGGACATGGATATCTCTAGGGGCCATTGTTCTGTCTACCCCAGGCTCCTTTGGCAGAATGGAAGGTATGTCTTCTCTTCTGGCTAAAGTTGTTGAGGAAGTGTGTGCATACAGTGCTGGTGGGAGGGGACCAGGGTTGCCATGGGAGCAGCCGCCTAAGCAGGAGGCAGTCTGGGTTGATTTTCCTTCTCAAATATTTTCTTATGCTTGCTCATTCAGCCACTTTCCCGAAGGAGGGTGCTGCTATGGGCAGGCAGGGGAGGAGAAAGATGGAGATGTGGCCCCACCTCACATCTCCTTTCACTGTCCCCTCCCCTCTCCTGCCCCATAGGCCACCCAGGTCTGCACGCAGGGTTTGCCAGGTGCACCCTGGGCCTTCTTTCTGCTCTGCTTGGGGAGCAGGGCTCAGGCCCCACACTGAGAACCTCACAGAGATGCCTACTGATCAGGCGTACCTACCACGCAGGTGGGAGTGAAAGGGCAGGGATGACTTCATCTGAGAAGGCTGCAGGGACAGACAGAGCACTGGACTCAAGACACCTGGGTTTCAAGTCCTGTTCTGCCATGCTGCTTCTCTGGGGCATTGAGTAAATGCACTTCCCTGTCCTGTTCTGCCATGGTGCTTCTCTGGGGTATCGAGTAAACTCACTTCCCCTCTCTGGGCTTCAGTGTTTCCACTGGTTAAAAAAAAGGGCCCTGGACCAGCTGAGCTTGAGACCTCAGCATGGGTGTTCTATGGAAGCATTGCTCCCTCCTTTAGCCCTGGAGACCCCATCTCATTCCTGCTGAGGACCCAAGCATCCTCTCCCCCACAAACTGTGTTTGCCCTCAACTCTTCTCTCTTTCAAACTGTACGTCCTGGGACATCTCTCCTCTCCCCACAGCTGCTGCCATCCTGAGTTCCACCCAGACCTCCATCCTTTGCCACCCGTTCTCTCCCAAGCTCCTTGTAAGCTACACCCAAAGCATTTTCCCTGGAAGCCTCAGATCCAACCTATGTGCAGGCATTTATTCAATACTTAGTGAGTGGATGCCAGAAATACTCAAGGACACATCCTAGGCATTGGGTGAGACTTAGGCTTCTGAGTTAAATATCTGAGTGCCTCAGGATGCTGCTTGTTTTTGTTAGCTGCCATTGAGTTAGACCCTGACTCATGGTGACCTCATGCCATAAAATGAAACAGAATGAAATGCTACACAGTCCTGTACCATCCCCACTATCGATTTGTGGGCTGGACCACTTGGGAATGGGTTTTCTTTGTTATGTTAATGAGACAGTCTTAGTGTAGGATGTGTTTTAAGTCAATCTCTTCTGAGATATAAGAAAGAAGATTAAGCAAGCAATAAGGAAGCACAGTTGGGGGAAGAGAGATGTCACACCACATGAGATCTCCAAGGAACGAAGAAACAGAAGGAAATGAGACCAGGACTCTCCCATAGAGCCGACAGAGATTCAGGAAGCCTTCCCCCAGAGCCGACACCCTGAATTTGGACTTCTAGCCTCCTAAACTGTGAGAAAATTAATTTCTGTTTGTTACAGCCACCCATTTGTAGTATTTCTGTTACAGCAGCACTAGATGACTAAGACAGGGGAAACTGCTGAATAATAGGTCAGGGGGTTTCCTTTGGAGTGCTGAAAATGTTCTAGAACTAGATAGAGATGGTGGTGGTACAACATTGTGAATTGTACACTTTAAAGTGGGATTTTATGTTATATAAATTTCACCTGAGTAAATTATTTTAAAAAACCAAACATGGGGGGTGAAAAAAGCAGCCACGTCTTGAAGGAGAGTTGAAACTACACATATATTTGGGAGCACAGAGAGGTGACTTTCAAAGCCAGGGAGCACCTGAGACCCGCTGAAGGAGGGGAGCACAGACGGAGGATCCCCAGGGATGAGGAAAAGCCATGTTTATTGGATTTACGGGCAAAACAAAGTGTGTGTGTTGGGGGGAGGGTAAATAAACGATTCACCCAGTACCTCAGTTTCCTTGACAGGGAAAGATTGGGAGTTGAGGTGTGAGGAGGGGATGGACAGGCTTAAGGAGGGTGGAAGTTGGGAGATGATGTTGCGGGGTGATGCTTAGGAACCAGCCAGGAGAGAGGCAGGGAGCTAGGGCTGGTGCTCATCCAATTGGGTTGGGTTAATGCAGTCCCCTGTTCTCCCCTGCCCTGGAGCTGGGAGCAGAAATAGAGAGTGGACAGGAATATGCTTGATCACTTATTATTTATTCAGCAAACGTTTGTTGAATACCTGCTGTGTGTCCAAGGATATGGTAGGATGGCGATGGAGATGTGGAAAAGACGGCTCCACCCCTCAGAAGTTCACATCCCAGTGTAGGTGACCAACACTAACAGTTCTCACACAGCACCTCTGATGGTAAACAGTGGGTAGAGCCAGATGCTTCCATGGGAACACAGAGTAGGGGTAACCTACTAGACGGTCAGGAAAAACATCCTGAAGAAATGAAGCTCCAGCTAAGTCTTGAAGAGTATGATGGCTAATTTCATGTGTCAGCTTGGCTGGGCCGTGGTTCCCAGTTGTTTACCCAAACACTCAGCTGCCAACCAAAAGTTTGGCAGTTCCAACCCACCAAGTGACTCTGTGGGAGAAAGACCTGGAGATATTCTCTTATAAAGATTACGGCCTAGAAAACCCTATGGGGCAGTTCTACTCTGTCACATCGGGTCACTATGAGTTGAAATCAACTCGACGGCACCCACCAACAACACAACAAATAGGAGTGCAGCAGCCCCCAAGGGAGAGAGTGCGATCTAGCAGAGGGTACAGCAGGAGCAAACGGATAGGGGCAGGGAGAGAGTGTACAGCACAGGGAACTGTGGGTAGTTCAGTGGAGTGGCAGGTGCCAGGGCAGAGCCTGGAGAACAAAGAATCAGTGTGTGCCACACCTAAGGTGCTGGACATGATGCAGAGGAAAGCAGGGGAGCAGGACCGGGGGACGCAGACATGGTGATGGGGGAGAGCTGGTGAAGGCTCACTGGTGACTTCCAGGGTGAGAGGAGGGGGAGGGAGGGAGAGATGTGGAGATGTGGAGAATTCTGAGGTGTGGGGACAAGCTAACATCAAATCCTGGCTCCCTCATTTTTGGGGTTTTATCACTGTGCACCCTAAACCATCTCAATCCTGCATGGATGCTCCCTCTGCCCTTGGTTTATCATTTGCTTGAAAACAGACTGATCCCCCTTCAGCTCTGACCCACCTCCTGGCTAGAGTTGTGGCGAAGGGCATTCCATGTTCACGAGGGCATGAGGTTGCCATGGCGACCTGCCAGCTTGGCTTTAGGACTCAATGTGTGGACTGAGCCTTTTCTTTGTCCCAGCTCTTCTGCTTCTGGATATTTACTGCTAGGTGATTACTGCATACCTGAAAACAGCTGAATATAAAATGATATTCTTTACAGCACGTTGTAGAGAAAAATTGGAAACAATCCTAATTCCTGGCACCAGAGAGCTGGCTGAGTAAGTTACGGTACATATGTTACAGACCTGTGGGAACAGACAGAGGCATGTACACCAGAGTTCATGGCAACACTATTCACAACAGCCAAGGGTGGAGGCAACCTAAATGCCCATCAGCAAATGAGTGGCTAAACAACATGCGCTACATACATACAATGGAATACTAGAAATGAAGTCTTGATGCATGCTACAGTCTGGATAGAACTTGAAGGCATTATGCTGAGTAAAATAAGTCAAACACCAAAGGGCAAATATTGTACGACCTCACTTACATAAAAAGACAAGAAAAGGCAGAAGTACGGAGAACAAAGTTGATTAGTGGTCATCAGGGAGGGAGGGAGGGGGACGGGGGAGTTAACGGTGACAGAAAAACTGCATTGATTAAGGGTAGGGTTTCGGGGCTAATTATTGTAATGATGTCAATAAGTTGTACATCTGTAAAAAGCTGAATTGGCAAAAGGTGTGTGAAAGATATATTTACAACAATGACAAAAAAAACGTAGGTGCAGAGACTGCTTATGTACAACCAAATACCTCATGAGATTTGGTTCCTTTGGAGGTTTAGGGTCATGGTTTCATGGGACATCCCAGTTAACTGGCCTAATAACGTGTTTAGTGCTTCTATTCTACCTCCTAGTTCCTTCAGTAGTACCTGGGGTCTTAAAGCTTGCAAGAGGCCATTCAAGGCACAACAATTGGTCTCCATTCACCTGGAGCAACAGAGGAAAGAGGAGAGTGAGGAATAGGAGGAGGAAATGGAACGTGTAGCTAACTGCCTCCGCGAACAACTGCCTTCTTTGCCATGAGATCAGGAACTAGATGGTGCCCAGCTACCACCACTGAACATTTTGATCAACGATTCCGTGGAAGAATCCTAATCGAAAGGGGTAAAATGCAAAACAAAATTTCAAATTCTCATGGACGTGACTTTCTGGAGCCATGAGGGGCTGGATGAACCCCTGAAACCACTGCCCTGAGATAGTCTTTAAACCTTAAACCAAAATTATTCCCTGAAGTCTTCTTAAAACCAACAACAAATTTAGCTAAACTGATAAAAAATGAGCTGGAATCGATTCAACAGCAACGGGTTTTTTGGTTTGGTAAAAAATGTCTGCTTTGATAGCCTCCGGACACCCTTTTATCTCAGTACCGAAGTCACTCCTGAGGTTCAGCCTTCAGCCAAAGATTAGGCAGGTCTATAGCACTAACAATAACACACATGAGGGACGTGCCTCATAGTCCAATCATGTGTATGAGACTAATGGGCACACCAGGCCCAAAGCTAAGGCGAGAAGGCAGGAAAGGAGAGGAAAACCGGACGAATGGAAACAGGGAAACTGGGGTGGAGAAGGGAAGAGTGCTGACACATCGCAGGGTTGGCAACCAATGCCTGAAAACAATTTATGTATTAACTGTTTAATGAGAAACTAATTTGCTCTGTAAACTTTCACCTAAATCACAATTTAAAAAAAAATCTGAATAAACAGACTTAAATGTTTTTTTTTTTAATGTCTGTCTTGAGCATTATGCTCTTTTAAGAACTATATGGGATCAAATTAGCAACAGCAACTTGATGGATTAGATAGGAAACTTAGGGGGCAGTGAGTTTGTGTTAATGGGGGAGGAACAGTTCAGAAAAGGAAGCTGAGAATGGCTACACTACTTGAAGAATGTAATCAATGTTACTGAATTGTATACATAGAAACGGTCGAACTGGTGTTACGCTTTGCTGTGTATATCTCAACGACAACAAAATAAATTTTTTACAAAACAGTAATTTTTTTTTAAAGGTGATAAATGGAGTCCTCCAACCCTTGGCCTATCTTGGCGACATTAGCTATGTCAGCCAACCCAGGGTTTAAACTTGCCCACATGGTACTGGGGTTTCCTCATATACTCCGCTGAGAAGCTCACTCTAAGACTTTCTCGCTGTGCCCTTGCCCCACTTGCTGGTCCAGGGCAACACTGGCCTCGTGGTACCCCATTCAGGGTAACTGGACCCAGGTCCTAGATTCTGACAGCTCATGCATTTGGAAAAGCCACCACATTCCCATGAGCCTAAGGTCGAAGGAGGTCTCTGAGTGGTGCAAACAGTTTGCACTCAACTGTTCACATAAAGGTTGGTGGTTTGAACTTACCCAGCAGTGCAGCAGAATAAAGACCTGGCAATCTGCTTCCTTAGAGATTACAGCCAAGAAAACTATACACAGCAGTTTTATTCTGTAACGCTTGGGGTCACCATGAGTCGGAATTGACTTAACAGCAACAGGCTTAAGGCTGGAGGGGGCTACCTCAGCATCACCATGGGTGAAGGTGCAGGGGGGCAGGAGTGCCCTGCACTGGAAGCACTGGAGGTCATCGGTCATTAGACATATACTGAGCACCTTCTGTGTGCTGGGGACTGTGCCAACCCTGGAAATTCATGGAGATCAAGGCAGACACAGGTCTGCCCTCATAGGGCACCTAGTCTAGTAGGGGCTAGGGCTCCAGGAAGGGCTTAGAAATCCAAGTAACTCCTCACTGTTCCCATAAGGTTCTGCTCTCCTGACTCACCATCCATACTCTATGCTCATACAAGAAAACTATAGGGTCCTCTCTAGAAGGTTCCAAAATATCCCACTCCTTAGCATAATTCTTAAGCCCCCCATAACCCACCCGTTCCCATCTCACCTCTCACCAGCTTGGCCATGCATTTCCTGTCATTTGTCTTGTCCTTGAACACTAGGGACTGCCACACCTCTCTGCCTTTGCTCCTGCCATCTGCAGGAGTGAGACCGCTCTTTCTGGCAAAATTCTACCCATTCTTCAAGACTAAATTGAAATATCCCTTGCTCCATGGTGCTTAACCAAAACCAAACCAAACCCACTGCCATCGAGTTGATTCTGACTCATGGTGACTCTATAGGACAGAGCAGAGCTGCCCCACAGAGTTCCCAAGGCTGTCAATCTTTACGGAAGCAGGCTGTCACATCTTTCTCCCGCCAAGTGGCTGGTGGGTTCAAACCACCAACCTTTCAGTTAGCAGCTGAGTACTTTAACCACTGTACCACAAAGGCTTTTCCATGACGCTTTCTTGGGCAAAATTAGCTTCCGCCCTCCTCCCAATCCCACTGCATGCAGCATACATAGTTCTACTCACAAACTTCACGGTTAAATGCCAGGGCCCTGGCTACCCTTAGGTAGAGACAAGTCTGTCTTGTTCATGCTTTGCCTGTGGGGACTGGCCCAGGGCTGGGCACGGTGTTACTTTTCATTTCATGAGTGTTTGCTGAACGACTGAGTGACCTCTGCTGCCTACAGCACTCTGAACTCAAAAGCAGGGTCTGGCCTAGTTCCTAGCATCTTCCACCTTGGGGTTGCCATGCTCTATTCATGAAGACTGAATGTTAGTGCCAATACTGTTTATTTTCACAGGTCCAATATTTTCATTTCAGAGTTAAAAAAAAATGTATGAGATAACTAGGGAATTTGAACATTGCATATTTTAAGATAAATTATCCATTCTTAAAGTGTGATAATAGTACCATGGTTATGTCTACAGAGCTCTTTTCTTCTAGAAAGGAGTCCCTGGGTGGTGCAAACAGTTAACGTGCTCAGCTGCTAACCAAAAGATTGCAGGTTTAAATCCACTCAGAGGTACCTCAGAAGAAAGGCCTGGCAATCTGCTTCTGAAACATCAGCCATTGAAAAAGCTGTGGAGCACAGTTCTACTCTGACACACATGGGGTCACCATGAGTTGGAATTGACTTGACTGCAACTGGTTGGTTGCTTCTAGAGATGCACGCTGAAGTAGTTACAGATGAAATGATACGATGCCTTAGATTGGCTTCAACGTAATCCGGTTGGGGTGGGAGGACTGGAGAGGGGGATGAATGAAAACAAAATTAACCATGAGTTGATAATTATTGAAGCCAGGTATGGATGTTCATCACACTCCTCTCTCCATTTTGTGTATGATTTTTAAAAGAAGACAGTAACAATGTCAAGAAAAAATCTGCAACGTGAAATATGTCTTGAGTCCTGCTCAGACATTATATGGCAGCAGACAAAGCAACTCTCTGTTGCAAGAATAATTATTACTCTATTCACAGACTTCCCAAACACAGAATATCAACATGACAGTTTTGAAACTGATACAGGAAACTTTGCATCAGAATCCCCATCTGAACGAGATAAACTTAAAAAACTTAAACCAGAAATGCTTTCGAAACAAAAACTAGGATGCCTTATAAATAAAAGCCTGCAGTCCCTAAAACAAACAAACAAAAAAGTTGAAAGGCCTTGTCAGTGTATCTCACAAATACATCTTCTCGCCATTCTCCAACTCGGGTAGAGTCGGGAAAAGCTTTTTCCAGAAAATTTTACAGGAAAAAAATTTGTGCCATGTGACATGACATACTTTGATTTTAAGGTTCTCCTCTAAAAGGGATCAAATAACATTTCATCTTCAATTTTTCAAGACTAATTTCATTTTGTGGTTTTGAACTATGTAGCTTTTAATGTTTTGAATACTTGTTACTTATTTTATCTGCTAATAACAAACCAGAAGGATACTGTATATTTTTATAAATTTACATTTATTTGATGTTAGAAATGTTACATGATCATCAAATGCTTGGTTTCACTGATTTAAAATTTTTTTATCTTGAATACCTTTTTGTTATTGTCGTAAATACACAGGTAGCAAAACATTTGCCCTTTCAACAATCTTCACGTGTATAGTGACGTTAAGTGTGTTCACCATGTTCAACCATCGCCATCAACCGTTCCTGCATTTTTCCCTCACCCTTAACAGAAGTTCAGTGTCCCCTACCTGTCGCGGCTTCTTTTCCCCTCCCTCCCGCCCACCCCTGGTAACCACATATAAACTGTAGTCTCTATACACTTGCCTATTTTCAGTGTCTAAGTGGGATCATACAATATCTGACTTATGTGAATATCTTTCTACGTAATACAAATATTGATTTCAGTGTTATGTGAAATGCATAGTGTAATGGCCCTCGTTGTCAGCCCAGCGCATAATCACCATTTCCACAAACTGTCAGAGCTGGAAGGGGGGATGCTGAGCATCTAACCTAGTGGCTCTCAACCCTGGAAAGATGTTAGAATCACAAGAGAGCTTTATCAGTTCCTGGAGCTCGGGCCCATCACGGCTCAATTACGCAGATTCCCGGAGGGTCAGATGAGGGCAGGTAGGACCCAGGTGGGATGCAGAGCACAGCCACGATTGAGACCACTGAGGTTCTAGTCCAGGTGAGAGAACCCAGAGCCAATCTGCACTGAATCCTGCAGACCCAGAGCCACAGCACCTGATGCCAGCCTGGTCATTTCTTCCTTTGCACCACATAGATCGCTGGCCCCTAGGGTGGGCATAGCAGGTAGGTTCTCCCTCAAGGCTGCAAAAGGGTAACTTCCAGCCAGGTGGTTGGAAGGTGAATGTAGGCCCTGACCACTCAGAACGTTTGATGGGCCTTCCCCACCTCAGCAGGGAAACATCCAGGCTGCTGGGGAGGCACAGTCCTTCTCTACTCCCCAGGGAGGGCATGGTCCTTCTCCACCTCCCTGACAAGTTGCTAATCTGATGAGAAACTTAAGTCTGAGATCAGGCTGGCAGCCTGTGGGAGGGAGCCTGCTGGGCAGGAGAGGGAAGAGGGGAGACCCAGGGAAGACTTGGTGTGAGGCGAGCTGAGATGGCACATGTGCTGGTGAAGCCACCCTGGGGGTCTGGAGGAGGCCAGGAGCTCCAGAGGGCAGAACAAGACCCCAGACAGGAACTCCTGGGAGGCGGCGTTAGCTCAGTCCACAGAGGCACTATCCTTGTCCCACCAGGGGACGGGCCACTTCATGGCACTGAGCTCCTACCCAGAACAGCATCTGGGGTGCTGACTCTGGGAACAAAAACCAAAACCAGTTGCCACAGAGTCTATTTCAACTCATAGCGACCCTACAGGACAGAGCAGAACTGCCCCATGGGGTTTCCAAGGAGCAGCTGGTGGATTCAAACTGCCGACCTTTTGGGTAGCAGCCAAACTCTTAACTACTGCACCACCAGGGGAGAGGGTTGAAAACCAGGGTGGATACAGGGGCCTGGAAAATCTCTTTAGCAGAAAGCCCCAAACCCATCCGTGCATCCAAATAAGCCATGGGGCCCTTTGCAAGCTTTCTGAGTCCAAATCCCTAGAGTGTAGTCTGGGACTGTGCCTGGTTCACAAGCTCACGGCGATTCCCACGCATGGCCCCACCGGGGAACACCTACCCTGAGCTTTGAGGTCTCTGGATGGTACAAACAGTTTGTGCTTGACTACCAACTCAAAGGTTGGCCGTTTGAACCCACCCAGTGGCTCTGTGGAAGAAAGGCCTGGCAATCTGCTTCCGTTAAGATTACAACCCAGAAAACCCCATGGAGCGGTTCTATTCTATAACACATGGGATGGCCATGAGTCAGAATCGACTCAGCAGTAATGCGTTACCCTGAGCTTCTGGGATTATTTATCCGCATTGCGCCTAGAACCCACCTGGGGAGACCAGATACTCACAGCCAAGAGCCAGCCCTCAAACCCACAGCTGGTGAAAGCAGGCGCCCTGGGAGGAGAGATGGGTGACGAGGTGAGTTTTAAACTCAACTCCACGTCTCCTGAGTGAGCGTGCTGGGCAGGGTGTGAGAAGCCATGGCTGCCCTCAGAGGGCACCCCCTCTTTCTGAGGAGACAGACACAGTAACACTGTAGGCGAGCGGTCGGAGGGAGTGCCAGACCTGCCACTTGCGTGCCATTTGGTTGTTTCACAGCTGCCTCAAGTGCAGCAGCCCACAGTGGAATCATTGTCTCACCATCACAGCGCGCTTTGTCCTTTATACCTTCGGATGCCCTTACCCTCCCTCCTTATCTGCCTGGAAAATTCCAGCTCACCCTCCAGTCTCTGCCCAAGCCCTGCTTCCTCAGCCTCCAGTGCCTGACCTGGCCTCCTGTCTGCCCATTGCCGGGCCCCTCTGCACCCCTGCTGTGCCTCAGGCAGAGAGGAGGCTTCTGGGACATGTCTATTCCCCACCCAGGGTGGCAGGGCTCCTGCCTTGCTCGCTGGTGAATCTCGAAACCGAGTGCAGTGCACGCCACGCTGGGAAGCGCTCAGAAAATACCTGCCCAAGTACTTGAAGGAGTTCCAAGAAGGGCCTGGGCAGTCAAGGAAGGCTTCTGGAGGAGGCAGCACTGGACATGGATCACAAAAGAGGAGGGATTGAGTTTCCAGGGAGAGGACCTTTAAGAGCAAAGGCCCAGAGCAGGAAGCAGCTCGGCAGAAGGGAGCTAAATTCAGAGAGGACGGAGGGTAGAGCTCAGTGCAGGGGGGTCCAGGCAGCAGGCCAACACCCACTGCCTCCCTCCCCCACCCCACCAGGTCTCTTCCTCAGACCAGTGAGCTCAGAGTGACCTTCCAGGTGACTGGCCGCACCTCCCTCCCTGGATGATCTGCATTCATGAGAAGGTTTTTCTTGGCAATCATTAACTGAGTCTCACCCGCTGGGCCTGGGGGGAATTGTTAAGGGATGAAACTGGTGGGTAAGCCATTTCACATAATTATTACCCCAAGAATACACCCCACAGGTGAGTGGAAACGGTGAGAGGCAGCTGAGAAGCCAAGGAGATGTGAACTGGCCTGAGGAAGAAGGTCACATGGACTGGGGGTGGGGAAGGGGCTGGCACATGCCCAGACCCTCAGCCAGGTCTGGCGGGCACTGGGGTTAGAGAAGGACATAGGGCCCAGGTGAGAAAGGGTGTGACTTGCAAACTGCCCCGCAGTCAACAAGAAGCGAAGCTGGGCTGAGAGTCTAAATGAATACCTCTAGTCTCCTTGACATACAACTGTTCCCATCTTTGAAATGGGATCTGGGCTTTGGACTCATTTCCATCTGGCTTTGAGTCCTGAATTCTCTCTAGGCCTCTCTTTCCTCATTGTAAAAAGGGGATGATGATGTTGATTTGAAACCCCTTTTATTGAGCAATCAATCCATTCCCAGAGTCCCTAGGCGGGGCAAAGAGTTAGCACGCACAGCTGCTAATCAAAAGGTTGGAAGTTTGGGTCCACCCGGGCACCTCGGAAGAAATGCCTGGCAATCTACATCTGAATAATCAGTCATTGAATACCCTATGGAGCAGTTCTACTCTGACAAAAATGGGGTCACCATGAGTTGACATCGACTTGATGGCAACTGGTTTTTAATCTATTTCCAGCCCCTTTTGTGTATTTTACATCCCATTTACTTTTCACGATATCCCCCTGGATAGGCACTTTTATAACACCGGAATGACTCTTTGGCCTGATGGGAGAATTAATACACACACATGTGTAAGTACTTGGCACACAGTTATTGTTGTGTGCCAAGTCGAGTTGATTCCGACTCAGCAACTGTGTATGACAGTGTAGAACTGCCCCTTGGGGTTTCCTAGGCTGCAGTCTTTACAGGAGCAGATTGCCAGGTCTTTTCATCTGCAGAGCATCTGGTGGGTTTGAGCCGCCGCCGACCTTTTGGTTAGCAGCCAAGTATTAACTGTTGTTCCACCAGGGCTCCTGGTACACAGTAGGTGCTTAATAAAGGGCAATTGCTGTTATAACTGTGTTATGACTGAGGACATTCCTTCTGTGGCCTGCCACAGGCTGCAAGATACACCGCAAAATTTATTCTCCTTTCTCCCTGCTGAGACGGAATTCTCCCTGCTAACCCAATGTCACAAGTAACACATTCCACAATATTTGAGTGCAGCAGCGAATTAAGAGCCCCAGTGGCTGAAATGTGACACAAGGTCATTACTCTAGCATTATTAAGTAGAGGTTTTTTTTAAGGGCTAAGGCAAAATGCATTATTCAAAAACTCACGAAGAATGGGAATAATGACCCTCTAAATCAGCCCCCAAGAACGCTTAGCCAGAACTTGGGGAGGTGTAAACAGTAACCCCTGCCTTCCCAGGCAGGCTTCCCGAGCCTCCCAGCACTGCCTCGGGCTCCAGGCTAGTAGCGCTGGGGCTGGACCCCAGGTCTGCTATGCATGGATCCCAGGCGACAGTGGGGTGGGGAAGAGAGCTCCTGACTCCAGCTGTCCCCAAGCCCAAGTCATCCTTCCTGCCCTCCAAAGCCCCAAAGCGATTCACTTTGCCCAGGGAGGAAAAGTCAGGCTTCTGTAAGGAAAGTGGAAACATCACCTCCATACTTAAGCCACCTCTCACTAACACGTGTCCCCACAGTGCCCCGTGCAACATCATAAGCACATGAAGCAGGAAGTCCTGTCAAAGCTAAAACACACGCGGAGCTTCTTCTTGTCGTTACTAGTTGTTGTCAAGTTGGCTTTGAGTTATGTTGCTGCTGTTGTTGGGTGCCATCAAGTAGGTTCCGACTCACAGCGCCTATGTACAACAGAACAAAACACTGTCCAGTCCTGCACCATCCTCACAATCGTTGCCATTTTTAAGCCCATTGTTGTAGCCACTGTGTCAATCTATCTCCTTGAGGGTCTTCTGCTTTTTCGCTGACCCTCTACTTTACCAAGCATGATGTCCTTCTCCAGCGACTGGTCCCTTCTGATAACATGGCCAAAGTATGTGAGACAAAATCTTGCCATCCTTGCCTCTAAGGAGCATTCTAACTATACTTCTTCCAAGACAGATGTGTTCGTTCTTCTGGCAGTCGATTATATATTCAATATTCTCCGCTAACACCATAATTCAAAGGCATCAATTCTTCTGACTCATGGTGACCTTACATACAACAGGATGAAATGCTGCCTGGTCCTGGCCATCTTCATGATTGTTGGCATGTTTGAGCTCAGTGTTGCAGCCATTGAGGCAATCCATCTTGTTGAGTGTTTCCCTCACCTTCCCTGGCCCTCCACTTTACCAAACATGACGCCCTTCTCCAGTGATCAGTCCCTCCTGATGACATGTCCAAGGTAAGTAACTCGAAGTCTCAGATAATATTCTGTGATCCATAGGTTTTTCACTGGCTAATTTTCAGAAGTAGACGGCCAGGCCTTTCTTTCTAGTCTTTCTTAGTCTAGAAACTCTGCTGAAACCTGTCCATAATGGCTGACCCTGCTGGTATTTGAAATACCAGTGGCATAACTTCCAGCATCATAGCAATGTGCAAGCCACTGTGGTATGACAAACTGACAGATGAGCAGTGGAATCACGGAGACAGGTTGCTGCATTTCTTAACCTTGGGAGGTCATGCTGGGCTGGCATCTGTGTAAGGAGATGGAAAATTGGTCCCCTCTGCAGTGTGGGTCTTGAGGCTGGAGATGGTACACTTAGAGATTCACTTCTTTGGGCCTTGAAGACAAGGCCTCAGGAAAATTGCAACATTCAGGGCGAAGGGGAGGCGTAGTGGGGATTCAGCAGAATTATTAGGGAAATTTTTTTTTTTCCCTCTCACTTTTCATAGAGGCCTGGATCCTCCTCCCTGGGCACAATAACTGGTGGCAGCTGGGGCCTCAGGGGGTAAGTCAGAGCAGAAAGGAGTGGAGGGACAGAGAGCCAACCGTGTTAATTCCCATCATAAACAGTCTGTAGGGAAAGGCGCAGTGGGCAAGGGGTCAGAAGACCTGTTCCAGCCTGACTTGAACTGTCCCTGGGAAGCCCAAGTGGCTTTGCACAAGCTGTGTGGCCTTCCTCATCCCAGCAGGAAAAAATGGAGATGGCAATACCTGCCTTGTCCCTGAGGTCACGTTAAATAGAGCACCCAGCATGCAGCAGGCACTCCATGAACACTGCTGAAGGCTCCACCGAGCCCCACCCAGGGGCCTAAAACCCTCTGACGAGCCCAAAGAAGCAGGGATCATTTAACCCCCAGAGACTGAGTCTAGTCTCAATCCTTCTCACACTAACTGCACACTGAAACAAGGACTGGGAGCCCAGAAAATGCCTTTCTTAAATGGTTTTGTTTGGAGGAAGAAGGCCCATTAGTCAGGAGAAGTGCTCCCCTTTGAAAGTCAAATCTGGGGCTCTGGACAATGAAGGTTTTCAGGAGCACACCCAGGCCTGGGGAAGGCCCAGAGGCTGTACTCCCTCCCTCCCCTCCAGCCTGAAGTCCAGCCAGCCCGCTGGCCACTGGAATTCACTTCTGGAGACTCTTCAGCACTTTTCAAGCTCTTAAGGAAATCCTGAGGCTGGTGAGCTAGGACTTCATCTTTAAGAGGAGGAAATCGTTCAGACAATTGGTCTCTATTTTTCTGGAGCAACAGAGGAAGAGGGAGAGTCAGGAATTGGAGGAGAAAATGAAATATGTGGCTAATTGCTTCCATGAACAACTGCCGCTTTTGCCATGAGACCAGAAGAACTGGATGGTGCCTGGCTACCATTACTGAATGCTTCGATCAAAGATTCTATAAAAGAATCCTGATCAAAAGGGGGAAAATACAGAACAGGATTTTAAATTTTCTTGGACTCCCAACTCTCTGCAAACGTTGAGGCTGGATGAATCCCTGAAACTATTACTATGAGATAATCTTTAAACTTTGAACCTTAAACCAAAAATATCCCCAGAAGTCTTAAAACAAAACAATCATTTAGTTTAACTAGTAAAGAATGCCCGCTTTAAGCATTGTGTTCTTTTAAGAACTATCTCTACGGGATCAAATCGACAACAGCAACTGAAAGATGAGATAGGAAACTTAGCGGGCAGTGAGTTTAAGTTAACAGGTGGAGTAAGAATTCAGAAAAGGTGGGTGAGAATGGTTGTACACCTTGAAGAATACAATCAGTGTCACTGAATCGTACATGTAGAAAACGCTCAGTTGGTGTCTGCTCTGCTATGTCTATTCTCAAAAACAACAAAAATATACACATACATATTTTTAAAAAGACAAAAATGATACTTCCAGAATGGAGGTCAGGTGGGAAATCGAGGCCCAGAGAAGTCAGACAACTTGCTTAGGATCACAC
Source organism: Elephas maximus indicus (assembly GCF_024166365.1). Classification (NCBI taxonomy): domain Eukaryota; kingdom Metazoa; phylum Chordata; class Mammalia; order Proboscidea; family Elephantidae; genus Elephas; species Elephas maximus. The sequence goes on along the minus strand of NC_064831.1, from coordinate 59,514,011 downwards.
AGCGAGCTGGCCACAAGGTTAAGTCCAGAGCTCACTTTTTGACATTCCTTCCCCATCTTGGTGCTACAACCTAGAAGCAACATTCCAGCAAGCGGGCATCTGTTGGAATAGGAAGAACTGTCTCTGGGAGGAAGGAGCAGATGAAACTGAGCCAGACTGAGAAGAAAAGGAGAGAGGAAGGCAACAGAGGGCATGGCCTTCCCGTCCTTCTCCCACCCACCCCACGGCCTCTGTTTAAGCCAAAATTTTCATCTTCCTTCATGCAATTTCCTATTTCCCCTCACAATTTTTTTTTTCCAGATAATCAAGTTCTAGGGAGGACGTGCACCAGAAACATCCAAGAAACGAACAATTTAAGTCCAATAAAAATATCTGGAAATAAAGCCCTCCCTCTTGGTATCCTTCTTCTCAGCTGTTCCATACCTCCACCTTTCCCCAAAGAAAGAATTCTTTTGCTAATCCAGTACGCTTCCCTACCCTTCTACCTTTCTGATACCACATGAACAACATCCCATCCCTGGGTGAGCTCAGCTCTCTGCCTTCGCTCCCTCAACTTTCTGCCACCAAACTCCTGGCACACAGCACCTCTTCTCTCCCTTCTGTCTGTTACAGAAGCAGAGGCGTGCCCCTCCTGCCTGACGCCAATCCCTGGTCCCATTCTGGAAGTCACTCCAATGCTTCCTCAAGAACCTCCATGCCAGAGATACCCCTCTCCCTAGCGACATTCATAATTCTCAAAAAAATGGCAGCAACACAAAGTGCTCCTTGTGCATCAGCAAAGCCAGCACATGAATGACCAACTGGGAAAACAACACTCATCGTTTATATTCCAGGACCCCTGGTTGGCACAAAGAGTTAATGCACTTGTCTGCTAACTGAAAGGTTGGCTGTTCGAGGCAACTCAGAAGAAAGGCCTGGCAATCTGCTTATGACAAATCAGCCATTGGAAACCCCATGAAGTGCAGGTCTACTCTGACACATGTGGGGTCGCCATGAGTAAGGAATTGAGTGGATGGAAACTTCTTTTTTCTTCCAGGCAAAAGGCTAGCTTCCCATATAAAGGCGCCTCCAATTTGATTAGAAAAAGGCCAACAAAATGGACAAGACATACGAACAGTCAGTCCACCGAAAAGGAAATACAAGTGGCTCTTATATCTATGAAAACATATTCAACCTATTCATAGCAAAAGAAATGCAAATTAAAACTAGACTGAGAAACAGTTTTTCTTCTACCAAATTGGCAAGTTTCAGCAAGTTTGATAACGCTCCCTCTTGGAGGGTGGGGAAGAAACAAGCATCCTTGTGCAGTGCTGGAAAGGGTGTACAGCCTCATAAACTCTGTAAAGAGCAATTAGCCAGTATCTTTCCCAAAATACAGGAAACACTGGTGGCGTAGTGGTTAAGTGCTAAAGCTGCTAACCAAAGGGTCAGCAGTTCGAATCCACCAGGCGCTCCTTGGAAACTCTATGGGGTCAGGCAGCTCTACTCTGTCCTATAGGGTCGCTCTGAGTAGGAATTGACTCCACGGCACTGGGTTTGGGTTTGGTTTTTTTTTTCAAAATACAAATGCACACACCCTCTGATCCATTGATTTCACTTCTGGGGTTTTCTCCTACATACACACACACACACATCTACATTTGCAAAATGGCCAAGGTACAGAGTGATTCGGTAGAACACTGTGATGGCAAAAGACTGGAAACAGCCTCCATTACAAAAAACTGGAGATCAGTTAAATTAGGTGGCATCTGTGTGTTGGAACACCATGTAGCTGAGAACAAGAATGGAGACGCAAATGCTTATCTGTAGTCAGGTCTCTTTTCTGAGGTCCGGGTCCCACTTGGATTAGATTTCATGGTTGGCACAAATGGCTTGTTCTTGGCTACTAAAAGTTTGGTGGTTTGAACTCACCCTGCAGCGCTGCAGGAGAAAGGTCAGGTGATCTGCTTCCGTAAAGATTACAGCCAAGAAACCCCTACAGAGCTTGGTTCTACTCTATTACACATGGGGTCTCTATGAGTCAGAATCAACCCTATGGAAACAGGTTTGGTTTTTGGTTTTTTATCTCCAACCCAACATGCCCAAAATGTAACTCACAAGTTTCCACTCAGTTTCATCCTCCGTCCCTGAGAGGCCTCCTTGCAGCCTCACACCCAAACCCATTCAGTCTTCAAGTCCTAGCTGTGTTCTCTCTTGAATATCACTAGAATCCATCCACTCTTCCTCACCTTCCCCAAGGCTCCCCTAATCGAAGCCTTCTTCCTTGGCTACATCAACCTCCTCAGTGGTCTCCCTTCATGCTCTCTCCTGCCTCAGGGCCTTGGCACATGCTGCAACCAGTGCCTTGAATATTCTCCTCCCCTCCCCACCCTTGATTTACCTTGATTAATTCTTATCTATCTTCTAGAACTCAGATTAGCCATCATTTCCTCGAGGAAGACTTTCCTGACCCCTAGACCAGTGGTTCTCACCTGGGGGTGACTTTGTCTCCCACTATCTCCCAGGGGACATTTGGCAATGTCTGCAGATATAAAAAGGTTGTCACAACTGGGGTAGAGATACATGTGTCGCTGGGGATGCTGGTAAACATTCTGCAATGCACAGGACAGCGGCCCACAACAGAATTTATCTGGTCCAAAATGTGAATAGTGCCAAGGTTGAGAAACCCTGCTCTAGGCTAAGTCGTGTCCCTCATGACACACTTTCACAACATGCTCCATCTCTCCTGTATGCCACCTGTTGTGACTGTGATTAGATCTTCAACTGTGCACAGGTACTGGACAGGTTCTATTTTCTAAGCTTCGTGGGATGCATAAAGGAATTAAAGGCACTGGGTCATGTTCATCTCTGTATCTCTAGCCCCAGAGTCCAGCCATGAGCATACCCTTGAGCTTGGCAGTAGAAATGGGTGGATTGATATGAAAAGCTCAGGGCAGGGGTCAGACCATACTGAGTCAAAGCCTCCAACTCCACTGGGCCCTTGTGCCATCTGGCAGTCCTTCATTGCTCTTGCCCTTGGCCAGCTTCTGTTCCTGTACCTGCAGCACCTAGCTCTGTATAGCCTCTGCAAACTCCTCAAACCTTCCTCTTGGTTCATCTCCACCCAGGTGGTTCCTCAGGCCCCTTAAAGCCAGCCAGGCTTGGCATATCCCCTGGTCACTCTGTCAAACTGCTGCTCCTCCTGTAAACTCAACCAGACCAAGGCACTGCCACTCACTCAACTGCCAAGCCAGGAACCTGGGCCCCTGCCTGGCCTGCTCCTTGCCCCCTTGTTCAGCACATCCACCCATCACGTGGCTACCTGGCTCCTCGGCATCTTTCAGACCTGCTCCCTCTGCTCACCCCAACGATAAGGGTTCTGCGCTCCCCAGTTCCCTTCCACTTGGTCATCTTGCCTCCAGCCTCCTTCCCTTCCAGTCTGCTCCCCAATGCTCCTAGTTATGTCCTTCTAAGATGACAATTAGCCCCAATCACCTCCTCATTAGAAACTCCTTCAGTGCTTCTCAGCACCCACAGGGTCGGGCCCAAGTTCCTTAGCCTGGTCGTTAACCCTCCAAACTCCTATCCTCCCCTCCCATGGCCTCACGTCCAGTCACATCCCTCACAGCCCCAAATGCAGATACCACTGGGCCACTTGTTGTCTCACCCCACAGTCTAGGTGTCTTCTCTGCCCTTCCGTCTTAGTTTCCTAGTGCTGCTGTAATAAAAAAAAAAATACCATCACAGTGGCTTTAAAGCACAGGAGTTTATCTTCTCATGGTTTTGATGGCTAGAAGCCCAATCAGAGCATTGGCTCCAGGGCAGGGGCCTTACTGTCGGTAGCCTCAGGAGTGCCTTGGCATCCGGTGGCGTTCCTTGGCGTCTGTCTTCCCCCGCACGTGTCTGTGTCTATTTCGCTCTTTATAACTCAGAAATGATGAGGTTTAGGACCCACTCAATGCTGGTATGAGCTCATCAACATAAAAGAAAATTGCTATTTCCAAACAGAGTAATAAGTACAGGTACAGAGGTGAGGATTTCAACCCATATTTTGGAGGGACACAGTTCAATCCACAATACCTTCCCTCGCTCCCTTTCCCTTGTCTTGCCTGGCCTCCCCTTTCTCTGCTGACTAGAGAGCTCAAGTTCATCCTGAAAACCTAGTTTAAATACCCCTTCCCCACCACCGCCTCCCTAGCCTAATTCGTCATGCCCCCAGCCCTCCCCAATTCCCTACAACGCAGGCTGGAATGGCTCACGCCCTCCTCTGTGTACATGGGGACGTTAGTGGCATGCGGAATGACAGGCTGGCACCTCGTCTACCCTGCTAGACTGAGAGCTCTTACAGGCAGGGACTATGTCTACTTCGCTGCTCCTTCTCCTGCATCTAGCCCGCAGCGGAGAGCAGGGCTTCTTCAAGGATGACAAGAAGAAGTAACCAAAACCGATGCCCGCATCCTAGAAGCGTTTCTTAAAAGAATGAATAACCCAAACCAATCGTTCTGGGGACCAAGATGCATCAACAAAGCCCCTCCCACCCTCGGAGAAGTGAAATCTTCCCCCCATGAAGCACCAAGGCCAGAAGGGGCTTCCGTGGACAAAGTTAATCAACAACTAACTTGGAGGAACAAACAAAGTAAAACCAGGGTGAGCAGTGCGGGCGTCACGTGCCTTTGGTCTAAAGCCATCATCTCTGTCTGCTGTCCTTCTGCCTGGTGGGTGGGCTGATTCACTTCCTGTGTTCCTCCCATGACAGCGTGAGAGAGGAGAGCAGACAGAAGCCAAGTCCGCTGGGCAAGTGCAGATGACTAATCATGAAGGCTGCCTCATGCTGGAGGACCAATGATCTTACTGTGTGGGCCAAGACCACAGGCCCGCTCCCCACTGCCCCCACCTTCTTACATAACCCAAGGTCTGGAAGGCAAAGATAACATGGCTGTGACTCTTAGTAAGAGGCCCAGAGCCTGCCCTTTCCTCACAGCTCACATCCCACCCTCTAAGCCCTTGGATACCCTACCCACTGCTTCCTAGTTTATGTATGGCCCACATTTACAAAACAGGAGCTGAAAAGAGATAAGTGTCTTCCCAGTCCTGAGGATAATCATCAGAGGAGTCTTTAAAGATCATCTAATCTAGCCATGTCCAACCAGAGGTGATTTTTGCCCCAAGGGACATTGGCAGTGTCTGGGAGACATTTCGGTGCAAATGATTAAATGGGCTTGGCTGCTAACCAAAAGGCTGGAGATTCAAATCCACCCAAAGGCTCCTCAGAAGAAAGGCCTGGCAATCTACTTCTGAAAAATCAGCCATTGAAAACCCTATGGAGCACAGTTCTACTCTGACACACATGGGGTCATCATGAGTTGGAGTTGACTTGATGACTCAATGACTAGTTTGGAGACATTTCTGGATGCCAAGATGGAAGGGAAGGGGATGCTATTGGCATCTAATGGGTAGAGACTAGAGATACTGCTAAACTTCCTGCAATGCAAGCAGCCATCTAAGATGCATCAATTGGTCTCATCCCAAATGGAGCAAAGAAGAATGAAGAACACCAAAGACACAAGGTAATTATGAGCCCAAGACACAGAAAGGGCCACAAAAATCAGAGACTACAACAGCCGGAGACCAGAAGAACTAGATGGTGCCCAGCTACAACCAACGCTGTGACAGGGAACACAACAGAGAATCCCTGACAGAGCAGGAGAACAGTGGGATGCAGACCGGAAATTCTCATAAAAGGACCAGACTTAATGGTCTAACTGAGACTAGAAGGACCCCAGAGGTCATGGTCACCAGACCTTCTGACCTTCTGTTAGCCCAAGACTAGACTCATTCCCAAAGCCAACTCTTCAGACAGGGATTGGACTGGACTATAAGATAGAAAATGATACTGGTGAGGAGTGAGCTTCTTGGCTCAAGTACACACATGAGGCTATGTGGGCAGCTACTGTCTGGAGGGGAGATGAGAAGGCAGAGGGGGACAGGAGCTGGCTGAATGGACATGGGGAATACAGGGTGGAGAGGGGGAATGTGCTGTCTCATTAGGGGGAGAGCAGCTAGGAGTACTAAAAAACCAAAAACCAAACCCAGTGCCATCGAGTCGATTCTGACTCGTAGTGCCCCTATAGGACAGAGTAGAACTGCCCCATAGAGTTTCCAAGGAGCACCTGGCGGATTCGAACTGCCAACCCTTTGGTTAGCAGCCATAGCACTCAAGCACTACGCCACCAGGGTTTCCAGGAGCACATAGCAAGGTGTATATAAGTTTTTGTATGAGAGGCTGACTTGATTTGTAAACTATCACTTAAGCACAATTAAAAAAAAAAATTCCTGCAATGCTCAGGACAGCCCCCTACAACAAAGAATTATCTAGTCCAAAATATCAATAGTGCCAAGGTTGAGAAACACTGATCTAATCCAAGCCGTCCCTTTTACAGATGCGGTAACTGAGATCCAGGAAGTAACAGGGCCAAAGTTACACTCGGTTGGATACAGTCAGAATTAGAATCCAGGGAGCCCCACCGGCCACAGCAGCCTCCAGCTCCCAGGAGTTCAGTGACCAATTCAAAGACCAGTTGTAGCGGCTGATGGAGTGGCTGAAATTGGGGCCCTGGGAACTCGAAGCCCATGGTATCTGGGCTCTGTGCCTTTGGTAGGTTCCAAATGAATCCCGCCAAGGACAGCCTGAGCACCCAAGCCACTGGGCTCCTAGATAATCAAAGGGGGAAAATGTCTTAAGGGTCTGTGGTGTGGGCAGGCAAAATGCCCCATCCTTGCTTAGGCAAAAACTCATCATTAAAGTCCCTTCAGTCCAGAGCATGTTGGAGGTGGTCCTGGCCTGGTGTCAAGGCCAGAAGTGAGGTTAACTCTATAAGGTAAGGTCTGGCTTAGAAGATAGCATGTGGTGGAAATTAACCTTGAACCACTGCTTTGGGGGACACTGTTCTTTTTCCAGGAAACCCTCATGGCATAGTGGTTAAGTGCTATGGCTGCTAATCAAAAGGTTGGCAGTTCGAATCCACCAGGCCCTCCTTGGAAACTCTGTGGGACAGTTCTACCCTGTCCTATAGGGTCGCTAGGAGTCAGAATCGACTTGATGGCAATGGGTTATGGGAATGGGCTCTTTTTCCTAGTTGGCAAAATATCTCTCTCTCACCTGTTGGCTCCTCACTGCCATCCTGCATAATTTCAAAATAATGTCTACAGTTGCCCTCACTCTGTTCCCCAAGAAGCCAATACCATGTCCTCTAACCATGGGTCAGACACCAAGGCACAGTTCCAGGCATCAGAGCTGATGGTACAGCTCATGAAAGACTGACTCATACCATGTCACAACAGATGTACTTTTCCATCCACTGTGGCTAAAAAACGACCAAACTTGTAGCTGATGGTGGTGATAAAGAGAAGGTCAAGGTCAAGAATGCATGAAGCTATGTGTCAGGTCAGGGCCTCACCTTCTTCAGAGGAAGGAAACCCATAAGGGTGGTTGGGGAGGAGGATAGGGGTGGGTACATACAGTGACCTGGGACATAGGAGGAGGCAACATTACAGGTTCATTTTTCAGGTAAAGCATTGTCATTGTTCCCTCCACTTGCCTAGTCCCCTTCCTTCCTGATTTTTCTAACAAGCAAGCAAACTCTTACACATCCTTCAAAACCCAATTTCTGGGGTCCTTCCCCTACTCCAAGGTTCAGGTAAATTCCAACTTTTAATTTGGCAAATCACAATGACAATGAAAACAGATGTTGGGGTCAATAGCAGGGCTTGTGAAAAAAAACCCAAAACTTCCTAAGGCACTAACATGTGGGCCTGCACAATGTTGGTTCCTCTGTGAGGCCACCTCGGCCATCTTGGCCTCCAGGCTCTCTGCCCCGTCTATGTGGCCTAGTTGGTTGTATTGAGGCAGCATGGTATAGAAGCTAAAGGTTCAGGGTCTGCAGCCAGACTGCCTGGGCTAGTAGTTCTGGTTCCCTCTTCTCCGAGTGTCATCTTGGGCAAGTTATTCCACCTTCCTGAGGCTCAGTTTCCTCATCTGTAAAAGGGAGATGATATACTAGTTTCAGCCTCATGGGGTTATTGTACACATCAGCTAATGCATGTAAAGTGCTCAGGATAGTGCCTGGCACACGGCTGACTTTTACTGAATGCTTATTACTATTGATAAAAATGCAGCAGAGGCCCACTCCAGCCAATCACAAAAGAAGGCATTTCCCTTAAGTATGAAAAGAAGAGATGCCTCTAGGAACTTTAGCTTCCAGCCCCTCATCTTTCATCTATGCTCTTGTAATACCTGCCTTGGGATCTCCCTGCCCCCAGGTCCCCCCCACACCCCAGTGTTCTCCATATGACCCCAGAGTTTTGCCTTGAAATATTAAGTCTTATATATGTGGTCGAACTATCTGTGCTATTATTTGTTTTATAAGCCTGTCTTATGTTTGGCTGGAAGGTGGATTCAGGAGTGGCTTCGGTCCTGAGTTAGTAGGGTGTTCAGGGGCCATACTCTCAGGGGTTCCTCCAGTCTCTGTCAGACCAGTAAGTCTAGTCTTTTGTTGTGAATATGAATTTTGTTCTACGTTTTTCTCTTGCTCTGTCTGGAACCCTCTACTGTGCTCCCAGTCAGAGCGGTTGGTGGTAGTAGCCAGGCACCATCTAGCTTTTCTGGGCTCATGCTGGTGAAGGCTGTGGATTATTTGGTCTGTTAGTGCTGCGTGCCATATGCAGTGTGCTCTGTGCTATGTACAATGTGAGGTTTGAGCGGTGCTTTTGGCTGTGTGCAGCGCAGTGTGCAGTGTACTTTACGCAGTGTGCAGTGTACTGTGTGCAGTGTATTGGGTGCAGTGTACTGGGTGCAGTGCTATATGCAGTGTGCGGTGTGCTGTGTGCATTCTGCTGTGTGCAGTGTGCCATTTCTTTCTGCTATGTGCTGTGTGTAGTGTGCTTGTGGTGTGTGCTCTCTGCTGTGTGCAGCGTGCTGTCTGGTGGAGTCCCTGGGTGGCACAAACAGTTAAACACTCAACTATTTGCTAAAAGGTTGGTGGTTCGAACCTGCCCAGTGGTACCTCATGAGAAGGCCTGTTTCCAAAAGATCACGGCCTTCAAAATCCTATGAAGCAGTTCGACTCTGCACACGCGGGGTCGCAATGAGTTAGAATCAAGACAATGGAAACTAACGACAACAATAATTTGCTTTGCAGCTTACAGAGCCCTTTGGACCACTAGCTCTCTCATAAAACAATGTAGATTCTATTGTACCCATTTTACAGATGAGGAATTCGAGGACCAAAAAAGCAAGCTCTCTTCCCCCAACCCATGGCTGCCCCATGGAGTGATAAGGAGAGGGAAGTGATGAAGATTAAAGTTTCCAAATAGATTTCCTGGAAGGATGGGTAAGACCTTGGTATAGAGAGGACAAGGGTCTCTGCATATCTTCTGCCTCCAACCTAGAACACGGCCAAACTGGGCATTTAAGAAGTGCTTTGAAGGTAAAGCAAAAGTCTGTGTATTACCAAAGCCAGGCAAAGACACCACTAAAAAAGAAAACTATGGACAAATATCCCTCACGAATATAGACGCAAAACTCCTAAACAGAATTCTAGCCAACAGAATTCAACAGAATATAAAATACATATATATATACATATATACATATATACATATATACATATATACATATATACATATATACATATATACGTATATACGTATATACTTATATATGTATATATATAAAACATCACGACCAAGTGGGCTTCATACCAGGTATGCAAGGATGGTTCAACATTAGAAAATCAATCAAGGTAATCCACCTCATAAATAATAATTAAGGACAAGAATCACATGATCATCTCAATCAATGCAGAAAAGGCATTTGATAAAGTCCAATAACCATTCCTGATAAAACTCTCAGTAAAATAGGAATAGGGAGGAAATTCCTCAACACAATTAAGGGTATATATACAAAACCAACAGCCAACATTATTCTTGATGGACAGACACTGAAAGCATTCCCCTTGAGAACAGGAGCCAGACAAGGACTCCCTTTATCACCATACTTATTCAATATTGTACTAGAAGTCCTAGCTAGAGCAATAAGACAAGAAAGGGAAATAAAGGGCATATAAATTGATAAGGAAGAATTAAAACTATCTCTATTTGCAGATGACATGATCATATACACAAAAAATCCCAGAGACCCAAGAAAGCTACTGGAACTAATAGAAGAATTCAGTAAAGTGGCAGGACACAAGATCAACACACAAAAATCAGTTGGATCCCTCTACATTAACCAAGAGAACTTCTGAAAAGGAAATCAGGAGAACAATACCATTTACAGTAGCCCTCAAAAAGATAAAATACTTAGGGATAAACCTAACCAGGGCAGTAAAAGACTATACAAAGAAAACTATAAGACACTACTGCAAGAAACCAAAAGAGACCTACTTACATAAATGGAAAAACATACCATGCACATGGATAGGAAGACTTAACATTGTGAAAATGTCAATACTACCCAAAGCAATCTAGACATATAATGCAATCCTGATCCAAATTCCAACAACATTCTTTAATGAGATGGAAAAACTAATCACCAACTCTATATGAAAAGGAAAGAGACCACAGATAAGCAAAGCATTACTGAAGAAGAACAAAGTAGGGGGCCTCACACTCCCCGATCTCAGAACCTACTATACAGCCACAGTAGTCAAACAGCCTGGTCCTGGTACAACAGACACATAGACCAGTGGAACAGAATTGAGAACCCAGAAGTAAATCCATCCACCTATGGACAGCTGATCTTCAACAAAGGATTGAAATCCATTAAATGGTAAGAGAAAGTCTCTTTAACAAATGGTGTTGGCAAAACTGAATATCCATTTGCAGAAAAATGAAACACCCGTACTTCACACCATACACAAAAACTAACTCAAAATGAATCAAAGACCTAAATGTCAAACCTAAAACTATAAAGATCATAGAAGGAAAACAATGCTAGGGGACCTAATATACAGCAAAAATCGATTGCCAAACATAACTAAAAACGCCAAACTGCAGAAGATAAACTAGACAACCAGGATCTCCTAAAAATTAAACACTTGTGCTCATCAAAAGACTCCATTAAAAACGTTTTTTAAAAAGGGAACCTACACACCGGGACAAAAATTTTGGCTGTGACATATTCAAGAAGGGTCTCATCTCTAAAATTTACAGAAAACTTTAACACTGTCATGGGTTGAATCGTGTCTTCCAAAAACATGTGTCAACTTGGTTAGACCATGATTCTCAGTATTGTGTGGTTGTCCTCCATCTTATGATTGTAATTTTATGTGAAAGAGGATTAGGGTGGGATTGTAACACCTTTATAATCCCTGATCCTAGGTAAAGGGAGTTTTCCTCAAGAGATAAAAAGGAAAAGGAAGCGACCACAGAGGGGGGACCTCATACTACCAAGAAAGCAGCGCCAGGAGCAGAGCGCATCCTCTGGACCCGAAGTTCCTCTGCTGAGATGCTCCCAGACCAAGGGAAGACTGACGACAAGGACCGTCCTCCAGAGGTGACAGAGAAAGAAAGTCTTCCCCTGGAGCCAGTGCCCTAAATTCTGACTTCTAGCCTACTGGGCTGTGACAGAATAAACTTCTCTTTGTTAAAGTCACCCACTTGTGGTGTTTCTGCTACAGCAGCACTAGATGACCAAGACAAACACCTCAACAACAAAAAGACAAACAATCCAATTAAAAAATTGGCAAAGGACATGAACAGACACTTCACCAAAGAAGACATTCAAGTGGCTAACAGACACAGGAAGAAAGGCTCGAGATCATTAGCCATTGTTGTTGTTGTTGCTATTAAGTGCCCTCAAGTTGGTTCCAGCTCATAGCGACCCTATGTGCAACAGAACAAAACACTGCCCAGTCCCATGCCATCCTAACAATTATTGCTTGGTTTGAGACCATTGTTGCAGCTACTGTTGAGGGGTTTCTTCTTTTTCGTCATTAGAGAGATGCAAATCAAAACCACAATGATATATCATCTCCCTCCTGGAAAAACGATACTGATCAAAAAGACAGAAAACAACAAATGCTGGTAAGGTTCTGGCGAGATTGGAACTTTTATACACTGCTGGTAGGAATGTAAAATGGTACAACCACTTTGGAAATCTATCTGGCGTTATCTTAAAAAGTTAGAAATAGAACTACCATACAACCCAGAAATCCCACTCCTCGGAATATACCCTAGAGAAATAAGAGCCTTTACACGAACAGATATATGCACACCCATGTTTATTGCAGCTCTGTCTACAATAGCAAAAAGCTGGAAGCAACCAAGGTGTCCATCAACGGATGAATGGCTAAATAAATTGTGGTATATTCACACAATGGAATACTATGCATCAATACAGAGAAGTGGGGAATCTGTGAAACATTTCATAACATGGAGGAACCTGGAAGGCATTATGCTGAGTGAAATTAGTCAGAGGCAAAAGGACAAATATTGTATAAGACCACTATTATAAGATCTTGAGAAATAGTATAAACTGAGAAGAACACATACTTTTGTGGTTACGAGGAGGGGAGAGAGGGAGGGTGGGAGGGAGGGTGGGAGAGGGTTATTTACTGATTAGTTAGTAGATAAGAACTACTTTAGGTGAAGGGAAGGACAATACTCAATACACAGAAGGTCAGCTCAACTGGACTGGACCAAAAGCAAAGAAGTTTCTGGGATAAACTGAATGCTTCAAAGGTCAGTGGAGCAAGGGCGGGGGTTTGGGGACTATGGCTTAAGGGGACTTCTAAGTCAATTGGCAAAATAATTCTATTATGAAAACATTCTGCATCCCACTTTGAAATGTGGCATCTGGGGTCTTAAATGCTAACAAGCAGCCATCTAAGATGCATCAATTGGTCTCAGCCCACCTGGAGCAAAGGAGAATGAAGAACACCAAGGTCACACGATAACTATGAGCCCAGGAGACAGAAAGGGCCACAAGAACCAGAGACTTACATCATCCTGAGACCAGGAGAACTAGATGGTGCCCAGCCATAACCGATGACTGCCCTGACAGGGAGCACAACAGAGAACCCCCGAGGGAGCAGGAGATCAGTGGGAGGCAGACCCCAAATTCTCATAAAAAGACCAGACTTAATGGTCTGACTGAGACTAGAGGAATCCCGGCGGTCGTGGTCCCCAAACCTTCTGTTGGCCCAGGATAGGAACCATCCCCGAAGACAACTCATCAGACATGGAAGGGACTGGACAACGGGTAGGAGAGAGATGCTGATGAAGAGTGAGCTACTTGTTATCAGGTGGACACTTGAGACTGTGTTGGCATCTCCTGTCTGGAGGGGAGATAGGAGGGTAGAGAGGGTTAGAAACTGGCAAAATTGTCACGAAAGGAGAGACTGGAAGGGCTGACTCATTAGGGGGAGAATAAGTGGGAGTATGGAGTACGGTGTATATAAACTTATATGTGACAGACTGACTTGATTTGTAAACGTTCACTTAAAGCTCGATAAAAATTATTAAAAAAAAAGAATAAACATATGTACGCCCATGTTCACTGTAGCATTGTTCACAATAGCAAAAAGATTGAATCAGCCTAAATGTCCATTAATGGATGAATGGATAAACAAACTGTGGTTTGCAATACTACACAACCATAAAGAATAAGGATGAATCCGTGAAAAATCTCACGACATGGATGAACCTGGAGGACATTATGCTGAGTGAAATAAGTCAATCACAAAAGCACAAATATTGTATGAGACCACTATTATAAACAGTTAAGAATAGGTTCTCACACAGAAAGAAACATTCTTTGATGGTTACCAGGGATGGCAGGGGAAGGGAGGGAGAATCGCTAACTAGATAGTAAAAAAAAAAAGATAGTAGACAAGTGTTAATTCTGGTGAAGGGAAAGGCAATACACAACATGGCAGAAGTCAGCACAAGGTTACCAAAGCAAAGGAAGACGCTGAAAGGCACACAAGAATAAAGAACAACTATGGTAAATGCTGGAAACTCTGGTGGCGTAGTGGTTAAGAACTACGGCTGCTAACCAAAATGTCAGCAGTTCACATCCACCAGTCACTCCTTGGAAGCTCTATGGGACAGCTCTACTCTGGCCTATAGGGTCACTATGAGTCGGAATTGACTTGACGGCAACAGGTTTTGGTTTATGGTAAATGCTATTACATACACGATCCTGCAACAAAGTAATAACAAACAATAATTTATGAGTAGATACACAGGTAAATATGCATACAAAACGGGTGAGGGTGGTCAGACAGAAGTACACCCACGTACATACACAGGTATGGCTGTGGTGGATATTTCTACATGTGTATTTGTAAACGCCGCATGTACGCTTATATGTATAAAACAGAGCATATATGGAGAACAGTTACAGAAACTACTTAGACATTGGGACTGAACTACTTGACTTGAAGGCTAAGGACCCTGGTCTTGGGGGACATCTAAATTAATTGGCAAACACTGTTCATAAAGATAACGTTCTATATCCTAGTCTGGTGAGTAGCTTCTGGGGTCTTAAAAACTTGCGAGTGGCCATCTAAGAAACAACTATTGGTCTCTTCCTGCCTGGAACAAAAGGGAATGAAGAAAACTGAAGACTCTTCTGAGACCCGAAGAACTACATGGTGCCTGGCTACCACTACTGACCACTGTGATCAGGACCACTATAGAAGGTTCCAGTTAGAATGGGTAAAAAACGTAGAAGAAAATTCAAACTAAAAAAGACCAGGCTTACTGGTCCGAAAGACGCTGGAGGAACCCCCAAGACTATTGATTGTCCTAAGACAACCTTCTAACTTGAAATCGAAGACACTCCTGGAGGCCACCTTTCAGCCACATAATAAAATAAACAATAACACCTGTCAAGAATGTGCTCCTTAGAACAATCAACTATTTTTCCGTATAGTTTCTGACATTTTCCCAAAACCAAAGATGAGAAGGCGGGGAGGGACAGGGACACCTGAAGAATGGAAACGGGGAACCCAGGGAGGAAATGGTGGGGGCTGGCACATAGGGAGGGTTGCAACCAATGTCACAGAACAATTTGTGTATGTATTATTGATCGGAAAATTAATTTGCTATATAAACTTTCATCCAAAGCCCGACAAAATGTTCAAAAAAAAAAAAAGTGTGTGTGTCTGGAAAAACACACGGGACTTTGGATGTACCTACCACTGGTTTAAAAACAAAACAAAACACTGCTCCAAGTGAAAAAAGAGGTCAAGGAGCTGCAGTGGTGGGGGCTGGGGCACCTTTCTGGTCCAACTTTGTCGAGTGCCCTCTCTGCTCAGCAAGGGAAAGAATCTCTGCAGCTTCAGGTCACTTCATTCCCTTGTTAGGAGCACCTTCTGTGTGCAGACACTACGGCTAGGGCATAGAACAATGCCGGCCCTGCCCTCCTGCTGCTCCAGTTACTTAGCAAGGAGCTGGCTCTCTCTCAGAGATTCCTGACCAGATTTTATTTCTGCTTGGGAGGTGCCCTCTCCTGGCTCACCCCTTTCTCGGGAAGAACCTCAAGGAAGGCAGAAGCAGCAGCCAACCCTGTTGAGCTACGGGCACAGCAGGAGCCTTCTGGTTCTGGAAGACTGTGACTGGAGGTCCAGACCTACCATCTTCTCCAGCAAATTACTTCACCTCTTTGAGTCTTATTTCTTTCTCATCCGCCAATGGACTAACACCTACTACCTCGTGTGTTTGTTGTGGGAGTAAAATGCAATCAGGAACGTGCTCCTGTTAGTAATACCGGCTCTTCTCAAGTCCACCGACCTCCCCCCTTTTGTCTTCCTGCTCCATCCCCACGCTGACCTGAGCTCTCCACCCAACCTGGCCTGGAAGAAGCCCCTTCTGCTGAAAACAACAAGGGTTTATTGCGCTCTTGCCCTCTGTCCTGCGAGCTGTGGCCCACCCTCTCCCCCGCGCCCTCTGACCGTGCTTGAGAAAGGCTGGTAGGGCGCATGGATGGCCAGCTCGGCGGTGGCCCGCTGCGAGGAGGGGCAGAAAGGTGGGAACCCCCGTGGCCCCTGGTCCGCACCTAGTCTCGCTCGGCCCAGAGTCGGAGGGTATATCTGGTCCGAGGAGGCGGAAAGCGCCAATGTAAACATCCCTTAAGAAATCGCCAACTCTGCAGTCCCCATCTAAGGAGTTTGTTTTAAAGGGATGGGGGCGGGGGGTAAGGACGCGAACTTTCTGAAAAGTAAGAGACTGGAAAAGTGAGAAGGCAATCATCCCATCGCTGCGGAGACCCTTCTCCATCCACAGCGGCGCCCACCGTCGCACCGACACCCGGCGCCGCAGGACAACTCGGCGGAGGGGTGCTGGGCTGGGCAGAGGGGTGCCGGGTGAGGGGCGGGCGGCTGCATGTCACCCGCAGCCGCGGTCCCGGCGCAAACTTTCCAAGACCCGCCCTCGGAGCCACCACCCGGGCTCCAGGGAGCAAGAGCGGCGGCAGCTCGGGGAGAGGGTGAGCGTGAACCGGACGGGGCGAGAGGACGCGCGTGGCTAGGGGACTGGCGGGCGGCCGCTGGCCAAGGAGTCCCGCCCTCGGTTACCTGGGTTCCGAGGGTCACGGGGGTCCAGTGGAGAGGGCCCAGGTCGGCTGGAGACAGGGACACTTCTCTGGGGCCGCAGCAGCCCCCAAACACTCGGAGGCTGCACCTGGCCGGACGGGTCAGTGCGCCTACCCTCTCGAGTTCCAGCTCCCGGTCCCCTCCCGCGCAGGGCGGAGCGGCCCCGGGGGAGGAGCCGAAGGTAGTGGGCGTCCCTCCCCTCGCGGGGCCTGTACCCAACAAAGTGCCACCTCCCCGGGCCTCCGTGACCGCCAAAGGGTCACCTCACCACTCCCAGCCTGAGGTGCAATTAAGGCCATGCGCTCACGGGGAGCCAGGACGTGCGCATAGGCCCCCTCACCCCCTGTACCCTTCGGCTGATATACCCCACGCCCATGCCCTCCACCGGCAGAGGATGAGAGCTGGGAGCCCCGAGGCCTTCTAGAGGGCAGGGCCACTGAGCCTGTGGCCTCAGAAAAATGCGTGGGGTGGAGCACACGGAAGGAGACAAAACAACTGGGGACGCGCAGCCCCACCCCACAATGTTCTCTTCCCGGGTGGGAGAGGTTCCCGGCTATTCTTCGTCCCTGTCATCAGTTCCACCCTCTCTCTGGAGTGCCCAGGGCCGTGGTCCTTGCTGCTTCTGACTCTCCTGCAGCTCCCCTTCCCGGGTCACAAGCCCCCAGACTGGAAGGTGCTGGGCTGACTTCCACCACCCAGTGGGCACCGTGATAACATATGAAGACACACAGAGGTCAAAACAGAACCGTCTGGCTCCTGGCATCCAGCCTCTGGGGCTATCCCCCAGGTGCTGAAGGAGGAGGTCGTAGCTACTGCCTGCCCACTCCCCCCCATCCTCCCAGAAAATCCACTCTGGAAAATCCAGTCCTCAGACAACACCCCCAGACCCAGGTGGGGAGGTGGGCAGGACACTTTCTTGGCCCCAGATTGCAGCCCCCAGGTTCTCTGCTCACCCCCTGTGCCCTGCTTTGCCTTGTTTGCCCAGCGTGCAGACAATGGGAGAAGCCCTGGGCTGGGAGTCCAGAGAGCTAGGCTCTATCCTCTGCTTAGCTCTGTGACCTTGGGCAAGTCTCTGCCCCTTTCTGTTTCCCCCTTTGCAAGTCAGTGGGTTGCAGGTGATGATCCCTAAGGCCCTTTTTATGGATACCAAATCCTGCTGTTGGACACCTTGCCGTATTGGGTTTTTCTGTGGCTGTGCATTCTGTAAAGGGGTGTGTGTGTTCCTCTCAGTCTAGGTTACCTTTTCCCCTCAGACCTAAGTTGTTGAAGGGAAAGCTGTTGAGGTTGTGCAGACAGGTAGGCAAGTCATCTGTGCAACCAGAGCTTGATAAGATCAGCTAGACATGAGGAAAAGAGCCCTGGTGCCACAAGAGTTAAGCACTCAGTTGCTACCCAAAAGGTTGGCAGTTCAAACCTACCCAGCTGCTCCGAGGGAGAAAGACCTGGTGATCTCCTCCTGTAAAGATTACAGCCTAGAAAACCCTATAAGGCAGTTCTACTGTGTCACATGGGGTCACTATGAGTTGAAATTGACTCGACGGCACCTAACAACAACAAGCATAAGGAGAGAGGATCCCACGTGCCCTACGCTGCGTTCAAGAGCAGCCTCAGACTGGTCAGCAGGGCCGTGCTCTCTCAGCAGGCTCTAGGGAAGAACGGTACCTTGCCTCTTCCAGCTTCTGCTGGCTCCTCGTGTCCTTGGCTTGTGGCTGCGTGACTGCAACCTCTGCCTCCATCTTCACGTGGCCTCCTTTCCTCTGTGTGTCTTCCCATAAGGACGCCTGTCATAGCATCTGGGGCCCACCCTAAACCCATCTCAACATCCTTAACAAATTACATCTGCAAAGACCTTTTCTCCAAATCAGGTCACGCTCACAGGTTCTGGGGATTAGGACGTGGACGTATCTTTATGGCGGACAGTGCTTTCCTCCTACTGGTAGCAATGGGGTCCAGCAAGGCCAGTTTCCTCCTTTGGTTTTTCCTCCATTTCTCACCTGTCTCAGCTGCCTGCTCAGAGCTTCCTCCAGCATCTTCTCCCATCTGGACGTCTGTGGAGAAGAAAGGAGACTGAGGCCACATGGGAGCCTGGCTGGGGGCACTGAATGGGAGACCGCACCAACTTTAACCCCCTTTCCTACCGTCTCGTGGTCGGACGTGATGTTTCAGTGGCACCCTTCACCCCCCTTCCTCTAACATCTTTACGTCCGGGGGGCTCTATGGAAAAGACACCCCTTTCAGAGAATGTGTTCAGAGAAAGCAACTCTTCTTCCTGCTCGTCTTTCCTGTAAACTCTGCTCCTCTTCCAATGCCCCAGTCCTGATGTCCCACAGCCCTTTGCCGGGGAAGCTGCAGATCTTTGCCTTCCATGTTGAGAGCCCAGACCCTCTGGGCAAATGCCCCTGGGGTAGAGGACCCCTAATCAGGGGTCCTGTCCAGAGACTGAGAGCGGTAGCCTGTGAGAACCTGGCCCATAAAGAAGGTGTGTGGTGGGGAGGAAGCTGAGAGGGAGATGTGGTTCACCTTGTCTGGGACTCCCCTAGGTCAGGGCCAGGCCAAGGAGCCTAGCTCAGGAGCTAGGTCACTGCCTGCCAGGAGAGAGACCAAGAGGGCCAGCCCATCACTCAGGCACCTGAAGGAAGCCGCCAGGCCTGCCCTGTGCCAGGTGGGCTCTCTGGGGGTCAGCACCCATTGAGATCCAGAGAATCCCAAAGGGCCTGCAGGGTCATTTGACCCAAGGAGTAAAGATGCTTGGAGAGCAGCAGAGATGTCCTTGAAGGGACCAGTGGGTGTGTGGTGTGTGCACAGCTGCCTCTGGCTCAGATGCTGAGTTCCCAGGCCCTGGCAGCATCTTTACAGCAGCTGAGGGCCCGCAGTTCCTTTGCAGGAGGGGCTCAGGTATCTGCCTGCTTGTAGGCGCAGCACTAGGGGCTGGTCTTGCAGCTACATTGGTGAAGAAGCACACTTTTTAATGTAGGTAGAGGGTTTATTTGGGGTGACTTACAGGAGAGAGCTGATAGAGATGACGAAGGGGATTTAGAGGTTAATGCACTTGGATGTAACCTAAAGTTTGTAGGTTCAAGTCCACCCACAGGTGCCTCAAGAGAAAGGCTGGACCATCTACTCCTGAAAAATCAGCCATTGAAAACCCAGAGAGTAGACACCTACACATGGTTATCTCCATGTGTGCCAGAAAAGAACTGTGCTCCATAGGGGTTCCAATGGCTGATCTTTTGGAAGTAGATCACCAGGCCTTTCTTCCGAGGTGCCTCTGGGTGGACTTGAATCTACAACCTTTTGGTTAGCAGCCAAGCTCATTGTCCATTTGCACTACCCAGGGACTCCATCAATTATACATTGGTCACATTTTCCTTGGGACTGACCAGATTCTAGCCAGGCCTCAAAACGGAGTGAAGACAACATTTGAGAGATATCATATCATACCTGGTTTTCTCCTCCTCCCCGAGCCCAGCACCAGGCGTGGACGCTGCAAATGCTGGACTTACTGAGGCTGAGCCAGATACTGGGGGTGGGATGGGGGTTCCTTCTGGGCAGCCTGGACATCTGCTCTCTGTCTGAAGCTGCTGTCTCTTCTCCGGAACTAAAGGCCTTTCAGGATTGTCCCAGGCCAAACTTTGCCCCGTGAACGTGACCAGAAAGTTCTTCCCTGATCCCCAGCTCTGCAAGCCCCAGGCAAAACCTTTACTCCCCTCTCTTTCAAGAGTCACAGAAATGTCCACCAGTTTAACCCAGCAATCCTTCACCTGAGAGCTTGTCCTAAGGAAATCATCCTCAGCCTTATAAAAGCTCTTTGAACAAAGTTCCATCATTCTGTCCAATTGCAGGAAACTTGAAGCCACCTAAGTGTCCGGCTCTACCACACTGGTGAAGTAAACAACAGCACACCCATTTTAAAAGCTTATTGTGAGGACTCTATTGCAACACAGAAAAACACTGCTGATGTAGTGATGAGTGCGGAATTATGTCGGGCACTCTCCCAGCTGTGGAACAACTGTATCCGTGTGTGTCCCAGGGCCGGAGGGGAATTGGAAAAGAGAAAAAGCAGAAATGCTCGTTAATGGGTTTTGGGGGATTGTGGGTGATTCTTTTTTTGATTTCTGGTATTGCTGGGACACAGTTTGTGCAATTCATTTTGATCTGAGGATATAATGATTATAATTACTATCATTATTAGCCCTGTGTTCAGGGAAGGTTCTTGAAGACGCCTATTCAAGCACAGGTGTAAATGAGCACAGGTCTTAAAGTGGGCCACCTCCCTGGAGCATCTGCATTTCAAAGAAGACCAGAGCTGCAGACAAACAGTGGCATTCAGACCAGGGCCCATAGCTATTTCACAGCCAGGGAGGCCCTGAGAGCGCTTTAGATAAGCCCCCTGCTCCACACATTCACCCACCAGGCGCCCCCAACCTGCTAAGCTCCGTGTACCCTCCTTGTGGGGCCAGAGAGGAAGGGGACACACATTCCTGGAGAGCTTTCAGGTACTTCAGGCCCCGAGCCTCATGTTACTGGACATCGTTCTATTCAGTAATAATACCTGTGGAGTCAGTATTGTTTCCCCATTTTACAGGTGGGGACACTGAGGGGTAGGGAAAAGTGCTGAGGGTCCACAGCTAGAGAAAGGCAGAGCTGAGAGCTGAACCTAGGTGGGTCTCAGCCAAGGGTAAGGTCTTTCTAACCTCTCTGTTTTTGGATCTTCCCCTAGGTGGAGAGGAGAGGTGGTGACCTAATGCTATTCAGAACCTCCTCAGCGGCAGGCTGGGTGGGGGAGGATACTTCTAGAAATAGGGCTAGGCTGGGATACTGACCCCAGGGAAGAGGGACTTGGCACTGGGGCTGAAGCTTAGAAAAGTAGGGCTGTGGACGTTTTGAAGTTGTGTTCTCAGGAAAGGCTGGAGGAAACCTGGCTGTTTTCTTGGGCCCCACCCAGCTCAGGAGCCTTCGAAGGGCAGCCAGAGTGCCCTTGCTGCTGCCCTCAGGGCTGGCCTGGCGCTGCAGGCCTGCCTGACCAGGGGACGGCTGGTGAACCCTATGGCACACACTATCTGCTCAAGGCATGGACATCCATATTTACAGACAACATCTAGCAGAAGGGGGAAGGCTTTGCTCTGACTTGAGGATTTAACGTGATAATTGTTGTTTGTTCTGTGCCATCAAGTCAATTCCGACTCATAGTAACCTTAGAGGACAGAGTAGAACTGCACCATAGGGTTTCCTGTCCTTGTTGGGTGTTGTTGAGTGGGTTCCGACTCTTAGTGACCCTATGTATAACAGAACTAAATACTGTGCGGTCCTGCGCCATCCTCACAATGGTTGTTAGGTTCGAGCCCATCATTGCAGCCACTGTGTCAATCCGTCTCGTTAAGGATCTTCCCTTTTATCACTGACCCTTTACTTTACCAAGCATGAAGTCCTTCTCCAGGGACTGGACCCTCCAGGTAACATGTCCAAAGTACTCGAGACAAAATTTCACCATCCTTGCTTCCAAGGAGCACTCTGGCTATACTGCTTCCAAGACAGATTTGTTTGTTCTTCTGACAGTCCATGGTGTATTCAATATTCTTTGCCAACACCATAATTCAAAGGCACCAATTCTTCTTCGGTCTTCCTTACTCATTGTCTAGCTTTCGCATGCACATGAGGAGATTGGAAATACCATGGCTTACCAGGGTTTCCTAAGCTGCAATATTTATGGGAGCAGATCACTAGGTCTTTTCTCCCTTGGAATCACTGGTAGGTTTGTACCACCAACGTTTCAGTTAGCAGCTGAGTACTTAACCATTGTGCCACCAGGGCTCCTTAAAGTGATAATAATAACCAGCATTTACCAAGCACTTACTACAGGCCAGGTGCCAGGAGCTTCATATGCCCAACACCTCGTTTAAGGCTCACCAAAACCATGTCTTTCATTAGGCCCATTTTACAGATTGGAAAGCTGAGGCTGTGACTTGCCCGGGACCACACAGCTGGGCCTCCAAACCAGGGCCGGTCCAAAGTTTGTACTCTCACTTACTGTGTTACAACCAGCTGCTGTCGAGTCGCCCCAGACTGATGTTGACCCCGGTCATGGTGACCCATGTGTGTCACAGTAGAACTGTGCTCCATGGGGTTTGCAACGGCTAATCCTTTGGAAGTCGATCTCCAGGGCTTTCTTCTAAGGCACCACTGGTGGGCTCAAACCTCCAACCTTTCAGTTAGCAGCTGAGTGAGTTAACTGTTTGCACCACCCAGAGACTCCTGCCTCTCTTAACCAGAGGGTACATTTAGATTTTCAAAAATTAAACAAATCCACATGCCATTTTTCCTAAAGCATGTCTGCTCTGAGAGTCACCCCAATACAGTGAGGGAAAACTCTGAGAGCCGGAACTCGACGAGATTGCCTTGTCTGTCTGGGTCTTGCAAGTTTGTCTTCTGCCTTTGATGGGTGCAGTCTTACCGCTTTTCTGTCACTCTCTATTTGTGGAAAATAGTCTAGTTTTTCTGCTCTGACAGGTTTCTGCCTTCCACAGGTCCCGGCTTTCAAAGGTTTTACCGTATATACCCTATAGCTAACATTCAAAATATGACTCCAATTCCCATTAACAAGCCAATCTTGAGGCTTTCACGGGATCACACCCCTGAAGCAAAAATGGGATTATTCAAATAATGTTGGGAGCAGGCACTTTGTCCACTGTTCATTTGGGAAATAGGGAGTACTGCTAGTCAATTTCACATAGTGGAACACATTAGACCAGAAGGCACCGCAGAGATCTGTTAGCTATCCTAGGAAACGTCAGATCTAAAACAGGCAAGTCACCTGCCTGGGTCGTCCATGAATTAAGGAATGCATCAGTCTGCCATCTGCTCTGCTGGGGGGGCCTTCCTCCCCCCAATTTTTGTATAACTGTTTCGAAGGCAGATGGGCCGACTGGCTGGCAGCTAAGAACATCTGACAGGTATGCTAGAAATTCCTTTGGGTCCAGCCTGTCTCACACCTACTCTAAAAGGCTTATTTTGTTTCCTTTTAAAGATCCATAGGTCCCTGGGTGACACAGTTTTCCCTTGACTACTAATCTAAAGGTTGGCGGTTTGAACCCACCCAGCAGCACCATGGAAGAAGGCCTGGCAATCTGCTTCCATAAAGACTACAGCTAAGAAAACTGTATGGAGCAGCTCTACTCTGTAACACACGGGGTCGCCATGAGTCAGAATCGGCTGGATGGCAGTGGGTTGGGTTTGGTTTTTTCAAAGATCCAGTGCACTGTCTTCTTCTAACCCTCTGGTCTGACGGCGCCTCGTGGATTGTCTCTGCCCCAACAGAGTGGAAGTTAGCTAAGAGCCGCTGTCACAGCCTTCCTCACCAACAAGTAACTTTCCGAACCACAGCCACGCTTGAGAATGCTTCTGAAATCCCTGCTAAATATTTCAGCCTGGGGAAGGACTTGCTGAAGAGAAGCAGAAGGTAATCGAGGGGTGGGTAAATATTTTATTTAGCCTCAAGTTGGTGTCCTTATTAGAGAACATTAGTGTCTTTATCATAGTATTCCCGGGTCTGATTAGTGACCAACAACCCTTTCTCAGGCTGGCATCAAAACCCCCAGATCAGAAGTTTCCAGGCAGAGCTTCATTCTATTGCTGGCACCTTCAGTCCCTCCATTCTCCTAGCCTGTGCCCACCTTATACCTTCGCTTCCCTGGCAGATCCACACCACCAAGCGCCAATTGGGAGATGGGACAGATTGCATCATCCCTGCTTATGGATGGGGAAACTGAGGCTTAAAGAGTCAGGGACTGCTGGAGGCCAGGCTTCCTCATCAAGATCTGAGCATTTTCTGCCCCACCTTGGGATGCTCAGGGAGGCCCCAGGACAATCAAGGCCCTAATGAGTCCTCCCTTCTCTGAGCTCAACTCCTCTATAATGAATGACTAAAGGGAGCCAGTGAATCACAGAAGAGGGAAGGCCATGTGAATACTGAGGCCTGATTCACACCCAGTCCTGTCAGGCTAGGAGCCAGTGGGCTGGTTGCCAGGCAACCCTGCAGCCAAGTCAGCACCCCACCCACCCGCCTGCCAGGCTCGGGCACTGGCTCCTCATTTAGCCATCTTTTCAGCAGCAGCATCTTTGCCCTCACTCACCACTCCAATTATCTCCCATTCCTGAGGCAGCCTGGTGGGGCTGATGTTATCATCCCACGTCTCAGATGAGGTAACTGAGGGTCAGAGTGGTTGAGCGGTTTGTTCAAGTGCCAACACTTGAACCCAAAGTCCAAGCTCTGTTTGTGACCCTAGATGGCACCCCAGTGCCCACCTCCCTTCCGAATTTCTGATTTCTGGTCTGGCCTCCGTATGCCTGGTAAATGCTGTCTGTGGGGCTGGATTGAAACCATCAGAGTCTCAGTTTTGAGCCTCGCCTGCCTGCTGCCCACTGCACCTGTCGACTGAGATTCAAGGACCAAGGTGCTAAGGAGCATTGTGGGGTTTCGTCACCTCTGGACCAGGACAGATGCTCACAGCTGGGCCAGGGCTCTCAGAGTGGAGGCTTCACCCACTCCTGGTTTCTTTCTTAAGTCATTCTATCTGCAGACCTTGCTGAACATCTGTTCCATGGCAGGCGCGGCACCGAGCACTGGAGACACTGTAAGAGTCTGAATAATGGCCCCCAAAGCAGTCTGCACCTTAATCCCCAGAACCATGTGAGGGTGCAAAAGGGGCTTTGCAGGTGTGATGGAGTTAAGGCTCTTGAGATGGGGAGATCACCCTGGATTATCCAGGTGGCCCCAGTGTAATCACAGCGTCCTTGTAAGAGAGAGACAGGAGGGTCAGAATCAGAAAAGCAGATGTGATGACAGAAAGACAGGTCGGAGTCATGTGGCCATGAGCAGGCAGCCTCTGTCCTTGCTGTTGCTGTTGTCAGCTGCCGTTGAGCTGGCCCCTTCCTCATGGCGGCCCCATGCAAAACAAGAGCAAAACACTACCACGTCCTGTGCATCCCCATCTACCACGTCCTGTGCATCCCCATGATCGGTTGTGGCTTGGATTTCTGTGATTCCCTAGTGTTTTCCTTGGCTGATTTTTGGAAGTAAATCACCAGGCCTTTCTTCCTAGTCTGTCTTAGTCTGGAAGCTCCACTGAAACCTGTTCAGCATCATAGCAGCAGGCCAGCCTCCACTGACAGGCGGGTGGTGGCTGTGTGTCAGGTGCACTGGCTAGAAATTCAGCTGTCTCCTGCTTGGAGGGTGAGAATTCTACCACCAAACTGCCAATGCCCCCAGGTAGCCTCCAGAAGCTGGAAAAGGCAAGGAACAAATTCTCCCTCACAGCCTCCAGAAGGAACACAGCCTTGCCTATGCCATGATCTTAGCCCGATAAACCAGGTATCAGACCTCTGACCTCCAGAACTATAAGACAATAAAGTTGTGTGGTTTTCAGTCACTAAGGTTTGAGAACTTGTCACAGCAACAATAGGAAGCTAATACAGATTTCAAGGTAAATGCAAGGCGGTCCCCAAACTCAAGCAGCCCTTTAGGGGCTGTGGCAGCATCCCCAGGGACCCACAGAGAGATTCTGCTTCCACAGGTCTGGGGTGGGACTGAGAATTTACATTTCTAACAAGTTTCCAGGAAATGCTGGGGCTGCTTGTTGGGGCCCAACTTGGAGAACCTCTGGTGAAGAGCCAAACCAAACCCACTGTCATCGAATCAATTCCCACTCATAGTGACCCTACAGGACAGAGTAGAACTAGAACTGCCCCATAGGGTTTTCTAGGGTGTAATCTTTACGGAAACAAATCTCTAGGTCTTTTCTCCTTCAGAGCAGCTGGATGGGTTCAAACCACAAACCTTTTGGTTAGCAGCAGAGCACTTAACCATTGCACCACCAGGGCTCTTTTGGTGCAGAATAAGCAAACAAAAACCCATTGCTGTCAAGTGGATTCCAACTCATAGGGACCCTATAGGACGAAGTAGAGCTGCTCCACAGGATTTCTTTGTGGAGGAAACTGTGGTGGCCTCCTGGTTAAGTGCTACCGCTGCTAACCAAAAGCACAGCAGTTTGGGTCCACCAGGCACTCCTTGGAAACCCTGAGGCAGTTCTACTCAGAACCATAGGGTTTGCAATGAGTCAGAATCGACTCTACCGCAACAGGTTTGGTTTGTTTTGTTTTTGGTTTAATCTTTGCAGGAGCAGATTGCCATAGCTTTCTCCCAAAGAACGGCTGGTAGATTTGAACTGCTGACTTTTCTGTTAGCAGCGGAACTCTTAACCACTGCGCCACCACGACTCTCTGAAAAGCAGTGGTTCCCAAACTTTAATGTGCATACAACTGTCCTGGGGCTCAGGTTCTCAAGTTCACTGTCCATTGATGTGTTGACGTGTTTATTGTCTGACTCCTGAGCTCAGCAGATCTGTGAGAACAGGACCTCTGCTGTTGTGGTCACTGTGGGGTTCCCATGGCCTGGAGGGGTGCCTGAAATAGGTATGCAATAAACATCTGTTGGATGAATGAATGGATGGGTGAATGAATGAATGAATGCGAAGCACACATTTGGAGCTTGTGAGAAAGTTTTAGGCCAGACACAGTGATGTGGGTGTCTTGGGTGCCTTTGCTGCTGCCACTGATGTGAATGAAATCCCACAGGGACAGAAAGAAGATCAGGAATGAAAAGGG
This sequence comes from Elephas maximus indicus, assembly GCF_024166365.1. Taxonomy (NCBI): domain Eukaryota; kingdom Metazoa; phylum Chordata; class Mammalia; order Proboscidea; family Elephantidae; genus Elephas; species Elephas maximus. The sequence goes on along the minus strand of NC_064831.1, from coordinate 59,486,775 downwards.
GTGGAAAGGCAATCCTAGGTGGGGGCTGCAGGACAGACAGCAAAGGGGTGGAGAAGGAGCAGCCAGAGGAGAGGGCAGAGAGCAGCCAGAGAAGGATGGAGTTCTTGGAAGGAAGGGGAGTTGGCAGTGTCAAGAGCTGAGCGTCAAAGGGGGCTCCGGATAGGCTACTGGGAGGACAAATGTAAGTGTGTGAGTCATGTTGCGAGCTCTGGAGGACACCAGCTATAAGAAAGGCTGCATGGTTAGGGAGGGCTTACGGCTCAGGCGTGCATTCATTTTTTTCTCTCTACTCAATTCATGTACAGAAGTAATACCGTCTATGTATCTTGGAAAACAATTCTGGAAAATTCTGAAAGGTAAAAAGAAGAAAATGAAATCTCCTATAATCACCATATCCAGAAAAGAGCCCTATTTTATTTTTATGTATTTCAGTCTTTATTTAAAATATGTATCTAAGACACACATACACACACACACACTTTATCTTCAAGTTTGGGATAATACTGTGTATATTTTTAAATCATGTTTCTTTTGCTTAATACATTGTTCCATGAGGATTTTTCATGTGACTTAGAAATGCAAAATATACATTTTGAAGGCTAGAGAGTATGCTTTTGCCCAAACACACCATAATTTATTTATTCAATGCCTTTTTTTTTTAAGTACATTGTTTCATTGTGGCTTTCTTTTGTATTACCCTAAGGCGAATGATGTAAGATGTTCAGCACATTTTCATCTGTTTAGTCGTCATCTGCATTTCTTCTTTGGTAAAGTATCTGTTCAGATCTTTGGCTCGTTTTTTAACTATGTTATTTGTTTTCCTTTCGTTGAGCCCTTCGTATATTCTTGAGACAAGTCTTTGTCAGAGATGGGATTTGTAAATATTTTCTCCCTGTCTGTGGTTTGTGTTTTCATTCTCTGTGTCTTTTGCAAACATTTTTTAATTTTAATGGTCCAATTTATCAATTTTTTCTTTTACAAATAATGCTTTTGGTGTCTAAGATGGCTTTGCCTGACCCCAAGTCACACATATTTCCTCCTATCTCTTCTTCTAGAAGTTTTATAGTTTCATTTAGGACTGCGATCCATTTTGAGTTCATGTTTGTGTAAGGTGTGGGGTTTGTGAGGTCCTTTTGTTTTGCTTTGCAAATAGATGGTCAATGGTCTCATTCATTCACACACCTGGACATGGCACCTGAGTGTGCACCCGGGGCCTCATGCATCCCCAAGCACACCCCGGTGGACACAAGAATAGGTGTGTGTCCCACACTCAAGCTTCACAAAGGGGACAGTGGCTTGGCGAGGAATGCCCTGGGCTTGGGATCAATAGGTCTCTACTCTGTTCCTAGACTGTCCCTGATTCTCTCTTGTGTTCGGTGCCGTGGAGTCGATTCGTATTCATAGCAACCCTATTGCACAGAGCAGAACTACCCCATAGGGTTTCCAAGGAGCGGCTGGTGGATTTGAACTGCCGACCTTTTCATTAGCAGCCTGCGCTCTTAACCACTTTGCCACCAGGGCTCCTAATTCTCTCTGGAACCAGTCAAACCATCTCCCCGGGCCTCAGCTTCCTCACCTGAAAGCACAGTAACCACCCTAGCCTCCTTGGGTTGTGTGAACACTATGCAGGAGGTTCTGGACACACGCAAACCTCCCCTACAAACGGAGGTACTGTCCTAGGGCAGGGAAACGGGCCTGAGCAGTAGTCAAGGATGAGGGACAGGGCTGGCTGGAAGGGGACAGGAACTGCTTGATGGCTTCTCAGGGAGCTGTGTCTCTGTGAAGCCCTGGGAAGCAGCTACTTGTCTGAGGTGAAAAGGGCTTCCATTGCAGCCTGAGAGACTGAGGTTAGACATTGGACAGAACGTTCCCTGTGCTAAGGGAAGCAGTGGAAGGGGTAACTGAGAAGATGGTGGGGAGGGTAGAGTGGGGCTAGGTCTCTCCTGGATGCACTGGCACAGATTTCTTCTCCGTGGCACCCACCTTGGGCCTGACCCAGCTTCTTCCGGCTCTGCTCTTCCTCTGATGCTCTCCTACTCAGGAGCAGCCCCTACTGGCCTGCAGGTGGCGCACTCGTGCTAGGTCAGGAGACAGCTGTGTGCCAGTCCTTGTAGCAGCCATAGTATGAGGCCAGTCTCTGGCCCCCACCCTGTGCCAGTAGACCCTCAAGCTTGGGCCTGCAGGACCCCGGCCTCAAGGGCCTGAAGGAGTCAGGAGAAGTAGTTACTTGACATCCGTGCAAAGACAGCCAACACCCTGGGCCTGGGGGCCATCATCCTGCTCAAACACAGTTGACGGGTCGACCCTGCCTTGTGGACCTTTCCTGGGCTGGGACAGGGGCTGGAGTCCGCAGTGTTTGGTAATGTTTAGGAAAGTCTGCTTGGACTGAGAAAAGCCTAGTTCAAACCCTCTCACTAGCTGAATACGCTTGGATGAGTCCTTAGATTGTTTTCCCACCCTCACCCCCCGCCCCAAATGGATAATCCCTTCTACTTCTTAAGGCTGTTAGGACGTGTGATAAGCACTTAATAAATGTTAGCAGTTATTGTTATTCGGCAAACGTGATGTGTCAAGGCGTCAGGAAAGGTTACGTAAAGGAAGTGTGATACCATTCCTTACATGGCCAACTAGGCCGACATGGAATGTTCTAGAATCACAAGGAGTTCTAGTTTAGTAAAAATACTTAAGATTTCATTAGAATCTTTAAAATATTAAATTGAGAATTCCATGTCTACTGAAGTAATTTTTATTTTAACTTACACTATTTTTCTTATAATTTATAGTTTGTCTCTTTTTTTTCTCTTTAAATTTAATAGGTAATTTTGATATTTAAAAAAACTAAATCATTTCCACGCATCTTCAAAAGATAGTTAACTTTTTGACAATTTACAATTTGATGAAAACACATTTGCATTTCGTACACTGAATATATTTGATTTCATTTTTCACCCCTTAGATCACTGAAAATGAGCACAACCGGCAAACTTGATAGAGCAGTTACGCAAGTGGAGCTCAGGGAAAAAGGCTAAAATAAAAAAGAAATAAAAATTTTGAAAGAGGCAATTTGCTTACATTTTTTAAAAGTGCAAATAGTAAAAGTGAGCGGATTTCACCTACGCCCACCCCACCATCTCCCCTCCCCACCAAAAAAAAACCCAAAACAATTACTAGAATCAAAGAAAGGGACTGAATAAACAGCTAACAACAGAGGTGTTTAATAAAGACAAACACCAATAGAAAACATGGAAGGGTTTTTTTTTTTTTTAATTTTGCTTTAGGTGAAAATTGACAGAGCAAATTAGATTCCCATTCAACAGTTTGTACATAGAATGTTTCATGGCCTTGGTTTCATTCCCCACGGTGTGTCAGCACTCTCCCCATTTCCGGCCTGGGTTCCCCGTTTCCTTTCTACCCCTTCCTGCCTTCTCATCTTTGCTTTCGGGCAAATATTGCCCTTTTGATCTTGTATGATTGATTGTTCCAAGGAGCACGTTCCTTTCGGGTGTTATTGTTTATCTTACGGGCTTGTCTATTGTTTGGCTGGAAGGTGGTGTCCAGGAATGGCTTCAATTCCAGGTTGAGGGGATGTTCTTAAAATAATAAAATTATGTGCCCTGTATTCAGCCAAACAATGTTTTTGTGGGGAGGGGGGAGGAGGGCACTAATGGCATAATATGTGTTTAAAATCTCTAAGTTTAGTAGAAATGACTTTAAATTTGGATGTTAAATAGCCAAAAATGTAAGATAGATTAAAAAAAAAGTGATGGAACAAATAATTATCTGGGATGGAGAATTCCAAATGAGGCTATAAACTTGGTGGGTAAAAAGCAGAAGAAACTGTGCATAAAAAATTGAACAAGGGATTATCGTTTAGTTCAATTAGGTGGTACCAGGGACAACGGCCACACTGACTGACTCACATCTTATATGTGAGTTGTCAGACTACAGGGAGAGAAGAAAACGAAAATTGAAATTCAGGAGTATTTCATTGGTTTTACACCTTTTGTAAAAAGTAAAGGTTTTGATTTAAGTGAGAAACTAAACAAAGAGCTTTCGATTGTAGACACTGACTGTGAAACCTGTCAAGGTACCCCTAGGCTGATGTCACTAGCGTGGCTGTACAGGAAAAAGCATGTCAGCCAAAATGGCCAAAATACGGAAGCGTTCTCTGTGCTGTGTGCGGTGTGCGATTTGAATTCTTCCACGGAAGTGTGGCCTCAACTGTGCCGAAGCAGTGACATTCCTTGGAAGGTTCAATGATTCCATACGACATATTCTGGATCTGTCCCCAGATAGAACAGCTCGATGAAACACATATCAAATTTGACCTCACAACCAGTCGCAGACACTTACTGGGAATGCCAGCGAAATGCTCTTAACACAATCAGATGAAATGTGGACCAGATACAAAATGACTAGAGTTCCGTGAAACAGCAGAATATTCTCAAATAAAGGGCAAATCAGGGTCTTTGAGGCAACACAAAATGATGTTTGATTTGTGCTATCCGTAATTATTTGCTACGAATTGTTGCTTGCTGTTAATAATGTTAGCAAAAGGTTATTTAAAAAGCAAACAGGTCCAAATTTGCTGTCATCTTAAAAGGATTAAAAGGATATTTTTAAATTTCAGAGAAAATGTTTTTGTTGATAAACTGAAAGAACTTACATATAAAATATGTAATAAAAGTGATATTATAAAATACAAAGAAATTAGAACAAAGAAATGAAATGGTCGTACGGCTATAAAGGAGAAGATTCACAGTCAAATAGTTCTATTTATAGGGATTATAGATCAAGGCAGAGTCTCAGCTGAAGAAAGATTTGGACAAATGAACAAAATATTAGTATTTTTGGTTTTCCTTATAATACCCAGCATTGAAAATTTTGAAAGAACTTAAGAAATACTACAAGGATTCCCAGTGCTACATAAAGAATGTCAATCAACATACTGCTTCCTTCATTGAGAAAGTCTTGCTATGAAAAAATACCAGCTGAACCAAACAGTGAGCTTAGGGACATATTCTGTCACAAGCTTCCTATCTCATCATAAACCAGCAACAAGCATTTTATGCACTGGCGTTCTGAGTAGTGTCAAGCTAGATACTGCTTTAAGAGTTGTTGAAAACTCTAAGTGAACCGCCCTAACAGGGAACACAACAGAGGGTCCCCGACAGAGCAGGAGAAAAATGTAGAACAGAACTCAAATTCACATAAAAAGACAAGACTTAATGGTTCCACAGAGACTGGGGGAACCCCAAAACTATGGCCCCCGGACGTACTGTTAACCCAGAACTGAAACCATTCCCGAAGCCCACTCTTCAGACAAAGATTAGACAGGACTATGAAACAAAAAATAATACACGTGAGGACTGTGCTTCTTAATTCAATCAGGTATATGAGACCAGATGAGCAGCTCCTGTCCCAAAGCAGGATGAGAAGGCAGGAAGGGACAGGAACTGGTCTAATGGACACAGGGAACCCGAGGTGGGAAGGGGGAGTGTGCTGTCACGTTGTGGGGATTGTAACTAATATCACAAAACAATATGCGTATAAACTTTTGTATGAGAAATTAACTTGAGCTGTAAGCTTTCACCTAAAGCACAATTAAAAAACAAACAAAAAACTATAAGCAATAGCAATTTATATGGAAAAACTAGAATATTGTGTAATGATTTCTGTGATAATAATTAGCTACATATCAGCTCATTATACTGTTTGAACATGATATATAACATTTATGGTTGTTTTTGGAATCTAAGGTAGTCCCCAATTTATGACATACATGAATTATGACGAATTGCATTTAATGACCTTTTTTTTTTGTACACCTTATTGTTAAAAAAAAAAAAAAAAAATTTTTTTTTTTTTATTGTTAGTAATATGTAGGACATGCAATGTTAAAATACACCTGTAAGTCTATATGCAATGTTCCCAACTCCCAACGACAAATAAAGATTGGATTTATAAAGATACTGGTAATAAAAGGCAATAATAATGAAAACTAAAAAAAGAAAAAAATGAGGTATTCTATTTACGTCAGAACCAACTTACAAAGGAGCTGTCTGAGTGGAATCCCTACGTCAGGGACTACTTGTACTGTTTTAAGGACTATATTGATAAGCCCAGTTGCTACTGCCTCAGCAAATATAAGTTTTTCCACATGGAGTTTAATAAAAAACTGTTTAAGAGCAATTGTCTAATTTAGCATTTTTGCCGAGGGAACACAATTTTTGTATAAGTCTTTATTATAACAACATAATTTGCAATCTTGTTGAAATAAAGGTAGACAAATTTTATGAAATAGTGTGTAAATTGAATATACACATGAATGATTATAAATTATGCATATTTTATTTTATTATTCATTCAAGCACTGCTAGCCCATTAATAGAATGCCAGACATTTAATAATGATTAAATTCAATAATTTTTGATATTTTACTAACTTTCAGTTATATGGAAACCATAGCTCTACTATTATTCTTCAAATTTGTCATTAGGAAAGTATATTTTGTCAAGGTAGGAGGACGAAATATTTTTCTTTGAAGGTCTGTTAGCCCAATTAATATATTTTAAATACTGAGCATATGTAAGGTGGGCCTCAGTTTAAGCTCTTGTCCCAAGCCCCTTGCTTTCTAGTTGATTTGAGCTCACTGCGACCCTATAGGACAGAGTAGAACTGCTCCATAGGATTTCCAAAGAGCACCTGGTTGATTAGAACTGCCGACCTTTTGATTAGCAGCTGAGCTCCTAACCACTGTGCCACCAGGGCTCTGCTCTTGTCCCAGACACCATGAATTTTAGAAGCCAGCCTGAACACCTCTGCCAACTATAACATGTTATACAGACATCTTGTTGTTGGATGATGTCAAGTCGATCTTCAATTCATAATGACCTCATGTGACAGTGTAGAAATGTCTCATAGGGCTTCCTAGGCTGTAATCTTTAAGGGAACAGATTGCCAGGTCCCATGGATTGGCTGCGTTAGCAGCTGAGTGCTCACACCATGGCTATTCCACTTCTTTTGAGAGGCTCTGAGGCATAATGGGAAAATCACTGTTTAAAACAAGAGGACCCACCTTAACCAGATGCCCTCAAGTCAGTTCTGACTCCTGGTGACCTCATGTGTGTCAGAATAGAACTGTGCCTCACAGGGTTTTCCATGGTTGATTTTTCATTAGTGGATCCTCAGGCCTTTCTTCCAAGTCTCCTCTGGTGACTCAAACCTCCAACCTTTCGGTTAGCAGCCAAGTTTGTTCACCCATTGCACCACTCAGGGACTTTGTTATCTACTAAAACCCGTGCAAGAATCAAATGCTCTTGACAAAATTAAGAACAAAATTTGACCCAGGGAATGAAGTTGGTAGAAATAAAGTTCACAAAAGAAAACGCACAATGGCAGAAGTTATCTGTCACCAGTGAAATTTGATATGGACAAAATTTCATCTATGAACCAAATTTCTGATATAAAAATTAATTGGAAAAGAATTGGTCCTGGTGAAAATATTTTCAGTAAACTGAAAGTGAAAAAGGGAGAGCATTGGAAATAGCTTAACTAAGCTTTGTAGAAAATTGATCAAGGAATTAAATTGACTTAATGGAGTCCATTCCGGAAAACCCTTTCCCAAAGAAAATTCATCAAAGTCAGTATAGTTAAGATTTATGTTGGTATTCAGAGCGTCTCCAGTAGATTCCTGGTGGAATTTCCATTAAGTGACAATGAAAGGTAGTTGGTGGTGGAAGCTGCACCCGAGGGGGTATGGGTGTAGAGGTGGGGCTGGGAGGATGTGCCAGGCAGGGTGTGAGGTAGGGTGTGAGGCAGGGTGTGAGGCAGGTGGACCTAGGCACAGTGGAAACAAACGAAGACCGCCTGTTGTGGATGAAGACAGTCCTTCAAAAAGATATGCTGAAGTCCTAACCCCTGCACAGGTGGACGTGCCCCTGTTTGGGGAAACAGGGCTTTTCTCTGCAGACTTTATCAGTTAAGGAAGCCACACCAGAGCAGAAAACCAAAACCAAACCTGCTGCCGTCAAGGTGGTTCCAACTCATAGCACCCCGTAGGACAGAACAGAACTGCCCCACAGGGTTTCCAAGGCTGGAAGTCTTTACGGGAGCAGATTGCCACACCTACTGACCTTTCAGTTAGTAGCCGAGCGCTTAACCACCGTGCCACTAGTGCTCCCTGGAGCAGGGCAGGTCCTACTCCTAGTCCCTTCTGAGTGGCATTTTATAAACAGCAGGACAGACAGGGGAAGAGTCACACCCAGAGGGTAGCCCTGTGATGTGGCGGGGTGGCGGGGTGGGGCATGCATCCACAGGCAGCCAAGGAATGCCAAGGGTCACCCGCTCAGCAGAAACGAGGAGAGAGTCATGGGACTGCTTCGCTCTGGGAGCCCCCAGAAGGAATCTCCACCAGCTGATTTGGACTAGTAGCCTCCAGAAGTGAGATAACTAATTTCTATTCTTAAAGACCACCTACTTTGTGCTATTTTGCCGTGGTAGGCCTGGGAGACTAAAACACCACCCTAATGAGAACAAGCAAGGGCTGCTTACCCAGGGCTGCCACAGCAAGGGAGTCGGCCACCATCCCTTGCGTTTGGCAGAGGCTCAAAGGCAGTCAGAGGAGTGGGAAAGTTTTATAGTAGCAACAACGGAAGGCTCCCGGCATGCCCTGACTGGAGGCTGTCGGCGTGGGAAGGCTGGGAGAGGTTAACTAGAAGCATGGTCTCCTATGAGATTGGTTAAACCAGTCCCTGTTGAAGTGGATTGCCAAGCTTTTGCTCCCAGACACCACGAGGTGACTCAAACCTCCAACCTTCAGGCTAGCAGCCAAGCGCATTAACCCTTTGCATTACCCAACAAGTCCGTTCGATTGATCAAAAAACCAAAAAACACAAGCCACTGCCGTAGAGTCGATTCTCCCGCAGAGCAGCTGGTGGATTCAAACCACCAACCTTTTGGTTAGCAGCCGAGAGAGCGGTTTAACCACTGCACCACCAGGACTCGTGACTGGTTAAAAGAAAAACCAAACCTGTTGCTGTCAGGTCGATTCTGACTCATAGCCACTCTTTAGGACGGGGTAGAATTGCCCCATAGAGTTTCCAAGGAGTGCCTGGTGGATTTGAACTGTTGACCTTTTGGTCAGCTGCCGTGCCTCTTAAACACTGCACCACCTGACTGGTTAGGGGAGCATATTTGGCATTCTCTGGCTGGTCCTAAGGTGGAAGCAGGGGCAAAGACTAGGGAATCTGGCAGTTAATGATCAATTCCTGGCCATTTTGGGCCGATTCCTACAGAGGCGGTTGGTGGCTTGGCTTCCCGGACTGGCCGCTGCTGCTTGTGGATCAGAGCTCCATTTTTACTTATTGTCTGGTCGTCCTCCATTAGTATATTCTGTCTCTCAGCACTTTTGCCATCGAGGGGCCTTTCTCCATTAAGAAACATTAAAAATTATATTTTATGATTGTGTTGGTATAAAGACAGATATAGTCCAGGCCAGATTCGTAGTTTTTACATTCACTATTTTTATTTATTTATTTTTTTCTCTTCTGATTTTAAAAGGAATTAAAATTAAAATATTATTATGGACCGCTAAAAAGCACTGTGGGCGGTAGGCACTGTATTAAGGGATAAAAGGGTCATGGGGCAAGGCCAAGCCCAGGGGCAGCAGAACAGCCTGGGTGAGCCTGGGGTGCGGTGCGGTGAGCCTCAGGGAAGGGAAACAGAGAGGAGCAGCCCCACAGGCTGCAGTGGCCTCTTCTCCATTCAGGACCTTCAGGAGAGCCTCAAGAGCCCACCTAAAACAAGCATCCAGTTCCTGTACTACCTCCTGATATGCGTGGGGCTGCTCTTGGAACAGACTCACTGCGTGGTTGTGTGGGAAGGGGCTGAGTTGTCTGCCGTGGAGGAGGGTCACGTGGCATGTGTTGCCTTCCTAACTCGCTGTGTGGGGCCGGTATTGGGTCCTTCTCTTTAGATCCACCCCCTGCCTGTGTAGAGCCCCTACTGCATGCCAGGCCCTGTGCCCAGGTTCCTGGGGGCTCAGCATTACTAAGGTGGTCTCCCTCAGGGACTGCACGCTAGATCAGTGTAGGGAAGGGTTCTCGGCCCCAGCACTGTCGACATTTGCGGCTGGATCATTCTCTGTTATGGGGGCCTTCCTGTACATCACAGGATGTTTAGCAGTGTCCCTGGCCTCTATCCACTAGGTGCCAGTAGCCCCCCCCCCAAAAAAAACCCAAAAAACCAAACCAGTTGCCTTCAAGACCAACTCATGGCAGCCCTATGTGTGTCAGAGTAGAACTGTGCTCCATGGAGTTTTCAGTGGCTGATTTTTTGGCAGTAGATTGCCAGGCCTTTCTTTCAAGATGCCTGTGCGTAGACTCAAACCTGCAGCCTTTTGGTTAGCAGTTGAGAGTGTTAATCATTTACATCGCCCACGAGGCCCTGCCTCAAATCATGACCCTCAAAAACGTCTCCAGACATTGCCAGTGTCCCTGAGGGAGGGGCGAAATTGCCCATGGTTGAGAACCACTGGCTTAGGGAATGGGTGCTGACAACCAGATCAGAGAGGACTCTGGGAGCAGGGTTCCTTGTAGGGCTCCCTTGTTAGGAACTGAAGACTGGAGGGATGTCAGTCTGGCTGTGCGTGTGGGGCTATCAGGGGTGCTTCATGGAAGAGGTGCTGTTTAACTTGGGCCTCGGAGCTGAGCAGACATCTGGGAGAACTGGCAACAGCATGGGGAAAAAGAACAGAGAGAACTCTTATCAGATAAGACTGACAGGTGCCTGTTCCAGCAGAAATGACTGGAGTTAATTAGTAGGCAGATCTCATTATCCGTTGGAGTGGGGCAGGTATAAATGCCTAGAAAATTCTAAGACAATACAGGAGCTACCCATGGGTTAGATCTAGTCTAAAGATGTGTTTTAGGTGAAAGTTTGCAGCTTAAGTTAATTTCTCGTACAAAAATTTATACGCATGTTGTTATGTGACACATGTTGTAATCCCTGTAATGTGACAGCACACTCCCCCTTTCCATTCCAGGTTTCCCGTGTCCCTCCACCCAGCTCCTGTCCCTCTCTACCCTCTCATCCTGCCCCCTGACAGGAGCTGTACATTTGGTCTTGTGTATCTGCTTGAACTAAGAAGCACACTCTTCACGAGTAGGATTTTATGTTTTATAGTCCAGTCTAATCTTTGTCTGGAAACCCTGGTGGTGTAGTGGTTAAGTGCTCCGGCTGCTAAACAAAAGGTCAGCAGTTCGAATCCACCAGGCACTCCTTGGAAACTCCATGGGGCGGTTCTACTCCGTCCTGTAGGGTTGCTATGAGTTGGAATCAACTCGACAGCAACAGGTTTGGTTTTTATTTTTGGTTTGAATCTTTGTCTGAAGAGTGGGCTCCAGGAACAGTTTCAGTTCTGTGTTAACAGAGCATCTGGGGGCCATGGGTTCAGGGGTTCCACCAGTCTCAGTCAGACCATTAAGTCTGGTCTTTTTACGTGAATTTGAGATCTGCTCCACACTTTTCGCCTGCTCCGTCAGGGACTGTCTGTTGTGTTCCCTGTCAGGGTGGTCATTGGTGGTAGCTGGTCACCGTCAAGTTCTTCTGGTCTCAGGCTGATGGAGTCTCTGGTTTATGTGGCCCTTTTGTCTCTTGGGCTAATATCTTCCTTGTGTCATTGGTATTCTTCATTCTCCTTTGCTCCAAGTGGGTTGGGACCAAATGATACATCTTAAATGGCCTCTTGCAAGCTTTTAAGACCCCAGATGCCACTCTCCAAAGTGGGATGAGGAACATTTTCTTAATAAACTTTGTTATGCCAATTGGCAGTAATCATTTTTTTTTAAATGAGTTTGAATGAATCAGCTTAGCCACAGTCCCCACCATTCCGTATTACCCGTTGACCCAATTATTCATTTCCACAATTTTACCTGCTGGGTTTCTGGAGGCTTGTGAGTTTGTGACCCTGAGCCATTAAATATAAAGAATATAGGGATTTTTCACTTGAGGTTCAGGGACTCTTTCCAGATCGTTGGATAAAATTTAGGGCATTTGGACACGTTAACAATTGTGGGCAGGGACCATGACACTCTGAAAATGTATGTTAAATTCTTTCAGCATTTTCTGATGAAAGAGTCCTTGGCTGTCACAGATTTATCCAAAGGGTCCCCTCCTCCCTCCTAGAAGAGGTCTCGTTTGGCCGGGCAGGGGTCTCAGCAGGGCCCTGGAGGAGTTTTGTGCCATCAGCAAAGGAGAGGCCCCGGGCTGAGTTCTGGCCACCTCTCCGCCTCAATTCATTTTAATTCAGTTCCTGTTTTTCCCTTTGCTGTGGGGTCAATTCTGACTCAGAGCGACCCTAAAGTATAGAGTAGCACTGCCCTATAGAGTTTCCAAGGGGCAGCTGGTGAATTTGAACTGCCGACCTTTTAGTTAGCAGCCAAGCTCTTAACCACTATGCCACCAGGGTTCCTTAATTCGGTTAGTAATTAAAAATGTTAAGGCACAGTGAGAAGCTGCTTACCGCGCAGGTAGGAGCTCCGGATATCACCCGCTGGAGGGCTGGCGTGTTGATTTAAGGCTGTTGTGCAAAGTGTGTGAGTTTGTGAACAAGAGAAAGACCTTCAGTTCACAATTTCTCCTGTCCATTAGGAGGTCACTTTGGAGGACAAGGAGGCAGAGAGAGAGGAGAACTGCAGTCCAGAGCTGGGCGGCAGCCAGGGAGGACACCGTGGTTCACACACCAGCCCTCCACCTTTGTCCCCACCCTGGCTCGGGGTCCACTGGCTGTATCCCTGCTGCCTCCCGGCAAACCACTCTCACAAGAGGATCTGGTCACTTCAATCACACCAAGGTGTAGATGACCGAAAACGGCTTAAAATTCAGTCTGCGTTTTATCTGGAGTCAGGGTTCAGTCCAAAGGCCGAGTGTTTGATTTCAGGAGGTAGCTGGCTAGGAGTCGAGGTCAGGGTGGAGGATAACTTTGGGGAGGGGGTCTGCAAGGTGGGCTTTGGGGGAAAGGGTAGGAGTTCTGTCCTCAGACTCAAATCCTTTTCCTCAACTTGGATTTGGAATTGTTCACTGAGACTCAAGGACAGACAGGGCTTTTCTTCCAGGTGATTCCACCACGGGCAAAGATTCTCCTTTCTTCCATCGAAAGGACAGCCGTTGAGAGTGATTTTCCTGATATCTCTTGCTTTCTGCTACCCGTACCCCCTTGCAGCTTCTGTTCCAGCCTGAGGAACAGTTAGCAGCCAAGTTCTTAACTTTTGTGCCACAGAGCTCCTTGTATGAGTATTGACATATACACGAACACACTGTGTTGTTATCTGCTGCCGAGTTGGCCCGACTCACGGCAACCCCACACACAGCAGAATGAAACACTGCCTGTTCCTGTGCCACGCCCACAATCAGTTATGGATTGGACTGCTGTGATCCATAGGGGTTTTCACTGGCTGATTTTCTAAAGTAGATCACCAGGCCTTTCTTCCCAGTCCATCTTAGTCTGGAAGCTCGGCAGGAACCTACCTGTTCAGCATCACAGCAACACACAAGCCTCCACCGGCAGCCAAGTGGTGGCCGCGCCTGAGGCACATTGGCCAGGAATCAAATCCGGGGTTCCCGCCTGGAAGGTGAGAATTCCACCACCGAGCCACCACCGCCCCCTTCATCTGTAACGTATGCCGTTTTGGGGGGGTCCTGTGGAGCGAGAGCTGTTAGAAAAGACAGCAAACAGCAGGAAGGCGTGGAGAAAGGAGGAAGGTGTCGGAGGGGCTTTCATGCTGGGTCATCCCAAACCTAGCATTCGTGGCCGGGGGAAGCCGAAGAGATGGGTACACCAAAGAGGCTTGATGGCTGAAAAAATCTTTCTGGCTCTGTTCCTGAGCTCTTCAAATCACTTAGTGGAGCAAGTAACAATTTCAGCAGATCTGCTATGGAGCCCACAGGTGAGATGGGCTGAATTTCTCACCTGGATGACATGGGAGAGCTCTGGGGCAGAGATCTGCACCTCTAGTGGCCCACGCTGCATGGGATACCTTGGGCACGATGGTTCAGAACATGGTCTTTGGGGTCAGGCGTACCTGGGTTTGAGACCCTAGTTGGTCACGTAGTTGAGTGATCTTTGGCAAGATGCTTAACCTGCCCAAGTTTGCTTTTCATCGGTGAAGTTCGCGTAACAATGCCTGTTGGGATTACCAAAAGCACTAGAAAGAACGCCTGTGAAGTCCTCCAAGCAAGGGTCCGACCGGCTGTGGGCACTTGGTTGCCATTGTTAACTGCGATTTTTGGCCACCACAGCTATTTTGCCCACCGCTGCTTGTCTTTGATTTTTTTTTCTTCTGCTTTTTTTTTTTAATTGTACTTCAGATGAAAGTTTACAGAACAAACTAGTTTCTCATCAAACAGTTAGTACACACATTGTTCCATGACATTGGTTAACATCCTCATGACATGTCAACACTCTCCCTTCTCAACCCTGGGTTCCCTATTACCAGCTTTCCTGTCCCCTCCTGCCTTCCAGTCCCTGCCCCAAGGCTGGTGCACCCCTTTAGTCTTGTTTTGTTCCATGGGCCTGTTCAATCTTTGGCTGAAAGGTGAACCTCAGGAGTGACGTCATTACTGAGCTGAAAGGGTGTTCGGGGGGGCCATACTCTTGTCTTTGATTTCGGAGAGAGTTGCTGTTCTTGGTTGCAATCGAGTTGATTTCAACTCATGGTGACCCTGTGTATGCAGGGTAGAACTGCTCCTTAGGATTTTCAAGGATTCCTTTTGGAAGCAGATGGCCAGGCCTATCTTCCAGGGTGCCTCTGGGTGGGTTCTAACTGCCAACTTTTTGGCCAGTACTCCAGTGCTTAACTGTTTCTGCCCAGAGCCATCCAGAAGGATGAACATTCCCAGGCCAGACGGTGTGGATTCCGTTCCCAGAATTGACTAGTTATGCCTCGGGGTAGGAACGGGATCTTCTCATCTTTGCTGTCTTGGCCGGTAGCACCTAATTGGTAAGAAGAATGTGTTCAATAAATATTTAGTGAAGACACCTGCGTGACCTTGCACAAGTTCCTTAAGCTGTGCTTCAGTTTTCTTAGCCACCTCCTGGAGTCAGCCTTTCAGAGTCATGGTGAGGAATAAGTGAGGTCTAGACTGAGGAGCAAGGAACCCCGGTGGTGCAATGGTTAGGTGCTTGGCTACTAACCAGAAGGTCAGTAGTCCAAACCGACCAGCTGCTCTGCGGGAGAAAAGACTTGGCGATCTGCTTCCGTAAAGACTGTAGCCTAGGAAACCCTATGGGGCTCTTATATAGGGTTATATAGGGTTCCTATGAGTCACACAACAACAGTTTGAGGAGCAGCTAAAATGGAGCTTGTTCCCTTTCCCTATTTCTAAACACAGGCTAGCAAGAAGCTCCAACTCAGGTCCATAGTATGCTGTGCAGACACTGAGAACTCTGAATATCTGTTGGCGCTTGCAAAAGTTATCCAGGTAATTTCCTCTGGCGGAGGCTTCCAGATGGACATGGAGCCTCTGTTTGTTTCTTGCGGGAGCTGAGAAGGTAAACACCATGCTCCCGATCACTGTGCCGTTGATGAGATCTGGGAACTTGTTTGGGGTTGCCCACCCTATTCAATTGAATTGCAGCTATTTAATTTCACAGGCTTTAAAAAGGAGAGATTGACAGTAACAGGCATTAAATTGGAATCATGCACTCTTGCCATGTGTTTGCTTACACACAAGGGCACCTTCCCCTCCTACCGGAGGCATTTACTTCCTTCTCCAGTCCCCAAAGAGATGAACACTCTTTACTAGATCTTCTGAACTGAAATGGAGCAGCCATTCTTTTTGCAGTGATTTTACTAAAAGCAGACGAGGACAGAGCAAAATCCCAGGAAGGCACCAAATCTTCCTGGCGTTAAGCTCAGGTGCGATGAGCATTGCACTGGCTAATAACATCCTATCAAAGCTGTCTGTTTAATACCAGCTAATGGGCTGCTCTATTTCTGCTCCCAAACGGGACTTATGTTTGTTCTCCTTTTGCTGTTCTCTCTTGCCACTGCTCGACAGCAGCTTGCCTTGCAGTTCTGTCCTTTCACAAAATCCATACATTCCTGGAAAAGGATTAGCAAAGTTACATAGTGTTGCTGCTATTTAACATTCAGGAAATGTGGCATCTACATCGAAGTTATCCATCATTCTCACCAGATGGTAAATGTATCTCTTTTCACTAGAAATTGAGCAGCAAAGATTCAAATTCATCACCAACCCAGCATTTAAAGTTCCATCCGTTTTCAATTTGACATCCTTAATGAGTTGGTATAATGAAAATCAATCTTTTATCCCTCTATTGTTGACTATTTCTAACAGTTACAATAATGCATATTTAGGATTCAAAAAAAATCTGTCATTAAACAAAACCTCATAACTTGCAATTTTGATACACTATATATACTTGTCCTGGATTGAATTGTGTCCCCCCAAATATCTGTTGTAAATCCTAACCTCAATGCCTGTGGTTATAATTCCATTTGGGAATGGGTTGTGTTTGTTATGTTAATGAGGCAGGATTAGCGTAGGGTGTCTTGAGTTAATCTCTTTTGGGGTATAAAAGAGATGAAGCAAGGTAATCAAGCTAGCAGAGATGGAGGAAGAGAGATGCCAAGCCACATGAAGGCCATCCAGGAGCAGAAGCTCAGAAGAGACAAGGGCCTTCCTCCAGAGCTGACAGAGAGAGAAAGCCTTCCCCTAGAGCCAGCGCCCTGAAGTTGGGCTTCTAGTCTCCTAAACTGTGAGAAAATGAATTTGTTTGTTAAAGCCATCCACTTGTGGTATTTCTTAGCAGCAGTGGATAACTGAGACAACATTTAGTTCTCCATTCAGAATGCGCTGCTGGAAATGGCACATGGGAATAAAAATCTAGCAGCTGGTGTTGGTGTGTATACATCTCTCCCAACTTAGCATTTTCTTTTTTTAATTGTGGTAAAATATGTATCACAAAAAAATTGCTGTTTCAATGAGTCTTAAGTGTACAATTCAGTGACATTAGTTACATTTGTCATGCTGTACAACCATTGCCACTATCCATTTCCAAAAAAAAAAAATTTATCACCCCAAATAGAAACCCCATTCCCCCTTTCCTCCATCCCCTAGTAAGCACTGATAAACTTTTTTTTTTTTTTTATTGTTCTTTAGATGAAGGTTTACAGAACAAACTAGCTTCTCATTACAGTTAGCGTACAAATTGTTTCATGACATTGGTTAAGAACCCCACGACATGTCAACACTCTCCCTTCTTGACCTTGAGTTCCCTATTACCAGCTTTCCTGTCCCCTCCTGCCTTGTAGTCCTTGCCTTTGGGCTGGCGTGCCCCTTTAGTCTCGTTTTGTTTTACGGGCCTGTCTAAACCGGTGATAAACTTTGTCCCTATGCACTTCCTATTCTAGGAAATCTTTCATGAGTGAAATCAGACAGTATTTGTGCTTTCGTGTCTGACTTATTTCATTCACTCAGCATAATGTTTTCAAGGTTCATCAACATCGTAGTATTTCTCTTTATGGGTGAATGATATTCCATTGTATGTGTGCACTGCATTTTATCTACTCATCTGTGGATGGACACTTGGGTTGTTGCCACCTTTTGGCTATTGTGAACAGTGCTGCAGTGAACATTATTCACAGTACAAGTCCCTGCTTTCAAGCCTTTCGGTGTATGCCTAGGAGTGGAATTGCCAATTCATATGATTAAGTGCTCAGATATTAACCAAAAGGTTCAAACTCACCAGCCGATCCATGGGAGAAAGACGTACCAATCTGCTTCTGTAAAACTACAGCCTAGGAAACCGTATAGGGCGGTTTTACCCTGTCACATTGGGTGGCTATGAGTTGGAATTGACTGGAAGGTGCCTAACAACCACAAAACATAGTAACTGTTTAATTTTATGAGGAGCCACCAAACCGTTTTTCCACAGCAACTGCACCATTTTAAATTCCCACGAGCAATGGATGAAGGTTCCAATTTCTTCACGGCTTCTTCACACTTGTTATTTTTCTGTTTTTCCTAACAGTTATCCTAGTGGATGTTAAGCGGCATTTCATTGTGGTTTTGATTTTCATTTTCGTAATGGTGAATGACATTGAGCATCTTTTCATGTGCTTATTGGCCATTTGTAAAGCTTTGAGAAATGCCTATTTAAGCCCTTTGCCCATATTTTAGTTGGGTTCTTTTTTATTGTTGAGTTGTACAAATTCCTTATATATTCCAGATATTAAACCCTTATCAGATATATGGTTAGCAAATATTTTCTCTCATTCTGTAGGCTGCCTCTTCACTTGCTTGGTGAAGTCCTTTGGTGCACAAAATTTCCTAATTTTCATGTAGTCCATTTGATTTCTTTTGCCTTTGTTGCTTGTGTTATTGGTGTCATATCTAAGAACCCACTGTCAAAAACTAGATCCCAAAGTATTACCCCTATGTTGTCTTCTAAGAGTTTTATGGTTTTAGTTCTTACGTTTAGGTCATTGACACAGTTTATTTTCATGTATGGTGTGAGGTATGGGGTGTCTATATTTTTTAACACTGCTGTTTTAGTGGTAACCTTTTGTTAGTTTATTTAAAAAAACTTTAAGATCAGTTAGTTCTCTAATGATTTATTGGACTGTATTATGAGGCAATTGAAGACCATGGGATGAAGAATACTGATGATAGTAATGACAGAGCTGGGGGGCCCTGTTTCCTGAGTTCCACATCTAGATTTCTACCCAACTAATAATGTCCCCTAATGATCTCCAAGCTTTGACTTTGGCTGATTATCATCAAATTAAATGCAACTCTAGCTAGTTCAGTTTCTGTGCACTTAGGATGAAGAGTGGTCCAGGTTGGAGGAAAATGTAGAATTTATACTGTGTTTTTCTCTGTAATGGAGACATTGTGTTATTAATTACAGCTCATTGCTTCCAAGTAACAGATACTAAATTCAGCCAATTTAAGCACAAATAGGGGATTTATCCTAAGGATACAGTGGTATCTCAGGGAACCCGAAAGGAATGCAACTGGCCTCAGAAATGCACCGGCTCCAGGGCCTGGAGCACTGTCAAAATTCTCTCATATCTGCTTTTTACCGTGTATTTGCTTCTTCTTTTTTAAAAATTCAACTCAATTTTGGGTTCCGGGGGGAAGAAACTGATTGGCCCAGCTTGAATGACTCAGGCCTGGTGTAATCACGCATGACCAGAGGAGGCAAGGTCACATAGCCCACAGATGGTGTCCTGAAAGTATGAGTTCTCACGTTTCCAATCTGTAGAAGTTATGGTATTGATGTGGTGTATTGTCAGAGCCCTGTGGATACGAACAGGGATTCTCAGGAAGGGGGAACTCATCAGATGATTGAATTTAGTCCTCTTGTAGTAGCAAGGGGGTCTGTTGCCTCTCAAAGTTAATGGGGACCCAAATATGTGATGTTCAGTGTGTTAAAACAGAATGACCAATGTATTAACAGCTTGGCTACAAACAGCAAAATCAAAGCAAGACCTCATCCTGACCAGGACTGCTTGCAACCTTCTAGCTGTTTCCTAACTGAAGACAGTGGGGAAGGATTAGCTGCCAAGAATCCAGTGCCTGTCAAAATCTGTGCACTCATCAGATGCAAGAACTTGACAGGTGATCAATTGGAATCCCACTACACAAATGTTGTAGAATGTTTATAACCCATAAATTCATGTGCAACAAAACATAACATGAAGCCACATTGTTCGCTGGGTTTACATGTATTTGGGAGCCTAAATCATTACTCTCTGAGAAGCTTCTTAGGGGGAAGAAAGATTAAATAAAGATTACATAATGTTTATTGTTCTGCTAAAGAGGCAAATATAGAACCCATCACACACTTCAGCATTTTATTTTTCTGACAGTGTTTAGTGTACACCGTGTTCCCCCCTGTGGATCAGAGCTCCTTAGGGTGAAGGCCCACTGTATCGTAGAGGGCCTGTCAGGCCTTGGTGTACACCGTGTTCCCCCCTGTGGATCAGAGCTCCTTAGGGTGAAGGCCCACTGTATCCTAGAGGGCCTGTCAGGCCTTTATTAACATCTGTTGCCTCATTAGTTGTTAGAGGTTGGACAGGAAGAAATGTCCTTGCTAGGCTCAAATAATCTTAGAACGATGAGAGAAGAAAGAGAAATGTCCAGGTATATTCCTTTCAAGATAAAAATTTTATTTTACAATTTTATAAAGCAGCTTTACTTTAAGCACAAACAATCCATTTACTTTGAATAGAAACAAAATACCTTTCCATCTGCAAAAAATCAAGTTTTGCTGTATATAAAACTAACATGTGCACATTGTGCTTAAACTGCAAAGTCTGTTCAGCTTTACAAAGGACTACCCTTCAGAAGGGCATCCAGTAAACACTTTATTGCATATTTAACACATGGTATAAAACCCACATGTACAATGGAGGAGAACAAGAGAAACAATTACAAGGAGGATAAAAATAGCAGCTTTCAGTGAAAGTTTTCACGCTGACCAAGAAAAAGGACGGCCACGTCTGGAGAGTTGTGCTTGGGTGCCACACTGCGTGTGCTGACGTGCACTGGATGGTTCTTGGATGAAGCCTTTATGTACAATAACTCCTCAAGGATCAAACTTAACCTTTATCCAGAAACTTCTGGCTGGTTTTACAACTGAAGTGGCAATAGACTTAACATCAAAGCTAAGTCAAGGTAGGTGGAGAAAACAAACAAAAATGCCTAAAACTTATAATCTTGAAACAAAGAAAAATGTGGAAAAAACAATAAAAATGTAAAATACCGTCCCCATTCTAAGCTCAGAATAAGTAAACATTTTATGATTTAAAACCTAAGAAAGCCGTAGGTGTTTAGGAGCAAAAATGCAATGGGCAGTCTAGGGCAGCGTTCCTCCAGGCTCACCCACAGCCCCCCCCCCCCCCGCCCTGCCACCCTGCCTAGACCCTCTGCAGCAGAAACACCTGAGGCACCTGGAAAGGACGGGTCATCAGGGCTCGGGCCAGACACACCTGGTATCCGGGATCTGCATTTCCATAAGCTCCCCAGGTGATTCTGAGGCACCCTAAAGTTCGAGAACCACTGGTTTGTACTGACAATGCTGCTCTAGGCTCATCTCACCCTCTAGAAAATTCCAGGGTCATGAGAAAAGTCAAGTCGCTGCTGCAATGTGGCAGGCAGTGCGACACCATCAACGGTGAAAGAGCAATGCCGTTTCTAGACCACCCTGCCGCTCCGGCTTCAGCGGACAGGGACGGCCGCATTGTTAAGGCACTGGTATTTGTCACAGAAGCAGTACCAGACTCTTCTCACTGAGCCCCCTAATCCGAGTACCAGTGTGCAAACACAAAGCAGAAGAATGGACCACTGAAACAACAACAAAACAATTACAATGAAGAAAAAGGATTCTCAGACTGGAGAAAGTTTATCTTTGAATGTTGGCCTTGAAATTTTATGAAAAAAAGGGAGTCTTGATACTCCTGATGAGCCATCTAATGTACAAGAGCTACATAGGGCAAAAGTGAGGGAAGAATCTATAATTCACAACTATTTTGTTGTGGGCAAATAAAAAGTTGTGGTCACAGAAATTGGGAGCTGAAGCTTACTTTTCTATGGCTAGTTTAATAGTGTCTTCAGTATAGATTCATATCTTCTTTGCTCCTGTCCCTTGTTTTTCCCCCTTCTGATTCTAAATCGTGTG
This sequence comes from Elephas maximus indicus, assembly GCF_024166365.1. Classification (NCBI taxonomy): domain Eukaryota; kingdom Metazoa; phylum Chordata; class Mammalia; order Proboscidea; family Elephantidae; genus Elephas; species Elephas maximus. Next base: position 59,465,066 of record NC_064831.1, on the reverse strand, counting down.
CAGGCAAGCAAGCCCCTGGCTCCAGGTGTGCACTGATACAGGTCAAAGGTAACTGCGTTGTGTGTGTCAGACTCAGTGCCCTAAGTGTGGGATCTCACGTAGAAGTTAATCTGTAGAAGTCATAGTGTGGGTTTACCACACTGTCATACATTAAAGCAAAAGCCAGAGCAAAACCAATCCCCTCAGTTTTAACTCAATGCCCGAAGCCCTACTGCAGACACTGCCCATGGTATGAGGGCTATGAACCCTATTTCCGTGAGGTATAGTAGGATGTGTGACCTACACAATGGTCTGATCACACACACACAGCCGCTGCAGTAGCGTCCCTTCTATCCAGTAGCTGGAACAACTGAAAATCACAGCTGCAAAGGAAAAACAACACACAGGGTCAAGGGTTTGGAAAGCTGATGACCAAGAACAATCAAAGCAGGAAAAAACCCTGCTATGATTTTTGTGTGTAATATCTGACTTAGTATTTTTCTTTAAAAGGGAAAAAAAAATCATCAAAGGGCAGCGGTAAAGGGTTTATCAAAATTATTAGCTCCTTCCCGCATTTTGGCTTGTAATAAACCCTACCAAATAATGGCACACCGCAGTGGACAGGGCTCTCAAGTGTAGTCTGAGAGGAAATACAGAATTCTAGACGATGACAAAAACAAGCCATCACAACAGGGTGGGGAAAGGGCAGGATGAGTATCGACCCTTTACTGATTGTAGGTCAAGTTTCATAAAACAGACAACATCTTTGTAATTCCTTGTGCAGTCTCACACGTTTCGTTTTAGTTGTGCTTACGTTACATGATCGCAAAGCCTGAACACTGGTTGTGTTTTTAACTTACACAACATTTTAAAAAAACCATAAATTCAAAATACTCTCCATATATATAACAAATTGAACAAATGCCACAAATGCTCATTTGTCCCCAAGAAACTAATCTATAGAAAAGAAACGTCTTTTTAAAAAGTTGCACAGTCCACTATCCAGGCTACAAGTACATATTTACTGTATCACAGCACATTACTTTTTTAAAGTCTGCAACATAAATAGTCACATTTTAAAAGGGCTCCGTACTAAGTTGTCAGGTACGGGCTAGACAGTTGGCCAGTATGGCTACTCGCCATTATCTTTCCACTGAGAGTGACTGGACTAGCTGCGGAATCACAGAGAGTGAGAAGCAAGGTAAAGGAAAACACCTTTGTTCGGCCAATTGACTGACCACTTTTCTGCTCTAAATGCCACCTACATTTCTAAACCCCCAAACCATGGAATGCAATTATCTCAGAAGAATGGATTTAAGGATCACTTATCACTTTGATGTAATCCACAAAACCCCAGCATACAACTGTTTAAAACGCAACAATGCTTTGCTGAGAGAAAGCCCCGAGGCTTCTGGGGCAGCAGAGGCTGAGAGAGGACTTTGGTTGTGAGCTCTAGTTGTGCTTTGCCCTGCTGCCTTTCAGGTAGCTTTTCCACCTCTTGACAAATTCTTTGAAGACTGGGGACTCGTCAATGGTACTGAGTAGCTGCAGCTGATTGATGTGGGTGGTATGATAGTCCCAGCGGGCCAGGTTGGGAGCAATGCCGAGCATGAAGTGACGGAGGTCGTAGATGGTTCCTGAGCCAGTGTCGTACAAGGGCAGCATGGCTTTAAGGGATTCCATGCCGCGCTCATACAAGGCCCTCGCTTCTTGCCCCAGTTTTTCCCCTGCGGTTTCCTTTAAGTCATACAACCCAATTAAAGAATACATAAAGCCATTTAAAACAAAAGAGCTAGGTGTGGTTGGATATTCTTCATACCAGTCATGTTTATTCATAAACACAGCTTTAACTCCATGCTGCTCTGACAGAAACTTGTAAGGGGCTGTTGCCCTTAAAGCTGAATTAAGGAATACATGGTCTTTTGTTAACAGGTAGGCCCTGACTAATGTGGAAATGGCTTGCCCTTGGGCCATCGCAGAGTACCACCCTGGCTCTAAAGACTTGAAACCTTCCCCTAACTTCCGGGTTACCATAATTGGCCAGCCACCTTTCTCATCCTGGTTCCTCACCAGCCAATCACTGGCAGCGAAAAATGCGGCCATGTGTGCTGTGGTAGAGATGGTAATGTTGTCCAGGAATCCTTTTCCTTTTGCAATCAACCTAACCACCTTCCTGGGCATTATTTTGGTTGGCTTGACAGCTTTTGTGTTGGAAAGGCCCACACCTTTCCTGAGGTCAGTAACCAAGTCCCTGGTAACTGTGCTCCATGAAGTTCTGGGTCCAATGCCATAGTATATGTCTCTTTCTTTAAAAGCAATTAGCTGGGTATTTGAGACATAATGTACAGTGAAGAGCTGATTCTTTTCTGTGGTCTCTAGAACCACAGACACACTCCCATTTGTCAAGAACTTGAGATCAAATGAGATAATAAAATCTTTCGTGTTCCCCAGTTGCAGAGACACACCATCACTGGTTTCTGTAGGGGAAATACAGCAAGAAAACACCAGTTAGAATAGAAGCTCTTTCATGTATAAAATTGAATTCTAATTCATCCTTGATAACCACTGACTATCCAAAGTTAACACTTCAGTTTTCTGCATGTCAGATCATTACTATTATTATATAATTAAATTAACCATAAACAAATGACAGACTTGGTGAGTTCATGATGGCCTGTGAGCATTAGGCCGAGGCTCTTACCTTTTGCCTTGCCTGGGTTAAGAGCAAATGGCTAAGAGATTGTTAACCAAACTGCCTTTTCTAGATCTAATGCTGGCTGATCAACAGTCAATGACTGTTCTAGTATATTCACTCTGCAAAAAAAACAAAAAACAAAAAACCTAACAGCTGGCTTAACACATACTATTACAAGAGAAAGGTTAGAAGGAAAGACTGGTTACTCATGGATTTTAAATTGATTATTTAGTTAACATTCAATCTGCATTTACTGTGTGTTAGGCACTGTTCTCCACCACCCTTCTGTCAGTATGCTGTGCTGTGGTGGCTTGAGTGTTGTTACTATGCCGTAAGCTACACTACTGGTATTTCAAATCCTAACAGGGTCACCCATGGTGGATGGGTTTCAGTAGAAATTCCATACTAAGGCAGAACAGGAAGAAAGGCCTGGTGACCTACTTCCTAAAACTAACCAATGAAAGCTCTATGGATAGAACAGCATATGGCTCGATAGAGCGCCGGAAGCTGTGCCCCCAGATCGGAAGGCACTCAAAATACGGGTGGGAAGAGCGCCTTAATGATCACGTAGAGTAAAGCCATCAGGACTTTCCCCTGCTGATGTGGCATGACTCAGAATGAGAAGTATCAGCTGCAAACACCCATCAGTCATTGGAACAAGGAATATACAAAGCATGAACCGAGGAAAATTGGAAGCCACCAAAAATGAAATGTAACACTTGAAGACTGATATCCTTAGGCATAAGCAAGCTGGAATGGACTGACATTGGCCATTCTGAATCCAAAAGCCCCATGGTCTACTATGCCGGGAACGACAAACTGAAGAGAAACGGTGTTGTATTCATCATGAAAAAGAACACCTCAAGAGCTATCCTGAAGCACTACTCTGTCAGTAAAGTGCAAATGCCTACAAACAAGACCAGTTAATACAATGATTATTCATATTTATGCACAAACCATGAAAGCCAAAGATGAAGAAATAGAAAATTTTCATGAACTGCTGAGATCTGAAATTGATCAAATGTGCTTTGATCATTACTGGTGATTGGAATGCAAAAGCTGGAAACAAAAATGAAGGATCCGTAGTTGGAAAATACAGCCTTGGTGATAGGAACAATGCTGGAGATCGCATGACAGAACACTGCAAGACCAATGACTTACCAGAAATATATTTTCTTCAACATAAACAATGACTATACATGTGTGTCTTAGTCATTTAGTGCTGCTATAGCGGAAATACCATAAATGGATGGCTTTAACAGAAATCTATTTTCTCACAGTCTAGTAGGCTAGTAAGTCCAAATTCAGAGTGTTAGCTCCAGGGTAAGGCTTTCTCTCTCTGTCGGCTCTGGAGGAAGGTCCTTCTCATCAACCTTCCCCTGACTAGGAGCTTCTCTGCACAGGAACCCTGGGTCCAAAGGATGCGCTCTGCTCCCAGTGCTGCTTTCTTAGTGGTATGAGGTCCCCCACTCTCTGCTCACTTCCCTTTCCTTTTATCTCTTCTAAGATAAAAGGTGGTGCGGGCCACACCCCAGGGAAACTACATTGGATCAGGGATGTGACTTTAGTAAGGGTGTTACAATCCCACCTTAATCCTCTTTAACATAATCTAATCTTGCCTTGTTAACCACAGGCAGAGATTAGGATTTACAACACATAGGAAAATTGCAATCACAAAATGGAGGACAACCACACAATACTGGGATTCATGGCCTAACCAAGTTGACACATATATTGGGGGGACACAATTCAATCCATGACAATGTGGATCTCGCTGGATGGATTAGACAGGAAATCAAACTGACTACATCTGTGGAAAGAGACGATAGAGAAGCTCAATATTATCAGTCAAGATAAAGCCAGGGGCTGACTGTGGAATAGACTATCAATTGCTCATGTGCAAGATCAAGCTGAAGCTGAAGAAAATCAAAGCAAGTACATGAGAGCCAAAGTACGATCTTGAATCATTCCATCTGGATTTAGAGACCATCTCAAAAACAGACTTGATACACTGAACAGTAATGGCCAAAGACCAGAAGAGTTGTGGGAAGAAATCAAAGACATCATACATGAAGTCATTAAAAAGACAGGAAATAAGGAAAAGACCAAAATGGATGTCAGAAAAGACTCTGACAATTGCTCTTAAGCACAGAGTAACTAAAGCGATTGGAAGAAGTGATGAAGTAAAAGTACTGAATAGAAGATTTCAAAGGTGGCTTGAGGAGACAAGTAAAGCATTATAATGAAATATGCGAAGACCTGGAGTTAGAAAACCACAAGAGAAGAACACGCTCAGCATTTCTCAAGTTGAAAGAACTGAAAATTCAAGCCTTGAGTTGCAATACTGAAGGACTCTAGGGGCAAAAAAATTGAGTGATGCAGGAAGCATCAAAAGATGATGAAAGGAACGCAGTCACAGAACCAAAAAGATCTGATTGATATTTACCCATTTCAGGAAGTAGCGTATAATCAAGAATCCCTGGTACTGAAGGACGAAATCCAAACTGCACTGAAGGCGTTGATGAAAAACAAGGCTCCAGGAGTCGGCTGAATACCACCTGAGATGCTTCAACAAACAGAGGCAACACTGGTAGCACTTACTCTTTTATGTCAAGAAATTCGGAAGATAGCTACCTGGCCAACCGACTGGAAGAGATCCATATCTGTGCCTGTTCCAAAGAAAGGTGATGAAACGGAATGTAGAAATGATCAAACATTATCATTAACATCACGTGCTGGCAAAATTTTGCTGAAGATAATCCAGTGTATGCAGCCATACATTGGCAGGGAACGGCCAGAAATTCAAGCTGGATTATGTGGAATATGGGATATCACTGCCGACATTAGATGCATTTTTCTGAAAGCAGAGGATACCAGAGATGTTTACCTGTGTTTTATCGACTATGTGAATGCATTCAACTGTGTGGATCATAACAAATTACAGATTAACATTATGAAGAATGGGGATTCTAGAACACTTAACTGTGCTCATACAGAACCAAAACATGGATCAAAAGGCAGTTGTTGAACAGGATGAAGGGATACGGCGTGGTTTAAAATTGGAAGGGTGTGTGGCAGGGTTGTATCCTTTCACCTTACTTATTTAATCTGCATGCCGAACAAATAATCTAAAAAAAAAAATCTAAGAAGTCAGAATTAAGAAGAACGTGGCATCAGGACTGGAGAAAGACTCATTAGCAACCTGCAATATTTGGATGACAGAACCTTGCTTGCAGAAAATGAAAACGACTTGAAGCACTTACTGATGAAGGTCAAAGACTAAAACCTTTAGTATGGGTTATACCTGAACATCAAAGAAGTGGAAATTCTCACAACTGGACCCAGGACATGATCATAATTGAAGCTGAAGCTGTCACTGATTTCATTCTACTTGGATTAACAATCAGCATCCATGGAAGCAGCAGCTGAGAAACCAAATGATGTAATAATACATTGGGCAAATTGCTACAAAAGACTTCTGCAAAGTTTTTAAGAGCAAAGACGCCACTTTGATGACTAAGGTGTGCCTGACCCAAGCCATGGTCTTTTTAATGGCTTCATATGCATGAGAAAGTTGGATAAGGAAAAGGAATACAGAAGGATAATTGATGCATTCGAACTGTGGTGTTAGCAAAGATTACTGAATATACATACCACAGGCTGCCAAAAGAACGAACAAATCAGTCTTAGAAGAAATACAATCAGAATGTTCCTTAGAGGTGAGGATGGTGAGACTTTGAATGGCTTACTTTGGAAATGTCATTAGAAAAGACCAATTGCTAGAAAATGACATCACATTTGTAAAGTAGAGTGCTAATGAAAAGGAGGGAAATCCTCAATGAAATGGAATGACATAGTAGCCGCAAAAACAGACTCAAACATACCAACGATCATGAAGACGGCACAGGACCAGGCAAGGTTTCCTTCTGTTATACATAAGGTCTCCACGAGGCAGAGCCAACTCCACGCCAACTAACAAGGCACTGTTCTAAGTGTTTCACACGTATTAACCCATGTAATCCTCCTATCAATTATAAGAGGAAGGTGCTATTATTATTCCCATTTTATGGGTGAGTTGCTGAGACAAGGAGAAGTTAAACAACTTGCCTAATGTACAAAGAGAGTAAGTGGTGGAGCTGATATCTGGACCCAGGTTGTGTAGCCTGGTTCCAGAGTCCATGCTCTTAATCACTATTTGATGCTGAAAATGATAAGTTTAGATATTCATGAAGTTAGGAATAAAATTTCTAGAAATTAAGCAATGAGCTTATGCATTAAACAAAAAGCTAGGGATACTAGAGGACAAAGCATACGCTTTAGAGTAAAAAAAAAAAGTTAGATTTGAATTCTTGCTCTACCACTTATTAGCTCTGAGGTCTCCAGCAAGAGTTACCTCTTCGAGCCTCAGTTTCTTCATATATTAAGGAGAAAGAATATCTGGCAAGGTAATCATAAGGGTAAAAAAAAAAAAAAAAAGTAATAACCTGGCATATAGTACAGAATGGTAGTGATTATTATTATTATTCTGAAGTCACTGGCTTTGGAGGCTGATAAAACAGTAAAAGCTAATTTTATCTGGGAAATGATCAAATACGAAATTTCTCTTATTTCTCTTGCGTATCCACAGTGCGATGATGACTGACTCTCATAAAGACGACTTCCTGAACACTGCTAGTTTAGATCTACCAAGAAAAGAAACTGAGCATATTAAACGCAAACAGCACCAGCAGCAACAACAAAAATACATGTGGTACACATTTTAAAATACTAAAGGTCAATAGGAATATCTTCATCTTCACAGAGCTTAAATTTTCAAAATACATTCACATGCATCATCTCATTTGATTCTCACAGCAACCCTCTGAGGCTGGGGGGGAAATCACCATTTCCATTCTAGAGCTAAGGAAATAGAGGTGTTGCAAAGTTCAATCATTCGCCCATGGCCAAAAGCCACGTTTCCTGGACCCAAGTTCAAAGACTGCGAAAAAGATAAATGATACTGGAAATGGAATCCCCATGAGAATAATCAAACAGAGCTGCTTTGAGGAGCCGTTGAGGAAATACTTAGTGTGCCACCAGGAGCTTGACAGGAAATGTGAACTGATGATAGTCTATATAGTGTGATCAGCTTGGAGTTTAACTCTTGTAACACTGGATTGTACCACTGTGTGTATTATTTGGCCCAAGGCTCTTAATTACTTCATTGACAGAACAGTTATGGAAACTGAATCAAGAATGAGAACGTCTTTGATAGACTTATTCATCAAATGATGCTTCAGATGACTTTTTAAAAATGATTTCAGAAGTATACTTCCAATACAGGAAAAACCCATTTTATCTGGCAAAATGTCAATATGCAAGCTCTCCGTAAACCAGCCATTCCTCTGCATCTTTGAGAAACGTGGAAGCTGATGTTCAGTACAACATCCCTGAAACACTGCAGGACTGTGAACTGACTTAGGAATCGCCCAAGATTAAATTATATTCAGCAGAGCAGACTGAGTGCTACTTATTTTTTTATTCGTAGGGTAATGCCTCATTTATCAGACAATATTATTAACTATGACACCAATTCTCACCAACCTGGATAACAGTGATCCATCTTTAGAAATCCAAATTAGAGGATGCTGAAGAAGTACCCATTTTCCTTCCAGAATTCCATTCTAATTTTCACCTTACGTATATAAATCTGATGAAACTATATGGTCCAATCAATCACCTTGTATATCATCAATAAAACAGATCAGTTCAAAGAAATCAGTAATGGATGATACCATGAGATGTAGCCTTTTTTCAAAACTACTAATTTTCCTAAAACCTTAACATCACCAGGGGGTTACTGAGCCATACAGGAGAAGCGACAGGGAAGCCATAATCCCCAATTTAAATTAACCAACCAACAATCATAGTCTTCACAACGGTCTTATGAGACAGGCCTCTTAACTCCTATTTTATAGATGTACAGAGAGGGTCGATAGCTGCCAGCATCACTCACGAGGATGTGAACAGTGGCAAATGGATGCGATTACAGTTGTAGCAACCAGTCTGGAAATATAGCAGGCAAGGTGCTGAGCTCTACTGGAAGGTCTTAAGTTACCTGGAGACTGCTATTTTAAATCTACTAACAGAAAGTTGTGGGTTTTCTATTGTTTGAAATCTAGGACCCCCTCCTCTCTCTAAGCAGTTATTCCCAGGAGTGGCTGTTATCTGTTTATTTTTGGTATATGTACTTTAGGGAAGAAAAGGTGATAAACATTTAAGAACAACCTTTAAATCAGTGTTTTTACACATAATACAAAGTATTTGCATTCATTCATTTAATCAACAAACTTACTGTGTGGAATGAGAAGAGACTCTAATCACATCCTTGCAGTACACTGAAAGATAAGGGTCAAGCTGAGGAAGACAGGCTCACAAGAAGCCTGAGAAAGAATAGCCACAGAGATAGGAGAAGGTAAGGACATGGAAACCAAGAGAAGAGGGTGCTTCAGGAAAGTGAAAGTTAATTTAAGAGGACAGGTATAAAGTTCCAATGCATTCAATTTTAAAATTAGCAGAAGAAACAAAACATTACCCAACAAATAATACAGTAAAAAATATGCTACAGACCCACGTTGTGTTCTTGTCCCTAGACAATTTTGTTCCCTTCAGGCAGAAAATTCAAGGTCAACAGCATTCAGGTCCTGGTTCTCCTGAGCCTCACCTCGCTTATGGCTACGTCCCAATTCCTTCTTCACAACAATGATTCTCTCAATTTATCCACCATGAGGCCCAAATCCTCTAAAAAACAGCCCCATCTCCCATACCTATGCTTCAATAAAAACAACGCTCTTCTAGCAACAACTCTAGCTTACCCTCTCTGCTCTTTGTTTATCAGATGCAGCCCCAGGCACATTCAGCATACAAACGTAAGCACCCATTCACAGCCAGCACGGCCGTGCCTACCAACAGGGAGTCTCGACCCCGAGTAGCTAAGGTCACACTGCAGAGTCACTGTCACAGCCAAAGTTTTCCATGTGCTGAAAACCACCTCAGAGGTTGCCTTACCTCTAGCTACTAGCTGCAGAATGAAGAGCTAAGGCAAGGATTCCCCTATCGGTATGTCCACACCTATTTTTATATTACTTGGGGCACCCAAAGTACACAATAAAATCTGTTGCTCTAAATAGGATAGAGATCAAAAGGTTATTCTAGAATACTTTCCAGGTACTTGAGATCAAGATGAGGGCTGCTGTTTTCTGCCTTAATCCAGACAATATTATTAATTAGTATAAAAATAAGCTCCTTGAGTACACCCAAAATCAAATGTTCTTTTGCTTAATTAGTGTAACCATCTCCTGCTGCAGTAACTACTCAGGTATGACAAGCTAAATATTCCTAAATGTACACATGTACCTTCTCACCCAGCAAGCCTACAGTTTTACAATAAGCAGAGATGTTCTGTGTACTGGAATATCACAGAATGCCATGGGAGCAAAGAAGTTCTAGCCACAGAATAAAAACTAAAGGTCACCCATTATTTGCACTGCATTAAGCACTCGTAAATCCATTACTTAAGGCCATCTAGCATGACTAGATTTGTATTGTGGCTTTCAAGGTCTGTGAGTTACACAGTCATCAATAAAGGACAAGGGGAGAATACAGAAGAGGTCTTATAACCTTTCTACTCTTTTTATATACCAACTGCAAGGTTGATGGGAGGAGGACCGGGTTCTGTTCTTGACAACATCTCTCCATAGAGAATTACGCCCAAGGTGCTAACTGAAATCATTTCATTGTCTTTTTAAGTAATGGCCTCATTAATTCTCATGGATATTGATTAGAGGAGAAAAATGCATTACATCCTAATTAATGAGACTGTCTTAGTAAAAGAGGAAATGTTGCATAAAGTTAATTTGATTTTATAAATGATTTTATTAATGAAAATGGTTTTATATGAAGTTTGAGACAATCTTGTACATTAACCAAATTCAATATGGGAAACAGACTTAGTTTTGGTAATGCTATTTTATCCTGAAAAAACAAAAGCTACTAGTAAAAAATAGGCAAAGGAAAGGATGGCTTCCTCCAGAAAGAAAAATTTCTGCCTTAACGCAGAATTGTTTAAAAATTAAAGAATAAATATTGAACTGAAATATTAAATTGAGGGATTTCATTCCTGGGGGATAGAGATCCTTGGAGGGGGACACCAGTATACACCATGCGTTCACCCGGATCTTAACGTTCAATCTATGGCTTGGCTCTTCACACAGTAAATATTCCTTTTTTATAACCTTGAGTTTTTTACCTGTTCCTTCTTTATAACCTTGAGTTTTTTACCTGTTCCTTCTTTAGGGATTTTGCTTGGTTGACACCATTTGTTTCTCTATACGCTTAATATAAAAGGTCTGCTAACGTGTTTTTTAAAAACCATATTAAAAATTTCAAAGGAGTATCAAGTGCTATAAATCAACATAAAATTAGCAGACACATAAAATACGTAACTCACCGGGAGCAATAAACTGTTTAACGTTGGTGAATCTAGACCTATCAACCACGCTAGCCATAAAGCAGCCCTTTGGCACAGCCCAGTCGTTTGGCTTGCTGTTCTTGTCCTTGTCTTCTGCTGTTTCATATACCTCTATGTGAGGGGGTTTCTCAGTTAGATTCTTGCTGTAATGACTTAACCCATACTGTGCAATCTGGATTGGGTAGAAATAGCCTTGAGGTCCCCATTGCGTAGATAATGGTACACCTGTAAAATAGAGAAACAAAATGAATAATCATGCAAAGACATTTACAAGCCTATTCTGAACACCACTCCCCACTGTTTTACTTCTGGGGAATGTTTCCCTTTCACATTGTTTTCATAATTACTAAAAACCACTACCAAATTAACCAGATATAGAAAACAAAATTAAGTATTCATTCACTCATTCATTATTTGTTTATAGACAGCAATGCACTGCTATAAAATATTTTTAAGGACTGACTTTTTATGTGTGTGTTACTTTTGATCATAGCTACAGATGCCATGTTTTGTAATCCTGTTTTATACCCTCAAATTTTACAAATTTAGATACACAGATAATGTTACCACAGAGCTTTGGTCTATCTAGAAAATAAAACTCTGAAATTTTATGTAACATTTGTACTTATCAACACACACCTAAGTTATTTCCCCATTTTAAATGATGTACTTGAAAGTCAAATTCAAGTTGGCTTTCTGATCAACCCGAGGTCTGAAATGCTAATTCCAAAATGTACTGATAATGCCCATAAGAAATCCCCTCTGCCCCAGGTTTTAAAGACCATGAAAGAATGGCATACACGGCAAGACAGTCTGTAATGGACTATATGGGTTCAGTCATTGGTTCACAGTAGATGGTAGCTATATATTTTCTTGTCCTGTAGGACTTTAAATCTCCCTCCAGGGATGGAACCTGGCTAATCTAGTAAAAAGACTGCTTTGGTATATTGATGGGCTCATTGAATGGTCTCTTTCCCTTTCCCGTCTCTTCTCAGAGGATAATAACTGTTTATTTTTAACATGAAATTTCTGGGAATGCTGTGTCTTGACCTTGCTGGTGAGAATTTTAGATTCTGAGGCAGGTTAACTGAATAATCCTACTTGATCAAGTATGACCTTATTGCAGGCCTTCAACCACACCATCTACAGAGAAGCCCTAGGCTCAGATTTAACCCGTTCCTCCCTGCTACATTAGAGTGACGAAAGGCCTCTTGACAGTAAGCTATGTACTTGCTGTATAATTAAAACAAACATTTTCTTATTCTTCAACATAATCAGACAGATACCAACCTTCAACCCCACTTATGCACTTGACTCTGTCTCGGACTTCCACGTTGTAGCCTTCAAAGGACATAAACACACCATCAGGGTGATAAGGGGCTCTCTGTGCATAGACTTTGGAATAGCTATGAGAGAACTCAAACCGATCGTAGCCATCATACTGAACCACCTTTCCATAAACGTCAAAGTATTTTTCTACCCAAGTGAATGGAAGAAAGACTTCATTCCCCTCACGTCTCCCTTTAATTGTATGCTCGTCATTTATGAGACAGTCAATTTCCTCATACTTGAGCCCTAACACCTTGCTTCCCCCATTGCCATTGAAGCCCCCCACAACAGGGGGCGCTTTCTGCTGTTCCTGAGGGAAAGCTTCCTCAGACTGTTTGGCCATGTGGTTCACATAGTTGTTACTCTCAGATGCTGCTGCTCTTTTCTCTAATCCATCTCTGAAGCCACTACTCAAGTGTCGTGGAAACTGGATTGCTTTGTCGCTGGAACACTTATTCCACAGAAGTACTGTGACCAAAGTGAAGAGTGCACAGATGATAATCAAAGTCTTATAGTTGACTCGAGCTGCCAAGCAACGCATATTCAGACCATACCTATGGAGGCAAGAAGAAAGATGTATTGTTGAAATTTCATAGGATAAAGTTTTTTATTTTTTATGTTGAACAACCATGCTAAGACAATTTTATTAATTGTATATAATCTAATCAGATTTAAAATGACTAATTCAAACTTCTCAACACAGACAAAGAAAAGATAAGCGGTTGTCTTACAACCTTCGGTAAAATGCTTACTTAGCATAATCCTCTAAAGCAGAGCTTCCCAAACTTTCTGGGCTGGTAACCCCCTTGGTGTCTCAGTAATTTTTCATGATATCTCTAGCCAAAAGAATACCTAATAGTTACAATTACTAAGTAGTTGGTGGCAAACAACAAGTAACAATTTAGTAGCTGTTTTCAAAAAATAATACACAAACTGAAATAAAAAAAATGTTTTCATTACATTCTTAATTATTAATGGAATGTGTTGGGCACTGCGTAACTTCTCAAACTCTGGACTCAGATTGGTCACCACTAACCTCATTTCCTATTCCACACTGGTACTTGCTTCTTCTCATAGCAACCGCAGAAAACCCAGATTTGCAACGATACAGTATCATGAAGCTAATACTGAAACTGTTAACTACCCCCAGCCAGTAGTTCACGCAATGTTGGTGTTCGATGCTGATGTTCAAGAGGTGTCAAGTATCACTGTGTTTCCTTCCAAAATGTAAATGTGTTGGTAGCACCCCTCTGAGTTCTCTGTAAAACCTTGGGACATCCCAGCACACAGTTTGGGAATCATGGCTCTAAATTATGATCTTAGACAAGTTATTCAATTAAATACTTCAGCTCAGTGGTTCTCAAGCTCAGCATGAGAATCCCACTGAAGGCTTACTACAGCAGATTACTAGGCCCCACCAATGGAATTTCTGATTCAGTAGGTCTGGAGTAGTGACCCCAGAATTTTCACTTTTAATGACTTCTCAAGTCATACTGAAGATGTTAATTGAGGACCATAATTTGAGAACCCCTGGCCTAGCCCTCTGGTTCCTTAGCTATTGATTTAGATCACAGGTTTTCAAATTGTGTTCCAACAGAATCCTAGGGTCTTTCAAAGGGAAGGAGAGAAATGTAGTGAATGGAGCCCCAGGCCTCTGAGGCCCTCTTCAGCCAGATAAATTTTGCTTTCATCTATTTTCTGTATTAAAAAGTATGGAGACAAGAGCAACAGTGGAGAAATTGGGATCAGACAGACTTGTATCTAGACCCTGCATGTAACCTTGAGTGTTCTTTTCCTACTGTCCACAACTAGACTAGGGGCTTCATGATGGCAAGAGCCAGTGTACATTTGTGTATTCCTAGAACCCTGCACAATGACTATAGTGAGGGAGGGAATGAAGTGTTTGCTGAGAGAGAATACACAGTATCTAAAAAGGAAAATGACTTTCTTATGATGCACTGTCATTCCTAGTATATCTAATGGTAGAAGACAATGCTGGGCTATTCATTATGAATCCCTAGTTGGGGGTGGAAGAGGCCGTGAAGAGAAATAGCAAGCAAAAGGACTTAAAAAAATTAAGAGGTCAGAGTCTCAGGTCTAATTTTATTCCGGTGGGCATAGAGCGAACTGATTCTGATATGAACCTTTGTATAAAATAACAACTGTAACATGAATAGTGCATACATTTCTATAGTGCTTTAGTTTTGTTTTTTAAACAGTTTTATTAAGATATACATTGAGAAGAATGGGAATTCCAGGACACTTAATTGTGCTCATGAGGAACCTGAACATAGATCAAGAGACAGTCGATTCAAACAGAATAAGGGGATACTGCATGGTTTAAATTCAGGAAAGGTGTACGTCAGGGTTGTATCCTTTCACCATGCCTGTTTAATCTGTATGCTGAGCAAATAATATGGGAAACTGGACTATATGAAGAAAGGGGCATTAGGTTTGGAGGAAGACTCATTAACAACCTGCATTATGCAGATGACACAACCTCGCTTGCTAAAAGTGAAGAGAACTTGAAGCACTTGCTGATGAAGATCAAAGACGACAGCCTTCAGTATGGATTACACCTCGACATGAAGAAAACGAAAATCCTCACAACTGGACCAATGAGCAACATCATGATAAACAGAGAAAGGCTGAAGTTGTTAAGGATTTCATTGTACTTGGATTCACAATCAACACCCATGGAAGCGGCCGTCAAGAAATGAAAAGATGCATTGCATTGGGCAAATCTGCTGCAACAAACCTCTTTAAAGTGCTGAAAAGATGTCACCTTGAAGAGTAAGGTGTGCCTGACCAAGCCATGATATTTTCAATCACATCACATGCATGTAAAAGCTGGACAATAAATAAGGAAGACCAAAGAAGAACTGACACCTTTGAATTATGGTATTGATGAAGAATATTGAATATACCATGGACTGCCAAAAGAACCAACAAATTTGTCTTGGAAGAAGTACAACCAGACTGCTTCTTAGAAGCAAGAATGGTGAGGCTGCGTCTTACATACTTTGGATATGTTGTCAGGAGGGATTAGTCCCTGGAGAAGGACGTTACGCTTGGTGATGTACAGGATCAGCGGAAAAGAGGAAGACCCTCAACAAGATTGATTGACACAGTGGCTGCAACAACTGGCTCAAGCATAATGATTGTGAGCACAGAGCAGGACTGGGCAGTGTTTCGTTCTGTGGTACACAGGGTCGCTATGAGCCGGAACTGACTCGACCTCACCTCACAACAATTAAGATATAATTTATGTACGAAAAAATTCAACCATTCAAATTACACTGTTCAATGGTTTTTAGTGTATTTACGGAGTTGTACAACCATAATCTAAGAACAGTTTCAGCACCCTAAAAAGAAACGTGTACCCATTAGCAGTCACTCCCCATCTCCCACCCCCGCAAGGTCCTCTCTCCTACTCCTCAGCCCAAGAAGCCACTAATCTACTATTTCTGTACAGATTTGCCTGTTTCAAATGGTATCATACAACATATGCTCTTTTGCGACTAGCTTCTTTCACTTAGCGTGTTTCTGAGGTTCACCCATGTTGAAGCAATTATCAATACTTCATTCTCTTTTATATGTATCATCCATGTTGTACTACAGCAAGTCTCAGTGCTTCATATCTCTTTTATAATATTCCATTGTATGCAATGTTTTAGTTTTGAAACTATTTTTAATATTATTTACTCTAACCTACAAAACAACCTTACAATGGAGACGATGGAGATATTATCCCTATTTTATAGGTCTGAAAACCAAGGCTAAGCAGTTCCGTTTAACTCACCGAAGCTAATAGGCAGCAGAGCAGGGGGCAGAGCCCGAGCCTCCCATTCCTGGTCTAACGTCCTGTCTAACACGGCAACGCGCCTCCTCAGTAGCGTTCCACCACAGCACTGACTTCCTGACGCCACCCACCCAGTACATAACCTAACAGGGATCTACGGTACTTAAGTTTTATACAACTTGTTCTTCAAAATGATTCTTTTAAACAGGGATAATTTTTAAAATCATTTCTAACCCTTATATTTAATGGCAGAAACATTAAATATAATGTCTAAGTCCTGATTATTTACATTAAACATACGGTATTTCTTCTCAGGCATACTAGCTTCATTCTGACCATGGCTCTAAATTTGATTTTAGACAACTTTGTTAGTAGTCCTTTTGGTAAGTCAGTAATGTAGAAAACTGAAAATAGCCCCAATATTTGATTATGAACATATTTCTTTCCTCTGAATAGTGTAGACCAAGGCTTGTTTGATCATTATTTCCTCTATTTACATATCTAATAATTAATGTTTCTTAAAATCCTTTGGTAATAACTAAATGCCCATGGAAGCAACAGTCAAGAAATCAAACACTGTATTGCATTAGGCAAATCTGCTGCAAAGACTTCTTTAAGGTGTTAAAAACCAAAGATGTCACTTTGAGCACTAAGATGTGCCTGACCCAAGCCATGGTGTTTTCAATCGCATCATATGCACGTGAAAGCTGGGCAATGAATAAGGAAGACTGAAGAAGAGCTGATCCATTTGAATTATGGTGTTAGTGATGAGTATTGACTGCCAGAAGAAGGAACAAATCTGTCTAGGAAGAAGTACAGTCAGGATGCTCCTTAGAAGCAAGGATGGCAACACTTCATCATATATACTTTGGACATGTTATCAGAAGGGACCAGTCCCTGGAGAAGGACATCATGCTTGGTAAAGTAGAGGGTCAGCAAAAAGGCCCTTGACGAGATGGATTGATACAGTGGCTACAACAATGGGCCGATTGTGAGGATAGCGCAGGACCGGGCAGCGTTTCATTCTGTTGTACACAGGGTCACGGTGAGTCAGAAACTACTGAAAGCAACTAACAACAACAACTAAAAAGAAGGAATAGTCATTGTTCAATAAATAGTCAAAATGATTGATTCAACAAGCATTAATTCAGCAACTACTATGTGGCAAGTGAGGCACTATCTGTGTCCATATAGGACAGTTTAGTTGGAGACAAAGGCATAAAATACCATAATGCCGCAGGACAAGAAGCATAATAACGGTATGCAGAATATGCTATTCAACACAGAGAGGCAAGCCCTTAACTCTCCCATTGTAGGGAAGAGGTGTTAAGGAAGGCTTCAAGGTAGAATGGGTAGGAGACTGACAGGCAAACATGTTCCCTTATTAGGGTATTTGAACTTGCCACTCCCTCAGCCTGGAACTCTATTTCTCCAGATACCTCCATGGCTTGCCCCCTTCCTTCATTCAGATCTCTGCTTAAACGTCCATTTATCAGAGAAGCCTTCCTTGACCACCTGATTTAAAATAGCAATTCTCAGCCCATCACTTTCGAGGCCCTTCCTCGGCTTTACTTTTCCTCATAGCATTCATCACCATCTGATATAGTACCAAGTTAGACTACTATCTATCTCCATCCACGAGAATTGATTTCACAAGGGCTGGGATTTTGCTTCTCCTGGATCACTACTGGACTCCAAGTGCCTGGAAGTGTGCCTGGCTCACAGTAAGCATTCAATAAGGATTTGTTGAATGAAATAGGATGAAAGAATGTTGGTAAGTATGCAATTTTTTAAACAACAGACATTTGAACTAGACAAATTTGTTTTCTTTCCCAAATTTGGGTATTCTGAAATCACAATCCAAATAAAAATGAACATAGCTGACACAAGAGAATATGGCTTGTGATGCTGTATGTTGGCCAACTCTTTAAAACAGGTTTACAGTTTAGTTACTGCTGTGAGTAATTCTCTGCCTGTTTACTTCTTGATAGACCAAGATTTATATTTTACAGACACAGGGTTAAGCATTCAGCGATAGAGCCAACTCAAAGGAGAACTGCCTAATATTTTTGGTGCTCAGGACCCTTCGAGGAATGTAAAAGTGGAATTCTTTTGACTCACACTAATGACAAGTCAAAACGGGAAGGCAATTTTGCTAGTCCATTTTATTTTTAATAACAATGTTAAAATCATCCTTGAGACAAGTGGCTTAACATGCTTCAATTAGATTACATTTCTAGGCAAACATCCCAAAGAAACTGAGGTGGGGATCTATAGTATATTACATTATTCACATTTTACAGACGAGGAGACTAAGGGGTAACAGCCTTCTAGAGATTCGGTCGAGAAGAGTGGACAGGGACAAAGCCAAGACGAGAACCTAAACAACTAAACTGAGGTTTAGTGATGTTAAGTAATTTACCATAGGTCATATGATTGGTCGATGGTTCACATACCTAGTGTTAAGAAAGGGATTTAAATTCAAGTTTTTTAGTGTGACTCCCATGTGCTCTGATTAACACGTCAGAAGGTACCTTTGAATGGGCAGATAAATACTCTATTTCAGAAGCTGAATACTGCCCCTCCCCAGAGAGATTTTAATTTAGAACAGGTTACAGATTGTGAGCTGAATTTAGACATTAACAGGTCTTGTTTCAGACAACGTAAAATTTTGATCTTGAATTAAAAGTTCACACAGATAAAATACAATTTTAGGAGAAGTCACCTAGTTGCTCTAAATGTTTATTAGCATTTCTGAAGCTGTTGAGATTTTTTAGTTTTCTTCAAATGCAACATTCTAGTTACATGCCATATTAATACAGTAAAACCTGTGAAAGCCAGAGACTATGTAAGGTGGAAACCTGTCAGAGATAGAAAATGCAGACATTTTCCACTAATAGAGAGTGACAGAAAAGTGGTAGGACTGGACCCTGTCAGAGGCGGAAAACTTGCGAGACCTGGAAAAACAAGGCAGTCCCATTGATTTCCGGCTCTCACAGGTTTTGCTGTATTAGAAAGGAGTAGAAATGAATCATAATTTATGTATACATAATCCAATAAATTTAATCCAATAAATTTACCTGGTCTCCAGGTAATTTAGGGTAATTAAGCTTTGAAAATAGGATAACCCTCCTCCATTGGTGCAAATCCAGTAATGGCTTACAAATGTATCACAATCCTTTATTTCTGCTAATAATGATTATGATCTGGTATAGCTTGTTGACAAAAACCTTTCTCCAGAGATAGAAATGGAGCTCAACAGTTTCACCAGTCCATGTTAATTTGAGGCTCTGAAAATAAGGTACTGACATCCTAAAAACCCCAAGGTGGCAGTATACACAAGGAGAGTGACTAACATACAAGTATGACAAGTTAGGGTGTAAAAAAACAAAGACATTTTAAGATAAAAATATTTTTGTTCAATGATTATCTTTTTACTATCTATGCCAAAAAAGGGGGAATAGAAAGGTTTTAACTTTTTTTTTCTACTTAAATTTCTGGCAAGGACATAGAATTTTGGACACAGATTATCTATAATTATCCTCAGAATGAAAATTATCAGTGCTGTCAAGCTGATTCCAACTCACAGCACCCCTACAGAAGGGAGGAGAACTGCCCCATAGGGTTTCCTAAGCTATAATGTTTACTGGAGCTGATTGCCAGGTCTTTTCTCTCACAGAGCAGCTGGTGGGTTCGAACCACTGACCTTTTGGTTAGCAGTCAAGCACTAATATCTGGGGAAAAATTTCAAGTTCTGGCTTTTGCCTGTATACTGAAGAATCTCTCAGTCAGCTGGAGTATGTTTTCAAGTAATTCTTCTAGAAAGGGAAAACCAAAAACCAAACCCATTGCTGTCAAGTCGATTCTGACTCAAAGCAACCCTATAGGACAGAGTAGAACAGCCCCGTAGGGTTTCCAAGGAATGGCTGGTGGATTCAAACTGCCAACCTTTTGGAAGTGAGTGCTATATACTTTGAACACATGCAGCATTGAAAATGTGTCTTGTTTTTTAGGCAAGCAACACGGCTGGACAAAGAATTTTGGGGGTCCAAATTGTTCCTCCTCAGAACTCTATACACTGCAAAAAAAAAAAAAAGAAAAAAAATTTTTTTTTTTTTAAATTGTTCCTCCTCAGAACTCTGTACACTGTGCAGCTGTCTCCTGCGGTTTAATTGTAGGAACAACGTAAGGGTAACCTGCCTTCTCTTCCTTTGTAAATAACTTCTATATGCTTGTTTTACCCCTGCCTAGATGCCTGATGGAAACCCTGGTGGCACAGTGGTTAAGTGTTACGGCTGCTAACCAAAAGGCTGGCAGTTCAAATCCACCAGGCGCTCCTTGGAAACCCTATGGGGCAGTTCTACTCTGTCCTATAGGGTCACTATGAGTTGGAACTGACTCAACGGCAACGGGTAGACGCCGGATGACTTTTTTTTTTAACTCCAGGAAAGTACAAAATTTCACCAGGATAGGTTCAGTTGTTTGGTCTCTTTTCACTAAATTTTCCTGATATTTGGCAGTAAGCCTGTTTGAATTGCAGGCTCAGGTCATCCTCCTGGTCAGAACTTTTCATCTGTAGTGTGTTTAATAATTGCTCCTGTTCAATTTGTTCTAGTCTCTTCAAGAAATGACAATTATCTATACGTATTATTGTATCATTCATGCCTATTATCTTTTTCCATCTCTTCTTCTCCTTTCCTATGCATTCTGAGAGAGCTTCTCAAGCTTGTATTTCATATTACTGATTCAATTTCCTGAAACTTCTAATCTGCTCTCTATTGCTGCTCTGGTGCATAGTTTAATGTGGATACTGCATTTTTAATTTTCACTCTATTGTTCCTTGTGCTACCCAGTATATGCCTCCCTTTAGCTTTTCTTTTTGGCCTACTGTCCTGTGAACTTACCTTCCACTTCCCACTCCACTGACTCCACGAGTTTTTAAATCTGTAAGCATTAAAACCTGCTTTCTAAAGTGTCCTTATTGAAGTAACCTTCTAGTAACAGTATGCTTATGCTCTGTATTGAATGATGTGTATTGAATGATACATTCCTATTTTTTTTATGATTGTAGAATCTTATCTCAGATTCCTCCCCCATACCCCACTTTGTTTCCTATAAACCAGTAGGCAGATTGAGAAGCTTGATAAGAGTAGTATTTGATTTTTTTAGAAAGACTATTTCATGATAGAGGTGTGATCTTTGATCAGGAGGTATAAAATATCTGACTGTCTCCCTTTTTGTGATGTTAAGATTAATCAGTACGTTCAGGTGTTGTCAGCCTGATCCAGCCATTACAAAGCTCTCCATTAGAAGTTCCTAATGTTTTTGGCACCTACTGATGATTGTTTCCTTGTTGCTGTTGTTGTTGTTAGGTGCTGTCAAGAGTCGGTTCCGACTCATAGTGACCCCATGCACAAAAGAACGAAACACTGCCCAGTCCTGAGCCATCCTTACAATCGTTGTTATGCTTAAGGTCATTGTTGCAGCCACTGTGTCAATCTACCTCATTGACAGTCTTCCTCTTTTCCGCTACTGTGTCAATCCACCTCGTTGAGGGTCTTCCTCTTTTCCACTGACCCCGTACTTTGCCAAGCATGATGTCCTTCTCCAGGGACTCATCCCTCCTGACAACATGTCCAAAGCGTGTAAGACGCAGTCTCACCATCCTTGCCTCTAAGGAGCATTCTGGCCGCACTTCTTCCAAGACAGATTTGTTCGCTCTTTTGGCAGTCCATGGTATATTCAATATTCTTCGCCAACACCACAATTCAAAGGCGTCAATTCTTCTTCAGGCTTCCTTATTCATTGTCCAGCTTTCCCATGCATATGATGTCATTGAAAATACCATGGCTTGGGTCAGGCGCACCTTAGTCTTCAGGGTGACATCTTTGCTCTTCAACACTTTAAAAAGGTCCTTTGCAGCAGATTTACCCAATGCAACGCATCTTTTGATTTCTTGACTGCTGCCTCCATGGCTGTTGATTGTGGATCCAAGTACAATGAAACCCTCAACAACTTTAATCTTTTCTCCATTTATCATGATGTTGCGTATTGGTCCAGTTGTGAGGATTTTTGTTTTCTTTATGTTGAGGTGCAATCCATACTGAAGGCTGTGGTCTTTGATCTTCACTAGTAAGTGCTTCAAGTCCTCTTCACTTTCAGCAAGGAAGGTTGTGTCATCTGCATAACGCAGGTTGTTAATGAGTCCTCCTCCAATCCTGATGCCCTGTTCTTCTTCACATAGTCCAGCTTCCTGTATTATTTGCTCAGCATACAGATTGAATAGGTATGGTGAGAGAATACAACCCTAACGCATACCTTTCCTGACTTTAAACCAATCAGTATCCCCTTGTTCTGTCCGAACAACTGCCTCTTGATCTATGTAAAGGTTCCTCCTGAGCATAATTAAGTGTTCTGGAATTTCCACTCTTCACAATGTTATCCATAGTTTGTTTCCTTAGAAGCTGTAAAATGGAGATAGTCATTCGAGTGAAAAAGGAAGTTGTTCTTTTTGGTGGCGAGAAGAAGGGGGAAATACAAAGAAAGGAAACATTTAATGAATATTTTTACCATATGCCAGGTGCTATATATACTTTCAGCAGCCCTGATGGCACAGCGTTTGGCTGCTAATGAAAAGATCAACAGTTCATATCTACCAGCTGCTCCTTGTAAACCCTATGGAGCAGTTCTACTCTGTCCCATAGGGTTGCTATGGGTCGGAATCGACTTGACGGCACCTGGTTTGGCTTTTTTTAATATGCACTTTTAAGGAGTCCTCGTGGCACAGTGGTTAAGCGCTCACTTGCCAACTGAAAGGTCCATGGTTCGAATCGACCAGCCACTCGGTGGAAGAAAGATGTGGCAGTCTGCTTCCGTAAAGATGACAGTCTTGGAAACGCTATGGGGCAGTTCTGAGTCGGAACTGCTTCTGTGGGAATGAGTTCGGTTTTTGGTATACATGCTCTCAGCTACTGAAATCAAATTCTGTAAAGGAGCTCTGATCATCACCCGCATACAGATGAGGAGGCTGACTGGCTTTTAACTCCGCTGAAGAAAAATTGTTAGCAAGCACATAGTGGGATTTTAACTTGGATTTACCAGCCTTCAAAGTATAGATTTTTTACTTCAGATCACAATGACATGTTATCTAGCTCCAAATCAACATTTACTTGCTCCTCAAACAGAGAAGAGCAGACTGACTTGCCCTTAGTTTTTGCAGACACAATTCTAAACTACTAGCATCATGCAGCAGCTTCTGAAACAAATTTGTCTCTCAGAAGAGCCTCTAAATGTATTCAGCTTAATTCTCTCTAACACGGAAAGCAGTAACACAAAGAACTAGGACAGGAATGTTTGCAAAGAGCCAAGAGTTGCTTTGTGTCTAGAGGAGCTGAACAGTTACAGTATAGCTAACATGTTCTTTCAAGTATGTACAGTACTTAACTAAAAAAGCTCCCCACTCTCCTCTAAGCAACGTGTCAAACTAAGCATATCCTATATAAATACATCGGTTCAGAAAGGAGCCCCAGGCTTCTCCAGCTGTGTAAGATTTCTCAACTCATTAGGAAAGCCAAGAGACAGAAAACCTAATGATGTGTTTACTCGGCATGGTTGGGCAGACGAGGACTTCACAGTACAAGCCGGCAGAACCAGCCTAAGAAGTTCTACAGAAGGGCTGCTGATAATAAGTTGTTATGCATTGTCTTTATCAAGTTTGGTGCCATCCTGCAAAACAACAGGAATGAGAAAAGGTGAAAGGTTCATCGGCTTGCTTGCTTACAGTAATTAGAAAAATCGTAAGGCATAGAGTCTTGGCAATGCGGAAGAAGCTGTATATGGAAGAAATCAGGCTTATTTTTAAATGCGAGTAATTATGGTGCTAGTTTTTGATACAAAAGTAGTAGAATGCAGTTCTGAGGTACTGCACGAAGCAATTCAGGAAGTAGCACATCGGAAATCACGATTAGGAGGATGTGCTAAGAGGAATCAAGTGAGAATCACCTGCCAGATTGCCAGACTATACTATGAATTCTATTTGGCTCAGTGCTTTTTTCCTAATGTTTATGATTAAAACACACACACACTAATATACCAGCATTCTGACACTGTGTAATCTTTTTTTAATTTTAATTTTATTGCACTTTAGGTGAAAGTTTACAGTGCAAATTTCTCATTCAAAATTTTATACACCAATTGTAACATTGGTCGCAATTCTCGCAATGTGTCAGCACTCTTCCCCTTCCCACCCCCGTGTTCCCTGTGTCCATTCACCCAGTTTTCCTGTCCCTTCCTGCCTTCTTGTCATGCTTTTGGGCAGGAGTTGCCCAATGGTGTCATATATTTGATTGAACAAAGCAGCATGTTCCTCACATGTGTTATGTTTGTTTTGCAGGTCTGTGTAATCTTTGGGTGAAAAGCGGGCTTTGGGAGTGGCTTCAGTTCTGAGTTAGCAGGGTGTCCAGGGGCCATAGTCTTGAGGGTTCCTCCAGTCTCTGTGAGACCAGTAAGTCTGGTCTTTTTCTACGAATTTGAATTTTGTTCTACATTTTTCATATGCTTTATCTGGGACCCTCTATTGTGATCCCTGTCAGAGTGGTCAGCGGTCATAGCCAGGCACCAACTAGTTCTTCTGGGCTCAGGCCTGTGGAGGCTGTGGTTCATGAGGTCCTTTAGTCCTCTGGACTAATATTTATTTTCCTTGTGTCTTTGGTTTTCTTCGTTCTCCTTTTTTCTGGACAGGATGGGACCAATAGATGTATCTTAGATGGCCACTCGCAAGCTTTTAAAGATCCCAGATTTACTACTCACCAAAGTAGGATGCAGAACATATTCTTTATGGACTATGTTATGCCAGTTGACCTAGATGTCTCCTGAGACCACCCTTCAGCCCCAGCAACTTGGTCCCTTGAGGTGTTTGGATTTGTCTAGGAAGCTTCTGTGACTTTGCCTTGGTTAAGTTGTGCTTACTTCCCCTATACTGTGTATCGTCTTTCCCTTTATCAAAGTTAACAGTTGTCTGCTATCGAGTTAGTGATTTCCCCTCCTCATTCCTCCCCTCCATGTAACCATCAAAGCTTGTTTCTCTCTGTGTGTAAATCTTTTCTTGAGTTTGTATAATAGTGGTCGCATACAATATTTTCCTTTTGTGATTGACTTATTTCACTTAGCATAATGCCCTCCAGATTAATCCATGTTATGAGATGTTTCACAGATTCATCATTGTTCTTTATTATGGCGGTAGCATTCCATTGTGTATATGTACCATAACTTGTTCATGCACTCATCTATTGATGGGCGCTTAGGTTGTTTCCATTTTTTGCTATTGAGAATAATGCTGCAATGAATATGAGTGTGCATATGTCTATTCATGTGACGGCTCTTATTTCTGTAGGATATATTCCTAGGAGAGAGATTGCTGGATCGTATGGTATTCCTATTTCTAGCTTTTTAAGGAGGTACCATATTGTTTTCCGTAGCGGTTGCACCATTTTACGTTCCCACCAGCAACTGACACTGTGTAATCTTTTGCAAAAACCAAAACCAAACAAAAAAATACCCATAAGGTTAAAACCCACATTTTAAAATTCTCCTAATAAATACTTAATGAAATAGTAAGACAGGAGACAGGAAGTGGGGATCTTTATAAAAAGGGGTAGAAAGGAAGAAAGTAACAGTTTTGAGTTCTTATCAATATAATCACACTTAATTCTCATAACTACAAAGTGGGCGTTGTCTCCATTTTACAAACAAGAGAACTGGTTTGGAGTCAACTCTTGACTCAACCACCCACTAGCTTTGCTACCACTGCAGTTACTTCACCTCTCTAAGCTACAGTTTCCTCATCAGTAAAACAGGAGTAACACTATCTACCTTACAGGTACCTCATCGGGTTGTCTTGAGGACTAAATGAGATAATGCATATACATTAAAAGCCTGGAAAAAATGTTAGTTTTATTCTTCTTTCAGAGAGGTTACTAATTTGTCTAGTCACAAATCTAAAAAGCAATACAGCTGGAACGAAAACCAATTATAGGATTAGAATAGATTTTCTAATTCTTAGTCCAGGTTCACCATTACACTACATTTTGGCTATACTTCATTTTGTATCATTTATCTTTCTACTACTATGGCAAACAAGAGTTAAAAAAAAAAAAGTCTCAAATGTTACATATTACCCTCCAAATTTTGAAAAAAGCCAAGTTTCTTCATTCCCAATTTCTAACAGAGGGCTCCAAGTCTTCAATGAAGTATCTCATATTTTAAATTATCTAAGACTCTGCAGTGGTTAAGTGCTCAGCTGCTAACCCAAAAAGGTCAGTGGTCCAAACCCATCACCCCCTCCGTGGGAGAAAGATGTGGCAGTCTGTGTCTTTATGGAAATCCGATGGGGCAGGTCTACTCTGTTCTATAGGGTCGCTATGAGTTGGAATGGACTTGATGGCAATGGGAAGGGATCTACATACTAGTCACTCGAGAGAATACATGTCACTCAAGATAATGCCACAATAACTCTGAAATTCTGAGACTAAACAAGTCATGAACACAAATATTTACTGCAGTTTATTCATAATAATCCTAAACTGGAAACAACCCAGATGTGGAAGGGATAAATACACTGCGGTATATCCACACAATTAAATGCAATTCGGCAATAAAAGGGAATGGACTACTGATACCCGCAACACCATGGGTGAATGTGAAAAGCATTATGCTAAGTGAAGGATGCCAGTCGCTAAAGGGTACTGTATGATTTCATTTACATGGCATTTTGGAAAAGGCAAAACTGTAGGAAAAGAGTTTAGGTCAGTAGTGACAAGAAAGGATTGAGTATAAAGGAGCATGACGGACTTCTGGGGGGGACTGGAAATGCCCCAGATCTTGAATGTTGTGGTACTGATTACACGGCTGTATACATCCGTCAAACCTCATCAAACCGCACATTTAAAAAGGGGTACGTTTTATAGTGTGTGAAATACTCAAATTATACCTCAATAAGGCTGACTTCTAAACATAACAACTGGTAAAATCAACTTATATATTTTTTAAGTAATAAATGCTACCGAAAAACAAAAGAAATGAATGGAATTGGTCAGTAAGCAAAGGGAGACAGTATACTACACTTCGGAAAGAACCTGAGCTTTTCAGTCTGAGGCCTAAACTTGCATCCCGGTGAGCTGGATGATCTTGGGCAGTTAGGTCACCTTTCCAAGCCCCAGTTTTCTTGTCTGTAAAACTGAGATAAAACCTTCTACTTCACAAGGTAGTTGTAATATTAAGTGAGCATTTATGTCACTGTCTGGCACATACTAGGCACTCACAGTGGGCAAAGTAAAATGTTTATAGATGAATTTATGTCGCTTTTGTAAGTCAATAAGAGTAACCTTCATCTATTTATGGAAACCCTGGTGGCGTAGTGGTTAAGTGCTACGGCTGCTAACCAAGAGATCGGCAGTTCAAATCTGCCAGGCGCTCCTTGGAAACTCTACGGGCACTTCTACTCTGTCCTGTACGGTCACTATGAGTCAGAACTGACTCAACAGCAGTGGGTTTGGTTTTGGTTTGGTTCATCTATTTATATCAATTCAATTAATCAACAAATACTTGTTAAACATCTATTATAAGGTATGCTAACATTTTTGCAAATAAGCAATCTGAAAACAGAGAAGTACAAGTCCTCCTGAAACGAACACCATTCTGTATGTGCTATAATTTTGATTGTTTCATAAAAATTGATAGGAACAGCAATCAATAAGCAAATACAATCTGCCTTTCTGCAAAATGATATATTGGCAAGGAATATAAATTTTATCAGCAATAAATGTGAATTAAATAAGATTTAAGCTAAGATTTCCCAGACGTACAATTTTCTAAACAAACAGGAAGGTTACCAGATTGAATTAACTTCAGCACTGTAGGAGCTTTAATTTACCTCCTACTTAAGGCCTTACTGTGTGGTGAGCAAAGGCTATAGATGCTTTCCATTGATTTTTAAATTTGAGGTGAATGCAAATTGCAACACAGAAATTCCATTTACCTAAATAAGAAATGATGCAGTAACAGGGCTGAACAAAAGATTTCGAAGGGCGGCTGAAGAAGACAAAGTATTATAATGCAATGTGCAAAGACCTGGAGATAGACAGCCAAAAGGGAAGAACATATCTGACATTTCTCAAGCTGAAAGGAGTGAAGAAAAAATTCAAGCCTTGAGTTGCAATACTGAAGGATTCTACAGGGAAAATACTGAACGATCCAGCAAGCATCAAAAGAAGATGGAAGGAATACACAGAGGCGCCGTACCGAAAGGAATTGATCAACGTTCATACATCTCAGGAGGTAGCATAGGATCAAGAACGGATGGGTACTGAAGGAAGAAGCCCAAGCTGCACTGAAGGCACTGGCAAAAAATTAAGCTCCAGAAATTGATGGATATCGAGGTATTTCAACAAATGGACGCAACACTGGAAGCGCTCATTTGTCTATGCCAAGAAATTTGGAAGAGAGTTACATGGTGAACCTACTGGAAGAGATCCATCATTTGTGCCCATTCAAAAGAAAGGTGATCCAACGGAATGCGGACATTATCAAACATATTGTCATTAGTATCACATGCAAGTAACATTTTGCTGAAGATAGTTCAAAAATAGCTGCACCAGTACATCAATAGAGAACTGCCAGAAATTCAAGTCAGAGTCAGAACAGGACTTGGAAGGAGGAATATTATTGCTTTTTTTTTTTTTTTTTTATGTCAGATGGGATCTTGGCTGAAAGCGAGAATACCAAAAAGATGTTTACCTGTGTTTTATTGACTAGTCAAAGGCATTCGACTGTGTGGATCACAACAAATTATGGATAACGCTGCAAGTAACGAGAATTCCAGAACACTTAATTGTGCTCCTGTGGAACCCGTACACAGACCAAGAGGCAGTTGTTCAAATAGAACAAGGGGATGCTGCGTGGTTTAAAATCAGGAAAGGTGTGTATCAGGGTTATATCCTTTCACCACACTTACTCAATCTGTATGCTGAGCAACTAATCTGAGAAACTGGACTACGTGAAAAAGAAAGGCGCATCAGGATTGGAGGAAGACTCATTAACAACCTGCGATATGCCAAGAGGGCTTGAAGCACTTTCTGATGAAGATCAAAGACTACAGCCTTCAGTATAGATTACACCCCAACATAAGGAAACAAAAATCCTCACAAACGAACCAATAAGCAACATCATGATGAATGGAGAAAATACTAAAGTTGTCAAGAATTTCATTTTACTTGGATTCACAGTCAACATCCACAGAAGCCGCAGTCAAGAAATCAAACGACTTACTGCATTGGACAAATCTGCTGCAAAAGACCTCTTTAAAGTGTTAAAAAGGAAAGATGTGTCACTCTGAGGACTAAGACGCACCTGACCCAAGCCATGTATTTTCAATCGCCTGATATGCATGTGAAAACTGGACAATAAGGAAAACCAAAGGAAGAATTGATACCTTTGACTTATGGTGTTGACGAAGAATATTGAATATACCACGGGCTGTCAGAAGAATGAACAAATATGCCTTGGAAAAAGTACAGCCAGAATGCTCCTTAGAAGTGAGAATGGCGACACTCCGTCTCACTTACTTCAGACGTGTTATCAGGAGGGACCAGTCCCTGGAGAAGGGCATCATGTTTGGTAAAGCAAAGGGTCAGCGAAAAAGAGAAAGACCCTCAATGAGACGGACTGACGCGGTGGCTGTAACAATGGATTCAAGCGTAACGACGACTGTGAAGGTGGTGCAGGATTGGGCAGTGTTTCGTTCTGTTGTACGCAGGGTTGCGATGAATTAGAACTGACTCGATGGTACCTAACAACAACAATAAATGAGGTGGCAGAAGAAGAAATGAAATTTATCCAAAACTGTATTTCTTAATGTACAGAAATACATTTCCTATACATTTTCAAACATTTTCTAAGGATTAAAACTAAGTTTTTAACAACATTTATAAGCAGTCTAAGCTCTTGGCACCGGGACTATTTACAAAGGTGAGACCTGAATTGCAAATATCTGGCAAACAGAAAATTTTATTGTAGTT
The DNA here is from genome assembly GCF_024166365.1 of Elephas maximus indicus. Taxonomy (NCBI): domain Eukaryota; kingdom Metazoa; phylum Chordata; class Mammalia; order Proboscidea; family Elephantidae; genus Elephas; species Elephas maximus. The sequence goes on along the minus strand of NC_064831.1, from coordinate 59,434,680 downwards.
TTTGTCCCAAATCAAAATCCTTTTCTTCATGTATGTATACACATATCATTTCTCTCTCTCTCTCTCACACACACACACACATATCTTTTCTTCCTGACTACCAGCCTGACCATATAGCTATATGATGCTATTTGTTATTTAAAGGATTTCACATCTCATAAGGTTTAAGTTTCAAAATATGCCAACAGTGATCAAAAAATAAAAAATAAAGACGACACACACAAATCTTCCCTTCTCTACTTTAAGCCTTCCACAAAGCAACTATTCTTATCATGCCCCGTGATACATGTCTGTAATATGGACATGTTTGTCCTAAAATTCCATCTCTAGGAAGCAGAGTACATACATAAAAAAAAAAAAAAAAAGAGGCTTAACATTATATACAGAACCTGAAGACCTGATACCAATGTTTTCTACCTCCTCCCCACCTGTGGTGGAGAGACAGACGGTGTTCAAGTACGTTACCGATGTCTACTTTTTGACTTAAAATTAAACACTTCTAAAAGATTCTTGTTGTGAAATTACACAGCCTGAATGCAGAGATGAAATGAGGGGATTTTATTCATTAAACAAAGAACAGTTTTTTGTTCCAATTTTTTCTTCAGTTCTTTTAGCTTGAGAAATGCCAAGGGTGCTCTTCCCTTCTGTAGGCAATGGATTTACGTTACTATAAGTGTATGTGTGTATATATATATATAAAACATATATATATGTACATATACACATAGGTGTATATATATACCTACACGTAAAACTGAAACCAAAACTATTGCCATCAAGTCGATTCTGACTCATAATGACCCTAGAGGACATAGTAGAACTGCCCCCTAGTGCTTCCAAGGTTGCAAATCTTTACAGAAGCCAACTGCTTCATCTCTCATGCGAAGTGGTTGGTGGGTTCAAACAGCCGACCTTTCGATCAGCAGCCAAGCACTTAACCACTGAGCCACCAGGACTCCTATATAGTACTATATCTACCCACTGCCGTCAAGTTGATTCTGACTCACAGTGACCCCATAGAGCTTCCAAGGCTGTTAATCTCTATGGAAGCAGGCTGCCACATCTTTCTCACGCAGAGCCACTGGTGGTTTCAAACTGCTGAGCTTTCGATTAGCAGTCCAGCACCTTAACCACTGTGCCACCAGGCTCCTTATATAGTACTATACCAAAAACAAACCTGTTGCCCTCGAGTTGATTCTGACTTATGGTGACCCTATAGGACAGAGAAGAACTGCCCCATAGGGTTTCCAAGGAGCGGCTGGGGGATTGAAACTGCTGACCTTTGGTTAGCAGCCAAGCTCTTAACCACTGTGCCACCAGGGCTCCTTATATAGTACTATAAGTACTTAAAATCACCAGCATAGTTGATTTGGGTTGCCCATTCTAAAAAACAAAACAAAACACTGGTTTACTGGTTAAGCACCAGAAATGAACTGTACCTTCATATTGGGTTTACTACTGACATAATTTCTGGCAGAAGAATCACAGACCTGGAAATAATCTTAGCACATTCTAACCACTTCAATTACAGACCAAAAAAAATTGTTTTAGGGATGTTCCGGACCTGCCCAACTTCACATACCCAGCATTGGTACACCGGCACCAGACAGAACCCAGCCCTGCTGATTCCCAAGGCTAGCTTCTTCATTGCAACCAACTAATTGCCTTTGGTAATACATCTGCAACATCAAAATAAATAGGTAGATAAACAGACTCGGGTGTGCCTTTTTATGCCATTCCACTCAGTATTGCAAAATACCTTACCACGGATCATTACAGAGGAAATACTGAACTCCTGGACTTTTCCCTTACCAAATATCAACTAAGATGTAGAGCTTTTTAAACAAAAGGTCTATAGTTTGACTGTTAATATATACTGCAACAATTTCCCATAAAATTTCATATTTAAAATATTATCTACATTTATTGATAGGAGAATTGTAATACTCTGGACATAAATACTAAATAACCATTGACTGGTCTATAGATATATTTATATTAAGTATACAATAAGACCACTAATATAACGAAAATGTTAAGAAAAACCGTTACAACTGACAATTCTACATACAGTAATTAATCCTGACAGCATAACATTACTACAGAATAAAATACCATCACGACAGACCATTTAATCGCTCTGCAAATGGAATTCATTGATCTATCATAAAATGAGTTTATTGACAAAACAGTTTAAAACATTATTTGCAGCTACACAACATTTTATTTCACAAATATTATACTAAGTATCACTTCTAAGAGTTTAATTAAAATTAGACTATTAGTTACTATAAAGCATATTTTTGAGATGAATCCTTCAGGGCTTGAAGCAATGCTGTTGTTAGGTGCTGCTGAGTCAGTTCCAACTCATAGCAACCCTATGAGCAACCCTACAACAGAGCGAGACGCTGCCTAGGCCTGTGCCATCCTCACAATAGTTGCTATGTTTCAGCCAACTGTTGTAGCCACTGTGTCAATCCATCTTGTTGAAGGTGTTCCTCTTTTTCACTGACCCTCTACTTTACCAAGCATGACATCCTTCTCCAGGGAATGGTCCCTTCTGATAATATGTCCAAAGTGAGTAAGATGAAGTCTCGCCATTCTCGCTTCTAAGGAGCATTCTGGCTGTACTTCTTCCAGGACAGATTTGTTCGCTGTTCTGGCAGCCTATGGTATATTCAATATCCTTTGCCAACGCCATTAATTCAAAGGCATCAATTCTTCTTTGGTCTTCCTTATTCATTGTCCAACTTTGGCATGCATATAAGGTGGCTGAAAATACCATGGCTTGGGTCAGGAGCATCTTAGTCCTCAAACTGACATTTTTGCTTTTTAACACTTCAAAGACATCTTTGCAGCAGATTTGTCCAGTGCATTACCTTGTTTGATTTCCTGCCTGCTGCTTCCATGGACATTGACTGTGGATCCAAGTAAAATGAAATCGTTGACAATTTCAGTATTTTCTCCATTTATCATGATGCTTATTGGTCCAGTTGTGAGGATTTTTGCTTTCTTTATGTTGAGGTGTAAGCCATACTGAAGGCTGTAATCTTTGATCTTCATAAGAAAGTGCTTCAAGTCTTCTTGGCTTTCAGCAAGTACGGTTGTGTCATCTGCATATGGCAGGCTGTTAATGAATCTTCCACCAATACCGATGCCGCATTCTTCTTCATATAGTCAAGCTTCTTGGATTATTTGCTCAGCTTATAGATTGAATAAGAATGGTGACGCACACCTTTCCTAATTTTAAACCACATATTATTCTCTTGTTCTGTTTGAACAACTTCCTCTTAGTCTATGTATGGGTTCCACATGAGCACAATTAAGTGTTCTGGAATTCCCATTCTTCGCAATGTTATCCATAATTTGTTATGATCCACACAGTAGAATGCCTTTGCATAGTCAAGAAAACACAGGTAAACAACTTTCTGGAAACCCTGGTAGCATAGCAGTTAAGAGTTCAGCTGCCAACCAAAAGGTCGGCAGTTTGAATCTACCAGGTGCTCCTTGGAAACCTTATGGGGCAGCTCTACTCTGTCCTGTAGGGTTGCTATGAGTTGGAATCCATGGCAATGGGTTTTTGTTTGTTTAAACATCTTTCTGGTATTCTTAGCTTGGCCAAGATCCATCTGACATCAGCAATGATGTCCCTTGTTCCATGTCCTCTTCTGAATCCACTTTGAACTTCGGGCAGTTCCCTGTGTGTGTACTGCTATACCATTATTGAATTTTCTTCAGCAAAATTTTATTTGTGTGTGATATTAATGATATAGTTTGATAATTTCTGCATTCTGTTGGGTCACCTTTCTTTTGAAATAAGCAGTAGTGCAGACATGTAGTATTATTTATGATTTCATAAATGATTTTCAAGGAAACTATTAATTATCACCAATGTCATTAGAAAATCCTTTCTAACACATCAGTTGGAGATTTAATCATGTAATTAGCATTAATGAGTATTATGCTGGTCGTTCTCTCATGTAACATGTTATGTTTTAGGTTTTCAAAAATGAAGCCCCTTAAGGTTGAAGAAATCACTCAAAAAAAAAAAAAAAAAGAGAAAATCTTAGCCTTGTCTAATTATTAATTTCCCTTTATGGGACTTACATATTTAGATCAATTTTCTATAATTTCCATTACTTTCTAATCTTAAAAGGAGCAGTATAGCATAGTGGATGAAAGCATGGACTTTTATTTCCTAAGACTGCCACCACTGGCTGTGTTTCCTTGGGTAAGTTTGCTTTATTTGTAAAATGTGGATAATTTTACACCTTGTAGGCTAACTGTGAGGATCAAATGGAATAACACAGAAAAAAAAGCTCCTGACTTGGAGTTACCAAATACCAGCTGCTCAAAAGAAGTTAAACCCCCGCCTTCCCCTCAGTCCCCAGTTTCAGAAATGCTGATTTCAACACTGGAAGGTAAAACTTATACCGTCAATTGTCATGCATAGACATCTGCTTTGCAGCTGCCATTTATTAGCCTTGGGCTCTAAACCACAGCAACTAAAGCCACAAAGTTCACCTTCCTGTTGTTTTTGTTATTAGATGCCACTGAGTTGATTCTGACTCATAGCCACCCCATGTGATGAAGTAGAACTGCCCCATACAGTTTTTTAGGCTGTAATCTTTAGGCAAGCAGATAGCCAGGTCTCTCTCTTACGGAGGTGAGCTGCTGAGTGGATTTGAACTGCCAACCTTTCAGTTAGCAGCCCATCATTTAACTGCTGTGCCGCCAGGGCTCCTATAAGTAAGGAAGTAGGCTGCCACCAGGAGCACTAGTGGCCCAATGGTTAAGTGCTTGGCTGCTAACCAAAAGGCTGGCAGTTCAACCCACCAGCCGCTCCTTGGAAACCCTATGGGGCAGTTCTATTCTGTCCTATATGGTTGCTATAGGCGAAATCAGCTTGACAGCAACAGGTTTGGTTTTTGGGTTTAGTGGCTCTGCAGGAGAAAAGACGTGCTGGTCTGCTCCTGTAAAACTTTCGGCCTACGAAACCCTATGGGCAGTTGTACTCTGTCTTAGAATCGACTCGACAGCACACAACAGCAACAGGCTGATATCAAGACCTTAAAAAAAACAAACGAATCCACCGTCTTCCCTCTTTTTTCTGTTGTTCAGGAGAAGGGAAGGAGGAAAAAATACATTTATCATATACGTATACATAGTATTTTTCTTCTTTCACAAGGCTGGGAAAACACTGGTTGTCTTATTTATATCTCATTTACAAATAGAGCTTGAGATTGTAAGACAATATAAGTTATGTACAGTGACTAGAGTAGCCATTTTCCAATTTAAAACTTGCCAGTTTGAATTCGAAGGCTGTCATCACCACCATCATAACAACCCTGTGTTTAGCCATTAGTTATATCAGTGTTATAACCACACCGTCAAACAGGACGTTAAAAAAAACATGCTCATTCTAAAAGCAGACGAGAGAAGTCAAATTCCCATTTGTAATCACCTCTAGTGCTAACATTTTCAGAATCTGAATATGCAGATACAATACTGCTTAGGCTGGCTCTCTCCTACTAGGGGACACTTGCTTTGTTAACTAGAATCTGCACCAATGAAACCAATCACACTGCCCAAATGATGTGACAGGAATGCTATTCTTAATACACACTGTATTTTCCCAATTTCAGCACACACTTTATGTGTAAATTCTTAGAAATACTTTGTAAAAAATCAGAAAAGCCTATTTAAACAATATGGTGTCCCTGCACATATTTTAATAGATTTATATATATACATGTATTTACAAAAAAGAAAAAGTAAATACAAGGCTCAAATAAGGTAAAAATCAGTCACCAATTTTTTTTATGCCTATTCCATTCTGATAAAATTAAAGGTAAGCTAAGAATTCAATTAGTTGTTGAATTACAGATTTTTAGCAGTAGTCTTTGAAAGTAGGTGATGAATATTCCATACATTTTTATTAATTCAGCTACCATAGCAACATATGAAATTTTTGTAAAGGTGTTGGTCAGCTTAAATGTTTATATAAAGTGGCCCAAGTTTAAAAACACTCATTTCTAATCTATTTCGCCTAATATTAACTTACTGGTTAGTTGCATATACTGACAGTCATCCCAAGAAAGTATCAGGTTTGTTTGATAGTCAAAGGGAAAAGATCTCACCTAAGACCCTAAAATTTCTTTGTTCTAAAGTAACATTTGTCAACCCAATGCCAACCTCCAGTACTGCCAGTGAGTGGAGTCTTGCATGTCTTTTCAGCCATACATGCTATCTTTGAATAGATTCCTGCAAAGGAATCTGGATTCAGAAAACTATGAAATTATCATCGGAGCATTCAAACACTCAGCTATATAAAACTACACATTCAGTGTCCCATAACAAACACTCATAACCAAAAATCACATGTGAGAATGCATATTTTATTATAAATTGAAAAAGACTCTCTTCACCTGGTTGATTATAAAAGAAGAAAATAAGAGAAAAAAGAGAGCAGCGACCCCTTCACAAACATATATGAATGGCGTATAAAAAGGTACCCAGCATCAGTAGTACCCATTGCCCGTTGCTGTGGAGTCAATTCAAACTCATAGCTACTAAGGGAAATGCAAATTAAAACTACAATGAGATAGCACTACATATACATTATTGTTGTTGTGTGCCATCCACTTGATACTGACTCATAGTGACCCTACAGGGCAGAGTAGAACTGCCCCATAGGGTTTCCTAGGCTGAAATCTTATTGGGAGCAGATTGCCAGGTCTTTTCCCCTGTGGAGCCGCTGATGGGTTCAAACCACCATTTTGATTAGCTGCCAAATTTTTTTTTTTTAAGTATGCTTTAGGTCAAAGTTTACAGCTCAAAAACTTACACACATATTGTTTTGTGACATTGGTTGTAATCCCTGCAAGGTGACAGCACACTCCCCCTTTCCACCCCAGGTCCCCTGTGTCCATTCAACCAGTTCCTGTCCCTTCCTGTCTTCTCATCCTGCCTCCAGACAGGAGATGCCCATTTGGTCTCATGTATCTGATTGAACTAAGAAGCACACTGTTCACGTGTATCATTTTTTGTTTTTACTCCTGTATAATCTTTGTCTGAAGAGTGGGCTTTGGGAATGATTTTAGTTCTGGGTTAACACAGTGTCTGTGGGCCATTCCCTGGGGTTCCTCCAGTCTGTCAGACCATTAAGTCTGGTCTTTTTATGTGAATTTAAGTTCTGCTCCACGCTTTTCTCCTGCTCCATCTGGCACTCTCTGTTGTATTCCCTGACAGGGCAGTCATTGGTGGTAGACGGGCACCATCTAGTTCTTCTGGCCTCAGGCTGGTAGACTCTCTGGTTTTTGTGGACCTTTAGTCTCTCAGGCTATTCCTTGTGTCTTTGGTGTTCTTCATTTCCTTTGCTCCAAGCAGGCTGGGACCAAATGATGTATCTTAGATGGCCACTCACAAGCTTTTAAGCCCCCAGATGACACTCACCAAAGTGGGATGCAGAACATTTTCTTAATAAACTTTGTATGCCAATTGACCTAGATGTCCCCAGGCCCCAGTCCCAGCTACTCTGTCCCTCAAAGTGCTTGGATGTGTTCAGAAAACTTCTTAGCTTTTGCTTTGGTCCACTTGTGCTGACTTCCCCTATACTGTGTGTTGTCCTTCCCTTCACCAAAGATGATCCTTGTCTACTATCTAGTTAGTAGATTTCCCTCCCCTGGCCTCCCCACCCTCAAAACCATCAAAGAATGCTTTCTTCTGTGTTTAAACCTTTTAGCAGCCAAGTTCTTAACCACTGCACCACCAGGGCTCCTTCACCAGTAAATCCACTCCAAGCTATTTATGCAAGTGAAACAAAAACACACACACACGAAAATTTTATATAAGTGTTTGTAGTATCTTTATTCATAATTGTCCCAAAATGGAACCAACCCAGAGGTCCTTCCACAAGTAAATGAATAAACAAACTGTAGTACATAAAATGGAATACTACTCAGCAATAAAAAGGGACAAACTACGATTTATACATCAACATGGATAAATCTTAAATGTCTTTTGCTAAGTGAAAGAAGCCAGATCCCAAAGCCTGCATATTGTACGATTTCTTTCATACAAGATTCTGAAAACGGCAAAACTAAAGGAATGGAAAACAGATCAGTGGTTGCTAGAGTTAAAGGGCGGAGACTAGGGTTGACTACAAACTGTTCCAAACCCAGGATGTCAGGGAAACCCAAGATGGAATGTAAACTGTGACAAATGAATGTAAACTGTATTATAAATGAATGACATAGCAGACTGAAAGGGATATGAAGAAAGACTCTGACTGAGAAACTTAAGATTTTGGCTGGATACTGTGAGACAAAAAGATAAAAAGAACGGTACACAAATATTATACTCTAGTTGGTAAATATGTTCCTCACAGGGATATGGGTTAGCAATTCTGAAACTACTCTATAGGTAACACATAAGTAAATAAATTGTAGGTAACAAGAATCAGGCTTCTCCTTGTCAGAGAAAGAGGTTACAAATAAGCAGAAGAGAAATGCTAGAATGATCCCTGTGGTGCTGGATTGGAGTCAGAGATATGAACTAATATTTTTTTTTCCTTTTTTAAATGTACACACAGACAGCAGATACACAAATAAACATAGATGTGTATGTATATGTGGGTTAGCATACATGCACACATTTCCTAGCTCTGCTTCTAAAAGAGCCTAGAAGCAGTGATACCTCAGTAGCAATGAGCACACCTTACACCCAGTTGTTGGTTTCTGTCATTCTCCAATAAAGTGGACCTGGGTTCCTCGGTGAAGTGCGTGATTCTAGGGCTGGGACAAAGAAAATACAAGATGAGTCTAGAGCATCTTGTTAACCCAGAAAGTGAGGAATTGCTTAAAAAGAAAAAAAAAAAAAGACAGACACAAACCTGAAAGGACTCAATGGCCAAAGTTCGGACAATTTGAGCAACAAAATAAATAATAATAGTACTGGATTACAATCCACAGGATCAGATAGTTACAAGTATACACTTATGTAAATGAAAGACTGAATAAATAAATGGGAGGGAGAAAAGGGGTAACTTTTTTTTTTTTTTTTTACAAAAAACTCTTACAAATGTAGAAGAATGAGCAGAACAGAAAATTACTGTTAGAGAGGCCCAAAGTCCATTAAATGAGGGAAAAGACTTTTTAAACAAATGGTACTGGAAAAACTGGATGTCTATCTGTAAAAAAATGAAACAGGGCCCATACCTCACACCGTACACAAAGACTAATTCAAAATGGATCAAAGACCTAAATATAAAACCAAAAACTAAAAAGATATAGAAGAAAAAATAGGGTCAACGCTAGAGGCCCTAATACACGGCATAAACAGGATACAAACCATAACTAACAATACACAAACACCAGAAGATAAGCTGGATAGCTGGAATCTTCTAAATATTAAACACTTAAGCTCATCAAAAGACTTCACCAAAAGAGTAAAAAGATAGCCTACAGACTGGGAAAAATTTTTGGATATGACAAATCAACAGGTCTAATTTCTAAAATCTATAGGAAAATCCAACACCTTTACAACAAAAAGACAAATAATCCAATTAAAAAATGGGCAAAGGATATGAACATACACTTCACCAAAGAAGACATTAAGGTGGCTAAGAGACACAGGAAGAATGCTTGCGATCACTAGCCATTAGAGAAATGTAAACCAAAACTACAATGAGATATCATCTCAACCCAATATTACCGGATTGAATCAAAAAAGCAGAAAATAACAAATGTGAAGAGGCTCCAGGGGGACTGAAATTCTTATGCACTGCTGGTGGGAATGCAAAATGGTACAACCATTTTGGAAAACGATACGGTGCTTCCTTAAAAAGTTAGAAATACTATACAATCTAGCAATCCCACTCACTCCAAGGAATATATCCTAGAGAAGAGCCGTCACACGAATAGACATACACACATCTGTGTTCACTGCAGCATTTGTTCACAAGAGCAAAAAGACAGGAACAACCTAAGCCCATCAACAGATGAATGGAAAACAAACACACAACGGATACTATGTAACCATAAGCAACAATGATGAATTTGTGAAACATCTCGCAATGGATGAATCTGGAGGGCATTATGCTGAGTGAAGTCAATCATAAAAAGACAAATAACATATGAGACTATTATAAAAACTCATGAAAAGGTTTACGTACAAAAAGAAACAATCTTTGATGGTTATGAGGGATGGGAGGGATGGAGAGGGAAAAACATTAACCAGACAAAAGATAAGTAGCAATTTTGGTGAAGGGTAAGACAGTGCATAATTCTGGGAAAAAGTCAGCACAACTTGACCAAAGCAAGGTCATGGAAGCTTCATAGACACACCCAAACTCCCTGAGGGACCAAATTACTGAGCTGAGGGCTGGGGACCACGGTCGGGGACATCTAGCTCAACTGGCATAACAGTTTTTAAAGAAAATGATCTATATCCTACTTTTGTGAGTAGCGTCTGGGGTCTTAAAAGCTTGTCAGTGCTCATCAATCTAGCTCCAATGGTCCCACCCTCTCCGGAGCAAGGGAGAATGAAGAAAACTAAAGACACAAGAAAAAGATTAGCCCAAAGAACTACTGGGGCACAACTACCACAGCCTCCACTAGACTGAATTCAGCACAAATAGGTGGTGCCTGACTACTACTAACCAAATACTCTGACAGGGATCATAATAGAGGATCCTGGACAGAGCTGGAGAAAAATGTATAACAAAATACTAACTCTCTCTCTCTCACACACCCACACACCCACCAGACTCACTGGTCTGACAAGAGACTGGAGAAACCCTGAGAGTATGGCCCCTGGTACTCTTAACTCAGTGCTGAAGTCACTCCTGAGGTTCACCCTTCAGTCAAAGATTAGACAGGCCCATAAAACAAAACAAGACTCTATGGGCACTCTAGCCTAGGGGTAAGAACGAGAAGGCAGGAGGGGACAGGAAAGCTGGTAACGGGAAACCTAAGGTCAAGAAGGGGAGAGTGTTGACATGTGGTGGGGTTGGCAACCAATGTCACAAAACAATATATGTATTGTTTAATGAGAAACTAATTCGCTCTGTAAACCTTCATCAAAAACACAATCACTTTTTTAAATTACTGCTAGAACACCATAGTAATAATTGCTGCAGGTAAGACCTACCAATAAATGCTAAACATAGTGGCCAAAAACTTAAGGAGGAACAGGATATTTGTGTAGCCTCTAAGTATTCCCGACCAAATATTTATTATTTAAGGGAAAGGTAGTAACTTTACCAGGAGCCCTGGTGGTGCAGTGGTTAAGTGCTTAGCTGCTAACCAAAAGGCGGGCAGTTTGAACCTACCAGCTGCTCCACAGGAGAAAGATGCAGCAGTCTGCTTCAGTAAAGATTTACGGCTTTGAAAATCCCATGGGGCAGTTCCACTCTGTCCTACAGGGTCACTTTGAGTTGGGATCAATTTGAAGGCAATGAGTTTAGTAACTTAACAGGGGAGAAATCTGGCAGACACCATCTTAACCAAGTGATTATGGTGAACATTACCCATGATATCATGTGACATCATGTACACCCTTTGATATCGTACACTGAAAAGGGCAAATCATCTCTGTGGTATTCTTTCCCAAAATTCGTGGACTTCAATCTGATGATGAGGAAAAATCAGGGACGCCCATATTGAATGACATTCTACAAAACATCTCATCAGCAGTATTCTGAAGTGTGAAGGTCACGAAAGACAAGGAAAAACTGAGAAACTGTCAAAGATTGTAAGAGAGTCAGGATATAGGACAACTAAATGTCAATGTAGGGTCCTAGACAGGATCCTGGATAAAAGACGCTAGTGGACAAGTGGGTGAAATTCGAATAAAGTCTATAATTTAGTAAACCAATGCTGATTTGTTAGTTTTGATAATTGGCCCAAGGTTACGTAAGATGTTAACATTAGAGGAAGCTGAATGAAGGATATAAATAAACTCTTCGTACAGTATTCACAACTAGTATATTTAAAATTATTTCAAAATGAAGTTTTTAAAAAAGTAAGCTAAAAAATAAAAGAAACATTATTCCTCTCTTTCAAATGTGTGGATTCCCTTCCTTAATAGCAAATTCCATCAATGACATGGTTTGTTCTCAGAAAGAAATTATTTGGTAGAAAACAAAATGACTGTAGTAAAAAAAAAAAAAAAAGTAGTGTTATTATTTAGAAGTTCTTTAAGAAAATCCCCCAGTGGCCAATTAATGTAAGATATTTTTACATTATCTCCTTTGAGGACAAACCTTGGAGGTTTATTTCCAAATTAGTTTCTTTACTACCTCAAGGCTATACAACGACATCGATCAGGATCTACATAGTAAAAAGTTGAAATTCTCTTTTAGTCTGAACACTTTCAAAGACATTAACAGAGAACATTCTAAAACAAGTCAGCCCGAGCCCTGTCTTAGCCAGCCACATACACTCTGAAAGACAAGGAGCACGTTCCACTTAAGGAAGGAATTCTGGCCATGTTTTCAACACGCATACATCTGATTTCAATGATGCTGTCAAGCCAGCATTGGCTCAGTCTCTAATTTTTAAAATGAAATCTATTCTGTAGACCTAGAAACATCTAACTCAGGTTATATAGAAGAAAAGTATCAAATAAAGTGAAACATAAATTTGGAGAATTAAAAAAAAAAAAGGATGTCTTGAGGTGTAATTTTTGTGGCAGCAAACACTTTAGCAGTACTTTCCTACAGCATCCATGCAGTGCGAGGAATTACTTAATGTGGCCCTTCTAGCCACACAAAATGATTGAGTGGGGCTATGCAAATAAGGTATATGGAACCTGTGATGGTTGGGGTTACGTGTCAACTTGATTCCCAGTATTGTATGGTGGTCCTCCATTTTGTGATCTGATGTAATTATCCTCCATTTTCGCTATGAGTTGGAATCGACTCAATGGCAACAGTTTGGTTTTTATCCTCTATTTTATGGGCTGCAAATCCTAACCTCTATACATTAACAAGGCAGGGATAGTGTAGGGTATATCTTGAGTCACTAGCCTTGCAGGAAGGTGTGACTCCAGTCTCACCCTTAGTCAAGTTATGCCCTTCCCTGGGGTGTGGCCTATATCCAAGGTATACATTTGGGTGCTTTGGCAGGGCTCTCTCTCTGCATCTGGACCCTGCGTCCAGTTTGTCACTATAAGACTTCTGGTTCTTGGGACCTGAGCCAGCAGCCTACCATCTGACCTCTTGATTCTGCCATTAGCCAGCTTATGCAGCCCTGTGGGCTGGTGGCCTATCATCTGATCTGATTGAACAGCTTCTGCAGCCTTGTAAGACAGCAGCCTGTGGTCTCACCTGCAGGGTTAGGTGGAGAGAAGCCTACACCTGACCCACGGATTTGGGACTTGCCAACCTCCACAGTTGCATGAGCCATTTCTTTGATATGGTTCTGCGACAGACACTGCAGTGAATTATGGAACCCAAAGGTGGAAGGAAGAGTACTGAGGGGAGGGGGAGTAGTTATCCTAGAGATGAGGAATAGTACAGCAATTTGGAAAAGTTGGACATTTGGGACATCTTTAACCTTTCCCTCATATATAGGAAGCAGCATTGTGCTGATCTTTATAAAAGAAATTATTCATTTAATCCATAATTTAAAAGGAAGCTCTCACTCATAAGTCTCCATCTATGAATCAAATAGGCACTCTCCAAGCCCAGTGCAGTCTAGACCGTTGCAAAACATACGTAATGCTAAGTTGGCCTCATTAAGGCATTAAACCTGTGAAAATTCCTGTCAATTTTTCTGTACCTTAATTTTATCCAACTTTCATAATTCAAATGTATAAGCACTCTAATTCTAATCTCGTACTGATTTAAATAAAAAAATGCATAAGCAGTTTTTTAAACAATATAAGAAGACTGATTTCTACTACGTATAAAAAAAATAATCTGGAGATAAGATTTTCTGGTACAAACTCTATTATTTTCTCAAACTCTTTGTTTCAAGGGTAACCTCCACCATTTATGCCACCTAAATACATCACATTCAGAAAGTTAATACTAATTGAATGACGTTGAGATGATCTTTCACACATAAAATACGCACTCTTCTCCTTTGAATTCTAGTTCCCAGTCTTCAAAGGATGGTTAATGGCAAGGTCAGGTTGTTACTCAAAAAAAAAAAAAGGCTGACCACTTTAGAATTGACAGGTTTTATATAATATACTCTTTTTTAAACAAGACACTTCTGCCAATTCACTAAGGAATATTCAGAAATAAAAACTTTTCAATTGGGAAATGATAAAATTGGTTAGGAAAGAGATTTTCTTTCAAACTTTTACTCCTTGTTGCCCTTACTAATTCAATCTAACTGGCAGCTTGGTTTTACACTACAAAAAGATGCAAAGTATTTGCTTTTAGATAAATGTCCAGTTTCCCCTTTTTTAAAAAGAAATTTGAAAAAACTTTTAAATTCACTTTATAACAACACAAGCAAACAAAGATACCTCATACAAGTCTATTAGGAAATCCATCTCAGGTTATACATAACATAAAAGAGGCTGTGTTTCAAATCAAATAGTTCCTTATAATAAGATCAAGATTTCCAAACCTACTTTATTTTGTTAAAATTATCTGGCAGGTAGTAGCAAAAAAACTTTTTAAATCAGATTCTGGTTCCTAAAATGTAGAAATTCTTTTACTCAATATTGCTTAGAAATTCTAATTCACATGGTATATTTAAAATATAGGCATTTTTCTCCAGGCAAGAGATTCCTGAGAAGCAACGCAAAAATTTTATAGACTTTCTAGGCATCTGCAAGTTGTTACATGGAACATTAACCATTCAAATGGTGATGGATTCACTAAAACACCTTCTGAGGTCAGAACCTCAGGTTGGACTAGAAAATTAAAACATGTTAATAAAGAAGCACATTAAAATATAAGTTTGAAAATGAATAGTAGCAGTGTAATTAAATTTTATTAAGCAGTCTTATCTTACTCAAATGAAAGAATCTAAACTCTAGTACATCTCTGGTTTCACACTCTAAATGTATTTGAATCAAAACTTCAGTTTCTCGTCAAATTCCTAGAGAAACAAATTAAAAGCCTTTAAGTCAGGTTCCAGTTCCAGAGAAGAAGGAGTAAGTTCATTCCAATTTGTCTCTTCAAGGGAATACAGCTATAAACCCTGGGCAGCGCGTGATCAGCTCCTTGAGGACCCTGGAAAGTGACAGCAGCAGGTGGACTGGGTAAGAGAATCAAAATTGAAAGTACCACTGAAGCAAGCAATGAGTTTAAAGATCTTCCCCCCCGCCCCCCGCCCGGTATCGTCCAGCCTGAACCCGACACAGCCAGGCTTCAGGAGTGGACATTAGCATGGACCGAGGACGCTTCAGGAGAAGCCCTCTAGTTCTGGCTTTTCTTGTTGTCCTTTTTTTCCTCTCTTTTTCTTCTTCACTGTTCTCTCACACCCAGTCCCCTGTGGCAGTCATGGCAGCTGCGGCAGCAGCGGCAAGGAAGGTAGGTAGAAGCTTAAAACTCTGAGGGTGGGGAAACTGCTTTTTTTTTTTTTTCTTTCTCTCTCTTGCTCTCTTTCTGCTGCTTGACCCCAGATATGGGCACATTTGCAGGGAGCGTGCATTAGAAAGGGATAAAGCAAGCCTCAACTTTCTGGTCACAGCTTGGAAAACGGGAAACCCCAGGGAACCAGAAATTACTGAGAGATCACTGAGAAGCAGGAGCTTGGGAGAACAACTTCTCTAAGTTGTTTATGAAGCCCTGGGCTCACTCCCGAGTGGCACATGTGTGACGCTGACACAAGCAAGCAAATACAGACTTTGAGAACTGAACATGGGATAGACTACTATCCAAGTTGCAGACTTGCCACTGCGTGGCACACATATTGTACAGATTCAAACAGCATTGTGAAGTTTTTGACAATTGAAATGGTGCTGTAACCACATTCCACAAATGGCTTGAAATGTGAACCTAACTGGGTCAATAGTTTGCTAATACAAATATATCAACATTTATGGACCCAAAGTCTAATAACATAATATTCAAAATGTTCAGAATACAACCTAAAATTACTTGGCATAGGAGGAAACAAAAAAATCTCAGCTTGCATGGGAAGAGACAATCAACAGATACCAACACCAGGAAAACACTACTGTTGGAATTAAATGACAAAAATATTCAAGGCATTATCATAAAATGCTTCAGCAAGTAACAGCATTCTTGAAATGAATGGGAGGACAGGAAAACTCAGAAAAATGAGAGAATATACAAAGAACTAAATGCAATTTTGGAAATGAAAAAAATCAACAGCCAAAATTTAAAGGCTCACTAGATGAGCTCAATAGTAGGATGGAGATGGCAAGAGAAACAGTAAGTCAACTTTAAATGAACAGACATTATCCAGTCTGAACAAAAAAGATAAAAAGACTGAAGGGGGAAAAAAAAAAAGAGGAGGAGGGAGTCTCAGGTCTAATATTTGTGTCACCAGAACCCCAGCAGGAGACAAAAAGACTGTGGTGTAGATAAAATAATTTTTGAAAAAGTTTTCTAAATTTTGTGGAAAACAAATTCATAGATTCGAGAAGATCAGCAAATCCCCAAACGGAATAAATACAAAGAAATCCATATCCAAACGCATCCTAATAAAAAATTTAGAAAACTGAAGACAAGGAAAAATTTTTTAAAGCAATCAGAAAAAAACAACGACAATGCATCACTCATAGCAGAAAAAGAACTTAAATGATTGAAGATTTCTCTTCAGAAACCATGGAGGCCAGAAGGAAATGGAACATTTTTAAAGTGCTGAAAGAAAAGAACTGTCAACCAAGGAATTCTATACGCAGCAAAAATACCCTCGCAGTATCAAAGGTGAAGTAAAGATATTCTCATGTGAAGGAAAACTAAGAGGATGTGTTGACAGCAGAACTACTTTGAAGGAATTGCTAAGATAGAAATATCATTAATTGTACACAATCTCTTCCAGAAAATGCAGGAGATGGGCCTTTTCCCAACTTATTCTACAAGTCCAGCTCTAAACCCAGAAAAAGACAGTGCAGGTAGTCTCTGACTTATGACAGTGTTCTGTTCCAATGACTCTGTGATAAGCCAGTTCTGACTTAAGTGGAACACTTTTTTTTTTAGTTTTCATTATTACTGCTTTTTATTGTCAGTATCTTTATAAATTCAATCTTTGAACATCAGTAAATTATATACTGCAACAATGTATGTAGTACATGTTCCTGACAATAAAATGTACAACAAAAAAAAGGTTGTAAGTGCTATTCGTTGTAACTTGAATACGTCATAAATTGGGGACTACCTGTACATCCTGGTGGACCTCTCTAGTTTAACCACCAAATCATTGATTCCATTTGCTATGTTGTTATTGTGCTTATTTCCACCTCCATGTACAATTACTAACAATAAGATGTACCAAAAAAAAAGACAGTTGTAAATGTGGTACTTCATAATTCGAATATGTCCTAAGTCAGGGGCTACATGTACAAGAAAACTATAAAACAGTAACTCATATGAACATAGATGCAAAGCTCATTAACAAATTATTACCAAGTCAAATCCAGTTATATCACAAATAATACAATACAACCAAGTGAGTTTTATTTCAAGAATGCAAGATTAGTTTAATATTTGAAAACCAATCAATGTAATCCACCATATTAATAGTCTAAAGAAGAAAAAACCGTGAGCAAATAGGACTAGAAGAAACTTCAAATTGAGAAAGGGCATCTACCAAAAAAAAAAAAAACCCACCTATAGTTGACACCATTCTTAATGGTCAAAGACTGAATGCTTTCCCCTAAGATAGAGAACAAGGCCAGGATGTTCACCCTTACTCCTCCTCTTCAACATTATAATGGAAGTCCTAGCCAGTACAACAAGGCAAGACAAAGAAATAAAGAACATAAAAATTGGTAAGAAAGACATATAACTTTTCCTATTTGTAAACGACACGACCGTCTACACAGAAAATTCTAAGGAACACACACACATACGCATGCACCGAAGAATTGTCCCACCTTTAAGATGATGTAAAGACAAGCTACAGATGGGGAGATAATATCTGCAAATCACATACCCAACCAAAAAACCTGTATCCAAAATATATAAAGAATTCTCAAAATCCAAGAGTAAAAGAAAAAAAATCCAATTTAAAAATAAGTAATAGCACGCTTATCAGAATGGCTAACATCCACAAAACAAGTGCCTCTGAGGATGCAGACCAACAAGAACTCTCCCACTGCTGGTGGAGATCCAAAGCAGAACTGCCACTCCGGAATGCAGTTCGACAGCTCCTGAGAAAGTGAAATACACACTCACCATGAACTCGGCAACTGAACCGCTAGATACTTACCCAAGTGAACTGAAACTTATGTTCCCACAAAAAACCTGCACACAAGTGTTCAGAAAAGTTTTATTCATAATCATCAAAAACTGGAAGCAACCAAGATGTTCTTGTTAACTTCAACAGGTGAATGCAATACTATCCAACAACAACAACAAAAAGGAATATACTATTTGAGTCACACAACGACATGGACAAATCTTAAATGCATTTTGCTAAGTCAAAGAAGCAAGATTCAAAATACTATGTATCATTCCATTCAAAGGACACCCAGATACTGGTTTCTAAAAATAATTCTCCAACACAGGAAACTAGGGCTCCACAGAGAAATGGCTGATACTACGGGTAGAGAAAATACCTGACCAGTACTGCTTAAAATTATCAAAATAATAACCCAGTGTCGTCGAGTCGATTCCGGCTCATAGCGACCCTATAGGACAGAGTAGACCTGCCCCATAGAGTTTCCAAGGAGCGCCTGGCGGATTCGAACTGCCGACACTTTGGTTAGCAGCCATAGCACTTAACCACTACGCCAGCAGGGTTTCCAATCAAAATAATAGTAACAATAAAAACCGTTGCATTCGAGTTGATTCCAACTCATAGTGACCCTACAGGACGGAGTAGAGCTGCTCCATAAGGTTATCAGGAGCTGCTGATGGATTCGAACTGCCTAGGGGCTAGGAGTAGGGGAAGGGTTCAACAACAAAGGGATGGCACATGGGGTTTTTTCTGAGCTAACGGAACTGTTCTGGATCATGACTGTGGTGGTCATTACATGAATCTACACACAAGTTAAAATTCATCAACTGTACACACAAAAAAGGGCAATTTTACTGCATGTTCATATAAAAAGTAAAATTTCTGATACTTAAAAAACCTTTGTCGTTAAGGCTTTTCCAGGATATTTAGGTTTGGATTTTATAGTCTGTAAAAATTATTTTGTTTATTTTGCCTACTGTTAAGGTAGAGCAGGTGACAAACTTCTCTGCTCACTTCCTGACGTGGAGACTCACTGGGGGATCACCAGCCTAAACGTCAGTTCCTCTAGGCAGCGCATCAACCGCAAAGGGGTCTAATCTGCAAACAACCACAACCCCACCGGAGGGAAGAGTAAATCCTGACATCTGCTTAGAGGCGTCATAAAAGACAGAGCTTTCAATAAAGATTTTTTTGTTTGTTTGTTTTTAAATACTGATTTAAACTAGAGAATTGCAGGGAGGGAAAAAATGTGATTAATTCTATTTCAACAGCATAAAAAGCAATCTGAAAATAAAAAAAGGAAAACATAATAATCTGTTCCAATTTTTATTTTCAGGGAAAAAATGAATTGCCTTATTCAAGGAAGTAGGATGAGATAAAGCAAGGATGTAAATCAGACAGCGTAGTATTACAGAAATTACACTCTTCTCCAAGATTCTATTTATCTTACATTAACTAATACAGTGGTACTACAAGCTTCCAGGGAATTATTATTACACTATATATACATGAAGTCACAAAATGTTAAAATCTATACTACAGGAATTAAAGGAAAAAATAAAATAAAAACTAAGTACAAGGCCTGCTATGAACGCCTTTATTATATGATTTAATCTACTCGATTCCTAAATTAATCTTAGTTTTTTTTTTTTAATTATACTCAGCCAGCTATTTTTATTTAAGCTAAATTCAATGATTACTTGTTTTTAAGGATACTGGCATTCTCAGATGTGCTAGTAAATTTTACAACAATTTCACATTGCTATACTTTATTTAAAAGAATCAGAGAGAGAAAAAAATCCAGCCTGTGATTACACTAATTTCCAATGGAAAACAAAGAGCCTCTGTAAGGAACAGCTTTTACCATAAGGGTTTTGTTTCCCGAGTATGACATTCAATTAGAAGTGAAACGGTCTGCTTCAAGAGTTTCGGTTTATTTTCCCCAGAAACACATTTGGAAAAACGTGTGGCTTCCTTCTGGTACCACGGCCTCTCTGACTGAAGCCATTTGTGTGCAGTCCCTGCAACAGTCCACTAAGGTCAGTTTAGTTTTGACACCCATTAAAACTGTGCCTACTGCAAATCTCCATGCTTCCTGCTCCCCAGAATCTGCTCAGGAGACATCCCACTTACAAAGGCTGCTTTAGTGATTCAAATCTGACTTGCAAAGACGCAATGCATTTGTCAAAGTTTTCAGTCAGTCAGTAAATTTCATCTGTCTCTCTGTGGCCTTGCATGTATTTAAGTCAGTCTTGTATTTTACATCCACATAACCACAGGGTGTTTTTTTCCCCTCTCTTTTTAAAAGAATCAAGAAAACCTTGGTCATTTTTTTATTACTGTACCATTTACTGTTTATAATAGCTCACAAACGCTATCTTGACCCAATCTGGAGGCCCTGGCTGGAGGCTGGTCAGTTCCCCTCTGAACAGCTGATTAAGTCCACTCTTTAATTGCCCGCTTATCATGCTCTCACACTCCTGGGCCAACATGTACCAGCCCTAATCTTTCCCGGACCAAGTACCCAACAACTAAGGACAGCCCCCTACTCCCTGGAGCCTGCAGAACTATTCAAAATACCCAATCCCCAGGAAACTCAAGAAGCCTAGCTAACCCTACCCTGTTTGCCATACAAAACCCTCTCCTAAAATGCCAGCGTGTTCCTTCCCCAGCCCCAGGTGCAACCACGCGTGGCCCTGTGTCGTGGCCTGCTGTGTTCTCCCCAGGGAACTATGAGTATAATAAAATCTTTAAAACTTTCATGATCTCTCTTTATCTTGATCTGTGTTTGGTCTTATCACACCTCATCCAAGGTAATGAGTAAAACACTGTTACACTCCCAGCTTTCTTCAAAAGTTTCCATTTAATAAGAACTTTTATATAAGAACTAAAACCAACAGAATACTACACTCTTGTAGACACTGAGACAACAAATAAAAAAGTTTATAGAAATCAACATTATCTAGTAATATTTCAAAGATTAAACCCAAACCAAACCCGTTGCCTTGTAGTCAATTCCGACTCATAGCAACAAAGATTACAGTACATTAAATCACCTACATCTATAAAAGTAGCCATCACCTTCTTTCACTCAAATTAATATTATCCATCTCTATATAAACAAATGAAACTTCCATCCATTATTCCTTAAGTCTTGCAGAAATGAAGTTCTGCATACAGTCTATTTAGGCTATTTATTTAGAGACATAAAAAGACTGATGATGAGATTATCCAAAAATAATGTTAAACTGCCAAAGAATCAGAAAGGAATTTTGGATGGAGAGCTTGGTATGTACTGAAATTAAGGAGGTACTCTAAAACCCCATGTAACATTTACACTTTGTAACCCAAACTTGTGTTACAAGTATATTCAGCCACTTGCTAGCAGTTTTGATAAAAAGCTCTGTGATGGTCAAGTCTGAAATTAGTGCCTGGGTAAATTATCTAAAACTTCAAATACCTATGTTTACTCCAATCCATATTACTGAGATTCCCCGTTGCTGCTTTGGAAAACTACATAACACAGAATTGTAAACTTGACTATCACTGAGAAAACTAAGAATAACTGCCTTTAGGAGGCTTTGAAGAACTGATAAGAATTCTGTGATTTTTCCCATAAAGAATGGACCTAGTTCACCATAGTGGGAGCACAACAGGGAACTGCATATGAAAAAGACAAGCTTAAGGGTAGTAAACAACAGAAAGTAAATCTCTTCTGTGGAAAGCCACGCTGAGACGCTTATTTTAATCTGTGCTGAGTTAGCAATTCTTCACTATCTATTGATGAACACTGACTGGTTTAAAGCAACAGCTGTTTTTTTGTTTTGTTTTATTTTGTTTTTAATTGGGTAAGTGCTTTCAGGCTGTTGAACCCAGGGAGGGAAAGCCAAAGACTGCCAACTTATAAGATGACAGCATTTGTAGAGCTACCTTTAGGCATTCCAGAGTCTTGACTAAGAAAGGTAAAACTGACTGCATGATAATTCCTAAGGCCATTTTATAAATTCCTTAGTGTGTATCTGACTAAGTAGTAAATTATCATGTGAGTCTGGATTGTCAAACTCAAAATTCCTCACTGCTTTTGGAGTAGAAAATAGTAGAAAAGAGATAAGTCAGGTTCTTAACTCAATACAAAGGAAAACAAAGCAAGCCTTTGTTAACAATAACTATCAAGCATCTAGTATAAAAAACACCGTGGGGTGAGGAAAGGGCCAAAAGGGAAAACTAACTCCTGCTTTTTAAGAGCTCACAAATATAAAACACATGAAAGGGTCTTTAATAAAGGAATGTTCAATCTGTTTTCCTTGTTTTTATAAGTATATTATTATATACAGAAGAACACGGACCTTGTCTGTCTTGTTCACCTCGATAGTCCCAGTGCCTAGTACAATGCCTGTTGTTGTTGTTGCTAGGTGCCGTTGAGTCCTTTCTGACTCGTAGCGACCCTATGCACAACAGAATGAAACACTGCCCGGTCCTGAGCCATCCTTACAATCGTCGTTATGCTTGAGCTCATTGTTGCAGCCACTGTGTCAATCCACCTCGTTGAGGGTCTTCCTCTTTTCCGCTGACCCTGTATTTTGCCAAGCGTGATGTCGTTCTTCAGGGACTGATCCCTCCTGACAACATGTCCAAAATATGTAAGACACAGTCTCGCCATCCTTGCTTCTAAGGAGCATTCTGGTTGTACTTCTAAGACAGATCTGTTCGTTCTTTTGGCAGTCCACGGTATATTCAATATTCTTCACCAACACCACAATTCAAAGGCGTCAATTCTTCTTCAGGCTTCCTTATTCATTGTCCAGCTTTCACATGCATATGATGCGATTGAAAATACCATTGCTTGGGTCGGGCGTACCTTAGTCTTCAAGGTAACAACTTTGCTCTTCAATACTTTAAATTAGAGGTCTGTTGCAGCAGATTTGCCCAATGCAATGCGTCTCTTGATTTCCTGACTATTGCTTCCATGGCTGTTGATTGTGGATCCAAGTAAAATGAAATCCTTGACAACTTCAATCTTTTCTCCATTTATCATGATGTTGCTTATTGGTCCAGTCGTGAGGATTTTTGTTTTCTTTATGTTGAGGTGCAATCCATACTGAAGGCTGTGGTCTTTGATCTTCATTAGTAAGTGCTTTAAGTTCTTTTCATAAATATCGCTATCCTAGGCATTAGTGAGCTGAAATGGACTGGTATTGGTCATTTTGAATAGGACAATCATATAGTCTACTATGCTGGGAATGACAACTTGAAGGGGAATGGTGTTGCATTCATCGTCAAAAAAAACATTTCAAGATCTATCCTGAAGTACAACGCTTCAGTGATAGGATAATACCCATACGCCTACAAGGAAGATGAGTTAATACGACTATTATTCAAATTTACGCATCAACCACTAGGGCCAAAGATTAAGAAATACAAGATATTTATCAGCTGCTGCAGTCTGAAATTGATCAAACATGCAATCAAGATGCATTGATAATTACTGGCGATTGGAATGCAAAAATTGGAAACAAAGAAGAAGGATCAGTAGTTGAAAAATATGGCCTTGGTGACAGAAACAATGCCGGAGATCGAATGATAGAATTTTGCAAGACCAACGACTTCTTCATTGCAAATACCTTCTTTCACCAACATAAATGGCGACTATACACATGGACCTCGCCAGATGGAACACACAGAAATCAAATTGACTACTTCTGTGGAAAGAAACGATGGAAAAGCTCAGTATCATCAGTCAGAACAAGGCCAGGGGCTGACCGTGGAACAGACCATCAATTGCTCATATGCATGTTGAAGGTGAAACTGAAGAAAATCAGAGCAAGTCCACAAGAACCAAAATATGACCTTGAGTATATCCCACCTGAATTTAGAGATCATCCGAAGAAAAGATTTGATGCACTGAACACTACTGACCAAAGACCAGACAAATTGTGGAATGACACCAAGGACATCATACATGAAGAAAGCAAGAGGTCACTGAAAAGACAGGAAAGACCAAGACGGATATCACAGGAGACTCTGAAACTTGTACAATGCCTAGCATACAGTAAACAATCAAAAATTATTTGTTGGATAAAGACTTTGAACAACTATGTCAATAGCAACACTTAGTTTCCTTGATGCCACTGACCTTTTGGTTGCAGAATAGTGGCCCTCTAAAGAATTCCATGCCCTGTGAATGTTACCTTTTATGGCAAAAGGGACTTGCAGTTGTGATTAAGGTTAAGGACCCTGATATGGGGACATTACCCTGGATTATCCAGGTGGGCCCAACCTGATCACATGAGTCCTTTAAAGTGGAAGAGGAAGACAGAAGAGTAGGTCAGAGAGATGGGATGGAAGGAGGAGATACTGGAAGTACGAGACATAACCTGTTATTGCTGGCTTTGAAACGGTGGAAAGGGGGCCACGAATCAAAGAATGCAGGTGGCCTCAAAAACTTGGAAATAGCCGTAATCTGAAAGCCAGCAAAGAAATGGGGCTCTCAGTCCTACAACCACAATGAATTGAATTCTGCAAAAACCTGAATGAATAAGAAAACAGGTCTGCCCTTAGAGTCAGGGCTTCCAACTGGTTTATTCTGGCTTGAACCCCCACTGATAATTTGCATTTCTAAAAAGTTTCCTTCTGAGAATTTGCATTTCTAACAAGTTCACAGGAGTTATACATAAGAATCACCTGGGGATCTTGTTAAACTGTAGATTCTGATTTAGTATATCTGGAGCACAAATGCAAATTCTCAGCAGCGGTTTGAACAAGAATGAACTGCTGGAATGAACCAGTTCAAAGCCCTGCCTAGGGAGCCTCCAAGAGGTAACACAGACATGTTGACATCTTGGTTTTAGCCCAGTGAGACCCATGTTGGCCTTCTGACCTATAGAACTGTAAGATAATTTGTATTAATTTGTGATGGCAGCAACAGAGCAATGAAAAGTCTTTATTCCATCTCCCTCACTCTATTCTAGTGACCTTCATACAGAGCCTCATGCCATCTACCTGCCACTATTTCAATAAAAGATCTAAAATTATGAAATGCTTCTATCTCATCACAATCACCTATTTCACATTCCCCACATTCGGCATTATGAAGGAAAAGGCTTATTTAAAATAATCAATATCTTGGAACAAAATGTCATTTACCAATCATGAATTAGTATTTTCTTTTTTTTTTTTTTTTTTTTAGTTAAATGAGTCGGAATCGGCTCGATGGCACTGGGTTGTTGGGTAGTTAAATGTTTGGTGAGCATTATGCTAGAGAGTACATGACAGCAACAGAGAATGGTTATAACCAAAGTGCAATTTCACATTCCTTGCAACACGCAGTAACAAGGACATACACAGAACCATGTTACGAAACAATTCTGTTTGTCAAATTACCGATTAACTTACTTTTAAAGGAAAAGCCTTTTGTTTTTAAATCTGGAACCACTTCTTTGCCTCTTTATAGTTATACACTTCCTCTAAAATATTAAAACAACCACATAAGCAATCTGTTTAACAGTAATGAGAATTTTAGCTAGTTAAAACAACAGCAGAGCATGCCACAACACAGATGGCAGAAGACCTTCTGCGGGCATGATCAGTGTCAAATAACTGTTCTCCAATTTCATGGTTAAGAACAATTTCATCGCAGACTATCTCATTTATGAAATACAAACCAGTGAAAAGATAGCTGTAATAAAAAAGCCTTTGTTCAGCAAAAATCATGGGTATTACTCGATGTAAAGGTTTTTCTTCTCAGATAAAACCTAGTCAAATATGTGATTAAAGAATCAAAATGGATGGAAACCTGCACTACGGACTTCTTCCTAGTTTCAATTCCTTAAAGACACTAATTCCATTTGTAGCAGAAATTCTCAAACTTTACTGCACACTGGCATCACCTGGGGAGGTTTTAAAAATCCCAATACCCAGCTTACACCCCCTACCAAATAAATCAGAGAGTTTGGGATAGGACCAGGCATGCATAATTTTTTAAAAGATCCTGAAGTCATTCCAATATGATTTATTATCAGCAATGTGGTACGGTACAGAGCACTGAATGTGTCACTGACTCTGCTACTAGCCGGCTTAGGGACATCACTGGGAAGTCAGTTTATCATTTGTAAAAAAGATGGGATTGGACAACTTATTTCTGAGATCCAGTCTAGGATGAAATCCCCCAGTTCTCTTCTAGAGTATATTATCTCAATATTTAAATTATGAAAATTAAAAAAAAAAAAAAAGGAATTCACAGCCTGTTAAGAGCTTATTTTTATAAGGAAAAAAATTATTTTATAGAAGGGATCAAATTCAGCAATACTTCAATTGCTCAAATCTTGATATATCATTATGCCTTAGTTATCTAGTGCTGTTATAACAGAACACCACAAATGGATGGCTTTAACAAAGAGAAATTTACTCTTGCACAGTCTAGGAGGCCAGAAGTCCAAATTAAGGGCACTAGTTCCTGGGAAAGGCTTTCTCTCTCTGTTGGCTCTGGGGGAAGGTCCTTCTCACCAATCTCCCCCTGGTCTAGGAGCATCTCAGAGCAGGGACCCTGAGTCCAAAGGACGCGTTCCACTCCCAGCTCTGCTTTCTCGGCAACAGGAGGTCCCTCTGTCTCTCTGCTTGTTTCTCTCTCTCATATCTCAAAAGAGATTGACTCAAGATACAACCTAATGCTATAGATTTGAGTCCTGCCTCACTGACATAACTGCCTGTAATCCTGCCTCATTAGCATCACAGAGGTTAGGATTTACAGCACATAGGAAAATCACATCAGATGACAAAATTGTGGACAATCACACAACACTGGGAATCATGGTGTAGCCAAGTTGACACATATTTTTGGGGGACACAATTCAATCAGTAACACCATCCAAGTCATAAAATGGTATATATGCTGGGAAAGGCTGGAAGCTTGAATTATTGCAAAACGTAGCTTGCTATTACACCATTTCTTGAATTTCTCTTAAATTATTTACAGCATGCATTCTGGCTTTTAAAAATAGCATTCCTAGTTTTCTTTAGATCCGAAATCATTTGAAGTTTTCACTAAGATTAACTCATTTCATAAAAGCAAATCATTAATGAAACCAAGAACACGAGTTGAAAGAATCCCTGAATAACAAGTTACTCTTGTTTGACAGCCTCGAATTAAATCCTTACTCTTGGCCAGCCCTCTTACAAATATATGCTACCAATTATGAAGGAGTCTGAAAAAAGCGAATCCATTCAAAAGTTGAGCATTTTAGAGCATCAGGGTTTGCGCATAGTGGTGACAGACTTCTGAGATGGTCCTCCAACCATCTCCATCTCCTGGTGTTTATGTGCCTGGGTAACCCCACCCTCTCCATGTGGGCCAGACCTAGTGACTTGCTTCTTAAGAAAGGAACATGTCACAAGCAATGGGACGGACTTCTGGTTTCTCGTCTGACCCGTAAAGAGCCTGGAAGTCCTCACGCCTGTCCTGATAAGAAAAGAGCTAAACAAACGGAAAATCAACAACTCTTCTTAGATTCACCAGAGAATTGAGGTCACAAAGCAAACTGCTGCCCCCAAAACAGGAGAGACAGACAGGACACTATAAGGAATCAGAGCTCACAGGGAGTAAAAGGCCAAGAGCAGAGGCTCACACGTGAAGCCATTATCAACAGGAACACTTTAAATGGCAACTGATAAATTGCTGGAGGCTCCAATCACAGGGGGTCATCTACACTTTTGTGAGTTTTACCTGCAGGAGCCCCACCAGGTTCTCAGAGTGAAGATCAGAAAAAATTCCCTCTAGCTTCCAGCATGGGGGAGGGAGGAAGTGCAATAATCATATTGAAATACGCCTAAAGCTCTCTGTTCTTCTTACCGAGCAAGGCCTAACTTCGAGAGAAACTTTTTTTTACCAATGCCTGACATGAGTTTTACC
This sequence comes from Elephas maximus indicus, assembly GCF_024166365.1. Taxonomy (NCBI): domain Eukaryota; kingdom Metazoa; phylum Chordata; class Mammalia; order Proboscidea; family Elephantidae; genus Elephas; species Elephas maximus. Next base: position 59,406,441 of record NC_064831.1, on the reverse strand, counting down.
AAAGCCTAACCGACCTGGGGGAAAGAAGAAGCTCACCTCCAGGCCTTTCTAGCCTTCCTATCTCATCTAAGAAAGGAAAAAAACAAATAAAATACTGCGACACACTTGTGAAGGTTACAGCCCAGGCACATAGTCTCATTAAAAGACTGAGAGCTAATCAAATGACTACAGAATGTTTCCCCCACCCCACAGCTTATCACCACATCAACAGGGCTCCTGTATAATTGCAGGGAATTACAGCTAAAATAACAACTGCAAGCTTAAGATTCTATTTAAGTAGCCTAGGAAAACTCAAAAACTACAGAGGACACAAAAACAAGGACATTAGAGGAAATTTTAGCCTCTGACATCACAGCTATAGCAAATAGTAAACATAGCCAAACAACAAAACTCTCATGCTATATACCTATATACCTCGGTTCATTTTACCTGATACATCATGCCTGGCTTTCAACAAAAAAATTACAAGACATACTGAACACACACACGCTCAGTCTGAAGAGACAAAACATCAGAACCAGATTCACATATAGTAGATATAGTAGAGATTTTGGAACTATCAGATTAAAATCAAACTGAACGAAACCCGTTGCCATGGAGTCGATTCTGATTCATAACGACCCTATAGAACAGAGTAGAATGGCTCCATAAGGTTTCCAATGAGTGCCTGGTGGATTTGAACTGTAGACCTTTTGGTTAGCAGTCAAACTCCTAACCACTACACCACCAGGGTTTCCATTTAAAATGACTATGGTAGATACAGGAGCCCTACTGGTGCCATGGTTAAGCGTTTGGCTGCTAACCAAAGGGTTGGCAGTTCCAACTCACCAGCTGCTCTGCAAGAGGAAGCTGTGGCAGTCTGCGTCTGTAAAGATCTACAGCCTTGGGAACTCTATGGGGCAGTTCTAATCTGTTCCATAGGGTCGCTATGAGTCAGAATTGACTCGATGGCAATGGGCTTGGATTTGTTTTGTCTTGTTTTGTTTATGATAAATATGCTAAGGGATCTAGTGGAAAACATACAAAAGCAGGTAAGTAATGTAAGCAGAGAAAAGAAAACTCTTAAGATTCAAAAAGAAATGCTAAAAACAAAAAACACTGTGACAGAAATAATGTATGCCTTTGATGGGCTTCTCAGTAGCTGGACATAGTCAAGGAAAGTTTTCAGTGAGCCAGAAGATATGCCAAGAGAAACTTTCCAAATTGAAAAGCAAAGAGAAAAGAGAGAATGAAAAAAAGAACAGAATATTCAAGAACTGTGGGACAATTACAAAAGGTATAACATACGCACACTGGGAATACCAGAAAGGAACAAAAGAAATATTTGAAGTAATAATGGCTGAGAACCTTCCAAAATTGTTGACAGGCACCAAAACACATTTCCAGGAAGACCAGAGAATACCAAACAGGATAAATATGAAATAGTGTAAACCTAGGCATATCATATTCAAACAGCAGAAAATCAAAGGCAAAGAAAATCCTGAAAGAAGCCAGAGAAAAAGAACCACATTACCAATAGAGGAACTGGGATAAGGATTATATAAAACTTCTCTTCAAAAACCATGCAAACAAGAAGACAGCAGAGTGAAATACTCAATGGGCTGAAAGGGAAACACACACACACACATACACACACATAAAACCCAGCAACCTAGAATTCTGTATTCAGCAAAATTATCCATCAAAAGTAAATAACAGACTTTTTCGGACAAACAAAAATTGAGAGAATTTGTCACCAGTAGACCTGCCTTGCCACAAATATCAAAAGAAGTTCTTCAGAGAGAAGAAAAATGAAATAGGTCAGAAACGCAAATCTACGCAAGGAAAGGGAGAGTATTAGAGAAGGAATAAATGAAGGTAAAATAAAAACTTGTTTTTCTTATTTTTAAGATATTTGATAAATAAGTTTGCTCAGAATAATAATAGCAATAATGTATCAGGTGATTATAGCTTCTGGGTAAGTGAAATGAATGACAGCAACAAAATAAGTAACAGGAGGAAGGAATTGGGCATACTCAGTTATAAGGCACTACACTATCCATGGAGTAGTACAGTGCTATTTGAAAGTGGACTTAGGTTAGATGTAAACGGATAGCATAAACTCAGGGCAACTACTAAAATATTTTTTAAAGAAATAACAATATGCTAAAAAAGAGGAGAAAATAGAATCACATAAAACACTCAATTAAAACCACGGAAGGCAAAAAAAATGGAAAACAAGCAAACAAAAAAAAAGTAACAAAGAACACGGCAATGAATAGAAAGCAGCTACAAATACGAACGATAGATATTAACCTAACTCTATCAATAATCACTTTAAATGTGAATGACCCAGATTCGCCAATTAAAAGACAGAGACTCTCAGGGTGGATTAAAAAGACAAGACTCGAGGCGGGGCCAAGATGGCGGACTAGGTGGACGCTACCGCGGATCCCTCTTGCAACAAAGACTCGGAAAAACAAGTGAATCGATCACATACATAACAACCTACGAACTCTGAACAACAAGCACAGACTTAGAGACGAAAAACGAACAAATACGGGCAGACAGCGACCGTTTTCAGAACTAGGAGCCAGCGTACCAGGGAGGTGACCTTTGGAGCCCGATCTGGGGCAGAGCCCAGGGGGGCAGACGGCACAGACAAGGGGCCCAGCCCTACCCCCCCGAACCCATCCCAGGAGAGAGTCTAGCTGGTTTGTGCGGGCGGCGTAGCGGCGCAGCCAGAGGGAGAAGCCCCCGGGGAGGCAGTGACTGATTTTGGAGCGGGGAGAGCAGCGTCCCAGCCGGGCAGCCGTCCTGCCGGGAGTTTGGCGGGAAGCGGGCGGGGCGCGAGTGGGGGGGGTCAGCTATATTTCCCTAAAGCGACCCCGGGGCGGGGCCCACACATTCGTGCGGGGGGACGCCCACCCAGTTCGTGCGAGCGGTGCGCTGCACCGGAGGGAGAAGTCCCCGGGAGGAAGTGACTGGTCTCGGAGCGGGGAAAGCAGCGTCCCAGCCGGGGAGCCGTCCCGCTGGGATTTTGGCAAAAGCGGGCAGGGCGTGAGCGCGGGGTCCAATTATATTCTCCTGAATAGACCCTGGGGGTGGGCCCACCCGTTCGTGTGGGAGACGCCCACCCATTTTGCGCGAGCGGTGCCGCGCACCGGAGGGAGAAGTCCCCGGGAGGAAGAGACAGGTCTCGGAGCGGGGAGAGTAGCGTCCCAACCGGGGAGCCGTCCCGCCCGGATTTTGGCGGACGGGGGCGGAGCGTGAACGCGGTGATCAGCTCTATATTCTGTGGTGCTAAACTCCTAGCTCTCTGGTCCCTCCCCCACCCTCCCCAGGCGGCTCCATTAACATCCGAATACCTGGAGCCAGAGGGAGAATTCAGATAGGGATCTGACTGCATTTTTTTTAGCTGATTACCTGGAAAATCTAGTTTCCCAGTGATGGCTCGGAGACAGCAGTCCATATCAAACCACATAAAGAAACAGACCATGACAGCTTCTCCAACCCCCCAAACAAAAGAATCAAAATCTTTCCCAAATGAAGATACAATCCTGGAATTATCAGATACAGAATATAAAAAACTAATTTACAGAATGCTTAAAGATATCACAAATGAAATTAGGATAAATGCAGAAAAAGCAAAGGAACACACTGATAAAACTGTTGAAGAACTGAAAAAGATTATTCAAGAACATAGTGGAAAAATTAATAAGTTGCAAGAATCCACAGAGAGACAGCATGTAGAAATCCAAAAGATTAACAATAAAATTACAGAATTAGACAACGCAATAGAAAGTCAGAGGAGCAGACTCGAGCAATTAGAATGTAGACTGGAACTTCTGGAGGACCAGGGAATCAACACCAACATAGCTGAAAAAAAAAAATCAGATAAAAGAATTAAAAACAATGAAGAAACCCTAAGAATCATGTGGGACTCTATCAAGAAGGATAACTCGCGAGTGATTGGAGTCCCAGAACAGGGAGGGGGGACAGAAAACACAGAGAAAATAGTTGAAGAACTCCTGACACAAAACTTCCCTGACATCATGAAAGACGAAAGGATATCTATCCAAGATGCTCATCGAACCCCATTTAATACTGATCCAAAAAGAAAAACACCAAGACATATTATCATCAAACTTGCCAAAACCAAAGACAAACAGAAAATTTTAAAAGCAGCCAGGGAGAAAAGAAAGGTTTCCTTCAAGGGAGAATCAATAAGAATAAGTTCAGACTACTCAGCAGAAACCATGCAGGCAAGAAGGGAATGGGACGACGTATACAGAGCACTGAACGAGAAAAACTGCCAACCAAGGATCATATATCCAGCAAAACTCCCTCTGAAATATGAAGGAGAAATTAAGATTTTACAGATAAACACAAGTTTAGAGAATTTGCAAAAACTAAACCAACACTGCAAGAAATACTAAAGGAGATTGTTTGGCCTGATGACCAATAATATCAGGTACCAGCACGATACAAGGTCACAAAACAGAACGTCCTGATATCAACGCAACTCAAATAGGGAAAGCACAAAAACAAACAAATTAAGACTAATTCTAAAAAATAAATAAACAAAATAATACACATAACAGGAAATCATGGAAATCAATAGATAAACGATCACAATAATCAAAAAGAGGGACTAAATATAGGAGGTGTTGAACTGCCAGATGGAGAGTGATACAAGGCAATATAGAACGATACAAGTTAGGTTTTTACTTAGAAAAATAGGGGTAAATAATAAGGTAACCACAAAAAGGAATATCAATTCCATAACTCAAGAAAAAAGCCAAGAAAAAAGTAACAACTCAACAAACACAAAGTTAAACATTATGAAAATGAGGATCTCACAAGCTACTAAGAAAAATGTCTCAGCACAAAAAAGCATGTGGAAAAAGGAAATGGCCAACAACACACATGAAAAGGCATCAAAATGACAGCACTAAAAACTTATTTATCTATAATTACGCTGAATGTAAATGGACTAAATGCACCAATAAAGAGACAGAGAGTCACAGACTGGATAAAGAAACACGATCCATCTATATGCTGCCTACAAGAGACACACCTTAGACTTAGAGACACAAACAAACTAAAACTCAAAGGAGGGAAAAAAATATATCAAGCAAACAATAAGCAAAAAAGAAGAGGAGTAGCAATATTAATTTCTGACAAAATAGACTTTAGACTTAAATCCGCCACAAAGGATAAAGAAGGACACTATATAATGATAAAAGAGACAATTGATCAGGAAGACATAACCATATTAAATATTTACGCACCCAATGACAGGGCTGCAAGATACATAAATCCAATTTTAACAGAATTGAAAAGTGAGATAGACACCTCCACATTTATAGTAGGAGACTTCAACACACCACTTTCGGAGAAGGACAGGACATCTAGTAAGAAGCTCAATAGAGACACGGAAGACCTACTTACAACAATCAACCAACTTGACCTCATTGACTTATACAGAACTCTCCACCCAACTGCTGCAAAATATACTTTTTTTTCTAGTGCACATGGAACATTCTCTAGAATAGACCACATATTAGGTCATAAAACAAATCTTTGCAGAATCCAAAACATCGAAATATTACAAAGCATCTTCTCAGACCACAAGGCAATGAAGCTAGAAATCAATAACAGAAAAACTAGGGAAAAGAAATCAAATACTTGGAAAATGAACAATACCCTCCTGAAAAAAGACTAGGTTATAGAAGACAACAAGGAGGGAATAAGGAAATTCTTAGAAAGCAAAGAAAATGAAAATACTTCCTATCAAAACCTCTGGGACACAGCAAAAGCAGTGCTCAGAGGCCAATTTATATCGATAAATGCACACATACAAAAAGAAGAAAGAGCCAGAATCAGAGAACTGTCCCGACAACTTGAACAAATAGAAAGTGAGCAAGAAAAGAACCCATCAGGCACCAGAAGAAAACAAATAATAAAAATTAGAGCTGAACTAAATGAATTAGAGAACGGAAAAACAATTGAAAGAATTAACAAAGCCAAAAGCTGGTTCTTTGAAAAAATTAACAAAATTGATAAACCATTGGCTAGACTGACTAAAGAAAAACAGGAAAGGAAACAAATAACCCGAATAAGAAATGAGAAGGACCACATCACAACAGAGCCAAATGAAATTAAAAGAATCATTTCAGATTACTACGTAAAATTGTACTCTAACAAATTTGAAAACCTAGAAGAAATGGATAAATTCTTGGAACAATACTACCTACCTAAACTAACACATTCAGAAGTAGAACAACTAAATAGACCCATAACAAAAAAAGAGATTGAAACGGTAATCAAAAAACTTCCAACAAAAAAAAGTCCTGGCCCAGACGGCTTCACTGCAGAGTTCTACCAAACCTTCAGAGAAGACTTAACACCATTACTATTGAAGGTATTTCAAAGCATAGAAAAAGACGGAATACTACCCAACTCATTCTATGAAGCTACCATCTCCCTGATACCAAAACCAGGTAAAGACATTACAAAAAAAGAAAATTATAGACCTATATCCCTCATGAACATAGATGCAAAAATCCTCAACAAAATTCTAGTCAATAGAATCCAACAACACATCAAAAAAATAATTCACCCTGATCAAGTGGGATTTATACCAGGTATGCAAGGCTGGTTTAATATCAGAAAAACCATTAATGTAATCCATCACATAAATAAAACAAAAGATAAAAACCACATGATCTTATCAATAGATGCAGAAAAGGCATTTGACAAAGTTCAACACCCATTTATGATAAAAACTCTTACCAAAATAGGAATTGAAGGAAAATTCCTCAACATAATAAAGGGCATCTATGCAAAGCCAACAGCCAATATCACTCTAAATGGAGAGAACCTGAAAGCATTTCCCTTGAGAACGGGAACCAGACAAGGATGCCCTTTATCACTGCCCTTTATCACCGCTCTTATTCAACATTGTACTTGAAGTCCTAGCCAGGGCAATTAGGCTAGACAAAGAAATAAAGGGTATCCAGATTGGTAAGGAGGAAGTAAAGCTATCACTATTTGCAGATGACATGATTGTATACATGGAAAACCCTAAGGAATCCTCCAGAAAACTACTGAAACTAATAGAATAGTTTGGCAGAGTCTCAGGTTATAAAATAAACATACAAAAATCACTTGGATTCCTCTACATCAACAAAAAGAACACCGAAGAGGAAATAACCAAATCAATACCATTCACAGTAGCCCCCAAGAAGATAAAATACTTAGGAATAAATCTTACCAAGGATGTAAAAGACCTATACAAAGAAAACTATAAAACTCTGCTGCAAGAAATTCAAAAGGACATACTTAAGTGGAAAAACATACCCTGCTCATGGATAGGAAGACTTAACATAGTAAAAATGTCTATTCTACCAAAAGCCATCTATACATATAACGCACTTCCAATCCAAATACCAATGTCATACTTTAAGGGGATAGAGAAACAAATCACTAATTTCATATGGAAGGGAAAGAACCCCCGGATAAGCAAAGCATTACTGAAAAAGAAGGAGAAAGTGGGAGGCCTCACTCTACCTGATTTCAGAACCTATTATACAGCTACAGTAGTCAAAACAGCCTGGTACTGGTACAACAACAGGCACGTAGACCAATGGAACAGAATTGAGAACCCAGATATAAATCCATCCACATATGAGCAGCTGACAAAGGACCAGTGTCAGTCAACTGGGGAAAAGATAGTCTTTTTAACAAATGGTGCTGGCATAACTGGATATCCATTTGCAAAAGAATGAAACAGGACCCATACCTCACACCATGCACAAAAACTAACTCCAAGTGGATCAAAGACCTAAACATAAAGACTAAAACGATAAAGATCATGGAAGAAAAAATAGGGACAACCCCAGGAGCCCTAATACAGGGCATAAACAGAATACAAAACATTACCAAAAATGATGAAGAGAAACCAGATAACTGGGAGCTCCTAAAAATCAAACACCTATGCTCATCTAAAGACTTCACCAAAAGAGTAAAAAGACCACCTACAGACTGGGAAAGAATATTCAGCTATGACATCTCAGACCAGCGCCTGATCTCTAAAATCTACATGATTCTGTCAAAACTCAACCACAAAAAGAAAAACAACCCAATCAAGAAGTGGGCAAAGGATATGAACACACATTTCACTAAAAAAGATATTCAGGCAGCCAACAGATACATGAGAAAATGCTCCCGATCATTAGCCATTAGAGAAATGCAAATTAAAACTACGATGAGATTCCATCTCACACCAACTAGACTGGCATTAATCCAAAAAACACAAAATAATAAATGTTGGAGAGGCTGCGGAGAGATTGGAACTCTCATACACTGCTGGTGGGATTGTAAAATGGTACAACCACTTTGGAAATCCATCTGGCGTTATCTTAAACAGTTAGAAATAGAACTACCATACAACCCAGAAATCCCACTCCTCGGAATATACCCTAGAGATACAAGAGCCTTCACACAAACAGATATATGCACACCCATGTTTATTGCAGCTCTGTTTACAATAGCGAAAAGCTGGAAGCAACCAAGATATCCGTCAACGGATGAATGGGTAAATAAATTGTGGTATATTCACACAATGGAATACTACGCATCGATAAAGAACAGTGACGAATCTGTGAAACATTTCATAACATGGAGGAATCTGGAAGGCATTATGCTGAGCGAAATGAGTCAGTTGCAAAAGGACAAATACTGTATAAGACCACTATTATAAGATCTTGAGAAATAGAAAAAACGGAGAAGAACACATACTTTTGTGGTTACAAAGGGGGGAGGGAGGGAGGGAGGGAGAGGGCTTTTTATTGATCAATCTGTAGGTAAGAACTGCTTTGGGTGAAGGGAAAGACAACACTCAATACAAGGAAGGTCAGCCTAATTGGACTGGACTAAAAGCAAAGAGGTTTCCGGAATAAAATGAAAGCTTCAAAGGTCAGCGGAGCAGGGGCTGGGGTCTGGGGAACTTGGTTTGAGGGGACTTCTAAGTCAATGGGCAAAATAATTCTATTATGAAAACATTCTGCATCCCACTTTGAATTGTGGCGCCTGGGGTCCTAAATGCCAACAAGCGGTCATCTAAGATACACCAATTGGTCTCAACCCACTTGGAGCAAAGGCAAAGGAAGAACACCAAGGTCACACGACAACTAAGAACCCAAGAGACAGAAAGGGCCACACGAACCAGGGACCTACATCATCCTGAGACCAGAAGAACTAGTTGGTGCCCGGCCACAATCGATGTCTGCCCTGTCAGGGAGCACAACAGACAACTCCTGAGGGAGCAGGAGACCAATGGGATACAGACCCCAAATTCTCATGAAAAGACCATACCTAATGGTATGACTGCGACTAGAGGAATCCCAGAGACAATGCTCCCCAGAACTTCTGATGGCACAGGACAGGAACCATCCCCGAAGACAAATCATCAGGCATGAAAAGGACTGGTCAGTGGGGGGGAGAGAGATGCCGATGAAGAGTGAGCTAATTAAATCAGGTGGACACTGGAGAGTGTGTTGGCAACTCTTGACTGGAGGGGGGATGGGAAGATAGAGAGAGAGGGAAGATGGCAAAATTGGCACGAAACGAGAGACTGAAAGGGCCGACTCAATAGGGGGAGAGCAAGTGGGAGAAGGGAGTAAGATGTATGTAAACCTACATGTGACAGACTGATTGGAATGGTAAATGTTCACTTGAAGCTTAATAAAAGTTAATTTAAAAATAAATAAATAAATAAAGACAAGTCTCAACCGTATGTTGTCTATAAGAAACCCACCTTAAATAAAGACACGGATAGATCAGAAGTAAAGGAATGGAGAAAGATATACCATGCTAACACTAATTATAAGAAAAATGGAATAACTGTATTAACTTCAGAACAAGGAAAACAATCAGAATAAAAGAAATACTAAAAAAGAATTAGAAGTCAATGAAATTCAAACCAGGAGAACAATACATAAAATAAAAAAAATAAAAGCTGGTTCTGTGAAAAGATCAGCAAAATTGACAAAACTCAACAGTATTATCTATGCTCACTGTCTCCGTATCTCCTCCTCTCATTTTCCCTTGAATTCGCATCAGTCATGCTTTTCCCCCACCTATTTTTTTTTATGTGACAAACTGGAAACCCTGGTGGTGTAGTGGTTAAGCATTATGGCCGCTAACCAAAAGGCTGGCAGTTCAAATCCACTAGGCACTCCATGGAAACTCTATGGGGCAGTTCTACTCTGTCCTATAAGGTTGCTATGAATCGGAATCGACTCGACTGCAATGGTGTTTTTTTTTTTTTTTTAATCTGACAAACTTGGCCTTATTAAGGTCACCAATAACTCCCATAGTATTAAATACAATCATCAATTTTCAGTTTTCATCTTACTTTACATACGAGCAGCAGCTGACAGACAGTAGCTACCTCTTTGAAATATGTGGATCCCAGAACACTCTACTCTCCTGGTTTTCATTTTTCTTACTCTCCTTTGCCAGCTCCTCGTTTCTCTACAGTCCAAATAGAGTGCTCTAGGGCTCAGACCTTGAACCTCTTCTTTCTTCCACATACCTTTACTCCTTAGGTGGTCTCTTCCAGTCCGAAAGCTTCAAATACTATCTATACATTGATAACTCCCAAAATTATTCATAGATAAGACAGGCTGCCTCTCTCTCCATAATTCCTAATACAATCATCTACCTATTCAATATTTTTTTTCGCGGAAATTTAATATTCATTTCTTAACATGTTCAAAACCAAACTCCTGATTAACCCCACCACCACCCCATCCACAAATCTGTTCCTCTCCCACAGTCTGCCCCATTTTAGTAGATGGCATCTCTAAGCTTCCAGTAGCTGAGGACAAAAATCTTGTGTTGGCTCTGCCTCCCCTCTCTCGTATCTCTTATCAGCAAAACTTGTGGCTTTATCTTGAAAACAGAATCCAATCATTTTCACTATCTCCACAGCTACCAAGCTCCCCTGGATTACTGCAATAGTTTCCTAAATGATCTATTCCTGCCCTGAACTCCCCCTCCCCACCAATGGTGATGCTTTAAGGAACAAGTCAGATCAGGTGGTCACTCTGCTCAAAACTCTCCAGTGACCTCCTTTCTCAAATTAAAAGGCCAAGTCCCCAACATGTTCCATCAACTAGCCACCACTATCTCTGTGACCACATCTACTGCTCTCCTCCGGGCTCTCTCCACTTCAGTCTTAGTGGCCTCATTCTTGTTCCTTGAACACACTGTGCACACACTTTCCTTAGGGCCTCTGCATTTGCTATTCCTTAGAAACACACTTCCCTGTAATATCTGTATAGGCTGTTCCTTCAAGTCTTTGTTCAAATGTTAACTTCTTTTTCAGGCCTGTGCTTCCCATGCCTACCAGCACCCCCCACGCCATCCTCTGCTTTATTTTTCTTTACAGTATTCATTGCCATCTGACATACCATATATTTTATCTGTTATTTTTTTTGTCTCCCTCCATTAAAATCTAAGCTCCACAAAGGCAGGAATTTCTGTTTTGTTTACTGTTGTACATTATTATACAACAGTTCCTGTCAATAGTAGACACTATATAAATATTTGTTTAATGAATGAATGAACCGACCAAAGGGATTCTGTCAATATTCTAATACACGGAAGTAATTTGAATAATTTAAGATACCAAAATATTACATTCATATTTCAATCATTGTGATTTACACTCTGACAGATTTATCTCCCTAATTATACTCATACTGGGCTTATATTAAATTTGCATTCAAATACATACTAATTAGGAGAGGAAAAGTAGTTCAGAAGCATCCTAGGCAATAAAGAGTAACCAGATTGATTTAGAAAAAGTATTTTCTATGAATAATCCAAAGTGGAAAATCCACATGCAACATTTCACAGAATCTAACTCCTAAGGATTTGCCAAGTCTACAGCACTGAGTTTTTTTTTTTTTTTTTAGTAGTAGAAAACAAGTAAATATTTCAATTCAATTTTATTTAAAAATAAACTTCTAAGGAGATTTTCTAAATTCTTTCGTAGGTAATTTATAACCTCTAAAAAAAATTTTTATCTTAGAGGTTATAAATTACCTATGATAATGTGTTTTCCATACATTTTCCAATCTATATAATCTTTACCTTTTTCTAAACCATTAGTGATAGAAAATATAAGATACTTATATGAGAAACTAGATTTACAGTTTCCCAAAGAATAGGACTTGATTAAACTGAGATAAACTATTTTTATAAATATCACTTTTACAGTTGTATTTACACAGCGTTTTACAAATTTTCCAAAGTGATTTCAATTCTTCATCTATTATGATCTTGGCATAGAATGAATAGGTAGACAGTCCCCCTCACATACACACGGACATACTTTGCAGATGGAAAAAAACTGATTCTCAAGAAATTAACAGACTTACTGAAGGCCACTAAACTATAAGGGGTTCAACCTGGATGATAACAGTTCTTTTCTACTACACTGTATTACCTCACCCAGTGGTTAAAGAAAGGCACCACTGCATATGTCCACAAACATTTGACTATATAAGCTTCTTCCTTCAGGACTGGGGATGTTCATATTCCAATCCATTTAAGTGTTTACAAATGATACAAATATGCTATTTTTATTTAAAAAAAAAAGGGGGGGGGAGCTCAAGAAGGCAATAAAAACCGAGTCAAGAAAACTGAATATCTAAAGCAATAGTAGCATGAGATTGACAACTGCTTCTCTGCACACAGGGTCAAAGTTTGAAAACCTTTGAACTATCAACCAGATACCTAATACTGCTGCAATTGCCTGAGGATGATATTAACAGAGACCATTTTAAGTAAAACCACTTTTTATTACTGCTAAAACTCATACCTAGATTCCTGTCTCAACAATCTTAGTAAACTGGACTGAAAAATAATACAAATGAATTATTTTTGCCCTTCTTCCCTAAATTCAGATTCAGAGCATATAACTCCACGACTCATATCATCTATCCTTCTTCATGGTCTTCTTCAATATTCTAAGAGGAGCAAAGAGAGAACACCCTAAAGCAATTCAAAATTAGGTCAAGAGCCAAAATAATTTAAAATGAGTACATTTCATGTGAGATTCAAAGCTTTGTTCTTCCCATCATCAGAGCTCAATTACGTGTCTCTGACCCATATTAAAATTCCTCCTAGTAGAACTACAGATTCATTTATGAGGCCAAATCAGGCCTCCTTCAGATTCAAACTGCAAACATGGCCGCAAGGCCAATGGGAAACAGTCCATGTGGAATGAATAGAATCTACCTAGGTGGGGAGAGCCGTTCATTTCTAGGGCCAGGGCAGACAAACCTAAAAACAGGTAAGGCTTTATTACACATGGTTTTGGCTCTGTGGAAGAGTACCTGCTATTTCAGATAATCTTTTCTGCTTTCTTCCTTTTCTCAGCTAATACTGAGGAACTGGAATGTTACAGCAGTCTCTGTTCTAGCTCATTCCACAAAATAGGTGGCTAAAGAGAAATTGGAAACCCTGGTGGTGTAGTGGTTAAGTGCTACAGCTGCTAACCAAAGGGTCGGCAGTTCGAATCCACCAGGCGCTCCTTGGAAACTCTATGGGGCAGTTCTACTCCGTCCTATAGGGTTGCTGAGAGTCGGAATCGACTCAACGGCACTGGGTAAAGAGAAGTTGAAACACCTACAGCACAAAATTTAAGGAGGCACCTGTTCTCAGATAAGTGTAGGGTTGGCACCTAAGAATGAGTACCTCCTTAAATTTTGTACCCTAGGTGAGCCCATTTTCCTCATTCTAGTTCAAGTCCTGATTCACTATTATTATATATAAATATATATTTTCCCCCTTTCATCATAGACATAGGAGATTTTGTGGCTGCAGCAATAAAATACCTGAGCAGAATGTGAAGTCTGAGACCCTGATCACATTCATCATAGCTATCTTCTGAACATAATAAGAGAAGATTAGGAGAGGTGTGACATTTTTGCACATACAAGATGGTTGCCTTAGAAAAAGGAGGAGTTTACAGTATAAAGAGAAAAGTCTGAAGGGTTGAAAAGTTTTCTACTTCTGAGCATGGGAACAAAGAGGGTCTACAGTTATCTTCCTACCTAAACAACTAGGAACTGAGCAAAATATAAGAAGCAACTATTTTCAGACAATGAACAAAAGGCAGCACAAGACTGTAGCCCCAGAGAAAAGGGCAATGAGACAGCTCTACTACCACCCAAGCTTTCAGTCTGGGGGTAATTTCATACAAGGAGGTAATCTGGCACAGGGAAGGCAAACCCCCAAAGAACCCAGCAATATGGCCAAATTGAAAAGATACATACCAGCGTTTGGCGAGACCCAAGATGGCTAGAACGTAGAAGACAGAATATTTAAGATGAGAGAGCTATGCCAAAGAAAGAGATACAGAAAAATGCATAGGGGTCCCATTGGATCTTTGGCTAAATATCAATTTGTACACATGGGGGGTAAAACCCCATGATGCCAGGCAATATCATCTTCTAGGGAAAATTACCAGGAAGCTGTAAAATGAATAATTGTCAGAGCTCACAAATGACCAGGAATTGCTAAAGCTTCCAACCACTCAAAATGGAGAAATCTTGCTGAATACATAGCGCTGTCAATAGTGACTCCAAAAGGGCCATGTCTTAGTTACCCATACCTATTGCCATCAAGTCAATTCCGATACCTGGTGCTCCCACGCATTACAGAGTAGAACTGCCCCCATAGAGCTTTCTTGGCTGTAATCTTAATGGAAGCATATCACCAGGCCTTTCTCCTGCGGTACTGCTGGGTGGATACAAACTGCCAACATTTTCAGGTCAGTAGTCGAGCATAAACTATTTGCACCACCTAGGAACCTCATTTTTTTGTAGTGAGGTTAATCAGTGCTAGAGCAAAGGCTACCCTAGATTTGTCTTGAAACAGCTTAAAAATAAGTCATGAAAGAATTCAACTTATCTGCAAGTAATTTAGTGACTTAGCAGAAATAAGTCCAGCATTCTTTATAAAATAATAAAACAAACTCCAGTAAACAATATAAAACTCACAATAATAAACATCCAATAAAAAAGTATCAGACCTATGAAGAAGCAATAAAATGTGACCCATGAACTAGAAACAGTCAATATTAACAAAACCAAAATGAAAGAGACGATCGAATTAGCAGAGGACATTAAAATAGCTATAATAAATATGTTTGATATGCTCAATGGCATAAAAGAAAACTTGAACATAATGAGGAGGCAAGCAAACATATAAAAAAGAACCAAATGGAACTTCTAAAGATGAAAATATCCGAAATAAAAATATCACTGGATGGAGTTAACAACAGATTAGTCACTACAAAAGAAAAGAGAGTAAATCTGAAGACACAGGAATAAAATTATCCAAAAAAAAAAAAAAAGAGAGAGAAAAATATGTATCTTCAAAAAATGAAGTCTCAGTGACCTGTGGGACAACGTGAAGCAGTCTAACGTACGTAACACTGGGACACGAGAGCAAATAGGTGGGCAATATTGGGGAAAACAATAGCTGCCCTGCGGTTTATTTACATATCCAGATTCAACATGAACATTAACCTAAGGCCTGAATGAATATATTTAATAGTTATTAAGAAGTAAAACTCCTTAACTACATTAATTTCATTCAAACCCAAATATTAAGTTTTGCTCTGCAGAGCTCTCGGCAATAAAATGTGACACCTCCCTTGTTAGTAACAACCAAACTTCACCCAAGTTTCAGAATGAACCTTCAGGGTTGTTCAAAAGAATAATGTTCCCAAAACAGAAAAGAACAGAGTACATATGAGAAAACAGTCAATAACTGAGACAAATAATATATCTATCCTATCATGTATGCCACATAAAGCACTACAGTTTGCCATGCAATCTACTCCAGTCAAAATCAGCTTTAATTAAAAAAAAAAAAAACAGGCAAAATTTTGAGGTAAAAAAATCCTGGGGAATGCTTGAAAATTAGCTACTAGGATACCCTTACTAGAATTAAACATTCACATAGCTGTACTATAAAACTTCCTTTTATTCACCAAGCATCTTATTTCCCTACCTTCTACTGATGTACCTCAGGTACTCAGAATCTAAATTATTCCTTTTTTAGGACTAGAATCTCCCAAATTATTTAAGTTTCCTCCCTTTAACAACCCACCCTACAGTAATTGAGGCAATTTTAAACTGTGTGCTACTCTATACTTTTCAAACGTCACTCAGATCAGTTTATTTAACTTCCACAAAAACCGCCTGGTGTGAAGGTAGGTAGTATCAGTTCCAGCGTGTGGAGAAGAAAGTTGAAGGGCTGAGAGGTTAAGTGATTTGCTTGTGATCACGCACTCTTGAAAGCAGTGGAGCTAGAATTAGAATTAATCATAATCCACTTCACCTTCTACTTTGCCACAATGCTCCAGGCAACTTCTGATGGAAAGGAAACACAAATCAAATCGCTAAAGTCTCCATTAATGGTAGCTAAATTAATTATCTAGAGGTGAAGGAGGCTAACCATTATTGGTTACAAGGAGGTACAGATTCACATTTGTCAACTATTTCAAATCTTTTCACTACTCCAACATTTTTTTCTCTTTTTCAAGAAAAGAATGTTTAATAGTTGCTGCACTACTTTAAAGGAGCCCTGGTGGCACAGTAGTTAAAGCACTCGCCTGCTAACCAAAAGGTCAGCAGTTCAAACCCACCAGCCGCTCTATGGGAGAAAGATGTGGCAGTCTGTTTCCGTAAAGACTACAGCCTGTTTCCTTAAAGATTATGGATTACAGTTTCTGTAAAGATTACAGTCTGTTTCCTTAAAGATTACAGCTCTACTCTGTCCTATAGGGTTCCTATGAGACAGAATCAACATGATGGCAGTGGGTTTTTTGGTGGTACTTTATGTAACAGGGAAACCCTGGTGGTGTAGTGGTTAAGCGCTACAGCTGCTAAACAAAAGGCTGGCAGTTTGAATCAACCAGGCACTCCTTGGAAGCTCTATGGCACAGTTCTACTCTGTCCTATAGGGTCACTATGAGTCAGAATCAACTCGACGGCAACGGGTTTGATTTTTTTGGTTTTATGCAACAGAGAAGGAGCCCTGGTAGCGCAGTGATTAAAGTGCGATCGACTGCTAACCAAAAGGTAGGCAGTTTGAAACCATCAGCAGCTCAGTGGGAGAAAGATGTGGCAGTCTGCTTCCCTAGAGACTTAGCCTTGGAAGCCCTACGGGATCACTATGAATCGGAGTGGACTCAATGGCAGTGGGTGGATTATGTAATAGAAAGCTCTGAACATGGACAATTATGCCAATAAAGTATGACAAAGCGTATTTTGACTCATTACAAAAATATAACAGAAAAAGAATGGATTAATAAGCCTCAAAGTACCAGAACACAATCAAGGGAGCCACTGTAGTAGACACTGTGGTTGTCTTCTCCAATATCCATTCCATAACTCTGAGTGACAGCAACTTGGAGAACTGACTACTACTTAAGGGTGGGCCCATTCTCACTGCCAGAAATTGATTCAGAAATGAAGAGGAATCTTGCCAATGAGATATGAGAAGATGTTTCCTAGTGGTTTCTGGTTAACTTTGTCCTTTCTGTCAGGAGGAAGTCAGATTTTTTCTTCCTTGCAGAACACATGAGTAGCTCCATGTCACTGGCAACAATCGTATAACTAGGAAGAGAATCCTGCCTTGGTATAAAGCCAGTATTTTGAATAGCAGAGTGAAGCAACAAAAAGATTCTTAATCCTTGGTGTCTTCGTTAAGTTACTGGCCAACTAATCCCGAAGTCTACCTTTCTTCTAAACTTTCAGTCATATTAAACTAATAAATTTCCTTATTGTGTAAGGCTGTATGAAATGGGCTCTCTGATACTTAAAACTGAAATAGGCCTAATGATATAGACATTAATGAGATAACACATCTAGCTGACAGACTACAAAAGGTACCTAAGAACCACAATGCCCTCTTGAATTTTTTTTTTTTTAATGCTCAGAACACTGTTTTACCATTAGAAGCAATTCAGATGCAGCATCCTGAAAGAAATGAAACAAATCAGAGAACAAACTTTGAGAAAGAAGTAGACTACTCCTATGCTTCCTTTTTTGGAAATGCTGGTGGCATACTAGTTAAGTGCTACTGCTGCTAACCAAGCGGTGGGCAGTTCAAATCCACCAGGTGCTCCTTGGAAACTCTATGGGGCAGTTCTACTCTGTCTTATAGGCTCGCTATGAGTCGGTATCAACTCAGAGGCAATGGATTTGGTTTGGATTTTATGCTTACTTTTTATAATTAATATTTTTCTCTGATTTGGACACTGCTGAGAGACTTGTGGGGAAGGGCTTGTAAGGGAGGGGAGGTGTCATTATTCTACACTGCATGCCCAGAGCTACAACTAAATTGAGGAAGTGGTTGGGAAGCTGTAACAAAAATCATAATTAACAGTCCAGGATCTGTCCTGGGAAATATTAAGCCATGCCCTACTGATCTCGGTCTTGCGGCTGGCATTTATTTTCAAGAAAATATTCTGGATGCTGAGATAGAGTGAATGCTTATAAATTCTAAGTGATCCAAGGAGGGATAAGGCTACAAAGACATCAGAGAGGGTAAAACTGAAAATTCCAAACTGCACCACCATTTTTGCTCTTCCCCGAATGCCAGTGCCTCCTTTGTCTCTATTAATGGTGTTCTTTCTACTTGGCATGTTCTTCACCAGCTCTACTGGTTAAAATAGTTCGTAATCTAACTGCAACTTGGCTCTCTCTCCCTGACCACAGTTTTCCCTGAAGCTTCTTTCTCAAGTGCTGTGTGTTTTTTCTCCCAACTACTTATACCACTGTGCCTGAAAAGGGGGGTAAGTATCCTCCTTTCTCCTCACTGTCTCTTCCAGACCATTTTCTCATTCATCTCTAAAAACACCCAACTGATGGTCTCTCTTGTCATCAGACTACAACCACTCATTATTTCTCCTTATTGCAGTTATACAGCAAGCCTTCCTCTTCACTCCTTCAAGATTTTAGCTGCTCGCTTTAAAAAACGGAAATTTATTTTCTCAGACTGAAGGAGGCTAGAAGTCTAAATTCAGGGTGCCAACTCTAAGGGAAGGCTTTCACTCTCTGTTGGCTTTGGAGGAAGGGCCTTGTCTCTAGCTTTTGCTTCCTGGTTCCTTGGAGATCTCCATGTCTTGGCATCTATCTTACCCCATCTCTGCTTTCTAGCTTGCTTGTTTAATCTCTTTTGTATCTCAAGAGATTGATTTAAGACATACGCTACACTAATCCTGTCTTATTAACATAGCAAAGACAACCCATTCCCAAATGGAATTATAATCACAGGCATAGAAGTTAGGATTTACAACACAGTATTGGGGGCGGGGGGGGGGCATAATTCAATCAATAATAGGTATTGAACTCCTAAGTTTCCTTTGCTGGTTCTTCATTTCCCTGACCTCTAAACATTGAAGTGATCCAGGTTTCAATCCTTGGACCTCTTCTCTCTACACTTACTCCTTTGTGAATTCATTTGGTCTGATTTCTTTAAAAAACATCTACACATTGATGATTCTCAAATTTAAATCTCTAGCCCATACCTCTCCCCTGAATGTTAGACATTCAGCAGTCTTTTTACTTAGATGCCTAATACATATTTCAAATGTACCTTGTCCCCAAACCAAACTCTCTCTCTCCCCAAACCTTTTCCTCCCATAATTTTCCCCATCACAGCAAATGGGTAACTCTACCCTTCTTGTTGCTCGGGCCAAAAACTTCGTGTCATCCGTGACCTTTCTTTCTTAGCCATACCCTCCTGTCTCTCAACAAATCCTGTTGACTCTACCTTCAAAAATACAAATTGCTTACTGCCTCCACTGCTACCACTTTGGTCCAAGTCACGCCTCTCACCTAGATTACTGACACAGCCTCCTAAGTGGTCTTGCTGCTTCTGACTTTATTCTCCTTCAGTCTTCTCAACACAGCAGCCAAAATAATTCTTTAAAAGGTAACTCCGGTTTTGTCAATCACTATTCTGTTCAAACCCATCCAATATCTTCCTATATCACGTATCACTTAGACTAAAAGCTGAAGTCCTTAAAATGACCTAAACCAGTAATAACCAGTTGCCATCATGTCGATTCTGAATCATGGCAGCCCACTGTGTGTCAGAATAGAGCTATGCTTCACAGGGCTCTCAATGGCTGGTCTTTCAGAAGTAGATCATCTTCCAAGATGCCTCTGGGTAGACTTGAACTGCCATCCTTCAGTTAGAAGCCAAG
Organism: Elephas maximus indicus; assembly: GCF_024166365.1. Taxonomy (NCBI): domain Eukaryota; kingdom Metazoa; phylum Chordata; class Mammalia; order Proboscidea; family Elephantidae; genus Elephas; species Elephas maximus. The sequence goes on along the minus strand of NC_064831.1, from coordinate 59,386,154 downwards.
TGTTTTAACTGTTAACTGTTTGCACCACCCAGGGATACCAAAATGAGCTAAAAGACCCTGCTTAATCTAACAACCTCTCCCCAATTATCTTTCTGGCCTCATCCTCTACTATTCTTCCCTTTACTCCACTCTAATCCTAACAGTCTTCTTTAAATTCCTCAGGCATGTTCGAGCCTTGGGGACTTGGCATTTGCTATTCCCTGGTTGTAGAATGTTTCTTTATTTGCTGCATAGATCATTCCCTGAATGCTTTCAGGTTGTTATTTAAATGCCACCTCTTTAATAGGGTTTCCTGGCCATCTTTTCTAAACTATCTTCCCCTGCTCCGAATCCCCCCTCCCTTGCTTTATTTCTCTATTTATTACTTAGTACCTTTACCTAACAGCACAGGAGTCCCCCGGTGACACAAACGGTTAAGCGCTCAGCTGGCCAGAGTCTACCTGGGGGCGCCTTGGAAGAAAGACCTGATGCTCTGTTTCTAAAAGACCAGCCACTGAAAACCCTGTGGGGCACAGTTCTACTTCGACCCCATGGGGTCAACACAAGTCAGAGTCAACTCAACAGCAACTGTTTTGGTTTTGAACACACTGTATATTTACTGGAAACCCTGGTGGCGTAGTGGCTAAGTGCTACAGCTGCTAACCTAAGGGTCGGCAGTTCAAATCTGCCAGGCGCTCCTTGGAAACTGTATGGGGTAGTTCTACTCTGTCCTGGAGGGTCGCTATGAGTCAGAATCGACTCGACAGCAACGGGTTTACAGGTATATTTACTTATTTATCTTCCTTACTGTCTGTCTCCCCCATCTAAAGTAAGTTCTATGCAGGGAGAGATTTTTATTTGTTTTATTCACTGATGTGTTCCCAGGGCCTAGAGCAGTGCCTGGCACAAAGCAGCCATACACATGTATGTTGAATGAATGAAATCACAGCCCTCCTTCAAGGATGATGCCAAATTATCCTCAGTATCAAGATTATACTGAAAGGACCAAAAGGTCAATAATTACTCTAAAGCAAAGATAAGAAGATAAGGGAAATGGATACAGAACAACCAGAACGCAATTAAAGAGAATGCTGATATACTGTGAAAAATCTAACTAATGTCACCAAACAATCTGTGTAGAAATTGTCAGATGTGAATCCACTTGGCTGTGTAAGCTTTCACTGAACACACAATAAAATATTATTAGGGGGAAAAAAAAGATTATATTGAAAGGGACCACTGAGAAATATTTCTCTCAACTTTTTAATTTTACACAGTTCATCAGTCAGTAGTTGACCAATATAGGATCAGAACTAGACCAATACTATACATACATACCTTTCTGATCACTCTGAATTCTCAGAGCAATAAGCACGTCCCGCCCTTCTGGCATCTGCCAGGCTCTGCTCTGTGTACACGATTGTTTGCCTCTCTGTTGTCTCCCTGTAAGACTATATGCTCTTTAAAGCCAGGGACTCAGTCTTGGGGATTTTAACACCCTGAGGATTTAGCACAGTACTTTCCTTTCAGTAGAATACTTGATGAAATACTTGTTGAAGTAAATATGTGAGAGTCAGGCAAGAAAAGGATGAAAGCCAAATCAAAACAAGTGCTGGAAGGCAAACTATTCCATTCCGGCTATGTCAGCATTGAGTCCCAAGAACCAGAGACAGTGACTGACTGATTTAACAGACCATATTCATACGTAGGTTATATTCCTAAAATCCACAATATGAATTCTTAACCTGAGGTCCACGGATAGGCTTTTGGGGAATCTGTAAATATCTCATTATTATAGAAAAAACTGTGTATATGTACATTTTCCTCCTGAGCCACAACTTGTAAAAGATTCTCAAAGAAGCCTAGGAAGAAATGGATTGTAAGCAAACTTTTTCAGGAAACCACTCTAAAGTTGTGGCTATCGTTTTCTAATAAAGTTGTGGCTATCGTTTTCTAATGTGGTCCTAACTGAACCAGTACTTTTCAAAAATTCAATGAATGAATCTAGAACACACTTTCAATACAATTAAGTTTTTTTAGTTCTTATAATTAAATGACTGATAACAGCATTCCATTTAAAACTAAATTGATTTACAGAAATGGCAGGTTGATTTACCTTGTTTCTAGAATATTAAAATCTCTAAAGCATGCAATTCAATGATATAGAATCATAGTTTAATATCAATACCATATTTTCTACATAACAACAGATATGTCAATATTATGGCATCACAGATGTTAATACTGTTTAGAAAAGGAAGGACAATTATCATCTGCCCTCTGGGGGGCAGAAGTGAAGCAAGGACCGTTGTTTGGTTCACATGTTGTTGCTTGTAGCCTGGCTCACCTTGTTGGCATGAGGCAGCAGCCAGGCCTGCAACTGCTCTTCCTTCCCCTAGATGCTCCTTTGGCTTCTCTGGCCCCTGGCCCCGGTAGATGTGAATATGTAGATCACAGCTTCCACAGGATACCCATACCATCAAGGTCAGAGGTATCAAAAACGGACTCAGGTTTCAGTCCATCTACTGTGAGCTCCAGTTCATGTTTGTAGATTCCCGCTTGTTGTTGCTTTTCCCACTTTATATTCATCTTCTCTTCCAGGATGCCTGCCCTATAGACTTCAAGCTCTTGGGATCACCTTTTCCATTTATGCAAAAAAGACCGTTGGGATTTTGATAGGAATTGCACTGAGTCTCTAGATTGCTTTGCGGAGTGTTGTTATTGTTAAGTGCCCTTACTGGCTCTGTCTCATAGCAAACTTATATGTAACCACAATAAAAGGTTGCCGGGTCTTGTGCCAACCTCACAATCATTGCTATGTTTGAGCCCACTGTTGCAGCCACTGTATCAATCCAATTCAGTGACAGTCTCCCCGTTTTCACTGACCCTCTACTTTACCAAGCATGGTGTCCTCCAGCAATTGGCCCCTCCTGATGACACTGTCTAAAGTAAACAAGACAGTCTCATCATCCTCACTTCTAAGGAGTATTCTCGCTGTACTTTCTCCAAGACTGATGGCAAATATATATGTTCAACACAATTAGCCATCAGGCAAATGCAAATTAAAACCATGATAAGATACCACCACACAATTACTAGAACTAAAAAAAACAGTGATAATACCAAATTGAGGAGGATGCAAAGAAACTGATGTCTCATACATTGTTGACAGGCATATAAAATGGTACAGTTACTCTGGAAAACAGTTTGGTTGTTTCTTTGACCCAGCAATCGCACTCTTAGGCATTTATCCCAGAGAAATGAAAACTGATTTCCATACAAAAACATGTACACAAATGTTCGTGGCAGCTTTATTTGTAATAGCCAGAAATGGAAACAGCCCACATGTCCTTCAATGGGCGAATGACTACACAAACTGTGGCATATCCATAACGTGGCACACCACTCAGCAATGGAGAGGCACTACTGACACCTGGGACAACTTGGACAGATTTCAAGGGAATTATGCTGAGTGAAAAAAGCCAATCTCGAAGGTTACAAACTGTGTGGTTCCATTTATAGAACATTCTGGAAATAACAAAATTATAGAGCTAGAAGAACAGATCAGTCATTGCCAGGGGTTAGGGGGATGGATGTGACTACAAAGGAGCAGCACAAGGGATCTTTATGGTGACAGAACAGCTCTGAATCTTGATGGTGATGGTGATTACACAAATCTACGCACCTGGTAGAACTGCAAAGAATCACACACACACACACAAATGAGTACATGTAAAACTGGTGAAATGTGAATAAGCCTTGTGGATTTTACCAATGCCAATTTCCTGGTTTTTGATAGTTATGTAAGATGTTGCCACTGGGAGAAACTGGGTAAAGGGTGCATGGGACCTCTCTGCACTATTTCTGCAACTTCGTGTGAATCCACGATTGTTTCAGAATAAAAGGTCTTATGCAAGCTTGACTAAAAAAAAAAATTCAAGCAGTACAAAAATGTATATAACTGAACCAAAGTCTTATTTGGATCTCAGACTTTCAATCCCTTACTCCCTCTTCAGAAGCAATTACTGTTCCCTTTCTTAGACATCCTTCTAGAAAAAGTCTCTGCATATAGAAGTATAAAGGTGTTTGTAAACTGTGCACATGTCTGTGTATACACCCCCATACACACACAACTTGTTTTCTTACAACAATGCCAGCATACCACAAACACTGTTCAGCAACTTTTTTTTTTACCCAATAACGCAGCTTAGAGATGAGTTCATGTGTAAGTGCTCCTTTTTTCTTTTTTTTTTAATGGCTCTGTGCCTTCTCGTTGTATGGCTGCACCATCATTTACTTAACTAAAAAAAACCAGTGCCTAGACCCCTGTTAATACTCATTCAGGGCTTTTGGTAATGTAATGAATACTACAATGAACAAAGGTAAATTCTTTAAAATTACTGAGTCAAAAAGTATGAACATTAATCACGTTAATAAGTCAACTTGTCCTCCAGAGAAACTGCCCAAATTTACCTTCCTGCCGACAGTGTATGAGTGACTCTGTGCATCCTTGCCATCACTATGTATAATTGAACGCTTTCATCTTTGCCAATCTGACAAGTAAAAAATGCTCCTGTTGTTTAGATTTCATTTTTATAATAATAATAAAAATAATCAACTCTCATATAGCATGTACTGTGTGACCGGCATTGTGCTAAGGAGTGTCATATACAATGTTAACTCATTTAATTCCCCCGACGATCCCTTGAGGTAGGTATTATTGTAATTATTAGCCCCGTCTTACTGATGAGGAAACTGAAGCACAGGAAGGTGAAGCTAAGCAACCTGACACTTAAGATTACACTGATTTTAAGTGAGAGAACATAAAAACTCAAGCAATGTGGCTCAAGTGGTCTAAATTTTAATATATTAACTTTTTTGTGTAGCTTTCCAGAAATCTTTTCATATGTTTGAAGCCACCTGTACGTCTTTTGGTGTGAGCTGCCTGCTCATGTACTCTGCCCATTTTTCTGTTTGATCTTTTTGTATATTACAGAAAATTAGCCCTTTATCATGTTACTCCCCCCCCAAAAGTTAAACCATAAACTGTTATATGATCTAGCCATTCCACCTCTAAGTATTTACCCCAGAGAAATGAATGTATGTGTATACTCAAAGACTCATACGCTAATGCTTACAGAAGCATTATTTGTAATAGCTCAAAACTGTAAAAACCCAAATGTTTATTAGCATATGAATGATAAATTTTGGTATATCCATATAATGGAATATTACTACTCAGCAATTAAAAGGAATTAGTTATTAATACACGCAACAAGAATGGATCGCAAAATAATTACGCTGAATGAAAGAAGTCAGACAAGAAAACCAGGACATACTGTACGATTCTGTTTATATAAAACTCTAGAAATGCAAGCAATCCGTCCAGGTAAGTAACCAGTAGATTAGCGGTTACTTTGAGATGGAGGGGATGTGGAGGGACATAAGAGAGAGATTACAAAAGGGCATGAGAAAACTCTTTGGGGTGGATATGTTCACTATCATGATTGTGGTAATGGTTTCACAGGTATACACATAGTGAAAACTTACTAAACTGTATACTTTAAACAGGTACAGCTTATTGTATGCCAATTATATCTCAATGACGCTGTTTAAAAAAAGACTCAATTTATTGCATCATAGTATTGTACAACTGCTTTAGCAATCATCATAAATGGTGGTGACTCGTGTTTGACCTTATTTATATTTATCATGAAGAGCACAGGCAAACGTGAAATATCATTACCAATTCTGCTTTGAAACAAATATTTCCCACTTCTTCTCTTTCAAAGTTCTGGTTCAATTTAACAGAGTATCCTGATGCTAAGCTGAGCCTGAAAAACCAATCAAAACAACTTCACAGTTTGGTAGATATTGTATAATCAAAATAATATAGAGAAATAAATTTAATTCAGAGGCTGAGAGGATACAACCATCATCTATTACTCGATTTTCAAACTCTTGTGTACATCAAAATGGCCTCATTCGTTCACTTATTCCACTAAGATACACTTGGAACCTGCTATGTACCAGGCACTTTCAAATGCTAGGGATAAAATGGCATGCAATATCTCACCTATATTAAAACCTTATTTCACACACACACACACACAAGAATGGTAAGCAGTATAACTCTATGAAAACAAAGGCAATTTGACAGTCTATTCTCAATGTCACTGACTGGCTATGTAAGTTAAAGTCACAAATCTGTTCTTACTGTTATACCAAAATATTATTTTTATTTGTATTCTATGTGGACATGTCATATATATATATATATATATTTAAATGGTTCCACTGAAAACTACTGGACACATAAGTATTTAAAGTCTCTTTAGGCCGTAAAATATGGTAATGAAAATATAATTGCATCCTATGCCAAATAAAAAGTGACCATGAATTATCCAGCCTGCATTAGAACAATTATTTGAAATGTAGCATTAGTATGTAATGGATATTTAGCTTCTAAAAACAAGCAGAGGAACACAATACTACATGACTCTTTGCACAACACAAGATTTCCCAGCCAGAGATCCACTCTTCCAGCTGTCCCTTGATGCTGTGCTATTCAAAGGCCCTAAGGTTATGCTCAATAAATTCACACGTTTCCTAAGTGTCTTGAGTTTTTTTTTTTTTAAGTAAAATAGTAACTGAAAAATAACAATTTATTCTGGAGAGTGGCCCCCAGATGGAGAAACAGTGGAAGGCTGTCATCAAAGGGGAGGTCATTACTTTCAATCAAGAATGTAAACAGATCTTTGACATGGGCCCATGCTGCCCTGGGGTAAAAGCCAATCAGAGCAAACTATGACCATGCTGGCTCAATTTTAAAAAGTGCTAAGTCTGGAACACCAATGGATATGACAAAGATTTTAATGGAAAACAGAGAACAAAAACATAAAGCTAATGATTATAAGGTAATTTAATCTATAGCTCAGACATTGCCACTGCCATATTTCCGAATAAACATTTTAAAATGTATTCTCTTTTTTTCATTAACCATTTTTATATTCATATCAACATGACAAAGTAAAAAGCACACCACTGGCACTTTTCAGCTTACTGGAACACATCTTCTAATTTTCCTTTGTTTCTCATGAGAAATTTCATTTTGAAAGAAGTATTTCTAAATTGCCTGCCACTTTTGAGGACTAATTACAAAGAAACTGGTATTTGCATAGAAAAAGAACTTGAGAGAAACTCCAAAATTTGGCGGATGATTAGAATATCAGAATGAGTAAAAACTTTTTCTTTCTTCTTATTTTTCAGGTTTTAAATGGATGTATTGCTATTATTTATAAATTTCATAGTACATTGGAAAAGTAAAAAAAAAATTTATATACTGGAGATAAAAGTAGAAAGTAAACATGAAAAGTTGTGCACGGACTTTGCATTTCTGCTACTGTTTCAATATTAGGTGAAATTCAAACAATCTCTAAGTTTCTGAATTTTAATTTCATTCAATAGTTTCGAAGTCCCAGTCAAGAGGAACTCAAGGAGCTTATAATCCTATTAAAAAAAAAAAAAAACCTTACATATGCAACACAATTACAAAACAATTCACAACAGTGTATGTGTATGCACATAACACACAGAGAATGCTAATAAAATACCAAGTCATCAGAAAAGGAAGAAAAATACCAGTGTTGACTGGAGGTACCTGATATAACTTTAACGGTCTGGAAGAAAGTCCTGAAGATTAGAATTTAAAAAAAAAAAATAGAATTTAGATGGGCATAAAGAAAGGGAGGTAAACCCTGGTGGCTCACTGGTTAAGTGCTACAGCTGCCAACCAAAGGGTTGGCAGTTCGAATCTGCCAGGCGCTCCTTGGAAACTCTATGGGGCCGTTCTACTCTGTCCTATAGGGTTGCTATGAGTCAGAATCGACTCGAGGGCACTGGGTTTGGTTTTTGGTAAAGAAAGGGAGGAGGTATTCTTAGGATGAAAAACATGAACAACACAAAGGTAGAAAAAGCACTGGGTTTGTTCAAGGGACAGTGAATAAAATAGTTTACTGTTTCATTTTAGACTTAAATAACTGAATCATTTAGAAGTTAATAACATTTGATTTTAGTTCCTGATACTAACACTTTTTTTTTTTTAGAAATGTGAAAGGGATAAACACAACGTAAATATTTGAATTTAATGATACTTATGCCATCATATTTAAGAGCAACTTCATAAGTCTGTGACATTTCTATAAGCTGTCTTGATTAAAATCTGTTTCCTTTGGAAATTATAAACTTAAAAAAAAAAAATCCTCTAGTAAAATTAGTTCCACATCCTAATGTTGGTTATTTCAGAGGTTGCTAATCAAGAAAGTACAGTTTTCCCTACCATTTGATGCTACACAAGGCCTTAGGTGTTGAGAATAAGTGATGTGCCCAAGAGAAAGTTTTGCCATGGGAAATTATATCCGATGAAGAAATAAATAAAGCTTGGAGTTAAAGAAAAAAAGTCCATACAGGATAGCTTGATTAAACTCTACTCAATGCATACTTTAACGCCTCCGTGAGAGAACCTCCACTCCATTTTCATTTAGCTGTAATTATTAGAAAGGTTTTCTTCATTAGGAACCAACATTTCCCTTCCTCTAGCTTTCATTCATTGTTCCTAGTTCAATTCTCTGGGGATGTGAAAGGTATGTTTCATCCTTCTTCCACAAGCCATCTATTCACAGAATCACAGATTTGAGTCAGGAAGAACATTAAAGATCAGCCAATTACCCAATTTGAAAAGAAGTCATCTTCTTTCTTCCAGGCTGAACAACCTCAAATATTTCAATTACTTTGCAAGTATCTGTTTCAAGAGGCTGTTTCATTCTGATTACTCTCCTCTGGATACACTGTTTATCAACTTCCTCCTTAAAATGTGGCAAACAGAACTGAAAACACTAGGCCAGATGCAGACTAGAAAAGGATAATCAAGTGTGTCTGACATGCTTCAATACAATGTAACTTAAGTAGACGGTAGCCTTTTGAGGAAGTTACAATAAACTACTGACTCAAGAATTTCACACAAATAAGGAGATATATAAACATCCAGGCATACATCTCTCTCTTTTTTTGAACACGAACTGCTGTTTTAAAGGAGCCCTGGTGGTGCAATGGTTAAAGTGCTCAGCTGCTAACCAAAAAGTTGGTAGTTCAAACCTACCAGCCCCAGAAAAAGATGTGGCAGTCTACTTCCATAAAGATTTACGGTCTTGGAAACCCTATGGGGCAGTTCTACTGTGTCCTATGGTGTCATCACGGGCAGGAATCTACTCGACGGAAATGAGTTTTTACTGCTGTTACCGGTCTCCACGCTCTCCAAGTCTTCTACCCTGTATGTGTGCAGACTTTTAAAAATTCAATTATAAGACTCTGTCCTATCAAATATCTACATACAAAATGTTGTTGTTGTTGGCTGCCATTGAGTTGGCTGCCACTGACCAGTGCATAATGGAACAAAACACTGTCAGGTCTGTGCCTTTCTTTCTACTTCATCTTAGTTTGTATGATACACCAAATACAAAATATGTTATTGCTAAGGAATATTTTCTTAGATACAGCCTATTGTGTTGATTATTAAAAACAAGGAAAGTGAGGCGAAGACCCTGATTCTGCTATATATCACACTCGTTCCCTCTCAGGATGCTGAGAGCGACTGAACAGGACATGGGGAAAGGTCTGGTCGGGAGGCACACCAAAGAGTGTACCACAACTGAATTTTAACATCAGCCCAGTAATCATCAGTCTTAGGGTATGACCTTTTAATCAATTACAATCCCACCTACCTGAGTAATTATTCAGATCACATTTATCTTGTCTACAAAGATAACATAAAAGGCTGTCAAATACTATCTGTAACACCTTGAGGGTCCCTTTCTTTATGTGTAAAACAAGGACTAAATTAGACAATCTATATAAAGCATTTAATCCAGTGCCCAGCACATAATTAAAAATGTACTAGATGTAACTATAATTCTACATATACTATGACCACAGTATCCCCTCATGCACCTACCAGCTTAGAGAGAGAGAACTGCTACCGTGTCAGCTCCAACTCCTGGCAACCTATGTTCAACCGAACAAAATGTTGCCCAAACGTGAGTCATCCTCACGATGGCCGGCATGTTTGAGTCCATCGTTGTGGCTATTGTACCATTCTACCTCACTGAGGGTCTCCCTCGCCTTTACTGACCCTCTACCTCACCAAATATGAAGTTCTGCTTCAGCAATTGATCCTTCCTAATGACATGACATGTCGCTATGAGTCGGAATCAACTCAACAGCAGGTTTTGGGGGTTTTTTTTGTTCGTTTTTTAGGTTAATGACATGTACTAAGCAAGAGAGCCGGATGATGGCCTGTTGTGATCCATAAGGTTTTCATTGGTTAATTTTTAGCAGCAGATTGCCAGGCCTTTCTTAGTCTGGAAGCTCCACTGAAACCTGTCCACCAAGGGTCGCCCTGCTAGTAGTTGAAATACTGGTGGCATAGCTTCCCGTAATACAGCAACATGTAAGTCACTACAGTTTGACAAACTGACAGGCAGGTGGTAAACTATCAGTTTACCTACCCTATAAAAAAATGAAGTGAGGCTAGTGTGGTAGGCTTGTTCTTTGTGTTTGCATGCTGGCTCCTAGTGATCAGTGCCTTCTTCTTTTAAGTACTAATAATGCATATGTTCAACAATCTACTTGAGAATTTCATTAGGAATGATGCCAAAGTCACCTGTATATTATTATTATCTGAAACCTTTACTTATTTGCCGACACTGTATATACTTTAGCAGCTAAAACACTCTTTTATACATAGTTGCCATCAAGTTGATTCCCACTCATGGTGACCCCATGTGTGCAGAGAGCTACTCCACATGGTTATCAAGGCCATGACCTTTCGAAAGCGGATTGCCAAGCCTGTCTTCTGAGGTACCTCTGGGTGGGTTCAAACCGCCAACCTTTCAGATAATAGTTGAGCACTTAACCGTGTGTGCCACCACCAATGAAATCAATTTTCTGAATGTCTACTATACTTGTAATGAATTTTTAAAAATCAGAATGAATTTCTTACTTTTGATAAATGTATTATGATTACATAAGATGTTAACATTAGGGGAAGCTGGGTGAAGGGTACATGGAATTAGTATCTTTGTAATTCTTCCGTAAATATAAAATTATTTCAGAATTAAACATTAAAAAAGAAACCAGGATGATCTTTTCTCACCTCTGACAAACTCTTGCTTTAAAGTCCCCAAGTATTACCAACCATTATCAGGTGTAAATACTTTCAGCAGCCTTTACAGTCTCATAATTTACCTGGAACATGAGGCATGAATTCGAGCAAACAGGAACTCTTAAAAAACACTATTTATCTGGGCCACACAAAGAATTAGTATTCAGTAAACAATAAAAAATATCCATCCCAAATTTTATTAAGGGCCTTAAATAAATCTACCCCAAAAGTAAATATCTTTTCCCTAAAGCATTAAATCTCTGCAAAATCCAATTAAAACCTCTGATACTCACTGCTCAAGTCACTTATTTAGCAGTGGCATTCAAATCTAAGCTCAAATAGATCTTTGATGTATGGGACAAATTACCACTATACTATTCAAATAAACTTTTTAAAAATATATTTTAGGTACAATATTTTTTAAATGCTTATATTGTGGTTGACTGCTTCTATATTAGGTAAATAAGAGTTTAGGAAAATGATTTTTACTTGCAATTACGCAAGCTCAAACTTTCACTGTGAAGCAACAAAGTCATGAAAGTTCTTCTAAAACTGTAAATGTTGAGCAGAAAAATCTTAAAATCCCTAAGAATAAAGTATCTTTCCCCTAACTAGCTTTTGTACTTTTGTACTGAAAGAGTTCCTTTCAGGTATCAGCTGTCTAATTTTAAAAAGCTTGGCTTGCCTTTTGGAACACAGAAGTGCTACTGTCAAAGAATCGATCCAATAATAAAAAGAGCTAAGGCCACTTGTCTTATAGAAAATTACTGCCAAATGCTGCCAGACCCTGCTTTTCTTCCTTCTGGGCCAGTAGCCAAACACAAATCATTTTTAGACCCTTTCTAATTTTTAGTACACAATATAATATAGAATACTACATCTGAACCAGACAGTATTTTAGTAAATGTTTCTCCACAATTCATCATTAGATGAACTAGTATATACAGACACATGTGTTCACACCCATATGCACACAACACATATATATTAGGCATACACTCATTTATTTATATATGTATGTATGCATGATCTACAGTATCTCTGGAAATATACACAAGGAACTGGTGACAGTGGTTGCCTCTAAGGCAACCAGGTGGCTGGCATGGCGGGCTGGGCAAGGAGGAGTATTTATTTTTCACTAAATGTCTGTTTGAGTCTTTGAATTTAATATGTGTTTTTGTAATACCTATTCCAAAAAATTTATTGATTGATTGAAAAAAAAAACAATAATATTATTTCTACTTGAAGTATCTTTTACCTTACATGACAACACATGAGGTGTTCTTTTAAAAAATCTTTTTATAATAAGTATTTTGGAGCCCTGGTGGCACCGTGGTTAAGTGCTTGGCTGCTAGCCAAAATGTCAGCAGTCTGAATCCACCAACCGCTCCTTGGAAACTCTTTGAAACAGCTCTACTCTGTCCTATAGGGTCGCTAAGAGTCGGAATCGGCTTGATGGCAATGGGCTTTTTGGTTTTATACGTATTTTAACATTTAAAAACTGAATATCATTTTTATAACAATTTATAATGCTCTATTTCACTTATAAGCAAAGAAACACAAATTAAAGTAAGACTATTTTTTCTTATCAAACTAGAAAAGGGTTTTGAAACTAACATTCAATATTGGCAAATAAATTGGCATAGTCTTTACAGAAAGCAATATGGCAATATACAATATTTTAAAGGTCTTGCCTTTAGACTGAACATTTTTTATTCTAAGCCTAAAAAATAATTAAGTATGCAGAAATAGATTTACGCATAAAGGTTCTCATCAGTTATTGGCACAGAAAAAAATGTTCAGTAATAGGAAATCATATCATTATACATCCATTCGAAAGAATATTATGCAGCTATTAAAAATTACGTTTTGAAAAATATTTCAACAAAGGAGGAAAATCTTCATGATATAATGCTTGGTATGGGGATGGAGAGTATACAAATGAATAAGTATTCTCATGTGGGAGAAGGAATGTATACCACAATGTTAATAGAGGTATAACTGGGTTGAGGCATTAAAAAAAAACAAAAATCTGCTGCCTTAGAGTTTTTTGTTTTTTGTTTTTTAGAGTCAATTCTGACTCATAGCGACCCTATAGGACAGAGTAGAACTGCCCTATAGAGTTTCCAAGGAGCATCTGGCGGATTAGAACTGCCTACCCTTTGGTTAGCAGCCGTAGCACTTAACCACTATGCCACCAAGGTTCTGGTTGAGGCATTAGATTTTTATTTTCTGAAATTTTCCAAGTTTTTAAAATGAGTTTCTAGAGCTTATAAAACCAGTGTGAAAAATACAAGATACACACACACACCACACAGAGCCCTGGCAGCGCAGTGGTTAAGGGCTTGGCTGCTCACCAAAAGGTTGGTAGACCGAATCCACCAGCCTCTCCTTGGAGCAGCTCTATCCTGTTCTATAGGGTCACTGAGTCAGAATAAACTTGATGGCAACGGGCAACAGGTTTGGTCTTTTGTTTTATATATATAAACATACACATACATAGTTGTTAGTTGCTGTTGAGTTGATCCTGACTCCTGTCTTACAGAGAAGAACTGCTCCATAGGGTTTTCTTGGCTATAATCTTAACAGAAGCAGATTGCCAGGCCTTTTCTTCTGCAGTATATCACTGGATGGGTTTGAACTGCCAATCTTTAGATTAGTAGTCAAGTGCAAACGGTTTTTTTAAGTTTACAACATTGCAAACTGATGTAGTATACGAACAGCTAAAATAAATTACATTAAAATGCTCTAACAACATTTATGGAAGCAGACGATAAACCAAAACTAATCCAAACTGCTATGTACCATTAAGATCATTCCTGCCATCCAATAAGTACTAGCAGCTAGCTTAATTTTAAACCAGTACAATAAAAAAGGAAACTTCAGGCTATCATATGGTACAATTTGGATAAAAATTAAATCCCATTAAACAGTGCTAATGATATAATTATGCGTTAAATTATAATACTTTTTAGGATAAATAACATCCCTGCAAGAAGAAACTGTTTTTAACAGAGATATAACATCTAAACTAATATGGATAACCAAGATTTTCCTTTAAATGGACTAGGTCTGCCATGGGAAAAATACTACTTATTAACAAATGGGTAAATTACTGTTTCTCAAGGATTACCTACCCAGCGCTGTCGAGGTGACTACTCTATATAATTTCAACTGTAGATGTAGTTTACCCCTAAAGATTATTTCTACCACTGCTGCTAACTCAGAAACCACAAATCAGACAAGATCACTGTTTTGCTTAGCACCCTTCAACAGGTCACCACTGCCCTCACTTCAAATTCCTTACATTGGTTATAAGATCCTTCATGATCTGGCCCTTGCTTTCCACTGTCCACTCCCTCCTCCCTCCCTGCTTCCTATGCTCTAGTCCAGTGGTTTGCAAAGTGTGGTCCCTGGTACTCCATCCAGCATCTCTATCACCTGTGAACATGTTAGAAATCCAAATTCATGAATCCCACCCCTACCGACATAACCAGGAAACTGTTTTATCAGGCCCCCCAAGAGACACATATGCACATTACAGTTTGAGAACCACTGTTCTTTGAGGTAGTTATGTGCCACCAAGTCCACTCTGACTCATAGTGACCCAGTGTGACAGAGTAAAACTGCTCCATAGGGTTTCCTAGGCTGTAATCTTTACAGAAGCAGATGGTCAGGTCTTTTCTCCCACGGAACAACTGGTGAGTTCGAGGTGCCAACCCTTAGGTTAGCAGCCAAGCACTTAGCCATTGCGCCCCCAGGGCTCCTTGCCATACTGAATTGCCTGCAGAGCCCCCAAATCTGCCCTGCTCTCTCTCTAAAGGAACATGAAGTTTCCTGTCTATAGTGTTCTCTTACCACATTTCCTACAGGGTCCCCCCACCACCTCGACTACTGCTCCTCTTTCAAGTCTTAGCTCAAAGATTACTTCAAAAGGCACCTGAAAACTTTTCCAGAGCTAGAAAACTATTTCTCAAGGGGATTTCTTCCAGTTGTAGGAGCTCTCATTTGCATTCTTCACCAACTAAAGCCATTTTTAAAGTTACTTAAGGCCATCAAAGAAAGCCTTAGCTTGACATATCCCAAACATAAGTTATTAACATGACAGATACCAGAAGCAGATTCAAGGCTTTTCTATCAGTACTAGGAATACATTGGTATAAGTGATTTCAAACTGTATAGAGCAGTAGAAAAGTATAATGTACAGTAAAACCAAAGTGTCAGAAAGAAATGACTTTTGTTATTGCTGCAAAAAATACAGGAAAACAGTCAATCTGAAATTTACCTTGAAAGTAATGAATCTGAATAATTTTAAGGAGTCCTGTGCAATGGTTAAAGTGCTTGGCTGCTAACCAGGAGTTGTTGGTTCAAACCCACCAGGTACTCCACAGGAGAAAAGACCTGGCGATCTATTCCCATAAAGATTATAACCCAGGAAACTCTCTGGGGCGGTTCTTCTCTGTCCTGTAGGGCTGCTAAGAGTCGGCATCTACTCCGCAGCAGACAGCAGGATAATCTGACAGTGTAAGATTAGTTAATAACTCATCTTCAATCATTTAACGATCTAACATGTGCTAAAAACTATGTGAGATTAAGAATTACGTCCATGTGTATGTGTGTATGTGTGCACATGCACACACCCCCACATATTTTTAATGAGGTTAACTCCTATTTAGCCAAGCAATGAATCCTTATGCCCACCAAAATGTTCACAGCAACTTTGTTCCTAATAGCTAAAAACTGGAAATAGCCCAAACATCCATGAGCGATAGAATACATACTCATAGAAAAAGAATAAACCACTGCTACACTCAACAAAATGGATAAATCTTACAGACAAAGGAACCAAAGGAAACTGACATAAAGGAATGATTCCTTTTATATGAATTTCAGGAATAAATAAAACTAATCTACAGTATGGAGGCTAGAAGAGTGGCTATCGTTGGAAAATACCAACTAGGAAAGAGCATGAGTGAGGTGTCCGAAGCCCTGGAAACATTCCCTTTCTTCATGTGCTTGGGGCTTACGTGTTCATATATAAAAAAACTTATTGAGCTTATGATTTGTCAGTAAGTTTTTTAAACAAACCAAAAAACCAAACCCAGTGCCATCAAGTCAATTCCGACTCATAGCGACCCTATAGGACAGAGTAGAACTGCCCCATAGAGTTTCCAAGGAGCGCCTGGCAGATTCGAAAAGTCCTATCAAAATAAAACATGAAGAGAAAGTTCCTCTTCTCTACCTCAGAAAAGAGAGAGATGATCGGACCAGGTGGGCTTCAGGCTCCTGCTGTAAAATCCCATTATCTTACTCACCCGTTCGGCACATACCTGAGCACTTGCTCTGTACCAGGTACTGTGCTAGGTGCTGGGGGGATGTCACTGAATAAAATATAAAATCCCTGTCCTCAGGAACTTTACATTAGAATGGGGAAAGAAACAATAAAAATATAGAGTATGTAGGCTAGTGAAAAGCACAAAGAAACAAAGCAGAGAAGAGAGAGAGAAAGAAAGACTACGAGTGGAAGGAATGTTGTAATTTTAAACAAGGGGGCCGAAAGGTCTCACAGAAAGGGTGACATTTTAATTAAGCCCTGAAGGAAGTGAGAGAGTGGGACACTGGACATCTGGAAGAACATTTTAGGGAGAACAAACAGCAGAAGTAAAGGCTTCGTGGAACTGCAAGAAAACCAGTGTGGCTGAAAGAAGAGTGGCTGTACTGTGGTAAGAGTCGAAATCTAAAAATAAAATAAAGGGGAGAGGGAAGGTAACGTATAGCAGAGCATTACAAGGACTTCCGTTTTTGCTCTACATGAAGCAGGAAGCTATTGGAAGACTGAATAGAGGAACAGCATGGCATGAACAGGAGCACTCTAGGTGCTGGACTGAGACAGGCTGGCGGGAGACAGGTGTGGAGAAACAGGAAGGCTACTGAATTCATAGCCGAGCGGGAGGTGGTGGTGGTAGGACCAGGCTCTTCCGGCAAGTGGTTGGGTTCCGGGTATATCCTGAAGGCAGATGGTATGATTTGCCTACAGATTAGATGTGGGTATGAAAGAAAGAGGAGTCAAAGATGATTCCGTGAAATCTGGGCTGAGCCAAGTGAAAGAATGGGGTTGTCACTGACTGAGCTGAGAAAGACTGTGGAAAGAGGAAGTTTTTGACTAAACTTATAATTCTTCATGTTTGCCTTTAGATCCTGGCTTCCCAATTTCTATCAAGAGTATCATCATTTTCCTAAGTTTTCTATGATTAGAATTCTAGAATAAGCCTCAACTTTTCCCTCTCCCCAAACCAAAGATACTATAAACACCCCAAAGTGTTTTCAGGTCTTTCTTAACTCACCATGGCAAAAGAATCTGTCTTCCTTTCTGTTCTGCTACCAGTCTATCCAAGACCTCGTTATTTAATATCTAGATTATTTCAATGGTTTCTGATGACCAATCTTACTCCTTCCACACCAATCCAGCTTTTCACTAAAGACAAGCTTTACCCCCAACTAGAAGTCTCCGGGTGACACAAATGGTTAACATATGTGGCTGCCAACTAAAAGGCTGGAGGTTTGAGATCACCCAGAGGTGTCTCGGCAGAAGTCCCTGGCGACTTACTTCTAAAAAATCAGCTACTGAGAACACTGAAGAGCACATTTCCACTGATACACATTGGTTGCCAAGAGTTGGAGTTCACACCCACTAAGATGGCTATGATTAAAAAAAGAAAACAGGTGTTGGTGAGGGTGTGGAGAAATTAGAACCTTCGATTATTGCTGGTGACACTGTAAAATGGTACAGCACTGTGGAAACAGTTTGGAGGTTCCTCAAAAAGTTAAACAGAATTACCACATCATCCAGCAATTCCACACCTAGGTACAGACCCAAAAGCAATGAAAGCGGGAACACCAACAGAGAACTGTATGCTGATGTTCACTGCACCACTATTCACAATAGCCAAAAGGTGGAAGCAACCTAAATGTCCATCAATAGATAAATGCTGTCATGCATTGAATTGTGTCCCCTAAAAATATCTGTCAACTTGGCTAGGTCATGATTCCCCGCATTGTATGACTGCCTACCATTTTATCATCTGATGTGATTCCCTTATGTGTTGTAAATCCTATCACTATGATGATGTAATAAGATGGATTGGCAGTTATATTGATGAGATCTACAAGATTAGATATTGTCTTAAGCCAGTCTGTTCTGAGATATAAAAGAGAGAAGCGAGCAGAGAGACATGGGGACCTCATGCCACCAAGAAAGCAGTGCTGGGAGCAAAGTGCGTCTTTGGACCTGAGGTTCCTGTGCTGAGATGCTCCCAAACCAAAGGAAGACTGATGACAAGGACCTTCCTGACAAAAAGAGAAAGCCTTCCCCTGGAGCTGGGGTGCCCTGAATTTGGACTTATAGCCTACTAGACTGTGAGAGAATAAATTTCTCTTTGGTAAAGCCATCCACTTGTGGTATTCCTGTTATGCAGCACTAAGGTGACTAAGACAAACAGATAAACAAAATGTGCTATATACATACAATGGAATATTATGCAGCCATAAAGAAAAATGACACATGTGCCAGTGTGGATGAACCTTGAAAACATTATGCTAAGTGAAATACATCAAACGTAAAAGGACAAACATTGTATGATTCCACTTACATGAAGCATCTAGAAGAGGCAAATATACAGAGACCAAAGTTTACTAGTGGTTACCAAGGGAGAAGGGAAGAGGGAGTCTCTGCTTAGGGAGCACTGAGCTTCTATTAAGGCTGATGGAAAAACTTGGACGCAGTGGTGACGGCTGCACAACATGATGAATGTAATTAATGCCACTGAGATGTATATGTAAAAAATGTTGAAACAGCAGATGTTTTGTTATATTTACCACAATTAAAAAAAAAACAACCTCTAAAGAAAAAAGAGACTAGCTTAAGTCAAACCTCTTCTACACAGAAACCTTCTAGAACTGTCAGCCTAATCTACACTTAATCTGAGCTCCTAGTGCTGCAACACTCATGGCATCTCTATATAAGCCAAAATCAAACTAAACTCATTGTCACTGAGTTGATTCTGACTCACAGCAACCCAAACCGACAGAGTAGAACTGCCTCACTGGGTTTTCAAGGAGCAGCTGGTAGATTCAAACTGCTGACCTTTTGATTAGCAGCCAAGCTCATAACAACTGCATCACCAGGGCGCCACACATTTATATACTACCCTACAATTAAATACAGTAAAACCTGCAAAAACCAGAACCTGTGTAAGGTGGAAGCTTTGTCAGAGAAGAAAAACTCAAATGTATTCCATTAAAACAAGTGTTAGAAAAGGGATAAGACTGCAAACACGGAAAACCTGAAAGACCCAGAAAAACAAGGCAGCACCAGCGAGTTTCAGTTCTCACAGGTTTCAACGCATACACTGTCTGCCACTCCCAAACAGACCATGCCACTTCAGGGTGGTGACTAGATTTTATGATGCAGTGGTTAAGGGCTAGGACTACTAACCAAAAAAGGTCAGTAGTTCAAATCCACCAGCCGCTCCTTGGAAACCCGGTGAGGCAGTTCTACTCTGTCCTATAGGGTCACTATGAGTCAGAGTGGACTTGATGGCAGAGTTTGGTTTGGCTTTTACGTCCTTATTCATCCATGGTTGGCACTTAAATGGTCACCGGTAAGGCCGATGTTAATAACAACGTTAGCTGGCAGAAGATCAGTAAGCTGTGGAAGATATTTTTTAAAAAAGAAAAAGAGGAAGGAAAGAGATTAAGACTAGGGAACCACATGAGTAAAGTCACTGAGGCGTCTCTATGTGTCATTGCTCCAAAGTCAGGATTTTCTCTAAGCCATACCCTTAAGACGCCCAGATCCTCAACATCACTCTTCTCAAAGCCACTCTAGGTGTTTTTTCCTTGGGGGGGAAATCAAGCATCTGGTATTCCTTTCAAAAAATGGTTTTACATCACCAATGTTCACAACTAGCTTAACAAAGAAAATCTTTACTATGTGATCTTGGACAAGCAATTCAACCACTCTTCGTACTCTCATATGCAATGAGCGAGATTAAATGGTCTCTAAAATTCAAAGGGGCCCTGCGGTGCAATGGTTATACGTTGGGCTGCTAACTGAAAGGTTGTCCATTCAAACCAATGGCTCTGTGGGAAAGACCTGGCTACCTGCTCCCGTAAAGATTACAACCTTAGACACCCTGTGGGGCAGTTCTACTGTGTCACATGTGGTCTCTGTGAGCTGGAATCTACTTGATGGCATCCAAGTCCAATTAAAGAGCCTTGGTGGTGCACTGGTTAAGTGCTCAGTTGCTAACCAAAAGGTCAGTGATTTGAACCTACCAGCTGCTATGTGGGAGAAAGATGTCGCAATCTGCTTCTGTAAAGATTAAAAACCCAAAAGCCAAACCCATTGCTGCTGAGTCGTTTCCAACTCATGCCAACCCTACAGGTCAGAGCAGAACTGCCCCCACAGGGTTCCAAAGCTGTAAATCTTTAAAAAAGACCCAAAAGAAAACCCAAACCCACTGCCGTCGAGTCAATTCTGACTCATAGCGACCCTATAGGACAGAGTAGAACTGCCCCATAGTTTCCAAGGAGCACCTGGCGGATTTGAACTGCCAACCTCTTGGTTAGCAGCTGTAGTAGCACTTAACCACTACGCCACCAAGGTTTCCTTAAGGAAGACAGCCATATCTTTTTCCTGCGGAGCAGCTGGTGGGATTCTTTGTAAAGATTACAGCCTTGGAAATTCCATGGGGCAGTTCTATTCTGACTGAGTTCTACTTTAGGGTCACTATGAGTTGGAACTGACTCAATGGCAACAGGTTTAAAGTTCAATCAATCTCAAAGTCTCTAATTACTTTTTTTGGAAAAACTGAATGGATAAAACCTTATGACCTAATTCTTCAGTTTATAGAATGAATAAAATGCCTTAATTATTTTAAACACACTGAAGAAGCAATCACAGTCAGAAAGCAATGTAATATCATGCAAAAGCCCAAACACTACAGTCAGGCCTAGATCTAGTAACAGTCTGCTTCTTACTAGGTACATGACCCTGAGCAACTTATATCTCCTTGAGCCTGTTTCCTCATATAACAGAAATACCATAAACTTCAGGATTTGTCCTGAAAATTAAAGGCAATGTATGTAAAGAATTTTCAAGCCAATATAAAAACCTGCATATATTGGCAATAATTATTTCCCATAGAGGAAGCGGCCAGGGTAAAATATCCACCAAGTCAACACTGATGTAGGAGATTTAAAATATCCAAACTAGTTCGTACGTCTCCTAGCGATTTTAGATATAGGGATTCGTGGGTGCCTGAGAATTCTACAGGACTTTTCCGTAAATTCAGCAGAGCAACCCTTAGCTCCTATAGTGCTGGGAGTCTCACTTCTCAAATATGAAAAGAGGGACTACAATTCTAATATCAGTTGTGGTCATAAGGGCAAGGAAATAATTTAGAAAGCCCAGAATTTCAGGAAAATAGGACAATACTGAGATTTCAGTTTAACTCATCTCAGACATTATGAAAGCATTAAGGTTCTAGCACATAATGAGAGCCAACTATGTATAATTACGTGATAGGGATTCAAAAAAACAAGAACTATAAACCTGCCTTTGAGTCTAGGCAGAGAGAGAAAGACATAACTAATTATAATGAATGAACAAGATACAGGGTGGCTGATGCAGAGGGTTAGGAAGAAGGAGGACTATGGGACACAGAAGACTTAAGCAGCAGGTAGTGCTTGAGTTGTACCTTGAAATACCAGTAGGTTATCCGCAAGACAAGATGAAAGGTATTCTAAGCAGAGGGGGAATATATACAGTGACTCTGAGTGAGGAAACAGCATGGCTCATTCTGTAAACTGTTCCTATTAGTACAGAGACTGGGATTTATGGTGAGGGAAATAAATGCAGGAGATAGGCCAGACTAGATAAGCCAGAAAAAAAAGGAGCTAGGACTAAATACTATGGAGCAGTTCCACTGTGCACACATGGGGTCGCCACAAGTCAGAATCAACTCAATGGTGGAAACTACCGACAGAAACACTGTACGTAAAGGAGAAGAACAGGTTCTGAAAAAGAAATAGTGAACAGATTTGCATTTCAGAAAGATCACCTTGGCCGTAGTGTGAAGGATGGATTAAAGGGGGCCAGTCTGGAGGGATACACTAGAGATCCCAATCTACAACCAGAGTTAAATAAGAACATTACATGTTCATACAGATACTCTATTACAGAACCACAGATCAAAAAAAAATAATAATGCTTAAACAGATAAAGCTAGATTATCAAAAGGAAATCATTTAGCTCCATGCATGTATATTCTAGAATTAAATATTTCTCATACATCTTAAAAAGGGGCTTCTAAAATTTGGTATGATATATAAAAATTATATGTAACCAGCTGTAGCCTGAGAACTGGCTACTCCTTATGGCGGCTATTCTTTTCAGTACATATAACTGAAAGGTTGGCATTTTCAACCCACTCAGAGGCACCTTGGAAGAAAGACCTGGCGATCTGCTTCCAAAAGCTCACAGCCTTTAAAATCCTATCAAGAGCAGTTCTATCCTGCAACACACTGGGTTTCCATCAGTCAGACTTGATTCCACAGCAAATGAATTTATTGTTTTTTTCCCTTGCTCTAATGTTATACATATGGAAACTGGGGTCCTGAGAAACTAAGGGATTACCAAGTCACATGGTCAGTAGCACAGGGAAGATTAAAGCTCACATCTATGTCATCTTTTCTAGAACTTGCTTTAGCATATCACGTTTATGATTCTAGAATTCTGAATAAGCCAAAAGGCAGTGTAACAGTGAAAGTAAAGAACTAGAATCTTTATATTTTACATGCCTCACAAGAAACCCTGGTGGCGTAGTGGTTAAGTGCTATGGCTGCTAACCAAGAGGTCAGCAGTTCGAATCCACCAGGCACTCTTTGGAAACTCTACAGGGCAGTTCTACTCTGTTCTGTAGAGTCGCTATGAATCGGAATCGATTGAACGGCAGCAGGTTTGGTTTTTTGTTTTGTTTTCACAAGAAAAACATATCTATTAGAGGTGTGTATGTTTGAAAAAAGAAATCTTCCTGAAGTCTGTGCTACAATAAAAACGGCTTCTGCTCTGCCACAAAAACACATCCTGTTCTTCTCTTGTTGTGGGGTGCCATTGAGTCGATTCTGACTTAATATGACCCCATGTGACAGAGCAGAACTGGCTCACAGGACTTCTTCGCTGTAATCTTTAGGAAAAGAAGATCACCAGGTCTTTCTCCAGCAGAGCGGCTGAATGGGTTCAGGTTACCGCCGAGCACTCAACTGTTGTGCCACCAGAACTCCTTATTCTTCTCTAGGGAGTCTAAAAACTCCCTTTCTCAAACTCAGGGAGCAATTAAATCTGAAAGAAGAAAGACCTAAGGTTCATTTATCTTTATATAATTAAATACCCAATATCTAAGTATGTTTTAACATTTTACTTAAAGTCTTTTTCTTATTTTGTCATGCTCCCCCCACCTCACCCTGCCCCCACAATTTTTAGACACTTGAACACCTTTTTTCCTTCACTTGCTGTTGTTGTTAGGTGCCATCAAGTTGGTTCCGACTCATAGCGACCCTATAGGGGCAGAGTAGAACTGCCCCACAGAGCTTCCAAGGAGCAGCTGGTGGATTTGAACTGCCACCTTTCTGGTTAGCAGCGGAGCTCTTAACCACTGCACCACGAGGTCTCCTTTCTCTCACTAGTACACACAAAACAGAAGTGGCAACATTGACAAAAACCTTGTAAATACTGTGTATTTCACAAACTTGCATAATGAACAAAATGTTTTAATTTCTGGACTTCTCTAATTTACACTTTTTAAAAAGTAATGTCTGCTCATTGCAATAGACTGAAATAATACAAAAGTATAGGAGTAAAGTAGAAGCTCTCTTTCATGCCTCAGCAACTCGCTCCTGAAGGGCCCCCAAACACTGGTAAGTCTGATGTGTCTCCTTAGGAATACACAAACATACATACATAAAATAATAATCCTCAAAAGGGCAATATACATTTAACACCCAAACTCTACTGATCATAATTTTTCTTTAGTAATTAACAAGGTAGCTCATCATCTTGCTTGGTTTCTTGTTATCATGGCAGACAATTATTCTATCATCCAGGAATTATTAAAAAAAAAAAGTGAACTGAGCCCCAAGAACCCACCCTCAGCAATATCACAATGATTTTACATGTTTATTTTACCTGTTGTCTTTCTCCTCTCCTGATGTAGGTTACATGAGGACTGAAATCACTGTATCACCAGTGCTGTGACACCTAGCAGATAATTATCACTCACTGATCAATCTAGGCTTACTTAGAAATTATGAAAGCTGCTTTATAAAAAAAAGTTACTAAAACCTGCTTAATTTATCACTTGTCTTTCTCTTAAAAGTAGCAAGAAAGGAAAAAAAAAAGGTCTGCTTAGGTTTTCTGGGCTGTAGTTGCAACCAAATATCTGTTCAACTGATCAATTCTGATAACTATAATAGCTGATCAGCCATTTTGATTTGTCTGATAAGTGTCCCCCCACCCCCCCCCCCACCCCGTGAGAAAGTGTTGAATTTAAGCTCCTCGAAAAGTTCAATATTGCTATGTAGGAGTCCCTTAAAAAAAAAAAATATTGTAAAATTCAAGGGTTAAGTTAATTCTCCGTAATATTTCTGGTTCTAAGTTAAAAAGAAATGTCATCTTAAAAAAAAAAAAAAAACTGCCAGTAAGAAAAAGACTAAACCAAAAAACAAACAAACAAACACAAAAGCCTAAATCCATTGACTTCCAGTCGATTCCGACTCATTGCGACCCTATAGGATAGAGTACAGCTGCCCCACAGAACTTCCAAGGAACAGTTGGATTTCAGTTGCTGAGGTTAACAGCAGATCCCTTAACCAAAGCGCCACCAGGGCTCAGAGAGAAAAAGACCAAAGCAGGCAAAATCCTTTGCTTTGGCATACTGAAATTTGTTTGTTTATCCAAAATTGCAGATTTACAGAATTGCGACGAATACCGGCCCCACTGCCTGCCATATTAGACTTCATTTACAGGCTTCTGTGATAAGAGTATTGAGCTAGAATTGTCAGGCACCCGCAGAGACTTTCTGACTTACACATTTTTTTTTTTAACCACATACACACACGCACAGGCCATTTTATTTGAATTCCACAAAAGTCCGCGTTAGTTATCAAGAACTTTGTGTAGGATCCAAGACTAACTACACCTTCACAATGAAGGTGCTAGGCAGGATTCTCTAAAAGAGCTCAATTAGCCACCCTTCTGGGTTTCAAACTACACTTCTGCAGAGCTCTAGCTTTGGAACTTCAAATTCAAAGACGTTACTTGGAGACTGAACTGGAAGTTACCCCTCTCCACAAATGTTTTTCAAAGGACAGAGAGAAGCCAGGGACACACTTTGCAGCAGTACTGGACTCTGCCTAACACTCAAGCAGGGCTTCAGGGCAGGTCAGCAAGGCCGACCACCTAGGAAGGGACGCCAAACCGCACAGCCTTCCCCACCCTCCGCGGCTGCGAGACGCTCAGGAGCTGGGTCCACGCTCACCCTACAGACACCCATCTCCCGACGGACCTACAGGCTAGCCTCGCCTGCCTCTGATGTGGCCACTTTCTAGCTCCCGGAGCTCCAGCGAGATCACGCCCCCACGGGGATCCCGGGGCAGAGAAAAGAAAACTGCAGACCGAACCCACTATTCCTCCAACCGGGCAACGACACGGATCAGCCCTCTAAGCAATGAGTAAATCCCTTGAGGGATATGACCAGCAAGGTTGCAGGTTCCCCACCAGCTGCAGACTGTCCCCCGAGTCGGCACAAGGTGCCACCAAGCCCCCTCCCGGCCCCGCAGACCCGGCGCCCGCGGAGCCGCGCCCTCTCCCCACGACCACCCCCCCGGGAACTCGCCCAGCCGCTCCCGAAGACTGGGGACCTGCCAAGTTCCCGCCCCCCGCTGGGCGAGGCAGAACCCCCATACAGACGCCGCTCTCCGCCGTGCACCCTTCCGCCCCCCAGCACACCGGCCCCGGCGGCCCCGGCCCCGGCTGAACGCAGACACCTGGCTCTCTCGCCCGGAGACCCCGATGAACAGACCCCTCTTTCCGGAACCCCGAGAAGCTGTTGCTTCTTTATCCCAGGAAAGCGAAACACGCTCATCCCGCTCAAAGGATCCCCGAGATCCCAACGATCTGCCCCCTCCGAGACCCGGGATCTGGCTGAACTGCGCCCTCTGCCCCCAAAGGGCCCCGAGACCCCAGACCCCAGTCCCGGAACCCCGCGACACCACCTCGAGGACCTCAGGGCGCTGGTAAACCTCCCCCGAGCCTGAAGCCCGAGGACCCTCGAACCGCCACCCACCCCACCCCCCAGCCGGAAGATCCCCAGGACCCCGAGAAACCGTCGGCTCGCCCCGAGGAGCCCCGGCACCCTGTACGCCGCCCGCCGGCGCCCGCCCCGAGACCCCGCCAGACCGCCTCCTCGCCCCTCGCACTCCCCAGCTCCACCAAGCCTCGCGCCCACCAGGAGAGCCCAGCCGCCCCCGGAGCCGCCCCCGGGGACGCCCCCGTCAGGAGCCCGCCTGCCCCGGCTGCCCGGTGTCCCCGCTCCACGCCGCTCCTCAGCCGAGAGGCGCTCCGGGCTCCCTCACCTGGGCAGCGTCGGAGGGCGAGCGGTCCGGGGAGCCCTGAGGAAGACGAGGAGGCGGCAGAGAGGGGACGGCCCAGGCCTGCGGCAGCCGCAGCTCCAAGCTCTCGGCGAAGAAGCGCTTGTGTGAGGCGAGCCCGCCCGCTCCGCGCGCAGCCAGGAGATCGAGCCACAGCCGCGCGCGCCGCTCTTCCCGCGAGATCCCAGCCACCGCGAGGGGCGTGGCCACGGCCGGGGGCGGTAGCGGCGGCTCCTCGAGTGACGGCCCTGACAGCCTGTCGGAGGCGGCGCCAGAGGCGGGACTCAGCGACCACTATGGCCAATTGAAAAAAGGAAAGGCGAGTCGCCCCGCCCACTGCTTCCCCACTCCCCCCGCCCCTTACCAAAAAACCTAGGGTAAAGGTAGTAGCCCCAGAAAGTAGACTTTCGCGGGAAGGTAACTTGGGTAACGTGGCTTGGCCTGTTTCTGGTCCTGCTCAGCCGCCGTAGATACACCTGGTTTGGGAGAGAGGCCGGTCTTCACACTGGTGGTATAGGCTGAGGCGTTGTTACCTTTGGTTACACCGTGGCCTGAAATGACGCAAGGGGTTCTCTCGATTTAAGGCGCATCTGCCTGGGGTTCCCAGAATATATCGTTAAATTAAATCTCCGTTTAATGCAGACCCCCCTTCCCCCCACCTCTCTGCCTGCTCTCCACCTCAAACAAGGGGCCATTGTTAAGATGCCATGTTTCCCAAACCCCAACTTGGGACATCTGGTCTGACAAAGGACTCTTTTCTGATTCGTACATTTATTTCTGCAGATTAAGCCTTCCAGAAGGATAAAAAGTAAATCTCACTTGAATCAACAACATAACAAATTACAAAATTACTTGAAAAGTTCTATCTCCGTAGATTGTGGTGGCTAGTAGTGTCTGGCACACGTAGGGCATTGAATAAAGGTAAAAGGAATGAATGGTAAATATGATATTTAAATATATGAAATCTGGACCCACCCCAGAAAACGTGGGCTCTGCTGGCCCTTCTTCTATAATGACAGCCAATTGCTTCTTGCTTAAATCCAGTCTCTTATTATTATACCTATCCTGTAGGTTGCCTTCATCTTCCCTCCCTCACTCCTGTAACCATATAGCAAGACGTAGCCTTTCTCATCATGAAGGCTAACTCCTCCACTTGTGCACTGGATTCCAGCCGTTCCCAGATTTTGTTTAATTAACTATTCCTTCTTTCCCCATTATCACTTTCTCCTTCTAACCTAGCTTCTTCTTCCCCCTAAAGACGCTCATTCTCCCCCATCCTTTGAACAGAACAATACCACCTTACCTTCTACCCCCTCAAGCTACCCTATCTCCTTTCTTCTCAAAATCAAACTTCTTGAGAGAAACATTAAAGTATATTTGCTGTCTCCACTTTCTCATCTCTCATTTTCCCACTACAATGTTGCTTTCGCCCACACAATCTACTGTTCTCTCAACAGTCACAAAAGACATTTTTCCTAATGGACAGAGATTCTATTTTTGAGCATCTTTCCCATCAGCCTCTCTGCACCTTTTAACAATGCTGATCATCTCCTCCTTTGGTACCTGCCCTACATTCTCCTGATTCTCTTCCCACTTTATGGATTTCTTCTTTGTTTTTGGTCTCTTTCCTGGTTTGAAAACTGTTGCGTATTGATGTCTCTTTATCTTATAGCCGCCTTGTGCAGAATAAGAAAAACAGCCACACGGAGTTGCACACTTTGAGTGATAATAAGTGACTCAGACAAAAGCTTTTAGAGGAGTCCAAAGGGAGGAGAAATGACTGAGATTTGAGCTGGGTCTTAAGACGGTAGGTTGGACCCATATAAGTGCAGAGCAGAAGCTGAGGCCTTGGGGTAGGGGGTGGGGGAGATAATATGAGCCCAAGCACAGAAGAAAGGATGTGGGCTGAACCTGGCTATGGGATGACCAGTTTTGGTACACAGAAGATTCCTGTGAAAGAGCAGTGGGGAGTAAGATTACAGAGGAGCCATATAACAAAAGGACTTGAAGACCGGACCAAGCTGATTCAACTTGATTCTGTATCAAATGGAAGGCCAAGACTGACCTTTATATGTGTCGGGCCCAGGAAAAGGCTACATACGCATGGAAGTTCACACATCAAGTGTCTAAATATATAAAAGGTATAAAGCAAGCTAACAAAGTGTGAAATAAAAAAATCATATCCTTTTACCTTGAAAAATGTACTTTCATAACAACTTGGAAGACCAGGTTTAAATTTAGAATTCCAGGGCTTCTCAGAGTTTCCTGCTGGAACAAGAGCCCACCCTTCCCATTTCTTTTGTCACAGGCCCACACTGCAAGGTACCTCACCATCTTCCATGGACACTCCAGCCCACATGTCCAAGCTCCAATTCCGCCTTTCTCCCCATAAACAATCACCCCTTGGCCACTCCTCAGGCCCAGGGGTGCATATCTCAGGATCCAGAGGAAAGGCCAGCACAGGCCTGAGAAATGGGCTCAGGGCCATTTGGGCACAGAGTTCTGCCTACTGAGTACCTGAAGTGAGGTCTGGAGGGGTAAAGTCTGCTCAGGTGGGCATATTTCTTTGGCTCCATGGATTCCTGCTCCATACATTGGGGTGTGGTTGGCAACAGACAGAGTGGAACCCTTTAAAGCATAGACCCTGCCTGCCTGCGTCTAAAGGTGATACTAGCAGAGCCACTAAATTCCTTTAGTAGGACCATGACGTGTATAGGCAATATGTGTTTCTGTTTCCCATGCCTCTGCTCTCACGTTGGTATCTTAATGGCAGGAATGTACAGGACAGCAAATTCTATTCCTGCCTCTAATGTGGCATCTTCTCAAATACCCCAAATCATGAATCATATTGTTCTGTGATTCTCTTGGAGCCCTGGAGGCTCAGTGCTTAAGAGCTGGGCTGCTAACCAAAAGGTCAGCAGCTCGAATCCACCAGCCATTCCTTGGAAACCGTACAGGGCAGTTCTACTCTGTCCTATAGGGTCGCTATGAGTCAGAATCGAGTCGATAGCAACGGGCTTGGTTTTTGTTTTTGGCATGATTCTCTTATTAGTGTATCAGAAAGCTGGGTGCTTCTAAATGTGAGAAAATAGAAAAGCTATGAAGAGCTCTCAGTCTGGAATAAAGGTTGGAACACTTACATTTGACTTCTAAATAAAAGTACTTTGGAAGGAGAAACTCTTGAAGAGGCCCCATCTGAAGGGCACATGGGCAGGAAGAGTACTGAAAGGCAGTAAGCCACCGCAGACGGCGGGGGGCATCCCTCTCACCATCTGTCTTCATGGCACGACGCTTCACTCTATGGCCTGACAGTCACACTCTGTTCTTGCAACCTCTCCATCTGGTACCAAGTTCTCCCTTCCTCCTGTCTTAGGCTAAGAAGCCACCAAGGACCCAAAAAAAAAGGACCCAGCGCCACCATAATCTCTGTTTTAGAGACCCCAGCCTAGAATCCTGCCTGCGGGTCCTGCACATCCCTCAGTGGTGCTGCAGATGATTTTAGTGTCAGGCTCTGGCACTTGCTTGATCCCAAAACTGGGTCTAGTCCTAGCTTCACTCTCACCATCTGTGACTGGTCCTTGCCAACCAGCAGCAGAACAGAACCAGCTAATTCCTTACTCAGGCCTTACCATCTGCTGCCTATGTTCTGACCTATGAATCTAGGTCAGTAACAACCAAACTCTCCTGTTCCTGCTCAGAACCCATTCTTATTGGCATCCTACTCTCTGAGCACACCCTAGGAAAAGTACCTCCTGGGGCCTGCATATTCATGACCATCGAAGAAGAAAGTATTGCGTGAAAAGCTGGAAGCGGAAACCTGGCTATCTCAGACCCAACTTCCCCTCTATCCTTTTAGAGTCCTTGGGAGCTCCTATTTGTTTAGGGTGGAAGGCTGAAATTCTATGTGAATTGCCCCAAGATTTGGGGGAGGGTGCAATCCATTCGCCCACTTGCTGAGGAGACTAGACCCCTGACTTTGTTTTTTGCAGATAAAACCAGTTGCCATCGAATCGATTCTGACTCGTGGTGACCCCACGGGTGTCGGAGTAGAACTGTGCTCTATGAGGTTCCCAGGGGCTGATTTTTCAGAAGCAGATCACCAGGCCTTTCTTTTGAGGAACCTCTGGGTGGACTAGAACCGCCAACCTTTCAGTTAGTGGCTGAGCACATTAACTATTTGCACCACCCTGGGACTCCTTTTTGTAGACACCCAGTCACAAAAGGGACACATTAAGAGAGCTGTGGTGGTTTTAAAATATAACTGCAAATTATTTGATAATCCTCCCTTCAATACCAAACCTAATGCCATCAAGTCAATTCTGACTCATAGTGACCCCAGAGGGTTTCCAAGGCTATAAATCTCTATGCAAGCAGACTGCCACATCTTTCTCTTGCGGAGCTGCTGGTGGGTTTGAACCACCAACCTTTCAGTTAGCAGTCAATCACTTTAACCACTGCACTACCAGGGCTCCTTCCTCCCTTCAATAGGTGGAGCTTAATTCCCCTTCTTTTTTTTTTTTTTTTTTAAGTTGTAGGCAGAACCTAGTGACTCAGTTCTAAAAAATAGAACATGGCAGAGGTGACAACATGTGACTTCTGATACTAGTGTAGAAGAGGTATTATAGGTTCTTCCTTTGTCTCTCTCTTTGATCACTCACTGTGGTGGAAACCAGCTACCATGCCATGAGGACATTCAAACAGAGGTCCATATGGTAAGAAATTCCAACAGCTATGGGACTGAGCCATCTTGGAAGCCCCAGTACAGCCCCAGTCAAGCCTTCAGATGACTGCAGCCCCAAACCAACATCTTGACTGCAGCCTCATGAGAGATCCTGAGCCAGAACCACCCACCTAAGCCTCTCCCGTATCCTGCCCATGGAAACTGTGAAAGACAATACCCATCTGTTATTTTAAGCTACTTCATTTTGGGATCTTGTGATATGCAGTAATAGATCGCTAATACAAGAGTGTCGAGAGTGGTTCAGTCCACCCCCCACTGCTGGACAAACATTTAAACACTCACAACTTACTGATGAGCAGGCTCTAGCATTATCTACAGAGCCACACACAATGGATTGTAGTCATAGCTTGCTACCTCTCAAATTCGAATGGTGATGCCCCAAAGAAAGGGGAAGGGTGGGAACAAGGATTCCAGTGCCTTTGACTGTTAACAGCATCACAGCAATTGGAGATAACAACTGTAGAGTCATTTGGAGGCAGTTAAATAAATAAATAAATAAATAAATAAATAAAAATTTAAAAAAAAAAATTTTTTTTTTTTTAATAGTAGGTCTTGAACAGCAGGGGAGCCTTTCCCTACCATAAGCTTAGAGTGCTTTACAAACATACTGCTTTGATCCAATCTTGTAAGAAAGTATGTGTTTCCATGAAAATAGAGAGAGGAAAAAAATTCAAACATCCTCTTCTCCATCCAGATTAAGCATAAGAGTTGACAATTTCTTCTATAGGAGTCCTGTCAAAATAAAATCGACATACTGATACTTAATGTGCCCGTATCAGAGCAGTGTGTGTTTGACAGCAAGAAGGTCGAATTTTTTTTTTTTTCTGAATATAATACTATATTTCTGAAGTCTTAACAATGTGAATTCAGATTCAGTGGGGGAGGAATTCTGTATTAAATCGAAAGTGAAGAAGGGCCACATAAAAAGGAGACCAGTTAGCTGAATTACATTCATTGCCTGTTGAAATTCATTTTATATATGTAAGAACCCTTTAGATAGGCCATACATAAAAAAGAGTCAAATAATTTACAAGCTGACCAAGAGATAGCTTCCAGCTAAGAACATACATTTGAGTTATATTTGCCTCTCCCTGATTCAGGTGGCCATTCCTAACGCACATACTTTGGTCTTCCTTTTCCCTTAGCAGTGAGGGCAAAAATGAGGCCTTTGAGCCGCAAGACCCCAGGGCAACTCTGAATTTGACACCCTTCTCTCAGTCTCACCAGCAAGTTTCAAAAAAAAAATCAGCAAATACTTATTGGATGGCTACTAAATATAAGGCATTGTGAAGAATGCAAAGTATAAGTTATAATTCCTACTGTAAAAAAAGCTTTAGAGACTAGACGAAAATCATAAGTGTACAGTGCCTAGCATGTAGTAAGTTTTCAACCACTAGCAAATGAGTTGGTGAAAAATCATACAGGGCAGTTACTCTTGGTTACCTAGCCAACAGCAAGAATCCCCCCCGCCCCCTTCTTTGCTAACGGAACCCTGATTTTGTTCAGCAATGTGCCCAGTCCCAGGAATGAATCTTGTTTGAACTGACCCAGTCACAGCTATTCCATTCCATTTGCCATATATTTATTCTTACCTGCTTCTTCTCTGGGTTATTCAAGTTTTTTGGGTGACTTCTAGGGCCACTTTCTTTGGGAAAATCTCCTTTCCACCAGCACCCTTCTTCCTTCTGCTTGGAATAGTGCGTAAAGATGTGGTGTTTGGAGCTATGTCAGCCATCTAATGACCATGGGAAAATAGACCACTAATGGCAAGTGATAAAAGAATAGTATAGACAAAAAGAGCAGCAGAACTACCTCCTGGTTCGTTGTGTAGTGCCTGGGGTCTTAAAAGTTTTCAAGTGGCCAGCCAATGCACAACAATTGTTCTCTATTTGCCTGGAGCAGCAGCAGAAGAAGGAGAGCCAGGAATAGAGGGATGAATGAATGTGTGGCTAATTGCCTCCATGAACAACTGTCTCTTTTGTCATGAGACCCAGAAGAACTGAATGGTGCCCAGCTACCAATACCGAACATTTTGACCAAAGATTCTACAGAAGAATCCTGATCAAAAGTGGAAAAATGCAGAACAGAATTTCAAGTTTTTATGGACTTCAGACTTCCTGGAGCTGTGAAAATTAGATGAACCCCTGAAACTACTGCCCTGAGAATCTTTAAATCTTAAGCCAAAAATATCCTCTGAAGTTCTTTAAAACCAAATGATAGTTTAACTTAACTAATGAAACATGTCTCCTTTGAGTATTATGTTCTTTTTTTTTTTTTTAATTGTGAATTAGATGAAAGTTCACAGAGCAAATTAGATTCCCATTCCATAGCTTATACATAAAGTGTTTCATGGCCTTGGTTTCATTCCCCACAGTGTGTCAGCACTCTCCCCATTTCCACCCTGTGTTCCCTATTTCCTTTGGTCCTAATTTCTGCTCCTTCTTGCTTTCTCATCTTTGGTTTTGGACAAATATTGCCCTTTCGATCTTGTATAATTGATTGTTCTAAAGAGCACATTCTTCTCGAGTGTTACTATTTTATGGGCTTGTCTATTGTTTGGCTAGAAGGTGGTCTCCAGGAATGGCTTCAGTTCCAGGTCAAAAGGGTGTCTTAAGGCCATAGTCTTAGGGATTCCTCGAGTCTCTGTCAGACCAGTAAGTCTGGTCTTTTTTCTGTGAATTTGATTTTTTTTTTTTTGCTCTATATTTTTCTCCTCCTCTGTTTCTTTTAAGAACTACCTATATGGGGTCATATTGATAATAGTAACTGTAAAGATTAGATAGAAACCTTAGGGGCAGTGAATTTACGTTAATGGGGGAGGAACAACTCAGACAAGGAGAGTGAGAATGGTTGCACAACTGGAAGAATGTAACCAATGTCACTAAATGGTATACGTAGAAACTTTTGAATTGGTGTGGGCTTTGCTGTGTATATTCTCAACAACAACAAAATAAATAAAATTAAAAAAAAAAAAAGAGCAACAGAAAGTCAGGGCCAAGAGCAACCACTTACATTTGGAGTGGTACATGGGTATATGTTGTTTCTGCCTGCATGGCACCCATTCCCTCTTCTTCTAGTAATAGTATCTCAGTATTCCTTTGGGGGTCACTTAATCCCTTCTATCAGTTCATACAGTTCTGTGAGGCTGATCCCACCATGGGTTCCGGAAGTGAACACATGACTCAGACTAAGTCAATCAGAGCGCCATGTTTCCTAGTGATAGCAATGAGTTCAGGATGGGCATGTGACCCAAGCTGGGCCAACGAGACCCTCCTCTGGGACTCCCACTGGAACTTTTAAAAAAGACAAGTTAGTTTTTCCTGAAGTTGCTAAGCTGATAGGATGTAATCCTTGCATTTTCAGGGTTACCGCATGAACCTTATTGACACCTACTTCCTGGTAAAGGTGACTCAAAAAGAAATTAACAGGAAATCAGAAATAAAGGAGAGAAAGAAAACTTACTGATGATTTCCTCCCTAAATCCTGAGACGTATCAATTATGAGTCAAGAAATTCTTTTTTTACTTAAGCCAATTTGAGATAATCCTCATCACTTTTAACCGAAAGAGACCTAACGCAAGTGGCCAAGGACTATTGTACAGAGAAAGTGGGTTATGAGCTAGACTCTGAAGATGGGTAGAAGTTGGATAAGCAGAAGATGGTAATGGGGGAACTTTCCAGACAGAGTAACTAATGTATTCAAAAGTCTAGAGTCAGTGAGTAAAGAAGTTTGGTTGAACAAACAATTCACATTGGAATGTAAGTAGATACAGATATATAGGTCAGGCTCAGATTACAGAAGGACTTGAAGGACAAGTGGAGTCTGAACTTTATTCTGTAGTTAACTCCAATCTATCAGAAGCTTTAAGCAGAAGTGTGACCTGGTCAAACCGGTATTCCAAACCTAATGCCATCTAGTCGGATTCCGATTCATAGCAACAGAGTAGAATTGCCCCACAGTATTTCCAAGGCTGTAAATCCTTATGGAAGCAGACTGCCACATCTTTCTCCCATGGAGCCACTGGTGGGTTTGAACCAACGACTTTTCAGTTAGCAGCCAAGTGCTTAACCATTATACCACCAGGGTATTAAAAAAAACCAAACCAAACCCGTTGCCATTGAGTCAATTCCAACTCATAGCAACCCTCTAGGACAGAGTAGAACTGCCCCACAGAGTTTCTAATGAGCACCTGGTAGATTTGAACTGCTGGCCTTTTGGTTAGCAGCATAGCACTTAACCACTACACCACCAGGGTTTCCACCAGGGTATCAAAAAAAACCCCACTAAACCAGGGTATTAGAGGAAGATTAATCCAGTAGAATCTCACAGGTTGGATTGATGGGCGGGAAGTCTAGGCATGAGACAATGAGGGCAGAACCCAAATATACATTCTGTCTGAGGAGAGATCACCTCAACAGTAGGCGACCTTTCTGCAGGGCAGAACTAATCAGTTTTTATTGCCAAATAATAAGGGAGTTCTTGATGAAGTTTTGACTTAGCAAGACAGTACTTAAAATTGGTCGTGTATGCATTCCACAGATATTTTCTGAGCATCTCGGTACTCTGCTAGATGTTTGCTACATAATAGACAAGACAGCTATAAAACCTAAAGTCTATGTATATTTCCATGAAACAACACAGTCATGATACGGGCTGTGAAAGACTGTTGTTTGCTATGAGGTCAGGTCCCTGGGAGTCAGAGAAGGCTTCCAGAAGAAGTAACATTTAAGATGACACCTGAAGCAGGGGTAGGAGTTAGTATGGTAAAGGGAGTGAAAGAATAGAACATTCTAAGTAGAAGCATCCTGAGATAGCAGTTTGATCAAAAAACCAAAACCAAACCTACTGCTGTCAAATCAACTCATAGTGACCCTATAGGACAGAGTAGAACTGCCCCCACAGAGTTTCCAAGGAGAGCCCGGCGGATTTGAACTGCTGACCTCTTGGTTAGCAGCCGTAGCACTTAGCCACTACGCCACCAGGGTTTCCAGTAAAGATCTGATAAAATTCCAATGTGGCTTTCCTCCAGTTGGTGTAGACAGAGTCTAAAGAGAAGGGCAGATCATGCAGGGTCTTGTATGCCATGAAATGATTTGGGAGTTTATCCTAAGCGCAATGTTAGCATTTATTTCTGAGACTAGGCAATTCATTCTCTAATTTGATCACGTGAGGAGCAATACCTGCCCTTCCAGGTTTTGTGAGGCAGCTGGGCTTCCCGAGAAGACTTTGTATGCAAGTTCAGTTCCCAAGGATAAACCAAGGAAGGGACCAACCTGATGGATGTTTCAGGTAGGTGGTCACCGAATGCTGTGACCCTGAGGTTTCAGAGAAGATCTCTTATTTCAAAAATATCTCCTCTGCTTGCAAACTAATGTCTAAAATTCTTTGAACAGGGAATCATTTGATACCACAATGAGATATCAAATGTCAAATGGCAGTTTCTCTAGGAAAAGCAACACAGCAAATTACACTTGCACTAAGGTGCAAACAATGGACAGCCAAACTTTCCTGAGAGCAGGTTTTGAGGTCACGAAGAGGTGAAGGGCAGGAGGGTATCTGATACCCAAAGCAGGAAGAAGCAAAGTCACAGAGTGGGAAAAGGGGTCCACAAAAGGAACAATGGAGGCACCAGAGAGAATACCATAGTGCGTGCACAAAAATATTTGTAGGAAGGAATAAAAGCACAGAAGAAACAAGCCTCATAATTTTATCAAGACTTGGTTTCTATTTCAGGCAAGCAAATTGGCTCTTTTCTCCCTGAGCCCACACATGCCGTGTAATGGAAAGTATGAACAGGGCAAGGAAAGCATAGTAGAAAGCACAAATAGACCTTCCAAAAGTCCTTGGGGTGCCTGGTTCATGGCTTGCGATCCAGCTGGTCCCTGGAGCTACAGGCCAGGACTTTGGCCTAGCTTTTAAGCTTTGATGAAGAAGACATCTGCTTTTCCCCAGGAGGACCGGGAGTCTGGGGAATGGGCAGGGAGAGAACCTTGTGAGAATAGTAGGCCCATAGCAGTGGGTGGATATCGCATTTCTGTGCCTGCAGGTTTGAGGCCCAGCACCAGTTCTGTGCTGACCTTCCACCTCTGAGGCTTCGCTTGCAGAAGCCACTACTCTTCTTCTGACATTTCTCTAGAACTACCTGGAACAGAGAGTTCATTAGCAACGTTCAGAAGTTTTATTGAACAGCGATATTGAATCATTATTACTGACCAGGAGTCATCCACCCCTGTAGACTTCCTTGGCGCAAAAACAAAAGTCTGAGGAACACTGCTTTTGAGGATTCAGGGATGCTTTCTCTTTTTCTTTCCATGCCAAAAGAGATAGATAGACCTCCTTTTATCCTTGTGCACATTTCAAGCAAATACACATTTTTGTCATATTTGTATAAGCCTCTGCTGTCAGAATAAAAATACTTCAGGAATAGCTCAGTAAAATCACTGTGTTAATAGTAGCTTGACCTTTCACTGATTTCAAATTAACCCATGGGGAAACAGTAAGTTGTCTGAATTAGAGCATTATCTTCATTAAAGACTATTAGATACGTAGGAGCAGGGCTCCCTGAAAACTGGCGTGTGCTCTATGGTCATAACAACCCCAGCATTTTGAAGGTAGTGTGATTGAAGGGTCCAAAATTGAATTTGATGATTGGATATCTCTGCAAAATATGAACCATGTTAACAATGATCCCTTTTCCCCAGTGTGTTCTAAAGATTGTTTCCATGGTGATTGACATTGTTTTGTCTAAATTAATCCTCATGCCATTTTCCCCCTCCATCTAGATATTTGCAAAGTGCCTATCACTTGAGTATCTCTTCTCTGAACAAGTTCCCAGGAGGGAAAAGAGAATATTTCTTGGAAGAAATAAAGGCTGTCACTTGTCAAAAAGAGCCCAATTTGTAAGATCAGGTAGGGTTTAAAGTCCTCCCTAGAAGGCTTCCCCCCTGGGATCCACCTTCTGCTTAGGTGGGAGAAAGGCACAAGCCGCAGCCCACATCTTCCTTTGCTTCTGAATGTCTCTTCAGGAGTCCAGGGCTGTATAGACTTTGGACAGAATGACAAGCTGGGCAGGAGAGGTGGGCTGGACTGGGAAGAGAGAGCTCTTAGAAGGCAGTTGCCCCACTGTATAGCAGAGACAATGCTACTTGTGTGCCAAACCCTGTCGTTTTTTCCTGGTCACACAGGAAGACTTCTAGCCAGCGATGAGGGTAGAAGTAAGGAACACCGCTTCTTGGTCACTCCACACCAGAAACAGAATCCCGGACTGACCTAACCACTCGTTCAACCCCACGCACCACTTCAGTTGTCTGTACCATCCCTGATCAATTTGAATTCCCTTGGTCTGTAGATGAGAGCTCAGTTATTCCAAGGGTTGCTAACTACTTGCCTCGATGAAACACAGTATTCCCGCAATGATCAACCTGCAGAATTCTTATCCTTCACATACAACAAGCCAAACTCCTAGGCATGGGGGCAGAATATAAATGTTAACAACCTTGCAGCTCATTGCCCATAAAAACTCTTTTATGGGATCCAAGTAACAGGCAATTGTCCAGCGCCCCAGCTAATGTGAAAATTCTGGCTCCTACTTGCTGAATGAGATGAGTGTTGATTCTCTATGTAAGAACATGTGTATTGTAGTGATGTTAGGGGAAGCCAGACCTTACCAACTCATTTATATGATTCATTCACAGTGCTGCAAGAGAGAAAGGAGGATGCCTTCCTCATGGATGGATATCAGGTATTGCCTGGCCTTGTCAGTGGCCCCCTCCTGGTTGCCATCCTTGAAGTCTACCTGACCTGGTATTAGAAGGCAGTTGGCTGATCAGCAAATTCAATTCTGGCTGTTTTCCTCTGATTACTCCTCTAAACTCTAATTTCTGTCATCTCTTACCACCTGAACACAGGTTGCCTCCTAACTCTTACCTCACTTCCTGAGCTCTGGTTTCCTAATCTCCCACTGCACTGATTAGCTTTGCTCCCTGCCCCCGGGGTCCTCTGACTGTGGTTGCTAAGACCACTTTGTATTTTCCTTTAAGTACAACTCTACCCAACCCCTGCCTGAGCAGTACCCCAAAGATCGCATTGAGTCAGCCATGCTGTGGCTATGGCTCTGTCCTCTGACATGATCCCTGGGCCAGGGAAGAGTACTTGTCTTATTGTCCTGCATCCCAGACTCCACCTTATTCTATAATCCTAGGCACCAGGTTTATGTCTTATAATCTTGTTTCTTTTGAAATATAAACTCTGTCTTGCTCTCACTGTGCAATCAGTGCTCTCCAGGGCTGGGGTCCTGCAGGAGACCCAGTCTCTGGGTCCCAAGACTCCCTTTTGTTCCGCTCAGCCAATGTCTAGCTATGGCTATAATATCACCTGGAAGATGCTGGCTGCCAGGCTGGACTGTGACCACTTACCTGCTCATCTCATCTTTGGTCATCGAGCTTAATTTTTTTGCTGCATGGATGTCCTACTGCCATCTGTCACTGGGTCTACACAGAAACATGCCATATTTCATTGATCAGTGTCAAGGTGGGCCAACTGCTGTAACCAACAACCCAAATCTCAGTAGCTTAACACAATAAAAGGCCTATTTCCCACTCACTTTAGTTCAAGTGTTCAACAGTCTTGCACGTGGTAAGTAGGACTCACTCCTTCCATCCAGTGGCTCCTCCATCGTCTAGGGCCTTGGAATCTTTACCTGGATCTTCTGCTTCCAGCCAGCCAGAAGCTAAGAAAGGAGCTAGCAAAAGATAACCCAAGGAGATTTTAGAGCCTGACCAAAAAGTAGTCTCAGCTTAGCTCCCAGACCTTGTGGAGCAGAGATAAGCATTTCCTGCTGTGCCCAGCTGAGTTCCTGACCCAGTGAATCCATGAACATGCACCATGGTGGCTTTACACCATTGAGTTTTACAGCGATTTGTTACGCAGTAATAGTTACTGGCATAGGTGGTAATATCTGTCCTGCCTACCTCACAAAGTTGTGAGGATCAAGAAAGATTAGTATGTATGCCCATGCTCTGTACATGTTTAATCAGTCTACAGATGAAATCAATAGGCTCACGTGGAGCAGGTGTGCCTGGCCTTCCGCTAACCTCCCCATTTCACTGCCCCTGCAGGCTCTGAGGCACCTC
The DNA here is from genome assembly GCF_024166365.1 of Elephas maximus indicus. Taxonomy (NCBI): domain Eukaryota; kingdom Metazoa; phylum Chordata; class Mammalia; order Proboscidea; family Elephantidae; genus Elephas; species Elephas maximus. The sequence continues at coordinate 59,345,377 of NC_064831.1, read as the reverse complement.
ATTGGAACCTCAAGGTCTTGAGGAACCCAGTTTGAAAACCACTGATCTTATCTAACCCTTCATTCTATGGATGAAGAAACACAGGCCCGGAGTGACTTGTCCAAAATCACGCAGCTGGCTACGCGCTTGTTCCAACTGGTCATGCCTCCTCCAAAAGGAGAACGATGTAAGGTAAGGCCATCCTTTCCCTGGCCTGAGAGCCAGAACATTGCAAGCAGGAACAAGCAAGATCATAGTGAGATACTTCTTTTCAAGTCTCAAATAGACTCTTTGAGCTGTTGCCCAAGCATGCCAAAGACAAGCCTATTTCATTTTCCGCTTTCCCTTCCCTACTCCTCTCCCACTTGGTTCTAGGATCATAGATCATTTCTCGGGTAAAACAGAAAGACCAAGCCACATGCTCAACGTCCGGCTCTGCGGGCTGTCAGCTCCGTGATGAATGAAGAGCTGAGCTAATGCGGAGGTCCGCCTGGTTTGGGTGAAGCTCTGTCTGATCATCCGTCATTGGTATTCATGAAGAGTTCCTAATTGTCACTTGGTGATGCGGTGCTGTGCTGTGGCTAAGTGCGTGGGGCCAGCTCTCTGTTATTAACCTTCATGTTGCCCCTATGGCAGTGAGGGCAGAGGCAGCCTGCGATTCTGATCAAGTTATATCTAATGCACTGCCTCTCTTACTCAGCTAATATCCCCACTATTTCCATGGCAGGCAGAAAAAATAAACAAACCCCCAAACCAAACCAAGCAGAAAGGATAAAGGTGAAAACTATTGACCCGAGTGTAGTTATGTTTTTCTATCAGATGTAATACCCTCCTGTACCTGGGGAGGCCCTGTAGATATTGATGAAGGACTCATGACATTCTGAAGGCCACAGATCCACAAATTATCAAGTTTGAAAGAGGCTTGGGTACCTGTCCCCTGAAATAAACGTGTCGTTCGTTTGGGATTTATGGCTCTGGGGTAGACGATTTATCTACATGGCTACACAGAACGTTAATGGGAGGCTTCAGTGTGCTCCAATCTGGTGGGAATCATAGGGCCGGGGGCTTTCCATGGGAACCCAGGAGAATCAGGCGTAGATGAACCTCTGAAAAATCTGTGGATGGAGCGATTACTGAGCAATGATTTAGTTGGAATATTAGTGTTTGCATACCTGAGAAAGAGATAATGAATTATCTTCCAAAGTCAAGGTAGCATGTTTATAGTAATGTGTCATAGCACAGTATAGAGATATATTAAATTTTAGAAAAATCAAAAATGAGCATTTTTTTATTACTATAAAAGTACATGCTCACTGAGGAAAACTTGGAAAATATAGAAAAGTCCAAAGAAAAAACTTAAATCATCCATAATACCGCCCTGAAATATTAATCACAGTAAATATGCTGCTGTCTTTCATTCTAGCCTTTTTTCTGAGCTACTATGTGTGTACACATACACACACACACACACACACACACACACACACCATTTTATGTACTGTATATGTATTTTAAAAGGTACCCTGGTGGCACAACAGTTAAGTGCTCAGATGCCAACCAAAATGTTGGTGGTTTGAACCCATCCAGTAGCTCTTTGGTAGAAAGGCCTGGCGATCTGCTTCCATAAAGATTATAGTCTAGAAAACCCTAAGGGGGAATTCTACCCTGTCCATGGGGTCGCTGTGAGTGGGACTTGACTCCATGGCACACAACGTCAACAACAGCATCTGCAATTCAAGACTTGGGACTTCCACGGCAGCTCTGCATTCTGCCTCTTTACTTAGAATATATTCTGTGATACCATTAAAAATTCTTCAAAAACATGTCTTTTAGAATCTACATAATATTTAGTCATGTATAACCAAAACGAAATCTAAACCCACTGCCGTCGAGTTGATTCCAACTCATAGATACAATAATGTATTCAACAATTCTCTTGTTATTAGACATTTAATTGTTTTCACTTTGTTTCTGAAATTTTTTTTAGGGTAAATCCTAGGAGTGAAATTCCTGGATGAAAAGATACATACCTTTTTTAAGGCACTTGACACAAAAGCTTTTACGGTTTTTCAGTCATTTTATTTTCTCTTTGCTTTTGCAGTGGGCCATGTGTGAGCTATGGACTTTAGCCTCACCTTTTTTGTTGTTATTGCGGCAATACAATATATAACATAACATTTGCCATTAATGTCAGCCTGACTTTTTATCCCTTCTCTAAGAATGATTAGTGGGTGTGTCCTTCCTCTCCACCACTTCCTACCCCCTCAATTCTACGAGTTGGTTGTTTGCCCTTGTGTCTAATCATTCCCATACTTGACACAGGAATTTGTTTACTCAGTGTTCCCTGCACGTGTCTTGCCTTGGCCCCCAGCATTCCTCATTCCCTTGTTCTCTCCTTTCACAAACCCCACCTATCTTCAAGGTCCATGCTTTCTCCTCCTGCACAAAGCCTTCTCAGACTGCTCCATTCACAGGCTCTCTCCTTCTGAGCTGCTCCATAATTTATGGTCTTCACACCAGTCCTCCAGCAATTAATCACCACTTACCAGTTGTATGACCTTCAGTAATCCCAGAAGCTTGTCGTGAGAATTTAATGAGATCGAGCCTATAAAATAAGTACCTATCACAGTGTGGCGTGCAGGTTGCCGTTGGGCAATAAATGGAGGCGTGTATTGTTATAATGGCCAGTTTACCTTGTGACATTTCTTCTGTTTAGTGTTACACACCCTCCTGGACTGCTATGGAACTTTTCACATGTGTGGAAAGCCTGGATTCCAAATTCCCTGAGAGCAGCTTCTCTGTACCTCCTAGGGCAGTGTCCTCTCAGAAGACGCTCATGGGGAATATTGCTGCTTGTGACCAAGCTGGGTCATCCAAGTCTCCCTCCGTTGCCTTCCTCACCTAGTTTTGCTTATTAGATGACCCTGGAGCCCAAAGCTGTTAAATTTTCTGCCTCTTGGATGACTCTCTGAGCTGCTGAAGTTCATAGCGAGGTTCAGCAGGACATGGTGGCTCTGCACCTGGAAATTATCCCAGTTAGGGAAGATGGAATGGCGTTATTTGGGTCTCTGTTACAGCCTCTGGAGTCCCTGGGTGCTGCAGATGGTGAATGTGCTCAGCTGCTAACCAAAAGGTTGTAGGTTTAAGTCCATCCAGAGGTAGTTTAGAAGAAAGGCCTGGGGATCTATTTCCAAAAAATCAGCCATTAAAAACCCTGTGGAGTACAATTCTACTCTGGTACCCACGCGGTCACCATGAGTTGGAGCCAACTCAACGACTTGACAGCAACTGGTTTACTGGTCTAGTTACAGCTTCTAAACTCACGTTCTAACTAATATACACTTATCAGTTAAGGGCCAAAGGTATTAATAGAATCAGACAACGGGGACATTCCTGGGAGCTGCAGTAGTCAAGAAGGAACCCTGGTGGTACAGTGGTTAAAGCACTCGGCTGCTAACCAAAATGTCGGCAGTTTGAACCCACAGCTGCTCCACAGGAGAAAGATGTGGATGTCTGCTTCCATAAAGACTTACAACCTTGGAAACCCTCTGGGGCAGTTCTATTCTGTGTTATGGGGTCACTATGAGTTGGAATCAACTCGACAGCAGTGGGTTTGGTGTTTTTGGTTTTGTGGTGATCAAGACTCTCACAGAGGGGATGAGGTGTGAGCTGAATTAAAAGAATGATGGGTGGAAGTAGAGAAAAGCTAATCCAAGTGAAGCCTATGGCACTGAGCAAAGCCACAGAAATGGAAATATAGATGGCAATTTGGAAGGGGATTGGAGGGGACTGGAGGAAAAGTTTGTGTAAGATGGTGGCTTCCAAACCAGGTTGACCATCAGAATCACATGGAAGGCTTGAAATACAGATTCCTGGGTTCTAGCACCAAGACCTGTTACAGTAAATGAGAAATGGGATTCAAGAATCTGTATTTTGAAGCTCTCAGGTGATTCTGATAACGGAAAACACTGTGTCTGGGTCAGGAAGAAGCTAGAATGGGACCAGGTTACAGGCAGCCTTAAACACCATAGAAAGAACACTTTGCTACCCAAAATTGTGCTTGGCATCACCTAAACTTCTTAGATGATGCTTTTGAAAATAGCTTCTAGGGAAGAGGAATTCTAAGAGAAAGCCCACGTGGTAAATAAGGCAGACCTGGGCTCTTGTTCCGACTTTGCCCTTTGCCAACTATTTCTTTATCAGGAAAAATAGAGAAAAAAGAGGTTGCTGGGGAGATGAAATGGGAAAATATATGCACAGATATCTAGCTTAGAGTAAATACTCAATACAGGCAGTCCTGGATTGCAAACAAGTTCCTTTCCTAAATCTGTTTTTAAGTACATTTTGTATGCAAGTCGGAACGGTTAGGTATGGTTTATATCTAATTCAGTTAGCCAAATGTTTGTCTTAGTGTACAGTATATAGTGTACCTTTCTACACATAAAAACATTAAGAAACGCTTCCAGATACACTAAAACATCTTTAACGTAATAACACAGTAATAATGCTTTGATGTGCATTGCAAAGTAGTGCCCATTTGTTACTATGAACCATTCTATGCACCTCAAATTTTTTTAATAACAGACTTTATGGAGGTTGGTTCATAAGTATGGGTTGTACGTACACTGGACAATCATAACCCGGGGACTTCCTGAAATGCTGGTTGCCTTTGAGACCCCACCACCCTGTACTCATGCTCTCCCTCTGTCCAAGGTGTAGAGGTAGGAGATTCTGAGGGGAGACAGCAGGGTTAGTGGTCCAGAGACCAGGATGGTAGCCCTGCCTCTGGCACCCACTTGTCTTAGACCTAGCGGCCCTGGAACTCTGCTAGTTATGAACCATGCCATCATGAGACATTGACCTTTGGGTAAATAATTCAAACCTGTTTATTATTTTGCATTCTGTGGTCACTGCTAGAGAGTGGCCAACACTGGGCCAAGCTGTTGTGGCACTGAAAGGGTCTTGTGGGCTCCCCTGCAAGCTCAGCCTTCGGCCTTGGTTTCCATTAGTTCAGGATGGAGGAGAAAGGGCAGGTTCTGGAAGCTCCCGGGGTTCTGCATTGAGACTTGAAGAAAATAAAAGGGTTTAATCACTTTGGGCTAAAGTACACAGGCATTTGACATTTGACATTTTGAAATATGGTTTTATGACATTTCTTTGATAGGTCTGAGCCAAAGGCAGCTGCTTATACTTTAGGGAGGTGACAGAAAAAGAGAAGGAGAGAGAGCAAGTGGGAAGTCTTGGTGTTTTAATAATGCTCACTTATATTTACAGAGTGTTTTATCCTTTTCAAAGCACCTTTACATTCATCATTAAAGTATTTGATTTTTACAATAACTTGACAAGGGAAGGCAGGGGGTGAAGACACTCTGCAACTTACTAGCTGGATAAGCCTTGGCAAATTACATATCTTCCTTCACCTCGGTTTTCTCTTCTTTGGAAGGGGGGTATCCTCTGCTCTGCAGGTGTGTGGTGACAATTGAATGAAATGCAAATATAAATGAAGCTCCTAGCCCAGCTGACAGCACAGAGCAGATGCTCAATAGTTGTGATTTTCCATCTCTCCCCATTATACAGATGAGGAGACCAAGGACAAAGAAATAATCTGAGCCCAAAAGGTAATAGGAACCAGTATCTGGGTAATGCCTGGCCCCGTGGTTTTTCTCCCCATAGCATACAGACTTTCAGAAAAAGCACTTTCAAAAATCAAAACAAAACTCTCTTTGTCATATTTCCCCCTAGAAGCTGTACTGGGAGTAAAGTCAGAAATGGATGTGCAGGTTCCAGATGGACAGGGCAGGGGGTAACTGGGAAGAGGAGAGCAGCGGGCTGGGGAAGGCAGCAGCCAGCAGAGGGGTGAGGGGAGAAGGAAGCTCACGCTGACTCTGGCTTCAGGCAGCATATCTTCTCAGCCAGGCTTCCAGTGGGCCTCCCTGGCAAAAGGCACAGCATGAAAAGCACCCAGAGCTAAAGGAAGTTCTAGACATCAGCTCAGCACGAAGCTGGAAGGATCACAAAATCAAGGCTGGAGGTTATGTCAACAGACTAAATGAAAGGGATTAGATGAAAATCCAAAAGGGCTAAACCCAGGGTCATTGTTAAAATTGCATTGGGTTCAAAAATTCAATAGCACAAAATATGGAGTGAAAAAAACTGGCTTGAAAGCAGGAGATGCAGTCCGCCTCCTCTCTAAAATGCAGCCAGCGAGGAGGCAGCCAGGCTCAGAAGATGCAATAGAACGAGCACTGGGTCAGGAGCAAGGAGCCTGACTCTCCCACTTTCCCCTTTCCCCCCATGCTACATAACCTGGGAGGCTTTGCACAGTCTCTTGACCTCACTGAACCTCAGTTTCCTTTCCAATAAAATAAGTGGATTGGACTAATAAATAATTCTTAGGATTTATTTTAACCCCTACATCTGACTCTATCCTGTTTTATCCATTCAAGAAAACTTGGTAGTTTTAGTAGGTAATTTAGTTCAATATGAGCCAACAGTATGCAAATAGAAGGTACTGCAAGCTTAGGGTGCACAAGTAGGGGTATAGTGGTCACTTAAGGCAATAGTCCAGCCGACCTTAATCTCTGGGCAGATCCCTTTGTAGTAGTCAGTTTGGGGGATAGAACACATTTTGAGAGGTCTATAAAGAAAACAAAAATCGTCACAACTGGACCAATAAGCAACATCATGGTAAATGGAAAAAATACTGAAGTTGTTAAGGATTTTACTTTACTTGGATCCAAGATCAATGCCCATGGAGGTAGCAGTCAAGAAATCAGATGATGTATTGCATTGGGCAAATCTGCTGCAAAAGACCTCTTTAAAGTGTTAAAAAGTATCATTTTGAGGACTAAGGTATGCCTGACCCAAGTCATGGTATTTTCAATCACCTCATATGCATGTGAAAGCTGGACAATGAATAAGGAAGATGGAAGAAGAATTGATGCCTTTGAATTATGACGTTGGCAAAGAATATTGAGTATACCATGGGCTGCCAGGAGAATGAACAAATCTACCTTGGGAGAAGTACAGCCAGAATGCTCTGTAGAAGCAAGGATGGTGAGACTTTGTCTCAAGTACTTTGGATATGTTATCAGGAGGGACCAGTCCCTGGAGAAGGACATCATGCTCTGTAAAGTAGAGGGTTAGCGAAAAAGGGGAAGACACACAGTGGCTGCAACAATGGGCTCAAACCTGGCGACGATTGTTAGGATGGCACAGGACCGGGCAGTGTTTTGCTTTGTTGTACATGGGGTCACTATGAGTCGGAAGTGACTCAACGGCACCTAACAACATAGGAAAACTGGTGGGGGTAGTGATGGCTCAGTGGTAGAATTCTCACCTTCCATGTGGAAGACCCAGGTTTGATTCCTGGCCAAAACACCTCCCTGCTCAGCCACCACCCATCTGTCAGCGGAGGCTTGCTTGTTGCTATCAACAGAGCTTCCAGAGTAAGATGGACCAGGAAAAAGGCCTGGCGATCTAACTCCAAAAATCAGCCAATGAAAACCTTATGGATCACGATTGTCTGATTCACAACTGATCATAGGGGTGGCACAGGATCAGACAGCATTTTGTTTTGTTGTGCTTGGGGTCGCCATGAGATGGAGGCTGACTTGATGACAGCTAGCAATAAGGACATAGGAAAACTAGAGTCTGTCCAGAGAAAGCTCTTTAGAATTGTGAGAGGTCATATTTGAATTTGGAAATGTTGAGAAGCTGGAAATATTTAGCCTCAAGAAGAAAATCCTGGAAAGGAACATAATAGCTATAATTCCAAAATCTGAAAGGCTGCAGCTCAAAAGATGAATCAGGCTTATCCTGAGCCCTAACTTCTGTAGGCTGGGCAAAATGGGTCAAGTTGAGCTCAACATATAAATGTAGCTCAGTGGAGCAGGGACAGGAGGCCCATGAAACAGAGACAGCAGGCATCACCAGAGGTGTGGGCCAGAGTCAAGGGACCAGCTTTGGGGAGGCTCTAGATGGGGTTCTGTTCTGGATGCAAGATAGAACCAGCGGTACCCCCAGATCTCTTCTAATTCAGTGATCTGATGACTCAAATAGAGGAAGAAGCAGAGGGAACTGGAGATGAGGCCACTGAAAAAAGGGAAAGGGGCAGAGTGAGGAGAGGTGAGGGGACAGTGTCTGGTTGCCTCTGTAAAAAAAAAAAAAAAAAAAAAAATGATTCCATGGCCACTGCAGGCAGTGATGTTAGACCAATTAGTAAACAGGCAAAGAGCAAGGCAACATGGCAGGCGGGCTGCTCTTCAGAACCTGAATGTGGGGCAACTGATTAGGGTGGAGACAGTGGGTCAGCAGAGCTCAGTGACTGCTGGTTTCTGCTTGCTCTGTCTTTTAGACTGTTGAAACCCAGAGGGCAGGGATCTTGCTTAGAGCCTTCTGTTTCCTCATCAGTTTAGCTCCTGGCACCACATCAGACAGACCGCCAGTGCTCAATGAACATCTTGTCAAGTGGCTACACCCATGGACAAATGAACAGTTGGAACTCAATAAACAGTTATTGATTCAATTCATTAGTTAATGGAAAATTGGCCCAGCCTTTCATTTAGATCTCAGGAGGGTGGAACTAGGAGAAAAGGAGCTCTCAAAAGAGATAAAGATTACCGCCAAAAAAACCCTGTGGAGCAATTCTACTATATAACACGTGGGGTCGCCCTGAGTCAGTGGCCATCTTGATGGCAGCTAAAACAACAACAACAATGTGACCATAGCCTAGGCTCAGACTGGTACTCCCTGCTATCAAGGGATGATCCAAATGAGTGGTATAGACAGTGGTTGTCTTAGTTATCTGGTGCTGCTACAACAGAAATACCACAAGCGGATGGCTTTACCACACAGAAATTTATTTTCTCACAGTTTAGGAGGCTAGAAGTCTGAATTCAGGGTGCCAGTCCAGGGGAAGCTTTTTCTGTCTGTCAGTTCTGAGGGGAGGTACTTGTCATCAATCTTCCACCAGTCTAAGAGCTTTTCTGTGCAGGGACCCCAGGTCCATAGGATATACTCTGCTCCTGGCTCTTCTTGCTTGGTGGTAATGAGGTTCCTCTTTGCTCATTTCTCTGTTTTATATCTCAAAAGAGATTGACTCAAGTTACAACCTGATCCTGTAGATTTTGTCCTGCCTCATTAACATAACTGCCTCTAATCCTCCCTCATTAAAATCATGGAGGTTAGGATTTACAACACATTAGATCACAAAATGGAGCACAACCATGCAGTACTGGGAATCATGGCCTAGCCAAGTTGACACATATTTTTGGAGGACAAAATTCAATCCATAATAGTGGTCTAAGCCAGGAATGGATAATGGGTTTTATCAGACTAGTAGGTTGTGCAGCCTGGACACTGTGTTGGAGATTCTGGGGCCTCATTTAGGTTTAGTAGAATAGAAAACGGTACAGTGATTGTGACTGATTATTGACGCCTGCCTCATGCATTGAAAGGGAGAGTGGGAGCATGCGTGCCCCATCTATGCCCTCACTGGTCTAGGTTATTGATCACCTTAGAAGATTACCAAGTACGGAGGAAGAAAAGGGAGCTAAGACTTGTTTACACAAATATTTAATAGTGGCTATCTCGTTAAATCTCACAACAACTCTGAGAAAGAGATACTGTTAACAAAGTCTTTTACAGACGAACATCTGAGACTCAGAGAAGGTAAGCAATTTGCCTAAGGCCAGGCAGACAGCTACCAAGTGGCAGAGTCAGGATTCATACCCAGTTTACTGGACTCCAGGGGCCATGCTCTGTCCACCCCTACCAACCCCACAGTCTCTTTGTCGGCAGGTTGGCATGGGCCGGACCATAAGATCATGAGAGGCAGTGATGAGGACTCAAGTCTTATCCTATACAGAGCTTTACCCAACCACCATAGGTAATTGGGCATTTTGGTAATTCCCTGTGGCAATGATGACAGCTAATAATGATGGTAGAGATTGTGGTGATGTTGCCCAGGCCCGCTCCTCATAAAGGGTTAGACTTCACCGAAGCAGAGAAAGGGTTAGTTGCTCCCAAAGGCATCTTCATATTTGATGGATTATCAGACTGACTCTTAATCATTTGAAAATGCACATATTCATCAGCATTATCCAAGCCCCACGGGAGCACTAGGGCAGGAGATTCACCCAAACACTTGTCCTGAATGCAGTCTGTCTTTGTCCTCCTTGCTAACACCAACTGCAGAGGGCCGGTCACCTCTGATCACTGGTTGCCCTTGGCCATTAAAGGATCTATGCACAGACCTACAGTTTTCCTGTAGCATGTTCCCGTTAGTGGAATACAGCACACACATGCTTCAATTCCTCATTTACGAGCCTCCAAATTGGCCATTTTGATTAAGGCGTGTCGAGGCTTCATGGGAGGCCAGTAGGGGATGTTCCCATGTCGATGCGGCTCCAGGGAACACACCAGCAATGCCCCTTTCCTTCTTCCATGTTCAGGTGGTGGAGGTACAGCCCGGGGCAGTTACTTTCTTCAATCACCTATACACTGAGCACTCAGCCCAGTGCTAAGCACTGTGAGGAAGATGAGAAAAAATGAAATTCAGAGGCCCTGTCCTCAAAGAGGTGGGGAGACCACGGAGGCATAGCAACACCATGTAGCATATAATTAAGTGCTGGAGTTGAAGCAAAAAAAAACTAAACATGTGAAAAGGCAATGGTAAATTTAGACTCGCATTCTCAGGGAAGGCCTCATGAGAGGCAGCAGTGTGGTGGGACATCCCACCTGGGTCTTAATGGAGGGCTAGCATTAGAAGTTAGAGAGCCACACCTGGGTTTGGGTCTGGACTCTCCCTCTCTAGCTGGGTAATTTGGCCATGTTCCCTCTCCAAGCCTCAGCTTCCGAATCTATAAAATAGGATAATCATCTCGCCTCCTAGAACTGTGGGCCTGGCCCCTCAGGGCCCAATGAAGTGTCAGTATTGGGACATAGCCACTTAGTGGCAGTTCCAAAATCCCAAACGCTCTGAAAACTGAAAGTGTCTTCGTAACTCATTTGGCATCCACATCTGAGATGACCTGAATGCATTGGGTGCTAGAGCCTGACCTGAATTGATGGGAAGCTATTTATGATCTTTTTTAAAAAAAAAAATTAGGAATTGGTACATATTTCACTACAGAAAAGTTAATGTATTTGATTACGGCATGCTGGCCCACACTGGGGGAGCTATCTAAGACGCTTACATACGCAGTATGCACTGTACTAAAATCCAAAGACTTCTCAGTTCTGAAACACATCTGGCCAGAAGAGACCTCTGTTATTATAGACTCCGCTGAACAGAGACCACCAGGCATTTAGTGAGCACGCAGCTGCTAACTGAAAGGCTGGCGGTTCGAACCCATCAGCCAATGTGGCAGTCTACTTTGATAAAGATTTAGAGCCTTAGATACCCTAGGGGGCAGTTCTACTCTGTCCTATAGGGTCACTATGAGTCGGAATCTCCTCAAAGGCGGTGTTTTTTTTTTAACCCCTGTGACTGTGTGCATCACTCTGTAGAGCAAGGGTCAGCAAACATTCTCTGTAAAGGGCCAGATAGTAAATATTTTAGGCTTTGTCAGCCGGATGGCCTATGTTGTAATTACTCAGCTCTGCCGTTGTAGAACCAAAGCAGCCACACACATGGGCATGGCTGTGTTCCAATAAAACGTTATTTACAGACAGGCAGCTGGCTGGATGTGGCCTGCAGGCTCTGGTGTGCCGACCCTGATGTGGAGGAATGGACTGGAGGCCCGGAAGACCCCTGGAGTTCACTGATTCCATCCCACCTCCATTGTATAATCTGACTTTTGAGAGTGGCAGGAGAAGGCAGAACCAGGTCCAGAGCCCAGGCCTGTGGCTTCTCTCACCACCCTCCTTGGGGAGGGGCTTCTAGTCTCTCCTCCAGGAAGCGGTCTCCACCCTGGTGCAGAGCCTTCTGACACCTGGGAGCAGGGTGGAGAGCCAGGGTGCCTTTTCTGATGCCGATCCGGTGCCAGGGAGCATTAGAAGCAGAAAGGATTGAATTTTCTCATCCAACAGAATGAAAATGCCAACTGAAAATTTAAAAGCCCCACGGAGAAGGAAAACAAGCCTCAGTCCTCCTCGTCTGTAAAGGCCATTTGGCTGACTGGCTGGGCTGCAGGGCAGGTGCTGCCAGCAGAGAAAGACTACAGTCAGAGTGAGGGTGGCAGGTGACAGCCACCCAGCGCCTGGGGACAGAAGCAGCTCTGCTTACCATCTGCCTTGCCCCTTCCCTCTCCTCAGCCAGATTGGGGAACAGCCGAACTTTTGGCTGGGCACCACAGGTTGCCAGTCCGCCACCCCCACTTCATGCCAAGAAGCAGGAAGCAATGACAGATGCTTGTTGAGGGCCCTGGGGTGGAATAGAAGGGCACAGTTTTGGGTGGAAGCCACAGGCCTGAGCCTGCTAGGAAAGGGGTGGCTCTGGGCAGGCCCTAAGCAGCCAGCCTTGGCCTAGGAAGCCATTGGAAAGGCAAGGTCGTAGGGCAGCAGCAGAATCATAGCATCTTAGCAGAAAGGAGCTTTAACGACGCTGTACTCCAACCCCTGCTTCCATTTTACAGATGAGAAGATCAAGGCCCAACATCACACACTTCTAAGCAGCAAAGTAGGAGCTACATTCCATGTGTCCTGATTCTTAACCCAGACCGCTTCCCACCAACAAATGCATATCTTACCTTCTCCCAAGCAAAAGTCATGGGAAATTATGTCAACCGGGAGGCCCTGGGTGGTACAAACAAGCTCCAACTACTAACTGAAAGGTTGGCAGTTTGAACCCACCCAGAGGCACCTTGGAAGAAAGACCTGGTAGACTGCTTCTGAAAGCTCACAGCCTTGAAAACCGTATGGAACAGTTCTACTCTGCACACACAGGGTTGGAATCAACTCAACGGCAACTGATTTTTTTTTTTCTTTTTTTGTGAATTGTACCTACCCCATGGGGTTGTTTTGAAGGTTATAAAAATGAGATATGCTTTCCCAGAAGTGGGCTTTCTCACTTGGGCCATCCTGTTGCTCCTCTTTGTTGGGTCAAAATCACTAATCGATTTTTTTTGAATGAAAAGAATGCTCCTGCCGGTTGTTGATCACCTCAGCATAAGAACCTCTGCCTCTGTATTAGCCAAGAAAGAATAGATAATGTGCTATTTAAAAAAAAAACTTTTTCCCAGAGGCCAGCTCAGAAACAAACAAACAAACAAACCAAAATAAAACCTAAAAATCACTTTCCAATGCCCTCCGCTCCCTAGTCAGGAACAAGGAGAACTCACGATCAGACAGCCCAGGGAGCCTTCCCAAGGGCCCCACCCTCTCAGGAAGCAACACCAACTGCCTCTGCCTCACAGCAACAAGTCCCAGCCTGGAAACATCGTCTTCCTCATCACCGGCTCCCTTTCACGATTACATTGTGTGGAGACAGGATCCATAATGGTCAAGAACATAAGCTCTGGAAGCCAGGCTACTGGGTTCACATTCCCGCTCTAGCCCTTCCTTGCTAGGTGATTCTGGGCTACTTACTTCATCTCCCTGTACCTCAGTTTCTTTGACTGTAAAATGGGGAGAATAATACTACCTATTTCATGGTATTGTTGTGAGAATTATATTAGTTAAAACACTGTATAGGTACCTAGAAAGCACCATTTAAGGAGCCCTGGTGGTGCAAAGGTTAAGTGCTCAGCTGCTAGCCGAAACATTGGTAGTTTGAACCCACCAGCGGCTCTGTGGGAGGAAAGACCTGTTAATTGGCTCCCATAAAGACTACAGCCTAGGAGACCCTATGGGGCTAGTTCTACTCTGTCACTAAGAGTTGGAATCGACTTGAGGGTGCACAACAACAAGCATCATATTAAGTATTAGCCATTAATCTTCCCATTTACTGCCCACAGGGGCCATTCTTACTTTTCCTAGGCCCAAAATGTGGGGCAGGTTTGGCCCTCCAACTGGTCCACGACTCCGGACCCCCGTACACACTTCACACTTCCTGCCTTCTTGCCTTTGCTTATGCCATACTCTTCTGTGGAATGCTGTCCCTCCAGATGCCCAGGCTTCACCTTCTTTTCCAGGCTTTTCTCTAAAAGCCCAACTCAATCCCACCTCCACCTGTGAGTGCCCCCTGCTGGCCACTGCTGGGAGTGGGCTATCCTCCGAAGTCTTCAAGCTCACCTTTGCCTTTCCCAGGGCCCACCCTTGCACACGGCTTTGCACTGCCAGTTTCCTCTGTTTTTCATGAAATGAAAGTCCCTTTCCAACATTCTATCTTCACACCATTGGGTGGGTTGTCTTAGTCATCTAGTGCTGCTTTAACAGAAATACCACAAGTGGACGGATTTAACAAAAAGAAACTTATTTTCTCACAGTCTAATAGGTGACAAGTCTAAATTCAGGGCGTCGGCTCCAGGGGAAGGCTTTCTCTCTCTGTCGGCTCTGGAGGAAGGTCTTTGTCATCAGGTCTTTGTCATCAGTCTTCCCCATTGTTGAGGCACTTCTCAGGTGTAGGGACCCCGAGTCAAAAGAATGCATTCTGCTGCTGGTGCTGCTTTCTTGGTGGTATGAGGTCCCCAACTCTCTGCTTGCTTCCCTTTCCTTTTATCTCTTGAAGGATAAAAGGTGGTGCAGGCCACACTCAGGGAAACTCCCTTTACCTTGGGTCAGGGAGGTGACCTGAGTACAGGTGGTGTTACAATCCCACCCTCATCCTCTCAACATAAAATTACAATCACAAAATGGAGGACAATCACACAATACCGGGAATCCCAGCCTAACCAAGTTGATACACACATTTTGGGGGGGACATAATTCAACCTATGACAGTCAGCTCTCCTAATAACATCAATCTATGTAAATGGTAACACCCTGCTCCTCTTTCTTTCTTTTAATGTTTAAAATCTCATTGGCTTTCAAGACTGCTAACTTTAAAATTTTTATGAGGACATTTTCTCCATAGCAAAGGGCTTGGAGTTTTTAAAGGGCTTGAGGGCAGAGTTCAAGTACCTCACATTGGTAGCGTTCCCCAGGACACCTTGAGAAGTGCTCAGTGTCGACAGATGTGCTGGTCAGTGGACTGGCCAGCTGACTGACAACCCTTCTGATGAGCTGAGCGGGGCCCCAGGGCCAGCTCACAGGGCAGCTGGGCCTGCTCCCAGAGTGGCTGCATCCAAGGAAGTGAATCTCAAATCCTGTAAGGCCCCTCACCCTCATTTCTTTGATCTTCCTTCAGTTTTCTTTTCCTTGAGGCACACTTAGACCCCAACTGGCTCCTGCAAAGAACCTGCTGGGATCCTGCTCTGTAAGGGCCAGAAAACCAGCCCCCGTGAGTGCTGGTGCAGCCTTGATACGTTCTACCTGGCAGGGGGACCATGGCCCAGTTCTCTAATCGATACTGCTCAGCAGAAGCCTTTTCAGAAGAGAGCCAAAGAAAAATAGAAAGGGCTGCTTGCTCAGTAAATGGACCTTTACTGGAGAGGGACAGATCTTTCTTTTTCCCCTGAGCTTGTTGTCAATCATTCCAGCTTCTCCTTCCTCCTCCTTTTTCCTCTCCTCTGCCTTCTTCTCTCTTTCAACACAGTTAAAGGTATTCTCTGTCCTACAGTAACAAAACAACAGCTTTTAATCTTGTTATACTTGCCTCTAATAATTTTTGGAAGAAGACAGGGTATAATGTTAATGAGTGGATGGATGGATGGAAGAGTGGGCCCCTGCCCTGGCTGAGATTATATTCTAATGTATGGGGGCATACAATAAGCAATAAACATGATAAATACAGCCATTATATAGTATATTGGAAGATGCTAAGTACTGTGGAAGGAGCTCTAGTGGCACAGTGGTTAAAGTACTTGGCTGTTAACTAAAAGGTCGGCAGTTCTAACCCACCAGCCACTCCACAAGAGAAAGATGTGGCAGTCTGCTTCTGTAAAGTTTACAGCCTTGGAAACCCTATGGGGCAGTTCTACTCTGTCCTATAGGGTTATTAGGAGTTGGAATCAACTCAACGACAACAGGTTTGGTCTTGGTTTAAGTGGGAAAAAAGAAAAATGATGGGAACAGAAAGAGAAGGACTGAATGTGCAGGGCGTGAGTGAGGGGTAGGTTGCAACATTAAGTTGGTCAACCGGGTGACAAGGGCATCACTGTAGGTGATGGCAGAGCCCGAGTCCCTGACACCCCAGGGCCACCTTATCAGCTTTCACTGTTTATGCTCAGACTGTTAGGTGAGAAGAGAAGTGAACTTCTATTTGGTTTAAGCATTAGTATTTGAGACTTTTGTTATAGCAGCTGACCCTGTATCCTAACTTATACTCATTTCCTGAGTGTGATCCAATTTCTGTGTTAGGTACTCCTTTTAGTCTCCTAGAGCTATTGTAAGAAATTACTACAAACTTGGTGACTTAAAACCAGGCCTTCAAATCAGGTCTTCTTGGTTCAGTCATGGCCAAGGAAACGACACTGGAACAAACCCAAATTTTTTAAATTTGGGTGAACCAGAACCATTACCAGAATGGGAAAAATTATGGGTCAAATCCCTACTAAAAACTTAGTATTCCTCTTAGGAAACAAGGGCAGCGTACAAATGCCATAGCAACCACATCTCTTTACCATCGGATTTTCTGCAGAGTCAGAAACAACAGTGTCCCACTCAAAGATGGAGGCTGATCAGACTGCTCTGAATGCGTGTCACTCTCCTCAGTCCTGGCAATAATCTAATCTCACATGTCAGGTTCCTGAAAGGGCTCACTATGCCTCTTCCCAGTCTCCTATTTCAGGGCTTTGATAAGTAATTCTCCCCATTCTGGTCATGGTTCCGGCTCACCCAAATTTTTAAAATTTGGGTCTGTTCTGGTTTTGCTTTGTCGGCCATGACTGAACAGGTTTGAACCAGTTCAAAGGTCTGCTTAACACAGCAGAAACTTATTCTCTCACAGTTCTGGAAGCCGGGAGTCTGAAATCAAAGCAGGGGCAGATTAACCACTAAACACAGTATGCACCTTTTTACAGTAAGCAAATGTGCGCTACAGAGAAGTAAGTAAGCACAATTAAACCCGAGCCTACCTTGCTGATTGGGTAATCCATCCCTGAAAGTGTCGGCAGGGCCGTGCTCTCTCTGAAGGCTCTAGGGGAGAATCCTTCCTTTCCTCTCCCAGCTCTGGTGGCTGTGGCATTCCTGGTGGCTGTATCACTTCAGTCTCTGCCTGTCTTCGCCTGGCCTTCTCCCCTTTTTCTGTGTGTTTTAAATCTCCCTCTGCCTTTCTTTGTAAGGACATCTATTGTTGGATCTGGGGCCCACCCTAAATCCAGGCTGATCTCATCTCGAGATCCTTAACTTCACTCTATCTGCAAAGATTCTTTTTCCAAATAAGGTCACACTCACAGGTTCTAGAGATTAGGATGTGGACATATCTTTTAGGGGGCTACCATTCAACCTACTATAAGTACCAAGAAACATGCAATATATGCTTCAAAGTGTTCACTGCCAGCCATAGTACTTGGCACGTCAGATAGAGAGCAAGCCCGATTCTCTCAGTCCTGGGTGGGTTTCTGTGAAGTGGGTCACCCAGCCTTGGCTCTGCACATACACTGTGGGGTAAGCTCCAGCAATGCAAACTCAGAACAGTCCCTCTGGGAGCACTCTACTCCTTACAGAATGAGTTCATCTCTTTTTACCTCATCGGATCTGAAATCAACCCACAAAGGAAACAGACATAAAACCACAAAGAGACCTAAGAATATTTAAAAAGCAAAACACAAACAAGGCCCCAACCTCAATATCGAGGCTGTAGATCTAGGAAACAAGGAGTGGTGTGAATGAGTGAAAGAGGAAACATTTTAGCTGGGCTTTGACTGAGGAGAACAAACTTGGGAGGTCTAAGCACGAGGATTACATGTATGAAGTATGAGGATTATAATAATTACCATTTTCTGGTGTCCCAGAAAGTAACGTGGTGGGTTTCTCACATATATTATCTTCAGTCACCATAACTACCACACCCACTGCTGTCGAATCAATTCCGCCGCCTAGCGACCCTATGGGACAGAGTAGAATTGCTCCATAGGATTTCCAAGGAGCAGCTGGTGGATTCAAACTACTGACCTTTTGGTTAGCAGCTGAGCTCTTAACCACTGCACCACCAGGGCAGTGGTAAATATTTAACAACCAGTAAGGTCCAAGCAAAGTCCCTGAGTGGTGCAAACAGTTAACATGTTTGGCCGCTAACCAAAATTTGGTAGTTTGAGTTCACCCAGAGGCACCTCGGAAGAAAGGCCTGGTGATCTACTTCTGGAAAATCAGCCATTGAAAATGCTGGGGAGCACATTTCTACTCTGACACACACGGAAGTGCCACAAGAAGGAACCAACTCCATGGCAACCGGTAAGGTTCAGGCACCAACCTGGCAGAGCTGACTCAAGCCACAGTGCTGGGGCCAGGTCTGCAGGCTCCTGCTGGCCTGTTAGCTGTGATCCATGAAGGTCTGGGGTCCCAGAGGAGAGCTGGGGTGGCTGGGCTTAGGGCAGTGGCTTTTCACTAGCCAGTGTGGGTGGATTGCAATGTGCTAGCGGCTGGAATACCTACATTCACGTGCACAGGCTGAATAGCAACCTCGCAAGGTAGGTGTTGATATCCCCAACTTCAAGATGAGGGAGCTGGTGGTTGGAGTGGGTGAAGAGATGGCCAGTGGCCCATGGCCAGTGAGGAAGCTAGCTGGAAGGAAAGGATGTCAGGGTTGCTGGGAAAGTGCGAGAGTGTCTGGACCGCAGCCTTGGAGGGAGTATTTCAGCTAGGAAATCTCCCCTGACAGTTTTCATCCCAGAAGCTTAGAGGAAAGCAGCCACTCATCGGGGAGCTTACAAGGAGGATCTCAATGCAGCTTCCTTGTCTCCAGGGGGCCCTGAATCTCGAGTTAAATATGAGTGAAAACTGTGAACCGTGCCGAGATGCCGAGGCCTCCCTCCCTCTGAAGAGCCACACAGCATTCCAGCTAAGCCAGGTACCAGCTGGGCAGCCTTGTGTGCCAAGAATGGAATGGAATGTGCAGAGACTGCCATGCAGAGGGACATGGAACAGAACATTTCAACGTGGCGGCAGGAAAGGCCTGGCAGTCATCAAACAATTGGCTGGTCATGAGTATTTATGAGACGCTTGGCACGCAGAGCACTAGCTGGTATGCCAGGTCAGCTGGGAGTCTTGCAATGTGTTTCAAATCCCACAGAGGGGAGAAAGGACAGGCAGAGTATCCTACCTCTGCTGCAGCCCCAGCACCTTTCTTCACCCAGCTTACATGTTAGGGTGTTGGATATATGTGACTCTAATTGCAAAAAAGGGTTCTACTGCAAAAACCAAAAGTTGACAAACCTCGTTCAGTTGCTACATTTTACTGATGAGGAAACTAAGGCATAGAGAGGGACGGTGATTGGCTGTCCCACAATGAGTGTGGTCTCCTGCTGTCTGGTCCAATATCCTGTTCACTGGACCACTTACCTCCTTACTGTGTGCCCACCACCCTGCTAGGTAAGAGGCGGGGACAAAAGAGAAAAGTAACACTTGTCCTCATGGGATGGGCAAGCTTGATTGTGGGGAAAGGATGGACACGCCCAAAGCCCACCGTCGTGTGCTAGACTGTGCCTGGCAGACAGCCCAGGCTGCAGAAGCTCAGGGAAAGAGAGGCTAGCTGGTCTGGAATGCTGGGAACGAGGAGCTGATAAATTATTTTATTGCATATTTAATCCAGGCTCATTGGAGGAAAATTAGGAATTACATATTATAAAAAAAGAAGAAATATCCATAGTGACAACCACTATTCATATTTTGGGATATATTCTTCCAAACTGTTTTCTACCCAAATGAAATCCTGCTATATTTCTTTAGTCAATTCATTTTCCTGACTTCTCACTTCATATTTACTTGAGAGAACAGGAGCCCTCAGACAAGAGCTGTCTCATTTTCTCACCACCAAGGCTATGAACCTAGCTCCACTTGTATACACACGCTCAGCCTTCCCTCCTATTGCAATGGAAGTGTTCTTGCTTGTTTAAAAAACCAACCAACCCCTCTACCCACCTGGCAGGGAATGTCATCCTCTCTCCTCCCAGTGACTCCACTGTGGCCATTACTGCAGCTCCTTGCACACTCAGGGTCTCTTTCACCAGATCATTCCCAATGTCAGACAGACTTCCTCTTATATCTCTTCTCTTTAAAAATCACCTCCCTTGAACCCCTGAAACTGTTGCTCTGAGATAATCTTTAAACCTTTAACCAAAAATATCTCCTGAAGTCTTCTCAAAATCAAATAATAGTTTAGCTTAAGTAGTAAAGAATGTCTGCCTTGAGCACTGTGATGGTGAAGGTTGTGTATCAACTTGGCTGGGCCATGATTCTCAGTGGTTTGGCTGTTATGTAATGACGTAGTTATCCTCCATTTTGTGATATAATGTAATCACCTCCAGGATGTGATTTGATGTGATCAGCCAATCAGTTGTAAGAAGAGTTTCCTTGGGGACGTGGCCTGCATCCAATATATATGGACATTATGGTAAAGCTTGTTGGCTTTTGCTTGCTCTGGATCCTGCATCTGGCTTGTCATCATCTAACCTCTGGTTCTTGGGACTTGAGCCAGTGGCCTGCCATTTGCTTGCTGATCTTGGATGCATTAGCCTATGTGCCCATGAGCCAGCAGCCTGCTGTCTGACCTGTTGATCTTGGATTCATCAACCCCTGAAGATACGTGAGTCAGAAGAAGCCTCCAGCCTGACGCTAGCCTCTACAACTGTGTGAGCTGTTTCCTTGAGATAAATCTCTCTCTCCATATATATACAAGTGCTTCATTGGTTTTGTTTCTCTAGAGAACTCAGCCTAAAGCAAGCACTGAGCTCTCTTAAGATCTATCTATTTGGGATCAAATTGACAACAGCAACTTGAAAGACAGGAACCATAGTGGGCAATGAGTTTATGTTAATAGGGGCGGAACAGCTTGGAAAAGGAGGACGAGAACTGTTGTACAATTCAAAGAATTCTATCAGTGTCACTGAATTATACTTGTAGAAATTGTTAAATTGGTATGTTTTCTCATCAACAACAGCAACAAAATTAATTAAATAAAAAAAATCACCTCCTTGACCACCAATTCCCTCTTGATATCTCTGCCTCTCTCCACGATACTCACCCAAAGGGGGTTCCATATTTATTGTCTCTGGCTCTGCACCTCCCTTTCTTACCCTTCAACCCATCTCAATCTGACTTGTCCCCACTACTCCACCAGGATTGCACTTGTCATCATCCAAGCTACTAGTCAACTTTTATAAACTCCTAACTGGTCTCTCTGTTTCAACTTTTGCCCCCGAATTCATTATTCATACTCCAGCCAGAATGATCTTTTAAAAACATAAATCAGATCAGGTCATTGGTTTACTGAAAACCCTCTAGTGACTTTACATTACACTTAGTATAAAAGCCAAGCTTCTTACACGGTCTACAAGGTTCTTGTTCATCTGATCCCTGCCTACTTCTCTGACATCTCCTCCATGCTCCCCTTCACTCCCTCATCACTGTTAATAATAATCTTTCTTATTTCTTTAATGTCTTGTTCTTTGTTGCTTCTCCCTCCTCTCTCCCAAGTAGTATGCTCTCCCTTCCCCCAGGACAGCAGAGACTTGTCTCTCTTTTTATGGGTATACCCCCCTGGTGGCAGGAGCCCTGGTGGCACAGTGGTTAAGAGCTATGTGGCTGCTAACCAAAAAGTCAGCAGTTCAAATCCACCAGCTGCTCCTTAGAAATCCTATGGGGCAGTTCCACTCTATCTTTTAGGGTTGCTATGAGCTGGAATCAACTCGATGGCAATGAGTTTGGCTTTTTTTTTTCCTTTTTGGTACCAGGATGGTACCACTAGGGTCTGATGTTAGTAGGAACTCCATAAATATTTATTGAATGAGTACAACATATGGTAGATAGTCTCCGAGATGGCCCCCAGTGATACCCACCTCCTGGTATTCATGCTGCTTTGTAGCCTTCTCCCTTACTGAACAGGGCTGACTTGTGTAATCAATAGAATATTGCAGAAACAACAAAGTATGACGCCTGAGGCTAGATCGTGAAAGACCCTGTGCCCTTTTTCTTGTTCTCTTGGATCCCTTGCTCTGGGGGAAGCCAGCTGCCATGTCATAAGGATAGTCAAGTAGTCCTACAGAGAGGCCCACGTGTCAAGAGACTGAGGCCTCCTGCCAATAGCCATGTGAATGAGCTATCTTGGAAGCAGATCCTCCAGTCTCAGGCAACACTTCAAGCGACTGGAGTTCCAGCTGACATTTTGACTGCAACCTCATGAGAGACCGTGAATCAGAACCACCCAGCTCCTTCTGGAATTCCTGATCACAGAAAATGTAAGGTAATAAATGTTTGCTGTTTTAAGCCACAAAGTTTTCGAGTAATTTGTTAAACAGCAAGAGTAATTTGTTAAACAACACTTCCTAAAAACAAAAACAGAAAAACCAGCTGCTGTCGAGCTGATTTGGACTCACGATGACCCCATGCTGTCAGAGTGGAACTGTGCTCCGTAGGGCTTTCAATGGCTAATTTTTCTGACGTAGGTTGCCAGGCCTTTCTTCTGAAGCAGCTCTGTTTGAACCACCGACCTTTCTGTTACCAGTGAGCGTGTTAACTCTTTGCACCACCTGGGGACTTTAATACGTGTATAAATATATTTTTTCTCTGAAGGCGGGATCATAATATTGCTTGGAAACCAGCTTTTTCCACTTAACATATCATGAACATATTTTATGCCAATAAATCCATATCTACAATCATTACTAATGGCTGTCCAGAATTACATTGAATAAATGTACCGCAATTTAGTTAACTGCTCCTCTCCGTTTCATATTTTTCACTATTGTAAACAAAGCTGCAATGGCCTTTCTTGTGGGTTAATCTTTATGACATCCATGGTATTCATAGCACAAGTTCTCAGAAACGGAATTGCTGGGCCAAAGGGTATATTTTGGGTTAGATTGCTGAATTGTGTCTCCAGAAAGCTTGTATGATTCCCCCCAGCAGGATTTCAGAGCACCTGTTTAGCAGGCAAACACTTCAACAACTTTTACCATTTTGCCAATCTGATAAGTTTTTTTAAATGGTCTGTAGTTATTTGAATGTACCTTTCTTTGATTCTTAATTATAACAGCTTCAAAACTGTGGGAGATGCCCTGGGTGGAGAGACCTCTGGAATAGGAAGGCTCTGCTAACCTGTTCATCTGCCCAGCTCTCCACCTTCACTCCAAACAGCCCTAGGCAAATGCCTGGACTTCCTCTGTTTCCAAGTAATTGTTATGTAACCCTAGAAGGTGGATCCTTGTCAGGTGTGCTCAGACTTGCCAATTATCTGGACACTGGTCTCTGAGAAAGAGAAAGTAACTTTATTGCAACGCACAGAGCCGCGTGCCAGGAGGAGTTTCCTCACATCTGACTCCCTGAGTTACTGGGAAACAGGGCTTATATGTGATTTGGGCAGCAAGATGGTGGCCACACAAGCATACTGGGGAGGGAAAATTCTAGAAGGCAGCCAGGAAACAGAAAGTGATGTGGTTCTTGTCGGACCTCTCGCTTCAGAATAGGGTCTGGGTGCTGATTTTCCTTTTGATTCACTCTGTTGCTTTGTCCACTGTCGAAGTCAATTAGTGGTCGCAGCTGGCCCTTCTGTGCATGTGGGGTGGGCAAATCTGGCTTGGGCTAGTTTAAGAACTAATGGAAATTTATTGGTGTTCGTAGTGTTAGGTTACACCATCCACTTCTTTTTCTCTCTCCAGGAGGGTGGGCAGGATAGGAGATGAGGTGCAGGGAAGGGGTTTTCTACTCGAGGAGGTCACCTGGGGGCCTTAGTTCTCTACCATAGATGAAGGTGCCTGTCTCTGGGGGCTGAAAGGCACTGGGGAAGCTGGCTTTCCAGGCCCCCAGCCTGTAGCCCTGCCCTGCACACTGGCAGTGTGAGTGAGCTCCAGCTGCCTGGCCTCTCCACAGCTGGGTGGAGGTAGGCCCCCAGACACCTGTTCTCATAGTCTGGGGAGAAAGCACTTCCTCCTGCCCTGTGGCTGCCTCCACTGGCCCACCCCCAGCCCATTCTTCCAAGGTGTTGGAGGAAAAGAAAAGAAAATGTATTTAAATTAATAATGCACTGACAAAACCTTGATTAGACTCAGAGCCAGACTAAGCCATTTAGAGCTTCATCCATCACAAAGAAGATGGATGCAACTGTTCTCAGGAAGGCTCCCCACCTCCTGCTTGAGGTCCCCACAGTCAGGAGACCTCCTGTGGGTGTGCTTCCCTCCACTTTTGGGGGTGTTGGGAGAGGGGAGAGGAAGAGAACTGGAAGTGAGGGGGAGGAGATAAGGCTGAGGGGAGGAAGGGATGGGAGAAGGGGAAATAGGAAGAAGGTGGTGGTAGAGGGATAAGGGAAGGGAGGAGAAGGGGAGGGAAAAAAGGAATAGATGGGAATGAAGGGAAAGGAGAAAGAGAGAGGGGGAAGGAGAAAAGTTAAGAAAGAAGAGTGAGGAAGAGCAATGAGGCCAGGGATGGATTTCCCAGTGTTGTGTAACAACCCGGCAGCACCTGAACGCAAGGTCGGCCACATCTCCAAGAGACTGAAGACAGACTCTGGAACCAGCGACATGACGTATGGTTTATTGGGAAGTTTACTTACGGGACTCTTGGCCCAGGGCGACGGCTGGACCAGTTTAGCTCTCTGCAACCGCCTAGCAGGGGATACAAGCTAATATACCCTTCCAGCTGGGACCAAGGCTCATTGTTTTTTTCCCAAGTCCTTCAGCAGCCAGTGTTCCCAGGGACTTCACGTTCAGACTCAGATGTTTTTCTTCTTGTTACTAAGGCATTTCTTGTCCTTGGCCACTGGCCAGTTATGCAACTCCCAGCCTTGTACTTTAGCCTGAGTCTATCCCGAGTTCATCCAGCATGCTTCAGGGAAGAGCAAAACTGACTCCATTAGGAGGGGATACATATAGCTGAATAGCATTATCCTATAGCCGGTAAGCAAGGTAAACACGTGCTTAGGGCATCAACAAAACGGGCACTAGTTGTCCAAAGCAAAGACCCATAAATGCCAAGCAGACAGGACACAAAGAAAAGCAAGAGCTGCAGTGGAAGGTAACTGTCAGGGTACTGAATGAAACTGATACCAGCTCCAGTGTGTGAAAATAGGCCTGCCAGAAACAAAGTTCACACAGGGTCATGAGGGCACCGACGTGCAAGATTGTTTAAGCTATGAGGCCCCTATCGCTTCAACACTTTCGTTGGCATCTGTCTCCTACCATCCTCTCCCGTGTAATTGAAACTATTTCTTTCTAATAAACAAGAACTGGGGGTGGGCTGTTGAGTCTAACATGTGCTGCATTTACCCAACATGCAACTGGAAGCTACATGAGCAATTATTAAGCGAGTCGGTATTGTTCCGCAGCTTAATTGTGATAAAATCATTGAAGAATTTGTAAGAGCAAAGAATAGAAAGAAATGTTTTTAATTATAACATGTTAGAAATGAAAGATCTATCTTAAAAAGTGTGGTACTGCGGTATAGTATTTGTTTTCTGATTGTTAAATTTTCTTTTATGAGATCTTTTCATTTGTTCATTTATAATGACAGCATTTATTATGAAACAAGCATTAAAACTGAAGTATGAGCCATTCAAAGCAAAATTGGCGAAAGTCAATTTTTCATGGTGGGAGATCAACATTGATTGTTGGAACAACTAAGTTCACGACTCATTTTCTTCGTTGTAGAATATGTGAAATATTTGTTTTATAGAAAATGTGGTATCCAGTAAAAATCTTAGTACCCCGCATCCACTAAAAATTTTATGACCCAGTTCATTTCATTCCACTAAAATGGCATATGCTACTTTTGCGTTCAATCGCTAATGTTACAGTCACATTTAAAAAGGAGTTACATCATGGATAGTTAAGACACACACATGCACACGAGTACATGTATATATCTAACTCACATATCCCATTGGAACACGTGAGTGAGCAGAGGAGGGGGCAGCACAGATTATCAATGCTTAGGGCCCTCACATAACTTAACCTGGCCCTGAATGAAACAGATGGGTTATCGGAAAACACAGTGGTTTGTTTGACTATAAGTGACATCTTCAAAATTTAGAAGTCAACTCCCAAAGCTGCGGTGAGTAATGTTGATTTTATGGCGATTCCTTGCGGGGCCAGGACGAGGTTGCATCATGTTCAGAGTGGTAGACCCTAATCAAACATTCCCGTTGGGCATCACTGTTCTCAACTCACAGTTGCTGCCATTTGTCCCTTTCCCAACCCTCCCATAGCTGATTTTTTTTTTTTTAAGTCCCTTCAATTTCCAGAGCATTTCAGTTTACTTACCAGAGCAGAATAGTCACCTGGTCTGCAGGTGGGCCACTCCTCACACCTGAGTCTGCCCCTCGGTTGTTACAGAAGCCAGCCCAGCACTCTGATAGAGGCTTTGTAGTTCTCTGAAGGCTTCTGCTTCCCTGAAGCCCTAAACCAAAAAAAACAAACCGGTTGCCGTTGAGTGACTTCTGAGTCATAGAGACCCTATAGGGCAGAGTAGAATTTCTAAAGCTGTAAATCTTTATAGAAGCAGACTGCCACATTTTTCTCCTGCAGAGCTGCTGGTGGGTTTGAAAGGCCAACCTTACTGTTAGCCGCTGAGCACTTAACCATTGCACCACCCGGGCTCCTTCCTGAAGCCCCACAACCCCCCAAAGGCTTCACCCATCCAACTTCTCCCTAAGTTATTTTCTTCCCAGGAACAGGACAGATGGCAACTGCCTGGTAGGGGTTACGGTGTCGGGAAATATTAGCTTCCCCTCTGGAGCTCTGTATTCCTGGGGCACCTGGGTCTTCACCTTCTCTGACCACCTATACACCTATTGCATGTCTACACACTTTCACACCGTTCTGGTGACTATCCCCTTAGAGCCTGGGACAGAGGAAAGGGACAAGAGAAGAGCTCGGTCCTCTCCTGCAGTTGGTAGGACACTGGACCACAGAGAAAACCACAGCTCTGGTGAATGATTTGCTCAAAGTCACAGTGGTCATCAGGGTCTAAGGTGGGACCACCAAGTTGTCCCCAGACCCTATCTATATCTCTTTCCATACCGCATGCTCAGGGTCGCATCATGGCTTCCCTTGGCCCTAGGCACTTTTGCCTTTGCGGGCCCCTTTTTCCCTAAAAAATTACATTCTACAAACAGAAAACAATTGTTGACAAGGCTGTAGAAAAATTGGAACCTTCATCCATTTGATGGTAGGAATGCAAAATGGCAGAGCCGCTTTGGAAAACAGTTTGGCGGTTTCTCAAAGAAGTTAAACGTAGAATTACCGTGTGACCCAGCCATTCCACTCCTAGGTATACACCCTAAAGGCTTAGAAGCAGGGACTCAAACAGATACTTATACTCCAATGTTCAGTGCAGTGTTATTCACAATAGCCAAAAAGTGGAAATAACACAAGTGTCCAACAGATGTGTGGTACATTGAATTACTTTTGTGTGTGGCGTTTCTAGCCATGGTCTTGTAACTCCCGCCCAGGTGATTGGGTGGGACTGTGTGATAGGGTAATTGTGGCTCCCCAAGAAAAATTGGTCAGTTTTGTCTTAAAGAGAGCCAGTTCCAGAGCAGGAGGAGCCCACCACCACCAAGGAAGAAGAGACCAGCAAGAAGGACCTGGCAGCAGGGAGACAGCACAGTGGGCTTCCCGGCCCAGAGAGAGAGAAAGTTGAGTGTCTTTGGGCAGGGGCTGAGGGCCAGGGAGAGGCGTGACTGTAAGTACAGCTGGGAGAGGCTCTTGTGATGGAAGAACTGCATCCTTGAGTGTTCCTGAGCCTGCATTGTAACTGTTACTTCCCTAACAAACCCTGTAATCATAAGTATGGTCTGTGAGTTCTGTGTGGCCATTACAATGGATTACTGCACCCAGTGGAGAAGCAGAGAGTGCTGTGGGAGGGACAGATGGTGTCAGAACTGGTAGAGATGGAGGAGAGAGGAGGCATGTTTGACCTCCACCTCATAGGAATCAGCCTTGGGCTATCCATCTTGGTTCTCCTTTCCCCTTGTGGGGTTAAGGGAGGGAGGTCAGATACGTCCCCCATGCCATTTTAACAGGTGAATAAATAAACAAAATGTGGTATATCCATGCAGTGGAATATTATTCAGCCATAAAGATAAATGAAGATCTGACACAAGCTATGACATGGATAAACCTTGAAAACATGCTGAGCGAAAGAGGTCAGATGCAAAAACATGAACATGGTAGCCCTCACTTACATGAAATATCTAAAATAGGCAAATGCACAGAGACCAGCATTTATAGTGGTCAGCGGGGTGGTGGGAGGGGGAAATGAAGAGTTATTACTTCAGGGCACTGACATTCTTAAGGTTGATGGAAAAATCTGGAAATGAATAGTGAGGATTGTTGCACAGTATGGTGAAGGTAATTAACATCACGGAACTGTACACGTAAAGATGGTTGAAACGGCCAAAAAAAAAAAAGGGGGGATTTAACGACAGCATAGGTAGAAAGACAAACGCAATCCAGGTTGGATTCATTATTCCATATTTATTGCTATTACAGGAAACCCTGGTGGCGTAGTAGTTAAGTGTTACGGCTGCTAACCAAAAGGTCGAAGTTCAAATCCGCCAGGCACTCCTTGGAAACTGTATGGGGCAGTTCTACTCTGTCCTATAGGGTCGCTATGAGTCGGAATCGACTCGACGGCAGTGGGTTTTTTATGACAATATTCATTTTTTCCTTCTGATTTTCTAAAAGAAATGAAAATTAAAACATTTTCATGAGTCCCCCAGAGCCCCATGGCCATAGGCACTGTGTCCCCTGTGCCTCGTGGATAAGAGTTTCTACGCTGCTTCACACGAAGCACCCTGCATGCACACACCACTGTCTGAGGAGGGAGACTGGATTATTAGACGAAAAAGATCTCGCTGACTAATAACATGAAACAGTGGTAGGCCTCACTGACCTCCAGCTGGGAAACACACAGAGGCTACCGCTGATGCTCTCAGTAGGCAAGAAGTTAGAGCACAGGATCCCCAGGTACTCGATTTCTTTAAGTCTCACCCACCCTTGGGGGCAATGGTGATTCAGTGGTAGAATTCTCGCCTTCCACGTGGGAGACCCAGGTTCGATTCCTGTGCCTCAGGTGCAGCCACCACCCATCTGTCAGCGGAGGCTTGCGCGTTCCTGTGATGCTGAACAGGCTTCAGTGGAGCTTCCAGATTAAGACAGAGACAAACTGAGATTAGGAAGAAAGGCGTGGCGATTTACTTCCAAAAAATCAGCTGGTGAAAACCTTATGGATCACAATGGTCCGATCCCATTGTGAAAGGGGTCGTTATGACTCCCTGACTCAACAAACAAAGAGCAACCACAACCCCACCTACCCTGAAAAAACCAGCTTCCAGGTCTTTCTGATTCACCAAACACCTGCCCAGAGCTACTACAGAGAGTGTACTCTTTCTTTCCACTTGAGTAGACGTAAAGGACTTTCATCATGAAGATCAAGAGAGGCTGCATTATGACTGGAGAAGGCTCCAGCGTTCCAAAACGACTTTGGAAGACTGTTCAATTAAGAGGCCATGTCACTCTTTTTTCTGTGTGAGCCTTTGAAGTTCCAAGATAATTTATAGCTTTTTTATAATTCTCCTTCAGGTAATTGCAAGCGTTGCAGGCTGTCTTTTTGCCTTTGGGGAGGAAGCAACTAGAGCAGAGATGGCGAATGTGTGGCTGCACATGCTACCAGGCCCTCTGCCCTTGTTGGAACAGACATTTCCGCTCAGTGACTACACTCCCTGCCTGGGCTGGAGGCAGCCTGGGATCCTTCACAGCCCTGAGGACCCAGTGGCCAGGTAGTGCCTGCGAGTCTGCTTGAGCCAGCAACCTAGGTGAGACCTAATAGCCATCCCTGATCTCAACCTTTCAGTGCAGCTGTTACCCTCTTCCCCGACTCCTTTTAATTTTAAAGAAATATATTCATAAGAAATTCAAACAACACTGTGCATTTTTTCAACCCTTGAAATAACTATGAGGTGCGTATTAGCATTGTCCCTATTTTACAAGGGCAGAAAGCGAGGCTCCAGAAGGCTCCATCTGAACTCTGAACACCTTATTCAACAAGTTCCGAGTTCGGATAGTTGCTGCTGAGTGAGTTCTGACTGTGCCCCACAGGATTTTCAAGACAGTGACTTTGGGAAGCAGATCGCCAGTCTTGTCTTCCGAGGCACCTCTGGATGGGTTTGAGCTACCAAGCTCTTGGTTAGAAGTCAGGCGCTTAACTCTTTGAGCCACCCAGGGACTTTTTGGAACATAACGGCTAATGGCCAACAAATGGTGGAGCTGGGAGTTGAATCCAGACTGACCCAACCAAGCCCACAGCTCTGCCGCCACTCTTTAACAACAAGGATGGCTAAGAGCTTAATGGGGATGTGAGTTACAGTAGGAATTAAAGCTTCGAATTAAAGGGTGAAGCTTTGACTCTGGAATTCCTGGCAATGGGGAGCTGGGGAAATCAGGGTATCATTACCCAGTACCATATCATGTGTGCCTACCTACCATGATTTCTTCATTCGTTCTCCCATCAAAGGCTCCAGATGTCCTGTGAAGGCTGTTCTGGGGCACCACATCTGTCTCTCCAGGGCACATCTGTCTTTCGTGGGTTGCACTCAGCTGCCTGTCTGTTGGCTCCTGGGGGACCCAGCAGTGTCTGGGCAAGGGTCAGGTCTCTGAGTAGCCTCTGCATCAGCAGTTGGCTGTCTTCTTAAACCTAAGGACTGAGAGTTACAGGAAAGGTCACTCCTTCTATATTTCCACCAACCACCTCCCTGCAGAAAACCTTCAGGCCTATAAATCATGTGCCCGAAGAGGTTAGAATGAGGTTCCCTAGGAGGGAAGTGGAGCCCTGATGGTGCAGTGGTTAAGAGCTACAGCTGCTAACCTAAAGGTTGGCAGTTCAAATCCACCAGCTGCTCCTTGGAAGCCTTATGCGGACAGTTGTATTCTGTCCTACAGGGTCCCTATGAGTCAGACGCAATGGGTTTGGTTTGGTTTTTTTATGAGGGAAGTAGGAGAAAGGTCAAGCAAAGAATCAGCCCCACCCAACATTTAGGAAAGATGGTGGTGACACCCCACACTGCCGGATCAGCCCTTGCAAAGAAGAGGAAACCAGAGGGAGAAGCTTGAGGGGAGGTCCTTATTCTCCTTTCTTCTTTTTCATCATGTCATCTACTTCTGTCCTCCTTCTCTCCTGGTTCATGCTTTTTGGAGACACAAATCCCCATCTGTCGCACCCTCCCCCCAGCAATGGCCCCCGATGCAGACCTCCCTCCTCTCTGTGGGAAGTGAAGTGAGGATGGGTTGGGGAGAAGAAATTAACACTCATTAAGCCCCTATTATCTGCCAAGTACTTAATATATCTTGTTTCATCTGCAGCCCTTTGAGTTGTGTGTTTAATCTGAATTCTTTTATAGTGGAGCAAAGGAAAATTAAGAGAAACTAAGTCATTTGCCCAGGGCCACACAGCTAGAAGGAGGAGATAGGAATCTCTCCCAGATCTTTGATTGCAATATACCAGACAAGACCTTTCCTCCACTTCCCTGTCCCTGTACCCCACCTCCTCACAGCCCACCAAACTGAGAAATAAATCAGAGCTGTAACATCGATAGGGGTCCCTCGGTGATGCAAATTGTTAACACCCTCGGCTGCTAACTGCAAAATTGGCAGTTCAAGTCCAACCAGAGGCACCTGAGAAGAAAGGCCTGGTGATCCACTTCTGAAAAGTCAGCCAGTGAAAACTTATGGAGCTCAGTTCTGCTCTGACATGCACGGGGTTATCATGAGCCTTCATCAGCTCAGTGGCAACTGGTTATAATGTTGGCGGGCTTTCCCGCTCCTGGGTGACATCTGCCGTTCAGTGGGGTTACCAGGGGATCAGTGTCACCTGCAGGGCTTGTTAAACACAGGACCCTCTCTCCATTCCAGCTACCCCCACCCCCCATATTCTGATTCTGTGATCTGGAGTAAAGCCTGAGAACGTACGTTTCTAGCGAGCTTCCCCGGGACGCTGATGCTGCAGACCCGTGGCCCACACTTTGAGAATCTGCTCTAAGTCATCAGATTGCGTCTCTAATGGTGAAATGCCAGTTTAGAGCAGGAAAATATTTGGGCCTCAAGGGATTTTTCCAGACACCTTGGAATCATATCAAGCAGGCAGCTGTCTCCTCCTCCCCGTGCAGGCTGCATTTCCTAAAGCCTTTGATGTTCTTCAAGGTGGAGCTAGAGAATGTGTTCTGTAACTGGATCTGTGGGGAAGGGAAACTCAGGGCCTGGTCCCTGACCCTGGTCCTGCTAAGGGCCGAGGGCTGGAACTGCCAAAGCACAACGGAAGCTCAGAGGGAAAACCAGAGACAGCAGCTGTGCAGCTGCTCCAAGGCCATGCCGAGCTTTTCATTAGCTGGAGCCCTGCTTGCCCTCAGGGTGGAGTCGGACGTGGGGTGGGGGGTTGACAGGCCACAGCAGATGTGGCCCAGTCCCAGTAGCTGCCCCACCTGCCCAGTCATCGACACAAAACAGTCAGGGGGTTAAAAGGCAGAGCGACTGCTCACCTCAGGGACACCCCAGAGGGTGGGGCAGGGCTGCTTCACCTTCTGATACACACAGGGTGCAGGAAGGCAGCTCCGTGCTTACCCAAGGGTTCTGGGAACACTGCCCTTGAGAGGGTGGGGAACCCAGGCCTGAAGCAGCTAGAGAGGAGTTAGAGAATGAAGGCAGTATCTGAACGACCAGAAAAAAAAAAACCAAACCCACTGCCATTGAGTCAATTCCGGCTCATAGTGACCCTATAGGGCAGAGTAGAACTGCCCGATAGAGTTTCCGAGGAGCACCTGGCGGATTCAAACTGCTGAACTCTTGGTTAGCAGCCGCAGCACTTAACCACTATGCCACCAGGGTTTCCTCTGAATGACCAGGAAGGCTCAAATACCAGCCCCCTATTCTAATTTTTTTTTATTTTATTCTAATAAGAACTGACATTTATTGGGCATTTACTATGTTCCAGGTACCAGGAAATGCACATTAGTTGGATTATATAATTTACTCCTCACAAGAACACTATGAGAGATTTACTATCTTTGTTTCACAGATAAGGAAAGTGGGGCTCAGAGAGGTTGAGTAACTTGCCTAAAGTCACACAGCTGGTAACAGAGCTGGGATTTAAGTCCAAACCTGACTGCTCCAGACCCCATACCTCTGCTATACTGCCTCCCTTATGAGTTTGGGTCCCCGCTATTCATTCATTCATTTGCTTGCTCAGTCACTCATTCATGTATGCGTTATCTTATTTAACAAACATTCTAGGTGCTAAGTAAGAAAAGAAGATCCAATCTTTCCCCTCGAGGAATTCACAAACATGAAGAAGAAAAACAAGTAATAGCCAACCGCCATCAGACAGGAAAAAATGAGGCCCTGTCACCTATTTGGGCAGGGAAAGGGCAATGGAAACTTTATTAAAAAAAAAAAAAAAAACCATTGCTGTGGAGCTGATTCCAACTCATACTGACCCTATAGGACAGAGTAGAACTGCCCCACAGGGTTTCTAAGGAGTGGCTGGTGGATTCAAACCGCTGACCATCTGGTTAGCAGCTGAGCTTTTAACCACTGCGCCACCAGGGCTCCTGGCAGTGATATTTGAGTGAGTGAATGAATGAGTGCATGCATGACTCTAGTCTCCTGTTTCCTAGTTCAGGGTTGGCACACTGTGGATGTAGCGCACATTGGGGCAGATAGTATCATTCGGGAGATGTGAAAGCTTCTTATTCCTGTGGTTCTCAAACTTTACAGCACATTGGAATCTCCTGGAGAGCTTGTAAAAGTCCCCATGCCCTGGCCCACGCCAGACCAAGAAATCAGCCTCTGGGGGTGGGGACTCCCAGGGTGGTTCCAATGTGCAGCCAAGTGGCTTGAGAGCCACTGTTTCCCAGTGAATGAGCCAGGGTTGAAAGAAAACCAGAGTGGGTCCCCACGTGATTCCAGACACTCAGGCAGGTTTTTTTTATATGTTGTACTTTAGATGAAGGTTTACAGAACAAACTAGTTTCTCATTAAACAGTTAGTACACATGTTTTTTTTTTATGACATTGGTTAACAACCCTGTGACACGTCAACACTCTCCCTTCTCAACCTTGGGTTCCCTATTACCAGCTTTCCTGTCCCTTGCCCCTGGTGTACCCCTTTAGTCTCATTTTATTTTACGGGTCCATCTAATCTTTGGCTGAAGGGTAAACCTCAGGAGTGACTTCATTACTGAGCTAAAAGGGTGTCCGGGAGCCATACTCTTGGGGTTTCTCCAGTCCCTGTCAGGCCAGTAAGTCTGTTCTTTTTTTTGTGAGTCAGAATTTTGTTCTATATTTTTCTCCAACTCTGTCCAGGACCCTCTATTGTGATCCCTGCCAGAGCAGCCAGTGGTGGTAGCTGGGCAACATCTAGTTAGTTGTACTGGTCTCAGTCTGGTGGGGGTTAGGCAGGGTTTTTTTTAAGGGCCTGGAACCACCAGTTAGTTTATGCTTTTGTGACTTCTTCCAGCTAAAGTTTGAAACTTCAGAAGAGAAAAGGGGTAGTGAGATGTGAAGAGCTAGACAGATACTTACTTAGAGGACGATTCTAGCTCCGGATCTGTGTTTATCTTTAGCTCTCTTTACACACACACACACACACACACACACACACACACTTACGTAGTCAGACCTCCGGATCTGATATTCTGGACCGTATCTTATGCAAAAGAAAAGGTTGGCTCCTAGGAAAAAACTTGGTGCATCTCAGGAAGACTTGGAAGAACCCTTTTGATGAAAGAATGGTGACAATAAAATAACTATTTTTGAGCTCTTACTGAGTGTCAGGCCAGGCCAAACACTATTGTTTTAATCCTCACACCAAATTCAAGAGATGAGTATTATTATTCTTCCCATTTTAGAGATGAGAAAATGGAGGCCCAGAGAAGCTACTCGGCTAGTAAGTAGTTGAACCAGGATTTGAACACAGATGTTTCCGACTCCAAAGTTCTTCCAACTAGACCATGGTGCCTCCACTGAGCATAAGAAAGTCACCGACATGATAAAGGGAGGTTTAACTTTTGGGGGCAGTAGTGGCTCAGGGGTAGAACTCTTGCCTTCCATGCAGGAGACTTGGGTTAGATTTTGGCCAATGCCCTCCTGCAGAGCCACCACCCTTCTGTCAGTGGAGGTTTGCGTGTTGTTATGATGCTGAAGAGATTTCAGCAGAGCTTCCAGACTAAGACAGACTAGGAAGAAAGGCCTGATGAACTACTTCCAAAAATCAGTTGATGCAAACCTTATGGATCACAATGGTCCAGTATCTCCCTCTCTTCCATCAATTTTTCTATTTGATCATTTCCAAACATGCAAAATAATACCTCCCATCTTAAAAAAAAAAAAAAAAAAACCTTCTACGGACCCCACTACTCCCTCTCGTTACCGTACCATTTCTCTGCAAAGCTCCTCGAAAGTTGTCCGTTCTTGTGCAAGAAGGATGTGTGTGAGGTGAGCGGAGGAGGGTAGGGAGGTACAAGGAGATTCCCTGGAGTGGGAAGGCTCTATGTCCTTAAAGAGGGGCATGGATTTTCTGGTCTTTTTCCTGTTCCTCCCTCTGTCTGTCTCCTCAGGAAGGACTCTGCTCTAATGGGCCAGACCAGGGCTGTGAATGGCCAGCATTATGGATTGAATTGTGTCCCCTAAAAAAGTGTGTCACCTTGGCTAGGTCATTATTCTCAGTATTGTGTGACTGTCCACAATTTTATCATCTGATGTGATTTTCCTAGGTGTTGTAAATCCTAACCTCCATGATGTTAATGAGGAAGGATTAGAATCAGTTATGTTAATGAGACAGTCTCAATCCACAGGATTATGTTGTATCTTCAGTTGATATCTTTTGAGATATAAAAGACCGAAGTGAGCAGAGAGACAGAAGAACCTCCTGCCATCAAGAATGAAGAACCAGGAGGGGAGCAGGGGAGCATGTCCTCTGGGCCTGGGGTCCCTGTGCTGAGAAGCTCCTAAGGGAAGATTGATGATAAGGACCTTCTACCAGAGCCAATGAAGAGAGAAAGCCCTCCCCTGGAGCTGGCATCTGAATTTGGAATTGTAGCCTCCTAGACTGTGAGAAAATTAATTTCTGTTTGTTAAAGCCATCCCCTTGTGGTTTTTCTGTTATAGCAGCACTGGGTAACTAAGACAGCTAGTCAAGGACGGGAAGAGGCTAAGAGCTGAGGCAGGCAGGGTCCTGGGTCCTGCTCACCTGGAGGTGGGGCAAACATTCTCTGAGGCATGGTAGTTATTCAGACTGCATTCTCCCAAGCAGACTTACATTCTGGGTTATTGATGTGGGATCTGAAAGAAACCAACCTTTGTGTAAACTTCAGAATACGCTAGGTGTTTAACATCCTTTCTGTCAATTACTCCTCAAGTAATGAAGACAGGAATGATAGCTTATTTTATAGATGAGGACACTGAGACACAGATAGGTTAAAGACCCTTCCTAAGGCACCTACCACACAACGAGCCAGAGTTTAAATAAAAAAATGGGCCTGGAGGGAACTTGCCCTGCTGGCTTTATCCCAAACAGCATGTAGGTTGGGGGAGAAGGAAGCTCAGTAGCCACAGTGACCTGAACCTGCCTAGACCCTGATTTGTGTCTCAGTGCCCTGAGGACAATTTGGCTGGCTGGCCTTGGAAGTGGACAACCTGTCTCCAGCTCAAATGCTGGGTCAGCTCTTGGGAAATGCAGCATGGCCATCACCAGATTAAGAAGGACTAGAAAGAAAGGCCTGGTGATCTACTTCTGAAAATCAGCCAATAAAAACCCTACGGATTACAAAGATCTGATCCATAAGCAATCACGGGAACAGTACAGGACTCAGCAGCGTTTCACTCTGTTGCACATGGGTCACCGTGAGTTGGGGCCGACTAGACAGCAGCGGACAAGAACAAGCTAGTTATAGAGGAGAAACACCATGGCTTTTGGAAGCTGGGGGAGGGAGCTGTAGCTCAGAGATGAGCAAAGGTGTTTCTTTCCATCCTCAGACCTGAGAAGAGACAGGTTTAGGATCTACCGGGCCACACCCTTCAGGATCCTTGGAGAAGAATCTCGGCTCCCAGGCTACTAACGGAGAGAGGTGTCCTTATGTCTAACTGTGATTTATTTCCCTGCGACAACTCATGAAGGAAGAATGAGCGGCAATATCCATCTGCAGACCTCCAGAGCTGCCTGTCCACCCCCACCTCCCACAGCCGCTGCGGTGGCAGCAGCCAGGAGTGATAATGGGGTCATCTGGAACAGCCAGTGATGTGGTTTAGAACCAAGACTATCTCAGGCACAGCTGACAAGGGACAGCTCCATGTCAACGTGTTGTAGTTGCTGTCTGAGGCTGCCTACCTCCCTGAAGTGCCTACCAGCCCTGGCTCTCACCACATCCAAATTGCCCACCTTGAAACAGCCCTGAGCACTGGAAACAAAATAAGCCGATGTTGTCCTTTCTGGGGGAAAGGCTTAGAAATGGCTTCACCACTAAGCAATACCGTCTGCAAGAAGCAGGGATCACCAGGTATGGCCCCTGCTTTCAAGGAATGTGCTCTGAGAGGACAGCACAGAGGAGAATCACAAAGCATGTTACTGAGGATCAGAGGGAATGTCCCAGACAATAAGCTCTTGAGCTGCTTGAAGGAGACAGATCACCAAAGACTGGACTGCAGCCAGGAAGGCTTCCTGGCAGACATGGGGCTTGAGCTCTGAGTCAGAGAGGTTTTACTAACGAGAGGAATGGAAAGGGTTGCAGGTGGTGAGGCTGGCATGAGCCAAGCAGTGAGGGCTAGACCACGCAGGGCACATTTGGAGGCAGGGGGAAGGCCAGTTTGACCTGGGAAACCTGTTCCTTCAGGGAGCAGAGGCAGATGAGGTAGGTAAGGGAGTGCCCAGAGGCCATGGCTGGCGTTGAGGGCCAGCCTGTGATGTGAGGGCTTTGGGCTTGGTTCTGCAGGTGGTGGGGAGCCACGGCAGGGCTTTGAGTGTAGGATTGATCTGTTAAAGCTTGGCAGGCGTGTGCAAGGTGGATTGTAGGGAGAAAGTCCAGAGGCACGGATGTGTGATGCATTGGTAGGTACCATGAAGTGAGCTGTGCTCCCTGTGGCAGCCACAAGCCCAGGCAGAAGAAAGAGTTGCAAAGTCTGATTGGAAGAAGACTTGAAGGGGTGACATGACTCACCGCCCATGGAGCTGAGGGAGAGAGAGGAGTCGGGGTGGGGTGGGGGGGTGGTAGTGGAGAGCTCCAGGTCTCCAGCTTGAATGACTGGAAAAAAAGGTGTCACAGAATCTTGAAAGGAAATAAGGTAGTGAGGGAGGGGTTGCATTTTCTGGGAAATAGGCAGGAAATGTGGAATGCAAACCATGGTGTGTGGAATATGGAATGAGGAGTCTGAACTATGGAACAGGTCTTGAGAGGTTTTTTCTTTTTTTTTTAATCAGAATTCAAGGACAAGGCCAGCAATATCAGGATGCCCACTGGGGTCACCTCAGCTCAAATGCACTCCCATTCCCACCTCCTGCGCAACTCTTGTTCCCTTCACTCCTCAGCTATGAAGAGAATCCCCGGAGACAACCCCAGGACTGCCTGATACTCTGGTCCTAAACCGTCATTTAATTATTTCACTCCCAAACCATAGGAGCCATGTAATAATGATATTGTTGTTCACAGCAAGTGAACAGTAAAAAGGTTAATTATATTTATAAAAAAATCTGTGCAAAAGGAAGATATTCAAACAGTTGGGCAGGCTAATTGAAAGCTAATGTTGTCACTAAATTGAATTTCACATCCATAGCTCATTTGGCTAATTTCATTCTCTGCATCCCATAATCTGTTGACAGTGATTGATTATTGAAGTGAATGGTATCTGTGTACCGGGACCATTTAGTGATAGAAAATGCCACACATGATCATAACGTTAACGAATACCATTTACTTAAATTTTCATCGCCTACTTAGTTTGTAGAAGGTACCGGGTTAACAGAGCTAGCCCCAAGATTCAGGAGGTTAGAGTAACTATGAAGAGCCTCAGGCATTGGAGTGACCTTCGTGGGCTGATTCTGGATAGAGCCCTGTGCCTTTAAGACACCAGTCCACACCTTCACATCTTTCACGGCAGATGACTGTCTATGCTACCCCCACCAGTTGGTGTCAAGTCAGTTCCAACCTGCGATAACCCCATATGTGTCAGAGTAGAACTGTGCTCCACAGGGTTTTCAATGGCTGATTTTTCAGAAGCAGGTTGCCAGACTGTTTTTCCAAGGTGACAGGGGTGGACTTGAACCGCCAACCTTTCAGTGAGCAGCTGAGCATGTTAACCTTTTGGACCACCCAGGGACTCCACTGCCTAAGCTAATGTTGAGAAGAACATGACTGGCATTTGGGGAGTGAGGAGGAAAGGTAAAGAGAGGTTTATGAAGGAGCCAAAGTAGTGGTGTATACATACCAAAAACCAAACAGTGCTGTGGAGTTGATTCCAACTCATGGCAACTCTGTGTGTGTGTGCATGTGTCTCCCAAGGTCTGAGATTTCTTACATTTCAATGTGCATTAGAATCACCTGGCTAAAAACATGGATTCCCAGGCCCTACTTCCTAGGATATCTAGGGAGCTGGCCCTGGGATCTGCATGTTAAATAAGCACCCACAGCAATGCAAATGTGGGTGGCCCTTGTTGATACTTTGAGAAACAATCTATATCTCTAAACACTCACCTTGACCTGCCTTGAATTCTTTATTTTTTATTGTATTTTAGATGAAGGTTTACAGAACAATCTAGCTTCTCATTGAACAGTTAGTACACATATTATTTTACGACATTGATTAACAGCCCGGCGACATGTCAACGTTTTCCCTTCTCAACCTTGGGTTCCCTATTACCAGCTTTCTTGTCCCTTCCTGCCTTCTAGTTCCTGCCCCTGGGCTGGTGTGCCTCTTTAGTCTTGTTTTGTTTTATGGGCCTGCCTAATCTCTGGCTGAAGGGTGAACTGCAGGAGTGACTTCATTACTGAGCTAAAAGGGTCTCTGGGGGCCATACTTTCGCGGTTTCTCCAGCCTCTGTCAGGCCAGTATGTCTGGTCTTTTTTGAGTGTGTGAGTTAGAGTTTTGTTTTGTATTTTTCTCCAGCTCTGTCCAGGATCCTCTATTGTGATCCCTGTCAGACACCTGCCTCGAACTCTTTTCCCTAACAGCTTCCGGTCTACTCTCTTTCTTGCCGTCTCCTGGTCCACCCCTGCCCCAAAGTGTTTGCCAGGGACGGTAATATTCATTGAGTTCTTGTCCTTTGTCAGGTGCTGTGCTAAACACTTTACATGTATTTGTATGATTTAATCCTCAACACAAGTGTATGAAAGAACTACTATTATTTATCCTCATGTTATGGTTGAGGAAACTGAGGCACAGAGATTAAGTAGGTAGTGATTAAAAGTCCAGATTCTGAGAGTAGACAGACCTGGAGACTCTTGCTATTGATTTTCACTCATTGTGTGACCTTGAGCAAGTAAATACTTAACTGCTCCAAGCCTCAGGTTTTTCAGCTGTAAATTGGGATACTAAGCCCTCCCTGATAGTGGGATTATATAGAATACCTCGCATAAGGCCAGGTGCCCAGTAACCATCTGACAAACTGCAGCTCTTACTATTAGCTCTGTCTGTAAATGTGTCTACCCACAAGGAAACTCAGAGAAGCAGAGAGTGGCTGAGGGCGTAGGGGGAGGACTTAAGCCTCATGAACATAGGATGTGGCCAAAAGTTCATTTACTGAAAATTTCATTTAAAAAGTTGTTTTTAAGAAGTACTATTCTACAGTGATACTTTCACAGGTGTGGAAATAACCTGTATACAAGGTTCCAGCATTGTCGGAAATATCAAGGGATTGAAAACAACCTCAAAAAAAAAAAAAAAAAAAAAATCCAAACCTGTTGCCATGGAGTCCCTTCCAAAAAAAAAAAAAGGCTGGTTAAATCATTGAATGTTCACACATACCATGAAATGCTACGCCACTGTAAAAAGGAATGCGGAAGCTCTTATGAGCTGGTATGGAATACCTTCAAGTTTCAGTGTTAATTAAAAAGCAGGATAGATAGATGGATGGACGGATGGACGGGTGGACAGACTAGAAGGATA
Organism: Elephas maximus indicus; assembly: GCF_024166365.1. NCBI lineage: Eukaryota > Metazoa > Chordata > Mammalia > Proboscidea > Elephantidae > Elephas > Elephas maximus. The sequence goes on along the minus strand of NC_064831.1, from coordinate 59,304,126 downwards.
AAAAAATTGATATCCTCGGTTACATTTGGGGAGAGGAACTGACGTGTAGCTGGAGGGACAGGGATGGAAAGAGGACTTTTTGCTATAATATTTTTCATACCTTCTGAATTTCAAATGCTGTGAATTTATGACATTCAGAAAATGAATTAAAACTAAATAAAATAGAAAAAGTACTCTAATATCTATTTATTCATTCATACAACAAATACTTATTGGGGCCCTGCTACATGCTAGGACCTCTTCTAAAAGCTGAGGACTCAACAGTGAGGAAACCAGGCCAGAACCCCTGCCCAGTGAGAGAGGAACAATGAACATGATAAATGAATGCAGTGTACCTCATGTTAAACAAAACAAAACAAAACATTGCCCTCAAGTCAATTCCAACTCACAGCGACCCTATAGGACAGAGTAGAACTGCCCCACAGGGTTTCCGAGGCTGCAATTTTTACGGAACAGACTGCTACGTCTTTCTCTCACAAAGTGGTTGGTGGGTTCAAACAACAAACCTTTTAGTTAGCAGCTGAGTGCTTAACCGTTGCACCACCAGGGCTCTTATTGTGAGTTAGAAGATGGGAAATGCTACAGGGTGGGGTGGGGGAATAAAGCAGGGTAAACTGAGTAGGGAGTGCTGGGGCATTTGGTGTTAAAAAATGTGGTCAGGGAAGGCTTCTCTGAGTGGTGAGGTTTGAACAGAGACTTAATGGAGGCAAAGGAGGGGGCCCTGCAGATTCCTGGGGAAGAGGCTTCCGGGCAGAGGGAACGGCCAGTGCAAGGAAACCGAAAAGAGGCCATTGTGGCTGGACTCAGGTAAACAAGGTGGAGAGAAGTAGAAGAGGCAGGCAGAGCTAGAGAGAGGGGACAGACGTGGCAGATCAGATAGGGCCTTTCAGGCCATGGTAAACACTTCCATTTTTGCTTTGAGATATATTGACAGCTACTAGAAGTTTTCAGCAAAGTACAGAGGTGTGGCTTAAGTTTTAAAAGGACCAGTCTAGCTTGTGTATTAAGAATAGAATATAAGGACATAAGAATGTAAGCAGAAAGACCAATTAAGAGGTGATTACAATAACCCAGGTGAGAGAGAACAGTTTCCTAGGGTTGCCTAACAAATTACTACGAACTGGGTGGCTTAAGGAAACGCCGGTGGTGGAGTAGCTAAGAGCTATGGCTGCTAACCAAGAGACTGGCAGCTTGAATCCATCAGGCGCTCCTGGGAAACCCTATGGAGCAGTTCTACTCTGTCCACTATGAGTTGGAATCGACTTGACAGCATTGAGTTTGGCTTTGGCTTTTGGTTTAGTGGCTTAAAACAACAGAAATTTATTCTTTCATGGTTCTGGAGACCAGAAGTCTGAAATCATGGTGTTAACAGGGCCACACTTCCTCCAAAGGCACTAGGGGAGAATCCTTTCTTCCCTTTTCCAGCTTCTGGTGGCTCCAGATGTTCCTTGGCTTGCAGCAGCGTAGCTCTCTGCCTCTGTCTTCACATGGCCTTCTCGTTCCCCAATCTCCCTCTGCACATCTCTCATAAGGACACCTGTCGTTGGATTCAGGACCCATCCAGATAGTCCAGGGTGACCTCGTCTGGAGACCCTTAATCTAATTCTATCTGCAAAGACCCTTTTTCCAAATCAGGTCATACTCACAAGTTCTGGGGGTTAGGACTTGGGCATATTGTTTGGGGGGCCACAATTCAACTTACTACAGTGGCTTGAAACCAGGATGGTAGCAGTGAAGGTATTGAATTCTTAGATTCTTAATGTATTTTGAAGATAGAGCCCACAGGATTTTGGGAAGTAAAAGAAAGAGAGGAGTAAATAATGGCTCCAAGGTTTTCCACTGAACAAAAGGAAGGAGTTGCCACCAATTGAGATTGAAAAGAAGTAGACTAGGGGGAGGGTATAGAAGAAAGTTCAATTATGAGCATCTTGGTTTGGGATAAGTATTAGGCATCCAAATGGAGATGCCAAGTGTTGTTGTTGTGTGCTGTTAAGTCGATTCTAACTCACAGAGACCCTATATCACTGAGTAGAATTGCCCCATATGGTTTCCTAGGTTGTAATGTTTAGAGGTATTTTCAATTGCCTCATGTGCGTGCAAAAGCTGGGCAATGAATAAGGAAGGCCAAAGAAAAATTGATACCTTTGAATGATGGTGTTGGCAAAGAACACTGAATGTACTATGGACTGCCAGAAGAATGAACAAACCTGTCTTGGAAGAAGTACAGCCAGAATACTCCTTAGGAGCAAGGATGGTGAGACTTTGTCTCACATACTTTGAACGTGTTATCAGGAGGGACCAGTCCCTGGAGAAGGACATCATATTTGGTCAAGTAGAGAGTCGGTGAAAAAGACCCTTAACAAGATGGATTGACACAGTGACTGCAACAATGGGCTCAACCATAAGGATTGTGAGGATGGCACAGAACCGGGCAGTGTTTCATTCTGCAGTATATGGGGTTGGTATGAGTTGGAACTGACTTGATGGGACCTAACAACAATGATCTTTACAGGAGCAGATCACCAGTTCTTTCCGCTGTAGAGCCATTGGTGGGTTCAAACTGCCTATCTTTCAGGTAAGTGTGCGGCCACCAGGAGATATCAAGTAGGCAGATGTATATAAATGGTGGAGGTAAGAAGAGAGTTCTAGGCTAGAAACATGAACGTGTGAGTCATCAGCATACAGATGGTACTTAAAGTCTTAAAGCTGGATGAGATTGCCTTGGCAATGCGTGTGCCGTGAGAAAAGGATCAAGAACCTGTGCTGGGCTGGGGGCACAGAGATGAATTCAATGGTCCTTGCTCTCAAGTAGCCTGTGGTCCAGAGTGGAAGACAGATCAGTGCACAGAAGTATCACAACTGCCAGCCACCCTCTCCCTAAACCAATACCCCAGCCATCGTGTATGATGGCCACTCTCCCTCTGCAGATTCCCCAGGTGGCCCTTGGGACAAGGCTTGAGTTTTACAGACTTCCTTTAATTGTCATTTCACTTGGACACCTATGTGTATAATAGGACAAGAGGAAGAAGAGAGAAGACAAAGCCCCTGGTGCTTTAGGGAACTTCCCCTATACTCTCTAGAAAGGACCTGGTCGTGGTGCCTCCAAGGTCATCTCTATCACAGCAGAGGGCTCCCATTTCTGCCTTTTCTTTCCAAACAGAAGGCCAGTCAGACACATGTACTCAGGTCAGAAGAACTCTGCCTACCTGAGTGGCACTGCCAACTGCTGCCCATTTCAGCAGCCTTCAACCCCCATTCCTATTAGCTGAAAGATGAGAAGACAAACATTAGCAGGTTGTCATGAAATATTTCCCATGCCCAAATCCAATATACTGTGTGTGATTCAAATCTGTCTATACTATTAAAAAATTAAAATCAATGCCTCTGTTTATAGCATGGCCGTTTGTTCTTACTGAGTTTGCCTTCACGATGAAGAGACGGTAAAGTCTCTGGTGAGAGCTTTCTTTGTTCGTGAAGCTTGTGTGTTTCCTGCAGGTGGTTGATGGGGCCAAGGTCCTAGTGTAGGCAGGAGTTGTCAGTACAAGTTTGGCAGGGCCAAGATCAAGAATGTCCCACTCATGTGGCCCGTCAATTATATTTTAATGGCCCCAGAATGGAAATAGTTGAAATTATGCTTTGGGGATATATGGAGGCAGCAATTTGTCTACTCTGTTAGAATTTCAATTGGCACGACTAATTCATACATCATTTAAAATATGTATACCCTCCAACCTGGTCATTCCTTACATGGGAACAGATCCTACAAATATCCATACATATGTGCACAAAGTATATTATAAGGATAGTGCCTGTAGCATGCTTAGTAATAATGTAAAACTGGAAATGATCTAAAAGTTCATCAACAATTTTTTTATTGTGACAAAATATATATATAACAAAAAACCTGCCATTTCAACATTTTTTACATGTACAATTCAGTGACATTAATTATAGTCATCATGTTAAACAAATACATTTTGTACCTTCAATTGCTCATATGCAAGTTCAAGTTGAAGCTGAAGAAAATTAAAACAAGCCCATGACGGCCAAAATATGGCCTTGAGTATGTTCCATCTGAATTTAGAGACCATCTATAAAAACAAAGTGGGGGCGGTGTCTGACCTCCTCTAACTTCACAAGGGGAAGGAAAGAGAATCAAGATCAACAGCCCAAGGCTGATTCCTATGAGGCAGAGGTCAGATATGCATCCTTTCTCCACCGTCTTTACCAACACTGACTCCAACCATCCCTCCCACAGCACTCTCCACTTCTCTGCTGGGTTTGTTAATTCGTTGCAACAGCCACACGGAACTCACAGACCATACTTATGATTATGGGGTTCATTAGGGAAGTAACGTTACAATTCAGGCTCAGGAACACTCAGGATACAGTTCTTCCATCAGGACAGCCTCTTCCCTGCCGTGCTCACAGGCACATTTCTCCCTGGCCCTCAGCCTCTGCCCAAAGGCACACAGCTTTCTCTCTCCACAGGCCAAGAAGCCCACCACACCAACTCCTGCTGCCTGGTCTCTGCTGCCACTTCTCGCCATCATAAGGGTTACAGCTAGCTCCCTGTCTCCTGGGTCCAGGAGCTTCTCAGTGTAGGGACTCCAGGTCCAAAAGACATGCTGGTTCCTGGCTGTTCTTCCTCGTACCTATTTGTGCCCGTTTCAAAGAAAGGTGATCCAACAGAATGTGCAAATTGCTGAAAAATATCATTAATATCACATGCAAGTAAAATATTGCTGAAGATCATTCAAAACTGATGGTAGCATTACATTGACAGGGAGCTTCCAGAAATTCCAGCTGGATTCAGAAGAGGATGCGGAATGAGGGTTATCATTGCTGACATCAGATGGATCCTGGCTGAAAGCAGAGAACACCAGAAAGATCTTTACCTGTGTTTGTTGACTATTCAAAGACACTTGACTATGTGGATCATAACAAATTATGGGTAACGTTGCAAAGAATGGGAATTTCAGAACACTTAATTGTGCTCATGAGGACCCTGTACATAGACCAAGAGGAAATCGTTCAAATAGAACAAGGGGATACTGAGTGGTTTAAAATCAGGAAGGATGTGTGTCAGGGTCGTATCATTTCACCATACTTATTCAATCTGTTTGCTGAGCAAATAATCTGAGAAACTGGACTACATGAATAAGAACAGGGCATCAGGATTGGAGGAAGACTCGTTAACAACCTGTGATATGCAAATTACACAACCTTGCTTGCTGTAAGTGAAGAGGACTTGAAGCACTTACTGATGAAGGTAAAAGACTATATAGCCTTCAGTATGGATTGCTCCTCAACCTAAAGAAAACAAAAACACTCACAACTGGACCAATAAGCAACATCATGATAAACGGAGAAAAGATTGAAGTTGTCAAGGATTTCATTTTACTTGGACCCACAATCAATGCCCATGAAAGCAGCAGTCAAGAAATCAAGTGATATATTGCGTTGGAAAAATCTGTTGCAAAAGATATCTTTAAAGTGTTAAAAAGCAAAGTTGTCGCTTTGAAAACTAAGGTGTGCCTGACCCAAGCCATGGTATTTTCAGTTGCCTCATAGGCATGTGAAAGCTGGATGATGAATAAGGAAGACCAAAGAAGAACTGAAGCCTTTGAATTACGGTGTTGTCAAAGAATGTTGAATATACACCGTGGACTACTAGAAGAATAACAAATCCGTGTTGGAAGGAGTACAACCAGAATGCTCATTAGAAATGAGGATGATGAGACCTTGTCTCACATACTTTGGACATATTATCAGGAGGGACCAGTCCCTGGAGAAAGACATCATGCTTGGTAAAGTAAAGGGTCAGGGAAAGAGAGAGAGACCCTCAACAAGATGGACTGACACAGTGGCTGCAACAATGGGCTCAAGCATAGCAATGACTGTGAGGATAGCACAGGACTGGGCAGTGTTTCATTCTGTTGTACATAGGGTCACTATGTTTTAGAACTGACTCGATGGCACCTAACAACAACAACATACAATGGAATAAAGCTATATGTCTTATAAAAAGCTGAACTACCTTTATATACTCCGACTTGGAAAAATGACCATGATAACTCTGTTTAAAGAAAGAAAAGAAACTGAAAAAGAGTATTATAGTATGATCCTAATGGTACTTTAAAGATAATGTGTGTGTGTATGCATAGAAAACCATCAGGAAGAGCACGCGCCAAATGTTTAATAGTGGCTCTCTCTGGAGAGAAGGACGGGGGTGGGGAAGACTCAAACTTTTTAGTTTATAAATGCCTGTGTTGTTTTATTCCTCTCCCCCCAACACCAAACAATAAGTTTTTAATTTAATTTTAATGCAGTCTGACAGGGAAAAAGGAAGACTGCTCTTGCTCTCCAGGAAAGTCCAATGTGAGTGTGTGCCTCAATAGCTTCGTCATCACCACCACTATGGTCATCAACATATATGTCTACCATGTGCCAGGTATTTTACTATAAATCTCATTTGATCCTCACCACAAGGCTGAAAGATGCATATTAATACCATCATTTTACAAACAGAGAAATCAGGCTCAGAGAGGTTCAACAATTGTCCCAAAGTCATATGTCAAGTAATTGGTAGTGGCGGGAGTCAGGCCTGGGTCTTCCAAAGACCATCCGTTGTGTCATATGGGTGGTGTGAAGCAAATCTGTCCCTTTGTCAGAAAAACAATCTGGGTGCTGAGTTTGTTGATGGTGGGCAATTGTGACATTTCCTTAGAGAAAGGATGTCCCTTCTTTGGCCACTGCAGGTTAGAACAGGAGATGACTTTAAGTAGTTCTCTAACAGCTACTCCTTCAAGCTAACATTTATGAGTGCCTACAATGTCCCATGGAGCCCTGGTGGCAGAGTGGTTAAGTTCTATGGCTGCTAACGAAACCTCATTAGTTAGAATCCAGCAGCCACTCCTTGGAAACACTATGGGCAGCTCTACTTTGTCCCATATGGTTTCTATGAGTCAGAATCCACAGCAGGTTTGGTTTGATTCCATGTGCTCTGTTATAAACACTTTACATCTATTAATAGACTCCTCAAAACAACCCCATTTTATAGAAGACAATACTGAGACATGCGAGTTCACAAAGAGGGAAGGTATATGAATGAGTGTGTACTGCTGGCTTTGTGCCCTGCTCTCAGTTATAGGAATGGGGAGGCAGGAAGATCATGAATAATACAAGTTCCTTGGTAATCAGAAAGACTCAGTTGAAAAATGTGGGCCAGATGGCAATGGAGGTAAGTAAAAATAGATTTGCCATTAAGTAAGATAATGGATGTTACAGTGCCAAGGACAGAGCCCGGCACAGTGTGTATGCTACTGGATAAGCAGAAGCTTAGACCACAGACAGAGGGCCAGGTGCCTGGAACGGGCACTGGCCAGAGGCTACACTCATCTTTGGGCTGCAGAGTGTGAGCCTGCATCTGAAGGTGAAACCGATGCCTAGAGCCAAACAGACAGTTCAGTCAGGAGCTAATCTGGGAATTCCAAACTAGACCTGAGAGTTCAGACTTGACAGTATGTGGTGAAGCCTGGGGTTCTTCCTCGGCCACTGGGGCAGAGCTGAAAGACGGGTCTCTGTGGTGGGTGGGAAGTGAGGATGAGGGAGCTGAAGAGCCTTGAGCACGTGGTAGCTGCTGAGCACATGCTGGTTTCCTTTCACCCTGAAGGATCGTCAGCCAGTACACTGGTGACTTTTGGGGATGCCTTAGAGCTCCTTATTTCCAGTCAACATCTTCGTTAATAAACTGGGTGGTTTTCTGGAAGGGTGACTATCAAAGCTGTGCTCAAAAGCAGTTTGGGGGGAAACAGCTAAAATTCTCCAAGGCAGAATGGAACCAACAGGGGTGAATGCAAAGTCACTCAGATAGGTTCAAAATATCCTGGCACATGATGGTTTAACATGTCAGGCTAGATAACACTTCACTTGAAGACTTGAAGCTACATTGTTGGCCACAACTTCCACATGAATTTAAAGTAAACGATGAAGTTGCTAGAAAGCTCTACAGGCAGTCCCCAGGTTATGAACGAGATCAGTTCCTAAAAGAATGTGTACGTAAGTTGGAACAGGTGCGTATGGTTCTTATTTAGCCTTCTTTAGTGCAAGAAGACCCTCGAAGCCTTTCCAGTGCTCTAAAAGCTGCCCTTGCACCAAGTGAAGGTGATTATTTGAAGACTTTGTTGCCAGTAGCGGTTGGTTTAATCGTTTCAAAGTGAGGGAAAATTTACATAACAAAGGGCAAGTACAAGTTGTCCGTAAATCGCACTGTTCATAACCCAGGAGATGCCTGTATTGCAAATTCTGCCTGCATTCCTAGAAGCATGGTGGTTAGGTCAAGGGAGGTGAGCCTACTACCCTGAGGACTGGTCAGACTCCATAGGGTATCAGGTCTAGCTGGTGAACCACACACAATAGAAGTTGTGAACTAGCAGCCCAGGGGCTGGATCCAGTCTGCAGACACATCTTGTTTGGCTCATACAATGCTGTAAAAGAAAAAAAAAAAAAAAAGACATTTGATAAAACAAAATGAAAAAAACTAATCTGAAAATAAGTGTTCAAATAAAAACTCAGATTTCCTGCTGCTTTTGAAAAATTCAGAAGATCTGGTGCCATTCTTTCATGGCAACCCTTGGTTAGATCTGAGTGGTGCCTGCTCCCTTTAGATCAAGCATTTGCTTGCCAGTCTACCACAGCCCTCACCACTCCCTGTTGCTCCCCAATAGGGAGGCAGAGTGTTCATTACCTTTTATCATTCAGTTTGCAGAGAAAAGCTCTGTGATTTCCCCATACCTGGCCTGCTCTGTTTATTTTCCCTACTAGCCTCGTGTCTGTAGGGGTTTGAATTTGCAGCTCCAAATACAGTATGCATAGCGGAGAAAGCCCAGCACACATGGAGGCCTTGTGGGAAAGGTTAAATGGATGTAACTTAGAGAAATACAACCAGATTCCTCTTTAGAAGCGAGGATGGCAAGACTTGTCTTGCTTACACTGGATCCCTCATCAGGAAAGACTAATTGCTAGAAGAGGACATCATTGTTGGTAAAGTAGAGGGTCACTGAAAACAAGGAAAACTCAACGAGACAGATTGATACAATAGCCTCAACAATGGGCTCAAATATATCAAAGAACGTAGAGACGGCATAGGACTGGGGGACATTTCTTTTTGTTGTATATATAGTTGCCATGGGTTGAAACTGACTCGTCAGCAACTTACAGCAACCGCAGCTTGTAGAGGAAAAGGCTCCAAGGAAGTCGGATTGTAGAGTGCAGATGCTGAAAGGGCTGTCATAGGGCAGAGGGATTTTGGTGGGCAGACCAGATGACAAGGGTTACAGAAAAGCAGGGTTCAGCTTAACAAATGGATGACTTTTGGAGCAATTGAGCTTTCCAGATGGGAATGAGTTGTCTAAAGCAGCAGAGAGTGAGAAGAGGCAAGGTAGAAGTTATCAGGGGGAGGTTAAAAGAACTATGGAGAAGGCAGTGCACGGAGCCAGAAATTCTGGCTCCGCCATTTATTCACTGTGGCAATGAACAAGTTACTTAACCTGAGACCTGTAAAATGGGCATTAAAACCATGCTTGCCTTCTGGAGCTGTGGTGAGGGTAAAATTAAACAGTGCAAGTAAACTGTTTTGTATAACGTCTTGCATGTGGTAAACACTCAATAAATATTAGCTGTTATTATTTTTGGAGCCCTGGTGGCCAGTGGTTAAGAGCTCAGGCTGCTAACCAGAAGGTCAGCCTTTTGAATCCACCAGCCTCTTCTTGGAAACCCCATGCAGCAGTTCTACTCTGTCCTATAGGGTCATTATGAGTCGGAATCGACTGGACAACAATAGGTTTGTTTTTAGTTTATTAGTATTTGCAACTGGATGACAGGTTGAAATAATTTATCTCTAAGAGCATTGCCAAGTCTAAGTTCTGTGATTTTTCTGTCTCATTCATATGCATGTCCTCCATTCAGAAGGTTGATGAAAATAACAAAAATGAGTGAATTTCAATCTTATTTTCTTTTATTGCTTCTCTCCTACCCATGCCAAGGCACTTCTAACTCACAAAATGGCCACAGGCTAACTGTGTGAACCACAGACTTTATTTTTCGCTCCTTCTGTGACCTCTCCTCTCATGCCAAACAGCCTGGAAGAGGGCTAAGGTCTGCAGAAGAGATGCTCCTTTGAAAATGTTTACTCATCTCCATTGTTTCACATTTAAGTTGATTGTCCTGAGACCTTTTATTAGCAGTGATGATATCAATGGGCTGAATCAAGTTCAAGATCAATCAGCTCCTTACAAAATGAACTTGGAAGAAGCAGACAGACAAATATGAAATGCTGAGCCATGAAATTAAGACAGAGACATTGGCCTTCAAGTGTGGGATAAGTGTGTGCTGGCTGTCTGGGTTGCTGGGCTCGTGCCTATGGCTGAATTCAGTACAGAAGGGAAAAATCATGAGTGGAACACAAGTTTGTTCCTTCTAGTAGCAAAAGCTGGCTATGGCAGACACTGAGAAATACATCCCAATTCCTCCTTCCCTCCTTAGTTAGAAACTTTGTTTTGTTAAGGATATAAATGTGTCTTGTTAATTAAAAATCACACTTCTCTTTGTACTGGTTCTGACCAACGAAACAAAGACAGACTTCTTGTTATATGAGAAAGATAAACTTCTTGTTTAAGTCACTGTTCAGAAGGTTTTCTGTTACTTCCAAACAGAATCCTATTTGAATCACAGGTCAGTTATTTACTAGGTGTTTCAATTAACTTTTGCTGTATAACAAACTACCCCAAAACTTAAACCAACAACTTTTTATTAAAACAATCATCATTTTATTATTTCTCATGATTCTATGAGTTGACTGGGGCTCAGTTTGACGATTCTTCCGCTGGTGTCTCTTAGAGTCTTATGTAGCTGTAGTCAGAAAGTCCAACATGGCTACACCCACGTGCCTGGCATCTTGGCAGGGACAGCAGCAAGGCTGGGGCCTCTCTTTCTTTCCACATGGTCTCTCCACATGGCTAGCTTTTCTATATGGCAGGTGGATCCCAAGGGTGAGCATTCCAAGAGGTCTCATTCCAATGTACAAACACTTACAAGCCTTTGCTTGCATCACACTTTCTAATGATCCATTGAACAAGCCCAGAGTCAGCGTGGAAAAAGACTACACAAGGCTGCCAAACTGAGAGTCTACCATACCAAAGATGTAGATGCTCTTTAGGTAAAGCATAGGACTGTATAAACCCCCAAGTTTCTTATAAATAGAGAATAAATTTCTTCTTTTCACTCTGTCTTCCATGATTTCACCTTTCCTTCCTTTCTTACTTATCTCTTTTTCCTCTCTTTATAACTATCCCTCACCCCCAAAAAAGGGAAAAAAAGAAAAGTTGGTTCTATTTCATGCTCCTACAGGAGCATCCCAAAGAACTAGGATCTAGGAATTAGGATCTCAACACTTTAAGTTAGTATGAAAAATTGATGGCCTATGGACATGTTTTGATTGGGTCACAGTTTTTTCAAGTGGGGAAATTCGACATTAGAATCCAGGTTCCCAGCTTCTCTTGAACATTTTAGACTAGGGCAAGCAACCCTGGGCCCACATTCTTCCATGGCAGTAATATATGGGAGCTGAGTGAGGCCTCTGCTTTTAGAGGGACCAGGACTCTCAGCCCACCATAGTCCCCACCATTCCATTTTGTCTTGTTCAAATTGGAACCATAGGTTCTACTGGTGGCCTAACTTGTCTGTCTCACTCATCTCTTTTATCCTCCTGGCCCCTGAGTTTATAACTCCTGCTTTAAACTTAGTACAAATTTTCTCCCTTTTACCCTTCTCCTTTCCCCCAATTTACCTCCTCTCCATAAAATGTGCTTATTATTATCTCCCACTCACTCACTCACCCAAACTCCATTATTGAGACCTATCTCAAGCCTTTCCCAGCTGAGGCCAGCTCACCAAATAATGCTTTACCCTTTGTTCAAGCAGTGCCTACAATCCTACCCCGTTGACTGAATAAAGGAGCCCTGGTGGCCCAGTGGGTTAAAGCGCTTGGCTGCTAACAGAAAGGTCGGCAGTTTGAACCCACCAGCTGCTCTGCAGGAGAAGGATGTGGCAGCCCGCTTCCATAAAGATTTACAAACATGGGAACCTATGGGGCAGTTGTTCTCTGTCCTACAGGGTCTCTATAGTCGGAATCAACTCAATGGCAGTGGGTTTTAGGTGACTAAATAAAGGTAAAGAGGCAGTGGATTCATCTGGATTCCACTGTGTTTAAATCCAGGACCCTGGAGGCTACTCCTCCTTCACAATGGCTCAGGTCAAAGCTTGATTACAAACACCACTGCTTCTGGACTACAGAAATGTGTTCAAGACGGGGGATGGGATCTTCACGAAAAGCAATATTCTATGATGTGAGGACCGACAGACACAATTGACTCCTTTTTGCAGGGACACATTGGCCCAAATTTGGAGAATCATTTACAGCCATGGTTCTCTAAGTGGGATCCTGAGCGCAACATCAACCTGAGCACTTGCTAGAAATGCCAAGTCTTGGGCCCCACCCCTGACCTAATGAATCAGAGACTCCAGGCAGTGGGGCCCAGCAACCTGTGCTTTTATGAGTCCTCTATGTGGTTCTTAGGCACATTCTGAGAATTAGAACCACCGGACACCATTAGGCCTTGTGGTTCCAATTTGAACCAAGCAGAGTAAATGGGCTCCTGCCCATTTTTTGTTTTGAGCATTTTCTGAGGCTCTCAAGGCCTGCACCTCAGTGATTCCCAAATAGACTCAGTACCAGCATTCCCAGCCCCACTCCCCATCCTGAGCAGCAGGGCTGGGCTGGAGCCTGGTAAGTGACAGCTCTAACAAGTTCCCCAGGTGATAAGAGGGAGCAGTTAGGTTTGGCAGCTCTTTGTAGAAAGCATTCGCCAACTAGTTCACCTCTTAGCACCTCCCACTAAGCACAGGTTGGGGCAATTTGTCATGCTCCTTCCTAGAAGATGCCTTTCAAAGCCTGTTGATTCTGTCGCGGGTTTTGGAAGGCTACTGAGTGGGCATCAGGATATCTGCAGAGTGATAGCCTCTGTCTATACAACGCCCCGCTTCCACACACAAGCTGCAGCCCTCTCCCCCAGTCTCCCCCACCCAAATGCCACACGGCCAGACTATTTGGTTTGCCTGTCCTCTGGGGCTTTCTGTAATGGCATTTGACCCATATAATATGCTTTCTGCCTGGCCACAGGGGATTGTTTGCAGACCTTCTGGAGGGTTAATAAATAAATGATGGGCTGCTTTCTGGCCACGGGAAGCCATCTCAAGGTCAATGGTATTGCAGAGCAGGGCTTTGCAGGGCTTACTGAGATTAAAAAATCATCAGCTCCCTCTAACCACATCCCCTCTTTTCTGAAACTTTGAAACATCGCTGCTGCAAAAAGAAGCACAATTAAGCCTTGATAAAAATTTAATAGCAGGAATTATGCACTCTGCAACCAGCCTACAATTAGCCGTTGCTATGCTACGGGCAGAACCTAATCACGATAATGAGACAAACAAAGGGAGGGAATTAATCAGGGCTCTAAGGTTAGCACACAGCCGGTTCCATCTCAGAGCACTGATTTCTGAAACACAGCAGTTGAGCCCCTGGGAAATCTCAGTCCTAGGCAAGGTTAGGTTAGCTGGTGTGTGTGTTGTGTAAGTGTGTGCAATGGTCTGAGTCTGTGTGCAACACCATCTCTACCACCACGAGGACAGATTCTCCACTCTGTGCAGGAAATCATGGTAGGTTCTGCAAGAGGGCTATTGATCCACAAAACACAAGCCCTGCCCTCTGTGTTGTTGTCGATTTCGACTCGTGAAGACCCCAAGTGTGTAGAGTGGAACTGCTCCATAGGGTTTTCAAGGCGGTGACCTTTTTGGAAGCAGGTTGTCAAGCCTGTCTTCTGAGATGCCTCTGGGCGGGTTTGAACCACCAACCTTTCAGGTAATAGTGGAACCCTTAACCATTTGTGCCACCCAGAGGCTATTCTAAGTGTGGTCCTTTTACCAGCAGCATCGGCATCACCTGAGGGCTTCTTGCTGCTGCTGTGTGCAAAGCGGCCAAATGCTGAATCTCAGGCCTCACCCGGACCTCTTGAGTCATGATATGATTTTAACAAAATCTCCTGGTGATTCGTGCGCACGTTGAAGTTGAGACACCTTACTCTAGGAGAACTCAACCTAGTAATAAGTTATTGTTATTATTAATTATGCTATGGAACAATAGGCATTGTTCCTGTCAGGCTCTGTCCCAGACATTCTACAGGTATGATTATCCCATTTAATCCCCATCATAACTCTATGTGGCGCCCCCCATTGTGCGGGTGAAGAAATTGAGGCTCAGAGATATTGAGTAACTTGTCCAAGATTACGGAACTAGTAAGTGGAGAAAAAAGAATTGTAATCCCAGGGTTTCCTGATTCTGAAACCTAGGTTCTTGACCATTGGTCTAGAGCACCTCTTATCATACACAGATCTAGGGTGAATAAAAATCATCACAATTTGAGCTGGTATCTGATAAGGGCCACGAGTGAGTTAAAAATGGAAGATGGTTTTAAGAGATCATAAAGGGGCAGTGGACCCTTTTGGTTGGGGTGATCAGGCATGGAGGAAATAGACCCTGAGATAGAACTTGAATGTTAAGTAGGATTTAACTAGTAACCAGTTGCCCTCATGTAGATTCTGACTCATGGTAACCCCCTGTGTGTCAGAGTAGACCTGTGCCCCACAGGCTTTTCAAAGGCTGATTTTTTGGGAGTAGATTGCCAGGCTGTTCTTCCAAGGGGCCTCTGGGTGGAATTAAACCTGCAACCTTTTAGTTAGCAGCCAAGCATGTTTGCACCACCCTGGGACTCCTACGTAGGACTTACATCGGTATAATAGTGGGAAGGGTATTCCGGGCAGCAGGATCAGTATAAGAAAGCACCATGGCTTGAGGCATGAAGTTGACTGTGGGGCAAGGGAATAGAACATTTTACTTAACTATGATACATGTGTGAGGTGGGCCTGCATTACCAAGGGCCTTGAATTCAGGATCAGGGCTGTGGGCCTCATTGGGAGGTGATGAGGATCCACGGACGATGCCTAAGCCAGGGGTGTGACACAGTCAGACTGAGCTCTGGAAAGGGCTGTCCTGGCCACAGTGAGGTGCATGTAGGGGAAGAAATGCAGAGGATGCATGCAGAGGGAAACCTGAGAGCCTCAAGCCACCTCGGGGTCAGTAGGATAGGAAAGGAAGAGGTGCCGTGGTGGGGGGAAACAAGCCCTGGGGTCTGACAGGAGATGTGGGTCAGGGCAGTGAGATGAGTCAGAGCCTCCAACTCCAGGCTCTGACTTTGGTCCGACACTGAAGTCAGAGGCAGAGATGGTTGGGGGAAAAATGGTAGCTTGGCTTGAGATGATTCATCTGACATGATTCACAGCCTCCCATCAGTCCACCCACATCAATATTCACTCAACAAACATCCAACGAGAGCTACAGCAAAATGAACAAGGTACAGAAGCAAAGACCACTGACAGCTAACAACGAGGCTCACCATTCAAGTTGTATCTAACACGGCCCTCGTGTCAGCCCTCAGCTCACTACAGCCCCTGAAGTGACTGGACGGCCAATGACACACAGCCCAGGCCTCCAGTTATAATCAATGGGAAATGTAAAACTACCAGTACGTGGGGCCCACTCCCCAAAGAGTCTGACACAATCAGCTGGGAGTGGAAGACCGGCATTGTGAGGTTCTAACAAACACCCAGGGTTGAAAACTGCTCAGGAAAGCACTATTATCATGCCCATTTTACAAAGAGAAAACTCAGGGAGGTTAATTTGCCCAAGGTTGCAAGTAAGTGGATCTCAACCCAGGTCTGTCTGACTCCCAAGCCGTGTATTAAACTGCTCTGCCACTTTCCCAAATTGCTCACTATCCAGTGGTTTCAACAAAGAACCTGAAGTGCTAACAGAGGTGCTGGAAAGCCAGAGAGAAGGGGACCCAGGAGGGACACAGGAAAGTCTTCGGGGCAGAGGCACTGTCTGAGCTTTCTCAAAAGACAGGAGTTCCTTGCTGCAGAGGGGCTGAGGAGAAGGACAGACCACCTCCATCAGCTCCGTTCATTCAACACCGATTGCTTGGGCTCCATGTTGCCAGGTGCTGACGTGCTTACTGGCGTGCATGTTGGGGAGGCAATTTGCAGCAGTGAGTCAGACAGCCCCCACGCTTGAGAGCACCATTCTCAATGTAAGGATGGTCACAAAGTGCGGTCGCTTTCGCTGGGGCAGATATGTTCATTTGTCAAAAACGTGGCTCTAAAGAAAATGTTTGAAAATGCACTCAATTTTAAATGCCTTAGGTGAGTTGTTTGTTCAAAGAATTTTGTAGTGAATTATTTCGTGACGTGAACACTCACCTCTCAAATTTGCTTTGGGGTCACTTAAAAGATTCATATACTTGTCCTAAGTAAATGGAGAAAAACCAAAAAAAAAAAAAAAAAAAAAAACCTGTTGATGTCAAGTCGATTCCGACTCATAGCGACCCTATAGGACAGAGTAGAACTGCGCCCCATAGGGTTTCCATGGTGTGGCTGGTGGATTCAAACTGCCAACCTTTTGGTTGGCAGCTGAGCTCTTAAACACTAGCCACCAGGGGTGCAAACAGAAAAAGGAGAGGAGGAAAGAACCAAAGAAGGCTATGGAAGGAGGCGATAAGAGATGGAGAAGAGATAAAGAAGAGGGGCGAACTTCCAGTGGCCGCTGTAATCCCAAATTGTGCCTGGGGAAACTGTGCACTGGAGTTAGGGTTACAGTAAGAAAACATAAAGGAAGCAGGTACTTAGCCTGGAAGAGGTGCAGCTTTAGATTGAAAGGACCCCATGAGAACCGTATCACGTTTGGAAGTATGGTGTTACCGTGACATTGGGCAGAGTCCAGATGTCACCAATCATGAGCTGGACAAACCTCTTGATTCCTGACAAATGAAACTAAAATAAGGACAATTCTCAGGGACACAAACACCAGGTTGACGAAGAAACCTTTGTAAGGTTTTGAAATGGTGACAGGCAGGCAAAGTTTGTTTACACGATGCCAGTGTAAGAAGAAACCTTCTGAACTTCTCAGCCCTGAGGCTGGCTGAAGGATGGACTTACCAAGTCTATGCCCAACCTCTCCCAACAGACTTTTCCTTTTAGAGGAAAACAACATTCAAGACATTACACAAGCAGGCAGATAGACAAGGCATTAGACAAGCAGATGGTCGTGGTGGTAGGTCCGTCATGTCAGTTCCAACTCAGCGACACTATAGGACAGAATATAACTGCCCCATAGGGTTTCCATAGAGTGGCTGGTGGATTCCAACTGCTGACATTTTGGTTAGCAGCCCGGCTCTTAATCACTGAGCCACCAGGGCTCCCATCTTGGCCCAGAAAGCGGGTATTTGGTACTATATGGGTGGCACAATAACTTTGTTTTGGTCTGTGCTGACACGTATTATGAAATAGTCTTGCTTCACCTCGTTTGTCTTGGTCTCAGGGTAACCTTGTCTGGGGTTGGCATCCTGTGAAGTGTTTATAGCTAATATGCGAATGACATGGCCTGGCTGTGTCAGACCAGCTTCTGAATGTCAGGGAGGGGAGGGGAGGGGGGTGGTGCTCGCTCTTTCTTTCTCACCACCAGCACCTTCTTGCCACTCCTCCCCACCCCAACCCCTAGGACCACCAAAGGAAAGAGGAGTCAGGGGACAGGGGAGAAGAAAGTGTGAAAAGAGGTCTATAATAATGAAAGTGAAAAGAAGCAGGAAGAGCAGGGAAGGGTGGGGGCAGGGGAGAGTAAACCTTAGGGATTCTGCTTCCCAGCTCCAGGCAGGCCCGACTGCAGCAGAATCTGGGCGGCAGGGGAGGAAAGGGCCTGACTGAGCCACCAGGACCAGGGGGAAAGCCATTCATTCATTTTTCATGACTGTGCAGCCCAGCCCTCAGGTGTTAGCTGTGACCTTGCTGTCATGGCTGGCCCCCTGCAGGGAGATAACTGTTTCCACCATCTGTCTGGCATCAGCCTATTGGTGATGCTCACCTTGGTGTGAAGGGGAACTTGTTCATGGAAGGGGAGGAGGACAGGCAGTGAGAGGACCCAGGAAGCCAGGCCTGCAGTTTCTGGGTGCGTGTGTGTGTGCGTGTGTGCGTGCGTGCGTGCGTGCGTGCATGCATGTGTGTGTGTGTAAACACATCGACCAGCCTGCTCCTGAAGCAGATTGTTCCCCAAGGTGTGTGGAGCCCTTCTGGCCCCAGTCAGTGCAGGTGTCCTGCAGTCCCCCTGCTGCCATTCCAACTTATGTGGAGGAGGGAGGGACATGTACCTGGGCCCCAGAGCACTCCCCCCAGCCTGGGGACTGAGAACTGAGAGGCCCTTGTCAGTCCTCCACTCTGGGGCTGGCTTGATAAATCTCTGATGAGCCGAGGGTCCTGGAGGCAGCCATGGCCAGGTGGCACCAAACATGCAATGTCCCTTATACTTCTTCTGCTGCGGCTCACGCTTCCCTCTTCTGGGAAAGCTTATGCCTACCCTGCCCTATTCAGCCTTCATGGTTAAATGCAGATCCCCACCCCCACCCCATCATTTCCTCCTCCCTGCTCCCAGAGGTCTTGCTTCCAGCTTCTATAAATGTTTCCTCCACTGTATTTATTATATGCTCCTTACCTGAGCATCTCCCCCACTGGATAGGGAGCTGGCTTATTTATCACCGGGTCCCCAGCTCCTGGAACTTTGTCTGCTCATAGTAGACAGTTGGTAAATGTTTGGGAAGGGAAGGGAGAGCAGAAGAGAGGACTCGAGGGCCATACCTAAATGCCCAGCAACATCCTAGGGGTTACGGGGTTGCAGGAGAAGACACAGTCCTCCCTTGGGCAGCTAAATGCCTGTTGCTGCTAAATATGGGCAGCTAAATGCCTGTTGCTGCTAAATATGGGCAGCTACTTCCTCGTGTGGTCCAAGCTGCAGCTGGTTATCCCAGCCCCTTCTCCTCTCATCTTATAGGCGTCTTTATGGAGCCAGGCACAAATGGTTTGCATTCGACTACCAGCCAAAATGTTGGCGGTTCGTACCCACCCAGCGGGAAAGAAAGGCCTGGTAATCTGCTTCCATAAAGATTACAGCCAAGAAAACTCTATGAAGTTCTACTGTGTAACACATGAGGTTGCCATGAGTCCGAATCAACTTGATGGCCACAGGTTGGATTTTTGGTTCGGAGTCATGATTGAATGAGGCAGATCTGGGAGAGTCCTCAGGTTCAGAACAATCAAGGCCACAGGAAGCATCAGATCTCCTGGTGTTAGCACAGAGGGTCATCAGAGGAAGGAATAAATGGTAGGCGACCCCCTGTTAACAGAAATGTAACCCAGCGACTTTTGTTGCTTTCTAGAACCAGCTCCCCACTGAAGCCACCAACCAGACCCTCTGCCAGCGAGTCGAATCCAACTCATATTAACCCTGTAGGACAGACTAGAACAGCCCTATAGGGTTTCAAAGGTTGTAAATCTTTACAGAAGCAGACTGCCACATCTTTCTCCCCTGGAGTGGCTGGTGGCTTGGAACCACTGACCTTTCGGTTAGCAGTCGAGGGTTTTAACCACTGCACCACCAGGACTCCTTACTGAAGCCACAGGGGGGAGGGGAGAACTAAAACAAAATTTCTGGGGAAATAAGATGGGGGAATTGGGAGTTAGGAAAACATTACTTACCCTTAAGGTCCCTTAGGCTAGAGCAGACCCACCTCAGCGCTTGTCTGGGTGTGGCTGGTCACTGGGCAGAGGGGGGCTATCATCTCTTGTCCTTTGTCCGGTGTGCTGTGACATTCGGATGGAGCCAGGTCTCCTCTTGGCAAACTCGAATTGCGCAGCTTTTCAGTTACACACTTCAGTACCTGAGTGTCAGCGGAAACGATAAATGAAAACGATGATAGGCGCAACCTCCCGATTCTTACTGTTTGTAATTGGTGAGACACCTGCAGAGAATAAAAAAAAAAAATAGGGAGAGGCAATTAAGGTAGGAGGGGTTTCTTTCTTGTCTCTTTTTTTTTTTTTTTTTCAATTTGAGATGAGTGTCTTTGTCAGCATCTCGGGACTCATTAACCTGGCAAGCCTTACCTCAAGTTCAGGGATTTAGTCAGGAAAGGGGGCGGTGGAAGGAAGGGAGGGAACTAGAAGTGACACCTGAAATGTTCCCCCCGAGGCCATCCATGTGGGCATCAAAGGGCAAGAGGGGCGAGATCATGGCAGCTGTGATTTCAGAGGCCTCTCAGTATGATGGGGTGAGCAAAGGCTTGGAAGTCAGATAGGCCAGGGTTCAAATCCCAGCTCCTCCACCTACTAGTTCTGTGATTTTGGACAAAGCACTTCACCTCCCTGGGCTTCAGCTCCATCATCTGTAAAAAAGGAGATAATGGCTTTCCTAAGGGGCTGTTGGGAGTTGGATTAAATTAAAGGAGATGGCATATGTGAAACAAAGAAGCACAAGGCCTGGCATATTGGAGATGCCCAATAATGGAAGTTTCCCTGTGGCTACACCCATCCCACTTCACAGGACAGAAACATACCCTCGGGTGCTCTCCCTGCCACCACACACAAGCACGCTGGTTCTCATCAGAACGAGTTATGCAGGAATTTACCTGTAGTGGAAACACTTCGTGAGTCCTCTTATTGTTGGCAAAGAAGAGGCAGTTGGCTGGGATGGTGGTTGCTGAGTCCAAATACTGACTTTTGTGTGTGTAAAGTGGAAGGCGCAATGGTGGTTCGGTGGTAGAATTCTCACCTTCCGTGTGGGAGACGTAGGTTCGGTTCCCGGCCAATGCACTTCATATGTAGCCACCGCCGGTCTGCCAGTGGAGGCTGAAGTGTTGTTGATGTCGAAGAGGTTTCAGTGGAGCTCCCAGACTAAGATGGATGACCAGTGAAAACCCTATGGTTTGCAAGGGTCTGATCCTCAACCGATCATGGGAATGGTACAGGACAAGGCAGCATTTGTTCCATTGTGCATAAGGTCGTCATGGGTCGGAGGCAGCTAACAACATAACAACAACAATAATGTGTAAAGCAGAACTTCTAATTTGTCCCAAAGAATATCCATCCAACTGCATGGAAGTCTCAAGCTGGAGCCAGCTGGGATCCTCTTAAGAGTCTCTCCTTCCCTATGTAATGATATTATCTCTAATCATCTCTATCCAGAATTTCAGCCTCCAAGTTTTCAGCTTCGAGTGATTCATCTCAAAGTCTACCCCATGGACCCCTCATCTGCTGTTTAATTGGAGAAGGGGTGCTGGAGGCCCCAGAGCCTTAATTGCGTTTGTTAATGGGTAGGTGCAATTATCCCTGCCACATTCCTGCTCACTGCCAGGCAGACCAAGGATGATTAAGGGGCTCTTTAAAACTCCAACTCCCTACAGCCCTCTCTGCTAATTGAGCAGTGCAGGAAGCCGTATTGAGCTCCCCCACTCCTTTCTTTAAATTAGCTCCTGGCTCCAAAGTCCTCCTCGGAGCAGCACGTTGACCACATGGCTCAGTGTTCAGTTCCAACTCCCATCAGTCACCGGTCGTTTAGGCACGGGGCCCAGCCAATCACCAGTAGGTCTATCCATCATCCACCACTGGCCCCCAGAGGGTGATATCATTCAGCCCAACTGTAGCCTGACTTAACTGAGAGGTCGCCTGAAGGTGTCCCACTGTGCTCTGAGCCTTGGCCATCTGTGCTCAGTCCCAGCCTGGGCCACCGCAGTCACCTACTGACTGGTCCATGCTCCCTAATTCAGTGTACTGTCTACCTGGCAGTGACAGTAATCAACAAATGTAAGAAGGGTCAAGCACTGATGTTACAAACCCTTTGACAGCTTCCCAATTTACCTTGGACGAAATCTAAGCTCCATGCCACGACCAAACAGGCCCTGGGTGGCCTGGCTCCAGCAAGTGCTCCACTGTATCCCAGTATCCCTCTAGCCCTTGTTCACTAAGCTCCAGGCACGCTAATCCTCTCCCAGTTGCCCAGACATATTGAGCTCTTTTCAGCCTCAGGACCTTAGTTATCAAGTCTTGCTGTAAAAGAAATACCATAAGTGGGTGGCCTTAATGAGCAGAAATTTCTTACAGTTTGTTGTTGTTAGGTGCCATCCAGTCAGTTCCAACTTGTAACGACCCTATGTACAACAGAACAAAATACTGCCCAGTCCTGCACCATCCTCACAATCGTTGTTATGCTTGAGCCCACTGTCACAGCCACTGTGTTAATCCATCTCTTTGAGGGTCTTCCTCTTTTTTGCTGATCTTCTGCTTTACCAGGTATGATGTCCTTCTCCAGGGACTGGTCCCTGCTGACAATATGTCCAATGTATGTGAGAGAAAGTCCCACCATCCTTGCTTCTAAGGAGCATTCCAGCTGTACTTCTTCCAAGACAGATGTGTTTGTTCTTCTGGCAGTCCAGAGTATAGTCAATATTCTTCACCAATGCCATAATTCAAAGGCATAAATTCTCCCTTATTCATCATCCAGCTTTTGCATGCATTTGAAGTGATCGAAAATACCCTGGCTTGGGTCAGGTGCACCTTATTCCTCAAAGTGACATCTTTGCTCTTTAACACTTCAAAGAGGTCTTTTGCAGCAGATTTGCCCAATGCAATACGTTGTTTGATTTCTTGACTGCTGTTTCCATGAGCATCGATTGCAGGTCCAAGTAAAATGAAATCCTTGACAATTTCAATTATTTTTTTCTCCCTTTATCATGATGTTGCTTGTTGGTCCAGTTGTGAGGATTTTTGTTTTCTTTATGTTGAGGTGTAATTCATACTGAAGGTTATAATCCTTGATCTTCATCAGTAAATGCTTCAAGTCCTTTTCACTTTCAGCAAGCAAGGTTGTGTCATTTGCATATTGCAGATTGCTAATGAGTCTTTCTCCCATTCTGCTGTCCCATTCTTCTTCACATAGTCCAGTTTCTCGGATTATTTGCTCAGCATACAGATTGAATAAGTATGGTGAGAGGCTAAAACCCTGATGCACACGTTTCCTGATTTTCATCTACCCTGTATCCCCTCGTTCTGTTCAAATGACTGCCTCTTGGTCTATGTACAAGTTCCTCATGAGCACAATTGAGTGTTCAGGAATTTCCACTCTTTGAAACGTTATCCATAATTTGTTATGATCCACACAGTCAAATGCCTTGCATAGTCAATAAAACACAGGTAAAGATCTTTTTGGTATTCTTTGCTTTCAGCCAAGATTCATCCGACATAGCAATGATATCGCTCATTCCATGATCTCTTCTGAATCTGACTTGAATTTCTGGCAGTTCCTTGTCGACGTACTGCTGCAATGGCTTTTGAATGATCTTCAGCAAAATTTTACTTCCATGTGATATTAATGATGCTGTTCAATAATTTCCACATTCTGTTGCATGACCTTTCTTTGGAATGGGCACAAGTATGGATCTCTTCTGGCTGGTTGGCCAGGTAGCTGTCTTCCAAATTTCTTGGCATAGACGAGTAAGTGCTTTCAGAATTGCATCTGTTTGTTGAAACATTTCAACTGGTATCTCGTCAATTCCTGGAGCCTTGTTTTTCACCAGTGCCCTTGGTGCAGCTTGTACTTCTTCCTTCAATACCATCGGTTCTTGATCATATGCTACCTCCAGAAATGTCTGAACGTCAATTAATTCTTTCTGGTACAGTGATAATGTATATTCCTTCCATCTTCTTTTGATGCTTCCTGAAACCTGGGTCCTTAATGGGAAGACACAAAGGTTTTAGAAAAGTGTAATATTCATCGTGATAAAATGATTGTCCATTATTCCTGCCACTCAGACCCTTGAAGCTGCCCTGCTTCCTGTCCTTTCCAACCATGCGTCTTCAGCTTTTCCTTTTCTTCTGGTGCTATACTACACTTCTTTAATAAATTCTGTTTGAGATAGTGGAAGTTGGTTTCTGTTGCTTACAACCACAGATCCCTGGCTGGTACTGAGTGATACTGACTGTATCAGCACAAACGAGTCCAGTTGCAGACCAGTTCTCTTGTCAGTAAAATGAGGACAATAGTAGCATGTTCCTCCAGGGTGATTAGAGGGATTAAAAGACCTGCAGTGCGTGCCTGTGAAAGTGTCTGATGGTCCTGCCCTCTCTCCCCCCACCCCCATCCTCTTCCTAACTTCTCACACAGGCCCAGGAGGAGATGTGGTGAAGATGGGACAGCAGGTCCCCACACAGATTGCTATGGGAACCCCAGCACATGTGCAGCAATCCTGGGGAGTGCCTGGGGAGGAGCTAGGCAGCTGCTGGGTGACTGGCTGCAATGACTCTGCCTTTTGGAGCAGAAAGGCTCAGCTGTCCCCTTCCTGCCAGGTCCCAACTCAGCTCAGTTCACAGAACCCCAAACACAGCAGCTGTTAGCTCTGGCGGGGAAGGAACGTGCTCTGTGCGGCTCTCAGCTTCCAGTCTCAGGGGAGTCTGGGAGGGAGGAAGAGCACTACTCAGCTCAGAATTCTGAGACTGGAAACAAGCCTTAAGAAGCCATTTAGCCGATCAATCCAGCAGCAAACCTTCAGTGAATCAGTTCTGGGAGCCGGCACTGAACTGCGTAGGCAGTGAGGGGGATGGAGAACTAAAAGGCATTATTAGTGGCAGCACCTTGGTGGAAATAGAAATTGAAAACAGCAACCACAGCTATCATTTGTGGAGTGTCACCATGTCTTAGCCACTGGGTTTAGTTCTGTATATACATCTCTATAGTCCTTACCAGAAACTCAGCCCGGAGGTGTCAGTGTGCCCTTTTTACAGATGCAGAGACGGAGTTCAGGGAAGCCAAAAGAGCAGTGTCACAGCCAGGAAAGGTCATCTAGTATGAGCTTATCGTTTTACAGGCTAATTCATTTATTCACTCACACCCAGTATGTGCTGGGCTCTGTGTTACACATGCTTGGGGTTCACTGGGGGAAGCTCATCTGCTCATAGGTGACTCTGATCATGGCGAGGACCAACAGAACGTCCTGTTGATGCAAATGGACAGGACAATGGTAATGCCTTGACTATCAGGATGGAGTAGGAGGGGTTGGCTGAACTCTGGGCCTTGAAGGATGGAGGAGTATATACTTGGTTAAATAGTGTTAAAAATAATCAAAACTCAAAGAAATTTGAACTTAAGGTCTTTTCTGAGCAGTTATTCTATATGCACATAAACAAAACAAAACAAAAAAATGCGTTGTTGTCAAGTTGATTCTGACTTACAGCGATCCTACAGGACAGAGTAGAACTGCCCCATGAGGTTTTCAAGGAGCGGCTGGTGGCGCTGAACTGCCAACCTTTTGGTTAGCAGCTGAGCTCTTAACCACTGACCCACCAGGGCTTCATATGCATATAGGGAGACAAATTGGATCCCAGAAAAAGCAAATGGCTCAAAGAAGCTGGATAAAATGAGGCTTATAAAGAGAAGAGAAGGGAGAAATACAGAAATAACATGATTGGTTGAACCCTGCCCTCCCCTTTTTACTGAGATCAACTGGCATCAGGTCACTAGTTGGTCTCTGGTCCTCCACCCAGGCATAGGCTTTGAAATTCAATTTCAGCAAGCCAGGGCTTCTAACAGGAAGGAAAGGATTTGCTGCTTTGGGTGAAGAAAACCTGCTGCTGTCAGATTAATTTTGGTCAGAAATTTCTTTAAAGTGCATATGTGATTTCATGAATAAGAAAACTCCAGAATCAAAGCAATTAACTTCTCCCTTTGACTATAGTGTTTCCAAAAAAATTCCTGTTCATCCCGAACCTGTGAATAGGGCCTTATCTGTATAAATCGGTCTTTACAGATGTAATCGAGTTAAGACTAGGTCACATTGCCTTAAGATGAAATCAAATATGGCAGTTGTCTTTTAAGAAGAGGGACATTTAGGCGCAGGAACAAGGCACACAGGGAAGGCAGCCATGTGAAGAGGAGGCAGAAATTGGAGTGATGAAGCAACAAGCCAAGGAACAGCAAGGATTGCCAGGAACCACTAGAAGCTAGGAGAGAGGTCTGGGGCAGATTCTCCCCTAGAACCGCAGGGGGAGCATGGCCTGGTTGACACCTCGGTTTCATACTTCCAGCCTCCAGAACTGTGAGAGAATAAATGTCTGTGGTTTGAAGCCACCCAATTGGTGGTACTTTGTTTGAGGAGGCCTAGAAAACTAATACAGTGTCTTGCAGTTCAGCCAAGGAAAAGGGGGTGGGAGAGAGAATTTCCACACAGGGAGCCCAGAGTGAGCAGCGTGAGGCTTGGTGCAGGGTATACGCAGGCAGAGGGCTCTGCAGGAGCAGAGTGCCTGGGACTCCACGCCAGAGCCGAGGCCTGGCATGAGCTCAAGCCAGATTGCAAAGGGCCTGATATGGAATGCCTAGTGATTTGAACTTCATCTGTAGGAAAAGGGGAGGCCTCTAAGGGGTTTAGGGGTCCATTAGTGGTTCAGTGGTAGAATTCTTGTCCTTCATGCAGGAGACTCGGGTTCCATTCCCAACAACGCACCTCATGTACAACCACCACCCGTGAGTGAAGACTTGTGGGTTGCTATGATGCTATGATAGCCTCCAGACTATGAAAATCCTATGGATCCTAAAGGTCTGATCTGCAACCAATCACAGGGACGGGGCAGCAGCGGGCAGCATTTAGTTCCCTTGTGCATGGGGTCGCCATGAGTTGGGGGCAGACTCCAGGACAGCTAACCGCTGAGGGATTTTAAGCAGGGGAGTGACATGGTCAGATTCGTGTGATATCCAGACAACCCCCCTCTTGTGTGCAGGGTGGATAGAAGGGTGGGCAACCACAGGGGCAGGAATCCAGCCAGGAGACTGTTGCTATTGCCCAGTGGTCCAGGTGAGGGTTAAAGGGACTAGGGAGTGGCAGAGGGGACAATTAGGAGAGACATCTCAGGGCTGGAATCAGTAGACTCTCACTGACAGGAAACTGAGGACAAAATTACGTTCCCTGCCAGAGACCCCTGGATATGTCTCTGCTGCATTTGCAGGCATAGGTGTGTGTCTGTCTACACACAGGGCCTGTGCACTCAAGCATGTGGGGTGGGCTTGTGTCTGTGCCCACACTGGGGTCTCTTGTATTGGTGGGTGTGTGCATTTTTGTACAAGTGCTTATATATGTGTGTCTGAGCTGATATTTGCATTTGTGTTGCATTCATGGTACATGGGGGAGTCTGTGTGTTCCCAGGTATTCTGCACATCTGTGTGCTTGGACTTGGGGTCTGTGCCTGTGGCCTTGAGTATCTGCTTGCTGTCTGCTTGCTGTTCCCTGTCCTGCGTTAGACCCCACCCCTTCTTTTCTGGGCTCAGTCTGTGTGCCAGGCACCCCCAGGGACTTAAGCAGCTTTAGAGGCTCCCGCTGCTGAAGCGAGGTGCAGCTTCCATCCTTGTTTGATGCTGTAACATGAACCCTGAGGCAGTTCTTCAAAGGAAGCAACTGGGGGCGGGAAGGAAGTAAATACAAGGATTAAAACTGTGAGGTAGCCTCTGCAGAGCTTGGGCCCAGAGCCGCCTCCCCTACAGGCAGGCTTTGATTTGGCAACCACATTTCACCAGGCCAGGATCCTAGCGGGCTGAGGGCGAGCCCTGGGAATGGAGAGATCAGCAGGGCTGGGTCGCTCCCACCCAGCAGGTTCCTCAGAGCTTCACCAAGGGTTCCAAACAGGCTGCAAATGGCTCTGCCCTCAGGGGTGCAAATAGAGGAACCCCTCTTCCCTGCCCTTCCTTTTTCTTCTGTCCCCTACCCTTCCCTGATCACCATTGCCAGATGATGCCAGGACTTCAGACTGACTCCCACCTGTGTGCCGACTCTGATATTCAGCGGTTGTGCCATTGTGGGTAATTGAGCCTATCTTTTAAAAGGTTTTTTTTGTTACTCCCACCTGAAAAGGTTATTTGTTGGGACTGAGTAAATTCATTGTGCAAGTGCATAGCAGCAATAGTGCCTGGGACATGGGAGAAACTCAACAACTGGTATCAATCGGAATCACTGTTATTGTTAAACAGTAATCAACAAGACAGCTCTGATCTTAGTTCTTCCCCACCTCTAGAACAGCCAGTAAACAAATAGTGCGATTGGAGTACTACAAAGGGTATGGTACCAGAGAGCTAGGAGGGGGCTCAGCCTTGCTGGGGAAGGAGGGTGGGATCAGGGAAAGCTTCCTGGAAGAGGTGACTCCCAAGCCTTAAAGGATAATTGGAGTTCTCCAAGTGAATCCAGGCAATGGATTCTACAATGAATCCAGGAGAGGATTTTGCTGAGTGTGAGTGGGGAGACTTCATGGTGCGTCTGGTCCTCAGGTCCTGTGTGAGTGGGGCTGTGTCTGCAGGCTGCAGTGCCTGGCCGGGCCTGTGGGCAATGGGTGCTCTGGAAGGGCTAATCAAAATGGAGAACAGGTCAGAAAGAATCTGACCAGACTAGGAATTCTGGGGCTAAAGGGCCTGAAAAAAATCTTTCTGGGCCCAAAAATCTTTACCATGCAGGTGGCAGGCAGCCTTCAGTGGACAGGGCCGTGGGCAGGCAGCCTTCAGTGTGAGCAGGATTGCCTCAGCAGCAGAGGGCAACTGTGCCCCAGATCACATACCTTCCTGGGGCGGCCCACATCCAGGACTGAGCCGTGCCGGCATGTAGACATTTGGCCACTGTAGGCCGGTCAGATCAACATTTACATGCTAGCGTCCCATTTAATCTAATGACTATAGCCATTTTTCAGATGAGAATAGGTGACTTGACTACAGTCACTGGGCTAGAACTCATACCCAGCTGGGTCTGATCCCAAAGCCTCTGTGTTTTTCCTCAAAGCATTTCTTGTTAGCAGAACCATTTCTTAGAGGACGCCCAACAACGCATTTTCCAGGCCTGAAGTGCACCCTCTTCCCTTCCAGGACAGGGGGCCCAGAAACTGAGCAGGAGGAGATCTGAGAAAAGGAGGTTCACCCCTCCTTTCCTGCCCGTAACTCCCCTTAGGCTCACCATCACTCCCTCTCTTCCTCTCCCTTCCCTCCACAAACACTTCCTGAGGGGCGGTGGTGGTTCGGTCAGGATTTGCACCTTCCTCGTGTTTTTTTGTGGGAGACGTGCATTTGATTCCCAGCCAGTGCACCTCAGGCACGGTCACCACCCTCTGTCAGTGGAGGCTTGGGTGTTGCTATGATGCTGAACAAGTTTCAGCGGCGTTTCTAGACTTAGAAAGACTGGGAAGAAAGGCCTGGTGATCTACTTCTGAAAATCAGCCAAAGAAAACCCTGTGAATCACAACAGTCCCATCTGCAACGGATCACGGGAATGGCACAGGACTGGGCAGCGTCTAGTTCTCTTGTGCTGAGGTTGCCATGCGTGGGGCGACTAGCTCGAAGGTAGCTAACAAGAGTAACTGTGTGCTAAGGTTGAAGCGGACAAAATGACAAAAAATCCTGCCTTCATGCAGCTTACCCTCTAGCGGGGAGCACTGAAGGCAGTCATTCATCACGTGAGCATGTGGTTGTACAGGGAATGGGGAAACTGCGGAGGCTTGGAGGCTTCGCCTGGGCTTTGGGCTTCCTGCTGCAGGAGGGAGCTCAGCCTGCACTGGGTTCATTGCTGGGTGAACAGTGAGTCACAGGCTGCTGAGGCTGCTGTTGCCAAGCACCCAGAAAACACCTCCTTTCCTTCCTGGCTTTTGTTTTGTAAAAACAGGCTTCCAGGGAATTGTGGGGATAGTCTGAGAGAGGGAGGTTTGGGAGAGGGCGGTGGAAACAGCTGGAGGAGAGATTTGGGGAGCTTCTCCCAACCCAGAAAGCAGCCGATGTGGGAAGTGTGAATGGTGCCCTGGGGTGGGGGAGGATCTTGGAGGGGAGTGGTCAGCAAGGACCTGAACGTGGGTGGGACTATCCTGAGAGGCTCCCAACCTTGGCAAAGATGCAACTAGTCCTCCCACACACACACCCACACCCCCCCCCCACACACACACATGCACACACACACACAGATGCACGCAGACACCTATGGTTGGCAGGGACATCAGAGAGCCTCCAGGCATGGGGACTAGGAAATCTTGGGCAACAGCCACATCTGGTCAACTACGACATCATGTTCTCTGTGCTTTCTCTTTGTACGACTACTCTTATTTTAAGGCTCCTCTTTTTCACCATTCTCTAAGTATTGGGTCCTCACAGTGCTGTCCTAGACCTTCTCTCTCCCAAGTTATCTCACTCTTCTTCACCCTTCCTTGATCAGCCTTTTGTTGATGACCCCAAACCTACACTGTCATCCTAGATCTTGCTCCTGGGCCATGAACCCATATACCCAACTGCCTGGTGGACCTGTCCATTTATAAGTCCCACTTGGGCCTGAAACCCAACATACCTAAAACCAAACTCATTCTCACTGCTCCCAAACTCCACAGCTCCAAACCGGCTTCCCTTCACATGTTCTCACCATGGCTATTGAGCTGGAAACCTGGGAGTCATTCTTAACTTCTTCCTCTCTCTCACTCCCAATCAATCTCCAGGTCTGAAATCTCTCTGGACCCATCCCCTTCTTTTTTATCTCTACTGCCTGGCTTCTGCTAGGTGCTCAGGAAGTACTGGTTGACTGATGCCCCCATTCTCTGTACTATGAGACCTCCTTACTGCTCCCCTGGCCATCAGAAGGTAAGGTCTATATCATTGTCACTGCTGTACTGACCAGAACCCAGGACAGTGCCTGGTGCTTAAAAGGCATCCACAGAAATCTATAGAATGAACAAATAAATGAACGAATAAGATAGGAATGAGGAAGGAAATTTTTTGGAGGGGAAAAGAATCAACATCTCCGAAGGCCAGGGAAAAGAGCAGGTGTCTCAGCCAACCAGGGCTGGCCTTCCAGAGTCTGACTGTCGCCCATCTGATGTTCACCAGGTGGAGGCTGCCCACCACAGGACAGCAGCTGCAGAAGGGCTTCTTGTGTGAGGTGGGCACTAAAGGAGAGGACTTTTTTTTGTTTTATTTATTTGTTGTTGTTCAGAATATACATAGCAAAACATATACCAACTCAACAGTTTCTACATGTGCAATTCCGGGACACTGATTGCATTCTTTCAGTTGTGAAACCATCCTCACCCTCATTTTCTGAGTTGTTCTTCCCCCACTAACATAAACTCGCTTTCCCCTAAGATTCCTATCTAATCTTTCATGTTGTTGTTGCAGACAGCTCTTAAAAGAGCATAATGCTCAAGGCAGACCTTTGTTACTGGTTAAGTTAGACTATTGTTTGGTCTTCTATAGAATCTTTGATCAAAATGTTCAGTAACGGTAGCCGAGCACCATCCAGTTCTTCTGGTCTCATGGCAAAGGAGGCAGTTGTTCATGGAGGCAATTAGCCACACATTCCATGTCTTCCCCCTATTCCTGACTCTCATTCTTCCTCGGTTGCTCCAGGTGAATAAAGAAACCAATTGTGAGAGGAGAAGGCTCTTAAAGACCCTCAGGTCTCCAGATTCTGGGATTCCAAGTGTTCAGCTTTTTCCTTAAGCACAGTACACGTAGCCCCAGTTACCACCTGGAGCAACTCAAAGTTGGATTGCTCCATTTCTTGTTTAAATTCACCAGAAAACTAGCGCATCGCAACAGGGGCTTTGGGAACAAAGTGCTTATTTTTCCCCATCCTGGTTATGGGTGGCAGGCATGTGGGTTTATGACACCTAGGATTTTAGCTACACCAGTGACATTCAAAGGAGTCCTGATGGCACAGCAGTTAAGCACTCAGCTCTGACTCAAAAGGTCAGCGGTTCAAACCCACCAGTCACTCCACGGGAGAACAGTGCTGTAGCCTACTTCCATAAAGATTTACAGCATTGGAAACCCTAAAGGGCAATTGTATTCTGTCCTATAGCGTCACTATGAGTTGGAAACAACTCGATGACAATGGGTTAGTGACATTTGACTGTGTCTCTGGGAAATGTGTCTGTTTGGCTTTAAAGAGCTTACGAACTTTATTAACCATCTGTGACTTGGCAGAGACAGCAAGCTGGTGGCAAATATGCAAACGTGGAACTAGATCCACGGCTGCACGATTTTGGTTTTCTCTGTGAGGTCTCTTCACTTTTACAGACAAAGCTGTGCTCTCACCTCTCTCCTGCTGAACAAAGGCCTCCTTCAGCCCTTCACAAGCTTAGACATAAAGGTCAGGAGGTCAGGAAGGAGAAGAAAACTCAGTTTTGTTGAATTTTTGCTTGTGCCAGTCTCTGTGCTGGGCACCTGAAAAGCATTATCTTGTCTAAACCACCCTGTAATCCTGAAGGTAAACATCCTCATTACCCACATTTTCACAGATAAAGAGACAAAAGCCCAGAGAAGTCCTCTGACTTGCCCAGGGTTGAATGGTTGGCAAGTGCCAAAAACTGGGATATGAATGCAAATCTGTTCTCCCTGCAGTCCTCAAGGTGCCAGGCTGACAACACAAGCAGAGTCAGTATCTGTGGGCCTTTGATGCCAGGGACACAGGGGCCTGGGGATTTATCAAGTCTCTTTTGTCTCTGACCCCCAAGGAGAGCCTGAGTAGTAAATCTTACAGAACAGCCTGTGCTTCCTGTCAGAAGTGTTGGAATACTTCTACCACAATAAACTCGAAAACAGATTTCTCCCTATATAGTCCACCTGCTATGATGCTGGCTGGAACTTTTTTTTTTTTTTTTAATACAGAGAGGTGCCAAGAAGAAAACCAAAAATGGGTCATAATCTCCCCAGTCAGACACTATGCCGGGTATAAGATTAGAAAATTCTGACAGCAGGAAAAGTTAAAAAATAAAATGCCATTCCCCTCCAGTTCCTCTCCCAAAGGTGATCTTCGCTAACATGTTCTTGTGATTCCTTCCAGTAAAATAAGCATCTGTTAGCCTATGTATATGACTCTATCGTGTTTCTAACACAAATGGGATTGTATAATAACCTGTAGATATTCTGTAGCTTCCTCTTTTTCCCTTAGTACCGTATCTGAGAGAATCTTTTGATTTTAACACAGAGCAACCCACCTTGCTTTTCCTGAAGACTATGTGTTCTTATTTTGTTTATTTAACAAATATGGTTTTGATCTTTTTCTTACCAACCCCTTTGTAAATTAAGGAAATTAGTGCTTGGTCAACTTTATGTGTTCCAATATGTTTTTCCTGTTTTTCACTGCTGTGTTTCTTGTTTCTGTTTCTGGTGGTGTTAGTTGCGATCAAGTCGATTCCAATTCATGTCAACACCGTGCGTGCAGAGTAGAACTGCTCTAGAAGGTTCTCTTGGAAGTAATCTTAATGGAAGCAGATAGCCAGGTCTTTTCTTCTTGTTTCTAGAGGTAGCTTAAATTACTGCCTCATTGGAAAAGAGAACTCCCATACCAGTGTATAAGGAGGGGAAGACGGGATGTATTAGTTTCCTACTGAGGCTGTAACAAATTACCATGAACTTTGTGGCTTAAAACAACACAAATTTATTGCCTTCCAGTTCAGGGAGTCAGAAGTCAAAAGTGGGTAAACAGAGCTGTGTTCCTTCTCCCAGTGCCGTTGAGTCGATTCCGACTCATAGTGACCCTATAGGCCAGAGTAGAACTTCCCCATGGCATTTCCAAGGGGCGCCCACTCTAAAAAAAAACCCTGATGAAATTCGTTACCAGACCTTTTGCAACTTCTGGAGGTTACCTGCATTCCATGGCTCATGGCCCCTTCCTCCACCTTCAAAGCCAGCAGTGTAGCATCTTGTCTCCTTCTTACTTCTGTTTCTGTCCTTACATCTTCTCTCTGTCTCTCTCTATCTGACCCTCCTGCCTCCCTCTTGTAAGGACCCTTGTGATTACATTGGGCCCAGCCAGATAATCCAGGACAATCCCCCCTTCTCAAGATCTTTTACTTGGTCTCATCAGTAAACTCCCCTCTGTCATGTAAAGTACCATATTCACGAGTTTCTGGGATAAGAACATGGTCATCTTTGGGGCTCATTACTCAGCCCACCATAGCGGAGAAGTGAAGGAGGGAGAGGAAGGGGAAGACAAGGTGGTCTTATTGCTCCAGAGTGTAGTTGCCCCCTCATCTCTGGAACTTGCTACACTTGGTGTGACTTAAGTCTTATCAGACTTCTTCATCCAACCTCACCATTAAGAAAGTAAGTTACCCAAAAGGTGACATCCTGGCCCAAGGGCGACCACATAACTTTGTTTGCTTCGTATTCACCCCAACCTCTACCTCCCATCAGACACAGGGACAATTTGAAAATCAAGCACCTGTGTCTGGAAATTAGCCTTCTCCACTGGGCCTTACCCCAACACTAGGTTGTAAGCCACTGGACTCCAGAGACCAAGCCTTAAATTAGTTTTGTTGTTGTTGTATCCCACACATTATGCTGCGTACAGCTCCTCACAAAACCAAAAAACCAAACCCATTGCTGTCAGGTCAACTGAGCTCATATCAACCCTATAGGGCAAAGTAGAACTGTCCCATAGAGTTTCCAAGGAGCGCCTAGTGGATTTGAACTGCCAACCTTTTGGTTAGCAGCTATAGCACTTAACTACTACGCCACCAGGGTTTCCTAGCTCCTCACAGGTGCTCAGTAAAAAGGAAAGAAGGAGGAAAAGAAGAGAGGGAGGCAGCTGCTTCTCCTGGCTCAGTTGTGTCCTGAAGCTCTCCAGGTCTCCCTCCTCCCTGTGGTCTCTCCCTCACTTGTGGCTTAGCCTGACTTCTCTTGTCCCTTGGGGAACTGGGTTTTCTAAGAGCTCTCTGCCCACAGGCAGGTCTCAGAACCACCTGGGAGCAAGGACTTTGCAGGAAGACCATGCCCTATTTCTATCTAGCCAGGGTTCTGTTTCCTGTTTAGTGATCCAGTAATCCTGTCGTAGAATGCAGAAGCCCACAGAGCAGTTAGAACAATTAGCACAAATTCGTACCTCCTTTAGTTTCTGCCAAAAGTGGAAGGATAAGGAGGGCAAGGGCAGTTTCAGGCATGGGGAGGAGGGGTTCAGATGGTGTTTCTTGTTCAGGTAGGTCATCTGAGAAGGCAGGGGGGCAGACTGGATGACTTCTGTTCCAGCCTGGCATGTCCATAACCATAGGGTCCCCACCTTATAAGCTTGCCTTGGGCCACTTACTCTGAAACCTCCAGACTTAAGGTCTCCCTAAGGAGCCTTGGTGGCAGAAGGTTAAGTAAGCACTTGGCTGCTAACTTAAAGGTTGGCAGTTTGAATCTACTCAGCAACTCCACAGGAGAAAGACCTGGCGACTCGCTCCCATAAGGATTACAGCCCAGGAAGCCTTTCGGTGCAGTTCTACTCTGCCACATGGGGACACTATGAGTTGAAATTGACTTGTTGGCACCTAACAACAACAAGGCCTCCCTGGGCGGATGACCACGAAATTTCTTTCCCTCCTGATTATAAAAGTAGCACATATCTCTTATTGCAGAAAATCTGACCAATTCAGAGAAGCCTGAAGAAGCAGAAACCAAATGACACTCATGAACCAGATACCCCGAGGAAACTACGGCCAACGTTTTTGCCTATTTCCTTCTAGTCTTTTTCCTGTGCGTGTATATGTGTATCTCCCGTGACAGGCTTCTTTCTCCCACTGTTCTTCTGGGGAGGGGATGTCAGGAGATCAACCTTACTACCTCCCAGGTTGTTGTCCCCAAGGGGTGGACGCTTCTCCCACTCACTGATGAGTGAGGGTGCTGCTTCGGCCCACCCAGCCAGGGAGCTGGAAGAAGGGTCTTTTCCAGCAGTAACTCTGGGACTTCAAGGAAGCCACTCAGGTCTTTACCAAGTGAAAACAGGAGACTGTCTCCAAGTCTTACAGAGTTGGCATCCTACGTGGTAGGGATGAGAAGGCAAAGGTAGGTGTCTCATGATGTTTCCCAGGCCTCCACCAGGTCTCTTATGTGGGCCTCTTTCTTCTCTCTCCTCTTCCTGCTGCCCTTCTGACTTTTTATCTCTTTCTGGGAACTATCTCTCTTCCCACAACCAATAAGGAACTCTTAAATTCTCTCTTGTGCCTTCCACATTTCCCAGCCTCTACCTGTGAATGAGGAGCCCTGGTGGCCCAGTAGTTAAGAGCTCAGGCTGCTAACCAAAAGGTCAGCGGTTTGAATCCACCATTCATTCCTTGGAAACCCCATGAGGTAGTTCCACTTTGTCCTATAAGTTTGCTATACCGTCGCTATGAGCCGGAATTGACTCGATAGCAATGGTTATCTTTGAATGAAGCGGGCAGTGGTGGTTCAGGGGTAGAATTTTCGCCCTCCATGCAGGAGACCCAGGTTTGACTCCAGGCCAATGCACCTCAGGTGCAGCCACCACCCATCTCTCAGTGGAAGCTTGCATGTTGCTATGTGGCTGAACAGGTTTCAGTGGAGCTTCCAGACTAAGACAGACTAGGAAGAAAGGCCTGGCGCTGGCAGCTAACAGCAACAACAGCCTTTGAATGACCCCGTCTCTTCTCCACTGCTGCCAGCTACTGCTGCTCCGGAAGAGAAAACCTAGTGCTGCTCCGGAAGAGAAAACCTAGGCCTCCCGAGGGAACTGGGGTGCGGGCTAGAGGCAGAGCGCTGCTCTCTGGGGCATGGGAGGTGGGAGGAAGGTTAGCATGGGGGATCTTCCACATTAAACTGTAGCTGCTTTACCCAATAGTGCATCTAAAATAAAATACTTCTTGCTACCCAGAGACTAGCTTCTTTCAGGAAAAATCGCATCCACGCAAATGATCGACCCGCATAAGAAATTCATATTCCCTCTGTTACTATAACCTTAACTCTATTTCCTGTTAGCAAACACCCTGACCCTATTAGCCTAAGAGAGCATGTACCTCCTTTGTGTCAGAGGTTACACGACGAGATATCCTTCATTAACTTGATAGAAATCATTTTGCACCCAAGCTGCATACTTCTTTAATCACTCAGAAGGGAAATGGGGGCGGGTGTGGGGTGGCAGGGAGGGCAGGGTGACAGGTCTCTACTGACTCTTTCATGCGTATTTTTAATATAGTCGAACTTGTACAGTTTTGTGCCCTGCTTTTCTCACAATATCATAAGCATCCCTCCAAGTTTTTAAAAAACTCCCTAAACATCCTGTCTTACATAAGCACCATTTTAAATGATTGTGTAACATCAATTGCAGAGCCCAGCCATGATCTGAGATGTTTTAGGGGCATAAAGCCGATGTCCCAGTATTATTCTTGCTAAAATATATCCTTAAGAGCCCCCATAGCTAGCTTAGGAATTTCGGGGGACTTTCCACAGACATCGCTAACAGGGTACAGCTCCTGGTAGACCCCAAGGAATACTGCTCCCAGCTGTCAAAGCTGTTTGCAGGAGGTGCAGAGGCCAGGCCTGGCTGGGCCCACATGAGTGGGGTCCAGATATGTATCCTAGGAGGAGCCGAGGTTAAAAGTATAAAAGCCATGCAAAAGACACAGTACTAGGGTACGCTGTCAGCAGCTGGCAGTCCATCCCTGGAGCCAAAGGCAGGCAGCTGTACCAGATAGGAGCGGACAGGCCTGGGGTCAGCAAGTTCCTAACTCTGAACTCTGAGCTTCCCTGAGACTGTGCAGCACTCGCTTCTTGACTCCGCCTGGACATTAAAAAAAAAAAAAAAAAAATGCAAATACCCAGGACTTATTTCAAACAGATAAAATAAAAGAATCAGATTTTTTCTCTCTAGAGAATGGAAGAGAAAAGCAAAGCCTGTTTTGCAGTTTAGATTGTCTGGACAACCTGTCTGTAGGTGGGAGTGGGGGCTACATGACCTCTAATAGGTCACCCTTGTCCCTCTTCCCCCATAAGGTTAGAAGTCTGTGTTTCTGAGTTAGAGTTTGGGTTTGGCAGGAAACACTGGGATAGCAACAACTCTACAGAGCATGTTGTACCCAGTTTGTTGTGGTGGTGTTGTCGCTTTTGATCTTGCAAGCCCTATCTTCAGCTCTTGTTGTTGGGGAGACTCAGTCAGTAGTTAATTTGGAACGACAAGGAACTCAGCTTCTGACTGCCTTGAAACTTCTCAGAGATTTCCAGCAGCCAAGAGCTTCATCCAAATGTCTGCAGGGAACCTTCAAAGGAAGTGGTGGGAAGCTCATGGCCCCATTAGACTTTCATTTGTCCTTCCCAGAGGGCCCAACTGAAACAGATGTGCCTTGGAACTTGGCAGGAAGCTACAGAACAGGACGTGGAACCCAGCTCTTGCTACATCACCAGCAGCTTCCAGCAGCCAGCCCTGAAATATTCCACTTCCTCCTGCTCCACGGTTCCCCTCCAACACACATCTAAGCAGCCAGGAAGATTGTAAACTTTAAATCCAGTTGCCAGCGAGTCAGCTCTAGATCATGGTGACTTGTACGTGACAGAATAGAACTGTGCTCCACAGGGTTTTCAGTGGCTGATTTTTCAGAAACGGATCACCAGGCCTTTCTTCTGGGTTACCTCTGGGTAGACTCGAACCTCCAAACTTTTGGTTAACAGCCAAGTGTATTAACTCCTTCAATCATCCAGGGATTCCTTGTAAACACTACCTCCTAAAAACGTCTTAGATACATCCATTTCTTTCTCTCCCCAACGCCAGCCCCCCCAGTGCAGGAACAGTCTCCCAACTGGTTTGCCAAACTCCAGTCTTTCTACTTCCAGCCTGTCTCCGTGCCACAGCAAAAGTGATCTTTCTAATTAAAGAAGTTCTGATTTGAAGGTGGCATACAGTTAGCAATCCCCCCTTCTTTTTCTGGAAAGAATCCAAAAGCAAAAAATGAAATGAGAAATAAAAACACAAACTCCAATTTTAGCAAAAGGAGGAGATACCATAAAACACAAAATAAGTAGAAGCGTTGCCAAAAGCAATGGAGTGTCATCAGGGCACCGGCAGGAGGAAGTGTTGCACAGAGTCTTCAGTGACAGCCCCGGCAAACACTCATCAAGAAGGTGAAGGGTATGCCTGGAGGTGCAGTGCCTAAAAGCTGGGGTTTGCAGCAGCTGGAGGTGAGTGCTGGTGGCATGAGCTTGACTGGACCAGGACTAAATGAGGAATCACCCAGACAAAGTGGTCTGTCTCTGTGGCAGTAGGAGAGGAGGGACTTTGCACTGGGAAAAGCCTCACTGTTGGCTGGAGAGAAGTCAAGACTAAATGAATTTATATCACACTTTAGGTCATAAGGAAAATTTAGCCAACTGGAAGACAACATTGGCCTCTCTCACACATGGGGTCTGTGGGGGATATGTTATGGATTAAATTATGTCTCCTCCAAAATATGTGTTGGCATCCTAACCCCTATACCTGTGGATATAACTAAATGAATGCTATGTAATACCTTACATGTAATGTAATCACTCTCCATAATGCAATCTAATGAAATATAATAATGTAATATAATCACCTTCCATAATGTAAAGTACGTAGGGTCGCTATGAGCCAGACTTGATGAACTGGCATCCACTCGAGGGCACCTAACAACAATGACAACAACATAATGCAATAGAATATAAGGTAACCAATGCATCAGTTGAGGTCACACCAGCGTAGGATGGACCCTAAACCTAATCACTTCTGAGTTACATAAAGAGCAGCACGGACACAGGGGGTCGGGGGAGAGCAGACAGATGCCATGTCAGGATCACCTCCAAACCAAGGAACCAAGGAACACCCAGGACTGTCTACCAGGAAGGAATCGACACAGCCAAGACCCTAATTTGCACTTTTAGCCTCCGGAACTGTGAGAAATTAAGTTTCTTTTCCTTAAAGCCACCCACTTATGGTATTTGTGTTATAACAGCACTGGTAACTAAGACAGGAAGGAAAAATCCACCTGCTTCAAAGATGCATAATCTGTGCAAAGATTTGACAAGAAAAAAGGAAAACACACACAAGAGAAAACAAACAGCAAGCTAAGAAGATTCATCAAAAAAAAAATGTTGCCATGGAGCAGATGAGCATTCTAACCAAAGATGTCACTATGCAATCAGCAAACACAGTGAAGTAAGTGCCTCTGCGAAGAAATTGCCTGCATTAGATATCGGGAGAGAGATCCTGAAACAATAGGAGGAAATGAATCCTGCCTGGTGGAGCTCAAGGAAGAGGTGAAAAAAAAAAAAAAACCCCATTCACTGTTTGCTCTTAAAATCAAGTCTAAAATTCGAAGGCGCGAGAGAGAAGAAATACTGCTGAAAATTCGCTGAGGTAGGGTGAGGGTGAATGAGAAAAGTAAGCAAACTAAATGGAAATAAAGAAAGGACTAGAGAGAATGGATAGATATGAAAGACAGCAAAGGAAGATTGGTTTGTGTATACACAGTGCATTGAGTATCTCTGAAAGGGTACCCAAGAAATTGATACTGTTGATTGCTTCTATGCTGGGAAATTGGGCTGGCCTGGAGAAAAGAAACAGAAGGAAGAATTTTTGCTTTTGTGTTTTTAAAAATTTTGACTTATATTAGCTATTCAAAAAAAATCAAATTAAACACCTCCCCCATACACACACACACATACGTTCACAAATCGGATTATGTTACTTTCCTTGCTTGTTGTTAGGCAGCCTCGAGTCGATGCCAACTCATAGCCACCCATGTGACGGAGTAGGACTGCCCCATAGGGTTTTCTAGGCTGTAATCTTTATGGGAAAGGAGCCCTAGTGGAGCAGCTGTTAACCTAAAGGCGGTGGCTGGAACCCACCAACTGCTCAGTGGGAGAAAGATGTGACAGCCTGCTCCTGTAAAGATTACAGCCTAGGAAACCGTATGGGGCAGTTCTACTCTGTCCTATAAAACCCATTGCTATTGAGTGAATTCCAACTCATTGAGACTCTGTAGGACAGAGTAGAAC
Source organism: Elephas maximus indicus (assembly GCF_024166365.1). Classification (NCBI taxonomy): domain Eukaryota; kingdom Metazoa; phylum Chordata; class Mammalia; order Proboscidea; family Elephantidae; genus Elephas; species Elephas maximus. Next base: position 59,263,301 of record NC_064831.1, on the reverse strand, counting down.
TGCCTCGCCGGGTTTCCAAGGAGGATTTGAGCTGCCAACCTTTTGGTTAGCAGCTGAGCTCCTAACCACTGTGCCACCAGGGCTCCACTCTGTCCTATAGGGTTGCTATAATTCGAAATCTACTCGAGGACAGTGAGTTAATCTTTGCAGGAGCAGATGGCCAGGTCTTTTCTTCCACTGAGCGCTGTTGGGTTTGAACTGCCAGCCCTTCAGCTAGCAGCCAAGGGCTTAACTACTTCGCCACCAGGGGTCCCTTCTCCTTGCTTAAAGCCCTTCTATCGTTCTCCTTGCTCTTTTTTTTTTTTTTTTAATCATTCTCCTTGCTCTTAGGATAAAGAGCACACATCTTAAAATGGCTTATTAGTAGGGCAAGCAGATAATTTATTGCTCAACAAAGCAGTTTGGAGATTGAAAGGGTGAAATACAGATGTAAACCAGAACTGAGGTCTCCTACGTATAAGGATAGTCGTGTTCTGGCCCTTGCTTCCCTCTCAAGATTCACCTGTCCTGTCCAGCTCACAGGCTCTAACCCCAGTCATACTGACATACAAGGAGTGCCCCACTGCCCTCCAGGCCTGTCTGCACAAGCTGCTCCCTTCCTGTGAGTACCCTCCCTCCTTGAGATTCCCCCTTCTCTTTGGTTTACTCAGAGTCCCTGGGTGGTACAAATAGTCAACCCACTCAGTTGCTAAGGTTGGTGGTTTGAATCCACCCAGAGGTGCCTCGGAAGAAAGGCCTGGTGATCTACTGAAACATCAGCCCTTGGAAGCCCTATGGAGCACCTAACAGTTCTACTCTGACACACATGGGGGTCCTCATGAGTTGAAGTCAACTCCACAGTAAATTTTTTTTTTTTTTGGTGCCCTCATACCACCCTGTCTTAGCACTAACATATTTAATCCATTCCAAGATATATATTTCCCCCACATTTTCACATCTCTTAAGTTAGAATAGTCATACAATATAGCATATCATCGTTTAATCAGGAGAGTTTTTCTTAGTGGTAACCGAAACCAAACCCATTGCCGTCGAGTCGATTCCGACTCATCGCGACCCTATAGGACAGAGTAGAACTGCCCCATAGGGTTTCCAAGGAACGCCTGGTAGATTTGAACTGCTGACCTTTTGGTTAGCAGCCATAGCTCTTAACCACTACACCACCAGGATTTCCATTCTTAGTGGTACATAAATTATTTGTACATCTTACAACAGACAACATCTTAGATTTGATCATGACACACCTGTCACACTGTATTGTTATCGCCTGGTCCCATGTCTTTGAATATTGAATAGACCATGGATGGCCAAAAGAATGAACAAGTCTGTCCTGGAAGAAGTACAGCCAGAATATTCCTTCGAAGCAAGGATGACGAGACTGCATCTCACATACTTTGGACATGTTATCAGGAGGGATCAGTCCCTGGAGAAGGACATTGTGCTTGATAAAGCAGAAGAACAGTGAAAAAGAGGAAGACCCTCAATGAGATGGACTGACACAGCGGCTGCAACAATGGGCTCAAGCATAATAACGATTGTGAGGGTGGTGCAGTGTTCCGTTCTGTTGTACGTAGGGTTGTTATGAGTCGGAACCAACTCGATGGCACCTAACAACAACAGTTCCATGCCTACTTTTCCACCGGACTGGGATACCCTCGCGGTCAGGAATGAGTGCTATGGTTTCATCGAATTACCGGAGAATAGTAGTTACACAATAAATGTTTTCGGGTGTGCATAAATAAAAGCATAAAGCTTTTCTCACTTTCTGAAAACATCTTGTATAGTCCTCTATTTAAGTCCTACAGCTTCATTAACAATACAAGACTTGTAATGAAAGCAGAAAATCTCAGGAAAAAAATTGCTAGCGATAGGGGAATAGAGAATAACTTTCCCCTTGAACATTCCTGGTTTGCTCTGTGTCTTCAACTCTCCAAATACCCAAGCTTGATGACTGAATGAAGGAAATCAGTTCCATGTATATCTTTATGTTTCTAACAATGGGTCTTTAGATCTATAAAAGGAAAGGAAATAAAAGTATACATTCCCATTTTCTTTCAAAGTTTCCACCTCACCCTTGGCTTGTTTCACCAGGTAAACACGACAAAATGCAATAAGTGCATTCATTCATTCATTTATTCATTCAACAAATACCTGAGTCCCCAGAGTTTGTCTACATTCCTCTCAGGTGCTGAGAATACTGCAGTAAACAAGACCTTCTCTCTCTGAGCTACAGTCTAATGAGAGGTGTGCTATGGATTCAATCATGCCCTCCAGAAAGGTGTGTCAACTTGGCTAGACCATGATTCCCAATATTATGTCATCGTCCACCATTTTGTCATCTGATGTGATTTTCCTGTGTGTTGGAAATCCTAACTCTATTATGTTAATGAGGCAGGATTACAGGCAGTTATACTAATGAGGCAGGACTCAATCTATAAGATTAGGTTGTGTCTTGAGTCGATCTCTTTTGTGATACAAAAGAGAGAGGTGAGCTGAGAGACACAGGGACCTCATGCCATCAAGAATGAAAAACCAAGATGGGAGTGCGTCCTTTGGACATGGGGTCCCCGTGCTGAGATGCTCCTAGACCAGGCGAAGATTGATGACAAGGACCTTCCCCCAGAGCAGACAGAGAGAGAAAGCCTTCCCCTGGAGCTGGCACCCTGAATTTGGACTTGTAGCCTCCTAGACTGTGAAAGAATAAATTTTTCTTTGTTAAAGCCATCCACGTGTGGTATTTCTTTTATAGCAGCACTAGATAACCAAGACGAGGTGAGAGACAATAACAAAAAATATATGTCAGAACTGGTGATTGTGATGATAGTAATATGAGCAAACATTTTATTAAAATTGTGGGTCCCTAAGCTTATCTGATCATAACAACCACCTGGGGAGCTCATTAAAAACACAGACCCATGGGTCCCCTTCAGGACCACAGAATCAGAATCTACAGAGGAGAGGCCTGGGGACAATTATTTTAAGGAGTTCCCCAGTTGATTCTTGCCATCAACTGTTTTAGAGGATACAGGGCTAAGGTATACCTAGACTAGATCAGAGGTTTTGAGCTTTGACTGCACGGTAAAGATCACATAAAAAAAAAAAAAAAAAAAAAAGGCCAAACTGGTTGTCATCAAGTCGATTCTGACTCACAACTTAAAAAACATACGACATTCAAGTCCCATCCCCATAGATTCTAATTTAATCTGTCTGGGGTGATTTCTGAGCATTTGTATTTATTTAAAAGTATTTGTGTTTATTTATTTGTATTTTATTTAAAGGAAGACAGAAGAATTGATGCATTTGAATTGCGGCGTTGGTGAAGAATATTGACTACACCGCGGACCACTAAAAGAACACACCAATCAGTCTTAGAAGAAACACAACCAAAATGCTCCTCAGACGTGAGGATGGTGAGGCTTTATCTCCCTTACTTTGGCCACATCATCAGGAAAGACCAACCGCTAGAAAAAGACACCACGTTTGGTAAAGAAGAAGGTCAGTGAAAACGAAGGAAACCTACGATGAGATGTACTGACACGGTAGCCAACAACGGGACTCAAACATACCAATGGTTATAAAGACGGTTTAAGACTGGGCAACAGTTTATTCTGTTATCTATAATGTTGCCACGTGATGGAGGCAGCTGGTCGGCAACTAACAACAACAAAGCTCACCAGATGGTTCTAGCTGTAGCCAGGTTGGGAACTGAGGACGACACTGTCTCAGGGATGGCTGGAGGTCAAGGTTAGCAACTTGCTAACCTTAGGCTGTTCCTACCCAGGAATCAGACTGCGACATACAGCTACCTGCTCGTGTCCACGATGAGATGTCTCCAGCTCTGCACACACGGACAGGTGGACAGCTGTGACACAGATAACCCAGAACGGAGTCTTCTGCAGCTGCTCCTAGACTTTTGCCTTGGCTCCTTTTTGGATATGTTTCCTGCCCAGGGCCAAGACTGAGAAGTGACCCTGCCATAACATTGCAGTCAGGCCTGGCCTCAAAACCTTTGGCCTACAGCTGTGATAACTGGCTCAACTCCAGACATCTAGCACAAGCCATTCGCCACTAGCAACGTCTTTGGAAAGGCCCCAGGGTATCATTCCCATTAGTAACTTCATTTTGAAATCCCATCACGCCTACCAGGTGCTATACCAGGAGCCCAGTGTGAAAACACCCCAACTTCTCCCCCTTAAAAAGAAAATGTTTTCCTCCTTCAGCTCACCAATTTCCAAAATCATTCCATCACTACACCTGGCCTCCAAGGGGAATTAGAGAGGAAGACTGGAATCCCAGGACGCCCTGCTGTGAGGAACAATGCCATTCTCTTTTGTTATGACTTGTCCCTGAAGGCCGCCCCCCCAAGACATGGAGTAGAAAAGAAGACTCCCAACTGGGTATGATGCATATTGTCTGTTTTGTCCAAAGGCAGTGGGGTGCGGCAGCAAGTAACCAAGCTCAGGCTTCAGTTGGAGCTGCATAACCGCTGTGTGCCTCAGTTTCTCCATCTGTCAATGTTGTGAGGATCGGAGGAGACATAGCTAAAGCGGTGAGTATGGCACTTTGCACTTAGTAGGTAGCTATGATTGTTATGGCACTTTGCACTTAGTAGGTAGCTATGGTTGTGATTACACCCCCCCTTCTCCCGTCCCCTCCGCCTTTGGGTATTTTTCTTCTAGAGAAATGATTCTGTCAGGATTTTTTTTATGACATTGCTCAATGAGCTGGGAAAGGCAGTCCTGCTGATTAGAATGCTGGTTTTTAGCAAACCGAGTGGTAGTGTTGACATTTGCAGAATGCTTTCTTGCTAAACTTTAAACACTTTGCAGATCTAATCCTGCTGGCATTGCCTGTTAGTGTGATATTTCTATGGCTCTGACGGGCACAGCAAGTTCAATCAGACAGCAGGAGAAGAGCAGGATAATCGGTTCCCTTTAGGCTGCAACAAAGTCAGGTGGACACCTAGTCCATTTGGGCATGAAGGAAACCACCATGTATTGAGCGTTACCTGTCTGGCACAGAGGAGGTGCTCAATAAATGTTGACAAGTGAATAATGTGAAGGAATGAATTAATTAATTGCACAGGCCAGGATGAACTAACTGGGCATTTTTATTCTGTACTATTTGTTTTGCTATGCGCAGATGGCTAATTTCAAATATTGATTTCTTCATTTGGGCACAATGATGTGTCAGGCCCGATGCTAAGTTCTGGGGACATAACTGTAAACCAGGCAGACAAGCTCCCTGCCTTCTGAGACCTCCCACTGCAGAGAAGGCGACAGAGAAGAAGCTGGAATATTACCCTAGAGCATGGTAAGTCCCATAACCCAGCCCGTCGGGGAAGCTGGAAAGGGGGAAATCAGGGCAGGCTGCTGGAAGAATGGCAATGTAAACTGGCTCCGAAGGTTGAGCAAAGATTAGCCAGGAAAGAGGAGGAAGGAGCGGCCCAGACAAAAGGCACTGCTTGGGAAAGGCCTGGAGGCAGGGAAGAGCTGAGCCTCAGAGGACCAGAAAAGAGGTTAGTAGGGCAGGTGCCAGGAGCCCTAGTGACGCAACAGTTAAGTGCTCTGCTGCTAACCTAAAGGTTGGCGGTTTGAAGATCTGCTCCCGGAAAAGATTGACTATTATAGCAGGTAGGCGCGTGGAATCCGTTCTGACTCCCAGCGACCCCGTATGACAGAGGAGAGCAGCCCCAGAGGGTTTTCTAGGCTGCAGTCACCAGATCTTTCTCTCTGGAGCTGCTCGGTAGGTTCAAACCCACAACCTTTTGGTTAGCAACCCAGCGCTTAGCCATTGCACAGCTCAGAAAGCCCTACCAGGCCACTCTACTCTGCCACACCGGGTTGCTGTGAGTCAAAAAGACTCCACAGCACCTAACAACAAACAGGGTTGGTGCAGGGAGCCAAGAAGCCAGCTGGAGACAACTGGGGGAGACCGGCCTGGTCTTGCTGGGCTCATCTGATCGGTGGTCAAATGTGCTGCAGAGCAAGGGTAAAATGTTCTGCTGTTGAATTAATTTTATGGGGGAAACCTGTTCTTTGGTGAAGTTCCACTTGAGGATTGTGTTATTTTAAATTACATCGCTGGAGAAGGTAGTTTCCATAATCTCTGTGATGTTCAGGGCCCCAAAAGGCCTTTTTTGTTTGTTTTTAAATAAACAACAGCTAAGGGTTGTTGCAGAGGCTGGTAGTTGCTGGCTGTAAATTTTTTTAAGGGTTGTTGCAGAGGCTGGTAGTTGCTGGCTGTAAATGTCTTCATCAGGCTCAGATTGTGAGCTTGTTAAGGGCACAGGGAGCTACTGAAGAGCTTAAACAAGGGGGTGGCAAAAAAAGAGTGCAGTTTTCTTTGTTTCACCCCAGTTCCCGGCGCGGCTGCAAAGATGGACGTCCCTGCCCCCCGGGTTTATCCGTCCCGCCTGCGGGGAGGGAGGACCGCGAGCGCTCGAAGGAGCTGGGTGCTTAGTTGCCGAGAGGCGGAAGCGTGTTCTCCCCTTGGAGGGCCCGCCGGGCTGCTGCGGTCTGCAGTCCCACAGCTCCGGCCCCGCTTCTTCTGGGGACGCCCAGACGGGGCGGGGACAAGCGCGGTGACCAGGCAGTGGGATTTCAGGGGAGAAGCCCGCCTCCCCGCCCTCCACGGCCACCACCTCTCACGGGGAAACTGACGCCATCCTCCTCGTGCCTCCTCCTCCAGTCTCTTGCCTGTGCCCAGGGCCCCGATTTTTCCCTGGGCCTTTAAGCAAAATCGGCCGACGCTTCCCCGCCTCGCGACTCCCGGGGCGATGCCGCTGCCCACAGAGTGAGCGTGGCAGAGCTCCCCGGGAGTGACAGCGCCCCCGACCGCCCGCCCTGCCCCAGGCTCACCACTGCCACCCCTTTCCTTCCTCTCCTCCGATGTCTCCGCGGCCACTCTGCAAGGCCGCCCCGTCCCAGCCTCTTAGGGTGGACCCTCCCCACGCACCACCTCTATACTCGAGAAGGGGAGCCCTGAGAAAAAAGGCGGGCATCAAATCAGGCTGTCACCGTCGTCATCCTCAAGAGACCAGCCCTGAGCACCACTAACGGTGGCCTATGCCGAGCGCAAAGGAGCCCTGCTGGCGCTTTAGTGCTTGACTGCTAATAAAAAGGTCTGCAGTTCGGACCCACCATGGGCTCCGCGGAAGAAAAGACCTGGCAATCTGTTCCTGTAAATATTACAGCCTAGGAAACCCTCTGGGACCGTTCTACTCTGTCCTGGAGGGTGCTCTGAGTCGGAATCCTCTCCATGACACACGGCAATGTCATCTCCAGCATAAAGCCCTAGAGAGGTGGGTCCTTGTTTGTTAATAAAGTGCCTGTAGTCACTCACCACTCAGTAAGCTATGAATGTCTCTCCCACTCATCCCCCCACCGCCTTGGTTTCCTCTCCTCTAGTGCCTGCCTCTCTTTTTCTTTCTATGATTTTCTTTGTTTTATCATACAGAAATACAGAAATACACAATACCTGAGACTACAAAACAATGTGCACCTCGTCATGTCTTCACACTGCCCCCAAATTTCCTTTCCGCCCCCAAATTTCCTTTTCTCCCGAGGTAAAACCACTGCGGCAGTTTTGTATGTACTATTTCAGCTCCCGTTCCCTGCACTTACACATAGGTGAACACATACATTTGTGTATTTACAAACATGGGTTTATTATATATATGCACATGTGTATATATTGGAGATATTTTTATATATTGGAGAAGGGCGTTATGCTCGGTAAGGCAGCGAGAAAGAGCAAGGCCCTCGACTAGACGGATTAACACAGTGGCTGCAATGATGGTGCAGGACCGGGCAGTATTTCCTTCTGTTGTTCATAAGGTCGCTGTGAGTCGGAAGCAACTCGACAGCGCCTAACAACAACAACAGCATATAGTGGCACAAAAGTTAAGCACTGGACTATAAGACATAAAATGATACTCACGAAGGGTGTGCTCCTTAGCTCAAGTAGATACATGAGACTAAATGGGCAGCTCCTGTCCGGAGGCGAGATGAAGAGGCAGAAACGGACAGGACCTGGCTGAATGGACACGGGAAATCCGGGATGGAAAGGAGGCGTGTGCTGTCACATTATAGAGACAGCAACTAGGGTCACAAAACAATGTGTGTATAAATTTTTGTATAAGAAACTAACCTGAACTGTAAACTTTCACTTAAAGCACAATTGAAAAAAGAAAGAAAGAAAAGAAAGTTAAGCACTGGGCTGTTAACCCAACGGTTGGGAGTTGAATCCCCTCAGAGGTGTCTGTGAGGAAAGACCTGCAGACCTACTTCCCAAAGATCACAACCAGTGAAAACCCTATAGGAAGCAGGTCTACACGGGGTCACCGAGTCGGAATCAAATCGTTGGCAACTGGTTTGGTTTTCAGTTTTTGCATATGTACATAAGTTTTTTATTTTTTAAATAATTGGGGCCATACCTTAAATGTTCTGAAAATTGCTGTTTTCACGTAATAGTATGTCTTGTACATCTGTGAATGACAGAACATACAGATGTTTTGCACATAGGCCCATCTCATCCTAACAGCTGCCTAGACCATACGATGGATTCATCGTGGTTCACTTAACCTCCCATTACGGATTCTCCCGCTGTGTCTGAGTTTTTTTGCTATTACAAACAAGAAAGCAATGACTGTTGTATCTATTTTCTATTGTTGCCTAACACATTATCCCAAAACTCAGTGGCTTAAAACTATAGTAACTATAATCGCTCACAGCTTTTGGCAGTCAGGAATTTGGAGGCTGCTTGGCTAATTGGTTTCCAGCTCAGTCTCTTCATGAGGGTGCAGTCAAGATGCTGGTAGGGGCTATAGCCATGAGACTTGACTGGGGCTACAGGATCCACTTCCAGGGCTGGCCAGCTGATGCTGACTGTTGGTGTGGAGACCTCCCTTCCTCCCCATGTGGGGCTCTCCGCAAGGCTAACTGAGTGTACCACAACACAGGGACTGGCTTCCCCCAGAGTGAGTCATTCAAGAGAGAGCAAAGTGGAAGCTGCCATGTCTTTTATGACCCACCTTCAGAAGTCACAGTCACTTTTGCCACATTTCTGTTCATTAGAAGTGAATCATGAAGTCCAGCCCACATTCAAGGAGAGGAGAATTAGGCTGTACCTTTTGGGGCAGTTCTACTCTGCCCTGTAGGGTTGCTATGAGCCGGAATCGACCCAACGGCAACAGGTTTGATTTTTACGGGTTTTGAAGGGAGGAGTGTCAAAGAATTTGTCACTCAACTACTGCCCTTATAGGTAATCTTTATATACTTGTGTCAGTATTTCCTTAGAATAGATTTCTAGAACTGGAATTGCGAGGCCAAGTGATACATGCACTTTTAATTTTGATAATTCCTGTTTGTGCCAGAAACTGCTCAAAACTAAACAGAAGAAAAAATTTAAACCAGTTGCCACTGAGTCAATTCCAACTCATACAGGTCCTACAGGACAGAGTAGAACTGCCCTATAGGGTTTTAAGGCAGAGGCTGGTGGATTTGAACCACTGACCTTTTTTTTTTTTTTTAATTTTTACTGTGCTTTAAGACAAAGTTTACAAATCAAGTCAGTCTCTCATGCAAAAATTTATATGCACCTTGTTATATACTCCTATTTGCTCGCTCCCTAATGAGGCACCACACTCGTTCTCTCCACATTTTCGTGTCCATTTGGTCAGCTTCTGACCCCCTCTGCCCTCTCATCTCCCCTCCAGGCAGGAGCTGTCCACATAGTCTCGTGTGTCTACTTGATCCAAGAAGCTCACTCCTCACCAGTATCATTTTCTATCCCATAGTCCAGTCCAATCCCTGTCTGAAAAGTTGGTCTTGGGAATAGTTCCTGTCTTGGGCTAACAGAAAGTCTGGGGACCATGACATCCAGGGTCCCTCTGGTCTCAGTCAGACCATTAAATCTGGTCTTCTTATGAGAATTTGAGGTCTGCATCCCACTGCTCTCCTGCTCCCTCAGGGGTTCTCTCTTGTGTTCCCTGTCAGGGCAGTCATCAGTTGTAGCTGGGCACCGTCTAGTTCTTCTGGTCTCAGGCGGTTGTATTCTCTGGTTTTTGTGGCCCTTCCTGGCTCTTTGGCTCGTAATTACCTTGGTTCCTTGGTGTTCTTCATTCTCCTTTGATCCAGGTGGGTTGAGACCAATTAATGCATCTTAGATGCCACTTGCTAACTTTTAAGACCCCAGAAGCCATTCTCTGAAGTGGGATGCAGAATGTTTTCTTAACAGATTTTATTATGCCAATTGACCTAGATGTCCCCTGAAACCATGGTCCCCAAACCCCCGACTCTGCTACACTGGCCTGCGAATTGTTCAGTTTATTCAGGAAACTACTTTTGGTTTAGTCCAGTCGTGCTGATCTCTCCTGTATTGTGTGTTGTCTTTTCCTTCACCTAAAATTGTTCTTATCTACTATCTAATTAGTGAAAACCCCTCTCCCTCCCTCCCTCCCTCCCTTCCCCTTCTCGTAACCATCAAAAAATATTTTCTTCTCTGTTTAAATTACTTCTCGAGTTCTTATAATAGTGGTCTCGTACAATATTTGTCCTTTTGCAACTGACTGATTTCACTCAGCATAATGACTTCCAGATTCCTTCATGTTATGAAATATTTCACAGGTTCATCATTGTTCTTTATTGATGCATAGTATTCCATTGTGTGAATATACCATAATTTATCCATTCATCCGTTGATGGGCATCTTCGTTGCTTCCATCTTTTTGCTATTGTAAACAGTGCTACAATAAACATGGGTGTGCATGTATCTGTTCATGTAAAGGCTCTTATTTCTCTAGGATATATTCCAAGAAGTGGGATTGCTGGATCGCATGGTAGTTCTGTTTCTGGCTTTTTAAGGAAGTGCCAAATTGATTTCCAAAGTGGTTGTACCATTTTACATTCCCACCAGCAGTGTATAAGTGTTCCAGTCTCTCCACATCCTCTCCAACATCTATTATTTTGTGTTTTTCGGATTAATGCCAGCCTTGTTGGAGTGAGACGGAATCTCATTGTAATTTTAATTTACATTTCTCTAATGGCTAATGATTGAGAGCATTTCCTCATGTATCTGTTAGCCACCTGAATGTCTTTAGTGAAGTGCCTGTTCAGATTCTTTGCCCATTTTTTAAATGGGTTATTTGTCTTTTTGGAATTAAGTTTTTGCAGTATCATGTAGATTTTAGAGATCAGATGCTGATCAGAAATGTCATAGCTAAAAAGCTTTTCCCAGTCTGTAGGTAATCTTTTTACTCTTTTGGTGAAGTCTTTGGATGAGCATAGGTGTTTGATTTTTAGGAGCTCCCAGTTATCTCGTTTCTCTTCTGGTGTTTGTGCATTGTTAGTGATGTTTTGTATACTGTTTATGTCATGCATTAGGGCTCCTAGCATTGCCCCTATTTTTTCTTCCATGATCTTTATGGCTTAGATTTTATATTTAGGTTTTTGACCCATTTTGACTTAGTTTTTGTGCATGGTATGAGGTATGGGTCTTGTTCCATTTTTTTGCTGATGGATATCCAGTTATGGCAGCACCATTTGTTAAAGAGACTGTCTTTTCCCCATTTAACTGACTTTGGCAAACTGCTGACCTTTTTGGTTAGCAGCCAAGCTCTTAACAACTGCGCCACCAGGGCCCCAGAAACTGTTCGTTGCCCCCCTTCCTCCTCAATATCCATTTTTCCTTTTAGCAATGAATCGCTTGAGTTTTAGCTGGACACAGTTAGAGAATATACTTCTCAGCCTCCCTTGTGGCTACATGGGACATGTGACTGAACTCTGGTCGGTGAGATATGAGGAGAAGTATTATGTCAAACTTCCAGAGGATGGTCTTGAGAAGAAGCTCTTTACCCTGCTTCCTCTTCCTCCCTGGAGAAAGCTGTTTGCAGAACAGATGTGGTGGTAGCCAGCTTCCACCAGGTGAGGAAGGCAACACCCTTATGGATGGTGGGTTGAGAAGCTGGAAAGAACCTGGGTCCCTGGGTAACCTCATGGATGCGGGCCACTCTTCTTCTCAGGACTGCCTTCCAGCTTGGACTTTTGTGTATGAGAAAAATAAAGGTTCTCTCTTGTTTAAGCCACTGTTATTTACTGATGATTTACCTTCTAAAAAGGCCTCATCAACAATGTATGAGTATCCATCTCTCCCATCCTTGCCCACACTAGATATTATCAGTCATTAAAAATTTACCAACGGGATGGGCTCCCCATTCACTTATCATCTATAATTTCCCTCATGCACTACTGTACCAAATGCCAGGAGAGGGGTGAAGGGTATTGATATGAAATTCAAGAATAAGAAAAAGAAAAGCCAGTGTTAATAGAAAACACAAAGATATAACGTTGCTTTGGGGAAAGATAGTCCTACAACTCTAAAAGTACACATCCATCACCAAAAAGGCTCCGCAGAGCTGCGATGCCTGCCCTCAAAGGCATCACAGCGGCACTGGGCAGAAGAAGCTTTTGGAAAAAGACAAGTTATACAAGGTAGAGTAGTCAGCCTTCCCCGTCGGTGAGGCTGAATGGCAGCTACGGTGGTGGGCCCTTAGCCTCCCAAAATCAGGTGAGAAGTGGGCGGGAGGGTGTGGAACATTTATGGAAAATGGCTGAGGGTACAGGCTCTGCAGTTAGACTGTCTGAGTTCCACTCTGCCGGCATGTATTCCGGGGTGCCTTCTAGGAGCCAGGCACAATGTGTGGTGCTGCACCCAGAGGTTACCTTCCAGACGGCTCAGATGGACGACAAGCCAGGCTTCAGTTTCCTCATCTGGAGAGTGGGGATAATACCGGCACAGGTCTCCCAGGGCTATTGCGAAGACTTAATGATACACATATAGGGTTGTACCACGGTACTCAGGCAGAGCACATGCTCAGCAAAGGCAGCCATTATCATCAGGAAAACCCATGAGAGGAAAGGATGCCTCCAGAACCCCTATATTCCCTTTCTATGCTCTTTTGTCCCCTCATTGGTGACTTCTACAGACTTCATTTCCCCCTTCCCTTCTAACCACCCCTCCACCCCCACTTTTATAAAAGGTGTTATAAATTCTTTCTTACTGAGGTGAAAATGATTGAACTTGTTTTATTCATTCCTCTCCTGTGGCCGGCCCCTAGATGGCACAAACAGTTTGCTCTCTAGAGTTTGGTGGTTTGAACCCACTCAGTGGCACCGCAGAAGAGAGGCCTGATGATCTGCTGCCATAAAGATTACAGCCAGGAAAACTTTATGGAACAATTCTATTCTGTAACACGTAGGGTCGCCATGAGTCAGAACTGACTCAAAGACGAGGGGTTTGGTTTTGGATTTTTTTTCCTCTGGTTGCACTTTAAACACTTTAAGGGGGGGATATACTGTGTACTGGGTTTTTATACTGTGTTTGATTAAACCGCAGGCGTGAAAGTCTGATTATGAGATTTCAGGCGTCTGCAAAGCTAAATGGAGGGCATTTGGACAAACTGGGGGTGCTTCACTAATGCTGTTAAAATCGTAATTTTTAGGGAGCCTGTCTCAATGGTCTCTTCTCTTCCTCCTCTCCTCCCCTCCCCTTTCCTTCTCTCTTCTCTCTTTTCCTTGCCTAAACGGCCATCTGAGTCCCTGGTGATTCAACGTGATTACATTTCCATCGGCAGGTGTGTGTCTTGTTGAGTCACATTAAAAATAAATCACTTGGCCACACTCAGTGGATGCACCTATCTGTTACTTTCCCCTGCTTCCCAGGAACAGATTGCTCAAAACCCAAACGATGTTTGGGAGGAATGTGAGCTGAGGAAAAGGCGTGACATGCAGCAAGCAGAGCCCTTCCAAGCTCATGCTCCAGGCTCCCCGTCCAATCAGAAAGGGAAAGCATCGCATCTGCAGCCAGCCGGAAGCACAGCTCTCAAGGCTGGGTTCCTCGGAGCAATGACAGTGAGCCTTGAAGAAATCCCGTGTGAGGAGGAGGGGAGGTACTCGGGTTTACTGAAACCTATTATGTGCCAGGCCCCATGCTCTCTTTTGCTTCTGCTCTAAGAGGGGAGCAGATCCTGGCTGGGGGAACTTGGACAATTTTGCCTTTAAGGATCTCAATTTCTTCAGAATAGAAACTTTACTAATAACTCTTTCTGGTGGAATGAAAAACCCTGGCGTTAGACAGTCTTGGCTCCACCACTTTGGGCACGTTACTTAACATCTCTGAGCCTCAGGTTCCTCGTCTCTAAAATGAGGATGGGGGTCAAATGAGATAATGCATTTAAGACATCTTGTAAATGGCAGCTAAAAAATGTTGGTGTTTGCTCTCTCCGCCACAATATACGCACACCTTCATTCTCTTAAAGATCCTGTGATTTTTACAGGTTGGGGTGGCAATGTTCTAGGGACTGTGTATGCATGTCTTCTTCTTATTCTTGACAAAAACGGTCTGAGAGAGAGAGATCTGAGTCTTTTTTAGAAACTCTTGGCCTTACAGAAAATCAGACCCAGGCCTCCATAAAATGCTATTGGACCTTCATTCAGGGAGCAGCAAGATTCTAAAGATATCCCCCAATAAACCAGGCCTCCCATAGTCATGTTCTTGTGTGGTCCCCTCCCACATTGAACCTGGGCTGGCCTCTGACTTGCTTTAACCACTAAAATGTGAAGTGACGTTGGGCTAGTTCTGGGCCTAAGCCTTAAGTGATCTGGAAGTTTACATTTTTGTTCTTTGAGGAGCGCTGAGCTGATATGTGAGAAGTTTGGTCTCTCCATTTGGAGAGATCATATGGAGAGGACACACGGAGGAGTATATATGGAGAGAGAGGGAGAGGCCCAGTTGTTCCCAGCATCCCAGCTGATCCAGCCTCTCAGCCATCCCCCGCAAGGCACCAGACATGTGATGAGCCACATTCCGGCTCAGTGGAGCCCTCAGATGACTGCAGCCCCAGCCAATATCACGTGCAACAGAAGAACCACCCAGCTGAACCCAATCAACCTACAGACACATGCGAGAAAATAAGATAGTTGTTTTAAGGCATTAAGTTTTGGTGTGATGAATTACACAGCAATAGAGAATTGAAACAGTCAGGAATATTTTGGGGCATTCTCTGTATGCCAGATCATGGACTGGCATTATGAGAGATACAGAGGTACTGTTCTCAGGAACTTGGTTTGGGCAAGAGGAGACATTTACTGGCCCACACACAAGTGTGTCACTAGAAGAAACAAACAGAGTCTTTAGGGATGGGGCCCATTCGGGCTGGGAGAGTGAGTCAGGGAACACTTCCTGGAGGAAGAGAGCTTTGAGCTGGATTTTGAAGGAAAGGGGAATGACATTTCAGAGCATTTGGCGGGGAGGGGGTGGTAATAACTAAGAAACTGGGAGCACGGGGAGAAGGAGCTGAGATACTTAAAGATTGATATTAAATTTTAAAAATAAATAAATAAACAGTTGCCATCAAGTCAACTCTGACTCATGTCAACCTCATATGTGTCAGCAGAGAATGGTACGCCATAGGGTTTTCAAAGGCTGGCTTTTCAGAAGTATATCGCCAGGCCTTTCTCCTGAGGCTCCTCCGAGTGGACTCGAACCTCCAACCTTCAACCTTTCAGTTAGTAGCCTCATGCGTTAATTGTTTGTACCAGCCCGGACTCCAAAGATTGGTATTAGCTGGGTGTAAAAATAATGGGACTCAAAAGGGAAGCTTGCTAAGTCCGGCCTTAAGCCTGCAGCAGGGACCTCAGGAAAAAAGCTGGTTATTTCCTGATCTTTACTTTCTTGGTCCCATTTGGCAAAAATATAACTTGCTAATGGCAACATCCCTCCTCTGCTAAATTATAAATGCCAGTGATTGTACAGTCTCCTGGGAGAAAGTTACTTTTCAGCACCCACTGGAGGTGGCTCAGAAAGGTATGCAGAACTGTCGGCTTTAGAGGGCCCTTGTATGTCTCCCCCAGTGACAGTTTCTGGGGTGGGGGGTAGCACGTAACAATGAGGGAGGGCCCTCCATGTGGCTGGTGAGGAGCAGAGACAAGAAAGGCAATTGAAGCAGCAGCCAAGACCAGAGCTAATTGGTTGGTAATTAGCAGGTTAATGGCTCACATCAGGGAAAATGCAAAGCTGGAGCCAGATGGCAGAAAATGACTTTAAAATTCCCCACTCTTTGCTTCTCTCCCCTCCTGGTGTCTGGTGGGGCTTTGAAGCCCTCGTAGCTGGGAAGGGTGGGTCATATTTGCCTCCTCAGCTTCTAAGAAAGGGCTCTGGGAGTCAGGGTAAGGCCAGAAGGTGCTGGCTAGCACCAAGAAATATTAATTTATAAGAAAACGAGCAATTCTGCTATTCCCTTGAGAAACGGGTACAAATGCAAGTGGGGTGGTAGAGAGGCATGTGGCCCCAGCTCTCAGCAGAGAAAGGCTGAAGGTAACGGAGACACAGGGACCATTGCAGTATCTCTCTTCCAGGGTTAGGGCGGCACCTTAGTCTGGTTTCACCCGGTTTACTCCATTTATAATCTTAGCACGTACTGGTATAATGTTTACAGTTACTAGGTGACTCAGTTAGGAATATGTCTAGTTGTAAGTAACACAATTCCCAGCTAACAGTAGCCAAAGCAATAAAGATGTTCCCTCAGTCCACAAAGAATTACTGAGTGGTGACCATGTGCCAGGCACTGTTCTAGGAGGAGGGGGTAGCGCAGAGAGTAAAGCCAATCCCTGCCCTCGTAGAGCAAAAAGGCAGCCCAGGAAAGGGCCACAGCTTGACACTGCCCTGAGCACCCAGTTTCCCTCCACTGACCCCAGCGTATTGGCTTCTGCCTCATGGTCACAGAATATCTCAGGATGTCCAGGAACCTCAGTCAAGACAGGAAGCAGGAAAAAGGGATGGCAACCAGCCTCACCCGTTCCTTTCAGCAGGAGAACAAAAACTTCCCCAGAATCCCCCCAGGGGACTCTCCCTTACCATCATTTTGGAGAACTGAGCACACGGCCGCATCAGAAGTTTTGTGTTTGGTTATTTATCACTTGGGGTTGTTCTGAACAAAATCAGGTTCAGTTTGCAAGGGAAAGGGGGGAAGGACCACGGGGAGGTGGTCAGGTTCTCATGCTCCCTCAGTGTCGACAGGGCCAAATAGACACTGACAAAGGGAACCATTCCATGGGAGAACATACTATTGCAAACATTAAATGAATGCAAAGTTTCAAAATGAAATCAGATACAATCCAAGATCAGGCACAAAAGTCTTTATTGACTGCCTGCTGTTTAATGAGCTCTTTTCCAAGTGGTCTGTAGGAAAGGTGAGGCCGGAAGAAAGGATCTAGCCTCAGGGACTTTCCAGGCTACATGGAGATGACACACAACCACACGAGACAACCTGTGACCATGAGAAAGTGGGCCTGAATTTGGTAGAAACTGAATGTGCAGGTATCAGATAAAGGCACAAGACAGCTACTACCCTAGGCACTCTCCCTGCCTGCCCTGCACAGCCCCTTCTATAGAACATGTCCTGCTCAGAGCTCCTGAAGGCCCATCCTTACCCCAGCCATGGCTGATGGGACCAGGCACAACCCCTGACCCAAAGGCAGCCAGCCAATCTACTGACTCACCAGCAAGCCAGGTGTCTCATCTCAAAAAGCCCAGCCGAGCTGATCATGCTGTCTGTTGAGAATCTGAAGTGAAAGATACAGAAGCTTTGCTGCAGTGTGAAGAATCCTGAAACCAGGTGGACTGTGTGTAGGCACAGCAAGAAGACAGGAGGTCGCACAGCTCCTCGGGAAGGAGAACGCTGCCTCACTCCTGACTTGGGTCCATCCTGTCCTGGGGTCGGGTATTGCGCATTCCATCCTGACCACCAGTTTTCCTTTCACTAAGGCTGCTTTGAAGGGACCCTGGGGGAGCAATGGTTAAGTGCTCGGCTGCCAACTGAACAGCTGGCAGTTTGAACCCACCCAGCAAATCCACGGGAGAAAGACCTGGTGGTCTGCTCCGATGTATAAAGGTTACAGCCTAGAAAACCCTATGGGGCAGTTCTACTCTGTCACGTGGGGCTGCTGAGTAAGAATCAACTTGATGGCACCTAACAGGGCTGCTTTGAACAGGTTTTTGTATCTTGGCTTGTCCTGGGAAGACTTCGTGCCCCCTTTTTTCTTTTTCACCCTTTCACCCTATCATCAGCACCCATCCATTCCCTCCCCGCCTCCCCACCTTAGTCCAGGTCCTCCTCCCCAGAACCGGCCTCCCTACATTCGCTCTCCCCACTTCTCATTTCCCACATTGTGGACACAGTGTATGCGTGTGTGTGTGTGTGCGCGCGCATGTGTGTGTGCATGTGTGTGGACTCTCCTCCCTGGAAGGTTAGCCTCAGACCAGCCCTGGATGGGGAGCAGGGCTGTTGGAGGCCCTTCTCCCTCCCACCCCTGACGCACACCTCATCTCCCTGCACCGTGGGAACCGGCTTAGTGAAAGGGGCAGAAAGTCGCCTTCTTGTCCTCGACACCAGTCCCCTAAGAAACATCCCCTGTTTTCCCCTTCGACACCAGTTCCCTAAGAAACATCCCCTGTTTTCCCCTTCTGGAGAAGAATGCACAGAGCCACATGGCAGAGGGCTGCGAGCCTGCCTCAGATTTGATAAACAGGTAGGAGATCTCCGGCAGAAGCAATCAGGGGAGAAAGGAACACACATTATGCCAGGAATTCACAATGCAGCGCTAATGAGCCAAGGAGCTGCGGGGTGATCTCCCAGCTCCCGACTCCGCGCCCAGGATTAGCCCGGGAGCAGGATGCGGGGAGGGGCGCTGTCCCTGCTGAGGCAGCCTTGTCCGCACAGCCAGCAGGGCAGCCACGCAGGGGCTTCCAGGGAGAGGGGATGGGGGGGGGGGTGTAGTTGCTGACCCTGCAGCACCTGGTGATCCTTCCTGGGAGGGGAAGGGGCATTTATTAGGCACCCAAACATGGCTTGGCTACAAAGGATCTCAAAAAGAGGGGCTGCAGAGAGCTCAGAGCTGCAGTGGGGCTGGGGAGGAGGGCATGCGTGGTGGGGACCCACTGTGACCTCCTTACTGAGTGAGGTTAAGGCAGAGAAAGCCTGGCGTCTAGAATAATCCAAATCACCATCTTCACTGAATCAGTACCTACCAAGGCTTGTAAAGGGCAGGAACAATGATCAACATTCATTGGACTTTTTTCCATTCATTATCTTACCCAGCCCTCCACCACCTCCACCCAACACACACCCACTCACAAATACCCACTTACACTCACATTCACACACACACTCATACACTCACACTCTTACACTGTCACTCAATACATCTATGGGCACTCACATACACACACTCACATATACTCACTGTCTCACACATTCACACACTCACACAAGTCTAACACACACAGTCTCACACATTCACACACTCACACTCGTTCACTCACACTCTAACACACACATTCACTCGCCCACACCCACTTACGACTGTGAAGTAGGCATTTGTTGTTATTAGTTGTTGTCCGGTTGATTCTGCCTCACGGCAACCCCATGTGTGCAGTCAGGCACTTAACCACTGCACTACCCAAGGGCTCCTGAAGTAGGCATTAAACCAAAAAGACCAAACCTATCGCCAACAATTCCGACTCATAGCAACCCTATAGGACAGAGTAGAACTGCCCCATGGGGTTTCCAAGGCTGTAATCTTTACAGAAGCAGACTGCCACGTCTTTCTCCGTTAGAGCAGCTGGTGGGTTCAAATCGCTGAACTTTCAGTTAGCAGCTGAGCACTTAACCACTGCGTTACCAGGGCTCCTCCGAAGTAGGCATTACCACCTTCATTTTACAGGGTGGAGAATTAGAACATGAAACATTTTCATGGCTTCCTGACATCACACAATTCCGGGCACTTGAACTCTGGGGTTAACTCCAGGTGCAGGTACTGCTAACTTGTGGGCTGAGTAGGAGCAGGGATCCCAGTGTCGGCATTGCTGTTGTAGGGGGAAGGTGACAGGTGACTTTGGAAACGCAGGATTGGGCAGATCAGGAGCCTTGTGGATGAGGGTCCCAGACCCTTTCTGCTCACTTCTTCACAGAGAAAGGACATGGAGGGCTGCTGACCACCCTTGGTGTACCTGCTGAGGTTCGGGGAGGAGGCACAGAGAGAGCGTGGGTCTGGTGGGGACATGTTGGGATGAGGGGGCATGGAAGTTTTTACACAAACTGCGGGACATCCTCTATTTCTCGCCACCACCCATCCTTACGTCTTGGGCAGACCCACTCAGGTCAACTTCAAGCCCAAACTCAATAGCAGCCCTGCCTCTCTGGAACACATTCTCAAGGCTGGAGAGCTGGGGAAATGGAGATGGTGCCTCCGGAAGGCATGGGCTGCAGGTAAGAACTGGCATTCTCAACTCCGACTCTGTAACTGTGAAAGGAGACACAGGTGGTGGGAGCCAGTCTCTGCTCTTATAAAAAGAGGTTGGACCAGATGGTCTCTGAGGGACCCTCCAGCACACACCTGTGTACAGCAAGGACGTTATGATACTGGTTGGGGAGAACTTCATGGGGAAGTGGGATGAGGACTTGAGGAGGGGCTTCAGGGCAGAGGGCACTGCATGGTGAAGGCATGAGAGCTGGATGGGTGTGGAAATAAGCAGTGGTGAGGTTGGTGGTGAGCAGGGTGGCCTGGCTATAGCACAGATGACTCTGGGGATATTACCAGAACATCTCCGCCCTTCCTAAAAGCAGCCTGTGGCAGGCAGGGCTTTGCTCCCCCATGTACCAATGGGAAATTCCACCTCAAGCCACATTTCCTGCTTAAAAGCTTCCGACTGCTTCCTGTTCCACCTCAAAGTCCAAGCTCCTGACCATGACTTCCAGCTCCAACCAGAGCTGGGCTCTGCCTACATCTTTGACCTCATCTCCTACTAGGCTCCCTCTCTCTGCATCACACCAAGCCCATTCCTGAGGCCTTAGCTCCTGCTGTTCTCTTACCCTGGGATGTTTTGCTCCCAGAGTGGAATGGCCACACGGCTGGCAACTCTCAGTTCTGACAGCATCTCCTCGGGGCACACTTCCCTGACCACCCACACTGAAATGAGTTCTCCCTTCCCCCGAGTTACTCTCTATCACTTTGCTTGGTTTTATTTTTCTCATAGCACTTTGTCGCGGTTAGCTGCTGTCGCGTCAGGTCCTGACTCACAGCGACCATATGTACAACTGAATGAAATGCTGCCCAGTCCTGGGCTATCCCATGATCAGCTGCAGATCAGACCATTGTGATCCGTAGGGTTTTCATTGGCTGATTTTTTGAAGTAGATTGCCAGGCCTTTCTTCCTAGTCTATCTTAGTCTGGAAGCTCTGCTGAAACCTGTTCAGCATCATAGCAATACACAAGCCTCTACTAACAGATGGCTAGTGGCTGCCCTTGAGGTGCTCTGGGCAGGAATTGAACCAGGGAAACCCAATGGAGTACAGTTCTACTCTGCAACACATGGGGTTACCTTGAGTAAGAATCGACTCAAAGTCAACTAGTCTGGTTTGGTTTGTTCTCCCACATTGTTGTTGTTAGGTGCCATCGAGTTGGTTCCGACTCATAGCGACCCTTTATGTACAACAGAACAAAACACTGCCTGGTCCTGCCCCATGCCCACAATCATTGTTATGCTTGAGCCCATTGTTGTGACCACTGTGTCAATCCATCTCGTTGCGGTCTTCCTCTTTTTCACTGACCTTCTGCTTTACCAAGCATGATGTCTTTCTCCAAGGACTGGTCCCTCCTGATAACATGCCCAAAATACGTGAGACAAAGCTCGTCATCCTCACTTCTAAGGAGCACTCTGGCTGTACTTCTAAGACAGATTTGTTTGTTCCTTCGGCCGTCCATGGTATATTCAATACTCTTCGCCAACAGTACAACTCAAAGGTGTCAATTCTTGGTCTTCCTTATTCACTGTCCAGCTTTTGCATGCATATGAGGCAATTGAAAACACAATGGCTTGGGTCAGGTGCACTTTAGTCCTCAAAGTGACATCTTTACTTTTTAACATTTTAAATAGTTCTTTTGCAGCAGATTTGCCCAGTGCAATGCGTCATTTGATTTCTTGACTGCTGCTTCCATAGGTGTTGATTGTGAATCCAAGTAAAATGAAACCCTTGACAACTTCGATCTTTTCTCCATTTATCATGATGTTGCTAATTGGTCCAGTTGTGAGAATTTTTCTTTATGTTGAAGTGTAATTCACATTGAAGGCAGTAGTCTTTGATCTTCATCAGTAAGTGCTTCAAGTCCTCTTCACTTTCAGCAAGCAAACACATGGAAGATAAGAGTTCTACCACTAAACCACCACTTCCCCCTCTCGTAACACTTGCTCTCTGGGATTTCATTGTTTATTCTGTTTATTGCCTGTCCCTCTGTAGAATGTAATAATAATAATGACGATGATAACCAATATTTATTGAAACTTAATACATGGAAAGCACTGTTTTAAGCACTTCATGTATGTCAACTCATTTAATACTTACCATTACCCTATCTGATTATCACCAGCCCCATTTTATGGATGAGGAAACTGAGAGCAGAGTCCTTGAGTATTCAGTCTACTGTTGAACCTCAGCACCTCGAACGGTAGGAGTTCAACAAACCTGTCCACTTAACAGATCCACAATATGCTCTAATGGGGGGGCCTGGGGGCCAACAACCTCCCAGGCAGTGGCTTACTGGCTCGGCCACCATTCGAGGACTCCGTCCTTCCCTCCCTTTCTCGTTCCTTCCATACTTATTTCTCAAGGACCTCTTAGTGCTCAGCTTGTGCACAGAGAGGAATCAGAGCCAGTTCTTGCCCCCAAATAGATTACGATTTAACAAGCAGGGATAACCTATGTCTAAAAATGACAGTAAGGTATAAAGTAATAAAAAACACAAAAGAGAAGCAGCCAGGGAGCTGTAATAAATTTGTTATTCATTCATCCCTTCATTTATTCATTCAAAAAGCAGTCACTGGGTTAAGCCCTGGGAGGCAGAGACAACGTGACTTAGGCCTCCCTATCAGGCCGGAGGAGGCAGGGGTTGCTTAGCCTCGGGGTGGTAAAGGCTCAGGGAGGCAGCAGTGCAGAGCAGTCTCCAGGTCTGAGCCCCTGCCACACCACAATCCCTCTGCTTCCTACCTGGATGGGGTGCTTTCCCAGAGCGGGTCTCAGGTTTTTGGGCTCACTGACTTCTCTCAGTGTCCCTCTGGACTCCCTCCCTCTGCGATGACTGGCCGAGGGCCCCAGGCTCCTGGCCTGGCTGCTTCAGCCGAGAGCCACCCACAGCCACCCCATGGCTGCTCCCCCACCCATCCCCCAGATCTGTGGGGTGATTGATGGGCCACTCTGGCTCTTGGTCCCGGAAAGTTCCTTTAAATTAATAACTTGGCAAAATTACCCTCTTTTTTTTTTTTTTTTTTTGCTTTCCCTGTTTCTGATTCATTTGCTGTCTCTAAGCCATTCATCTCTTTTGAGTTAGATGAAGGAAGAGGAAGAAGGATTAGGAGCAGGGGGAGGAGGTGACACAGAGGTGCAAGGAGCACGAGTCCCACCTCCCCATTTTACCCGGGAGGCTAGAGAACAGCTCTGTTACCAGTCTCTCCCACCATGGTGTGACTCGAAGGCAGAGTGCGTCTCTGCCATTGTTGGTGTTGTTAGGTGCCCGTTCCGTTGATTCCAACACACAGGGACCCCATGTGACAGAGTAGAACTGCCCCAAAGGGTATACTTGGCTGTAATCTTTACTAGAGCAGATCACCAGGTCTTTCTCCCATGGAGATGCTGGGTGGGTTCAAACCACCATCCTTTCAGTTAACAGCCAAGCATTTAACCCTTGCACTACAAGGGCTCCTTACCTTTACCATTACGGTTTCATATTAAACCAGATCTCTGGTTGTAGAATACAAGGCGCTGCCACTCTGAAAGGGAGGTATGGAGGCTGGGCAGCTAGAAATCATTTTAAGGCCCCTGAAGTCCCACCTTCAAGGCAGCTAGCTGCCTACTCCATCCCATGTAGGGCTGGTCCTGCCTGCGTGCCTGCAGAGATGTTGGAGTTTTCTCAGTCTTGAAGGGGAGCTCCAGAGAAGGTAGCGAAAGGATGGAGAGATGGAGTTTCAAGTGAGTCACGTCTGCTCACCTACTATTGTGTCAGGCTCTGGGGAGACAAATGTCAAGGAGTTCACAGAGTAAACAGGCAAATATAATACCAGGGATGAATGCTGTAGTAGAAGCAGGTGTGATGCCGTCATGAAAAAGCTATTGATTCTGCCATGGGAGGGAATGTCAAGGAAGTCTTTGTAGACAGGCTGATGCCAATGTGTTCATCTGCAGGTGGGAGGGCACTCCAGATGGACTGAACCAAGGCAGGGCCAATGGGGAAGAGAACAGATTTAAGCAACATTTAGAATGTCCTGTTTACTGGGCATGAAGGCTGTTGGACAGGGCACGTTGGCTGAAGGAAGAAGATGGGAGTGATAGGGAAGTCAAAGGTACCTTCCAGATCCCCAACTGAAAGAGGGGTCATAGCAGCAGAAATATTTGTAAGACACTGTCAAGCACCTTGGGAGCTCTAGCGGTGCAGTGGTTAAGAGAGTAGCTGCTAACCAAAAGGTTGGCAGTTAGAATCCACCAGTCGCTCCTTGGAAACGCTATGGTGTAGTTCTACCCTTTCCTATAGGGTCGCTAGGAGTTGGAATCAACTGGACGGCAACGGGCTTGGACCAAGCACCTACTAGGTGTTAGCACCCCTTCAGTGGATACAGAAACAAATCATTCATTGCCTTTAAACATTCTTCAGGGTGATTTCAAGATAAACTTAATCTCTATGATTAAACTTATATCTAGCCAAATTTGGGGGATTCTCAGAAGTCTTTTGTGAAAAAACGCCCCCTTTTCTACTCTCCCATACTAATAACTCACTATCTACTTTTCTTTATTTTGCTTTTCTCCAGCAGGCTGCACTCACACAACTAGGATGACTCCAGCTGGTTCCCATTTGTCCCTGGGTAGGATCAGGGCAGCCTTTTGGGGCCAGTAAAGAATGGCTAAGGTTGGGAGGCCATAGCTTCCTTGAGAATCAAGGCTTCTTCCAGCCACCTCTGCCATTCAGCTTGCGTACTCCCCTCCCCCCGCCCGCCCCCGGGATGGGTTTCCCCATAAAATAAATGTCTTGTCTGAATTAATCGTATTTTTAAAAGGAGAGAGTCATCATATCGTAAAGACAGATCATAAAAAGAAGCATCAATCTGTCAGGAAGGCTGGTTATTATGAGTATTTGTTTAGTAGACACTGTGTGTCCTGAGGCGTGTGGACATGAGGCCCAGCTGGTGCCCAGTGCACAGTTTCACCTGTATGTCCACCACCTCTGCAGCCTCACTGTACAAGCCCAGGACCTGAAGGAGCCTCATAGTTTAATGCTTAGAACATCCAGGGCTAGCACATTTGCACACTGAACCTGAGTGCTGTAGCAGCCTCATTTTTGGGAAGAGGCCGGGAGCAAGTCCAGCCTCCTCAATCCACCCCTGCAGCTCAGCCCAGGGGCCAGGCCTACTGCTGAGGCTGCCTGAAACACTTCTGACTCAGACGCTAAGCCATATCAGGGATCTTAGATACCATCTCAGATGATCTTCCCATTTTGTTCTATTCTTTTTTAAAACATGACAGAAGTCATACATGAGTATGTAGGTAAAATGGTACAGAGCAAAGCACTGCACAATAATACATGAAGTGCAGGGTATAAAAATTACATACCATGAAACATTGCACAGCTAATACATGAGTACACGAAATAGACAAGAGGAAAAATGATCAAGTCCACTTCTGCCTCCTCCATAGTTAAGTCTTGCGAACTATTTTGTGTGCATCTTTCCAATCCTCTTTCTGGGCATTTCTATCTATTCTCACAGGACACATAGACATTGTTTTTGTTTTTTACATAAATAAAATCGTTTCTAACACTTGGGACTTTTACCTAACTTCCACTTTGGAATTCTTTTCAAAATAAAACTGTACAGCTAATACATGTTTATCGTAACAACTTCAAACTTTATAGATTGTTGAAAAAGAAAAAGAAAAAAAATCCCCCTTTCCTTCCTGCCCCTCCGTCCTCAGTCCCCAGAGCAAACAGATAAAATAAATATATTTTTTGTGTATCCTTTTAGAGATTGACTATGCATATACAAGAGTTTAAACACACACATCTTTAATCTGTTCATTTTATGAGAAGGAAGTGAGAGCTCAGAGAGGTTAAGCAGCATATCCAAGGTCACACAGCTGACTGTAAAGGCAAATGTAGTGCCCTGAGCCCTGACTTCCAGGGGGCAAAGTCTTACCCACTGCACATTTCTAAGTTGTCTGCCCAGAGCCAGCCCCGGGCAGTGTCTCTAATCCCTTCCTTAGCCTTGACTTTGTCTACACAGAAGACTGGTGACGGATCTCATTGTTGCCCATGTCACCCTCCACTCCCACGGCTACCCCTCAGCTGCCATTGTATTTACTTGAGCTGCTCGTGGGGCCCTGCCTAAATCATTGGTCTCTCTAATGCCTTCTGTCTGCTGGCCCCGTCCGCACAGCAGAACAGTCCTGTGGAGCCCTGCAAAGTGATCTGGTGACTTGGTGTCTGTGCTTTTGTTCCCAAATTACAAGTGGTTACTCAACCCTTTTTATATGCAGGACACCTGTCTCAAGGGTCCAGTAAACCAGCTGCTGTGGGGTCGACTCCGACTCATGGCAACCCCGTGTGTGTCAGAGCAGAACTATGCTCCACAGGGTTTTCCATGCTGGCTTCTCAGAAGTAGATCCCTGGGACATTCTTGCAAGGTGCCCCTGGATGGACTTGAACTGCCAATCTTCTGGTTGGCAGCCAAGCATATTAACCCTTTGCACCACCCAGGGACTCCCTTTCCAAAACAAAACGTTTTGCCCTAGGGTCGATTCCTCAGGATCGCTCTATTTAAATAATCCCTTTCCTGGTGAAAACCAACATCCAGTTCAGGTCTAGTCCCACCTCTCCGTGCTGAATTCCGGGGTCTCAGAGGTGGGCAGCTTACAGCTCGGCAGGGTGCACACTGGCAATCCATCCTGCATCTGCAGTTAGCCTGTGTGCCTCTCCCTACCCTTCACATGTGTCAGCCTCGCCTGTCTTGGGCCCAGATGTGTCTACAGCATCACCAGCAGCTGGGTGAGAAGTAGAGAAGTCAGCCAGCCATATGGATGCATTTGTTTCTTGTTGACAGCAGGGTGGCGCCCATATGGAAACCTCCAGATGGACCCACCCTGGGTTCTGTACACCCACATTTTTTATCCTGCCACCTAAGATAATATGTACACCTGGAGTGAGCCAGGATCTGCAGAACTCTCCCCAGCCAGGACTGTTCAGCTCACCTGGACCTTAAAATGGACATTCTGCTGGAAAGAAAAAAGAGGGAAGTCCAGAACCTAGGTCCTGAGTACCAGGGAGGGAGGAGTGCGCATGGTTGTGTGTGCATGTTTGCGTGCACACGCATGTGCAGATTTGTGTGCTGGGGTGAAGAGCTAGCAGTTAAAGAAGCTCTAACCTTGGAAATGAGCTCTAATGATTCCACAGTTCTGTCTGAGTCTGAGCCTGGGGGTGTTGGCCTGAGGGGGCAGCTTTGGAATTGGGTGTGGTCTTCTCTGCCCTTCCCTTTGATTCTCTGTCGCTTTACTAGGGGAAAAAAAAAAAAAAATGCTCTGGAGATCGCTGAGTCTGCAGCGCCCTCTCCTGGGTATCTGGAGTATGCCCGGAGAGAAAATCTATGATACAGGCTTATGGCCAGAAGTCAAACAGGGATTTTAGAATTGCTGTTTGTAGATGGGAGAGAGACTGGCTACATGTGAGGGCAAAAGGACTGAGGTCTGGAGTTCAAGTGTGTTAGGGAGGTGAGGACAGGGGCTGGACAAGATGTAAAATGATGATGATGTGTGTGTGTGAGAGAGAGAGAAGGGGGGGAGAGTGGGAGAGGCGGGGAGAGAAAGACATTGTTAAGCAGACTCTGCTCTGCCCAGTTTCCAAGTCATTTGGGTTCATCCTCTTTCCGTGCTCTAGCTCGAAGTCAGGATGCCCTCTTTACCTCACGTCTTTGCTTCAGTGAGTGACAGGTAATTTTCAAGGTTCCCAAGCCAGCTAAAAAGGGGAAAACACAGGCTTGACAGAAGGAAATGAATTCCAAGATTGTGTGCCCTCAAGCTAGTTACTTAACTTCTCTGAGTGTCCCCTTGTGAGGTGAGTACCTACCCCAGGCACATTAAAAATTAAACATATTACGTGCAGATGGGCCCCCAGATATGCTAATCCCCAGGCCCATAAAACCTGTTCCCATTGAGTCAATTCTGACTCATGGTGACCCCATGTGCTACAGAGTAGAACTGCCCCATAGGGTTTCCTAGGTTATAATCTTTATGGGAGATTTCCAGGTGTTGGGTGGGTTTGAATCGACAACCTCTTGGATAGCAGCCAAGAACTTAACCATTGCGCCACAAGGGCTCCTGTTCCAGACCCATGTTGTTGCTGTGTGCCATCAAGTCAATTCAGACTCAAAGTGACCCTGTAGGGCAGAGCAGAACTGCCCCACAGGGTTTTGTAGGCTGTAATCTTTATAGGAGCAGATCGCCAGGTCTTTTCTCCCATGGAGCTGCTGGTGAGTTCAAACCACCAACCTTTGGTTAGCAGACGAGAACTTAACCATTGTGCCACAAGTGTCCCTTCCCCAGACCTACAGAGAGGCTCAATAAAGCTAGTTTCCCTCCTTTCTGTCCACCTTCTCCTTCACCACAGGGCTGACAAGCAGGCCCTACTCTTCCTCTGCTATTCTTCCTCCGGCCCCTCCGAGCATCTGAATACAATATCCCTTCGCAGTCTTTTGTCTGTTCTAGATCTCACTGGGTGTTTTGCCCAGTTCCCTACATCCCTACATCTCTCTTCAGCTTCTTCATCCACTACCCTCTCTTCTCGCTGCTTCTGTTTGAAAAGAACTTTTCCCACCAACTTTGTTTCATCGTCATCCCCAGAATTCCTCCATTCTCCACTCCTTCGCCTCTGCAAATCACCTCCCTCATGTGCTGGACCCCCTATTGAGGGGTGTCATTGTCATGGTGACCACCCAGCTTCTTCACTTGTTCTCCTCCGTGGACTTCCAATCCATGGAAAAGAAAGATACAAACTACAATTCCATTGGAAAGTGCTTGGCTCTGCTTCCACCTAGGCTGCTTCTTCCCAGCGCCCTGGTTGCAGTTTGAGGGAGGAGTGTCTTCCATTGCCACAGAACAGGGAGAACCTAGCAAGGCTGACCACAAAGTGGAGGATGCCTAGAA
This sequence comes from Elephas maximus indicus, assembly GCF_024166365.1. NCBI lineage: Eukaryota > Metazoa > Chordata > Mammalia > Proboscidea > Elephantidae > Elephas > Elephas maximus. Next base: position 59,234,014 of record NC_064831.1, on the reverse strand, counting down.
AATGCGAGGTTCATAAGGGCTTGGGTGTTGGCAGAAGGAAAACGCCTAGCTCAGATCCCAGGGGATGAGGCAAGCCCTCCCGCCTGGCTCCCTCAGCCCAGGGCTCTCCCCTCCCCAAAGTGCCCCTAAGAGAGCTTTTGCATTTGCTGTCCCTGCCATCCACTCCCACCCAGATAGTGACACATGCAAACCGAGGCCAGAACACAGAGATAGAGAGATGGCTCCAGATAGTGTCACACAGGAAAGAGAAGATGCAGAGACACAAATGCCTGCAGCGATAAAGAGCCGCATGTGGAAGGAAGACGAATGTCCTGAACACTTAACATGGTGTCTCATTTTGTCCTCACAATTGTGACCACTGGATGGCATCAGTCCCGCCTTAAAGATGATGACACAGACTTGGAGAGGTTGTCAGGGCCACGTAGCTGGTGTGTGGCGAGCTGCGCTTGAGTCTGAGCCTGTTTGATTCCTAAGCACACAGCTTTTCCTTGGCCCCACAGAGATACACACAAAGAGAATGTCGTGCAGAGCAATGGAGGGACATGGAAGGAAACACCTAGGAAAGAGAGAGATGAAGAAACACAGAGACAAAGAGAGATCTGGATAGAGGTGGGAAGACAAAGCCACAGAGTTGTCGTTAGGTGCCGTTGAGTCAACTCTGACTCATAGTGGCCCAAGGAACGTGGATGAAGTGTTGGCCCGTCCTGTACCGTCCTCACAGTCGTTGCTGTGTTTGAGCCCAATGTAGCCACCGTGTCAATCCATGTCATTGAGGGTCTCCTTTTTCGATAGCCCTCTACTTTGTCAAGCAAGATGTCCCTCTCCAGTGATTGGTCCCTGCTGATGATATGGCCAAAGTAAGTGAGATGAAGTCTCACCATCCTAGCTTCTAAGGAGCATTCTGGCTGTACTTTCTCCAACACAGATTTGTTCCTTCTTCCGGCAGTCCATGCTATAGTCAACATTTTTCACCCACACCACAGTTCAAATTCATCAGCTGTTCTTCAGTCTTTCTTTTTCATTGTCCAGCTTTTGCATGCCATGAGGTGACTGAAAAGACCATGGTTTGGGTCAAGCACAGCTTAGTCATCAAAGTGACATCTTTGCTTTTTAAGATTTTAAAGAGGTCTTTTGCTGCAGACTTGCCCAATGCAATATGTCGTTTGAGCTCTTGACTGCTGCTTCCGTGAGTGTTGATTGTTGGTCCAAGTAGAATGAATGAGAAAACATGTTGTTTGCCCCTCTCTATGGGAATGGGTTTTGGAGAACATACACATTCCAGGTCTCATCTCCAGATCTTTGGAACCTGAATTTCTGGGAGTGGAACCCAGTATGCTGTATTTAAAAAAAGCTGACCCGTATGGCAAAGTATGGGGATCTCTTACTTTGAAATGCATCCAAAAAATAAGATGAACTCGTGGATGGCTAGAGGGAGAGACAGGTGGATAATATGCAATAAAGCCAATAGGTAGAGCAACACGTTAAACAAGGGACTAGGAGGCAGAGAACACCGTTCACAATACAATTCTCTTAACAACCTGTGTGTTTGAAAAACTCATAATGAAATGTTGGAGGAAAGCTCCCTGGTGGTTATGATGACTAGGCAGGACTGGGATGCGTACTGTAGGGGACGCGCCCTCCAGAGGACTTTCTGGGGAGCCGCTGCTCTCTCCCAATCCCATCACACACCCTCTAGTCATCGGCCTTTCGTCTCCTCAGTTTCACGGTCATATGTGGCCACTGCCGAAGTCCCAGGATGCACAGCAGCACCAAGCCAAGCGTTTTCCTTTTCCTTGGGTTCTGAAGGAAATTAATCTGCCCCTCAAGTTCCCCCATTCTAATGCATTGAGCAGGATTAGGCGGTCCCTGGGCTTTGTACTGGCAGGTGGATCATTGGAGCCTAGTGCCTGTCTGGGCACTTTTACCATGACAATAACCAGCGGCCGTCAACTCGATTTGGACTCATGGTGACCTCATGTGTGTTGGAGTAGAACTGCACTCCATAGGGTTCTCAATGGCTGGTTTTTCAGGTGTAGTTCTTTCTACCAAGGCGCTTCTGGGTGACCTTGAACCTTCAGCCTTTCAGTTAGCAGCAAAGCGCATTAGCTATTCGCACCACCCAGGGCCTACACCATTACAATAGCGCCAGTTGATAATCCTATAGCTTCCCAAGCTGACCTGTGGTATGAGTTTGAGGCAAAGCTCTTCGAGGTGGAGCTAGAAGTTCTCCTGAAAGAATTTGAAGTTGAACTGCTCACAATGGCCTTTAAGTACCTTGGCCAGAGCTGGGGAACCACAGAAGAAGACCTGTACTTTGCCCTTCTTCTCAGAGGCCACTTTCTGGAACACCTAGAGTCCATGGGTTGGGGGAAGAGCAAAAAGAAAGGAGAGGTGAGACTGCTGACCTACTTACTGACCCACCCAGCTGGAGTCAACAACATAACAAAGACCCATGAGACAGGAGAGTCAGCAGGGATGGTCCTCCCCATCTTACAGAGGAGGTTGGGGAACTCCATGGTACAGCTGATTGACTTTACAGCAGAGATTCCAACACATAACCATTCAAATAGGAGCCTTTTCCTCAACACATAACACGACCAAGACCCCTTGGTGGGGGCTGGAGCCAGAGATAAGTGAGGCCGTCCACTTAAGGAGCTGTGTCTGTGTGGAGACACCCAGTAACACAGGTGGGGAGTTGGTATGTAAGGACAGAGATGTGCCCAGAGTGCTCCAGGAGCCACACAGGGCATATTCAACCCAAACTGCCTGAACCTCCTACTAGTCCTCAAAGTTGGCCAGTGCCACAATTCAAATGTCTCTTTCCCCAAATCAGTCTTTTTTCTCCTAGTGAGGACACTTTTTTTCACCCCAAATTCTGCTTAAGAATTGCCTTTTTCTCCAAGTCTCCTTGGATGCCCAAGCACCACTGATAACCCATCTCCCCCGCAGCTCTCACTGCCTAGGCATGGCTTATCCACAGCCATTTTAAACGAGTACATTCTGGGCCACTTCCTGCAAAAATCTACACCCCAATTGGTGAGTGCTCAGGAAAAAAAACCTGGTGGCATAGTAGTTAAGTGCTACGGCTGCTTACCCAATTGTTGGCAGTTTGAATCCACCAGGTGCTCCTTGGAAACTCTATGGGGCAGTTCTACTCTGTCCTATAGGGTGGCTATGAGTCAGAATTGACTCGACAGCAACAGGTTTGGGTTTTTTTTTTTTTTTCAGGAAAGAAAAAATAATAATAAATTTTTCTGAGAAATAAAGCAGAAAGACTGCAAACCACTGCGTATCTCTGAGCCTCAGTTTCCTCATTTGTAACATGAGGGGATAAGACTTGATGCTTCCAGAACCCTGTCCACTCTGACCTTCTCACTCTGTTCTATAGGGAGTCAGAGGCCTTGGAGGTCAGATAGGCTAAACTTCCTCTCTGAAGAACTAGGGAAACAGAGGCTCATGATGGAGTAAAGTGTACTAGTGATGGATCCAGGACATAGGTCCCTGCCTCCCGTTCTGGCCCTGAGACCCCTGGCTGGCCTCTGGACGCCAGCCTCATTTTTGCTCCTGGCTGCTGGCCATAATCTGCCCAGTGACTACCTAGGGTCTCAGCGGTCACTGGTCCCTGTAGGCTCTGCTGGCCCTTACCTTGCTCCAGTCAGGCCGCCCAGGCTGGGTCCGTGTCTGGAGCCCTGTGATAGAGTCCTTCTTCTCCTTCTTGGCCAGGAGGTCGAGGGCCATCTGCAGGCCAATGGCCTTCATGTCATTCTTGCCCAGCGCAGAGGTCATGTACATGTGTAGCTCCAGGAAGCGGCCTGGGGGTAGGAGGAAAGGGAAACACTGAACCTTGGTAACAGCTTTTAGCCTCAGTTTACCAGAACATTGAGATATCAGAGTTGAATACTGTATTTAAAACAGAAAGCCTTTTCACTTGAGAGCACTCATAAATACCAGCTGTACTGCATTTTGCAGCAACACAATTTTATAGTATTTGTAGCTGTGTAGTTATGGAATAGGAGTCCTTGGTGGTGCAAACAGTTAATGCCCTGGCTGCTCACTGAAAGGTTGGCAGATCGAGTCCACCCAGGGATGCCTTGGAAGAAAGGCCTGGTGATCTACTTCCAAAAAATGACCTATGGAGCCGTGAGTCAGGGTCAACATGATGGCAACTGGTTTTGTTTTTTTCCATCAGCTTCATATGACAGACTAAGGAAATTATGCGAAAGAAGGAAAAAAACTACATGACAAACATATTAATTGCAGGTTTATTTATAAAGGGGAGAATTAGGAATAAACAAAACGTCCAATAATAGAAACTTGGTTAGATAACTTATGGCACAACTATAATCGTATCATTAGATTAGTCATTAAATGCTACTACCACCATTATTGCTCTACTACTATGATGACGATGGCAGATACACTGAGCAGTTATTATGTCCCAGGCACTGTTCTAAATGCTGTCCAGGTGATGCCTCATTTCATCCTCACAATACCACCAAGAGGGGGAGACTCTTAGTATCCATATTTTCAGATGAAGAACTTAAGGCCAAGAGGTTAAGTAATGTACCCAAGGTTCTATAACTATTAAGGGATTGAGTAAAGATTCAAACCCAAACAGAATGATTCAAGCTCAAGCTCTCGACATTTAAAAATTATAAACCACATATTCTTTACTTCAAACTTTGATGTGTAATTAAAGTTGAAATCAGAGGCCCTAAGATTCAGCTGCTTAATGAGAAACCTTGACAGAGACCTGATGCAAGAAAGTTGTTGACTCAAGTGGCTTTGAGGCTGCAAAGCCCTGGGTTAGCGTGGCCCTTTGTTTACACAGATTAGGAAGAAGCAAACAGCAAATATTTACACACCAGTAACTAGGCAATTTAAATTAAATCTAAACTTTTCCTCCAGCTTGTCATCCTGAAATTGAGTTTCTAATGAATTAATATATGTAAAAGCATTAAGAGCAGGCTCAATGCTATATAAATATTTGCTACAAAGGTCACTTACGAGAAAGGGCAAGGAGCTTCCCTGCCACAGTCTAAGGTTTAGTAGTTATCTTCCAAAGACTGTTGACTTATACTTTAAAGCTTTGAATGTTTGTAATAGAAAACGACATCAGTTTGAATGCTTCCGGTATAAAAGTGTGTCTGATCACTTGAACTTGCAAATGCCTTTATCATAGGCATTTGAATTTACTCACGACAATTTAGTTCCAGTGAACTCAACCAGTACAACAGACCAGACTGATTCTGTTGAAGTTAGAGACACATCTAGAGACATTCCTCCTTATATCAGTTATTTCATAAGTAGAACAAAAAATAACAACTTTAAGGGATTAACTTCAAAACAGTGCCAAGTCTCAGTGTTTCACAAAGATGTCCCATGAAGACTGTGGTGTCAGCCAGAGAAACATTCTATCATACAATGTTTAGTAAAACATGTAGGATATAGCCCTTGGAGGATAGGAAGGGGGAGACAGCAGGGGCTGGAAGAAGGGCATTCAAACATTCATTTTTTTAATTTATTTTATATTTTGCGTGATGTTGAGAAGATACACAGCAGAACATACACCAGTCAACAATTTCTACATGTACAATTCAGTGGCATTGATAACATTCAAGTCATGCGGCCATTCTCACCTCCATTTCCAAATTGTTGCTCCCCCATTAACATAAACTCACTGCCCCCTAAGGTTCCTATCTAACCTCCCAGAGTTCCTGTTGTCAATTTGATCCCATATAGATAGTTTTTCAAAGAGCACAATACTTCATGCAGACATTCCTTCAAACATTCATTTTTGATGAACAAATGAATGTAGAGGCCAAACAGTAAAAGACTTAGCACAGCTAAGATGTTTAATCTTTATCTTAGACCAGTTTCCAAACTTTCTGATTGCCGCTCCATGAGAAAAAATTGTTTGAGCATTTACACTCAATATACATGTTTATTCACATGTTCTTCTCTACCAGTACATTTTGTACTTCCAAAATGTATACTGGAGTAAGAATAGCCAGGTTTACCCTCTCATCTTAGACAATTAGAAAAATGGACAAACTATATGAAAGGATGGTTTCCAGACCCTGGTGCACAGGAAGTGCAGGTGGGGGGCTGACTGCAAAGGGGAATAGGGAACTGGCTGACGTAACGCAAGGGTTCCATATTTGGACTGTGGTGGTAGTCACACAACTGTGTATATTTGTCAGAATGCCATGGTACCATCCACTTAGAATTAGTGAATTGTAGCGTATGTACTTCAATAAAACTAAAAAAAAACACAAAAACAGCGTGAGTCTGAATCATTTGAGAACGTGTCACAATGTCTGCCCCTGGGCCCTGCTCCCAGAGAATCTGATCTGGAAGGATTAGGTCAGGCCTGGGAAGCTAAAGTTGTAACAAATTTCCTACCCCAAATTAAAAGACATGTCAATTAAAAAATTAGAAAAATGAAGGCTATATATTTTTATGTTAAAATGTGAATATGAAAAAAAAATGGAAGGCAATCCTTTAAAATGTCTGGAGCAATCCGGATAGCTGATGGGATTATAAATGATTTGTTTTTCTTTCTGTTTTTTAAGCTTTACAAAATGTTACATTCTAGTGGAAACACGCACATACACACATTTTTGATAGAAATGGAATCATTGAAAGACCTCAGTTAGAACCTAAATTCCCCCTGCCCCCTCCTCCCTCCTCAGGCCCCGCCCCTCTCCTACCATCTTGATTTTCCTCGGCCTGGTCCATCTCCAGGCTGGTCAGCAGGCTCACAAACCACTCGAACGACTGCTGATCTCGGTTAATCCAGACGAAGTCCACCTAGGAGAGAGGCCCTTGCAGTCCGAGGTGGTGTCTACCTCACTCACAGCACGCTCGCATCTGTGGTCCCCAGGGCACACACTGAAAGGAGGAAAAATCCCAGGCTCGCGGAAGTGAGGAGCCTCATGGGACCAGACCCAGATTTTCTCTCATAATCTGTTGTTTACAGCAAGCGGTGTTCTGAGATATTGGCTTAGGATCGGCAGAAAAACATTTAATTTTCTTTTCAGAAACCCTTTCAAATGACCTCTACAGAATTGACTCTCGGTGATAATTGTTTTGTTTGTTTTGTTTTACAGGCTAATGAATTTTCAAGAGGCAAACATGTTTTCATTTTCAAAAACAACCACAGGGTCATGGATAGTAAGCCTCATGGCTAGAGTGGAATCCACGCTCCCTGACTTTCAAGATATACTGCTTTTAGTGAGATGAAGAACGGCTCCCAGAGGTGATGGGAGTGTTGACAGGGAAGCCAGAAGAACACTGGGCATGGCGGGGAAAGAGAGGGTAGAGTGTAGGAAATAAGAGGAACCCCGTGGATAAGAGGTCCTCCTTCCCTCCCCTGCCTCCACACAGAAAGGCCAGGCTTCTGTTCTTGGAGGTGTTCAAGAGAGAACGTCTGGAGGCCTGGAGGAGGCAGCACTCACCTTGTGGAGTTTCATCTCATCATTCAGGACACCATCTATCCAGGAATGCTGGCAGTTGGGGCAAATGTGCTTTCTCTTCTGGTGCCTGAGAGGTGGGAGGAGGAGAGGGAGTTTCAAATTTAGGGCAAACGTGAGATGCCAGAAAACAGTGCAGGGGACAAGGAGAGAGGTTGGGGTGGCAGAGCCCACCCAATGAGGCAGGAGAGGGATGAGACATGAAAAAGGGAGGAAGAGAGGAGAGGCAAGAGAGAAAAGGGGAGGGAGAAGGGAGGAGGAGAGATAGGTGACGGAGAGAAAGGACGAAGGAAGGGAGCTGGAGAAGAGGAGCCGAGGGCCTCCCTCAGGACTGTCCACCCACCTGTACATGATACTCTGCAGGATGGACGCAAAGGGCGTGATGCCAATGCCCGCCCCAATAAGCACGGCATGCTCCGAGGCAAAGATCCTACGGGTGGGCGTTCCATATGGCCCGTCTATGTAGCACTGCACACGAGAGGGTTAGAGAAGGGGAAGGGATGGGCGGTGGGGGGACAGCTGGACTCCATCCTACTGAGCAATGTTCCCAAGGCTTCGAGACCCCCCGTATACATAAGCAGTCATCTCCTAGGCTAATTGACTCTTAGTCCAGTGCTCTTTGCACATGCTGGCTCTTAGTGCAAGTCTGCTTAGTATACTAGAAGGTTAGAGCTCAGAGAACAGGGTCCTAGCCAGCACCCCTCCCATGCACCTGCCACCACCAGGTGTGTGCCGTGGGTGCTGGGCACAGGGAGAGCACATGGCTCTGGGTGTTCTGTCCCTGCTCCTGGAGAAGAAACAAGCAGTGGAGGAGGGTGGGCATCTGTGGACACAAAGAGCAAATTATCTGGGTTCTTGGAAATCAGGCCGTGGGGATTTGAGGAGCTTGAGGACCATGAGCCACAGCAACTCCTCCCCCTTCACTTCCTGTAGTTGCGGGGGTTCTATCCCTGGAGTCTCTTACCTTGATGTTACAGAACTGGTGGTTCTCAAAGGACATCTCCGAGGCCTGGGGAAGTAGAGTAGAGGGTTAGGGGTCTCTGGGATTGGACGGTGTCAGGTGTTTCTCAGAGGCTTCGCAACACTGGCCAGTCTGAGCAGGTTTATAAAAAGGAAATTGTTTTTTCTGCCCAGATCATTCCAGGGAAAACAGAGCTGTCTTGGGGGAGAATATCAGTGGTGTGCTGGTAAACTGACTCTCTGGGAAAAAACAGAAATTCCCCCCCGCCGCCATTTGTAACATCTGTCAATTTCTGTGGTGTAAATACTGCCATCATGGCTTCCACCACGATGACTGTGTTTAATAACCGTGTAAATTCCCGAAAGTTAGACACTCAGCTTCTGCGGGTCACTACAAGTTGGCTTCAGGGTGTGACTGGAAAACACTCAGCCCCACTCGCATCTAGCCGCTCTCAATAATTTCATGTCTCTGGACACGCCTCCCACTCTGCCTATCAGTTTGTCATACTGTGGTGGCTTGCGTGTTGCTGTGATGCTGGAAGCTATGCCACTGGTATTTCAAATACTAAGCAGGGCCAACCATGGTGGGCAAGTTTCAGCAGAGCTTCCAGACTAAGAAAAACTAGGAAGAAAGGCCTGGCAATCTACTTCTAAAAATTAGCTAACGAAAACCTTATGGATCACAACAAAGTATTGTCCAACATGATGCTGGAAAATGACCCCTCTAGGTTGGAAGGTGCTCAGAAAACACAGTGGCTGCAAAAATGGACTCTAACATACCGATAATCATGAAGATGGAGCAGGACTGGGGAACGTTCTGTTCTGTTGTGCATGGGGTCACTGTGAGTTGTAGGGGACTCGATGACAATTAACAACACCAGCACTGAACATTCTTTTCCTTCTGCCTAGAACACCCTTTCTTCCCCAGCTGGCAAATTCCCGTTCATTCTTCAATATCCAGCTCATTGGAAGTCGATTCTCCTTGAAGCTTGGCACCAGGCAGAAAAGCCAGGGCTTCACCTGGCTCACGGAGGAGCCCTGGTGGCACAGTGGTTAAAGCACTCAGCTCCTAACTGAAAGGTCAGCGCTTCTAATCCACCAACTACTCCACAGGAGAAAGATGTGGCAGTCTGCTTCAGTAAGATTTACAGCTTTGGAGACCTATGGGGCAGTTCTACTCTGTCTTACGGGGTTGCTATGAGTCAGAAGTGACTCAGTGGCCATGGGTTTGGGTTTTCACCTGGCTCACAGTTCCATCCCAGCCCTGGGGCTCTGCTCTGGGCTTACTGATGGGAGCTACCTGAGGACAGGGAGCAGATCTCTTTTGCCACTTGTACCTGATTTCTTCAGCTCTGACTCCCCCAGGCCTAAGCACCAGGCAGACCAGACTTGACAAAGTCAACGGGTTTCCTTCTGAAAGGTGGCCCCAGAAGAGGCCTGAAGGGGCCGTGACCAGGGGCAGATTATTCAATAAACCTGGTAGGCACAGGCTTACTTATGCTTACTCACTAATCTGTAGTGAACAATTTCACACGGGTTTCACTTTGATGTGGTGTGGTGAAACCTGTGTGAAATTGTTCACTACAGATTAGTAAGTAAGCACAAGTAAGGCCGTGCTTACCTTGCTTATTGGGTACTCCACCCCTGGCTGTGACATACCCTTCTCTAGTGCCGCGTGCCCCAGCCTCCAGGCCAATCCCCTCATTCCACAGAAGAGGAGCCAGGTCTGAGAGCGTGGAAACGACTTGCCCTGGTCCCCACAGAGCTCAGGTGAGAGCCTGGGCCTCCCCTTCCTGTCCAGCGCTCATCACACCACACCACACGGCTTCTCTGTCTGGGGTGACCGAACAGCATGTTCCCACACTGTTGGACGTGAGCTACTTATGGTGATTTTTAGAAGACACGCTGTGAGAGAGCTATTCCCTTCAATTTTCTTCAAAAGGAGAAAAGAGACTATGGACAGTATATCTTTAAAGTCCCTGGGTGGTGCAAATGGTTAACACGCTTGGCTGCTAACCAAGAGGTTGGAGGTTTGAGTCCACCCAGAGGCACCTTGGAAGAAAGGCCTGGCAATCTACTTCTGAAAAGTCAGCCACTGAAAACCCTATAGAGTGCAGTTCTACTCTGACACATATGGGGTCACCATGAGTTGGAATCAACTCCACAGAAACTGAATTTTTAAAAATATACCTTTAACACATCTCTATCTCTCTCTCTATGTATATTTGGAGCCCTGCTGGCACAGTGGTTAAGAGCTCAGCTGCTAACCAAAAGGTCAGTGGTTTGAATCCACCAACCACTCCCTGGAAACCCCACAGGGCAGTTCTGCTCTGTCCTATGGGGTTGCTATGAGTTGGAATCAACTCGATGGCAACAGGTATATATCTCTGCATGTATATATATGTGTATGTTTATATATACATATGCATATATACATACACACACATATACATAAATATGTATACATATAGAGAGAGAGAGGACCTTCCTCTCTTTCATTGTCTTTTAAGAAAATGAGAGAGAAAGAGAAAGAGCAGTGGCATGCAGTATCAGGCTCCAAGCCTAGCAGGCAGCAATATCTAGCAAGAATTTAATAACCTGGGTTTTCATTGTTTCTACTTTTAGAGCTATCTTCTGTTTATTGCACGTGATACTGATTTCCCATTAAAGACGCAATATAATTAAAATATAATTAAGTTTAAAATAATGTTGGGATGTAAAGAAATGCTAAGTAGAAAAGAGAACCAGTGAGAAGTGAATACGGCAGAAGTTATGAAGGTGGTATACAAACAATTGGCTGCAGAAGCACGCACGTACTGTGGGGACCTTCCAGAATGTGGCACTGCCCCTGAGGCCTTCTCGTCCACGTTCCTAGGACCCACCCTCCCTGGGGAGACACGCCAGCCAATTCTCCCGCCTCCAGCCCCAGCATCCTCAGCCTTACTCCTTCTGGGCCCCAGTCCCTACCTTGGTCCCTGTATCCACGAGCCCTTCGTCTCCAGGCTGCGGAGTCTCCTCGGGCTTGTAGGATATCAGCTCCATAGTGACATCCTTGCTGGAGGCCACGACTCCCTGGGCCGAGGTGTGGGAATGAATGGGCTGGGGCTGCAAACACTGTTTGTTTCAAAGTGGAAATTGCGTTATTATTTACATTGCAAACTGAATACATGTTAGCTTTTTAAAAATTCAGATATTACAGAAATGCTTAAAGCAGAAAGTGAAAAAGTACCCTGAATCAGACATAACTACTCTTCGTGTTTTCTCCATGCCCTTCCAGGCTTGTTTCTAATAGCCATACCCACTCACAGACATTTCCTTCACATAAACGGAACCTTGTTACTGTCGTTAGGTGCTGTAGAGTTGATGTCAACTCATAACAATCCCACGTGACGGAGTAGGAATACCCCATGGGATTTTCTTGGCTGTGATCTTTATGGGAACAGATCACCAGGCCTTTCTCCTGCAGAGCCACAGGGCACTTCCAAAAAAAACCACTGCTATCGAGTGGATTCTGACTCATAGTCCCCTAAAGGACAGAGGCGAACTGCCCCATAGGGCTTCCAAGGAGCGCCTGGTGGATTCAAACTGCTGACCTTTCCATTAGCAGCTGTAGCTCTTAACCACTCCACCACCGTGCTTAGGGCTCCTCGAATGGCACATACTGCTTTGTGATCTGCCTTTCCAATTACTATATCTTGAATAGCTTTCTATGCTAATACATATAAATTTACACAATCATTTGTTTTCAGGCAAGTTACTATTGCATTAGGAAGCCCTTTTGGCGCAATGCTTAAGCACTCAGCTGCTAACCCAAAAGGTTGGCAATTTGAACCCACCCAGCGGCTCCATAGGACAAAGACCTGGCAATCTGCTCCCATAAAGATTACAGCCAAGAAAACCCTTACTCTGTCACACAGGGCCACTATGAGTCACAGTCAACTGCACAACACTCAACAAAATGCTATTGTAAGGGATGATCGATAATTTATTTAGTGCCTCCTTTATTGCTGGTCATTTTGATCACTGTTATTTTCTAATTTACTGTAAACAACCACCCTCTATAAAACAGCACCTCTCCCATCTCTATCCCTTTACCCTGATTGATGTTTCTACATAACAGTGATTATCACCCGACATATATGTATTGTGTTAGTAGAACGTACGCAGGGGCTGTGTCTGTTTTGCTTATTGAAACACCTCCAGCTGAAGAACAGGACCTGGCAAACAGTAGGTGCTATGCTCGATAAATATTTACTAAATTACTAAATGAACAAGGTGATCAATGAACCTTTTGTACTTCCGTCCAATGAGACTTATAGGATAAATTCCTAAAAATGGAATTGCTGCTAGCAGTTATACCTATTGAAAAGTTGGCACATAGGCCCGGACTGCCCTCCAGAAAGATTGTGGCAATTCCTTATCTGGCAGTGATACTCAGGTTTCCAAGGAAACAGCTTGTAACATCTCCATCTACTGATCCGGCGTGCTGCGACTTGCTCGGTTTTAAAATCAGCTACCTTCTTCAGGAGCTTCCCCGGATTAACAGCAGAGAACTCTCCTCTCGTTCCTACCCACTCCAAATCCCAAAACTTTGCTCTTGGTGTGGTTCTGGAAGGGTCCTCTGGGCTGGCCAAGAAGGCTTCCACCTAGTTTTCTCCTCTGGACTTTAAATGCCACAAGGGCAAGGGAGACCTTTCATATAGTAACCTGTTTTTCAGCCAAGAGCACAGCTACTCAGTTTGCATTCAGCCACCCTCAGGCTTCCTTGTCTACTCTCATTTCCTCGGGAGCTCCTCTAGCCTTTCTCTACAACTCCGTCAAATTTTGCATAGCCCAGATTCACTCCACGGCACCAGTAGCTGGTCAGCTTTGTGGGCTTCATCAGTGCTTAAAAGATAACACTTCAATTTCCAAAAGGTAATACTATGATGATGATGGTGATGAAGGTGGCACACCTGGACTATGCTGCCAAGCTCACTCAGTACTTTATGTGCCTTCATTCAATTTGTCCTTAAAAGAATCTTGTGATGAAGAGAAGCCCAGGGTGGGCATTACCGCCATCTCACAGTTGAAGAAACTGAGATTCCAGGAGGTTAAATGATGTACCCAAGGCTATGAAGTTAGGACCAACCGGAGCATATGGAGCTGGGTTTTTCTGCTTTCAACTTCCCCTACAATTTCCGACCTCCACTGTACCCCTTTCTAATTGAGGAATTCAGACTGAGGTATCTGCGATCCTTGGGCTTTGAGGAGGCTCTTGGCCACAGTCAGCAGTTGTCATCCAGTCCTGTGTACACAGCAGTTGCTCAGTGACTGATGCCTGACCAAGAAGAAGAAGCCGACTGGTCCCTGAGGCCTTGCCATCATGGCGGACCCCTTTCTCCTCCACGGCCACTTACCTGGGACCTCCTCTGACTCCTCCTCATCTTCAAACTCCTTGACAGCCTCTTGGAGCCATAGTCCACAGGGTCTGATGTCTTGAAGGACTCACACAGCCTGTTTGTCCACTGGCCTTGGGACCGGATGTGTAGCCAGATGGTGTCTGAGCAAGAGACAGGATGAAGGGGTCAGGGGGTCAGCGCTGGCCTCTAGCAGGGAGTGGCCTCATCTTACTAGAGAAATTGGTGCTGATGCCTCAGCTGCTAAAGCTGAGGTTTGAATGTCCTTCCTCAGGGCTACCCTGGCAGCCACGGCTGTGAGACTCAGAGATCTGATCTTTCCGAGGGAGACCTTACCGTCTTTTGATGAAGTCATCCCAAGCTCACCCTAGCAGAGTAATGCATCACCCCATTCAGTGAGCGTTTGCATGTCTGCCCCCTGCTTCAGAGGGAGCTCTTTGCAGCTGACTTTGTCTTGTGCACCCCTGGTTCCTAGTCCCAGGCCACCTTGCACAGGGCAGGAAGGCTGCAGGCATGTGGAGTGACTGGCTGCTCTGGCTGTACCTTTCTGCTCAGGAGCACTGCTGATGGTGAAGGGGTGCCACTCATAGCGTGCGATGGAGGGGATGTTCAGATACAAGTAGTCACCTGGCCTATAGTGGAAAAGGGGGGGCCGCTTGATGATGAGGTGAGTGACCTAGGGACAGAGGAAAGACAGCAGAGTCATACCTGCAGGCCCAAAGCTGCCAGGAGCTCTGAGGCAAGAAGGCAGAGGCTGGCCCAGCAGCCTCCACCACGCACCTGGCAGGCCCCAGCACCTGTGACTCTCTGTGTTGTGAGTGGGAGCTCATCCTGAGCACACCTGCCAATGTGACTGGCCCCTCCTGCTGGTGGGACATGGGCTCACTGAGCCAGAAGCTGCTCCCAGACAACCCTTCTAGACTCTGAGGGCTGAGAGTGCTGCAGGGGGTGGGAGGAGCCTATGTGACCAACCAGGAAGTGGGCCCAGAGAGGAGGCGGGTGACAATTAGAGAAGGAAAGGGAGTCAGGCTGGGTCTGGAGTGGGGTCTGGAGTTTTACCCCACTTCTTGGGGTATAAACACTGCTTTTTTAGTGAAATAGTGAAGGCTTTTCTCTGCCTGCTTTAACCCCACTTGAGGCTTCTGTAGCACTTACAGCCCGTACTTGGCTGGCATTGCAACCACTTAATGGGCACCTCGCCTTTGAAACCACGTCTTCCTGGACAACAGCTTCCATGTATTGAGCATTTACTACATGCTGGAGCTGTGTGGAGCACTTTAAGTGTTATCTCTTATCCTCACAGCAGCTCTATGAGAGCTATGCCAATCTTCCTCCACTTCACAGATAAGAAGCTGAGGATCAGAGAGGTTAAATAACTTGCCCAAGGCCACCAGCTGGAAACAATAGGATTGGAATCCCAGCAAGGCTGTTGGTCAAATCCCGGAGTCAAGGCAGAAGCCACAGCCTCATTATTCAGCCTCCTACATCCTCGAACTCAAGTTGTCCAGAGCTAAGCCCACCCAGAACTATCTCCTCTTTCTCTGTAGATGGCACCACCATCTACCGGTCACTCAGAGCCCAGGAAACATCCTAGACTCCTGCCTCTCTCTCATCCCAACATACGGCCAGTTACATCTTGAGTCCTCCTCTGATATGTAACCCCCTCCATCCCATAGCCACTGCCTTGGGATCAGAGCTCAGAGTCAAGACCCTCAGGGGTGCCCATCTCCATACTGGCCACAGCCTCTAAGCTGGTCCTCTCTAAATTGTGCCACAAAGCAACTCAAGAAATCTAGCTAGAATAAATGGACCATGTTGTCCCAGCTCAAAACCACCACCCCGCCCTGCTCCGTGGTTCCCTGTGGTCTGCAGATGAGGCTCCCAGCACAGCTGACAGGCCCATCATGGTCAGTTCCCTGCCCACCTCTCCAGTTTCTCCTGGCGACCTGATACTGACTTGAAGCTGTGGCTATGCCAAATTACCCACATTTCACCAAATGCAGAATACCCTTTCCCACCTCTGTGCCTTTGCTCATGCTGTTCCTTCTCCCAGGTATACCCTTCCCAGTCTTATCTATCCAACAAACTCCTATTTATCTTTCAAAACCCTATATGACATCTTCTCTCTTCTTTTGAAGACTTCTCTGACCTCTCCAAGACAAAGGGTTTAACAGCTCCTGTCACCCGTTCTCTCATCTACACGGCTCCGCCCTGTAACAAAAGGGCTGACTCCTCCTAGCCTGTGGGTTTGTGGATAGCAGGACACTGCCTAAGCCTTCTCTGGGTCTCTAGCACCTAGCAAAGGGCCCGGCACCTTGGAGGCACTTCATATGTGCTTGCTGAGCTGAACTGAGACTGTTCCACCCAGACCTGGCCATTGATGGTATCCTGCCTGCCCCTTCCTAAAGCATCTGCAGTGAGATGGGTTGCTTTTGTGTGGCCTTCCTTGCCACAGTCTTGTAACTCCCACCAAAGTGACTGGGTGGGACTGTGCAAATAAGGCAATTGTGGCCTACCAAGGGGATCAGTCAGTTTTGCTTTAAAAGAGAGCCAATTCCAGAGCAGAGAGAGGATCCCACCACCACCAAGGAAGGAGAGGCAGAGAGACAGCTGCAGGAGAGACTGGCAGGAGATGGCACAGTGGGCTTCCCGGCCCACAGAATGAGAAAACTGAGTGCCTTTGGGCTGCAGCTACTGGCAGAGTGAGCTTTCTCACTCTGGGCACTTATGGGCAGAGCTAAAAGAGCTTTGTAACACTTGCCCCTGAGCAGGGCAGAGGCCACGGGTCAGAGAGATGCATGCCTGTGGCACGGCTGGGAAAGGCTGTCCTGATGGAAGAACTGTCTTCTGAGCCTTCCTGAACCTGAATTGTAACCTGTTACTTCCCCAATAAACCCCATAATCTTGAGTATTGTCTGTGAGTTCTGTGTGGCCGTCATGTTGCAATCAATTATCAAACCCAGCAGAGAAGTAGAGAGTGCCATGGGGGGACAGTTGGTGTCAGAATTGGTAAAGATGACAAAGAGGGTACGCATGTCTGACCTCCACCTCATAGGAATCAGCCTTGGGCTGTTGATTTTGTTCCTCCTTCCCCCTTGTGAAGTTGGAGGTGGTTAGACTCTGCCTCCATGTCATTTTTACACATCACTCCTGGAGGGCTGGACAGGTCTTGTCCTTTGCTTGTCTCTTTGGCAGTCCTGGGGTTATACTAGTCCCTTACTCCTTCAGGGCCTAACAAGGAACCCAACTGCTCCACCCACCACCTGTGGCTCCTCTCAGCCCCTCAGAGTGAGATGGGGAAGGGCCCTCTTGCACCTTGGAGGGGAGAAGGTTGACTTCTACAATGCACACAGCCGCCATGCGGGACACCACCAGCCCGATGACCTTTTCCAGGAGGAACAAGATGCCGGGGACCAGCAGCCACTTCCAGAAGTTGGGCCCATGCGCGATAAGCAGGCCCCATATGGGGAGATAGGACAGGTGGGTCCAATAGAACACCTGTGAGGGGAGGGAGGAGTAAACAGCTACAGCTCAAGGTCAGGGGGTGGTGGTGGGTGGAACAGAGTAGGGTTCAGGACCATCCTCAAAGCCAGGATGGTGCCCAGAG
Source organism: Elephas maximus indicus (assembly GCF_024166365.1). Lineage (NCBI taxonomy): Eukaryota > Metazoa > Chordata > Mammalia > Proboscidea > Elephantidae > Elephas > Elephas maximus. The sequence goes on along the minus strand of NC_064831.1, from coordinate 59,216,573 downwards.
CCTGGGCCATACACACCCTCTCCTGGGGACCTAGGGGACTGGGAAGAGAAGGAGGTACAGCTTGGGAAGCTTCGTGGATTCTTTGTCTGGTGGCTCAGCTAATGATGTCTGTGAAGGAAGATTCCTGCCAGAGGCAAAGATCTGAAACACCTGCCTGGGGATGTTCCGGGCTGGGTGGGGGACCCCCAAAGGAATCATGGGCTGGGACAAGGGGAGGATCATTGTCCCCATCCCAGTGACCCTTTCTCAGGGCGAAAAAAGGGAAGACAGCAATGGCTTTCTAGGAGGGGGAAGAAAAAGCAAGGGACTTGCTTCAAAGACTGAGTTTTAACACCGACTCCACTACTGACCAGCCATGAAAACTTGGGCAAGTTTCCTGAGTGCCAGCTTCCTCATCCCCTGGTCCCGGGGAGGTGCTCTGTATGTGTCTATTTCTATGCAGTCAGGTCAGCTCGGAAGACAGCAAGGGTCTCCAAACCAAGGGCTTTGTGACCTCCTCTTGAGGAGGCTAGGAAGAGGGAAGCAAAGTTGGAACTAACATTTTCTGAGCACCTCTGTGTCAGGTATACGGTTAGTGGCTTCAGTATTATCTCATAACATTTTCTCTAGACAGTATAACCAAATTATCTCATTTAATTCCTAAAGTAACTTCAAAGGGCAGAGAATTAAATCTCCATTTTACAGATGAGAAAACTGAGGCTCAGAAAGGTTGTGACCAGCCAATAGTGGAGTGGGGATTTGAACCCCGGTGAGCCTGTGTTCCTTCCCCACCACGTGCTGTCTTGAGCCCAGCTCAATCCAATTAGAGTGAGCTGATAAACCAGTGAAAAGGCAGAACCTTCTAAAGCAAAACATTCTCATTTCAACTGGGGATTAAATGGCAGAACCCCAATCACACGCAAATAATATGCAGACCAGCCTGGGACCTTCCTGGGCTATGACCCTGGGGTAAGTTAGAGGAGATAGAGCAAGAACAGGGAGGGAGCCTGACGTGGGGAGAGGCAAAGGGGCAGGACCGGGCACCTCAAAGTGGCCGCTTCTGCGGACGCAGGAGCTGGAGCAGGCGAACATGAGGAGGAGCAGCAGGAGCAGGGCCACCCCGGTCCACGTGGGGACTGCCGGGACATGGGCCCAGCCAACAGCAGGCCTCACGGTGGGCCTCAGGTCCCAGGACGGCAAGGGGCTGGCCTCGGACTGAGCCTGGAGCACTGAAGACATGCACAAGCTAAGCTCTTACCAGGCCACCTTCCCTTTGGCTCCTCCACCCCTCCCCATCCAATGCTGGCATAGGCAGGGATGTTGGTCCAGACGGCCAGCTTACCCAGGCCACCCCTTCTCCACCCACTGGGCAGGCAGGACCCACAGGGGCTGTGCCCATGCCCTGGGCTAAGGGCTGGATAATTGAGTGGTTTGTGAGAAGATCCAGCCTTCCTCCCCTAGGTCTCCTCCTCCACCAGACCACTCACCAAAATTTACAACGTGGGCCACAGCGTGCACAAGGGAGAGCCCCACCACCACGTAGCCCATCAGTTGGTGGAACTGGATGGTCTGGTCCAGCGGCAGGACCTGAGCCAGCCTCGTGGCCCGCAGCCAGGTGAGGCAGCGTCTCAGCATCAGCACCTGGTCCGAAAGTGACAGACAGCCTGCCTTACTCTCCCCCTCTCTGCCCTGTCCTCTCTCCAGCTGCCTCCCAGCATCCTCCCTGGCTGGCTGTGCTTCTTCACCTGGCCCCATCGCCACAGCCCCCTGCTCCCAGGCCATCGCTGGTTGCCGCAGGTCCACGGCTGGGGTCTCCAAAGTGGGGTCTCCAGAATCCATTGGAACAGAGACAGTGTTACAGAATGTCTGCCTGCGTTACTTTATATCTGAACACGTGAGAACACCATAAGCTTTCACTAACATTTAACGTCTGCGCTGCCGTGCTGCCCTCATTCAGTCTGCATGGCAGATAGGCACGTGCCACATGTGGGTCTCGAGGTGCCAGGGCGGGGAGGATGGAGGCTGGGCTTTCCAAAACGCGGGGCCGTCCACAGGGGCTCCCTCACTTGGTCATTTGCTTTCAACGTATTCATGAGCATCCAGATACAGGGACTTGCAGTTGACATTATCTGGTTTTAACTAAGCTAACTTTAACTACCCTTCACAAAAAAATAAGTAGTTTCAAAGGAAGGAGCTCTGGTGGCGCAGTGGTTAAGCGCTTGGCTGCTAACCAAAAGATTGGTGGTTTGAACCCAACAGCATGCTCCGTGGAGAAACACATGGCAGTCGGCTTCAGTAAAGATTACAGCCTTGGAAACCCTATGGGGTGGTTCCACTCTGTCTTATAGGGTTGCTAATGAGTTGGGCTCCACTTGATGGCAACAGGTTTGGTTTTGGCGTGGACCTTATAAACAGTACCTGTACAGAAACTACAGATTGAAGATAGCGCTAATTATGCAAGAGCAAGTGATCAAGGAAATGAACCTACGTGTCTCCCACTCCTGGTATGAACTCTTTGTCAGTCAGTTTGAGGTTAAAAATAAAGCCCGTTCTGACAAGAAGCTGATATTATCCAGAAGAGGAGTTGAACAGAGATGTATATCCATGATCATTAACGATGGATCTTGCCTTATATTGTGCTGTGTGTCCAATAAAAAAATAGGTAAGGATAATGTGGTTGTTAGTTGCCATCTAGTCGATTCCAGCTCATGGGGACCCAATGTGTGCAGAGCAGAGCTGCTCCATAGGGTTTTCAAGGCTGTGACCTTTCGGAAGCAGATTGATTGTCAGCCCTGTGTTCCGAGGCACCTCTGGGTGGATTCAAACTGCCAACTTTTTAGGTAGTAATCAAACGCTTAATGATTTGCACCACCTAGGGACTCTTAATGATAATAGACCATGTATACAATTATACGTTAAACCCGGGTGGCGTAGCGATTAAGAGCTATGGCTGCTAACCAAAAGGCCAGCAGTTCAAATCCACCAGGCACTCCTTGGAAACCCTATGGGTCAGTTCTACTCTGTGCTATCGGGTCACTATGAATCAGAATCAATTTGACAGCAATGCTTTTTGTAACACAGTTATAAATAAATAAACATGTACTGGGATATTAGGAAGGTCGGTTGTTGTTATTAACTATATGAGCATGTGATCAAAAATGGTTGGAAACCTCACTCACTGTCACATTCCAGAGGATCGCATTCCAGCTCTTTAGTCTAGCATTCAAGACCACTGGAAGAGTTCTCTCCTTTGGAGCCCTTCCCAGGAGCCAGTCCATCTCCTCAGGGCCCACCATAGGATCAAATGAAAAGTGCTTGGCACCCTGACAGGCACATTGTAAGAATGCAATAAAGGCCAGCCATTTACTAACTGGCCATGTGACCATGGATAAGTCACTGCCCCTCTCGGAGCCTCAGCCTCCACCTCTGAGTGTTGGCCCAGCATTCCAGGTATCCACGTGTGAGACCTTGGCCTTCCAGGAGCCTACATCACTCCCTGGCCCCTTTCCCCGCATCATGCCAGGGGGCCCTACCGCAATGAAGCTGCAGTTGAAGTTGAGGCACTGGCCGCAGCCTCTGGCCACCATGATGCTGGCACCCTGGGCCCGGTGCGCGCTCGCAGCCAGCGCGAAGAGCAGAACGCAGAGGGCCCCGTAGGTGGCCAGGCAGAACACCTGGCTGCGGTGGTTGTGCCAGTAGGCGAGGGTCAGGGGGCGCGGAGGGCGTGGGCGTGGCCGGGCAGAGGGGGGCGTCAGCCAGTGGGTGGCGCTGTGAAAGAGAGGGGCTTGGCTCAGAGGGACCTGGCAGCACCCCCGAGTTTGAACCTAGAGACCCCTCTCCCGTCGCACCCAGGCAACTCTTTGAACTCTTGAGGCTCAGAGAAACAGAGAGGTCCAGTGACTCACAGACACACAGCTAGTAAATAGTGTGGACCAAAACCAAACCTGTTGCTGCTGATTCCGACTCATAGTGACACTATGGGACAGAGTAGAACTGCCCTATAGGGCTTCCAAGGAGCGGCTGGTGGATTCGAATTGTCAACTTTTTGGTTAGCAGCCATAGCTCTTAACCACTGTGCCACCAGGGCTCCTACGTCTTCTTATTACCCAGTTAAAAAAAGGGCAATTGAGAAGGATCGAGGAACCTGAGACGTGTTGTGGTAAATAGCCCTCAAGAAAGCTAAAACACGGATAGGATGAACTACAAAACCGACACCATTCAGACCTTGGGCTCAGACAGCCTGAGTCTGTCGTTGCACCTTGTTTTCTCCTTAGCACTTACCAGTTTTCTATGGCTTAAGTTTATCTATTTGTTTATTGGTATAAACTATATGTCGCTCTTCCTGGAGGACGGGGACATCGTTCACAGCCATATGGCTATTATTCAGAAAGTGCCTGGGACATAGCAGCTGCGCAACCAATATTCGATAAATCAGTGGCTGCCTTTGCTAATTGTTTGCGTGATTCTAGGCACGCTGCTTCACCTCCAGGCTTCGGTTTCCTTTTATAAAGTGGGCGTTGCTATAAAATTCACTAATGTGAGTGAAGTGCCCAGCACCTAGTAGGGACTAGATACTGTGAGCTGATTCTGAAGACATATTGCAAAAAATGGAGGTATGACAATGGCTGCCCCGCAGGGCAGACCTTAGTCCCCTAGGAGATGGCGGGCTGAGCCGGGATTGGCTGGGATGGGGCCGGGGCGGGGCTGGGGGTGGGGCCCGGACAGGGGCGGGGCGGGGGCGGGGCAGGGGCGGTGAGGGCCCGGCGGGGGCGGGACCGGGGCGGGGCGGTGAGGAACCGGCCCCGCCCCCTCGCGACAGTCGGCCACCTTGGAGTCTGATCCGGATCCCAGCCCGGAGGCCAGAGGCGAGGGCCGGCGACCGGGCAGTACCTGATGGTCAGGTTCTCCATGACGCCCGGGAAGCCCTGCAGCTCGTCACGGAGCTCGTCGAAGGTGATGGTGCCGCTGCCGTCCTTGTCCGCCGACTCGAAGAGCGCCAGCGTCAGCTGGTCCAGCTTCTCGTCGGGCAGCGAGATGGCGCTCTCGCGCAGGCACGACTGCAGCACTGTGCGCAGCTCGTCCGGGTCGATGGAGCCGCTGCCTGCGCCGGGCGGGATGGGACCGGATGGCGAGGGGCGCCTGCCCAGCACCCCCGTTCTGGACCTGCAGACTCCCCCGCCCTGCACACGCGTTGCGTCGCATCGGGCGGTGTAAGAGGTTTTCCCTGTGCGCCTGCCTCCAGCTTTCTGCCAACCAACTCACCTCTGGGGTACAGACTAGGCAACCAAAGGACAAAACGTCACCCCCTTCCATGGCTGCCTACTGCCCAGCTTACCAAAGATGGACGCCTTCTCAAGAATGGAGAAGCTTTGGCCTTGGTGAATGCCTTCCCCCGGCTCCAAAAAAAGAACCCCAGTGCCGTCGAGTCGATTCCAACTCATAGCGACCCTACAGGACAGGGTAGAACTGCCCCATAGAGGCAGTTTCCAAGGAGCGCCTGGAGGATTCGAACTGCCGACCCTTTGGTTAGCAGCCGTAGCACCTAACCACTACGCTGCCAATTTCCCCAGAATCTCTAAATACTACGCAACCTCCAAGACCATCGGCAGATGGTCTTGCTTCCTTAATCTATAGAGACCTGTGAGCTTTCTGGGGTTAAAAGTGGGGCAGCAGTCCTTCCTCCCAGTCTCTTCTAAAGCTCTTCCTCTCCCCACTTCCTTTCTCCTGTCTTCACTGGCATGTGGATGTATTTTATTGCTCCTCCCAGAGAAAGTGTATGTGAATAGATCGGGCTCGCCTTGCTCTGAAAAAAAGGTGCAGCCCCAGCTCCGGCTGGCACCCCAAACCGCCTGGGTCTGCCCCAAGGAAACTCTGGATGTCTGAGCTGAGAAAAGGTTTGTGTCACCGAGGAAGGAGCCTACAACTGGAGAAGCTGCTGCGGTGGTCCCAGGGCCAGGGAAGATTGTCCAGCCCTGGAAGTCAGAGAGTTCTCTCAAGACAGTGCAGAATGGGCCAAGGCCGTGACTCCCGCAGAAAACTGCCTGTCACAAACAACTTAGACTGCGTTTATTTCCCTTTTGAATCGTCCGGCCTGAATGTACAGCGTAAGCCTTTCTAGGAATTTATGCTAAGAAAATAATAAAATAAGTCATCAAAGATGTGCACACCCGGATGTTCATTGCGGTGTTGTTTACAATGCCAAAAAAAAAAAAAAAAGAAAAACAATGGATTTCTCCAATAACAGGGGTTTGGACAAATACTACTAATAATAGTTGACACACATACAGTCTACGTCCTATGCCAGGCACTGTTCTGAGCACTTTATGTAAGTTAACTAATTTAATTCTCATATCAGCCTTAGAGTAGGTACTATTATTATTTTCATCCCTATCTTAAAGAAATTGAGGCACAGAAAAGTAATTTGCCCAAGGTCATGCAGTGTGAGCACTGAGATTTCAGCCTAGATAGTCTGGCCTCTGTGTGTTTAACTATTAAGCTTATTTACTATTAGGCCACGCAGCTTGGCACATATGATCATATACATACAACAGAATATGATACAGCTGCTAAAAATAATGTTATAAATTGATACAATCTCCTATGAAAAGATACATCATTCAGTGGAAAAAAGGCAGTATGTATAATATAATCCCATTTTGTTTTAAAAAAAGATGTGCATAGGGCGCCTATGTGTGTGTAAAAAGTTAGAAGGTAGTATAGCAAAAGCACAAGCGTAACAAGGATTGTGAGGATGGCGCACGACTGGGCAGTGTTTCATTCCGTTTTAAATATAGGGTCACTATGAGTTGGGACCCACTAGGCGGCACCTAACAACAATATCAAAAGATTATGGGTGGTTTTTGCTTTCTTCTTTCTACCTGTCTGTACTGTCTAAAATGTTCACAGTGAGCGTATCTCGTTATTATAATAAGGAAAAAGCAACACAGCAATTGCCTTTTTCAAGCATAGAAAAGAACAAAAGGAAGTCCTGGCTTATGGTGAGTTGAATAAAGGGCATTTGTGTACTGGGCCAGACTGTCCTTCCCACTCTGTCCCTCTCTCCACCCCATGGGGCAGGGATCAGAAGGAGAGAACCTGGCGGGGTACGGGGGGAGGGAGGGAACCACGGAGGGATGGACAGTCGCCTCACCTGGACAGAGTCCCATGCTGGGCCTTGGAGGGTCTGGGTGGCCCTTCGTGGGGCACACTGGGGTCCCTTTGTCCCCAGCCCACTGAGTCCCGCCCCCAGGAAGAGCCTTTACCATCGACGTCGTACACCTGGAAGAGGAATTTGAGTTTGTCCATGGGGCTGCCATGGGTGAGCAGGGCCAGCGTCTCCTGCAGCTCTTGGAGAGTGATGGTGCCGCTTCCATCAGAGTCAAACAGGGTGAAGAACCGCTCGGCAAAGAAGGACTGTGGCCAGAGAAGGGAGACATGCACATGTGTGGCCACTGGACCTGGGCTCCAAATATGTGGGGGAGGACCAGGTACCTGAACACAGGGTGTGATGGGCCTTATGAGGCCACACCTTGGGGTGGTGCCCATGCCCACTTGCTGAGAGGGAGTTTCGGCTCCCGTGAAAGAAATGTTGAGATCCTTCAGCAAAAATGGACTTGTGTTTGGGCCCTAAGCCCCCTCTGGCCCCCTGGACCAGGTCATTTGCATAGACTCTCTGCCCCCTACATGCCATAGCCCCTGGCAGCCTTGCAGTCCAGACATTTGATGGCCTCTCACCCATCATGGGAAAAGGATCCTCCTGCAGGCCACTCCCAAGCCCTGTCTCATCCCCCTTGGGTTAACCCCAAGGGATAAGTGAAAATGAATCTGGGAAGGACTTGTAGAGTATGTGCCACTGGAATACCTACGTTTTTTCCTTCTCTTTGCCTTAAGGCTACCTACAGCCTACACTTAAGGCTTTTTCTTAAACGCTCGTTCATTCATTCACTCAACAATCAAGTGCTACGGAAATTAACAAGGCTTTTTCTTAAATGCCTGTTCATTTATTCACTCAACAATCATGTACTACGGAAATTAACAAGACAGGCTTGCATCTGTGTCCCAGATATGTCATGCCCTGGCACGCTCCCCTCGAGATGGGGAGGAGCCTGAAGGGCTCTAGAGCCTGACCTAATGTAACTCTGAGGAGTTTACAAGTATGCAGTGGGGACAGACATCAGCCCTGCCTTTTTCCTCTAGTTCTCTTGAGTAATGCCTTCATCACTCTCTTAACAGCCTGAATGGCCTTTATCTTAAGCTGCTTTATAGGCTCCTGTTATGATGGGAATGTATCACTAAGCAGAATGGAACTTTCTTTCTTCCTCCATATTTGCTATGGAAGAAGACATGGCAATTAGAGTTCCAAGCAGTATCCTGGTACCAGCAAGTGAAAGTCCCCTGACCAACTAAACCAGTTGCCATCAAGTTGATTCTGACTCATGGTGACCTCCTGTGTGTCAGAGAAGTGTGCTCCAGAGGGTTTTCAATGGCTGATTTTAGAGAGATCGCCTGGCCTTTCTTTCAAGGCATCTCTGGGTGGACTTGAACTTCCAACCTTTCACTTAGTAGCTGAGCATGTTAACCATTTGCACCACCCAGGGACTCCAAATAAGGGCATTTGAATGACTAGTCCCTCTTAAGGACAAGGTCACTACCTAAGGTAGCCCACAGGACGATTTGGGGAGACGGTGGCATTTGCAGGCTCATTCCTGCCATCTCTCTGCTACGTCCTCCATCATTTGTCAGGTTTGCAGGCTGTTATGGGACTCGACAGCACTGGGGTATTTTATGGGTGGGCGGGGATCTATGACACCGACAGAGTACTGGGAATGACGTGGCAGTGCAATCAAGAGTTTTAACAGGTACAAACTGTTGAAAAGCTATTTCTGGAAGGAGGCTTACTTAAGTCATAGCACCAGCTATGCCCATGAGGCTAGTGGAAATTGTGAGGTCAATAGGATTTCTTAAGAACTGACAAACTATTGATTTGCAACCTCGTGTTGTTTTGAAGACCCCAGGAGGTGCATCCATGAATGGGGGCATGAGGATACCAGTGGCAGAAAAAGAAATATCCGCCCCCCCCCCCCAGCCTGGCTAAAGGTAGAGACCTCAAACCCAGAGGAACCCAGAGGGGCTCCCTTTTCTTTCCTTGCAAACACTATAAAATGTAAATGTAGGGTCCCCGCTTCTGGAGTAGACACTTGCCTCTTTCACATTCAGGGCTGTTTTGAATTCTTGCAGGCTGATCTCCCGGTCTTCTCCTGCCACACTCTCAAACTGCTGTGTCACCCACTGAAGCCACTTGGCATCCTCCTCAGCATTCATGGTGCTGGGGACAAAGGAGCCAGGTTTATGGGCAAGAAGAAGGCATGTGAGGATGTTCCTGGTGGTCCCAGGGCCTCTGCTTTCCTCTAACTCAGCTGCTGCCATGGAATAGGGTCAGAGCCTACCCGTGCTGCTCCTTCTCAGTCTCTAAGGCCTGGCCTCTTCCTTCCATCTAGTGTTGGCCGGCCCAGGCTATGCCTGTTTAGATTCTGAAATGACAGGGCCATTTGATGATAATGATGACAATGACTTTTCCCCCCACATTTATGCTGCTCTTCACTGTTTCCCAAATACTTTCCACCTATGACTTCATTTGATCTCTCTGACAACCTGGTAGGCCATGCCATGTTACCGGTGAAGAAATAGGCTCAGAGCATTTATGTAACTGAGCTAAATTTATTCAGACAGAGCTCAAATCCAAATCCAGTAGTTTTTTCCCCTTATTCCTGTAAACATAAAAGTCAACAGAAAGCAAAATTCTCCACTTTCCACTTTTCTGCCACTTCTGTTTTGACACCAGCTGCCCATGCAGCATTTCTTGCTCTGACCCTAACCACTTGGAGCTAGTTCAGATCTCCCAAGTTAAAAGACACAGTCCTCCAGGACTGCCAGGTAGGTCCAAGACTTTAGACATCAGCTGCAAGCTTGGGAGTCCCCAGGAGTCCCCTTATATCTGACTTCCTGGCCCTCTACCTCGTCAAGAATACTAGTCACAAGCTGAGGGTTTCCCAGCCCCCTCGTTGGCCTGCTGGTTCCCACTCCTCCCTCAAGTTCAATAATTCACTGGAAAGATTTGTAGAACTCACAGAAGTGTTATGAATGATGCTATATTATAAGGATACAAATCAGGATCAACTTAAAGAAGAGGTGAATTGGGTAAAGGGTGGGAGGGTTCCCAGCACTAAGCTTCTATATCCCAGAAAGGGTGTATTACCCTCCCAAGGGCAAATGTCTTTAGTCAACAAGGAAGCTCATGGAACTTCCATGTCCAGAGCCTCTACTGGGGTCTCATTACATAGTCATGGTTGATTGAATGAGGCCACCTGCCCCGAGGTCAGCTGATACTATGAGGTGGTCTTTCTGGCCTGGTCAGCCCCTGTCTGAGACATCTAACTCTCAAATATGGTCTGGAGGTTTATAGATAACAAAGGCACCACGATTATTCAGGAAATTCCAAGGATTTAAATTTTCTTCTCAGGGTCAGGGATAGGAGGAAGCAATGGAATATGTGGCTAATTACCTCCATGAACAACTGTCTCCTTTGCCATGAGACCAGAAGAACTAGATGGTGCAGCTATCATTACTAAATGTTTTGATCAAGGATTCTACAGAAGAATCCTGATCAAAAAAGGGGAATGCAAACTAGAATTTCAAAATTTCATGGAATCCAGACTTTCTGGAGCCACAGAGGCTGGAAGAACCCCCGAAATTATTGCCCTGAGATAATCTTTAAACCTTAAACTAAAAATACCCCCTGAATCCTTCTTTAAACCGAACAATAGTTTAGTTTAATTATTTGAAGAATGTCTGCCTTAAGCATTTTGCTCTTAAAAAAAAAAAAAAAAGAACTATTGTATGGGATCAAATTGACAACAGCAACTAGCAACTCAAAAGGCTAGATAGGAAGCTTAGGTGGGGCTGTGAGTTTGTGTTAATGGAGGAAGAACAATTTGGAAAAGGAAAGTGGGGATGGTTGCACAACTCTAAGAATGTAATCAATGTCACTGAAGTATACATGTAGAAATTGTTGAATTGGTGTATGTTTGACTGTGCGTATTTTCAACAACAATTTAAAAAAGAGAGAAAGTTTGTTTCTCTCAGGAAGCAAGAACAAAGACCTAATTACTTTAGGTAAATTTTATGTAAACCCCACAATTCCCCAAAGTCCCCAAACTCTCTTAAGTACATCTAGTACAAGAAAGACCAAGCCAGGACTCAGACCTAGGACCTTGATTCTCTAGGTTTAAAAAGCTATTCTGTGTCACAATGGTATCAGCTGTCTAAAACCTTCACTGATGAACTGTCTGCACTGTGATCTGAACAGAGGTTAGTGATGAAACTAGGACACCAATTTTTATGGCATCAGGACACAGCAAACAAAAACTGAGGCAGCAAGTGAGGATTTATAGAATCCTATTATTGAAAAAAATTTTTTTTTTATTGCTATAAATGGAAACCCTGGTGGAGTAGTGGTTAAGCATTCGGTTGCTAACCCAAAGGTCAGCAGTTCAAATCCACCAGGTGCTCCTTGGAAACCCTATGGGGCAGTTCTACTCTGTCCTATGGGGTCTATAGGGTAGCTATGAGTCAGAATTGACTCAATGGCAATGCATTTTTTTGGTTTGGGTATTGCTATAAATTTTCCTCTGAGAATAGCTTTTGCTATATCTCATGAGTTTAATATAACCTTAAATGATTTAGCTATTTATAAATAAATATTTAAAATAAATGAGCTCACATATATATCCAAAAGAAGTGAAAGCAGAAATACAAAACTCTATACACCGATGTTCATTGCAGCACTATTTGCAATAGCGAAAAGGTGGAAACAACCTAAATGTCCACCCACAGATGAATAGATAAACTAGACGTGGTACATACATACAACGGAACATTACTCAGCCATAAGAGGAATGAAGTGCTGATGCATGCTACGACATGCTTGAACCTTGAGAACATTATGCTGAGTGAAATAAGTCAGTCACAAAAGGCTAAATATTGTGCGACCCCACTTATATGAAATATCTAGAATAGGCAAAGATATAGAGAGCAAAGTTTATTCGTGGTTACCAGGGACAGGAGGAGAAGTAAAGGGGAGGTCATTCCCTAGGGACACTGAGTTTCCGATAAGTAATGGAAAAATTTGGAAACATAGAGATGACAGTTTCACAACATGATTAATTAATGTCACTAATCATACATGTAAAAAATGGCAAATGTTTTTATATATATTTACTTCAAACCCAAAAACCTGTTGCCGTCGAGTGGATTCCAACTCACAGCGACCCTGTAGAGCACAGTAGAGCTGCCCCATATGATTTCCCAGGAGTGGCTAGCCGATTTGAACTGCCGACATTTTGGTTGGCAGCTGAGCTCTTTACTTACCACAATAAAAATAAACAGATAAACGAAGGAGTCAACTTCCACCTAAGAAACTAGAAAAAGAATAAAATACACACATAAAAAAATAGAAAGATAGGCTATTAAATACAAAATTTGAAATTAAGGGATTCGAAAACTAAAAAAGTCGGGGATTTTACAGGTGTTCGCATGCCGAAACTCATGAAGTTATTCATTTTAAATTTGCACTGTATTGTACATGAAGTATAGCTCAATATAGCTTCAAAAATGAGTTTTACTATGTCAATAAATGCTGACAGAAGCATATGATAAAGTTCAGCTGTTGATCCTAATAAAAATTCTAAGAAAATTACCTAAACATGATATAGATGTTTACAATAAAGAATAATTTTATCTCTTGTTCTATGATGTTTGTAATGCATATTTAGTTTCCTTATTTTATTGATTTAATTCCAACACCCAAATATTAAATACTAGTGATGACCAGTTTCTGGATTGAAAATAGAGCAATTCATTCATTTATATCTATAAATATAATATAAAAATTGATTTCCATATCTACATATATCTAGATCCATCTTTTTTACGTCTACAGCTATCTACCTATCTAGTAACTTGCCTATCTCACTAGCTATAGCCGTTAGAAATGGAAATTTTTAAAACTTCTGTTCACGATTGCTATAAAAAGTTAGGTTATTAAATAAATGCTTTTGGCAAAATGACTGTCTAAATGGGAAAAAATAATTAGACATCTCTGTATTCGACTTTATTTTACATTTCCTGATCTAAGCGTAAAGCTCTAAATGTAAAAATAAACAAACCATAAAAGAAGAAATTATAGGAGATTATTTGTATAATCTTAGGGTAGGGGAGTGTCATGGATTGAGTTGTGTCTCCCAGAAATGTCTGTCAGCTTGGTGAGGTCTTGACTCCCTTTTATGATTGTATGATTGTCTACAATTTTATCTTCTGTTGTGATTTCCCTATATGTTGTAAATCTTATCACTATGATGTAATAAAATGGGCTAGTGGAAGTTATATTGATAAGACCTACAAGATTAGGTAGTGTTTCAAGCCAATCTCTTTTGAGGTATAAAAGATAGAAGTGAGCAGAGAGACATGAGGACCTCATACCACCAGGAAAACTGTGCTGGGAGCAGAGCACGTCCTTTAAACCTGAGGTTCCTGTGCTGAGATGCTCCCAGATCAAGGGAAGACTGATGACAAGCACCTTCCACAGGAGACGATAGGGACAGAAAGCCTTCCCCTGGAGCTGAATTTGGACTTGTAGCCTACTAGACAGTGAGAGAATAAATTTCTCTTTGTTAAAGCCATTCACTTGTGGTATTTCTGTGATAGCAGCACTAGATGACTAAGACAGGGAGCAAATTGAGCATCCCAAAGACATTAAAGTAAAAGACTGAGAGATCTACATAGGTAAACATTAAAAATTTCTGCATGACAGAAGACACCATTAACAAGAGCTGGAGGAAAACTTCAGCACTACCCAAGACAGAAGGAGCCCTGGTGACACAGTGCTTAACATGCTGGGGTGCTAATCGAAAGGTTGGCAGTTCGAACCCACAGAGCTGCTTCACAGGAGGAAGACCTGGCAATATGCTCCCATAAAGATTCCCCGTTGCTGTCGAGTTGATACAACTTAGAAAACCCTTGGGACAGTTTTACTCTCTCACATGGGGTCAAAATCGACTTGACGGCACCCAACGACAACCACACATGACAGATTGTATCTGTTATAAAATAATAACAACTAAAATGGCAGCAACAACAGTCTTTTGGGTACAGTTAAGTTCAAGACTCTATTAGTGTTGAACTATTAGCATGGAAGCCCCACAGTTTAATTACAAAACATAACAAAACGAACAAAAACCAGCAATGGAAAAGTAGCAGAAGAAAGGTCAATTCATAGAAGAGAAATGATATTGGCTGATTGTAGTGGTTATGTGTGATGGTTATGTGTCAGCTTGACTGGACCATGATTCTCAGTGGTTTGGCAGTTATGGAATGATGTAGTTATCCCCCATTTTGTGATGTAATCACCTCCATGATGTGATCTGACATGACCAGTCAATCAGTTGTATGGTGAGTTTTCTCAGGGGTGTGGCCTGCATCCAATATACATGGACATTCAGGCAAAGGTCATTGGCTCTTATTCTCTCTGGGTCCTGCATCCAGCTTGTCTTCATCCGACCTCCAGTTTTTTGGACTCGAGCCAGCCGCCTGCCGTATTGCCTATGAATCTTGGGATTTGTCAGCCTCCACAGTCTGTGAGCCAGCAGCCTGCCGTCTGACCTGCCTGTCTTGGGTTCGTCAGCCCATAAAAAAAAAAAACCCAAAACCACACCCACTGCCGTCGAGTCGATTCCGACGCTATAGGACAGAGTAGAACTGCCCCATAGAGTTTCCAAGGAGTGCCTGGCGGATTTGAACTGACAACCTCTTGATTAGCAGCTGTAGCACTTAACCACTACGCCACCAGGGTTTCCCGTCAGCCCATGCAGGTACAGAATTCAAGAGAAGCCACCAGCCCGATGCCTGACACATGGACTTGGAAATTGTCAGCCTCTACTACTTTTTTTTTTTGCACAAGCCATTTCCTTGAGATAAATCTCTCTCTCTCTTTCTGTGTGTGTGTGTGTGCGTGTATGTGTGTATGTTCGTGTGTGTGTGTGCGTGTGTGTGTGTGTATACATGATGTGCTTCAAACCCTCTTCACTGGTTTTGCTTCTCTAGGGAACTCAGCCTAAGACAGCTGACAAACATTTGAAAAGATGTTCAATTCACTTCTTATATTAAGAGAAATGCAAATTACGGCAATTATAACTTTTTGGAGAGGTAGGGGGAAAGGCATCAGATTGCCAAAAATTTGAAAATTTAATAACATCCGATACATATAGTGCTGGTGAGACCATGAATTGTACAGCTTTTTAGGCAATAGATTCCATGTCTAGGAATCTATCCTACAGAAATAGAAGCATGATTACATAATGGTACCTATTCATCATCCAACCGTGTTTGCTACAGCACCGTTTGAAGCAGCAACAATTTAGACATCCGAACGTCCACCAAGAGGAGAGTAGTTGAGAACATGCACTCTGTGCTACGCAAAGAGCTAGCTCCATACGGACCGACCTGGAAAGAAGTGTGTTATATTCTTGAGTGAATAACGCCAAGTTGCAGAGTAATATTTACGGTATGGGCAGTCTTTGTTTAGAAAAAAAGATTAAAAAGACCATCCTACGTCACTTATTATATGTGTACACACACAAAAATCAAACCCACTGCTGTCAAGTCACTTTTGACTCAGAGTGAACCCAAAGGGTTTCCAAGGCTGTAAATCTTTACAGAAGCAGACTACCACATCCTTCTTATGTGGAGCTGCTGGTGGTTTCAAACCACTGACCTCGAGGTTAGCAGTCTAGTGCCTTAACCACTGCACTACACCACACACACACACACACACATGCATTCTTTAGGGTATGTGTGTTTTCTTACACTTTGGTTTCCTCATTTATTAAAAGGGGTTAGTAACAGTTTGCCTTGCAGGGCTCTTGTGACAGTGCACACAGCCTCTGTCTAGCACATAGTAGCTGCCTAGTATACCTTTCTCACCTTTTTTTCATGACTATTAACTTACTTCGCCTTCCACTCGGGCAAGTCAGATGTCGGTCCCATTTCCCAGAGGAGACACAGAGAGAGGAGACATCTCGCCAGGGAGCCTGCAGGGGCTTGAGGCAGCACCAGGCCTACGTCCCAGGCTCCAGACTCCTCCAGCTCTCTGCAGGGTCCCCACAGCCAGGTCCTTACCCTCCTTGCCTGTAAATGTGTGGTCCTGGTGAGCCACAGGAAATGCAGGCAGGGAGCAGGGGGGTGTTCCAGGCAGCCCTGGTCAGAAGCCAGCCCAAAGCCACAGGGCGTACCTCACCCTGGACAGATGTGAGCAGGAGGTGGGGAGCTGGGCTCCATGTCTGGCTCAGACTGAGTGCAGCTGGAAGTGCAGGGCCTATGGGATCCTCAAGTTCAGCCTCTGACCAATACAGGTCCTTCTCCATACCTCTGAGGCAGTTGCATCAGGCCCTCTGGTTTGCCAGGCACTTTATTCCTCTCCTCTGGGGCGGCCCAGCAAGGGAGGCATTGTGATTATTATCCCCATTGTACTACAACAGAAGCAATACAGTGACTTGCCTAGGTTGCAGAGCTGGCAAAGGTAGGAAACCAAAACCAAACTTGTTGCTGTCAAGTCGGTTCCGACCATAGCAACCCTACAGGACAGAGTAGAACTACTCCTTAGGGTTTCTAAGGCCGTAATCTTTCTAGAAGTAGACTGCTACATCTTTCTCCTTTGGAGCAGGTGGTGGGTTCAAACTGCCAACCTTTCAGTTAGCAGCCACGGGCTTAACCACTGTGCCACAAGAAGTCTTTTGCAAAGGTCGCAGGGAACCTCAAATCTAGACCTTTCATCCCCACTGGGTCTCAACAATGCCAGCTAGGGAGCCTCTTTATAGATAGGGCTGCTCTGGGTTTTCCAGGGATCCTGCAGCAGCCCCAGAGAACCACTGTCCCAGGCTCATTAGCTCAACTCCCTGCAAGCCTGGAGTGTGCGCTCCTGGTGCCCCAGAGCTGAAGTGGCCTCTCCACCACTACTACCCCAGGCTTCTTCTGCACCTGCTCTGAGCCCCAGCCACCCTGCAGCAATGTTGGGGCAGCCCTCCACTGCCTAAAGAACCAGTCTCTTTAAGAGCCAAACCCCAAACCCGATCCTGACTTATAGTGACCCTTTAGGACAGAGTGGAACTGCCCCATAGGGTTTCCAAAAAGCAGCTGGTGGATTAGAACTCCCAACCTTTTGGTTAGCAACCTGAACTCTTAGCCACTGCACCACCAGGACTCCTCTTTATGAGCAGTGATTCCCAAACTGTGGTCTGTGCCTGTGAGACCCAGAGGAGCTTGTTAAAATGCACACGCAGAGTCACTTAGGTGGGACCTGTTTAACCAGCGCCCTGGACATCTGTGCCCTGCGTGGATGGTCCCGGCCCACACTCAGGAGAACACTGCCCAGAAAGTTAAACAACCCCTCTTATTTCACCTCTTGGGACCTCACAGGAAAGCATTCCATGAAACAGAGAAAACTCTGGAAAACCTGCTGCAGGCAAATGGGACCCAGGGAAGGAAGGCAGGAGGGCCTGGGTACCTGGTGCTCACCTCTGGCTGCCCAGAAACCAGATCAGGGTTGCAGGCTGAGAAAGGTAACTCAGGAAGGGGGGTGGTGAAGGGACTGGGACAGCCAGTGGGAAGCAGGGGGTGAGGGCACGGGGAGAAAAAGGTAGTGGCAGAGGTTCCAGAAAAGGAGCTGGGAGTCTTCAGGAACCAGGGCTGGAGAGGAGGAGTGCACTTCTCCAGAGGTCAGGATTTACCCAGGACGCCCAGGGTTGTAGGCCCTGCCTTGCTTTGTCCCCACGGAATACCCATCCCACCAGACTTAGTTTCCTCATGTGTAAAATTGTGCCAGGCATGCCTTCAAACACAGGGCTGTGGTGAGCACCGAGTGGGACCCTGTTTGGAAACGTGCAGCGGAAAGCCCTATACAAATGCTAGGGATTCCTATTAAAAAAAAAAAGAAATTGCCATGGAGTTGATTCCAACTCATAGCGACCCTATTGGACAGAGTAGAATTTCCCCATAGGATTTCCAAGGCTGTAAATCTTTACCAAAGCAGACTGCCACATCTTTCTCCCAAGGAGAAGCTCGTGGGTCCAAACCACCAACCTTTGGGTTAGCAGCCCAGAGCTTAACCATTGCACCATCAGGGCTCCCATAGGAACACCTATATTAGACTTGGTCAATTCCTTATTTTACAGATGAGCAAACTGAGGCCGGGAGAAGGCTAGTGACTTGACCAAGACTACACAGCTTACTGGTAGCAAGGCAGAAGCAGACAGCACAGGTCGCCAAACTTCTGCCCAAAGCCAAGGCAGTCACCCTTTGTAGAGCCCCCAAAGGCAAAGAATCCCGTGCCTTTCCCTGTCCCTGGCATGGAAAGCCAGCTAAGTGAGCTGCTCACCCTCTGCAGCCCTCAGGCTCTGGCTGGGCTGGATCCCCTGGTGGGCTCATCCTTCATCCTGTTTTCCAGATCACTCGTCCCAGAAAGGCTGTCTTCTGGACAGCAGTCTGGGTCTAGAAGCCTGCAGTCACCTCTTCCAACTCCTCCTCTTCCCGACTCTTCTAAAGTTCTGCTCCCACCCGCAGCCCATGACCCACGGGCTGGCTGGTGGTCAGCTTGGCTAATTCCACAGTCCAGAGAAATTCCAACAAGAAAGCCTGGAGCAAGACTTTCACTGGGAAAGATGCTGGCTGTCTGCCACCTGGCCCGGTATTTTCTACTTTCCCTTCCTCCATGCAGCACAGAGGGCTAGGAATCCCACGCGATAAAAACAACAAGGCAGGTCCTGTTCTGGGCCTGATGAACCACTTGGACTGTGAGACTTCATAGATAACAATAATATCAATTATCAACAGTAACGTTTAAACAGTTACTGAGTCAGTCTCTGTGCTGAGAACTGCATACATATTACTCAACACAGCCCTGCTGGGTGTAAGTTATTCTCATCATTCTACAGGTGAGGCGAGTGATGACCAGAAAGGTGAAGCAACATGTCCAGGTGGCTGATCAGGAATTCAACCCATGTTGGACTGACCCTAGAGACTGCATTTCACTATCCATGGAGGTAAAGAGTCCCAACATAAAGAAAAAGCAAACCCGTTGCCATTGAGTTAATTCTAACTATAGAGACACTATAGGACAGAGTAGAACTTCCCCAAAAGGTTTTCTAGGCTGTAATCTTTACCACCACCATTCGTCTGTCAGTTTGTCATACTGTGGTGGCTTGTGTGTTGCTGTGATGCTGGAAGCTATACCATCAGTATTTCAAATACCAGCAGGGTCGCCCATGGTGGATAGATTTCAGTGCAGTTTCTAGGCTAAGACAGACTAGGAAGAAGGACATGGCAATCTACTTCTAAAAAAATTGGCCAGTGAAAACCTTATGAATAGAAGTGGAATACTGTCTGATACAGTGCTAGAAGATGAAGGCACTCAAAATATGATTGGAAAAGAGCTGCCTCCTCAAAGTAAAGTCAACTTCAATGATGTGAATGGATTAAAGGTTTCAGAACCTGCATTTGCTGACGTGCCACGTCTCAAAATGAGAAGAAACAGCTGCAAACCTCCATTAATAATCGGAACATAACCAAAAACCAAACCAAACCCAGTGCTGTCGAATTGATTCTGACTCATAGTGATCCTAGAATGCACAAAATATGAATCGAGGAAAAGTAGAAGTTGTCAAAAATGAAATGGAATGCATAAACACCGATATCCTAGGCATTAATAAGCTGAAATGGCCTGGCATTGGCCATTTTGAATCAGACAATCATATGGTCTGTTATGCCGGGAATGACAAATTGAAGAGGAACGGTGTCACGTTCATTGTCAGAAAGAACATTTCAAGATCTATCCTGAAGTACAATGCTGTCAGTGATAGGTTAATACCCATACGCCTACCAAGAAGCCCAGTAAATATGGCTATTATTCAAATTTTCAAACCAACCACTAATGCCAAAGATGAAAAACTGAAGATTTTTCTAACTTCTGCAGTCTCGAATTTATCAAACATGCAATCAAGATGCATTGATAATTACTGGTATTGGAATGCAAAAGTTGGAATCAAGAACAATCAGAAGTTGGAAAATACAGCCTTGGTGATAGAAACAACAAGGGACAGCACATGAAAGAATTTTGCAATACCAACGACTTTTTCATTACAAATTTCTTTTTTCAACAACATAAACAGTGATGTCACCCTGAAGACTAAGGTGCGCCTGACCCAAGCCATGGTATTTTCAATCGCATCATATGCATGTGAAAGCTGGGCAATGAATAAGGAAGACCGAAGAAGAGTTGATGCCTTTGAGTCGTGGTGTTGGCGAAGAATATTGACTATACCATGGACTGCCAAAAGAACGAACAAATCTATCTTGGAAGAAGTACAGCCAGAATGCTCCTTAGAGGCAAGGATGGGGAGACTGCGTCTTACATACTTTGGACATGTTGTTAGGAGGGATCAGTCCCTGGAGAAGGACATTATGCATGGCAGAGTACAGGATCAGCGGAAAAAAGGAAGACCCTCAAGGAGGTAGATTGACACAGTGGCTGCCACAATGAGCTCAAGCATAACAACGACTGTAAGGATGGTGCAGGACCGGGCAGTGCTTTGTTCTGTTGTGCATAGGGTCGCTATGAGTCGGAACTGACTCGACAGCACCTAACAACAACAACAAACAGTGACTATACACATGGACCTCACCTGATGGAATACACAGGAATAAATTGATCACATCTGTGGAAGGAGACGATGGAACAGCTCAAGCTCATCAGTCAGAACAAGGCCAGGAGCCGACTTTGGAACAGACCATCAATTTCTCATATGCAAATTCAAGTCAAAGCTGAAGAAAATTAAAACAAGTTCACGAGAGCCAAAGTACAACCTTGAGTATATCCCACCTGGAAATTAGAGACCATCTCAAGAAAAGAATTGATGCATTGAATATTAATGACTGAAGATCAGACGAGTTGTGGGGTGACATGAAGGACATCATACATGAAGAAAGCAAAGGGTCATTAAAAAGACGGGAAACAAAGAAAAGATCAGAATAGATGTCAGAAGAGACTCTGAAATTTGCTCTTGAATGCAGAGTAGCTAAAGCAAATGGAAGAAATGATGACATGAAAGAGCTGAACAGAAGAGTTCAAAGGGTGGCTAGAGGAGACAAAGAAAAATATTATAATGAAACGGGCAAGGACCTGGAGTTAGAAAACCGAAGGGAAGAACACCCAGCATTTTTCAAGCTGAAAGAACTGCTGAGAAAATCCAAGCCTCAGCTTGCAATATTGAAGGATTCTATCTGCAAAGTTTTGAACAACACAGGAAGCATCAAAAGAAGATGAAAGGAATATACAGAGTCACTGTACCAAAAAGAACTGGTCAACGTTCAGCCATTTCAGGAAGTAGCATATGATCAAGAACCGATGGTATTGAAGGAAGAAGTCCAAGCTGCACTGAAGGCATTGGCAAAAAACCGAGCTCCAGGAATTGATGGAATACCAATAGAAGTGTTTAAATAAACGAATGCAGTGCTGAAGGTGTGCACTCCTCTGTGCCAAGAAATCTGGAAGATGGCTACCTGGCCAACCAACTGGAAGAGGTCCATATTTGTGCCCATTCTAGAAAAAGGTGATTCAACAGAATGCAGAAATTATCAAACAATATCGTTAATATCACATGCAAGCGAAATTTTGCCAAAGATAATTTAAAAGCAGTTGCAGCAGTACATTGACAGGGAACTGCCAGAAGTTCAAGCCAGATTCAGAAAAGGATGTGGAATGAGGAATGTCATTGCTGACGTCAGATGGACCCTGGCTGAAGCAGAGAATACCAGAAAGATGTTTACTTGTGTTTTATTTGCTATGCAAAGGCATTCGACTGTGTGGATCATAACAAATTACAGATAAGATTGCAAAGAATAGGAATTCCAGAACACTTAACAGTGCTTATGTGGAACCTGTACATAGACCAAGAGTCAGGCAGTCGTTTGAATAGAACAAGGGGATACTGCGTGCTTTAAAGTCAGAAAAGATGTGTGTCAGGGTTGTATCCTTTCACCATACTTATTCAATCTGTATGCTGAGCAAATAATCAGAGCAGTTGGACTATATGAAAACAGAGGCATCAGGATTGGAAGAAGCCTCATTAACAACCTGCGTTATGCAGATGACACAACCTTGCCTGTTGAAAGTGAAGAGGACTTGAAGCACTTATTGATGAAGATCAAAGACTACAGCCTTCAGTATGGGTTACATCTCAACATAAAGAAAACAAAAATCCTCACAACTGGACCAATAAGCAACGTTATGATAAACAGAGAAAATATTGAAATTGTCAAAGATTTCCTTTTACTAGGATCCACAATCAACACCCATGGAAGCTGCAGTCAAGACATCAAACGATGTATTGCATCAGGCAAATAGGCTGCAAAAGACTTCTTTAAAGTGTTAAAAAGCAAAGATGTCACTTTAAGAACTAAGGTGGGCCTGACCGAAACCATGATGTTTTCAATTGCCACATATGCATTCAAAAGCTGGACAATGAATAAGGAAGACAGAAGAAGAAGAACTGATGCCTTTGAATTATGGTGTTGGGGAAGAATATTGAATATACCATGAACTGCCATAAGAATGAACAAATCTGTCTTGGAGGAGGTAGAGCCAGAATGCTCCTTAGAAGCAAGGGTGGTGAGGCTTTGTCTCACTTACTTTGGACATGTTAACAGGAGGGACCAGTTCCTGAAGAAGGACATCATGCTTGGTAAAGGAAAGGGTCAGCAAAAAAGAGAAAGACCCTCCACAAGATGGATTGACACAGTGGCCACAACAATGAGCTCAAACATAGCAGCAATTGTGAGGATGGTGCAGGCTGGTGGATTCGAACTGCTAACCTTTCAGTTAGCAGCACACAGTGTAAAAATATTTTAGAATAGTCACATCTGGAGCCTGGGGGAAAGAAGGGGTCACAGCTATTTTTTTTTTAAAGCCTAAGAGAAATTGTACAATTACTTAGATGAGGCCACCTTGCAACTAAAATTCTAAGTGTTTTTTAATTTTTGTCCTGCTTGACAAGAGATCAGCTCAGGTGATAACCCTAGACGTCTGCTACAGATTAGGTGCTCCCAGTGGAGGTTTTAGATGTTGCTGATTAGTTTCTACAGTGATCAAAATCATTGGCAGAAGGAATTCCCTGAAATATAGGCCCAGGGTGGGGGTGTTTTGAAGGGTTCCTTGGGGAGTAGCCACGTTAGGACCCCTGACCAGCAGGAGCTCACCAGAAGCCCCTGCCTGTCAATCCCATATTTCCCTCCCCACAGATCCAACTGGTTCTCATTTGGGCCAGTCCCAAGCCCAAGACAAGACCCACAGAACTGGGGCAACTGCCTGATGAGCCATGGAAATTCATCCAATGTGACTTGGCAAAAGATCCCATCTATTGGGTCAAAATGGTTTAAGACAGAGTCTGGAAGTGATGAAGAGTATCTGTTTTTCTTTTCAGGGTGTCTGGTTCAGGGACTGTGTAGTGATGGCAGCAGTTTAGAAGCCCAGTCTCATGGTCTCAGTTTAGACTTGACTTTTTTTTTTCTTTTCCTTAGAATCCAGAATTGGAAAGCCTTTCAAGATCATAGAATTCAGCCCATCTTTTTTAGGTTAAATTCCTCTTCCAAACTCCCCAACCACACCTGGTGGTAGCCAGTGCTGACTTGGACACCTCCAGTCATGGGGAGCTCGCTCCCTTGGGAAGTGGCAGATTTGGGGGCTGCTTTGATTGTTTGAATGGTCTTCCTCGTGTTAGAGTGAAGAGAGAACTACAAAGGCAAATTAAACAATTTCAGAAACGAATATAAAACCAAAAAGACCAAGCCCGTTGTGTTGATTAGATCCCAACTTATAGCAACTGTATAGGACACAGTAGAACTGCCCCATAGGGTTCCAAGGAGAGGCTGGTGGATTCGAACTGCCAACCTTTTGGTTAGCAATCGAACTCTTAACCTGAATATAGGAAACGGAAAATTCTGTTGAAGAAATAAGCCAAGCAATAAGTAAGAATTATGCTTTCACGACCTAGCCAATTAAAGTAGAAAACTAGATGTGAGAAAAGGTGAAATGGACCTGCCTGTATCCCATCGTCATTGTAATGATCTGTGTCTATCTTTCCGTCTATCCCACTGAACTGTGAGTTCCTAAAGTAAGTAAGCTCCATGTCTCACTAATTTCGAATCCCCGGAAGCTGGCAGAATGTCCAGCATGTAGTGCGTACTCCATGTACATTTGTGGAATGAATGGACCTGCCTTGATTCAGCAAACACCTATAAAATGCTTACTAGGTGTCAGGCACTGTGCTAGGTGCGGGTCCACAAAGCTGAGTGAAACAATTCAGCACAATATGTGCAGATACAGAAGTGTGTTCACGGTGGAGATACAGGGCAGAGAAGAGACCAGAGGGAGGGCTTGCAGGCACAAGTTGGCTTTGAAAGTCTGAGCAGACGTTTGCCAGGTGAAAGAGGAAAAGGACAGCCTGGGCAGCTGGAAGATCACATCCAAAGTCATGAAGATGGGAATGCATTCTGTGTTCACCGAACTCTAAGCAGTTCAGGTAGAACTCAGCAGTTACATGCGAAAGGACAAGCTTGAACATGGAGCTGGAGCACAGAGCAGGGGTCAGATCTTGAAGGGTCTGGTAGGAGGCAAGCCAAGGAGCTAGTACTCTATCCTGGGAGCTGGGAGACATAAAAACTGTTCTGCGATGGAGCTACATGATACAGACACTTGCCAAACTTCTGCCAAATAAAAATCTAGTTCCTATCCTAATATTTGGGCAAAATGCAAGTTTTTAAAAGGAAAAGAATAAACATTGTGAACATGTATTATTAAAGACGTCTTCTGTCTAACAAACATTTTGGAAGGACAAGCGTTCTTTTCCAATAACACTTTTTGCGTGATTGCAAAAGTTAAGAACATTAATTGTAGAAAATAAGCAAAATGTCAAAGAGCACAAAAAATAAAGTTAAAAATCACTGTAACTTACCCAGCCAGATAATATCACCGCTAAATTGAGGGTTTCTTTCTGGTCACACACAGAGGATAGCGGAGCACGGGGTTCAGGGTGGGGTTTGGGTCTGACAGACTCATTTGCATGAGTTGGTTTGCCTTTTGGGAAGGGGGCTACTAACAGAAAACTGTAAGTCAGTGGCTTGGATGGCACCTGGGAAGAGGGAGGAGAGAGAGCATGGGTCTGGTCTCTGGCTCAGCCCTGGATCTCTGGGGAAAGACAGTGGGGCGTGGGGTGGGGGTGGTCATTCTTCCCACTTTTGCAGGGAACACAGGGTGGATTCAGAGGTCTTGCATTTTTGGAGGCTCAGAAAATAGCCCCTGCACTAGGTGGTGGTTTCCAAAAGGGCACAACTAGTGGGGTGGCAGGAGAAGAGATGGCCTCTGATGGCCACCAGGCAGCAGACAGCTCCAGGAGTGGGCAGCACACTTGAGATGCCCGGAGTGCTTGCCCCGGAAACAACAGGGGAAAGGGAGCTGGGGCGGCGGGGGGAGAGGGCCTGCAGTTAGCAGAGCGGTTCCTGTGACATCAGCTCTAATTCATGGAGACCCCATGTGTTTCAGGGTAGAACTGTGCTCCACGGGTTTTCAATGGCTGATTTTTTGCAAGTAGATCACCAGGCCTTTCTTCCAAGGTGCTTC
The DNA here is from genome assembly GCF_024166365.1 of Elephas maximus indicus. Lineage (NCBI taxonomy): Eukaryota > Metazoa > Chordata > Mammalia > Proboscidea > Elephantidae > Elephas > Elephas maximus. The sequence goes on along the minus strand of NC_064831.1, from coordinate 59,190,817 downwards.
TGGGTAGACTTGGGCCTCCAACCTCTCAGTTAGCAGCTGAGCTCATTAAGTGTTTGCACCTCCTAGGGACTCCAGCAGTCAGCAAAAGGTAAGCATAAATGCTAATGACACTTCCTTCCCACTCACAAGTTGGAGTCAGAAAAGTGAGGAGCTGCAACTTGGGACTTTTGGTTAAGGTGATGTTTACGCTCACTCTCTTCTGAGGTCCTCTCAGCTGTGCCACACACAAAGCGATGATAGATATAATATTTTTTTTTTAACTTTTTTAAAACTTTAAAAGACTAGTTGTTCCCCCAAATAAGATAAATATCTCCGTTGACCAGAGATGAAGCAGAAACACGCCGTATGAGCAAAGCTGAAGCATTGTCCCGCTCGGCTCCGGGTCCAGAACTGAGCAGAGGCTGCCAGGAGTCTGGCTGCGAATGGATGTGAAACCCTCAGCTGGGGTGGGGCCCCCTCCTGCACCTCCTTCTCCTACCCTTGCTTATGGGAGAAGGCTGAAGAAAGCTGGGACTGACCATCACCTAGGACTAGGACTTGTATTTTGTACCTAGGAGAGAGGAAGTTGACACAGCCTCTTAACTAAGAACTGCTTGAGGGCAGCTACAGCTTAAAAAAAAAAAAAAAATCCATTGCTGTCAAGTCAATTCTAACTCGTAGCAACCCTATAGGACAGAGAAGAACTGCCTCATAGGGTTTCCAAGGAGCGGCTGGTGGATTCAAACTGCTGACCGTTTGGTTAGCAGCCGAGCTCTTGACCACTGCACCACGACTACGGATAGGTGGTTGGATTTATAATCGCCTCAGAATCTCTACAGAACAGCAACCTCAAGATACCAATATAAGGCCAATGTTGGACTGAGGGGCCCAGGAAGCTGGGTAGAAGCAATGGCAAAACTACTAGAGGAGGGCTGAACACACACAACAGACACATACGTGCACATGCAGACAAACACAGACAAGAGACACACACTCACACGCAGACACAAACACACACACTTACCACTCGAGAGGAGTCAGCAAGTTGATACTCCAAAAGACCTGAAAAGAACTGAATTATAACAAAGACGGCCAATGAAACCAGTAATAGAGAGGAGAATTCATTCTATGTGAAATGAAAATAGACTTTAGAGTAAACATGTTTAGAATCCTCAAAAAAAAAAAAAGGACTTAAGAAGCAAAAATGGAAAGAAATGAAACAAGGGCCTGCTGATGTGAAAAAAATCCAACTAGAAATCATAGAGACAGATATGAATATTTTTTTAATTAGTACAATAATCTTTAAATAGTAACAGGTGAAGAGAGAATGTACTATCCCTGAGACAGTATAGAGGGATTCAGCGGGAATAGTTTTATAACATTTTTTTATTTAACAGTATATTTTAAGCACTTCTCCATACTATTAAATATGAATATTCCAGAATGTTGCAACCTTGTCTTTTATATTTGGGCATTTACTTTTATTATATTTATGTCACTACTGAAAAGAAGGTTGTGACAAATTTTCTTGTGATTAAATCTTTGTCCAAGTTTACAGTGATTTCTCAAGAATCGACTTCCAAAAGGACAATTACTAAACCAAAGAAGTATAAACTTTCTTAAGTCTTTTGATTTAGCTAAATAACCAAATTGTTTTCCAAAAATCTTGAAGAAATTTCCATTCCCACACGTATTTTAAGAAAAATGCCTGCTTCATCAAACACTTGTTAACGCTGGGCATTATCATGAAAAATATTTGTCTGTTGGGCAAGAAATGACGTCTTGTTATTTTTATATGCCTTTTTCTAATCACCAAGGAAGTGAAACATCATTGTGAAAGGAAAAAAAAAAACAACTTATAATCCTCTTTTCCTCATTTTTTGGGTGAAGTGGGGCATATCTTGCTTGAGAAGGAAAAAGGAGATTCTTTTAGATAGCCACGTTCCCAACTGATTTACTGAGAAGAGCTATCTCATATTAAGTACATCTCATTTTTCATTATCTAAATCTGACATAAAATATTTTTATTGTCATATAAATATATATGACATTTGCCATTTCAACCTTTTTTATCTTTAAGTTTCAGTGGCATTAATTAGGTTCATCATGTCGTACAACCATCACCACTAGCCCTGTTCAAAATTTCCCATCACCCTTAACAGAAACCCACTTTCCCCGAGGCAATGACTCCCCTCCCAAATGATTCCTCCTAGAATAAAGTGCTTTTTCTGTACTTTTTTCAAAGGCCTGGCACGTTTTCAGCCTATCCCTACAAGAGATTATTTGTTGATTCTTGGCCTGGGTTTAAGTGCTGAGTCTGTTGTTCCTGGTTGCTGTAGGGTGGGGACATGGCAGCAGTGCCATCTTCATTCATCAGGATGTGCCAGGAAAAGCAGGCCATCTGTAGAAACAATGTGGACGACCTGCCTGTGCTCCTACCTGAGGCCGAGCCCGCCACTTTTACCCTGGATCCCTTCCTGCGTCCCCCACTCGAGGGTCTTGCCCTGCCATTATCCTTTCTCCTTCTGCACCATTTCCTCCTTCTCTGCTGGATCACCCCTTCTCCAACTGTCTTAGTTACCTAGTGCTGCTGTAACAGAAATACCACAAGCAGATTGCTTTCACAAAGAGAAATTTATTCTCTCACAGTCTAGTATTTTACAAGTCCAAATTGAGGGTGTCGGCTCCAGGGGAAGGCTTACTCTCTCTGTCGGCTCTGGAGGAAGATCCTTGTCCTCAATCTTCCCCCGGTTGAGGAGCTTCTCAGGTGCAGGTGGTGCAGGCCCCACCCCAGGGAAACTTCATTTACATTGGATCAGGGAGGTGACCTGAGTAAGGGTGGTGTTACAATCACACCCTAATTCTCTTTAGCATAAAATTATGATCACAAAATGGAGGACAACCACACAATACTGGGAATCATGGCCTAACCGAGTTGACGCATATATTTGGGGGGACACAATTCAACCCATGACCCAACCAAAAACTTCTTCAAAGAGTTGCCTATACTTCATCTCTGCTTCCTTATTTCCTTTTTGTTTTGGAATCTACCCCAATTAGACTGTCCCCAAAAGAAACCTCTCTTAATATGATTATCAGTAACCTCCTCATGGCCAAACCCAGTGGTCATTCTCATCCACACCTTACTCAGCCTCTCAGCAGCATTTGATAAAGGCGAGTATTCTTTCCTTCTTGAACCACTGTTTTCACTTGACTTCTGGGATACCACTCTCTCTCCTGGTTTCCTTTCTACTCACTTGTCTCCTTCTTAGTATCCTTACTTACTGTCACGAATTGAATTGTGTCCCCCCAAAATTTGTGTTGTATATCCTAACCCTTTTATACCTGTGGTTATGATGCCATCTGGGAACAGGTTTTCTCTGTCATGTTAATGAGGCATTATTAGTGTAGGGTTGCCTTAAATCAATCTCTTTTAAGATGTGAAAGAGCAGTTTAAGCAAGCAAGCACAGGGGGGAAGATACAAACCACACGCTCACCAAGGAACCTAGGAACAGAAGCTGAAAAGAGATAAGGACCTTCGCCCAGAGCAGCACAGAAAGAGCCTTACCCTAGAGACGGTGCCCTGAATTCAGACTTCAAGACTCCTAAACTGTGAGAAAATCAATTTTTGTTTGTTAAAGCCACCCACCTGTGGTACTTCTGTTATAATAGCACTAGATAACTAAGACACTTATTAATAGAGCCTATTCTTTTTTCTGACCTCCAAAAGTTGGAGTGTCCCAGGTCCAGTCCTCAGTCAGCTTATCTTTCTATCTAGACCAACTTCCTCATAGAGCTCATCCAGCCCCATGGTTTTCAAAATCATCTACAAACTCATGTCTCTAAATTATATCTTTAATCCCAGCCCTGGCCCTGAACTGTGGTCTAGAGATCCAGGCACCAACTTAGCACCTCCAACTGAATGTTAATAAGTACCTCAAACTTAACATGTTCCAAACTGGACTGGTGATATTCCTCCAGCCCTGAGCCACCCCAGTGTTCCCATCTCAGTAAATGACCCCACCCCATGTGCTTAGCTGCTCAGACCGTGAACTTTGGAGTACACATTTCCTCCTTTCTTTCCCACATATCCAACATCCAACCCAAAAGCAAGTTCTGTTGTTTTACATTAGAAACTGATCCAGACTCCAGTTGCTTCATCCCCTCTCCACAGTGTTCACCTCAGGCAAAGCCAACATCACCGCTCTCCTGGTCTACACTGAAAGCCATCCTAACTCACCTCCCTTTTCCACCCCTGTCCCCTGATAGGTGAGTCTGTGCTCAGCAGCCCTAGAAATCCTGTTCAAATGTAAATTACATAAGGTGACTCCTCCTCCCACCCCCCTACCCCCCACTACTTAAAAATGTTCTTATGGTCTCTCATTCCACTTAAATATCCCCGAAGTCCTTTTTGTGGCCTTCAAAGCCCTACCTAACATGGCCCCACGACCCATCTGCCCTCCTCTCCTGCTCTCCCAGTCACTCACTGCGCCGGGCCAGAGCTGCACTGTCCCCTTCAGTGTTTCTTTAACCCACTGGTGCACTTCTGCCTCAGGGTCCTTGCAGTGACTGTTCCCTCTGCCTAGAACACTCTTGCCCCAAAGACCCACTTGGCTAACTCCCTCAGCCCCTTCAAGCTTTTCCTCATATTGCACCTTTTCAATGAAGTCTCCCCTGAGCACCCTGTTTGAAAATTACATCTCACCCCACCCCCCGAAACTACAGATCCCCATTACCCTGCTCTATGCTTTCTTTCTCCTACAGCATGTAACATCTTCTAGAATTCTATACACTTTGCTTACTTATTATATTTACTATTTATTGTCTGCCCCCCCATTAGAATGTCAGCTCCATGAGGGTGGGGGCTTGTGGAGGTTTTATTAATGGATAACTATCAAGAGACTAAAACAGTGCCTGGAATATAGTAGTCCCTCAATAAACATTTAGTGAATGATTGATTTGGGCTAGCCACGTGGGCATCCCAAGAAGAAATCTCCTCACTCTGATCAATCAGTCTCAATGCCCCCCTCCAGTTATAAGGAGAATCAGCAAGAACCCAGGGCCAACCAGCTCCAGGCACAACTCAGGAAAGGTAGCTTCTACTCCCTGGAGTGCCTGGGTGATGCAAAAGGTTAACACATTGTGCTACTAGCCAAAAGGTTGGAGGTTAGTCCACTCAGAAGCACCTTGGAAGAAAGGCCTGGCAATCTACTTCTGAAAAAGCAACTACTGAAAATCCTGTGAAGCACAATTGTACTCGGACACACATGGGGTCACCATGAGTTGAAACAGACTTGACAGCAACTGGTTTTTGATTTAGCTTCTACTCCCAACCTGCTACCTAACTCACCACCCTATGCACTAGGAAAAGGCACACTCTCTCTCCAGGACTAAATAGAGATTTTTTTCTGGGCTCCCTCCTTCAGGACAGAGTGCAGGAGTGACACAGGGACATACAGTAAAACCTGTGAAAGCCGGAACTCGTGTAAGACAGAAACCTGTCAGAAAAAGAAAACTCAAATATTTTCCACTAAAACGAGCAATAGAAAAGTGGTGAGACAGCACCCTGTCAAAGGGGAAAAACCTGTGAGACCCAGAAAAACAAGGCAGTCCCATTGAGCTCTGGCTTTCATAGGTTTCACTGTGTATTTTTAAAGCTAAAACGATTGTTCTCATCCACATTATGTAACAAGTGTCTACAAGAGAGGCTTACAAGGAAGGAACTCTTTACTGGCTATTTGCTAAAAATAATCCTCCCACTAAAGGTCTGTCCAACAGATTGGGCCCTCTGGGGCTGAGAAAACTATGCAGAAATCCTGTTTTCCCACTGATATAACTAGGGTACATGCCAACGAGATGGAATATGGCCTATTTCCCCGCTCCACCTTGAAATGGACTTCTCATGAAAAACAGGGCAGCTCAGGTCATCTACATCATTCCGGGGAAGCTCTGGTTTTATTTTGATCTGAGACATCAAATTTCAGAGGATATCAACTTTTCATCAGTTTCTGCTTATCTCCAACTTAAACCCAGGAAACCTGGAACGTGTCGTCCTCCCCTGTATGTCCCATGGTGCCTGACACACAGTCACAGCTCCACCAGTTGTTGCTGATTTGGTTCTTGTCTGTTTCCTGAGCCCTGGGTCATTGCTCTTCATGTTAAGGAAAATGTGCAGAGGAAAAGAGCCTTGCCTGCTTTGGGAGAGAAGTTGCACAGGAAACCCTGGGACCACAGTGAGTGCTGACATTTGCAGAGCACCTCCCAGATTGCAAAGTGCTTGTGCAAACAACAAAAAAAGCAAGTTGTCTACACAGCTACAGTAGTCAAAACAGCCTGGTACTGGTACAATGACAGATACATTGACCAATGGAACAGAATTGAGAACCCAGGTGTAAATCCATCCACCCATGGTCACCTGATCTTTGACAAGGGCCCAAAGTCCACCAAATGGGGAAAAGACAGTCTTTTTAACAAATGGTGCTGGCAAAACTGGATGTCCGTCTGCAAAAAAAAGAAAAAAAGAAACAGGACCCATACCTCACACCATATACAAAAGCTAATTTAAAATGGATAAACCAAAAAAAACCAAACCCAGTGCCGTCAAGTCGATTCCGACTCATAGCGACCCTGCAGAACAGAGTAGAACTGCCCCATAGAGTTTCCAAGGAGCGCCTGGTAGATTCGAACTGCCAACTTTTGGTTAGCAGCTGTAGCACTTAACCACTACACCACCAGGGTTTCCTCAAAATGGACAAAAGACCTAAACATAAGGCCAAAAACTATGAAGTTCATAGAAGAAAAAATAGGACCAACGCTAGAGGCCCTAATACACGGCATTAACAGATACAAACCACAACCAACAACACACAAACTCCAGATAGTAAGCTAGATAACTGGGATCTTCTAAAAAGTAAACACTTATGCTCAGCAAAAGACTTCACCAAAAAGTAAAAAGAAAACCTACAGACTGGGAACAAATTTTTGGTTATTGCAAATCAGACAAAGGTCTAATCTCTAAAATCTACAAGAAAATCCAACATCTCTAAAACAAAAATACAAATAATCCAATTAAAAAATGGGCAAAGGAAATGAAAAGACGGTTCACTAAAGAAGACGCTCAAGTGGCCAAGAGATGTATGAGGAAATGCTCACTATCTCATCATTAGAGAAACGCAAATCAAAACCACAATGAGATACGATTCTACCCTGGCATTACTGGCACAAATCAATAATAAAGGATATAACAAATGTTGGAGAGGCTGTGAGGAGATCTGAACTCTTAAGCACTGCTGGTGGGAATGCAAAACAATACAACCATTTTGGACAACGATCTGGCATTTTCTTAGAAAGCTAGAAATAGAAATACCATATAATCTAGCAATCCCACTCCTAGGAATATATCCTAGAGAAATAAGAGTTATCACACGAATAGACGTATGCGCACCCACGGTCATTGCAGCATTGTTCACAATAGCAAAAAGATGGAAACAACCTAGATGCCCATCAACAGACGAATGGACAAACAAACTGTGGTACATACATACAATGGAGTATTACCCAACGATAAAGAATAACAATGAATCTGTGAAGCATCTTATAACGTGGAGCACTCTGGAGAGCATTATGCTGAGTGAAATAAGTCAATCACAAAAGGACAAATATTGTATGAGACCACTACTGTAAAAACTCATGAAAAGGTTTACATACAAAAAGAAACAATCTTTGATGGATATGAAGGAGGGGAGGGTTGGGAATGGAAAAACGCTTAATTGACAGTAGGTGATAACTTTGGTGAAGGTAAGACAGTACACGATACTGAGGAAGCCAGCACGACACATACAAGGCAAGGTCATGGTAGCTTCATAGACACATCCAAACTCCCTGAGGGACCAAATTGGTGGGCCGAAGGCTGTGGGGACCACGGTCTCAGGGAACATCTAGCTCAATTGGCATAACATAGTTTATGAAGAAAATGTTCTACATTTTACTTTGGGGAGTAGCGTCTGGGGTCTTAAAAGCCTCTGAGTGGCCATCTAGGATACTCCACTGGTCTCACCCATTTGGGAGCAAGGGAGAATGAAGAAAACTAAAGATACAAGGGAAAGATTAGTCCAAAGGACTAATGGACCCACATCTACCACAGTCTCCACCAGACTGAGTCCAGTGCAACTAGATGGTGCCCGGCTACCACTTGAGACAGATAGGGTTAACTGTGCTGGTGGAAAAAAAGAGCTTTTAAAAAGATGACCATCTAGAAGTTGGGTAAACAGGAACCCACCCTGTCAACATGAGGTAAGATTGGGGCAGCCAATTACTATCTCCTTCTTAGTGTCTTTCTAGTCCCCTCCTCCTTTGCAGGCTCCTTATGCGCAGAGGAACAGAGTGTGACTGCTGTTTGACCTTCCTTAGCCCTCCGAAGATGGCGATATAGTGCCGAAGATCAAGTGCACTTGCACTATATCCCATAATAAGTGATGCCAAGGGCTGCTGAGAGGACTCCATCTTGAATATCAGTGGGTTCCATCTTAGATTCTAGATGCACAAGCAACCTAATTAACGTACACTGCCATTCTGAGAAGTACCCTCCCCCTTGAGAGAAGCTCACTGAATATTCATTACTCTGTTGTCTCCACTGAACCCATATAAGACCTAGCCTTGCTTCCCTTTTCTATTCAGTCTTTTGGAGAGGTTTAGATCTCCCATGACTCCTTTTGTTTGACTTAAGCAAAATAAAGCTTGCTGAAGATAAAGTTTGTCCTTCGTGTGTATTCTTACTCAGAAAGGACAAGGACCCTTTGTGTCAGATTGACAATTGGTAACACACTGACTGCTCTGCCAAACCAAAAAAACCAAATCCGTTGCCGCTGAGTCGATCCCGACTCATAGCGATCCTATAGGACAGGGTAGAACTGCCCCATACGGTTTCCAAGGAGTGCCTGGTGGATTTGAACTGCCGACATTTTGGTTAGCAGCAGTAGCTCTTAACCACTATACCACCAGGGTTTTCTGACTGCTCTGACAGGGATCACAATAGAGAATCATGGACAGAGCTGCAGAAAAATGTAAAACAAAATTCTAACTCAAAAAGAAAAACCAGACTTACTGACCTAACAGGGACTAGAGAAACCCTGAGAGTATAGCCCCTGGACACCCTTTCAGCTCAATAATGAGGTCACTCCTGAGGTTCGCCTTTCAGCCAAAGACTGAATAGGCCCTTGAAATAAAACCAGACTAAAGGAGCCCGTCAGCCCTGGGGCAGGGACTGGAAGGCAGGAGGGAACACTAAAGCTGGTAATAGGGAACCCAGGGTTGAGAAGGGAGAGTGCTGGTGTGTTGTGGGGTTGTTAACTGATGTCATAGAACAATGTGTGTACTGTTTGATGAGAAACTAGTTTGTTCTGTAAACCTTCATCTAAAGTACAATTAAAAACAAAAAGCAAGTTGCCTCGGAAGTTTATTCCTACTCATGGTGACCCCATGTGGTCAGAGTAGAACTGTGCTTCATAGGGTTTTCAATGGCTGATTTTTCAAAAGTAGATGGCCAGGCCTTTCTTCAAGGCACCTCAGGATGGACACGAACCTCTAATAGCCGAGTGTGTTAACCGCTTTTGCACAAACACACCCTAGTAAATCCTAATGAGACCCCAATGGAATGAAATTCTGAGTGTCTGTTGTCAGGCAGATAAACTTAAGGTGCATAGAGCTGAGTCAAGGCTAGGACTGCAGAGTGAGCAGAATGGTAAAGTCTGGACCAGAATTTTCTGATCTCTCAAGGACCGGCCCAATCCCCCTTCTCTCTGAGCAGGGGTGCGTTCTCTGCCGGAGAGCTGGAGCAGGCCGTGCTCATTTCTAATGCAAGCCTTTGCAAGACCTGCCTGGTGTAGGGGAAAGCCTTGGGAGCGCTCTGCTCTCAAACCCTGCTCCTCCCTCAGGGCCAAGACCCAAGCCTATCTCGCCCTGGAGGCCTCTCCTGCCTTCTCCAGCCCAGAGAGACACTGCATTCCCACAACCCTGCCTGGCTTGAGCATGTTCCTGTGGCATCATGAGACTGAGGCAGAACCCCCACAGTGCTGTATTCTTTACCACGGCTTAAGGCCCAAGGCACATATTTCCTTCTATTCCCAGCCACCCCTCTCCCCCATCCACATAAGTCTTCTCTGTAAAATGCTGCTAAAACCTACCCCTGGGGACAAGGGCCTATCTACAGAAATTGCAGAAATGGAAATAGCGCCTGTGGCAATTAGTTTTGAATTGCTGGATGATCTCTCACAGTTGGTGGTGGAAACTGTGATGGCCAATAGGAACTGCTCATTAGCACCCAGGGCGCACCCTATCTGGGGTACCTTAGTTACGTCTCTGCCCCTGGAGTTGTTAGGCTCCACTGAGGCAGCACGAGTACACCGCCAGCAGGGTGTTTGGAGGCCAGTTGCACAGGGTACTTAATGGTTCCTGTTCCTTCTTCCTTTTCCTTCCTTCCTTCCTGGAGGGGTCCTGCCACTGACCGCAGAGAGTGTGGGCAGAGCTCAGGTGCTGGGCAAGGCTCTTGGTCTTTGGATGCTCCTGTTACAGATTGAATTGTGTCTTCCAAAAATGTGTGTCAACTTGGCTAGGCCATGATTCTCAGTATTGTGTGATTTTGTTATCTGTGTGATAACCATTTTGTTAGCTGATGTGATTTTCTTATGTGTTGTAAATCCTACTTCTATGATGTTAATGGGGTGAGATTATCAGCAGCTATGCTAATGAGGCAGGACCCAAGATTAGGTTGTGTTTTAAGTCAATCTCTGAGATATAAAAGAGAGAAGTGAGCAGAGAGACAGGGGGACCTCATACCACCAAGAAAGCAGTGCCAGGAACAGAGCGGATCCTTTGGACCTGAGGTTCCTGCACCGAGATGTTCCCAGACCAAGGGTACACTGAAGACAAGGACTTTCCTCCAGAGCTGACAGAGAGAGAAAGCCTTTCCCTGGAGCTGGCGCCCTGAATATGGATTTCTAGTCTCCTAGACTGTGAGAGAATAAACGTCTCTTTGTTAAAACCATCCACTTGTGATATTTCTGTTACAGCAGCACTAGCTGACTAAGACACCCCTACTCCCCTCCCTATCCCTCATCTCCTGAATTCTGAGCCTCGCTTACTCACTGACTGCTGCAGCCATCATAGATACATGCTGTAAGAGCCAGCTGTCGCTGCTGCCACCACCACCTACCTCGGAAGACAGGAGCCACAAGTGTGACAAAGTGCTCTTTGTAAAAGAAGAAATGGGGGCCGGGGGTGCTGTGGGGAAGGTGTACAGAAAGGAGCCCAGTTCAACCTCCCTCCCTTCCCTCACCCCCACTTTTAAGCTTGGAAAGTCTAAAAGACACGTTGTTGTGCGTCAATTTGACTCATAGCGACCCTATAGGACAGAGCAGAACTGCCCCATAGGGTTTCCAAGGCTGTGATCTTTATGGAAGCAGACTGCCATATCTTTCTCCCAAGGAGTGGCTGGTTGGTTCGGTTAGCAGCCTATCCCTCACTGTACCACCAGGGCTCCTTTGTAGAAGTCTAGGGGCTTATATAAATTAGGTCTGGGCACAGACCTTGGAGATTATTTATTCCTGTGGCCTCCGAATACTTCAAACTAATTTTCAGTTATGTGGGTGATACGTCTACATGTTTTCCATGTAAAACCGTTAGCTCCTCCCCACCCTCCTCTGAGTGTGTCTACAGGCTTTTCCTACACATGAAGACCTAGTCCAGTCTTTCATGTCTACATGGGGAAATGGAGGCCCATGGAGTGGGTGTAGCTGCATCGAGGTATCCTGGACACAAGTGGAGCTGGGACTAGAACCCTGGTCTCTGAATTCCCAACCCACAGCTCTCCACCACTCTCCCCACTGATGCACTAACTGCAAAATGCGGCTTTCTGCTCTGCCTCTGAGGTGTAAAGAGGAAAAGATGGGGTGGAATAGCTGGGACTTAGGTGAAGAGGACCTTGGGCTGACCCAGGAGCTCTGAAAACTTACACCTGAATCTAACTGCGTAAGAATTGGTTCTTGGAACAAGGTGAGTAGTTACAGATCCAGACTTCTGTCAGAAGAAATAACATATTATTCCTGGCTCTTGTTCTTAAGAAGTACCAAGAACAAGTGGGCCTTGGGAGGCCCAGAGGAATGATGTGAGTCCTTGAAGAACATCTTGTGCATCCTAGCCCGGCATCTTCAGCCAAACCAGACTTGACTTGCCTGCTCTTCTTTCCGCTTCCTTTCCTTCCATTAACCCTATGTGTTTTATACCCACAGGGATCACAGCACAAGTGGCAAGATCTTACTTTAGGGCAGCAGTCCCAGCTTGTTCCTAGAACTCTGATTCCACAAGGGAAGTGGTGGAGATTTTGTCCATTTGGCGATTTGGTGCACATTGACACATCGCAGGCTCCACATTGGCCAAATACGTCCTAGGCAGCTGATAAGAGGTCAACGTATTTCCTTACCCCGACTCTCAGTTTTCTTATTTGGAAAAGCCAGGGAAAGGAAATATGTCACCTCTCTCCAGGCTCTGAGTTCCTCTGAACTTGTTCCTTAAATCCTGGTGATGTAGAGGGGCTGTACCATGGCGGCATAATATAGTGGGGAAAATTCTTGGACAGAATCTGGCCCTTGGTTTTAGTACCAAGCTTTTGATAGTTCTTCTCCTTACTTCTCCACCTGGTGAACTCCTATTCAACTGTCTAGGGCCAACACAAATGTCCCCTTCCCCAGCTAATCTTCCCCCAGGAGAGCTAATTTGGTTCTCTCCTCTAGCTCCCATTGCGCTTCACTCTTACTCTAACAGGACATGCTTGCGTTGAAGGCAAACTTATTGAGAATTTAACGTACCAGAAAAATTTATTGAGAAATTGATTTACATCATTTCTTGTTATAGTTGACTTACCAGGAAGAAACAAAAGTTATTACGGGACCCACTCTTTAAAGTTTAGCCTGATTTTCTTCCTACATCCAGTAATAATTCTCTGTCCCCCTAAGGAGCAATAAATAATTCTTCCTGTTTCTGGGTCTGACAGAGTAAGTCGAGTGTGCCAGGAGGGAGGCCTGGCATGAAAATGAACTGTCCTGAAGACAACCTCTAAACAGGACTTATGTTTAAAAACAAGTGGAGGCAGTTAAGCCAAATTAACTAAGACTGGGACTTGTGCCCCAAGGTAGAAGGGACCCAGGTTGGTGTGGGCATGCTGTCTCCCAGGTGAGAGGCCCAAGCCCCCTGCATGCAGCTGGGAAGGTGAGGCCTGCATCTTGTGGTCACCAAGAGCAACAGCTGCCATGGCGACAAGAGGCTGCAAGACCCCCTTTCCAGACTGCTTAGTCCCTTGGGGACCTTTTGCAACCCAGAGGAGAGGAGAAAGCTAGGATCTGAGAACTCAGGACTTCTTGCTTAAGGCGGGTCCAGATAGGATGATTTATTATCATTATTTTTAATGAAAGTAAGTCATGCACATAGTGGAAACTGAAACAGCACAAGGGAGAACACAAGGAAGAGAGCCACTGCCCTCCTCCTCAGTCCCTGGTCTCACGTTCCAGAGAGCACCACTAGCAGTTTTTGATGGTGTTCGTACACACGGCATCCATGATTACAAATCTGCCTAAACACCAGCACGCGTGCACAGACGCATGCGCACATGTGGGAATATGCTGTTCCAGGCTTTGCCTTTCACCATCCACTTTGAAGATCGTTCTACGTCAGCTCACTCAGTGCCTCCTCATCGTTTTTAATGGCTGGAAGTATCCCATTTCTGACCCCCTTTTGTTGGATGTAACTTGGTGTAGATGCCCTCAGGAATATTAACTAGCTCCAACTATCATGGCAAATTTTATTCCTATATTTATATGTTGTTGTTGTTAGTTGCTGTCGAGTCAATTCATAGCAATCCTATGTACAACACAATGAAAACTGCATGGTTCTGCACCATGCTCACAGTCATTGTCATGTCTGAGCCCATCGTTGCAGCCACTGTGTCAATCCATGTCATTGAGGGTCTTCCTCTGTTTTACTGACCTCTGTTTTACCAAGCATGATGTCCTTCTCCAGGGACTGGTCCCTCCTGAGAACATGCCCAAAGTATGTGAAACAAAGTCTCGCCATCCTTGCTTCTAATGAGCATTCCGGCTATGCTTCCTCCAAGACAGATTTGTTTGTTCTTCTGACAGTCTGTGGTATATTTGATACTCTTCGCCAACACCACAATTCAAAGGCACCAATTCTTCTTCGGTCTTCCTTATTCATTGCCCAGCTTTCACATGCATATAAGGTCACTAAAAATATTATGGCTTGGGTCAGGGACATCTTAGTCCTTAAAGTGACATCTTTGCTTTTTAACACTTTAAAGAGATCTCTTACAGCAGATTTATTTGTATATAATATTGTATATATATTTATTTGTATATAATATTTTCTATATAGCTGCATCTTTCTTCCTTCTAGGGTGTGACAACCCTATGGATCACAATGGTTGAAGCCAGCTAACAACAACAACAACATACACACACTCATACACGCAAATGAGTACATGTAAACACTGGTGAAATCTGAACGTCTGTGGGTTTGTACCAATGTCAAGTATACCAATTTCTAGTTTTGATATTACACCATAGTTATATAAGATGCCACCATTGGGGGAAACTGAATGAAGGGTACACAGGACCTCTCTGTACTATATTTGCAACTTCCCGTGAATCAAAATAAAAAGTTAAAACAACTACAACAGTAACAACAAGAACAAGGCTGGAGCCTCGTCCTTCCAAGTATTCCCAGACTTGAGCACTAGCCTGGCACAGAGAGGTGCTCAATAATATAGGAGAGAAAAATGAAGAGTTGCTCTTTTCTGGGCCTCAGTTCCCCCTCCACAATGCAACCACTGGACTATATGACCTCCAGGGCCTTTGCTGCTCCCACGTTCTGTTCTCTTCGGGCAGTGTACACAGCTCCTAACTGTGAAGCCGAAATCAGAGACTTCCCTCTGAGCACTGAGCTCACTACCTGTCTCCCTCCCCTCCTTCTCACCCAATGGGCCCCACAGCTGATACCCTGTAAATTCTCAGGGGAATATCATAATAAAAAAAAAATCATAATAGCGTGACAAAATAAGTAGCCAAATTAAAGTGGAAGATGTAGCGCTGTTCTGAAAAATAAATTTTCCAAATGCCTCTGATGTAAGCCGCAGAAGAGTTGGTCGGAGGTATTTCAAGCTAAGTTTGGTTTAGTCTGTAGGTGAAAGCACCCAGCTAAATGATATAATCTTGGAACGGTGAAATCTGAGATCTCTAGGTTCCCAGGCCAGAGTCTTTCCACCCAATGAGGCTGGCTTTCTAGTGTCTGTTTCTACAAAGCCCTGGACTTCCTAGGATTTAAAAGAGATGCTTGCTTTTAGCAGACAACATTGGCACTCCATCCAGATTCTTCTTCGTCTCTGTACTCCCACTCCACCCCTCAACTGTCAGCAGCATCACTTCTTCTGAGAAAAACTGCCCTAGGCCAATGGAGTGGCTTTACTCTAAAGCAAAGGATGTTGAGAGTGCCCGGGAGTGTCCATCCTCCCCTCCCTCCCTCTTCCATAGCCAGTGAATGTGGGGGTGGGGGCATGAAAGCCAGTGCTCCTGCCTCCATCTGGGGCCTCTGTGGTACAGTTCACACTCCTAATCCCCTGGTGGGATCTGGCTGCAGCCACCCTCAGGAGACTTCTGCCTGTGGTTGCACCCTTCTTGGCTTCTTTCCCTTCCCTGTCCTGCTTCCCAACCTCTTACCAGTGTCCCCTGGGACCTAAATAAATGGCTTGCGCACACATTTATGTCTCAGCATCTGTTGTGGATTGAATTGTGTCCCCCCAAAATGTGTGTCAACTTCTCTAGGCCATGATTCCCAGTATCGTGTGGTTGTCCACCATTTTGTGTGATCTGATGTGATTACCCTATCTGTTGTAAGCCCTAACCGCTATGATGTTAATGAGGCAGAGCTAGAAGCAGTTGTGTTAATGATCCAGGACTCAACCTACAGGATTTGACTGTTTTTTGAGTCTATCTCTTGAGGTATGAAAGAGAGAAGCTAACAGAGAAACAGAGGGACCTCAAACCATCATGAAAGCAGCTCCAGAAGCGGAGCGTATCCATTGGACCCATGGTCCCTGTACTTAGAAGCTCCTAAACCAGGGAAAGATTGATGACAAGGACCTTTCCCCAGAACTGACAGAGAAAGACTTTCCCTGGGGCTGGTGACCTGAATTTGGATATCTAGCCTCCTAGACAGTAAGAGGATAAGCTTCTGTTTGTGAAAGCTACCCGCTTGTGGTATTTCTGTTATAGCAGCACCAGATAACTAAGACAGTATCTCTTTGTGGGAGCTCTATCTAAGCAAACAAGTTCTAGCCACTAAGATGTGCCTCAGTGCCATTCCTAAAATTCGGGGTGAGTGTCCTCATGGAGGGCTCCCCTTCCCAGATTGGGGCTTAGTAAGGGCCCCCCTCAGGAGGCAGTCGGAGAACATGGTTAGAGGACAAGCCGAAACTGGGACTGGCTGGAAGAGGATGAAGAAATGGTGACTCTACCAAAACCTAATATCGGCTACAAATTTAACTCCCTCCTGACAAACCAGCACCCAGCAGGAGATGAAGCACAGCAAGAGCTGGGGGGAGTTGTGGCTTGCATCTCCTGGCCATCCTGGCCTCCGCAGAGCACAAAGCTGCCCTGTCTACATTTGCTATCCCCTACCCTTCCCATTTTACTCTCTTCCATTTCCCTGCCTGTCTTCTCAGCCCCAGGCACCAGGGCTCTCTCCCACACTATATTTTTTAAAGTGTGCCTTTGAGGTATAGTTGACATACAATAAACTACAAATATGTGCTGTTTGTACATGTGTTGACATATGTACATGCTGGTGAAACCAGCACCCCAAGCAAGATTGTGACCATAAAGCTCCATAGACACATCCAAACTCCCTGAGGGACCAAATTACTGGGCTGAGAGCTCTGGGGACCATGGTCGTGGGGAACATCTAGCTCCATTGGCATAACATAGCTTATAAAGAATATGTTCTGCATTCTATTTTGGCGAGTAGCATCTGAGGTCTTAAAAGGCTGTGAGCGGTCATCGAGGATATTCCACTGGTCTCACTCCTTCGGGAGCAAGGGAGAATGCAGAAAACTGAAGACAGAAGGCAAAGATTAGTCCCAAGGGCTAATGGACCACAACTACCCATGGCATCTACCAGACTGAGTCCAGCACAACTAGATGGTGCCGGGCTACTACCACCTACTGCTCTGACAGGGATCACAATAGAGGGAGAGTCCCAGACAGAGCTGGAGGAAAATGTAGAACAAAATTCTAACTCACAAAAAAAGACCAGACTTACTGGCATGACAGAGAATGGAGAAACCCCAAGAGTATGGTCCCCCAGACAACCTTTTAGCTCAGTAATGAAGTCACTCCTGAGATTCACCCTTCAGCCAAAAATTAGACAGGCCCATAAAACAAAACGAGACTAAAGGGGAACATCAGTCCAGGGACAAGGACTAGAAGGCAGGAGGGGACAGGAAAGCTGGTAATGGGGAACCTAAGTTGATAAGGGGAGAGCGTTGATATGTCATGGGGTTGGCAACCAATGTCACAAAACAAAATGTGTATTAATTGTTTAATGAAAAACTTGTTTTCTCTGTAAACTTTCATCTAAAGCACACACACAAAAAAGATTGTGACCATAGCCATCACCCCAAAAGTTTGCCCATTGACTTTGAGTCTTGAGACTGTGTCAGGAAGACGCAGAGTCATGGGAGTGGCAACGATGAGAGTCCTGGGGACAGGGTGCCGGGCGTCCTGACGGCTCTGTTCCTGCAGAGCCACTGCTGAGTTCTAGCTACCAGCTTCCCTTGATGTGTGGAGCTTTCTCATCCTGGCTTTCAACTGCTCCATCAATTCTGTGAACACCCAGATAATCTTCTGATAACTGTTGATTAAGGGAGTTGGAAACAGGTCTCTGGATAGAAGGTTCTAGGAAGAAGACATTCCAGGGCCCTTTAAACCCAACAAGACAGGATCTTCCAGGGGCATGGCTCTGCTGAGGTCCCCCTCCCACACTGTCTGCCTTACTTCAGGGTCCGGCTCCTCCATGGGACCCTACAGCTCCCAACAGGGGCTACTTAGGACCAGGATAGGACCAGAGACCTGCTCAGCCTGACCACTTCTCTCACACAAGAACTCTGGGCCCTGGGGCTCCCACCACACTTGGACCCCAAAGAGCCCACCTCTGCCTGCTGGTGTAATAACCAGGCAACTACTTAACGTTAACCGAGGCACAGCGGAGTGGGGCTAAGCGTGTGGGCTCTCAGGTTGGTTTGTCTGAGTTCTGAATCCCAGCCCTGCCACTTTTAGTCGTATGTCCTTAGGCCTTCGTGCCCTCATCTGTAAAATGAAGATACCAATACCACCCACCTGGCTGACTGTCTGGAGGATTCCATGAGATGATCCACTCAGAGTGCGTGTGAGCACTTCAACAGCCAGCCCTGTGCCATGTGTATGCCTGACAACAGCCCCGGGGTATTGTTATGATCACATCCTTTCCGCAAATGAAGAAACCGAGGTTCAGAGAGACCAAGCAGTTTACCCAGGGCCACAACTCCAGCATGTGGAAGAGGCGAGATTTGAACCTGACTCCCAAACCTATGCTCCTGAACCCTGTACTGGCCCATGCAGGCCTGGGAGGGCTCTCACAGGGCCCAGTTTGGTCAACAGAGAAGCTTGGCCTTGGCCTTGGCTTCCTATCAGGCCTCTGTTTAAAATGGCTTCAAGCACTTTCACCTGAAGTGGCCTCCCCGTAATATCCCATACACACCCGTCTCTGCCTCAGTCCACTCCCCTCAGGAGAGATGTGGCAATCACTTAGTCACCAAAGGGCGAGGCTAGCAGATCTGTGAGCTGGGGGAGGCTGTGAGGACTGGAAGCCGTTTAACCAGGAGCCCCTACTATCGTGTGTGGATCTGCTACACCAGCAGGGACTGTGGTCTAGCGGCCAAGCAGCAAGGCCAAGAAGCCTAGGGGGCATGCAGGAGGGAAGGACAGGGGTGGCTGTGTGTGTGTGTGTGTGTGTGTGTGTGTGTAGGTGTGTAGGTGTGTATGCACCTTGAGGGCTGGGGAGTGGGCAGTCAAGGACCTAGAGCGTGAAGGAGTTGAAGAGTCGAGGGCATATTCCTAAATCCTTCTCCCCAGACATGGACATCATTTCATGATGGCCTGTCACATTGCTTCCTGGGGTTTCTCTTATGTTGCTGGAGCCTTGGCACCTTAGCAAAAAACAAAAATGGCTGTTTCTTCCCATTCTCTCTGTGTTTGAGACTTGCTTCCCCTGTGGTCAGACAGGCTGCTGAGGGCCAGGATGGGCCTGCCTGAGTTGGTGTCTTGCCACTACTCACCTGGGACAGGTCCAGAGCACTTGAGTTAGGCAAAACCACTGCTTACACCCTCCTCAATCGGTCAGAAGAATTGGGAGGGCCCTCAATGTCAAAAAGGAAGTGGAAGGACTTTCTTGCAGACACTTGAGGCTGAGCTTCTTCTGACATAGGGTGACCAACTCGTCCTGGTTTTCCCAGGACTTTCTCAGGTTTAGCACTGGAAATTCTTGTCCCAGGAAACCCCACAGTCCTGGGCAAACAGGGCAAACAGAGAACATTGATTCCCTACCCAACCACAAACACAGGGACTGGTGGTCCGTGTTCCTCCAGCTCCTTTCCAGGGCTCCTTCCAGTGAATGGGCCGGGAGCTGACCCTCTGCGGGACCTGCGGTGACCCTACTGAACTGTTTCCTGGCCACACAGACTCTAGCAGCTTCCTGAGTGTTAGCTCTCGGCACCAGCAGCGAGTTTGATTTCTCAGCTGTTGAGTGACGTCACCAACTAGCTGGGTGTCCCGAGGCTCACCAAGGGACTGGAAAAGTATGTTTATGGAATGAAATGAGATCAGGAAGGAAATCACATTGAATGGGGCTCTTTTGAAGGGTGAGGTCTTGGCCCAAGTTTGGCGATGTGACAGGATGCTCTGGAGGTGAGCAGCCAGCATGTTTTTAATAGATGAAGACAGGAGTAGACCCCACCCCCAGACAGCTGGTAAAATAATCAGACAGCCTGCATACTCAAGCGATGGCCTCTGCCCAGGACTGGTGAATAAAACTTGTCAGATAATACGGGGCAGCACTAGGGGCAGATGCAAAATGCCAGAAAAAATCCAATCTACGCAGAAAAATTAAAAGCTCAGCTAAGAATTTGCAAGGGATGAAGATAAGGAAAGTGTGTCTGGGAGAGATTCAGATGTGAGTTAAGAAAGCATAGCCCACTTTAGGTGAATGAGAAGAGGAGCAGAAAGAGAGAATCTAAGGAAGATAAGGTCTAGAGTCCTGGAATAAGGGAGTCTCCACTGGGACTCATTTACTGAGGACCAAAATGCCTCCCTGGCCAAGGTCTTGCACGGGTACAGAGCTTTCCAGTTGACAAAAGCCTTCATGAGCATGAGGCCATTTGGTCTGATCCTCACAGCCACTTGTGATGTAAGAAGGGCATGATCATTCCCATTTTATAGGTGAGGTGACTGGCTGCCAGAGAAATACCACCACACCAGGGGTAAAGAAGTCTGCGTGAGAACTCAAATGTAGACAGGAAAGGTCACCATTCATGGACTCCCAGGAGCCTTGGACATCATCACGTCAAGCCCCCCATCTTATATTATGCTGTGAAAGTGACTTGTCCACGTTACCCAAGATTTCCATTGTCATCTGCAAAAGTTTCCACAAATCTGTCCTACCCTGCCCCTTATCCCTAAAGTAAAAACGTAATCACTGAAGTATGTGCTGCTGAGATTCATGGGAGAACCTGGGAATGGTGTGAACAAAATGAAGAGCAAGAGGCTCCTGCAGCTTACAAATCATGGGGACCCTGAAGCCTAGCAGATGATGCACTTTTGGCTTTCATGTCAACAGATTTATGCAATCTCCTGGACACCTGCCACGAGCCAGGCCCTGGAGAGACCAGAAAAGGCTAGGACACACGTATGTAGCTGCAAGAACCTTCTAATTCAGAGGAGTTGCTGTTAGGTGCTGTCGAGTTGGTTCTGACTCATGTCGACCCTATGCACAACAGAACGAAACACTGCCCGGTCCTGCGCCGTCCTTACAATCATTGTTATGCTTGAACTCATTGTTGCAGCCACTGTGTCAATCCACCTCATTGAGGGTCTCCCTCTTTTCCGCTGACCCTGTACTCTGCCAAGCATGATGTCCTTCTCCAGGGACTGATCCCTCCTGACAACATGTCCAAAGTATGTGAGGCACAGTTTCACCATCCTTGCTTCTAAGGAGCATTCTGGCCATACTTCTTCCAAGACAGATTTGTTCTTTCTTCTGGCAGTCCATGGTATATTCAATATGCTTTGCCAACACCACAATTCAAAGGCGTCAACTCTTCTTTGGTCTTCCTGATTCATTGTCCAGCATATGATGTGATTGAAAATGCCATGGCTTGGGTTAGGCGCACCTTAGTCTTCAGGGTGACATCTTTGCTCTTCAACACTTTGAAGAGGTCCTTTGCAGCAGATTTGCCCAATGCCATGTGTCTTTTGATTTCTTGACTGCTGCTTCCATGGATGTTGATTGTGGATCCAAGTACAATGAAATCCTTCACAACTTCAATCTTTTCTCCGTTTATCATGATGTTGCTCATTGGTCCAGTTGTGAGGATTTTTGTTTTTTTTATGTTGAGGTGTAATCCATACTGAAGGCTGTGGTCTTTGATCTTCATTAGTAAGTGCTTCAAGTCCTCTTCACTTTCAGCATGCAAGGTTGTGTCATCTGCATAACGCAGGTTTTTAATGAGTCTTCCTCCAGTCCTGATGCCCATTCTTCTTCATATAGTCCAGCTTCTCGGATTATTTGTTCAGCATACAGATTAAATAGGTATGGTGAAAGAATACAACCCTGCTGCACACCTTTCCTGACTTTAAACCAATCAGTATCCCCTTGTTCTGTCCAAACAACTGCCTCTTGATCTATGTAAAGATTCCTCATAAGCACAATTAAGTGTTCTGGAATTCCCGTTCTTCGCAGTGTTATCCATAGTTTGTTATGATCCACACAGTCGAATCCCTTTGCATAGTCAATAAAACACAGGTAAACATCCTTCTGGTATTCTCTGCTTTCAGCCAGGATCCATCTGACATCAGCAATGATATCCCTGGTTCCATGTCCTCTTCTGAAACCGGCCTGAATTTCTGGCAGTTCCCTGCCGATATACTGCTGCAGCCGCTTTTGAATGATCTCAGCAAAATTTTGCTTGCGTATGATATTAATGATATTGTTCTATAATTTCCACATTCGGTTGGATCACCTTTCTTGGGAATAGGCATAAATATGGATCTCTTCCAGTCAGTTGGCCAGGACGCTGTCTTCCATATTCCTTGGCATAGACAAGTGAGCACCTCCAGTGCTGCACCTGTTCGTTGAAACATCTCAATTGATATTCCATCAATTCCTGGAGCCTTGTTTTTCGCCAATGCCTTCAGAGCAGCTTGGACTTCTCCCTTCGGTACCATCGGTTCCTGATCATATGCCACCTCTTGAAATGGTTGAATATCGACTAATTCTTTTTGGTATAATGACTCTGTGTATTCCTTTCATCTTCTTTTGATGCTTCCTGCATCGTTTAATATTTTCGCCATGGAATCCTTCACTATTGCAACTCGAGGCTTGAATTTTTTCTTCATTTCTTTCAGGTTGAGAAACGCCAAGTGTGTTCTTCCCTTTTGGTTTTCCATCTCTAGCCCTTTGCACGTGTCATTATAATACTTTACCTTGTTTTCTTGAGAAGGCCCTTTGAAATTTTCTGTTCAGTTCTTTTACTTCATCAATTCTTCCTTTTGCTTTAGCTGCTCTATGCTCAAGAGCAAGTTTCAGAGTCTCCTCTGACATCCGTCTTGGTCTTTTCTTTCTTTCCTGTCTTTTCAGTGACCTCTTGATTTCTTCATGGATGATGTCCTTGATGTCATTCCACAACTCGTCTGGTCTTTGGTCACTAGTGTTCAATGTGTCAAATCTATTCTTGAGATGGCCTCTAAATTCAGGTGGGATATACTCAAGGTCATATTTTGGCTCTCGTGGACTTGCTTTGATTTTCTTCAGCTTCAGCTTGAACTTGCATATGAGCAATTGATGGTCTGTTCCACAGTCTGCCCCTGGCCTTGTTCTGACTGACGATATTGAGCTTTTCCATTGTCTCTTTCCACAGATGTAGTCAATTTGATTTCTGTGTGTTCCATCTGGCGAGGTCCATGTGTATAGTCGCCATTTATGTTGGTGAAAGAAGGTATTTGCAATGAAGAAGTCGTTGGTCTTGAAAAATTCCATCATTTGATCTCTGGCATTGTTTCTATCACCAAGGCCATATTTTCCAACTACTGATCCTTCTACTTTGTTTCCAACTTTCGCATTCCAATCACCAATAATTATCAATGCATCTTGATTGCATGTTTGATCAATTTCAGACTGCAGCAGCTGATAAATACCTTGTATTTCTTCATCTTTGGCCCTAGTGGTTGGTGCATAAATTTGAATAATAGTCGTATTAACTGGTCTTTCTTGTAGGCGTATGGATATTATCCTATCACTGACAGCGTTGTAGTTCAGGATAGATCTTGAAACACTCTGTCAGTTTGTCATACTGTGGGGGCTTGTGTGTCGCTGTGATGCTGGAAGCTATGCCACCAGTATTCAGATACCAGCAGGGTCACCCATGGAAGACAGGTTTCAGTTGAGCTTCCAGGCTAAGACAGACTAGGAAGAAGGACCTGGCAGTCTACTTCTGAAAAGCAGTAGCCAGTGAAAACCTTATGAATAGCAGCGGAACATTGTCTGATTTAGTGCTGGAATATGAGCCCCCCAGGTTGGAAGGCACTCAAAAGAGGACTGTGGAAGAGCTGCCTCCTCAAAGTAGAGTAGACCTTAATGACGTGGAGGGAGTAAAGCTTTTGGGACCTTCATTTGCTGATGTGGCACGACTCAAAATGAGAAGAAACAGCTGCAAACATCCATTAATAATCGGAACCTGGAATGTACGAAGTATGAATCTAGGAAAATCGAAAATCATCAGAAATGAAATGGAACGCATAAACATCGATATCCTAGGCATTAGTGAGCTGAAATGGACTGGTGTTGGCCATTTTGAATTGGACAATCATATAGTCTACTATGCTGGGAATGACAACTCAAAGAGGAATGGTGTTGCATTCATCGTCAAAAATCCAGAGAGGAGGCAGACACAAAAGAGTCAAAGAATAACAGTACTGGCTAATGTTCAGTGGGTGTTTACTGAGCCAGACACTGTGTGAGCACTTTACTCATTTAATTCTCATCACGATCTGAGGAGATGGGTACTTCAAGCAAATGAAACAATGCATGTGAAGCTCTGGGCTTTGGCAGCAGTAAGCAGTGGATAAATGCCAGCTATAATTAAAAATATTACCCCCAGTTTAACGAAGAAAGAATTGAGGGTTAAAGGGGTTAAGTGATGTGCCCAGGGTCCCACACTTCATACTGTCTGATTCCAAAGTCCTTTAATCTTGACCACCGATCTCAGTGTCTCTTAAACTTGGGTGCTTGTTAAAAACACAGCTTTTCTTGTGCACCAATGTTCACTGCAGCATTATTCATAGTAGCCAAAGGGGAAAACAACCCAAGAGTCCATCAGCAGATGAATGGATAAACAAAATGTGGTGTAAAAAAAAAAAAATACAATGAAATATTAATAAAGACAAAGGACGTTCTCACGCATGCTATGACATGGATTAACCTTGAAAACGTTATGCCAGATGAAGTAAGCCAGACACAAAAGGACAGTTATTGTATGATCCCACTTATATGAAATATCTAGAGCAGACAAATACGTGGAGACCAGAGCAGGTGAGTGCTTACCAGGGACTGGAGCGGGAGGGGAATGGGGAGTTTTTGGTTGATGGGTACAGAGTTTCTGTTTGGGGTGATGAAAAAGTTTTGGAAATAAACACTGGTGAAAGTTACATAACATTGTGAATGTAATTCATGCCACTGAATTGTACACTTAAAAATGGTTAAAATGGCATATTTTATGTTATGTATATCTTACCTCATTAAAAAAAAAAAAAAAAAACAGCTTCTTGGGCTCTCCTGATGGAGATTTTCACTTTATTAGTTTGTTGGGGGACTTCCTGTCGTGACAGGAAGGCAGTTTAGCTGATGTTTAAGAGCATGGGCTTTGGAGTTAAGCAAAATTCAACTCTGCTCCTTAATAGCCTTATGATCTTGATTAATCTCACCAAGATTCAGTTTCTTGATCTGCAAAATGGGGTAATAAAGTTACCCATTATGCTAATGCATACTAAAGACAGTATAAGAAAATGATTGAGAGAGTAAACTCCAGAGTCATACTGACCAAGTTCAAATCCTGGCTCCACATTTACCAGCTCTGTGACCTTGAGGAGCTTGCTTAACCTCTCTGTGCCTCTTTCTTCATCTATAAAACCAGATAGAAGCTAGCATGTATCTCAAAGGGTTGTTGGTAGATTTTAAAGGTTTTTGTACTTGTAAAGCTTAGAATAGTGCCTGATGTAGTACAGTTTGGCTCCTTTGTGGTTATCTTCTAATTTACTCCTATTTTTTCTAAATTTAAACCTAACTTTTATTTCTTTGTATCGCTGTATCTTCCTCTCCATATGGAAGATCTATGACTACATTTCTTAGTCCCTCTTTATTGTTTTAATGTAGTCTTCTTTTACATAATAACATCACTGTTACCCTGTTTTGAGCGTTTTTTTTAATGTGCCTTTTTTTTTTTTTAATTTCCTTCTCTGGGTTGACTTCTGGTTGCTCTGCCCAGTGTTCTAGTCTTGGGTTGGTACCTGATATTATCGATTTTCTAACCAACGAACTCCCTTTAGTATTTCTTGTAGTTTTGGTTTGGTTTTTATGAATTCCCTAAACTTCTGTTTATCTGGAAATGTCCTAATTTCACCTTCATATTTAAGAGACAGTTTTCATGGATATATGATTCTTGGCAGGCAATTTTTTTCCTTCAGTTTTTTAAATAAGTCATCCCATTGCCTTCTTGCCTGCATGGTTTCTGCCGAGTAGTCTGAGCTTATTCTTACTGGCTCTTCTTTGTAGATGACTTTTCGTTTATCCCTAGCTGCTCTTAAAATCCTCTTTATCTTTGGTTTTGGCAAGTTTGATTATAATATGTCTTGGTGACTTCCTTTTAACATCTACCTTATGTGGAGTTCAATGAGTATCTTGGATAGATACCTTCTCATCTTTCATGGTATCGGGGAAGTTTTCTGCCAACAAATCTTCAACAATTCCCTCTGTGTTTTCTGTTATCCCTCCCTGTTCTGGTACTCCAATCACCGTAGGTTATTTCTCTTGATAGAGTCCCACATGATTCTTAAGGTTTCTTCATTTTTTTTAATTCTTTTATCTGATTTTTCTTCAAATATATTAGTGCCAAGTGATTTATCTTCAAGTTCAGAAATTCTGCCTTCCACTTGCTCAATTCTGCTCCTCTGACTTTCTATTGAGTTGCCTATTTCTATAATTTTATTGTTAATTTTCTGAATTTCTGATTGCTGTCTGTCTATGGATTTTTACAGCTTGTTAAACTTTTCATTATGTTCCTGAATAATCTTTCTAATTTCTTCAATTGCTTTATCTGTGTGTTCCTTGGCTTGTTCTGCATATTGCCTCATTTTGTTCCTGATGTCTTGAAGGATTCTGTATATTAATCTTTTGTATTCTGCCTCTGGTAACTCCAGGAACACACTTTCATCTAGAAGATCCCTGGATTCTTTGTATTGAGAGCCTGTTGAGGCGATCATGGTCTGTTTCTTTACGTGACTTGATATTGACTGTTGCCTCCGGGCCATCCATAAGTTATTGTATTTGTTTATTTTATGTTTGCTTACTGTGTCATAGCTTCTTCCTTTGATATGCCCAAATGGGTTGCTTGAGTGAGCTAGCTTGATTATTTTTGCCTTCAGAGCTCTGACGTCCTGTCCCCAGATAGCTAGAGCTGTTATCAGGTATATCAGTCTAGGAGTCCATTCAGTTTTCTTGTATGAATTCAGCTCAGGTGTCCAGGTAGCTGATCATCAAGTGCGTGGTACAGACTCTGTCCTACAGTCTTAGAGGGGCAGGGGTGATTGGTGTAGGTGCTGGTATCTGGTTCCAGCAGGGGATCACACTCTGAATAAGGCAGGGAGCTGAGAATCATCCCCCATGTGTCTCTGAGGAAAGCATGTCCCTGCTCCCTAGAGCGTACAGGTGGGTGGGTTCTGTGGACAGACCCTGGGCACCCAATGTTTTTAGTTGTAAGGACTGGGAAGTACCAGTTATCTTTGGACCCCTGTCGCAGGTGGTGACCTACTAGTCTTTCGGCCCTTGATGTGGGTAGGTAAGGACCCTGTTTAACAGGCAAAGCAATGTCAAACATCAAACACCCACTTCTCTGCCACACAGTTGAAATGGTTGGAGTCTGCCAACAAGGGCCAATTCTCCCGAAATAGGCCCACACAGGTCCATGCAGAGGGGAAAGGTACTCAAAGTCCATGGAATGTTTATGCCTGGACAGGAGCTGCTTCTGTCCTGAGCTCCCCCGGTTAATGGAGCTGGCAAATTATCTTTTCCCCCAGTTGCAAATTTTTTCCTTCTCCAAGGCCGGGAGAATGGCTCTAGGCACTCAACAGGTCCTATCTCAGGCCCAGGGAAGTCAGCCAGCTTGGGGGTGGGGGGCTCAGTAAAATATATGCAAGTACTTAGCTTTTGCCAAGAGTGCCGTTCTTCTCTGGTTCCAGAGGTGTGAGTAGGCTGTGTGGCTGGCTGCTTCTCCCTGAGGAAACTGCGGCCAAACGCTAGTACCAGCCTGCCGCAGACGCTCTGGGAATGGTGCCTGAGGGCTCCCCGCGATTCAGGTCCCGTAACTACTCTCAGCTTTGGAACCATCTCTTCCTCCCGCTTCACCTCAGTTCGTTTTCTAAGCCTGCCTTTGATGCTCAGGGCTTCTAACCAAACCAAACCAAACCAAACCCAGTGCTTTCGAGGCAATTTCATCTCATATGGGGTCACTATGAGTTGGATCAGGGCTCCTAGCTTGTCATAAATATACTTGTTTCACTTGTTTTCTCGGGTCTTTGTTGTAAAGAGGGCTGGCCAGAAGTGTCTGTCTATTCCGCCATCTTCGCTCCGCCCATGAATCAATAATTTTATAAAATACAATAAAACAAATTGCTAAAAAAAAAAAATTGTGTGCTTGAATGTCACAGCAATGTTAAAATGCCATAAATTTCTAAATACTTACTATTTCTGTACTTGTTCCACAGGGGACTGGTAATAAACAGTTCATGGACTGGCATCATCCCTAGCTACACTTGGTCATGCATTGCCAAATGACATCTACTCAAAGCAGGAGATACATTTTGGCAAAGGTAGTGCAGTAATGGGCAGCACTTAGTGTAGACACAGAGAATTTATTGATCTTACCAAGTGCCATATTACCCAAAAGCAATCAGCACCTTAGAAAAGCTGAAAACACATTTAGATGTCAGCTGAGAGATGTAATCCTGCAAAGTTGGGTTGCTGTACTACAGGATAAGATACAGGCCTTAAGCCAGCAACCAATACATGGTGCCCATCTCCCCATACCCAGAATGTGTGAGTGGAGGTGGGACAGTCCCCTCTTAGTAACTCACCTAAAGAATTGTTGCAAACTATGGTAAATACACACAATGGAGTACTACACAATGATAAAAGATAATGATGAACCTACAAAGCATCTCACGACATGGATGAATCAGGAAGGCATCATGCTGAGTGAAATAAGTCAATCACAAAAGAAAAAATACTGTATGAGACCGCTACTATAAAGATTCATGGAAAGGTTTACACACAAAAAGAAACGATCTTTGATGGCTATGAGGGAGGGGAGGGGTAGGGATGGGAAAACACTAAATAGACAATAGATGAAGTGGTAACTCTGGTGAAGGGTAGGACAGTACACAGTACTGGAGAAGCTAGCAGAACTTGTCATGGAAGCTCCAAAGACACAGCCAAACTTCCTGAGAGACCAAATTCCTAGGCGGAGGGCTCTGGGGAACATGGTCTCTGGGAACATCTAGCTCAACTGGCATAACAGAGTTTATAAAGAAAATGTTCCACATTCTACTTTGGTGAGTAGCGTCTGGGGTCTTAAAAGCCTATGAGTGGCCATCTAAGATACGCCACTGGTCCCATTCCATCCGGAGCAAGGGAGAATGAAGAAAACTAAAGATACAAGGGAAAGATTAGTCCAAATGACTAATGGACCACAACTACCACAGCCTCCACCAGACTGAGTCCAGTACGACTAGATGGTCCCCAGCTGCCACCACTAACTGCTCTGACAGGGATCACAATAGAAGGTCCCCAAAACAGCTGGAGAAAAATGTAGAACAAAAGTCTTACTCACAGAAAAAGACCAGACTTACTGGCCTGATGGAGACTGGAGAAACCCCAAGAATATGGCCTCCAGACACCCTTTAACTCATTAATGAAGTAACTCCTGAGGTTCACCCTTCAGCCAAAGATTAGACAGGCCCATAAAACGAAAGGAGACTAAAGGGGCACACCAGCCCAGGTGCAAGGACTAGAAGGCAGGAAGGGACAGGAAAGCCGGTAATATGGAACTCAAGGTCAAGAAGGGAGATTGTTGACATGTCGTGGGGTTGTTAAGCAATGTCATAAAACAATATGTGCACTAACTGTTCAATGAAAAGCTAGTTTGTTCTGTAAGACTTGATCTAAAATACAATAAAAAAACAAAAGAATTGTTGCTTCTTTTCTTTACTACCTTGGGCCTAGTAATGACCTTGGGTTTGGCGGTCCTAATGCTCAAGGGAAGAATATTTTAACAAAGAAACACAGTCATGGTCCCAGTGAATTAGAATCTGGCCATTTTGGCTCCTTGTGCTGCTGAAGCAACTGACAGAAAAGGGGCTCATTGTACTGGCCTGGGTTATTATCCCAATTACCGGGGGGATGTTGGGCTGCTGCCACACAGTGGAGGCAAGAAGCATTCTGTTTGAACCGGATGGATTCACTAGGGCATACCTTACCACCTGCTTGCCCAGTAGTCTTGGTCTGTGGAAGACTGTGGCAACAGGAAGCAGTTCTGGGTCTTGCTACCAGGTAAAGAATCCTGTCCAGCCAAGATACGGCAGAGGGCAAGGGAACATTGAATGGGTGGTGGAAGAAGGCAGCTGTGATCACCAACTTAGACCTTGTGACCAGCTGTAGAAGTGGGGTCTATAGCAGCTATGTGTTATGTCAATTGTCCCCATTTTTCCCCTCTACTTTAGGTGAAAATCACTGGTGGGGACATTTTAGTTTTCAGGTGAGGGTATGACGGAACTAACTCACCCTTTGATGATATAGTGATGGGATTTTGTGGGTCTCTTATGGTAGAGACATGAACATTTCACCCAGACAAAGGACAAGAGTAGAGTTGAGGGACCAAAGGAGTGGATTACTGAATATCCTGTTTGCATCTCCAGATCCATTCCCCACCCTTTTCCACCCTGCTCTGGGCCCCAAGAGGCTGAACCGTATAGGCTACATTAAAGGTCCCTTAGCCAATGTAGAGCTGGAATCAACTGGAGATCAAAAAGCACCACAGGAAGAAGAGTGGGAACAATTCCTTTCTTGAGGTGTCACTATGGACTTGCAGTTCCTGTTAGGTGAACTTCTCCATATGCTTTCTTTGTCTCCAGGTTGTGGTCGCTGCTCCCTACCTTAACCTTTCAGACAGAGGAGAGGTAATGATACCCCTACTATTACTAGCCCTGTAGAACAACACTGTCCTTTGAAGTTTTTCTACACACTGACTACATCTTTATAAATCACACCACTATTAAATTTATCTCAAATTATCCAATTCTTTCAGGAAAGGTTTTGGCCCTTTTTATGAACTCAATGATTTTTACATTTAACTCTATCAAAATCCTATTTCTATTTCTACCTTTCATTCTTGCCAATTAAGACCATTATGAATTCTAGATCTGGGGCACAATATATTAACTACTTCTCTTAGCTTCGAAACCTATAAAATTGATGTCTTTCATATCTTTAGCTAAGGGGTGAGTTTTTAAAAACATTTTACTAGGACATGACCAAAGATAGAACCATTTGTTTTTAATTTCACGCATAATTTTAACTCACTCAGTTATCTGGTTTCCTAGCCTAGCCCATTGTGATGATTAATTTTATGCGTCAACTTGGTTAGGTTTTGGTACCCAGTTGTTTGGTAAAACACTAGTCTCGTTGCTTTTACAAAGTAAATTACATGTGGTTAAATCAGTCGGCCTTAAGTAAAGCATAATGTGGGTGGGCCTCAACCAATCAGTTGAAGGCCTTATGAGCAAAAAAGAAGTTTCCCTAGGGTGTGTTCTTCCTCCAGGCTATAAATAGACATTTTGCCACAACTCCCTCTCTCTTCTTCCTGTTGCCTGACCTACAGATTTTGGGCTTGCCAGCCCTCTGCGATCACATGAGCCAATTCCTTAAAAATATATGTGTGTGTGTATCTTACTCGACAGCAGTGGGGTTGGGTTATCCTACTGGTTCTGCTTTTCTAGAAGATCTGCCAAGACACCCATTATCGAAGCAGCCAAGAGGGAGGGAGTTAGAGGATGATGCACTATATGACACGGAGGGAGAAAACTAAAAAAATATTTTAAAAACAAATACTCTCAAAAAGTAAAGCATACTGGAGCTACTTAGTGTGGTGGTAATAGCCTTTATACTTTACTAGCTGCAGATACCGTTGCCCTATAACCTCACATAATACATTGTTCAAAAGATGACTGAGTCCTAAGTCAAGGAAAGACCAACTTCTGTTCAGCATACTTTCTTAAGGCAGAAGGTGTTCAGCATGCTCTGCTTAAGAAAAAAATGGCTTTAAAATGGCCAAAGTAAAAGAAAAATCTATGCTTAAGGCATAAACTTTAGTTATCTGGAAAATTACATTTTTATAGAGCAGCCCAAAAGCCTAACAAATGAGGCAAAAATTTTTATAGTTTTGCTATGAATTTCCAAATAAATTTAGCTGTCTACATTACAGGATAAACTAAGAGATACATGAATTAACATCTCATACTATTTATACATTGTCTTGAATTATTTTCCTATTCAAATTTTGAAATTGCTATCTTAAGCAAAAAAACTTAATTAAAAAAAAGAACGGAATACTATTAGACATTTAACAACATTCTGTTTAGCTCTATTCTGGATTAAGTTTTGCTATTACACACTAATACGTTTATGAAACTAATCACAGTTATTCCATCTTATAGAATTACTCACACGGGAAGAAGCATAACTTGTCATTCACTTGTCAAAATTCTTGTTCTTCACTGAATTAAGAAAAATTCTAGTTTTCTTCTCTTTGCTAAGCAACTTCACTATTTAAGTTTTCAGTAATGCATAGTGAAAGCCTATTTGCTCGGATTAGCTATTTGTCTTGATTACATTTTATTTCCTGAACAAGAGAACCATGGCAGAACATCCATTGCTGGCATTTTAACAATGGCTTATAATTTATCTTCCTTCACTGGGGTATCTTCCTTTCCTTCCTCACCCTCTCCTTCCATCCCTCCCTTTTTTCATGCCTTCCTTCTTTCATTTCTCATGTCACATGTGCATATTTCCAGGTAAGGAAGTAAAACTTTATTATGTTCTATAGGTTATCTGTGAATGAAAGTTTGAAAAGGATGATCATGTATGTGTATAAAGATCAACAGTGAAAATGCAAATATGAGATGGGTTTTTTCCTTATATTTTTCAAATATTTTATATTCTGCTGTATATCGGTTATTATAGAAATGGAAAAATATGATTAGGAGGTCTTAAACCTTTTTCTTATGCTAGTGGAAGTCATTGGTACAACCAAATAGGAAAATAACTTAGAAAAGCATACTATAAATCATGATTTAATCCTAAGAAATTTTTTTCACTTATAAAGTCACACTGGTAAAAATTATTTAATACAACTCTATTATTTAAAAAAATTAGGAACTTAAATTTCTAATAATTAGGAACTGATTAAGTATACATATAATAATGTGCAAACTCAATACAGTACTATCCAAACATTTAAAATGATTTGGAAAGTCTAGGTAGCAGCATAAAAATTTTTTTTGATTAAAAAACAGTGAGGTAATATAAGCAATATAATTTGGCTTTTGCAATAATGTATTCATCTATGTAATGATAAGAAGAGAAGAAAAATATTTGTATTGAAGTGGTGGAGTTGTTGTGAATGTTTTTCTTATTAAAAATTTCTTAAATGCATCACAATAGAGGGTCTTGGACAGATTTGGAGAAAAATGTAGAATAAAATTCTAACTCAAAAAGAAAGACAAGACTTGCCGGCCTGACAGAGACTGGAGAAACCCTGAGAGTATGGCCCCTGGACACCCTTTTAGCTCAGTAATGAAGTCACTCCTGAGAGTCACTCTTCAGCCAAATATTGGACAGGCCCATAAAACAAAACAAGACTAAAGTGGTACACCAGCTCAGGGGCAAGGACTAAAAGGTAAGAGAGGACAGGAAAGCTGGTAATACAGAACCCAAGTTTGAGAAGGGAGAGTGTTGACATGCTGTGGGGTTGTTAACCAATGTCATAAAACAATATGTGTATTGTTTAATGAGAAACTAGTTTGTTCTGTAAACCTTCATCCAAAGCACAATTAAAAAAAATTTTTTTTAAATAAAAAAGTTCTTGAATGTTATGTTTATAGTATAAAAAAATTGGAGGAGGCGGAACCTATTTCAGGGAAATAGGGACATTAAGCCTAGGTAGAAAGAAAAAAAGAAAGCAAAAGCTCATTAAAAAAAAAAAAGGAAAGAAAGACCAAAATGGATGTCAGAAGAGACTCTGAAACTAGCTCTTGAATGTCAAGTAGCTAAAGCAAAAGGAAGAAATGATGAAGTAAAAGAGCTGAACAGAAGATTTCCAAGGGTGGCTCGAGAAGACAAAGTAAAGTATTATGATGACATATGCAGAGACCTAGAGATAGAAAACCAAAAGGGAAGAACACGCTCAGCATTTCTCAAGCTGAAAGAACTAAAGAAAAAATTCAAATTTAAACAACACAGGAAGCATCAAATGAAGATGGAAGGAATACGGACAGTCATTACAACAAAAAGAATTGATCAGCATTCAACCATTTCAAGAGGCAGCAGGAACCAATGGTACTGAAGGAAGAAGTCCAAGCTGCTCTGAAGGCATTGGTGAAAAACAAGTCTCCAGGAATTGATGGAATATCAATTGAGATGTTTCAACAAATGGATACAGCGCTGAAAGAGCTCATTGGTCTATGCCAAGAAATCTGGAAGACAGCTACCTAGCCAACCAACTGGAAAAGATCCATATTTATACCTATTCCCAAGAAAGGTGATCCAACCGAATGCAGAAATTATTGAACAATATCATTAATACCACATGCAAGTAAAATTTTGTGGAAGATCATTCAAAAGTGGCTGCAGCAGTCTATTGACAGGGAACTGCCAGAAATTCAGGCCAGATTCAGAAGAGGACGTGGAACCAGGGATATCATTGCTCATGTCAGATGGATCTTGGCTGAAAGCAGAGAATACCAGAAGGGTGTTTACCTGTGTTTTCTTAACTATGCAAAAGCATTCCACTGTGTGGATGATAACAAATTATGGATAACACTGCGAAGAGCGGGAATTCCAGAACACTTAATCGTGCTCATGAGGAACCTCTACATAGATCAAGAGGCAGTTGTTCAGACAGAACAAGGGGATCCTGCGTAGTTTAACATCAGGAAAGGTGTGCATCAGGGTTGTATCCTTTCACCACACGTATTCAATCTGTATGCTAAGCAAAGAATACGAGAAGCTGGACTATATGAAGAAGAACGGGCATCAGGATTGGAGGAAGACTCATTAACAACCTGCGATATGCAGATGACACAAACCTGCTTGCTGAAAGTGAAGAGGACTTGAAGATCAAAGACTACAACCTTCAGTATGGATTGCATCTCAACAAAAAGAAAACAAGAATCTTCACAACTGGACCAATAAGCAACATCATGATAAATG
Organism: Elephas maximus indicus; assembly: GCF_024166365.1. NCBI lineage: Eukaryota > Metazoa > Chordata > Mammalia > Proboscidea > Elephantidae > Elephas > Elephas maximus. The sequence continues at coordinate 59,155,656 of NC_064831.1, read as the reverse complement.
GAGAAAAGATTGAAATTATCAAGGATTTCATTTTGCTTGGATCCACAATCAACCAACACCCATGGAAGCAGCAGTCAAGAAATTAAAAGACCCGTTGCGCTGGGCAAATCTGCTGCAAAAGACCTCTTTAAAGTATTGAAAAGCAAAGATGTCACCTTGAAAACTAAGATGTGACTGACCCAAGCCATGGTATTTTCAATCGCATCACATGAATGCGAAAGCTGGACAATGAATAAGGAACACTGAAGAAGAATAGACAGCTTTGAATTGTGGTGTTGGTGAAGAATATTGAATACACCATAGACTGCCAAAAGAACGAACAAATCTGTCTTGGAAGAAGTACAACCAGAATGCTCCTTAGAACCAAGGATGGCGAGATTACGTCTTAAATACTTTGGACATGTTGTCAGGAGAGATCAGTCCCCAGTGAAGAACATCATGCTTAGTAAAGTACAGGGTCAACGAAAAAGAGGAAGACCCTCCGCAAGATGGATTGACACAGTGGCTGCAACAATGGGCTAAAGCATAGCAATGATTGTGGGCATGGGGCAGGAACCGGCAGTGTTTCGTTCTGTGGTGCATAGGGTCACTATGAGTCGGACTGACTTGCTGGCACCTAACAGCAACAACAAGCCTGGGGAGCAGAAGACAAGCTCTCTAGACTACTCTCTCATCTCTACCATCACTTAGAATTGTGACTTGGGCAAATCATTTTAATTCCTTGAACCTAAATTTTTCTCAACCACAAAATAAAGGGTTGGATTAGATCATTTCTAAACTTCCTTTCAGTTTTCATATTCTCTGAAACTTTGATTTTAATCTATCTACCTTAAAGAGAGTATTGATCATTGATAGTTACAAAATATTTTAAAATCTTTGAATGCATATAATTCCAATACAGAAGAATAAATATTTTGGACTTTTTAACATTAAGAACTAATATAATCAAAAATAGGTATGTTACTAAATATTACTTTAATTTGGTATCCATTCAAATACATGCGTCAGTATCTTTTCTTTCCATCCAATCTGATTGTGAAATATTACTATTTTTTGTAGAATTAAGAATTTGACAAATAAAGGAGTAATTTTAATAATTACTTAAAAATTCAACACATAGCCCTGGTGTTGAGACACATCCATAATCATTGCCAATAAGTGAATTACATACTACTAGGATACCGGAAATTATATGATTGTCAGCCTATACAATTTTTTTTATAGGTCAAAATGTGTATAGGTCAATAAGTGAGACGTGTACAGCTCATTAGCGTTCTCTGATAGAAGTCATTCAATGATGCTACCAAGGTAAGAGTGGAGTCGTGGGAGGTTTTTAAGTTTTTTCCAAAATTTTAAGATTTCTACTTATTTCATCTACTTTATTCACCCAGGACAATTGTGTTTATATATAACCCTATAAGAAATATGAATTATGTATCCCATGTGAGTGATTCTGAAACAATCCTGCTGGTTTTTATTTTCTTTGCTTATTTACATTTTAAACTTCCAATAATTAACAGGCATTATTTTTTTTATTCATATAGTAAGAAAAACAAAACTGAAGTCATTTTAAATTCCACAATTTTTATTAAAAAGATGCTAATAAAGGAATCTCTTTTCATCTTTCGCTTAGGAAAAGTTATTTGGATAACGTTTCTCCTTTATTTATAAGTTAGTCTAGATCCCATCTGTTTTCCTAGAAGCTGGCTCGTATTTTAGCTAATTCAAGCTCCAGAATTCATTCCCATAAAATTCTTTGAGGTAAGATCTCTGCCCTTTTGTGTGAGTTCCATGATCTTTACATTTAATTCAATCAAAATTCTATTTTTATTTCAGTCCCTTAGTCTTGCCAGTTAAAACCATTCTGAATTCTGGCTCTGTTGCTCAATATATTAACTACCCCCTCCAGGCTTTGAAACCTATAAAATTGATGTCTTTCACATCTTTAGCCAAGGCATGGTTAAAAAAAAAAGTTTTAGTAGGACATGACCAAAGATAAAACCCATTTGCTCTTAATTTTACACATATTTCTAACTCCATCTGTTATCTGATTAAGGAAATCTAAATTCTTTAGTTTTACTGATGTATATTTTAGAGCATTTACTGTTAAATTATATAAGGCTTAGTTTATAGAAAACAAACTTGCACTGTGTAAAATTGGATCTCATTATTGTATTTTTTTCTACAGAGTGTATTTCATTGATTTATATCACTGTGCTTGACTCAGAAATTATCATTTTTTTATCCCTAGTGTTTAGCACAAAGCATAATCAGGGCACTGACCAATAACTGTCTATTAATGCAGTTCCATAAAGAAACAAACACTTAATGGATTATTAATCTAATGGAATATATACATGTTAATTTGTGATTTTACTCTTTGGGTAGAATTAAGATATGTATACATTTTTGTCTACCAAACCTCTGACTACATATTATAGCTTTTCTAATTCTACATAGGGAGGGTCAAAGACTAGACTCAACTCACAAGTGGGCACTGAGGGGCGGATACAACTACACACTGAAGATGAAGTCTGCCAGACAGAGCAAGTGGATGAGAAAGCAGAAAATAGCTGTGCATCTGAGTGGTTTAATGCCATATAATTGGAGGCTCTAGAAAGCAGCAGGTGCCTGTGGTGTAGTGATCCTAAAATTTTAGGGTGCATCAGAATCACCTGGAGGGCTCATTAAAATGCAGCTTGCTGTATCCCATCCCCAGAACTACTGAATCAGAAACTCTGAGAGTGGGAACCAATAATGTGCATTTCTAACAAGTTCTCACGGGGTGTTCATGCTGATAGTTTGAGGATCACTGTTCGAGAATATTGATGTAAAAGGAGAGAATACACACAGAGGCAGAAAGCAGCAGATAGGCCTGTTAGTCAGGGCCAACCCACTGAGCTAGGATCAGACAGAATTCTAGTCCCTGAACAGGGGTTGGACTAGAGAAGTGCAAAGGGAGTGGCATTCACTAAATCAGAAATTCAAGCACAAGGACCCGGTTATTAAAACAGGGGAATGAGGTGGGGACAAAGTCTCAGGAATAAGGAAGAAATATGGGTCTCAGAACTAGAGCACAAGGTCAAAGCTGGTCCGGTAGTCAGGGTAACTACTGATACGTATTCCGAAAATGTTGGGTTGGTGCATCTTATATTCTTCCTGCTTAGAGTCAGGACTGGTCCTAGGGACTGTATGAATGCTGAATCTGCAGGAAAGTCTCAAAAGGGATAGGAGAAAGAACTAACAACAACTGAAATCAAGTAGAAGTTGGTTTCAGATTAAAATAAGATATACCACTAAAATGTGAACATACAAAACGTTCAATACTTTCGCCCAAAGTAAATTATTTCCCTTAGTGGAGTTTCAAGCACCTTGGCAGACTATGGAGGAGATATTTTAAACGTTCTCAAATTATAATGCACTGATCCTGTATTTGTTGTTGTTGTTCTTGTTAGTTGTTGTCTAGTTGTTTCCAACTCATAGCAAACCCATGTATATATAATCATACAAAACCTTTCTAAAGCTAAGTTTCTGTTATGTGCTATCGAACCTATTCTGACTCATAGCAATCCTACAGGACGGAGTAGAACTGCCCCATAGGGTTCCTAAGGCTGTAATCGTTTTGGAAGTAGACTGTCACATCTTTCTCCCACCGAGGGCCGTTTGGGTTTGAACCACTGCCCTTTGGGTTAGCAGCTGAGCACTTAACCACTGCACCACCGGGGCTTCTCTCTAAAGCTGTAAGTAACATAAATCTACCATGTATCAAACATGCATGTACTAGGCCATTCACACATCCTATGCCATTTAAACTTGCTAACTCACTCACTCTTTAAAGATATCTTCAACCTCTACTTCACTGAAAGAAAAAATTAAAAGCCAGTCTAGAATCCCCTCAATTTTTTGCTATCATTCCTACAAGCTTACCTGTATCTGAATCCATCCTTCCTTTTTTCCTTTCTATTACAATAAATGAGATGTCACTCTTCCCATGTAAAGTAAAAGTCCTCTAGATACCCTTTGCTCCACTGACCCACTCCCACTCCGTCTTGAACCTCTCCATTTCTACCGGCTCCTTCTCATCAGCTCCTAAACATGGCTGAGTCTCGCCTACCTGAAAATAACAAATGAAGTAATATTTTCCCTGGGTTTTACTTTACAGCTATCACCTTTTTCCCTCATTCTAGTCAGATGAATATTTCAAGACTTGTCTACATTTTCTTACCTCAATTTATTCTTCAGTATGGCTTACTCACCAACACCTCTACCAAAACTGCTTTTGTATTAATTCAATGGGAACTTCTATGTCTTTATCTTGTTTGACTTCTCATTTAAAGCAGTGTCACCTCCTTCCTCTTAACTACAATTTTCCTGGTGTTCCTCCTATTTCTCTATTTTTACCCAGTTGCTTTGGGAGCTCCATTTCCTTAATTGTCTCTTTAAGTTAGAGTTCTTTAAGTCTTAGTTCTAGGCCTTCTCTCTTCTCAGTACACCCTCGATGGAGAATCTCTCAACTTCAATGGCTTAAATTGCCATTTATATTCAGATAACTCCCAAATCCTTATCCCTAAAACTATTTCTTAAGCTCCAGACCAAAATAACCAACTAGGACATGTCTCATAGGCACCTCAAACTTAACATATCCAAAAATTACATTTCTAAAATCATCTTCCCCAGAAACACACTTCTTTTCTGAAGTGAACTGTAATGTATTAATACTTGTTGAGTGTGTAATTACAGGTCAGACATTGCACTAGGTGCTGCAATTACAACAGTGGAAAAAACTCCCATGGCCCCTGCTGTTATAAGCTTACGGTCTAGAGAGGGGAGACAAACATTAAACAACTATACAAATAACTATAAAATTATAATTGTGATAAATTCTATTTAAAAAAATACGGTATACCACTATCTACCCAGTGGCTAAAGTTAGAAACGTACAAGTCATTCCTGACTCCTCTCCTTTCTTTATATTCAATGTCTAATCAATTACTAAGTTCTATTGATGCTTAATTCCTAAATACCTCTGAAATTCAACCTCTTATTTTCATCTCCTCTATTGCCATCCAAGTCCACGACATCATTGCTTTCACCAGATTCCTATAGCAGTCTCCTAACTAGCCTCTACTCCCAGGGTTGCTCCCTCCTATCCTTTACCTACACTGCAGCCTGTCAGAGTGACTTGCAAAATATGCTTAAAATCTTTCAAAATATTCTCATTGCCCTTATGATAAGTTACGAACTACGAATCACAATTTATAAAGCACTTCAAAATCTGGTCCCTGACTACAACTTCACTTTCATTTCTGCTTCCTCTCATCTTCAATCAAGCCTTCCTTCACAGAAGTAGTTGTGCCTGCCTTGAAAGGAAATTACATCGTCAGAGCCTAAGCAACATGAGTTTTATCAGGGCATAACCATCGAGGGGGGGCCCTGGTGGCACAGTGCTTAAGCGTTTGCCTGCTAACCAAAAGGTCAGCAGCTCAAATTCACCAGCCACTTCTTGGGCAGCTCTATCCTGTCCTATCGGGTTGCTATAAGTTGGAATCGACTTGACGGCAATGGGAGCCATCAAGCAGGAAGTGAAATACGTAACTCCAACCCCCTCTAGCCTTGGACATGGGGGAAAGAAAATACCAAACTCCAGCTCCCTGTAGCCTTCTTCTTTTACCTAAAAGGTAGAAAAAAAAAAAAAAAAGAAGAAGAAAAAGCAGAGAAGCACTTATGAAGGTTACAACCCAAGGGAACATGCTCAATAAAAAATGGAGACATAATCATAGGATTATGGAATATTTCTCCTCTGCCTACACCTTACCACCATATTAACATCAAAGATGACTTATAAGCGGGTTACAATGGAAAAATACATCACTTTCTTTTAGCCAATACATTATGTCAGGATTTCAACAAAACTTAATTACAAAGCACTCCAAAAGGCAAAACTCACAGTCCGAAGAGATAGAGTGAATATCAGAAACAGATTCAGATATGGTAGAGATATTAGAATTATCAGATCAGCAATTACAAAAAAACTGATTAATATTATAAAGGTACTAATGGGGTAAAAAAGGAGCCCTGGTGGCGCAATGGTTAAGCATTCAGCTGCTAATCAAAAGGTCAGCACCTGGAATCTACCAGCTGCTTCTTAGAAACCCTAAGGCAGTTCTACTCTGTCCAACAGGGCCACTATGAGTCAGAATTGACTGGACAGCAATGAGTTTAGTGGAAAAAGTGGACAACATGTAAGAACAGATGGGTAACGTAAGCAGAGGGATGGAAACTCTAAGAAATCCTCGAAAGGAAATGGGAGAAATAAAAAACAATGTAATAGAAATGAAGAATGCCTTTGATGGGCTCATCACTAGACAGAACACAGCTGAAGGAAGACTCAATGATCCTGCAGATATGTCAATAGAAACTTCCTAAACTGAAAAGCAAGGAGAAAAAAGACTTAAAAAAAAAAAAAAAAAAAGGAACTAAATGTCCAGAAACTGTAGAAAAATTACAAAAAGTGGTAATCGGAATACCAAAAGAAGACAAAAAAGAGACAGGAACAGAAGAGATATTTGAAGTAACAGTGGCTGGGATTTTCCCAAATTGTTGACAGACAACAAACCACAAATTTAAGAAGCTCAGAGAATACCAAGCAGGATGATACCGAAAAATCTACACCTGGGCATTTTATATTCAAACTTCAGAACATCAAGAACAGAGCAAAAAAACCTTGAAAGAAGTCATGGGAGAGGGAGGCGGATGACAAACCACCTTACTTATAAAAGAACAAGGTTAAGAAATACATTGGACTTCTATTCAGAAACCATGCAAGTAAGGAGAGAGGAGAGTGAAGTATTTAAAATTTTAAAATAAAATAAAAAATCACAATCTAGAATTCTGTGCCCAGTGGAATTATTCTTCAAAGTAAAGGAGAAGTAAAGACTTTTTCAGACAAACAGAAATTGAGGAAATTTATCACCACTAGACCTACGTTGGAAACCCTGGTGGTGCGGTGGTGGTTAAGAGCTACGGCTGCTACCCAAAAGACTGGCAGTTCAAATCTACCAGGCTCTCCTTAGAAATTCTATAGGACAGTTCTACTTTGTCCTATGGGGTCGCTATGAGTCAGAATCGACTCGACAGCAATGGTTTTTTTGGTTTAGACCTACCTTGGAGCTCTGGTGGCACAGTCATTAAGAACTATGGCAAGCTATGGCTGTTAACCTAAAGTTTGGCAGTCGAATACACCAGCCGCTCCTTGGAAACCCTACGGGGCAGTTCTCCTCCGTCCTAGAGGGTCCCCATGTGTCGGAATTAACTAGATGGCAACGAGTTTGGTTTGGTTTGGTTTTAAACCTACCTTGGGAGCCCTGATGGTGCTATGGTTAAAGTACCCAGCTGATAACCTAAAGGTTGGTGGTCCGAACCCACAAGCCACTCTGTGGGAGATAGATGTGGCAGTCTGCTTCCCTAAAGATTACAGCCTAGGAAACCCTATGGGGCAGCTCTACTCTGTCCTGTTGGGTTGCTATGAGTCAGAATCGACTCGATGTCAATAAGTATTTTTTTTAGACCTGCCTTGGAACAGGTTAAAGCAAGTTCTTCAGAGAGAAGGAGAATAATGTAGGTCAGAAACATGAATCTACATAAAGAAAGAAAAAGTACCCAAGAAGGAATAAATTAAGTTGTCCCCCAAAATAGACATGTGTGGAAGTCCTAACCCTTGTCTCAGTGAATGTAACCCTGTTTAGAAACACAGTTTCTCTTTTGCTATAGTAATGAGGTCACATACCAGAGTAGGGTGGATCCTAAACCTTATCCTTTCTGAGTGATACCTAATAAAGGGGAGTACAGACACAGAGAGACACACGTAGGGGAAGAGATCACATGAGGATCCATCTACAAGCCAGGAAATGCCAAGATATGTCCAGGGATGCCAGAATCCGAAAAGAAACTTCCCCTACAACCAACACCCTGATTTGGACTTCTAGTCAGAGAGTATACCCCTGCCGATGCCCAGAACTCAAGTCTCATAGCCTCCAAAATTGTTAAGACAATAAATTCCTGTTCTTTAAAGCCATCCACTTGTGGTATCTTGTTACAATAGCACTAGAAGGTAAAATAAAATCTTTTCTTTTTCTTATTCTTAACTATTCCAATAAATAAGAGTTTGTTTAAGTAATAATAGCAAATATATAGTGAATTATAGCTTATGGATGAATGAAATGTATGTCAGCAATGTTATAATGCATGAGAGGGAGTGACACGGATTGAAATGTGTCCCCCAAAAATGTGTCGACTTGGTTAGGCCATGACTCCCAGTATTGTGTGGTTGTTCTCCCTTTTGTGATTGTAATTTTATGTTAAAGAGGATAAGGGTGGGATGTAACATCCTTACCCAGGTCACATCCCTGATCCAATGTAAAGGGAATTTCCCTGGGGGGATAAAAAGGAAAGGGAAGCGAGCAGGTAAGGGGGACCGCATACCACCAAGAAAGCAGTGCTGGGAGCAGAGCATGTCCTTTGGACAGAGGGTCCCTGCACCTGAGAAGTTCCTCGACCAGAGAAAGGTTGATGACGAGGACCTTCCTCCAGAGCTGACAGAGAGAGAAAGCCTTTCCCTGGAGCAGATGCCCTGAATTTGGACTTGTAGCCTACTAGACTGTGAAAAAATAAATGTCTCTGTTAAAGTCATCCACTTATAGTATTTCTCTTATAGCAGCACTAGGTAACTAAGACAAAGATGTTCATCTATGTTTTACTGACTATGCAAAGGCATTCGACTGTGTGGATCATAACAAATTACGGACAATATTGCAAAGAACGGCAATTCCAGAACACTTAAGTGTGCTCATGAGGTACCTCCACATAGACCAAGAGGCAGTCATTCAAACAGACCAAGGGGATAGCGTAGAAAAGAGTGCGTCAGGGTTGTATCCTTTCACACACTTATCCAATCTGTATACTGAGCAAATAACCTAAGAAATCAGGCTATATGAAGAAGAATGGGGCATTAGAATTGGAGGAAGACTCCTTAACAACCTGTAACATGCAGGAGACACAACCTCGCTTGCTGACAGTGAAGAGGACTTGAAGTACTTACTGATGAAAATTAAAGACTACGGCCTTCACTATGGATTGCACCCAACACAGAGGAAACAAAAATCCTCACAACTGGAACAATAAGCAACATCATGAAAAACAGAGAAAATATTGAAGTTGTCAAGGATTTCATTTTACTTGGATCCATAATCAAAGTCTATGGAAGCAGAAGTCAAGAAATCCAACAACATGTTGCATCAGGCAAATCTGCTGCAAAAGACCTCTTTAACGTGTTAAAACGCAAAGATGTCACTCTGAGGACTAAGGTGTGCCTGACCCAAGCTGTGATATTTTCAATTGCCTCATATGCATGTGAAACCTGGACAATGAATAAGGAAGATCAAAGAAGAAGTGACACCACTGAATTAGAGTGTTGGCAAAGAATATTGAATACACCATGGACCGCCAGAAGAATGAACAAGTGTATCTTGGAATAACAGCCAGAATGTTCCTTGAGATGTACTTTGGACATGTTATCAGGAGGGATCAGTCCCTGGAGAAAGACGCATAATGCTTGGTAAAGTAGAGGGTCAGTGAAAAAGAGGAAGACCCTCAACGAGATGGATTGACACAGTGGGTGCAACAATGGGCTCAAGCATAACAATTGTGAGGATGGCGCAGGACCAGGCAATGTTTCTTCTATTGTACATGGGGTCACTATGAGTCGGAACTGACTCGACAGCACCTGACAACAAGAACAATTCATTATATCAAAAGGCTAAAGACGAAATATCATATGATCATGTTAATAGATACAGAAAAAGCATTTGATGATATCCAACATCCATTCATGATAAAAACTCTCAGCAAACTAGGAATAGAGGGAAACTTGTTCAACTTGATAAAGAATCTACAAAAACCTACAGCTCACATAATACTTAATGTTGAGAGACTAGATGCTTTCCACTAATACTGAGAACAAGACAAGGATGTCCCCTTTCCCCTCACATCACTCACTCCTATTCACAGATTTGGAAGGAAGAACTACAACTGTCTTCGTTCACAGATAACATGATTGTCTAAGTAGAAAATCCCAAAGAATCAACAACAACAAAAAGGCTCCTGGAACTAATAAGTGATTATAGCAAGGTTGGAGGATACAAGATTAATATACAAAAGTCAATTGTTCTCTTATATAACGTGCAATGCATAATTGGAATATGAAACTAAAAACACAACACCATTTGTATTAACAACAGCAACAAATGAAATACTTAGGCATAAATCTAACAAAGTATGTACAGTATATAAGGAAAACTACAAAATTCTGATGAAAGAAATCAAAGATCTAAATAAATGGACCGATACACCCTGTTCATGGATAGCAAAATTACTACAATTGAGATGTACAGACTTCCCAACTTGATTCTATAGATTCACCATAATCCCAAAGAAAATTTGAGCAAGTTATTTTGTGAACATTGACAAACTGAATCTAAAGTTTTTATGGAAAGGCAAAAGAACCAGAATAGCCAACATAATATTGAAGAACAGAGCTGGAGGACTGACACCACCTGACTTCAAGACTTACTATAAAACTACAGTGATCAAGACAATGATATTGACAAAAGAAGAAAGGCAATTCAATGAAGAATGGATAGTCCTTTAATAAATTGTGCTGGAACAACTTGACATCCACATGCCAAAAAAGAATCTAGACACAGGTCTTACACCTCTCAGAAAAAATTAAATCAAAATAGTTGATAAACCTAAATGTAAGATGCAAAATCAGACAACTCCTACAAAATAACATAGGAGAAAGTCTAGGTGACCTTGGATTTGGTGATGACTTTTTAGATACAACACCAAAAGCACGATCCATAAAAGAAAAAACTTTTAAGCTGTACTTCCTTAAAAGTAAAAACTTCTGCTCTGCTAAAGACATTGTCAAGAGAAAGAAAAGACAAGCCACAGGCTGGGAGAAAATATTTGCAAAACATATATGTAACACAAAGAACCCTTAAAACTCAACAATAAGAAAACAAACAACACAATTACAAAATGGGCAAAAGATCTGAACACACACTTGACCAAAGAAGATATACAGATGGTGTTAGTGACTGAATTATGTCCCCCCAAAATATGTACTGTAAATACTAACATCTCTGCCTGTGGTTTTTTTGGGTATGCCTGTGGTTATAATTTTTTTTGTGGTTATAATACCATCTGGGAATGGGTTGTCTTTGTTATGTTAAAGAGACAGGATTAATGTACGGTGTATCTTGCATCGATCTCCTTTGAGATGTAAAACAGACTTAAAAAATGAAAGCTGGAAGCAGAGATGGGGGAAAAGAGATATCAAGCCCCATGAACATCACACAGGAGCAGAAGCTTAAGGAATTAGGTAATGGGTAGAGGCCAAAAGAGTTTTTGGTGCCTAATAGTAAAAGCAGTTCAAAAGCGGTTGCAGCAGTACATTGACAGAGAACTGCCAGGAATTCAAGCCAGATTCAGAAGACAATGTGGAACAAGGAATATCATTGCTGATGTCAGATGGATCCTGGCTGAAAATAGAGAATACTAGAAAGATGTTTACCTGTGTTTTATTAACTGTGCAAAGGCATTCGACTGTGTGGATCATAACAAATTATGGACACTATTGCGAAGAATGGGAATTCCAGAACACTTAATTGTGCTCGTGAGGTACCTGCACATAGATCAAGAGGCAGTTGTTCATACAGAACAAAGGGATACTGCATGGTTTAAAGTCAGGAAAGGTGTGCATCAGGGTTGTATGCTTTCACCATACCTATTCAATCTGTATGCTGAGCAATAATCTGAGAAGCTGGACTGTATAAGGAAGAACCAGGCATCAGGATTGAAGGAAGGCTCATTAACAACCTGCAATACATAGATGACACAAACTTGCTTGCTGAAAGTGAAGAGGACTTGAAGCACTTACTGATGAAGATTGAAGATTACAGCCGTCAGTATGGATTGCCTCTCAACATAAAGGGAACAGAAATCTTCACAACTGAACCAATAAGCAACATCATGATAAATGGAGAAAATATTGAAGTTGTCAAGATTTTATTTTACTAGGATCCACAATCAATGCTCATGGAAACAGAAGTCAAGAAATCAACATTGCATTGAGTAAATCTGCTGCAAAATACCTCTTTCAAGTGTTAAAAAGCAAGGATATCACTTTAAACATTAAGGTGTGTCTGACCCAAGCCATGGTATTTTCAGTTGCCTCATATACATGCGAAGCTAGACAATGAATAAGGAAGACTGAAGTATTGATGCCTTTGAATTACGGTGTTGATGAAGAGTACTGAATACACCACGGACTTCCAGAAGAATGAACAAATCTGTCTTGGAAGAGGTACAGCCAGAATGCTCCTTAGAAGCAAGAATAATGAGACTTCATCTCAATACTTTGGACATGTTATCAGGAGGGATCAGTCCCTGGAGAGCGACACATACTGCTTGGTAAAGTAGACAGTCAGGGAAAAAGAGCAAGACCCTCAATGAGATGGATTGACACAGTGGCTGCAACAATGGGGTCCAGCATAACAAGGATGGTGAGGGTGGTGCAGGTTTGGGCAGTGTCTTGTTCTGTTGTACACAGGGTCGCTGTGAGTTGGACCAGCTTGATGGCACCTAACAGCAGCCTAACAACAACAACAGTAAAAGTCAAAATTGCCTTGAAGAGATTGTTAGTGCAATTACCGACATCAAAAGTAATTCTGGTGAGGGCTCAGAAGGAAGTGAAGAGAGCCATAGAGAAAGTCCCTGTCATTTTAGAGAACACATATGGTACCAGCCACAGGACGTTGCTAGAAATGTGGACATTAAATGTGCTTCTGATGAGGCTTTAAAGGAAAATGACGAACATGTGGTTGGACACTGGAGGAACAGTGATGCTTTTTATGCAGTGGCAAAGAACTTATCTGAATTATGTTCGAGTCTTTGGTGGAGGGTAGAACTTGTGTATTTAGCTGAGGAGATTTCTAAGCAAGGTTTAAAGGGATGGTGTGGTTTCTCCTTACCACTTATAGTAAAATGCAAGAGAAAAGACATGGACTTAAAAATGAACTGTGCAAAATGAAAACAAAACTTAAAGATTGGGAAAATTCTGTCGTACAAACTAAGGACATGCATCCTAGAATTTTCACCAGGGACATGGATACACAATGTTTTGTTAAAGAGATTAGGCTGTGGCTGATGGATCTAACTAACTGCCACAGCAGAAAACCCATCTGCTTAGACTGAAGGGATCAGAGAAAGAACAAAAGGAAAGAATACTGTTTGTCTCTTGAAATTCTACAGGAAGTGAACAGGCCAAAGGAACTACATCTGTTGTCCTCCAAGGAAAGGACCACCCCTGGAAGATTTTGGAAATCATCAGAACTGTTGAAAGAAGCATGGGAAGCAGAGCCATTTTGGTTTCAAAGAGTGGGGCCACAGACTCACAGTTTTCAAAGAATCAGAACTTTGCCAACTTAGTTCCAAACTGTGGGACCACTGTTAAGGACTGCCAGGGGGATGGGGCCACTTCCCGAAACTGAGGGGAAGGGGCTGCAATGCCCAAAGGGCAGAAGAATGGGGCCTGCTGGAGCCACTAGGGTGGGGTCATCACTCAGATGGACTTGAAGAATGGGGCCACCCAAAGCTGAGAGAGCAGAGTTGCTGTCCCAGTGGGCCTGGAAAGCAGAGCTGAAGCCCAGGGTTAAGGGTCCTCTACCCAGAATCCAAAGGGCATGGCCAACACCCAGAGTCTGGAGGGTAGGGCCATTGCTTGGATTGTCCCCACAAACAGAGAATTATTTTCAAACTTTCAGAGCTAATGTAAATTGTTCTGCTGAGTTTTGGACTTGCTTGGTGCCTGTTATCCCTTCTTTTTTTTTAGTTTTCCCATTTGTAATGGGAAGAGGAATTTTGCCTCAGGATGGAATATACCTGAAGTCTCACCCATATTTGATCTAGATGATTTAGAAGATCAAATTTTGGACTCGGAGTTGATTTAAGACTTTTGGGATGATGTAATGGAGTGAATATGTTTTGAATGTGGCAAGGACATGAATTTGGGGGGGGCGAATGGTGGGATGTTATGGATTGAATTATATTCCTCCAAAATATGTGTTGCAAATCCTAACATCTATGTCTGTGGTTATAATAACATTTGGGAATGGGTTGTCTTTATTATGGTAACGAGGCAGGGTTAGTGTAGGGTATATCTTGAGTCAATCTCTTTTGAGATGTAAAAGAGATTTAAAAACTGCAAGCTAGAGGCAGAGATAGGGGAAGAGAAATGCCAAGCCACATGCAGATCACCCAGGAGCAGAAGCTCAAAAAGTCAAGGACCTTCCTCCGAGCTGACAGAGAAAAAAGCCTCCCCTAGAGCTGGCACCCTGAATTTGGATTTCTAGCCTTCTAAACTGTGAGAAAATAAATTTATGTTTTTGAAAGCCACCCATTTCTGTTATAGCAGCACTAGATAACTAAGACAGATGGTAAATAAGCATATGAAAAGACCTCAGCATCATGTGTCATTCTCCACCCCACCCAGTGCATTAAAAAAAATATTAGATAAGTGCAAATCAAAACAACAATATGATACTACTACATACCTATTAAAATGGCTAAAATCCAAAGCACCAAATGCTGGCAAGAATGTGAAGCAACTAAAACTCTCATTCACTGCTGGCAGGAGTACAAAATGGTATGGCCACTTTGGAAAACAACCTGGGAGTTTCTTACAAAGCTAAACATAGGCTTACCATTTGGTCCAACAATTGCACTCCTAGGTATTTATCCAAATGAGATGAAAATGCATGTACACATAAAAATGTGCACACAAATGTTTACAGCAGTTTTATTCTTAATTTCCAACAACTGGAAGCAACCAAGATGTCCTTTAATGGGTGAAATATTGGAATATTACTCAGTGATAAAAATAAATGAACTATCAAGCCACAAAAATACATGGAGGAACCCTAAACACACACCACTATATGAAGGAGCCAGAGTCCCTGAGTAAACAGTTAACATGCCTGGCTACTAACTTAAACGGTGGAGGTTTGAGCCCACCCAGAGGCGCCTTGGAAGAAAGGTCTGGTGATCTACTTCTGGAAGATCACACAGTGAAAACACTATGGAGTACAGTTCTACTCTGATACACATGGGGTTGCCATGAGTCAGAGTTGACTCACTGGCAACTGTTTAAGCGAAGGAGCCAGTTTGAAAAAGCTACATGCTGCATGATACCAACTGTATGACATTCTGGAAAAGGCAAAACTGCAGAGATAGAGAAAAGTTCGGTGATGGCCAGAGGATGTAGAGAAGGAAGGAGTAACAAAAAAGTGGGAAAACAGGGCGTTTTGGGGTAGTGAAACTATTCTGTATGATACTACAGTGGTAGACACATGACTTTACGCATTTGTCAGAACTCACAGGACTGTACAACACAAAGAATGAACCCTAATGTAAACTATGCACACCAGTTAATAATGATGTGTCAATATTGGTTCATCAATTCTAACAAATGTACCACAGGAATGCGAGATGGTAATAATAGCCTTCACATTAAAATATTTACATGTCCAGTTTTCAACTAAAAACAAGGGCATACAAAGAAAAAGGACAGCACATTGAAAACAAAAACAAAAGAAAGTGACAGAAACTGTCCCTGAAGAAACCCAGATAATGAACTTACTAAACAAAGATTTCAATAAAACAACAGTATTAAATATGCTCCGAGATACAGGCATACACGGACAAAGAACTAAAAGCCATCAGGAAAATCATGCATGAATAAAATGAGAGTATCAAATAAAGAGATATAAATTATATTAAAAAGGACCAAACAGAAACTCTGAAGCTGAAAAGTACAATAACTGAAATGCAAAATTCATTGGCGGGGTTCAGCAGCAGAATTGGGCTAGCAGAAGAAAGAATCAGTGATCTTGAATGCAAGACAACTGAAACTTTTGAGGCTGAGGAGCGAAAAGAATGAAGAAAAGTGAACAGAGAATAAGGGACTTCTGGGCCACCATCAAGTGTACCAACATATGCATTATAAGAGTCTAAGAAGAAGGGGAGAGGAGACATAAAGAATATTTGAAGATATAATGGCTTAAACGTCTCCCCATTTTTATTTTATTTATTTTGTTGTTGTTGAGAATATATACAACAAAACATACATCAATTAAACAGTTTCTACATATACCATTTAGTGACACTGATTACATTCTTTGAGTTGTGCAACCATTCTCCCCTTCCTTTTCTAAGTTGTTCCTCCCCCATTAACATAAATTCACTGCCCCCTAAGGTTCCTATCTACTCTTTCAAATTGCTGTTGTCACTTTGATCCCATACACCATATTTTTATGCAAATAATGCATGCCTTCTGAGTTTGTCAGCCATGCCCTCCCCCTAAAAGGTGCTCTCATAAATGCCATCATGCCAATTCTCTTCCATATGTTGCTCTAAAAAAAAACATTAGCATAGCATGCTTACAAAAATACCTTGCAGAGGCAGGACGCAGCTGGCAAGCAAATACAGAAGACGTGTGTTCTATGTGTAAAAATACGGTATATAGTTCTTAAAAGGGCATGATGTTCAAGGCAGACATTTTTTACTAGTTAAGCTAAATTATTGTTTGCTTTTTTAAGAAGACTTCGGAGATATTTTTGGTTTAAGGTTAAAGATTATCTCCGAGCAATAGTTTCAGGGGTTCATCCAACCGTCATGGTTCCAGGAAGTCTGGATTCCATGAAAATTTGAAATTCTTTTCTGCATTTTCCCCTTTTGATCAGGATTCTTCTATAGAAGAATAGCCAGGCACTATCCAGTTCTGGTCTCATGGCAAAGGAGGCAGTCGTTCATGAAGGCAATTAGCCACACATTCCATATCTTCCTTCTATTCCTGACTCTTCTTTCTCTGTTGCTCCAGACGAATAGAGACCAAGTGTCAGGCTTTGGGTGGCCATCTGCAAGCTTTTAAGACCCCAGGCACTACACAATGAACTACTAGGTAGAACGTAAGTATTAAACATGCTGTTAGGCCAATTAACTGGGATGCCCTATGAAACCATGACCCTAAACCTCCAAACCAAATCCTATAAGGTTTGTGGTTGTACATAAGCAGTTTCAATAGTCACTCTTTCTTTTTTTCGGTCATTGTTGTAAATAATCTATCACACAACTTTTGCGAATTCAACTTTTTACGGGTATGCAACTTACTGACAGCAATTACAATAATTGACTGGGCAACCCTACCCTTAATCAATGTGATATTTCTATCACCATTAAGACCTCCTTTTCCCCTCCTTCCCACCCCTGGTAACCATTAATAAACTTTGGTTTCTATACATTTGCCTTTTCTGATCTTTTTATATAAGTGCAGTCATATAATATTTGTCCTTTTTTTACTTATTTCACTTAGCATAATGTCTTCCATCTCCATCCATATTGTAGCATGTATCAAAACTTCATTTCTGCTGTTGGATGAGTAGTTTTCTATTATATGTTATGTACCACATTTTGTTTATCCACTCACCTGTTGATGGGCATTTAGGTTGTTTCCACCTTTAGTTATTGTGAATAGTGCTACAATGAACACGCATACAAGTCTCTAAGTCTCTGTTTTCAAGTCTTTTGGGTATATACCTAGGAGTGAAGTTGCTGGATCATATGGTAGTTCTATCTTTAGTTCTTTGAGGAACTGCCACATTCTTTCCCACAAGAGTTGTACCATTTTGCATTCCCACCAACCATGGGTAAAGGTTCCAATTCTCCCACATCCTAGCCAACATTTGTTACTTTGGTTTTGTTTTAATCTTAGCCATTCTAGTAGGAGTGAAATGGTATCTCATTGTGGTTTTGATTTGCATCTCTCTGATAGCTAATGATGCCGAGCATCTTTTCATGTGTTTGGTGGCCATCTGAATGTCCTCTTTGGTGAAATGTCTATTCAAGTCCTTTGCACATTTTATGATTGGGTTATTTGTATTTTTGTTGTTAAGTTTTATATATTTTTGATTATTAGATTCCTTTTGGATATTTGGTTTCCAAAGATATTCTCCCAGTCAGTAGTTTTTCTTTTTACTTTTTTGGCAAAATTTTTTGATGAACAAGAGTTTTTAATTTTTATGAGGCCCCCCCATTTGTCTATGTTGTCTTTTGCTGTTTGTGCTTTTGTTATTATATTAGATAATCCATTGTTAAAAGCTAGGCTTGACAGCGTTACCTCTCCTTTTCATTCTAAGAATTTTATGGTTTTAGTTTGCACATTCAGGTCCTTACTCCATTTTGAATTTTTTTCTTAATAATTTTTATTGTGCTTTAAGTTTGAATTTGTTTTTGTGTATGGTGCAAGGCATGCATTGTTTCAATTTTCTGCACGTGGAAATCCAACTTCCCCAGCACTATTTATTGAAGAGACTCTTCTTTCCCCCACTGAATGAACTTAGCACCCTTGTAAAAAAAATCAGTTGACCATACTTAAACATCCCAAATTTAATAGAAGACATGAATCTACACATCAAAGAATCCCAATGAACTCCAAGTAGGGTAAATCCAAAAAGATTCACACTGAGACACATTATAACCAAACTCTCAGAAACCAGAGAAAAAGAGTAATCTTGAAATCAGCAAGACAGAAACAAATCATCACATACAAGCGACCCTCAATAAAATAAGCACCAAACTCTCCTCAAAAATAATGGAGGCTAAAAGGCCATGGGATGACATACTTAAAGGGCTGAAAGAAAGAAAAAAAAAAAACTGTCAACTAAGAATTCTATATCCAGCAAAACTGTCCTTTAAAAATGAAGAAAAAATAAGACATTCCCAGGTAAACAAAAGCTGAGGGAGTTTGTTACCATTAGACATGTCGTACTACAAAAAAAGCTAAGGAGTTCCTGGGTGGTGCAAATAGTTAAGCACTAGACTACTAGCTGAAAGGTTGGCAGTTAGAACCCACCCAGAGTCACAATGGAAGGCAGGTCTGGCGATCTGTTTCCAACAGGTCACTGCCTTGAAAATCCTATACAGTAATTCTACTGTGCACACTTGGGGTCACTATGAGACAGAATCAACTTGATGGCAACCCAAAACAACAAGAAATGCTAAAGGAAGTCCTTCAGGTTGGAATGACACTGGACAGTAATTCAAATCTACATGAAAAAATAAAGACCTCTGGTAAAGGCAGTTTCATGGGCAAACATAAAAGCCAGTTTTATTGTATACTTGGTTTGTAACCCTTATATCATAAAACCAAAAGCCAAACCAAACTCTTTTTCGTTGAGTCAATTCCAACTCATACACGATTTAAAAGATAAATGCTTTAAAAATTATTATAAATTTATGTTATTGGATACACAATGTATAAAGATACAATCTGTGACAACCACAACATAAGCAGGGACAAAGACTATAGAAACAGATTTTGTATGCCATTGTAGTTGGTGTCAACTCAAACTAGATCATCATAAAATTGGGATGTTAAGCGTAAACCCCATGGTAACAACAAAAATACCTTAAAAATACACACACAAAGGAGGAGAAAGGAATAAAAATTGTTCAATATGAAAAATTAACAAAAAGATGGCAGTATGGAGTAAATAAGGAACAAAAAGATATAACACAAACAGAAAACAGCAAAATGGCAGAAGCCCTTCCTTATTAGCAATTATTTTAAATGTAAGTGGGTTAAACTCTCTAATCGAGAAATAAGTTGAAAGTTAAAGGAGGGGAAAAAATATTCCAAGCAAATGGTAACCAAAAGAGAACTCAAGTGGATATATTAATATCTGACAAAATAGACTTTAAGTCAAAAACTTAATAAAGAAATTAAGGACATATATAATGATAAAAGCGTCAATTCATCAAAAAGAGATAACAATTATAAATACATGCACCTTTTTTTTTTTTAACAACAGAGCCCCAAAATATATGAAACACTGACAGAAGTGAACAATAATTCAGTTCAACACTAACAGCTGGAGACTTCAATACCCTATTGTCTAGAACAATCAGACAGAAGATTAATAAAAATGGAGGACTTTGGCAACACTACAGACCAACTAGACCTAACAGACATATATACCCCACCCAACAGCTGTGGAATACACGTTCTTCTCCAGTGCGTATAGATCATTCTCCAGGATAGACCATATGTTAGGTCAAAAAACAAGTCTCAATGAATTCAAAGAGACTGAAATCAAGGTATCTTCTTATACCACAATGGAATGAAACTAGAAATCAGTAACAGACAGAAAATTGGAAAATTCACAACAATGTGAAAATTAAATAACACACTATTGAACAGCCTATGAGTCACAGAAGAAATCACAAGGGAAATCAGAATACACTTAAACATAAATAAAAAGGAAAGTACAGAATACCAAAACTTATGGGATACAACAAAGGCAATGTCAGAGGGAAATTTATAGTTATAAACACCTACATTAAAAAAGAAAAATCTCAAATCAATAACCTTAATTCTACACCTTGAAGATCACTAAGCCCAAAGATAAACAAATTCAGTTGTGTTTCTATACACCAGCAAAGAACAATCTGAAAAGGAAATTAAGACAACCATTTATTTTATAATAGCATCAGAAAGAATAAAATACCTAGGAATAAATTTAACCAAAGAGATAAAAGACCTTGTCACTGAAAACTACAAAACACTTCGGAAAGGAATTAAAAGAGCTCTAAACAAATTAAAGACATCCCATGTTGATGGCTCAGAAGACTTAATATTGTTAAGATGTCAGTTCTACTGCTTCTATCCAAAATGATCTACAGACACAAAGCAATTCCTATAAAAATTCTAACAGCCATTTTTTCAGAGATGGAAAAGCCAATTCCGAAACTGATATGGAATTGCCAGGGGCCCAGAAAAATAAAAATGATCTTGAAAAAAAAAGAACAAAGTGGGACTCACATTTCCCAATTTCAAAACATACTGCAAAACTACAGTAATAATAACAGTGTGGTACTGGTATAAGGATCAACATATAGATCAATAGATTAGAATTGAGAATCTAGAAATAAATCCATACATCTATGGCCAATTAATTTTTGATAAGGGTACCAAATTCATTCAGTGGGGAAAGAATAGTCTCTTCAACAAATGTGTGTTGGGACAACTGGATTTCCACATGCAAAAGAATGAAGCTGGGCCTACACCTCACAGCATATACAAAAATTAATTCAAATGGATCAATGATCTAAATATAAGAGCTAAAACCATAAAACTCTTAGAAGAAAGCATAGTGGTAAAGCTTCAGGACCTTTTAGGCAATGGATTCTAAATATGATACCAAAAGCACGAGCAACAACAGAAAAAATAGATAGATTGGACTTCATCAAAATTTTAAAAATTTGTACATGAAGGGACATTATCAAGAAAGTGAAAATTCAACCTACAGAACAGAAGAAAATATTTGGAAACCATATGGAGTTTAATATTCAGAGTGCATAAATAACACTTAAAACTCAACAACAAAAAGACTAACAACCCAATTTAAAAATGGGCAAAGGATTTGAACAGACATTTCTCCAAAGAAGATACACAAATGACCATTAAGCACATGAAAAGATGCTCAACGTCATTCATCTTTAGGGAAATGTAAATCAATACCACAATGAGATATCACCTCATACCCATTGGGCTGGCTTTGATCAATAAATAGAAAATAAGAAGGGCTGACAAAGCTGTGGAGAAACTGAAGCACTCGTACGTTGCCGGTGGGAACGTAAAGTGGTGCATCCACTGCGGAAAACAGTTTGGCGGTTCCTAAAAAAGTCCAACACAGAATTACCATGTCTCAGCAATTCTACTCCTAGAAATACACCCAAAATAACTGAAAGCAGCGGCTCAGACACACGTTCACTACAGCATTATTCACAAAGCCAAAAGATGGAAACAACCCAAGTGCACAACAATAGATGAATGGATAAATAAAATGTGGTGTATACATGCAACAGAGTATCATTCAGCCACAAAGAGAAATGAAGTTCTGATTCATGCCATCACATGGATCAACACTGAAAACACTATGCTAAGTGAAGTAAGTTACACAAAAGGACAAATAATTTATGATCCCACTTATATGAACTATCCAGAATAGACAAATCCATCAAGATAAAAGAAAATTAATGGTTACTGGGGGCTCATGGGGGGGAAGGGGGAGGGTAGATAAAGCTCTGGTGGCACAGTGGTTAAGAGCTCGGCTGCTAGCCCAAAGGTTGGCAGTTTAAATTCACCAGCAAGTCCTTGGAAACCCTATGGGGCAGTTCTACTCTGTCCTATAGGGTTGCTATGAGTCGGAATCCACTCAACAGCAATGGGTTAGGTGCTGGGGGAAAGGAGAATGGGGAGTTAAATATATGTGTAAATATATATATGTATATGCATATTTTTTTTTTAACTGGTCAAATCATAATACAAAATTACCTGCACCAAAACTATAATATTACACAATTAGCCTTAATTATGTTAATCGTACTCCTTGATAATAGATTTGCTTCATTGTGTATCTGTATAAATAAATAAAAAAGGGAGGTTATAGTCCCTCACTGATATTCCAAAAGCACGTAACGACAAAAGAACAGGGTTGTGTCTTAATATGTCATCCACCTTTCAAATGAGGCACGCCTATAGCCAAATAAAGCAGTTCTGATACAGGCCCCAAGTAAGCTATTCAGACAGAAAACTCAGATTCCCCCAAATTTTACATTTCTATGCAATTATTTAAAATTGGCTTTAGAGTGCGCAGTCTCTTAACTCTTATAAAACGGGTGAATTTAATCTATTCAAGTAAAGTCAAAGCTTAAACAGTTAAAAAATTAGATCTTCACACCCTTTAAAATTAATGAGAAAAACTACAATCTACTGAACAAAATTTTATTTTAAATTACTAGATTTTTCGTGCAAATGAAAATTTTGCATAACACATGACAGGTAAAGATGTTAGCATATTAAACTACTATAGAAAATATTCTTCTACATCTTTGAAATCAGTAAAACGCTTATTTCTCTCCTGTGAATGAGTGCGCAGTCATGGAGTATCAAGTAAGTTTAAAATTTTTATATTATTCTTTATTAACTTCCTAATAAGCCTTTGAGTTTCTTCTCGACCTACACATAATACTTCTTTCAATGTGGCGAACACTGTACTAGCTTTTTCTCTCATCTCTGGTGGAACATATTTAATATCAAAATATTCAGATAACTTGGATCTAGAATTGTACAGCATGTTAATAACAGTTTCAAGGTTACCGACTTCATCACCAGTCTGTCCCAGCGGCAAGATCTGCGATTGGTACATTTTGGTCAGTTTATGTTCCGCGGCTGCAGCCAGAGCAATACTTCGTCTCAGGTGATCTTTAGAGGCCTGAATGTCCTCTCTAGACTCTTTGTTGAGGTCGTCACGAAGAGGCGCCTGTTGCACCTGGGAATGAATATCTGAAATTTTTTTCAAAATGTCATCATTATTCAAACCCTGTGGCTGTTTCACAAATGTAGATGCTTCAAGCTTTTCTTCATCAAATGCACCCGAGAGCTGAGGAACATCTTCTGGCTCTGTGGGTTCGCCAAAGTCAGTGCTTTCCTTCGTGGTGGCGATCGGTGGCATACGCGTGGTGAAAGCTGACCTCCTAGGAAAATCGGTCACACGTGAAAATGTCTTTGATGTCCTAGCTGGTTTCGTATCCACTTCTGGCTCTTCGTCTTTTTCAATATAAGGTTCTTTTGCATGTAAAACAACAGAAACATTGTTTGGCTTGATCCTCCAGAAGGCTGTACTTTTAGTGCGTTTTTTCCTTTCTATTTCCAGTGTGAAGCCGCTAGTAGGGAAAGCTGTAGTTTCTTCACTGATGGGATTGATTAAAACATCATTCTCATTTACAGCTTCTGCATGTGTAATTATCTCCTTAAATTTTGATACCTTCGATCCTGTGGAATAAACATTATTTGGAGGCTTTGATTTTAGCTTATGGCCTGGCTCCTCCTTAGTGGGAACACTTAGTAGTAAGTTCTGTAAAACTTGTACGTAATGATTCAAGTTTTGTTCTTCATCAGGCGTCACAGTTATGCCTTAAGAAAAAAAAAATCACATAAAGAGTAAGTAGCATTTATTATTATTTGTGACATATTTGTAGAATCTACTGACTAAATTTACTTCATGTGCTATCACTTAAAAGTTGAGATAAAGAACTAAGCAAAAAAGCACCTTTGACACAGAGTCAACTCTCACTTATCCGAGCAAAATTATTTTTTCAGGTTTGTATTAAAACAGATGAGCAAGATTAGTGCAAAAGCTGTATATTAACACAATTCTCTATACCATTTTGCTTTTACTCTCCCACATAACCTATGATTCAGCAGGCAACTTATTCAACTAAAATTCTTGATTATGTCCTCCAACCCAGGGGCGCTGGAGTGGGTTTGTACTGGCTCACTGGAAACGACTGTTAAATCTTCAGGAATTTTTTTGAGCCAGATGTTTAGCACAGACATCATTAAAAATGAAATTTATGAATTTTCAATCAAATATATCTAAAACAAAAATCATTTTTATTACTTTATTTCTCCCATTATTTTACTATTTACCTATTTACTATTTATTATTTATGTCTCTGGTAGAAATGCTATATAATGGTATGCTACTGTGCAACTCTGTTCACCTTTCAGTGAGATTGAGTTGATAGCTTGAATTCTACCATGGTGGGAATATCTACACTGTGTAAATGGGCAAACGCTATAAATCAGGGCTTCTCCCTTCCTCCCAAAAGCCAGTTGTTACATATTTACCAGTACACCACTACTTCCAACCTAGCAAAGATCCAACTACTGCCTGCTTGCCACTACCTGCTCAACTGATTTTATGAACAAAATTATATTGGAACCCAGTCAGCCTTGCCCATTTGTTTATGTAGGCGCCTCATAAGAAAGGCTGGGAGACCTGCTTCCAAAAGGTCACAGCCTTAAAAAGCCCTATGGAGGGCAGTTTCGTCTGCAACACATGAGATTGCCTGGCTGCTACAGCAGAATTGAGTAGCTGCAACAGAGACCACATGGCCTGTAAGCAAACGATATTCACCATCTGATCCTTTATAGAAAAAGTTTGCCAATTTCTGATCTAAACCATCAATTTCACTCTTACAACAAAATGCAGTTCTCTTTACACTGGTATTTTGCAGCATCTGAGGGGTTGAAGTCTCTTGTTTCCAATGTGGAAAACAGAAAATGTTACTGAATAAAATATTCTGGAATTCTGTTCAACTCCCCTACTCCTGAGTCAGGAGGATTTTAAGTGCTGGGATTTTGGATTACATTAATTTTGAGTTGATTTTCTTACTACTTTCTTCCATGATCATGGATTCAAATTAACTTAATTCAAGGAAGTCTTTTTGCAAATCTATCGTGAATAACTCTTACCTGAACCATCTCTCTGCAGGCTAAACAAAATAACACACTTTCTATTCAGGAGGCATTTTTATCTGGATTTTTGGCAAGCACAAAATACTCAAGAATTGCTTTATAGCTACATGTTTCTCCTCTCTAACTGTTCTGTTATGACTTAGAAAGATCAGATAGAAGTTTAATCAAAATTCAAAGCTTATTTTTAAATTTTAAAAAATTCTTTTAAAAAATTGTAATGAGAACAGTTTAGTGAGGCAACGTAATAGTGGAAAGACATCAGACTTGTCTGGAGAGCTGGCCGTTATAACGGAATTCTGTGTTTTATGTCACATTAGAAGAGCCCTGCACTCTCCAAGATCTATACGATGATGACGGATAAAGAAAGGAAGATACAGAACATAAGATGGAGCTTGGTATTATCCTTGTAATAATTTTATTAAAAACTCACATAGTATCATAAATTGTGTGTGTGTGTGTGTGAATTGCAGGTTTTTTTTAAACGGACTAGAAGGGTAACACACCAAACTCATGTGGCGGCTGCCTCTGAAAAGTGAAGAGAGGAATGGGATTGAAGCTGGTAGTTAAGGAAACTTTAGCCAAATCTATAATGTTCCACTCCTTAAAGAAAAGAAAAAACCACCAACCACTTAATATAGTAAACTATTAAAAGTCACATGTTTAAAAGGAAGATAACTTATAATGTAGGTTCATACTTATAAAAAATGTATTGTCCTGAATCTAGAGTTTTCCTAAAGGAAAATACTGAACAAAATGTACAGCTTAGTGCATTGAAAATAAAATCTTTGATTCTGGTCCTAGCTCTGTCACTTTCTAATAGCATGATTTTAAGTAATTACATAATTTCTCTGGACATTTACTGAGTATAAAATGAAGACACTATATCTGGTCTTTCACCTCACAGAACCAAAAAAATTAAATATTTGAAATCACTTTAAAAGCTACAGAGCACTATATGTTATTCTCGAGAATGATAACTGCTTACATTTCTCATTTAAAATATAAATTTCAATTCCTAAGGAGAACATTAAAAAGTATATCTTGGATCTTAGTTAGTATGAAACACTAGAGGCATTTCTGGTAAAGTCAGGAACAAGATGAGGATATCTCCATAGGAGCCTGGGTGGAGCAAGTGGTTTGCAATCAGCTGCTAACTCAACCCATCCAGTGGCTCCACACAAG
This sequence comes from Elephas maximus indicus, assembly GCF_024166365.1. NCBI lineage: Eukaryota > Metazoa > Chordata > Mammalia > Proboscidea > Elephantidae > Elephas > Elephas maximus. The sequence continues at coordinate 59,128,976 of NC_064831.1, read as the reverse complement.
AAAGGCCTGGAAAACTGCTTCCATAAAGATTACAGCCAAGAAAACTCCATGGAGTAGTTCTACTCTACACATGAGGTTGCTATGAGCACGGGCTGACTCGACAGTAGCTAACAACAACAAAAAACAATTACCTCCAACACTATTTAACTTCATGTTGGAGGTATTAGCCAATGCAATTAGATAAGGGAAAATAATTGGAGATGTGAAAATTCAGAAGAAAGAGGTAAAACAATCTGTATGTGTAGATGATATAAGTATAAATCTAGAAAACACGAAAGAATCAGTTGGAAAGCTACTGCAAATAACACATTGCAGTATCAGTATACAAAAAGAGTAGGCTTCATACCTACAAACATAAACCAGTTAGAAGACGCGAGAAGAAAGGTATCGTTTTTGATAATATGATAAAATATCTCATTATAAACTCAAAAAGAAATGCCCAAAACCTATATGAGTAATCGTAGTAGCCTGATTAATAGACCTAATCACAGGGACCTGTAAATGTTACCTATAAGGAAAAAGGGTATTCCCTGATGTGATTAAGTTAAGGATCAAGACATGAGGAGATAATGCTAGATTATCCAGGTGGGTCTTAAATCCAGTCACAAGTGTTCTTTTAAGAGAGAAACCAGAAACCCGTTGCTGTCAAGCTGATTCTGACTCACAGCGACCCTATAGGAGACAGTAGAACTGCCCTGCGCAGTTTCCAAGGAGCATCTGGTGGATTCAAACTGCTGACTTTTGGTTAGCAGCCATAGCACTTAACCACTACGCAACCAGGTTTTCCTAGAAGAGAGAGGAAGACAAATTTAACACACACACAGACAAGGAGGGGCAATGTGACCATGGAGGCAGAGATCGGAGCGATGCAGCCACAAGTCAAGGAATACAGCCAGCCATCAGAAGCTGGAACAGACAAGGAACACAAAGCCTCCAGAGATGGCACACTCCTGCCAAAACCTTGATATTAGCTCAGTGAAGTTGATATTGAACTCCTGGCCTCCAGAACCGTGAAAGAATAAGTTTCTGTTGTTTTAGCTCAATGAGTTTATGGTAATTGATTATAGCAGCCATAGGAAACTAATATAGGAATATAATAAAATCTTTTTTTGCAAGACGTAAAGCAAACTTGAACAAATGGAAAGATATACCATGATCTTGAACAAGAAGATTCAACATCATAAGATGCTTAGATGTTGTATTCTCCCTGTGTTATTTATGCATTTAATGTGCTCCTAATAAAAATACCACTTTTTCTAGAGCTAGAAAAATTTATTATAAAGTTCATTTGGAAGAACAAATGATTAAGAATAGCCAAGAAAACCAGGGGCTAGCTTTAAAAAAAGAAAAAAAATTTTTTTCCAGTTATTAAAATATAAAGCCTCTATTAGAAAAATATTACAGCAATGGAACATGACTACACAGATGAATGAAACAGAATAGAAAAATGCAGAAATAGAGTATATGGAGAAATAGTTCAAGGTAAGGGAAAGTTTCAATTTATAAAAATTCCAGTTAATACATGAAGAAGCCATTTAAAATTAGATATGACCATTTTTCAATGATTATCAATGACTGCTAACATCATAAAAGGATAACTAATCAGACATTACATGGCTCCTGAAGAACACAATACAACTTATGTAGTAGTCTTAGAAAAAAAGCCAAGCCTGAATCCAATAGATCTCTCTAGATCTAACTAGCAATATATAGTTAATACATGGGACAACATAGGAAGATATTAAACTATACCTTTGGAAATGCAACCAGCAAAGTCCAGACTGTCAGAACCTCTGCAGGACATATGACCTAGTTTCCTCAACAATTAAATTGCAAGGGTAAAAAAAATATAGAGAGACGGCAGGGGGGCTATAGATTAAAAGAGAATTAAGAGAAATATCAACCAATTACATTACAAGTTTTATTTGAATCCCAGTTCAATCAAGCAAACTGATAAAGACAGAAAGAGGGAAGAGGAAGTGAGAATCAGGAAAGTTTGAGCACTGTCCTGTTATCTAATGGTATTAACCTCTTTGGTGTGAAAATGGCATGCTCTCTGTGTGTGTGTGTGTGTGTGTGTGTAAGTCTTTACATTTTAGTGCTTTATACTGAAATATTTACTGATAAAATAATATGAAGTCTGAAATTCGCTTCTAAACAATCCAAGCCCCAGGGGTAGGGGAGGAAGAATAAGGAGGTGAGGGAAAAAGGAATGTGGGTAGAGACATAGATGAAACAAAATTGTTGTTGTTGTTTGTTGTTAGGTGCCGTCAAGTTGGTTCTGACTCATAGCAACTCTATGCACAACAGAACAAAACACTGCCCGGTCCTGTGCCATCCTCACAATCATCACTATGCTTGAGCCCACTCTTGCAGCCACTGTGTCCATCCATCTCTTTAAGGGTCTTCCTCTTTTTTGCAGACCCTCTACTTTACCAAGCATGATGTCCTTCTCGAGGAACTGGTCCCTCCTGATAACATGTCCAAAGAGCATTCTGGTTGTACTTCTGGTTGTAACAAGATTGATCGTGAGTTAATAATAGCTGAAGCTGGCCATAGATATACGGAGACTTATTATACTATTCTTTCTACTTTTGTATATATTTTAAATTTTCCATAATAAAGTGTTTTTCAAAATCTGCTTTGGAAAGATTTCCATCCTGAGTAACTATTCATAAGCAAATCTAAAATCTGCAACCAACAAAGGGTTAAGTGCTTTTTAAAAGACATTGCCGTTATAGTCTGCTAAACAATTTTTAAATCATTCAGCTTGTCTCTTCTTAAAGTAATAACTAGGAGACCAGGCTGCTATTAAGTGAGTTAGGGTGTCAAAACATAGGAGAAGAAGATATTTGCTACTAGTTCCTTCCTTAAAAAACCTGAAGTACTCATTATGCCCTTCTCCTGTTACTCAGGCAACACTAAAATGCCTGTTGTTGACTGCCTAGCAACAGACCATGTACCTTCTTTTCTTCCCTTCTTCATGTACCCTTCGACTCCGTGTTGTTCTGTTGTTAAATCCATCCTCTCCCCACAAACTCCCACCTCCTGCTTTCGTCCTCCTAAACATTTACATATTTCATATTGACCTCTGAAATTCTACTAATAAGGACTGCTCCTGCCAATCATTTTAATCTTTGTAAAAATATTTGCAGGAAAGGTAGTAAAAAGGAGAGCCAAGCCTCATATACTCTACAGATGGCCCTGGCCACTACGAACACCTGCTTTGTCCATTCTTCAGGAGGTACTAAAAAGAAGAGCAAAGTTCAAATTCTTGCAGAAATCAGACTACCCCGCCTGAGTACTTACAGTCTACACTTGCTGTACTTTGAAACATGCCCTCTATTTTTACCAGTTAGTGATCCAACGAAACACAGCAATGTCCTAGAAAGTGGCAAAGGTAAAAATCTCTTCCAGCTTGAGAAACCGTGATGCTGCTCTCCAGTGTCCCCAGAAGGCAGGATGGCTATCTGCTAAACGAGTTGGAGATTTTGCAGGAAATATCACTAGCCAAAAGGTTGGCAGTTTGAATCTACCAGCTGTTCCTTGAAAACCCTATGTAGCAGTTCTACTCTGTCCTAAAAGGTTGCTATGAGTCGAAATCGACTCAGTGGCAACGGGTGTGGTTTGGTTGTTTTACTGAAAATACTTTGGCCAAATTTAATATATTTTCTGATTACAAAGTATGAGTGGGAAATGAGAGCCAATGATTTAAAATAATAATAATAATAAATCTGCTTCACAGAGTTAAAAGGCAATTTAGTTAGTTTTAGTTTATTCTGAGGAAAATAATAAAATCATGAGTTAAAATGACCAATGAAACATGAAATTTCCATCGACAAACAATACATTCTAAATATGTATTTCCTTTTCATAGAAATAGATTTTCTTTTTAAAGCAAGAAGCAGAGAGTATAAGAAATGAAGAAAAACCAATAAGCATGAAAACTTGCTAAAATTCACCGTTAACAAAAGAAATGCAATTAAAGCAATTTTTATTTTGCCCAACAAGTAGAGAAATATTCTTTTAAATGATAAAACCTAGGCTTGGCATGTATATATGGTACTTTCTTAGTAAAAGAAGTTCCTTTACGATCTCCAGGTCCCTCATTAGTCTCTCTCAAAGCACTCTGATCTTTTCTTTATAGGACTCTGAATCATTAGAACTTATTTGTTAACTGAAGACTGCTACATACCGTAAGCTCTTTGAGAGCTGTGGCCATGTCTGCATTGCTCACCACAGCCCTTTGTACTATAATATACATAATATCTAAAAAATGCTGTCTTGACCTGGTTTTGAACAGCTGATTAAGTTCTTGGCCCTTTTTTGCAGAGGTGATTAAGTTCACTCCTCAATCATTCCTCTTATCAGGCTCTCACACTCCTGGGCCCCCGTACACCTACCCTAATTGACCCGGAACCAGGTACCCAACAACTAGGGATAGTCCCTATGGCCTGGAGCCCGTGGAATTATTCAAAATGCCCAATCCCTAGGAAACCTGGGAAACCTAGCTAACCCCACTTTGCTTGCCATACAGAAGCCCTCTCCCACAATTCCATCTTCTTGTTACCTGTCCCCAGGTACACCCCTGAGTGGTCTTTCATGATGGCATCTGTGTTTCCCCCCAGGGAACTGTGAATCTAATAAAAACTAAAATTTTCATGGTCTCTCTCTCTTGATCTGTGTCTGGCCACATTCAAGGTAATATGATTAAAAATACTCATGTCCTAGCCAGTGCCTAAGGCCATAGGAGACAGTCAAAAATTATTTGCTGAATGAAAGAACAAAATGCTGGTAGGTATGCAACTTAATTGTATCTCCAAGAATCTATCTTAAGGAAATAATCATAAGTAAAAAAATTTCTATAGAAGAACGTGGAGAATGCTTGTGGAGGAAAACTAAACCTCATGTTTAGTTTAAAGAAGGTCGGCTGGCATAAAGACTTTTTTTTTTTTTTGGCTAAAAGTCTAAATCCAGGCAATAAAAAAAAGTCCTCTTTCAGGCAATGCAGGCAGCTTTTTATAACAATAAAAGATACAGCTTTAACCATGTTTTTCTAAATGTCTAACTCTGAAGTTTACCTAAAACATCATAAACATTGCAGTTAAACAGCTCCAATTTTCAGAAAGCCCCTATACTTCTTGTAATTGCTTCTTCCTTAATGGCCTTCCTATAGGGTCACTGAGTCAGAATTGACTTGATGGCAGTGGGTTTGATTTTGGTTTTTTAAATGGTTTAATAGAAATTTAGAGAACCCTAGTGGTGCAGTGGATAAGCACTAGGCTGCTAATCAAAAGGTCGGGGTTTGAATTCATAAGCCACTCCATGGAAGAAAAATGTGGCAATCTGCTTCCTTAAAGATTACAGCCTTGGAAACCTTATGGGGCAGCTCTACTCTGCCCAATAGGATTATCATACATCGGAATTGACAGCAACGGGTTCAATACAAGTTTATCACATAAATTTAACGAATTTGAGTACTTTTTTCTTTTATTGGATTTTACCAATCTCTAAAGTAACATTTTATTGACATAATCTTTAGCGTAAGTAAATCACAATCTTAAATAATTTTAAAATACTTTCATAATTTATCTTTTATATTTTTTTAGCATCTTTACTGAGATATAATTCAGATATCATAAAATTTACCCAGTTAAGGTATACAATTCGATGCTTTTTAGTATATTCACAGAGTTGTCCAACCATCACTACAATCTAAGTTTAAAACATTTTCATCACCCTAAAAAGAAATCCATTCCCTCACTGCTCTTACCCTCTAGACCGAGGCAACCACTAATCAACTTTCTGTCTCTATGGATTTGCCTAGTCTTGAATTTCATATAAACGGAATCATACATGTTCTTTTGTGGTTGGTTTCTATCACTCAGCATAATGTTTCAGTATTTCATTTCTTTTTATAGCTGAAAAATATTCCATGGTATGTTTTATCCACTCAGCTGATGGACATTTGGGTTGTTTCTACTTTCTGGTGACTGTGAGTACTGAACATTCATGTATAAGTTTTTGTATGGACAAATGTCTTCATTTCTCTTGGGTATACCTCTAGATGGTTTTATACATCTAGTAGCAGAATTACTGGGTCATTTGGTAATTCCGTTTAACCTTTTGAAGAAGTTCCAAAGCAGCTGTACCATTTTACATTCCTACCAGCAATGTATAAGGGTTCCAATTTCTCCACCTCCTCCACAACACTTGTCATTGTCTGTCTTTTTTATGATAGCCATCCTAGTTGTTGTGAAGTGGTCTCATCTTGGTTTTGATTTGCATTTCCCTAATAACTAACGATGTTGACTATCTTTTCATGTGCCTATTGGCTTTTCAATGTCTTCTTTGGAAATATGTCTACTCAGACCCTTTTCTCATTTTTTAATTGGATTATTTGTCTTTTTATTATTTAGTTGTAATAATTCTTTATATAATCTGGATACCAGTTCCTTATCAGATACATAATTTAAAATGTTTTCTCTCATTCTGTGAGTGATATTTTCACTTTCTTAATGGTACCGTTAGCAGCACAAAATTTTTATGTACTTAATTTGTATATTTTTCCTTTTGACACCTCTGCTTTGATGTCATTATCTGAGAAACAATTGCCAAATCCAAGGTCATGAAGATTTATCTCTGTTTTCTTCTAAGAGTTTTATACTTTTAACTCTCACTTTTAGGTCTATGATCCATTTTGAGTTAATTTTGGATATGGTGTGAGGTAGGGTTTCAGCTTCATTCTTTTCCATGGTGTTCCAGAATCATTTGCTGAAGAATATTTTTTCTCCATTGAATTGTCTTGGTGCCCTTGTTGAAAATCATTTGACCATAATGTAAGAATTCTTTCTGGACTCTCAATTCTATTCCAATGATCTGTCTATTCTTATGCCAGCACTGTGCTATCTTTACTGCAACTGTACAGTGAATTTTGAAATTGGGAAATGTGAGTCCTCCAACTTTGTTCTTCTTTTTCAGGATTGTTTTGCTATTCTGAGTCCCTTGCAATTCCATATGAATTTTGGACAGATTGCCAATTTCTGCAAAAAAAACCAGCTGGAATTCTGATATGGCTAGTGTTGAATCTATGGATCAGTTTGAGGAGTTTTGCCAACCTACACATTTTTAACAGCCTTCCAGATTATATATAATGTATTTTCTTAACTAGAAGCATACTAAAAAAAAAAAAAAACACCCTATATATTTGATCAGCTTAAAAAAAATTTTTTTTTTTTAGATATACCCCTTATACATTTTTAAATTATTAAATTTTCTTGGTCTTGGAACCACAAATCCAAAAATCTGGAACATTAATCTCTTTTTTTAATCTAAGGAGTAAGCAATGCAAAGAAATTGTTTTCTCATTTCATCTCCTATGACTAAGTGGTGCAAATAGATTTATATAACAGTGTTATTTTGGGCCTGGAAAACAGAAGACCTGGTGGGTAAGTTGTTGGCTTCTAACATTGTCTTTGGAAAGGTCTCTGTCCCTCCACTCCTTTCAAAGACCATATAAAGCAAGGAGAGAAGTTAAGGTAGCAACCCGTAACAACTGGTAAATTCATCAACAAGCAAATAAAGTTAAGGAAAAAGCAGAATTCTGTATATTTTAAGCACATTTAAAAGGTTAAGACCTTATAGTTTAGATTAGGGGAAAACAATATTAGAGATTAAAATCTGAGGACTAGATGTGCACATCAAGACTTGTATTGTGGGGTGACTTTGTTCTTAGGTCATTTCAGTCAACAGACTTAGAAGATATATATTTAAAGACATAATTTTTATTGATCTTTTCCAATTAAGTTTTAACATTAACTTAAGGTATTAAAAAAACGCCAAACCCATTGCTGTAGAGTCAATTCCAACTCATAATGACCCTATAGGACAGAGCAGAACTGCTCTATAGGGTTTCCAAGGCTGTAATCTTTGCGGAAGCAGACTGCCACATCTTTCTCCCACGGAGTGGCTGGTGGGTTCGAACTGCTGACCTTTCGGTTAGTAGACAAGCACCTAACCACTGTACCACCAGGGCTCCTTAAAATTTATGGTATAACCACCTGAACTTTTAAGCCCTCATTTAAACTATAATTGCATTCCTTTTTGTAATATAAGCCAGACAATGATTACCTTAGCCAGAAATCTTGATTAAAACTAGCATAATTACTGGTTCTGTCAATAAATAGCAGTTTATGAATATTAAAATTTAGAGTAAAAGTACTGACTGAATGACAAAGTTGAACATTAAAATTGCCTTTGTATAATTTGATTATGTGGAGGGCCAGCAAAGAAGAGGAAGACCCTCAACGAGATGGACTGACACAGCGGCTACAACAATGGACTCAAGCCTAACAACGATCACTGGGAATACCCAGGGCCAGGCAGTGTTTCACTCGGCTGTACACAGGGTCGCTATGAGTCGGAGAAGACCCAACGGCACCTAACAACAACGACAACCATCGGACTACATTCTACCCAAACTAATGAATAGTTAAATTATCTTGCTTGGAACTATCTGTAATTTTTAAAACTGTTTTGTCATTACAAACACACTTATCTGATAAATTCTCTATTTAAATTCTTTAATTTTGACTTGAGAGTATTGGTATTTTAACTGATGGTTCTTTCTTGGTAGCAGCGTTACAATACTAGAGGATAAGGGAAATCTGTTCTTTATTAGTACACTTTATGAGAAGACTGTAAAATATAAGGAGTTTGATTTGTCATGTACAAGAATTTCATTTGGTTAACCTTAATGACTCACTGTGTGGTTACATGAATAACTTTTCTATACATAGATTCTTTCTGGATAAGCCCATTTTTGTAAATGTAAGAAATTTAGAAAATTTCAGTCACTGAAGTTTTTATGCAAGATTTTAAATACTTACATGCATTAAAATATCACATTTACAAGAAGTAACGCTATTCTTTTTTGCAGATGATCTGTTCCTATATATAGAAAACCCCAAAGAATCCACAAGAAAGCTGTTAGAGCTAATAAATGAATTCAGCAAAATGGCAGTGTCAAAAGTCAACACACAAAAATCAGTTGGATTTCTATACATCAGCAATGAGCATTCTGAAAAGGAAATTCAGGAAACAGTTCCATTTACGATAGCATGTAAAAGAATAAACTACCTAGGAATAAATTTAACCAGGGAAATGAAAGACTCATACCGTGAAAACTATAAAACATCACTGAAATTAAAGACCTACATAAATGGTAGGAGATGTTGTGTTCATAAACTGGAATACTTAATATTGTTAAGATGTCATTACTACCCAAAGCACCCTATATAATCAACACAATCCCCATCAAAATTCTAAAGCCCTTCTTTGCAGACATGGAAAAGCTGATCCTCAAATTCACATGAAATAGCAAGAGGCCCTGAATAGCCAGAGCAATGCTGAAAAAGAAGAACAAAGTAAGAGGACTCACACTCTCCAATTTCAAAACATGCTATAAAACTACAGTTATCAAAACAGTCTGGAATAGGTATAATGATAGGCATACAGAACAATGGAGTAGAATTGAGAATCCAGAAATAAACCCATACATCTATAGTAAATTGATTTTCAACAAGGGTGCTTGTTCAATAGAGAAAGAATGGTCTCTTTAATAAATGGTCCCGTGACAACTGGTTTTCCACACGCAAAAGAATGAAACTGGACCCATACACTACATATGAAACTTAACTCAAAAATGCATCAGACATAAATGTAATAACAAAATGCATTCAAATCTTAGAAGAAAACATGGGGTAATGTTTCAGGATGCAGTTTTTGATAAATTCTTAGATATGACACCAAAAGCATGAGGAACAAAAGACAAAATAGGTAAATTGGACTTCATCAAAATCAGAAAATTGGGGGCATCAAAGGACTTTAATCAACAAGTGAAGAGGCAACCTACAGATTGGGAGAAAATTTGGGGGAACCATATATCAGATGGAGCCCTGGTGGTGAAACGGTTAAGAGCTCAGGCTGCTAACCAAAAGGTCGGCAGTTCTGCTCCACCAGCCACTCCTTGGAAACCCTATGGGACAGTTCTACTCTATCTTATAGGGTCGCTATAAGTCGGAATCGGCTCGACAGCACACAACAACACAACATGTATCAGATAAGAGTTTAATATCCAGAATATATAAAGAACTCCTACAACTAAGCAACAGAAAAATAAAGAATCCAATCAAATAATGGGCAAAAGACTTGGATAGACATTTCACCAAAGAAGATATACAGATGTCCAGCAAGCACAGGAAAAGTTGCTCTGTGTCATTAGTCATTAGGGAAATGCAAATCAAAACCACAGTAAGATACTACTTCACACCTACTAGGGTGGCTGTGATCAGAAAAATGGAAAACAACAAGTGTTGACAAGAATGTAGAGAAATTGGAACCCTCGTTGATTGCTAATGGGATTGTAGAATGGTGCAGCCACTGTGGAAAACAGTTCGGTGTTTCCTCAAAGAGTTAAACATAAAACTACCATTAAAAAAAAAAAAAAAAACACGTTGCCGTGGAGTCAGGATTCCAACTCATAGTGACCCTGTAGGACAGAGTAGAAATGCCCCATGGGGCTTCCAAGGAGCACCTGGTGGATTCAAACTGGAGACCTTTTGGTCAACAGCTGTAGCACTTAACCACTATACCACCAGGGTTTCCAAAACTACCATATGACCCAGCAATTCCAATCCTAGGTGTATATCCAAGGAACCTGGAAGCAGCGATGCAAACAGATACATCATGTACACACCAGTGTTCACTGTAGCACTATTCACAGTAGCCAAAAGATAGAAACAACCTAAATGTCCATCAACAGATGAATGCACAAACAAAATGTGGTATATACATAAATGGAATATTACTCAGCCATAAAGAGAAATGTAGTCCTGATATATGCTCCAACACAGATGAACCCTGAAAACATGTTAAGTGAAATAAGTCAGTCACAAAAGGACAAATATAATATGATTCCACTTACATAAATTACCTAATACAGGCAAATGTATAGAGACCAAAGTTTATCAGTGGTTACTTGGGGTGGGAGGGAGAGAATGAGAGAATGAGGAGGAGTTATTGCTTTTAGGAGGCACTATGTTTCTGTTAAGGGTGATGGAAAATTCGGTTGCAAAACATGATGAACGTTATTAATGCTACCTAACTGTACATGCAAAAAAAGTTGAAATGGCAAATGTTTTACGATAATATATTTTTACCACAATAATATATACATATACATACACCGTGCTGAGGAACTAGTCTAGGCTAGTAATAGTCTGTGTCTTGATTTGGGCACTGGTTACACCTGTGATTTACGCACTTTATATGATACATGCTTAAAACGTCATGCGTGTAACTCAGTTTTGCATTATGGTTACTGGAAATTACCAGAGATTAAAAAAACATTGTTAAAGAATTAGAGTTTACAAAAACTTGATTTTACCAATCGATGTTATCTTCATTTTAATAAGTAGATCTAATTAAAAAGTTATAAGCCAAGAATTATATTTCCCAGTTTCATGATAGCATAATTTCATTACTTTGAACCAGGAACATTAAAATAAAAGTTCTTAAATTTAAGATTATGTATCTCAATATAGAATTCATAAGATTTTTTTCTTCTGCCAAAGAGGTAGGAAGGAGTAGGTTAGTTCTCCTTATCTCAGCTGAGACACTATGGTTTCTGTGACCAAAGATGGTGTAAATTTTTAGAAATTCAAATATAACTTTTAGATCTCGTCAGTCATTTTTAACTATGAATAATGGTTCTAACACGTAAATTAATTGGTGTATTTTATTTTTAAAGAAACTGCGTAACAAACCGCCCCGAGAAAATTTAGTGCTTTACTATCTATACAAATATATCGTAAACTAATCGAGTTTTTAAAATATTTGTGTAGTCTCAGGGTCTTAACAATGCACTTTAAGCAAACAGTTAAAATATCTAATTGCACACATAAAATTTAAATTGGTATGAGATGTAAAAAAAAAAATTTTTTTTTACAATGCCTGCTTAAAACAATGAATATATATGAGTGTGCTTTTTAAAAAATACTATATCTTTATCTGTTTCAGGAAAAATCCCTAATCAGTAAAGCTAAAATAAGGAACCCTGGTGGTGCAACGGTAAAGTGCTTGGCTGCTAACCAAAAGGTTGGCCGTTCTAACCCACCCAGAAGGACCTGACAATCTACTTCCATAAAGATTACAGCCAAGAATACCCTATGGGGCGGTTCCACTCTGCCACACGGAATCACTATGAGTCAGAGCCAACTCTACAGCACTCAGCAATGACAACAAAGTTAAACTGTTATACTGAATTAAACTGTTTTAACTTTTTTTTTTTTTCAGAAAAACCTTATACCCAAAATGGAAAAAATTAGCTTCTATGCTCCTAAGAAGTGACCAACCAAACCCGTTGCCATCCAGTCGATTCCAACTCATAGTCACCCTAAAGGACAGAGTAGAACCTGCCCCATAGGGTTTCCAAGGAGCACCTGGTGGATTTGAACTGCCAACCTTTTGGTTAGCAGCCATAGCTCTTAACCACTACGACACCAGGGTTTCCAAGAAGTGACAGGATGCCAAAAATTACACTAAAATGTAACAATAGTAATTAAAATACTAACATTAAAAACTAGTAATAAAATCTAGCTCCTCCTCCAAGACTAAGGTTTTAAGAAAAGGAAAAACGTGTCACCTTGAATCTTGGCCAAAGAAGCAATTGCTTCTAAGCTGCGTATTGGGAAAACTAAACCACTCTCACCTTTTCTTTGATAAAACAGAGCAAAATATAATTTTCTAAAGGTACATAATTCCAAATTTGGGGACTTTTATATAAAATATCTATACTTCAAAGGGTAATAAAATGTAGGGTTATAATAAAAATGGGACATTTTAAAATTTCTTTGGGGATTTCCTTGTCTGATATGATTAAAATTTCAAAAGAACATTTTAGGGTTTTTTTTTAAACTTTTTTTTTTTTTAAGTTTTTGCGTGTGTGTTTCATTTCTGTGGTGGTTGTATAGTTATCTCAGAATACAAAACTGGAAAATAAAATATGGCATATCCAAATCCAAGTAGAATTTGAAATTTTGCACTTCAGCTAATAAACTTCCTGTGACCCATACTGAAGAAGGAAAATATATATATATATAAAATGTAAACATGGGATTGCACTTGAAATGTGTTATAAAACAAATACCTGGTGTCTGAAAAATTGGTTATTATAAAACCTATACAATATTGTAGGGCCAATAGAATTACTTCATTAAAACATTTTTAAGTGCTATAGTTCTCAGATAATTCTTAAGGACGGATTATATTTTGGCGTTAACTTGGTTATATTTTCCGTCATTCTTAACTATGGATCTGTAACTAAAATAATTTTAAGTTAATACACATATGTATTTAAGTTAATAAACATATGTATTTATCTAAAGACTTTTAAAAGGAAAAAACTTGAAGTCTGGCATCAAACTACTTGTGAATTAAAAACAATGTCACTAGTAAATTAAGGTACGCTGGTTATTTAGCTATAAAAAATGAAAAGTTAAAGAATTTTAGATAAACTCTCAAAATACTGAATTTATTTATATTCTCTCTATCTACAGTTTCATGACTCACTAGTCAGAAAAAAACTCTATTAAAATAATGTAGGTAGAAGAGGACACGGAGCCAACATGGCGCTACAGACAAAATAAGGTAGACAGATGTCTGATATTTCCCTGAGCGTCAATTAAGACTTCTATCTCATGTTTCCAGTAACCTGTACTTTACACACAAACAGGAAAGCAATATAGACCAATGCATTGTAAACTTAATTCCAACATATTTTGACCAAAATTAAAAATAGAAACAGGTCATCATATAACGTCTATGTACATTCTACTTTCGTTTACTTGTAAAACTCATCATCTCTTCCAAAAGCCCCAAATAAAATGGTTAAAAGGACTTCCACTTCCAAGAAGACAGAGAAGACATACTTCTCCCTATTACTTCCTACTAAGTACAGCTAAAAACCCTGGCCATTATATATAAAACAAACATAAGAAGACTATAAAAGGTAGATAGAAGGCAGGCCAGCTAGAGACCTCAAGATCTAAATAATGACATACCAGTGAGCTCCCTGGGTTTCCTTTTTGCTTCATATATCCCAGACTGGTGCTGGAGCAGCTGGCAGCTCAGATACACCAATGGGTACAGACAAAAAAAAAAAAAAAACACTCCAAGAAAAGCCTGCTCTCTCTAGTCAGCGGACCAGGAATAAAAGCTGCCAAATTTAGAATTATATATTTTTTTTAATTCTATTTTTCTCTATTCTTTTATCAAAGAAGAGGAGGGAGTGGTTTTGTTTTCCCTTTATGCAGCTTAGAAACTATCACTTCTCAGGCCAAGATTCAAGAACAATAACTGTTCCACTCCAACCAAACACCACAGAAAACCTGCGGCCACACTCCCACTCCCTCCAGCAAAGGCTAAGTGGGGAATGTAGATTTCTACCCTCATCAAGTTGTAATAAGGAGCCCCAACCTCTCTTTCTCTTACTCTAGAGAAGTGCCACTACCAAGTAAGAGAAGGGTGAGTGAGAAACCAGGACTTTCGTCTCTACCTTGTGCTAACAAGGCAACTCCTTCTTTCCCCACTGAAGTGGTATCAGAGGAGGCTACTATAACAGGAGATTTAAATAAGATCCAGAGTCACACAATATAATATCCCAAATGTCCAGGTTTCAATTGAAAAATCACTCATCACACCAAGAACCAGGAAAATCTTAGCTTAAATGAGAAAAGACAACAAACAGACACCAACACTGAGATGACACAGATGTAAGTACTATCTGACAACAATTTTAAAGCAGCCATTATAAAAATACTTCAAAAAGCAATTATGGGCATGCTTGAAACAAATGAAAAAATAGAAAGTCTCAGCAAAGCAGTAGAAGATAGAAAAACCCACTGCTGTCAAGTCAATTCTGACTCATAGTGACCCTATAGGACAGAGTCGAACTGCCCCATAGGGTTTCCAAGGAGCACTTGGTGGATTCGAACTGCTGACCTTTTGGTTGGCAGCCGAGCTCTTAACCACTGTGCCACCAAAGCGCCAAGAAGATATAAAGAAGAACCAAACTGAAATTTTAGAACTAAAGGATACAATAACTGAAATTAAAAACAAACAACTCAGTGGATTGGCTCAACAGGAAAATGGACAGCGGACAGAGGAAAGACTCTATGAACTGGAAAACAGAACAATAAAAATTACCCCTCTGAACAATACAGAAAAATGGACTAAAAAAAAAAATTGAGCAGAACCTTGGAGACCTAAGAGACTATAACAAAATGATCTAATAGCCATCAGAATTTTGGAAGGGGAGAAGAAGATAAGGCTGAAAAAATATTCAAAGAAATAATGGTTGAAATTTTCCTAAATTTGGCAAAGGATATGAACTTATAGGTTCAAGAAGCTAAGTGAACTTCGAACTGAATGAACCAAAAAAATCCATGCCCAGACACAGCATAGTGAAACTTCTGAAAACCAAAGAAAAAGAAAAAATACCTTGAAAGCAATGAGAGAGAAACACCACCTTACTTATAGAGGAAAAGCAATTTTTAATGACAGCAGATTTTTCATCAGAAACCATGGAGGTCAGAAGGAAATGTCACAATCATTTTTCAAGTTCTTAAGGAAAAGAACAATCAATCTAGAATTCTATATCCAGGGAAAATATCTTCCAGGAATGAAAGGGAAATCAAAGCACACTCTCAGATAAAGGACAAATAAGTTATTGCCAGAATACCTACCCTAAAAGAATGGCTAAATGGCATTCACTAAACAGAATGGAAATGATAAAAGATAGAATCTTAGAACATAAGGAAGGAAGAAAGAATAACAGAAAGAACAAAACTATGGGTAAATACAATAGACTTTCCTGCTCTTGAGTTTTCTAACTTACGTTAGACAGTTGAAGCAAGTATTACAAGACTGTCTGATGTGGTTCTCCATGTATGTAAAAGAAACATTCAAGACAATTATAAATGCAGGAGGGTAAAAGGACATAAATGTAGGTGAGGTTTCTATTCTTCACTCAAACTAGTAAAATGCTGATAGCAGTAGTCTCTGATTCCAAGTGTGCATAACACAATATAAAGAGATACACTCCAAAACAATGTAAGTCAAAATGGAACTCTAAATGTGTGTGTAAAATGAGTGCTACATAATCATGTGCTTAAATAAATTTGGGTTTTAAAAAAACTAAGGTTTTAAAGTTAAATAATACTGTAATTTAAACACATGGTTTGATATAAGAATAAATAGCTGGTAAGTTAAAAGTAGTACCAAAATGTTGCAAATAATGGGAAGAAACCTGATGGTTCAGTAAAGAGGGAAAGACACATTTTAAAACTTTCATATAAAAACAAAAAAGTTCCATGGGATATATCTGGTCTTTGTGCTTAAAGAACATATATATATATGACTGGAAAGCAGTGAGTTTCTGTTTATGGTGATGGGAAATTTGGCAATGATTATGGGTGATGGTTGCACAACAATATTAATGTAATTGATATTACTAAATTGTACAACTGAAAAACGTTGAATTGGCAATGTTGCATATATTTTTACAATTTTTTTTTTTAAAGAACACAAAAGGCAGTTCACGGTGGCTCCAACTGGCCAAGAGATGAACATTTAAGACTCAGAAAAAATTAAAGTAAAATAAATTTTTTTTTTAGAAAGTCACAAATTTATAATAAGCTTTTAAAAAAAGGAAATCTTTTTTAATAACTAATATTATACTGGGTTCATTTTATTCAGGTAAAAAGAAGACTTTTGCTTGAGTGTAATTGTATATATATTATCGAAACGAAAAAAACCAAACCCACTGCTGTTGAGTCGATTCCAACTCATAGCGACCCTATAGGACAGAGTAGAACTGCCCCATAGAGTTTCCAAGGAGCACCTGGCAGATTCAAACTGCCGACTTCTTGGTTAACAGCCATAGCACTTAACCACTATGCCACCAGGGTTTCCACATATATTATCAGATTAAAATATATCTATTTAAAGGCTAATATTTAGTAGTCGTTAAGCATAGTGGTTAAGCATAACGGCTGCTAACCTAAAGGCTGGCAGTTCAAATCCGCCAGGTGCTCCTTGGAAACTCTGTGGTGCAGTTCTACTCTGTCTTCTAGAGTTGCTATGAGTTGGAATCGACTCGATGGCAATGGGTTTGGTTTTTTTTTTTTATGGTCAAAAGAACAGAAATGGGACTTCCTGCTACTCTCCCAGAGGCCGCCTTCTGGACATTCACATATTAGATGACATGCTCTTCATTATCTCAAACATAAATGAAGTCTGTCATGATATTCCATTCACAAGTTTGAGAGACCCTCCCAACTGCTACACCCTTGGACTTTGAAACAACATAAATTTGCAACACCAAAATCAAGAGAATTTTAAAGTGTACTTGAAATAAAAGAATTCTGCTTTTTCTTTGAATTTATTTGCTGATATGTTTGAACAATTGGTCCTGGTTGCTGCCTTTGAACTTCCCTTGCCCTGTGTGGCCCATATGGACAAAGTCTATCCTAAGGACAAAGATGGAGGCCAAAGGCTCACATATTGAGCCTTTAGTATCACTCTAGAGAAATAAGTTAAGAGGTATTGTTATCCTGGCCTAAAAAATCCTATACCATTAACTGTTTGTTCTAATCTATCCAAAGAGACAGACATCTTGCTTGGTAAAATAGAGGATCAGCAAAAAAGAAGACCCTCAACGAGATGGACTGCCACAGTGGCTACAACAATGGCCTCAAACATAGCAATAATTGTGAGGAAGGCGCAGGGCCATGTTTCGTTCTGTTGTACATAGGGTTGCCATGAATCGGAACGGACTCAATGGCACCTAACGACAACAACATCCAAAGAGATGACCTGAAAAAAAAAAAATTTATTCACCATGTATTTAAAAAAAGGGGGAGCCTGGTGGTACAGTGGTTAAAGATCTCTGCTGCTAATTGAGAGGTGGGCTGTTCGAACCCACCTGCTGCTCCATGGGAGAAAGATGTGGTAGTCAGCTTCCCTAAAGATTTACAGCCTTGGAAACCCTATGGGGCAGTTCTACTTTGTCCTATAAAATCACTATGAGTCAGAATCGACTGGACAGCAGTGGGTATTTGGTGGACTAGATGCACAAGACTCACAGTCCTATCTGGAATACCAGATACCTGACTTAAACCAAACACCTAGCTTCAGGCCCATGAGTATTAAATGACTTTAAATTATAAAAGGCAAATTACATCATGTGCCACCAGAGCTCCTATTCTAATATTATTTACATACGTTACTATTGTGTTCCTGTTGCTGTCGAGTCAATTCTGATCCATAGCAACCCTACAGGACAGAGTAGAACTGCCCCATAGGGTTTCAAGGAGCATCTGGTGGATTCAAACTGCGACCTTTCGGTTAGCAGCCGATCTCTCTCATTCACTGCACCACCAGGGCTCCTCATGTTACTTTGGAGTTTGTAAATTTTTTTAAAGCAAAAGGAAGTCTCATTAAGAATCAAAGTTAAGTTGTACAGTGCAGATACATTAAAGGGCATGTTTTGAAAACTGGAAAATATTTAAAACTAAAATTATGGAAAGATCACATACAAGGAAATTAACTGAATGCGTAGACGTTTAACGTTATAGTAAAAGGGTGTTTATCCAGCACCACCAGGATGTATGTATATGAAGGTGAGTGTAGTTTTCCATACACCCAAATCTCATTCATATCAACTGAATTTAAATTATACTGGTACTAGCTAAACTTGGGTTGAGCCCATTAGAAGTGTATGGGAAGTTACAAAAAGTACTGAGATTTTTCAAAAAATGTAGCTGCTTTATACAAAATGCCTATGATGTTTATACAATAACCTCAAAACTGTCTTAGTAGTCTAGGAAAAAATCAAGGCTTACTTTCATTATGAAAAACTATCTGACTTATTTTTGGCATGAGAGACCATTTTTTATTTGACTCTCTTGCCAATAATTGTTGGAATCACACCCATATAAAATAAAGACTACATAAATGATTTAAATCAAACAAAATGATAAGCCAGTTTCTTTTGCACACCTATTCAAAAAAAAAAAGCAGTTAAAATGATTTAGAGCAATAGAATGAGAGAGACAAAAAGGGAGAAGAAGGGAGAGAGAAAAAAAGAGAAAGTAGCCATATTAACACTGCCTTACATATCCCTTAATTCACTTTGATGGAAAAGAGGAAACAGATTTTCTAAGACATCTTCTATGATCTTAGACATGTATATATTACCCTTATGTCTTATATCATCTATACTTTCCACACAAAAGCATTCCTTTTTCTGAGAAGTATCATTTCATTTCCTAGAAGCGTTAGGAAAGTTTAGGGAGGAGGGTGCAGAGAAAAAGAACAGGCCATGAAATTATGGAGAGGGGCAAGAAACAGGTGGCAGGAATCTCACTGAGTTAACTGAGAATCCAGGGGCTGGTGGGCAGGAGTCCCAGAGTACTTTGTGTGACAGTATTAACAACACCTTCACTAAAATCTGCGTATTTCATAGTCAGCTGTGGCCTCCTGATCCACAACCACTAAAGTGCGATAACTGGTGTTAGTAATAACGGCCATCAGACATCAAGAAGAGATAACACATTCAGGACGTTCTAGTCTCTTAAGGCAAGGAAGAAAAATTTTACAAAGATTTTTGTTAAAAACCGCTAAACATGACAAGTGCTAATATTGAAAGGACTAACTTGAGTTGTCTAGGATACTTTATCCAGCACTTTTCCCACCACTATTCATGATTATTTAGGTTGTGTTCTATTTTCTGTTTTTTAAATCTAATTTTTAAATATGCCCTGTTAACAATTCTGAAATATAGCTCTATATAATTGGCAAGCACTAATTATGCTACTAAGGACCCCTGGTGGTACAGTGGTTTAAGCACTCCATTGCAAACCAAAAGGTTGGCAGTTCGAACCCACCAGCCACTCCATGGGATTCATAAAGCTTACAGCCTTGGAAACCCTATGGGACAGTTCTACTCTGTCCTATAGGGCCACAGGAGTACGAATCGACTGAAGAACAACAGATATACTTATGTTACTATTTTTTTCTACATCTGTTAAATGTTATTTAGTTAGTTCAACCAAATCCCAACATCACTAAATGCTACACTAAACAACAGTCAGACTAGAAGGACAAGCCTCACAGTCCTATTTCAAATACCAGATACCTGACTCAAATGCTTCAATACCTCAAGCTGTCCACATGGTTGTTGTTAATATACTAAACTTTTAGCATCCCTGAATTTGGCTTATTGGTTTTCAACTACTGGGGAGAGACCAAAGAGTTCCTTGGCAAGTAGTAATTTGTAATTCTGCTTAACTCTTTGAATCCTGTGTATCCAGAGGCTGCTCTGTAGAATTACATACAGGGTCACATGAGTGCCATAAGAAGGCTACCCAGAATCCATATGCTCTCTGGGTTTTACCAAAGGGGTCAGACAAACTTTTTCTATAAAGGGCCAGAGAGTGCTAGCCTAAAGGTTGGCAATTCGAACCCACCTAGCGGCGCTGTGGAAAAAAGACCTGGTGATCTGCTTCCACAAATGTTACATCCAAGAAGAGGTATGCAGCACTTCTACCCTGGGACACATGCGGTCACCAAGCACGGCAACTAACAACAGTCTCTGTGGCAAGTACTTAACTCTGCTGTTACAGCACAGGAAAGCAGCCATGGGCAAAACATAAAGGAATGAGCGTGGCTGTGTTGCAATAAAACTTTATTTATGAACAACAGAACTGGAATTTCATGCTTTTTCACATGACACAAAATATTACACTTAAAAATGTCAAAATCATTCTTAGCAGGCCAACCATACAAAAGGTTTGGCCGCTGGCCGTTGGTTTGGGGGCTCCTGCTTCATCACCTAGGCAGCACATTTGCTAAAAGACGATGAGGTTAACTAACAAGCAGGGTGTCCGCGAGCACAATCTGCCCAGACAGGCGCATCCCTGCTCACGTTTGGGACCAAGGCCGCGTCACTGCTCTTCCTGGTTGGCCGGGCAGTCTGCGGGTTCGGGGCGGAGGAGGTCGCGAGTAAGACAGGGACACACCTGAGCGCAGGTAGGCCAGGACCCTGGACAGTGGGGTTTGGGACGACCAGGGAAGCTGAGGGAAAAGGAAGAGCCGGGCTTCAGACAGGCCCCAGAGCCCGGGAAGTTCCCCAGGTGTGTCCCCTGGGTCGCTGTCGCCTCAGACCAGTCACTCACTCGGATATGCCAGCACGGACGAAGGCCATAGCAACAGCGCAACTAGAAGGGCTAAGGACTTCATGGGCGTCGTCCGAAGCACTCCGCCATGCGACTGGAACGTCCTGGGCCCACCGGGCCGGTACCTCAGGGCCGAAACTGGGGTGTCGGCAGCCGACGATCCCACCTTACAGCCCTGGGCGCCCTGCAACGGTTGTCCCCTGTGCGCAAGCGCAGCGAGGATGGGGGAGGGGAGCGCAAGCGGCAAAGGCCGTCCCTTCCGGGGGCCGCGCGCAGGGGGCGGAGCTACCGCGCGTCGCCCCGCCCCCCGTGCGCGTGCTCGCTGGCCTTCGAGGCGCTGCTTCCGGCGCGGGCTTCGAAAGGTGTAGGCGAAGGCGCTCCGACGACTCCTGAGGTGGTGCTGCCTGCGGCCGTGGCGCTTGGGCCATCCCGGAAGCTGAGGATACAGCCGTGGCTGAAACGCGGTCCTAAGGCAAAGGAACATTTTGTCTAATGACGAGGCTGACGAATAACTTGGCAGTTACAGCCGCGTGGAAGTACTTTAATGGGGGAAGTAATAGGCACTGTGGAGCACGGAGAAGGAGCTCCGCCACCCAGCTGGTGTCTGTGCTTGTATGTGGGGGTTAGTTTGGGGGAAGCGGGTTAGGTTTCCTAGAAGGAGGAAAGCTTAGAGGTCTCCAAAAACTGAAAGTAGTTTATTCTAATTGGACCGCAGAACGAGGAGAGAGAGGGAGGGGTAGGCAGGGCCTTTACAATCACCTTGTTGCGTGCCACGGAGTTGATTCCGACTCATAGCAACCCTACAGGACAGAGTAGAACTGCCCCATAGAGTTTCCTGGGCTGTAATCTTTGTGGGAGCAGATTACCAGGTTTTTTATCCAAGGAGTTGCAGGTGGGTTCCTTAGATGTTTTGGTTAGCAGCCAAGCATTTAACCATTACACCACCAGGGTTTCTTAAAGTCGCTTTGTTGTTGATTCTGACTCATAGCGAGCCTAAAAGACAGTAGAACTGTTCTGTAGGGTTCCCTGGTATCATAGGGAAACCCTGGTGGTGTAGTGATTAAGAGTTACGGTGGCTGCTAACCAAAAGGTTGGCAGTTGGAATCCACCAGCTGCTCCTTGAAAGCCCTATGGGGCAGTTCTACTCTGTAGGGTCGCTATGAGTCAGAATCGACTCAAAGACAACAGATTTGTTTTTGTTTTTAAATAGGGTTCCCTAGGGTGTAATCTTTATGGGAGCAGATCACCAGGTTTTTTCTCCTGTTGGACCGCTGGTGGGTTCCAGCCACCAGCCTTTTCAGTTAGCAGTCACGCGCTTAACCATTGTGCCAGCAAGGCTTTTTAAAGGGGTTGAATTTTATTCTGAGGCAGTGTGGAGCTACTGCAAGATTTTGAGCCAGGAATGGTTGTGATTGCATTTCAGAAAGCTCACTCTCCTTGAAGCATCAAGATTGGGCTGGAGGCAAGCAAGACTGGAGGCAGGGAGCCAAGTGAGGTGGTGGTTCTAGTAATCCAGGCATGAGCTAATAAGAGGTGGACTCGTAGTGGCAGAGAGCATGGGACATGTGGACAGACATGAGAGACATTTAGAACTAGAATTAACAGGACTGGGAGATTGATTGACTGTGGGGAGGAGGAGAAGGAGGCGATGCCCACATTTTGGGGTGGGGCACCTGGGTGTATGGTGGTGCCATTGACTGAGATGAGGAGCACAGAGCACTTATGGAGGTGAAGGAAGATGATGAGTTTAGTGTTCAACGTTGTTACATTGAGATGCTCTTGGGACCTCCTACTGGATTGATCTATCCAGTGAGCAGATGGATGTGGGGTCCTGGAGAGAGCTGAGATAGAGGTGGAGGTTTAGGAGGCATTGGCATCTAGAATTGGGGATACATGAAGTTTCCTGGGGGCAGTTTTTAGAGTGAGAAAGTCATTGGGCCTAGAAGAGATCCCTGGGAAACATGGGCAGGCTAGACAGAAGAGGATGGACTTGCAAAGGAGGTGGAAATTGGGGAGAGGAAAAGCAGGAGAGCTTCATGGAAATAGGGAGTCCAGGACTGTCATGCTGCTGAGAAGTCAAACAGAATAAGGACTGACGTTTAGCAACTGGCTCCATGGCAGAAGCAATTACACTGGAGTGGCTTGGGCGGAAGCCAGACCACAATGAGTTGAGGAATAAGTAAGAGGTGAAGAAATGGTGACATCCAGTACAGACAACCTCTTCAAGGTTGGTGCAGAAGGTTTAGTGTCACTACAGTGGTTGAAGCAGTTGGTTGCTAACCGAAAGGTTGACGATTCGAACCCACCAGCTACTCCTTGGAAGAAAGATGTGGCAGCCTACTTCCATAAAGATTACAGCCTTGGAAACCCTATGGGGCAGTTCTGCTGTGTCCTATGGCGTCGCTATGAGTCAGAATCAGACTTTACAACAACTAATTTGGGTTTGTTTTTGTTTTGGGTACCAGTACTTAATCAAATATGGCAGCATTCTAGAATCAAGCAGCTACAACTGTGTGGAAAGCAATTTGGAATATGTAACAAATGCCTTAACAGTATAAATACTATGATATAAATTATATATATTCAGGAAAAACTTTATGTCCTAAGATAACCATAATGGATTATCTACAATATGAAAGGAAACAAAATACAAAGTAAGAGAATAGTAAATTATATTTGTTGGCTAGAAAACTGAGCAAGTATTAAAATGATGCTCATAAAATATCTAATTTGGGGAAATGCTTATGTTGTAGTGGCTAAGATTTTGAGGTATTAAGTGAGGTCCCTGGGTTTCCCTCTCCCATTACCCTTCTTTCCTCCATTGAGACATCAGTGATCACCTTTTTATTATCGTTATTTACTTAAATTAGGTCACCTTCTTAATGCACTTGCCTCAGGGAAGAACAGCTAGAATCTTGAACAAAGAATCAAGTAGGGTACTAGATTTTTTTTTTTTTAATTTATGTTAGGATTGAAAATCAAAGCATTTTTGTAAGAGCTGTTGCGTAGGTGGAAAGTTTCATTTGCTGCTTGTCTGTTTGTTTTATTTGTGTTTTTAATGAAAAAGCTTGGTTTTGAATATCACAAGTCCAAGAAACTGGAGGACAGAACAGCATAAACCATAGAGATGGGGAGGATCCAGGATAATGTAAGGTGCCTTACCCACCCTGGGCTGAAGTTTCTGGGAGTGGGACAGGGCTTGCATTTTACAGATGGCATCCTCTGGTAGGCTTTAGGGGTTGCAGAGAGGACTCATGCCTCTACTTCCAGGATAGAGTTTAAGGGAAACTATAAACTTCTCAGATATGATGGGTGCCCAGCATGGGGCCAGAGCAGTTGGCAGCAGTACTTAGGTGGACAGGTCAGGAGGACTGCAAGCTCAGACAGGCCTGGAGCTTAGACCAGAGAGAAGCGGAAAGTATGGACCTGGCACTTAGTAAGTACTCAGTACATGTAAGCTTCAGTGTGGACTGGATCTCCTAACTTACTTTTAAAGAATAAACCAGTTGCTGTGGCGCCGATTCTGATTCCTGGTTACCCATGTGTGTCAGAGTAGAACTGTGCTCCATAGAGTTTCCAAGCTGGGGTTTTTTTTGGAAGTAGATTGCTAGGCCTTTCTTCCAGGATGCCACTGGGTAGACTCAAACCACCAACCTTTCAGTTATCAGACTAGTGTGTTAACTGTTTGCATCACCCAGGGACTGGAATGTCACTTCCGAGATTAGGTCATGAAAGGACTGTGACTTCCCTCATAGCATGCTTTCTCACTCTCCTACTCACTTTGAGGGAAGCCAGCTGTCATGTTGGAGCTGCCCCATGGAGAGGCCCATATGTTGAGGAATTGATGTCTCCAGCCAACAGCCAGCAAGGACCTGAGGACTGCCAACAATAATGTCAGTGAGCTTGGAAGCGAATCCTCCCAGTGTGAGCCTGGCAATGACTGCAGCATGGCCAACGCCTTCGTTGCAGCCTGAGCCAGAGACATCCTCTAGCTGCACTCAGATTGCTAACCCACAGAAATTGTGAGAAAATATATATTCGTTGTTATACATCAGGACGTGACTGATAGAATGGTGTTATCCAGAGCCCATGATCGTTGCACAGGTGATGCTGCTGGAGGACCAGTTGCTGACAGTGCCACCATTGGAACCACCGCTGCTATGATGTTGCAGGAAGCCTACAAGGAGCCTGAGACCTGAAAACACCTGCTTCTTTTGCTGCTCCTACCACAGCCAGAGCCCTGGAACACTCTGTACTGAGACTGCCTGAGTGCCCACTGCTACTGCCATCTCAGAACCACACAGGTACCTAGGAGGCCACTCTTGTCCACTACTAGTGCTGCCTGAAGGTGCAGCCAGAAGAAGAGGAAAACACACACACACAAAATAAATATGGCTTCTCCCTTCTCCCATGTAATTCCTTTCACTGTCAAAACCTAACTGGAAGCTACCTCGCAAGAGAGTCTGGGAAATGTAGTTCGTAGGCTTTTAGCCTCCTTGTTAACAGAGAAGAACATGGAAGAGGGGAATGGAGCTGAGAGCAAACAGACAAGTGAAAAGCACACGTGTATACTTCTCTAATAATGGCGTGCTACCGGGCAGCCAGCTTTATGGCTAGGTGGATAAGAAAACATCGAGTTTACTGTGGACAGCTTGGGTCACATGATAGTCTGGTATTTTATAGTTAGCACTTCAACTGCTACAAGAGCCCAGTAGTAAGCTAAGATCACTTTCTGAACAGGAAAGCAATTAATTGCCAAAGAGAGCATGGCTTTTCTCTATAACCCTCAGGGTTTGTGCTATGATTCTCCTGTTGGGGTTGTTACAGCTCTGCCATAGACGCTTCAAACACTGCTGAACCCACTGAGTGATAAGGGCCAAGTAGCAACAGCTTTTACTGCAGCTTGGTATACCTAGAAGGCCTTCCGTCTTTCAGAGTATGTTCAGAGTCCATTTGAGTTTGGCACCCTTTGGGGCCCATAGTAAATAAATTTGAATGGTATACCCCAAATGGAATGTGTCGTCTGTAAAATCCAGACGGTTGCTGGTTGTCATTTCCTAATGCTGCTGTAACAAAAATACCACAGTGAGTGGTTTTAAAGAACAGAAATTAATTTTCTCACAGTTTAGGAGGCTAGAAGTTTGAATTCAGGGCACTGGCTCTAGAGGAAGACTTTCCCTCCCTCAGCTCTGGAGGAAAATCCTTGTCTCAACTTAGGCCCAGCATTTCTCAATTCCTTGGCAATCTCCACGTGGCATCTAACTTTCCCTGTTTGTGCTTGCTTGCCCACCCCTGTAAGAAGGTTGCTCCGTATTATCACTGAGAAGAGATTAGGTTTAGGACACATTCTACACTGATACTGCCATATTGGAACAACAAGGAAAACCATATTTCCAAAGGGGATTACATCCACAGGTATAGGAGTTAGGATTCTAACACATTTTGGGGGGACACAGTTCAATCTGTAGCAGTAGCAAAAGTTGAACTGCTTTTCCTTCTCATTGAAAGCGTTCTCCTAACATTTTCCAGATCACTGGACTGTCGTATATTTCATCCCACCTTCCAGCTTCCATGTGTCTTATCACTGTAAGTAGGACACCCACTACTTTTAGTTCTTCAGGTCCTATCTGCAAGAACTCGTCCACCTAGTGGATCAGTGCGGTTGGTGAAATGATCATGAGCCCTGCTTGATAAATTGCGGCACAGACCCTCGGAGAGCCAGCCTACCAAGTCAGGTGTTCTGCAGTCACTGCAATTGTTTATAGTATGTCTGCTCTTTAGGCAAAGGGGAAAAAGGTTTTCTTGCCTTATCAGTGGCTACTGTGTACCGGGGCCTCTGTTGATGTGCTCTGAAAAAGAAGTCACACCTGGGAAGGTACCTGTGGTTGGGTATACTGCTTGATTGAGTTTATAGTCATTCTTCAAGATCATACATTTTCATCACCAACCAAACTGGCAACTAAAATGCATCTTTGCAATCTTTGATGGTGGTACTTACTATAGCTCTTCTCCAAGGGATTCATATAACTTCTGTTTTAAGGTCCTGATTGGGAGGAAAGCTCTATGGGTTGCCACTGAATCTTTTCTACTATAATCACCCTCTTTAAAAAGGTCAGGAAACCAAGGTGAAGATTCTGCCAGTGCCTCAGTATAACACTGTATTCTCAGGAATTGGAGAAGTAACCACAGCATGTGTTCAGGGTCCCATCGAGCTTACTGTAAGGTGGAATCAGGTTAAAATCCCTTTGATCACCTCACTCCAGTTGTCTTGGTCATCTAGTGCTGCCATAACAGAAATAGTACAAGTGGATGGCTTTAACAAAGAGAAATTTTCTCACAGTCTAGTAGGTTACAAGTCCAAATTCAGGACGTTGGCTCCAGGGGAAGGCTTTCTGTCTCTGTCAGCTCTGGAGGAAGGTCCTTGTCCTCAATCTTCCCCTAGTAGAGGAGCTTCTCAGGCGTAGGGACCCCGTGTCCAAAGGATGCATTCTGTTCCTGGTGCTGCTTTCTTGGTGGTATGAGGTCCCCAACTCTCTGCTTTTTTCCCTTTTATCTCTTGAGAAATAAAAGGTGGCGCAGGCCACACTCCAGGGAAACTTTCTTTACCTGGATCAGGAAAGTGATCTGAGTAAGGGTGGTGTAACAATCCCACCCTAATCCTCTCAACATAAAATTACAATCACAAGATGGAGGACAACCACACAATACTGGAATCATGGCCTAACCAAGTTGACACATATTTTGGGGGGGACACAATTCAATCCATGACACCAGTGAATGAAGTACAGTGGCACTCTGGATCCCCACAAGTTAGTATAGTTCTTAGGAAGAGTTTGGTAACCCCAGAGGACCAGGATTTTCTTTCTTTCTTTTTTTTTTTGGTTCATATCTACCTGTAGGTGAACTCTGGTCCCTTTGGGGAAGGGTAGGAGTAGGAACCACAGTACATACTTGTGATATTATTACTGAATTCTTCCTTAGGGTTCTCCAGCTTTGCCTTCATTTTAGAGACTCTGAGTTGTAAACTGACTCACGTCAGGTTAAGTGAGGGGCTGTGAGAGATTCAAGTGAGATGTTTGTTTGTTACGCCCAGGATTGGGGTTGTTTTTTGCTCTCTTGTTTGCTTATATAACTCAGGTAGAGCTTTAGTGGTCTAGCACAATGGAGATGGTGAAAGAGCCAAGGAATAGCCTTACTGTGGAATTATAGTTTAAAAGAATAAATTTTAACTCTATATGTACTACGATCGAGGAGCTCTGATGGCGCAGTGGTTAAGCGTTCAGCTGCTAACCAAAAGATTAGAGGTTCGAACCCACCAGTGGCTCTATGAGAGAAAGACCTGGCCATCTGCTCCCAAAAAGATTACAGCCTAGGAAACCATATGGGAAAGTTCTACTCTGTCACATGAGGTTGCTATGAGTTAAAAATTGCCTCATCAGCACCCAACACCCTGTGATAGCTATTTACTAACCAAAAAACCAAACCCGCTGCCATCAAATCAATTCTGACTCAGCGACGCTCGCTATAGGGTTTCCAAGGCTGTAAATCTTTGTGAAATCAGACAGCCACATCTTTTTCCCACAGAGCAGCTGGTGGGTTCGAACTGCCAAGACTTTTGGGTAGCAGCTGACCACTTTAACCATTGCACCAGCAGGGCTCATCTATTTACCACCCTAGAAAAATCTCCAAAAATGGTGTCGAGTGTCAAAAAAGAGTGCAGAAAAACACATATCTATTTATGTAAAATCACAGCACAGTTATATATTTACATAAATTCACCAAAAATCATTCAGAAAGGAAACACAGTAGGTTGATGACAATGCTTGCTTCTGGGAAGAAGAGAGATTGGGGCGAAAACAGAGGTATTGTGAAGGGAGAATTTTACTTTTACTCTATTTGTCTTACCTCTCGAATTTTCCTAAATAAGATTATATTATATATTGTGTGTCATCAAGTGACGATGCATACTATTTAAAATGAAAGTAAGGAACTTTATTGAGAGCAAAGGCAGCTAGAGTCACGGACATGTTAGATCTCACAAAGTGAAAATGGCTCTCCGAAAAGCTGCAGTCACACAGGTATAGTTACAGAGTTGAATCAAGAACTTAGCTTACGATATTCTGATTGGTAGACAGGCCATCAGTAAAATGGAAGGCGGAATAGCTCAAAGCAAGGCTTTGGTTGGGATTGGTTAACAGAGTATACGTGGGTTAAGGGGACTGAGTACACTCACATAATTGCAGAAGTACATGCTAGCTGGGGTTGGGGGGGGTCACAAGATGATTGACAGGGGCCAGGATCTGCTGGTTCCACCTAGCTAGAGGCCTAAGGCCATATGCATATGGATGGGAAGAGGTCAGTCTGCTGGTCCCCCCCAGCCAGAGGCCTAAGGCCATATGCATATGAAGAAGTCAAAGTTACATTCTCAGAAATGCAGAAGCAGAAGTCACAAAATGGAGTCAGACCTATACCTGAGCCAGCCACCCTAGGCGTGCCAGGCACTTCAGTTTTGGAACCCTTGCACATTTGTATTGCTCATGTGATTCAAAATAAAAACACCTTTAGAAAATCTAGAAGCTTGGAGGAGTGAAGTAGAAATAACACATATCTTGCAGCTCGTGTTTTCCACTATTGACTTCAACGAAATACTTTCGAAGTGGTAGTTAGGCTGCATCTCTGCTTCCTCTCTGACTGCTACAGACTGCTCTGTTACCTAATCACACAGTATCTCTTAATACTACGTGACTTCTTTCCTTAGGGATGTGTTTTACCACCCATTGTGGAAAGTTCTTATGCTTCTCTATCCCACACAGCACCTTCTTGGTGCTCAGTAAACTGTAAATAAATGACAGCTCATGATCTTCCAACCTAAAGGAAGAGGGTCCTCCCCACAACCTCTAGGCCTCAAAAGTCTTGTATTTCAAGTCGCAAATGTCATACCCACTGGGAACCCTTCCTGGCCCCCATTCCTCTAATTTGAATGTATTGTACCTTCCTTTATCCTATATTTCTATCATACTATGTTATAGCCATTATTTCATTAAATTACTGTATTTTATGTTTTGTTTACAAGTCAGTTTTCTCTAGACCAAGGTTCTTGAGGGCGGGGAGCCAGGTGTTAGTTATCTATCACTGCCTAGCCAAAGTCCTGCCTCCGCCAGGTGCTCAATAAATGCATATCTGAGTTCAGTTGAAATGCAAAGGCTAGACGTTTTTATATAGGCTTATGCAGAACCCTAAAAGGAGCTAAGAGTAGTAATCCAGCTGCCAAGACAACTTCCAGTGCAATTTTCAATCTCAGGAAGAAACTTCAGCTCTAAATGTCTGTGATTCCATTATTGAAGCCCAGGTGGAAGTAACTAATGGCCTCAGTCTCCTCATCTGCCCTTTTCTCTACATACCAAAAAACCATTTTAATTCTCCTACAATCCAAGTTTCTGGATCCTTGGAGTTGAGGCGACCCACCCAAGCCATTTGCATTTAGATGTCCTTTTGAACCTTGAGCCTTTAAGGAACTGGTTTTCCTGGAGTCACCTTCAGGTCAAACAGTAGTCTAGGCAGCAGTTTAGCAGAGACCGTTTTGCCTCAGGCATTGGGCTCTTTTGGAGAATTATCTATGTGCAGTCAGCTTAAGAGCAGCAGAAACTCCAGGGTCTGGCTGGAAGCTGTGTTTTAGGATATATGGCATACCCTTGATGACTCTGTTTCACAACTGACTGACCCTGTAACCCTGCATGTGCTCTGACTCTTCTCTCCTGAGAAACCAACATGGAAGGAATTTACAATTACCTTCAGGAAACTCCCCTGCCCAGACCCTACCTATGTAACTTGCTTTCACTACCCCCTCATCAGAGAACCTTCCCAATACCTTCGAGTTGATGCTGCCCAATTCAAATCATATCTACTCACGATAAGTATATTCTGTTACACTGGTTTCTGGTGTTTCTCTGCACATTTAGGTTTTTAACAATACCCCTGCGAGTAATTCTGGACAATAAATTCCTAATTCTGGGGTTGCTGGGTTAAAGGGAATGTGTTAGTTTTCACACCCATCAACAGTGCAGTGACTTTCTAATACGGGGTGTCCTCGTCTTTGAGTGGGACAAAGAACTTGGTTTGACCCCTTGACTCTGATTTCTGTAAATAGCTCTAGCACTTAAGGTACACTTTGTTTTCCAAATTTGCCAGGCAAGTAGGGCTACACAGGCCCCACACCAGGCAGCTAACTTCAGGAAAGTAGGGGGTGCCTAGTGCAGTCATGCATATTCATTGGTCATAACTATGCATTAAGGTCCAAGTCATGCATATTCATTGAGGTCTCAATGACTAGGGGACTCATGACCTTGGAGTACTCTCTCTTTGGGTACCTCCTGGATCTGTGAGAACATTCATGCATGCTAGAGGGAGTTGCACATCCCTGAGGACCATGGAGGTCCCGTGCTGGGAACTCTCCCAGACTTTGCCTGATTCATCTCTATGCTTGTATCCTTTCTGGTTATAACAAATGGGTAAGTGTAGGTAATACTTTCCATGAGTTCTGTAAGTCATTCTAGTGAATTATCGAGCCAACTGGGTGCAGTGAGCACCAGTAGAGGGGCTGGTATTTGTCTATTTGGCAGGGGCTGGAAAAACAGAGTCCCAACTTGTGGAGATCCACCTCTGGGTGGTTAGGGTCAGAGAGAATGCACCACGTGGGTGCTGGTGCTGGAATGATGAAATGGGAAAGTGGGGATATGAATTATCTTCATATTTTTGGAATATATAGAAGAGATCAGTGGACAAATCATTCCTACGGCAAGAATGCTGAATTTGGGACTTGATATTCCCAATGTACTGGAAACCCTGGTGGTGTAGTGGTTAAGTGCTACAGCTGCTAACCAAAAGGTTGGCAGTTCGAATCCACCAGGCGCTCCTTGGAAACTCTATGGGGCAGTTCTACTCTGTCCTATAGGAAACCCTGGTGGTGTAGTGGTTAAGTGCTACAGCTGCTAACGAAAAGGTTGGCAGTTCGAATCCACCAGGCGCTCCTTGGAAACTCTATGGGGCAGCTCTACTCTGTCCTATAGGGTTGCTACGAGTCGGAATTGACTCTATGGCAGTGGATTGGTTTTTGGTTTATTGCCAATGTGGAACATGTCATAGATCACGAAGAAGGGGGATTGGAAGATCAGGACTTAATGGATTTTGAAAAGGAAAGAAATGCTAAAGAAGAAAGAAATAATGAGGAAGAGGGAGAAGTTGTCCAAAAATTTTACAGTGAAAGGACTGGGTGAAGTTTTTTCTAAGCTAAATCAGGGGCTTCATTTGCTTGAAAACACGGACCCAAATGCTGACTACTTTGCTAAAATCAATAGGCAGAATGGGAAAGCAGTGAGATGTTACTGCGAAATATATGAAGAAAAAAGAAAAGGACCATACAGACAACTAGTTTTCAGACTAGAAACACTATCTCCATTCCCAGGGATAATCCAGATGATCCAGAACCTTCCAGAAGTGGAATTATTAC
Organism: Elephas maximus indicus; assembly: GCF_024166365.1. Classification (NCBI taxonomy): domain Eukaryota; kingdom Metazoa; phylum Chordata; class Mammalia; order Proboscidea; family Elephantidae; genus Elephas; species Elephas maximus. The sequence continues at coordinate 59,096,174 of NC_064831.1, read as the reverse complement.
TGCAACTGACAAAAGGCCAACGTTTTCCAACTCTTCTTCATTGTCGAAGTAAATTTTTATGATTTTTTGTATGTATGTATTAAAATACATCTGTGAGTTTATATGTAATGTTTCCAACTCCCAAAGACAAAGAGCAGATTTGTAAAGATACTGATAATATAAGCCAATAATAATGACAACTTGAAAGATATTCGACTTATGTCAGAACTGACTTACAACAATGTTGTTGGAATGTGACTGGTATAAGTTGGGGACTACCTGTTAAGCCAATAGATTTGAGTTAATAGTCTGTGGTTAGCCAGAGGTGTGTTTATCTCCCTGCAGGAAGAAGCATACCTGGGAAGCCTTGCCCTTCGTCATAGGTCATCTCCCCAGTCCTTACCATGATCCGACCGTCCTCCCAGGACCAGTATGCAGGACAGCTCTGCCCCATAGGCCTGGCCTAGTGAACGCCAATGTAGTTTTCAGACTCAGTTTTCAAATGTCACTTCCTGACAATACGTGGCACAGTGGCTGGCAAAATAGGTGAAATTCAATATGTGTTAAATGAATGAGTAAATGAGTAGGCCCAATCATCTCTCTATCCATCTCCCTTGTCATTCTAAAAACCTTAAACCATCAGCAGGACAGCACCAGCGCTTTGCCAGAGAAGGGCTTCAGCCACCTGGTGGCGGCAGAACCTCGGCACCAGCTGAAACGGTGGCGGCAGAACCTCGGCACCAGCTGAAACGGTGCTTTCAGTTACTCGGGCGTCTCTCCAGCCTGAGTCTTGGAACTGGATTTTGATTTTGCTATGCTGGAGCGTGTTTTGCTATTGTGTTTTATTTTACTGTCATGCCTGGCATTTCAAATACACCAAATAGCATGTATTAATGCTAGAAATGATTCAATAATAATAGCCTTTGTTGTCCAAGTGAGGTTTTCTTCAGGGCAGAATGTCTAGACAGACTGTTGCCTTTTTCTCCTGTAAAGCTGGTTCCTGTGCGGCTACATTACAGACAATCCTGGGATGAAATCAGTTGGTAAAGTGAGAACTTGGAGCACACAGAAGAGGCAGGCTGATGCTTGGGAGTGCCCTCTTTTGATATGTTTCTGCCCCATGTAAAGGAGGCAAGGTGAATTTTTTTATTCTTTATGCAAGACTCTGAATGGGCTCCATGAACTGTTTTTGTTTTGTTTTAATAAATTAATGGGAAAGGAATCTGGGAATGGGGATGGGGTAGCTAGGAAGGATTGCAAGCATGTAAGCCTCAGGACATTTTTAGTTCTGTCCAGGAAAAGCCTCCCTCTTTTTGGCTAAACCCAACCCTGCTCAGCTCCTTGACAGTCAGAGAGAGTGTAGCTGGTGACTTACAGAGAAGTCAGAAGGTGATTTACTGCTTCATGGATCCACTCACCTGGGAGGGTCCTGGGATTCTTAAGGAGTCCTCAGCACAAATGTATTTTGAATTTGCTTCACTTTTGAAAAATGAAATATGTCCCTGCTAAATATGAAGGTTCTTTAGGACAGAGACCATGTATTTTTGTGTTTGTGTCCCAGAGACTGCATGGTGCCTGGCAGAGTGTGTACTCTGTATTTGTTGAATAAAATGTGGGACTTTCTGGCTAATGCTGCCAAGTCAAATAGAAAGTGACTCTGGGTAAGGGAGAACTTAATCTCTTTGGATCTCATTTTCTTTATTTCTCAAGTAATGGCCCTTTAAATTTGAATTGTACTTTAGTCTAAAACCTTATGTTGCTGTTGGGTTGCATTGAATTGAATCTGACTCAGCAACCCCATGTGACAGAGTAGAACTGCCCCATAGAGTTTTTCTTGGCTGTAATCTTTATGGGAGCAGATCACCAGGTCTTTCTCCCACGATGCTGCTGGGTGGGTTCCAACCACCAACCTTTCAGTTTGCAGCCGAGGGCTTAACTACTGTGCCACTAAAAAAAAAAAACTAGTGCGCTCCTTAAAACCTTATGGAGCTGAGTGTGTGTGTGTGTGTGTGCTTACAAGCATGCTGGGAGGGTAGGCTAAACTGGTATTAGAGACCTAGTTTCATAGATGAGGAAACTGAAACTCAGGCTAAAAGGTATGGACATTACACCCAGCCACATTCCAATGAGTTAAGACAAGTAGCAAGTCTTCTGATTCTAAACACATTACCCTTTTCACTATACCTCTCTGGATTATAAGAGAGAATTGCACTAGCTGGTCTCTTAAAACTCTTCTAGCTTCAGCAGTGGTTCCCAGCTGTCACTGCATGTTAGAATTAGTATGGAGCATTTAAAAAATAGCCAGTAATCAAGACTGTGGTATTGGCAGAGGAATAGGCACGTAGATCAGTGGAATAGAATAGAGAACCCAGAAATGAACCCATACAAACATGCTCAACTAATTTTTGACAAAATGCAAAAACAATTCAATGCAATTCAACATCTGTATATAGGTACAAAGTAAACTTCAACCTAAACCTCACACCTTATACAATGATTAACTCAAAATGGAAGATGAATGTAAAAATAAAACATAAATATAAAAAAATTTATTTAAAAAAATAGAAGAAAATCTTAGTGATTTAGGACTAGGCAAAATGTTCTTAGACTTGACATGAAGAGCACAATCCATAAAAGAAAAAAATTGATAAATTTGACAAAGAAAATATTGAAGGTGTCAAGGGTTTCATTTTACTTAGATCTACAATCAACACCCATTGACACACAGTCAAGGAATCAAATGACACATTGCATTAGGCAATATTGCAGATCTGCTGCAAAAGACCTCATTAAAGTATTGAAAAACAAAGATATCACTTTGAGGACTAAGGTGTGCCTGACTTGAGCCATGATATTTTCTGTTGCCCCATATGCATGCAAAAGCTGGACAATGAATAAGGAAGACCAAAGAAGAATTGACACCTTTGAATTATGGTGTTGGCAAAAAATATTGAACATGCCATGGACTGCCAAAAGAATGAACCAATCTGTCTTGGAAGAAGTACAGCCAGAATGCTCCTTAGAAGCAAGGATGACGAGACTTTGTCTCACGTACTTTGGACATGTTATCAGGAGGGACCAGTCTCTGGAGAAGGACATCATACTTAGTAAAGTAGAGGGTCAGCGAAAAAGAGGAAGACCCTCAATGAGATGAATTGACACAGTGGCTACAATGGGCTGAAGCATAACAAGGATTGTGAGGGTGGTACAGGGCTGGGCAGTGTTTCGTTCTGTTGTACATAAGGGTCGCTATGAGTCAGAACTGACTGGATAGCACCTAACAATAACAACATACATATATATATATATATATTTTTTTTTTTTTTTCACCACAATAAATGAGAAAAATAAATAACCAGGCCTGAGCCCCATCCCAGACCAATTGAATCAGGGCCTTTTGGAGTGGAGCCTGGGCATTGGGCTTTTTTAAAGCAATTAAAGAGTATAAAAGGTTTTAGACAATTGATTCTAATATGCAGCCAGGGCAGAACCACTGGAGTGGAGGGGGGCAAGTGCAGCCCGTAACTCTAGTAAGCAGAATTTGAATGCAGGTGGAAAACTTGCTTGCCAAAGGTGAATATATAATTGTTGATGTTGAAATTGGAGAATGGGGCTGGTAGCCTCCCTCGTGTTCAGTTCAGCCGACAGGATGTTCAGCAGTGACCATACCAAGGCAGACCTGAATTTCAGGTTTTATTTCTCTTCAGAGTCCCTGAGTGGTGCAAACGGTTAATGCGCTTGGCTGCTAACTAAAAGGTTGGAGTTTTGGGTCCACCCAGAGTTGCCTTGGAAGAAAGTCTTGGTGATCTATATCCGAAAAAATCAGCCATTGAGAACCCTGTGGAGCACAGTTCTACTCTGATACACGTGGGGTCACCGTGAGTTGGAGTTGACAGCAACTTTTTTTTTTAATTTCCATTTAATCTTACACCCAGTAGGAGGTTGGATAAGAATAGAAATCAGCATCTTGTTGATGCCTTTCTTTAAGGAGGTATTTCTTATAATCTGTTCATCAGTTTTAGCTGTTTTCATTGAGATGATTGGCCTGCATTACCCAATCTGCCATTACTAGAAAGCACATGTCTTATGTTTTATTTTTGGCTTTTTTTTTTTTTTTTCCTTGTTAAGCCTACACAAAACCACTTGTCTGTTACAAAAGAGAATCACTGAATGTTGGAAGTAGAAAGGACTTCAAAGTTTATAGTTCCAATCTCCCATTGTACAAATGGGAAAACTGAGGCCCAGAGGGCCCAAATGTCTTATCAAGTTCACTAGGGTTGTTATAGGAGAGCTAGGACCAGTGATTTTCTTTTGCATTTAGTTGCTTCAACTCACAATGACCTTTTATATTTAACAGAGCTAAACGTTGCCCGGGTCTGTGTCGTCTTCATGACTACTGGTGTCTTGGATACCACTGTTGCGGCTGTCGTGTCAATCCATCTCACTGAGCGTTTCCCATGTTTTTCTTGGCCCTCTGCTCTACCAAACATGATGTCCTTTTCTAGTGATCGGTCTTCCCTGGTGATGTGTCCAAAGTAAGCAAACCGAATTCTCACCGTCCTCCTTTCTAAGAAGCATTCTGGTTGTATTTCTTCTAAGACTGATATGTTCATTTTTTTAACAGTCCACGGTATACTCAATATTCCTTACCAACACAAATAATAATCATTATGATTTATTACCTGCTGTAAAATGGTGGGGATAGTAATAACTTCAGAACCTGTCTAACTCCAGGAAGGATAATGCAAATCAGGGTCAGCCCAAGGCTGATTCCTATGAGGTGGAGGTCAGACATGCCTCTACTCTCCAACTTTTTTACCAGTTCCGACACCAGCCGTCCCTCCCATGGCACTCTGTACTTCTGGGTTTCATAATCCATTGCAATGGCCACACAGAACTCACAGACCACACTTACAGTTAAGTGGTTTATTAAGGAAGCAACAGGGTACAACTGAGGATCAGGATCAACAGCCTACAACTCAGGATCACGAGCATGTAGGCAAAGTCTCCCTTCTTCAGTGCAGGACTGCTCTCTCAGCTCTTCTCAGCTGTACAGGGCTCCTCTGGGTCCCCTGAGGACAGGCATCTCTGTCTTCGGCCTCCCCCTGCCATCGGTTTGCCACAGAGCCCCTTTTGGGCCTGTTGCCATATTCAGTGTTACAGCCCTTGACCCATGTTACAGCTCTTTTAGGATGTTCCTTACCTCCTCTCTCTCTGCTGCTTCTCTTTTGCCTCCTCTCCTTTCTGCTTCTTCCTGCTTCCTGTTTTCCTGCTTCTTTCTGTCTGAAAAACCTCTATGGGATTGGCTGCTTCACTGAACGTTGGAAGTAGAAAGGACTTCAAAGTTTATAGTCCCAATCTCCCGTTGTACAAATGGGGAAACTGAGGCCCAGAGGGCCCAAATGTCTTATCAAGTTCACCAGGATTGTTAGAGGAGAGCTAGGACCAGTGGTTTTCTTTCATATTTAGTTGCTCCAACTTGTAATGACCTTATATATAACACAACGAAATGTTGCCCAGTTCTGTGTCTTCTTCGTGGGGTTGGCTACTTATATGCACAACTCCTCATCAGTTTCAAGGCATGGCCCTTTCACCAGGGCCACGAAATGACCAATCACCTCTTGGTGGGCCACAGACAGTCCATTTGCATAGCCTTTTGACCAGTCCAGGACAGGCCAAAGCTCAGGACCAGACAAAAGTATCAAAACTAAGTGGTTATAACTTAACCAGGAAATGTCAGTCAACCCGGACAAAATTAGGGCAAAAGTAACTCCTCGGGGTTTAGGGGGAAAATCTCTCAAGCTGTTTTTCCAAAGAACCAAGGCAAAAAGCCACATAAAGGAACTCATTACACCCCATCTGCCAGTTACTATGTCAAGTCACATCATGTACACGTTCTCATTAATCCTGTGAGGTAGGTTAAAATTATTTCCGTCTTGTAAATGAGAAGCTGAAGCTTGAAGAGTTTAAGAAACTTGTTTAAGCTCACACAACCAGTAAACTGTGGAGCTGGTGAGCCTGATGATGTTATTATGTCACAAGAATTAAACTTTCAAAGACTTATGAAAGTTTGTCAAAAGGAATAAGCCACTTGGAAGAGTTTCTACTAGCCAAACATGGAACAATATGAATGTCAAAAAAATACTTAAGGTAATTAGTTGAAATAGTGTCCATAATATTATGGTATTATAAGGCCATAGTGATACTCAAATAAAACAACAAATAAACTCATTTCTTGTCATTGGTAGTAGCTATAACATTAACTTTGAAAATTGTTAGTTACTTTCTTACTTTGAAAATAACTAACTTTGAAAATTGTTAGTTACTTTCTTACTTTGAAAATTGGTAATTAAAGGAAAATAATTAAGCATTTATCCGACTTTTTTCTTTAGGAACTGTTGTCAGAATAATCAAATAAACCTTGTTGCTGAAGGAGAGACTTGTGTATAGAAGAATGCCAGACAATAAATGTAGAAGAGATAATAGAATTAGAAAACCAATTTACAACTCTTCGATGAAACAGCTGATTCAGGCAAGGGTCGACAAAAGATGTTAAAACCATTAGGTGAAAGACTGATGGGGAACTGGTTTTCACATGTTGCCAAAATTTCATCCCACAGATTACTTGCTAAACACAATCAGAAAAAAAAAATGTAATTTTACAATTCTGGGATCAGGTTATCATCATCCTTACCCAAGGATTGATCTTAGCATCACAAATATTGGGAGAATTAAGTATGCTGCGCCTCCTGGTGTGATGAAATATGAGGTGGACACCACCACCTGTGAAGTATCTTTGCCAAAATGTATTTAATTTCTAGTTGACAGGAAGTAGAAGGGATGGAGAAACAAATGGCTCCACGAGGAAGCAAGCAGACAAATCCAAAAGGTGAGTGTCTTAGTTTTCTAATACTGCTATAACACAAATATCACAACTGGGTGACTTTAAAGAACAGAATTTATTTTCTCACAATTCTGGAGGCCACAAGTTCAGATTCAGAGCACCGCTATAGGGAAAGGCTCCTCCTCTGTTGGCTCTGGGGAAGGTTCTTTTCTCTTTCAGCTTCTGTTGCCCCCGATATTCCTCTGTTCCCTGGAGAGCCTCGTGTGGCATCTGTCTTCCCCCCATTTGTGCTTGCTCATTTGTCTAATCAGCCCTACACTGATAAGACCCCATTAACATAACAAAGAAAATATTTCCAAGTAGGATTAAACTCACGGGTATAGAGCTTAGGTTTCCAAAACATATTTTGGGGGGACGCAATTCAATCAATGACAGTGGGACATTTCACAAACACCTGTGCTTCAACACATCTGCCAGTAGTGAGACTATTCAAGAGAAGAGACATACAATAAAATAACAACTGCGTAAACCAACTGTAAAGACATTCTGGGGACAGTTGGGAAAATTAGAATAAATTTTGGATATTGGATTATATAAATGAATTATCGCCAGTATTGTTAAATGTAATTGTGGTTATGTCCTTATTCTTTAGAGATGCCTACTGAACTACTTAGGGTAAAATATTATGATGTCTGTATTTATAGTATCTCAACAAGCACAAAAAGATCAGTGTGTCAAATAAGACAAATGTTAACAATTGTAACTCTAGTTTATTGGTATATGGATGTAAACTATTAAATTTAAGCCCATTTGTTTATGTTGAAAATTTTTATAATAAAAAGTGGGAGGAAGCATTCCATGTTAAGAAGGTACCACCTATTGGCCCCAAAGACACACCAGCATGAAAAGCAAATCACAAGGTAAGCCCTAGGATAGGAGATCAGTGTTCCTGAGGCCCAGCAAACAGCACCACTCTAAAGTGAACAGCAAAGGAAGCTCTTCATCTAAAATGGAAGGCTACCAAAGGCACTTTGCTCTGGGTTACACTGAAGACTCCTGGTGGGGCAACTGGAGCAAAAATGGCAAGAGACAGTGAAGGATGCCCTGTAGAGGGAGGAAGACACCAAACACCCGCAGTGAGAAGGATAATGAAAGGGAGTGGTGGATAGAAAATGGAAGGTTCCACATGGAAACCATCTACTCCATGAATCTAGGAGAACATCCTTCCTAAAGGATATAGTGAAGTGGGACAGCTACTCCCTGCAGGGACCCTCATAGGGCCCAGAGAATATTATGAATTTATTCACTCTTTTCTTGATTTTCCTGCATTTTCCAGGGAGACTGTTGAATCATAAAGCCTTCCTTATAAAAGATATACCATGTTCATATATTGAAGAACTCAGTATTGTGGAGATGTCAATTCTCTCCAAGAAAGCCTAGAAGTAGACCCACACATATATTGTCAAGTGACTTGGAAAAAACAGGAGGCTCTTAGGGTATTGCTAATGTACTGTTTTCTTAATCTTTATCCTAGTTACATGGGAGTGCTGAGTTTGTGAAAATTTAGCAAGCTGTGCTTTTGTGGTTGTTTATTACGATGTTTTTAAAGATCAAACTGCTGTTGTTCAAAGCGATTCTCTTCAATTCTCTGCATTTTTTATACCCCCCATTTGTTCCTTGGTTGCTCTCATGGAGTACGAAGTTGTTTGACAGGAGCTGTTGGTGGTGGGAGAGATGTGCCATCTTGGTGTGAGTAATCCTTCCTCTTTGAGTAGCTGCTCCTCAATCTCTTAACAATGGTTGGATCACTATTCTCTACAAGTGTCCCCTGACCCACTCCACTCTCCAACCCCATTTGGAAACTTACAGAAATAACACTCCTTTAGAGCCATTCACAGACAGCATCTGCTTCCTGTTTTGAAATATTTTAAAATTTGCTTTAATTGGATGATATCTAGAGAGAGACAGATGTAGGCTTGGGAAGACCTAAGAGAGGGAGAAACAACTTAGAGAAGAAGGAAAAGCATTCTTTTTTTCCCTCCAAATTTAAAACACAGGAATATGCCTAGGTACAAATATATAAATTTTATATTAGCTTTATTTAATAAGTGACTTAATATGTTACCTAACTGAAACCTTTTGTAAAATAGATAGATCAGGTTTTTTAATTTTTTCTTAGTCCCTGTGCCTGAGATGGTTTGGAGAGGCCTGACTGTACTTACAGTGTCATGCCTTTATGTTCAGTCACCACCACCTTTTATCTTTGACACGGTCACTGCAGTGGAGAAGCACGATGATTTTCCGAGTCAGAACCTAACTGACAACATGCTTCCTGATTCTTAAAATAAATTTTAAAAAATTGTGCCTTAAGAAAATCAAAAAAGTAATATAAACGCATCCTAAAAAATTCAAATGAAACACTCTGGCTCCCAAAGGGTGACCACACTTAAAGATTTGCTATAAATACAGTATTTCCTGAAGTATTTGTTAGTACACATATGCAAATGTATATTCAGATTATTTTTTATTTATTTTATGAAAGAAACCACACTACACATGCTGCTCTGCAGCTTACTATTTTCTTCCCAGGGTATCCCAGACTCCCTCCCATGTCGATGTGCACAGCTCCACCTCAGTCCTCAGGCTGCATGTATTCCACAGTGTAGGTCTACAGTACAGTCTTGTTGTTGGACATCCGGTAGTCAACTTCTCACTGCTACAAATATTATAAATATTCAGCAATAAGTGTTCCTTGTTCATGTATTTTTGTAAATCTGTGTCAATATTTCAGTGTGACAGAGTCTTAGAAATGGCCTTGTTCAATCAGAGGACGTGTGTACTTAAATTTTTAATATACAAGGTCAAATGGCCATCCAAAAGTGTTGGACCAATTTGCCTTCCCATAAACAGAGATGCTGCTGCTGTTTTCCCCATACCTTTGAGGTGGAACCTTCTTATTCAACTTTCCAATGTCATAAAGCTGATCCGTTTTTAACCATTCCTGAGCTACTATTGCCTTTGTTTGGACTGACCTTGCAATTTTAATCTTACTGGTGCTGTGAATAGCCCGATCTTAAGTGCTCTGTAACCTATTTGTTCTTTTCACATTTTGATTATTGTTTTTTAGGTCCAGAAGGCTGTGCTTTATTGCTTTTTAAGTGGCAGCAGGCAAAGATGCTCATCACGCTTGGCCACAAATGACTTTATTTCAAGGCTTAAGTCCTACTGTATATATTATTTATGGGTTCCCCAGACCATGCCATTGGTAGGAGGGCAACATATAACCCGTGCAAAACACTGCCATTCTCTTTTACTACTGTTTTAGCACCAAACTGCCCCAGTACAACAGCTTGGCTGTCAGTAACATTGTGCATTGATTTTTTTTAGTTATTTAACTCACCTAGGACACCGTTTTAGCAGGGCTACAAATTTCTCCAAACCTTTTCATTATATATCTAAAAGTCTGCATCCCTAAGCTGTCTTGGATACTTAAACTTTCAGCTCTGGAACCCCAAATCTAGGACTTTCTTAATTTATGCTCTATATGTATATGCATGTGGTGGAGCCCCGGTGGCATAGTGGTTAAACACTTGGCTGCTAACTGAAAGTTCACCAGTTCGAACCCACCAGCCGCTGCATGGGAGAAAGATGTGGCAGTCTGCTTTTGTAAAGATTACAGCCTTGGAAACCCTACGGGGCAATTCTACTCTGTGCTATAGGGTCTCTAGGAGTCAGAATTGACTAGATAACAAGTTTCAAATATGTGGCAACAGTTTCCAAGTGCTTCCAAGAAAGTTAAATTTCATCCAAGTCGTAAAAAAAGAAATTGTAAAATGTCTACATTCATCTCATTTTTAGTTTTTAAAACACTACTGTGACTTAAAAAAAAAAAAAAAATTTTTTTTTTTTTTTTTTTTTTTTTTTTTTTACATAAGGGATATTATGTAGCTGTATTTTTGTTGTTGTCAAATGCTCTTTTCGAGTTAGGGAGAGGTTGGTTTGGGGAGAAGTGAGCAGCAGCTGTGTGGAGGCCTCCATGCTTCTAGGGTGAATGCTGCTAGCATGAGTGCCCTTTCAGCATGAAAGGGACAAGACCGGCTTCAGACTCAGCCAGTGGGAAACCAGCCATCCTATAGGATAAGGTAGACTGTACTCTGAAGGAGCCCTGGTGGTGCAGTGGTTAAGCGTTTGGCTGTTAACCAAAAAGTCAGCAGTTCGAATCCACCAGCTGTTCCTTCGAAACCCTATGGGGCAGTTCTACTCTGTCCTATAGGGTCACTATGAGTTGGAATTGACTCAACAGCAATGGGTTTGGTTTTTTTTTGTTTGTTTGTTCTCTGAAGGGCTTAGGTAGAGTGACGAACCATCCTAGTTTGCCTGGGACTGTCCCAGCTTTAGCACTGAAAGTCCTTCATTCCAGGAAGCTTCTCAGACCCAGACGAACCCAGAGGGTTGGTCACGCAGCAGTGCAAACAGGCTTTGCTACATCTATTACTTTGCTATTTTGTAGAAATGACAAACTGGTTGTAAAAATTGTGGTATGTTTTAATATTTACATTTAATAAAACAACTCACATAAAACATTCCAAATGTACAATTAATTATACTTGCGCTATTCACAAGATGGAGCCCTGGTGGCGAAGTGGTTAAAAGCTATGGCTGCTAACCAAAAGATCAGCAGTTCGAATCTACCAGCCACTCCTTGGAAACCCTACAGGACAGTTCTAGTCTGTCCTGTAGGGTTGCTATGAGCTGGAATTGAATCAGTGGCAATGAGTTTGGTTTTTTTTTTTTTTTTTTGTATTCACAAGATGATTTGAGAATGTTTAGCAATATTAATTTACATTGCACATTCCTTGGTGGCAGGAATGGTTAAGCGCTTAACTGCTAACCGAAACGCTGGAGGTCCAAGTCTACCCAGAGGCACTGTGGGAGAAGGCCTGGGGATCTACTGCTGAGAAATTAGCCACTGACAATCCTGTGGAGCACAGTTCTACTCTGACACACATGGGGTTGCCATGAGTTGCAGCTGATTTGTCAGCAGCTGGCATCCACATAGCAGTCTTCTAATGAGCACAAGTTTAAAAGTGCAAGATGAACATCTTCCTTCATTCTTATTGGCCTGCCTCTGTGACTACAGGTATAACCTCATATAGATGATATATCTAAACTTTAAGTCTAAGGCCCTCTGGGAATGTGAGGCCTGGGCCATGTTAGGCTCCAGCGAGGGCTGGGCAGGTCATGGTCGTCTCACCAATAAACTGGCAAAATCCAAGAGACCCAGCACTGTGGCTTACCAAGGGCAAGGTAAGCCTATCCCTGGGGTAGCAACAGGGGGACATTGTCTGGAGATAATTTAAAAACAATAATAAAACTGACTGAAAGCTCATCTGCTTCCTACCACTATTCACTGACAATTCTTTAAAAAAAAAAAAAAAAATCAATGCTAAAATATTACTCCACGAAAAAAAAATTTTTGTTGGTCTAAGTTATAAACAATAGCAATGATTACTGTTGAGTTTTATATAATAATATGTATGTAAGTTTCAAAAGAGCACATGTGTTTATTATTTATGCTTTGGTAAGCATTGTACTCTCTGTGGAGTTTTATTTGGAGAACTCCCAGTTATACAGTCAGCCCCAACACACTGAGCTACACGGTTGTGTTTTGGGATTATGTTCAAACACTTGGGAGTTGTTGGCACTCTCTTTGGTGCAGTGTGGGCCTCCAGTTCCTGCGATGCTGCCTCCTCCCGCATTGAAACAGCCCATTTCGCACAAGCAATGACAGCACCCAACTAGAAAGAGGAAGAGGCAGAGCCCCAGTTACTTCAATGCTGTCATTCTTTGGGACCTCTTGGAGTTTTTACTTGGATTTAAAATTGAAAACAGTGAAACAGATGCAGTTTGTGATATAAAATATTTTTGTTGCTAAGTGCAAATTTTAGTTCCTACATGAAATATCGGAAACCCCAGTGGCATAGTGGTTAAGGGCTACAGCTGCTAACCAAAAGGTCAGCAGTTTGAAACCACCAGTGCTCCTTGGAAACCATATGGAGCAGTTATACTGTCCTGTAGGGTTGCTATGAGTTGGAATTGACTCAACAGCAGTGGGTTTGGTACATGAAATACCTTCAAAACTGATGTTTGCCCTTTTTAAACAGTTGTTTTAAAACTAGAGACCAAAGCACAGAAGTTATTATTACTGATTATTTCATCCTTGTTACTAAAAATAATCTTGTCATATAGCTAATTAAAAAAAAAAAAAAAACAGTCCAAGGTACAACAATTGGTCTCTATTCACCCAGAGCAACAGAGAAAGAAGGGAAGTCAAGAATAGGAGGAGGGTATAGAACATGTAGCTAACTGCCTCCATGAACAACTGCCTTCTTTGCCAGGAGACCAGAAGAACTGGATAGTGCCCGGCTACCATTACTAAACATTAGGATCGAAGATTCCATAGAAGAATCCTGATGAAAATAGGAAAACAGAATAGAATTTCAAATTCTCTTAGACTGCAGACTTCCTGGAGCCATGGACAGTAGATGAACCCCTGAAATTTTGCCCTGAGATAATCTTTAAACCTTAAACCAAAAATAGCCCCTGAAGTCTTCTTAAAACCAAACAATAGTTTAGCTTAACTAGTGAAAAAAAAAGTCTGCGTTGAGCATCATGCTCTTTGGAGAACTATCTATGGGATGAAAGTGACCAGAGCAACTTCAAAGATTAGACAGGAGGCTTAGGGGGCAGTGAGGAAGTTTATTTTCAACAGCACTGCCTCCCTGGCTTTAAAAGCAGGCCTGTCTGAAGTAGGATTTTCATGGTCTTCTTCTTTTTTAAAAAATAATATTTTATTGAGTTTTTGGTGAACATTTACACACCAAGTTAGGTTCCCATTTGACAATTTCCACACAAATTGTTCAGTGACATTAGTTAAATTTATCACAACCTGTCAACATTCTGTCTCTTTCTTTCTATAACAGTTTCTACATGTAAAATTCAGTGACACTGATTACATTCTGACTCAAGGAATTCTGCCTGAGTTTCCAGCCCGCTTCCTGCCCTACACATTTTGATTGTTAATCTATCCAACCTAGGTTGGATTAATGGCAATGTCACTCAAAAGGGATAATGTATATGCAAACTGTTTCTATGTTTTGTTTTAATAACACCTAATATAAAGAATCTAGTCTCAGAGAGAGATGTTGATGGGAGTAGAAGAGATTTTAAAGCAATTCCAGCAAGCTCAGGGTATTCATTGTTAACTTTTCTACAAGAGGAAGAAAAATTCTTCTTATATGTTTATCAGTAGGCAGCTTCAGCAATTCATTTCAGAGGTCAGCAAACTACCGGCCCTGGAGTAAAACCAGTCAGCTGCCTCTTTTTGCAGATAAAGTTTCATTGGAACACAGACATGCTCATTCATTTCTGTATTTTCCCTGCGTACTTTTATGCTACAATGGCAGAGTTGAGTAGTGGCAAGAGACTCTATGGTCTGCAAAGCCTAAAATGTTTACTATCTTGCCAGCCCCTAATTTGTTCTATAACGTTATAATTAAATTCAGATTATCTGTCTGTGGAAGAATTAGGTTCCAGATCCGTGAATTTCTTATGTTTTTAACTTTTGCGGGAAAAATAATAATCAAGGCAATCTATCAAGGTAGTAAGGTGTTTGATGACATTTTGCAGGCGTGCAGTCAAGATCTTCTCCGTTAATAACAATTGTTGTCAGTGATTACATGTGCCATACCATCTGTAGAAACTCCCTTCTTCCAATCTTCTAAATCTTGTTTTTGCCCTTCCATCTTATCTAACATTTTAAAACATGTTGTGTGTCCTTCCTTGCATGAAAGAAGATAATTAAAGCATATTAGGAGTATCAGAAATATAATTAAGTCTTAGCTGTTGTACCTACATCTTTAAAAAATTGGGACCGATTAGTTTCTTATCTTGCAGAAAGATCAATAGTTTGTCCATAGTTTCATACGTTCTCCACAAAATTTTCCCCCTTAGGAACCATCCTACCTCCGCAAGCAATAACATTTGTTTCTGATTAGCTTCCATATTATCACATAAAAGATTAAATGATTTCATATTTAATACATTATCCTTTCTATAGCTCACACTTTTTACTGATTCACTAAGACACTATTGGAGCCCTGGTAGCGAAGTGGTTAAGAGCTCAGGCTGCTAATCAAAAGGTTAGCAGTTCAAATCCACCAGCCACTCCTTGGAAACCATGTGGGGCAGTTCTGCTCTGTCCTATAGGGTTGCTATGAGTCGGAACTGACAGCAATGGTTTTGAGACCCTATTGGTTCAACTGATTTAGCTTTACTTTTTAGTAAGACTTTATCAGTGAAGAAGCAGGGCATTGATTTATGTTCTGACCTGGCTCCTTTCTCTGAGTTAACTACTTCAGAGTTTTTTCCTGTTATTATACTTCTACACAAAACCTAATCTCCCATCTCGCATTGATAATGTAATCCATCATCGTTTTAGACAGTTATGAGTTAGCTGTGTTTGTTGGCAGTTATTATGGATTGAATTGTGTCCCCCCAAAACATGTGTTGTAAATCTTAACCTCTGCCTACGGTTATAATTCCACTTGTGAAAGGGTTGTGTTAAAGAGACAGGATTAGGTTATGTTTGCTATGTTAATGAGGCAGGATTAGGTTGTATCTTGAGTCAGTCTCTTTTGAGATATAAAAGAGATTAAACAAGCAAGGGAGAAGCAGAGATGGGGAAAAGAGATATCAAGCCACATGAAGACTGCCCAGGAGCAGAAGCTCAGAGACAAGGACTTTTCCCCAGAGGTGGCCCCTGTATTCAGACTTCTAGCCTCCTAAACTGTAAGAAAATAAATTTCTGTTTGTTAAAGCCACCCACTTGTGGTATTTCTGTTATAGCAGCACTAGAGAACTAAGACAGCAACGAAGCTGAGAAACAGAATTCTCCTTTCGTATTACCATCATGTTCAAATCACGCATGCGCTAAAAGAGTTGCTGTGTCAGCATGATCTGTGCACTCGGTTGCACTGAACAAGTTTGCTGGCTTTATCTGTTACAGGCACTGGTCTTCCGTATGATCAGCCAGTTTCTAAATACATTGATCTATAGTGTCATTGGAAAGTAGCTTTTCAGCTATCTTCTTTGCTTAAGAATCTCCCATCATTTCCGAGCAAACATTTTTGATGAAGTTATTCACTAAAGTCTCAGCAATTTTATTTGTTGTTATGGTCTTAGCGACATGAAGTGCTACTTTATAAGAAGCCTGCAAAGCACTACTGTTTATATATGAAATATTGGAACAGATGCTTAAATTCAATATTCTTTCTTTCAAATAGTTGTTTAGGTTGTTGATTTATTTCTTTATGAGTTGCATGTAAATGCCACGTACATTTTGATGGTTATATCGCTATGTTAACCAGTATATCTTCGCAAATAACACCCTCCAATTTTAGTACTTCTTCATTAATTATAGCTGCTAAACAACTCGACATATAAGGAATCATACGTCTAAGTAGAGCTGGTAGAAACCCCTCAGTTGTTATTTCCTGAGAGTCACTCCCATCATCATGATTTGGTTAATTCCTGGTGCTGCGTTCAGAACAGACCTGCCTTTTCTAGACAAAGCAAAGCCCAATGAAGCTGATTTTACCATCAGGAAATTATAGTTATACATAAATAATACAAAATTTACCTACACAAATTGGGTAGTGATATTAAACTATGAATTAATTAATATACTTGATTAGAAATTTAAGTGATTATAAGAACAGGTTATAAAAATTCTTACTTTTTTCAGATTTTTATACATTTTTGCATTACAGTTAACCAAGTAACCTTAAACTATCACACATTGCAATTTGGCCCTGTTGTTTTTAGCTGCCATTAACTCAAGGGGACCCCAAGCACAACGGAAACACTGCCTCATCCTACAACGTTTCCTTGGTCAGTTATGAATCAGTACGTTTTGATCCATAGGGTTTTCACTGGCTGATTTTCAGAAGTAGATCGCCAGGCCTTTCCTCCTAGTCCATCTTAGTCTGGAAGCTCCACTGAAACCTGTTCAGCATCATAGCAACACGCAAGCCTCCACTGACGGACAGGTGATGGCTGCGCACCAGGTGCATTGGCCGGAAATCCAACCAGGATCTCCCGCACGGAAGGCGAGAGTTCTACCTCTGAACCACCACTACCCCCAGTGTGGCCCTACTGTGCATGAAACATAAACATTGATTACTGGGACTTGAAAAGGGATCAGAGTGTAATTATATCTAAAAGAGTCAAGCTGGCCCCAGAGATGGGCTCTGGTTTCTCTTTGGGTCAATGAACTAAGGCTGTGACTCTGTGAATGTCAGGATTTGGGCCACCCCCAACACAATTTCTGAATAGCAGGGCCTTTCCTGGAAGCCTGGATAAATGGGCCACTGATTTAATAACAGGAATCTTTGCAATGTTACACATTTTGCAAAAATAAGGTAGCAAACACACTAATTATATATTTAGGGATATATCAAATTTCAGAAACATTAATATGTGAAAAGCCATTCCTCTTAGAATCAAGGAAACATCATGAAGACATTTTGCCAAGTCTATCTGCGCCTGCATTTTTCATGCTAGGAGTGTGTGTGTGTGCATGTGTGTGTGCACGTGCTTGTGTGTGTGCATGAGTATGTAGGAGAAACTATGGTTTGTATCACAGGGTACTTTGCAGGTTTATTGTCCAAAAAGTGCTCATGGCCGAGGGCCTGGGAGTAGAGGGGTAGTAGAGTCTCGTGAGGGCAGGGATGCTGGAGTCCCTTTCAGGTGCCCACGCTTTACATTCCCACCTGTGACACGGTGCCATAAACAGTATGTGCTGTCTACCAACTCTCTTTTTCAAGCCTTCTACTGATCTACCCAGCCACCCCAGTGCCATCGAGTCGATTCCGATGATCTA
The DNA here is from genome assembly GCF_024166365.1 of Elephas maximus indicus. Classification (NCBI taxonomy): domain Eukaryota; kingdom Metazoa; phylum Chordata; class Mammalia; order Proboscidea; family Elephantidae; genus Elephas; species Elephas maximus. The sequence goes on along the minus strand of NC_064831.1, from coordinate 59,078,409 downwards.
GGAGAAAGCAAAAATATTTCGATCCACTTGGAAGTTATAATTCCATTAGGAAAGAGTCTTTGAGGTTCTCTATGTGTGTTTTGGGAGTAAGGTTTGGGGACCAATTATTGTTCCCTGTAAGTCCCCACCACCACCATTTGTCCATTTTTTGCACTATGGTGGCTTGCATGTTGCTATGATACCAGAAAGCTATGCTACTGGTATTTCAAATACCAGCAGGATTGCCATGGTGGACAGGATTCAGCAGAGTGTCCAGACTAAGACAGACTAGGAAGAAAGGCCTGGAGAGCTACTTCTGAAAATCAGCCAATGAAAACTCTATGAATCACAACAGAATATTGTCCAGTGTAATGCTGGAAGATGAATCCTCTAGACTGGAAGGTACTCCAAATACACAGTGGCCACACAGTGGACTCCAACATACCAGCGATTGTGAAGACAGCACAGAGCCAAGCAATGTTTCATTGTGTCGTGCACGGGGTCACCACGAGGCAGAGCCAGCTCTGTGGCAACTAACAACCACAATGTGAGATATGAGTTTGTTCTGGCTTATAACGTTATCCAATCCAGACTGGATTAGTGACTTACTCACGGAGGAGAGTGTCTGTCTGAACTGTTTCTATGTTTTGTTTTGTTAACACTCATATTAGAGGACCCAGTCTCACAGAAGTATATTGATAGGAATGGCAGAAAAAATTTTAAAGTGATTTCAGCAAGCTCAGGCTATTCATTTTTCGAATTGTTTACAAAACATATCAATCTTACTTGCTTCCATTTAAGATGTGGAATGCTGAAAATACTGTCTCTCCGACCCTAAAATGAGAATAAGCTAGATACACGATAAAACTATAACTCTCCTTGAGCCCATCACACAGCTGAAGTTGCAGGACAACCAAGTCACCTGAATTCCAGAGGGGGACAAGACCTCACTCACCTAGGAGCAAGGGGACACACCGCTGTCTCACCTGTGGCAGAGCACAGGAGGAAAAGGCGACTGCCGGGCAAGTAGGTTAAGAAGCAGGAAATCTGCTAAAATTTTAACAAATTATCAAAGGCCAGATGTGGGCTAGCCGGTCTGCCACGGTAGACTCAATCCGTCCACAAGCACTTTTTCCCAGGTGTCCACTCAGTGCATGAAGCCCGACAGAGCCCCCTGGTGGTGCAGGTCGGCAGGAGGCGATGGATCAGAGGCTGTGTGGGGGATAACGCGCAGCCCTGCCTTCATCTGGTCCTTCTCTTCTCGGAAGCAGAAGCCTCGAGTTGCTGAGTGAGAGGCAGCAAACCCTGTCATGCCCAGGGCATAGGCAAAGAGCCACTGCAGCTGGGGGTGAAAAGAAATCCTCTATCCATGGGAGAGGGGCAAGGAATGGTCTATACCCCAGGATCTATGCTAATATCAACAGGCGTCAGCCACCTCCCCCCCACCACGCCCCTGCCTCCGCACCCTCCCCATGGTCTTCTACCAAGACCAACCACAAACACAAGGCAGAACTTGGCTGCCCTGGGAAGGAAGGGCAGCCATGTTGAGACAGCACCAGACCTAGATCCAAGTGCACCAGACCTACCTAAAGCTGAGGCTGGAAGGACATCACAGTGGCACCTGCCACTGGCCCCCACTTTTAATGTCTGTCCTTATCCCCTCATGGATGGACAGTGGTCCACAGACCACACTCTGTCTAGCAAGCCTCACACTGTCCTATGTTTTTACATATTTAAATGTTCCATATAACATGGCTGTGGTCACTGATGCATATATAGAGATCTGCCGTTTCTCCACAATGACTGGGAGTGAGACTGTTTGCCTATGTATACTTGTGGTTAAGGTAGTATTCAGGTTGGATGAGAATTGCCATTTATACCACATGTAAATGAACTATAGTCAAACTGAAAGCAAATGTAAGAGGCTGCTGGGCTAAAGAATCAGAAGAGTCTTTAAAATTCGCTGTAGGTGTGGAAACCAAGGCCCAGGAGGTGAAGTCTTGCCCAGGCTCTTCTCGTTGATTACTGGCAGAGCCGGACTAGGGTGTGGGGTCCCAGATTCCTGCCTCTCCTTACGCTAGTTCTTGCCACCCTGACAAAGTTTGCTGGGGAGTGAAAACCTTCAGAATGTAGTTTGGGGTATGGACACTCTCACCTTTAGCACCATGGGATAGAAATATATTGGAAAACCTCACGTATAAAGAAGTATATGTAAAGTACCTATAAAGAAGTTACCTGGTGTCCTGAGCTCTCGTTATTCTACTGAGAGATGGCCTTGAGCCACCTAGCTGGAATGGACGTTCCGTGGCTCTCATCCCGGTAGTGAGGGACCCATTCTCATAACCCTCTGCATACGTAAAAGATCAAAGCCACGGGTAACCTCTATGTTTCCATGTAACTGCATGACTTTCTGGGTTGAGGATCAGGTCTTATTAGAAAGGGGGTCCCTCTAGAGCGCAATGGCTGGGATCATCCTGTTCTTTTGAGCTAATTCAACGTGTAACGCCAGCTTCTTGCTACGCTATGGAAAGGGAAGGAAATGAATTTCCAGGGCCATCCGATCTCATCTCTCTTTACATTATTCAACATCGCTTCAGAGAGCCATGGTCCTGAGGGCTCTCCTTACCACAGGCCAGGGCGCCGTGTGTTGTTCCAGCTTCTAGGTTGTTGGTGTCATGAACACAGGAAGTTTACTAAATAAAGAATGATATCTGGCCAGTGTTCCCATTACCCATTTTTTTATTTTAAAGCATCTCTATGGAAAAATACTGCTCCACCCCCGAATCTGGTAGGGTATGTGATAATAAGCTAAACTAACGGTTACATGTATTTGCTTGGACATTAACTTTTTTTCTATTTTGTTCGTAAGTTCTTTGGCTCATCTAATCCTCCTGACAGCATCGTGAGACAGCTGCCACGCTGTGATTAGGTCTCAGTCTTTCAATGAGCCTGTGCCCCTGGGTTGTGAATTTCACAAGCGCTTCTCAGCTTTTTTGTGTTTGTTTTCCCACCCCTAGCTGAAACAGGAAGGCTAAAAGAGGCTGGAGTTGGCTATTTCCCCTCCTCTACATTGGTTACCAGTAAGACTAATTGCCATTGAGTCAATTCCGACTCTTGGTGACCCCATGTGTGTCAGAATAGAACTGTGGTGTTCCACAGGGTGTTCGATGACTGATTTTTTGGAAGTTAAATTGCCAGGCCTTTCTTCCAAGGTGCCTCTGGGTGGGTTCAAACCACCAAGCCTTTGTGAACGGTTTGCATCTCCTAAGGACACCCCACGTTGATCAGGCTCTTATAAAACCCGTGGTTGGTTTAAAAAAAAAAAAAAAAAGCTGCCCTCAAGTCAGTTATGACTATTGCCCCACAGGATTTCCAAGGCTATAATCTTTTTTTTTTTTTTTAATCTTTAATACTGTTCTCAGATTTAATGATAGTAACTTGTCTTCTTTTTTAAATTTTTTATTGTGCTTTAAGTGAAAGTTTACAAATCAAGTCAGTCTCTCATACAAAAATTTATATACACCTTGCTATATTCGCCCAGTTGCCCTCCCCCTAATGAGACAGCATACTCCTCTCCACTCTTTATTTTTGCATCCATTCATCCAGCTTCTGACTCCCTCTGCACTCTCATCTCCCTTGCAGACAGGAGCTTCCCACATAGTCTCATGTGTCTAGTTGATCCAAGAAGCTCACTCCTCACTAGTATCATTTTCTATCCCATAGTCCAGTCCAATTCCTGTCTGAAGAGTTGGTTTTGGGAATGTCTTGGGCTAACAGAGGGTCTGGGGACCATGACCTCTGGGGTCCTTCTAGTCTCAGTCAGACCATTAAGTCTGGTCTTTTACGAGAATTTGAGGCCTGCATCCCACTGCTCTCCTGCTCCTTCAAGGGTTCTCTGTTGTGGTCCCTGTCAGTTGCTCATCAGTTGTAAGGCTGTAATCTTTATGGAAGCAGACTGCCATATCTTTCTATTGCAGAGTGGCTAGTGGGTTCAAACCAGCCAACCGTTCAGTTAGCAACTGAGCGCTTTAACCTCTATGCCTCCAGGGCTCCTCTGTGTTTGGTTAGTGTCTGGTGAAGGAGTTTCCCTTGAGGGCAGGCTGTAGTGAAGAGCACAGAGCACTATTTCAAAATGGTTACTTTCCCTTCCCCCTGCTGGAAGTACAAGGGGATTGTTATTTGAGCTTCACAATGAGAACCTGGTGAAGCTCCTGGAGGTAAAACTCACAAAAATGTGGGGGTCTCCCTAAGATTGAGCATCTGAAAGTTTTTATCTCTCCAGCTAGTCTACAAGGAGCCATGGTAGCACAGTGGTTAAAATGCTTTGCTGCTAACCAGAAAGGTTGGCGATAAACCAAAAGCAAAGAAGTTTCTGAATAAACTGAATGCTTCGGAGGCCAGAGTAGCAGGGGCAGGGGCCTGGGGACCATGGTTTCAGGGGACATCTAAGTCAATTGGCATAATAAAATCTATTAAGAAAACATTCTGCATCCCACTTTGAAGAGTGGTCTCTGGGGTCTTAAACACTAGCAAGCAGCCATCGAAGATGCATCAATTGGTCTCAACCCACCTGGATCAAAGGAGAATGAAGAACACCAAGGACACAAGGTGATTACGAGCCCAAGAGACAGAAAGGGCCACATGAACCAGCGGCTACATCATCCTGAGACCATAAGAACTAGATGGTGCCCGTCTACAACCAATGACTGCCCTGACAGGGAACACAACAGAGAACCCCTGAGGGAGCAGGAGAGCAGTGGGATGCAGACCCCAAATTCTCATAAGACCAGACTTAATGGTCTGACTGAGACTAGAAGGACCCCTGTGGTCATGGCCCCCAGACCTTCTGCTGGCCCAGGACAGGAACCATTCTCAAAGCCAACTCTTCAGACATGGATTGGACTGGACAATGGGTTGGAGAGGGATGCTGGTGAGGAGTGAGCTTCTTGGATCAGGTGGACACTTGAGACTATGTTGGCATCTCCTGCCTGGAGGGGAGATGAGAGGGTGGAGGGGGTTAGAAGCTGGCGAAATGGACATGAAAAGAGAGAGTGGAGGGAGAGAGCGGGCAGTCTCATTAGGGGGAGAGTAATTGGGAGCGTGTAGCAAGGTGTATATGGGTTTTTGTGTGAAAGACTGACTTGATTTGTAAACTTTCACTTAAAGCACAATAAAAATTATTAAAAGAAAGAAAAGAAAGGTTGGCCGTTGGAACCCACCAGCCACTCTGTAGGAGAAAGATGTAGCAGTCCGCTTCCATGAAGATTACAGCCTTAGAAGTCCTATGGGCATAGCATCCTATAGGGTTGCTATGAGTTGGAATGACTCCACACAACAGCTTTGGTTTACAGGTTAAGTAGCCTACACTCAGTCTCTAGCAATTAGTCAATTACTCTTTATGTGAGTACTCTGGGGGGAGGGAGCGTAGGTTCTGCAGTGATTCTGTCTCCCCAGTTTTTGGGGTGGCGGTTTGCCCTGTAACCTCAATTCTCTGAGAGATGTAAGAAGAGTTGTTGATTTTCAGTTTTCAGCTTTTTTCTTGTTGTGAGGACAGGACTTGGTGACTTACATGCCACATTGGAAGCTGGAAGTCTCCATTTGTCCAATAGACATTTTGGCTGCTATATATTTTCTTTGCAATGTGATTTTTTTCTTAATTTTGAACTTGCTAAATGGAATACATGTTTAATCTAGAACCAATCAGGATTTCACTTACATAGCCATTTAAGAAACTGCTTTTCAAAAGGGCAACATTTGCCCCAAACCAAAGATGAAAAGGCAGGGAGGGACAGGGAAACCAGAGATGGAAACAGGGAGCCCAGGGAGGAAATGGAGAGAGTGCTGACATATTGCAGGGATTTCCACCAAGGACATGGAATAGTTTGTGTAAGAATCATTGATTGGAAAACTGATTTGCTATGTGGACTTTCACCTAAAGCACAATAAAATGTTTTTAAAAAAAAATTGGCTTTCCTATTTTTAGAAGACTGTGTGCATACAGAAGTCAAAATTTCTTGCTAAAAACAAAATTAATTGCTATTAGGGAAAAGCAAATGGTATTTGTTTATAAAATGTAAAATAGGAAAAATATTCACTAATATAAAATGCAAATGAATTGATCCCTTGTTTGTTATTCAGTAACACAAGCTGCCACTTTTACCTCAAAGAAAATGGTAAAATTGAGTAAAATATATCAAGAACCAAGCCACTTAGGTTTTGGCAGAAATGGTCTTTCTAGATCAGCAGTAAAGAAGGGACACGGGATCTTGATGACATTACGACTTTCACTAATAATTACATGACTGCCAGGATTATTCAATATGGTGCTCAAGCCACTGGTTTGCTATTTGGGGGAAAAAATTAATTAGATCCTCTTTTTATACCTTATAACAAAAAATCTGCAGGTAGATTAAAGAGTTAAATGCATAAAAATCAAGTAAAATAGAAGTCTATCAGCTTCTTTCTCTACATATCTGTGAGACTACTTATATGGTATAATTCCCCAAAGTGGGATTGCTGCATCAGAATGAAAGCACTGATTTCCATCCCCTCGGCAATGTGTTGGAAACCCTGGTGGCATAGTGGTTAAGTGCTCCATCTGCTAACCAGAAGGTCAGCAGTTCAAATCCTATGGGGCAGTTCTACCGTGTCTTATAGGGTCTCTATGAGTCGTAATCGACTCGACAGCAATGGGTTTAGCAGTGTATTGACTTACCAGTCAGCTTGGCAAAATAGGTATCTTGTTTTCATCTTCATTTCTTTAATTTTTAGTGATGCCAAAAGCTCTACCTAGCTCCTTTCTCCCCCACTCATATATCTTTGAATGTCCTTAGAGTCAATGTCACAATGAGCCTCCTATGAGGCAGATTATTCAAATCAAAGCACCATTTATTCCACTGATCACTTGGAGCCCCCACCCTCACTGATGGACCACAATGGCTTTCAGAGCCACTATCCAATAATCCCCAAAGGCCTTGATATTTCCCTTTTCTCAGTGTTGTTGTTAGGTGCCCGTCTAGTCAGTTCCAACTCATAGTGACCCTGTGTACAACAGAACAAAACAGTGCCCACCGTCTAGGGTCTTAAACGCTAGCAAGTGGCCATCTAAGATGCATCAGTTGGTCTCAACCCACCTGAAGCAAAGGAGAATGAAGAACACCAAAGACACAAGGTAATTATGAGCCCAAGAGACAGAAAAGGCCACATAAACCAGAGACTACATCAGCCTGAGACCAGAAGAGCTAGACGGTGCCTGGCTACAACCAATGACTGCCATGACAGGGAACACAATAGAGAACCCCTGAAGGAACAGGAGAGCAATGGGATGCAGACCTCAAATTCTCGTAAAAGACCAGGCTTAATGGTCTGACTGAGACTAGAAGGACCCCGGTGGTCATGGTCCCCAGACCTTCTGTTAACCCAAGACAGGAACCATTCCTAAAGCTAACTCTTCAGACAGGGATGGGATTGGACTATAAGATAGAAAATAATACTGGTGAGAAGTGAGCTTCTTGGGTCAAGTAGACACATGAGACTATTGGGCAGCTCCCATCTAGAGGAGAGGTGAGAAGGCAGAGGGGGTCAGAAACTGGCTAAATGGACACAGAAATAGAGGGTGGAGAAGAGGAGTATGCTGTCTCATTAGGGGGAGAGCAACTAGGAGTATATAGCAAGGTATATATAAATTTTTGTATGAAAGACTGACTTGATTTGTAAACTTTCACTTAAAGCACAATAAAAATTAAAAAAAAAAAAAAGTGCCCAGTCCTGCGCCATCCTCACAATCATTGCTATGTTTGAGCCCATTGCTGCACCCACTGTGTTAATCCATGTTGTTGAGGGTCTTCCTCTTTTTTGATGGCCCTCTACTTTACCAAGCATGATGTCCTTCTCCAGGGATTGGTCCCTCCTGATAATATGTCCAAAGTGTAAGTCTTGCCAGCCTCGCTTCTAAGGAACATTCTGACTGTACATCTTCCAAGACAGAATTCATTCTTCTCGCAGTTCATGTTATATTCAACATTCTTCACCAACGTCATAACTCAAAAGCATCAACTTTTCTTTGGTCTTTCTTATTCATCATCCAGCTTTCACTGCATATGAAAAAAAAAAATGATTGAAAACACCATGGCTTGCGTCAGGCATGCTTTAGTCCTTAAATTGACATCTTTGCTTTTCAACACTTTAAAAAGGTCTTTTGCCGCAGATCTGTCCAATGCAATACATTGTTTGATTTATTTTTTTTTAATAATTTTTATTGTGCTTTAAATGAAAGTTTACAAGTCAAGTCAGTCTCTCACACAAAAACCCATATATACCTTGCTACACACTCCCACTTACTCTCCCCCTAATGAGACAGCCTGCTCTCTCCCTCCACTCTCTCTTTTTGTGTCCATTTTGCCAGCTTCTAACCCCCTCCACCCTCTCATCTCCCCTCCAGGCAGGAGATGCCAACATAGTCTCAAGTGTCCACCTGATCCAAGAAGCTCACTCCTCACCAGCATCCCTCTCCAACCCATTGTCCAGTCCAATCCATGTCTGAAGAGTTGGCTTCGAGAATGGTTCCTGTCCTGGGCCAGCAGAAGGTCTGGGGGCCATGACCACAGGGGTCCTTCTAGTCTCAGTCAGACCATTAAGTCTGGTCTTATGAGAATTTGGGGTCTGCATCCCACTGCTCTCCTGCTCCCTCAGGGGTTCTCTGTTGTGTTCCCTGTCAGGGCAGTCATTGGTTGTAGACGGGCACCATCTAGTTCTTCTGGTCTCAGGATGATGTAGTCGCTGGTTCATGTTGCCCTTTCTGTCTCTTGGGCTCGTAATCACCTTGTGTCCTTGGTGTTCTTCATTCTCCTTTGATCCAGGTGGGTTGAGACCAATTGATGCATCTTAGATGGCTGCTTGCTAGTGTTTAAGACCCCAGAGGCCACTCTTCAAAGTGGGATGCAGAATGTTTTCTTAATAGATTTTATTATGCCAATTGACTTAGATGTCCCCTGAAACCATGGTCCCCAGGCCCCTGCCCCTGCTACTCTGGCCTTCGAAGCATTCAGTTTATTCAGAAACTTCTTTGCTTTTGGTTTAGTCCAATTGTGCTGACCTCCCCTGTATTGTGTACTGTCTTTCCCTTCACCTAAAGTAGTTCTTATCTACTATCTAATTAGTGAATACCCCTCTCCCACCCTCCCTCCCTCCCCCCTCTTGTAACCACAAAAAAATGTTTTCTTCTCTGTTTAAACTATTTCTCAAGTTCTTATAATAGTGGTCTTATACAATATTTGTCCTTTTGCAACTGACTAATTTCACTCAGCATGATGCCTTCCAGGTTCCTCCATGTTATGAAATGTTTCACAGATTCCTCACTATTCTTTATCGATGCATAGTATTTCATTGTGTGAATATACCATAATTTATTTATCCATTCATCCATTGATGGGCACCTTGGTTGCTTCCATCTTTTTGCTATTGTAAACAGTGCTGCAGTAAACATGGGTGTACATATATCTGTTGGTGTAAAGGCTCTTATTTCTCTAGGATGTATTCCAAGGAGTGGGATTGCTGGATCGTATGGTAGTTCTATTTCTAACCTTCTAAGGAAGCGCCAAATCGACTTCCAAAGTGGTTGTACCATTTGACATTCCCACCAGCAGTATAGAAGTGTTCCAATCTCTCCACAGCCTCTCTAACATTTAGTATTTTGTGTTTTTTGGATTAACACCAGCCTTGTTGGAGTGAGATGAAATCTCATTGTAGTTTTGATCTGCATTTCTCTAATGGCTAATGATCATGAACATTTCCTCATATATCTGTTAGCTACCTGAATGTCTTCTTTAGTGAAGTGTCTATTCATATCTTTTGACCATTTTTTAATTGGGTTATTTCTCTTTTTGCAGTTGAGTTTTTGCAGTATCATGTAGATTTTAGAGATCAGGCGCCGATCTGAAATGTCATAGCTAAAAACTTTTTCCCAGTCTTTTTACTCGTTTGGTGAAGTCTTTGGATGAGCATAACTGTTTCATTTTTAGGAGCTCCCAGTTATCTAGTTTTTCTTCTACGTTCTTAATAATGTTTTCTATACAGTTTATGCCACGTATTAGGGCTCCTAATGTTGTCCCTATTTTTTGTTCCATGATCTTTATTCTTTTATATTTAGGTCTTTGATCCATTTTGAGTTAGTTTTTGTGCACGGAGTGAGGTATGGGTCTTGTTTCATTTTTTTGCAGATGGATATCCAGTTATGCCAGCACCATTTATTAAAAAGACTGTCTTTTCCCCCATTTAACTGTTTTGGGGCCTTTGTTAAATATCAACTGCTCATATGTAGATGGATTTATGTCTGGATTCTCAATTCTGGTCCATTGGTCCATGTATCTGTTGTTGTACCAGTACCAGGCTGTTTTGACTACTGTGGCGGTATAATAGGTTCTAAAATCAGGTAAAGTAAGGCCTCCCACTTTGTTCTTCTTTTTCAGTAATGCCTTATTTATCCGGGGCCTCTTTCCCTTCCGTATGAAATTGGTGACTTGTTTCTCCATCTCATTAAAGACTGTCCTTGGGATTTGGATTGGAATTGCATTAAATGTATAGATCGCTTTTGGTAGAATAGATATTTTTATAATGTTAAGTCTTCCTATCCATGAGAAGGTATGTTCTTCCACTTATATAAGTTTCTTTTGGTTTCTTGCAGAAGTGTACTGTAGTTTTCTTTGTATAAGTCTTTTACATCTCTGGTAAGATTTATTCCTAAGTATTTTATTTTCTTGGGGGCTATTGTAAATGGCATTGATTTGATTTCCTCTTCGATGTTCTTTTCGTTAGTGTAGGGGAATTCAACTGATTTTTGTATGTTTATCTTGTATTCGGATACTCTGCTGAACTCTTCTATTAGTTTCAATAGTTTTCTGGAGGATTCCTTAGGGTTTTCTGTGTATAAGATCATGTCATCTGCAAATAGAGATACTTTTACTTCTACCTTGCCCATCTGGATGCTCTTTATTTATCTAGCCTAATTGCTCTGGCTAGGACTTCCAGCACAGTGTTGCATAAGAGTGGTGATAAAGGGCATCCTTGTCTGGTTCACGATCTCAGTGGGAATGTTTTCAGGCTCTCTCCATTTAGGGTGATGTTGGCTGTTGGCTTTGTATAAATACCCTTTATTATGTTGAGAAATTTTCCTTCTATTCCTATTTTGCTGAAAGTTTTTATCATGAATGAATGTTGAACTTTGTTAAATGCCTTTTCTGCATCAATTGATAAAATCATGTGATTCTTGTCTTTTGTTTTACTTATGTGGTGGATTACATTAATTGTTTTTCTGATGTTGAACCTCCCTGCATACCTGGTATGAATCCCACTTGGTCATGGTGAATTATTTTTTTGATATGTTGTTGAATTCTGTTGGCTAGAATTTTATTGAGGATTTTTGCATCTACATTCACGAGAGATATAGGTCTATAATTTTCTTTTCTTGTGGTGTCTTTACCTGGTTTTGATATCAGGGATATGGTGGCTTCATAGAATGAGTTTGGTAGTATTCCATCCTTTTCTATGCTCTGAAATACCTTTAGTAGTAGTGGTGTTAACTCTTCTCTGAAAGTTTGGTAGAACTCTGCAGTGAAGCCATCTGGACCAGGGCTTTTTTTTGTTGGGAGTTTTTTGATTACCTTTTCAATCCCTTTTTTTGTTATGGGTCTATTTAGTTGTTCTACCTCTGTTTGTGTTAGTTTAGGTAGGTAGTGTGTTTCTAGGAATTCATCCATTTCTTCTAGGTTTTCAAATTTGTTTGAGTATAGTTTTTCATAGAAATCTGATATGATTCTTTTAATTTCAGTTAGGTCTGTTGTAATATCGCCCACCTCATTTCTTATTTGGGTTATTTGCTTCCTCTCCTGTTTTTCTTTTGTCAGTTTGGCCAATGGTTTATCAATTTTGTTGAGTTTTTTTAAAAAAAAAAAAAACAGCTTTTTACTCGTATCAGGTGGACACTTGAGACTGTGTTGGCATCTCCTGTCTGGAGGGGAAATGGGAGGGTAGAGAGGGTTAGAAAATGGCAAAACGGTCACGAAAGGAGAGACTGGAAGGAGGGAGTGGGCTGATTCATTAGGAGGAGAGTAAATGGGAGTGTGTAGTGAGGTGTATATAAGTTTATATGTGAGAGACTGACTTGATTTGTAAACTTCACTTAAAGCACGATAAAAATTATTTAAAAAAAAAAAACAGCTTCTGGTCTTGTTAATTCTTTCAATTGTTTTTCTGTTTTCTATTTCATTTAGTTCAGCTCCAATTTTTATTTTTTGTTTTCTTCTGGTGCCTGTGGGTTTCTTTTGTTGCTCTCTTTCTATTTGTTCAAGTTGTAGGGATAATTCTTTGATTTTGGCCCTTCTTTTTGGATGTGTGCATTTATTGATATAAATTGGCATCTGAGCACCACTTTTGCTGTGTCCCAAAGGTTCTGATAGGAAGTGTTTTCATTCTCATTGGATTCTATGAATTTCTTTACTCCATCCTTAGTGTCTTCTATAATCCAGTCTTTTTTGAGCAGGGTATTGTTCAGTTTCCAAGTGTTTGATTTCTTTTCCCTGCTTTTCCTGTGATTGATTTCTACTTTTATGGCCTTATGGTCAGAGAAGATGCTTTGTAATATTTCAATGTTTTGGATTCTGCTAAGGCTTGCTTTATGACCTAATATGTGGTCTATTCTAGAGAATGTTCCATGTGCACTAGAAAAGGAAGTATAGTTGGCTGCTGTTGGGTGGAGTGTTCTGTATGTGTCTACGAGGTCTAGTTGGTTGATTGTGGCATTTAGATCTTCCGTGTCTTTATTGAGCTTCTTTCTGAATGTCCTGTCCTTCACCAAAAGTGGTGTGTTGAAGTCTCCTACTATTATTGTGGAGCTGTCTATCTCACTTTTTCAATGCCGATAGAGTTTGTTTTATGTATCTTGCAGCCCTGTCATTGGGTGCATAAATGTTTAATATGGTTATATCTTCTTGGTGTATTGTCCGTTTAATCATTACATAGTGTCCTTCCTTATCCTTTCTGATGGATTTAACCTTAAAGTCTATTTTGTCAGAAATTAATATTGCCACTCCTCTTTTTTGATTGTTGTTTGCTTGATATATTTTTTTCCCATCCTTTGAGTTTTAGTTTGTTTGTGTCTCTAAGTCGAAGGTGTGTCTGTTGTAGGCAGCATATAGACGGATCTTGTTTTTTAATCCATTCTGCCACTCTCTGTCTCTTTATTGGTGCATTTAGTCCATTTACATTCAGGGTAATTATGGATATGTATGAATTTTGTGCTATCACTTTGATGTCTTTTTGTGTGTGTTCACAGCTTCTTTTTCCCACTTGATTTTCTGTGCTGAGTAAAAAAAAATTATATATTGTCCTTTCCTCATATTTGTTGTTGTTGATTTTGTTTCTGCTGAATCTGTATTTTTCCCTTGTGTTTTATTTTGATGAGTAGGATAGTTTGTCTCCTTTGTGGTTACCTTATTATTTACCCCTATTTTTCTAAATTTATAACTAACCTTTATCTCTTTGTATCGCCATATCTTCCTCTCCATATGGAAGGTGTGTGATTACATTTCTTAGTCCCTCTTTATTATTTTAATGTTGTCTTCTTTTATATAATAACATTGCCGTTACCCTGTGTTGGGCTTTTTTTTTTTTTTTTTAATCTTGCCTTGTTTTTGTTTTTTTTTTATTTCCCTGTCTGGGTTGACTTCTGGTTGCTCTGCCCAGTGTTCTAGTCTTGGGTTGATACCTGATATTATTGAGTTTCTAACCAAAGATCTCCCTTTAATATTTCTTGTAGTTTTGGTTTGGATTTTTTGAATTCCCTCAACTTGTGTTTATCTGGAAATGTCTTCATTTCACCTTCATATTTAAGAGACAGTTTTAATGGATATATGATTCTTGGCAGGCAATTTTTTTCATTCAGTTTTTTAAATATGTCATCCCATTGCCTTCTTGCCTGCATGGTTTCTGCCGAGTAGTCTGAGCTTATTCTTATTGGCTCTCCCTTGTAGGTGACTTTTCTTTTACCCCTCGCTACTCTTATAATTGTCTCTTTATCTTTGGTTTTGGCAAGCTTGATTATAATATATCTTGATGACTTTCTTTTACGATCTACCTTATGTGGAGTTCGATGAGCATCTTGGATAGATATATTCTCATCTTTCATGGTATCAGGGAAGTTTTCTGCCAACAAATCCTCAACAATTTTCTCTGTATTTTCTGTTATCTCTCCCTGTTCTGGTACTCCAGTCACTCGTAGGTTATTTCTCTTGATAGAGTCCTACATGATTCTTAAGGTTTCTTCATTTTTTTTAATTCTTTGTCTAATTTTTCTTCAAATATATTAGTGCCAAGTGATTTATCTTCGAGTTCAGAAATTCTAGCTTCTACTTGCTCAATTCTGCTCCTCTGACTTTCTACTGAGTTATCTAATTCTATAATTTTATTGTTAATCTTCTGAATTTCTGATTGCTGTCTGTCTATGGATTTTTCCAGCTTATTAAACTCTTCATTATGTTCCAGAATAATCTCTCTGATTTCTTCAGTTGCTTTATCTGTGTGTTCCTTGGCTTGTTCTGTGTATTGCCTCATTTCCTTTCTGATGTCTTGAAGAGTTCTGTATATTAAACTTTTGTATTCTCCATCTGGTAATTCCAGGAATGCACTTTCATCTAAAAGATCCCTGGATTCTTTGTTTTGAGATCCTGTTGATGTGATCATGGCCTGTTTCTTTATGTGACTTAATATTGACTGTTGTCTCTGAGCCATCTATAAGTTATTGTATTAGTTCATGCTTGCCTACTGTGTCATAGCTGCTTGCTTTATTTTGTTTTGGTATACCCCTATGGGTTGCTTGAGTGAGCTAGCTTGATTATTTTTGCCTTTGGCGCTCTGGTGTCCTGTCTCCAGCTGGCTAAAGCTGTTATCATGTATATCAGTCTGGGAGTCCATTCAGTTTTCTTGAATGAATTCGGCTCAGGTTTCCAGGTAGCTGATATCAAGTGTGTGGTACTTATGTCCTACAGTCTTAGAGGGACAGAGGTGATTGGCATATATACCCGTATCTGATTGCAGCAGGGGGTCACACTCTGAACAAGGCAGGGGGCTGAGAACCGACCCTGAAGTGTCTCTGAGGAAAACGGGTCTCTGTTCCCTAGAGTGTGATGGTGGGTGGGCTCTGCAGAGGGACCATGGGCACCCAAAGTTTTTGTTGTAAAGACCGGGAGGTACCAGTTATCCCTGGACCCCTGTCACGGGTGGCTGGGGGACCCAAGTGGAGCCACCAGTCCTTAGGTCCCTGTTGTGGGTAGGTGAGGACCTTGTTTAATAGGCAAAGCAATGTCAAATGTCAAACACCCACCTCTCCACCACACGGCTGAAATGGTTGGGGTCTGCCAACAAGGGCCTATTCTCCCAAAATAGGTCCACGCAAGTCCATGCAGAAGGGAAAGGTGCTCAAGGTCCACGGACGGTTTATGCCTGGACAGGAGCCACTTCTGTCCTGAGCTCCCCCAGTTAATGGAGCTAGCAAATTATCTTTTCCCCCCAGTTGCAAACTTTTTCCTTCCCCAAGGCCAGGAGGACAGCTCCAGGTGCTTACCAGGGTCTATCTCAGGCCTAGGGATTCAGCC
This sequence comes from Elephas maximus indicus, assembly GCF_024166365.1. Lineage (NCBI taxonomy): Eukaryota > Metazoa > Chordata > Mammalia > Proboscidea > Elephantidae > Elephas > Elephas maximus. The sequence continues at coordinate 59,062,786 of NC_064831.1, read as the reverse complement.
ACAGAAGCTGGCTTGGGGGTGAGGGGAGCGCTGTAAAATACACGCAAGTACTTAGCTTTTGCCGAAAGTACCCTTCTCCTCAGGTTCTGGAGGTGTGAGCGGGCTGTGTGGCTGGCTCCTTCTCCCTGAGGAAACTGCGGCCGAACGCTAGGACCAGCCCGCCGCCACCGCTCCGGGAATGGTGCCTGAGGGCTCCCCACGATTCAGGTCCAGTAACTCCTTTCCGCTTCTGAACGGTCTCTTCCTTCCCCTGCCCCTCAGTTCGTTGTCTAAGCTTGCCTTTGATGCTCAGGGCTCCCAGCTTATCACAAATACACTCCTTTCACTTGTTTTTTTGGGTCTTTGTTGCAAAGAGGGCTCGATGGAAGTGCCTGTCTATTCTGCCATCTTGGCTTCACCTGATTGATTTCTTGACTGCTGCTTCCATGGGTGTTGATTGTGGATCCAAGTAAAATGAAATCCTTGACAGCCTCAATCTTTTCTCTATTTATGATGATGTTGCTAATTGGTCCAGTTGTGAGGATTTTTGTTTTCTTTATGTTGAGGTGTAATTTATATAGAAGGCTGTGGTCTTTGATCTTTATCAGTTAAGTGGTTCAAGTCCTCTTCACTTTCAACAGTAAGGTTGTGCCATCTGCATAACGCAGGTTGTTAACAAGTCTTCCTCCAACCCTGATGCTCTATTTTTCTTCATATAGTCCAGTTTCTTGGATTATTTGCTCAGCATACAGATTTAATAAGTATGGTGAAAGGATACAGCTCTGACACACACCTTTAATGATTTTAAACCACGCAGTATTCCCTTGTTCTCTTTAAACAACTGCCTCTTGGTCTATGTACAGGTTCCTCATAAGCACAATGAAGTGTTCTGGAATTCCCATTCCTGGCAGTGTTATTCATAATTTGCTATGATCCGTACAGTGTACAGTTACTTAGTCATTGACCACCAGTCCCTCTGGTGAAAATTTAGAGGAAGATTCTCAGTTCACCACTGTAGTGCCATGGCTGGGTTCTTCTTCAAGGGTTCCCAGCTCTTCCTTCATTCTCGATCTGTGAATTGACTCAGATCTTGGAATTGGCTGTGGGGCCATAACTCTGTACAGTGGTGGCTCAAAACAGGTCTCCGTTTACTAAATGCAACATGGATTTTGGTGTTATACAAATCAAATAGAACCTTAATGAGGTGCTCATTTTATGATTGATCGGAGGGGAATAGTTAACTAAAATAAACCCATACTATGGAATACTACTAGTTAAAAATAATTGTTGTTGTTAGGTGCCATCGAGTCGATTCTGACTCATATTGACCCCGTGTGACAGAGTAGAACTGCCACATGAGTTTCCTAGGCTGTAATCTTTACAGGAGCGGATCTCCAGGTCTTTTCTCCCATGGAGCCGATGGGTGGGTTCAAACTGCCTACCTTTTGTTTAACAGCCATGTACTTAACCATTGTGCCACCAGGGCTCCTTAAAAATGTACATACATACAAAGATTCCTAAATAGATTCAAGGGAAAAAAAAGTTGAAATGTTCAGAATGTTACCATTTATGTAAAACACACAGAAAGCAAAACAAAACTGTATATTCATGTGTATACATATTTGTATGTAAATGCATAAAGCTATGGGAGGAGCCACACCAGACTGGCAATAGTGGTTATCTCTGGGGGGAAGTGTGGGATTGGAGGTGGGCTGAGAGGGCTAAGGGGAGACCTTGATTTTTTTTTTTTTTTTTACCCTTTATTCTTGATTTTTTTTGTCAAACTGATTTCAGTTATGGTTCATGTACCATTAAGAAACAGTAATAATTTTTTAATCCAGAAGCCTGAGGAAAGCCGAGGGTAAGAACGTATCTCTCATTTCTTCCTTTGCCTCCACAGGCTTCTTTCCACTACCTAATTGGCTGCAAATATTTCGGGCCATGGCTCTGCCTCATCTCTGGATCCTCCTGATAATTTTTTTCTCGAGGTGTGTTTTGACTCGTTTTCACGATGGAGAGTTTTCATACTTCTGTCAAAGAACAAATAGCTCCAGATAATGTTCAAACATGGCAAGGATGATTTTTATTCCAAAGGAAGTTGCACAGAAGGGGAAAGGAATAAGGAAAGGGAGGAAAGACAAAAGGCTGGACTGGGGGAAGGAGGCCACTGCAGTGGAGAGAGACCCCAGAACCATGTCTGTGCTTCAACTCCACGGACACACGCTCTGCAAGCTTCTTAGAAGAAAGCTAAGGGAGTGGCTGGGGGAGTGATGTTCCAAGGTTGTCATTAGGGTCACTTTCCTCAAAAAGTTTTCTTTTTTATGATAAGACCACCTGGTTCTTGGGAGACTGCCTCAGTTATCTAGTGCTGCTATAACAGGAGTACTACGAGTGGATGGCTTTCACAAGCAGAGATTTATTCTCTCACAATCTAGGAGGCTAGAAGTCCAAATTCAGGCCACCGGCTCCAGGAGAAGGCTTTCTCTTTCTGTTCGCTCTTGGGGCAGGTCTTCGTCATCCATCTTCCCCTGGTCTAGAAGCTTCTTGGCACAGGGACCCCATGTCCAAAGGGCGTGCGTGCTCCTGGCTCTTCATGCTTGGTGGTAATTAGGTCCCTCTGTCTCTTGCTGGCTTCTCTCTTTCATATTTCATAAGAGAGTGACTCAAGACTCAACCTAATCTTTCAGACTGAGTCCTGCCTCACTAACGTAACTGCCTCTAATCCTGCCTTATTAACATTATAGAGGTAGGATTTATAACACATAGGAAAAATCACATCAGATGGCAAAATGGTGGACAATCACAAAATACTGGGAATCATGGCCTAGCCAAGTTGACAAACATTTTTGGGAGACACAATTCAATCCATAACAGAGACCCAGTAGGACAGGGAGAGGAACTAAAGTTATTCAAACAGAGTAAATCATTAAGCCTTGGTCAGTCCCTTGCAGCAAGCCCTGACATTTCCCAGAACATAAATGAGTTGTGAGGCGGGGTGGGGGTGGCAGGGCAAGGATTCTTTACTAAAGGACTTGTGTAAAATTCAACTTCTGTATCGATTTGCGTTCAGGTAGTAACCTAAAGTTTGGAGGTTTGAACCCACTCAGCGTCTCCGTGGACGAAAACCCTGGCAAACTGCTTCTGTAAAGATTACAGCCAAGAAAACCCTATGCAGCAGTTCTCCTCTGTAACACACTGGGTCGCCATGAATCTGAATCAACTCAATGGCAACAGGTTATCCCACAGAGCAGCTAGCAACATGCCCAGTAGACACTCATTAAAGACTTATTAATAACACCTCATGTTAGTCTTTCATTAAAGCAGGGGGCCTTCCCCCAGCCCTACCCCAAGTCTATCAAAATCTAGTTAATTATTCAAAAGTTTGTTCAGACATCATATCCTCTGGGAATCTCCTTCTGACACACTTCTTCCATGACAACATATTGTGCTTTTCCTTTCTTCTAATAATATTTTCCTAAGCACTTTCTTATACCCATAATTTAATATTTATCTCATTGTAATTGCAGTATTTGAATTTGTCATGTCAGCCTGCCCCTCTAGACTGCGTTCCAGGAGGGCAGGGAGCCAGACCTACCCCTTCGCTTACTATAAAGCAGCCCTTCATCCCTGCCAATGCCTCTCATCTGCAGGTGTTCAATAGGTGTGTTAAATTCAGCTGGAATTAAAAGGATGGAAGAGGTGGTTACATAGAAGATGTTCTACACGTGAATCTGATTTTACATAATCCCACATGGAGGGATCAGTGGTAATTCAGCGACCGAGACAACCTCCCACACAATACTTAAACTCTCCTCTCTCAAAACGAAGCCCCTCCTCCCCAAGGGGCTCTGATCCCATTATTTAAGCCCAGCTGGGCTCTGTTTCTCTGCTGGACTCTCCACATACCTATGCCTCTAATTCTCTGGGCTAACTTCCTAATGTGAATTGGCTGGGCCAGAGAGAAGGCTTTCCATTTCCACCAGCGCTGTGTATTATCTGCCTTTGCCAACCTTCTTGGTAAAATATGGCACCTTTTGGGTTTAATCTGCACGTCTCTGACTTTCCATGCTCCATCTCGTCCCTCTCCTTCCACCTTCTCACCCACACGCTTTTGACTGTCCCAGACCCAGCACTTCCCTGCTTTTAATGTTTTCTCATGTTCGCCCAATAGAATGTCAGCCAGGGGTATGCTTGTCCACTTGGAGAGAAAACCAGTGGCATACCAAGGAAGGACCTTCCTCCAACTTCATGGGCCACTTGCCCAACAAAAACATGGATGCCTGGGGCAGTTCACTGCATCACCCTGGCCTGCTCAACACTCTTCAGCTCTCACTTCAAAAGTCAATTCCTCAGGGAAGCCTTTCCTGACCTCAGGTGAGCTCAGGTTGCCCTGTTCTGAGCTCGAATAACTATTAAAGAATTGTGTGTTCATTTTATTAATACCTGCAATCTACAAGAGGAGACGGGGCTGGTCTTTTTTGCTCATCAGCTCCTATCACAGTGCTTAGTACACAGTAGGAGCTCAATAAGTATTGTTGAAGTGAATCAACTCTAACGTAATTCTAAATGAAAACCCTCTAGTACAGCGATTTCCAGCCCTGGCTTCACGTTAGAATCACGTGTGGAGGTTTGTTTTTTGTCCTTTGGTTTTGCTGTTTTTAACACCAATGTCCATCTCCTTTTAAGTAAGAATCTCGTTTTAACTGGCAGCCAGAGTTAAGAAACGCCAACTTCAGTGCCGACTTCTCTGATGGGAGGCTATTGACCACCAGGGGGCGTCCAAACAACACCAAGGGCTACAGGAAGAGTCTTGCAGCTACTCAGACTTTACCTAATTACTAGGGTCATCTCTCTTCATTAAAAACTTTAGACACAGGACCTGTTATTCATGTTTTACTTTTGTAGGATACACACATAGACACACACACACAGTGCTCTGAATAACAAATGCGTCAAAGATCATGATGGTTATATGAATAAACCCAAACCCAAACCCACTGCCATCAAATCAATTCTAATTCATAGTGACCACATAGGGTTTCCAAGGCAGTAGATCTCTAGTAGATCTCTATGGAAGCAGGCTGCCACATCTTCCTCCCAAGGAGCCACTGGTGGTTTCTAACAGCTGGCCTTTCGGTTAGCAGTCGATCACTTTAGCCACTGAGCCACCAGGGCTCCTTTATAGGAATAAAAAGCCAAAACAAATCCATTGCCATAGAGTTGATTCCGACTCATAGTGACCCCATAGGACAGAGTAGAACTGCCACATAGAGTTTCCAAGTAGCGCCTGGTGGATTCAAACTGCCGACCTACACCACCAGGGTTTCCTTTATATGAATAGTGATTTAAGAATAATAAAGAATAGCCTTCAATCTCCAAGTGAGATTTGCTTCAGTCCAGGATGTCTAGAAAAAGCTTTTCCCCTTGTCGTTTTCTGTTAAGGCTAGCCACCTGCAGTGAGGCAAGGATGGCCTTGGGCTGAAATTGCCTTGTGATATAAAAATGGAAGTAAACAACGAAGCAGGGTGTCCCTTCTGGGTGTTGCCCACCCGAATGAGGCAACATGAGATTTTCATCCCCAACTGCCTAACACTGAATGCGCTCTGTGGGTTGTATTGTTCCATTTTAACACATATACCCAAAAACCAAACCCCACTGCTGTCGATTCTGACTTATAGCAACCCATATAGGACAGAGGAGAAGTGCCTCATAGGGTTCCCAAAGAGCAGCTGGTGGATTCAAACTGTTAGCCTTTTGGTTAGCAGCCATAGTTCTTAATCATTGCACCACAGGGGCTCCATTTTAACACATGCTGTTGTTGATGTTAGGTGCCATTGAGCCAGTTCTGACTCATAGCAACACCATGTACAACAGAATGAAACACTGCCTGGTCCTGCGCCATGCTCCCAATTGTAGTTAACCTTGAGCCCATTGTTGCAGCCACTGTGTCAATCCATCTTGTTGAGAGTCTTCCTCTTTTTCCATGACTGTCTACTTTACCAAGCAGGATGTCATTCTCCAGGGAGTAATCTGTCCTGATAACATGTCCAAAGTATGTGAGATGCAGTCCCACCATCCTTGCTCCTAAGGAATGTTCTGGTTGTACTTCTTCCAAGACAGATTTGTTTGTTTTTGGCAGTCCATGGTATACTCAATTTCATTTGGCAACACCACAATTCAAGGGCATCAGTTCTTCTTCAGTCTTCCTTATTCATTGTCCAGCTTTCACATGTATATGAGGTGATTGAAAACACCATGGCTTGGGTCCTGTGCACCTTGCTCTTCAAGGTGACTTCTTTGCCTTTTAACACTTTAAAGAGGTCTTTTGCAAAGGATTTGTCCCATGCAGTATGTCTTTTGATTTCTTGACTGCTGCTTCTGTGGGTGTTGATTGTGGATCCAAGTAAAATGAAATCCATGACAACTTCAATCTTTTGTTTATCATGATGTTGCTTATTGGTCCAATTGTGAGAATTTTTGTTTTTAACACATAGATGGTGAAATATTCTCAGCTAGGAGGGGATGTAGGGGACAGGCGGGAGCTGTAGATCTCTTAGTACTGGCCTGTGGAACACATCTTTCCTTTTGGCTACCCCCAAGTCAGTATCCAGCCTTCAGTCTGAGCTGCTCAGTTGTAACGTTTATGGCAAATCAGCTGCTCAGCTTTTCACCTCCAAGTGGCAGCTCTGCATCCAAATGCACGTGTCCCACACTCCAGCCATCACTTTCTGGCAGAATTATCATTCCAGAACACCTAACTTAGTGCCAGGCTTCTCAGCTCTCATATCTTCAGGGCCTCCTGGGTGCCAGGCTCTGTGCAAAGGATTTGAACACATCCACACACTAATTCACTAGATTGTGATCACAACCCTGAAAAATAGCTGTTACTACCTGTTGTAGATTGAATCTGGTCCACCAGAAATGTGGTTGTAATCCCATTTGGGAATGGGTTTTCTTTGTTATGTTAACAAGGCAGTGTAACTGTAGGCTGTGTCCTGAGTCAATTTCTTTTGATATAAAAAGGAACAAATTAAGCAAGGAAGCAGAGACGGTGGAAGACAGATGCCAGGCCACCCAAAGACCACCAAGGAGCAGAGCTGGAAAGAGACAAGGACTTTCCCCCACAGCCAACAGAGAAAGAAAGCTTTTCCCTATAGCCATGGCCCTGAATTTGGACTTCTAAACTCCTAAACTGTGAGAAAATAAATTTGTATTTGTTAAAGTCACTGACTTGTGCTATGTCTGTCATAGCAGCACTAGGTAACTAAGATAAAACCCCATTTTACAGTTCCAGAAGCTTGAGCTCAGAGAAGTTAAGTAATTTTCCCAAGGGTACATACACATCTGGTTTTGAGGCCGTGGTTGTAGGGAAGCCAGACAGACCTGGGACCAAACTCCAGCGAAAACTCTGGCGAACTGTACACGCCTGGGCAAGATATGCGGTCTTCTTGAGTCTACCCTTCCTCATTCTAGAATGGGTTGTTGTGAAAATTAAACAGCATACATGAAATAAAAAAAAAAAAAACTTTTTTTTTTTACATGAAAGCAGCTAGTAAAATACCTGAACACAGTAAGTACTTCATACCTGTCTCTCTGGCTGGCCATCATTGCTTCCTCTCTTGTTCTTTCCACAGGAGAGAGGTGGGCTGGCATAAGATGTTAGCTCTGAGAAGGACCATGGTCCATCAGTCCTTCTCCTTCTGAATACGTCTAGCTCAGGGACACTCACTGCCTTGAGGTGCCACTCATTGCCTGAATGGACAATAAAGTTCTTGCTTACACGTAACTTCATCTAGATGTAAATATAAGTACTAGGAAGTTTCCAGATGGTAAACATTCTAAAGAGCTCCCTAGATGGTACAAACAATTAAGCACTTGGCCAAAAGGTTGGCAGTCTGAACCCACCCAAAGACTCCTCAGAAGACAAGCCTGGGGAAAGCTCACAGCCTTGAGAACCCTAGAGTTTTACTCTGCACACGTGGGGTCGCCATGAGTCAGAATCAACTCAACAGCAACTAACAACGACAAAGATTCTAAAGAGGGCAGTGGTAGGACTCTCACCTTCCCCGCAGGACACCCCTCCGTGTGATTCCCAGCTATGCACCTCGCACACAGCCTCCAGCCTTCTGTCGGTGGAGGCTGGTGTGTTGCTATGATGCTGAACAGGTGTCTTCAGAGCTTCCAGATTAAAACAGACTGGGAAGAAAGGCCTGGCAATCTACTTCCAAAAATCAGCCAATGAAAACCCAGTAGATCACAGTAGATCATGCAGGTGGCACAGGACCGGGTAGAATTTTCTTCTGTCATACAAGGGATCACCATGAGTCCAGGCCGACTCAATGGCAGCTAATACCAAACATTGTAAGATACTGAAAGAGGAAACTTCTTGCCAGGAAATTCGTAGTTCATCTAGGGTGCAGCTGGGCTTTAATAGCTGAAGGCAGGAGGTAGACTTGAACTGTATGTTGTTGTGTGCTGTCAGTCAATTCCAACTCATAGTGACCCTACAGGACAGAGTAGAACTGTCCCATAGGATTCCCAAGGCTGTAATCTTTACGGAAGCAGATTGCCACACCTTTCTCCCACCGAGCAGCTAGTGCCAACCTTTCAGTTAGCAGTCGAGTGCTTATCCACTGTGCTACCAGGGCTGCTTGTACTAGGTGAGTGGTCTTCAATTTATTGTGCTCACATATACCATAAAATAATTTTACACTTTTTAAAAGTTGACCTCTAAAATTTTTCTTCGTAAGTTATTTCTTGCACATAACAGGAATTGATTTTTTTAAAGAAAACTGTTACATCGTTCTTTTAGTGTAAAATAAATACCATGCTATTTGATTCTCACTGATGTCCATTTAAATCTACATAAACATTTATGATGTCCATTTAAATAGACATAAAATGTTAAAATACATTAAATGTTATATTTAAATTTTGTTAGATTATATTATATATGTATTTCTTATTCAATCTGTATGCTGAGCAAATAATCGGAGTAGCTGGGCTATATGAAGAAGAACATGGCATCAGGATTGGAGGGAGTCTCATTAACAACCTGTGTTATGCAGATGACACAACTTTACTTGCTGACAGCAAAGAGGACTTGAAGCACTTACTGATGAAGATCAAAGACCACAGCCTTCCTTATGGGTTACACCTCAACATAAAGAAAACAAAAACCCTCACAGCTGGACCAATAAGCAACATCATGATAAACAGAGAAAATATTGAATTTGTCAAGGATTTCATTTTACTTGGATCCACAATCAACACCCATGGGAGCATCAATCAGGAAATCAAAAGCCACATTGCATTGGGCAAATCTGCTACAAAAGACCTCTTTAAAGTGTTAAAAAACAAGGATGTCACTTTAAGGACTAAAGTGTGCCTGACCCAAACCATAGTGTTTTCAATCACCTCGTATGTATATGAAAGCTGGACAACGAACAGGGAAGACCAAAGAAGAATCGACACCTTTGAATTAAGGTATTGACGAAAAATATACCATGGACTACCAGAAGAACAGGAAACCCTGGTGGCGTAGTGGTTAAGTGTTACGGCTGCTAACCAAAGGGTCGGCAGTTCGAATCCGCCAGGCACTCCTTGGAAACTCTATGAGGCAGTTCTACTCTGTCCTATAGAGTCACTATGAGTCGGAATCGACTCGTCGGCACTGGCTTTTCTGGGTACCAAACAAATCTGACTTGGAGGAAGCACAGACAGAATGCTCCTTAGAAGCAAGGATGGCAAGACTTTGTCTCATGTACTTTGGACATGTTATCAGGAGGGACAAGTCCCTGGAGAAGGACATAATGCTTGGTAAAGTAGACATTCATAGAAAAGGAGGAAGACCCTTGACAAGACGGATTGACACAGTGGGTGTAACAATGGACTCAAACATAGCAATGATTGTGAGGATGGTCCTGGACCAGGCAGTGTTCATTCTGTTGTACATAGGGTCGCTATGAGTTGGAACTGACTTGAAGGCACCTAACAACAAAAACAACAATGTATTTCTTAATGAAGTGGCTGGAATTTTTGTTTTTCAGTTAGTTCATACAACCGTGGTAAATATTACTGATAATTAAATAAGGTAAGTTTCAGCATAAATTCTACTTCTATTTTCGTTTCTATATATGTAACTACTTAGAAAACATGCCTACAAATGTCAGTGGATGGAAACAGAAGGAATTTTGTTAAGCAATGTCATTTAATTTGTTTTATTTTTTGTGACTTACATTGCAAAAATCCCATAGTGATCTAATGTTATACTATGTCCTTGACACATACTTGTCTAAGCCAATGAAGAGCATGAAATTTTACCTTCAGTTATGGTATCTTGATTAATATTAATAATTAATATTTTGGAGTACCTTTGCTTGGCGCTCCAGCGAATTTTACACCTCTGGACAAAGCAGCACAGTAAGATGTGAAATGGGTAAGTGAGGTGCCTTCCTTTTATAAAGTGAGAATAACAGGATTATAAATGAAGAGACTGGTCATGACGCCTGGACTACGGACACATTATTGGGCAGATATGAAAGCTTTCTGCTTCCTATAATAGGAAGCTGGATTAATAACACGGTCTAAACCAACAAAACAACCCACTGCCATCCAGTCGATAACGACTCATAGCAACCCTATAGTACAGAGTAGAACTGCCCCGTAGGGTTTCCAAGGAACACCTGGTGGATTCAAACTGCCAACCTTTTGGTTAGCAGCCATAGCTCTCAACCACTATGCCACCAGGGTTTCCAATAACATGGTGTAGTAATAGGTAAAGGAGCCTGGTGGGGCAAATGGTTAAGCACTTGGCTACTAACCAGAAGATTAGCTAGCAGTTTGAACCCACCCAGAGGCTTCACAGAATAAAAACCTGGTGGTCTGCTTCCATAAAAGTTATAGCCAAGGAAACCATATAAGACAGTTCTACTCTGTCACATGGGGTTGCTATGAGCCTAAAACTACTCAACATCCAACAGCAACAATAGTAATTTTAAAAAAACCCGTAATAGGTAAAACAAAAATTACAAGGATAAATAGACAAATCAATAACTACAAGGGAGATCTAAACATATTCATATCGGTAATTAATAGAACAAGCAGACAACAAAAATCAGTGAGGGATACAGATTTGAACAGCCTGAAAATACATCTCACGTAACACGCATGTAAGAACTGTAATGGCCGTCTGAAAACTCTACATCCTTTACAAACACACGTGGAATAGTTACAAAAACTGACCGTACCCTAAGCTATAAATGAAACTTCAACAAATTTCAGAGGATTGGCTCTCATGCAATTAAGATTGAAATTAATAATAAAGATATAATTGGAAAGTCCATTCATCCCAGTGACATGTTGCTGCGGGAAGAAGCATTGCTGGTGACTTCAGAGCTGTCAAAGCTGTAACTTCTCATGGGATCATACTGGGATGTCCCTGGATATCTGTCCACTTAGAAGCATCCCAGGATCCTCATGTAATCCTCAACCCAAATCAATAGGAAAAGGAAAACCCAATAGAGAAATGAGCAAAAGTCTTAAAGAAACACTTCACAAAAGAGGAAATCCGGAAAGTCAATAAACATATCAAAAGGTGCTCATCCTTAGGAAAATGAGAAGTAAAACCATAAGGAGATATCACAGCACACTCCAGACTGATCAAAATTTAAATATCTGGGGCTGGTGATAATATAGAATAATCTCATACCTTGCTAGTGGGAAGGAGGATTGAAGAAACCACTTCAAAAAATAGTTTAGCACTGTCTAATAAGTTTGAAGATACACATAACCTAGTACTCAGCTGTTCTCCTAGAAAAACTCCTGCAAGTGTGCCTGAGGATACAAGTACAAGGATATTCATAGCAACCTTGTTCCCAGTCACCTCAAACTGGAAACAACCCAAATATTCATCACAGGTAGAATGGACGAATAAATCGTGATGCTTACATATGATGAATGCTACTCTACATTCCAATATGTGAATGCATCTTACAAATACAAAGGAAAAATGAATCCAATTTACTTTTTTTTATAAACTCTTTATTGAACCTAACATACATACAACAAAGTACTTAAGTCATCATTGTACATCTCGATGGATTTACACAAAGTGAACACACTCATGTAACCAGCACCCAAGTCTCTACTTTACTTTAGAAAAAGAAATATGCTTCCCCCCTAGAAGATAGTTTCTTTAAGGCAAGGATCACCATGTCTTTTATTGTTTGTGTCCTTTACACAATGCTTAGCATAGATATTAAGCTTTGAAGAGTTTGTTGAATGATATGTAGAGCTCTTTTGATTGGTGCCACCAAATAAAAAAGAAGATGACTTTGGGTACAGAGGATCCTAGTATCTGCACGTTTTATTTTCTTTATCTATTTAATAACAGTTCCTTAGATTTTTATGATCTTTTGACTTTACTAATACCTTTCACACCTTCTATGTCATTTCACCCTCATACAATCCTGGAGGTAGACCAAACAGGTATTACTTATTGCCTTGACACAGTTGTAAAAACTGAGCCTCAAAAAAAGCAAAAAAGTCTTGGCCAGTTAGCTGGATACTGGATGGGCCAAGATGAGGACGCTCAGGTCTCCACTGGAAGGCATCAGTCTTTCACTACACCACACTGCACTGGTTAACTGGGCTCAGAGCCTCCAAGGGGCTTTCTCCAGCTCTAATATCCCATGGTGCTTTTGGGTCACAGGCTCCAAAAAAGGATTGAAGATGACCTGTTTGGGGCCGTGTTGTTGTTGGGTGCTGTCAACTCTGATCCCATATGACAGAGTTTCTACTCTGTCCCCACAGGGTTTTCGTATGGAAGCAGGTCATCAGATCTTTCTCCCGCAGAGATGCAGGGTGGGTTCAAACCACCAACCTTTCAGTTAGCAGCCGAGCACTCAGCACTTAGAGGGGGGCATACACAGCAGAGACTATTCCAAGCAATCTTTGATTGAACTGTGCAGTCCCAGGCTTGGAAACCCTGCTGAGCACCCTCTCTTTCAGTGTCAGTGTGCTTTATTTTCTGAAACAAAAGCTAAAGGTTGTTGATGTATTTTGTTTTTTTTAAGAATATGTTGATGAATAGGATACAGTTTGTTATGTATAAATTATACCTCAATAAAGTTGATTAAAAAAAAAAAAGATGGGTACCACTGGTGGTCCCCTAGGTGGCTGGTACAGCCGGGGAAGGCTCAGCAGTGGCCACACGACGGCAGACTTGAGCTCCAGGGCACCATCTGTGGTACAAGAACTTTACATTATACCTATGGAAACCAAACAAAAAACCCCTGAGCAAATGGAAATTTACCCCATGTTCCTGGGACAGATCAATCGACATGTCAAGGATGTCATTTTCATAGGCTGACAAGTTTTTGTGCCTATATATGTGTATCTGGACAAACTGATTTTATATATATGTTTTTTGGTTTTTTTAATACATGTATATAATGCAAACAAGCAATGATATTCAGGAGAATTCTGATAAGGAAAAATAATGAGGGGATACAGTCCTATCATATATTGATACATAAAACTACAATAATAAGACCATGATACTAGAGTACAAAGACAGAGAAGGCAACGTAAAATAATAGAAGATCCAGAAATAGATCTAAATACAAACAAAAATGCCATAGGTGATAAAGGTGGTATTTCAAATCCGTGGGGAAAAGATGGATTGTTCAATAAGCAAGACTAGGACACCTGAGTAACTATTTTGAGAAAGCGAAGTAACATCCATGCCTTACAACTTAACTCAGGGCAAATGCCAAATGGATCAAAATTTAGATGTAAAAATTCCAAGTATTAGACAAGGGAAGAAAAAAATTAATATAAGAATAAAGAGGCCCTTTTGAACAACGACAAAAAAATCCAGAAGCCACACACACACCATGAAGGAAAAATAAATAAATCAAAAGACAAATGCCAAAAATATTCTAAGCGCATACAAAAAAAATACCAAAGGAACATACAAATTAAGACTAATAACTCCATAGAAACACGGCTAATGGATTTGAACACACCATTCACAGAAAAGAAATAAGACTGCATTTAAACATATGAAAACATCCTCGATTTCATTCTTATGAAGGAAATACAAATTAAACCCCAACCGAGATATCGTTTTTAATCTACCAGACTGACAAAAATCAAGAAGATTGATAACATACTAGGATGGCAAAGCTTCAGGAGAACAATACCCTTGTGGGACTGAAAATTGGTACAACTTCTGTGGTGGGCAATTTGGCAGAATCTGTCAAAATCATGAACATACATACTTTTCAACCTAGGATTTTCCTACAGAACCTAACATACATTTAAAAATAATAATAACTTAAGTCATCATTGCACATCTTGATGGATGTTCACTGGGAATTACACTTCAGCAGGTTATTCTACGCAACGTTGTTTGTAATACCAAGATTGGAAAACAATCTAAATATCCATCAGTAGGTGACTGGTGAAATAAATTGTGATACATGCACACCATGGAAAATCATTCAATTGTTAAAATAATAAAGCTCTAAACATACTAATATAAAAACATCTCCAAGATAAATTGGTAAGTGAAAAAAGTATGAAGATAGTAGCCAACAGATAGAGGAATATATGCTTGTTCACACACACACACACACACACACGTATAATATCTCTGAAATAGTTACAAGAGATTGTCAACACTAGCTACCTCTGGAGAGCAGCTAGCTGGTAAGTGGAAGAGAGACGTTTTCACTGTGTGTATCTTTTTATTGCCTTTGAATTCAGAAATATGTAATTGTATTACCGAGTCATAAACATTTAAATATGTAAAAATAAACAGAAATTGACAATACAGGAGGTCAATGGACAGTTGAATATAACAAAGGGCTCAACCTGGGCAGAGGTCCCCTCAGGGGTGAAGAAAATCAGGTGTGGTAGCAGGTGAGGCAGGGCCCCATACCACGCTTAGGTTGCTGGGGAACAGGGGATCTCCCCAAACTGCTGGAGAAGCCCATGCTTGTTGTCTCTGCTGCCCACAGCCAGAAAGTTACAGGCCTGGTCCCCTCCCCTCCGTAGCACCTGCCTCATGCACTAGTGGCAGGGCCCTGGGTTCGACTCCTGCCACCTGGGGATCGGCCCCTCCTCCTCCAGCTGCCCTGAGTTCCTTGTGTGTAAGTGCCTCTAGGGAAAGCTCCGTCTGGGATGAATGGCACCCTGCACTTTATCAGCCACTCTCATGCCAACTCACTCCCTCCACTGCATCCCTGCAATGGTCTCAAAAAGGCAGACACTTTGGGAGGTCCCACCTCCCCAATCAGAGCAGCATTCCGACAGCCCCAGTCTCAGGGTCTCACACATTCATCGTAGATTGAACTGCCTCAATTTAGCCCACACCAGAGGCATAGCAAAGTGTGTCCCATCCCAGTGGTATGGCATCACTAGGGTTGGTATCATCCAATATGGTGATTCATGGTGTCAACCCCCTCCATTGACCTCTTCCCATACCAGACCATATAGAATCCGTAGTACAAGTGTGTCACGTAGATATTGCAGGCTCAGTGCCAGACCACTACAATACAGAGTCACATGAAATTTTTCTTTTCCCAGTGCATTATAAAAGTTATGTTTATACCATACTGTAGTCTATTAAGTGTGCAATAGCATTATGTCTAAAAAAAAAATACACATACCTTAACTAAAAGAATACTTGATTGCTAAAAAATGATCCGAGCCTTCAGCAAGTTGTATGTAGTCTTTTTGCTACTGGGGGGATCTTGCCTCGATGTTGATACCTGCTGACTGATCAGGGGGTGGTGGCTGCTGAAGGCTGGGGTGGCTGTGGAAATTTCTTAAAATAAGACAACAGTGAAGTTTGCTACATTGATTGACTCTTCCTTTCATGAAAGACTTCTCCGTAGCATGCGATGCTGTTTGATAGCATATTTTACCCAGAGTAGAGCTTCTCTCAAAATTGGAGTCATTCCTCTCAAACCCTGCTGCTGCTTTATCAGCTAAGTTTATGTAACCTTCTAAATCCTTTGTTGTCATCTCAACAATGTTCATAGCATCTTCACCAGGAGTAGATTCCATCTCAAGAAGCTACTTTCTTTGCTCACCCATAAGAAGCAGCCCCTCATCTGTTAAAGTGTTGACATAAGACTGCAGCAATTGAGTCAATCTTCAGGCTCCACTTCTAATTCTAATTCTCTTGCTATTTATATCACACCTGCAGTTACTTCCTCCACTGAAGTCTTGAACCCCTCAAAGTCATCTGTAAAGGTTGGAATCAACTTCTTCCAAATTCCTGTTAATGTTGATGTTTTGACCTCCTCCCATGAGTCACAAATGTTCTTAATGCCCTCTAGAATGGTGAATCCTTCCCAGAAGGTTTTCAATTTACTTGGCCCAGATCCATCAGAGGAATCACTATTTATGGCAGCTATAGCCTTATGAAATGTATTTCTTAATAAGGCTTGAAAGCTGAAATTACTCTTTGATCCATGGGCCGCAGAATGGAAAGCTGTGTTAGCAGGTATGAAAACAACATTAATCTCCTTGTACGTCTCCATCAGAGCTCTTGGGTGACCAGGTGCATTGTCAATCAGCAGTAATATTTTGAAAGGAATCTTTTTTTCTGAACAGTAGCTCTCAACAGTGGGCTTAAAATATTCAGTAAACCATGTTGTAAACAATTGTGCTGTCGCCCAGGGTTTGTTGTTCCATGTAAACATGACAGGCAGAGTAGACTTAGCATAATTCTTAAGGGCCCTAGGATTTTTGGCATGGTAAATGAGCATTGGTTTCAACTTAAAGTCCCTAACTTCATTAGCTCCTGAAAGAGAGCCAGCCTGCCCTTTGAAGCTTTGAAACCAGGCATTAACTTCTCCTCTCTAGCTATGAAAGTCCTACATGGCATCTTCTTCCAATATAAGGCTGTTTCGCATACATTGAAAATCTGTTGTTTAGTGTAGCCGCCTTCATCAATTACCTTAGCTAGGTCTTCTGGATAACTTCCTGCAGCTTCGACATCAGCACTTGTTTCCTCACCTTGCACTTTTATGTTATGGAGATGGCTGCTTTCCTTAAACCTCATGAACCAACCTCTACTAGTTTGATACTTCTGCAGCTTCTTCACTTCTCTCAGCTTTCACAGAATTGAAGAGAGGTGGGGCCTTGCTCTGGATTAGGCTTTGGCTTAAGGGAATGTTGTGGCTGGATTGATCTTCTACCCAGACCACTACAGCTTTCTCCATATCATCAATAAGGCTATTTTGAGTTTGCTCAGAGGCACCTCAGAAGAAAAGCCTGGCAATCTATTTCTGAAAAATCAGCCATTAAAAACTCAATGGAGCACAGTTCTACTTTGACACACATGGGGTTTCTATGAATCGGAGTCAGCTCAACGGTAACTGGTGTGTGCATATGTGTTAGTTCCATTAGAGGAATTCTGTTTTTGTAAAGAAAGTCCAAAATTATCTTTGCTGTCAATAGAAAAATATAAATTATTCAGTCTTATCTTATTCTGCCTAAGTGTATAAAAAATGTTGTATACAGATTGTTCTCCCAAGCTGCTGCACTTTTTCTTACTTTATATCTGTGATGGTTAATGTTATGTGTCAACTTGGCCGAGCTATGATTCTCAGTGGTTTGGCAATTACGTAATGATGTAATTTGGCAGTTATGTAATGATGTAGTCATTCTCCATTTTGTGATCTGATATAATTATCGTCCATTTTGTGATCTGATGTGCGAAGCCAATCCGTTGAAAAGGGAGTTTCCTTGGAGGTGTGGCCTGTACCCAATATACAGATATTCTGGCAAAGCTCACTTTTCTGGATCCTGCATCTGACTCATCATCATCTGACCTCCAGCTCTTGGGATTTGAGCCTACAGCATTCTCTTTGACCTGCCAATTCTAGGATTCATCAGCTCCTGCATCCCTGTGAGCCAACAGCCTGCCATCTGACATGATTCACAATCTTCCAGAGCCCCGTGGGCAAGAAGCCTGTTGTCTGACTGGCCAATTTGGGGCCATCAGCCTCTGCAACCACATGAATCAGGGGAAGCCTCCAGCCTGATGCTTGAACCATGGATTTGGGACTTGCCAGCCTCCACAACCACCTGAGCCATTTCCTTAAGGTAAATCTCTTTACTATTTATATTTATATATATATTTATATTTATATATGTGCTTCACTGGTCTTGCTTCTTTAAAGAACTCAGCCTAAGACAATATCTAAGAAGACATCCTAGGGTTAAAAAAAAAAAAAAGAAAAAAGCACAAATAGTGAAAAGAATCTCTCATTTTTTTTCAGCAGTAAAAGACAAAAGAAAGGTTATACTCAGCTTTCAACACTTGATGCCAGTATTAGATGTCCAATAATATACTTAGCATGCCCAATTTAGCATATAATTTATAATTAAGTGTGTAATTTTCTATCACTGTTCAATGCCAGGTCATGAGCAAAAAGATGAGGATTATATTGGTAGTTGTTGGTTTGAAGAACAATCAAGGATTATCAAAATTGTTTTTTTTAATTCTTCATGAAATGAACAGAAAGTCATTCTGTTACAGATTTTAGAATCCAAACCCAGAAGAAAAAACTTATCTGATAAGTAAATTACATACTTAGAAACTGCTTAAATCCTAGAGTCATGAAATATCTTAACACCTTTGGTATTTGGCCTGCGCCTGAATAAAATATTTTGCTGTTTATTGAGCTGATCAGCTCACAGTTTAATATAACCACACAGCGCTCAGTCCTTTCATTCTCCCTGCTACCTCCTTGCGTGCTCATAGCACTTCATACATAAATGTATTATAGCACTGTCTGCTAAGAGCCAGAGTCATGGCTCCCATCACCGTGTTACTGACTAGACCAAATTTCACAAAGGGCAAACCCATTTCTCATTTTTTTCCTGCATCTCTCAGAGAGTCTGACATTTGGTAGACACCAATAAGTGTTTGTAAAATTAGTGTCTTTTACTGAACTGCCTGTACCATTCCTGAGCTTCTTTGAAGTCAGAGGCTATATATCCTGTATTTGGCTGTGATGTTCCAACTAATCTCCCAAGTAACCTATAAGGCTGTGAGTTTTCAGTGAGCCTCAGAGCAAGAGTAGACTCTGTAATGGGTCCAGGCCGTGGTGCAGGCCACTCTGCTGAAGGCTCAGGCCTATGATCAACAGATCCAAAGGTGCTCAAAGTGTCTCAGTAAATAAGACGGCTATATGGATAGGGCCCTGGTGGCACAGTGGTTAAAGTGTTTGGCTGCTAACCAAAAGATCAGTGGTTCAAATCCACCAGCTGCTACACAGGAGAAAGATGTGACAGCCTGCTTCCATAATGATTAAAAAAAGCCAAATCAAACCCACTGATGTCAAGTCGATTCCAACTCATAACAACCCTGTAAGTCAGAGTAGGAACTGCTCCATGGAGTTTCCAAGGAGCGCCTGGTGGATTCGAACGGCCAACCTTTTGGTTAGCCATAACACTTAACCACTATGCCACCAGGGTTTCTGCACAAAGATTACAGCCTTGGAAACCCTATGGGGCAGTTCTACTCGACTCAACAGCAACGGGTTTGGTTTTGGTGTGGTTGTGAACAGGGTATTTGTGGGTCAGTAGAATTCTCTCCTTCCATTTGGGAGACCCAGGTTGTATTCCTGGCCAATGTACCTCATAAGCAGCCACCACCCACATCAGTGGAGGCTTGTGTGTTGCCATGATGCCAAATCTACAACCAATCATGGGGATGGTACAGGACTGGGCATTATTTTGTTTCATTGTGCATGGGGTCACCATCAGTCAACAGCCAACTTGACAGCAGCTGACAACAACAACAATGGACAGGGAAGTCCCAATAAGAGAATCACAGCACGGACCCGTAGGCCCTTGAAGCAAAGCTGTGCCCTCCTGAGCCGATAAATATTCTTCTTTTGAGAAGCAAACCCTGGCTTGCCTCAAGGACTTTGTAGAATCTAAACACTTGACTGTGTTGGGTTTCCCAGGAGATGGAGGTTGGTGTGTAAGAGGCTTACTGGGGATTGCACTTGGGAACAACAGCCTGCAACAGAGTGAGAGAGTCAGGATTAAGCAGAGGAAGGAGTTGAACTCTGAAGCAGTTGCAACAGAGGCCTCGGCTGCTCCCACAGGGAGCTCTGGAGTTGGGACAGTTCCTCAGAGTTGTCCTAACTTGGGGAAAGAGATTCAGACCTTAGTATTACCATGGCAACCAGGTATTGGATGCGGCTTTCCCCAGGAAGGAAGCATAACCTTAGGCATGGCTGCTTCCATGGGCTTTGGGAAATTTCCAGAGTGGGCTCTGCTGTGATCATGTTCCTTGAAGCTGTGGGATGGGTAGCTTGGTCCTGCATTGGCAGGTGTGGGCAGGGTGCTACAATATTCACTTGTAAAAATGGCCTGGGTGTGGTCTCTGACCTCCCCTAACTTCACCAGGGGGAAGGAGAATCAAGATCAATAGCCCATGGTTGACTCCTATGAGGTGGCATTCAGACATGCCTCCTCTCTCCACCATCTTTACCAATTCTGCCACCAACTGTCCCTCCCAAAGCACTCTCCATTTCTCTGCTGGGTTCAATAATTCATTGCAATGGCCACAAGGAACTCACAGACCATACTCACAATTACGGGGTTTATTAGGAAAGTAAACAGGTTACAATTCAGGTTCAGGAACACTCAGAATACACTTCTTCCATCAGGACAGCCTCTTTTCAGCTGTGCCTGCAGGCATACCTCTCTGGCCCTGGTCCTCTGCCCTGCTAGGGCGAGTGTTACAAAACTCTTTTAGCTCTGCCAATAAGTGCCCCAAGGCGCCCCACTCTGCCAGTAAACCTTGGCCCAGAGACCCTCAGCTTTCTAGCTGTGTGGGTTGGCAAAGCAAGCTCCACCAAGTGCCCAATGGCACTCTACTCTGCCAGCAAGCCTCCTGCCCAAAGGTACTCAGCTTTCTTGCTCCATGGTCCAGGAAGCCCACTACTCCGTCTCCCGCCTGTCTCTCCAGACGCCATTTCTCTGCACTGCTTCTCTCCAACTTCAGTGTTAACAGCTCACTCTCTGTTTCAGTCTCCTGGTTCCAGGAGCTTCTCAGCACAGGGATTCCAGGTCCAAAGGATGCCCTCCACTCTTGGCCCTTCTTTCTTGATGGTGGTGAGATTCCCTTTCTGTTCTGGAATTGGCTCTCCTTGAAGGCTAGTGGGATGGCAAAACTGGCTACAATTACCTTATTTGTACTGTTTCATCCAGTCACATGGGTAGGAGTTACAAGACTATGTGGAGAAAAGCCACACAAAAGCAATCCATCACACCTCGGGACATCCCCTGGCTTTCCTAGCCATGATTCTTTCATATTTGGAGGATAACTTCCCCCTCCCAATCATTTTACCAGTCCAAAACAATCATTAACAATTAGGCCTTCAACAGGGCAAGGAGTCCTAAGGGTGAGGTTACTCAGGTACCAGCCATTCAAGTCTGCTGCAGGTGTCCATCTGCTCTGGTCAGGTTCTCCAAAAGTCACCTCCACTTCACCATTTCTGGCATCTGATAAAATTTAACTGAAAGAAGAATATTCCCCTGCTCTGAGGCTCACAAAGTATCAACACAGCAAAAACTCTGGGGCCCAGCAGTGCCTCCCCTTTAGTCTACTCTTTCACATTTACAGCTTCTACAATTACAGTTTTTACAATCACGATTAACCTTGTTAACAATCAACCCTCACAACTGAATCATATAATCCTATCAGCATCCTCACCCCTACCCCACTACTCTTCCCCAGGCCCATCAAGAAAGGAGCAATCTATTCAGTGGGGACCTCCCTTGTCCCCCTCATTTAACGTAAGCACACCCATGAAAGCGTGTAAGCCAGCTACTTCCTGCCTTTATCTCCCCCCATTTTAGGTAGCCAATGTTTATATTGCCTGTCCCTATCAAACCAGTATTATAAAAAGACGAGCACGTTCCTTGGTCTTGAAGAATCTTCTGTTCCATTTGAAAATTTGAACATCTGCATCCATAAGCAAAGTCCAGCCCAGAGAAAGCCATCAAATTGCAGCAGTCTACACCAGCTCACAGTGTCAAATATGTTTCCCTTTATTTGATCAGGTTCTGGTGAGCTCATCCCTAGCTTTCTAAGCTAGGCCACAATGGGTAGCAGCCTTAGGCTCAAGAATTCACATATACTTCCTGGCACTTCAGGCAGCCCCTTAACACTCTGTTGTCCCTAGCCCACTTGGGCTAGGTCAATGGGTTCCACCTGTAAACTCAGGAGTCGACACAACTCCCTTTACTTCTAACCAGCCAGCCCTTCCTCTCTCTCTCATCTCTAATCCCCATGGGCTAGGTCAATGGGTGCCAATGGAACATGTCCAGACTCAGCCCATCTCTTCATTGCTGTGCTTCCCCCACGTCCACTCATCAGTGGACCCAGGTGGTCACCACAGCGAGCATACCAGGCTGTCTACTCACCAGCTCCCTTTAGCTCCCAGTCCTGGGAGGGGGTTTCCTCCAATGGGCACTGACTGTTCCTGCCTTAATACATCCAACAGCAAACCACTTGCGTAAAATTCAAAAACCAACAGTCTTTTTTTTTTCTTTGCAGGGCCTTCCTTCAAATACAAATCACCTGTTCTTGCAGCAGTGCTGGGTGGTTCTACATGCCTTTTCAAATGCAAATTTCCTAGAGGAGGAAGTTTGGGTGGAGCTCTAGTTTTGACCTAAACCCCCCCAACACAGGGCTACCACCTTCAAACCAACAACCAGTGTTTCCCTTGACCAAATCCTAGGTCTACTTTAGCATACACAATCTAGTATTGGCAGAAGGTGGAGTTACAGGCTCTGTTATCTGTAATACCCAATATTCATTTCTAGCATGCTTTTAAGGCCCCCTGGTGGTACACTGGTTAAGAGCTCGGCTACTAACTAAAATGTCGGCAAAACCGACCAATCCCCTTGGTGGGCCACAATTACTTTATTTGTACAGTCTAATCCAGTCACTTGGGTAGGAGTTATAAGACCATGGCGAAAAAGGTCACACAAAAGCAATCCATCACACCACACCACTACATCATGGAACTCTGAGTGACCGTGTGGCTTAGGCTTCCCGTCGTGAATTCAGTCCTCCCTGAGCCATTAAATCATAAGGTTTGGTGTGTGCAGAACAACCTCTTACCAAATGGAAATGGTATCTGTGAAATAGGGTTCAAATAGTCTGGAAGGCACAAGTAACATCTACCATCTTCTGCTGCAGTGTTGGTCCACCCTCAACTCACACCTGTTCTCCTATGAGGAGTTGGGCCTGTTTTGCAGATTCTCTTTATGATATGATGACTCTAGCCAGAAGTGGAGTGCTGCCACATTACAGCCTCTGTCAGAGGTGCCCCTAAAGGACCGTGGCGTAGGGAGTTCCAGGAATTCACCTGGTTGTCCACTATACATGAAAGGAGAAATGGTCTGAGAAATGGGCCTGTGCTGTGTTTGGAGCAGTGGTTAACAGCTTGGCCAGCTGATTAGGGACTTGGAAAGAAAAAAATTTTAAGATTGGTGACAAGAAAGTCTGGGTAAGAAGTATGAGGATGGGCATCTGAAATAGGCATAGAATGTGGGATGTTTGTGTTCCACATAAGCATTCACAAGAGGGCATCCATTGCATAAAAACCCACTGCCATTGAGTGAATTTCAACTCATAGCAACCCTATAGGACAGAGTAGAACTGCCCCATAGAGTTTCCAAGGAGCGCCTGGCGGATTCGAAATGCTGACCTTTCGGTTAGCAGCTATAGCACTTAACCACTACACCACCAGGGTTTCCTCCATTGCATAGGAGGCTCTTAAAAATAAGGTGACCACATCAACCAAATACAATCACGAATCTAGACTGAACCAGCTAACAGTAGAAACCAAGGCTGAGCATCTAATATACCACCATTTCCCAAGAAAACCAGCCAACCATCCACTATCAACTGTGTACATTGGACTCATCAGTTTTTCCTAATAGGAATACATACCTACGGGGGGATATTGGTTTGCCTTCCTTGCCCACCATGCTTCTGCCAGCATAAGGTTAGAGAACCGTATTTGTCATCAATAAATCCCACACAACTTTTTTTTTTTTTTAACCAAAATACTCATTTCATAGCAGTATAAAGGCAGCAATGGGCTCCTGCCATTGAATTCACTGGTCTTACCACGTACCTCATCGCTCAGAAGCAAGTAGCCCTATAGAACAGAGAATGACCTGCTAAAGACTTTTTGTGGCGTCTATTGGGAGACAACACTTATAAGGATGAAGTGTTGTCCTAAAGGATACATTTACACGCTTTAAATAGGCAGCCAGTATAGGGTGCTAATTCTCCGGTAGCCAGGATATATGGGCCTAGAAACCAAGGGGGTAAAATTGGGAGTGGCCGCTCTCACTGTTACACCTGATAAATCACTGGAAGAACACTTGTTTCCCATTTCCAAACCTCAGGCTCTGCTGGTTTTGAGGTCTAGGTCCTCAAGGGAGGCATTATTCCTTCAGGTGATCCAATACGGTCATTAAATTAGAAGTTCAGTCAGCCACCTGGGCATTTAGAATTCTTTATGCCACTGAATTGACAGGCTGAGAAAGGATAACTGTACTGTTTAGGGTGATTGGCATCAACTGTCCAGGGAAAATCATGTTGCTTCTACACATTCGGTGTAGAAAAGACCATATCTGGAACCCAGGGAGGTACTGGAGTGCTTCTCAGTACCTTATTTCTATGTAAATAATGCATGCCTTCTACATTTGTTTGCCAACTATGCCTTCCCCCACGATGTATTTTTGTAAGCGTGCTGTGTTAATATTTTACAGCAACATGTGAAAAAAAAAACGTATACTGGTGCTTATGAAAATACCTTGAGGGAGGAGGGCATGGTTGGCAAACAACTGTAGAAGGTGTGCATTACTAGTGTAAAAATATGGTAATTGTATGTCCAATATTAAAGGTCAGTTAAAGACTAAAATGAGCCAATAATATTATGGAACATTAAGGACTCAGACCATTCAGGTCTGAAGGTATTTTTCACCAAGTAAATAACTCTGATCAGCCAAGGTGTTGGCTGAGGGCCAGGATAACATGGAATGGATAGTGGAAAAAGGAAGTGATAAATATCAACTATGGCCTAGTGACCAGTTATAGAAATGAGAACTGTAGGAGCTATTCATAATAATATATGCATGTTAACCACTGATTTATTTTTCCCCTTACTCTAGTATTTTATATGGAGAGTGTTGCTGGTGCTTTATTTTGTAATGAGGTCAATAGACCATAAGAAGCCACATCCAGCCTAGGTAGAGAAGACCGAAATTTACCTGGGGATCTTGGACCCAAGATGAATATGATGACTGATGGGATTTGCCCCTCCTCTTGTTGAGGGGAGGAGAAAAAAAATCACCCTTGTTTATAGGACAGAGAGTTGTATCATATTTGAAGTTGTTAAATACAGGTGGAAGGGTGAGATTGAATGCTGAATAATGAAAGGGGTGGACTGTGTTGATCCTAGGTCTGTTTCCATCAGATTCATTCCTTACTCTTCCCCTGCTCTGCTCTGTGTCTCAAGGGGGCTGATCCATGTAGACTCCATTTCCCAGGCTCCTGGCTGGATTTGGCCAACAGGAAGTTTTGGAAGGAGGCTAGAAGGAGGGAGGAAGGGAGAATCCAGAATATTTCTTCCCCGTCTGCTTTACCTCAGGTGTCATCTTCATGATTCTAGCTCCCACAGGAAAAGTCTGCCATGATTCTACCTTCCACTAGATGACTGTGGCGTTGATCTGACTCTGGCTATTTATAGGTAGCTACCTATTTTCTTATCTATTTCTAGGTCATTTTTATTTTCTTCCATATTCATCTATACACTTTTTGGATATTTTTCCAATGTTTAAAAAATGGATGAGTACAATCTTGTATCAGTTAGGATTAGATTCAGCTGCATATAGTAGAAAATCCTCAGATAAGTGTGGTTTAAAGAAACGAACTTACTTTAAAAAAACAAATTTACTTCTTACTCACATAACAGAAGTTTAGAGGTAACTCTCAGGCTGGTGTGACACCTCCAAGACTTCATCAAAGACCCAGACTCTTACTTGTTGCTCCATCAGCGACAGTATGCCACCTCATGGGCTTCCATTCTCATACCAAGGAAGAAGTATATACCCACCATTTTGAAAGAAACTTCCTGGAAATGTCATACACTTACATAAATTTCCATTGCATCAGCCAGAACTTAGCCACAGGGTCACCCCAGTATGCAAAGGAGGCTGGTAAATGTAGTCATTTAGCTGGGTGCCAATGTGTCCAGCTAAAAACTGGGGTTCTGTTAGAAAAGAATGGATACGGGCAGGGAATTGGCGTTCTTCCATCCAGACCATTATAATCAGTGTTGTTAGTTGCTGTTGAGTCAATTCCAACTCATGGCGACCCCAAGTGTGCAGAGTAGAACTGCTCCATAGGGTTTTCAAGGCTGTGACCTTTCGGAGACAGATCACCAGGCCTGTCTTCTGAGGTGTCTCTGGGTGCGTTTGAACAAACACCTTATTTGCCTAGTAGTCAAACTGTTTGCACCACCCAGAGACCTATAATCAGTAGAAAATTAAAATAAACAACTTTGCATTGATTGTTCAATTCTACTACATAGTGTCTAACTGGATTCCATTTGTATCCAAACAGAGTTGTTCGGTCGTTTGGCCTTTTTGGCCTCTTCAGAGGGTGTAGTAATGGGGGAGTGAATTTTTTTAACTAAATTTTTTATTTGGGAATAATTTTAGATTTACAGAAAAGTCGAAAAGTACAGAGTAGTTCCTCCCTTACCCATTTTCAGTTTCCCCTCATATTATCATCTTAAAATTACCACGGTAATTGTCAAAACTTAGAAGCCAACACTGGTACATTACCATTAACTAAACTCTGAACTTTATTCAGATTTCACCAATTTTTCCATAAATTGCCTTTTTTCCCTCCCTGTTCCAGACAGAATCCAATCTAGTATTCCACATTATATTTAATCATCATGTCTCCTCAGACTCCTCTGGTCTGAGACAGTTTCTCAGACTTTACTTGCCTTTTATGACTTTGACAGCTTTGAGGAGGTATTTGTAGGATATCCCTCTATTTAGGGTTGTCTGATTTTTTTTTTTTCATGATTTGACTGGGGCTATAGGTTTGATTTGGTTTGTTTTGGTTTTGAATGATCCCTAAGTGACGCAAATAGTTTGTTCCAAGCTACTAACCAAAAGGTTGAACCTTCTAGAGGTGCCTCTGAAGAAAGGCTGGATATCTATTTCTGTAAGATCACAGCCATTGAAAAATCCTTTGAAGTACAGTTCCACCCTGAAGCATATGGGGTCGCCATGAATCAGAATCACTCAGTGGCAACAGATTTGGTTTTCTTTAATAGGTTTTTGGAGAGAATACCACAGAGGTAAAATGCCTTCTTGTCTCATCACATCAGGGGTACATGACATCCACCACAGATGATGTTAACCTTCATCACATGGTTAAAGTAACTTTTGCCAGGTTTTTCCACTGTAAAGCTACTGTTTCCCCCTTTCTATATATTTTTAAAGTGAGTCACTAAGTCCATCCTATACTTGGAGTGGGTGTGGGGGAATCTACAGATATTATCCTGAAGTCTTCTGTAGGGAAGATTTGTCTCTTCTTAGTCGGGGAGTGAATTTTTAAGGTTCTAGCAGTAATGCTTTTACTTCAAGGCAATGAATACATTTAGTGCTTCTGTTCTACCTCCTAGTTGTTTGCATAGTGCCTGGGGTCTTAAATGCTTGCAAGTGGGCCTCCAAGGTACAACAATTGATCTCTCTTCACCTGGAGCAACAGAGAAAGGAGAGTCAGGAATAGGAGGAAATGGAATGTGGTCTAATTGCCTCCATGAACAACTACCTCCTTCGCCATGAGACCAGGAGAACTGGTTGGTGCCCAGCTACCGTTACCGAACTTTTAATGAAAGATTCTATATGAGAATCCTGATCAAAAAGGGGGAAACTGCAGAACAGAATCTCATATTTTGATGAAATCCAGACTTTCTGAAGCCATTGAGGCTGGATGAACTCCCTGAACTATTGCCCTGAGATAATCTTTAAACCTTAAACCAAAAACCTTTAAACCAAACAATAGTTTAGCTTAATTAGTGAAGAATGTCTACCTGGAGCTTTGTTCTCTTTTAAAGAACTATCTAAAAAAACCTTTCGGTTAGCAGCTGAGCTCTTAACTACTGCACCGCCAGGACTCTACAAAGAATTATCTGTGTGGGATTAAATTGACAACAGCAACTTAAAATGTTAGATAGGAAGTTTAGGGGACAGTGAGTTTGTCAATGGAGGAGGAACAACTCGGTTAAGGAAGGTAAGAATGTTTGCACAGTGTGAAGAATGTCAGTGAATTGGACATGTAGAAATTGTTGAATTGGTGTATTTTCTGCTGTGTATATTTTCAACAACAACAACAAAAATAAACTATTTTAAAAAAAGACAATGAACACATAATGAAGATATCTTTTAGGCATTGTGCTCAGTGCTAAGGATACACTTCCATACTCCTGGTTTTGAGGGATGTACCCACCACTGCCACCGAGTCGATTCTGACTCATAGCGACCCTGTAGGACAGAGTAGAACTGCCCCATAGAGTATCTAAGGACCTCTTGGTGGATTCGAACTACCGACCTTTTGGTTAGTAGCTGTAGCACTTAACCACTAAGCCACCAGCGTTTCCGAGGAATATACAGTCTTATCAAAGCCAGAGGTGCTTAGAGCACGTCTTTGAGGTGTACATCCATGTAGCCCAGGTGGCCCAGGTGGCCCAGGTGAGGGAGAGTTTACTTTCTGGGAGAGAGGGGGTCAGGAAAGGCCTCAGGGAGGAAATGACATCTGAGGATAAGCTGAGGCTATTTGTCTGGCTAAGTAGATACCGGAGATTTTCTTAACCATTAGCAGATCAAAAGAGAAAAGGCTGATTGTTGGCTATGAAGCTCTCAGTGTTGGGTTTGCTGAATTTGAGGTGAGAATAACCAGTAGACATCTGAATGTTTTTTTTTGCCTAGCCCCCCCCCCCCCCAAGAAGAAGAAGGGGTTTAGGAGACAGATTTGGAAATCTTCCCTCAGAAGAAACCTGGAAGACCTGGAGAGTGGTTAAGGTCGCTACAGCAGAGCCTTGAAATTAAAAAAAAATCCAAACCTATGGCCTTCTAGTCGGTTCATACTCATAGTGACCCTATAGGAAATTGAAAGGATATGGCCAGAGGGGAGGAAAAAACATGAGGGACCCACCCATTTAAAATCTTTGCAGTCACACACTCTGCTAGGAGATCCAGGGCGGTCTCATTACAGTGTGAAGCAAGATCGCATTCACTGGCAGAAGAGAAGCACCTCTGGGTCAAAACCAGCCTGCATCCAACCTCACAGCAAATACTGAGGCGCTATTCATAAAATGAAGGTGCTTCTACTGAGCACTGCCAAAAAAGGATTTGTGACTACCTCACTGGCTGAGCCGACAGATGATTCTGGGCATGACTTCTTTCCATCTTCTAGAATCCTTGTGATGAGGCCTCTCTGCAGAGGAAAGCCAAGGGAAAATATCTTTTTCTTGACTTAAAAATGATCAGATATATACTTATTCTGATTTAAAGAAAAAATTCTGATTATATAGGCAATATTGTTCAACATAGAAAATACATAAAATTAAGAAAAAAAGTAGTAAAAATTACTTGTAATACCACTCCACAAAAACTAACTAAAATGACAGTTTTGTATATTTGGATACACACACATGCACACACAGATATCATAATATAATAGATGTATATTGTGGAAAAATTAAAAGTGATAGACAATTATGTGGAAAAATTAAAGTCAGCCTTTTAGAGGAGCCCTGGTGGTGCAATGGTTAAGCACTCGGCTGCTAACTGAAAGGTTAGGGGTTCAAACCCACCCAGCAGCTCCTTGGGAGAAAGACTTAGTGATCTGTTTCTGTAAAGACCAAAAAAAAAAAAGACTACAGCCTAAAAAACCCTATAGGGCAGTTCTGTTGTGCCACATGGCATCGCTATAAGTTGAAATCGACCCAATGGTACCAAACAACAACATATAGCATTTTGGAGATTTTTTTGTCCCTACGCTTGTATATCCTTTTTTTAATAAAAATCACATTTTGCACATTGTTTTATAACTCAGAAAAGCAACTATCATTAATCATCATTATCACTATAATGAGAGCTATTATTATTGAAATAAACTCTCAGGGAAGTATCATTATCCCATTTTACAGACAAAGAAATTGAGGCTGACAGACATACGTTAAGTAAATTGTGATCTGGCGCAATTTTAACCAAGTCTTCTAAACTCCAAACGCAGGCACTTAAAAAAGAACAAAAACCAAACCCAGTGCCATCGAGTCGATTCCGACTCATAGCGACCCTATAAGACAGAGTAGAACTGCCCCATAGAGTTTCCAAGGAGCCCCTGGCAGATTTGAACTGCGGACCCTTTGGTTAGCAGCCGTAGCACTTAACCACTAGGCCACCAGGGTTTCCCCAGGCACTTACTCTATCAATAAATGCTCATTTGCAATATTAGTTTTAAATTAATTGTTCGATTTATTAAAGCTACAAATACAAAAGCCTTGTTCAGTTTACAATGTTAATCATTCTTATTCTCCTTACAAATCTAGACAATTTTAATAATCATTTATAAGAAACTTGCATTCGTTTTGGTCCCATTTACAAATTTAATTGTTTTAATTATTAAAATTGAATTTTGGAATTTAGTATATTCAGTTTCCTTTTTAAGTGTTTCAGTTATCCGATTAACAAAGAGAGCATTCCAAAGTATTAAAGTACCACTGGTAATTGTAATAAATTAAATATAAATATGATGACTCTTAAATGCCCTTAAATGTTCCCATACTGTTTAAAATATAAGTGAGATTTGGACATTAAATCACAAGTTTAAACCATTTACTCAATTAGAAATTATAAGTTAGAATCACAAATGCTGTTAAACATTACGAACACCTAAAATACAAAACATAAACAAATTCATTAAGACATAAATATTAATACTGCTTATTTGATTTATTTTTTCATCTCTATAAACAAACCAAATCCATTGCCATTGAGTAGATTCCAACTCATAGCGACCCTCTAGGATAGAGTAGACTGGCCCACAGGGTTTTCTAGACTGTGCCTTTACAGTCTCCACATCTTTCTCCCATGGAGCAGCTGGTGGGTCCAAACCTTCGACTTTTCACTTAGCAGCCGAGCACTTAATCATTGTACCACCAGGGCTCATTCTCCTGACAATAACAATGATAAATTCTGGACAAAATATAAAAAACAAAAAAACAGTTGGCTGAAGGCTAGAGAGCAACCAAAAGTATGGAGAAACTGCTGTTGTTAGTGTCTGTCAGGTCAATTCTAACTCATAGCGACCTATAGAGTAGAACTGCCCCATAGAGTTTCCAAGGAGCACCTGTTAGATTTGAACTGCTGACCTTTTAGTTAGCAGCTGTAGCTCTTAACCACTAAACCACCAGGGCTTTTATCCTTAGAAGAAGGAAAGCTCACTGGGTGAGGTCCACATTTAATCAGCTTTTCCTTTAAGGACACTTCCCATTTCATGGCCGTGCCTGGGGCTACAGAACTCAAGCTGCAGGCAGTTTTACTAGGCTGATGAGATTGAAGCCAGAGTTTTGGAAGTGATGGACTGCTTTTATATGGCCTTTCTAGCCATGGTCTTGTAACTCCCACCAAATGATTAGGTGGGACTGTGCAAATAAGGTGGTTGTGGGCCACCAACAGGATTGGACAGATTGCTGAGAATGCAAATAAGGTGTATGTGACCCTTGTGGGGGTGGGACCATGTAAATAAGGTATATGGAGCCCTAACGAGGTGATTGGTTAGTTTTGCAATACACTAGGCTTAAAAGAGAGCTAATCCCAGAGCAGAAGGGGGACCTCACTACTACCAAGAAAGAAGAGATGGAAGTGGAGCTCATCCATTGGACCAGGGGTCCCTGCAACTGAGAAGTCCTAGACCCAGGAGGCAGAGAGAGCTGTAATGCTGGAAATGGAACAACTGGGTGAGAAGCAGTGACAGAAAAATGGTGACAGCAGAAACAGAAGACCAGGGAGAGATGGAGCAGTGAGTTTCCAAGCCAGTGGAGCAAGGCAGTTACAGTGAGTGTGCTGACCCAAAGAGCAAGAGAACTGAGCACCTTTGGGTAGGAGGTTTCCTGGCAGAGTGGGGTACCTCCCAGCACTTGTCAGTGAAGCTAGGCTTCTCAACCTAAGGAGCTAGAGAACTGAGCACCTTCAGGCTATGGTTTACTGGCAGAGTAGGGCACTTATTGGCAGAGCTAAAGAACTTTCTAACATTTGCTGGAGCAGAGTAGAGGCTGGGAGACCCAAAAAGCCCAAGAGGCCTGAAGAACTGAGGGCCAGGGAGAGGCCTGGCTGTGGGGATTGCCAAAAAAGCTGTCCTGACTGAATAACTGTATCCTAAGTCGTTCCTGATCCTGAATTGTAACCTGCTACTTTCCTCACAAATGCGAGTATTGTCTGAGTTCTGTGTGGCCATTGCAACTAATTATAAAATCCAGCAGACAAGTACAGTGTACTATGGGAGGAATGATTGGTGTCAGAATTGGTAAAATAGTTGGAGAGAGGAGGTATGTCTGACCTCCACTTCATAGGAATCAGCCATGAGCTGATTATCTTGATTGTTCCCCCTTGTAATGTTAGACAAAGAGGTCAGACGACAATGCTGCCACCACACCATTTTTACACCATTCCTTTTCGAAGATGTCATATAAATGGCATCATACAGTATGTAGCTAAAGTAACTCTATGATCCGTTGAAATTAGTAAGCATTTATAGGGAGTAATTTTAAATTCCACCCCTTGTCTACAAGTTTGTTATACTGTGGTGGCTTATGTATTGCTGTGAAGCTAGAACCTGTGTCACCAGTGTTTCAATTACTGGGAGGGTCACCTGGTGAACAGATTTCCAGACTAAGACAGCTAGGAAGAAGGACCTGGCAGTCTACTTCTAAAAAACTTGGCCAGTGAAAACTCTATGAATAGCAGCAGAGCATTATCTGATATAGTGCCAAAAGATGAGCACCTCGGGTTGGAAGGTACTCAGAATACAATTGGGGAAGAGCTACCTTCTCAAAGTAGAATCAACCTAATGACGTGGATGGACCTTCCTTTGCTGCTGTGGTATGACTCAAAATAAGAAGAAAGAGCTGCAAACATCCGTTAATAATCAGAACAAGGAATGTACGAAGTATGAATACAGGAAAATCAGAAGCAGTCAAAAATGAAATGATCATCCAAAGACTTCACCAAAAGAGTAAAAAGACTACCTACAGACTGGGAAAAAGGTTTTAGCTGTGACATTTCTCATCAGTGCCTGATCTCTAAAATCTACATGATACTGCAAAAACTCAACTGCAAAAAGACATATAACCCAATTAAAAAATGGTCAAAAGATATGAATAGACACTTCACTAAAGAAGACATTCAGGTAGCTAACAGATATATGAGGAAATGTTCGTGATCATTAGCCATTAGAGAAATGCAGATCAAAACTACAATGAGATTTCCTCTCACTCCAACAAGGCTGGCATTAATCCAAAAGACACAAAATAATAAATGTTGGAGAGGCTGTGGAGAGATTGGAACACTTACACATGGCTGGTGGGAATGTCAAATGGTATAACCACTTTGGAAATTGATTTGGCGCTTCCTTAAAAAGCTAGAAACAGAACTACCATAGAATCCAGCAATCCCACTCCTTGGAATATATCCTAGAGATATAAAGAGCCTTTACACAAACAGATATATGCACACCCATGTTTATTACAGCACAGTTTACAATAGCAAAAAGATTGAAGCAACCAAGGTGCCCATCAATGGATGAATGGATAAATAAATTATGGTATATTCACACAATGAAATACTACGCATCGATAAAGAACAGTGAGGAATCTGTGAAACATTTCATAACGTGGAGGAACCTGGAAGGCATTATGCTGAGTGAAATTAGTCAGTTGCAAAAGGACAAATATTGTATAAGATCACTATTATAAGAACTTGAGAAATAGTTTAAACTGAGAAGAAAACATTTTTTTGTGGTTACAAGAGGGGGGAGGGACATTCACTAATTAGATAGTAGGTAGAAACTACTTTAGGTGAAGGGAAAGACAGCACACAATACAGGGGAGGTCAGCACAACTGGACTAAACCAAAAGCAAAGAAGTTTCCTAAATAAACTGAATGCTTTGAAGGCCAGCGTAGCAGGGGCAGGGGTCTGGGGACCATGGTTTCAGGGGACATCTAAGTCAATTGGCATAATAAAATCTATTAAGAAAACATTCTGCATCCACTTTGAAGAGTGGCCTCTGGGGTCTTAAACACTAGCAAGCAGCCATCTAAGATGCATCAATTGGTCTCAACCCACCTGGATCAAAGGAGAATGAAGAACACCAAGGGCACAAAGTGATTACGAGCCCAAGAGACAGAAAGGGCCACATGAACCAGCGGCTACATCATCCTGAGACCAGAAGAACTAGATGGTGCCTGGCTACAACCAATGACTGCCCTGACAGGGAACACAACAGAGAACCCCTGAGGGAGCAGGAGAGCAGTGGGATGCAGACCCCAAATTCTCATAAGACCAGACTTAATGGTCTGACTGAGACTAGAAGGACGCCAGTGGTCATGGCCCCCAGATCTTCTGTTGGCCCAGGACAGGAATCATTCCCGAAGCCAACTCTTCAGACATGGATTAGACTGGACAATGGGTTGGAGAGGGATGCTGGTGAGGAGTGAGCTTCTTGGATCAGGGGGACACTTGAGAATATGTTGGCATCTCCTGCCTGGAGGGGAGATGAGAGGGTGGAGGAGGATAGAAGCTGGCGAAATGGACATGAAAAGAGAGAGTGGAGGGAGAGAGCGGGCTGTCTCATTAGGGGGAGAGTAATTGGGAGTGTGTAGCAGGGTGTATATGAGTTTTTGTGTGAGAGACTGACTTGATTTGTAAATTTTCGCTTAAACCACAATAAAAATTATTTTAAAAAAAGGAAATGAAACACATAAACATCAATATCCTAGGCATGAGTGAGCTGAAACGGACTGGTATTGGACATTTTGAATGGGATAATCATACGGTCTACCGTGCTGGGAATGACAACTTGAAAAGGAATGACGTTGCAGTCGTTGTCAAAAAGAACATTTCAAGATCTATCCTTAAGTACAATACTATCAGTGATAGGATAATATCCATACACCTACAAGGAAGACCAGTTACTATGACTATTATTCAAATTTACATACCAACCACCAAGGCCAAAGATGAAGAAATTGAAGATTTTTACCTACTTCTCAGTCTGAATTGATCACATATGCAATCAAGATGCATTGATAATTATTGGTGACTGGAATGTGAAAGTTGGAAACAAAGGAAAAGGGTTGGTAGTTGGAAAATATGGCCTTGGAAATAGAAATGACAGTGGAGATCGAATGATAGAATTTTGCAAGATAAACAACTTTGCAAATCTCATTGCAAATACCTTTTTTCAGCAATATAAATAGCGACTATACATGTGGACCTCACTGGAAGGAAAACACAGGAAAAAATTGACTATGTCTGTGGAAAGAGACAATGGAAAAGCTCAATATTATCAGTCAGAACAAGGCCAAGGGCTGACTGCTGAACAGACCATCAGTTGCTCATATGCAAGTCCAAGTGGAAGCTGAAGAAAATTAAAAGAAGTCCATGAGAGCCAAAATACAACCTTGCATATATCTCACCCGAATTCGAAAACCATCGCAAGAACAGATTTGATGCATTGAACACTAATAACCAAAGATCAGACGAGTTGTGGAATGACATCAAGAACATCATACATAAAGAAAGCAAAGAGTCATGAAAAATACAGGAAAGAAAGAAAAGACCAAAATGGATGTCAGAAGAGACTCCGAAGCTTGCTCTTGAATGTAGAATAGCTAAAGCAAGAGGAAGAAATGAAGTAAAACACTGCACAGAAGATTTCAAAGGACAGCTTGAGAAGGCAAATGAAGTATTATAACGAAATGTGCAAAGACCTGGAGTTACAAAACCAAAAGGGAAGAACACACTCAGCATTTCTGAAGCTGAAAGAACTGAGGAAAAAATTCAAGACTCAAGTTGCAATATTGGAGGATTCTATGGGCAAAACATTGAGCAATGCAGGAAGCATCGAAAGAAGATAGAATACAGAGAGTCAGTGTGCCAAAAAGAATTGGTTGATGTTCAATCATTTCGGGAGGTAGCATGTGATCAAGAACCGATGGTATTGAAGGAAGAAGTCCAAGGTGCACTGGAGACATTGGCGAAAAACAAGGCTCCGGGAATTGCAGAATACCAATTGAGATGTATCAACAAACAGATGCAATGCTAGAGGTGCTCCTTTGTCTATGCCAAGAAATTTGGAAGACAGCTACCTGGCCAAGTGACTGGAAGAGATTCATATTTGTGCCCATTCCAAAAAAAGGAATCCAAAAACATGCAGAAACTATTGAACAGTATCATTAATGTCACACACAAGTACAATTTTGCTGAAGATAATTCAAAAGCAGTTGCAGCGATACATCGACAGGGAACTGCCAAAAATTCAAGCTCAACTCAGAAGTGGACACGGAACCTGGGATATCATTGCTGATGTCAGATGGATCTTGGCTGAAAGCAGAGAATACCAGAAAGATATTTACCTGTGTTTTATTGACTATGCCAAGGCATTCAACTGTGTGAATCATAACAAATTATGGATAACATTGCATAGAATGGGAATTCCAGAACACTTGATTGTGTTGTTGAGGAGCCTGTACTACAACCAAGAGGCAGTTGTTAGAACAAGGGAATACTGTGTAGTTTAAAATTAGGAAAGGTGTGTCAGGGTTGTATCCTTTCATCATGTGTATTCAATCTGTTTGCTGAGCAAATAATCCAAGAAGCTGGACTATAGGAAGAATAACATGTAAAATTTTGCTGAAGATAATTCAAAAGTGGCTGCAAAATTGGAGGAAGACTAATTAACAACCTGCGATATGCAGATAACACAAACTTGCTTGCTGAAAATGAAGAGGACTTGAAGCAATTACTGATGAAGATCAAAGACTACAGCTTTCAGTATGGATTACACCTCAAAATAAAGAAAAAAAAATACAACTGGAATAATGAGCAACATCATGATAAGCAGAGAAAATATTGAAGCTGTCAAAGATTTCGTTTTACTTGGATCCACAATCAGCACCCATGGAAGCAGCCATCAAGAAATAAAATGATGTATTGCACTGGGCAAATCTGCTGCAAAAAACCTCTTTAAGGTGTTGAAAAGCAAAGAGGTCACTCTGAGGACTAAGGTGCGCCTAACCCAAGCCATGGTATTTTCAGTTGCCTCATATGCATATGAAAGCTAGACAATGAATAAGGAAGGCTGAAGAAGAATTGGTGCCTTTCAGTTACGGTGTTGACAAAGAATGTTGAATATACCCGCAGACTGCCAGAAGAAAGGAGACCTGATGGTGCAGTGGTTAAGAGCTCAGGCTGGTAACCAAAATGTCGGCAGTTTGAATCAGCCAGCCACTTCTTGAAACCCCATGGAGCAGTTCTACTCTGTACTATAGGGTCGCTACAAGTCAGAATGGACTGGATGGCAATGGTTTTGGTTTGGTTGTGTTAGAAGAATGAACAGGTCTGTCCTGAAAGAAGTACAGCCAGAATGTTCCTTAGAAGTGAGGATGGAGAGACTTCCTCTCACGTGCTTTGGACACGTTATCAAGAGGGACCAGTCCTTGGAAATAGACATCATGCTTAGTAGAGGGTCAGCGAAAAAGTGGAAGACACTCACTGAGATGGGTTGACAAGTGGCTGCAGCGATGAGCTCAAGCGTAGCAATGATTGTGAGGATGGCGCACGAATGGGCAGTGTTTCATTCATAGTGTCGCAATGAGTCAGAACCGACTCGATGGCACCTAACAACAACAACAAAATTTTAAACTATGAGAATATTCTGTTTCTTATCAAACTTTCAATTTATTTATTTATCTGTTTATATCCGTATGGACTCATGATAACCTGTTTTAATTCAATGGTGATGGTCCATTATCATCATTATGTGTTTTGATGC
The DNA here is from genome assembly GCF_024166365.1 of Elephas maximus indicus. Lineage (NCBI taxonomy): Eukaryota > Metazoa > Chordata > Mammalia > Proboscidea > Elephantidae > Elephas > Elephas maximus. The sequence continues at coordinate 59,024,603 of NC_064831.1, read as the reverse complement.
TAAAATTCTACCTGATTTAGTTAGTGGGACTCCCTTCCAGTTGGCTTCTGTGTGCTTTTGACATATCTCCCATATCTCTATAATTTTTTGAGCATTTCCTGGCTTTCCCGCACAATAAGATGTCCCAGGCTCACCTTGTGTTCGTCACTTTTGGAATGTTTCCTTTCCCAAGCCCTTTTGGTAGACAGGGAATATGTATGTGTGTACATACAGTGTGTGTATACATATATGTGTGTACAGTACATATACTCCTGCATATGCTATGAGCATTGGCGTCCAATAAAGATCACAAGTTTAATGTTGCAAGGAAAATATCTTTTTCCTTTGCTCTTGTTTGCGCACCTTGTGAATAGATCTATAACCTCATTTGTATGTAACATCCGCATTCTAAATGTGAGTGTTATTCTGTGAAATGTGAGCCCATGTCCATGACAAGCCCAAGCTGGAGAACTATCCCAGAGTAACAGAGGTTAGGAGACAACCCTGACTGTGTCCTTGTCCCGGGCATAAACTCTGAAGGAAAGCAATTAAGTTATACAAAAAAACTACCATCTTTAAATTTTTGTACTAGACTGTCCTCTTACCAGAAGTCATATACGTAATTAAATTAGCTTCTATTTCCCATTATGAACTACCCCAATTGTTGTCAGACATTGTGATCTAGTGGGTAGGGCAAGAGGAGCTCTGGTGGAGCAGTGACTAAGTGCTCAGCTGCTAACCAAAACGTCAGCAGTTTGAACCCAGCAGCTTTGTGGGAAAAAGATGTGGCACTCTGCTTCCATAAAGGTAATACCCTTGGAAACCCTCTGGGGCAGTTCTACTCTGTCCTATAAGGTCACTATGAGTAGGAATCAACTGGATGGCAGTGGGGTTTTGTTGGGTAAGGCAATGGTTCTGAGAAGGACCAGGGTCTAAATCCCAGCTCTACTCCTATTCACTAACTGTGTGACTTTAAGGAAATTGTTTAACCTATATGGGTTAAACATAATTTCTGGGAAGATAATATCTATTTTATAGGGTTGTCGTGAGAATTAAATGAGATAATAGTATATGAAAACCAAAAAACCAAGCCTGTTGCCATTGACTCAATTCCAATTCCCCTAGGGTTTCCAAGGAGTGCCTGGTGGATTAGAACTGCCGACCTTGATGGTCAGCAGCCGTTAGCTCTTAACCATTACACCACCAGGGTTTCCATGGCATGTGAAAGCACCTGGCAAATTGTAGTTACTATTTCATGACTATTTTCAAAGACGGTTTAAAATTCTATTAATGATTGATAAAATTGTGCATATACCATGTCTAGATCATTTGTTTCATATGTAGAATACTGTTTTCCAATATGAGTGGCAATTAACTTATTTCGATTAAGTCCAGTTGAGTGTGAATAGCAGTCTATAACAGGCATATATGAAGTTTTCATCAATATAGGATGATAAAGATATGGAAGACTCTTTAGCATTATCTTGGTTAAATTTCTTTGTTTTGTAGGTGAGGAAATCGAGGCCCAGGAGATGAAGTCCCTTGCCCAAGGCCTCCTTGTTGGTGACTGGCAGAGCTAGACTGGCATGGGTGACCCCGACTCCTGACTCTCCTGTCCTCCCACTGTGTCTACACTGATTATGTTTACTTGGAGGCCCAAGCTCATAACTAGTAGATCGTCTCTTCTGCCTCATTCTAGTGACTGAATCACTAGTGACTGAAGTCACACAGTCAGCCTAGACTCAAGGTTGGGGAAATGAATACCACCTTCTGATGAGAAAACCAAAACTAGACCCATTGCCGTCAAGTTGATTCCGACACATAGCAACGCTATACAACAAAGTAAAACTGTCCCATAGGGTTTTGAAGGAGTCCCTGGTGGATTCAAACTGCCGAACTTTTGTTAAGCATCCCAACTCTTTATCCTTTTTTCAAATTGAATTTTAGATGAAGGCTTGCAGAACAAACTAGCTTCTCATTAAACAGTTAGTACACATATTGTTTTACAATATTGGTTAACAACCCCACGACATGTCAACACTCTCCCTTCTGGACCTTGGGTTCCCTGTGACCAGCTTTCTTGTCCCCTCCTGGCTTCTAGTTTTGCTGCTGGGCTTGTGTGCCCCTTTAGTCTCATTTTGTTTTATGGGCCTGTCTAATCAAAAAAAAAAAAATTTTTTTTTTTTTTTTAATCTTTGGCTGAAGGGTGAACCTCAGGGGTGACTTTATTACTGAGCTAAAAGGGCGTCCGGGGACCATACTCTCAGGGTTTCTCCAGTCCCTGTCGGGCAGGTAAGTCTGGTCTTTTTTTGTATATTAGAATTTTGTTCTACGCCTTTTCTCCAGCTCTCTCCGGGACCCTCTATTGTGATCCCTGTCAGAGCAGTCAGTGGTGGTAGCCAGGCACCATCTAGTTATACTGGACTCAGTCTGGTGGAGGCTGTGGTAGTTGTGATCCACTAGTCCTTTGGACTAATCTTTCCCTTGTATCTTTAGTTTTTTTCATTCTCCCTTGCTCCCAAAGGGGTGAGACCAGTAGAGTATCTTAGATGGCTGCTCACAGGCTTTTAAGGCCCCAGACACTACTCACCAAAGTAGAATGTAGAACATTTTCTTTATAAACTATGTTATGCCCATTGAGAGCAGCCGAACTCTTAACCTCTATGCCACCAGTGTTTCCTTCTGATGAGAGGAGTTGCAAAATAACATCACAAAGTAAGTGGATACAGGAAAGGGTGAAGAAGTGAGAGCATTTTTGCACTCAACTTGCTACAAAAGGTAAACGTAAATGAACTTTGCCCTGGACACAATTAGCCATGAATGTCACACATACTTTTTTCAAGTACAAGCATTATGCATGTGTTATGGATTGAATCCTGTCCACCACGAAACATGTGTTATAATCCTAGGCCTATATCTGTGAATGTGACCTTGTTTAGGGAAATTTGGATTTTCTATGAAGATGTTGTCAGATAACAATGTCATACCAGAGCAGGGTAAGTCCTAATCCTATGTGACTGGTGTCTTATAAAAAGAAGAGGACAGAAACAGAATCTCACGCAGGGGGAAGATACCATGTGAGGGCCTGTCTACAAGTAAAGGAACGCCAAGGGTTGCTGGAGCCACTAGAAGCTGTGAAAGAGGCATGGAACAGTTCCTCTCTCAAAGGCCCTCAGAAGGAATTAACATGGCTGAGACCCTGATTTGAACTTTAGCCTCCGGGACTGTGAGAAAATAAATTTCTGTTTTTTTTTACCATGGCCTCCACCAGATCGAGTCTAGTACAACAAGATGGTGCCCGGCTACCACCACTGACTTCTCTGACAGGTATCACAATAGATGGTCCCAGACAGAGCTGGAGAAAAATGTAGAACAAAATTCTAACTCAAAAAGAAAGACCAGATTTGCTGGCCTGACAGGGACTGGAGAAACCCTGAAAGTATGGCCCCTGCACACCCTTTCAGCTCAGTAATGAGGTCACTCCTGAAGTTCACCCTTCAGTCAAAGATTAGACAGGCCCATAAAACAAAACAAGACTAAAGGGGTGCACCAGCTCTGGGGCAGGGACTGGAAGGCAGAAGGGAACAAGAAAGCGGGTAATAGGGAGCCCAGGTTTGAGAAGGGAGAGTGTTGACATGCCGTGGGGTTGTTAACCAATGTCATAGAACAATGTGTGTACTAACTAATGAGAAACTAGTTTGTTCTGTAAACCTTCATCTAAAGTACAATAAAAATTTTTTTTTTCTGTTCTTTAAAGCCACCTATTTTGTGGAATTTTGTTATGGCGGCCCTAGGAGACTAAGACAGCATGTTTTTGGACTTTCTAGACATTGCTTCTCTAAACTATTTGAAAGCCTTTGGAATGTGGTTCAGCAAGTATCTATTGAGGGCCTGTTGTGAGCCTGGAGTACAAAGAGGCATGAATCTGCAGGAATCAGTGACCTGGCTCTGCAGGCTCACAACAAGATAAGATACACAAGGGAACAATCACTGGACAGTGAATGGCAGTGAATAGCAAGTGACCCAATGTGGGCAGAAGGAGGTGAGAGCACCCTACAAACAGTGAGGGCAGCAAGGCTTCTTGAAGGAAATGCAATTTGCAGGCAGTTCCCAGGTTACTAATGAGTTCCATTCCTAAGTCTGTCTTTAAGTCGAATTTGTATGTAAGTCAAATAGTTAGGTACTGTTCGAATCTAATGTCAGTTAGTCAAATGTTTGTCTTACTACACGGTGTGCTGTTATATGCGTAAAAAGCATTAAAGTAACACTTCCAGATACACTAAAACATCTTTAACATAATAATATAGTAATAATAATAATAATGTTTTGATACGCTTCGAAAAGTAGAGACTTTTTGTTATTATGAACCACCGTATGTACCTGGAATTTTTAATATAATAGGCTTTACGGGGTTGGTTCATAACTATGGGTTTTTCGTAAGTCAGACATTCCTAACCTGGAAACTGACTGTATACGAGGCTGGGAAAGGCAGATAGGACCTAAATAGCAGGACAGAGGGAGGCGAGAATGCATTACCTGAGGGAAATAGCATGATAAAAAGTGCAAAATCTAAGGGTGAGCCGGGGTTGCTGTGGGAAAGTACATGGCATTCGAGGGGGAATGGCAGGATTCAGCCAGATAATAGAAACCTTCCATGCAGGACGGCTAGGATGTCAGGAGATAGCCAAAGCTGCAGTCACATGAGGGTCTGTGTGTAGCAGGGACATGGAAAAGGAGAAAGAATCTGCTGGTGCCTGTAAGGCAGAGCTGGGTCTTCAGGAGCAGAGAGAAAAGTCAGAAGCCCTCTCTGCCGACCCGGAACAAATGGAAAGGGGCTGGAAATAAAGTCTGTGCAGTGGGAACCTAAGAGGAAAGTCTGGTTTGAAGAGAGGATTGACAGAATTTGGAAACTTTATGTTCCTTGCAGATACTCATAGCAAACTATAAGTATTATGAGGCAATTCAATGTTTAATGATTTTGAACACATGTGTATAAAATTAACCAGCACAAAAAGGTCGGCAGTTTGAATCCACCAGTCACTCCTTGGAAACTCTACGGGGCAGTTCTACTCTGTCCTATAGGGTCACTATGAGTCGGATTAGACTCAACGGCAGTGGGTTTGGTTTTTACGTATAAAATTGGAGGTTCTCCCTCCCCTCCCCCCAGTTATCTCCACTCTTATCCTAAAAGCAACTGTGTTAGTCACTTGTTAATAAACAAACAGTATTTTTCAGCTTATAGTTTTCCTCCCAGAAAAAAAATTCAGAGCAAAAGTAGATCAAAAGTACATATTGGAGCAAATCGAAAAGGAAATTAAGAAAACAATTCCAGTAGAACAAAATTCCAACTCACAAAAAAAGACCTGACTTACTGGTCTGACAGAGACTGGAGAAACCCAGAGAGTATGGCCCCTGGACACCCTTTTAACTCAGTACTGAAGTTGCTCCTAAGGTTCACCCTTCAGCCAAAGACAAGCCCATAAAAACAAGCAATAACACACGTAGCTCAACCATGTATACGAGTGTAGATGGACACATCAGCCAGGGGCAAGGACAAGAAGGCAAGAGGTGACAGGAAACCTGAATGAATGAAAATGGGGAACCCAAGGTCGAGAAGGGGAGAGTGTTGACACTTCATGGGGTTGGCAACTAATGTCACAAAACAGTATGTGTATTCATTGTTAAACGAGAAACTAATTTGCTCTGTAAACGAGAGAAAACAATTTCGTTTACAATAGCACCTATTATGAATAAATTTAACCAACGAAGTGAAGAACTTGTACACTGAAAACTATAAAACATTGCTGAAAGAAATTGAAGAAGACCTAAGTAAACTGAAAGACCTCCAGCATTCACGGATGGGAAGACAAAATTGTTAAGATGACAATACTACCAAAAGTGATATGCCAAAATCCCAAATGACATTTTTCACAGAAATAAAGATAGAAAAACCATCCTAAAATTCATCTAAAACAGTATTGAAAAAGAAGAACAAAGTTGGAGGACTCACATGTCCTGATTTCAAAGCTTACTACAAAAAAAAAAGCTACAGTAATAAAAATAGTGTGGTACTGGCATAAGGATAGACATATAGACCAACGAAATAAAATAGAGAATCCAGAAATAAACCCTCATATATATGGTCAATTTGTTTTCCACAACAGTGTCAAGACTATTCATTGAGGAAAGGATAATCTTTTCAAGAAATGGTGCTGGGAAAACTGGATATCTACTTGCAAAAGAATGATGTTGAACCCTTACCCTAGACCACATACAAAAACTAGCTCAGAATCTAAATCTAAAAGCTTAATCTATAAAACTCTCGAAAGAAAACATAGGTGAACAGCTTCATGACCTTGAATGCACCAATGCCTTCTTAGATATGATACCAAAAGCACAGGCATTAATAGAAAAAAACAGATAAACTGGACTTCATCAAAATTAAAAACCTTTTTAAAAAATTTTTATTGTGCTTTAAGTGAAAGTTTACAAATCAAGTCGGTCTGTCATATAAAAATTTATATACACCTTGTTATATACTCCTAATTGCTCTCCCCCAAATGAGACAGCCCACTCCCTCCCTCCACTCTCTCTTTTTGTGTCCATTCCGCCAGCTTCTAACCCCCTCCACCCTCTCATCTCCCCTCCAGACAGTAGATGCCAACATAGTCTCAAGTGTCCCCCTGATCCAAGAAGCTCACTCCTCACCAGCATCCCTCTCCATCCCATTGTCCAGTGCAATCCCTGTCTGAAGAGTTGGCTTTGGGAATGGTTCCTGTCCTGGGCCAACAGAAGAACTGGAGGCCATGACCACCAGGGTCCTTCTAGTCTCAGTTAGACCATTAAGTCTACTCTTTTTACAAGAATTTGGGGTCTGCATCCCACTGCTCTTCTGCTCCCTCAGGGGTTCTCTGTTGTGTTCCCTGTCAGGGCAGTCATCAGTTGTAGCCAGGTACCATCTAGTTCTTCTGGTCTCAGGATGATATAGTCTCTGGTTTGTGTGGCCCTTTCTGTCTCTTGGGCTCGTAATCACCTTGTGTCCTTGGTGTTCTTCATTCTCCTTTGCTTCAGGTGGGTTGAGACCAATTGATGCATCTTAGATGGCTGCTTGCTAGCATTTAAGACACCAGAGGCCACTCTTCAAAGTGGTATGCAGAATGTTTTGTTAATACATTTTATTATGCCAATTGACTTAGATGTCCCCTGAAACCATGGTCCCCAGGCCCCTGCCCCTGCTACTCTGGCCTTCGAAGCATTCAGTTTATTCAGGAAACTTCTTTGCTTTTGGTTTAGTTCAGTTGTGCTGACCTCTCCTGTATTGTGTGTTGTCTTTCCCTTCACTTAAAGTAATTCTTAGCTACCATCTAATTAGTGAAAACTCCTCTCCCTCCTTTTCTCCCTCCCCTCTCTTGTAACCATCAAAGACTATTTTCTTCTCTGTCTAAAGTGTTTCTCGAGTTCTTATAATAGTGGTCTTATACAATATTTGTCCTTTTGCAACTGACTAATTTCACTCAGCATAATGCTTTCCAGGTTCCTCCATGTTATAAAATATTTCACAGATTCCTCACTGTTCTTTATCGATGCGTAGTATTTCATTGTGTGAATATACCATAATTTATATATCCATTCATGTGTGGATGGGCACCTTGGTTGCTTCCATCTTTTTGCTATTGTAAACAGTGCTGCCATGAACATGGGTGTGCATGTATCTGTTTGTGTAAAGGCTCTTATTTCTCTAGGATATATTCCAAGGAGTGGGATTGCTGGGTCGTATGGTTCTATTTCTAGCTTTTGAAGGAAGCACCAAATTCATCTCCAAAGTGGTTGTACCATTTTACATTCCCATCAGCCGTGTATAAGTGTTCCAATCTCTTCACAACCTCTCCAACATTAATTATTATGTGTTTTTTGGATTAATGCCAGCCTTGTTGGAATGAGATGGAATCTCATTGTAGTTTTGATTTGCATTTCTCTAATGACTAATACTGAGCATTTCCTCATGTATCTGTTAGCTGCCTGAAAGTCTTCTTTAGTGAAGTGTCTGTTTTTTTTCTGTTAAAATTAAAAACTTTTGTGCATCAGACACTTTCAAGACAGTGAAAAGACAACCCACAGAACGGAAGAAAATATTTGCAAATCATATATCATATATCTGGTAAGGGATTAATATCCAGAATATATAAAGAACTCTTACATCTCAACAACGAAAAAAACCAAGCAACCCAGATAAAAACCTGGGAAAGGATTTGAATAGACATTTCTCCAAAGAAAACATATAAATGGTCAATAAGCACATAAACAGATCAACATCACTAGTCATGTTGTTAGTTGCCATGGAGAAACATTGCCAGCCTGCAGCCATCCTGGCAAGTCATTCAGGAAATGCAAATTAAAACCACAATAAAATACCACTTCACACCTATAATAAAAAGGAAAATAACACGTGTTGTCACAGATGTGGAGCCCTGGTGGCATAGCAGTTAAAAGCTCGGCTGCTAACAAAAAGGTCAGCAGTTCGAATCCACCAGCTGCTTTTTGGAAAACCTATGGGGAAGTTCTACTCTGTCCTATAGGGTTGCTATGAGTTGGAATCCACTTGATGGAAACGGGTTTTTTGGTTTGGTCACAGGTGTGGGGAACTTGATGACAGGAATGTGAAATAGTGGAGCCACTGTGGAAAACAGCTTGGTAGTTCCTCAGTTGATTCCACTCCTAGGTATATACCCAGAAGAATTGAAAACAGGGCCTTGGATACTTATACACCAATATTTACAGCTGTGTCAAAAACTAAATGCACAGTGAAACACCAAATTTAGTGTAACAGAATATATTTATTGTGAGTAGATACAATTCAAATATGGCAAAGTCAACCCAGAAAGTACCAGGAAGGTGCTTTGAAGAGAGGATAGTAAAAACAGGTTATATAGGTCATTGTCATGTTAATCTCTCAGGCGATAGCATCAGAATGCTTCCAGGGTTCCAGGGTGGGTCAGTTGTAAAAACAATGTCACTAAGGACTTGCCCTATGTTTTCCAGTCAGACCCTGGGGTTCCTGCTCCTTGCAAATACTTAGGTAATTCTCTAAAAGAGCCCAATGCCAAAGGCAAAACGGTCTCTGCTAAACTGCTTACTACCCCTTGCAGTCAAGTGGATTCTGACTCATTGTGACTGTATAGGACCTATAGGACAGAGTAGAACTGCCCCATAGGGTTTCCAAGGAGTGGCTCGTGGGTTCTAACTGCCGACTTTTTGGTTAGCAGCTGAACGCTTAACCGCTGTGCCAGCAGGGATGAATAGATGTTTTTTTAATTAGGTCTGTCAAGTTTATTTTAATCTATAGCAGTCTCTCTCTCTTTTTTTTTTTAATCCCCATGACACATTGACTTTTTGAAGATTTCGGGTAAATTGCCTTGTAGAATATCCCACATGGTATCCTTTAACTTGTCTCACTATCCCCTGAATTCCTGTAAAATGAAGATCAGGTCTAGAGAAGCTTGATTACATTCAGGCCACACATTTTAGTAGGAATACTTAATAGGTGATGTTTTGTACTTCATAGTGCACCCTGTTAGGAAGCACATATGTCAAGTTTTACCACTATTAGCGATGCTAAGCTTGATCACTTGTTTACAGTGATGTTATGGGTTGAATTGCGTCCCCCAAAAGATATGTTGAAGCCCTAACCCCTGGTACCTGTGTATATAACCTTATTTGGAAATAGGGTCTTTGTCTATGTAATCAAGTTAAGATGAGGTCATTAGAGTGGGTCCTAATCCAATACCGTGGATGTCCTTAGGAGAAGAGGAGAAGAGACACAGAGAGACACACAGGGGAGAACATTACAGGAAGAAATGGAGGCAGACTGGAATGATGCATCTACCAGCCCGGGAATACAAATTGCCAGTAACACCAGAAGCTAGAAAGGGCAGGTACAGAAAGCCTAGACAGAGCATAGCCCTATTGACTCTTTGATTTTGGACTTCTACCTCCAGACCTGTGAGAGAATAAATTTGTATTGTTTTTAATTACTTAAAAAAAAACCTGTTTCTGTTGAGTCGATTCGGACTCACAGCGACCCTATAGGATAGAGTAGAACTGCCCCACAGATTTTCCAAGGAGAACCTGGTGGATTTGAACTTCCAACTTTTGGTTAGCAGCTGTAGCACTTAACCATTACACCATCAGGGTTTCCTTTAGTTACCTAGAGTGTGATAATTTATTATCACAGCCCTAAGAAACTAATACAGATGGTGATTGCCAGATTTCTCCAATGCAAGGGTATATATTTCCATCTGCAATTAGTAAGTAATCTTCGGGATGTCTTCCTCATAAGCTTTAACCTAGTGGTTGTAGCATCTATTGCCAATCGTTGCTTGGGCCAATTATTTCTACAAAAAAAAAAGTTGCAAAATGATTATTTTCTCATTCTATAATTCCTTTTACATCGGTTAGCTGTCACTCTTCTGTAAAGAATTGCTGTTTTCTTCTTCTCTCCTTTTTATTGCCACGAATTCATGGATTTTTATTTATTTGGTATCTTACAATCAATTACAGTCATTATTCATTTTGCTGCTCACATTTTGCCTGTATCCTCTAGACATGCCTCATCGTTCTTTGAGCACTTCCTTGCTTTCTGGCACAATGAAATGTTGCAGGCTTATCTTGTACTTTCTCTGCCCCAGATGGCATTCCTTTTAGTAAAGGAAGATAGTTAGAAGACGTAACCTAGACACCAAGTGTGCTCAGTGCTACTAGAGCCTCTCAGGGAGCAGTGTTTTTTTTTTTTTTTAATTGAGTTACAATTCACTCTTTAAAAGTGTATAATTCATTGATTTTAGTATGTCCACTAGAGTTGTACAACCATCACTGTTATCTGATTTTAAAACATTTTTATCACTCCCAAAAGAAACCTGATTCCCATCAGCAGTCATTATCCCTTCTCTTCCACCCAGCTCCTGACAACCACTGATCTACTTTCTGTCTCTATATATTTGCCTATTCTGGACGTTTCACATTAAGGGATAATGTTTTCAAGGTTCATGCATGTTGTAGCATGTATCAACACTTCATTCTTCTTATGGCTAAATATTATTCCATTGTGTGGATACATCACATTTTGTTTATTCATTCATTAATTGGTGGACATCTGTTTCCACTTTTCGGCTATTATGAATCATGCTGCTATGAACATTCAGGAACAAGTTTTTATGTGGACATACGTTTACAATTTTCTTGGGTGTATACCAAGGACTGGAGTTGCTGGGCTATATGGTAACTCTCTGTTTAACCTTTTGAACAACTACCAAACTGCTTTCCACTGTGGCTGCGCCATTTTAAATTCTCACATGCAATACATGCCGGTTTCAATTGGACAGTTTTTGAAAATGCTGTCATTTTCTTGGCTTTCTAAAAAGATTGTATAACTTGGTTTAAACTATACAGCTGTTTGCTTTGCTTGTCAAATTTGTAATAAAATAAGCTGGGAATGCCACACACAGGAAGAAGGAATTTCTGTAATAATGAAATGTAGAATGCAATCTCCATTATCTATAATCCAGATTGTTTTCTCCTCAACCCTAACGCCTGTGGCCTTCTGACTCTGACAGGTAGGTATGGGGTGACTCTCAGGTTGATCTGCCATGTTGCTCGGGATAGTCTGTTGTAGCACTCAGCATCACGCCTACCCCTCCTCCGCAATGCAGAGCAGCAGGAAACTACAGCTCCCAGAATCCCTCCACACCCTCCTTCCAGGTTAGAGTTTGCTAGGGAGAGGAACTTAGGGGAAATTTGGAAGGCGGAAGGGGAGGGGGAGGTATTATTCTCCAGGGGTGGTGACAGCCAGATGCTGAGCAGATGTGAGACTCACCGAGGCTTTCAGGCAAGCTCTCTCTGAAGAGCCACCCGCTTCGGGCTGAGACCTTCAGCGTCCACCTCTCCCACCTTCGCGGCAGCTGCCCTGAGCTCCGCGCCCTCCGCTCTTTCGACAATCGTGTAAGCCCCTAATTCTATATTAAACCGTTTAACATTGAATATATTTAAAATACAGCGAAGGGAGAAAACATGTGCTGTGTCTAGAGACAGACTGTTTTTTCACCACTGGGAAGTTTCTGTTCCAGGAGCCAAACAGGAGTCCAGCTTTGTTATCCTTAATTTATTATGAGCATTTAAAAAAAATTTAAAATTAAAACGTCGTTAAAAACTCATTGTAAACACCATTTAGTGGTAGAATAATAATTAACCAAGCGGATATACCATCATTTAATGAATAATTCTATATTATTTTTTATTTTTCTGATTATTTCCTTTAGACAGATTCCAAAAAGTGATACTTCTGGTTCAAGGAATATAAATATATTAAAGATTATTGATACACATCGCTCAACTGGTTTCCAGAAATGTAGCAATTTATACCCCTACACATAAAAAAAAAAATAGTGAATAAGAATTGGTCTTGCCATTCTATGCACGCCATCAAATGTTATCATATAACAATAATATTTGCTAAATTAATGGACAGAAATTCAGGTTTACTTTTTATTCACTTATTGATTAGCCATTTGTGTTCCCTCCTCTCCTCTCTCCCTACCTCTTCCTCCCTAACTTCTGTCTTTCCCTCCCTTCCTCCCTTCCTTCCTTATTTTCTTGTCCCTCCGTACTTTCTACCCTTCCTTCCTTCCTTTCTGGAATTCACATCCTTTGCCTATAAACCTGTCAAATATTGTTACATTTTGGTAAATTCCCCCCAACTTCCTGTTGCATTTAGTTTTGCTTATATTTTATTATATTTTTTTAAAGTTTTATGTAGTAAAAAATCTATTGGTGTATTCCTTTAGAGTTCCTAACATTGCTTTTAATCTTAAAAGTTTCTTTCCTATTCAGAAATCAGATAAATGTTCACTTCTATTTTTTACTTTTTATGGCTTGATTTAAAATTATGTCTTGATTTTATACATTAACCCTTTGACTTACCTGAGCATCTTTTCAATATATAATAAAAGGAGAAGATCTAACTTAGTTTTCCCCCAACTAACTAACCAGTTGCTTCAGTACCATTTGGACCAATCCTATCTTTATGTAATTATATTTTTAGATCCTAGATGTGCCTTTTTTTAGTAATTAAGACACGTTTGTCGAAAAAAGTTCAAATGTTACGGAAATACAAAATGTGGAAAGTGAAAGAATCCCACTCCATAGAAATAACCATTGTTGCTGATATAGTGAAAAAAAAAAAAATTAACTTTTTAGGTTCAGGTATAGTTTACAGAAATAATATACATAGATTTTAAGTGTATGATTTGATGAGTTTTGACAAATATATACGCTCACGTAACTACCACCCAATCAAGATATAAAACATTTCTGCACCCCAGAATGTTCCATCCTGCCCCTCTCCAGTCAACCCCCAGCCCCCACCCCAAAGCAACAACTCATCTAATTCCAATCTCTGAAGTTTAGTTTTGACTGTTCTTAAACTTCATAAAAGTGAACTCGTTTGTATCTGGCTTCTTTAGCTCAACACTGCTTTTGCGATTCATCCATGTTGTTCTGTGTATTCGCAGTTTATTCCCATTTATTCCTGAATAGTACTCTATTGTATGAATAAACCACAATTTATTTATCTATTCACCAATCATGGGCATTTGGGTTCTTTCCAGTTTTGGGATATGATGAATCAATCTGCTATGAACATTTCGATACAAGCCCCTTTATGGGTGTTTCTAGAAGTGGAACAGGTATAGGTGTAGGGTCATAGGATAGGTGTAACTTTAATTTCATAAGGAACTAACACTCAATTTTCCGAAGTGGTTGTAACATTTAACCACCTCCCATCAGTGTGTTTTTATCAGTGTGGGAGAGTTCCAGCTGCTCTGTAGCCTCATCAACACTTGGTATTGTCTGTCTTTTTGTGTGTGCGTGTGATTATAGTTTTTAATTGCTTTTTTTTTTTAATTTTGGGTTAATCACGAACTTAAAGTTGCAAGTACAGTACCAAGAATTTTTTTTTTTCCTGAACCATTTTAGAATGCCTCATCTTCCCTGAATTCCCTAGCTTGTATTTGGTACAAACAAGGACATTCTCTTACACAACCTCAATGTAACCATTAAAACATTACTAACCATCAGACCCTATTCAAGCTTTGATGATTGTCCCAATAATCTTTCTAGTAAAAGGACCCAGTTCAAAATCACATGTTGCATTTAGTTGTCAAGTCTCTGTAGTTTCCTTCAGGCGGAAGTAGTTCGCAGTTTTCCTTGACTTGCATGACCTTCATACTTTTGAAGTATACAGGCAAACTGTATTGTAGAACGGCCCCAAATTTAGGTTAGTTCTGTACGATTACATTCAGGATATGCATCTTTGGCAGGTTTATCACAGAAGGCACATGGCTTTAATTTGTCTCATTACTGATGTTTACTTTGATGATTTGAATAAAATCGTATCTACCAGGCCTTTCCACTGTGAATTTACTCCTTTTTCCCTTGGTAATTAATAATTGTTTTTTTGGAGAGGTACTGTAAAATTATGTAACTATTCCATTACTTCCCAAACTTTTAACTTATTAATTATATTCTAGTTTTCTATGAACTCATGTTTCCTATATTTTCTGATGAATCATAATATATTACTATGTTGTTAATTTTAATACTCAAATTGTCTGAGATTTGGCCCTTCAGGTTGGCTTCTGTGTCCTTTTGGCATGTCCCTGTCATTCTTGGAACAATTCCTTCTTTTCAGATGTAAGAATATCCAGGATCATCTTGTACATTTCCTGCTCAGGCCTGGAATCAGCCATTTCTTCAAGGATCCCTAGTTTCTTTTAGTGGAGTATGGTATTTAGAAACCAAGATTTAGTACTTGGTGTGCTCATTATTATGGGACAATCACTGCTCCCAGCAGCCTCTCTCAGGACCAAAACCAAAAAATACCCATTGCCATCAAATTGATTTTGACTCATAGTGACCCTATAGGACAAAGTAGAACTGCTCCATAGGTTTCCAAGACTGTAAATCTTTATGGAAGCAGACTGCCTCATCTTTCTCCCATGGAGCAGCTGGTGCGTTCAAACCACCAACCTTTAGTTAGCAGGTGAGTGCTTTAACCAGTACACCACCAGGGCTCCTTCTCTCAAGAAAGAACTAAGGAATATGTGGATGGACACACACACACACACACACCAAACACATACATTTACATCTGTGTTTATTTTTATACCAATCTGTATGTATTGAATCGACTTGACAGCAACGAGTCAATACTTTGTATTCCAATCTAACACCATAGGGTTCACTTTATTTTACCCCCCTTTCCATATTTGTAGCTCCTTTCTCTGGTACCTATTATTCTTATTATAATTACTTATTTGATCAATACCCTGAATGTGTCTAATCTCCCATGCCCACTGCCATCCCCTCTTCAGTGTGGTTGTCCTCTTCACCATGCTCACTCTCTGACATTCCACTCCAGAACACCTCTCTACCAGAACACCCTCCTCACCCTGGTCAGGTTCTGAAACCTTACTTTGGGCCTCCTCCCTTCCAAGTGGATACCCTCCTTACCCCACGTAAGCTTTGACTTTCCATGCTGGGCCACCCTTACATGGATACCTTTTTTGCCTCGCTCAGGCTCTCACTTCCCACATTTGGACTACCTCCCATTTGGACTCTTTGCTCTCCCTGCTCAGGCTCTGACATCTTACACTGGGCTTTCCCCTGTGTGGACACCCGTCTCACCCTGTTCATGCTCTAATATGTCATGTTGGACCATCTCCCAACGTGGTTGCTCCCCCACCCTTCTAGACCAATTACTCCCCATGCCAGAAGCCTCCCAAATGGATGACTTTCTCACAGTGCTTGGGTTCTGATACCCCATGCTGGACTGCTGCCCTCTCCCTGGGGAATGTCCTCCTCACTCTGCTCTGGCTCTGATACACTGTTGTAACCCACCAAGACCACCACCAAATCTCCATCATGGGGCACCTAACTTACTCTGCTCCACGTAATGGCTTTAGGACTAAATTGTTTGGGAAGGGAAGGGGACAGAGAATAAGGAAAGGGAATGAACATTCCTTTAAATTTTAGCCATTCTAAAGGGCATGGCATAGTATCTCGTTATGTTTTTAATCGGCATATTCCTAATGACAAATGAAGTAGAGCCTCTTTTATGTACTTATTAGCCATTCATACATCTTCTTTTGTCAAGTATCTGAGTTTTTACGCATTGGTAAAGTTGTTTTTCTTCGTCTTACTGATTTACAGGAGTTCATATATCTGGATCCAAGTCCTTTTTAAATATATGTATTGAGGATGTTTTTAACCACTAGGTAGTTTGCCTTTTAATTTTTTAATGGTGTTGGTGAGCAGGTGAATTGTATGCAGGGTCATAGTTTGACTCTCGCGGACTTGTTTTAATTTTCTTTAGCTTCAGCTTGAACTTGGATATGAGCAATTGATGGTCTGTTCCACAGTCAGCCCCTGCTTGTTCTGACTGATGATACTGAGCTTTTCCATCATCTCTTTCCGCAGATGTAGTCAATTTGATTCCTGTTTTTTCCATCTGGTGAGGCTCACATGTATAGTTGCTATTTATGTTGGTGAAAAAAGATATTTGTAATGAATAAATTGTAGGTCTTGCAAAATTCTATCATGTGATCTCCAGTGTTGTTTCTGTCACCAAGGCCATATTTTCCAACTACTGATCCTTCTTTGTTTCCAGCTTTCACAGTCCAATGACCAGTAATTATCAATGCATCTTGATTGCATATGTGATCAATTTCAGGCTGAGAAGTTGGTAAAAATCTTCAATTTCCTCATCTTTGGCATTAGTGATTAGTGGGTAAATTTGAATAATAGTTGTATTAACTGGCCTTCCTTGTAGGTGTTTGGATATTATCCTATAACAGCATTGTACTTCAGGATAGATCTTGAAATGTTCCTTTTTTACAATGAATGCGATGCTATTCCTTTCCAATTTGTCATTCCTTGCAGAGTGGACCATATGATTGTCTGATTCAAAATGGCCAATAACAGTCACTGCCTAGGATAGTGATCTTTATGCATTCTACTTCATTTTTGATGACTTCCAAATTTTCCTAGATTCATTCTTCTTACATTCCATGTTTTGATTACTAAAGTATATTTGCAGCTGTTTCTTCTCATTTTTAGTTGTGCCCAAAAGTTTGGCTCCATCCATGTCATTAAGGTCTACTCTACTTTGAGGAGGCAGCTCTTCCCCAGTTGTATTTTGAGTGCCTTCCAACCTGAGAGGCTCATCTTCCAGCACTGTACCAGACAATATTCCTCTGCTGTTCATGATGTTTTCACTGGCCACTTTTTTAAGAAGTAGACTGCCAGACAGATTTCTTCCTAGTCTGTCTTAGTCTGGAAGCTCTGCTGAAACCTGTCCACCATGGGTGACCCTGCTGGTATTTGAAATACTGGTGGCATAGCTTCCACCATCACACCTATCAATATACCGATACCCATTGTACTTGATTACTGTAGTGTTTTAATAACTCTTAAAATCATATGGTATCAGTCTTCCAACATTGTTCTTTTTTAAAATTGTGTTTGCAGGGTCCCTTGGATTTCCATATAAATTTTAGAGTCTACTTGTTAATTTCTACAAAAAAATGCTGCTGGGATTTTTTACTAGGATTATGTTGAATCGATAGATCAAATTTTGGAAAATTGCCACCTCGATAATATCAAGTTTTCTATTCCATGAATTGATTTTTGTATATTGCCCTTGTGTCTTGTGATATTGTTAAACTCACTTTTCAGTTCTAGTAATGTTTTCCTAGGTTAGTTAGTATTCTCAAGGTAAACAATCACGTTATCTGTAGTAAAGACAGTTTTACTTCACCCTTTCCAATCTGCACATCTTTTCTTTGTCTTGCTTAGTCACACTGGCTGGGACTTCCAATACAATGGTGAATAGAAGTGGTAATAGTGAACAACCTTGCCTTTTTCCTGATTTTAGGGGAATATCATTCAATACTTCACTACTAAGTATGATGCTAGAAACCCTGGTGGCGTAGTAGTTAAGAGCTATGGCTGTTAACCAAAGGATTGGCAGTTCAAATCCACCAGGTGCTCCTTGGAAACCCTATAGGGCTCTTCTACTCTATCCTATAGGGTTGCTATAAGTTGGAATGGACTCAATGGCAACGGCTTTTTTTGTTTTGGAAGTACAATGCTAGCTGTAAGATTTTCTTAGATTGAGGAGGATCCATTCCGTCCCCAGTTTTAATTATGAACTGTTGTTTGTATTTATAAATTTATGTCTAAACATTGCTTTATCTGCATCTCACAAGTTTTTTTAAATTTTATTTATTTAGTTGTTGTCGTTGAGAATATACACAGCAAAACACACCAATTCAACAGTTTCTACATGTACCATTTAGTGACATTGATTACATTCTTTGAGTTGTGAAACCATTCTCACCTTCCTTTTCTGAGTTGTTTCTCCTCTATTAACGTATACTCACTGCCCCCTAAGGTTCCTAGCTAATCTTTAAAGTTGCTCGTGTCACTTTGATCCAATATATATAATTCGTAAAAGAGTATAATGCTCAAGGCAAACATTTTTTACTAAAAAAAAAAAAACTATTGTTTTGAGAAGATTTCAGGGGATTTTTTTTTTTTTAATTTTTATTGAGCTTCAAGTGAACGTTTACAAATCAAGTCAGTCTGTCACATATAAGTTTATATACACCTTACTCCATACTCCCACTTGCTCTCCCCCTAATGAGTCAGCCCTTCCAGTCTCTCCTTTCGTGACAATTTTGCCAGCTTCCAACCCTCTCTACCCTCCCATCCCCCCTCCAGACAGGAGATGCCAACACAGTCTCAAGTGTCCACCTGATACAAGTAGCTCACTCTTCATCAGCATCTCTCTCCTACCCACTGTCCAGTCCCTTCCATGTCTGATGAGTTGTCTTTGGGAATGGTTCCTGTCCTGGGCCAACAGAGGGTTTGGGGACCATGACCGCCGGGATTCCTCTAGTCTCAGTCAGACCATTAAGTCTGGTCTTTTTATGAGAATTTGGGGTCTGCATCCCACTGATCTCCTGCTCCCTCAGGGGTTCTCTGTTGTGCTCCCTGTCAGGGCAGTCATTGGTTGTGGCCGGGCACCAACTAGTTCTTCTGGTCTCAGGATGATGTAAGTCTCTGGATCATGTGGCCCTTTCTGTCTCTTGGGCTCATAGTTATCATGTGGCCTTGGTGTTCTTCATTCTCCTTTGATCCAGGTGGGTTGAGACCAATGGATGCGTCTTAGATGGCCGCTTGTTAGCATTTAAGACCCCAGATGCCACATTTCAAAGTGGGATGCAGAATGTTTTCATAATAGAATTATTTTGCCAGTTGACTTAGAAGTCCCCTTAAGCCATAGTCCCCAAACCCCCGCCCCTGCTTCGCTGATCTTCGAAGCATTCAGTTTATCCCGGAAACTTCTTTGCTTTTGGTCCAGTCCAGTTGAGCTGACCTTCCGTGTATTGAGTATTGTCCTTCCCTTCACCTAAAGTAGTTCTTATCTACTAGCTAATCAGTAAATAACCCTCTCCCATCCTCCCTCCCCCCCCCCTCGTAACCACAAAAGTATGTGTTCTTCTCAGTTTATACTATTTCTCAAGATCTTATAATAGTGGTCTTATATAATATTTGTCCTTTTGTCAGGGGATATTTTTGGTTTAAGGTTTAAAGATTATCTTAGGGCGGTAGTTTCAAGGGTTCATCTAACCTTCATGGCTCCAAGAAATCTGGAATCCATGAGAATTTGAAATTCTTTTCTGCATTTTCCCCCTTTTCATCAAGATTCTCCTATAGAATCTTTGATCAAAATGTTCAGTAATGATAGCTGGGCACCATCCAGCTCTTCTGATCTCATGGCAAAGGAGGTACTTGTTCATGGAGGCAATTAGCCACACATTCCATATTCTGCTCCTGTTCCTGACTTTTCTTCTTCTGTTGGTGTTGGCAAATAGAGACCAATTATTGTTCCTTGGATGGCTGCTTGCAACCTTTTAAGAGGCAAGGCGGTACAC
Organism: Elephas maximus indicus; assembly: GCF_024166365.1. NCBI lineage: Eukaryota > Metazoa > Chordata > Mammalia > Proboscidea > Elephantidae > Elephas > Elephas maximus. The sequence goes on along the minus strand of NC_064831.1, from coordinate 59,004,576 downwards.
AGCGAACTAGGAAGCACTAAACATTTTACTGGGCCAATTAAGTGGGATGTCGCATGAAACCACACCCTAAATCTCCAAACCAAGAAACCAAATTCTAGCCTTGGCAGCTGTTCTTTTTTTTTTTTTTTGTCATTTTAAATGTATCTATCACACAACTTTTGCCCATTGAACTTTTTACAGGTATACAACTTATTGACAACAATTACAGTAATCAGCTGTGCAACCCTACCCTTAATCAATATGATATTTCTGTCACCTTAAACCCTACCTTCCCCTCCCTCCTGCCCCTGGTAACCACTGATTAACTTTGTTCTGTATTCATTTCCCTTTTTTTGTCTGTTTATATAAGTGAGGTCATACAATATTTATCCTTTTGTGATTGACTTATTTCACTCAGCAAAATGTCTTTCAATTCCATCCATATTGTAGCATGTATCAAGATTTCATTTCCCTACTGGCTGAGTAGTGTTCCATTGTATGTGTGTATCACATTTTGTCCATTCATCTGTTGATGGGCATTTAGGTTGTTTCCACCTTTTGGCTATTGTGAATAGTGCTGCAGTGAACACTGGTGTACAAGATTCTGTTTGAGTCTTTGCTTTCAAGTCTTTTGGGTATATACCTATAAGTGGAATCAGGCAGTGTTTTGTTCTATTGAACATAGAGTCACCATAAGTCAGAGCCAACTCAATGGCACCTAACAACAACATGGTAGTTCTATTTTTAGTTTTTTGAGAAACCATCATACTGTTTTACACAATGGCTGTACCATTTTGCATTCCTAACAGCAGTGGGTAAGCGTTCTGGTTTACCCACATCCTTGCCAACATATGTTATTTTCTGGGTTTTTTTTGTTTGGTTGTTTTTTTTTTTAACCTTAGCCATCTTAATGGGAGTGAAATGGTGTCTCACCGTGGTTTTGTTTTTGCATCTCTCTGATGACTGACGACACAGAGCATCTTTTCATGTGTTTTGTTGCCATTTGAATGTCTTCTTTGATGAAATGTGTGTTCAAGTCCTTGGCACATTTTATGATTGGTTATTTGTCTTGTTGTTAAGTTGTTGAAGTTTTATATATATTTTGGTTACTAGACTCTTGTCAGATACATGGTTACTGAAGGTATTCTCCTATCTAGTAGTTTGTCTTTTTACTTTTTTGGTAAAGTCTTTTCAAGAACAAAAGTTTTTAATTTTTATGAGGTCCCATTTGTCTATTATGCCTTTTGCTGTTTTTGCTTCTGATATTGTATTAGATGATAGATTGTTAAAAGGTAGGCTTTACAGTGTTGCCCTTATTTTTCTTCTAAGAATTTTATGGTTTCACATTTAGTTTGCACATAGGTCCTTAATCCATTTTGAATTTGTTTTTGTGTATGGTGTGAGATATAGATCCTGTTTCATTTTTCTGCATGTGGAAATCCAATTTTTCCAGCACCATTTGTTGAAGAGACTCTTCTTTCCACATGGAATGGACCTAGCACCCTTGTCAAAAGTCAGTTGACCATAGATGTGTGGGTTTATTTCTGTACTCTCAGTTCTGTTCCATTGGTCTATGTATCTGTTGTTATACCAGCACCAGGCTGTTTGGATTACCGTAGTTGTACATTTTAAAGTCAGGAAGTGTGAGTCTTCCTTCTTTGTTCTTCTCTTTCAATACTGATTTGGCTATTCAAAACTTCTTGCCATTCCATATAAAGTCGAGGATTGGTTTTTCTGTTTCTGTAAAGAAGGCTGTTGGAATTTTGATTGGGATTGCATTGAATCTATAGATTGCTTTGGGTAGTATTGACATCTTAACAACATTAAGTCTTCCAGCCCATGAATGTGGAACATCTTTCAATTTATTTTTTTTTAATCTCTTTCAGCAGTGTTTTATAGTTTTCATCATATAATAAGTCCTTCATATCCCTGGTTAGATTTATTCCTAGGTATTTTATCTTCTTAGTTGCTGTTTTAAATAGAATTGTTTCCCTAATTTTCCTTTCAGGTTTCTCATTCCTGGTGTACAGAAGCCCAAGGGATTTTTGTTTGTTGACCTTGTACCCTGCAGCTTTGCTCAATTCCTCTATTAGCTCTAGAAGTTTTGTTGTGGACTTTTTGGGATTTTCTGTACATAGGATCAAATCATTTGTGAACAGGGATAATTTTACATTTTCTTTTCCAATCAGTATACCTTTTATTTCTTTTGTCTTATTTCTCTGGCTAGGACTTCTAATACAATATTGAATAGAAGTGGTAGGAGCAGGCACACTTGTCTTGTTCCTGATTTCAAGTGGCAAGCTCTCAGTCTTTCTCCACTAAGTGTAATGTTGGCTGTTGGCTTTTCATGTATGCCTTGAATCATATTGAGGAATTTCCCTTCTATTCCAATTTTTTGTTTTCATCAAGAAGGGGTGTTAGATTTTATGAAATTTTTTTCTGCACCCATAGAGATAATCATGTGGTTGTTTTCCGGTGTTCTGTTTATGTGGTGTATTATGTTCATTGAATTTCCAATGTTGTACCATCCCTGCATTCCTGGAATGAATCCCACCTGGTCATGGTGTATGACTGTTTTAATATGTGGTTGGATTTTGTTTGCTAGTGTATTGTTGAAGATTTTTCTGTCTATGTTGCAAGAGATATTGACCTGTAATTTTCTTTTCTTGTGGTATCCTTGTCTGGTTTGGGTATCAGGGTTATGTTTGCTTTATTGATTAAATTAGGGAGTGTTCCTTCCTTCTCTATCTTTTAGAAGACTTTAAACAGTATTGACATCAATTCTTTTCTAAATGTTTGGTGGAATTCCCCAGTGAAGCCATCTGGTCCAGGACTTTTTTGTTGGGAGATTTTTGGTCACTGATTCAGTCTCTAATGGGTCTGTTGAGACTTTCTATTTCCTCTTGAGTCAGTTTGGGTAGGTTTTATACTTCTAAGAATTTGTCCATTTCATCTAGGTTATCCAGCTTGTTACCAGACAGTTGTTTGTACTATTCTGTGATGTTTTTCTTTATTTCTACCAGGTCAGTTGTATTGTTCCCTCCTTCATTTTTCATTTTGGTTCTTTGCATCTTTTCTAGTCTTTGTCAGTCCAGCTAAAGGTTTCTAAATTTTACTGATCTTTTCAAAGAACCAACTTCTGGTTTTGATTCTATTTTTTTCTGTTTTCAATGTTATTTATTTCTGCTCTGATCTTTGTTATTTCCTTTCTTCTGGTAGGTGTAGGGTACGTTTGCTCTTCTCTTTCTAGTTCCTGGAGTTTTGAAGGATTGATTTGAGGCTATTGATTTGATATCTTTCTTCTTTCCTTGTCATGTGGGCATTTAGTCCTATAAGTTCCCCCTGAGTGCTGCCTTCACTGTGTCCCACAGGTTTGGGTATGTTGTGTTTTCATTTGCATTTGACTTTAGGAAATTCATGATTTCTCTTTTAATTTGTTCCTTGACCTATTGGTAGTTTAACAGTGTGTTGTTTAATTTCCATACATTTTGTCTGTTTTCCTTTTTTTTGTTCCTGTTATCGATTTCTACTTTCACTCTATTATGATCAGATAAATTACTTTGCATGATTTCAGTCTTTCTAAATTTACCAAGGATTGCTTTGTGACCTAACATGGTTTATCCTGGAGAATCATCCAAGTGCACTGGAGTATATTGTATATTGTGCTGTTTTGAGGTGGAATGTTCTATCTGTCTGTTAAGTCTAGTTGGTTTATAGTGTCATTCAAGTCCTCTGTTTCCTTATTGATCTTTCTAGATGTTCTGTTCAGTATTGAAAGTTGTGTATCAAAGTCTCCAACTATTGTTGTAGTACTCTCTATTCCTCACTTCAGTTCTATCAGTGTTTGCTTTTTATATTTAGGTGCCCCTGCCTTGGAGCCCTTGGGAGTAGTAGTTAAGAGCTTGGCTGCTAACCAAAAGGTCAGCAGTACAAATCTACCAGCTGCTCCTTGGAAACCCTGTGGGCCAGTTCTACTCTGTCCTATAGGGTCACTATGAGTCGGGACCTACTTGATGTCACCTAACAACAACAATAACATGTTGGGCGCTGATAGATTTATGATTGTTAGATATTTTTGATTAATTGATCCCTTTATCACTATATAATATCCGTCTTTGTCTCTTCAAACAGATTTTCTCTTAAAGCTTACTGTGTCTGATATTAAGATTCCCTTGCCAGCTCTCTTTTGGTTATTATTTGCATGGAATATTTTTTTCCATCATTTCACTTTCAACCTATTTATGTCCTTGGGTTTAAGGTGTGTCTCTTATAAATAGCATATAGTTGGATCATGTTTTTTTTTAATCCATTCTGCCACTCTCTGCCTCTTGATTGGAGCATTTAGTCCATTTACATTTACTATAATTACTGATGGAAACCCTTGTGGCAGAGTGGTTAAGAGCTACATCTAACCAAAAGGTCAGCAGTTTGAATCTACCAGACTCTCCTTGGAAACACTATGAGGCAGTTCTATTCTGTCTTATAGGGTCACTATGAATTGGAATCAACTTGATGGCAGTGGGTTTGGTTTGGTTTTTTTTGGTAATTACTGATAAGAAGTGACTTACTTCTGCCATTTTGGTATTTGTTTTTTGTGTGTCTTAAGCCTTCTTTGTCTTTGTCCTTTACTACTGATTGGTTTTTGGTTTTGTTGGTTTATTGTAGTGAGCCTTTTTGTTTCCCTTCTCCTTTTCTTTTGTGTATATTTTTAATATATTTTCTTAGTGCTTTCCATGAATATGACATTTCACAGATTGTATTTATAACACTGTATGGTAAGTTGTACCAACTTAACTTCAATAACATACAAAAAATTCTATATACCATTTCTGTCCTCCCATTTTGTTGTTGTTATCACTAATTATGTCTTTATATTTCATGTGTCCTGTTACATAATTTTATCCTTGATTTTTTATATTTGTTATTAAAAAACATGAAGGACAAAACACTCAGAATTATAAAGCATGAATACCTTATTACTAGCCCATACATTTCCCTTTATTAGGGATCTTTCTTTTTATGTGTAGCTTTGAATTACTTTGTATTATCTTTTCCCTGCCATCTATAGAACTCTCATTAACATTTTTCATAGGGCCGGTCTGGTGGATATGAACTCTCTCAGCTTCTGTTTGTCTGGGAATGTTTTGATTTCACCCTCTTTCCTGAAGGATGGTTTCACTGGGTATAGTATTCTTGGTTGACGGTTATTTTCTTTTAGCACTTTAAATATATTATTCCATTACCTTCTGGCCTGCACTGTTTCTGAGGTGAAATCAACACTTAATCTTATTGGGAATTCTTTGTGTGTGACTGTTTGCTTTTCTCTCACTTCTTTCAGGATTCTCTCTTTACCTTTACATTTTGAGAGCCTAACTCTGATGTGTCTTGGTGTAGATCTCTTTGAGTTTATCCTGCTTGGGTTCTTTGAGCTTCTTGGATTTGTAGATTCATGTCCCTCATTAGATTGGGCAAATTTTCTATCATTATTTCTTCAAATGTCCTTTCTGTCCCTTTTTCTCTCTCATCTCCTTCTGGAATTCCTATAATGTATATATTAGGTCTCTTCTTGTTGTCCCATAATTCTCTTAAACTGTGCTCAGCCTTCTTGAGCCTTGTTCTTGTTGCTCTTCAGCGTTGGTAATTATAACTACCTTATCCTCTCATTCAGTGATTCTTACTTCTGCCTGATTAAATCTGTTGGTAAGTCCTTCTGTTGTGTTTCTCATTTCAGTTATTGTCCCTTTCAGTTGCAGTATCTTTTTTTTTTTTTAGGTCCTCATTTCGTTCTTGCATTGTTTTACTTATTTTAGCTCTTTGCCTGTGTTTTCCCTTAGTTCTTTAATTATGTTTAATGTTGTTGCATTTTATTTTTCCTTTTTTTTTTTCTTCATTGTTTGGTTATCCCTAGATGTGCTTTCAGTCCCTTTGTCACGTTCATTTGGATGGGCCATTGCTTCTCTGTTCTTTGTATGTCTTATGATTTTTTATTGGAGCATTGGAATTCTCAAGCATGTTAACTTTCTCAGTTTTCCCCAGTATTTTGGTGTTTTTGCTTGCACACTTTCTGCAGAAACTCTTAGGTGGGCAGAGCCTTCGGCCTTTGCTTACTGTTTTCTCCCCCTCACTGTTATAGCTCGTTCTCTCTCCCTAGTTTAATTAGGTTTTGAAAATTCCAAGTCTTGGTTTTCAACTTTCTACCTCTCCCAAACACACTAGAGAACACACTGTGGTCAGTCTGTCCACCAGCAGGCACCACCACTCAGGTGAGGTATAGGTACTAGTCAATCTGCCCACCAAGGTGGTGCAGCTCTCTCTCTCGTACTCCCTACAAGCTTTTAATTGTAAATCAGCTCAAGATATTTTACAATTTCCATTGTAATTACTTCTTCGAGTCATGGATTATTTTGAAGATTGTTCCTTAGTTTCTAGATATTTTGATTTTTAAGATATATTTATGTTATTGAGGTCTAATTTAATTCTATGGTGGTCAAAAAACATACACTGTATGATTTTAACCCTTTTTGAAATTTGTTGAGACTTGCTTTATAAACTGAAGAATGTTTTATTTAATAAATGTTACCTGTGAGTTGAAAAGAAAATATGTTCTGTACTTTTGATTGTAGTATTCTGTAAATATTGATTAGGTAAAATTAGTTGATAGTGTTGTTTAAATAGTCTATATTTTAATTTAATTGGTTGATCTATGAGTTGTTGGGAAAATTATGTTGAATTCTCCAAATATGACTGTGGATTTGTCTATTCTTTAATTATATCAGCTACTGCCTTAAGTATTTTGGAAACATGTTCTAAGGTGATATAAATTTGGCATTGTTATTGCTTTTTTTGAATGATCCTTCTATCAATATGGAACTTCACTCTTTATATCAAGTAATACTTCTAGGCTAAGCCTATTTTATGTGATACTAATATAATCATATTACCTTTCTTTGGTTAGTTGTTAGCATGACATATGTGATCCATCCTTTTACAGTAAATTATTTCTGTTTTTAGAGTTCAGTGTGTCTCTTGTCAGCAGCATACAATTGGGTCTTTTAAATTTCTAACAATTATCTTTTTTAAATTGAGTGCTATGTTCATTTATACTTTAATGATGGAGTAATTAAGTTGGTTTCAAATCTACCGTCTTGCCATTTGTTTTCCATTTTTCCCATCTATTTTTTTTCTTTCTCTCTTCATGCTTTCTTTTTTATTTATCAGATGTTTTAGTATCCCACTTTATCTTTTTGTTTTTCCTTTTACTATCAGTCTTTTAGCAGGTACTTTTTGAAATTACAGAGCGCTGGTGGCATAGTGGTTAAGAGTTCAGGCTGCTAACCAAAAAGCTGGCAGTTCAAATCTACCAGCTGCTACTTGGAAACCATATGGGGCAATTCTACTTTGTCCTACAGGGTTGCTTTGAGTCGAAATCGACTTGATGTTAATGGGTTCTTGAAATTACAAAATCTACTCTTAACCTATTGCAGTATACCTGTATATCACCGATAATGCAAGAATCTTATAACAGTTTATCTCTCTTTACCTCTATACAAGTCTTTTTCTTTTTTTTTGCTTTTATATATTTTATTTCCTACTACTGTTTATAACTATGCCACCAGGGTTTCCATAACATAGTCAGTAGTCTTTAATAATCTTTTAGAGTCAGTAGTCTTTTACCCAGTTTTGATGATCTGGGATCACTTCCCTTCAACCTGCATATATTCCTTAGGATTTCTTATTATGTTAATCTGTTGTGTATGCAGTCTTCCAGCATTTATTTTTCTGAAAACATTTTTTCACTTTCATATATGTGTACACACACATATATGTACAGAATTATTGATTGGTTGGCAGAATTTTTTTTTCCTTTCATTAGTTTAAAGATGTTATTCCATTATTTTCTAACTTCCATAGTTTTTGTCAAGAAATCAATTATTACCTTTATTGGTTTCCCCTGAGGATACTGCATCCTTTTTCTGTAGCTACTTTTAAGATTTTCTTTTTATTTTAGGTTTTCCGATTTTGACTACGATGTGCTTAGGTGTTATTTTCTTTGTATTATCCTGCTTGGGGTTTGTGAGGATTCTTGAATCTGTGACCTTTATCATTCATTAAAAAAAAAAAAAAATTTTTTTTTTTTTTTTAATTAGATCTGTAAAATTCTCAGCATCATTTTTAAATACTGCTTATGTCCTTTCCTCACTTTCTGGAATTCCAGTTATATGTATGTTAGACCTTTTGACTGTGCTCAAATTTCTCTCAGACTTTTTTCCCCATTCCCTTTTCCTTCTGTGTTTTAGTTTAAATATTTTCTATAACTATCTTTGAGTATAGACTGATGCTGCAACAATTCAAACCATTCTTAATTTCAGATATCGCAACTTATGTTTCTAGAATGCCCATTCGATTATTTCTCATATATTCAAATTCTCAGTTGAAGTACTCCATCTTTATATCCATTTTGAACACTTTTCCTCTAATTTCTTTAACAAACTAATTATAGTTATTTCAGAGTTCCTTGTCTGATAGTGCCATTATCTGAATCATCTCTGGGTCTACTTCATTTACTGTATTATCTCATGATGATTGTTCTTTTTTTTTTCTCTCTGCACATGATGTGTGAGTGTGTGTGTATTGGATATAGTGGCTAGTACAGTGAAGAGACTTTAGATTATGTTACCTTCCTCTGAGTGTTTAATCTTATTCTGGCATTAAGTGTCTATTTAAGTTTAGCCCTTACTCCTGTTGTATAATGCTACTAGATCATGGTCCTCAATCCTTGGATGTGACTTCTCTGGGGTCTCCACTAATTGCCTCGGTGTTCATGAAGGTTTATTTCTTAAAAGGACTGACTTTGAGGGACTAATATGTTTTTCTCATTTCTAGCAGTACTGCAAGGCTAAATGTAAAGAGCCTCTTATCAAATGCTTCCACTCAAATTCAGACTCCAAATTGAAAGTTCTGCTTTTTCAGAAAGTTCCGTCTTTTATTTGCATGCCTTTCATAATACAGTTAATAGCTTAATAAAATGCAGGTAGTCTGCGACTTAGAATGGGGTTCTGTTCTAGCGACTCCATTGTAAGTCGGTTCTGACATAAGTCAAATACTTTTTTTTTAGCTTCTATAATTATTGCCTTTTATTAGTATTTTTATGAAACCAATCTTTATTTGTCTTTGAGGTTTGGCATGGAATAACATCAGCAAATTACATACTGCAACATTGTATATAGTACATATACTAACAATATGATGTACAAAACAAATGGATGGTTATAAATGCGGTTCATCGTAACTCAGATGCATAAGTTGGGGGCCGTCTGTATACCCAACTTAGTCTTTGATAAACTTTCTGTTATTCATACAATTGGAGTAAAATGAAAAATTTAATTTAATTTAATGTAATTTTTATATTAACATTACAGAAAAAAAATTTCTTGGGGCAAACATATAAAAAAAAATATGGAAGGGAAAAAACAAGAAGTACAAGTGCTTAGGTTTCCACCAATTGTTAAGAGTAAAATACATGAGCTTTTTCATCCCATTCCTTCTTGCTTTTTGATGAATGGAGAACCTAAAGGAACAGAAGTTGTGTACCTTAACTAAACCTGGCATGGAGACAGAATTAGAGTCAGGGAAGTCTGTAATTCCTATAAAAAAAAAAAACAAACCCACTGCCGTCAAGTCGATTCCGACTCATAGCGACCCTATAAGACAGAGTAGAACTGCCCCATAGGGTTTCCAAGGAGCGCCTGAAGGATCTGAACTGCCGACCTGTTGGTTAGCAGCTGTAGCACTTAACCACTATGCTACCAGGGTTTCCTGATATCCCATAACAGAGAAGCTTTTCTACCGTGAAAGTTTTGTTTGTAAATTGCCTTTTAAGACAGTTCAGTTCCTGGATAGGAACCTAAAATAAAACTTTCACGGTAGAAAAGCTCCTGTGTTATGGTCTTAGAAATCAGAATTTATTTTTGTTTCCCTTATGTTGGAAAAAATGAAGAAGTTACTTACCAATTCCACTTTTCCAAACACCCCTGTTGCTATGTACTTGACATTGAATAATGAACTTATTTGTTTCAAATGGACTTTTAAAAGCAGGGTGCCCACTGTGTTCAAAGCATTTATTTAGTCATTTAATATATATTGAATATTTAATGTTCAAATAATGGAGGGGTAAATGAGCCAAATATTTTTCTTGTCTTCAAGAATCTATTATAATTTTGTTGAAGGGGTAAATATAGTAAGTGCAAGTAAGTAGCCATTTGCTATCCTTTATTGTGATATGAAAGTTCAAGAAGAGGAAGTATGTTTGGGCGGGTAGAATGGATCATAAAAGGTTTCATAGAAAGTGACATCAAATTTGGACTTAATTTTGGATAGAATTTTGATTTGTGGAGAAAAATGGAAAGGGTGTACAAGGTGGAAGAATACAAAGATAGAAAAGGGAATATCAGAGAGTCTAATTTGCCTGGAAATTAATAATGAGACTGGAAATGTAGTTGTTATGGATTGAATTGTGTCCCCCCAAATGTGTGTCAACTTCGCTTGTCCATGATTCCTAGTATTGTGTGATTGTCTGCCATTTTGTCACCTGATGTGATTTTACTGTGTGTTGTAAATCCTACCTCTATGATGTTAATGAGGTGGGGGCAGTTGTGTTAATGAGGCAGGACTCGATCTACAAGATTAAATTGTGTCTTAAGTCAATCTGTTTTGAGATATAAAAGATCAAAGTGAGCAGGGAGACATGGGGATCTCATACCACCAAGAAACAGCTAGGAGAGTGGCACATCCTTTGGGCTGGGGGTCCCTGTGCTGAGAAGCTCCCCTACTGGGAATGATTGATGACAAGGATCTTTTCCCAGTGTCAACAGAGAGAGAAAGCCTTCCCCTGGAGCTGGCACCCTGAATTTGGACATCTAGCCTCCTAGATTGTGAAAGAAAAAATTTCTCTTTGTGAAAGCCACCCACTTGTGCTGTTACAGCAGCACTAGCTAACTAAGACAGTAGTGTAGGGTCTCTTTGTTTGGGAGCTTAAATGCCAGGTAGAGGAGAATAGACCACAAGGAACCAAAGACTGTTGTTGATTAGACGAGCACTGTGACTAGAGCTCAGACATGTTCATCTGGCCACAAGAGGACATCAGGGCCTGAGGGCCAGTGCCAGTCCACAGAAGAGTTTCCAGCCACCTAAGTAGAAAGTCTAGGACAACATAGTGAGTTTTCATAAAATCAGATTTATTTAATATAAAGGACTGCTGTATATTCTGAAGTTGTCTCCCTTACAGTACCAAAAGTAGTCTATAAAAAAAAAAGATAGTTTTTTTTTTTTTAAAGAATGTTTTTATCTGGCAAAATTAAAAGTTGCCAATCCTATGATGGTCAGTACAATTTTTTTTTTTAAATGTTATTGTTGAGAAAAACAGAAGCCTGGGAACAACTGACACATGGGTTCATTAAGACATCGGAGAGTTTGGAGCTGGTGCAGGCACTCTCATTGTGTGCTGTCGTGTTGATTCCAACTCCTAACGACTGTACTATATGACAGAGTAGAGCTGCCCCATAGCGTTTCCTAGGCTGTAATCTTTATGGGAGTAGATTGCCAGGTCTTTTCTCCCATGTAGCCACTGGGGGGTTCAAACCTCCAACCTTTTGGTTAGTAGCTAAGTGCTTAACCATTGCACCACCAGGGCTCCTTACTCTCAAATTAAAACTCAGCTGCCATCGACTTGATTCCGACTCATAGCGACCCTACAGGACAGAGTAGAACTTCCCCATAGAGTTTCCAAGGAGGGCCTGGCGGATTCGAACAGCTGACCTCTTGGTTAGCAGCCGTAACACTTAACCACTATGCCACCAGGGTTTCCACTCTCAGATTAGAGTAGTAAAAATAGGAAAACAGTGAAAGAAGGAAGATATCTGGGGGAAAAGAGCAGAGAATGAACCAACCATTGGTTATGGGAATCATCAGAGGACAATTCTAAGGGTGCTACTGATAAAAAACTGGAGTCAAGAGGATGATGGTAGCTTGATGGAGTCAGAGTAGGCAGAGGCTGACAGAGGAGATGGTTTTGGTTTTGGAAATGTTGTGTGGATGTTCCTCTAGGACAACTGTTTATAGATGCCCATCGGGCAACTGAACTGTCACTCAGAAAGGGAGAGAGGATCACTTATTGGTAAGAGACAGCAGACATTTGTTTTACACTTGCAACAAGCCAAGCCTAAAATTTGGGGGAAAGAGATATATTTGCGTGTCACTTCTATAGACTCCTTACAATTAGTTTTTCCTTCATTAAGTATTTGTCATTTAATATAATTCTTTAACCTCTGTTTTTTGGTGCCTCTGGGGACCTGTAATACAAAGATATATTGCAAACACAACAATAAACCTTTCAAATCTAGAGTTGATCTTCAAAATCATAAATGAATAGAAAACTAAGACTGAAAAAAACTTTATTAGTATGTTAGCTTAGGCTACAGTAGCAAATAGACCCAAACATGTAATGGCACCAAAACCCAAAAGAAATCAAACCCATTGCGTCAACTTGATTCTGACTCATAGCAACCCCATAGCACAGAGTAGAACTGCCCCATCGGGTTTCCGAGGAGCACCTGGTGGATTTGAACTGCCAACCTTTTGGTTAGCAGTCATGGCCCTTAACCACTATGACACCAGGGTTCAGGACCATAAAAATTTCTATCTTGGTTACAGTTTGTCTTTTGATGGACAAGCGAACATGCTGGTGTAATGGCTGTCCTTCAGGACCTAGGCCAAAGTTGGCCCCATCCTCATGAACACATGGCTTCTAAGATCACTCTGTCTCTTGCATCTTGGCCAGCATGCGTTGGAGATTTCAGGCCTCAAAGTGGCAAACATCACTTCCACTCACAGTCCAGTTAGGACTCAGTCACATGGCCCCATATATCTGCAAGGGCAACTGGGAAGCCTAGTCAAGCTTTGCATCCAAGAAGAAGAGAGAATGAATTTTTTTGAAGAGTTAGCAGTCTGCCATGATTTGCACTAAATCATCTGAGAAAATGTGAAGCTCTAATTAGTAAAACATGTGGTCAGGAAGAGCACTTTGTGTATCAATGAACAGAACCTGTAGCGCTGCTTCTCTGGAAAGACAGTCATTGCAATTAATAAGAACTTCCAGTCATGTAACAGTTAAACCATGCTTTAATAGTAGCAAAAATAAAGCTAGCAAACAGTTGAATTCCCCTATAACAGTGTTCAGAGTCTTTGCAAGGGTATCATTTGCTTTTTCTAGCTGAAAAGCAATCTAAGCTAATTGACCTGAAATGATGAGGTCAAGAGAGAAGAGAACCATGTCCCAACGTTAATCATGTTTTCTAAAGGTGAATCCTTTGCAGCCTTCTTCTTTGTTGGTAGGGATGTGGACCCCTTTGATGTGTTCGTGGTTTTTGCATTTCTTTCACCATCAGCGTTTTTTGTTCTCTTAAATTGTCCTTGAAGTAACTGCATCTTGCTCTGTACCCTTTTTTCCTTCCCTTGGCCTGTGACCACTTGCCTCCTTCCAGTAAACTTACTACAAACCTCATACCTTTCAGCTTAGGTCTACACTTGAGCCTGAACAAAGAATAGCAAATAGAAACCCATTGGCAATAATCCCTCGCTACTCAAGATCTTACATCACTTGGTATCTAGAGATCTCTGCATTTATTTATGCAACATAAAATGGAGATTATTCCTGTCTTTATCGTGTCCCTTAGGACTAAATTCCTTCTAATTTAAAATCAAATGTCTCTGTTGGGGATCCTTCTTCTCAAAGGCTTAAGGTTATTGTCAGCTGTGCTTCGTTAAGTACTTCATTGACATCGACAATAATATATTGTTTCTTCTGGTTTAGGATTTGGAAAGGGAAGCATTTTAAAGAAATTAAGGATTTCAAATATTAGCTTTGCTTTAGATTGATCCTCAGTGGATGATGCAGCCTTGTCCTGGTAAGTAGTAGGGAGCAGTTGAGGAGCTAAGGTGGGGGTAAGCTAGATGGGTAGGAAACCTTCATGTTGTTGTCGTGTGTGCCATCAGGTTAATTCTGACTCATAGCTACCCTAGAGGACAGAGGAGAACTGCCCCATAGGGTTTCCAAGGCTGTATGTAATCTTTATGGGTAAAATGCTCGGCTGCTAACTGAAAGGTCTGCGGTTTGAACCCACCAGCTGCTCCGCAGGAGATAGATGTGGCAGTCTGCTTCCATAAAAATGTACAGCCTTGGAAACCTTATGGGGCAGTTCTACTCTGTCCTGTAGGGTTGCTATGAGTCAGAAATGACTCGACAGTAGTGGGTTTGGTTTCCTTTTTATGGGAGCAGATTGCCAGGTCTTTTCTCCTGTGGAGCCACTGGTGTGTTCGATCCTCCAGCCTTTTGGTTAGCAACTGAGCACTTAACCATTGTGCCATCAGTGCTCCTTAGGAAACCTTTCATAAAATAGTGTGGTTTAATTAGAACACTTTAGTGGCCACCTAGTATGAGAACACTATTTGGGCAGAATACTAAAACAGGTAGAAGGCAGGGTCACACATCCCACTGTGGACACTAAAGGAGGCAGATCATCTTTTTCCCTAACAGCTAGGGCATCTAAAAAATACCCCTGCCACGGGCTCTGATCCTTAAGGGAGTGGTGGGAAAAGCAGGATCCTGAGAAAGCCATCATTTGCAGCAGTGGTGGAATGCAGAGTCCGTGGCATAGAGATGACTTCCAAGGGGCGGGGTCCTCTGCAGACTCTGTCTGGGGGGCCATCTTGCCTGTGTTCTAGGCTAGGCTACCCAGCTTCCTGGTTCCTGCTTATTTCCTGAACCTCGTTCTTTGCTTCTGTGATTGCTCTACAAGAAATTGTGTTCTGCTTACATTGGTCAGGGTAAGTCTCTGTTGTCCTGGAACCAAGAATTCTTGACTAGCATAAAGACCCAGAATGTCAGCTATACCTATTGTTTTCCATTAAAAATCACTCATTTTTTAATTGGGAAAGTTATATATTAACTGAAAGAACTTAGAAGATATAGACAAGCAAAAAGAAAGGAGAAAAAAAAAAAAGCACCATAACTTCATCACCCCTTGTGGTGTATACTCTCCCAGACTTTTTTTCTGTGCATATGAATGATCCTCCCTCCTTCCCTCCTTTCACTATTACAGACAGTGCTATAATACTATGATCAGCACGGTTACCTATCTTTTCACACCTGTGTCCTGCATTTGCTCTTATCTATAGCATTGCTTCTACTCATGAACATAGACAAAGTGAGTTGGTCCAGCCTAGCGTAAGTATTTTTGTCACACTTAAGTTGCCTTTGAATAAATATATGTAGAAGTGATACAATTCGAACACACTAGAAGGCATATAAAATGGTTTCAGGCGAAGCGAGTCAGAATATCAATCTAGCAGAGTAAAACCTGTGTTCCCCTGCCAGATCAGAGTCCTCAGGCACCTGACATGGCTCTCTCATTTGGTCATACCCAAATGAATTCGACACATTTATACTCATGTTGCTAGGACCCAGGGCTTCCAGAGAAAGACTGGGACAGAAGCATGCTCTCCTGAAAAGACCTAATCTTTCCAGAGAAAGACTGGGAGGGAGGCATACTCTCCTGAAAAGACCTAATCTTTCCAGAGAAAGACTGGGAGGGAGGCATGCTCTCCTGAAAAGACCTAATCTTTCAACTAGAAATATATACACATTTTACTGATTTCTCAGAATGCAATAAATTGAGCTCTAATTCAAGACGAGTTATAGAATATGTTTTTAAATAGATTATTACTTATAGGTATAAACAGTAACTGCCATTACTAAGTACTCTGGGAGGACAACTTTACTGAGTATACTTGAACTGATAAATGGCATTTGCAAACAGCAAATATATTAAAAGTTTTTAGGAAGTCTGTTCTCTACCTTTTCCTATTTAATAGGTTTTAGTACGCTTTTCTTCATAAACTTCAACCCCACAAGGATTAAAACAAATAGACTCTAAATTAATTGCAATTCTATTTTTCAACCTAGATCGCCTTTAGTCGGTCTCATTCTATGGCTCTTTATTCCATTATTTGTCCTTAAGGTGTTGACTTTTTTCCTTTAAAGCCTTATTCTGATACTAAAAATTACAGCTTATAGCTCTTGTCTTCTTCCTGGTGAGTAGTAAGCAAATTTTCCTTTTATTGCTGACCCCAAATTAAAATTAATAAATATATTTGAGAAACTGATTTACAACATTTCTAGTGATTCTCCAACAAGTGTGCAGGCAAAACAGTTATCCCCCCCCCCATAAACCGTCTGTAAGCTGCTTATAAGATTCTTACTATTAATTTAATTTTTAAATCACATACATATAGTGACTGTGTTCATGCAACAGCAGTCTTTCTCCATGATAAGGTAACTATTTAATTTTTATTATTATTTTTAAAAAATATCATCCAGACACAGGGAAAACAGGGTAGAGAGGAGGAACGTGCTGTCTCATTAGGGGGAGTGCGGCTAGGAATACATACCAAGGTGTGTATAACTTTTTGTATGAGAGACGGACTTGATTTGTAAACTTTCATTTAAAAAAAATTTAAAGCACAATTAAAAAAAAAAAATCCATCCAATGCTTTGTTAAGTACAAGAAAATTAAGAATAAGTAACTTTTTAGATCCTGGGCCTCAACATTCCTTTGCTATTCATATCAAAATGCAGTAGTCTTCACATTTGTTACCCTGGATTTCAAAAGAATATATTTCTAAAAGCTATTTATATAGAAACACAAAGGAGAACATAATTAAGCTGGAGTCTTCCCATATCATTGTTTTTGGGGTCTAAGCAGCAGAACCATGATGTAGGTAAAAGAATACAATGGCCAGGTTCCAGTGTATGTGATTCAAGCTGAACAAAAAGCTGAATGGTGAATACGTTAACCTCACTCATGGAAAGGATGCTCAGTAGAGGGTCTCCGTCTTTAGAGACCAAACAAGGGCAATTGAGCCAACATGGCAGCAGCAATGATGTGGGTATTTATAAAACAATACTTTCTAACACTTATCAAGATAGGCTAAGGACACCCATTCCTCATCCCTCTTTGAGTACAAGATAGGCTGCTCATTTGTTTGGAATGGTTCTTGATGGGAAATATTCTGCAAGACAGAAAGATATCTTTTCTAACTTGAGAACCATCTTTCTTCCTTGAGGCTTGTCTTAGTCATCTAGTGCTGCTATAACAGAAATACCACAGGTGGATGGCTTCAACACAGAGAAGTTTATTCTCTCACAGTCCAGTAGGCTACAAGTCCAAATTCAGGGTGTCTTTTCCAGGGGAAGGCTTTCTCTGGCCACTCTGGAGGAAGGTTCTTATCATCAATCTTACCCTGGACTAAGAGCTTCTCCATGCAGGAACCCTGGGTCCAAAGGACACATTCTGCTCCTGGTGCTGCTTTCCAGGTGGTGTGAGGTTCCCACTCTGCTTGATTCCCTTTCCATTTATCTCCTGTAAGATAAAAGATAATGCAGGCCACACTCCAGGGCAACTCCCTTTACATCGGATCAGGGATGTGAATTTAGTAAGGGAGTAATAATCCCACCCTAATCCTCTGTAGCATAAAATTACAATCACACAATGCAGGACAGTCACACAATACTGGGAATCATGGCCTAACCAAGTTGACACGTATTTTTAGGGGACACAATTCAATCCATGACAGGGCTCAAAACTGTCTCATTCTTTCCAGTGTGAATCAAGCCCAGTTACAGAAGTCACAGACTCTACACCTCTCATAACCTAACTCCTATTGCAGAATCACTCAGCAATTAGGAACTCACCCTGTTCCAACTCCACATCAAAATTCAGCAAGAGTCCTTGGTATGGGCTTCTTTTACTATTATCTTCCGATTTGCAGAGCCATTCAGAGCATTTCTTTACTACTATAGAAGGGTCGCTACGAGTCAGAATCGACTCGATGGCACTGGGTTTGGTTTTTTTGGTTTATAGTATGCAATAAAATGTAATCTAAGAAACAACCCTAGTAAATAAGGAATATAAGAGCAAATATTTTTTGATGTTTTGATTTTTTTGATGGCTCAGTTTTACCCGAGCTATGTCTGTTTCCTTTTGACAATTAAATCAGTACCACGTGAAAATTTTCTTAGAAATAAACTTCCTGTGCGCCGTCAACACCAACTCAGAGAGACCCTATAGGACCGAGTAGAACTGCCCCATAGGGTTTCCTAAGCTGTGATCTTAACAGGAGCAGATCGACAGGTCTTTTCCCCCTTGGAGCTGCTGGTGGGTTTGAATTGCTGACCTTTTGGTCAGCAGCTGGACATTAACCATTGTGCCACCAGGGCTCCTTAGAAATAAACTACAAACATTAACTTCTGTCTGCGAAAGTGAGAGGAAGTCTCTTCTTTCAAAGTATGTGGAAAAAAGTTAAGTATTCAATTAGTTATGGAGCCTTTTTTGATATTTCAAATTCTATACTGACAGATATCCAGGAAAGCATTCTTTCAATTTTCTAACACTAATACAAAAGCAGTTAAAATTTTAAAGGGCAAGATGCTTTTAAAAACAACTGTGTTACATTTCATATTTTGATATAGTGATCAGGCTGCAATTTTTCCAATTCTAAACATTACCACTCTATGAAGGGCTCTTCCGTATCTTAATTTGTTCAGGTGCACTCTTTAAAGGGGGTTTGAGCTTCCAAGCCATACTCTCCCGTTCTTACACTCTAAAGCTATCTGCTTCTGTTTCAGAGTATTGGATGGGACACATCTCTGCACTTGAGTGGATGGCTTTTGAGGGATCCCTCCTCTGCAAAGGTACTGTCCCATATCCCATTTTAACTGTGGTAAACGTTTTAAGTTGAAGATGAGTCTTTACCACTTAGAACATAAACGTCAGGGCTACTATGTTACATAGATGCTACACACCTTATTGATTTAATGTGTTTGTGATGTTTTCCAGAGGTCTGTTTTGAAACAACCTTAAATACCATATTCAGAAATAACTGACTCAATGGTAAAAGAGATAATTTGGGGTCCTTCCTTATGTTTTAAAAAGAAACCAATACCATTAAAAAAAAAAAAATTCCAACTATGCAAACCAAACCACACTTATTGCCGGCAAGTCGATTCCAACTCATAGCAACCCCATAGAACAGAGTAGAGCAGCCCCATAGGGTCCCAAGGGGTGGCTGGTGGATTCAAACTGCTGACCTTTTGGTTAGCAGCCAAGCTAAAATGAGATTAACAAAACTAAAGATGACAGGTATGTCAGCTAAGCCAGCAAGTTAAAATTATTCTAGGTACACCCAAATCGATTAAAATGCCTTTTTTATTTTGCATTTCCCAACTACTCAAAGGGTAAGCATTATCAGTTTTTAAATTCCATTTATTACTATTCTATCTGAAAGAAGAATTTACTGAATAAAGTGTTAAGTTGCAGGATGTCGCCTGTATCTGTCCTTGTTAACAATTCCTGTGATTTATTAAAAGCCATAGGCAGCCAATTTAGTACACGAAGGTCTAGGCCTGGCCGTAAGTAGTTGGTAACCCAGTGAGAATTAAGACTTTAAGGTCTCTTAAAACTAATGTGATTCAAACTAAAAGCAGGTAAAGCAAAAACACCTGGTGAAAATGCTCCAAGTAGAGCCTCCCTGGTAAGCCAAATCTAACCAATGACTCAAATGGACGATTAAAATGAACTGCACCGTTTCCTTCAACTATGTCTATAAAACCCCATAAATTATTTTTGGCCCAGAAACCCAGGAGTTATAATAGCACCTTCCTTTTGCACGTTTTAATGTTCTATATACATTTATCAACAGTTCTTATTCCAAGTTCATGGTCTTCATATACTGTCTAAACAAGACCCTGGTGCCTCTTGGTGACCACCCCCCCCCACGCTGTTCCCTACGGAGAGGGTCGAGACCGCACGGTAAAGTCATCCAAAAGTGGAAGGAAACATTTTGCTTTTCTTATTTATTGAGAGGCAGCGATGGCCCTGGCCGAGGGAAAGGGGAGCGCTGGGCTGAGCCGCGGCCACCAAGTGTGTGTGTGTGGCGGGAGGGGGACGGCCACGCTCCTCCAGCTCAGCCCTCCGGACCCAGAAAATGACCAGCCCCTCCGCCCAGCTGCACCCTTGACCCCTCCCCCCTTTCCGGGCCTCCCCCGGCCAGCCCGAAGGGCAGCCGGCGGACCCCGACCTCGCGCCGCCCGCCTCCTTTCGCAACCCCATCGGGCGGGCCGGAGCGGCCGCGCTAAGCCTGGGGCCCGGCGGGGACCCCGACCCGACCCCTCCGGCCGCGCCCCTCCCCCCGTGTAACGCACCTGCGGCCCCGCCCCCGGCCAAACGCTGAGGCGGCGGCGGACTGGCGCGACCGGGAGGCTCGGCCCTCGAGGCACAGTCACCTTCCCTTCCCCCGCCATTCCGCCCACCCCCCTCGCTCAGCCACCGAGCAGCCACCGCGCTCCTCGGCCGCCCCGAAATCTAAAGGGGTCCGTCTCCGGCACCACAACCAAATGGCTGAGCCTCCCTGGCCGGCTGCGCAGCCCGCCCATTGGTCCCTTCCCCCCCGCCGCCGCCACCATGGGCTGTTGCCCGGAGACCCTCGGCGATGATTGGCTCTGGCTGCTGCCACTCGTCCTCGGGGCCGCAGGTCCCGCCTCCACGGCGATCAGGTTAGTGTGCGCTGCGGGTGCTGGGGGCTCGAGAACCGAGCGGAGCTGGTTGAGCCTTCAAAGTCCTAAAACGCGCGGCCGTGGGTTCGGGGTTTATTGATTGAATTCCGCCGGCGCGGGAGCCTCTGCAGAGAGAGCAAGCGAGAGATGGAAATGGACAAACGGATTCATTTAGAGCTGCGGAACAGGACGCCCTCTGATGTGAGCATTTGCCAAAAATATCTCTGTCGGTCCATTCTCCTACTTTGTCTGTCTGTGTTGGGGGGGAGGCACTGTTTTTTGAGAGGGGGGCGCCCAGAAGGTGTGGGTTTGAGAGTCGGACTGCAAATGAATTGCAGGGTTGGGGGATTGCAATGCCATCCGAGCATGTTCCGGCTGCTGCTGCCGCTGCCCTTGGTGTGTGACTACCTGTGCGTGTGCTCCCGCGTGTGCGCGTCCAAGTGTGCGAGTGTGGGTGCGAGTGTGCGTGCGAATGTGCACCCATCAGGGGCCAGCGGGCGCACGCGTTTGGGTCGGAGAGAATGAGGGAAAATCACCCTCTGAGCTCGCTGCTCCCGTGACTCCGTCGGGGGGAAAGATTAACGAGGGAGGGGGAGGACAGGGGCTGCCTCCTGGATTTAACAACAAAAATAAGGGGCTTTTATGTTTTATAAACGTAGCCCTCCTTCCGCGCCCCCCCTCCCGCGCCTTCCCCCTCCCTTTCTCTCTCTCACACACAATAAGTTTTGGGCTTCGCGAGTCCAGTTTAGTTTCAGATAAATGTGGGCCGAGGCCCCCGGGGACAGCGCGTGGGGAGGGGGCTGCAGTGGAGTTGGGAATGGCTCGAGTTTAAAGTGCGTCTTCATTTCTTTGCAGTGATGAGGCGAGAGACGGGGGAGCCATATTTGTAACTTTGTAGTGTTCGTGAACGCGCCCTTTCTCTCCCTCCCTCCCTGCCTTTCTCTGCCTCCCTTCCTTTCCTCTTTCTCTCTCACTCTTTCCACCCCACCTTCGGGCCAGATGCTGATGTTTCTTCCTTTCCTTCGGAAGGGAGGATAAATTAGAAGGCGGGGGGAGGGATTTTCGAACGTGGAAAGGCACAGATAATCCCCGCGCCTCCCCACCTCGAGCCACCACTGTTGCAAGTTACCGAGAGGCTACGTCCCGGACCCCTTCGCCCCAGCTCCTTCCGGCCTCCCTAAGATGCCAGCCTCGGAGCCTCGCCTCCCCGTCAACACGAGCCCCCAGCCCGGCTTTCTCTGGGGTGGGCTCTTTGGCAGCCATTCGCGCCTGGTTCATAAATGGGCACGGGAAACTTTGTCAGGACGCGAGCTGCCCAGAGCTGGTGCTGGGTATTGGCTGGGTCCAGGTTTATGCGGGCATAGAAAACACGCAGCTCCGGGACGGAGTTTGCCTTCTCTTCGCCGTTATTGATTGGGCAGCGGAAGGAGTCCGGCCGGAGAAAACTTACACGGATGGGAACCGGGAGGCTCTGGCAAAAGCCCACTCCTAGGAGAGGGGACAGTGAGGGTGGGTTACTTGCACGCTCGTTTTTATTTCGGTCTGCCTCCCGCGTGCAAACATGAGTGTTTTATGCGAGTTGGCTCAGCGGAGGAGACCCCCAGGCCCGGGGCGAAGACGCTGGCCGACTCCCCTCGTGGCCCTGCGGGGAGATCTGGGGCGCGCGGGCGGGCGAGGAGGACCCTCTATAACCTCGGTGGCCGTGTTTGCGCAGAGTTGGGAATTTGGGTAGCACTGTGCGCTGACCTGTCGCCTCTCTAACCCGCTAAAACCCGAATCCCTGGCGGAGGTCGGCTTTGCTTCCCCTTTTCCCTAGTTCCTCCCCCAAACCTGAGTGTGACTTTTGAAAACAAGAGCCTTTTTGTGCCCCCACCCCCATCATAACGCAGCTGTGGACTGGAGACGAGCGAGTGCCTTATGGCGCGCAGGGCTGGGGGATGGCCGCCGGAGAAAGCAGGAGTTTCCGCGAACAATTCGCTGGCGGTTTTCTTTCTCTGGCCGGTATCATCCCAGCTTGGACCCCGGGCCGGAGGATTTGGGGCTGGGTGTGGTGATGGGGGAGGGGGTTGGAGGCCGCGGTCTTCCCGCGTACTTTCCGGAAGCCCCCGGTGCGGAGGGGGAAGGGCGCCAAGTAGGGGGCCGGGGTCGCAGCTGCTCGGTGTGGGGGCGCGGTTCGCCGGACGAACCCTATACACATTGCTGGCCAATTGGGAGCGAGATCGAAAGCGGGTCGAACCGGCTCTTTAAACTTCACCGAGTGTGTGTCTCTGTGTGTGTGTGTGTGTGTGTGGTGTGTGTGTTGGGGGAGGGGAGCGCGACGCGCCGAACTGGGAGAGATTTCTCACGCTTCGCCCCCTCGCCTCCTAGTCTCCCTGCCCACTCGCCTGCCCCCGGCCTTGAGGAGGGGTGGGGAGCGGATGGGGGTTGAGAGGACACTTTCTGCATATTTGGATAGGAGGGGGAAAAGGCTACCTAATGAGGGACAAAAGGGGTGGGGGAGGAGGAACTGTTTTCTTTTAAAATGTCCTAAATGCAAATAGCTCCCGGAGAGCGCTGCCTGCACCCCTCCCTGCCGCGCTGCCCCCGGGCCCCCACACACCCACCTTCGGAGCCTCTCCCAACTCTGTTCCGGCGGCTGGTGGCCACGCCGCGACGCCGAACTAGGACGAGCAGCCATGTTTCCCCGGGTCTCTCGCGGCCCGCCCCGCCCCTCCCCCACGGCGCGGCGGGCGCGGAGCGCGGGGCTCGGAATGCGGGCGCCCGCTCCATGCGGCGGGGCGCCGGGGCGGCCGGGACGCCGTGCGCGCGGGCCGGGGCGCGGGCGCGCCGCCTCGGCCCCCGGCCCCGCCTCGCGCTTTCCCGAGTGGTTCCGAGCGCGAGGTGTTTAATTTAGGATTTTTTTTCACAAGCAGGCCAGCCTGGGGCCGAGCCCGAGGGGCGCGAGGCGTTATTGGGGGGGCGAGGGCAGCCGCCAAGGCCTTGCGCGCCTGTGGCACGACTGCCGGGCGCCGGGCTGCCATTTTGTCACCGTGGATGTTGTCGCTGTGGGGGGGGGAGCGGAGTCTTGCGCCATTGCCCCGACGGCCCCGGGCACGGAGGCAGTGGGGGGGGGGGGGCCGGCACAGGGGACCCCAAATCGTTCTCGGGGCCCCGATGGGGATTCTCTCCCCACGCCTACAGCCCGAGGTTTCGCCGGAGCGTCGCAGCGGCGGTTGAATCGGGAGGGCGACGGTCCTCCCGGCAAGTGCTCCCCTCACCCCAGTCGCGCTCCCTACTTCCCCCGCCCCACTTCTCTCCGTTTTTCGTTTTTCCTCCTCCAGGCGTTTTAGACGTAGTCTTAACTACGCCTAAAATTAAGACGAGCCGATCACCCTAGTTGCTCTTTCGGCGGAAATAAAAGGATGGGGGAGAAATTAAACATGAGGTTTCTTTTTTGGGAGGGGTTCGCGCACACGACTCTGATGGAAGCCAAGGATAGCAGCCGTTTACCCGGGAAGGACGAGGTGTTACTTTGGGGAAACGCCCTCCGGGGCTGGGCTCTCCGGGAAGGTAGGTGTTGCTCCGTGTTTCAGGTGTGGGTGTTGCAGCGCCCCGCGGGGTGCTAGGGCTACCTTTCGGAGCCTCCCTCGGTTTTTCTCTGTCCACCTCCCCCGCCCCTCCGCTCAGTTTATTTTTGCTCAGGGAAGTAGTAAATGTGACCCTAAACCGAAAAAGAGAATAACGTTTGCATTCAATAAAAATGATGTCTTTCAGCCGATCCTCTCTGGCTTTTGACTGCAGAGCCAGGCCAGGCAAGGCAAAGCGTCGCGTCGCGCCCTCCGATGCTGGCATTTCTTTGGGACTTTTTAAAAGCTGACATCGGTGCTGGTTACAAACCTCACTGGCTGAACTGTGGTGTCTGCATGGAGACTGGCTCTCACTGCAACAAGGGCTGCCCAGGAAGCGAGGTTTAACTTTGACCTTTGGAATACATCGCATGATGTTTTCCAGGCTGACTTACTGCCTAATTGGATTCAAGTAGCCTGGTATTAAGTCCAGTTTATGCAGGTTAACCAGGGATCCATAGGCAGAAAATTGAGCTTGTCGAACTCAGTATAGTCCTGGTCAGTTGTGTTTTCTTACTGCATTGTTGCTGTCGCTGAATGGTAGTAAAGTCCAGGGATCTCCACGATGAAACTGGGCTCTGGAACCACACAGACCTGAGTTTGAAACCAGGGTTTCAAGCTGGTTTATTCAGTCTTGACCCCCTGCCAAGAATTTGCATTTCCACCCCAGGTATACTGAATCAGAATTTACAGTTTAACAAGATATACGTAGATTCTGATTCACCACATCTGGGGTGGAAATGCAAGTTTTCCGCAGGGGGTTGAACTGGACCAGGTCTAAGCCCTGTTTGAAACCAAGCAACCCCCTTACACACACACACACACATTAACCATGTGACCTTGGGCAGGTTAACTTAACCTACCTCTTGAACCTTAGTTCCCTCACCTGTAAGGTGGGAGCTATAATCCCATTTCATTAATAATTGGCAAGTTGGTCTGATGTGGTCCTCAGTAGATGCCCAGCATATGATAGTGTTAGTCTCAGAGAAAGGGGGTGGTACAAGGTAGAACTGTGAACCTCTCCAGGGTTTAGAATATCAGCAACAACAAAAATAATAGCTAATGTTTATGTAGCACCCGTGTTATGTCAGGCACAGTTCTAGGTTATACATATCATCTAATTTAATCCCTATAATCAGCCCCTGAAGTTGGTATTATCCATATACTCATATTGCATGTCAGGAATTTGAAGCACAGACATGTCATGTTACTAGTGAGTGGCAGGAGCCCCGGTGGCGCAGGGGTTAAGCAGGTCAGCTGTTAACCAAGAGGCTGGCAGTTTGAATCCACCAGCTGCTCCTTGGAAACCAGGTGGGGCAGGTGAGTGGCTGAATTAGGATTCAAACCTAGACAGCCAGTCTAGTCTGCACACTTAGCCTCTACTCTCTTCCTTGAAACCCCCTTTTGAGTGAGACACTCTGGGGAGGAGCTTTTCCCTCTCCAACTTTGGAATGGTACCACCTTATGAGAGTGAGTTTCCTGTCATTGAAGGTATTCAGGTGAAGGCTGGGTAGCCTCCTGGCTGAAGATACTTTGTGTGTGTTGAGGATGAGGTTGAGTTCCAGAGGTTCTGTGAATTGTCATTTTAGGGGGAAGCCACGCATGTTTTAAGTTTGGGTTAGCACATCACATCTAGACTGCAATGAATCTGACCTTTTAGGTTTTGACGGGGGGTCAAATATGTGGTGAAACCCATGTGAAATTGCACCACGGATTAGTAAGTAAACACAAGTAACCCTGTGCGTACCTTGCTTACTGTCCTGCCCTTGAGACACCTGCCACACCTGCCACATTTTGGGTACAGGGAAGACGAGCAGGGGCCACTCTTCGGCAGTGGCTTTTTTGGGATCTTGCATGTTGTGCATTACTCTCTGCAGCCAAAACACTGAACAGAGTTCGCATGTCCTTGAGACCTGGGGTATAATACACTCATAACACCTCACCGGTCATCTCACTTAATCCACCCAACATCTCCTTAAGGGTAGGCCAAGCCTCGAAGCATCCTCCCATTTGGGAGGCTGAAACATCGGAGTTTTGGAGAGAAAGTCAGACAACCACAGGCAGCTGAGCTGGGTTCTCTTCCTGCTGTAAAAGCAGAGGCCCCTTAGGTGGGCAGTAGACACTTTGAGGAGTGTGTAGTCTATCCAGTACCTGATGAGGCCCATTGTCAATCACCTGGGGAGCATGTAAATTGCCAAATACGGTTTCCCAAGCTGCCAATTTCTGTACAGCCCATGAGCTAAGAAGAATTTGTGCAGATGAATATCACAATTGATTGGATAATAGGGAACACAAGCTTTGAACTTCAATTATGTGAAATATCCCCCCAAAATATAGTTCCATTTGTCTTAATGGGCCTGTGTTACAAAAAATTGTACTCTGTTATCTTTTGAGTTTTACCAATAAATTTGTGGAATTTTGTTTTCTCTTGTTACGTAAGTACCGACATAATAGCCTCAATTTTGTCTTTGGCAAAATTTACTGTCTGGCCTTTTTACAGAAGAAGTTTGCTAATCCCTGGTTTAGCAACCTGGGGGACCCTGGGTGTTTTTGTTTTTTTTTTAAAGTATGTGGCAAGCCATGCATTCAGGTGGTGCCTTGAGGGTCTTTCTTTCTAGCCCTTTGAGGTATGACCTTGTACGTGGTAGGAGCTAGTGAGAATCAGCCTGGATCGGAGCACTCTGGAGAAATGGTGCATGTTATTTAGTATTAAACACTTCTCTCTCTCCAGAAGTTCTGTGCAACCAACTGAAATTCTTTATGTTGCATACTTAGAATATTTCAAAAGGTTTTTGCATGTCCTGTAGTTGAATGGTTACTCTTCAGTGTTGCTGTCTAGAGGGAAGAGGCTTTGAACTGCAACGATTCTAGCTTTGAGGCCTGTGGAAGGTGCAGCATCTGTGTACCTGGTAGCTGACATCAGATCCTCAGAACACAGATAATTGAAAACCACAGATAGTCCTGGAATCTCTAGTTTTGGTCTGCTGCTCTTCCCACCATGCATGTTGCCTGGGGAACTAACCAGCAGCAAAGTGGCTTTGAGTTTTAGAGCCCTGATTTCTACCTCCAGCCTCTTCTGCCTGAGCTGATGTGCAGAAGGAACAGATAAAGATCCACTGGGCAAAGAGTTGGAGGAGCGAATCCCAAGGGATGAATTCCTGTCCCATAACTGCGGCCTGTACTTATAGGACAGCAACCGACGGACCAGTTTCCTCTCCCAGACGCTGCTATACCACTAGCCTCTCAAGGTGACTTACTCTAGACTTAACACAATTGAGCCTTTGGGACTGGTCATCCCAGAGCTTTAGTCCAAATTTGTTACACCACTTTGAAATAAAAAAAACTTGGGGCTGTTGATTACCTTTTATGGAGGTTGCATAGGATTCTCAACAGATGTTTCCGTACCTCCCTCCGTACCTTCTCTACCCTGGTGTAGTCACTTGAGCAAGGAGAGAAAGCTTGCTGCTGAGTGGTGGTTGAATAAACATGGCTCTGTTGTTTGGCCTGAGTTCTTAGTTTAAGAGGAAGCTCTTTGCTCTGGTGTCCAGAGGGGGTGCTCCCTTTCAGGCATTTTCTGCCACCTCCCGCCTCATTTTCATCTGCCTACTCTCTGCTCTAGCTGCTTCTCTAGTCTCTAGGAATTACCCTCCACTTTTAGTCCCCTATCCTGGCCGTCCTTCTCCCACAAACGAAGAGAGGCATGGGCCTGACTCTGAATCTGATATTACATTGGAACAGAATTACATGATGAACGAGAAATACCTAACAATGATATTTTCGTAAAAGAGATGGACTCTGGCAGGGATGAAGACTTGCGAAGACATCTGTTGCTAGTAACATTCTTTGAACCCAGCTGAGTAAAGCACTGTGGTCTTGGGCCACCTTCATAGGTAGGAAGCAGCCACAATGTATATAGAGCCAGTTGTCCTGATGATATTTGTTAATACAAAGTCTGTAAACAAGGCAAAATTGCCTCTCTTCTACCACACCAAGCCTTGTCCTGAGCCACGCCCTGTATCCCTGGTGTTTTCACTCTAGTTTATGTTCTTGTAGCTTTCCAGCTGCCCGGGTGCACTCATCTACTTACCGTACGATTACTCTAACATGGTTCAGGTCAGCGCTGTTTTCCCCAGATGTGTTTGCACTTGGGGATTCTGGTTTGGTGAGGAAGTTATCAGAGAACTGTTAAAAGACCTGGGTTCTGGTCTCCCCTGTGCTGGTAACTAACTTGGACAAGTTGTTCAGTGTCTTTGGGCTCCTGTTTTTTCCCTCTCTAAAATGTGGGTGTTGAATTAAATCAGTGACTTTAAAACCCTTTGGTCCTAACAGTGAGAAATAGATTTTATACCACTACCCAGTATATGCGTACATAGACCTTACAGGAAAAAGGTTTCATGAAACAGTAGGCTCCTTTACTGTGTGTAAATCAGTTTCCATTTAAAACAAAACAATTAACTGCATTTGACCCATAAATTGATTTCAATTCTAATTAATGTTAGGAAGACATTAAAAAAGGCAGATAAGAAGGCTCCTTCATCCTCAGATACCTTGTGGTTTGATTTTAGAGGATGAGGGGATATGTGGTAGCTTGGTGAAATCTCTCCACAGAGGGTCAGTATTAATTTCTCCTGCTTTTAAACCAGCCTGTCCCTGGGTCCTGTGTTCTCAAGCTGGTCTCCTTAATTGTACCTCTTCCCCATCCCAAACCTCATGACATTAAGGAATCATCATCCCAAATTCCTGACCCAGATGGGTGCCTTCCAAGTTCCCTGGCTGTGCCAGTGGTCCTTGGCCGGCCATGTTCCCCCAGCCCCTTCTTGGGGTCTTGTCACCCAGTGCCCTCCATCTCTGAAGTGTGCCACGCCTGTGGAAGAAGCCTTAGGGCTCCCACATTTTCCAGCACTGAGGCGATAAGTGTAGAGAAAAGAAAAGAACGCCCTGATGAAGCCCTTGACTTCTGCTCCCACCCAGATGGCCTGGTTGTGTGTCTGTTTCCCCCACTTCCAGCCGTGGGCGTTGGGCAAGTCTCTTCTCACAACGCCTTTTGGTCTCTGTAAAATGAGGGTGTAATAGTACCTACCACACAGTCTGGTCCCTGGGTGGTGAAAACAGTCAACATGCTTGGTTGCTAGCCAAAAGGTTGGAAGTTCTAGTCCGCTCACAGACGTCTTGAAAGAAGGACCTGGTGATCTACTTCTGAAACACCAGCCATTTAAAGCCCCATGGAGCACGGTTCTACTTTGACACACATGGGGTCACCAGGACTGGGAATCTATTCCACAGCAATTTTTTTTTTTTTTTTAACCACACAGTCTGGCACAGGGAAAGCATTCAATAAACATTAGCTGTGTTGTTACTGTGGTCTGTTCCCACTAACACCATAGTTGACATTCACTTAAAAATACGCATTACATTGTCTAAAAGACATTATATTAAAAAGTAACAGTTGGGTGAGTGGGAAAGGTTAGAAGCTACAGTTTCAAACTTGACAGAAGAGTTATTTTTTTCTTGCAAGAATTTCAGCAGCGAAGATGGTGTTTCTAGATCTGGATATAGGGATAGCATCTAAACATCATGGAGCCACCTTGGCATTGGATTCCAGGTAGCTTCTGCTGGGGGTAGTGTCATGACTTGCCACTCCCTGAGCAACTCCTTTTCTCTGGACCTACACTCTTCATACCACCCACTGGCCCCCCACCCTTCTCCTATAAGCTGGTGATCTCGCCCTTACAGAGAATCAAAGCCTCTTGGTTTGCCTAAGAAATTTCTAGACCAAACCTGCCTAAATCTGTGCCCAGCTCAACTGTCTTTTGGGTCTCATCTGCTCCTGCCCTTCACTCTTCCTTGCATTCTTCCTCCTGGGCATCTAGCCACTGCTCTCATTTGGATCCTTCTCAAGCTTGGAATGTTTCTTCCATCTTAAAAAAGCAAACAAGGCCTTGCCCAGTCCTGCATCCCACCTTAGCTACTGCCCCGACACTTTGCTTTTACATCCACACTTGACTGTAACCACTCCCTCCCCTCTCTCATGCCTTAACCCTGTTGGACTGGTTTGCTTCCTAAATAGCTCCTAGAATCCCAACAGCCTTTGCCATCTTCTATTACATGACTCCTCAGTAGCAGCAATCGGCACCCTTGACCTTGGTAAAAATTATATCCCCCCCCCCCCCATGCTCTCCATTTCTCTGGTTTTTCTCCTGCTCTTGCCATTTCTCAGTTTCTGGTGTCCTTTTGCCCCCCCCCCCAACGCCTATGCAGCCATGAGATACTGGACTCTTGTCACAGCTGGGGCCTGGGCCCTCGTATCCTGTGTTCCCTCCCCAGGAAATCGTGTTCTCACTGTCAGTGTACATATCATCCATGCATTGCTGGGATATACTGTTTACATCTAGAGCCCCAGCAGCCTCTTGGCTAAGGTTGGGACCCACCTGATGTCTCCTCTTGGGTGTCCAAAATCATTCCACACTCAACATGTCCAAATGGAAACCATGACCTCTGCCCCTTCCCCCCCTAATCTTTCCATCCATCACAGGTCCTATCGATGCAAAATCATCATCCTTTACTGCTTGCCAGCTGGTCTCTATGTCACAGCCTGGCCTCTGAAGCCGCTTCAAACTTCAGACAGAATGATCGTATGAAAACATAGATGTAATCATGTCACCCCATCCTTAAAATCCACATCGTTCTTAAGATAAAGCCTAAAATCCTTAATAAGGCCAACAAGGTTCTGCACAGTTGGCCCTTGCCAGCCCCTTGCTCTCATCTTTTTCCCTTGCTGCTGCTCTCTGCCCTGGCCGCCTTCTTAATTAGTGGATTTATCTCAAATCTACTCCACACTATTAGCATCTAATCATCTTTACCATCTCCTGCTTCATCTGCCATTCCTCAGGTCAGGGTCTGGTCTCTTTGGTATAAAATTCCTAAGGAGCCTTTTCTGCAAAGTGCTTCAGTTTGTAATTGTTGTTAGATGCTGTCGAGTTGACTTTTGACTCACAGCTACCCCATGTGACAGAGTAGAACTGCCCCAGAGGGTTTTCTAGGCTGTGATCTTTACGGGAGCAAATGGCCAGGTTTTTCTGCTGCAGAGCTGCTGTATGGGTTGGAACTGCCAAGCTTTCGCTTAGCAGCCGAGTGCTTAACCATTGTGCCACCCGGGCTCTAGTTTGTAATTATACATTCCTAAATGTGATTAATTAGCATATCTGTCTGCCTTTGTAGCTGGTAAACCATGTGATGTCAGGGGCCTATTACTGCTCATCATTGTGTGTCCTCAGAGCTGAGTACGGCACTTGTCAAGTGGTGGGCATTCTAGAAGTATTGATTGACTGAAGGAACCTCGGTTCTTATACAGTCTTGTCACTTTCATCACCCACTGTCTGGTAAACCAAGCACGAAGCCACCAAAAGAAAGCATCTGAAACAAAGCACCAGTTTGGTGCCCACAGCTTTTCCCTGGATGGTAGGAGTTTCTAACTGAGCTTGCCTCTGAGGTGGGCAGCATTGCTCCTCAAGCCCAGTGGACTTCAGACTTTTTGTTTATCAGTAACAAATTTGAACGTGAGTGCCAGTATGCCTACCTTTTAGTTATTGATTATATACAGTACAGATAGGTATGTTATGTACAACATAAAAGCTAACATGAAGAAAGTAGAATTTAAAAAGGATGAAGTAAAAGAATGTTAAAAGTGCTAATATTTTCATCCTATGCCCACATAGATTGTCTTAGGCAATCCACTTAGGAGAGCACCGCTTTCTCATCAATTACTTGCTTTATTTTCAGTTTGGTTACGAAAGTTCATACTGGGAAAGAAATGTCCGTACCTTGCCAAGCACCGCTTCCTTGTTAAGATCTTCCCAGCTCTTGGTGTGTGATGGGCAGGGATGGAGGACATTCATAACCCACCTCTGATAGACAGGAAAGATCCAATGGCCTGCCTGAGACCCCCAGCGAATCTAGGGCCCATTGCTGTGTCCGCTGAGTGCTGCCTGACTAGGCTGTGAGTGCAGACGTGCCAGCTCACCCTCACCGTCCCCAAGCGTCCAGCAAAGGCAAACCCTGGGCTACTCCTGCGGGTCTCCAGAGAGGCCCAGAAGTGTCTAAGGGGGGAGGAGGATTCCTTAGATTTAGGGTCGGTAGGTGGAGAGGCTTTCTCCTTCTTATCCTTAGGCTGGGATAAACAAAAGGCAGGACCTGCTACAGGCTGGAAGAGCTGGAATGGAGGGCAGAGGGGAAGCCTGAAGGAGATCAGCCTGCCAGTGTTTCTCTGTGGCTTGTGGACACAACCCAGGAGCAAAGCTGTACTTTGCTCTGCAGCCAACAGTACCCAGAAGGTCTGTATGGCTGGGTTTTGCTGCCTCCTGCGCAGTGATGAGAATGGGGGTGTGTGTGCATGTGCGTGTGTGTGTGGGTAGAGGGGTGATAGGGTTAAGGTAAGGACCTGCAATAAAATGAGAGGGGTTACCTTTAGGTATTTTCAGAGGTCATATGTGGGGGGACACATTATATACAATCAGCTTCCACCGTAAACATTCGCTGGCCCAGGTGGTGTGGCTGTGGAGGGAAGGGCTACGGGAGCCCACTTTCACTGGCGTGTATGCCCAGCATCTGGAGTGATGCAGGGAATTAGATGAATGCTACCTAAGTACGCAGCAAATTCAGTTTACTGAATCCAGTTCCTGTGTCCTGGGTGGGTGGGGGAGGTGCCTGGATATGGCAGAGTGGCTACAGACCGATAGTATTGCCAAAATCAGGATGGCAGGAAGGAAGGTATGTGGTTATCAAAGCGCCTTTCAGCCCCAGCTGTGTGTGGGAACTACCTGAGGAGCATTTTAAGAAATTCCCAGGCTTTACCCCAGTCAGTCTCTGAGGATGGGGTCCAGTCTGTGGGTTTGCAGAACGCTCCAGAGGGGGACTTGTAAAGCACAGCTGGGAATGACCACACCGAGATAGGTGTGGAATTTCACAGCAGGTAGGAAGAAGTAAACTGAATGCATGTGAAAGAGGAGGAAAATGAAACAGAGAAAGCAAGAAGTAGAAAGAAGGGTGCAGGATCTAACCTGCTGGGGTGCAGGCATCTTCTCTCGCACACACCCCTTACAGCCATTCCGAATTCACACTCCTGGCCACGTCTGAGGTCATCACATTTGTGATTTTTCATTTATCTGTATCTCATGAGGTCACTACTGGAGTGTTGAGTGGAATTTATTAAGCAAGACTGGAACTTTGGCCCATCCTAAAGCTCCAGGAGATTGAGAGGCCACCGGACCCTTTGGAAGAAGAAGGGGGGGCCCCAGGGTCAAGCAGCCAGGTGTAGTGGGCAGAGCTGAGGTTTGCGAGCTCCATTGCTTGAGGCTCTCGGGCAGTTGCCTTATCTATAAAATGGTGAATAAAAGTAGTACCTGCCCTTCAGGGGTTATTATCAGGACTGAAGGAAAGATGGTTTGAGCCAGGTGTGGTGTGGACAGCCCCTGAGTGTTCATAGATTCTGACTGGCCCCGGCCTGAATGGGAGGGGGGCGGCCAGCTGCTCTGAACCATGCGCTCGCCAGGTGTTGGAGCTTGTGTGTGGTGGGAGCTGTTCTTAGAACTGTTTTTATCCCTGAAGGAGGCCTCACTTGGAGCTGCTGAAGCAAGTGGGAGGGGGCAGATGGGGCCTGGGACAGGGGACAGAGCCCCCAACTTTTGTTGAGGTGGGACTGGAGAGACAGCCAGGCTACAGACATTCGCTGCCCCGGGCCTCCCTTTCCCGTCATGGGGGAGCCCTCAGCCTGGCTTCCCTTTTCTGTAGCAGTCACCTGGAGGCATCAGCCCCTCCAGCCTCTCAGCTCCCTCCTGGCTGTAGAACTCTGGGCCCGCCCCTCCCAATTCTTTATCTGTCGTTCAGACAGCACTTGAGAAGGGGCCCTTCTCCAGGAAGTCTTCCTTGACTCACTGGAAGAGAGGAAGCTAGTTGTGTCCATTCAGTCTGACATAAGAGCACATCTCCAGGGCTTGCAGGTCACGCTGTGCTCTCGGCTAATTCTGGGAGTGCCTAGCACCTCGTTTGGTGTGCACTTGTGGCTCTGCTTTCCGTTGGCTCTGGTCAGCATCTCTCTCTGTGCCCCGTGCCAGAGGGCAGCGTTGACGGTTTGCAGAACCCTGCGTGACTTCCTTGCGGCTGGGGATGTCGGGAAGGCTGTATGATGACGTCAGATGTGGCTGTCCAGCCTCCTGCCTGGCTGCCTGTGGGAAGGATCTGCCTGTTCTGGCTCTGGGACCTGCTCCATATGGAGAACCAAACTGGCCGGCACCGTTACCAGCGAGTTCCTTCCACTTCTACATGTTTTCCTTTCGCCATGGAGATTTGGGTGTACCTGGGGTGTGGCCTAGGAAGAGTGAGGGCAGGCATACATTTTTAGAAACCCCCCCCCAGCTGTCTCTGGCAGGCCTTAAGCCTGTCTGCAGAGGTTGGCTTGGGGCCATGAGTAGTTCTGCTCCTTTAGTCTCCATCCAGTTTGCTGCTTGGTTGCAGACATGCCGTTGTGTGTCTTGGTTGAATACTGGTATGTCTGAGTCTAAGCTGGTCTGTGGGCCTAGAGGAAGATAGCTCTCCAGAGCTGCTGTTTGGGATGGAGGTAGAGGAGCAGGCCTGGGAGCTGGTGGGGGCAGGGGGAAAGCTAAAATGAAAAATCAACCTCTCAAAGCTGAAGGGGCGCAGGGCAGGCAGCGGCCTCCATAGGCACTCTGGAGTCTTCTGGAGTCTTCCGTCAGTTCTAGTGGCCAGTGTGGTCATCGTCAGGAGCAGCCGATGAGCAGCCTCGGAGCAAGGTCAGATGGGGAAGTGAGCATGTGCCTCTGTTTGCCCAGTGGCCAAAGACTCCAGCAAGGTCTGGATTGTGGTCTGAGAGGTGTCTGCTGCATCAGAAACCAGACTTGAATCTGGCCAATGCCTTGTTAGCCCCAGGAGGCTTATTACAGCCACAAATGTCCCTGATGATGGGCAGCACTTGGCCAGCCTGCATCTCATATTAACGAGGGTCATAGGGGTGATGTCTGCAAACAAAGTATGGTGGAGGGGTAAGTGCCAAGATCACCAAATAGTAGTAAATGGAGATGTGCAGGACTGGAAGCCCTTGTGTTTCTGACAGACCCCCAGCTTCAGCAAACTCATCTATTTGTTCATTCAGTTAACACATATTGATTGAATGCCCACTGTGTGTCAGGTTCTGTTCTAGGCATTGTGGGTAGGGCAGTCAACTGGACAAACATCATCTGTTCTAACCTCATGGAACTTCAGTTCCAAGGGCAAGACAGTCAGTAAACCATCCACAAAGGCATAGCTGCTGGTGTGATACATGCCACAAAGACAAAGCTGTGTTAAGGGGGTGGGTGATCCAGAAAGCCACCTGTAGGTGGCTTTTGAGCAGGTAGTCAAGTGACCCACACTGGACTTCCGGCCCCCGTGAGCCAGAACCTTAGAATGTCTGACCTGGAATTACCTTAGGAGTCACCTTCCCAGTGAGGGGGCTGAGGCCCAGTGAGGTGAAGATGTGAGTTCCTGAGGTGATTGACAGGAAAGATGGAATGATACAAAAGAGGGACAGAATATGACAACTGGCTAGTGGTCTCTGCTCACACCCAGCCTTAGGCATTTCCCCAGGCCAGCTGACCTTCTTGTCTTTTCTTTCCAGAATGTTTTAGTTCTCATACTTTGAAAGAGTTGTACTTCCAAATTGCATTTATTAACAATAATTTATTTTCTCATTTACGGCTGAGTGTATTTGTGGAGAGGGTGGGCAAAAGTTAACCAAACATGTCTAACTCCCCATCAGCCCTCCAGGCAAGGATTAACTAACTACCTGGAGTGGGTCTTATTCCGGCCTAGGCAGAGATGCTGCCCCTTTTTGGTAAACCCAAACTCTCAATACAGATCAGAGCAGGATTTCCATTGGTCTTTTTGAAAAGTCAGTGTTCTTCAGTGTTCCGTACTACTTTCTGGATTCCAGCTGGACCTTCCAGCCCTTCCCACCTGGTTTGCCGGGGGGTGAGGGAGGTGGTCAAGAAGTCTTTGGGTGGGCTGGAGAGACCCTCCAGATGCTGCTGACCAAAGATGGTGAGGCTAGACTCAGAGGGCCTCCAGGGCTTAAGGAGGAGTGAGGCCCACAGTTAAGTCAGAGGTCCTAAGTCCAGCTGCTGACCCACCTCTCCCTCCCAGGGACCAGGATGAGCCATAATTGGCTGGTAGTTTTCATCTAGAAGCAGGTATCCTATATGAATTTGAAAGGAGCTTCCAGTAAAATAAGAATTTGTTAGTCTGTTAGGAAAACAGCTTCCCAGTATCATGGGGTGGAATAGTGTGATGAGTCCCCTCCTAAGGATCTTTGATAATGGAACACTTCTGTCCACCTGTCTCCCCATCCGTCGTACCCCTCTGGGGGCTGCAGCCACTGACCACACCGTGCTGCCCAGCACCTCCGTGTTTGCTTTTCTCACCCGGCATGCCCCATTCTTTCTTCTCTGCTGACAAGCCACTCGTTATTCAGGGCTCAAATGCATCTGTCTCGTCCCTCTGCTGTAAGCGTCTAAAGAGAAGGCATTACATTTTCGTCTTTTTGCTCAATGTTGAGAAAGAATAGTGTCTTTTCTGTATGTCATGTTTATTTTTATGTTGAGTACCTATGTGCCAGACACCACATGTAATCTTATTTCATCTGTACAGAAGTGCTGTACGATGAGTGGGATAGCTCTCGTTTGAGCAGATGAGGGAACTGAGGCTCAGAAAGTTTAGGTAACTAGCCCAAGGTCACAAAGTACTGAGGATCTGTTCTTGGGTACAAAGCCAGGTCGTTGGACTTCAGAGCTGTGCATGTAACCTCAAATCTCTGCTTCGATTTCCTGCCACCTCTCCTCCTAATCACTTGGGGGCTGCTGAGAGTATGGAAACGCTCTAGACTGCTGACTTCTGTCCCTCACTCTTGTCTATCGTCAAGTCCTGGGAAAGTGAAATAGATCAGGCTGAAATTTCTTAATTTTTTTTTTTTAAAAAGATGTTTTGTTGTGGAATAAGACACCAAAAAGTAAACAAAATAAACATACTGTTCAATGATTCTTTTCCTTCTGATTCCCCTCCCCACCTTTTAAATGCTGATTTCACACTCTCAGGAAAACCCCCATCAAATCAGCTTGCCATGTGCGGGCCCATAACTTTCAGTGGCAGGGTGCTTAATAATGCGTCTGGTTTCCCCCTACAGCTCTGACATTCTTCGAACACTGGGGCCGGGCACAGAGATGAGACACATATCAGGGTGCCTCAGAGATACTAAAGACTGCCTGAAAAGCCCCCTGTGGGTGGTTAGTTGGAGGTGGGAGAGAGGCCAAATCATTTTCCAGTAAAAGGAGGCTAAAACATAATTGAGGAGTCCCTGGGTGGCACAAGGGGTTGAATGCTGGCCTATTGACTGAAAGGTTGGTGGTTGAAACCCACCAGAGACACCTCAGAAATAAAGCCTGGTGATCTGCACCCAAAAGGCCACAGCCTTGAAAACCCTTTAGAGCAGTTCTACTCCACACACATGGGCTTGTCATGAGTCACAATCAACTTGAAGAACAACAACAAGACATAATTTGGGACTTCCTGCTGCTTCAAAGAATAAGTAGCAGTGTATTCCAACTTTAAGAAAAGGGTGGTGGTGGTGGTGGTTGAGTGGGCATGAGAATGCTTCGTGTTTTGTCTGGAACACCTTGCTGCCTTTGGCATCAGCTAGAACCTTCTGGGATGGGAGGAAGCGTATTCCTTATTGAGCACCTACTGCAAGCCTTGTCCACTGCTTGGTACTTGGCGTCACCTTTTTGATCCTTTGGAACACCCCTGAGGTATAAGTGTGGCCACCCATTTCCAGGCAAGGAGGCTGGCTCAGAGAGATCAAATGTCTCTTAGGGACCCTGAACAACCACTGTAGGAACAGTCCCTTCTCTTGCTTGTCCCTCCCAGTTTGGACACTGGGGGCAGAAGATAAGGATACCTTTATCATTGCATAACAGTCCCCAGGGCCTGGCATAGTGCCTGGCATTTAGTAGGTTCTGAGTAGCATTTATTGAATGAATGGAGATTAAGTAACTTGTCCACATGGGTAGACAGTGGTGACCCCGTTTGGGCCAGGGGACCCCAGTGCTCTGTGACTGCCGCCCTGTGGGTCAGAAGTGATATCTGTTTTCAGCTCCTTTGTTAATCAGCAGGGTGAATGCAAAATGACATGCGTAAGATTATTCATTGCAAAATTATTCAAGCAAAAGATTGGAAGCAACCCAAATACCTATCAGTAAGGACTGGTTAAGAAAAACGGTGATATATCTACCCAATGGACCACCATGTAGTTGAAAATAAGAAATAAGGAAGGTGTTTTTGTACTGATATTAAATGAATGCCATGAAAAAAGGCAAAATAAAGAATGGTATATAATATGGTAGTTTGGGGTAAAAAGGAGAAAAATCAGATTCTGAATTTGTATATGTGTAAACAGACTCTAAAACGATAACTTACTGGTAGGGTGGTTAACTGGACAGACGGACAACAGGTGGAAGGGAGAAGTAACATTTTTTTAAACTTTCTGGTTTTAAAACTATGTGAATGAGTGCATTAACTTATTTGAAAAGTTTAAAAGGAAGAAATAACAGGTGTCTTTAGACCAGTTATTTGACGTCATCTGGGCTTCAGCCTCCCCTCTGTACTGTTGAGGGGCTGGACTGGATTGAGGCCTTTTAGTTTGTGGTGTGTATTGTGCTTTTCTGTGCCTTTCTTCGGTATTTTCAGGAAACCCTGACCCTCTCCTAGGATGGTCCATGGGCCCTTCTGCTGGTGGCCCAGCCTGGCCCTCTTGATTCAGTTAGGACCTTGGCAGGCCATGTCTCACCCCTAAGGTGAGCCTGGAGCTGAATCAGCTCAGAGTGTTTGAGAAAGGCAGGGTGGGGCGGAGTGCAGGGAGCCTTCCACGCAGGTGTTCCTGACACTCTGTCTTGGTGTGACTCCGTTGGTTCTTCTCCCTAAGTGAAGGGTTACGGGGAAGAGAGACTGTTCTGGAGCATATTGGCAGAGTGCTGCAGTTTAATAGGAAGGAGAAATGGCAGATTGTTTGTCCCTAGGTTATTTTGAATGCTTTTCAGTTTGGTAAACATGTATTGAGAGCGAAGTGCAGTGCACTGTGGGGGATCCAGAGTTGCCTAGCACCCGGTCTCTGCTCTCTGGGGTGTGAAGTCTTGGACAAGAGACTTGCCCTTACTATTCAACACAGTAACCTCCAGGACAGTCTGGCTTACACGTTGCTTTCATAGCCGTTATCTCATTCAGTCCCGTGGGAACTTGTGAGGTTGATAGGGACTCTTCTTCCCATTTTACAGATGAAGAAATTGAGTTTCAGTGTGAAGTCCTATCCAAAGTCACACAGTTCCTGAGTAGCAAACCCTAGAATGAAACTAGACTTCCCGGCTACTTCCCATGCCCAAACACTCAACATAATCAAAACATTTTCCTGGGGGATATTGCCCAGGGGTGTAGCTTACGCTCACTGTGTGTGTGAGTGCAGCTCTGAATAATCCTTTACTTTTTTTTTTTTTTTGCTGTTTTTTTCCTTGAGGCAGGGCAAGGGAAGCATCAGGCTTATGGCTGGGCCTTGAGTCTTACCTTCTTTACTAAGGTCCAAACAGTTCTTCCACTGTCTGTGGAAACCTCATCAGCCCATGACCAGTTATGCATTAACCCATTGCTGCCTAGGCTATTCCAACTCATAGTGACCCCACAGGACAGAGTAGGGCTGCTCCATAGGGTTTACAGGGAGTGGTTGGTGGATTTGAACTGCCAACCTTTTAGTTAACAGCCATGCTCTTAACCATAGTGCCACCAGGGCTCCGTGCAGAATGTCCCATGTGTCCATATGTATGTAAGGGTGCCTGTGACATACAAAAGCCTTCTCCCTGCCGGATTCCCACACTGACACCTCTTTCCCTTCCTTCTACAAATTCTTTTGTAGCTGCCTGGCCTCCTAGCTAATACCCGAAAGGGCCAAGCTTATTCCCATCTCAAGGCCTTTGCTCTTGGCTCTTCTCTGTGCCTAGAAGACTCTTCCTCAGGTGTTCGCGTGGCTTCAGGTTTCCTCTGAAAGCTCACCTTCTTGGATAGACCTTCTCTGACCACCCTCTGTAAAGAAAGCAGTGTCCCTTGCCACTCTTGCTGTGTATTCTTTTTTTTTTTTGTAGCATTTGTGTATATCCTAATAGACACATGCATTCATTGGTTTATTATCTCATTTCCCCATTAGAATGAAAATCCAAAATCAAACCCAGTGCTGTCGAGTTGATTCTGACTCATAGCGACCTTAAAGAACAGAGTAGCCTCATATGGTTTCCAAGGCTGTAATATTTACAGAAGCAAACTGCCACATCTTTCTCCTGCAGAGTGGCTTTGTGAGTTTGAATGGCCAGCCTTTCGGTTAGCAACCAGGCGCTTTAGCCACTGTGCCACCAGGGCTCTCCAGCATATAATCAAACAAACAAAAAACAAAACAAAATAAACCCATTGCCATCAAGTCAATTCCGACTTATAGTGACCCTATAGAACAGAGTAGAACTGTCCTATAAGGTTTCCAAGGAGCGGCTGGTAGATTCAAACTGCTGACCTTTTGGTTAGCAGTTGGCATATAATAGGCACTGTAAATATTGTTGAATGACTAAATTAGGAGCCATTAGCCTAAACAAGTGAGGAGCCCTGGTGGTGCAGTGGTTAAGTACTTGGCTGCTAACTGGAAGGTTGGTGGTTCGAACCCATCAGTCATTCTGCGGGAGAAAGATGTGGCAGTCTGCTTCCAGAAAGATTTATAGCCATGGAAACCCTATGGAGCAGTTCTGCCCTGTCCTATAGGGTCTCCATGAGTCAGAATCGACTTGACAGCAATGGGGAGGCTAAACAAGTAGGCTTCTTTAAAGAGGAAAGAATCAAAGTCAGCCATTTTAAGAGGTAGAAGAGACCCAGCTCCACCTCCTTGCAGGACTTCTTCGTACACTATTATTCATTCATTCATTTGGTAATCCTTCAGTACTCTTGATGTGTGACATCCTGTAAACAGTCACTTAGCAGCGGCTGCTCCATGTGCTCATAGGGGCAGGGAGCTCACTCATTGCCAGAGCAGCCCCTTCTTCTGTGGGACAGCCAGAATGAGTTAAACACCCTGTTGTACATGGGCAGAGAGCTGCTGCTGTGCAATTTCTGCACACTGGTGTTAGTCCTGGAAGCACCTGAGCCGCACAGAGTACATGCACTTCTACTGGCACATGATACCCCTTCAGAGAGTTGGATAAAGATAGCACTCAGTGTCTCCCCACCCTCCGGCCCAAACATCACTAGTTCCTTCAATTGTTCCTCCAGTGGTCACAGCCTTCCTCACCCTGCTTGCCTTCCTCAAGTCAGCTCTTCCTCAATCTTCCCAATGCACAGAGTGGAATTTAAGAGTTGTTCACATCAGTGCACAGTGGTTTGGGCTCTGACCGAGGAACCTTGGTTCGTTCCACTTGTTTCTGTCAACATAGCCAGGGACGACCTTGTCTGTCATGGCTGCCACGGAGGGACCTCCTTCTCGTCCTCCTGAGGAAAATTAAAATCATTATGTCCTTTTTACGCTGTCTCTAGTCACCTAGCACCCCCTCCCTAACTCTTAAAGATACAAAAAGGTTGTGAGGCTTTTGCTTTTTGGCTTGTTTTTAGCATTTTAAGGTTAAAACAGCTGCAGACCTGTGAACAATTAACTGTTAATCTGTAACCTAATTTCAAAAACAGTAAGTATGGGTCAAGTTCTAGTTCCAGAACCCAAGTCAGCAGGGTGGGACTCAGGAAGTAAGACCTACAAAGCCCATAACCTTCTATTTTCCCTCCTTTTGACTGCCTTTGACTCAGTGTCTCTGTCTTTGTCTGTCCGTCCCTCTCCCTTGCCTGCTCTGTCTCTCTCCTGTCCTTCCAGCAGCCCTTTGGTTCCCCACTCCTGTGCTTCCTCATTCCACTGTTTCCCGTTTATCCCCCTTCCAGTTCCTAGAAATACAGAACTCTTACTTAGCATTTCTTGCACTTCAATCACCAGTACCTTTAGCAGACTTACCCACTTAGGAAAACACCACATTTCACGTTTCTCTCAGGGAGAAAGAACCAAGATTAAATTGCTACTTAACACATGACCCTTGGCTAATTTGTTTTGTGGTCTTGGGTAGAAAAAACTCGCAGCCCAGCCTTAGGTTCTTTTGCACAGTTGGTCCCAGTTTTTGCCCAAACCAGTGGTTTCCAATTGGCGGCTGGACACTGGGCTTCAGTACCGTGGCATTTGCTCTGCTGCCGTCATTTTTGGATAGAGGTGGTGGGGAAGGAGGCCAAGGTCGAGGGTTTTATCTCTGAGGCCATTTGGCCTTTCCCTGCCTCATCTGTGCTTCCAGCCCTGCTGTAGGGTGTGGGTAGGCTGGGCGTGGGGGGAGATAAAGGGGACCGGGATCAGACCTTATTCTTTTGGGTGAGACCTGGGCTGTTTTCCTGACAGCCATTTTTATTTTCAGCGCCTCTTTCCTCTGCTGCGAGGAATTCACCATGGAGAGGCTGTGGCTTTGCAGTGTGGACCCGAAGTTAGGTGTTCTTGAGCACAGCCCAAAGCTGGATTCCACCATGGGCTGTGTGACCTTGGGTGAGCCACCTACCTTTGTCAGTTGCCCAGGAGAGTTGGATTGGATCCAGTGGTTCCCGAGAGGTGACAGTGATATGGGTCTTCTAACTCTTTGAAGCATTTTTTTAATAGCCAACTGGAAACCTGGCAGATCCCCACCTTGAGGCTGCAGGCATTCCTGTCTCTGAGTCTGAATGGTGTGGTGTCCTCTTAGAATGAGTTATGCTGGTGGGCTGGGCTGGGCAGAAGCTTTGATTTGCCAGCTCTTGTGTCTCTGATTAGTTTAACTGGGGAAATGAGTCAGCTTTGTTCCTCAGACAGTTCTGCCCAGGGGCCCACAGGGAGTGGGTGGGAGTCAAGGTCCCACCGGGCCCACAGCAGAGTCCCTGGGCTGGGCTGGGCCGGGCCATCTTTTCAGGCTTTGTTGGCCGTTAGGAAGCTGAGAAGGCTGGTGGAATTGCCTCAGCAGGCAGTCCTTGCTGTCCCCAAGCGGTTCTATAGAGGCTGGTTTCCCAGGAAGGGTAGAG
Source organism: Elephas maximus indicus (assembly GCF_024166365.1). Lineage (NCBI taxonomy): Eukaryota > Metazoa > Chordata > Mammalia > Proboscidea > Elephantidae > Elephas > Elephas maximus. The sequence goes on along the minus strand of NC_064831.1, from coordinate 58,961,136 downwards.
CAGGTAGAATTCCAGATGCCTGCATATCAGTGAGGCGATGCCTGGGGAAGAGCTTTGTAAACTGGACTGTGCTGAAGAAATGCCAGGTATGTCAACATTTTTCCACAGGTCAGGCAGGCTGGCAGAGGTGTGAGGCTGGGACGGGGCTCATTAATGGATGGCAACTCAGAATCCTACTCTGGATTTGCACTTGATCCCCATGGCCATTAAAGGCTTTTGAACAGGGGAGTGATGGGACGGAATGTGACATGATCAAAGCAACATTTTAGGAAGATTGGTCAGGATTTGAGGAGCCCTGGTGGCACAGTGGTTAAAGTGCTTGACTGCTAACCAAAAGGTTGGTGATTTGAACCCACCAGCCAGCCGCTCCACAGGAGAGAGATGTGGCAGTCTGCTTCTGTAAGGATTTACAGCCTTGGCAACTGTGGGTCAGTTCTCCCCTGCCCTATAGGGTCACTGTGGGTTGGAATGGACTTGCTGGCAGTGGGTTTGGTTAGGTCAGGATTTACCCCCTTTGCTCTCTAGGCCTTCTTGTGTCTGCTCATGGCTTCTCCTTTGCATGGGGACAGTGCTGTGGCTCTTTAATAAGATCATGGAGGACCGTGGTTCATTATGAACCACAGAAGTAGTAAGCTGGGAACGGGACCCCCTGAGTTGAGATGCCTGCTCCCTGTTGCCCAGAGGAGGTTGGAGGCACCTCGGCTGGCCTGTGCAATGGCAGGCATCAGATGGGACAGTGCCAGGCTCCCACATTTGGAACCCAGCGCCCTGGGCCTCAGGGGGCTCTTTTTGTGACCCCGGTGTGTTTTAAGAGACTACCTGATTGATTTTCACATTTCAGTGATTACCCGGGATAATTGCCCAGTGTCCCAGATTTCCTTTCTGGCATCCGTCAATGATGAATCCAGGGTTCCTTTGGTGCATAAAATCTTCTGCCTCCTTTTGGGGAACAGTGACTGAGTATGGGCCCACAGAACAATGAACTAGTAAGGATCTCATCTCTGCACCTGGGCTCCATTGTCCAATGGGCAGATTAGGGAACTGGCCAAAGCCCAGTGAGTGGAGGTGACTTCCCCAAGGGCACACAGCAAGTTAGCGGCAAAGAACCCAGGCCTGCCTCTCAGTGCTTCTTGTCCCTTCTCCTGGTTGCTGTTCAGATACTACCTGCTCGGACTAGTGCAGTCATTGGGCTCTGTCTCCAACTCCTGGTTCTCAGGCATTCCAGCATATACTGAAGGTAAAAAGGAACACCATTTAGGAGATGGAACCCAGGAAGTTCTCAATCAGTCCTGTCACACCTGCCAGCCAATTCCAAAACCCTTATCTACCCCTCGCCCACCACCGCCCCACCCCATACCTCCCTACCTTCCCCCACAGCAAAGTCAGACCCAAGGCTTCTGCTCCTCCCTGGGCCCATTTCCTGCTGCTCAGAGAACATTGTTCTGCACACATGGGGCTGGGGCAGTCAGGGACGGCTTCCTGCAGGAGGTGGGACTGACGGGTCCTTGAAGTAGGAGCAGAATATAGATGTGGGAGGCAAGAGGTTTAATGGAAGCAAAGGCACAACATGAGGGAGGGGCCCAGCTCTGCTAGGGTTCGCCATCTAACCTGGCCCATTCAACAAGCCCAGAGCCTCTGCCCGGCACTTGCCTGGGCCATCAGATTACTGCCCTTGGCTGGAGGAAGCTGTGCTGTGGAACCAGCTTCTCAGCCTCTGCCAGGCAGAAACCAAGGACTCCCCACACCTGTGGGAGGAGTAGGTAGGAAGCCGGTTCCAGGCGGCTCAGGACGAGTTACAGGGTTTATGTTAATGCCTCCTTGCTGGCCCTCCCCCAGCCCGGCAGCTTAGCCTATACCCCAGCCCTGGCAGACAGCTTAATTACCGCTGCAGCGCGCCTCCGCTGAAATAATAAGGGATGGCGTCACCGCGTTCCCGCTGCCATGTGCTCCGCGCTGGGCCTTCAGAGCGCTATTGCAGAAAACAAAAACATTCAGGGACACGAGCTCCTTGGAGAGGTGGTTTTAATTTGTTTTTAATATAATGTGGGACCCTGCTCTTAGTTAAGCTGTTGAAAGATCTTTGAGAGATGTGGCATCCTGAGTCTTAGGTACTTGAGATTTGCAGAACCTCCTTCTGTTAGCAGACACTTGAAAGCTCGGTTAATCGATGGTCTTCCTTTGGGGACAGACTCTGATCCAGGTTGGTGGTGTGGTGTGGAGAAAAATCACCCAGCTCAGGGATCCTGGACTAGGCCCAATTCTAGACCTTGCTTCTTCCTCTAAGAGAGCTAAACTAGACTGATGTTTTGCAAACTACAAAACCAAAAACAAAAAAAAAAAGTACCAAACCCGTTGCCATCAAATCATTTCTAACTCACAGCGATCCCATGTACTGCAGAGAAGAACTGCTCCATAGGGTTTCTTAGCAGTAATCTTTACAGAAGCAGATTGCCAGGCCTTTCTTGCCTAGCACCTTGGGAGCGTTGGAACTGCCAACTTTTAGGATAGTGGTCAAGGGCAAACCATTTGTGCCACTGAGGGGCCTTCTGGCAAACTATAGGTCACATTAAGAATGACCAAGAAAAGTAATAGAGAAGAATGATTGTAAGGGTAAGTTTCGTTTCGGTTGTATATACCTGTACACACTCAGAATCGTGTGTGCACTGAGCCAAGGGGTAGGATGGATTTCTTGCTGTGAGTGGTGATCAGAAAGCCACTGGCCTAGATGACCTTTAAGACCCTGCCAGCTTTTGAAATATCCAGCTCTTCTCCCAGAGCCTTGACTTTCCCCTCATGGAACATGACTGATGTTTATAGGTTTTGCCACACTTGTCTGTTGAGACAAAACCCATAGATTTTATGGTTAAAATGACAAAATCGCTAGCATCCATCACTGCTGTGTAACACCTTTGGGAAGCCTTTGTCTCCTCTGCCTTGGTGTCTCAAACAGCTTGGCCTTCTAGCTAGAAATGGATCTGCAGCAGGGGATGGCCCATTTAAAAGCTGACCTATTTAAAACCCATGAGCACTGAAAAACACGAGGTCAATTTGATTTGAGTCTTCTCTTCTGTGCAAAGACTAGAACTTGAAAACTAAATTGGTCAGGGACTGACAAGGTTGAAACCAAAGCTACAAATATTTATTGAATTCTTACTCAGTTGTAGGAAAAGAAAACCAAGGTTCTGTGTTAGTGGGAAAAGAAACACCAAGCAAACAATGCAAAAACACAGCCCTCGGCTGATCTGAAATTGAGGCGGTATGCTATGGGCACACCATCTTGGTTCTCCAAAGGGTTAAGATGCCTCGTGTTTTCCTAAGGAAGCCTTGCAGGCAATCTAGGTGACTCGGGTCTACTGGGCTGCCTCTCATCCCTACTCAGTGAGGTGGCTGTGGATGCAGGGAAAGGCAGGTGACTTCTTCCAAGCTGGGGACACTCTCAGTACATTATTTATGCCAGCCCTAGGAAATGGGGATTATTGTTGTCGGAGAAAACTGGAGCTCAGAGAGGTAAGATGCCTTGCCCAAGGTCGCACAGCTAGTGACTAGAGAATTTGGATTTGAACCAGGTCTGTTTGACTCCAGAGTCAGCCTGCTGCCCCCAGGAAAGTAAACAGCAGTTCCCACTCTGAGCTTGCTTCTCTCTGGTTCCACCCTTCAGGAGGCTCCATTTACACCCAAGCTGTCCATTTTAATCAGGGTGGCCTTCACGGGCGTGTGGCCTGTGTAAGTTGCTCAGGGCCCTGTACTTGGCTTAATGTGTTGCTGTCATCGTCTTGAAATTGTTAGTAATTTTTGATCAAGCAGCCCACATTTTCATTTTGCACAGGCACCGTAGATCATGTAGACAGTGTTGGTTTGCATCCCCTTCTAGGTCTTTCTGGGCCCCTCTGCACCTCTTTTTAGCATGCTCATCGTTTCTGTGGTGCAGGCGTTTGAAGAATGCACTCTGTCCTGACCTCAGTCTCGCTACCTGCCACATTAGACTGGCTGTTTACCGGCCCTTTGTCCCCTCCCGGCCCTCCACATCTCTTGCTGGCAGGGACCCCAGTCTTGGCTTGCAGTGGCCAGTGTGCCCTCAGCATTGGCCCAGGTGAGCAACACTGAAGGGGTGCCCTGTGCGGAGGGTGATTTATCACGGGGCTCTTGTTTGAAGATACCAGGTCCGGTTAGGGTGGCGGTGGGGGGATGTGTGCACAACTGACCTGGCCCCCCAGGGGCTATGCTTGAGTCCAGGCAGAAAATAAACACCTAAAAAAAGTTGTTTGTGAAAGGCAGGGCTCATTCAACACTTATTCAACTAGTGACGTAGAAATTTCGCAATGGTGTGACTCAGTTCTGCGTTCCCAGCTCCCAATGGTGTGCCTGGCACAACCAACAGGACATTTGTTAAGCAGTTGCCCTGGTGTCCGGCTGCCCGCTAGGCTGCTTACGGAGGACAGTCCCTGACCTCTAGGCGGATCGGGTGCTTAATACACGATTAAATGATTCATGCGGCGGCTGCCCTCGGGGCCCCAGAATGCTCCAGGATGCTCAGAGCTGGGTGTGGGAAGGTCCCTGGCTTCCTGGGGAGGGGACTTGAGCCAGATTTGTAGTGAGGGTGAGAGGTGGGGAGAAATGAGATGGGGGAATAGGGGAGAAGTCAAGAATGGGGGGCCTTGGAGGTCCTGCCTTAGGAACTTGACTTTTTTCTGGAGGCAGTGGGAAGCCAGGAATGTTTTCTAGGATGGAATTTGCACTTTATAGGCTAAACAGATATTACCATCCCCTTTTTGCAGGGGCAGAAGCTTGAGACCTCGGGGACAGAGCTTAGGGACATTCCGCCAGTTGGGTCCTTGGACTCCAAGTCAAGGTCTGTGTCCTATAGTCCAGGCTGCCTCCTCCTGACCACATCCGTCACTGCAGTCACAGAACCCCATTTTGAGGCAAAAGGAGGCTTGAAGTGACTTGAGGTGACAGAGACCAGGGCTGCAGTGTTGGGAACGGAAAGGAAAGGTCAAATTTAAGACGTTTTTTTAAGGACAAAATTTCAGTTTTGAAACAAGCAGCAGTTGTTCCTTAGAGTGATAAATAATGTTTTCATGTCTGTAATGGAGGTTTTAGCTCCTAGTCGTGAGAAGGACTTATACCACCTTGCTTTGGGGACAAGTTTTTCAGGAAATGCAGGAGGGACCTTCCACCCTCCCTTCCCACTGTCTGACTTCTGGGAACCTCCAGTTCCTCCCCATTGAGACCTCTTGGGGCTAAATGAATAGTAGGGTTCCCCTTGGGCGTTAACACTGGAGGAACGAAACTTGCAATCCTGTGAAGGTTTGGCTTTGGGGGCTGTGGAGCTCCTGGTACAGCGTAATTCCAGTTGCCGGACCAGAGAAGGTAACCACATTTTGGTATTTTTAAATAAGCCAGTGGAATTTTGAGAGAGTTTAAACTCAAAGTACAAGTTTTCGGTTTAATTTTAACTTTGTGCTTAGCTCACACCCAGGACTTGGCAGGCAAAATGGGCTTTAGTTTTTTTGTTTTGGGGTTTTTTTTTTTTTTTTTTTTTGTCCTTTTTAAGCAGAACACACCCTGGATGTAAAAGAGTTGTTCTCTTTGCATTGGAGAGTTTCAGAGAGTGGCAGCCAGGCACAGATGAGAGGAAGTGGGTTGGAATTGCAGCAGAGTTCAGGGTCAGATGGGTTGGAAGCTTTGAAATGTGCTAGCCTACCCAACCAGGAGGGGATTATCCGATAGGCAAGGTAAACATGGTGCTTACCAGATCATCTGTAGTGAATAGTTTCTAATTTTTTCACCACGTCAAAGATTTTGCTTCTAGGTATTGTTGGCATCTGTCTCTATACCATCCCCACAGCACCTTCCTACAGAACCAGAGCCTTTCAAATTTACAATCCCTGTCAGGGGCAGATGACCCAGGAAGCAGGGTCAGCATGGGCTTACTTGAGTTCACTTACTAATCTGTAGTGAACGGCTTCACTACCCTTCACTACAGAAGGGTAGCCCCCGGCGGAGGCAGGGGGTTGGACTGAGTGACTCCACAGGTCAACTGTCAGGCAGGTGTTTCTGTTTTGTCTTGTTTGGTCTGTTTCTAACACCTGGGCAGTCCCCCGTGTAAGGCACCACCCTGCTTTACTCTGCGGGCTTTCCCGTCACTTGGTTTGGGCTTTTTGGTGATATCAGCAACCTCCAGATCTAAGCCCTGCCCGTCCCATCTTATCTTTGATCTTGCCCCAAACAGTGGTGCGTCACCAGGAAGGAAATGCAGAAACAGTGGGGATTCCGGAGACCCCACCACCCAGACCGTTAACAGCCACCTGGTGGGTCAGAAACCACAGGGTTTCCCAAGGGCTGCTTAGGGAAGAGTGAGGTCCAGACCTCCTCTGGATTGCTGCTGCTTGGTGCAGCTTCATCTCAGCCAGGGCTGGCCTAGGCCTTGTGCTTTGGCTACTGAGGAAGTGTAACCAAGGTGGGGTCTGCTGGGAGTGGCACCCAACTGGCTGGTGGGGCAGTTAGAAGAGGGGCTAAAGGGGAGCAGCCAGGGTCAAGGGAACTTGGAGAATGGAGTTGGGGGTCTGGAAGAGCTTGGCTCCTCCATTTGGGAATGTTGGAGAAGCTGTCTGGGCACGCTCTTCATCTTACAGCCAGTACTGCCCAGCGCGGTCCAGTAGACACCCTCCTCTCTGACCATGTCATGGGACTTTTACCGTGGGGAGAATGCCCCATAAATACCCCATGGGGTAGTTGTGGGAACCAAGTGTGGTAATATGTGTGAAGGACTTAGAGTGTCCCTGGCTCATGACATGGGCTCAAAAAAGATCTATTGACTATTAATGGAAAGTAGTAGTAGTAGTGGCATGCTCATTGTCCCTGGGGAGGAGTGGCCACCAGTTTAGATGTGGTGTTGGGAGCTGGGGACTGGTCTGGTCAACTCTGTAGAATTCCTAGGCAGTCTGTCCCCAGCAGTGTCTTCCACCTGGCGTCCCCAAGGCTGGGATGTCAGGCAGCATTGTGCCTCTCTAGGAAAGAGGCGGAGTTCCCTTGACGCCCCAGCAGCCCCCCCCTCCTCACTGAGGCCCTACTCTCTCCTTGGCTGAGGACTAAGCAGAGAAGCCCTTGATCCACCTAGAAAAACCACATGTCTGAAATCTTTGAGGGTGGACTGGAATCCCTTCTCATATTTGTCTTTCTTTGGTGGAGCTTAAGGAATTCCCAGGGCCTTCCAAGGGAACCAGTTGCTAAAGAAGACCGTGGACCTTGTGATTCTAGTGTTTACTGCAAATGAAGGCAACGCTCCTCTCCCCCAGTGCAGTTAATCTCCCTCCATTTGCTCCGGTCCCCTAAGGCCTGGCTTCCTGGCTCTATACTGCTTCCCCTGCCTTAGGGCAGAAGGCCTGCAGCATTTAGTCCCAGGCACTCCGGCCAGTGACCTTGAGAAGGTGGCTTGACCTGGCCACCTGGCTTCTCCTGGGGGCTGAGGGGGTGGAGAAGGACTTATCTTCTCCTGTCCCAGAGCCAGTGGCAAGGTGGACCCTGGTGGCCAGTGCCCAGGCTGAGAGCTCCTTAGCTCTGGGAGAGAGCTGCCTTGCCCCTGCGCGCCTCCTCCGTGGGCTGTGCCAGATGGAACCTGCAAATTGCTGCTGTGCTGGGCAGAGCCATGCACCTCTATCCACTAGGGAAGGATGAAAACAGGGCAGCTGCAGGGCTCTGAGATCCAGATGTGCCCAGAGCTCCCCTGCTCTGCCTGCTGGCAGGAGTGGACTTGAGGGGGTGGGGGAGAGGGAGGGACAGCATGGTGTGGATCCTGTTCCCATGGCCTCTTCCATTAGTGAGAAGTCAGGATCTGTGTATGGAGTTCCCAGGGGGCAGTGTATCTAGTCTACATCGGAGTTTCCTAGAGGGCGGTAGGTAGGCGCAGGTCAGGGTGGCTGTGTTCTGGGCTGAAGGTACTCTGGGCCAAGCATTGTAGGGGGTCACCAGCACTAGGTGCAGCCAGGAGGGATCACCTCTAAGGTGCCTCTCAGACCAGGCTTTGCAGGCGGCCAGACTGCTCTGTAGGCAGGAGTGGCTAACTCTGGGCCATCTGCCTGGAAGACCAGGCATCCTCCTCTCTCTTGCTGACTCCCCTGGGTCACTTCATGCCTGGGACTTGAGTACTCTTCCTCAGCTTGTCTTTATTCGTCTTTCCTGGAGCCTGGAACTTTTAACCTTTTAACAAACTAATGACAGGATAGCTTCCTATTGGTTCTTTCTACCTCGTTAGAAATAAAGGATTTAGGATCCAAATTTTGGGGAGAGAAGAGAGGTGGGCAAAGGGCAAAACTGCCTCCAGGGAGTTAGAGGAGGTTTAGACGGGGAACAGAGGTGCCTCTAAAGACAGACTTTTGGAATTTGCCAACCTCAGCATTTCATTATGCGCCCATCCTGGGTTTAGGGATTTCCCCCTCCTACATCCATACCCAGGACCCTGAAAAGCAAAGTCTGCGGCCACACTGTCCAATATGGTAGCCATACATGGCTCTTTACACTTACGTTAATTAAAATGAAACCACATTTACAGTTCAGTTTCTCAGTTACACTCGCCACATTTCAACTGCTTAGAAGCCACATGGCCACTCTGGTGTGCAGTGCTGTCTAGGGAACGCAGAATCAGAGGGGTCCCTGGTCTGCTGCCCCTGCCATGGGGCAGGCCCAAGTGGGTAACCACAGTGTCAAATGTCAGGCCCCAGGTGGGCAGGCTCTGACTCATGGTGAGAGCAAGTGTATGTGTGCATCTTGGGAACCATCAGCAAGCAGAGGGTCCCAGACTTGGGGGCTGAGGACAGCAAGTGGGCTGGGGTCATGATGGGGCACTGCTGGACAGGGGAGATCTGATGGAATGGTGAGTCCTGGGCCCAGAGGGCCCTGAACAACGTTATGGCTGGTGGTGGCAGGGAGCTGTGGGACTGGGTGTTTTCTTTTTAATGGGGTTTTGGGAGAATCTGGCAATAGGATTGAAATGAGACCATTGTCTCCTGCCTACCAGTGGCAGCAGGGCTCATTGGTTTCGTCCAGTAAAGGTCCCCGTCTGGAGTGGCGCTCTGGTTCTGCAGCTCTGCTCATCCCAACCCTGCCCTCCCCTCAGTATTGCTGAAGTCAGGAAGACCAGAGTGCATGAATCCAGCCTTTGATCACTGGCAGTCCAGTGGGCCGGAAGAACCAGAAGAACTGACGTGTTTCAGTCCATTGTCATTTGGACTGCTTCCCGGTCCGTCTTTCTGTCCTCCAAGAAGGCTGTCTGACACCCTTCCCCGGCCCCAGCTGCCATTCCTTGCTTCCATTCATGCCTCCTTCCCTTGCAGGTGAAAGAGCTTGTCCTGGACAACTGTCGGTCGATCGAAGGCAAAATCGAAGGCCTCACAGATGAGTTTGAAGAACTGGAGTTCTTAAGTACAATCAACGTAGGCCTCACCTCAGTCGCAAACTTACCAAAGTTAAACAAACTTAAGAAGGTAAATACAAGTGTCGAGAGCGTGTGGGTGCACATGTGTGGGTGCCTGTATGTGTGTGTACGTGTGTTGGGAGGAGGGCGGCAGGAGGAAGGGGTTATTACCTGGTGTTTAGGGAGCATAATTGCCTGTAAAGCCAGGTGCCTGCAACAACATGCCGGATAAGTCTCTGACACCACTTTCGCTTCCCGCTCTGCCTGGGAGAGAGTCAGGTGGCTTGTAGTTGCTGAGGAGCCTCACTGTAAGAGCTGTTTCTGCTTCTTCTCTCCCTGCCTTGTTTAGCTTGAACTAAGCGATAACAGAATCTCAGGGGGCCTGGAAGTATTGGCAGAAAAGTGTCCGAACCTCACACATCTAAATTTAAGTGGCAACAAAATTAAAGACCTCAGCACAATAGAGCCACTGGTAAGTCATTTGGATCCTCCCTTCTCTGTAGGGGATGAGGGGTGGGGAGGAATTGGTGTCAGGGAATACTACTATTTCTCTTACTTTATTTGATTCTCATTATCATTCTGTGAGATACACTTGGAGCTACGATTTCCTTGTCCATAGAGAAACCAAGGCCCATAGAAGTGGACTGACATGACCAATGTCAAATAGTCAAAATGGGCAGTCATTGGGAAGGTGGGGTGAGGACCCTGGTCTCAGTTGCTGGTCTGATGCTTTTCCCTGCATAGTTTCTGCTTGGCTTTGGGAACCTGAGCTGCAGTTTCTTCAAGGCTTAGCATAAGGTTGTGCCCCTCTTTGGGGGTGAGGAGGGAATGCCATCCAAGGATTAAGCTGACCTCATATCTTAGCAGGTACCGTTTCTCCTTGGCTCACTTGATCTGAGGCTGGTGACTCTGAATTGATGGGAGTAGGCTCACCCCCTCACAACCTCTGGATGACAAGGACCTGGGGTGGCGGACATCTGTGTGGTATGGGAGCCTCTTGCAGGCCTTCCCCTGCATGGCAGAAAACGACCCCTGGTCACTGGTCTTGGCGTGACTTGACCAGGGCTGCAGAGAGCTGGACAGAGTTTCCGTCTCCTGCCCCTCCTCGTAGAGCTGAGCATGCCCTAAACCTCACTGATGTATTAACCAGAATGACTGTCCTACATGACCAGGGTCTGAATTATATTAAATAAACACACTGAAACACTATCGTAAATGTTCATATAAGAATTGCCTCATAAACCATGCACTTAGAATCAGGGAGAGACCGTGAGGACATCTTGTTAAGTCTGCTTATGCTTCCCTTTTCTGGGCTTATAGGGTGGAGGTTGGGGGCACCCCCGCAGTTGTTTGGGTTTGGGTTTGCAGGGTTGTTGTCTACATTCTTTGCTCTCCATGGAAGCTGAAGGGCCTGGCTGACGGGGTGGGGGTGGCAGAACAGGAAGCTGGCATTTCTTTGCCAAGGTCAAACTTGACTTGCCTATCTGTGGCATGGGTCAACTAAATAGTATGTGCTTCCCACAGTACTTTTTCTCAGATTTTCCACTGATCTAGGAGGAAACAGAACTGTTCAGATCCACTGGGAAGTCTCAGTCTCGTAATTTTCCTTAGGAAAGGAAGAATCTTTGAAGTTCTGTGTATGTTATACTTTGGGGGCGAGGCGTGGGGACTGAGTGTATCCAACCCTTGTTCAGTCACTATTAAAGATTAGAGACCCTCTTCCACTGGCCCCCTGCCCAGCTTCTAAGTGTTTATCTGTGTGGTGTCTTACACTGACCTCCTGGAATGGGAAGCTGCTTTTAGCGGGGTGTTACCCTTAACCCCTCTGCTGCGAATGAGCCAGTTCCCTATCGCAAGATCCTACAGAGAGGAACCTGGACTCCCAGCATTGACCCTGAGGGCCAGGGCTCTCCTCTCCAGTTAGGCAGAGTCTGGTCAGAGTGGGGCTTCCCTGGGATGGGGGTTCTTACGGACGTGATGAGTGGGAGGTGAAGATACAGCTCTGTTACTTGCTAGCCACGTGGCCGTTCTACTTTTTGGGCTTCAGTTTCCTCAGCCATCAAATGGGGATGATATAGCTACAACCCGCCTGATATAAAGCTTTAACCTAATCCTGTTAAGTTGTTGGGTACCATCGAGTCAGTTTCAACTCATAGTGACTCCACGTACAGAGGAGAGCTCTGCCCCCCAGCGTTTTCTAGGCTGTGACCTTTACAGAAACAGATAGCCAGGTTTTTTTTTCCTGTGGAGCTGCTGGGTGGGTTCAAACCACTAACCTTTTGACTAGCAGCCAAATGCTTAACCATTGCATACCAGGGCTCCTGTAATTGTGTTAAGTACCAGAGACAAAATCTGACCCCCCAAACCCCCCAGCACCACTCAAGAGCTCTTCTAGCTGCAGAGAAGGGTTTGCCCATTGGTTTTTCTCTTGCTCTTTTTGGCAGTTAGTATTGCAGGGTAAGAGCACTAGTTTGAACTTGAGCTGCCTAACTTCTGTGCCTCCTTTATTTCCTCATCTGTAAAATGGCCTGATGGCAAGGGTAAATTGAGTTATGATACATATAAAGTACAGTGTTAGCTATTATTATTATTAGATATAGACAAGGTTAGTTCACATTTCTTTTTTAGTCCTGCCGAGGCTCCCTGGCCACAGAGGAAGGACAGGGACCAGCAGCAAAGCCGTTGGCTTATGTTCCAAGAGCGCCCTGGTTTAACTTCAAGCCAGTCACTGTTGAGGCAAAAGCTGAATTGCAGAATAATGTTCACTAGGTTTTAAAGATCCTCAAGTTCAATCGCCTTGTGCAAATGAAGGACTGGGGCCCACAAACCAGGACAATGTGCCTGGGCACACACAGGGCTGAGCAGAGCCGCATCAGGGGCTCCTTGTCACCTGAGTGCTCTGCATGGTCTCCTTTCACCCCCGCCTCTATCTTGGGGTTGCTTATGAACTCCCCGCCCGGCCTCCAACAAATTGCTCACTGTTGACTTCATTTTCCCACTTGCAGAAAAAGTTAGAAAACCTCAAGAGCTTAGACCTTTTCAATTGTGAGGTAACCAACCTGAATGACTACCGAGAAAACGTGTTCAAGCTCCTCCCACAACTCACGTATCTCGATGGCTACGACCGGGACGACAAGGAGGCCCCTGACTCGGATGCTGAGGGCTATGTGGAGGGCCTGGATGACGAGGAGGAGGATGAGGATGGTGCGTGTTGGAGGGGAAAGGGCAGGACTGTTGGGAGGCCACCACCAGCTGTGAGGGCCAGCTGGCAGCCTGCCTTTTTTCAAGCTGTGGAGGGGGAGTGGGCTGTCTGCCTTGTTTGCTGTGCTCTGTAACCTCTAACATGTCCCAAAGACACATCCTGAGAGTCTTCAACTGCATAGAAACTTCTTAGGTAACCATCTATCTGGAATGATTCTCACTTCAGTTTTTCCTCTTTCTGAAGCTGTCCAGGGAATGAGTTTTACATTTTCTCTATAATATGACCATGGACTTAAGATACTCTTCAAAGGGGGTTGGAAGGCTAGGGAGGACAGAGGAAGGACGGGTGCAGCCTGCAGGTCCCTTTTCCCCATCTGGGTGTCCAGTGGAGGGGAGGTTGTGGCACCTTTTGGTGGCTGCAGCCCACAAGGCCACAGACCAGGACTTGGGGGTGTGACCTCAGGAGCCCCAGGGGCCCCAGGAAGTGAATGAGGCCACAGACAGTAGGTTCCACGCACACTGGCAGCAGTGGAGCAGGGCTGGCACAGCCAGGTCTTCAGGGAGGGGAAAGGAGCATCACCTGTGCCCTCCATACCTGCTCAGGCTGCGAGCCCTGCAGGTCTTTGTGGCCAGGGTGAAGTTGAAAATTGAGACACTTGCCCAGTTAGACACATGCTTGTTGTGCTTTTCCGTGTGAGGCTGGGAGTCTTCTGCAAGATGTTAGATACCCTGTTTGCCTTACCAGAGATCTTGTGATGTGGCAGAAGGGACACAGGGGTCCTGAGACCTGGTTTCTAGACCTAGCTCTCCCACTAATTTGATGTGTGTCTTGAGCAGATCACTTCTGTGCCTCAGGTTTCCTGTCCTTAAAGTGGGGAGTTTGGATGCTTTTTTAAACTGAGTTGACTTCTCAGCTTAGGCCCTATAGCTTGTTCCTCTGTTGTCTCAGCTTCCACGTGGGATCTTTGGATTTTGTTAAACTTGGATCGCTTTCAGACGTGTTTGAGGCTATATATTGGTACTGTTTTCGTGAGCGTTAAAGCACTCAGATTTTGGCCTAGGTGGGGGTGGAAGGGTCATGGGCCCACACTGAAGACCCTACCACCCCTGCCCCTCCCACCAGCCTGGGGCCAATGTTGGTGTGAGGGGGCAGCAGCCCACTGCCAGGTCCGTTCTTATTCCCCATTTTGATTGTACAGAGGAAGAATACGATGAAGATGCTCAGGTAGTGGAAGACGAGGAGGATGAGGATGAGGAGGAGGAAGGTGAAGAGGAGGATGTGAGTGGAGAGGAGGAGGTAAGGAGCTGGGCCAGGCTGGGTGGGGTTACTCTCTCCCCGCACTCGCTTACTTGCTGCCTCTGAGCTAGTCCAACTAAAGGACTTGGTGATCAGCCCAGGAGCCCTGGCTGGGGAAGTCCCCTCCCCTGTGGGCAGGGAAATGGTTTCATTCCATACTCTTGTACTGGTCTTGGGGAGACAGGACTTCCAGCGAGCCCTGGGGAGGTGGTTGGACTAGGAATGGGGAATCGAGGATTCTGGAGGCAGGTAAAGAAGGGGACTCACCTGCCAGGTAAGCCCAGCCCTCATTTCTGTGTGAGTTAGTTCTTAGAGATGTGCAGAATCAGTGTTCCCATTTTCTGCCTTTTTTGCATTTATGTGTGAATTCAGTGACTATTCCCTGAGCACTTAGAGTGTGCTAGGGAAAATCAAAGACCAGCAGCACTGCCTTGTACGTGCTTGCTGGATAAAACGCTGCCAGGTTCCCCGTCAGAGTGACACAGGTCACCTGTGAATGGTGACAGTTCTAGGTCAAGAGTCGTGCATTATCCTAACAGATTGGCTGGTTCACAGTTAATAAGATCTGTGAAATGTCTGTGAGGGGTAATATAGTGCAGAGGTTAGGAGCACAGTCTGTGGGGCTGAACTCCACCTAGCTCTACTGCTTGCTAGCTGTGTGTCCTTGGGCAAGGTATTTGACCTTTCTGAGCCTGTTTCTTTACCAGTATGATAATTATCCTACTAACAACCCTATTATACTGGTTTCGTTAGTAGGACAAAATAAAACATAAGTAAAATGCTTAAGGACTGTCTGATGGGATGGATAACCATTCATCCGCTTATTTTAGGCTGTTACATCCTTTCCCAAGGTCCTGGCTTTTGTGTTGGGATGTCCAAGTCTCTCTATAGCAGAGTCATTTTCCATGACTTTTTCAGAATTCTTAATCAACTCTTGGAAATTGCCAGAGTCAGACCTACTGCCGTGGAGTCAGTTCCGACTCATAGCAACCCTAGAGGACAGAGTAGAGCTACCCCATAGGGTTTCCAAGGAGCAGCTGGTGGATTTGAACTGCTGACCTTTGGGCTAGCAGCCGAGCTCTTAACCACTGCACCACCAGGGCTCCATAGTTAGACCTAGGGAGATTTAAGATGGCAACAGCACTGGCAACAACACCCCTTCCTTGCCCCCTCCAGGGACCCCCCGCCCAGTTTCCTGTCTCCCTCCATTGAGAGCAGAGACATCTGCCTGCCCTGCAGACTCACTCAGGCAGGATCTCCTAGGCGCCCCACCCCAGGCCTGGGAGGAGCAGCAGAAAGAGGCAACGAATAGGAAAGCTGATGAGATGGGATTGGTGTCTGTCTAGTTCTGGGCTGGGTTTCTTTTCTCTGTAAGTTGCTAGGCTCACCTCTAAAGGCTATTGGGAGTATTTTAAAAATAAAGACTTTGAGAACTAAGTCCTCCTAGGACACAGCAGCCTGTCGCGTTGGCTAATGGATTTCTCATCTTGCCCTTCCTGTCACAAGAGCTGCAGCGTGCAGGGACTTTTCTTTTGTAATCTCATTGACCATCTGTAGATTTCCAGCTTCCAGTAAAAGAGAGTTTATACACAAAAACAGAACCTTCACAAACAGACTGATAAGGGAACTGCTTGACCTTATAAAAGCATATTTCCCTAGATAAAAAAAAGTCTATCGCTAAGTTCTTTATAACAGTGGGCCGCATGATGCTTTAGGAACATGGTAAACGTACAGAAATACAACTACCCCATAATTTCAGGAGCAGGATAAAACACTAGAATCCTGTGTTGACAATGATGCTGTATGCCTTGCTGAATCTCAGGCAAGTTAGGAACACCGTCCTTGGGGGACCCTTAATTTATCCCCCCTCTCCCTGGGTAGTGCAGATGGTTCACGACTAGACTGCTGACTGAAAGGTTGGAGATTCGAGTCCACCCTGAGGTGCTTTGGAAGAAAGGCTAGGCAGTCTGATTCCAAAAAATTAGCCATTGAAAAATCTATGGAACACAGTTCTCTAACACATGAGCTTGCCGTGAGTCAAGATTTTCCTTCGGCACCAGGTGATCAGGTGGTGTAGGTACTGGGTAGGCTATGGTTGGACTTACCCTCAGGATCTGGATTTGCTGAAACTGGGGTCTTCTCTGGAAGCCAGAACTAGATAAAGGACCAATGGACTGATGGCCTTCTTTACACGGCAGGGGATCTAAGCTGCTGTTAGAGGGGCTTCAGGCCTGGAGTTCTTAATCCGAGGGTAGAATCTACCACCTCCTAGCACGTTGTTGGCAGATCTTGTATGTGATATGGGTGCTTCCGGAGGAAGGGGTTCAAAGCCTTCTGCAGATTCTCCAAGAGGTTCTTGATCCAAACTAAGCTAAGAACCTCTGCTTTAGGTTTATCCTGAGGTGGCCAGTCCTTGGTATGGGGCTCCTAGAGACTTGACTGCCAGCAGTTGGAGCTAAGTGTTGGGAAAGTGATGGCCTATGCGTGTCTCTAGGCTGGGAGTATCTCTAACATTGTGATGTCTATCTTCTCTCTTAGGAGGATGAAGAAGGTTATAATGACGGGGAAGTAGATGACGAGGAAGATGAAGAAGATCTTGGTGGTATGGCAGCCTTCTTACTCTCAGTTGTGGCAGGCTGGCCCCTTCGGTTGGCATGACATTGCTTAGGCCCTGAGGGCCCTGGCAGAGGGTGGAACACTGCCTCCAACCTGAGGCCCCAGGTGCCTCCCTGGCTCTGCAGATAGCCTGCCTTAGTTTGCCAGGGACGATAGGCCTTGGGTTAGGAAGCTTCCTAGATGTGTGGTCCCCTGGTTCTCTGTGGGTAGGTGATGTTAAAGAGACAAGATCCATGTTTAATCTGAATGCCTTTTCCTTATTCTTCCAGAAGAAGAAAGGGGTCAGAAGCGAAAACGGGAACCTGAAGATGAGGGCGAGGACGAGGACTGAGCGGAATAACCTATTTTGAAAAATTCCTATTGTGATCTGACTGTTTTTACCCGTACCCCCACCTCCCAATCCTGCCCCCCCCCCGAAACTTATTTTTTTCTGATTGTAATGTTGCTGTGGGAACGAGAGGGGAAAAGTGTACTGGGGGTCCCGGGGGGAGGGAGGGTGGGAGGGGGTGGAATAAAATACTATTTTTACTGCCACTCTTTATTTTTCTCCCCCTACTTTTTCTTTGTGTCTGGTTCAGTCCCTGTAATGCAATAGCTGAGGACACACAGAGTGAGCATTTGTTCCTTACTCGCGAAGAGGATGGTTTGGAGGTCTCTTATATTTCCTGCTATTTCCCGTATCTCTTGAGTTGGTTGGAAGCCTGTGGCTGGCCTCTGTTGGTTACTAATTGAAGCCCGGGAAAGGCTGAGCACCAGCTGTATCTTAAGTCTTGTTCTGGATCACATGACTTCGACATTTCTTGGGCCTGCTAAAGGCATCGGACGCCCGGGTTTGTAAATAGTAACCTAAAGGCGTATTTTGGCACTGGTTTGGGGATATTCCCCGTCTCTCCTCCCCTCCCCCCTTCTCAGATGGTAGTGGGCTTCGCTCTACGAAGAGAACTCTGATATTACACTGATGTTTCAGCAAAGAGCTGAAAACCGCAGGCTGACAAGTTATAAGTAAGATGAATTTCATGACTACAATTAAAAGAGAAGAAGCAAACCCTCAAACTTGAACCTCTTTAAAAGGAAAAAAAAAAAAAAGAGCTTGCCCTATCTTGGTCTGTAAACTACTAGAACGCTTTGTTTTACAAAATGACAAGAGAATTCTTCCACATGGACTTCTGTGCTTAGAACATTTTTACAGGCCTAACTAAGCGCAGGAGACGTTGCTGCATGTCGGCTGGGTTTTTGTTTTTGTTTTTCTTTTTTCATACACCCGAGCACGGAAAAACTAATGCAAAATTGTATTTTCTTACCTAGTGAAAATCTGAAATGACTGCAAATTCCTAGTGAATGTACAGGTTGGCTTTCATGTCCCTCTTCCGGATTGCTTTAGAAGTGATGTGTTATTTCCTAGCCCGTGTTTCACCTGTAAAAAAGAACATCTGCACCCATTCTTCTCCCCCTCAGAGGAGCCAAACTTTGAGTTCTATGTCTGTTTGTCATTGATAAATTTCAATAAATCTTTTTATACAATTTTTTTGGGGATGACTTCTTTGAGTCCAACAGGCCACTGATTTTCTAAGATACAGTCCAGGTAAATTGGTAGATAGCTGGGTGGGAGCAAGGGGGGCTTTACTTTGGTTACCTGATAAACTAGCTTTTCCTATAAAGTGTGCAACCTGACAATACATTTGGATACCTCTGGTCTCAAAGCCAGGCTCAGTGGTATGCTGTCTGCAAAAAAGGCTCATTTACCAAAAAACACCAAGAAGTTGGTGAAATATGGGCCACCCTTAGAACTTCCTTTTGAATATCCTCCATTTTGTTTTTCAGACTGAAAAAGAATATATGCTTGAAAACTAGGAATATCTAAAATGAGTTCATAAACAGATGTATATGTAGTATCTTGTTCCTTTTTTACTTAACAGATGATGACATGTCTAACTCTAAATAGTTTTCTATTTATATTAACTGGCTACATAGTTATCAACTATATTCTGATTTGCTTAATTCTAATCAAATGGTAAGATGTTGGGGTTATTTCCATCTTGCCACTATACCGGACATTTTGCTACATAAGTAATTGCTCACACTTTCTATAGGTCTCTTAGTACAAACTCTTCGAGTCCTTGGACCAAAGGTTAAATTGCTTCATCCTTCATGCTTTTTAATAACAAATGTATAAAAAGCAAGCATAAAATTGTTACAGGGCACATGAAATATAAAGATGTAATTAGTGATAACAAGAATACTACAGGTATAAAACTTCTTGTATGTTACTGAAGTTTAGTTGGTACCCAGGTTGTTATAAGCTGTTAAATGAAATATTCATAGTAACTGCTAAGAAAATACCTAAAAAATATAAACAAAAAGGAATGAGATGGGAACCAAAATGGCTCAGTAAAATAAACCAACAAAACACAAAAGCAAGCAATAGTAAAGGACAAAGACAAGGCTTAAGACAAAAAATGGCAGAAGTAAGTTACTTCTAATTACAGTGAATGTAAATGGACTAAATATTCCAACCAAAGGGCAGAGAATGAACCATAGGTTTATAAAGTCTGTAAGTCTTATATGCAAGGCTCTGTTATGTTTTCCGGAAGGGATATATCAATTTACTGTGGGGTTTTATACATGCACACATATATTCATCTTACAGCTTTGAACCCCATGGTGAGCCAATGTGATTCCAGCAGTATGAGGTGGTAACCAGAGGAGACCCACCCTCCTAGTTGGTACCCTGGCATCCACTTGCCTTTTCTTTGGGGTTGGCAACTTCTGGCTTTGGGCGCGGGATGTGGGGAAGTGGCCTCCCCTGAGCCAGATGCTGTAGCACTGGGGCTATGAAGATCAAATAGGCAAGGCTAAAATTGAGAGACTGACCTGGCCTCCGTGGCCCTCCAAGGGGACTTGAGCGATTGATGGACTCATCAATTAGGAAATGCTATAAAATGAAAGGTAAAGTGGATGAAGATGAAGAAGTCTTTTTATGTACAAATCATGTTAGGCACTCAGCAACCCTTGAGGAAGATTTTATTTTGCCTGTTTTACAGATGAAGAAAATGGAGGTTGGATCACTTGGAAGTCAAGTAAGAGGTGGAGCCAGGACTGTCATTTCTGCTTCATAGAGGTTAGTCATGGATGGCAAGGAGGAAGAGGATGCTCAACCAGAGAGAGAGGGAGGAGTAAAAGTAAGCCAACATTTGTGGAGCTTTTGGTGTGTACGAGGCACGTTACCTATATACAGCATCTCATTCATCCGATTGAATCCTCACAGCCACTGGATGTAGACAGCGTGATCCTTGTTACACAGTGGATCACAGAGTGATCGACCCAAGTTCATACATCCAGAAAGACAAGCAATGTCAGGGTTCAAACGAGGTGTGTGTGATCCCAGCGCCTTCCCTCTTAGCCCTATACGAGAGTGTCTCCACTCTTCTGCTTCCTGCCCAGGCTTTCTGGATCTGTGACCCCTTCCCCTTGTGTGAGCCAGCTGTGTTGAAGCAACTTCTCCCCTTGACCATCACACCTCAGGTGAGGAAGATTTCAGCACTGAGCAAATGTCATGAGACCTTTGTAAGGGAGGAGCCCTTAGAAATCCCCTGGTCCAACCCTCTCATTTGATAAAGGAGGAAACCAAAGCCCAGAGAGGGCAGCTGAGGTCCCCAAGGTCACACAGCAAGATGGTGGCAGACAATCCTGGAGCCCAGGCAGGGATGGATTTCCCAGTAAGCCCGGTATGTGCAGGTTTATGTATGCTTACTAATCTAGTGTACAATGTTACCTGTTTCGCCACGTCAAAGATCATAACACCTTCCTCACTAGGTAATTGTGCACTACAGGTTAGTAAGTAAACAATATTAAGCCCATGTGTACCTTGCTTACTGGGTAATCCGCCCCATTCCTGGGCTTCTCCATCATATCTCACGCTGCTGTTCTGTGTGGCTGGGGGAGCCAGGTGTTGTGAGAGAGAAGATCCACAGTGGAGTGTAGCTTCCGGGAAGGACACCGTAAGCCCGGGTGGGCAGCGTAGTGAGTGCCATGGCCCATCTGAGTTTCGTATGGTTTTAGAATGCATTATATGTTAATATAAGTATCCCTGGTGGTGCAGTGGTTAAAGCCATCGATTGCTAACCAAAAAGTTAGCAGTTCGAAACCACCAGCAGCTCCACAGGAGAAAGATATGGCAGTCTGCTTCGGTAGAGATTTACAGCCTTGGAAAGGCTATGGGGTAGCTATGAGTTGGAATCAACTCGATGGCAGCGGGTGGGTTGTTAATACTCACGGTGATAGTGTCTGTGCAGGGGTGTGCATGTCTCAGTGCAGACCAGAGCCTAGAGAATGATAATCAAGAAGATTTGAGGTTATGAGTTGTTGCTGTGTACCGTATACTTTGTATCCATCACCTGCCTCCTTTAATCTTACAGGGCGCTCACAGGTTGAGAGGCTCAGAGGGGTGAGACAATTAGCCCAGCTAGTAAGTGGCAGTTAGGCCTCAAGCTTAGGTCTTTCTGATGCCAGAGACCTTGTTCTTATCCATTGTGTTCCAAGTGCCAGGCAGGCGAGGAAGGGGGATGAGCAA
This sequence comes from Elephas maximus indicus, assembly GCF_024166365.1. Taxonomy (NCBI): domain Eukaryota; kingdom Metazoa; phylum Chordata; class Mammalia; order Proboscidea; family Elephantidae; genus Elephas; species Elephas maximus. The sequence continues at coordinate 58,940,040 of NC_064831.1, read as the reverse complement.
TTCAGTTTGTCTCATTTGCTGACTTGCAAAGGTTGTTTTTATCCTGCTCCAGAAACTCATTGTTCATGGTTGGAAGAATTCCCACAGTGGGTCCCTCATAAGCAGCTTTGGACGATGGCGGCCGTGAGCCCCTGGGCCAGCCCTTGAACAGGCCCCGGTGGCAGACTGGGCATAGAGGTGAACAAGGCCAAAGACAGGGCTGGAGATGGGTGGACAGACAGGGATGGGTCTGAGACTGGATCAATCTGATGCAGGCCTTCGTGGCCAGCCATGAATATGCCAGCAGAGGAGAGACTGGGGCAGGATTCAAACCAGATGGGGCATCAGAGACTGCTAACTGACTGGGATTAGGGAGCAAATGCAGGGGACATCTGTGGGGTTGCCTGCCGAGCTTCAGTTTCTCTTGGTTTAGCAACTACATAACGGGACCGTCTAAAGGACTACTGCACCCCCCAAAAAAAAAACCCTCTGCCGTCAAGTCAATTCTGACTCACAGCGACCCTGTAGGACAGGGTAGAACTGCCCCATAGAGTTTGCAAGGAGCATCTGCCAGATTCGAACTGCCAACCTTTTGGTAAGCAGCTGTAGCTCTTAACCACTACTCCACCGGGGTTTCCTGTAGGTAGGGATAATTCTCTATCCATGAAGGTCAGATGGGACTGACTTCTGGGATAAGCAGGTGACCCAAGCTGGCCTGGCCAAGCAATGTATTCCAAACTCTGGCCATAGTGACTGGTATAAGGATAAGTCTGGGATCCAAATTGCTCCAATGAGGCTTGGTCCCAGGGATGTGGAAAATGAGAACTCTTCCTGTTGGGGGTGCTGGGCTGGGAGGATGTAGGCCTGGAGTTGTGAAGGCAGACTGGTGAGAAACTACCCGAGATTGAAGCCAGCACAGGAGAAAGCAGAGACAGGAAACAGGGAGGGAGCTGGCCTCTGGATAATTCCATTTCAGCCTGAAAAATCCTAATGCAATTGAAGTAAAGTAATCAACATATACTTAGGACTTACTATTTTCCGGGCAGTGTAAATGATTTTGCTTGTTTCTTGTTATAGCCCTATCTGGTTAGTCATTCCCATTTCAAAGACTGAGAACGTATAGGTATTAGCTGTTTAGTGCCAGACACAACAATAAATGCTTTACAGAAATCAACATAGTGTTTCCCAAACTTCCCTGATAAGACTCCACAGAGCTTGTCAGACTGCCAGGCCTTGCCCCTGGGAATTCTGGTTCAGTAGCTCTGGATTGGGGCCCACAAACCAATTTTTAACAAGTACCCTAGGGAATTCTCATCAGCAGGGAAGTTTGAGAAATGCTGTATAAAACTCAGTACCTACAACAGCCTAGTGAGGAAGGTATTACGATCATGCTTATGGAAATTTGAGGAAGGTGAGGCTCAGAGAGGTCAAGTAACCTGCCCAAGCTCACACAGGTGGTAAATGGCAGAGCTAGGATTTGAACCTGCATGACTTTGACACCCCTAATAGAAAGGAGCTGATAACAGCTACCTCTGCACCTCTCAGGTTATGGGATGATGGAAAAGATTGGCAAAAATATCACAAGGTAGAAAGAGAGAACTTTTTTTTTTTTTTTTAATCTGGTTTTATGGAAAAGAAGCCAAAAGAACCCAAATATTTTATTTAATGGGAAAACGAAGTCCTAAAAGTCTCTTGTGATTAAGATAATCTACATGGAAGGTTTTTTTGTCCCCTTTTAAAAATTACATCCAGTAAATTAACTCTTTGTATCAACCTCCACAGTCATGATACAGTCCATGGAAGACTTTGATTATAGAAAGATAATGGTTGTGCCCTCTGGGAATAGCCTAATCTTGCTGATGGACTTCTGAAGGTGTTACAAGTCTTGGCCAAGGCTCAAGAGTCAGGAGACGGCTTCTCACCTAGCTCTGCAACTTAACTAGCTGGGTGACTGCAAACAAGTCATTTTTATGTCCTACAAAAAGAGTGATGCAGACTAAAGGACTTATGACCATCTCTGTGGCACAATGGATTTCTCTTATTATATGGCCTTTCTGGCCTTGGGTTTATAATTCTGCCAAAAATTACTGGCTAGGCCACAATCTTGCAAGAGGTTGGTTAGTTTACTATGCAAATAAGGTATGTAAGACCCTTGTGGGGATTGGTCAATCACTATGCAAAGTGGGTGACTTTTGGTCTGCTGAGAAGATTGGTTAGTTCATGGTCTTGTTGGTCAGGGGGCGTGCCTTGAAATTGTTAAGAAGCAGCTTACCCAACAGAGGTTTTAGAGAGAGAGACACACACACAGAGAAGGAGCTGTAACACTGAAGATGGCAAGAAATAGCACAAGATGGTTGAGAAGCAGCCAAAAGAAGGCAGAGCCTGGTGGCAGGGGGCCTGAGCAGGGCCTGGCAGCTGTAGGCCTGAGTGGAGGGCCTGCCTGTGGGCAATGTGGACTAGGAGCTGAGAGTTTTCTTGGTTGGAAGTAGTCCTGTTTGACAAACTGTCTCCTGATTTGTTCCTGTTATTTCCAAGTTGATCCTGATCCTGGTTTATAACCCATTAACCAAAACCCATTGCTATTGAGTCAATTTTGACTCATAGTGGCCCTATAGGACACAGTAGAACTGCCCCATAGGGTTCCCAAGGCTGTAATTTTTACAGAAGCAGACCACCACATCTTTCTCCTGCAGAGCAGCTGGTGGGTTCGTACTACTGACCTTTTGGATAGCAGCTGAGCTCTTAACCACTGCACCACCAGGGCTACTTCTGTAACCTGTTACTTCCCCAATAAACCACATAACTGTAAGTACACTTCGTGAGTTCTGTGGGATGTTCCAGTGAATTACTGAACCCAAAGATGGGAGGAACACTACTGGGTGTGGGGCGGGGGGGGGATAATTGGGGTTAGAGATGATTGAGGGGTACAGCAGCTAGGAGAAGTTGAACATTTGGGACACCTTTAACCTCCACCTTATAGGAACCAGCTTTGTGCTGATTCTTATTAAAGAAATCATTTGTGGGAGGCAGGGCCAAGATGGCACTGTAGTCAGACTCTTCCTGTGGTCCCTCTTACAGCAAAGACCTGAAAAAAACAAGTAAATCAATTATATATGACAATCTAGGAGCCCTGAACATCAAAGACAAAGTTGAGTCAGACTGAGTGGCAGGGGGAGAGAGAGAAGGTTCAGAAGCAGCAAGAATTTGCTGGACCTGACCTGGATGGTACCCTCCAGGCTGGATCGACCAGCCCACAAGGGCTGAGGCAAGCAGTAGAGCTCCAGACATGTTTTCCACAACAGGAGAAATCAAGCAATGGAGAGTCTGCACAAGCCTCCAGAACCAGGGAGAAGCAGCACTGAATCTGCTAAAGTTAAGTGCAAGCATCTGACGTACCTCTGGGGATTAAGAAAACCCTTTCCCCTCTGGGGAGTACCTCTCCCCCATTCACCCACCCCCTCCCTGTTCTGCTGTGGTCCTGGTCCGGCTTCAGTGACCAGTTTCAGCTATTGCTGCACCTCGTGGGCCAGAAGTAGGACCCATCATGCGCCCCAAGTCATTCTTCTGGCTTTGGAGAGGGAACAAATTAACAAACAGGAAAAAATAATTTGCCAGCTCCCCTAAGCCGGAAACTCAGGGCAGGCACAGTCCCTTTACCTAGGCACAGGCATAAGGGGTCCGTGGACTTTGAATGCCTTTCACCCCTGCCTAGACCTGTGTGGGCCCATTTCAACAGCATAGGCCCTCATTAGCATAGTACAACAGCCTATTTTCAACTGCAGCAGCTAACGGGGAGTGGCAGATTTGTGACATTTGACACTGCCCTATCCATTAAGCAGGGTCCTTACCTACCCACATCAGGGGCCTGAGGCCTGGTGGCCCCACCCACTCCACCTAGCCACCCATGGCAGAAGCCCGAGGATAAGTGGTGCCTCCCAGTCCTTACAGCCAACAGCACTGGGTGCCCAAAGTCCGGCTGCAAAACCCACCCACCTATGTGCTCTAGGGAATAGGGACATGCCTTCCACCCAGGTACTCAGGGGCAGCCGTCAGGCCCCTACCTTGCTCAGCACATAGCCCCCTACTACAGCCAGATATATGTGCCTACTCCAATCACCCTTAAGTAGCCCTGCCAGTCTAGGACTGTAGGTGAGAGCCTGTACCACACACTCAGTGACCAACAATCTGGACACCTGAACTTAATCCACGCAAGAAAAGTAAATGGACTGCTGGGCTCACATACCTAGTAACAGCTCTAACTCCAGTCAAAGTAGCTCACATGACTAGCCTATTTGGGCATATCAAAACAAAACAAGAAGCTAGGACACAGTAAGCAAACATAAAATAAATATAATAACTTATTGATGGCTCAGAGAAAACAGTCAATATCAAATCAAATAAAGAGGCAGACCATGATGGCGTCAGCAAGTGACCAAAACAAAGAACCTAGAAACCTCCCAGAGGAAGATAAATTCTTGGAATTATTAATATACAGAGCTCTTCAAGAGATTAGGAAGGAGATCAGGCAAAATGCAGACCAAGCCAAGGAACACTCAGACAAAGCAACAGAGGAATTTAAGAAGATTATACAAAAGCATAATGACAAATATAACAGGCTGCAAGAATCCATACAGAGATAGCAAGCAGAAATCCAAAGGATTAACAAAATTTCACAGAATTAGACAACAGAAAGTCATAGGAGCAGAACTGAGGTAATGGAAGTCAGAGTTAGTGAGATTGAACAGAAAGTAGTTGGCACCAACTTTTTTGAGGAAAAATCAGATAAAAGAATTAAAAAAAAAATGAAGAAACCCTAAGAATTATGTGGGACTCTATCAAGAGGAATAACCTATGAGTGATTAGAGAACCAGAACAGTGGATAATAACAGAAAATACAGAGAGAATTGTTGAAGATTTGTTGGCAGAAAACTTCCCTGATACTGTGAAAGACGAGAAGATATCTATCCAAGAATCTCAGCAAAACCCCACACAGGGTAGATCCCAAAAGAAAGTCACCAAGACATATTATAATCAAACTCACCAAAGCCAAAGATAAAGACAGAATTTTAGCAGTAGCTCAGGATAAATGAAAAGTCATCTGCAAAGGAGAGTCAATAAGACTAAGCTCTGACTGCTCAGCAGAAACCATGTAGGCAAGAAGGCAATGGGATGACATATATAAAGCCTTGAAGGAAAAAAATTGCCAGCCAAGAATCATATATCCAGCAAAACTGTCTCTCAAGTACGATGGCAAAATTAGGATATTTCCAGATAAACAGAAGGGAATTTGTAAAAAACCAAACCAAAATTTAAAAAAATACTAAAGGGAGTCCTCTGGTTAGAAAATCAGTAACATCAGATGACAACCCAAGACTAGAACACAGGATATAATAACCAGATAACAACCCAGGTATGGAAGTCACAAAAATAAGTAAAAGCTAAAACATTGAAAATAGGGAAACAGAGATGTCAATATGTAAAAGATGAAAACATTAAAACAAAAAAGGGGGACTAAATAATGTAGTCATAGAATTTTCATATGGAGAGAAAGTCAAGCCGATATCAAGAAATAAAAGATTGGTTTAAATTTAGAAAAATAGAGGTAAATATTAAGGTAACCACAAAGGAAGTTAACAGTCCATACCAAAATAAAAAAGAAGAACAAAAAGACTCGGCAAATACAAAATCAACAACAATGAAAAAGACAAAATATATAAAGAGAAACAACTCAGCACAGAAAATCAAGTGGTGGAACAAAGAAACTGTCAACAACACACGCACGCACAAAGACCTCAAAATGATAGCACTAAACTCATACCTATCAATAATCGCACTGAATGTAAATGAACTAAATGCACCAATAAAAAAACAGAATGGAAGAATGGATTTAAAAAAGCATGATCTGTCTATATGCTGCCTACAAGAGACACACTTTAGACTCAAAGACACAAACTAAAGCTCAAAGGATGGAAAAAAATGTCAAGCAAATAGCAATCAAAAAAGAGCAGGAGTGGCAATATTAATCTCTGACAAAATAGACTTTAAAGCAAAATCCACCACAAAGGATGAGGAAGGACACTATATAGTGATTAAAGGGTCAATACACCAGAAAGTCATAGCCATAATAAATACTTAACCACCCAACAACAGGGCTTCAGAATACATAAACTCTAACAGCCTTGAAAAGAGAAACAGACAACTAACTACACAAAAATAGTAGGAGACTTCAACACACCATTTTTGGTGAAGGATGTGACATCCAGAAAGAAGCTTGATAAAGACACAAGATCTAAATGCCAGAATCAACCAACTTGATCTTATAGACATATACAGAACACTCCACCCAACAGCAGCCAAGTATACTTTCTTTTCCAATGCACATAGAACATTCTCCAGAATAGACCACATATTAGGCCACAAAGCAGGCCTTAACAGAATTCAAAACACTGAAATATTAAAAGGCGTCTTTTCTGACCATCCCCAACCATAAAGCCATAAAAATAGAAATCAATAACAGAAAAAGCAAGGAAAAAAAAAAATCAAATACATGGAAACTAAACAACACCTTGTTCAAAAATTACTGGGTTATAGAAGAAATCAAGGATGAAATGAAGAAACTCACAGAAACAAATGAAAATGAAAACATCCTACCAGAACCTCTGGGACACAGCAAAAGCAGTGCTTAGAGGTCAATTTATAGCACTAAATGCACACACCCCAAAAGAAGAAAGGGCAAAAATCAGAACATTAACCCTACAACTCAAGCAAATAGAGAGCAGTAAAAGAAGCCTGCAGGCACCAGAAGAAAGGAAATATTAAAAATTAGACCAGAAATAAATGAAATAGAGACTAGAAAAACAATTGAGTTAATAAGACCAAAAAATGGTTCTTTGAAAAGATCAACAAAATTGATAAACTATTGGCCAAACTGACAAAAGAAAAATAAGAGTGGAAGCAAATAACCCAAATAAGAAATGAGATGGGTGTTATCACAACAGACTCAACTGAAATTAAAGGAATTATAAGAGAATACTATGAAAAATTGTACTCCAACAAATTTGAAAACCTAGAGGAAATGGACACATTTCTAGAAACACACTACCTACCTAAACTAACACAAACAGAGGTAGAAAAAAAAATAAACCTATAACAAAAGTAAGAAGAGGTAATTAAAAAACTCCCAACAACAACAACAACAAAAAAGCCCTGGCCCTGACGGCTTCACTGGAGAATTCTACCAAACTTTCAGAGAAGAGTTAACACCACTACTACTAAAGGTATTTCAGAGCACAGAAGAGGATGGAATACTCCTGAACTCATTCTATAAAGCCAGCATAACCCTGATATCAAAACCAGGTAAAGACACCACAAAAAAAGAAAATTACAGACAAATATCCCTCATGAACGTAGATACAAAAATCCTCAACAAAATTCAAGCCAATAGAATTCAACAACATATCAAAAAAAAAAAATTCACCATGACCAAGTGGGATTTGTACCAGGTATGCAGAGATGGTTCAATATCAGAAAAACAGTAAATGTTATCCATCACATAAATAAAACAAAAAAAAACCACATGATCTTATCAATTGACGAGAAAAGGCATTTGACAAAGTCCAACACACATTCATGATAAAAACTTTCAGCAAAATAGAAATAGAAGGAAAATTCCTCAACAGAATAAAGGCCATTTATACAAAGCCAACAGCCAACATCATCCTAAATGGGGAGAGTCTGAAAGCATTCCCCTTGAGAATGGGGATCAGACAAGGATACCCTTTATCACCACTCTTATTCAACATTGTGCTGGAGGTCCTAGCTGGAGCAATAAGGCAAGAAAAAGAAATAAAGGACATCCAAATTGGTAAGGAAGAAGTAAAAGTATTCCTATTTGCAGACGATGTGATCTTATACACAAAAAACCCCCAAGAATCCACAAGAAAACTACTGGAACTAATAGAAGATTTCAGCAAAGTATCAGGATGCAAAATAGACATACAAAAATCAGTTGGATTCCTTTACACCAACAAAGAGAACATTGAAGAGGAAATCACCAAATCAATACCATTTACAATAGCCCCCAAGAAGATAAAATACACAGGAATAAATCTAACCAAAGATGTAAAAGACCTATAAACAAAACTATAAGACACTACTGCAAGAAACCAAAAGAGACCTTACATAAGTGGAAAAACATACCTTACTCATGGAGAGGAAGACTCAACATTGTGAAAATGTCAATTATACCCAAAGTGATCTACAGGTACAATGCTATCCCAATCCAAATTCCAACAACATTTTTTAATGAGATGGAGAAACAAATCCCAACTTCAGATGGAAATGGAAGAGGCCCTGGATAAGTAAAGCATTACTGAAGAAGAAGAACAAAGTGAGAGGCCTCACACTACCTGATTTTAGAGCCTATTATACCACTGCAGTAGTCAAAACAGCCTGGTACTGGTACAACAACAGTCACAGACCAATGGAACAGAATTGAGAATCCAGACATAAATTCATGCACCTATGAGCAGATAATATTTGACAAAGGCCCAAAGTCCATTAAATGGGGAAAACACAGTCTGTATAACAAATGGTGCTGGCATAACTGGATATCCATCTGTGAAAAAAATGAAACAAGATCCATACCTCACACCACGTACAAAAACTAAAAATGGATCAAAGACCTAAATATAAAATCTAAAATGATAAAGATCATGCAAGAAAAAATAGGGACCTGTCGGAGACCTAATACATGGCATAAACAAAACATAACTAACAATGCACAAATGCCAGGAGAGAAACTAGATAACTGGGAGCTTCTAAAAATCAAACATTTATGCTCATCAAAAGACTTCACCAAAAGACTAAAAAGACAACCTACAGACCGGGAAAAAAATTTTGGCTATGACATATCTGATCGAGGCCTAATCTTTAAAATCTACATGATACTGCAAAACCTCAACAACAAAAAGACAAATAACCCACTTAAAAAATGGGCAAAGGATATGAACAGGCACTTCACCAAAGAAGACATTCAGGCAGCTAACAGATGAATGAGAAAATGCTCACAATCATTAGCTATTAGAGAAACACAAATCGAAACTACAATAAGACACCACCTCACCCCAACAAGGTTAGCATTAATCCAAAAAACACAAAATAATAAATGTTGGTGAGGTTGTGGAGGCAAGAACAGTTACACACTGCTGGTGGAAATATAAAATGATACAACCACTTTGGAAATAGATTTGGTGCTTCCTTAAAAAGTTAGAAATAGAAGTACTGTACTATCTACCCATCCCACTCCTTGGAATATATCCTAGAGAAATAAGAGCTGTCACACGAATAGATACATGCACACCCCTGTTCATTGCAGCACTGTTCACAATAGCAGAAAGATGGAAACAACTTAGGTGCCCATCAACAGACAAATGGATTAACAAATTATGGTATATACATACAATGGAATAATATGTAACAATAAAGAACAATGATGAATCTGCGAAACATCTCACAACATGGATGAATCTGGAAGGTATTATGCTGAGTGAAATTAAAAAAGTCAGCTGCAAAAGGACAAACACTGTATGAGACCACTATTGTAAGAACTCAAGAAAAGGTTTAAACACAAGAAAATATTCTTTGATGGTCATGAGGGTGGGGAGAGATGGAGAGGGGAATTCAGTAACTAGGTAGTAGACAAGAATTATCTTAGGTGAAGGGCAGGACAACACACTGGGGAAGTCAGGACAACTGGACTAAACCAAAAGCTAAGAAGTTTCCTGAATACAACCAAACACTTTGAGGGACAGAGTAGCAGGGGCGGGGGTCTGGGAAGCATGGTTTTGGGGGACATCTAGGTCAATTGGCATAACAAAGTTTATTAAGAAAATGTTCTGCATCCCACTTTGGTGAGTGGCATCTGGTGTCTTAAAACTTGCGAGCAGCCATCTAAGATGCATCTATTGGTCCCAACCCTCCTGGAGCAAAGGAGAGTGAAGAACACCAAAGACACAAGGAAAATATTAGCCCAAGAGACAAAAGGGCCACGTAAACCAGAGACGCCATCAGCCTGCGACCAGAAGAACTAGATGGTGCCCAGATACCACCAATGACCGCCCTGACAGGGAACACAACAGAGAATCCCTGGCAAGGCAGGAGAAAGTGTGATGCAGAACTCAAATTCACATAAAAAGGCCAGACTTTATGGTCTGACTGAAACTAGAGGAACCCCTGAAAGACATGGCCCCCAGATTCTCTGTTAATCCAGAGCTAAAACCATTCCCGAAGCCAACATTTCAGACAAAGATTAGACTGAACTACAAAACATAAAATAATACTCGTGAAGTGTGTGCTTCTTAGTTCAAGCAGACACACAAGACTAAATGGGCAGCTCCTGTTGGGAGGCAGGATGAGAGGGCAGAAAGGAACAGGAGCTGATTGAATGGATGCAGGAAACCCAGGGTGGCAGTGGGGCGGTGTGCTATCACATTGTGGGGATTGCAACTAGGGTTACATAGCAGTGTGTTTATGGGTTTTTGTATGATGAATTAACTTGAGCTGTAAATTTTCACTAAAGCACAGTAAATTAAAAAAATCATTCATTTAGTCTAATAATAGTTTGCTATTGTATCATTTCCCTTAATTCCCTGAGGTCTCTGGTTTACCTATTGTGAACATGGAGCTTAGTAAGGGCATTCCCCATCCAAAACTCCACAGTGGTATCAAGTCACTTCTGACTCAGGGTCACCTCATATGTGTCAAAGTAGAACTGTGCTCATACGGTTTTCAATGGCTGATTTTCCAAAAGTAGATCACCAGGTCTTTCTTCCAAGGTGCCCCTGGCATGGACTCCTCCAACCTCCAGTTAGTAGCCGAGCATGTAGACCATTTGCACCACCCAGGGCCTCTGTGGTGGGCAGTAGGAAGGGTCAATGTGGGAGAAATGGCCCCTCTCTGCTAAGGCAGGAGGCATTCTGGTAGGAGATGGGGAATTAGCAAAATGGCCTTTCAAGGTGTCAATGTAGAGACCTACAGCCCAGTCTATATACACCCACAATTACCTGGGTAATCCAGTTAGGCCAAGAAGGGAGATAGAAGTAAACTGTACTGAGTGTTCACTATGTGCCCAGAGTGTGACACATGTGATGTCATGTCATTCTCACTGCAGAATTCTCTCTGAAGTGGCTATCAGATGAACAAACTGAATGTTATGGATTGAATTGTGTCCTCCGAAAAGACAAGTTGAAGCTTAAACAGGAGAATCTGTAAAGGTAGCTGTTGTGGATTGAATTTTGTCCCTAAAAAATATGTGTTGTAAATCCTAACCCCTATACTTGTGGTTGGAGCCCTGGTGGCTCAGTGGTTAAACGTTTGGCTGCTAACCAAAAGGTGGGCAGTTCAAATCCACCAGCTGCTCCTTGGAAACCCTATGGGACAACTCTGCTCTGTCGTAAAGGGTGGCTATGAATCAGAATAGACTTGATGGCAGTGGGTTTGGCTTTTTGTATACTTGTGGTTATAATCCCATTTTGGAATGGGTTTTCTTTGTAATGTTAACGAGAGTATCAGTGTAGGGTGTGTCTTGAGTCAGTCTTATTTGAGATATAAAAGGAGCAGATTAAGCAAGAAAGTAGAGGTGGGGGAAGATAGATGCCACACCACATGAAGATCGCCAAGGAACCAAGAAAAAAACATTTCCCCAGAGCTGACATAGAAAGACTTCCCCTAGAGCAGGTGCCCTGAATTCGGGCTTCTAACCATCTAAACTGTGAGAAAATAAATTTCCGTTAAAGCCATTTACTAGTAGTATTCCTGTTATAGCAGCACTAGATAACCAAGACAGCGACCTGTTTGAAAATAGAGTTTTTGAAGATGTTATCAGTTAAGTTACCAGGAGGTCAACAAAGTAGGATGGCTCCTAATCCAATATGACCAGTGTCCTTATAAAAGTGGAGAGACACAGACAGAGGAAGGACAGCCATCTGAAGATGCATCTGTAAGCCAAGGAACTCATAGGGCTACCAGAAACTAGGAGAAAGAAGGAAGAATCTTACCCTGGAGACTTTGGAGGGAGCATGGCTCAGCCAATACATTGATTTGGACTCCTAGCCCCCAGAGCTGGGAGACAATAAATATCTGTTCTTGTAATCCACCAAGTTTGTGGTATTTCATCACAGCTGCCATAGGAGACTAAAACACCGAGAGTCAGATTATGTAACTAGGTTAAGTCACCCAGGCAGGAAGGTTCGAGGTGGTATTGGAACCTGTGTCTGTCTATGAATCCTTCAGTCTTGCCAATGCACTACATGACTTCAAGGCTTCCTGTCCTAAATTATGGAGGTGTTTCCTCACTTCTCAGGTTCCGTGCAGCTTAGAGCTGCAGCAAGAGTCATCTCACAAAAAGCTTGGCTTGACTAATTTCACACCTTCTCTCAAGAATCTAGCTCTCAGGCTCAGCATGGTCCTCCTACTCATCTCTGCAGTTCTCCAGACTTCTGACTGAGCCTGTGACAGAACCAGGCTCTCTCTTCCTAGCCCCTGGGAACAGATGTCTGGCAACAGAAATGATTTGAACCCCAGGAACAAAGACAATTGATCTCTGCCTCTGGAGGGAGGGTCAAGGATGTTTTGAAGGACCAGCAGTGGCTCCTTCCAATGCTTGAAAAATAGGAAGAGGCAGCACAGCTGGTGGTACCATCCTGGGCCTCAGCCAGGTGCCCATGTGACCTGGGACCAGCCACTTCTCTGTACTGTCTACCCCCCAGAAGTCTCAGGAGATACAGAGGACGTTTGCATGCTGATAAGAATAACCCAGTAGAGAGGGAGGCATTGATGATATAGCGAAGAGGGGGAAAATCTTGGAGAAAATCTGAGGCATGGGATGTAGTACGTAATTAGAGGTTTGGCCTTTGACTGAGGAAAGGACCCTTCGTCCTTTGTAGCAGGAAGGAAGGGAGAGAAAGTCTATAGATACATGTAGGTTGATAGATCTGGGAAAGGGAAGATGGAAGAGTTGCTGTCACTTTTGAAGGAAATATGAGGCGATGTGATCAGTGGAGGATGAGGCAGAAAGGAAAAGAATGGAAGTAGAAGGTTCGAGGAGAGACTAGAAGGTATAGGGAAGTTTTTCTGGAGAGTGGGAAATAACCACATCAGGGAAGCTTGGCTGAATACCCATTTGAGAGTGGTGACTATGATCTTAAAGTGAGACCAGTCAGCATGGTTCAGCTACTTATGTGCAAGCATCAAAGAGGCAGATGGCTGGGATTAATTAGTCAGATAATTGTAATGAAAGAAGAATGGGGCAAGGAAGACAAGGTGTTTAGAAGGGTATACGGATACAGCATGAATTCTGAGATGGATAAAGAGAGACGTGAGTTCATGATTGAGAGTGAGAACATGGAAGAGGGTCAATAGATTGAAGAAGAACTGATGGAGCTGAAGGATTGTTGGGGTGGGAGTACCAAAGTAGGTTAGCAGCAAAGATGGGAGGCGGCAGCTGGACAGTAGGAAGCTTCAAGTGGAGATTTCTAAGGTGATGCAGTTCTTGATGACAAGAAGGTCAAGGATGTGACCTGGGGGTGGGTGTCCAAGGCGCAGTGGAGGAGCACATCTTATTGGGGATAAGGAGTTTGAAGAACTGAGAGGCCAAGGTATTGGCTAGTTCATCCTTGTCATTCCTGAAGTTGCTAAGAGTGATAACAGGAATAATAATAGAAGAAAAAACAAGGATAATGAACTAACTGCTAAAGTCTTTGGTAATGAGGAAGCAGATGAAAGCAACAAAGAGATGGTAATGCCTCTTGGAAGGAGGAGGGAAGAGAAATGCAAGCTGTAAGAGGGAACAAGAATTCTCCACTTCCAGGCTCAGGGGCATATGAGCTGGGTGGTGAGAGGGACAGCCTCCTTCGTGGCCTCCTTATAAGAAGACTGCGGAGGAACTGGGGCCAGGTTTGAGTTAGGGAAAGAGAGGGAAGAGGTCATTTAAAGCGAAGGTTTTGGATAGCGAGGAAAGGATTGCGGCTTCCCAATGACCATAAAAAAACCCACTGCCATTGAGTCGATTCTGACTCATAGCGACCCTCTAGGACAGAGTAGAACTGCCCCATAGAGTTTCCAAGGAGCACCTGGAGGATTCAAACTGCTGACCTCTTGGTTAAGAGCCGTAGCACGTAACCACTATACCACCAGGGTTTCCCCCAACGACCATACATAGTACCAAAAGGTTTGAGGAGGTGAAAGAGGTGGGTTGGCAGTTTGAGGTCACCCAGAGATGCCTCAGGAAAAAAGGTTTGGCAAAATATCAGCCTTTGAAACCCCTATGAGGCACAGTACTACTCTGGCACACATGGGTTCCCTACGTGTCGAAATCGACTCCAGGTCAACTGGTATTGGACCAACTGTGCAGAAAGAACTGCCTGGGCTCCCTTTCCCAGAAGAGACTCTGGGCATGCTAAGCACTTGAAGCTTTAGGGACTGCCTGAGGAATCCGAGTTTCTGAGCTCTGCTGCCCACTTCAAGCACTCTGAATCTCTTGAGGGCCTATTTTCTCTTTCTTGAATCCAGTACAGATTCTGTGTGTTCTTCTCTGCCTTGATTGTCCTCCAGAAGTCTCTTTGACCTGTTTGATTTAGGTTCCTAACGCAGTCCTTACTGCTCCTGAACAGCTGTTTGCCATTCAAAAACTTAGACGGCAAATGAGGGCAGACACGTGGAACCCCCACAGTGAAGAGTCTTCAATAAGAGGATAGGCCCCATGGTTCTGCGGGACACCGTAAAGTCAAATTTCTCCCCACACACCATTTTTTTTCCTATTTTTTAAAATTTATTTATTTGTTGTGCTTTAAGTGAAAATTTACAAATCAAGTCAGCCTCATACAAAAAGTTATACACATCTTGCTGTGTACCCCTACCTACTCTCCTCCTAATGAGACTGCACACTCCTCGTCTCCACCTTGTATTCCCCATGTCCATTCAACCAGCTCCTGTCCCACTCTTCCTTCTCATCTCGCCGCCAGTCAGGAGTTGCCCACATAGTCTCATGTGTCTACTTGAGCCAAGATGCTCACTCCTCACCTGTATCATTATCTATCTTATATCCAGTCCAATCCCTATCTGGAGAGTTGGCTTTGGGAACATTTCCAATCTTGGGCTAACAAAGGGTCTGGGGACTGTGACCATGACCTACAGGGTCCCCCTAGTTTCAGTCAGACCATTAAGCCCGGTCTTTTAATGAGAATTTGAGATCTGCATCCCACTGTTCTCCTGCTTCATCAGGGATTCTCTGTTGTGTTTCCTGTCAGGGCAGTGATTGGTGGTAGCCAGGCATCATCTAGTTCTTCCGGTCTCAGGTTGACAGAGTCTCTGGTTTATGTGGCCCTTTCTGTTTCTTGGGGTCCTCTTTACCCTATGTCTTTGGTGTTCTTCATTCTCCTTTGCTCCTGGTGGGCTGAGACCAATTAATGCATCTTAGACGGCCGCTTGCTAGCGTTTAAGACACTAGACGCCTCTCACCAAAGTGGGATGCAAAATGTTTTCTTAATACATTTTGTTATGCCAGTTGACCTGAAACCATGGTCCCCAAACCCCTGTCCCTGCTACTCTGGCCTTCAAAGCATTCGGTTGAATTGAGGAAACTTCTTAGCTTTTGGTTTAGTCCAGTTGTGCTGACCTCTCCTGTATTGTGTGTTGTCTTCCCCGTCACCTAAAATAGTTCTAGTGTACTATCTAATTAATGAATACCACTCTCCTCCCCCCCCCCCCGCCCCGCCACAACCATTAAAGAATATTTTCTTCTGTGTTTAAACTTTTTCTAGAGTTCTTATAATACTGGTCTCATACAATATTTGTCCTTTTGCAACTACTTTCACTCAGCATAATGCCCCTCCATGGTATGAGATGTTTCACAGATTCATAGTTGTTCTTAATTGTTGCGTAGTATTCCATTATGCGAATATACCATAATTTACTTATCCATTCCTCTGTTGATGGGCACCTTGTTTGCTTCCATCTATTTGCTATTGTAAACAGCGCTGCGCAGTGAACATGGGTATGCATATATCTGTTTGTGTGAAGGCTCTTATTTCTTTAGGATATATTCCAAGTAATAGGATTGCTGGATCATATGGTAGTTCTATTTCTAGCTTTTTAAGGAAGTGTCAAATCAATTTCCAAAGTAGTTGTACCATTTTACATTCCCACCAGTGGTGTGTAAGTTTTCCAGTCTCTCCACAACCTCTGCAATATTTATTATTTTGTGTTTTTTGGATTAATGCCAGCATTGTTGAGGTGAGATGGTATCTCATTGTAGTTTTGATTTGCATTTCTCTAATGGCTAATGATTGTGAGCATTTCCTCATGTATCTGTTAGCTGCCTGAGTGTCTTCTTTGGTGAAGTGCCTGTTCATATCCTTTGCCCATTTTTTTAGTTGGGTTGTCTTTTTGTTGTTGAGTTTTTGCAGTATCATATAGATTTTAGAGATCAGACGCTGATTGGAAATGTCATAGCTAAATACTTTTTCCCAGTCTGTAGGTAATCTTTTTACTCTTTTGCTGAAGTCTTTGGATGAGCATAAGTGTTTGATTTTTAGCAGCCCAGTTATCTAGTTTCTCTTCTGCATTGTTAGTAATGTTTTGTATACTGTTTATGCCGTGTATTAGGGCTCCTAGCATTGTCCCTATTTTTTCTTCCATGATCTTTATCATTTTAGATTTTATATTTAGGTCTTTGATCCATTTTGAGTTAGTTTTTGTACATAGTATGAGGTATGGGTCTTGTTTCATTTTTTTGCTGATGGATATCCAGTTATGCCAGCACCCTTTGTTAAAGAGACTGTCTTTTACCCATTTAACTGACTTTGGACCTTTGTCAAATATCAGCTGCTTGTATGTGGATGGATTTATGTCTGAATTCTCAGTTCTGTCCCATTGATCTGTGTATCTGTTGTTATATCAGTACCAGGCTGTTTTGACTATTGTGGCGGTATAACAGGTTCTAAAATCAGGTAGTATGAGGCCTCCCACTTAGTTCTTCTTTTTCAGTAATGCTTTACTTATCCGGAGCCTCTTTCCCTTCCATATGAAGTTGGTGATTTGTTTCTCCATTTCATTAAAAAACGTCACTGGTATTTGGATTGGGATTGCATTGTATCTATAGATTGCTTTGGGTAAAATAGACATATTTACAGTGTTGGGTCTTCCTATGGTTTCTTGCAGTAGCATCTTGTAGTTTTGTTTATATAGGTCTTTTACGTCTCTGGTTAGATTTATTCCTAAGTTATTTTATCTTTTGGGGGGCTATTGTAAATGGTTTTGGTGATTTCCTCTTCTAAGTTCTCTTTGGTGTAGAGGAATCCGACTGATTTTTGTATGTTCATCTTATATCCTGATACTCTGCTAAACTCTTCTATTAGTTTCAGTAGTTTTCTTGAGGATTCTTTAGGTTCTTCTGTTTATAGGATCACATCATCTGCAAATAGAGACACTTTTCTTTCTTCTTTGCCAACTTGGGTGCCCTTTATTTCTTTATCTAACCTAACTGCTCTGGCTAGGACCTCCAGTTCAATGTTGAATAAGCGTGGTGATAAAGGGCATCCTTGTCTCGTTCGTGTTCTTAAGGGGAATGCTTTCAGACTCCATTTAGGATGATGTTGGCTGTTGGCTTTGTATAAATGCCCTTTATTATGTTGAGGAATTTTCCTTCTATTCCTATTTTGCTGAGAGTTTTTATCATGAATGTGTGTTGGACTTGGTCAAATGCCTTTTCTGCATCAATTGATAAGATCATATGGTTCTTGTCTTTTGTTTTATTTATGTGGCGGATTACCATCTCTGCATACATGGTATGAATCCCACTTGGTCGTGGTGAATTATTCTTTTGATATGTTGTTGAATTCTATTGGCTAGAATTTTGTTGAAGATTTTTGAATCTAAGTTCGTGAGGGATATTAGTCTGTACTTTTCTTTTTTGTAGTGTCTTTACCTGGTTTTGGTATCAGGGTTATGCTGGCTTCACAGAATGACTTTGGAGTATTCCATCATTTTCTATGTTTGGAAATACCTTTAGTAGTAGTGGTGTTAACTCTTCTCTGAAAGTTTGGTAGAATCTATTTTTTAATTGTCGTAAATGTATAGGTAACAAAACATTTTCCATTTCTACAATCCTTTTTTTTTAAGTTGTAGTAAGTATATAGATAATAGAATGTTTGCCATTTCTACAATCTTCACATGTATAGTTCAGTGACATCAACATTATGGGTTGAATTGTGTCCCTACCCCCCCCCCCCAAAATGTGTGTTAACTTGGCTGGACCATCATTCCCAGTATTGTGTGATTGTCCACCATTTTTTCACCTGATGTGATTTTCCTATGTGTTGTAAATCCTATCTCTGTAATGTTAATGAGGCGGGATTAACGGCAGTTATGTTAGTGAGGCAGGACTCTATCTATAAGATTAGGTTGTGTTTTAAGTCAATCTTTTTTGAGATATAAAAGAGGGAAGCGAGCAGAGAGACAGGGTACCTCATACCACCAGGAAACAAGACCCAGGAGAATAGTGCGTCCTTTGGACCCAGGGTCCCTGCGCTGAGAAACTCCTTGACCAAGGAAGATTGATGACAAGGGGCTGACAGAGAGAGAAAGCCTTCCCCTGGAGCTGGCACCCTGAATTCGAACTTCTGGCCTCATAGACTGTGAGAGAATAAATTTCTCTTTGTTAAAGCCATACACACATGGTATTTCTGTTATAGCAGCACTAGATAACTAAGATAATTAATTACGTTCATCACATTGTTCAACCATCACAATTAACAATTCTGAATTTTTCTACCACCCTTAACACAAGCTCAGTGTTCCCTCTCACACACCTATTTTTAGTGAAATGGACTACACTACAGAAAATAGTAAACACATGGTTATTGACTACCACACCAGGCCATAGTCAAAGGTACTGGGGGAAATACAAAGTTTAGGAAGGCTTGTCTAATGCCCTGTGTCAAAATTGCAGACTGAAGCGCAATTTGGACTTCAAGTATCCCTGGAAATTTTATAGTGACAAGCTAAATTTTGCCAAATTTGATCAGCAGCCACTAAAAATGACAATTCTGAAAGCTGTATCAAATTGAAAAAAGGCTTACGGCACTTTAAAATTGATAGGGTTTCCAGCTTTCTAGGGGGAATATGTTATGATACAATATTTATTGAAAACAACAGAAAACAAATTAGCATATGTACAAATGAGAACAGTATGTAAAGTTTATTGTCATATAAAAAGATAACACATTCTGCAATTCAATAAGAAGAAGACAATTAAAAATTGAACAAAATAATATCTTCGGAAACCATATAGCCAACAAGAATCTAATACCTATATATATAACTTCGACAGCTTAACAACAAAAAGACAAATAACTCAATCATAAAATGGGCAAAGCATTTGAATAGACATTTCACCAAAGAGGACATTCGAATGGCCACTGGACACATGAAAAATGCTCAGCCTCACTAGTCATCAGAGAGATGCAAATCAAAACCACAATGAGATACCATTTCACTCCCACTAGGATGTGGGGAAATTGGTACAGCCGTTGTGGGAAAACAGTGTGGCGGTTCCTCAAAAAATTAAAAATACCTACCATGTGTCCCAGTAATTCCACTCCTAGGCACATGCCCAAAAGACTTGAAAGTAGAAACTAAAAAAAAGAGACTTGCACATCAATGTTCATTGCAGCGCTATTCACGGTAGCCAAAAGATGGAAATAATCTACATGCCTCAACATGTATGAATGGGTCAACAGATGAATGGATAAACAAAATGTAGTACGTACATGCAATGGAATACTACTCAGGCAGTAGGAGAAATGAAGTATTGATACAGGCTACAGTATGGAAAGAGCTTGAAGACATTATGCAGAGTGAAATAAACCAATCACAAAAGGACAAATGTTATATGACCACACTTACATAAAAAGATAAGAAAAAACAAATGTATAGAGACCCATGTTTATTAATGGTTACCAGGAGCAGGAGGGAAGGGGGAAAAAGGGGTTAATGGTGATGGAAAAATCACATTGATTAAGGGTAGGGCTGCACAGCCGATTATTGTAACAGTTGTAAGCCTGTAAAAAGTTGAATATATAATGGACACATTTATAACAACGGCAAAAAAAAGAGTAGCTGATCATGTACAGCCAAACACCTCAAGAGATTTTTTTCCTTGGTTCGGAGGTTTAGTGTCATGGTTTCATGGGACATCCCAGTTAATTGGACTAACAATGTGTTTAGTGCTTCAGTTCTACCTCCTAGTTCATTGAGTAGTACCTGGGGTCTTAAAAGCTTGCAAGCAGCCACCCAATGCACAACAATTGGTCTCTATTCACCTTGAGAAACAGAGGAAGAAAAGTCAGGAATAGGAGGAGGATATGCAATGTGTGGCTAATTGCCTCCATGAACAACTGCCTCCTTTACTATGACACCAGAAGAACTGGATGGTGTCTGGCTACCATTACTGAACATTTTGGTTGGCGATTCCATAGAAGAATCCTGATCAAAAGGGGGGAAAATGCAAAACAGAATTTCAAATTCTCATGGACTCTAGAGTTTCTGGAGCCACAGAAGGTGGATGACCCCATGAAACTATTGCCCTGATATAATCTTTAAACCTTAAACCAAAAATATCCCCTGAAGTCTTCTTAAAACCAAACAATAATTTAACTCAATTAGTAAAAAAGGTCTGCCTTAAGCATTATGCTCTTTTAAGTATTATCCATGTGAGTTCAAATTGGCAACAACAACTCAAAATATTAGATAAGAACCTTAGGGAGCAATGAGTATATGTTAATAGGGGAGGAACAACTTAGAAAAGGAGGGTGAGAATTGTTACACACCTTGAAGAATATAATCAATGTCACTAAATTGTGCATGCAGAAGCTGTTGAATTGGTGTACGTTTTGTTGTGTATATTCTCAAGAAAAAATAAAAAAATCCATTTAAAAAATTGGGCAAAATATTTTAACAGTCCACATTACAAAGGAAGATACAATAAATATATGAAGAAATGCCTAAAATAATTAGTTGTCAGGGAAGTGCAAATGACATGCACAAGATACCATTCACACCCACCAGAATGGCTAAAATTAAAAAGATTGACAACAGCAAAAGTTGGCAAGGATGCAGAGTAACCAGAACTCTCATGTCTTGTTGGCAGAGTATTTTATAATGGTACAGCCTCTTTAATTTTATATTTTTTTACCTACCCTCTGACCAACAATTCCACCCCTAGATTTTTACTCATCAGAAATAAAATTTGCTCACACAAAGACTTGTATAAGAATGTTTCTGGCAGCTTTGTTCGTAATAGCCAAAGACTGAAAACAACTCACATATCTAACAAGAGGGGAATGAAAAAACAAAGTGTGGTACATCTGTACAAAGGAATACTACCCAGCAATAAAAACAAATGAATAACATGGAAGAATCATAAATATGTCATGCTAAGCAAAATCAGTCCAGACACAAAAGAGTATATACCATATGATTCCATTCATATAAAAATTAATAATAGGCAACATTAATCTATAGCAATAGAGGTCAAATTTTGCTTCTGGGAGTATGGGAATGAGTTGTTATTTTTAGGTGCTATTGAGTTGTCTCTGACTCATAACAACCTTATGTATAACAGAACAAAATGCTGCCCAGTCCTGGGCCATCCTCACAATAGTAGGTATGTTTGAGCCCATTGTTGCAGCCACTGTGTCAAACCATATCATTGAAGTTCTTTCTCTTTTTTGCTGACCCTCTACTTTTCCAAGCTGATAGGAATGGAGAGTAACTGCAAAGGGGCATAAGGAAATTGTTTGGGGTGATAGAATTATTTGATATCTTGATTGGGGTGTGACTTACACATGGATATACATTTCTCAAAACTCATCAAACACTTAAGGTTTGTGCATTTCACTGTCTGTAAATTTTAAGAACAACAACAAAACAACACCTTAAATAATTATTGAACTTTAATTAATAATATGCATGTTGAAGTGTTTGGAGGTCAAGTGCACTGACTTCTGGAATTCATTTTGAAATGCATAAAAAAGATGAATTGATGGATATGTGATAAATACAGCAAAATGCTAATCATAGAATCTAGGTAGTAAATATATGAGTGTTTAATGTACAATTTCTTCAAGTTTTCTGTATGTATGAAAAATTTCATAATGAAATAATGGCAGGAAGATAACATGGAAAACAAAGACATGTTATGGAATTAAGATTATGGTTATTTTTTAAAACCATCTAAAATTTATATTTATGTTCAATTAAAATACTTTAACATAATCCTTGTTTTACCAGAAGGGGAGGGAAGCTCATTATATCAATTTTGGGATATGTAGAAAAGTAGAAAATTTTTAATCTGTAATTCCGTGATCCACGGGAAATAATTTTAATATATTTCTTTTGCCCCTAACATCTGGAACATTTTCCCCATCAAATTTCTTCAAAAGTATAATTTTTAGATAATCTATTTTTCTTAGGCTGGATTCTCTAGAGAAGCAAAACCAGTGAAGGGTATAAATAAACACATATTAAAAAAAAAAAAAAATCCTGTTGCCGTCGGTCAATTCTGACTCATAGGGACCCTATAGGACAGAGTAGAACTGCCCCATAGGGTTTCCAAGTAGCAGCTGGTGGATTAGAACTGCTGACCTTTTGGTTAGTAGCTGAGCTCTTAATGACTGTGCCACCACGGAGTGATTTATATCAAGGAAATGGCTCATGTGATTGTAGAGGCTGGAAAGTCCCAAGTCTGTGGGTCAGGATGGAGGCTTCTCCTGACTCATGTACCTGCAGGGGCTGGCAAACCTAAGATCAGCAGGTAGACAATACATCTCTGGCTCACAGGCTGCGGAGGCCGACAAATCCCAAGATTGGCAGGTAAACTGTGAGCTCAAGCCCCAAGAACCAGAGGTCAGATGAACAGGAGCCAGCTGCAGGATCCAGGGTGGCCAAAAGCCAGCAAATTTTCCCAGAAAGTCCATCTAAATTGGACACGGGCCACATCCCCAAGGAAACTCCCTTTCAGCTGATTGGCTGCTCATAACAGATTTCATCATGGAGGTGATTACATTATATCAGATCTCATCATGGAGGTGATTTCATCAACACATAGCTGCCAAACTGCAACATAGCTGCCAAACCACTGAGAATCATGGCCCAGCCAAACTGACTCACAACCTTAATCATCACTGTATTCCATTGTATCTACGTACTATATATAAACTGTTTAATCACTCCATATTGTTAGATGTTGGCTTGTTTCCATGTTTTTCTATTGCAAAAAAAAGCTGGGGTGAACATTATTGTGCATACATCTTTGACCACACTCTGAGTATTTCCTTAGGATGGATTCCTTGAAGTTGGGCTACTGGGTCAAAGGTTAGGAACATTTTTAATGTTTAATACTAGTAAATTGTTTTTCAGAAAGGTTATACCAATTTACATACTTTAAGTAATGTATGAGTGTGTTTGGTCATCTCTGAGTATTTATTTCCTCATTACTATTATTTGCCAATTTGATAGAGGTAAGATTGTATCTTATTACCGTTTTAATTTATATACCTTTGCTTAGTATTGAAGTTCAACTTTTTTTTCAGATTCTAGTTAGAGATTCTTATTTCTTTGAATTGTCTGTTCACACATCCTTTTCCCCATTATTCTGGGGGGACTTTGCCATTTTTATATTAATTTGTTATAGCTTTTTATAAAATAAGCACATTAATCTTATGTTTAAAGTGTTTAGCACATGTATTTCTGGTTGTTTCTTGCCCCCTTCTTTTTTTTTTTTTAATTAATCTTTTATTTTGAGATAATTGTAGATTCGCATGTAGTCGTAACAAATAATACAGGGACAATCTTTGTTACCTTTTACCCAGTTTCCCCCAATGGTAAAATCTTGTAAAACGATGGGAGAGTATCCCAGCCAGAATACTGACATTGATACAGTGAAGATAAGAACATTTTCATCACAGCGAGGATTCCTCATGCTGCCTGTTTATAACCACACCTACTTCCCTCCCACCCTCAATCCCTCCTTAATCCCTGGCAACCACTAATCTGTTCTCCATTTCTATAATTTTGTCATTACAAGAGTGTTGCATGCAATCAAACAGCATATAACTTTTTGTTGTTTCACCCAGCATAATTCTCTGGAGATTCATCCAGGCTGTTGCATGTATCAATAGTTTATTCCTTTTTATTGCCGAATAGTGTTCCACGGCATGGAAGTTCCGCAGTTTGTTAAACCATTCACCCATTGAAGGACATCTAGGTTGTCTCCAGTTTTTGTCTATTATGAATAAAGTTGCTATAAATATTCACATCCAGGTTTCTAGGTAAACGTAATCTTTGTTTCTTTGGGAGAAATGCCCGGGAGTGCAATTTCTGGGTCATATGGTAGTGGCATGTTTAGGTTCCAGAGAATCTGCCAAACTGTTTTCCAGAGTAGCTGTAGCATTTTACATTCCTGCCAGTTGACTGTATTCATTTCCTAAGGCTTCTGTAACGAATGGCAACAAATTTTGACTCTCAAAAAAACAGAAATTTATTCTCTCACAGTTCTGGAGGCTAGAAGTCCAAAATCAAGGTGTCGGCAGGGTGGTGCTCCTCTGAACTTCAAGCGAAGAATCCTTCCTTGTCTCTTCCTAACTTCTGGTGGCTCCCAGCAATCCTTGGCATTCCTTGGCTTGTCGCTGCATCGCTCCAGTCTCTGCATCGGTCTTCACGTGTCTGTCTTCTCTGTATCCCTGTCTCTCTCTGAGTGTCCTCTCCTCTTCTTATATAGGGCCCACCCTCATCCAGGATGAACTCAATTTAATTAAATCTGCAAAGACCCTTTTTCCAAATAAGGTCACATTCATAGGTGGTGGCTGGGGGTGAGGTTAGGACTTGAACATACTTTTTTAGGGACACACTTCAGCCAACTATATGAACAATCAAATTTCTCCGCATCCTTGCCAGCATTTGGTATTATCACTTTTTTTTTTCCAGAAATTCTGATAGATGTATAGTGATAACTCATGGTATATTTAATTTCTGTTTCTCTTATGACTAATGGTGTTGAACATATTTTCATGTGTTTATTTGCCATCAGTATATCCTCTTTGGAGCCTTGTTTTTTCCTAGAGCCTTCAGAGAGAGTGTGGCTCTGCTGACACCTGGCTTTCAGACCTCCAGCCTTCAGAACTGAGAGAATAAATTTAAGTCACGTAGTTTGTTAAAGCAGCTGTAGGAAACTTAGACAGCCTCTTCACCAGCCAATGCAGAGAACTGTTCATTTAGTATTAAATCGCAATACAACTCAGGTATTGTAACTATGCCTCCTTCAAGATTTCACAAGAGCAATTTTTTCTAAAGAGCCTCTTTAAAATGGAAAATAACAAACTAAAACCAAATCCGTTGCCATCTAGTCAATTCTGACACACAGCAACCCTATAGGGCACAGTAGAACTGCCCCATAGTGTTTCTAAGGCTGAAATCTTTATGGCAGCAGGGTGCCACATCTTTCTCCTGCGGAGCAGGTGGTGGGTTTGAACTGCTGGCCTATTCTAAGTTCAAGATCAACTTTCAGAGTCTCTTCTGACACCTGTTTTGGCCTTTTCTTTCTTTCCTGTCTTTTTAATGATCTCTTGCTTTGTTCATTTATGATGTCCTTGATGTCATTCCACAACTTGGTCTCTGGTCATAAGTGTTCAGTGAGTTAACTCTATTCCTGAGATGGTCTCTACATTCAGGTGGGATATAATCAAGGTCATATTTTTGCTCTCACGGACTTGCTGTAATTTTCTTCAGCTTCTATGAACTTGCATAGGAGCAAATGATGATCTTTTCTGCAGTCTGCCCCTTGTCTTTTTCTGACTGATGATATTGAGCTTCTGTGGTCATCTTCCTTCCACAGATGTAGTCGATTTGATTCCTGTGTATTCCATCTGGTGAGGTCCACATGTATAGGTTTCTTTGCAACTATTTGCAATAAAGGTATTTGCAATAAAGAAGTTGTTGGTCTTGCAAAATTCTATCATGCGATTTCCAGCATTGTTTCTTTCACCAAGGCCATATTTCCAACTACAGATCCTTCTTCTTTGTTTCTAACTTTTCCATTCCAATCACCAGTAATTATCAATGCATCTTGATTGCGTGTTTAGTCAATTTCAGACTGCAGAAGTTTGTAAATCTCTTCAATCCTCATCTTTGTCTTTAGTGGTTGGCACGTAAATTTGAATAATAGTTGCATTAGTGATCTTCCTTGTAGGTGTATGGATATTATCCTATCACTGACAGCATTATACTTCAGGATAGAGCTTGAAATGTTCTTTTTGCAATGAACGTGACACCATTTCTCTTCAATTTGTCATTCCCAGCATAGATCATATGATTGTCTGATTCAAAATGGCCAATACCAGTCCATTTCAGCTCATTAATTTAGGTTAGCAGCCTAGCACTTAACAACTGGACCACCAGGGTTCCTTTAATAACTTACCAAACCAGCCAGACCCGTTGCTGTTGAGTCAATTCCGACTCACAGAGAACCTAGAGGACAGAGCAGAACTGCCCCATAGGGTTTCCAAGGAGTGCTTGGTGGATTCGAACTGGCGATCTTTTGGTTAGCAGCCGAAAGTTGAACCACTGTGCTGCCAGGCTCCTAATAACTTGCTAGGAACTCAGAAAAATGACATTACCTGGAGTGTCTTTGTGTGTGTAGTAAAAATATATATAAAAAACATTTGGCGATTCAACAAATTTTTACGTTTAATTCAGTGAAGTTTACATTCTTCATGTTATACGACCATTGTCACTACACTTTTCTGAATTATTTCACCCCCATTAACATAAACTCAGTGCTCCTTAAGCATAAACTCCCTCTTTCCCCTCCCTCTGACCCCTGTAACCACTAATAACGTATGGTTTCTAAATATTTGCCTATTTCATATATAATTGAGATCATGCAATGCTTGTCATTTTGTGACTGACTGGCTTTACTCAGCAGAATGTTTTCAAGGTTCACCCATGTTATGGCAGGTATCAGAACTTCATTTTTCTTTATGTCTGAGTAATACTGTATTGTATGTATGTACCACGTTTTGTTTTTCCATTCATCTGTTCCGCTTCCCCCACCGTGGTCCTTTTTTTTAAAAATTGTACTTTAGATGAAGGTTTATAGAGCAAATTAGTTTCTCATTAAACAATTAATACACACATTGTTTTGTGACATTGGTTGCTGTCTTAGTCATCTAGTGCTGCCATAACAGAAATAACACAATTGGATGGCTTTAACAAAGAGAAATTTGTTTCCTCACGGTGAAGTAGGCTAAAAGTCCAAATTCAAGGCATCAGCTCCAGGGCAAGGCTTTCTCTGTCGGCTCTGGAGGAAGGTCCTTATCCTCAATCTTCCCCTGGTCGAGGAGCTTCTTAGGCACAAGGACCCCAGGTCCAAAGGACGCACTCTGCTCCTGGTACGGCCTTCTTGGTGGTATGAAGTCTACAATTCTCTGCTTGCTTCCCTTTCCTTTCTTGAGAGATAAAAGGTGGTGCAGACCACACCCCAGGGAAACTGTCTTTACCTTGGATCAGGGAGGTGACCTGAGTAAGGGTGGTGTTACAATCCCACCCTAATTCTCTTAACATAAAATTACAATCACAAAATAGAGGACAACTACACATGGCCTAACCAAGTTGACACACAGATTTTTCGGGGGACATAATTCAATCCACGACAGTTGCCAATCCCACAACATATCAACACTCTCTCCTTCTCAACCTCGAGTTCCCCGTTACCAGCTTTCCTGTTCCTTCCTGCTTTCTTGTCCTCGCCCCTGGGCTGGTGTACCCATTTAGTGTCATTTTGTTTTAGGAGCCTGTCTAATCTTTGGCTGAAGTGTGAACCTCAGGAGGGACTTCAGTACTGAGTTAAAAGGGTGTCTAGGGACCATTTTTTTTTTTTTTAGGGACCATACACTTGGGCTTTCTCCAGTCTATGTCAGACCAGTAAGTCTGGTCTGTTTTTGTGAGTTCGAATTTTGTTCTACATCTGTATTCAGCTCTGTCTGGGACCCTCTATTGTGATCCCTGTCAGAGCAGTCGGTGGTAGTAGCCGGGCACCATCTAGTTGTGCTAGACTCAGTCTGGTGGAGGCTGTAGTAGTTGTGGTCCCTTAGTCCTTTGGACTAATCTTTCCCTCGTGTTATCTGTTCATGTGTTGATGGATATTTCAGTTGTCTCCACCTTTTGGTTATTGGGAAAAGTTCTGCAATGAACATTGGTGTGTGGGTTTCTCCTTGCATTCCTGCTTCAATTCTTTTGGATATATACCTTGGATTGGGAGCTGAGGTGTCTTGACTGCTCAGAGAATCTGTCTGCAGTGACCCCTGAACCCTGTGTACAGTATACTCTGGTCTAGGCCGACTGGTTTCATATTAGCTGATTCTGGAGGCCTTTATCTGGAGAAAAGCAGAAGCCAGGTATTTTTCTTTTGTGCTAGAATGAGCATCTACCTGGGAAGGACTGCAACTAGAAGGATGATTGCCTTCCACCACCTAATGACGCATCAGGCTGGGATGCTGATCTACCAACTCAAACAAACAAACATTCAACAACATCAAAATACATCATTCCATGTCCTTCATGTAGATAATAGCAGGAGAGCATCATGAAGTAAACACAAATTAAAAGTAGACATTTTATACCTTTAAAAAATATAGCAACCCTTATCCAGAATGTAAAGAACCTAAAAGAAAGAGATTTAGTGTTCTAAAAATTCATCTGAAAGTTGATGCCACAAATGTGTAATACAAATACAGCCATCCCAGATACCCAGTACTTCAAGATGACATTTTTCGGGAATCCAGATATTCAAGAGATTCAGGTCCTCTGAATTTTGACTAAAGGGTGAGAAAGTAAATGGCCTTGCCATGCTGAAGACGACAGTGCATTAAAGCACTCAAAAATCAATACACAGCACGACTAGTGTTCACGCTAGCTCACAGTGGAGGCGACATCCTGAAGCAGCCATGGACAAAGAGGAGGTGGAATTTTGCTTGGGCTGTATATTGCCATCTGTTTTAGCTGTCTACTGCTGCTGTAACAGAAATACCACAAGTGGATGGCTTTAACAAACAGAAATTTATTTCCTCACAGTTTGGGAGGCTAGAAACTCAAATTCAGGGCACCGGCTCTAGGGGAAGTCTTTCTTTCTGCTGGTTTTGGGGGAAGGTTCTTGTCTGTTTTCAGTTTCTGTTTCTTGGCCATCGTCATCTGTCATGGCCTCTCCTCCCTCGTCTCTGCTTGCTTAATCTGCTTTTATATCTCAAAAGAGATTGATTTAAGACACACCCTACACTAATACTGCCTCATTAACCCATTCCCAAATGGGATTATAATCACAGGTATACCCAAAAGAAAACCCAAACCCTTTGCCATCAAGCCAATTTCAACTCATAGCGACTATATAGGACAGAGTAGAACTGCCTCATAGGGTTTCCGAGAAGCAGCTGGTGGATTCAAACTGCTCACCTTTTGGTTAGCAGCCGTGGCTCTTAACCAGTGAGCCACCAGGACTCCAATCACAGGTATATGGGTTAGGATTACAACACATATTTGGGGGGGACACGATTCAATCCATAACACCATCCTTCTATGGGCATGATCTGGTACAGCCGTGTATGACATACTTTTAGTGGGATTTAAGCCTTGAAGTACAGGCATTCCCCAGGCTACAAATGTCTGACTTAAGGGCACAAGTTGTACTTAAGAACAGACTACCCTAAAAAAAACCCTAAGGCCTATTATATTAAAAATTGGAGTTAAATACACTGGCTCTCAATAATGAACACACGCACTACTTTGTGACGCTCATGAAAACATTACAAGTGTTTCTTAAGTGTTTTATGTGCATAGAAAGGTAAAACATATACTACATCCTAAGACAAACATTTGACTGATGCTGAAAAAGAACTGTATGTACCTGTTCCAACTTACCTACAAATTTGACTTAAAGACAGACTTAGGAACAGATCGCATTAGTAACCCAGGGATTGCCTATAATGCCATTTGAGACCAGGATTAATGGAAGTTTCTTCTGTGATCTGTTGCTACTTTAAATGCAATAAAATGAAATCCTTCTGAGGCTTAACAGATAACTATTAAAAGAACGAATGGGCCCAAAAACCTTATTAACTGAATACTGAGGATGAAGTCTCTCATACCACTTCATATTAATTTGAAGTAAAGTTAAAATTGTTGTTTTGTTTTGTTTTAAATAAGTAATGCATTCACATGGGTTCAGAATCAAATTATATAAAAAGGTGTACAGAAAAAAGTTTCATTCCCACCACCATTTTTTTAATTCCTTCTGAGGTTCCATTTTGAAAATGTGAATATATTATTATAACCCCCCTTTTTTTTACACAAAAGGTAGTATGAAGTCCATTAAGAATATGAACTCTGAGCCAGGCTGCCAATGTCAAATCCCAGTCCTTCTACTCATTATCTGAGTGCCTTTAGGCAAATTACACAACTTCTCAGTGTCTCGATATTCTCATGTGTATAATAAGGATAATAATAGCATCTGTCTTATGTGATTCTTCTGAGGATTAAATTAGCTAATACACCCCACTCCTCACTTATTGATATGGGTAGATTCCAAAGACCAGGTTGTTATGTGAAAATCAGCATTATACAAAAATGGAAGATGACCACCTCAGATCACAAAATGGAGAATGACTACATCATTACACAACTGCCAAATTACCTCATTATATAACTGCCAAATTACATCAATGCATAACTGCCAAAATACATCATTACATAACTGTCAAACCACTGAGAATCCCACCCCAGCCAAGTTGACACATAACCTTAACTGTCACAGCCTTTGTTACTCTCGCCTTGCTCCTCGCCATTCATTATAGCCAGACACACGTTGTCAATTGCAAAATAGTCAAGTAGTAGATTTTTCACTATTGTTATAAATGTGGTATGTCAGATAATGAGATAGCTAATAAGTGAGGAGTAGGTATAAGTATTAAGCACTTAGAACAGAGCCTGGCACATCATAAGTCCTTTATATGTAGTGCTGTTATCATAGGGAGGTAGTGTGAGTCTAAAGGCGTGGGCTCTGGAGCAAGACCATCCAAATTCAGTCAGAATTCCACCACTCTCCTGTTTGTGTCTCTGGATAAGTGACTTAACCTCTGTGTCTGCACTCCCTTACCTGTAAACGGTCAATAATAATGGTACTTACCCATATAGGGTTGTGGTGAGATTAAAATGAATATATATACACATCTTTTTTTTTATATATATACACACACATACACATACAGTGCTTGTACTTGGTAAGCGCTGTTGTATTTCATTAAACCCAAGATGCCATGGATTGTAAGACACACCCTTGTTTTATGTACTAAGAAAACTCATTCCAATTAAATTATGACATGTCTTTGACTATAAGACATTTTCATTTAAAAATCTTACAAAGTGAAAAAAAAGTACATCTTAAAATTGATGAAAAAGGGATAGAAGTGTTAGCGATTCCACTCATATTTTCACTTAAAAATAAATCTTGGCTATTGTTCCGTATTGGTCAAAAGAAAGCTGCTTCTCTTTTTTAATGGCTACATAGTAATCTATTGTGTGGATAAGCCATAAATTATTTAGCCAGTCCCCTATTAGTTTCCAGTCTGTCACTGTTACCAACAATACCACAATGAATAACCTTGCAGTCACATCATTTTGCAAGTTTGCTAATGTATCTGTCGGATAAATTCCCAGAATTGGCACTGCTGGGTCGAAGAATAATATATATTTGAAAATTTCACAGATATTCTGAACTCAGGTTTTAAAATGCAAGTTGCTTCAAATTAAGAAACTCATAGGTCAAGAATGCCTGAATGTGATTGGCTGAATTAGAACAGACCTGTCCCATTGCAAGAGTGTGAGAGAAAGAGCGTTTTCATGCACTGCTGGTGGCCATCTAAATTGGTCAGACTTTTAAAAGGAATTTTGGCACAATCTTTTACATTTTAAAATTAGGTACCCTTTGACTCGGAAATTCTACATCTAGAAAGCTGTTTACAGAAATCCTAGCCTAAGTTACAAAGGTGTATGTAATAACAGCAAACACCTGTATAGCTCTTACCATGTGGCAGACAATGCTGATGGTTTACAGATAACTTGTCTAATCCTCCCAAGCGCACTAGGAGGTAGGGGCTACTATCCCAACTGTACAGACATGGAAACCGAAACAGAGAGGGTAAAGCTAAGAAACTGCAGAGCTAGGATTGGCCCAAGAAGGCTGGCTCAAGTTGGTGCACTTTATTATACAAATAGACTATTTTAAAAAAGTAAAAATACATAAAAGGAAGACAGAAGAAGAATTGATGCATTCAAATTGTGGTGTCGGCAAAGAATATTGAATATACCATGGACTGCCAAAAAAAACAAAACAAATTAGTCTTAGAAGAAATACAACCAGAACACTCCTTAGAAGTGGGAATGGTAAGACTTTGGCTCACTTACTTTGGACATGTCATCAGGAAGGACCAATTGCTAGAAAAGGACATCATGATTGGTAAAGTGGAGGGTTGGCGAAGACGAGGGAGGTCTTCAGTGAGATGGATTGACGCAATGACCACAACAATAGAGGCAATCATGCCAGTGATCGTGAAGACGGCACAGGATCGGGCAACGTTGTGTTCTGTTTTACATAATGTTGCCGTAAGTCAGAGTCAACTTGACCGCGACTAACAACAACAACAAAAATATTAGAGAATTCTAAATGTCCCAAGATGTGTTAGTTAATATTACTATAAACCCACACTGTGGAAAACAAGGTAGCCATGAGGAAGAATGAAGTAAATCTTTATATACTAACATGGAAGTATGTCCATGATTTCTCATCTTGTTAAAAAAAATGAAAAAGGAGGATGTAGAGTAGCTCAGGCAGCACAAGTTCATTCATACATATGTGTGTGCGGTGTATCAATCACACAGGTAGATGAGTAGATAGATATTAAATGTTGTTTCTATTAGGTGCTATCGAGTCGGTTCCAACTCATAGCAACCCTATGTACAACAGAACAAAACGCCACCCTGTCCTGAGCCATCCTCACAATCGTTTTTATGCTTGAGCCCACTGTTGCAGCCACTGTGTCAAGCCATGTTTTTGAGGGTCTTCATCTTTTTCTCTTACTCTCTACCAAGCATGAGGTCTTTTTTCCAGGGATTGGTCCGTCCTGATAACATGTCCAAAGTATGTGAGACCACCATCTTTGCTTCTAAGGTGCATTCTAGCCGTACTTCTTCCAAGACAGATGTTTTTGTTCTTCTGGCAATCCATGGTATATTCAATATTCTTCCCCAACACCATAATTCAAAGGTGTCAATTCTTCTTCGGTTTTCCTTATTCATTGTTCAGCTTTCATGTGCATATGAGGTGATTGAAAATACTAGGGCTTGGGTCAGGCACACCTTAGACCTTAAAGTGACATCCTTGCTTTTTAACACTTTAAAGAGGTCTTTTGCAGCAGATTTGCCCAATGCAATGTGTCCTTTGATTTCTTGACTGCTGCTTCCATGGGTGCTGATTGTGGATCCAGGTAAAATGAAATCCCTGACAACTCTAATATTTTATCTGTTTATTGTGATGTTGCTTATTGGTCCAGTTGTGAGGTTTTTTGTTTTTTTTTTTTTATGTTGAGGTGTAATCCGTACTGAAGGCTATAGTCTTTGATCTTCATCAGTAAGTGCTTCAAGTCCTCTTCAATTTCAGCAAGATTGTGTTATCTGCATATGGCAGGTTGTTAATCAATCTTCCTCCAACCCTAATGCCCCATTCTTCTTCATATAGTTTAGCTTCTCAAATTATTTGCTCAGCAAATCAAAGGTGTTTGATAGTAAAAAATTTTATAATCAAAGAAGGATAATCAAGGATATTCCCTCAATTACCCCTGAATGTGAGAAAAGGGAAGGAAAGGGGGACTTCACTTTGTATATTTTTATCTTAGTCATCTAGTGCTGCTATAACAGACATACCACAAGTGGATGTCTCTAACAATTAAAAGTTTATTCTCTCACAGTCGAGGAGGCTAGAAGTCCAAATTTGGGGTGCCAGCTCCAGGGGAAGGCTTTCTCTCTCTGTTGACACTGGAGGAGGGTCCTTGTCATCAATCTTACCTGGTCAAGGGGCTTCACGCAGGAACCCCAGGACCAAAGGACATGCTCTGCTCCTGGTGCTGCTTTCTTGGTGGTAGGAGGTCCCTATGTCTTTCTGCTGGCTTCTCTCTTTTATATCTCAAAAGTGATTGGCCCAAGACACAACCCAATCCTACAGATTGAGTCCTGCCTCATCAACATAACTTCAATAATCCCATCTCATCAACATCATAGAGACAGGTTTTATAACATGTAGGAAAATCGCATCAGGTGACAAAATTGTGGATAATCACACAATACTGGGAATCATGGCCTAGCCAAGTCAACAGGTATTTTTTGGGGACACAATTCAATCCATGACAATTTCCAAATTATATGAATCTTTTTTTAATGATGAACCGGCTCTTGCAGTGAACTCGTTGTTGTTAAGAGGCAGGAGTCGTATGGGCATTTAGTTCCTGACTCCTTAAATTTATTTTACTCCTACATTGATGTCATCAGAAACATCAAGAACTGACTAGGTATAAAAGAGTGCTTTGGACCCTGTGTGTTAAAAACCAAACCAAACCAAAGAATACAGATTCAGAGGTAACAGCACTCGCTGTCCTGCCGAGTCACTTGGAAAATGTTTCAGCATGGTCACCTTAGTAAAGTCACTTCTCAAACACTAATATTCTTTAAATGATTAAAAAACTAGTTTTCTTTAATACTTCTAGGTATTGCTTTCTCCATTTCTAGTTTCTTTTTTACTCCCTAGACTCTTCCCAAGCTGACTTGAATCTCTTTCTGAATACTTACTGTCATAGTATCTTAATCCTGCTGTAACAGAAATACCACAAGCAGGTGACTTTAATAAACTGGGAAATTAATTTTCTCACAGTTCTGGAGGCTAACAGTCCAAATCGGAGTCTTGGCCATGTCTTTTCCTTCCTTGTCAGTAGCCCGGGCATTCCTTCCTTAGCTCCTTGATCATCCTCACATGACATCTGTGGTTCCCCAGTTTGTATGTGCCCCTGTTTCTATGCTGCTCTTTATATAACTCAGAAGTGATTAGGTTTAGGATCCACCCTACACTGATATGACTATTACATTAGATTGTGTTATGGAAGATGATTACATTATGTTAGATTACATCTTCAGGTGTAGGGGTTAGGATTTCAGCACATGAGGGGATACAATTCAATCTATAACACCTGCAAATTAAAGTTGAACTTAAAGATATTTTACAGCAGGGAGTGTAAGTTGTCTATGAATGATCCTAAATGGACTTTTTTGAGAGGTCCAGTCTAGGTCGAGGTGGTGCAGTGTGCATGGACACCAGGTGAGAAGAAAGTCCCTGATTTCAGAACAAGGAGCAGGCCTAAGGAGGGAGGAGTCTCCCACCAAGACGGCCCACCTCCAACCCATGAATAGGTGCCCTAACTACCTACCTGGCACCTCACTGGGGTGGTGCACAAACAGCTCCACAGCTACTTGGAGAGAGACCTGCTCTCAGAATGGGAGGAGAATCACTGAACAATCATGGTTTGATCTTTGGATAAAGTCATTTGAAGTCTTATAAGAGAATTTTTAAGGAATCAGTTGTCTACCAGGAGAGTTGAGAAGAGAGGGGCTGAACTTTCATTTTCTCACCAAGAACTTCTGTGCTGCTGAGGTTCTCTACAGGAAGCATCTATTTCTGTACACCCAATCCTCTAAGGAGAAATTGTTTCAGTCTCTAGCTCCAGGCCATGGATAAAGGTCCCATGTGGACAACCTCATTTTTCAAGCCTCTTCTCCTTTTTTATCATCCTTCTCCTACTTCTTGAGGACATTCAGCCTGCCTTCATCCGGCACCTTAGCATTCCTCATCCTCTTGCCATTTACCTTCCAGTTCTTCTCTTCTGCTGAGAGTTTTCTGGAGTATAGAGCATTTGGAAATCTTTTTTAGGAGAAAGACTCTTGGTTCTGCCTCTTCCTTTCCTGTTTATCTTAAAACGCGATGTGTGCTGTATCTTGGGGACCTTGGTTTCCTGTCCTGTGACTCATCTTCCCACTTACTCTTCTTTCCTGGTGTCTTGTGGGAGACCAGGAGTGCCTCTTGCTCTGACAGGGTTCCTGAATCAGCGGATTCTTTTTTGCCCAGAAGCCAGAGGAATCTGCCGTCTCTGGCCATGATTGGAATCCCTAAGCTGGAAGCCGTATCCAGGGGCTTTACAGCAAAAAGGGAAAGGATGTGCCATTTCCTTTTTAGATCTCTCCCAGCAGTGTCATCCTCACTGATGGATGTTTGCTATCGGAATTTTGGTGTTTGTTCTTCCTTTTCCTTTTCTTTATTTTCCTTATTCAACTGAAACATTGTCTTGATCTTCTTCTGCCTCATGGGACATATTCAAAATGTTTACTTTTTTCAGTTGTTCTTCCTTCATAGTGAAAAGGGGCAAATACGGTGCTTGGAAACAACCTACCTCCTGATCCTGTGTTGTTGACGGTGCCCTGTATCACCACCTCCCAGGGGCTGGCATAGTCAGCCCAGGCTTCCTTCTCCTTTCTCCTCAGCCCTTGTATCTC
Source organism: Elephas maximus indicus (assembly GCF_024166365.1). Taxonomy (NCBI): domain Eukaryota; kingdom Metazoa; phylum Chordata; class Mammalia; order Proboscidea; family Elephantidae; genus Elephas; species Elephas maximus. The sequence continues at coordinate 58,903,311 of NC_064831.1, read as the reverse complement.
CGGCAAAGCTCTGCATTTCCCTCTGTGCCCTTAGCTTAGGAAGCTCCCTGTGCAGAGTCCCAACAAGGACCTCTGCCTCCCCTGCTATAAACAGGGATTAAAGCGTTACTTCCTGGATTTCGTCTTTACGTGAAATTTCTTGGATTACATCACTTCCTGGAGCCTAACATCTCACTGTGTCCTAGAAACTACGACATCTGTATTCAATTTTGCCATTGTCACCTACAGGTTATTTGAAAGCCACTTTGTGGCTTTAGTCCTGGATGTAGTCTCACCTCTGGTGACCTTTTAATGGGACCATGAGAACACATCACTGAGACCACTACAAAGCTGCTTTTCACTCTAACAATACTCTGTTTTCAGGTGGTCCTGTTGATAGGTAGTCCTGTTCTTCCCAGTCTCCCTCTCTCTCTTTTCCTAAAGGTTATATTTAGGACACACATATGAACCATAATAGAGCCCTCCTAACTTACGAAGTAAAGCATGACTAATATACAGTTGAAGCCTCTTTGTAACTCACCAATCACAATTTCCTACTCACATCCCTCCCCCAAGGTAACACCTGCTGTTAGTTGATTTTGACTCATAGAGACCCCATGTGACCGAGTAGAACTGCCCCATAGGCTGTAATCTTTATGGGAGCAGATCACCAGGTCTTTCTCCAGTGGAGCCGCTGGGTGGGTTCGAACTGTCCTTTCAGTTAGCAGCTGAGTTGCACCCCCAGGGCTCCTTCAGGTAACACTAGTTAATAAATAATCAACACCTATGAACCATCTGCTGCAATCCATAGGGTTTTCATTGGCTAATTTTTTTTTTTTTTTTTGGGTAGATCATCGGGTCCTTCCTCCTAGTCTGTCTTAGTCTAGAAGCTCCACTGAAACCTGTCCGCCATGCATGACCTTGCTTGTATTTGAAATACCAGCAGCATAGCTTCCAACATCATAGCAACATGCAAGCTACCATGGTACAACAAATTGACAGATGAGTGGAATGCTCCTTAGAAGCAAAAAACACTAAAAAACCAAACCCATTGCTGTCAAGTCGATTCCGACTCATAGCAACACTATAGGACAGAGTAGAACTGCCCCATAGTTTCCAAGGAGCACCTGGTGGATTCTAACTGCCCACCTTTTGGTTAGCAGCTGTAGCTCTTAACAACTACGCCACAAGCAAGGAGGGGGAGATTTCGTCTCGCTTACTTTAGACACGTTATCAGGAGGGACCAATCGCTGGAGAAGGACATCATGCTTGCTAAAGTAGAGGATCAACAAAAAAGAAAAAGGTCCTCAACAAGATTAATTGACAGACACAATGGCTGGAACAGTGGGTTCAATCATACCTACCATTGCGGGGATGGCACAGAACCTGGCAGCATTTAGTTTGTTATACATGGGGTGGCTATGAGTCAGAAGCAACTCAATGGCACCTAACAACAACAACACCAACCATTACCCAGGCCAGGATTTAGAACATTACTTCTTTTGAGTTCTTCTTGTATTCCCTACCTCAGAGAGAAGGGTTGAGTTGCAGGATCACAGCCCAAATAATTTAAAATTAAACCTTGGACCTCCTTGTTATTAAGAAGCTTTACCACTATTCCTAATTGCTAAAGCTATGAGTTGGAATCAACTGATTGCTAAAGCTATGAGTTCAAATTAATTGATGGCAATGGGGCAGGGCTTTAGATTCTGACCAGATTGCTTTCCTTTTCTTCTCCTTTTTTCTTCCTCATTCCCAAATTCTTGTTCTTTTCTTCTGCAGGGCTGTTTAGCTATCTTTGTTTTTTTCCTCCCAACTCAAGTCTTCAGGGCCTCACCTTCTAGCCCTAAGGGCTTATCAAGGTATTTTCCTAAACAAAGACACTTCCTTCCCTAAAAGGAATTCTAGTGCCAGCTGATAAAATAATAACTTATCTGCTAAAACAAAGACAAGGTTGCCAAATTGTGCTTATTTTGGGGAGATCTGACATTAGTTGGGCCTTTAGGCCAAGGGAAAGAATCGGCACTCCTGGAAACTTGGGTTTGCACCCATTATCTGGGAGAAAGACTGAGTGGCTCTGATTAGCCCCATTTAAGGGGTGGGCCTCAATTTGTGGATGAGCTGAAATGTTCAGTGACTGGATGGATGAGCTTCCAAGCTACAACATGAACCCAGGTCTCAGCTCATTCAGCTCTCTTTCCTCTGGAATTTTTATGAAAATGGAAAATGCCCCTTGGTTGTTAGTCAAATGAGCTGTTTTGAGAATGAACTTGGTCTGTCTTAATTATCTAGTGAGCTATAACAGAAATACCACAAGTGGATGGCTTTAACAAACAGAAATTTATTTTCTCGTCGTTTAGGAGGCTAGAAGTCTAAATTTAGAGCACCAGCTCACAGGGAAGGCTTTCTTTCTCTGTCAGGATCAGGACGGCCGCTTCTCAGCCGTGTCCACAGGCAAGCATCTCTCTGGCTTTCAGCCCCTTGGCCCTGCTCCAGCAAGTGACAAAAAGCTCTTTAGCTCCCAGAAGCATCCTACTCCCAGGTGTGTGGAAAGTCAAGAGACACTTATTTGGCAGCTAGGTTTTACTAAAGTGCTGGAGGAAAAGATAAGAGTCAGCAGATGGCTTTTGAGACTGAAATGCCATCTCCCCGATATAACCATCTTGAGGCTGTTAGGAAGGGCTGTGGCTAAGGGGCAATCCAGAAGGACTGTTCTGGGACCCACCTCTCAAGGTCTTCTCTGCCACGGGATGCCTTTCTCTTTCTTCTCCATCACCTGCACCCATCCTCCTTCAAGGGCCAGTTCCAGCTCTGGAACGTACCCTAGGAAGCCATCCCCAACAGCCATACACAGATTGAATCTCTCCTGGGAATCCCATCAGCGATTACTCTCTGCGCTTTCCAGACCAGTGGCTTTCAAACTTCCTTGACTGTGACCCACAGTGAGAAACACATATTTTACCTAGCATCTCAGCACATACCACACTACACACCCACCCACCCAAATACATACTTGTACGCTGCTGAAAAAAGTCTCACACATAGATACTTTCCCTTATTTTGTATAATGCACACTAATATTTCTTTTCTATTCTACTTTATTCTATTCTATTGAAAAATCCTGGTTTGACCCACTAAATTGATTTCACGACCCATTAGGGAGCCCTGGTGGCGTAGTGGTTTAGAGCTCAGCCACTAACCAAAAAGTTGGCAGTTTGAATCAACCAGCTGCTCCTTGGAAACTCTATGGGGCAGTTCTGCTCTGTCCTATAGGGTTGCTATGAGTCAGAATAGACATGACAGCAACAGGTTTTGTTTTGTTTTGTGGGTCCCTAACAGGAATATCATTGCTGATGGCAGATGAAGCCTGGCTGAAAGCAGAGAATACCAGAAAGATGTTTACCCGTGTTTTATTGACTATGCTAAGGCACTTGACTGTGTGGATCATAACAAATTATGGATAACACTGAGGAGAATGGAAATTCCAGAACACTTATGCTTAGGAGGAATCTGTACACTGATCAAGAGGCTGTCGTTCGAACAGAACAAGGGGATACTGCATGGTTTAAAGCCAAGGAAGGTGTGCATCAGGGTTGTACCCTTTCACCATACCTATTCAATCTGTATGCTGAGCAAATAATCTCAGAAATTGGACTATATGAAGAAGAACGGGGCATCGGGATTGGAGGAAGACTCATTAGCCATCTGCAATATGCAAATGACACAACCTTGCTTGCTGAAAATGAAGAGGACTTGAAGCACTTACTGATGAAGATCAAAGACTATAGCCTTCAGTATGGATTACACCTCAACATAAAGAAAACAAAAATCTTCACGACTGGACCAATAAGTAAAATCACGATAAATGGAGAGAAGATTGAAGTTGTCAAGGATTTCATTTTAATTGGATCCACAATCAACACCCATGGAAGCAGCAGTCAAGAAATCAAAAGGCACATTGCATTTAGCAAATCAACTGCAAAAGACCTCTTTAAAGTATTGAAAAGCAAAGATGTCACCTTGAAGACTAAGGTGTGCCTGACCTAAGCCATGGTGTTTTCAACTGCCTCGTAAGCATGACAAAGCTGGACAATGAATAAGGAAGACTTAAGAAGAATTGACACCTTGGAATTGTGGTGTTTGAAAAGAGTATCGAATATACCATGAACTGCCAAAAGAATGAACAAATCTGTCTTGGAAGAAGTATAACCAGAATGCTCCTTAGACGCAAGGATGGTGAAACTGTGCCTCACATACTTTGGACATGTTATCAGGAGGGATCAGTCCCTGAGGAAGGACATCATGCTCGGTAAAGTAGAGAGTCAGTGAAAAAGAGGAAGACTTTCAACGAGATGGATTGACACAGTGGCTGCAACAATGGGCTCGAGCATAGCAACAATGGTGAGGATGGTGCAGGACCCGGCAGTGTTTCGTTCTGTTGGTCACTATGAGTCAGAACTGACTCGACGGCACCTAACAACAACAACATAGTATCACTGTCCAGCAGATGTTAATTGAAAAATTAGCAAAAGAGCATTATTCTCCAGTTCCATGTCATCATTAATTACAATTCCCCATCCCATATGGTTTAAATCCGTCTGGCAATTCTAATTTTCCCGTTACAGGTATGGATGGGGGTAGGGAAGGGGGTGGAGAGGTGGATTTTGAAAATAAATAACACTTGTTGATTTTGTAGTTCCCAGTAAGAGGTTATTTGTTGCCTGAGGGAGGATTAGGATGCAAGTAAAACAGTTAATGCTTGACTTTTTAGTTTCTAAACAGATTTTCAAAAATTTGTAGTCTTAGAAGTTAAGGTTTAGAGAAATGCAAATCAAAACCACAATGAGATTCCATTGCACTCCAACAAGGCTGGCATTAATCCAAAGAACCCCAAATAATAAATGTTGGAGAGGTTGAGGAGAGACTTCTGCACTGCTGGTGGGAATGTAAAATGGTACAACCACTTTGGAAATCGATTTGGCGCTTCCTTAAAAAACTAGAAATAGAACAACCATACGATCTTGCAATCCCACTCCTTGGAATATATCCTCGAGAGATAAGAGCCTTTACACAAACAGATATATGCACACCCATGTTCATTGCAGCATTGTTTACAATAGCAAAAAGATGGAAGCACCCAAGGTGCCCATCAACAGATGAATGGATAAATAAATTATGGTCTATTCACACAATGGAATATTACGCATCGATAAAGAACAATGATGAATCCATAAAACATTTCATAACATGGAGGAATGTGGAATGCATTATGCTGAGTGAAATTAGCTGCAAAAGGACAAATATTAAAAAAAAGGACAAATATTGTATAAGACACTATTATAAGCACTCGAGAAATAGTTTAAACAGAGAAGAGAATATTCTTTGATGGTTACGAGAGGGGGAGGGAGGGAGAGAGGGAGAGGAGTTTTCACTAATTAGATAGTAGATAAGAACTATTTTAGATGAAGGGAAAGACAACGCACAGCACAGAAGAGGTCAGCACAACTGGACTAAACCAAAAGCAAAGAAGTTTCTTGAATAAACTGAATGCTTCGAAGGCCAGTGTAGCAGGGGTGGGGGTTTGGGGATCATGGTTTCAGGGGACATTTAAGTCAACTGGCATAATAAAATCTATTAAGGAAACATTCTGCATCCCACTTTGGAGAGTGGCGTCTGGGGTCTTAAACGCTAGCAAGTGGCCATCTAAGATGCATCAATTGGTCTCAACCCACCTGGATCAAAGGAAAATGAAGCACACCAAAGACGCAGGGTAATTATGAGCCCAAGAGACAGAAAGGGCCACATAAAGCAGAGACTGCATCGTCCTGAGACCAGAAGAACTAGATGGTGCCCGGCTACGACCAATGACTGCCCTGAAAGGGAGTCCTGAGGAAGCAGGAGAGCAGTGGGATGCAGACCCCAAATTCTTGTAAAAAGACCAGACTTAATCGTCTGACTGAGACTAGAATGGCCCCAGAGGTCATGGTCCCCAGACCTTCTGTTACCCCAAGGCAGGAACTATTCCTAAAGCTAACTCTTCAGACAGGGATTGGACTGGACTATGGGATAGACAATGATACTGGTGAAGAATGAGCTTCTTGGATCAAGTAGACACATGAAACTATGTTGGCATCTTCTGTCTGAAGGGGAGATGAAAGGGTACAGATGGTCAGAAGCTGGCTGAATGGACACAAAAAGAGAGAGTGGAGGGAAGGAGTATGCTGTCTCATTAGGGAGAGAGCAGTTAGGAGTGTATAGCAAGGTGTTTATGAATTTTTGTATGAGAGCCCGACTTGATTTGTGAACTTTCACTTAAAGCACAATAAAAATTAAAAAAAAAAAAGTTAAGGCTTTTGGTTTGGAAGCTTTTGAGAGAAGAAAGGTCTCAACTCCAGAAAAGCAGGTCTTAGGGTTTGTTGCAAGGAGTCCTGGTGGCACAATAGTTAAGCTCTAGGCTGCTAACCTAAAGGTTAGGGGTTTGAAGCCACCAGCGGTTCTGCAGGAGAAAAGACGGAGCAATCTGTTCCCATAAAGATTACAGCCTAGGAAACCCTCTGGGGCAGTTCTACTCTGTCCTATAGGGTCGCTATGAGTTGGAATTAACTCAACAGCACACAACAAGAATGGGGGTTATGCCACAAGCAGTAGGTTGGGAAGGGAGTGGGTAAAAGCTCATATACTCTGCCCACAGGCAAGATTAGGAATGGGGTCCCTGGTTGGTGCAATCACACTGGGCTGCTAACTGAAATGTTGGAGGTTTGAATCCACCCAGAGGCTCCTTGGAAGAAAGGTCTGGCTATCTACTTCCAAAAAAATCAGCCATTGAAAACCGTAAGGAGCACAGTTCTACTCTGATACACATGGGGTTGCCATGAGTCGGAATTGACTGAACAGCAACTGGTGTGGCGGAGTGGGAGGAGATCAGTGAATGAAACCAGACCTAGGGGAACCAGGTAAGGCAGCGTCAGCAGCAAGAGGATCCTGGGGAGCTGAGCCCATACCTGCTCCGTGTTCGTTGGACATCTCAGCGGGGCAGCTGGTGTTCCGTCAGCAGTCCACCTGTCAAGAGTCAAGAGAAGTGCTACCCAGCCAGAACCTAAGTCCACTCACCACATCCTCCTATCCACATGAACACCCCCCTTTTGGTTCACAGGGGCAGTGGTGATGAGGGGGACAAAGCTGCAGCGCCCAAACCAGGTGAGCTGAACAGCACCATCCTGAGACTTGTCTCCAGGAGAACAGCCAGTGGCAAATGCTGAGCTTTCACACGGGTTTAAAATGTCTTTAAAACTAATAAAATACCTTCCCCTCTTATCGAAAAAAATTGTTTATTGTATTAAAATGTAGGTATTCGAAAAGAATAGAGTTCCTCTGTTACCCCATCCCCCTGAGACTGAGATCATCCCTGGCAGTCATCTGGGTCCTTCCAGACTTTTCTCTCTGCCCTGCAAGTGGACTTGAATTATGAAGTACACCAGAACCTCTTTGACAGGAAAAACCATGTCCTGTTCATGTCTTTAGTCCCAGCATCCAGCACAACACCTGAAGCAGTAAAGGCACTAGACAAATATTGGATAAAATAATTTTTTAAGGAAAACTGTCTCAAATTTCCTAGTAGAAAAAGAGAGAGAAGAGATAACCTATTTTTCACTGTCTTTACAAAGGATTTAGCCCAAAGGAGGGACAAGTGAGTGAATTTCAGGCATCCTGAGAGGCTGGTGGGAGACCCCTGGGCGGGGGGTCGGGGGGGAGGGTGAGAGGCTTTCACAGCATTCTGTCAAAGGTCCCAAGAGCAGCTAGGTCTTTCAGTGATCAAACAAACACCAAAAACCAGTTGTCAATTCTGACTCATGGAGACCCCACAATGTTGCAGAGTAAAACTGCACTCCACAGAGATTTCAAGGCTGTAGTCTTTCAGAAGCATATTGCCAAGCCTTTCTTCCGAGGCACCTTTGGGTAGGTTTGACTGGCCAACCTTTCAGTTAGTAGTCAAGCCCTTAACCATGTGCACCATCCAGGGCCTCCACCCAGTGATCAAAGGACCCAGCAAGTTTTCTAGGACTGGTCCTCCCTGCCAGTCAGTCAAAGGACATTTGCTAAGCAGGGTGCAGTCAGTACTGTCCTAGGTGCCTTGTTGGGGGTGGTTTGCAGCACAGCCGTAAAAGCCATCCCTTCCTTGTGGAGTGCCCCATCTGATGGCAGTGGTGGGTCATCTCCCATCCTAGCTCGAGTTTCGTTCCCAGAGGTCTGCTGACATACTCTCCACCCTCAAATCCCATACCTCCCTGCCCTGTGACCAAGGATGTCAATTCCTTATCTCAGCAAGCTCTCTTACACCAGCTTCTTTTGGTACCCCATGACTGCTGTTCCCTGTCTAGGCTACCACCATGTCCAGCCTGGAGCACTAGTCCACCAGTCCCCAGCTGGGCTCCCTGTTTCTCTAATCCTTTCCCTTCCTCACAGCCACAGGGAGGTAGCATTCCTGCTCAAGCCCTTCCTTGGCTCCTGGTTGCCCTCAGTGGATCCAGCCTCCCAGAGCAAGGATTCAGGGCTTCCGGTGCTGGCCCTGCAACCTGGGAAGCAGAGACTTTGAACACCCTCTTCTGTTTCTCTCCTCAGTAACTTCCTGGACACAGCGTGGGCTTGACTCGTGAGCGCCAGGGCTGGGCTAGGCTGTGACCGCCTGGGCTGCAGAGGGCACCCACTTAATCTGGCCTGGACCCCTGCTTCCTTCTCCCTCTCAGTGTCTTTCCTTCTCTTTCATGACCCCTCCTCTTCATTCTGCCACCTCCTCAGCCCTAAACCTCACCGGTTTGCAAATTCTTTGGGCAGAAAGGGCTCCTCTCTGTCATTGTCCCCGTAAGGAAACTGCTCAAGGTCACAGAGCAGGTCAGGGGCTGGGCTGGGACAGGAAAGCAGAGCAAGCCTCTTTCCAGCTGTTGAGGGAACAGGGCCCGCCAGGGTCTCTGCTGCCTCAGGGGGACAGGTGAGGAGAGCGCCCTCCCCTCGCCGTTCCTTGGAGCCGGCTGGCCTCGCTCGGGGCAGTGGGAGGATCTGGCTGGCCTCTTTTGAGTCTCCCTTCTCCTCTGTTGTTGCTGTTGTCGTTGCTTTTGTGTCTGTTCTCACTCATGGTCACCCCATGTGTGCAGAGTAGAACTGCTCCATAGGCCTTTCAAAGCTGTGACTTTTCAGAAGCAGATCACCAGGACTGTCTTCCGAGGTGCCTCTGGGTGGGTTTGAACCGCCAACTTTTGGTTAGCAGTCGAGCACTTAACCGTTTGTGCCACCCAGGGACTCCCTCTCCTATCCTTGGGGTGTTTCAGATCCCGGCTTTTCTGTGTGCCTGCTTTGCCATGAGGCCCTGGATCACCTGTGTGTGGGGGGGCATGGTGGTGGTGGGGGTCATTAATTCTGGCTGAGGTGGGCTTAGCTCAGAAAAAAATAAGGTTTTTTTTTTAGAAGACCAGAATCTGCCACCTGCTGGCTAGATTGAAGGTTCTAGCAAGCTTTTCCTGGTCTTTGAATCTTGCCACAATCACAGTGACCTTGAAATTCATGATACCTGTCCTCAGGGTCCCCACCTGCAGCCCCCTCTTTTTTATCGTCCCCACTCTTCCTTCTCTCAATCTGTCAACCTAGTCACACTAGCATCCTAGTTCCAGGGGTTTTGTATTGAAGAGGGCTCTGGCAAGGGCAATGCTTAACTCAAAGGGACTGTGTACTAATGGGGGACTCCAGGCGGTGTGACAGACCAGGTATAGGGGAGGGGCTCCGGGACAGGAGCTTCCTGGAACTCCTCAGACCTGACCCTGTGGGTACTCATCTCCCCTCTCTGAGTAAGGCTGACCCATTTGTGTTTGTGACCAAATTAAAATTCCAAGGAAAGACAGACTGCAGGTTGTTCCCAAATAGGAAACATACACACCCAGAGAACAAGGAGCTCCTGCCAACATCCCAGAGGGGGCCTCTTCCCCTCCCTGCGCCACAGGCCTGCAGCCCCCAGGCTGGCAGACTTGGGGGAGGAATCTGGTAATGCTTCCTGTGGTCAAGGTAAGTGTCTGCTTCTGCTCCAGGCAGGCCCGCCTCTGTGTACCCTTCCAAGGCAGGAAGGCTGGGGAATGGGAGCCTGGTGGTGGTGGTGTTTTTCATGTGAAGTCATTTCCCACAAGGAAGAGGCAGCCACGTTCTGCATGGCCCACTGGCAGTCTGGGATGCTTGCCCAGCACCAGGAGAGAGTCTAAACATTCCCTGGCCCGTCTTGGGATCTCAGAAAGCTGGCCGAACAAGAACTCAAGAGTCAGCAGATCCCAAATGAGATCCATCTCCACTTCATACTGAACCAGCTGAGGGGCAAAACCCATTCCAGCCTCCTGGGACTCTGAGTCCTGTTGGGTGACCAGAAAGACCACTGGCCAGAAGCCTCTGAAGGGCAGACCTGGCTCTTTCCCATCTCTGGGACCTCAGTGCCCAGCACTGAGTAGGTCCAGTTCTTAGTGTGTGTTAAATTGAGTTGAAAGTCTAATTAGGTGTCAAAGGGTAAGACAAGGAGTTGTAGTATTCCCAGGAGGGTGCCTCGCAGGGACATTAGGAACCTCTCCATAGAAGAGAAGGGTCTGGAGTTGAGCTTAGCATTTCCTCATCTGGAGAAGAGAAGGGAGAAAACTCTGGTGGGGGGTGTGGCAGTGGGAAGGGGTTCCATGAGTCATGAGGGACTTGTTCTCCTACATCATTGTAATAATTAAAGCCAAGTGGTGGACTAGGCCGTAATAGGCAGAGAGGTCAGTGTACCAGGCCAGGCATGGGCTATGTTCTTGTATATGAAGAACTAAGGAGCCCTGGTGGAGCAGTGGTTAAGAGCTTGGCTGCAATCCAATATCCCAGCAGTTCGAATCTACCAGCTGCTCCTTGGAAACCCTATGGGGCAGTTCCACTCTGTCCTATAGGGTTACTATGAGTCGGAATTGACTCAACGGCAATGGATTTTTTTTTTTTTTTTTTTAATGAAGAATTAAAAGATCCATAAGCAAACAGTGGGGGAATGATTGGCTGGTCAACAGATGTAGTTGGGAAAATGCGCTACTCGGGAGGAAAATGAAGTTTGATTCTGACCTTAAACAATTTGTAAGTCGTAAGAATGGTATGGAAAGGGTGTCTGACCCCCTCTAACTTCACAATGGGGAGGAGAATCAAGATCAACAGCCCAAGGCTGATTCCTATGAGGTAGAAGTCAGACATACCTCCTCTCTCCAAACTTTTTACCAATTTTGACACCAGCCGTTCCTCCCACGGCACACTTTACTCCTCTGCTGGGTTTGACAATTCACTGCAGTAGCTACACGGAACTCACAGACCATACTCACAGTTACGGGGTTTATTAGGGAAGTAACAGGGTACAACTCAGAATCAGGAACAACTCAGAAGTAGCAGGAACAACTCAGAAGTAGCAGGAACAACTCAGGATACAGTCCTTGATCAGGACAGCTTCTTTCTGCCCTCTGCCACCAGACCCTACTGAGGGCCTGTTAGGCAAGTGTCATAGCTCTTAACTCTGTGGGTCGATAAGTCCCACTACAGCCATCTCACCTGGTCTCTTGGTTCCTGCTGTCTCTTGGTGCTATCGTTCTTGCTCCTGCTGTGCCTCCGTCTCTCACTGTCTTCCGTGTGACAGCTCCTTTTTCTCTCTCTCCATGTCTCTCTTAAAGCCTACTGGGATAGCAAAACTGGCCAATCCCCTTGTTAGGGTTTCATACACCTTATTTGCGTGGTCCCACCCCCCCCCCCCGCCGAAGGGTTCCATCAACCTCATTTGCATTATTAGCAATGCTGACCAATCCCCTTGGTGGGCCACAAGCACTTTATTTGCATAGTCCCCCCAATCATTTTGCAGGCGTCACAAGACTATGCATGGCTAGAAGGGCCATATTAAGTAATTCACTTCACTGTATAAGTAATGGATTACAAGGCTGCCCGGTTGGACTCAGAGCGGTGTAGCTGTGACTGGCCACCTTGTCCATTTACCTGTTCCCCTGGGCCCTGGTGGGGGACAGCTCAGTCAGACAACCAGCTCCATCTTCCCCGGCTTCCCAGGAGGAGCACAGGAAGGCCAGACTCTCAATGACTTTGGCATTCCTTTTAAGCCGAAGGCTTGTGGACTGATCTAGAGCAGAAACTCCAGGGGTGTTTGTTCAAGTTCATGTCTAACAAAAGTACCTCTCTGCACCCAAGCCCTGGATGAAGCCATCCAACAGCCTCCCTCCTCCTGATATACTTCTTGTCTTGACCACTCGTCTTAGACAATGGGTGGTCTTGGAGACTTGTCCCAGCCTCTCAACTGCTGGTATGATAGAAACCTAAGATGTCAGACCAAGAAGGGATCCTAGAATAGTCCCACCCGTTCATTTTATAGATGGAGAAAATGAGGCCCAGAGATGGGAAGTGAATTACTCAAAGTCATACTATCTATCAGAGGCTGAACTGGGCATGGAGCACCCCTTCCTGGCCCTGGTGCCTGGCCCACTGCTCCTCCCGAAGCCCTTTGCAATTTCTTCCTAGCTCTCTTTTCTTGGATTTTCATTGCTGGGACATGCAACTCCTCTGGGTCTGGACTCAGACGATCTGTGTCCCTCTCTGTCTCCCCCACTACACGGGCTGAGTGACCTTGAGCATTCCACTCCTCTGGGCCTGACAGCTCATCTTGAAAATGGGAATAATAATAGATCCTACTGCCCAGAGTGTATATGTAATGGTGCTATGTAAACATCCCAAGACAAAGCACTGGTCTCCCCTAGACTCCACCACAGGCCTGGGTACACAGCAGATGCCCACTGAATAATTGTAGAGCCGCGGCCCTCAACTGGAGGTGACTTTGGCCTCCCAGGGGACATTTGGCAGTGTCTGGAGACATCTTTGGTTATCAAAACTGGGGGAGGGGATGCTATAGGTATCTGGTGGGTGGAGGCCAGGGATGCTGCTAAACATTCTACAATGCCCAGGACAGCTAATGCAACAAAGAATTCTCTGGCCCCAAATGTCAGTAGTGCCGAAGTGAGAAACCTTTCTGTAGATGAATAAAAGTGTAACGTTACTTCTGTAGACAGATGTGGGCTGTCATTCCAGAAAGACAACAGAGCAGTGGCTGAGGAGTTGACCATCAAGAGGCCATGCTGATCAAGATCAGGAGCTACCAGAGCTAAATGAGATGGCCATGCCCAGGTTTGATAAGTTGAAAACATTTTATTTCAATTCTATCCTTGAAGGCAGCATAAATAATCACAGAAGACCACAAAGGTCAATGGGGAAGAAAAAAAAAAGCCCAAGAAGTATGGGGAGGAAGAGATGAGGACTAACACCGACTAGCTGCTGGGGTGGGGGTGAGGAAACCCTGCTTTAGCTGGCTGGGGGTGTGGAAGGTTCTGAGAGGAAAAGCCCAAGGGGTGAGGAGGCTTTCCCCTGCCCAGTCAGCCCGGAGGGGCTTGGGCAGCCCTGGCCTTGGTGGCCAGGATGTCTGGCAGGGTGGCCACAGGAAAAGCAGCAGTGTGCAATACAATGTGCCTAACAGCTCCTAGCTAATGAGAGAAGAGTGGACACCCATTTTAGATCCCCAGGCCAGATCCCACCCCCAAACTCCAACTTTTCGGAGAAGAATGGTGTTTGTGGACTTTGTGTGGGTAGTGAGAAAAAAAGAAATGTGTAGTAGACCAAATGAAATGTGATGTCTCCAAGAGGTGCGTGACCCGGGTCTACTTCTTTCAGCTTCCTCATCTGTAAAATCAGAAGAATGCGCCCACCTCCTACAGTGGCTGGGAGGCTGAATGAGATCCTATGTGTTGAAGAACCACGTAAACTTTAAAGTGCTCTAGCGAAGTGAGGGGCTGTGGTCACTCTTGTGTGGAAGGCTGGCATGGCTGAGGTGGTGGAGAGACACACAGAGGACCCTTGAAGAGATCAGACCCTGCTCTGCCTTCCCCAGGGCCAACCTCCACCCTTCTCAGCCTCGGCTTGCAGGAGGAAGAGGCCTCATATCAGATGGAGTCCCAGGGACGGGGAGAGCAGACGGTGGAAGCCAGAAGGGCCTCGGGGCACTGAGTGTGAGGGGCCTCAAGTGGGTAGCGTGGCACATTGGCACTACTGGTGTTGGACAGATGGCAGAACTGTCTTCCAGTTCTCATTCTCCACTAAGATGTGGATACTGGCAAAGCCCACAGGGGATTGGCATCTTGATACAGTAGGACAGGCCCTATCCCCAGGTCTGGACACCCAGGGTCCTGGTCCTGGGCCCACTGTTGACCTGCTGGGTGACCTTGTAAGTTATCTCCCCATTTAAACCTTCAGTTCGGTCATCTGTAAAATGGGGACACTAATCCCTACCCTGCTTGCCTCAAAAATAAAATGGGAAAAGGGTACGCAGGAGCATTGAAGAGAATCATGGGAAGGCAAGGGGTCATTATGGCCTCGGTGAACAATCTTCTTAATTCCCTGAAGACAAGAGAGGTGGGGCCAGAGACAGAAGGGAGCTGGCAACCCTGGTCAGGCGAATCAGGCTTCCAGGGTTGCCGAGGGATGAAAGAGAGGTGGTGGGGGGAGGGGGGAGGAGAACTTCAGCTGACCTCCAAATACAGCCCACCCTTTGTGGTACCACCAGCGATGTTCCAGTGGGGAGTGCTGGGAATGTCCGGGCAGGCTCCCTTGCAGGGGGAAAGTTCAAGTCCTAGTCTAGCTGGGATCCCTGGTTCAGTGAGGGAAGCCCCTCAGGGAGTCCATGGTCTTCGCCCAGCTGAGGGAAGTCCAGGCTCCTGGGGTGTCAGGCAAAGGGGCTGCCAGCGGTGGGTCTCCAGGAGAGGCTGGGAACTTTCATTAGCATGAGGTCAAGAGGTCAAATGTTGGCTTCCCCTTCTTGAGGTGATAGGTGGGGTCCTCAGGCCTGCCCCCCACCTGGCTCCAGTCCTGGTTCCGTCTCTGGGGTCACTGGATAAGGGGAAGTTACAGGACGAGTAGAAACAATGGAGAGATCGGCTTAGAAAACAGCCCAACCAGGGAGCTAATGGCTCTTGGGGCTGTTGAGCAAGTTTTTCAGTTCCAGCTGTAGCTGCCGGATGCGGATGTCCTTCTGGGCCAGCTCCTCTTTCAACCGCCGAATCTCATCCTGCTGCCGGAAGAACATTCGGAGGAGCTGGGATGGATGAGGAGAGAGGCCCGTGGAGGGCCGGGGGAGAGCAGGTGAGAAGGTGACTTCCCAAGTGGGTCTCCAGACTCCGCCCACCCCATGCCCACCCGTTCCAGGTTCTGCCCCTCTCTCCCCTGGCCCTCCCACTGCCGCTGCACTTCAGCATCTTGGGTGACTCATGATCATTGCAACTCATGGTCATTGCGATCTTGCTTCTGCCCACTCAGCCCACGACTTCTGTATTCCCCTGTCAGGTAGGAAACAAAGAAGGCTCCAGCCCATGCAGACCTGCCTCATTGATTCGGAGTCCCTGAGCAAGGAGTAATGTCACATAGGCCAGTTTTCCAAATATCCCAAGCTTACCCGTTACGGGCCCAAATCTAACATTTTGTTTACTGTTCTAGATGGGAACCTTCCTAAAATGTTTTGCATCCTTCCCTTCTTATGGAGGCTTCGTATATGACTGAAATCGAGCTTTTCTTTCCTGATGACACAGCATGATCACCCACCACCACTTGTCTTCAAGTTGGTTCCAACTCATGGCGACCCCATGTGGGTCAGAGTAAAACTGTGCTCCATAGGATTCCCGATGACTAATTTTTTGGAAGTAGATCACCCGACCCTTCTTCTGAGGCATCTCTGGGTGGACTGGAACCACCAACCTTCTGATTAGCAACTGAGCGTGTTAACTACTTGCACCACCCAGGAACTCCAGGACTATCACAGGAAGCCAAAGTTTGCACTGGGCAGTGAGGCGTGTGCTGGGGTGGCCATGGCCAAAGCATAGATATCTTGACGGACATTCACTTGGCTGACTCCCTGGATTAACCAGCGTCTCCATTCCTTCTGTGGAGACCCTGGATGGTGTAATGGTTAACGTGGTCGGCTGCTAACTGAATCTACCCAGAGGGACCTCAGAAGAAAGCCCTGGTGACCTTCTGAAAAATCAGTCATGGAAAACCCAATAGAAAGGAGTTCTACTCCAACACATGTGGGGTCACCATGAGCCCGAGTAGACTTGATGGCAACTGGCATAGATCATCCCATCTGTAAACATACTAACAGATGCTCAGAAAGCCCTGAGCCCTGGCGACCAGCAGGCTACCCAAAGACTCCCATACATTAGAGCTGAATGTGACCAAGAGTCAGGCGTGTTTGTTCTCAAACTTCCTGGCATGAGTTGCATTAGCTATAGTGATTGCATCATTTAATTAAATATGATATAAACTGATGAATTACGAGTACAAAAGAGAGCTGCTACTTCCATACAGACTAAGTTGAATGCTTTAGAAAACCTTGATAAAGTGACTTTCTAAAAAAAAAAAAAAGAAAACTGCTGAATGAGCTGTGGGTGATAGAACCAGAAGAGACTGGGAACTGTTTCCTATAGCTTGATGTGTGACAGTGGTTATGCAACTGTACGTGTTTGTCAAAACTCCTGAAACTAGATACTACAACGGATGAATTTTATCATACGTAATGTACACCTCAATAAATCTGTCTTAAAATTAGATTAGGGAAAATGTTGTAAAACTTAGGGTTTTGCTTTCTGATTGACTTTCCGGTCTCATTCCACCTGAAAGAAGCTGAAACTGGAAATTGGAGCTAAGGTGTGCTTTACATGAGAAAGACGTGGCATGTTACAACCAGGAAAGCCATCCTCAAAGAAAAGGCCTTGGTCCTGCATCAAAAGCTGCTGAATGAATGTCTGGGTTTTCATGTTTGAAATGAAAATAAAAGGTTCAAAGGGTGTACAGCTATCATTTTTATGATCCCCTTCTTTAACTGACTTTTTGAAATTAACCAACAAACCACCAACCCTAGCTACGTCTGATCAGAGAAATCATACACCCTTTGCCCCTACACTGAATGCTCCTATACCCTTGTGTCTTCCAAGTTTTCAAATTTCTTTACATGGTTTTTTGGACAACTTAAAAAAAAGAAAAAAGCTTTACTGGGGTGTAATTCACATACCGTACAATTCATTCATTTTAAGTGTACCATTCAACGATTTTTAGCGAATTCACAGAGTTGTACAACCATAAATCTCTCCCCTTGTGCCAAGCTATCAGTTGCCTCCTCACTTTTAGACCAAAGTGTCTACCTTCTACAGCCCTGCTTTCAGATTGGTGGCCTCCAATCTACTGTGATGGTGAAAACTGCTGGGAAAAACCGTCAGGAGGCTCTGAGCGAGGGTCAAGGAAGTTGCATGAGCTTGAGTGTAGAGTTAGTGGGATTCATTTTGTCTGACCAGAGACCCTCTTAAATTTTCCTCCAGGTTCTTTGTTCTGATTCAAACAGACAAATCTATAGAGCTCAGTGTCACTCTGACTACTATTCAACTCTGCTGTCCTTACACCCAGTGCCAGAGCCAAGTTTAGACCCTGATGATTGCTCACCTGGGCGATCGCAGCAACCCGTGTACTTTCTCAGGGTACTTTTTTTTTTTTATTGTTGTAAAAATATATATACAACCCAACATTGCCAATTTAAGATTTTTCACGTGTACAATTTAGCAACATCAATTACATTTTCTTTTTTTTTTTGAGTGGAAAATGTCAAATATTTACAAATGTAAATGTAGAAAGACTAACTCCAAGAACCCCCAGGTACCCCTTAATCAGCTTCAACAAATAACACATGACCCTTGCTTCATCACTACTCCCACCCACTTCTCCTGCACCACCCTCTTGGGAATTATTCTAAAGCAAATCCCATTCGTTACATGATTTTATCCAGCCTTAGAAATCTTAAATATCCCTCTGTAACAGCATGTAAACATATTTTATGACAATTGTCAGTTTACCTGCTAATCTCCTGTATAAGACTGTGAAGCTCTAAAGATCAGTAATTGTCTTATTTTTGTTAGTAATACTGTTAATCATAAATGGGTGTGACAAGCAGCCTCTAAGATGGTCCCTGAAGACCCCAGCTTCCTCGTATTCACACCCTTGTGAAGGCCCCTTCCCTTAAGTGTGGGCTGGACCTAGTAATATGCTTTAATAAATAGAAAATGGCAAAAGCGATGGGATGCTATTACCAAGATGAGATTACAAAAGGACTATGGCTTACATCTTGGACATTTTGTCTTGCTCTCTCTCTCACTCACTTGCTCTGGGAAAAACCAGCTGCCATATTGTGAGCCTCCCTATGGAGAGGCCCATGTGGCAAAGAACTGAGGGAGGCCTCTGGCCAACAGCCCATGACGAACCAAGGCCCTCAGCCCAACAACCCGTGAGGAAATGAATCTTGTCAGCAACCACATGAGTGAACTTGGAAGAAGAACCTTCCTCAGCTGAGCCTTCAGATGTAACTGTAGCCCTGGCTGACAGCTTAATGGTAACCTCACGAGAGACTGTGAGCCAGAAGCACTCACAGAAACTGTGAGAAAATACTGTATATTTTAAACAACTAACTTGCCCACGCAAATAATGCCCCACATACAACGCGCATAGTACGCCTAGGAAACTAATGCTTGAAGGAGCTGTATGGCTGGAAAAAACATACAATATGCATGTTATTTGCGTAAAAATATGGTAAAATTCTGGGGTAATTTGTTATGCAACAAGAGATAGTTGGCCTCTTTGAGCACTAAAGACGAGCCAGGAAGACTGCTAGATACTTACGGATTATCTCTTTAATACTCCCAGTATTTCATAACCCCATTTACCATGAGGAAACAGACTTAAGGCCAGGAAATGGCAGACCCAAACACAGGTGGGTCCATGTAACCATCTCCATTTCAGCTGCATCAAGTCTAGTGCCTGGCACACAGCCAGCATTCTGCAAATCTGGCTGAAAACAGCTGTATTTGCACTGGTGACTGGGGTGACGAGAAGCCTTCAGGGGGCATGGATAAGGCCTGGCTATCGTTGCCCCCGAGCAAGCTACTTCCACAGACACCTGGCTTCTTTCACAAAGACAGGAAATGGCCAGGCCCCAACACTGCCCAAATGCCAGGGAGGGCGGCAGTGTTGTGAGGCACGAGGCCAAATGTTTCCCCCGTTAATTGAGAATTTATAACTCCTGTAACACCACATGACAGCAGCCTTCTGAAATGGATTCATGAGGAGACACGAGACGTTGTGGGTTAGTGAATTTGAGGCTTTTGCGGGGGGGGGGGGGGGCACCAATATACTCCTGATATCCCCTGCCTCTATTTATTAGGGTCAGAGGCAACGGAAGCCAATAGCAGGCTACTTGTGGTATTTGTCACAAAAAGAAAAATGCCTCAGACTGGAACGGGTTTAAAGGCCCGAAGCCTATAATTGAAATGGAAAGGTCCTGCTCTTGCAGGCCTGTGGAGATCATAACTTATATTCCTTACCTCGTTCTCTGTCCTGGGTGGGACGTTTTCTAATAAATCTATTCCATTGACTACAACAGTCTTCTTTTCTTTGATGGGAGCCTTAAATACCATTTTGGAGGACTTCTTATAGCCTTCTTTCAAAGACATCAGCACAGGATCTAAGAAAGGCAAGGGAAATATTCTCGCTGACCTTTGATGGACTAGTCAGGTGGTGGTGTCTTTCATTTACATCATGCTTGACAGTCCGTCAAGGGCCTGGGGAAGTTTAAACAAGGGGAGACAATGGGAAATGGGGGGGAGGGAGCTAGACTGAAGGCAAAGATTGTCGTCTCTTAGCCTGTTTTGTGGCTGGGTATGGTTAGGTTGAGTTGGGATTCTTGCTATTCATATGCTCTTGGTATTTGGATATGGGGTGGGGGGATCTTTGGTACCAAGATGGCGAGAGGATGCTGTAGATGTCGGGAAATGAGACATACAGAAGATAAGACACTGGCTGAGACCCCTGAGACAGACACCTTTGAACAAAGGCTTGCTCCCCCCAGCCTTCTGGCAACAATAATTATTATGGGATGTGGATTGTCATGGTGATAGGAAGTGGCTTGAACTGGGCTGGGCTTGGGAAAGATCTGGCAATGTGGAAATGTGTGAAAATGTCTTTCTTGGCTGCACTTGTGACATCTCTTTGCTTGTTCCCGTGATGCCCAATGGGTATTATGAGGTCAATCAAATTCCCTAAGGCGTGCAGACTGCCCTCTGACTCCTGCATGTTACCTGAGGACTCTGGAGCGTAGGGGTGGGAGGCAGATGCTGAGGATCCTGGGGATGGTACATAACCACTTTGGGGGGGACCAATTTGGTTGACTGCTCTTCCTCCTGCTCAGACACCGCCAGGCCTGCCAGCGTCTATGTTCATGCCCTCACTGTTTTCAAATCCCACCACCTCCTCCTGGTTTTCTCAGTCTCTGGGGCGGGGGCGGGGGGGGAGCCCATCTTCCCTATTAACAGAATAGGCTCAATGTAAAAAAGAACAAGGTTTTAGAACAGAGAAACAAGTTTGCTGGCACCTGAAATACTTCGTCATTCAGCTGCTGGGATGGGAAAAGGCCACTCCTGTATTTGGCAGGGATCAGAAGCTGGAGGCAGGGTGGGAACTTTGAAGGACTCCTTCTAAGGTTCTCTTTATATACAGTGTGTCACATGTTGTGATTGTTTCCCCATTGCCAAAGTCAGGAAGCAAAGATCTTTAGCCCTGGCTGTTGGGCAATGCCTGGGCCAGAGCAGAGTGATGTAATACGTCATCCAACAGCCAGGGCACCAGGAGCCAGAGGGCTGCCTACTGACACACCGAATGAACATGAGGGAATCAAGATACCTCAGAGTCCCCATTTCCTCGTCTCTAAAGTGATGCCACACGTGCCTTTATATAGTTCATGTTCCAAAACAATAGGTTTTTCTCCAAAAAGAAAGTTTACCAAACTGAATTTATTTGTCGGATTCTATCTCAACCATCCCACTGGGCATCCCAAGTAGGTTCTCCTTACCCACGTCCACCCCATCCTAGGCTGAGAGCCATTGGTCTAACTGATCTTTGAGGTTGCACCTGGCTCTGACTCAATGCTGCTGAGGCTACAATAACAACTATAACAATAATGATACACAGCAATGGCTAACATATTGAGTAGTTAGCATGTGCCAGGCACAATGCTAAGTCCTTTACATGGGATGTCTCATTTCATCTTTACAATCCTATGAAGTACACACCAAGCACTCCCACTTTACAGATGAGGAAACTGAGGATCAGTGAAGCCCAGGGACTTGGCTAAGGTCAGGCAGATGGTGAGCAATGGTGTCTGGCCTGTATTCTATGCTATGATTTCCAGTTATCTCAGAGCAGGTTGTGCTTTTTTCTCCATAAAACAATTATTTTTAATCCATTTTAATTTGAAAAAAAAAAAGTTTTATTCAGGAATTTGGGGCCCTGGGAAGAGGGAAGGGAGTGTGAGCGGCAGCCTCAGGGCCGAGGGAAAGGATGGTGGCCTGGGCTGACCTCCATGCCACATAGAAAGATCCAGCTCTGCAAAGAGGAGACCTCGAATCCTAGGACTGCAAGGCTGGGGAAGACTCAAGGTCATCCAGTTCAACCCTTGTCTTTAGAGATGAGGGGGTCTCAGTCCTGGGGCAGAGGAGAGAGCCACCCCAGTGGCCTTGGTGCTGGGCTGTTTATGGCGAAGGAACCTTTCTGGAGGCAACCTAGAGGCCTTGACCCAGGAAGGCCTGGGCGATGCCCCAGCAATGCTCTCCCCCAAGCCAAGGTTCTGGGAAGCCCACCCTCGCCGTACCTCTGTTGATGCCTCCCAGCCATTCATCGGGGGTCAGAGCTGGCTCCGTTCCCGGTGTCATGGGGTAAATGTCTTCCTGGTAGGAATCCGACTGCAGCGAGGGGAGCAGGAGAGTAGACAGATGGGGGTGCTGCTGAGAAAACCCCTGCTCTGCAGCCCGATTCTCCTCACTGACCCCTAACCACGCTACCTGCTTTCCTGCTCCAAGCCGTTGCCCTCACTAGAGTCTTCTACTTGCAATTCCCACCCTGTATTCATTAGCAAGCCAAACTGTCCCCTTCTTGGAAGGCCCCCACCTCCACCGCAAATTGGGCCTGAAGACCCCAGTCCAGGGGATCCCCCTCTTCCTGGGCTCCCGTGGCCCGCAGTCTGTGGCGAGCAAGCTAGGATTCAAACCAGGGGTCCCTGGGAGCCCAGCCCAGCTGCACTCACCCTCCGGGGCACGATCATGGAGATGGGCTCGATCAGGCCCTTGAGAGTCACCAGCTTGTAGAAACGGAACACCTCACAGGCCGACACGTCCAGCCCATGCTTGGGCATGACCCCTGTGGATGGACACATGGCTCCCATGGGGTTCTAGGACTCCCCTTCAGTGCCCCTCCTCCTTCATGCCTCCGCTGAGGGAAAGGCGGAGGTGGTAGGCACAGACCCAGGCAGAGGGCAGCGGGAGGGCTGGGCCTTCTAGAACCAGGCTCTGTTTCTGTGCTGTAACTCCTCAAATCAGCCCCTTCTGGCCAGACCTGCCTCCCCAAGGTGCACACTTTAAAACTGGGACCATTTAGAACTGGGGGGACTGCAGAAATGTTTGTGATTAGCCCACTCCTTTTACAGCTGAGACTGGAGGGTCACAGGGGAAGGGCTTGCCCAAAGTCACAGAGCAGGGCAGGGGCAGGGCCACAGAGCCTGTCACCTTCTGAAATGACCTGGTTTTCCTAAGCTTCGGTGTCCCTGGTCCTCAGAGAGAAAGAAAGAGGGAGAGACTGTTCCCAGAGGACCCCAGAGGTTTAGACACAGCCCAAGATTTCTGTTGTACTGTGCGTCTACCCAGGACCAACTGTGTGTGCGTGTGCGTGCGTGCACGTGCACGCGCGCGGGCATTAGCCATAATGCTCCTATTGAACACCTACTATAAGCAGAGAGTACACTGTGGTGTCAAGAGTACACATTTTGGAGTCAGACAGGCCTGCGTTTGAATCCTGCCTCTGCCCCTTTCTTGCTGGGGGTCATCACCTCCACAGGGAGGCCTTCCCTGACCACCTGATCTGAAGTAGCCCCCACTGCCTGTCCCATCAACCCACTTGATTCTCTGTCTAGAATCAAATATTGTCTGTCTGTCCTGCGGTGGAATGTAAGCCTCACAAGAGTGAGGTCGTGTTCTGTTTTATTTACCACGGTACCCCCAAGCCTAGTACAGGGTCTACACACAGTATTCAACACATGTTTGTTGAACAACTAAATGAAGGAGCAGGAGAACCAAGTGTTTTGCCAGGTGCTTGGTACACATAGTCTCTAATCTCTGAAACAGACCTGCAGGGTCAGTTTGATTATCCCCATTTTACAGATGAGGAAACTGAGACTTAGGGAGAGATTAAGTACCCAGCTAAGCCAAACAGTAAACTCAGATTCAACTCCAAAGTCCAGGCTGCCTCTTGTATTATCTGATGAAGGAGCGACGGTGAGGGAGGTTGTGATGACGGAGAGTTGGGGAAGTCTGAAGTCGACAGAATGGTCACTGGAACTTCAGGCATGTCTCTGGGTCTCCGTTACGCTGTTGGTCACTGAGGTGGGCTCTCAGGCCCTTCCACGCTGACATCCCTGGAGATGGCCCTCAAGTCCCATCTGTAATATCTGATCCATAGAGGGAGCAAGTGCTCCAAGGAGCAGGGTCACCCACAGAAGTGGGAATCAAGCCCTGAAGAGGTTTCCTCCACTAGGTGATTCGGGGCCCGAACACAGCAGGGTGAATCCTTCGCATTGCCAGTGTTAGTGTTAGTTTTGTTGTAAGACTTTAGCAGCAGGAGAATGTGGGGTCTGAAGAACATTTCTTGGCCCCACCCCTGCTCACTACACCCCTACCCCAGCCCTGCAGCCCTCTCTCTAGGGTTTTGCCTGAGAACCTGGGAGCTTAGGGATGCAGTGATGGGGACACCCTGGAACCCTTCCTGCTCGCTCTGGGCTCTGGCTTTCCAGAGGCTTTAGGAAGGGGCCTGGATCTAGACCCTGACCTTTAGTTACTGAACCACCTCCCACCAATGTCACAGCCACTTTGGGCCTCAGTTGCCCTGTGCGCAAACGGGAACGAAGACTGCACACCCTACAGGTTGCTGGATGGGCTGAGATGTGGTGGACGCCACATACTAGGGAAAGTTAGCGTTGGGTCAGATGGGCAGGTGACACGCTGGCTGAAGACAGACCAGGCTTCCATCATCGGGGCAGTACCTGCAGGTTTCATTCTGACCTGATCATGAGCTGTAGCTTTCTGAGTCTATGTGACTTTTTCCTCAGATGGGTGACCCATGAGCCAAATGTCCAGTCTCTTGTTTGGAGCAAACAGTTAAGAGCAATGGCTTTGGAGTCAGATACTTGTTGTCACAGACTCTGTCACTCTCTAGTGAATGACCCAGAGCTTATCACTTCCCTTCTCTGAGCCTCAGCTTCACCATCAGTAAAATGGAGAAAGTCCCACTTTATAGAATTGTTGGGGGGATTCAGTGAGCACAAAGAAAGTGCTC
Source organism: Elephas maximus indicus (assembly GCF_024166365.1). NCBI lineage: Eukaryota > Metazoa > Chordata > Mammalia > Proboscidea > Elephantidae > Elephas > Elephas maximus. The sequence goes on along the minus strand of NC_064831.1, from coordinate 58,878,789 downwards.
ACTAAACAGTAGCTGCTGCCGTTAACTGCAAGTCCCTGGGTGGCGCAAACAGTTAAGTACTCAGCTGATAACCAAAAGGTTGGTGTTTCGAGTCCACCCAGAGGTGTCTCAGGAGAAAGGCCTGGCAATCTACTTCAAAAAATCAGCCACTGAAAACCCCACGGAGCACAGCTCTGCTTTGACACACACGGGGCTGCCGTGAGTTGGAATCTCCTCCAGGGCAGCTGGGTTTTTTTTTTGGTGTGCTATCACTAACTAGGGAGAGAGCAGGGGACACAGCCAAGATCTGGAGAGGGGGCTTGGGGACAGGGTTTCCCAGACACATGTGCCTGCAGGGACCAGACCTCCATTCCAGAAGCCACACCCACCAACAGCAACTGTGGCTTCGCCTTAGAAAGCCCCCGCTGAAAACACCCGCGCTTCTAGGTGTTTTGACTGATGAACTGATGGGCTGTAACGAGCACTTAGGTAGTTACTATGTCCCAGGCACTTTTCCAAACACTTTACAAATATTAACTTATTTAATTCTCATGGGAAACCCTGGTGGTGTAGTGGTTAAGTGCTATGGCTGCTAACCAAGAGGTCGGTAGTTCAAATCCGCCAGGCGCTCCTTGGAAACTCTATGGGGCAGTTCTACGCTGTCCTGTAGGGTCGCTATGAGTTGGAATCGACTCGGTGGCAGCGCGTTTGGTTTTTTTGGTTTTAATTCTCATAACTCTGTGAAGTGAGTACTCTTTTTATCCCCATTTAACAGACGAGGAAACCGATGCACAGAGAGTTGAAGTAACTTGTCGAAGGTCACACAGCTGGTAAGTGGTGGAGCTGGGATTGAATCCCAGGCAGTCTGGCTCCAGGGTCCAGGCTCTTAACCATGACACTAACTGTAACAACAACCGCTTGGCTCACTCAGTACCCAGAAGCTCACACAGAACTTTCACACCCACTGCCTCACGCCTCCACATTAGGACTCGGTGGATGAGGAGGACTGGGAGGATGAGGAGGCTGAGGAAGCCGCAGGCCTCAGTGGTGAGTCAGGTGTTGGGGGAGGGGTGGGAGTGGACTGATTAGCAATCCTGGAAGGACCAGGAGATAATCCCCTCCAGCCTAGGCCCTCCCCGCTGGGGCCCTCAGTTCCTGAGTCAGGCAGCCTGGTGTAGTGGGGAAGAGTGCTGGACGGGGAGTCCAGAACCTGGGTTCTCACTTCAGCTCTGACACTAGTTTGCTGTGTGACCCTGGGCAAGTTACTTGTCCTCTCTGGGCTTAAGTTTCTCACCTATAAAAAAATGAATTTAGACCAACTGCCCAGTTTACAATGCACTTTACTGGTCTGAGTCTCCTATAACCTGCTGAGGGGTTTAGGCGAGGCAGATCTGACTCTCCCCATTTTGCAGATGAGGAGGCTGAGGCTCGACAGGGTGAAGGCACTTGCCTAGGTTCACTCAGCTGAGGAGTGGCACACAGGTATAGCTCTACACTCCTCCTAGTTCCTGCTGCTCCCTGTGATGAGGCACAGAGTCACAGATAACGCCACCTTGGGTAGTCAACGGAAAGGGCTGGCAGCCTCTAGACCCCTCTTACCTAGGCCTTTCTGTGGGGCTGGGGAGCGGAACTCCATGAGGTAACTCAAGTAGGGCTTCTCCGTGCTGATTTCATAGTACCGGATGTTTCCATCCCCCTGGGGGGGCAAGGAGAGAGGGAGGTGAGAAAGGCAGTGAGAAGGGGAGGGCTGAGCGGGCCCCAGAACCAGAGGTCCCCTGAAGAGAGCCCCCATTGTGCCTCAGAGCTGGTCAAAAGGCCAGGGAGATCTGGTCTCTAGACCCTCAATGGACCTGCCACTGGGGAGTTACTGCAGTGGGCGGGGGTGGGATAGGAGTGGTGTGTGTGTATGTGTGTGTGTGTACAGACAGCTCTCTGACAAACAAGGCCATCTTTACTAAAGACCTCCCGGCAGGTGCCTCAAATTTCATCATTAGTCAGGGTCCTTTCAGCTTCAGGCTTTGGATCCTTACTCCAATGTAAAATCAACTCCAATGACTTGCATTTTAAGGAATTCTCAGCCACTGACACCTCAGTGGAAATGAGTCCAGGACTTGAGGGTAGGTTTAGATGGGGGAAAGGGTGATCAGGGATGGGGTTGGGTCAGGGGGAGGACGGAGAGGTTAGGTTGGCTCTTCTTGGGGGTGGGAGGGCAGGAACATGGGCGCACTGGGGGCAGGGGTCTCCCACAAGCTGCCCCGTCCCCCATCTCCCCACCACCTTTCCAGCCAGGTAGAGCATGTGCGTGTCGGCATCGTAGAAGGGGAACAGGAGGCCAGAGAGCCCATCGATTTCCTCCTCGGTCAGGGGCATGGACAGGTCCTCCTGTGGGCGGGGAAGTGGGGGAGGGGGCATCAGCCTAGGACCAGGCCATGGGGCCTCATCTTCCCAGTCCCAGCAAAGCCCCCAGAGCTGAGTTGTCCAGGAACACCTCAGATCAGTGGCGACAAGGCTGAATTCTTTATTGTCAAAAGCAGCCCAGGGCAGAGGAAAACCGAAACCCACTGCCGTGGAGTCAATTCTGACTCACAGCAACCCTGTAGGACAGAGTAGAACTGCCCCATAGGGCGTCCAAGGCTATAAATCTTTAAGGAAAATACTGCAACCTCTTTCTCCCATGGAGTGGCCAGTGGTTTGAACCACCAACTTTTTGGTTAGCAGCTGAGCACTTTAACCACTGGACCACCAGGGCTCCTTCCCAGCCGGAGAAAAGGCTCTGCAAATAGGAGGCAGGGACTTGTTCTCAGCAGCCTCCCCATACCTACTACTTGCTCTTGGTCTCTCTAGAGCTCAGCCTTGACTCTAACATCTCACAGGTGCCACAGAGTATTTTCCCTGCAGCCCTTCTGTGCCCCCGCCCCACCTCTGCAGAGGAAGCCTAACTGGTGTTAAGTCAGGAGCTGTTGTATGGGCCCAGGCTCCTGACCTTCAGAGGAAATGACCTCTGGGGAAACCCATGGATGCTTCCTTTAGCCAAAGGCCAGCTGACAGCTCCTGGGCTCTCGGAGCCTTCCTCCTCTACTCCATCCTGCTCCTTCCTGCTGTGCCCTCTGCAGCTCTTTCCAGGACAGAGAGGGAGTCGATAGCAGCAAGGACCTTAACAAACACCTCTCGTCCATGCTCTTTGTTTAATTGATGGGCACGCAGGGAGTCCAGTGCCCCCTTCCCACACTGGCAGCTGACCACCAGACCTGCCCACTGGCTGGCACCTCTGCTCTGAGTGAAGTGGAGGGTGGGGGAACGATGGGGAGGGGACTGGACACTGGTCACAGTGGCCCTGCAGACCCAGCTGGGAGTTTGGCCAGGCCTGGCTGGAGGCCACAGTTTGCCTTGACCTTGGGATCTCGGGCCAGAGAGCCAAGCTCTGCAGCCACTCCCATGGTAAAAATGCTGACCTGGATGCCCTGTGGCTTCTGGGGACCTCAGTAAGGACTGTTCTGGGGTCCCCCAAGCCCACTGGGCCCTATGTCCCACTCCAGGACAAAATCGTAGCATATACTCACGTGCTTGTGGAAATGCGTGCCTCTGTTGGAAAGTGTCTGTGGCCACCTCTCAGCCCCAGCCAGAGTGGCACTTGGCTTATCTGCTCTCCACTCAAGGATGGCCAGGGCTATGGCCCTTCTGAGGCACCATCTTTTGGTCCATCCCTCCAGCCTCCTTCTAGCCTTTCCGCTGCCCAAGATCTCATCCCACCTGTACCTGAATCCGAGGCGCCGGGGTGATGGAGGCCTGGTCTACCCTGGACCACAAGCCTCATCCCACTCTTGCCCCATCTAGAAAGCAGGGGAGCCATGAGCTCACATCTGAGCTACCTGCTCCCTTCTTTCAAGAACGCCTGCCCACAACCCAGCTTCCCGAGGCTGACCTGGTCCCAGAGAGCGATCTGTCTTGTGTTCCACCTGGAAACCCCAGTCGTGAGAAGCCGCTTCATGTTCCCCAAGAAGACCACCCGGTTGACTCTGTGGTTTTTGCAGTTCGCCTCCTGGCATGGACAGAGAGCAGGGTGAGCTGGGGCCCCAGACACTCGGGTAGTGGGCTGGACGTGGTCCCCAGAAGAGATAAGTCCGTGGCCCCGTCCCTGGAACCTGACAATGCCTCCTTATTTGGAAAAGGTCTTTGCAGGTGTAACTAAGCTAAGGATCTTGAGATGAGGTTTACCTGGATTATCCTACTGGCAATCTACTTCCAAAAAACCCAGGTGGGCCCTAATACCATCTCAAGTGTCCTTACAGGATGGGGCAAAGAGAGACAGTATGTGAAGACAGAGGCAGAGACTGGATTGATGTGGCTAGAAGCCAAAGAAGCCAGCAACCATCAGAAGCTAGAAGAGGCAGGGAAAGGGTTCTCCCCTACAGCTTCTGTAGTAGCGTGGCTCTGCTGATTTCAGACTTCTGGCCTCCAGAACTGTCAGAGAAGAAGTTTTCGTTGTTTTAAGCCACCCAGTTTGTGGTAACCTGTTACAGCAGTCCCAGGAAACTGGTGCAGGTAGATGGGAAAAGGGTGCTGGCACAGCCTTTCCTGGCTGAGAGCTGAGCCCCAGGCCCCAATACCTTCCCCCCTCCTCAAAACACGTGGGGCTCCACCTGCAGAACGCGGCCGGAGCGGGGCTCGATGACGCGCAGCTTCTTGTCCTTGCATGTGGTGGTGAGCAGACTGCCGTCTGTGTTGAAGGACATGCACAGGATGACGTCCGTGTGGCAGTCGATCATTTTCACCGGCTCACCCACGTCCAGGTTCCAGATGAGGACCTGCGAGGGCAGACGACAGGAGCCTGGGTCAGCCCGGCTGCTGCGGTCATGAGCAGTGTCCTCATCTGCACGCAATGGCCCTGGGATAGACCCTCCCTTCCTGCAGGGTCTGGGGCGTGTTGGGATGCACGATGGGGTCCTGAGTTCTAGATCAAAGGGCAGACCCATCCCTGTCACAGAAATCCACCAGTGAGTGTGCCTGGGCAGATCCCTGCCCCAGCCTGGGCCAGGTTTCTGAAACTAGGAAGAAGGATAACCGCCCCTTTGAGGGTGTGCCTGGGGTGGAGGTTGGGGCTCCATTTCTTCCCTCCAGCAACTTTGGTTGCTCCTTTGTCCCATCAGGAGGGCAGAAGCCACTTCTGGGTTAAGGAGTGGCCAGGCAGGGGATGTGGACATGGAGCATGGCGTTCTTCTCAAGTCCACCAGCCACCAGGGAAGGCAGTCAAGGTGCGTCTAGCCTTTGTGGATGAGACTGGAAAGCTGGGTCCCAGGAATGGTGGGGTGCACAGGAGATGCCCAGTTGTGTGTAGTGAATGAGTGAATGAACAAATGAATGAACATGACAATACCGGGTAACATGCTTAGGAAAACAACAGTGGTCCCTACAACCCCTCCAAAGAAACCCGTCTCCCTCTCCCTCCCCACTGGGTTGGCTCTGGCCACTGCTGCCTGCCTGGGCTGTGCACCTTGTAGTCATAGCCGGCGCTGAAAAGGATGTTGTTGGTGGTGGGGTGCCACTCGACCAGCCCCACGCGCCGGCTGTGCCCGTGCAGCTGCAGGAGCGCCTCTGTCATGTTCCGCTTCAGCCCGCCTTCGGGGATCTCCCAGATCCGTACCTGCAGGGGGATGGAGGCCGAGGCTGGCTGGGCAGGGCCAGGAGGCTCCCTGGAAGGCCCTCTCTCCACCCTAGGCCTTCTGAGGTCAGCTAGGGAGGCCTCCCCTGGCTCAGGGCCATGGGGCAGAGCCCTGGATGAGGCCTGGGGGAGAGCGGGCAGAAGGGGGAGTTCCAGGTATGGTTAGAGAGGGAAGAGACAGTCTCCTCTTTGCCTTGGGAGGGTTTTCTCTGAGGAGTCTCTGCAGACCTATGGAACCATTAGTCCTGGCCCATTATTGTTATGGTCCAGCCAGGCCTGGAAGATCAGGCACCACAGATTTTAGCCACAGTGTTATATTAAATGCCTATCTTTGCTTCCCCTTTGCACTCTTCCAAGAGGATGGGACTTTCTTCTACTCTCCTCAGCCCCAAAGCCTCTCTTGGTACCACGTGACCTTGCCCCATTCTATCTCCAACCCAGGATGGACACCTGAGCAGAGGGAACAGATCTGAGAGGCTGGGGGGCCCAGAGTCTCTCCTGAGAGATGATGAGCTAAGGGACAGGGACTTGGTTGCATGTTGGGGCCTGAACTGAAAGCACGGGCAGAGCCTGGCTGCAGCTGCTGCTTTCAGTCTCGTTGATGCTGATAAAGAAGCAGAAGAAGATGATGTGCAGACAGAAGAATGAAACAGACATGCCAAGAGAAGCAGAAAAGAGACCACGGCCCCAGAGAGAGAGGGAGAGAAGCTGAGCTCTTTCTCTGTAATTTCCGAATACCAGTAGGAGCTGCCATCAAGGTGACTCCCACTCACGGCAACCCCACATGTGTCAGAGTAGAACTGTGATCCGCAGGGTTTTCAGTGGGTGATCTTTCAGAAGCAGATCACCAGGTCTTTCTGGAGAGGCACTTCTAGGTAAATTCGAACAGCCAACCTTTTGGTTAACAGCCGAGTACTTAACTATTTGTGCCACCAAAGGACTCCTAATTCTTGAATATACCCCCTGATAATTTACAACAGCCCTGGTGGACTTCCGTTACTCCAACCAAACCTACTTTTCAGAGAGGACAAGTTCAATTTCAAAGAGCAAGACCAAACAATATAACTGAACCATGAATTACTGCACCCAGCCTTACCTTCTTCATCCTGGATCCACAAACAGGAGTCAAAGACCCAACTAGGCATGAAGGGTGGGCCACCACTCCCCACTTACCAGGCTTAGCTGTTTCATCTATCAATGGGAACAGCCCTTGTCCTGCTTCACCTACTGGGAGGTTGTGAGCATAAAATGAGATGATGGTTGTAAAAGTTTGTAGACTATAAGGCACTCTCAAGATTGAAGGAATTATGATTCTTCTTGTTATCATCATCATTAATGTTATCTATTATAAGTGCTTGGCTGCTAGCTGAAAGGTCAGTGGTTCGAACCCAGCAACCATTTCTCAGAAGAAAGATGTGGCAGTCCGCCTTTGTAAAGATTACAGCCTTGGAAACCCTATGGGGCAATTCTGCTTTGCCTTATAGGGTCGCTGTGAGTTGGAATCAACTCGACAGCAATGGGGATTATATTTTAGCTGGGTGAATAAGAAAGAGCAAGGCTTTTGAAAATCTGAACTCCACCCTCGCTAGGAAGGAGAAAAACAGGAAAAACAGCTTTGAGTTACCATTTATAACCTACTAAAATAGCCAACTGGAAAAAAAAAAAAAAAGAGAGCCGGTGTTGCCAAGATTATACTGGAATTGATACATTCAATCGACAATCTATAGTAGGAACCAAAAAGACATTTATAATATATTTTTTGACTTAATAATTTCACTCTTAAAATTCAATAGAAGCAAAAAGCTCCATGCATGAAGATGTTCACTGCAACATCGTTTATACAGAAAATTTAGAAACACTCTGTCTTAGTCAAGCAGTGCTGCTATAACAGAAACCCCACAAGTGGACGGCTTTAACAAACAGAAATTTACTCTCTCACAGTGTGGCAGGCTATAAGTCCAAATTCAGGGCTTCAGCTCCAGGGGACACCTTTCTATCTCTGAGGGCTCCGAAGGAAGCTCCTTGTCATCAATTTTCCCTCGGTCTGGAGCATCTCAGTGCAGGAACCTCAGGTCCAAAGGCATGATCTGCTCCCGGTGCTGCTTTCTTGACAGTATGAGGCCCCCCGTCTCTCTTCTCGATTCTCTCTTTTATATCTCAAAAGAGATTGGTTTAAGACATTATCTAATCTTATAGATCTCATTAATATAACTGCCACTAATCCATCTCATTAGGGAAATCACATCAGATGACAAAATGGTAGACAGTCATACGATACCAGGAATCATGACCTAGCTGAATTAATACACATATTTTTTGGGGACACAACTCAATCCATGACAGTGACCAACATTAGTAAAATAATTTAATTTATATGTCATATCAATATGGAACATTAGCTGTTCAACCATAATTCTGAAGGCTATGAGTAAACATGGAAAACATGTTAATGAAAGCCTAAGGCAGTCCTGCGGACAGGGGAGCAAGGCTAGAAAATGGGGGTGCCCCTAAGGGAAATCCCTTGCTGGGTTCCCCCTTTTGGCCTTTCCCTTAGACTGTGTTGTTGTTGGCTGCCATTAAGTTGGGCCCCAGCTCATGGCGACCTCATGTACAACAAAACAAAATGCTGCCCAGTTTTGTGCCATCTCTATGATCTGTTGGGCATCAGACTGTTGGCATCCATTGGGTTTTTACAGGCTGATTTTCAGAAGCAGATCATCATCAGGCCTTTCTTCCTGGTCCATCTTGGTCTGGAAGCTCTGCTGAAACCTGTTCAGCATCATAATAACACGAAAGCCTCCACCGACAGATGAGTGGTGGCTGCATGTGAGGTGCACTGGCTGGGAATTGAACCCAGGCCTCCCACACGGAAGGTGAGAATTCTACCACTGAACCACCGATGGTATCTTTCAGACTATAGAAATGAGTATTTCCCTCACCTGTGTTGCCTCTGAAGCCCCCATCTCATGCATATGTAGTCATAGGGGTTTTCAGGGTAAGAAAGGCAGATTCAGTCTAGAATTAGGGGTCACCCTTATGGGCACCAGGAGCTCTGGTGGCACAGCGGCTAAACGCTCGGCTGCTAACTGAAAGGTCGGCGGTTCAAACCCACCAGCCACTCCATGGGAGAAAGATGTGGCAGTCTGCTTCTGTAAGGATTACAACCTTGGAAACCCTATGGGGCAATTTTACTCACTCCTACAGAGTCGCTAAGAGTTGGAATCAATGGCAATGGGTTTTTTCTTATGGGTGCTAGTCTCAGTTCAGCAAATCAGCTTCAAAAGCCCACTCAATAAAAAGTTTGTAACCAGGGGATAGTTCGAAATGTTCTCCCATCCTCATCGTAATCCCCTTTGGTTGCCTGACCCAGCCTCTAGTAAACCCTAAAACACCCACACAGCCCTGCATGGTAGTGGGACTGGGAGGGGGCAGAAAGTGACATAAAAGAAGCCCCAGCATGGCCATGGTCTTTCCGTGACAGCCTTGTGCAGCAGGATCAGCGTTCAGAGATGAGGGCTGGTCTGGACATGGCAGGCAGGGTCGGGTGGGGACAGGCTGCTGGGTAGACGACTCAGACGTCACCAATAAGACACACATTCTGCTCGTCACCAAATGTACTAGAGAAAGGTGGCTCTTGATGTGGAGAAGACCAACGCTTGAGTTAGACACACACACACACACATTTTCTTTCCTGTTTTACCCCACAGGGATGCTATTACTCATCTTGTTGGAAACTTGCTTTTCTCATGTAACAATCGTGTAACAACGTCTAGCGAGAGCGTCCTTCCACATCACTACACGTTGTTGTTGTTGGCGGCCGTTGTCAAGTCGATTCCAACGCATAGCGACAGAGTAGAACTGCCCTGTAGGGTTTTCTTGACTATAGTCTTTACAGAAGCAGGTCACTAGGTCTTTCTGCCAAGGCGCCACCAGGGGGTTAGATCTGCTAACCTTTCAGTTAGTAGCACAGAACTTAACACTTGCGTCACCAGGGCTCCTTAACAGCTACATATAGATCTACCTTATATATATATATATAATTTATTTTATTTTTGTTGAGAATATACACAGCAGAACATACACCAATTCAACAGTTTCTACACGTACAGTTCAGTGACATTGATTACATTCTTCCAGGTGTGCAGCCATTCCCACCCTCCTTTTCTGAGTTGTCCTTCCCCCATTAACATATACTCACTGGCCTCTATGTTTTCCATCTACTTTTTCAAGTTGCTGTTGTCAATTTGATTCCATATAACCAAAAAAAAACCCATTGCCATAGAATCTATTTTGATCCATAGCAATCCTATAGAACAGAGTAGAACTGCCCTACAGGGTTTCAAGGAGCACCTGGTGGATTTGAACTGCTGATTTTTTGCACCACCAGGGCCCCTGATCCCATATAGATGTTAAAAGAGCACAACGCAGAAGGCAGATATTCTTTTTTTTAAATTGTGTTTTAAGTGAAAGTTTACAATTCAAGTCAGTCTCTCATACAAAAACTTATACACACCTTGCTATGCACCCCTAGCTGCTCTCCCCGTAATGTGACAGCACACGCCTCCTCCCCACCCTGTATTCCCCATGTCTATTCAACCAGCTCCTGTCCCCCTCTGAGAAGCCAGATATTCTTTACTAGCTAAACTAAACTATTGTTTGATTTTAAGAAGACTTCAGGGGATATTTTTGGTTTAAGGTTTAAAGATTATATTAGTGCAATAGTTTCAGGGTTCATCTAGCCTCCATGGGTCCAGAAAATCTGGAGTTCATGAGAATTTGAAATTCTGTTCTGAAATCTGTCTTATTTTTTAAAATGACCGCAAGTCATCCATTGTCTCACCGTGCCATGATGGATTTGTTCAACCTCTATTAATGGACTTCCAGGTTCTGCCCAATTCTTTTTTTTTTTTAATTATTATAGTTCATTCTATGATGAACATCCTTGTAATATAAGTTTATGCATGAATGTGAGTATTCTGGATGCCCAGAAGTAGTTCTTTTTTTATAGTTACTGTGAAATCATCCCCCAAAGCTGTCCCAGTTTTCACTAACAGATGAGAGTCCTTCAAACATGGGTTTTTGCCCATCCAGTAGGTCAGCATATTACCTCACTGTTGTTTGGATCTGTACTGCTTGATTCTCAGCAATACTGAGCACCGGTTTTGTGTTTGTTGGCCACTCTTGTTTGCATTCGAGTAGGAAGCTCTAGAAGTTCTAAGACTCAGCGGGGTGAAGCTCAAAAGGGCAGAATGACAGTGGGCCCGAGGGGAAGCGTCGGGGGCAGAGGATCCTGAGAGTGAATGCTTCATCCTGCGTCTTGCAAACAGCGAACAACATGGCGGTTCAGCAGGCACAAGGGCCAAACCGTTTGTGTATAAACATTGACTGAGACAGGAAAGTTCTTCCAGTCTTTAAGAAAAATCTTTGGGAGAGAAATTGAGCCTCATTTATTTATTCCACCATCACTTCCTGAGGGCCTCTTATGAACCATGCACCAATGGGTGCTGTGGTGAGCTCACCCAGTGCTTGCCCTGGAGCGACACACAGTGTGGGCAGACAGGGCAGAGAACCCATGGAGCACAGAGGCTAGGAAGTCTTGAATCCTGTCTTGGGGGTGATGGAGTAGGAGGGTCTGGAAGGAGCAGAGTTAGAAGAGGGGAGGCTGGCACTCAGTTTGAAATGACAGGTTGAAGTTGGACACCCGGGGAGGGGTGAAGAGACAGAAACATGAGCAGCACTTGTGAGTTTGGGCATAGTGGGCAGGGAAACCGGAGGCGGGTGAGCCTGGCGGAGGGCAGCAGGCTGACAGGACAGCAGATAAGGCCAGAAGCTGTGTGTGTCACGCCTTGTCACCAAGTTCCCAAAGAAGCCCTGCTTGGGCCCAGAGTTTCAGAAAATGGTCCTTGCCCAGAACAGCCTAATTGTTCTGAGCAGCCCAGCTGACTGAGGTATCCCCAGGTTACCCCTGTGCCAGGTTAAGGTACGCACACGCAGGAGACTGTGGAATGAGGCTCCTCCCAGACTGTAATCCCCACTTACTTGTTGGGTGACTGAACAAGCCCGTTAACCTCTCTCAAGCTCAGGCCCCTTGTTTAGAAAATGAATATATACTTATATACCTTTTAGAAGTGTGGGGGTTAAAATATGCTAGGCTTCAGAAAGTCCTTGTGAGTCTAAAGCCTTCTTGACACATGAGCTGATTCATTGAGGGTGACAGCTCTGCCTGGGAACCCAGGGGCTAAGTCAAGGTGATGAAGGAGTGCAGGTGTCCTGGCTCTGGCCCCTGGACTAATCCCAGCCCAAGGGAGCCAAGGGCTGCAGGTGGCAGTCAAAAGAGCCGCATTCACAGATAACTGTGAAATGTAGGGCCAGGCAGGGCTTCGTGTTCACCTGAATGAAAGAGTGTCCCACAGAGAGGGAGAGAGGTACTCTGCCTTATTCCCATTTGAGCAGCCACCTTTGCTCCCTGGGCCTCTGTTTTCCCATTTGCACTTTGACGTGTGTGTATTAGACACACTTCTCTGCCTTTGATGTCACTGAATACAATGCTTGGGGGAGGAGATTGGGTTCTACTTTATCCATGGTTACAGCAAACAGTTGGCACTATGTGCCACAGGAGCTCAGGGGAGGAGCTGGAGTTCAGAGTGGGCCAAAAGAGCTGGGAAAAGGGACTCCAACCCCTTAGTAATAAAGGGATTTATTGGAAACAAAGAGTGGATGGAGAGTGGGAGGAGCCCTACGGATCTGCCCAGAGGTTGCTCTGGGAGGTTACTTCAATTCAACAGGAAACTCAATCAAATCCGGTCTGCCAAACCGGATTTCTGGAAGGAAGTGGTGGGGAGAAGTGGCAAAAGACTCTCCCCTGTAAGCCAGCTGTGCCTGGGACTGTCCCCTTTATAGGTGCCCAGGCCAGAACCTTGTTTAGCTCAGTTACATTCAATCCAACAAAATATGCTCAGCCCTTCCCTGCATCACACAGGTTAGACACTGTGGGGACAGAGGTGTAGCCAGAAGGGGCGTGATTAGCAGGCTGACCTCATCTGGAGGCCCCCGTTGGACTTGCACCCGGGGCAAATGCTCCCTAACCCCTAATGCTCCTCTTTATGCCTCTGTGTGGGGACAGTCCTTGGTCTCAAGGAGCTCACAACTTGTGGGGGAGCAGTAGATACATGCAGTCAAGGCCAAGGCAAAGCAGCTGATAAGGTCCAGGAATAAAGCTACAAAACCAAGTGTCTCTGTGCATGGGGGAGGGAGCAGCTGGCCAACAAAGCAAGAGCCTGATAAGCGCAGTTTAAATCCACGCTGTGACCTTATTGTTTGTGAGACTTGAGCCAAGTTACTTAGCCTCGCTGAGCCTCAGTGTTTTCCTCTGAAAGACTAATTACACCTGTACAACAGAGTTGTTATAAAGACTAAATAAAGGTAAGATAAATAAACTACCTAGCAGATTACCAAGCACTTAACAATACTTCAAAACCAAACCAAACCCACTGTCGTCGAGTCGATTCTGACTCATAGCGACCCTATAGGACAGAGTAGAACTGCCCCATAGAGTTTCCAAGGAAAGCCTGGCAGATTTGAACTGCTGACCTCTTGGCTAGCAGCCATAGCACTTAACCACTACACCACCAGGGTTTCCTAAGGATGCTTACTTAATATTAATTAAAGCTTATATACAAGTTTATTTATTTTATTGTGCTTTAGCTGAAAGTTTACAGCTCAAGTTAATTTGTCATACAAAAATGTATACACATATTGTTATATGACCCTAGTTGCTATCCCTATAACGTGACAGCACACTCCCCCTTTCCAACCCTGGTTTCCTGTGTCCATCCAACCATCTCCTGTCCCTTCCTGCCTTCTCATCCTGCCTCAGGACAGGAGCCACCCACTTAGTCTCGTGTATCTGCTTGAACTGAAAAGCGCACTCCTCACGAGTATTATTTTATGTTTTATTTTTCTAATCTTTGCCTGAGAGTGGGCTTCAGGAATGGTTTTAGTTCTGGGTTAACAGAGAGTCTCGGGACCATGTCTTTGAGGGTTTCTCTAGTCTCAGTCAGACCGTTAAGTCTGGTCCTTTTACTTGAATTTGAGTTCTGCATCACGCTTTTCTCCTACTCTGTCAGGGACTCTCTGTTGTGTTCCCTGTCAAGGTGGTCATTGGTGGTAGCTGGGCACCATCTATTTCTTCTGGTCTCAGGCTGATGGAGTCTCTGTTTTATGTGGCCCCTTTGTCTCTTGGGCTAACATTTTCCTTTTGTCTTTGGTGTTCTTCATTCTCCTTTGCTCCAGGTGGGCTGGGACCAATTGATGCATCTTAGAAGGCCACTCACAAGCTTTTAAGACCCCAGATACCACTCACCAAAGTGGGATGAGGAACATTTTCTTAATAAACTTTGTTATGCCAATTGACCTAGATGTCCCCCGAAACCATGGTCCCCACACCACCACCCTTGCTACTCTGTGCCTCGAAGCATTTGGTTGTGTTCAGGAAACTTCTTAGCTTTTGGTTTAGTCCAGTTGTGCTGACTTCCCCTGTAGTGTATGTTGTCTTTCCCTTCCCCTAAGATTATACACAAGTTTTCCATAGGTCTTGGGGCACAGACAACCTGCCAGGCCTTCCACTGATGGTCAGTCGGCTCCAACCAGGAACAGTGGAAGAACCCTAGAAGTCGAAAAGCCTCCCCACCATCAGCAGGTTTAGCAGTGAACCGCCCCCAGCCTGGGGGTATGACCAACCCTTACTCTGGCTACTGGTGGGCCACACACGTGGGAAAGGGGGAGCTGGGTGAGGAATTTCTCTCCTGGATTTTGCTGTCAGTTCAGCATTCAGGTAAGTCTGTTCTGGAATCCAGCAATGGAGGGGCCTGTTTGGGGACTCGTGACCAAAGAATGAGACACAGTGGGAAGGGCACTGGCCTGGAGCCTGGTCTGGACTCCCAGCTCTCTGGGACTCCGCCCCTCACTGGGGCAAGTTATTTAACCCTTTGTCCCCACTTGTAAAATACAGATAAGAAAATAAAATTTAATGTTTATGGGGCAGTTGGTACCCCTGAAACCTTTCTATGTCCATTAGTTGTCATGACAACTGCAACATGATCCCTATTTTACAGACAGGCAATGGATGCCCAGAGACCTAAAGAAAGTGCCCAAGACCACAGAGCTGGAAACCGACAGGGCTGGGTTTTGAACTGAGGTCTGTGGAAGCCTGAGCCTGGCTGCTCAACCACTGAACCACACTGCCACTTCTTCTGCGGCTGCCAGGTCCTTTCTGGGAGGCCTCAGTCAAGTTGCCAGCCTCTGCGGGTACCTCTCATCTCTAAGAGGAGTGCAATGCTCCCTTCCAGCTCCATGAGGTATTGGTTCTGGAGCGTGTGGGGGAGACAGGGCGGTGGGTGGCTTCCGGCCGCTTCCAGCAGGGCTGACATCCTGCCCCAACCCACCCCCAGCTCCTTGGGGCGGGGGGCGGGGGGGGCAGCATCACTCCAGGCAGGGAGAGGAGCCGCTGGGTGGAGGAGCTTGCATAGAAGGCAAAGGAAAGATGTTGAGCTAGGCCTGCCATGGAGAGGGGCTTGCCTCGCTCTGCCTCCTCCCTCTCTCTCGGGATCACTTTCTCCCTCTCCTCGAGACGTCAAAAACCGCTCTTCCTCTGCAGCGGCAGGCCCTAGGAGGAGGGCTGGGAGCACGAGGAGGAGGTGGCGGCGGCCAGCTTGGAAACCGATAGCGCCCTTCCCTGCCGCCCGCCAGCCGCCCTCTCTAGCTGCGGCAGGAGCTATAAAAAGCACAGCCCTTCAACAATAGGTGACATCACCCAGTGGCGGAAAGAACTGGATTCTGCCAGATGCCAGGGAGAGTTACAGCCCCCGCCCCTCCCTCAGGATGGGAGCCGCTTGGGAAAGGGCTTGGGTATGTTCAACTGGATCCCCTGAGGGATGGAGGTTAGACTCTGGAGGACTTCCTCAGGCTCTGGGGGATGGGGCTGGGGGCGGGGAGGCTGAGCCTGAGGGAGCCGGGGATTGATTTCTCTGGAGATTTTTCAGGGCTAGGGAATATAGAAAAGGAGCTGACTGGGGCGGGGGGATGTCTCTAAATCCCGTCTGTGTGCCCCCAGTGTTCTGGGAGGTGAGGAAAGGGCAGTGGAGGGGTAGGGGTGTGGGGTAGGCAGGCGCTACTGGGAGAAATAGTGCCAGACCTGCAGGGAACAGCTTCTCCCTGGGGCTCTGCTGCCTCACCTGTGAAATGAGGCCCCTCTGGCATGGTTCTCTCCCACCCCTGCCCTGTAGCACAGATATGGAACACAGCAGGGGTGCCGACTGACCAGCTATAGCCCTGACAGTCCCTGGCTCTGGACGTCCTAAGTTGGCCATTTGGGCTGGAGCGGGCCAAGGGAGTGTTGGCTGCCTGTGCCTCAGGCACTTTGATGGAGGCAGGAAGGCCAACAGAACAACCCTGGTAGCTGTGACGAGTGTCCCCAGTCCACATCTTTGAGCCGCGGGCTTCATTTCCTGTATGTCTCTATTCCCACCCAGGCCCAGGCTGGGATGCCCCTTCTATGTGGCCTCAGTATGGCACAGGGGTTTTACACAGAGGAGACATTGTGATGTAAACACTGAGTGTTTGGTGGAGTTGAACAGTCAGCCCCTTCACGACCAGCGCCTGTTACTCTTCCCCCTCCTCCCCCGCCAGCGAAACCAGGGCTGCTGTGATGTGTGCAGAGCACTAGCTGGGAGTCAGGAGACCTGGGTTCAGGCCCCTGTCTATGCCAGGGATGAACTGTGTGACCTGGGCCAAGCAGGTTCCCTCAGGCCTCAGTGGGTCCTTCTCTATGAAGGGCTGAGCTCCAGCTGCAGGGGCCAGGCTGGGGAGGGGCAGAGACCTGATGGGCAGGACTGGGGTTCTGAGCTGCTGCTTCTGGGCAGCTGGCCTGGCAGGTGGAGCCAGAGCTTAGTCCCCTCTGATCAGGAGACTTAACCTGCTTCTCATTAGGGCAGCCGGGGCAGCCCCACCCTCCCTGTCCTTCAGCCACTCCCTTCCCTTGCTGGGTGTTCTCCTTTCTCTAGCTGATTCATGTCCCATAAGCCCTGCAGCCAGCTCAGCCCCACTCCCTCCATAAGGCCTGCGTGAATGACCCCATCCAGCCTGCAAGCTCCCCTTCTCTGGTCCCTGGGGCACGCGGTCTCCACACAGTCTTCCACTTGAGGGGTCCCGGCTTAAGCTTGGGTAGCTGGGGAAGCACAGATGTCCCCTCAAGTTCAGCTGCTCACCCTGGTGTCCAAGCCTTCTCCCTCTGGCCTCAACCCCCTAGCCTCCTCTCCTCTCACTGACCACACCCCGGGGCCCCAGCTTGGCTGATGACGTCTGGCTTTCCAAACACACTGCACACACTCCCTCCACACCTCTGCTTGCACCATGTGTCTTCCTGGGGTCCCTTTAATCCTTTTCTGTGGTCCAAGTCCTGCCTCTCCTCCAAGGTGCCGCTCAGGTATCTCTCCCTCTGAAGCTTTCTCCACCCCTTCTATCCCTCACTGCACCTAGGTCAAAATTAATCCCTCCCTCTTTCCTGGGCACACAGCTCTTTTCTCGACCCTCCAGGAATACAGAGATCTCATTCTGCTTTGCATTTTGGTGAGTGGGGTGTGACTCTGTCTCTCTACTAGGCTGAGGGTGCTTCCAGGGCACAACTGAGGTTAGCAGGGGCTGACTTTGGATACATCATGAAGAAAGCCCAATTGCTAGAAAAGGACACAGCTGATAAAGTAGAGGGTCAGCAAAAACGAGGGAAACCCTCAATGAGATGGACTGACACACTAGCCTCAACAATGGGCTCAAACATATCAAAGATACTGGACATGGCACAGGACTGGGCAACATTTTGTTCTGTTGTACACAGGGTCACCATGAGTCAGAGCCAACTAACGACAACAACACGAGGGGACAAGGACAGTGCTAGGCACAGACCTCCTTTCATCGGCCTAAGGAAGGATTAGCATCGTTCCTGTTTCCAAGATGAGCATGTCTGAGGCTCAGAGAGGTTAAGTAACATGCCCTTGTCACCCAGCTGCTAAGTGGTGCAGCTGAGATTCAATCCCAGGTCCAGTGGGTTCCACAGTCCAGCTCTTTGAACCCCAGCAGCTGGGAGGACTTCGGGCACATGGTGACCACTTAATCAGTGTGTGTGAAACTGAGAAGAGTCGTTTGGCTCATGCGGCCAGGGGTGGCACCGTGTGCTTTTTTTGAACACACTGTGGATGTCTTGCTTATTAGCTGGTGTCCCAGAGCATGAAGCACCTGGCTGT
Organism: Elephas maximus indicus; assembly: GCF_024166365.1. Taxonomy (NCBI): domain Eukaryota; kingdom Metazoa; phylum Chordata; class Mammalia; order Proboscidea; family Elephantidae; genus Elephas; species Elephas maximus. The sequence continues at coordinate 58,860,855 of NC_064831.1, read as the reverse complement.
CAGGTAGAATGAGGTGCTGAGCCATAGCCAGGCAGGGCCATCAAGGCCCTTGGCCCGGTTCAGGCAGAAGCCCGGACAGCCAGGAACTCCGAGAGCCCAGCCTGGCCCAATTTCCTCCTCCCCACATCAAGATGGCATTGCCCTTCTCCCCAGCAGGTTCCCCGGTAAGGGCAAAGCGGTTCAGGCAGGAGGAGCCTGAAGCTTCCAGCATCGACTACCCATTGATTCATGTGATGGTGAAACATGGTGGACAGGAAGAGTGCAGGCTTTGGAGTCAGCAGCCCTGGGTAAAGTCCTCATTCCTCTACTTAGTGTGGCCTCAGTCAAGTGACCTGCCCCCAACCCTGATATCATAGGGTGGCTGTGAAGGCTAAACGTAAGTAAGGTGCCCAGTCCACAGTGGGTGGAGGAGCTTGGTAAGAGGCAGCCCTAAGTTCCTGGGGCGTCTGCTCTCTGCCGGCTGGTGGAAGTTGCTCAGCACCTCTGCAGACACAGACGGAGCCAGTTGTGGGTCACTGGCATTCCTTCTTGGGCTCCCTGCATCCACAAGTGAAGGATGGGAAGCACCTCCACCAGCCACCTGCCCTGTCTCCTGCTGATTTCATGCTTCAATAACTACAGAACTCTCCAGCACCCACCAGCTCCATCTGCCTCCTTCCCAGCCCAGGAAGCACCTGGTGATCTCACTGCTCTCCCCGTGTGTCATCACCTGTCCTGGGCTCTATCAACTCAGGCCCATCCTCTGTAGCTCTGGTCTGTCTGTGTCCTGACCCTTGATTGCTGTCCCCCACTTTGGCTGTGGGGCTGCTGAAGAAAGTAATTAAACCTGATGGACCCTGTTCACCACAAGTTTTAGCTCTCTCTGTTCTTACCTGCACTGCCCATCACTATGGCCGCTCTAAGGAATCCTTAGGATTTTGACCATCAGGAACTGGTCAAGCCCACTCTACTCTCTTAGCCTCTCTCTACCACGCTTCCATGTACCAAGTACTGTGCCAGGTGACCTCACTCCCAACTTCCTTAAATAAAGAAGACTCCTTAATGTGATTAGTGGGATTATATTCATTCATTCATCCATTTGTATATCTCTCCATTTGTTCACCTATCAACTCACTCATCATCTAGTCATCCACTCATCCAGTCATCCTTCCTTCTACTCACTGATCCATCTATCCATCATTCAACCATCTAGTCATCTCTCTACCCATCAATGTAGCCATCCATCCAACAATCCAATAATCTATTTACCCACCCACCCCCCCCACCCACCCACCCACCCACCCATCCATCCATCCATCCATCCATCCATCCATCCATCCATCCATCCATCCATCCATCCATCCATCCATCCATCCATCCATCCATCCATCCATCCTTCCATCCAACCATCCACCCGCCCATCCACCTGCCCACCCATCCGCCTGCTCACCCACCCACTCATTTATCCACCAAACTATCAACTCACTCATCCACTTATCTGTCTGTCCATTTAGGTGCCTGTCCATCTGTCCGTCCGTCCATCCGTCCATCCATGCACCCACCCACCCACTCCCTCATTCACCAACCTATCAACTCACTCATCCACTTATCTGTCCATTTAGGTGTCTGTCCATCCATCCGTCCGTCCGTCCATCCATCCACCCTATCCAACATCTACTAAGCACTTACTAGATGGCTGGCTCTGTGCTGAATGCAGAGGTTTAGAGCCAAATAGACCATGGTCCCTGTCCTCAGGAGTTCACAGTCCAGTCCAGGAAGACATCAAGATAACACAAGCTCTGAGGTTCCTTCCAGCTCCAGCATCCTGGAGGTCTATGTCAGTGATCACTAGATAGATGCGTGTGGCCTGGGAACACCAAGGGCTTGGGCGGGCCCTCTTCACCAGCTCAGCTGCAGCTCTGAAACCCCCTCTTGCTTCCAAGCTGGTGTGTTCACGCTGCTCAGGGGCAGTGTAGGGAACAGCAGGGGCCCCTCTCCAGAAACATGATGGCCATTGCTAGCACACTGGATGCTCCCTCCACCTGTGAAAGCCATCAGAGTCCAAAGAGAAGGTTGCCAGAAAGCAGCTTCAAATTTCACTCTCCCCGGATTCTTTTTCCTCTTCTCCTATCTCCATCACTTCTATCCATTTTCTCTTCCTTTCCTCTTGATCTCCTCTGTGCCCTCTCATTCTTATTTCCCTTCTCTTGTTTCTTCTCGCTTCCCATTGAGTGGTGGGCCACATGGAATTCAAACTGGGCTGCCACTGTCTGTCCTTGGACAAGTTGCAACAACTCTCTTAGCCCAGGGTCCTTTCCTAGAAACCACAGCTCACAAAGGACACAACCAGATGGTACATCTACCATGTCCTCCTGCAAGGAGTGGGAGCTCTTTTTCTCCTTTTCCACATTCTCCTTCCTGCCCTTCTCCTTTCAAGGGCACAGACACGTGCTGAACCACACAGCTAATTTTTTTTGTTTAATTCTCACCTGCAAAATCAACACCTCCAAACTCAATCAAGCCAAACACATGAGATTTATCAGACTACTCCATGGATTTGCTCTCTCAGTCTTTCTCCGAATTCCCTTCCTCCCTACCTGGGCTAGCTGGGAGAAAGACAAAGAGAAAGGAAAAAGGGCAGAGAGCGGAGCAGGAGGGGAGTGCAATAAGGAAGGCTTCCTGGAGGAGACAGGAGAAGCCCACCCTCCCCAGAGAGCACCCCTCCTACGCACCGAGGTGTCTTCTGAGCAGGAGGCAATGATGTTGTCAATGAAGGGGTTCCACTTGATGTCCAGCACATTGCCCTGGTGACCGCAGACCTTGGGGTAGTTGGGCTCAATCCTGCCCGTCTGCGGAGGAGAGAGAAAGAAGGTATTGGTTTTGATGGCTCTGGGGTGGCTCTCAGAAAAGAGCTTTTTTCCTGGGCTTCTCAACTGGGCTGGCAGGTCCTCAAAGATCTGCCAGTGTCTTATTCTTCTTTGGGTCCCCACATCAGGCTGGGCCAAACTGCTCTGTGGCTCCATCCTCCCCACACTGTCTGGTGGTAGAAGGAATGGACTGTGTGAAGGGGGAGTCCACACAGCTGAGTGGCAGGGCAGGGCTCCTGCTGGTCCATATGGCACCGTAAAAATGAGGACAAGGTGGCCCCTCCTCAGGTAAAGAAGTTAAAGTTAATATAGTACTGCCTACCTAACAACCAAAGCCCTGGGGGCAGCAGCCCTGGCACCAAACAGTGCCCACATTCTCCCACATTCACACACACCCCAGAGACTGGGTGCAGATACTGCCCCCAGTGCCCATGCCCCACATTGCTCTCCAGGTCAGGTGACAGGTCACGTTTGGATCAGGAGGTGGCCTCTTTCCTACCTGGTGGTGCAGTGGTAAAGAGCTCGGCTGCTCACCAAAAGGTCAGCAGTTCAAATCCACCAGCTGCCTCTTGGAAACCCTGTGGGGCAGTTCTACCCTGTCCTATAGGGTCGCTACGAGTGGGAATTGACTCAATGGCAATGGCTTCCAGGAGTCAGCAAAGAGGATTCTGCGTCTGTCTATGAAGTAAATGGTGCCCCCCAGATGTGACATTCTTGTGGAGTGTGCAACTTGAACACCTGTACGCAGTGCCCTGTCATTGGATGCATAGTCTTTGGAGTCACACAGGCCTGTGTTTGAATCACAGCTCTGCCACTTTTTAGCTATGTGGCCTTGAGAAGGTCAACAACCTTCTCTGAGCCTCAGTTTCTTCATTTTCAAAATGAGGATATTAACACCTACCTCTTAGCATTGTCGTGAATATGAAATGAGCTAATGTGCTTGACAAAGTGCTTAATGTGGAGACTATCACCACAGTAAATGCTCAATATACGACAGTAGTTATTATCATACAGGTTAGATGAAACCTCCTCCAGGAAGCCTTCCCTGATCTCTCAATGGATGAAGTGCTTTTCCTCCGTACATCACAGAATTCTGCGTTTCCCTCTATTATAACACAGCCACATGAAATCACAGTCTGTTCCTAGTTGTCTGTGAGCAGCTGAGGACACAATTGTGTCTTCTTTGTCCCTGACAGGCCTGGCACACAGTAGGTGTGCAGTACATGACCCGAAAGGCATCCTGGGAAGGGAAAGGAGTCTACAAAAGGAAATAACAAAGGACGTGTGTGTTGGGGCAAGGGGAACAGTTCCCTGCTTAGAGGCTACAAAGGTGGCAGGAAAGGAAAGGGGAATTGTAGGCAGATGTTGTGTCTTCACCCCACAGGCTTTGTTAACACTAGCTTTTTTTTGCAGGGGGCGGGGGGTTGGAGGAAAGAAAGCAAGGAGGTTTTTTCCAGCCACTGCCCGTCTGCTAATAGTGGGTAGATAGTAAGAAAAGTGAGGGAGGTCCCTTGGGCAGGTCATACCTCATCTGCACTAAATTAGGTGCCTCATCTGAATAAGGAGGAAGAGAATCAGTTTGTGCCAAGTGTCTTCTGCATATATCTAATGTTTCACTAGTGTGATGACACAGAACTATCTCAGAGTGTGAGTCCTGCCCTCAACCTCTTTCCCACCCACTTCCTGCCTGCGATTTTATCATCTTATTTCCAGATCTTTTGATCTTTTATTCTACAGCCATGGTGGGATGGGTAGAGGAAAATGGGTCCGGAGAAAATGGTATTGGTATGGAAGGTATGAATGGAGCAGAGAAAGAGAAAGATGAAAAAAGCCTGAGAAGACCCAGGGTGGAAAGGGAAAGGGAGAGAGTGCTGACACATTGCAGGGATCACAACCAATGTCACGAAAACAATTTGTGTATAAATATTTGAATGAGAAACTAATTTGCACTGTAAACTTTCACCTAAAACAATAAAATTAAAACAGAAAAGCCTGATAGAAGAAGCTTCAGAAGAACTTCCCTGACGCTGTATGTTGTGGGGAAATTGGAGGCTGGAGGAAAGGAGTTTGGGGACTGTTGCCATCAGTTATGACCAAGCTCCCCTTTGACATTCTGTAGCGGATGCAATGAGAATTGGAATACCTTTTTCAATTACTTTTGGGCGGCTGGACTACTTTTTTTCATATGAGACTCGAAGCAGAGACTGAGCCACATGTGGCCCTGGGATTTATTAGGGTTACACAGATTAGGGCCCCACATTACCTCCTTTAACTCTCATAACGATCCTGTAAATTAAGTATGAGAAAATTAAAGCCCAGAGAGGTTAAGCAACTTGCCCAAGGCTGAGAACAAAGCTAGGATTCCCACACAGATGTAACCCCCAAAGCTGATCTTTTTGTACCCCACTGCTCACTGCCGGGCAGCTCCGACTTCCATGAGCAGGGAGGCCCTACACTGTCTGCTTCCAGAGCTCACTTACTGTCTCACAGAGCTATTCCTTACATCTGACCCCAAAGGCTGCATTTAAGCATTCCCTGAACAACTCTGTCTGCATTAAACCTTTGGTGCCCAGCCCAGGCAGATCTGAGAGGCAGCAAATCAGTCAATAGGTGGTCATCAGCTAACAGCAGCTTCTGGCCAGCACCCTGTGGGTGATGCGCTGGAGGGACAGGTTAAGCAACAACCCTGGAACCTATTTTGAATGAGGAGGATACCAGTGGCCTGCAGTGGGGAAGGGATCAAGACTTTTTAATGCAGAGTATGGTGTGATGGATCGCTTTTGTGTGGCCTTTCTTGACATGGTCTTGTAACTGGGTGGGACTGTGCAAATAAGGACCTGGGATCCCTGTGCTGAGAAGTTCCTGGAACCAGAAGACCAAGAGAGGATGAGTAAGAGCTGTATCACTGAAGATGGCGAGAAGCAGTGGCAGAGAAACAGCAGCAGGAGAGACTGGCAGGAGATGGCATAGTGGGTTTCCCAGCCCACAGAGCAAGAAAGCTGAGTGCCTTCAGACTGGTAGAGTAGGGTTTCTCCAGGCACTTGGTGGAGCTAGAGCCAAGTGCTTTTGGGCTGAGGCTTATTGGCGGGTACCTTGGGCCACTCATACCAAAACCAAACCCACTGCCATCAAGTCAACTCATAGCGACCCTATAGGACAGAGAACTGCACCATAGTTTCCAAGGAGCACCTGGTGGTTTCAAACTGCCGACCTCTTGGTTAGCAGCCATAGCACTTAACCACTGCACCACCAAGGTTTCCAGGCCACTTGTAGGCAGAACTAAAAAAGCTTTGTAATACTTGCCAGAGCAGGGCAAAAGCTGAGGGACCAGAGAGGTGTGCCTGCAGGCATGGCTGAGAAAAGGCTGTCCTGATGGAAGAACTGCATCCTGAGAATTCCAGAACCTGAATTGTAAACTGTTACTTCCTTAATAACCCTGGTGACATGGTGGTTAAGAGCTGGGCTGTTAACCCAAAGGTCAGCAGTTCGAGTCCACTGGATGCTCCTTGGAAACCCTGTGGGGCAGTTCTACTCCGTCCTATAGGGTCGCTGCGAGTTGGAATCAACTTGACAGCTACAGGTTTTAGACCTCCCTAATGAACCCCATAATCATGAATATTGTCTGGGAGTTCTGTGTGGCCATTGCAATGAATTATCGAATCTCACAGAGAAGTAGAGAGTGCTGTGGGAGGAATGGTTCGTGTCAGAACTGGTGAAGATGACAGAGAGAGGAGGCTTGTCTGAGCTCTGCCTCAGCGTTGGGCTGTTTGTCTTGATTCTCCTTCCCCCTTGTGAAGCTGGAGGAGGTCAGATGCCGCTGCCACCACACCATTGTGACAGAGAATGATCCTGATGTCATGTGCACTTCCAGGTGGACTCTCTCTACACAAGAGGTGCATTTCCCAACAGGGAAGAAAAAGATTTCCAGGATTGAATCAAACTGCTGTTTATATGAACGGCGACTTCTAAGGCTGTGCAGTGCACAGCCTGCTTGGCTATACCCAGCAGCCCTGAAACGAAGGACCTCCTTTCAATCAGGCAGCTCTGATTTTCCTGTTGTACTATACAGTAGGGTCCCACGTAAAATTTTGCTTGAAAGAAGAGTTTCATTGCTAAAAAGAAAAGTCTGAAAACAGTGTTCTACAGAAAAATCAAGCAAATAAAACAACGCAATTCTTAACTCCAGAAAAAAGCTGTGTAAGAAATCTAGTATAAACACAGTACACAATGAACTATGTACAATATTTACATACTTGTAATAACATAAGGAACCCTGGTGGTGTAGTGGTTAAGAGCTCGGCTGCTAACCAGAAGGTCAGCAGTTCAAGTCCACCAGCCGTTCCTTGGAAACCCGGTGGGGCAGTTCTACTCTGTCCTACAGAGTCACTATAAATCGGAATCGACAGCAACGGGTTTGGTTTTTTTTGATTTAATAATGTAAACTCTATTTTTTTTTTTTTTAATTCTTTACCTTTGCTTATTAGTTTTCAAAATAGATTCCCTAGTAAGAGCCCTGGTGGTGCAGTGGTTAAAGTGCTGGACTGCTAACCAAAAGGTTGGGTGGTTCGAAACCATCGGTGTCTTCTTGGGTGAAGGATGTGGTAGTTGGCTTCTGTAGAGATTTACAGCCTTGGAAACCCTGTGGGGTCGCTCTGAGTCAGGGTCGACTCTATTGCAGTTGTTTTTTTGGTTTGGTTTAGTATCTTCCAAAGGTGACCAATACTTTTTTTAAGCAGTAAGCAATACTTCTTGTGTGTGTGTGTGCCTCAGGTGAAAGTTTACAAAGCAAACTGGATTCCCGTTCAATAGTTTGCATGTGAAATGTTTCATGGCCTGGTTCTCATTCCCCATAATGTGTCAGCACTCTCTCCATTTCCTCCCTGGGTTCCCCATTGCCTTTCATCCTAATTTGAAACCGAATATTTATTTAAACAAGAGTTGTGCTATAAAATACTGGGAGGACAGAGGTAGAGAAAATATGTGTGTGTGTGTGTGTGTGTGTGCACGTGTGCGTGCGTGCACAGCAAGAGAAGGGAGAGAGCTGGAAGAAAGCTAGCTCCTGACACCTTCCGTAATAGGAAGTCAATAGACAAGGTCTAAGATTTCAAGAAATCAAGACATGGCAGTAAAAGCATGTAATTAAGAAATTTGGAGGTAAGTACAAGCAGAAACAGCTAAAAGGAATGAAAGCAGCTGCCTCTGGGGAGTAGGGAACGGGGGTGTAGCAAGGCAGGACGAGAGCTGAGGTTATAAGCAGTGGTGTGCCGGTAAATGTTTAACAACTCGTTCTCTGGGAGAATAAAAGGTCCCGTTTTGTAGCGTTTGCCTGTTTCGGTGGTGTAAATATCCCTGTTGTTGTTGTTAGGTGCCTCGGAGTCAGTTCCAACTCATAGCGACCCTATGTGACCCTATGTACAACAGAACGAAACGTTGCCGGGTCCTGCGCCTTGTTCACAATTATTGCTATGCTTGAGCCCATTGTTGCAGCCACTGTGTCAGTCCATCTTGTTGAGGCTCTTCCTCTTTTTCGCTGACCCTCTACTTTCCCAAGCATGATGTCCTTCTCCAGGGGATGATCCCTCCTGATAACATGTCCAAAGTATGTGAGACATAGTCTTGCCATCCTTGCTTCTAAGGAACATTCTGGTTGTACTTTTTCCAAGACAGATTTGTTCATTCTTTTGGCAGTCCATGGTATATTCAATATTCTTCTCCAACAGCACAATTCAAAGGCATCAATTCTTCTTTGGTCTTCCCTATTCATTGCCCAGCTTTCGCATGCATATGAGGTGACTCAGCCCTGGTAGCACAGTGGTTAAGTGCTACAGCTGCTAACCAAAAGGTCGGCAATTCAAATCCACTGTGCGCTCCTTGGAAACTCTATGGGGCAGTTTTACTCTGTCCTATAGGGTCACTATGAGTCAGAACCGACTCGACGGCAATGGGTTTTTTTTAAAAATAAATATCCCTATTGTTGTTGTTAGGTGTCATTGAGTCAGTTCTGACTCATAGCGACCCTATGTACCACAGAATTAAACACCGCCCGGTCCTGCGCCATGCTCAGAATCATTGTTATGCTTGAGCCCGTTGTTGCAGTCACTGTGTCATACGATCTTGTTGAGGGTCTTCCTCTCTTTCACTAACCCTCTACTTTGCCAAACATGATGTCCTTCTCCAGGGAATAACCCCTCCTGACAACATGTCCAAAGTATGTAAGACACAGTCTCGCCATCCTTGCTGCTAAGGTGCATTTTGGTTGTACTTCTTCCAAGACAGATTTGTTCATTCTATTGGCAGTCCATGATATATTCAATATTCTTCTCCAACACCACAATTCAAAGGGGTCAATTCTTCTTCAGTCTTCCTTATTTATTATCCAGCTTTCACATGCATATGATATGATTGAAAATACCAAGCTATGGCTAATTTCAAGCTACCACGGTGACATCACCAATTGCAGAGTTGGAAGAAACACACAGTAGCACGCCATTGTATTATAGTTCCACCATACAGACAACGTTGAGGTTAGTTGCTGGCAGGTCAACGCTGACTCCTGGCAACCCCATGTGTTACAAAGCAGATCTGGTCCATGGGGTTTTCTTGGTTATAATCTTCATGGAAGCAGATTGTCAGGGCTTTTCTTCCACAGTACCACTGGGTGCGTTTGAACTGACAATCTTTAGGTTAGCACTCAAGCGCAAACTATTTGCACCACCTAGGGATCTAACAGATATGACAGACATAAATAACCTCAAGAGTACAAATAATAGTAAAATGTAGAAAAATCATTAGGAAGTGGTGAGCTCTGAGGGTTTGTTTTCTCTGTTTTTATAAAACTTATTTAATTGTAAGTTTTTGTCATTTAATTTTCAGTGATGGCTATGTTTAACATCTGGCTTGCACAACTCCTAAAAATTCAGCAATCAGCTTTCATGAGCCAGTACAAGCCGGCTCTAGAAGACCCCTGGCTATACGCCTTGTAGTACTATTGGGTTTGTAGTACTATGCAGTACTCTTTATGAACTATGCACATTTGTTCTCTATAGACGTCAAAATTAAAGAATCAACAAATAAGATGACAGTACCCAGGTACACTAAAGCAAGTTTGTTCTGACTTTTAAAAAAACTGAAAAATCCTCTTCGCAGACCCCACAAATGCCTCTGTTGCGTGAGTTCCAGTTTCTGTCTAGGGGGTCTGACCTGAGGTCAAGCCCAGATCTGTCTGTCTCCAATGGCTGGCTCTAACTGCTATACAATACTACCTTCTCATGCTCCTACTAACATTAATATTCACACTAATACTCATGCTTATACCAACACCAAGAGCTATTATTAATATTTTTTCATATTAGTATAATCAAAGTTATATTGATTTACAAATACAATCAAATTTAATCCTCATAACACCCCCCATTTTACAGTTGAGGAAACGGAGGTCTAGGGAGCTTCTAAGTGGTAGAAGGAAAATGTTTGAACTCTTTCCTTACTTTAGAATCACTGCTCAGATGGTCAGCACACACAATTGTCCCAGTGGTAGGTTTTCAGGGGTCCCAGGGTCTAACCTGCCATCTGGTCCTCGAACCTCAAGGAGAGCTTCAGCCTCAAGACAGCTGGGGCAGAGAACTTGCTGTGTGGGGTGGGGTGGGGAAGCCCATTTCTTGGAGGAGCTATCATCATTAGGACGGTCTTCATACTGTTGGTGTGGGTCTTATCCCGGGGGGCCTGGAAGAGGAAACCCAGGTTTCCTTCACCGGGATGGACCTTCAACTCCAAATGCTGGATAGCAGCTGTTAAGTACCCTTAGCCTTCTTAGAGAGGAGCCGGTGCTGAGGATCAGATTGTATCTCAATACACACCCCCTATCTGCTAATCGACAGCATGGGGAGGGGCTGGCACAGGTGCTCTGCTGCAGGGTGGCTGGGAGGGTGAAGTAGAGACTTTTCCAGAGGTCCATTTGACAGGATCTCTCAAAGTCTTTCAAAAGGTTCATAGCCTTGACCAGTAGTTCCACTTTAGGGATTTACCCAGGGACATCAACAGAGAAGCACATAAGACATTCACTGCCAAGCTATTTACAAGAGGAAACAATACAGTAAATGCCCAACAAGGGGGCACTGCCAAAGTGAGTTCTATTCCAATATAATGGAATATTATGAGGTCATTTAAAATCATATTTTCAAAGGATGTTTAATGACCAAGGGATTGTTCAAGATCTAACGTTGAGTAAAACAGAATCAATCTATATACACAAAAGGGTATGCTATTAGAAAATACATAATACTCAAGAAAATACACCAAAATGTTAATAGAGGCAATCTCTGGCTAGTCGGATATTACTAGTTTCAAATTCTCCTACAATGTACATTTAAAAATTTCTTCAAAAGTTACCAGAACCAGCTGCTGTGGCTCTGACTCATGGAGATCCCATGTGTGTCAAAGTAGAAGTGTGCTCCATAAGGTTTTCAGCGGCTAGTTAGCCCACAGCTTTGAATTAATTTTTTTTCTGTCTACTTGGAAGCAAAAAGGCCATAAAGAAGTGAGATGCAGCCTGCTGTCTGTAAGGTTTACATGTTTCAGAAGTGTTTGTGGAGCAAAAACACATAGAAGCCTGCTCCTACAGGCTTCTCTACTCCCTTGCAGTCACACGAATTGTATTGGGGAAATAAAACCCTTGGGATTGAATAATATTATGTAGTTAATTGAAAGAGAGGTGTCAGTGTGCATGTATGTGTGTGTGCATGTATGTGTGTGTACATGTGCATATTGTGTGTGATACTCATATGGGCATGTGTTTGTGTGTGGGTATCTGTGTGCATGTGGGTACTAGCATGTGCGTTTGGCATGCCTGGCCAGGTCCCCCCTGGGGAAGGTTGGCGGTATGGTGAATTCATCCGTGTGGCTCACACAGCAGGCTGCCCAGAGGAGCGGCGAGTGCTCTGGGCTTCTGCCCAGGCTTCATCTGAACCCTGTGAACTGACTGAGGGCGAAGTATTTTCAAAACAACCTGCATTGCAGCTTCAGCTTCCTAGACTCTCCCGTCACTGCAGAGCTGAATTTTGTACACAGAAGCAAAATGTTTTCCTTACCTGGGGAATCAGCTTAGCGAGGCAGAAAGAACAGACTGAGCAGAAGATAGAGTTTCTAGGCCCAGTTCTGGTTCTCACCGGCTGAGTGACCTTGGACGTTGCCTTTCGCCTCTGGGCTGCCCAGATTCCCAGATGCTGGCCCAACACCCTTTCTGCTTCTCAGTGGCTGCCCTTTGTGCTGTGCAAGGCAAGGCACACCTGCAACCAACAAAACGTCGTGCTTCCCGGGGTTCCAGGACAGAATGCAGGGAGCCACACCAAGTTCCATGTCTGAAAGACCCTTAAATACTAATAATCACCATAAAAAGATAATGATGATAACAAAAGACCACTTGATGAGTGCTTACGAATTGCTGGGTCTTGTGCTAAGCAATTTATATATGTTATTTAATCCTTATAACGACCCTATGAAGTTTTATCAGATTCTTATAACTACACTGTAATGATATGTTTTATTTTATTTTTGGCAAAAATACACAACAAAACTTACACCCATTCAATTTCTACATGTACAGTTCAATGACATTGGCTACAATCTTCATATTGTGTCATCATTCTTGTCATCTCTACTCACATTGTTTTCCTACCATGAGCTTAGCCTCACTGCCCACTAAACTTATCATCTATGCTTTAGAGTTGTCAGTTTGATCTCATATAGATAAATGGGCTGAAAGTTTAAAGTAAACATTCTTTACTAATTGGGCTAAACTGCCATTAAAGATGACGTCAGGGGATAGTTTCAGTTTAAAGATTATCTCAGGGTAATAAATTCAGGGGTTCCTCCAGTTTCAGTGGGTCCAGTAAGTCTGGTTTTCATAAGAATTTGAAATTCTGTTTCACATTTTCCCTCCTTTTCATCAGGATCCAGCTATTGTGTCCTTGGTGAAAGCCAGGCACCATCCAGTTTTCTGGTCTCATGGCAAAGGAGGTAGTAGTTCATGGAGGCCCTAAGATTTGTAGTCTATTTCCTTCTGATTCCTGGGTCTCCTTCGTCCTCTGCTGCTCCAGGCAAATAGAGACCAATTGTTGTATCTTGAATGGCCACTAGCAAGCTTTTAAGGCCCCGGGCACTACTCACTGAACTAGGAGGTAGAATAGAAACTCTAAAAACAATATTAGTCCAATTGAACTGAACAGACCCCTGAAACTATGATCCTAGACCCTAGAACCAAGAAAACTAATCCCATGAGGTGTTTACCTGCACCTAGGTGGAACAATCCATTTTACAGATGAGAAAACTGAGCTCTGGGACATGACTTGCCACAGGTTATGCAGCTAGGAAGTGCAGAGCTGTGATTTGCACTTGGCTCTGTCTGACTCTAAGGCATCTGTGCTATGCTGCCTCCTATTTTAGAATGCAGCCGAGACACCTGGCAAATTAGAGAGGGAAGTCAGAAATCAGGGGAAAACCTCAAAATATCTGATAGGTTCCATAAGGGGTTGGCTGGCAGCTCAGTTATGAAGCTCCTTAAACGTGTTCTTGGAGACCTCCCCCTCCTCCTTCTTTCCCACTCAATCTCTCCCCTCCCTCAGTGGCTCCCATACTTTCCTATATTTTAGAATTGCCTGGGAAGTTTTAAAACACCTAACGCCCAGGTTGTACCCCATACCAGTTAAATCACAATGTTGGAGGGGTGGGAGCCAGGCATCTGTGCTTTTCAAAGATCCCCAAGTGATTCCAATGCACAGCAAAGTTTGGGGACCATTACCCTGTTGTTGTTAAGTGCCATTGAGTAGATTTTCCATTCATAGTGACCCCATGTGACAGAGTAGAACTGCCCCACAGGCTCCATATTCTGCCTCAAGGAAGTACCTGAAACAGTCATTCGTTTTAAGACAGGGTCAGAGGTTGGCTGACTGTCAGTCTTACCTAATACGGAGGCTGGGTGAGCTACGAAAGAACATTATTGTACACTTAACACAGGTTCATCTGTAGAAACCACCTATTTGCTGGAGGCTGTCCCCAACACACATACATATACACGCTCACATTCACACACATGTCCACGCAAGTACCTCTTCCACCTCCATTTCTGCTCAGGCCTCGGATCTTTCCCTCTCCTTCCCCCAATCAAAATGGACTCATCTCAGGACCGGCCATCTTTGGCGAGTTAATCCAACAAACCTCCTAAGGAGGTCCCTCTTGGCCTAAAGGTGTTCTATCGTGGGGTTTTCAGTCACTGAGGCAGGCCTCTAGGAGCTCTATTTGGGTTTGTGGGCTTTATTCACTTTAGAGTGAGCTAGATTGTACTGCAGGATTTCTGAAGTGGTTCCACTGATCTGTCTCTTCACCTCTAGCGTCTGCCCCCTTCAGTTTTCACTCCAATCCCTCTTACATACCATTGCCTGATCTTCCTAGAGTACAGCTGGGAGGCAATAATTCCCTTGCTCCAGAATCTTCAATGGCTCCCTATTCCCCAGACCTTAAGAGCCAAATTCCCTATTTAGGTATCACAGCCGTTGCTATCCCAGCTTGATCTCCTGCTTTGACATTTTCCCTCACCCCACTGCCCTTGCCATGCTCATGACACACACACCAATACATCCCCACCCCGAATGCTCCCACCACCTGATGACTTCTGGTTCCTGGATCTCCTCTCCCACCAGGCTGTGAGCACCACCAGGGCAGTGATCTTGACCTCAGGGCTTCACACAATGCCTGGCTCACAGCAAGCACCTGAGCTGGGTGAATGGGTGGACGGATGACTGCTGCCCTGTGTTTCCCACCTTTGGGTTTTTGTTTACATTGTCCCTTCAGCCTGGGCCTCCTACCCTTCTTTGCACTTGCCTATCCTTGGTACACAGAAAAAACTCTTCCAGTGAATATACAGGTGCACTCTCCCTTCCCCACACCAAAAAAGAATTCTGGATCCTGCTCTTTGGGCTTGAGAAATTCTGGATCTGGGCTGAGCTTTGGGGGTAGTTCTGGAGTCAAGGGGCAGAGTGTGTGACAAAGGCTGCAACTCTTCTGAAGTCAGCCACCCAGTCAGAGCAACTCCCAGTGAACCCTCAGGAAGCCTCCTAACTGCACGGCTTCCTGTTTTGATTTTTCTCCTCCTTCTTTTATCCTTGTGTTTTTCAAGATAGAAAAGAGTTTGCTGGGTTTTTTGGTTAAGATCCCTAGTGTGTGTGTGTGTGGGGGGGGGGTGGACCTAGAATACAGGCCTAGGGATTCCCCACCACTCTCTGCAGACCTCAGAGCTCATACACGTCCCTGCTGTTTTCCCACTCCTGGTCCTTTTTATAAAACTCTATGCTAAAACACATTACACTACGGAAACTCCAAAATAACTGTGCCCGACAACCCTGCATAGACAGTAACGGGGTGGAGTTTTGATGGGGTGTCCTGGGAAGGGGTGTGGGTTTCTGCCCTGGGTGCTCACAGTCTATGAGGGAGAATGACAAACAGCCAGACAACTGCAGTACGGAGTGAGCTCTGCTGTGATGGGGAAGTGCCAGGGCTGTGGGGACAGAGGAGGGACAAGCACTGTAGACTCTGAAATCAGGAAAACTTCCCTGAGAAGGTGTCAAAGACTGAAAGAATTGAGAGCACAAAGCCAGGTGAAGAGGGGAAGGAGATGCGGCGGGGGAAGCTCTAGACCCTGAGGGACCAGCACCTGCAAAACCCACTGCTGCTGAGTTGATACTGCCTCATAACCAACCCTACAGGACAGAGTAGAACTGCCCCATAGAGATTCTAAGGCTGTTATCTTTATGGAAGCAGACTGCCACATTTTTCTCCCATGGAGTGGCTGGTGGGTTTGAACCTCTGACCTTCCAGTTAACAGTTGAGTGGCTAAACACTGTGCCACCAGAGCTCCTTATCACCTGCAAAAGCCTAGGTATTTTTGTGAAAGCCCAATATATGGAGAGAAACGAGGCTGGAGAGGAAGGCACAGACCAGAATGTTCAGAAACTCTCTGTTCCTGTGAAGGAATCTGGACAGGGGTACATGACCCAGTAAACAAGGTAAGCATAGGCTTACCTGTGCTTACATACTAAGATGTGGTGAAACCCATGTGAAATTGGCCACTACAGATTAGTAAGTAAGCACAAGTAAGCCTGTGCTTACTTGTGCTTACTGGGTCAACCATTCCGGTCAGGGATTATAAATTTGGAAAGAGGCTTTGATTCTGTGGGAAGGTGCTGTGGGGCTGGGAGAGAGAGAGATGTCAGCCATACCTAGAAGCAGAATCTTTGATGTGGTGAAAAATGTGAAATTGTTTACTACAGATGACCTGGTAAGCAAGATAAGCACTGTGCTTACCTTGCTTACTAGATAATCCGCCCCTGAGTCCGGACCTTACCTTGTGGGCAATGGGGAACCACTGAAGGTTTAATGCAGGAGAAGTGCCAGGCAATTACCGAAGGGTGAGAGGTATGTTATGCTCAGTGGAGCCCGGGGCCTAGGGGAGAGCAGAGAAGGGGCCCTACTCCAGGGAGCGTCTCCCTTGCTTTACAGAAGAGAAACCCGAGGCTTAGAGACTGCCTCGTCTAAGGTCATGCAACAACACAGAAGTGGCAGCCCTGCGATCGGAACCTGCCCGGGACTTTGAGGCCACACTACCTCCCTTTGAGGCAGAACAAGCTCTGCAGGGAGGTGAGCCAACTGTGCTCCGAGGTGGTGACACAGCCACCTAAGTGTGACAGGGGCGGGAACCAGATCCATGGAGGGAAGGTGGGTCTTCCAGCGTCCTAGTCCCACCATTATGTTCCAGTGTCCCACATGGGGTAGGGGATGGGCAAACATTTGCAACTCTTGGAAATGCGGGAGAACTGGCAAAAGACACACGCCAGCATCTCTGCGAGTTGTGAAAAGCCTCAGCTCTATCTGTTCTACGATGGGTAGGAAAATACACTTCCGGTTCATACAGAAAAGCGAAACAGAAAGACAGGGCTTATGCTACCTGGAGGCTGTTGTCACTAGTGCCGGCCTTCTCCCCACCACAGAGCCATTGCCTCCAAGCAAGTGGAGAGTGCTGGGGACATGGGTCTGCCCACTGCAAGATGCAGCTCTGGGTGCTTCAGTGTCTTCTGGTCTTTGGCCCCAAACAGGCCTCCATTCTTCAGGCTCCGCCCAGAGCCCATGGGGCTGCCCAGAAATCCCCCTGTACATCCCCCCCTGCTCCCTGGAACCCTGTGCTCAGGAGAGGGCCCCGGTGGGAATCCACACCAGATGGGGGTGGTGGGGCGAGGGGATGTAGACACGGATGGCTTTGAGCCAGTGGCATGCGGTCAAGGTCAGGAGCCCGTTCCCAGGTCAGCCCTCTGCCTCTCTGCCCCTATGGGCCTGGACAGCTGCTGCACCAGGGGCCCTGCCAACAGAGGACCCACTCAGTAAAAAAAAAAAAAAAAAATTTTTTTTTTATAGGGTCACTATGAGTCGGAACCAAACCACAGCAGCAGCGGGTTTGGTTTTTTTTTTTTTTTGGTTGGCAAGCATGCGAAAATCCCTCCTTCCACCTGCCATCTGGCCCAGAGAAGGAGAGAAAGGGGAACCCTCCCACCCGAAGCCCTTCCTGCAGCCTTCCAACATCCACGTGTGTCTCCTGCGGGGAGAAGGAAATTGATTTAGGGATACTGTTTTGCCCAGCCCACCTGGGATTTCGGGACCATCACTCCCCACTGTTACAGTGACAAGAACAATAGCCTGGTGGTCAGGAGACCTAGGTTTGCATCTCAGCTCTGCTGCTCACTGGCTGTGTGTCTTGGGACAAGCCCTTTTGCCTCTCTGGGTCTCAGTTTCTCCCTCTGTAAAGTGGACACATCGGCCAGGGACAGAGGCGACAGATACATGGTACACATGCCACCCCTTGCGCCTTCTGTGTCTGCAGCAGCCTTTGTAATCGGTCACAGTGTCTTTGCTCACAGTCCTGCCTGGGCCTCTGCAGCCACCTGAGCGCAGCATTTAGGGAGCTGGACCAGTAGTCCATCAGAGAGGGCAAGTGAGAGGACGGCTGAGTGGCAGCCTGGGGCTGATCTCCTAAAGCTCTTTCAGCTGTTAGCATTTTGAGTGCCTTGCTAAGCCCCCGAGATACTGTGTACCTCTCTGTATCCAGAGAGGATTCCCAGAGGCCTCTGGAAAGTTAATCCCCACAAATGCCTTCACATCTGTCCCCTCCTCTCCATGCCCGCCATGCCCACGGCACCCTGGGGCACTCCCGCAGCCTTCTCATCAGCCTCCTGGGTGCTCGTCTGCCTCAAACCCAGTGGGAGATCGGTGTTCTGTAATTATCACGTCCATTGTGCAACACCTCCAGGATCTCCCACACCGCTTGTGGTCATTTGTAGGATCTTTTTGGCATTTGGGCATCTGAGCCCCCTTCCTGGTTTGGGGGAACTCTGCCACTGTGGGCTGGGCTGGTGGGTTGCGGTACCACACCTTTCACCATGAAGCAGGGGACTCCTCCTACCCGGGGCCCCCTGCTGGCCAGGGAGGAGGGCACTGACTGGGTTGGCCCCACCTAAGCTGGCCTCAGAATGATTGAGCTCCCTGCTCCCCGCCCTCAGGAGCTGTCTGGGTGCTGACCTGTGTTCTAAGTTTGGCTCTCAGCTGCCCACGGCCCCAGCCCCTTGAATCAGTGAAGCCCCCAAATCCTTTCCTGCTTGTTATGACTTCTGTTGCTAGCAACCAGGAATCCTGATGGAGTCCGCTTCCTGCTCCCTCCCTTATCAGATCCAGCCTATGTGCTTGGCCTCTTAGGGGATTGAACTCCCTGCTCCCACCCCACCTCTCCAACCTCACGCTTCAGTTTGCTCAGCCCTATGGGGTCACACTTCTCAAGCTGTCAAGAGATAGATCCAATTTTCATTGTTCTGTTTCAGATCCTAATAAAATACTGACCTCTCCCCAAACCCCAATATTCTGATGACCGAAATTTCTCCCAGACTGCTTCTCATGCCTGGAAGACACAGAGCTCCTTTGACAGACTGTGTGTGTCCTACCTAACTCTCATCAGTCTGGGAAAATACAGTCCCAACTCAGGGTGCTTCTCACTGGCCCACAACAGCTGCATTCGCTCCTCCCACCTCCTCATGACACGCATCCTTAGAAGATCCTGCTCCTCTGAGCCTCTACAGGCCTTAACCATCCTCAAGAGCCACTCAACTCCTGCTCCTGCCCATTCAACTCCTGCTCCTGCTAAGACATCTCCTCTGATTCACCCAACCCTCATCGTCTCCCTTTTTCCTCAACTTTTACAGGCCTTTCTCCCCATAACCCACGATTTATGATAAGACAGGCTGCCATTTCCCAAGGGCCTTCACGTGTCAGACCTGAACCAAGTATTATTTCCATTACTGGTCATGATAACTGTATGAAGCACACATCGTTGGGTCCATTTTACAGAAGAAAAAACCACAGCCCGGTGAAACAAAAGCCAAGCCAAGATTCAAGCCTAGGTCTCTCTGACTTTGGAACTAAAATGTAAGCTACATAAAGGAGGTGCTTTGTCTTGTTCTCTGAATACCCCAGTGCCTGGAATAATACTGGCACATGGTAGGCCCTTAGTAAACTTTTGTTGAATTAATGATGCCATAAACTGTGGATCTAGCCAAGGTCTCCTGTACAGTTGTATAGGTTGTGCACTGCACAATCTGAGGGAGCACCGTTCACAGACCGCGCAGCTATTTGTGGTGCTCTGGGCCTAACCATGACACTGTCCTGCTGCTCAATTCAGCATTGCCTGGTATTGTTTGCTTTATTTCACAGATGTTGGTTTTGCCATCCCAAAGAGATTGCCAGTCCTGTCATCTTACATAAGATATTCATGGAGGCATCCTGGGACAGTGTAAAGTAAACCTAAGAAGTACAAGACATGCTTTTTATGCCCTGTGGCCCAACAGACAATGCAGTCTATACTCAGGGCTCAAATGACCCCCAACCACATGCTGCCAGTTGAACAAGATGCTGCTTTTGTCAGCAGTGAGGATGGCTCACAGGGTACCATCCACCTTCTGCTGAGCTGAGTCACCCCCCTGAGTGGCCTGTTTGGGATTATCCACTGGGAGACCCCATCATCCATCAAGAGCACAGAGACTCTGCAAGGGCCCAGTGTCCGCCATCTTCCTTATATGGACACCATCAAAACTCAGTCCTGGACATGTAAAAAGACATGTAGAAACTGTTAAATCGGTGTATGTTTTGCTGTGTATATTCTCAACAACAACAAAATAAATAAAATAAATTATATGCATATATATATTTGGACTCAGCCCTGAGTCTTTTGGATGATGTGGGATCTGTGGGTTGGGCAGGAGACCTCTGGACCAGACCTTTGGCCCTGCTCTATCAGGGATACCTAAGAAGCCGGAGAAGTGCCTCTGAGGCAATGGTCTTGGAACATCAGTGGCCTCAAAAACTGCCTTTAAATTGAAGGTCAGAAGCCTAAGCCTTCAATATTCCATCATGTTCCATGCTCAGCCTTCTCATGGCTGCATCTACTAAGGGTGGTTGGTGGATCCTCAGGGGCTAGGGTGGTGGGTGAAGGGATGTACTGTACTACAAGCTCCTAGAAATTAGGGGCCTAGATGTGGCTCTGGACACACTCATCCTCCCTGGGTGTCAGTTTCCTCATGAGATAACAAACAGAAGCGCACTTGGCCCGGTGCCTGGCACTAAATAAGCACTCAGGAAATGTTAGCTATTATTATCATCTGCAAAATGAGGGTTCGCTTCCCCCTTCTGCCCCCGTGCTCTGCACATGCCTCTGGGACCACACCCTGCCCTGTACTGTGCTTGGCATCCCAGGGCTCTATCTCCCCCAGATGGGGAGCCCTCCGAGGGCAGAGCATTGTCTAATACATCTCTGCACTCCCAGACCTAGACAGCTCCTGGCACACCTGCTCACAAAGTGTCTGCTGACTGGATCTGAAGTATCAGGCCCCTTCCAGCTTGGATAGTCCATGTTGAACCTCCACCCACCAGTTCATCAAACACAAAGGACCCTCCCCAGGCTTGGTGCTGGCCACCTAGAGATGAATCCACAGGGATCCCTCCCTTGACATTGTCACTTTTGCTCACCGTGTATCCACAGCACCTATCATGGTGCCTGGTGCATAGTAGACTCAATAAATATTTAGTGAATGAATGAGTGAGTGAATGACAAGCAGATGACATTGCCAGGAAACCCCCTACCCCTTGGAAGGCCAGGATGGGGACTGGGTCCTATCGCCAAGCAGAGCTGGGCCACCAGAGGGGTCGGGAGGTGAACACATGCCCAGCTGCCACCTGGCCTCCAGCCAGATTCACTGTCTTTCCAATGGCCTAGGGCTACATTTTCTACTCTAATTCTGAACCGGTAAATGGGATGTGAGGCCTGCCCTGTGTTGAGCACTGGGTTGTGCAGCAGTGAAGGCTGGGGGTTGGGTGGGCCATGCCTGTGTGCTGGGGGTTCCCCAGGGGAGGCAGTAGGGGCAGCTCCTCTGACCTTGGCCCTGGCTGCCCCGACTTGCGATCCCTGAGACACTCGCCATGGCTGCCTTTCCTCCATTATTGTCCAATGGCTCCACAGCCACCTTCTGGTGGCTCTGGGTGAGGGAAGGCGGACAGTGCAGCCATACATAGAGAAATTGGGGCTTCCTTGTCCCCAGAGCCCCAGCTCTGTGCTGTGGAGCCCTAAGCTGCTCTGCCTGGCTCCTTCCAGGGGCAGCGCTGGCTCAGCAGCCTTCCCTGCCTGGGTAGGAAGGGGATCTAACCCACCTGGGGCTGCAGGATGAGCTAGCAGCTAGTGGCATGCATGCTGTGCGATATGGTGGATGCCAGGTGCACCGCAGGCCTTAGTCAGGAAGGGACAGCAGCACATGAGGTGTGAAAGAGCCTCTTGTCAATTAAAGAAGGGCACAGTCAGCCTCCTGGGCCAAGGGGCCGGACCTCACCAGGCTCTAAAACCAAAAAACCAAACCCATTGATTGCCTTCAAGTAAATTCTGACTCATGGCGACCCCATGTGGTAGGGTAGAACTGTACTCCATAGGGTTCCTTGGCTATGATCTTTACAGGAGCAGATTGCCAGGCCTTTCTTCTGTGGTGCCACCGTGTGGGTTCAGACCACCAACATTCAGGTTAGTAGTCAAGGGCAAACCATTTATACCACCCAGGGACCCCCACCAGGCAGGGGACTCTCCCAGAAGTCTGATCTCCACTCGGGAAGGATTGGAAAGCCCCGGCCCAGTCCGGCCTCATGCCTTCCCATAGCTGCAGAGAACCAGTAATCAGCTCAGCAGGAGACTGAGCTCCGCCCTTGACACAACAGCAGAGGGGACCCAGCCACCACAGCCACGGTACAGGAGGACCCCGGAAGGAGAAGGAGGGGGAGAGGGACTGACGTCAGGATAGGGGAGGTGGGAGACACACACAGAAGGGGCCCAGCAGTGGGAGAGTGGCCCACTGACCCAGCAGCGTTGTTTCTTTAGCAAGGGGGCAGGGGCCGGCCCAGGTGAGCAATTTCCAACACAAAGTCCTGAGGCCCTCTGTGGCAAGGATGGTTATTTCCTTTCTGCCCAGGGAGGCCTTAAAATTTGGCTCTCAAATAAACTTTGCCTCTCCAAGCAAATCTCCAAAACCCCCTGTTACAGCCTCATCATCCCTCCCAGCCTGGCCTTTCCCCCAAAAAGCTGCTTCCCAGCTACCTGTGCAAATGCTTTCTCTCTGGAGCAGAAAGGGGCCCTTGGTCCTCAGCCACTGGTCTTAGCTCTGCTGTGTGAGCCAGGCCCAACTCTGTGTGGGCCTCACTTTTACCATCTGTACAACGGAGCACTGTGTGGAGGCCCTGGCACTTTCCCATTCACTGACTCAGGAGTCTCAGTGGGGTGAGCAGCAGCCCCCTGTAAATGCAGCCATTGGAGGGGGAGGTCCTGATGCGCCCAGACCAGCACAGCAGTGACAGCAGGTATGTGTGAGCCACTGCTACAACAGCCTGAGCACCCGCTCCGGAGTTTTATGTACCTCGGTTCAAGTCCCACCTCTGAGGCTTCCTTGGAATAGCAGCCCCCATCTTGCAGAGGCGCTGTGGGAACAGGCAGTGTGTGAAAGTGTCTGGTACTTAGTGGGTTTAGTCAGTGGCAGTTATCGTTGCTATTAAAGCAGCCTGCTCACCCTCTGCCACCTAAGTCCTGACTGGTGAGGGCAATGATCTTTAGCTAGTTGGTCATCAGACTTTAAGCCCAAGGTGGCCCAGGAGAAGGAAGTTCTTTGAATTCAGGGTTGTCCCCTGGAGTGTCTGCATGGCTCACAAAGTTCACAATGAGTGCCTCAACTGCCCTTCCCACAGACGCGAGCCTAGCAGCCACGTTAGCACTACACGTATGCTCCCCTGCCCCACCCCCGTTGATTGGATTGAAGCACGAGCTAGTCGGATTCCGGGCCTCCTCTTCCCTCCCCTCCCCACATGCACACGGCTGATTGGACCACGATGAACACCTGATTCAAGCTTGGGCCAATCAGATTTTCTGATCACTCTCTTGAAAGTTGTACTACCCTCCACCTTCCACTTCTCTGTTGCCTTCCCTTGTTATTTGTCTTCCTAATGTTAATTCTCAGCTGCTAACCGAAAGGTTGGCAGTTCAAATCCATCCACAGGCTCTGTGGGAGAAAGACCTGGTAAGCTGTTTCTGTCTGTCCTACAAGGTCGGTCTGAGACAGAATTGACTCCACGCAATGGGTTTTATACCCTATGATTTACTTCTTTTACCTCATTGCCTGTCTCCTCACTAGAATGTAGGTCCCCAGAAGGCTGAGATTTTTGCCTATTTTGCTCACTCTTTTTTCTTTTTTTTTTGAGTGCCTAGAACAGTGCTTGGCACATAGTAGCTGCTCAGTAAAAACCTGCTGAGTCAATGAATGCTCTCTCCCAGGAGAGGTACTAGTGGCTTTGAGCACTTATTTCTAATTTACTTTTATTATCTATTGAGCCCCTACTGTGAGTTAGGAAAACCTGGTGGCATAGTGGTTAAGTGCTATGGCTGCTAACCAAAGGGTTGGCAGTTTGAATCCACCAGGAGTCCCTTGGAAACTCTATGGGGCAGTTCTACTCTGTCCTATAGGGTTGCTATGAGTCGGAATCGACTCGACTGCACTGGGTTTGGTTTTGGGTGTTTACTGTGAGTTAGTGTTTTCTAAGTGCTTCACATACGTATGGGCTCATTATTATCTTCATTTTACAGATGACTTGGTCAAGACCACATAGGGGAGATGCAGAATTCAAAGCCAAGGAGTCTCGCAGGGGCGCTGTGAAGGATGGGTAAATTATTCTATTAATGACCTTGGTTTTATGTGTTACAAACACTTTTATAAACATTTTATTTGAGTCTTACCTTACCTGGAGGAGGTATTATTTCTCTAACTTTAGAGACATAAAAGCTGAGGTTCAGAAGGGTTAAGCAACATGCTTAAGGTCGCACAGCAAGTAAGAGCTGAAACTAGAGCCTAGGACTTTGTCCCCTACATCCCCAGTCCTTTCCAGACACCAGGGTACCCCTCTTCTGTCTAGTAGATGCTGATCCTGTCCTCATAGGCTTACACTCTTCCGGGAAAGAGAAGACAGAGGAAGGGTGGGGGGATCCACAGCTGGTGGAGGAAGGAGAACTGAAGCTGTTTCCCTACTTCCAAAGGTACTGTGAAATCCTCACAGGATGACTGACAGACAGCAAAGCAGGAGGCGGCTACTGGAAGAATTCTAGAACACGTTGTCGGGGGGCTGGTACAAAACTCCAATTCATGCTGGATCAAGAGTATTTTTGCCATCATGGCTGCCTTCCTCAGATTCCCTTCTGCTCTATTTCCCAATTAAAGCGTGGTTCATGGAGCTGAGAACAATGCTGTACTCTAGCCTGTGATCTGACCGGCACAAAAGGGAAGGGGAAGATTTTCCTCCTTCTTTCTTGACCCTAAAAGATCTCTGACACCCACGTTGGCTGATACCTGATATTCAGCCATTAGGGATTCATTCTTTTGGTGCTAGACCTTGCTACTATTAACATATAAATACCACTGAGGAGGGCAGAGTGGCAGATGTTATTGGTCACTCTCAGCTCATCATGAATGAGCTTTGGCAATGTTCCTGAAGGCAGGTCTGAGGGGAGAGAGTGTGAGGGCCCAGGTGGAAAGAGTGCAAACGGGAAGATAAGAAAGGAAGTTAGGTGACTGGACTCTGTGCAAATATTAACTCCAGACCTTGCATGGCGAGGCCATCAGGCATCACTGAGCTGGGTTTTCTTCGCCATGTCCCACAGAGCAGCCCCTGTGCATGGCCTCTCTCTGGCTGTCAGAGCCTCTGCCCCCTCCAGCCCATCATCAGTGTGAGGTCTAGAGACAGGAAGATGATTGCCCAAGGTCACCCAGTTAGTAAGTGGGTGACAGCTATGCCAGAGCCACGCCCAGGTCTCCAGACACCCAGGTGAGTGCCAGGTCAGGGCCCAGTCCTGGCCCTGTCAGTCTTGGAGACCCTCATTACAGGACGGCTGCAATATGGTTACCCTGAGAGAACCTGCTATGCTGGACGCTGGGCATATAGCAGTTATCCAAGGGGCTTCACTGCCTTCGCCCCCATGTTACAGACACTGGTGGGGACTGCATCCCTTATTTCTGGCTTCACCCATCTTCCTGACATGTGTGTGCGGGGTGTATCCCCACCCCTTCTCCCGAAGGACCAGAGGGGGCACTCTCATCCAAAGGGTTGGTTCCTATCTAGCAAGCCTGGCCTGGCTGGAGGACAGCAGTGTGGGCAAGCAGGAGGCTCCAGTACTACCATGTTACCAGCAGAGGGCGGCAGCCCCGCTGCTCTCAGCCACATCCTGACTTCCAGCCAGTTTAAGAAGGAACTTGGTGGACCAGGCCCCTTGCTAGAGCTCAGGTCACTGAGCCACCCTCCAGCCTTGACTTGAATGCTCCCAGTCTCCTGTCTCCCATTACTAGAAATTACTCTCAATTCACTAGAAAATTCTTATATTTAGGTGAAAATCTGCCTCCTTGTAACACTTGCCAGAAGCTCCTGTTTTGAGGACCACACGGAAAAAGCCAACCACTTTTTTATTTACCAGCTCTTGGGAGCCAGAGCCTTTTTTCCAGTTGGCCACTCACATTGCCATGTGATTTTGGGCAAAGTGCTTTCCTTCTCTGGGTCTTTATTTCTTATCTATAAAATGATGGGGTTGGCCCTCGGTAAATTCTGAGGCCCCTCCTAACTCTGACATTCCAAATGACAGGCCTCCCTTTCACAGTTACCACTGAAGGATAGAAGGGGGGGCTACACCCCACCCTCCTGGCCCAGGGGTCCAGCACTAACAGTGGCTCCCAGGCATCCTCTCTTTCCTTTCGGGTTCCAGCTAGCCTGGCTGCTGCACCCTCACCTCCACCTGAACTCATCTTTAGCCCAGGCCACCTCTGACATCCCTCACTACAGGCATCTGATCCAAACTTCCAGGCAGAGAGGCTGCTCACGGGTCACTGAGCGCACACATGGCTCTTGCTGTCCCTCCTGAATGTGGTCCCATAATACATGGCGCACAAGTGGGGAGGCAGCGGGAGCAGAGTCAGCTATAACCTGGAGGGTCTGATTTATTTCATTCTCTCTCCATCTCTCCCCTGGTCTCTCTGTACCGGACCAGGGTTCTTCCTGGTTTTGATGGTGCCTTTTCCTTTCCCTTCCAAAGCTGCACTGCTTGTTTTTGTTTTTAAGTCAGATGAACTCATTGCCCTTGCACATTTTTACTTTACAAGCATTTTCTTTCTTTCTTCCTCTCTCTCTCTCTTTTCCTTGTTTCTGTCCTGGGTATTGGTCTGATGCTCAGGTT
Organism: Elephas maximus indicus; assembly: GCF_024166365.1. NCBI lineage: Eukaryota > Metazoa > Chordata > Mammalia > Proboscidea > Elephantidae > Elephas > Elephas maximus. The sequence continues at coordinate 58,834,134 of NC_064831.1, read as the reverse complement.
TTATAAGGAAGAAGAAATATGCTCTCATCAGTGATGGAGAGGCGGGAACCTGTGGAAGCTCCCAGAAAGGGCTGGAAGGGGAGGAGCGGAGCTTGACTGCCAAGACGCAGAGTAACAAGAAAGAAGTGTCTGCAGAGGTACTGGCAGATGTGTGTGAGGTAAACATCTTCTCATCCCCCTTAAGACATCTAAAAATGTTTTCTTAATTTCAAGTTACACACGCTCAAAGAAGACAACTTGACAAACATCAAAAAGCACACACACATATGTGTGCACATACTGCAGCTAATTCCAAATCACCAAGCTGTTCTACTACCCCCAGCGATTATCACTAGTATTTTTACGTAAGTCCTCCCCAGTCATCACAAAGGGAACAGGTGCAGCGTGGTCCCTTGGCCCCTGTTACTATCCCTGTAGCCTCCCTGCCTCCATCACGTTTCTGAAAAGTTCGGGCACAGTCGGAATGTTTTGAGCTGGCACATTGCCCCTTGCTGGCCCTCAGAACACTACCTGTACCTGTAAAGCATTTTAATGTGAGAATGTTGTGGAAGGCAGCCTCCAAGATGGCGCCTAACGATCCTCGCCTCCTGGCATACACACCCTGCGTAGCCTCCTCCCACACTGTACCAAGGCTGGTCTCTGTGACCAAGAGAATATGACAAAGGTGATGGTAATTCACTTCCAAGAGGGTTAGGAAAGACTGTGGCTGCTCACCTGGGCTCTCTTGCTCTCTCTTGGGTCACTTGCTCTGAAGGAAGCCAGCTGCCATGAGTGAGGACTCTCAGCCTGTGAAGAGCCCAGGCAGGGAGGGACTGAGGCCTCTGGCCACCAGCCATGTTGAGTGAGTTTGGAAACATATGTTCCCCCAGTTGAGCCTTCCAGTGACTGCAATCTAGCTCACAGCTTAAACCACAACCTCATGAGAGAACCTTAGCCAGAACTACCCAGCTAAGTTTCGGGGTAATTTCTTATGGAACAGTAGAAAATGAACATAGATATATTTACCCACCTATTGTGAGGGAGACAGGACAGGTATCATTACCTCAGATTTTCATACAGGAAACTGAGGCACAGAGCAGGTAAGCCATGTAGGTGAGGCCCCACAGCCAATGAGGGTGGGCCTGATACACAAACTTTCCAGAGTTCCCACTGAAGGGCTCCGACTCATGATGTTTCAGAGGCTCTTCCCCCACTTTTTAAAAAAGTAGTAAAAAAAAAAAAAAAAGTAGAAAATTTGGCAAATATCAATGGGGAATAACTATGCCTACATCCTAGTGAATATCATTTTGCTCCATTTTATACCCAGTTGTAGGCAGTTTTGTTTTTTCCTGTACTATTAGAAATTCTTCAACATGTTCATTTTTGATGGCTGCATTGTATTCCATAATATGACTGTACCACAGCACATCAACCAGTTCCCTCCTTTTGCAGCCTTAGGTGGTAGCTTAGTCATCTAGTGCTGCTATAACAGAAATACCACAAGTGGGTGGCTTTAACAAGCAGAAATCTATTTTCTCACAGTTTAGGAGGCTAAAAGTCTGAATGCAGGGTGCTGGCTCTAGGGGAAGGTTTTCTCTCTCTCTTGGTTCTTGGGGAAGGTCCTTGTCTCTTCTCATTTTCTGTTCCTTGGCGATCATGTGGCATGGCGTCTATCTTCCCCCATCTCTGCTTCATCTGCTTTTATATCTCAGAAGAGATCAACTCAAGATACACACTACACTAGCACTGCCTCATTAACATAACAAAACCCATTCCCAAACAGGATTATAACCACAGGTATAGAGTTTTGTTTTGTTTTGTTTTTATAGGGGTTAGGATTTATCACACATATTTTTAGGTGACACAATTCAATCCATAACAGGTGGACGGTAATTTCTCAATACTCTAAGAAGGTTATAATAAACATCATTGTAGCTGAATCTTTGCACACCTTTGTGTCTTTTTAAAAGCATAAATTCCTATAATTGAAATTGCTGGGCTAACAAATCTGCATTTCTTTAAAAAAATGCTCTTGTTATAAATTTAAACATGCTTTGCAAAAAGATACTAATTTGTACTCCCATCAGTCACTCTAGAGAATGACTGTTTCCTACCATCAGGCACAGCACAGGATATTACAATTTTTAAAATTTGCTTGTTAAAAGGTGAGAAAGAACACCCCATTGCTTTCATTTGCATGTTACTGATGCCTAGTGAGCTTGACTCTCTTCATTTGCTTATCAGACGTTTGCATTTCTTTGTGAATTATCTGATTATGTGAGTTTTTTTTTTCTAATGGGGTGTTTGTCTTTTTCTTAATGATTTACAAAGGTTCTTTGTATATTAGGGAAGCCCTGCTGGCATAGTGGTTAAGAGCTATGGCTGCTAACCAAAAGGTCAGCAGTTCGAATCCACCAGGCGCTTCTTGGAAACCCTATGGGGCAGTTCTACTCTGTTCTTCAGGGTCACTGTGAGTCGGAATTGACTAAACGGCAATGGGTTTGGTTTTTTTTTTTGTATACTAGGGACATTAACTCACCTTATTGGCTCTTTGTCACATTTATTGTCCCTTTTCTCTTTTGATCCATCTATAAAAACTAATGAGTCCAAATATCTCTACTTTGCTTTCTTCTCCTTAGTCCCTATCTGGTTCCCTGCAACCAAAACCAAACCAGCTGCCATGGAGTCGATTCTAAATCATGGCAACCCCATGTATGTCAGAGTAGAACTGCGCTTCAGAGAGTTTTCAGGGCTGTGACCTTTCAGAAGCAGATCACCAGGCCTTTCTTTCAAAGTGCCTCTGGGTAGGTTCAAACCACCAACCTTGGTTAGTAGCCAAGCACTTAACCATCTGCACTAGCCAGGGACCCTACCTGGTTCCCTACCTAGTTGATTATCTATAAACAATCTTTTTATTATCTGGGAACTGTCAGGGGTTTCTTTGTTGAGCCCCAAACCACCCTGGAATGATCTCTTCATAGGTTCATGTTTATTTTCTGCAGCCCAGGAACGTAAATCATAGCTAGCTTGGGGACAGCCTCGCCTACTGCCTTGGGATGGGGCCAGCCAGTGAGACACCCAAAGTCAGGGTCAGTCTCGGCAATGGGTTCCTCTCCTGGCCCCAGCCCACTCCTGCTGTCTGTGTTTATGCAAACCACTGCACTTTCTCTCAGAGACTCGTCCCACCCATCAGGCCAGAACATCTACCACACTCGTCATGCCCAGTTCCTAAGTTTGCCCTGGCCAGAGAAAGGGTCTGTGGTAGTTCTCAATGGAGAACCTGCCCATCTGCAGGCAGGCAAAGCTGCTGGGTGGATTTCAAACACCTAGGTGGTCCTGAGAAATGGAGGCCTTAAGCTCGGCTTCACCTCAGCACAAAGAATAAACCACAGTCCAAGCTTGAACAAGGTGCCTGCTTCTCAAAGTCAAGTCCTGTCTCAGGCTTTCTAAGGGAAGTATTATTACGTGCATGTCTTTGCGTCTCTCAAGTAAGAAGCAGCCTTGAGCTCAAAATCATCCAATGGCTTCCCACTGCGTCTAGAAGAAAATCAAAACTCCCTGTCATGGTCTCTCCAAGGCGCTGGGTATCCAGCCCCTGCCTCTCTCTCCAACTGCTCTCCCGCCCACCCGCGATGCCCTACCTACATCAGCTTTCCTTCTTGCCTCGGGCCTTAGCACATGCTGTTCCCTCTTCCTAAGACACTCTTCCCTGTGGTCTTTACATGACTGGCTCCTTCTCATTCAAGTTTTCAGAGAGGTCTTCCTGATCATCTCATCCAAAATCCCCTCTCGAGACTCTGTGACATTACTGAGCTGTCGTGTTATTTTGTTTTGTTTTTTTTCTTTATAGCACTATTACTGTCTCAAATCACCTTAATTATCGGCTTGTTTATTTGCTGATTGTCAGTTTTCTTGACTGGCCCACACAGCTCCAGAGAACAGGACTTTGTATGTTCACCTTGTCTGTAAAGTCTGCATGACGCAGAACAACCTCTGACGTCCTGTAGCTCCCCTCACTGCCCCCCGCCCCACACACACAATGGCTGCAGATTGCCAAGTCTGGGCATTCTGAGGGGTGACGACCCAGGCCAACCCACTGACTCGCTATGTGCTAGGTACACTGCTGACCTCTTGGCCTGTATCATCCTATTTTATTCTGCTACTATCACTTTCCAGCTGTGTGACTCTGGGCATGTTGCCTAAACTTCCTGTGCCTCAGTTTCCTCATCTGCACAATGGGTTGCTGTGAGCTTTCAGTGAGACAAAGGGTGAGAACAGTCCCTGGCCATTGTACATGTTCATTAGGAATGAGAGACGATTGTTCTCATAACAACCCTGGGAGGTGGGACTTATTGCCCCCAGTGTATACATAAGAAAACGAAGGCTTGAGGGTGTAATAACTCAGCTATAAAGTAGCTGAATCAAGATTCTAAGCCCCAGAGCCCACGACCTTCACGGCCACATATCCTAATTCTGTAACTGACGGAGCTAACTGTTCTGAAGTCTCCCTTTCCAGCAAATCCATCCCCACAAGAAAAGAACTAGCTCTTTCTGCATTCCTCTAGCATGATGCAATGCCCATATTACCCCAGTCTTAGTGCACTGTCCCATCTCACAGATGGAGCAAACTGAGGCTGGGACGGGGGATGAGTGAGTAGAGAAGCCCAGTACAGACCTGGTTTCTTGACTGTAACTTCACGGATGCTGGTCCCAGGCACTCAACCTGGCTGCTACTCCACATGGCGGAATAGCTGTAGGCAGCCGGGTGGTGTCTGCAGGGAGTCTATGCCTTGTCTACAGGGTCTCACCTGGCACACCCCTCACCCTGGGTCTTATATTCATAGCTATAGAATCAGACAGACTTGGAGCTTTGATCAAGACTCATCACCACCTGAGCTTCAGAAGGTTTCCCCATCCAAAAACGCCCTTGTCCAGCATCCTGACCCAACACTGGCTGTTGGGAATAGAAAGGTGAATGAGCCTGGTCCCTGGCCTCAAGAAGTCCAAAGCCTGGTGGCAGAACAGGTGGAAAGCAGACAGAGAACCCCCACGTGGCGGGACTGAAGTCTGAATGAATCTGATGGCAGAGCAGAAGAAGCCGGTGGCTTCAGGAGGCCTCCTTGGGTTGGGGCCCAGGAGCTGTGCTTGGGAGGGTAAGCAGAAGTGATCTAGTGCTGGAGAAGGGTCTGGGGAAAGAAAGACCAGTCCTGGCTCAGGGTTTGGCTGTAGGGCAGGTGAGTCTTGAAGGAGGAGTGGGAGATTTGGAGGAGCCAAGGTATCATTATTATGTTATTAATTGCTGTTGAGTCAGCTCCAACTCATGGCAACCTTACACATATCAGAATGAAACGTTGCCCGGTCCTGCACCATCTTCATGATAGTTGGTGTGTTTTAGCCAAAGCTGCCATCGAGTTGACTCCATCTCGTGAGGATTCCATATGAGCAGGGTAGAACTGCAGTCCATAGGGTTTTCAAGGCTGCGACCTTTTGGAAGCAGATCACCAGGCCTTTCTTCCACAGAACCTCTGGGTGGGTTTGAACTGCCAACCTTTGGTTAGTAGTTGAGCACTTACTGTTTGCACCATCCAGGGACTCCTTGAGCCAGGGTGGGATAGACTTAACCCAGAAACGGATGGGAAGCCTTGGGGGCTTTTGGCATCAGGAAAGGACATGTGTGCATGAGGAGGAAGATGCAGGGAGACGGGGGAGACGAAACCCAGTGACCACTTGCCAAGGGCCTTCCTCAGGCAGGTGCAGCACTCATTGCTTCCATGGTGATGGCAGATTCTCTCAGAACCCCGAGGAGGAGTCGAGGGAGGCAATTTGTCCAAAGTCACACAGCTGGTTTTGCACAGTTCCAAGATTTGAACACATGTCTGCCGGACCATAACCCTGTGTATGTTCTCGGACTTACTGGATCCATTGAGACTTGGGGAACCGCTGGATCTAATGTCCAGAAATAATCTTTAAACCTCAATGACGACTAACAACAACAACTCTGGCTCAAACATACCAATGATCATGAAGCCATTGCTAAACTAAACAACACTTTAGCTCAGTTAGTAAAGAACGTCTGCCTGAGCGTAGCGCTCTTGTAAGGAGTTATCTCTATGAGTGTAAACTGACAACCGTTAGTCCAAAGCACAGGCGAGAACCTTAAGGGGAGGAGAGCCTAATTTAACGGTGATGAATCAACACGGGTGGAGACCGAATGGTGACACAATGTGAAGTACGTCACCAATATCATCGAACTGTTCGTGTAGAAATTGTGAATGCGATGCAATATGTTTGGTTGTGTATATTGCCACCAAAAATAAATAAAATATATATTTTTAAAAATTGTATGTTCTTTCGTATCTTTTTTTTTTTTTAACTCAAGGAAGTGATTGCAATAGTACAGATAAAAAATGACAACGCCAAGGCCCCCTGCCCACCACCAAGGGGCTTCCCTGGCCCCTCCTTAGCCCTTCTCTGACACCCCCACCCCTCCTCCCCTTGCCCCATTCCAGCTGTCCAAACCCATGGAGTTGATCCTGACTCATAGCAACCCTGTAGGACAGAACTGCCCCACAGGGTTTCCAAGGCTGTAATCTTTAAGGAAGCAGACTGCCACATCTTTCTTCCTGGTGTGTTTGAATAGCCGACCTGGTGGGTGACTGGTGGGTTTTAACAATGGACCTTTTGGCTAGCAGCGGAGAACTTTAACCACTGTGCCTCCAGGGCTCCTTTCCAGCTGTCCAGGAAGGGCTTATTCAGGGGAGGAGGGAAGCACCTTCGCTGGACACTTCCCTTTCTTTGTCTGGGGCTCTGCCAGGAGGGGTCAGCTTGGGAGAAGCAGGAGACAGAGAAAGAAAGAAAGAAAGGAAATTCCTGCCAGCTGCCAGGAAAGATGCTGGAAATGCCATCACCCCTTCCTGGTCCTGTAGAAGTTCAGTGGAGTTGGGGCAAGGGGTGCAGTCATCCTTTGCCTCTGTTCATCTGAGCATCACCCCACCCACCTCATGTCCTAAAATCTGACTACTCTTCTACTTGTGATGCCCACACGACACCTTGGGCAGGGTACTAAGCCACCTGGGCCCACTTCTGGCATCTGTACATGTGATGATGATCTGAACACACCATTATCAGGTCCTGTGCCAGCTACACAGAATGCCCCCTTCTCTGTCTGAAGCCTCCTCCCCAACTCAAACGAATGGGAGCACTTGGCACTGGCAAGCATGTTGTTGTTAGGTGCCATCGAGTCGGTTCCGACTCATGTCGACCCTATGCACAACAGAACGAAACACTGCCCGGTCCTGCGCCATCCTTACAATCGTTGTTATGCTTGAGCTCATTGTTGTAGCCACCGCGTCAATCCACCTTGTTGAGGGTCTTCCTCTTTCCCGCTGACCCTGTACTCTGCCAAGCATGATGTCTTTCTCCAGGGACTGATCCCTCCTGACAACATGTCCAAAGTACGACAAACTGACAGACACGTGGCAAGCATAGTAAGTTGTTAACGGTGGAATCTAGGTGGTGTTCACTGCAAAACTAAACTTTGCGGTACGTTTAAAGAGTTTAATAATACAATGCTGGGGGAAAAAAATCTGTCTTTCTCTACCCAAACTGTTTAACGGGTAAACACTTGAGGCACTGCCATCAAAGTTAGGAGCAAGACATCAGTATTATTTAACACTTTTCTGGAGGTACTAGTCAATGCAATAAGAATAGAAAAAGGCACGAGGGTATGACAATTATAAATGAAGAGGTAAAATTACCACTACTTGCAAATGATAAGATAATATCCCTTGAAAATCCATGAGAAACCACTGAAAAATTAGTATGAACAATGAGTAAATTTAGTAACATGGCAGGATAAAAAAATAATATACAAAAACCAATGGCTTTCAAGCATACAAACCGCCAACTGGAAGATACAATGGCAAAGGACCTCATTTACAACAGCTACAAAAAAGATAAATACTAAGAAACACGGGAAAGAAATGTATGAGACCCATGTAAAGAAAACTTTAACACATTACTGTAGTTATTGTTGTTAAAAAAAAAAAAAAAGACTCAGCGACTGTATGTGATAGAGTAGAACTGCCCCATAGGTATTTTTTTTTTTTTTGCTGTGATCTTTATGGGAGCTGATCGCTTAACTGTTTGCATCACCAAGGCTCCTTAACACGCTTCTAAAGGATACAAAAGCAAACTAGAATAAGTAAACTATGTTCATGGAAAGTCAGACTCTATATCATAAGGTTATACATTCTCTGTAACTTAATCTATAAATTGAACACAATACACCCAAAAAAAACCAAAAGTCTTTTTTTGGGGGGGATCTACACAAACAGATTCTAAAGTTAAATACTAAAATGAACAATCAAGAAGAGCCATGGAACTTCTGAGGAAAGAAGCAATGAGTGATGACTAGCCCAATAAAGCCTTAGTAACACAGCACTGTGCTACTGATGCGTGATGGAGACCCAGAGCAACAGGAAAGAATAAAGAGTCAATGTTAGGTACCATCAAGTCAGTTCCAACACATAGCGACCCTACTTACAACAGAAGGAAACACTGCACGATCCTTCACCATCCTCACAGTTGTCATGCTTGAGCCCATTGTCACAGCCACTGTGTGAGTCCATCTCATTGAGGCCCTTCCTCTTTTTCGATGACCCTCTACTTTACCAAACATGACGTCCTTCTCCAGGGACCAGTCCCTCCTGATAACATGTCCAAAGTATGTGAGACAAAGTCTCGCCTTCCACACTTCTAAGAAGAATTTTGGCTGTACTTCTTCCAAGACAGATGGGTTCATTCTTCTGGCAGTCCATGGTATATTCAATATTCTTTGCCAACACTGTAATTCAAAGGCATCAATTCTTTGGTCTTCCTTATTCATTGTCCAGCTTCTGCATGCATATGAGGTCATTGAAAATACCATGACTTGGGCCAGGCAGGGGCACCTTAGTCCTCAAAGTGACATTTTTCCTTTTTAACACTTTAAAGAGGTCTTTTGCAGCAGATTTGCCCAGTGCAATACATTGATTTCTTAACTGCTGCTTCCATGGGCATTGATTGTGGATCCAAGTAAAATGAAATAGGCATAAATATGGAAACCCTGGCGGTGTAGTGATTAAGAGCTACAGCTGCTAACCAAAATGTTGGCAGTTCGAATCCACCAGGCACTCCTTGGAAACTCTATGGGGCAGTTCTACTCTGTCCCATAGGGTTGCTATGAGTCAGAATCGATCCAATGGCAATGGGTTTGGGTTTTTTTTTTTTTTTTTTTTCTTGTTTATGGATCTCTTCCAGTTGGTTGGCCATGTAGCTGTCCTCCAAATTTCTTGGCATAGACGAGTGAGCACTTCCAGTGCTCAAACTGTTTGTTGAAACATCTCAATTGGTATTCCGTCAATTTCCGGAGCCTTGTTTTTTGCCAATGCCTTCAGTGCAGCTTGGACTTCTTCCTTCAATACCATCAGTTCTTGATCATATGCTACCTCCTCAAACAGCTGAACATCACCCAATTCTTTTTAGTACAATGACTCTGTGTATTCCTTCCATCTTCTTTTAGTGCTTCCTGCATGGTTCAATATTTTGTCCATAGAATCCTTCATATTGCTACTCGAGGCTTGAATTTTTAAAATTTTTTTCAGTTCTTTTAGCTTGAGAAATGCCAAGTGAGCTCTTCCCCTTTGGTTTTCTAACTCCAGGTCTTCGCACATTTCATTATAATACTTTACTTTGTCTTCTTGAGCTGCCCTTTGAAATCTTCTCTTCAGCTCTTTTACCTCATCATTTCTTCCATTCGCTTTAGGTGCTCTACATTCAAGAGCAAGTTTCAGAATCTCTTCTGACATCCATTTTGGTCTTTTCTTTCTTTTCTATTTTTTTTAATGACTTTTTGCTTTCTTCATTTATGATGTCCTTGATGTCATCCACAACTCATCTGATCTTCAGTCATTAGTGTTCAATGCATCAAATCTATTCTTTAGACAGTCTCTAAATTCAGATGGGATATACACAAGGTTGTACTTTGGCTCTTGTGGACTTGCTTTAATCTTCTTCAGCTTCAACTTGAACTTGCATATGAGCAATTGACAGTCTGTTCTGTAGATGGCCACTGGCCTTGCTTTGACCATGATATTGAGCTTTTCCATTGTCTCTTTCCACAGATGTAGTTGATTTCATTCCTGTGTATTCCATCTGGTGAGATCCACCTGTAAAGTCACCATTTATGTTGTTGAAAAAAGAAGGTATTTCCAATGAACAGGTTGTTGGGCTTGCAAAATTCTATCATGTGATCTCCAGCGTTGTTTCTATTACCAAGGTCATATTTTCAAACTACTGATTCTTCGTTGTTTCCAACTTTTGCTTTCCCGTCACCAGTAATTATCAGTGAATCTTGATTGCATGTTTGATCAACTTCAGACTGCAGAAGTTGGTAAAAAATCTTCAATTTCCTTATCTTCGGCATTAGCGATTGACAGGTAAATATGAATAATAAGTGGTATTAACTGGTCTTCCTTGTAGGCATATGGATATTATCCTATCACTGACAGCACTGTACTTCAGGGCAGATCTTGAAATACTCTTTTTGTTGATGAATGCTATGCCATTCCCCTTCAATTTGTCATTTCGGCACAGGAGACCACAGGATTGTTCGAGTTCAAAATGGCTAATACCAGTCCATTTCAGCTCACTAATGCCTAGGGTATCGATCTTCAAAAGTTCCGTTTCATTTTTGACAACTTCCACTTTTCCTCAATGTACTTTGTACATTCCAGGCTCTGATTACCATTGGATGTTTGCAGCTGTTTCTTCTCTTTTTGAGTTGTGCCACATCAGCAAATGAAGGTCCCGAAAGCTTTACTCCATCCATGTCATTAAGGTTGACTCTACTTTGAGGAGACAGCTCTTCCTCAGTCATTTTTTAAGTGTCTTCCAACTTGAGGGGCTCATCTTTCAGTGCTATATCAGAGAATGTTCCGTGGCTCTTCCTAAGGCTTTCACTTGCCAGTTTTTTCAGATGTAGGTCGCTAGGTCCTTCTTCCTAGTCTGTCTTACTCTGGAAGCTCTGCTGAAACCTGTCCCTCATGGGTGATCTTGCTGATACTTGAATACTGGTGGCATAGCTTCCAGCATCACAGCAACGCACAAAGCACCACAGTATGACAAACTGACAGATGACTGGTGAAACCTAGTAGCCATATGGAAAAAAGATTAAGTTGAATCCATACCTCATCCTTTACACCAAGATAAATTTCAAATGTATCAAAAATCTAAATATAAAAATGAAATTAGAACACCAAGGTCACACGACAACTAAGAGCCCAAGAGACAGAAAGGGCCACATGAACCAGAGACCTACATCATCCTGAGACCAGAAGAACTAGTTGGTGCCCAGCCACAATCGATGACTGCCCTGACAGGGAGCACAACAGAGAACCCCTGAGGGAGCAGGAGATCAGTGGGATGCAGACCCCAAATTCTCACAAAAAGACCATACTTAATGGTCTGACTGAGACTAGAGGAATCCCGGCGGTCATGGTCCCCAAACCTTCTGTTGGCACAGGACGGGAACTATCCCCGAAGACAACTCATCAGACATGAAAGGGACTGGACAGTGGGTAGGAGAGAGATGCTGATGAAGAGTGAGCTAATTATATCAGGTGGACACTTGAGACTGTGTTGGCATTTCCTGTCTGGAGAGGGGATGGGAGAATAGAGAGAGTTGGAAGCTGGCAAAATTGTCACGAAAGGAGAGACTGGAAGGGCTGACTCATTAGGGGGAGAGCAAGTGGAAGTACGGAGTAAGATGTATATAAACTTACATGTGACAGTCTGACTTGATTTGTAAACGTTCACTTGAAGCTCAATAAAAGTTAATAAAAAAAAAATGAAATTATTAGATTACTAGAAGACCTGGTGGGAAGATTATAACCTCAGAGAACATAAGGCCTTACTATGTCTCAAGATCCAGAAGCCATAAAAGAATGGTAAATTAGACTACTTGGAATTTCAAAGAAGAAATCTGCTTTGCCAAAAAACATCATAAGAAGAGAATACCTGCACCTCATATCCCAAACCAAGGAATAGGTAAAGGACTTCTTAAACCAATAAGAAAAGGATCAATGACCCAGTAAAAATATGGGCAAATGATAGGGATACACAATTCACACAAAAAGGAAATGCAAATAGATCTTTAACATATAAAGAGATTTTCAACTTCACGTTTAATAAAATGCTAATTAAAACTACTCTCTGAGGAAGTTTTCCACCCAGCAGCCTGGGGGAAAAAAAAGTTTGACAGCTCAAGAAAAAAGTTTATACACAGAAAGAAACAATCTTTGATGGTTTCAAAGGAGAGGAGGGGTGAGCAGGAATCACTAACTAGACGCCTGACAAATGTTAACTCTGGTGAAGGGAAAGAAGACCCACAATACAGGGGAAGTCAGCACAACCTGACCAAGGCAAAGGAAGACACTTAGAGGAACACAAGAAAAAAAAAAAAAAAAAAACAGGCAACCACAGTAATTACTGTAGCATATATCATCCTACAACAATAAAACCAATAAGCTATACATAGGCACAGATGGATGCTGAATAGGAGAAGGAGGGCGTATAGGAGTATATCCACGTACTTATACAGGTTAGGCTGTGGATATTTTTACTTACATATTTATATGTACAGCAGGTATATTCAAATATATAATAGAGCACAAAGGGGGCACAGTCATAGAGGCTTCCTAGACACATCCAAACACCTTGAGGAACAGAGTTACTGGGGCTGAGGGGTGGGGACCATGGTCTTGGGGGACATCTAGGTCAACTGGCACATTTCATAAAGAAAATGTTCTTCATCTGCTCTGGTGAGTAATATCTAAAGTCTTAAAAGCTTGTGAGGGGCCACCTAAGATACATCTACTGGTCCTACCCCATCCAGAGCAAAGGAGCATGAAGAAAACTAAAGACACAAGGAAAACATTAGTCCAAAGAAACTAATGACCATGTGAGCCACAGCCTCCATCAGCCTGAGCCCAGAAGAACTAGATGGTGCCCGACTACCACCACTGACGGCTCTGACAGGGATTACAATAGAGGGTTCCAGACAGAATGAGAGAAAAATGTAGAACAGAATTCAAATTCACAAAAAAGACCAGACTCACTGGTCTGAGAGAGACTAGAGGAACTCCTGAGACTATGGCCCTAAGACACCTTTCTAATTCAGAACTGAAGCCACTCCCAAAGTTCACCTTTCAGCCAAAGATTAGACAGACCTATAAAACAAAAAGAAAATGTGCTTCTTAGATCAATCAAGTATATGAGACCAAAAGGGCAATACCTGCCTGCAAGCAAAGAGGAGAAGGCAGGAAGGGACAAGAAAACTGGGTGAATGAAAACATGGAACCGGGGGTGGAAAGGGGGACAGCACTGACACATTAAGGGAACTGCAACCAATGTCAGGAAATAATTTGTGTACAAATTTTTGAATGAGAAACTAATTTCCTCTGTAAACTTTCACCAAGAGTGCAATTATTTAAAAATCTGACAAAATAAACTTTAAGACAAAGAAAAACACCAAGTTTGATAAGCACTGCATTTTCGTTGCTGAAAAGTACACTGGTGGTGCAACGGTTAAACACTCGGCTGCTAACCTCCCAGCAGCTCTGCGGGAGAAAAGACCTGGCGATCTGCTCCTCTAGAGATTACAGCCTAGGAACCACTATGGGGCAGTTCTCCTCTGTCTCATAGGTTCACTATGAGTCTAAAATCAATTTGATGGCACGTAAAAACTACAACAATATCCATCACTGGTTAGAATGTAAATTGTTACAAACTCAATGGAAGACAATTTTGTCAATATCTATAAAAACTTCCAAAGCACATACTCCCCCTCATTTGAATTTTTAAACTAAGCTATATTTAGGTATATTTATACCCAATAGAACACATATCTTAAGGGTATAGCCTGATGAACTTATATACATATACACACACATATATACATATATTCTCATGTATCTGCCTCCATGATCAAGGTATAGAAAATTTCCATCATCCTGAAAGTTTCCAAAATGTAACCACTATTCTGACTTCCATTACCACAGATCAATTTTGCCAGTTCTTGAACTTCACATAAGTGTAATCATACATACAGTGTATACTATCTTGTGTCTGGCTTCTTCTGCTCAACGTGTTTTAAAGATTCATCATGTTATTGCATGGATCAGTAGTCCATTCTTTTCTACTGCTGCATACTATTCCATTTTATGAATCTACCACAATATATCTATCCTGCTGGTGGATTATTTCTGGTTTTCAGCTATTATAAGTAAAGCTGTTTCTGGTTTGGGGCTATGATGAGTAAAGCTGCTATGAACATTCTTATACAAGTCTTTTTTGTGGGTTTATGTATTCTTATCTCTTAAGTATAAACATAGAACTAGGATTGCTTGGTCATAGGGCAGGCATATGTTTAACTTCATTAGACACTGCCAAACAGTTTTCCAAAGTGGCTATAACATTTTACGCTTCCAGCAGGAGTATGTGAGAGTTCCAGTTGCTCCTCATCCTCATCAACACTTAATATTGTCAGAATTTGTAACCTGGGCCATTTCTATGGGTGTATTGCAGTTACTCATGGCTTTAATTTGCATTCTCCTGGTGACTGGTAATGGGCAAAAAAACATAGACAATTCACACAAAAAGAAATGCAAATAGATCTTAAGTATATAAATAAACTTTCAACCTCATTATTAATGAAAATAATAATTGAAACTACTCTGAGAAAATAGCACTTTACAGGCTTATTGGTCATTTGAATATCCTCTTGGACACAGTGTCTGTTCAAATGTTTTACCCATTTTTAACTCTGGTTATATATTATGGATACCAGTCCTTTGTCAGATATATGTATTGTAAATATTTTCTTCCTGTCTGTGGCTTGCCTTTCACTTTCTTAACGGTATCTTTGAGGAATCCAATTTGTTAATTTTGATAAATCCAATTTATTAATTGTTTTTTCATTATTTTTTCTAATTATTGCTTTCTATGTATTGTGAAGCAATTTTTGTCTGCTAGAAGAAATTCTTCTTCTTCTTTTTTTTTTTTCCTCCCTGGAAGAAAGCACACACCTCTTGAGCCATTAGTTCTATCTCTAGGAATTTATTCTATAGAAACGCCAGCACTCACATGCGATAAGCATGTCTGCAATTATTCTCCTAAGCACCATTTATGATCGTGAAAGCTTGGGGATAATCTAAATGCCCATCAATACACAAAATGTGGCTCCAGAAATGATGATACATACAAACGAGCAAATACTGAGCAGCTGTAAAAACAGACAAGGAGGTTCTTTCTGTATCTGATGTATGTGGAGAGATCTCCAAGATCTTTAATTACAGGAAAAAAGCAAGGTGCAGAAGAGAACAATGCAGGTAGGGTATGATCTTTTATGTCAAAAGAATATATATATTATTTCAGGAAAGACACTTGAGAAGCTGCTAACATCAGCTTCTCCTGGTAGAGGAATTGAGTGACTGGAAGTAGGGGTGAGAGGCAAACTCTTCACTGGATGCCCTTTGATTGCTTTTGAGGTTTGAACTATGGGAAGGTTTTGCCTATCTGAAAATACTTATTCATAAATGATAAGTTATTCTCGGTGATACGGTTTTTCATTTGTGGATATCGGCAAGTAAGGGCAATCCCGGGGGAGGGAAGAGCTGGAACAAACGGGTGGAAGAGGGAAAGCCACCTGCAAACTCCCATGTGCCTGGGCACCTTGGGAACACTTACGAACTTTTGCCAGAGTCTCATCATGGCCCTTTGTCGCATTCCAACAAATTCTCCTTCATTTTACAGTCCCAGTGTGAGCCCTCTCTGGACAGGCTGAAGCACTATGCACCCAGCAAAATGCTGTGTTGGGGTCCCTAATCTACCACCAAACCAGCTGCCATCCAGTCAGTTCCAGTTCGTGGCAACCCCAGGTTTGTCAGAGTAGAACTGCGCTCCACAGGGGTTTTCAATGACTGCATTTCCACAAGTAGATCTCTAGGCTTTTCTTTTGAGGTGCCTCTTGTTGAATGCAAATCTCCAACCTTTCAGTTAGCAGCTGAGTGCATCAACCATTTGCACCAGCCAGGGATCCCACTTCATCTACACTGTGTCATTTAAACCTCATTCCAATCCCAAGAGGTAGGTTTCAGGAATGGTGTCTATTGGACACAGAGGGAAAGTGAAGCTTCAAGAGGTTAAGAAACTTGCCCAAAGTCACCTAGCCATTAAGTAGCCTAACTGGACCCAGGACAGCATAACCTCAATCCTGTGCCTTTCAAAGGTCCTAGAAGACCAGGGTGGAAAGGGTTAAGCACCCAAGAGTAAGCTCCCTAGCTCTTCCCAGGCTTTCTCTCTGTGGGCCCTCCCCCCTTCCACCCAGGTTGCTGGCTGGCCTCAGCCCCAACCGCACCCCCATCCGCCTCCCTGCCGGTCCGACTGCAGGAAGGAGGCACAGATGGCAGGCGAGGACGAGGCCCCCAGCCAGGCTCACCCAGCTGTCACTTTGGAGAGTACCACACACCTCCTCCTCCTCCTCTTCCTCTTCCCTTGAACAATTGGGACCTGGCCAGCCCGGCCCCAGCTGTTCTCTCTCTCTGGTCCAGGGGTCCTGCAGACCCAAGCTTCTGAGGCCTTTGTCTCCAGGGGAGGAGAAACACACTCTTATCCCAAAATGTCAGAGCTAGACAAGACTTCAGAGGACAATGGGTCCAACACCGCCTTTTACAGACAGGGAAACTGAGGCCCAGAAAGGACAAGGAATGAGCCCAAGGTCACGAAGAACTAGGCAGGCAGAGACATCAGGCTTCCTGCCTATCAGGGAAGCCCAGGATTTCAGGGCACCCCCTATGGGCAAGGGTACGCTCAAGCTGGTTCACTGCCCCCTCCTCATCAGCTTCAGCCACAGCAGTTCTGCTTGGACTAATTTTATACAAGGACATTCTCCCTGAGGTTTTATTTCAGGGATCCTTTCCTGGGTCCAGGAATCCCTGAGTGGTACCAAGGGTTAACACATTTAGCTGCTAACTGAAAGAAGTTTTAGTCCACCCACAGGTGCCTGGGAAGAAAGGCCTGGCAATCTACTTCTGAAAAATTAGCCCATGGAGCACAGTTCTACTCTAACACACATGGGGTTACCACGAGCTAGAATCAACTCGACAGGCAACTGGTTCTAACCAGGGGCCGCAGACCCCTTCTGGAGGTCTGTGAGTTTGGACAGGAGAAAAACTACATCTTTATTTTCACTATCTCTAATTGAAATTTAATACTTCCTTTATTTATCAATGTAGGCAACAAACCCAAAGTAGGATTGGCTGAACCTATAAGTTTTTCATCAACAGACATCACAGATATTTTCATATCACCTTACTCTGTTACTGCTATCTCAAAATATTGTTCACATTCATGGCTACTTGGAAGTTACCGAAGTCACTAGACCCTCCACGAGGTCATTTAATGCAGTCATATAAAAGTGCATATACTACTAGATCTGGTACACATTTTGAGTAACTATATTTCAATATAATTGGATTCCTTTGTCATTCTATTTATTTTATCTTATGTACTTAAAAACTTTATTCTGTGAAGGGGTCCATGGGCTTTTCCAGACTGTCAAATGGGCCCGTGTCTCCCCCTAAAAACAGCTAAGAACCTGTTTTATTTGAACAACAAGCTACAGTGTTAAAAACTAAAGTTTGAGAACTTTTGTACTGTATCTGTGATCTCACAGAGTTGGGTCTGAACTTCCCTGAGATAAAGGAGTGGGTACTTGGTGTGTGCATGTGGGGGGCTGATGCCCCAGGTGGGGAGGGTGCATCTGGACCCTGCGGTTAGGTTCACGGGAGCCGGCAACACTCCCGGAGAGGCTCATTCTACGCCAGACACCCTTCCAGGGCTTTCTGTAACACCTTCCTGAATCCTCAGAACAGCCTTTAGAGGCTGGCACCACATTCTGCAGGTCAGGAAACTGAGGCACAGAGCAGTTAGATACCTTGCTGGAAGCACACAGCTGGTAAATGGTGGAGCCGGGAATTGCATCCAGGCCACCGAAGCTAGAGCCTGTGTGTCTAGCCACTGGGCATACTGCTTCCCCGTCTGGGTGGGTGGAAGCCTTTCACAGGGTGTCCCTTAGGTATTGCTGCTGCCTGGGTGCTTCTCTTGGTGGAGGTGGGATGAGAGTATGGGATCCTGAAGGGTTTGCTGCCCAATCCTCTGGCACATGGGGCTTCATGGGAGCTGTGAGGCGTGGGCAGACTCTAGGCGCTGAGACATAACAGTTCTGCTTTCAGCCCTACTGCCAGCTAGCTGTGCAACCTTGACCAAGCCCCTTACCCTCTCTGAGCCTCAGTGTCCCATCTATAAAATGCAGAGTTCTAAGCACTGCCACCCCTATCTTCCCCCACCCACGTTCACTGAAGACCCACTTGGAAATTTAGGCATGTGTTGCTTAGCAACTAAAATCAAGGTCTTAGCTGAGTGGAACAGAAAGGGGGGAGACAGATGAGCTCTACGCGATGCGCAGCGCATGAAGCCTCTTGTTTTAAGAGGCTGTGAACACTGTGACCACTCCCCACCCCCCAAAAAGATGACCTGGTCCTTTAAGGAAGTCTCCGGATGGTGCCAACGGTTAACGGTTTAACTCCCTGGGCTGCTAACCTAAAGGTTGGTGGTTAGAGTCCACCCAGAGGTGCCTCGGAAGAAAGGCCTGGTGATCTACTTTCCGAAAACCCTATGGAGCACAGTTCTAGTCCGACACCACACACGGGGACTTGGCGGTACTTGGTGGGTCCTTTAAGAACCTTGTGATAGGGTGGTGGGTAGGGAAGTGAGGAAGGCGATGCAGAAATAGAAACTGCCCTAAGGACTAATCAGGCCTGGAGTTTCTCAGGCAAGGCAAACAGACAGTCATTGTTCTGGAAGCTGCCATGAGAAGGGCCAGTGAGTAGAGGTCTTGGCCAAGGCCTCAGGGCCCCCTGGCCCCCACGGAGATGCTCTGTTTCAAGTCTAGACACCCTAAGCCTACGCCCCCACGCCCCTCATGTATCCCGCCTCATTTTATTCCCGGAAGCCTTGAGATCCCAGGGACATGTGAGGAGGCAGGCTTCTGCCACTATGGCCTCAGACCTGACAGAAGAGGTAAGTCTCCACATGGCCTATCTTGAGGAACCTGGGGACAGTGGCTTTGTGGGAACAGAGCTCCCCGCGGTGTGAAATTCTATCATGGCAACACATTCCTTTGGATCTCAAGAGTGTGATCTCCTTAAGTCTCATTCTAACCTTAACCAAATGTAAATTTCCCTGGTAAAGGAAAGCCACAGTCATCAGCAACATCTCAGTAGACTGGATTTTGGACTCTGAGAAGTGGCTGCGTCAAGGATTCCTGGGATGGGGCCATGAGAGTGTCCAGCACGTTGTGCAACCTTGGATAAGACACATTTCCTCTCTGAGGCCAGGATTTGACATGGGTAAAATGAGCTGCTTGGAACATGTGATCTCTGGGGTCTCCCCTGCCTCTGGCACTGTGTCAGTACAAGACTGGAATCGTGGCGCCGGGCAGGTGGGCTCAGGGAGGGGTGGACTGCGAGGACTATGTGGCTTCAGGTCGTGCCCACCTGAGCCACACCGTTTACCGCCATCAACCTGTAGCTTATTATAAACCCATTGCCGTTGAGTTCATTGACTCATGGTGACCCCATATGTTACAGAGTAGAACTGTTCATAGGGTTTTCTTGGCAATAATCTTTACGGAAGCAGATCACCAGGCCTTTCTTTCCACAGCGTGGCTGGGTGGGTTCAAGCTGTGAACATTTAGGTCAGTAGTCGAATGCAGACCATTTGGGTCACCTAAGGACCTGAAGCTTATTATTTGGTTATAACAATAGAAGCAATATAGCTGGGATTTATTGTATGCCAGACACTACAGTCAGTCCTTCCCATGCATCGTCTCATTTACCCTGGCAGACAGCCGACTCCAGACAAGCAGACAGGCCGACTGCAGAGGCACGGGACCAGGCTCCAAAGCAGGCTTGGTCCTCTCCCCAGGCCCCTTCCCTCTGGGCCTGGAACAGCCCATCAGTCATGCCCCATGGAGGCTCTGTGCCACCACCCATTCCCTTCTGGGCACAATGGCTGGGCTGTGGGTGCCTTCCTCTCTAGGCAGGGTGGGGGCTCAGGGGCTGCACTGGGCAAAGGAGACAGTAGCAAGAAGTAGCAAGAAGGCTACTGGCTTCAGGCTCTGGAGCCCACCAAAGCCCCGGGCTATTTCTGAGCCTGGGTGGACCAGAGAAGAAGAGGGGAGGGTGGAAGTCCCTGACATTAGCACAGCTTCCTCCTATTTACTGAGCACACCCTATGCACCAGGCTAAGAGCTAAGTGCTTATACAGACCTTATCTATTTAATGTCACAGCACCGTTAGAAACAAGTGCCATTATTATTTCACAAACAGGGAAAGCGCCAGAGAGGTTACATGTCCAGGACCTCACAGCTGGTAAGGGATAAAGTTAGGATTTCTGATGGTACAGCAGGCGCTGTGCCTTGAAGGGAAATGGGTAGTACATCCAGCAGACTGGTAAACTGGTTTGGAATCCAGGCTGGTGCCTCCAGGCAGAGTTAGGGTCCAGGGTCTGCATCCACTCCTGTCTGCCCTCAACCCCCAGGCCTCAGTTCTCAGAGTCTAGTTAGCCAGGCATGACTCTCTCCAGCCTCTGCAAGAAGGAATGGGGACAGATCAGCTGAGGCCCCATGGGGTGGATTCTCTGACCTCCCAGGACGCCCACTGGTCAGGTTGCATCCCTGGGTGCCTCTCCGCCAAGCCCTGAAATAAAAGGGAATAACTCTCGCACTTCTGCTGAAGAGCCTGCCTTCATTTTTCTCAGAATAAGCAGTCATTCTTCCAAAAAAGGGAAAAAACCAAAAAGCAAGGCTGTCAATCTCAGGGCTTTAAACAAATGGAATGAAGTTGAGACTTCTTTCTCTCTCAGAGCTGGATTCTCCCCCCTTTCCCAAAGTCACTTACTGTACATTCAGACTGTCACCGGCTTTGAGATGCAAATTGCTCCATGTGGAAGGCAGCCTGAAGAACAAAGAAGGATTGAGGAAAGATCTGAAAAATGGATTTAGAAAAGGCTCTCTGAATTCCCCCAGAGAGGGGGAGACCTTGCTGCAGAGGGGAACAGCCATGAAGATTTGTTTTTTTTTTTTTGTCGGGAAGGTTTAAGGAGCACAGTGGTGATTGAGGGGGAGTGACGGGGGTCAGGGGTTACTGAAATCTGGAATGGAAGGAAAGGCTTTTTGTGAGCAAAGAAATCTGATTTCATTACAGTCCTCAGTACTAGGCTGGGCACCTCCTTTCCTTCTTTAATAAGGCCTCAGACATGCTGTAGGAATCCCTGGGCGGTGCAGACGGCTAAGCGCTGTACTATTAGCTGAAAGGTTGGCACTTGGAACCCACCCAGAAGTGCCTCGGAAGACAGACCTGGTAATCTGCTTCTGAAAGGTTGCAGCCTTGAAAACCCTATAAAAACCACCCACCCAGTGCCCTCGAGTCGATTCCGAGCAGTTCTACTCTGCACACATGGGGTCACTATGAGTTAGAATTGACTGGATGGCAACTAACAGCAACAAACAATCTCTAGGTCACAGGGCTAACTGGTGTGCCAGCTCCTGGACTGGACTCCAGTAAGACTGGCTGGGTCAGGCAGTACTGTTCTAAGAGTTTTAAGGCGGAGATACAGCCCCTTCAATCCGAGCAGTCTCTGCAGTCCCTGGAGGGAAGGGGCTGCCAGGACCAGCAAAGAGAAAATCCCAGCCAGGGACAGATGAGGCATTTGCAGAGCACCTATTGTGTGCTGGGCCCTGAGAAAATCAACATGACCCCTGACCCCAGGGGTTCTGAGTCCAAGGGGTGCAACTAACTGGACTGTAAAGTCCACGTGCAGAAGGATTTGATCTTGTTTACTGCTGTATCCCCAATACTGAAACTGTAATGGAAACATAGTAGATGCTCAATAAGCATTTGTTGGCTGCTGGCTGGATGAATGGGTGGATGGATGGATGGGTGGGTAGGTGGGTAGGTGGATGGATGTGTGGATGGATGGATGGGTGGGTAGGTGGATAGACAGATGAATGGATGGATGGGTGGGTGGATGGGTAGACGGGTGGGTAGGTGGATGGATGGATGGATGGATGGGTGGGTGGGTGGGTGGATGGATGAATGGACTAACCAAATGGAAGATAAAGAAGCATGTAGAAAGAGCTCCAACAACAATAGACATGAAATGCCTCCAGATGGGCATTAAAATGGAAATGGCTTTATGGAGCTGGCAACATTTGAGTTGGGGCTGAGGGACAAAAGGAGCCATTCTTGTATTCTGCATATTGTCCACCAGTAGACTGGTGAGGATATGGTTAAATAAAAGGCAACAGAATGTGAGAGCTAAAATGAACCCTAGAGATCATGTGGTCCAACCCCATCCAATTTTTCCATTTCACAGAGGGGAAAACTGGAGCACAGGAAGGTTAAGTGACTCACCCAGTGTCACACAGCACCTACATGGCAAGGCAGAAATTCAAGCAAGATCTGTCAGCTTCTAGAGCCTGAGCTCTCAGCCACCATTCCAGGTAGCTCTCCTGAGCCAGGGCTCTCCTCACTTTGATGCCTAATGGATTTTTGCTACTGTTCCTCCCCCGACCCCCTCCACCACCCACCCCTCCAGGGCTGGAGAGACCTGAGGCAACTGTCCAGCCCTGGTTAGAACCTCCACTCCTGTAGACCAGAGACAGGAGAAGAAGCAAGAGGAGTCCACCCAAGTGGGTGGTAGGCAAAATGCAGCACCCCAGCCCTGGAAGCCAGAAGCCATGGGAAAGTGCTCTGCCCCAGATAGAGACTAAGCAAGAATCCTGGCAGGGTGGGAGGGGGAGGGGAGAATGCAGGGCTTGAAGGAGCGGATGGGTATGACCCTCCCTCCCCCCATACCAAGCCCCAAATCCCAGTCCCAGAATCAGACTGCTGCAATAAAGCTGAGTTACTAGATTAATTTCACTGTAGGCAGCTAATTCTGAACATAAATTAAACAGGGACCCCAGTTGCCACAGATTGCAAAACGCTTTGTCTTTTTTGTCTGCTGGCAGGGAGCAGGTAAAATGGACATGTTCAGAAGCTCTCCCCACTGGACAATGTGTTGGTTTGTTGAGCAAGATAAGGGCAGGATCCTCTTGAGGAACTCTTGCCTACCTGGGTCCGCCAACTGGACCAGGCCTGACGTTATCTGGGTCCCCAAGCCTGGCACAGTGCTGAGTGCCCAGTCCATGTCCCATGACTGAAGGTCCAATGCTGTCTTGTCTGGTCCCCGGCTCTAGGACCCTCTCCCACACCTATCCTTGCTAACTGGAATTGCCACTTCCTTCCTTCCTCCCTCCCTCCCTCCATTCAGAAAGGAAATTCCCCCAAGGGCTGCTGTGCTTTCGTGGAGTCTAGGAAATGCCCGCTCCCTCGGCTTCCAGCAGGGATGGACATGTGTGGTATCAGCAGAGTTCAATAAAGTATTAATTGAATTAATGATCAAAGAAATCCTTGGAGACATCCAAATGACAGTAGTAATAATACAAGGCACACATACAGAAATACCCCTCTATGGGAGGTCCTGGGTAGTGCAAACTGTTAATGGGCTCGGCTACTATCTGAAAGGTTAGAGGTTTGAGTCCACATAGAGGTGCCTTGGAAGAAAGGCCTGGCTATCTGCTAACAAAAAAATCGGCCCCTGAAAACTATGGTGCACAGTTCTACTCTGACGCACATGGGGTCTCCATGAATCAGAATCAACTCCGTGGAAACTGGTAACCCTCTGTCAGGTGAGCAGGGCAGACCTTTGTGTTCCCATTTTACTGATGAGGAAGTGAGAATCCAGAGGTACAGTGGGGAGAGCCTTGGGTCTGAATTCTAGCTCTGCCATTCGTGAGCTGTGGAATCTTCGTTAAGTCACTTGACTTCTCTGAGCCCCCACTTCTTCATCTGTAAAACAGGGAGGATCATCGTGCTTCCTTCACGGGATCGGAGGTGAGATTCGAGGAGAGCAAGTATCCTAGGCCCCCGAAAGTTCCAGGTGATTCTAACGTGTAGCCAAAGCTGAGACCCGCTGAGTTATGGGTAAACTCAGACTTCTGATGCTCAAGCCAGGTTTCTTTTCTTTCTGCCAGGTGCCAGTGGGGCCCCAAGTAGCTGGCTGAAGCTTAGGCAGGCAAGACTCTGCTTCCAGTCCTGGTCTTCTTGTGGCCTGGATTTGGAGGTGGCAGGCGGCCTGGTGGAGCACAGCAGGAAAGGGGCGGTGCACCTGGGGAGGCCCAAGTGGTTAATTAGGCTCCTGGGCACAGTGCCTGGTCTCTGGAATATTCATAAGGCCCTTCCAGCTGTGCCAGGCAATCAGGGTGCTGATTGCGCCCCATCTGCAGCTTAACATTCCACTCCAGAGAGGCGAGAGCTGCAGCTGAATGTTAACTAGGGAAAAACCAGGCTGTGGCCTTCACAACAGGAGCCCAAACAAGAGCCCCGGAAGACAAATCCACGCCTTCAGATATGCCAGCCAGCCAGCCTGTTCACCAGCATCATGGGCAGTGGAAAGAGTCCTGGATTCAGAAATCAGTGAGCTGGCTTCAGGTCCAGCTCCTCCCTTGACCATCTCTGTGCCCATCCCTGCTGTGTCAGTTTCCCCAGCTGTAAAAGGGGACAGCTTGCCTACCTACTGAGAAGATCATGACCGAGTGCTGGAACCAGAGACTGTTTTTCAAAGGCTAAGCATTACTACTGTTGTTCGTAGTTGTTGTGGGCATGGCTTCCTACCCTGGGAGAAAGTTTTTAATCACAAATACAAACATCCTTGGGAAGCTGGCTTTGGAAAAAACTGAACAAGGGGTGTCGAGGGAAGTGTCTAAGCCTTCCTCTGAAGGCTCAGCCTCGAGGCAGGGATTCGAGGGTCCTGGGTGAGTGCCGGTGGCGTACTGGTTAAGTACTACGGCTGCTAACCAAAAGGTGGGCAGTTCGAATCCACCAGGCGCTCCTTGGAAACCCCGTGGGGCAGTTTTACTCCGTCCTATACTGTTGCTAAAAGTCAGAATTGACTTGACGGCAACAGGTTTTGGGTTTTTTTTTTTTTTTTTTTTTTTTTTGATGAGTTCTGTTCTTTTCTGGCCCAAACCTCAGAGAAGTAAGAAAGGAACGAGAAGGCATACCTGACAACGGAAAGGAAATTTGTAGAGAAGAACTGTGAAAGCAGACATGTTTTCCTGTGGCCTTCTGTTTGTCCAGGACAGCAATATGGGGCCATTCAGTGTAGGAGTGAAAGTGTGCCCCACAAGTTCATTCTGAAAAGTGGCACAGCCTATAACTAATGAGTAAAACAATGATTTGGAGTTGCCAAGAAATAGCCAAAATAGTTTCTGTGCTTGTATTGAATAATATAGGAAACTGTTTTTTAAGGAGATTTCTATCAAGTGGGGGAAAAGCTGGAACTGAAAGAATATAACTTTTTTCTTTCTAGAACACTGGCCAAGGGGGAACAGCTCATCAAAGGGGTTCTGAATTTGGTGTTTTTATTATTTTTGTTTATCAGCTCCTCCTGTCTTCCCTACTGGGAGTCCCAGGATGGTGTAATCGATTAATGGGCTTGGCTGCTAACTAAAAGGTTGGAGGTTCAAGTCCACCCAGAGGTTCCTTGGAAGAAAAGCCTGGCAATCTACTTCCAAAAACTCAACCATAGAAAACCTCTTGGAGCACAGTTCTATTCTGACACACGTGGGGTTGCCATGAGTTGTAGTCAACTGGAAGGCAACATACTGGCAGCTCTCCCACCCAGCACCAGGCCTCCCCAGGCCTGCAGGCTCAGCCCTGACCACAGGGGGCAGCAGACTGGCAGCCTAGGCTCGGGCAGCATGGGAAGGCCAGAGTTGCCCTGCTTCTTAAGCAGATCTGCCTTGGGGGTGGGATCTTGCTCCACAAAGTCCCAGATACCAGGTCCTGCTTCAAACAGAATGAACCACCCAGATCATTTAGTCCATAGCTGCCTACCCCCCCACCCAATCAAAACTTCCCTCCACCCTCCACTTCCTTGCTTTGGGCACTTCGATTTTGTTTGGACTTTCTACAGCAAGCTCATACCTATGTGTTACTCCAGGAGACTGTATTATCAAGATACATAGGGAGTGCCGATGCTCGTGGTATACAAAGAAATCCATCAGATGAGCAGTGCGGCAGGTAAATCCTGTGGGTGGGGTCCCCGCTGAGGAGGGGCTGCCCAGGTGAGCCAGGGAAACTTGTCCCCCTCTCTGGGCTGGACAGCCTCTGAAACCACACGCTCTCTATACACCTCTGCTTTTACTGACCCCCCCTCCAAAAGTACAGAACATTAAGCGTTAATGGTAAGAAATTTAGAAAATATAGCTCAGGAAAAAGAAGAAAATTAAAGAGCACTCACAATCTCAAAACTTGGAGATAACTGAGTTATCTTTTAGTGTTAGGTGTATATTCTCTCAGGCTTTTCCAGATAGAAAGATGGATACACAGATATTTTAAAATGGGATTAATCACATTTCACCTTTTTTCCCCCCACTAACAGTGTGTCATAGTTTTCTATCATTAAACATGCCTCTGCATCAGTGGTTCTCAAAGCGTAGTTCTGTGGCTCCCTGGGGGATCCCTGAGACCTTTCTGGGGACTCCATCAGGTCACAACTATCTTCACAATAAACCTAAGATGTCATTTGCTCTTTTTATCTTGTTCTCTCACGACTGTGCAGTGGGGTCTTCTGGAGGCTGCATGATGCGTACTATTACAACAAGCTGAATACAGATCAGCCACTGTGGCTGTCTTCTGTTACGTCAGGCAGTGAAGAGACTTGCAAAAACCTAAAACTGTGCCATTCTGCTCACTACATGTTTGGTTTGGTTTGGAAAAATGTGGTGTTTTTTTTTTTTTCATAAAAATGTTTTTTTATGAGAACATGAAATTGGTTTATCATTTTTTTTCAGTGACTTTCTAAATAAATATTTATAAAAATGTCTTCTATTTAATTTGCATATGCTAAATACTGACAGATATAACCCATATAACAAAAGCTCTTTGGGGTCCTCAATAATTTTTAAGAGTGTAAGACTGAAAAATTTGAGAACAGCTGCTGTACACAGTTTTAAGGGCTGCACAGTACCTCTCTGTGTAGATGTCCCTTAATTTGCTTGCTCATTTCCTTACTGATGGGCCTGCAGGTTGCTCCCAAGTTTTTGCTACTACAAAAATACTGCAAAAATCATCGAGTACTGATGTCAGGTGAAAACGTCTTGAAATGAGGTGAAGAGACAGAAACCAACCTGTAATATGAGCCATCATCTTCAGACTATAATTAATCAAGGGCTGTAAAATAAATTGTAGCACAGAATGTGGACAAATAAAGTTGAAAAAATATGTGTACACAGAATACACATGTATATATACACATACATATTTTTTTTATACATATACACACACACACATATATATACATATACATATACACACACATATATATATATCATATATCATATATCATATATATATCATATATTTCTGTAGAGGGAGACTCATATTCTGTAAAGAGGGAATATACATTCTTTCTGCTGCCCATGGAACATTTACAAAATCTGATCATATTCTAGACCAGTGCTACTGACCACATAAAACTCTTGTTACCACTGTGGAAACTGAGAGGAAGAGTTTAGAAACTTTCAGGCAATTTGGCATAGGAATTTTATTTCTGTCAAAAATAATAAAAAACGAGGTTTGTAAAAAGATCATCGAGTATAAAAAAAAATGCTGCAAACATTTTTTTATATATACACGGGAGAATATTTCTATAGGATAGATTCCTAGAAGTGGGATTGTGGGGCTCATGGACACATGTCTTTCAATGTTAATAGATACTGCCAAGTTGCCCTCTGAAAAGGCTGTTCTCATTTACAGCTCCCCAAGGTGTCTCAGGAGTTCCTGGGTAGTTCAGGAGCCCTAGTGGTACAGTGGTTAAGAGCTACAGTGAGCTATGGCTGCTAACCAAATGGTCAGCAGTTCAAACCCACCAGCTGCTCCTTGGAAATCCTATGGGGTAGTTGTACCTTGTCCTATAGAGTTGCTATGAGTTGGAATTGACAGCAATGGGTTTGGGTTGGATGGGTGGTTCAAACAGTTAACCCACTCAATTGCTAACCAAAAGGTTGGAGGTTGAGTCTACCCAGAGTGTCTCAAGGAGCCCTGGTGGTGCATGGTTAAAATGCTCAGCTGCTAACTGAAAGGTCATGGTTCAAACCCAGCAGCTGCTCCTCAGGAAAAAGATGTGGCAGTCTGCATCCGTTAAGATTACAGCCTTGGAAACCCTATGAGGCAGTTCTACTCTGTCCTATAGGTCGCTATGAATCAGAATCAACTCAAGGGCAATGAGTTTGGTATGGCTTAGAGGTGCCTGGAAAGAAAGGCCTGGTGATCTACTTCAAAAATCAGCCATTGAAAACTCTATGGAGTGCAGTTCTGTTCTGACTGGTTCAAGTGTATCAGAGCACCTGTTCTCCCACACCTTTGGCAATACCGAAGATTATGAACCTTTTAGGGTAAAAGTTACAGTTTGTCTTCTGTGAACTGATTATTCACATCCTTTGCCCATTTTTTTATTGGGTTCTTTTTCTTATTGATTCTTCTGGAATTCTACATATATTCTGGACAGGAATCTTTTGTCTGTTATATATTGCAAATATTGTCCTCAAGTATGAGGCTTGCCTTTTCGTTTTGTTTAAGGTATCGTATTGTAGTACAGAAGTGTTACTTTTTTTTTAATGTATTTAAATCTACTGATCGTTTCCTGCTTTTGCGGTTCTTATCTTGCTTAGGAAGCCTTTCCCTCATTCAGTGATCCATGTTTTCTTTTTTGTTGTTGTTAATGTTTAGATCTTTAATTCATCTGGAATTAATTTCTGTTACAGTGCAAGGCACTGACCGTTGGCTCTTGCAAGGTATAAAGTAGAGCCTGGCAGGGTGCCAGCCATGGGCTTGAGCCTCACTGAGAACCAGTCCACACGTTCCTGGTGGCCCACAGGCCTGCTGTGGATGGAGCAGAGCAGATAGAAATCTGGGGCCATCTGGTTCAGGGGCAGAGGCAAGCTACACTTGAGAATCCCTCCAAATGGTTAGCGCTGCTGTGGGCATTTGCAAGGGCGAAGAGCAGAGCTCACAAATTTCCCAAGAAACGTCTCTAACACAATGAGTGGTTTACAGGAGCTCACTCACCCACCTTCCCACTTGCTGCCAATATCACAGAAGTAGGCAGAGAAGAATTTATTATCCTCACTTTACAATTACAGGAATAATATGGCCCAGAGAGGTTAAGTGACATGCCCAAGGTCACACAGCCGGCAACTGGCAGAGCCCACTAGAACCCTCGCCAAGTTGGATGCTCCTCAGACCTCTGCCCAGAAGTACAAAGCCTCAGGCTCTGTCCTTATTGTCACTGCAGTGGCCCCTTTCAGTGGCAAGAAGCATCTGGACTAAGCCTCTTCTAAATCTATGCTCCCCCCATGTGGGTAGGAGAGACTGGAAAAATCCCTCCTCCACTACCAGCTGATGGTGAATTTCGAGCACCAAGGCTTCCCCAAACACACACCTCCTCCTCCCCCTGCAGGTTTGACGGAGGGTGGGGGTGGGGATGAGTCAGGCCTGGAAGGGAGAACTCAGCTATAATCAAGTGGGGCTGACAGGAGCACTTACCCTGAGGCTCGTGACCTCCAACAGGTCTCCTGGGACTCCGCTTGAAGGACCACAGCTTAAAATTTTCATGGTCTAGGCTTTGCAGACTTAATTTGCTATATTCAGGTAAGCAGCCACAGAAGGGGAAAAACAGATGGGGGTGAGGGAGAAGGTATTTCCAGTCTCTGAGTGGAGAGCTCCCAATGTTTTTCAATGGGCATGCCATTTTCACACTGCCCAATGGGCACACAGGAGTCCTTGGGTGGCACAATGGGTAAGCTCTAGGCTACTGACCTAAAGTTTGGCTGTTTGAACTCATCCAGGTAAGACAGGCTTGGTGATCTGCTTTTGAAAAGGTCAGAGTCATGAAAATCCTATGGGGTTGCCATGAGTTGGAAGGGACTCCACGGCAACTTTTTTTTTTTTTTAAATATGACCATGGCTAGGTCTTCATCCCTTTCAGCTCCAAACCAAAAGAACACCCAGAACACAAAATTGTAGAGCTGGACCTGGTCTCAGGGGTCAATATTTTCCAAACCCTTAGGTTGATGGGGGAGCCCTGGTGGTGCAATGGTTAAGAGCTATGGCTGCTAACCAAACGTTTGGCAGTTCGTATCTACCAGCTGCTCCTTGGATATCCTATGGGGCAGCGCTACTCTGTCCTACAGGGTGGCTGTGAGTCGGAATTGACTTGAGGGAAATGGGTTTGGTTTTTTTTGGTTTCAGGTTGATGCATGCTGAGGGGCAGTAACTTGTCCACATGCACACCTGGGGACAAGGTGTGGGGACAGACTTCAGGTCTCCTGGATCCCATGTCCGCACTTGTTCTGGTGAATCTCAGGGCAAGACACAGTCACTGAACACATGACAAGCGAGTAAGAGGTGGCAGAGATGGGGAAACTCAGAGATGATAAGGGCCGCAGGCCCTGTCACAAGTGACCAAGGAGGCGCTCGCTCTGTCCTAGGGCTGCAACCAGGGCTGGGATTCTCCGGGCAACCCAGGGAGGTGTGGGACCACCTACCTGCTCCAGGGGAATGACGAGGAAGGAGCCGCCGCCCGCACTCTCAGTGACAATGGCCAGGAAGCGGGCATTGACGGCGCAGAAGTGGTTATCATGCACATTCTTGGTGATGGGAATCCCATCGAAGCAGTGCTCCCGGTTGGCCACCTTCCCATAGACATTCCGGAACTTGGAGCTGTGGTATTGCGGACGCCAGGACATCTGTGGGTGCGCAAGAGAGACATGGGTCAGGCTGATCACTGCTTCAGGCAGGGAAGGGCGCTGGGGAGAGGAGAGCTGCTCATCAGGGCGCAGGAGGTGAGCGAGCCCTGGTGCCAGTCCTGAGGAAAGGGGCAAAGGGTAAGGAGCCTCCAAAGACTCCTGTGCAAGATAACTTACTCTTTTAAAAAAGTACTACAACACCAAAGGCTCACTTAAGGGCATTCGCACTTTTACTTTTTCTTCTTCTGGCACACACGCCCATTCCACCTTCCAGAAAGGTTGTAGGGCCCTTCTACTACCAAGGAACATGCCATGTGGTAGAGAAAACCATCCGTCCAACAACACGTATGGGCTGCCTCAATTCGGTCTGGGAGGTGCATTCAGAGCAGGGTGGGTACTCATAACGGGGAGAGGCCACTGTGACTGGGCCACTGGGGGGTGTCCCCTACGTGCAAGGAGGCAAGACCACCTATTACCATCCCTTCTCTGAGTCTCTCCAGAGCTTCTAGTCCACAAATGCACCCTCAGAAATCCCTTAGTCCTTTATTATGGATTGAATTGTGTCTCCAAAAATAAGTGTTGTAATCCCTAACCCCTTTGTTTTCTGAGTGGTCAAGTGCTACAGCTGCTAACCAAAAGGGGGGCAGTTTGAATCCACCAGGCTCTCCTTGGAAACTCTATGGGGCAGTTCTACTCTGTCCTATAGGGCCGCTATGAGTCTGAATAGACTTGATGGCAACAGTTTTGTTTTTTTTTTTTAACATTTTCTGATGTAACACCTTTGGAAACTAGGTTCTCTTTACTGTGTTAATGAGGCCATGTCAGTGTGAGGTGTGCCTTAAGCCAATCAACTCTGAGATATAAAATGAGCTGATTAGGCACAGAGAAGGAAGCAGATATGGGAGAAGACAGACGCCAGGCCATGTGAAGATCACCAAGGGACTAAGGGACAGAAGCTAAAAGGAGACAATGACCTTCCCCCACAGCCATCAGAGACAAAGCCTTCCCCTAGAGCCAGCACTCTGAATTCAGACTTCTAGTCTTCTAAACGGTGAGAAAATAAAATTCTGTTTGTTAAAGCCACCCACTTGTGGTGTTTCTGTTACAGCAGCACCAGGTAACTAAGACAGTCCAATGCATTATGGTGATGACAATGACTATCATCATCATTATCATTTTCAGGCACAGAGAGGCTAAGTGACTTGTCCGAGGCCACACAGTTAAAGAGTAGGGCCATGACGTGACTCTTAGGATGATACATCTGATGCTTTCAATACCAGATCACACTTTGGAGCAACCAGGTTTCTCAACGTATGGTCCACAGATCACCTGTATCAAAATCATCTGGAGTGGGGAGGTTTGTTAGAAATGCTGATTCCTCAGCTCAAGTCCAGACCTACTGAATCCAGTAGTTTGAGAACAGAGCCCCCAAATCAGCATTTTAATCCAGCTTGCTCCCCTACTCCACACTAGTGAGTGTGAAGTAGTTTTGAGAGCCCCTGCCTAAGAGAGCAGAGTGGAACCCCTCCCAGGCCACTATCCCTGACACAGGCTCTACCACCTAACCAGCTAATTGATGTTTGGTTGGCCCCTACAGCAAGTCTGCCCTGTGCTAGGCTAACAGAGAACACACGGGTGGAAGACTGAATGGGCCGAACAAGACAGATTCCAGCTTTGCTATAGCATGGCACCTCCTACCGGGAGGTCCTGCAAACAGTCACCATTGAACAGTGAGCCCGATACAGTGCCTGACCCAGCCCTGGTTCACCCCTAGGCCTGGCACACAGCAGGGGCTCAATAAGTGCTTTTTAAATTAATATGCTTCTTGCCCAGCAGACTTTGCCCTTACATATCCCTTCCCCTTCCTGCCAAGTCTCCTGATCTGCCTTGAGTCTCCCACCTCATCTCAGAACAGAAAGGGGCAAGCGAATTTCTTAAGATGAATCTCCAAGGGGAGGAAGAACAAAAGGAAACACCACAGCAGAATCAGGAAACCAACTCTGGGAATCTGACTGAGTACAAAACCTGGCATTTCATTTAAACAAAGCCAGGAATTAAGCCACAGTTTATCGAAGGAAGAAGTTCAGAACCCAATAAGGAGAATCCCAGGGAAGCCTGCTCGCCTTCAGGCAAATCCTCTTCCCACCTGCTCTCTGGACCCCACACTGCTGCCCCAGTGGTTTTCTCTCTGCTCCCCAGGTCCCAGCCATACCAGTAGCACAGCTCCCCACACTCTCAACTCCTCAGGTCCCAGCCATACCAGCAGCACAGCCCCCCACACCCTCTGCTCCCCAGGTCCCAGCCATACCAGCAGCACAGCCCCCCACACCCTCTGCTCCCCAGGTCCCAGCCATCCCAGCAGCATGGCCCCCCTACATCCTCCACTTTCCATCCTTCCCTGACTTTGCCCTTGCCGGTCCCCTTTCCAGCCTGCCTTTTCTCTCTGCTGAGTACTGCCCAAGACTGTTCAGGACAAAGGCACGCAGGAGACCACAGAACGGGAGCCTGGTCTAGTCACTTCTGGCTGTGTGGTCTTTCTGGGCATCTGGCTCCTCATCAGGATTGCATCAGCGATTCTCAAAGTGAGTCCTAGGAGGTCACCCAAGGTTCCTTTATGCATGGTACAGAGATGAAGTTTTTAATTTTAGCAGTCATGTGTTTATTTTAATGTGCACTAGAAAAAATATAACTTGCATGCCAGACTCCTGATTTCACAGATATTATTGCTAATGACACTTGAAGGACTAAGGTGCGCCTCACCCAAGCCATGGTGTTTTCAATCGCCTCATATGCATGCGAAAGCTGGACAACGAATAAGGAAGTCTGGAGAAGAACTGACACCTCTGAATTACGGTGTTGGCGAAGAATATTAAATATACCATGTACTGGCAAAAGAATGAATAAATCTGTCTTCGAAGAAGTACAGCCAGAATACTCCTTAGAGCCAAGGATGGTGAGACTTCGTCTCACATGTTCTGGACATGTTATCAGGACGGATCAGTCCCTGGAGAAGGACATCATGCTTGGTAGAGGGCCAGCGAAAAAGAGGAAAACCTTCAATGAGGTGGGCTGACACAGTGACTGCAACAATGGGCTCAAGCATAACAACCACCATGAGGATAGTGCAGGACTGGGCAGTGTTTCGTTCTGTTGTACATAGGACCACTATCAGTCGGAACTGACTCAGCAGCACTTGACAACAACAACACTGCTAACAAGGGGAAGTTAAAAAAAAAAAAAGAATCAATTCAAAGAAATACACTAGGTAAATCTAGTACAGATGGTTCATGGACCTGGCAAAAATTCAATCTGAGGTGAGAACGCTGGAAATCGTTCTGGTAGAACATTCTAGATTCTACAGTTTCCATAGTAGAGAAAGAAGGTGCTGAGCTTGCCCATTCCAACCTCCCATTCCTTGCTGGTGCAGTTCCTCTACCTGGAATGCCTTCTCCCTTCTTCTCTGCCCAGCCACAGCTTAGCCTTCAGGACCTGACTCGAACCTGAAGTGGGAACTGCAAATATCCCTGTTCTCCAACATGGGGACTGGAGCCCTGACGGCACAGTGGTTAAGAACGCAGCTGCCAACCAAAAGGTGGGCAGTTCGAATCCACCAGACACTCCTTGGAAACTTTATGGGGCAGTTCTACTCTGTCCTACAGGGTTACTCGGAGTCAGAATTGACACCACGGGTTTGGCTTTTTCTACAATGTGGGAAACTGAGGCACAGGCAAGTTCAGACAGTTATCAAGGACAGAGTTGACTTGAACCTGATCTTTCTGACTCTGGAGACCACATCATATTTTTTCCAACTTTTTATTATGAAATATTTCAATATACAAAAAAAGTTGAAAAAATAGCCTAACAATCATCTACCACTTAAATTAACAACTGTTGACATTTTACATAATTGCTCTATCTCCCTCTATGTCTGTGTGGTGCAGTGGTTAAGAGCTCGGGTGCTAACCAAAAGGTTGGCAGTTCAAATCCACCAGCCGCTCCTTGGAAACCCTATGGGGCAGTTCTACTGTATCCTATAGGGTCATTATGAGTTGAAATCAACTTAACGGCAACGGGTTTTTGGGGGGGAGGGTTGTGTGTGTGTATTCCTTTCTTTCATGGAATCATTGGACAAGAAATTACCAACTTATGACTTCTGCCCCCTTATTGCTGCAGTGTGCATCTCCTACAAAGGAGGGCAATTTCTTACATAACCACTTCACCGTTCTCACATCGAAGGAAGCTGACAATTTTTCTATACCATCTAATTTCCCAGTCCATATGCAAATTTCTCTAAATATCTTTTACAGCTATTATATTTTTTTTGCATCAGGATCCAATCAAAGGTTCATATGTTGCATTATTTAATCAAGAACATGCCCATTATACACATGTATAGCTACATACACGCACACAGTCACGCATCGCTTAATGGCCATGATACATTCTGTGAAATAGGACGTTGTGTGATTTGGACGTTGTGCACATGCCATACTATGGACGAAGGTCCTTTCAGGCATTTACTTCCAGAATGAGGTTTCGTCCATATTAAAAATTCACTGGGGCAAATAACCTCCCTCTACAATTAGTTTCTTTTTGACGATGACGGCAACACCATTCCTCGTCAAGTTGTCATTCCCAGCATAGTAGACTATATGATTATCTGATTTAAAACGGCCAGTGCCAGTCCATTTCAGCTCACTAATGCCTAGGATAACAATGTTTATGAGTTCCATTTCATTTTTGATGTTTTCCAATTTTCCTAGATTCATACTTTGTACATTCCAGGTTCTGATTATTAATGGATGTTTATAGCTGTTTCTTCGCATTTTGAGTCGTGCCACATCAGCAGATGAAGGTCCTGAAGGCTTTACTCCATCCACGTCATTAAGGTCGACTCTACTTTGAGGAGGCAGCTCTTCCCCAGTCGTCTTTTGAGTGCCTTCCAACCTGGGGGACTCATCTTCCAGCACTGTATCAGACAGCGTTCCGCTGCTATTCATAAGGTTTTCACTGGCTACTGCTTTTCAGAAGTAGACTGCCAGGTCCTTCTTCCTAGTCTGTCTTAGCCTGGAAGCTCAGCTGAAACCTTTCCTCCATGGTGACCCTGCTGGTATCTGAATACCGGTGGCATAGCTTCCAGCATCACAGCAACACGCAAGCCCCCACGGTATTACGAACTGATGGAACAGTATCATTAATATCAGACACAAGCAAAATTTTGCTGAAGATCATTCAGAAATAGCTGCAGCAGTATATCGATAGGAAATTGCCGGAAATTCAGGCCGGTTTCAGAAGAGGACGTGGAAGAGGATATTATTGCTGATGTCAGATGGATCCTGGCTGAAAGCAGAGAATACCAGAAAGATGTTTACCTGTGTTTTATTGACTATGCAAAGGCATTCGACTGTGTGGATGATAACAAATTATGCATAACATCGCAAAGAAAGGGAATTCCAGAACACTTAATTGTGCTCATGAAGAACCTTTACATAGCTCAAGAGGCAGTTGTTCAGACAGAATGAGGGGATACTGATTGGTTCAAAATCAGGAAAAGTGTGCACCAGGGTTGTATCCTTTCACCACACCTATTCAATCTGTATGCTGAGCAAATAATATGAGAAGCTGGACTATATGAAGAAGAACGGGGCATCGGGATTGGAGGAAGACTCATTAACAACCTGTGTTATGCAGATGACACAACCTTGCTTGCTGAAAGTGAAGAGGACTTGAAGCACTTACTAATGAAGATCAAAGACCAAGGCCTTCAGTATGGATTACACCTCAACATAAAGAAAACAAAAATCCTCACAACTGGACCAAGGAGCAACATCATGATAAATGGAGATAAGATTGAAGTTGTCAAGGATTTCATTCTACTTGGATCTACATTCAACACCCATGAAAGCAGGAGTCAGGAAAGCAAAAGACAAATTGCATTGCGCAAATCTGCTGCAAAAGACCTCTTTAAAGTGTTGAAAAGCAAAGATGTCACCTTGAAGACTAAGGTGCTCCCGACCCAAGTCATGGTGTTTTCAATCGTCCCCTACGCCTGTGAAAGCTGGACGATGAATAAGGAAGACGGAAGGAGAACTGATGACGTTAAATTGCGGTGTTGGCGAATACTGAATATACCATGGACTGCCAAAAGAAAGAGCAGATCTGTCTTGGAAAAAGTACAACCAGAATGCTTCTCAGAAGCAAGGATGGCGAGACTGCATCTTATATACTTTGGATGTGTTGTCAGGAGGGATCAGTCCCTAGAGAAGGACATCATGCTTGGCAAAGTACAGGGTCAGTGGAAAAGAGGAAGACCCTCAACAAGATGGATTGACACAGTGGCTGCAACAATGAGCTCGAGCATAACAGTGATTGTAAGGGTGGCGCAGGACCGGGCAGTGTTTCATTCTGTTGTGCATCGGGTCGCTACGAGTCGGAACCGAATGGACAGCACCTAAGAACGACAACTACACAATTAGTTTATTTAGGGTTTCCACAAATTCTGCTGCTGCCCCTGCATCAGCACTCACAGACTCACCACTTCCTTTCACACTATGCAGCGAAAAACATTGTTTGAAGCTCTTGAACCACGCAGAGCTAGCTAGCCCTAAACTCGATATCTTAGTCTGGTCCTGATTTTTTTCTTTAAGAATCTCAAAGAGGCTTCATGCCTTAGCAGTGACGGTCAACATGCTGAGGGGGGTTCGCTTTTGTGTTTGGTCCTCAGTCCGTGTCATTAGCAATTTCTCCGTATCCGATATAGGTCTGTCTCGCATTGTCATTAGCCTTGCAGCTTTCAGTGGAGCCAAGCCTTTAGCAGCATGGAGTATTTTTTCTTTGTTTTTGAGGATCTTAATGATTGTCAAGTGTGACATGCCTAAATCTGATATGTCCCATTCTCTGACCAGGATTTCTGAACTGTGTTATAACCTTATGGGACCGCGGACGTATATGCAGTCAGACATTCCCTGAATGGACGTTATGCAGTGCACGACTATATATATATACATATATATCCCATTTTGTTGTGCATGGGGTCACCATCAGTTGGGTGCCAACTTGACAACAGCTAACAACAGCAAATGTATATATACACGTGTGTGTGCACATGTGTGTATGTACGTGTGTATTTTTTTAATGACATTGGATTTTTGAAGTGACTGAGTCTGAGTTGTCTTAGGAAATTTTCCAGGGACTTCTCTCATGTTGCCTAGTGGCATCACTGAAGTCATTCCTGGGTCCCACATAAACTTTAGGAGTCAAGCCTAAAGACTTGATGAGCGTCATGGATTGAATTATGTCCCAATGTGGGTATCAACTTGGTTAGGCTTTGCTTCCCAGTATTGAGTGGTTGTCCTCCATTTTGTGATTGTAATTTTATGTTCAGAGGATTAGGGTGGGATTGTAACACCACCCTTACTCAGGTCCCCTCCCTGATCCAATGTAAAGGGAGTTTCCCTGGGGTGTGGCCTACACCACCCTTTATTTCTCAAGAGATAAAAGGAAAGGGAAGCAAGCAGAGAGTTCAGGACCTCATACCACAACAAAACAGCACCAGGAGCAGTGCACATCCTTTGGACCAGGGGTCCCTGTGCTTGAGAAGCCCCTTGACCAGGAGAAGATTGAGGACAAGGACCTTCCTCCATGGCCGACAGAGAGAGAGCCTTCCCCTGAAGCTGACACCCTGAATTTGGACTTTTAGCCTACTTTACTGTGAGGAAATAAATTTCTCTTTGTTAAAGCCATCCACTTGTGGTATTTCTGTTACATCAGTACTAGGTGACTAAGACAATGAGATTTAGGTTAAAGATGTCCCCATAATTAATCACTTGGCTTTGGCAGGGGTGAGGGATGGAGAAGAGAAGGCAGAGGGAATAGTGTGAGTATGTGCTTGGCCCAGCTGGAGACACTGAGGGGGCTGGGCTCTCCAGAGGCAAGAGTCTGCTCTGGAGGAAGGTGGGACAGGAGCTGGAAGCCCTGGGGGGCCCAATCAGGCACCAGCACACACTCTGGGCCAAAGCAGGGCGTCTGCAGGCCCTGGGCGTCTGACCTTTCAGCCCTCCATTACTAAGGGCTGACTTCATTCTGAGGTCAGAGGCATGGGTGTATAAGCAGGGAACCGAAGACTCCTCCCTACTCTGCCAGAGGGAGGAGGTCCCACAGAGGCCTGGAACTGGAGGATGGGGCCAGGTCCCAACAGGAAATCAGTGGGGGTGACCAAGAAGTGACCTGAAATCTGGTCCTCTATCCCCAGGTCCTGGTGGATGTCCTCCGCTGGTTCTGGTGGGGGCAGGAGACACTCTTGGAACCTATCAGCACCACTGGGCACAAGGTTGGGGCACATTTGAGCTTCATTAAAAGAAGGAATTTCTTCATAGTTAGAGTTGCCTGAGATGGGAAAAGAAGCTGCTGGATAGGCAGTGAGTGCCAAGTCCTTGGAAGTGTTCAAGATTCAGGTGGATGACGTTGGTCAAGGTCAATGTGGTACAATGGATAAGACTAGATGGTCTTCCAGCTCCAAGATTTAAGAGCTCTTCTGCTTTATTGTAAAGAGACTGTTTTGCAGAGAAGAATAAACCAGCTTTGGTGTCAGCGTGGAGCCTGGTGGCCCAGTGGTTAAGAGCTAGGCTGCTAACCAAAAGACCTGCAGTTCAAACCCACCAGCTGCTCCTTGGAGACCCAGGGCAGTTCTACTCTGTCTATAGGGTCGCTATGAGTCAGAATCAACTTGACGGTAGTGGATTCAGGGGTCAATGTACCAAGCAGGAATCCTGGTTCTGCTGCCCTGGCTGTATCCCCTTCTCTGTAAAATGGGGACCACCATGCCTCCCAGCTGGGTGGCTGTAACCCTGAGTGACAATGGCTCTTCCACTGTCACATGCCATCTTCTCACAGGGCATCCCACAGAGCTGCTTAACACTTGACCTCTATTTTAAACTTTAGGATTGTATGTTTTCTCTCTCCACGACTAGATTATAAATTACTGATCATCCAACTCCTACTGGCCCCTGCGCAGTCCCAACCCACCCTGTGACTGATTCAGGGCTCCTGGGAACAGGTGCCTCCTGAGGACTCTGGCTGAATAATCCTTCCGTGTGCTGGGAGGGCAGGAGCCAAGGCCAGGCACAGCCTCCCTCACGTATCTCCCCCCACCCAGGGCTTGCCTTCAGCTTGCTGAGGCTCTGGGTTTCATTTTCAGGCTGATGCCCACCCCTCTGGTCACAGGGTGAGGGTCTCATCCTCCCCCTTCCCTCATGAGCCCCTCCTCTACTGAGTTCCTCCTTCCAGTCAGGCAGGCCCCATCTCTTCTGGGCTCCTTGTCCCCAGAACACTGAGACCTCTGAACTTGATGCTGCTCTCAGCTGGGCTTAGTGAGCCCCTGGCTGCATACAGCACCTGTATCAACAGGTGGACCACCCGCAGGACAAACCCACAAAGCCCACACACAGCCAGGATCATCTCCAGACACCACCTGACTCAATCCCCACAGCTGTCCAGCAGGCAGAACTGAGCAGGTACTACATTTCCACTAAAAGTGTATCTTTATACGTGACTGGGAGTTCCTGGGTGGCAAAAATGGTTACGTGCTTGGCTACACACACAGAGACGCCTCTGAATGAAGGCCTGGTGATCTGATTCCGAAAGGTCACACACTTTGAAAACCCTGTGGGGCAGTTCTACTCTGCACACATGGGGTTGCCATGAGTCGGAATTGGCTCTACGGCAAGGGTTTATTTATTTATTTATTGAATGTATGGCTAATTCAAGGCCCAGAAGGGTTAAGATTAAGAGACTTGCCCAAAGTCACAAACTATAAAAGTAGCAGAGCCAAGACTTCAGGCAAGAACATCTGACTCTTAATGTACTATTTTTCCCAACATCATACATATCTTCTTCTCCTTCAGCTTTTCCAGGCCAACACTTACCTCTCCCCACTTGTTCCACACAATACAGGGCACTAAACAAAGGCATAAAGAAACTCTATGCTAGGCAGGGTTTGAGGAATCTCAGCTCTGCCACTTGTTAGCTGTGTGACTTTAGACTAGTCACTCAATCTCTCTGAGCGTCAGTTTCCTTAACAGGGGAATAATATCATCCAGCTCCATGGATGCAATGAAGCGGCCAAATGTAAAGTGCCTGGCAAGGTGTCTGGCACAGGGCAGGTGCTTGCCAAACACTAGTTCTATCTTGTCCCTCTCTCCTGTAAGGGCGGGTCCCTGCCCTCCAAGAATTAATCGTTTATTGGGAGAGGCCAGGCTCTGCCAGGAGGAGGAAGGGGCTGGGCTGGACTGGGGCCAAGGTCAAGGGGAGGAGGGGGAGACTTCGGCCTCCAGATGTGCACAGCTGCTGAGCTGTTCCCTGGCGGCCTCTCCCTCAGCCCCGGGCCGTCCCTGTCTCCCTCTGAGAGGAGGAGGGCCTGGAAGGAAGAACTATTTATTTCATTGCTGAATGGCCCTTGTAGCCTCTCAAGAAATGGAGGCTGGCTTTTTCCTCCCCTGAGATAATCACTACGTACACCCCACATGGAAGCAAATTGCACCCTGTCCCTTGGATCCCAAAAGTGATTTATTGTGGCCAGCAGAGGCACTTTCTAGATGACAACTATAACACAGTCCCCAACCGGAATATAAAATATACAAGGGCAGATTTTTTTTCTTGTCACCGGCTCAGGTGAGGGCCCTTTGTATACAAGATCCAGGGAGGGGGAGCACCCTGGAGAGAGCAGCCAGGGGAGCCCAGGAGACCACCGAGACCACTGGTGGCTGCTAGGCCCTTGTTCCCATGGGGCTGCCCATTGGGATACACAAGAGAGCCACCTCCTGACCATGTGCTGTCAAAGACACTTGACTGGGTCACTACTACCTGTGACCTAGGACATGTCACCTTCCTTCTCCAGGCCTCAGGGTCCTCTCCCATGAAATGTGGTAACAACCATGCCTACGTCCTGCAATCTGCATAAGGATGGGATATGAGAACACAGAGAAAGGGGTTTTGCAAATGGGAGACACCTTATGAATGGAAGATACTACTATCACTATCTCCGGCTCATTCACCTACAACATCCTAGGCCTGTGAGCAATAGCTGGGCACCTACCCCTCCTCCATCTCTGAACCTGCTTCCCCAGGTCCCGGACTCAGCAAGGGGACACAGTGCATGTTTCCAGATTGGAAAGAGCCAAAGTGAGTCAGCCCAGGGCCCCGAAAAGCCCGGGCAGTGATAACTAGTAGAGTCTAAGGTTCAGCTTCCTCCTCTCTAAAATAAAGGGGCTGAAATCCTCTTTTTTTTCTTTTAGCAGAAGAATTCCTTCTCCAAATAAAAAAGTACTCTGAACTCCAAATATGCAAGCAGAATTGGAGGTATGTGGATTCAAGTTGAGAAGGAATCTGGGACCATCTCCAAGCAGTGGCCCTGGGACTACACTGTGGAACCCTGGGGCTGCATGGAACCCAGTTTGAGAACCTCTGCGTTCTAGCTGGCTCAGCCACTAACTTGGGGGCAGGTTCCTCCTCCTCCTCCTCCTCCTCTTCTTCCTTCCGCAGGTGTCTGGACCAGGCTATCTAGCTCTGCCATTTCACGGTCTAGCCCAGGATGCTGGGTTCTCTCTGGCTTCCAAGACTTCGGAGAAGATGCTGTAGCCATTTAAGAATTCCCAGCACAGAGAAGCTGGGCCACACGTGTTCTCTCTTAAATGCTCTCTGAGTGCTGAATGCACGGAGTTCCTTGAGGGTCCACCTCTGAGTCATCTGTACCCGATGGCACAGCCAACTTCAGCACAGGTGCAAGGGGGGCGAAGCTGACTCGTTGACTTGCTTGTCACCGTTAGGCCCGAGCTCATTTTCCAGCACCACAGCAGTGATGACAGGCGGGTGGCTGACCTTTGAGTCCTAGCTCCACCTCATTCAGGCTGACCTTGGGCAAGTCACTAAACCTGAATGAACAGGTCCCTGAGACTTAGTGGCCTTACCTAGGACATGACACTCTTGTAAGGGTGCTGTTCCCCTCTCTTGGAATGTTTCCCATGTACCCGAATGCCTCATTCCTCACTTCCTTCAGGTCTTCTCTCAAAGGTTACCTCTCAATGAGACCTTCCCCATTCACCCTGACTAATCAGGTGTCATTAGCGATCACGCTACATATTTTATTTATCTGGTTTTGTGCTCTTCTGCCTCTCCAGAATGCCAGCTCTGTGAGCTTTGCTGTTTCTTTTGTTCATGGCTCTATCTGCAGTGCCTAAAATGGTGCTTGGCCCAGGGTGACCGCTCAATGACTAGACCTGCCAGTGGGGTAGGGCAGCGGTAAATGTTTAACTGCTGGCTCTCTGGTTTGTAGTATTTGCCAATTTCTGTGGTGTAAATACTCCCATCATAACCAGTTTCAAACTACCACCATGAATGAACTCTGGGGAACTTAGAGTTGGGCTAGCGTTAAACAGCAACAGGAATAAAGCAATAGAGAAAGTGGTAGAGGCTACAGACAGATGGACAATGGGAGGCTATATGAACTGTGTGGTTTTTACCACTTCCCTCAATATAGCATCTTCCAGACCCCTCACTGGTGACGTCCAAACCTGACTGCATCAGAATCATCTGGAGAGGGTGTTGTAAAGGCACGTATCTGTAAACATCTGCACTTATCTAGCCTATGCACCCAAGAGTAGGCTAAAGGTGCGCTGTCCCATATGGTAACTGCTAGCCACTAAAGCCACTAATTTAGATTAATTAAGATTAAATCAAATTAATAATTCAGTTCCTCAGTTACACTAATCACGTTGCAAGTGCTCAATAGCCACATGTGGCTAGTGGCTACCATAGGGGCAACACAGATTACAGGCCATTTCCACTATCACAGGCAGCTCTACTGGACAGCTCTGGTAGAACACTGATTGGCCCCCAAAAGTCACACCCTAGAAGAAAAAAGTCATACTGAACTTTCACACCTGCGAGTTCCTGGTGGGATGTGGAAGGATGAAGGAAGGCCACGGTTGGGGGTCACCCCACTATCTCTCTCCCACGCCTAGTGAACAAGGATTCCTGGGTACCAGGCCAGCTCTCCTGCCTAGCCACATGGCTCTTGGGCAAGCGCCTCAGTCTTCTCAATCATGAAATGAGGATTCCTCTCTCCCCGTCTCCGACCAGCTCCATCCTATCTCCCTCATGCTCTCGGGGAGCAGATCAAAGTCAAGTGGGGATGGGATGACTGGGATGGTTCTTCTCGGCAAATGGGAGGATACAGATGGTTTGTAACCACGGCCACCACAGATGTTGCACTCTGCCCATCGCCCAGACCAAGCTGAGCCACACATATAGTCTATCCCTGGACCAGACCTTTCCTGCTCTGTTGAGCTGGACGTGTGAGGAGGGGCTGCAGGCCTCCTCTGTCTTGCTCTCTTGAGGCAGCCTACCTCTCAGGAGTCTTTCCAGAAGCCCAGAGCCTGTTTGGTGCTCCCCTTGCTCCTGGATCATCACACTGATAATAATAGCCAACACTGAC
This sequence comes from Elephas maximus indicus, assembly GCF_024166365.1. Classification (NCBI taxonomy): domain Eukaryota; kingdom Metazoa; phylum Chordata; class Mammalia; order Proboscidea; family Elephantidae; genus Elephas; species Elephas maximus. Next base: position 58,789,651 of record NC_064831.1, on the reverse strand, counting down.
TACGTTCTCACTATGAGCTAAGTGTTTAGCGTACATTCCACCCTAAAAACATTCCACCCTAGAGTCCTCATAACAACCCCCAGGAGTAGGTACAATTACCATCCCCATATACAGATGAAGCTGGGCTGATCTGAGGTCACTTAGGTAGAGGAGCTGGGATCTGGACTAGATGTGGCACCAAGTCTCTACTTGTCTGTTTTCCAACTACGCTGGATGTGACTGAGGGCAGAGACCCTGTCTCATTCCTCCTATTTTCCTGGGGTTTATCAGGGCTTAGTACAGAGCATGTGTTGATAGACGTTTACTAAATAAATGAGTGAGTGACGGAATAGAAGGAAGGGGATAAGGAAGAGCAGACCCTGGCCCCCACCCTCAAAGTCTCCGAAAGCCACCATGGTGCTCCCAGATCACAAACCTTGTCCATTCTTTTATCTACAGGGCCAGATGTCCAGCTCGTGACATCGGACCTGGGCAGAAAGCCGGAAGAAGCAAAAGTCTGGCTCCCTCTAAGCTCAGCCTTCTCCTCCATGTGGTCCCAACACAGAAAGGCGTTCATCAAACCATAGCCTGCCAGAGCAGAAAAGGACCCGTGGATCCACTGAAGTTCAGCCTTTCATTTTATAGATGGAAGCTCAGAGAAGGGAAATGACTTGTCCAAGGTCACACAAGATTACCTGACTCCCAGACTCCCAGGCCTCCTGTCCCTGGAGCATAGGATGTAGAGATCCCTGCAAGCCAACCCAGTGGGAATGCCTGGGCCCAGAAGAGTCAGAGTGGCCCCCCAGGCCCCACCCAGGAAGCGCCCTCCCCTCCACCCAGGTTCTGGGTTCTGGGTTCTCTGCCCAGGCGAGGGAAGGAGGCAGATCTCAGAGCACAGGCCTAGCAGATGGTTTCTATTTGCAGCCACTGAGCCTGGTCTACGCCAGACTCCTGACCTATTTTGAGGAACTGAGGACGCCGCTGGCTCAGGGATGGCCTCCCACTTGTACCTCCCTAACCCACAGTCTGGCAGCAGATCGCTGGGCGGTTCAGAGCTGGAACAGTAGTGGGGGAAAACCTTTGAAAATGAGGCTTGCATGGATGGTCTAAAAGCTCGAACTCCAGAGAAGAAGTCCGTGGCATGTGAGCCTCAGGCCACCTGCCTAGAGTCACCTGAGGTGTTTGTGGAAATGCAGGTCACTGGGCTCCACTCCAGGTCTACAGAAGCGCAGTCTCTAGGAGGGGGCCCAGGAATCTGCATTTGAACCAAGTTACCCAGGTGGTTCCTGCTTGCTCTTTGCCATTCACTGTACAGTCAGTCTGTTGGCATACAGCGTTGGAGCTTGTCGGGAACGCAGATTGCAGAATCCTGAGCCCCATCCCTGACCTACATCCGATCGACATTTTAACAAGATCCTCAAATGATTCGCAAATACATTAAAGTTCAGAAACACCGCTCCAGTTGCCCGCTTCTCAAACTTGAGCTTACGTCAGAATCATCTAGAGGGCTTGTTAAAACAGATTGCTGGGCTCCATCCCCAGAGTTTCTGATTCAGGAAGTCTGTGGTGGGGCCAAGTGAGCCCTGGTGGCACAGTGGTTAATGTGCTCAGCTGCCAACCAAAATGTCGGTAATTTAAACCCACCAACCACTCCAAAGAGAAAGATGTGGCAGTCCGCTTCAGTAAAGATTACAGCCTTGGGAACCCTATGGGCAGTTCTACTCTGGCCTACAGGGCCGCCAGGAGTGAGAATTGACCCCAGGGCAGTGGGGGGTGGGGCCTGAGAATCTGCACTTTTAACAAGTTGCAGGTGATGCTGGGGCCCTGGACCCACGCTTTAGCCCTTGAGTTCTAGTACAAGGCGCACTGGGCCCTCCGAAGCCCTAGGTCTGAATCCCCACTGGGTCTTTGCTAGCTCTGTGACCCTTCAAGAGTCCCTTTACCTGAGTTTCAGTTTGTTCATTTGTAAAATGGATATAATTCATACCTTTTTCCTAGGATAACTGTGAGGATCCAATGAAATGATAATGTATGGAACAGCACTTCGTGAACTGTGAATTATACTGCTATACAAATGTTTTTATGCAAAGCCATTTGTGCCTCAAAAGATATTTTAGGGTATCTCGCTTGCCTGTGACAACCACCCTGTCACAAAGCAAGTCAGTAAGAGCTGGGCCTAATACTTTCCTTCAGGGCTTTATTCTGCATCCCCAGACTGCCAAGCATAAGACTGTGCGCACAGTAAGTGCTAAGTAAAGGTTGGTGGCATTCAACCCAAGATTTCTCGTTTTCAGCCCAATTCTTTTTCCACTACAGTCTCTATTCACACCCTCCTTCGTGGCCCTGTGGCCCATGGTAGGGGAGGCTGAGGGACTTTTTTAATAATTTTTATTGTGCTTTAAGTGAAAGTTTACAAATCAACTCAGTCTGTCACACAAAAACCCATATACACTTTGCCACACACTCCCAATTACTCTCCCCGTAATGAGACAGCCCGCTCTCTCCCTCCACTCTCTCTTTTTGTGTTCATTTCGCCAGCTTCTAACCCCTTCCACCTTCTCATCTCCCCTCCAGGCAGGAGATGCCAATATAGTCTCAAGTGTCCACATGATCCAAGAAGCTCACTCTTCACCAGCATCCCTCTCCAACCCATTGTCCAGTCCAATCCATGTCTGAAGAGTTGGCTTCGGGAGTGGTTCCTGTCCTGGGCCAACAGAGGGTCTGGGGGCCATGACCACCGGGGTCCTTCTAGTCTCAGTCAGACCATTAAGTCTGGTTTTATGAGAATTTGGAGTCTGCATCCCACTGCTCTCCTGCTCCCTCAGGGGCTGAGGGGCTTTTTTTGAAAAAAATGTTATGTCATTGTCAAAGCTAAAGGCTGAGTTGGGGAGACCCCAAACACACTGGCCATCACCAAGGCTCCTCGCCTGTGAACTGGGCTACGGCTCACTGCCTCAACTCTCAGGATGCTTTGGGAAGCCACGTTGAAGTTCCTTACCCAGCCCCTGGCACGGGGGGTGCTCCCTCAATGCAGGCTTCCTTCCCGCTGCAGGTCTCCATGACCCAGGCACCCTATACCCGGGCACTGTAGGGCTCCCTGTGTTTACCCATGCAGACCTGGCACTGGCTGATGCTGCTTGCTGTCAATAAACCAAAAAGCAAACCAGTTGGCACACATGGCGACCTCGTGTGTCAGAGTAGAGGCTGTGCCCCGTACAGTTTTTAATTACTGATAAGTAGATCTCCAGGCCTTTCTTCTGAGGTGCCTCTAGGTAGACGCTACCTGCAACCTTTCTGTTAGCGGCAGAGCTCATTAACTGCTAGCATCACCCAGGACTCCTGTCAACAAAACCTCCTAAAACATTGTGTCAAGTGGGCTTGCTGGGAGGGGGACATCTGAGTGGGAGAAAGCCAGTGCTCCTGTCAGGCCCAGGGGTCCTTCAGAGAACCTACTACTTGTTGGTCCCTGCAGCCAGGAGATCCCTGGACCACCTACCACATAGACCTAGCCTTTGGCTACCCATTACCTTACAATGCAGAAAAACATGGGCTGATAAATTGTCCCTGGGGAAGGTAGTGACAAGGCTTGGACCTTCCCCTTCCCAGGAGATTATTTATCTAAATTACAATCAGAGGGAGAGGGAGAAAAGAACGGTCTGCTAGCTACACCACAGTACCTCTGTTAGAGGATATTGTCGTTGTTAGGTGCCATTGAGTCAGTTCCGACTCATAGCGACACTATTTACAACAGAACGAAACAATACAGAAGTTTTACCACCTCTCAGTGATACCATGTCTCAGTGTTCCACATGAGAAAGCTGAAATCCTGCACGTTAGTGTTCAGCATCTGGTATACAAAAGAGGGCAGACGCCAGCCACACGCGCAGAGTTTCTCTGGAGATTAAACTCTTTGTATTGTCTTCCCTTCTCCCCAAGGGATGTGTGAGTATGTGCAGAGGGGTCACCATTTATTTCCTCCTGGACTGTGGAGACAATTCAACAGGCCTCACCAACTGAGGGCCTAGAAACTAGGACAGGAACTTTGTGATTAAACTTAATGTTACAGAGAAAATAACAGGGTTATTGTTTGGAAAACCTCAGACTGATGTCTGTCTCATGATGGTCTCCACCTTGCACTGGCGGCCTTATGAAAAGAATCTACCAGTGAATTTAGGAGCTGGCAAAGATAGGGGAGTCTTCCTGGATCTTTGGCCAGCCATTCCGCTAAGACATTCTCTGCTCCCCAAACTTACAAGGGATACAGCCTCACTTTAAGTGGCCATGTTGTGTTCCACATGGCCCTTCAGGAGTGGTCACCTGACCCATGGGCGGCCAATCCATAGGGTGCACAGGGCTCAGCACCGAAGCTCTGCCCAACAAGGGTAACACCCCACACAACAGTGATTGGCTAAACCAATCAGCTCCTCCCACTTGAAGGGTTTGAATATGAGCTCCATTGAACCAGTAATTGGCGGCAAAGGCAGGAGCCAGACGTTGAGAGAGGGGGTGGAGAAGAGGACAGAGAGAAGGGTAAAGAGGATACTTTTTAAAAAATACATTAGTGAGCTTTATTCTTTTGTGAAACCCTGGTGGCGTAGTGGTTAAGAGCGATAGCCGCCAACCAAATGGTTGGCAGTTCGAATCCACCAGGCACTCCTTGGAAACTATGGGGCAGTTCTATTCTTTTGCATTTCCTAGTTGTGCCCTTCTGTTTATTCCTCTAAATAGCATCCATTTATCCATTTATCCAGACTACTAGGACTGTTAAAGCAGGAATACAAAAAAAAAAAAAATCAGGTTCTCATATTCAAAATAGGATTTTGCAGCAACATGGTAGTCTTAAAAGCCAGACTTGTTAAGACAGAGGCTTTTCCAAACTTCCGTCTCTCCCTGCCAGCAAATGAAGCATCAGGCAGAGCTGATTTGATCTGGGAGGTCCAGACCCCAGAGGAAGAGGCAAGCCCACCCCCGGCAGCCTGAAGGATTATGGAAATGAGAAGGGAAACAGAGAAAGGAAAGCATGTTCAGATGCCTGTCATGATTTCTCCTAATTTGGGTGGGAATACTGGGAGAGGAGGGGGGACTTTTGCTAGGTAGGTGGAGGGTGGTCCTGAGGGCAGAGGGGTTTCTGCCAGCCTCCTAGTTGGGATTCTGGAATAAGAAAGACCATTGTTCAGGGCAGTCCTGGGTCAAATAAGGGTGACCCACCAAAATTAGGGAAGCCTTGGTAGTGCAGCTGTTAAGCGCTTGGCTGCTAATCAAAAGATTGGCAGTTTGAACCCACCACGTGGCTCCTCAGAAGAAAGACCTGGCAATCTGCTTCTGTAAAGATTACAGCCTAGAAAAAAAAACCCTATGGGGCAGTCCTACTCTGTCACATGGGGACGCTATGAGTTGAAATCGACTCAACGAGTACCGAACAACTACAAAATTAAGATGGCCGAAGGGCATGGCCAGACAGGAAGGGCCTGACATGCTCTCCTGAGCCTCCTTCAGCTCTTGGCTAGTGGAGAGAACCTGACAGTCCCTGCACAACCCTAAGGACAGGCATGGAAGGCCTGAGAGCCGCAGGCCACCCAAGGTTGCCATAGGGAGGAGAAAGCAACTGTATCAGGGCTGTGGGGAAGACAGCTCAGCCTGGGGTGAGATGGCTAGTGAGGAGTAGTTCAAAGTGATGTACAAGGCCAGCAAAGGCCTGGGGTGGATGGGCCCCGGCTTCAGGGCCAAGAACATAATGGACCGCGAGTTTGCCAGCTGCAGACTTCAGCAGTGGATGCCCACAGAATGCCCCAGGATGCGACAGGCCAGCCACACCTCAGGGTGCATCAGCCAAGACACATGCAACAGCCAGAGAATCCCACCATCTGCGATCACATAAGCCCTGGCCATCCGTATCCCCAGGTGCTGTCTGGGAAACAGCCAGGGGGGAGGAGCTCTGAGAGATGAGCCTTTTGGAGTCATTCAAGCAGAAGCCAAATTACCCAAAAGAGGCTGCGCATCACAAGACTGCTTAAATTACCCATCGTACTGACCTCACTGACTGGGCTGACTGTACGTGCTCTATCCTCATTGTCCTCTGAGACGGGGGCTCCTCAGCGATATCAGAGCGGCTTTCGGAAAAAGTCTACATTTTCATTGCGTACTCGTTGTTAGGGCCACCGTGTAAGATCTTGAAGGCTGTGCACTGCACACATAGACCATGTGAATAGCATGGAGTTATCCAACGTGGGGGACCTACAAGCCACTTCAGAAGTGAGAAGGTGGCCCCAGAAGCAGGAGAGGCAAATTAAGAGCAGTTGCATCCCCATCCCAGAGGTGGGGCTTGAGCAGACAATGAAGAAACAGGAGGACGTGAGCATCTTGGAGCTCTCAGACGTCATTCTGGGCTTTGGACGCCTGGTCACGTTGTTGCTCTGGGAGCCTGGGAGGCCTGGCTCCCATCACTCTCCTGCCCTCACATCTGAAAAAACCAGTTGTCAGCTCCGACCATGGCGACCTCATGAGTGTCAGAATAGAACTGTGCTCCACAGGATTTTCAATGGCTGGCTTTTGGGGAGTAGGCCACCAGGTCTATCTTTTGAGGCACCTCTGGGTGGAATCAAACCTCTAGCCTTTCAGTTAGCAGCTAAGCGCATTAACCATTTGCACCATCCAGGTGCCCTCAGGTGTATCCTTACAACAAACCCCCATTACTAAGGTCATCAGAGAGCGTCTGCTCTAGTCACCAACAGAGAGCCCAATCCCACGATGCTGGGGACAACCTGTGGCTCTCCCAGGGCAGCGGCTCTGAGCCATTTCAGCAACTTATCTACTCTGGCAGGGGAAGCTCTCTTCCCTGGCCATTCAAAAGGAGGCGCTGTCCTCTCACAGCTGTGTCAGGACTTTCCCAGGTTGCTGGTGTCAAGAGGTTAATGAATGCGCTCCAAGAGGTCACTGACCATCCTGTCCCTGAGGACCCACTCTCCACTAAGCACCTGCATTTCCTGGCTGCAGCCCTCACCTGGCTTTTGGCATCTATTTCACGGTCTGACTAGTTCTCTGGAAGGCTAGAAGCTGGGCCAACATCCCAGCTCTGAAGACTTGAAAGAGCAGGTACTCTAAAGTCAGACAGATCTGGGAAAGCCTAGCTCAATCACTTACTAGGTATGGACCTTACATGCCCTGGACAAGCTAATTAGCTTTCTGGAGCTTGAGTTCTCATCTGTAAAAATGGGGAGTAGCAATGTAACTTCTTGCAGCAGTTTGCATCCTCTGGGTCTCCTTCAGAGAGCCCTGTATGCGGCAGGCAGTCGTAACGAATGGATGGGTAAGCGACTGGCTGGGGTGGGGTGGGGTGGGGAGTCAAGTCTAACTCAGAACTCTCCCATAGCTTTGGCCATCTGGGTGTTCCTGGGAGCAGTGGCACAACCGCCTAGACAATGGGGGTATAGCAGATGCTGCTGATTGGCCACATACCAACTATTCCCACCCCCTCCCCACCCACCTCCACTACAGAGTCTGAAAAGGCTGGGTACTTACTGTCCCAGCATCCCTCATGACCCAGTTTTGGCCAATAAGACATAAGAGGAAGTCTGCTGGGGTGGGGGAGGATTCTGGGAAAGATTTTTTTCTCAATAATAGAAGAAAAAAGACACACAAGAAGGGCTCTTTTCGGCCTACTGGTTGATGCCCTGCTTCTTGCCTTTGTTTGCATTTGAGAATATAAAGCCTGGAGCTGTGGCAGCCATCTTGTGACCGTGAGGTACCATTTGCAGTATCAAAAGCCCGAATGGTGAGGAGGCAGACCAACAGGATAGAAAAAGCCTTGCTCCTTGCTGACACTGTTCAACCACCAAATCACTCCTAGGACTTCCTCCTTCCAGGCCTTTTGTTCAGTATACCATAAACAGCTCTACGGCTTGAGTCATTCTTGGTTGGCTTTTTTTGTTACTTGCAGCCAACAGCACTGCAACTGAGAGAAATGAAGAAGAGAATAGCAGATCTCTGAGCCTTTGGACACTGTCTGTCACCTGTCCCCCAGGAAGTCACTCTGTCCCTGTGAGGTCTCTCTGCCCCATAGCCAAGAACCTAGAGATTGTAAGGCGGTCCAGGCCTCACACGCCCCTACCTGAGCCCAGCGGGCCTCCCCCTGCCAAGGACAGAGAAACTCAAGGGCCCCTCCATTCCCTTTCCAGGTTTTGTCTCATCCCCCAGCAGAGTTCCTCAGGGTGGGCTGATGAGCCACCTCTGCCTCCTGCGCAGGTTGCTGGAACACCCGCGCAGCTCAGGGGATAATAATGACAACAACTGGGGACAAGAAGCCATAATCAGATTCATTCTGCTCATTGCTACACAACCACTCTACACCTTCCCAGGTCCAGTAACGCTGCAAAGCTTTAAAGGAGATTTTCCCCCCTTTTATTTCTTTATTCCGCTGAATGCTGTTATTACCACAGAAACCATAAGGGAAGACGGGTAGAGATTAAAATGAGCTAATGTATGTAAAACTTTGGCCCCCGTGCCTGGGGGGACAGTCAGCAAAGACCAGCGCCCCTCCCTCCCCCTTCCAGTTGAATAGCATTGCTGAGTGACAGGACATGGTCATCGGGCAACTCCTAAAGGGCCATGGAGGCTCTGGTTGGGTGTGCTCCTAATGTCCTTTTGGGATTCTTGGTTTCTGAGGTACTCCTTCTCCTGGGGTGCCTCTCCTCCATAGTGTCCACTTAAATACAGCACACACATGCACACACAGCCCCACACATACATACAGCTGGTCCCTGACTGCACAGAGAGCTGGGGTCACAGGCTCAGGACTCTCAGTATCTTTCTCATCTGAAGCTTTGTGATCTGGCTCCCACAGAGGCCACTCCTGTCACTGACCCTCTACTGGTCCTCTGTCCATTTCACAACCACATTATAAAGCCCTCGATGTTGCCTAGACCTCAGCCCTTCCAAACACATCATTTCACCCAGTCCTGGTCCCAGGCTGCACTCTTTGCTTTGGGTCCTCTTGGTCACTATGAAAATCAGAGCTGTAGTTCCCTGAGGCCAAACCTCTCCAGGTAGACTCTCTACTCGCCCTCTCCATGGAGTCAGGCCCACCCCAGTCCACAGAGTGCTTTGGTAAGAATAGTAAAAGCTGCCTCTTCGGCTGGGCAAACACTCTTCTGTGCCAGGGTGGAACTTGGTGGAACTTGGCAGAACTTTGTGGAACTCGGTGAGCGGAACTTGGCCCTCACCAGGCGCCCTTGTGCAAGGCACAACTTGCACAACCATACATGGCAGACCAAGAGGGCCCAAAACAGAGTGCAGCCCAGGACCAGGACTGGGACAAAATGATGGATGTGGAAGGCGTGAGCGCTATGCAGCTTCGAGGCTTTGTATTGTGGTTATTAAGTGGGCAAGGGGCCAGTAGAAGGGTCATGACAGGAACCCTTCCAATCACCCTCCCGTGTTTCTGACTTAAATGCTTCTCCAGGGCATTTGACTACCCCAGATCTTCCAATGTGCAGCAGCCTAGTTGTGTGTGTGTGTGTGTGTGTGTGTGTGTGTGTGTGTGTGTGTGTGTGTGTGTGTGTGTGTGTGTGTGTGTGTGTGTGTGTGTGTGTGTGTGTGTGTGTGTGTGTGTGTGTGTGTGTGTGTGTGTGTGTGTGTGTGTGTGTGTGTGTGTGTGTGTGTGTGTGTGTGTGTGTGTGTGTGCACGTGCGCCGAGGGGTAGGGTAGGCATTACAAAACTCCAGGAAGGTGTGGTGCTCCCCAGCACAATCCATCCTGTGGCTCACCCAGCATCTCGCTGGTCTGGCCTCCTGGGGCTCTTCTCCGCTAACACTAGCTAAAGTCCCAGCCCCTCTGAAGCCCAATTACAATCCGTCTCCTGCCCCTAGCTGGGGATGAGTCCCAGGACCCAGGAGACAGGTAGTCCCTCAGCCTGCCCTTTCCCCAGCCCTCCCTGCTTCCCCCTCAAAGAGGGGTGCCTCTGGTGGGAAAGCCCCTCACACCCAGGGCCATTAGGTGAGTCTCAGGGATGAGTGGAGACTGGGTGACCCCATGAAGCCAGGGAAAGTGCGTAGACTCTGGGGGTGGATGGAGGGGCCCTTCTCTACCACTAACCAGCTCCTTCCTGGATGTCTTAGCTAGTGCTGCTGTTAACAGAGATAATACCACAAGTATGTGATTCTAGCTAACAGAAGTTTATTTTCTCACAGTTTAGGAGGCTGGAAGTCCCAATTTAGGGCACTGGTTCTTGGGAAATTTTCTCTCTCCGTTCTGGGGAAAGTTCCTTGTCGCTTTGCCGCTTGTGTTCCTCAATTCCCTGGTGATCTCCATGCAGCATGTACCTTCCCCCTATCTGTGCTTGCTTTCTGTGCCTAATCTCAAAAGTAATCAGTTCAAGACACATCCTAACATAACAAAGAAAGCCCTCTTCCCAAATGGGATTACATCCACTAGTACAAGGGTTTAGGGTCTACAACACATATTTTGGGGGGACACAATTCAATCCATAGTACTGGACAAGGTGCTTTACTTCTCAGTACCCCAGATGTCTGTCAAAGGGGCATAATAACAGCACTTCCCACGGGGTTGATACAGGCATTGAGCAAATGCAGGTAAGACGCTTGCTCCATTACCTGGCACATAGCTGTATGTATTTAATACATGTAGCTATTTCCTGTTGCCTTGTTTAAAATGGGTAAAGCAACATATTGCATGTTTTAATGTATTTGACAGTGTCGTGCTTGCTATGTGTCAGGCACCATTTTAAACACTCCACAAATACTAACTTGCTTAATCCTCATAGCAACTCAACTAGGTAGGTACTATTATCTTTCCCTTACTACAGGGGAGGAAACTGAGGCTCAGAGGTAAAGTAACATGCCCACGGTCACCCAGGGAAGGAATGGCAGATTTAAACCCAGGCTGTCTAGCTCTGGAGGCTGTGTGCTCAGCCATCAAGCATCAGGCCTCTATTGGTCTCCTATGGCTTCTGTAACTAAGAATCACAGTGCATGGCTTTAAACAACTGAAATCTCTTGTTTTATTGTTCCGAAGGCTGCAAGTCCAAGACCAGGGTGTCGGCTGTGTTGATTCCTTGAAGCTTTGAGGGACAGTCTGTTGAATGCTTCTCTCCTAGCTTCTGGTGGCTCCAAGTGTCCTGGGCTTGCAGCTGCAGCTTTCTATGACATTCCTCCTCTGCCTCCCTGTCTCTGTGTATCTTCTCCTCCTTTGTAAGGACACCAGTCATATAGGATTAGCACCCGCCCTACTGCAGCATGGCCTCATGTTAGCTGATAACACCTTCAAAGATCCTATTTACAAACAAGGCCACATTCACAGGTTCTAGGGTTAGGACTTCAACATAAATTTTGAGGGACACAATTCAGTCCACAACAGTGCCTTTCTGTGGCTATTGTGAGAATCAGATGAGATAAGGCATGCAAAGTGCCTGGCACACAGAAGGCACCCACTATATGGCCATGATATTAACATCGCTGTTTATCACTAATACATGCAAAGCTGCCCCTTCTTTGTCTTTCTCTCTCCAGCACATTTTCCTCGAGGTGGGGGGTGGGGGGAGTGTGGTGGCACTCTACAAATGGCTTCCTGCCTGGTTTCCAGTTTGGGGGCAGGGAAGGAAGACCTCGGCTACACAGGAGAGTGAGTAACTCGCTCAGCACAGAACCGCACCAGACCAGAACATGAGACGCACTGCAAATCAACCTGGGTGGGGAGAACTTGAGTACTAACTGAAAGACTGGTGTTCTAACCCACCCAGGGACTCCTTGAGAGGCGGGACTGGTGATCTGCTTCCAAAAGGTCACATTCTTGAAAACCCTATGGAACAATTCTATGTTGCACACATGGGGTGGCCATGAGTTGAAACAGACTTCATGGCAACTAACAACAACCATAAGGGGAGGCCTGGAAGTGGGGGGACAACCAGGTGTGTGGAGCACGAAGAAGGCTACCCTGTGAGCCTGGGGGTCTATGAGAAGCAGGCAGAGGGAGACAAGGCTGCCCCTCCCTGTAAGATTCAACTCAGCAAATCGCAACTAAGCCTCCTAATACAATCCCGAGGCCCAGTGCAAATGCCACTTCCTCCAGGAAGCCTCTCTAGATCTCCCACTCAGATCAACCCCTTCCTGCCTTCTGCTTCTGGAACGCTTTATAAGTCCAGCCCAGCCTATACCACGCCTGCCTTGTTTTAGATTCATAGCACAAAGAGGCCAAACGTCTTTGTGGCTATAGGCTTCTGGAGCACAAGGACGGTGTCTATAGGATCTGTATCCCCTGTAGGACCTTCCACAGAGGATAGGCTTAATGAATGCTTGTTGAGTGAATACATGAAGGAATGGGCTATATATAGCTCCCGCCCATTTGGACCTTTCTTTTCTGTGACCTTTTTGTAGCAGAGCAGCTGTGTGGCTGGTGAGACTCTGAGGTTGCCCTGGAGAGGGAGCAATGTGAAGGCACGAGCTGAATGCAGGGGGACAACTCCCACTCCCTTCCACCATCAACAAGGACTCTGTCCCTGCCAAAGGAGAGGTGGTGTCACACCCTGGGCCATCCTTTCATCCTCTGTCCTGGCTTTGACTAACACCCAGTCATTCCCTCTTGCTGGGCTCAGCCAGTGTCTGTCCAGGCCCCTCTCCCTCCCACATGCTCACTGCTCATGTCATCCCACCCAGCCCTGTAAGTTATCACAGCGCCTCTCACTAAAGCATCATTTGGGGTCTCCTTTCCTGCTAATGCCTTATGCTGCAGGCAAACTCTCCTCCCTGTTCTAGGCACTAGTTACCTCCACCTCCCAACCCTCCAAAAACAGCCCAAGGCTCACCTGCCCTATTCTCTCTGTGTCCTGGAATCCTACCCATCTGCCATGAATTCAATGTTGTTGTTATAGGTCCCTGTCAACCTTTTGGCCCCCAACTCATGACGACCCCAAGCACAATGGAAGGAAACGCTGCCTGATCCTGCTCCATCCCCATGATCGGTTGAGGATCAGATTGTTGTGATCCAGAGGGTTTTCACGGGCTGATTTTCAGAAGCAGATCACCAGGCCTTTCTTCCTACTCCATCTTAGTCTGGAAGTTCCACTGAAACCTGTTCAGCATCACAGCAACACGCAAGCCTCTACTGACAGACAGGTTGTGGCTGCATATGAAGTGCACTGGCTGGGAATTAAACCTGGGTCTTGTTTTTTTTTTTTTTTCTTGGAAGGTGAGAATTCTACCACTGAACCACCAAAGACCCTGTTATGGATTGAACTGTGTTCCCCAAGAAAGATAGATTGAAGTCTTAACCTCTGGTATGAGAACGTGGCCTTGTTTGAAAATAGGATCTTTGAAGATGTCATCAGTTAACGTGAGGTCACACTGGAGTAGGGTGGATCCTAATCCAATATGGCTGCTGTCCTTCTAAAAGAGAAGAGACATGGAGAAACGTACCCAGGGAAGATGGCCACGTGAAGCTGCATCCACACGCCAAGAAACACCTGGGCTACCAGAAGCTGAGAGAGACAAGAAGGATCTTCTCCTAGAGCCATTAGAAGAACATGGGCCTGTTGGCACCCTGCGCACAGCCTAGGGGACTAAGACAGCTTCTCTGCACACAGCCCATTTCCGTCCCCAAACAGAGACCTTCCCTGTCTACTCACCACCGACACACTCTTTCTTCTTGGGGGCCCCACCCACCCTTGGAGGTCCCATCACACCACTCGCAGCACTTAGGGAAGGTTGCTCTGCCCTGCTGCCCTTTCCTGTGTCAGGCCTTGCCTCTAAACTCCTGGAGGCTCTTAGCCATCTATGAGTCTCCATACTAACCTAGAACAAGATAAAAATAATAATAAGGAATAAACAAAAATAAAGTAAAACAAACAAGTAAAAAGTAAAGCTTATTATACTTAAAAATAAAATTTAATAAGTACAAATGACTTTTTTTTTCAGTGCCCACTATGCTCCAGACACCATGAGAACACAGTAGAACTTCTGTGTGGATCATAACAAATTATGGATAACATTGCCATAATAATGGGAATTCTGTAACACTTAATTGTGCTCATAAGGAACCTGTACATAGACCAAGAGGCAGTCATTCGAACAGAATAAAGGGATACTGCACAGTTTAAAGGCAGGAAAGGTGTGCATCAGGGTTGTATCCTTCCACCATACTTACTCGATATGTATGCTGAGCAAATAATCTGAGAAGCTAGACTACATGAAGAAGAACACAGCATCAAGACTGGAAGAAGACTCATGAACAACCTGCAATATGTGGATGAAACAATCTTTCTTGCTGAAAGTGAAGAGGACTTGAAGCACTTACTGATGAAGATCAAAGAGTACACCCTTCAGTATGGATTACACCTCAGCATAAAAAAAAAAAAAAAAAAATAAAATAATTTTTTTTTTTTCCAGCATAAAGGAAACAAAAATCCTCACAACTGAACCAATAAGCAACATCGTGAAGTTGTCAAGGCTTTCATTTTACTTGAATCCACAATCAAAGCCCATGGAAGCAGCAGTCAAGAAAAAAAAAAACAACATATTGCATTGGGCAAATCTGTTGCAAAATGCCTCTTTAAAGTGTTGAAAAGCAAAGATGTCCTTTTGAGGGCTAAGGTGTGTCTGACCCCAGCCATGATAGTTTCAGTCGTCTCATGTGCATGTGAAAGCTGGATAGTGAATAAGGAAGACTGAAGAATTGATGCGTTTGAATTATGGCCCTGGCAAAGAACACCGAATATACCATGGACTGCCAGAAGAACGAACAAATCTGTCTTGGAAGCAGTACAGCCAGAGTGCTCCTTGGAAGTTAGCAAGTAGCAGGACTGAAGTCTGGCTCCACTGCACTCTTTCTTCATTAACTGCTGAGTGGCTGAGTGGCACCTGGCCTCCAACCTGCTCTTCAAATCCCTGACTTCCCCTGAGAGACAGGCAGCAAGGTGGGGTCTGGGGTCTGGGGCTTTGGCGCAGCCTCTGACCAGAACCCCTGACCGCTCTCTAAGGCAGTACTTCTCTGCTCTTTGTTGTTGTTGTTAGTTGTCCTCTCGTCAATTCTGCCTCATGGTGACCTCATGTGTGCAGAGTAGAACTGCTCCATAGGGTTTTCAAGTTACGACCTTTCGGAAGCAGATTGCCAGGCCTGTCTTCCAAGACGCCTCTGGGTGGCCAACGTTTGGTTAGTAGTCAAGCTCTTAACCATTTGCACCACCCAAAGACTCCTAACCCACTGCCATTGACCCTACAGGACAGAGTAGAACAGCCCCACCGGGTTTCCAATGAGCGACTGGTGGATTCAAACTGCTGACCTTTTGGTTAGCAGTTGAGCTCTTAACCACTGTGCAACCAAGGCTCCCAGAGACTCCTACTGCACCTTAAATTCACATGGGGAGATTTTTTTTCTTTAAGTACTGATACCTGAGCCACTCCCAGCCAACAAAATGGCACTGTTGATGATGGGACCTGAGTACCTACGTGTTTCTAAGCTCCCCACGGTGAGAGCTAAGAGCCACTGCTCCGAAGGTGGTGATTCCTGTGGGGATCCCTGGCTCTGTATCATACAGACTGCTGGCTTCTGGTTTCTGTCCACTCCGCTCCAACCCCAGAGACCATCAGGGAGGCCACAGGAGCCAAACTCAACCCAGTCTTCACTACACCACACATGGCGCTAGACCTCACGCTACATGCAGCCAGAGTATGTTCAGAACACTTATGGGAGTCTCGAGTGGTCTTAAAATTCCCCATCCTGCAGGCTTAATGGCCTAATTCTAACTCCCTGGTGATTGCTGCTATTTTTGGTTATTTACATTTTTGTGGAATTTGGTCTCCCATCTTTCCCTGGGAGCTTGGCTTTGATGATTTTACTTGCAGGACCCTTCTGTGCCTTCACATCTGCTGAGTGCACCTGGTGGGGGGTGGGGGGCAGAAAGCCCAGAGCCCTGCATGTCCACCAAAGAGCATAGCAAGACTTCCAGGGCAATGGATAGTTGGGCCTTCGGAAGAGTACATTACAAGAGCAAAGCAATCCAGGGTCAGCACAGACTTCCTGGTTTGACAATATAGCATCTCGGGGTCAAGTTCGTGAAAGGAATTTCTAATGAATCAAACATTGGGCCCAAAGTGCCTACCCACACTCTCTGGCCTGCCAGTCTCTGCAGGACCTGGTTCTTCTGTGTCTATGCTGATCCTCCTGGATGGCACAACCCTCAGGTAGACACTCTGACTCATTCATGGAGGCCCACCTTGAGGTCACCTCCTCATGGCGCCTTTCCTGATGGTCCTAGGTACATTGCTTGTATGGTACTATCTTTTCAAAACAGCCTATAGTCCACTCATGGAGCCTCACCAGGCAGTGTAGTTATTGCTCTACAGGCCTGTTTCTCCCACTAGTATCTGATGTACTCGGGGCAAGAATCTGCCTCTTTGTGTCCCCAGCTCTTAGCACCGCAGAAGCCAGAGGTCATGAGACAAAAAGCCATAGTTTCAATCTGTTCACAGATACGGGGCTTCGGGCCCAGTGCAGTGATCAAACATGTTCTGATTTAGTTGCCAAGATTAAAAAAAGCAGGAAACTTCACATGAAAATCCAAATTCCTTCCCTCTCCTAAAAACCAGAAATTGGAAGCTCTGGTCATTCTGGGCCCACATTCCTGCCACTGCCCCTTCAGAAAAGGAGTGGGTGCTGATGAGGCCCAAGCCAGCTCCCTCACTAGTCTTTGAGCGCTGCAGGCACGTGAGCTATCTGCCATGTAGAGGCATGCACCAAAACAAACAAACCAAACCCAAAACCAGTCATCATCAAGTCACTTCCAACTCAGTGACCTCATGTGTGCAGAGCAGAATTGTGCTCTGCAGGCTTTTCAATGGCTGTGACCTTTTGGAAGCAGATCACCAGGACTTTATTCTGAGGTGCCTCTGGATGGTTACAGTCAATCTTCCAGTTAATGGTCAAGAACTTAATCGTTTGAGGCATGTAGTAAGCAATTTTTACAAAAGATTGCCAAATGGATAAGTCTACTTTGACTTTTGAAGCAGCCGGTACAGAAAGATCTACGTGTGAATCAAACAAATTCATTTTTTCCAGATATCATTTCTGCAAAAATTAAATTACCTCAGGGCAGTTAAGTACTTGGCTGCTAACCGAAAGTTGGTGGTTGGAAGCCACCAGCAGCTCCGAGGGAGAAAGACCTGGCCACCTGCTTCCACAAAGATTACAAACTAGAGAACCCTATTTGGCGGTTCTACTCTGTCACATGGGGTTGCTATGAGTCAAAATCGACTGGACAGCACCCAACAACCACAACAGCAATAAGATAAACTGTGGTGCATCCATATGATAGAATGCTACCCAACAATTAAAAACGGACGAACTACTGATGCATGCAACATGCAACACGGATGAATCTCAGGTGTGTTATGCTAAGAGAAAGAAGCCAGCAACAAAAGGCTAACTACTGCATAACTCCACTTATATGATATTTTGGGAAAGACGCAACTGTAAGGACAGAAGACAGAGCAGCGCTGGCAGGGACTGGAGGTGGGAGGAGGAGTAGATTGCAAAGAGGCAGGAGGGAACTTGGGGGGTGATGGAAATGGAAAGGAGCCCTCCTGGCGCAGTGGTTAAGAGCTCGACTGCTAACCAAAAGGTCAGCAGTTCAAATCCACCAGCCACTCCTTGGAAACCCTATGGGGCAGTTCTACTCTGTCCTATACGGTCAGTCCTGTGAGTTGGAATCAACTCGATGGTAATGGGTTTTTGTTTTGTTTTGTTTCTTTGGAAATGGAAATATTGTGATTGTGGTGATGGTTATGCATTTGTCAAAACTCAACTATACGCTAAAAGAGTGACTTAAAGAATTGTTTTTATTGAGGTAAATATATACATAGCCAAACACTTGCCATTTCAACACTCTTCGCATGTGACGTTCAGTGACGGTGACTGTGTTCATCACGTTCTGTAACCATCACCCTTAACTGCTGTCAAACAGGGTGACTTTTATTGCATGTAAATTGTACCTCAAAGAAGCCTAACTTAAAAAAAAAATTACTTGAAGAAATGTTTGCACTGGTCCTAGGTACAGAAGTTGCAGGAAAGAGAATGTGGAAAAGTTTCAAGTTGGGTGGACTGATTCTTGTTAGTTGCTGTCAAGTCTGTTCTGATTCACGGCGACCCCATTTACAAAAGAGTAAAACACTGCCTGGTCCTGTGCCACCATCACCATCGTTGTTACGCTTGAGCCCATTGTTGCAGCCACTGTGTCAATCCATCTTATTGAGGGTCTTCTTCTTTTTCGCTAACGGTTTATTTTACCAGCATGATGTCCTTCTCCAGGGATTGGTCCCTTCTGATAACACGTCCCAAATATGTGAGATGAAGTTTCGACATCCTTGCTTGTAAGGAGCATTCTGGCTGTACTTCTTCCAGGACAGATTGACTAATTAGACCTGGGGTCTCTTCACCCACGGCAAAGTCATGCTCTGGACACCCACTGCCAGGAGCCTAGGAACAGCTGAGTGCAGGGGAGGAAGGGCCCTGGGCACACTGCTACTTGTCCTGTGATGTCCTAGAGTCTGGGCAGCTGTGGCCCTCAGCCCCTAGCACTGGAGCTTAAACAGAGATCCCTGGTCACCCCAGACCTGCTGTTGTTTGGAGCCATTGAGTCAATTTTTGACTCAGAGTAATCCCATGTGACAGAGCATAACTGCCCCATAGGGTTTTCTAGGCTGTAATCTTTACAGGAGCAGATGGCCAGGTCTTTCTCCCTGGGTGGATTTGAACAGCCAACCTTTTGTTAGCAGCTGAGTGCTTAACCACTGCATCACCAGGGCTCCTTAACTCTAGATCTACTGATATAGAATCTTTGAGGGTGGACTTCAGGAACTTGCAGGTCTGCATGTTTAAGAAGCTCCTCAGGTGCTTCGAATGCCCACCTAAAATCTGAGATACCTCCCATATGGGTTTTAAGGCTGGAGGAGACCCGGTCAACAATGCCTTTTAAAGATTCTGATGTTCTGCTTTTATCATTATTATTGTATGTGTTACTAATTGCATTGGAGAAAGATGTGGCAGTCTGCACCCGTAAAGATTAACAGCTTTGGAAACCCTATGGGGCAGCTCTACCCTAGTCCTATAGGGTAACTACAAGTCGCAATTGACTTGATGGCAGTAGGTGTTTGGTTTGGTTACTGTGTCCACTGTTGATTCCAGCGCCTACCATTGGTGAGTGCTCCAAGCTTAAGGGCATCCTAACAGGGATTTAAGCTGGGCAGGCGGCTTTATATTTTGTCCTCATTTATCGGATGAGGAAATGGAGTTAGAGAGCAAAGTCGGATTACCCGTTCAAGGTGGCACAGTGGGCAGGACCACTGACCCCGGTCCTTTGAGTCCATTTCTTCCCTCTTTTCATCACCCTGTCTCTAGGGCTGAGATGATGAGGGATGGGCAGAGAGTGGAAGAACGCAGAAAGGGTTTCCTTTCAACACAGTGGTCAGGAGGCCTGTCTGCTCCCTGAGCCCAGCTTCAGAGAGAGGCCGCTGAGATTGATGAAGTCAACAGGGGTGATGGGGCTGCTCCAACAAGCCAGCCTCCAATCTCATTCCTGGCAAGCGGCCCACACTGGGATTAACCAGGAGCTATAACCCAGCAAGAGAGCCCTGGTGGTTTAGTGGTTAAGAGCTATGGCTGCTGACCAAAATGTCAGCAGCTGAAATCCACCAGCCACTCCTCGGAAACCCTATGGGGCAGTTCTACTCTGTCCTATAAGGTTGCTATGAGTTGGAATTGATGCAGCAGGTTTGGGTTTTTGGTTTTATAATCCAGCAAGGGAGCCCTAGTGGTGCAGTGATTAAAGCACTCGGCTGGTAACCAGAAGGTGGGCAGTTCGAACCCACCAGCTGCTCCTCGGGAGAAAGATGTGGCAGTCCATGAAGATTACAGCCTTGGATGTGGCGGTCAGCTTCCATAAAGATTACAGTACTGTAAACTCTATGGTGCAGTTCTACTCCGTCCTATAGGGTTGCTATGAGTCAAAACTGACTTGGATAGCAGTGGGTTTGGTTTGGTTTTTTGTAATCCGGCAGGCAGTAATCCTCACCCAGCCCAACTGTCTGCCTCAGCACCCACCCCCCAGGGAAGAATCAGGGTCCTGTATGCTGGGAGGGAAAGGCCAAACAGGGTTTCTGGAGGAAAGGGACCTGAGGGCTGCCCTTGGCTTCTCTCATGAGGAGTCCATCCCACTGCCCTGAGGTAATTCCTGGTCATCTGGGCCGGCCTCAACTTATGCCAAACGTAGGGGAGGCTGACCTCACCCACTTCTGTCCCTTAGGGATGGGGTGGAGTGGGGTAAGGACATAGGGTAAACACAGATGCAGGAGGCGCGGGCTAGAGGTCACTCAGGTCAGGCCTTCACATGTGTGGACACTTCCAGGGTCTACGAGGGCTCCCACACAGCCTTCCAGCCACCTGGTGTGTACAAAGGACATAGAGCCTGCATCCAGCAGCTTCAGTTCTGGCCCCTGCTCTGCTCGGTGGGGCCTTGGTGCAAAAGTCTGTATAGGGTGGAGATTAAAAGAGCTGGGCCACTTCCTTGCTGTGTAACCCTGAACAAGAAACATCACTTCTCTGAGCCTCAGCTTCCTCATCTGTAAAATGGGGGTGATAGCAACAGAGCTTACCTCATAGGGCTGATGTTAGGATCGAATGCCTGAAGTATATAAAGCACCTGACATACTCTAGGTCTCAACAAATATTAGCTATCACCACCACCTCCACCACTCTCCTTAGTTTCCTAGTCTGTTAAACGGGAATAATCCTAACTCCTGCCCTGCCTATCTCCCAGAGGTGTTGTGAGACAAGTTAAACAAAATGGTAATCTCCAGGAGGACAGAGCTGGTGTCTGCCTCATCCCCCTGTTGTGTCCCCATGATTTAGAACAGTGCCGGCACATAGTAGGTGCTCAGCAAATACTTTTGAATGAATGCTGTGTGAGGAATCTCGTGACTCTGAAGGCACTTTACAGCAGTGAGGTGCTTCTGTTGCTAACGGGTAGTTGGTGATGTCCAACAGCAGGACAGGATGTATTAGGAAGAGGTGAGTTCTCCACTGCTGGAGGCAAGCTAGCAGAAATTGGAAGGTCACTCGGCGCAGGTGTCAGAGATGGGACTCACACATCAGGTACCGGTTGAACTGGATGACCCTTCAAGGAAACTTTCCAATTCAGAGTGAATGACAGGCTCACTCACCTCTTCCCAAATCCTTCCAGCCTCCCACAGCCCTCAGCCCAGGCTTGTCCAGTCAACTCATGCTCAAGTACGTGTAAGACCAACCCTCACGTCCTCACACTGTGGTCACATACTCCACCCACACGGATGGTTTCAAAAACACGCCCATGCCCATCCACACTCACCCCACTCTGCATGCACCACCACCCACCAAGCGCGGTTGTCACCATCATTAACAGCAGCAGTAACTGATGTACTGAGCACTCACTGCAAACCAGGCTTTGTGCTTAGTGGTCACATTTCATTCTCACTCCTAAGAGGAAGGGCTCATCATCCCCATTTTAAAGATTGAAAACCAAGGCTCAGAAGGTGAGACAACTTGCCCAAGGTCACATGGCTGCAGAAAAGCACAGCTGGGCTTTGAACCCAGGTCTACCTTGCTCCAAAGCCTGCCCTCTTAGCCATGCTACCTCCCTAATACAAACCAAAACTAACCTAATCGGTGCTTGCAAGGCTCCTTCCAGCCCAGATGTCATCCCAACCTTGATGGTGGAGCCAGGTGGGTTACACGGCCATCAGGAAAGGCAGAGTCGTGAGACCAGAGGTACACACTCACCCCAGCTGCCTGGGCGCTCGGCTCCAGGCTCATGCAAGCATGGAACCCCAGCCAACAGTGGACGTTGCTCTTGTTTGGACATGAGCTGGAACATGCAAACCAGCCTGTGAATGGTTCCACCCCGCCTCTGTAGCTTCATCCCCTACTACCTCCCCGAACCCTATATCCCAGACAAACTGGACCATTCCTGGTCACCACTGAGCCTTGGCTTAGGCTGCTCCCTGTACCAGGAATGCCTGCTCCTCTTCTCCTCCTGGCAAATCCTATAAAATCCTGTATAATGGTACAAGTACCGTCTTCCCCTCTGTGAAGCCTCTCTAATCCTGAGGGGGAGAACTCATGGCTCCCTGCTCTGTGCCTCCTCCTTAACTCTGGGTACATTCCTCTATTCTAGCTTTTGCTACATTGTTCTCTGGCTAGTTGTTTATGTTAACTGCCTCCCACACCAGACTGTGAGTCCCTTGGGGCCAGGGTAGTGTCTGATTCATCGTGCCTCCATTCCAGCAATGAGCAGGGCCTGGCACCCAAAAATGCTCAATAAAAGCTTACGGTTTAATGACTTATGGCCAGGAAGGTCCCTACACAGGGCACGCTGGCAGAGCTTGTGTGGGGGAACGTATTAGAGAATGTTTCTTGCTGATATCACGTGTCCACGCGGAGGCAAGTCCCACAGCCCGTTAAGCAGGCTAGAACAGCTGTGGCTCCATCAGAAAGCAGTAACTTCTCGGAAGTAAAACAGAGTGTCATCAGGGATGTTATGTTCATCACCCTCCCAAGTGGAGCAAGGCCAGCAGGATGCCTTGCTCTCACCCCAGCTGACTTTTCTACCATTTATTGGGGGATTTGATTTCCTCACAGAAAGTGGCTCCCAGCTCCACCCTGCGGACGCACACAGTGCTAAGGACTGGAAAGGCTCTGATGCTGGTCCCGCCACAGCTGGCTGGGTGATGTCAGGCCCAGTTGCTGTCTGGGCCTCAGTTTGTCCACAAAACAGGAGACATAATCCCTCTCTGTCTTACAGAGCTGGGATGAGAAGGGAATGAGTGCGTTTACAAAAAAAAAAGAAGGCATTTTGGAAAGCATAAAAATAATTTAAAAGCAAGATGCAGGACCAAGTAATCCTTAAACTGAAGCTTGTGAATGAGCTTGGAAGGGGAAGGTCCCTCTTCACTTCCATGGCATCAAATAACTGACGAGACCCATGGACAAGCACTCTGTCCTTTTAGGGCCTCAGTTTCATCATTTGTCAGAGAAGGGTTTGAGCTGAACCCGTGTTTTCCGAACTTCGTAATTTGTCTACCATTCCCAACACAATTTTTGCCATTTCTGAACGATATTTATTTTACAATTTTCTTTAACTTGACTCTTTCTCAAATTTATATATCTGCCTGAGCCTCATTCTAAGAATAATATCCTTGATATCGATGGCATGATGTATTGGTTACATTTTTTTTTCTAATAAATAAATTAAACACATTTACTGATTTATTAAATAAATACATGACATGTGCATCCAGGCCCCACTGAAACGTCTTTGTGCACCACCAGTGTCCACATCCACTCTTTGAGGAAGAGAGGGACAGCAGACCCTTCAGACCCTCTTTTCCAACTCCAACAACCCATGGTTTACATCTATGTGATGCATCCCCCAGGCACCCAGCTCTGGGACAGAAGCCCCAAGCAATGGTCACACAATCCCCATCCTCCAGGAGCTTCCAATCTCGTCAGTGAAACTCCGTTTGCTTACCCATGTTTACTTGTATTGTATTTAAAGCTTGCCTTAAGGCATCGTACTAACATATATACATCACAGCAGGATGAGAAAATAAGATAGGAGAACTGAGGCAAGACAAAGGGAGCACATAAAAGGCTTACTAGAGCTTCTGAATGTTTCCTGGAGGAGTGCCACAGATTTGGGCTCTGAGCTTCCTAGCAGCCAAAGTAAAAGGGAAACATGATTCATTTCCTTTCATTCTCATCAGCATGTAATATATGAACAATGTCCTTAACCACATCCCTACAATTCACATGATATAATAGTCTCTGAGGCTGCTGACCTGGATGGAGAGATGCTGTACCTGTCTCCTGACACAGGTTCTGGTCTCTCCTTCAGCCCATCTCCTATGCTGCCACTGCTGTGATCTTCCCCAATATAAAGGTTTGATCATGTCACTTCCCTTCTCAAAAATTAACAATGTTTTCTTCTGGCCTACAAAATAAAATGTAACCTCTTCAGACTCATGTTCAAGAATCTCCATGAACTAGTTCCAGAATATCTCTAGGACCACATCTCTAGCAACTTCATCTTTAGATCACAGTGGACCTGCCTGAGTTCAAACCCTGGCTCCACCATTTATTAGTCCTTGGCCCTGAGCAAGTTATGTAACTTCTCTGATTCTTAGCATCCTCACCTGGCAATGAAGAGCTGACGAGTCCTTGCTGCACAGGATTACCATGAGGACTGAATGTGATAACCCAGGAAAGCATTTCTCACCTGCTGGGCACATCAGTATTAGCTTTTCGGCGATGCACTCTCATACCTCTCCGCTTCGCTCCTGGTGTTTCTTCAATCTGGCTGCCTCCCCCCTTTCTCTGTTAACTGAAACCCTATCACTCGTTCGGACCCAGCTCAAGTACCACTTGAACTAAGGGCCTTCTCTGATTTTCTCAATCAAAATAACCCATTCCTTGCTCTTTTTTCCCACAGCACATAATTTATATGCAACACCACATCATAATATATGCCACATTCAACCAGCGTTTCTCATACTGGGGGTCGCTTCCTACTAATACATTGTGAAATTGAAGTGGTTGATTGCTACTCAAATACCAGTTGCCGTCAAGTCCACTCCGACTCATGGCAACTCCACGTGTGTCAGAGTAGCACTGTGCTCCATAGGGTTTTCAGTGGCTGAGTTTTGGAAGCAGATTGCCAAGCCTTTCTTCCAAGATGCCTCTGGGTTGAACCCCAACGTTCTGGTTAGCAGCTAAGCGAATTAACTGCTTACACCACCCAGGAACCCCTGGCTGATGCCAGCATTTAAAAAAAGAAAAAAAGGAAACAGTAGGAAAGGCTAGAAAATATTAGAGTGCACAGTATGAATTTTGATTTGGTTTTGAATATATGACATATATTTGTGTGTGTGTGTGTGTGTGTGTGTGTGTGTGTGTGTGTGTGTGTGTGTGTGCTGGGGTGGTAGCCAAAATCTCCAAAAGCCACAGCATTAACTGGGTTCCTGAAGGGCTGGAAGCAAACATCCTTAGCACTTAGCACTGAGCCTAGCACATAATAGGTGCTCAATAAATATTTGTTGACGTGAGCTGAAAATCCAGTAATCCAGAATAGCATGGTTGCAGGAGGATTCTGGGTGCCTCAGATTCAATCAACTGTGAGCCCCCAAGTCCAGTGCTAACTTCCAAGGGCCCTATTTAGGCACAGGGCCCACCCAGTAGGAGTGATGAGGAAGGTGGCCACGTGGTAGGGATTTCAAAGCTGATACTGTTGAGTGCGGGAAGGGATGGTGTTGGCATCACCCACCCCAGAGGGAGAGAACCCTGTAAGGAAAGGCACAGAGTTCATCTGGTTTAACTCTTCACTCATAAGTAGGAATGTGGAAATCTAGTGAGGGCAAGTGACTTGCTCAAGGTCACGTGGCAAACTAGTGGCAGACCTACGACTAGAACCAGATTAAGAGTGTGGGAAGAACAAATGATACATTAAATGGAAAAGTGCTTAGAAAAACATAGAAGATACCTTGCAACGGAGATGCTGAGTGACAATGACCAACCCCAAGACTGCAGAGACAAGAGGCCACAGTGGCCGACACACCTCTCCCCACCCCTCCTGACCTCACAGACACCGTGTTCTGGCCCATCCCGCAGAGCTACGTGTGCCAGCATAGCACCTTGTCTTGCTTGTAGACCCAGAGGAAGCTCCTGCCATTGGGAGGCATGTAACTCTCAGTCCCAACAATTCCTGGGCCATTTTCTTAACCCCTCAGAGCCCTGGTTCCTCATCTGAAACCCAGGGTCACTATTTTCCACTTACATGGTTCTTGGGGAAGACTAAATAGGCAAGTAAGTTAAGTATCTAGTAAGTGTTTATAAATGTCAGTCCTTCCCCTCCCCTTCTTCCTCCACACCCTTTATTTCATCCTTAGAGATTTCTTCCACATAAAATACAACACCTCTGACCATATCCCTATGAGCCAGCGTCGACTCGACAGCCACGGGTTAGGGTTTTTGGTTTGACCATATCCCTCTTCTGCTCTAACACATTCTATGTCCCTCTGTTCTAAGCGTAAAGTCCAAACTCCCCAGCCCAATGGTCGAAACCCTTACAGACCGGATCTTATTTATCTCTTTAGCCCTTTTGTCTATGAATGTGGTGGACCAGTCCTGTCACCTGGGGTCACAGGGTTTGCTGAGAATAAACACACACATACACACACATTTACATACTATAGACATGTCTGCATGTACCCTCACACACATATACACACAAGCACATACACACACACACGTGCACGCACACACGTACACATACGCACATATATACACACACGGCACACTCCACTCAGACTTTCCTCCTCAATACTCCCCTTTCAAAACCCCAAATCCAAAAGCCTTCTCAGATTCATGCAGTTGGAATTGGTCTGCCTGTGTAAGTTCAATTCCAGAACCAAAGGCAGACAGCACCCTGCGTAATCACACCTCCTGTGCCTGTGGGTCTCCCTCATGAGACCATGAGCACCTGAGAGGAAAGACCAGTTCGGGACCCTCAGGTACTAGCACACAGAGATGCTCAGGGATGACTGTGACCCGGGATGACTGTGACCCAGGATCCCCTGCACATGGCCCAGCTCCGCCCATGACCTGTCAGAATCATTAGGGCTGTGGGCTGGAAGCCCTGTGCAGGTGCTGAAGGCACCCAGCAAGCAGTTTGAATCTGGATCCAGGAGGCCGTCTGTTTTTTAAGGAAGCATGGCATGGCGGAAAGGCCAGCAGACAAGAAAGCAAGGGGCCCTGGTGGAGGCTGGGTGACCTTGAGCGAAGCCTTCCCCTTCTGTTTGATTCAAAGTAAAATTCTGAAATCTATAAATAAGACTAAAAATAAGGCTAAATAGCCGTCTGGGAAGGAACTAGGGCTACTGGAGAGCTTTTTCAAGTGACACATATCCTGCCAAGATTCCTAATGCCCCTTCCGCGGCACCAACGGGGTGGTGGGGAACAAGCCTTATTTTGAAAAGGCTCCCAAGATGATTCTGATTAGCCAAGCCCCAAGCAGTGACCCACTTACACCCATCAACACACTGTTCACTAGGAAGCACAGGCTGCAGAGTCAGTCCTTGGCAATTCCTTAGCCAATCTGAGCCGGGTTCTTCGTCACAGAATGGAGAGAAGGTTTCACGCTGCACAGGCTGCTGGGAGGAGGGAGTGACCCCCTGCGTGTGAGCCACTCAGTGGGTCTGGTCCACAGAAGGTGCAGCCTCCACCCTCCTCATCTGTGTGAAGTTTGTCTTTGGTAAACTGGGAAAGAGGGATGCTTGTCTTCTGCTTCTCTTCTGAGCTGAAGCCCCAGCCTCAGGCTCAAGAATAGGCACATGATAAAGACCGGAGAACACATTTTCAATTCCACAAACGTCTGCTGTCATTGCCCTGCCCCAGGCCCTGGGGGTTGGTGGACACGGGGAGGAGCAAGGCTCGGCCACACCCCTCAAGAGGCTCCCAGCCCAGGAAATGAATGTCCACTCTGATTAGGAAGGTCAGCACTGCTTCCCTCTCTAGGATGTCTGAGGCCCTCAGGACACACCACAGGTGCCACAGGGAATTACTGGCTGATTGGGGTCGGGGTAACCAGGGAGCCCCTGTTAATGACCAAACAGTGTGTTCTGAGCTGAGCTAAGAGACCTGGGAGGTGGAGGGACCATTTTTGCTGCTGCCCTGAGCGAGCCAACACATCCACCCTGCCAGGAAGGCCTGGAGGTGCACCCACGATGCCCTCACCTCCCCTCTCAGGGGGCTGTTTAGCAGCCCCACCAACCCAGCCTCTCCGTGTCCCAGTGCCTGGTAAACAGGACTCTGTGAGAGCCAAGCCCCCACCCCACCCCCACACCCACACACAGGCGCTTTGTCTCTGCTGCTGATGCATAAAACATGGGCGCAGGCCCGGACCAGCCTCGGGCCCATCTTGGACAACAGGCCCGTCACTGAGAGGCTGTGAGGGACGCAGCCAGGACACAATGGCGCTCCAGTTAGAGCAGAGGGGAGCAGATAAAGGACTCGTTGGGGCCCTGGAATAGACCCCATCCCCCAGCGCACAGTGCAGGCTTGGAGAGGACGGCGCCTCTTGACAGCTGTCCCCAGAGGGCCCAAAGTGGTGAAATCTTCTCAGTCACTTTTCAGCACGGACTCCAGCCACATCCTTGACCCTGGGGGCTTTGACGCTCTCCCCTCTTGACCCCATGGAGAGTTATTCAGGACCTCCCTTGTCTTAGACTCCACGCTCCTTCTATAAGAGTTTCTTGTAGGCTACCAACCGTTGGGGCTGGTATGCTCCTTGGTGCCCTGGGCAATGGTTACCGACCTTGACTGCCCCAGAGGCCCCTCACCCACCCATACCCATGCATGGGACCACAGCATGGGGATGACAAAGAATGAGAGGGGCATGTATGGATCACCTACCACGCACTTCCTAAGAGAAGCTTATGCATGATTTTACGTGATAAAACAGCATAGTAACTCACAGCAGCTTATAATTAAAATGCAAGAACAGCTGCCATTGGAAGCTGGTGCCAACTCCAGATGACACTGAGGGCAAAGTATTTTTACTGAGTGTTTTGGGAATTCCAGATATCTGTTTCTTTTACCACAAGAGTATACTGCAAGATATGTAAGTAGACTAAATTCACATCTCAGATGCAATTGGTCTCTACTTGCCTGGAGCAAAAGAGAAAGAAGGAAACCAAAGACTCAAAGAAGAAACTACATGAGCCTCATCTATCCTGAGACCGGAAGAACTAGATGGTGTCTGGCTACCACTACCGACCGTTCTGACCAGGAACACAATAGATGGCCCTGGATAGAATGGGAAAAATATGTAGAACAAAACTCAAATTCTTTAATAAGGCCAGATTAACGTGCTTCTTAGTTCAATCAAACATACTTGATCAAATGGGCAATTCTTGCCCGAAAGCAAGATTAGAAGGCAGGAAAGGGCAGGAAAACTAGAAGAATGGACACTGAGAACCTGGGATAGAAAGGGGGAGAGTGCTGTCACATTGTGGAGATTACAACTGATGTCACAAAACAATATGTGTATAAAATTTTGAATGAGAAACTAACTTGAGCTATAAACTTTCACCTAAAGCACAATTAAAAAAAAAAAAAAAAGCCAGACTTACTGGACTAATTGAGACTAGAGGAACCCCCAAGGCATTGTTCTGAGATAGTTTCAACTTTGTTCCAAAACCACCCCTGGAGGTCACCTTGCAGCTAAATAACAGATTGGCTCGTAAAATAAACATCACCCGTGAGTGCTGTGCTCCTGTAAAAAATCATCTATAAGAGATCAAATGGTCAACATTTGCCCTAAACCAAAGATGAGAAGATAAGGGGGGGGCAGTGAAGCTAGATTAATGGAAAAGGAACAACTAGAATGGAAATAATGAGAATGTCTACAGATTGTGAGGAATGTAACCAATGTCACTGATCGATATGTAAAGAAAACGTTAAACGGGACTCTAATTTGCGGTGTAAACTTTCATCAAAAACATAATAAAATATTATATACATATATATATAAACTCACTTGCAACCAAAACCCACTGCCTTCAAGTTGATTCCAATTCACATGACTCCATGTGTGTCAGAGTAGCTCTGTGCTCCACAGGATTTTCAATGACTGATTTTTCAGAAGTAGATCACTAAGACTTTCTTCCAAGGTGCCTACAGGTGGACACGAACTGCCAACATTCTGGTTAGCAGCTGAGCGTTAACCCAAGCCATCTCCATATAAATAGATTTGGGGAATTATGTGTACAGCTACTTCAGCAATAAGGGCCTGGGAGATTTCATTTTTGGACCATCATGCAAACACATTAAAGACATGTTTAGAGGTTCCCACCTCCAGAGATTCAGACTCAGGAAATCTGGGTGAGAGCCCAGGAATCTGCACTTTAACAACACCCAAAAGATTCCAATGCAGGTGGGCTCCAGATGACACTTCAAGATACACTGCTTAATCAAAAATTATAGGCTTCAAATACACACGGTCCCACACACTGGCAGTTAACTAAACAACCCACAACAAACTAAATCAATAATGATGGAGCAAAACTCAGAGCAATTTATAGTTAAAAAGAGGAATAGCTGCACCTGGAAACTGGAGCCAACTCAAGACGACACTGAGGGCAAAGTACCCTCGCTGCAGATTTGGGGATTTCTAGCTCTTTTTACAGATGCACATTGTAGGGGCCTTGCAACACTGCCAAGGGCTGCCAAGGAGCCAGGTGTCTTAGGAGAACACTGATTTAAGGTCTGAAGAAACCCTAGAATGTGCTCATTTGGGTTTACAAATACCATGTTTTGAGAACTCTTGTTTAATTCTGGAGGATATTTGTAAGCAACCTTTGGTTGTGGCACAGTGGTTAAGAGCTTGGCTGCTAACAAAAAGGTTGGCAGTCTGAATCTACCAGCCGCTCCTTGGAAACCTCATGGGGCAGTTCTACTCTGTCCTATAAGGTTGCTGTAAGTCAGAATCGACGGCAACAGGTTTTGGTTTGGGTTGTATATTAAGATAGAAAAATCAGTGGGATTAGGTTGGTTCTTAAGAACCCAAGGGAGGTTTGCAATTCTGGATCTGTTCTCAACCCTTCAGGGAGAGCCTCCCACCCCCCAGTGGACTCAAGCCTGGTCCTTCAAGAGTCACTGAATAAGTGAAAGGACAGAGGCCGGGAGGGCTAAGATAGAAAAGGAGTCAAGTTCAACCCATTTTGTTGGGGCTTGTAAGCCTCAGTTTTATAAGCTATGTTAATAAACGCGCCCTGGAGGCTCAGTGGTTGAGAGTTATAGTGAGCTACGGCTGCTAAGCGAAAGGTCAGCAGTTCAAATTCACTAGCCACTCCTCAGAAACCCTATGGGGCAGTTCTACTCTGTCCTATAGGGTGTCTATGAGTTGGAAGTGCCTCGATGACAACAGGTTTGTTTTTTTTTTGGTTGCAGTTGAGTGTGTGGTCATGTGATGATGTTCTGGTCAATAGAATGTGAACAGCAGTATCATGTGGTAGCTCTGAGGAGAGTTTTCCTCTTCCCCTTTTCCCCCTACCCACAGGTAGACAGGGTGGACATGGTGGGGAACCATCTTAGATAACAGAGCAACAAGAGAGAAGGAACCTGGGCCTCTAACAACTTTGAAAAAGAAAGCTGCCTTAACAGCCCTGACTACTTATATCTAGACTATGATTTGAGAGAAAAATAAACTTCAGTTTTGTTCATGCCACAGTTATTTTGAGTCTTTATTACAGCAACCCAGACCATTTCCTAACAAAAAGCACTGTTTCTAACTGCTATTTCTCACTCTTTCACGATCCCCAGGGGAGTATGACCCCTGATTTAGATGGGAGATAGTTAAGAGTATACTAGGCCAAAAACAAAAGGGGCTGGTTACATTGCCTGCTTCTTTTAGAAAGCCTGGGGAAGACAGGAAAGCAGCAGTGCCCATGAGGGTGATGAGAAACAAAGAGCTCTCTGAAGGGCCATCAGGAGTTTTGATGAAGTTAAGAAGGGGAGTTTCATGTCATGTTAAAACCTGGCCGTACCACCCTGTGCAATCCCAAACCAAAAATAAAAAAACAGTCAGTTGCTGTCATGTCGTCTCTGAGTCACACAGACCCCATGTCTGTCAGAGCAGAACTGAGCTCCACAGGGTTTTCAACGGCTGATTTTTTGAGGTGCTGCTGAGTGGACTCAAACCGCCAACCTTTCAGTTAGCAGCCCAGCTTGTTAACCATTCGCACCACCCAGGGACTCACGCCCAAAGGCAGTTAAATGGCTCTGATGTTCTGGTTGTTGGTGAGGCATGCTGAGAATGTTGTTCCAAGCCCCAAGGAACCAGTGGACCCCTGCCAGGGGAGGGGAAGGTGAGGGAATAGACTCGTGGAGTGAACCAGCTTCTACCACGCATCTCTCCCTAAATTCTGGGAGCTCCCAAGCTACATACCTGCACAGGCAGAGGGATCCTTAAATATCATCCAGCCCTGCTCCCTCATTTACTGAGGCGTGAGGAGGGGAAGTCACACTTTCAATGTTGTTTAGAGAAGAAGTTATCAGCAGGCTAGCAATTGAAGCCAGGTCGCCTGGCCCTCACTCAGTACAATTCTTGTTTTAGACTTTGTGCTCCAACTGGTGGAACAGTCCAGCTCCCAAGAACTTAACCTGTTGCTGTCAAGTCAATTCCAACTCAAGGTGACCCTATAAGACAGAGCAGAACTGCCCCGTAGGGTTTCTAAGGCTGTAATCTTTGCAGAAGCAGGCTGCCACATCTTTCTCCCTCGGAGCTGCTGGTGGGTTAGAACCATGAACCTTTCAGTTGGCAGCTGAGTGCTTAACCACTGCACCATCAGGACTCCTTTCCAGGAACTTAGGGGTGTGCAGAAACTTACCAAACGACCTTCCCTAACACCCAGCAGCTCCCTGCCCCACTCCAGACCTCTGAGCACTCGCTCCTACACCCTCTGTTCCAGTATTCCAGGGCTTCCCTGCGGTGCTGGGCATTGCTCATTCACCTGTTCTCTCCTTCTCACCCTCCACCACACATGCGCGCACACACACGTGCACACACAGACACACCCTCATAAATAAATGCACTGTTCACTGCTGAATCTGCTCTTGTGATCATTTAATACGTATGTACAGAGAACTTCATGGAAAATAAGAGCTCAGGAAATGTAATGCCCACCTAGCTCCCTCTGTGTTCACTTCTGGTTCTTATCAACACCTACAGCTGTCTGCATCAAAAGCCTCTAATACCTTGAGCGGTTTTGCCTCATTATATCTATTCCTGAGAATTCACACCAATAAAAAATAAGTAATGTGGCTCATTTCATGTACAGGCGTGCTTCTTAAAAGTAACAAGTTGGAACCACCTAAGTGTCCAATAGAAGAGGTTGATAAAGTAAAATGAGTTTCTATTCACATAATATTAAAAACGCATAAAAATCACACTTTTGAAGCATATACCGTATTTCATCAAATCTAATCCTATCAGTTATAGAACTGACCTTTTTTTATGTTCTCCTGAACCCTGGTGGCATAGTGGTTAAGAGCTATGGCTGCTAGCCAAAAGGTCGGCAGTTCGAATCTACCACATGCTCCTTGGAAATCCTGTAAGGTAGTTCTACCCTATCCTATAGGGTTGCTATGAGTCGCTATTGATTCGACAGCAACGGGTTTTTGGTTTGAGAGAGAGAAAAAAAAATGTAGTATTTAAACTATGACATGCTATAAATTGAAGATATACCCCAATTTCTGAGATCACAAAATGTGAAATATTATAAAAAATGAAATATGGTAATACATAATACCATGAGGGAAATGTGCCTTATATAATGTTATAATATTAAATGAAAAAGGTAGGATATGTACTCATAAAACAACAATTCAAAGGGAAAACACCAAAATGGTAAGATAAAAGAGGGTAGGCTAAGGGGTGATTTTTTGTTCCATCTTTATACTTTTCTGACTTTCCAAAATTTCTAGAATGAACATATATCGTTTTTATCATCTGCTATATTTATTAAGGGGCCCTGGTGGAGCAGTTGTTAAGCACTTGGCTGGCTGCTAACTAAAAGGTTGGCAGTTCGAACCCACAAGACGCTTCGCGACAGAAAGACATGGTAGTCTGCTTCCATGGAAACCCTGTGGGGCAGTTCTACTCTGCTCTATGAGTTGGATTCGACTGGATGGCAATGGTTTGGTTTTGTTTTTTTAAATGGGATAAAGGCATTTTTTTTAAGAATAAATATAAAAATATACAACAGAACAGGTTAAAATCACAGTGAGCATCTTACACTGGATTCTGTATTCTTCCTTTCTCCTCACTTCTGATGCACACTTCCATATAGTGAGTGGTTCCCACAACTCATGCTTCATGGGTGGAGAGTACTCCCCCAAGTTGATGAACCTCTGGTTGGCTTAGCTGTCCTTTGTTGTTCAGTACGTGGAATGTTTTCCAATTTTTTGCTAACACAAGTAAAGCTTTGTGCTAAGTACTTCTTTTATTTTCCCTCTCGGGTTACTTCCTTGGCTGTTTGCAGGGTGTGGGATGGAAGGAGCTACCTGACATCTCTAGGTGTTAGTTCGTTTCTCTGTGAGTTGGAGCCAAGGGATAGGATGGTATCTTAGGTTCATTTTCACTCTGATACTCTATGTTTCTCAGGGTGAATGTTCTGGGCTGGCCTGATGCCTAAAATAAAACCCAAATAATGTGGCTCTTGGGTGCTGGCCTACCAAACCATCCTCCCAGAAGTTGAAATCTGACTGGGGAGCAGAGTATTTCACTCTACAAGATGAGATCTGGCTTAAAACACCAATTCCTTGGAAGAGGACCCTGGGAGAAAGTTACACTCGGGGATAGAAGGCAGACATGGGATCTCGTTTGACACCAGGTTTCCACGAACAGAACTTAAACACACACGGTGCATGCAGGAGTGAGGGATTCAGAAAATGCAGGAGGGAGATGACCCCAAAGGAAAGGACACAAAAGTGGAGACGGAAAAAACTGTGGGGTGTGTGTGCACGTGTGTGTGTGTGTGTGTGTGTGTGTGTGTGTAGGGGAGGTATTTGGGAGCCATGAAGCCATAGGATCCTGACAAAGGAACCACATTGCCCCTGGGGTCTCCCCTGGCCATATTCTTACCCAGTCAAAATTTCAGGACCAGTCACAACATTGGACTATGAGCAGGAGGCCAAGGTTTTCTCTGTGAGTCATGACTCTTCCAGATGACCTTGGTACATTGCACGTCCTCCCTGACGTTCAGTTTCCAGATATATAAAAAGAAAGACATAAGGAGTTAGAACCCTCATCCATTGCGGGTGGATGGAAAATGGCTCAGCCATTGTGGAAAACAGTTTGGCTGGTCTTCAAAAAGTTAAACATTACAATTACTGCTTGACCCAGCAATTCCACCCCTAGGTATATACCAAGAGAACTGAAAACAGGGACTCAAAAGAGACACTTGTACACCAGTGTTCACTACAGCAGTATTCACAATAGTCAAAAGGTGAAAAGAGCCTAAATGACCACCATCAACAGAGGTGAGTAGATAAACATGTGCATCCAATGAAGTATTACTCAGCTGTAAACAGAAATGGAGTTCTGATACACGCCACAGCATGGATGAACCTCGAAAACATCATGCTGGGGGAAATAAGTCAGTCACAAAAGGACAAATATGGTATGATCCTACTTACATGAAATATCTAGAACAGGCAAATGCATACAGCCAAAATTTATTAGTGGTTACCAGGTGTGGGCCGGAGGGAGAGGAAAAGGGAGACTCATTCCTTTGGGACAGGGAGCTTCTGTTAAGGGTGATGGAAAAATTAGGAAGCAGATAGTGGTGATGGCTATACAACACGACGAGTGTAACTAATGTCACTGAATTGTACATGTCAAAAAATGTTGAAATGGCCAGTGCTTTGTTACATATACAGCTGCCACAATTAAAAAAGAAAGAAAGGGTGTAAACCAAATGATCTTAAAGCTCCCTTCTGGTTTGAACATCTTACAGTTCTAGAATAGGTACAGCTCAGTCCAGTCACTCATTTACTCATTCAACAATCACTGAACACATTATTGGTCCAAAGTACAGCATTAAGACTGTCAGAGCTGCAAAGCAGAATGGGAGGAGGGACCTGTTATGGACTGAATTGTGTCCTCCAAAAATGTGTTGTAAATCCTAACCCCTATACCTGTGATGGAGCCCTGGTGGGGCAGTGGTTAAGAGCTACGGCTGCTAACCCAAAGGTTGGTAGTTTGAATCTACCAGCTGCTCCTTGGAAACCCTATGGGGCAGTTCTACTCTGTCCCACAGGGTCGTTATGAGTTGGAATCGACTTGACCGCAACAGGTTTGTTTTTTTTGGTTATATGGTTTGGAGCCCTGGTGGCACAGTGGTTAAGAGTTTGGCTGCTAACCAAAAGGTCAGCAGTTCAAATCCACCAGCCACTCCTTAGAAACCCTATGGGACAGTTCTACTCAGAATCAACTTCCTGGCAAAGGCTCTGGTTTGTTTTTTTAATGCTGTGGTTATAATCCCACTTGGGAATGGGTTTTATCTGTCATGTTAATGAGGAGTATTGGTGTAGAGTGTGTCCTGAGTCAATCTCTTAAGATATAAAAGAGCAGATGAAGCAAGCAGAGATGGGGGAAGACAGACGCCATGCCACATGAAGATCACCAAGGAGCCAAGGAACAGAAGTTGAAAAGAGACAAAGGACCTTCCCCCAAAACTGACAGAGATAGAAAGTCTTCCCCTAGAGCCAACAACCTCAATTCAGACTCCTAGTCTCCTAAACTGTGAGAAGATAAATTTCCATTTGTTAAAGCCAACCATTGTGGTGTTTCTGTTAACAGCAGCACTAGATAACTAGGACAACCAAAATTTCCCAATTTAATACTTGTCAGGCACGAAGCTAGAAATGTACCCTACTATTAGTTAATCCTGTGACAATCCAGGAGGCAGCTATTATTTGTCTTCATTCTACAGACAATAAAACCAAGGTCCAGAGATGGTAGGTTGTTTGCTCAAGATGGAAGCACCGTAAATGGTTGAGTTGAGAGTCTATGCCTCATCTTCCCTCTAAGAAGAAAGTACCATCTTTGCTTTCCCAGAACTCAGTCTAGTGAGTGTCTGAGCCAGACAACTAACAGCAATGCTGAGCAGAAGGCCAGGAGGTAGAACAAGCCTGACTGATGCCCACGGAGGTGGGCAGAGTTGTGGAAAAGTTGGCAAGAGCTGTGCCTTGAAGCCTGACCCAACCTCTGAGTGCAGAACCAGGGGGCAGGGATGGGGAGAAACACCATCCGGTAAAGGAAACAGCGCAAACAAAGGCTTGAATGGAGGCGCAAAGTTCATCGGCCATTAGGAAAAGAGCAAGGGGTTTGTTACTGAAACAGCCCAGAATCCAGTGCCGTCAAGTCGATTCCGACTCATAGCGACCCTATAGGACAGAGTAGAACTGCGGCATAGAGTTTCCAAGGAGCACCGAAATCAGTGCAGGGGACCAGCCTGGACACATGGGTAGGGCTAGGCAGCAAGGGGTCTCAGAGGTCAAATTAAGGGGTAGGCAGTGGAGGGGTGTATCCCAGGGCCTAAGCCAGCCTCCAGCCCTTCCTCTACTAAGTCAAAAGGCAAATGCAGACCCTAAGAGCTGGGAAACCAAAAAAAAAACCCAAACCCAGTGCGGTCGAGTCGATTCCGACTCATAGCGACCCTATAGGACGGAGTAGAACTTCCCCACAGAGTTTCCAAGGAGCGCCTGGCAGATTCGAACTGCCGACCCTTTGGTTAGCAGCTATAGTGCTTAACCACTATGCCACCAGAGCTGGGAGAGGCCCAAATTAGGTGCTGGAGATTCCTCCCCACCCTGCAGGGTCCTAGTGCAGCACTTCTACTGAGG
Organism: Elephas maximus indicus; assembly: GCF_024166365.1. Classification (NCBI taxonomy): domain Eukaryota; kingdom Metazoa; phylum Chordata; class Mammalia; order Proboscidea; family Elephantidae; genus Elephas; species Elephas maximus. Next base: position 58,752,178 of record NC_064831.1, on the reverse strand, counting down.
GCAGCTGGATCCCTCAGGACAAGGTCCGCTTCTGACAGGTCTCTGCGTCCCTCAGTGCCAGTATCTAGGAGGTGCTCACTACTCACCTAATTTATTCCAAATAACAAATGGACTCTGCGTGTCATCCATTTATTCTCTGTGCCTGAGTCTCTGGCCAGGTTTCCACCATGAATCTTGGAGGTGGAGGTGAGGGCTGGTTGCACAATTAGGGGGCCTCCTAGGGATGGGCCAGCTGGCCAACCTGGATGATTCACTGGGGTTCTGGGTCAAGACAGTGCATGGCTCCCACCCCATTCCACCCGGCTGCCATCACAGCCGGCAACAAGCCCAGAGGCCATGTTGCTCTGCCAGGTGAAATGCAGCTTCTCATCAGGGGCTCTTATGGTTTGGTTGGGTTAAACTGCAGGACGTTTTGTGGAGACAATGGTAGTGGTGGAGCAGAGGGCAAGGAACCCGGACTGGAAAACAATGGGAGACCAGCAGCAAAGAGAAGATGGGAACCTCTTCTACTTCACCAACTCCAAGGAAACTGGTGGAAGTCAAGCTCAGCAATGTTTATTAAGCACCTCCTTTGTGTCAGGGAAGGTCTTTGGATGGCAGCACGGAAGAAAGGCCAGGCAATCTGCTTCTGTAAATATTACATAAGTCAGAATCAACTCGATGGCAGCGAGTTTGGTTTTGTGTCAGGCCCCAAGGATGAGGGAGACAAGGCCCCTGCCCAGGAACTCAAAGATACTCCTTCCACTGAACTCTGGTTAAGACCTTTGTTACTTCACTCCTAGACTCTCGACATGGGCCATGAACGGGTTCTCTGTCCTAGAGCCGCCTTCTTAAATTCAGATCACTGGAGTGTGAAGAGTCTCTGGGTGGTGCAAAGGGTTAACGCACTCGCCGCTAGCCTGAAAGGCTGGAGGTTCGAGCCCACCCAGAGGTGCCACAGAAGAAAAGCCTGGAGATCTACTTCCAAAAGTTCAGCCATTGAAAACCCTATGGCGCACAGTTCTACTCTGACACACATGGGGTCACCAAGAGTCAGGGTCCACTCCACGGCAGTGGGTTTAGGGAGAGGACAGCTCGTAACAGCCTGGTGAGACTCAGTTCGCCAGATTCTCCTACCCTCTGCCCTAGAAGTCTCAGAGAGGGAACACTGTGGGATGGGGAGAAACTTCTTGACAGGAAATATGCCCCACTGGGAGACTGCACTTGGCCTTGGTGGTCCTTACCAGGCCCCAGGCTCCTGCTGCTCCTGCCCCTGGAATTTCTTTTCCCTCTCTCTGTCCCAGCCATCCCCCAAGGCCCTGTTCAAATGCTGCCTCCTCCCTTAACCATTCCTTGGCTGCCCAGGTGGAGGTGCTTCCCTTTAAGGATGGAGCCCTGGTGGCGCAGTGGTTAAGAGCTATGGCTGCTAACCAAAAGGTGGGCAGTCTGAATCCATCAGCCACTCCTTAGAAATTTTATGTGGCAGTTCTACTCTGTCCTACAGGGTCACTATTTAGTTTTTGGTTTTTGCCCCTTAAGGACAGGTGTGAGTTCGTTCTCTCTCCCCCTCCCTGGCATTGAGCGGGAGTTTTAGTAAATGCTTGTTAAAAGGATCAATGGAGGGCTGGAACACTGGACACACGGGGACAGGATGAAGATGAAGACAATGATAATGATGAAGAATCCCAAGTGCCCCTCTGAAGCCGCCCCCCACCCCCCAGGAAACCAGCTGTGGGAGGCCTGAGAAATGGCACTGGGGTCTGGCAGGGGAGGGGCAGAGAACAAAGCCCTGAGGCTCCAACCATTCAGGAGTCAGGAATTCTGGTTCCCTGGGGGAGTTCCCTCCCTAGGAGAGGAGGGCCTGGGAGGAAGAGGGGAGCGCGTTCCCTGACCCACAGACCTCACACCAAACAAATCTTTTTACTGCATAAAGAGCGAAATCCTTAAAAAACCAAAACACCCCTCAGCGCACACACAGAGCAGTACCAGGAAGGCGGCCAGGGGCTTTGTGGGGAGAGAGCTGTACTGTACCAGCCCAGCTGGCCTGCAGACACTGATTGGCCCAGCCAGGGGAGTTGTCCTTAAGGCCACACTCTTCCGGAGCATGGGGGAGGGAGAATCGCCTTGCTGGTCCTTTCCCAGAAGGCCTGGAAAATGCAACCTCCATCCCTCAGGTCTGGTCGTGGCAGCCAGCCACAGGAGGCCATTCCTTGATCACTTCACCCTGAGGTCACTGCCCAGCCAAACACAGAGGAAGACTGTCTCTGTCTTCCCAGCTCTGGGCCTGTGGTAGCCCTGGTCAAGCCACCAGGTTTGGTTTTGGTTGCCTAGGCCCAAGGGACAGAAAATGCTAGCCCTAGAGGCAGATGGAGCCTGGGTGGCGCAGTGGCTAAGAGCTATGGCCGCTCACCAAAACATTGGCAGTTCGAATCCACCAGCTGCTCCTTGGGAACCCTATGGGTTCTACTCAGTTCTCTAGGGTCGCTATGGACTGAGACCTGGCTCTTCATTTACCTGTCAGGTTACCTTACGCATGTAAGTTCACCCCCCTGAGACTCTGTGCCCTTGACGGTGAAGTGAAGTTACATACTGTGAAGGTTAAATGGAATTTGGGCAGAGAAGAGCCTGGTAAGCTGCCTGGCATAGTAGTTGCTTGGCAAATGCTCCTTTTATTCCCTCCTTCCCCACCCCTTGCTTGTTTACGGGTTGGTGAAAAGGCTCATTTGAGATAGCCCGTGCAACCCAAGGGCCCTCAGGCCCCATTAGCCGATGGTTATAACTCCGCCCCAACTTTTTTTTTCTGTCAAACTCTTGCAGAGCTTTGATCAAATTTCCATATTTTGAGGAGAAAAGAAATGTCTGCCTGGGCTAGCCCTGGGGCTTTTCTCTGCTGTATCACTGGATATTTTGAGTTCCCAAAGGGTGATGGGAACCTGTCTGAAATTTCTTTTTAGAGTCTCCTTGGGGAATTAAAACATAGAATCTTATTTAAATGGCACACTTGTGTAGGCTGAGGCCTTTCAAATACTTCTTTTTGGACATATGTGATTTTCTAATTAAGGTCTGCTCCTCACTCTATGGTAAGCCTTGGTGTCTGTTTTTATCCACCAATAGATCCCCAATACCTAGCAGTGCATACAGCCCTGGTGCTGTAGTGGTTAAAGCGCTCGGCTGCTAACCCAAAGGTCAAGGGTTCGAATCTACCAGCTGTTCTGCAGGAGAAAGATGTGGCAGTCTGCTTTTGTAAAGATTACAGCCTTGGAAACCCTATGGGGGCGGGTTCTACTCTGTCTTACAGGGTCACTGTGAGTCGGAATTGACTTAACAGCAGTGGGTTCGGTTTTTGGTTTACCTCGCAGCACAAAATTAATTACTCGATAAACACAGGTTAAGTGAGTGAATAAATATAAGGGAGAATAAAGGAGCCCTGGTGGCACAGTGGTTAAGTGCTCAGCTGTTAAATGAAAGGTTAGCGGTTCAAGCCCACCAGCTGCTCCACAGAAGAAAGATATGGCAGTCTGCTCCTGTAAAGATTAGTCTTGGAAACCCTATGGGGCAATTCTACTCTGACCTGTATGATCGCTCTGCTCGGAATCGATTCGATGGCAATGGGTTTATGGGATAAAGGAGAATGCAAAGATCTGGGCCCAACTCAGCCACGGAATGATCTTCCTGCCCCGCCGTCCATGTTTCTTTAGATCCCATTTCAGCCCACTGCCAACAGACTCCTGAGTACTCTGAGTTCTTCCAAGACCTGCATCCCTCTGTAGTGGACACTGTGATGTGCCACCCAGATGCCCCATCAACAAAAGTCTTGTCCTGGCTGCTGGAAAGCTGTGGAGAGATGTCTCAGCCTTCCTGAGGTAGTCCACATCCAATGGCTGGTGGAAGAGGGAATACAGAGGCCTGGCCATCTCCATCAACCCCAGGAGAGCTCGGACGGGTCACTTAGCTCTAGAGCTCCCAGCTGGATCAGCCGAGGCTGTTGTGGGGCCTGTGGCAGCTCAACGTCTCTCTCTGCTCAGTCCTGCTTCCTCCCCTGCCCTCCCACGAGTGCTGATCCCAAGGACACCCCTTAATGAACACCCTGCTCACCCTCCCTTCTCTTTAGAAGCCCCTAGTGTGTCTTTCCATAAACACAAATCTTCCACTGTATCTAATCTCTGCACGAGAGCCACCTTCTCCAGGAAGCCTTCCTTGACTGCCTCCCTGCCCAGGGCTCTCTCTTCTCTTGCTCCTTATACCACATCACCACAGAGCATGCAGTGATATCTTGTCCTGGTTTTAGCTGTCTCACGTTTTCGTATCTCTTTCCAACTGCATTGTAAGTTCTCAAGGGCAGGGATCAGGCGTGTTTTTAATATTTCCCCTTTCCCTGATTGCACCCCCTTCCTGTGCTCACTCCATGGTTGGCTGCTGAATTTTGAATAAATAAACACAGGAGTCTGTTTCCCAGTCCCCTGACTCTGCTGGGTAATGTCCACATAACACCATCTCACTTTTCCCCTTCCTATCTCCGAGTATGACACAGTGGGAAGAACACAGGGTTAAGGTCAGCTGTGTGACTTGGGGGAAGTCCCCTAACCTCTATGGGCCTCAGTTACCCTTATTTGTAAAGCTGGAATCACGGTAACACCAACCTCAGGGTTCTTGTATAGAATAAACAAGATGATGCATATAAAGTGCCCAGCACCTCAGTGCTCTATAACTGTACGCGCCCTTCCTTTCCTGCCCTTCTTTCCACCTTCTAAGCCCCTCGTCTTGTCTTCCCTCTGCCTCAGGCCAGGCCTTGAGAAGTTATCACGTGTCAGGGCTGGACCTCGCAGTGCAGAGAGGAGACAAGGTGGCCCCAAGTCCCTGAAGAACCCCGGCCTCCACAGACCCCTACTCATGGAAGGTTCCATGGACTCTTCTCCCCATTTTAACCAACCAGTTCCCATTGAGTTGACTACTACTCATGGTGACCCCATGTGGGTCAGAGTAGAGCTGTGTTCCATAGGGTTTTCAATGGTTGATTTTTAAGAAGTAGATCACCAGCCCTTTCTTCCAAGGCATGTCTGGATGGACTCAAACCTCCAACCTTTTGGTTAGGAGCCAAGTGTGGTACCTTTTTGTACCGCTCAGGGATTCCCTCCCTATTTTAGGTGCCAAAAAAGAAGTTCCTTGAAGTGGAAAGGTGATCTCCCAAAATCGGCTGTTGTTGAGCCGATTCTGACTTCATAGAGACCCGATAGAACAGAGTAGCACTGCCCCATAGGGTTTCTGTCATGGGTTGAATTATGTCCCCCAAAAATATCTATCAGCTTGGCTATGTCATGATTCCTTTGTACTGTGTTCTGCTAACTAGCTTGGTGCCTGGTGTGCACTCTTTCTTGCCATTTTCTCCCATTTGTACTGGAAATGTCTAGCTTGGGCTTGTTCTGCTATTATACTTTGGAAGCAGATAACTTGTATTCTAGATTTCACAGATGGAGAAGAATTTTTGGATTTTGGACTTGGAGTTAAAACTTTTGCTATGATAGGATGGGGTGAATATGTTTTACATGTGGCAAGGACATGAATGAATTTGGGGGGGCCAAAGGGTGGGATGTCATGGATTGAATTGTGTCCCCCCAAAATATCTGTCAACTTGGTTAGGTCATTATTGTCTTGTATGATTGCCTATCATTTTATCTTCTGATGTGATTTCCCTGTGTGTTGTAAATCCCATCACTATGATGTAATATGATGGATTAGTGGCAGTTGCATTGATGAGATCTACAAAATCAGATAGTGTCTTAAGCCAATCTCTTTTAAGATATAAAAGAAAGAAGCCAGCAGAGAGACAAGGGGACCTCATACCACCAAGAAAGCAGCGCCGGGAGCAGAACATGTCCTTTGGACCTGAGGTTCCTGCCCTGAGATGCTCCCAGACCAAGGGAAGACTGATGATGACAAGGACCTTCCCCAGAAGATGATGCCCTGAATTTAGACTTGTTGCCTACTTGACTGTGAGGGAATAAATTTCTCTTTGTTAAACCCATCCACTTGTGGTATTTCTGTTATAGCAGCACTAGATGACTAAGACAGTTTCCAAGGAGTGGCTGGTGGATTCGAACTGCCAACCTCTTGGTTAGCAGCCGAGCTCTTAACCACTATGCCACCAGGGCTCCAAAAAGGTGATCTTAGAGACCCTAAATGAGGAACTTCTTTGTCCCCTAGCACTCCAGCCCCCACCTGGAGCCCACTGCTAGCCTCTCTGACTGCTCAGACGCCCTCTATCTGTCCCAATACTGGCAAACCAGGGAGAAGGCCGGGAGAGACTTGGGGACATTTGGGGAAGGCTCCCTCTTGCAGTGCCTTCCAGCTTGGGACACTGCTCAGGGGCTCACCCCTTCCCTGCCCCAAATCAATCATGTCAGTGGAGGACGTACTGACCACAGTGCCCTGCCCTGTGCCAGTGGTCCCAGGTGACACTGAAAATGCTTTCCACACCCACCCCTCTGTGCCTAAGAAACTTACCCTCTATAAAAAAAACCATGGTGATGGTTGGACAACACAATGGACATAATTAATGTCGCGGAACTGTACACTTGAAAACGGTTAAAATGGCAAACGTTTTATTAGCTATAGATTTACCAAAAAGGAAGAAAGAAACTTACCCTCTGGCAGTCAGCAGAGGCTGACTGGAGATATCAGAGAAAAAAACAGAATTCTGTGCTCAGTTATGTTCCAGATTTTTCTGTCCCAGTTTCAAGTACTCTGTGCCATCCTATCCAGGAGCTACCAAACCCCCCTAGTCATTCCAGCATTTCTATATCCAAGCTGCATTTTCTACATGGTCTCTGGAATCCTGTCAGACCATGTGCCAGAATTTGGGGTATGGAAACTGCTCGCTTTAAGGAAAGTGGCCAGTCAACAACTACTCCATTCAGTGCAGCGGAACAGAACATAGCAGCCCTGGGCCGGGCAGTGAGGGAACCATCAGCTGAGTTCTAGACCCCACAGACCCCAGAGCTGGGCACAGCCACGCTGCCAGACCCTGAGGCTGTTAGTGGTGCAAGCTGCTAACTGAAAGGCTGGAGCATCATGTATACCCAGAGGTGCCTCGGAAAAAAGGTCTGGCAATCTACTTCCAAAAAATCAGCCACTGAAAACCCTATGGAATACTTTCACCACAATCAAACAAAACAAACAGACCAAAAAAAACCTCCATGGAGCTGTTCTCAACGGCTCAACGGCAACTAACAACATACATAGAGGCTCCCGGCCTTTCTAGAGTGGTCTGCTGGGGAGGATACGGACATGTTTTCTCTCCTCCTCCTCCCTTCCATTTCCATTTCTCGGAGCCTCTGTATTTTCTAAAGGACTGTTACACAGCTGTCATCACGGTGTGCATCCAAGTTTGCCTCCTGCCTTCTTCACTTAGTGTGAGCATTTTTCCACACTGCCATTATCATCTCGGCATTATAATTTTTAACGGCTGTTGAATGTTCATTGAGTGCATGCCGTCTAATTTACTGATCCAGTTCCACGTTGTTAGATCTTTACTTTGCTTCTAATTTTTAGTGATTATAAATAATGCCGTGATGACCATCCTGATGCAGACAGCCTTTTCCCGGGGTTTGGGTTTTTCCTTTGGACAAGTTCCCAGAAGTGGGATTACTAGATCACGGGATACGGAGATTTGTATGGCTTATGTTACATGTTGCCAAATTGCTCTCCAAAAGGGTGATGTGGCTTGACTTTATGTGACTTGACTAATGGCTTATCCAACTTTGGAATACACCACATGACGACGTACAGTTTGGGGAACTAGGGGCTTGGAGATTTCTTTTTCTTTTTTTAAAGGCTTTTATTTGCTTAATTTTCTCCTAATCATCAAAGTAATCAGTGCACTTCGTAGAAAGACAAACATAGAAAAGTATACAAAATATAAAACAGAAGTCCCTGTAATCCTACTTTTACACAGGTTCCCAGAAGACTTCCTGATTGCTGGAATGCTAGGATGAGGCAGTTGGGCTGAATTTATACAGACATGGAGGTGGTTGTTTTTAATCACAACTTTTATACAGAATTGATGCATTTGAATTGTCGTATTGGCGAAGAACATTGAATATACTGCGGGCTATCAGAAAGATGAGTAAGTCAGTCTGGAAAGAAATGCAACTAGAATGATTCTTAGAAGTCGGGATGGTAAGACTTTGGCTTGCTCACTTTGGACACATCATCAGGAAAGACCGATTGCTAGAAAAGGACGTTGTGCTTGGTAAAGCAGAGGGTCAGCAAAAATGAGGGAAACCCTCAAGGAGCTGGACGGACACAACAGCCGCAACAAGGGATTCAAGTACTGCGTACCAATAGACATGGAGTTGATGCAGCACCGTGCGGTGTTTCATCCCGTTACACAAAAGGTCTAAGGCTGCCATGAGTCAGGACCGGCTCAACGGCAACGAACAACACATACAGAGGGTCCTGGCCTTTCCAGAGTGGTCCGCTGGGGAGGTCATGCGCTTATCCTAGCCACTTTGTTGAGATCACTTTAAAAAAAAAAAAAAAAAACTTTTAAACTCCTAGTGTGAAATCCCTCTAAGGAGTCAGGGGGCATTCTTAGGGCCATCCTCAGCACCAGAATATCATTGCCCTTCATGAACAGAGCTTATTTCCTTTGCCATAATCAAAGTCCTTCAGGCACAAGCTTGGTCATTCAGGATGGGCAAGACTGTTTGGGTTCCTAAATGTTTGGCTGTAAAGTGCCAAGCTGATTTCCTGTGCAACCTTAGAAACTGGTACTGAAAGCTGTTCTCAAGGAGGTTCTAGAATGTTCTGGGCAATGGCAAGGCCCTGGAACACATGTTTTGAGGAGGCGGCATCCAGAGTGATTAAACTGAAGAGAAGAAGAATAAGATTGAGGAGAGGCTGCTCATGGTTGCTGAAGAATTACCATATGCCAGGCTTGATGCCAAGCGCTTTACTTACATAAAACGCATTTGATGCTCACAATCTTTCTATGGGCAGCAACTATTATCACCCCTATTTACAGATAAGGAAACTGAGGAATTTAAAACGTATCCAGGTTCTCCCAGTGAGAGAGTGGAAAGGGCAGGATTTGGACCTGGCAGTCTGACCCCCCAGCCCAGCTCTTCTCGGCATCTCCTGGGTGCACACGTTCTAACATGAGCTTCCCAAGGAGGTCAACTGCCCTTCGGATTCTAGGGCACTGCACTGCCCTTCCTGGGTTCTGTCCCTTTGACCTCCCTCTCTAGATCCAGTGTTCCTGTGTCACCCTAACTCTGCCTGAGAAACGCAGACTCCCTGCCATTTGCCAGATGAGCCTGCATTGTCTCTACAGCTCACCCTCCACGAAGTCTTTTCTTCAGTCACGCCTCATGTGAGCATTATCAACAAGGCTTTTTCTTGCTAGATTATGATTCTTTGGACATTACAGGCTCTTTCACTCATCTGTGCATACTCTCCCATTCATTCATTCATTCATTTGGTCAGCCACTCAGTCATCCAACAACTATTTAGTAAGCATCTGGTATGAGCCAGGAGTTCCTGTGCGATGCAAACTTTCAGCTGCTAACCAAAAGTTTGGAGGTTTGAGTCCACCTAGAGATGCTTCAGAAGCAAGGTCTGGCGATCAGTTCCCCCATTGCCATGGAGTATATTCCGACTCATAGCGACCCTACAGGACAGAGAAGAACTGCTCTGTAGAGTTTCCAAGGAGCCCCTGGTGGATTCGAACTGCCAATCTTTTGGTTGGCAGCCATAGCATTTAGCCACTATGCTACCAGGGTTTCCATGGTGACCAGTAGATCACAAAAAAATTAGCCACTAAAAATCCCACGGAGCACAGTTCTACTCTGACACACACTTGGGGTCGCCATGAGACAGAATCAACTCAACAGCAACTGGTTTTAGTATGAGCTAGGCACTGTGGCGTCAACGGTGCGCGAGACACGGCAAACAATCCTGCATCAAAACACAGCCACCCTGCCCCCTTCTTCCTCTTCCCGTTGTACTCCCCAACCTCAGGCCACCAATGTCTCTCACCTCCTATCTTAACAGACCCTTGACAACCCCCCTATTGGGCAGGGGGCTCCTTAACACCCTCCTGCTCACGGGAAACAGATGGTGTTAATCTAACGTGGCAGCTGTTTCTAGGCAAGGGATTGCAGAACTGTATGTCCCCTCCTAGAAAATAAAATCACACATGTGCCAACAAGGGACACAAACGTGTGTCTGCAAGATTCCTACAAGCAGTCCCGCTTTGCCCAGGAAACAGGCTTGCTTCCACTGAACATTTCTATCAGAAAACAGAATTGCCTCTTGACGTCCTCAGGAAGAAAGAAGGTGGGTGTTGTTTGTCTCACTGAACTTCACTGAAGTAAGAACTATGAATCTGGCAGGCACCTCACACCTAGTATCCCTACCCCAGCGGGATAACAAAAGGAGGAAACACCATAGCAGGGAAAGCCAGGGGGCTCCCACCAACCAGGGCTGTCAGAGCCCAGGCAGCACGGAGATTATAGCTGTAGCCTGCTCAATGGTATAGGACGGGGAGCCTGCTCAGTGGTATAGGACGGGGAGCCTGCTCAGTGGTATGTGACGGGGAGCCTGCTCAGTGGTATGTGACAGGGAGCCTGCTCAGTGGTATACAACAGGGAGCCTGCTCGGTGGTATATGACGCGGATTAAAAGGCATGGCGAGAGCTCTTTTTGGGGATCTTGCTCTTGTTGTTTTTAGGTGCCGTTGAATCTATTTCCACTCATACAGACCCCATGTGACAGAGTAGAACTGCCTCATAGAGTTTCCTAGGCTGTAATCTTTGTGGAGTTACTGGTAGGTTCAAACCTCTGACCTTTTGGTTAGCAGCTGAGCACTTAACCACTGTGCCACCAGAGCTCCACATTTTACTCTTAAAACCAATGCCATCGAGTCGATTCTGATTCATAGAGACCCTACAGGCCAGAGTAGAACTGCCCCACAGAGTTTCCAAGGAGTTTTACTCTTAGTGGCCTGAAATGTCCATACCAAGACGAATTAAAACATCTAGGTAAAATGCATGTGTATGGCCGGGGTGGGGGGGGGGGGCAGACCCTAATTTGGGCAGGTCCAAATATTCCAGTCACTTCAATCGTCTCCCTGCTATTGCTTTCTCCACAGCACAGTGACCTTAAAAAATTTTAGAATTTTTATTTTTTTATTTTATTTATTATTTATTTTATTTTTATTTTTTAATCATAAAAAAAGATACATGCTATGGACTGAATTGTGCCCCCCCTCCCAAATTCATGTTGAAGTCCTAGCCCCTGGTACCTGTGAATGCGACCCTGCTTGGAAATAAGGTGTCTGGAGAAGTTATCAGTTAAATTAACATGAGGTCATACCCGAGTAGGGTCCTTCCTAATCCAATCTGAGCAGCATCCTTATAAAAGAGGAAAAGAGACACAGGGAGACAGAGGAAAGATGGCCATGTGAAGACACATTTCTAGGCCAAGAAATGCCTGCGGCAACCAGAAGCTGGAAGGGACAAGGATCTTCCCTTAGAGCCTCTGGAGAAAGCATGGCTCTGGCAATGCCATAAACTAGGGACCGGAATAGACACGGCAGCAAAAAGTTTGATTTGGTGTAGACACAGAACTTGGAGCCCTGGTGGTGCAGTGGTTAAGAGTGCGGCTGCTAACCAAAAGGTCGGCAGTCTGAATTTTTATTTTTTAATCTAAAAAAACCACATGCCAGAGTGGTCATCTTAAAACGTTAAGTAATTTCGTGTTACTCCCCAGTGTAAGCCAGTAAATGGTTCCTTCACACACACACACCCCGCCAATTCTCAGGATCAGGTCCACGGTCCTTGCAAATTGGACGATGGTGGCCCGTCATGGCCTGGGCCTGGCCATGGCACATCTACGTTCTGGCTGTGCTCACTTCTTTCTGCTCCTCAAGCTTTCTGATACTCTTCTCTGGGCCTTTGCCACTCACCCCTGTTCCCTCGACCTCGTCGCTCTTCCCAGTGGCTCACTTGGCCAAGCCTTCCTCTGCTTCAATGCCACTTCCTCAGGAAAGCCTCCCAGAGTCCCCTCAACTGTATTGACTGTACCTCGTCTGTGCTTCCCTCGGCCAGGCATTCACCACGCAGTGCACTGTCAGGCTCTGCCTTCCCCGCCCCTAAACTGCCTTTGACCGTAAGCTCCAAGTGGGCTGGGATCTCTACCACATTCACCATTTCACCCTCAGTACCTACCAGAACCACCACCCGTCTGTCAGTTTGTTGTACTGTGGTGGCTTTCATGTGGCTGTGATACTGGAAGCTATGCCACCACTATTTCAAATACCAGCAGGGTCACCCATGGTGGGTAGGTTTTAGCAGGGTTTCCAGACTAAGAAAGACTGGGAAGAAAGACCCGGCAATCCAATTCTGAAAAGTAGACAACAAAAGCCTTATGGATCACAGCAGAACATTGTCTGACATAGTGCTGGAAGATGACCCCCCCCTTAGGCTGGAAGTCACTCAAAATACACAGGGGCCGCCGCAATGAACCAAAACATACCAGTGATCAGGAAGATGGCACAGGATCTGGTAACATTTTGTCCTGTTCCACGTGGGATTGCCATGAATCAGAGCTGACTCAATGGCAACGAACATCACCACCAGCACCTACCAAGTGTTGCGGCACGCTGGCAGCGCTCAGGAGATGCTGGCTGAATGAAGGATCAGTGGCAGGCAGGGACAGGGCACCCACCACCTCAGTGCCCCGACTCCAGAAGGCCAGGGGCAGTATCTTGCCCATCTCTACCTCCCAGGGTCTGCAGCAGGGCTCAGCTCACAGCTCTGCTCCACCGTGTGCTGCGTTAAAGTGAGTGGGTGTGGAGGAGTGCGGGGAGAACTCAGCCTTCCAGATAGACCTGCAAATCTCTACTTGTGTCTGTCAGCCACTCACACACCCACACACCTGCGTGCCACCCCAACCCCCTCTGCTGGGACACACACACACACCTCACACACCACACAGGAGGCGCCACTGCCTCAAATTCCCCCAAGGGGGGGGGTCCTGTCCCTTTTAATTACAGTCAGACAGGCACCACCCCCTCCCCACGCACACACGCACACATTCCTTTCTCTCCAGATCACTCCCAGAGACTGAGAATCAGCAGGACAGCTGAGAAGGGAGGTGTGGTGCATGTAGGAGAAGTTGTTGGGTCTGCAGCTCTCCGTCATCCTCTCCCAAAGACACACAGGTTGTGGGCTGAAGGCCAGGGGCCTGGGCCCAGCAGCCAAGAGGCAGGGGCTGGGCAAGGGCTGCCCCCCCAGCACACTCGCCATGTCTATTTCTTCAAGTCTCCTTTTCTTCTCTACTCCTTCCCGATGGCTCAGTTTTAGGGCACCCCTTTCCTCCCCAGGAGGGGAAGCCCAAGTGCCCGCACCCTTGCGTCTGTAATCATAGGCTGGCCACTGGGCACTCTGTCCCAGGAAGGCCCCTGAAGCTCCCAGGCTAGGGTCCTGGGGGTGGGATCCAGGTCAGACAGAGCTGCTGGCAAAGACCCTTCCTCCCCTGACTGAGCCCTTGTGGGGCCCAGGTCTGAGGCTCCCAAGGGGAAGGTAGTAGGCTGCCCAGGCTGGAGGAGCTTGTTGCCTGGTAGGGAGGGAGCCTGGTGCACACTCATTGTGTGAAGTCCACTCCTGGGCAGACCGTGCGGGAAAATGTCCCAATGGCATGCACCAAGCACAGTGGCAGAACAGGTCTGGGAGAGACAGACCTTCCAGGAAGGCTTCCTGGAGGAGGGGATGCTTTAGCCCAGCCACAGAAAGAGCACAATCTCCCCATTTTAGAAAGAGCTGCAAAACAAACAGCACTTGAATCACTGGAATTTGGTATGTTGTGTGTGTATGTGTTAAAAGAAAAAGATTATTTTGTTTTTATGTGAAGGACTGTTGGTTGGTTGGTTTGTGGAGAAAGGGGAAACCCCTGGCCAGCAACGAGGCTGTGGGATCATTTGTGAGGACCCTTTACCTTGCAGTTCTGGGATGGGTTAGGGGCTACACCACAGGGGTCCTGGGAATGCTGTGGAGGGGGCCTCTGAAAAGCAGCAGGGGCAGTAGCAGCAGTCCCTGAGGAGCAGGAGGGGAACCTCCAAGCCAATCTCCAAGGCATCCTCCATTGCCATGGAGACTCGGGGCCCACAGAGCCCTGGCTAATTGTCACTGCATTCAGTCAGGCCTTGAGCACAATTAAACAAGATGAAATTTTGAGTCGGAGCATAATGAGACCCGGACATCCGGAAAGCATACGGCAGCCTCCCAGGGGAGGGCAGAGCCACGAGGGCACGCTGCTGTCACGAGGTCACCAGGCCGCCGCCGCCTCTCTTGAGCAGGTCTGAGAGGCACTGGGGAGCATGTCCCCCCCTCCTTTAGAATTCTTCAAGGGCAGGACAGCCTCCGTCTGAGCCACTGTGGGGGTGGGAGAGAGGAAATACAAGCTCCCTATATCTGTCCCAGGCCCCTTGGGGATGGGATGGGGAGTTTTATTCTGCACCCTGCTGATGAATGTGCCAACAAACACATCTCACAGGGCTGAAGCTATGCTGCCCCCCCCAGAATAGATTCCATGTTCATGCAAAAAGTACAAATACGTCATTTGAAAACCTCTAATTGAAGGTCTGCAGGGCCAGTCACGGTGGTATCACGTGCTGCTTCCCGCGCAGGTCAGCTGTGCCTTCTGGCAGGGAGATAAGACACTTGAGCTACAGCCCTCTCAACATGGCAGTGCTTTGAGAAGGGTGGAGTTTAGAGCACAGAGACACCAGAGGGGGCTCCGTGGAGGAGGTGGCATTTGGTGGGGTCTTGAAAGCAAGGATCAGGAGGCCTTTCAAGTGGAGAGGGAACAGAGAAGCACAAGTTGAGTTTAAGGGCAGTAAGCTGACCAATGGGGCTGGAGGGCAGGGTCTGGCCAGAGGTCAGGCACAGTGGCAGAACAGGACAGGGAGAGACAAACCTTCCAGGGAGACTTCCTGGAGGAGGTGACACTTGAGCCCAGTCATCAAAGAGGAATGCACTGTCCTCATTTTAGAAAAATTTGCAAAACAAAAAGCACTTAAGCCACTGGCATTTGGGGTGATCTCTGTCTGTGTGTGTGTTAAAAAAAAAAAAAAAAAAGGATTATTAGTTTTTTATGTGAAGGGCTATTTGTTTGCTTATCGAGGAAGGGAAAATCCCTTGCCAGCAACTGGTGGCCAGAGAGAGAGAGGGCTTCGATGCCAGTCTGAGTGGACTGGTCAGAGTGAACCCAAACACTATTGCCACCTAGGTGGGGCATGCAGTCTCCACAGGTACAATCCCTGTACCAAGGACAGGCTCACCCTGCCCTAGGCCCCCTCCTTCCATCGCCCCCCCCCCACCCCCCGCCAGCTTCCTTTGAACAGAGTCACTCTTCCAGGCCTCTGGAAGCAGATCAGGAGAGAATCATTTCTTTTAGCCACAATCCTCCCCCTCCTTCAGTGTTCTGAACACAGATCAGTTTAGCAGATTAGCCCCCTGGTGCCCAGCGAAGAGCCAAGCAAAGAGGGGGGAGGGATGGAAGAAAGTAAGGTTTTCAATAGAGTTAAAAGTCAGAGGTAAGTAACTGGGGAGAGAAGACCCTGCAGAGGGTGATCCCGGCCTGGTGGGCTCCAGGGGAAGATGGAGGTCTAAGGACAAGCAACCTAGAAGGTGTGAGGATAAACTGCCCCAGCACACCCACCAGGGACTTGCCTCTCTAGGGCACCAACCCCCCCCCCCCCCGCTTCTCTAAACCAAACCCAAACCAAATCCATTGCCATCAAGTCAACTGACTCATCACTACCCCATAGGACAGAGTAGAACTTTCCCATAGGGTTTCCAAGGCTGAAATCTTTACAGAAGCAGACTGCCATGGAGCAGCTGGTGGGTTTGAACCACTAACTTTTCAGTTAGCAGCTGAGTGCTTAGGCACTGCACCACCAGGGCTCCAAGCTTCTCTAAAGATGATGCTGTTTTAGAAAGCAGGCTGGCTCACCAGCGAAAAACTGGACCACTGACCGCCCTTTGACCAATTTTTTCCAGGAGACTGTTCTGGTTTTGTTGGTTATTAGCAGAAATCTCTGACGGTGCGTGCTAAAGAAGCAGAAACCAAAAAACTTCCAGTTTGTGCGCACACACACACACACTACCACCAGGGTTTCCACACCAGTTCTAGGAGGGGTTAACAACGTTAAAACCACTATCAGTTTGAGCCAGGAACCCAGTTCAGTTCCCAGGGAGCCACTGCTCTTCCTCTGGAGCTGCCTGCAGAGCCCGAGGCACCGAGCTTCCACAGGGTCTGCTCTCTGAAAAATCTCTCAGACCCGTGTACACGTTCAAGGTAGGAGATGGGGCTTGGGGAGTGGCCTAAATCTGGGACAAAGATCGACTGACCAGAGCTGCGTCCTCCTGGGCTCGCCATCACCCTCAACCTTGTGGGAAGAAGCCTTGACTACCTTCTACCTGGTGCCCACCTCCACCAACTCAACAACTTCCAAAAACTTCATCTCACCACGTGGTCCCCCCCCCCTCCCCTCCAGCCCGCCTCTTCCACCCACCCAACCAGGTCTCTGACCTGCACCACCACCATGGCTTCCTAACTGGTCCGCTGCCTCCGAACCCTCCAAGAGCAATGGGTCTAACTGTGCAGACCCCGGGGGAGAGACAGGGACAGGGCCACAGCCCAAAAGTGTGCCCATGCTTCCTCCCTGCCCTTGTTTGCCACAGTAACTCCAGTGACGCCTCCAAGAACCATGGCAACAGAGGGCTTTTTGGTTTGTTTGGTAGTTTGTTGTTTGTTTTAATTTTTCATTTTACTTATTTTGTTGTGGTTGAGAATATACACAGGAAATCATACACCAATTCAGGAGTTTCCACATGGACAATTCAGTCACAGGGATTACATTCTTCAAGTCGTGCAACCATTCTCACCCTCCTTTCTGAGTTGTTCCTCCCCCATCAGCACAACCTCACTGCTCCCTAAGGTTCCTATCTAATCTTTCCAGTTGCTGTTGTCAAATTGATCCCCTATAGATAGTTCTTAAAAGAGCACAAGGCTCAAAGTAGACAATTTTCATGTTTGTTCTTAATGAAAGGGAACAGAACTGAGGCAGAAGCTACTGGCTAAATGCAATGCTTTTGAAATGCGGAACAGCCAGGTGGTTAAGGGCATCAGGGCTGGGATAGAACCCTGGCTTCATTGCCTACTAGCACTGTGACCTTGGGCACATTCCTTAACCCCTGAGCCTCAGTTTCTTCACATGCAAAATGGAGAAAAGAGTAGAACCCAGGGCCCTGTGCCTTGGGGGCCACTGTCGGGATTATATGACACGCAGATAAAGCATTTTGCACAGTCCCTGGGAGACCATAAGCACTCTAAACATTAGCTGTGGTGCCTATCTAATCAGGAATACTCCTTACTGGCGAATTTAAATCCCACAGCATCTCCCCACCTCCTGCTCCTCCCAAGCCAGGCCATGCCATGCCAAAGCTGCTTCTCTCCCGTATCTCCTTGACCCAACAAGGCTGGCCTCTTAATTGCTCTTTGGTTTTGCTCCATTTGAAATGAGCAGGGCACCAATTCCCTGCAGGAAAAAAATAAATATGCTTCTGCTCAAAATACTAATGAGGTTGGATGGGAGGTGAGGCAGGCAGGGGAGGGCGGCCCCTGACGGCTTCCGCCCAGTCCTGCTGGCCCCGCAGGAGGACACAACCTAGTTCGGAGCACCTGTGAGAGGGTAAGGGGATGTGACAGGGTCTATGGGGCCAATCCAGAGCCTGCTGCATTTTTCTTACAGCATTTACCACCTCCTGACCAGTGTCAAAATGTTAATGCATTTGTTTTCTGTCCTGTCCCCCCACATTCAAATGCCTGTCCCTTGAGGGCAGGGACTTCCTATTTTGGCCCCAAATGCTGATGTATGGAAACCCTGGTGGCGCAATGGTTAAGAGCTACGGCTGCTAACCAAAATGTCGGCAGTTCGAATCCACCAGGTGCTCTTTGGAAACTCTATAGGGCAGTTCTACTCTGTCCTATAGGGTCACTACGAGTCAGAATCGACTGGACAGCAACCTTTTTTTTTTTTTTTTAATGCTTATGTGTCCCCATTGGCTGGAACATTGGCTGGCACAGGACATGCTGGATGAATATTTATTGTCGTGGAATCGAACCCCTTGATCATATCTCTTTCCTATTAAAAACTCTTTATTGACACCACCTTGTGCCTAGAATGAAGTCCACAGGCCCAGGAACAACACTTGTACACAACCAGCCAGGCCTCCCTCTTACAACCTCACCTCTAGCCCTGACCCCACCCCCTAAAAAAAAAAAAAAAACAGTGGCCATCGAGTCAACTCTGACTCATGCAACCCCGTGGTTATCAGAGTAGAACTGTGCTCCACAGGGTTTTCATGGCTGGTTTTTCAGAAGTAGATTGCCAGGCCTTTCTTCTGAGGTGCTTCTAGGTGGACTTGAACGTACAGCCTTTCAGTTAGCAGCTGACAGTGGTAACCATTTGCGTTACCCAGGGACTCCAGCCCCCACCCCCTGCCACTGCCCCAAGTGCCAACTCTCAAACCTCACCAGACAACCTGGAGGCTCTGGAACACTCCCGGAGCTTCACAGAGCCCTTGTCTTTATTCATGCTAGACCTCCCTCTCCCACTCTCCTTTCAAAGACACCCTACTTATCTTTCAATGTTAACGTCAAGCACCTCCTCCTCTCTGAAGTTTTTCCCAGTCCAAGCCTGAATCAGCCGATCCAATCACTTCATCATTATTTGTTTGCGTGTCTGCCTCCTAGGCAGGATTCAGTTCCCTTAAAGGCCAGGAAAATTGTTCTCCTCGGTGTTCTCTTAGTCAGAGCAGCACCTGGCATGGAGCAGGTGCTTAATGGATGGTAGTTTTGCGTTAAGATTTGGATTGTTCTCATGGCGATGACTGATATTACCTGTTAGCGCTTGCAAGGCGGCGGTGGGCAGCAGGAACAGAGCTCCAGCCCCAGGAGAAGCCCCTGAAGCCCGACCTGAGGGGCTGGATGGAGGGCAGGGCCTGGTTCAGGGCATGGATAGCAGATGATCTGGGGCCCACCACATGGCTCAAGCACGGAGCCACAGGCTTTCACATCTGCAGACAAGCTGGTCCTATTGCCAGGCTGAAGTGCTTCCTTGCTCCTCGGTGCCTGTGACTTCCAAGGGATATAAACTGGACCCCGAGCCCCCTTCCTGGGAGGAAATCCTGCCAGCATTCTCAGGGACAGCAGGGCTTAGCACGAGGAGGCAGGAGGGATGGGCCCCCTTTGTCCCAGTCCCTGAGCCAGGGTGGGACAGGAGAACTCTAACAGGCCCTTTCTGGCCTGACCCCATAGGTCACAGCTGAGGCTTCCTGCTGGGTTGTCCACTCTGCAAAGCCAGGCGCCCTCAGTCTCTCCCTGGCCAGTTCTTTAGCCTTGAACACAACACAGCTGGGACCTCCGCACAGTGCAATGTTCCTACACCCTTTCCATGGCCTCAGAGCAAGCCCACTTCATAGTTCACTTGACTCTTCAAACACTACCATGGGGCAGACAGAATTGGATTGATGTCTCCCTCTTTTCAGAGTTGGAAATAAAGCCCAGAGAGGTTAAGTAACTTCCCCAAAGTTACACAGCATATTAGAGATAGAACTCAAAATAAAACTAGGCTGATTTTAGTTGCAATTATTTGGAGTAGACAAGAAAGTATGTGCTGAAATTCTTTCCTGTGACTGGAGGGGAGAGATCCCCTCCAGACATCTCGCCCTCTTCCGTCTCCAAGGAAATTCCATCTCTGCTCCCTGGCTCCCAGACACGGACACGGGAAGTGGCCTATTCCCTGTGGCTTTTTCCCTGGAGGATGTATTCCACAAACACAGCCCCTCCTCATCTTCCTGCATAAACATTTAAGGAGACTAAGAAACAGATCTGCCTCTGATCTGCAGCTGGCTACTCAGAAACAGGGGCTCCTCTATCCCAGGAAGGCTACCTCCTTTTCCTTGGCACCTCAGTGACCAGCAGGCATGGGAGACACACAGATACCTTCCTGCGGAGGCTGCTCGCCTGGGCTGGGGGGGCCTGGTGAGAGTTGGAGAGCGGAAGCCCTTTTTACCAGAAGCTTCCACCCCCCACTGCTTGCTGTTCCTAGAAATGGGAGGAAATGGGTCTGCTCCACGTCTGTTGTTTTTGGGGATGCTTCAATCGCTGCTACCCCAAGACCACAGCACAGGGGACACCAGGTTCCTGCACAGACAGTCACCGCCTACAGAGAAGAGGCTACAGAGCCTCCAAGAACAGGCGGAATAGAGTTCTGGCTGGAAACCCCGGCAACACAGTGAGCCAATTCCCTCTAAATCTTCCCCAAACGCTCCTTCTGTTTATTCAGCCAAATGTTTATGGAGTGCATTATTCTTGGATCTGGAACATTCAATGGCTCCCCACTGCCAACAGGATTCTGACTTCTCAGACTGTCATTTCCTGTCCTTCCCAATCTAGCTCCACCCCAGCTCCCCGACCACATCTTCCTCTGCATCTCAGGTCACACTCCACACTCCAGTTCTCCTGGTTCCTCCCTTTCCCCCAAATGAGCCCTTCCTTTCCTACATACATCTTTGCCTTTCTCCTCTCCCCTTCTCTTGCCCTACTTAGCATGCTCATGGGCCACCTCCTCCAGGAAGCCATCCCTGACCATTCTATGCACAATGATCCCCCCTCTCCTCCCTAAGCACCGTCATCACTCGCTGTCACCACTGGCCAGGAACTGCTCCTGCCAACACTCTCCCAGGTGACTTGCAGCTGGGTTGAGAACCACCACTGTGGGTGATGGGGAGCCACCGAAAGCTCTGCACCTCTGAGCTCCCACCACCACCACGGTGCACACATCTGCGTCCCCTCCCGTCTGTATGCCTGTACTGCCTGGAGCACAGTATATGTAGAGCGAATGAACATATGACAGCATGGAGAGAGGCGGAGCTGGCACCAAAAAACTAGAAAAGATCTTTTTTCCGTTTTTTTAAATTAAGGTGTAAAATATATATAACGTGCCTACAGTACATACATCTTTAGTGTTCAGTTTGATACATTTTTATACATGTATCCATCCACGTAAAACCATCACTCCAAAAGGTTCTCTCTTGCCCTATAGCAGATAATACAACACCTCACCCCAGGTAACCACTGAAAGCTGCATAGGATTTCCTCAAAGAAGGGCTCTCCTGCCGAAGCAGGCACAGGCAGCCACCAACGGCCCCAGCAGCAGGGAGGTACCTGCAGGGAATCTGGGCTGGAATCCGGGGAACCCCCTACCCCACCTCATCACACACCTGCTTTGTAAATTCCCACACACCGCCCCCCGTCTCTGTGGCAACACGGGTCAGGTGGACTAACGCAAGCGCAAATCTAATTGTGTCACCCTCTGCTGAAAACCCCTCTAGGGACCCCAATGCTATCACAGGATGAAGCTCAAGCTCTTTCCTTGGCTTGGCATTCAAAGCTCCCCATGGCTCCCACCTGTCTCCCCAGCCTGGTTTCCACTTACTGCCCCCACCCCTCCCAGCCCAGCAGCACCAAGCTCTTGCTTCTCCTAGAATAAGCCAAACAGTAGCCCCATTCTACGCCTTTACTCACCCTGCTCCCTCTACCTGGAATGCCTTCCCTCCTCTTCATCTGTCGCTGCCTACTCATCCTCGAAGCCTGAGCTCAGCTCTCTCCTCCAGAAACCTTCCCTGACCCCCCGCCCCTTCCTGAGAGCATCTTAATTCTGTGTGCAAGCTCCCTACCACTGCCTTCCCATGGCCCTGCCCCTCAGCCTCCCTTCTTCAAATCCCTGCAGCCCAAGGGTCTCCCCACAGACTGGGATTCCCCTGAGGAGGGGGCCTGCTTTGGTTTAGGCCTGTACCGTCAGTGACCCCAGCCTATGACCAGGCACGCAAGCGCTCAGCAAAAGTTTCTTACATAAATCTAGGGCTTGATTTTATTGGGCCAAGGGTGAGGCGGGGAGGGTGGGCAGTAGTCAGGACACCGGCAGCCAGGGTGGTAGGGAGCCCAGTAAGGCATTGTCCCCCTCTCCCAGGGGAACTTATATTTTAATAACATCTAAAACCCTGTGGAACACAGTTCTCCTCTGAAACACATGGGGTCGGCATGAGTCAGAATCAATTCAATGGCAACTGGAAAAAAAAAAAAAGCTCCCAACAAACTGAATTTTAACAGTGGGACTTTAGGCACAGTGATTTGCGAGGACATTCTTTAAAAAAAAAAATCATACAGCATCGTCAGCCAGGCTGCTAAGCTTCTGAGTGCCTGCGTGGCTGTGCAGTCAGACATACCAGGATCAAGTCCAAGTCATCCGTTTACTGCTGTATGAACCAGGGCGAGAGCCACCCTCTCTAAGCCTCAGTTTCCCTACCTGTAAAGTGGGGATAGCAGCAGAGTGCAGAGATACAAGGTAAAGGCTGTGCAGTGCAAGGCCTGGGGGCAGGCTGAGCAGCTCCGCTGTCCCGCTGCTTTTCTAAAGCAAAAGCCCACAGGGTTTGGCGCTCCCAAGCCCACTCAAGCATTCCAGTTCTCCTGCAGTCGCAGGCGGGCAGCTTTGTTTGTGGCTCCTGAGCCCCCTCTCTCTCTCCCTCCCTCCCGCCAAGCCAGAGTTTCAGGGAAAACTGCAGGGAGACTTCTCAAGCAGGAGTGATAAGGTCTGGCCAGAGAGCAGCGCTTAGCAACCCAGGCTCCCAGCCCAGCGGCCCTTCTAATGGTTTCAGAAAAACAAAGGAGTAAACGCTTGCCGCAGCCCAGAGTGCCAGGACAGCCAGCTTCCAGGAGTGAGAGCCCAGTCCACACGCAGCTGCCAGATTTCGGGGATCACAGCCCAGAAAGGGCCTCAGAAGTTGCTCCTCTGGCCTCCGCCACAGCTCTGACCAGGCCCCTGACTAGTCCTCCTGGCTGGTCACTTGGGGAGCCAAGCTATCCATTCAGGTGCCCCCTCCCACCTAGGCTAAGTCCTCAAATTGCCTTTCTGGAACTGTCTCTCGACCCCCACTTTTGAATCAGTCCTTGGCCTGCCAGACATCCGACAGCTACCACAAATCTAGAAAAACCAACTGAATTAAAACCCATTCAACCTGAGACCATCATTAACAGGAGTGGGGCGGGCGGGGCGGGGGTGCTCACCAATACTCAGCCACGTCCCCTCGGGCAAGCCTCCTGGGGCCTCAGTTTTCTCCCCTGTAAGATGGGGGAATCCACGACACCTCTGCAGTCCCTCCTGGCTCTAACAGTCATGTTTCTACAAGAATAAGAATTTAGCCCAGACAGCAACAGCCAGGAAATATTTTAGGCTTGCTTCAAATCCTATCCACTCTTGTATGTCTACACCTGGTAACCAAAAGTCTATACCACAATTATATTGACATGCACAGCCCTTTGCTGAGTGCTGTGGAAAATACAGGTGCCCTGGTGGTGCAGTGGTTAAGCCCTTGGCTACTAACTGAAAGATCAGTGGTTCGAACCCACCAGCCACTCCACAGGAGAAAAACATAGCAGTCTGCTTCTGTAAAGAATACAGTCTTGGACACCCTATGGGACAGTTCTACTCTGTTCTCCAGGGTCGCTGTGAGTTGGAATTGACTTGATGGCAGTGGGGTGAGTGGAAAATATACCTGTTGCCATCGAGTCGATTCTATAATCTTTACGGAAGCATATTGTCACATCTTTCTCGTGTGGAGTGGCAAGTGGGTTTGAACTGCCAACCTTTCAGTTAGCAGCTGAGCACTTAACCACTGCACCACCAGGGCTCCTTCGTGAAGATAGAATCAGATGTCATCCCTGGCCACAGCAAGCTCACAATTAGAGAATCCAGGCTTATGCTCAGGAAACAGTCAGCAAACAACAGGCACGGCCTTCACCTGTTGGTTGGTACCACGGAGACCGGCAGCTACAGGAGATTAACCCAGGCCCTGAACCCTGAAAAGGCCGGTGAAGCCACGGCAGCCTCAATCCACAACAACTTGAGTTCGTTCTGGATATTATAATGACTAAGGCAGGAAGGCCAACTCAGGGCCTTGAGAAGACAGATGTGTGATAATGAAAAGTTATCGGATGACCCCTAGGTATACAGAAATCCCCTTTCCCAGAATTCCAAATTTCTGGGAATCCCAAACTCCCCCGTGCATTCCTGTAAACTGATCTTTCACCTGGCAGTCTGCAGGCATAAAAGTTATTTTCTTCATGAAGTTAAACAACAATCCAGGAATATATCTCTTTGTCCCCTCCCACCAATATCTTTCTTTCCATCAGCTGTTCCAGGTCCTGGAGATTCCGCCAGGACCCGGGTCACAAAACTGCTAGTTCTGAAGCCAAATTCAAGGTGTTTAAACGATTTGCTACAAGCACCTCAGGTCAGTAAGGATACTCCTTTCCATACGCCAAAGGAGAGGCAGGTCTAAGCCCCATGTGGAATTGTTCACTACAGATAAGTAAGCACAAGTAAGCCCGTGCTTACCCTGCTTCCTGGGTAATTTGACCCTGCACACAGGGGCTCACTAAGTATAAAAGTCTGTGGTATGAGCATCAGGTAAAATGGCCACCATCTCCGAGCCTGGGGAGGGCAGACATGAAACAAACATTAAAAAATACATAAAAATATATGTAATATAAACTATTTTACATGAATATGTAAATATATATGTGTAAAAATAAAAATATATACATACTTATTTATATATATGTATGTACATGTGTATGTGTGTACACGTGGGTATGTATGTCTGTTTATACACATACATGTACATATAAGTACACCCACTCCTCACTCATGGATATGGGTAGGTTCCAAAGATCAGGTCGGTATTACAAAATCGGCATCATGTGAAATGTAAGTGGGACTTGTGTTTCCCAGAAATCAGATGGCAGCATGTACTATAAGTGGGGCACCGGCAGCCCAAGAAACCCGAGAAGTCAAAAACTTAAGTTGGCCTTATATGTCCCATCACAGCCAGTGTTACTCTCGCCTGCGCCTCTGCGTTTGTAACTGCCAGACGTTAAGTCCTTAATGTAA
The DNA here is from genome assembly GCF_024166365.1 of Elephas maximus indicus. NCBI lineage: Eukaryota > Metazoa > Chordata > Mammalia > Proboscidea > Elephantidae > Elephas > Elephas maximus. The sequence goes on along the minus strand of NC_064831.1, from coordinate 58,727,122 downwards.
AAAATAGTCGGATAGTAGATTTTTTTTTACTCTTACCATAAATGAGAAATGTCGGACAACAAGATAGTCAATAAGTGAGAAGTGCCTGTTGCCGTTGAGTCGATTCCAACTCATATCAACCCTATAGGACCGTAGAACTGCCCCCACAGAGTTTCCCAGGAGTGCCTGGCGGATTCCAACTGTCAACCTTTTGGTTAACAGCTGTGCTCTAAACCACTGAACCACCAGGGTTTCCATATACATATATATGTATATATACACACAAACACAAAGTATATATCGATATATATACATATTTCTATAGTTTTACCTTAAAGATCAAGCCCAAGCCAGATAAGCAGAAAGATTCAAAAAACCAAAACGGTCATTGTCGGGCCCAGTGAAAACTTAGGTGCAAATTTTCCTGCCAGGGCAAAATTTCCTTTTGGAAAAATAAATGACCCCTCCCAGAGCTGCCTGTGAGCCAGGAGGACACCTGCCCTCCCTCACTTGGCCCAGGGAGGCTCTGGGAGGGACATTTCTTGCCCCTCTTCCCAGGTCAGTTCAGGAAGCTCCCTCCCCACCACAAAGCAGCAGGGAGGAGGGCAGGAAAGAGGGCCAGAGTCAGGAGTCCCCATCTGGGTCAGGCTCCTGGCTGTCTCACTGGGAGACCGCTTGCAGGTTACTTGACCTTGGCCCCTCTGCCCACTGCCTCACCCATAAGGTAGGAATAACAGCAGTAACCTAGTCCACGAAGTCGCTCTGAGCACTAAGTGAGTAATGTACACACCATGTTCAGGTCCTGCAGGGAGCCCTCGTGATGTGTTGTTTCGACTCCACACCTTTGTACCTGCTGTGCTCTGCCTGCTACCCTCCCCTCGGCTCCCCTCCTTTCACCCGCTACCTCCTACTCGTCCATCGTGACTCAGCTCGAAAGTCACCTCCTGACCCCCTGACTAGGTCAGGTCCCTGCTATTATTCCTGGAGTTCCCCACACTCCTCATTTCCTAACCCCCAGGATACCCATCACAAGCATAGATTACGCTTTTAGTGTTCTGTCTTCACAACAGTAATAGCTAACACCAACTGCTCAGCACGTGATAAGCGCTGCCCATGGCTCCGCTGATTTAATGGCTACAACAATCCCGTGAGGTACGGTCCCTGCGTCGGAATCGATTCCACGGCAACAGGTTTGGTTTTTTGGTTTTATTATCAATCCTGGAGTCCCTGGGTGGTATAAATAGTTAACAAGCTTGGCTGCTAACCAAAAGGTTGAAGGTTCAAGTCTACCCAGAAGGACCTTGGAAGAAAGTTCTGGCGGCCTATGTACTTCTGAAAAATCAGTTCTGGAAAGCCCCCTGGAGCGCTGCTGTCCTCTGATACACATGGGGTCACAGGAGTCGTGATCGATCGGCTGGCAACTAGTGTTATCAATCCCAATTCACGGACTGGGAAACAGATGTTCAGAGAAGTTAGGCAACTTGCCCAAGAACACAGAGCAAGGAAATCACAAAGCTCCATCTGTCTGAGTCCAAAGCCAGCATTGTCAGCCACTGGCAACCCTTGGTAATCAGGGGTCTTCTCTGGACAAGCCCACTTCTGGTAAGAACTGCAAGCCTGGATCCGGGACCCGTGTTCCCTGCACAGAGGTAGCTTCGTGGGCATGGAAAAGGAGGCCCTGTCTCCACCACAGCCTGTTCTGCTCCTGGGCTGCCCACCCTGCCTAAGCAGCCCGGTCTGACGTCAGGCACCCTCCTCACCCAGCACCCTCCCCCAAGTGATTTACATGGTTCCTGCTCCAGCAAAGGCCGTGAGGATGTCTAAGCAGGACACATCCACTGTGTCACCTGAAGGGCCAGGGTCACAGACACAGCAGACAGGAGCCCTCACCTTGGGGGAAGGGAGGCAGAGCAGGACTGAGCATCAGGGCAAGAGGCCAGGAAGTATAATGAATTCATGTCCCTGGTTTGTGCTTGACCACTGACCTAAAAGTTAGTGGTTCAAATTCACCTAGTGGTGCGGCAGGAGGAAGGTGTAGTGACCTGCTTCCATAAAGATTACAGCCACAAAGACCCTATGAGCTGTTCTACTCTGCCACACAGGGGATCAGGTTCGACTTGAGAGCAAAGGATTTTTTTGCAGTTAACCCAGGTACAAATCCTCCCTCCCCAGCCACTAAATGTGTGATCTTGGGCAATTCACCTACCCTTGCTAAGTCTCAGTTTCTTCCTCTGGGAAATGCGATTGATAGAATCTGCCCCATGGTTGTAGAGAGCAAATTCGATCATGCGTGCTGATTGCCCGCTTAACAACTGTTATTATGGGGATGATGATGATAAAGGATCTTCACGGGACGTGGCTGACGATGGGATCGTATTGAGTAGGTTCTGGCCCACGGTCAGAAGATGCAGGTGTGTGTCCCAGCTCTGACCCACAGGAGCTGTGTGACTACAGTGCGGCCATCTGTCCACTCAGAGACTCTCTCTTTATTCTTCCGTAAATATGGGGAGCCCTTTCCACCATGGGATCACTGAATGGATTCAGTAGAGCAGCGTGTGTGCATTCTGTAAACAGGCCAGTCCTGGGCAAACGTGAGCGGCTCCCATTGCTGCGTTAATTAATTGGAACAAGAGTGCCAGGCAGAAACCAATTACAAAGTCCCCGCAGGGGCCTCTGCAGGGTGAGGAGGAGGAGGGTGAGAAAGGGTGGGCGGTGGCTCCTTACCCACTCCCCCACCCCCACCCCATTTCTGCCCGCTGCGCAGCTGGTCCCACACTCCAAGCCCACAAAAGAGATGCTCATTCTAAACAGCTTCTTTTCATGTGGAAGCCACTGGATTTGCATCTGTCCTCCCTGGCGAGGCCTGCTCCACACCAGCTGCTCCAGGCTTCCCAGGGCCTGGGCCGGAGCCTGCAGGTCCACAGGAAAACGAAGGGAAACAGGGCGGTGCTGATCAGGAGAGGGGAAGGAAAGGGGGACGGGCACAGAGGGAATGTGCGCGTCCTCTCAGCTGCTGGACACTAGACAAATTCTGTGGCCAGGCGTATCCAAATCAGAGTCTGGGCTGCCCCCGTGCCAGGAGCCAAGACTCCGGCACTGCCGCCGCCGCCAGCTGAGGCCATGTCTGCTCCAGGCTCGCAGACCTGGTAGAGAAGTGGAAAAACTCACTCCATCGCTGGCCTGCCAGGGTCTGTTGCTGCCAGGCCATCAGCCCAGACAGTGTCCACACTCCCAAACCGGCCGCATTCAAGTCTGCTCTGACTCCACAGCAGGGGTCACTCAGGGGCCCTGGAAGCTGCACACTCCTTCTCAGATGCTTCCAAAAGATGCTATAGATAGGAAGGTGGCAAGGCCCCGGGGCAAAGGTACACGTCGCTTCAGGGCACACTCAGGAATAAAGCAACCGGCCAGAGCTTTTCTGGAGAGCATTTCATTGAGCAGAGAGAGAGTTAATAAGGAGGGAAAGAGCTTGTATTTACTGAGCACTTACAGTATGCAGGCAAGACAGACCTCTCCTGGCTCGTGCACACGGGACCTCAAGACTCCTAACTCAGCAACATCGGCACATCGGCTTCTGTATCTGCCTCCTTTAGGGTCCTGAAGGTGGGGACTGTGGCTTATGTGTTTTGTGTCCCTAATGCCTTTTTTTTTTTTTTTTTTTAATGCCTAGCACCAGGCCTGACCCAAGTAGGTGCTCGGTGGGTGCTGGCTGAATGAATGAATGTCAGCCACACACCTTGTTGTTACTGACATTAGTTGCCCTCTAGTCAATTGTGACTCATAGCAACCCCATGTGTGCACAGGAGAACCTTTCCATAGGGTTTTCAAGGCTGTGACCCTTCAGAAGCAGATTACCAGGCTTTACTTTCGAGGTACCTCTGGGTGGGTTCAGACCACCAACCTTTCAGCTAGTAGCTGGGCACTTAACCGTTTGTACCGCCCAGCTGCCTAGCCACACACCTTAAAAAAACTAGCCACACATCTTAAAAAAAAAAAAAACTAGGAGGCATAAAAGCTTGGGGGACAGAGGAGGCAGAGCCCCCCAGCGTCTGGGAGCTGGGTCTGTGGTGGGACCTCTCAGCCTTTTAACTGAGGCTCCATGAGATGCTGGCTCCCTCACCTCCTGTCCCAGTGAGAGCCAGACAGGAAAGAGGCACTAGAAGTGGGATGTCTGGGACTACAGGCATCTCCTGGGTAGGCTGGATTCTGGGTCAGGGAGTTGGAGGCGGAAGGGTCCTGAAATTTCATCTTCACCATCCTGACTCTGGGTGTATTAAGGACTCCCACAGATCTTGACTTCCAACACTCTCTCTGAGGGTAGAGGCTGCCCAGCAGAGGGAAACTCCGACACCAGCAGTACAGGCAGCGGTGATGCAGAACACCTGCTCCATGCAGCCTGCTGCAGTCCCCTCCACAGGTAGCCAGATGGAAAGAGCAATGACCCAGGTTCCGGTCCCTCCATGCCTCAAACTTACTGGGTGACTGGTCAAGTCATGGCTTCTGCTCCCTGAGCCTCAGGCCTCTCATTTGCCAAAGGAGAGGATTGGATGGTTTGATTATACAAACATTCTGTTCTCTTATGAGTCATTCTGGAGTCCCTGGGCAGCACAAACGGTTAAGTGCTCAGCTTCTAACCAAAAGATTGGACATTTGGACCCACCCAAAGGTGCCTCGGAAGAAAGGCCTGGTGATCTGCTTCCAGAAGGTCACAGCCCTATGAAAACTCTATGGACTCCAGTTGTACTCTGCACACATGGGGTTGCCAAGAGTCGGAATCAACTCAACAGCAACTGATTTGGTTTTCTGGTTATGAGTCACTCTGCTGGTGCCCTGGAGACACACGGTCTTCACCAAACGCAGGCCTGCTCTTACCTGGGCAGGGCAACAACATGCTCAGTCCAACTGCACGCAGCAGGGGCCAGGGCTCCCACCAGCGAGCCGAGCCCTGCCAGGGCTGGGGCAGAGAGAAAAGGCTGACCCGCACCAAGAGAGGCCAGGTGCGGCTGATCACGCTGCCCCCAGGCCTGCTTGGTGGGGATGGGGATGCTGGCATCCGGGGTCTTCTTTCCGCCCACATTTTTGCCCCCGGTCCTTCTAAAGCGCAGCAGGCATTCCTGCTGCTCAGGATGCTCTGTCCTGGGCCGCTGACCTCTGAGCTAGCCTGGAAAAGCACCCAGCTCACTAGCATCTAACTTAACGGGGCTCACTGGGAACAGGGGAGCCCGGTCACTACAAGCCACCACCCCTTACCTAGAAACCCCACCTCTGGTCACAGCTGGGAGTCATTCCGTAGGGCCTCTGAGCAGCAAACAAGAGGTTGCCAAGTCACAGCTCACAGGCGTTTCTCCTAAGAGAATGCTCCAAAGTCCATTAACTTGTACTTTACACACGGTTCTAACCCACTTTGATCTATTTCCCCAGTCGACAGCGGTTTAGAAACAGGTATTTAGAACTGGGGAAATGATAGTGTGGCACATGACTGAGGTGGAAGAGAGACAGAAAAATCAAGCAGGCACAAGAACTTGAAAGGTAAGATCCGGGGCTACTTGTTAGTGGGGAAAGCAGCCTTACTTCCTTAGCTCTGACTTGCCCTGTGGAAGGATGCGGGGTTAAGACTGGCAGGAGACTGGGCCTCGACTTCCCGTGGGTGTTCACGGTTTGGGAATCTGCACCTGGTCCTTTCCTCTGCTCTCTTTTTTTTTTTTCTTCCCCTTCTCGTTGCATAAAAGGATTAAGAAAGCTTATTAAAATAATACAATAAAATAGATTTTTAAAGAACATAACCAGGAAAAGCACCAGCAGGTCAGACGGTTGCAATCTAGGAGAAGCAATCATGGTAGTGGTGGTAGTGCTGTTCACGTGGTGGTGTTCTGGCAGTGGTGGCTATGATGGTGGCCATGGTGGTGGTGGTGGTGGTGGCCATGGTGGTGGTGGTGGTGGCTATGATGGTGGCCGTGGTGGTGGTGGTGGCTATGATGGTGGCCGTGGTGGTGGTGGTGGTGGCGGTGGTGGCCGTGGTGGTGGTGGTGGCTATTATGGTGGCTGTGGTGGTGGTAGCTATGATGGTGGCCGCGGTGGTGGCTATGGTGGTGGTCATGGTGGTGGTGGTGGTGGCTATGATGGTGGCCGTGGTGGTGGTGGTGGCTATGATGGCGGCCGTGGTGGTGGCTATGGTGATGGCCATGGTGGTGGTGGTGGTTATGATGGTGGCCGTGGTGGTGGCTATGATGGTGGCTGTGGCGGTGGTGGTGGCTATGATGGTGGCTGTGGTGGTGGTGGTGGTGGCTATGATGGTGGCCGTGGTGGTGGTGGCCGTGGTGGTGGTGGCTGTGGTGGTGGTGGCCGAGGTGGTGGTGGCCGAGGTGGTGGTGGTGGCCGTGGTGGTGGTCATTTGGTGATGTTCATGTGGTGGTGATGGTGGTGGTGGCCATAGTGCTCATGGTGGTGGAGAAGTTGCTGTCATTTACGTGCACTTTCTCCTTCATGCCTTGCAGCAATGTCCAGGGTAAACGTGAACATCTCCATTTTATGGACTGAGGAAGTACGTTGCCCAAAGGCATTAGGCAAAAAGTAGCAAAGCAGGGACTCCTACCCAGGCCAAAATGATGCCACAAGCCATGCTTTTATCTGCTTTGCCAGACGCCATCCAACACAGGATGGCTGCTAGTCACAGGGCTTCACACACGCTACTCCCTCTTCCAGTAATGCCCTCCCTCATCATATCCTTCTGGTCGTTCAAGGCCTGCCTGGAGCCTCACCTCCTCCATGGAGCCCTTCCTGACTACTACAGCCCCTACTGGACCCTCTCCCCCAGGTCCCACTCATGCACTTTCTGCCTTGCTGCTCTGTACTATGCCATCGGTTCCAGGAGGACACTGTCTCTCCAACCATATGGGCCTCTCCCAAAACCCACAGGGCATGGGTCTACAGGGCAGGAAACTGGGGCCTAGTCTGTGACCCTTCGCCCACAGGAAGAGCAGCAAGGACTGAGGCCCTGGACATGTCCCATAACCTCACCTTCTACCCCACCTCCCTCCCCTGCCTACCACCCCCAGTTTATAGGCAGTGATTCCTACCTCCCAGACACCCTTTAAGGTTCTTCTTCGTGTCTGTACTGCAAACAGACCCCCAAGAACAAAGAGGCCCCCAATCTCAGTCAGAACTGACTTCCTTTCCAGAGCTGAAGCTGTCCCAAGGTTCAGCAGAATGGACCCTAGAGATCCTCAGAACCAAGTACTGTATTTTACAGGTAGGACAACAGAGGCCAGAGATGGAAGTAACTGGCCCAAGGTCACACAGCATGTGTTAGTGGCCCAGCTAGGGCTAGAGGTCAGGCCTTCAGACTCCTAGAGCACTGTGTCTCCTCTAGGACTTGTAGAGGGGCCCCTTCCAGCAGGCTTGTCAGCAGCAGCACTGCCCCCGCCCCAGCCCCTCTCCTCCCACATGCATCCCTCCTGCTCCCCACCCCACCCCCAGAACACCTAGTCCAGTCTGCAAAGGGCCGGCAAGGTGAGAGAGGATAGGGTTAAGGGTGGGGACTTTACTTAATCCTCTGAGCTGGCTTAAGCTGCAGCCACACTGGTTTCAGCAGGAGGAGGGAGACACAGAGGGGTTCGGGCTGGGGAGCAGGGGTGCGGGTTGCTAGTGAATAATACACTGAGTACCAAGGGGCCAGGTCTGCCAATGGGCTTAACACTCTCCACAGACGAGTACGCCCCTTCATGGACTTCCCCTGCACCCCAAAACCCAGGCTTCCAAGCAGTGCCCCTCCACTGTGGGAGTACCCTGGTTCCCAGGGTGCTCTCCAGTGCGGATCAATGGAAAGATTATGGGTCATAGATGGAGACAGGGCTGAGGGCAACTCTCAGCTCTGCCACTTACTTGTGTGCCCTGAGTCACTTCACCCCTCAGTCTCAGGTTCCTCGTCTGTTAAAGGGGGCTCAACACACCTTCCTTGCAGGCCTCCTGGGAAGGAAGTCCGCTTGAGTTGGTGGAGACAGAGACACGGGGGAGGCGCCAGTCAGTCCTCAGCACTATTATTACAGATCTCACAGCCTTCGTTGCTGCCTCCAGACCCAGCCATTGCTCTTCTGCCCTGGCCTGCCTATGTTTCCCACGTAAATAACCTTAATGATACAACCCCTCCCAGAGGAACAGCATTTGTATAATTTCAAAGCATTAGGCATTCTACCTCCTGTGGGTCATGGCAGCCCTGTCAGTAGCCCCAAGTTCACCTTCCCACAGGATTCCAAGTCCCAGAACCAGGGCTGATGACAAAGTTTTGAATTGAGCCCAATAACCCTGAAGGAAGCACACACGTGCTTCCCTATGGCAGATCTCCTGGAGGTACTGTAGCCTCTGGCTTATCAGAAGGGCCTCGAACCACCCCTGCCATCCCTCTACCCCTGACCACCCATCTGACCACACCACTCTGACTGCAAGCCCTTCTTGCTTTGGCTTCCAGCTCCCCAATTTTGAGGGCCAGCTGGGCAGCTGGAAAGGGTGGAGTCACCAAGCCCAAGGCCAAGCCCTAAGGAGCCAAAGCCGGGCTGGAGGGGCCTAACTCCAGCAGAGCCCTTTGAAAAGAATGAATTCAACCCTTGATCTTATTGGTTCTTCCACTGCCTGTCCCGCTCCCAAGACCCATGTTATCGTTTTCATGTTACACCAGAGAAAAGCCACAGGCCAAGGTCACTCAGAGGGTTTGGGTTTGAGCTGGGGAGTGGAGCTCAGGTCTTCCCCTTCCCCTAACTGCAGGGTCTTTCTACTTCCCTTAGGTTCTGCTCTCCTCTTAACTCTTTATGCCCTACAACATGAAAACTTCCAAAGTCTCTGCAATAAATCTGGGGCGCTTTGGCAAGACCCAAGAACCCTCCTCCAAAATGGGGGCTACCAGGATGCCCACCTCCCCCTTCTCTTTCTCAGTCCCTCCTCACATCGCCAAACCGGCCCACGGAGCCTTTCCGGTTCCTAGGTAGTGACTCTCAGGACTGGGCAGAGCCTTCTCCAGAGTGGCTCTAGAGTGGGGCCAGCACTCCAGGGACAGGCGGCAGAGGCTGGCAGGTGGGGTGGGGTGGGGTTCCCTCTGGTCAAGCCTCTTCACTGGGGCAAGCCCATTCCCAAATCCACTACCTAGCGCCAGTCCCTGTCAGTAACCAACCCTGCTTCGAACTCCAAAGGGAGACACCACGGGGATGCCCAGCACAGCTCTCCAGGGGTTAAAAATGCAGCATCCTAAACAAGGGTTAAAAATGCAGTCCGGGGTTGGGCTGGGTGCGGAGGGACGTTACCCGAACCTCCTCCACGGCCAAAGCCGCATCCTCCCCTTCCCCCTCCCATCCGCAGTCCTTCGGGGACCGGAGTGACTCCAGCGACTGGGGGAGCAGGAGAGGCGCACGCCGCACCTTCCCGGCACCCGTGCCACCTCCCCACGCCCACACCCCCGCGCCCCCAGCCGCCCAGGCCGGGGGCTGCAGGCGCCGGCGGGTCCCGGGCGAGGCGGGCGAGTGGCGCTTACCTTTGTGACAGTCATGCAGAAACTCCAGGGCGCTGCGGGGGCGGCGTGCGGGGGTGGCGGTCTGGGTCCGCAGGGGCCCAGGCGGAGGGCGCGCAGGGGGTCCGGCGCGGCTTGGCGCGCTCGCGGCCGGGGCAGCAGTGGGCGCGCTCCCCGCGCCCCGCGGGCGGTCGACCGAGCCTGGGCGCCGCGCTCCGGGCGGGCAGCGCGCAGGGACCGCTCGTTGGCGCTCGCCCGCCGCTCGTCGCTGATGTCAGCCCAGAATGTGCATTTATAATAGATGAGCCTCCTTCGCCGCAGGAAGGCGAGGCAGGAAGAAAGGGAGAGAGAGAGGGCCCGGGCTTGGGGGGCGGGGGGAGGAAGAGGGGCCGGGAGTTCGCTACAAAGGAGGAGGCGGAGGGAGGAGGAGGAGGAGGAAGAAGCGCACGCCCGCCCGCTGCCCGGCCCCGCGCCTCCCAGCTCGCTCTCGGGCCGCCGGGCACGGCCACTGGTCTCCCCGGCCAGGCGCCCAGGCCCGCGGCCTTAACCCCTTCGGGCCAGCGGGCACCACGCGGCTGGGCGAGGCAGGGTCCTGGCACCTGCCGGCTGGGTTGTGGGCGGCGACCTCGGCTCTCGTTGCCCCGTTGGCCCGGGGACGCTGGTGAAGTCACACGCTAGACGGCCAAGGCGCCCGGCGGGCCGGGAAGACGGCCGGGCTCGCCCCCTGGAGGTTCGCAAAGTCGGCCGGTGGGCCTGGGGCGCTGCGCCGCAGGCCGGGAGGGGCGTGGCGGCCACAAGCCGGGGAGCTCTGCGGGCACCCTCACCTGGCGCAGACCCTCAGGCAGAGGGTCGCGAGACGGGCTTGTGTAAGCCGCAGTCAGCTCTTCTAGAGGCGGCATCCTAGCCAATTTTACAGAGAAGGAAACTGAGCCCAGGGTGGGAAGTGACTTAAACAAGGGCACATAGCCCTTACTGGCCCAGCCGTGTCTCCTGGGGCCCTCACTCTCCACCGAACCCCTTGTTATTAAAGGCGGCATTCTAGAGACCAGACGGGCCCTGCCTCGGGCGCGTGTACGCTACCCTTGGGTGCAGCGCTTCCCTGGGCGGGGCGGGGGGGGGGAGGGATGCAGGGGCATCCTGTGTAGTGAACTAATCCTGACCTCGGGTCACACCATAACCCGGAGCTGCAGCATGGATCTGAGGGACAGTCACCTACAGGTGACGCCACAGTCTTGAGAAGGGAGCCCCTTCCTGAGATCCTAGGCAGAACCGGTTTGGGCAGATACTGAACTGTTGAGGCTAAGGAGGGGAGGGGTCTTACATGCATCAGAAAAAAAGAACCTCCCCCCAAAACCCGGAAGTGCTTGCTTCCTGCTCCAAGGCGATTATCCAGCGCAGTTAAGGAAGGCAGTGAGCGCGTCCTACAGGGGCATCTGCTCTGTGGAAGGTGCTGGAGGAACAGAGAGAGATTGAATGCCTACTTCCAAGGAGCTCACTGCATAGACTCGATCAATAATAGTAAGAGTAGCCAGCGTCTGTAGAGCTATCTGGGTCACCACTCTATTTTTATTTACATTTTTTCATACAATCCTAAATGCAGTGTTGCTGTGCCTTCCATCCATCAATTCCAACTCATAGCCACCCCATGTGACAGAGCAGAGCTGCCCCACAGGGTTTTCTTGGCTGTAATCCTTATGGAAGAAGATCATCGGGTCTTTTTCCCTGGAGCGACTGGGTGGGTTCTAATCGCCAACCTTTCAGTTAGCAGCTGAGCTCTTAACCGTTGTGCCACCAAACCAAACCTGTTGGTGTCCAGTTGATTCCAACTCATACTGACCCTATAGGACAGAGTAGAACTGTCCCATAGGGTTTCCAAGGAGCAGCGGGTGGATTCGAACTGCCGACCTTTCAGTTAGCAGCCAAGCTCTTAACCACTGCACCACCAGGGCCCCTTTCAACCTGTAGCAAAAGAAATTGAAATTAGACCCATGAAAGCATTTCCCATCAGCAAATTGTCCACCATCGGAAATGGTTCAGTTCCCTGTCTGGATTGTCTTGGGTAGGTCAGCCTCAAGACAGGGGGATGAGTCCCAAGACCTTCCCAGGGCCCCTCCAGCCCCAGGGCTCCATTGGAAGCTGCTATGGGGCAACTCAGGAACACCAGTCACCCTGCACTTGCACTGTGGCTTGGCCACCTCTTGTGGATATTTAGAATCCCAGATTATCCTCCTCAGCTACCCAGCACGCCTCTTGGCCACTTTCCCTGCCATCCGCCAGCATCGTGGGCTCCCGGAATGAGACAAATACTCAATATCAGCTTGAGCCAAATGTAATTAGAACATCAATCTGCTGCCCTCAACCCATGTGATGTGCTCCAAAGGCAGAAAGAGGAAGTTTCTGGTCCCCTGCATGCTGCCAACTCACCCCTTCTGTCACATCTTCCCCCCGACTTGTGGTCTGGAAGGACTTTGTATCCTCTAGTGGCCAGCCAGGGGCTCGATCCATAGTTATTGCTGTTAGCTGCCATTGAGTTGATTCTGACTCATGGCGACCCCATGTGTGCAGAATAGAACTGCTCCATAGATTTTTCAGAGCTGTGACCTTTGGGGTAGATGTAAGGGCCTGTCTTCCAAGGCACCTCTAGGTGTGTTTGAACCTCCTACCTTTCAGCTAATAGTTGAGCACTTAATGGTTTGCGCCACCCAGGGACTCCTACACCCATAAAAAGTAGATACTCAGAATTGGGTGTGTCTAGTATAAATTTCCCACATCACAACACTCCCACCCTGGGTCCCCAGCAACATACCCCACCTTACTTTGGTTCACCTGGAAGGACTTGGATGCAGGTAGGTTAATTGGAAGGTGACCCCAGGAAGCAGGAGTGGAAAAACGGAGTGGGTGTGGGTAGGGAGATTGGGAAGGAGGAAAAGCCAATATAAAAGTATATTCTCAAGGTCATTGCTGGCAGCAATGGGTACTCAATTCCACAGAGACCTCTGGAAAGTTGCAGAATTGCCTGCCAGGAGCCAGCCAGCCAGGCATTTCTCCACTGGCTCCTCTTCCCTGGCCTTTGAGGGCTGCCTCTGAGGGCATTCCTTCCCTGTACTTCAGGACTGTGCTCTGGGGTGGGCAGAGCAGGCCCCTCAGCTTCAGAGAAAGAGCTGGGGCAAAATTTGGAAAGCCTGCCCAGCTCCTCCTTGAGGTGGGACACTGTCAGCCCAAGTCTGAGCTCTCTCAGACCATCCAGCAAACCTGCAGGTGGAATCAGGTGGGCTGAGGGGACGTGATTCAAGGTGTGGAATAAATGAGTTTGCAGGATTAGCTCTTGTCTCTCCTAGACACAGAGCCCTGGTGCAGTGGTTAAGAGCTATGGCTGCTACCCAAAAGGTTGGCAGTTCAAATCCACCAACCACTCCTTGGAAAAAAACCCTATGGGTGCAGTTCTACTCTGTCATATAGGGTCACAATGAGTTAGAATCGACTCGACGGCAACCGATTTGGGTTTTGTTTTTTTCTCCTAGAAGCTTCCATGCCTCAGTGCTTTAGGCTCTGCCCTTTGCTAGCCTGGAATGCCTTTACCCTTCTCTGTCCCTATGGCAGACGCCTGTTCATCTCTCAAAGCCCAGCTCAAATGTCATCTCTAGGTAGGTCTCCTGACACTACCTTCACAGCGGCCTGATTCATACTCGATTATAATTATCGCAATGAAATATATTTGCTCCTGTCTCTTTATAGGCTGTGATTGTGTGTTCTCTCTCTCTCTCTCTTTTTTTTAAATAACAAGGAATAGCTGGTGCGTAGAAGATGCTGGATAACTGCCCAACCAATCCAATAAGGCCACCATGGGCACCTTTAAGCTTCTGCCCTAATAACCTCCTGGCTCAAAACCCAGCTGCCTGCCTCAGGGACCAGGGCCTCTGGACATCAGGCTTTGCCTGTGCTCATTCGTCTAGCATTTACCCAGGCCTTGTGGCACTGTGTCACTATAAAAAATAATAATAATAATTTTTAAATTAATTTTTATAGTGGCACAGTGATTAAGAACTTGTCAGCTAACCAAAAAGTCAACAGTTCGAATCCACCAGCCACTCCTCCGAAACCCTATGGGGCAGTTCTACTCTGTCCTATGGGGTCACTATGAGTCTAAATTGACTTGATGGCAATGGTTTTTTTTGGTATACTGGGTGCCAGCTAAACAGAGTGAGGAAGGCTTGGTCCTTGTCCACAAGAAGTTTGCAGTCTCCTAGGAAAGATCCACAGAGAAAAGCAGACATCCTAGACCACAGGTGGGTGCTGCATTGTAGCCTGGGCATGAAGGGAGATGCCAAAGCCATGACACCCCACAGGAGGGAGGTGTTCTTCTGGTCCTCATGGCCTGCCTCATTCGTGCCACCCAGAACACACCCCCACATTCCTGCCACCCTCAGGTACTCCGTCTTCCAGCTCTGCAGATCATACTGTCCCCGTGCCTCGAAAATCCTCCCCTCCCCGCCGTCTCTGCTGACTGCGCTAGCTCAGCATTTCCTCTTGCTTAGGCCACTGACTGCTCCTGCCTCCCACCTTGTGCTGTCCAGTCCGTTCTCTACCCAGCCGCTGATGCAGCCCTGCTCAAACACACACAGATCTGCCTGCTTGAGACCCCTCAGGGGCTCGTCACCATCCTCGAGGTCCTGACAGACCCGCCCCCACCTGCATCTCCAGGCTCCCCATCTCACTACACCGTTGCCCTTCTCTCCCCCTCATTACCTGGCTGACTCTTCCTCATTCTTTCCTCATGTGTCCCCTCCTGCAGGAAGCCTTGCCAGATTATGCCCAACCTCTGTGCTCCTTCCTGTAGCTCCCTGAGCCTGCCTCTCTCTGCACTTGTGCCTGGTTCATCACTTCCTGTGTGTGTGTTTGACACTCTGCTAGGGGGAGAGCTGTGGGGACAAGGACCACAGGGACCTGCTCTTTCTCTGGAAGATTCCATCATGTAGCAAGTACCTTGCTCAGACCAGATGCTCAGAATAACATCAGCTTTAAGTCTCCCCGCTTCCTTCTTTCCTGGTCCTCATTTCTCCCTTTCTTTTTTTTTTTTTTTTTGTCTTCCCACCTCTCTTCCCAACGGCGTGTCTCTGCTCCAGGTTCTCCACGCCTGTCTTCCTGGTGCTCCCACCTTTCTAGGCTTCATATCTCCTTGCTGTGTCTCCCTACACCCCTTCACCCACAGATCTGCCCAATGCCTACCTTTCCATCCTGTCCCCTCGCCCCGCCTTCACTGGGCTCTCCTGCCTGGGTGTGGGGCTCCCCTCTCGCCTCCTCCCTGACCTTCAAGTTCCCCTCCAGCTCTGCGCCCACCACCATTTCTTTCTTTTTTTTTCTTGTTTACTTTAGGTGAAGGTTTACAGAACAAACTAGTTTCTCAGTAAATAGTACACAGACTGTTATATGACATTGGTTAACAACCCCACGACATGTCAACACTCTCCCTTCTTGACCTTGGGTTCCCTATTACCAGCTTTCCTGTCCCCTCCTGCCTTCTAGTCCTTGCCACTGGGTTGGTGTGCCCCTTCAGTCTCATTTTGTTTTATGGGCCAGTCTGGCCTTTGGCTGAAGGGCGAACCTCAGGAGTGACTTCATCACTGAGCTGAAAGGGTGTCCGGGGGCCATACTCTCAGGGTTTCTCCAGTCTCTGTCAGGCCATTAAGTCTGGTCTTTCTTTGTGAGTTAGAATTTTGTTCTATATTTTTCTCCGGCTGTGTCCAGGACCCTCTGTTGTGATCCCTGTCAGAGCAGTCGATGATGGTAGCCGGGCACCATCTGGTTGTGCTGGACTCAGTCTGGTGGAGGCCGTGGTAGTTGTGGTCCATTAGTCCTTTGGACTAATCTTTCCCTTGTGTCTTTAGTTTTCTTCATTCTTCCTTGCTCCCGAAGGTGTGAGACCAGTGGAGTATCCTAATTAGCCACTTGCATCTGCCCCCCACCATCTCTGCTTATTTTTGTCCTGCCCTGCTGGCTTCTCTGTGTGTTTCTATCTTTACTCCCTGCCTCTGTGACTGTGACTCTATCTGTCTCTTTTCTCTGTCTGTCTTTTCTGACTCACTCTCTCGGCATCCCTGTCTCCCTTTCTCCATTGCTCCTATACAATACAGATAATGTTGTCTTCAGCAGGGTGGGTGCTGGGGCAGGTGGTGGCCCTGCACTGGGGGTGACATCTTTCACCCCATAGCTGAGAGGTGATGACTGATGGAGCACCTGGAAACTGGAACCTCTGAGGGCTGCACCCTTGCCTGGCAGCTGGGATGAGGGCTCCGGGGAGGCACTAACCTGGGCAGCGGGCTCTTTGTCCTTGGCCCACTCTGTGAGCTGTGTGGGCGTGTGCAAATGACTGTGTCTGGGACTGTGTGTATCCGTGTGTGTGCGTGTGCACACATGCGAGAGGTGTGCAGATGGGTGGGGCGGGGAGGAATGGTAGGACTGGGCTTAGTGAGGATACCCCAGGGGCCAGCCTCTCCCCAGAGGTCTACTCTCCCAGCTCCCACTAGGGCCAAGATGGCAAACAGGCACATGCAGCCACAGGGAGAGCAGATGGCTTGTCCTGTGAGTGCTCCCTCGTCAGAGCCCACACGTGCAGACCAGAAGCAGATGTGCTCCAGAAACGTCCTCCACTTTTATATAGTGTAGTGGTTAAGTGGCTCCTTGTTGGCACAAACAGTTAAACACTCGCCTACTAACTAAAAGGTTGGTGGTTCGAATCCACCTAGAGGTGCCTCAGGAGAAAGGCCTGGTGATATGTTTATGAGGGGTCACAGCTGTGAAATCCCTGTGGAGCACAGTTCCACTCTGCAACACGTGGGGTTGCCATGAGTCAGAATCAACTCCCTGGCAACTGGTGCTGTTAGTGGTTAAGAGAATACTCAGCTTCAAACCCCAGTTCCCCCACTTACTATCCGTCTGACCTAGGACAGGTTGCTTAAACTCCTTGTGCAAAACGGAAGTAATATGTGATATAAATGAGATACAGTGCATGGGGTGGTATACCTGCTCCATAAATGCCGTTACTACTGTTGCAAATCAGTGATGTGTGCCAGGCTGCTTTCTCATTGGATCACTCTCAGTTTCTGTTCAGTCCTCGGAATATTTTAGTCAGGGAAGAGTAAACAACTATCACCATTCCCATTTCTCAAGAAAAAGAAAGGTAGCTGAGGCTCAGAGAGACTACCTGGCTTGCCTGAGCTTGACAAAAGCTAACACATGCTGACTGGGAGCAGAGCCCAGGTCCGACTTCACCTTTGCTGCACTTTCCAGAACCTCAAGCATCTGTGCAGGACTCTCCTTCCTCTGAGGCAGCCCGCCCTTCCTGGGGCAGGGCCCCATTTCCCATCAAAACTTAGCTCTCCTGCAAATCCCAAACTCCTACCAGTGCTGTGGATCAGGGTCTCTCAAGGGTGACAGGGAGGGAGTCGGGAGTCCTGAGTTCTGGCTCAAGCTTTACCACATATAAGCATGTGGCTTAGCAAAGCCGCATAACCTAGACTCGTCCGTCGAGTGGAAATACAGGCGCTTAAGAGCTATCAACTGACAAATTTTAATGCTTGACCAATGCCTCACCAAAGGAAAAAAGCCTGCCATGTTGCCAGTCACCAACAGAGGGCACAAGCAGTCCCTTATATAGGACTCCTTGGGACTTGGAAACCAATTTTCAGCCTTTTAGAGACTTTTAAGGTCCTTGGGTGGCACAAAGGAACCCTGGTAGTACAGTGGTTAAGTGCCCAGCTGCTAACCGAAAGGTTGGTGGTTCAAGCCCACCAGCCAGGCCCCTGGAGAAAGATGTGACAGTCGCTTCCGTAAAGATTTACAGCCTTGGAAACCCTATGGGACAGTTCTACTCTGTCCTACAGGGTTGCCACTCAACAGCAGTGGGTTTGGTTTTGGTGGGTGGCACAAACTTTTGCAGTCAACTACTAACCTAAAGATTGGAGGTTTGAACCCACCCACTAGCACTGTGGAAGAAAGGCCTGGTGACCTGGTTCAAAAAGAATACAATCAAGAAAGCCCTATGGAGCAGTTTTATTCTGTAACACATGGGGTTGCCATGAGTCGGAATTGACTCAATGGCAATGGGTAGATCCTTTTGGAAGGAGAACTTTGGTAACATTTACATCAGTGGTTCTCAAAATGTGGTTGCCAAATCAGCCTCAGCTTCACCTAGGAGCTTGTTAGAAATGTAAATTCTCAGGCCCAGTACCAGGCCCATTGATTCAGGACCTCTGGTGGCGGGCCCAGGAGTCTGTTACTAAACAAGGCCTCTGGTGATTCTGATGCAGGCTCAAGTTTGAGAATAGTTGATTTACATCGTAAGGTGAGGTGAGCTCCCTGTTACATAGCAGATGAGAAGAGAAAGTGCCTTATAAACCATGCAAAGCAGATTTGAAGAATTGTTCTCACCTTCCATCTCCCAGGCAACGTAGTTGAATTTTAACCTGGGCTTCAATATCTTCAACAAGGAGAGGCTTTTCAAATCTTTCCACTGAAGGCTGGGGAGAACACAAACATAGCAGGGGGCGGGGATGGGGTTGCTGGGCGAGTACCTGAAACAGCTCCAGCAAAGGAAGTTATCATTGAAGTTTCATGCTTTGGCTTAAAATCATATGTAAACCTTGTGGCTTCAGGTACTGTAGTTTAGCCCCACTGGCCCCCCTGAGGAGCCCTGGGGGCACAGTGAATAAGCACTTGGCTGTTAACCAAAAGGTCAGCCGTTGGAACCCAGTAGCGCGGGAGAAAGGTGTGGCAGTCTGCTTCTGTAAAGAATTACAGCCTTGAAAATCCTGTGGGGCAGTTCTACTCTGTCCTATAGGATAGCTATGAGTCAACGGCAGCGGGTGATGGCCCCTCTGAGGCAGAACCTAAAAACACCCCCAGTGGTGGAAATGGGCAAATATCCTGATTGCCTCATGGGAGATGGTAGTTGCTATTGGAGTCTATTCTGACTCATGGCAACCCCACGTGTGCAGATTAGAACTGCACTCCATGGAGTTTCCAAGACTGTGACCCTTCAGAAGCACACTGAGATGGTCCTTAATTGGGAGAGCAAGGGTAGAGCCTCAGAGACTGGGAGGAAGATCTTGGAGATCCACTTTCGGCCCAGCAGCCCCTTCCCAGAAGCCCTGCTCAGCCAGACCGTTCCCTGGCAGCGCCCCCCCCACCCCCCAGCTCCTGCTCCCTCGGGGCCCTCTGCTGCCCTGCTCCAGCAGGAGTGCTCTCTGGCCTTCTCCTCCAGGCTTCCAGATCTGGCCAGTGCCTCAGGGCTCACAGAAAGCCCTCTCATTCCAGAAGCCCCCGGCCCCAGCCACATAGTTCTCCATGGAACTTCCAGCACTTAGTACCTACTCCACACTAAAGACCCCAGGCATCTGTCATTGCTGCATTTGGTCCCTTATCACTTGTAAGGAGCTCTGGTGGTACAATGGTTAAGAGCTCCACTGCTAACTAAAAGGTCGGCATTTTGAATCTACCAGCCGCTCCTTGGAAATCCTATGGGGCTTATAGGTTGCTGTGAGTCAGAATGACTGGACAGCAACGGATTTGGTTTGGAGTCATTTGTTAAGAGCAGGACCAGACGGTTGCCATGGAAACCCTGGTGGTGTAGTGGTTAAGAGCTATGGCTGCTAACCAAAAGGTCGGTAGTTTGAATCCACCAGGGGCTCCTTGGAAACCCTATGGGGCAGTTCTACTCTGGCCTACGGGGCCGCTATGAGTCGGAATCAACTTAACAGCAACGGGTTTGGTTTTTTTGGTAAATGGTTGCCCGGGTCTCTCCTGCTCCAAGGCATTCTGAACTCTAGTGCGCAGGGACAGGGCTGCCCTTACTGAGGGGCCTTGGGCAAGTTTTTTTGTTTGTTTGTTTTGGGGGAGGGAACCCTTGTCTACGTAACCAGTTTGATGTGAAAATGGAAAATGTAATACAGAATTCTTGGCTGATATGAGATATTATGATTTATCGATGAAAAAAAAGTTTTTTTTTTTTTTTGGGTCTAGAATAATGGGGAGAAAAAAAGAAGAGGAGCTTACAAATTCGTTTACTGTCCAATCAGTGACTTGGAGCTTCTCTGTCTGGCCCAGGAAACAACTCTTCCTGTTGAGGCCCAGGCACCATCTCCTTGTGTACTTTATTGTCAAATGTGTCACTTCTGGTGAATGTCTTGTCTCCCACCATGAGAAAAAGGGAACAACCCTGCTGCTACTCATGATGCCGTGGCTCTTAGGAAACTGGATTAAAATAGTGTAGATCTTCTTGCCTTTGTAGCTCGCTAATACTGTTTTTTTTTAATTTTTATTTTAGTGCTGGTTACATCATTACTCCTTATACGGCATCATCCATCAAGCTGCCCATGAACACTGGCTTCCAAAGACTCTCTCCAAGGGTGTTCACCTGCTGTTTTGATGATGACCACAAATTGCAAGTCTTATCGAGTATGCAGAAAAAGGAGAATGATCAGGTGTTTTCTGGTCATGATACATTTTAGAGTGTAAATGTAGAACAATATATCTTCCAACTGGGTCTTCTCTTGAACTCACGGAGCTGTCGGAGCTTGTGATAGGGTTGGTGATGCCCTGGGTGCTAACGGGGCAGGCGCAAAGGGTAAAAGATGCTGGCTGTCCTGTTGCTCCTGGTGCTGTGGACCAGAGGTGGCACCACAGTCGAAAACCAAATGGGCCAGAGCCAATCAATGCAGCCTCACAGGTGTGACTCAAGCCCAAGGGTCAGCGGTGGACTGATAGTAGTCCAGAGCCTGAACTTGTCCTGTATCTAACATGCAGTAACTCAAAGCCAGCAAGTTAGCACCTTTCTTGTGGCCTAATCTCTCATAATTGTGATCCCAGGAAAGGACTATTATACCAGCCAGGTAGCAAAAAAATGTGTTCACCAGACCTCCATCCTGGAACTGGGGCCCTAGAGGCATGAGTCCTGGAGCT
Organism: Elephas maximus indicus; assembly: GCF_024166365.1. Taxonomy (NCBI): domain Eukaryota; kingdom Metazoa; phylum Chordata; class Mammalia; order Proboscidea; family Elephantidae; genus Elephas; species Elephas maximus. The sequence goes on along the minus strand of NC_064831.1, from coordinate 58,706,694 downwards.
CCTGGGGTTATCTGGTCCACCTACCGCATGGAGTAGAAAGCCAGAGAGCGCTGCAAAGGAGAGAAACAGAGGCCAAGGCCATCTCAGGTCTAGTCCAAGCCCTGGAGCATCCCTCTCAGGAAGGCACTCTGAAGCGGAGTGTGCCCCTGGGGCACAGGGCATGGCTTGGAGGCTCTGCTCTCCTGGTCTAAGGGTGATACTGCTTTGAACTTCTTTCCATCCCTTTCTGCCTTGGGCTCCCTCCTGTGTGTCAACAATTACTCCTGAATTGGCTGGGCCAGGTCAGGGCTGGCTGGAGAGTCCCTTCCTGTAAAATATGCTGCTGGGCAGCTTCTCAAACTTTAACCAATCACTGAGTGATCTTGTTGACATGCAGATTCTAATTCAGGAGGTCTGGGGGCTAGCCTGGCACTCTGCATTTCTAACAAGCTCCCAGGTGATGCAGCTCCTGCTGGTCTGTGTGGTGAGTAGCAAAGCTCCCCCTCCAGAGCTTCTGTCTGACTTTACCTCTGAGGCAGGCAACTCCTACTTTTAAAGGGAACAGTTAAGCTGCTTCATGATCAAGACCCAAAATAACCCCTTTTTACATGCAGGTGCCTTATGTGCAGAGTCTCCCAACAACCCCATGAAGTTGCACTTATTTTTTAGGTGGGAACACCAAGGCTTGGAGAGGCTAAGTGACTTGCAGGCAGTCACAGAGCTAGCAAGTGGCAGAGCTGGGATTCAAACCCAAGTCCAACTCCAAGACCAGTTCTTCCCGCCACACCACACAGCCATCCCCAGAAGGCAAGAGAAACAGCCCACCCTGCAGGTTTGCACCCTGGATACCGGCAGGTGCTTGGTTCCAAGGTCACCTCTGCCAGGCACCTTGCCCAAGTGACCCACCAGAGTAGCCTTCCTTTGCAGGTGAGACCCCACCCAAGGCATGCTGGGAAATGCATGGCCCTCGCTAAAAAATGACTCCTCAGCCGAAGACCACCCATCAGCCTGCACTGTGAGGGTTATGCATGCAGGAAGAAAGTGAAGCAGGAGGGCAATCTGTCACTGCCCAGGCAGGGCCTTTACTTCTCTGCACCTCAGTCTTCTCATCCACACAATGGGGACAATACCGCCCAGGTCTCAGACTGCATTAAATGAGCGAACAGACATAAAAAAGTTCATAGTCAGAAAACTGGTTTATTGAGGTCAGAAACTGGTACCGTTATGTTCCTAAATCCCAGCCGAGCCGTAAGTCTGCGGTGGGAGTTCAGGGCAGTCACTTTGACTTTTTGGGTTCATACGTCCTTGGGTGCAAACCAAGACGTGAATACTTGCTCTTCACCACCCACCCTGCTCCCCGTGACAACCTCTGAGGGGGCAGATGGCAGTAATAGTGATGTTGTCATTCCTTGCTGTCGAGTCGGCTCAGACTCGTAGCAGCCTTACCTGTAACAGGTCCTGCAGCATCTTTATGGTCATCGATATGTTTTCGCCCATTGTTGCAGCTTTTGTGTCAGTCTATTTCTTTGGGGGGTTTCCCTTGTTTTTGTTGGCCCTCTATCAAACGTGATGTCCTTTTCTGGCGAGATGATGACAGCCACCACTTCCATCTAACACCGTGTTAAGCAGTCTCTACACACTGTCTCGTTTAATCCTTACAGCCATCCTGATTTTACAGGTGAGAAAACTGGGGTACAGGGTGGGGACAGGGGAGAGGAGCGATGATTCGCCCCGGGTCACACAGCTGGTCAGTGGGAAAGCAGGGCCGAGAAGACTCAATGGCTTGTGCTCAATCTCCGCTTTACTCCATGACTCCTCGGCTGACCCTGGAGGGCACCCCAGGGCCTCCTTGCCTTGTCATGGGGCACTGGCTTCATATGTACTGAAAGCTGGGGAGGCAGAGGCAGCAGCCACCATCGAAATAATACATGATAATCATAGCCATCACTTCTATGGGCCCTACAGTGAGTCAGGACTATTCCTAGCATGTGACATGCACCGTTTCATTTAATTCTTACAAGAACCCCACGAAGCAGGTACTATTATCATGCCCATTTTACAGAGGAGGAAACTGAAGCACAGAATTCAAAGAACAGAAAACTTTAGACCCAGGAAGGTTAGAAATGTTGCCTCCTTTCAGGCAACCTTAGGTCCTAGAGCTGCTACAAGGCCAGTCGGCCAGGTGTGAGTGAACAATTGATTGTGTGTGTGTGTGTGTGTCTGTGACACACATGCCCTGTGTGGTTGCTATACTTCCTTTTGGGACCCACCAAAGCAATAGCCAAGGGAAACCACTTTTGGGCCTCCAGGGCCCTATCTCCTATGCAGTTCACCCCAGGGGTGCCTGGCTACCTCTCATCCAAGATGGCACTTTGTCCCCAAATTCTAGGCCAGGGAAGAGAAGTCAGAAGCCTGGGGCCTCATTTGACTCGCCCCCAGGGAGAAGGTCTCTGTGCATCAGAAATGTGTCACAGATGGGGTAGAGGGGGGTGGAGGCAGTAGCCTAGGGAGGCCGTCTGTCCGGGGACTCAGTGTCAGGAAGCCAAGCCCATGTCCTGACTCCCAGCAGGCATGAGCAGAGGCTGGAGGGGAAGTGAGAGGCTGGCATCCCGGCAGGCACCTCCTCTTTGGTACCCACACGATCAGAGGCCCGATTCAGACAGGTTGTTTTGGGTGGTGATCAGGAATGTAGGGCTTTAGTACCAGACAGACCTGAGTCCAAATCCAGCCTTTGCTAAGCTGAATTACTTAGCTTCTCTGGGCCCCAGCTTTCTCCTCTGTCAAACGGGCCTAATGATGGGAGCCACCTCACAGGGCTGAGGCTGGCACTGCGTAAACACTCAAAATACATTAGCTGCTTTTCAGCTGTAAATAGGGTTGCTGACGGTGCCTACCTTGTTATCAGGATTGAATGAGTAAAACACAAAAGAAGCACTTAGAAGGGGCCCTGGCACAGAGAATGCTGACTATTTTTACTGCCATTAGCACCCTCTTCCTCTTCTGTCCCTTCTTCTCACCCAGGCAGGGCACCTAGGGTGCAGGGGAGGGGACTGATTGAATTCAGTACGCAAGTGCAAAGATGGCATTGCTCTTAGCTGCCTGCTAGGGGGTGGGGGTGGAGGAGAGATGGGATTTCATCAACAGTAATTAACACCAGAAAGCTCCCTTCTGCTCTTGCTCTCGTCCCCCTCTCTGCTGCCTTGGGGCCTGCAGCCACATGGCAGAGGAAGCTGTGAGGCCCCGGGGGGATGTGGGAAACTGTGGGACCATCAGGCTGAGGCTGGGGTGTCTTAGCAGAAGCCCAACCAGGTGTTCCTGGCTGGGCTGGAAGGCTCCAGAAAGGAGTGAGGCATGGTCTGGAGCAGCTGGGTGGGTCTGGTTCATCATGACCATTGACAAATTCTGGCCTGAGTCAATGGCCCGTCTAATGCATCTGACACCCGAAGCTGGCATCCTCCCCTTGCCTATACAACAGACTTACTTTCAGCCATAACCTGGCAATAAGACAAAGAATAAAAATGACCAGGAAAGGAATGCGGACAGTGACAATTTTGTTAAATTTGATACATATAATCATGCCAGTAAAAAATTAAAATACGAAAAAAGAAAGATGGTAATGGATTTGTACTTTTTAATTACATTAATCTGTTTTTGAAAACGAGAAAGTTTATACCTATATATTAGTCTGTCAAAGTAACAAATAATATGCATTACGGCTTCTAAACCCACCCCACCACTACAAATCTGTTAAATGATGATGTCAAAATCCATCTTCTGAAATTCGTGCTCAGTAGATAGTAAAGCCACACTCATCCATGTATCTTTGCTCATAGTTGATTCAAGAACGCCTTTTATTTACTTTAACTTTGAAAACTTTCTTTCACACGAAGCAGCGGATACAGAAATAGTTAGGGAAACGTAAACATAAGGAGGGGTTCGGGAGAGATTCTAAAAATTCCATTTCACAATAAATTCCAAAAATTGCAAAACTGTACCTATGTTTGTTTCTTCAGGATCCATTATAGTGGTTTTCAAAATGTTTCTACAGTTAAAAATTTCCAGGAAAATATCTTCACCAGAAAATTTGCTTATTTGGTAAAAACCTTCCAAAGTTGCCCTCCTGTAAAAATCAGAGAAGATGGCTGAGTGATGCACATTGACGTGAGTTGACCCAAGCTTAGAAGGAGTGATACAACTGAGTAACTCTGCAATCATTAATTATTTTGAATTTGCTGATATACAAACTGTGCCAGTAGTTATGAAATTGTTCTCTGAGCAAACTCATATAGCTGAGCTTAGTTGTATTGGGGCTCACCGTATAGGAGGAAACCCTGGTGGCGTAGTAGTTAAGAGCTATGGCTGCTAACCAAAAGGTCGGCAGTTCGAATCCAACAGGCGCTCCTTGGAAACCATATAGGGCAGCTCTACTGTGTCCTATAGGGTCACTATGAGTCGAAATTAACTCTACGGCAATGGGTTTCTTTTTATGTTTTTTGGTTTTGGTATAACTAGGAGTTCTCTGAATTAACTCATGTTGAATAGGATTTTTTTTTTAAGGGTAAGTAATAAAAATGTACAAATTTGTTGTACCCCACACATATACTCAACAATAAACACAGCAATTATTTAGAACTTAAAGCCAAAAAAAAAAACCAAACCCAGTGCCGTCGAGTCGACTCCAACTCGTAGCAACCCTATAGGACAGAGTAGAACTGCCCCATAGAGTTTCCAAGGAGCACCTGGCGGATTCAAACTGCCTACCCTTTGGTTAGCAGCTGTAGTACTTAACCACTACACCACCAGGGTTTCCTATTTAGAACTTAGACTATCTATATTCATAAGGGATATTGGTCTGTAATTTTCTTTTCTTGTGACGTCGTCTGGTTTTGGTATCAGGGTAATCCCGGCCTCATAGAATGAATTATATTTTTTGGAAAAGTTTGAGGATTGATGTTAATTCTTCTTTAATGGTTGGTAGAAGTCACCAGTGAAGCCATCTGGTCTGGGGCTTTTCTTTGCTGGGAGTTTTTTAATTACTGATTGAATTTCCTTACTCGTTATATGTCTGTTCAGATTTTCTATTTCTTCTTGAGTCGGTTTTGGTAGTTTGTGTGTTTTTAGGGTTTTGTTCATTTCATCTGGGTTATCTAATTCGTTGTGTTCAGTTGTTGGTAGTATTCTCTTGTAATCCCTTTTCTTTCTGTAAGGCTGTAGTAATGTTCCTTCTTCCACTCCTGATTTTAGTAATTTAAGTCTTTTTAGTTAACCTAGCTAAAGTCTTGTCAATTTTGTTGATCTTTGCAAAGAAACATTTTTGGCTTCATTGATTTTCTCTATTGTTTTTCTGTTCTCAATTTTGTTTATCACTGTTCTAATCTTTATATCATTCCCTGCCTTCTGTTTTGGGCTTAGTTTGCTCTTCTTTTTCTACTTCCTTAAGGTGTAAAGTTAGGTTACCAGTTTAAGATCTTCCTTCTTTTTAAACGTAGGTGTTTTCAGCTATAAATTTCCCTCTAAGCCCTGCTTTCACAGAATCCCATGTCTTGGTATGTTGTGTTTTCATTTTCATTTGTCTCAAAGTATCTTATAGCTTCCCTTGTAATTTCTTCTTTGACCCATTGGTTGTTTAAGAGTGTATTTTGAAATTTCTGCATATTTGTGATGTTCTGAGTTTTTCTTTTGTTATTGATTTTTAGTTTCATTGTGGTCAAAGAAGATATTTTGGATGATTTCAATCTTTTTGAAGTTTATTAAGACTTGTTTTGTGGCCTAACATATGACCTATGACCTAGAGACTATTCCATGTGCACTTGAGAAAAATGTGTATTTTGGATGGAATGCTCTGTATATGTCTCTTAGGTCTAGTTCATTTATAGTGTTGTTCCAGTCCTCTATTTCTGTATTGGTCTTTTGTCTAGTTGTTCTAGACAATAGAGTTCTGCAGTCTCCAACTATTATTGTAGAACTCTCTATTTCTCTCTTCATCTCTGTTAATTTTTCCTTCACATGTTTTGGGACTCTGTTGTTACGTGTGTACGCGTTTTCAATTATTATATCTTCTTGATGGATCAATCCTTTTATGAATATATCATGTCCTTCTTTTTCTCTTTTAATAATTATTGACTTAAAAGTCTATTCTATCTTACAGTCACCCCAGCTCTCTTTTGGTTACCATTTACATGGAATATCTCTTCCCATTCTTTCACATTCAACTTATTTGTGTCTTTGGATCTAAAAAGAGTATCTTGTAGACAGCATGTAGTTGGACTGTGGCTTTTTAAAATTCATCTGCCAATCTCTGCCTTTTAATTGGAGCATTTAATCCATTTACATTTAAAGTAATTACTGATAAGAAAGGACTCGCTTCTGCTATTTTGCTATTTATTGTCTACATGTCTTATACAGCTTTTTTCCTCAATCCCTCCATTACTACCTTCTTTTGTGTTCCATTAATTTTTTTGTAGTGTAACATTTTGATCCCTTTCTATTTACTTTTCTGTATATTTTTTAGATATTTTCTTAGTAGCTATCCTAGGTATATCAAATAACCTCTTAAACTTATAACAATTGATTTTCAATGAATACCACTTTATCTTCAATAAAAAACCTGTTGCCATTGAGTCAATTCTGACTCATAGCTACCCTATAGGACAGAGTAAAACTGCCCCATAGGATTTCCAAGGAGTGGCTGGTGGATTTGAACTGTCAACCTTTTGGTTAGCAGCCATAGCTCTTAACCACTGTACCACCAGGGCTCCTTATCTTTAATAGTATATAAAAATTCTGCTTCTGTACAGCTCTGTCTCTCCTCTTTTGTGTTGCTGTTGTCACTAATTACATCTTTATAAATTGTGTGCCCAGTAACATACATTTATAATTATTGTTTTATGCATTTGTCTTTTAAATCATATAGGAGAAAGAAGAGGAATTATGAACAAAAAGTACAATAATATTTGCTTTTGTGTTTTCCTTTTTGTGTAGTTACCTTTACCAGTTCTTAGGCTTAGCATATAAATACATATAGAGAGAGATTATACAAAGGAAATGGCTCATTCAGTTGTAGAGGTTGGAAAGTTCCAAGTTTGTGGGTCAGGCTGGAGACTTCTCCTGACTTACATAATTGCAGGTGCTGGCAGATCCAAGATTGGAAGGTCAGCTAGGAGGCCTCTGGCTCACAGGCTGTGGAGGCCAATGAATCCCAAGATTGGCAGGTAAGAGGGGAGGTAAACTGCTAGCTCAAGTCCCAACAAGTAGAGGTCAGATGAATAGGAGCGAGCTGCAGGATCCAGAGTGAGCAAAAGCCCATGAGCCTTGCCAGAAAGTCCACCTGTATTGGATGCAGGCCACACCCCCAAGGAAACTCCCCCTCAACTGATTGGCTACTCACAGGAGATTCCATCACGGAAGTGATCACATTATATCAGATTTCACGACGGAGGTGATTATATCACCATGTGACTGCCAAACTACATCATAACTGCCAAATCAATGAAAACCACGGCCCAGCCAAGCTGGCAAATGACCCTAACAATCACATCAGTGTTCCTTATTTATTTGTATGGCTTCAACCTACTGTCTAGTGGTCTTTCATTTGAAGTCCCTGGGCAGTGCAAATGGTTTGTGCTTGGCTACTAACCAGAAAGTTGGCAGTTCAAATCCACTCAGTGTTGCCACAGAGGAAAGACCTGGTGTTCTACTTCTGTAAGATTACAGCCATTGGAAACCCTATGGAGCAGTTCTACTCTGTAACATTGGAGTTGCCATGAGTTGGAATCAACTTGATGGCCCTGGCTTTAACGGGTCCTTTCATTTCTGCCTGAAGACTCCTCGTGTCTTTGCAGATCAGCTCTTTGTTGGGCCACTTCTTCAATGCTTAGCCAGACCACTTATAACTCTGCCTTAGCTTTCACTTCCTGCTCGTGCTGAGCCTAGAGATCAGCCAGAGGTGAAAGCTTAGGGTCTTATCAGGTTTTTTCTCAGTGTGTGTCCTGCCCTCGGCATGCATGTGGTTTTCTAAATTCCCCAGTATATGCAGATGCTTCTCAGTGCCCTGATTTCACAAAGAAATGCTCTCCTCAGCTTTTCCCTCAACTGTAATTATTTGCTCCAGGTGGCAGCTGGTTATTTGCCTTACAATGTTTTCAAGGATTGTCTTCTATGTAGCTGCTTTCCTGCCTTAAGAGAGTTCTGAGGTGAAACAAAGGGAAGTGCCTTGTATCAGTCCTTCATCTCAACTTTCAGATAGGTGAAAACAGAAACGATTCTTTGAGAATAAAGTCTGTCCTGCTCCCTCTGGGACCAGGGACCAGAGTCCCACACTGGGTACATGGGCTGCCATCTTCAGGATCACTATTGAGAGCTGGGGAGGGGAGTGGGGCAAGAGCAAGTAAAAAGAGCCTATGAATTTCCTACCATTTTTAGGTTGCTTTTTTCTCGAGTCAGTGTTCACTTGGTTGCTGTTAAACTTTGACTGTTTTCCAGATTTCTGAAAAAGTTGACTCTGACAGTTTTTGCTGGATTTTTCAGCATTCGTTTGAAGGAATGGACCCTTGGAGGAATGGGCCCTTGGTGGAGCTACCTACTCCACCATTTTTGTTGATGTCGCCAATTCCATTCTATGGAAAGGAAAACTGAGGCTTTGAGAGGCTAATTCATTTGGCCAAGTCCACACTGCTCCATGTGGAACTGAACATGCACCATGTCTTTGTGGACTCTTTCTGTCTCGGGTGTATCTCTCACAATCCAGCTACCGGGCCCTCAGGAGCCCAGAGTAATGATGATTAAATTGTTGAAAGTATCCCAGATTTCGCCCTTTTGTTAGGGGGTATAAGATGCCCCTTTAACTAAGTATCCAGTGCAGTCAATGGGACAGTGGGTGTGGGCTCCTTCAACTCCCTTTCACCTACCCTGTCAGCCATGTTTGCTGAGAAAGTCACTCATAAGGACTCTGCCTCTGGGCTTGGGGGTCCCCATCTCCAAGGAATACGGGCAGCTAAAGCCCCTTCCTAAGTGGTCTCCTGGGGGAAGAATCAGAAAAAGGCAGATTCTTGGCGGACTTCCAGTATAGGGCTGCCAGATTGAGTAAATAAATATACAGCATGACCAGTTAAATTTAAATTTCAGAAAGCAATGAATAATTTTTCAGTGTAAGTATATCTCATGCAATATTTGGGATGTATTTATGCTAAAAATTATTCATTGTTTATCAGAAATTTACATTTAACTGGGCATTCTGTTTCAGTGAGCTGCTCTACACTCTGAGAACTTCTGATTTCAGGGGGAAACCAGGACCTGCCCTGGAGAGGCACCCAGCTCATGGGGAGTACAATCCCTGTACAGGGAGATGACAGTCTGGGGAGGAAGCGGGGAGAAGGATGGCACAATCTTACCATGAGGGTGAGGGGGTTAGCCAGGCCTTTGTACCGGGGCCCCAGCTCCTTCCTGGGTCTCCTAAGGCCCCACCACCCCCACCCTGCAGTCCCCCTCATGCCCCGCACCCGAAACCCACCTTTGTGCAGTCCTGGGGATCAGCCAGCCAGCCAGCCTTCTCTAGACTGCCCTGGCAGATGGCAGGGCAAGGGAGTGGGCTGCTAGAGGAGAAAACCACTGGTGCCTTTCTCCTGGGTCCCTGAGCCCCAGTACCCAGTGGGTAGGAGCTGGCGAGTCCCAGCCAGCCTCCTTGGGAGTGGAGACGGCTCAGGGTCTGTGGAGGAAGAGGGCATTCATAGTAGCCCCCCCTACTTGTCCATAGTCATGTACATGTGCACACACTCACAATACACACTCACATTAATCCTCACAAGTACACCTTTAGTATACACGTGCTCACATGCAGATCCTCAGTCCCGCCAATACATACACACATACGCATTCATCCACATTCATACATGTGTGTGCACACTCACAATACCTACCCCTCACATTCATGCTCACAGGTACACCTTTACTATACACACATTTGCACACAGATATATAACCCCACCAACACACCAGTGGAGCCAGCACTGTCTCATACACTCGGAAACACAAACATGCTTACTCACACAGACACACAACTCTGCACACATTCCTATACTCATCTACCCTCTCAACCCTGCACACCATGATACACAGATCACACAGCAAACCTTGTACACTCTGCCGGCCCTCTCTCAGGCTTTGGTTGTGTATGTGCGTGTGTGCTTCTCTGCATTTTCTCCTGGTGTCTCTCTCTGGGTATCTGTCCACCCTCCACCCTCCAACCCCAGCCATCTGCCTCCTTCCCTCCCAGAAGGCTAAAGGAGGGTGGGCGAGCCTGGTCTCCATGGCAACCGGGGACCCTCTACTCAGCCCCACTGAGTGCCAGCTAGCTGGAAGAAGAAGGTGCTGAGAGGCAGAGATCTGAGCGGGGCTGGGCATGAGGGCAGTGGGGAGAGTGGGAAGGAAGGAATGGGGTGGCCATCTGGACCCGGGAGAGTAGAGCTGCTGGCACTGCCCAGTGATCCAAAATGGCAGATGGTCTTCATGGTGCCTGAGAGGAACTGGGTGGGGCAGCCCAGCGTGGCATCTGCAGAAGTGCCTCACTCTCACAGCCCAGTCCTTCTGTACTACCCTCAGGTATAAATGATCCTAGAGAAAATCCTCTCTGTGCTCCCTTCCCTGGAACCCAACCAGCCATGGAAGGTGCTAAGAGGGAAGGGAGACACAAACTCCTTCACAACCATGCGCTTTGGGACTCTTTGTGTGCCATCCCCTGGTAGGGAGGGGAGGGAAGCTGGCCCGTTTTGCATTCCCATTTCAGGGCTGAAGGGGGAGAAGACTCAGACTGTGTGATGGGAAACCCATAAGAGTGGATGGTGATTCAATAAGTCCCACAACAGGACAAGGAGGGCTGTGGCCTGGGTCCTCTGGGAGCTCCAGGTCATCCTGGCTCCTCCCTCACACTGTATGCACCAGCAAGAAGACCTGCTTATTCCTGGGACCCTGTCCTCAAGGTCCTGAAAGCTGGATCCCAGAGGGAGGGGTCCAAGGAGGGCAGCTAGACAGGGGCCCTGAGCAGCAAAGGGCAGAGTGGGGAGAGCAGTGATTGGGGAGAGGAGCCTGAAGGATGCACTGCTCGCTGCTGGGATCTCTCTTCAAGACAAAACTGGCCAATGAGCTCCAGTGTCCCATCTTTCCAGGCAGCCCCCAGCCAACCACGGGGCAGGACAAGGGAACAAGGGCCTGGCCATTTCGGCCCATGGCAGACTGTTCTAACGGGTAGGCTGGTTCCAGAGCTCCCTGTAGACTTGGCTGAGACTCTGTGGGATCTGCATCATGGTCTGAGGTTCTCCCCACCCAGTCCTGCTTCTTCCATCTTAACGTCTGCTTACTGGAAGACCCACACTGACACAGAAGCTAAGAGGCAGAATCGTGTGTGGGGCGGGGGGGGGAATACCTCGCCGAGGCCCAGAGTTCCGAAAGACGTGGGCAGCCTCGCCCTCTGGTGGACATGCTTTAGAACTACACCTCCCGAACCCAGGGGAAAGCATGGAGTGTTCACGTTGAATGGCACCTGAGGCTCAGAGGCTGTTGGGTTAAGAACCTCATAGATTACTGTACAAACGGGGAAACTGTGGCCTAAAGAGGGAAAGAACTACAGATCTAAAGAACCTTGGGGTCCTCTTATCATCACCAAGGTTGCTTTCTCTGCTCCTCATCTTCCCTTCAGCTCTTCTCCCAGACCTGACTTGGGAACTGCCGACTTGGCCCTCTTCACCTGACTTACCCATTTACAAGCATGTGTCTCACACCAGTCCCCCTTTCTCCTTTCCAACACTGGCCTTTGTCTTCATTCCCTCCTCACGGGTCTGTTTGGTCCGCCCCTGTCTCTGCAGCCAGGGTGACCCTTCTGAAACACAAATAAGACAATGCTTCTTTCTGGCCTAAAGCCCTGTCATGGCACCCAACCTTCAGATCCTCCCCACTGTGGCTCCACCTCCCTCTGACCTCATTCTCTGCCCTCTCCCAGTGCTGCAGAGCACTCAAGCCTGTTGCAGTCCTGCGTGCCCAGCCCCGCTGAAGCTGCTTCCTGTCCCCATGGCCTAGCTTGGAGCCTGCGTCACACCCTCCTTTTCTGTGGACTGACCTTTATGGATATGGTAGGTGTATTAGTTTCCTGTTACCACTGTAACAAATTACCATAAACCTAGTGGCTTAAAGCAACACACATTTATTCTCCTACAGTTCTGGAGGTCAGAAATCCAAAATCAGTCTCGCTGAGCTAAAGTCAAGATGTTGACAAGGCTGGTTCCTTCTAGGGGTCCTAGGAGAGAATCTGTTTTCCTGACTTTTCCAGCATTGCACCTGCAGCAGTTAAGAACTGGGCTCCTAACCAAAAGGTTGGCAGTTTAAATCCACCAGGCGCTACTTGGAAACCCTATGGGGCAGTTCTACTCTGTTCCTACATGGTCACTATGAATTGGAATTGACTCAATGGTAATAGGTTTCTTGTCTTTTTTTTTTTAGAGACTGCCTGCTTTCCTTGGCTCAGGGCCCCTTCCTTACAATAGCATCACTCTGACTTCTGTTTCTGTCCTCACATCTCTTTTCTGACCGTGACCCTCCTACCTTCCTGTTATGAAGACTCCTGGATAATGCAGGATAATCATCCCATTTCAAGGTCCTTAATTGAATCACACATGCAAAGCCTCTTTTACCATATAAGGTAACATCTTCACAGGTTTTTGGGATTAGGATGTGGACATCTTTCTTTGGGGAGGGGCACATCACTCAGTAGGTAAGGTAAACAAAACCAAACCCAGTGCCGTTGAGTCAATTCCGACTCATAGTGACCCTATAGGACAGAGTAGAACTGCACCCACAGAGTTTCCAAGGCTGTAATCTTTACAGAAGTACACAGCCGCATCTTCCTCCTCCAACATGGCTGGTGGGTTCAAACTGCCAACCTTTTGGTTAGCAGTCAAGTGCTTAACCACTGCATCACCAAGGCCCCTGAGTAGGCAAGGTGGAAAAAAAAAAAAAAAACCAAACCCACTGCCATCGAGTCGATTCTGACTTGTAGCGACCCTATAGGACAGAGTAGAACTGTCCCATAGAGTTTCCAAGGAGCGCCTGGCGGATTTGAACTGGCAACCTCTATGGTTAGCAGCTGTAGCACTTAACCAGTATGCCACCAGGGTTTCCATAGGCAAGGTGGGTAATATTAAATCCGTGCTTTCAGAGTATAAGAAGGTATGTAGTGAAGAACTTGGCCTTGCCCAATGAGAGGTCTGGTCTTTGCCCTCAGCTTCTGGGAGATAATCTCTAAGCTCATGGAATGTCACCCTCTCACCCCTAATAGGAGTGTCTTTGTTTGTCTGAGGGTTTGGCTTACACAGAATAGTCTAACAATGTGATTTAGGATGGGTGATGGCCACAATGGATCTTACAGTGGGGCTGGCCACACCCAGATAGTCTTAGGGTAGGAGCTAACCACACTAGGAAGACAATATGATTCAGGATGGGGGCTTTGGGTCACACAGTATCCGTCGACCTGGAGACTGAGATTAACCACCTGGGCAATCAATCAATCAGTCAGGCCTGTGTAACGGAGCCCCAATAAAAAATCTGGACACCGAGGCTCAGATGAGCTCCCCTGGTTGGCAACACTCCATGTGTACTGACATGCACCAATGCTGAGAAAGCAGCACTTCCTGACTCCATGGGGTGAGGACAACGGAAGCTCTGCCTTTGGCACCATCCTCAACTCTGCCTTATGTGCTTCCTCCCTTGGATGATTTTAGTCTGTACCCTTTGTCTGTAGTGAATTGTAGCCACTAGTATAAGTGCTTTGGGGGAGTACCGTGAGTACATTTCAAGCACACCTGAGTTATGGATTGAGATTCACCCTGCTCCACACGCAAAGCACTTGAGTTGTTTTAGAGTTAACATTTGGACATCCTTTTGACTTCAGCATCTCTGGCTGAGCCACATGGGTCCTGGCTTTATAAACCTTATAATTATGGATGTTTTGAGCAGGACAGTCCTTCTAGATGGGAAGGTAGACTCTCCTAAATATCAAAAACAGGAATAACTGATGGGGTGTGTGTGGAGGTGCAGCACTTAGTTTGGGTAAAGGGGACATGATTTCCAGCCCTGATCCCATCCAACTCTTCTTTGGAAGCCTGGGTGAACCCTGCCATCTTTGCTCCCTCCCACTGGCGAGAGCTCAGAGATGGGTGAGCCTTTCTCTTTTCCTAGAGGCTTCAGTTCTTGTCACTCATTTTTTCTTGCTGCTGTACATCCCTATTATTACTAGGTATTGTGGGAAGACGGAAAAAACGAGTGGGTTTCACTTCTCCTGGTTCTTTCTCCGTTCTCTGTCCCTGAACCTCCTCCCATCTCTCTGGATGTGTCCTCACTCCACACAGGCCTGAGCCAGGCACTGTGCTGAGGCACAAGGATCAGGAGTAAGGACTCTCCTGTCCTTCTTTGAACCCATCTCCCCTTTGCACCAACTGTTCACCCTTCTTGTTCTAACAGTTCCATAACCTCTTCCCTAAGCTCTCAGGTCACACAGAGGGAGGGGCCAGGAGGTGGGCTGTGACTCTTGAGGTTGACCTGACCCTTCTGGAACTCTGGTTCTCAGCGCAGATTGCATGCTGGAGCCTATCTCCAGGCACGCCTCCCACCCCACAACCTCTGCCATATGTAATTAAAAGCACATTGGAGCCATCTAAGATACAACTATTGGTCTCTACTCATCTGAAGGAAAAGAGAAAGAAGGAAACTAAAGATTCAAAGAAGAAACCACAGGACTAACAGGCTACATGAACCACAGCCTCATCTACCCTGGGGCCAGAATGAGATGGTGCCCGGCTACCACTACCGACCGCTCTGATCAGGGCCACAGTAGATGGACCCTGATAGAATGGGAGAAAAAGTGGAACAGAACCTCAAATTCTTGGGGAAAAAAACAGACTCACTGGACCAGTTGAGACTGGAGGGCTCCCTGAGACTATTGTTCTGAGATACTCTTTTAACCTTGAACAAAAACTTGCCTGAGGTCACCTTTTAGCTAAATAACAGATTGGCTCACAAAATAAAGAATATCACCCATGAGTACTGTGCTCCTTTAAAAAATCATCCATATGAGACCAAATGGTCAGTAATTACTTTATAACAAAGATAAGAATGTAAGGGGGCAGGGAAACCAGACTGAAAACAGTGAGATTATTTACAAATTGTGAAGACTGTATCCAGTGTCACTGAAAAACTTGCGTAGAAAATTGTTGAATGAGAACCTAAACTACTGTGTAAATCTCACCAGAAACATAATATTATTAAAACAAAAAGAAAGGGGGGGGAAAAAAAACAACTTTTACTCTGATTAAAATAATGGAGAATAAAAAGAAAATGTAATTAATGTTATTCCAATTTTTGTTCCTGGTTATGGAAAAAATCATTTTAAAGTTAATTAGAAGTTGACCATTCAAACAGAAAGGGCGTATCTTTAAGCAGCAAGTTTCAATCTTGTAACTTAAATTAAAATTAGAGTTGAGAAATGTTTTTCATTAAGTATATGATGTGTTTTAACTGGAAAAACAAAAAAAAGGTATTGGAAAGAGGAGGGGGCCACTTCCTAATCCCCCCCCCAACTTCCCAGAATTGGGAAACCATCAGGAAAGTGACTGAATTGACTATGAAGCAAAGTTATTCTCTTTTTTTTTTCTGTAACAATTTAATAGCACACAAATTTCATCAGGGTAGAAAATAAAAATCTCCTACCACCACAAGCCCTGGTGGAACAGTGGTTAAGAGCTTGGCTGTTAACCAAAAGGTCGGCAGTTCAAATCCACCAGCCTCTCCTTGGAAACCCTATGGGGCAGTTCTAGTCTGTCCTATAGGGTCACTATGAGTCAGAACCAACTGGATGGCACCTAACAACAACAACTGCAAGCAAGTAATTTGGGGCTGCACCCAACATTTTGCACACACAGACCCCCGCAGGGCAACTCAGAGTGAGGGGACAAGTCCCATGCTATGGGCTGCCCTTGACTGTGGAGCAGAGAGTCTGCTAGAGTGTCCCTGGTCTTTCCTCGGCATTGCCTAGCCCCCTGCCTGGCCGTTGGGTGAACACCAGTTGGGAGTTAACATGGTGAGTTCTGGTCTTGGCTTTGTCATAAATGGTTTGGGTTATCCTGAGTAGGGTATTCATTCTTTTGGTCCTCAGTTTCCTCATTTGCAAAAAGAGGGGCCTGGACTAGAACCCTTTTCAGCTCTGGGGAAGGGGAAGAGGTGAGGCAGGGAGTGAATGTTTGCTGAAAGCATACTTGATGCTGGGCAAGATGGTAGGCCCTTCCCTCCATCAGCACTGCCTCTTTCTGGTGCCCTGGGCAGTGGTTTTACTAACCCTCTTTACAGGGAAGGAAACTGAGTCTTAAGTCTCACAGTATGGAGGTCATACAACTGGGATTAAACCCCAGGTCTATCTGGCTGATTCTGAACTCTTTTGCTTCTCTGAGAGTCCCGACAAGCTAAGCAGAGGATCTATGGTGTGGGCAGCTTCCTGTTTGCAAAGGAGCCCTGGAGGCGCAGTGGTCAAAGCAATCGACTGCTAACCAAAAGGTCAGCAGTTCGAAGCCACCAGCAGGTCCTTGGGAGAAAGATGTGGCAGTCAGCTTCCGCAGAGATTTACAGCCTTGGAAATCCTATGCAGTTGCTATAGACTTGAGGGAAGCGGGTTTTCCTATTTGCAAAGCACCCTCAAGTACTCACAGCCAGGGAGGATGTAGGGACCCCTATGGCCCTTTTTCACAGAAGAGAGACTGAGGCTTAGAGGAAGGGGTGACTCCCCTAGCAGGGGGCACAGGAAGCAGGGAGCAGTGCCTCAAGCCGGACTTTCTGTGGGTGGAGGGGCTGTGGGAATGTCAGCCTAGGGGGAGGGAAGCTGTAACTCAGCTCTTAGAGCCTCCAAATCCCGCTCACCCACCTGGCAACAAAAGTGTCCTGCCAGCTAAATGGGCCAGCCATAGGTTGCTCCCCGCAGGCACTGTCACGGGGCCTTCCTGAGACACATCCTCAGGGCCTCGAGGGCTGGTCTGGGGAGAGGGCATACCCCAGGTTGGGCAGTATGGGAAAGAGGTCTTCCACCTTAGCCTACCTGCCCTGGAGCCAGGTAGGGCGTGAGAGCAACAAGATGGCTGGGATGGGGGGTGTGGTTGGTCCAGGAGCCAGGCCCAGAGGGAGCCCTTGGAGAAGGGGAGGGGGAAGGGGAAGGGGAAGGGGAGGGGGAGGGGGAGGGGAGGGGGAGGGGGAGGGGGAGGGGGAGGCAAACAGTCCAATAGGGCCAGGTCTGGCCGGCGCCAGCAGGGAAGAGCCAGCAGAGGGGACCAAGCAGCCCAGAGACCATGACTTGTTGCTCACTGAGCCCCACAGCCAGCAGGAAGTAGACAGGATCCTGCCTGGGAGTCAGGAAGTCTGGCTCACTTTCTCATTCAGACCTCTAATTAGCCCTATGACAAAACAGCATCTGCAGCATTTGAATTAGAAAGGACTGTAGAGAAAATCCAGAGCCCTAGTGGTGAAGTGGTTCAGTGATTAAGAGTCAGCTGCTAACCAAAAGGTCAGTGGTTCGAATTCACCAGCCACTCCTTGGAAATCATATGGGGCAGATCGACTCTGCTCCACAGGGTCGCTATGCATTGGAATCGACTAGATGGCAAGGGTTTTTTTGGTTTAGAGATCATCTAGCACCGTGGTTTTCGGCCCTGTACGGCACTGAAACCCCTCGGGGACTTTTCTTTAAAGAATGCTAATGCCCTGGCCATAACCCTAGAGAATATAGTTTAGTTGGCTTGGAGGCCGGGGCCCCACTATCTGTACTCTAAAGTGCAGCCAGGGTTAGGAGCCATCCCTGCACTCAATCCACTCATTTCCATGGGTCTGATAGTCCGGGGTTCAAATCCCAGTTCAGCCACTGACTGGCCATTGAGGGTGGGCTTGTCTGATCTTGGCCCCAAACACTGGGGGCATCTTTTGCCACCTGGAGTCAGACAATCTGGGGTTGAACTCTGGCTCTGCCCCTTCCTAGTTATGGAACTTCGAGCAATTTATCAGCTTTCTCAGCCTCTCTGACCTTCAGTTTCCTCGTCTGTGCAGTGAGAACAACACGTATTTCATAGAGTGAGTGAGAAGACTAAGCCAAATGATGCAGGTGAAGCATTTGGCTCCGTGCCTGGTACCTGAGAAGTGGAGCAAGGGAGTCACCAGTTACCCCGAAGATGAGGAGAGCAATGCTTAGAAAGTTCACCTCACTCCCTCAGGTCATTGGGTGACTTTGTGTCAAAGCCAGGAGTACCCAGGTGACTGATTTCTATTGGGATCATCACCTGGAAACTCACTTTTGCTCACTTTCTTGGTCCCCCTCCCCGACCTTGGCCTCAGGTAGGGGTGGGAAGGGGAATTAGACTCTCCAGGTATCAGCTGTTCTAAGAAAGCCTCCTGGTTTAGAAAGTGGATTTCCAAGTAGATTTTGTTTGTTTATTTGTTTATTAAATTTTTTTCTGCTTGTCAAAGTAATATCTGCTTATTGTAGAAAATGTGGACAGCTTAGAAAATTATAGAGTAGAAACAAAACAAAACCCCAAAGCACCAAATTTATAGCCAATCAAAGTTTCACCTAGACCTACTGCTTTTAAGTTTCATTCTTTGTAATTCGCGTTGCAGAGTTAAGTTTCTATCAAGACAATTTTGGATGATATGAGTATTTTGTATTATGAGTATTTTCCCACATTACTAATTTATTTTTTTTTGCAAACACCTTTTTGTTAAAGCCTTATAATATTTCTTCCTATGCAGAACCATAAACTCCATCACTACCACCTTGTTGTTGAATAGTTAGATAGCGTCCATTATTCTCCATTACAAACGCCCCACAATACACACCCTTGTAGATAAATATTTTGTTTCACATCTCTGATTATTTCCTTAGGATAAATTTGTGAAAGAGAAATTACTGGGGGAATTGGAATGAGCATTTTTAAGCTACATGTTCTCAAGGTGCTCTACGGACAGGTTTTGCATTCTGGGGTCCCACCAAACACTTGCCATCATTGGTGATGACATTTTGCAGTGTAACGGATTCGTGGATATTTTATAAAGGTGACTATCTTTTTTCATCTGTTTCCTAGCCGTTTGCTAATGGAGACTTCATAGCCCCTACCCTGAGACCAAGGCCCCTGGGCAGCACAGATGGTTGAGTAGTCGACTACTAGCCAAAATGTTGGAGGTTCGAACCCACCTAGAGGATCCTCAGAAGACAGACCTGGTGATCTGCTTCCAAAAGGTCACAGCTTTGAAAACCTATGGAGCACAGTTCTACTCTGTGCACATGGGGTTGCCATGAGTCGGAATCGACTTGATGGCAACTAACAGCAACACCACCTTGAAAGGTCACACAGAGGTATAGAGCAGACACTGGACATCAGCCCTTACTCATCGTGGAGGAACCCCCAGATGTGACCACAAATGTCAACATGTCAACAGCCCAGCTCCCCAAAGACCAGGACTGACTCGGCTTGTGTTTTTAAAGGGAATTTGGAATAAATGGGAATAAAAGAGTTGTATTACCAGGAATTGAGCCGAATGTCCTAGTTTTAGCAATGGCATAGAATCTTCTGGTAAGTTTCTCCGGGCTACGTTTCTCCGGGCTACCATCTATGAAAAGAAAAGTACCTGGGCTAGAGGGCTACCTGAGGAGGAGGTAAAGATCTGTTTAGAACGCAGAAGCCACAAGTTCTCTGGGTGAGATTACCTGGCTTCTAGGTTGGCTTCTCCTGGGTGGCGAGGCTGAGCTGGGATGAGGTCTCTGCTCAGTTTACGCTGACCTGCTGGAAGTCCTAAGGAAAGAACCCTTGTTGATCCAACACTTGCCTCAGGGTCTAGTCCTCTTGACCTCCTCCAGCTGCTCACACTGCTCCCCAGATATGGCTAATGGCACCACCCACTGGCAAAGCCCAAACCTCTGTATAACTTGACTCTTTGCCCTCCACATACTCAAAAGCAGCTATCAGGGCCTGGCCAGGCCACCTGCCTACCTCCTCCATACCTGTCCTGCCTCTCCAGCCTGACACTACCTTACTCATCTTCCCTCTGGATTAATGTTTAGCCTCCAACTCAGTCTCCTCGCATCCACTCTTGCCTTCTGCAATCCTGTCTCCATTAAGAAGCCAGAGTGACCTTTGTAGGATTCCAGTGTGATCCGTCCACCCTTGTTTATACCCCTCAATAAAAAAAAAAAAAATTTTTTTTTTTTTAAATAGATCCCCATTAATCTCAGGGAGACGTGCAGACTCCTTCCTAGGGCTTATAAGGCCCTGCGTGATCTGGCCCCTGCCTTCCTCTCCATCCTCGTCTCTGGCAGCTTTGCCACCCATCTCCACCAAAACCCTCACTGCACCCCTTACAGGACCCAAAGGTGCAGGGAGTTCTCTTGCTCTAGCCTTTCCCAAGCTGATTCCTCTGTTGCTTTGCCGAACTCACTCCTACTTGTTCTTCAAAACTCTGCTAGACATCATTTCCTCCAAGAAGCCTTCTCTCTTGTATTAGTTTCCTATCACTACTGTAACAAATTACCACAAACCTAGTGGATTGATGCAAATTAATATAGCTGGACTATATGAAGAACAACAGGGCATCAGGATTGGAGGAAGACTCATTAACAACCTGCGTTATGCAGATGACACAACCTTGCTTGCTGAAAGTGAAGAGGACTTGAAGCATTTGCTAATGAAGATCAAAGACCACAGCATTCAGTATGGATTACACCTCAACATAAAGAAAACAAAAATCCTCACAACTGGACCAATGAGCAACATCATGATAAACGGAGAAAAGATTGAAGTTGTCAAAGATTTCATTTTACTTGGATCCACAATCAACAGCCATGGAAGCAGCAGTCAAGAAATCAAAGGACGCACTGCATTGGGTAAATCTGCTGCAAAGGACCTCTTTAAAGTGTTGAAGAGCAAAGATGTCACCTTGAAGACTAAGGTGCTCCCGACCCAAGCCATGGTATTTTCAATTGCATCATATGCATGTGAAAGCTGGACAATGAATAAGGAAGACTGGAGAAGAATTGGTGCCTTTGAATTGTGGTGTTGGCGAAGAATATTGAATAGACCAGGGCCTACCAGAAGAAAGAATAAATCTGTCTTGGAAGAAGTACAACGAGAATGTTCCTTAAAAGCAAGGATAGCAAGACTGCGTCTTACATACTTTGGACATGTTGTCAGGAGGGATCAGTGCCTGGAGAAGGACATTGTGCTTGGCAAAGTACAGGGTCAGCGGAAAATAGGAAGACCCTCAACGAGGTGGACTGACACAGTGGCTGCAACGATGAGCTCAAGTATAACAACGATTGTGAGGATGGCACAGGACCGGCAGTGTTTCGTTCTGTTGTGCATACGGTCACTATGAGCAGGAACTGACTCACAGCACCTAACAACAACAATTCACTTAGAGTTCTGGAGGTCAGAAATCCAAAATGGGTCTTAAGGAGCTATTATCAAGGCCTTTGCAGGGCTGCATTCCTCCTGGAGGGTTCAGGGGAGATCTGATCCTTGCTTTTTTTTTTCAGCTTCTGGGCTTGCCATGAGTCCGAATTGACTCAATGACAACTAACAACAACAGAGGCTACCTGTATTTCTCAGCCCGTGGTCCCTTCCTCACGCCATTCTGACTTCTTGCTTCCATCCTCACATTTTGTCTCTCTCTCTCTCTTTCTCCCTCTGACTCTTCTGCCCCCCTCTTTTCCTTATGAAGGACCCTTGTGATTACATGGGCCCACCAAGGTAATCCAGGATAATCTCCCCAACTCAAGATTTTTTTTTAATACAACAAGACTAAGTGGGAGTTATTTCAGGAATTCAAGGATGATTTAATATTAAGAAATTGATAATATAAAGTATCACATTGATTTTAAAAGAAAAATCACAAGATTACTTCTATTGGTTGCTGAAAAGGCATTTGGCACAATTCAATGCTTGTTAACACGGAAATCAACAAGTCTACAGTCCACCTTCCCCAAAGACCAGGGCCAACTCTGCCTGCATTTTAAAAGGAAATTTGGGATCAAGGAGAATAGAGGGGCAGGGTTGTATCACCACAAGCCTAGCCGAATGTCCAGTTTTAGCAATGGCAGCCATAGAATTTTCTGGTATCTATAGGAGTCAATTGATTCTTCCTTTAAAGAAAAAAAAAAACAAAAAACCCACTGCCGTCGAGTGGATTCTGACCCTTACAACCCTATAGATTCTTCCTTAGCATGATAAAATGCATTTATCTTAGACCCCAGGCCAGCATCACGCTGAATGGGGAAACACAAGTACATTCCAACCAAAAGGAAGGGAAAGGCTACTGGTCACTGAGGGCTTAGTACAGATGAGGTGCTTTCCAAGTGTGAATTCATTTAAGTTTCCATTGTATGTAATAGGTTTCTGCTCTTTATCATGTCCTTCTCCTTCATTCAGGTTCAATTTGCTCTTCTTTTTCCAATGTCTTGTGATGATCCTTAGATCATTGCCCATCTCAAGATTCTTGACTTAATCGTATCTGTGAAGCGCCTTTGGCCATGTAAGGAAACAGCCACAGATTCTGGGTATTAGAGGGTGGACATCTTTGCGGGGCCACTATTCAGCCCTCCACTCTCTTCCCTCTCCCCCAAGTGTGGATTCGACATCTTTTGTTTTGCTCATGTATCTCTCTGAAGTCCTCTTTACTGGAGTACACCCACTTCTATGTGACTGCCCTTTTCCTTGTCTGTCTCTCCGGGTAGGCTGAGCTGCAGGGACTGGATGTTTTATGTGCCCTGTGTTCCCGGGCCTGGCATGGTGCCTGGCCTGTACCCAGTGCTTCCTGGACATTCGTTAAATGAATAAATGGCTATCTTTCTGACTTCCTCAGTTACCGAGAGGTGGACAGCTGAAAGCCAACTCGGGAAAGCCTCTGCTACCATCAAGCCTCGTGGTCATTGGCCGGCCTCCCTCTTCCCTCCTTTCTACTCCTGGGGGGCAGTGACCCCGGCAAAGTCCCAGAGGCAAGACCAAGGATGTGCTACCAGAGAGGCTGACGGTTTGGGAATTCCGTGATGAGGAATGGGGGAAAAGCAGGAAATGAGGCAGGTGAGGGCCTTAAGCATGTTTGTTGTTGTTAGTCGCCATTGAGTTGATTCCAGTTTATGGCCACCCCGTGTGTGCGGAGTAGAACTGTTCCACAGGGTTTTCAAGGCTGTGACCTTTTGGAAGCAGATCACCAGGCTTGTCTTCCAAGGCACCTCTGGGTGGGTTCAAACCTCCAACCTTTTGGCTAGTAGTTGAGTGCTTAGGCGTTTGGGTTATCCAAGGACTCAGGGGCTCCAAATGTGTGCAGGAGGCAGTCTGCAATGGGGAGGAGGTGGCTCTAGCCAGCTGGTGCTAAAAAGACTCAAGGCTCATAGGCACGCGCTCTGCACGCAAACTCCCTCTGCTGGGGCTGTTGCCCAGGCAACAGATGAGGCTCGTTGCCCAGCAACAAGGCCCTGCCCCACCCCCACTCCATCGCTCCCATGGCCATTTCTGACCCCCAGGAGATTTGTGGCCTTTCCATATTGCTCTGGTGTTTAGATGCAACCAGCTTCTTTCTGCATCCAAATACTGATGGTAGCAGAGTGGCAGGGTGGGGGGGGCCCTTTTGTGACTGCTGTGGTCAGGGGTCATGGACTAACGGTCAGGAGAGAGGAGAACCGAGGGGCCTAGGAGAGGAGAGGTGAACAAGGGGGTATTTTGGCCTGGGTTTTTCTTGGGTGTCTTTCCCCCTCCATCTTCACTAAAGTGAAGCAGAAAGAACACCAGGGGAGTCAGGAGACCTGGGTCCAGGGCCTGGCACTGCCTCTCACTTGCTATGTATCTTAGGCACTTGAGTTTCCCTTCCTGGACCTCAGTTTCCCTGCTTGTGAGAGACAGGTTTGGGCAAGCTGATCACCAAGCCCCTTCATGTGATTCCAGAACCTTCATGTTCTCTGCCAGGCCTCTGTCCTGTCTGCCCACCCAGCCCTGCGGCACCTTGGTTCTGATCTGTTGCGGGGTAAGGGGTCTCCAGGCCTCACGTTCACTAAGGATCTCAAAGCTAGATTTTTGAGGTCATCACCAAAGAAGGTTATATAGTTGGTGTCATTTTTTCCAATAGACTATTTTTTTTTAGTAGTGCAGTTTTAGGTTTACAGAAAAATTGTGCAGAAAGTACAGAACGTTTCTCTATTCCCCTCCTCTCTGTACATTATTTCTGCTATTATCATCTCGCATACCTGTGGTAACTTTGTTACAACTGATGAGTCAATATTGATACATTATGAGTAACTAAAGTCCATAGTTTACATTAGGGTCCACTCTTTGTATAGTCCTCTGGGTTTTGACAAATGCATAATCTCATGTCTCTACCATTAGAGTATCATATGGGGTATCTCGCTGCCCTGTGCTCCACCTATTCATCCCCCCTCCTCGACCCCAGGACCCCTGGCAGCCACCGATCTTCTATCTCTATAGTTTTGTCTTTTCCAGAATCATACAGTATGCGGTTCTTTCAGACCGACTTCTTTCACTTGGCAGTATGCATTTAATACCCTGAAATTTGGACTTTCCATGGCTTGATAGCTCATTTCTTTTTATCTCTGAATGATACTCCATCGTATGTGTGCATCACAGTTTGTTTATCCATTCACCTCTGGAAGGACATCTTGGTTGTTTCCCCAATTTTTGGCAATTATGAATGAAGCTGCTACAAACATTTGTGTGCAGAGTTTTGTGTAGGCATCATTTCATCTCACTTGGGTAAACACCTAGGAGCATGATTGCTGGATTCCATGGTGTTAGGGACTAAACTTTGTGCCTCAAAAGTATGTACTAAAGTCTTGCCCCTGTACCTGTGGATGTGATCCTATTTGGAAATAGGGATTTTCTTCTGTTATATTAAGGAGGTCATACCAGGCTAGGGTGGGATATAAATCTAATAACTGCCTACTCATAAAAAGAGCAGAATAGACACAGAGATGCATGCAGCAGGATGACAGACGCTATGCGAGGCACTTCTGCAAGCCAAGCTATGCCAAGAATTGTCAGCAGATAGCAGAAACTGTGAGGCCCACAGAAACAGCTGTCACAGCCAAGACCCCTAATTTGCACTTTTAATTTCTAAAACTGTAAGAAAGTCCATTTCTGTTCTTTAAAGCCACCCACTTGTGGTATGTTTTTGTTACAGTAGTTCTAGGTAGCTAAGACATATGGTAAGACTATGTTTAGCTTTGTAAGAAATTGCCAGCGTGTCATCCAACGTGGCTATAGCACTTGGTTTTTTTTGCATTCCCACCAGCAGCAAATGGGAGTTCCTGTTGCTCCACATCCTCGTTAGCATTTTGTGTTGTCAGTGTTTTGGATCCTAGCCATTCTAATAGGTGTATCCACCACTCATCTGTCAGTTTGTCGTACAGTGGTGGCTTGCGTGTTGCTGTGATGCTGGAAGCTATGCCATTGGTATTTCAAATACCAGCTGGGTCAACCATGGTGGACAGGTTTCAGCAGAGCTTCCAGACTAGGCAGGTGGACCTGGCTATCTACCTCTAAAAAAATCAGCCAGTGAAAACATTGTGAGTAGCACTGGAACATTGTCTGATATAGTGCCAGAAAATGAGCCCCTTAGGTTAGAAGGCACTCCAGATATAACCAGGGAAGAGCTGCCTCCTCAAAGTAGAGTCAAATTTAATGAAATGGATGGCCTAAAGCTTTTGGGACCTTCATTTGCTGGTGTGGCACAACCCAAAATGAGAAGAAACAGCTGCAAATGTCTGTTAATAATCGAAATGTGGAATGTACAAAGTATGAATTGAGGAAAATTGGAAGTTGTGAAAAATGAAAGGAAACACTTGAAGATAGATATCCTAGGCGTTAGTAAGCTGAAATGGACTGGTGTTGATCATTCTGAGTTTGTACAATCCTATGTTCTACTATCTGGGAATGACAAATTGAAGAGGAATGGCATCACATTCATTGTCAAAAAGAACTTTTCAAGATCTATTCTGAAGTACAATGCTGTCAGTGGTAGGATATTATCCATGTGCCTACAAGGAAGACCAGGTAATACAACTTTATTCAAATTTATGTACCAACCATTAATGCCAAAGATGAAGAAACCAAAGATTTTTACCAACTTCCGCAGTCTAAAATTGATCAAACATGCAATCAAGATGCATGGATAATTACTAGTGATTGGAGTTCGAAAGTTGGAAACAAAGAAGAAGGATTGGTAATTAGAAAACGAGGCTTTGGTGATAGAAACGGCGCTGGAGATCACATGATGGAATGTTGCAAGGCCAACGACCTATTCACTGGAAATATATTTTTTCAACAACATAAACGGCAACACACGGACCTAGTCAGATGGAACACACAGGAATCAAATCGACTACATCTGTGGAAAGAGATGATGGAGAAGCTCAATATCATCAGTTAAAACAAGGCCAGGGGCCGACTGTGAACAGAGAAAATTAGAAGAAGTCAACGAGAGCCCAAAGCATAACTTGAGTATTAGAGGCCAATACTGAATTTAGAGACCATCTCAGTTATAGATTTGACCCATTGAACACTAATGACCAAAGACCAGACAAGTTCTGGGATGACATCAAGGACATCATATACGAAGAAAGCAAAAGGTCATTAAAAAGATGGGAAAGAAAGAAAAGACCAAAATGGATGTTAGAAGAGACTCTGAAACTTGCTCTTGAACATAGCTAAAGCGAACAGAAGAAATGATGAAGTAAAATGGCTGAACAGAAGATTTCAAAGGATGGCTCAAGAAGGCAAAGTAAAGTATTATGATGAAATGTGCAAAGACCTGGAGTTAGAAAGCCAAAAGGGAAGAACACGCTCGGCATTTCTCAAGCTGAAAGAACTGATGAAAAAAATCAAAGCTTTGAGTAGCAATTTTGAAGGATTCTGTGGGCAAAATACTGAACGGTACAGGAAGCATCAAAAAAACATGGAAGGAATACACAGAGTACCAAGAAGAACTGGTTAAATTTCAACCATTTCAGAAGGTAGCATATGATCAAGAACTGATGGTACTGAAGGAAGAAGTTCAAGCTGCACTGATGGCAATGGCAAAAAACAAGGCTCCAGGAACTGATGGAATACCAATTGAGATGTTTCGACAAATGGATGCAGTGCTGGAAGTGCTCACTCATCTATGCCAAGAAATTTGGGAGACACCCATCCGGCCAATAAACTGGAGGAGATCCATATTTGTGCCCATTCCAAAGAAAGGCAATGCAACAGAATGCTGAAATTATTGAACAATACCATTATATCACATGCGAGTACAATTTTGCTGAAAATAATTAAAAAATGGTTGCAGCAGTTCATTGACAGGGAGCGGCCAGAAATTCAAGCCAGATTCAGAAAAGGACATGGAACAAGGGATATCGCTGCTGATATCAGATGGATCTTGCCTGAAAGTAGAGAATACCAGAAAGATGTTTATCTATATTTTATCAACTATGCAAAGACATTTGAGTGTGTGGACCATAAAAATTATGGATGACATTGGGAAGAATGGGAATTCCAGACCACTTAATTGTGCTTGTTAGGAACATGAACATAGACCAAGAGGTAGTCATTCGAACAGGACAAGGGGATGTTGTTGTTGTTGTTAGGTGCCGTCAAGTCGGTCCCGACTCATAGCGACCCTATGTACAACAGAACGAAACACTGCCCGGTCCTGCGCCATCCTTACAATCGTTGTTATGCTTGAGCCCATTGTTGCAGCCACTGTGTCAATCCACCTCGTTGAGGGTCTTCCTCTTTTCCATTGACCCTGTGCTCTGCCAAGCATGATGTCCTTCACCAGGGACTGATCCCTCCTGACAACATGTCCAAAGTATGTAAGGCACAGTCTCGCCATCCTTGCCTCTAAGGAGCATTCTGGCCGCACTTCTTCCAAGACAGATTTGTTCATTCTTTTGGCAGTCCATGGTATATTCAATATTCTTCACCAACACCACAATTCAAAGGTGTCAACTCTTCTTCGGTCTTCCTTATTCATCATCCAGCTTTCACATGCATATGATGCGATTGAAAATACCATGGCTTGGGTCAGGCGCACCTCAGTCTTCAGGGTGACATCTTTGTTCTTCAACACCTTGAAGAGGTCCTCTGCAGCAGATTTGCCCAATGCAATGCATCTTTTGATTTCTTGACTGCTGCTTCCATGGCTATTGATTGTGGATCCAAGTAAAATGAAATCCCCTTGACAACTTCAATCTTTTCTCCGTTTATCATGATGTTGCTCATTGGTCCAGTTGTGAGGATTTTGTTTTCTTTATGTTGAGGTGTAATCCACTGAAGGCTGTGGTCTTTGTTCTTCATTAGTAAGTGCTTCAAGTGCTCTTCACTTTCAGCAAGGAAGGTTGTGTCATCTGCATAACGCAGGTTGTTAATGAGTCTCTCTCCAATCCTGATGCCCCGTTCTTCTTCATATAGTCCAGCTTCTTGGATTATTTGTTCAGCATAGGTATGGTGAAAGAATACAACCCTGACGTACACCTTTCCTGACTTTAAACCAATCAGTATCCCCTTGTTCTGTCCAAACAACTGCCTCTTGATCTATGTAAAGGTTCCTCATGAGCACAATTAAGTGTTCTGGAATTCCCATTCTTCGCAGTGTTATCCATAGTTTGTTATGATCCACACAGTCGAATGCCTTTGCATAATCAATAAAACACAGGTAAACATCCTTCTGGTATTCTCTGCTTTCAGCCAGGATCCATCTGACATCAGCAATGATATCCCTGGTTCCACATCCTTTTCTGACACCAGCCTGAATTTCTGACAGTTCCCTGTCAATATACTGCTGCAGCCGCTTTTGAATGATCTTCAGCAAAATTTTGCTTGCATGTGATATTAATGATATTGCTCTATAATTTCCACATTCGGTTGGATCACCTTTCTTGGGAATAGGCATAAAAATGGATCTCTTCCAGTCAGTTGGCCAGGAAGCTGTCTTCCATATTTCTTGGCATAGACGAGTGAGCACCTCCAGTACTGCACTGCATCTGTTTGTTGAAACATCTCAATGGATATTCCATCAATTCCTGGACCCTTGTTTTTCGCCAATGCCTTCAGAGCAGCTTGGACTTCTTCCTTCAGTACCATCAGTTCCTGATCATATGCCACCTCTTGAAATGGTTGAATATCAACTAATTCTTTTTGGTACGATGACTCTGTGTACTCCTTCCATCTTCTTTGGATGTTTCCTGCGTCGTTTAATATTTTCCCCATGGAATCCTTCACTATTGCAACTCAAGGTTTGAATTTTTTCTTCAGTTCTTTCAGCTTGAGAAACGCCGAGCGTGTTCTTCCCTTTTGGTTTTCCATCTCTAGCTCTTTGCACATGTCATTATAATACTTTACTTTGTCTTCTCGAGAGGCCCTTTGAAATCTTCTGTTCAGTTCTTTTACTTCATCAATTCTTCCTTTTGCTTTAGCTGCTCGATGCTCAAGAGCAAGTTTCAGAGTCTCCTCTGACATCCATCTTGGTCTTTTCTTTCTTTCCTGTCTTTTCAGTGACCTCTTGCCTTCTTCACAGATGATGTCCTTGATGTCATTCCACAACTCATCTGGTCTTTGGTCACTAGTGTTCAATGAGTCAAATCTCTTCTTGAGATGGACTCTAAATTCAGGTGGGTTATACCCACGTGTCTGTCAATTTGTTGTACTGTGGGGGCTTGTGTGTTGCTGTGATGCTGGAAGCTATGCCACCGGTATTCAGATACCAGCAGGG
Organism: Elephas maximus indicus; assembly: GCF_024166365.1. Lineage (NCBI taxonomy): Eukaryota > Metazoa > Chordata > Mammalia > Proboscidea > Elephantidae > Elephas > Elephas maximus. Next base: position 58,676,892 of record NC_064831.1, on the reverse strand, counting down.
TCACCCATGGAGGACAGGTTTCACCTGAGCTTCCAGGCTAAGACAGACAAGGAAGAAGGACCTGGCAGTCTACTTCTGAAAAGCAGTAGCCAGTGAAAACCTTATGAATAGCAGCGGAACATTGTCTGATTTAGTGCTGGAAGATGAGCCCCCCAGGCTGGAAGGCGCTCAAAAGATGACTGGGGAAGAGCTGCCTCCTCAAAGTAGAGTCGGCCTTAATGACGTGGATGGAGTAAAGCTTTCGGGACCTTCATTTGCTGATGTGGCATGACTCAAAATGAGAAGAAACAGCTGCAAACATCCATTAAAAATCGGAACCTGGAATGTACAACGTATGAATCTAGGAAAATTGGAAATCATCAAAAATGAAATGGAACACATAAACATTGATATCCTAGTGAGCTGAAACAGACTGGTATTGGCCATTTTGAATAGGACAATCATATAATCTACTATGCTGGGAATGACAACTCGAAAAGGAATGGTGTTGCATTCATTGTCAAAAAGAACGTTTCAAGATCTATCCTGAAGTACAACACTGTCAGTGATAGGATAATACCCATACGCCTACAAGGGAGACCAGTTAATATGACTATTATTCAAATTTATGCACCAACCACTAGGGCCAAAGATGAAGAAATAGAAGATTTTTATCAGCTGCTGCAGTCTGAAATTGATCGAACATGCAATCAAGATGCATTGATAATTACTGGTGATTGGAATGCAAAAGTTGGAAACAAAGAAGAAGGATCAGTAGTTGGAAAACATGGCCTTGGTGATGGAAACAATGCCAGAGATTGAATGATAGACTTTTGCAAGACCAACAACTTCTTCATTGCAAATACCTTCTTTTACCAACATAAACGGCGACTGTACACATGGACCTCGCCAGATGGAACACACAGAAATCAAATTGACTACATCTGTGGAAAGAGATGATGGAAAAGCTCAATATCATCAGTCTGAACAAGGTCAGGGACCGACTGTGGAACAGACCATCAATTGCTCATATGCAAGTTCAAGCTGAAACTGAAGAAAATCAGAGCAAGTGCATGAGAGAACAAGGGGATACTACGTGGTTTAATACCAGGAAAGGTGTGCATCAAAGTTGTATCCTTTCACCACACTTATTCAATCAGTATGCTGAACAAATAATCCTAGAAAATGGACTATATAAGAGCGAGGCATCAGAATGGGAGGAAGACTTATTAACAACCTGCAATATGTAGATGACACAACCTTGCTTGCTGAAAGTGAAGAGGACTTGAAGCACTTACTGATGAAGACCAAAGTATGGATTACACCTCAACATAAAGGAAACAAAATCCTCACAACTGGACCAATAAACAACATCACAATAAACGGAGAAAATATTGAAGCTGTCAAGGGTTTCATTTTACACAACCAACGCCCATGGAAGCAGCAGTTGAGAAATCAAACGACATACTGCATCAGGCAAATCTGCTGCAAAAGACCTCCTTAAAGTGTTAAATAGCAAAGACGTTGCTTTGAGGCATAAGGTATGTGTGACCCAGGCCATGGTCTTTTCAATCACCTCATATGCATGCGAAAGCTGGACAATGAATAAGGAAGACCAAAGAAAAATTGATGTCCTTGAATTATGGTATTGTTGAAAAATATTGAATATGCCATGGGCTGCCAGAAGAATGAACAAATCTGTCTTGGAAGAAGTACAGACAGAGTGCTTTCTCGGAAGTGAGGATGGCAAGACTTCGTCTCATGGACTCTGGACACGTTATCATGAGGGATCAGTCCCTGGAGAAGGACATCATGCTTTGTAAAGTAGAGGGTCAGCAAAAAAGAGGAAAACCCCTGACAAGAGGGACTGACACAGTGGCTGCAACAATGGGTTCAAACAGCAACGATTGTGAGGATGGCACAGCACTGGGTGGTGTTTCATTCTTTTTATACAGGGTCGCTATGAGTTGAAACTGACTTGACAGCACGTAACATCAACAATAATAGTGTGTAGTGGTATCTGATTGTTGTTTTAGTCTGTAATTCCCCAGTGACGTATGATGTTGAACACCCTGTCATATACTTACATGTCATCTGTGTGTCTTCTTTGGTGAGATGTCTATTCAGATCTTTTGTTCATTTTGTCATTGGGTTGTTTTCTTATTGTTGAGTTTTAAGAGTTCTTTGTACATCTTGGATACAAGCCCTTTTATCAGACATATTTTTCACAAGTATTTTCTCCCAGTCTGTAGGTTGTCTTTTTATTCTTTTGTGTCTTTCGTAGAGCAGAAGTTTTTAATTTTCACAAAGCCCAAGTTACAGATTTTTTCTTTTAGGTATCATGCTTTCAGTGTTGTATCTAAAACAACATCACCGAACCCAAGGCCTCCAGCCTGCAGGGAGAAACTTGGAGGCCGTCCGCTGGGTCTCTTAGTTCCTGGCCACTAAGAGTTAGCTACCTAGGGAACTGGGCTGGGGGTCGGAAGCTCACCCATTAGAGCCTGGCTCTGCGCCTGATGAGCTGCCTCTTTAGGGTTATGTATTAGGTTCTCCCAGCTGCACTTTCTCTGAACCAGCTTTAGCCAGTGACTGCTGGGAAATGCTGAGGGATGATCTCCGCCAGGTGACCCCTCCTGGGCTCCACTTACTGTACAGGGTCAGGCACTGCCTCTCCACCCAGACACACACCCAGTGTGGTTGCTGGAGGCCTGTTATCCTAACATCTTTAAGCCCACCAAACAGCCCACACATCCTTGGAGAGGGCTATTCCACAGGTGGGAGGGAGATAGGTGGGGTGGGGAGAGTAAGGTATCCCGCCTGGGAGGCAGGTGGCCTGGGTTCAAGCCCTGGCTCTGTCATGGCCACAGCAGTATGCCATCTTTGGTCTCAGGGTCCCCTTCTAGAAAAAGAAGGGTTGGGCTCTCCAAAGCCCCTTGCATCCTCAGCTGGGCTTTAGCTTCAAAACGGCCTTCCTTGCCTTCTGGAGAAAGCCTTCCCCACAGAGCCAGGGGGAGATTTCTTCTGAGACAGCACCACCTGCTGGCCATCCTTGTTAGGACGCACACGCTTTTACAGAGGACCCCAGCATCTCAGAACTCAGCCCTAACAGTAACAGTGGTTGCTAAAATATACTTGTTGAACCTTGCTTCACATCTGGGTCATTTCATTAAATCTGCAGAATAACCATAGGAGGTAGGTGCTATTCGTGTTCCAATTTTATAGATTATGAAACTGAGCTTCAGAGAAGTTAAATAAGTTGCCTGAATTGGTCAGTTAAAACCAAACCAAACCCGTTGCTGTTGAGTTCATTCTGATCCATAGCAACCCCACATGTTACAGAGCAGAACTGCTGCATAGGGTTTTCTCCACTGTGATCTTTATGAAAACAGATCATCAGGTTTTTCTTCCACGGTGCTGCTGGGTGAGTCTGAACTGCCAACCTTTAGGTTTAGTAGTCAAATGCAAATGACCTTAAATTGATCAGTAACCAAAAACCAAACCCGTTGCTGTCAAGTCTATTCCAACTCATAGTGACCCTATAGGACAGAGTAGAACTGCCCCATAGGGTTTCCAAGGAGTGGCTGGTGGAGTCTAGCTGCCAACCTTTTGGTTAGCAGCCGTAACTCTAACAAAAACAACAAAAAATTGGTCAGTGGTGGGGCTGAAACCTAATCCTGCCATTTTAACTCCACAGCCTCTGACATCACTAACCAGCCTCCCTACCCCCTGGTTTCTGTAAGGGTTACCTGAGGCCCAGGGTAAGCGAATTGCCAAGGCCACATGCTAAGTCAATGATAGAGTTGGGAAAGGGACAAATCAACTAGGAAACAGGGCATTGAACCCCAGGGGTTTCCGCCAAGCTTGCTTTTGAGGGCTTGTCTGAGCCAGTCTGCATTTTCACGCTGAGAAGAAAGAAGCAGCTTCAAATCCTCCTTAGGCAAGCAGGTTTCTCCATGGAGAACCCCAGCTTCAAGCACGTCTCAGGCCGGGCATCTCTCCCATCTATCTCTTTTTTATTTTATTTTATTTTATTTTATTTTATTGTGCTTTAGAGGAAGGCTTACAGAACAAACTAGCTTCTCATTAAGCAGTTAGTCCACATATTGTTTGATGACATTGGTAAACAACCCCACAACATGTCAACACTCTCCCTTCTCGACCTTGGGTTCCCCATTACCAGCTTTCCTGTCCCCCTCCTGCCTTCTAGTCCTTGCCCCTGGGCTGGTGTGCCCCTTTATGGGCCTGTCTAATCTTTGGCTGAATAGTAAAACTCAGGAGTGACTTCATTACTGAGCTAAAAGTGTGTCCAGGGACCATACTCTTGGTTTCTCCAGTCTCTGTCAGGCCAGCAAGTTTGGTCTTATTTATGTTTTTGGGGGGTTAGAATTCTGTTTACATTTTTCCCGAGCTCTGTCCGGGACCCTCTATTGAGTCAGTGGTGGTAGTTGAGCACCATCTAGTTGTACTGGCCTCAGTCTGGTGGAGGCCATGGTAGTTGTTGTCCATTAGTCCTTTGGACTAATATTCCCCTTGTGTGTTTAGTTTTCTTCATTCACCCTTGCTCTGAAAGGGGTGAGACCAGTGGAGTATCTTAGATGGCTGTTCTCAGGCTTTTAAGACCCCAGATGTTACTCACCAAGATAGATTGTAGAACATTTTCTTTATAAATTTTGTTATGCCAATTGAGCTAGATGTTCCCTGAGACCATTCTCCCATATATTTCTTGGCAGAGTCTCCCAGGCCTGGAAGACCCACCAAGTGTAGTTTGCGCCCTCCAACAGCAGAAATCAAGGAGCTTGCCAAGGTCCAGAGAAGCTCAGTGACTTGCCCAGGGTCATCAGCAATTTCGTGGAGAAGCCACGACTAGAATGAAGTGACTAACTCAGGGCTTTCCCCATCCCATGTTCCCTGCTGGTCCCTTCACCTACCCCACAGAAGGCCCAAGCTGGTTCAGCCAAAGGCTAGCCGAGCACGGAAGTGAGAAAGGAAGGAGCTGGAAGTCCTTGCTCAAGACAGCAGGAGATTTTGGTCCCACAAGAGCAGACAAATTAAAACAACTAACCACCCAACCAATAAACAGAAAAACAAACAAACAAAAAAACAAGCATGGATGGCCTAGATCTAGTATGTCAGGAAAGGAGATTGAAATAGTAAAACATGCTAAATCACAACAATATACCCTCTAGTGGTGTGATGTTGCTGGCCCAATTGGGCAGATTAGCCAATAGGTAAGGTAAGCACAGTGCTTACCTTGCTTACCAGATCATCTGCAGTGGACACTTCTACATTTTTTCACCACACCAAAGATTCTACTTCTAGGCTGGCGTCTGTCTCTCTCCCAACCCCATACCACCTTCCTACGGAATCAAAGCCTCTTTTCAAATTTACAGTCCCTGACAGGGACAGGTGACCCAGTAAGCAAGGTAAGCAAGGGCTTACTTTTGCTTACTTACTAATCTGTAGTGGACAATTTCACATGGCTTTCAGATGTGACCTTTGAGTGTAAACGACCATGGTAAGAATATTTACACCAGGGAAGTTGGCAAACAGTACAAACCCTGGCTCTTTTTTTTTTTTTTTTTCAGACAGCTGGTAGTTAAACATTTACCAGCATACTTCACAGCTTTGATGTTAATAGAAAATCTTCGGCTAGCCTAAATGCCCACCAATAAGGGAATGAATGAGTAAAGTCTATGAAATAGTGTACAGAAGTTTAAAGAAAAGAACTAGATTTATATATTAACACGGACTGATCTAAAAAACATGCTGCTAAGCTAAAAAAGCAATGATGGAATGAAATGTTCAGTAGAACACGGTTTATGTAGATTGAAAACAATATTTAACATTTTATGGATCATAAGTCTTATATAAAATAATCTTTAAAAATTGACCGGAAGGATTAACACCAAATTCATCACGGTAGGTGCTTTTAGGGAGAGAAAAGTGAGAGGAATGAGAGTGGGGGACTTCATCTGACATGAAGCTATTCCCATTTTATTTATTAAAGCAATCCTAACAAAATGTTAAACCTGTCGTTGCAGGTGGTGAGGCAGTAGATGCTTCTGATGGTCTCTGCATTTATTGTGTTTTATAATAAAGGAAGCAGTGCTGGGAACTTTCTTGTCTATTTATGTTACCAAGGCTGTAATCGCAGATGCAACTGCATCACACAAAAATCTCCTTTATGAGGATGTATAATGATTCCAGGAGTAGTTGGGCTTCTCCAACTACCTGATTTGTTTTTATCTTATGGACACTAAGGCATCATATAACTAATCAGGTTGCCCGCTTTACATTGGCTGCTAGGAAGCTCAGAGACAGATATTTGGCCTATCTCTAGCAATTTTACTGGACCTCCCAGTTTGCATTTATCTCAGTCATTGTTTTACTTTCTCTTTTCTACCCTCATTTCCCCTTCGCTGTGTTTCCCTCATTTATTTGTTTTACTATTTACTTCATATTTACTTCATTTTGTATTATATTTAAAATTATAAAATACTTTGAGTCTTCTGGAATGAGACTGGCTATCAATTAATTTAATTTTCAAATCCATCAGGTAGCTGAAAGGGAATGAGGGAGAAAGTATCCTGAGTACTTGCCTAAAATATTAGTATTTGCAGCTTTTTTTTTGGAACCTGGTTTAAAGGGCTGGAGATGGAGTAGACAGAGGGTTGCAAACTCTAGCCAAGGTCAAGACCAAAGTCAATGGAGGAAAAGGTCAGTGTAAGACCAGAGAGAGGCAGGCACAAGGAAGACAGGGCCAGGAGCATAACAAGGCATCATAACTGTTGACCACCAGGCACTGAGTCAGAAGCCAGATAGACTCAGGAAAGGAAGAAAATGCACTACACTGCAGTGAAGGTAGGCCAGGTAGGGAGCCAGCAGCAGCTCCTGGTGGCCCATCTAGACACTCTAGGCTCCAGAATTACCGAAACCTGCTTGGGAAAACCAACGCAGCAGAGTCAGAGGATCTGGGCTGGGGGTTGCTGTTTATTCTCACTTTGACAGGACTTGCCCAGGTCCCTGGAAGTCTTGGGAGCTCTTGGGCATCTGAGCCAGGACTCAATTTATAGAAACTCATTCCACACAAACCCAAATCAATGCGTGATATTGGAAAGACAAGAAAACCAACTCCTGGGAAGACAAGAGAGACCCTCTCCTGGGAAGTCTGGGGGCAAATTATCCACCATCCCTAAGCTTGGCATCTTTATTTTCAAAGTGGGCATAATCACTCCTTGTCTGGCCAACCTCCCGGTGGTAAACATGAAGGGGGTCCAGGAAGGGGCCACCCTCTGCAAATCTGGGGTTTGCCTAAGGGGAGAAGCCTGGATGGTAGTGGACAATCAACAAAAGAGTGAGTTATATTCAGAAAAGAGACTCAAGTCCATTTTCGACCCAAAGACTCAAGGGTGGCCCACACAACACACCACTGGCATTTGGCTCTGGAAAATGAGTGAAAGAAGTTGGCAGGAGAGGGAGAGCCAAGCGGGGAGGGGGTGGGGAAGCAGAAGGCTGTTACAGAGGCCCTTTTGGAGGAAATGCTCAGTATCTGGGTGGCCATTAGTCCTGACAGCATCCCTGGGCCCAGGTGCAGCTGTTTGCCACTTTCCTACAACCACGACTGTGGGCTGAGGGCTGGGGACACCTGGGCCTGAGCCCAGGAGGCAGACCTCAGCTCCTGCCACCCCCGCAGGAGTACCCACAGCCCCCAGGCAGGGCTCATTTCCCTGGCTTTTTACCCCACTGATTAGATGATTCTCTTGAGAAAGAAACATTTCTACTGGGGACCCAAGAAAGGGGAGGCCTCTTTGGCTCCTCCGAACGCCACCCTGGCTGCTGCCCTGTTCCCCTGCCCCCTAGCGTTACCACCCCTTCTGCTGTGTTCTAGGTAGGGGTCCAGGGTGAGGAGGGACCCAGTCAGGTGGGGGCCCACTGGGCCTTATACTCAGCGAGTTTCTGGGATGGTGGTAAAGTCCACAGAGAAACCTCATTCTGTATCTCAAGATCTTTAAAATGTAGAGACCAGCCCCACTCACACAGGAGATGTGAAGCATCTCACAGGATTGAACTCAGCACCTAACATGGGCCGGGGACTGAGGGGTAGAGCAGGAAGGCCAGAAACCTGGCAACCACATAAACCTGAGGCCTACCGTTTATAGCATCAGACACCTTTCCATGTCAATAAAAATGAAAAAGTGAGAATAGATGAATTAAACACCTGGCAAGGTTGAATTTTACCTCAACCGTGTGATCCTGGAAAACAGCAATGGTTGAAGAAATCTCCCATCCTTTGTGTTATTGCTTACTGCAGATAGCCCCCCTTCTCCATGTAACTTAGGGAAGACTCACAGGCTCCCCCCCACACCCCGTTTGCTATGACACACACAGACCCTCCAAATTCTCCTTCTTTACCTCATAAGTGATTAACTGAACTGCTAATCTTCCCTAATCAATCAGAAACAAAATGCTTGTTAACCAAACTTTGGTGAAGCTTCCCTCTTCCCAAGTCCCCACCTTCAACCTGAGACCACACAAAACCCCTCCTTAAGGGCCTCTTCGGAAATGAAAAAAAAAACCGAACACTACCATCGAGTGAATTCCGACTCATAATGACCCTATATAAGACAGAGTAGAATTGCCCCATAGGGTTTGCAAAGCTGTGATCTTTACGGAAGCATACTGCCACACATTTCTTCTGTGGAGTGGCTGGGTTTGAACCACCGACCTTTCAGTTAGCAGCCAGGCGCTTAGCCACTGCACCACCGGGGCTCCTCACATTGGATGCAGTGGCTGTAAAAATTGGGTGATTATGCTCTCTGTAGTCGAAAGTCAGCAAGGCACATTCTCATGGCTGCTGTAGATGGGAATCAAAGTCTTCATATACTCGGTGCCCTACATGGCTAAAGTCTGTGCACCTGGGCCTGCCAGAGAGAATGGCAGCACATAGGCACATGTCACCTACCACCCGTACCAGTGCCCATCCAACTTCCATCTATGGCCATATGTGTGTGTGTGTTGGCGGGGAAGGGTGCAGAGGGCGGGGAAGGGACCTGTATTACCAACGACCAGCTGAAAAAGAAGGAAAAAGGCTGAGCTTGGTTAAGGATAGGTCAGCTCAATATGCGGACGGCAGAGAAAATGCATAATGGCTGCCTTACGGTAACATTCAGCCCTGAAAACCACTGGAAAGGGAATACCTTCCCTGTGGATGGGGTTGTGATCCGTGGGCCTGGCCATCCACTTTGCGGAGCAGAAGTAGTTCAAAGTGAGCATATGTATAGATTCCGGGGCAGTGGCCAATGGTCAGGCCATCTGGTCAGGAGCCTGGAAGGGAAAGGCCTGGAAGATCAAAGACAAGGAGGTCTGGAGTAGTAGCACATGAGTGGGCATAAAGGGAGGATTCACTCATTCATACATATATCCAGCATGGGGTCAGTGGAGGCTAAGTGGTGGAAGCCTCGCCCTCCATGTGGGAGTCCTGGGTTTGATTCCTGGCCAATACGCCTCATATGCAGCCACCACCTGTCTGTCAGTGGAGGCTTGCATGTCGCTCTGATGCTGAACAGGTTTTAGTAGAGCTTCTAGACTAAGACGAACTGGAAAACAAGGCTTTGAGCCAGTTCATTCCGGTCTGACCTCCTGCTGAGAATTTGCATTCCCACCCGATACACTGAATCCATATTTTAACAAGATCCCCAGGTGATTCTTATGCACTGTCATAGATTGAATAGCGTCCCCCCAAAATATGTGTCATCTTGACTAGGTCACAATTCCCTCCATTTTGTGATCTGATGTAATTCTTCTATCTGTTGTAAACCCTAATCTCTGCCTATGATTAATGAGGCAAGATTAAAAAAAAAAAAAAAAAGATTAGGTTATGTTAACGAGGATTAGGTGCGATGCAACCCCCTTATTCAGGTCACAGACCTGATCCTGTGTAAAGGGAGTTTCCCTGGGGTGTGGCCTGGATCACCTTTTATCTTACAAGAGATAAAAGGAGAGAGAAGCAAGCAGAGAGATAGGGACCTCATTACCACCAAACAAGAAGAACCAGGAGCAGAGAGTATCCTTTAGACCTGGGGTCCCTGCGCTGAGAATCTCCTAGACCAGGGGAAGACTGATGAAAGGACCTTGTTCCAGAGCCTACTGGCAAAGAAAGGCTTCCCCTGGAGCTGGCACCCTGAATTTGGACTTCTAGCCTCCTAAACTATGAGAATGAATTTCTGTTTGTTGAAGTCATCCACTTGTGATACTTCTGTTACAGCGGCACTAGATAACTAAGACACGTATACATAAGAATTTAAATAAGATCTGCAGGTAATTCTTATGTAAAATGTATGATCTTGTTAAAACATACGTTCTGGTTCAGTATATCTGGGTTGGAAGGGCAAATTCTCAGCAGGGAGTCAAACTGGAATGAGCTGGTTTGAAGCCATGCTAGAAAGAACGGCCTGGTGATCTACTTCTGAAAATCAGCCAGTGAAGACGTTACGGATCACAACAGTCCTGTCTACAACCAACCAAGGGGATGACACAGGACCAGGCAGCATTTCCTCCCATTGTACATGGGGCTGCCATGAGTCGGGGTTCAACTGGACGGCAACTAACAGCAACAACACATTGAGCACTCAATATATGCCAGGTACATTATCTCCTCACAACCCTGTGAAGAAGGAACTGTTATTTCCACCATTTTGTAGATGCAGAAAACGCAGTGTGGAAAGGTTACAAAACCAGTAGTTTCCTTAACTGCTCTGTGCTTCATTAATTTCAACAAATATTACTGAACTCTTGCACTATGCGGGGCTCTGTATCAGGCACTGGAGGGAGTATAAAGACATCTAGGCTCTTGTCCCCATCCTCTAAGAGTTTAGGATCAAGTTGGGGTGTGGTGCCCTTGCCCCTTGTCCGCTTTGGCAGCTAACCCAGGTGAACCAGCGCAGGTGTTCTCCCTCAGGCAGAAGGCCCACTCCTTGTTGTCTGCGCTCACTGCATCCGGCCATGGTTCTGTACACTCATGGGACACAGTGTTCAACTGTTTGTTTATCTGTCTCTCAGTTGAAGGAGGGATCCTGGAGGGCAAAGACTGAGTCCTGGGCATCTCTGGGTCCCCAGCTTCTAGCTCAGAGCATGACAAAAAAGAGAGCTCAGCAGGCATGTTGGATGGATGGGTCAGCGGATGGATTATAGGATGACTCGTGCCACAGGTGCTGCATATTAACACTAGCCAAGGTGTAGTGAGCGTTTACAATGCTCCAGGTGCTTTAAGAGCCCTGGTGGTGCAGTGGTTAAAAGCTCGGCTCCTAATCAAAAGGTTGGCAGTTTGAATCCACCAGCCTCTGCTTGGAAACCCTATGGGGCAGTTCTACTCTATCCTGTAGGGTCGCTATGAGTCAGAATCGACTCGACGGCAACACGTTGTTTGGTTTGGTTTAGGTGCTTTAAACGTTGTCTCTCAATCACTCCTCTCAACAATCCTATGAGGAAGGTACCATAATTATCTCCCTCTTACAGATGGGGAAACTGAGCCACAGAGAGATGTAGCCACTTGCTGAGGAGAGGCAGAAACAGAGTGTGGATCACGCAGTTGGATGCCATAGCCTCTGCTCTTATCCGTTACTCTGCATTTGGTGATCTACAGTGGGGCCATAAGTGCTTAAGGAAGGGAGCCTTGATTTGGGCTGGTGTGGTCACCAAGGTGGCATCTGTGATGCCCCTTTGACAATCAGAAAGTCCTGGGGCAGGATGGATATTCCAGGCAGGAAACACATGACTTGTTCAGCAGACAGTTGGGTCTAAATAGAGAATTTGGGATAGGGAGGAGTAAGGGACAAGGATCCAGAGTTAGGGTGAGACTTCTTCTTGTCACCTGGGCAGCTGTTAAAGGCTACTGGGCAGGAGACTGGAATGAGCAAAGGCCTAGCTGAGCAGCTGTGTTTGACAGTCACAAGCAGGATGGATGAAGAAGGGATGGAAAGACTAGAGCAGGGATGACAGATGGAAGGTTTCTACAGTGGTCTCGGTGGGAGGAATGAAGGCTCTAAGCTTAAAGGCAGGCACAGGGGATGGGAACTGGGCAATACATTCAAGTCATTACAGGGGAAGGCTCCTTGGAAGAAGACAGGAGGGTCTATACGGGAACCATGGCTTCTGCTGCTGGGAAATTGGCATTGCTGTCCTTAGGGTCACATTTTTTTAGTGATTCCCACAAGCCCCTGGGGCGACAAGAAGAAGAAGGGGAAAGGGTAGAAAAACAGGGGCTGGAGATCCACTACCTCCTCAGACACTCTGTGTGTCTCTGCAATGTCAGGAATGGGCTCAGACACCAAGATAAACAAAGTGTTGACCTGGCCCAGCCCTAAGAATGATACTGATAGTGACTGTGAATCAGCCCCAGGCAGCGGTCCAAAAGAGAGAGATGTTTCCCAGCCAAGGGGAAGGGAACTAGCCAGCCACTGTTCTAGAAATTTCCACTCATATTAACCCTGTTTTACAGGGGAGAAAACTTAGGACTACAGAGGGGTTGGAGCTCTGGTAGCACAGTGGCGCAAAACCTTGGCTGCTAACCAAAAGGTCGCAGTTCGAATCCACTGTGTTAGGCTAGGTTCTCTAGAGAAGAAAAACCAGTAAAGCATGTAAATATAGATGGTGTGTAAATATAGATATAAGTATATAGAGAGATTTATATTAAGGAAATGCCTCACGCAGTTATGGAGGCTGTAACGTCCCAAATCCGTGGGTCAGGATAGAGGCTTCTCCTGATTCACATAGCCACAGGGGCTGGCGAACCCAACACTGGCAGGTCAGAGACCAGGGCTTTTGCTCACAGGCTGCAAAGATTAATGAATCCCCAAATTAGAAGGCAAGACCACAGGTAAGCTGCTAGCTCAAGTCCCAAGAACAAGAGGTCAGACAAACAGCAGCCAGCTGCAGGATCCAGTAAGAGCAAAAAAGCCCCCAAGCCTTGCCGAAATGTCCAGTTATATTCGATACAGGCCACACCCCGAAGGAAACTCACTTTCAAGTGATCGACTTCTCACAGCAGATCCCATCATGGGGCTAATCACATATCGAATCTCAACATGGAAGTGATCACAACATTATGCAACTGTGAAAACACTGAGAATCATGGCCCAGCCAAATTGACACACAATGTTAACCATCACACGCTCTTTGGAAATCCTGTGGGGCAGTTCTACTCTGTGCTATAGGGTCACTGTGAGTTGAAATTGACTGGGGGGCAAGGCGGTTGTTTTTTTTTTTTTTTTGGTTTTACAGAGGGGACATGACTCATTCAAGGTCACATAGCCAGTAAGCAGCACAGCACATCCCTCTATGCTCAAGCCACTAAGATTTGTGGCTATTTCTGGTCACACGATGTCGCCTTCTCCCTTACAGGATGTCTTCCATCAATCCAACCTGATTCTTCTGGATTTGCATTGCCTTGGCAGTTAAGAGTTTCTTTTGTTTTACAATAAACTCTGACAGCCCAGTGGAAGTCTGGAACAAGGCATTTCTTATTAAATATACTGGTTAGTTCAGCGTTGCTCAACAAGTCATGTATTGATCATTGATGCCAAAGAGGGAGCAGAGGTAACAAAGAGGCTACAGAGCATATAGGTAGTCATTGGAGAGATAGATAGCTGCCATGGAGTCAACTCCAACTCGTGGAGACCTTATGTACAATAGAAAGAAACTCTACCTGGTCCTGAGTCATTCTCACAATCACCAACATGGTCAAGTCCATCACTGCAGTTGTTGCTCTAATCCATCTCACCAAAGGTCTCCCTCACCTTCGTTGATCCTCTACTTCACCAAACATGACATCCTCCCCCAGCAATGATGACGTATCCAAATCAAATGAACCAGACACTGTTCTGTTGTGATCTATAAGGATTCCACTGGCTAATTTTCAGAAGTAGGTCACCAGGGCATTCTTCCTAGTCCATCTTTAGTTTGGAAGCACCACGGAAACTTGTCTACCATTGGGTGACCATGCTGATATTTGAAATACCAGTGGCATAGCTTCCAGTAGTCATTAAAACAAACAAAAAACCCACTGCCATAGAGTCAATGCTGACTCACAGCGATCCCATAGCATTTCCAAGGCTGTAAGTCTCTATGAAAGCAAACTGTCACATTTTTGTCCCACAGAGCTGCTAGTGGTTTCAAACCTAATGAAGGGTTGGTCAAAAATATTCCCATTTCCCTCCATCTCAACACATGGTAGGGATAGCACATCTCTGCTCTCTTAGAAGTTAAGTAAAGTCATATGACTTGGCCTGACCAATGAAATATGAACAGAAGTGAGTCATGCCCCTTTTGGGCAGAAGCTTTAAGAACGAGTGCACAACTGACCATGCCTTCTTCCTGCTCAGTGACTGTGAAGGCAAGTATTGAGATGGAGATGCAGATGGCCTGATCAATGAGCAACTGCATGAGTGAGCCCCTCACAACTAACTGGTCCCATAAGAGTTGGAGTACGATCCAGAAATAAACCCTTGTTGATTTGGGGATTGTTGCTTGTTAGCACAGCCCAGCCTAGCCCATCCTGACCGACACAGAAATTTGTACCTGTAAGTGAGGTGCTATTGAAAAGACAGACTAGAAGATGTAGCTTTCTCTTAGAGGATCAGCGACAGGTGGTAAGGAAGCTGCTGGAGACTGGAAAGATGGTGTTCCATGCAGATGGGAAGCATTTGGTAAAACTGTTGCCCTTGGTTATTTGGAAGGCAGATCATGGCTCTAATTAAATGTACTCTAGGGAAAGAAGAAGGAGCTCTGGTGGCTCAACGGTTAAATGTTTGGCTGCTAACCGAAAGGTTGACAGTTCAAACCCACCCAGTGGCTCCACAGGAGAAACACCTAGTGACCTGCTTCTGTAAGGATTACAGGCTAGAAAACCCTATGGGGCAGTTCTACTCCATTGTACAGGGTCATTATGAGTTGAAAATCAACTTGGACATCCAGGAATAGCGCTCCTTTCCAGCCAGACTGAAAAACCGTAATTCTACAAGTCATTGGAGTAGGCAGAAAGATCTTGCCAGGAATAGCGCTCCTTTCCAGCCAGACTGAAAAACCGTAATTCTACAAGTCATTGGAGTAGGCAGAAAGGTCTTGCCTCAGTAGTGGAGAATAATTAGCTCTAGATGATGTTATTTTACTGAAAATAGATCACTACTGGCACTATGATGATGGTATGGACGGGAATGGTGTATATTCCTTTGGGGTCATCATATTATTGGCCTGTGTTGTGCGATGATCCAACTCCTACCACTTTTTCCTCTATCCAAACTACTGTAAGACCTCTGTTCATATAGCAGGTTTTAACATTACTTGGCTTTCACTTGGTATGAGCTCACATTTATGTATTATGTCCCCTTTGCTCTTGTCTTACCCAGTGCCATCGAGTCGATTCTGACTCATAGCGACCTTATAGGACAGGGTCTTACTAGCCCTTAAAGTAAAATAGTACTGCTTGGTGCCAACATGACTTTTAATCCAAGTGAAAATGAAGGCCCTGAAATCACATGATGACACTTAATCATAAACTACTTCAACAGGATCGATGATTTCCAAAGGACCCCTGGTTTGCATGGATCCCTGGAGGTTTCTGAGACCCTCTCAGGGGTCCTCAAGGTCAAAACTATTCTCACAATAATACTAAGACGTGACTTTCCCTTTTTACTGTGTTGAAATTTGCACTGATGATGCAAAAGCAAAGGTGGGTAAAACTGCTGGTACTTTAGCATGAATCAGGGCACAGGCACCAAGCTTTATTTGTAGGTATTGATTTTGCAACCACATACCTGTGGTTAAAAAAAATGCCAGTTTTATCTAAGAATGTCCTTGATGAAACAGTGAAAACTGTTCATTGTTGAACTTGTGTACATGCCTTTTTATTTATTTATTTGTATAGGTGTGCGTATTTCTTTTTTTTTATTATACTTTAGATGAAGGTTTACAGAGAAAATTACTTTCTTTTTAAACAGGTAATACACATATAGTTTTGCAACAACGGTTACCAACTCCACAACATGTCAACACTCTTCCCTTCTAGACCTTGGGTTCCCAGTTACCAGCTTTCCTGTCCTCTTCTGCTTTCTCATCCTTGACCCTGGGCTGAAGGGTCCGTTTAGTCTTGTTTTGTTTTATGGGCCTGTCTAATCTTTGGCTGAAGAATGAACCTCAAGAGTGGCTTCAGTACTGAGTTAAAAGTGTGTCCAGGGACCATACTCTTAGGGTTTCTTCAGTCTCTGTCAGTCCTGTAAGTCTGGTCTTTTTTTGTGAGATAGGATTTTGTTCTACATTTTTCTCCAGCTCTGTCCACAACCCTCTATTGTGATTCCTGTCAGAGCAGTCAGTGGTGATAGCCAGGCACTACCTAATTGTGCTGGACTGTGTCTAGTGGAGGCTGTGGTAGCTGTGGTCCATTAGTCCTGTGGACTAATCTTCCCCTTGTACCTTTTGTTTTCTTCATTCTCCCTTGCTCCAGATGAGGTGGGACCAGTGGAGTATCTTAGATGGCCACTCACAAGCTTTTAAGACCCCAGATGCTACTCACCAAAGTAGGATATAGAATATTTTCTTTATAAGACATGTTATGCCAATTGAGCTAGATGTTCCCTGAGACCATGGTCTCCAGCCCTCAGTCCAGTAATTTGGGCCCTCAGGGAGTTTGGATGTACATGCCTTTTTGATATTCTGATTCTGTTTGACAAAACCAGAAGAATACATAAAAGCACTTCTTCTGCCTACCAAAGTATGCAGGTTCTCTAGAGAAAAAACATTTGTGTGTTTGTTTGAGTTGTTAGCTAAACTAGCCATCTTTTTCATGGAACACTCTTTTTGCTTGAAAGCCAGATAAAGTAGAATTAGTCAAACCTGGGTATTTGGCAGCAGTACCTTTTTTTTTTTTTTTTAGCATTATGTTTAAAGTGAATGAAATGAGCCTAACCATGGTCAGAGCCCACATGACGCCAGGTGATTTGGCCCCACTTTGATTCTTGTTTTTGGTGTTATTTTGATTAAAACCTAGTTTGCTCTAAATGAATAGGTCTTTACCTAGAGAAAGGAAACTCATGAAATATTAATATAACACAAAAAAAGTCAGTTTTACTGTTATCTCCCAACCTCCCTAGACCCAGTGGGAGAGAAAAGGAGGATCCCTGAACCCGCTAGGACTTCTTCCATGGTAGGCAGTGTACTGAGTATACCATGGCTAAGGAAGGGCCTAGCTGTCATTCCAGCAGCCTGCAGGTTCTCAAGGAGCTGGGCCTAGATTTGACCAGTCAGGGAAGGGGAGATGGCTATGGAATCTTCATTTCCATGAAGGGAGCTGGCTAATATCCTGAGGCATTGATGGTTTAGAAAACCACAAATCCTTTTAAATTAGTATTTCATGGAATGGCAAAGCACACTCTTATGTTTCAGTTTCTGTACCTAAATGCAAATTTTTGCATTACAATTGAATTGTATTAAGCTGTTTAAGACAGATTTTTAAAAGACCCCAAACCGAACCCATTGCTGTTGTTATCAACTGTGTATCAATTTGGCTAGGCCATGCTTCCCAGTATTTGAGTGATTGTCCACCGTTTTGTCATCTGATGTGGTTTTCCTATGCATTATAAATCCTATCTTTATGATGTTAATGAGATGGGATTAGTGGCAGTTATGTTAATCTAGAAGATTAGATTGTGTTTTATGACGACAATCCATTTTGAGATATAAAGAAGTGAGCAGAGAGACAGGAGAATCTCATACCACCAAGAAAGAAGCACTGGGAGCAGAGCATGTCCTTTGGACCCAAGGTTCCTGCCCAGAGAAGCTCCTCAACCAGCCAAAGATTGACAACAAGGACTCTCCCCTTGCACCCCTCCTGCCCCCAAGAGAGAAAGCCTTTCCCTAGAGTTGATGTTCTGAATTTGGACCTATAGCCTTCTAGACTGTGAGAAAATAAATTTCTCCTTGTTAAAGTCATCCACTTGTGGTATTTCTATTATAGCAGCACTAGATAACTAAGACAGTTGAGTTGATTTCAAGTCATAGTGACCCTACAGGACAGAGGAGAACTGCCCTATAGGGTTTCTAAGGCTGTAGTCTTTATGGAAGCAGACTGCCACATCTATCTCCTGTGGAGTGCCTGGTGGGTTTGAACCGCTGACCTTTTGGTTAGTAGCTGAGCACTTTAACTGCTGTGACACCAGGAATAGTACTGTGACTGAAGAGAATGTCTAGTCACCATATAACAGCTGGACACTGAGGACCCTACCCTGCAGAAGCCTATGGAGAGCTCAGAGAAACCAGGAGGGAAAACTCTTCTTCTTGCAGTGTCTCTCTAGCACCCTTTTCTGACAAAGCTTAACATTGTGACAGCTGGCCAAGTAAAAATATTTAAAGGGCCCAACTCAATTTTTGCAGAACAGGCAATGAAGGACAGATTTGGAGATGAGAGTCAATGAATTAACTAGAGTGATACTCATGAAAATTATATAGAAGCTCCTTTGAATCTCTTACAGAACAATCTTCTAGACTCATGCAAGGTGCCTAGATGTCAAAGTCCATGTAAACCAAGATTCTAGAATTACACTAAATTTATTATAGACTAAGTTTCCAGAATCACACAATATTCTTGTAGAGCAGGTTTCAGAAATCAAAGTGTTATTACAGTAATGTTCTTACAGGCCAAGTTTCCAGAATCACATATTTTTACAGAGCAGCTTTCCAGAATCACTTGATTCTAGAAAACCAAGTTTCTAGAATCACATACATTTATCAGAGGTCTAGTTTCCAGAAACATACAAAGTTATGACACAGCATGACATTATTACAATAATTGCAGATCACATAATATTCTTACAGGCCAATATTCCAGAGTCACCCAAAGTTCTTTCAAGCCATTGTATTCAGAATCACACACCCTAAACCCATACAATTCTCACATACCAAGTTTCCAGAATCATATAACGTTCTTAAATGACCTGGGTTGTGGAATCCCACATCATTGTTGTAGACGATATCCCTGGTTCTAGTTCCTAAGTCTCCCACTGAGCTGGAAATGGAAACTGACTGTCTGCTCTCAAATTAGGACTCACAAAACATTGTTCCCGCCCATACCAACAGCAAGTACTTATTGCTCCAGGCACCTCCAACTGTTGTATAAACCGTAACAGATTCTAGAACTGTTTACATATTTTTGAGAGGCGGGACCAGAGTGAGAGGTAATATCATCAGTGTATGGTTGGGCTAATAATAATTAGAAAAACATTTGCTGACTCTCTACTGTGGGCCAGACAAACCAAAACCAAACACATTTGTGTCAAGTCAATTCTGACTCATAGCGACCCTATAGGACAAAGTGGAACTGCCCCATAGGGCTTCCAAGGAGAAACTGGTGGACTCAAACTGCTGACCTTTTGGTTAGCAGTCAAGCTCTTAACCACTGTGCCACCAGGATTCTATGTGTTAGACAGCATCCTAAATTCTTGACATACATAATCTCGTTTAATCATCTAAGCAACCCAGTAATTGAATTATCATTATAATTAATATTACTAATAATTTTCATTAATATCCTCATTTTATAGATGGTAAAACTTGGTCTCAGAAAGGCCAAATAACTTGTCTAAGGTTATACAACAATGAAATAGCAGATTCAAAGTTATAGTCCTGGTCGTTGATTCCAGGGCTACAGGGAGATGCCTCCAGAATTAGAGCAGAGTGTAGAAAAAGGCCACCCCACCCTTGGAGATCAAAACTACTAAATTTCAACAGGAGTATTATAAAAGGAGCCATATGTAAAAATGATCCTTCTGAGGCATGGATAGAAGGTGAGAGCCAAGGGGACTTGGGGAAAGCAGAAATCTAAATAAGATGACCAGGGCAAAGCCTTGAGTGCATTCCCAAGTAACTAAGAAACACATAACATGACTCATTGTGCTGGACCATGTAGAAAAAAACAGGTATAATGGTGAAGGGGCTGTAACCTACAGTGAATTTACAAAGGGTAATTTATCAGCGCTTAATAAGCAGCGAGCAGGGAAAAGGGAATGCCTGGACTGGCCCATTTGTCAGATGAATTCCTAACGGACAGATGAGTACAGCCTTCATTTGAGCTTCTACTATGTTCCTGGGTCTGGAGATAGAATACTATAAAAATGTTTAAATCAAACTCTTTGTTTTTTAGGAGTTCCACTTCAATTAGAGAAAAAGGTGAAAAAGATCACAACATATGTACAGTTATGGGGGGGGTGTGTGTTCATATGCGCACGTGCACAAAGAGAGGTTAGGGGAGAACAAGGCTTCACAGAGATGGAGATGGTGGGCTGAATCTGGAAAGACAAGAAGGAAGAAGTCTGCCAGCTGGGGTGGGGTTGGCAGAGGTAGTGGGAGATCTTCCCAAACAGAGGACCCACCAGGTACACAAGTTCCACAGGGTAGAAAGGGCCCCAGTGAGCGTGGAGATCCATGAGGAACTCAGCGTGCCTTGGACGTAGAGTTCACGTTAGGGAGATGAGGGTTGGGCAAGAGGAAAGCCCAACTGTTAAGGGCCTTGTTTGGATCAATTCTGTAGGCTATAGGAAGCCATTAAGCGTGAGGATCTAACATGGGGGTGTGCACAGCATGGGTGGAATGGGGGTGGGAAAACAATCACAAAAAGATCACCCCTTGATTGCCTTCTCTAGGCTCTCATAATTTGGTCATAGATATTTCAATGAATATTTCTTACTGTCATGTTAAATATAACCTTTGAAAATGTTGACAAGGCACTGTTTTATGAGACAATGCTTGGGGGAGCCATAGCTACTCATCTCCTTGACCTCATGCTCTCATGGCCCCTGCCCAGGAGAGGCCCAGTCCAGTATGACTTCACTCTTCTTACCACAAGGGAATGACAGCTATCACTAATAAGCTCATACCTAATACCAACAATGTGAAGGTCAATGTTATGTGTCACCTTGGCTAGGCTATGATTCTTAGTGGTTTGGCAGACACTATGTAATCACTTTCCATGTTGCGATCTGATGTGAGCAGCCAATCAGTTGAAGGGGAGTTTCTTGGTGGTGGGGCCTGCCGCCAGTATGTAAATGGATATTCTGGCAAAGCTCAGTCTTTCTCTCTGGACCCCACACTCGTCACCTGACCTCCAGTTCTTGGGACCTCAGACTGCAGATGTCTCTGGCCTGTCACCTGACCTGCACATTTTGGATTCCCCAACCCTGGAAAACCCCTTGAGCCAGCAGAAGCCTCCAGCCTGCTCCCTGACCTGCAAATTTTGGATTCAGCAGACCCTGCAACTATGTGAGCCAGCAGAGGTCTTCAGCCTATCACCTTACCCACAGATTTGGGACTTGCCAGCCCCCACAACTGAGTAAGCCATTTCCTCACAATTTCATAAGCCATTTCCTTGAAGTAAATTTCTCTCTCTATATATACATTTATAGATGCTGTACCGGTTTTGGAAACTCTGGTGCCATAGCGGTTAAGTGCTACGGCTTCTAACCCAGGGGTCGGCAGTTCAAATCCGCCAGGTGCTCTTTGGAAACTCTATGGGGCAGTTCTACTCTGTCCTATAGGGTCACTGTGAATTGGAATCAACTCGATGGCAGTGGGTTTGGTTTTTGGTTACTGGTTTTGCTCCTCTAGAGAACCCAAACTAAACTAAGGCGTCCAATGACCCAGCTCCACTGGACCTTGCTCTGTAGTCTGTACTGGGCTGGTGAGTTTACCCAGATCCTACTTGTCCAGGCTCATCCATTTGTTCAGGCTTTTGTGTTGTCTGGCTTGTAGCTTGTGACAAGAAGTTTGTGATATAAAGTGTCTTTTTTCTGTAGCTGCTTTTATTTTATTTTTCCTTCTAAATTTTATTTGTTTTGTTGTTGTCGTTGAGAATAAACACAGCAAAACATACACCAGCTCAAGTTTCTACGTTTAACATTTAGTGACATTGAGTACATTCTTCAAGGTGTGCAACCATTCTCCCCTCCTTTTCTGAGTTGTTCCTCCCTTGTTAACATAAACTCGCTGCCCCCCAAGGTTCCTATCTAATCTTTTAATTGCTGTTGTCAGTGTAATCTCAGGTAGATAATTTTTAAAAGAGCATAATACTCAAGGCAGACCTTTTTTTTTTTTTTTTTACTAGTAAGCTGAACTATTGTTTGGTTTTAAGATGACTTCAGGGTATACTTTTCGTTTAAGGTTTAAAGATTATCTCAGGGCAATAGTTTCAGGAGTTCTCCCTAGCTGCTTTTAATAGTTTCTCTTTATCACTGATTTTTCAGCCATTTGATTATGATGTGCCTTTGTCTGCTTTTCTTTTTTCATTCCTTTGTTTATATTCTGCTTGGGATTCACTGAGGTTCTTGAATTTGTGGGCTTACATTACATTGGAAAGGTTTTGCTCAATATTTCTTTAAATATTTTTGTCCACTTTTCCTGTTAGAATCCTTAACACACTAATCATAGTTATTTTAAATTCCCAGCCTGATAATTCAAAAATCTCTGTCGTATCTCACTATGCTATTGATACATGCAACCACATGGATAACTCTCAGAATCATTACTCTGTGTGAAAGCAGCCGGGTACAAAAGAGCACATATTTAAACCAAAAAAAACCCCACCAAACCCAGTGCCATCGAGTCGATTCCGACTCATAGCGACCCTATAGGACAGAGTAGAACTGCCCCACAGAGTTTCCAAGGAGCGCCTGGCGGATTCGAACTGCCGACCCTTTGGTTAGCAGCAGTAGCACTTAACCACTACGCCACCAGGGTTTCCATTTATTTGAAACTCTAGGAACTCAATGCAACAAATCTATGCTATGGCGACAAAAGCCCATCGGTGGTTTCCTAGGGCTGGGTGTAAGGACAATGAGTGAAACAGGGGACAAGCAAACTTTTGGGTGAAGGAAGTATTCTATACCTTGATTTTGATATTATTTACATAGGTGTTTATAAACCTGTTGGGAAATCCTGGTGGCGTAGTGGTTAAGTGC
Organism: Elephas maximus indicus; assembly: GCF_024166365.1. Classification (NCBI taxonomy): domain Eukaryota; kingdom Metazoa; phylum Chordata; class Mammalia; order Proboscidea; family Elephantidae; genus Elephas; species Elephas maximus. The sequence goes on along the minus strand of NC_064831.1, from coordinate 58,653,919 downwards.
TACTGCTGCCAACCAAAAGGTTGGCAGTTCGAATCCACCAGGCACTCCTTGGAAACTCTATGGGGCAGTTCTAGCCTGTCCTATAGGGTCGCTATGAGTCATGTGTTGGAGCCCTGGTGGCATAGTGGTTAAGACCTCAGGCTGCTAACCAAAAGGTCAGCTGTTTGAATTTACCAGCCACTCCTTGGAAAGCCTATGGGGCGGCTCTACTCTGCCCTATGGGGTTGCTATGAGTCGGAACTGGCTCTATGGCATACAACAACAACATTTGTTACAAATTTGTTGAAAGCAAACTGCATACTTAAAATGGATGCATTTTACTGTGTGTGTATACACACACACACACACACATACATGTACCAAAAAAAAAAAAAAACCCACTGCCATCAACTCGAACATGTAAATGTAATACCTTAATAAAATTGATTCAAGCAATTTTTAAAAAATCCAGGAAGCCAAGTTTGACTCTCCCCAGCAGCCCATTCTGTAAACAATGTCGATAACTTTGACCCTCTTCACAGGTTGCGATTTCTGTTCTGGGCACGGATATATACAAATTATACTGAATTTGAGACAGGAGTTTGGAGGTTTTCATTGAGTGATCAAATTAACAGAAATTGCATTTCTACTTTTGAACAAATGAAAAATATTTCCTCATAACCCTGCAAAAGGCTCTGCCCAGAAAGATTAGTCTCAGCTCAGTAACTTAGAAAGACTGGTGGAGTCCTTCCATAACCCTGAATGAGGGGAAACTATGCTTCTCCAAATTTCGACAAGCTCATCAGTAATTTGCTTCAAAACATCTGTAGTCATTACTGGCTTTTTCAACATTGGTTCACAGACGGCTCTTCCTTGCTTTTCAAAATGTAATTTGAAAATAAAGGTTGTATTCTGCTGCCCCCCCAGCCCCGCCCCAACCCCTGGAATTCTGAGTAACTTATTTTAGAAATGGCTTCAATTTACATGCCTGTCATTTGAGACCATAATCGGTCCCATTAACTGTTACGTGATGTCAGTTTGCTTTATTTATTTATTTTTTTATTTTTTCTCTGGTTAAGGTGTCTGCCTGATAGGCACAGATTTGTCTGACTTAGTCATGCCCAGATGTGCCTAAATATAAGTCAGAAGAGAATAAATACCAAGTAGGAGTTTCAGTGAATTTAGGTTGTATTTCTCATAAATTCCTGTGGGTTCCTTTTGGCACTAGCATTTAATTTATTGGTCTCAGTTCCTTTTTATGTAAGGTCTGATGCAACAGCTAAGGGCCAGTTAAGTGGGGAGCCTCTTCCTCTGGTCAGCTGATGCAACATAGAAATCAATTCAGCAAGTATTCCTAGGATATCTACCATGTCCTTAGACCTTTGAGGAGCCCTGTGGAAGACTCAGAAGGAGAGCCTGGCCTCAACAAGCCTACACTGAAAAGGAAGCATGAATGGCTTTGGGCCAGAAGAATGAAATTTTAGTTAGGATTCTTCTGCTCAATAAGCAACATGAAGAATTCATTTAACTTTTTCTTTTAAAATGTATTTTAATGAGCTTCAGTGTCTTCATTTGTAAAATAGGAAAAAAATATTCCTATTTACTTCAAAGAATTGGGGTTAGTTCCAAAGAAGGTAATGCTTATAATAATTTATAAAATAAAAATGCAGTAAAATTATAAAGTTCATTAGAATATGACTGGGAAGAAAAGCCTAAGACACATTAGCAAACAGTGCATGGAAATTTTTTTGTTTATCTGTGTATGCCATTAAAGAACACCAAAAAGGGATTAGGGAAAACGATAGATTCAATTAACCTGAAAATCATTAAAGCAAGATATTTTAAAGACAAAGAGTTAGACTTCCACTTCTAGTTATGATGGGGCAGCTTATATGAGATCAACTCTCTCATTGAGATCAACCAGAAAAGCTGAATAAAATATTTTTTTTAATCTCTTTGTAGAGATTGTAAAACTGTTGGGGTAGCCAGTATTGAAAAGGCAAAGATTCTGGGGGAAAATGAAGCTCTTTGAAAGATCTCAATCATTTAGTTGTCACTTTTCCCCTTGGGACATTTGATGATTCTTGGTGAGAGGCTGAGAAGCCTGCAGAGGTTACCCTCAAAGAGGCAGAGAAGCCGGCAGAGCTTTAGGTCATCTTACAGAGAGGGGAAATAAAAATTACAGTTCCAGGCTGCCAAGGCAGCCAGAACTTAAGGGACCAAGATCCAAGGGACAAAGAAGACCCAGAGAAGTAAACCTGAGAGTTGACACTTTTCTTATACTCGAGAGGTATCTGAAGTATTTGTCGATTCTTAGCTGTGCAGGGCGAGAGCTTAAGAAGCCAAGAACATGGTGGATGGGAAACAGAGTGCAGTTTGGGCTGTTCTATGGTCCCTTGTTGTTGTTAGTTGCCATCAAGTCAATTCCAACCCCATGTCAAGGTGACCCCATCTGTGCAGAGAAATGCTCCATAGGGTTTTCAAGGCTGTGACTTGTTGGAAGCAGATTGCCTTGTCTGTCTTCCGAGGCACTTTTAGGTAGGTTTGAACTACCAACATTTCAGCTAGTAGTTGGGCACAAACCTTTTGTGCCACCCAGGGACCTCTATGGTCCCTAGCAAACAAAAAAATTGAGTTTAGAATCTGCCAAGGATGAGGAACCCAAGAAACATCCCAAGTTTCCCAGCTGGGACCACTGAAAGGCTACACTGTATGAGTTATTATTTCCACAGGAAGATCAAATCTTAGAAAGACTGTAAATGAGCCTCAAACTAGTTCAACCTTTGATTGGATTGAGGTGGACTGGCCCGACTCTACGTGCTTGCCAGAGAATAAGATGAATCCTCTACAGAGGAAGATCATATTGCCCAAAGCCTCCAAAAGTTTTAATATAAAATTTCCAACATTTAATCAAATACACTGGGCATACCATGTTACAGGACCAAGAAAGAAAGAAAAAAAAAAAAACAGACAAAAAAAACAAACCTACAGATGCTTTAGATATTACGGTAATCAGGTAGCAACTTTAAAATAACTGTGATTAATATGTTCATAAAAAGACATGGTAAGATAGAAAATTTTATCAGATAACTTAAATCTATAAAAAAAAAAGCACACAAATTCTTAAACTGAAAAAGAAAGTAATTCATGAAATTAAGACTCTAATAAGTGGTTCAACAGCAGATAAGGGCAGCTGAAGGGGATTAGTGCACTCATAATTAAGTCATTAGAAAATATCTAGTCTGAATTTCAAATATAAAACATATGGGAAATACTGAAAAGAATGTATGGGACATGGTAGAAAGTTCAAATATACATATAATTGGAGTCCCTAAAGGGGACGGGAGAAGAGTGAGGAAGAAGTAGTGTTTAAAGAAATAATGGCCAGAATTTTCTAAAACTGACCCAAAAAATCAGGGTAGAGGTCCAAGAAGTGCTACAAAGTCCAAGCAGGGTAAATATAAGGAAAATCCCGTCTGTCTTAGTCATCTAGTGCTGCTGTAATAGAAACACCATAAGTGGATGGCTTCAACAAAGTTTATTCTCTCACAGTCCGGTAGGCGAGAAGTATGAATTCAGGGCGCTGGATCTAGAGGAGGCATTCTTTCTCTGTCAGCTCTGGAGCAAGGTCCTTGTGATGCATCAGTCCTCCCTTGGTCTGGGAACATCTGAGTGCAGGCACTTGAGGTCCAGAGGACGTGCTCTGCTTCCAAAGCTGCTTTCTTGCTGGTATGAGGTCCCCTTGTCTCTCTGCTCACTTCTCTCTTTTATATCTCAAAAGAGATTGGCTTAAGACACTACCTGATCTTGTAGACCTCCTCAGTGTAACTGCCGCCAATCCATCTTATTACATCATAATGATGGGATTTCCAGCATAGAGGAAAATCACGTAAAACAGTGGACAATCACATAAAATGGTGGACGATCACACAATACTGAGACTCATGGCCCAGCTAAGTTGTCAGATATTTCGGGGGGAAACAATTCAATCCGTGACACCATCTAAGAACTATGTGAGTCTTTGAAACCAAAGGTAAAGAGACTATTCTTAAAAGCTTCCAGGATGAAAAATTGCTCACCTTCAAAACAACAATGAAAAGGTGAAAGCCAGAAGACAACGGAATGATATCTTCAAATTACTAAAGTAAATAAATAAATGGCGATCTATAATTGTATACCCAGTGAAAATATCTTTCAAAAATGAAGTCAAAATAAAGTTATTTCCAGATAAACAGGAACTGAGAAAACTCAGCATCAGTAGGCTTATACTACAATAAATACAAAATGTAGTTTGTTAGGCAGAAACAAAATCATCCCAGGTGGAAAAGGGGGCTTGTAAGGAGAAATAAAGAGCAATAGAAAGGGTAACTATGTGGGTAAGTCCAAGTGAATATTGGCTTCATGAGATAATAATGTCATGTTAAGTCTATATGAACATGTCATGTTAAGTTTATAAATTTAGTTTTACAGATAGAGATAGATGATAGCTACATAGCTAGACAGACAGACAGATAGGTAGATAGATAGATGGATAGATAGGAGCCCTGGTGCATACTGGTTAAAGCACTTGGTGCTAACTGAAAGGTCAACAGTTCAAACCCACCAGCTGCTCTGCAGGAGAAAGTTGTGGCAGTCTGCTTCTGTAAAGATTTATAGTCTTAGAAACCCTATGGGGCAGCTCTACTCAGTCCTACAAGGTCACTATAAGTCAGATTAAATGCATGGAGTATATGGAATTAAAGTATTCCAAGTTTCTATCACTGTCTAATAACTTAAAACAGTACTGCTTTATATTGCTGTTGTTGTTGCTGAGTCAGTTCTGACTAATAGTGACCCTATAAGGCAGAGTAGAACTGCCTCCATAGAGTTTCCAAGGAGCGGCTGGTGGTTGACTGCCAAACTTTTGGTTAGCAATCCAGTTCTTAACCATTGTGCCACCTTGGCTCCCTACTTTATATTAGACTAATAAATCAAGTAGTCTAGGACAGCCTCCAAAATAATGTAAAAGTAACAAGCTACTGTGGGTAGATGTAATAATAAAAATATTTGATTAATCCAAAAGAGGGCAAGAAAAAGAAAAAAAAAAAGAATGTAAAACAGGTAGAAAAACAAATAGTAAAGTTGGCAGATATGAACTCAAATATATTAGCAAAAAACCTAAATACTCCAATTAAATGTAAATGGGCCAAATACTCCATTAAAACACAGATTTTGTCAGATTAGATTTTTAAAATCACACTGCTTACAAGAGACTTACCCTAAATATCAAGTTGAGCCATATGGAAGTGTCAGTATTTGACCATTTTTTACTTGCAAAAATAGCAGTTTCATATTTGTTGTTGTTGTTGGCTGCCATCAACCTAAACTGAGGATGTGGTGAAGCTGAAAGCAAAAGGATGGGAAAAAATATATACTGTGCAAATTGTAACCAAAAGAAAACTGATATTGCTATACTTCAAGGCAAGAAACATTTCTGGAGTCAAAGGGAGACATTTCGTAATGATAAAAATGCCATTCCATCAGGAAGATTTATTCACCTAATAACATAGCTTTAAAATACATACAGCAAAAATGGACAGAGTGAAAACGAGAGATAGATAAATTCATAACTATAAGGACATGCTCTAATCCACCTCTTTCAGTAACTGATGGAACGAGGAACAACAACAACAACAAATCTATAAGGATATAAATCTAAAAAAAATTCACCTAGTTGGCATACATGGAACCTACACCTAACATCAGTAGAAAACATTCATTTTACGTGCACACAAAATATTTATCAACTTTGATCACATGCTAGTCCATAAAGCAAATCTCATCACATTTCAAAAGTTTCACATATAAATGATCCAAAGGATATTCTTTCACCACGGTGGACTAAATCTAGACATTGATAATGAAAAGATAACTAGAAAATTCCTAAATGTCTGGAAATAAAGCATTACCGTATTTTTATGCAAATAATGTGCACCTTCTATGTTTGTTTGCCAACTGTGCCCTGTCCCCAGCTATTTTTGTAAGAGCCACTACGCCAATTTTTTTCTACATGTTGCTGTGAAAAAATTAGCATAGCATGCTTATGAAAATACCTCATGGGATCACTAGCCATTAGAGAAATGCAAATCAGAACCACAATGAGATGCCATCTCACCCCAACATTACTGCAACAAATAAAAAAAACAGAAAATAACAAATGTTGGAGAAGCTGCTTGGAGAGTGGAACTCTTATGCACTGCTGGTAGGAATGGAAAATAGTACGACCATTTTGGAAAACGATAGGTCACTTCCTTAAAAAGCTAGAAATAGATATACTACAAGATTCAGCAATCCCACTCCTAGGAATATAAAAAAAAAATAGGAATATATTCTAGAGAAATAAGAGCCGTCACAGGAATAGACATATGCGCACCCATGTTCATTGCAGCCTTATTCACAACAGCAAAAAGATGGAAACAACCTAGGTGCCCATTAACAGATGAATGGGTAAACTATGGTGCTTACACACAATGGAATACTATGCAACAATAAAGAACAACAATGAATCTGTGAAACATCTCATAACATGGATGAATCTGGATGGCATTATGCCGAGTGAAATAAGTCAGTCACAAAAAGACATATTGTATGAGACCACTATTATGAAACTCATGAAAAGGTTTGTACACAAAAAAAAACAATCTTTGATGGTTACAAGGAAGAGGAGGTATGCGGAGGGACAAACACTAAATAGGAAAGAGGTAAGTGGTAACTTTGGTGAAGGGCAAGATAGTACAGTATGCTGGGGAAGCCAACACAACTTGTCTAAGGCAAGGTCATGGAAGCTTCACAGATACATCCAAACTCCCTGAGAGACTGAATTACTAGGGTGATGGCTGGGGACCATGGTACTGGGGAACATCTAGCTCAATTGCATAACGTATTTTATAAAGAAAATGTTCTACATCCTACTTTGGTGAGTAGCCTCTGGGGTCTTAAAAGCCTGTGAGTGGCCATCTAAGTTACTCCACTGGTCTCACCCCTTCTGGAGCAAGAGAGAGTGAAGAAAAACAAAGACACAAGGGAAAGATTTGTCCAAAGGACTAAATGACCACAACTATCAGAGTATATATATATATATATATATATATATATATATGTATCACAGCCTCCACCAGACTGAGTCCAGCACAAACAACTAGATGGTACCTGGCTACCACTACCAACTGCTCTGACAGGGATGACAATAGAGGGTCCCAGACAGAGCGGGAGAAAAGTGTAGACCAAAATTTTAATTCACACAAAAAAAGACCAGGCTTACTGCTCTGATAGAGACTGGAGAAGCCCCAAAGGTATGGGCTCCAGACAACTTTTTAACTCAGAATTGAAGTCATTCCTGAGGTTTACCCTTCAGCAAAAGATTAGACAGGCCCATAAAAAAAACGAGACTAAATGGGCACACCGGCTCAGGGGCAAGGACACAAAGGCAGGAGGGGACAGGAAAGTTGGTAACGGGGTACCCAAGTTTGAGAAGGGGAGAGTGTTGACATGTCATGGGGTTGGCAACCAATGTCACAAGACGATATGTGTATTAACTGTTTAATGAGACACTAATTTGCCCTATAAAACTTCATCTAAAATACAATAAAAAGAAAAAAGAAAGAAAATACCTTGGGGGGGGGATGTAGTTAGCAAACAAACGTAAAAGGTACGCATTATTTGTGTAAAAATACAGTACACTTCAAATAATACATGTATTGAAAATCACAATAAAAATTAGAAAATAGTTTGAATTGAATGATGTGATAAATACGGCATAACACTTATGTAGCTAAAGCTGTGCTTAGAGGAAAATTTATAACCTTACATGCATAAATTAAAAAAGAAGAAAGGCTGAAAACCAATTTTTCTAAGTATTTATCTCAAGAAGCAGCTAAGCTATGTTTAAAGAGATACATATAGCCTTAAATTCATGTGTCAGGTAAGAAGAAAGATTGAAAATCAGTTCTTTAAGTATCCATCTCAAACAATTAGAAAAAAAAAGCAAAATATACCTGAAGAAATAGAACAAAGGAAGTAACAGATATAAGAGCAGGTGTCAATGAACTACATGATAGATGACTGAAATACTAATGATGAAATACAATACTGATGAGTGAAATACAATAAAGAAAAATCAGCAGTCAGAAGTTGGCTCTTTGAAAGACTAATAAAATTGATAAATCTCTAGAAAGACTAATCTAGAACCAAAGAAAGCACAAATTGCCAATATTGGAATGAAAAGATGAATATTTGTAACAAACTTATACAGGCCATATAGCAGAGTGGTTAAGACAGCCTAAAACCAGACTGCCTAGGTCTTTGGGGTTTAAAATAGAATTAATGAGGTAGAATTCACCTACATGACAGTTTTGGAAGATTCTTGGCCATTGTCTTTTCAAATACGGCTTTTGCCCATATCCTTTCTTCTCTTTTGGAGCTCCAATCACACACATTCATGGTGTGCATTTGTACACTTTCTAAGTCAGCTCTCTCTGGCCTTTGTCGATCCTGGCTGTTTTCTCTGCAGGCTATTGGGATTGGGTTTTTCTAGAGTGCCCTACGCAGGGATATTTTTACAGACCACCTTTAGCCTCAAGTGACCACAACAGCAGTAGTTTGTGCAGCAAAGTCCCCCGGACACACATGCATGGGTGCAAGCTGGGTCAGGGACTCCCAAGTGTGCTCTGCCTTTGCTCCTGCGTAGATGATGTGGATGTGGGTCTGGAGCTGGATAGTTGTTGTCAATTCCGTGAACAGAGAGCTGTTACTTAAAGCACTTAATATACTCCAAGTCTCCTCCTAGGCTGGAGGTCATTCCAGGCAGGACTGGAGGCCTAGGGTCTAAGACTGATAGAACACCTCTGGCTGGCGCTGTGTCTAAAAGGCTCCTCGACCCCTGGACTTTCACAACCACAAAGAGAAGACCTGTCTTTCCTTCAGCTGTCCTCCATATCACCCCAGGAGGAAGAAGCAGGAAATTCATCACAGGGTTACCAGGAAGCCCCGGGAAGCCGCAGGGTTGGAGATGGGCCAGAATATGTTTCTCCAACCACAGCTGCAGCATATGCCTAGAACAGCCCCAAATCTAGCAGCAAGTCTGCAGTGCTTGCAGTCAGCTTCCCCCCACCCAGGACTTCAAACAGGTTTGTTCCGGTTTGAACCCCCCGCTGAGAGCTTACATTTATAACAAGTTCCCAGGAAGTTATATATAAGTATCATCTGGGGGATCTGCTTGAAATGAAGATTCTGATTCTGTATATCTAGGGGGCAGAAAGGCAAACTCTCAGCAGGGAACTTGTTAGAAGGCCAAATTCTCAGCAAGGGTTCGAACCAGAATGGACCTGTTCAAAGCCCTGTCCCCAGCCCATGGCACTAAATGGGGAAGAAAGAGACTGGATAGCTGGCTCCTGGAAGCAAGGGAGAAGGGAGCCCGAAGAGAGGAGGAGAGGAGAGAGAAAGACTGAGGAGAGATGGGGAAGGAGGGGAGAGTGGGGACAGAGAGGGCGTGACAGGGGAGGGAATGAGAAGTGGGGAGAAGAAAGGATCTGGGAAGTAGGAGAGGCCAGAGAGGAGAGGAAAAGGGGAGAGAGGAGCTTGTCTCTAGTCCACTGCCACCCACACCTTTCATGGGCTGGCTGAAAAAGATTTTCATTTTGCCAGGGATAGGGCCTGAAACCCTAAAGCATGAAGAGCTAATGGTGGGGTTACAAGCCCAGGAGCTCTCCAATGCAGGAGACACCCCTCAAGTCACATCTTGTAGCCTTCTAGCCTCCCTGCCTAGGATTCCCATCTATTCCAGGAAGCTGGAGCCTAAACCCTGGCAGCTGAACACTGGAAATGGAAGAATTTTTCCCGTGTATTTTCAAAAGTCAGCTGCTCTTTCAAAATAACTTTTCAATGAGGAACTCGAAAACTGGAAGCGCTCCCAAAGAATAAAACCGTCTCCCACCCCCCAACTCTGTGTTCTGATCACAACCGCATCACTCACCCTGGGGTCACGTATTCAGACCCTCCCTCTTCCCCATGGCCTGGTATGGGCACATGCCATTTATGGAATATCATTTAAAAGTCAGGGCAGCCACATCGATAATAAATCCAACGTGTATGGTTTGGCTTGGCAGCCGTTCTGGGAATGGGGATGCAGGGCAAAGGAATCTGTCCTGGGGTTTTTTCCAAAGGCCTCAGTCCTGTGCTTTGGTGTTCTGGCCCTCACAGACCCCTTTGCCCCCATCACTTTCACCTGACCTTTAGCCAGGACTATCTTCTCCTCTCTGGGTCCTCGAACTCTGGAACTTAAGCCAGTTTGTGGTCTGAGTAATAAGACCATCACACCCTGCACCAGCCCTCAGCTGTCTGAGAGATGGATGGAGTGGGCCGTACACCTTGTCAGGGAGAAGGAACAGAGCTACCAGCTGCAAAACACAACGTCTAGCCAGGCCACCGCGGCAAGGGGAAGGTTGCTCTCCAAGTGGAAAACAGTGAGAAATATGCTGGAATCCGCCTCCAGAGTCATGGAATTTTTTTTAATGTCCTTTTCAAACACATACTCTGAGAAAATATTTAAAGGCAGTGGAGATTAATTAGGGCCCTTTGTGCTGCCATCGCCTTCCACAGAGTTCCTCCAACTAAAGAAGTAAAAATAGAACCTGCAAGGGCTTGAAAATGCCCTGCAAACAAAGATCATATTTAAGAGCCCAACTAGGCATGACTCTCCAAACAGGAAGAGGGGAGCTAATTATTTCCGTGGCTGTGGAGGGTAGCGGTGGCAGCATCCTCAGGGTCGCAGGGAACAGCCTGGAAACTGGGAAACCCCCCAGGGGGCTGGGAGGAGAGGCCTTTCCAAGGGACAGACCCTGGTTGTTCCTCTCAGAATAATCATCACTATTGTCTGTTATTGAGGGGGCGTGAGGAAACCTAGAAGGAGAAGTGAAGAAAAACAAAGAGGTTTTGAGGATATTAAAAACTCATTCCACTTATGTAGCAACTTGACCTTTTGAATGTATCCTTCTTAACTCATTTGATCCTCAATTACCTCTGGGAAGTAGGCCTGGTAGGGGTATTCATTTTCTACAAATGCAAGTCTAGATAAGTCCAAAGTTACACAAAAGTGTCATTGGCAGGCCACTTTAGGTCTAGAAGCCAGGTAACCTGGCAACTTTGCAATGTAACATAGTGGTTATGAGTGTGGGCTTTGGAGCCAGAGGGGTCTGGGATTAAGCCTTGGATCAGCCACTTACTGGCAAGCCACTCCCACTCTCTGAGCCTCCATTTCCTCATCTGTAATAGACCCCACTTTTAAGGCTGCCGTGAGGATAAAATGAAATGATGTGTCTAAAGAACCTAGCTCAGTGGCTGGCAGATAGCAAGCACTCCGTAAATTGCTGTTACCATCTTCATTATTATGCTGTGACGCCAACAACTTCTCTTCTAGAGAAGAGAAGGATGAACCAGCTATCAGCAACATTCCACTCTGAGACAGCCAGTGTCATGGCACCAGTCCCAAAATAGGAGTCAGAAAACCTCTGAGTCTCGTGGCCTGGGGGAGGTCAGATAATCTTCAAGTCTCAGTATCCTCATCTATAAAAAAAAAATTTTTTTTTCTTTATAAATGGGATTAATAATACCTTCTGTGGCTAGGACAATGCTATGTGTTCATTTCTTCTTCCTGGGTTCACAGTACATGTACAGTTTGATCGAGGACCCTGTAACTGAGTTCTTTCCAATGGAATACACACAGAAGTGATGTAGGCTATTCCAGACCTGGTCCTTAAAAACATCCCACATGTTTCTGCAGCCCTATGTTCTCCTGTGGGGAAGGAGATGGCATAACTACGAGATGGAGGCAAACTGAGTCCCTGCATCACTGTATGGAACAAAGCCACCCAACCTGCACTGAACTGTAACGTGAGGCAGTAGAAAGCCTTTGCTGTGGAAAGTCACTAAGATTAGGGGTTTTATTTGTTGTCTCAGTGTAGCCTATCTTATCCTGACTAATATACCACTCCTATTTATTTCATGGAGCCCAGGTGGCACAGTAGTTAAAAGCTCAGCTGCTAACCAAAAGGTCAGCAGCTCAAATCCACCAGCCACTCCTTAGAAACCCTAGGGGGCAGTTCTACTCTGTCCTATAGGATGCCTATGAGTCAGAACCGACTCGTGAGCAGCGGGTTTGGTTTGGTTTTGGTATTTATTTCATTGAGGTGATGAGGCGCAAATGAAATCTTGTCTGGAAGGGCTTTGTAAAATGTGAGTGACAGCTCTTCCAGCTGAAGGATAGAGGGCTGGGCATGGATTCAGCACCAGAAACACCTGGGGCTCACAGACATTTTCTCCTGGGATATTCAGGCTTTGACACTAACAGAGAAGAAAGCTGCCATTTAGTGATCATATACTATGTGCCACGTAGTATAGCTTCATTCCCATGACAGCTCAGTAGGGAGGGGAAGGGGGAGCCCAAGAGGGGGAGCAGAGCTTGGACGTTATGAGTGAGGACTCTGGAACCATGTGGCCAGAGTGTGACCCTTGACTCTGCACTTCCTTCCTGTGTGACTTGACCACTTTCCTTAACCTTTTTGTGCCTCTATGTCCTCATCTGCACGATGTTGTGAGGATATAAATGAGTTATTACATGGAAAGCACTTAACCAAAAAAACAAAAACCAAACCCATTGCAATGAGTCGATTCTAACTCATAGCGACCCTATGGGACAGAGTAGAACTGCTCCACAGGGTTTCCAAAGCTGTAATCTTTACAGAAGAAAGCCCAGTGGTTAAGTGCTACAGCTGCTAACCAGAGGGTCAGCAGTTCCAGTCCACCAGGCACTCCCTGGAAACTCTATCAGGTAGTTCTACTCTGTCCTATAGGGTCGCTGTGAGTCGGAATTGACTCGATGGCAATAGGTTTTTGTTTTTTTTTTTAACCTTTTTGGAAGCAGGTTCCCACATCTTTCTCCTATGGAGTGGCTAGTGGGTTCAAATCACTGACCTCTCAGTTAGCAGCCAAGCATTTAACCACTGCACCACCAGGCCTTGTAAAGCACTTAAAGAAAAAAAAAAGCACTTAGCACGTAGTAAATACCCCAAAACTGGTGGCTGTTATCTGTGTTTCCTTCCACAGTTGATGAGGCTCAGAGAGGTGCATGACTTGTCCACGGACTCACATCTACTAAGAGCGTGAGCCAGGAACAGCAGAGTATGTGATTCCAAAGTCCTTCTATATCTGACATAGCAAATGCCCTGGGCCCCACTGTGAGGCTCCGTCTCTGTCATCATCACATCCCCTACTCTGTAACAGCACTTACAGTTTTCACAGTAATTTCCAGTGTTTTATTTCATTTCATTCTCGCAGAAATGCTAATTCTTGTTTTACGAACAAGAAAACTGCAGTTCAGCAAGGGCAACTGACTTGCCCAAGATTGCTCAGTCCATGGTGAGAGAGGTAGGACTTGAACCCAGGACCCTCTCCTCCATGCAGCAGTGCCACTAGGTAGATGTTTGGGCACCTTCAGACCAACCCTTTAGCAGCCATGTTCTCCTCCATGGCTCACTCCTCTCCTTCCAGGTCTGCCTCCAAGTTCTCTGAGGCAGGTGGCTAGGGTGCCAGCTCTAGGTGAGCCTGGGCAGTGCTGACTCACAGCAGTGCTACCTCACTGTGTCGGGAAGCAGAGTGACAGGCCATCCCTGGACCTCTGAGTGCCCCCCAATGAGGGGGATAGTGCCAAGGTTTGCCGTGGCCCAGTCTACTACGAAGGATCTGGCCAGAGCACATGCTGTACAGACACCCGGAGCAGGGGTTCTTTGGCCAAGGGGCTCAGGCAGGGGACTGTGCGGTGTGTGGGTAGTAAGAGGAGCTCATGAGAGCAAAGCCAGCCTCAGGCCCGACATGGGCTGCTTTCTGGTCTGTGGCTCCAGCCACACCCTGACTCCTAACCCTGGCCGTGGACTGGCTCAGCCTTGGCCACACATAGACCCTTAAAATCAGGCACAAACTGACTCCAGACCCCAGTCACAGGCTGACCATGAACCAGACACTGGCTTATCCTACATGGAGACTAACTCCAAACATGAACCATATGCGAAGACTGACTCAACCCTCAAACACTGCCCCTCACTCCTATGAACTAACCACTCACTGATCACAGACTGACCTCTAACCCCAGCCCCAGACTGATTCCAAACTGGCTGATTTGATGCTAGAATGGCCAGATCTCGAGCAGATGGCATTGGCCCTACAAGTAAAAAGGTGAAGGCAGGTTACTCCAAGCATCTTCACTGTAGGACACTGAGACCCCCTATAAGGTTGGGCAGGGGGCCCAGGGTCACCTCTGTAAACACATGTAACCGAACCCTAAACCCCTTGCTGTCAAGTTGATTCTGACTCAAAGCGACCCTATAGGGCAAAGCAGAACTGCCCCCAAAAGCTTTCTAAGACTGTGATCTTTACAAAGAGGAGCTCTAGTGACGCAGTGGTTAACAGCTTGGCTGCTAACTAAAAGATCAGCTGTTCAAAGCCACTTCACAGAAGAAACATGTGACAGTCTGTTTCTGTAAAGATTTACAGCCTTGGAAATCCTATAGGGCAATTTTACTCTGTCCTACAGGGTCGCTATGAGTCAGAATTGACTTGATGACAATGGGTTTGTTTTTTGTTTTTCATCCTTACAGAAGCAAGCTGCCACATCTTTCTTCTGCAGAGCAGCTGGTAGGTTTGAACTACCAACCTTTCAGTTAGCAGCTATGCATGTACCTGCTGGGCTACCAGAGCTCCTTACATAAATAACCTGTATTCCACAATTCAGTGCTTCATTTCTGTTTTATAGTCATTGGCGCCTTCCTTATATTACCATATTTCATCAGTTCTAAGAAGCACACTTTCCCCATGTTTTAACATCTGAGATCAGGATGCACTTCTAGCCAGTGGGGCCTCAAGAGTTGTCACTGGCCAGATGTGGCTGTTACAAGGCAGTTGTTTTGTGCCTGAACCTGCTCATGGCTGTTTGTGTTATTGTCACTTCCTCTGTGTGCTGTTTTACATTCCTGGTACCACATGTGTTCAGTTTAATTACTATTTAAAGTCTCTTTAAACAACAACTATGACTTAGCATTAAAACCAAATGGCACTGTGCACAGAGAAAGGCATTGCAGAGGACAGCAGATATCAGTTTGGTATCAGTACCAGAAGTTGGAAGAATGAGCGTAACTTTCGTATTTTCTGGTATCCCACTCACTCCACCGCTGTTGAGTCGATTCCGACTCGTAGTGACCCCTTAGGGTTTCTAAGGCTGTAAATCTCCACGGAAGCAGACTGCCACATCCTTCTTCCGTGGAGTCACTGGTAGTTTCAAACTGCCGACCTTTCGGTTAGCAGTGGATCACTTTAATCACTGCGCTACCAGGGCTCCTTTTTCTTTCACAGTAACAGCCAAAATGCTTTATCAGACCAAAGAAAGGAAGACACCCACATGTAGATGAAGCTGCTTTGTGTTTTGTTGCTGAGCTAAGTGCTGAAACATTGCCTACCTCACACCAGGTGATGTCACTGAGGCAGGAGAAATTGCCACATTCCCCAGAATAGTTGAAAGTGGTGAGGCTAATACTTGTGTGTTGAAGGTTATCGTTTGGGCACCGTGCCTGCCCTTACGGGTACATAGGCCCTTAAGGATAACTGTTGGCTTGCAATAAAACATGCTATTATTAGTATTATTAATCATATTAGCTACCAACTAGATCCAGGAAATGCTGAATTTTATCAGTTTTATTTTTTAAACCTTTCTTTTGAATCTTTAAGCTCTTTTTGATGTCTTTTCCCATGTGACAAGTCCCCTAAATAGTGACAAACATACCTGGAAGGGGCCTCAAATTATCTCTAAATCATTTGATAAATTTTAGAGACAAAAGCCCAGAAAGGGCAAATGCCTTGGCCAAGGTCACACAGCTGGCGAGTGGTAGAATCTGAACTAGAAGCCTGACTCTGAGTCCATTCTCCTGGAAGTCATCCATGGGTTCCAATACTCATACGCAAAGACTTCCAAAGCTATATCTCCAGACAAGCCCTCTCTTTAGAACTCCAGACCATAGACACAGATGTTACAGTTGTTCACCAACATCTCCATAAAAAAAAAAAAAAAAAACATCTCCATAGGCATCTGTAATTCACCACATCCAGGAAAACCGTCATCATCTCCTCCATCAATCGCCATATCCCAAATCCCGAGGGGTCCTTCCTGCTTTATCTTTTCTCCCTCTTTCCCGCATCTACTCAGGCCTCCTGAGGAGGTAACATGTACACTGTTGTTAGGTGCCATTGAATCAGTTCAGACTTAAGGCAACCTTATGTACAACAGAAAGAAACACTGACTGGTCTTGCACCATGCCCACAATCGTTGTTATGCTTGAGCCCATTGCTGCAGCCACTGTGTCAACCCACCTCATTAAGGGTCTTCCTCTACTTGACCCTCTACTTTACCAAGTGTGATGTCCTTCTCCAGGGACTGATCCCTCCTGATAATACATCCAAGGTATGTGAGACAATGTCTCGCCATCCTCGCTTCGAAGGAGCATTCTGGCTGTACTCCAAGATAGATTCGCTCGTTCTCTTGGCAGTTCATGGTGTATTCAATGTTCTTTGCCAACACCACAACTCGAAGGTGTCAATTCTTCTTCAGTCTTCCTTATTCATTGTCCAGCTTTCACGTGCATATGAGGCGATTGAAAACACCATGGTTTGGGGCTGGCACACCTTAGTCTTCAAGGTGACATTTTTCCTTTTTAACACTTTAAAGAGGCCTTTTGCAGCAGATTTGCCCAGTGCAATGCTGCTTTTGATTTCTTGACTGCTGCTTCCATGGGTGAGAGTGAGAAGAAATGGAGCCAATTAAAGAGAGAAACAAGAGGTAGAAAGAAAGAGAAGCGGCGTAGGAGGAGGTAATTTAGTCCCCGGCCAACGAAAACCACAGCATGGTTCAGAATTCCTAGTTCCAGGCTTCAGATGCGAGAGGTCCAACCACTCTTTCCACATTTGGGCTCTATGAGGTACGCCCATTCCTTTTAATACCCCAGTGCCATCACCAATCCTTTTATTTGAGTTAGTCTAAGGAATTCTGCTCCTACAGACAACATGGCACTAATTAGAACAATATTCTTTAGATCTCAGCTGAAATGTCACTTCTTCCAAGAAATCTTCCTTAACGCCCCCAGACTGGATCAGGTGCCCCTATTCATGGTCTCCAATGGCACAGACAGCATTTGTCACACTGCATTGCAATTCCTGGTCCAACAGTCTGCCTCACTTGCTAGAATGTAAGCTCCATGAGAGAAAGATCATACATGCTCACCGTCACATCCCCAGGGCCTGGTGCAGAAGACAGAAAATATTTCTTGAATTGATGAACATCAACTTAATGAGTAAATGGATCTCTGCGCCCTCTGTCTCTGCTCGCTCCTTCCTAGGTGACCTGGGTCTGATTGCCCAGAGCTGGTGCATGTGCCAGGTGACACTCCCTGGAAGTCACAGATTCTTAGTTTGCAAGGGGTAGACAACAGTGCTCACAGAACACAACTCCTGTGATTTCAAACCAGTCCTGCCCCATAGGCAACGCAGGGGCAGAGGACATGAGTTCACTGCCCAGGACACCTGCACATTCACGTGGAGGCTGCAGCCAGCACTGCAGGCCCTGCCTGGAGGCTAGACAGCTGCGCACAGGGAGCCCTGTGTGGCTTCAGTTATCCCAGCTGCACAAGCTCACTGCTCAGAGGGAAGGAAAATGCCACACCCGACACCCTGCAATAGTTAACCCAGAGATTCCTCACCCGGCCTCAGAGGAGACCTGCAGCAAGGGGAGGCTGTGGGCAGGCAGAGGTGTGAAAGAAAGGTGGGGAAGACAAATCCTCTGTACCTGGTTCTAATCTAGAAATCATGAATTACGCTCGTGGATGTCACCTGTAGGGGGTGGAAGGGATGTTTAGAACAAGAGAGAAGGCAGCCTGGCATCACAATAACTTTCTAAGTGGGTTTGTGTGAGGGCGTTTGGAATGCTTTCTCAACACTGCAAATATCAAGGCACACAACCATAGGTAGGAACTGATTATCCCTCTTTCATGAGTTGGGATCCACTTGACGGCAGCTGGTTCCTGGGTATCTTGATTAGAAGCATCACGTCCCTCAAATTACTTGAGTGGAGGTTCTGAGGAGGTGGCCTGAACTGAATTTGGCAAAAAGAAAATAGCGGGGTCCTCCACCCAAAGAAGCCAAACTCCTACAAATAACTGATGCAGCAACAGCCAACATGTACGGTTACATAATGTCATTGATTAATTTTCTCAGCCTTCCTGAGAGGCAGGAGGCAGAAATTGTCGCCAGGGAGCCCTGAAGGAAGACAGCTGAGCTAATTTGCTAGAAATCTTCTCAGAAGTCAAAGCAGAGCTGGACTCTGCTTTCCCAGCTCCTCTTCTCTTACTCCCAACCAGTGTTTCACTGCCTTTCTAAGGGGGGCCCAAGGGGCAGACCCTGCTGACAAGCTCGGCAGGTGGGAAGGCAGTGAGTGAACTGTCAGGGGTCAGAGGGGAAGGCGACACTGGTCATGACTGAAGAGCCAGGCCTGAGGCTGGACTGCATTTGCTTGCATCTGAGGACTGCAGCCCCCTAGTCCCTCCTAGCAGCATGCCTAGCTAATGGGAATTGGTTTCTGTCCCATTCAGTGAGACCCCAGGCCCTGGAGGTCTCTGGATGTGAGAGTGTGTATGTGTGTGTGTGGAGAAGGCCTCAGGGAGCCTGGCACCCACAGAGTGATGAGTGTTGGGAGACAGAGAGCTGCCATGCACAGGAGCTTTGGAAGACAGGCCTTGGGGCCTGCAAATATCATTACCCTGAAGAGACGGCCTGGCCATCCAAAGCTTTTAAGTATTTTGATGAACACCAACCTGTTAAAGCTTCGAGAATTTGCTGTCTGGCTCTGGAGCAGCCCACACCCTCTGCTTCCCTGGGGATGGAATTTCCACCACAGCGGGGTCAGAGGTGGAGCAGCTGAAGACAAGCAACGGCGAGAGGAAGAGTGAGCTAGTGGGGGTGGGGCAAAACCTGTGTGATCAGGAAGGAAGGGGTCAGAGTAGACATTTACATCTATTTGAAAAGAGATAAATAAAACTCCCTGTGGGCAACTTTCAGAACCCTATGTTTTGATGGGTCCAAACGAGGAGATAAGGAGCCTGAAGACGTTGGGATGAGAATCGGGGCAGTAAGGGACATGAAAGTTTTCCTAAAAGTTGTCCTGCACTTTTCCTTTCTCCACGCCCTTGCTTCTGTGCTTCCTTTCTTCATACTCCCCATGTCCTCGCTGCCTGTGCCTGTCAAAATCCTTCCCTTCTTTCAAGGCTCTCGACAGCTCCCTCTCCATGTGAAGTCTGTCTTCTCAGGCCTCCCACAGAGCTCTTGGTGTCGTCTCCTGGCGAGTGAACACAATGGTTTACTCACGGCTCCTCTCACAGGGCTTAATACACAGCCCATAAGCATGTGACCAGCCCAACTGAGGAGACTCAAGTACAAACCCACTTTATTCTCAAATCTATAGATTCTGTTTGTTCAAATCCCCAAACACTCCCCTGCCCCCTCCGCCATCCAATCTACTCAGAGCAGAATCTCACTCTTCATCCTGCTCCTGTCAAAACCTTAGTCCAGCTCAACAGTCTCTGTGATCCAGTCAGTTACTGAAATCTAAGACTCTTGGGTGAGTATCCAGTCAGTGAAGTGTTACCCTCACCGTTCACACTTCTAAGAGCTCTTGGACCCTGACTTGCACTCTTTCCCTGTCTCCATTTTCTGATTCCAAGCCCTCCTGGGGTATTGTGGTAGCCATCCTCCAAGATGGCCACCAGTAACCTGACTACTGGTATTCACACTTGTCTCCTCACACTTGGTTCCAGGATTGGCGTGTATGAGCAGCAGAATATGGTGCAAGTGATGGTGTGTGACTTCCACGATTTGGTTATATAGATACTGAAGCTTCCATCTTTGTGGCCTCTCTCTCTTCTTGCCCACTCTGGGGATGCCAACTACCATGACCTGAGCAGCCCCAGGGAGAGATCCACATGGGCCTGAAGGAACCGAAGCCTCCAGCCAACAGCCATGTTGTTACCGGAGAATAGCCTCAGTTCTTATCTTCGGTGTAGGAAAGAATTCAAACACTGAGACAAATAGTGCTAGGCAAGCAAAGATTTATTAGTTAGCAGAGGGTTAGTAGCGAAAGTACACTTGACTAGGGAGTATCAAGTGGGCTACTCAGAGAAAGAGCCTGAGTGCCCCGATGCAGTCGTTTTCTTGGGGTTTTATACCACTTTTCTCCTACCTCTGCCTGTTAATGTTTAATTGCCAAGTCAAGGACCCCTGTAGAGAACACTTCCTTGGCTTAACATTTAACTGCCAAGTCAGGGACCCCTGTACAGACTATTTCCTTGGCTTATCATTTAATTACTAAGTTAGGGACCCCTGTAGGAACCATTTCCTTGGCTTAATGTTTAACTACTAAGTCAGGGACCCCTGTAGAGACTATTTTATTGAGGAATGTCACCATCCCCTGTCTCTTCCTCCTCCCGAGTGCAAGCTCTTCCCCTCCCCCTTACAATGTGAGTGAGCCATCTTGGAAGTAGATCCTCCAGCCCTAGACAAGCCCTCAGATGAGCCTGCAGCCCCAGTTAACAGTTTGACTAAAACCTCATGAGAGATCCTGAGCCAGAACCACCCACCCAAGCCACAACCAGATTCCTGAAACTGTGTGAGACAATAAACATTTGTTGTTTCAAGCAGCTAAGTTTTGGGGTAATTTGCTATGCCATCAATGAATAGTTAATCCTGGGGTTTTGGAGTGGGCATGGGAGCTCACGCTGATTCACTGCCAGAAGCCAGTGAGCAGGGAGGGAGGGGAGATTTTCCTTATAGGACTGGTGGCATGATTGGGAATGTCATAGTCTGGATTCTCTAGAGAAGCAACACCATAAAGCATATAAATATATATAGAGAGAGATTTATATCAAGGAAATGGCTCACATGATTATAGAGGCTGGAACATCCAGAGTCCGTGGGTCAGGCTGGAGGCTGCTGATTCATGTAGCCACAGGGGCTGGTGAACCCAAGATGGCCAAGTCAGACAGTAGGGCTCTGGCTCACAGGCTGCTAAGATCAATGAATCCCAAGATCAGCAGGCAAGACAACAGGTAAGCTGCTAGCTCACTTCCCAAGAACCAAAGGTGAGACGAACAGGAGCCAGCTGCAGGATCCAGAGCAAGCCAGAATATCCATTTATACTCCATGCAGACCACATGCCCAAGGAAACTCCCTTTCAATTGATCATATATGCACAGCAGATTCCACCATGAAGGTGATCACATCATCATATGACTGCCAAATTACATCAAAACTACAAACCACTGAGAATCATGGCCTAGCCAAGTTGACACACAACGTTAAAGATCACAGGGAGGAAAGAGCCCCAGATTTCTAATAGCAGCAGCCTCTGCAGATGGAGGTCCCAGCTGAGTAGGTGGGACATTTGCCTGGCCAGGGCCCTGCCTTTTGTTACCCCTCTGTGGTCAAGGAACCCCTATCCCTGCTCAATAAATAGTAGCTGTTTCTATAACTGACCAGGCCATGCTTTTGGTTTGGGGCCCGCTGAGGATGTCCTTTGGTAGGAAGTTGTCAAATTTTTGTAGCTTCCAGGATGTCCAGCTGTTTGGAGCAAGCTGAGCATACATGGACAGAGTCCATGGCTGGGGCGAGGCTGGTGCAAACTGAGCCGGGTGGGTGTTACTAGCACAGGGTGCTGCAGGGCAAGTCAGGACAGTGAGTCAGTAGCCATCCTCCAAGTGAGGCCGGCGGGTCAGGGGACAAAGAAGACAGGTCCGGTCAGTGGGCATACACGTAGCCAGGTTCTCCCAGACCCAGGACATAGCAGGACAGTTAACTCCAAACCTTGCTTGGTGGGGATAAGGATCCTATAGGACATACTGCCCAAGTTGGAAATGGCTCACATTATGAAGGGCTCTGGGGGACTGTGGCCAAGCAGTGATGGGATTGACAGCCACAATATCTGGCCCCATGGATACTTCTTCCTGGTGGGGGCAATTGTTCAGCCTTCCTCCATGCTAACCCGTTGCCACTGAGTCGATTCCGAATCATGGCCACCCCATGTGTTACAGAGTAGAGCTGTGCAATAGGGTGTTCTTGGCTTACAGTGACCTCATGTGACAGAGTAGAACTGCCCTATAGGGTTTTCTGGGCTGTAATCTTTGCAGGAGCAGGTTGTCAGGTCTTTCTCCCACCGAGTGGCTGCGTAGGTTTGAGGTGCTTAACTGTTGCGCACCAGGGCTCCTTCTTTAGATCGTAGTCAAGGGCAAACAATTTGTGCCACCCAGGAAACTTTCCTCCATGCTAGCCTAGAAAATGCTCCCAACCACAGCACCCTGTGTCAGTGAGGGCTCTTTCACTTGTGAGAGGCAGAAACCCAGCTTGAAGTTAATCATCGGTATTGAAAATAACCAACACTTATTTAGTGCTTGTATTTGCTTTACCATATTAACTCACTTAAACCTCACAACAATCTAAAGGTAGGTACATTCTTATCCCCATTTTACGAATGAGGAATACGAGGCAGAGAGAGGACTCACCCAAAGTCCCACTGCTGGCAAATGGTAGAGCCAAGATTTGGCCTAAACTGACTGGCCTGTGTTCTTAATCCCCAACGGGAATGAAAACCCAGGAAGAGACCTCACTTCAGGCGTGCCTGCATTCACAGGCTCAGATAATATTCCCAGTACCCCACTCCCTTCGCTGTCTTTGACCCAGCTCTTGGTGTTGACTTCGGTCTCAGGCAGGCTTCTCCAGGTGATGGCCATTGGCAACTCAAGGCTCACGCCATCCCCAGCTGTTCAAACACAAGTCCAGAAGGGAGTCTCACTGGGCTACCTGGGGTTATATGCTCCTCCGAGCCACCCTCTGTGGCCCCGGGGATCTGATGCTGTAAGGGCCAGGGCCCATCCCAGAACTCCAGAGCCCCATGGGCTGAATGAGGGGTTGAGGGGGAGGTATTATTTGCCCAGAAGACGGAATAACAGTGGTGCACTGGCAAACAGCAAATGTGTCTGAACCAACATTATTTAACTCCAGTGTTTTGTTTTTTATGGGGGGCATGATGGTATAACAACACCATTAAAGAGTTTTCTGGAAACACACACACATACACACTATGCCACCAGCCTAACACAACAGCTCTTTTCATGTTTTCTCATGATCTCCAGGCCTTGTTTTCACACATGCATCCTGTTTACACAGTGCCAGTTACAAAGCAGCAGGTATAACAGCTATAAAGCTTACAGCTCCCCTGCTGCAGGGCAGACTTGAGAGACAAGAGTTAGCCTGGGGTTGCAGTGGCTGATTCCTTTCATAAAAGGTATCAAGGAACCTTGCCACTCAGGGCCTCTGACGGCAATCCTATTGTCTCCAGGGTGTTGTTTTGGTCCATTGCTTTCTGTTATTTTTTCCCTGAAGTTGGAATCTTGCCCTTGTGGCTCTGTGAGAGTGAAGGTGGGTTATTTCTGGGGTGCTGGGAGGTGTGAAAGCCCCTGGGTGGCACAAATTGTTTGCTCTTGACTATTCACCTAAAGAAGTCCTGGTGGCACAGTGGTTAAAAGCTCAGCTGCTAACCAAAAGATCAGCAGTTCAAATCCACCAGCTGCTCCTTGGAAACCCTATGCGGGCAGTTCTACTCTGTCCTGTAGGATGACTATGTGTGTCAGAATTGACTCAATGACAATGGGTATGTACTAACCTAAATGTTGGTGCTTGAACCCATTCAGCAGTGATGCAAAAGAAAGATCTGGTGACCTGCTTCCATAAAAATTACAGCCAAGCAAATCCAACGGAGCAGCTCCACTCTGTAACACGTGGCATCAACATGATTTGGAATAGACTCAATGACAATGAGTTTGATTTTTTGGTTTGGGGATATATGAGACTGGAAGGTGCCAGGTGGCAGGCTGGCCCTGGTCTTCCCCTGCCCCCTGCCCCCTGCCCCCTGCCTGTTACTTGGGCAGGTCTTGCCAGGGTGCCAGGAGGGATGACCCTTATACTTGGGCTTGCTCTATGTGAGTACACCAGGCACCTTCTGCGATTGCATCTCAATGCCTGGGGCCTGCATGCTGATGGCAGAGATCATTCTGATGCTATGTGATTCTGGTAGGAGTAGGAAGCACCACGCCCTGTTCTGAGCACACTCACCACATGCCAAGCGCTGTGCAAAGCCGTTCACACCGCCCTTGCCCCAAATTTTCATAATAACCCTGTGATGAAGGTACTATTGTAACCCCTATAACACACGATGAAACTGGGGTGCAGAGAGTTAAATAACCTCATCAAGGTCACTCAGTTATGGAAGATGGAGCCCTGACTCAAACCTCAGCAGTCAGACCCCATGTTCATAACCGTTTTGACCGGGGAGAGCGGGGAGATTAAAGGGCGTGGACTCTGGACTCAGG
The DNA here is from genome assembly GCF_024166365.1 of Elephas maximus indicus. Lineage (NCBI taxonomy): Eukaryota > Metazoa > Chordata > Mammalia > Proboscidea > Elephantidae > Elephas > Elephas maximus. Next base: position 58,629,401 of record NC_064831.1, on the reverse strand, counting down.
CTGGCCAGAATTAAATCCTGGCTTTGCCACTTACTGACTGTGCGGCTCTGAGCAGGTTACTTAACATCTCTGTGCCTTAGTTGCTTTACCTGTAAAATGGGGTGATTTTGGTACCTACTTCATAGGGTTATTGGAAAGATACTTAGCCTCTATCCAGGCATATAGGAAGTTATAGGAGTGGAACAGTGGTGCAAATTGTTAATGTGCTTAGTGACTGATCAAAAGGTTGGAGGTTTGAGACCACCCAGAGGCACCTCAGAAGAAAGGCCTGGCAATCTATTTCCCAAAAATTAGCCATTGAAAACCCTATGGAGCACAGTTCTGCTCTGACACACATGGGGTCATCATGGGTCGGAGGTGACTGGACAGCAACTAGGATCGTTACTACAGTGATCCAAAATCTTGAAAGGGAGAGAGTCTTCACCCAGGAGACTGAGCACCCAGTTCAGACAGGTCACTGTGCTTGGTCCTGGGTTGGGGGTGCTGGGAGAGCGGATTCCAGAGATATGCTGGTGAGACAATAGACATGTACAGTGAACTCTAAAGCAAGGCGGACTCTGATTTGTTCTTTCTTACAAATGGGTTGTCTGAGAGGGAGGGGAAATTGCTCAATTCTGGGTGAAAATCTGGAAGGGCTTCACAGAAGAGGCAGCTATTGACATGGGCCTTGCTAGACTCTGAGGACCATGGAGGCAGATGAGAAGGAGACGGTTAAAGCAGAATCAAGGAGCTAGAGGGGTATGGGGTCCTGCCTTGTGACCGAAGGGTTGGAGGATCAGTATTGGGGCTGAGGGCAGGGAGGGGAAGAAGGAGTTGGGGAAAACCTGGAGGGCCTGCAAAGGGCCCACAGGAGCTAGGGAGTGCTTGCTCTGTGAGGTGGTCTTCTGGCAGGCGCACAGGGGTGTTTACGATGAAACCCTACAGCCTGGGCCGTGCTCCCCAACCCTATCTATGTGTGTTCAGGACCCATGGGGGTCATAGCCCCGTACACTGCCACCTGGGTGGGCTGCATTGCTTGACATGGTAACACTGGTGTCCCCCGCCCACGCAGACCCCAGGAGGGAAAGCAATCACTTCACTCAGACTTGATACCTCTACCAGGCCCCTTCCCTGAACAAAGCCAGCATTTATAGCTCGGGTACGCTGAGGTAGGATTACCCAGGCCGTTTATGACTTGGGATAGACGATTTTCCTGGAGAGTAGAAGCCCCTTTCTGTCCCAGATGAAAGCCACTTGGGCTTTTGGATAAGGTCTGGGCGATGGCATTTTGCCCTTACAAATACGACCAAGACAAGAACCTGGAAAGAATTCTGATGAAGTCATTCCTCCTTCCCAAGAGCTGCTGAGGCCCTCAGTCCTGGGATCCCCAGGTTTCAGAAATTATGGGAAGCCCTCAGATAGCAGCCATTTCAGGTCAGGAAAACCTGCCTTCCAGAACATGGGGGACCTATGGTTCCCCACGTCTAGCCAGCCTTCGAGAAGCAAGGAAAAGACCCCCAGGGCTTCGCTCACAGTATGACCTGGCCCAGGAGTTCCATATGTAGAACGAGGCAGGTGACCCTGCAAATGCTATCCTCTTCTGAAAACCTTCAGGCCAACAAGGAGAGTGCATGGGGTAGCATCTCAGCTGCTTCCACCCTCCTTACTGAGAACCCATGGCTCTTCCTTTGGTTCAAAGATCCAGACTTAAGGCCTTAATCTATCTCATGTCGCTGTGGGCTACCTGAGAACCCCAGGCCACGCAGAAATGGGTGACCTCTGGCATTCCTGGTCCATCTTCTCCATGGGATGCCCCAGCTGTCCACCGCTCCTGCTGCACAGAGTGATTTGAGGAGCTCCAGGAAGCTGGTTAAGCTCTCAGCTGCTAACTGAAATGTTGACAGTTGGGACCCACCCATTGGTTCCATGTGAGAAAGACCTGGTGATCCGCTTATGTAAAGATTACAGCCAAGAACACCTTCCGGGGCAGTAATACTCTGTCACATGGGGTCATGATGAGTTGGAGTCAACTCGACAGCCCCGATAACAGAAAGTCCCCTTCCTCTCCCAAATCATTCCTCCAACCCTGCCAAGGCCTGCCTGGGGGCCGGGGTTCCCTTGCTCAGATTCCTAACTTGGGGTTTGAGGATTGATCGTGTCTCTGAAAGGCTCCTCTTCCACGAGAGGATCCCCTGCCAGGGCTGAGCTAGAGGCAGGAGCTGGGCAAAGGAGCAGGGCCTGGAAGATTTGGCAAACTAGGGAAAGAGAAAGGTTTTGGAAAAGCTTTTTGACCAGGGTTTAAAATCTGGCAGAATGAGGAAAAGTAAAGAAGAAAAGAGTGGGGAGTGAAAAAGGGAGCCAGAAGGGAGGGATGGAGAAGTGAGGGAGAAAGAGGTAAGGAAAGGCAGAGGGACGAGGGCGAGAAGGCAGGGGCTGGAAAGGGTGAAAGGTAAGAAGGAGAGGAAAAGGAGGGTGGAAAGGATAGAAAGGAGAATGGAGGATTCCTGGGGGAGGGAAAGGGGAAGACAGGAAGCCCACGGGAAGGCAGGTCTTCAGGACCTCAGTCCCTCTGTCCTGGGGTTCTGCTGTGGTAGCCCTAGGGGTGCAGCCATTTCCCCCTTAGTGGTGGCTTCGCCTCTGAGGTCCTGGGCCAGATTCAATTCTCCACTGCTTTTTTTTTTTTTTTTTGACCTGGGCCTGCTGGGAGTTTTTCCTCTCCCTCCTCTACTCTCTAGCATTTAACCTGCAACTAGTCTTTCTTTGCATTTTGGGGGTGGAGAGGAGGATGATGGGGTTGTCTGTTCTTCCACGGAGTTGTGATAATTGGTGGTCTATGGTCCTCCCTGCAACTCTCCCCCATGGCCCATCTCAGTGTCAGGAATTTCACCATTAGATCTTCTGTCTTTTAAGATATTATTTCTTATTCAAAGTATAGGTATTTTTTTTAGATGCCATTAACTCTGTGGTGGACACCCAGCTGCCTATCCAATAGCCACAAACATGCATGAGCATGCACAAATGCACACACACAGGTACACTCACATACACCTTCTAGACCTGCCATGTCCAGTGCGGTAACTATTGTAGAGCACAGATCCAGAGCATTTCATCATTGCAAAAAGTTCTACTGGAGACAGATACTCTGGATTATTGCCAGAGCCCTGATTTTGTTCAGATGTTCACCTTCTCCTGAGTTCTGGAAGGGGAGTCCAGCTCCACGCCCACCCCAGGGGCAGATATTGACTGCTTAAGCCTAAGCCAAACTTGGTAGTTGCCTGCCCCTTGCCAGTGATGAGTATGGTCTGGGCGTGTGCTGCAGCTGCTGACAATGAGATGTAAGGGGAAGTCAACTAGTGGGTGGGTAGCTTCTGGAAAAGCTTCCTCACTAATATGAAGAGACACATGGCAGAAAACACACCTCTGCTTCACTGAGCTTGGCCCTACCTGTGAATCACCTGGACCGGCCATGTTCGCCCTGCCGCTCACTAATGGTGGCATTGAGCCTTGAACTCACCCACCCTGGAGCCACCGGACTGCTTGTTACGGGATATATGTTTTCCTCTTGTTTTAGTGATGACTTCTGTTACTTGCAACCAAAAGCATCCTCAGAAATATAACTTTGTTTTTATGAAAGAGTTTATTAGCTACTCTCTGAAGTCTGAGAGATGTGGACTCACCCAGGCACAAGACAGGCATTTACATGAGGACACAAATATTTTGACTTCTGGTCAGTGGAAGAACATTGACCTTGGACATGAACAAAGCTAAGCTCTAGATCAGAACCTTTCACCAACTCACTGTGTGACCTTGGGTAAGTCAAATACTGTCTCTGAGTGTTAGTATTCCCACCTGTGAAATGGGGCAAGAAATGCAAAATAATGCATTCTCCAGAGAAAAATTGGGGGTCCAAGGCAGTTATTACTATTGCTGGTGTTATTGATAATCCTTCTTATTTGTATGGCTGATAAATCATTTCGGTTATCTGGTCTATAAAAACCTATTAAGATAGGAATTACTGTGCCTATTTCAGAGAAAAGGATGTTGAGGCCCAGAGTGGCTTAATGATTTTTCCAAGGCCACAGCTGGACAGTAGCCGACCAGGATTTGTACCTCACATCAAATCAGAGCTCTCTCTACTCTGACTTGTGAGGGACTGAGAGGCATTCACTTACCTTTAGGTGAGTTAACTTCAGGTTCTGTCCAGTTGATGGTTATAGCTGAAACCCAGGCTCTAGGAAAGAGGCCAACGTTGGGAAGAAAGCAGGAGCTTGAGAGGCCTGGGAACGTGAAGACCTGGCTTTACCTGAGGAAGGCAGGCAGGTGAGCTAGCCTAGGTGCTATGCCGTGTTACAGGAACATATCCACTATACCTGGGGTTGGCACCTTCAGAGATGCCTGGTGTTAGGAAAAGAGTCCTGGTCAAGAACTCAGGAGACCTGGGTTCAATTCACAGATCTACCTTTTCTACTCGTGACCTAAGCTAAGTCCCTTAACCTCTCTGGGCCTCAGTTTTACCCACCTGTAAAATGGAAACAATAATCCTTGTCCATTCCATGTTGATGTTGCATAGGTCAAATGGGGTGGTTTATGAACTATAATGCATTAGAGAAATCTAAACAGTTGTTTTAAAGGGAAAAGGGCATTGAGAGAGAAGGCAGACAAACCACAAGAGCACTTGTCTGATGGAGCCTGGGTCCTGCTTTGGAGTCACTGGGGTTTTTCCCAGCCCCAGGAGAAACAGCAGCTTGCCTGGAAAAAGTTGCCAGAAGTCCAGAGCATGCCAAAGGGCAGCTTGTTAAAAACTAACCTGGTGAGGTTTGGGCCTCCGTTAATGAGGTGTGATTCTCAAAGTGCAAGACCTGGATCGGCTCTGTAAAAAGCCTGTTGGCTTTGATCCTCCTTTTCCTCTAAAATGTTATTTCTGCTTTTGGCCCCTCAAATTCCTAGACGGACGAATCAGTCTGGGCTGCCCATGGAATTTGAAAAGAATAGTCTTCAAAAAACCACACTTGGGAACGATGGTTACTGGAAGTGTCTGAGTCTCAGAGGAATAAGCCCTAACCCTGGCTCACAAGTGCATCCCAAGCTTCCTGTCACCACCTGCCATAAGGTGGGTCGCTTCTTCAGGTGCTAGTTTATAATGCTTCCCAGTCTGCGAACTGGAATATAAAGGCATGACAATGACACATGCCCAGACACAGCAGCTCTGCCTGAGCAGATTCTGCAGATACCCTTCCCTGGGGAATGGACGGCCCAAGAGAGCTGAGGCTTGCTTCCCTCAGCCTGGCTCTACTACCGTTTCCCCAGTAGGAGGGGGCCGTGAATGTCAGCATCTGCTATTTGGGAGCAACAGCAGTCAACTTCTTTTTTATCTACTGTTAAAATTTTTTAATTTTAAGTTTAATTTTAATCAAAGCAGCGTATGTGCTTAGTTTGAAAAAAGAAAATAGTACCATAAAATTTATAACAAAAACAGTCCCTCGCCATCCCCCAAAGGCGAGCATATTCAACACTTGTTGGAGTGCACTTACCTGCATGTTTCTGTAGGACAAGCTTATGATTCAAATTACTGATTTTCCAATTTTAGACGTCGTCTTAGTTACCTGGTGCTGCCTAACATAGCATACCACAAGTGGGTGGCTTCAAAGAACAGAAATTTATTTTCTCACATTATAGGAGGCTAGAAGTCCAAATTCAGAAGGAGACTTTAGAGGCAGGTCCTTCCTTGTCAGTAGTCTCAGCAGTTCCTTGGCTTTCCTTGGTGTCTGTCTTCCCCCTCTGGATGTCTCTCTGTCTATTCTGTTCTTTTTATAAGTCAGAAGTGATTAGGTTTAGGGCCCATCCTTCTAGATATGACCTAACTGACATAACAAAGAAAACTCTATTTCCAAACAGGATCATAGCCATAGGTATAAAAACTCATTAAAAAACCCCGTGGACTTCGAGTCGATTCTGACTCATAGCCACCCTATTGGACAGAGTAGAACTGCTCCATATGGTTTCCAAGGAGTGCTGATGGATTCAAACTGCCAACCTTTTGATCAGCAACCGAACACTTAATCGCTGTGCCACCAGGGCTCCAGGTGTAGGGGCCAGGATGAAAATACATATTTTGGGGGGTAAACAATTCAAGGCACAACAGACATTAACCATTTACTATCAAAGATGACAATTTAGCTCTCATACGTCTTCCTCACCCCCCCCACACTTCCCTAATGCCCATCCTTTCAATATAGTTGCGTCACAATTCTTAGTGAAATCTGTCTTCAGTATTGACATGATTACAATTATATAAATATTGTTCCCAGCTGAGCCAATAGCATGCTATGTTTACATTTTCCTTTGTTTGAACAACTTTTTTTGTTTTTAGGAGTGAGTAATTGCTTTTCCCCTCCCATTTGTTTATTTTCTTTGAGCCTATAATTAATTCAGCCCCCACCTTTCTGTCATAACTGTACACATATTTCCACCAAATTAACTACATCAGGTAACCTTAGGTCCCTCTTTCCTGGAGCCATTCTTCTGGACCCTTTGTTCTCCTGCTCCAGTCTGAACTGGTTATTCTTTAAGCCTGTTGCAAATCTGTTATCCTGGGCAATGTCAATAACGACTGGCATAAACAGGTTGGAGAACCACTGCCTTGGTGAGCAGACTGTAAACTGGTGGGAGAAGTGTGAGAGCCAGCTAGAGAGTAGCCTACCAGCAGCGTGCTTTGCAGAAGAAATGGAAGGTGATGTGGGAAAGTGAGGAGGTTATAGTGAGTCCGTGTAAGTCAAGTCTCCTGGGAACCGAGGGTAGGAAAGCATTCATCCTGACCATGGAATTCAGAGAAGGCTCCACAGTGGAGGTGGCATGTCAACTGGGCCTTGGGACATTAATAAGACGTCACTACACAGAGAAACAGAAAATCCAAAAATCATTCAGGGCAGAGCAAGCAGTATCACAAAGGGCATGGAGACCTGAAAGTGGATAGTAAGGAGTGGTTATGTGTTTCCAGAGCCTGACTCCTGCGGGAAGGACGTGCTGGAAGGGTAGGAGCTAGGACCAGCTATAGAGAACCAAAGGAAAAGTACACCCATAGATTTAATTTATTCCATTTGAGTGGCCTCTCATGCTCTGACGTGGAGTAGAAACTTTAACCTTTGCTAGAACAGAGCCACTGAGAGGTTTTGAGCAAGGGGATGTCTTTCGCCTGTGGAATAGGCGAGGCAAGCAGGGGCCAGAGGGGAAGGTTCAGGGAAGGCAGACAGTCCCTGCCAGGAGCTGAAGGATAGAATCTTACTCTGTGAAATGGAGTGGGCAAGAACTGCGGTCTTATTTTCTGTTAAGTCTGTCTTACCTACCGCTGTAACCCCAGAACCTAAATGGGTGTGCCTTGGTTACCAAGTGCTGCTGTAACAGAAATACCACAACTGGGTGGTTTTTAACAACAGAAGTTGATCTTCTCACAGTTCTGGAGGCTTCTAAGGTAGTAGCGCCAGGCCTCTTCTAACTTCAGGGGGATAATGAGAATCACCATCAGCCCAAAGCTGATTCCACTGAGGTAGACGTCAGACATACCTCCACTCTCCAACTTTTAATGGATTCTGACACCAGCCGTCCTCCCTGTGGCGATCTCTGCTTCTCTGTCGGATTCGATATTTTGTTGCAATGAACGCACAGAACTCACAAACCATATTCACAATTATGTGGCCTCTTAGGGAGGTAACAGGCTACAATTCAGGATCAGAATCAACTTGGAAGTAACAAGAAGTCAGTAGACAGGATACAGTTCTTCAATCAGGACAGCTTCCAGCCAAGACAGCTCTCAGCTCCTTGTCCGCCATGCTGGCCTCCTCTTAGCTTCCGACCAAGACAGCTCTCAGCCCGTTGCTGACCATGTTAGCCTTTGCCCTGCTCGGGCAAGTGTTAAAGCTCTTGAGCTCTGACAACAAGTGCTTAGAGGTACACCACTCTGCCAGCAAGCCTCCTGCTCAAAGGCACTCAGTCCTTTCTCTCCATGAGTGGCAAGCCCACTGCACCTTGCACTGTCTCAGGCCATCTTCAATGTTACAGCTCTCCCTGTCTCCTGAGTTTGGGAGGTTCTCAGCACAGAGACCTTGAATCCAAAGGATACGCTCTACTCCAGGTGTTTCTTCTTGATGGTAGTGAAGTATGCCTTAAACTTTGTGGAACTTGTTCTCTTATATGCCTGCTCCTCCCACCAAGACCACAAACTGACTAATTCCCTTGGTAAGCCAAAGTCACCTAATTTGCATAGTAATTGACGAATCTTTGCAGGGGTTTTACACACCTTATTTATATAGTAAACTGCCCAATCCATTTGCAAGATTGTGGCCCAGCAAATCATCTTGGCAGAACTATAAACCCAGGGCCAGTAAAGTCATATATAAAGAGAAACCCTTTGCACTGCAAGGCTAAAAGTCCAAATCAGGGTCGCAGCCATGCCAGTTCCCTCTATGAGTCTGTCTTCTAGCTTCTGGTGACTCTCGTCAATCCTCGAGGTTCCTTGAGGTGTCTTGACATCTATCTTCCCCCTGAGTGTGTCTCTATGTCTATTCTACTTTTTATAACTCAGAAGTAATGAGGTTTAGAACTTGCCTTATTCTGGTATGACCTCATTAACATAAAAGAAATCCTTATTCTCAAACAGGATAATATTCATAGGTGCAGATGGCCAGGACTTCAATACCTATTTTCAAGGGTTGCAATTCAATCCATAACAGGGTACAAGCACGTAGTAGGTATATGGTGACTGGTGAATGAAAGGATGAATCTTTGAAGAACCTGGGAGCTTCCCAAGGCACAGAGTAAAGCCATTGCCCCAGGGAGTAGACACACTACTTACACCTGCAGACTCTAGCCCTTCTTCCAGAGCTAGGGACTCTCCCCCAGTCCACTGCTGCCTCACCTGCCCCAGAGGCACCGTCTCTTCCTTCCCTGGCTCATCTGCTCTGTAAGCTTCAGCTTTCTTAGGGGCCTGGGAGGGAGGTTGTTTCCAGTCTGCTTCTCTTTCACCCCAGCAAACATCCCTGAGGAGGGGGATCCCAAAAGCCCAGCTTTAGCCTCGGAATAGAAGGGAACTCTGGGAAAAATGAAAACCCAAGGAGTTCTCATTCTCCTGACTGTTCCATAGCAGCCAAAAATCAACACAAATTAGTATCTCCGCACATAGCCTCCACACGTGTCCATGTGGTGGGTGCTCCAACATTTCTCTGTTGTGAGTAGCTGATGTTAAGTGCTGCCTGGGTCCACTAAGGGGACTGACCTTAGGCGGGACCCCAGGTGACCTCTTCCCTTCTCCATCTGCCTGCGGTCAGGATGGGTGCCCCGGCTCTGTTGGCAAGGTCTCTGCTGGCCTTGAACTCCCTGCATCCTCTGGCCCCAGGCCCTGGGAGACGCTGTGAGGTCACCTCTGGCAAAAGCTCTTCCAGGCCCTCCTCTTCACATTGTCCTCTACTTGAGTCACAGCAACCCGTGATTTGGCCTTCCAGGAAGAAGAGTAAAGAAGTACTGAAAACAACCTGAAGGACAGGAGGAAGAGAGGTCAGGGCTGTCTGAGTAAATGGTGGAGTCATGTGAAGTAAGTGGGAACATTGCTTTTAGAGCCAGACTGACTACAGGTTCAATCCCCGGTCTCTGCAATCCTCTAGCTGCATGTGACCTCGGGCAGGTTGTAAACCTCTTTGAGTCTTCCTTTTCTCGTCTGTAAATTGAGACTCATAGCCCCTAAAGCTTGGGTAGTTGGGAGGCTTAAAGGGGCTAATGGACTGCAAAGCAGCCTGGCTCTGGTCCACAACCTGTATTTTTACTGGCCTGCAGGGAGCTAAAAATAGAAATGGAGGGCAAGTGTTCAGAAACTTTTAAAGCATTTGACATTGCTGCACATCCAAGCACCTGATCAGTGCACTCATGTTGCTGAGTAGGTTATAGACCAAAATGCCAAGCCATGTTGGACTGGAAAGACATTAGAAAAACACAAAACAAAACCTGGCCCTTCACCGCCATAGTTTGGACTGCATCATGATAAAGCATCTAGCCACATGATGAGCAGCCGCTGTTAGGATCAGAATCTGGGAAGGCTCAGGTGGTATTGGGGTAGGATTTTCCCCTCTCCCCCAAGCTGCCCCAGGTTGGTCATCCTTCTCTTCTTGCAGGCCTCCTCTGTGCCTGGCACTGTGCTCGGGACTAGATCGTCACCTTTGAGCTGTACCTCCAGCTCAGCCCACCCTTCCAACCAGTTGTCCTGTTCTGTCTCATCTACTGTCTGTGTGTTCCTCGCTTCTACCCCCTTCCCTCTGGCCCTGCTGCCATCCACCCAGTACGGGTCCTCCCACTGCTAATATGGGGGTGGACACATTCCCTGCACCCAGACCCTCCCTACTCCACTCCACCCTCCATGCTGCCTGCAGAGGGAATGTATATATATATATATATATGTAATTTAAATAAACTTTTTACTTGACAGTAGTTTTAGATTTGCAGAAAAGTTGCAAAGACAGTACAGAGAGTTCCCACATACCCCATATCCAGTTTCCCCTCTTGCTAACATCCTGTGGTACATTTGTCACAGCTAATGGACCAGGATTGGTACATTACTATTAACTAAACTCCATACTTCTTCAGATACCATTCCTTTCCCCCGTAACGTCCAGGATCCCATCAGGACGACACATTGTGTTTAGTCATCATGTCTCCTTATCCCCCTCTGGTCGGTGACAGTTTCTCAGCAGAGGGAGTAATGTAAAACAGACCTCGTAGAATCTCCCTTTGCAAAAACCTTCAATGGCTCCTCATTACCATACACTGTGGCCTTCCATGATCTGGTCCACTCTGCTCACCGCCTCTTCTTCCATCCACTATATTCTCCAACCAACTCAATGCCAACGAAGAGAAAGCTCTGGATTTGTCTTGGTTCCTGCAACCTTCCCAGTGTTTATTGCCTTTTTTCCTTCTCACTGTGTGAAAATCCTTCTTATCCTTTGAGGATCAGCTAGAATAAACCTCCTCAGCTTTCCTGATCACCCAAGCACGCCTCCCCGCTTGGAACGGTGTTTATGCCTCTGCTTAACACTGAGTCCGTTCAGCGTCCATCTCTTTCACCCAATAGATATAAACCCCACAAGCCAAGGGGTTTGTAGGACAGCAGTTAAGTGGGCAGGAAAGGCTCAGTTATGTTACATTGGGAAAGTGTCTTAGCCTCGCTGTGACTCAATTTCCTCATTTATTAAAAAAAAAGTACTTTTGTTTTTGACACAAGTTGTTGTTAGCTGCCGTCAAGTCAGTCCCTGGCTCATGCCAACCGCATGCATGACAGAGAAGCTGCCTCACCCTGCATCATACCCTTGACAGAGTGTGGATCAGACAGATTTGGGCTGATTTTCAGAAGTAGACCACCAGCCTTTTCTTCCTAGTCCATGTTAGTCTGGAAGCTCTATGGAAACCTATGCTGCACCAGAGCAACACGCAAGCCTCTACCGACAGACTGGTAGTGGCCTTACATTGGCTGCGAAGTAAAAACCTGGGTCTCTTGCATGTTGTTGTTGTTGTTAGATGCCATCAAGTCGGTTCCAACTCATAGCAACCCTAGGTACAACAGAACAAACAGTGCCCTGTCCTGCGCCATCCTCACAATTGTTATCATGCCTAAGCCCATTGTTGCAGCCGCCATGTCTCCTGCATGGAAGGCAGGAATTCTACTGTTGAACCACTAATGCCCGCTCAGTCTCCTCATGTATAAAATGAAGCCAAAATGAGTATCTCACAGGCACTGTGGATAGGGCTAAAGTAAGCAATGTATGCAGAGTGTGTCGCGTAGTAACCTGTTGTCCCTGAGTCGATTCCAACTCATACTGACCCTATGGGACAGAGTAGAACTGCCCCATAGGGTTTCCGAGGCTGTAATCTTCATGGAAGCAGACTGCCACATCTTTCTCCCTCCCGTGCGGTGGCTGGTGGATTCAAACTGCTGATCTTTCGGTTAGTAGCTGAGCACTTAACCACTGCACCGCCAGGGCTCCTTGTGTCACATAGTAAATGCTCAATAAACAGTAGCTGTGCTGATGTCACTATTACCACCCCAGCCCCATGCAGAGGCTGGCTTACAAAAAAGCAAAAGTAATTTTATTTCAAGCACCATCACTCTGCCAAGGTTTTTGGCATTTAAAAAGAGGACCCACGCACACACACACAAAGGCAATGCTGAACCTAATGGAATAAATCTCAAATGATGGAATTTTAGGCTCCAGTGGAAGAGGTATTGGGAAAAGTCATTTCCTGTCTCTGCTTCTGGAGTCACACCCGTCTGTGTCTGACTATGAACCTTGGCCACAAGAGTCCTTGAGTGCAGCTAGCCTGGCCCTGGGGAATCTGCACCAACTCCAGACAAGGTGGTGGAAGCTGATTTCCCCACTAACAGTGTGAGCAATTCTCTCTAGGGTGAAATCACCTAGATAACCCAGAAGTCAGCTTCAATGACTGACACATGGTCTCATTTGGGCAGACGGAGAAAGCAGGTCTTCAAACCATACTGGGATGCTGCTGTCACGTTAGTTACCAGATGTCGGCAGAAAAGGGGCCCTTAGACATCATCTTGGTGAACAGATGGGAAAACCGAGGCCCAGTGAGTGAAAGGAGCTTGTTCGAGTCAGTCATCATTCATCCGTCCATTCATCCACACATCCACAGATCCATTCGTTCATTGAATAAACAATTGGGGAACATCTTCTCTGGACCAGATCCCATCCTGTTGAAGACACAAAGCTGAATGTGATTCCATTGCAAAGATATTGCAGCCCTTAACTGCTAACAGGCTCAGGGTTTCTTCTGGGGTTGATGGAAATATTATGGAATTGGGTCGTGTGATGGATCACAATGCACAGCATACTGGATATACTAAAACCCACTGATGTGTGCAGTTTAAAATGGTGAATTTTATCATATGTGAACTATACCTCAATTTTTTTTTTAAATGCTAAAAAATTGTAGTCAGGCTCAGTGGTGGGGACATCCCCAGAACTCCTTCTAGGCAGCTGCATCTTCCACCAGGGGTGCAGGGTGACCTGATTGTCTGTAGAAGCTTCATGAATATCTCTTGCCAGTCCGGTATGGACCCTGAATCCCCCATCAGGAACCTTTTCTTTCAGGTAAAGCTTTGTCTCATCATCAGTCCCTGCTTGGATTTTTCTCCCTTTGCATCCCTTAATTCATTCTCCACCATTCCCTGGGCCTGGAAGGCTAACCTTGAGGACAGTGTCTCCCAAGTGCCTTTGCTGGCTAGCTTCCAGTTGGGTAGACCAATGGAAATCCCTGGTAGACAATTGGAAGGTGGGAGGAGAAAGAGTTCAGGTTATTTCTCCCTTTCTCCCCCTGCCTCAATGCCCCATCTTGGCAGTAGTCGCTCCCTACACAGCTCCTGCTGGGCGATCCTCTCCACTTCTCCAGCTCCTATAGGCTCCATAAACATCTTTCCTCCCTGGTCCCTTCAGCCCTAAGGATGGTAACACCTTCCCACCATTGCTGGTCTCTGGTACCTCACTATCCCTAGTTTTTTCTCTTAACCCATGTCTTAGTCTGGGTTCTCTAGAGAAGCAAAACCAGTAAAGCATATAAATATATATAGAGAGAGATTTATATCAAGGAAACAGTTCACAAGGTTGTAGAGACTGGAACGTCCCAAGTCCGTGAATCAGGATAGAGGCTTCTCCTGATTCACATAGCCACAGGGTTTGGCGAACCCAAGACTGGCAGGTTGGTGAGCAGGGCTCTTGCTCACAGGCTGTGAAGATTGATGAATCCCAAGTTTGGCAGGTAAGCTGCTAGCTCAAGTCCCAAGAACCCAAGGTCAGGGGCCAGTTGCAGGATTCAGAGCAAACGAAAGCCAGAACGTTCTTTTATATTTGGATGCAGGCCACACACCCAAGAAAAATCCCTTTCAACTGATTGGCTACTCACAGCAGATCCCATCATGGGGGTGATCATGTATAAACACTGAGAATCATGGCCCAGCCAAGCTGACATACAATCTTAACCATCACAACCTCATCCACAACTCAATATGGAATCCTTCATTGAAGTCTCTGCAGTGGAACCAGCAAGGCATGAATTTTGCTTTCTACCAGGATCCTGACTGACATAGACACAGGGCCATAGTGTCCCCACAAATCCCCAGGATCAAATGTCTGTTCTCACTGCAATCTTTGTACCTTCTTACAGGGGGTCCAGGACCATCTCCTATTAGATCATCAATCAGCCACAGCCCATTGCAGGCAAAATGGCAGTCTTCGACTAGAGAACAGTGGGAGATATTAATTTGCATGGGTCCTGTCTGAGGTGATGGCATTTGGGCAGATCCTAAACTGGAGTGAGGAAAGAACCATGAGGAGCCTAGAAGCAGAGCCTTAGGCAGCAGCTGCAGCAAGTGCAAAAGTCCTGAGATGGGGAAAGAGAAACGGCAAGATCAGTATAGCTGGATGCAAGCACCTAAGACAGAGTGAGGAGGGGAAGTGGGAGGGACTCAAGGCCCACATGTGTGGGGCTTGTACACTCCGGTAGATTCCATGACTGTGGGTTTCATTCTAAATTGGACTCAGTAGGTCTGTTGCCTGAGGGCCTCTGTTAAGCATGTATGATCCAATGAAATTATAGGGTCCAGCTCTTCCCTACCTCAGGCTGTCTCCTGTGTCAGAAACACCTTCCCCTCTCTTCCTATGGTGGGTTGAATGGCGGCTCCCAAAAGATATGCGCACGTTCTGACCCCTAGGACTGTGAATGCGAACTTATTTGGAAAAAGGGTCTTTGCAGACTTTGTCAAGTGAAGGCTCTTGAGATCATCCTGGATTATGCATGTGGGCCCTGAACCCATTGATAAGTGTCCTTATAAGAAGAGGAGAAGACAGAGAAAAATGGAAGGTCATGTGAAGGTGAAGGCCTGATGACTTAGTTACTTACTGCTGCTATAACAGAAATACCACAAGGGGGTAGCTTTAACAAACAGTAATTTATTTCCTCACAGTTTAGGAGGCTAGAAGACCGAATTCAGGATGTCAGCTCTAGGGGAAGGCTCTCTCTCTGTTGGTTCTTGCGGAAGGTCCTTGTTCCTCGGTTCCTTGATGATTTTCATGTGGCTTGGCATCTATCTTCCCCCATCTTTGCTTACTTCTCTGTCCTAATCTGCTCTTTTTATATCTCAAATGTGACTAGCTTAAAACACACCCTACACTGTCACGGCCTCTTAACAAAGAAAACTCATTCCCAAATGGAATTATAACCATATGTATAAGGGTTAGGATTTACAACACATATTTTTGGAGGACACAATTCAATCCATGACACTTAGACTGGAGTATGCCACCAAAAGCCAAGGAATGCCTGGAGCTGGGAGAGGCTGGGAAGGATTCTCCCCTAGAGCCTTTGGAAGGAGCACAACCCTGTTAATACCTTGGTTTCTGACTCCTGGCCTCCACAACTTTCACAGAATACATTTCTGATGTTTTATGCCACCAGGTTTGTGGTCATTTTTAATGGCAACCACAGGACACTAACACACATCCTACAGGTGACATTTTATCATCCTTCAAATATCACCTTCTCAGGGATGCATCCACCCCACCCCACCAGGGGCTGGGACCAGGGAGAGGAGGGTGTGGCCAGGACTTGCGTGAGTCAGTGACCAGCAGTTGCAGGACCCTGAGAGTGAGGCCTCCTTAAATTTTGCCACCTGGCCACCTGACTTGCCCCAACACAGTCCAGGCCCTGGCCCTCCTCCATCCCCTCCTTTTTTCTCCATCCTCCCTATTCCCTTCCTTCATAGTTTATATCACAATTCATACCTGAATGTCTGTTGCTTACAGGTTTAGTTTCTATCTACCACATTAGAAGCATAAGCTCTGTGAGGACAAGCAACATGTCAGTATTAGTCACCACCAGAACTCCAGCTAGGCTCCGGGGTGTTGTAAACAGTTGACTTAAATGTTCATGGTTCAAACACACCCAGCAGTACCGTGGAAGAAAGTCCTGGCGATCTGTTCCCGTTAAGATTACAACCAAGAAAACTCACGGAGCAGTTCTGCTCTGTACCACTTGGGGCCGCTGTGAGTCAGAATCGACTGGGCAGCAGCGGGTTCTTTTTTAGAACTTCAGCATCTACAACAATGCCCAGCACATAGGAGGTGCGCAGTATGTATTTGCCAAATAAATAAATGAAAATGCTATGAAAACTCGAAAACACAAAACAGATATTTGGGCTAAAAACTGAAGCCGTCGGGAAGCCTGCATATGGCTGGATTCAGTAGCTCAGTACTGGGCTGGGCTTGGGTTCAGATCTCAGCCTGGCTTTCAGCTAGACAACTCGCTGGGTGACTTAGCCTAAGTCCCTTCCTCTGTGTGAGCCTCACTTTCCTCTTCCGCACAAGATTCAGTGAGATGGCACTTAGTAAAACACCCAGTATTCTCTGTCCTGCCACGCATAAGGCTAAACCAGTGAAACAACTTGGTTGTGCTCGTGTTTTGTCGTTTAGTTTGTTTTTAGGTAGATGGGCAGCTGGGTATTAGGGAAGGACAATAGGGACAGGAAATCGTCTCCCACCAGTGGGATCTCTGAAAATTCACTGTGTTGTCAGCCTCTGAGAATTTGGGATGGTTCCCATGGCAGTATCTAGTCTCTCCGGACCAATACCGGGCCCTTCGGGGAATCTAATGAAAGCTCGGACGGCGAGAAAACTATGCGCTCACACGAAATTAAGACCCTCTTTTTTTAGCTGTACTGCTGTAAGATTTCATCTGCGTTTTCTAATATCCCTGGTGCTCCCTCGTCTCCTCCTCTCAGCCTTGGGGTCTGCGGCACCTGGGCTGGTTTGGAGCGGGGCTGTGTCAGGGGTTGTGGAGGCTCCCAAGGCTGAGGTGTGGCAGAGGGGGACTGACCCTGTCACATGGAGCAAAGAGTAGGGTGGTGCAGCTGAGCCAGGAGCTGGGGAGGGACCTCGAGCCGCAGCTTGGGTTTTGGATGTTTTCAGGAGCCCAAGCGTATTTTTCAGACGCTTTCTTGAGTCTGGGCTTGTTTTCCAAATACTTTCTTGAGCCCCAGCTTTTTTTTAGATGTTTTCTGCCGACAGCTTCTTTGTAGTCCCTCCTAGTGTGACGCCCTTCTGCTGTGAAAGGGCAGCGGAAGGGAGGGGGGCTTGTTGCTAATAAGAGCAAACACTGTATAAACAGTCAGCTCACACGCGTGTCCCAGAGCACGTGACCAGTGGCCTGGAGGGGCTCAGCTATGGGGCGGGGGAGAGGCATCTGGAGGTCACCTGGAGCCTCACGTGGGAGACATCTCCATAGGCGGGAACAGGGAGAGTAATTGCTAGGGTCCAGTGGCCGCAGAGAGAGGTTCAGGACCACCGGATGGAGCAGGGCACAGGACCTCCGCACCCCACAGAGCCCACACTCAGCCTGAGTCACGCTTGGAGCCTCTCCTGGGTCACACATTCCCCTCTGGCTGAAAGGTCGAGCTGCTCCAGGGCCAGCTGGTGAGGTCAGGCTGCCGCCCACTGGATGTCTCTGGCCACTCAATGGTGTGCACTTAGAATGGACGGTGGAGGGAGGTGCAAAGGAAGGACCTAGCAGGGGGTCAGGACTCCAGGTTCAAATCCTGGCCTTACCACCAGCCTTCTGGGTAACCTGGGGCTAGGTGACCCCTCTTTGAGCCCCTCGTTGTCTGAGCACTGGGAGCACTTTGCCCAGCTTTAAGGGTCTAGCTCTGTCACCCCCTACAGGCAGATGCTCACAGCCCCAGTCCCTGGGCAGGAACATTGTCTACATTGCAGACCACAGGAAGCCTCCCTGCTCCTAAATAGCTCCCTGCTGGTTGTTATTATTCAGTGCAGGGACAGCCACCTTACAACCATGTGCCAGCCTCTTACCTGCAATTTCAGCGCCAACAAAGGTGGGTGCTGTGTTTTCTGTCAAAACATAAGTGTCCCCAGGCAGAGCTAACTCCTGAAGCCCTTATCAGTTATGTATCCCTTAGTGTGAACTGATTAGTAGGGCCAATCCAAAACGCCAAATGGATGGGAATACATTTGGTTAAAAGGGAGGAAGGAAACTTGAGGGCCTAGGTGGAGGGGACAAGTAAGCATAGGAGCATGGTGACAATATGGGTAAAAGCAAACATTTACAAATCACACATTATGCTCCAGGCACTGTTTTATATACATATGTATACAGTGAAACCTGTGAGAGCCGGAACTCTGTGGGACTGCCTTGCTTTTCTGGGTCACACAAGTTTTCCACCTTTAACAGGGTACAGTCTTAGTACTTTTCTATCACTCCTTTTGGTGGAAAATATTTGAGTTTCCCTTCTCTGTCTGACAGGCTTCTGCCTTACACAGGTTCTAGCTATCACAGGTTTTACTGTGTATGTATCTGTGTGTGTATATTTATATTTAAAAATATATATATTTTAAATACATATATGTAGTTATTGTTCTTGTTAGATGCCATCCAGTCGATTCTCAGTTTATAGGACCCCAGGACCCACGTGACAGAATAGAACCGCCCCGTAGGGTTTGCTTGGCTACAATCTTTACGGGAGCAGATCGCCAGGTC
This sequence comes from Elephas maximus indicus, assembly GCF_024166365.1. Lineage (NCBI taxonomy): Eukaryota > Metazoa > Chordata > Mammalia > Proboscidea > Elephantidae > Elephas > Elephas maximus. Next base: position 58,610,828 of record NC_064831.1, on the reverse strand, counting down.
TTTCTCCTGCAGAGGTCCTGGGTGGGTTTGAGCCACCAACCTTTGGTCCTAGAACCAATCCCCCGCAGATGCCGAGGGACAACTGTATATGTTTACATATATGAATATGTAGGATCCCTGGCGGCACAGTGGTTAAGTGCTCAGCTGCGGGAGAAAGATGTGGCGGTTTGCATCCGTAAAGACTCACAGCCTTGGAAACTCTATGGGGCAGTTCTACTCTGTCCTTTCGGGTCACTATGAGTTGGAATCAACCCGATGACAATGTTTTTTCTTTTTAAATATGTACGTATATGTGTATATATATGTATGTGTGTGTGTATATGTATACATGTGTGTAAGTATATATGCATATATATGTTTTATATATATAGTCAATCCCTCTTATTCACAGATTCCATATTTGCAAATCTGCCTACTTGCTAAAATTTACCTGTAACTCCAAAATCAATACTCGTGGCATTTTGTAGTCATTCTTGGACACAAGCAGAGCTGTGAACCATTTGTCCTGATGTCCACGTTCCCGGCTGAGGTAGATAAGGCTGATACTCTGCCTTCCTGTTTCAGCTCTCATGCTGTAAACAAGCACCCTTCTCACAGCCTATTCGGTGCCATATTTTTGTGCTTTTGTTGGTGATTTTGCTGGTTAAAATGGCCCCTGAGCGTAGTGCTGACATGCTGTCTAGTGTTCCCAAGCACGAGAAGGCTATGGTGTGCTGTATGAGCAAAATACATGTTAGCTAAGCTGCGTCCAGGCACGAGTTGTAGCTCTGTTGGCTGTGAGTTCAATGTTAATGAATCAACAATATATGTTAGATAAGGTTTCTTTAAACAGAAACACACATAAAACATTAGATTATATATTGATCATTTGACGAAAATGTTGTGACCAGAGGCTTGCAGAAACCTAACCCTCTATTTCTCCTAGGAGCAACGGTTCAGCATTTGCTGATTCAGGGCTTAGGACAACTTTATAACTACTGCAGATAATCGATTCCAACTCATAGCGACCCTACAGGACAGAGTAGAGCCACCCCATAGAGTTTCCAAGGAGTGCCTGGTGGATTCAAACTGCCAACCTTTTGGTTAGCGGCCATAGCTCTTAACCACTACGCCACCGGGGTTGCCCTACATATGTTTGTTGTTGTTATTGTTAGGTGCCATCAAGTTGATTCCAACTCATTGTGACCCCATGTGACAGAGTAGAACTGCCCCATAGGGTTTTCTAGGCTGTAATCTTTACAGGAGAAGTTCATCAGGTCTTTCTCCCACAGAGCCGCTGGGTGGGTTCTGTCAACCTTTTGGTTAGCAGCCAAGAGCTTAACCGTTACACCACCACGGTTCCTTGTATACACACATACACACACATACACATATTTATTTAACTACAAGTTAGGGAACCGAGGCATAGAAAGGCTGTGTGTGCTGGTCATTGCCCTCAGTTCTGCACTGCGCCCTTCTCCACCCTGCCCTGTCTCCTGAGGGCTGACTCTACAGTCAGCTCCCCTCCTCCCCCCACCTTGCTCTTGTTCTCTGGCTGGCAGGAGGACGGGGAAGTCATCAGCTCCCCTCCTCCCCCCACCTTGGTCTTGTCCTCTGGCTGGCAGGAGGACAGGGAAGTCAGAGTGTCTGCCTGGCTCCCTCTCTGCTGGCCATGGTTCAGCAGAGCTGCTTTCCTCCACCTGTGACCACAGCTCCATCCTCAGCCCTTAACTCAGGGGTACAGGATACTGCTGTCACCAGTTCCTGTCACACACTCCCGCCCTTTGCCCCTTCAGGCCCAGAGGAGGAACAACCTCCACTGTCTGGGTCCTGGGGTACTGCTCCATCCTGGGTTGTTCCCTCAAACCTCTGCATACTCCTGTCAACAGCCCCTGCAGTAAACTGCTCAGTTCAACGCTCCACGAGGGACCTGCTTAAGATTACTCAGCTCCAAGGGCCAAGGACCATTGTCTCAGGGAACATCTAGGTCAACTGACATAACATAGTTCATAAAGAAAATGTTCTGCATCCTACTTTGGTGAGTAGAGTCAGGGATCTGAAAAGCTTGCAAGCGGCCATCTAAGATACATCTATTAGTCCCATCCCATCCAGAGCAAAGGAGAATAAAGAAAACCAAAGACACAATGGAAATATTAGTCCAGAGGCCTAATGGACCACAAGGACCACAGCCTCCACCAGCCTGAGCCCAGAACTACATGGCGCCTGGCACCAGCACTGACCATTCTGACAGGGATCACACCTGCCCAAAAGCAAAGATGAGAAGGCAGGAAGGGACAGGAAAACTGGAAGAACGGACATGGGAAACCCGAGGTGGAAAAGCAGACAGTACTGACACATTGCCGGGATTGCTATCAATGTCACAAAACAATCTGTGTATAAATTTTTGAATGAGAAACTAATTTGCACTGTACACTTCCACCTAAAGCACAATAAAAATTTTTTTAAAAAAGGTCACTCAGCTTGTAGGGGGCAGGACCAGGATTCAAGCCCTGGCAGTCTGGCTCCAGACCACCCAGAGCCTCTCACTCACTGTGCTACATGCCTCTTGTCAATACAGACCAGGGACTCTTGTACCTGCTTCAAACCAGGGTCTCTGAGCATGGCTAGGCCCTGACGTCAGTGTCCAAGGTGAATGTGGCACCTGCAACTTTACAACAAGGGTGTGCTCAGCTTGGCCAGATGCCCTCACCAGGTGAGGTTCACAGACATGAGACTGACCTAGGGCCCAGGAGATTCCAGCCCCTTGTGTTGGGTGAGAAGGTGGCCACCATCTCCTGCAGCACTACAGTTCTTTCCCACCCCCATCATCCAAGCATGCCTGCCTTAAATGCTGGAAGTTATGAAGTGCAGGTGTTGTAGGGAAAGGGCATATGCAGAAGCAGCAGAGTGGTCAGGCCCAGCGGTGGAGAAAGTCACTGCCAAGCTGGTCCTGAAGGTGTGAGTGGGGCAGGGAGTTCTGAAGAGGTCATCTGGTCTGTCCTCCTGCATCCGGGCACCCTCTGCTGAACCAGCCCCATCAGGTGGTCATTGATCCTATTCTCCAGTCATGAAACCCACCTTCCCAAGAAGCCTCCCTGACCAGCCCAGCCCATAGATAGAGTTCTTGCCCTCTGCAAATTACTAGGCTAGGTGGATTCCCACCCCCCCCCAAATTTACACACTCTGTCTTCTGCATAGGAACCACTCCCAGGGTTCAGTGTCTCCCTGTTATCTGTTGACAAAGGAAACCAACCCAAGCCAGTTCCTGTCGAGTAGACCTCAACTCATGGCCACCCCATGGGTGGCAGAGTAGAATCGTGCTCCACAGGGTTTTCAGTGGCTGATTTTTCAGAAGTAGATTGCCAGGCCTTTCTTCTGAAGGGCCTCTTGGTGGACTCAAACCTCCAATCTTTCCATCAGGAGCTGAGTGTGTTAACTGTTTGCACACCCAGGGATCTTTGTTGACAAAAGAATACACCCCTAAGCCATAAGAAAATGGGCCAAGTGCTGGGGGCATGCCCATAGTGACCTCTGCTGCCCTCTCCGCACCGAAGCACAAGGAACCATGTAGGTGGTGGAAGGGACTTTGAGACCACTCAATACCGCCTCTTCATCATCCTGCAGACAGGGAAACTGAGGACCCAAGAGGGCTGTAACTTGCGGGGTTCTCCTGGCCCCCAGTCCAGTGATCTTTCTCTGGTGTTTGTCTCTGGGCTGGGAGGGTAAATATTTCCATAGGGAAGAGCCAAACTTGAGGTTGGCAGGAGAGGTCTGAGCTCAGCGTCCTGACCACCGGCGCCATTCCAGGGCTCCTCAGTCGGACGCTTTATTTGGAGCCTAAATCCTGGTGATTGGGAGATGTCGGTGTGACTCATGTACCAAATGCTGTTTTTGTTTTTCCTCATTCTTAAAAATCTCAACTACTGGCTATTTTTATTTTAGGGCCAGGTTTGACTTCATGGTTTTCTTCTTTCCTGGGATTCTTTGCCCAGTTGCCATGGGAACCCCGACCCCTCCCACGCCGTCAGGAAGGTCCTGAGTGAGGGTCGGAAAAATGGCAGAGGCGCTCACCCGGCCACCTCACCACAGCAGCCACAGCCAGGCAGGACTCGGCTTCCACACCGCACTCGGCCAGCCACCCAGGGCCTGCCTTGCCTGCCCAGTGCTGTTCCTGTCCTCAGCTGACCTGACCCCTCGGGCCCTTAACACTTGAGCCTTCTGGGGTCCCAGAACCTGCAGCTCCTCACTCAGTCCCACCTTGACATCCCCACTCCCCACAAAAGCTTTTATCCCCAGGCCCTGTCCTGCCGCCCTCCCAGGGTACCCTCCCAACGGCTTCCAGCTGACCTCGCTGCCCCTGGTATCATAGTCGACACAACCACCAAAGTCATCTTTTATTTTTTAATTTTTATGTTAATTGAAGTATAATGAGAACACATTCTTCATTTAAAAAAAAATTGCTAAAAGACAACGAAAACTATAGTCCCTAACCACCTCCGCCCCCACCCCCACCCCTTTCTCTCCCTCTGTGGCACCAACTTCCAGCTCTTCTAGTTTTTTCTTCTGGTTTTGATTTCCGTATTTTTACAAGGAAATATACATGTTTATACAGCTCGTTGTTGTTAGCTGCCGTGAAGTTGGCCCAGGACTCATGGCAAACCCATGTGCTACAGAGTAGCATGGCTCTGCAGGGTTTTCATAGTTGTAATAAAGTTTACAGCCTAGAAAATCCTAACCGGGCAGTTCCACTCTGTCACGCAGGGTCGCTCAAGTTGAAATCAGCTCAATGGCACCTAACAGCAATCTTTATGGAAGCACTTCCCCAGGTCTTTCTTCTGCGGAGATGCAGGGTGTGTTGGAACCTCCAACCTTTAGGTTAGCAGCCAACTGATGGATCGATCACAAACATTTTGTGCCTCTAGTCTCCTTTTGGCTATTTTTTGAGGGAAAAACATTTGGGTGGGGGTGTCTGGAGGAGACAGACTCTCTCAGCTTCCTGCTATGGACTCTCCCACTTCCCTGACTCCCATATTTGCAAAATCACAATTTTTTGCTAAATCGGTAAGTGGTGGTTATATTGCACCTATGTGGAAATTGCTCCTGGCGGGTTAAGTAGTGACTGTATTTATTTCCATTTGCATGTAACTTCTTTTTCTCGGAGTTAACTTCTTAGTCAGACCTGGCCTCTAGGGTCTCTACCCTGGGCCCCCCACTGGCCACTTTCTGACTGCCCTCTTTCAAGAGATGGAGACATTTTTAGGGCCAAAAGGATGTGCACACCTGGGCCCACACACACCTCCCCTCTAGACCACACTTTGGGTACCTGGTGCCCCAGAAATCCCAACCCAAATGGCTACAGCCCACCTCCAGGGCTCTTCCCCAGAACCACCTCCTAAGGATGGTTCACACTGCTAGGTGCACCCCCTAGGCTCTACAGGTGGCCCAGACAAGGGTGCTTTCTGGAGGTTTGCAAATGGAGCTGGGACCCAAAGGCCAGGCATTCACATGCATATGAGGACATGAGGACAAGCCTCAGCCAGGAGCCTGCACTCTACTCCCAGCCAGACCTGTGTTTGTACTTGCATGCTGTGGAGTCAATTCTGACTCATAGTCAATGCCAACTCATAACCCCATATGACAGAGTAGGACTGCCCCATAGGGTTTCCTAGACTGTAATCTTTATGAAAGCAGATCACCAGGTCTTTCTCCCACGAAGCCACTGGGTGGGTTCGAACCACCCACCTTCCAGTTAGTGCTTAGCCATTGCACCACCAAGGCTTCTAGAGACTTAATCATTGCTTTCCCATGTCCCCACCCACCTCCATGCACCTGCTTCATCCCCAGAGCCCATTTCTCCCCAGTGTTCTAAAGTGTCTGTCAAATGTTTATGAATAAGTTTAACAAATGCTCAAACACCTCAAATCACCTAATCTAGCCATTCTATCCCCCTTTCCTCCTTGTGAAGAAACGTAAGAAGAAACTCTCAATACCGACTGTGTGCCAGGCACTGTGCGAGGTGCTGGAGGCACCAACCATGAGCAAGGCAGAGTGCCTGTCCTCCAGAAGCCTGCAATCTGGTGAGAAGGAAACGTGGGCTTTGAGGCAGCTTTCTAAATGCTACACAGGTTGGCACCCTGGTGGCCAGGTCACCCAGATACACTGAGAAAGGCAGGCAAATGGAGATATAGGCGTGATGTCTCCACCTTGGATGCATAAACTTCTTAATGTGGAATTTGTTCTAACAAATCAAATGAGAAAAACATAAAATAAGATAGAAGCAAGCTGTTCATGGAACCCCAATTATGGCTCCGAGCACAGTTTCAAACCCACTCCTCCAGGATTTTATACTAATGGTGTTTACAGCTTATGTTGCCTTTTTTGCAGCTGTAAGCACCAAATAAAGACTTCACGTATTGCTACTTGCTCCATGCATGAGTTGAAATTAAGCTAAGGGCTTCATTTAGCCAGTGGGACAGAAGTTTCCCACCTCTACCTTAACTCAAAGCAGTATATGGCTAACAGTAGATGTGAGAATTAGCAACTTGCTAGAGAATATGTGAACAAGAGACCTATTCCTGGGCTCCTGAATCATACCATGGAGACAACCACCCGCTCCAAAAAGCATGAGACGCCCTGCCAGTCTAGTATTCATCTCTCTGTCCATTTTCCCATTCACTCACTCATTATACATGTGGGGAGCACCCAGTGTGTGAGAGGTTCTTTGTTAGGTGCTTGGGACTACCGTGGTAAACCTGACACCTGTACTGTAGACCAGCAAAGGTGATGAGGGATGTGCCACAAGAGAAGCATGGTCAAGTGTGATGGGGCTCAAGTGTGGTGGGAGCAATCCCCTGCAGCTGAAGGAATCAGGGAAGGCTCCTTGTAGGAGGTGACATTTAGGCTAGGCCTTGAAAGCTGGTGGGCTCTGGACATGGGGAGTTAGGGAAGAACATTTCTGGCCAAGGGCCAAGGCCCAGGTTAAGAAAGGTGAGGAATAACTCATCTTGGCTGGAGCATATGTGGGTGAAGGTGGGTGGGGCAGGAGTAAAATACGCAACCCCTCACCCCAAAGCAGCCCTGAACCCAGACCCATCTGGACAACTCTGCTCATGTGTGCATCTGACTGGCTGGGTCCATTTTCTAGTGTTCCTACGTGTATATCTTGTTCATCAACTGGAGTGCGAGCACCTCAAGAGCAGGGACTATTTCTTTTTTCTTCAGTGGAACAGGTAGCTGCATAAAACCAAACACCAAGACAGTTGCCATAGACTTGGCTCCAACTCATGGTGATCCCATGTGCGTCAGAGTAGAACCGTGCTTCATAGGGTTTTCAATGGCTGATTTTTTCAGTAGATTGCCAAGCTTTTCATCTAAGGTGCCTCTGGGTGGACTCAAACCACCAACCTTTCAGTTAGCAGCTGAGAGCATTAACTTTTTGTACCACCCAGAAACCCCAACTGCATGAACCTGTTGCTGCTGAGCCGATTTGACTCCTAGCGACCCTATAGGACAGAGTAGAACTGCCCCATAAGGTTACCAAGAAGAGGCTGGTGGATTTGAACTGCCGACCTTTTGATTAGCAGCCGAACTCTTAACCACTAAGCCACCAGAGTTTCCAACTGCATGAAGAGGGATGCTTAATAAATGCTTGCTTGCCTCACTCGCTTAGTCAATAGAAGTTTATTGAGCACCTACTATGTGCCAGTCCATGGGGACACAAAGACACAGCAGTGAACAAAACAGCCCCACCCTTGGGGAGCCAACACTTCAAGGAAAAGCTGCAGGCACAGGTTCTTTCATGGCTCTTGGAAAGTTGTCCTCCACTTACCCTGAAGACTGAGAACAACAAACAAATGTTCTGGCTGGGAACCAGGTGCTCCTGGGCTCTCATCTCAGCTCCCTCCTTGGCTGTGGGACTTTGGGAAAGCTGTTTTATCTCTCTGGGCCTGTATCTCCATTTTTGAAAATAGTGTTCATTCTACCCCACAGTGCTATTGAGGAGCTAAAATGGAACAATCTAGAATAAGTGTCCAGCACAGTGCGTGGCCCTAGTGGTGGCTTCACTTCACACATGTTAGTCATCTCCCCTTCCTCGCTTTGAAGCCTCGGTTTCCCTGTCTTCGTAATATCCAGTCAGGCCAGACTATCCGCTCTCAAAAATCCTTCCCACAACTGTGACATTTTGTGATTTCAAAATTCCCAAGAGGCAGGGGCAGTAGGAGGGCTTGTATGTTATTCCTCACAGTAAATCAGCCCCGTCTGAAGTCACCTCGCCTCCCTGGCGTTCATCAGGTTTTCCCTTTATGTGCCGAGAGGCTTGGGACCTGCCAACCCCCCTAAGCCAGACTGGCTGCTTCCCCACGTGTAAATGGCTTTACCATCCGTGTGTGCCGCTTAACCACCCCGCTGCAATCCCGCGGGGAGGGAAACAGCCCCTTCTTATGCAACCGTGTCTGGAGAGACAGACAGCAAATGAGCACAGCTAAAAATATTTCATTTTCGGGTGTGTGTGGTGGGGGGCCCAGGCGGAGGGTTTGTGGGAAGGTGGGTGACATTCCAAAGTGCTCTGGATTTCTATCTGCTCTTTCCTGGGAATACAGAACCCGAGAGTGGCAGTTCTGGCTGCGCTGAATCCATCCCACCATCCTTTCAGCCCCGAATTCTGAGATGTCCTCTTCCTTCTCCTCCTTCCAGCCTCTAGGTACAATCCAAGCCCTCCGTAGTGGACATCACTGGCTCCCCGCCCAGATTCCATCCTCCAGCTTCTTGGAGCTTTCCTGCTAACAGCTAGCACCCATGACCTTCAGAAGGTTGCTCTTGGACACTGAAACAGCCTCACCACAGGGAGAGCTGGTCGTGGTGGGAGTTAATCCCCACCCACCCCCACCGTGACAGCCGATGACTGACTGGAGTGGGAGCTGTTTTTAGCTCTTGTGGAGTCAGCCCCTGGACTCATAGTGACCCCATGCATGACAGAATGAAAAGCTGCGTGAATCAAATCATTCCAATCCATAGGGTCTTCATTGGCCGATTTTTGGAAGTGGATCGCCAGGCCTTTTCTTTCTAGTCTACCTTAGTCTGGAAGCTCCACTGAAACCTGGTCAGCATCAACAGCAACACACAAGCCTCCACTGACAGACAAGTGGTGGCTGTGCTCGAGGTGCATTGGGTGGGAATGGAACCCCGGTCTCCCATAGGAAAGACGAGAATTCTACCACTGACCCACCATTGCGCTTCAGAGCTCCCCCTGGAATGGGCTAAATGTGAAACTTCAGCTGCGATTGCGCCTTTCCTTGGCTTCTTCCCTTTGCCTAGTCTACTCTGCCTACTCCCTTACCAGTTTTCCACGGAGCACATCCTTAATAAGCCCATTGCACCTGAATGCTTGGCTCCGGGTCAGCTTCTGGCAGGGCCCTAACTATGAAGCCCTTTCTCCAGGAGCCCACACTGGCTCCAGACCAAGACGCATGCTCTGCGCTTTCCTGATGAGCAGGCCACTGGCCTGGCCCCTTCTCTGATTTGCAGCAGCAAGCATTGAAGGGCCCCCTTTCCGCATGTTCTTGTCCTTTCCTCCAGTCACTAGATTCTCCAAGTGTTGCACCAGACTGTTTGTAAATAGGAGGAAGTCGCGTTTTGATCAGCCTGCTCTACTCGAGGCGTTGTTCTTATGCACGCTATATTTTAAGAACCTCAGCCTGGAGGATTCTTGGAATATTTCCTATCTCTATTGCCAGACCACAAGATCCTTGCAACATAATAACGATTTTCTTATATTTTGTGCAAAAGGCTTTGATATGCATCGAGCCATTTGATCTTCCCAAACACACCATGTGTTGAGAAAAGTGGTTGTAATCTCCACTGTGAAAACAAGACTCAGGAAAGTTAAGTGAGAGGGTAGAGAAGATTCAAGTATGGGAGGGGTGGACTAGATGACCGTTAAGAGCTCCTCCACTGGTGACCATTCAGTCTATGCTTTCTAATCTCCTCGGTGATACTCCAAGTTACTCAACTGTTAGGAGTGGGGAAAGGAACAACAATTTACGTGCATGATCTATTTAATTCCTATAACAATCCAATGATATTATTATTGTTGTTATACCTGTTTATAGATATAAAAATACTGGATTGAAGGAAGACTCATTAACAACCTGAGATATGCACACAACCTTGCTTACCAAAAGTGAGGAGGACTTGAAGTACTTAATTGATGAAAATCAAAGACCACAGACTTCACTATGGATTACACCTCAACATAAAGAAAACAAAAATCCTCACAACTGGACCAATAAGCAACATCATGATAAACAGAGAAAACATTGAAGTTGTCAAGGATTTCATTTTATTTGGATCCACAATTAACACTCATGAAAGTAGCAGTCAAGAAATTGAAATAGCTTATTGCATTGGGAAATCTGCTCCTAAAGACCTCTTTAAAGTGTTGAAAAGCAAACATGTCACTTTGATGACTAAGGTGTGTCTGACCCAAACCGTGGTCTTTTCAATCACCTCATAAGCATGTGAAAGCTGGACAACAAATAAGGAAGACCGAAGAATTGACCATTTGAATTATGGTGTTGGTGAAGAGTGTTGAATATGTCATGGGCTGCCAGAAGTACAAAAAAGTCTGTCTTGGAAGAAATACAGCCAGAATGCTCCTTGGAAGCGAGGATGGTAAGACTTCATCTTACTTACTTCGGACATGTTATCAGGAGGGATCAAACCCTGGAGAAGGACATCATACTTTGTAAAGTAGGGGGTCAGCAAAAAAGGGGAAGACCCTTGACAAGATGGATTGACACTGTGGCTGCAACAATGGGCTCAAACATAGCTACTGTTGTGAGGATGGCGCAAGACCGGGCAGTGTTACGTTCTCTATACATGAGGTCACTGTGAGTCAGAGCCAACTTGAAAGCACCCAACATCAACAGCAAAACTTTAGAGATAATAAAATAGACTCATAAAAGTTAAGGGAAATAGTGGTCATGACTTTTTCAGGTTCCAGTGACAGAAAACTCACTCAAATTGGCACAAACAAAAAAGGGTATTTATTGCAGAGGCTGGCTTCAGAACTGGTTGAGCCTAGGAACTGTAACAATGTCTTCAACTTACAGCTCCCTCTATGTGGCTGGGGAAGAAGATGACATGCAATTCCAAAATACATCATTCTTAGAGTCTGTGATCCTGGAGGAAAGGAGAGACCCTTTCTAATAGCTTGAGAAAGAGGAAGAGGAGGAGAAGAAGAACACAGTTGAAGGACTATCATTGATCTTGCCTTGGTCAGAGCCCAATAACAACCAATAGTTCTGGCTGAATTGGTAAGTTCCTGAATGGTCAGATCTGGGTTCTGAGCCACACCTAGTCAGCAAGGTTGGGTCAGCCCCATCTGAAGCACACAGAGTAGAAGAGAGGATCAGGACAAATGGGATGGGCCACAAGACACTTGCCAAATATCAGGTGCTTGGTGAAAGGTGACGTTGAGGCTTGAACCCAAGCTTTCTGTCTTCACACAAGGGTTGGCTCCTATATCCTAGCTGTGATCCACAGCACTAGCCAGTTCCAGAGGCGCCATCAAAGTCGACATACGCAGCTACAGCAGGCAGCCATCAAATCTATTGTTGTGTGCTGTCCAGTCGATTCCAACTCAATGACCCAATGTGACAGAGTAGAACTGCCCCATAATGTTTCCTAGGCTGTAACCTTTACAGGAGCAGATCACCAGGTATTTTCTCCTGTGTAGCAGCTGATTGGTTCAAACCGCCAAGGGCATCTTTAATTTTCAGATAATTTTAGCTAACACTCCCTTTTTCCCCATCCCCAGAAAACTATAAGAGATGTACAATTGAAAAAAGGAGGCCTAGGGGAACCAAAGAACTCACCCACATGACAAGAGTGACAGAGTGAAAGCTAAAGGTGCTCTCAACAAATATTTAATGATTCATCTTTTCTAAAAGGGTATTTAAGGCTAAACTTCTCTCAAAATACCATGTCTGCTGCATTTTACAATTTTTTCTATTAAACTATTTTGTGATAATTGTAGATGTATATGCAATTGTAAGAAATAATACAGAGGTACAACACTCTTATCCCATTGTGCATAGGGTCTCCTTGAGTCAGGGATCAACTTGACTTCAGCTAACAGCAACAAGAATCCTATATGCCCTTTACCCAGCTTCCCCAATGGTAGCATCTTCAAAACTATAGTATAGCATCACAGACAAGATACTTGCAGAGAAGTGAATTACTTAATATGGCCCTTCTAGCCATAATCTTTGTACATCCCACCAATTGACTGGGTGGGACTATGCAAATGAGGTGCCCACCAAGAGGATTGGATAGCTTGCTAATAATGTAAATGAAGGGCGTGGCACCATGCAAATAAGGCGTATGGAACCCTAACAATGAGATTGGTCTGTTTTGCCATCTTGCTAGGTTTAAAACGAGCCATCCCAGAGGTGGGAAGGGAGGATCTCACCACCACCAAGAAAGAAGAGCCTGGAGTGGAGCGCATCCTTTGGACCCAGAATCCCTGGGCTGAAAAGCTCCCAGAACCAGGAGACCAAGAGAGAGAGCTGTAACACTGCAGAAGGTGAGAAGTGGTGGCAGAGAAACAGTGGCAGCAGAGGCAGGAGACCAGCAAGAGACAGCACAGTAGGCTGGGAGCCCACTGAGTGAGAAAGCTGAGCGCCTTCAGGAGGAGGCTTATGGGTGGAGCAGATGTCCCGTAACGGTGAGTATGGTCTGTGAGTTCTCTGTGGCCATTGCAATGAATTTTGAAACCCAGCAGAGAAGTAGAGAGTGCCGTGGGAGGAACAGTTGCTGTCAGAATTGGCAACAAGGTTAGAGAGAGGAGGTATGTCTGACCTCTACCTCATGGGAGTCAGCCTTGGGCTGTTGGTCTTGATTCTCCTTCCCCCTTGTGAAGTCAGACGAGAAGGTCCGATGCCCCTGCTACGCCATTTTTACAATGTTGCCATTGAGACAGTGAAGGCACAACATTTCCATCACCATAATGATTCCTCATGCTCCCTTTTATAGCCACACCCTCTTCCCTCCCATCCCTGCCCCTGGCAACCACTGGAGAACCACTTGTCCTCCATTTCTATAACTTTGTCATCTAAATAATGTTATGTAAATGTAATCAGACAGTAAGCAACATTTTGGGATTGGCTTTTTTTCACTCAGAATAATTCTCTGGAGATTCATCCAGGTTGCTGCGTGTATCAATAGTCCCTCTTCATTGCTGAGTAATATTGCCTGGTATGGATGTACCACAGTTTGTTTAACCATTCATCTGCTGAAGGACATCTTCAGTTTTTAGTTCGTTCCTATAAACATTCATTTACAGGTTTTTGTGTGACCACAAGTTTTTGTTTCTCCAGGACAAATGCCCAGGAATGCAACTGCTAGCCATATGGTAGTTGCTTCCTTAGTTTGTTTATTTATTTATTTTTTTAAAGAAACTGCTAAACTGATTTCTAAAGAGGCTGTAGCATTTTACATTCACATTTCCACCATCTATGTGGGTTTTTTTTTTAATGTGTGAATGATCCAATTTCTCCATATCCTTGCCAGCATTTGGTGTTGGTTGGGTTGTGTTGTTTTGTTTTGTTTTGTTTTTTGTATCCATTCTAGTAGATATGTGGTGATATCTCATGGTTTTAACTTGTATTTCCCCAATGGCAAGAATGTTGGACATCTTGTGCTTATTTGTCATCTGTATATCGTCTTTGATGAAATATCTGTGCATGTTTCATTCCCATTTTCTAATTGGATTGTTTTTTTTACTGTCGAGCTTTGAGAGTTGTTTAAATATTCTAGGTTCTAGTCCTTTGTCAGATATGTGATTTACACATATTTTCTCACTGACTGTAACTTGTTTTTCATCTTCTGAATAGGATATTTACAGAGCAAAATATAAAAGGGAAAAAATCTTCAGAAAAAAATACACTCCTAAATGGAGAGACTTTATATATAATTGGAACCCTGGTGTTGGTAAAGAATATCGAATATATCATGGACTGCCAAAAGAACAAACAAATCTGTCTTGGAAGAAGTACAGCCAGAATGCTCCTTAGAAGTGAGGATGGTAAGACTTCGTCTTGCTTACTTTGGACACATTATCAGGAGGGATCAATTCCTGGAGAAGGACATCATGCTTGGTAAAGTAGAGGGTCAGCGAAAAAGAGGAGGGCTCTCAACGAGATGGACTGACACAGTGGCTACAACAATGGGCTTAAGCCTAACAAGGATTGTGAGGATGGCGCAGGACCGGGCAGTGTTTCTTTCTGTTGTACATGGGGTCCCTATGAGTAGGAAATGACTCAACAGCACCTAGCAACAACAACTATTTTACCAAGCACGAAGTCCTTCTCCAGGGACTGGTCCCTCCTGATAATATGTCTGTCATGGATTGAATTGTGTCCTCCAAAAAATATATGTCAACTTGGCTAGGCCATGATTCTCAGTATTGTGAGATTGTCCTCCATTTTGTGATAGATTTAATTGTCCTATGTGTTGTAATTCCTAATCTCTGCCTGTGGTTAATGAGGCAAGGTTAGGTTATGTCAAAGAGGACTAGGGTGGGATGCAACATCCTTATTCTGGTCATACCCCTAAACCAATGTAAGGGGAGTTTCCCTGGGGAGTGGCCTGCATCACCTTTTACCTTATGAGAGATAAAAAGAGAGAGAAGCCAGAAGAGAGATGGGGGCCTCATACCACCAAGAATGAAGAACCAGGAAGGAAGTGCATTGTTTAGACCTGGCGTCCCTGTTCTGAGAAACTCCTAGACAAGGGGAAGATTGATGACAAGGACCTTCCCCCAGAGCAAACAGGAAGAGAAAGCCTTGCCCTGGAGCTGGCACCCTGAATTCAGACTTTTAGCCTCCTAGACTGTGAGAGAATAAATTTCCGTTTCTTAGAGCCATCCACTAGATAACTAAGGCAATGTCCAAAGTACATGGAGATGAAGTTTTGCCATCCTCGCATCTAAGGAGCATTCTGGCTATACTTCTTCCAAGACAGATTTGTTCTTTCTTCAGGTAGTCCATGTATATTCAATATTCTTCACCAACACCACAGTTCAAGTGCATCAATTCTTCTTCTATCTTCTTTATTCAATATAAATGTTAGCAATAAAATATTGAATAAAAACCATAAGTCCAGAAGGTTGCAAACTGCACAATACCACTTGTATAAAGATAAAAATAAAAGAAGACTAAACAATTTACTCTTTAGGAATGTGTATGAATATATACTTGTTTAGTGTGTGTGTGTGTACATATGTATGTATATATATACACCCGTATACATATACATGTATGTGTGTGTGTGTGTGTGTATAAAACAACCTTATTTTTAAAGTAAGAGAATGATGAGTACAATATTCAGGACAGTGGCTATCTCAGCAAGGAAAGGAGGGAAGGCAGGGAGACAGGAGGGAAGGTAGAAAGACAGGGTGGAGTGTCAGTTACCAGCATTCCAGTTCTGGGTGTTGGATGATGGGTCCAAGATTGTTTATTAAACACATAAATAAAAAGATAGGCCATGGATACAGCAATCCTCAACATATGTCATGAACCAGGCAGACATATCCAAGTTGTGTGCATCCTGAAACTTATACAACTTGGGGGAGAGGGTCCTTCAAGAAAAAAAAAAAAAACACACAAAGTTACAAATACAAAACCAGATATAAAAGTGAACATTTAGAATGAGAGATCACAAATTTTAAAATTCAAAAACCTTACAAATAGCACAGATATCACAAAATCCAGAAGAACAGCACAGTATTTCCATTATTAAGAGTAATAAACAACTAAGACACTGCAATAATACTTTTTGTATTTTAAAAAAATTTCCGGCTGCATAGTTTTTGATTACCTCTTTACATAACAATGATTTTGCAATATTTTCTACAGAGAGGAAAGGTAATTCAGTCTTACCTCTGGCGTGGGTTAGCAAAATGTGTTTTGTGTTGTCGATGGTTTAGAAAAGTTGACTTCATGGCTAGTTACTGGTAAGGCCACACCTGGCTCTTCCTCCACAGTGTCCACTCACCTGCTAACTGAAATGTTGGAGGTTCAAGTCCACCCAGAGGCACCTTGGAAGGAAGGCTTGGTGATCTACTTCTGAAAAATCAGCCATTGAAAACTCTGTGGAACACACTTCTACTCTGACACACACAGCGTCACCATGAGTCAGAGTCAACTCAACCACAACTAGTTTTTAAGGATTGATCAGTGGCGGTGCTTGTGTCTCTGAACAACCTCTTCAGGGGATCTACAGTTTGATAACGTCATAACCCAGGGCACAAGAGAAGGGCAAAATAGATGACCTCACTCACATTTACTGCCTGGCTTTTTATTTAGTCATTTACTCAACGAGTATTTAGTGTGCATCTACTGTGTGCCAGGTGCTGTGCTAGGCACTGGGATGTCACAATGGACATAATGGAGTTAGTCCCACCCCAAGGAGCTTCCTTACAGCGAAGACAGCTTCCATGTACATTTGGGCACATTTCCCTCTCAGAGCTAAGTGTCCCCTATCCTAAACCTACTCAGGAGTCTGCTCTTACTTTATCAAGCTCTATACCTGTGTTCCACACGTACTGAACATGTCTGTTCCTTTATTTCTGTGGCCCCAGCACCCAGTACATGGCTCGGCACAGAGCTGGAGCCCGCATATTTACTGAGTGGAGCTGGACCACAAGAAGAATCAAAGGCAGGCAGGGAGACTGGGAGGCCACATTCGGAAGGAGCCCGGTGAACGCTGCATCCTTGGAAAAGGTGCAGAAGGGAAGCCGGAATGCTCAAGCCCTGGCCTGAAAAACGTACCCAGATCAATGTCGTACTTTGGTTTCTGGGGCCTCACAGGAAGCTGGCGATACCCAAGGTGGGCCTCTGTCTCCCCCACCCCCAGGACAATGTGGAGTATGGCTGGGAATCCCAAGTAGCAGGGAGCAGGGAGAACTTGACCTGCTGGCTCTTTTCTGGGGAGAAGGGGGTAGTTGAAGGAAAGAGCCTGGCCTCAGGGAGCAGATGGAGCTAGGTTCACACCTCTGCTACCCACTCACCAGCCCTGGGGTCTTCCTGACCCTGCTCAGTTGTGATCTCCTTCTCTGCAAGCCGTGGTGGAAGCCGGGCCCAGCAGCCTCTCTAGCAGCATCGTCTGGGAAGGTGGAAGAAGGCTGCACATCTTCAGTTCACAATGGTCCTCAGTTCAGGGTCCCAGCCCTCTCTGCTCCCCTGGGCCTGATCTTACACGAGGGCATAAGCTCCACAAAGGCTGAGGCTTATTCAATCACCACTGTATCCTTAGCATCCAGAGCAATTCCTGGTACATAAAACAAACAAAACCATTTGCCACTCAGTCAGTCCCAGCTCACGACGACCCCATGTGTGTCAGAGCAGAGCTGTGCTCCTTAGGGTTTCCACTGGCTGTGACTTTTCAGAAGTAGATCACCAGGCCTTTCTTCCAAGGTGCCTCCAGGTGGGTTTGAACCGCCGGCCTTTCAGTTAGTAGTGGAGCACTTAACCATTTGTGTTATCCAGGGGCTCCTTCCTGGTACACAGCTGGTGCAAAATAAATGGGTATGTATCAAAGGGTAAAATGAAAGTTAACCACGCAGGAATATAATGAACATAAAATTGTATTGTCACAAATGACACCACACCACTAGCCTAGCTGCATTGGTGAAAACAACTTCCCTACAATAAAACAATCTGGCCTCAAAAATGTGTTTTCCACCCTGCAGAAGGACAAGCACCAATTTGGTGCTATTTGAAGTGCACTCTCCTTTGTTGACACGGTCATTCCTAATTCACTGGGGAACGTTCAGTTGCAGGCAGGAGAAGAGCAGAGCTGCACTGTAATGACATTGTCATAGATCTTTCACTTAGATGTCAAGAAACAGCAGTCTGTCTTGCCTCTAGTCTTCAAATGTCCCAACCAATTTCACTAGCAGCCTTTGTAGCTCTTCCTTTGTAGCTCCGCGTAGCAAAGGAAGGAGGGTGACCGTGTGTGCATGAGTGTGAGTATTTGGTGAACATGTGTGAGCCCATGTCCAAGTGTGTGAGCATGTGTGTCAGTATATGTGTGTGTGAAAATGGGTGAATGTGTGTGTCAGTAAGTGTGAATATGTATAAACATGTAAGTGTGTACATGTGTGAGTGTGTCAGTGTGTGTGTATATGCCCTTTCAGAACCCATCTTTCATGTGTGCCTCTAGTGAGGCCTGGGGATGGGCCCTCCACTCTGTCACACCCCTTTTGTCTGGAGAGGGGCCAGTGGCCATTCTCAGCAGGCATGAACCCAGTAAGGATGAGCTGAAGCTGGGAATCACCCAGCCCTGACTCCCCAGTCCTGTCCAAATGGCCTGGACCCACGTTGAAGCCCGGTCTCCCTGTATGCCCAACTTCACAGCTCACGTCCCTCAGCCAGAGGCTCACCCCCATCGCTCTGACACTCATTTCATACCTCATTCTCTCCACAGGCACACCCCTCCACCCTGCTACTAACCAGCCTCTCGCTGCCCCTCTACTGCTTAGGTTCTTGCCCCTCTAGTCTGCCATAAGATCCAGCCCCTCCTCAACACAGTCCCTAATCACCATCTATTATGGATTAAATGGTGTGCCCCCCAAAATTAATGAAGTCCTAACCCACCGATACCTGTGAACGTGACCTTGTTTGGAAATAAGGTCTTTGAAGACATTCTCAGTGAAGTTAACAGGAGGTTACACTAAAGTAACCAAAAAACCCAAACCCATTGCCGTTAAGCCAGCTCTGACTCATAGCGACCCTACAGGACAGAGTACAACTGCCCCATAGGGTTTCCAAGGCTGTAATCCTGACGGAAGCAGACTGCCACATCTTCTCCCACGGAGCAGCTGGTGGTTTTGAACCAGTGATCTTTTGGTTAGCAGCCAAGCACTTAACCACTGTGCCACCAGGGGTCCTAATCCAGTCCGAGTTGTGTCCTTATGAAAAAAGAAAAGACGCAGACAGAGGGAAGACAGCCATGTGATGATGGGGTAATACTGCAGCTGCAAGCCAGGGAACAGCTGGGGCGACCAGAAACTGAGAGACAAGAAGGGATCTTCCCCTCGAGCCTTCAGAGAAAGCATGGCCCTGCCAGCACTCTGGATTCGGACTCTTAACCTCCAGAACTGTGAGACAATAAATGTCTGTCCTTTTAAGCCACCCAGTTGGGGTATCTGTTATGCACCCCTAGGAAACCAAGACACCGCCAAAACCTCAGCCCTTGGACTCCCCTTCATAACTTCCTCATGGGGCACCTTTATCTATGTCTCAACCTCAAGAGCAGAGCCCCAGCAGAGATGGTCAAGCGCCCTGGAAACCATCTTCTTTGCCTCAACCTCCCGGCCCTGGCTGTTGACGAGAACAGCCCAGGGAAGTTGGGTTCATTCTACTTACTGAAAAGAACGAATCCATCTCCCTGATGAGGCTGAATGTGGAAAATCTTGCTCACTTCAGGGGTGTGGGCTGTTCACAGGATTCTAATGTCTCTGCAGGAAGAGAGCCTAGTGGTCATCACAGGCCACCACTGCAATGTCTTATGTCACCCACAGTGAGTTTTAAAAAATGGTGAATTAGTTGCCAGCATTGAAAAAAAAAATTGGTCAATTTTCTATAAAAGTTGAAATTTTAGCTTCCCTTTACACATTGGAAGCCCTCACCACAGTGGGCTCACCCTCCCTCAGCTGGAGCAGAGAGACCACCACCATTGTCCCTTGGAGTAGACACTCTCTACTATACCATGCCCCCCCCCCGCCCCTTCATTTATTTAAATTATCTTTCCGGCCCCTGCAGGCACTTGAATTTGGGACCCTGTTCAACTGCCTCATTGGGCAGGGGAGAAATGGAGGTCCTTTGCTAAGTCATAACCAGCCATGGTGACCGATGTGTACATTAGGGCCTATGGAATGAGGTAGGCAGCTGACAAGCTTCTATGTTCCTCACTAGAGGTAGAGTGAGCTGTGGAGGGCCCATCCACCAGTCCTTCCCCCAGTGAAGTGGGGAGGGGGCCTTGAAGGCATGCAGATGGAGACGAGGTGCAGAGAGACCTCAGCCTTTTCTCTCTGGTTGTTCAGTGGCAGTAAGGCCTCACCCTTATTACCCTGGCTGGAGGTCATATGCAAACCCTGGTGGCGTAGAGGTTAAGTGCTACAGCTGCTAACCAAAAGCTTGGCAGTTTGAATTTGCCAGGCACTCCTTGGAAACTCTACAGGGCAGTTCTACTCTGTTCTACAGGGTCGCTATGAGTCGGAATCGACTCGACGGCACTGGGTTTTTTGGGTTGGAGGTCATATGATGGGATGATTAGGAATCCAGGCTCTGGAGCCAAACTAAACCAAAACCAAAACCAAACCCAGTGCTGTCGAGTTGATTCCAATTCATAGCAACCTTATAGGACAGAGTAGAACTGCCCCATAGAGGTTCTAAGCTGCCTGGGCTTAAATCCTAGTTTCATTGCTTACTAGCTGCGTGACCTTAGGCAATTTGCTTGACTTCTCTGTATCTTAGTTTCTTCACTATGAAATGTGGGTGTTAATAGTCCTTATGCCATAGAATGGAGGCAGTGTTGATTCAGTGACAAATTCTCCCCTTTCACATGGGAGATCAGGGTTCAATTCCCAGGCAAGGTACATCATGCACAGCTACCACCTGTCTGTCAGTGGATGTCTGCGTGTTGCTATGTTGCCGAACAGGTTTCTGTGGAGCTTCCAGACTAAGATAGACTAGGAAGAAAGGCCTGGCAATCTACTTCCAAAAATCAGCCAGTGAACACCCTATGGATCCCAATGGTCCAATCCCGTTGTGAATGGGGTCGCCATGAGTCAGGGATGACTCACCAGCAGGTAACAACAACCTAAGTCACAGAAATGTAATGAGATGAAATGAGTTAACGTGGAACGCTCTCAGAACAGTCTCTGACAAACAGGGAATGTCGATACAGGCCCTTTCTCATCTGCATTTTATCCTCCAAAAGGAGAATAGACATCTCTATCGGCTGTTGTCTCCTTTCTTGCTCTTTGTCCTTGCGGGCTTATTCTTTTTCCACTAGAAAGTGAGTTACACAAGAGCAGGATTTTTGTCTATGTTGTTCACTAAAGTACCCCAGTGCCTGGCCCAAAATAGGCACTCAGTAATTACTATTGAACACAAATAAATGCATGGTGTGGTTGAGCAACTGGCCAGTGGGTTTGGAACTGATTCAATTCCTCAGCTTTTGGACTGTTTTTGGAAGTCCCTAAAGCTCCAGAAATGATGTTACGAAAAGCCCCAGGCATGGTACCTTCCAATCATAGGTGAACAGCCTCCTCTCTTCAGGGTCACTAAGGGCAGGAATCGACTTCACGGCAACAGGTTTGGCTTGGCTCTTTGAAGAACAAAACAAAACTAACACCTCTGTTCTCTCCCCTTCACCAGCCTCACAAGAATTTTATCCTCCTTTGGCCGAATCCACTTGGCGGCAAGGGCAATAGCATGCAAGGAGTCCCAACTCTACTAGGTTTATCACTGGTTTCCTTAGAGCTCTAAACGCTATTCCTAGGTCCCATCCCCACAGGCTTGGTTTCAGTTCATGAAGCCAAGAATCTGCATTTTTAATAATCTCCCTAGACAACTTAGAAGCAAGTAGTTCTCCCATCTTATTTTGAGAGACTGTATCTTAAAGTAAAGTAGGCTAAAAGTCCAAATTCAGGGCATCAGCTCCAGGGGAAGGCTTTCTCTCTGTTGGCCTTCTCATCAACCTTCCCCCAGACTAGGAGCTTCTCCGCGCAGGGACCCCAGGTTCAAAGGGACACGCTTTGCTCCTGGCACTGCTTTCCTGGTGGTATGAGGTCCCCAACTCTCTGCTTGCTTCCCTTTCCTTTTATCTCCTGTAAGATAAAAGGTGGTGCAGGTCACACCTCAGGGAAACTCCTTTTACATTGGATCAGGGAAGGGTCCTTAGTAAGGGTGTTACAATCCCACCCTAATCCTCTTTAACATAAAATTATAATCACAAAATGGAGGACAGCCCCACAATACTGGGAGTCAAGGCCCAGCCAAATTGATACACACATTTTTGGTGGACATAATTCAATCCATGACAGATGATAAACCCAACATGGTGGCATCAGGCACTCTCATGAGCCACAGGTGGAAAAGGCCATATATGAAAGCTAAAAGGACAGACTCGTAGCCAAGAACAAATGCAAGAGCGTGATGTGGAATTCCTGAGAAGCCTGAAGCCCAGAATGATCTGAGGAATAATTTTTTAAAGAAATTGATGAGAAACAAGAGCAGCACCCTATCTTGGCCTGGCTGGTATGATGCTGGCAGAGGGCTGGGAGGTGGTTGTGGGAGCACCATCATATACTGAGGAGCTGAAGATATTTATATTTAAGCTGGAAAATGGGAGACTTTGGGGCATGTGGTGGTCATCTTTGAGCATTTGGGGACATGTCCTATGAAGGAGAGAGAGAGCTTCAGGGGTGTTTCTCCAGGGGGCAGTTAGGGCCCGCCAAGGGTAAGTTGCAGGGAGACAGATTTCAGCTCAGCATAAGAAAGAGTTTTATCACAGATTTGCCCTGCAGTGAACTGGGCTGCTTCATGATTTGCTTAAGAATTGGAGAAAACTGTATTGACCAAAATTTCTCTTAGGAAGAGCATTCCATAGGGCTGGAAAGAGGAATGATGACCAACAGCTAGGCTTGAGGGTGGAATAAAGCCCCAAGAGGCAAACTTCAGTAACAGTGAGTGATCACTGCTGTCAGGTTGCACGCCCGGTAAAGGCAAGTCTGGAGACCTGTGAGCTTTTATTCTCCTCAGAGGTGCATGCAAGTTTGGGGTGAAGCTGAACTGCTGGAGACAGAAGTAGCTAAAAGCCATATGGGGAAGGGTGGGGGAAGAGTGGCACTGAGGCATGGGGTGAGGGAGAGCCTTGGGGAGAGAAATCATGACGAGCAGGGTGTTTGGGGCTTTTATTGATTACACAGATGGCATTGGTAGCTTGTGTGGTGTCGTAGGAAACCTCATCTTCATCCCACTTCAAAATCTTCATTAAGCTTGAAAGTCATCGCTAATGTTTTGGGGGGTGTTATGGATTGAATTGTGTCCCCCCAAAATGTGTGTCAACTCGGCTAGGCCATGATTCCCAGTATCGTGGGATTCTCCACCATTTTGTCATCTGATGTGATTATCCTCTGCGTCATAAATTCCACCTGTATGATGTTAATGAGGCAGGATTAGAGGCAGTTGTGTGAATGAGGCAGGACTCAATCTACAGGATTAGGCTGTATCTTGAGTCAGTCTTTTTTGAGATATAAAAGAGAGAAGTGAGCAGAGAGACAGGGGGACTTCATGCCGCCAAGAATGAGGAACCAGGAAGGGATCACATCATTTGGACCCGAGGTCCCTGCTCTGAGAAGTTCCTAGACCAGGGGAAGATTGATGACGAGGACCTTCCCCCAGAACCGACAGAGAGAAAGCCTTCCCCTGCAGTTAGCACCCTAAATTTGGACTTCTAGCCTCCTAGACTGTGAGAGAATAAATTTCTGTTAAAGCTATCCACTTGTGGTATTTCCGTTATAGCAGCACTAGGTAAATAAGACAGGGGGTGACTTTACTTTTGAGGCACATAAAAGTCTTGACTCCTGATCAAGACTGGCCTGGGACAAAACCAAAGACTGTTCACAAAAGAGCAAATGTAGGTTTCAGCGATGCTAATAACTCTCAGTGGTGGAGCTCCTATTTTGTGCCAAGCATTGTGCTAAGTACATTAAATACATTATTACATTTAATTTTCATTATAATCCTATAAGGTAGAAATTATAAGGACACCCGGTGGTTAAGTGCTTGGATGCTAACTGATAGGTTGGTGGTTCAAATCCACCAGCCGCTCCTTGAGAGAAAGATGTGGCAGTCTGTTTCCATAAAGATTACAGTCTTAGAAACCCTATGCGGCAGTTCTACTCTGGCCTATAGAATCTCTAGGACTCAGAATTGACTTGACAGCAACGGGTATGGTTTGGGGGAGGGGGTGGTATTTGCCCTGGGCCAAGCAGGGTGTCAAGTGCTGGGGATATAGTCATGACCAAAAGCAGACAAGGTCCTCGCCCACATGGAGTTGACTGTCTAGTGGAAGAAGCAGACAGTCACCAAACAATCACACAAACATACAATTGCCCCATGACTCTACTGCCATGGGGGGAGGTCCATGGTGCTATATGAGAGGGGCCCTGAGGGACTGGGACTGAGCTGGGTGTGGACAGGCTTGGGGACACATAGGCTGGGGTCTGAAAATAAGCAGGTGTTGGTCAGGTAACAGGCAGGAAGAGCACCCCAGGCAGAAGGAGCAGCATGTACAAAGGTCCTGTGGTAGGAGTAAGCATGGCCTTGGGGAGCTGAAGGAAGGTGGTGCCACCTGAGCAGAGATGGAGGGGTACGAGGCCTGAGAGAAGCTGGACGGTTAGTGGGCAGACCAGGCAGGGCCTCCAAGGTGTGGTAGTGACCATTGCTCAAAAGCAGCAGGGAGCTGTTGATGGGTTTCAAACAGGGGCGCAGAGAGTCATACCAGATTTACATTTCAGAAAGAGACCTCTGGCTTCCAAGTGGGAAAGAGATGAAGCAAGCCCTGTGGGGAAGCAGCGAGCCCTACGGGGAGGTGGTTGCATGGTCCAGAGTAGAGACGATGGTGGCAGGTACCAAGGTCTTTTAGGGGGGGAACGCAGACCTGCCCTCACCAGCCCCCAGAGTCCTTAACCCCTTTTGCAAGGCATTGGGGTCTAGGCAGGGATGCTTAGCTTGTTGGCACCTAGGAACAAAACAGACACCCGGAGGTAGAAAGGAGGCCCTGCTTTCCCCTCCCAAGAACCACCTCCTCTCTGACTTAGCTCAGGCATTTTGCAAAATGGTGGGAGTTGGGGGGAAGAAGTGAAGAAAGGAGACAAGTTCTCTTATTTCTGGGCCCCTAGCCCATTTTTTGTGGGAAAGTGCCCTGCAGTTATCTGCACAGATTGTCAGATTGGCAGAAACCCCAGCCTGGGCCCTTTGGGGAGAAGAAATGCATGATTCAGTGGGTGGGGTGGAGCCAGGAAGGTGTGAGGGAAGTGGGGGGGCGAGGGCTGAGGAGGGAGGGCATGGATTCCTCCAGGCAGACAGCTCCACGGACCAGGGCACAGGCTGCCAGGGGGCCAGTGAGCACAATCCAATGCCTCGGGCATGCCAGGCAGGAGGCAGGCTCCTGAGCGCCACTTTCAGGAAGCAAAGCCACTCAGCGCAGGAGCCAAGAAATAATAAGATAGGACTGATTGAGTGACTAATTCAGCAGTGGGGTTGCTCTTGGTTCAGGCCCAGCCTGGAAATTACAGGCCTGGCTTGCAGCTTCCGGGACAGCTACTGGAATCAGGGGCCTGCTGGCAATTGTGGTCAACATCCACACGGCCCTGCTTCGCCTTCCTGGGCCATGGTCATCTTTGACTGGGGGAAGGCTCTTGCCCACAACCCAGGCTGGAGAGCACTCTCATAAAGATCCACTAGGGTTGTGCCAGCGGCGCAGACGTCAGAGACCACGCCATCTGCTCCCCTTGCTTGGGGTCTATCCGTAAGACGAGAATGATGGATTCAAAGTCTCCATTCACCATGGTTATGAAAATACAGGTTTCCATGAGTGTTATCGTGGTAACAAGGAGACCGGAAGTGGCTTTCTAATCCTAGCTCTGCCATGGTTTCGTGACTTTAGAAAATTCACTTCCCCTTTCAGAGGCTCAGGGGTCCCTGGGTGGGGCGAATGCTTTACTACTATCCAAAAGGCTGGCTGTTTGAACTGGCCCAGGGAAGAAAGGCCTGGCCATCTGCTTCTGAAAGATCACAGCCTTGAAAACCCGGTGCAGCACAGTTTACTCTGCAACTTGTGAGGTTGCCATGAGTCAAAATCAACTCTACAGCAACGGGTTTGGTTTGGTTTGGCTTCAGAACCTCAGTTTCCCAACCTGGAAATAGAGAAAATAACTGCTCTGGCTCACAAGACTATTGTAATGACCAAGGTTTAACACTCTGAAACAAGGTAGAATGTCACCGCTAACTCCCACAGGCACAGGCAGTTATCACAATCCATCTCCACCTCCTGGGACTGTTAACCCTACTTTGGAGACAAGAAAGTTGAGGCTCAGAGAGATTAATTACCTTGGTTAAGATCAAGGAGATGGCGAGTGGCTGAGCTAGCATCCTGCTCCGTCCACCAACCCCAAGACCAATGCTCCCTCCACTGCCCACAGCTGCCTGTGGGTTAGTCTGGAGCCAATTTGCATTTAAAGAGCCTTTAAGCAAATATTAGTCCTGAAACTCAGAACCAGAGACAACAGTTGCCTTGCTAATTTTCAGACCTAAAATAAATGAGACTGTGAGGGTCAGCTCATAGCAACCTCTCCATCAACTCCAAGCAAACCCAAGATCTGGAGATTTGCCCCCAGAACTCTTTGAAACAGGAGTAGCCAGGTTAGGGCTGGGCATTTTCTTTACAGAGATCACAAAGCAGCAGAAACTTTAGAGATCAAGTAGTTACCTCCACCCCCCATCTGAGGAAACTGAGGCCCCAAGAAAGGAGGGTCCAGCACAGTGTCACTTGGCAGGTTAGAGCCAGAGCCAGGATGAGACCTTGAGTCTTCCTATTCTCCTGTAATGCTCTTTCCAAAATGGCAGCTGCCTCACAAATTCTCCGCTTGTGACTGAATGACTCAGGAAGTGGGCGGAGGTGGTACTTTCAAGAAGCCCTTGGTAGGGAGCCTTTGCCTCCAAGATGAAAAGCACTCTTTAGACTGTGGTTCAGAGTCCACCCTCACCCTCATCAGGTTCCATCAACAATCAAGAATCCCCTGCTCCAATTTTGTGCTCTAGCCCGGAGGGCTCTTCACCAACCAGCTACCACTCTCCCCCACCGCCCCCCCACCCCTTGCCTCGGTTCCACCCACCTCAACACCATCCTTTCCACATATCCAGTTTTTGCTCTTCTTTTAAAGGAATCATTTCTGTCTGCTCCATGAAGCTTATCCCAGACTCTGCAGCCCATAGTCTCTGGACCAGGATAATAATTATTATTACAGCAACTAACAGTGACCCCACGGAAGAAAGACCTGACAATCTGCTTCCGTAAAGAGTACAGCCAAGAAAACCCTATGGAGCAGTTCTACTCTAACATATGAGGCTGCCATGAGTCGGGAGCTGACTGGACACCAACTAACAACAACAGTATATACCAAAGTACAATGCTAACAGCTTGCCACAGACCATCTCATGTAAACCCTAGTGGATGGGTAGTATTTTTATCCCCATTTTGCTGGTGAGAAGGCAGGGGTCCAGAAAGATTAAGTAACTTGCCCAAGGTCACATGGCAGAGCTTGGACTCAAGCCCAGGCCAGCTAGGGAATGCCAGAAGCTTTGTTCTCACCACTGGAAAGCACTGCTTCTGGGGTCCTCAACTCATTCAGTCTCTACCACCTGTCCTGGCAGCTTCTTACACTCTGTCTCATTGGTGCCAGTTTCCTGTGGGTTGTTGTTGTGTGCCACCGAGTTGATTCCGACTTATAGTGACCCTCTGTGACAGAGTAGAACTGCACCCCATCGGGTTTCCTAGGCTGTAATCTTTCCAGGAGCAGATTGCCAGTCTTTTCTACTGTGGAGCCAATGATAGGTTTGAACCAACCACCTCGCAGTTAGCAGCTTAATGATTGTGCAACCAGGAATCCCTTCTCATGGGTTAAAAAAAAACTAGTGCCACAGTCCTGTCTAAATAGCTAGACTGTTACCATTCCAGGCAAGACCAGGAAAGTATCTTATTTTAGTTATCTAGTGCTGCCAAAACAGAAATACCACAAATGGATGGCTTTAACAAGCAGAAATTTATTCTCTCACAGTTCAGGAGGCTAGAAGTCCAAATTCAGGGCCCTAGCTCCTGGGGAATGCTTTCTGTCTGTGTCTGTTCTGGAGGAAGGTCCTTGTCATTAATCTTCCCCTAGTCTAGGAGCTTCTCAGCACAGGCACCGTGGGTCCAAAGGTTATGCTCCTCTCCTGGCTCTTACTTTCTTAGTGGTATGATGTCCCTCTCCTCACTACTCAATTCTCTCTTTTATATTTCAAAAGAGACTGACCAAAGATACAAGCTAATCCTGTAGTTTGAGCCCTGCCTCATTAACAGAACTGCCTCTAATTCTGCCTCATTAACATCATAAAACCAAAAAAACCAAACCCATTTCGTCTAGTGGATTCTAACTCATAGTGACCCTATAGGACAGAGTAGAGCTGCCCCATAGAATTTCCAAGGAGCGTCTGATGGATTTGAACTGCCAACCTTTTGGTTAGCAGCCATAGAACTTAACCACTACGCCAGCACGGTTTCCCATTAACATCACTAAAAGAAAAGAAAAAAAACCCATTGCAGTCGAATCATAGAGGTTAGTATTTACAACACATAAGATAATCACATCGATTACAAAATGGTTCACAACCACACAACACTGGGAATCATGACCTTGCCAAGTTGACACACATTTTTGAGGGGCACAATTCAATCCATAACGTATCTGCTCCATTATTCCACTCTCCCTGGTTCCTGGATACTCGGGCAGAGTCAGCTCTCAGTAAAGACCATCCTGCCTCACGTTACAGAGTGGGGACTCTGCTGCTAGGAGACACGGGCAGACCTAGTGCCTGTACCCAGGCAGCACGGGCCTTCAGCCCAGCCCTTCCATACAGTGGCTGCCCTCGTTCTCGGAAGACAGGGTGTCTTTGTGGGGTAGTAGAGTGAGTGGGCCCCTTCTACCTGGTGCTGTACAAGTTCTTCTGGCCAGCTATACAGAGAAGGTGGCATCTCCTGGCTATCTAAGCATGTTCATCTCTGGGCTGGAATAGTTCCCCCAGATGGGGTATTAGCACCATCTCACTGTAAGGTGAGACCCCACCTGGGCTGCACCGTGATCACCACATAGGTGGTTGTCAGTGCTGGCTACGTTGGCGGAGCTCTCCATGAACTTACATCAGGGCGGAAATAAGCAAAGTTACTTTAAGAGACAGATCGGCGCTCAGGACTTGTGATGGAAAGGTGTAAAGAAGTAATGTGTAGGTCGGTTGGGGAAGGACTGGCCAATCACAGACCAGTGGAGAAAGAAGGTGTTCCCAGCCCAACCCAAGAGTGTAGGGGAGAGGCAGTGCTTGGGTATGGACTTGGAGTATTTTCATTCACTTAACAAATGCATTTCTTTCGATCTCTAGCCATTCATTTACTCAGCAGACATACCTGCACCAGGCAATGTTGTAGGATTGCTGGTGAACAGAACAGAGGGCTTTCCATTGCATTAATTGCACTTTGTAACTTTATTTTCAGTGGATGGTATTGGTATGATCTGCCTCCGCCATTAGACTGTAAACTCTGCTCTGGCCACTTCTGTATCCCCAGAGCCCCGTGCAACGAATGATAGTTTAAAAAAAAAAACAAAAAACTCTACTGCCATCCAGTCAGTTCCGGCTCACAGCCAGCCCACAGGGTTTCCAAGGCTGTAAATCTCTGTGGAAGCAGATTACCACATCTTTCTCCCGTGGAGCTGCTGGCGGATTCGAATCACTGACCTTTCAAAAGACTCATCATCCCTGTTGATGCAAGATATGCAGGAAACTGTATCAATAGACCCAGAGGATTCAAGTCTGGCTGGCAAGGCCATTCTCGTGTGAGACGAGCTGAGAAATTAAAGATCCATGCTGTTCCGGAAGCTCCCCCTGTCCTCACTGTAAGCCCACCAGGCTGCTTCCTGCTGGTGGTTAAGGCTCTGCTCATTCCCCCTTCAGAAAGAGAACATGGTGGTCACAGGTACGTGAGTACTGAGTTCTTAATGCAGATTGATAATTTATATTTACCCCTCAGATTCATGTGCTTTATTCATGAAAGGCTGCTCTCCTCACACCCCAAGGTGGGGTGTCTGGGTGGGGCTGACAGCCAGGGTCTGAGTGTGCTTGGCTGAGCATCAAGGTGACGAGCACCCCTTGAGGTCTTCCGAGAGGTGGCTTGCAGCGATCCCCAGAGCCCCGCCTCATGGTCAGCCTGGGAATGCCCCTTTCCATTGGAATGGCCTCACCACGGTCAGGTGCATTAACACTCCCAGTTCTGGAGTACCATAGCGTCTCTGCTTGGAATTGCCTCTACTCCTCTGTCATTTCCACAGAGCGGGAGACACTCTGGGCAGAAGGACTTTCGAAGATCATCTAATCCACCTGCCCCATGTTACGATTTTTTGTCATGACAAAACCGTGGTGGCATAGTTGTTAAGTGCTACAGCTGCTAACCAAAGGGTGGGCAGTTTGAATCCTCCAGGCGCTCCTTGAAAACTCTATGGGGCAGCTCTACTCTGCCCTGTAGGGTTGCTGTGAGTCAGAATCGACTCGACAGCACTGGGTTTGGTTTTATGTCATACATTCAGGAGTGCACATGAGATGTGTGCATAGTTCGTATAATCATAGAAAAGAACACCATGTACATACGACGCAGGCTAAGAATTGAAACAGACCAGCCCATTTGAACTGCCCAGACCTATTCCCTGTCACAAGAGGCTTCCTTCCCCCTAACCCCCAGATATAACCACTCTCTTGATTTTGGGTTGACCATTCTTTACTTTTTAAAATGGTTTTAGGATCTAATACGTGTTATTGTTATTGGGATATAATTCACATACCATAACATTCAACCTTTTAAAGTGTACTAGTCAGTGGCTTTTAGTATATTCACACAGTTGTGCAACCATTACCACTAACTTCAGAATATTCTTATCTTCCCCAGATGAAACCTTGTATCTATTAGCAGTCACGCCCCATTCCCCCATCTCCAAAGCCTCTGGCAACCACTAATCTACTTTCTGTCTCTATGGATTTGCCTGTCCTGGACATTTCATGTAAACAGAATCATTTTGTGGCTTTTCGTGTCTGGCTTCTTTCACTCAGCTCAATGTTTTCAAAGTTCATTCAAGTGATAACATCTATTAGCATGTCATTCCTTTTTATGACCCAATAATATCCCATTGCATGGATATACCATGTTTTATTTATGCTTGCATCCAATGGTAGACATTTGTGTTGTCTCTACTTTTCAGCTATTATGAATAATGTTGCTACGAACATTCCTATACATGTTTTTTGTGAGCATATGTTTTCATTTCTCTTGACTATGTACTTAGGAGTGGAATTGCTGGGTCATATGGTAACTCTATTTCAACTTTTGAGGAACTGCCAAATTGCTTTCCAGAGTTGTGAACCATTTTGTAGCACCACCAGCAATGGCTACATACAATGTGGTGTATCCAAACAATGAAATATTATTTGGCAATAAAGAGAAATGAAACGCTGATACATGCTACAATGTGGATGAACCTTGGAAACATTCTTTCTTAGGGAAAGAAGTCAGTGGTAAAGCTTACGTTTTATGAGTCGGTCTACCTGAAATGTAAAAAATAGGCAATTAGTGGTTGCCTAGAACTAAGAGAAAGGAGCCCCAGTGGTGCAGTGGTTAAGTATTGGGCTGCTAACAGAAATGTTAGTGGTTAGAACTCACCAACAGCTCTTTGGGAAAAAGCTGTGGCAGTCTGCTTCCATAAAGATTACAGCCTTGGAAACCCTATGGGGCAGATCTACCCTGCCCTACAGGGTCGCTATGAGTTGGAACTGACACAACGGCAATGGGTTTGGTTTTTTGGTTTTAAGGCTGAGGGAGATAGAGGAGTTGGGAGGTGACAGCTAAGGTGTGCGTATTTCTTTTGGGGTTAATGAAAATGGTCAGAAATTGATTGTGATGATAGATGCAAAATTCTGTAAATATACTAAAAGCCATTGAATTGTACTCTTTAAATGGGTGAATTCTATGATATGTGAATTATATCTCAATGAAATTGTTAAGGAAAAAAAAGAAAGAAGCAATGTATTGTCTAGTTTGCCTGTTTCTAAACATGATAGAACTGGAATCATGCTGCCTGAATTATTCCATGGCTTGTTCTTTCGCTCGACATTGTTTTGACATTCATGCACGTTTTCGTGCAGCTGTAGTTCACTCATTCCATCTCAGTGTAAGCCTATTGTTTGAATGTTATAAATGTTATCCCTTTTACTTCTGATGGACACTTGAGTTGTTTCCAGTTTGGAGCTATTACAAACAGTTCTGCTATGAGCATTTTTTGAAGTGTTCCCTGCTGCATGTGTGCAAAAATGCCTTTATCTAGGAGAAAAATCTTCAGATTCATAGAGCTTGTGCATCTTCAGCTACACTAAACCAAAAAAACCCAAACTCGTTGCTGTTGAGTTGATTCTGACTCATAAAAACCCCATCAGGCAGCGCAGAACTACCCCATAGGGTATCTAAGGAGCAGCTGGTAGATTTGAACTGCTAACCTTTTGGTTAGCAGCCATAGCTCTTAACCACTATGCCACCAGGGCTCCAACTACATTAGGTGATGCCAGACTATTTCCCAAACGCCTTCCTCAATTTATACTCCCAACAGCAGTTGAAGAGTGTTCCGTGGCTCCATACCCTCACCAATACTTGCTGTTGTCAGACTTTTTAATTTTTGCCTATCTCTTGAGTGTGTAATTTTATTGTGGGTTTAATTTCAATATCCCTGATTACTAATGAAGTTGAGCCTTTTCTCATACATTCACAAGCCAGTTACGTTTCCTCTTCTATGAAATTCTTGTTTACATCTTTTGTCTATTTGTCAGCCATTGTAATTGATTCATAGAAAATATTTATGTATTCTAGATGTTACTCAATTCTCTCTTAGTTTTATGTGTTGCAATTATCTTTTCCCAGTTTGTGGCTTGTCTCTCTTTATGGTGTCATTTGATGAGCAAAATTTCCAAATATTAATGTAGTTAAATATATCCCTCTTTATGCTTTATACTTATTGTTTCTTATTTAAGAAATTTTGCCCTATCCTGAGGCCATAAAGGTATTCTTCCATATTGTCATCCAATAGTTTGATAGCTTTTCCTTTTATATTTTAGCCTTCATTCCATCTGGAATTGATTTTTGTGTATCATGTAAGGTAGGGATTTAATTTCATTTTTCCCCCCATATGGATAACTGGCTGTTCCAGTAGTCCAGATCCGCAATGTCTGCTCTGTCCTGAATCACATTTTTCCATATGTGAGGGTCTCCTTCTGGGCTTTTCTTCTGTTTCATCCCTATGGTAATACCACATTGTCTTAATTATCATGTCATTATGAAAAATTCTGATATTTGGTATGTTAAGTTCACTACCTGGTTTGTTGTTTTTTTTTAATATTAAAAAATTTTTATTTAAATGTTTATCTAAAACGTGAGAGCATTTGTTGTGGTGGTTGTTAGGTGTCATCCAGTTGGTTCCAACTCATATCTACCTATGTACAACAGAACGACACACTGCCTAGTCCTGCACCATCCTAACAATTTTTGCTGTATTTGAGCCCATTGTTGAAGGCACTGTGTCAATCCGTTTGGATCTCCCCCTTTTTGCCTGTCCCTCTAACTTACCAAGCACGAACTTCTCCACAGACTTTTCCATTTTAATAACAAGTCCTAAGTACTTGAGACTAAGTCTCACCATCCTCACTTCTAAGGAGCATTCTGGCTGTACTTCCTCCAAGACAGATTTGTTCGTTCTTCTGGCAGCCCATGGTACAGTCAATATTCTTTGCCATACATCATAATTCAAAGGAATCGATTCTTCTTCAGTCTTCCTTATTGCATGCATATGAGGCAATTGAAAATATCATGCTCGGGTCAGGCCCACCTTAGTCCTCAAAGTGACATCTTTTCTTTTTAAAATTTTAAAGAGGTCTTTTGCAGCAGATTTGCACAAGGCAATGTATCATTTCCTTCTTTTTTTAAGTTTTAAATATTTATTTCTTTATTTATATATACATATTTATTTGTGCTGTAGATGAAGGTTTATAGAGCAAATTAGTTTCTCGTTAAACAATTAATACACATATTGTTTTGTGACACTGGTTGCCAACCCCATGACACATCAACACTCTCCCCTTCTCAACCTTGGGTTTCCCAGTACCAGATTTCCTGTCCCCTCCTGCTTTCTTGTCCTTGCCCTTGGGCTGGTGTGCCCATTTAGTCTCATTTTGTTTTTGTTTTATTTTTTTTATGGGCATGTCTAATCTGGCTGAAAGGTGGACCACAGGAGTGACTCCAGTACTGATTTAAAAGGGTATAAAGGGGCCATATTCTCCAGGTTTCTCCAGTCTCTGTCAGACCAGTAAGTCTGATCTTTTTTTGTGAGTTAGAATGTTGTTCTACATTTTAATCCAGCTCTGTCCAGGACCCTCTATTGTGTTTCCTGTCAGAGCAGTTGGTGGTGGTAGCCGGGCACCACCTAGTTGTGCTGTACTTAGTCAGGTGGAGGCTGTGGGTTTTTTTTTTAAATCAGAGTGTCTTGGCTATTCTTGGCTTTTTACTCTTCCATATAAATTTTGGAATCAGCTTGTTAAGTTTCAGAAAAAAAAAAAAATTCTGTTGGAATTTAATTGAGTTTACATACCAATTTAGGGCGAACTGATACCATGATGATATTCAATCTTACTATCCTAGAACATAAAGTCACTGTGGTGCAAACGGTTTGCACTTGACTACTAACCTAAAGGTTGGTGATTTGAACCCACCCAGTGGTGTCACAGAAGAAAGGCCTGGTGATCTGCTTCTGCAAAGATTAGAGGCAAGAAAAACCTATGGAGCAGTTCTACTCTGTAATACATGAGTAGGGATTGACTAGTAGGCAACGAGGTTTGTTTTTTTTTCTTTTAATCTAAGAACATGGTCTCACTCTCCATTTATTTAGATCTTCTTCAACGTCTCTCAATAAAATTTTATAGGTTTATTCATGAAGAGCTAGCCCATCTTTGTTAGATTTATTCCTCGATTCTTTTAGATTCTTTTTTTTAATTTGGTATTTAAAAAAAATTATTGATGCATAACATACATTAGAAAAGTACATATAACGTAAATGAATAGTTCACTGAATTGTCACAAACTGAACACGCCCACTTAAACACCACCCAAATCAAGAAATAGAACTTTAACAACATTCTCAAAACCACCCTCATTTGTGTGTGTGTGTGTGTGCATGTTGTGTTTACTGGAATTCATTAGGCTTTTGGGTATAAAGACTCAAAGCTTTCAACAACCCTGGGAAATTATTGGTACTTATCTCTTCACCATTTCTCTATTTCCTCTTTCTGTAAATCAATTCAAAACACATCAATTTAAAATCAATTAAAATTTCTTATCCTATCTTTCATGTCTCTTAATATACTTCTCCCTTTCATATTTTCTAGCTTTTTGTTTCTCTAGACTGCATTCTGGCTAGTTCTTTGAAAATATTTTCCAATTTGTAAGTTCTCTCTTTAGCTGTACCAAATCTGCTCATTAACTAATTAATTTGGGTTTTTAATTTCAGTAATTACCTTTTCCATTTCTGGATCTATTTGATTCTGTTTCAAACCTACTTGTTCCTTACTATTTCTAAGCTGCTTTTCAAATTTTCTTTAAACATGATTATTCTGTCTGGCAATTCCGTCATAGGACATCTTCGTGGGCCTATTTCTGCTAACTCTGTCTTCTGGTGCCCGACTTCTGCTGACTATATTGTGTGTTTTGTTTCATTTTGTTTTTACTGGGAGTTGCCCATTTTCCTTGGAAATATATTTGTGGGGATGCTTTGAGGGCTGGTTTGAAGTTTAGTTCCTCCAGAGATGACTTACATTTGCTTCTTCCAACCTAGGACCACTTAAAATTATATTCTCCAAAAAAATTATATTCTCCATTTCAGGTTTTTGCACCACAACAACAGTATGAATTTAGACTGCAAGCCAACATTAAAAGAAGCATATAGTTTTTAATTTTCAGATTTTTTTTCTCTCTCCATCCACAGTGAAGATCAAAAAAGGCTAGTTTCCATGCTTCACCCTTCTTTGCAGAATGTATTTCTTATTCACCCTTACACTGAAGAGAACACCTTTTGGGTCTGCCTTATGCATAGATCTCCTATAAGATTTTCTACCTTGAATAGCCCCTAAGCTTTTTCTCCTGTTCCATGCTTCTATAAGCTCAAGATCTCCCAATTTTGACAGAATCCCACCATTCAAAAGAGTTTGGCACCAACTTACATCCAAGAATCCCTGGCTTCACCTTTTTTGTGATTCTTTAATTTTATGCCAACTCAGTGGTACACTTAAAAATATTTTGTCTTCTTTATACACCATTATAAGTTGTTTCATTTGATAGCATCATTTGTGATATCTAGTCTCCATTATGCATAAAAAAATAAGTCTGTGTCACCTTGCAAAAGGGGAGACTAAGACACAGAGAGAAGCAGCCAGCTCACAGCCACACCAATGCTGACCTGCCACAGAAGTTAGGCGGGTCCACTGAGAGTGATTTTCATAGAAGGTCTCCTGGGACCAGGGCTGACCTGGCAGGTTATCCACCATGGTCGTTGTGGGCAGTGTAGCCAGGAGACATCTCTAATTTATGGCCATGGAGAGTCCAGCTACCCGTAGCACCTGCCGTCTTTGTATGCCTCCTCCTTCCCTATCACATGGCACCACCTTCATTCAAATCCACAGGGAGGTCCTAGGCCTGAGTAGCCAAGTCCAGTTAGAGGTAAAATTATTAGATTCTTCCCAATTATAGTCCACTCCAGAAAATGCTCTTTGCCCCTTCCCTGGGCATCCATGGGCAATTGTTGGGTTTCAGCTGGCTTCTTTCTTGGCTCCCTGCCTAACACTCAGCAGCACAGTCGACTAATATCTAGTCTCCCGCCCTCTGGTGGCCAGCCAGATATTGGCCCACCGGGCCTGGAAAGGAAATGCCAGCCGTGAAGAGTGAAGAGCCACCTTTGGGTCATGGGCACTTCACAGCATTTGCTTTCCAATGTCTGCCCTAGGAAGAGTCAGAAGGAGAAAGCTGAACACAGCTGAGCACTCAAGCTCATCGCCTTCATCATCTCAAGAGCTCATTGTTTACGAAATGCTTACTTTGCATTATGCCCTGTGCCGCACCCTTAACATGCAGTTGCTTATCTAATTCTCAGGCCTACCCTGAAGTTAAAAACCCACCACTGCTGTAGAGTCGATTCCGGCTCTTAGCGACCCTACAGGACAGAGTAGAACTGCCCTGTAGAGCTTCCAAGGAGCGCCTGGCAGATTTTAACCCTGAAGTTAAAATAGTTAAATTCATTTACCCAAGGCTGCAGCACTCGTAAGTAGTGGAGGTGGGATTCAAACTCCGTCTGTCTGATTCCAAAGACCACGCCTGAAGCAACCTTATGGCTAATCTAGTGCAATCCCTTTGTTTTGCAAATGAGAAAACTCGAGACTCAGAGAAGTAAAACAATTGGACAAAGTTGACACAGCTTGTCAGTGGCAGTTATAGGCTTTGCACGACTTTTCCCTTGATGCCCCAGGACAGTGAAAGTGGGCAACTGTGGAAGCCCCCCTCCGTACCTTGCACAAGGCTGAGACCTTGACCCACGACACTCTTTGGTCTGGACAGTTCATAAGTCTATTCCAGTCATCTTCCCTCTAGGAACTCTGGTGCTTTCATTGATTAAAAGAACCTGTTTTGTGCCATGAGAAGAGAGAACACAGGCAAGAGGCAAGTTCCAACACTGATCACGTGAATCTCTGACCCCAGCAGACCCCCACACAAGATCAAGAGAGCCCAGGGCCAGAAGTGCTCCTTCCCATATCCTGTGCACCCAGTTGGAGGAGGAAGCCTCCTTCTCTGGGTCCTCCCCTGGCTGCCAGCCCAGCTGCCTGCCTGCTTGCCTACCCACAGGGCTGCAGTCAGGCCAACATGGGAAGTAACAGATGCTGCTGGATTTCCATCTTCCTTTCCAGCCTCGGCAGCCACCCTCCCAGATATTTGGGTAACAAGCGAATTTGGAGAAAACTGCAAAACTGGCTCTCCTTTTTGAAAGCCTGTGGAGCTCCAAGCCTGGAATGAAAAATAGAGCTGCCAGGCTATGGTACAGTCTAACTTAAAGATGAGGGTCCTAGCTGGGGAGATGTCAAGCTGCCCAAGTGAACAAAATGTGCCAACCTCCAAAGACAGAGGCACGCAACGAAATTTTCTTTCTATTGGATTTTGTTGGTTTTGTTGCTGTTGCTTCATTTGCTTTCTTCCTGGAAACAATTCTCTGAAGAAGCTGGTTCCTGCCCACATGAGGGTGTTCTGTAGACTGGAAGGATGTGTATACTGGTCATGCATGGGATTTGGGGGTGAGGGCAAGTGGGGGCCAGTTCAGGGAATAGCTGTGGCTCCACGAAGTAAGAGTCTCATGAGACACAGTGTTTAGACACTTATCCCCAGATAGGGCTGAAGGGAACCTCCTAGACCACCTAGCCTGGTGCCCTCATTCTTCAACTGAAGAAACTGAGACCCAGTGAGAAGAAGGGGCCTGAGATGATACCACCAGTGAGCAGCAGCTACAGTTGACAAGCCAGAAAAAATTTCCTCGTGTGCAGGGAAAATCTGTCAATTTTTGGCCAGGAAT
The DNA here is from genome assembly GCF_024166365.1 of Elephas maximus indicus. NCBI lineage: Eukaryota > Metazoa > Chordata > Mammalia > Proboscidea > Elephantidae > Elephas > Elephas maximus. The sequence goes on along the minus strand of NC_064831.1, from coordinate 58,572,277 downwards.
CCTGATGGGAAATTCCACTCCAGTGTGCAATAGTAAGATCATGAGCCCCATGTTATGAGGAGGGAACCAGAAATATTTCAATGCATTGCTTTCAGGCATTTTTTCAGGGTCTTTTCAACCCACACTCAGCCTTGAAGGTCCTTCCCTGGGTTCGTCCTTGGTACTGACCTCTCATGATATAATGCCTATCACATCATTCTACACTTGTAGTGTGTCTGTCTTCTTCATCGGACTGTGAGCTTCTAGAAGGCCGTCTTCATTGCCAGCACCCTGCACATAGTAGGCTCTCAGTATATGTTTGCCAAATGAATGAACAAATAAGTTGATGGATGGATGCAGGATTAGACGGATAGGTGGACAAACAAACCTGTACTTTTCCAATGAACAAGATCTCAGTTCTGTCACAGTGTTGTAGAAAGATTCCACCATCTGGAAACAAGAGATGGATGCTTAAATCTGAGCATACAGCTTACCAGCCATACGACCTTAAGCAAGTCACTTAGGCCGTGCCTGGCACTTGGTAATAACTACCCTCAGCATGTGCTAGGCCCTGTATTATGTGTTTAACCCACATTATCTCATTCAAAACTCACAAATAACCAGTGTGTTAGGCACTATTGTTCCCACTTTATGGATGAAGAAACAAAGGTGCAACAAGGTTAAGAAACTTGCCTAAAGTCACAGAGCTAATGAGCCGTGAAGCTGGAACTTAAACCCAAGCATCTGATCCCAGAGCCTGCAGTCTTTACTTTTGTGCTAATTACTAAGTCACTAGCCTCTAAGCATCCTATGGGCAAAGGCAGGGTCTTGTTCATAAGTGTAACCTTAGAGTCTAGCACAGCACCTGGAATATTTAAGGGACTTGATAAAGGTTTACTGAGTGAATAAATGAATGAATTGACTTAACATTTCTGAGCCCCAGTTTCCTCTTCTGAAAAATCAGACCAATAATCCCCATTTACCTTGCTAGAGACAGTTTATCCAAAAGGTTTAAATCATTAGCTTTGGAACGAGTCTCTAAAAAAATACCATTGTCATCCAGTCGATTCCGACTAGTGGTGACCCCATGTGTTACAGAGTAGAACTGCTCCATAGGATTTTCTTGGCTGTGAGGTCGGCTGGGGTTGCCGTGAGTCAGAATCAACTCAATGGCAACTAAGAGCAGCAACAATCTTTTATTTTTTTATGTGTGTGCTTTAGGTGAAAGTTTACAGAACAAATTAGTTTCTCATTAAACAATTAATACACAAATTGTTTTGTGACATTGGTTGCCATCCCCGCAATGTGTCAGCACTCTCCCCTTCTTGACCTTGGGTTCCCCGTTTCCATTTGTACAGTTTTCCTGTCCCTTCCTGCCTTCTCATCTTTGCTTTGGGGCTGGTGTGCCCATTTAGTCTCTTATGCACAGTTGAACTACGTGTGTTATTGTTTGTTTTATAGGCCTGTCTAATCTTTGGCTGAAGGGTGAACTTCAGGAGTGACTTCAGTAGCAAGGAAAAGGGTGTCCGGGGGCCATGCTCTTGAGGTTCCTCCAGTCTCTGTCAGACCAGTAAGCCTGGTCTTTTTTTGTAAGTTTGAATTTTGTTATATGTTTTTCTCCCACTCTATTTTTCTACCCTCTACTGTGATCCTGGTGGTGCAGAGGTTAAGAGTTTGACTGCTGACCGAAAGATCAGCAGTTAGACCCCACCAGCTGCTCCTTGGAAACCCTATGGGACAGTTCTACTCTGTCCTATAGGGTCACTGTGAGTCTGAATCAACTGAACGGCAACGGGTTTGGTTTTTGGTTGGACTGTGATCTCTGTCAGAGCAGCCAGTGATGGTAGCCGGGCACCATCTAGCTGTTCTGGACCCAGTCTGGTGGAGGCTGTGGTAGTTGTGGTCCGTTAGTCCTCTGACCTAATTTTTCTAGCAACAAGAATCTTTATGGAAACAAATCACTAGACCTTTCTTCCACAGTGCCACTGAGTGGGTTTGAACCGCCAGCCTTGAGGTTAATAGGCAAGCACAAACTGTTTGTGCCACCTAGGGACCTGGATTTAAATCCAGGCTCCTCCAACTATACAACCTTGGACAAACTCCTTAACTCTACATCCCAGGTTTGCCATTCATAAAATGAAAATATTAGTAGGACCTACCTCATTGGACTGTCCCAAAGCCTAAATGAGTTAACATATGTGGACATTCAATAATGGTAGTTATTACTATTATTTTACAGGGTTATCGTGAAGAACATGTTAGAATGCATATGTAAAAGATATCAAGGGAATTGTGGAATGAATGGTTTGTCTCCTATGACTTCCCACCTCTACCATCAACCCCCTGTGGTGGTTACTTCTAGCTGCCTGCCCGACAACCATTCTGCCCCTTCCTCTTCCTTCGTAACAGAATCCTAGTTTTGTTCAGGAATGAGCTTCTGTCTCACATGACTCAAAGGAGGCTGGCCCCATCCCCAGACCCAGGGAAGATGGTGACCTGTCTAAGCCCATCATGATAATGTCATTCTCTTTGCCAGTGAAGTGGGCATGTGAGCCAATGAAAAATGAGGAGAGGTCTGCCAGGGGGCTTCTGGGAAGTTTTCCTTTTCTTCCTTTGGATGTTGCCACATATGAATGAGACAAATGGAACTTCTGCTGCCACCTTGCTTCCTGCCCAAGGACAATGAGACGGCAGTGGCAGAAGAAGAGCTATAGTCTAATGACCTCTGTCTGGATTTCCTCCACCTCTGGACTTCTTATTTTGGGAGGGGTAGTACATTCCCCCATTATGTAAGCCCATTTGAGTCTGGTCTTCCGGTACTTGCAGACAAAGCATTACAATTGATGTAATCCTTCTTGTACTTGGCATCTTCATCTTATTCCTATTGCAATCGATTGTTCTCAATTTTTCCTCTCAATTTCTCATCACAGTTGAGTGTAGCATTTTTTTTTTTTAATGTGTCCTTGTCTATCTACACTTTAAACTTTATGGCAGAAGAGGAAGTGTGTCTGCTGTGCTGCCATTATTTCTCTAGGGCCCAGGTCAGTGCCTGGGACATCATTGTTGTTGTTGTTAGCTGCCATCAAGTCTGCCCCCCACTCATGGTGACCCGTGTGTTACAGACTAGAACTGCTCCCCAGAGTAATCTTTATGGAAGCAGTTCACCAGGACCCACCCACCCACCAGGGTGGGTTCGAACCATCAACTTTGGGTTAGCAGCTGATTGCAAATGGCTTGTGCTACCCAGGCTCATAGAGCAAACACTGAATATGTATGTGTTGAATAAATGAACCAATCTCCTAGTCCTCAAGGTTTTACTAGATAAGAGTGGATGCAATCACCATCCCAGGGGTCCCTGCTTTTGAATAGGAAATCCTAGAAGATTCATCAGAAAATTGTTGCCGAGTTTTATGAAATATCATTAAAACCATCTTGAGGAAATGACTCTGGGCTGTGTGATACTCCTGTCTTATTTCCTCTGCCACAGGCACTGATTTTATGGGTTTGTGGTATCTGCTTTGTAATGTAATCTGTTCATATTGATATTTTAAAAAGGTAGAGTATAAACAATTAACAAATTATTATTGTTGCATCACTGTTTATACAGTTGGGTATAAAAAATATTTATGTAAATAAAATCTGATTTAAAACATATTAAAAGATCAGACTAAGAAAGACTAGGAAGAATAGCCTGGTGATCTACTTCCGAAAATTAGCCAGCAAAAACTGTGGATCACAACAGAATATTGTCTAAGATAGTGCTGGAAGATGAGCCCTCTAGATTGGAAGACATTCAAAATACACAGTGGCCACAACAGAGGACTGGATCATACCAACGATCACGAAGATGGTGCAGAGCCAGGCAATATTTCTTCTTATTTATTGTACATGGAGTCTCCCTGAGTCAGTTAACTTGATGGCAGATAACAACAAAGAGTCACGTACTGATGGTCCTTTGGAATTTTTTTCAGCCCACGGGGTGTATAACTCAGGTTCTGTGATATCAATATAGGCTTGCTGAAGGATGGAATGAGACCTAGTGTGGGACCTTATGCAAGTCACTGTCCTTTTTTTGGGCCTCTCTAAACTGCCTCACTGTCTTCATAGGACTTTAGGGAGGGTTACGAGAGACATGGCTGGGAAAGCCCTTTGAACTACACACAAATGTTAGGCATGGCTAAGAATTTCAAACGGTGCAGATAGCTTGGCTAGTCTGTCTTACGCAGTCACATATGTTGTTAATAATAAAAGCTAACATTTATTGAGGGCCGGCATGTGCCAGGCACTGCGCCAAGCCCTTTATAGGCTGCAGCTCATCTATTCCTCACAGCAACCCAAGAAGCCACGCAACAGAGGGGTCAAGGGGCTAACCCTAGAGCCAAATGGCCCAAGGCCAGATCCGGGCTCCTCCACTTACCAGGTGAGTATCCTTGAACAACTCACGGCCCTCTTTGTTTCCTCAGTTTCCGCCTCTGTAAAATGGGAATAATAATAGCACCAACTTCATAGAACTGTTGTGATAATTCAGCGAGTTAACGTGTGTTAAGCAGTGCACATGTTTAATGTGCTTGGCTGCTAAGGAAAGGTTGGAGGTTCAAGTCCACCTAGAAATGCTTTGGAAGAAAGGCCTCATGGTCTATTTCCAAAAAATTAGCCATTGAAAACCCTACAGAGCACAGTTCTACTCTAACACACATGGGGTCGCCATGAGTCAGAATCAAGTCAACAATAGTAACTAACTGCAACATATTTTCATTTTCTAGGAAGTGAAATGGTTTTAAATGGCAAGTCACCCAACTGCTGAGGAGCTGGGCTGGGATTCTAACCCAGGTGTCTCTGACCCCAGAGTCTACACATTTAACCACTACAGCTTCAGGGGCTGCCAGCCATTTGCAGAGCCTGTTTGGAGATTCAGCAAAGAACAAGGAAGCTGCTGTCTCCATTTTCCCTGCAAGAATCCTCCAGATGATGCTTGCTTTTTGGCCTTCACCGAGGAGGAAGTTCTCAAGAGGCTTTAAGCCCAACACTTGAACCCACATTTTTCTCATGAATGCTCAGCAGAGGGAAAAATACACACAGAAGCATTTGTTACTTTAACATCAACTAAAACACTCACACTCACCATAGCTCTTCCCCCAGCCCCACTGCAGTGTGGCCTCTGCCCCAGCTGCAAATGGCTTGGGAGATGTTTATTTGGCTCATGCTTCAGGATGAGCAGCAGCAGCTGGCACAGTCTGGGGACGAGCTCCTTTGGCAAGCAGGTCACTCACCCCTGCAGAAATATGTGTAGACCAGCAGAGGCTCTAAGCAGGCACCCAGGGGCAGCTGCCCAGCCTGATGTGCATTTGGTCATCACAGGGGTGAGGCCAGCCTCTCAGTGCCTGGGCAGGAGGGGAGGAAGAGGGAGGGAGCATCCTTGTTAAATTCCAGCTGCTGGATTAGCAAGGCTGGCTGGAGGCGGAGGTGAGGTGGTGGGTTATGTCACTGGACGCACTGTAAGTGATGTTTTTATGGTTTGCTTTGAGGCGTGCTCCTCTGCCTTCTGCTCTTTGACTTCCAAGATCAGTTGGGCAATTTGTGATGTTCAGAAAGCCCTGAGTGCATCAGCCCAGAGTGTTAGGACTGGCTCTCGGCTGAATGGGGAAACAGGACTCAGTCATGCTCATTGCACTTGCCTTTCTGAGGACCTGCTTCCTCCTCTGAGGCCCTCCAGCTGCACAAGGGCTGGTGCTCCTGACCCCTATTCCATGCCAGAGCCTCTCCCCTTTCTCTTCCCTGTTAAAGCCCCTTCTCTGTCCAGGGTCCTTGGGGAAGAAAACAATGTGATAAAGAAGTTCACAAGATGCATGAATGACTGATATGAGCTTTACAGGTTACTCTGCTTCGCAAGGGGAATTTTCTTTTTCAAAGAGTATGCCTGGAGCCAGAAAACTGAAACAGTGGAATTTCTGGCATTCCCAGACATTCCAGATGTTTGAACAGATGTGAGAAAGTCTGGAGGTAGTATAATTAGAGTGGTTTGAGGCACCCTCAGTGTCGCACCCACATCCCTTGAATTCAAATCCTGACTCTATCACTTTCTAGCTATGAAACTTGGGCAAGTTACTTCACCTCTCCGAACCGTCTCCTTCAGGTTGGGTTCCCTTGGAAGTAGACCCCAATATAAAAATTTAAGCGTTAGGAGATTTTTTTGGTTATGATCCCAGGAAACACTGGCCAGGGAACAGGGAAGTGAGACAGGGAAGGGAAGGAGCTGATACAGGTGCACTAGTGAGCAGGCCACCACTGTGGGCAACTGGGGCACAATACCACTGGGCATCTCTGGGAGGATGTACAGAACGTGCCTTAGACTTGCCCTCAGGAGGGGTATGGGAGCTGTGGTATTTATCCACCAACTTCCACCAGACGTTGTTTGACCTGACTGCTCTCCTTAATTCCCCACCACACTTAGCCTGCTGAGAGAGCTCCAGAAGCCAGAGAACAACCTTCAGGCTTGAAGCTGGAAGCCGTAGGATCTGGCTTTCATAGGATTGGTGAGTAGAGTACCAACAGCCTGTGCGACACCATCCATTTGTTGGGAACTGAAAGCCCCGCTGCATGCTGAGAGACTGGATGCGATCCGGAAGAGCACCCAGTACAGCACCTAGTCCATGGTGAGTGCTTAATCAGTACTGACTCTTGGTCCTGTTACTCACACTCTGGGGATGCTGAAGTACTAGCTAGATCAGAGTACGTGATTTCTTTTTTTTGAGAGAAGCAGGAAACAAAATAAGGAAGGCAGGATCCAGCTTGGTTATATGGGTCCTTGAAGGTCAGGCAGGGCAGAGATTTGACCCAGAGGGCAGAAGGGCTGGGGAATGAGGGCACACGGTGAGCAGAGGGAAGAGCACCCACAGAGGTGCAGAGGTGGGAAAAATACAGCACCTTTATGCAACCTCATGTAACGGACACAAAAGTTCACGATGTCTTGGGGGAATGCCAGGGGACTAAAGAGGATCCCTGAGGCAGCAACACCACGGAGCGAGCCCCACGGAGCTTTCTTGAACTGGTCCGAAGGTGACAGGGCTTACACCCTCCTGATTAGTATAGACAAGGATCTCTCCTCCCTTCCTCTCCACTCCCCTCCCCTTCCCTTCCCTAATCTTATCAAAAATCTCCAAAGCCTTCTCATTACCTGTCAAATGAAGACTATCCTCTTTACTATGGAATTAAAAATCCCTCACAGTGTGACCTAAAATTATTTTTCCATACTTATCTCTTGAAAAAAAGAAAAAAAGCACCTAGAATTTAACGGTCAGGGATAATAATAAATTACTTTAAAAGCACCTAGAATTTAACGGTCAGGGATAATAATAAATTACTTTACTTCATTAGAATTTGATCTGCCCCAAAGCAATGGTTAAGAGCTCGGCTGCTGACCAGAAAGTCCTCAGGAGAAAAGACCTGGTGATCTGCTCCCATAAAGATTGCAGGCTAGGAAACCCTCTGGGGCAGTTCTACTCTGTCATATAGGGTCACTATGAGTCGGAATTGACTTGACAGCACACAGCAACAACAACAACAAAGTAAAGAAAAAGCTGAAATTGTGAAAATTTCACCTGGGCCTTTTTGTAGCCAAAGAGTGTCCTTCAAGGGCTCTGTCCCTGGCATTGAGACATAGCCCCATGACTCATGGTCTTAGGCATCACCTGAAAGTGGGAGAAAGAACCCTGAGGAACCAGCAGTGCTCTGAGAAATAATAGAAAATTATATCACCAGAATGCACAGGAAAATCCATACATGTGATGCTCGCTGAAGGAAATGGTTCCTTCCGTAATATGCGTTTGGACTGTACTGTATCTGAAGGGCATGATTTATTGTTGAGGGGGGTGTGTGTGTGCCCCAATCCTGCCACACTGAAAGCCTGCAGGGAGGGGGCCATGTCTGTGCATCGCCTCGTCCTGCCAATGGAGAGACTTAAAACCGATCAAACTCAGAGGACCAAAGAAGTGGCCCCCAAGTGGCTAACTCAGTAGCAGACTTGAGGAAAACTCCCTCTCCCCCAAAACACCAGAGGGAGCCGACCCTTGAAGGGACATAAATCTGAAAGTTAACTGTCATGGATTGAATTGTGTCCCTCCACCCCCCCCCCCCCCGCGCCCACCGCCAAAATGTGTGTCAACTTGGCTAGGCCATGATCCCCAGAATTGTGTGGTTGTGCTCCATTTTGTGATCTGATGTAATTATCCTAAGTGTTGTAAATCCTAAACTCTATGATGTTAATGAGGCATGATTAGAGGAATTATGCTAACGAGGCAGGACCGATCTACAAGATTAGGTTGCATCTTGAGTTAATCTCTTCTGAGATAAAAAATAAAAAGAGAGAAGCAAGCAGTGAGGAGATGGATCTCCTTCCAGCAAGAAAGAAGAGCTGGCTGTGAGTGGCCATCTAGGACACTCCACTGGTCTCACCCCTTCAGGAGCAACGGAGGACAAAGATAGCTGAAAATACAAGGGAAAGATTAGTCTAAAGGACTAATGGACCACATCTACCATGGCCTCCAGCAGACTGCGTCTAGTACAATGAGATAGTGCCCGGCTACCACCACTGACGGCTCTGACAGGGATCACAATAGAGGGTCCGGAACAGAGCTGGAGGAAAAATGTGGAAAAAATTCTAACTAAAAAGAAAGACCAGACTTGCTGACCTGATAGAGACTGGAGAAACCCTGAGATTATGGCCCCTGGACACCCTTTCAGCTCAGTAATGTGGTCACTCCTGAGGTTTATCCTTTAGCCAAAGATTGAACAGGCCCATTGAACAAAACAAGACTAAAGGGGGGCACCAGCCCTGGGGCAGGAACTGGAAGGCAAGGGCAGACAGGAAAGCTGATAATAGGGAACCCAGGGTTGAGAAGGGAGAGTGTTGCCATGTCATGGGGTTGTTAACCAATGTCATAGAACAATGTGTGTACTAACTGTTTGATGAGAAACTAGTTTGCTCTGTAAACCTTCATCTAAAATACAATTTAAAAAAAAGAAAGAAAGAAGAGCTGGGAGCAGAGCACATCCTTTGGACCCATGGTCCGTGCGCTGAGAAACTCCTAGTTCAGGGGAAGATGATGACAAGGACCTTCTCCCAGAACCAACAGAGAGAGGAAGCCTTCCCCTGGAGCTGGCTCCCTGAATTCAGACTTCTAGCCTCCCAGACTGTGAGAAAATAAACTTCTGTTTGTTCAAGCCGTCCACTTGTGGTATTTCTGTTACAGCAGCACTAGGGAGCTAAGACACTCTGTTCTTACACTTCTGCCACCCTCAGCTGTTCACCATTCCCTGAGCACTTTTGTCCTTTTGCCTAGATTCTTGGAGGTTTACAGTTTCCTCTAGTTAGAATGTCCTCCTCCACTTCCCCTCTGAGAAACTCTGACTTTCAAGGCCGGCTTAGTTGTCAACTCCTTCTCTGACGCTCCTCTATCCTTTCCTGACATCTTGTTCAAACTTCGATTATAGCCCTTATCGCAGTCCAATTTACAACCCAGCCTTGGAAAGCAATGAAGGAAAGGGGTTTGGAGCTCAGAATCTGGAATCTGGAAAGACCAGGTTCAAATCCTAGGTCTGTCTTTTATTAGTTCTAGAACCTTACTTCTCTGAATCTCAATTTCTTCATCTGTAAAAGGCAGATAGTAATTATACTACCTCATAGGATTGTCACGAGGATTAAAAGAAGTGCTGTAAGTAGAGCATCCACGCTAACAAGTGGTCAATAAATAGAAGCTGTTGTTGGTTATTATGGTACATGTTTGCCTCCCCTCCTAGATTAGCTTTGTGGGGAGGCAAGACCACACCTCGTTTGGCCCCGCATCCCCAGCTTGGTGCTCACTAAGGCCACTTATTGAATGGCTCAGCTCCCTGTTCCCTTGCCTGAGCGCTATGCACTGTGGGAATTCCTCACTGTGCCCACGTCTCCATTTAACGACATAGCTCTGCTTCCTGAGAGTTCTCCATAAGTTCATCTTCACGCTGGTGCACTTCACCCAGACTCCTAACTCCCATGGCCTCTCCTAACTCCCAGCCAGGCTGTGCTGAGGGCTTAAGAAGAAGATGCAGGAGTTGCATTTAGCCCTTACTGAGTGCTCCTTTGAAGGCAGCTTTTCTTCATACAGATGTTCCTGGGTGGCGCAAACAGTTAATGTGCTCAGCTGCTAACCCAAAGGTTGGCAGTTTGAGTCCACTCAGAGGCAGCCTTGGAATAAAGGCCTGATGATTTACTTCTGAAAAACTCAGCCACTGAAAACTCAATGGAGCACAGTTCTACTATGATACGGGTGGGGTTGCCATGAATCAAACTCAACTCAATGTCAACTGGTCTTTTGTTTATTCTTCACAGTATATTGTTGTTGCGATTGTTGCTTGTGATGTGGTTCTTCCAGTCGTATCTAATGGCAGAGGTTTAGCTCACCTAAGCTCCATCACAAATGGCCCCTCAACTAGGATGTTGGCTGACAGCTCTAGACTTTTAAGGCAATTTTTATTCTCCCTACGCTTTGAAGTAATTTTTCTTCAAAGGGATATTTCTTTATCCATTCTGCGTGTCTGTTTGTGTCGTGGCCCTAGTCCTTCCCTTTGATATCTTTACAGTGAATGCTGTACATACTTGTGGCTTGAGCAATGAAGATCACAAAACAACTTTCTGGATTCCGTATAGGCTGTGTACAGAGCCTGATCCTGGTAGAAATACTGGTCATTGACCCTCAGTAGGGGTAATGAGATTGGGGCTCAGACACAGGATTCGGGAGAACGGCGTCCTCTACCCTACTCCAACATTTTGGATTGGACTTTGAGGTAAAAAGTGGCCGGGACAAACATAAGCTACTGGTATAAACACATTTATTCAAAGTTAACATTCCTTACTTTGCTAGCAGAACTGAAACCTGGCTTGATAACAACAGAAACCAAGGGAAGCCCTCCAAGCGCATTTGTGTGCGACACACATGGCCACCTTTCCACCACCCACATTACTGGCCCAGTACAGTGGCACACGTCATTCAAACAGCAGATAACGAAAGCAATCTGGTGGCTTTCCTTTCCAGCTTTTTTTTCCCCCTTTGGAATTGATTATATCATTTTTTGGCAGATGTGCCTTCTCAGTAACTGTGAGATTACTTAAGTTTATCTCACCAAAAAAACGAGCGAGAGTTTTCATTTCCTTAGCACAAACCAACAGATAGGGTTGCAGGGAGGAGGCCAGGTCCGTGAGTGTGGTCTGGAGGGGACAGAGTCAGAAGGTGGGATGTATCCCCAGGTAGACACCCACCAGCTGATGGTGGAGAGTGTGCTGCTGTCAAGGCCAATTTGAGGGACCAATTTGCCCCAGTTTGCCAGGGATTATCCCAGTTTTGACACTGAAGGTCCAGCAACCCAGGAAACCCTTCCATTCCAGGCAAGCCAAGATGATTGTTCATCCTAGGTCTCAGACGTTTAAAAAAATGCAGAGAAAATGTAGGAAGAGGGTGCTCCTCCAAAATGAAAGGACGTCGGGCTGCCCCAAGCACTTTCCTGGAAGAAGAGTGCACTATTCCTGGTTGAGCCGAGGCCTTGGCCATCAGTGCCCCCAACTTTTGGAGGGGATAGCCTCTCCCCCACATCTCCTTCCTAGAGAGGCCAGGGCCCCATCAGAGGGGTCCAGGGCAGCCAGACCACAAAGCAGAGAGTCTCGCACTGAAAATGGCCACCAGAGGACCTGCCCCCAGTGTCCTATCTGGGCTAACAGTGCTCATGCAATCCTGGCCAGTACTATCTGCTTTCCCAAGTCCAGCTGTGACATGGTGATGAGTTCTGAGTCAGCTGTCAGAGACCTGCGTCCAGTCCCAGTTCAGCTATGTAGATGCTGTGGGATCTTGGGGACATCCCTTGCTGCTTTGAATGTAGAGTTTTCAGGTGGACTTAGCAATGATGGATTTTGACTCTCCAGTATATTTTACCATCCTCCCCTTTTCTGGTTCCTTTAGAGAGCTTCTCTCCTATAATATGTGGCTTTGGCGAGGCTGTCAGTCATGGTACCCTTCTCTTCCCAACCTGGGGGAGGATGGCACGTGTCCCAGATTGGGCCAAACATAGTAGCAGATCCTTCAAACACCGTGATTGGTTCAGGAGTGGGTATGAAGCAAAGCCCTGGACTTTCCTGCTGGAGCTGGGACAGAAGGCTCGGTCTCCTTTTAGAGTCTGTAAAGTATAAGCTTGAGACTGCTGGCCACTATCTTTCCAGCTAGGCAGAGATACCCTCTCTGCTGCAGGAAAGAAAGCAGAGTAAAGCAAAGCTAAGAGAAAAAGGTAACATCATTCATTTGAGGCTCTTGATCCAGCCATACCTGCAGCCAATCATTCATGTAACTTGTGTGTCCTAGTTACATGAGTTTGTACAGTCCTTTTTCTGCTTAAGCTAGCTTGTGTTGCATTTCTGTCACTTGCAACTGAAAGAATTCCCACCAATACAATCTCTTTACCTAAAAAAAATGAATCTAATTCCTCGCAGGGCTATTGTGAGGATTAGCTGAAATTATGGCTGTGAAAGAGATTTCTGAAATCATGAAACACTACTTGCAGCCCCATACATGGCTGGTGGGCTTGTAAAATTGTGCAGCTGCTTTGGAAAGCACCCTGGCGGTTCCTCTAAAAGTTAGACACAGAGTTATCATATGACCCAGCCATTCCACTTCTAGGTATATAGACAAGAGAAATGAAAACATATGTTCGCACAGAAGTTTGTACACCAATGTCCACAGCAGCATTATTCATAATAGCTCCCGTAGTGGGAACAACACACTGATGAGTGGGTAAACAAAACACGGTATATCCATATAATACCATATGATTCACCAATAACAAGGAATGAGGTACAGACACAGGCTACAACACGGATGAACCTTGGAAACATTACATTAAGGGAAAGAAACCAGTCACAAAAGGCCACATAGTGAATGATTCCATTTTACATGAAATGTCCAGAACAGCCAAAGCCATAGAGACAGAAAGTAGACTGGTGATTGCCTGGGGTCACGGGGAGGGAGAGAACAGAAAGTGTCTGCTGATGGACCCAGGATTTCTTTTTGGAATGATGAAGTGATGAAAACGTTAGTGGTTGCACAACCTTGGGAATATACTAAAAACTATTGAATTGTACTTTTATCTATACAAATAAACTTTTTTAAATTGAATTTAGAAAATTTTTAAGAAGTTAATTTTTTATTTTAGAAATTCATTTTTCATTGTACTTTTAAAGGGTGAATTTTATAGTAGGTGAATTATGTCTCAGTTAAAATTAAACACAAATAAATTGAACACTACGTAGATGTAAAGGATTCTGATTATTATTACTCAGCTCAAATCCCAGCTGCCATAAAGCCCTTCCCCCAGTTTTCTGAGCTTCTCCAGCCTGAGAACACAGAGCACACATTTGTCACCCACACGCTGCTGCCCTGTGTGATGGTTCACACGTTGTTGAGGTTATGTCTTGCCTTCTCAACCCCATCACTAGCTCCTGGAGTGCAGGCTTCTCCTCCTATATTTGGAAGAACATGGGGGCACAGTTGTTGTTGTTCTTAGGTGCCATCAAGTCTGTTTGGACTCGTAGCGACCTTATGTACAACAGAACAAAACACTGCTCAGTCCTGTACCATCCTTACAATCTTCGTTACACTTAAGCCCGCTGTGTCAATCCATCTCATAAAGGGTCTTCCTCTTTTTAATAACCCTCTGCTTTACCAAGCATGATGTCCTTCTCCAGGGACTGATCCCTCCTGACAACATGTCCAAAGTATGTGAAACGGAGTCTCACCATCCTTGCTTCTAAGGAGCATTCTGGTTGTACTTCTTCCGAGATAAATCTGTTCTTCCTTTTGGCAGTCCATGGTATATTCAATATTCCTCTCCAACACCATGATTTAAAGTTATCAATTCTTCTTCAGTCTTCCTCATTCATCATCCAGCTTTCACATGCATAGGAGGTGATCGATGGCTTGGGTCAGGCACACCTTAGTCTTCAAGGTGACATCTTTGCTTTTCAACATTTTAAAGAAGTCTTTGAAGCAGATTTGCCCAATGCAACTCGTCTTTTGATTTCCTGACTGCTGCTTCCATGGGCGTTGATTGTGGATCCAAGTAAAATGAAATCCTTGACTCCTCAATCTTTTCTCCATTTATCATAATGTTGCTTATTGGTCCAGTTGTGAGGATTTTTGTTTTCTTTATGTTGAGGTGCAATCCATACTGAAGGCTGTGGTCTTTGATCTTCATTAGTAAGTGCTTCAAGTCCTCTTCACTTTCAGCAAGCAAGGTTGTGTCATCTGCATAACACAGATTGTTAAAGAGTCTTCCTCCAATCCTGATGCCCCGTTCTTCTTCATATAGTCCAGCTTCTCGGATTATTTGCTCAGCATTCAGATTGAATAGGTATGGTGAAAGAATACAACACTGATGCACAGCTTCCCTGACTTTAAACTACACAGTATCCACTTGTTCTGTTCAAACTACTGCCTCTTGATCTATGTACAGGTTCTTCATGAGCACATTTAAGTGTTCTGGAATTCCCATTCTTCCTAATGTTATCCATAATTTGTTATGATTCACACAGTCGATGCCTTTGCATAATCAGTAAAGCACAGGTAAATATCTTTCTGGTATTTATTCTCTGCTTTCAGCAAGGATCCCTCTGAAAATCGCCCTTCCTTAAACTGTGGCCCCCCAACCCACTGCGGTCAAGTTGATTCCAACTCATAGCAACCCTATAGGACAGAGTAGAACTGCCCCATAGGGGTTTCAAGGCTGTAAATCTTTACAGAAGCCGACTGCCACATCTTTCTCCTGTGGAGTGTTTGGTGGATTTGAACTGCTGAGCTTTCAGTTGCCAGCAGAGTGCTTTAACCGGTGTGCCACCAGGGTTCCTTAAACTATGGCCAGGGCATAGTAATACATTGGTATGTTCAGCCTGAGCCACACGTCTCCCCCCCCACACACACATACATCCCAGGGATGGAATCAGCTTCCTCCAAGGTCTGTGGGCTGATGGCGAGGTGATAATACCCAAGTAAAAACCAGGGTAGCTTCCAAGACAGAGGAATGCCTCCTGGGGAGGCAGAAACAATGCCAACTACTCTACCTGGACCTTCTCAAAATCCAACTCATCCTCTAGTACCCAGCCCAAATGTCACCTCCTCTTAGAATCCCTTCCAATTCCTCCCAGGCAGAACTCTCCTCCCCCGTGCACCCACACACCACCTCTTCTTATCCATCCATCCATCCATCCATCCATCCATCCATCCATCCATCCATCCATCCATCCATCCATCCATCCATCCATCCATCCATCCATCCATCCATCCATCCATCCATCCATCCATCCATCCATCCATCCATCCATCCATCCATCCATCCACTCACCTACTGTGTTCCTGGATGCTGGGGGTTAAGTACTCAGTGATAAACCAGACACTTCTACACTAATGATGCTTTCATCCTAGACAGGGAGAGAAAAATTAATCACACCAGTTGTTGTCCAGTTTCTCTACCAAGTGCAATGAAGAAGAGTTACTAAAGATAGAACACTAACATGTCTGTGGGGGGCTGACCTGGTGGAGGCAGAGAGAGGGGGTCAGGGAAGGCTTCCTGAGGAAGAGAGGAGAGGCCTGGACTCCAGCTGTCACCACACACGCGTCATCTACCCTCTGCCTGGCTGTCTCCCCTGCAGGAGGCCAGCCTCCACACCCAAGGGTTGTGGTCCACGCCTGATTTAGAACTTGCACAATTAATGTGCATTGAACTTAATTGCAGTGGTTGGAAGGGCTGGGAAGGAAGGCAGCTGGGCTCCAAAGAGGAGCTTCGCTTTCATGGTAAAAGTGGGCACACGTCCTCCCGGTCCTCCTGGATACTTCTGTGGCATGGGGGGGGGACGGTGGGGGGATGAGGCTGCATTTATTCCAGTGTCTGAAGAAGCACTGAGGGCTTTACATTCCAAACCCCAGGGTGCAGGGAAGTAGGGGATGTCTCAAAATGGGCTTTTAAGGGACTTCCACTCCCCTTGGCCAAGGGAAGCCTGGGTCACCTTCAAAACCGCTGCCAGCTGTGCGAAACTTTTCCCTGAAAAATGGGACTAAAAATCACTTTTCCTGGACAGGCTCTGAACTGGGTGGTGGCAGAGGGGAGAGAGGTGCTACATGGGTGAGGTGGCTCCTAGGAGTTTTCTCCGAAGGAAGAGGTGTGGTGGCGGAGAAGGTAGGTCTGGAGATGGCACCGAGGAGTCGCACCACGCTGCCTGCCCAGGTGGCAGAGGGGCCGAGTCTGCAGCCGGAGCCGTAGTGATGTCCAGGCGCCCCTCCCTGCCGCTCGAGCCCTCCCACTTCCTCTGAATGAGACGCGGCTGTCAGGGAGCCCGGCGCACCGCGCACAGTGCAGGCTCCAGGCGCCGCGCCGACTAGGCTGCCGCTCTGGCTCGGGGCCCCCCGCTGCCGCTCCGCACCCGGCACCCGCCGCCGCGCCGCGGACCATGGACCTGCCCAGGGGCCTTGTGGTGGCCTGGGCGCTCAGCCTGTGGCCAGGTACGCGCCCCCCCCCCAACCTCCCTTTGCCTCTTGGGGTCCCTTCCTGGCCCGCCGGGTGCTCAGATCCAGCTGCCAGGAGCAGGATGCGGTGCACCTCCCTGGGTCGGACCTCCGATGCCCTTGGGGACGTGGGTCCCCCGAGAGCCGCCTGCGTCTAGCGGCTCTGCCGAGTTCCGCAAAAGAGGGAAGGGCGCGGGGCGACTTGGAGCCCGGAGTTTGGTGTGTTTCGGGAGCTGAGAAGGCTCGAGCTGAAAAGCGCTGAGGGCTGGTGGTCTAACTGGGAGCCCTGCGGACCTCCCAGGGCACGCCGGCCTTCCCCGCGCGCGGCTGGGGGCACTCGGGCGTCCCCAGAGCGCGGAGGGCGCGCGGCCCAGGCTGAGGAAAGGGACTGGACGCACTGAGAGAGCGCCGCCTCGGCTGCCCCCCAGTCTGGGGGCCGAGAGCGGCGGCCCCGGGAGCCGGAGGCTGCCCAGAGTCCCTCGGGCCGGGGACGGGGCTCAGCCCCGGGCAGTCAGACCGTCGGCTGTGGCGACTTTTCGCCAGCCCGGCTGAAGGCGGTGGAGCGCAACCCAGTAGTCCAGGGCCCCGGGCGGCGTTACCTGACACCCGGGATGAGGACGGGCATCGCCCCCGCCCCAATCCGCGCTCGGAATTATGCGGTTATTCAATAATCCGAGGGAAAGAGTTCTGGGAGGGAAGCCGCCGCCGTCGCCGTCGCCGTCGCCTAGGCGCGCGCCGCCGCCTAATGTACTCCAGGTGTCCGGGCACGGCGGGGACCTCGAGCTGGCGGGCGCGCGGCCGGGAGCGTGAGTCCAGCTCCCTGCACTGGGCGCCCGGGCCGCAGTCGCCACTTGGCGGCTGCTGCCAGCGGCGCTGCTCTGCAGACAGCGAAAGCTTTCCTGGCTCTTATTTGGCGCGGCCGGCGGGCTCCGGAGGGAAGCAGCTCCCGCTTGGGGACTGGCCGGAGGACATGGGGGTGGGGGGGGGGCGCCCAGCCTCGCCGCCCCTTCTGTAGCAGCCTCAGGCGGGGACAAAGGCCGGTAGTAGGGATCAGATGAGGTTGCGGGGGCTTCCCCGCAGAAGCCCCCGCAGGGAGCCACAGGTGGGACCCCCCCACTCCGCATTCAGATCCGAATACCATGGGCAACAAGTGGGCTCTCTGGTCGTCTCAGAGCTTCTGGGACGCCTTGCAGTTGAAAAGGCCTCTGGCTAGTGGGGTTCAGTTTAGATCCTAGAGCCAGAGTTTAAGTTGTGTGCTGAAGCATTAAGTTGGGGTAGGGAGTTTGTTTATGGGGGAGGAGCAGCGACCGGGCCAGGATACATCTAGAAACCAGCTGCAGGGCGTGCGAGCCCGCTCAGGGTGCATTTAGACAGGAAGAGAGACAACTCCAGGAGCTGTCTTCACATCTCTAGGAGATACAGCCACAGCTAAATGGGATACACTCCTGTGTGACCACAGAGATCCTACTGGGCCTGAAAGGGGTCCCACCAGAGCCCGAGGGAGAGCGGCTGCCTCAGGGGCTAGGGACAGTCCCGACCTCAGAAAGTAAGAGCAAAGCCTTTGGAACCGGGTCTGGGTTCCAATTCTGGGGGCGCTGCCCAGTTGCTGTGCAAGCTTGGGTAGATTATGCAGCTTTCCAGCAGGTTTCCTCATCTGTGGAACGGAGATAGAAGTTCTGAGTTCCTCAAGTTGAGGCTCTGCACGAAGCGCTCTTAACACAGGGCTGGGCGCACGGTCGGGTTTAATCAGTGGTTGCTGATGTTGTTATTCAAGCCGGGGCTGTGTGCAGGGAGAGGGGACGGTAAAGGACCTCGGAAGTCAGGATTTATGACTCAGAGCTCGCTTTAAACGCAGAAAACCACTCCCGAGTTATGTCTGTTCAGTTTCACTTCATAGAATGTGGGATTCGTTAAACGGTATCAATCAACGTTGGAACCGCATCAGCTTGCCAAGGAGCTGGGGGCAGGGGCCAAGCATGTGTGCATCCTCGGCCCTGCCTGTAGCTGAGAACAAGGTCTGATTAAGGAGCCCTGGTGGCACAATGGCTAAGCACTCAGCTGCTAACCAAAACGTCATCGGTTTGACCCCATCAGCAGCTCCTCAGGAGAAAAGACCTGGCGATCTGCTCCTATAAAAATTATAGCCTAGGAAAACCTACAAGATCACTATGAGTGGGAATTGACTCAAAGGCGCACAACAACAACAAGGAATATGCAGAGAAGTCAGAAGGCTGGGGGCTCAAACAGGAGAGGTTCAGTTCCAGGTGCATAAGCAAGGGAGGCTTCCTGGAGGAGGAGGTATAATTTGAACTGGGCCTTGAAGGATACGTAGAGTGCGGATGGGCTTTAAAGTGAGACTGCCTGTACTTTAGAACAAAAAGGTGAATATTTTTAAATCACAAAGCTGACTGTGGTCAGGCTGGACTCTGAAGATTGGAAAGGCCTCAGCGGTCCTTGTGCCCATTCCCCTGGGCCCAGGGTGGGATTGATGTTGACCTCTCATTCATGCATCACAAAGATTCAATGTGAGGATTACGGGGCAGCTTGCCTGCTGGTGGCGGCACACTTTGGCTGGGCAGAGGGTCCAGACCCATGCCTGTCACAGGCTGACCTGGGAGGGAGTCCTTGCTGAGACCTCTACCCTTCCAGAGCTCCAGCCACAGGGGGTGGGTGGGCAAAACTACCAAGAAAGCTGGGAGGAAAGAAGTAAACAAGTCCAAAGACTTTTATAGCTGACTTTCCAAGAGTGCAGATTCACTGATCAGAATTTATTATCATAACATATATGTAGTAAGGGTGATAATTCTCTTTAAAAAATCAGTCTTTATTGAGGACCTGTTGTCGGTCAGGACCCATGAGGACACAAAGTGGGATCAGACACAGCGCAGGGGAGAAGGGTGTAGGCCCTGGAGTCACACTGCCTCCGATGGGTCTGGGCTCTACCAGTTAGGGCTCTGTGCTCTTGGGCAAGTTACTGAAGGGCTCAGTGCCTCAGTGTCCTCACCCGCAAAATGGGGATAATAATAGCACTTAGAGAGTTGTCACAAGGATTAGATGAGCAAATGACGATAAAGTACTTGAAAAGTGCCTGGCACATATTAAGCACTCAGCACGGTTATTTTTCTTCTCCATCATCATCCTCTTCGTTGTTCCAGATGCTGGCCACTCAGTAAGGGATCTGAAGAGGCATAGAGATATAATTTTAAAATTCCCGTCCATAAGAGAAGCCTAGAAGTGCTAAGGCTCAGGGGAGACGGACACGCCTGGGTCCTAAATAAACCTAGGCTTTCCTAGTCCCTCCCCCAAAGACCTGGCCCAAGATCTTGATCATAGTGGGAACACAGGGATTGTTCGCCAGAGACTATCTTGATGTTACCACAATCTCGGTGTGGATGTTTTGTGGTATTGGAGAGGAGAGGGGCCATAACCAGACCAGCTGGGGTCCTACTCAACGGGAAAACCTCGTATAGACAAAGCACCGTGCTAGGCACCATGGATGTGCAGACTAATAAGGCCCAAGCCCTGCTGTCCAGTTATGTGGGGGTGCAGTGAAGGAGAGGGTGTTTGTCGCTTTGCTTCCCCTGATGTCCACCCTGCTGGGAACTTGCCAGCCCAGCCCCTCAGCTACCATCATCTGGCTCCACAACACTTGCAGGTCCTCAGGGATGTAAGGAAATGCGATGGAGGTTAGCTCTCCTTCTACTTCCTCACCATACCCCCATCTCTACCACACGATGGACCCCGAGAGATGGGATGCCTACCTACTTGCTGTTCCCATCTTTCCCCAGCCCACCCACATGGGACTTCGAGCCCTTTGGGAACTTGGAGGGCATCTCACCTTAGTCTTGGCCTCGCTGCACCTCGTCCTTTCCCTCCTGTGGTGGAACCTTCTTCCTTCCTCTCCCAGCTGCAGGGAGCTTCCCTTCCATCCTCTCCTCCTGCGGCTTATGATAAAACCATGTTTTGAGCAGCCTTGGCTCTTGCTATGTAGAAGGGAGTCTGGAGAATTTAAAAAGCCCTTTTACCTCTGCCTAATGCCTGACTTTGGAGGTTATTGTCTCATCATAGGCTTCAAGAGCTTATTTGGGGATGTCAAAGTTGAGCGTTGTTCTAGCGCCATTGTAAAGAGAAAGAGCCACCATAATCCTCCCCTGGCAGTGATGGCTTCTGGCTGACTCAGGGAGAGTCAACTACAAAACAGACTCAAAGAATGCACTAATACGTTTCAAAAATGGTATCTCTGCTGCTCCTCATTACTTATAGTAATCATGATAAATGGAGAAAATATTGAAGTTGTCAAGGATTTCATTATACTTGGATCTGTAATCAACACCCACGAAAGCAGCAGTCAAGAAATCAAATGATGTATTGCATTGGGCAAATCGGCTGCAAAAGACCTCTTTAAAGTGTTGGAAAGCAAAGATGTCACTTTGAGGACTAAGGTGCACCTGACCCAAGGCATATTTTCAATCGCCTCATATGCATGTGAGAGCTGGACAATGAATAAGGAAGACCAAAGAAGAATTGACACTTTTGAGTTATGGTGTTGGCAAAGAATATTGAGTATACTGTGGACTGCCAAAATAACAAACAAATCTGTTTTGGAAGAAGTACAGCCAGAATGCTCCTTGGAAACGAGGATGGAAAGACTTCATCTCAAGTACTTTGGAAGTGTTATTAGGAGGGACCAGTCCCTGAGAAGGACATCATGCCCGGTAAGGTAGAGGGTTATCGAAAAAGAGGAAGACCTTTGACAAGCTAGGCACAGTGGCTGCAACAATGGGCTCAAACATAGCACCTATTGTGAGGACAGTGCAGGATGGGGCAGTGTTTCGTTCTGTTGTACACAGGCACACTATGAGCCAGAGCTGACTCGATGGCACCTAACAACAACAACAACAACCTCATTACTTTGATGCCCCCCACCCCATCACCACCAAACCACTGCAATTCGGGCCATCACCAAGGCTTTGGAGCCATTGAAACTTTTCCCCAAAGCAGTTGTGGGCTCCAAGGACACCCCCACCACACACACACACACACACCACACAATTGTAAAGCCTTCGGTCCCAGGGCCAACCCTCCACCCCTCCCCACAACCAGTTCATGGCCACACCAGCCCTGCCCTCAGTATGGGGTGCTTGCTATAAGGAGGCTGTGGTCCAGGAAGGTACTGCTCCCACCCCCATCGTGTAAATCCAAATTGTGCAAATTCTTAGTTCAGCTGACCTGGCCCAGGGGTTTGTTGCCATTTGCAAGGAGAAGGGGAGGAAAGTGACTAGAGTTGGTCATCTCGTAAACCAAAATCAAATGGGCTGTGCATAATTCCATGAAGGGTTTTCATACTGTATATTTTTGACCTAGGAGCTCTGATGTGCAGTGGCTAAGCACTCACCTGCTAACTGAAAGTTTGGTGCTCAAGTCTACCAGCCATTCCACAGGAGAAAGACCTGGCGATCTGCTCCTATAAAGATTACAGCCTAGGAAACCCTATAGGGCAGTTCTACTCTGTCCTATAGGGTCGCTACGAGTAGGAATTGACTCCACAGCACACAACAACAGCAACAACTTATGACCTGTATCATAAGATGTGTGCCTTCCTACCTGGAGGAAAAAGCCAGTATAGTCAACCCCCCAGAAGACACCCTCTCTCCTCCCTGCCTCCATCTGTCATTTACTTTGCCACCAAAGGCTTACTGAGCCACAGTAATAATCAGCTCCTGGGCGCGGGAACCAGACTACCTGGATTCAGATCTTTTCTAGCTGAGTGACCCTCTGAGCCTCATTTCCTCAGCTGTAAAATGGGAAGAATAATGACTTTATGCCTGGTGTGTGGGTTAAGTGATTCGTACGTGATTCATTTGCTTAACGTGTTTAGAACAGTGCCTGGCACACGGTAAGCTCTCAATGAATGGTAGCAGTTATTATCCTCCCCAGCACTTTTTTTTTTTTTGATTGATGCCAGGCACTGTGCCAGGCACTTTCTCTCATCTCATTTAGGCCTCACCACAGCCACATGGGAGTACCTCGGTGGTGCAAAAAGGTAACACACTTAGCTGCCAACTGAAAAGTCAGAGGTTGGAGTCCACCCAGACGCACCTTGGAAAAAAGGCCTGGTGATCTACTTCCAAAAAATCAGCCACTGAAAACCCTATGGAGGACAGTTTACTCTGACACACGTGGGGTCACCATAAGTTGGAATTGACCCTACGGCAACTGGGTTTTTTTAACAGCCACATGAAGTCACTGCTGCAATCACCAGGTTACAGATGAGGAACTGGAGGCTCAGGAGAAGGTTAAATGGTCTGTTCAAAGTCATGCTAATAGAGTAAGAGGGGGTGTCCGGAATAGTCTGACTCGAAAGACAGTGCTCTTAATCCATGCACCATACTCTTTTTGGGAAATGGCCTTGAAGGCATAGAAAAGTAAACAAGATCCCCTCGTTAAAGAGCTGGTCTTCAGGGAAACTGAAACCTGTACTGAAAATAGCCATCCCCACAGGGGATGCCCAGGGACAGGGCCGCCTCCTCACCAAGGCTGGCCAGTTCAGAGCTGGACAGTGTATCTTCTCTGACACTGGCTTAGTGAGAAAGGGTCCTCACTTTGCGCCTCATTGTGTGGGAGCTTCCCTTCCTCACTTCCCCCCAGCTCAGGGCCAGTAGGAGCTCCACCATTCACTCCCAGGTGCCCAGTACTCTGGGTCACTCTGACTTCCCAGGGCGTCCCTCTCCAGCCTGTCCTTGGGTCCAGACCGGGCACTGCCCTTCACCCGCCTTCTGCTCCCATCTCCCTAATCAAGACTTGCTCTGAGCTTCAGCCTTAATGAATTAATTCATGCTGAGCAGTGCTAAGGAGTAATGATAGCTTGATGTGACCTACCCAGAGAGATTCGCATCTTAACAAGTCAAAGACATGAAGGGCTAACGGTGGAGCTTCTGCACAATGACCAGCCATCAGAGGAATAGTTGAGAAAGGGGGGCCTCCCCGGCCTGGTCCAACCACTGAGCCATCCCTGGTGAGATGTACCCTAGCCCAGTCCTTGTTGAGGGTGGGCAGCCTCATCCTGTAATGCGGAAGAAGTGAGTCTGTGGCTTGGTTGAAGCCACGCAAAAGTAGGCAGAGGAACACTTCATGGGATTGGGTTACTGGGCTTGAGGGCTTAGGACCATAGTCTAAGGGGGCAACTTGTCAACTGGCACAACATAGCTCATAAAGGTGATGTTCTACATCCTAGTTTGGTGAGTAATGTCTGGGGTCTTAAAAGCTTGCAAGTGGCCATCTGAGATACAGCTATTGTTCTCTACACATGTGGAGCAAAAGAGAAAGAACGAAACCAATGACTCAAAAAAGGAACTAGTCTACAGCACTAATAGTCTGCATGAACCACTGCCTCACGTACCTTGAGACCAGAAGAACTAGATGGTGCCTGGCTACCACTACTGACCTTTCAGACCAGGGACACGATAGATGGTCCCCGATAAAATGGGAAAAAAGTGTAGAACGAAACTCAAATTCCTAAAAAATGCCAGACTTACTGGGCCAGTAAAGACTACAGGAACCCCCAAGATTATTGCCCTGGGATACCCTGTAAACTCGGAACTCAAACGACTCCTGGAGATTACATATCAGCCAAAAGACAGAGGCTCATAGAAAAAAATAATATTATCACCCATGAATACTGTGATTCTCTAAACAATCATCTAAACGAGACCTAACAGTCAACAGTTACCCTGGAGCAAAGATGAGAAGGTGGGGAGGGGGGAGGTGGAAAGAAGCTAGATTAATGGAAATAGAGCAACCAGAGTGGAAATAATGAGAATGCTGGCACATTGTGAAAAGTGTAACCAATGCCACTGAATAGCATGCATAAAAAAAAAAAAAAAATTGCCATCAAGTTAATTCCGACTCATAACGACTCTGTAGGACAGAGTAGAACTGTCCCCACAGGGTTTCCAAGGAGTGGCTGGTGGATTCAAACTTCCAACCTTTTGGTTAGCAGCTGAACTCTTAACCACTGAGAATGTAATTTGCTGTGTAAATTGTCTCAGTTATCTAGTGCTGCTATAACAGAAATACTACAGACTGCTTTAACAAACAGATATTTATTTCCTCACAGTTTAGGAGGCTAGAAATCCAAATTCAGAGCCCCAGCTCTAGGGAAAGGCTTTCTCTCTCTGTCAGCTCTGGAGGAGGGTCCTTGTCCCTTCAGCTCCTGATTCCTGGCTCCTTAGAGATCTCAATGTGTCTTAGTATCTACCTTACCCCATCTCATGCTCCTGTTCTTGCTTGTTTAACCTCTTTTACATCTCAAAAGAGATTGACTCAAGATACACCCTACACTAATCCTGTCTCATTAACATAACAAAGATAACCCATTCACAAATGTGATTGTAACCACAAGCATAGAGGTTAGGCTTTACAACAGGTATTTTGGGGGGACATGATTCAATCCATAACGTTCTACCCTTTTGCCCCTCAAAATTCATGTTCTTCCATATGCAAAACACATTCACTCATCACATCATCCCAAAAGTCTTAAATCAACTCCAAGTCCAAAATCTCATCTTCTGAATCATTTAAATCAAAAATAGATGAGACTTTAGGCATATTCCATCCTGGGGCAAAACTCCTCTTCTTTTGTGAACCTGTGAAATTTGGACTACGGGTTATCTGTTTCCAATGTGTAATGTAGAGCAGGGACAAGGTAGACAATTCCATTACAAATGGGAGAAATTGGAGGGAAAGAAGGGATAACCGTATCAAGCAAATCTTAAACCCAGCAGAACAATTTACATTCGCTCTCAAGGCTTGAAAATAATCCTCTGTTCTCTGAGTCCATCTGGGCAATGGCCCTGCCTTCTAGACTGGGTGTTGAAAATGCCCTCTGGATTCTGGGTAGAGGCCCCTCAGCCCTGGATTTCAGCTCCACCTTCAAGGCCCACTGCAAAGGCAACTCTACTCCCTCAGCTTTAGGCCTTTAGGGCATTCTCCTACTCCATCTGAGTGGCGATCCTGCACCCTTGGCCCTGGCAGGCCCCATTCTTCTGCCCATTGGGCATGGCAGCCCTGCCCTCTTTGCTTTGGGCAATGGCCCCATCCACCTGACACTTGTGAACAGGAGCCCCACACTCCAGAACCAAGTTGGCGAAGATCCAATTCTTTGAAACCTAGGAGGCTGTGACCCCACCCTTTGAAACCCAGCAGGCCATGGTTCCACCCTTTGAAATCGAGGCAGCCCTGCTTCCTGTGCTCCTTCCAACTGTTCTGCTGATCTCCAAGCTACTACAGGGATGGTCCTCTTCTTTTCTTGGAGGACAACAGAAGTAGCTCCTTTGGCCTGTTTCCTGCCTGTAGAATTCTAAGAGGCAGACAGTGTTCTTTCCTTTTGCTCTTTCTCTGTCCCTTTCAGTCTAAGCTGATGGGTTTTCTGCTGTGATGGTTGGTTAGATCCACCAGTCACGGGCTTAATTTCTTTACCAAAAGGTTGTGCAGCCACATCCTTGGTAGGACACGCATCCTTAGTTTGTACAACAGAATTTTCCAAATTTTATTTTCATTTTGTAAAGTTCATTTTTAAGTCCATCTCTTTCCTCTTGCATTTTACTGTAAGCATTTTAGCAAGGAGAAACCTCGTGGCCTCTTTCAGATCTTGCTTAGAAATCTCCTCAGCCAGATATCCAAATTCATCACTTACAAGTTCTACCTTTATGTTCCACCAAACATTTGAACATAATTCAGACAAGTTCTTTGCTACTGCATAAAAAGCATCCCCCTTCTTCCATTGCCCTATCACACGTTCATCATTTTCTTTTAAAGCCTCACCAGAAGCACATTTAACTTCCACATTTCTAGCTGGCACCATATGTATTCTCTAAGATGACAGAGGCTTTCTCTAAGGCTATCCTCACTTCCTTCTGAGCCCTTACCAGAACTGCCTTTGACATTCATAATTCTAACAATAGGCTCTCCGAGGCACTCTAGGCTTTTATTATTAAAGTCTTTGCCGTTGAGTCAATTCGAATTCATAGCAACCCTATAGGACAGAGTAGAACTGCCCCATAGGGTCTCCAAGGAGTGGCTGGTGGATTCGAACTGCGGACCTTTTGGTTAGCAGCTGCGTTCTTAACCACTTCACCACCAGGGCTACACCCTTTTACTATTCCAAAAATCTAATCCGTTGCTGTCAAGTCGATTTCGACTCATAGCGACCCGGTAGGACAGAGAAGTGCCCTATAGGGCTTCCAAGGAGTGGCTGGTGGATTCAAACTGCCGACCTCTTGGTTAGCAGTTGAGCTCTTAATCACTGAGCCACCAGGGCTCCCCCTTTACTATTAGGCATCTTAAAACTCTTCCAGCCTCTACCCATTACTCAATTCCAGACCACCTCCACATTTTAGGTATCTGTTAGAGCAGCATCCCACTATTCTGGTACCAAATTCTGTCTTTGTTATCCAGTGCTGCTATAACAGAAATACCACAAGTGGATGGCTTTAACAAACGGAAACTGATTTTCTCACAGTTTAGGAGGCTAGAAGTCCGAATTCAGAGCCCTGGCTCTAGGGGAGGGCTTTCTCTCTCTGCCAGCTCTGGAGGAATGTCCTTGTCTCTTCAGCTCCTGCTTTCTGCTTCCTTGGAGATCTCCAAGTGTCTTAGCATCTATTCTACTCCATCTCGTGCTTCTTTCACTTGCTTGTTTAATGTCTTTTATATTTCAAAAGAGATTGACTCAAGACACACCCTACACTAATCCTGTCTCATTAACACAACAAAGACAACTCATTCACCAATGGGATTATAAGCACAGGCATAAAGGTTAGGGTTTACAACACATATTTTGGGGGATGCAATGCAATCCTTAACATATATTTTCTCAAAAATCACAATAAAATATTTAAAAAAGAAATTTAGAAGAAGAAAAAAAAGGAGGCAGAGGTTTTTCCACGTGGCATATGGGGTGAGTTAGACAAGTTGCTATAGCAACGCACACCAGCATTCCAAACAAGATGACACAGAGAAGGGGTTCCTGCCTCTGCAGCTGGCGCTGACGGCTTTCTTCCCCCTAGCACATCACCCAGCTGACCCTGCAGATTTCCAGGGCGCGTTGCTTTCCTGCCGATCAGGAATACTGGGCCTTGGGAAGGCCACGGACTAGGAAAAATCGTGAAATGGGCGAGTGGTGCAGCTCCTGGCAGTCTGTGGGGAGCTCTCCCACATGTTCATTCCATCAGTCAGGACAGGCCAGGTGAGGCCAGAGGCCCTCACAAGGCTAGTGTGTCCATTAAAGGGATGGGGAAACTGAGGTTCCTAAAGGTCGAATGATTTGCCCAAGATCACGTGACGATGCAGGGCCAAGGTCTTCTGGACAAGGGTGAGGTTTGGAGCCTAACTGGTTACACCTGTTAGGGAAACTTACGGCATAAGTGGATCTCTGGGTGGTGCAGACAGTAAGTGTGCTCCACTGCTACCCAAAAGGCTGGCAGTTTGAGTTCACCCCAGAGGTGCCTCAGAAGAAAGGCCTGGTGATCTACTTCCCAAAAATCAGCCACGCCCCCTGAGCACAAGGCAAGGGAGCCCCTCATATTCAGTGGTTGGTGGTGGTCATAAAGTCCTACGAATTGGTTTTAGACACAACTTTTCTCAGTTTATTCAGATGACTCACCTCACCTGTGGGACTGGCTATGCAATGTCCAGGGCCCAGTGGAAAATGAGAGCGTGGGCACCTTGTTCAAAAGTTGCTAGGGATTTCATCACGGTAACAGTGGAGCATTAATGAAAGCGTGAGACCCGTCTGCGCGTGGGGCCCTGAGCGGCTGCACAGGACGCACACCTGTGAAGCCGGCTCATCACTGGGCCAGGAAGTCACTGTGATCCCACTTTACGGATGAAGAAACTGAGTGGCTTGTCCATCTGGCCCGCATGGGTTGAGCACCCACTAAGCCCAGGCACCACCAGGTACTGCGAAATCCAAATTAAGTAAGGCACAATCTCTTCCCTCAAGGAACTTGGGGATCGCAGGGCTCATGCAAAATGCTGGAGGAGGTGGTGGCCACAGAGCAGTTGTAAGGCACATGGCCGGGTCTGTGGGGAGGTTTTTAAACTGCAGATTTCATAAGATCCTTTGTCCCCAGTTACAGCCCCAAGGCTGCTTTGAGAGCCATTTGGGAGACCTCTGAGCATTTGACCCTGGGCTCTGGAGTGGCCACCAGGCACATTTGAGAAGCCAGGACTTGCAGTTGCTGGCCTGTCTGCAGTCTCAGATACTTGCGGTGGTCCTGCTGGACTAACACTTCGAATTAGGACGACTCCTCAGGGAGGGGAGTTTACCTGCCCTTAGCAGCCTTCCCTCTAGGTCTGGCATGGAATCGTCGATAGTCGATACCGGGAGAGATTGAAGTGATCAGTGAGGCTAGTGGGTCCCAATCCTGCTGAGCATGAAAATAACGGTTTAAAACAAAATCTTTGCTCGGGCCTCACTGCAGAACACATCAGTCCTCATGATGGGGCCCAGAATGGTATTTTTTAAAGCTCCTTAATAATTCTAATGGGCACCCACATTTGAGGATCACCAAAAAAAATTTTTTAAGTTGCCATCAAGTCAGTTCCAACTTATGGTAACCCCACGTGTGCAGAGTAGAACTGCTCCATAGGGTTTTCGTGGCTGTGACCTTTTAGAAGCAGATCACCAGGCCTTGCTTTCAAGGCACCTCTGAGTGGATTAGAACTGCCTAACCCTTAGCAGCTGAGCACTTAGCCATTTGTACCACCCAGGGACCAGTGTAGTCTAAACTCAGTCCCAACCAAGCAGAAGAGAAAACACCACCCAGAGGAGGGGAAGGGACTTGCTCAGAGGTCATTCAACAAATCAGTGATAAAGCCAAGGTTTAACTGGTTTCCCTGACTCTCAGTGCCTCCCAGTTTACCTCCCAGCCTGAATCCCACAGGCTCCATAGCCAGGTGGGGCTGGAGCCATAACCTGGATTCTGAGAGGCTGAGCTGGGAAATGAGTGGGGACCTCGTAGATTATTCACTGGTAACTTTTTCTGTGTCCCCCACAAGGCCATAAGCTACTTGATTACTGTGTGGCCCCAAGCAGGAGAGCCAGGAAAGCCAGAGATAAGCTACAAGGGGATTGATGTGGCCGAGGGTCCCTGTCAGAGCTGCCTGTAGACAGACAACAGACGGGCTGGCGTGGGGGACTGGGATGCTGGAGGTGTCTGTCCAGCAGGGGTTGAACAAAGTCCACAAGGGTTCTGGACCCCCTGAAGCTGTTGTGTGTGTTCAGAAGAAGGAGGCAGCTAACTGGGGATGGGACTCTGGGTAAACAAAGCCCAGACTGGGTGGGAAAGGGGCCCTCCACAGAGGTGGAGGGGAGCCAGGATCAGGGCACAGCAGGAGGGCTCCTGCCCGAAATTCAGTCCTCCCCAAAGAACCACAAAGCCTGCTCCTGGACTCCTGCCAATACCTCCTGCCCTCATCCATCCAGACCTTTCTCTGTAGTAGCTAGAGTAAGGCTAAAACACAAATAAAGCTGTGTAGTCACGCTCCTCCTTAAAAGCCTCAGTGGCTCCCCACTGCTATCAGGGTGACTCCAGACTCCTTAACAGAATGAGCAGACCCTGGCTGAGGATCAGGACTCGCTCCCAGCAGCACAGTGGCTTTGGCACTGCACACCCCTGCAGCACCCCACCAGGCTGAGCACTCTTAACTTCTCCACTGCACCCCACTGTCCGTGGCCTTCACTCATCCTGTCCCTTTACCCCCTACTGCACTCTCCCCCTTTCCTCCTCCCTTAGCCTTCAGGTCTCCACTTGGGCACCACTTCCTTCTGAAAACCTTATGTCATGGATTGAGTTGAGTCCCAAGAAATATCTGTCAACTTGGCTAGGTCATGATTCCCAGTATTGTATGATTGTCTACCATTTTGTTATTTGATGTGATTTTCCTGTATGTTGTAAATCCTGTCACTATGATGTAATGGGATGGATTAGTGGCAGTTATACTGATGAGATCTACAAGATTAGATAGTGTCTTAAGCCAATCTCTTTTGAGGTATAAAAGAGAGAAGCGAGCAGAGAGACATGGCGACCTCATACCACCAAGAAAGCAGTGCCGGGCACAGAGAGTGTCCTTTGGACCTGAGGTTCCTGTGCTGAGATGCTCACACAAGGGAAGGCTGATGCATCACGAGGACTTTCCTCCAGAGCTGACAGAGAGAGACAGCCTTCCCCTGGAGCCAGAGCCCTGAGTTCGGACTTCTGGCCTACTGGACTGTGAGAGAATAAACTTCTCATTGTTAAAGTCATCCACTTGTGGTATTTCCATTGTATATAGCAGCACTGGATAACCAGGAGACCTCACCTGACGCCCTCCATTGGAGCTTGGGGCCCACCTGTGTGATCTCAAGATACCTGTACTTCCCCACCGCGGAGGACTGCACTGCTGAGCGCCTTCCCGCCTGGACGGGGAGCTCCCTGAGACTAGGGACCCCATGTCTTGTCAACCACTGTATCTCTAGCCCTCACACAGGACCAGAGTGGGTACTCAATTTAGAAGTGTTGGATAAATGAAAGAGCTGTCAGACGAAGTAAATGGAAAGATACTGAAGGTCAGAATTTTAACCAGTTACACTCAAGTGGATTCCAACTCATGGCAACCCCATGTGTGTCAGAGCAGAACTGTGCTCCGTAGGGTTTTTAATGGCTAATTTTTCAAAAGTAGATCACCAGGCCTTTCTTTCGAGGTATCTCTGGATGGACTTGAACCTCCAACTCTTCAGTTAGCAGCCAAGCATATTAAATGTTTGCACCACCCAGAGACTCCAAGGGCAGAATTTTTTTTTTAAAAAACCAAACCCGTTGCCATCGAGCCAGTTCTGACTCACGGCGACCCCATGTGTGTCAGAATAGGTCTGTGCTCCATAATGTTTTCAATGGCTGAATTTCTAGAAGTAAATCTCCAGGCCTTTCTTCCAAGGGCAAGATAGATGTCTTCAGTTTCCTTGCACACGGACTCCAGGAGGTCCTAACGTATTTGGACTATATGAGCCAGGCCCTGTGCTAGGTGCTCTGAGGAGTAAAAGATGAGAAAAGTCCTGTCTGCCAAGGAACTTTTGGTTTCAAACAATAGGTTAGCTTAATTAGTGAAGAACGTCTGCCTTGAGCATCATTTAAAGAACTATCTGTATGGGATCAGACTGACAACTGCAATTCTAAAGCTTAACTAGGAAGCTTAGGGGGCAGTGAGTTTATGTTAATTGGGGAGGAACAAATCGGAAAAGGAGGGTGAGCATGGTTGCACAACTGGAAGAATGTAATCAGTGCCACTGAATTGTACATGTAAAAATTGTTGAATTGGTGTATGTTTCCAAAAAAAACCAAACCCAGTGCCGTCGAGCCGATTCTGACTCATAGCGACCCTGTAGGACAGAGTAGAACTGCCCCATAGAGTTTCCAAGGAGCACTTGGCGGATTTGAACTGCTGGCCTCTTGGTTAGCAGCCATAGCACTTAACCACTACGCCACCAGGGTTTCTGGTGTGTGTTTAGCTGCGTATATTTTCAACGACAAAGAAAATAGAATTTAAAAAAGAGGAACTTGTGGTTTAATAGGTCAGGGAAGATCTTCCGAAAAAATGACCACAATACAAGGGAGGAAGTAGCAAGGGCAATAAGAATGACAGATAAAGGACTTGGGATTTGCAAGACGGGGGAGAGATCATCTGTAAATACAAGAAAGATCAGGTCTGGCAGCAAGGGGGAGTGGGTAGAGGGTATATCTGGGCAAACTGCCTGTCGCTTGGCCTTCAGGGTGCTGGAGTATGTCCTATGGCGAGCTGAGGCCGATGAGGGAGGACCGGAACACCAACTAAGGCGTGTGGATTTGGCAGATGGGTACCACTGAAGGTTTTTGAGGGAGGGTCACAGCCTATAGGGTCACTGTGAGTCGGAATCGACCTGACACCAGTGAGTTTTGTTTTTTGTTTTTGTTTTTAGTGGCATGTTCTAATCTGTGTTTTGAGAAGGTCCCTGGTGAAGGAAGACAGGAGTGGGATTGGATGCAGCAAGACAATGACAGGGAGCAGGTAGGACACTAAGACGGCTCCTGCAGTGATGGAGGCAAGCGTGTGCTAGAGCCTGGAGTGGAGGCAGGGAGGTAGCAGAGGAGGAGCGACCCTCTGAGGGACAGCATCCCATAGGCCCATCACCAGAGAGGGGAAGGAGACAGCAAAAGGCAGTGTCTTAGTTCCCTAGGGCTGCTGTAAAAAAAGATACCACAAGTGGGTGGCTTTAGAGGACAGAAACGTGTTTTCTCACAGTTCCGGCGAATAGAAGATCAAATTCAAGGTATATTTCTAGGGGGAGGCCCTTCCTTGGCTAGTTCAGCTTCTAGTCAATACCAAAATCAAATCCGTCGCTGTTGAGTCAATTCCCACACATAGTGACCCTATAGGATAGAGTAGAACTGCTCCATAGGGTTTCCAAGGAGCTCTTGGTAGATTGAACTGCCAACCTTTTGGTTAGCAGCTGAGCTCTAAACTACTGTGCCACCAGGGCTCCTTTATGGGTACAGGAGTTAGGATTTCAACACATGTTTCGGGGGACACGATTCAATCCGCAACAGGCAGTGCCACCAGCCTGAGGACAGTGTGTGGGGACGAAGCTTGAGCAGGGGGAAGTTGAGTCGGTTCTGGACCTGTTGACTTCGTGGTGCTGGTGAGGCAGGTGAAGGTGTCCCTCAGGCAGTTGGAACGTTGGCTGGGAGCTTGGGAGTGAGTCTGCCCTGGAGTGTTTTTGACTGGGGGCCTGTCACATAACCATGCCTCAGTGGCGGATATGAGAGGGAGTGCCCACAGGATGGGGCCTCCAGTCCTCCTCCTCTTTCCAGGCCCACAAGCAGTGATTCATGCCCCTGATTTAAAGAGAACCCAGATTCCAAGTTTAAAAGCCTTTCAGAGAAGAAGAAGCCCAGGAGAGGCCCAGGCCAGGCCAGACCACAAGCCAAACATCAGCTGTGGAATGTGCTTGCTGTTGGTGGTAAGGGCAGCCAGGAGCAGAGACGCTGGCAGGCCCTTTAGAGGCCCTGCGAGTGTCCTCAACTTGTCGAAATTGTCAACAAGATGGTCCCTGCTTCTCAGTGTGGGTCTGCCTGCGTTCTAGTACACCTTAAACCCAGGCGCCTTCCTCCCTCTCCCCTTAGCCTCTAAGTTCCACCCGTCCCCTGTCATCCTTCCAGTGAAAGCTCTGGTCTCCCTCAGTCTTCCCATCTCTGCCCAGCGGGAGAATGAAGACCAGGAGTCAGGCAGGGGGCAGCGACCTTCAGCAAGGGGCTCCAGAAAGACTCCCATGGTTTGTGCAACAGCTGGCTAAGTGGTCTTCCTGCTCCTGCCCTTGCCCCTCGGTCCCTTCCACCCAGCCACAGAGGGATCCTGTGAAAATGTAGGTCAGATCAAGTCTTATCTCCTCTGCTCCAAACCCTTGAAGGCTCCCCTTCTTACTCTGAGTCAGAGGCCCTGAGAGATCTGGCTCCCACTGCCTCTCTGACCGCCTCATCTCCTCTCCCCGGGCTCTCTTCGCTCCACTCACATGGCCTTGGGGTGCTCTCAGTGGCATCACTAAGGCTGGTGCCACCCAATGCAGTAAGTTATGGCATCACCCCCCTCATGCTAATTAGCACAATATTTTAGCTAAAACACCAGAAAATTTGGCAAAATCAGCCACTATAAAAACACCGACAGCAATGGAAACAAAATGTGCTTTTAGCTTATGCAACAGAATCACGTGATTCAAAGCGCCACTGCCGTTGGATGAGGACAGCTCTGACCACAGCGCATTACAATGTTCAAAAAGTAAATTAGCATAAAGTTTTCACCTTGTAGGTATATTGATGCATGTCACCTGGGCTTACAAAAAGATTTTTGTTAGTTATAACTAACTACAGGGATATTTTTATAAAAAATAATAAATTTCTGCTGAAATTTACTGCACATTTTATAGACTGTCATTTTGGTGTTACCTCCTCTGACAGTGTCACCCAGTGTGGTCTGTGCCCCCAGCAACTCCCCTAGTGACACCACTGGGTCAGAACACCAGGCAGCTCGGGACTTTGCACTTGCTGTTCCCTCTGCCTTTATGCTCTTCCCCAGAAAACCTCCCTCACTTCCTCCTGGTTTTTACTCCAACATCACACTCTCATGAGGCCTCCCTGGCACTGCTAACTGAACTTGAAGCCTCCACCTGCATGCACCCACACGTAAACACTCTCACCGTGACCCTTCCCTGCTTTAGTCTCTACCAAGCATTTAATGTTATCTAGCACTAAATTTTTTTTTTTTTTTAGCACTAGGACAAGGAGGCCTGGTGGTACAGTGGTTAAGTGCTCAGCTACTAACCGAAAGGTTAGTGGTTCAAACCCACCAGCCACTTTGCAGGAGAAAGATGTGGCAGCCTGCTTCCGTAAAGATTACAGCCTTGGAAACTCTATGGGGCGATTCAACTTGATGGCAATGGGTTAGCATTATGGGTAGTGTAAACGGTTAATGCACTTTGGCTGCTAGCTGAAAGGTTGGAAGTTTAAATCCACCCAGAGGTAGCTCAGAAGAAAGACCTGGCAATCTACTTCCAAAAAATCAGCCCCTGGAAAACCTTCGGAGCACAGTCCTACTCTGACACACGTAGGGTCACCGTGAGTCAAAGCCAACTCAACAGCACCTGGTTTTTTAACATTATAGTACCAACCCTCCCCCTAAAAAACCCCATTGCCATAGAGTTGATTCTGGCTCATAAGGACCCTATAGGACAGAGTAGAACTACCCCATAGAGTTTCCAAGGAGCACCTGGTAGATCTGAACTGCCTATCTCTTGGTTAGAAGCCGTAGCTCTTAACCATTACACCACCAGGGTTTCCAACATTGTAGTAGAGAACCAGGCAATGTTTCATCCTGTTATAGTTGCCCTAAATTAGAGCCAACTCATGGTAACTGGCAACTAGCAACAACAGTATTACTTATTTATTCACCTGTGTATTGTCTGACTCTCCCAACAGAATGTAATCTTCATGAGAGCAAGCATTTTTGTCTACTGTCTTAACTAATGTATCAGTGGCCAGAAGAATGCCTGGCTAGAGTAGGCATGTAATAAATATTTACAGAATGAATGAATTAATCAGTGAATATCTCCCCACCATTTTGCAACCAAAAACCAAATCCAAACCCACTGCCGTCTACTCCGACTCATAGCAACCCTATAGGACAGGGAAGAACTGCCCGATACAGCTTCCAAGGAGCGCCTGGTGGATTCGAACTGCCGACCTCTTGGTTAGCAGCCATAGCACTTAACCACTATGCCACCAGGGTTTCCCCATTTTGCAACAGAAGCCTGAATTCCCTCCCATTAGCCAATCAAGCACACCTTTGAGTTAAGCATTGCCCTCTCTCTGACCTGACACTTCTGTGGTCATTTTAAAGGCTTTCTTTCTAGACAGGAAGAGGCCAGAGGCTGTGGAAGGCCAATTGCATGTGAGCAGGGCAGGAGGGTTGCTGAGAGGGAGGAGGATATTTCGAAGGGAGGAAGGCTTTAAAAAGGGACAGTTCTGGTCTCAGCAGGCAGTCCAGGCCAGCCCAGCTGGCCCCATGCTGCTCAGCATTGTTTACTGTGACTCAGAGAGGACTCCAGGAGACATGGGAAGGACTTGTTTTATACACTGAAGACCTAGGTTTACAGTGAGACTTCCCAGCAATCAAGAGGGTAGAGCAAAAGTTTAAAATGCCTCATTCCCTACAACAGGGTAGTGATTCAGACATAATCTGCAGAACCTGGCCATGTCATTTAGTACCCAAGAAGTGCCCTGACAAGGCGGTGAAGGCTGAACAATATATCCCAGCTTATAGTTTAATCCCTGGGAAGCATCAGAATTTGTCCTGGTAGCTTGGAGATGACAAGAGACCCATTGTACAGATGGAGAGACTGAGTCTGAGCTCCCCTGGGTCCATATTAGGGGCATGCTCCACTGACATGAGGTTTGAATAATGGCCCTGATACTTACTAAGTGTGTGACCTTGGGCAAATCACTCCCTCCCTTTGGAATGTATCATGGAAATTATAATACCTTGTAGGGTTAGTATGAAGAATTGGAAATAATACCCAATACCAAACGAAACATCCGGCAGGGAGGAGGTGCTTGGGAAACACTAATAGCAGTAGTAAACCTAGCTAGCATTCACTGGGGGCTTCCGTGAATCAGGCTTTGTTCTGAGCACTCGTTTTAGCCTTTCAGTAATCCTGGGGAAGAGGTGCTGTTATTTCCTTCACTTTAGAGATGAGGAAACTAAGGCATAGAGATTAAATCACTTACCAAGATCACCCAAGTGGTAAAGCCACAGTCCAGTCAGTCTGACTCCAGAGACTACAATTCTGAGAGTTAAGTGACTTGCCCAAGGCCACACAGCATAAGACAGCCAGAATCCAAGTGCAGGCTTGTCAGGCTCCAAAGCCTGCCTTCTCCCCTGCTTTCCAAGCACCGCCCACCTGCCTGTGGTTGTATCTGTGTAACACCTTGACTATGTTCACTTAATAATTTCCTTTAACCAGTCACCACTTGCCATCAAGTCAACTCCGACTCATGGCGACCCCATGTGTCAGAGTAGGACTGTGCTCCATAGGGTTTTCAATGGCTGAGTTTTTGGACACAGATAGCCGGGCCTTTCTTCCAAGGCACCCCTGGGTGACTCCAACTTCCACCCTGTCAGTTAGCAGCTGAGTACTTCACCATTCGCACCACCTGGGAACTCCTAATTTGCTTTAAATTGATTTTAAATCAACTCAGCCTTTCTACTTAATTTCATCCTAAGCAATACTTAGAAGGAGCCCTAGTGGCACAGTGGTCAAGCACTCACCTGCTAACCAGAAGGCTGGTGGTTTGAACCCACCAGCCGCACTGAGGGGAAAAGATGTGGCAATCTGTTT
Source organism: Elephas maximus indicus (assembly GCF_024166365.1). Taxonomy (NCBI): domain Eukaryota; kingdom Metazoa; phylum Chordata; class Mammalia; order Proboscidea; family Elephantidae; genus Elephas; species Elephas maximus. The sequence continues at coordinate 58,534,768 of NC_064831.1, read as the reverse complement.
CCGTAGAGATTTATAGCCTTGGAAACCCTGGGGGGCAATTCTACTCTGTCCTACAGGGTCACTGTGAGTCGGACTCAATGACTACGGGCTTGGTTTCTTGTTTTTTTTAAGCAATGCTTGAAAGTCTAAGTTCTGATTTGCTTGTAATTTTTAAATACCCATTAAATAAAGTTCTGGAGTCCCTGGATGGCACAGCACAAATGATTGACATGCTCAGCTGTTAAATGAAAACTTGGTGGCTAGAGGCCACCCAAGGCTCCTCAGAAGAAAGGCCTGGTAATCTACTTCTCACATGCATGGGTCGCCACGAATTAGAGTCAACTCGGCAGCAACTGGTTGGTTAGGTTTCGGCATTAACTCTCCTACCCTCTGAACACTTCCCGCCCGCCACGCCGCGGGGAGCCCCGGGTCACACCTCGCCCGCCCGCCACGCCGCGGGGAGCCCCGGGTCACACCTCGCCCGCCCGCCACGCCGCGGGGAGCCCCGGGTCACACCTCGCCCGCCCGCCACGCCGCGGGGAGCCCCGGGTCACACCTCGCCCGCCCGCCACGCCGCGGGGAGCCCCGGGTCACACCTCGCCCGCCCGCCACGCCGCGGGGAGCCCCGGGTCACACCTCGCTCGCCCGCCACGCCGCGGGGAGCCCCGGGTCACACCTCGCCCGCCCGCCACGCCGCGGGGAGCGCTGGGTCACACCTCGCTCGCCCGTCACGCCGCGGGGAGCCCCGGGTCACACCTCGCCCGCCCGCCCGCCACGCCGCGGGGAGCCCCGGGTCACACCTCGCTCGCCCGTCACGCCGCGGGGAGCCCCGGGTCACACCTCGCTCGCCCGCCACGCCGCGGGGAGCGCTGGGTCACACCTCGCTCGCCCGTCACGCCGCGGGGAGCCCCGGGTCACACCTCGCTCGCCCGCCACGCCGCGGGGAGCGCTGGGTCACACCTCGCTGCCCCCAGGGAGATCAGACGCCCACTCCCCTCAGAGTGGGAGGGTGGGGTTTGGTTGGGGGATTTTTAGTAAGACAGACCTAGATTCTATTCATCGGCAGCATGACATCTCAGCTGCACTGGGTTCTCTCTCCTTGGAGGCTTGGTTAATGTCCCCTAAGGGCCAGCGACTCCCTTAGCTCGCATTGGGCATATCTGGAGAGCAGGCAGGTGTCCAGGCTACTTTCTCTCCTGCTCAGCCCACCTCAGGGTAAGGACGAGGAGAGCATTTTTCCTCCACCTGGTAACAGGGTCTTTTGCTGTGTCTGGAGTGCTTTTTGTGTTGGGAGCAGCCCCTCTGGACTTGCCCCCATCACTAATGGGGGTGGGGCAGGGGGGAGGGGGCTGCCCAGGTACCCGACTCATGAGGGTGGAGAAAGTTTTTATGTAGAAAGCTCCAGATGAAAGCTTTGTTGAACATGGGGCGACCTGGAGTGGGGACTGTGGAGAGTTATGGTGAGAGAACAGAGAACTGCTGGGAAGGAAGCCCAAATAACTCTACAGCCTCCATGAAAAACAGAGGAAACCCCAATCCTCTACCTCATCCACGTCTTCACTGGATGTAGGTTAAAGTGGGGAGGAGCCTCCTGTTTTCTCCAGGCCCTTGCAGCTCCAAAAATGTCCCTTCTTCCAGGAAGCCCCCCTGGACCACTACCAAAAAGCCACAGTCATATTCCTCTGGGCTTCTCCATCCGTGTTATCAGCAGCCCTCATGCTCCACAAGGCTGCCCGGACCCCTTGGGCAGTGAGCACCATTTGCTTCCTTTCTTCTTAGTCCCGCCTCCTCTGCGTAGCATCAGGCCATCCTACCCCACTTCCAGCACACCCCCTACCTCGGGTCTTGACACTGCCTCAGACTGTTCACTCCAGCCACACCCCCTCTTCTCCAGACCCTGGCTCTGCTCGACCTGCTGGGCAGGACAGCTGATGAACTAATTCACACAGAGGAGTTCCTGACTGATAGAATGTCAGACTTGCTACCTACCCCACCCCATACTGATTTCTTGGGAGAGGCTACATGAAGCCAGCTACATCTTAGCCCAGCTGGACCAAGGGGGCCAACCCCCAATGTTACAAATGTGGAAATGAAAGCCTGCGGTGCAGACCACACACCTCACTTACTAAATGGTCTCACTAAGCATGAGGTCATGAAAAAGGCCTGCACATAGGGCTTTCGACTGGCTAATGTTCAGCTACTAAATTCGAGTGAACTAGGTATCCTCTTAAGACTCTCATTCAGTCACTTCTAAAATAAATTTTTGGCCTTCATGTTTCCTAAAGCCCTTTGGCAGCTATGTTGCTATGCTTCTGTGAATATTTCCTGAGCTAGAACCTTAACTTTGATTATAAAATCACATATGATATGGGAAAGAAGCTGAAAACAGGGACTCGGGGACATGGGAGGAGTCTGCATCGTCAGCGCCCCCACATCCCATGGGCCCCCAGAGAGGCTCAGCACTAAGTGTCTACCTGGGCGGACCCTTAACAGAGCCTAAACATCCCAGACAAGTGGCCACCCTTGGTGTGCATACCTCCAGTGACAGGGAGCTCACCACCTCACAAGGCAAGCCTTTGTTTTCTAGCAGAGGCAGATGGAATCATGGGCCCTTGGCTCCTCTAAGGCCCTAAAAGTGGTGGTAGACATTTGAGGTAGTTTTGCAACCATAACGACCTGACACACACTGAAAGCCAAAAGGACTTCTGCATAACCTCGGGGAACAGAACCCTTCCTCTCTCCAGTGTCCCCCCATCCTCACCAAGCCTAGCCAACGGCATCCAGCTAACTTGGGTTCTGCTGGATCTTCGATGAGTTCCTGGCAGCTGGAGAACCTTTACATGGGCGTGGGTGCATCCATTGTAGGGTGGATCCTGTGGGCTTAGAAGGGAAGGGCCCCCGCAATTACTTTTTTAGTTGGCATTCAAAGAGCCGGGGCAGACAGGCCCAGCAGTTCTCTGATTCCTCACTGCCTACTTCCTCACCCCCCAGGGAAAACCCTGCCACAAATTGCATGTCCTGCACCTTGTCTTGCTCTGCTGTTGCCCAAACACTCCCTGGGCTGGGGTGAACCCCCGATGCACAGGGCTGTTGATCTACCATCCGTGACAAGGAGGAGACAAGCTTAGGAGATGGAAAACCAAAAACAAGCTGTCTGAGCACTTTGAGCTGGGTGGTATGTCAGGAAAGGGAGGGACTCACTGCCCAGTTGGGCTCCCTTTGAAATGGTCAGTGGCCAGGGTCAGAGTGGGCAGGGCTGCCACGTACAGCTATGCAGGCTGTGCACTGCATAACTCATGTCAGCTACAGTGGGAACAGTGCCCCCTGCAGCTGTGTAGTGCAGGGACCCTGGGAGTGGGGCTGTAGAAAGCGACAACATAAATGGGCTTCTTTAAACCCAACATGGGGACATAGAAATTTAGTCCAGTGTGTGCCTTTTACACATGAGGAAACTGAGGCCCAGAAAGAGAAAGAAACTGGTCCAAGGTTGCAAAGCAAGTTAGAAACCATGCAGGGATAAGAAACCAGGGCCTCTGAAGCCAAATTCCATACTTTACCTGCCCTCCCTCCCTTGGACTCTGAGTATCCCACATACTAGCCCCTCGCTGCGGGGTTATCACATGAGGTTCTTGGAGGCCTGAAGCTTTCCATTCTTTTTTTTTTTTTTTTTCCATTTCTTCAATGCCTTCTGTGTTGAGCACTTGTTGTGTGCCAGGCACTGTTCTAGATGCTTAGGACAAAGCGAGAAGACAGATCCAGTCTCTTCCCATGGAGCCAGCTCTGGCTCTTGGTGGAGAGGGGTATGGGTCCTGATTTGTAGCATTTGCCAATTGTTGTTACTTGCAGCCAAATCGGCTCCAGCTCACGGCGACCTTTCGTATAACAGAATGAAACATTGCCTGATCCTGCACCATCTTCATGATTGTTGGTATATTTGAGTCCATTGTTGTAGCCACTGTGTATTTTGGGTGCCTCCCAACCTAGGGGGCTCATCTTCCAGCACTATACTGAAGAATATTCTGTTGTGAACCGTAGGGTTTTCATGGGTTGCTTTTTTTAAGTAGATCTCCAGGTCTTTCTTCCTAGTTTGTCTTAATCTGGAAGCTCCATTGAAACTTGTCCACCGTACCAGCGGCATAGCTTCCAGCATCATTGCAACATGCAAGGCATCGCAGTATGACAAACTGACAGACAGGCAAACTGGTAGAGAGGTGGCGGATTTCCCAGGCATCATGGTGTAGATACTCTATGGTGAATTTCAAGCTACCCATCTGACATCAGTGAATGAGAAAGGTTGCATACAATTGGCTCCCTTGAGCAGACTCCAGCACACCACTGGTCCCTTCCTTTGTGGAACTTAAAGTCCTGTGTGAGGGGGACAGTGCCCAAGAAAGCCAATAACTCTGTATTGATTTTAATTGTAAAATAAATTAAGCAGATTCTATGAAGGAGAATAATGGGTTCATCACAGCATGGTCAGAGAAGACCTCTCAGAGGCTGTGACATTAATAAAACTGGAGAATGAGGCGGAGCCAGGCAAGCAAAGATCTTGGGTAAGAGTGTTTGCTCCAGACAAAGGGGACAGTGAGTGCAAAGGCTTCCAAGGTGGGAAAGAGTTTGTTCTGTTTGAGGAACAGAGAGGAAGGCAGTGATGAAGATGGTCGCACGGGAGAAGGCAGATTCTACAGGGCCTACTCGGCCTTGGAGAAAGGTCTGGAATATTCTAAATGGTATGGAAAGGCCCCTGAGACTTTTAGGCTGAAAAGCATCAGGATTTACTTGGCACGTAAAGGATCGTTCTGGGCGCTGCGAAGGGCACAGCCTGAAGCTAAACAAGAGCGGGACTGAGGGGTCAGCTAGAAGATTCTGGCAAAAACCCAGGCACAAAATGATGAGGATGACTTGGTCTGGGTGGCGGCCCAGGAGATAGAGAAGAGTGGATATATTTGAGAGGAAGTCGGGGGATAGAATCTGCAGGACTTGCTGATGGGAAGTGAAGGAAAATTGTGAGTAACGACGTCTGGGCTTCTGACTTGAGCAATCGGGTAGATATCAAAATCAAATCCCTTGCCGTCGAGTTCGTAAAAGCCTATTGCTGTCAAGTCGATTCCGACTCATAGTGACGCTATAGGACAGAGTAGAACTGCCCCATAGGGTTTCTAAGGAGCAGCTGATGGATTTGAACTGCCAACCCTTTGGTTAGCAGCCAAGCTCTTAACCACCGCGCCACCAGGGCTCCAACCTGTATGACAGAGTAGAACTGCTCCATAGGGTTTCCAAGGCTATAAACCTTACCGAAGCAGACTGCCACATCTTTCTCCTGCCGGTGGGTAGTGATGCTATTTCCTGAGATGAGGAGGCTTGGAGAAAAGGAAGTCTGGTAGGGAAAGTCTAGGGTTCCTTTTTGGTTGTGTGAAGTGTGAGATGTTACGGGACATCCAAGTGAACATGGCCTATAGGCAGCTGAATGATTGATGGAGGGTGCAGAGGGCAGGGCTGGGCTGGACGGGGATGTGATCTGGGGGTTCTCAGGGGCCTGGGCCATCAAGAGGGGAGTGGAGGAAGGCAGCAGTCAGGCCCAGTCCACTCAGCAGATCATGGTCTTGGCGAGACCCTGCAGGTATGTGTATGTCTGGTCACGGCTCCTGGCTCCAGTTTTCCACCCAGCGTGGTGTGTTTTCACATCCTTCGTAGCAGCTCTTGGAAGCCTGAGGAAGGAGGTCTGCTTTGATCAGTTTTCCTGCCTAGGAAAAAGGATAAATGATAGAAGACAGACAAATGTGCTGGCTTTCCTGAACCAATGAGTTTCATTCTTGAAGGAAGTGTGACCCGTGTGTTCTCTGAAGGCACGAGATGACGCTCTAGGGCTAGGAGGAAAAACAATGCTAATGGCAGCACCTTTCACTTGGTGTTTGCTGTTTTCAATTTTTAGGCCTGTTTTCCATAAGCTTGACATCTGCTTAACCAGCGCATTGGCAACTTCTGATTTCTAAACAAACAAACAAAAAAAATGGCCTTTGCTCTTACTGGCACTTGCTCCTTCTCTCAGTCTGCCCCCCTCTGAGTGCTTATGTAAGTGTCTCTGTTTCTGCCCTCTCCCACCCACCCAGCACACAGCATTCTAGTCTCTGCCAGAAACCCCCGGGCGATGTGGCCCTCGCTACCATGTAAGGCTGCTCATCCCATGCTTGGTTGTTTCTGGTCTAGAGAATTCTCCCTTCTCTAGAGCTGCAAAGGCCTTAAGAGTCATGAGAAGTTTGCGATAAGTCATGAGCACCTCAGCACAGATGGGTCACTGAGGGAATGGGACAGAAAACAAGTAAATTTCTTGATGAGAGGGTGAGACTAAAGTTGGGGAGCAGGTTGGCAGGCCAGGGAGGGGCTCCAAGGTCCCAGGTACCCAGCGTGGATCATGAAGACACACCAGGGCCTGGCTGGGGAGCAAGGAGGCTGAACTGATGGAGGGCAATAGGGAAAGGGAGGGCTGTCCTGTGTCTCACCTACTGTCCTTCTTGGAGGAACACTGGGTTCTGATAAACTCATTACGCTCATCCATTCATTCCTTTGTTCATTTATGTGTTTGTTTCTCAACTTTATTGGGAGCCTGCTGTGTGCCAGACACTGTGCAGGGCAGAGAGTTGAGGGGTGCAGAACCCCTTGACTTGGTTAATAGAGTCTCAGTTTGGGCACCAAAGGTGAGGTTAGCATAGCGTTTCCAACGTGGTTGTTAGTTGGTATCGAGTCAACTCCAACTCATGGCAACTTTGTGTATAATAGACCAAAACGTTGCCCAGTCTTGCGTCATCTTCCTGATCATTGGTATGGTTGAGTCCATTGTTGCAGCTTTTGTGTCATGCCTTTAACCTAGGGGGCTCATCTTCCAGCATTATATAGGACAATATTCTGTTGTGATCCATAGAGCCTTCATCAGTAGATTGCCAGGACTTTCTTCCTAGTCCTCCATGGGGGACCTGCATGGTTGACCCTGCTGGTATCTGAAATACCGATGGCATAGCTTTCAGCACCATAGCAACGTGCAAGCCACCACAATATGGCAAACTGACAGACGGGTGTTTCCACCCAAATAAAAGTTTTGAAAACAGAACCATTCGGAGTCCAGCTGGTGGAAAGTCATCTTGGGTGTGAGCAGAGTGTCTCATCCGATCCCGCCAATGAGAGTTCTCCTGCCCTGCCAACCCTCTCACAGAACCAGCTGGCCTTAACAGGGACACTCAAAAGGGGTGAAGGGTGTCCTGCCTGGGGAAGCAGTGTGGGGGGGGGTGGTGCTGGGTGAGACCGTAGCACCAGACACTTCTGGGCCACAGGCAAGTCCGTCTTGGAGTCTCCAATTCCTTACCTTGTCAGCAGGGATAAAACTTCCGACATTGAGACTCACCACTCGCAAGAAACCACATGCTCACACATCTCTTTAGTATTTGATGAGTGCCTACTGTTTGTAATGCTGGTCTACGAACCAAGGGGATGAGGCGCAGTACACACCACTGTCCTTGTGCCCTGGACTCTGCACACAGCTGGGGAGGGTCAGGTCGATTTCAGGACAGTTGGGAAGAGACTTAGGGTTGGGGGCAGGGGAAGAATTCACAGGGCAAGTGGGACATGCACAGGGCCCCACTGTATGAGTGGCTGCAGAAGAGGGGCCAGGAAGTAGGAGAAGGCTTATAGGTGGGGGAAACTGAGAGCAAAGGCTCAGAGGTGAGACTGATGGTGTTCCTTATGTGTAGACCGTATGTTAGAAGCCACTAAAAAGAAAAACCAAACCCCTTGCCATTGAGTCAATTCCGGCTCATGGTAACCCCATGTGTTACAAAGTAGAACTGCTCCATAGGGTTCTACTTGACAGCCATAGGGTCTTGGCTCTAGTCTTTACAGAAGCAGATTGCCAAGTCTGTCTTGCGCAGGGCCCCGGGTTGAGTTCAAACTGCTAACCTTTAGGTTCGTAGTTGACCACAAATAGAAGCCACTAGGAAAGACCAAATAAGACCGTAATGCAAGGCTCTTTCCCAGTTAACACCTCTGCACATATGCAAGGGCATCTTCCCGGCTCTCAGTGCTAAAGTGGGAATTAGAAATCACAGGATGAGGCGCAGCCCCTCGTGGTTCCTATGAAGAGGCTTCCTGTTCCTGGTGGGTACTATTTTTACACATTAAAAATTCGAGAGGACGTAGAAGCATACACTGACCAGGCTTCACCTCCTGGGTAGGGTGAACATTCTGGCCCCAGCCTCCCTGAAACTGGCTGGAGCTGTCGGAGCAGCCCGCTGCCAGAGTCAGCAGTGGGTGTGGACAGGGACGTGCTGGTTCCCAAATGAGATAATGTCCCTGGGAGATTTCACTTGGATACGGGTGGTATGCTCACACCATAGGGAAGAATGATGGACGTCTTTCCATGGAAGCCTTCAGGCTTTATTCCCTCTCCAGTCCCTTCTTGGTCCACCCTGGGGATAGATGGCCCTTCAAATGCAAGGTACCACCCACTTCTTAAGCCCCCTCCTTTCTCTGGACTCCACTGGGAAAAAGAATTCCTTCCTCCCTTTACCCTTCCCCATCTTTTCCTTTCTGATTATCCCTTTACATTATACACACTGTCACACATGTGCACACACACACACTCTCACACATGCACACTCACTCACACACACACGCACACACGCACGCACGCACACACCAGGTTCCCCCAGAGAGGTGTCCTGACCTGCCTGGAGGCTGGAGAAGCCGAGGACAAGAGACTCCACCCGGAGACAAAGTTCTCTCCTGCTTCTTCAACAAAAACCAAAACCAAATCGGTTGCCGTGGAGTTAGTTCTGACTCATGGTGACCCCATGTGTGCAGAGTAGAACTGCCCCATAGGGCTTTCCAGGCTGTGACCTTTCAGAAGCAGATTGCCAGGCCCGTCTTCCAAGGCCCCTCTGGCTGAGTTCAAACTGCCAAGCTTTTAGCTAATAGTCAAGTGCTTAATCGTTTGTCCCACCCAGGGATCACATGCTTCTTCAGCAGAGTGAAGGAAAAGGAAGGAAGATGGTGGCAGGTGATATTAGTGGTTGGAGGGACATAAAGAAGGAAGACGGACTCCATAGCGTTGCCATCAGAGAAGAAGGCAATGGGATAATGGCCACTTATCAGGCAGGCAAGAAGCTGCCTCCAGAAGGGCACTCATTTTGTAAGGAAGCAGAATGCTCTATAGAGAAGCTAGAAAACAGGAGGTCTTTGCAAGAGTATAGATGAGAGGCTGGTCCCTCTCCTGGAGATACCCCAGTTTGGGCAGATTTGCTCTAAAGCCCCAGGAGGGCATCAGGGCCTGGTGGTAAGAACTGGCCTGGCAGCAGCAGCCCTCTGCTCCCAGTTCTAGCAGCAGGGCAGGCCCCCCTGTGTGCTGAGCTCTTGGGAGTGGGTTTGAGGGACACTTGTGTTGTTTCAAGTGCTGGAGGTAAGGGAAGGAGTGGCCTCAGTCCAGAAAGCCAATCTGACAGAGACTTGCAGGTGGGGTGGTCATCTACCTGCACCCTCAGGTGCTCCGCCAGCACTGATCTGCCTCTCCCCCTCTAAAGGGAGATGGGTTGGAAATGAACCAGGAGGAAGAGAGGCACTTTCACTGGGACTGTAAAGGTTTTCAGACCACCTGGTTCAACTTCCTTACTTTATATAAGGGCAAACTGAGGCTCAGAGAGGGAGAGTGTCTTGTTCAAGGTCACACAGCCAGTTGGTAGCAGAACCTAGAAGCGAAATCAGGTCTCCCAATACCCAGCCTAGTTTTGTTTGTCACGGAGGTCCTAGCTGGCAGGAGGTGGGTGTTACACCTCAACATTCCATTTTCTAAGCTCTAGAGCCAGCTGTCCCAGCCACACACAGGTTCCTAGAGTCAGTAGTCCATCTTCTGGCCTCTGACCTTGGCTCTCTGCCCTCCAGCCATCTCTCCCCACCAAGATGACCATGGCTCCTATTCTCAGAAGACGCCAGGGAGAGAGAAACCTCAGTTATTCCAAGACACTTAGTTGTGTACTCAAGAAGTCAGTGTACACATCCTGGCAGCCACCATTTTTAAATGAGAGGGGTCTGCAGAGAACCATGGAGCCCCTGCCGGCCTGACCACTCCTCGCTGAGGTCAAGCTCCTGGGCTGGGCTTTCCGTGGAAAGGTGACCATATTCCTGGGCCCCCACCACAGCCTCCATCTCACTGACATCTGGGTGTGCCCTGAAGCCCCAGCCAGGGAAGGAAGAGGCCAAGTCACCATGATTCCAGCAAGGGGAGAGGGAGCTGGGGCCTGGGTAATATAGAACATTCGATGACAATTTTCTTTTAATCCTTTCCTTTGGCTTGGGAATGCATAATATTATCATTTTTGCCTAGAGATTTCCCTTAGTAAATGTGTTTGGCTCAGACCAACATTAAGATGAGTTTGCATTCCTCCACACTGGTTGGCCTCGAATTCTAAATTGTTTGCGGAGACTCAAGACAGATGCTGGTGTGCCTACAACTGGGAGCTGGCTGCGAGTCTGCCCAAGAGACTATCGATGTGTGCCTCGTGTGGCTCATACATGTCAGAGAGCTGAGCATTCTCATTTTACACATGGGGAAACTGAGGCCCAGAGAGTCGTGGTGACTCTGCATGGACACACAGCCAAGTTAGTGACAAAGCTGAGACCAGAACCCAGATCGCCCAATCCTGAACCCAAGTTCTTTTGACTTGACTTCTGGCTTTTCTAACTTACAGATATGTCTGTTGGCCCAACTGGCCACCTGTAGATTCTTTGTTATGAATTGAATTGGGTTCCTTGTTGAAGCCCTAATCCCTTGTTTAAAATTGGGTCTTTGAAGATGCTACCAGTTAGCATGAGGTCCTACTGGAATAGGGTGAGTACTAATCCAACCTGAGTGATGTCCTTATAAAAGACGAAAAGAGACACAGAGTCACAGGGAAGATGGCCATGAGAAGATGGATTTAGGCTGTAGCTACAAGCCAAGAAATTCTGTGGGTTTTAGAAATTTGAAGAGACAAGAAAGGATCTTCCCCTAGAGCCTTCGGAGAGAGCATGGCCCTGTAGACACCCTGAATTTGGACTTCTGGCCTCCAAAACTGTGAGACACCAAATGTCTATTCTTATACGATCTCCACTTTGTAGGATTTTGTTACAGCAGCTCTAGGAAACTAAGACCCTCTCGAATGCCTCGGGTCATGTCTTACCGCCTTGGTGTCCTTATCTGCAGGACCTGGAGCCTGGAGCATCAGAGACCCCAAACAGAAGTTTATTGGTTTAAGGACTCCATTGTTGTTATTGTTAGTTGCCTTTGAATGGACCCTAACTCATGGTGACCCCATGTGTGTAGAGTAGAACTGCTCCATGGGTTGTTAAGGCTGTGACCTTTCAGAAACAGATCTCCAGGCCTGTCCACTGAGGCATCTCTTGGTAGGTTCGAACTGCCAACCTTTTGGCTAGTAGCTGAGCACTTAACCATTTGCACCACCCAAGGACCCTTAAGGACTGAAGAGGAGGGTTCTACAGAAGGGGTAGTGAAGAATAAAGATGAACATGAAGAAATACTGGTGACCTCGAACAAACCTTCAGTGCCTTCTAGGCCTTAGTTTTCACACTTACAAGAACAAGGATCTTAAAACAGATCCAGTAGTTTTCCGAGTGTGTTCCAGGAAACCCTAAGATTCCAAGAAGGTGTCTCAGGGTTGCCACCGGGGATAAGGAGCTAACCTCTACCTCTGGCCCCAACATCAATCTCTTGTGTCTGCTTTTCATGTATAGATTATGTTCAAAAAGGTAGGATTCACTGCAGAAAAATGAAGTTTGTAAACCACTAGACTATTTGATCTTTAAGATCTCTGCTTACCCTTAAAATCAAAATCCTAATAACCTACCACTCCCTGATAACGTATTTGCTACATACCACTTTTGACCCAGTGGTAACTTGTCTGGTGTGAAGTTCAAGTGCCATGGCAATTGTTGTTGTTGCTGCTGCTGTTGTTAGCTGCTGTTGAGTCGACCCCTGACTCATGGCGACCCCATGCACAAGGGAAGAATAGTAGGTGAAGGAGAACCCTCCTTCTATGTAGGCTCTGTTGCTGCACAGCACCTTCTCAGGAGCCTGGAATTCATGCTGGGTGGGTGCCTGTCTGTCTGTCAGTGTTTGTCATTCCCTGGATGGCATATATGTGGACATATGTTTTCAGTTTTCTTGGGTATATACTTCCAGCTTTCCCCATGAGGCCTTGAGAAGAGAACAATTGGATTACTACCCCAAAGACCATGAGTCCCCACAGGTCCCCAGCCTCCCTTCTGAGGTCTTTGCCCAATCCCCCTGTGAAATTCTTCCTTCTCCTCCTTGATTGTCCATCATTTAAAAGCCAGGCTGTATCAGTTATCTATTGCTCTAATAATGCTGTGTAACAAATAGCACCCAAAATCTGAGCAAACAGATCCTGCCCTCATGGAGCCATGGTCCTGATGGGGAAAGTCGTCATCAAATAATCACACCCTTCAATATATCATTCCTAACTGTGACCTGAAAGGGAGAAGTAACGAGCCCAGCGTCACCAGTAAGTGAAGTACAGGCAATGACCAGATCATTAAGCAAGATCTGACGTGATCTCAGTATAGGGATGGGGGGTGGTAGTGATGTGATGTTTTGAACGACAATGGAAAGTTTATCAAAGAGGCCCAGGCAGAGGAAATGGCTGCGCAAGGCCCCAAGGTGGTACAAGCAAGATGTGTGTGAGGCGGGGGCGCAGAAGAGGCCCTGGTGCCTGGGTCACAGGGTGCCAGAGGTGAACTGGGGGAGCTCCAAGAGCCTTGGGGCTGTGGAGAGGATCTTAGGCTTTCTCCTAAGAGCCCTGGAAGCGATTGGGAGAGGAGAGGGGTAAGTAAGGGAGCAACTGGTCAGATTTTTCCCACAAGGCCTTCCTGGCCACACTGAGAATGGGTCACACAGCATGGACGCTCAGCAGACAATCCCGTGACACCGTGGAGTTAACTGCAGGTGTGGACGTGCGTGGCCAGCATTCCTCAGCAGCCACACTGTGACTGCCCAGCCCGGTGGTCCAGCTCCAGAGAGTCGGGTTCGAGAACTCAGGAGCCCCCCAGTGATACTCAAGCACGTTGCCATGGTTTTGGTGCCTGACCCACGCCTTTTAGAAAGGGCAGATAAGAGATTCTGAGAAAGAAGCAGGAGCTAATGTAACTTTGGCCACAGTCCACAAGAGCAGGCCGGGAATTAGGGCTTTTTTTCCTCTGTCATCAGTAACAAGAGCAGAAATGTGGCAAGCTGCCCAGCCAGGCTCGCAGCGCCTCCGAAACCGGCCTGTTGATTCCCCTCAAAAACAACTTTGTTTTGTTTTTTTTTGGTCTTGGGGGCTATAAATCTTTGAGCAGAGTACATTCTCTGAGCATGAAAATCATCTCCCACCAGAGGGACGGCCAGAGATCTTGTTGGGAGCTGGGGTCAGAGTGAGAGGCTTCACTTCATTTTTAGGAAATCCATTCTCGGTTGTTTCGGTTTGGTCAAAGCAAATGCAGACTCAGGGCAAGAAACCAGCACTTTGTAACTTAACGCCCTGGCGTTCTTTCCTCCTCCTTGTGGCCAGATGGCGCTAACCCAGTCCTGAGTGAGCTTGGTGGGGGTGGGGGAATAGGGAGAGGACGCAGGACTAGCCCTAGACAGAGCCCCAAATGAGGGCGCCTCCCTCTGGCTACAGGAAGGAGTGCAGCCTACGTTCTCTCCCATGTGTTCACCCCAACTGGAACCCAGAGACGGAGGAGGCAGTACCTGAGGGCAGGTACTTATCTCTTATCTGCCCTTTCCTTTCCTGAAAAGAATCCTCGCTTCTCCCCCGGGGGTCCTTCTTATGAAAGCTGACCTCCCAGGGAGGGGTAACACATCCTCCAGCACCTCAAGCTATTTGAACATGGCCTTGCTCTAATCTGTTTCTAGCTGAGTGATTTTGAGCAAGTTATTTAAGGCATGATAATATTGGTGTGAGATTTAACTAATTACTGTAAGATTAATGGTTATACAGGTAGAATTAAAAAAAAAAAAAAAAAAAACAGGTGCTGTAACATCAACTCCAACTCAAGGAGGCCCGAACTCATGGCAGCCCCATGTGTGTCAAGGCAGAACCGTGCACCACAGGGTTTTCAATGGCCAACTTTTCAGAAGTAGGTCACCAGACCTTTCTTCCAAGGTGCCCCTGGGTGGACTTGAACCTCCAACCTTTCAGTTAGCAGCCAAGGGGGTCCCTAGATAGGAACATATAAATGCTCAGGAAATTCTCTTACCGCTTTTCCTCACTGAGGGGAGAAGGAGGCCCAGCCCAGTGACAGCCTGCTCTCTAATCATCTAATCAACCAACATCTATTGACCAAGAGCTATGAGCTGGATGTTTATTCGGGGCACTGGGAATACAGTGGTGAGGCTATAACGGAATTTTCTGAAGCTTAGAGGATATAAGACTATTATAAAGTATCAGCTGCATGACAATAAAATAAATACGTAATTAATCTGCTGTAAATGCTGTGTGGAAAAATTATTAAGGAGGGCAGTGGGGTTAGAGGGTGGCAGTAACGGTGATAAGGCGGCATTGAAACAGAGACCTGAATGGCATGAGGGAGTTGGCTGGGTGAGAAAGGGGGGAGCATCCCAGGCAGAGAGAACAGCCAGGGCCAAGTCCCAGAGGAGAGAACACATGTGACAGGTACCAGAAACAGCAAGGAGGGCAGTGTGGCCAAGCAGAAGGCTGAGGGGAGAGGGCAGGCAACAAGAAGTGAGAGGTAACAGGGTCAAATCGCATAGGGCCTTGTATCCAACCCATTGCTGTCCAGTTGATTTCAACTCATAGTGGCCCTATAGGACAGAGTAGAACTGCCCCATAGGGTTTCCAAGGAGCGGCTGGTGTATTTGAACTGCTCACCTTTTGGTTAGCAGCCATAGCTCTTAACCACTGTGCCACCAGGGCTCCAGGCCCTTGTAGGCCCAAGTAAAAAGTTCAGCTTTGACTCTGAGTGGAGCGGGAAATTGCTGGAGGGTATCAAGCTGAGGTGTGATCTGATCTGACAGGTTTTGAAAGGGCTGTGGATGCTCAGGAACCTCTGGTAGAGGACACAAGGGTAGAGAAGGCCCCGGAGACATGATTTATGGTTTCATCTTCACCCTCCTGCCGGCCTGGGAGCCGTGCTGGGTCTGAATTTCCCCAACAGCCAGAACACGCCTTCCTCTCCTTCAGCACCACCTCCCCCTGCTGGGGTCAGATGCAAGAAGCGGAGGACTTCGGCTCCAGGGGGTGCCAGGTAGGCAGGTAAAGCGTTGCCTCCATCAGGGTAGGTGTGTGCATGTGCGTGCACGCATGTGTGTGCGTGTGTGTACATGCAAATGTGTTTCTGGGACAGATTTGGACCTCGCCAAGCAGCAGCCCCTGCTAAAGCCAGACAGAGCTTTGCAAACTGGTGCCCAAGGAGGCCGTTTCCAGCAGCCCCAGAGGTGGGAATCCAGTTCCCTGAGCCCTTAGCAGGCAAAGATGGGGGTTGCGGGGAGAGAGGAAGGAGAGGGAAGAGGAGGAGAGAGAAGAAGAAAGAGGGAAAAAAGGAAGAAGAGACAAACAGAAGCTGGGAGGTCAGAGCCGGAGGAAAGCAAGATGGAGGAGGAAGGGGGCCACAGAGAAGGGGCTCAGGGATCCCTAGGTATCAAGAAGGACCAGGCCTCAGGGGGCATGGCTCCTCAAGGGGTCACAGAGGGCTCAGACTGGCCCCTTTGTGGCTGGGAGCAGTAGCCCCTGCTCTGGGGCAGGTCACTTCTGTCTGAATCACGTGTCTGTGCCTGACTGTCCAGCAGACTGTGGGCTTCCCCAGGACAGGGGCAGTGTCTCGCCTCTCAGACTAGTGTCTCCCTAAGAGTGGGTGCTGTGTCTCCTCCATCAGACCAAGAGTTCTTCCGGGTCAGGTTGTTTCCCCCATCAGACCATGGGTTCTTCCAGGTCAGAGGCTGTGGCTCCTTTGAGACACACAGGCTGTCTCTCCCTCTGAGACCAGGAACTCTCTGAAGGAGGGACTGAGTCTCCCATATATGCCTCCCCTATCAGATTGCCCAGGAAACCGTGGTGGCTTACTGGTTAGGTGCTACGGCTGCTAACCGAAGGGTCAGCAGTTTGAATCCACCAGGCACTCCTTGGAAATTCTATGGGGCAGTTCTACTCTGTCCTATAGGGTCGCTATGAGTCGGAATCAACTCGACGGCACTGGATTTGGTTTTGGTTTTTGGTATCAGATTGCCCTAGTGGCATGGTGGCTAAAGGGATCATCTGCTAAAGGAAAGGTTGGTGGCTCAAAACCACGTAGATATGTACAGCCTTGGCAAACCCTATGGTGTCTCTGTGAATCAGAATTGACTCAATGGCAGGGGTTTGGTTTTTATCAGACTGTGTGCTCCCCAAGGCAGGGACTATGTCAACCACCTCATTTGAGGGCTCCCCCCAAAGAGAGAAAAGAACACCCCCACAACCAAGACCCTCTGAGGTAGGCAACCTGCAGGTGGGGCCAGTCATGCCCTTGGGATCCATACCTCCACCCATCTGACTCTCCCATCTCTTCTCCCCACCCCAGGGTTCACAGACACCTTCAACATGGACACCAGGAGGCCCCGGGTCATCTCCGGCCCCAGTACCGCCTTCTTTGGCTACACGGTGCAGCAGCATGAGATCAGTGGCAAGAAGTGGTAAGTGACAGCTGCCGCCCCAGCCCTGAATTGTCCCACTCTCGGCCCCACCGCCCACCCCTCAGCCCAGCTGCTGCCCAGACAGCCCTCACATGCAGCCCCTCCCATTTCCAGTGACTTGACTGTTGGTCCTGGCAGGTCAAGGCTGCATAGGATCTGCCCCTGACTATGAAGCCTTGAGCATTCACTCTCTCAGGCCCTCAACCTTCTCCTCTGTGAAATGGGAATGAATCACCCTGCATTCTCTGGTCCTTTGAGAGCACAGGTAGCAGTCACCTAGGCATGATAGTTATCCCTTCTTCCCCTCTCAGGGCCTCAGTGTCCTTGTCTCATCAATGGGGACATCACTGCCAGTCCACTTAGAGAGCTGTCAGGAGGTGTCTGAAGGGATGGGCGTGAGTGTGCTCATAATTAAAACACAGGCAACTGGTGAGCGAAGGAAAGGGAGAGCAAGACTGAATGGAGGAGAAGGCCAGAAAGACCCAGAGGACCACTCCCAGGCCAGGGATAGTCAAGAAGAGGGGAGGGCTTGCCTTTGATTCTTTTTAAAATAACTTTATTGAGGTATATTTTACATATCATGTAACTTACCCCTTTCAAGTGTCCAATTTAATGATTTTCTTAGTAAATTTACCAAGTTTTGTGACCTTCACCACAAATCAGTTTTAGAACATTTTCATCACTCCAGTAAGCAACCTGGAGCCCTGGTAGTGCAGTGGTTAGGAGCTCCAACTGCTAACCAAAAGGTCAGCAGTTCAAATCCACCAGCTGCTACTTGGAAACCCTATGGGGCCGCTCTACTCTGTCCTGTAAGGTTGCTCTGAGTCGGAATCCTTTAGTAAGACCTCTCACGCATATTTACTGTTGATCCCCATTCCCCTGGCTCTGACTGGTTTTTGGCACGAGGAATGGCCTGCCTCCCTTCCTGGGATGGACGGAATAGGCCTCTGCTTGGTTCTTTTAGAAGCCCTCACGAAGCCAAGGAACCCTGTGGACACTGTTGATAAATGTCCCCTCCCTGATCTGGACCTTGCCTGCCCTGGTCAGCCTGTTCTCCTTCCATTGCCAGGATCCCTTTCTTGTGCTCCACACTCCACACTCCAGCCAAATTATTTCCATTTTCCAGGATTTCTTTGCACATGCTGTTCCCTCCTCCTGGGAGGACTCTCCTTTGCCTTCTTCGCCTTCCCCACTCGTCTCGCCCCACCACCCAGATCTGGCTAATTCTCTGTATTCTTTTTGTTTTCTCCCTCTGTAAAAAAAAAAAAAAAAAAAAAAAATTTTTTTTTAGGCGTGCCTTATTTATTATCTTTCTCCTGAGGTATAACTTTCACACAGTAAAGTGTAGACATCCTAAGTGTACAGGTTATACCCATGTAATCATTACCCAGAACAAGGGATGGAACATTTTCAGCTCCTTAAATGCCCCCACACTGCTCAGTCAGTGCTCCTTCCAAAGGCAACCACTCCTATCACCATCGATTAATTGTGCCTATTTTTGAACATCATACAGTAGGTGCTCACTTGTGTCTGACCTCTTTTACTCAACATTATGTCTGTGGGTTCAACCATGTTGTGGAATGTATAATACTGCATGCTTCTTAATTGCTCAATAGTATTCTTTTATTTTGGGAGCCCTAGTGGTGCAGTGGTTAAAGCACTTGGCTGCTAACCAAAAGGTCAGCAGTTTGAATCTACCACCCATTCCTCAGGAGAAAGATGTGGTAGTCTGCCTCCATAAAGATTTACAGCCTTGGAAACCCTGTGGGGCAGTTCTGCTCAGTCCTACAGGGTCACTATGAGTCGGAATCAACTCGAGGGCAGTGGATTTTATTCTACAGTATCAATATACTGCAACTTACTTATTCTTTCTATTGTTGATTGTATCGTACCAGTTGCCATCAAATTGATTCCTACTCATGGAGTCCCTGGGTGGTGCAAACAGTTACAACGCTCCACTGCTAACCAAAAGGTTAAAAGTTTGAGTCCACCCAGGGGTGGCTTTGAAGAAAGGCCTAGCAATCAACTCCCCCAAATCAGCCACTGAAAAGCCTATGGAGCACAGTTCTGCTCTGACAGACATAGGGTCACCATGAGTTGGGACAGACTCGATGGGCAGCTAGGGAACTATTGATGGATCTTTGGATTGTTTCCAGTTTGGGGCAATTTTGAATAGAGCGGCTATTAATGTCTTTGAGCATGGGCTTTGGTGAACACACGCACTCGTTTTCATTGGGTATTGTCTTAGTCTCCTTGGGCCGTCATAACGAAAAACCACAAAGTGGGTGAATTTAAAGAGAAGGAAATCAGTTTTTCACAGTTCTGGAGGCAAGAAGTCCAAATCAGGCTATCAGCTGTGTCAATTCCTTCTGAGGGCTTTGAGAGAGAAACTGTTCCATGCCACCCTCCTAGTTTCTGGTGGCCGCCGGCAATCCTTGTCATTCCTTTGCTGCTTACAGATGCATCTGCCTCCATTATCACAAGGTGTCTGTCTTCCCCTGTAAATGACCCTCTCTCTGCGTCTGTTCTCTCCTTGTACAAGACACTGCTCAGAGAGGATAAAGACTAGGACCCACCCTACTCTAGTATGGCTTCATTGATAATACCTTTAAGGAAAGATCCTATTTCCCCAAACAAGGTCACATTCACAGGTCCAGGAGTTAGTACTTCAACATACCCTTTCTTTTCTTTTTTTGGGTGGGGGGGACACAGTTCAATCCACAACAGGTAGAATTGCTGTGTTAAAGGGCAGGTGTATGTTTAGCTTCAGTCATAACGGTGAAGAATTTTTCCAAGGTGTTTTTGTCAATGTAAGAGAGTTCCAGTTGCTCCACATCTTCACTAACACTTGATATTGTCTTTTTTAATTTTAGCCATTCAGGCAGGGGCGAGGTGGTATCTCATTGTGAGTTTAATTTGTATTTTTCTGATGGCTAATGGTGCTGGGCAACTTTCTGTGAGCTTATTAGCCATTTGGATATTGTCTTTTGTGAAGTGTCTGCTCAAATATTTTGCTCATTTTTTAATTGTCTTTTTCTTTTGGATTTCTAGAATTTAAAAAACAAAATATATTCTGTATACTAATCTTTTGTCAGATAGATGTGTTACAAATATCTTCGCCTAATCTGTGGCTTGCCTCTTCATTCTCTTTATAGTGTCTTTTGATGAACAGAAGTTCTTGGCTTTAATGAAGTCCAATTTTTCCATCTTTTTTTTAATGGCTGCTGTTTAGAAGTGTGTTGCTTAATTTCCAAACATTTGGAGATTTTTTGAGTTATCATTCTGTTAATGTGTTCTAATTTAACTTCACAGTAGTCAGAGAAGATACACCGTATAATTTAAATCCTTTGATATTTTTTAAGACTTTATGATTCAGAATATAGCCTATTTTAGTAAATTATCAGTGCACTTGAAAAGAATGTCCATTCTATGGTATTTCTACAGTTTATTCTGTAGTATTTGTATATTTATATATACATATATATGTATATTAATTAGGTCAGTTTGGTTAATTTACTTAATTTGGTTGTTCAAATCTTCTACATTCTTACTGATTTTTTTGTCTGCTTATTCTAGCAATTTCTGAGAGAGATGTATTAAAATCTCCAACTATCATTGGGAATTTGCCTATCTTTCCTTTTAGCTCAGTCAAATTTTGCTTTATATATTTTGAAACTGTGTTAAGTAGGCGCATACAAATATGTGTGTTACTGTTGAATCGATCCCTTTATCATTATAAGATGTTCCTCTTTATATTGCATAGTATTTCTTACCTTAAAGTCTACTTTGTCTGATATCAACATAGATGTACCAGCTGTCTTTTGATTCATTTTTGTGTGCTGTATCTTTTTTCATCCTTTTGCTTTCAACCTTTCTGTGACCTTATATTTAAAGTGTCCCTCTTTTAAACAGCATATTATTGTTTTGTTTTTTAATACAGCCTGAAAATCCTTGACTTGTAACTGGATAATTACAGTTAGTGTAGTAACTGATACAGTTAAGTCAAAATCTACCATCTTGCTCTATGTGTTCTATATGTCCCATCTTTCTTATTTATTTATTTATTTATTGTGCCCTTTATTTCTCCTTTCTTTCGGATTATTCAAGTATTTTGTATTATTCCCTTTTTTCTCTGTTATTAGTTTTTAGTTATACCTCTTTTTATTAATATTTTAGTGTTTATGGTAGAAATTACAATATGCATTCATGATCTAGTACAATCTACTTTAAATTAGTACTTTTACCACCTCCTAAACAGTACAAGAGCTTTACAACAGTTTAATTCCAGTTCCTGTTCCACTTTAATTTCAATTCCATTCGTTGTGTTATTTTACCATAAATTTTACCTTTACACGTGTTATAAATTCTACAAGAAATTATTATTTTTGTTGTTTTAAACCATTGATGAAATTTCTATTTACTCACTTAGTTGCTCTTTCTGGTGGTCTTCACTTTTTCAGACATTTTTGTACTTTCATCTGAGATAATTTTCATTTAGCCAGAGAACTCTATTTAGTCTTTCCTGTTGTACAGGCCTGTTAACAATGGTTCTGTTGGCTTTGGAGGTTGAGTTTTTGTTTGTTTGTGTTTGTTTGTCTGAAAATATCTTTATCTCACCTTAATTTTTGGAGGATATTTTCACAAGGTACAGAATACTAAGTTGGCAGTTTTTTCTTTTATCTCTCTAGATTGTCATTCTATGACATTGTCATAATGTCATAAAGTCTTCTGGCTTTATGGGTTCTGTTGAGATGTCTGCCTTAAGCTTTATTGCTATTTCTTTGAATTTGTCATTTTCCCTTGGTTGCTTTTTTGTTTGTCTTCAACTTCAGTTTGGCTATTATGTACTTGAATGCAGTTTTCTTCTTAGGGTTTCCTAAACTTCTTGAATATCTGGGTTGCTGTCTTTCATCAGATTTGTAAATTCTCTACCTTTATTTTTTTTTAATTTGACTTCTGTCTCATTTTTTCTCTCCGTTACTTCTTAGATTCCAACTGAGTATATGTTTTATATGTTAGGTTTTTTCACCGTGTTTCTCATATCTCTGTTCTGTTTCTTATTTAATTTTTTTCTCTTCTCTCTGTTTCAATTTAGACATTTTCTAGTGATCTGTCTTCAGTTCATTAATCCTGTCTTCTGCTGTATTCAATGTGCAGTTAAACCCATGCAATATATTCTAATTACAGACAGCTAGTTTTTTTTTTTGTTTTGTAGTTACTGACTGAATTCTATCCTTTTTTTTTTTTAATATAGATTCTATTTCTCTGTTAAAATAACAGATCGATTTCTCCATCTTTTTCTCTATTTTATTTAATATATTAATCATACTTACTTTGAAGTCCTCGTTGGCTAACCCCAATATCTGGATCATCTCTGAGTCAGCTTCTATTGACTATTTTATCTCATGGTTATCAGTCACTTCTTCCTGATTTTGACAAGTAATTTTTTTTATTCTATGCTGAACATGGTCGATGATACATTTTATAGGATCTAGGTCATGTAACCTTCCTTTAACGAATGTTAAATTTTGTCCTTATATGCATTTAAGTTACTGATGACATCACTTAAATTTTAATAGTGGTTGGTTTTGGCCTTGGTTATGGCAGAGCTAATCTCATTTTGCACTTACTCCTAGGGTGTGGTCCTTATTCACAGGGCATAGATTTTCTTGGGTCTCAACTAAAAGCCCAGTGTATTCACTGAGGTCTCTCCATTCTGCTAGGCGTGAACCTCAACATCTCCCCACCACTGGGCCACCTCTAAAATCTCTGATCCCAATGGCTATTCTCTGAAGGACCTTCTAGAGTCTCATAATCTGCATGCACAGCTCAGGAGTCAATCGAAGACCCAAGGGGACTTTTAGCAGATTTGAGGGGATCTTCCTCCGAAGCTGTCTGTTTTCTGGTACCCTGCCTCCCCCATCCCCAGATCCTAGCCAATTTTACAGCTCCAGCTCCAACCACTGTTTCCTCCACCCAGCAAAACTGCTGCTCCCTGCTTGGACTTTACTTCCTTGTGCTGCAAGGAGAACGATGTCCTCAGAGAGAAACCTGGGGTGAACATGGTGATGCATCCCTTCTGTTAGAGACTAGCTCTGGATTGGTTGCTGCCCAGTGCTTGAAAACCGTTGTTTTCTATATTTTGTCTGGCTTTTATTGTTGTTGGTAGCTGGAATTGAAAGTCCTCTTTAATATTCTTTTATCAATTTAGATATCACTTGCTCTGAGAGACCTTCTCTGACCATCCTTCTCGTCACTAGATTAGCTGTCCCTATAGAATTTTGTATTTCTATTTTTATACCATTTATGAAATTGGATCATAATTGCTTGTTTCATTATCTTTCTTCCTGAAATCAGGGTTGTAATCTGTGACATTTAGTAAGTGTTCAAAAGAATATACTTTAAAATACTGAATGGATATTTGGAACCTCTCTTACCCAACCCAGACATAATACATACAACATCCACATTCTTCACATGGTATGAATGATTAAAATTGAGTTGAACTGATTTTTCCCAGATATAATTTATTTTGACCAATATTTGTTTATTAGGCATCTGTGTTAATAAATTTCACTAGACTCTGCAAAATATTGGTATGAGTAAGACATGGTCTCACTCTCAGTTAGTTCATAGACCAGTTGGGGAGGCAACACTAATATCCCTGAAATAATTAAAAAGCTGTACAAAACAAAGTATGGCCTAGTGTTAATTATGTTCATCTTTGTAAGGCCTTGCTCCATGAAGCCTTTCTGGATCCTTCTCCTAGTCTAATTACCCTTCCTGAGCCCTCCCTCCTATGGCACATATCACTTCCTACCTTGGGTTGGAGTCACTTAGGCCCATGAGACACCTCCCCTATTGACAACCATCTCCCAGCAGCCTGAGAGCAGCCCACACACTATCTTGCTCACAGAGAAGCTCAGCTAGGGTTTGGAAAGGAGAAATCCCCATGCCTGGAGTCTCTGGGAGGGTTTCATAGAAGAGGGACATTTGAACGGAGTCTTGAAGTTTGGACTTAGGTAAGCAGAAAGGTATAAGGTATGATAGAACCAACTCCAGATTGCTTTCATTGACCTGAATGCAGCCAGGAGCACTGTGGGAGAGGGCATTGAAGGGGACAGGATCGTACCTATTGTGGCCTCTTGACCTGAGTGTGTTTACTGCCACAACTGGGCTGAGAGAAACAAACAGAAAAAGAGGCCCTGGAGCTCCAGGAAGACAGGGAGCACGTGCAGGATGGACAGGAGCACACCAGGCCTTTCAGGAATCCCTTCCCCACTTACGTGGACCCCACAGCATATCCTACTTGATTGCTTCCTCTTCCTGCCCCTTGCCCCAGCCTCCATTTTCCCTGACCTGCAGGCAGCATTCCAAGAGTCTTATTCAGACATAGGCCCTGTGGGTATTGATCGTAGGAAAAGAGAGGTTGATGCCAATGTCATTTGGGCCCCCCTGGCTGACTATTATGTGCAACCCTAGTGGTGCATGCTCATTCACCTCCATCCAGGATGCACCTCCTCAGTGAGACACAAGCAAGGGTTTGAAGTCCAGGATTGCCACTTGTAGGAGACTTTGAGAGAAGATCTCTAAACCACCCTCAACCTCTACTCACGTGTAGAATGAAGATGAACTTACCCACTTCAGAGTGCTATGCAGGAACAAAGAATGCCCAAAATGTGGGCATGTTCTGTAATCAGAAGTAGGAAGTGGAAGCCTGAGTTGCTTGCAGCCATCAGGCAGCCAAGTCTGAGATCAGGTATCAGGAGACATGGTGGAGAGGCTCCCTCTGACCCAGGCTCTTCCATCTCCTGTGTGTACCTGGCTTCCAGCCCTGAAGGCAGAGCTCTCACATCTTGCTCTGCATCTTCTGGGTCCATGATGGGACCAGGGAACCCAGCATGGAGACTGGGGCCTCCTGAGGATCCTCATCCTCTAATGACAGAAGGTAGGGGGATGCCAGTGGGAAAAGCATCACCTTCAATCCCACCCTGCCCCCAATCCAGGTCCCATTGCCCCAGAGAAGGACCCACCAGCTGTCTCCCAATACAGGCACCCATGAGATAGACCCCTGTTTACCAGATCGTAACCTTCTTGGAAACCCCGGAGGCGTAGTGGTTAAGAGTTCAGCTGCTAACCAAAAGGTCAGCAGTTCAAATCCACCAGGCACTCTTTGGAAACTCTATGGAGCAGTTCTACCCTGTCCTATAGGGTTGCTATGAGTCGGAATCCACTTGACGGCAATGGGTTTGGTTTTTTGTTTTTTAACTTCCTTGAAGGACAGGGCAGGATAGACAAACAGGTGTGGGGGAACTGCCACTTTATTTTCTTAACCCTTCACCTTCTGTCCACTGCGCTCCCATCTCAGAACTCCAACTGGGCAAAGCTGACTGGATGCCGACTGGTCAGACATCTTGAACAGTTTTCCACATGCCTCGGTTTGAGCAACAATAACAACACTCACAGACACACAAAAAGGAAAAGAGAAAACAAATTCCTCTTGGGCTGAGTGTTCTCTGCCCCTGCTTTTTCAGCCCTTGTGTATTTTCAGAGAAATTTAATCCATATGACTCGAATGTATTTACATTAAAATCATTAAGTCAGTTAGTCTTCTAAGGCCATTTGATGCTCCTGAAGCTCCAGTGCGGGGCCTGCGGTGGGCCTCTCACAGCCTTTGGCCCCCTGCAGTGGGAAGCCTCCTGGTGCTGAGAAAAAACAGAGCTGGGCCCCACAAGCTTCCAGTTTGTCTCTGAAGCTCTAGCCCCTGCAGGGAGAAGAAGCCTCAGCTCTCAGCAAGGCTGAGCATTTTGCCTGTCCAAGTGCCGTGTGTGTGGGGAGCTGGGGACATTGGGACCCCAAGACACTGGGGGCTGGGCTGGAGGTGGGGTTGGGCAAAGAGAGAGGGGGCTATTTTTGAGAACATCTTCCCTCAAGTTCCCTCATAGGTGTTGTGGGCAGGAGTCTGACAGCCCCCAGTGAGTGCCAAGAGAGGGACCGCTTTGGAACTCAATGAGCTTTGAGAACAAGAGGCCATGGTGGACTCCCTGAGGTTCAGGTCCAGGGGCATGAGCAACCTGTAAGGGAAGCATGATTGTCCCCATTTTACAGGAGAGGCAACTGAGACTCAGAGAGATGACAGAATTAGGAAATGTCAGAGCCACTCCTGGAGCCCAGATCTGTCCACTCCCCCTGCCTCAGGGTACAGAAGCAGTCCCATCTCCGAGCTGGCTAGGAACCTCAGGGTACAGAAGCAGCCCCGTCCCCAAGGCTGGCCAGGAACCTCAGGGTACAGAGGCAGCCCCATCCCTGAGCTGGCCAGGAATCTCAGGGTACAGAAGGAGCCCCATCCCGAGGCAGGCCAGGAACCTACTGTCTTCCGCTATTGAGCCCCTCACCACCCTGGTTGCACCACGCACCTCCCCAGCTAGACTGTGGGCCCATGAGAGCCAAGGCTGTGGTGTCTAGTTCACCACCGTATCGCAGGGCTCCTCACTTAGCAGATTCACATAAACACCTTTGGGAAGAAGGAGTGCTGAGCCCAGCAGGGAAGAGAAGGTGTATTTTCACAGAGCCCCAGTCCAGATGATAAGTGAAAGGACTGGGGGAGTTTATGTGAGGGAGAGTTCATTTCCAACTTGGCAGGACTGGGCAGCAGAGAGAATCAGAAAGGTGCTACAGAAGAGGTGGCTTCCAGATGGGCAGGATTTCAGATGTGCAGAGTGGACATGGGTGAGAAGGGTGTAACAGAGGGAGGGAACAGCATGGGTAAGAGTACAGAGGTGGAAAAGAAGGGGCTGTATTTAGAGAAAGGACACAGTCCCGTGTGGCTGGAGGAGAAGGTGCAGAAAATACAGCCATAAGACAAAGGGTGAGATGGGTGAGGATGGTACCACAGAGGCTCTTGAATATCAGAGCAAGGGAACTGTCATTGATTGAATTGTGTCCCCCTAAAATATGTGTTTCAGCATGGCTGGGCCATGATTCCCAGTATTGTGTGATTGTCCGCCATTTTTTCATCTGATGTGATTTTCTTAAGTGTTATAAATCTTATCTGTATGATGTTAAAGAGAGGGCTTAGTGGTGGTTATGTTAATGAGGCAGGATTCGATCTGCAAGATTAGATTGTGTTTTAAGCTAATCTCCTTTGAGATATAAAAGAGAGAAACAAGCAGAGAGACATGGGGGACCTCATACTACCAAGAAACAAGAGCTAGGAGAATAGCACGTCCTTTGGACCGGAGATCCCTGTGCTGAGAAGCTCCTTGACCAGGGAAGATCGATGACAAAAGCCTCCCTACAGAGCTGACAGAGAAAGGCTAAATGCCTTTCGGAGCTGACACCCCGAATCCAAACTTCTAGCCTCCTAGACTGTGAGAGAATAAATTTGTCTTTGGTAAAGCCATCCACTTGTAGTATTTCTGTTATAGCAGCATTGGAGAACTAAGACAGGGACTATAACTGGGAGGCAATGAGGAGACATTGAAGGTTATAGAGCATAAGACTTGTTCCCTACAGTTGTAATTTAGGATGATCAATTTGGCTACCATGTGGAGGATGGAATTGAGGGAGGAGACTGTCTGAAGGTGAGGAGCCTGGCAAGAAGGCTGTAGAAGTCTAGGTGATTGGAGGGGATGCTCGAGCTAAGGGCTGAAAATTTGAGGGAGGAGCCTGCCTATGAGTATCAGTTGTTCATTCATTTATTGAATTAATATTTCTTGAATACCTGTGGTAGGTCTTGGAATTCAGTGGTGAACAAAATTGCAAAGTCCCTACCCTGATGGAGCCTTTCTTCTAGTGGGCGGGACATACTGATTTGTCCATCGTCCGTCAGATGATGACATGTGCCATGGAGAAACATTAAGCATGGTACGGGGGCTTGGGAGCAGTGGGTGAGGGTGAGGCCTGCTGCTTTACACAGGCTGTCCAGGAAGGCCTCAGTGATACAGAGATCTGAAGGAAAGGGAAAACCTAGCTACATGGACACCTGAGAAAGGAGTGTTCCAGGCACTTGCAGAGGAAATGGCAAGAGCAAAGACCCTAAGGTGGGAGCATGTTCGGAATGTTCAAGAAACAAGTGTGACTGGAGTGGATTGAGTGAGGGCAAGAGTAGAAGAAGGCAAGATCGGAGACGCGACAGAATAAAGGATGACTGGGGAGGTATTGTGCTAACTGGGAAGATAGTGATGTCCTTAACCGAAAATCAAAGTCCAGCAACAGGGAATGGGCTTTGGGGAAGCAGGTGAGTTAAGCTTTAGACCCATTGGTTTGAAGTGTCCGAGATCACCCAGGCGCAAATGACCATCTCACAGCTGGGGACAGGGGCCTTAAGTTTAACAGGGAGACCAGGGCAGAGACCCAGATGTGCACAGGGAGAGCTGCACTCCGTAGAGGAGCGGTCCAGAGGAGGAAAAGGCACTGGGGAAAGAACCCCAGGTTGTCTGCAGGTGTGAGTGGGGAGATGGAGAACAGGCAGAGGTAGGAATAGAAGAGGGTGCTGTGTCTAAGACAGCGGAGGAGGAGAGAATTGTGAGAAAGTGGGGAGGAGCTGCCTGTTCAGAGACCAGAGGGAAGGGATATGGTGCTATGGGAGTGCGTCAGCTCATAGAGAGGAATTATCGTGGAGGGTGCCTCTCCCAGAAGAAGCGTGCAGGGGTCTGCTGGGGTGGTGGCAGTGCTAGGCAAGCCTCTAACTGACCAGACCCCTTGACATGTAAGGCAATCTTCATGCATGTACGTTAATACACACTGAATAACTCCAGAGTTCTTGCAAGGGATCTTTGTAACCTGTGTAAACCATCTGGAATTACTACTGTAGTGCAATGATCCTCAAAAATGGAAAGCCTGTTAAATCAGGTTGCTGGGCACCTCCTCCAGAGATTCTAAATCAGTAGACCCTGAAAAGGGCCTGGAGATGTGCATTTCCGACAAGGTGATACTGGCGCTGCAGGTCTGGTGACCACACTCTAAGAACCACAGGCTAGAGGTTTCAGTTCCCAGGATCTTAACTGGATGATAACTAGGCAGAAAGAAATCACCTGAACTGTATAGGTGCCCCATGTGTAGGGAAATGGTGGCATTGGGAACCCAGAGGCAGTGGAGAATGGGGCTGGAGGTGGGGTTGGGCAAAGAGTTGCTAGGTGCCATCAAGTTAGTTCCAACTCAGAGAGACCCTATGTACAACAGAACGAAGCACTGCCCGGTCCTATGCCATCCTCACAATCCTTGTTATGCTTGAGCCCATTGTTGCAGCCACTGTATCAATCCATCTCTTTGAGGGTCTTCATCTTTTTCACTGACCCTCTACTTTACCAAGCATGATGTCTTTCTCTAGGAACTGATCCCTCCTGATAACATGTCCAAAGTATGTGAGACGGAGTCTCGCCACCTTTGCTTCAAAGGAGCATTCTGGTTGTACTTCTTCCAGGATAGATTTGTTCATTCTTCTGGCAGTCCATGGTATATTCAATATTCTTCGCCAACACCACAATTCAAAGGCATCAATTCTTTTTCAGTCTTTCTTATTCATTGTCCAGCTTTCACATACATAGGAGGTGACTGAAAACACCATGACTTGGGTCAGGCACACCTTAGTCTTCAAGGTGACATCTTTCCTTTTCAACACTTTGAAGAGGTCCTTTGCAGCAGATTTGCCCAATGCAATGCGTCTTTTGATTTCTTGACTGCTGCTTCCATGGGTGTTGATTGTGGATCCGAGTAAAATGAAATCCTTGACAATTTCAATCTTTTCTCTGTTTATCATGATGTTGCTTATTGGTCCCAACGTGAAGATTTTTGTTTTCTTTATGTTGAGGCGTAGTCGATACCGAAGGCTGTGGTCTTTGATCTTCATCAGTAAATGCTTCAAGTCCTCTTCACTTTCAGGAAGCGAGCTTGTGTCATCTGGATAACACAGGCTATTAATGAGTCTTCCTCATTGGACAAAGAGAGAGGGGGTTATTTTTTAGAAGATCTGCTCACGTCTCATTATTGTAACCCGCCAAAGCTTCCTCACATTCCTTTTATTCCTTCCTTTGTCTTCTCCTACTTTTCTTTTTCCTGTTTTCTTCTTTTTGCCCATTTCCTCTTCCTGATTTCAGAGTCTTTCATCCTGGTCCTTACTTTCTTACCTTTCCTTCAGTCCCCTCCCCCTCTTCCGCCCCCTCCCTCCCCTCCCGACATCTTCCACTCCCCTCTTTGCCCCCTCCACCAAAAGCTTCCGATGGAGATGGGGGGTAGGGGTGTTGGAGTGGTCAAAGCCAAGTGAGGCTGCCCTGCACCCACCCCAGCCCCCCTCCCCCCGAGTGTGAAGCCGCCAGCTTATTAGTCTCATCAGCCGGCTTGTACCTTTGAGGGGAGTAGGAGAAGGAGCCAAGCCCAGGCTTCCTGGCGCCGGCCCCCTGCCCAGCCCCTGCCTACCTGGTTGCAGTGGTCCTAGCCAGGAGGTTCCCACAGCCAGTGGGGGAGGGGCACATGTGCAGGGAGGGAAGGAACGAGTTAGGTCAGACCTGGATGAGGTTGTGAGAAGGAGGGTTCTGGAAGGCTGTGAGAAAACCAGCATTGGAACCTGGCTGAGTAGGGGCAGAGAAGGTAGTTAGGAGACTTGCTGTCATTCCTCACCCCAACCCTCCGTCTCTGTCTCTAGGATGTCCTGATGGGAAGCAAGGAAAACAGAGCAACTTAGACATATCCCTCATCACCCTCAGCAATGAAAGGACATAGTTGGTGGCTTGGCTCATCCAAAGTCACATGGAGTCCTAGACAGCCTTCCCATCTCTTTGAATATTTCTTTTGGATTATTTTTGCAACAGCTTAACTCCGGGCTTGTGTGGTCAGATGCTGAAAAGGCTGTGTGTTTGGGCGTCCCTAGTATGGACTTGAGTTGTGGAGATGGAGACCCCAGAGGCCATCCATGGCTAAGTGCAGACCCTGTCACACTCTTCCCCCTACCCCCTCCACCCCCCATCCCCCCCACACACAAAGGCTTGACATCAGCGGTGGATGGGCATGGGTCAGCCACCGAGATGGACAAGGATTGAACTGGACCTACTTGACACTGTCAATACCTTGTTTCTCTCCAGAGACCTCTCTGCAGAGGCTGTGTCTTCTGGTGGAGACCCCAGACACAGGCGATATCTTCTTGGCCTGAAGACAGGGCTTCCATGTTCTTCAGCAGACCCTGATTCTCAGAGGCAGACATGGGTTGGGGAGGCACAGGGCAGGCCGGGAGCAGGCCCAAGAGGGTCAGCTGTGTGGAGTTGGCCTTCAGGGCTTTGCCACTCCTTGCAGCATTTCTCTCCTGTCTGGGAAGAGCCTTGGAGCCCTGGTGGTTAAGCGTTCAGCTGCCAATCAAAAGATCTACAGTTCAAATCCATCAGCTGCTCCTTGGAAACCCTATGGGGCAGTTCTACTCTGTCCTGTAGGGTCGCTATAAGTCTGAATTGACTCAATGGCATTAGGTTGGGAAGAGTCTTGGAAATTATTTACCCTAACCCACTTATTTTACAGCTGAGGAAACTGAGACCTACGAATAGAAAGGGACTAGACCAAGGTCACAAAACAAATCAGAGAGAGAGCCAGGACCAAAACCCAGGTCCTCAAACTCCCAGTCCAGCTTTGTTTCCACTCTCTGTGGTATTTCCATCTGGCTTATCAAGGGCTTAGGTGAAACCTGCCAAAAGATTTGTTCCCCCCGCCACTCTAGGTTTCATCTCCCCAGTACCTAGACTAAATTCCAACATGAGTATGGCACTCAGTCGTTTACAATGGCTTTATGTACTGACCTTTCCAGATAACAAGCTCGCATTTTCAGTAGGATTTTCCATGTCTAAATCCAGAGGACACCAAAGGTGGAATTGCAGGTTGACTGTAAGTAATCCAGGAGGAATGAAATCACAAACTTCGGCTGCTGAGCCTGGCTCAGTGGTGATGCCCTCTCAAATATGGCTGTTTTCTGCAGGGTTACAGCCGTGTCTCATGGTGGGTGCAGGCCTTCAGCCTCAGCAGATAAAATGAAGGCATATCTGAGTGGCTCTTTCCTACAGGGAACATCCAGGCTTCAGAGTCACACAAACCTACATTCCCTTCCCAGCTCTGCCACTTTCCAAGCCAGGGAAACTCGAGCACATCACATCCACCTTCCAGACCCCAATTTCTTGGTCTGTGAAATGGGCATGGTGATGCCAACCCCTTAAGATTCTTATGAGGAATACGTAGGAGATGTTATGTAAAGTGTCTACAATGAGGCAAAAGCCGGATGAGCTAATGCCTTACCCTGGCCTGGCTCCAGAGAAAGGCGATGGTATCCAGGGAGAGGCTTCAAGGAGTAGGACCTCTGGGGCCAGTTGTCTGGACAAGGCAGAGTGACAGCTCTTATCCGAGTCTGTCCCTCCTCTGCAGTGACAAGCAGGCCCCAGCCAGTGCCTTTGTTGCTGTGGAAATCTCACTGAGGAGAACCCTAAGCTCTTTTTCTGGCTCGAGCCCACAGGAGCAAGCTCTCAACACCACAGCACATAAACGCCCTCTACTATTTTCTCTTGGAACAAATACATTCAGGCACCATGACTCATTCTGGTTAAAGAATAAATCACTACAGAAGCTAAGCCCAGGATAGGATAAAACCACCCAGTGCTTGAGAGAGAGAAAGGGAGAAAAAAACAAAACTGTACTCGTGGGGAAATGTTGGCCCAGGGCATCAGGCCAAGCCACCCAGCAGACCCTGGCAGGGAGCTCATGGACAAGAAAAGTGCGCCACAGAGAACCAGCTTTAAGAGTGGAAATCAAGACAGTTGTCCTCACTGGCAGGAGCTGAGGGCACCTACAGGCCCTCAAAAGCACAAAACAGCACTGAGAGGAGCCAAAAAGAGCCTGAGTGCCAGTTCAGAACCCAGCAAGAATGCTGGAGTTGTGCGTGCATTTAAGATGCAGCCTGCGAAAGGCTCCCAAGGCTCTTGATAGTTCCCAGACTATTTTTTCTCTTCTATCTTTTCCTTCTCTCTCTCTCTCTGTCTCTGTCTCACCCAAATGAACAAAGGAAAATCCCAGGACTTGAATATATCAATGGGGGTTTAGGTCACCCCTGACATGCACACAAACCCATGGACAGAGATGGAGCTGAGACCAGTGCTCAGGGCATGGAATGTCTTCAGTGCTGAGCTTCAAGGAAAAGGGAGCCAACCATCACATCCTTTGGGGGTAAGATGCACAACCCTGCTAGTGGAAACACTGAAAGGAAAGTCTCCTGGTTACTAACCTCCAAGAAAGAAAATAAATTTGGGCAGTTCAGGGAAGCAAGAGGGATTTGCCAAATCAGCAACTTCTTTCTCCACCACTGCCTCCCACCCCCACCTCCCAGCAGCCGGTGGTATCTTCCACCTGCCTCCCATCTCTAAAGCCAACACTCTTTCATTCTGTGACCCAAGTGTCCTTCCTAAGCCCAGCACAGGGGAAAAAGGGAAACGGGAACTCCTTAAGGAGGTAGAAAATAAACTAAAGCTGAATTTTGCTCCATCTTGAGAGTGGCTTTCTGTAATTTCATAGGTTTGGATTTTCAAGACTGGTTGTTGTCGTTAGTTGTTATGGAGTAGATTCTGACTCACGGTGACCCCATGTCCCTGGGTGGCACAAATGGTTTGCACTCTACTGCTAACCTAAACATCAGTAGTTCAAACCCACCCAGCAGTACCGTGGAAGAAAAGGCCTGGTGATCTGCTTCTGTTAAGATTACAGACAAGGAAACCGTATAGAGCAATTCTACTCTGTAACTGGACTGTCTGAAACTGGACTATATGAAGAAGAACAAGGCATCAGGATTGGAGGAAGACTCATTAACAACCTGCATTATGCAGATGACACAACCTTTCTTGCTGAAAGTGAAGAGGACTTGAAGCACTTACTGATGAAGATCAAAGTATGGATTACACCTCAGCATAAAGAAAACAGAAGTCCTCACACTGGGACCAATAAGCAACATCATGATAAACAGAGAAAAGATTGAAGTTGTCAAGGATTTCATTTTACTTGGAACCACAATCAACACCCATGGAAGCAGCAGTCAAGAAACCAAAAGATGCATTGCATTGGGCAAATCGGCTATAACAGATCTCTTCGAAGTGTTAAAAAAAAAAAAAAAAAGCAAAGATGTCACCTAGAGGACATCAAGTGCACCTGTCTTAAGCCGTGGTATTTTCAATCACCTCCTATGCATGCTTTCGCTGAACGATGACTAAGGAAGACCGAAGAGGAATTGACGCCTTTGCATGGTGGTATTGGTGAAGACTATTGAATACGCTATGGACTGCCAAAAGCACAAACAAATCTGTTTTGGAAGAAGTACAACCAGAATGCTCCTTGGAAACAAGGATGGTGAGACTGTGTCTCATATACTTTGGACATGTTGTAAGGAGGGATGAGTCCCTGTAGAAGGATTATGTTCAAAAAAGAGGAAGACCCTCAAGGAGATGGATTGACACAGTGGCTGCAACAATGGGCTCAAGCGTAGCAACAATTGTGAGGATGGCACAGGACTGGGCAGTGTTTCGTTCTGTTGTGCATGGGGTCACTATGAGTTGGAACTGCCTGGACTGCACCTTACCAACAACAACACATAGGGTCACTATGAGTCAAGACTGGTACCTAGTTTTTAATTGTTCCTTGGCACTTTATCTGCAACTATCAGGGCTAACCCTAGGGGGAGCAGTGCTGCCCAGTAGTGGCTCCTCTATTCAAGTATCTAAGTAGTTGAGTGGCTCCAATGTTTAGGGGTCCTATAAGACAGAGTAGACCAGTTCCATAGGGCTTCCAGGGCTGTAAATCTTTACCGGAGCAGGCTGTCACACCTTTCTCCCTTGGAGAGGCTGGTGGGTTGGAACTGCTGACCTTTCAGTTAGCAGCCAAGAGCTTCAACCACTATGCCACCAGGGCAACTCGTGCCTCTCTTCAGCTGGGCTATAAAATGTACAAACAGAACTCCTTATTAAAAAAAACCACAAAGTGTCCTATACGTGTTTTAAGGTTACAAAAATGTTACATGCAGTTAGAAAAACCAGCATGTTATAGATGCCTTTTCTCACTAATCTTAACTGTGATCAATCACTACTTAACCTAATCCTTTTTCCCCCAGGCTTGGGTATAATACTTCCTTCTCGCTTTCCCTGACTCCTTCCTGAAGGATCAAGGGCTTCTTGGGATTTAAAATCTCTCAAGTGGCTTTTCCTCTTTTTCGGCAACTTCTGTTCCACACAGCTGTAACACTCAGACAAACCAAATAAAACAAACCAAACCCATTGCCGTCTAGTCAATTCCGACTCATGGCAAGCCTATAGGACAGAGTAGAACTGCCCCCTTGGGTTTCCAAGGAGCACCTGTTAGATTCAAACTGCTGACCTTTTGGTTAGCAGCCGTAGCTCTTAGCCACTACACACCGAGGTTTCCCTCAGACACAGATGATGACAAAATGCTTGTTGCTGACCTTGGAGATTATCTTGATGGGTGTTTGTCGTTTTCTGTTAAAATTCCTAAATTTTCCCCTCACTTTCCCTCTTGAATCATTTCTTCCTGGTTTAGATGTGATGAGTCACCTCAGAGAAAGGGGGAGAGAAAGCTGTGGGAAAGGGAAGAAAGGAGAAAATGAGGCGAAGATTAAAGACAGCTGAGAGAGTAGGAGCCCCAGGATATGCAAATGGTTGACACGCTCAGCTGCTAACCAAAAGGTTGGAGGTTCGAGTTCATCCAGAGGCACGTCAGAAGAAAGACCTGGCAATCTACTTCCAAAAAATCAGCCATCGAAAATCCTATAGAGAACAGTTCTACCCTGACACACATGGAGTCACCAGGAGTAGGAGCCTACAGGATGGCAACAGTTTTGTTTTTTTTTGTTTTTCTTCTTTCTAAGAGAGAGTAAAGAGGAAAGGAGGGGGACTATGAGCCCCGAAGGTAGTAGCAATGGCCTTTATTCATCTTTGTATCTTCAGCACTTGACACAGGCTGACGGAAGGAAGAGAGGAGAGAGACAGAGAGAGAGGTTTAGAAGTCTGGGTGTGACCCGAGCAAAATCTTAGGGAAGCTCAAAGCTGGATGTTCTTGTTATAAAGGGTTTGGGAATGATGGCCCCTGGAGCCCTGGTGGCACAGTGGTTAAGAGATCGGCTGTTAACCAAAAGGTTGGCAGTTCAAATCCACCAGGTGTTCCTTGGAAACTCTATGGGGCAGTTCTACTCTATCCTGTAGGGTCGCTATGAGTTGGAATCAACTCAATGGAAATAGGTTTTTTATAGGTTTATATGGGGGAGGTTGAGACTTCCTGTTCTTCTCCTTCCCCTGAAATGATTGGAAGGCTCAGCTGAATTGCAGGCGGGCAGGAGGGCAGGTGGGCGGTAGACGGTGGCCTGGCCCCACTCCCCGGGCTGTTCGCTCTGCCCTCTCTCCTCTGCCTCTTTCCAACCGCTGAGTCAATGCTTTTGTAGCCCAAGGAAGAGGACTTTAAGGAGGAGGTCTTTTCCAAAAATGTAATGACAGACTTCACCCTTCAATGGTGCAAGTTAGTCCACAGCCTTATGGCTTCTCAAAATAACGCTCCTGTAAGACTAGCCATTCGTCACAATCCAGAGGGAGAGGAGGGACATCAGTCTGAGGTTTGAACCAGATGGAAAGTGCTTCCAAGGATTCCACCTAACAAACGATTCCCTGATGCATCAGGGGAATTCCCTGATGGAGCAGGCTTCTGGGTCCTGTGCTTTCTGGGGTCCTTAAATTCTACCACTGACCACTCGTTCAGATTCAGGCATTAAGGTCACACCTCACCTACCTCCCAGAGATGGGGAGGGGGCCAGCAAAGAGCTGCCGCTTGACCAGCCAGGTGGCCTTGGGTGAGTCACCTAGCTTCTCTGTATTGCTGCTTCCTTAGCTCCAACATGGGGATACTGTTGTTGGGAGGATGAAATAAGCTAGTATCAGAGAAAGCGGCTAGCACAATCCCTGGGACATCCTCTCATGCACTGGCTTATTTGCTTGTTCATATTGAATGCTTCCAAAGTAGACGAGGGCGTGACAGAAAGTTTCTTCACTGCGCCTTGATTGTGCATCTTGGCCCAGTCCTCTGTGTTGCATTATTTCAGAGCCTGCTGATCACCTGGTGACGTAATCCAGGGGCTCCTCAGCTGGCTGCAAAACAGAACCGCTTGTGAAACTCAAAAATATACAAAGTCAGATTCCCTCGAGGTGGGACCTGGGAATTTATATTTTAATATACACCCAGGAAGGCTCTGGAGCCACTGACTTACTCCTTTTTAAGAGGTCTAGGATCCTCATGGATCTCTCCCCGTAAACCAGTTGCTGTCAAGTCAATTATGACTCATGGCAACCCCATGAGTGTCAGAGTGGAACTGTGCTCCATAGAGTTTTTAGTGTTGATTTTTCAGAAGTAGATTACCAAAAAAAAAAAAAAAAATTTTTTTTTTTTTAGATTACCAGGCCTTTCTTCCAAGGCATGTCTGGGTGGGCTCGAACCTCCAACCTCTTGGTTAGCAGCTGAGTGTGTTAACCACTTGCACCACTCAGGGACTCCCGTGGATTCATAGGTGAACTCCTTCCTAGCCTTACTTTGAGAGTAACCCTCAATGCCTGAACCTGAAGGGGTGACCAAAGGTAGGAATTTAGGGACCCCAGAAAGCAGGTGGGAGTACCCCAATCAAGGGGACAACATGATGCTTGTCAACCCATGTAGGCAACCAACCATCTGTCTATACTTAGGGCCACTTTCAATAGTGTTCTCCAGACAACTGGGGGGAGAAGGAAGGGGCTTTGGGGATGTCAGGGAGGCACAATGCGGAGGAAGAACAGAGATGTGTGGAGCCCAGGATCAGGATGACTCAGCCACAAGCTCCTGAAGGCATGGATTTGTCTGTCACCTCTGGGTCCATCCCCAGGCCACCTACCACCTTGAAAGTCACATCAGAAATAACACACATGAGCGCTGGCACCATGCGGGACTCAGAGAGCTGTTGTTACCTCCTACGGCCCCCAGCCCTTCTTCACCTGGGTGACACCTATTCATCTTTCAAGGCCTTCTCCAGGAGTCACCTTCTCCAGGAAGGCTTTCCAGATGGATGAACAGTGACCTTCCTCTGGGCCCCACCACACCTGGCACCCCTCTCTGATAGCATGGTTCTCCACACTGAAATCATTGGGTATAGGTCTCTCTGCCACCACCAGATGAGGGGTGGGCTTCATTCGTCTTTCAGTCCACAGCACCAGCCCACGATGAGTGCTAAGTAGCTATTTTTTTTAACTGAACTTGCCCAAGCCCATTATTTTACAGATGAGGAAACTGAGGCCCAGAGAAGCCAGGTCACTTAGCCCACCTGAGGGTGGATTAAATCTGACCATAAACATGTCAACAAGGCTGTGACTGAGGAGGGGTGTCTGTGTTCTAGTCTCCAAGCCTTCTCCTTTTTTCCTACATTACGCAAAGCCGTGTGGCTCGTGGAAAGGGCACTGGCATTTCTGTGCGGCCTCAGCCTATCCCCAGCTGTGTGATTTGGGGCCAGTCTTAACATTCTCTGGGCCTTGGTTTCTTCCCCAGTCAAACAGGAGTCGTATTGCTTGCCCGGTGACTCCCCTGGTTGTGAGTACAGTGAAATGAGCTGTTGGGTTTGTATGCTGAAGACATATAAAGACATATTACCATCCGAATGGTATTGTTGTGCTGTTGTTGGGTGCTGTCGAGTCTATTTTCAACTCACAGTGACAGAGTACCTTTGCCCCACAGGGTTTTCTAGGCTGAAATCTTGACGGGAGCAGATCACTAGGCCTTTCTCCCGTGGAGCCACCGGGTGGGTCCGAATCGCCAACCTTTCAGTTAGCAGTCGAGTGCTTAATCGTTGTGACACCAGGGCTCCTTATGAACCAAAGGAAACACACCACCCAGGAGGAAGAGCAGGGAGTTCCTGAGCCGCTTTCCTTACTCCCAAGCCATGGCTAAGGAGCTGTCAGACGCACACACACCAAAAAATTAAAGCTATACATTCCACAGAGAAACATCTGCCCAAACTACAGCTGTGTTTATGTTTCATTTTCAGAGAAGAGAGTCGTTATAAAACTGGGAAAAAATGCTGAGCATGACTTGAAAAATAAGCAAAGGAGTTCAGGCATTTTGAAAAGAGAAGGACAATTTTTACTGTCTGCTTGGCTTCTCTTGAGGGAGAACAGACTCCTGCCACCTTGCTGGGGAGAGCTGGGCCAAGGGCACCCCAAGGTTGGTGGTCCATCTGCAAATGGGGCCCAAAAGAGCTCAGCCCTGCTCTGGTCCCAGTTACACCCCAAGAAACAGAGTGATGACTCAGCTTGTCTTTGCAAAATGAGTGGCCTCCCCCATTTTTCCATTCATTTATTCACTCAACAATCAATTATTGAGCCTCGAATGGGTTCAAGTCACTGAGGGGGAGATTTAAAGATGAGTCAGTGTCTCTCTGTTATCTGTTGTTGTTGTTAGGTGTCATCCAGTTGGCTACAACTCATAAGCAACCTTATGTATAACAAATAGAAACGTTGCCCCATCCTGCGCCACCCTCACAGTCATTCCTTGTTTGAGGCCATTGTGGCCGCCACTGTGTCAACCCATCTCTTTAAGGGTCTTCCTCTTTTCACTGACCCTCTACTTTCCCAAGCTTGATGTCCTTCTCCAGGGTGTGGTCCCTCCTGATAACATGTTCGAAGTACGTGAGACCAAGTCTCGCCATCTTGCTTCTAAGGAGCATTCTGGCTGTACTTCTTCCGAGACAGATGTGTTCATTCTTCTGGCCGTCCATGGTGTATTCAGTACTCTTCACCAACACCGTAATGTATCAGTTCTTCTTCAGTCTTCCTTATTCATTGTCCAGCTTTCACACGCATATGAGGCAATGGAAAATACCATGGCTTTTTTTTTTTGGGTTAGGCGCACCTTAGTCCTCAGTGCGACACCTTTGGTTTTTAATGCTTTTAAGAGGTCTTTTGCAGCAGATTTACCCAATCCAATACATCTTGACTGCTGCTTCCATGGGCATTGATCGTGGATCCAAGTAAAATGAAACGCTCAACATCTACAATATTTTCTGTTTATCATGATATTGCTTTATTCTGGAGGAGAGAATAGCCATAGGCAAGGGAAAAACAAACAAAGCACCATGAGAACTGGGAAAGGCCTTCCAGCTGAGAGAAGCCCTGGTGACACAGTTGGTAAGAGCTCAGGCTGCTAACCAAAAGGTCGGCAGTTTGAATCCACCAGCTGCTCCTTGGAAATCCTGTGGGGCAGTAGAACTACTCTGTCCTCTAGGGTCACTATGAATCAGGATCAACTATACGGCAACAGGTTCCAGCTGAGATATCAAAGAGAGCTTCCCGGAGGAAGAGGCGCTTAGATGGAATAGGGACAGTCAGCGAGTTTGGGATGAGAGGATTGCACGCATGAGCAGAGACAGGGAGGAAATAGTGCCAGGCATGTTGAAAACAGGGCAAGCACCTGGTGTGACTGGCATGCAGGGGTATGAGAAGGGGAGGAGCTTTGAGACACTGACACCCTTTAACTCAATGGCACCAACCTGGGCACTGTTAGCCTCTCTTCAGTGGTTCAGGCTCTCATTTTCCCTTCAAATGGGTTAAGAACTTCCTTTGCAGTCACCTTTCCTCATTCTTCCCTCTTCTGTTCTAAGTACTTCTGGAACTTAGGAAAAACGTGGTTTGAATATAACCTGAGGTAGAACCAAAAGTTGCCAGGAAAAAACCAGAAAGCCAAGCTTGTGAAATCAACAGTTATAATGATGCTTGTCAACAGACTGTGGGCCTGAGACAAGAAAGACTGGCTCCCCTTCCAGCCTTCAGAGTAACATGTGTGGGCTTTGTGCATGGAAGACTTTTCATTGATTAGTGACCGTATAGGACAGAGTAGAACTGCCCCAAGGGGTTTCCAAGGAGCGGCTGATGGATTTGAACTGCCAGCCTTTTGGTAGCAGCCAAATGCTTAACCACTGTGCCACCAGGGCTCCTTTAATTGATGAATATTGATAAAAAGGCTTGCGTAATAGGAAAAATTTTGAAAAGGACCTAAACATCTATCAATAGGAAAATGGCTGACATAATTGAAATATCCACCAGGTGGGGGAAAAGGAAAGCATGACACTGTGTAACCACTGTAAAAAAACAAGTTGTTAATTGCGTCAGGTTGACCCACAACTCATGGCAGCCCCATGGACATCGAGACAAAATGCTTCCTGGTCCTACACCATTCCCATGACAGGTTGCAGATGGGACTGTTGTGATCCACAAGATTTTTACTGACTGCTTTTTTTTTCAGAAGTAAATCACCAGGCCTTTCTTCCTAGTCCGTCTTAGTCTGGAAATTCCACTGAATCCTGTACAGCCTCCTAGCAGCACTCAAGCCTTCACTGATAGATGGGTTATGGCTGTGCATGAGATGCGTTGGCCAGGAAGAGTGAGGTAGAGCTATACCACCTACCTCTACATTATCTACCTATATTATCTATCCCAGGGGCACCTCTAACATCTGAGGGGCCTGGGGCAAGAAAGCAAATGGAGTCTCTGGCCCACCACCCACCATCTTTCCTTTCCATTGGCAGCTGCCACTCAATAACTGAGGGACCTTGCACGTGTGGACACTTCTGCCTGCACATCCAAGCTCTGTCCACACCACTTGGGTACCCCTCGGGCCTAGCGGTGTGCGCACCATTGGTGATGTGATACAGCTCAGGCCCTGGAAGCAGGCTCTGGTTGTTGGGGCAGAGGATTCTAGTGTCCTGGGTCTCCAGACTAGGGGGACATGGGCTCTAGGTGGGCCTGTCCCCTTGGCCTCTAGGATCCCTCACCTCATCTAGAAGGGCACAATCAAAGAAGGGTCAGAGTGAGGCCCAGGGCAGAGGCCCCAGTCACCGAGTTTAAGGGCGCACCATATATACTTCCAGGAGTCCCCGGTTTGCACAAGTAGTTAAGCACTGGACTATTAGGCAAAAGGTTGGCCATTCAAACCCACCCAGAGGTGCATCAGAAGACAGGGCTGGCAATCTGCTTCCGAAAGGTCACCGCCTTGAAAATCCTATGGAGCAGTCCTTCTCTGCACACATGGGGTCGTCATGAGTCAGGACTGAGTCTACAGCAACCAAGCACAACAATAACATATACCGACCCA
This sequence comes from Elephas maximus indicus, assembly GCF_024166365.1. Classification (NCBI taxonomy): domain Eukaryota; kingdom Metazoa; phylum Chordata; class Mammalia; order Proboscidea; family Elephantidae; genus Elephas; species Elephas maximus. Next base: position 58,492,890 of record NC_064831.1, on the reverse strand, counting down.
GAAAGATGTCCGTGTATAAAATAACTGTTTTGTTATTGCAGAACCTCATATGTAGGATAATTTTTTTTTAATTCTTCATATAAATGCCTAATGAATATCTTACCCCATGGGGCTAATGGTAGTTACCCGCAGAGAGCTGGGTTGGGAAGGGGAAGGAGAAGGCTTTTGCCTTTTACTTTGCACAGTTCTGCAGTATGAATTGGGAGAAAAACGCGGCAGTCTGCTTCCGTAAAGATTACAGCCTTGGAAACCCTGTGGAGCAGTTCTTCCCTGTCTGTAGGGTTGCTATGAGTCGGAATCAACTTGACAGCAATGGGCTTGGGTTTTTTTTTTTTTTGGCAGTATCAGTGCCAATCAACAAATAGGTATTACCTTTATTAAAAAAAATTTTTTACTAACACATTTCAAATAAGTTAGTGCATTTTAGAACCAGTTAAAGTAGGTATTTCTTACAAGTTTTATTCTGACAAAAAACAAAAATACCCAACCCAGGACTGTCCCCAGGAGGCTGAGGAGGTTGCTCTGGTCTCAATGTAGTGAGAGTTTCCGGGCAGAAGTACATTTTCTCTTGTCTAGGGGGCCTCATGCTTGGCAAAGTACAGGGTCAGCGGAAAAGAGGAAGGTCCTCAACAAGGTGGATTGACACAGTGGCTGCAGCAATGAGCTCAAGTATAACAACAATTGTAAGAATGGCGCACCGGGCAGTATTTCCTCCTGTTGTGCATAGGGTCGCTATGAGTCAGAACCGACTCGAAGGCACCTAACAACAACAGGGGGCCTCACACCTGTTTCTTCAGTACCACTCACCTGCATATTAGGAACTCCTAAAAATACAGATTCCTGGGCCCTATCCCAGACTGGCTGAATCTGAGCATTCTGAAGGTAGGGCCCAGGAACCTGCATTTGTAACTCCCCAGGTGATTCTGATGACCAGCCACATTTGGGGGCCACTGCCCCTGAAAACCCTGGGGGGAGAGGGGGTAAGCGGCCCAAATATTTTCTGTCACATTTGGTAGACGAGAACACCAAGGCCCAGGTACTAAATAGACTTGCCTCGGGCCACTGTGTAGAGTCTGTTGGTTCCTCTGTTAGAGTTTCTTCTATTCTGGCAGCTGGGCCACCAGGTATTGGAAGACAAAAGAAGGCCTGCAGCCAGTGGCCCCAAATTGCAGTATGTTGGGTACAGCAGTCATCCCGCTAAGCCAGATAATTTGCTAATTCATTCCAGAGCTATATTTCTAGGACCTCCTCTGCCAGGCAGTGTTCTGGGCGCTGGAATATCTACAGCTACAAACCTGATGGACAGTAGTTTCCTAGCTCCCTCGCAGCTCGTATCCTGCTGGAAGCTATGGACAAGGAAAAGGCACATGAGCAAGCCAGCCTCTGATATTGCAGAAGGCACTGAGGGAGATGGGGCAGTGTGGTAAGACAGGGACCGAAAGTGGTCAGAGATGGCCTCTTTGAGGACGTGGCATTGGAGCTGAGCCCTAAATGAACAAAAAAGGCCCGGCTTTGCACAGGATACACAGCAGCCCAGGTAGAAGTGGAGACAGACAGGTGAGCAGTGAGGTGCAGCCCAGGTAGAAGTAGACAGGTGAGCAGTGAGGTGCAGCCCAGGTAGAAGAGGAGACAGACAGGTGAGCAGCAGTGAGGCAAAGCACAGTCTCAGAAGGCATGGTGAAAAGCGTGGATTTTACTGCAATGGATGTGCGGCTTCCTGAGCCCAGCGAGGGGACCCATGCCTCTGTTTCCCTCGTATAAGCATTTCTCACGCTGTCTTACTGAGATCCTCAAACTTCAGCATGCATCCGCATCCCCTGGAAGGCTTGTTAAAACACAGATGCCGGACCTCACCTCTGCAAGTCTGCTTTCTGGTTCTGTCTTGTCCAGGGGTCTCATCTATGGGCTTCTTCAGTAGATCCTTTAAACAAGGCTCCCAGGCCTGTCTGCGCATCTCTGGGTCTGGGGCAGGGAGGGCCCAAGATGTTGCATTTCTAACAAGCTCTCAGGGTAGGCTGATGCCAACTGCTCTAGAACTTGCTTTGAGAACCACTGCTCCATTGTAATCACCTTCTGACCTGCCCGTCTCCTCTACTAGACTGGAAGCTTCATGTTCCCCCTTGTCCCCCAGTGCTTGGCTCAGAGTAGGAACTCAATGAATATTTTTTCATCAATGAACGAATGAGGCCATGAACCTAAGTCACATAAGTTAATACACACAATCGCTGAGAACGTAATAAGCATTATGTATAAATGTGAGTTTAAAACACACACAAAGACACCAATGTTCATTGCAACACAAGAGCCAAAAGGTGGCAACAACCAAGTGCCCCTCAACAGATGGATGGATAAACAAAATGTGGGATATGCATACAATGGAATACTGCTCAGGCATAGAAGAAATGAAGTCCTGATGTGTGCTACAACGTGGATGAACCTTGAAAGCATTGTGCTGAGTGAAATCAGTGACCCAGAAGGACGACTACTGTATGACCCCACTTACGTGAAATATCTAGAATAGGCAAGTGTATAGAGACCAGAGTTTATTAGTGGTTACCAGAGGTGGGAGGGAGAGGGAAATGGGGAGGTATTATTTAAGGGGTACTGAGTTTGGAGCCCTGGTGGCATAGAGGTTAAGAGCGCAGGCTGCTGACCAAAAGGTGGGCAGTTCGAATCTACCAGCAGCTCCTCGGAAACCCTATGAGGCAGTTCTACTCTGTCCTGTAGCATCACTGTGAGTTGGAATCGACTCAGTGGCAATGGGGCTTTTTTTCTTTTTTTAGCTTCTGTTTGGGTGATGAACAATTTTAGAAATGAATAGTGGTGATGGTTGCACAACATGGTGAATATGATTAATGTCACTGAATTGTGCACGTGAAGATAGTTCAGTGGCAAGTGTTTTATCTATATGTCACCACAATTCATTTTTTAAAGGCAATTCAGACACACATACACACACACAGAGAATTCCTATCTCTGATGAAAGTTTTGTGGTGGGAGGGATGTGCTGGCAAATAGAGGGGGTCCTCGTTTTCTTGGCCTCCAGGAGTCCAGGTCTCGCCAGGTGTCTGGGCCCAGGTGAGCCACAAGCCTCACAAGCCCAGGAAGGCCTGAACGTGCCCATGTCTCGCCTTGAGCAGGTTCTGGGGCAGTGACCCCCCTCCACCACCACCCCCAGCCAATGCAACCCCCCCTCCGCCCCCGCCAGCCTGCTTGCTCAGCACTTCCAGCCCCATCTTGAACACATTAGCCGGCATCCTCACTGCTGGCCGGAGGAGATTACATTTTCCACAGAGAGAGAGAGGGAGAGAAAGCCTCGCTAAAGGAAAAGTCTCTCCTTTGTTCCCCTGAGTTCTCTGCTCCTCCAGTGAAACCCCCTCCCCGATGTCCCCTATGTGATTTCAGAAAAAAAGGAAGCCAAGAGAGAAATGGAACAAAGGGCCTGTGTGGGTTTGAGAGGAGCAAGGTGGGGGCTACTGGGGAGAGGAGCAGGTGAGGAAGGGACTGGAGGAGAGAGAAGACGGGCAGAGGCTCCTGTGGGACAGGCCAGCTGGCTTTGGGGCAGGCAGGATCTCCCCACACGGCACTGTCCAGCCCCAGAGCTGGGCTCTCTGGGCCCCCCAGTTCTTCACAGTGGTGAAAAGACTTGGAGTCCTGGCCCTGAAACTGGTCCATATCTCCCTGCAGACTTGTTTCCATGCCCTTTCCTCCCCTGCGGAACCAAGATACAAACAGCTCTCCCAGCCTCCGAGCCGTCCTGGGGATCCAAATCAAATCCAATCACGATGTGAAGGTGACCCGTTATAATGAAAAGAAGATTGTTACTAGGTTCCATCTAGTCCATTTTTGACTCAAAGAGACTCCGTGTGACAGAGTAGAACTGCCCTGTAGGATTTCCTTGGCTGTAATCTTTACAGAAGCAGATCGCGAGGTCTTTCTCCCACAGAGCAGCTGAGTGGGTTCAAACCGCCAACCTTTCGGTTAGCAGTCAAGTGCTTAACCATTGTACCATCAGGACTCCTTTAATGAAAAGGATAACCAGTGATCATTGATTTGCTGGGATGGGCGTTCCAGGCCTTGCATAGGGGGGCAATGAGGCTGGCCCGGAGGGCCTGGACCCACATGTCCCCTTCCTAGGTCAGGCTGTGGGGGCCTGTGGGCTCAGGGCATCCTCAGTAGACAGGCCCATCACCTGTAGGTGATCTTCCTCCTTCCCCATGGATGCCAGTTGTGCCCACAACCTCAGGGCTCGCCCCATCCTGGTGGGGAGCTAAGCTGCTCACGCCTGCCTCACCAGACACACCACCTGCCTCAGGCTTTCTGCCTCCAGGGCTTGGGGGGAGGACTTGGGGGCAGCACTGCCCTGGGAGCCAGCACACCTGGCACTGCCCGCTCTGAGCTCTGGGACACAGCACTTCCCTGCTCTGGGCCTCCTAGGTATGACGTCACAGCCTAGCCTGAGGATCGTCCATGCTCCCACCCAGCTCTGAGGGTCTGTGGGGCCAGTCACTAGGTAACCAGAAACATCTGGAGGGCAGGGGTCCTCTGAGCAGCTGTTGTAAGAGGGTTGTACGTAGAACAAATGCTCTCTGTTCCCACAAGGCTGAGCCTGGGACAGTTTTATACATTCAGTTAAACAAGAGAGAAATAACGTACATGGCATAGGCGGTTCCACCCACCGCTCAGTGAGTAGACTCCCCAGACGGAGTGTTGGGGAGAGAATCTGCTCTTCCCTTGGCCTTGGGTTCCCATGTACCTCTCATAGCATGGTAATTTATGGGATTTTTTGTGTGTGTGGTAAAGTATAGATAACATATCATTTGCCATTTTAAATGTTCAATTTAGTGACATTACTGTAATTACATTCATCATGTTGTACAACCATCACCTCTATTTCCAAAATTCTTCATCAGCCCAAATAGAAACTCAGTACCCCTTCAGCAGTAACTCCCCATTCGCCCTTCTGCCAGCCCCTGATGACCGCTAATCTACTTTGGTCCCTTTACGTATATTGCCTATTCTAGATATTTCGTATGAGTAAATGGGATCATACGATATTTGTCCTTTTGTGTCTGGCTTCTTTCATTTAACATGATGTTTTCAAGGTTCATCCATGTCATAGCATGCGTTTGAGCTTCGTTGCTTTCTATGGCTGAATACTGTTTCTTTGTACGTGTATACCACATTTTGTTTATCCACTCATCTGTTGATGGACACTTGGGTCATTTCCAGGTTTGGGCTATTGTGATAATGCTACAATGAACATGGGTGTACAAGTATTTGTTTACTTTATGGGGTTTTGTAGGGTAATTTTAAGTATGTACTTTTTTTTGCCTTTCACAGTCTAAAAGTTAGGATGTTTTCAGTTATAAATACCTGAAAACCCAACTCAAACAGGCTTATATAGTAAATGATAGTTATCACTTATATATCTGAAAAGTTTAGAGACAGGGCAGGCTTCACGTATAGTTTGATCCAGAGATTCACGTATCATCAGGACTTCAGCTCCAGTTCTTGGTGATTCTCTCTCAGCGCCCCCAATCTCCACACATCAGCTTATACCCCTCATTGTCACAAGGTGGCTACCAGTGGTTGAACCCTTGTATCCACGCACTATGGCATCCAGAGAAAATGAGACCACCTTGGTCCGTCCCACCCAAGCAGAAGTCCTGAGGTTCACTCCGTTTGGACTTAAGTCTTTGGACCAGCTTAGGTCATTTACCCGCCCTGACTCAATCACTGCAGCTAGAGGGTAAAGCTCACCTCGCCTGAGGTATGGACTCCATCCCTGGAACTTGGAAGGGAGCCCAATTCCCAGGGTTCCCAAACAGAACTGGGGACTGTTGGAAAGGTGGAAATGGAAACCAGGGAAGCTTAGAACACAAGCTGGGTCACTCCACTGAACCTCCATGCCTGGAAAACATGGATTTCTCAGCCACCGTTTTTTCAGGTGCTGAATTTGAGTGCTTCTCTTAGGCCTGAAGCAAAGCCAAAAGCTCCCCAGGCAGCTGCTGCCTCAGGCTGGCAGCCAGAAGGCAGACCAGTCAATGGATATCTCTTTACTCTGTGCCTTCAAGACCTCCCTACACTGAGGCAGCAGGCAGACAAGGACATCTCAGCTCTCAAGGAGCTTATGACACTAAAAAGTTGGCCACACCAAACAAACAGCATGGATCAAATGCTGGCTTATGTGGGAAAGCTGGGAGTAATCGTGGAGGGCTTCCTGGAGTAGGTGGAATTTATGCTGGATCTTAAAGTGAGTCTCCAGGGAGGATATGCACGGCAGTATACTGGGGCTCAGTGACTCACATTCTAGATTGGTGTATATTTTATCTGAAAAAAAAATTGTCGTTGTTAGGTGCCCCTGAGTCGGTTCCAACTCATAGCGACCCTATGCACAACAGAACGAAACACTGCCCGGTCCTGCGCCATCCTTACAATCGTTGTTATGCTTGAGCTCATTGTTGCAGCCACTGTGTCAATCCACCTTGTTGAGGGTCTTCCTCTTTTCCGCTGACTCTGTGCTCTGCCAAGCATGATGTCCTTCTCCAGGGACTCATCCCTCCTGACAGCATGTCCAAAGTATGTAAGACGCAGTCTCGCCATCCTTGCCTCTAAGGAGCATTCTGGCTGCACTTCTTCCAAGACAGATTTGTTCGTTCTTTTGGCAGTCCATGGTGTATATTCAATATTCTTCGCCAACACCACAATTCAAAGGCGTCAACTCTTCTTTGTTCTTATTCATTGTCCAGCTTTCACATGCATGTGATGCGATTGAAAATACCATGGCTTGGGTCAGGCGCATCTTAGTCTTCAGGGTGACATCTTTGCTCTTCAACGCCTTGAAGAGGTCCTTTGCAGCAGATTTGCCCAATGCAATGCGTCTTTTGATTTCTTGACTGCTGCTTCCATGGGTGTTGATTGTGGATCCAAGTAAAATGACGTTGCTCATTGGTCCACCTGTGAGGATTTTTGTTTTCTTTATGTTGAGGCGTAATCCATACTGAGGGCTGTGGTCTTTGATCCTCATTAGTAAGTGCTTCAAGTCCTCTTCACTTTCAGCAAGCAAGGCTGTGTCATCTGCATAACGCAGGTAGTTAATGAGTCTTCCTCCAATCCTGATGCCCCGTTCTTCGTATAGTCCAGCTTCTCAGATTGTTTGTTCAGCATACAGATTAAATAGGTATGGTGAAAGAATACAGCCCTCACGCACACCTTTCCTGACTTTAAACCAATTAATATCCCCTTGTTCCATCTGAACAACTGCCTCTTGATCCACGTAAAGGCTCCTCATGAGCACAATTAAGTATTCTGGAATTCCCATTCTTCGCAGTGTTGTCCATAGTTTGTTATGATCCACACAGTTGAGTGCCTTTGGATAGTCAATAAAACACAGGTAAACATCCTTCTGGTATTCTCTGCTTTCAGCCAGGATCCATCTGACATCTGCAACGATATCCCTGGTTCCACGTCCTCTTCTGAAATCGGCCTGAATTTCTGGCAGTTCCCTGTCGATATACTGCTGCAGCCGCTTTTGAATGATCTTCAGCAAAATTTTGCTTGTGTGTGATATCAATGCTATTGTTCTATAATTTCCACATTTGGTTGGATCACCTTTCTTGGGAATAGGCATAAATATGGATCTCTTCCAGTCAGGTGGCCAGGAAGCTCTCTTCCATATTTCTTGGCATAGACGAGTGAGCACCTCCAGCGCTGTGTCTGTTTGTTGAAACATCTCAATTGATATTCCATCAATTCCTGGAGCCTTGTTTATCGCTAATGCCTTCAGAGCAGCTTGAACTTCTTCCTTCAGTACCGTCGGGTCCTGATCATATGCCACCTCCTGAAATGTTTGAATATTGACTAATTCTTTTTGGTATAATGACTCTGTGTATTCCTTCCATCTTCTTTTGATGCTTCCTGCCTCATTTAATATTTTCCCCTGTGGAATCCTTCACTATTGCAGCTCGAGGCTTGAAAAAACAATTAGGGCTACTAACAAAAAAAAAAAGGTTGACATTTGAGTCGATTCCAACTCATAGTGACCCTACAGGACAGAGTAAACTGCCCCATAGAGTTCCCAAGGAGCTCCTGGAGGATTCGAACTGCCGACAGTTTGAATCTGCCAGACACTCCTTGGAAACTCTGTGGGGCAGTTCTACTCTGCCCTGTAGGGTCGCTATGAGTCGGAATCGACTCGACGGCACTGGGTTTGGTTTGGTTTTTTTATGATTTACACAGAAATGTACATATCCTGGGGGTCCGTGTCGTCTTCTTTTTCTGAATGTTGTTATTGCCAGTGGCTATCGAGTCATCACCTTATTTTTACCAGAACGAAACTTTGCCAGGTCCTTCACCATCTTCGTAATCACTGGTATCTCTGAGCTCGTGATTGCAGCAACTGTGTCTGTCCCTTTGAGGGTTTCCCTCAAAAAGCAAACATTGATTCCTACTCGTGGCGACCCCGTGTGTGCAGGGCAGGATTGTGCTTCACGGCGTCTTCAAGGCCACGACCTTTCAGAAGCAGACCACCAGGCCTTTCTTCTGAGGCACCTCTGGGTGGGTTCAAAATCCCAGTCTTTCAGTTAGTAGTCGAGTGCTTCTCTGTTTGTACCACCTAGGGACTCCTTCACTCGTATAGAGGTATGTAATTTAAAAAGCTTGGTGACCAAAACTGCCCTGAAGGAAGGATCTGGAAATAAGCAGAAGTCAGGATGAGTTCCCACAGCGTCTTGTTTATAGGTAGGGAGTCAGGTGGGAGGGGCCCCTTCCCGGTGTCCTTCTGGGAGCCAAGGAGCCCAGCACCTGAGGAGCCTTGTCTCACCTTCCTCAGAGAGGCCGTCTCCACAGCGAGCAGCCTCCCTTGTGGAGACTTCCTAGACGGTGGCCACCAGGAAGGGGTCTCACAGGGCTATGACTGAAAGGCCTGCCTTGGATTCTCCCCTCAGCAGCAGACCTGCCCATGAGCCTCCTCAGGAAGAATGTGGGCGCCCACAGCTGGTGACTCACAGCAGCCAGCCCATGGAAAGGGCCTGATGTTCGCCACGACCTTTGGGGTTTGCTGCGCCGTCTGGTGCCCACGCCAGAAGGTATAGGGTATCCAGCCCCCAGGAGACAAAACAGCCCTGAGGCTGCAGATGGCTATATAAGGCTCAGGCCATGGGATGGGGGACTGGGGGGAGATGGGCTGCCAGACCCCAGGAGCAATTTGGCTAATCTCTGTGGTGACGCAAACATTTTCCCTGTGCTTCGGCACTTATCCCTTCACAGTGAGGTTGAATCATGTCCTCAAAACCTCAAGGCCGGCAGGAGCACGTAATCCCGAGACTCAAGAATAGAGAGGAGGGCTGACCCAGGCCCTCTCCTCAGGCAAAAGGATATTTAGGGCAACACGGAGACAGTAGCCAAGGAGAACTGTGGGATTTGGAGTCGACTCCCCTCTTGGGGCCTCGGTTTCTGCATCTGTAATATGGGCACAGCCGTCCCTGCACTGCTGCCTCACGATGTACCAAGAACCCCAGAGAAATGAGGTCCTAGAGATAGGATGTAGGGAGTGGCCTTTGTTCTTTGAAAGAACAAAACCCTGTTGTGTAGCGAATGTGAGGTCACAGTGACTTGGTGAGTTTACTGCCAGGGTCTGCCATCTTGGTCACTGCCAGGACACCTAATTTCGAGGAAGCCACCAGCCTTTGTGCACAGCTCCCCTAGAGACAGCACTTTTTATTTCTTAGAGCTTTTGAACATCTGTGACTTCACACAATGACCCTGTGAGGTAGGCAGTGTGAGAATTGTTAACCCATTTCATAGCCAAGAAAACCAAGGCCCAGAAAATTAAATGACTTCTTAAGGCCATACAGCAAGCCATGTGGTTCTCAGAGTTCCACCCTGTAAAACGGGAAGAGTTGTGGGGTTTCTACCTTGCTAGGCTTCTGGGGTGTTTTCTAGAAGACCCCCGGAGACAGCTTTTCTAGAAAACAGCCACTATTGCTCTGATCTAGAATGTATTGTGATTCTCCCAGAGGCAGCCTTCGAGGTGTTCCTTGAAGGCAGTCTTTCCAGAAAGTACCCACCGCCCGGCAGTGGGGAGGGCACATCCTTCAGGGAGGCTTGGTCACATATCAGGCTGACCTTGAAAGCCCAGGCAGCTAGGAGAGCAGGCTTGGAGCCCAGGCCTCGCTGATCGACTTCTCTTTTCTTCTTAGCTGGAAAGAACAGAGGGGCCGTGGCCACACAATCACTCGAAGAACTAAGTAGCCAAAAATCACCGTCGTCTAGACAAACAGATTTTATGGGTCCAATTAATTCCTGTCAGTCAAAAATAGGTACCCTTAATAAGGGGATATATTTAGAATCTATCATTATCTGGCTCCTCAGGGGAGAAACCTCAGCTCTTATTTCATAGACTCTTAATTTCAAACAGAGCTCTATTCACCAGCACTTCAGACCTAGCTTTCCCTTCTCTGACAGCACTGAGAAGGGGCAGGGGGATTATTTGACCACAAGAAGCCACTTAAGTCTTGTGTAGCCTGAACCTCCAGTGCTGTCTCCTCTCAATCATCCTAAGTCGGAAAATAAATGGTTGCCATGTTTCCAAGGAGTTGGAAGCTGCTGGAAGATCAGGATTCAAAGGGCTCCAGGAAGGTCTCCTGGCTCCCAAATGTTTCCCCTGTCCCTGTGCCCCAAATTCCACCACATCTATTCTTTATCCCTCCGAATCTGGAAGACTTTCAGAGCCGTTGTAAATGCAGCTGTCCCAGGAAGGGTTATTATCCTTGAGTCACTATTAGCTTTCAGGCCTGAATAGAGGAGGTGGTTGCTGGCTAAGAGCTGGACAGGCACTCAAAACCTAGAAGGCTCTAGACATGCTGGAGACACAAAGCACTGACCGAGTGGGCAGGCGGACACTGAAGGGATAGAGATTAGCTTCAAGTCAGCACTGGGGTTCCTTTGCCCCCTCAGGCTCACTCTGGGCCACCCTGTTAATGCTGCCCTATGGATGGGCAGGAGATGAGGCATAGAGTACGGCATTGGGGGAGCTCCCAGTCCCAGGTGAGATTCTTCACGCTTTCAGAAGGAGGTGAGTCTGCAACCTATGTGTCTAAAAAAAAAAAAAAAAATGTGTCTAGGGTCATGGAATTTTCATCCAGGGAACTGCTGGGGCTTAGCCAGATCAGGAAATAATGGCTGTTCAGTTTTTCCTAAAAACACATGTGCACGCAAAGCAAGGTGTGTTAGTTTCCTAGGGCTTCCGTGACAAGCTACCACAGCCTGGATGGCTGACAACAACAGAAATTTATTCTCTCACGATTCTGAAGTCCAAAATCAAGATGTCAGTAGGGCCACATTCCTTCTGAAGACTAGGGAAGGATTCTTAGATCCACTTGCCTCCTCCAGCTTTAGGTGACTCCAGGGGTTCCTTGGCTTATGGCTGCATACTGCCAACCTTTGCCTCTGTCTTCACAGGGCCTTCTCCTCTTCTCTCTGTCTCCTCTTCTCTGTGTGCCTCTTATAAGGACATTTGTCATTGGATGTAGGGCCCACCTGCATAAGCCAGGAGGATTCCCTCATCTCAAGATTCGTAACTAAGTATATCTGCAAAGACTTTTTTTCCAAAAAAGGTCACTCTCACAGGTCGCAGGGATTAGCATGTGGATATATGTTTTGGGGGTCCACCAATCAACCCATTACACAAGGCATGGGTACTATATAGATGTCCTGGCTGGGTGGCTGCCCCTGGACACTCTTAAACCCCACTGGCTGCCTTGCCCACTGTGAGCAAAGACTTAGTAGCTCAGGAGGCAGCCATGATCATTGAGGAGTATGCTCTGCTCCTAGAGAATGGCAAGGACAGGGTCACCAACTGAGAGGCTGTCATGTAACTCAAGGTATGGTGAGGAATAGATGAGGTATGAGACTCTGCTGGGTGTGACAGATGGCCAAGACTATACACCTCCAAAACCATCCCTCCTCTGCCTGAATGACCACCATTACCACCCTCCACCATTTATTCTTTTGACAAACTCATGCTCATCCATCAAGACCCAGCTCAAGCATCACCTCCTCCATGCTGACTGCCTTGACTATCCCAAATTGAGGTCTTCCCTCTTGTCTCCCAGGGACTGCTGCCATCCCATTTGTTGAGGGGCCCATGTGGCCTTCACCTCTATATCTCCAGACCCTGGAAAAGGTGACCCTGAAAGCCCAGCATCCCTCCCCAGGGAGACAAAGGTCCAAGCCCAAAGGTGTGGCCACCCTTCCAGGATTCCCTCCGGCCTTCCCCACCCAAACTTCCCCTCAACACTGCTGTCAGGTTTTACCCTTTGATAGGGAGGAGTACCTCCCTTAGCATCTTCACTTGTCTTCTCTTTCTCCCCAGGCTGGTTGTGGGCGCCCCATTGGAAACAAATGGCCACCAGAAGACAGGAGATGTGTACAAGTGTCCGGTGATCCACGGGAACTGCACCAAGCTCAACCTGGGTAACTCAGGCAGGGCTGCTGGCCCCTTCACAACTAGGCAAGCCTTGTCTAGGGCAGTGCAGGCTCTAAAACACCTCCATGTCGATGGTCACGTTTGCTCCTCACAGCTGCCCCTTGAGATGACCCAGAGGGTATTGCTGCTCCCATTTTACAGATGAGAAAGCCAGGGCCAGAGAGAGGAAGCAGCTTTCCCACAGTCATAGCTTGTCAGGGGCCTGGTCAGGATTTGAACCCAGGGCCTCCAGAGCTCCAGGCCATCACTGTTCCTAGCTCATCCACTGCCCTTCAACTCAGGGCTTTCTCTCCCAGCAGGAGCAAACCATCCCGTCTTCTGCTGATTTTGAAAAAATAACAACAATAGCTAACGTTCTTATATCTTACATAATGTTCTCCGTGTGCCAAGCATTGTTTTACACGCTTTTAGATATTTTGACTCATACACTCCCCACAACAACCCTATGAGATTTAACCACTTAACAGATGAGGAAATGAAGGTATATGGGGAGAGGTGATCAGCTCAGGGTCAGCCAGCTAATAAGAAGCCAGGCTGATTCCAGTCCGGGCAGCCTGTCCACACTGTTAACCACTGCACGACACTGCCTTCTGAAATAAAGGGTTTTTTTCTCATTGGAGAGCTTTCAGGAATATTCTGGAACAGGAAGTAGGGGAGATGCTGTGAGCAGCCTCAAGGCCTTCCAAGCCCCTGTAAAATCAACTTGTGTGCGTGTGCCTGTGTGTGTATGTGTGCGTGTGTGTGTGCATGTGTCCCCTAAAGCATTCACAATGGCCCACTCAACCACTTCCACTATGTCATAAAGGTCAGACAGTAGCTGGGCCACCCTCTCCTCTCAGAAGTGAGCAAAAGTCCCACCAGCACTGAGAAGCTATGACTCCTGGCCTTGTCCTGGAGGACTGGTCTTTCCCAGGGCCAGGATCTCAGCCTCCTCATCTTAGAAAGGGAAGTGCAACCCTGGTGCAGCTGGGCGGGCGGGGCTTCCTCGGGAGATCGGGGAGGGACGGGGGCAGCAGGGACTCCGTGGGGGGAGATGGCAGAGCTTCAAGAGATAAGCAGATGGATGAAAAGGCCCGCATCAAAGAGAAAGTCCGAAGAGCTCAGATCCCCAGGGCAGCCAGCTGTACCATCACATGGTGCTGGACACTCCCGCTGTCCACATCTGCATCAGCACCATGGCTGGGAAGTTCAAACCAGCGCAGCAGGCCTCAAACTTCAGTGAGGAAAGAGTCTAAGGGAGGCGGGGAGCCCGGAGCGGTGGCTCATGGTTCCCGGTCATCACCCCTGTGACAACAGGCTTCCAAAAGGGCCACTCTGCATTCTTTTTCCAGCTGTACATCCATGAGGAAGGAATTCATGTCCTTTCTCTGAGCCTCGGTCTGCTTGTGTATAAAGTGAGAAGGTGGACTCAGTGACCCCTAGCATCCATTTCAGGTCTAATCTGTCCACCAACCTTTAATGAGCACCTATCGTGTACCAGGAGCTCTGGTGGCACAGTGGTTAAGAGCTACGGCTGCTAACCAAAAGGTCGGCAATTCAAATCCACCAGCCACTCATTGGAAACCCTATGGAGCCTTTCTGCTCTGTCCTATAGGGTCGCTATGAGTCGGAATCAACTCGACAGCAACAGGTTTGGGGCTATTATATACCAATGGATCACAAAGGTCTGATCTCATTGTGCACGGGCTCTCCATGAGTCAGGGGCCAACTCAATGGCATTTAACAACAGTTCATGTGCCAAGCACAGTGCTAGTTGCTGGGGATACAGCTGGGAAAAAGAACCCGAGCATTCTGCTGGGAAGAAACAATAAGTGAGCAGGCAGACTAGAAAGCAGGATGATTTCAGGTAGGGCTCAATGCTGCGCAATAAACCAGAGCACCATGACAAGAGAGAGCAAGTGTGGAGGAGGTGGAGAGAGGGTCTGCCTTAGCAAGGTGGTCAGCGAAGGCCGTGCTGAGCAGACCACATTTGAGCAAAGGCCTGATGGTGAAAAGGAATCAGGTAGGAGTGGAGTATTTCAGGCAGAGGGGAAGCAAGTACAAAGGCCCTGAGGTGGGAATGAGCTTGCTCTGTTGGAGGACAGAAAGAAGGGCACTGCGGCTGGAGCAAAGGGAGCAGCTGGAGAGGTAGGCACTGTGCTCAGTTCCCCAGCCACAGAGAGAAGCTCCTGGTCCGGGCAGGGGTATGGATACCTCAACCGATTACTTAGTTTTCTGTATTGCTGTGGCTTCCAACGTGAACCTCATTTCTTTCAGAAGGGAGGAGGAGCCCCAGTGGCACAATGATTAAGTTCTCAGCTACTAACAGAAAGGTTGGCGATTCTAACCCGCCAGCCACTCGTGGGAGAAAAGATCTGGCAATCTGCTCCCATAAAGATTAAAAAATCGAAAACCAAACCCTTTGCTGTCGAGTCAATTCTGACTCATAGTGACCCTCTAGGACAGAGCAGAACTGCCCCATAGGGTTTCCGAGGCTGTAATCTTTCCCGGAGCAGACTGCCACATCTTTCTCCCTCAGAGCAGCTGGTGGCATCCAACTGCCAACCTTTCAATTACCAGCTGAGCTCTTAACCACTGTGCCACTAGGGCTCCTGCGTAAAGATTACAGCCTGGAAAACCCTATGGGGCAGTTCTACTCTCTCCTATAGGGTCACTAAGAGTGGAAATCGACTCAACAGCACACAACAACAACTGCTGCTGTGGTTTCCAATGTGACGCCATTTCCCTTGGAAGAGGGAGGAGCCCCAGATGTCGGTTAGAGACATGAAGCTGGAAGACACTGGAAAGCGTTTCTGAGCTGGGGTATGTGCTCAGGAGGCAGTGGAGGGCAAAGTGAGCCAGGACAGACGGCTGGAGACCATCTGTCAGTTTATCCCCAGGGTGGAAAAGGCAGGCTGGGAAATCTGAGCCTTGGGTTTTCCTACAGCCTTTCCAGGCTCTGAGCCTCACCACACCGGGAACATTCTTTCCCCTGTTCTCTCGGGGGAAACTGAAGTGAGTGTCCATCATTCACACCTCAGTATGAAAGAGTCCACACTGGCGGTTTTCTTCCCAACACCTAGATGAAGTCATGGTTTTAATGAGGGGCAGGAGCTCAGAGGAGGTGTTGTGATTCTGGAAGGCGGGCCCTGTGTTAGGGGCTTGTACCCCAGGGCCCTCACACAGATCCACCGAGGAAGGCATTAGTCTCTCCTGTTCACAGAGGGCAGACTGAACTGAGGGAAGTTAGTGACTACCCCAAATCCACAAAGCCAGTGTGTCACGGAAGCAGAACTTGAACCTGAGTCTTTCTTCTCCAAACCCATGGTCTTTTCCACCTCACCCCTCTCTCTTTGCCAGCGCAGTTTCACTAAGAACTTCAGTCCCTGAGGAGAGGGGGGAAGGAGCAAGGGCAGGGTGGCATGAGGATGTGCTCCTTGAACAAATGGAGGGCAGATCCTCCAAGCCAAACTTCTCACTACCATCCACTGCGGCCACAGCCCTGCTATCAGATGGGAAAATCTCAAGATTTTATGTCAGGTGGCCTGGGTTCAAGCCCACACTCCGGTATTTACTAGCGATTGACCTGATAGAAGTTGCAACCCTCTTTGCACCTCGATCTTCTCATCTGTAAAATGGAAATAGTAACCTAGGCCTCCCAAGATTCGGGGGAGGGGAGTATGGGAGGCCACATGTGGACAGGACTTTGTAATGAGAAAGTACCACAGAAACACTAGGGCTGTTACTAATATTTTCTTTCTGGCTTATGTTTGGACAGACAAAATACAGTAAAATAATCCCAGTCGACCTTAGCACAGCCAAGAGGGGCTGGATTTCAAAAGGAGCTTTACTAAAAACTGACAGAAACTAAAGGGGAAAAAAATAACAAATACAGCTTCTGCCACCCCACAAAACAGTCACAAGTCTGAAATTCTGGCCTCAGCCTGAACCAGGGCTAATGCCTGGCCCTGGTGACCTGTGCCCCCTGGAAGCCAGGCCAACTCTTCATTGCTTCTCATCACAGACAAAAGGCAACTGCAAACTGTTTTTGGCTGAGGCCTCTTAAGCCCCTTAGAAATTACCATCTGCCCTTCCTGATTTCCCAAGCAGGGTTCACACAAGATCTCTTTTCACAGCAGGGCGGGAATGACACATTCTAGGCTTTGATGCCACAGTTAAACTCCCAGCAGCTAACAAAAAGGTTGGTGGTTCCAACCCACCAGCCGCTCCGAGGGGAAAAAGGCCTTACAGTCTCTTCCCATAAAGATTACAGCCTAGGAAACCTTATGGGGCAGTTCTACTCGGTCATATGGTGCCACTATGAGTTGGAATCGATCCGATGACACCTAACAACAACAAAAACCCATAGCTGTCAATTCAATTCCGACTCATAGCCACCCTACACGACAGAGTAGAACTGCCCCATAGAGCTTCTAAGGCTGTAAGTCTTTAAGGGAGAAGGCTGCAATATCTTTCTTGCGTGGAGCAGCCGATGGGTTCAAACTGTCAACCTTTCAGTTAGGAGCCAAGCACTTAACCACTGTGCCCTCAGGGTTCCTAATAACAACAGGCTTAATGCAATGCCCAACTCTCTTCTCCCCAGTGTTCCCCCTCCCTCCTCCCATGCACACCTTTACACACAGCACGCTAACACATGTACACATACATACGTACACACCAACGGACTTCCTTCCCTTCAATGGCCTAGCAGAATGACCCAGTAAAACCTTAACCAAAGTAATTTTTTTTTATACTTCTAATCTGTCACAGGGCCAACCCTCTCCCTACAACCAGTTGGCTGGTGACCCTGCTCTAAATATCTCTCTTGGCAGCCAACTACAGAATTTGACATTCTTGGGCAAGGCTCTTGTTAAATTGGCTGTTCACTACCTACAAGAGAGAATTCATTATCATATGTCCGTTTATCAGAAAAAAAAAAAGGAGCAGAAAATTGGGTCCTGAGAGGGTAGGACACAGGACTGGTAAGTTTTGATGGAAGCTTGGCTTGAAGAAAATGTGCAGAGGAAGCCAGTTTAAGTGGGTTGCCTTGGTGTATTTGGAGTTGGGGTACAAGGTGGTGTTGGGAGTCAATCAGATGGCTAGAGAAGGAAAAGACTCTAAACCAGGAGATAGAAGGTTCTGCCAAGCACTTACTATGTGACCTTGGGCAGGTTGCTTGTCCTCTCTGAGCCTCAGTTTCCTCATCTCATAGGGAGCTGTGAGGCCATGCCTGGGCAAAGCCTTAATACACTATGAAAGGCTTCACAGGTGTGCAGGTAAAGGAGGGAGGATTCTGCCTGGCAGCGATCCTGCCATGGGCACCTCCGGGGGCAAGTAGCAGCAGCAGGCTCTGCGTGGAGGATACACAGGCAAGGGTACAGACTGAGATTCTCCTCCCACTCCAGGAAGGGTCACCCTGTCCAACGTGTCCGAGCGGAAGGACAACATGCGCCTCGGCCTGAGCCTCGCCACCAACCCCAAGGACAACAGCTTCCTGGTAAGAACCATCTGCCCCACCTCTCTCTCTGATCCCCAGCCCTTCATGTCCCCACAGACCCGCTGCCTGGGCTCTCTTTACACACACTCCCATGCATCTCCCCCCCATACTCACACCACTCTCACACACTTGATCCCCAAGGCTGCCTGTCCTCACCCCTCCAGCAAGCAGCTTCTCCACTAGCTTCCTCTTGTGCCATTCTGTGCGGGACAGTCCAGGCAGGACCAAGGATTGAGCCCCTTTGTGGGAACATCCTCGGGGTGGGGGTGGGCCAGACCTGAGAAGTAACAAGGGTAGTTAAAGATATCAACAGCCTGATTGGTGGGTCAGTGGTAGATTCTCACCTTACCTAAGGGAGATCCAGGTTCAATTCCCAGTAATGCACGTCGTGCACAGCTACCACCCATCTGTCAGTGGAGGCTATGATGTTACTATGATGCTGAACGGGTTTCAGCAGGGCTTCCAGACTAAGACGGACTAGGATGAAAGGCCTGGAGATCTACTTCTGAAAATCAGCCAGTGAAAACGGTATGGATCACAACAAGTCAAATCCGAAACCGACCATGGGATGCTACATGATGGGGCAGCATTCTGTTCCATTGTGCATGGGGTCGTCGTGAGTTAGGGG
Organism: Elephas maximus indicus; assembly: GCF_024166365.1. Taxonomy (NCBI): domain Eukaryota; kingdom Metazoa; phylum Chordata; class Mammalia; order Proboscidea; family Elephantidae; genus Elephas; species Elephas maximus. Next base: position 58,474,296 of record NC_064831.1, on the reverse strand, counting down.
CCAACCTGAGGGCAGCTAACAACAACAGTCCAATGGGGGAGCTTTTCTTCCCTTAGGGAGCTCATTTTCTGAGGCAGAGGCTGAGTCTCTGCTCCAGGTTTGATAAAAGAAACAACACAGCACACTCCCGAGGGAGACTTTGAAGGAAAGCCATAAAGGAGTGGCTGCAGGAGGGAAGGGATGCAGACTGGCAGAGGGTTAGACCCATCTAGAGGTCGAACTGGGGTTACCCGGGGAGCATTCTGTTTTGTTTTTAGAGACAGGTCTTAGCAAGGAGGAAAGAGAGGGGTATTTGGGCTGGGATAATAGAGGCATTCATTCATTCAGCCAATAATTTTTTGAGCACCTACTATGTACTAATGATCCCTGGTGATGCAGTGGTTAAACGCTCACCTGCTAATTGAAAGGTTGTTGTTTAGAAACTACCAGCTGCTCTGTGGGAGAAGGATGTGGCAGTCTGCTTTGGTAAAGATCACAGCCTTGGAAACCCTATGGGACAGTTCTACTCTGTCCCATAGGGTCGCTATGAGCTGGAATCAACTCGACTGCAACGGGTTTGGCTTTTGGTTTGCTAGGTACTAAGCCCAATGCCAGGCAACAGAGACTCCGAGATGATTATCTCCTGCCCACCTGGAGCTTATTTTCTGTTTGGGGGAGAGACAGTAAGCAAATGATAATGTGATGTTGGGAACAGAAGGGACAGCGGGGATTGGAGGCCTTTGTACTCTGCCCAGGAGGGGATATCCGGGTGTTTCACATAGTAGGATAGTGCGGCTGCCGTGATTGGTTGGCACTGCCTGCTCCTTCTATCAAGTCTGAGGGAACTTCTATGAGTGTGAGCAATTGTCGGGATTCAAAACAGGACCCTTCTGGGACCAAAAGTTCTTAGAAACAGCTGAGAGAGGGGATTTCAGAAGAATCACTCCCAGAAATCTCTGCACAAAGCAGAACTCCCATTTTAGGATGGGAGAGCTTGTGTCATCACTCTTTGTTCTTGTCCATCGGTCCATTTTTTTCACTGTGGTGACATGAGCCATCAGGGGCATGGAGCATCAGACACCAGGGTAATGAGATGACTGGGTGCACTGGGACTTGAGGAGAACATAGTGGCCTTGCCAGGAGGCTCAGAAAGTCCTGAGGTGCCTCGATGACAGTCAGCCCACAGCCCTTGGCTATCCCAACCAAGAGAAAGAAGGATTCCTGGCCCTGTCCACATGCATTTCCTTCAGGGTCTCCCTTTCCCTCTGAGGCTTGTTGTCACCATCGTACTAACCTGATTTCACCTTCACAAGGTGAAATGAAGGGCTGAGAGGGGTAATGCGATATGCCCTCTGGGGTCTCTGTGGGTAGGTTAAGTCTCTGGTTTATAAACAACAACTTCTGTTCACTCACTCATTCACCCATTCATCCATTCTCTCATCTGTTCAATCCCCACCAGTCATTCATCCACCCATCCATCCACCTGTCCATCATTTATCCTCCCATCTCTCTGTACATTGATCTACCCATTCATCCTCCCATCTAGTCATCCATCCTTCTATCCATCCTTCCATCCATCTTGTATCCTCCCATCTCTCTGTGCATTGATCCACTCACTCATCCTCCCATCCAGTCATTCATCCTTCCATTCAACCACCCATCCATCATCTATCCTACTATCTCTCTATACATTGAGCTACTCACTCATCCTCCCATCCAGTCATCCATTTTTCTATCCTTCCTTCCAGTCATCATGTATTCTTCCATCTCTCTGTACATCGATCCACCCACTAATCCTCCCATCTAATCATCCATCTTTCTACCCATCCTTCCACCCTTCATATATCGTCCCATCTCTCTGTAAATTGATACAGCCACTCAACCTCCCAGTCAATCATTCATCCATCTTTCCATCCATCCATCCTCCCATTCTTTATTCTCCCTTTACTTCCAAAAAATAATTTACAGCACCTTTAAGAAAGAAGGGAAACACTGGTGGCATAGTGGTTAAGTGCTACAGCTGCTAACCAAAGGGACGACAGTTCGACTCCGCCAGGCGCTCCTTGGAAACTCTATGGGGCAGTTCTACTCTGTCCTATAGGGTCACTATGAGTCAGAATCAACTCGACGGCACTGGATTTGTTTTTTGCTTTTTTTTTTTTTTTGGTTTAACAAAGAATACAGGTAAAACAAAGTCATTAAGATCGGGGTGAAAAGAAGAAAGCTAACTAAAGAAGGGGTTTGGGAGAGGAATAATTTTTCCCAAACCAAAAGAAGTTACAACACAAAATTTAGTCCTGGGTTTCAGGCAGGACAAAAATGGAAGCATGGAACTGAGCATTTGTTTTAGATTCTGAGAGGACTGTATCACCCAATCGTTAAGTGAGGAATTGAGGTCAATGTTTTTGATAGCAAATTTACAAAAAGAGCAGTGACATTCTATTTTCTTTCCCTGGCAAGAGCCATGGGCATATTGTTGGGACATAGTCCTGGATGTTTGTCCAGTAAGGATCTTAGGTGGCCTCTTCAGACAGAGGAACTATTCTAGTGATCTTGAAAGGTCCAATCCATGGATGAAAAAGCTTCCCAAGATCCTGAGTAGTGGATGGGGTGGAGGAAAGGAGCAGATAGGGTGGAGAAGAGTCACAACCCCAAACGATGTGGTGGAGAATGAGGCCCTTGAAAAAAAAGAAGGTGGACTCCCAGATTACTTTTTCTCCATTCCACCTCAAAGGGAACTGATGCACATTCCAACAGGGGAGAGTTCAGTTAGACTCAAAGAAGAGCCTCTAAACCCTGGGGCTGCCAAAACTCAGACAGCGGACATCTGTCTTGCGCCATAGGCCTTCCTGAGGCTCCTGCTGACTGGGGCCTGTGCTGTGCTTCACAGGCCTGCAGTCCCCTCTGGTCCCACGAGTGTGGAAGCTCCTACTATACCACGGGAATGTGTTCGCGGGTCAACTCTAACTTCAGGTTCTCCAAGACCGTGGCCCCAGCCCTCCAAAGTAAGTGGCTTCAAATCTGCAGACTTGGGCTGAGCAACTGATAGTTGGGGAAGCTTGGGGGTTTCATCACCACTCTCCTGGGTCCACAAGACAGCTCGGTCACTTGGGCCCTAACCATGCCCCTTCCAGCTGCCCGGGTAACCTGGGACAAGTCACTTCACTTCTCCAGGCTTTTATGGGGTCATCATCCTGGCCCTCCCTCCCCTACAGAGTGATAAAAAAAATAGTGAGGGTCAAATGAGCAAAAGGTTATGAAGACTATCCTGGTAGCAAGGGAGGCTCCCCGCAAGTCCACTCTAAGCATGGAAGAGATTGTCAGGCCACCACGTACAACTGGCAGGCTGTGCACTGCAAAATTCTGGAGGCACCATTCACTTAGACTACAGTATGAATGACACCCACTGATGTTGTGCAGCGCAGTAGCCCTGTAGGTGGAGGGCCAAGGAGAATAGAAATCTCCCTAGTAACAGTCATCTCCAATCAGTGCTCCTGAGCAGCTGAAGGCTCTGTCCTGCTTGCCCAACACAAAACTTTCTGCTCCGAAAGAGTCCACAAGAAAACTTCTAGAGCTAATAGAAGAATTGAGCAAAGTTGCAGGGTACAAGAAACAAAAACTAGTTGGGTTTCTATACACCAGCAATGAGAAATCTGAAAGGGAAATTAGGAAAACAACTCCATTTACAATAGCATCTAAAACAATAAAATATCTAGGAATAAATCTAACCAGTGACATGAAGGACTTATACATGAAAACTATAAAACACTGCTGAAAGAGATTAAAAAAGAAGACTTAAATAAATGGAAAGATGTTCCATGTTTATGAATTGGGAGATTTAATATTGTTAAGATGTCATTACTACCCAAAGCTATCTATAGATTCAGTGCAATCTCAACCAAAATTTCAACAGCCTTCTTTACAGAAATAGAAAAACAAATCTTCAACTTTATACGGAGTGGCAGGAGGCCCCAAATAGCTAAAACAATGTTGAAAGAGAAGAAACAAAGTAGAAGGACTCACACTTCCCGATTTTACACCATACCGCACAAGTACTGTAATCAAAACAGCCTGGTATTGGTATAACAATACACTTGTAGACCAATGGAATAGAATTGAGAGTCCAGAAATAAACCCACACATCTATGGTCAACTAATTTTTGACAAGGGTGCTAAGTCCATTTGCTGGGGCAAGAAGAGTTTCTTCAATAAATGGTGCTGGGAAAATTAGAAAATAGGATCCATGCCTCACATTATCTTTAAAAAAAAAAAATGGATTAAGGACCTAAATGTGCAAACTAAAACCATAAAGTTCTTAGAAGAACAAGCAGGGACAACACTGTCAGGCCTAGCTTTCAACAATGGATTACCTAATATAATTACAAAAGAACAAACAGCAAAAGATAAAATAAATAAATGGGACCCCATAAAAATTAAAAACTTTTGTTCATCAAAAGACTTTACCAAAAAAGTGAAAAGACAAAATGCTGACTGAGAAAATATCTTTGGAAATCATATATATGACAAGAATCTAATAACCAAAATATATATAAAACTTTGATAACCACAAAAAGACAACCCAATCAAAAAGTGGGCAAAGGACTTGAATAGACATTTCACCAAAGAAGACATTCAAATGGCCACCAAACACATGAAAAGGTGCTCAGCATCATTAGCCATTAAAAATCAAAATCAAAACCACAATGAGATACCATTTCACTCGCACTAGGATGGCTAAGGAAACCCTGGTGGCATAGTGGTTAAGAGCTATGGCTGCTAACCAAAGGTTGGCAGCTCGAATCTACCAGGTGCTCCCTGGAAACCATATGGGGAAGTTCTACTCTGTCCTATGAGTCGGAATCAACTCGACGGCAACCAGTTTGGTTTTTGGTTTGGTTTAGGATGGCTCAGAATTGGTGAGGATGTGGGGAAATTGGAACCCTTATCCATTGCTAGTGGGAATGCAAAATGGTACAGCTATTATGGAAAACAGTATGGTGGTTCCTCAAAAACCTAAAAATGGAATTACCATATGACCCAGCAATTCCGCCTCTAGGTATATACTCAAAAGACTTGAGAGCAGAGATTCAAAAAGAGACTTGTACAATAATGTTTATTCCAGCACTATTCACAATAGCCAAAAGGTGGAAACAACCCAAATGCCCACCAACGGATGAATGGATAAACAAAACATGGTAGATGTGTACAATGAAATACTACTCAACCAGTAGGAGAAATGAAGTCTTGATACATGCTACGGTATGGATGGAACTTGAAGACATTATGCTGAACAAAATAAGCCAGTCACAAAAAGACAAATATTGTATGACCTCATTTATATAAAAAGACAAGAAAAGGCAAATGTACAGAGACCAAAGTTTATTAGTGGTTACCAGGAATTGTGGTGTTGGCAAAGAACATTGAATATACCACGGACTGCCAAAAGAACAAACAAATCTTTCTTGGAAGAAGTACAACCAGAATGCTCCTTAGAAGCAAGGATGGCAGGACTACGTCTTACATACTTTGGAAGTGTTGTTAGGAGAGATCAGTCTCTGGAGAAGGACATCATGCTTGGTCAAATACAGAGTCAACGAAAAAGAAGAAGACCCTCAATGAGATGGATTGGCACAGTGGCTGCAACAATGGGCTCAAGCATAACAACGATTGTGGGCATGGCGCAAGACCAGGGAGTGCTTCATTCTGTTGTACATATGAGTCAGAATGGACTCGATGGCACCCAACAACAACAGGGGCAGAAGGGAGGGGGAGAAGGAAGGTTAACAGTGTTGGAAAAATCACATCGATTAAAGGTAGGGTTACACAAGCAATTATTATAATTGCTGTCAATAAGTTGTACACTTATAAAAAGTTGACTTGGCAAAAGTTGTGTAATAGATATATTTATGACAAAAAAGAGTAGCTGCTGAAGCTGTTTATGTGCAACCAAACACCTCATGGGATTTGGTTCCTTGATTTGGAAGTGTAGGGTGGTAGTTTCATGGGACGTCAGAATTAATTGGCCTAATAACGTGTTTAGTGCTTCTGTTCTACCTCCTAGTTCGTTGCGTAGTGCCTAGGGTCTTAAAAGCTTACAAGCAGCCATCCAAAACACAACAACTGGTCTCTATTTACCCAGAGCAACAGAGGAAGGAGAGTTAGGAATAGGAGGAGGATATTGGATGTGTGGCTAATTACCCTCATGAACAACTGTCTCGTTTCTAATGAGACCAGAAGAACTGGATGTGCCCAGCTACCATTACTGATCATTTTGATCAGAGGCTTTAGGGAAGAATCCTGATTAGAGGGGAAAATGCAGAACAGAATTTCAAATTCTCACGGACTCTAGACTTTCTGGAGCCATGTAGGGTAGACAAACCCCTGAAATTATTACCCTGAGATAATCTTTAAACCTTAAACCAAAAATATCCCCTGAAGTTTTCTCCAAACCAAACAATAGTTTAGCTTACCTAGTAAAAAAAAAAGGTCTGCCTTGAGTGTTAAGCACTATCTATATGGGATCAAGGAAACCCTGGTGGTGTAGTGGTTAAGAGCTACAGCTACTAACCAAAAGGTCAGCAGTTCAAATCCACCAGGTGCTCCTTGGAAATCCTATGGGACAGTAATACTCTGTCCTTTACGGTCACTATGAGTCAGAATCTACTCAGTGGCAATGGGTTTGGTTTGGTTTTATATGGGATCAAATTGACAATTGACATAACTTGAAAGAGTAGATAGGAACCCTAGGGGGCAGTGAGTTTATATTAATAAGGGAGGAACAACTCAGAAAGGAGGGTGAGAACAGTTGTACGACTCGAAGAATGTAATCAATGTTGCTGAATTATACATGTAGAATTGGTGTATGTTTTGCTATGTTTATTCTTAACAACAACAAAATGAATAAAATTTAGAAGAAGAGAAAAAAACTGCTCACTCCCCTCCCACCAAGCATAGATACGAAACTGGGGAAGAAAACCTGGGGAAATAACGCTCAGACCTTGCCTTCCACCATCCCAGACTGCTTGGCTCCAGGCCTCACTGTTCCCTCTCAGTTAAACATCTTCACCCAAGCAGCTGCTGCCTATTTTATGGAGGGTCAGGGGATTAGCACCTTGGCCTCGCCAAACAACGGGGCCCAGTCAGAGATGGAAAGATAATGCTAGGAAGCGAAAGCGAGGAAGCATCAGCCCAGCACAGGCTGGTAAACAGTCCTCTTAGGAGCCCTGCTGGTGCAATGGTTAAGCAATTTGAATCCACTCAGCAGCTCTGAGGGAGAAAAGACCTGGCAATCTGCTCCTATAAAGATTACAGCCTAAGAAACCCAGCGGAGCAGTTCTACTCTGTCATATAGGGTCACTATGAGTCGGAATCGACTCAACAGCACCCATTGAAAACCGTGTATGGAACACAGTTCTATTTTGACACATATGGGTCCCTAGGAGCCGGAATCAACTTGACAGCAACTTGTTTGGAATAAGCCCGAGAGTGTACGCATGCGTGTGTGTTTTAAGCTCCCCACAGGAGTCTAGAGTTCAACCATCTTTAGGAACCACAGACCTCAAGCAAGTTTCTTCTCAAGAAAAATTTTAAATTCTGTGAAGAAAACCAGCAATAATAAGTGCATTATAATAATTAAACTGGCTTAAGAGATAAAAGCAGCCCAGTTCCTACCACTAGATTCTAAACGCCTCCAAAGCACGGTGTTTCCATCTTGTTCACCCCAGGGCTGCCAGAATCACATAGAACTCTAGCACACAGCAGGTGCTCCATCCACATATGTTGAGCTAAACCAAACTGGAAAAGGGCGAATCCCACAGGCTCTTTCAGTCCAGAAGCGTCAGGTCATCAGATCCTGTGCATAGCATGCAGGGGAACAAGAATGTCTACAACGTTTCCCAAAGCAGAAGTGACTTTGACCCTCTGAGTCATCCAAATGCTTCTAAAATGGTCTAGGAAATGCACAGCCTGCAACTGGCCCCTATGCTCAAGGCTGCAGCACAGTCCTCTTTAGTGAGCAATGACTTCAATATACTACACCTTTATGCAGTAGAGACGGCTGGAATAGTTAACACAAAAAAACACTCCCAATGTTGTTATTAAGTCAATTGTATAACAACATGAAAATTTGCTGGTAAAAATTAGCAGATGCCGGGTACAAAGTGTAAGCAACATATCAAAGTACCCCCAACCTTTTACAGCAGGAATAAATTATTTAGATTTTAAGAGGTTTTTTTAGATGTGTTACAGAACCAAAAGGACCCCTGTGGTACAGTGGTTAAATGCTTGGCTGTTAACTGAAAAGTTGGCTTTTCAAACCCAACCAGCCACTCCTTGGGAGAAAAGACCTGGTGATCTGCTCCTGTAAAGATTACAGCCTAGGAAACCCCATGGGGCAGTTCTACTCTGTCTTACAGTCACTATGAGTCAAAGTCAACTCAACAGGAACAGGTGTTTTGTTTTGTTTTGTTTCATTTTTATGGTACCAATGTTCCATTGGACTGGTATTGGCCATTTTGAATTAGACAACCATATGGTCTGCGATGCCAGGAATGACAAATTGAAGAGGAATGATGTCTCATTCATCATCAAAATGAGCATTTCAAGATACATCCTGAAGCACAACACTGTCAGTGATAGGATAATATCCATACACCTACAAGAAAGACCAGTGATACAACTTATTATTCAAATTTGTCCACCAACCACTAATGCCAAAGATGAAGAAATTGAAGATTTTGACCAAATTCTGCAGTCTGAAATTGATCAAACATGTAATCAAGATGCATTGATTGGAATTTGAAAGTTGGAAACAAAGAAGGATCAGTAGTTGGAAAATATGGCCTTGGTGATAGAAACAACGCAAGAGATAGCATGAGAGAATTTTGCAAGACCAACGACTTATTCATTGCAAATACTTTTTTTTTAACAACATAATGGTGACTATACATGTGGACCTCACTGGATGGAATACACAAGAATCAAATTGATGACATCTGTGGAACGAGACTGTGGATAAGTTCAGTATCATCAGTCAGAACAAGGCCAGAGGCTGACTGAGGAATAGACCACCAACTGCTCATATGCAAATTCAAGTTGAAGCTGAAGAAAACTAAAACAAATCTATGTGAGCCAAAGTATGACCCTGAGTATATCCCACCTGAATTTAGAGGCCATCTCAAGAATAGATTTGACACATTGAACACTAATGACTGAAGACCAGAAGAGTTGTTGGATGACATCATACATGAAGAAACCAAAAGGACATTTAAAAGACAGAAAAGAAAGAAAAGACCAAAAAGGATGTCAGAAGAGACTCTGAAACTTACTCTTGAATGTACAGCACCTAAAGTTAACGGAAGAAATGATGAAGTAAAAGAGCTGACCAGAAGATTTTGAAGAGCAGCTCAACAAGACAAAGTAACATAAAGAAATGTGCAAAGACCTGGAGTTAGAAAACCAAAGGGAAGAACATGCTCAGCATTTCTCAAGCTGATAAAACTGAAGAAAAAATTCAAGCCTCGAATTGCAATATTGAAGGATTCTATAGGCCAAAAATTGAATGACGCAGGAGGCAACAAAAGAAGATGGAAAGAATATACAGAGCCACTCTACCGAAAACAATTGATGTTCAGTCATATCAGGAGGTAATACATGATCAAGAACCAATGATACTGAAGAAAGAAGTCTAAGCTGCACTGAGGACATTGTCAAAAAACAAGGCTCTGGGAGATGATGAAATATCAAATGAAACGTTTCAACAAACAGATGCAACGCTGGAAACACTTACTCGTCCATGCCAAGAAATTTGGAAGACAGCTACCTGGCCAACCGACTTGAAGAGATTCATATTCCTGCCCATTCCAAAGAAAAGTAATTCAACGGAATGCAGAAATTACTGAACAGTATCATTAATATCACATAAAAGTAAAATTATGCTGAAGATAACTCAAAAACGGTTGCAGCAGTACATCAACAGGGAACTGCCAGAAATTCAAGCTGGATTCAGAAGAGGACATGAAACAAGAGCTATCACTACTGATGTCAGATAGATCTTGACTGAAAGCAAAGGATACTAACAAGATGTTTACCTGTGTTTTATGGACTATGATAAGACATTCGACTGTGTGGATCGTAACAAATTATGGATAACATCGGGAAGAATGAGAATTCCAGAACACTTAATTGTGCTCATGAGGAATCTGTACACAGACCAAGAGGCAGCCATTTGAACGGAACAAGGGGATACTGGGTGGTTTAAAATCAGGAAAGGTGTGTGTCAGGGTTGTATCCTATCACCATACTTACTCAATCTGTATGCTAAACAAATAATCTGAGAAGCTGTTTATATGAAGAAGAAAACAGCATCAGGATTTGAGGAAGGCTCAGTAAAAACCTGCAATGTGCAGATGACACAACCTTAATTGCTGAAAACAAAGAGGACTTGAAGACACTTAGTGATGAAGATCAAAGACCACAGCCTTCGGTATGGATTACACCTCAACATAAAGAAAAAAAATCCTCACAACTGGACCTATAAGCAATATCACGATAAACAGAAAAAGTCTGCTGCAAAAGACCTCTTTAAAGTGTTAAAAAGCAAAGATGTCACTTTGAGGACTAAGATGCACCTGACCCAAGCCATGGTATTTTCAATCACCTCATATACATGAGAAAGCTGGACAGTGAATAAGGAAGACTAAAGAAGAATTGACCCATTTGAATCATGGTGTTGAATGAGAAGCTTGAATATACCATGAACTGCCAAAGGAACAAGCAAAATCTGTCTTGGAAGAAGTACAACCAGAATGCTCCTTAGAACGAGGGTGGTAAGAGTTTGTCTCATATACTTTGGACATGTTATCAGGAGGGACCCGTCCCTGGAGAAGGAAAACATGCTTGGTAAAGTAGAGGATCATCGAAAAAGAGGAAGCCCCTCAATGAGATGGGTAGACACAGTGGCTGCAATAACAGGCTTAATTAATGATTGTGAGGTTGGTGCAGGACTGGGCAGTGTTTTGTTCTGTTGTACATAGGGTCACTATGAGTCAGAGCTGACTCGATGGCACCTAACAGCAACAACAATGCTTCATTTTTTTTCTTTGATGATTTTTGCTGTTCACTTTAACTCAGTATTAATGCTATAAGGATGTAATCTTTGTTAACATAGCAGAGGCAGACAAAGGCACTAGAGTGTGGTCTGATGATGTCATTAGCACGTTAACTAAGTGGTTTGTTTTAAAAATGGAGTCCCTGGGTGGTGCAACCAATTAACACCCTTGGTTGCCAACCGGAAGATTGGAGGTTCGAGTCAACCCAGAGGCATCTCAGAAGAAAGGCCTGGCAATCTATTTCAAAAAAATCAGCCATTAAAACCCCTTTGGAGCACAGTTCTACTCTGACACACAGGGGTCTCCATTAGTTGGGGTTGGCTTGATGGCAACTGGTTGGTTTGTTTAAAAAATAAGCAAAAATAGGATCAGCTAAGACTTGAGCACTTGCTTTGTGCTCAGGTTTTTAGAAGCATCGTTTTATTAAATCCTCATGGCAACCCTCAACTATCATTATGCGTGTTGTACAGAAGAGAAAACAGATGCTGAGAGATTAAGTAACTTGCATGAGGTCACTGAGCTAGTGAGCGGCAAATCTAGGAGTCAACAGTCCAATGCTGGAGTCCACATCCTAACCATACACCATACTGCCCTCCTGAAAAGGGGTACCCATTCATTTGGGCTGAGAGTGGTAAATGCAAGCCTGGCTGTTAGAGAAAAACAAATGAGAATGAGATACTGGTTCGAGGAGTGCTGGCCACCTCAGAAACATTGACCATCCAAGGGCAATCAATTTGGATAAGGAGCAGAGGCAGTCAGGCTTGCTTAAGCTTTGTTCAGATAGCCAGCACATAAAGTGAAGTGGACCGAGGGATTCCTGGGTTTGTCATTCATGTGGCCCAAACAAATGTCCTGCCCAAGGATGGCTTCCCACCCCAGGGAATTACACACATGTGGCAGAGCTATTCTTCCGTCATCTTTTGGACAACCATCCAGAATATCAGAGATTTGCAGACACTGGCTCCTTGGATAGCCATGACCCTGTCCCCGCTTCCCAGGGTGCCAGACCTACATGGACATCGTCATTGTCCTGGATGGTTCTAACAGCATCTACCCCTGGGTGGAGGTTCAGCACTTCCTCATCAACATCCTGAAGAAATTCTACATCGGGCCTGGGCAGATCCAGGTGAGCTTCTCTGGGGTTCTTTCCTCCTCTGAACAGGGACGCAGTGACAGATGCTGCCTTTATGTGTGGGAGCATCTATGCATGCACTAAGGTGTAGGAGAAAAGATCAGTACCGGTGGGCTCAGCCAGCACCAGGGCCCTGCAGCCCAGGACACCATCTCTGGTGGTCACATCAAGGGACAGTTTGGGGGAGGCCTTACTTTGCAGGTCAAACACTACCACCTATTAAGCAAAAGGAGTCCCTGGGTGGTGCAGTTAAGCGCTTGAATACTAACCAAAAAGTTCGCGTTCAAAGCCATCCAGAAGGGCCTCAAAAAAAGGCCTGGTGATTTGCTTCCCAAAAGTCACAGCCATGAAAACCCTATGGTGCCCAGTTCTGCTCTGGAACCCGTGGGGTCACCATGAATCAGAGCTGACTCAGTGGCAACTGGTTACTAAGAAAGACTTTGACCTGCTAGAACGTGGGAAGGAAGGCAGGAGAGGTTGAGCAGGCACAAACCCTGGTGAGTGAGACAGAGGAGAATTGGGCGTATTGAACTTAAGAGCGGAAGACTGGTGGGAGAGGTAATAGCTGCCAGCACATATTTGAATGCTGCCTGCTAAAGAGGGGGTAGACTTATTCCATACTGTTTTGGCAGGTCTAATGAGGACCAATAAAGAGCAGTTACAAGGGGACAGAATTCAAGCCATTTTAACAATTAGAGTTGTTAAAAAGGGTGTACCCACTACTGAAAAACTACTTTTAGGGTATTTTGGGGGAGACATCGAGAATTAGGAAGCCAGTGTAGCAAATAAACACTGTGGGCCCACCCAACAATAACATTTTATGATTCTATTCTTAGCATAGGTCTTTAAGGTGCTTTGTTTGTTTTGAAATTATTAATATACCTACTCCTCGCTTATTGACTATCTCATTATCTGACATTTTGCATTTACAACAATAGTAAAAAATCTGCTATCCTACTATTTTGCACGTTAACAACATACATCTGGCAGTAATGAAAGCCGAGGTGTGAGAGGAGAGTAACGCTGGCTGTGATGGTTAAGGTTATGTGTCAACTTGGCTAGGCCATGATTCTCAGTGGTTTGGCAGTTATGTAATGACCTAATTTGGCAGTTATGTAATGACCTAGTCATCCTCCATTTTGTGACCTGATGTGGTCATCCTCCATTTTGGCATAACGACCATCTCTTTGTAACCTAACCATGTCGATAAATGAGGAGTGGGTGTATTGCCGGTATTTTATCAACCCTGAGGATAAAAGATCCTCTTTCAAGTGTTAAGGGACCTTAATTCCAGAGTTTGATGAACAATGCCATAGTCCTCCACCCACACTGTTCCTAAGAGTTTAGACTTCATTCATGTCTGGGCTCAACTTTTGTCCTTCTAAGTAAAAAACTTAATCTGTTGGGCCTTTCTTTAAACCACAAATATTTTCCTCCCCCAACATGCACCTCCCACTTGTTCCACCAAGCCATCGATCATTTCTGGAATTTCCTTTCCAACATAGTTACTGTCTCTTAGGAGTGTCTTCAGCCCTTCTAACTCCTGAACCATCATAGACAAAGAAATGACTCTGGGAATTCTGAGGTCTAAGATCTACGTTTTAGGAGGCCATGAGGTTCTGTTCTCCTCTCCTCTAACTTGCAGGTTGGAGTTGTTCAGTATGGAGAAGACGTGGTGCATGAGTTTCACCTCAATGACTATAGGTCTGTAAAGGACGTGGTAGAAGCTGCCAGCCACATTGAGCAGAGAGGAGGAACAGAGACTCGGACAGCACTTGGCATAGAATTTGCTCGGTAAAAAGAAAAACCTCAGATACTGCTCTAGTTATTATCTACTGCGGCATAACAAACCACCCCAAAATTTAGTACCTTGAAATATTAATTTACTAAACTCTCAAAGTTCTGGGGGTTGATGGGATTCAGCTGGGAGGTTCTGTCTTGAGTTCTTTCATGTGATTGCAATCTGGTATCAACTGAGGTTGTTTTCACCTGAAGGTTCGACTGAGCTGGACATCCAAGAGGGTTCGCTCATGTGCCTGGCAGTTGATGCTGGCCGTTGGCTGGGAGCTCGGCTGGGGCTGTCACCTGAGTACTCACACATGGCCATATGGGTTGGTCTTCTCACTGCATGGCAGCTAGGTTCTAAGACGGAATGTCCCCACAGCAAGTTTCCATGCAAGTCTGCCTATGACCTAACCACAGAAATCCCAGAACATAACTTCTGACACATTCCATTGGTCAAGAAGTCACTAAGGCCAGCCGAAATTCAAGGGGAAGAGAATTTTATTCTGCCTCTTGGTGGAGGAGTGGCAAGGTCACATTGCAGAAGAGCATTTGGGATGAGAGACACCATTGCAGCCAACTTTGGAAAATGTGTTCTGCCACAGACAGACTATAAACAGTGTGTAAGTTCTAGGGGCGTAAAATCTTCCTGCAGAATGGCTAGCTAAGTGCTTGTCATCACCGAGCTGTGAAGACCACAGTTAAATCTAATATCTGGGATTAGAGAGTAATGAGGCTGGTTTTTACAGAACACACCAGAACTCACTCAGCTGAATGAATGTTATCTCTAGAAGTTGTCCCCACAGGAGCTGTCCCCAGTAACACTTCCATTGCTCAAAACATTATGCCTACCCCATTGAAATTAGCCATTTTGAAAGGCAATCTGCCAACATCTTTTGAACCAAGGCCTAAACTCCTGAGATGACTATGTCAAAGGCATTTAGATTTGAAATGTGTATATTTTACACCTACAGAGGTAAGTTCACAGTCCCATTACCTTAAAATCCCACCTCACATAGTCGAAGCACTTAACAGAATTCCACAGTGTAAGAGCTATTTAATTGTATCGTGCTTCGTGTGGTCAAAATATTAATGTCTTTCCAACTCACAACTCCTTATGGTGAAGTCACCGCTCAGCTAGCACAGCTCTGTTTGCCGTGAAAACCCGCTCAAGCTTTTCCTAAAGGAGCATTCTTCTGTGTGAAGGTGGTTCTCTTATCCATCTTCATGAAGGACGGGCCATGTTTTGCTTTTCCATCACCGGGGGTGCACCAGCTGAGCCTCTGAGGCTCCCAGCAGGCACTCGTGGAATGACGGAGCACACCTGTGACCACCAAGCTCTCACTTTCTCAGTGCAAAGCTAATTGACTCCTATGGGGATGAAACCCACTGTTTTGCTCTGGTTTTGCAGCCCACCAGCCCCAGGTCCATTTTAAGTGTTTGAGTCACCAGGTAGTCGGAATCATTAATGATTCACGAGCATCACAGAGTTATGCAACTTCATCTCAAGTGAAGTTTGAAATTCCAAGCTTCCCAGCCTGCCACGCTCTGCGGGTCCCAAATTATGGCCAGTGTCTTTTAAGGTGAAAGGTTTTCTCTCCTCACCCAGTTATTCATAATGCAATGTTTGTCGGTGCACCTATTAAGTGCGAAGATTCAGGCCGTGGACTTGAGGGACTACAAAGATGATAACCTGTGGCCCCCAGCCTTGGCTAACAGCCCAACAGGGGAGCTCACCCTAACACAATGAGGACTGAGAGGTCTCCTTGGGGCGGGGCCTTAAAGGATTGCCAAGAAAAGGTAGAATTTGACCTGTCCTAGGTGGTGCAAATGGTTAACATGCTCAGCTGCTATCCAAAAGGTTGGACATTCAAGTCTACCCAGAGGCTTCTCAGAAGAAAGGCCTAGTGAAATATCAGCCACTGAAAACCCGATGGAGAACAGTTCTACTCTGACATACACGACATCACCGTAAGTCAGAGTCAACTTGACAGCACCTCATTAGAAAGACCCGTGGGAGCCCAGCAGAGGGGTGGAGAGAAGACACTCAACAGAGAGAACCACCTGGATGAGGACATTTGTTATTGTTGGATGCTGTCGAGAGGATTCCAACTCATAGCAATCCCATCCGACACAGTAGAACTGCCATATAGTGTTTTCTTGGCTGTAATCTTTATGGGAACAGATCACCATGTCTTTCTCCCACAGAGCATCTGGATGGGCTCAAACTGCCAACCTTTCGTTTAGCAGCTGAGAGTTTACCCATTTGCACCACCAGGGCTCCTTGGGTAAAGGCAGGGGGGATGGAAAGTCTGAGGAACATTTGCATACAGAGCCACGCTCCTTCGACTACCACGTGGGGTTCGTGCTGGAGGTAGTGAGCCATGCAGCTAGAAAGATGAGTTGGAAGCAGGTCATGAGGGCGAAGATGATGTTTTAGCTGACACGAGCAGTGAGTAGCCACTGAACGTTCTTGAGCTCAAGAGTGTTATCATCAGATGTGGCGTTTAGAAGGTGAACCTCGTAGCCACGTATGGTTTGGAGCGGGGTTGTATGACGCAACATGGGCTAATAGTCCCTGAACAATGTGGTGTGAGCCCTTTGTTCGCTCAATGCACATTTATTGAACCTCACACTTATTTCATGCACTGGGTGTAGATGAGTGAAGAAACACACACAAAAGCAGTGCAGACAATCAACAAACAAGTTAGGCAGTGCACTGGAAGGAGGCAAAAGCTATGGGACATAGCAGACCAAGGTAGAAGGGGCTGAGCAGGTTGAGAGGGCAGGCGTGTAATTAGCATTAACAAGTGGTCAGGGAAGGGTTCACTGAGAGGATGACCTTTGAGTGCAGACTTGTAGGAGGTGACAAGCTGGCCAAGCAAAATATCTGGGGGGGTTGTTCCAAGAAGAGGGTTCAGCTCAGCCACAGGCTGTAAGATGGGAATGTGCTTGGAACAGCAAAAAGTCCAGTGTGGCCAGAGTGGAGTGAGCAGGAAAAGGGCTCGGAGAGAGAACAGGGGCCAGGTCACGTAGGGTCTGGTGGGCCATTTTAGGGACCTGGGCATTCCCCTGAGAGAAACAGGAGCCAGTGGAGATTTTGAGCAGAAAAGAGACATGATCTGAACTACATTTCAGCGGGATCACTCTGGCTCCCAGGCTCATGGCACCTGTTGTGACTGTGATGTTCTCAGGAACTTATGATCTAATTTACAAAGGAACCAAGCTCAAGTTCCTTTACACAATACAATAGTCACAATTTAAATCCTAATGAATCACACAGATATTCACATTATTACAGATTCATACAGATATTCACACTCTCCCATTATATAGAAATGTGAACTTTTTCTTGGCACCATGTATAATGAAACCTATTTTTCCCCTGCCGTGCTTTCTTGCACGGAGTTTTGCTCTTGGGCCTGGCAGTGAGATCATGGAAGCTTCTAGAATCTTCTTTGAGAGAATAGCAGAGTTCTTCCTCCCTGGAATCATGCATAAGCCCCATATTTGTTCTAGCTAAGCGTACCCCTGTGGCCCTTTGGTCCACGGCTTATATTAACGTTCAGTTTTTTTAAGTCAATGTATCCAGAATATCATAGAGAATGGCAGGCCACCCTTTTCTCTTAACTGGGAGGTTTTGTGAATTCCTCAACATCTAAATCATGCATGTCAGAGTGACAGCTTGTCATGTAACAATTGCCTCTGGTAACCCGTCCACCAGGACAGGCTTTAACTGGGCGTTACAGAGCCTAAATCGGTAGAGCATTCGGCCCTACCCTGTGTCAGGGCTGTGAGGAATCAGTACACAGTCCAAAAGTAACATTTATTTTTACATCCTTACTGGAAACTTCCATCTGCTTGGCCAGACTCTTGGGCATTCCCTAGTCTGTACTTCTCAGAACCTTACGGTGTAAAGGAAGGTTGGCCACTGAGGCATCAAGAGCCAGCGATGGTTCAGGAGCCAGTTTTTCACACTTGATAGAACAGTTGCCAGCTGCAAAACATCTCTGCTGCATTGAGGGTCAGTGCCCCATCGCCCCCTGGATGCCTTATTGGCAGGCCAAGCTCACGCTTTGGGCTTTAAAAACAAAACCAAAAGTGAGAAAGAGAAATATTTTTGATAGAATTTGACATTTAATATTCCCAAAATAGAATCAAAATAGTCCTCATGGGAGAGATCAGAACCTTGTCAGACTTCATCACACGAGTTTTATGGATTCATTTTGAGTACTGAATTACCCTTGCACGTCAATTTTTCAGCACTTAGGGAAGGAGTTCTTCACTCTGGACATTGGTTAGAACTTTTCAAAAATATCAATGCCCCTGCCACACCCCAGAGATTCTGATTTCTGGGTCTGGTGGGGCCTGGGCATAAATATTTTTTTTAAACTCCCGGGTGATTTAACATACAGCTGGGTTTTTGAACCACTTCTTAAGGCTTCCGTCTGACCCTGAGCTCCCCTCCCAGTCTTACGCCATCCCCTCTGTCTGCCCCAAACGGCAAGTTCAGCGCTCTAAAGCGTTTTTTTAAAGACAAGCAGATACAAGACCCATCTGAGCAGCTGGTCAAAGACTAGCCTGGACATCTTGATCTGGCCACTTCTTTGGTATGAGGTCCCAGCACTTGTCGGGCTTCCCAAGGGGGACTCAGTCCATCTCTACTTCCCTCTTCTGACCCTCCCTGTGCCTGGTTCCAGTTCAGAGGCTTTCCAGAAAGGTGGAAGGAAAGGGGCCAAGAAGGTGATGATTGTCATCACAGATGGGGAGTCTCACGACAGCCCTGACCTGAAGAAGGTGATCCAGCAAAGCGAGAGAGACAATGTCACCAGATACGCTGTGGCCGTAAGTCCTGTCCCATCTCTCCTGCCCCAGAGCTGCTGGCTACCTTTTAGAGGCTTGGCCATCTATCCTTGGGGACTTCAAAGGGGCAGTTTCCAGGTAGTGTAACAAGCTGTCCAGGTTGTTGCTGTTGTGAGGTACAATCAAGTCACAGTGACCCTATGTACAACAGAACAAAACCCTGCCCAGTCCTGCACCATCCTCGTGATTGTTGTTATGCTTGAGCCCATTGTTGCAGCCACTGTGTCAATCCATCTCACTGAGGGTCTTCCTCTCTTTCACTGATCTTCTACTTTCCCAAGTGTGATGTCCTTCTCCAGGTTAAGAGATTCTCAAATCAAGCCTCTCCTTATTCATCCTCTTCTAAAGACAAGTTGAGAATTTTCTTTCTGCACTATCCGGGGCTACCCATGAAAGCTTTTTTTTTTTTTTTTTTTTCCTTCTTCTTCTTTGCTAGGAAAGTTCTTAACCACGGAAAACTAGAAAACACCCCACAGCCGCCGCCCCACATAATCCCAGCTTAGAGTAGGTGCCTTGTCTTGTCTCTATAAGGCAGTTTGTTCCAAAATGCAAAAGGGACCTCAAGAAATGCTTGTGGCTACTGAAGCAGTCATGGCTCCAGCCCACAGTGGGGCCCGTGGAGTCAGGGGCCATGGGTGAGTGGGGAAGTCTGTGCTATGTCCTCGGTTGTCGTCCCTGCCCCTGTTCCCCGGCAGGTCCTTGGCTACTACAACCGCAGAGGCATCAACCCAGAAACTTTTCTAAATGAAATCAAATACATCGCCAGCGACCCTGATGAAAAGCACTTCTTCAATGTCACCGATGAGGCGGCCCTGAAGGACATTGTCGATGCCCTGGGGGACAGGATCTTCAGCCTGGAAGGTAAGCAAGGCATGCCAAGAGGGGGTTCACCGTCCTGGGCTCACATCGGGTAAACCCCGCAGAGCAAAACCAAGTCCCACAAAATGGAATGGTTTAGTAGGTGGTCATTAACTGCCTCAGGATCTCTGTGATCCACAGGGTTTTCCCTGGCTCAGTTTTGGAAGCAGATCGCCAGGATTTTCTTCCTAGTCTGTCTTGGTATGAAAGCTCCAGGGAAACCTGTTCAGCTTCCTAGCAACACACAAGTGGATGGTAGCTGCACCTGAGGCTCATTGGCCAGGAATCGAACCTGGGTCTCTCACATGGAAGGCAAGAATTCTGCCACTGAACTACCATTGTCCCTGGCTTAGAAAGAGTCCTTCCTTTTTAATAAATGCCAACAATTGAGCACTACTGGGTGCTGGACATGGGGCTCTGCACTTTATGGACAACCCCAAAAGGTGGTTTTGCTGATAATGTCCTCATTTTACTGCTAAGGAAAATGATCTCAAAAGAGTTGGGTGATTTACCCCAGCTCATACAGCTTGGGAAGGGCTTGGGATTTGAACTAAGGTTGCCACATTTAACAGATTAGCCAGATTTAGCCAATATAAAGTATAATATTTGGGGCATATTTATACTAAAAAAGTATTTAGTGTTTATCTGAAATTCAGATTTAACCAGGAAGCCTCTATTTTATCTGGCAACCCTAGTGGGCCTGCCTCCATAGCCTGGAATGTTTAATCCCTCGGCTCACTGCCTCCCACTCCACCACAAGCATTTTTCGCATTTTTGAAGTTACCTCTCTTTTCGTAATTTAAACTCTGTTTTTGATTTGCACCCATCTCGTTGACACCATATATTGCTATTCTGGGCCCTTCCAATACGGGGCTTTGGGCATATGGGAACACTGTAAAAAGAAATCAAAGCCATTCTTCCAAAGCCTGGGAAGCCTGCCCCAAAACCAAAAACCAAACCCTGTGCCGTCGAGTCGATTCCGACTCATAGAGACCCTATAGGACAGAAGAGAACTGCCCCACAGAGTTTCCAAGGAGCGCCTGGTGGATTCAAACTGCCAACCCTTTGGTTAGCAGCCATAGCACTTAACCACTATGCCACCAGGGTTTCCATGGGAAGCCTGAAGCGTATTGGAAATGATGAGCTACAAACACACGAAAGCAGCCATGAACGGCCCACATCTTGTTGGGTGCCATCCCATCTATTCCGATTCATGGCAACCCCATGTCACAGAGTAGAACTGCCTCACAAGATTTTCTTGGCTGTAATCTTAATGGAAGCAGATTGCCAGGTCTTTCTCCCTCAAAGCCGCTGGGTGGTTCTGGTTTCGGTTAGCAGCCGAGCACTTAATGGTTGCGCCACCTGAAACAGCCCTCATAAGGAGTGTAAATAAATAGAATGTATGAATGTGAGTTTTGACACCCACACCAGAACTTAAATATGCAAACCAGTGTGTTTCTCCCCAAAATGGTCCCCTTTGGTGATGAGACAGAACATTGACTCCAATTACGTGTTGGAGGGGCTTCTCTGTGGGGAGGTGCTTTCAGCACACTTGGGATTTCTTTTGCAAATCCACAGTGGTGACAAGCCTCCTTCCAAGGGTAAACCTGATGTTTGGGAACCATCCAAAGGTATCTGGAGCCAAGACTGGTGAATAATAGGGACGGACAAAGTGGGAAGGTCCATTTCCTGCCAAAAATGTAGAATATTTATTTCTGGTCACTTTGTTTCTTTTTCTGTTTTAACAGCCTTATAGTAGACATGCCTTTAATATAAATTGTTATAGGCCCTTTTCAGAATGGGGTGGGCTACAAGTAAGAACCCCACCTGCCCACCTGGAAGGTGCTTCTACCCACAGGATCCCTGCTCCCTGGAGATGTCCCCCGGGAAACAGGGCGTGTAGGTAGAGCCCTCAGGCCTGGAGCTAACATCTTTCTGTCCCTTGATTTTAGGCACCAACAAGAATGAAACATCCTTTGGACTAGAAATGTCACAGACGGGCTTCTCCTCACACGTGGTGGAGGTACGGGTTCAGGGCCACCTCCCGCTATCTTTCACGTGCCTACGCTTACCCTCTCAGCTCTCTCGGACCGCCATCCCCCTTTCATGGGCTGTCTGTTCTTCTGCCTTTCCCTCTGTCTTGGGGTGTCTGTGCCTCCCATGTTCTGTGGACTGAATACAGAGAATCAAGGTCTTTGTTCACACCACACTAACTTGTCCCCCAAGGACTAACGGTCCCATTCAGTCCACGGAGCCTTGGGCAACAACCATGTTGACATGCTGACCGATTGTGTGTGTTCTGACAGTGCCCAAGGCAGCCTGTGATGGAGGGGCTCGCCCTGCGCCCACGTTGAGAGTGTACCCAGATGTTTCCAATGTGCTCCTGCAGATGGCCACTGGGCCCCCTCGCTGTGTGGTCTCTGCATCCCATTGCAGAGGTCCCAGGAGGGCCTGGCCCGTAGATGGAGGGGGAACATGGTGTCACACACAGCATGTTGTGACTGGGCCTCAGACCTGTGTCCCAGGCCAGAGTCTCTGGCAAGTCACTCACGATCTCTGAGCTTCACCTGATTCTGGTTCCTAAGATGAGGCTGAGACCTCACAGAGGAGTCAGCACCTGTGAAATGCTTTATAAAATGTCAACCCCTCCCCAGGAGTAACATGGGGGAAACACCTGCCTGTGTGGGTATCAGCGTGTGCCCCCGTGGGAATGCTGTGCACAGACAGGCATGCGGGGGGTAGTTATTCTGCCTGCCTCCTAATTAATTACTAGAAAAGGCCTATTAGCCCATCTTATTTATATATCACTTTCATAATTCCACTGAATTCTCCTAACATCCGTGAGGTAGATAGGGCAGGTCTCCTTGTTCCCAGTTTACAGGTAAAGAAACTGAGTCACAGGAAGCTTCAGTGACCTGCTAAAGTGACTTTAGCAAAAGAAGTATTGGTCTCATACTCTTCCCTCCACATCAAGCAGCCGCTCCGTGAGAGAGTCTGGGATCTATGTGGGCATTGTTGGGGGTCTGAGTCAGAAACCCCAAATTGGACAGGGTGGGGACACATGTACCACACGCAGCAGGCAGATGGACGGACGTGCAACTCACACTCACATTTTCTGAGCCGCATCTGGAAAATCTCAGCCGCTGTCTTGAAGGCAACAAGATGTAAAAGCCGCAGCTGTAAGCAGCTATCATAATAATAAATTGCATTTGCAGAACACTTTCAACTTTTCCAGGAAATTTCTGTATCTCATTTCATGCTCAGAACATCCCTGCAAGGAGGCAGGTGGAAGTATTTATGCCCATCTTAGGTGGTCAGCTCAGAAGATCTTTTCATGGCTTTCTCTGTGCTGGGCTCTGTGCTGGATGCCGGGAGAGATACAAAAGTGAGCCTGCCCTCACAGAGCTGGCACAGAGAGCGAGAGCTTGTATTTGCCCTAGGTCAGGCAGCAAGGCCTGTGCTCCAGCAGGACTAGCCCTCGGGTCTGAGGTCAGTGCTGATGAGAAGATGCAACAAGGAAATTCAATTTCATTCAATCCAACCAGCATTTGTCAAATGCTAGTATGTGTATGGCTCTGTGGAAGAGCCGAAAATGACCCGGAAATGATTCCTGCCACCAGAAATCAACGTGCGAACAACCAGAGCAGCAGTTCTCAGCTTTGAGGGTGGGATGAAAGAAACTATAGATGTCTCCTAGGTAAAAGCTTACAACTTCAGGAGGGTCGCCCATCCATGGAGGCACTGTGAAGATCTCTGCTCAAGTGGGGGACCAGAGAAGTACACATCTACTTCTAATCAAGGCAGCATGTGGTCAGGGTCTTACAGAAGGAAAGGCCTAGGCTAGGGGAGAAGAGGGTGGTCAGTGAAGCATATGGGAAGGACAGGCCCCTAAAGAACAAGAATGTCAGCAGCCATGCAATAGAGCAGAAGGAGTTGTGTACACAGATGGTGGGGAGGGAGTCCTGGGCACAGACCAGGGCCAGCATTGAGGTCAGGGACAGTGAGAGGATGGATGCCCCAACGTCTCCTTCTTCAACCACTCCACAGACATTTTTGCGCATCTTCCTGTGCGTCAGGCTCTGTGATAGAACAGAGATTGGCATTTCACGGGCTAGCTGGGGAGAAAGACTCTTAAATGAGTAAGTTCACTCTCCTGTTTCCAATACTGTGAATCTGTGTATGTCCAGGAACGGCGGGGGCCTAAAGAGAAGGGGAGATGAAGACAGGCTTCGGAGATTTGGGGAAGCTTGTGCTGAGCCCTGAAGATGGCCCAAACAGCTCAGGATGTTAAGAAAGATGGGTCCCTGCAGGACAGATGGGTTACAAGCTGCAGGGTGGGAGACCAGGAACTCCAAGCCCTAGCCTTTTATTTGGGTCAAGGAAAGGTCATGGGCTGCCCTAGGCAGCTTCTTCCACATTTACCCAACTCTAGTCCTGTTCCTCAGTTAGAGGGGGGTGGTCCATGTTGCCTCTCCCCATGCTCTAGATGCAGACTCCAGTTCTATTACTCCTGACTAGTTTGGTCTTGTTTTCAAATAGCAATCATCTTGAAGTTTCCAGCTGATAGAACTTGTTTTAAGAGGTAATGATTATATTGGAATCTAAGACTCTTTAATCCGAGGGTGAGGGGCCTCCAAAATCCCAAGAAATAATGTGATCATGGTGGGTTGTCTGGCACTGTGACCAATGTTCAGTGGCTATTTTAGAGCACAGAGGCCTTTTAGTCCTGGGCTGCTGCCACCATCATAATTGGCCATAGCCATCCTGTCCTGGGAACCAGCTCCTCAGCTCTCAGGGTCAGGCAGACCTCTCTGGGGACCAGAGGCAGGTGGGTCCAGCCTTTCCGCTTTGCCCAGAGCAGTTCCGAGCCAGAGTGGGTTCCCCTCCTGAGCCAGCCACCAACCCCATCTCCTCCAGAAATGTTCCACAGGTGGTCTCAAACAGCTACTTCCTGAAAACATGTTGAAGGATCCTTCAGATTCCCTGGGCCTTTTAGTTACATTGGAAGGAAAGGTCCCTGGACTTTAGGAAGGGGCCCTAGTAGAGTATTCTCAGACAGCAGAGGGAAGACCAGTTCCTCTTTGCCTAGTTTGCTGTCGTCTAGCCAGAAAACAAGCCATCAAATTACCAAGTATAAAAGCAACCATAGCAAGGAGGGACCAGAGCCCAGGGCAGAAGATATCATCTCCCCACTCGTACAGTCCAAGGCCCCTAGACCAGAGGCAATGCATCCCAGGCTGGTGACAGAGGATCAGAACTACTGGGGGAGCCTGGGGAGCTGGAGCCATCCCAGAAAACTCTAGTCTTGATTTGCAAAAGAGAAAAGAGAAGATTCCAGAAATTACCATTTGGAAGGCTAGCTATGACCCCCTGGCCAAAATCTAGAATAAATTTTTAAGCCAATGGTTCCATTAGCTTAGAAAATGAGTGCGAAGGTGGCTAAGAGCCTCCTATTAGAGCTGGCTGCCTCCTGAGCTGGTGAACTCCCAGTCGAGCTGGGTAATCAAGCAGAAGCTGCGTAAATCTGCCAGAAAGCTTGTAAAAGAGATACCTCAAAGGGGGGAGTAAAATCAGAGTCTGTAATCCCCATGGGCCACGAGGGGAAAATGTGGAGGAGGAAGAGGGCTACAAAGAAGAGATGCCCGTTGGTGATGGAGCTGCTGAGGAACTCCTCCTACACAAGGGCTCAGCAGAAGGAAGCTCATATTTACCCTCCCACACTGGAGTCCATAAATCTGCCTCTAACACCAAAAGTTTACTGAAGGAAGTTGTTTTATTGGGGTGGATTCTGTCCACACATAAATGTTGGTGACTCACCAGAGAGGGAAGGAGATAGTTTTCCTCTAACCTAAGGATGAGATCTCTTTTATCTGGCTTGTGATGATCCAACAGGACCAGCTCTCAGCTAAGTTTTAAAACAAGCCAAGGTTGAGAGGCCTCCCACCTTCCAGATCAGCGGCCCCATCCACCCTCCTGCCTCTTCAGCCTGTGCTCTTCCCAAAGGCTCTCCTAAACTTGTGCCTGGATAGCTAAAGTTATTGGCTCTGAGGCTCTTAGCTGTTGAAGACTTAAGGTGTGATTTTTCCTATAAGTTTTGTGTTTGAACTAATTTTATATTTCTGGTTCCAACAAAAATGAAAGAAATTTATCCATAATGGTGAGCTAAAGGGTCAATATCTAGAGCTGAAAACCTCACGTGAGTCTCCTGAAATTGACTCCACAGCCCCGAATGGTGGACTTCTCCACCTGCCAGCTTCCAGGCACAGCTGTCCCCTCCCCATGAGGCCAGGACATGGTAACCAAGGTCTGCCAGCGTGCTGTTCCTGATTGTTTGCAAGTTGACTCCTGGTGAATCATTTCTGGTTCATTTTGGTCCTAAGTCAGACCCAGAATATTGTTCAATATAGAGCTGGAAGATGAGCCCCCTAGCCTGGAAGGCACTACACAATGACCACAACAATGGACTCAAACATGCCAATAGTCATGAAGATGGCACAGGACCAGGCAACATTTTTCATTATGTTGTACATGGGGTCGCCATGATTCAAGCCGACTCAGTAGCAACTAACAATAACAAAGTCAGCCCTGTGTTCTCAGACTGTGTCACGGTGCCCAGCACCGAGCCTGTGTTCACAGGACTTCTGACCGAAGACTTTCAGCCATCTGATCTGGAATGAGCAGTCAAGTACCCATACCCAGGCAGTGTACCCCTGCCCTCTCGTATGGCCTTCTCCCAACACTGGCCCCCAGGCATCCATCTGATGAGGGTCTCCTCTCCACAGAAATGTTGAGGGCCCATTTCTAGGTCTTTTCTGCCCAAACTCCATCTAAACCTCCTGGCCATTCATCCCTTCCTCAGGTTCCACTTTAAGCTTGTTGAAAACAAGTTTTCTAATAACAGAATCTGAACAACTAGTTAAAACATATCACTCTTGTAGGTGCCATCCAGTTGATTTCAACCCATAGCAACCCAATGTGACAGAGTAGAACTGCTCTATAGGGATTTCTGGGCTGTAATCATCATCTGAGCATGTCACCAGGTCTTTCTCCTGCAGAGCCTCTGGGTAGGTTTGAACCACCAACCTTTTCGTTACCAGCTGAGTGCTTAACAACTGCACCACTAGGGCTCCTTAGTTAAAACATAATTTATCCTTTTACTCATATGTTTATCTTAGAAACAGAGCCTCACTCCCTATACAGTCACTCTGAAGGGGACTGGGTGGGCATTATGGGAGCCAATATGTTCCCCCACAACCACACCCTCTAGGTGGCCTCCTACCTCACTAGCGCACAAGACCAGACCAGCAGTTACCTCCCACTTCTCTGCAAGTCTTGTCTCTCAAAATTCAAGAAGAGCTGGAAGGAAGGCTTGCTGGCATCTGGTATTCTAATTCCATTGCTGCCAAGCAACAGGAGGGCACTTCCTGGCTGTGTGGCCTCAGATAAATCACTTAATGTCTCTGAACTTCTGTCTTGAGTAAATGTCTGAAAAATATTTGTGGAATTGAATCTCAAGGCTTGGAACTAAAAGCATTCATTTTGAGACTTACTAATAAATCAAATAGGAGCCCTAGTGGCACAATGGTTAAGTGCTCAGCTGCTAACCAAAAGGTCAGTGGTTTGAACTCACCAGCCACTCTATGGGAGTGTTATAGCATTGAACAAAACTCACACTCTGTCAAAAGTGAAAGAAAAGAGATTTATTTGGGAAGTAGAAACAGCCAGGCTGGGGAACACAGTGCAATGCAGGATTACAAAGTGTTCCAACTTAGTGGAAAAGGGGTAGGTCTTTTATGTGGTAAAACGGGGAAAGAACACATGACTCAAGCCACAAGGTGGGTAAATGATCACAGTCTTTCTCAGCATCAGCAATCTTATTTTAAATGGACATTCTTCCTGGAATAAGCTGCACAAGCCTTCTTGTTAAATATTTTAACTATCTTGTATCCACATTAATCATTAGAACATTTTACATAAGAGATAGAGCAGTGAAGCAAGAAGTTTTTTCCAAACACCTAAAAGTGGCTCTCTTGCTTAGTTTTCAACACTCATTTCCTTCGGTCCCTTTTTCCTTGATTCTGCTTGTCACAAGAAGTAATGCACTGTTTTATTGTCTCAGGTCTGACTCAAGTGCCTCCATTTTATGAGAGTCCAATAACTCATTCCCCCCTTTTGATGAAGCCTCTGCTAGGGGGCACTGATCCCTTGTAATCACCAACCAAAGAGTATCCTTCTTCTGCAAGGGCTTTCTTCCTGTAGGAGTAACAGGTAGATGGCAGTTTGTCATTGCAAATCTTTAAGACCCCAGGCACTATTCAATAAAAGGGTAGCCAGGCACCATCTACTTATTAGGGCATGTTATTACTGATTTTCTATAAAGACGTGCCTTCACCGTGCCATGTTAATAGGCCTCATCTTCAGGGTGAGCTGGTTAATTCAGGTAAAGGTAGCAGAGTAGCAGACATAGGCCACATGTGAGGAACAACTTAAATTAAGCCAGGACAATGAAAACTTAAACATTCTGTCTTTGGAGGGCAGAAAGAGGCTTAGGGACTATCTATCACATTTTCTTCAATATACATAACTCTTTACATAGCAAGGGATTTAGTAGTTTGGTCATCGGCGTTCGACTACCATTTCATAATACATTGAATTAATCAAGATAATTGAAACTGTAACAGAGTGCAGTCAGAACATTAGGAATTCAGCATCAGGAGTGAAATTATTCTCACTTGAAAAAGTAGTTTCATCTATTACATGATTCTTTTCATAGACATAGAACTAGTAGTCTGATCAAAAGCCTTAGAAAAACATTCCATGCAGCAATTAATTAACCCAATGGTTATTACAACAGTTATGAGTAACATCAGGATAGTCAGTAGTATTGATCTAATCCAGGAACCAAGGCCATTGGGTAACCAGCTAAAAATATTAAGAAAAAGGGAATCAGGTTTGGGGGTATTGAATGTAATCAAGTGGTTCTTCAATGAATTTTTCTAATATCTTATTCTGTTTCTCTTGAAGTATTTAGTCAGGCCCAGCAAGAGGTATTAGCAATGGTACAAACTCTCCTTTGTTGAGCTAAAATGAAATCAAGAGCTATTCTTTTATCTAACTCAACCTAGTGAGAGAGTCTAAAGATTTTTTGTTGAGCTACTATCCCATCTGCAATATCATCAGCAATTTGAGCCATAGTGGCAGACAAATTGCAAATAGACTTTTCAAGTTGAGGGACACCATACCAGGGTAGAAAGGCTCAGAGAAATACCCATCCCAGACTGAATTTTTCAGCTATAAGGTTTTGGTATTTCATTTGATCTGCTCATTTCAAAGGATTTACATTTCTCTGTGATGAGTAAGAATGCTCAATTCATTAGTCTAGTGCATACTCCCATTATAGGAATGGATCTCCAAGGAAATTCCTAAATGTTCTAAAGTGCTTTGACTCATCATGTTCCAACCATACAGACAAGGTAATGCCCAAGCATAAAGTTCATCTTTGGTGTCTGGTTTTATCTAGGGGTATTTTGATCCTCTATATAAAAACACATGCCCTCAAGGGTACAAACTACACCATTTTCACCGTATGGCAAGGGAACGATCTGATTCTTTTGCACAAGCCATTCCTCTGTCAAAGAATTATCACAAAAATTTTCACAAATGGGCTTTTGTCCTAATGCTAACTTATCCAGACTCCAAAGTATGGCACAAGAGATTCTTCTAAATTTACTCTTACAATTTGTTATATTGGCTATGTGAGTTTTAATCCAAAATCTAGGCAGGTTTGGAGTATGAGGCCAGAAAATCATTTTTCACTTGGGATCAGAAGGGTCCCAAGAAGTCTCAGAGCATTTTTTGGTTGTGATTAGGATTAGGTTAAAACATCGTACTTGAGGTTGAGTTGATAATTCAGGGGGATGCCATAATCTATGTATAGCCCATTTAGAGCAGATGTTGGGGTTAGTAGTAGCACTGAGTACATGACCATAATTCAGTTCAGGAGAGGCTAAAGGATCTGAATTCTCATGCCCAGATTATGGGGGGGTGGGGAGGGGAGGGATGACGGATTCAACATTCAGTTAAATTTCCAGCACTGGTTACTGATTTTCTCTCCAGGCATTAGGAGTAATCACAGAAAGAAACATCATAAAACCTAAATAGACCTCCATTATTAATAATTACTAAAGAAGGAGACCACAATAATGGAGCAAAGCTAATAACATAAGAATAGCTACAATTATAAAGTCCAAAAGTTTCAGCAGGGTGCATGAAGTCTTAATCCGCAGTTTTGAGATCAAGCTATCTACTTCAGAAGTCATCTGCTTCTGGCCACAGGGGCATTTAAAGATTTTTGTTTGTTTGTTTCTGCTGTCTGACCAAGGTGCCAAGGTGTAGAAATTTACATAAAAGGGGCAGCTAACAATAATTTTGCACCTAGAGTCTGCAATATATGAACATGTTTCTCTAAAAAAGTGCAAGTATCAACAAGACAGCTTAAAATATGTTCATATTTTGGCATAACAAAATGGGACAATACATTAAAAAAAGTATTTTAAATATATTATCTCCCATTTCCATGACTGTTGTTTTGTCTCTAGTAATCACACTGTTCATGGTCATTCTAAGTTTAATGTCTAACATCATCCCCAGTTGTAATAACCATACTATTTTCTGATGGACAGGACAAACATGCCACAAAAAAATCCGAACTCAATCATTACTTTCGGTTTCTCAGAGTCAAACAAATGCCTAGAAGGGATTGTGACAGGGTTTGGACAGTGTTTTGCTTTCGTTAATATATGCCTTGTTACAGGTGAATTGTCTTGAGATCGGAGGGCAGCCTAGTGCTTTTGGCCCTTCCCCTCAACCAGTTTATCCTGTCACGGGAAACTTTCAGTTAGTGATCAACTACCATAAGGGCTTTTATTTGCTTGAACATGTGCTCACATTTTTGTAACTTATAGATTCTGAAATTCCTAAGTAGCAGTCAAGTCACAAACCTGAACCAACATCTCTGCCAGAGTATCCAACTTTACATTGAACAAAAAGGGACAAACATCTAGATGCCAGGTCCCTAAATAAAACCTCAGTGATCATCAGTGCAAGAAGGCAGGAGTTGCTGGAGACGATGAGCCCAAATGACCCTTGCTGGTACCTGAGCTCAGGTCCTTGACACCTTGGGGGTAGATGCTGGCAATGTACCTTTGGATCCCACTTCTGACACCAGAAATGTCATAATGTTAAACAAAACTCACATGTTGTCAAAAATGAAAGAAAAGAGATTCATTCAGGGAATAGCAACAGCCAGGCTGGGGAACACAGTGCAGTGCAGGATTACAAAGAATTCCAACTTAGTGGAAAAGGGGTGGGTCTTTTATATGGTAAAATGGGGAGAGGGTACATGACTCAAGCCAAAGGTGAGTGGATGATCGTGGTCTTTCTCAACATCAGTAATCCTACTTTAAGTATATATTCTTCCTGGAATAAGCTGCCCACACGTTCTTGATAAACATTTTAACTGTCTTGTTTCAACATTAGTCATTAGAACAGTTTGCATAAGAGAAAGCAGTGAAGCAAGTAATTTTTTGCAAACATCTAAAAGTGGTTCTCTTGCTTATCTTTCAATATTCATTTCCATGAGCCCCTTCCCCCTTGCTTCTGCTTAACACAAGATGGAATGCACTGTTCCATTGTCTCAGGCCTGACTCAAGTGCCTCCATTTTATGAGAGTCCACTAACTCAGGGGAAAAGATCTGGTGATCTGCTCCCATAAAGATTTACAGCCTAGGAAACCATATGGGGCAGTTCTACTCTGTCCTATCGGGTTGTTGTGAGTCAGAATCGACTCAACAGCATGTAACACCAACAGCAGCAACAAATCAAGTAACATTTTCTTAAAATCCTTTCCTAACCCCACTATGCCACCTCTCCCTCCCTCTTTCCTCTACCCATTACCAATACCCATTGCCCCCAAGTCAATTCCAACTCATAGCAATCCTATAGGACAGAGTAGAACTGCCTCATTGGGTTTCCAAGTTACAGCTGGTGGATTTGAACTGCCGACATTTTGGTTAGCAGCCGAGCTCTTAACCACTTTGCCACTAGGGCTCCCTCCTTCCTCTAGACCCCAAAAAGGCTCTCCTTACCTCCATCAGAGCACTTCTCATGCTCTGCTGTAATTACCTCCATCAGAGCACTTCTCATGCTCTACTGCAATTACTCATCTGTTGCAACAACTTGATTGTGGGGTCTGGTTTTTCTTTGATTCTGGCTTTCTCAGAAGATGCTTTCAGGTGAATTAATGAATGAAAAGAGTGACCATGTATCAAGTACTGATTGACTGCCAAGCACCATGCTAAGCATTAAAACTACAAATTCTCAAGAGTTTCTGAAGAACCAGGCTCAGAGAGAGAACGAGATTGATTTGCCCAAGGTCACAGCTAGGTGCTCTAGAGCTGGCAGTGGAAGCCAGGAACGTCTGACTCCAGAGCCCGTGCTCTGCCCACCAAGCCAGGGATCCTCAGCCTCTCGGCACTGTTGACATTTGGAGCTGGATAATTCTTCATTGTGGGGGCCTATCCTGTGAACTGTAGGATGTTTAGCAGCATCCTTGGCCTCTACCCACTAGATGCCAGTAGCACCACTAATGCCACCCCCAGTTGTGACAATCAAAAGTGTTTCCAGGCATTGACAAACGTCCTCTGGGGGGAGGGGGTGGCGGCAAAATTGCCCCCAGTTGACAACCACTGCTTTCGACCGTGCTGCCTCCAGGGCCAGGGCTGTGGCCAACCCTGGCTTGGGACATGGGCCAGCTGGAACACAGAGTTTTAGGGGATAGGGTCATACACCCAGGGCACATTCAGTGTGGCTGGGAAGGCAGACTGCTACAGAGGCCAGGGCAGAGGGCAGCTAAGAGCTGAGCTGGCAGGATCTGACAGTGGGTGCAGGTTTGGCTTGTCAGGGAGGGCACAAAGTGAGCCTTGGACTTTCTGACCGCCAAGCCTGCTTCCTCATCTCTACACAGGAGAGTCAGCATGCGTGCAGGGTCCATCTGCACAAGGCCATCCAGGCACACACTGGTAGTAACTGGTGGGAGCAGGTGGCCCCGTAGGAGAAGAGGCCATAAATCAGGGAGCCAGCACCAGGCCCTCGGAGCAGGGTACTACTCTTCCCTGGAGCACCCCGCTGTTCGTTTTCCAGCTGGCCTGTATCCCTGGTGCCCTGTCAAGACTTTGGCTCTCTGCAGCAAGGCTGGCCCCACCCTTCCAGATTTTTCCCAAATGCAAAATGTCTGGGGTCCTCCAGCTGGAAAAAGATTATGACATGCTGAGGTTTGCTTTGGTGGCCTTTGCTTGCCTTCCAAGCCCTGGCCCACTCCTCACAGTACCATGTACTCAGCAACAGTCCCTACCTCCCCCACCAAACCCACTTTCAGGAAGGGCCCCCCAAAACTCATCCCCAATGGCGGTACAAGACTGCAGCCGCCTCCAACGGTTAAAATGAGGTGAAATTCCAGAGCAATCACCCAGCCCAGGGCTGCCAAATGCGGATGTCCTGGTGGAATTCCCAAACCCCCATCACATAGGTTGAGTCAGCATCTGGTGTCTCCCCCAGCTGATACCCAGGCACCTAGGTTGAGCCAGCCCATCTCGGCACATCACCAAGGTCCCTGCCATCTGAAAAGCCAAAAATACATCTTCAAAGGGCCCAGGTCTTCAAAGGCCTCTGTGAAATGAAGCAGACTGGCCTGCAGTTGCAAACTCAGACCCAGCAGGCAGAGTGGGAGGAAAGGGAGAGACGAGGCCCAAACAGCGAGCTCCTCCCAGCAGGGAATTCAGGTAGAAACTTCAGAAGCAGGATTCACACCGGGCTTTGGAAAGCAGATGGGTGTTTTCTTCTCTGCCCAGCCCAAGTACCTGATCCTAGTCCCAGCCTGCCTCTGACTTGCTGTGTGACCTCAGGCAAGTCACCTCCCCTCTCTGAATCTCAGGTGCTTCATTTGTCAAGTGCAGATTATAAACATCTGTCCTGTAGTCTCACGGGGCCTTTGTGAGCCACGTGGGTTACTGTGTGAGAAAGTACTCTGCAAAGAATGGAGCACGCCCCATCCACACAAGGGATGTTGGCAGTGACTTCAGCGACAGAGAGTATTTGAGGCGCTGGAGTCAATTCTAGCCCCGGCCAACTGTCAGAGCTGCCCAGGCTGAGGGACAAGCACAGGGAAGGAGGAAGAAGGCTAATTAGAAAGTGGGTTGTTGAACATAACCAAGCACTTCAGACATCCAAGACCAGCTGGATATAGTCATGAAAGTACTTTGAACAGTGAGTTCTACCGCAAGAGTGTTAGGATGTCTTAAGCCTGTGTTCAGTTTAACTCTTTAAAGTGGCACCTTGGAACTGAGACAAGGATTACAATCTTGCCCCCTCCTCCACCATCAACAAAACTAGCGCTTGGTGACCCTCCCTCTGCGTTTGGTTACCGCTCTGCTTGTACCCAGGCCAGAAGCATATTCTTCCATTGGTATAATTGCTTTGGGGGTCAGGGGGAGGTTGAGTGCCTTGGGCCCCAAGTGGTGGAGGAAAGTCAAGTCCAGCCAGCCACCCGGGCTCAGTGGGAGAGAGTTGAGTTGACTGGCTTGTGCTTAAAAAAAGCCAAGACTGGGATACAATCTGCCCCCAGCCCCTAGTCACAAAGGTAACCCTGGGGTTGACCCCTCCCTACTTTCACCCCCCTCCTTGGGCCCCTCACTATCCTAGGGTATCTTTTCTTCCTCTTCTAGGCACTTGCTGTTTGTCTTCTGTACCCACTAGTTAAGTGGATTAAGTCGGGAGTGGTGGGGTGTGCAGCGGTGACCCAGAGAGTAAGTGGCCTCAGTCCTAGGAAATGACCTTGGTGTCAGTTACATGGAAGCTTCCCACCTTCCTGCCCAAGCACTTCAGCATCCACTTGTCCTGCAAATGGCAGGTGGAGCAAACCCTCTAAGCACTGAAAGGCAGGCTCCTGTTCTCGGTGTGCTGGCCGTTACAGATGTGGCCCCAGCTGACTGCCCAGCCTCATCTCAAGCCACTCTGCCCCTCCCCCACTCAGAGCTCCAGCCCCCCAAACAACTTTCAGTTCTTTGAAAGCAAAATCTCTGAATTCTCTCCAGCCTCAGGGCCTTTGCACAAGCTGTCTCCTCCTCCAGCTCTTCTGCTATCTGACCCATCCATCTTCTAGGGACTGAGTATACATCATTTCTTCAAAAAGGCTTTCCCTCACCCCCATCTCAATCTCAGTTAGATCTCATTGTGGTTGTCCCTCATCCCACTTGTCACCGTTTACAACAATGTGTTTATTTGCATATTTGTTCAGTATCTTTGAGCTCTGGGAGGGCAGAGACAGGATCCCCAATACCAAGCAAGTGCGTGGCATGAAGTAGGGAATTTTTACTGAAGACAGGAAGAGGGCACAGGATTTAAACACAGGGAAGCAACTCAGACACACGAAGAAATATTGGAGGAGGCCGGGTACGGAGGGGCACAGCTCAAAGAGGTGTCAGAAGGAAGAGAAAGTGATAAGAGATTCCCTTTTGGGGGCTTTGAAACCCAAGGATGAATGGAGATTTGATCCTAGATTTAAAGTTTGTTTCTCGAACATTCCTTCTGTCCTAAGATCCCATCTTTGGGATCAGCTTGACCCATTTTGTGCTCACAATATGATAGCATAAGAAGGTCTTCTCAGCTCATTCAAAGCCAAGAAACCACCTGGAAGGGTAGACCACTAAGTAACAAACCCTGGAGAAGGAGCCTGATGTGGCTGGCAGATGCTTCACTGGCCCCAGAGCCTGATGGGCCCCCAGCGAGGAGTACCTGGGGGACCTCAGCTGATGCGTGTCCCCTCCCCATTGCCAGGACGGGATTCTGCTGGGAGCTGTGGGCGCCTATGACTGGAACGGAGCCGTGCTAAAGGAGACCAGTGGCGGGAAGGTCATTCCTCACCGTGAGTCCTACCTGAAGGAGTTCCCTGAGGAGCTCAAGAACCACGGTGCCTACCTGGGTAAGAGCCAGCACTGGGGCGTGCCTGTCTGGCAGGGAGGAGGGGGGCCCAAAGGACCCAGAAGCCCTGGCCCACACTCCAGGTGAGGGGCATCTTTGTGCCTATTCTGTGCTGATTCAAGTACCCAACCCTGAAGAGCAATTCCAGGCCCTGGGTGCTTGGGGCCAGGGCCTTTTCCTCCTCTGGAGCGTGTCCTGCACACCCAACACATAATAGGCTCCACATGAGGAGGCAGAAAAAATGACCAGCAATTCACCCATACCTTAAATGTGTTTCCGTTGACACATCTAGACTCTAGGTCAGTTGTCGGTATATCTTTAAAGCTTTCTGTCCTGACTAGGGTTTTAGCATACGAAATACTCTGCCTTCCTGGGGCAAAATGCAAGTCAGTAGAAGGTCATTCTCACAATCGAAGCAGAAGTTGCTTCTCATTAGACATTTTGGAAGTGGACCCATAAAGAGCATCACAATTCATTGGCCTGATGGGGGTAGGTCCCAGCTGTGAGACCTTAACTCACTGGGACCCAGTCACCTCGGGAGCAGTCCCCCGGCGGTCCACATCCATAGCCAAGTCCCATCGGCCATGAATTTTTCCTTCTTAAAGGGCTGAGCTAGCAGGATAGCAACCAGGGGTGAATGCCCAGGGATCCCCTTGTCTCTGGGTCTTTCTGAGTTTCTGAACTAAGTCTGCCGTCCGTGAAGTTCCTCATCATTAATACCTCCTCCATGACCTTGGCCATCCACAGTTGCCAGCGGGTCTTTCCACTTGTCCATCCTCTCTAATGCTCCATCCCATCCCTGCCTTGGTCCCTCAGCTCTTCAGCCACACACCCTGCCTGTGACCCTGCCCACACTGTGGCTACCCTGTCTTCTGTCCCCAACTTGGCACCCTCAGCTGACAACAGGGCAAAATACTGGAATCAGAACTGTCCTGGAAAATCCAAAGGTGCAGATCCCTAGAAGTTTCCCAACAGTGCCATGGCCCTAGGCTCTGGGTGCAGTTGAGTTCGGCATGCCTTAAACCTGGACTGTGTAAATAGCATCTGTGGCCCATGAGATCAGAGTGCCATGGGCAGTGGTAAAGAAGACACAGCCCCTGCCCTCAGCCTGCTTCCCAGCGGGGAGCGGGGACTGTGCACAGATAACTATAACAAGTAAGGTAAGAGTGCACATAAAAGCACAAATAAAGAAGAGAGGGATTGGGTTCCTTACCTTGATAACTGCTCTCACACTAGAAAAGATGTCAGAAGAACCAAGGATTTAAAAAAAAAAAAAAAAGACAGTTGCCATTGAGCCAATTCTGACTCGTGGCGACTCTGTGCTCCATAGGGTTTTCAACGGCTGATTTTTCAGAAGTAGATCACCAGGCCTTTCTTCCAAGACACCTCTGGGTGGACTCAAACTGCCAACCTTTCAGTTAGCAGCCAAGCACACTAAGAGTTTACACTACCCCGGGACTACAAACAAAGGATAAAATCCATTGCTGTCAAGTCGGTTCCAACTCATAGTGACTCTATAGGACAGAGTAGAACTGCCCCACAGGGTTTCCAAGCCTATAATCTTAACAGAAGCAGACTGCCACATCTTTCTCCTGAGAAGCAGCTGGTGGGTTCGAACCATTGGCCTTTTGGTTAGCAGCCAAGTGCTTAGCCATCATGCCACCAAGGCTCCTAAATGAAGGCTAGCACTTTAACTAGATTCATTTGCGTTTCACTGTCTCCTCCCATGTGCTCAGGACTCTACCAAAAGTGGAGGAGCCAAGTAAGAGGTGTAAGGAACACATGATATGAAGCATTAAGTAACAAGGCAGATAAATAACATCAGCAACATGCCAGGGCCCCACAGGGTAAATTTCAAGTGAGTGGAGGAAAGCACGTGGGTGGCTGTGGCTCAAGGGGCTGGCACGCCTGGAGGCTCATTGTGGAGGCACTGCCTGCCCCTGGACACTCGGCCCCCAAGCCCTGTTCCACCACCACCGTCCCTCCTTCTGAGGAAGCCCAAAAGCCGAAGGACAATTGAGAACCCTTTTCTGGAGTGCCACTGAGGGCTCAGTCAGAGGAAATCTTTGCTCCACCCCACAAGGCTAACCCCGCCACCACCTGACTCCCGGATAGATATGGCCTTGTCAGCTACCCTCCATGAGATCTCTGGGTCTTACCAAGCCATCAGGCCAGATTGCCCAGATGCCACTCCAAGAGCTTAAAACACATCTGGGGCCAGAGTAGCCCACCCTGCTCCACTCCCAGCTCCCAGGCTCTGAACTCACTCGTCTGTACATCCTGATGTCACTCCAGCAGTAACTGTGGAAGCTGAAAGACAGTGTTACCATCACACACAGCATACGCACACACACACACACACACACACACACACTCCACAGCACACATATACACACCACACACACCCACACACACACCATGCATGCATACACTGCACAGATGCACACATACACACCATGTTCACATACATGCTGTGCACACATACACACTATGCACACACACCCATGCACACTGCACACATACACACCATGTGCACATACACGCCGTGCACACATACAGACTATGCGTGCACACACACACACACAGCAGAAGGAGACATCCACTCCCCAGAAACAGCCCATGACTGCCAACAAAGCCCAACGCCCACCTAAAACCTGGGATCTAGCATCCAAGGTCTGGTTGTCATCTGGCAGAAAGTGAGATTCTCAGGTGCCGTTGGGTTTGCACACCTGCTGGGGCCACCCCTTTTCAGAGAGTTGCCTGAAAATGCCACATTCTCCTCCTGGTCCTGGGCAGGAGCGAGTTTCAGAGTGACCTGGCGGAGCAATTCTAGGGACAGGGATCTGTAGCTTTCCCACAGACCCACTGGGCTTCCATTTCTTTCCTCTCTGCTTGGTGTCTGTGTGTCAGACTGCACTTTGGATAGCTCCGTCCTTTGAGTCTGCAAAGCTTTGGGGCCGCAAGAATCTCCTAACCCCTGTGTAAATACCCAGATGGGAGCAATTCCTTACACCTTTCCAGCCCGCACTGCAGTTACCAGTGACCCACTTCGCAGGGGTTCATGGAGACTGGAGGAGGTCAAAAGCGAAGTCTGCCCCATATAAAACGAAGTGTGGCTGGAGCTGGCCCATCTCCTTCCCCCTGTGCGTGACAGTGCTTGTGAGGATGGTGACGGAGTGGAGGTGTGCATTCCAGGCCTGCCACACTGGACTTTCATGACCTCCCCTGGCTTCCTCTATTTCCTCCAGTAGGGGTGGACTGGAGGCCCCTCTCCTGAGCCCTGCCTCTTCCAGGCTTCGCTTGCTGTCCCTGGGAAGTGCTGCCCCTCGTGAGCGCATCTGCTTGGCCTTCC
Organism: Elephas maximus indicus; assembly: GCF_024166365.1. NCBI lineage: Eukaryota > Metazoa > Chordata > Mammalia > Proboscidea > Elephantidae > Elephas > Elephas maximus. The sequence continues at coordinate 58,435,187 of NC_064831.1, read as the reverse complement.
CTACGTGATCCACAGCCATCCTCTGGCACAGCTGAGCCAAACACTGGCCCTGCGGGGTCTGCTGGGGACCTGCACCAGAGACCAGCCTGTTTCCTCCTGTGGCAGGGTACACAGTCACATCGGTCGTGTCCTCCAGGCAGGGGCGGGTATACGTGGCCGGAGCGCCCCGGTTCAACCACACGGGCAAAGTCATCCTGTTCACCATGCACAACAACCAGACCCTCACCATCCACCAGGCTCTGCGGGGCGAGCAGGTAAGGGAGGAAGCTGGAGGGGTGGAGGGCACAGAAGACGAGGTCAAACAAACAGAAAAGGCAGAGGCCAGGTGGAGCGGACTTGAAATTTCATCTCTCAATAGGACTGTCCCTAGGCCCACAAAAATCTTTTCTGGTTGGGGACATAGACCTCATTCACACCAAGACTGAAGGCCAATGTGGCCACTTACTGCCCTGAAAGAGTCATGCCACCTAGGGCCTCCTCTCCGCAGAAAGCCAGGCCCCGGTCCTGCTGCAGCTGGGGGAGCCTAGGAGAATTCCTTGCCTGTTTCAAGAACCTCGTGTTTCTGGTGCATTCGCTCTTCTCTGCCACTCCGCAGGTGCAGACCTCTGCACTGTCCCAGAATTCATGGCCTAGAGGCCAGAGTTAGAAGGACCATCTAGACTATGGCTCCCCAGGCTGGGCTGCTGGGCCCTGGGCATCCTGAAGTGGTGCTCCTCAAGCCACCTTCATGTGCTTCTGCTCACAGCAAAGCCCCGTGGCTCACCAAGACACCACTTCTTCCTTTTTCCTTGAACGAAAGCAAAGCAGAGTGGTAACGTTGTGCCCTACCTAGGATGTGGTTGGCGACCAGACTGTGTTCCTAGGAGTCTCATGTTAGACAATCCTGAATGCAGATTGGAAAGCTGTGATAGGAGTCACTAGTGGTAAAGAGATCAAAGGCTGAGGAAAACTGAGGCCCTGAGAAGCTGCAAAGGATTCCTGGTGGTGCAGCAGTTAAAGCACTCAGCTGCTAACCAAAAGGTCAACAGTTTGAACCCACCAGCCTCTCCGTAGAGAAAGATGTGGCAGTCTGCTTCTGTAAAGATGTATAGCCTTAGAAACCCTGTGGGGCAGCTCTACTATATCCTATAGGGTCGCTATGGGCTGGGTCAAGTTTACAACCCAGGTGAGTTCTCTTTGATCATGCCACTTCCTGATCCCTACAGCCCCCAAACCAGGCCTGGGTGCCTTCTGACTCGCAGCATCCATGGCACCCTGGGCCTGAGCTGGGTCCTGATCAGGTCCTTACCTGTTGATCCCAGTTCTCCCTCTTTTCTCCTGAGCCTGGGAACAGCCCTGTCTCCTGCATCTTCTACTGCCCTTGCCTTGTCACCATGAGGACAAGCTCCTTCCTGAGTCTAACTTAAATCCCTCTAGCTGCAGGGAGCCAGCATTCCACCATTCCTCTTCCTGCAGACCTTGGCAGGGCTCCCTCTTCCAGCCTGCTCCTGCCCGCCTGCCCACACCCTGCCCAGGATCAGCTCTTTCGGGAATTTAAGGCTAGACCTTGAGAGTTGGAGGGAATTTGCTGATGAATTTATGACATTTTTCCTGCCCAGTTTCGCCTCCAACATCCGAATGAGAAACCACAGTGCTGAAGGCAGCTATATTAAGCGCATTCCAAATTACAGTGACCCACATAGCTGAGGCTACATATTTAGACATGTCTCCCTCCCCCTTCTCTGTTCTCTGTGTCTGCCTCTTAATTACTTTATACAGGCACATCGCCCCTTCTCCCGTGTTTATTCTTTCCTTTTCTCTCTTCTGCATTTTAACCTTTCTTCTCTGTTAAACTCTTTTAACGCTTGAGACTAGATTTCATCTAAAAGCCCCCAAAGCCAGGAGCTGGCCGGGGGAGGGACAGTTATGAGTTCTGGGGTCAGACAGACACAGGTTCCAGCCCAGCTCGGCCCTGAGAACTGCCTGACCTAGGGCAAGTGATTTGAATTCTCTGCACTGCCTTTCCTCCCCTATGAGATGAGCAAGGTGATCTCTCTCTGCTGAGGTAGCTGAGGCTCAGAGGAGCTACCCGAGGCTGCAAAGTATCTGATACGCTGCCTGTCCTTGGGAAGGGCTCCTTCCCCTTTCTTAAACAACCCATTGGTTCTATAAGCACTTATTAAGTACCTCCTGTATACCAGACAAAGTTCCTGGGTATTCCAGCTAAGTTCTTGCCTGCTAACCAAAGGTTGGAGGTTCGAGTCCACCCAGAGATGCCTCAGAAGAAAGGCATGGTGATCTGCTTCCAAAAAATCAGCCATTGAAAACCCTATGGAGCACAGTTCTACTCTGACAAGCATGGGGTACCATGGATCAGAATCGACATGATGGCAACTAGTTACTAATGTCTCCAGCACTATATCCAGGCTTCGAGGTGAATACAATAGTCCTTGGCCACATGAGGCTCCCATGGAGAAGCAGGTGCTGGGTGGGAGGAATATGGGGCCAGGGGAGCACTGAGGAGGGACACTCCACCCGCTGCAGGCTTGGAGTGGAGTGAGCAGGTCACTGCCAGCTTCTGACAGGAAGTGACGTTTCAGCAGAGACCTGAGGGATGAAAAGACATTAACGGGGAGAGGGATGAAGGAAGAGGGTTCCGAGGCAGGAGGAAAGCATGTGCAGGGGGAGGCCGGGAACTCAACCAGAGCTGGGGCCTCTGAAGAGGAGAAATAACTGTGTATGGTTGGAGCAAGCATGGGAGCAGAGGCTGGGGAGACAGAGGCTGGGGAGGGAGGGAGGCCATTCCTGCAGGAATGTGATGAAGAGTTTGGATGAATCCCAAAATCAAGGGAGCAGCGTGGTCAGCTGTTAGAGGCTGCCCTTGAGGGTGGGTTAGGGGCCAGACTGGAGGCAGGAAGGCTTTGGAAGGTGAGAGAAGGCTCTCCAAGGGAAGAAGTAGAGGAAGAGGGAGGCATATAGATTGGAGACATATTTGGGACACACCAGGCAGGACTCGTTGGTAGATTGCAGGGGGAGCGGTGGAGGGGTGGAGCCGGGGAGGACCCTCAGGTTTTGACTGATGGGGCCGATGGCGCCTTGGCTGAAGAGGGAGCACAGCAGCCAAGGCAGAGGGACACAGCAAGCGCCCCGATACTGAAAAGAAATCACCATCGTACCTGACCAAAGATGTGAATCTCAGTTATTTATGACATTAACAAATAAACAAGTTAAATGCCCACCAACAGAGGATTGAGTAAATACATCATAACACTTAATTTAGCTGCCTTCAGCTCTGCGGTTTCTCATTCAGATGTTGAAGGCAGAACCAGGCAGGAAAAATGTCATGAATTCATCAGCAAATTATACAGTCACTACAGTTCGTCCCATGTCATCAATTCCATGGCCTCCCCATGTGTTAGCGTGAAACTGCTCCACAGGGTTTTCTTAGCTGTAATCTTTAGGGAAGCAGACTGCCAAGCCTTTTTTCTGTGGCCCCTTTACCATTGGGTGGGTTCAAGCCTCTCACCTTTAGGTGAGTGGTCAAGCACAAGGCATTTGTGCCACGAAGAGAACTGCAGTACATGTATAATTTGAAATATTATGGTTCATCAATGATCATGTTAAAGAAAAAAATATGTCATAGAGAAAATGTTCATGATACATTGGTTCATTCAAAAATGAGTATACACAAATTCAGAAGGAATCCAGTCAGCCCTCGGCCACCAGCCGCCACCCCCAGACAGATGCCACCACTCTCCCCACCCTTGACTCCTTAAGGTTGATTCGGGCCCTGTGGCTCCTTTCTACCCCTCCCTCCTCCTCCCTTGCTGAATAATTTAGCCACTATTCTAAGTTAAAGCCAAATAAAAACATTTAGAGTGACTTAAAAAAGAGGAGTGTACAAACTGTATATATGTATGATATCGTTTTTTTATTAAAAATATACCCACATATATAAACAAGCAATAAAAGAGCCTAGAAGAAATACACCAAAATGTTGATGGTAGTTATCTTCAGATGTTGGGACTCTGTTGTTGTTTTTATGTGCCACTGAGTCAATTCCAACTCATAGCAACCCTATATGACTGAGTAAAACTGCCCCGTAGGGTTTCCTAGGCTGATGGGAGCAGATCACCAGGCCTTGTCTCTTGCAGAGCTGCTTGTCGGTTCAAACCATGGACCAGTCGGTTAGCAGCCAAGCACTTAACCATTGTGTCACCAGGGCTCCTTGTTGGGACCGTAAAACAAACAAAAAAAAAAACAAAAAAATGAAAAACCGCAGATCTGTTGAGTCTATTTTTTATTTGCCGTTTTATAATTTTTTTATATTTTTCTCATTTAATATATTACTTTTATAATCAGAATAAATGGCCCTCAATAAAAATAACTAAAGGAAAGAAAGGAGAGTGGGGGAGAGGAGGAATAACTGAAGGAAAAAAGAAGGAAAGGCAGAAGGAGAAAGGAAAACAGGAAGTCAACTCCAGGGGAAAGGCAGGAAAGGGAGGCGGGGGGAAGGGGAGGGAAGGGGAGGACCCACTGGTTCACCAACAATTCCCAGTCAAAGGATGTGGTTTCCCTCTGTAAGTTTCCTTCACTGGTGTCTGGGAGGTGAGGGCTCTCTGTGGTGTGAGGGGCAGGCCCGGCCCCTCTTCCCTGTCCCCATCCCTGTGCCGCAGATAGGCTCTTACTATGGGAGTGAGATCACCTCAGTGGACATTGACGGCGATGGTGTGACCGACATCCTGCTGGTGGGCGCACCCATGTACTTCAGCGAGGGCCGGGAGCGGGGCAAGGTGTACATCTACAACCTGAGACAGGTATGGCTGGGCGGGGGCAGGAAGCTTTTCAGGGACAGCTAACCCCTGCTTTGACCTGGGTAGCCATGAGGGAAATTGGGTTACAGGAAAGATCAGTGCCCATCTGTTGGAGCCAGGCCAGAGGAGAATAGGAAGCTGTGCTATCCCTGGGCTCACGTAGCAAGAGAGGGAACTCTGGAAAAAGTGGGGCGGAGAGAAGATGCTGCAGGCCAGAGGGAATCATGATCCCAAGGGTCTTTACTTTACTTTACCCCCTGAGCCTTTCCTTCCCCTGGCTTTGCAGAGTCAGTTTGTCTATAATGGAACACTGAAGGATTCCCACAGTTACCAGAATGCCCGATTCGGGGCTTCCATTGCCTCGGTTCGAGACCTGAATCAGGATTCCTACAACGACGTGGTGGTGGGAGCCCCTTTGGAGGACAACCATGGAGGAGTCATCTACATCTTCCATGGCTTCCAAGGCAGCCTCCTAAAGAAGCCTAAGCAGGTAATGCTCCCCGTAGGAAACCAGGGAACATGATAAACATCATGGGACCAGGAGCCCCAGAGGGCTCCTTAGGTGGTCCAGATAATGTGCTTGGCTGCTAGCCAAAAGGTTGGCTTTTGGAGTCCACCAAGAGGTGCCTTGGAAGAATGGCCTCACAGTCTACTCCTGAAAAATCAGCCTTTGCAAACTCTATGGAGCACAATTCTACTCTGACATACATGGGGTCACCATGAGTTGGAATCAAATCTATGGCACCTGCTGAGAAGTTCCAGAATCTCCCGTTTGGTCATATGGCTTAGGAATTTCTTCTGTTTTCTCAGACAGTGAGGAACTCCAATCTGCCCTAGCTATACTTGCCTCAAGTCAAAATTTTGAATTGGGTGCATTTTGTCCCATCACCTCTTTTGGCACCGCTCCCTGCTTACCTTTATCTTCCCCTCAAAAAAAAAAATCCCAGAGAACAACCTGAACTTCACTCCCCCTCCGCACACACTTACACAACTGACTACAAATAAAGAGCTCCTCCCTTCGAGCTTGCTCACCTCAAACTGACCCATCCCCAGTCCTATCTTCTCAGGTCATCATTTTTGCCTACAGATTTAATTAGTAAGATAAAAACCTGTTGCCATCAAGTCGATTCTGAGTCATAGCGACCCTATAAGACAGAGTAGAACTGCCCCCTAGGTTTTCCAAGGCTGCAATCTTTACAGAAGCAGACTGCCACATCTTTCTCCTCCCAGAGCAGCTGGTGGATTCAAACCAACTACCTCCCGGTTAGCAGCTAAGCACTTAACCATTGTGCCACCAGGGCTCCTAGTTAGTAAGACAGTTGCATAAATATATCGAGGTTAGAGATGAGGAAGGGTTCGATATATAACCCTGTCAGGTAACGTGTATTTACGTTGAATGGGAAACTCTTGAGACGTGATATTTTAATCCAAAAGAATGACTTTGCAGTAGGATTTTCAGGGGCCATGACAGGCGAGGGGGAATAGCTATGGACTAGGGAACTTCTCGATGGTGTCAAATAGGCTCTCTCCATGACTAATTGTAGCTACCCCTTAGGATTACCCTGCCCTGTCTTGTCCAACAGTGCGTACGCTCAGCTTTCTCCTTCTGCCCCCTGCAGAGAATCTCGGCCTCCGAGCTAGCTCCAGGCCTCCAGTATTTTGGCTGCAGCATCCACGGGCAACTGGACCTCAATGAGGATGGGCTTGTGGACCTGGCAGTGGGTGCCCTTGGCAACGCCGTGATCTTGTGGTTGGTTCCCCCACTGTACTTGACTCTTGGGCTCTCCTGAGGGCCACAAAGGGTGCAGGTTTTAAAAGAGGCTTTCAGGATCTCCATCCCTTGTCTTTAGCCACTATCAGCCAAACACCCTGTTCTTATTCCATCATGATTATAATTTTTTTTTTTTAATGGAATCACCATGAGTTATCTGGGAGTGCAAGTCTCTTTCCTCTATAGAGTTCTAGAGCTTTATACCAACCTTGCGTCTAAAAGACCCTGTTAGAACTTATACTAAATGTTCTGGCTACTCAGGCATTTCTTCCACTTCAGCTTTTCAAGCTAATTAAAGGGACAGGCTGAGCATATTCTACAAGCTGGGAGGATCTTCTCTTCTCACCTCGAGTGAAAGAATGTTTATGTAATACAGAGATGTCCTTCCACTCAAACCACTCTGACGATTTGTTTCCTTTTTGGGGGCCTCATTGCTGCAACACCTCACATCAGCATCCAGGGTCTCCTCTTAGCAATGGACTGTCTCTTTAAAAAAAAAAAAAAAAAAAAGAACCTACCTTTGATACAAACTGCTTTCTAGGAGAGCCTATATGTTTTGTCATGTTAGCTACTTTTTAAAAAAATATATTTTATTGTGTTTTAGGTAAAAGTTTACACAGCAAATTAGATTCCCATTCAACAATTCACACACAAAATGTTCTGTGACTGTTTGAGCCCCCAGAAAATTATCATAACTTGAGCTTTTTTTATATATGATGAGATTTTTTATCATAAATATAATAACTTAAAGAAAATCTGTAAAATAAAGAAAAAATCACTCAGAGTCCCATCTCCTTAATATTTCAACTATTAGCATTATGGTGAATGCCCTTCCAATCTTTTGTCTCCTACATACAACTTCATATGAATGCAATCACATTTTTCATATAATTTTTAAAAGGCATTAAACAAAGATATAATATGACTTCCAAGGTGGAATAAAGGAGAGAATGTGGTCCTGGTACTCAAGGATATTAGAGTTCAGTTGGGGAAATAGCTCACCCTGGGTTCCTAAGACTAAAGCTTATATGCTAATGCTTCTTAATGTTCAATCCCAGAACCAGAAGTGAAGGAAAAGGGAAAATTGAAGGAGAAAAGGAGAGTAGATCAGAGGAGATGCATTACTGAGCTAACCACAGCTTCATAATACACGCAGCTAAGTGCTCAGTACTTCAGGATGTCTCTAGAAAGGTGGTATAGAACCTCCACCTCTGGCAATAGTCCATTGTAGGGGAGGAAAGGGGAGCGCTTTATCTCCTGCCTCATTCATACCCCATTTTTCCATGGTCAAAGCATCAGCTGCCCCTTTACTTCTAGGTAGTGTTCCCTAGGCCCTCTAGGCAGCACTGAGGGAGCCAGAGTCACTGCAGGTCTAGCACAGCCCAGTGTGTAGGCACCATGACTGTCTGAAGGTCATGCCACATGTAGGAGCTCTTAGGCCTTAGATGGTTCCTTTAAAGCCATGGTAAAGTTATTGGCTATGTCAGGAAGCAATACAGGCAACCAAGGCCCAGGGTAGAGGGTAGACATGGCCTAGCAGGTTTTTAGGGTGATACAAAAACTGAGTCCCTTATAGGAAACAAGATACACGTGTGTGTGTTCACACACACACACACACACACACAAAACAAGAGAATCAGTCTAACAGAAAGAGTTTGATTGAGCGCTATCTTTTGAGGTCGAGACCTTAAGTGTTGCTTAAATAGTAATGAAACTTTGGGCCAAGCCCTCTGGGAAGACTTTATGGTCAAACTCCATGGTTCGCAACCACATCTGCCAATTGGAATGACCTGTGGAGCTTTTAAAGCCCCAGAGCTCATCAGAAATGCAGACTCTCTGCTAACCTATTGAATCAGAATCTGCATTTTTAAAGATCCCCAGGGGATTTGCAAGCATATGAAAATTTGTGAACTTTAAGAAATGTTAATGCCTGAGTCTCACCCCAACCCCAAAGACTCTGATTTAATTGTCCCACAGTGCAGTTTGTTCATCAGGATTTTTCAAAGCTCTCCAGGTTTTTCTATGTACTGCCAGGGCTGGGAACCACCGCTGTAAAAGTGGCAAGGAGGCAAAGGAAGTCAATCTAGTCTGTGGCAAGTACAGCCTTAGGGAAATGATGAAGGGCTGCCTCGAGGGGCTGTGAGGTGCAAGCCCCTTGTCCACCTGTGTGCTTTTTTGCCCAATTCTCTGGCAGCTGGAAATGCTACCCTCTCTTTTCCTCACCCTGCCTCACCCCTCAGTGCTGGCTCTAGCTCCCTGGTAGTCAAAGCAGAGCAGCCCAGCCCTGCCCCTCCTCAGCTCACTGCCTTTCTCCTGCAGGTCCCGCCCTGTGCTGCAGATCAATGCCAGCCTCCACTTTGAGCCACCCAAGATCAACATCTTCCACAGGGACTGTAAACGCAGTGGCAGGGACGCCACCTGCCTGGTTGCCTTCCTCTGCTTCACGCCTGTCTTCCTGGCACCCTATTTCCAAATGGAAACTGTTGGTAAACCAGGCCCTGCCTCCCTCCCTCTCCCCCACCCCCTGTCTCTCCCATGGACTTTGTGGTTGCTCTGCTTCAAAGCCTGGGCTTTCTTTGAAATGGGTTATGGGTGCTAGAGCCTGCTTTGATGACTGCTAGATAGATGCCCATTCAATGTCCCTGGGTGGTACAAAGAGTTTGTGCTTGACTACTAACTTAAAGGTTAGTAGTTCAAACCCACCCAGCAGTGATGCCGAAGAAAAACCTGAAGATCTGCTTCTATAAAGATTACAGCCAAGAAAACCCCGCTCTGTAACACATGGGGTCACCATGAGTTGGAATCAGCTCGATGGCAAGGAGTTTAGATGCCCATTCAATGCTCTAAGCAAAGGCACCGTGGTCCCTCTCTCTTTGTAGGTCACACCGCATGTACGAAGAGGGAATATCATGCCAGGGTGAGGATGGCAATGAGCAGGGGTGACCAAAGAAGGAAAGGCCAGGGGAAGAAGGAGTCTGGGTGCAGACTGAATCAGAACAAGCGACCAAAAGCAGCGAAGCAAACTGGCATGTGGAAGCCAAGAAGTCAGCCTGAATCCAGAAAATATTTCGACTCAGGAGCTAGCAAAACAGGAGTTGGAAACCAGGGGGTCGAGCAGATGAAGACCCCAGCAGTGGTAGTCACCACTCAGAAGAAGGTGTGAGTCTGAAGCAGGACATTACCTTCTGAGGGTCCAACACTTCCAGTGAGGGATGCACAGGACAGCCCTGGGCACAGGCAGACCTAGGAAGTGACAGCTGCAGGCTCTGGAACCTGGCTGGGCCGGTGCTGGGTTCAGGGACTGCAGAGCAGCTTCCAGGTCCAGGAGGAGGACCAGCCAGATGAAGGAGAGGCACAAGTCCTAGGGGTAAGAGGAGAGCAAAGGCAGGCTGGGTGGTTGTGTCCTTCTTTTTTGACTTCCATCTATGAAAGAAGAAAAATACAAGAACCTGGAGCACTCAGAGGACTGGCTGGGATTCAGGAGAAGGGACTGAACCTTTCCCAGAATTAGCAAAAGGTCATCCTAGTTGAACGGCTTCAAGTCTTAACCTCCAGAACAGAGTCTTAGGTGTGAAAAGCCGGTGGGCTGGGCCTGGGCAGCCCCTCCTTGGAGTGGGCAGGGACTACTTCTGAAGAGGCTCTGAAGGGGAATCCTAGGGGAACACCAGGGAAGGTGAAGGGAGAGATGGAGGAATGTACTGACTTCAAGGGGGCTCACACTAGGTCATCACCCTGGCCTGCATCCTGTCTCCTCTCCTGTTCTTCCATGTTCGATTTCCCCTCCATTTCTCCCCCTCTTTCCTCCTCTCTTGATTCATCTCTATTTCTCCTCCTCTGCCTCCTTCTGCTCTTCAGTTCCCTCCTTCCCCCTTTTTTCACTGCACAGCTTGCTCTCTGCATGGAAGACTCTGGCCCTTAAAAGTAAGGCAAATAGTCTTGGGTAGCATGTGGCTCCACCTTCGTGATCTTCCTCTCCTCTCCTCCAGGCCTCAGGTACAACGCCACCATGGACGAGAGACGGTACACACCACGGGCCCACCTGGACGAGGGCGGGGACCGATATACCCACAGGTCTGTCCTGCTCTCCTCTGGCCAAGAGCACTGTGAGCGGATCAGCTTCCACGTCCTGGTGAGCCCCACAACTCAGCAGCCCCATCCAGCAGAGTCCAGGCTATGGGGATGGGCACCTGCCATGGGAAAGGCAGGGACCCCAGGGGATGCCAGGCAATGCCGAGCCCCAGCAGACCACAGGAGACCAGCCCAGGGGGCAGCGTTCTGAACTTTGGCCACTCCATTCCCCACCTTATGGCTCAGAGAAAGGGCCGTGGGACACGCTTACCACCTCACGGTGTACCTCCAGAATCCCTTCTTCCCCAGCTCTCAGATGTCCGTGGTTTCCTTAGCTCCCATCCAAGGAGAGACATGAGCTCATGAGATCTAGCTGGGAAAACTAGGGTCAGCCGGTGGGGGTCTGGAAATGAAGAGACAGCAGGCATGGGCTGAAGGCCAGGTAAGTTGGGCCAGTGGCATGGACGAGCTGTGAGGTGGAACAGAGAGAGGCCAGTCTGGCAGAGAAGGGAAGCTAGTGACATCACTGGCAGGATGGTGGCCTGATGCCCCATTTTACAGAGAAGGAAGAGGATGATAAATTTGCCTCCATCTGGAAGCACCAAATACCCAGGCCACAGCCGGCATCTCTGAGATGCAAGCAGGAGGCACTCAGCTCACCTAGTCCAGTTGTGCAGTGGCCAAAGGGTCAGAAAAGTGAACAGGCATGAGAAGTCCTGATGTCTGTTGATGTCACCCCCTCTGATATGTTTGTGCATTGGTTCTCAAAGTGGGTCAGCAGCATATCTACAGAAAATAGTGTCTATGGCAGTAGTCTTAAATTGCTGAATAATCGCTCACAGCTGGTGACAGAAACTGAGCCGGCCAATAGGAACTGCCCGCTGGCGCCCCCCCCCCCCCCCGCAAGCGTCACCTGGGGCACTTGCCATCCCTGCCATCCCTTCTCGTGGCGCCTAAACCAGCAGCAGCAGCATCAGGGAATGTGTTAGAAATACAGATTCTCGGTCTGTACCCCAGACCTCTGGAATCTGAAACTCTGAGGTGAGACCCAGTAATCAGTGTTTTAATAGGCTCCCCAGGGGCTTCTGGAAACCCTGGTGGCATAGTGGTTAAGTGCTACAGCTGCTAACCAAGAGGTCGGCAGTTCAAATCCGCCAGGCGCTCCTTGGAATCTCTATGGGGCAGCTCTACTCTGTCCTATAGGGTTGCTATGAGTCGGAATCGACTCGATGGCAGTGGGTTTGGTTTGGTTTCAGGGGGTTCTGATGCTCCCTAAATCAAGAACCACTGCCTTAACACAAGGGAACCCTGGTGGTATAGTGGTTAAGAGCTATGACCAAAAGGTCAGCAGTTCACATCCCCCAGCCGCTCCTTGGAAACCCTATGGGGCAGTTCTACTCTGACCTATAAGGTTGCTATGAGTCGGAATCGACTTGACGGCAACAGGTATAGGCCTTAATACAAAGAAGTCACTCGATCAGGAATTGCAGCTTCTACGGGGAAAGTTTATTAGGTAGCGCTAAGCACCCCCTTCATTTACCATCTATACATGGGACCAGCCTGAATCACCCCATCTTGTTCACTTATTTGTTCATTTAAATTAATTCAATATGTTTATTGAGCTCATTCCTTGCTGAGGAGGAAGACTGGCACAATCAGACCGTTGAAATGCCATGTGAGAAGTGGCATTAACCGGTCTGAACAGAGCGTGGGGCTGTCCAGAGGAGCCGGTGGTCAGTGCTGCCTGTCTTTATGGAGGCTGAGGTCTTGGGGCTATGGAAGCCAGGCCTTGAAGGATGAGCAGGAGTTGGGTTGGCATAGCTGAGCCACAGACTCCTGCCCATGCAGCACACTCTTTCCCTCTATGGACCCTGCTGGGAACCTCCATCCACCCACTGACAGCATCTCCTCTGTCCCCCACCAGCTTAGGGAGGTGGAAGTTCTAGCTCAGCGTTAGGGGGCCTGGCTCAGAAACTGATATTCCCTCTCTCCCTCCCTCATCCCCACAGGATACTGCTGACTACGTGAAACCAGTAACCTTCTCAGTAGAGTATGCCCTGGAGGCCGCCGACCACGGCCCCATGCTGGACGACGGCTGGCCCACTACCCTCAGAGTCTCGGTACGTGCTGGCATGCCAGGCACGAGAACGGGCACCCCCACGAGTGCAGAGAAGCTAGCTTTCTCCTCCACACTTTCCCCCACAGCTGCCCTGCCAAGCCCACAGCATATCTCCTCCCCTGGGACCCGTGCTGGGTATTTGCAGAACTTGCCCCTGTCCAAGTTTCCCCAGCAGAGGGTGAGCACTGAGTGGGTGCTGGAGGAAGACAGAGAGTCACAGAGCTGGAAGGGACCTTAGATCTCAACCACCCACCTCCCTCGCTCACAGATGAGGGCACCGAGGCCAGAGAGGGAGCTGCAGCCACTCAGAGTCCGAGCCAGGCCTGGAGCCTGGTCTTCTGCTTGTTGAATGACTAACTGATGAACAGACAACCTGTCCACCCCCAAGCCTACTCCTAAGTGGCTATAGACCCAGCCCTCAGCCACATTTTCTAATCCCTGGCTCTAGGGGCACCAGCATCTTCTGGAAGACGTTCCCGGCATCAGCAGCCCCATAGAAATCCCATTCAAGAAAATCCATTCTGTCCAAGCTGTGCTGGGAGAACAGGCAAAATTTGTAAAATGAGTTATCCTAATGCGAGATGACTTCACATCATACCACTACGCTCTTAACCCTAGGACCCGTGAGGTCCAGTCTTTGGGAGCTGTATTCAGTCCAGCCGCAAACCAGAATTTCAGAACTGCTCAAGTTCTTTACTTGCATTTCTCGAAAACCATGAAGGGTCTGTACAGTCCACGGCGATGCTTCTTAAAATCATCTCTCTTCTCTCATTCGCATCCATCGCCCCCCACAGCTCCTCCCGAATCCCCTCCCCCAACTATCCAGCTCCTCCTCCTGCCCAACACTGTCCTCCATACCTCGGCCCTTTGTTCCTGGTGCTGCATCACAAAAGCCCAAGAGAGGCTGTCTTAAAATGCAGCTCAAGGATGGACCCCAGAGGTCATGGTCCCCGGACCCTCTGTTAGCCCAAGACTGGAACCATTCCTGAAGCCAGCTCTTCTGACAGGGATTAGACTATAAGACAGAAAATGATACTGGTGAGGAGTGAGCTTCTCGGCTCAAGTAGACACATGAGACTGTGTGGGCAGATAGAGATGAGAAGCCAGAGGGGGACAGGAGCTGGCTGAATGGACACGGGGAGCACAGGGTGGAGAGGAGGAGTGTGCTGTCTTGTTAGGGGGAGAGCAGCTAGGAGTTCATAGCAAGGCATGTGTATGTTTTACATGAGAGACTGACTTGATTTGTAAACTTTCACTTAAAGCACAATAAATAAATTCTTAAAAAGTGTAGCTCAAGAGAAGGGAGAAGCTGGGCTGACAAAGCTGGAGTCCCCTCAAGTGGGCTAGGAGAGGGGAAAGCTGGGTGCACTAAGTCATGAATACTTTTTGTCCCACCACAATAATTACAAAGGCACTGCAGCCAGTGAATGAGTACGTGTCACTCATTCTATACACACTTGAAAGCCCATGATACAGATAGTGTGAAGGGTGATCCCTGCTGTCCAGGAACTCACAGCAGAGGGGAGCTCTGACATTGGTGATATCGATGCAAGGTGGTGATAAGAGTCACAGGAGAGGTCAGAGAATGGGCACCATGAGCTCAGAGGAAGTGTAATCGAGCAATCAGATGGGAGGGCAGGGAGGGCTTCCTGGAGGAGGTGGCTTTTGGTCGGACCTTGGGAATAGACAAGATTCAAACATGCAGAGATGGGGATGATGAATTTTTATTCCAGGAGAGATGACAGTGTCAGCAAGGCATGGAAGTGGGAAAAAGCAGTGGATGTTTCATGAAAGAAAAGTTGAGACAGCTGAAAAAGACGGTCTGCAGGCATATTATCAAGGGTTGAAGAGCAGCTAAATGTATAAAACCTTGTTCATCTGGATTTCCGCCCCCAGCAAATTAGAAACATTCTTCCCATTGCTCATTCTACAGGTTCTTTTTGGTTCTAATACCATAATATCTGGCCTTTTGAGGGAATGAACTCAATTCCATACAGTTGAGTGTAATAGTTGCTTATTACGTTAAATTATTACTTATAATCATTTTTCTGAAGGCTTTTATATAATTCTCAGACTTAGTATGCTGGGAGGGGGGATGGTGTTTTATTGAAGGCTCGAGGTTACCAGGATGAACATCAGTGCTGGAATTCAATGACACACTCAAGGACTACAGAAGCATCTAGAAGGATGTCCTTCACTAATTGGCCCCACTTCCCCTACTTCACATGGCTTTGCTGTCTGCTTTGCTGTCCGGTGTCCTGGCTGCTCTTGCAGTGTGCTTGCTTCTAACTACAAACCCACCATGTGATGGGGAAGCCTGAGAAATGTGTCTAAGCTAAGAGCACGTGGACCTTGGTGCGAGAATGCTCTCCTCTGTGAAAAGTTCATGAGTTTAAGAAATGAGTGGACTTTGTGACTCCTCTGTCCCCTTCCCTGGGTTTTGGCTGTGCTCTAGGTAGTGACAGTTGCTGCCTCTCAGCTCCAGGCTTGGATATCCAGCTGCCTTCTGAGCATCTGGTCTTGTATGAGCCACAGGCACCTCTAATGTGTCAGACACCTGACTGCACAAAGAAACACCAAAAATTAGTGCCTCAGAATACATTTATTGTGAGTAGATAAGATTCAAATCAAGCAGTGTCAACTCAGAAAGTATACAGATTCTCAGAAGACGGGATAGTAAGAATGGGTTACATAGATCATTGTCATGTTAATTTCTCAGGAGATAGCATCAGAACACGTGCTGGGTTCCAGAGTCAGTGGGCTGTAGAAACAGTCACTAAGGACATGGTATACATTGTCCAGTCAGACCCTGGTGTTCCTGCCTCTGGACACTGGCTGCACGTAGATGATTCTCCAAAAGAGCCCGATGCCTAAGGCAAAACCATCTCCACCTCTGCTAACCTGCTTACTAGGCCTTTGTTTGACGTGAAGGTGAGTTCAGAAATCAGCTCTTTAAAGGCTCAAGGTTCAAAAGCACACCTAGTGGCAGATGGTCCGAGTGGATCACCCCAACTTCATGAACCCAGAAATCTGGATTCCGGGAGAATTAAACCAATTTGTCAAATGCCACGTGCCCCAAAACTTGACTCCTCAAGGTAACCACCCCCCCTTATAAATGAGCTGTGCATACATCCTTCCTGACACCTAAAGGAAACTCTGCCAGTATCCCTTCACCCTGATGACCAGTCAGCCTCGGGCCCTGTTGATCCCACCTCTGAGGTCCCTGCCCTGTTTTCTCCTCTCCACACCCTCTACCACACGACACCACTGTCATCTCTCACCTGAATGGCAGCAGCTTCCTCAGTGGTCTCCCTGCCTCTAGCCTTGCCCCTTCAAGTCCATTTCCCACAGCAGCCAGAGGGAACCTTCAGTGTGTGGGCTCTGGGGGGACACTCCTCTGCCTAAAGTTCTTGGTGGCTCCTATCAGTGTTGAGGCATGACCCCAATGCCCTGTAGGAACTGGCCCCTGCCGTGGCTCCATCTCCTCCTTCCTACAACACCAAACTACCCGTAGTTTCCCAAACTCATCATGTCACTTCATGCCACAGGACCTTTGCACAGGCTCTTTCCTCCATCCATCTACTCGGTCAGCTTCAGAACTCTGACCTACTGTCATTTCTCTTAGCTAGTGCCACTGTAACAGAAATACCACAAGTGAGTGCCTCTAACTAACAGAGGTTTATTCTCTCAGAGTTTAGGAGGCTAGAGGTCTGAATATAGGGCACAGGCTCTGGGGAAGACTCTCTCTCTCTCTCTGTTGGCTCTGAGGGAAAATCCTTTCCCAGCTTCTCCAGCCCTGGTGTTCCTCAGTTCCTTAGCTATCTTCCTGAGGTATCTATCTTTCCTCCTTTTGTGCTAGTTTATCCCTATGCCTAATCTGCCCTTTTTATATCTCAAAAGTGTTTAGGTTAAAAGCACACCCTACAATGGGATGGCCTCACTAACGTAACAGAGAAAACCCTAATCCCAGATGGGATTCCATTCAAAGGCATAGGGGTTAGGATTCCAACACATATTTTGGGGAGACGTAATTGAATCTACAACACTTCCTCTGACCGCTTGCAGGCCAAAACAACTGTTTCCTCCCCTGAGCCTCTTCTGTCCCTCATACGTATTCCTGCTTGTTACACACGTCACGTTATAGCTGAGGGCAGAAGCCGTGTCTTCTGTGTCCTATATCCCCTTTACCAGAGACCTTGCCCCAACACCGACAATGATCAGTAAATGTTGACTGGAATGGCTCTGCTGAGTTCACCGAGCGTTCTGTTCTACTGGCTCAGTTAAGAACCGAAGGGGCCTCCTTCAGCTGAGTTTTGGGCCATGTTTTGAAGAGGAAGTATCTACCCAAAAACATTAGAAAATGCAGTGTGGTGTCTGGCGAAAGGACACAAAAGACAGAGTCCATGTGCAGTGAGGTGCAGAGAGGAGCTGGTGCGCTGGGGGAATAAGGGGATGGCCCAGGGCAAAGATGGTGGCTGGAAGCTGTGGGGTCTCCCTTCCCAGGTGCCCTTCTGGAATGGCTGCAATGAGGATGAGCACTGTGTCCCCGATCTCGTGTTGGATGCTCGGAGCGACCTGCCCACAGCCATGTGAGTCAGCTCCTCTGTGCCCTCCCCTGGCTCCTTCCCTTCCCAACTGACCGGAGTCTTTGGGCTCCTGGGCCCCGGACTGCTTCTTAGAGGCAGCTGGGACCAAGCACTGAACTCGAGCCTGGGTTCTCTCCCAGACTTAGCCTCTAGCTCCTGTGTGACTTTAGGCAAATCCCTTCCCCTCTCTGAGCTTCAGTTACCTCCTCGGTAAAATGAAAAATCATTAGTCTAATCTGATCTCCTCCAAGTTTGTTTAGAAAAGGAATCCTTTCTTTGGAGCCCACCCTACAAAACAGATGAAAGGTAGAAGTGGGGGATTTGAAGTGCTGCGTGGTCATCTTCCAAACCCCCAGACCAGGCGACCTCAAAGTCCATTGGCTGAACACCTGGACTTCGTGCTAAGGAGGCTAGCAGAGGACAAGCAGGCTGCCCCCACTCCCCTGGTAGAAGCAAACTAGCATCCAAGGCAAGACAATGAACAATATCGTAGCTTAAATTTATGCAATGCATTTGCAAATAATTTATGCTCAAGTTTTACCCAACTTTGAGATGATTTATGATAGAAGGCATACATACCCTCATATATACAATAAATAGAAATAACATACCCGAACTGTGCAGAATGATGAAGCAGCAAATATTGCAACCATCTAGGCTAATAATGGAAACTGTGCTGGCATAGTTGTTAAGGGCTACAGCTGCTAACCAAAAGGTCAGCAGTTCGAATCCACCAGGCGCTCCTTGGAAACTCTGTGGTGCAGTTCTACTCTGTCTTATAGGGTCACTATGAGTCAGAATCGACTCGATGGCAATTGGTTTGGGTTTTTTTTTTTTTTTTTTTTTTTGGTTAATAATCAGAAACCCTGGTGGTGTAGTGGTTAAGAGCTATGGCTGCTAACCAAAAGGTTGGCAGTTTGAATCCACCAGACGCTCACTGGAAACCCTATGGGGCAGCTCTACTCTGTCCTATAAGGTCACTATGAGTCGGAATCAACTCGATGACAACAGGTTTAGGCTATTAGCCAGAATTGTCTTTACATTTATCTTGTGAAACATGCTGAGTGGACAGGTGATAGCTAAGTAGAGAGCTCTGGGCTGGGAGGAGGCTACAGTCTCTCTAGCGGGGTGTCCCTAGGTGGCACAAAGAATTAATGGGCTCAGCTGCTAACCAAATGTTTGAAGGTTTGAGTCTACCCAGAGGCACCTCAGAAGAAAGACCTGGCAGTCTACTTCCAAAAAATCAGCCATTGAAAACTCTTTGAAACACAGCTCTACTCTGACACATATGGGGTCACCATGAATCAGAGTTGACTCAGTGGCAACAGGTTATTAGCGGGAAGGCCAGAGGCCTTTGGGGCAGGAAGTTGTCGTGAAGGGTGAGCTCTTCCCAGCCCACTCATCCACTTCCCTCTCCTCTCCCATGGCTATTCCCATGGGCAAGGGCCAGCCAGGTGCCCCCAGACTCATCTCTCCGTCCCTGCACCCCCGTCATGCCTGACCCCTGGTGGTCTCTTTCCCTCAGGGAGTACTGCCAGAGGGTGCTGCGGAAGCCTGTGCAGGACTGCTCGGCCTACACGCTGTCCTTTGACACCACGGTCTTCATCATCGAGAGCACGCGCCGCCGGGTGGCAGTGGAGGCCATGCTGGAGAACAGGGGCGAGAACGCCTACAGCACAGCCCTGAACATTTCACAGTCAGCAAACCTGCAGTTCGCCAGCTTGATCCAGAAGGTGAGACCTCAGCAGCCTGCCCGGGCTGCCTGAGGGGAAGGACAAGGGCCAGGGCAGTCACCTGGGGAGGCAATCACCTGGGGAAGCAGTCACCTCGGGAGGTTAACAACACCTGGGTCCAGACTTCACCCCCAGAGATTCTAGCTGACTTGGGCTGGGGTGGGGCCTGGCAGCGGTGTGTTTTGAAGGTCCCCAGGCAGTTTCAGGGTGCAGCCAGTGCTGAGGAGCATCGGTACAGGGGGAGGCTGAGTCCTTCTGGAAAGTGAGGAGGACTATCGTTCAGCCAGTCTCCTCAGCCCTAGTCAGGGGCACGCATGCACGCACATACACACACAAGCACACACACACACCGTGTGTACACGTATTCTCTGTACGTTTACCCTCCAGGCTTTCTCAGAAGGATCCTTCTGGCAAGAATCCGAACCAGTTAAACCAGAAAACCAAACCCGTTGCCGTCGAGTTGATTCCCTATAGAACAGAACAGAAGTGCCCCATAGTGTTTCCAAGGAGCGGTTGGTGGATTTGAACTGCTGACCTTTTGGTTAGCAGTTGAGTTCTTAACCACTGTGCCACCAGAGCTCCCAGAACCAGTCACTCCTGCCTTAAAACTCCCAAAGATTTCTCATTGCTTTCACAACAAATTCCAAAGTCCTTATCAGGGCATTCAAGACACTTCTCTGCTTCTCCACCCACCCTTGCCACCTCTCCCTTCACCCCACACATGTCTCCCTCTAGGCCACTGGCACCGCTCTTTTGTACCAGGGCCTGCCCACGTGACCCCCTGCCTGGGACTCCCTCCTGCTCTTCCTCGGTAACCACCACGTATCATGTGCTCCCAAGGGGCCAGGCACTGTGCTAAGCACTTGGCATGCATTTAACCGTCACAACCACCTCATGAGTAGCAGTGGTTGTAGCCCATCTTACAGAGGAGAAAACTGAGGCACAGAGAGGGACTAAGTAGCCTGCCCAGGACCACGCAGCTAGCAAGTGGAGGAGTGGAATTCCTGCACTGCAGCCAGCCACTGAGCCTGCAATTCACTACAGGGCATGCCCTCATGTCACGCTTTCTGGGGTCTCTTCCTCAATGTCCCCAAAGGCCACGCAGGGCCCTCCAGCCAGCCGAGCCCTCCGGTACAGCCCTGTGCAGGTTCTGAGGAAATCTCCAGTGTCTGAGGGCCACACCTTCGAAACCTGACCTTCCAGAGAGAGCAAGTGGTCTATCTTAGCTGGGTCTGTCCCTGGGGCTGGGCCAGGGCTGGGCACATAGAAGGCCCTCCAAGAAACAGTTGTCATGTGTGGGTGCTGGGGATCCAAAGTCCTCTCAGACATGGTCCCTGTCTTCACGTTCCTCAGAGTCCAGGGTACGGATGGGACCAACATCAGACCCAGCTGTCCTCACCTCTACCTCAGAACTGACTACCCAGCATACCCCTCAGGGCCTGCCCCTCCCTGGCCACACACACGCACAGAGAGAGAAAGAGAGAAGCATTCCTGCAGCGGGGACCGGAGGCTGAGGGGACAGGGACAAGGCTGCCCCAGGAAGGCGAGGGGTTGCCTGCCGTGTCCTCCCTCCCTGCTCAGTGGGCTCCTGGCATCTTCAGAAGACCTTCAGGAGCCCCTGAGTGGGGGCTTTCTTTGGGCCATGATACCGCTCCCCTCTGCTGCCAGAGTGAAGACGGGGAGCCCACCCCATGGTCTTGCCAAGTCCTCTTCTGCTCAGGGATTTTGTGTCTGTCAGGTTTGGGTATTTAGGGGGGGCTCGTGCCTCGGGCCTACATAGCCTGTTTGCCTGGCCCAGATTTTACAAGGCCAGTCCTATGCCTGTTCACAGCCCCAGGGAGGGAACCATGGAGTTTTCTTCCTGCCGTACAGAAGGGCTTTTAGAACCGAGGAGAGGCAAAGAGAAGCCAGAAACATCTTCTATGAACCGTTGTGTCCACACACATGGCAAGTGGTGGGAGCGCTGCTTGTGGTCTGACTCCTCCAGAGAGTGCCTCTCCTCATCCCCAGCCCAGGCTGGCCAGGCACATCTTCCATCCCCTTCCCCACCGCCAGCTGGCCAAGAGGAACTTTCTGGAGAAGCCTCTCGGCCAAATGCAACTTTGTTAGTGTGCTCACACGCACTTTTCTCACACACATGCAAAAACACACAAACCTACACACCCACAGGAGGACGCACAAGTACTCTGTATACATGCACCTACATGCAGACCCACCTCCCAGAGTCTACATAGGCAGGCGCTTACATCCACACGTGCACATCGCCAAAGGGCGGCGCGTGCCTGTGTCAAGGCAGAGCCCAGCAGTCAGGGACCACAGCAGGTCCAGACAGTAATCATGATAATAGCTGCCATATTTTGAGGGATTACAATCTTCTGGGGAACCGGAGCCCTGGTGGCGTGGTGGCTAAGAGCTCGGCTGCTAACCAAAAGGTTGGTAGTTCAAATCCACCAGCCACCCCTTGGAAACCCTGTGGGGCAGTTCTACTCTGTCCTCTAGGGTCATTATGAGTTGGAATCGACTCAACGGCAACGAGTTTTTTGGGGGGGTGCATAAAAATAGACGTTGCATTTACAGGCAGTATGTCATTTAATCCTCACAACAATTAAATGAGGTACTTAAGTATTATCCCCATTTAACAGATGGGGAAACTGAGACCTGAGTAAATGAGTATGTGGCCAACCAGCAGCACAAAGCTAGAGGAGCGCGTGAGAGTCCCTCCTTTCTGGTTTGTGCTAAGGGGCATCCGTGCTAGCCCAGTGGGGCCCAGCTCAGAAAGGCCAAGCAGCCTGGTGGTGTTTCCCCCCTTAGACTCAGCCACCCTTTAAGTGACTTGCTATTCAGGGGTGGGGAGGGCTTGGAGGCAGTGGAGCCACTAAGAAAAAGAGAAAGAAGCTTACTGCCCACCTCCCCCTGCCTGCCAGCCTGATGGCAGCAACAGAGCTCTGGGGACCCTGCCCTGGAGATGGGAGGCTGGAGAGGAAAGGCAAGCAGTGGCCCATCAGACAGGAAAAGCAGGACACGCCTGAGAGCCCCTGAGCCACTGGCAGGTGTGGTCCAGAGGACAAAGCAGCCCTCCTCAGTGCTGACCTGCTCAGTAAAAGCTCCAGGCCCCAGCTGTAACACGGGGCCGCGGCCAACGAGTGAGCTGAGCTGGGAGCTCCAACCATGGGCTGGGGGTTGCATGGCCCACAGTCCAGCTGCCCCTCCATCCCCGACCTCCACCCAAACTGAGACGTCCTCACATGCCTTCCTTCCCGAATAGGCTGACATCTGGGGAACCGGTTGGCCTGCAACTGTGGGGGAGCGGAGTAGAGCCACCTGGGTCACCCCTTGCCCGTGCAGTCAACAGGGACGATGGCATCCTGAAGCCAGAGGGACCTTGGACCAAGGTCCGAGAGAAAGGACATCATTCTCTGCTCTTGGGCAGCAAGAGTTGAACACTGCCATGGGGTGGGGGCAGGGAGGAGTCCTCAGAAAAATTTCTCCAGCATGCCCCCACCAGGAGGTCAGCCCACACCCTGCTCACTGTTTTTCTGGATTACAAAGTCATGCGAGACCCCAAAAATCTCATTCCATGGCCCACAGAGATCCTTTCTAATCCTTCTGATGGAAAGATGTGTGGTCAAGCAGGGGTCCAAAAGCCGGAGGGCAGCGAAGAGCCAAAGGCTGGAGAGTTGCCTCCTCCTTTGCCTTCAGGCAGAAAAACACAGGCTTTAGCATCTGCCCCCCAACCCCAGCTCCTAGCAGCCTGCGCTTAGACAGTGACTCCCTGTCTCTGGGTCTCAGTGTCCCTACCTGTAAACAGATGGTCAGGCTGATATACAGAGGGAACGGTGAAACGCATATGTGGGCTCAGCCTGCCGGTGCTGAGTGTGCACCCATCATTTCCACACCTGGAACAAGCCACAGCCCAGCCCCTAGGCCCTTGATGCTCCCAGAGGCCAAGATGCCCATGCCACAGTCCTCAGCAGGGGCGGTGGGGTGGACTCTAGGAGACTAGGGAGGATGGTTGGGGTGAGGGTCTCAGACCCCATCTAACTGCTGCCTGGGACCTTCCACCCACCCCCAGGACGACTTTGATGGCAGCATCGAGTGCGTGAACGAGGAACGGAGATTCCACAAGAAAGTCTGCAATGTCAGCTACCCCTTCTTCCGGGCCAAGGCCAAGGTTGAGGCTGGGGCAGTACGGGGGCAATGTGGGGGAGGGACTAGGGTGGGTACTGGGAGGTACAGGGAGGCAAGAGAAATGGAAATGAACAGAGCAGGCATGGGAAAGATGGAGAGGCCTGGGGTAGCTTTTAGGTGTCATAGTTTTTGGTCCCATTAAGTGCATTCGAATGATCTAATTAGCCAGCCCCCCCGGAGAGCATCCGTGCCCCCTTTATGTCCCGGGGAATCCCTACCACTCTCACCCCGCCGTTCTCCCACCCCCTCTCAGCCAAGTTTTTCCAATTTCCAGCCTCTTTGTCATCGTGCTGTGTATGGTGAAGGATGGGGAGAGGAATCTAACATTTCTTGAGCTCCTAACACGTGCACAAAAGCGTGTAGGGTGTGGGAAGGGGCATGTAAGGTGTGGGAAGGGGCATGTAAGGTGTGGGAAGGAGCATGTAGGGTGTGAGAAGGGAGTGTGTAAGGTATGGGAAGGAACGTGTAGGGTGTGGGAAGGAGCATGCAGGCTGTGGGAAGGAGCATGCAGGGTGTGGGAAGGAGCATGCAGGGTGTGGGAAGGGAGTGTGTAAGGTATGGGAAGGAACGTGTAGGGTGTGGAAAGGAGCATGCAGGGTGTGGGAAGGAGCATGCAGGGTGTGGGAAGGGAGTGTGTAAGGTATGGGAAGGAACGTGTAGGGTGTGGGAAGAAGCATGTAGGGTGTGGGAAGGAGCATGTAAGGTGTGGGAAGGGAGTGTGTAAGGTATGGGAAGGAACGTGTAGGGTGTGGGAAGGAGCATGTAGGGTGTGGGAAGGAGCCTGTAAGGTGTGGGAAGGGGGTGTGTAGGGTGTGGGAAGGAGCGTGTAGGGTGTGTGAAGGAGGGGGTGAATTAGCCAGGAAAGGGAGGTAAACTCCAGATGGTGTGGGAGTATTTGGCCATCAGCCGCGGGCAGTAGGCAGCCACTGAAGGTTCTGGAGCAGGAGAAGGCCTGATTGAGACTAAAAACCCAAACCCATTGCTGTCAAGTCAATTCCGACTCATCATGACCCTACAGGACAGGGTAGAACTGCCCCATAGTTTCCAAGGAGCACCTGGTGGATTTGAACTGCTGACCTATTGGTTAGCAGCTGTAGCTGTTAACCACTACGCCACCTGGGCCCCTGATTGAGGCTAAGCTGCTGGTAAAGTAGGACTCGGAGGATCTGGGGCAGGAGCCAGGCTAGATGAGAGCAGCGTGTCCCGGGAGCAGGGTCAGCAAGGCTTGGGGAGGAGAGGAGGTGCAGCGTGTCCCGGGAGCAGGGTCAGCAAGGCTTGGGGAGGAGAGGAGGTACAGCGTGTCCCGGGAGCAGGGTCAGCAAGGCTTGGGGAGGAGAGGAGGTGGTGGGGGGAGATTGGGACTCCTGGTAAAAGAACCCCTCCGGTGGTGCATAAATCAAGGTTGTAGTTTATGGAGTGAGACACCAACAAGCTCAGCAGCTATGAAGTGAAGACGCAGGGGGCCAGGGGAAGAAGTAGAACAGACCATAGGCTGCCGAGCCCCCACCGAGCCACTTCCTGAGATCTCCTTGGGAAACTGGGCTTGAGGGTCAGACTTGGGGAGAGCAAATGAGATCTGCCCAAAGCCCCAGTAACGCCCCTGGGGTGGGCCAGAGAGGAGGCAAGGGGGGTCAGACACTGCAGGGCCTTGGTCAGGGGACCTGGGCCCCACTCCTGGGCAAAGGGCAAAGGGCAAGGGAAGCATCAGGGCCTGGCTCACCGGTGTGGCCGGAGCGCTGCTGGAGAAGGAGGCCTTTTTAATCTGCTGGGTGCCTGGGGCACCATTTACCCTTCTCTCACTGCACCCCCCTACCCCGCCCCTGCACACACACATAGGAGGAACAGTGGGTGAGGTGGTATTTCCACTGGCTTCTGGCCCCCGCAACCTGTGGTACACGGCGCTGGCCATCTCCCCTTCCTGCCATCTTGTCCCCTTCCCCAAAATTCCTGCAGAAAGTGCCTAAAGCTGGACCTGCTGCCTTCTAGCTGCCTTCAGTTAAAAACGTGTAGGGTGCGGGAAGGAGCCTGTAGGGTGTGGGAAGGAGCCTGTAGGGTGCGGGAAGGAGCCTGTAGGGTGTGGGAAGGAGCCTGTAGGGTGTGGGAAGGAGGAGGAGGGAAGGGGGCTGGACCCTCAGCCAAGGAACCCCATCGCAGAAGCTGTTGTCTTTGGCTGCATCCCCCTCAGTAGCCCCCCAAGCCTCTGCTCACTTTACCCCAGCACCTGGTCCTCCTGTCCCCCCCACCTATTCCCAGCCAGCAGGGCACACCCAGGCAGGGCATGGGTGGTCTGCCAAGGCCTGATCCCGGCAATGCCCAGATGTACAGCTCCCAGCTGCCCTGCTCAGGTGACTTCTTCCTTGCAGGTGTCATTCCGTCTAGATTTTGAGTTCAGCAAATCTGTCTTTCTGCACCATCTGGAGATCCAGCTTGCTGTGGGCAGGTCAGGCCACACCCACTCCTTCTCCCTCCAGCTCAGGGCTCTGGGCCCCCACTCTCTCCCTCCTCCCACTGTTCACTGCCCCTCCCTGCACTGAATCCAGTGCCCAGTGTCTCGCTGCTCCATTCTGGAAGGGCCCATGGGTCAGTCCCAGAGTGTGGACCCACCTGCTGCCTGCCATGTGCCACCGTTCTTCACTCTTTAGCAGTTTGGCCATAAATAACAGTGACAGTCCCTTGCCTTTATGTAATCCAGTTGCTGCCGAGTCAACTCCAGCTCATGGCAACCCCACGTGCGTCCACGGGGCTTTCAGTGGCTGGTTTGTCAGCAGTAGATGACAGGCCTTTCTTCCAAGGTGCCTCTGGGTGGGCTCGAACCTACAGCCTTTCATTTAGCTGCTGGACACGTTAACTCTTTGCATAACCCAGGGATTCCTTACCTTTATAGAGCAGTTATTTTTTAAAAACCCTATACAGCTATAAAATACTACACATATCTCAGTCAGTTCTCACAGCAGCCCTTTAAGTTAGGCAAAGCAGAGGTCATCTCCCACCCCCACCAATTTACAGATAAGAGAACTGAGGCTCAGAGAGGTTGAGTGGATTTCCCAATGACACACAGCATCTAAATAGTAGAACTAGGAGCTTGACATTAATTCCCCTACTCCTTATCCAGTGCCCTTTCCTGTTCATCTCTCTCCCCTTGCAAGCTATTCCTTTTTAAGGACCTTTCTTTACAAGGTACATGTGTGTCTCCCCCCCAGGCCTTCCTGAGGCAGCCTGCTATAGGTTGACACCATGAATCACCCTGCGTCGGTAGTAAACACGCTTTCCTTTTTCACAGAATTACCTCGATGTGGGCAGGGAGGGGGGAATTCTGTCTACTGTGGAGGCTCATAAACAGCCAAATCCTGCAGAGAACTTCTCCACGCTGAGAAATAAGTACTCAGGGAAACTGAACACCAACCTTCTAACACACACTCACGCATTCACACTCACACACAGTCATATACTCACACGCATACACACTCACACTCTCACACACATGCACACTCACACACATCCCAGTCAGAGGTCTGGAAGCACAGGGGGTCCACACGCCAGCACATGCTCACTTCTCAGCTGTACTTAGTGAAGTGTGCCTTTTGCTGGAATTCTTACTGGACGGGAGACAGAGCCAGGCAGACACAGGGATACTTCACGGCCTCCCTCCTGCTCTTTGCGCACTTAGAAAACAGTCCCATTTCTCACAGGGCACAAATGCGCTTGCATAGGCGTGTTTTTGGTACAAGTGTGTGCGCTGTGGGTGTTTGTGAATCTGGTGTGTTGGAGGGGGCGTTGCAGGGGTGTCTGTGTGGGTTGGGTGTCCTGTTTTCTAACTAGACACCTATCCTGGGGGCAGAGGACTTAGTTTATATGCTGAGCGGAAATCATATATTTTTCTGTCTAAAATGATTTCACCTGGTAGTTCATGGTGCTCAGATGAAAGGGAAGCATGTGTAACAACCGCCCCCCCCCCACACACACACCAGTGTCTCTGAATTTCAATCTCAACCTTTCCACAGCAGCAAAGCCACCTCAGCCAACCCCATAGGAGCTGCCCTCAAGCCGGGTGAGGAGCAGCTTTCCTTCGGCTGTGCAAGCATAAATAAGCAACTCTGCCAGGAATTCCCAGTTGTCTTTCCCTCATGTGGAAGGAGCAGGCTGCTTCTCCCACCTTCCCCCGCAGGCATTACCTCCCTCTAGCCCACAGCACAGATGATGAGGCCAAGAGGGGGTAACAAAGGCGCTTGGGGCTGAGCCCGCAGAGTCGTCCAAGCTTCAGTCCAGTCTTTCCCTGACCCCACACAGCCCAGAGGTGCTGCACCTAAGAAAGTGACAGGAACAGCTGACCTCATCCATCCCCTGCCTCTCTCAGGACGCCTGTCCTCTCCTAAGGAGACGCCTGGGGTTCCCTCTCTCGCCTGTTCTGGTGCTTATCTGCTCTATACGCCAGGATGTTCTTCCTTTAGTCTGACTTAGACCCCTCCTGCTGTGCCAAGACAGCCAGGATGTGCTGCTGAGCAGGGAGAGGGGAGGGTGGCCCTTTCCTGGCACCCACAGCCTGGCTCTCCTCACAGTGACAGTGACGAGCAGGAGAGCACCAAGGAAGACAACACGGCCCTCCTGCGTTTCCACCTCAAATATGAGGCCGACATCCTCTTCACAAGGTGGGCCTGGCTCTTGGAGCCCCAGGGAGGGAAGGCATGTGAGGAGCAAAGCCTAAGATGGGGACACCCTCTGGGGGGCTTTAGTGAGTCAGAGGTCTCAGGGGACCTGGCCCAGGCACTGGAGGACCATGAAGATGGGAACCAAGTGTGTCCCTGGAGGGCCAGGGAACCACATCCCCCTCATTCCAAGGCGGGGAGGGGGTGTCAAAATGGAGGAAGGAGGAGCCCCAGGCCTGGCCCCTGGGGAGCTCCCAGGAGTGGCAAGGGTGTGGGGGAGGGTCGGTGGGAATTATCTGCCCCAGGTGTAGGCAATAAATGGGTGAATTTTCTGTAGAGAATTTAAAAACAGTAATAAAACCTACTAAAAGTCAGTCTGCTTTTTATTATCACCTTGCACCTGCAAAGCTAGACAATGTCAGTGGTGAAATACTCCTCCCCACAGGGCAGACTGTTTTCCCGGCTTCCCCCATCCCTTAGTATGCCCTGGCCCCCAGTTGGGTGGAGGAAACAGCCCCTGCCTTCTGAGAGCTCCCGGGTAAGGGGAGAACTTGGCAAAGACTTGGAAAGCAAGCTTGGCCCCGCCACGACTACTCCTGGAGGCTGGAACCTTCTACAGCACATAGCGGCCAAGTTCATGCTCAAAATAAGGCCTGACCCCTGGACACAGAGCTAAGACAAGGATGCAAATAACACCTCTTCTCACTCAGGCCCCCCCGCCCCCGCCGCCACACACACACAGGGCCAAAAAAACCCACCGTTGTCATTAAGTCAGTTCCAATTCATAGTGGCCCCATAGGACACAGTGAACTGCCCCATAGGTTTTCCAAGGAGCGCTGGTGGATTCGAACTGCCAGCCTTTGGGTTAGTGGCCAAACTCTTAACCACTGAGTCACTAGGGTTTCCACACACAGGGTAGACACAGCTAATTGATCTCAGCACTTATTCCTGCTGAACCCAGACCCGGCCTCAGAGTCCTCCCAACACGCCAGGCAGCCAACCAGAGGACTCGAGATGAAGCCTATCTTTCCTGGTCTCGGGGGAGGCTGGCGCATGCCCCCACCCCCTCTTGTTCATTTACTCGTCCAGACAGCATTGACTGAGCTCACGGCAGCCCTTTCCTCTGTCCCTGCAGGCGCACCAGTCTGAGCCACTACGAGGTCAAGTCCAACAGCTCACTTGAAAGATATGATGGCATGGGCCCTCCCTTCAACAGCACCTTCAAGGTAAGGCTGGTGGGGAGGCAGACAGAGGGTACGGGACAGGAGCTAAGGACCCCCCATTCGGGGAGAGGAATCTGGAATCATCTGTAGTGACTGTGTCCAGCCTCAACCCTTCTACCCACTCGCTGTGTGACTTCAGGCAAGCCACTTTCCCTCTCTGGGCCTCTCATTTCTCACCTGAAAAGGGTGATCGGACAGGGTAAGTGTGACAGTGAGAATTAGGTTTGGCTACACATAGGTTCCAGGGCACCAGGAGTTTATTCTCTCCCATAAAGGAAGTCAGAGTTGGCAGCTTCACAAAGTCATCCAGGACTGGCTCCCCTGTCTTTTTTCTCATCCACATCCTCAGCATGCAATTTTGAGCCTCAAGGTCACCTCACAGACCAGGATGGCTGCTGCTCCAGCCATCACATCCCCATTCCAGGCAGTAGGAAGAAAGAAAGGGAGAAAAGCATGCCCTCTCCCTATTAAGGAGCCTCCCTGGCAGTTTTTCACAACACATCTAGTTGCCTCTCATTGACCAGAATGTTGAGATTTAGCTGAAAGTGAGGCTGGGGAGTGGGGCTTTTCTACTTGGTTCTGTCACTGAGGAAGGAGGGAAAAAGGATTAGTGGGCAATCTCACAGCCTCTGACAGTGGGCTCCGAATTTTCCCCACTCCCGAACTGCTGTGAGTTTATCAACTTCCACAGCCGTGAGGGCTAGGAGCAGGCTGACATCAGAAAATTGCAACTCAGACACACTGAGACCTGGACAACTTGTCCAAGAGAGGCTTAGTAATCTGCTCAAGGTCACAGAACTCATACATGGTGGCAGCCCCAGAGATATATTCTCGGTCTTTCTGATTGCAAAGCTCTGCTTGTAGCTACTGCCACTGCTTTGCCACAGAATACATCATGGCTAGAATGCATATTACCACAGAGTCACTGTTTATGTCCTTCATTGATTAATGGTTAGCTCTTATAATAAATTAATGGCTGTCACCATCTCCGCTCCTGGCCTCTGTCCAGGTGTCCACCAGCACCAGGCAACAAAATGGCCCACAGCCAAGAAGACTGAAAATGGAAGGGACCCCTGGCTTTCATGGCCCCAGTACCCCACTCCCTCTCAGCACTTTCTCACACTTTCCCCCATGCAGCCCCCAGGGGCCTTGGATGGAGTGCGCACAGGCCTGGCTTGGGGAGGGGGATAGGGGAATCACTGTGCCCAGGGCCTGGGTGACCTCTGTGGACCTCGTTCCCCACCGCCAGCCCCGAACTGCCGCTAGGTGTACTGACACCTCCCCATCTCTGGCCACAGATCCAAAACTTGGGCTTGTTCCCCATCCACGGGGTGATGATGAAGATCACCGTTCCCATCGCCACCAGGGGCGGCAGCCGCTTGCTGATGCTGAAGGACGTCCTCACCGACCAGGTACCAGTGCCCCTGGAAGCCAGCTTAGGGGAGGGGACCAGGAGGAGAAGGATGTATCGTTTAGGTACATCAACCAGGTACCAGTGTCCCCAGGAGCCAGCTTAGGGGAGGGGACCAGGAAGAGAAGGACACATCGTCTACGTATATCCCTGAGTCCCCAGACCCCAGCTCCCTTCTCCTAGGACCAGGGCTGCATCTTCTCTGGAAAGAAGAGAAAAAGGTCTTTTCTGGGATGCTGAGTCAGCAAGAGCTGGTTGTGAGGTTGTGTGTATGTGTCCTTTGTGCAGGGAAACGTGTCCTGCAATGTCTGGGGGAACAGCACTGAGTATCGGCGCACCCCGGCAGAGGAGGACTTGAGTCACGCCCCACAGCTGGTGAGTGTCCCCCTCACAGACAGCCATGGGGGGAGGGGAAGAAGACGGTTGCCTGATCTCCAGGGGTGATTTCTCTCCTCCAAGAGCTTGTCAGTAAAAGCTCGTCAACTCACTTATCTGAAATAAGCAAAAATATAGAAACCAAAGATTATTAGTGGTTACCAGGAAAGCGGGGCAGGGGGTGGGGGTTTGCTTAAGGGACATTGAGTTTATGTTAGTGGTGGGGAATGATCTGGTCAAGGAGAGGGAGTATGGTTGCACGACTTGAAGAACGTCATCGAAGTTACTGAATTGCACATGTAGGAACTGTTGAGATGGCGTATGTTTTATTACGCATATTTTCACCACAACAATTTTTTTAATTAATTAAAAAATATATATTTTTTAAGAGCTTATCAAGCACCTAATATGTGCCCAGCCTCAAACGGAAAGGAAACACAATGTGGAACGGACACTCTTGCCCAGACTGGGTGGGGGAGAGAGACGCGGAGTGCAGCTTACAAAGCCAGGCAACAAGAGGTCAGCAGTAGGCAGACAGCCCAGAGGGTAGCGGAGTCGGGGCCGTGGGCTCACCCTGGGCCTGCGAGGCTGGTGGGATGTGGATAAGCGGAGGGAAGCGAAGAAAGCAGACGGAGCAACACTGTGGAGGCCAGAACATACATGGCTTGTGTTGGAGACAATCGACCATGTCAGCTAAGACCTCTGCCCTGGAGATGGAGCCCAGCTCAGCTTCAGCACCCGGTGGGGTGTCCTGTGGAGTCCAAAGCCCTCCCCAACGCATCTACCAGCATCCAGGTTTATGTCTTCACGGTCTCCTCTGCCCCCAAATACCAGTTTCTGAGCTTGATTTCGCTATTCCTTATCCAGACATAAAACATAGCTGTTTTAGTTTTCTTTTCCCAAACAAGTACATCACACAGAGCATTTTTTTTTAAGTGTAGTGCACTTTATTGAAGGTTTGGGCTTGGGTGGGGGTTGGCGCGGGCAGCAAGGCAGCAGTATGGACAACTTCAACCTAATACGCTCTAATTACTTGTCTGGAGATTTGTTTGGGTTTCCCATTAAGCTGTTTTAGCTTTTCCCTTCAATTCTCACCAGACTTTTTTCCTGTCTTAGTGCTCTGGCTGGGACCTCGAGGGCAACGGTAAACAGAAGTCGTGGCAGTTTTGTCTTGATCCTGATTTTAAAGGAATTGTTTCCAATTTTTTTATTATTAACTATGATACTTGCTATAACCAAAAACCAAACTTTTTGCCGTCAAGTCGATTCCAACTCATAGTGACCCTATAAGACAGAGTAGAACTGCCTCGTAGGGTTTTCAAGGAGCGGCTGGTGAATTTGAACTGCCGACTTTTTGGTTAGTGGCCAAACTCTTGACCACGGAGCCACGAGGGCTCCTGATACTTGCTGTAGTATTTAATAAATACCCTTTAATCAGATTAAACAAGTATCAGGAGCCCTCGTGGCTCAGTGGTTAAGAGTTAACCAAAAGGTCGGCAGTTTGAATCCACGAGGCGCTCCTTGGAAACCCTATGGGGCAATTCTACTCTGTCCTATAGGGTCGCTATGAGTCAGAATCGACTCGACGGCACTGGGTTTGTTTGTTTTTTGGTAATCAGATTCAAGAATTTACCTGGGAGTCCTTATCATGAATGGAAGTTGGAGTTCCTAACATGCTCTTTCTGCATCTGTTGCGATGCTCATATAATTTTTTTCCCTTTGATTTGTTTGTATGGTGATGACATTTATAGGCTTCCTAATGTTGAACCAGACTTCTGTTCCTGGAATACACCCAGCCTGGCCATTATGCTTGAGTTCAAATGGAAGATCAGACATACCCACCCTTACCTTGGCCTCCGGCCACCCCTGGCCCCCTGTCCTCTCCTTTCCCCTCCCTCCCAGGAGCAAACACCCAGTTGGTTAAGCGGTGCCACACAACCGTCTCTCCTGTGGCCCAGGTGTCTGCTCACCTTCTCAGGTTCTCGCTGGACCAGTTGCCTCCCTCTGCTCCCCCAGGGCCCAGCTGCTCACCCCCAGACCCATCTCCTCTTTCAGAATCACAGCAACTCTGATGTCGTCTCCATCAACTGCAACGTGAGGCTGGCCCCTAACCAGGAAATCAATTTCCACCTGCTGGGGAACCTGTGGTTGACGTCCCTAAAAGCAGTAAGTGGGGCACCAGGGCTTGTCTGGAAGGAAGAACAGGAAGGAGCGGTGCTGGGACAGCTCCCACCTGGGGGTCCTGGGGAAGAGGCGGGGTGGGAGGCTTCCAGGGCCAGCTTCTGACAGGGCCTGTGCTTGCACAGCTCAAGTACAAGTCCATGAAAATAACGGTCCACGCGGCCCTGCAGCGGCAGTTCCACAGTCCCTTCATCTTCCGTGAGGAGGACCCCAGCCGCCAGGTGAGCCCTGGGATCCCGGTCTCAGCCCCTGAGCCACCAGCCTGGGAAAGGGCTGCCCGCTCCCCTAGACTTTTCCAACACCTTCTGCCCACCTCGCTTCGGGGAGAGAGATGGCAGACAGCAATGGTGCGGCATCTGAGGAGAGGGGAAAAAGCAAGACAAATCGGCCTTCAGGGCAAAACTGAGGAGGGGGGCAGAAGTAGGCATTTGCCCCCATGCCTGGGGGGTACCAGGCTCTGTGCTCCCTGAGGGAGTGAGACAGGGGTGGGGGGAAGAGGGGCCCTGTGTATTTCCTTATTTTACGCTTTGGGAAATTGAAGATGCCAGGCCTGCCTACCCCACAGGAAGCTGGAGTGGGTGAGGCAGTGTCCTCGGGCAGACTGGTGGCTGTAGAATGGGTACCCAGCATTCTCCTCCACCGCCCTTCACACTTCAAATCTAATGAAATTCAAGTGCTGTAGACATCTGGTGTGAACTGAACCTGTGAAGACCAGAGCGTGAAACGCCTCGGTAGTGGGCTGCTTTGTGATCTGCAGATCAGACTGGCTGGAGTCAGGGTCCAGGAGCCGGTGAGGCTCTGTGAGTGCTCTCCTGAGAAAAGACGTTGGGTCTTAAAAGGAAAACCCAGTCCTCTGAAAATAGAGCAGGCGCCTGGTGTGGGACACTGCTGCCCCCCACTGGCCATGTCCCAGAAATGCCGCAGGCCGGCCTCAGCAAACTCTTGGGTAACAGATACCGAGTCAGCACCCCCTTCGTCACCTCCCCCACTCCCCGCCCCGGCCCCGGCCCCGTGAGACGCTGAGAGCAAACAGATGCCTTCTGGGAGCCGGACCCTAATAAAATAATCAAACGTCAATCACAAACCCCAGGCAGAGCAGCTGCAGGGGCAAAAGCCCCGAAGCAGCAAGTGAGGAACCAACGATGACCATTTTTTACTCACTCATTCATTCATTCATTCATTCATTTAGCATTTGTGGGGTGCCCCTCCCATGACTCCTACCCCACAGGGGACACAGAGATGACGTAGGCAGACAAGGGACAATGACAACCAAGTGTGGACACAACTGGGGTGAGCAAAGGCACCATGAGGTCCGAGCGAGGCCAAGTCCAGGGAAAGCTTTCCTGAGACGGTGCATTAGAACTGAGCCTTGGAAGATACGATGGAACTTGCCAGATGACCAGAAGGGAGGTGTTATAGGCACCCCTACAAACGACCCCTCTCCCCACACTAGTACATGTCTTCTAGGTGAATTCTCCATGTCCTTCCACCCCACCCCTTCCCCAAATCCCACTTATATTCTCTGGATGCTTCATTTCTCTTTTAGGAATCCAGCTACCCCAAAATTAAGCCCTTATCATGCTGGGGGTGGGGAGGCAAGCTTCAGGGATGGGGAAAGAACGTATAAGGGACCTACCGCTCGGTGAGCCCTTACTGTGTGCCAGGCACTGCACCAGACACTGCACACGTTACCTTGCTCCCTCTTCACAACAACATTGTGAAGCAAGTTCCATCATCCCCATTTCTCAGATATGAAAACTGAGGCTGGGTGCGATAAGACAGAAGCGGGGTAGCACCTTGCCTCCAGTTGCATAGTGAGTCAGTGGCCAGGTCAGGACTCTAGGATGCTGTTGCAGAGAGTTCATTCATTCAGTCATTCAACACATATCTGCTGAGCTCCTACTACGTTCCAGGCACTGTCCCAGGCACTGAGCAAAACAGACAAAGCCCCTGCACTCCTGGGGCTGACAATCCAGACAAGGAGAAAAACAATAAACTTAAATATATACAACGTCAAGTGGTGATAAGGGCTACCCAGAAAAATGTGGGCACCTAAGGGTGGAGAGTTGGGGGTGCTATTTTATACGAGGTTGGAGAAAGCCTCTCCGATAAGGTGCCATCAGCCAGAGACCACAGGGAACGCAGGAGGGACTCACGAGAATGTCTGCGGAGAAGCCTTGCAGGCAGAGGGGACCGCAAACACAAGGCCCGGAGTGGCCACGTGCTTGGCGTGCGGGAGGCCAAGGCGCCGGGGGGCTGGGGTGGAGAGCCGGGGAGAACGGGAGGCCAGGTCGGCCAGAGAATCCAGCGGCCGCACGGGACAGGGTAGAACCGCCCCAAAAGGTGTCCGAGGAGCGCTAGTGGGTTCGAACTGCCGAATTTTTGGTTAACAGCCAAGCTCCTAACCACTGAACCCCCAGGGCTCCACAGGCCACCGTAAGGACTTGGTTTTTTCTGTGAATGGGATGGGGAACAGGAGGGCTTGGAGCAGAGCGGAGAATGAAACCAGTTACGGCGAGTCAGCGCTGGTCTGTGGCGATCCCACGTGTGTCACAGTACAGCTGTGCTCCACAGGGTTCTCACGGATTTTTCCGAAGCAGATCACCAGGCCTTTCTTCTGAGCTGCCTCTGGGTGGACTCAAGCCTCCACCTCTTCAGTTAGCAGCCAAGCGTGTTAACTGTTTACACCCCCCGGGGGCTCCAGAACAGAGAACAGGGCCACCTTACTGCTAAAAAGGATCCCTCTAGCTGCTGTGTTTAGGATGGACTGTAGGGGGCGACGCGGAAGCAGGGAGGTAGTCAGGCAGCCACTGCAGGCCCCAGGTGAGAGATGAGGGGCTCAGACCAAGGAGCGAGCCGCGGAGGCGGGAAGAGAGGCCCTGTTCTGGGCGTTGCAAAGGGAGCAGACAGGCTTTGCTGGTAGATTCCACATGGGTGTGAAAGGAAGATCCAAGGATGAATGTAAGGTTTTGGACCTGAGCAACGGGAAGAAAGGATGATGTTGCCATTTGCTTCAATGGGAAAGACATGGCGAGAACTGGTTTGCAGTGGGGGGTGGGATCAGGAGTTTGATTTGGGGTCTATTAAAGATGCCAGAGTCATCCGTGGGTGGTGCAAATGTTAACACACTCAGCTACTAACTGAAAGGTTGAAGGGTCAAGTCCCCCAGAGGCACCGTGGAAGAAAGGCCTGGTGATCTACTTCTGAAAAACCAGCCATTGGAAACCCTACAGAGCACAGTTCTACTGTGACACACATGGGGTCGCCATGAGCTGGAATCGACTTAAATGGCAACTGGTTTGAAGATGCCAGGCGTGCCAAGGAGACAGTTGGATACAATCTAGAATTCAGGGGAGAGTCCAGGTGGAGGAGACAAAAGCGAAAGCGGTCAGCATATAGACAGGGAGAGCCACGGGACTGAGGTTACCCAGGGCGCATTATGAGTTTGCTGACCCTAACCTCTTTTGCCTTCGTGGATGCCTTTCTCCATGAAAAAATCTTTAAAATTCTACTATATGACCACGTTGGTATAAAGATGTAATCCAGGCTGAATTATATTCATTTTTTTCTCCTCTGATTTTAAAAGAAATGAAAACATGTTCATGTGCCCCTAAAAGTATTGTGGGCCCTGGCACTGTGCCCGCTGTGCCTTGTGGCAAGGTTGGCCTCAGGCTCACCCAGGGAGAGACTGTAGGTGAAGAAGAGGCCCAAGGGACCTCAGGACATGCCAACACTTAGAGGTTTGGGAGAAGGTGAGGAAGCAGAGAAAGAGTAGCCAATAAGTGGGAGAAGAAACCAGGAAGAGTGGGGCAGCCTGGAGGCCAAAGGCAGAAGGCATCTCAGGGAGAAGCAGGGTCAGCTAGGTCACTGTATTCAGGTGTCCACGGGCAGGGCTGGCAGCTCAGAGGCCTCTCTGCTGACGGTGTGGCACCCACTCCTCCAGCATCTACTCCCCGCCAATTATCTCTTCCCTCACACCCTGCCCCAGGCTGCCAACCTGCCCCAACTGCCACCTGCCCCAGCTACCACCTGCCCCAGCTGCCAACCTGCCTCAGCTGCCAACCTGCCCCAGCTGCTACCTGCCCCAGTGGCCACCTGCCCCAGCTGCCAACCTGCCCCAACTGCTGCCTGTCCCAGCTGCCACCTTCCCCAACTGCCACCTGCCCCAGCTGCTACCTGTCCCAGCTGCCAACCTGCCCCAGCTGCCACCTGCCCCAGCTGCCACCTGCCCCAGCTGCCACCTGCCCCAGGCAGTAATGCTGTGGGCCTGGCTCCACCCCTCCCCTTGCAGATCGTGTTTGAGATCTCAAAGCAAGAAGACATGGAGATCCCCATCTGGATCATTCTGGGCAGCACACTGGGGGGCCTCCTGCTCCTGGCCCTACTGGTCTTGGCACTGTGGAAGGTGAGGACCCTGCAGGTGGGGGTGGGAGCAGCCCCCAGGCTGGTTGGCCCGGGCCTGGAGCTCCAGCCTCAGGGCTCTGTGGCCACTCCGCACATTGGCCTCTTCCTGGGAGCTGGCCACCAACCAGCCTTCCTCCCCAACCTGCCAGCCCCTTACCGCAGTGGCAGATGGGCTAGGGCCAGCAGGGGCACTCAGGCTATGGCTCTGACCCATTTGTGGGTTGCAAGCCCCTTGGAGAACCAATGAAAGCTAGGGTTCCTCTGATCAGAAAAAAGCGAGTACACACAACTGCACCAAGTTTCTCCCACAGTGTCAGGCTGCTAATGAATCCTCCGGAGCCTTCTCTGTCTCTGAACCTCAGTTTAAGGACCCCAGTCTCAACCTCCTCCTTTTATAGATGAGGGGAGAGTGGGCCAGAGAGGGATGTTGACCAGAAAAGGGTCACATAGCAAGATGGTGGGAGCCAGCATGATTTCCTGCCTCCTGCCAAGAGCAGGATCCACTCATTCCAGCCTCCACTCAGCAATTACCTGGTCCACTGTTCAGTACCCTGAGGGACTTCTGGTGGGTGGAGGGTGCTCAGAGTGAGCTGGGGTATTCAGGGAAGTCCTCAGAGGGAGGGAGCCTGAGGACAGTGAGTGGAGGGGCAGCAGGGAGGGGAAACAGGCCTTGTTTACCCCTGAGAGTGCCTCCTTGGCCTCCCCACAGCTCGGCTTCTTTAAAAATGCCAAGCGCAGGAGGGAACACAGCCTGGACCCTAACCCCAAAGTGCTGGAGTGAGGCTCCGGAGGAGGCTGCGAGTTGATGGGGACCAGGAACGGGCCCAAGGCTGCATGCAAGCAGGCCGAGGCCTGTGCCCCACAGAGCTGGGGTGGAGAGGATGGCTGCCAGCTGCCAGCTCACCTTGCACTTGACCTCCTCTCCTGAGAAACTGTCTGTCCCCTCTGGAATGGAACTCAGGCCTGTTTTAAGAGGGACCGCCTACTGGGAGACCAAGACACCTCCAACACAGACCCCTGGGGACTTAAAGAGGCCCCCCCCACACCCCTGTAGGGCCTCCCCAGGCTCTAGGGGAGCGTCTGCTGCCCCAGTCACTCTGGTGCTAGGAATTGGTAATCATCCCCATCCTCACAAGAAATCCAGGAAGACTGTAAATACACGTCCCTTCCCCCTCCCCGCCCCCCCCTTCCCCCCAAGGGACAGCAGGTGCTAGATCTGGAACCTGCGTCGTCCTCCCCGGCCCCCCCTCCACACGCTGCTCATGGCTCCTGAGTCACCTCCACTCTCTCCCCGGGCTCCCCGTGAATGAACCCTAGCCCAAGGGCTTGCAGGTGACAGCTGATGGCCAGGGATAAAGAAAGACCCTGGGGTGCCCAGACGGTGATGGGTGGGCAGGTGAGGCCCCGAGATCGGGGACAGGCGGGCTCTCCACTCACGAGATTCACACTGACCTGACCACCAACGCCTGTCGTCTGCCACCCGGCCGCCCCCGGCCGCTTTGTTCCTAGGTACCTCACGGGGAAGCGCGTGGGGGACGCATCCCCAGGCCTCGCATTCCCAAGTCTGCCCACAGCCGGCCCTGACGCTGGCCTGGCTGCTGCCCTGGCCACAGGGGTGGGGTGGGGAGCACCCCTTCCCGCACCCCGGCCACACACACACTGCCTCCCATCCTTCCATACGCCTACCGGTGCACGTGGGAGGGGCTCGGCCAGCGCTGATGAGGGGTCATCTCTGGAATGCACTGAATAAAGCCCGTGCAGGGACCCCGGAGCCTGCGCAGCCTCGGGGGGGCAAATACCCGCGGTGGATGGAACAAGCGGCAGCACCAGCCATGGAGCCCCGAGGACAAGGGGCATGCCTGGTGCCCAGCGGAGTAATTTATGCCTTGACCTTGTTTTGAGATAAACGAAAGGGGGGGACACATCAAAGGCATCTGTCCCCTGTTGCATAGTACTTTTACGGTCGTAAATATTTTTAAGAAATAAAAATTTTAAAATACAGTGTTTGAAAACACCTAAGGTGCTGACTTCCCATTCTGTGGGCAGACCATGTCCCAGACAGCCACGCCGCCTTCCTTGAACAAGAGGTGGAAAAGGAGCTCCCTGTGACCTTCCGGTTATCTCTAAGTGCTGGGAAGGGACCTGTCCGCCATTTGCTCCCTAAAACATCCCCTCCAAGTGGCTGCCTGGCCTCTGATGGACACCTCCCATGACTGAGCCCTTCCTCCCAAACCACATGTTCCCTCTTTGGCCAGCTCAGATGGTTAGAACCCAAATATTTCACTGTAGCTTCTGCCCCTAAGTTCAGCTCTTTCCTGTCTGGCCTCCCAGGCTTCTGGCTGGAGTTTTCACGCTGACAGTCTTACACCTGGACTTGGAGTTTCTCCATCACCTTTATACACAGGCTGCTCTTAACCCAAGCTGTCTCCTATTCTTGTGCCACTGGCTTCCTGGGAGTCCAAGAAGCCAGAAACTGACCCTTAGAAATGACTTAGTCTTATCCCCGCATAGATAAGTATACGCAGAAGTTAAGAAATAGCCCTAAATTCCAAAGTAAAATCAAGACTAAACCCTGGACTGCTATCTCCCAAGCTGGACTCTGCAGAAGGAAGTGATATAAAGTAACTTTGTAGGTCTTTTTTTTTCTCAATGGTGAAACAGGAATCTGAATCTGAAAATCCATTTTTCCTTCTGATAGCAGAATCAGAAAGCAAAGCTGTTAAATCATATTTCTTCAGTTACCACCCTCATGAGGGGGTAACCTGGGTAACTGAGAATCAATGAACCCACATACAAAAACGCACTGTTTGATTTAGCGCCGAGTCCTCCAGCAAACACCATCAGATTTGAGAGAAGGCTTTTATGGGAACCTGATCTGTAGAGGCTGGCATTCACGTTTTTTACAACTGCTATGTGCAACCATATGACAAGCCAAAGAAAATGTACCTGCAGGTCAGATGCAGCCCAGCGGCCACCAAGTAGCGCCTCTAGACCCTCAGTCACAGGGAGCCTTTATCCCAGGCAGGCCCTCTCC
The DNA here is from genome assembly GCF_024166365.1 of Elephas maximus indicus. Classification (NCBI taxonomy): domain Eukaryota; kingdom Metazoa; phylum Chordata; class Mammalia; order Proboscidea; family Elephantidae; genus Elephas; species Elephas maximus. Next base: position 58,394,658 of record NC_064831.1, on the reverse strand, counting down.
TAACCCTATACCAACTAAATGGTCAAAAGGTGGGGAAATTGACTCATATCTTCAAGGCCTTCAGTCCTTGCCGTCTCTCCCTTCTCTTTTTCTTATCAACTCTTCCTTTCCAAATTTATTTACTCTGAGGTAAAAACGTCCAAGATTGGCCTAACGCGCGCCTGGGAGATGAGTGAAGAAAGACTTGAATATGGAGCAAAGCCTCATGTTAGAGCAGCGTTTCTCTCCTGGGAGCTTTAAAAAAACACCGATTTGAGGGCCCTGCCCCAGGGATTTGGATTTAATTGGTTGAGGTGTGGTCAGGGCATCATTTTTGTTTTAAAATCTGCGTTCCCCCGGTGATTCTAATGCCTGAGAGCCGAGATCAACAAGTGAACGTACAGACTGGAAGATGAAGAAGCGGGGCTAACATGCGTGGGTGACCTTCTATGATGAATACTGGGAATTACTGTCATCATGCGTGTTGTCAAGTTAACCACACTCCAACCTGGTGCTTGGAAGACCTTTTTGTTACAGCAAATTTCCAGGCTGGGATTTGCTCTTTGACCCACTTTTCCAAGATGAGAAGTTAGGGGACTCCTGGAGGAGCTGGGCACGTTGGCACTGTCTGGGAGGGGAGTTGAGGAGCAGTCTCTGAAACAACTTTAGTATTTAGAGGCAAGCAGCCCAAAACACGACCTCGAGTCAACATTTAAATGCATATTTGGTTCATAAGTGGATGTTATTAACAATGTTCTATCTAGTAACTAAGAATAATTATTCACGATGGAGCTAAAGGCTAAGCTCAGAGTGTTAACATGGAAATTAAACCAACTTAAAAATGGTTCGGACTTTTCCAGTCATTATTGGCTGCTGCCTTGATTTCCATGTGGCCACAAGATACTTAGGCGAGTCTGCAGCAAACTTAAGTGCACAGGAGAAAACGTGTCTGGCACAAGGTCTGACCCTTATAAACCAAGTTACCAACAAAAGGTGGCTTTAGAATTTGGTCCATGGGTGTCACAATGTCTGAGGTCTGTCTAGTAGTGGAGATGGACCTCAGACAGGGAGCTGTGAAGGGAGCTGTGAAAGATGTCTTGGGTGGCTTGACTGTTGACTCTAACGAGTCAGCTTGTAGAGGAGCCTGGCCTTAGGAGACCCCACCACAGGATGTAGGAAGGTCCCAGAGAAGAAACAGAAGCTGAGGGACAGACCTAGGGTAGATTCAAAAAGGCCTCAGGCCCTGGAGCTATTATGCAGTGTTCTCTGGGGAAGTGAGCATCAAATTCTGGCATCCTTCAGTTCCCTCCACGAGCTGAAAGAAGGAGTCCAAACACGAGTGTTGCTTCTTTCTGGCATTACATGGTGTGGGCATGCAAGCTCAGCAGATAAGTTGTGTCTCATAGAGTAAGCCGTCTACCCAGAGCTAGCTGCTCAAGGCGGAGTCTCAGAGCCACCCCATCAAAACCAGACTCCTAAGTTCCACCCAGCCCAGACCTCACAGATACACATTCTATGAGGTAATTTTAAAAACACATTAAACTTGGAGATCTACCAAGCCAGAGCCATGTAATATCCTGAGTTATTCCCTAATCTTCAATGTTAGTTTCTCGAACAGCCAACCTGTCTCTGCTGTCTGCCAGCTGCACTTGGGCCTATCTTGTTGGCAGCAGTAATCAGCAAAGAATCCCAAGAGGTGTCTTTCCAGTGCCAACAGTGGAGTTTCTGGGTTTTACTTCTGTTAAGGAAGGTGGTATTTCTTAACAGGAAGACAGGTATCCAGTATTTTCAATGCGAAGTGTAAGTGGCAAAGTGCTAACTCAACACAACAGAGGGAGGGAAAAATTCTGCACAGGGTAATAAGGAGGAGCTCCTGGGAGAAGGTGAGGAACTCTCCTTCCCTGCAAAAAAAAAAAAAAAAAAACCCATTGCCGTCGATTCTGACTCAGTAATCTACAGGACAAGAGTAGAACTGCCCCATGGGGTTTCCTAGGCTGAAATCTCTATGGGAGCAGATCACCAGGTCTCTCCCACAGAACAGCTGGTGGGTTCAAACCACCGACCTTTTGGTTAGCACCGGAGCGCTTAACCACTGCGCTACCAGCGCTCCTTCTCCTTCCCTAAAAAAAAGAAAACCCTTGCTGTCGAGTAGAACTGCCCCATTGGGTTTCCAAGGAATGGCTGGTGGATTTAAAATGCAGAGGTTTTGGTTAGCAGGCAAGCTCTTCACCACCGCTCCTCCCTGTCCCTACCCACCCACGTCAAGTCAATTCTGACTCATATCTCCGTCCCTAGAGGTCTTTAAAAGACAAGTTGCTACCTCCATTAATATTCAAGCGTTTTTAGTGTCAATACTCTCCCAGAATAAGACACTAGACTTGAGTCAGTCTCCCTGGCTTCAGGAGCCCTGGTGGCACAGTGGTTAGATGTCAAAGCCTGTAATAGAAACAGCTGGCTTAATCACACCCCCCTCCTGGCATAATGACTCCCTGCCACCAACCCTCACCCCTAAACTAAGAAGGAAGTGGCAAAGTCACAGCCATTAGTAGTGACTGGTCCCCAATTTTCACTCAACAACACACTCACCTTTACTTTTACCTTCAGCTAATGCTGTGCCAATCCTTTATTCTGCTTCCTATGATGGGGAAAAAAAAATCATAAATTATCCCTGTATTAACATCAATTAGGCTCTTCTCAAAGGACAGTCAAGCTTAATAGGGCAGATTACAATCTGCAGAGTGCTGCTGGGTCACTATTCCATTAGCTTTGACATTGCACCAAAGTAGAGCAGCGTGTTTAAAAACAGAAACTCAAACAGGGACAGAGGAGCTTTGCTGGTTTAGCGTGGAGAGGGTTAGAAGCCTCACACCTGAACTCAGAAACGTTCCAATATAAATAGGCTAAACTGTACCTAGCAAATTCATCTGATCAAAAGAGGGTATGAGCAGAAAATTCTTTTTCTTAAAAAAAAAAAAGTGGGGGAGGCCATTCCTTGATGGGCTCATCCTTTTTAATCAGTCTTCCATGTTCTTTGTTCTTATCTCCCTGGTGTTGCATAAAAGGAACAATGAGCAGAAACTCAAATGATGCTTTCTGAAATGTTTTCAGGTGGCCCAAATCAGAGTCACAAAGTAACATCATAAACTTTTACTTGGGAAATTAAAAATTACTGAGGACAAACAGAAAAATCAGACTTCCAATAGGGGTATCTAGCTGGACCGTGAGCTGGTCAAGGACAAGGACCTGTGCACTTTATTTTGTATGCACATCTCTAGTACAGTGCCTGACACACAGTGGGTGCTCAGTAAGTGCTCATTTCCAAACGTTTGTTCCCACTGGTTGAAGTAAGAGCAAAACCCCAGTCCTGCTCTGCAAATGGACACACCAAATTAAAGAGGCCTGTGCAACTTAAAAAATGTAATTTTGTCTAAGTTTGCCAACAAGCAAAGATTGTGTGAACCACTTGAAATCTGCATCTCACATATGAATGTTCTACATCAAGTATCTGAAGAAAAATATTACCACCAATATTTTCTTCAGTCTGGTCATCTTATTCTTAATATAGCAGACATTACTTCGAACAAAGAAAAAAACTTTTTTTAAATCTGTCTGGACGATCTCTGGGAGCCCTGGTGGCACAGAGGGTAAAAGTTATAGCTGCTAACCAAAAGGTCAGCAGTTCAAATCCACCAGCCTCTCCTTGGAAACCCTTTGGGGCAGTTGTACTCTGTCCTATAGAGTCGCTATGTGTCAGAATCGACTTGAAGGCAACTTTTTTTTTTCCCCCTGGGATGATCTCTGCAGGACAGCTGGGGTTGCAGCCAAGCAGGCGCCTGGGTGAGCTCCTGAAAGGGGCTTCTCCAGTACCGGCATGAGTCTGGCAGTGGAGAGGCATGCTCAGTGGGTCAAAAAGTCCAGATCCTACTCCCAACTCTGACACTCAGTCCTCATGTGACCTTGGATGGCCAAGTCACTTCTTTCTGGGCCTACATCCTCACCTATAAAAAGAGGGTTGTACTGATTTTTTTCAGATTGCTAGACACTGGAATGGCTACTCTAAATCTAAATTTGAAAACAAATGTGTCCCAAGGACGTGCTCCAATACCACTGTTCAATATTCTTCTGGCCATCTTAACCAATGTAATTAGAGAAAAGACATATGAGGTATGGCTACTGAACAGAAGGCGAAGTTATCAGTACTTGGAAACGATGATTAGTGTACTTAGAATATCCAAAAGAAGCAACTGAAAGAAGGCAAACCTGTTAAAGGGCCTTATGTGCAAACATTAACATTTAGAAGTACATATAATAGGAGGAAAGTTTCTATCCACAATATAAAGCAAAAAAAAAAAAAACCTAGTAATAATAAAAGGAAGTTATTTTGTAAAACCTTCATTTAAAAAGAAAAAAAAAAAACTTCAAAACTCTCTGGGCAGAGGCATAGAAGACTTGACTAAATGGGTATTTCTTTCTCTTGGATAAAAAGGCTCAAAATTGTACAGATGTCAAGTCCCCCTAAATTAATCTAGTAAGTCAATGCTGAACAAAAGAAGCTTTTAACATGACCAAATGATACCAAAGTTCATCTGGAAAAATAAACATAACAGAAAAAATGATTCACTCCACTTTCAGAAACATCAGCCCCACTAGATATTAATATTTAGCATTTACCAGGCACATCACTGTATGTCAGGTGCTATTAGGAATTTTACTTATATGCTCATCACAATCCAAGTTAGATAATATTATTATCCCAATTTACAGAAACAGGCTTCCGTAGAAAAGCAACTTGCCCAAGGTCACAGAGCTACTAAGTAGTAGAGCCAGAATTTAAACAATATTGCCCTGAGCGCCACCACATCGACAGATCAACAGAATAGGAAATCCAGGAGAAGAATCAACTACAGAATGGGAATTTATAATTAAAATCGGCAGAAAAAATTAAGGGGGCCCTTGGCTAGCTGAATCCTTACATCAAAATAAGTTCCACGTAGGCCAAACATTTAAACCAAAGAAGAGGGGGAGGACGAAAACGTGGGTAAAAAGAAAATTTATAATCTTGGAATGGAGAAGGCCTTACAAGCAGGATACAAAAATTAGAAGCCAGAAAAAAGAAAAAAAAAAAAGGATAAATTTAGCTACATAAAAATTTAAACTTCTGATACAAAAACTACCATTAAAAAAAAAACCTATAAATTATGACATGACAGAGAAAACTTCCAAAGACTTTCTGACAAGTCAGTAAGAAAGAGACCACAACCTCCAAGCAAAACAAATGGCCAGTCAATATATGAAAGCATTCAACCTAACTTGTAACGAAGGAACGCAAGTCAAAACCATGAAATACCATTTTTATTAATCACTTTGTAAAAAACTAGATGATTTGGTGATATCTGGTGCCGATAAAGGTATAGGGTGATGGAATTTGATCATCTCTATCAAGATGTTAAAGGCAGTCACTAAACCAGAAGTTTCAGGGCTAGGAACAGAGTTTATTCTGTGGACCTAGCACATATGAATACAGTCCACTGCGGCATGGCTAAGAATACGTTGTTGTTGTTAGGTGCTGTCCAGTCAGTTCCAACTCATAGCGACCCTATGCACAACAGAACAAAACGCTGCCCAGTCCTGAGCCATCCTTCCAATCGTTGTTATGCTTGAGCTCATTGTTGCAGCAATTAGGAATATAAAAACACTGAAAACCTCAAAGTCCATCAATAAGGTCTGGTTAAATAAATTTAAGTCCATTCACAGAATTAAGTGGTATGAAGTTTTTTTTTTTTTTTTTAATCCATACATACTGAAATGAAAAATTATCTAAGATCTATTAAATGATAGAGAACAGTGTAGGAAAGGTAAAGTCCATTTGCATTCTAAAAAATGAAAAGGAGAAATAATACACCGACACACAGAAATATTCTGGGAAAGTACTCAAAATACTATTAATAAGGACTGCCCGCTGGGTCCAAATGGGAGGTGGGACAAGGCGAGAAGGAAACATTTTCATTGTTGCTATCTGAATTTTTCTTTACTATCTGAATTTTTTTTCCCCAAGAACATGTATAACTTTGACAATTTTTTTTTTTTTTAATAAACTCAACAAAAAAATCATCTCGACTAAGGGCACACTGAACAATAAAGACACAAACTTCAAGGCAGTTTTTTTTTTTCCAAACATTTACTGAACACAAACACCATGTTTTCCTTTTATACAGCAAGACTGTTAAAGTTAGCTGAGCTATCAGTACTATCAATTGCCACGGAATTAAAAATAATTCTACATGTCAAACTCAAATAGAAAATGTCATGCAATATATAAATCACTAATAGACCTCAGGTGTAGTCAGCAAGTTTACCATGTTTATTAAAGGTACGTAAATGGTTTGACAAAAGTGCGCAACAGAATGACATCACGGGTTTGTTATAAATCACAGTGAATTACTAGAAAATAACAATGTAGTCCTCTACAAGGAGGATTGCAGGATGGGGTGATTATTATAAAGGACAGGTCGGGCCAGTCAGATTTTACTCTCCAACTATGTACCTCTGAAAAGATGGGTTAAGAAAGCTGAGGTTTTTCTCCCTATCTTTTCTCTTCTATCAGTTACTTTCTAAGAAACAAAAAAAGCCATGCACAATTTTTACAACACCTGATAAAAACAGATACAAGACTTTGTTCACTTCATCACTTGGCAAGCTTGCAACTTCTTTTTCTGATTAGACCACTCGTGTACGACTCCCTCAAATGAAAAGTTGTTAATTAGCAAGGCTCACCCCTGCACACACATCGAGATACAGTCCCCACAGCTATCAAGTCACCGTCCCCTTCCCAGCACATCAACACAAGTATACACACTACAACCTAGGACTGAAGACCACGTTTACTTCGGTTTTAAAAATTAATGCATCTATCGCCATGATCAGCACAGTAGTTATTCCAGACCCCGTATTTGAGGGGGAGGACACTATACAACCCAGCCTGTCTGAAGACTTGGGCAAGGCTGACGAAAACGTTATGAAAAAACCCTACGATGACATATACACACCTAGGAGTTTGCTACTTTCAAAAGAGGGTACCCAGAGAACAGAGTTGTGCGTTTTTAGAGTAGGAATGAACACACAGCTTAAAATCTTATGGAATAACAACTTTTTATGTAGCAAAAGGCAACATTTTGTTTTCTTTAGCCTATTTTAATGTTACAGTATAGTCAGTGTCTGGGCTGAGGAACCAGAACGGTCATTTGTACACTGATAGGTCGGTAGCCTGAAAAGGAACATTTAAGATTTTTATAGAAAACTATCATAAAAACAAGTCTTTTATACTTTTACCCTTTTTTTTTTTTTTTTTTACTCACTAGTCAAGCACTGGCTGCTTCTAAACCAGCAATTCACTTCCCGCCTCACCCCCTTCCAAAAAGAGAAATGCTTCTGCTTGAATAAGCCCGACTGGTCTTTTTCATCAGGTAGCTGCCTCACCTACAGTGCTAACTGGTGACAGGGTGCTGTTCCCTTGGGGTAGTAATTTTCAAGGACCCTTGCCAAATACAGAGTTGGTACTTGGGGAGCTGCAGCCCCCAAATCATCTTTTATTCCAACAGATCTATCACATCATCTAGGTTTCTCATTACCAGTTATTAATCAGCTATTAGTACAATTAAATAAAACCCATCCCAGAATCAAGTGAGACCAAGTCTGCTTTTTGGTTTGTTTAAAGTTCCCAGAGCTAAGGACCTGGAGGCAGTTGGACTGTGACCTACTAGAGCAATCCAGGGTGGAGTGAAAAAAACTACGTCAGTGGCACAGTTCTTCTGTGGAATAACGTCCCCCTCCTTTCTCTACCAACTGGGGGGGTGGATCTGCTGCCCATTCCTTGAGTTAAACAGTTACTAAATTCAAGAGTTTATTCTCACCAGCTGTACTCAAAGGACAAAACCCATCTCAGTTTCACGTGGTCTGCAAATGAAAGCATCCACCTGGGCCTCTAGTGTACCCAAATTTTTATGACAATTACTGAGAGTTACAGTCCAAGGCATAATTCTACCAATAACAAATATAAAGTGACAGAAGGGGCTGGGAAAGAGAAAAGAGCTGAGATACAGAACTATCACCTTTCTTACCTATTTATTTTCATTTAAAAAAAAAAAAAGAAAAAAACACACAAGTTTGGAAAGGCTTTGAACACATTTTAAAATAATTCTACCCCTCCCGCCCAAAAAATTTTAAAAACAGGCATTTAGATCACTTGTTTCCAGAATGGTTTTATAAAGACGCTTCACAATACATATTTGAATTTATTTTACACGACAGCCTTAGCAATACAACACGCGAGGTACCACTATACTATCGTAAACAAATCATCAGTTACCATCAGCACAATTCATAGCTTATTCTACTATCTTCAAATTCTTGCTCCAACTTGGCCAGCATGTCAGTCAGCACAGTTGTACTTTTGCCAGCATTCAGTGCTCTCTTCTCAGAAACCTTCGAGTGTCATTAAACTTTAATGTATGAATATGCACATAGGATCATTAGCCTCATTTTAAAAATAATATCTAAAATGGTGCTCGTCCTGGGTAGCCAAAGGGATGAAATGTGTTTTTAAAACATGCAATGTTATCTGATATTTTAAGTTTTGGTGTTTAAAAATCATATACATTAATGGGTACTAACTATTCCTCAAACTGTCAAATAAGTAGGCCTTGAAGTCAAAAAATAAAAGGTCCAACCTGAGTTGTGGAAAAGGCATGATTCACTCACCTTAAGGAAGTACATTTTCTCTCTCAGGCCTCAAGAGCTACCAAGAGCAAGGTACAGTATTTACTTGATTCATCCCAGGAAGATCAAGGCCAGTAATTTCAAATTAGGGCTCATTCAAAATACCTCCCCCTTTTAAACCATTCTAAAAACCTTCCCCGTAAAATCTCAGGCTGGGAAAACAGAAATCTACTGCCATGGCAGAATTTATCATCAGAACATTCCTAACTCAAGCAGGAAGACACACAAAGATAATATAGTGACTGTAAAAGTATCTGGCATTCTTGGTGGGGGGCGGGGAGAGGTTTTAAAGCCCTTCCCTTCCATTCCCTCCCACCCTGCAAAGGATTTCATTTTGGAGGGTATCTCTATTTTATTTAAGGCCCTAGGTGCTGATTTTGGCTTGGTCATTACGTGTTATACTGATTCAACTGCAACCTTTTCTATTTCACAAAGTAATTTTCATACAAAAAATGTTAATTGAAATCTTAGAGTTGTTTTTGTTTTTTAGTTTCTATCTGATGTTGCAACTCATTATAATGCTTTTCATTAAAGAAAAAAAAAGCTGCAGGTCTTCACTTACAGTACCATGCACTATGAGGAGCTAAGGCATTCATTTGGCACTAGAGAGAAAAATACAGACACAAGCTAATTTTACTTTCTCATTATTAACATCAATAGAAATAAGGGTGTACCTTTACTTGAACTTCTGTGATGCTTAAAAAATAATCACAGAATACTCTTAGCCTCACAGTTAAAATGCGGTAGTTACAACAAAACAAAACACATAAAGGCCTCTGTATAGCCTTGCTGGAATGAGTAACATCTCGTGGTTAAAAATATGCCACTCTCAGATAGAAATACCTTTCAAAATGGCATCATGAATTCCTTTTCATAATCAAAAACATTTGATTTTCAATACTACACTAATGATTCTTCTACTTCTCGTCATCGACTAAGTAAAAAAAAATATGAAAATAAAATTAAAATATCCAGGTTCCCTTTCATTTGTCATAAACACCTCATTACACAAACATCTGCCGTGGAGTCCATCCCGACCCATGGCAACCCCGTGTGCTTCAGAGCAGAGCTGCACTCAGGCAGCACTAAAAATGGCCTCTGGAAGAGTAGCTTCCAAATTTTCAAAGACGCCACACAGGAGGATAAGGGAAACGTACAGGGAGCAAAAATAGACTGTGTAACTCTATTGGGATTATCATCAGTTTTACGTGTCTGGGAGCTGAGAGCTAATGCAGACTGCTGCAATTTAGATAAATTACATTAAAACAGAGACTTAAAAGAATTTTAGAATTCAAGTCTAAAGACAAAAGTCCATCAATACTCTCTGAAAACCGCTTTAAGATTATTACTACTCTGAATATAACACCCAGAATAATACAATTTCAATAGATTTATTTACCTTTATAAATTTGAGAATATTACTAAATTAGCACATTTTTTCAGAGTAATCCACGGCTCTGTTTTTTTAAATCCTCCTGTCCTTCCGCTTCACATAAATACTGGAAGAGTGAAAACCCGTCTGCAGCAGTTTGGCGTGCACAGAACACCTGGGGATCCCATGTCTTTTTAACGTTCCTTTTAGATCTTTTTCTTCATTAAATCCTCAAGACTACTGCGTGGATAACATGCTGACATAAGCTTTTAACAGAAATACTTTTTTAGGTAGCCGTTTAAAACATTATCAACTTCTGATCATAAATGTCCTTTGTTATACAAAGTTATACTCATTTCTTTAAAAAAAAAGAAAAAGAAAAATAGTTAAGTGACCAGTGTCCAAACATCTTTATAGTTATACCTAAACAACATGACTCTGCATGAGGTGTATCTGAAACCGATTACCACAAGAGGCAAGAAGGCCAAATACAGAACGAAGGGAGGATGGGTTAGGAGGAAGGGCAGTGAAAAGAAAAGTAGAATTTAGGAACACATAATTCTATTGTCTGTGATTAAAGTCCTTTACTTTTTAGCACCACATTGAGCGATTTTACATATCCAGTCACTTAATGAAATCCAACAAACTCTTCCAGAGTCCTGGGGATCTGGTCTTGATAGTTAATGTCGTTAGCCCGAACTGCTCGGGCAGCCAGGCACTTGAGGCTCATCTTCATTTGAGTTTTAAGTAGTATTTCAGATACCCCAGTTGTACTTTTGTCTAGCGGAGTCTTATTCTGTTTATTTGTCATGTCAGTGTGAGCGCCGGCTTCAACCAAGCTAATGATAATGGAGTGCAAGGTCAAAAAGTCACTGATGGGCCTGTTGTACTGAACGATAATATGAAGGGCACTGTTCCCCTCATTGTCCACGGCGTTCACTTCAGCACCACAGTCCAGCAGGAGCTTTGTGACCAGAGCGTTTGGAAAGCTGCAGACGTCATTAGTGTGGAAATCATCGACTGGGGTATTGGAGTTGACAGCTAGATGCAGTAAGGTGAAGCCTTCCCGAGTTCTGGGATCAAGGTGAATCAGGTTGTAGATCTGCTTGTTAATTTTGCACTGGTCTTCTTCGCTGCACTGCGTTTTGGTGGAGATGCACACTAGATACAGAAAAGTGTAGAGGTTACACTCGTAGCTGTCCACAGCACTGTGCGCATCAGCATCCGGGATATTCCTTACTCTGTTCATACTCTGTTCTATTTCCAGGACACTGCATCTCAAAACACACTCTATGTCGGGGGCCTTCACAGTTTCATTCAAATGTATCATCTGTGAGAAAACTTGAGCAAATCGAAGAAGGTCCTTGTGGGTGTTCCTGTTACCTTTCTGCCTGAGGTGCAGAGCGTGAAGCCACAACTTGATACACTGCTCAAATTCCATGTTATCCGCATAGACAGCCCCCCTGTAAATGATGGGATGGGAAACATCAATATTGTCGGCACCTAGAATCCGTTCCCGAACTATAAGGCCTTCCATGTGAAGAGCATCTCTGTCTTGCCGAATGGATTCCAGCTCCTGAGGATTTCTACATTCAGTTCTATTCCCATAAGCGTGGATTGGTGGTAGAACCTCTTTTTCAAGAATGTTGTCACCATCTTGAAACCTCTCCAGCATGGCTAAATATAAATAGTGATATGTCTTCATGATGTCATAGTTCTCACGGTCATTTGCAAAGGAGGCACCCAAGAGTTCCAAAGCTTCAATTCGACTTCTTCGGTCACAATCAGCATGAGAGAGCAACAGTTCGACGACATCAGCTTTACAGCTTTCGGCAGCTACCTTTAACGGCGTCATCCCGTGGCCGTTCACTACTATGGCAGCACGCCATTTTATCAGCTCTTTCACAATATCTATGTGCCCAGCTTCAGCTGCAAAGTGCAATGCTGTGGCTCCACAATGTGCTTTAGCGTTGGGGTCAGCACGTTGTTCTAAAAGGTATCGGACCACATCAGTGTGTCCCTTGTATGCTGCAATCATTAAGCAGGTGTTGTCATACTTATTGGCAATGCTGATGTTGGCATTATTTTCAACCAAGTACTTAACAATGTCCAGTCTGCCATCAAAGCACGCTGCCCGCAGGGGGGTTGAATTAGTTACTGTGGTGTGGTTCACGTTGGCTCCATGACTGACTAGAAGCTTAACAACTTCAAAATGTCCTGCTCCCGCTGCACACCAAAGAGCAGTGGCACCATCAATGACATACCTACACACGAAAAAAGCAAACAGTTAGAAGACAAGAGGCCACACGTACCTGTATACATTAAAGGGTGTGTTCATTTGCACCAACTAAGACCTCACTCTCCACGATACTCATAAAACACCAGTTTTGGTGAAAATAAAATCAGGTAATTTAAGCAAAGCACTTGGCATAGTACTTTATACCTAGTACAAGCTCAACAGAGGTTAACTGTTGCTGTTATTGCTAAAGTATATAAACGTAAGAAAAACTCTAAGGAATCACCAACTTCCTAGTAGCAAAATTAAATAAATTTTAGAAAACACAGAGGAAATGCATGGAAGTCCGTAAATTCTTGACCACCAAGTTCATGCGCTGCATCTCAAGGCACAGCGTGCTCCTCCTTCCCCACAGCTCCCACGGGCCAGTTTTTCTCAGGACGTCGGTATGGAAGCTGTCCCAGTCCCTACCCTAATGCTGTGTTAGAAACTGCCTTTGGAAGAACAATTTTAAGCAGATAATTTTCCCTAAGATTACTTAAGCTAATTAAAAATTATGCTTCCTCTGCTACGGCAATGAGAATAAAAGAATTACTGCTCCATACAACGACATGGATGGATCACATAAATATAACGTGGAGCATAAGAAGTCAAATAAAAATAGTATATATTATTGCATTTATATGTTTATCTGTTATGTCAGAAGTCAGGGTATTGGTCACTTTGTCAGGTAGTGAATAGAAAGGAGCACAGAGCAGACTTTACTAAGCAAATATGTTCACTTGGAGGAATTATTACACACTTTTTAGTATATTTTTATGTATATATGTCATACTCTAAATCATTTAAATATATATGTACATGTAAATATATATGCACATATGTGTGTTCCTCAACCAAACCACTGTGGGAGAAAATACTAGCACCAGGAAACAACACATTCGGAAAACCAAGCAGGCATCTTCCCTGACCTTCTTGAGTGCCTAATATGTGCCAGGTTCGCTACTTAACATACAAAATTGGATTCTTGCTAGAAGTTCAATCTTTCCCATCTTTCTGCTTTCAATTTTTCCCCAACTCAACTTCCTAACTTTTGATTCTATTACTCACCACCAGGCCTAGAAAGTAGATTTTTACTGGAAATACTCAGATATACTCTACAAGAATCATCAAAATAAGTATACTTGGAAGTATTAAGGTAAAAAGCCAATCAAAAGCAACAGTTAAAAGAGTAATAAAATATGTTCACCAAAAACCTCACTGGTGAGCGTCTCACTATACAGCAACCTTATAACACAGGTCAAATTATATCTACAATTGTGAAAAAAAAATACAATTCCCCTGGTATAACATAAATTGTATAGTTAACAACATTCCAAAAACAACACCCTCTGTCACTTCTTCTGAAAATACCTGCTTTATAATAATCAAAGCTATTACTTCTTCAGTTTCAAATAATGACACAAAGTGTTTATAAGCAAAAAGCCTTCTCAGAAACAGTGGTTCCCTCTGGGGAAGGGGGAGGCACAGGGAAGCTCCAGGTTCCTGGAAGGGTTCTGGATCTTGATCTGGTGGTGGCTGCATGGGTAGACACTCAGGAAAACACTCAAGCTGTACACTTTAGATTTGTACATTTTACTTATGTAAATATGCCTCAAAAAATTAAAAGCCTTCTGAAGTTTCTTTTTAAAAAATAGCATTTAATTGTTGACTGACTTTTTTAAACTAAAGAATGAACCAAGAAATTAGAATGTTATATAGCGACGTTTTACTGGTTGCCTAAATTGTACCTCCTGCAAACAATTCAATTTAATTAGAATTCACTTATTACATTTTTATTGCCATGATTACATACACAAAGTTCAATAAAAGAAAATGTTCACTGTCAATAAAATACCACTTACCACGGCATCAGAAAATAGCCTTAGCTGGTAATAAATCTAATGAAAAACGTCTAAGACCTCGACACTGAAAACTACACAACATTCCTGAAATAAATGAACGAGACCTAAATAAATGGAGCAACAGTCCATGTTCACGGTCTGGAACGCTCAATAGTGTCAAAATGTTAATTCTCGTCCAAAATGTTCTAGAGATTCAGTACAATCCAAATTAAAATCCCCAGGCTGTGTGCGCGTGTATGCGTGTGTGCGTGCGTGCATGTACACGCAGACTGACAAGCCAATTCTAAGATACGTAAGAAAATTCAAAGGACCTAGAACAACCAAGACAATCTTGAAGAAAAATAAAGTTGAAGGACAAATCACAGTAATTAAGACAGTGTGCCACTGGCACAAGGATAGACAAATCAATGAAAGAAAAAAAAGTGAAGAAATAAACCTACACATATAGTCCCTTGATTTATGACAAGACTCCGCTGAAATGCAGCAAGATTTTCAATAAACAGCACTGGAGCAACTAGATAACTGTATGGAGAAAAATTAACCATAACTCCTACCTCACATTATGCACAAAAATTAGAGAAGTAGCATAGACCTATGTATAAAAAGCAAAACAACAAAAGTTTCTAGAAAAAAAAACAGTCTTCGTATCCTTGGGGCTGATAATAATTTCTTAAACAGAATACAAAAAAAAAAAGCACGAACCATGAGAGGAAAAAAAACCCTGATTTAATGGACTTCATTACAATTCAGAACTTCTATTCAGTGGCACAAACGGTTATACATTCAGCTGTTCAAACCCACCCGGCGGCTCTGCAGGAGAAGAACTGGCAATCTGCTTCCATAAAGATTACAACCAAGAAAGCTCTATGAGGCAGCTCTAACTGTTCCATGGGGCCGCTGGGAGTCAACATCAACTCAACGGCACCTAACAACAGCATTCGTTAAAAGATAGGAAGAAAGTGAAGAAGCAAGTCACCCACTGGGAGAGGATGTTTGCAATATATATATATTTGACAAATCAATAAGAAAAAGGCAACTCAATTAAAAAACGGGTGAAAGGACTAACAGGTAGTTTGCAAAGGAAGATATCCAAATGCCCAATAAATACATGAAAAGATGCTCACCATAGTTATTCACCAGGGAAAAACTAATTAAGACCAGGAGTTACCAACACACACCTACCAGAACAGCTAAAATTAACAAAACTGACATGACAACGTTAAGTGCTGGAGAAGGTGTGGAGCAACAGAAACTCTCGCTACTGGTGGGAATTGCTGGTAGGTATGGAACCTGGTTCAACCACTTTGGAAAACTGTTTGACAATATGTATTAAAGTTAAACATATACCAATGGAGTCCTTAGGTGGTGCAAACCATTAAGCACTCAACTACTAGCCGAATGGTTGGCAGTTTGAACCCACCCAGAGGTGCCTCAGAAGACAGGCCTGGCAATCTGTTTCCAAAAGGTCATAGCCTTAAAAACTCTATGGAGCAGTTCTACTCAGCACACAAGGGGTCATGATGAGATGGAACAGACTCGAAGGCAACTAACCACCCTACGACCCAGCAATTCCATTCCTTGGGTAATTGGTATATACCCAAGAGAAATGAATACAAATGCCCACCAAAGGAAACTTTTAGAATGATAAAAATGTTGTATATATTTATCTAGGAGGTGATTACATGGATATAAATACATGTAAAAATTCAACAAGTTATACACGTTTTACTAGATATGCCGTATCTTAAAATAGGTATAATTTAAAAAGAGTCACAAATCATTTTAAAGAAAAACAGCTTCAATGAATTCAAAGAATTTTTATCAAGTACTTTCGATGTGCAAGCACTATATTGTCTTTAATATGCGGTATCTCACTTAGTTCTCACAATAACCTCCCCCCAGTAACTCTATGGCAAGAGGCCCTGAATAGCTAAAAACAATGTTGAAAGAGAAGAACAAAGCAGAAGGACTCACACTTCCTGATTTTCAAACATACTATACAGCTACAGTGGAGTCCTGGTGACACAGTGGTTAAGAGAACGGCTGCTAACCAGAAGATTGGTAGTTCGAATCCATCAGTTGCTCCTTGGAAACCCTATGGGGCAGTTTTACTCTGTCCTACACGGTCGCCATGAGTCAGAATCAACTCGTCAGCAATGGGTTTTCTTTGGTGTAAAGCTACAGCAATCAAAACAGCATAACGATAAACACATAGACCAACGGAACAGAACTGACAGTCCAGAAATAAACCCACATTTTTTTATCTATGGTCAACTGATTTTTGACAAGGGTGCCAAGTCCACTGAATGTGGAAAGAAGAGTCTCTTCAATAAACGGTGCTGTGAAAACCGGATTTCCACATTCAGAAAAATGAATCAGGATCCATACCTCATGCCATTCACAAAAACAAATGCAAAATGGATTAAGGACCTAAAGTGCAAACTAAAATATAAAATTCTTAGAAGAACAGCAGGGGCAAGGCTGTTAGGCCTAGTTCTCAACAGTGGATTATCTAATATAATAAGAGCACAAACATCAAAAGACAAAACAAATAAATGGGACCTTATAAAAATTAAAAACATTTTTTCACCAAAGGACTGTCAAAAAATTGAAAAAACAAGCTACCAGCTGGGAGGATATCTTCAGAAACCATATATCCAAGAAGAATCTAATAACTAAAATATATCTAAAACTTCAACAACAAAAAGACAAATAACCCAATCATAAAATGGGCAAGGACTTGAATACACATTTCACCAGAGAACATTCAAATGGCCACCAAACACATGAAAAGATGCTCAGAGCCATTAGCCATCAGAGAGATGCAAACCAAAGCCACAATGAGATACCATTTCACTCCCACTAGGGTGGCCAGGGTAAAAAAAAAATCTGAAAATAACAAAAGTTGACAAGAATATGGGAAAATTAGAACCCTTACCTATTGCTAACAGGAATGCAAAATGGTACAGCCACTGTGGAAAACAGCGTGGCAGTTCCTCATAAAACTAAAACTAGAACTACCATATGACCCAGCAATTCCACTCCAAGGTATATACCCAAAGGCTTAAAAGCAGAGACTCAGGCTTGTACACCCATGTTCACTGCAGCACTACTCACAACAGCCACAAGGTGGAAACAACCTAAACACCCATCAACGAATGAATGGATAAACAAAACGTAGTACACGCATACAATGGAATACTATGCAGCCAGTAGGAGAAATTAAGTCTTGATACATACTACAATGTGGATGGAGCTAGAAGACATTACGCTGAGTGAAATAAGTCAATCACAAGGTGATAAATATTATATGACTTCACTTACATAAAAAGACAAGAAAAGGCAAATAAGTTTGTGAGTGGTTACCAGGTACATGGAAGGGAAAAAGGAAGGGTTAACAGTGATGGAAATATAGAACTGACTAAGAGTAGGGTTGCACAGCCAATTATTGTAACTGTTGTCAATAAGTTGTATAGCTGTAAAAGACTGAATTGGGAAAAGTTGTGTGATAGATATATTTACAACAATGACAATAGCTACTGAGGCTGCAAACATACAAACAAAAACCTCACGGAATTTGGCTTCTTGGTTTGGAAGTATAGGGTCATGGTTTCATGGGACATCCCAGCTAATTGGCCTAATAAAATGTTTAGTGCTTCTGTTCTACCTCCTACTTCCTGCACAGTGCCTGGGGTCTTAAAAGCTTGCCAGAGGCTCTTCAAGGCACGACTGGTCTCTATTCACCTGGAGCAACAGGGAAAGAAGCAGCAGCAGGGGGACATGGATCCCATTTTCCCCATCCGTGTCAGTAAACCTCGTCTAGGACAGGAGTCCACACAAACCAGCACAGAGCAGTCAAGTCCTCAGAACTCAGGCCAGCACAGTATTCCATGGTCACATGACACCTCCCCTTTGTTATGTTCCATTCTCCAACTAATGGCTCTTCCTTCATTCCCACTCATGTGACTTTTCTTCTTGTTCACTCATCCATATTAATTTTGGTTGTTAAATCTTAAATAAAATAAACTCAAATGTTACTCCTAAAAATGTGAACAAGGACTCAAATATCACATTTGGCTTAATCTGGATGGGTGGTCCCTTCCCCCTTGAGGCTCTATTACGAATCCACTTTAGGGTACATGTAGAAACTACTGAATTGATATGTTTTGCTGTGTATATTCTCAAAAACAAAATAAATACAAGTTTTTTTTAAAAAAAAGAAAAGAACTCACTTCAGTTTCCTAAAGCATTAGAGAAATTTTTAGGCAAAACATAGGCTTTTTAAAAAATTTAGTATTTATTTTAATGTCTCTCATGCATACCTGTGCGTGCTTGCAAAAATGTAGCTCATCAAACCCTAATTACACAGATGCTGTTGGTTACAGTGAAGCTGAGAAGTGAGATAATTTAAATACTAAGTAACTAACAGAATAGGTAAAAAATTATGTGGGGGGAAAAAAACTGCACAGACCGTATGTGACTGACTAAAAAATTAGGAAACGCTAATCAACTTCAGTACACAGAGAACCTGTTGGTCCCCACCTGGCTGTCCCAGTCAGTGCCAAAAGGCATCTAAGGAAAGGCTGTGGCTTTGAAAAGCCAGCTTCCAAGGGTGAGGGAGCTTCAGATTGTTCATAACTCACTTAGGCTGACATTTTCACAATGCCTGGAACGACTGCAAAGTGAACACATCACATTTGCAAATAACGATCTGTTTTTCTGGTTCTGAAATGCCAAAATGACTAGGATAAGCTGCAAAAGAAAAACGGTGATGTAAGTGGGCAGAAAGGTGGTTATGAACTTCAATTCTTCCCTTTTGTTCAGTAGTAAGCTCCTCAAAAGGAGAAACCAAACTACATAGCAGCAAATAAATCCACAATTATAATAATCCATAAAACTAAATGGACTCAAGGCGCAAATGAAATAGCAAAGGATAGAAGCGTTTATAGTGCCACCTCTTGCTATCTTTACACAGGGTCATCCAAACCTGGCCTCCACCTCTTTCCAGCCTCCCAGCCTCTTTCTTACTTGCCCTGGCAGGAATCCATTCCTGCAACCACACTTGAAACACTTGTCGTTGCACCTGCACCATGCTGCTGCCTTTCTTCTTCACTTTCTATTATCTTTTTGTTTTCCCCTATTACCTTTTAAGACCCAGCTCAAATACCACCTCTTCTGTGAAGCCTTCCCTGATTGCCCCAGGTGAAGCTAAGCACTTCCTCTTCCAGTGTACTCCCTCAGTAATCCAGATATTTCTGTAACCCTAAGTGGCATGGCATGACATCTGCAATTACTTATTTATATAACTTTTTCTCTCTCCCCCACTAGACTGCGTCCTCCTCCACAACAGGAACAGTGCACTATTCATCTCTGCATACTCAACTCCTACCACAAAGCCTGGTACCCAATAGGTGTGCAATAAATGTCTGCATACCCAACCCCTTAATTTCACTGGCCAGTGCAGAACACTGCGCAGAGTAAGCCACTACACAGGCTCAACGGTACATTTCTCATCATTTCAGGTTCTCTCAACTGTCACCTCTCAATACCTTTCTTTTGATGGCCAAGGAAGAGAGCAATAAGCAAAGCCTTTCCAAATTCTTTAGAAAACTTTCTCTCCCCACTACTCTTCCTTATCCACAAAGGCCTCAAGGAGCTCCTCAGCAGCAGTGTCCCCAGCAGCTGTTACTGCAGAGATTCACACCTCAATGGATGCATGTGCCCACACCAGCTGGAACGGTGCTGGAGGTGCAGGGGTCATTCTGCTTCACTCCTCCCCTGGGTGCAGGCCGGGCTATGGAAAGGTAGGGAGTCACAGCGAGGACACAGAAGCCAGTAAAAAGGCAGACATGAATCAGGTTGCCATCTCTGGTCAACATGAAAAAGTCCATCTCCTCAGACAGCCTGGAGTTATGCCACCACCCCGTGGGCTGTCATTTCATTAAAGTTTAATGCCCTAAAATATTTTTACTCTAAGACACAGAAGAGAAAGCTTCTATTATTTAAACCTAGAAAAAAATCAACCAAAATTCAACATTACCTGTAGTCGTCTTAAAAAAGAAATGCTTTTTCAAACAGGTTTTAACCAGTGTTTTCAACTACCAAAGCTTCACATATTTAAGCTGGGACCTCATCTACTTCAAAAGAAGAAACTGCCAGGATAGCTTAGGAACTGGTGCAAGTCAACAAAAATAAAGGCAACCAGCCAGGTTGCATTTGTGAAGTTGTAATGTGTAAAACACTTTATAATTCTCCAGCACAGAAAAGAGGATAACGTAAAACCTGATAATTCGGTGTTCAACATGATCACATCCAAAAATTATGTACAAGTAAACCCAAGGGGCAAATTTTAACTAAAGCAGTATGAATTTTTGAACTCCCCACTTCCAGTAACAGTAAATTATCAAGTCTCCCCACAATATCACAGGGCAACATGTAATTTAGCAAGGGCATCATCTCCCACATCAGGTCCAGTAACATTTTTGCACCCAACATCTATCTACCCTGGACAATATGGAAGAGTCGGAAACATGTCTTGGGATGTCTGGCGGCCTGAGGATCCGGAACTGCTGCTGGTTCTAGGGGCTTATTTTCACACTGAGGCCACAGCAGCCTGCTGAGGGCTTTATGCAACCACTCACTTGAATGGTGTAGGGGGAACTGGGTAACCAAACAATTCATTAGAGGTCTTCGATGTTAACTGTTGGCCTCGGTTACAACCCCAGTACTGATAAAGGTAAAACCTGGAAAGGCCGACACCTCCTCCATACTGCTGGTTCACAGACTATCTAGTGGGGAAACAGAGTATCTTATCTACAAGATATCAAGACAGAGGGTGTGGCTATCTATCCATTGAGGGAAAAGGGTCGAAGAGATTGGGCAGCCAAACACGGGATGGAAGATGACGGGGGCATTAATGGGGGCAAGAGGAGGTACAAAACCTGAGTACCGACATGAGGAGGGGGCGAGCACCCGCGAAGCGGGGGTGCGCGGGCGTCGGGGAAGGCTGGAGTTGGGGTGTACCTACCCGTCGAAGCGGACGGTGCCCGTCTGCTGAGTCTGCACCCGGTAATGTTCCAACAGCAGGCGCACCACCTTGGCGTGCCCATTGCGGGCGGCGATGATGAGGGGCGTGGAGCGCTGCCCTCCCTGCTGGCTGACATAGCCGAGCAGATAGCGGATGTCGCTCTCAGACCGATTGAGGAGCAAGGCGGCCAGAGTCAGCACCTTGCCCTCGCTGGCCGCCTTGTACACATAGCCAGCCAGGCCCTCCATGGCCGCCGCCAACTCCAACACCCGTTTGGTCGCCACCGCTGCTGCTGCCTTGCGCCCCCGGAGGCCGCGTTCGCCAGAGCTTCAAACCGGGGCCCGCGCAGCCCATTCAACAGGGCGCCGCCGCCGCCGCCGCCGCCGCGCCCAGGCAGCAGCGCGACCCGGGGAGGCCGGAGACCCCGCGGAGGCCGGAGACCCCGCGGAGGCCGGAGATCCCGCGGAGGCCGGAGACCCCGCGGAGGCCGAGCGCCGCGAGGGGCACGTCCGCGACGCAGCCCGGGCAGGGAGCAGGGCGCTCAGGGCTGCCCCCGAGACCCCGGGCGCCGGCCCTGGGCCGAGGGGAGCTCCATGGCGGCCGCCGCCCGGGCCTCAGGCCGAGCCCCTCCTCCCTGCGGCTGCGACAGGCGCGTGCCCGCGTAGGGCGCCGGCGGGATCCCGAGGGCCGCGCGCGCCCCGGACGGCGAGCGACGGGCGCGTCTCGCCCGACCCGGTCCGCCGGCCCACGGCCTGGAACTTCCTCCGCCGCTGCTCTCCGCCCTCTCTGGCTGGGGGAAACCTGCAGGGCCTCGCCCACCAGAGCGCTGAAGCGCAGGGCGCTGGCGACAGCTTCGGGGAGCCACGGCCGGGGCACCGGGGCGACGCGGAACGCTCCCGCAGCAGCAGCCCCGGAACTCCCGGCGGGAGGAAGGCCAGCCTACGCCGCCAGGCCGGGGGGCGGGGCTTGGGAGCGGGAGGGACGGTTAGGTGGAGTGCCTCCTCCAAAGCTGACCGGCGGGAAAGCCAGGCCGTGGTGAAGAAAGGTTCCGCCGCGCGGAGTCGGCCCTTCACCAACTCCGGCATAGGTGTCCTGAGTGTCCTTGACGCCTCGAGCCCCCTCCTCACTCCAGACACCACCCTGAGGGTCTCTAGATAGGGACGGGATGGAGTGGGTGCGCAGAATCCATCCTACCGGTGGGCTACGGAGCCCACCCGCATCTTACCATAGACAGTAAGGGACCCCTTTCTACCCAGGGAGGGAATTTGCTGCTGGTCCATTTTGGGGGAAAAGGAAGCATTTTGGGACCTCTGAAATGTGGAGGGCACGAAGACCGTGGGCTCAGACTGGGAAGGCACTAGAAGTCGGGCCCGTCCTCCCTGGAGAGGAAAATGTGTTTGAGAAAGGCGGGAACCAAGGGGAGCTGCTTCCGCAGTGGGAAGGGGAGAGGTGTCCTAGGGAGGAAGAGGCGTTCTGTGTTGAGACAGAGCAGGACCCATCCTGAGCCTCCTCGCAGAGCCAAGGTTTCCCCACATACCTCACAAGGCTGTTAGAATTTGAAAAGATAATTTATCCAACGAATACTCGAGGTCTACTGTGGCACTGGGGTCTCACAGCACTTGGAATTCAGTGATAGACCAGACACAGCCCTTTCCCTCCAGGGCCTTGTGGTGTTGTGAGGGAGGCAGACAATAAACAAGTAAGCAGATGATCAAGAAGCCTGTTTGCATTAGTATCGTTGGCCATTTCCTAAGAAGCAAATAATCAGAGTGATGGGGGGGGCTAACTGAGTTTGGATAGTCTGGGAAAAACTCGAGGACAAGTGACAAGGACAGACAGTATTTTAGGCAGAAGAGATGTAGTACAAAGGCCCTGAGGAGGGAACAGTCTTGGTGAACTCAAGGACAGAAAGGGCAGAGTGCCAGTGACATTCGGATGAGTGACCTGGGGGCTCCCTCCTCAAGTGAGTTCCAATTCACCCTGGCTCCTGTAGAGCAAGGAGGCGCCTCATCTGCTCTTCCTCCGTCCACCCCTGCAGTGTGACAGCTGTTGGCCATAGAAGAGTGACTGCCTCCCTAGAAAAGACCCTCTCCTCACAGCCTTTTGCTCTTATGTCCCTGCATCCTGCTTCTCCTGACTTTTTGAAGAAGGTTGTCATGGATTCAATTGTGTCCCCCCCCCCAAAAATGTGTCAGCTTGGTTAGGCCATGTGTGGTTCTCCTCCATTTTCTGATTGTAATTTTATGTTGAAAGGATTAAGGTGGGATTGTAACACCACCCTTACCCAGGTCACCTCCCTGAGGCAAGGTAAAGGGAGTTTCCCTGGGGTGTGGCCTGCACCACCTTTTATCAAGGAAAGGGAAGCAAGCAGAATTGGGGACCTCATACAACCAAGAAAGCAGTGCAGGGAGCAGAGCACGTCCTTGACCTGGGGTCCCTATGCCTGAGAAGCTCCTTGACCAGGGGAACGTTGAGGACAAAGACCTTCCTCCAGAGCCAACAGAGAGAGAAAGCCTTCCTCTGGAGCTGACACCCTGAATTTGGACTTGCAACCTACTAGACTGTGAGAGAATAAATTTCTCTTTGTGAAAGCCATCCACTTGTGATATTTCTCTTATAGCAGTACTAGATGACTAAGACAAAGGTGATTTGAAAGTCCGGACACAAACCCTTTCTTCCAGTTTTGTTTTCTGAAGCAGACCTGATTCATCCAGACCTTCATTGCCAGGTGGGAAACTTCCTTCTTCCTCTCTTGCCCTCCCCTCCTCAGTTTGGTGGTGTAACCTGGAGGGTGCTAGGAGGGATGGCTGGACCAAGAGTCACACCAGAGAGGGACTCAGAGCTTGCACCGAGTGGCCTCCTCCCCAGACTGAAATACACCTCTGTTCCAGTAACCTAAGGCCGGGAACAATTTCTACTCTTTTCATCTATATTTATTGCATTTGCCTAATACAGGGTTCTGGGCTCCTAAGAGCTCAATAGCTATTGGCTAACTGGAGACTCTTTGGTCGCCTCTATTTACCTGGGCTTGGAGGGTGATGTCTCTTTGGTCTGGTTGTGCAAATCTGGAAAAAGGATGTATAAACAGAACAGGGCTGCTTTTCCAAAGGCCAGAGCCCAGAAATAGTTCCTTGTGCTTCTGACCTATTCCCTTCCCTTTTGACCAAAAGAAACCAAGTAACCAAACAATAGTAAATTGTAACCCTGAGTAGTTATATCCCGATGGAGACTGACTTGCTGAAGACAACAAAAGGCACCTGGACCAAAGACAGGATCAGGCATCTCCAGCAGTTTACTTCCTGGGGATTGGGCAGTGGCTTAAGAGCAGAACTGGCTGGGCCTCCTGTGGGTGATTCCTTTTTCTAAGCCAGCCTGTGCCCAGCCTACAGCTCTGAATTAATGCAGCGTCTTGGATTTTGTATAAAATGCATGCAAAATGTCATTTTTGAATACCGGTAAAGATACTTGGCTTTAGTCCTTGTCTTAGTTTCCTAGTGCTGTTGTAATGGAAATACCACAAGTGGGTAGCTTTGAAGAACAGAAATTTATTTTCCCACAGTGTGTTGTTGTTGTTAGATGCCATCAAGTCAGTTCCAATTCACAGTGACCCTATGTACAGCAGAAGCTGAGACAAGGATCTTCCTTGGTGATCTTCACATTGCATCTGTCTCCCTCGTTTATGCTTCTTTATTTCTGTGTCTGCACTATACCTTGGTGGAAACCCCAGTGGTGTAGTGGTTAAGTGCTACGGCTGCTAACAGCAGTTTGAATATACCAGGTGCTCTTTGGAAACTCTATGGGGCAGTTCTACTCTGTCCTATAGAGTCACTATGAGTCTGAATCACGGCAATTTTTTTTTTTTTTTTTAATGCTGCTCATTACAACTCAGAAGTGATTCGGTTTAGGACACACCCTATGCTGATATGACCTCGTTAACATAACAAAGAAAACCCTATTTCCAAAGGGAATTATATCCACAGGAACAGAAGGTAGGATTCCAACACGTATTTTAGGGGAACATAATTAAATCCCATCCCGTAAGCCTCCCATGTACTATAATGGAAAAGGATGACTCTTGAGCTTAAATAAATCTGGTTGAACTCCCATCTATAAGTCTATATGGACTAGCTGTGGCCTTGGGCAAGTTCCTCATCTGTAAAATGGGGTTTATAAATACTGAGCTTGCAGGGTTGAGGACACGAAATCTCCTTTGCAGGATCTGGTCCTGTGAAGGAGCATCTCAGTACATATCAGTTTCCTTCCCTCTAACTCTACCCCAGCAGCCACCCCTCTGTTGTGCCATTAACCTGTCTAAGAAAGGACTCCCCACCCCATCTGCATTTTCTTCACAAGAATGTGTCTGTCTCTGAGAAGGGAGAATAAATCCTCACTCCGCAAGGGGCTGGGGAAGCTAATTAACAAGGCTTCAGAAGTTCCAACAAAGCTATGAAAGGAAACGTCTCAATCTGCCGTCTCAATCTGCATGGTGACCAGAAAGCCACTGATGATCAGTTTCTATGAGTCCAGTTTCAGAGGACTGGCAATTCACTGGCCTTCACCTCCCCTGCCTCTCACTCTCCTTGTCTTTCCCTGGAAAGCAGATCTAGTGATTGGCAAAAACCTAGAGTGGAGAAGAGGGCCAGTTAGTCTGTATTATTTCCCAAACCAATTCTCCTCTGCGCAGTTTAGTTTTACCAGGAAAGTAGAGTGAAGCAGATGCGTGTCTGCTTTGTTCTAACTCCATTCCTACCTGGATAGTGGTACCAATCAGGTCCCTGGGATTAGAAATAACAATGACTAGCTCTTATTGAGTGCTTACTATGTGGCAGACATCATAGTAAACACTTTACGCAGGTTGCTATTGTTGTTTGTTACTGTTTTTCTGGCTCACGTGTATGCAGAATAGAACTACTCCATAGGGTTTTCAAGACGGAGATCTTTCAGAAGCAGATCGCCAGGCCTGTCTTCCGAGGCACCTCTGGGTGGGTTCGAACTGCCAACCTTTTGACTAGTAGTCTAGTGCTTAACTGTTTGTACCACCCAAGGACTCCTATACACGGATTAGTATGTTAAATTTGCACAAGCCTCTGAAGTACATACTATCATTCCCATTCTACAGATGAGGAAACTGAGACAGAGAGAGATGTTGAGTGGCTTGCCTATGGCCTCATAACTACAGTATGGTGGAATGTCAGGATTTGAATGCAGGCTGTCTGACCTCTCCTCCCAGCCCGTGCACGTAACCACTCCACGTTGTCTCACTGTCCCGGCTACCAACTTCCTGTGCCTTCTTTTACCCAAGACTGAGCCCCTCTCAGAGTTGCCCCCACTTAGCCTGCTTTCTGCAGTTAAGACCCTGGCTGTAGGCCCCCAAGGCTTTCTGAGGTCCTGATCACAACACACACACACATACACACAGGACAGTCCTCAATGCTCTTCCAGGAGCACAGGTCAAATCCCGAGCAAACACCATCTTAGCCCAGAGATCTTCCTTGATTTTGCCTTGAGCTCTATGCCACTTTTTACCTTTCTTGGGACCCTTATTCTTTCTAATAACAGCTACACATCTATACAGTACTTTGGAGCCCTGTTGGCACAGTGGTTAAGAGCTACGGTGAGCTACGGCTGCTGACCAAAATGTCAGCAAGGTCAGGACTTTGAATCCACCAGCCACTCCTTGGAAACCCTGTGAAGCAGTTCTTCTCTGCCCTGCGGAGGTGCTATGAGTTGGCATCGACTCAACGAAAATGGGTTTTTTATACAGCACTTTAAGGATCCCTGGTGGTGCAGTGGTTAAGCACTTGGCTGCTAAGCAAAAGGTTGGCAGTTGGAACCCACCGGCTACTCCACAGGAGAAAAATGCGCAGTCTGCTTCCTTAAAGGCTTACAGCCTTGGCAACCCTATGGGGCAGTTCTACACTGTCCTATAGGGTTACTATGAGTCAAAATCCACTTGACAGCAAAGGGTTTGTTTTTTGTTTTTACTATTTTTATCCCCATTTTATAGTGAGGCTCCCAAGCATGGTTGCTAAAAGGACAGACTCTGGAGCCAAACTACCCTGGTTCACTCTAGTGCTGACCTGTGAGACGTTGCACAAGTTAATTAGCTGCCCTGTGCCTCAGTTTCCTCATCTGTAGCATGGGCACGATGATAACCTGCCTCATAAGGTTATTGTGTGGACCAAATGTGTTAATATGAGAAAGGCGCCTAGAACTCTGCCTGGCATATCCTTAGTGAATGTAAGTGCTTTTTGACATCATTCACAGTTGAAGAGACCCAGGCTCAGAGACGTCAAGCGACGTCCCCAAGCATTATGGAGCTGGGATCCAAATCCAAGCCTGTCTGATTCGAACCTCAGTCCTAATATTAGGACATGTTGATGCTGCCCCATGTGGTCCACGTACCTTTAACAAAAGCCCTTTATGTCTTCTTCTAGCTGTCTTCACCGGCAAAGCAGATTCTCTAATGGCAGTCTCAGGAGGGGAGGAGAGTGAGACCCCAGCAGAGACCCTGAGGTCCAGGAGACCATAGGATGCCCTCAAATCATACCACACCTATGCTTGGGCGTATTGCTTAGCATTCCCTCAGGACCAAGGCCTAGAAGCCTGTAAACATGGCACCACCCGTGCCTGCTCTCTAGCCTGGAATCTGCAGTGAAACCCTCATTATGTGCATTGATGTCATCCAAAAAGCTGGGCCCCAGCTTTTCAACACCAACAGGCCCTGGCCTTGAGGCTTTTTCCATTTCTGAGGCATGATTCAGCCCAGGAGACAAGACCAGACAGACTCCTACCAGGGGAAGGAGGGCTGGGCGGTAGATCCAGGGAAAGAAGAAAAACAAACAGGGGCTGGAACCAGGCAGGACTCAGGGCTGCTGGGATGCAGGGGGAGGTGGAGGAGAAGCAAGGCAAGGGAGGGCCGCTTGAGGAACTGTGCAAAACATTGCTGCCCACTGACCAATTTCTCTTCCTTGCAGTCAAATTTATTGATTTAAATGTTGTTATGGATAGAATTGCATTCTCCCCAAATACGTGTTGTAAATCCTAACCTCTATGCCTGTGGTTATAATCCCATTTGGGAAGGGTTGTCTTTGTTATATTAATGAGACAGGTTTAGGTAGGGTGTGTTTTAGTCAATCTCTTTTGAGATATAAAAAATATTCACGAAAGCAGAAAAGCAGGTGGGGTAAGATAGATGCCAAGACACAGGCAGGTCTCCAAGGAGCCAGGAAGCAGAAGCTAAAGAGACAAGGACCTTCCTCCAGAGCAGAGAAAAGAGAGAGAGAAAGCCTTCCCCTAGAGCCTGCACACTGAATTTGGACTTTTAGCCTCCTAAACTGTGAGAAAATGAATTTCTGTTTGTTAAAGCCATCCACTGATGGTATTTCTATTATAGCAGCACTAGGTGACTAAGGGAGACCCTGGTGGTGTAGTGGTTAAGTGCTACGGCTGCTAACCAAAGGGTTGGCAGTTCGAATCCATCAGGCGCTCCTTGGAAACTCTATGGGGCAGTTCTACTCTGTCCTATAGGGTCACTGTGAGTCGGAATCGACTCGACGGCACTGGGTTTGGTTTTTCTGGGTGTAGATGACTAAGGCAAACGTGAATCCACCTGTGCCTCTAAAGCTCCAGAAAAATGCAAGTAACATTTCACATCTGTGTAGCACAATGTGATTTTCAAAGCACTTTCACACAAATAACCTTGATTTTGAGTTGTTTTTTAAATAATTTGTTTCTCTTATTACAAAGCAACACACTTATTAAGGAATACTAGAAAAAACTTAAAACACGTGAATAAGAAAATTTCAGATATGTATATTGAATGGTAATCCTAGCAATAAAATTTTCATCAAATTTCCAACTGGTCTTTTTTTTCCAAGCCCATATACATACACAGTTCATCAAGCAAAATTAGAGCCATACGATGTAAAGAGTTCTTTATCATTTTTTTTTTCATTTTACATCAAATCATAGGTATTTCCCAATGTCACCAAACAGTCTGTTATCACAATTCATAATGGCTGAAATTCTCAGTACAGTTGTGCCACAATTTCTATAACCATTGCCTGATTTTCAAACATTCAGATGGTTTTGAAAAATGTTCCTATTATAAATAATGCTGCCATGAGCATCTTTTCACTTACATTTTGGTCTATATATCTGATTTTGTCCTAAGGATAAATTTCTAGTAATGAAATTACCAGCTTAACAGATTTTTAATGTTTAAT
This sequence comes from Elephas maximus indicus, assembly GCF_024166365.1. NCBI lineage: Eukaryota > Metazoa > Chordata > Mammalia > Proboscidea > Elephantidae > Elephas > Elephas maximus. The sequence continues at coordinate 58,365,137 of NC_064831.1, read as the reverse complement.
ACATATAAAAAAATATATATAGCCCAATTATTTTCCAGAAATATATTTAGTTTACACTCCCACCAGCAATGTATGAGAGCATACCTCTCACTCTCCAGGGCTCACCCATTGCCTGACTCTGAGCAGTTTCTGTAGCTAGTCACTTAGGCAACCAGAAGGCCTTGTTTGCTGCTTGCTCAAAAAGTGCTGGGGCTTGGCCCTTGGTTTCTCTCTTGTGACACAACCCACTGTATATACTTATGTCACCTGTTCTAGAAGATAGCATGAGAGAAGACCTTCATGAAGTTGAGGTAGGGAAAGACTTTTTGAACAGGACATAAAAAAAATGTTTAACATACCGGACCCCATTTAAATTTAAAAATATCTGGTCATCAAAAAGCACCATTCAGTGAAGATAAAGGCCACCAAATGGAGAAAACTTTTGTAATATACATATCCAACAAAGGACTGAAATCTAGAATATACAAAGAACACCTACAAATCAATTTTTAAAAGACAGAGTACCAATGGGAGAAATGAGCAAAAGACTTGAACAGGCACTTAACAAAAGAGTTCATCCAAATGACCAATGAGCATATGACAAAAGAGTTCAGCATCATTAGTTATCAGAGAAAATCACAATAAAATGATTCTTAAATACCAACATCCACCCACCAGACTGGCTAAACTTTTAAAAACTAATAATATCAATTGTTGGTAAAGATGGGGAACAACTGGCACTCACACATTGCTGGTGGAAATATAAACTGGTTCAGTCACTTTGAAAAACTGGCATCTCCTATTATACAGCAATTCTACTCCTACATAAATGCTCAACAGAAATGGGTGTATATGTGTACCAAAAGACATGTACCTAAGGACATTCATAGCAGCACTATTTGTAGCAGCCCAAAACTGGAAAAACCCAAACGTCCAGCAGCAATAGGTTTGGTTATATTCATACATCAGAACGATTTACTAGTACATATCTCTATACACAAAACAAAATTATACTCTACACCTACGTATATACCAAACCAAGAAAATCAAACCCAGTGCCATCAAGTCGATTCCAACTCATAACGACCCTATAGGACAGAATAGAACTGCCCCATAGAGTTTCCAAGGAGTGTCTGGTGGATCTGAACTGCCAACCTCTTGATTAACAGCCGTAGCTCTTAACCAGGGTTTCCTATGTATATACACTATCTGTATATATGCACTTCTATGTATAGGCACTTTTGTGTATACGCACTTTTGTAGAAGGAATACCTACTGCATGATTCCATGTATATGAAGTTCAAAAGCAGGCAAAAGTAAACTTTGGTGATAGAAGTCAGAAGAAAGGTGCTTTTTGCAAGGGATTTTGATGGGGGGTAGGGAGAATGTAAAAGAAAATTCCTGGCATTCTGGAAATGTTCCTTTTTTTTTTTTTTAATTGTACTTTGAGTGAAAGTTTACAAATCAAGTCAGTCTCTCATACAAAAACTTACACACACCTTGCTATGTACTCCTAGCTGCTCTCCCTCCCATGAGAGAGCACACTCCTCCTCTCCACCCTGTATTCCCCATGTCCATTCAGCCAGCTCCTGTCCCCCTCTGCCTTCTCATCTCCCCTCCAAACAGGAGCTGCCCACATAGTCTTATGTGTCTACTTTAGCCAAGAAGCTCACTCCTCACCAGTATCATTTTCTATCTTGTACTCCAGTCCAATCCCTGCCTGAAAAGTTGGCTTCGGGAATGGTTCCAGTCTTAGGCTAACAAAAAGTCCGGGGACCATGACCTCCGGAGTCCCTCTAGTCTCAGTCAGCCCATTAAGTCTGGTCTTTTTACGAGATGGATATGTTCTATTTTTGAGCTGGGTGGTTGGTTACATGGGGACACTCATTTGTAAAATTCATTGAGCTTAGCATAAAACCAAAACACCAAACTCAGTGCCGTCGAGTCGATTCCGACTCGTAGCGACCCTATAGGACAGAGTAGAACCGCCCCATAGAGTTTCCAAGGAGCACCTGGCGGATTCGAACTGCTGACCCTTTGGTTAGCAGCTGTAGCACTCAACCACTATGCCACCAGGGTTTCTGAGCCTAGTATACTTAATGTTTATTCACTTTATTGTATGTAAATTATACTTCAACAAAAATATTTACAAAAAAACTCAATAAAATACCTTCTTTTCTCATACAAGGGGATGTTTATTTAGTGATGGTTCAAGCTATACACTTTCCTGTATGCATATCAAACCAAACCAAACCCACTGTTGAGTCAATTCCAACTCATAGGGACCCTATAGGACAGGATAGAACTGCCCTCACAGCGTTTCTGAGGCTGTAGTCTTTATGGAAGCAGACTGCCTCATCTCTCTCCTGCAGTGGCTGGTGAGTTCCTTGACCTCTCTGTTAGCAGCTGTGCACTTAACTACTGTGCCACCAAGGCTCCATTATATGTATATAATTCCCCAGTGATTAAGTTTCTTTAAAAAAAAAAAAAAACTCTTCTGTTGACCCAACTTCCTTGCTAGCTATTGACTTTTTTCCTTTTCCTTTTCTGGCTCTTTTTTTATATCAAAATCCCTAAAAGGAGTTGCCTGTATTCATCGTTTCCAACTACTCTGCTCTCATCCTCTTTTTTTAAATGCATTTTGAGGGCGGGGGAGGGGTGAATTTCAAACACTTGCAAAATCAGAGAGTACGCCTCATCCAGATTCAGTAATCTTTCAAGTCCTAGTCCCTCTTGGTTCACCCATACCTAGCCCTCCTCCCGTTGTATTATGTTGAAGCACATGCCAGATGTTGTTTCATTTCACCAGGAATTATTTTAGCATATACCTTTAAAAGAAAAAATTTTTAACCTAACTGTAATATCATCATGACATACCTAAAAAATTAATATTTTAGTATCATTAAATATCTATTCAGCTTCAAATTTCCAATTGACTCATAAATTATATTGCACTTTTTTGTTGTTTAAATCAGAATCTAAATAAAGTTCGTATTGAATTTAGTGGCTATATTTCCTAAATATTTTAATTCGAGGTTTTCTCTCCCTCCTCTTTTTAAAAATTTTAATACATTTATTGAAGAGACTAGGTTACCTGTCCCATAGAGTCTCCTATAGTCTGGATTTTGCTGATTGCATCCCCTTAGTATGTTGTTTAACGTGTCCTTCTTATCCCTATATTTTCTGTAAGTTGGTAACTGGTAGTTATAACTAGGGACTTGATCAGATTCAGGTTCGTCCTTTCAGACAAGAACACTTTATAAGTGGGGTTGTGATCTAAAGGGAGGCACAGAGGTCTAGTTGTCTCTCCCTTTGTATCGCTTTTGCAGCCGTTGATGACCTTTGCCTACATTTATTTTTCCTTCCCATTGGTATCAAGTGGATTCCGACTCGTGGCAACTCTATAGGACACAGGAGAACTGCCCCACGAAGTTTCCAAGAAGAGCCTGGTAAATTCGAACTGCCGATCTTCATGGTTAGCAGCCGTAGCGCTTAACCACTACCCTACCAGGGTTTCCAAAAACTGTTGCCGTTGAGTCAATTCCGACCCATAGAGACCCTAAAGGACAGAGCTGAACTGCCTCATAGGGTTTCCAAGGAGCGCCTGGTGGATTCGAACTGCCGAACTTTGGGTTAGCAGCCGTAGAGGTTAACTACCATGCCACCATTTTTTCCATTATATAGCTCTTAACTACTAAGCCACCAGGAGTTGCATTATTCCCTCTTTACTTAAGAATTGGAATACTTCCGTAAAGGAAAACTTCCTCTCATCGAATATTTGGCTATCCTGAGATACAGTTTACATTGAAAAGGCAGGTTACACTTGATTCTTTTGCTTTCCAATTTGTTTTCAAAACAGTGAATTCTTTCCCTAGCATCCTTCAGAAGTGACCAGTGAGGCTTGTTTTCTTTTTTGCCATCATTACAAACTCATTAATTTCAACACATTTGATGAAATTCATTCTTACTGATGGAAATTCCGTTTTTATCTACCATATTGCCAAAGAGCAAAAAGGTTGAGACAGTGTTTGTGAGGCTGTGTAAAGTGGCTCAAGCCATATGGAGAGAAATTTGGTAATATTTATCAACTTAGAAAATGCACATTTCCTTTGACCCACAATTTATCCTACAGATACACTCAACACACATGCAAAGTGGTGTGTGTACAAAGATGTTCACTGTAGCCTTATTTAATTTAGCAAAAGGTTGGAAACAACCTAAATGTCCATTAAAAGAGGAATGTTATGACAGAAAAATTCAGAAATGGGTAGTGGTGAGGGTTGCACAACGTGATAAAGGTATTTGGCATCACTGAATTGTACACGTCAAAACATTGAAACAGCAAGTTTTTTGTTACCTATATCACACTATACTTTAAAAAATATATAAAAATTTAAAGGGGAATGGAATGAATAAGTTAAGGAACTTTCAGACCAAGGAGTATCGTATAGTTATTAAACAGAATGAGATAAGCAAATCAGGTGGGCCTGTGAATCTATCTTTTGCTTAAGGGTATTTGGACTGGACGGAACACCCCTGGTTCCCAAGCCCCAACCTGTGACCACCCTCCAACCTCTCCTCTAAGCCTCCCGGATCATCTCCTCGGCCATCCCATTTCCAGGACCAGCTAATACCTTTTTTGGGGGATTAAGCTCTTTATTGCCGACCAACCATATGCTCCCAGATACATCAGAATTATTCCGCTGAAGGGCAGCCAAGCTGCATCTGCAGGCCTCCTACAGTTGGCCTCTCTCCCTGGACTTCTATTTTGAACACGAGGATGTGGCCTTGGAAGGCTTCAGACACTTCTTCGAGAGTTGGCAAAGGAGAAGCAGGAGGGGACCGAGCAAGTGTCTGCTAAAGATGCAACATCAGCGCTGAGGCCACACCCTCTTCCAGACCATGCCAGAGCCGCCCAGAGATGAGTGGGTTAGAATCCTGACACTCTGGAAGCCACAAAGGCCCTGGAGAAGAACCTGAGCCAAGCCCTTTGGGATCTGCATGCCTTGGGTTCAGTCCAGACAGACCCCCATCTCTGCGACTTTTCTGGAGAGCCTTTCCCTAGAGCAGGAGGTGCAGCTCATCAAGAAGATGGGCAGCCACCTGACCTTAACAGGCTGGCAGGTCCCCCAAGCCCAGCTGGGCAGGGATCTCTTCTAAAGACTCACCCTCAGCATGGCTAGGTGCTTCAGGAGCCCAAGCAGCCTTTGAAGGGCCCTTCTGCATTCCCCTGGCCTCAGGGCTTCCGTCTGAGATTCTCCCTCAGCCATGAGGCAACTTTTTAACCCTGGTGCCCTCTCCCACATCATGGATTAAGTAGAAACAATAAAGCTTTTTTTTTTGCTACCAAAAAAAAAAAAAAAAGAATGAGTTATCTCTGTATTACTGATATAGAACAATCTCCATACCAGGAGGGGGAAGCAAAAGAGCAAAACACAAAACAGCGTATATATTTATTCATGGAAATTTTTATTTAAACTAAAAATAAATGTTGGAGAAAAAAATTGAACTTACCAACAAGTTCATTCTACTTGAATCAACAATCAACATCCATAGAAGGCAGCAGTCAAGAAATTCAATGACCTACTGCATTGAGTGAATCTGCTGTAAAAAATCTTTTTAAAGTTTTTAAAAGCAAAGACGTCACCTTGATGACTAAGGGGCGCCTGACCCAAGCCATGGTCTTTTCACTTCACAGGCATGTGAAAGCCGGACAATGAAAAACGAAGACAGAGGAAGAATTTACGCAAACTGTGGTGTTGGCGAAGAATATGGAATATACTGGGGACTGCCAGAAGAATAAACAAAACAGTCTTAGAAGAAATACAACCAGAACGTTCCTTAGCGGCGAGGATGAGGAGACTTCAGCTGGCTTACTTTGGACAGGTCATCAGGAAAGTCCAGTCACTAGAAAAGGACACCATGGTTGGTAAAGCGGAGGGTTGTGGAAAGTGAGAGAGGCCCTTGGTGAGGTGGACTGACCATGTTGCAGCAACAGTGGACTTAAACATGCAAACAATCATGAAGATGACACAGGACCATGGCAACTAACAACCACACAGTCTAGTCTGGGGTCCAACATTACTATGCTATTCAATAACATTTAATTTCTCTGTATCTGAAAAAAAAACTTAAATTTTATAGTATTTTGTTAAAGAAAGTATTTAATTAGTGTGTAGTCAACATGTAGCAGTAAGGTTATGGAATATGTATTTCTCAAAAATGGTAGTTATAAGGTACACTTATGTTACCTGAAGCAGGTATCCCTTATTTTAGAAAGAACCACTCAAGTTAGGAGACAGCGTAGTGGTTATGTGCTCTGGTTTCTGACAGACGTGGGTTCAAATCTGGATTCTGCCACTCCCTAGCTGTGGACTCCATGTAAATATTTTAACTATCCTGTGCCTCTAATTCCTCATCTATAAAGTGGGCTTAATAATATAGCTTACCTCCTAATGTAGCAGAGTCTCTGGGTGGTGTAAACGGCTAATGTGCTCAGCTACTACTGAAAGGTTGGAGGTTCGAGTCCACCCAGAAGTGCCTCAGGAGAAAGGCCTGGGGATCTACTTCCAAAACATCAGCCACTGAAAACCCTGTGGAGCACAGTTCTACTCTGACGCACACGGGGCAGCTATGAATCAAGAATTGACTCAGACGGCAACCGGTTTTCATAGCGTTGTTCTGAGGAACAAGTGTCATAATCCACATGAAACAGTGTCCTCAACAGATATTTAAAGGTTTGAATTTCTTTTTTTGAGTAGTCACTTTTAGTTATGTATAGTGATCCAAACCAAAAAAACCAAACCCGCTGTCATTGAGTTGATTCCCACCCATAGGGACCCTACAGGACAGAGTAGAACCGCTCCACAGGGTTTCCAAGGAGCACCTGGTGGATTCAAGCTGCCGACCTTTTGGTTAGTAGCCATAGCTTTTAACCACTACGCCACCAGGGTTTCCGTATGGTGACTAGGCAATCATAATTCTGGAGAATCTAATGACTTGACAAAGTTGCCTCTCTCCTTCCTATTACCCCATTAACTCAGGTTGCTGGGTACAGAGTAGTCAAATTTGCAGAAACTAAAATGTCTCCTGAGAGGAGAAACATTAAGACCCACTTTCTTTCCTTTTAAAATTTATGGTAGATCGGGAAAAAAAAAAAAAAAATGGTCACAAATTTTACCCAACCATGTACACGAGCCCCTTTGCAATGCGATTTCGTAGCTTCTTCCACCAAGTGGTGGAATCTATTTCTCCACTCTTTGAGTCTGGGCTTGGCCATAGGACTTGCTATGGTCAATGCAGCTGCAGTAAATATGACTAAAGCAGGTGTTAAAAGTTCTTGCACATTGGGTCTTACTCTCTGGCCTCTCTTCGGGACCCCATATTGGCCATGTGAAGAGCCCCAGGCCAGCCTACTGGGGAGTGAAAGACTACAAGGAGCAGAGAGTTGAGTTTTACTGGAGATGGCTTTTGCCAGATGACTATCGTGAAAGAAGGGACAGGGAGTTGAGAATGTATTCACATGAGTGACTATAATGGTGGAAAATGAAATTTAAGCTAGGTAGAGTCCTTGGTTGGTGTAAATGGTTAAGCATGGGGCTGCCAACCAAAAGGTGGGAGGTTCAAATCCACCCAAAGGCACCTCAGGAGAAAGGCTTTGGAAAGGTCACAGCCATGAAAACCCTATGAAGCCAGTTCTACTCTGACACACATGGGGTCACCACAAGTATCAGAAGGCAACCGGTGTTTTATTTGTATTTTTAAGGAGGGAAGACAGGACAAGGGTAGGAGGTGAAGGACAAAGATGCTAAGATCAATGGATTGTAGGTCCCACTGGAATCAAAGAGGTGCTAGATTTGGGGTGCTAGATGGAGTGAGATGAACCAACAGAAAGAGGCAGTATCGGTCATATTCACTTGCCAGGCCCAGTGCAAAACGAAGATGCAGGATCCCTTGTTTAAAAAGCAGGAAAGAAGCTTTTTCCTTTCTTCAGGGGTATCTCTCTCGATTTGGTATGGTGCTCTTAATTTGCTACTTAATGTCTAAGTAAAGAAGAACTTTAAATGTTAATTATTAGCATGAATTTTACTCTTCATCTTTACATTTTGCAACGCCAGTTACAATTACAAATATTTAACTCATAGGAAAAATCACCGAAATCACACAATTCGCATTCTATGGCTTGTCCTCAGAGGGTGCCTCGAGATGGCCAGAGAGACAAACACAGGAAAGACTAGGGAAGATTGGAAGGAGGAAGACGGAATCCTTCCCAAGCACGAAGCTTGGGAAGAGAGAGCAGGCCCAGAAGCACGCGAACACTCCCGGGGCAAGTGCCTGCGGACCCTCCCAGGCGCCCGGGAGCCCCAGCCCTCTAGGCGGGGTGTGAGCGAGCTCTAGCCTGAAGGCTCCTGGGCTCCCCCTCCTGCCAACCCCTGGCCAACACGCCACTGCAAAAGTCAGACCGGAGTCTCCCCTTCCCAAGGGTGTAAACTGGGGAATCCCCAAGGGACGGCCACCACTGCACCAGATTGAGGGTGTGCGTCAGACTTAAGGCGCTGCCAGACCAGGGAAGGAAAAGCCACGACCACACCCTGCCCTCAGACACCGTGGGGCGCGCACGCCTGAGTCTCCCTCAGCTGCACCCACCAACTCTCGAGGTCACAGGGTGGCAGGCAGTCGCCGGGCAGAAGCGGGGAGGAAGAGGCTGGGCAGGGCCAGGGACGCAAGGATGTCAGGCAGCGGACCACCGCGTACACATGCTCCCAGTAAGGCGGGACAGGGCAGGAGCCAAGGCGGCAAGCCCCTGACGCATGCTCCATTATCCCATGAGGCATCACATACCAAACTCTAAGATAAAATTAAGGATTTCAGGACAATGACAGCAGAGCATTAAACCAAGTGTGGGGTCCTTCTGAGCATAGGGACCTGTGAGACTGTTCTGGCTGCACACCCATGAAGGTGATCCTGTATATAGAGATCACAAGTATTGATAACATCTAGAGCAGCAGCGCTGTCCAATAGAAACATAATGTGAGCAGCAAATTCCAGTCACATATTTACATTTTCTGGTAGCCACATTCAAATATGTAAAAAGAAACAGGTGAAATTGATTTTTAATAATAATCCAACATTATCTAGAATACTGTTGTTTCAACGTGAAATCCACATAAAAATTATTAAGAGACAACTTACATACAAAAACCAAAACCAGATCGGTTGCCTGAAAATCAATTCCAACTCATAGTGACCCTACAGGGCAGAGTCCCACAGTTTCCAAGGAGCGGCTAGTGGATTCAAACTGGCTGGTGGATTCCAACTGGGCACCTTTTGGTTAGCAGCCTTGGCTCTTAAGCCCTGCACCACCGGGGCTCCCTTAGATACCAAGCAGTCAAAATCCAGTGTGCATTTTATACTGACAGTACTTCACATTTCAAGGGTTCAGTGGCCACATGTGGCTATAGTGGTGACTTTGTGGACAGGGCCGGTCTAGAAAATGAAAATGGAAGTGGGTGGCTGAGTTACTATTTAGGCTATTGCCACTTGGCGGTATTAGGCTGGCTGCTAAAACAAGTATCTACCAACATTTGCCAGTGTCACTTCCCATGAACCAGATATTTGGCATCAGAATTTCTGTGATTTTGGTGACTAACGTGTTGCTATTTTAACATGGGTTATTACTAAATTTTAAATATTCTTTTATACAGTTGAAACCTGTGAAAGCCGGACTCGACAAGACTGCCTTGGTATTCCAGGTCTCAGGTATTCTGCCTTTGACAGGGTGCAGTCTTATCACTTTCCTATCGCTGGTTTTAGTGGAAAATATTTGAGTTTTCCTTCTCTGGCAGGTTTCCACCTTACACAGGTTCTGGGTTTCACAGGTTTTACTGTATAACAGTATTATTCAGACATTCGTTAAGCTGTCGTTCTAATGCTAGTGCTGAAAAACATGGCCCCAAAAGAGACATTAGATGTGTCTGTCAAATGCCACCAAGAAGACTCTCATGCTCCACGTTGTTAATTTGGGAATGAAAACCCTGGGAAATAACAGGGAATTCTGAGAAATAAAAAGAAGTATTCAAGCAGGTATACTTCTAAATTTGCACAAATGGTTACATAGCCAGACAAAAACAAAAACAAAAACCCGACCACATAGGTGCAAGATTCATTCCACAGTAATAGTTTCCTACGCTGCAGTGAGAATTTACAGCCCTTTTTTATATGTATTCCTATGAGGAAATTAGAATGCTATTAAAACCCGACTGCCATCCAGTCGAATTTCTGCTCATAGTGACCCTATGAGGACAGACAGGTGTTACCCGATTAGGGTCCGTGCCCTGGAGCAGTTTAGCCAATGAAACATACTCCAAGTCAGAAAGAGCGACTTGTAAAGTTTATTAAAGAGATGTATATATCACCTGGGACCCGGCAGCAACACAGTTCAATTTTACATTAGAGCTTATACAGAATCTTAAAAGGGTTAGAAGTGTCTTTGTAGTTATTTGGCCAGAGGTATGGACGCGAGAGGAATGATTCATTACAGGATAGTAACAAAAGATACCTGCCAGACATCTCCTTATTAGGCTAAAGATATATATATCAGATACCTGGGCTCTAATTTTCCTGTGGGGGTTTAAGTCACACGTGGTGGGACAGAACAAAACAAACTTATCTGCATCGGGTTAAAACAAAGAACAAAGTCATTAACATAAGGTCAAAACAAAGTCTTTAACAGAGGTATGGGAAGGAGGAGGCAGGCAGAGGAAGGAGAAAAACTTACACGTTCATCATGGCGTTATGTCACCCATTTTGAAAACGGGGAAAACTTGCTGGGGAGTAGTGAGGTCACACAGGGTAGAACTGCCCCATAAGGTTTCCAGGGCTGTAAATCTTCACGGAAGCAGGCTGCCACATCCCTCTCCTGAAGAGCAGCTGTCGATCTTTCCGTTAGCAGCCGAGCACTTTAACCGCTTTGCCACCCGGGCACTCCAAAGCCAGCCACTAGAATGCTATTTCAGTACACTGCTGAAAGGGACCTGTATTATTTTACTGATGTTATTAGACTGCCACGTAGTGGTGAAAAGGTGAAACTACAGGCCACTTAAAATTTTAAATGTGATACATCAAGGTATACCTGGGAGTCATTACTGGGGGAGCTGAGTTTCTGTTAAGGGCGATGGAAAAGTTTGGAAACAGATAGTGGTGATGGTTGCACAACGTGATGAACATAATTAGTGTCACTGAATTGTACGTCTAAAACATCCTGAAATGGCAAATATTTTGTTACATATTTTTTTACCACAATAAAAAAAAATCTGCTGAGAATATTAAAAAAAAAAAAAAAAAAAAGAATAAGTGCAACATGAAATGAATGCAGGGCAACCCTTACCCCAACTTAAAAACTACAACATTATCTATTGATATGCCTACCTTTAAATTTCTTTCCTATCTCACCCCACCTTCACCAGAGATAATAGCCATTGCTGTCCAGTCGATTCATAGTGACCCCAGAAGATGGAGTAGAATTACCCCCAAAGAGTTTCCAAGGAGTGAATGGTGGATTCAAACTCCCAACCTCTTAGATTAGCAGCCGTAGCACTTAACTACTGTGCCACCAGGGCTCCAAAGACAATACTAGCTCAAAATTTTATGTTTACCATGTTCTTGCTTATCTTTTAATATGTACTTAAGGATGTGTATGCATCCCTAAACAAAATATTGTTTAGTTTACTTGTTTGAGCTTTATAAAAGTCATATCATGACTTTATGTAGTTTTCCGCGACTTGCCTTTTTTCATGTATTATGTTTGGCCAAGTTGAAACACATAGCTGTAGTTTATTCCCTGTGTAAATATATCGCTACTTATTATACATTCTCCTACCAATTGGTAGTTTCCATTTTTTTGCTATTGTAAACGGTGCTGCAATGAATATTTCTATGCATGTACAAGAATTTCTCTGTAATATACCTGGTCCAGTTTTACAAAATATTGCCCAAGTGTTTTTCAAAGTTGCACCAATGTACACCGCATTGTGATATATGAGGTCCCACTAATCCATGTCTTCGCCAACACTTAGTGTTACTTGATTTCTTAATGTTTGCCTGTACAGTTGGTGTAAAATGGTGTCTTATTGTGGCCCAGTTTTTTTCCAGTTGCCATCAAGTAGACTGCAACTCATGGTGATCTCATGTGTGTCAGAGTAGAACTGCTCCATAGGGTTTTCAACGGCTGATTTTTCAGAAGTAGATCTCCAGGCCTTTCTTCTGAGGCATCCCAGGTGAACTCAAACTTCCAGCCTTTCAGTTTTGTGACCCCCAATACCACCCAGCCTGTTTTCTCATTATTTAAAATGGGCAACTGAGAGCTTAACATAACTAAGGGCATGATAAACCTATAAGTTGTTCTTCCTCTGCCTGCCTCCTCACATACCTCTGTTAATTTCTTTGTTCTTTGTTTTAAACTGATGCAAATAACCTTTTGTTCTGTCCTGACTACCTGTGACATACAACCCCCCACCCCCCCAGGAAAGTTGGAGCCCAGGTATCAGATATGTATGTCTTTAGCCTAATAAAGGAATGTCTGGCAAGGGACTACAAAGACACTTGTAACCGTTGTAAGATTCTACATAAGCTCTAATGTAAAACTGCTCTTTGGGACTCCACAGAGACAGGCTGTGTTGCTGCTGGGTCCCCAGTGATGTATGCATCTCCTTAATAAACTTTCTCACTCTTTCTGGTTTGGAGTGTGTTTCTTTGGCTCGACTGCTCCAGGGCATGGACCCTAATCCGGTAACGGTAGTTGAACATGTTAATGGTTTAGGCCACCCAGAGACTCCAGAAAGGAGGGTAGGGATCCCTTGGCCACAGGAAGGTGGTCACCAGGGCAGGGAGGGTAAGGTCACCAAGTGACTGTATTCTGGCTGTGTGGCTAGGACAGAGCACCACCACAAATCCACCCATCCACACCACTCCTGAAGGTGCAGCCTCCTGAACCAGCAGAAGAAGCCTCTGCCTTCTGCAGGGCCCTCTACTGAAAAAGATTAACATCACACTCACTGTAAAGGAGATATGTTTAAAGAAATTTTGCCCGATATAAAGGATCTTGAACCCACTAGCAGCTCCTGGGAGAAAAACCTGGTAGTCTGCTCTCATAAAGATTACAGCCTTGGAAAGCCTACAGGGCAATTCGACTCTGTTTAGTTATGAGTTGGAACTGACTCAAGAGCGCACAACAGCAAAATCACATAGCAGGTATTGAAAAATGAACCTACGGCAGAGAGGCAATAAGCTGATAACTGGCACACCAAGTGTCTGAAGTTTGAATACAGGGAAATACAGGTTTGTGCAACCATTGGAAGGGCTAGTGGATCACAGTCTGTAGCACCCAAATAGGTGTTCTCAAGGGCTTGCCCTGAAACCACTCCAAATCTCCAGAGCCTCTGGGAAGCTCCACCCATGCTCTCAGGCTGCAGAGCCACGGCAGGTGATTTTCAAGCACACCCAGAAGCTGCTGTGAACTCATGTCTGCCCCTGAGTCCACCTGCAACACCTCAGAGAAGTATGCCCTCTCCTTGTCTCCTGCCTTCCAAATTTCTCACAAGTGCCTCTCATCTGCAGACTCTCCACGGGAACCACATGGGCAGAGGATTCTGGGAAATGTAGTTCCTGTCTTCTCTGTGATCCAGAGGAGACCTCAGGGGGCAACAGTGACAATGCACAATCCTTTGTGAGACCTGAGTTAAGGTGGAGGCTGGCTCAGATGCTACACCTTGCCACTGTCAAGGCCAGGCTTCCCAGTAGCAGCAGATATGTCATTTGCCCTATGGGCAGCCCACCTTCTCCTTTGCTTTCCAGTCACCACTCCTGATTCCAGCTTCACCTCACAATTTTTTGTTTGCTTTTAGCAGTGTGAACCTTGGAGATTTCCCTTATTTGCTGCATACCCACCAATGCATAAAAAAGTATTTCTTTTTCCAGGATTTAGTTGTCATATAGGAAAGAAGTCCTCCAGAGAATCCAGTCTACCACATTGCCCAAAAGCAGATCTCGAAACCAAACCCATTACCATCGAAACGATTCTGACTCATAGCAACCCTATAGGACAGAGCAGAACTGCCCCCATAGGGTTTCCAAGGCTGTAATCTTTACAGAAGCAGACTGCCACATCTTTTTCCCACAGAGCGATTGGTGGGTTCAAACCACCAACCTCTGGGCCAGCCACTGAGCACTTAACCACTGTGTCACCAGGGCTCCTAAAAGATCTAGAGCAATCCTAAAAGAATGATTCCAACTTGTAACACTTCTCTAAAGTCCTTGTCATAATTTTGATGCCCCTGCTTATAACAGAAAATCTTAACGATATAAATGGTTCAAACTTGTAGCTGTATCACAGAGGTTGTTGAGGATCTAATAAAAAGCTCAGGACTCCAGAAAAAAACCTATATCCTCAAAATGTGTTGCATATCATTTCAAGGGGTTCAAAGAACCTGTGAATCTTGTCCATGGAAAGCAAGAACCTGATCAAAAATAATAATAATAAGGACGCCACAGAAATAAAAAGGAATAAGCAAATACTATGAACAGCTGTAATCCAACAAATTGGACAACCTAGATGAAACAGACAAATTCCTAGAAACACACAAACTATGAACACTGACTCGAGAAAATATAGGAAATCTGCATAGACTTATAACGAGTAAGGAGACTCAATCAGTAATCAAGATCCTCCCACAAAGAAAAGCCCAGGACAAGATACCTTCACTAGTGAATTCTACTAAACATTTAAAGAGGAATTAACACCAATCCTCAAACTCTCCAAAAAAACAGAAGAGGCGGGAACACTTTCTAATCCAACCTATAGACCAGTATTGCCTTGATACCAAAGCCAAAGACATGACAAGAAAAGAAAATTACAGGCCAGTATCCTTTGATGTAAAATCCTCAACAGAATACTAGCAAACAATATCCAACAGCATATTAAAAGGATTATATACCATGACCAAGCGGGATTTATCCCAGGAATGCAAGGGTGCTTCCATCAATATAATACACCATATTAATAGAGTGAAGGGAAAAAAAAAATTCTCATCTCAATTGATGCAGAAAAAGCATTTCGCAAAATCCAACACTCTCGTGAAAAAAAAAAAATCAATAAACTAGGAATAGATGGAAACTTCCTAAACAGATAAAAGCCATATGTAAAAAAATCCATAGCTGAGACCATACTGAATACTGAAAGCCTGAACACATTTCCATGAAATCAGGAGCAAGACAAGGATGCCCAGTTTTACCACTTCTATTCAACACAGTACTGGAAGTTCTAGTCAAAGCAATTAGATAAGAAAAGGAATAAAAGCCATCCAAATTGGAAATGAAAAAGTAATTACCTCGGTTCACAGATGACATATCTTATATATAAAAAAAACCGAATATATAGAGGACCCTAAAGAGTTTTTAAAGAGTCCACGGAAACCCTGGTGGTGTAGTGGTTAAGTGCTATGGCTGCTAACCAAAAGGTTGGCAGTTTGAATTTGCCAGGTGCTCCTTGGAAACTCTACAGGGCAGTTCTACTCTGTCCTATAAGGTCGCTATGAGTCGGAATTGACTACACACCAGTGGGTTGGGTTTTTACAGAATCCACAAGAAAACTGTTACAGCTAATAACAAATTCAGCAATGTTGGAGGACACAACATCAACACACAAAAATCAGTTGTATTTCTAAAACACTACCTACCTAAACTAACACAATCAGAAGGAGAACAACTAAATAGACGCATAACAAAAAAGGAGATTGAAACGGTAATCAAAAAACTCCCAACTAAAAAAAGCCCTGGCCCGGACGGCTATAATGCAGAGTTCTACCAAACTTTCAGAGAAGAGTTAACACCACCACTACTAAAGGTATTTCAAAGCACAGAAAATGACGGAATACTACCTAACTCATTCTATGAAGCCACCATATCCCTGATACCAAAACCAGGTAAAGACATCACAAAAAAAGAAAATTACAGATCTATATCCCTCATGAACATAGATGCAAAAATCCTCAACAAAATTCTAGCCAATAAAATTCAACAACATATCAAAAAAATAATCCACCACGACCAAGTGGGATTTATACCAGGTATGCAAGGCTGGTTTAATATTAGAAAAACCATTAATGTAATCCATCATATAAATAAAACAAAAGACAAAAACCACATGATCTTATCAATTGATGCAGAAAAGGCATTTGACAAAGTCCAACACCCATTTATGATAAAAACTCTCAGCAAAATAGGAATTGAAGGAAAATTCCTCAACATAATAAAGGGCATCTATACAAAGCCAACAGCCAACATCACTCTAAATGGAGAGAACCTGAAAGCATTTCCCTTGAGAACAGGAACCAGACAAGGATGCCCTTTATACCGCTCTTATTCAACATTGTGCTAGAGGTCCTAGCCAGAGCAATTAGGCTAGACAAAGAAATAAAGGGCATCCGGATCGGCAAGGAGGAAGTAAAATTATCTCTATTTGCAGATGACACGATCTTATACACAGAAAACCCTAAGCAATCCTCCAGAAAACTACTGAAACTAATGGAAGAGTTTGGCAGAGTCTCAGGTTATAAGATAAACATACAAAAATCACTTGGATTCCTCTACATCAACAAAAAGAACATCAAAGAGGAAATCACCAAATCAATACCATTCACAGTAGCCCCCAAGAAGATAAAATACTTAGGAATAAATCTTACCAAAGATGTAAAAGACCTATACAAAGAAAACTACAAAGTACTAGAGCAAGAAACTAAAAAGGACCTAAATAAGTGGAAAAACATACCTTGCTCTTGGCTAGGAAGACTTAACAGTATAAAAATGTCTATTCTACCAAAAGCCATCTATACATACAACTCACTTTCGATCCAAATTCCAATGACATTTTTTAATGTGTTGGAGAAACAAATCACCAACTTCATATGGAAGGGAAAGAAGCCCCGGATAAGTAAAGCATTACTGAAAAAGAAGAAGAAAGTGGGAGGCCTCACTCTACCTGATTTTAGAACATATTATACAGCCACAGTAGTCAAAACAGCCTGGTACTGGTACAACAATAGGCACATAGACCAATGGAACAGAATTGAGAACCCAGATATAAATCCATCCACATATGATTAGCTGATGTTTGACAAAGGCCCAGTGTCAGTTAATTGGGGAAAAGATAGTCTTTTTAACAAATGGTGCTGGCATAACTGGATATCCATTTGCAAAAAATGAAACAGGACCCATACCTCACACCATGCACAAAAACTAACTCCAAGTGGATCAAAGACCTAAACATAAAGACTAAAACGATAAAGATCATGGAAGAAAAAATAGGGACAACATTAGGAGCCCTAATACAAGGCATAAACAGAATACAAAACATTACCAAAAATGACGAAGAGAAACCAGATAACTGGGAGCTCCTAAAAATCAAACATCTATGCTCATCTAAAGACTTCACCAAAAGAGTAAAAAGACCACCTACAGACTGGGAAAAAATTTTCAGCTATGACATCTCCGACCAGCACCTGATCTCTAAAATCTACATGATTCTGTTAAAACTCAACCACAAAAAGACAAACAACCCAATCAAAAAGTGGGCAAAGGAGATGAACCCACACACTTCACTAAAGATATTCAGGCATCTAACAGATACATGAGAAAATGCTCTCGATCATTAGCCATTAGAGAAATGCAAATTAAAACTACAATGAGATTCAAGGCTAGAATTAATCCAAAAAACACAAAATAATAAATGTTGGAGAGGCTGCGGAGAGATTGAAACTCTTATACACTGCTGGTGGGAATGTAAAATGGTACAACCACTTTGGAAATCTATTTGGCGTTTTCTTAAAAAGTTAGAAATAGAACTACCATACAACCCAGAAATCCCACTCCTCGGAATATACCCTAGAAATACAAGAGCCTTCACACAAACAGATATATGCACACCCATGTTTATTGCAGCTCTGTTTACAATAGCAAAAAGCTGGAAGCAACCAAGGTGTCCATCAACGGATGAATGGGTAAATAAATTGTGGTATATTCACACAATGGAATACTACGCATCGATAAAAAACAGTGACGAATCTGTAAAACATTTCATAACATGGAGGAACCTGGAAGGCATTATGCTGAATGAAATTAGTCAGAGGCAAAAGGACAAACATTGTATAAGACCACTATTATAAGATCTTGAGAAATAGTATAAACTGAGAAGAACACATACTTTTGTGGTTACGAGGAGGGTAGGGAGGGAGGGTGGGAGAGGGTTATTTACTGATTAGTTAGTAGATAAGAACTACTTTAGGTGAAAGGAAGGACAATACTCAATACACGGCTCAACTGGACTGGACCAAAAGCAAAGAAGTTTCCGGGATAAACTGAATGCTTCAAAGGTCAGCGGAGCAAGGTTGGGGGTTGGGGGACTATGGCTTAAGGGGACTTCTAAGTCAATTGGCAAAATAATTCTATTATGAAAACATTCTGCATTCCACTTTGAAATGTGGTGTCTGGGGTCTTAAACGGTAACAAGCGGCCATCTAAGATGCATCAATTGGTCTCAACCCACCTGGATCAAAGGAGAATGAAGAACACCAAGGTCACACGATAACTATGAGCCCAAGAGACAGAAAGGGCCATGTGAACCAGAGACTTACATCATCCTGAGACCAGAAGAACTAGATGGTGCCCGGCCACAACCGATGACCACCCTGACAGGGAGCACAACAGAGAGCCCCTGAGGGAGCAGGAGATCAGTGGGATACAGACCCCAAATTCTCATAAAAAGACCAGACTTAATGGTCTGACTGAGACTAGAAGAATCCTGGCGGCATGGTCCCCAAACCTTCTGTTGGCCCAGGACAGGAACCATTCCCAAAGACAACTCATCAGACATGGAGGGGACTGGACAATGGGTTGGAGAGAGATGCTGACAAAGAGTGAGCTACTTGTATCAGGTGGACACTTGAGACTGTGTTGGCATCTCCTGTCTGGAGTGGAGATAGGAGGGTAGAGAGGGTTAGAAACTGGCAAAATTGTCATGAAAGGAGAGACTGGAAGGAGGGAGTGGGCTGACTCATTAGGGGGAGAGTAAGTGGTAGTATGGAGTAAGGTGTGTATAAGCTTATATGTGACAGACTGACTTGATTTGTAAACTTTCACTTAAAGCACAATAAAAATTATTTTTAAAAAATCAGTTGTATTTCTAAACACCAACAATGAGCAAACCAAAAAGGAAATTAAGAAACCTATTTTACTTACAATAGCATCAAAAAGAATAAAATACTTAGGAGTAAACTTAACCAAAAAAGTGAAGGACGTGTACACTGAAAACTACAAAACATTGCTGGAAGAAATTAAAGATGACCTGTATCAATGGAAAGACATCCCATGTTCATGGATTGGAAGACTTAATACAGTTAAGATGACAATATTACCCAAAGTGATATACAGATTCAATGTAATCTCTATCAAAATCCCAATGACATTTTTCATAGAAATAGAAAAACCCATCCCAAAATTCAAATGAAATTTCAAGGGACCCAGAATAGCCGAAACAAAGCAGGAGGACTCATGCTTCTCAATTTCAAAACTTACTACAAAGATACAGTAATAAAAACAATGTGGTACTGGCGTAAGGATAGACATATAGACCAGTGGAATAGAATAAAGAGCACAGAAATAAACCCTCACGTATATGGTCAGTTGAGTTTTGACAAGGATGCCAAGGCTATTCAATGGGGGAAAGAACAGTCTTTTCAACAAATGGTGCTGGAAAAACAAGAAAGAAAGAGACAGAGGGAGAGAGAAGGCAAGCAGGCATCTCATTTGGAATCTAAGGCCAGTTTTACAAAGAGGCCAAAGCATCAAAATTCTTCTCCCAATGCTTTTCTAAACACTAATTAAATATTCACCGTTCACCATTGTTAGCATATTAGTTTTAAATTATATTAAAGGCATAGTAAAGTTTTTCAGGTCGCATAAAACATTTGCAGTTGAATAAGGTCGCCTGTGTAATTAACATGTACAATGCCTTCATGCCTGTTTTGTAAAGGCTGTGTGCAGTTTTATTAATTATTATAAAGGTTTCCATTTATAATAATTTTGCTTATACAACATTATCATCAATTATGTCAGGACCTTAATCAGTTATAAACTCAAACAACGTCCTTACAGGAAAAGCACAGCTTGATGCAATGGTCAGCTTTTTCAACCAGGAATGCCCTGAGTGAAAAAATGAGCTGCCTGGTTCCATGCATGTTAGTCCTTTCATGTTCTCCAGGGAAGGAATGGCATAGCAGAAAGGCCTGGGGTGTTTAACCATCTGTGAGAGAGTAATGACAATACCTGTAGAGTGGTTGGGTGAGGACAGTAAGGCTGTAAGAAATATTGGTCCTGTGTGTGCCTTAGCCTGGTGCAGCTCGACAAATGTCTGTTGACCACCTGGGTAACTGAGAACTGCCTCTAGTTAATTGTCTAGCTAGGAAAAGAGATCCAGCTTTGTCTGCTGGGTCCTTTTAGAATTATGACTCGCCCATTGTTCAATGGGAGATCCTGTAGCCAAACAAATAAATAGTTAAAGTCAGGCCACTAGGGCTTTTTGCTCTGGGTAGAAACTTAATTCCCAGATAATTCATGTATTATGTATAGACTGCTTTGACCTGATTCTGCTCTTGGCACAGGGAGATCATGGAGGGACAAAAAGGATGAGAGGTAGGGTTGGGGGGAGTGACCCAGTTCAGGGCCTCCTTCCTGCAATGCAGGGGTGAGGAACCTCCAGGCCACAGGAGTCAGATGTTCAACTCCATTCATCACCAAGATGATACTGCTGTGGTTGCCACTGGATAGCCCAGAAGGCAATCTTTCTTGGCTTCTATAGCCAGGCAGAGCACCTGAAGTTTTGAAGGTTAAAAATCCATTGAAATGGCACAGCTACTTTGGAAAACAGTTTACAGCGTCTTATAAAGTTAAACATATACTTACCATATGACCTAGCAATCTCACTCCTAGGTATTTACCCAAGAGAAATGAAAACATCTGTCCACACAAAAACTTGTACAAGAAAGTTCCCAACATCCGGAAAAGGAGGATGAGAATGGTTGCGCAAGTTGAAGAGTATAATCAATGTTACTGAATTGTGCACGTAGAAATTGTTGAATTGGTATATGTTCTGCTGTGTATATTCTCAACGACGACAACAAACATAAGTTAAAAAAAAAAAATGTTCCTACCAGCTATATTCATTACAAAAAAAAAAAAAAAACAAACCCATTGCCATTGAGTTGATTCGGACTCATATAGCTTTATTCATAACAGCCCCAAACTGGAAACAGTCCAACGCACATTTCCTTCAAATGGTGTGCATGGATGACAAACTGTGGTACGCCCAGACAGCAGAATAAATAAAAAGGACCTAACTCTTGATACATACAACATGAATGAATCTCAAAAGCATTATACTAATATAAAAAAATATATATATATCAATTACCAAGTATTACTAAGAATACTACGAAATATGCTGTCATGGATTGAATTGTGTCCCCCAAAAATACATGTATCAACTTGGCTGGCCATGATTCCCAGTATTGTGCAATTGGCCATCATTTTGTCATTTGATGTAGTTTTCCTGTGTTGTAAATCCTATCTCCATGACGTTAATGAGAAGGGATTAGTGGCAGTTATGTTAATGAGGCAGGACTTAATTTACAAGATTAGATTGTGTTTTAAACCAATCTTTCTTGATATATAAAAGAGAGAAGCAAGTAGAGAGACATGGGGACCTCATACTACCAAGAAAGCAGTGCCAAGAGCAGAGCGTGTCTCTTGAACCCGGGGTTCCTGCGTAGAGAAGCAACCTGACCAAGAGAAGATTGATGACCTTTCTCCAGAGCCGACAGAGGGAAAAAGCCTTCCGCTGGGGCTGGCACCCTGAATTCGGACTTCTAGCCTACTAGATTGTGAGAGAATTAATTTCTCTCTGTTAAATCCATCCACTTCTGGTATTCCTGTTATACCAGCACTAGATAACTAAGACACGCGCTAAGTAAAAGAATCTAGACACAAAACGATGATTCCATTTATATGACATTCAAGAAAAGACAAAACCATCACAGAAAGATCAGTGGTTGTCAGGGGCTGGGAGTGGGAGAAGTAGGTAACTGCAAAGGCCACGAGGGAATTTTTTGAGGTGATGGAATTCTGTATCGTGGCTGCGGTAGTGGCTATATGAGAATATACAATTGTCAAAAGTCATCAAATTGTACTTAAAATTGAAGAATTCTATTGTATGTAAACTATACCTCAACAAAGCTGATTTTTTAGAAGTTATCATAGTTTATCTCTCAATAAAACCTAAGACTAAGTTGACTTCAGTTTGATCTTAAACTCCTTTTTGAAGCAGGTCAATGAGCCTCAAAAGAATTCCTCAGAACCTGCTTCTGAGCCTGTGGTGGAAAAGGCTGAGTGTACCCTCTAAAATCAGAACTTTATGGGGCTCATAGATCCAAAGCCCAGAAAAAATTCAGGGTTATGCCTATGACGAGAAGGCACCAAGCCACCTGGTGGAATTTGAGGGGCCCAGAAAGCTTTCCCTTAGGGGACTCCCAGGTTGGTGCCTGCACTTCCAACCTAGTGCTTCTTTTGGATTAAGCATCATCTTCCCAGAGCTCACCACCCAGAAACTTTTTTGTGCTGCCAGGACAATGAGCACAAGTTGTCAGGTGTTCTCTGATATGTTTGAATCTCCCAATAACATTGGAAGGGGGCTGTTGTGATCATTCCTGTTTTACATCTGATTAAGGCTCAGAAAACTTGGGTGGCTTTTCGGGATCACACAGCCATGAATCAATCTAAAAAATCCACCCAAGCTCCCTGAGTCTTAGTTTCTTCATCTCTAAAACGGGAATGATCACAACAGCACCTTCCAAGGTGACACAGCCCTGAATCAATCTCAGTGGGACCATATTTCATTTAGGGTTTATCTCCTCAAACCCTTCACTTTCTTCACTAGACTGGGTCAACTACAAAGGTGGGACTGGGTAGTATGGCCGGCCATTGGAGTGAACTTTTTTTTTTTTTTAAAAAGATCGAGGCCTGTGAAGATGCCTCCGGGAAAATCAAAATCTAAAGACCGACAGCTCTGGGTCTCCTGTAACTTGAACAGATGATTCTATTCCAAAGTTGACAACATACAGTTCAGGTCTGACAGTTTCTAAACAGTTTTCAAAGCAGATATTACTTGTTGCTCACCATGGCCAGGGAAAAATCTCCCTCAAGGCTTCAGGGACCCTCTGCTGAGGCAGTTTAGTGTAGTGGGTTCTGAAGAGTGCAGGCCCCGGAGGCAGGTGACCTAGGTTCACCTACAACTACCCCGTGGACTAGCTATGTGTCTGGGGCAGGTGACTCAGCCTCTCAGTGCCTGAGTTTCCTCATCTGTAAACTGAGGCAAGTTATTTCTACTTCTCAGGGCTGTTTTGAGGATTAAATGAGATAATAAACAGAAAGCCCTGACAGTGGCTTGCATAAAAAAATTGTGCAATAAATGTTAGTTGTAATGAAAGAGAAGGAGAAAAGGAAGACGTCAGGACAGTGGCAGGCCCCAGGACCTTCTCAGTGTCTCTCAGATGGGAGGGGGTGGCTGAGCAGTGCAGCTCTGGGCTGTAACGGGAGGTTGCCAGTCTCTGTGATGTCATTTCTGAGTCATGGCGACCCCAGGTGTGTTAGAGTAGCACTGTGCTCTGCAGGGTTTTTGATGGCTGATTTCTGGAAGTAGATGGCCAGCCCTTTCTTCAGAGGCATCTCTGGGTGGACTCAAACCTCCATCCTTTCGCTTAGCAGCCCAGTGCATTAAGCGCTTACACTACCTAGGACTCCAAAATGGGAGGTTAGGCTTCTGAACTTATACCTATATGTCGAAGGGAGTGATCATTTCCATTAATGGGAGAGAAAAGAGTACAAAATCTCCTATGTTGGGCTTTGTTTACATGCGCAAGGCCAATGCAGCAAACCAACCCCTTCCGGTCTCCTCAGTCAGTGTGGTTAAAGAGGGACCAGCCATATTTATACACAGCCCGGCCTCACTGATTGGTCCAGGGTGGGCACTGACTCAATCTGGGCCAATCAGAATTCCCTATGGCACTTGGGCGTTCGGCCCAGGCAAGTCCAGCCTCATCCAGCTTACTCTCTGGGATGCAGGAGAGAGAAACTTGGGGCTGAGGCCATTTGCTGCCATGTTCCCTAGGAAGCAGGGCAAGGCAGTCAGCAAGGAGAGAGAAGGACGACACAGAAACCGTTTGATGGGAGTGACGTTCTGGGTTCTTCTCTGTTCAGAAGCCCAACTCCATCTTTATGTTTAGATTCCTCAGGACGACCCTGCATTCTTATAATATAAAATCTTTTTTTTTTTTCATCACTCTGTCCCCAGATGTTCCTAACAGTCTCAGCTACAAGGATCTTAATTAAAGCAAGTTGAGGCAAGCACCTCTTCTTTCTTTCCCCACAGTGTGAACTCTAGTGACCCTCGCAGCTTCCCTAAAGATGACTTCAGCCTGAAAAAGCCAGTCCTATAGGCAACACCAGTTGACAGGTAAAGCCAGTCTCATCTCCTTCTGCACCCCCTCACTCTTCCCCTCAGTACCCCAGCCCTCTAGGGACCAGTCCTCATGTGGCCTTCTCACCAGGCACGATGCCTGTCTTCCACCCTTAGACGTCCCCATCAGGCCTTTCCCGACTGCCTTTCTCCCAGCATAACTGACTTTTCCCCTTGTCCCATTTCGTCTTTCTCTGCCCCCTTGGGTCCCCACTTAAGAGTTCAGGGGTCTGTAGGTCATGCCTCCCAGGTCGTGGCTGTAGTCAAACAGGGGCCTTCAAAGCCTTCTGGGGGCAGGCCAGTGAGGGAAGGTGTTTTGGGAGAAGAAAAAATTTCACAAGTTCTTAAATTGATTTCCTAGAAAGAGCACTGGGTTAGGAATGCAGAGACTGGCTTCTGGTCCTGGCTTTGCTTCTAACTCACCGTGCGGCTCTAGGTTTCAGTTTTTTCCGCAGCAGAAGGAGGGAACTGGATGAGCTCAAAGGCTTCTCAGGGAGCCCTCTGGAGATGCCTCGCCATAGCCTTGGAAACCATAAAGGGAGAAGAGTTGGCACCCAGGGCCCCATTTCTCTTCGCTCAAAGTCGCCTCACTTGTATCTGTTTTATATACTGCGCATCCTTAGCCCAGGTTCCCTAAGAAGTAGACCTGAGGTAGAAGCATGTGTGCTAATACTTTATTAAAAACCAGTTGCTGTTGAGTTGATTCCAGCTCATGGCAACCCCATGTGTATCAGAGTAAAACTGTGCTCTATTGGATGTTCAATGGCTGATTTTTTGGAAGTAGATTGCCTCTGGGTGGACTTGAACCTCCAACCTTTCTGTTAGCCAAAATTCGGCATCATTCAGGGACTCCAATACTCTATTAGGGAGTGCAATCCCAGGGAAGCTTTAGTGAGGGAAAAGGAGAGTGAGGCAGAGAAGGATGGAAAGCACACACAAGAGTACATTGCTGAGCTGGCCACCACTTGGTTCCAACTGATTGTTAGAGGCTGTGTGAACTGCTCAAGTTCAGGATGGTCCATCCAAGAAGAGGCAGAGAGAAGAAATTATCCACTAGTCCCTGTGTCTTGTTGGTTAAAGGTTCACCCTGAGGAGTGTCCGACACTCCTGCACTTCCAAGGCCAGAAGTGCCATGGGCAGGGGTGTGGGAGATGGGGTGAGGGAAGACTCTGTTGGCTTGTGCCTGTGTGAAGTCAGTTTTGACTGCAACTGGAGTGAAACAGGTGATATGGACCTGGAAGACAGGTGTGGCTGAGAGGACCGGAGGTGGTGCTTTAAAAACAGTCTGATACAGCTGTAACTGAAAATGAATGAGGACCTCTGCTAGAATGAAAATTGAAATCACTGAACTGGGTAACCACAAAAGACCTTCTCAGCTGCAAAATTCTCTGATGCTGTTCACTGAAATTGCTGCTCAGACAGCTGAGACCATTGGTCCTTCTGGTGTGCAGGGACCATGTCCCCAGAGAGTTGCAAGCAAGATCCCTAAAAATGTGTACCCCTTAGTGCCCAAAAGTTGGCACCAACTTTACTCTGCCCCCTCCCACACACACAAATTTCCATGCATTTTAAGAGCTAATGAAGATGGTATTTTAAAGAGTCCTAATGGGATGGGAAAGAGAGGGGTGGATAATCCCATCAGGTTGGGGGAGTTTTCATCTTTCAGGGAGGTCTGGCCCACATGCCAGCCTGGACTCCCCCTCCACTCGGGGGGCAGCTGCCGGCTCCAGGCAGAAGGCAGATGTGTTAGTATTTAAGGGATTGGAGGATTAAATGGGCCATAAAGGCTCCCTCCACACAGCCTCATCCTCATGGCTGGAAAGCCACCCCTGAGTGTGATTAAATCCATGATGACATGACTTCGTGCCCTTCCCTGGAGCTTAGCAAGCTTGCAAAGCCACCATAGAAAGGGAGACTGAGGTCAGAGTGGGAAGCCTTGATTCTTCCTCTCTGCTATATACATACTCAATCTGTAGATCAGATTCACTGAGATTAAACCTGGAATCCGGGCTGAGTATTGCTGTTAGCTGACCTTGAGTATGCTACTTCAGCTCAGGGCCTTGGTTTCTTTCCTCTGCTGCAGAATAGGGACACGACCTGTTCTCCTTATGGCATGGTGGGGATCAAATGAAAGAAAGCTATAAAGCAAACGTCTCCTTCAATGAGGCCAGGGTGGGGACTGGGCTGTAGCCTACGCACCACTGGAGGCCAGGGTGGGGCTGATGGAAAATGGTCCATGAACCAGGCAACCCCAACTTCCCACAGCTGAGAAGGGACATGCTGGTTCTGAATGAAGAGAAGAAGAAAAAAAACAAGAAAAACCTCCCAAGAGAAAAGACAGAAAATAGAATGGAAATAGGCATACCTCAAACCCTTCCCACCATGGAGAAGAAACTGAGGCTCAGGGATTATTGAAAAGAACCAGTCTACCTGTTTTAGGGTCTATGCTAAGCACTGCAGGTGCATTACTTCATTTAATCACAACCCCAATGCAGTAGATGCAACAAACTTCGTTACAGATGAGTAAACTGAGGCTGAGAGGGGTTGAGTGACTTACTCAAGTGTTACAGCTAGTTAGAAGTGCCAGGACTGAAATCCAGGCATTCTGCCCCCCCCCCGCCCCGCCCCGCCCCGCCCCGCCCAGTCTTTCTCCTCAGGTTCTGCCTTCGTCATCATCTCTCCTCTCACATTCCCACTGTCATCTATATTCTGTGACTCCCAAGTCAATCAGCTCAGCTCACCTGAACTTCAGACTCATGGGTCTCACCTGAGCTTCAGACTCATGGGACCAACAACCTTCCTGACCTATCTCAAGCTTAATGTGTCCAAAGGTGAGTCCCCAAGTACCCTAAAGCTGCCCTAACTCACTTCCCAGTGGGTGCCTCCACTGGCCACCCTGCTGTCGAAAGTCAACAGCCTAAACTCCGCTCTCTCTCACTCCGCATCCAATTACCAAGTCACTGCCCGGGACCTCCCGTGCAGTTCTCTCCTTCCCACATGCTGCATGGGGTCTCCAGTCTTGCCTTCTGTCATCCAACCTCCACGCTGTGCAGGGGATGGGCCTAAAATACAAACACAAAACACGATCCCGCCACTTCCCTGCTCAGGGAATTGTTCTCAGGATTAAAGCCCTCCAGGATCTGCACCTGTCCCTTCCCCAGGTCAACTCTTGTTGCTCTTTCTTCCCGCATGCTTTCTCTCACTGAACTTCTCCCGTTCTTCCATACCCCAGCATCTCTCTGGATGCTGGGCCTCTCCATGGCTGTTCCCTCTGCCGGGAATACTCTTCCCCACCCGGCGTGTTTGCATGACTCCAGCTCAGGCTTCACTCTCAGGAATCCAAAGTCATGGCTAGGATGTCCGACGTCCTCCAAAAGACTTGTCGGAACCCACTCCCTCCACGTCTTTGTCTGCACATACTCTGAACTTTTCCCCTTAGCTTACCAGGAATACTCTCCCCCCACCCCCCCACACACATACAGCTTTAAGCCCTACTGTTGTTGGGTGCCATCGAGCCCATTCGATTCCGGCTCATGGCAATCCCATGGACAGTGTACAGATGCACCATAGGCAGGTGGCCAGGT
The DNA here is from genome assembly GCF_024166365.1 of Elephas maximus indicus. Lineage (NCBI taxonomy): Eukaryota > Metazoa > Chordata > Mammalia > Proboscidea > Elephantidae > Elephas > Elephas maximus. The sequence goes on along the minus strand of NC_064831.1, from coordinate 58,336,958 downwards.
CTTTCTCTCGCAGAACGGTCGGCTGCGTTGAAACTGCCAACCTTTCAGCTAGTAGTCGTGTGCTTGACCGTTTGCACCACCTGGGCTCCTTGTAAGCTCAGCTAGAGCAGGGTTTAGCCGTTCCTCCCAGCACAGTGTGCTGCTTACAGCAGGCACTTAATAAGTGTTTGAATGAGAGAGAGGGGAAGTGACTTCTTCAAGGCCACAAAGCCGAGTGACAAAGACAGGAGTGGAATCTGGACCCCTGAACTTGGGAAAACTGTCTTCTGGCCCTGCCCTCCTACCCCACAGATTCTTCATTCCCGGTGTCAAGGTCCGCAGAGTTGCCACTTTAAGAAGACCCAGCTTTCTTCTGAGGAAGGAAGGCGCGCAGCACAGTGGGGAGGGACATGAAACCCTCCAGGCCCTCCCGTTCCCGAGGACAGGAGAAATCCTGCCTCGCCTCCTCCCCAAAGGAGTATTTGGGCCAGGTGAGTCTTTCCTGGGGTCCCCACCCCGCCCCACTCCAATATCTGGGCTTCAGCCAGCCTAGGCAAAGCTTCCCAGCCCCTGCAACGCAGGAAACTCTAAAAACCTGCAGCTCCCATAATGGACACACGTGCTGCGCGCGCCCATCCTCCCGGAGTCCCGCCGTGAACGCCGCAATCGCGGTGCCCCTCCTTTCTCCGGCGGAGCTCGCCCCGCCTCCCCCCGCTCGCCCCGCCTCCCCCCGCTCGCCCCGTCCTGCCCCCGCCCCGCCCTCTGCCAGCTCACCCCCCCCTCCGCTCGCCCCGCCCCCTACCGGCCCACCCCGGCCTAGCCCCGCCTCCCGGGGCCCCCGGCACGCCCAGGCGCTGCGTGCTCGCAGTCGCTGCGGCGAAACCCTTGGGGCGGGTGGCTTCCCCGGAGAAGCAGGGCCGGGGCCCTGGCAGGCGGGCGGGCAGTCATGGAGGCAGCGGCGCGGAGGCGGCAGCACCCGGGAGCGGCGGGAGGCCCGGGCACGCAGCCGGGCGCCTCTTCACTGCAGGCCAGGTGGGCGCGGGACCCCGGGTGAGGGGCTGGGCTCCGCGCCCGGGTACTGGGAACGCTTTCCCCCCACGGCGCGGGGTGAGGGCCCCGCTGGAGACCCTCCTCTGTGGCGGGGGCCCTCGGTGGAGCGGAGCCCGCGACTGGGCCAGCCGCCCCCGGAGTCGGCCTTCCTGCACTGCCCTGGCAGCTAACCCCTCGTCCGCTCGCCTGCGCCCTGCCTCCGGCTTCCGTCCCTTCGTAGGGAACCCCGAGCCAGTGAGGTTCAGCGTCCCCGGCTCCGCCGTCGCCCGAATGTGAGGAGCCCGGGCGGGGGTCTGGGGTCCGGGGCCGCCTCTCCTCGGGCTGCCCACGGAGAGGGGAAATTCGGGGTGGGAGGCGGCGGCCCGGGGGAACGACTTCGTTCACTCGGGCCCACAGTGCATCTGCAAACCCCAGGCGCCACCTCCAAGTTCTCGGGGTCCCTCCGGTCCTGAATGGGACTTGGATTCTGCTGTTATTTAAGAGGCTCTCTCCCTGCTCAGAGGTAACCCAAGAATGTGGGAACGCAATGAAAGACTCGGTGGAGAAGGGTGGTTGGCCCCCCTCCCCACACCCAAAAGAAGAAAGAAGGAACGGCTTTTCTCTCACCCAAGGGGAGTTAGTTTTTTTATTTGGAAGGGGTGGCTCGGAAGCCACCTTTAAACTTCCCCTCCATTCTTTCTACTTCTCATTTTACTGATCGGAAATATTTATTCAACAGGCATTCATTCATTAAGCATCTGGGTGTGCCCAGCACTGCCCCAGGCACTAAGGGGCCGGGCAGTGTGAAGCTGGAGGGGCTCACCTTCCGGTAGAGGCTGGGAGGGACAGAGCCCAAGTGGGGGTGAGAGGTAATCTCTGAGGGCTTCATGGAGGAGGTGGCACTTGAACTGGGCCTCAGAGGACTCATAGGGAAGAAAAGCTGTTCCAGCCGGGAGACAATTTGGGCAAAGAGAAGGGGCGCAGTGGTGCCGGAGCTTTGTGGGTGTGAAGGGAAGTGGCTGCGGAGGCTGCCCAATTGTGAAGGGACTTTAATGGCCACAGGGCTGGGACTAGAGTGAGGTGCCTAGAGCACAAAATTGTAGGAGTCAGTCACTCTCAGGGCAGGGCACAACCCTGGGAGTGAGTTCCTCTTTTTGGGCCCTAGGCCCCTTAGTTGCTGCACTCTCGCTCTTTCCCTGAATGGCAAGCTAAGGATGTGGCTTTTATTCCGTAGGCACTGGGGAGCCATGGAAGGTGTTTGAGCACTGTTGTGCTTAGAGCCAGTTTCAGAAAGTTTGTGGTATGGTTTGGGACAAGGTGAGATGTCAGAGAGACTGGGCTGAGAATAGCTCTTTCTCCTGCTGCTGAGGGGAATGTGGACTGAGGGACTGTGGACTCGGTTTTCTTTCTCACTTTTAGGAACAATTTACTGAGTACGTCCTGTGTGTTTTAGACCCATTAGACCATCTAAGTCTTGCCTCACCTATAAGGTATTATTTTACTGGGGTGGAAACAGGCCTAGATGAGCTAAGGAGCCTGCCTAGGCTGAGTTGCGCACTCAAGACTGTCTGCCACAGCACCTGCCCTGTGGCCTTCTACCTTCCCCAAGGAGGTCCCACTGTTCTTGCCAGCTGTCTTCTTCCACGGAGCCTCTACCTGAGGGACTTCTCTGTTGTGTATCCCCATCAAGTTGGGGTTCTGCAGCTGCCCTGAACTGCAGTACCCCGGTTAGAACAGCCTATGGGTATCAGATATGGTCACCACTTTGTCACCTGCATGGGGCTTCCTTGTCTAGTACCTTACTCAGTCTTCAAAACCTCCCAGTGAGCTGCCAGGTAACACTTCCAATGTACAGATGAGGAAACTGAGGCCCACAGAGGTATGTCATGTGCTGGCAAGAACTAAACTCAGGGCTCTGACTCCTGGTTTCTGTTCTTACTGCTCCACCGTGGCTGCCAGGGAGTGATGTCCTCCATTGCTTCTGCATGAGCCCCCCACCAGCCAGGGCATTCCCCAGGGATAACATGAGGGGCCGTCTCTTTCCTAGGGTGTCTCTGCCCCTTCCCTCCAGTGGGTGCATCTGAGCCCATTCCCAATATCATTGCTGCACAAGACAGAAGGCAGAATCATCCTGCCCAACTCCTAGGATGCTTGCATTACCTCTGCTACATCCATGCTTTGCTTGCATACCCTTAATATCAAGGCACTCAGTACCTCTCTAGCTTCCAGCTGCCCTGTTAGACATTTTCTTGTATTGTAATCAAAGTAACACATGCCCATGATTAACTCAAATACTACAGAGGACTCAGAGTATAAAAGCCCTACCCCTTCCCTACACCAGAAACAACCACCTTAGCCTCTTTAGCTGTTCATATTTTTTAGTAACAGGCTTATAATAATAACAGACACTTAATGTAGTGCTTTCTGTGGGCTAGGTAGTATTCTAAGCATTTTGCATATATTAACTCACCTCAACCCTTGAGGTAAGATCTACTATTAATCCCCATTTTACAGATGAGGAAACTGATGCCAAAAAGTTAAATAACTTGCTCAAGATCTGGTTAGTAGCAAAGCTGGGATATGAATTCAGGTAGTCTCCAAAGTCCATGCTCTTAAATAGACTGTTTCTTGGTTTATGTGACCTACTGACTTCCTGGTATGACTTGGCTCACTTATACCTCCCCCATAGAGCCCTGGTGATGCAATGGTTAAGCACTCAGCTGCTGTCTGAAAGGTTCAAACCCACCAGGCACTCTGCAGGAGAAAGATGTGGCAGTCTATTTCCATAAAGGTGACAGCCTTGGAAACCAAGGCTTCAAACTGGTTTGAACCCCTCTTGAGAATTTACATTTCTAACAAGTTCTCTGGCACCGGTTCTGAGAACCACTAGTAGATAGTGAAGCAGTGGGTTATAGAATTTATAATACGTAAGAATCACCTGGGTAATTTGTTAAAATGTTGATTCTGATTCAGTATACCTGGGAGTGGAAACGCAAATTCTCAGCAGGGATCTGAACTGGAATGAACTGGTTCGAAGGCCTTTTGGAAACCCTGTGGGGCAGTTTTACTCTGTCCTGTAGGGTCGCTGTGAGTTGGGATAAACTCGTCGGCAATGGGTTTGATTTTGGATGCCTCCCCCATCTTTCCAAGATGGTTCTTTTTTCATTACGTTTTGTTTTTCTATGGGTTACTGTACTCATTTCTTGAGCTGCTGTAACAAAATGAAACAAACTGGGTGGCTTATAAAAACAGAAATTTATTGTCTCACAGTTCTAGAGGCTAGTAGTCTGAATTCAGGGTCTCAGCAGGGCCAGGCTCACTCTATCTGCTGTAGGGGAAGATCCTTCGTTGTCTCTTCTGGAAACCCCCGGATTTCCTTGGCTCATAGATGCATCTTCACATGGCTGCCTTTCCCCTGTGTCTGTCTGGCTTTTCTTTTATAGGACATCTCTCAGATTGGATTAGGACCCACCCTACTGCAGTATGACCTCATGTTAACTAATAACACCTTCAAAGATCCTATTTCCAGGCAATGTCATGTTCACGGGTACCAGGGGTTAGGACTCAGCATAAATTTTTGAGGGACATTATTCACTCCATAACAATTACCTTTGAAGCCTTAGAGGATGTACATAAACCATTATGTCTTTTTTGGTCAACTATAGGCAGTATCTCTTGATTCACCACTTTTTTTTTAATCAGTAACTTTTTTTTCAATCAGTAACTTTTTTTTCTATTGTACTTTAGATGTGGGTTTACAAAACAAATTAGATTCTCATTAAACAATTAGTACACATACTGTTTTGTGACATTGGTTGCCGAACCCACGACATGTCAACACTCTCCTCTTCTCGACCTTGGGTTCCCCATTACCAGCTTTCCTGTCTGCTCCTGCCTTCTTATCCTTGTTCCTCGGCTGGTGTGCCCCTTTAGTCTTATTTTGTTTTATGGGCCTGTCTAATCTTTGGCTGAAGGGTGAACCTCAGGAGTGACTTCATTGCTGAGCTGAAGCCACTTTTAAAAGGAGACTTTTAATACCTTAGTCTAACCTAGCTTTCCTCACCCTTTTCCCCAACTCCTGTCATCTGTGTTTTTACTTTCAAGTTGTCAAAGTTGATAATATTTATCTGCTGTCCTCTAACAATAATAGTCTTCCATGTTTCGCCTATGGATTGATTCTAAAAATGGACAAATCAACATACAATATTTGCATTATTTTAGCCATGTAAATAGTGTTCCCTACATGTTCAATGATTACACTTGCTTTCCTATGTTGCTTTTGTTTTTCCTAGAGTTTCTAATTGCCTTTATTTTTTTCTCTCATTATTTGCCATCATTTTCTCGCTTTTTGTTCAAATTTTCCATCAGGTCGGATATTTATATGTTTCTTCATGAGGAATCAAAATCAATCCTCTAATGTCCCCATCCAAGGGTCCCGGCTTGACTCCCCCAGAATAAGACCCCTTCGTTTTCTGCTAGGCAGTCCTGCAGATGCCGCCGACTGCTTTGAATACCTCAACTGTATGGTATGAGCTGTCTGACTGTCATGGTATCAGTTTCCCCATATGGTAGACTTGTAAAGCTGTGAAGGAGAGTATAGCCAGCCTTGTTTCAGGTTATCTGGCATTGTGCTTTCATCATTGTTCTCAGCAGCAGTTGCTGGTGATTGAGACCTAGGGCTGGCCAGGCCGGGGGCTCAGTGTGTGGAGTCAGGAATGCAGGACAGGCTTGAGGTTGCTCATCCCCAGAACAGAGCTGGAGGAAAGTATGCTTTCACCCTCCATGACCTGCCTCCTGTAGTCAGGGTCCCAACAGGAGAAAACCAGTCCCCTGCTGATAAGTCTGGATTCCCAAGCTGAATGTCTACCCTGTGTCTGCCTTTTTGTCCTGCCTTGCTCAGCTGCGCTAGACTAATGACAGGGATCCCCATGACCAAGGTGCCTCCCAAGGTGTAGGAGGAAATAGTTACTGAGCCCATTACAGGTGCCAGGGATCCACTTCCAAGTGCTTCTGCAGGTTTTCAAAAGTTCTTAATTCCTTACGCCAAACGTCCCACTCTTTGCCCCGTTTGGAGGTTTCCAGAGCAAAACACTGAGGGGTCGTACCCTTCTCTATCCAGGTTCTTTGGGCCTGGATGTTATCATTGTCTACTTTTTGAGGCCTTGCCCTGATGGCCACCAACAGGAAGGGGCAGGGTGGGGTCTCCATGCTGGTCCTCATCTCAGGCCCCTGAGAATTCCACATAATTGGTTTCTGAGTACTGTCCAGTCTGAAGACCCAGCCAATCCTTCCTTTTCTTCTCCCTCCAGTAAGCCAGGCATCACCTCCTTGCAGTGCCTTTCTGCACTTTCACCTCCAGCCTTTGATCCTGCTTTCCTGTCTGGGTAAATTCGCCCATCCATGCTTTATGGCTCCCTTCCTTCAGGCAGTCTTCGTGTGCTGTTCCAAGCCTCAGTGAGCCCTTTCTACCATATGCCATGTGGTTTATTGTAACAACCGGAGCAGAATACCGAGCTTTTAAGAACACAGGCCTTGAATTCAGATAGGCCTGGGCTTGAATTCTGTGCTATTCAGGACTCCTGGGTTGCAAGTGACAGAAATCCAATGTGAACTGCAACACCCTTAGCAGAAAGGAGTGTATTGGCTCATGTGACCAGCCAGTGGCAGTGGGGATGCCTGAAACTGGGGACCTGAACACACTTAGGGCTGTTTTTTCCCTCTCCCTGCTTCTTTCCGTAGGGCTACTTGATTCTCACCTGACTGTGCCTTAAGACTGGAACGTTGGCCGCAGGCAGCCTTGGGCTTAAATCCCTCATTTCACCAGTTCCAGTTAGAAAAGTCCCACTGAGCCAGCCTGGATCACAGACCCTCCCTGTGGCCAAGGAAACCTCGTCTCTTACCAGGAGAAACGGGGTTGGAAATAGGTCGACAAAAGGAATAGTCACTGCAGCTCCTTACTAAATGGGTTTCCTTGGCTAAGTCATTCACCCCCTCTAAACCTCATTATCCTCATCTGTAAAATGGGATAACAGCTCCTGCCTCCTGGTGTTGCCGTGAGGATTAGATGAGATGGTGAAGTACGCTCCTAGCGTACCACACAGGTGGCATTCAGGACATGTGGGGGCACTGAGCAGAGATGACAGTAAGGCTTCGTTGACCTCGGGCAGGCCCACTCCATTGTCTTACCTGCTACCACAGCATGATAAAATCCCCCGAGAGCTTGTCTCCCTGTTGTTTGAGCTCTGCTGCCAGTCCAGTATGGACCATTCTTGGGATTGGCTCAAAAGGGTGCTGGAATGTTACAGAAGGAAAGCCAACAGCTGCATTGACAGAGGAAAGCCTCTAAATCAGCCAGTAATGACTGAGCTTAAGCCAGGTGCTGGCTGAGAACTCTGGGGAATATGGGGACATGTCACACCACTCCTGTTCTTGGCACATGGTTTCACCACATCCTTCATGTGAAAAATGAGAGCTAACAATAGTGCCAGGAACATAGTAAGTGTCCATAAAGGTTAGCAACTGTCATCATCATGGTCATGTTTTACATTTTTTAGCTACATTTGTATCCTTTGTTTATTTTTATTTTCCCATCATTCCATGGGGGAGAGAGTCCAACAGTTATTATCCCTGTTGGGCAGTTTTTTCTTGAAGCACAGAGAGGCTAAGGCCAGGGCAGCTGGTATCTACTCCCTTGACCTCAGGGCCAGACCCTAGTGTTTCCAGCAATAATCCTTTCCCTAGAACTTAATCTTGTGTCTCCCCCAGCCCTCTCTGTGGCACATCTCAGGGGCAGAGTCCCATGGAAGGAGGAGAGAAGAATTGAACTTCTAGTCTGGTTCCTTCCCAGGCACGGCTCTGTGAAGGCTGATGAGGCTGCCCGCACGGCTCCCTTCCACCTTGACCTCTGGTTCTACTTCACCCTGCAGAACTGGGTTCTGGACTTTGGCCGCCCCATTGCCATGGTGAGTGTGAAGCTGTGGACGGAGCCCTAATCAGGAGTGAGGAAACTTAGTGTAACTTATATTATCTAAGTGGACTTAGGCAAATCATTCCCCTACCAGCAAATTGAGAGACTAGGACTGGATGTCTTCAGATCCTTTAGCTCTGTGACTTTGGCCTTTGAGGCAGCTGCCAGCATGCCAAGGAACTGGGGGACCTGAACAGTCCTACTAAGCCGCAACCCGCATGGGAGACCTATGTGCCATGACCATGATAAGCCCACATATTAAGCTGGTGAACCAGGTTTAACCAAATCACTGAAACAGGAGTATGGGAAAGGAAGCAGAGTTTTCCCACAGTCCTTCCCCACGGTCTAGAGATATTATCTTCCAAAGATGAAGGGTAGAGGCTGGTTCTGCATATTATATATGACTCTGAGACTCAGATAATTTGTAGTGCCATTTGGTGAAACCATCTCCTTGCCTCCACAGCTGCTTCATGCATTGATATACAGTAATGGTCTCCACGGGTGAGGTTAATACTGGAAGGATACCAAAGCCCCTCACTTGTCATAGGTGGATGGATAGATGGATGGAAGGATAGATAACAGGATGTGAAAAAAATTCCATGAGGTATCACCATGTACAAAATTGCTAATTTGTGTGTGTGTGTGTGTGTGTGTGTGTGACAAAAATAACAATATCCAGTGTTGAAGTTGACACCTCGTCCATGCTAGTGATACTGCAAATTAGCAAAGGCCTTTCAGAAAGCAGCTTTGCAAGATAATAATTAGTGCCTAACATGGTAAGTGCTAGATACATTTTTACTGAATGACTAACAGGAGGTAAAAATGGCAGCTAATACATATTGAGTGCCTGCTCTATTCTGAACTCTTATTCCAATTTATTCAATTCTCACATTGATCCTATCATAGTCCGCATTGTAGAGATGAGAAAACTTGAGGATAAAGAGGGTAGGTAACTGTCCCAAGGTCTCACAGGTAGCAAGTGGAGGAGCCAGGATCTGAATCCAGGTACTCTGGTTCCAGAACCCACCCCCTTCCCAACAAGGTTAAACTGCTGTGTGTGTTTCAAGAACCCTAATATGTTCATCCTTCCTGAGCCAGCAAGACTGATTCAGAGAATCTGCCCTGAGGAGGTAATGAGCTAGAAGAGGATAGCCTCTGCACCCAGAGATGTTCATTGTAGTGTTGATTATAATAGCCAAAACTTGAAAGAGACTTCAGTGTCCAGCAGTAGGGACGAGGGAAATCAATACTGCTGTTTCCAGTATAACCAAAAAAAAAAAAAAAACCCAAACCCATTGCCATTGAATTGGTTCTGACTCATAGCGATCTTGTAGGACAGAGTAGAACTGCTCCCATAGACTTTCCAAGGAGTGCCTGGTGAATTCAAACTGCTGACTTTTTGGTTAGCAGCCGTAGCTTTTAACCACTACACCACCAGGGTTTCTGTTTCCAATATAGGGAGTGTTATTTGGCCATTAAGCAGGAATTATGGAGATATAGAGCAGCCTAGAAAATGTCTACAACTTAATGTTTAAGGAGGAAAACGGTTCCTAAGTGGCAAGTAAACTGACTGATGGCGAACTGGTAACGGTTTTGTATCCCTGGGACCGAAGACCTGAAGGGATAAAGAAAGGCTGCCTGGCAGTGGTATCAGGAGGAGGAGCGATGGTAGATACGGGCTCTCTTTGTTGCAGACTTTGTGTGATGTTGTCATATTGTTTTTTAAGTGTAGGAAAAAAGAAAAGGCACTGAGCCAGGAGTCAGGTGTATGGGTGACCTTGGACAAGTCACTGTCCTCTGGGCTTCAGTTCTCTCATCTGTAAAAAGATTGCTCTGAGCCCCCTTCCAGCTTGAATGATAATAATAATATAACCTATTGCCGTTGAGTTGATTCCAACTCATAGTGACCCTATAGGACAGAGTACAACTCCATGGGGTTTCCAAGGAACAGCTGGTGGATTTGAACTGTTGACCTTTTGGTTAGCAGCCGAACTCTTAACCACTGTGCCACCAGGGCTTATGTATTTGCGGCTAAAGGAGCTGCCCACCAAACTATGGTGTCTGGGGAATGAAAAGATGGAGTCAGGAGCAGGCTCATAGGACTCGGTCTCAGCTGCCCTAATGGGGGTCTTCTGCTGGAAAAATCACTTTCCCCCTCCTGCCCGGAGTTGCTGTGGCTATGTAAACCCAAGTGGGGCTCCTTGGAGGATCCTCCCAGCCTTGCCCAACCAGGAGAGGCTTCTGAGAAGCAGAGTAAATCAACACCTGGCTCATGTGGACACTGGAGCTTTTCAGATGTATACATGATATCCCCAAAAGTAATAACTTTAAAAAAAAAAAAAAAACCTTTAGAAATTATGAAAGTAATATCATTGTAACAAGCCAATTCATACCCAAGTATACAAAAAAGAGATGGGTTAGACCCTCCCTACCCCCTTTCCAGTTCCACCCCTGACAGTTTGGGAAACATCCTTCCACTCCTTTCTCTGCTCATACCAACACACACATACAGAGGGGTTTTCTTCCCTTGTCTTTTTTTTTTCCCTAACCAAATGAGATTTTACTTCACACCTTATTCTGCAACTTGCTTGCCTTAGGAGATATCATGCATCTCTCTCCACGTCGGTACACGTAAGGAATCGTTTCTCAGAATGGCTGCTTAACCTTCTGTAGTCAAGATGTGGGAAAGCCTGGTGGCATAGTGGTTAAGTGCTACGGCTGCTAACTAAAAGGTCTGCAGTTCAAGTCCACCAGGTGCTCCTTGGAAACTCTATAGGGCAGTTCTGCTCTGTCCTATAGGGTCACTATGAGTCGGAATCGACTCGATGGCAACAGGTTTGGGTTTTTTGGTTTTTAGTCAAGATGTACCATAATTTATTCTACTAGTCCTGTTGGGTTGAAGAATCAGCCTATTTCTTTTATTTTACTGTCATAAAATATTTCATTGATAAAGATATAAAGATACACACATAGAGTGAGAGAAAAAAAAAAGAGATTGAGACTCCTGTATCCTGGAGGTCTTATTTCTGCGGGTTAGCTTTGTCCAATGTGGCATTTCTAAGTTAAAAGAGATGCCTGTTAAATTTCTGATGGACACTCTTAGTCATTACACACATTCTCAGCCAACGCATCCTGGAAGCACAGTTTGGGGTGTTTGTGATGTAGTCTTCACACTGACCCTACAAGGCCAGGGCTTGATAGATGGAACAGGGGAGAGAGGGCATTCCAGACGGGCGGAGCTGCCCCTGGCCTGCCTTCCTCCCTCAGGCAGGGTAGAGGTGGACAAATTGAAGCTGCTTTGTAGAAGGTGCTTGTTTCTACTTTGTTATACTTTCACCTGATCTGGAAGGGTCCATCAGCAGATAAAGGATCTTTCCAAACCTGGGGTGGGGCTTCTGGCCTGGGAGGCAGGCCGCTGACCCAGTGGTCAGGAGAGCTTGTCATCACCATAAGACCTGGAGTGCCAGAGCCCTAAGGGTCCAAGCGAATGACATGGGGCACCCCAGTTGTGTTACGTATGGGAAAGGCTCAGAGAGGGGAAGGACCTGCCCAGGGTTACCCAGCAAGTTGGTGGCATAGCTGAGCCCCAGAGGCACCTCCTGACTCCCAGGCTGGTGTCCTGGGACATCTATTTAGGGCCCACTAGGAGAGGGCATGGGGTCAGGCACCAGATTTGCATCAACTGTGTGACTGGGGACAAGTTGATTTACCTTCTCTGGGACTCAGTTTCCCTGTCTGGTAATACCTTCTGTCTGGAGTTGCCAAGAGGAGCCCCAGGGATCACAAAAAGATGTGTGTGTGTGATGGGGTGGGGTGGGGGGAGACAGTGGGGTCTCGTGGGCTGTGCCTGGGTGAACACCATTCCCTCCCATCCTCTCCAGCTGGTGTTCCCTCTGGAATGGTTTCCGCTCAACAAGCCCAGCGTGGGGGACTACTTCCACATGGCCTACAACATCATCACACCTTTTCTTCTTCTCAAGGTACAGTCCCAGGCCCCACCTCCTCAGGAAGCCCCTCCCCTCCTATCTCCTATCCCCCTTCCTTCTTACATCTGGCTGGGAGCTGGGCGGAGCCCTGGGTCCAGCAGAATCAGGCTCTTCCCCTGCCTGACAGCGGGGTGGGGGGGGGTTGGGGGGGGATGAAGGCTGTGATCATGGAAGGTGTCAGGTGCCTGTGGGTCCCAGGGGAGGCAGGTACTGCCTCTGGCCAGGAGGAACGGAGGAGGCCTCCCCAGAAGGGAGGTTTGATGTGGCCCTCAGCCCCATGTGCTGAGACGTGAATGGAAGAGGCTCAGGGCAGAAGGATCTGAAGATGAGGCTGTGTTTGGGAAACCATAAGGCATTTGGGGAAGCTGGGGTGGAAGGAGTGATTGGGTGCCCAGGGAGAGGTCAGGGATGGTTGGGAAGGCAGGTTGGGACCAGATGGCAGCGGGCCCTTTGGCCTGGGATCCCTGATGTGACTGCGACGAGGACTGCCAGCTTTTCCCTTTTCCAACTAAGAGCTCTTAAGACAACTGCCACTGTCGACTATCCCCATCAGTTAGTGTTTAAGAGAGATCCCTCAAATCGCCAGAAGCAGGAAGGTTATAATCTCAGAATTCCAAGGAGCCTTTTCAGTTAAATGATTTAGTTGGAGAAGCACCCCCATCCCCATGTTTGCTGTGGGCCAATCACTCAGAAATCGAAGGGTCCTTTCAGTGCCTCATGCAGCCACCCAGGGGCGCTGTGGCTGTAGGTGCAGCTGGAGCAGTGGGAGGATGGGCCTGGGGCCTGGGAGCCTGTCACCTCCAGCTCCTGTGTGACCTTAGACAAGGAGCTGGCCCCTCTGTGTCTGTTTCTGTCCTGGGAAAAAGGGATGCTGGTCCCCCTGGTCCCTACCTAGTTCACAGGGATCATGTGAGAATCTAAAGGTTGGCATGGGGCTCACCAAAGGGACCCACCAGCTTCCAAGTGACTTTTCAGCCAGTGGCATCCATCCCCATCCCACCCCAGGTGTTGGGAGGGAAGCAGAGGGTGTCACATACCGTGATGGAGGAAGGGTTCGGGCTGTTGGGACACACCTTACTCTGCACCCCAGCTCATCGAGCGGTCCCCCCGGACCCTGCCCCGCTCCATGATCTACATCAGCATCATCACCTTCATCATGGGCGCCAGCATCCACCTGGTGGGTGACTCCGTGAACCACCGCCTGCTCTTCAGTGGTTACCAGCACCACCTGTCTGTACGCGAGAACCCCATCATCAAGAATCTCAAACCAGAGACGCTGGTGAGGCCACCTCCCCCTCCCTGCAACTGGCCAGGCTAGGGTGCTCAGGTCCTATCAGAAATAACACGTTAGCTGGCCAGGCCTTAGGGAATGACAGCAGGTAGGGGAGGCTAGGGAGTCGGGGAGGGTGGCCAGAGGGGCTGCTTGGGGCCAGGCACCTTCCCTGAAGGGCATCCCGTCCTAACTGCTGTGCCCCCGCTTCCTGCAGATTGACTCCTTTGAGCTGCTCTACTATTATGACGAGTACCTGGGCCACTCCATGTGGTGAGTGATGGCTCTCGTCTGGGCTTGGAGAGTGCATGCAGTCAGCCTGTCTATTCCCAGGGCTCTGGACCCTCTCTTCCTCTATCAAGCAGAGCGGCTGCAATGGCGTTCTCTTCCCCTGGGAGGGCGCTGTGGGCACGGCCACAGCCTGGCCGGGGCACTGGCACCCCGCCCGCCTCCTCCTAGCCCGCAGTGCCGGTGGCGGCCATAAGAGGGCAGTGAGCGGCTGTCGTCCCTGCCTTGCCGAGCCTGGAGCCTGAGGAGGCTGGGGGACGATGGGGATACAGCCCTGAAAAACAACCCCCCAGATGGTTGAAGTGCAGGTGTGGATGAAGTAGGGGACCCCTCACCCAAATCGGGCTTGTGGTCTGTGACATGGAGGCAAGGAGGAAACAGAAGCCATGTGGGGGTACAGGGTGCTGTTTGTGCTCTCCCCCACCCCAGGGGGGAAACTCCTCCACCCCACCTTATCCCGCGGTATGGAGGATAACCCCAGAAATGTGGGCTCAGCCATGGGAGATCCAGGGCCCAAGCTGGGAGCGGTCATCTGTTCCAAGCCTCCACTTCACACAGGATAAACTGAGGCCAGAGGAGGGCTGGGAAGGGTTGTCAGTGAGTGACAGGACTACCCTGGGACCTGGGTAGCTTTACTCCTTAGTGAGAGGGTTTTGTCACTCCACACACACTCTACCTTTGTGTTTCCAGGCCCTGCTTCAGACATGGAAAGTGAGGACTCCTCCTGGCTCAGTGGGTTCAGGGTCTCTGGGCAGGTGTTTGTCAGCTCTTCCCCGGCCTTTGCCAGAAGACCCTTCCCTTGGAAGGTTGGGGAGGGAGGAGCAGAGACCTGGAGAAATAGCTGAGAGAGCACGGCAGCGTGGGGAGTGGCTGAGGGGGAGGCAGGAGGATGGGTAAACATGGTTAAGAGACGGGTGTGTGAGAGTCAGGACAGGTGTGCGGGAAGAGGGGCCTGTGTATGGGTAGAGAAGCAAGTGCCTTTAGGGTGAGATGTATGTGCGTGGGAGGGATGAGGCTGTGGGCTGAGTGCACGCGGGCTTCTCAGCCCTCAGAGGGTGCCAGCAGGTGCTGGTTTCTTTTTTTTAACCTAGCCCTGGGCCTCTGTCTCCTCAGCCCTGCAGGGCGCACCTGTTTCAGCCAGTGTGGGGCTGGGGCTGCTTGTGTTTAGGGTGTGTGTGCGAGACAAAGGCACCCCACACACTTGCCCCTACATGGACTGAGTGAGGCGCAGCATCCCAGGGCCCCTGCCTCATAGCCTCAGCCTCTGATTTGCATGTGCTCAGGTAGCAGGCCTCGTCTTCCTGGTTCCATTTGTGTCCCACCCTGGGTCTCCAGAGCAGGAAAGGCTGAGCAGGGGTGAGCACCCTCATCCAAGTCAGGCATTTTGTACACCATGAAGTGACACCCACGGGATGGTGCAGGGCATGGGCCGTGGGGACGGAGAGGACCAGGCGGAGGTGGCAGCTGGGGTGGCCGGCCGGCCCTAAGGCTCTGACGTCCCTGTTGCAGGTACGTCCCCTTCTTCCTCATCCTCTTCATGTACTTCAGTGGCTGCTTCACGCCCACCAAAGCCGAGAGCTCCGTGCCGGGGACAGCCCTGCTCCTGGTGGTGCCCAGTGGCCTGTACTACTGGTGAGAGGACGTTGCCCCTGTGGCAGGCGTGGGGGTGGGTGCTCAGTGAGCCACGGCAGTGAAACGCTGACTCACCACAGACTTGGCCGAGTGATTCCGGGCAAGGGTCTCCCTCTCCGGGGCCCTGTCTCCTTTTCTGTCTAGTGGGGAATGTGACAGTGTCTTGTGGCACCTCTGTGCTACCAGGAAGCCAGACCTGAGTGTGGCAGGGAGGTGGGAAGAAGCAGCGAGGTTGCACAACCTCTCTGTCCTCGTGCCCCTCCCGCCTCTTTGCCCCTCCTTCCAGCATCCCAGTGCTCCCTGGGGCCAGTAGAATCCGCCTCTGACACCAAGCTCTGTAGAACCCTGTGGGCCTCAGTTTCCTCTTCTGTGAAATGGTGATGATGATACCTGCCTGTCTCCCTCTCAGGAGTTGGAAGGATCCGGGGGAAGAGAAAGGGGCTCTGTAAGCCGTAAAGCACCAGGGAGATGTAGGGAGCAGACATGGGGGGATTCCAAGGCCTCAGGAGCCCTCGCCTGGTTCCCCTCCAGCTCTCCGTTCCCTTTATGGATGTCCCAGGCCTCAGCCAGGCTCTTACCCTTCCTGTCACTTCTACACTGGGGACAGATTCCCTGGGACTGTGGGTGTCACAGGAAGGACCTGGGTCAGTATTGGGCCTTCCCTGAGAGGAGGTCTCCTGGAAAATGAAAAGTTTCCTCGAGGGCTTGCCCCTTCCTGGCTGAGAGGGTCAGCTGAGACAGGATTCAAAGAAATGGATACAAACCACAGCGAGAGGAAAGGAGGTCAGACACGGGGAAGAGCCTCCCGCCCGGTTCTTCCCCACAGCATGTTGATGCAGTGGTAGCTACAGTCGTAGCAGCAGCCCTCTGCTGAGCGACACGCTTGTCCAAGTGAGAGATGTGCACAGCTCATCGCAGTAACCTGGGGAGGTAGGACCAGTTATGGCACAGTGGTTAAGAGCTCAGCTGCTAACCAAAAGGTAGGAGTTCAAGTCCACCATCCGCTCCTTGCAAACCCCGTGGGGCAGTTCTACTCTGTCCTATAGGGTCGCTATGAGTTGGAACCGATTTGACAGCACCGGGTTCGGTTTTGGGATTTTTTTTTTTATATATAGGTTATAAAACAAGGGCTCCAAGATGTCATGTAACTTCCCCAAGGTTATACAGCCATTAAGTTGCAGTGCTGGCGTTTCCTGAATAGGATGGGTCAACACTGCGGTTCTCCCGAGAGGCTGGAGAGTGGACCGAGGGACCCCTCAGTATCCCTCCGAGTGTTACTGAGCTCCTGGCTGTGTGCTGGGGGCAGTGTTGGGAGCTGCAGTGAACTCTGGGAGATCTGAGACTGTCCCAGCCTTTGTGGAGATAGCTAAGAACAACTCTGTGAATTGGAACAGCATTCCCAAACTCAAATGCCAGCAAAACAAGCTGGTAACAAATGAATCAAGGAGGCAGCACATGAGGCAACAGGGAGTGGTGGGGACTGTGGCAAACTGCAGATTAATCCTCTCCCTAAAAGGAGTAGCTGCTTCCTCTAGTCAGCTGTTGTCACGTGGGAGTATGGACCTAGTGTGACCAGAGAAGCCAGACATCCACATTTTTGGGTAATCTCCCGATGTTTAAATTGTGGCAACTCTTTAAGCAAACCAATATGCTGCATATGGGGTGCGGTTAGAGCAGCATGGCTCCCTGAGCCTGGGCGGATAGCGTGGCTCTCAGGCACAGGGAGGGGTGCCGGGCAGGACGGGGTTGTCACGGCCCCTGCCTCACCCCACCCTCTGGCCTCTTCAGGTACCTGGTCACCGAGGGCCAGATCTTTATCCTCTTCATCTTCACCTTCTTCGCCATGCTGGCCCTCGTCCTGCATCAGAAGCGCAAGCGGCTCTTCCTGGACAGCAACGGCCTCTTCCTCTTCTACTCCTTTGCCCTCACCCTCCTGCTTGTGGCGCTCTGGGTCGCCTGGCTGTGGAACGACCCCGTGCTCAGGAAGAAGTATCCGGGCGTCATCTACGTCCCTGAGCCCTGGGCCTTCTACACCCTCCATGTCAGCAACCAGCACTGAGTCCCTGGCACCAGCTGCTGGTGCTCTGCTGGGCCGACGATGGGCCGGGGAGGGCATCTGAGCATGCTGTGTGTGTACCTGTGTGTGCATGAGTGTGTGTGCAACAGTGACTGAGAACGTGGGCAGGAGAGCATTGCGCACACAGGTAGGCGTGTGTGTGTGCGCACGCATGCGTGCCACAGTATGTGTGGACTGAGTGCATCGTAAGACTCCACTGTTTTGGTCATGTCTCTGTAGGGTTTGGGTCTTTCAAGTTTAGTTTTCGGAAGAGTGTCTAGGCCAAGACCTGGTCCCCTGTCCTCCTGTGTGCCTGACTGGAGTTGGGGCCACAGACCTGACTCCTCAGGGTCATGTACTGGTGGCCACACAGGAGAGGCCTGGGTGGGGTGGAGGCAGGGAGGGGAGTCAGCCTGTTCCCTCACCACCTGTTCATCCCTCAGGCCTACCCCGGACGTGGAGGCTAGGTTCATAGGCTCCATGAACTTCCTGTGTATTGCTGAGCAGATCATTCCCTTCTCTGGGCCTCATTTGCATCAAATGGTCCCAGGGTCCCAAGGTGGGCACGGGGCTGGGGTTGCGGAGTCCTCTTGGGCAGCCTTGGGACAAGTGGTTATGTCCTTGAGGCCCAGCTACCTGTCACTGCCCTCCCACCTGGCAGGTGTGTATGCCCCAAACCCTCACCCAATCTTAGTCCCCCCAGGCTGTTGAGCCACCCCCACCCCTACCCTGCCCCCCAGAAGCCAGAGGCCCAGCTCACTCCTTGACTACACAAACCTGACTTTGGGCCTGGGGGCACTAGTTCTCCCACCATCTCTCCCTCCCCCTGCCAGAAGCTCCTGTCGCCCTACTCCTGTTCCAGAGAATTGGGGCACCCCCTTCATGTCAGCCGGCCACAGGTGTTTGAGCTGCACTGAAGGCCAGGTTCGCAAACACTGCACTAGGTTCTCTGACGCATTAAAGGGTGGGATGGGCACCTTGAGGCTCTCCAGTCAGCCTGCCTCAGCCTGAACTACATGCCTGGCCCTGCTCCCAGAAAACGGAGTCCTCATTCCCAGCAGACGGGCTGGGTGAACCCCCAGGCCCTTCTCCCAGGCAGTGAGTCCTGGGCCGGGCTGCACTCAGCTGAAGGCAGCACAGCCTTGTTTCCTGGCCAGCACTGACCCACGTGCTTGTAGGCCTCAGGGCCTGCCTTGCCTTACCAGGACCCAGCCTTCTCTCCTCAAATTCTCAGGTAGCCCCGCACCTCAGCCCCTCCTTTCAGGGCTCAGGCCTCTGCAGCCTCCTTTGGGCTCCCTCTGGACCATCCTCCCCAGTGTTTGCATCATCATCGGAGGGTGAGAGGTGCAAATAAAGGCCATGCGGAGCCTGGCTGGCAGCTGCTGCTTGCTTTGGGTGTGACTTGGGAGGCAGGAGGGTGTTCCCTGAAGTGGGGGTAGGGGGACTGGGTAGCTTGGGGTTTGGCCTGGGCAGACTCCCAAGGCTTACCCAGCCTCCTATCTGGCTGAGAACAGGCACTGCCACTGCCTGCTGGCCCTCCATACCACCTCATAGGCTTCTCGAGTGGGGGACAAGCCGGTGTCTTCCTTCTTTACACCTCTTCAGGGGAGTCTGGGGGCTGTGGGGGAAGGTGGGAGAGGCGTCTCCAGGTCTGCCTCGGGGTGTCCCCCTGAGCCTGCCAGCCCCATTTCAGAGGCTGAAGCCGAGAGGGTGCTCTTTGAGGGGGAAGGTAGGAG
Organism: Elephas maximus indicus; assembly: GCF_024166365.1. Lineage (NCBI taxonomy): Eukaryota > Metazoa > Chordata > Mammalia > Proboscidea > Elephantidae > Elephas > Elephas maximus. The sequence continues at coordinate 58,318,015 of NC_064831.1, read as the reverse complement.
GGCTGGTTTGTTGGAGGTTGGTGCTCGGCCTTGGGCAATTCCCTTGATCCCTTGGGGCCTTGGCTCTTAGTATTCAAGTGCTCAGCCTCACTGTGGTCACCAGGGAGTCTCTCACTGGTGCTGGTGTCGTCAGATGACACAGGGATGGCGACACTGGATGGGAGACGGCTGGGACCATCATATGCTGGGCCCAGGAAGAAGCCCCCCAAAACAGAAAACTCATTTGATTCCTTCGCTACACTGAGGGCCCATTCCTCCAAACCCTGCTCCAGGACACTTCTCCGTGGAAGGGCTCGGTGACTATCTTATGAGCAGGGGTGGGCTGGTTGTGTGGAGCCTGGAGCTTCTACAACTTGGGGGCCTTGATAAGCAATCAGTTAAAAAAAAGTAAGAAATTAGGCATGGAAGTGACTATTTAGAATGGAAAAGAAATCGCAGCAAGTTGTTGAGCCTTGGACATTCCTGTCCCTCTTAACCCCCCTAGCTCTCTGGGGAGTTTACTGAGAACACTTCCCTACAAGTACTTCTTGATGGCAGCCTGGCTCCACTCCACCTAGAAGCTTGTAGGCTGATGATTCTCGGAGTGTGGTCCCTGACGAGCTGCATGGGGTGGCCGGAGAACTAGTTAGAAATGCTCTGCCCCAGACCTGCTGAGTCAGAAGCTCTAGGAGTGGGGCTTCCTGGTGATTCTGACACCTGCTCAAGTCAGAGCCACCACAGTAGGCCCTGGCTACTCAAAGTGCGCCCTGGATCAGCAGCATTGGGTCCACCCAGGAGCTTGTGAGAAGTGCAGGATCTTGGCCCCACCCGGGACCTCCTGAGTCAGCGTTTTAACCTGATCTCTGATTGATTCCCACACAGCACCACTCCACGACTCCCCTGAGCTCCCAGCCTTCCTGGGGCCCAGAGCAGGGTGGTGTGGGTCCTTGTAGCAGTTTCCTGGGGCTGTTGTAACAAAGAACCACACACGCGGGGGGTTGAAACTACAGATTTACTCTCTTGTAGTTCTGGAGGCTGGAAGGCCAACATGAAGGCCATGCCCCCTCTGAAGCCTCTAGGGAGATCCATCCCTGCCTCTTCCTAGCTTCCAGTGGTTGCTGGCAATCATTGGCTTGTAGACACATCCGTCTCTGCCTGTGTCACCATGAGCTTTCTCCCTTGTGTGCCCCTTATCTTGTAAGGACACCAGTCATTGGGTTTGGGGTTCACCCTAATCCAGTGCAACCTTCACGTGGTTACATCGGCAAAGACCCCGTTTCCAAATTAGGCCTGAAGCTCCATGAGCCTCTGCTCTGGGGCATGCAGGCCTGGGAGGAGCAAGGCTCAGCGGACCTCTGAGGGCCACATCTGTGCCCTTCACCCAGCAGGCACTCCCTGAACCTACCAAGAGCTCAGACTGGGGGCTGGAGGAGTGGAGAAGCCTCATGGGGAGAACTTGACCCCAGGGTGGAGACAAGCTCGGCCCAGAATGGAGTGCAGGGTGGTGGAGAGGAAGGAGGACTGGGTGTCAGAACACCTGCGTTCCTGGGGCTCCAGGAGTTGGGGAGAGGGGCAGAGAGGCTACCAGCAAACACCGAGAGCGCCTCAACCCCCTAGAAGATGATGGGGCCTGGTGGGGGAGGGCACGGGAGGGAGGAAGAGCTTCCTCCAGCCAGAGAGTGGGGGCAGGAGGGAAAGGACCCAGAGGAAGTGTCTACCCCAGCCAAGAGAGACCAGGGTTTGAGAACAAAGGAGACAAACTCATGGCTCCCAGTGGCATTGGAGGTGTCTTCCGTGTGTTGTTTTCCATTTGGTGTTGAGGTGCAGCGCGCACACTACCGTAGATCACACAGCTTTATATTTTGTAGTGTGCTCTCATGTAGTCCCACCCCAAGGCAGGCGTTTTTGACCATATGTGTGACATTCCTTGGAGACATGTAAAAATAAAAGGAGACAGTTGGTAAGGGTCTATCAGTTAGGATGCCTTTGGGGGCATGTAACCCCAAGCACAGAAGCCCTGGTGGTGCGATGGTTAAACGCTCAGGTGTTAGCTGGAAGGTTGGCAGTTTGAACCCATCAGCAGCTTCGTTGGAGAAAAGAACTGGTGATCTGCTCCCGTAAAGACTGCAGCTTGGGAAACCCTGTGGGCAGCTCTGTTTTATAGGCTCGGAATTGACTTGACGGCACACAAGAACCCCAGGCACAGCACTGACCTAAACCACTCAAGGAAATAAATGTCTTATTTCCCCCTAGGACCCTCCTTCCCAAACACAGGGAGACTGTGTGAGTGTAGCCAACAGAGCTGTAGTGTGCTCTCTTCAGGCTTCCCCAGAAGGCTTGGCTCTGCCCAGTGCCCTTCCAAGGCCCCATCTGGCTGCCATTTCCTTCTCCTGCCTTCTGTGCGGGGGGGCCAGCCTTTCCTCCTTCTCACACCCCATAGGGAGGAGTCAGAACTCTCAAACTGAAATTCCCAGGGTGGAGGAACAGAGGGGAAGAGGTAAATCAAGAGACACAATTTGTAGGAGGAGAACTTTCCTCATGGAGGTGGTCAGGGAAGGAGGGAGGGAGAGAAGACTGAAGGCAAGCCCCCCAGTCCACGCTCCTTTGTACAAATTAAAGAGCTATCGCTTCCTCTGGCCCAAGGCACCTCCTCGCCAGGACCCTCTTACCCCTGGTCCAGGAGCCCTTAGGCAGGGCACAACCTGTGCAGCCAGACCTGGTGGCCTGGCAGAACTCTGGCTTTAGAGCCCCACAGACAAACCAGACAGCTGCGGGCAAGGGCCTCCAGCCCCACAATGGGGATCTGTGACCTCAGAGATGGAGGGTTAGAGCCCACACAGGCCTGCCCAGCCCAGCCGCTCTGGGAAACACCCCTGCCCTGCCCTTGCTTCCTTTGTGAGGAAGGGGAGCAGCACAAACCACTGAGGAAATTAGGGGTGTCAGCAGCTTCTGCTGGAAGAGGTGGAGTTTCGGCAGTGAGAGAATGGGAAAGAAGAAAAAAGAAGTGAGAGAATGGGAAAGAAGAAAAGCCATCTAGGAGGCTTCCCTCCAAGCCCCCTGAGGGGCTGGAGGCCCCAGCCCAGGCACCCATCCCTGCCCCCAGGGAACTGACGCAGGTGTGTGCTGGCCGTTTGATTCTCTCAGCAGCCCTGTAATGTGGCACAAAGAGGAAACTGAGGCACAGACAGGAGAAATGACTCAACCAAGGTTACTCAGCAAGTCAGGTCAGAGGAAGGATTTGAACCCTAATCTGGGAGCCCCAAAGTCTGTGACCTTTCTACAGTACCGCATTCCGCGGCTTCGGAATCAGAGACATGTAGTTCTGAGATGTGCTGTCTTGAACAGATTTCACTCTTGCGTACAAAATATGTCTCCTGAGCCTTAAATATACTGCTCATCCCGCACCAGGCACAGGAGGAGCGTACCCTCTCCCCACCCAGTCTGGTCCCAGGAGAGAGAGAAGGTCCCCTGGAGGCAGGTGCAGGGTAGGGCAGGACCAGCTCCACCCCAGCACCCCCTTTCTGTGTTTCACCGACCTCTTTGGGGTGCAGGGTGCCCAGGGCACTCTGTCCTCGAGGGTTGCCATAATACCACAAAGTAGGTGGCTTTAAAGAACACAAATTCAATTTCTCACAGTTCTGGAGGCTAGAAGTCCAAACCAGCTGGTGCGGAGGGTTCCTTCTAGGGGCTCCCAGAGAGGAACCTTCCCACGCCTCTCTCCTCGAGTCTGCTGAGTGGGCGACCCTTGGCGTTCCTTGGCTGCCTGTGGATGCATGGCCCCCGTCGTCACAGGGCTGCCCTCTGGGTGTGACTCTTCCCATGTCTGTCCTGTTCTTTATAAAATACCGCTCAGAAAGGACTAGGATTAGGACCCGCCCTGCTTCAAGGAGCCCTGGTGGTGCAGTGGTTAAGCTCTTGGCTACTAACTGAAAGGTCAGTGGTTTGAACCCACCAGCTGCTCCTTGGGAGAAAGTAGTGGCAGTCTGCTCCCATAAAGATTTACTCTGCGTTGGAATCCTCTGCTCCCATAAAGATTTACGGCCTTGGAAACCCTGCGGGGCGGTTCTACTGTGAGTCAGAATCGACTGGACAGCGGCGGGTTTGGTTTTGGTTTTCTGCTCTAGTATGACTTCCTTAACTGATAACATCTGCAAAGAAAAGCCCTTTTCCCCAATAAGGGCACATCCACCAGTGCAAGGGTTAGGACTTCGGCGCGCCTTTTGTGGGGACACACATCATTCATAACACCCAGGAAGGAACAACACTGTTTGTCATTTTAGCTACAAAGTGTCAGCTTCCCAGGGCAGGGGCGCCCCAGTCTGGGGAGGGCCCCCTGTGGTCCTGCTTCCTTCAAAACAAGCCTGCCTCCTTGCCTTCCCAGGCCCTGACTGGGGCACCAGCTGTGCACCGGAAAGTGGAATCTGACCCCCGGTGGCGTTGGGCCCTGTCTCCATGGCAACGAGGATTTATTACTGAGGCCTCCACCTGACTTGGTGGACTTTCAACTTGAAGCTGGGAGGAAAGGGAACGGAGATCACCGGTCTGAGAGCAGGAGCCCAGGGTGGCACCCAGAGCCCAGGACCGATGGTGAGTGAGGGTCCATGTGCCCCTGGCTGGCTGATGGGGCTGGAGTAGGGGGAGCGATTTAATGGGGGCCTGCCCTGACTGTTGCCTTCTCTGCCGCAGGCCAAGTTTCTTTCCCAGGACCAGATTAATGGTAGGTTGTGTTTGCTCTTTAATTAGCAACTCACAGCGAAATATGGGTCTCATTAAGCAATTGGCTCTGCTCATTTTTTATCGGTAGAAGGAAGGCAGCTGTTGGGCATACTGGGCCCACCCACAGGCAAGGGGTGGCTGCTGCAGGGGACTTGGGCTCAGTGGAGGTGGGGATAGGGCTCAAAGTTAGAACTGTGGTTTTTATATTTGTCAGTGTGGCTTACAAGCAGGGGTGATGGGAGAGAGAGCAAACTAGGTTTTCCTCCAGAAACTGATAGTATTTTTTTCTTTGGAAGGAGGGAGTAAAGGGATGGAAAGACTGTTAAGCAGCTGAGGATGAGGCCTGAAAAAGAGGAGAGAGCCCAGGTCTTCCTCCTCAGGCAGGATACTTCCACTCTCTGGGCCTCCGTCTCCTCATCTGTAAAATGGGTGTAAGACTAGGTGATCTCTGAGGTCCCCTTTGCCCTGCTGTCAAGCCTAGCTCGGTGTGAGCACTTTATTCCCTGACCTGCCGGCCCCAGCCAGGCTTCAGTTGGCCTTGGTGTGTAGTTCCACCTCCACAAGGCCAACGGAAGAGTTGGGTTACACAGAACCTGACTGGGGCTGGGTCACACAGGACCCAGGGGCCCAGACCCCGGGGCATGGCTAAAGTACCGGAGCCCCTGGTGGGAGAGGCCCGTCCTGGAGCCTGAGGGAGGCATTGCCAGCTGCCCCTGCAGGCTGTGCCCCTGAAGCAATCCCAGCAGTGGGCAGCCATCCGGCCTGATAAAAAAGTCCGCCTTTATTAATCCCATCCCATTAGATCTCTGCTGAAACGTCGCCTTCTCACTGAGACCTTCCCCAACTGCTGGAAATAGGATCAAAGAGTCACCTCAGGCCTGTGGTGCCTCAGCCCCCCCCTCCCCGCCCCGGAAGTGGGTTAAGAGTTACCTGGGCAGGGATTCCACAGTCCCAGGTATCAGAGCTTGGTCTAGAAGGGCAGGGGGTGGAGGGGTGGGTTTCGAGGGACACCCTCCTTAGACTCCTTGGGCTCCTTGCTCCAAGAGGAGGGCCAAAGCCAGAGCGGGACCTTTTAAAGCACAGGGCCCAGACAGAGGGCCCTCTTCTGTGGGTCAGGGGTGGAGTCCAGCTGTCAGCCTCAGCATCCCCTCTTTTACCCGCTAGCCCCGTTCTGAGGCTCACTGGCCCGCTCCACAAATGTTTAATAAACAAATGAAAAACTGGACAGGGAAGCCTGCTGGAGAGGGAAGAACAGGGGCTTTGGAGGCAGTAGGACCTGGGGTCCAGTCACCCCTGAACCTCAGTTTTCTCATCTGTGAAATAGGGAGAGTAATACCACCCTACCAGGCTGCTGTGAGTGAGGGACAGAGGGCATGTGTCCCAGCCTGACCCTGGGCTGGTACAGGTACCACCAGGTATGTGCTGGAGCCGACTGGTCCATTTTCAGGAGCTTTGTGTGGAGCTAGCTGTTAAACCCAGCCATTATTAAATACGGGGGACTCAAACAATATCCCAATCCCTGCGTCTATTAAGAAGCTAAAAAGATAGCTCTATTGCAATCAGCAGTGCCGAAGCTTGTGAAAAAGGTTTCAGTTTAATGAATAATTTGTAAAGGGTGAAAAATAGTTTAACGGTAGCTCATATGCCAGATTTAATAACAGTATATTCACTGGGAGACTCCGTTGGCATCAACACCATCTGTCAAATTATGGTTGAATCACAACTATAAGTTGGCTACAGATACAAGAGGTCAGCAAAATTCAATTGTGATTATTGAGTTACTAGATGTAATTTATAAGAAAAAATACTATGCATTTTATTATTATTCATAAATTCTGTGCTCCATGTCCCTGGGGGAGAGTTGATTCTGACTCACGGCAAACGCACATGTGTCAGAGCAGAGCTGTGCTCCACAGGGTTTTCAAAGGCTGATTGTTCCAAAGGAGATCAGCAGGCCTTTCTTCCGAGGCACCTCTGAGTGGACCTGAACCTCCAACCTTTCGATTAACCATGTGTACCACCCAAGGACTTCATCCCTTATGTTGGTAAAATCCATAATAAACTTATGAACACATTTATATATACCCACTTCCCCATCAGTGGCATAGAGGCTGCTAACCAAAGGGTCGGCAGTTCAAATCCACCAGGCACTCCTTGGAAACTCTATGGAGCAGTTCTACTCTGTCCTAAGGGGTCCCTGTGAGTCGGAATCAACTCGACGGCACTGGGTTTGGTTTTTGGTTTGGTTTCCCATCAGAACTGTTCATTAAACATTCACCTGCACACAACTGGTGTTGTCCTAGGCCTTTGGGGACAGCTTTTCCTGCCCTGGCACATCTGCATTTTCAAAGAGAAGGCCTAAAGTTTTTTTTTTTTAATTCAGTTTTTTAACCCGATTCTTTCTTTCATCCGACAAGTATTTGAATCCTTTCTTTGTGCCAGCCTGTTGTAGGCACTAAAGAATCAGCAGTGAACAGGAAAGACAAAGTCCTTGCCCTCATGGGGTTCACATTTGACTGAACAACAAACAAAAATAAAAACAAACCAGTTGCCATCGAGTCCATTCTGACTCATGGCGACCCCATGTGTGTCAGAGTAGAACTGTCCTCGGTAAAGTGTTCATAGTTATGAACTTTCGGAAACAGATCACCAGGCCTTTCTTCCAAGGGGCCTCTGAGTTGGTCCACACCCCCAACCTTTTGGTTAGTAGCCCAAGGCTTAATCATTTGCACCATCCAGGTACTCTACAACAAACAAAAGTATTAAACCATCTAGTATGTTTGATGGCAGAGACGGGAGGCTGGGGCCAGTATTCAGGGGCCCCTTGGTTATTTCAGTGCAGATCTGGCCTTCCAGGCCTTTAAAAGGTCTCTTTCAAGGTAGAAAGATTAAAAAAAAAACAACAATAGACGGTATTTAATGTATCAGTTTGTTAGCCTGATTTTAGAACTTTGAACATTATAGACATATGAGAGGTGGCCTCCATTTGAGCTCCGGCCCTGCCAGTGTGAGGGGCAGTGGCCCCCAGTTGCTGATGCAGGGCTTGGGTGGGAGGGGGTGTGCCCACCTGTACAGTCAGATCTGATTCTGGCCAAGGGTGTGACCATGGCTTCCAGCACTGGTTAGTGGGGACGATAGTCATAGGATTGGGTTGAGCACAGAGAAGTGGGCCCATTCCTTGCCCTTGGGCAAATCCAGACAGAAGGACAAGGTGGGAGGCCACGAGAGTCCCAGGGTCCCTAGGAGCTGTAGCAGGAGGAGGGCTGAGTTTAAGCCCTATATGTGGGTGTCCTCTACCTGTCTCTTTGATGTGAGGTTACAAGGCCAATGCCTCTTGGAGGGAATTAGGTTTTGTAGGAACCAAAGGTGGGGTCTTAGGCTGGGCTCTGGTCCTGCTTCCCTGGGGCCGGTCCAGCCCCTGCCACCTGGTCCTGTCTTTGGTTTGCCCGTTCCAAAGCCCAGACCAAAAAACCCATTGCCATCAAGTCAATTCCAACTCATAGGGACCTTACAGGACAGAGTAGAACTGCCCTGCAGGGTTTCCAAGGAGCAGATGGTGGATTCAAACTACCAACCTTTTGGCTGGCAGCCGAGCTCTTAACCACTGCACCACGAGGGCTCCTTCCAAAGCCCAGGCTCTGGAAAGTTCTGAAAGAGCAGGTGGGGGCCCTCCCACCACAGCCTCTCTGCATGCACAAAGGCCAATAATTGTCTCTAAGCCCCACTGGGACTGCTGCTTTTTGCTGGTGGCCCTTCAGAAATCCTAGACTGGAAAGCCCGCCACCCAGGAGGAGGTGGGGAGGCCTGAGTGCTTTAATTAAGGAACATAAGGGCCCCAGCAGGGTGGGGGGATGGGGAGATTGGAGGCTTCCTTCAGTCTCTCCTCCCCACACTACTGTGCTCTGGTGACCCTCTGACCCAGAACAGAGGAGACAGTGGTGCCCAGTGGGCAGTGCTCCCCGAGTCAGGCTGCTGAGCTGCAGGTGGCTCTGCAGGCTTTCAGCGGCTCACGCCTCATTGTCCCATCTGCAAAATGGAGACAATAATAGTACCAGCCTCACAGGTTAGTTGTGAGGATCAAATGAGGGCCAGAGGGTAAAGTGCTCAGCAGGCATTGCTATTGTTGTTATTATCAGCTAAGGTCCAGGCCGCTGAGGAACCACGTTGGTGATGTAAGAAGCAGGAAGGAGAAGAGACATCACGAGGGGGCAGAGTCCAGGGCCTGGGCCAGCAGGATTCTCACCGTGAGGCTCCAGCAAGTGGCCTCACCCTGTGGGCCTCAGTTGCCTTTTTGGGAAAATAAATGGGATTGGATTAGAATCACCTGTTGTTAGGTGCTGCTGAGGACCCATAGTGACTCCTTTGACAGAGCAGAACTGTCCCATACGGTTTTTCAGGCTGTTATCTTTATAGGAGCAGCTAGGTTTGAACTGCCAACCTTTAGGTTAACAGTTAAGAGCTTAATGGTGTTCGCCACCAGGGCTCCTTCTGTCAATTCAATCACCTGAGGAGCTTTTAACCAATTCTGATGGCAAGCCGTACCCCATTTCCTGAATCAGAATCTCTGCCCATGGGGCTATGGGGTCTTTCCTGTTTCCCAGGCTGGATTTACTCTGCCCCCAGCGTGGGGAGCCAGAGGCTCAAGATGTAGATTCCAGAGTGCCAGCACTGCTGGGCTGTGAGTCTGTGGCTCTAGAGAGGCCTTAGCTCTGGCAGCCGCTTCCACTTCATCTCCACCCAATACTAGGAAAAAAGCAGTTCAGCGGAAAAGCAGCAAGCCAGATTGCAGTCAGACCCTGGGAGGACTTTCTGACAGTGCACCCTGAAGTCTTTAAGAACAGGTCCAGCACCTGTGTCCGACACAGTTTAAGTGTTCAGCAGCCTGGAAGCAGGGGGCTGGAGCAATAGACTCCAGAAGTTTCGCAGTTGTGGTAATAATAATCATCATCTGTGGAGGGAGAGCAGTCCCTGGGTGGCACAAACAGTTCACGCTGGGCTACTAAAGGTTGGCAGTTCAAACCCATCTAGGGCACCACGGAAGAAAGCCCTGGCAATCTGCTTCGGTTAAGGTTGTTATTGTTGTCTAGTTGATTTTAACTCATAGCAACCCCATGTGACAGAGTAGAGCTGCCCCATAGGGGTTTTTAGGCTGTAGTCTTTACAGAAGCAGATCTTTCTCCCAAAGAACTGCTTGCCTGGGTTCAAACTGAGTGCTTGAGCACTTAACTGTGTGCCACCAGCACTCCTTTCCTTAAAGATGACAGTCAGGAAAACCCTATAGAACAGTTCTACTCTGTCACACATGGGGCCACCATGAGTCGGAGTCAGGTTTGATTCTTTTTTTTTTCTTCGGTTTATGGAGTGACAACCACTCTTTGCCAGGCCTTCCCAGAGGGAATTTCTGGTCCTCAAAGTAACTCAGAGGCACTGTTATCCAAGATAAACTGTGGTTTGCGAAGGTCCCCTGGGAGCCTGGGCGTCCTGCCTGGGCTCCTGGGCTCCCTGGACAGGCCCTGGAGGGCAGGGGAGCTTTGACTGTGGTTTCAGTCAGCTGTGGGAGGGGAGAGAGAGGAAGAAAGGCAGAGGGAGGGGGAAAGGGAAGGGAGTGGGCAGGGGAGGGAAGGCAAACTGGGAGAGGAGGGGGTAGAGGTCAGAGAAAATGCAGGATACCGAATTAAATCTGTCTGTCAGATAAACAACAAATACACGTCTGGTATGTTCCATATAATATTTGGGACACACTACAACGTTATTCATCATTTATCTGAAATTAAATTTGGCTTGACAGGCCTGTGTTTTACTTGCTAAATCTGGCAACCTTAGGAGGGGAGGAGGAGGGTGTGGGGAAAAGGAAGGGAAGGAGAGGAGAAAGGGGAGAGGAAGAAGGTGCTGGGAGAAGGGGGGAGGGGAGAGGAGGGGCAGGGACGGAGGGGTGAAGGAGCAGTGCTGATTTTCCCATGGGGCTGTGCGCAGAGTACAAGGAGTGCTTCTCCCTGTATGACAAGGAGCAGAGGGGGAAGATAAAAGCCACTGACCTGATGGTGGTGATGAGGTGCCTGGGGGCCAGCCCCACACCGGGGGAAGTGCAGCGGCACCTCCAGACTCACCAAATAGGTAAGTGACCTGGGCCAGTGCGGGCTGTGAGTGAGAGGCAGCCTGGGCTGGGAGGTGGGCCCTGAGCCCGGTAGCTGAGGGCCTGGTGAGGGGAGGACTGTGTGGAAGCTCAGAAGTGTGAGGGGCAGGTGGCAAGACTGAACCATGGAGGCACCTGGCCAGGTGGTCCAGCATGGTTCTGCTTGTTCAAATCCTCACAGCAACCACTGACACCCCCAATGCAGAGAGGACCTTGGGGTCTGCATTTCAACAAGTTTATCACAAACCTATAATAAAAACAGAGCCAACGGGGTGGTCCTAGTTTTGTTTTTAAAGGCAAGTTTCCCTTTATTGAATACTTGCCAGGTGCCAGGCTAGGCTCAGACACCCTATGAAGTAGGCGCTGTCCTGGTCCCCACTGTGTGGTGAAGGGCAAGGCGCACAGCCCTTAAGTAATTTGCTCAAATTCTCCAGCCAGTGGTGGAACCAGAACTGGAACGGGTTTTTCTGATTCCAAAGCCTGACCTGCTAAAAACTGTGCACTACTGCCAGAAAAAATCTGGAGGAAAACCCACCCCGAAAGTTACAAGTGGTTCCCTCTGGTGATGGAAGTGTGAAGGATTTTCACTCCCTTCACGGTGGTTTCCTGTATTTCCCACAATGGGAACGTACTGCACTTTTATCATCGGAAACAAACACTAAGTTTCAAAAAAGAAAAAAAAAAGGTCGGGGGGGTGGCAGTAAGCTGTTTGCTGTGGTCTTGGTACACTCAGGAAGGGGGGACTGGCCCAGGGGGAGGCAATGGCCTGGAAAGAGCACTTGACCCGGAGCCCGCGGCCACTTGTCAGTCTCTGGACCTCAGTTTTCCCGCCTATCGGACGGCTGATCACCATCTGCCAAGGTTACGGAGGCCCCGACAGAGCGGCTGCAGCAACGTTGCAGAGGCCCATCCGCAGGCGGGCCAGGCTGGGCCCTGGACAGCGCGCCTGATTATAGGATGCGCAGTGGTTTGGTACCTGGGAGCGCCCATTTCCAGCTCCCGGTGGTGGGGGTGGTTGCAAACAGGAAGTTGCAGTCAGGCGGAAGATCTGATTTCCGGCATGGCTTGGGCAGCAGCCTCTAGGCATTCCCGGGAGGGGCACCGCTGGGGAGGCTGCAGGGGCGGGCGGGAGGCAGGTGAGCCACCCAGGCTGGGACTGGGGCTTGAGGCCTCAGGTGGGGTCATCCGTCCATCCTCGTGGCTGTCTGCAAGGGCTGCCAAGGGAAGCATGGAGCTTGGCCTAGGCGGGGTGGACACGTGGGCGTCCTTCCTGCAGTTCAGGGCAGAAGGGGAGCAGCGGGAAAGGAGTGGGGGTGCCACCTCCTGATCCTGCCACAGCTTGGGAAGATACCACACACTCTGAGCTTCCGTCTCATTAGTAGGTGGATGGTAACCATAATCAGTGAGCACTGTTGGGAGGATTAAATAGGGAAGATCCAGTCCAGTGGATCCAGTGGTGCCGTCATGGCACCTCCTGAATTAGCTGGCACCTGAGCTGGCTGGGAAGACTTGGGCAGGAGGCCAGTTAGTTGGCCTTTTCAGGCTGCTCACTGTGCTGTGTTTGGGGGTTTCCTAGACAGAAATGGAGAGCTGGATTTCTCTACCTTCCTGACCATTATGCACGTGCAAATGAAACAAGAAGACCCAAAGAAAGAAATTCTCCTGGCCATGTTGATGGCAGACAAGGAGAAGAAAGGCTACATCATGGCATCTGAGCTGCGGTCAAAGCTCATGAAACTGGGGGAGAAGCTCACCCACAAGGAAGGTAACAGCCTGGGACCCTGTCACCCAACAGCTGGAGTAGGGAGTTGGGAGGGGACACTAGAGCCAAATCAGTGCTACCTGGGTGGTGTAGACCACCACAGTTGATGCATGTCACAGAAGACTGGGACCAAACATCAAACTGGGGGGCTCTGGACCGGAGCCCGGGGGGAAGAGCTGGGGCTCACCCGGGGCCCTGGAGGATCTGGAGGTGAGAGGGGAGGGGCAGGGTGAAGGAACCTGAGGAAACCCTGCCAGGAGGGTTCGACGCAGATAGCATGTGGTGGGAACATCTACTTGGGCCCTGCCCTGTGTTTAAGCTTTCAGCGCGGGCCTTCATATAATGCTTACAACACCCCTGTGAGCACTGTTACTCACCTTATAAAACCAGTTGCCATCGAGTCAACTCTGACTCCTGGTGACCCCCCCGTGTGTCAGAATAGAACTGTGCTCCATAGGGTTTTCAATGGCCGATTTTTCAGAAGAGTATCACCAGGCCATTCTTTTGAGGTACCTCTGGGTGGACTCAAACCTCCAGCCATTTGGTTATCAACTGACTGCATTGACCATTTGTACCACTCAGGGACTCCTACCCACCTTATACTGATAAAGACTGGATGTGAAGTGAAGCGAGTGCTTGTGAGTAGCAGAGCTGGGATTTAAATGCAGATCTCTTAGGCTCCCCCTAATCCCTCCTCCCATCTCAGGCCTTTTTCCCTCAGCACAGCAGAGCTTTGAAATGGTTCTGCTTGGTTCAGTCATGGCCGACAATGCATGAATGGACTCGAATTTTTAAAATGTAAGTGAATAATAACCAGAACAAGAAAAATTACTGGTTGAAGCTCTACTAGAAAATTAATCTCCTTCTTAGAAAACAAGGGCAGTATGCACGTTGCATAGCAACCAAATCTCTTGGCCAACAGAGATGGAAACAGCTGTGCCCCACTGAAAGATGGTGGCCGGCCATGGTGCCTTTGAATGTGTGTAGCGCTCCACAGTCCTGGCAATAATCCAGTCTTACAAATCAGGCTCCTGAAAGGGCTCACACACCTATTCTGAGTCTCCCCTTCCAGGGCTTTGACCCATAATTTTTCCTGTTTTGGTTCTCATTCTGCTTCACCCAAATTTTAAAAATTCAAGTCTGTTCCAATTTTGCTTCATCGTTCGTAACTGAACCGGTTTGAACCAGTTCGAAGCCCTGCAGCACAGCTGTCCTCTGAAGTTGCTGCCGATGCCAAGAGCTTCCGAATTTAGATGCTCCTTTGGTCCCTTTCCTCATGACTCAGCCGTACAAGCTCTTTCAGAAGGGGACTCTGCGGTAGCCTTTGCCGGGACAGTGGGACAAGTACTGCTGTCCTGGAGCCCCGCCAGGAGGCCTTTCCCTCACACCTTCCAGAAACCCAGCATGCCTTCTCCTGCTGTAGAGGGCCCTGGGTCCTCTGGGAAAGCCCTTTGTAAACTGAAAAGGTTGACCCCAAAGCTGAGCCATTTGTGGGTGTTCTTCCAGCCTGAGGGGACATTTCCTGGCTAGCCCCTGGGTCCTGCCATAGAAGCCATCCCTGGTCTGCTCCCAAAGCTCCACCGACTTCCAAAGGCTGAGATTTCTAGTTAGGTCACCTGGCTTGCCTGTGGTTGGTGTGGTAGGGCTGGGGCTAGGACACAGCTGGTAGAGGGAAAAGGATTCATTTTGAGTGAACTTGTGGCCTTTCATTAAAGCGGGGGTTTATGGAGGGGTTGCACAGGTGTGGAGTCAGGTTTGCATCTGCCCCGCCCCCCCACCCCCACTTTCTGGGGAACTGTAGATGAGTTTCTTAACCTCCTCAGTTTCCTAAGTGTGGAATGAGGCTACAGTACTCCCTCCAAGGCTTTCTATAAATCAGCCTGTTTAGATTTTATCTGCAGTCACAAAGACATGGTGCACAGCAATTAAAAATAGCCCCACAGAAGGCAACTTCATCTCCCTCCCCCCGCCTTTTCAGGCTGGCAGAGATCACAATCTCGACTTTCATTGTGGCTGTTTTCATGTGAACAGGGGAAAACATGGGTTCTCCTTCCCTCTTAGGTTCTGAAGACACCTTGGCCTTTTATGTACCAGGGGTTAGTGTTTGCATATAGGACCAGCCAGAGTCTTAATTCTTGTGGTTAATGAGCTCTGTCTAAAGCAAACACCATTTTCCTACAGCTGTCATTTGTTTAACTAGCAAAGAAACATTTCAAAGAAACTGGTAATATGTTCCAGACAAGCCAGGAGACAGGTTTCGCTTCCTCTTGCAGTGGGGGACAGAAAGATGATACCAGAAGTAGGAGTCCTCTACCCTGAGTGAGCAAAAGAAAATCTTCAATTTTATTAAGCATTCTTGGGGCAGCTGCGGAAGGCTACTACCAGGCAGGACTCCCTTCCAAGGCCTGGAAATAGGCTGATCTGAGCACCCTGGTTCTTCAAAAGGAGACAGTGCACTGCCATTTTACCCAGATGGCATTTGTAGGCTCCAGCACCTGGCTTTAAAGTGATGTGCCCTCTTCTGGACAGAAGGCGGCACTGACAGCCTGGACTGGCTGGAAGGGGTGCTGGGACCCCCCTGCCGAAGCTGGAGCTAGCCCCCGCCGAAGCTGGAGCTAGCGTTGGGCACATCCACTGGGGACAGTGTAACCAACAGACTGATGGGTAGAAGTTTCTCTGTGAAATAAGATAAATTACAGGCTCTTCAACTTTCTAAAAATACCCAGAACTACTATCTCTGGGTATCAGCTTAGGCACAGAACACAGTAATTACACTTTCAAGGATGGTTAAGCAGAGAAGCGCAGGATATTTTCTAACTGCCCAGAATTGTGTGTGTTGGGAGCGTCTAGGGCTGGGCAGGTTCCCATAGGATGGTGAGCGTTTTTGCAGGGGGGCGAGGATGCTCGGAAGAGCCAAAGGTGAGTCGGCCTGAAGAGGTTGCTGTGGAGATATACAGGCTGAAACAGGGCTTCGTGCCAAGGCCTGAGATAAGCTACTATTTGGTCCCAGAATCCAGAACCAGAAGAAACAAGCAAATGAAGTGATTTTTTTTTTTTTTTTTGAGCAACGCGTGAAAACAATGGCAGTTCTGTAGTCTTGGAGCTTTAGACAAAGTGGGATTTATTTTTCCCTTATATTGCCCACACCCCCAAAACACACTATTTTTTATGAGGTGATGGTAGCAGACACCACTTGTCACGAAGTCCCCCCTTGGTCTGGGGGCAGGGGCGGTGGGAAATGCTGACGTGTAAGAGAAGGCAGGATGGTCAAGGGTAGGCCAGAGCTGGGGCTGGACTGGCCCAGGGTGCAGCTGCGGAGGGTGTCCTTTCTTCTGAGGTTCTCAGAGGCTAGGCTGTGAGAGTTGAAAACCAGGCCAGAGATTCCCGGAAATAAAGATAAAGGGGTACGATATTTTCTTAAAAAAAAGCATAGAGTGGCTTCAGGGACTGAAACCTAACCACACTCCCCTACCCCACTTAGCTCAAAATTGCACTGGGTGGTCTCTAAGGGGATGGAGGTTGGTCGTCCCTTTCTGTTTGCTGGTTTACTTCTTGGTCTACAAGAAGAGTCAGTTGGGCATGCAGGGAAAACCTCTGGGGAGCCCCAGCCCCCAAAGAACTCCACGTCCTATAATATGACGCTAAAGCCAAACTGAAAACTTTGTGATTTATTGCAGTGGATGAACTTTTCAGGGAAGCAAACATTGAACCAAATGGCAAAGTGAAGTACGATGAGTTCATCCACAAGATTACCCTTCCCCCGAGGGACTACTGAGTGAGGACGGGCATGATGGAGCCTTCCCCGGGCCTGAAAACTCAGACTGATGAATTTTTAAAAAGTGTTCCTTTCACTCCAGGGAGACGGCAGACCAGCGGCAAGCTGACAATACCCGACTGCAGCAGATAGTAACCGGCAGTGGAAATAAATCATTTCAGCTCTGACATTAGCATGTCTTTCATCAATGATTTGTATTGATTTTAGGAACTTCCCTTGGTCCAGCACTTTAAAACATGGAAAGAGCCTGTGGTTGGTTTGGAGTTGGGCCTGGGTTCCAGTCCTGGCTCTACGTTTCCCAGCTGTGTGGCTAGCCACATCACTTCACCCCTCAAGGCCTCAGGATCCTGACTAAAGTGGGACTCCTACCCCTTACCTCAGGGAGGAGCCATGGTGACACAGTGGCACAGTGGTTGAGCACCCGGCAGCTAACCAAAAGGTCAGTGGTTCGAACCCACCAGCCACTCCAAGGGAGAAAGATGTGGCAGTCTGCTTCTGTAAAGATTTACAGCCTTCCTTGGAAACCCTACGGGGCAGTTCTACTCTGTCCTATAGGGTCGCTATGAGTTGGAATCCTCTTCCATACTTCTGGGGGGAAAAAAGCCAATACTGGCTGACAGATAGCAACAAGCAAAGAACATTTAAAAACACAAAAACAAAACTTATGGCAACGTTTCTTGCAGCAGCGTGGGGCCGCTTACAAACTCTCACTTTCATCTTGACATACAGTGCAGGATATTTGTTCACAGACACAAAGCATAGAGCGAAACATTTGTGTGAAGATGAGGCTGCGTCTGCTGAACAGTGGGAGGAGTGAGCTGACTTCACATCCCCACACCAAAGGAAACCAGAGGATGCAGCATCTTGCATTCAGAGGCCCTGAAGGCTCCTGAGGCCTTTCTGACACTCCTAGAACTCCGAGCTCTCTCCTGGGCTCTGTTATCAGACAGAGTTTCAAGAGACTAGGATGGTTGACTCAAGTGGGCCAAACTGATCATGGCTTCAAGCCCCTTTCCCAGGACAATTGAAAAGAGGTAAGGGTGTGTATCAGGGCTGGCTGCGGAGCTACTTGAATCTGGAGCCATGGCCAGAGATACAGCAAGAGACCTGGAAACCTGTTGGGGGGCACTGGTCCTTCCAGACCCCTCCAGCTCAACTGGCTTTGAGTGAGTTATGCAGCGAGGACGTGTTGTGGGCTGGTACTGCCTGAGCTTCAGAGGTGGCTGTGCATTCGTCAAACTTGTCAGCATACAGGATGGAAGGGAGGGAGATCTAAGTAGAGATTTTCATCCTTATATGTGTCAAAATTTGGCTCTCTGGGCTGTGCCTTTGTCTAATGGTGTCTAAGTGGCTAAAGCAGAAGAAAACCAAATCAAGGAGGGGTGTGCCTTTTGGGAGGTTATGTTGTTGTTAGGTGCCGTCGAGTTGGTTCCGACTCATAGCGACCCTGTGTGCAACAGAACGAAACGCTGCCTGGTCCTGCACCATCCTCAAAATCGTTGCTATGTTTAAGCTCATTACTGCAGCCATTGAGGGTCCTGGAAGCTAATAAAAGACAAATCTTTACTAAGGGCCGGGCACCAGCAAAGCAGGAACAAGACCCTCATAGTCTTAGTGCAAATAGCTCACCATGCTGTGTGGTTCCTCCTGAGAAAGGAGATCCTTTTATTTTCCCAGTGTTGTAATTGCTTATGGGAATGACTGTGAATTCCCCAGAATGCAAAGAAGGGTTTTGGTGGAGGGACAGGTAGTAAATGTCCCCAGCACTTTCTAAGTGATCATCCATCTCAGATGCCCAGGTTCCATGGTCCAGGGGCTGATCCGGGTTTTTGTGGGGTCTGAGGCTTACGTGATTTGGCAGCCTTCTTTAAGAATACAAAAATAGAAATGCAGAATTGCTAAGGCTGCTCCCAGGATCCTGGAAGAGGTCCGAGCAAGTGAGGAATCATGGTGCTTAAGCTTCATTACCTTCATTGTGAATCCACCTGAGAGCTGGTTAGACTCTGGCACCTCATGTTGTTAGGAGCCATCAGTTCAGTTCTTATTGCGACCCTGTGTACAACAACATACAAACACTACCCCGTCCTGTGCCTTTCTCACAATGACTGCTACAACAATGGGCTGTTTGAGCCAACTGTTGCAGCCATTGTATCAATCCATCTCACTGAGGGTCTTTTATTCACTGACCTTCACCAAGCACGATGTCTTTCTCAGGGACTGGTCCTTCCCAATAACATATCCAAAGTACATGAGACAAAGTTTGGCAATCCTCCCTTCTAAGGAGCATTCTGGCTGTACTTCTTCCAGGACAGATTTGTTCCTTCTTCTGGCAATCTATGGTATATTCAGTATTCTTCACCAACACAGTAACGCAAAGGTGTCGTTGAGGTCTTCTTATTAATTGTTCAACTTTCACATGCATATGGAGCCATTGAAAACACCATGGCTTGGGTCAGGCACACCTTAGTCCTTAAAGTGACATCTTTGATTTTTAACACTTTCAAGGGGTCTTTTGTAGCACATTTGCCCAATGCAACATGTCATTTGATTTCTTGACTGCAGCTTCCATGGGTGTTGATTGTGGATGCAAGTAACATGAAATCGTGGACAGCTTCGATATTTTCTCCATTTATCATGATGTTAACTTATTGCTGATATGCAAGTTCAAGTATGCAAAGTAAAGTATTATAATGAAATGTGCAAAGACCTGGAGTTAGAAAACCAAAAGGGAAGAACACATTTGGCATTTCTCAAGCTAAAAGAACTGAAGAAAAAATTCAAGCTTCGAGTTGCAATATTGAAAGATTCTATGGGCAAATATTGAACAGTAAAGGAAGCATCAAAAGATGAATACAGAGTCACTGTACCAAAAAGAATTGGTTGATGTTCCCCCTCTCAGGAGGTAGCATATGATCAAGAAGAACAGACGGAATTGAAGGGAGAGGTCCAAACTGCACTGAAGGCATTGGCAAAAAACAAAGTTCCAGGAATTGACAATACCAAGATGTTTCACCAAATGGATACAATACTGGAAGTGCTCACTTATCTATGCCTGGAAATTCGGGAGACAGCTACCTGGCCAACCGAATGGAAGAGATCCAAATTTATGGCCATTCCAAATTGACAAAAGAAAAACCAGAGAGAACGCAAATAATCCAAATAACAAATGAAATCAGGGCCATTACAACAGACCCAACTGAAATAAAAAGGATCATAACAGAGTATTATGAAAAACTATACTCCAACAAATTTGAAAACCTAGAGAAAATGGACAAATTTCTAGAGACACACTACCTACCCAAAGTAACACACATTGAAAATCTGAACAGACTCATAACAAGAGAAGAGATAGAAAAGGTAATAAACTCCCAACCAAAAAAAGCCCTGGCCCAGATGGCTTCACTGGAGAATTCTACCAAACATTCAGAGAAGAGTTTAGACCAGTACTACTCAAACTATTTCAGAACATAGAAAAGGACACGATACTTCCAAATTCATTCTATGAAGCCAGCATAACCCTGATACCAAAACCAGGCAAAGACACCACAAAAAAAGAAAATTACAGACCAATATCTCTCATGAATATAGATGCAAAAATTCTCAAAAAAATTCTAGCCAATAGAATTCAGCATCATATCAAAAAAATAATACACCATGATCATGTAGGATTCATACCATGTATGCAAGGATGGTTCAACATTAGAAAATCAATCAACATAATCTACCACATAAATAAAAGGAAACAATGACATGACCATCTCAATCGATGCAGAAAAGGCATTCAACAAAGCCCAACACCTGTTCCTGATAAAAACTCTCAATAAAATAGGTATAGAAGAGAAATTACTCAACATCTATGCAAAACCAACAGCCAACATTGTTCTCAATGGAGAGAGGCTGAAAACATTCCCCTTGAGAACAGGAACAAGACAAGGATGCCCTTTATCACCACTCCTATTTAACACTGTGTTGGAAGTCTTAGCTAGAGCAATAAGGCCAGAAACAGAAATAAAGGGCATCCAAATTGGTAATGAAAAAGTTAAATGCTCCCTCTGTGTCAATGATATTATACAAGAAAATCCAAAAGACTCCACTAGAAAACCACTGGAACTAATAGATTCAGCAGAGTGGCAGGATACAAGATCAACATACAAAAATCAGTTGGATTCCTACACACCAATAAAGAGAACAATGAAAAGGAAATCAGGAAAACAATGCCATTTATAATAGCCCCTAAAAAAAACAAAATACTTGGGAATATATCTAACCAGGGATGTAAAAGACCTATATAAAGAAAACTACAAAACACTACTGCAAAAAACCAAAAAAGATCTACATAAATGGAAAAACATACCATGCTTATGGACAGACTCAACATTGTGAAAATGACAATTCTATCCAAAGCGATTTACAAATACAATGTAATACTGATCCAAATACCAACAACATTCTTTAAAGAGGTGGAAAAACTTATCATTAACTTTAAATGGAAAGGGAAGAGGTCCCAGATAAGTAAAGCGCTACTGAAAAAGAATAAAGTAGGAGGACTCGTATTACCTGACCTCAGAACCTACTATACAGCTATGGCTGTGGTAGTCAGAACAGCCTGGTACTGGTACAATGACAGATACATTGACCAATGGAACAGAATTGAGAACCCAGATGTAAATCCATCCACCTACAGTCACCTGATCTTCGACAAGGGCCCAAAGTCCATCAAATGGTGAAAAGACAGTCTTTTTAACAAATGGTGCTAGCAAAACTGGATGTCCATCTGCAAAAAAATGAAACAGGACCCACACCTCACACCATATACAAAGACTAACTCAAATTGGATCAAAGACCTAAATATAAAGCCGAAAAATATTAAGTTCATAGAAGAAAAAATAGGATCAATGCTAGAGGCCCTAATACACGACATTAACAGGATACAAATCACAAGCAATAACACACAAGCTCTAGAGGATAAGCTAGATAACTGGGATCTTCTAAAAATTAAACACGCTCATCAAAAGACTTCACCCAAAAGAGTAAAAAGGGAACTTACAGGCTGGGAAAAAGTTTTTGGCTATTACAAATCAAAGGTCTAATCTCTAAAATCTACAAGAAAATCCAACACCTTTACAACAAAAAGACAAATAATCCACTTAAAAAATGGGCAAAGGATATGAACAGACTCTTCACCAAAGAAGACATTCAAGTGGCCAACAGACACATGAGGAAATGCTCACGATCTCTTAACTATCAGAGAAATGCAAATCAAAACCACAATGAGATACCATCTCACCCCCGGCATTACTGGCACGAATCAATAAAACAGAAAGTAACAAATGTTGGAGAGGCTGCGGGGAGATCGGAACTCTTCTGCACTGCTGGTGGGAATGCAAAATGATACAACCATTTTGGAAAAGGATATGGCTCTTCCTTAGAAAGCTAGAAATAGAAATACCATATGATCCAGCAATCCCACTCCTAGGAATATATCCTAGAGAAATGAGTCATCACATGAATAAATATATATACACCCATGCTCATTGCAGCATTGTTCACAATAGCAAAAAGATGGAAACAACCTAGATGCTCATCAACAGACAAATGTATAATCAAACTGTGGTACATACATACAATGGAGTATTACCCAACACTAAAGAACAACGATGAATCTGTGAAGCATCACATAACATGGATGCATCTGGAGGACGTTATGCTGAGTGGAATAAGTCAACCACAAAAGGACAAATACTGTATGAGACCACTACTGTAAAAACTCATGTAAAGGTTTACATACAAAAAGAAACAATCTTTGATGGTTACAAGGGTGGGGAGGGGTGGGGATGGGAAAACACCTAGTAGACAATAGATAAGTGGTAACTTTGTTGAATGGTAAGACAGTACACAATACTGGGGAAACCAGCACAGCCTGTACAAGGCAGGGCCATGGTAGCTCCATAGACACACCCAAACCCCCTGAGGGACTGAATTGCTGGGCTGAGGGCTGTGGGCCCATGGTCTCAGGGAACATCTAGCTCAAGTGGCATAACAGAGTTTATAAAGAAAATGTCCTACATTCTACTTTGGTGAGTAGCATCTGGGGTCTTAAAAGACGGTGAGCGGCCGTCTAGGACACCCCACTGGTCTCACCCCTTCGGGAGCAAGGAAGAATGAAGAAAACTAAAGACACAAGGGAAAGATTAGTCCAAAGGACTAATGGACCACATCTACCATGGCCTCCACCAGACTGAGTCCAGGACAACTAGATGGTGCTCAGCTACCACCACTAACTGCTCTGACAGCGATCACAACAGAGGTTCCTGGACACAGCTGGAGAAAAATGTAGAACAAAATTCTAACTCAAAAACACCAGACTTGCTGGCCTGACAGAGACTGCAGAAACCCTGAGAGTATGGATCCTGAACAACCTTTCAGCTCAGTATTGAGGCCCCTCCTGAGGTTCACCTTTTAGCCAAAGATTGAACAGGCCCATGGAACAAGACTAAAGGGGCATACCAGCCCTGGGGTGGGGACTGGAAAGTAGGAGGGAACAGGAAAGCTGGTAATTGGGAACCCAGGGTTGAGAAGGGAGAGTGCTATGTCGTGGGGTTGTTAACCAATGTCATACAACGTGTGTACTGTTTGATGAGAAACTAGTTTGTTCTGTAAACCTTCATCTAAAGTTCAATTAAAAAAAAATTATGGCCATTCCAAAGAAAGGTGATCCAACAGAAATCATCAAACAGTATCATTAATATCACACACAAGTAAAATTTTGCTGAAAGTAATTCAAAAATGGCTGCAGCAGTACTTCGACAGGAACTGCCAGAAATTCAAGCCAGATTCAGAAGAGGAAGTGGAATGAGTGATGTGAGTGCTGATATTAGATGAACCTTGGCTGAAAGCAGTTAATACCAGAAAGATGTTTACCTGTTTTATTGACTATGCAATGAACTGTGTGGATCGTAACAAATTATGGATAACATCGCAAAGAATGGGAATTCCAGAACACTTTATTGTGCTCATGAGGAACCTGTACATAGATCAAAAGGCAGTCTTTTGAATAGAACAAGGGGATATTGCATGGTCTCAAGTCAGGTAAAGTGTGTATCAGGGTTGTATCTTTTTACCGTATCTATTTAATTTGTATGCTGGCACCTCACGGAGAACTGCTATTTGACCTTCAGGCAAGGCACAAGGGTCCGCGACCTATATCTTTAACTTGTCACGGACATTAGAAAGCAAATGCTGCACAGCATATCTGGAAGACCAAGGATTAGAATGGTTTAGATGCGGAAGCAAAGCAAGCTCTGACTACAGTAATAAACAAGGGTCCTTTCCTGAAAAGCTTTTTTAAACCTCTATTGCTGGGAAGCCCTGGTGGCATAATGGTTAAGTGCTACGGCTGCTAACCAAGAGATTGGCAGTTCAAATCCACCAGGCGCTCCTTAGAAACCCTATGGGGCAGTTCTACTCTGTCCTGTAGCATCACTGTGAGTCAGAATTGACTCCGACAGCTGTGGGTTTGGGTTGGTTTATTTATCACTGAGTGCTAATTTATCACTGGGCAGTATGGTTTTAGAAACTTGCTGCTGTAAGTTGGTTGACTCATAGCCACCCTACAGGACAGAGTAGAACTGCTCCGTAGGGTTTCCAAGGCTGTAAATCTTTACGGAAACAGACTGCCACATCTTTCTGCCACAGAGTGGCTGGCGAGTTTGAACCAACCTTCCACTTAGCAGCTGAGCGTTTAACCACTGTGCCACCAGGGCTTCTGTAGTATGGTGTTAAGGCAGGCTTTATTAATTTCACTTGCCTAAGAGGAATCTGAAGTATAAAAAAAAAGTATAGCTTACCAGAAACACGCAGCTGCTGCGGAGTGGTCCTTAGAGCCCAGGGCTCCTCTTCACTGAGGAATGTCTGTTCCCAGTGGAGGGCGTTCAGCAGCTCGGTGTCTAAGATTCTGGGAAGTATTCTGATTTAAGCCTCTACCCCGGGAAAGGCTGCCTGACTACCCCTCTGTCCTTGTTTGATGCTTATTCCTGAAATCCCAGTTGGCTTACCTGTCCCTTTGTGTTGTTAACAAGGCCACAGTGCTCTTGGCACTCAAATTGCAGATATTCAGCGTTTAAAACCAAACAGATGCTGTGGTTTGCTAGAAAACTAGCCATATTTCCGTAAGAAGGGGAAATGGTTGCGATATATTTATCACTTACCTCAAAGAGTACTGCAGAAGAATCAGTTACCTGTCATACTTTGAAATCTCTGGATGAAAGGTGCTTTGGAAGCTCAGAGCATGATCACTTTTCTCACAGGGATTGTTGCCTTGTACACCCAGCAGTATATTTTACAGAAGACAAATTATAACTGAAGGCTTTTCTTTTATTACATCTAAAGAGCTCTACATAAACAGGTAACATTCAATAGGTAAACAATTTTTTTTTTTCCAATGCATGTAATAAATATTTTCACTTGGTACTTTTATACAAACTGACATTGGTCTACTATACATTTTTAAAAGCCATTTTACTGGTTTGGCATGCGGTATGGAAATTCTAAGAGAGAAAGTTTTAAGGCAATGAATCACAGATTTTAAGTTCATGGAATTTATGGTAACTTTTATATCTGTTTATATACATAACAGCAGCACACTCTGGGACCACCAGCTATTCTTCCTCCCTCTTTCTGAAATCTAAGCTTTGTGTTTTATTAAAAAACAGAATTCAACATATATTGGTAAAATTCTTACTAAAATAATTTCAAATAGGCTTTAAAGTCTCAAAGATCTTGAAATATTTTATGTATTTAAAACTGATAAAAAAAAAACAATATGCTTCCTACAGTTATTAATTTAAAATTGGGATACAATTTCAGATTCAGACATCTGACTCAAAGGAAAATCTGCCAAGAAATCACATTTGTCAAAAGCTTAGGTGAATTCTTCCTAAGTCGGTGATGATACAGAATTGTGATAATGCCTAAGTTAATAATAGAAAAATTTTAATGCTCAAAATAAATGAGCCAAGCAAATACGGCATGGTTAAAGTTCAGATGGCTGTAAAAGGTGTCCAATAATGCCCACAAAGTAATTAAAAGCCACTTCAACCCTGCTACTCAAACAGCTGTTTCATCAAAGATGTGTGCGCACACACCACACACACACAGTACTGTACAGAAACACATATACAAACATACGCACACTTACTATGAAAGACCAAGGCAAGGGGAATTGTGCCAATGTGCCTAAGGTTCTGAGAACTGCTACTTGTCCACAGACAGCATGTCAGTACTGGCAGGGGTGGGGACTGAGGATGGGCTGAGGGAAACAGAGGTGAAACGACCATGAGCTTTTTTATCAGAAAGTAAAGATGCAGTGCACGACTCTACTACTAATTATAGGAAAGTCACTGACTGGTATCAACCATGAGACCAACAGAGTGATAAATACTAATAATACAACATTCTGGACAGTAGACAACTGAAAGAAACGTTAACGCCTCACAGAATGGAATGAGCTAAAATAAAAAGACGTTTGGTTTACTTCTCCCATGGAGACATGACCATAGACACCGGACAGACATTATCTGTTCTTCCCTTAGGTTGGTAAAACGCAGGAAACGAATTAACCCTCACCAAAACTGGGCTAAAGAAAGTAGACGGAAGGGTTTTCAACTGGATCATTTAAAGAGTTTGTAATTCAGTATCACATACAGTTACTGATCAGAGTTTTGAGACCCACTAACAACAACAGAAAAAGGAAAAAAAAAAAAAATAAACTATTCCTCTTACCTTGGGTAGTTGAATTAATAGAAATATGTGTCCTAATCTAACGTGAAATCAGAAGCAACTCCCCACAATTTAATTTCTACCTCAACCCAAATTTAAACACAAATTATGATACTATTAGATAATAACCTAAATTAATATGCAATGAGAATTCTTAAAGTATTTATTCACCATAATACCAGATGCATTAAAAAAACAAAACTATTTCCTGTTTTAACTGACAATGAATCCATTTTTGTTGTTTTTTTTTTTTATTGCAATTATTTAGTGACTAGAACTCAGCCATTTATGTGTGGAATATGCATGCATAGGGGAAGACCATATAACTCACTTGTCACTCACACATATGTCTATAAATACATATATACACACACACATATACATATCAACACCAACTTTTTTTGCCCGAAATTCAAGTCAACAATTTAGTGGCAGAGAGATGCTGTAAAAACAGACATTATTTTTAATGCCACACAGTCATGTGAACCATTCAGTTTAGCATACAACTGAAGATACAGCCATCTTGGATTCTACCTGGATTAAAGTGGGTCATTTTGTTACCAATGCAACGTTTAAAAAGACAAGTTTATACACAAAGAGTGGTCCTTCATCAGCTCTGACAACGACTCATTGGCATTAACAGCTGTGATATAAAAACCGTCTGGAAAACTGGCAATCATTATGTCCCTTCTTTATCTTTTCTGTTAAACCTGCATCCTCAATCAGCTAGAAAAATATTTCCCACACTTGAGAAAGTACTACTGCCTTCTCTCATGAGGATTCTAGGACACAAACAGAACCATTTTTCCTACTCTCCAGCCCTCACTCATCTCCTGACAAACAGCTTTCAATATATTTACATGTTCCATTATTAATAAGAAGAGATCAGGCTGATCCAGGAATTCCCAACAGTGACTTTCCCGTGGCATGCTTGTCTTTAAAAGATGAAGAAAAGATAAAACAAACAAGGTAGACAGGTTCAGAAAATGAGTACACTCAGAACCAGAGAGTAAAAATGACTAAGGATCCAACCCATTTTGAATTTCGACTGTTTATCAAAAAGCAGATTTCTAAGATCGACATGTGTGGTACACTGTCCTTTCAAAGCAGAATTGACTTTCAGGATAACTGACTGTCCATCTTTCTTTTCTGATGTGATGTAACATGACCTCTGTCAGCTGCAAAAGACGTGCAACAAGGCTTTCTAAACTACTTGTACTTCCTACTTTGGTATGAAGATCTTACATGAAAACTTGTTACCCTGTGGCCAAAAAAGCAGGTGCTCACAGACTTTGCTTAAATACACACTACTCGCTGGCAATCCAGATTTAGAATAAAGAACTGAAGGGTATTATTCACAGGTCTGCTAGGCCTACTCTTACCTCTTACCCTGACAGCTTTGTTCCATTATCTCTAAAAGACTTTCTCTGGGAGTATAGCAAATAAGAGAGAATACGTGATGGAGAACATGCATAGGTGGTAAAGATGTTTACATGTGAGTTCAAGGCCTTCCAAGCACTTTGAAAGAAGCAGGCAACTGACATATCAACTGAATGCAAACTGGGGAGGAGAGGGAACAGTAATGACAAGCAAATATACACAGACCCACACACTGAACACGCACACCCACGAGCTATGTCCTGAAAATACGTAGGGAATGCAGTGGGACAGATGAGATTTATAACTTAAAGCTGGATAAAATATGCACACACACACAGAATTCAACTCTGTCATTTTCAGCAAATGGAAATTAAACCTATTTCCCCCAGCCCCTCCCCACAACAAAGAAAAGCCCACAATTTAAAACTTCATACATGCAGTTCCTTTTATGTTCTTGCAAATAAAATAATGCCATTTGTCTGAAGTAAAATAAAACCGAAACCATAGGACAAATGATGAAAATCTTCAGAATCCAGAAAAAATGAATTGAAGGTGGTTTGTGGGTGCTTGTTTTTTTCTTTTCTTTCTTTTTTTTTTCTTTTTTTTAAAACAAGTGTTTTATCAGACAGGCAGTCTTAGATTTATATACAAAAGTAAAACTGAAAATATAGTTTTGTTCTCTGTACAATTCTTTTAATTTTTTTCCCTAAAAAAAGGAAAAAAAGAAACACGCTTGTGTACTTTTCTAAACAGAATAAGGTAAAACAGAGCACAAAGTTCTCTTCTTTCTGCCAAGTCCATTTACTCTGGGGTGGGGATGGGAGCCGCAGGGCAGGGGCATCAGTCCAATGAAATGATGTCTGGTATGATGCCGAAGATGGACGCTGTGTCTGTGCTGCCCCGATTTGTGACGGTGTGGCCGTGGCTCTCCCTCAGGCTGTTGGAAGACACGAGGCTGCTGTTGCTGCCACTACTGCTTCCATTGGTGGTTGGCAGAGAAGTACTGCCTCCTGCACTTAACTGATCGAGAAACATCTGCGAGGAGGCGTACGGAAAAAACCGAGACGAGTGTAAGAGGTCTTGGTCATCTGAAACTGCTGCTGCTGCGGCGGCAAGGAGGGAGGTGTTGTAATGCTAGGGAAGGGAACAGAACACAAAAACAAACGTTAATTCTGCTCATTCCTGAGTATATAAACATACACTAATCTGTCTTAATAAGACATTGTGCAAAATCAAATGGCCTTATGTTATGACCTTTGCTCTTGAGAGACTTATTATACCTGAAGCTAGAAAAAAAAATCCAAAATAAGATTTTATTGTTTTTGTTTTAATTTGTATTGCAAACAAGTCTCAAAATTCTATATCCAAAGAGGCATATGCTCAGAAGAAGCACGAAATGGCTTCTCTTAAGGAGATATCTGGCCAAGAAATCTATCGTGAATATGACCGACTGCCCCGTTTCTTTACAAAGCGGTAACGGAAAGCGACAACTAGACACTGTTCTTATCATTTACTCAGGCGCAGCTAAAACAAAGGGATTCTTAGTTCAATCCTTCAAAACGTAACCATAAAGGGTATGAACACACTGAATATTCCAAGGAAACTTATTTTCTTTCTCTCGGCTACATATTACACTTCTAAATATTTTAATGTACAATTAAAATAACAGTAATTTTTTTTTCATAGAGCATACCTGATTGTCTCCTGATAAGAAAGGAAAGAAATCTAATCCTGTAGGACAAAAAAATTATTTTAGTTTTGAAAAACATAAAAAGAAAAAAACCTCCCAAATGCCCCAACAGTTCAAAAACAAATACAGATCTTAAATGTTATGTTATTTAGGATTTTATTTCAACATGAAGAGGTGAGCTGAAGCAGGTTTATGTTCTTCCATCTCTAGATTACTAAGGCGGACACCCAAGCTTTAGCAATGATTCCCCATCCCTGTCCATTTGTAGGACTTGGGTCATCGCTGCCCTTCGAGAGCCAACACCGATCCCCTCAGCTGGCAGGGCACTTTCCACGAAGTGCTTTCAATGACTGTTCTTAAGTAACTGTTCAGTCTGCTCTAATTTACCCCTCACAAACACCTCATAGGTGTGTCATTATTTTTGGCCTCACTATGCAGAGAAAGATTGAAGTTGGAAGAGGTTAAGCAAATTGTAGCACAGATTTTCTGTACTCCACTGCTCTTTCTCAACTTGCCTTGCTTGCCACCTCACTGCACTTGTCAGCAGACTCTAACTCAGAGACTCTCAGTGGCACGAGGGTGGAAGAGATCTGAGGGGTGCCTGAGAGCTGGGATGCTGGTTATTACAGAAGGCCCAGCCCTGATCCCTGGCTGCCAGGGATTTGCTGCAAGCAATGCTCTTTCAATCAACCTTCCTGTCCAATCTGCCCATGTGTACTGAGTTGTAATGTGATGTGTAATGTAATGTGTAATGCCACGAAGTACAAGTAAGCCAACATGAATAGAAGGCCTCATTATGATACCTAATCTTTGGGGGAAAGTACAACTAGCAGATGTAGATACGAATATGGAACACCACACAGATTCTAAAAGGTATGTTGTGTGAGGATCCATTCACTGTCAACATTAGAAGAGATCACGATATGAGGACAGCAAAACACACAGCACTGGTCCTCAACAGTGAGATCTGACAGTGGGCTAAGTGAGATAAAGGGCTGCACTATCCGACAGAGTAGCCACTAACCACAGGGGGCTATTTAAATCTATTAAGATTAATTAAAAATTCAGTTCTCCAGTCACACTATTGACATACATGGCTAGTATTGGTCAGTATAGATTAAAACATTTCTCTCATCACAGAAAGTTCTATTGGACAGTGCTCAAATAGGATTTTCATAACAATCACTAAGAATTCACTCAACTTCTATGCTCCATGTCCATCTGCCAGTGGCCCTGGAATTCTCTGTACGATCCCACAAGCCTAAAAGGAGGAAACTTGACTACTCTTTGCTGACTAGCCACTGTCTATGAGGGCAGGTCCTGCCAATGGGGCCAGTTAAGGAAGATCTATAGGTTTTCTAGCCAGAGAGATATGGGTCTGGTGTTGCTGGGGTTGGGCCAGGGTTCACCCAGCAGGAAGTGAAGAGGCTAGGAAGGAAGTCAGTATGCAGGCTTGCTGGCCATAGACCTGTTTTTCTCAGTGGTGAAAGCAGATTAAAAATTGGTACGTGTCTATAGGTGAAGAAGAGAGAGAAGGGGAGAGTGACAGGATCTAACATTAAAACAAGCACGAAAGTCACTGAATTCATGAACACCCTTTAAAGTAAAATACCGAATAAGAAATAACAATGGAAATTCATGAGGCAAATAAAATACGTACACACTTGCCACACAAAGTTCCCATTCTGATTTAGTTAGCAGCTTGCGAAGCCTTAAGAAAGAGCATTCTAGTTAACTGGTTCATTCATCCCCACCTCCAACTCAAGATCTTCTTAAAATACAGAACCATAACTTTTCAGAGGGGAGTCATACTCACTTTTACTTATTTTATGTAATAACACATCTTTTGAATAAGCCAGCTGATGGCTAAACATTCCAAACAAACAATATCCAAATTATGTGCCTTGTTTTTAACCACAAAACCATTAATCACAAATTCATAAGTAATGTTCTTGATATATTAAACGAATAAAGCTAGTTGCAGGGAAAAAAACACTTTTTCAAAAAAACAAAAACCTTTGTGTGCGTATTTCATACATGTAAAAAAAGGTCTGGAAAGATATCTAACAAACTGTAAAGTGTAGTTGAATATTGTGAGGTGTGGGAATGGGGAGGGGTGAATGGAAGCTTTCACTTTATGTTTTTGTTTTTTTTTCCCCTTTCTTTTTGAATTTTCTATAATGTGCATATACAGATTTTTGTAAAAAAATTTTTCTTAGATTATATGGCTAATATACAAATTATTAAATTAGAAGATACATAAGCACAAGTAATAATTCTTTTTGATAATGCAAATGATTACTGTTAACTCGGAATACATTGTACAAATGAGCACACTGATGTTTTAAACTACTCTTCAAAAGGATCAGCCTCACTCAAACAAAAATTGAAACTTTCAAATGTCTGAATTCCAATGTGTCAATTCTCAAAGATAATAATACAACTGAGTACCTATACTGCCTGCTGCATTATAACTGGCATCAGGGAAATGAAATGAATGTTCATAAACATCAAAATTCAAAGCAACATATTGGAAGCCATCCAAAAACAACTTGTAGGGTACTCTGAAACTCATAAAACCTAAAGATCACTGTACTAGTTTTACCACTGGTAGTGAAACACTGGCTACACATGAAGGTACAATCAAGGACCGTGGTCTGTATCTATGACCACAGTATAAATTTCCCCTAGTTCCTTGGGTCCAAGCCCTTATTATCCCCTAAATTTTTTGATTCTTCTTTAGACTCACCCAGAAGAGAACCATCTATATAGATCAAAGGCATTCATGATACTATTTAACAATACTAAAGAGTTGGTGACTCACCTTGTAAGTCATAAGGCATGGGTGTCATGTGGAAAGGATGCCTGTAGTCTTGGATAAGGGACGTGTTAATGTAGCTCGTGTCTACAGCAGGGAGGCTTGGAGTACGGGACACTGGAGACGCTTGATGTTGAAGACTTAAAATGCTATAGGAAGGAAAGGTTTGCACCGTTTCCATGAGTAAGTTGAAATTCTAAGTTTAACAAACAAAAAAGTTGCATTTATTTCACAAGTCCTACCTTCTGTGCTGGAAAAACAAACAAGCAACGACAATAATAGACAAGCAGAGCAATGCATAATTTAAACTATCCACGATTATTAGGAAATAATTTGTGTACGTTGTAGCAGTTTGCAGAGGTTATAGGGAAAAACAGATGTAATGACATTCAACATCCACAAGCCACTAGCTGTTCTGGGAACATCATCACCTATACTTTCAGAATGTAGGGGAGAGATGTGGTTGAGCTAATTCAATGGGATGACTGAAGGGTATCTACAGCAGTGGAAATTCTGAAACCCTTTTAAATCAAGCACTGAAGTATTGACAGAAGTCCCTGAGTGGTGCAAATGGCTAAGTGCCTTGGAAGAAAGGCCTGGTGATATGCTTCCAAAAGGTTACAGCCGTGAAAACCCTATGAAGCACAGCTCTAGTCTATGATACATGGGGTCTCCATAAGTTAGAACTGACTTGATGGAAACTGGTTTGGTTTTTTGGTTTGGCATGGTGCCTACTAAAAAGTATACGTAGATCTTAGCAAAGACGATACATACAAATAAGACTGGGGGAATGCAGCAACCTGAGCAGTTAGGAGTTAACCTCTGGCCCACCAACTTGTAAGCTTTGTAAGAACAAAAAAGCTGGATCGTGTCTATCTGGGTGTATCTAAAGCTTAACACAGCCATCAGCACACTGTTTGCATAAAAGACCTCACCAAATGAATGAAAGCAGCGAGGCAAGGAGAAGAAATACTCCAAAATGAATAGAGAGTTTTAAGAGGGAGAATAGTATCACCGAAAAAAAGAAAAACTTCTAGAATAAGAGAGTGAAGTGTTCAAGTAACCAAGGGTCAAAATCTTTTGATTTTTTTAACCAAAAATAAAGAAAAAAGCAAAGATGAAGAAGAAAGGAAAAAAAGGAAGAAATTAAATTATCTTCAAAAAGAAAGAACTGAAAATAGTCCCAGGTGGAAACATAAGGGTCATATTCTAGCCCAACTACACAAGAGGCTATAGGCAATATTTCACTTATAGGCCCACGATAGGCCTATATGTTTTATAAAATAAATAGAAACGAAGAAATAAAAAAGAGCCTGTCTTTTGTTTATAAAACTTCATTGAAAGTACTCGGGATGTGGGAATGTAATCTCAATGGTACAGAATATTTCAAAAGACATCAAGGTTAGATTTCCAGAATAGAGGTCTAGTTCTAGCCCTCCACCACGTTTTTATGAATGGGATATGAAGCATAAAACACTTTCATCCACTCCATAAAAAATGTTTCATCTAATGGAAACTTTAATTAAACCTCTTCCATCTATAAAAAGGACCAGTCTCCGTTAGCTGGGCTCTGACAATGCCTAAGGGATTACAAGAAAAAAGAAAGCAGTTGAGATGCTAGTGTTTGAAAACATCTCAGTATACCAAACAGTACAGGAAATTTCTGGATGAAAGACTAACTAGAAGCACACTCAGTGACTGAAGACGGCAAATGTTTTACATTTACTGGTGTTCGCTTCTTTCTGACTCTTAGACGGCGCCTTTTCTTTCAATTTTGTTATAATATCCTAAAATACATTTCCACCTTGACACAGTAAAATAAACAAAAACAGTATGCTGGGTTTATGTTGCTAGTTATTGGCTAGTTGCTACTGTAAAATGGCCATTAGTGTTGAGTATGACATTACCTTACTTCTAAAAATGACATACACTTTTCAGGTTTCCTGATTTTTATCTCAAAGCAGAGAAAGAAAGGCCTGGCATTTGCAAGCACTCTATCTGGGTTTGATTATTCACTGGGAAGCTCAGGAAGTAGTTAATGCAACTAATGTCATTTTCCAAACATAATAAACATAGAGTTGTATTTGGAGAAAGAGCAAAGTAAATATTCAAAGAAGAAATATTAGATTTTGAAACACTCGACCGTTTCCTTTAAGAAAAAAATGTGGTCAGAAAAAACAATACATTGCAGTTTATATATATACATAAATGACCACATAAATATACATAAATGACTATATATACTATATATATACATAAATTGGAAACCCTGGTGGCGTAGTGGTTAAGTGCTATGGCTGCTAACCAAGAGGTCAGCAGTTCAAATCCGCCAGGCGCTCCTTGGAAACTCTACAGGGCAGTTCTACTCTGTCCTATAGGGTCCCTATGAGTCGGAATCGACTCGACGGCAGTGGGTTTTATACATAAATGACTATTAGTATTATAAGGAGCAGAACTAACATATATAATGATTCACCTAGCCCATAAATTATTTATACTCAAGAGGTTTTTGAAACGTCTTTTAATGCTGCAATTATGACATTAAAAATCAGGTGACAATACACATTTGGTCATTCTGTGATTTGATATTACGTAAAAATTTTATAGAAAATTGTTTTAAATACGTTAGCTTCAAGTAATTTGGCTTTTTTTTTTTTTGCTCCTACACAAATTTATAAAATAAGCTAGAGTAATAACAAGGCCAGGCTTGCTGGGTAGCAACCATCAAAATAGGCTTTTACCAGAGGCAATGTTCACAGGGTAGGATTTAAAGGAGAGTTAGCGTGTAAGCATTTGTGTTTTTTGGAATAATACCGATTTTAACATCTTCATTTCTGTTTTTCCATTGTATGGTGAGATGAGCTACTCTAGAACAAAAATATCAACCTTTGTAATGCTTGACTGTATTATGTAGACTCCTGAAACAGTCAAGGTCCTGACAAGTGAGAAGCTACATTTATCGTAACTGTGCTGTTTTATCGCTACAATTTTATCTTTCAAGTAACTACAAATATATTCAACTATAAGGTCTTTTAATCTCATGTAATATCAAAACTGAAAATGATTTGGCTCCAAGAAGGGAAATGTCTGCTCTTGGACTGGTGTCAACTTTCCCTCCTGAACATGGAACTCTATAACAATGCCATCCATGGACTTGCCTTCTTAGCCTTAAGTACATTCTATCTTGAGGTACTATTGTTGGTCAGAAAATTTTTTCAGTAGTTCTTATTCAGTTACAACAGGCCATGTGATCCTACCGATACACACCTGAAGAAGGGCATGTCTACTTCTAGATTTACCTTCGTATACCCAACTGTGTCCCCATGTGTCTGTCAATTTGTCATACTTTGGGGGCTTGCGTGTTGCTGTGATGCTGGAAGCCGTGCCACCGGTATTCAAGTATCAGCAGGTTCACCCATGGCGGACAGGTTTCAGCTGAGCTTCCAGACTAAAACAGATTAGGACGAAGGACCCGGTGGTCTACTTCTGAAAAGATTTAGCCATTGAAAACCTTATGACTAGCAGCAGAACACTGATATAGTGCCAGAAGATGAGTCCCTCAGGTTGGAAGGCACTCAAAAGATGACTGGGGAAGAGCTGCCTCCTCAAAGCAGAGTCAAACTTAATGACATGGATGGAGTCAAGCTTTCAGAACCTTCATTTGTTAATGTGGCATGATTCAAAATGAGAAGAAACAGCTGCAAACATCCATTAATAATTGGAATGTGGATTGCACGAAGTATGAAACCAGGAAAATTGGAAGTTGTCAAAAATGAAATAGAACACATAAACATTAATGTCCTAGGCATTAGTGAGCTGAAATGGACTGGTATTGGCCATTTTCAATTAGACAATCATATGGTCTACTACGCCAGGAACGACAACTTGAAGAGGTATGGTGTTGCATTCGTCAAAAAGAACATTTTAAGATCTATCCTGAAGTACAACACTGTCAGTGATAGGATAACATCCATACAACTACAAGGAAGACCAGTTAATACGACTATTATTCAAATTTATGCACAAACCACTAAGGCCAAAGATGAAAAAAACTGAAGATTTTTACCAACTTCTGCAGTCTGAAATTGACTGAACATGCAATCAGGATACATTGATAATTACTAGAGATTGGAATGTGAAAATTGGAAACAAAGAAGAAGGATCGGAAGGTGGAAAATATGGCCTTGGTGCTAGATACGATGCCAGAGATCGCGTGACAGAATTTTTCAAGACCAACAACTTCTTCACTGCAAATACCAACACAAACAGCAACTACACATATGGACCTGGCCAGATGGAATACACAGGAATCAAATCGACTACATCTGTGGGAACAGACGATGAAAATGTTCAGTATCATCAGTCAGAAGAAGGCTAGGGGCTGACTGCAGAACAGACCATCAACTGCTCATATGCAAGTTCAAACTGAAACTGAAGACAATTAGAGCAAGTCGACAAGAGCCAAAGTACGATCTTGAGTATATCCCACCTGAATTTAGAGACCATCTCAAGAACAGATTTGACACACTGAACACTAATGGCCAAAGACCAGACGAGCTGTGGAATGACATCAAGGACATCATACATGAAGAAAGCCAAGAGGTCATTAAAAAGACAGGAAAGAAAGAAAAGACCAAAATGGATGTCAACTTGCTCTTGAACGTCGAGTAGCTAAAGTGAAAGGAAGAAATGGTGAAGTAAAACAGCTGAACAGAAGATTTCAAAGGGAGGCTCAGGAAGACAAAGTAAAGTATTATAATGACATGTGCAAAGACCTGGAAATGGAAAACCAAAACGGAAGAACACGCTTGGCATTTCTCAAGCTGAAAGAACTGAAGAAAAAATTCAAGCCTTGAGTTGCAATACTGAAGGATT
Organism: Elephas maximus indicus; assembly: GCF_024166365.1. Lineage (NCBI taxonomy): Eukaryota > Metazoa > Chordata > Mammalia > Proboscidea > Elephantidae > Elephas > Elephas maximus. Next base: position 58,281,110 of record NC_064831.1, on the reverse strand, counting down.
CTATGGGGAAAATGTTTGGTTCCATAGTTTACTTGGATCCACAATCAACACCCCAAAGGATGCACTGCACTGGGCAAATCTGCTGCAAAAGACCTCTTTAAAGTATTGAAAAGCAAAGATGTCACCTTAAAGACTAAGGTGCACCTGACCCAAGCCATGGTGTTTTCAACCACCTCCTATGCATGTGAAAGCTGGACGATGAATAAAGAAGACCAAAGGAGAAGTGACGCCTTTGAATTGTGGTGTAGGAGAAAAATATTGAATATAGCATGGACTGCCAAAAGAACGAACAAATCTGTCTTGGAAGAAGTAGAACCAGAATGCTTCTCAGAGCAAGGATGGCGAGACTACGTCTCACATACTTTGGGCATGTTGTCAGGAGGGCTCAGTCCCTGAAGGACATCATGCTTGGTAAAGCAGAGGGTCAGCAAAAAAGAGGAAGACCCTCAATGAGATAGACTGACATGGTGGCTACAACAATGGGCTTAAGCATAACAATGATTGTGAGGATGGAACAGGACCGGGCAGTGTTTCGTTCTGTTGTACATAGGGTTGCTATGAGTCAGAGCTGACTCGATGGCACCTAACACCAACAACAAACCCAACTGTGCTAAACTGTGCCACAGCAGAACATGAGCTCTTTTTGCTGAGCATCTCTGATGTGTCTCGTGGGACTAATAGTCTGCTTTAGAGTACAGCTAGAATTATACACTTGTTATGCTACCCCTACAAGGTATTAATAAGCTCCTTAAGGTTAGGACTGTACTTTTTCATTTTACCATCATCCGTAACTAGCACAGAGAGTTTTACACAAAGTACATACCAGTGTTTCATGAATTGAACTGAAGCATAACCAAGCATGACTGACATGAGACTAATAGAAAATATGGAAAATAAGCTTGCAAATTAGAAACTATTGTGTATTGTAACCTAAGTCATCTTTGACCTCCTTCATTCCAGCCTCATACAGATCCAGAGGCAGATTTAAAGCATTCATCTGATGTTCTTCTGCTTTCCGTGAGAGAAACTCAACACATGGTTAATTTTACAGCATACATTTTTCCAGTTTGAGTAAATGCTCTAAATCCTACATGCAGCACCAGGATTACCTGGGAACTTATTAGAAATACAAATTTTCTCAGTCACTACTCCTGAATCAGAAGAGGGGGAGGAAGGAGTGATGTATGTTTTAATAAGTGCGCCAGGTAATTCTGATGCACACCAAAGTTGGAGTACTAGAGTCATCTTTTGGTATGATGAATACTGTACCCAAGTGACCCCTTTAATGTATTATCCCAATCACTCAAGAATATCTGGGAAAAATTCACCTATACTTTGATTGCTAAGTTAAGTTTTACGATCGTGAATAATCAGTTTATTTGGTAGGTCTTTTAATCCCTATTGCTAAATTAACTTTCAGGACTCTCCCCAACCCCTTTTGGTCTCAGCACTTACCCTTTATTATTCAGTGGTGACGTGGGAGATAGGGAAGGACAGGTCCTCTTGGCAGATGGCTCTTCTTCCTCTTCATCAGATGAACTATCTATGGTCAGGTCAATCACCTCTACTTTCTTGTTTTTATTTGAGGACTGGTGGTGAGAAGCCACCTGATGCTCCAATGTGGAGCTCAAGCATCCTGCATAGGCGTGATTAAAACACAAGGGAGAGAACATCTATGACTTCGCTTCTTTTCTCAGAGTCCCTATGGATTAATTCATCAGTTACAGCTTTGATTCACAATACTGCTAGGGCCAGGGAGTAGAAGAATTAAAATTGGCTCTGTTCCCCTAAGCTTTATTAAAACTACTACTTGGTTATTGTCTGTTAAAGGATTTTTTTTGGAAAACCATTCTGAATTAGGGCAAACAATCAAAATGTGAGTCTTAAGTCCTCCTCAGCATAAAAGCCGTTTGAAAGCGAAGACTGTGTGTTATATATGTTTATCTGGACAGTACCTGACATATTTAAGAAATATCACGGTGAAATTCCTAAAAGCCTTAGCACCCTTTCAGCAAAAAACATACTAAAAGCCAGGGGAAAAAAATGCAAATGAAAAAGGAATGTTCACTATTCAGTATCAATTCTGTTAAAAATTTAAAAGGATACCATTTCAAAAGAATGACTTTACAAATAACTTATTAGATTATGCTACTTTGAAATCTTGTATCAGAACATTTTTAAAAGCTGGCAAAAAAGTGAATTTAAAAGGAGTCTTACTACTTCTGAATATTTAACCAATAATTTAATAAGTATTACTGAGGTATTCATGAATTGCTTACTGTTTTTAAAATTTTTACACATTTTAATATTGAAAAGCAAGGCTTTACAACATCAGGAAAATTGCACTATCCTTTTGGAAAACTAACACTCACCATCAACTCCATTGTAAGAGGCAGAAACTTCCTGTACTTCCTTTTTTGATCTCATAGGTGCCCAAGAGCCATCCTCCTTAAACTGTATTTCATCACAATCTGTACAGTATTTTAGGATTTCCATAAACAAGCTATAAAAAATAATTTGTCCTTTGAATATCACATTTTAAATGAAAATAAGTTAGAATTATTACTGTTCATATTTTTGTTCAAAGGTATGTTCGCCAAAATACAAAAACATTCAGATTTTCTATGTTTTGTACAAATATAAATGAGGAACAATAAAGTAGAATAGACAAGTTATATTTATTCTCAAAATTTAATGCTGACTAGGAAAATAGTTAAATTATGGTACATTTATACAACAAAATATGAGGTCATGAAAAATGAGGGTTTCAAAGATTACAGCTATTTTTCTTGTTTATACCGTTTTTCATATTCCAGATTGTCTACTAGCATGGCTGATATTTTATAAACTGAATATATACAAAAATGTCCATCAAATGTTAAGCATCCTTGATTTCATGCAGACACTAAAAAATGATATTTGCAAAGAGTGTATAAAATTAATAGTAAAATTGTTGGGTTACAATGTTAAATTAAACCAAAGGATAAAAATTATGAATAGCATATAATCACAATTATATAAAAACATGTTGTTGTTGTTGTTAGGTGCCGTCGAGTTGGTTCCGACTCATAGCGACCCTATGCACAACAGAATGAAACACTGCCCGGTCCTGCGCCATCCTTACAATTGTTGCTATGCTTGAGCTCATTGTTGCAGCCACTGCGTCAATCCACCTCGTTGAGGGTCTTCCTCTTTTCCACTGACCCTGTACTCTGCATGATGTCCTTCTCCAGGGACTGATCCCTCCTGACAACATGTCCGAAGTATGTAAGACGCAGTCTCACCATCCCTGCTTCTAAGGAGCATTCTGGTTGTACTTCCTCCAAGACAGATTTGTTTGTTCTCTTGGCAGTCCATAGTATATTCAATATTCTTCACCAACACCACAATTCAAAGGCGTCAACTCTTCTTCGGTCTTCCTTATTCACTGTCCAGCTTTCACATGCATATGATGCGATTGAAAATACCATGGCTTGGGTCAGACGCACCTTAGTCTTCAGGGTGACGTCTTTGCTCTTCAACACCTTGAAGAGGTCCTTTGCAGCAGATTTGCTCAATGCAGTGCGTCCTTTGATTCTTGACTGCTGCTCCCATGGCTGTTGATTGTGGATCCAAGTAAAATGAAATCCCCTTGACAACTTCAATCTTTTCTCCGTTTATCATGATGTTGCTCATTGGTCCAGTTGTGAGGACCTTTGTTTTCTTTGTGTTGAGGTGTAATCCACACTGAAGGCTGTGGTCTTTGATCTTCATTAGTAAGTGCTTCAAGTCCTCTTCACTTTAAGCAAGCAAGGTTGTGTCATCTGCATAACGCAGGCTGTTAACGAGTCTTCCTCCAATCCTGATGCCCTGCTCTTCTTCATATAGTCCAGCTTCTCGTATTATTTGTTCAGCATATAGATTAAATAGGTGTGGTGAAAGAATACAATCCTGACGCACACCTTTCCTGACTTTAAACCAATCAGTGTCCCCTTGTTCTGTCCGAACAACTGCCTCTTGATCTATGTAAAGGTTCCTCATAAGCACAATTAAGTGTTCTGGAATTCCCATTCTTCGCAGCGTTATCCATATTTTGTTATGATCCACACAGTCGAATGCCTTTGCATAATCAATAAAACACAGGTAAACATCCTTCTGGTATTCTCTGCTTTCAGCCAGGATCCATCTGACATCAGCAATGATATCCCTGGTTCCACGTCCAGAAAATTAAACACAGTTTTTTCTTCTGTTGCTGTTGTTAGCTGCTGAGTTGATTCTGACTCATTGTGACCCCATGTGCGCAGAGTAGAACAGCTCAATAGGGTTTTCAAGGCTGTGACCTTTTGGAAGCATATCACCAGGCCTGTCTTCCAAGGTACCTCTGAGTAGTCTGAACAGCCAAACTTCTGGCTAGCAGTCAAGTGCGTAACTATGTGTGCCACCTAGGGACCAATTTTTCTTTATACACACACACACACCTTTTATAACAAGAAAAAAAATCCCTATGGAAGGATCTAAAGCTAAATATAGTTGATAAAATATTACTCTTCAGTTCAGATTTAACAGTGATAGTTGTCATCTTTGAAAAATTAAACATAAGACCATTTACGTTATATGTTTATTTCTTGCACAAGAAGTTTGACATCTTTTAAATCATGGACTATATTTGCATTGCTAAATATATTCCACTTCTTGTGTGACACCTTCAGGCTCCTATGTTTTTTTAGATACTAAGGTGCCTTCAATGTTTTGCTAGAGAATACAGGAAATAGTAGATCCTCCTCTTCACAGTTTGCTACCTTTGTTCAGTGTTAAAGCAGGCTAAAGAGTAGGGAGAAATTTACAGAAACATTCCATGATGTCTGACAAGACAGAAAAAACACAGGAGTATTAAAAAAACAAGCGATTATTGTGATACTATAGATGGACAAGGAAGAAAAAGACAAACACTTCAGAGGAAATAAAAAAAACAAAGTAAGCTGCTATTCACTTTTCTGATCAGTCTCAGGAGCCCTGACAGTGAGAGAAGAGGCGTGATGGGCCAGGACTAAAGCTCAATCCAATCTTGAGAAACAGGCTAACGTCCATTAAAAAAGCCCAATTTCTGGTGAGCTTAAATTAACCATAGTTTCACAATCCTTTCATTCTTTCTCCAATATGTTCTGTATGTCTGGGTACAGATGGACTCATGCTAGGAAAAGGAGTAAGTACACTCTTGCTTAGAACTACTGGTGCTTTAAACGTCAGGAGGTACTAAGAGTGAAGTATGCATCTCCGAAACAAGGGACATCAAGTTAAAAAAGAAAAAAATATTCACAGGATCACTGAGCTTTGAAAACACTGATTTCTAGAATCACGAGAATTCTAAAAATATATAACTTAGAAAACACTAACTGTTAATATTTTTATATCAAACCTGAGGGGTAATAAACCCAGGTAACAGATGGTCATTTCAAGGTACAAGGAAATACTTTAAAGTGACATACCCATCAATAATAAGGTGTTCATACGGAGCCTTCTTATCACAGACAGGACAAACCCAGGTTGGTTTTTTCTCATTCATCTGAATATAAAGGGTTGCATCAAAACACTGGAGATGAGAACATGTAAGGGCCCGACATGGAATTGTCAGCCGCATTTTACCAAGCTTTAAAAGAGGGGAAGAAAAGTAAATATTAGACAACTGTTAATAAAAATCTAAACTTTGGTCAAAATTTCCTGAAGCACAATGTGTGTGCATGTGTTCTGATTTAAAGCATATTGTGTTTACTTTGCATCAGTGTTGGAGAACATTAAACACATTTTCTGTGAAACATAACTACAGGTTAAGAAATTATAGTATTTCTTTGAATATTAAACACAATGACTCTGGAAAGTCTACATCAAGGGTTATTTACTCCAATCCATGGCTCACAGAATGGCTTTCTGGAGGAGCCTCTTGAAATTCTATGTAAAATTTTGTCAGTGTGTGCATTTTTCTGGATATATTGCTTTCACCAAATTCTCTCAGCAGTCCCTGATCCAAAAAAGTTAAGAACCACTTAACTAGGGAAATAGAAATGTCTTATTAAATATTTCTTCCCTCACTAGGCACCATCAAAGACCACTTGGCAAACACCCCTGGACCTCTAGCATCTCTAAGCTTATTACAAGACTCTCTCCTCTTGCCCTGCAAATGTTGTCGCAGCTTACAAGTGTTGAGTCTATCCTGTTGTATGCTGTTGAGTTGATTCCAACTCATAGTGACCCTAGGGGACAGAGCAGAGCTGCCCCACAGGGTTTCCTGGGTTAAAATCTTTACAGAAACAGATTGCCACATCTCTTCTCTTACAGAGCAGCTGGTGGGCTCGAACTGCTGACCTTTTGGTTAGCAGCCATTGCACCACCAGGGCTCCTCTGAGTCTATCCTACGAGTGATGCACACGCCCTCTTCGGGTCCCTGCGCTGCTAGCTTCGGTCCACGAAGGTACATAAGCTGCCAAGAGGCCTGCACAGGGAGCTGCCATACCACAACCCTTTGCCCTGGAGGACACCTCATAAAAGACAGCAAGGTGACCACTGTGGGGACCTCACAGGCCACACTGGTTGTATTGAATACAAGTTATTTGCTTTCAATAACCACATTATTTGCTAACTATCAGGAAAAGATTTTCCACATATTTGCCAGCTTGAAAAACATAAAGGCTCAAAAAGGATGTGAGTTAAATGAGGACAAAAAGAGGAAAAAATTCTTGCCCTAGAAGAATTTCAGGGAAATGTGCAATTTCCTACTCTACTAAGTGAATTAACTGTCATTTAGAGCCTTAAATTATTGTTCTGGTACCAAGGATTTACTGTGCCTCTAGGAAAGGCACTTAACTTTTCTGGGCCCTTTTTTCTATCTCTAAAATAAACAAAGTGGTATAAACACTTATGAGAAGGGACTGATGCCAGTTTACAGTATCAGGAGTATGGACAGGAGGAGCCTCCCAGACAGAAGGAATAGCTCCTTTCTCACAGGCCAGCATTTCCTACACTATTTACTTATGAGTGTGTACGCTAAAAACATATCGCACTCATCTCCTTCCCCCAGCACTTAGAAAGGTACCTGCTCTACAGCAAGAAGACAGTCTAGTGTACCAATGAGACTTCGGTTATGCACGCTGAATGATCTAGAAAGCACCATTAACAGAGGGTGTGCAGGTCGTATACAGCACTTTACTAGGTAACCACATTTTAATTCTGGCCTTAAGACTACCTAGGTTTAAATCCAGGCTCCGCTACTTACTAACTGTTTAACTCCTGAATGTAAGTCACTCTGAGACTCAGTTTCGCGAAATGGGGGTAAAACTAGCATCTACATCATAGAGTGGTGGGGATTAAATTATATATATGTTTGTTGTACAGTGTCCGACACGTGTTGTGGTCACCCATTGTTAATTGAAGAAACATATTTGCTTTAAATCACTTTGTAAGCGTGTAGGAGACTCACCCAAATCTCTGCTCATTCTTCTATTCTATGATCACACAGTGTCAGGCAGCCTCTCATTCCCTCACACATCTCTATTTAATTTTTATAATTTCCGTAAGTTCCTGATGACACCCGCCCATCACTAGTGTGACAGAAAATCCTCAGGACATGCTGTGTTAGTTCAGAAATATTTTGCAAGTAACAATCTGGTTGGTGGTGCAAAATTTTTATATCTTAATTTAGACCTTAAGTTACCTGTGAAGTGCACATTCCTACCGAGTAGTATTTTTGCTATTGCCCTAATAATAAGTAGAGAAAACCCGGGCTAAGACTTCTAGACAGATCTGGTAATAGCACAAAAGGTTCATGCCCTGCAGAACTAGTGGGTTATTCTAACGGTTTATGAGGACAGGGGATAAGAAGAAGTAAAGATCGTCTCAGAATCCAAGCCGTAGCCTGCAGAATTTACACTCTGAAAAGCAGTTATGCCCCAAATCCCTTCATCTCACATACTTTTATCCCCATAATTCACAGGTGTCACTTCATATCTTTTTGGCAAGAGAGCAATGCTCAAGCCCTTTTGATCAGCCACGCCGACAAGGTGACCTATGGAGTTTTTAAGGAATACTGAAACATGCATGAATGGCACAGAAAGGACATTTACAAACGGATACGATGAGGCCAAAGTTCACTGTCAAATGCCCTGTTTATTAGCTGTCACACAAATGCCTCCTTTCAAAGAGCCACAAATTAACTATGATGTGATAACCCTCATATTCCAGATTTTTAAAAAATAGCTAAATTCTAAATACTTATCTGACAAATGGATACTGATCTTCTCCAACCCAGTATCAGAGGAAAAGCTGACTTCTGAACACCTTCATCTTGTAATTGCAAATCCCACCTCCCCCTTTACAGGATGCTCTGGATATCTGCGTCATTTCCAAATAAACACTGGGAAAACAACTCCCAAACGGGTTCTCTAAGGCTACTAACCTACCACTATAGTACACTGGAGCTATATTAACTGATGATGTTGCAAGACAAGAGGAAACGCCCTAGAGATAAGTTTCTACCAGTTTATATCAAAAGGACCCTAAAAAAGTCAGTAAAGTATGTATTTTTTACCTTGTAAAATGAAACAAGTGTGATACTAAGAATCATTTCACAGCCTTTTCATAACACTAACAAATACTTCATAAATATTCAAAGTGTTCCCTCGCCCCCCACTTTATCAACTCTAAGTCATTTGTATCTGTGTGTACAGGCCTGTGAGAATCTCAATGAGCAGTCTCTCAAAGATTCTTTCCGGCTCTACTTCTAATAAATGGGAACCAAAAAACTCCCACCTAAGAGCAAAAATATTTTTAATTATTTTTGTTGCCTTTAGCTAATTTAGTTAATGGCACACAAACAACAGAAACTCATTTATTTTGAGATTTGTGCATCATAAAAAAGACAAGTGCACAGTGTGACATCTTATTTATATATTTTGAAGGGAACAAATATTTTTAATTATTCTATAAATTTGATATATAGATGAGTTTCATTACTAAATTTTACTTTTGAGTAAAAACATACCTAAAATGCAAGGCCCTACTGTTCCAGAGAACTGAAAAGGGACTGTCCCTTTAGCCAAAGAAAAACCCATCAAATTATTATAATTTTTTTTGTATAATCTGAATTTTGAAAGCAGAGGTCAATTTTAAAATAAACTGCTAAAACTGTTTGGACTGCAACAGGAGGAGCAAGGGGACACAGGAAGACAAATTAAGAGCTGACCCACTAAATTCGGCGGTGCAAAGATCAACATTTTCTACTGCTAGAGGGAAAAGCATCTGGACTTTAAAATTTAAGATAAGACCCACAAATAAAAATTTCCAACATTTATACTGGACTGTTTATTTATAAGAATAACAGCTTTTTATGAATGTTAAATACTATAAACATTATATATACTAGCACAACTCCAAACACTTTTAAAACGAGACCACAGAAAAACAGGCTTTCTTCCACTGATTTAAATTGAAAACAAAAGCTTACATACTTTTCTAAATTTATCGTATTCTCTAAACTGCTGTTTTATAACGGAATAGAGTGTGTCAAGGAACCGTGTGTGTGTGCGTTATGTGTTTGGGGGGAGATAAATCAGGATTTTGGGGAAAAATAGTCGGATTAAAAAAAAAAAAAGTATATATCTTTTTTTTTTTAGATCATAGTCCTCCCACCTTCCACTTCCTGATCTATAAATCACTTTCTAAATGTTAAAAAGTACCAGCTCCCTTCACAACACAGAATGTCATTTAACATTTATCTGGTTACTCAATTAAATAATTTTTAATTATAAAAGGCCTGGCACTAAAATATTTTCCCTAAGAAAAAGAAGGGCTATAAAGAGAAAACATATAGGAAGAATAAAAGAATATGAGAGGATTTGGTGGTTTCTATTAACTTATTTTTTTCTGTAACTTTTAAAAGTTTTATAATAAGCAGGAATTATCTTAGTAATTACCAAAAAAAAAGGGGGGGGGAGGGTATATTTGTTTTTAAAAAGCTATGTAAACTATAGTATTAGAAACAAATTCAAGAGCTCATGACTTCTTTATTTTGTTTAAAGTTTTATAAACTACAGAAGGCTAGGATTTAGGATAAATAACACTTTGATTTAATTTTTGTTTAAATTCTTCATCTCAGATACATAGGATTTCAGTATTGAAAGTCTTCAATATCAGACCTGCACAATCCAGTCAATCAAGAAACAGATGTGCACTCTCATTCTCCGTATTTCCCCCAATTCAGACATGATTAATTAGAGAACAAAAGGTAATCAAAATGTCAAAGTAATGTACTGTTTACTTTTCACATATTTTTGAATGAAAGCCATATTTAACTATCATTTCTACTACTGGTGGATCTAACATCAAACTAGTTAAGAAATGAACCTCAAGAAAACATTTTTTTGAGGCTTTTTCACTGTAAGTTTAATAATTTTATAAGTCTTGAAGCCTTATATTTACTTCATAAATGTGCTTGATTTTGACCTCATTTTCTGATTTAAAAATATGTCTAGGCTATTTTTATACGCAAAACGAATTCAATTATTCAGGCTGAATAGAATAGTTTTTAATTAGTAGATTCTTATAATGTAGACAATGTGAGCAAAATGGTCAGATTGAAAGTATGGGTAATCATGGCCAGATTTTTATTCTAAAGGATATTTTTTTAAAGATCAAATTTTTATGAGCACACACAGAGATAATAAACATTCCATATTTTGAGATTTTATACTTGAGCAGAATAGTCATTAATCACAGGCAATATTAGATATGTCTTACTAAGAGTAGAGAATCTTCATAGACTTGAATGGATTCTAAACCCTATGCCTAGATGATACCGTCTTTCCACTTTCACAAGCTGTAAGAAAGGTGAGCAGATTTTCAAAGAGAACAGATTTTCTCAAATACTGGAAAAAACCTAATAATAAGAAGAAATTCATGTTAAACTTTCTGGAAAATAAGTATTATTTAACACTTACTGGACAGAGCAGAGAAACCCTCAGGCTGGTTGTAGCTATTTCACTGTCTGGATCCGCAGTCAACTTCTCTTTAACTGACCATCATTGAAGATAAAACAAACAAATAGAAAGAGATTATTAAAGATACATCAGTGATGTAACATTAAAAAAGGAGGAACTTAAAATGAGAAATCATAAAAAAAAAAAACCAAAAAACAACTCGCTCAATTATTTTCCAATCAACAGAACAGACAAATAAAAACAATTATATGGTCTATAAATTCTACAACAAGCAAAGGAAGAAAAACAATTGTCTATCTACGGGCTGACTACATTTCCTGTGAGTTTCCTATTTCTCACCCACGGAAGAAAAAACCACATTGCAGTAACAGAAAGGAAATTTCTAGAGCAGGCTGACATATTCAACCAATGGCAGGCCACCCCCTCGCCTTTTTTTTCTTCATTCTAAGATACTAGATAAAAACATTCTTTTAAACTGTGACTAATATTATTTTGGCTCTTCTATTTTAAATGAAATTAATAGGTAGTAACTAAATCACATAAATTTTTTTTGCTTTGCAATTTTTTTTAAAAAATAATTTTTATTGTGCTTTAAGTGAAAGTTTACAAATCAAGTCAGTCTGTCACATATAAGCTTATACATACTTCCATTTACTCTCCCCCTAATGAGTCAGCCCACTCCCTCCTTCCAGTTTCTCCTTTCGTGACTGTTTTGCCAGTTTCTAGCCCTTTCTACCCTCCCATCTCCCCTCCAGACAGGAGATGCCAACACAGTCTCAAGTGTCCACCTGATACAAGTAGCTCACTCTTTATCAGCATCTCTCTCCAACCCGTTGTCCAGTCCCTTCCATGTCTGATGAGTTGTCTTTGGGAATGGTTCCTGTCCTGGGCCAACAGAAGGTTTGGGGACCATGACCACCGGGATTCCTCTAGTCTCAGGCAGACCATTAAGTCTGGTCTTTTTATGAGAATTTGGGGTCTGCATCCCACTGATCTCCTGCTCCCTCAGGGGTTCTCTGTTGTGCTCCCGGTCAGGGCAGTCATCGGTTGTGGCCGGGCACCATCTAGTTCTTCTGGTCTCAGGATGATGTAAGTCTCTAGTTCATGTGGCCCTTTCTGTCTCTTGGGCTCATAGTTATCATGTGACCTTGGTGTTCTTCACTCTCCTTTGATCCAGGTGGGTTGAGACCAATTGATGCATCTTAGATGGCCGCTCGTTACGATTTAAGACCCTAGACGCCACACTTCAAAGTGGGATGCAGAATGTTTTCATAATAGAATTTATTTTGCCAATTGACTCAGAAGTCCTCTTAAGCCATAGTCCCCAAACCCCCGCCGCCCTTGCTCCGCTGACCTTCGAAGCATTCAGTGTATCCAGGAAACTTCTTTGCTTTTGGTCCAGTCCAGTTGAGCTGACCTTCCCTGTATTGAGTATTGTCCTTCCCTTCACCTAAAGCAGTTCTTATCTACTAACTAATCAGTAAACAACCCTCTCCCACCTTCCCTCCCTCACCCCTCTAGTAATCACAAAAGAATGTGTTCCTCTCAGTTTATAGTATTTCTCAAGATCTTATAATAGTGGTCTTATACCATATTTGTCCTTTTGCATCTGACTAATTTCACTCTGCATAATGCCTTCCAGGTTCCTCCATGTTATAAAATGTTGCACAGATTCCTCACTGTTCTTTATCAATGCGTAGTATTCCATTGCGTGAATATACTGTAATTTATTTAACCATTCATCTGTTGATGGACATCTTGGTTGCTTCCAGCTTACATTTATAAATTTTTGAAAGCTCAGGTAATAAACAAAATATTTATTATAAAACATATTAATTCTAATTTCAAATTATAAAAAGAAAAAAAGCTAAATTGCTTTTTTTTCCCCATATAACTATTTGCTTGATGTTGCATGACTCAAAATGAGAAGAAATAGCTACAAACATCCATTAATAATTGGAATGTGGAATGTATGAAGTATGAATCTAGGAAAACTGGAAGTCGTCAAAAACGAAATGGAACCCATAAACATTGATATCCTAGGGATTACTGAGCTGAAATGGACCATATTGGCCATCCCGAAATGGAAAATCGTATGATCTATTAGGCCTGACAAACTGAAGAGGAATGGCGTCACATTCATCATCAAAAAGAACATTTCATGATCTATCCTGAAGTACAACACTGTCAGTGATAATATTCATACACCTACAAGGGAAGACCAGTTAATAAGACTATTATTCAAATTTATTCATCAACCACTAAGGCCAAAGATGAAGAAATTGAAGATTTTACCAACTTCTGCAGTTTGAAATTGATCAAACATACAATCAAGATGCATGGGTAATTACTGGTGATCGGAATGTAAAAGTTGGAAACAAAGAAGGATCTATAGTTGGAAAATACGGCCTAGGAGACAGGAATGATGCCAGAGATCGTATGATAGAATTTTGCAAGACCAACAACTTCTTCATTGCAAATACCTTTTTTCAACAACATAAACGGTGACTATACACATGGACCTCACCAGATGGAACACAGAGGAATCACAGCAACTACATCTGTGGAAAGAGATAATGGAAAAGCCCAATATCATCAGTCAGAACAAGACCAGAGGCCGACTGCAGGACATACCATCAAATTACTCGTTCAAGTTGAAGCTGAAGAAAATTAAAACAAGTCCATGAAAGCCAAAGTACAATCTTGAGTATATCCCACCTAAATGTAGAGACCATCACAAGTACAGATTTGATGCCCTGAACACTAACGACCAAAGACCAAATGAGTTGTGGAATGACATCAAGGACATCATTTGTGAAGAAAGCAAGAGGTTATTAAAAAGGAAAGAAAGAAAAGACCAAAATGGATGTCAAAAGAGACTGCAACTTGCCCTTGAACGCAGAGTAGCTAAAGCAAATGAAAGTAATGCTGAAGTAAAAGAAATGAACAGAAGATTTCAAAGGGCGGCTCGAAGAGATAAAGTATTATAATGACACGTGCAAAGACCTGGAGTCAAAAAAGCAAAAGAGAAAAACACACTTGGCATTTCTCAAGCTGAAAGAACTGAAGAAAAAATTTAAGCCTCGAGTTGCAATACTGAAGGATTCTAAGGGAAAAATATTGAACGATGCAGGAAGCATCAAAAGGAGATGGAAGGAATACAAAGAGTCATTGTACCAAAAAGAATTGGTTGACGTTCAACCATTTCGGAAGGTAACATATGATAAAGGACCAATGGTACTGAAGGAAGAAGTCTAAGCTGCACTGAAGGCACTGGCATAAAACAAGGCTCCAGGAATTGAGGGGATGAATACCAATTGAGATGTTTCAACAAATGGATACAGTGCCGGAAGTGCTCACAGGTCTATGCCAAGAAATTTGTAAGACAGCTACCTGGCAATCAACTGGAAGAGATCCATATTTGTGTCCATTCCAAAGAAAGGTGATCCAACAGAATGCGGGAGTTATTGAACAGTATCATTAACATCACACACAAGCAAAATTTTCCTGAAGATCAGTCAAAAGCAGTTGCAGCAGTATGTCGATAGGGAACTGCCAGAAATTCAAGCTGGATTCAGAAGAGGATGTAGAATAAAGCATACCATTGCCGATGTCAGATGGATCTTGGCTGAAAGCAGGGAATATCAGAGGTGTTTACCTGTGTTTTATTGATTATGCAAAGGCATTTGACTGTGTGGATCATAACAAATTATGGAGAACATTGCGAAGAAGAGGAATTCCAGAATACTTAATTTTGCTCATGAGGAACCTGCACATAGACCAAAAGGCAGTCATTTGAACAGAACAAGGGGATGCAGCATTGTTTAAAATAAGAAAAGGTGTGCATCAGGGTTGTATCCTTTCCCCATACTTATTCAATCTGTACACTGAGCAAATAATCTGAGAAGCTGGACTACTTGAAGAAGAACGTGACATCAGGATTGGAGGAGGACTTATTAACAAACTGCAATATGCAGATGACACAACCTTGCTTGCTGAAAGTGAAGAGGACTTGAAGCACTTACTGATGAAGACCAAAGACCACAGCCTCCTCACAAGTGGATCAATAAGCAACATCATGATGAAGGGAGAAACTACTGAAGTTGTCAAGGATTTCATTTTACTTGGATCCATAATCAATACCTATAGAAGCAGCAGTTAAGAAATCAAACAATGTATTGCACTGGTCAAATCTGCTGAAAAAGACCTCTTTAAAGTATTACGAAGCAAAGACATCACTTTGAGGACTAAGGTGCTCCAGACCCAAGCCATGGTGTTTTCAATTGCCTCATGTGCGTGCAAAAGCTGGACAAAGAATAAGGAAGACCAAAGAAGAATTGACACCTTCTGAATTATGGTGTTGGCAAAAAATACTGAATATGCCATGGACTGCCAAAAGAAGGAACAAATCTGTCTTGGAAGAAGTAGAATCAGAATGGTCCTTAGAAGCAAGGATGGAGAGACTTCGTCTCACTTACTTTGGACATGTTATCAGGAGGGAAAAGTCCCTGGAGAAGGACATCATGCTTGGTAAAGTAGAGGGTTGGCGAAAAAGAGGAGGACCCTCAATGAGATGAACTGGCACAGTGGCTGCAACATGGGTTCAAGCATAACAACGATTGTGAGGACAGTGCAGGACCAGGCAGTGTTTCATCATGAGTTGGAACCAACTCAATGGCACCTAACAACAAGAACAGTTATTTGAGTTCTGCATTTATTTATCTATACCCAGTGCTATCTTGAGCAAGTCAATCCACCTCTCTGAGCATAATTTCACTTACAGTAAAATAAAAATACACACTAGATAATCTGTCTTTTCAGTTCCAACTTCTTATGGTTCCTAAGAGAAGAGGCATTAGTAATTTTCTTTTAATGACTATTCCATTACTCTTTCAGTCTAATATGATGAGGCCATTTATGCTTCTCATTTGGAAACTGAAAACCTTAATCAACAAGACACTATAAGTAAGACTGGAAATGTCTAAATGTAATAGTCCAATAATTTTAGAAAGTACTCCACAGTTACTTTAAAGTCCATATTGTATAAGGAGCCCTAGGTGAAGTGGTTGTGTACATAATGAATCATGGAATTTCAGAGGCACAACTAAATGTGATCAGATAGGTAACATATAGTAGAAAACAGAAAATTCAAAGCGGGAAAAGCACCAATAAGTAAGAATGATTTCAGTTACATGTCTGCTGTGCTGATAACCATTCATGAAAATTAAGAATTGTGCCTTTAATAAATATGGGGACCACAGTGCTGAAATTTTTGAGATGGTCCAAATCTTGAATCTCCTAGCCAACTGTTTTCATAAATCAGTGGTTCTCAACCAAAGTGCCCATCAGAGTTACCCCAGACAGCTTTGGAACTGTGCCCACTGAATCAGAATGGGAAAGAGGGATGCCAGTGGGTAGTTTTTACGAAGCTTCAGGTGTGATTCTGATGCCCGAACTCCCAGCCCACAAATCATTTAATGGCCCGGAAATTCCAAATTTTCAAAATCTATATATTTCACAGATTGCCTCTCACATCTGAAAATGCATAAAACTCCTGGTTTTTAGTTTGAAAAATACAGTGATTGCATCACTTCTATTAATTAACACCACGTGTAAGTTATGAAAAGTACACCTTTGTGCCATTACAGACCTAATCTTAATCAACCCTTTCTTGTAAAGATACTTTTAAAGAATGATATATTGTATTAAAGGCAACACATAATTGCCATACAAAATAAGCATGAAAAGAGAATTCTAATGTGATTACTAGCCACTCTGCATGCCTTCACCAACCGCCCCACCAGCACCCTTCCACACACATAGCAATGGGAACAGTAATTGAATTTGGGCTTTGTCTATGTCAAGTTTCACTTAAATGAAGCAATAACATACATCATAATATCAACCTCATGCAAAACAAAGTTCACTGTATAGTACTTAAAAAAGAAACTGAAATAGGAGAGGCAACATAAACCAGTGGTTCAGAGCATAGGCTCCAGGTCTAGACCTAGCCTAAGTTTGACTCTCCATTCAGTCTCTTATTAGTTATGTGCCTTAGTCAAGTTATTTAACTTCTCTGTGCCTCAGTTTCATCATCTGGTAAATGGCAATAATAATAATAATACCTCGTAGGTTTAGTTTAAACTTGTGTAAAATATTCTATAAATATTAGCTACCGTCACTGAAAAATAAATGTGATTTGTGTGTTTATTTCCTCTTCAGAGTGGCAAGAATTTTCTGGAATTATTTTAGAATCAGCTTATCAGTTTCTATTTTAAAAAACCTGCCGGGACCTAGACTAGGATTGTATTTAATCTAGAGAGCAATTTGGAGGGAACTGACATTTTAGCAATTTTGAGACTAGTTTTTTTAATCCATTAACGGAAACCCTGGTGGCGTAGAGGTTAAGTGCTACGGCTGCTAACCAAAGGACTGGCAGTTCGAATCCGCCAGGGGCTCCTTGGAAACTCTATGGGGCAGTTCTACTCTGTCCTATAGGGTCGCTATCAGTCGGAATCAACTCAACGGCACTGGGTTTGGTTTGGTTTTTTTAGATCCATTAACATGGCATCTCTCTCCACCTATTTAGGGTCCTCTTTTAATTTCACTCAGCAATGCTTTACAGTTTTCAGCATACAAATCCTGCACATATTTTGTGAGATGCATCCCTAAGTATTTCACGTTGTGGGGTGTTACTGTAAAATTATCTTGTTTTTTGAATTTTAATTTCCAATTGTTCATTGCTAGTATAAATATAATTGGTATTTGTATACTGACCATGTATTCTGCAACCTTGCTAAACTCATGTCTTAGTTTTAGTAGCATTTTCATACATTCTTTGGGATTTTTCCCAATAATGCCATCTGCAAATAAAGACAGTATTATTTATTCATTTCTAACTGTATGAATTTTTTTTTTTTTTTTTTTGGTCTTATTGTGGTAAATGCTGAATAGAAACAGTGAGAGCAGATATCCTTGCCTTGCTCCCCATCTTAGGGTGAAGCATTAGTCTTTTACCCTTAACAACGATATTAGCTACAGGTTTTTTGTAGTTACCTTTATTTGAAAGGAAACTCTGGTGGCGTAGTTGTTAAGAGCTACGGCTGCTAACCAAAAGGTCAGCCATTGGAATCCACCAGGTGCTCCCTGGAAACTCGATAGGGGCAGTTCTACTCTGTCCTATTGAGTCGCTATGAGTCGGTAATCGACTCAACGGCAGTGGGTTTGGTTTTTTATTTGAAAAAGAAAAATAACGTTTGTGGACTCACATTACTTGATTTCAAGACTTACCATTACAAGCTAAAGTAATCAAGACTGTGATATTTGCATAAGGATAGACATATATCGATCAATGGTCCAGGAATAGACTCAGACATCTATGGTCTGCTGGTGTTTGGCAAAAGGTGCCAAGGTAATTAAATAGTGGAAAAGATAGATTTTGCAACAAATGCTGTGGAACAACTGGATATGTGTGTGTGTGGAGGTGGGGGGTAAAGAACCTCTAACCCTACCTTGCACCATATACAAAAATTAACTCAAAATGGATGGCAGACCTAAATCTAAGAGCTAGAACAATAAAACTTCTAGAAGAAAATGTTTGTGACCTCAGGTTGGGCCAAGATTTCTTAATATGCAAAAAGCATAAACTTATTTTATTTAAAGGAAAAAAAACTGATAAAGTAGGCTTCATCAAAATTAAAATATAAGTTGAGACCCTGATAAGAAAATGAAGAAGCAGGCCACACACTGGGAAAAAACATTTGCAAAAACACATCTGTTAAAGAATCTGTATCCAGAATATATAAAGAATTCTCATAACTTGATATAAGATAAACAACCCAATTTTAAAAATAGCCAAAAGATTTGAACAGACACTTCACCAAAGAAGCTATAAGGATGGCAAATAAGCACATGAAAAGATGGTTAACATATTTAGTCATTTAATTTGCAGTTTTCCTATTTAATTTATTAGGAAAATGCAAACTAAAACTACCATTAGATTCCACTACACGCGAACCCAAAAACGCACGAACCAGAATGGCTAAAATCAAAACCGCCTGACAATGCTAAGTGCTGCTGATAACGGAGAGCAACTGGAAATCTCATACATTCTTGGTGGGAATGAAAAAATGGCATACCCAATTTATAAGAAACTGTCAGATTGTTTTCTAGAAACTTACCATATGACCCAGCAATCCCACTCCTAGGTATTTACCCAAGAGAAATGCAAACATATATCCACAAAAATGGGATACCCATACGCAAAATGCAAATGTTTATGTTTATTTATAGCAGCTTGATTCATAATAACTCAAAACTGGAAACAATCCAAATATGCATCAACTGATAAATGGATACACAAATTATGGTACAAATAAATGGAATACTACTCAGCAATAAAAATGAACAAATTACTCACACATGAAACTACATGGATAAACCCAAAAAGCATTATACTAAGTAAAAGAAGTCAGACACAAAAGGCTATATACTTATTTTTACACAAATAACACGTGTGTTATATGTTTTTTTCCAACTGCACGTCCCCGCCAAATTATTTTCATAAGGATACCAGGCTAATATTTTTAGAGCAACACATAAAAAAATTACCATAGTGCCTTTAGGAAAATACCTGCGGAGGGCGTGTGGGGGGACTGAGTGGCAATAGGTAAAATATAAAATGCGCACTATTTGTGTAAAAACACAATACTGTAGGATTCCATTTATCTGACATTCTAGAAAAGGTAAAACTACAGATACAGAAATCACATAAATGGTTACAGGGATTGGGGGTAAGGGATGAGACTGACTGCAAAGGGCCACAGAGAACCTCCTGAGGGTAAAAGAAATGACCTCCATCTTGATTGTGGCAATGCTTCATGACTGCCTAAGTTTGACAAACTCATCCAACTATACACTAAAAAAGAGATTTTGACTGCTTGTAAATTATACTTTAATAAACACGACTGGAAGAGAAGAAGGGATGGAAACAGAACTACATTAAATTAAACCACAAGAAAAAATGGAGCGGGGCGGGGGGACTGAAATATAAGTACTTGTTCTCCGTGGGCAAGAGAGTAAAAATGAAGACCGTATTTATCCTGCTGTAATAAACAGCACGTGGGAAGTCATCCGGATTTCCAGCAGTAACAGTGTTTTATTATATGACCTATAATAAAGTTACAGCTGGACACCTGTGCAATAAAGAATTTGGGCCTTTGTCCCCAGTTCCTGGGAGGTAACCTTTAAGTTCTTGGACTTTCTCAAATAATTTAAATGTCTTTGCTATTCATGATGGGACCCCCAGGCCACACTGATAGCTTATGCTGATAAGATGGCTCTGTATGGGGGCTGGCCATGCCAGAAAGTCCAACCATGTGATCACTGGTTTGGCCCTTTGAAAGGTATAATATAAGCCCAACCTTGGGGAGGGGGGCTGGAGATTGAGTTCAATCATGTAGTCAGTGATTCAATAGATCATGCCTATGTAATGAATGAATCTCCAATGAAAACTCTGCACTTCAAAGCTTGGGTGAGCGTCCCTAGTTGATAATATTCTGAGCACTGTCACACTGATATGCTAGGAGGGTGATGTGCTCCTGAGAACAACAGAAGCTTCACGTTTTGGACCTCTGAAACCTCATCTTATGGCTCTCTCCCTTTGGCTGGTTCTGATCTGTATCCTTTTCCTATAATAAAAAAGTGTAACTATAATATAACTGTAGTATAAACGTAAACATAACTGTAAGTGTAGTGCTTTCCTGAGTTCTGGGAGTTCCAGAAAATTACCAAACATGAGGGGAAGGGAGAGAATCCCTGAATTTGTAGCCAACTGGTCAGATATGAGGGTGGCCTAGGAACCCCTGTACTGTGGCTGGTGACTGGAGTGAGAGCAGTCCTATGAAGTACTGTGCCCCTAACCTGTGAGGTCTGGCCTAATTCTGGGTTGTTGGTGTTAGAAGTCATTTGCACAAGTTGCTTTGTACGTCATGTTGAGAAAGTTGGAATTTTTATTTCACTTAGGTTGCTACCAGAGGGGAGACGTGAAGAAGTGTCAAGAAAGAAGAGGAAGATTATTTAAAATAAAGGCAGGATATAAGGGCTCAAACCAGGGCAGTGATGGTAGAAATACAGAGAAGACAGATTTGAGAAATATTTAGGGTATAAGTTTGATAGGACTTAGTGAGTTCAGTTTTAAATACTTGCATTTGCAGAACCAGTGTAAGGGAAGGCAGCTAGCTCTATAAGTCTGAAATTCTGGGATAAGGTCTAGGATGAAGATATAGATTTATAAGGTGGGATGTGATTGTCTACACAGACAGCATGCAGTGGGCCAAGGATGGAACCCCAAGAAATACCAACATTTAGGATGCTTTCCTTAAGAGAATCCATTGGCAACTGATTGGAAAGAAATGGTCTGAGGAGAGGAGAGGAGAGAATTTCAAGGGGCAGTTTAAGTGGAATGATGTGGGTTAAAGACAGATCGCAATGGGTTACAGTGAAGAAGTCGAAGGAGCAAGTAGACTCCTTCAACAAACTAGGATAAGAACAATAGGAGAAACACAGAACTGTATCTACAGAGGTGCTTGTTTTCCTTTTTCAAAGGATGAAAAGAGACTTGACAGACAGGGAAACACAGGAAAAGAGCAGAAAAATGAGGCAGCCAGGTTTCATAATACTATTTACTGAGCATCTCCACCTGGATGTCTCATAGGCATCTCAAACACCACAGATATAAAACTGCATTCTGATGTTCCCCCTGCAACCTGATCTTTTCAACAGTTTTCCATTGCAATAAACAGCACCACTGTGTAACCTGGTGCTCAAGAAGCCTAGAACTCAACCTCAATGTCTTTTCCTTCACTCCTCACATATAATCAATCACCATTTCTACCCCGACAATACTTCTCAAATCTATCAGTTCTATTTTCATCATTATTCCCTTAGCCCAAAACAAAATTGTCTCTTGCTTGGACAACTGCAATAGGTTCTTAACTGGTCTTACTGCATCAGGCTGGCCCTACCTCAATTCAGTCCTCAAAATTATCTTTTTATTGTCCAAATCTAATGATGTCACTCCTCCGCATAAAATCCTTTATCAGCTTTCTATCTTCTATATGAACTTACCCGCTGTGTATCTCTCTGGCTGCTCCTCCCCTTTACTCTCTCCACTCCAGCACCACTGGCCTTCTCTCCTGGCATACTTCCCTTCCCGTCTTAGGGCTTAACTCCTCCTCATCCTTGTAATCTTAAACATCACATCATCAGAGAGGACTATGTCCTCCTGCTGGATCTCCACAGATTTCCCTGTCTCTCTTCTTCACGGTAACATGTTACAACTGTAATTCATTTGTGACTTGCACAATTATTTAATGTCTTCTCATCAGACTGCAAGCTTCTGGGGGATGCAGAGTTGCTGTGTGTTTTGCTTAATGCTACCTACATTCTCTAGTGCCTGGAACACAGCAGACTTTTAATATAATTCCTTGAATAAGTAAAATAAATGAAAAAAAGATTAACCTTGAGCAGGAAAAGGGACATGTCCTCCTAGAAGACTGAAGGGAATAAAGTGAGGCTGAGCACAAATGTAGATAAGTTGAAAGGTAGTTTTGGAGGCGCTAAGACTAGAGAAGAAACAGGAGGTTTAGAGAATTCGCATCTGGTAACCCAATTTTCTTTCACTGATGGTATGCTGGGAAGGGGGATAGTGTTTGTGTAAAGTATAGCCAAGGTTTGAAGTGACTGCTGAAGTAGGTGGGTGAGGGTGAGAACCTGACCAAGAGTTACTAAAGACAACGGCGTGATGTTGAGATAAGAACCGTACATAAAAGGTAGGGCCACAAGACAAAAATCCACTAAATCAAATAAATCAGAGAATGAATTTCTGACTTGGTAAAAAGTCTAAATACTATCTACTTTATCCTTTCAAGAAGAATAAAGTACCTGACTTGACTAATAAAACTTTGCCATAAGAATTTAATAAGACTAAGAATGACTTACAATGAACTTATATGTAGATAAACTGATTCTTCAAAAAATATCTGAGATACCTGCCAACATTTTTTTAAACAATCTTTCAATTACACAATTAATTTGTTGGAAAGTTATTTCTTTATGTAACTTTAAACTTTATATAACTCTAACTATAAAGGTAAACACCCAGCAGCACTGTGAAAGGCCTGGTATTCTGCTTCCATTACTATTACAGCCAGGAAAACCCTATGAGCAGTTCTATTCTGTAACACATGGTGTCGCCATGAGTTGCAATCGACTCGATGGCAACTAATAACAACAACAACAAATGTAAACAACCTCTGTCTTGAATCAATTACAACAAATTTCTTTTGGGCAGGATCCAAAGTAATGTTTCACTCGGTACCCCAGGCCAAGAAGTAAGACAAGACATAAAATGTCACAAAAATCCCACCTGCTCTGCTACTTCTCTCCACCTCCAGCACTATATCAGAGTTGAAATAAATAGCTTTTGCTACTAACAGTGGCTAAGAGTGGCTCCTTGGGGAAAATACAATTCTGGGCTCACCGTCCTACTCTCCCTCCAGGTGGTGGTGCTATAACGACAAGTGCAGAAGCATTAACTGAGCAAAGACAGCTTGCACTATTATTATCTTGCAATATAACAGCTTTATCTGCCTTATTTCTTGGTATCCCCTTCCCCACAAAGGCTCACAGAACTCCATAATGCTTTCTGACTCGCTCTAGCACTATATGACAAACATATGAAGATTCTCAGTGGAATGACAAGGAATGGACTTTAGCAAGATAGGAAAAAATGAAGCTCTTCACTTGCACCCTCCTTCAGGGAGAGCACTGTCCCTCTTCCTTTTTCAGAAGCTCCACTATCTCCTTCTCCCTGCCTGCCGGATGGTACCTCCACTTCTCCAGGCCTAATCAGTGCCATCACTCTAGTCTGTCAAGGAATGCCTACAGAAGCATCAGCTAAAGGCGTGTTGCCTCTGACTCTGGATTATCTACAGTTTTTTAAAAAGCCCTTTTAATACAGAAAAATCCGTCAATGACCTACCGCTATCAAATGACTGTCTGAATATTGATACTCAGAGGCAGTAGGTCTTTTACTGACACAGAAACAGGTAAGAGAAAAAGATAAAAGTTATGCTACAAAGGGAAGTGAGAGAAAAGCCAATTTTATTATCTTAGTTCCTTCCTAAGTACAAATCTGACAGTGGGCTTCATTAGCCAACTCACATCAAAGATCCTTAAAGGGTACCTGCAAAAATTTTGTTCCCTAAGGGATCAGTCTTCACCCCCAAATTCATTCATGAGGAATACAAAAAAGAGAATATAAGTAGAACTTAAGTTCACATCTTTGGAAAGGCCACTGACCTCTGGCATTAACTCTCAAAAACTGAGGCCATAACAGTCAATTTGAAGACCTTACTATGTCACAAATCCAAAACGTCAAAATGAACTGTTCAGTAATTCCCATCTATGAACCCAGACTTGGGAGAGACTTCAGCAGTTACCTGGTCTAAACCTCTCAACAGATGAAGAATACGAGACTCAGAGTAGAATGACTTGGCCAAGGCCATACAAAACTGACTAACAGCAGGACCCACTTTACTATTATTTCTACCACCCTACTGATTTTCTTTATACTTTGTTAATGCAGGGTTGTATTTTCTCCTGGATAAACCTTCAGTCTAAAATAACTCTCTTGAAAAATATGCCAAGTTTCTCTTCCCATCTCCTAGAATTCCTAAACTAATTATTTTATGAAGCTTTAGTAAAATATTCTTCCATGTTCGTGTACTGGCTATACAAAGTTACTTTTAGGATCAACAAAATATAGATTATAAAATATAGGTCATGACAAAGATATTAAAACTACTCTCAGGTCTGGTTTTACCCTAACTCACAGAAAAAGGTTCTCAGTATTTTCAATCCTGTATGACAGACTCTAGTAAAAGACAAACCCTAAAACTTCTTGAGTTGAGAAAATACTATTCTAACCTTTAACAAAGTATTTCAGCTATATAAATGAAATAAGTTTATCATACGTACTTAAAGCTCTAGAATGATCCGGATTCCTTATTCCCTTTGCTCGTAACCTCTGAAGAAGAACTGTTGAGGACAACTGTTTTACAAGATACACTGCCATGGAATAGTTCTGGAAAAAAAAAAAATGTAGAAAACAAACAACATATGTAAGTAAATAGTAAAACGGAAGTAAATGGTACATCTATTTTAATCCCACATTGATAGGGCAAGAAAACTAACACTTGTCAAACACCTCCTGTATGCCAAGTCTATCTCAGGTGTTTTCATTTAATACTGACCGAAAAGCTGCTGAAGTGCTCGTATACCTATCTTCATGGATGAGGAAAGTGAAGTGTGAAAAATTAAATTAACTTGCCCTAATTATTTTACAACTTTTAAGTGACAAAGCCAGAACTTAAACTCAGGTCTGCCATGCCTCTCTATTACTTGACTACCTATGCTTGAAGCTAATTAATTTAAGGCACTATATAAAAGGATACTGTTAAGACTAAGGCCAATAAGGACATCAAAGTCATCATAAACAATATTTAGTAGGTGACATATATCTAAAATAGTAGCTATTTTTAAAAATTATTAATGAGATTGACTTCCTAACCTATCCTAATTTATATCTTTTAACCTCCTTTTATGCCTTCAACTAGTTCTTGAAAAGACCCTATTTGAGCAATTATTACTACAAAGTTCTTCAAGCCAAGTGAGTATTAAGGGAGCTGCTGGTTTGGCAGATAAACACATGAGTATCTACTGCCGGCAGAGAAGAGAACAAAGAAAACAGTTTATCAACAAGCCAAGACAGAGTGAAAGGCACATGACTGAGTAAAGAAGAAAAGAGGGCTGAGGCTTATGCAGGCAGGGAGAGAGAACTAAATGAGAAGGACCACTGTTCATTTGGTGTTGGGATCAAGAAATCTGAAAAACAAAGGGAAGAATAATTACTGCCATCTTATACTTTATAGCTACATACAGTTTTCAAAGTACTCTCAACATATGTATCTATTTCATTTAAACATCACAGAAGGCCTGTAAGATATAGGTAGGATGGGTATTTTTCTAAGTGAAGGGCAGATGAAACTGAGGCACAAAAAGATGATATAATCTGCTCAGGATCATGCAACTGCTTGGTGACAGAGCAGGCACTAGAACCCAAGAACAGAGATGTCAGGAGCATGGACTCAATGACCAAGGCCGGTGTATTCGTCACAGGTCTTCCCTTCACAGACCCTACTTGCCTTAGAGCCTCCTAATCTAGTCCAATGCACATTCCAATTTTCGGTTACTTTCCCGTATTTGGAAATGCACTCCCTTCTCTTGGCAACAAGAGAAAATATTCTCCAGTACGCTCCAGAAAGCCAAATTTTCATTTAAAGTTCATAAACCTATCCATGTTTATATGCTATGTTCTCTTTACAGATGAGGGAACTGAAGCATGGAACAGTTAAGTAACTTGCCCAAAGTCACACAGCTAATAAACTGCAGAGCTGGGACTGAAACCCTGGTCCTCTGGCTCCAAGGCTGTTCTGTTAACCACTAGGCTGCAATGTCTCTCTACTGATGCTTTAACTGGAAGGAATTAAAAAACAAACAAACAATGGGATATCAAAGAAAGCTACTTTACTTTCATTAATAAAGTTCACAATTTATTAATGAGGCACAAATAGCCTTAAAACTTTCCCAAATTTTAGTGCATAAAACATATCATCTAATATAAAATCAAAAAGCCTCTTTTAGAAAAAAAGAAAACTTATCCACCTTTATTGTTTAATGCTTCAAGAAAGTAGAGAAATGCTAATTAATACTGAAATTATATACAGACAACTTGAATCTTCAGAACTAGGAATTTCCCTCAGGCTTCATATAAATATTTAAGAAGAGATCAAGTAGAAACCACAGCTACAAGTTCAGTGAAAAGGTATTTGTTCACTCTAGTTGGAACATGTAACCAAATAAAAAAGAAAGAAGCAACAAGAATGGCGGGTATTAACAAATGCCACTTGTACCAATAATATGGAATTAAACTTTCCATCAAATCAAAGGAGGTCAGCAGCAAAACCCCCCAAACTTAATAATGGCATAGTATCTCTTCTAGGCAGATGATGTTATATTGTTACTGCTAATCCTCCAAGGTACTACCTAGCTCCAACTACTGAAATACACTGCATCACTGATGTTTTTGTCAAATGCTTTTCCAAAAGTCTTCTAAATTCCTTATACTAGTATCTAAAATATTTCTCTATAAACAATGACTGTAATGGGTGGTAAATGCTGTAATTACACTGAAGTAGGATAAGAAATTACAAGCGGTCACTTACTTCTTCCTTCAGGCACTGTACTAGCTCTTCTATTCATTTCATTTGAAAATGCGTATTTATAACGTTTCTCAATAGCAACTAGTCATAAAAATTTATCAGCAAAACAGTAATAGATTCTACATGAAGAGTATCTTCACAAGTTGCATTAAAATCAGTAATCTAAAAAAAATATCTAGTAACTTATCACAGTTCTGGGCTTTGGTGAAAGAATAATTTTCTTTTTATGTCTTAGTTCAAAAAGGCTTCCAACTCGTAAGACCAGGATCTACACAAAGACCTTACGTAGTAGATCAAATCACTGATGACAATTTTTTCTCTCTGAGGCCTGGAAGGCTTCCCAGGGAGGAGTATCTCGCCTGCTATTCTAGCACCATATAGCAGCAACCACGTTCTCCTCTCTCCACAGTTTCAAACTTGTTCTATATTTCACCTTAAACACCCCCTTCTTATCTGGTTGGCTACACTCTTCACAAAGGAAAAAGATATTCAACCCCCTCTTCAAAAAGGAGGAAAAAACAGCTTCTCCAACCCCCCAAACAAAAGAATCAAAATCTTTCCCAAATGAAGATACAATCCGGGAATTATCAGATACAGAATATAAAAAACTAATTTACAGAATGCTTAAAGACATCACAAATGAAATTAGGCTAACTGCAGAAAAAGCCAAGGAACACACTGATAAAACTGTTGAAGAACTCAAAAAGATTATTCAAGAACATAGTGGAAAAATTAATAAGTTGCAAGAATCCATAGAGAGACAGCATGTAGAAATCCAAAAGATTAACAATAAAATTACAGAATTAGACAACGCAATAGGGAGTCAGAGGAGCAGACTCGAGCAATTAGAATGTAGACTGGGACTTCTGGAGGACCAGGGAATCAACACCAACATAGCTGGAAAAAAACCAGATAAAAGAATTAAAAAAAAATGAAGAAACCCTAAGAATCATGTGGGACTCTATCAAGAAGGATAACTTGCGAGTGATTGGAGTCCCAGTCCCAGAACAGGGAGGGGGGACAGAAAACACAGAGAAAATAGTTGAAGAACTCCTGACACAAAACTTCCCTGACATCATGAAAGACGAAAGGATATCTATCCAAGCTGCTCATCGAACCCCATTTAAGATTGATCCAAAAAGAAAAACACCAAGACATATTATCATCAAACTTGCCAAAACCAAAGACAAACAGAAAATTTTAAAAGCAGCCAGGGAGAAAAGAAAGGTTTCCTTCAAGGGAGAAATTTCAATAAGAGTAAGTTCAGACTACTCAGCAGAAACCATGCAGGCAAGAAGGGAATGGGACGACGTATACAGAGCACTGAAGGAGAAAAACGGCCAACCAAGGATCATATATCCAGCAAAACTCTCTCTGAAATATGAAGGAGAAATTAAGATATTTACAGATACACACAAGTTTAGAGAATTTGCAAAAACTGAACCAAGACTGCAAGAAATGCTAAAGGAGATTGTTTGGCCTGATGACCAATAATATCAGGTACCAGCACAATACAAGGTCACAAAACAGAAAGTCCTGATATCAACGCAATTCAAATAGGGAAAGCACAAAAACAAACAAATTAAGATTCATTCTAAAAAATAAATAAATAAACAAAATAATACACATAACAGGGAATCATGGAAATCAGTAGATAAACGATCACAATAATCAAAAAGAGGGACTAAATATAGGAGGCATTGAACTGCCAGATGGAGAGTGATACAAGGCAATATAGAACAATACAAGTTAGGTTTTTACTTAGAAAAATAGGGGTAAATAATAAGGTAACCACAAAAAGGAATACCAATTCCATAACTCGAGAAAAAAGCCAAGAAAAACGTAACGACTCAACTAACATAAAGTTAAACATTATGAAGATGAGGATCTCACAATCTACTAAGAAAAACGCCTCAGCACAAAAAAGTATGTGGAAAAATGAAATGACCAACAACTCACATGAAAAGGCATCAAAATGACAGCACTAAAAACTTATTTATCTATAATTACACTGAATGTAAATGGACTAAATGCACCAATAAAGAGACAGAGGGTCACGGACTGATAAAGAAACACGATCCATCTATATGCTGCCTACAAGAGACACACCTTAGACTTAGAGACACAAACAAACTAAAACTCAAAGGATGGAAAAAAATATATCAAGCAAATAATAAGCAAAAAAGAGGAGTAGCAATATTAATTTCTGACAAAATAGACTTTAGACTTAAATCTGCCACAAAGGATAAAGAAGGACACTATATAATGATAAAAGGGACAATTGATCAGGAAGACATAACCATATTAAATATTTACGCACCCAATGACAGGGCTGCAAGATACATAAATCCAATTTTAACAGAATTGAAAAGTGAGATAGACACCTCCACATTTATAGTAGGAAACTTCAACACACCACTTTCGGAGAAGGACAGGACATCCAGTAAGAAGCTCAATAGAGACACGGAAGACCTACTTACAACAATCAACCAACTTGACCTCATTGACTTATACTGAACTCTCCACCCAACTGCTGCAAAATATACTTTTTTTTCTAGTGCACATGGAACATTCTCTAGAATAGACCACATATTAGGCCATAAAACAAATCTTTGCAGAATCCAAAACATCGAAATATTACAAAGCATCTTCTCAGACCACAAGGCAATGAAGCTAGAAATCAGTAACAGAAAAACTAGGGAAAAGAAATCAAATACTTGGAAACTGAACAATACCCTCCTGAAAAAAGACTGGGTTATAGAAGACATCAAGGAGGGAATAAGGAAATTCTTAGAAAGCAACGAGAATGAAAATACTTGCTATCAAAACCTCTGGGACACAGCAAAAGCAGTGCTCAGAGGCCAATTTATATCGATAAATGCACACATACAAAAAGAAGAAAGAGCCAAAATCAGAGAACTGTCCCGACAACTTGAACAAATAGAAAGTGAGCAACAAAAGAACCCATCAGGCACCAGAAGAAAACAAATAATAAAAACTAGAGCTGAACTAAATGAATTAGAGAACAGAAAAACAATTGAAAGAATTAACAAAGCCAAAAGCTGGTTCTTTGAAAAAATTAACAAAATTGATAAACCATTGGCTAGACTGACTAAAGAAAAACAGAGAAGGAAACAAATAACCCGAATAAGAAACGAGAAGGACCACATCACAACAGAGCCAAATGAAATTAAAAGAATCATTTCAGGTTACTACGAAAAACTGTACTCTAACAAATTTGAAAACCTAGAAGAAATGGATAAATTCTTGGAAAAATACTACCTACCTAAACTAACACATTCAGAAGTAGAACAACTAAATAGACCCATAACAAAAAAAGAGATTGAAACGGTAATCAAAAAACTCCCAACAAAAAAAAGCCCTGGCCCAGACGGCTTCACTGCAGAGTTCTACCAAACCTTCAGAGAAGACTTAACACCACTACTACTGAAGGTATTTCAAAGCATAGAAAAAGACGGAATACTACCCAACTCATTCTATGAAGCTACCGTCTCCCTGATACCAAAACCAGGTAAAGACATTACAAAAAAGAAAATTATAGACCTATATCCCTCATGAACATAGATGCAAAAATCCTCAACAAAATTCTAGCCAATAGAATCCAACAACACATCAAAAAAATAATTCACCCTGATCAAGTGGGATTTATACCAGGTGTGCAAGGCTGGTTTAATATCAGAAAAACCATTAATGTAATCCATCACATAAATAAAACAAAAGATAAAAACCACATGATCTCATCAATAGATGCAGAAAAGGCATTTGACAAAGTTCAACACCCATTTATGATAAAAACTCTTACCAAAATAGGAATTGAAGGAAAATTCCTCAACATAATAAAGGGCATCTATGCAAAGCCAACAGCCAATATCACTCTAAATGGAGAGAACCTGAAAGCATTTCCCTTGAGAACGGGAACCAGACAAGGATGCCCTTTATCACCGCTCTTACTCAACATCGTACTTGAAGTCCTAGCCAGGGCAATTAGGCTAGACAAAGAAATAAAGGGTATCCAGATTGGCAAGGAGGAAGTAAAGCTATCACTATTTGCAGATGACATGATCGTATACATGGAAAACCCTAAGGAATCCTCCAGAAAACTACTGAAACTAATAGAAGAATTTGGAAGAGTCTCAGGTTATAAAATAAACATACAAAAATCACTTGGATTCCTCTACATCAACAAAAAGAACACCGAAGAGGAAATAACCAAATCAATACCATTCACAGTAGCCCCCAAGAAGATAAAATACTTAGGAATAAATCTTACCAAGGATGTAAAAGACCTATACAAAGAAAACTATAAAACTCTGCTACAAGAAATTCAAAAGGACATACTTAAGTGGAAGAACATACCCTGCTCATGGATAGGAAGACTTAACATAGTAAAAATGTCTATTCTACCAAAAGCCATCTATACATATAACGCACTTCCAATCCAAATACCAATGTCATATTTTAAGGGGATAGAGAAACAAATCACTAATTTCATATGGAAGGGAAAGAACCCCCGGATAAGTAAAGCATTACTGAAAAAGAAGAAGAAAGTGGGAGGCCTCACTCGACCTGATTTCAGAACCTATTATACAGCTACAGTAGGCAAAACAGCCTGGTACTGGTACAACAACAGGCACATAGATCAACGGAACAGAATTGAGAACCCAGATATAAATCCATCCATGTATGAGCAGCTGATATTTGACAAAGGACCAGTGTCAGTCAATTGGGGAAAAGATAGTCTTTTTAACAAATGGTGCTGGCATAACTGGATATCCATTTGCAAAAGAATGAAACAGGACCCATACCTCACACCATGCACAAAAACTAACTCCAAGTGGATCAAAGACCTAAACATAAAGACTAAAACGATAAAGATCATGGAAGAAAAAATAGGGACAACCTTAGGAACCCTAATACAAGGCATAAACAGAATACAAAACATTACCAAAAATGATGAAGAGAAACCAGATAACTGGGAGCTCCTAAAAATCAAACACCTATGCTCATCTAAAGACTTCACCAAAAGAGTAAAAAGACCACCTACAGACTGGGAAAGAATATTCAGCTATGACATCTCAGACCAGCGCCTGATCTCTAAAATCTCATGATTCTGTCAAAACTCAACCACAAAAAGACAAACAACCCAATCAAGAAGTGGGCAAAGGATATGAACACACATTTCACTAAAGAAGATATTCAGGCAGCCAACAGATACATGAGAAAATGCTCCCGATCATTAGCCATTAGAGAAATGCAAATTAAAACTACGATGAGATTCCATCTCACACCAACTAGACTGGCATTAATCCAAAAAACACAAAATAATAAATGTTGGAGAGGCTGCGGAGGGATTGGAACTCTCATACACTGCTGGTGGGAATGTAAAATGGTACAACCACTTTGGAAATCCATCTGGCGTTATCTTAAACAGTTAGAAATAGAACTACCATACAACCCAGAAATCCCACTCCTCAGAATATACCCTAGAGAAACAAGAGTCTTCACACAAACAGATATATGCACACCCATGTTTATTGCAGCTCTGTTTACAATAGCAAAAAGCTGGAAGCAACCAAAATGTCCATCAACGGATGAATGGGTAAATAAATTGTGGTATATTCACACAATGGAATACTACGCATCGATAAAGAACAGTGACGAATCTCTGAAATATTTCATAACATGGAGGAATCTGGAAGGCATTATGCTGAGCGAAATGAGTCAGAGGCAAAAGGACAAATATTGTATAAGACCACTATTATAAGATCTTGAGAAATAGAAAAAATGGAGAAGAACACATACTTTTGTGGTTACAAAGGCGGGGGGAGGGAGGGAGGGAGGGAGAGGGCTTTTTTTATTGATCAGTCAGTAGATAAGAACTGCTTTGGGTGAAGGGAAAGACAACACTCAATACAAGGAAGGTCAGCCTAATTGGACTGGACTAAAAGCAAAAAGGTTTCCGGGATAAAATGAAAGCTTCAAAGGTCAGCGGAGCAGGGGCTGGGGTCTGGGGAACATGGTTTGAGGGGACTTCTAAGCCAATGGGCAAAATAATTCTATTATGAAAACATTCTGCATCCCACTTTGAAATGTGGCGTCTGGGGTCCTGAATGCCAACAAGCGGCCATCTAAGATACATCAATTGGTCTCAACCCACCTGGAGCAAAGGCAAAGGAAGAACACCAAGGTCACACGACAACTAAGAACCCAAGAGACAGAAAGGGCCACATGAACCAGAGACCTACATTATCCTGAGACCAGAAGAACTAGTTGGTGCCCGGCCACAATCGATGTCTGCCCTGTCAGGGAGCACAACAGACAACTCCTGAGGGAGCAGGAGACCAAATTCTCATAAAAAGACCATACTTAATGGTATGACTGCGACTAGAGGAATCCCGGAGGCAATGCTCCCCAGACCTTCTGACGGCACAGGACAGGAACCATCCCCGAAGATAACTCATCATGCATGAAAAGGCCTGGGCAGCGGGGGGGAGAGAGATGCTGATGAAGAGTGAGCTAATTAAATCAGGTGGACACTGAAAAAAAAAAAAAAAAAAGGAGGAAAAAAAAAAAAAGATGGGAACTCTAAGTTACACTAAAAGTAAAACATTTGGAAGGATTTTAAAAATCTAATGGTGCCATATTCATTAGTCAAAGGAAAAGGATATAACCTTGATAGATGTCAAAAAGGATTTTGATAAAACTCAAAATCTATTTCAAACAAAGATACCCAGTAAAAGAGGAACAGGACACACCATTGATGTAATTAAGTTCTATAGGAAATTAACAGCCATTATGACACTTAACACTGTAACACCCACAGCATTCTCATTAACATAAGGAACAAGTCAAGAATGCCCACTTGCACCTGCCTTATTTAACTGTGTTCTAAAGGTTCTAGGCAGCACAACAGAACAAGAAATAATGGCATAAGTATTAGGATTATCATTATTTGTAAAATGATACATCTCAGACTCAAAACTGCCTACCTGGAAACCCCACGAAATCAAATAAAAAGTTATTAGAACTAATATGTGAAGTTAGGCACAAATTTTTCAAAAATAACTAGCTTTTAAATAAACTAACAATAAATGAGTACTTTAGAAAATATAATAGAAAAAAGATCTATTTACAAAAGTAATAAAAACAATAACAAGCATAGGAATTAATTTTTTTTAAGAAAAGGGCACTTACAGGGAGAAATCTATGAAATTCTGGAAGTGTTAAAGAGGATTTGAGTAAATGGAGAAACATACAGTTCCTGGAATGGGTACATTAAATATTGTAAATAAATTCACTCCCCCAACTTAATCTGTAAATATAAAACAATCTCATTCAAATTCCCAGGGAGCTTTGAGTACAAGGTGGAGGAGGAAGAAGAGGAAACTTCATAAAATTAATTCTACAGTTCATCTGAAAGAATAAATGCTAAGAAACAAGAGTAACATAAGGGAACATGTCTCGCTCTCTGTAATAACTTTTGTAACCTTTCCTACTCTCTTCAATGCCCCTATTTCTTCTCTCACTCTTAGCAGATTTACTTCACTTCCTATCTATCTCACAATATGAGAAGTCATCAGATCAGAACTTACTCACGTCTCTGGTACCAAACATACACATCAGTCCTTTCATTCTCCAACTAAATAAAGCTGTCTCTCCTATCTACTGCTGAGTTCTTCCAACTATGCAATTCACTATTGATTATCCCTTCTTTCTCTTATATATTTAATTTCTTCCTCTCAAGAAGATCCCTGTCATCATCTTTCAAACATGTTAAAGATTCTCCCATTAGAACAAACAACTCTCATCCCACATTTTCCTCCAGCTCACCCTCGACTCTTTCCAAAGACACATTTCTATCATTCACTATCTCTACTGCCTCACCTCCAGCTCACCAAAATCTGGCTTCTACTCCCACCATTCCACCAAAACAGCTCGTGCTAAAGTCACCTTCATGTTCTTCATCCAAAGGGTATCTTTCAGACTTCAACATACTTTGCCTCTTAAAAAAACACCTGTTAAATACTGCCTACCATCGCCTCCTTTTTGAAGCTCTTTCCTTATCTTTTCTCATACCCAGTCCCACCTCTCTGGCACTATTTCCCATCTCCTCCTCAGGCTCATTCTCCTCTACCCAGTATTAAATGTTATAGTTCCTCAAGGACAGCCCTTAGGTGCTCTTCTCTTCCGACTTGATATATTCCTCCTAAATGTCAGCCCTGCCTGTGTGTCTTTTTTTTTTTTTTTTATTAAGCTTCAAGTGAACGTTTACAAATCCAATCAGTCTGTCACATATAAGTTTACATAGATCTTACTCCGTACTCCCACTTGCTCTCCCCCTACTGAGTCAGCCCTTTCAGTCTCTCCTTCCGTGACAATTTTGCCAGCTTCCCTCTCTCTCTATCCTCCCATCCCTCCTCCAGACATGAGATGCCAACACAATCTCAAGTGTCCACCTGATATAATTAGCTCACTCTTCATCAGCATCTCTCTCCCACCCACTGACCAGTTCCCTTCATGTCTGATGAGTTGTCTTCGGGGATGGTTCCTGTCCTGTGCCAACAGAAGGTCTGGGGACCATGGCCGCCGGGATTCCTCTAGTCTCAGTCAGACCATTAAGTATGGTCTTTTTATGAGAATTTGGGGTCTGCATCCCACTGATCTCCTGCTCCCTCAGGAGTTCTCTGTTGTGCTCCCTGTCCTGTATGTCTTTAATACAATCAATTTGCAGGTGTCTCATACATTTTATTTCCCTCCCAGCCTAAATGTATCCTTTGAATGGTATATGCTCAATTACCTAATTCAGAACATCAAAGGCATCTCAAACTCAAAACCTTCAAAACTGAACTCAGGGTTTTCCCCATCCACCCCTCCAACGTCCCCTCATTAAAAACAAAAATCTAAACTTGGTCCTTTGCAGTGTTTCTTCTATCTCAGTAGTATCATCATTCACCTTGTTACCCAAGCCAGAAACCAAGGAGTTGCTCCTGACATAACCACCTTTCTCTCAACCACCCATCCACTCAATCCATCACTTAGTCTTTCAGTTTCACCTACTTAACCTCAATCCCGCTACCACTCTCGGCCAAAATACTTTCTCACTAATACTTCTGCAATAGCTTGCTCCTGAGGTGGGCTCTTTGCAAACCTTTATTCAAACTACTTTCTACTCTAAAGAGTGGTTTTTTTCTCAACAGAAACATGACTCTGCAAACTTTCACTTAAAAAGAAAACCCTTAACATTAGCATTACCTACAAGGTCCTCCATGGTTTCCTGCCTCTCCTGCCTCATCTCATACATTGCTCTTCCCCGCTCTTTGGCTTCCTGCTGCAGTGGCTCCTTTTCAGCTTTTTGGAAAAAAATAAGCTCACCCCTGCCGGTGGGCTGTTATGTAGGTTGTTTCCTCTGAACCTTTTGCCTAAGTGATTCCTACCCTCTCTCAGCTTTTGCCTCAGTTACTACTTCCTTAAGAAAGTCCTCCCTGACCTCCTTCTAGCTTAAACAAGAAACCCTTTAATACACTCTAAAATCATCATGTACTCCCTTTATAGTACTAACAAGTTCGTATTTTTTGTGTATGACCACCTGCTCCTTAGACACCTCAGGCTCTATGAAAGCAAGGACTTTTCTTCCCCCCCACTGTGCCACTGTCAAGGAGCCCTGGTGGCACAGGAGTTAAGTGCTCAGCTGCAAACCACCAGCCGCTCTGCAGGAGAAGGATGTGGCAGTCTGCTTCCATAAAGATGACAGCCTTGGAAACCCTACGGGGTAGTCTGACTCTGTCCTACAGGGTCGCCATGAGTCAGAATCGACTCAACGGCAGTGGGTTTGGTTTTTGATTTTCGGCACAATGTCTGGCACACAGGGAGCATTCAGAAAATTTCAAATGAATTAGTGAATACGTATGAGCTCATTATTATAAAGCCTCAATAATCAAAAGACTCTACTTAAAAAAGTATTTATCTTAAGCCACATATAAATTTAAGATGGATTAAGCGTAAAATATGAAATCTTAAAAGTCTAGAAGAAAATATAAACAAAAACATGTTGTTGTTATTGCCGTCAAGTCAATTCTGACTCATGGTGACCCCATGTGTATAGAGTAGAAGCGCTCCACAGGGTTTTCAAGGCTATGATCTTTCGGAACCAGATTGCCAAGACTGCCTTCCAAGGCACTCCTGGATGGGTTTGAACCACTAACCTTTCAGCTAGTAGATGAGCACTTAAATATCTGTGCCACCTAGGGACTCTCTAAACAAATATTTGTGTGTGTATTTTTTAAAGGGAACACACTGAAAATTCATTGTGAGATAAAAATAAATTCTTCTGTAACTTATTTTACAAAATCATTTACTTATAAGCTCATGAAGCCGTGGAGACTATTAACCCTTTTAGGTTAATACAAATATCTGGTAGAAATAAAAATTTACTTACTCTTCCAATTTCTGCAGTCCAAGAAACAACAATGGTGTTTGGTACTGTTGTGGACAATCGGACAAGTGAGGTGATATTAAT
This sequence comes from Elephas maximus indicus, assembly GCF_024166365.1. Classification (NCBI taxonomy): domain Eukaryota; kingdom Metazoa; phylum Chordata; class Mammalia; order Proboscidea; family Elephantidae; genus Elephas; species Elephas maximus. The sequence continues at coordinate 58,243,266 of NC_064831.1, read as the reverse complement.
TGGTCGGCTGGGTCGCTTTGGTTCCACACCATTTTTAGTAGGTGGAAGATAACCCTAAGAATGAAATGATTTCTTTTATGCATTATTTCCACAATAATTTAAATGTCCATTCCTTAACAAAACGCCAAAACCTACAAACTACACACTAGAAAATATGAATATTTTATTCAAGAGTAAAGAAGCAAACATTTAAGAAGTTTCCTGTGCTATTATTTCTCTAAACATTACAGTCTCACTGTACTAGGCCTGAGAAAAAATATTGGTAGAAATAAGAAATCCTTAAAATTTAAGAATCAGTAGAATTCATAAAGAGCTTAGATAAAGCCTATAGAGAATATTTTCAAGGGCATCAAAACAGTGCCTCTCCCAGCCCCCATTTACAGCACTCTACCGCATGCTCACAGGGCCACATGAACACCACTGAGGTTCTGTTGAAACGATTTCTTCTCCTCTAAATCTACCACACCCCAGTCCAAATACCAGATTTGCTCCCCACAGCTAATGTCACAGCTGTTAATTGTACAAAGGTGGTACAAGCATTTCACTCAGTCACATGGAAATATATCCAAAATAAAACAGTTTATGAAAAATCACAATCACAGCTGTGATGACTTATTCGCTAGCTATGTTGGCAAGGCATTTAAAAACAGCTTTTAGGACTTACTGGAAGGCTGCAAGGCTTTGTATTCACTTTCACACAAAGATTGGGTGGGAAGTGATCTTCTTGTGGACAACTGGTTTCTGATAAACAAAACCTAAACAACAAGAAGTTTGATTTCCTTTATTAAAGCATGAAATAATATTTTTGTTCAATAGATAATTTAAAAGATGATCAACTCCTAACAACAAAAAAAGAGAAAACTATAGAAACTGGGGATTTCACATGATGAATAAGCATATTTAATTAAGTTTAAAATAAACAATTCCGACAATGTCGGGTTTCAGTGATCATGACTATCAACCTGTAGTTGTCTTCATAATACTGTCAATGCTTAGTTCAAGCATGTTCTGAGGAGCACTAGCTTCCTGGGATATTAACAGGTGTAAGAGGGAGGAAGAAAAAAAAAGGTTCTGTAGTTGAATAAATTTAAGAAATTCTGAGTAAAAAAAACCACATTTACGCTTCCTTAACACAGAACTTCTGAGAAATTTAAATAGGCTAATATGCATTGTAACTCTCTAAGAGTAAGATACAGTATTCAAACACTTTTTTGGCTCTCAATGGAGCATACTGAAAATGCTCTAAGTCCACCCCCAGGACCAAGGTAATCCATTAGCTGCTCAGAACTAAAGAACCTGAATAATAACATTTCTTGTGTTACATCCACATGTATTTGGAATACTATTTTAGAAACTTATTAAAATACTTATTTCTAAATAAAATGCATAATCTTTTGGGAAAACCAAGGATAGCTATATAATTTGTAATCTCTCTATTCATGCTTATACAGATAATGGAATAGATTATTACTTTGCTATTTATGACTTCTTTATTACTTCCTTATTCCCAATATATACCTGAGGCTCACTCTACGTTTACAGAATGTTCACAGCATATTTTTTTATATGATATGGAGAACCCTGTCTCTGAATCCTGTGAAATATTCATCATGCACAAACATCTTCCCTCAACACATAGGGCGTAGCTGGCCACAGAATCTGTTAATGGGGAGGGTCAAGAAAATGGACAATTTTTTAATGTAAACTTTTGTGAGTACATATATATGTTCATCTTTGGGGAGACAATGCATAGCTTTCATCAGATTCTCAAAGGGACTTGTGTTGTTGTTAGGTACCGTCAAGTCACTTCAGATTCATAGCAACCCTATGTACAACAGAATGAAAAACTGCACAGTCCTGTGCCATCCTCATGATCATTGTTATGCTTCAGTCCGATGTTGCAGGCACTACGTCAATCCATTTTGTTGAAGGTCTTCCTGTATTTCACTAACCCCCTACTTTACCAAGCATGATATCCTTCTCCAGACTCTGGGCTCTCCTTATAACATGTCCAAAGTATGTGAGACAAAGTCTCACCATCCTCGCTTCTAAGAAGCATTCTGGCTGTACTTCTACCAAGACAGATTTGTTCATTCTTCTGGCAGTCCATGGTATACTCAATATTCTTCACCAACGCCATAATTCAAAGGCATCAATTCTTTTTTGGTCTTCCTTACTCATTACCCAGCTTTCACATGCGTATGAGGCAACTGAAAACACCACGGCTTGGGTTAGGTGCACCTTAGTCTTCAAAGTGACAGCTTTGCTTTTTAACACTTTAAAGAGATCTTTTGCAGCAGATTTGCCCAACACAACGCGTTGTTTGATTTCACGCCTGCAGCTTTCATGAGCGTTGCTTGTGGATTCAAGTAAAATGAAATCCTTGACAACTTCAATCTTTTCTCTATTTATCATGATGTTGTTCTTTGGTTCAGTTGTGAGGATTCTGTATTCTTTATGTTGAGATGTAATCCATACTGTAGCTATGGTCTTTGATCTTCCTCAGTAAGTGTTTCAAGTCCTCTTCACTTTCAGCAAGATTGTGTCATCTGTATATTGCAAGTTGTTAATCAGTCTTCCTCCAATCCTGACACGTTCTTCTTCATATAGCCCAGCTTCTCAAATTTTTTTTTTCTCAAATTATCTGCTCAGCATATCGACTGAATAAGCATGGTGAAAGGATGCAACCCTGACGCACACCTTTCCTGACTTTAAACGACGAAGTATCCCCTTGGTCTGTTCGAATGATTGCCTCTTGATCTATGTACAGGTTCGTCAAGAGCACAATTAAGTGTTCTGGAATTCCCATTCTTCCCAATGTTATCCATAATTTGTTATGATCCACACAGTCCAATGCCTCTGCATAGTCAATAAAACACAGATAAACATCTTTCTGGTACCCTCTACTTTCAGCCAACATACATCTCACATCAACAACGAGACCCCTTGTTCCACGTCCTTCTGAATCTGACATGAATCTCTGGCAGTTCCCCATCGCTGTACTGCTGTAACCACGTTCGAATGATCTTCAGCAAAATTTTACTTGCATGTGATATTAATGATATTGTTTCATCATTTCTGCATTCGGTTGGGTCACCTTTCTTGGAAACAGGCACAAATGCAGATCTCTTCCAGAGAGTTGGCCAGGTAGCTGTCTTCCAAATTTCTTGGCATAGATGAGTGCGTACTTCTAGTGCTGCATCCATTTGTTGAAACATCACAACTGGTATCCCATCAATTCTCGGAGCCTTATTTTTCACCAGTGTCTTCAGTACAGCTTGGTCTACTCCCTTCAGTACTATCGGTTCTTGATCATATGCTACCTCCTGAAATGACTGAACATTGACCAATTCTTTTTGGTACAGTGACTCTGTGTATTCCTTCCATCTTCTTCTTTTTTTTTTTTTTTATTAACTTTTATTAAGCTTCAAGTGAACGTTTACAAATCAAGTCAGTCTGTCACATATAAGTTTACATAGATCTTACTCCGTACTCCCACTTGCTCTCCCCCATTGAGTCAGCCCTTCCAGTCTCTCCTTTCGTGACAATTTTGCCAGCTTCCCATTCTCTCTATCCTCCCATCTCCCCTCCAGACATGAGATGCCAACACAATCTCAAGTGTCTACCTGATATAATTAGCTCACTCTTCATCAGCATCTCTCTCCCACCCACTGACCAGTTCATGTCTGATGAGTTGTCTTCGGGGATGGTTCCTGTCCTGTGCCAACAGAAGGTCTGGGGACCATGGCCGCCGGGATTCCTCTAGTCTCAGTCAGACCATTAAGTATGGTCTTTTTATGAGAATTTGGGGTCTGCATCCCACTGATCTCCTGCTCCCTCAGGGGTTCTCTGTTGTGCTCCCGGTCAGGGCAGTCATCAATTGTGGCCAGGCACCAACTAGTTCTTCTGGTCTCAGGATGATGTAGGTCTCTAGTTCATGTGGCCCTTTCTGTCTCTTGGGCTCTTAGTTGTCATGTGACCTTGGTGTTCTTCATTCTCCTTTGCTCCAGGTGGGTTGAGACCAATTGCTGCATCTTAGATGGCCGCTTGTTAGCATTTAAGACCCCAGACGCCACATTTCAAAGTGGGATGCAGAATGTTTTCATAATAGAATTATTTTGCCAATTGACTTAGAAGTCCCCGCAAACCATGGTCCCCAAACCCCCGCCGACCTTTGAAGCATTCATTTTATCCCGGAAACTTCTTTGCTTTTGGTCCAGTCCAATTGAGCTGACCTTCCATGTATTGAGTGTTGTCTTTCCCTTCACCTAAAGCAGTTCTTATCTACTAATTAATCAATAAAAAACCCTCTCTCTCCCTCCCTCCCTCCCCCCCTCGTAACCACAAAAGTATGCGTTCTTCTCAGTTTTTACTGTTTCTCAAGATCTTATAATAGTGGTCTTAAACAATATTTGTCCTTTTGCCTCTGACTAATTTCACTCAGCATAATGCCTTCCAGGTTCCTCCATGTTATGAAATGTTTCACAGATTCGTCACTGTTCTTTATCGATGCGTAGTATTCCATTGTGTGAATATACCACAATTTATTTACCCATTCATCCGTTGATGGACACCTTGGTTGCTTCCAGCTTTTTGCTATTGTAAACAGAGCTGCAATAAACATGGGTGTGCATATATCTGTTTGTGTGAAGACTCTTGTTTCTCTAGGGTATATTCTGAGGAGTGGGATTTCTGGGTTGTATGGTAGTTCTATTTCTAACTGTTTAAGATAACGCCAGATAGATTTCCAAAGTGGTTGTACCACTTTACATTCCCACCAGCAGTGTATGAGAGTTCCAATCTCTCCGCAGCCTCTCCAACATTTACTGTTTTGTGTTTTTTGGATTAATGCCAGCCTTGTTGGAGTGAAACCTTCCAACTTCTTTTGATGCTTCCTGCATCGTTCAGTATTTTGCCCATGGAATCCTTCAATATTGCAACTCGAGACTTGAATTTTTTCTTCAGTTCTTTTAGCTTGAAAAATGCCAAGCATGTTCTTCCCTTTTGGTTTTCTAACTCCAGGTCTTTGTACATGTCATTGTAATACTTAGCCTTGTCTTCTCAAGCTGCCCTTTGAAATCTTCTGTTCAGCTCTTTTACTTCATCATTTTTTCCTTTCACTTTAGGTACTCAACATTCAAGAGCAAGTTTCAGTCTCTTCAGATATCCATTTTCGTCTTTCCTTTCTTTCTTGTCTTTTTAATGACCTCTTGCTTTCTTCATGTATGATATCCTTGATGTCATTCCACAACTCATCTGGTCTTCAGTCAAAGGGACTAGGAACCCATAAAAGGTTAAAAATTACTGATCTATGAAGACTTTCTCAAAATATGCAAGCTCACAGGGTCATCGCTAACTCTAGGAAAATCTGTCATTACAGGCAAATTTTGTTTTGCACTGCAACAGTAGGAGGATACCACAAGTTGTTAATCAATTATTCCAATGCAGTGATAAATTTATATGGACCCTGGCTGCCTGACGCTACAGGAAGAGAATAATTTATATGACAAGTTGATTCTTATTCTAAACTACCCGAATAAACTGAGGAGAAAAAAGAAAAAAAGGGAACAGTAGTGGAAAGTTGCTGTGAAGGAGGAGTTCATGACAGGAGGAAAACCGGGTACACAAAGAAAACAGGCTGAGAGTCTTAATAGAGAAATCACTGACTAATTCTAACAAACTTATTTCATGCTTTAATATAAAATATTGAGGATAATAACTAGATCTTTTATTTTAGAGCTATGGTTTTTCAACTTTATTTTAGTCTTGGGATCCTTTCTTCAAATGATAACTTATCCAGAAATCACACATGTGAAACAGATCAAAGCAGCACTACTTTGGTTCAGTGCACGAATATTAGCAGAGAAGGGGAAATGGGTAGTGGGGCTAGAAAGGTAGCCAGAATGTGGACCCCTAAGGGTGTCTCCCCATGCAACAGTTTGAAAGCCACTGTTTTAAACAGTAACTTTACATATCAGTACAAGCAAAATGTAAATTGTTCAAGGCAAAAAGTAAAGATGATTTTAGCGATATATAATTAATTATGATGGGACCGTATTTTAGTCCTTTAATTTATTCGGTCAAGAATAAAGTACCCAAATCTTCTGTACATGGGATAATCTTTGTCAGTGCCTTCCAAAACCAATACCTAGATTATCACTAGTCTACTGGGTTAAGGTTTTGTCATAGTGTTGTATGGGATAAAAGCTAATGGAGTATAGTCACATCCTTTAAAAAAAATCTTTAACTCAACCTCTCCTCCGCTTTTCTCACTGTTTTCGTCACACTACTTTAAAGCCCAGGTCAGAGGTTTTCAAACTGTTCTACAATGCTCCGAGCAGCTGTTTTAGATTAATCACTTTTTTGACTCCTGTTGTATTTATAATTTGTACATACAACTTAGTATCTGAGTACTGACACTCGGCTATCGGTTAGATTTACAGAAACAGGTTATTGAAGAAAACAACTGTTTTCTATTTCCTCTTCAATTACAATGGTAACAAGTACAGGGTGGGGTGCTTAGGTTAATACATGGATAATCATGTAAGTGCAGCATAAAGTGGTTTATATAAGCACGAGAAGACATATTAACATAAAAGATTTCTTAGATACTCTAGGAAGAAATGAGTAGACTTAGAAAAGAAACTGAGTAAGAGGCAGCTGTGAATTCATGTCAGAAAGTTTTCCAGTAGACTTTGCAAAACTACTTAGATATCTCATGTGGAATCTAAATTAGAGAGAATTTAAATTAATGATTTAAATACATGACAAAGCAAACTGAAATATTTTGTTTTTTGCTAGTCTATGAAATACCGTAGACTTAGACTCGTTTCTTACCTACAGTAGTTTGCCTCTCATGCACATAGCACTTCCCTTTCATAAAACTTTGTATTTCTAAAGAGCTGATCACTACGATATTTAAAGATACCATTAGCTGGAGCTTCTCTACCAACTGAGGGCAACCCAAGTAGAGAGATACGGTTAGACACAAGGTACATGACTTGCTATATTAAAAATCTAAGTTGGATAAAAAATTAGGGTATCTCATAAAAGAAGGTCTTTCCTTACCCAAACATCTAAACTCAATACTCTCTATATGCTTATTGAAAATTAGGTAGATTTTTTAAAATCTTTAAGAAATATTAACTTTTAAACTTTGGATATATATTGCAGTCAACACTGTACCTTAACTGGACCTGCACTGTGAAGTCACATTTGGTCCCAGAAATATCCCTAGAAAAGACAGAACAAGAACTACAATTATTTAAAAATATCCGCATGAAAGATGACTCAAAGATACTGTTACTGCAGCAAGTTTTTTAAATTATCACAGCTATAATTTATAACTGTTCTTAGAGCAACTAACACACTATAATAATTTTAACTTTAAGTATTAATATAGTATGACTTTAATACTAACGTAATACAATGTTTTTAGAAAATCAGTTATTACAGACAATACTGGCTCAAATGTGACACTGCAAGTTACAGCTGAAGACAACTTACATGGAACTACTGATCTGCTGCACTTGTTGTGGTGTCAATGCAAAAGCAAAGCAGGTTTCTCGAAAGCGCTGACTGTTGTCTGATGCTACAGAAGAAAAGAATATACTTTTAATTACCTTCAATTTCAGCAGTAGAGAAGACAATGGCAAAAACACACTCATGCCTTTAATTAACTGGGAAGTATTCTAGAGTTTAGATAACAAGGCAATTAAAACACTGAAAAATAAGAAATATGCCAGCTGTACTATAACAGAAACAGGCCCCAAAATAGCTAATTCCAGAAGATAACCTATCAGCATTCAAATTCAGAAAATATACATTCAAAGAAACACTAATAAAAAACTAATTATATAAAAAGCATCTAAGAAGCACACTTGTACTTTTATGAAAAAATTATACCAATATCTAATTTTACTTGGAATAATATAAACCCATTTAAAGACACATGGTCTTGGAGCTAACACACACTCCTTGAGCTCTGCACAGGGGAGATGACAGTTGGGTCTTTAAGACAAACTAAGAATTTTATCATACCTCAAATATCATACATAGTTTTTCCTATACTTAGATGACTCGAGTTAAAAATTTGTTTTCACTATCTCAAAGAAGGAAAGAGTCACGAGAAGAATAAAAGGCAGAGAGCGAAGAGAGAGAGGAAAAGTGAGAACGAGTGAGCAGGCAAGCAAACACAGGTCAGTCTGGAGCAGGAACTCCTAAAGTATGTTGTTGCATGCAACAATAGTTCAGTTGTTTTTTGTCTGGCTTCTTTTATTCAGCGTAATGTGTTTGAGATTCAGCCATGTTATTATATGTATCAGTAGTTCAATTCCTTTTTACTGCTATCTACTATATGACTATACCACAGTGTATTTATCCAGTCTCCCCTTTGGGTTGTTCATAATTTTTTGCTAATATGAAGAAAGCTGCTGTAGTATTTTTTTGACCCTGTTCTCTTTTCTTTTAGGTAAGTACCTAGGAACAGAATCGTTGACTGATAAAGTTAGGGAACTTTGTAAGAAATTGCCAAATTGTTTTCCAAAATGTCAATTGGTTTCTATATATGTTACATGAAGGAAAAAACAAAACAGTGGTCAATAACCCTGGCACAAAACTTGGCACAGTGCAGCAATGAGTAACTATCTGTTGAATAAGTAACACAAAACTTTAAGAAATACCAGATTACACTGTCTAAACTTTACTTTTCCAGGGTGATTTTGTGGAACAAAAGGGTCCCTAAGAGTTATTGTCAAAGAATTCCTGCCCCGTGGGCCGTGTAAGACCTGTGCAGAAAAAGCAGCTGACTTTAGCTGGGTTTGATCCTACTTGCAAGCAACATGTCCTCTACAACTATCACCAAAAGTACACTATGTCATGCAGAAAAATCTCTACAAATGAATCACTGCTTTGGGGGGGATGGGGGAAAAGCAATGCTGATCTAGAATTTCATCTTAGTATAGGTATCTTTTATGGGTGACTAAAAGCTAGATTTGCATTTTTGCTTTCTTATAAATTAGTCTTAAGTGTCCTTTTGGGATCTAGGCAGGGTTGTTCTTAAAGAACCTATCCCCAAGCAACAGTTCCTCATGTAAAAAAAGCAGACATTTTCTTCTGTCAAGGAAAGCAAGTGACTCCTTTGCTTCTTAAAGAATATGTTGGTATAAAGATTTCAGTCCAGTAGGCTGAGCCTAATTTGGATTTTTGGCTCTATTTTAAAACACTGCTAAAATAATTTCTAAAGTACAAAAATTCATATGCCCTGTTAGGCAAGATTTCAGATTCTTTTTAGAATATGTGACTACAGTAAATTTTGGACACGCACACAGATTTACAGAAAAGATATGACAAAAATGAGGTTTTTCATGCCACATATAGCAATCAGGTTCATTATTTAATAATAGTCCCTTATTTTATATCCTCTTTTATATACAGATTGTAATGCTCATGAAGGAGGCCCAGTGTGCAATGGTTAAAGTACTTGGCTGCTAACTGAAAGGTCAACGGTTCAAACCCACAAGCAGCTTCATGGGAGAAAGAGGTGGAAGCCTGCTTTCGTAAAGATTTACAGTCTTGGAAATCCTATGGGGTAGTTCTAGCCCGTCCTATAAGGTTGCTATGAGTCAGAATGAGCTTGATAGTAATGGTTTGGTTTTGGTTAATGCTCATGAGGTCGGTACTTTTTATTTGGAAAAGTATCTTTCACATGATAGGGATATGAGGCTTAACTGCTGCTACAAATGTAAGACCCAGTGAAGGCTTTACAGCTTTGGTCTTAGATAACGAGCTATCTAAAAACTCCTCTGACAGTAAATTAAGCTATCATTAAATCAAAGGGAGGGGGGGAACATTTGCCTTTAATCAAGTCTGACTCATCGCGATCCCATGTGTTGCGGAGTAGAACTGCACTCCACAGGGTTTTCATGGCTGTGACCTTTTGGAAGCAGACTACCAGGCCTTTCTTCTGAGGTGCCTCTGGGTGGGTTTAAACCACTAATCTTTGGCTTAGCAGCCAACCCCTTAACTATCTGCTCCACTCAGGGACTCCAAGCTATCATTAAAAAAAAAAAACCTTAGCCCTTTCAAAAAAGTTCAGGCCAAGATCATAGAATCACAGAATCTTCATACTGAAGGAGTCTTCGTCATTTAAAACAACAGCCTCTAACATTGGGGGTATGCGTCTCAGTACTACAGGAAAAATATCTATCTACTTGTAAAACAGAAGCTTAAAAAAGTTTATATTTTACATAAAATCTAAAATCTAATTTACTAAAAATAATAAAAAATGTTATGTAAAATCTTGATTTTTATAAACTATTTTTATGTATGTTTTATAATACACATGCTAATAAAATATTCATATATATATAACAGATATATAAATATGGTGTACACTCAATTACTTTGCTTAGAGGTACATGTGATCAAAAAAACCTGATCATTGATCTAGAATTCGATCTTCCTTTCAACCCTTCCCTTCATTCTCTGCCCAAACCTTTTGAGATGGAGGAGAAGCGGTCATTACTTTTTCAGGTAGAAGATGGCTAGTTACGGACAGTTTAAGATTAAGAAAGCTTGCAACCTTACAGAGAGTAGCAAAGTTGAATGGGAAGAGACATGAGTTCACACAGACCTGGATTCCAGAGTGGTTTTGGCACTTAACGTGCCATGTGACCTTAGGTAATTAGCCAATAATGAGCCCACTTCCTCCAGCATTTAAACATACACATATATCCTCAGAGTTATTTTTAAGAATATAAAAATGAGGTAATATATTTAACCACCGCCCTTCTGTCAGTGTGTTGTACTGTTGTGGCTTGCATGGTGCTCTAATGTTATGCCACTGGTATACCTGCAGGGCCATCTATGTGGACAGGTTTCAGTGGAGCTTCTAGACTGAGACAGACTAGAAAGAAAGGCCTGGAAACCGACTTCCAAAAAATCAGCCAGTGAAAACCTTATAGATCACAATAGAACACTGTCTGACTCATTGGCTTTAGACATGTGATAAGGAGGGATCTATCACTAGAGGAGGATATCATGTTTAGTGAAGTAGAGGGCCAGTAAGGGAAACCCTTTGTGAGACGGATTGGAACAACAGCCACCATGATGGGTACTGTGAAGATGATGTAGGGCTGGGTATTGTACACAAGGATGTACAAAAGTCAGAGTCCACTTGATGGCATTTATCTATTTAATGTATTTAAAACAACCAACAATTTCCTTTTCTGTTCCATTTCCTCCTTACACCCTTATATTGAATCAAAGTGTATACTGTTATAACTTCCACTGATATAACAGCACTGGACTGCTCTCAGTACCAGTGATCTCTGTTCTTCATGTATCTGAAGACAGCATAAATATGTCCCTCCCATCTCCACTGTCTCTTTCCCCTGTATTTCTGGCAAGATTTCAGAATTACTCAACATCCTGATCTTCCAACTCTGGACATATCTTCGGTTGTCACACCCTGTGACAGCCAAAACAGGACACACTCTACAGTATATACTATTTATTCAAAACATTTGCTGCCCTTCTGTGCTGACCCACCTCCATCGGAGGATTATACCCCCAGTGCCACGGACAGCAGCCTTGGCCAGTGAAATGTGAAGGGAATCTACCACTTCCAAGCAGAAGCTTTAAGAGCTATCCTGTGGTTTTACCATCTTCCCCGTCCCCTCCCCCCCCCAAAATTTGATCCCAGAATGAAGAGAACATAGAGTCAGCCAACCTGCAGGTAATAAGTAATGCAAGCGAGAAATAAACCTTTGTTAGCTGTTGAGATTTAGGGTTGCTTGTAGCTGACTGATATATTATCCCATGTGGTGTGAGTAAAACACTATTTTATTAACAAACGTGTGAGGCTTTACATATGTTATTGCTAATCTACACACAAGCACGAAGAAAAGATATCAGCTCCTTTCTCAGATGAAGAAACTGAGGTTTAGGGTAGTTACATAACTTGTCACTGACCCATACTTGGTAAGTAGCAGAAACAGAACTCAAACTCAGATTTCCACATCTCCAAAGCCCAGCTCTTCTCGTAACATAAGTGTATTAGCTCTCCCCTGATCTGGGCACTATGCTTCTATCAGTGCAGCCTAGCACTATGCTGGATCACAGAAAATAGGGGAAAAAATTACCTACTATCCTCTCATTGTAACTGATTATCATTTTTATGTATCTCCTTCCAGTCATTTTTATATCATACTGTATATGCAGTTGGAAAGCTTGCCTTGAAAAAAAATACTCATCACATTTTTCAATTGACAGTCTCTATTACCATATTTTAATAATTGCATTGTATAGAAAGTTTTAATTACTCCCTTAATTAGTCATTTAAGTTGTTTCTAATTTTCATTATTTGAAACAACTCTGTAAACATCTTTAGGCTTATAAGTTTGGTTTTTGTTGGGGGTAGGGGAAGATTATTATTTCCTCTGGATCAGCTCCCAAATGTGAGGTTTCAGAATCAAGAGTATGAAGATTTTTATGAATCCTGACATGTCACCAGAGTGCCCTTCAAACGGCTGTAACAGTGTCTGAGCCTAACAGCAAGTTGCGATCTATTAACTGCACTGTGCTCTGGCCAACAGGGGAGTTGTTGCTAATTTAACGGGTGGATCCTGGTAGCAACTCCTTAGTAGTTTAACTGAGACTTTAAAAAATTTCCACGTTTCTTAGTTGTTTAATTTCCTACTTAGTTAACTGTCCAATTCTGTCCTATGCTGATTTATATGTTAGCAGAAGGATTTCCTATATAAAAATATTAACCCTCGGAAATTTGCAGCAAATATTCTCTGCAGTCTGCTGTCTTTTCATTTTGGGTCCATTTTTCAATGATACTAAAGTTAAACATTTATGCAGTCTAGACTGTCAATCATCTCCTTTGTAAATTCTTCTACAATTTTTATGCTTAGTTATTCTCCTTCTGTCTTAGCTTCTTAGTGCTGCTGTAACAGAAATATCACAAACAGTGGCTTTAAAGAATAGAAATCTATTTTGTCACAGTTCAGGAAGCTAGAAGTCCAAATCACGGCAGCTGCTCTAAGGAAAGCTCTGGGAGGAAGACCTTTGTCCCTTTCAGCTTCTGCCCCTCGGTTCCTTAGCAATTTCCACTGGAACCTATCTTTCCCTACGTGAGCCTGCTGGCCCCTGTGGCTAATCTGCTCTTTTTTTTTTTTTAAATCTCAAAAGTGATTAGGTTTAAGACAAACTCTACGCTCATGTGGTCTCATTAACATTAACAAGGAAAACCCTACTCCCAAATGGTATTACATCCACAGGTAGAGAGGTTAGGATTCCAACACAGATTCTGCGGGGACAAAATTCAATCCATAACCCCTTCTAAAGTTCAATCAATACACAATTCATTTCTCTGGTTTGTTGTCTCCATGTAATTATTCAATCCATCTGGAGCTTATTTTAGTATGTGATGTTTTAAAAACCTAATTTTTTTTTATTCCAAATTGCTTAGAGTAATACCAAGACCATTTGTTAAATAACCCTTCCCCTCCTATTGATACGTATGCTTCCTTTATCATATATCAAATCTTTATATTTAACAGGTTCCATTTCTGGACTAATTTCCTGGTGGTCTTTTTTATTCCAATGCTGGTAATTTTTTAAAATTGTTATAGCTTCACTATATTTTAATATTTTATAACTAGGTTGCCCTCTGTCCATTCTTTTTCTCCCCTTCCCCCCCCATAACTTTAACATGGACTCAAATATTTGTTCTTCTAGTATTACACAGAATTTCAAGTGGGGCAAATGGTTAACGTGCTTGGCTGCTAACCAAGAGGCTGGATGTTGGAGTCTACCCTGAGGCACCATGAAAGAAAGGCCTGGTGATCTACTTTTGAAAAATCAGCCATTAAAAACCCTAAGGAGTACAGTTTTACTTTGACATATGTAGGGTCACCATGCGTCAGAGGTGACTTGATAGCAACTTTTTTTTTAAGGTATTATTTTGAGAGCTTTATATCTTGATATCTTTAATTTTCCCACCCTGGAGTTTATACCTGTGTCCATTTATTCAGACCCTCAAGGTTTTGTCATATCCATCATATATATTAGTTATAGCTCCCATTAAGACCATTATTACCCCAAATATCTGTCAATAGGAGAACGACTGAATGAACATTAACATAATGGAACTCCACTCCTAAGTGTATACCCAAGAAACTTAAAAGCAGAGACTCAGATACTTGTACACCAATGTTGATTGCAGCATTATTCACAATTGCCAAAAGGTGTAAATAACCCAAGTGTCCATCAAAAGATGAATGAATAACAAAATGTGGTATGAAGTGGAGTATTATTCAGCCATAAGAAGGGATGATGTTCTAATACATGCTACGGTATGGATAAACCTTAAAAACATTATACTAAGTGAAATAAGCCAGACACAAAAGGGTAAGTACTGTATAATTCCACTTAGAGGAACTATCCAGAATAGGCAAATTCAGAGACACAAACTAGAGGTTACTAAGAGCTGGGGAGGGGAAGATGGGGAGTAACTACTTAATGGGTATAGAGTTTCTGAATGGGGTGATACAAAAATTTTGAAAATAGTGGTGACAGTTGCACAACCTTGTGAATGCAATTAATACCACTGAACTATACACTTAAAATCTGTTAAAACGGCAAGTTTTATTTATTTTATATAATTTTCACCACAATTAACAATAGTCCATAGTCCTAAATGTAAAAACTAAAACTGTAATACTTCTAGGAGAACACATAAAAGAAAACCTTTGTGACCTTGGCTTAGGTAAAGCTTTCTTAAGATATAATGCCAAAAGCACAATTCTTTTTTTTTTTTTTTTAATTGATGATTTGGAAGTCATCAAAATTAAGAACTTAGGGGACACTGAGCTTCTGTTAGGGTGTTGGAAAAATTCAGAAATCATTAACGGTGATGGTTGAATAACAGGATGAATGTAATTAATATCAATGAAATATACAGGTGAAGGCTGTGGAAATGGCAAGTGTTCTGTTACCTACATACTTACCACAATTAATTTTTTTTTATTAAGAACTTCTGCTAACATAGAAAAGGATGGAATACTCCCAAACTCATTCTGTGAAGCCACCATATCCCTGATGCCAAAACCAGGTAAAGACACCACAAAAAAAGAAAATTACAGACCCATAGCCCCTATGAACTTAGACACAAAAATCCTCAACAAAATTCTAGCCAACAGAATTCAACAACATATCAAAAAAATAATTCACCATGACCAAGTGGGATTCATACTAGGTATGCAGGGATGGTTCAATATTAGAAAAACAATTAATGCAATCCATCATATAAATAAAAGACAAGAACCACATGATTTTATCAATTGATGCAGAAAAGGCATTTGACAAAGTTTAATACCCACTCATGATAAAAACTCTCAGCAAAACAGGAACAGAAGGAAAATTCCTCAACATAATAAAGGGCATTTATATAAAGCCAACAGCCAACATCATCCTAAATGGAGAGGGTCTGAAAGCATTCCCCTTGAGACGAACCAGACAAGGATGCCCTTTATCACCACTCTTATTCAACATTGTTGCTGGAGGTCCTAGCCAGAGAAATTAGGCTAGATAAAAAAAAAATAAAGGCAATCAGATTGGTATGGGAGAAGTAAAAGTATCTCTATTTGCAGATAACAAGAACTTCTACACAGAAAACCCTAAGGAATCCTCAAGAATACTACTGAAACTAATAGAAGAGTTCAGCAGAGTACCGAGGATACAAGAAAAACATACGAAAATCACTTGGATTCCTCTACACCAACAAAAAGAACATCGAAGAGGAAGTCACCAAATCAATATCATTTAGAGTAGCCCCCAAGGAGATAAAATACCTAGGAATAAATCTTACCCGAGATGTAAAAGGCCTATACAAAGAAAACTACAAGACACTACTGCAAGAAACCAAAAGAGACCTACATAAGTGGAAAAATACACCTTGCTCATGGATAGGAAGACTCAACATTGTAAAAATGTCTATTCTACCAAAACCATCTACAGATACAATGCAATTCTGATCCAAATTCCAACGACATTTCCTAATGAGATGGAGAAACAAATCACCAACTTCATATGGAAGGGAAAGAGGCCCCCAATAAGTAAAGCATTACTGAAAAAGAAGAACAAAGTGGGAGGCCTCACTCTACCTGATTTTAGAACCTGTTACAAAGCCACAGTAGTCATAACAGCCTGGTACTGGTACAACAACAGGTACACAAACCAGTAGAACAGAATTGAGAATCCAGACATAAAATCCATCCACATATGAGCAGCTGATATTTGACAACAGCCCAAAGTCAGTTAAATGGGGAAAAGACAGTCTCTTTAACAAATGGTGCTGGCATAACTGGATATCCATCTGCAAAAAAAAAAAAAAAAATGAAACAAGACCCATACCTGACACCATGCACAAAAACTAACACAAATGGATCAAAGACCTAAATATAAAATCTAAAATGATAAAGATCATGGACGAAAAAATAGGGACTTCAGGAGTCCTAACACATGGTATAAAGAGTATACAAAACATTACTAACAATGCAGAAGAGAAAGTAGATAACTGGGAGCTCCTAAAAATCAAACACCTGTGCTCATCCAAAGACTTCACCAAAAAGTAAAAAGATTACCTACAGACTGAGAAAAAGTTTTTAGCTATGACATTTCCAATCAGTGCCTGATCTCTAAAATCTACATGACACTGCAAAAACTCAACTACAAACAGACAATTAACCCAAATTAAAAAATGGGCAAAGGATATGTACAGGAACTTCACTAAAGAAGACATTCAGACAGTGAACAGATACATGAGGAAATGCTCACAATCATTAGCCATTAGAGAAACGCAAATCAAAACTACAATGAAATTCCATCTCACTCTAACAAGGCTGGCATTAATCCAAAAAACACAAAATAATAAATGTTGGAGAGGTTGTGGAGAGACTGGAACACTTCTACACTGCTGGTGGGAATGTAAAATGGTACAACTACTTTGGAAATCGATTTGGCACTTTTTTAAAAGGCTAGAAATAGAACTACCATACGATCCAGCAATCCCACTCCTTGGAATATATCCTAGAGAAAATAAGAGCCTTTACACAAACAGATATATGCACACCCATGTTCACTGCAGCACTGTTTACAATAGCAAAAAGATGGAAGCAACCAAGGTGTCCATCAATGGATGAATGGATAAATAAATTATGGTATATTCACACAACAGAATACTATACATTAATGAAGAACAATGACGAACCCATGAAACATTTCATAACATGGAGAAATCTGAAAGGCATTAAGCTAGTAAAAAAAAGGACAAATACTGTATAACATCACTATTACAAGAACTTGAGAAATAGTTTAAACACAGAAGAAAATATTCTTTGACGGTTACAAGAGGGGGAGGAAGGAAGGGAAGGAAAGGGCTTTTCACTAATTAGATAACAGATAAGAACCATTTTAGGTGAAGAGAAAGACAACACACAATACAGGAAGTTAGCACAACTGGACTAAACCAAAAGCAAAGAAGTCTCCTGAACAAACTGAACGCTTCGAAGGCCAGCATAGCAGGGGTTTGGGGACCATGGTTTCAGGAGACATCTAAATCAACTGGCATAATAAAATCTATTAAGATAACATTCTACATCTCACCTTGGAGAGTGGCATCTGGGGTCTTAAATGCTAGCAAGCGGCCATCTAAGTTGGATCAATTGGTCTCAACCCACCTGGAACAAAGGAGAATGAAGAACACCAAAGACACAAGGTAATTATGAGCCCAAGAGACAGAAAGGGCCACATAAACCAGAGACTACATCAGCCTGACATCAGAAGAACTAGATGGTGTCTGGCTACAACTGATGACTGCTCTGACAGGGAACACAACAGAGAACCCCTGAGGGAGTAGGAGAGCAGTGGGATGCAGACCCCAGATTCTTGTAAAAAGACCAGACTTAATGGTCCGACTGTGACCAGAAGGACCCTGGTGGTCATGGTCCCCAGACCTTCTGTCAGCCCAAGACAGGAACCATTCCCAAAGCCAACTCTTCAGACAGGGACTGGACTGGACAATGGGACAGAAAATGATACTGGTGAAGAGTGAGCTTCTTGGATCAAGCAGACTCAAGAGACTACGTTGGCATCTCCTGTCTGGAGGGGAGATGGGAGGGCAGGGGGGGTCAGAAGCTGGCCAAATGGACTAGAAAAGAGAGAGTGGAGGGAATGCGTATACTGTCTCATTAGGGGGAGAGCAATTAGGAGTATATAGCAAGGTATGTATACATTTTTGTATGAGACTGACTTGAAAGTAAAAAGCACAATAAAAATTAAAAACAAAAAAATCCTGCTCTCTGAAAGACACTACTAAAAGTACGAAAAGATAAGCCACAAGCCACAGACTGAGAGAAAATATTTACAAACTGCATATCCATTAAGGGGCTTATATTCAGCATACAGAAAGAATTCTTCTGTATCAGTAACAGGAAAATAATCTAATAAAATTTAAAACGGGCAAAAGATCTGAACAAACACTTCACCAAAGAAGATATACAAATGGCCAAAAAGCACATTAAAAGATGCTCAGCATCATTAGTCTGTGGGAAATGCAAATTAAAACCATAATGAGATACCACTACACAACAACTATTAGAATGTCTAAAATTAAAGAGATGATGATACCAACTGTTGATAGGGATGTAGAGCAACTGCAACTCCCACACACTGCTGGGAGGAATGTAAGATGACCCAACACTTTTGGAAACAGTTTGAAAGCTTCTTCAAAAGTTAAACCAGCACCTACGGTATGACCTACCTATTCTATTCCTAGGTAACCCAACCCAAGAGAAATAAAAGCATGTAACCATACAAAGACATGGGCACAAATGTTCATAGTAGGTTTATTTGCAAAGGGCAAACTGGAAACAACCCATATGTCTACCAACAGTTGAATAAATAACAAATTGTGGTACGACCATACAATGAAATACTACTCGGCAATAAAAAGGAATGGACTACTGATATACCACATATAAGACTCGAAATAATAATGAGTGAAAAAAGCCAGACCAAAAAAGAAGGAATATTCCATTACATAAAATTCTAGAAAATATAAACTAATGTGACAGGAAGCCAAGCAGTGGTCCTCTAGAGATTGGGGAGGGGACGGAAGAGGTAGCAAAGAAGAATGCTAAGGGACATGAAGAAACTTCAGGGAGCGGATGAATATGCTCATTATCTCAATTATGGTGATGGTTTCATACATGTCAAAAATTATCAAACTGAACAAGACATGGGTGCCTGCTCTCACCACTTCTATTCAATGTTGTATTAGAAGTCCTCACCAGAATGGTAAGACAAAAAATAAGAGGTATCCAGATTGGGAAAGAAGAAGTTAAATTATCTCTACTCACGAGTGATATGATCCTATACATAGAAAAGTCCAAAGACTCCAGAAGAAAGCTTCTAGAGCTAATAGAGGAATTCAGCAAAGTTGTATAGTACAAGGTCAACGAACAAAAACCAGTTGGGTTTCTATACACCAGCAATGAGAAATCCGAAAGGCAAATCGGGGAAATAATTCCATTTACAATAGCAACTAAGAGAATACAATACCTAGGAAAAAATCTAACCAGGGATGTGAAGGACTTATACGATGAAACTATAAAACAGTGCTGACAGAGATTAAAGAAGACTTAAATAAATTGAAGAAAAAAAAAAAGGCCCATATTCATGGATTGGAAGACTTAATATTGTAAAGATATCAATACTACCCCAATCAAAATTCCAACAGCCTTCCTCAACTTTATATGGAATGGCAAGAGGCCCCAAATACCTAAAATAATAATGAAAGAGAAGGACAAAGTAAGAGGACTCACGCTTCCTGATTTTGAAACACACTGTACAGCTACAGTAATCAAAACAGCCTGGCACTGGTATAACAACAGACACACAGACCAATGGAATACAACTGAGAGTCCAGAAATGAACCCACACATCTACGACTGATTTTTGACAAGAGTGCTAAGTCCATTTGATGGGGAAAGAAGAGTCTCTTCAATAAATGGTGCTGGGAAAACTGGATTTCCACATGTAGAAAAATGAAACAGGATCCATGCCTCACACCATAGACAAAACCAAATTCAAAATGGACTAAGAACCTAAATGGGCAAAGTGAAACTAAAACAAGGGAGGAACAGCTCTGAGAAGGCGGTTAGGAATGGTTACACAACGTGAACAACGTCATCATGTCACTAATCAGTATATGTGAAGACTGCTGATTTGGTGTGTGTTTTACTGTGTATATTCTCAACTATAAAATAAGTAACATCCAGAAAAAAAATTTTTATCAAACTGTACAGTTTAAATATGTGCAGTTTACATGTCTAGGATGCTTCAATAAAGCTGTTTTCTAAAAAAGTGGCAGAAGAATACGGCACAAAGAAAAAAAAAACAGAGAGGAGACAACAAAACCCTAGGGCACTGGTGCCAACATGTAAGGCTCCAGTCAAGGAAGAAATGCCTAGAAACACAGAAGGAAAAGCAGGGGACAACTGTATTTCTGATATCAAAGATGGCAGTGGACACTGTTAATATTACAGAGGTCAGTTAACAACTGAGAACTGGATTTAACAACTAGCGAGTCATAGGTAATCTTGGTTGGAGCTGTTTCAGTGGGATGGTAGGTGTAGAAGCCAGATTGCAACGAGCTGAGGTGTGAATGGTTTAAGTCAACGATTCTGGCACTTAAATGAGATCTTTAATAGTTTTCAAACCTGCAACAGGAAATTATATTAGTGTCTCAGATTTGTGAATTTCTTATTGTGCTCCTTTGAATAACAGTAACCAATTGTGAATGTCCCTAAAGTTCTCTAATATACAGTAATTTGAAACTTTGGTGAGATGAGAGTGGCTCAGCCTCTCACTGTGGCCTGAAATGTTCTGTACTTGTCATCAGGAGCTCTCATTAAGAGTAAAACAGCAGACACTCAAATTTTCACTTATCCTAGGCTTCATTTTAAGGGAAAGATGAAATGTTCTAGTGGTATTTCTAAGTTTGGGTAATTACAAAGGTCATGAGGTCATCTCTTATGTGCACTAAGGGTTTATTGTGCTTACAGGAGAAGATTTGCAACAACCCCCCCACACACACACAATTATTAATGACAGAAGTTTCCTTTGTAAGCAAAGCATTGCCCAGAATAACCCAGAAGGATATAATTATAATTCAAAATGCAACAAATGTGCAGAGAGAACGTTGAGGTTTTAGAAATTTGGCCTTTTCATCATTTTTTGTTTTTTATAGATCACTCCACAGAGAGATGAACTAGACCAAAGAGAAAGACGAATCAAGTTACAATTTACATAAACTCAAAACATTGGAAGGTAACACCTAGATACATAAACAAGGTTATTGAGATTCTGATGATAGAAACACTGAGCTAATCTGAGTGCCTGTACTTTCAACTGCTCTAAAAATATTTGCTATTCCACCTTACCAGCAGAAAGAAAAGCTAAAAATAGTCATCTTTCTGTTATAGAATATTTCTTGCTGTCTAAAGTACCTACCTACAAATGTCAGCCTTAAAATCTTTCATGAACTCTACGGTTTATTCAAACAAACAAACTAAAAATGTAGTTTTTAAAAATATAGTCGGAATGTTGTCATTTAATCCTTAGACTGGCAACTACCATTAAGACAAAAGGCTGTGGAAAACCGTTTCCTCTAATAAAAGGCATACACTGAATCATTAACAAATTCACACTGCTTTAACTACTTCATCTTTAAAACGGGAGTTTTTTTTTTTTTTTAAGAGTATTTAATGACATGACCGCATGGTCATAAGACATTAAATGAAGACAAGCAAGATGTAAACTTGAAACATAACACATAAACAAAATTATTTTTATATCTATGCATTGAAAGATTTTTTAAAGAAAGCAGTAAAAATTGACTTCTTTGTAACTTCTATTCTTCAAATTCTTCATATTGATACAGAGTGGCTGGTAGATTTGAACTGCCAACCTTTTGGTTAGCAGCTGAGCTTTTAACCACTGCGCCACCAGGGCTCCTTTTTGTTTTGTTTTGTTTTTGGTACAAAACCAATGTGCAGTACAATGAATCCCTTTTATATGTACTTTCTCACCAAGGCCTTGTAACATCCACAAAATGATTAGGCGGGACTATGCAAATAAGGTGCTTGTGGCCCACCGAAGGGTTTGGACAACATTGCTAATAATGCAAGTAAGGTGCCTGGCACCCTTGTGGAGGTGGGACTATGCCAGTAAGGTGTTTGGAACCCTAACAAGAGGATTGGTCAGTTTTGCCACCCCACCAGGCTTAAACAGACAGCCAATCCCAGAGCAGAGAGGGGGCCTCACTACCATTAAGGAAGAAGATCCAGGAGTAGAGTGCACCCTTTGGACCCAGGGTCCCTGTGATGAGAATCTCCTAGACCCAGGCAACAGAGCTGTAACACCACAGATGATGCAAGATGGTGAGAAGCAGTGGCAGAGAAATGGTGGCAGAATAACCAGGAGACTGGCATGAGACAGTGTGGTGGGCTTCCCAGCACTCAGAGCAAGGTGGCTACAGTGGATGTGCCCACCCACAGAGCAAGTGAGCTGAGTGTCTTTGAGCAGGATGCTTCTGGGCAGAGTAGGGTGCCTCTGCGCACTTACCCGAGACGCTAAAGAGCTTTGTAACACTTGCATGAGCAGTGCAGAGGCCAGGCGGAGGGGCCGAGGGAAAGGCCTGCCTGCCAGGACATCTGAAAACATGTCCTGACCGAGGAACTGTATCCTGAGTCATTCTTGATCCTGAATTGTAACCTGTTACTTCTCTAATAAACCCCATAATCATGAGTATTTTCTGTGTTCTGTGTAGTCACTGCAACGAATTATCGAACCCAGTACAGAAGTATAGAGTGCTGTGGGAAAGATGGCTGATATCAGAATTGGTGAAAAGGTTGGAGGGTAGAGGTATGTTTGAGCTCTACCTCATAGGAATCAGCCTTGGGCTAATGTTGATCTTGATTCTCCTCCCCCCTGAAGTTAGAAGACCTGTGATGCCACTGCACCATTTTTACAAGACATAATACCCTGCGTGTGCGTGTGTGTTTGTGTATATGTAAAATATAACTATGATACTGTATTACTAGATTTTAAGAATTACCATGGTGGCAAATATTTCACAACAAAACCTAGCTAAAATTCTTTGGGGTAAAACAAAAGTTACACATGAATTTTTCCACCCATAGAGAACAGAAATGACCCAATGAAAAGAAACAGGAAACAGCAATTACAACATACAATACTACTGGACTTTAGCTCTATAAAACCCTTTGATTTCATTTTATCACACCCTAATTGCAGGTTGGGAGTCCCTGGGTAGCGTGAACAGTTAAGCACTTGACTGCTAATCAAAAGGTTGGTGGTTTGAACCCATCCACAGGCTACTAAGGAAACAGGCCTGGCAATCTACTTCTGAAAGGTTGCAGCCTTGAAAACCCTATGGAGCAGCTCTCTTCTGCACACAAGAGGTTGCCATGAGTTGGAACTGACTGGAAGGCATCTAGCAACAATTGCGGCTTCTTGATAAAGCCACGTTCAGTGAGCTTTCCTATGCTTTTCATCATCTTTCTTCTCTGGGGCTCACCTCTACGTGCTCTATTATTTCTCAGATAGTTTTACTGAGTTAGTAGCTGGCCTCTTGGTAGAATTAACCAAAGGAGCCTATAGAAACCCCTGGAAAACTTTGGAGCTAAAAGCATGATAAATATTTTATCTGGCCCATCTCTTCTCTGACAGCTCAGGCTATCAAGCTATTTTAAGTCCACGGGGATCAAGAAACAGGACTGGGTCAGACCAAGACAGTC
Organism: Elephas maximus indicus; assembly: GCF_024166365.1. Classification (NCBI taxonomy): domain Eukaryota; kingdom Metazoa; phylum Chordata; class Mammalia; order Proboscidea; family Elephantidae; genus Elephas; species Elephas maximus. The sequence goes on along the minus strand of NC_064831.1, from coordinate 58,219,375 downwards.
AGATATGAACCAAGTCTGATGATCAGTATTTGAATGCAAAAATAGAAAAAGTCAAATATAACTGGGATAATTTTTTCTCTTTTTTGCAAAAATTCTTTTTGGTTTTCTTCTTATTTCTGTGGTTGTTAAAACAAGCATTCTAAGCTAGGGAAAAAAAAAACTTTAATTCTGCTATACTTGATAATAGCAGCTGAAAACCATTTTGCTGTCTATTCTTCCAGGCATTTTCCTATACATACATATGTACACACATACACATGTACGTGCATACACACGTACATATATTACCATGAGTGTAATACACACATCACTCCCCACAAAACTGTGCCAAATACTTGTCTCACTTAGACATAAAAAAAACATAGATCATAAAAATCTCTCCGTCAATAAATGTATCTACGACATCATTTTAAGTATATACGTAGTATTCTATTATACAGATGCACTGTAACTTAACCAATCTCCCATTGCCGGACATTTTAGGCATTTTTTTCTTTCAGAATCAGTGCCTTAATGAATTCCTTCCTCCCTCCCTCCCTCTCTCTCTCCTTTTTCTCCCTCGTACCTTTCCTCCCTGTGTGTCTGTGTATGACTTTTGTTTCCCTAGGGTATCATCTTAGAAAAGGAATGGATGGGTCAAAAGATATACACATTTTTAAAGCTTTTGCTCAAGTTGCCAGATTGTATCCAGAAATGCTGTACTGATTTTCACCTGCATAAGCAAGGAGTATATGAGAGTTCTAGATATCCTACTGTCTGAAACTTGCATGTCTATGAATACTACTGTAGAAGTTGATTACTTTCATATCCTTACTGGCTCTCTTGTGTTGTGAACCACCCTATTCTGCTGTATAGGGTCGCTATACTATTCTGCTGTACAGGGTATATTCATCCTTAATTTTTTTTTTAATTTCATTCCTTAGAACTGAGAGATGACCACTGATTTTAGTGATGTAATGATCATTGATGCCAAGATAACAGCAATTTCTTTGGAATGGGCTAGGTTAAAACCTACTTGAAAAGGGTCCATGAGAGAAAGGGAGGACAGAAATGGCGGCAGTGAATAGAGACATCTCTGGCAAGGAATTATGCAGTGGAGGAAAGAAAATGGAGATGTGGCTGGAGAGTAATGAGCAGAAAAGCAGTTTGTTTTTTATGATGGGAAAATCAGCATAAAGTTATATGTTAGTGGGAATCATCTATTCAAGACAGGAAAAACTGATAATGTAGGAAAGAGGGGAAAGAATTACTATGCAACGCCCTTGAGTAAGCAAGCAAGTGGGATCTGATGGACAAGTATAGGAAGTGGCCTTAGCCCAGAGATCAGAGAGTTCATTCATGGTTACAGAAGAAAACGTATACAGCATATGGGCAGAAATGTGGGTATGGTGGTATAGGATATATATGATGGTGGAAGCTTTTAGAAGTTATTTTTTGGCTGGTTCTATTTTCTCAATGAAGAAGAAATAAAAAGCAGAGCCATCAGCAGAGAGCTAGAGCAGGAGAAAAGTTGTCAGGAGTATGCAGTGAAAGAATAAGGCATGAAAAATGGTCATCTAGGAAAGCAGGAGGGTGAAAGGACTAGGAAACTATTCTATGAGTGCTAGGTAGGCTTAAGGTGCTCATTAAGATTATATATATGAACAGTCCTTCATATGGAACCGACTCGACGGCAGCGGGTTTTTTTAGTGGGTAACGTAGTCATGTATTGCAGATATTTCCCCTTGATGGCAATGAATTTTTTTTGTTTTTTTCATTTTGGTACTATATACACAGATAATACTATGTTTTATATGTGGTATCCTTTTTCCAAATTCCCTTGGTTACTCTTTTTTTTTCTTCATCTAGATGATACTGGGCATACTAGTCATGGTGCCTGCCATACCCAACTTCCCTTGCAGACCAATCTTCCCAGCCCACACCTCCTACCAGGTAAGTATCTCTAGGCTGTTTGCTGCATTGAGCAGCCAGCCACCTATGAGACCAAACCCACTGCCGTCAAGTCAGTTCTGACTCATAGCCACCCTAGAAGACAGAGCAGAACTGCCCCACAGAGTTTCCAAGCAGCAGCTGGTAGATTTGAACTGCCAACCTTTTGGTTAGCAGCCAAGATCTTAACCACCAGGGCTCCCAGGGACCATAATTTTCCTAGGGATGGCCATTCACAGGCTTCTGGGCAACCCATAAAATGACTAGGCCTGAAGGGATTCGTTCATTAGCAACAGATTAACTAAAATCAATTCAAACTAGCTTCTTCGAGGATCTGCAGTCTGGAATATGAAGAGTCTCTGAGACTAGTAGCCAGAGGCAAACAGAATAGACACTTAGAAAGATGCAGAGGCGCCACAGAGGGAAAGCACATAGCTAGCCAGAGAAGAACAATCATAACTTTTTGATTCTGGTTTTAATCCCTATATATCCTTACAATAAACTCTTCTTAGGTGACCTGAAGTATTATCAGAAAAGAAAGGTCACGGCCTTGAAAACCCTATGGAGCAGTTCTACTCTGCACACACGGGGTTGCCATGAGTTGGAATCAAGTCGACTAACAGCAACAATCGTGGTGAACCTCAGGACTTTTCCTGGGAATGCTGGGACATAGACTTTTATCTCTTTTTGGCTAGATTTGCATCTGGAAGGATTCCTGGGAACTGCTGGGAACCACGTAAGGCCTAAAAATAGGACCAACATCAAGGAAGCAGAGCCAAGAAATGGAGAACAAGAAACAGATTGGTTTCACAAACATTTATTCAACAAATATTTACTGAGCACCTAATATGTGTAAGATATTATTTTAGGTGCTTGAGATACATCAATGAACAAGAGACTAAAACCTCTGCCCTTATGGCACTTACATTTAACAGAGACAGAAAAGTAATACACATAATAAAGTATAGTAGAAAGCGATGATCATTATGGAAAAAAATCATTGTTGTTAGTTGCCACTGAGTTGATCTTGACTCATGGCCACTCCACGTGTGCAGAGTAGAACTCCACTCCGTAGGTTTTCAAGGCTGTGACCTTTTGGAAGCAGATCGCCAGGCCTGTCTTCCGAGGCGCCTCTGGGTGGGTTCGAACTACCAACCTTTTGGCTAGCGGCAGCACGTTTAACCATTTGCGCCACCCAGGGAACCATCATGTAAAAAAAACAGAGCAGAGTAATGGGGACTGGAGGGAACGAGGTGGTATTTTAAATAAGAGAGTCAGGGTAGGTCTCAAAGAAATGTAATATTTTGACTTGAAGGAGGTGAAAGACATAGGCATGCCAAATCCTTAACGCAAGAGAATGCCATGTATTTAAGGAACAGCAAGAAGGTCAGTGTGTTCACAGCCATGTGAACAAAAAGAATAGTAGTAGATGGTGAGATGAGACAGTGATGAAGAGGGGACCAGACTATCACAACTTTGGATTTTACTGAGATAAGTGGCCAATGGAGAACTTTACAGAAGAGGAACATGATTAGCTTACATTAAAAAGATGTAAAGGTAGAAGCAAAGATCGATGTGATAATCCAGGTGAGAGATGATGACTAAAGTTTTTGGCCTGAGCAACTACAGGAGGAAGAGCCCCTAATCCATGAGGGAGAAGACTGTGGGTGGAATTAGTCTGGGGAGGAAGAACAAAAGTTCACTCTGGACAAGTTAAGTTTGAGACTGATGTCTGAATTGTGATATAGAGTAGGTAGGTAGATGAGAGTCTGGAACTCACGAGAGGCTCTAACTGGAGATACAAATTTAGGGTCATCAGTGTTTATATACTATCTAAAGTCTTGACACTGGATGAGATCATCAAGGGAGTGAGTGTAGACGAAGAGATCTGAGAAGAAAGGAGGAACAGACAAAGAAGAAATGACTAGCAAGAGAGGAGGAAAGTCAAGGGTGTAGCATCTTGGAAGTCAATTTGAGACGAGAAAGAGAAATTACTTAAAATAATATTTCACTATCTACTTGGTAGTCTAGAATGCTACAAAATGTCCTTTAGTTTTCTTCTTAAATGTGTATTTTCTCTACCTAAGCATAAGCATTTACCATCAACTTTTTTTCCAGTTTATAAGTGTTGGCCAGCTTATCTTTCATCATACATAACTATAAGTTGTATAGCTGCATTTAGATACAGTATAATAGCCATTTTCAAATCCATTCTACACAATCTTTTCTTTATTAAATGAAGTATACGGGTAAAGTATTAAAATTTGAGCAGCAACCTAAATTCAGGAACCCAGGAAAAGCTCCAAAGGCTACAATTACCTAATATAAATACCAGGCACTTAACATTTGCCCATAACTGATTTTATATTCACAACAGATAAGCTAGAGATTCCAGGCATTTATGGGGTAAATATTGATTTGTACTTCTGAAATATACAGAACAAGAAAACTCAATCTTACAAACTATTATGTTCACCTTCTTCCAGGAGGAAACAGAATTTCCTTCTGATTAGAATTAAGAGAACTCATGAGGAGATGGTAGCATGTGCACCCACACTCAAGCATACTTGCTATCAATAGTGATCAGAGGGCAAACAGCTATTAGTTAATGGATAATCTGACAAACACTTAAATTTCAAATAACAAATATATACAAATAGCTACTATTGCCCTGAACTCCCTTACCCCAAGTAGAAAACCTGAAGTTTCAGAAGTAGAAATATACATAGCAAGGCTAATTTACTGGAGCTGACCCAAAAAAAAATGCTCAAGCAAAAGCAGGCTTCTTAGATTTAGCTCCTTCCTTAAAACCATCATCCCCCTATAGTGCCAGATAATCATAAATGATGCCTGAGATCCTCCCTGAGTACAGCATCCAAGTAGACAGATGAAAGAGCATGGTTTACTTAGTCAGTTTCTCCGTGCCTCTCCTAATGAGAGCATCTCACCAGGCTGAATATGATGCTATAATGATTTTTCACATAATGTGGCCCCTAAATATAAGCCAACTACTTTATCTGTGTTCAATCACAGAAACAGCAATGTGACCCAATGCTCGAGGAAAGCTGTGTTGTATCTATTTAAATATGGTACATTACTGTAACTGATGGACAATTCCTGGAATTTTCAGCAATCATTGGGCTAATACACTGACTTTAGAACCTAACCCCTGTCACTTTAATAGATCAGATTGTGTTCTTCTATCTTACTGATAATACTAGAAGGAAACTAAAGGGGGTTTTGCGGGTTACAGCACGAGGTACATCTGCAGGTCTGGGAAGAATGCCACAGTGAGGAGTTAAAGACACTAGATGCTTAAGTAGAGTGCAGACGGAGGTGGGAGAAGCATCAAGACAGTTGGGGAGATGTTAAAGACAGCTTCCAATTGACATTTGGCCTGGGCCAGTCCTGTACCCACATAACAGGATATTTTCTTCCTGCTCCTACTAGTCCAACTTCCTATGCCACAAAACTCTGTTTAGAAAATCTAGAAGGTCTTAGATGGAAAAGTTACTTTCCTCATGGGCATAAGGTCAAGAGTTCAACTACCATTTTTAGCCTTGATGGGAGGAGGGGAGTACAAATAGTTTAATGTACCCAATATATACTTTCTCACTTCTTTTCTTTCCTCTTCCCAGCCCTGGGTGCAAACATATTCATATATATACAAACTAGAATATAAGAATCAACTAGAAAAGGAAATATTACCTTTAACTAAATCAATATCTAAAATTGTAGTTCACAATACAACAGACGAGGTATACTTTGCAGTGATTCTCAGCTGAAGAACTGAATTATTTTGGTAATTGTAATTTTTTTAAATGGTAAAATGCTTAACTGTGTGAGGTGATTTCTTAGATATCAAAAAAAAGAGAAATTTTTAGTGTCTATCCTCTAGTTTTATATACAAAACTTACTCTAACGTATACAGGGCAATAAAGAGATGTAACTAACCACTATCATTAAGGTGGAGCCCTGGTGGCACAGTGGTTAAGAGCTCGGCTGCTAACTAAAAAGGTTGGCAGTTTCAATCTACCAGCCGCTCCTTGGAAACCCTACAGGGCAGTTCTACTCTGTCCTATAGGGTCGCTATGAGTAGGAATCGCCTGACAGCAACAGGATCAGCTTCAGTTTGGGTATCATTAAGATCTGTACCTTCATTTTATATAAAGTCAAATGCGTTTCAGAGGTTGTGTTAAAAGCAAAATTGGGGTAAAACTAGAGAAGAAATGCTAGACTTGGGGAGTAAAATAAAAGGAAGATTCAAACTTAGAAAAATTAATATTGATTATTCATGAGGTACTTAAGGCTCTAGTAGATTTTTTACTCTAGACATACTGAGTTTAGCATGTCATTCTCCTCCAAATATTATTCAGATTTAGAAAATCTAGATCATACAGTAGGTGAGAAATAATTTCTTTTTTAATCACCTAAATATAATCTTGACTTGAAATTGACTTCGAAAGCACTCCATGATCAATAAAGACATAAGCAAATTATATGCAAATATGCAAGCAATAAATACAATAATATGGCCTGATGTACTTTATCTAAAACTAAGAGATGAATTATAGAGAACACCAATACGAAGTAAAAATGTTAAGTTATAGTAGTATACCAAGGCCATCTGCTAAATAATATATTAAAGACGAAGTTAACAATCCATGTCCTGAGTGAACCCGACAACTGAAATGTTCTAACCTGCTTAGATAAAATAGCAATTTAGCATGTTAAATACTGTTATAAGTCAGCTCTCTTGGTTGAGCTTTAACACAATTCTCAATGTACTCATCAGACTTTCTTATCTCCACCCTACCTGCCCTGAGCTGAACGACTGCTTCTTAGCTTTTGGATTCTATACACTGGAGTCTTCTCAAATAATCTGAAGTAGAGCACTGAAGATGAATGACTACTTCTCTATTCAACAGCAATTCTTTTAATTCTTTCATAACTGTCATTACTGAACCTACGAAGATGTTGACTCTCACCATGCACCTCGGGAAAACACTTTTGTCAATGACCCTTATGTAAGCTTAAATTTGTTAATGAGTTTTGAGGAAACAGCCATCAACATTTCTGATAAATCAATGAATAAATAAATGGGAAAGAAAGGCAAGATACACTGATTACACTGAAAAATTATTCCTGTTAAGAAAATTTAGGATTAAATGTGTTTGTTAAATTTTAAACAGTAAGTACTTAGAATAGAAGGCAGAACTTCCAAACGACTAGAAAATGAAAGAGAAACAAAGAAAATATAATTCATCATATATGTACCTAATATACATAAACCAAAATACATAGCAAACACTGACAGAATTGTAAGGAGAGACAGTTCTACAATAAAACTTAGAGACTTAAATACATCACTTTCAAGAACAGATTCACAGAATATCAATGGGAAATAGAGGACCTGAACAACAATATAAACCAACTAGACCTAACAGACATACATACAACACTCCACCCCAACATCAGGATAATACAGTGCACATGGATCATTCTCTAGGATAGGTCAGATACTAGGTCACCAAGGTCTCAACAAACTTTAAAAATTAAAATCATACGAAGTATCTTCTCTGACCATACTACAATGAAACTAGAAATCAACAGAAAGAAAACTTGAAATTACAAATACGTGGAAATTAGTCAACATATTATTAAATAACCAATTAAGCAAAGAAGAAATGAGAAAATACAGACAAATGAAAATGAAAGTACAAGGCCAAAACTAACAGGATGCAGTGAAGGCAATGCTTAGAGGAAAATATATAGCTATAAATAACTATATCAAAAAAAGAAGATAGACCTCAAATAAAAAAATCTAACTTTACAACTTGAGGAACTAGAAAAAGACGAGCAAACTAAGCCAAAAGCTACCAGAAAGAAGGAAATAAAAAGGATCAGAGCCGAGGTAAAAGAAATAGAGAACAGAAAAACCACTAGAGATAATCAACAAAACCAGAACCTGGTTTTTTGAAAAGATCAATAAAATCAACAAACCTTTAGCTAGACTGACAAAAAAAAAAAAGTGATTGGGGGAGATACAAATCATTAAAATAAAAAAAAATGAAAGTAGAGGAATTACTACTGACCCTACAGAAATAAAAATTCTAAGAAAATACTATGAACAACTGTATGCCAACAAATTAAATAAACTAGGTGAAACAGACAAATTCCTAGAAACACATGAACTACATAAATTGACTAAGAAACAGAAACTCTGAACAGATTCATTAACAAGAGATCAAATCAGTAATCAAAAACCTCCCAACAAAGTCCAGGATCAGGTGACTTTCACTGGGGAATCCTACCAAACACTGAAAGAAAAATTGCACAAATTCTTCTCAACTCTTTCAAAAATTAGTAAGAGGAATCACTTGCTGAACTCATTCTATGAGACCAGCATCACCCTGACACCAAAGCCAGATAAAGACACCACAAAAGAAAACTATAGACAAATGTCCCTTATGAATGTAGATGTAAAAATCTTCAGGAAAATACAGCAAACCATATCCAACAGTACATTAAAGAGATTGTACATCATGAATAAAGGAGCCCTGGGGGCACAATGGTTAAGCGCTCAGCTGCTAACCAAAAGGTCAGCAGTTTGAACCCACCAGTTGCTCTGCCGGAGAAAAGACCTGGTGATCTGCTCCCATAAAGATTTCAGCCTAGGAAACCCTATGAGGCAGTTCTACTCTGTCCTATAGGGTCACTATGAGTTGTAACCAACTCCATGGCATACAACCACATAACAACACAACACCATGACCAAGTGGGATTTATCCCAGGATGCAAAGGTGGTTCATACAGAAAAATCGATGTAATATACCACATTAACAGAATGAAGGAAAAGAATCATATAATCATCTCAACTGATGCAGAAAAGACATTTAACAAAATCCAAAACCCTTTCATGATAAAAACATTCAACATGCTAAGAACAGAAGAAAATTTCCTCAGCATGATAAAGGGCATTTATTAAAAACCCACCGTTATCACCAGAGTCAATACAGAAAGACAATGTTTTCCACATAAGGTCAGGAATAAGACAAGGCTGTCCACTTATACTTCTGCTTTTCGACATTGTACTAGAATTTCTAGTATTGCAATTAGGCAAGAAAAATAAATAAAAGGTATCCAAATCAGAAAGGAAGAAATAAAACTATCCTTATTCACAGATGACATGATTCTATATATAGATTATCATAAAGTGCCCACAAAAAATCTACTAAAGCTAATAAATGAATTCCACAAAGTTGGAGGATACATGATCAAAAGAAAAAAACCAGTTGTTTTTCTATATACCAAAAATGAACGATACGGGGGGGAAAAAAGGAAGAAAAGAATTTCATTTATAATAGCATCAAAAAGAATACCTAGGAATAAATTTAATTAGGGAAGTGAAAGATTTACACACTGAAAACTGTAAAACATTGCTTAAAGAAATTAAGACTTAAATAAATGTAAAGACAGCCCATGTTCATAGACTGGAAGACTTAATATCATTACAATGTCACTACCCCAAGTGATCTATAGAATCAACACAATCACTATCGAAATCTCTATCAAAAATCCCTACTGAACAGCCTTCTTTGTGGAAGTAGAAAAGCTAATCCTCAAGAAATAAGGAATTACGAAGGGTCCCAAATAACCAAAACAATTTTGTAAAAGAAGAACAAAGTAGGAGGGCTCACATTTCCTGATTTTGAAATGTACTATAAAGCCACAGCAATTAAAACAGTGTGGTGGTACTGGCATAAGGACAGACATATGGACCAATGCAAGAGAACTGAGAATCCACAAATAAACCCATACATTTATGTCCAAATGATTTTCAACAATGGTACCAAGTCCATTCAACGGAGAAAGAATACTCTCTTCAAGAAATGGTGCTGAGCCAGCTGGATCTCCACATGCCAAAGAATGAAGTTGGACCCATACATCATACCATATATGAAAATTCACCCAAAATGGGTCAAGGACCTAAATATAAGAACTCAAGCCATAAAACTCAGAAGAAAACACAAGGGTAATAATGCTTTGAGACCCAGTTTTTGACAATGGATTCTTAAATATGACACCAAAAACACAGGCAACAAAATAAAAAACAGATAAATTGGACTTCATTAAATACTTGTGTATTTCTATTATCAAGACAATGAAAAGGCAACCTAAAGAATGAGAGAAAATATTTGTAAGTCATATATCTGATAAAGATTTAGTATCTAGTGTATGAAGAACTGTTATAACACAACACCAAAAACAAAACTCAAAAAATGAGCATAGGTCTTAAATAGACACTTCTCCAAAGATGTATAAATACCCAACGAGCCCATGAAAAGATGCCCAATGTCATTAGAGAAATGCAAATAAAAACCATAGTGAGAAACCACTTCATGCCCCCTATGATGGCTATTCTCAGAAAAAAGGAAAATAACAAATGTGGAGAAATTGGAGCCACCACACATTGCTGGTGAGAATGTAAAATGGTGCAGCTGCTGTGGAAAATAGTTTGGCGGTTGCTCAAAAAATTAAACATCAGCATACCATATGACCCAGCAATTTCACTTCTAGGTATATACCCAAGAGACTCAAAAGCAGAGACTCAAACAGATACGTGTGCACCAATGTTCAGTGCAGCATTATTCACGACAGCCAAAAGGTGGAAACAACCCAAGCGTCCAAAAACAGATGAACAATAAAATATGGTAAATATATACAATGGAATATTATTCAGCCATAAAAAGAAATGAAACTCATACCTGCTATGATGTGGGTGAACCCTGAAAATATTTTGCTAAGCCAGACTCAAAAGGACAAATACTGTGTCATTCTACTTACAAGAAGTATTTAGAACAAGAAAGTACACAGACAAAAGTTTATCAGTGATTACCAAAGGCTGGGGGAGGAAGGAAATGGAGAGTTATTGCTTAAGGGGTACTGGGTTTCTGTTCGGGGTGATATATATATATTTTTTTAATATATAAATAGATAGTGGTGACAGTTGCACAGCATGGTGAATGTGATTAACGTCACTGAAGAGTAAACTTAAGGCTGGCTGAAATCGCAAATTTTTTGTGATATACATTTTACCACAACAACAAAAAAATAATTGAACATCTATATACTAGCCATGAACACGTGGAAATCAAAATTTTAAATAAAATAACATTTGTAATCCTTCAGATAAAGTATAAATTTAACAAAATTAGCACAAGGCTTTTATATTGAAAACTACGAAATGCTGATGAATGAAATCAAAGAACTAAACAAATGCAGAGACATGCCATGTTCGTAAAAACGAAAACTTAACATATAAAAAATGTTAATTCTCCCTAAACTGATATACAGGTTTAATGCAATTCCTATGAAAACTGCAGCAAAAAAAATTTTTTTGTAGAGATAGACAAGGCAATTTGAAAATTTACACATAAAGGCAGAAGAACTAAAATAGGTAAGTGAATTTTAAAGCAAAAAACCAAAGTAGGAGAACTCACTACCCATTTTTAAGGCTTATTATAAAGCTACAACAATGAAGACAATGTGGTAATGATGGAGAGATAAATAAATCAACGGGACAGAACAGAGAACCCAGAAATAAACCCACGCAAGTAACCCAGGAATAGACCCATTTAAGTACAAAACAAAAACCCAAACCTGTTGCCAACGAGTGGATTTTGACTCATGGTGACCCCGTAAAGCTTTCTTGACTGTAATCTTTACAGAAGAAGACTGCCAGGCCTTCTTCCATAGCACCACTGGGTGGATTCAAAGCACCAACCTTTCTGTGAATAGTTGAGTACAAACTGCTTGTGCCACCCAGGGGCCTTCCACACAAGTACAGACAACTGATTTTGGATAAAGGCACAAAAGCAATTCAATGGAAAAAAGACAGATTTTTCAACAAACGGTGCTAGAATAATTAGATCTCCATAGGTGGGGGAAAAAAAATGAACCTCAACCTAAACCTCACACCTTATACAAAAAAGTAACAGCAAATGAGTCATAGATTTAATGTAAAATAAAAAACTCTTAGAAGAAACATAGGAGAAAATCTTCCAGATCTAGGGCTAAGCAAAGAATTCTTAGACTTCACACCAAAAGATCTTTAAAAAAAAAAATCAACAAATTGGATTTCATTCAAAATTAAATATTTTGATCGGCAAAGACTATTTAAAAGGATGAAAAGACAAGATATAGAGTGGAAGAGAATATTTGCAAACTGCTTATCTGACAAAAGAACTAGTATCTAGACCATATAAAAAACTGTCAAAACTCAACAGTACAAAAAAAAAAACTCCAATTAGAAAATAGACAAAGGACATGAAGAGATATTTCACTGAAGAAGATCTTCAGATATCAAAAAGGATACAAAAAGCTGTTGAATATCATTAACAATTAGGGGAATACAAATTAAAACCACAATGAGATATTACTACACACCTATCAGAATGGCTAAAATAAAAAAGTGATAACACCATCACCTGGAGAAATGCTGAGAAACTGGACTGTTCATGACTGGTGGGAATGTAAAATGGTATAGCCACTATGCAAAACAGCCTGGCAGTTCTGTTTAAAACTACAAACTTACCATATGGCCCTGCAACTGCACTCTTGGGCATTTATCCCAGAGAAAAGCAATCTTATGTCCATACAAAAACCTGTACACGAACATTTTCATGTACAGAGAAATAAAAACTTATTTTCACACAGAAACTTGTATACATGAATGTCCACAGCAAAACTTCATTCCTAACAGCCAAATACTAAAAACTCCCTGTCTTAGGCTGAGCTCTCCAGCGAAGTAAAACCACTGAAGTGTGTATATAGATAGAAAGAAAGGGACTTATCTCTAGGAAATGGCTACGCAGTTGTAGAGACTGGCAAGTCCCATGTCCCTGGGTCAGGTGTCAGGCTAAAGGCTTCTGCTGACCTACACAGCTACAGAGGCTGACAAACCCAAGATCGGCAGACAATATGGCAGCCACTGGCTCAAGACCCAAGAACTGGTGGTCAGATGATGATGAGCTGGATGCAGGATCCAGAGTGAGCAAAAGCCAGAGAACTTTGCCAAAACGTCCATATATCCTGGATCCAGGCCACACTCCCAAGGAAACTCCCCTTATAACTGATTGGCTGATCATATCAGATCAAATCTTGGAGGTAATTAAGTTATATCACAAAATACAGGATAACTACATCATTACATAACTGCCAAAATAAATCATTATGTAACTCCCAAACCCTGAGAATCATGAATCAGCCAAGATGACACACAACCCCAATCATACTACCCAAATGTCCTCCAATAAGAACATTCATATGATGGAATGCTCCTCAGCAGTTTAAAAATGTATATAACAAAAATAACTATTGATACATATGCAACAATTTGGATAATTTCAAAGAAATTATGCTGAGTGAAAAAAGCCAATCTGAAAAGGATACACACTGCATGATTCCTTTCATATAACATGAAACATACATCATTCTAGAGCTAGAGAACTGACTACCGCTTGCTGGAGGTTAGGGAAGGGGAGAGCTGTGGCTATACAGGGTTCACAAGTAGAAGCCTTGTGGTGCTAGTACAGGTTGGTAGTTCAAACCAACCCACTAGCTCCACAGGAAAAAGACCTAGCGATCTGGTGATTTAGTGGCAGAATTGTCACCTTGCACTCAGGAGAACTGGATTTAATTCCCAGTCAATACACCTCATATGCACCCATCTGTCAGTGGAAGCTTATGTTTTGCTTTGATGCTGAACAAGTTTCAGTGGAGCTTCCGCATGAAGATAGACTAGGAAGAAAGGTCTGGTGATCCACTTCTGAAAATCAGCTAATGAAAGCCCTGTGAACCACAATGGTCCAATCGTGGGGTGGTGCAGGATTGGGCAGTGTTTCGTTTCATTGTGTTGTGCGTGCGGTCGCCATGAGTTTGGGGCCACTGACACGACAGCAGCTAATGACAACAGTCCTTAGATATGTGGTTTTCAACTATTTGCTTCCAGTTTGTAGCTTTTCTTTTTTTTTTAACTTGATTTTGAAATACAGTCGGCCCTCTGTATCCTTGGCTTCTGTATCTGTGGATTCAGCCAACCACGGGTAGAAAATATACAGGGAGAAAAAAAAGAAGGTTCCAGGGATCTTTTAAGCTCTTGAGGCTGTAGCACTTTACACAGCTTGCCAGCCATCCCTTACTAGCCTTAAACTCCTTCCTTTTGTCTCCTCAGCCTCCTCACACTTAGCCTTTGAGGTACTGCTTTGACCACCTGATTGCTTTTTAGGAGCCATTTTTTCACAGAAACAAAGGGTGCACACAAGTAGCAAATGAACAAGAGGTGAACAATGCTCCCACAAGTGCTGGAGAGCGACCGAGGGTCTGTGAGCCGGTGGGAGGCCACAGCGGGTATGCCTACACATCGCTTCATTCGCACGGATTCACCGTAGTGCTTGGCATGCAGCAAATTCATGTTTTGCTTTTTGGAAACTTCTTTTTTTCCTCCCTGTATATTTTCTACCCGTGGTTGGCTGAATCCACAGATACGGAAGCCAAGGATACAGAGGGCCGACTGTATTTCAAAATCAAGTTAAAAAAAAAGAAAAGCTACAAACTAGAAGCAAATATTTGCAAAGCACATATCTAAGGACTGTTGTCATCAGCTGCTGTCGTGTCAGTGGCCCCAAACTCATGGCGACCGCATGCACAACACAATGAAACAAAACACTGCCCAATCCTGCACCACCCCACGACTGGACCATTGTGGTTCACAGGGCTTTCATTAGCTGATTTTCAGAAGTGGATCACCAGACCTTTCTTCCTAGTCTATCTTCATCCAGAAGCGTCACTGAAACTTGTTCAGCATCAAAGCAAAACATAGGCTTCCACTGACAGATGGGTGGTGGCTGCATATGAGGTGTATTGACTGGGAATTAAATCCAGTTCTCCTGAGTGCAAGGTGACAATTCTGCCACTAAATCACCAGATCGCTAGGTCTTTTTCCTGTGGAGCTAGTGGGTTGGTTTGAACTACCAACCTTTCGATTAGCAACCAAGCAATTAACTGTTGCGCCAGCAGGACGCCTTCGAAAATATTTTTTTAAAAACCCTTTACCCTCACTCACAAGTAAAAAAAAAAAGTTAGAACTATAGTGAGTTAAAAAGTTCCACCTTTTAATTTGGAATAGTCAACAAGATTTGTAATACAAAGTACTGCTGAGGGAATGGGGGAAAAAAACACTGTTACACAGCCCATGGGAGTGTAAATTAGCACAGACCTTTATGGAGAGCAACTGGCAACATTTACGAAAATTTTAAATGTACCTTCTGCCTCTAGGAATTTATCCTATAAAAAATATTGGAAATATTGAAACATGCATAGGTGAGACTCGGAGGCGGGGAGGTCATTCCCTGTAGCATTGTGTTTTACAGCAAGAAACTATCTAAATGTCAATCAGTGGGAGAATATTTAACAAAATATGGTTCAATCAATCAAATATTAACCAACTTCTAAAAAACAGATGAGGCAAATATGTTTGCATACGCAAAGAACTCTCTCTGGAAAGATATAAAGGGAACTGAAAGCAACACCTGTGGCTGGGATAAGGGCAGGAGAGGGACGGACTTCCCTATAAGCCCTTTTGTAACTTATTTTTTTTATACCATATTTGAAATTTTTACAATAAAATATTTAAATACCATAATGCCATATTACTGAAGAAATATACAAATAGATCAGTGGAATAGAATAAGGCCCAGAAAAAGATTTCATGGAAAGAAAGTTTTGGAGAAAATAAAACTAGAATCTTACTCCCATATACATAAAAATAAATCCAGATGAGTCAAAGAATTGAACATAAAAAAACGAAAATGCCGGAACTGGAAAGTATAGGGGACTTTCTATTTACTCATCTTAGTGGTAGAATGGGTCACCAGAAATCAGACAAAATCCCAAAACTATTGGTTTAACATAAAAAGCAATCCATGTATTTCTCTATAGATATACCTATTAAGAATTATAGATATTAAACAGTTCTATTCTGCACATATGGGGTCACCGTGAGTCAGAATCAACTCCGTGGCAACCAACAACAATGAAACATGTTAAGGATTATAGAATAATATAGATAATAATAGAATGGAGGATGAAAAACACATGATCATCTCAATAGATGCAGAAAAACTATTTAACAAAATCTAACATGCTTCCACGATAAAAATATCCAACAAACTAGAAATATAAGGGAACTTCCTCAATTTGACAAAGGGAATCAACAGAAAAACCTCAGAGCTGACATTGTATTTAATGATGTGAGACTGGATGCCTTCCCTTCAAGGAACAGGACGAGGGTGTCTGCTCTAGCCATTTCTCGTCGACACTGTACTGGAGGTACTAGGCACTAGGATGGATGTGGAGAGATGGGAACCCTTGTACATGACTGGTGGGGACGTTAAATGGTACAGCCACTTTGAAAAAAAGTCTAGCAGTTCCTCAAAGGTCTAGCATGAAGTTACCATATGACTCAACAATTTCACTCCCTGGTATATACTTCAAGAGAAATGAAAACATATATTCATGTAAAAACTTCTACACGAACGTACATAGTGGAATTCTTCATGACAGCAAAAACAAAAAAAGTGAAGACAGCTCAAATGTCCATCAACAGATGAATGAAAAAACAAAACGTGGTATGTTATTCAGTCATAAAAAGAAATCAAGTTCTGAAACATTCTACAACATGGATGAACCTTAAAAGCTTTATGCTAAGTGGAAGAAGCTAGATACAAAACTCTATAAATTATATAATTTCATTTATATGAAATATCCAGAAAAGGCAAACTTTTCAACTTCTGTGTAATGAGACACTACAAAATTATATAACAAATGAAGCAGATAAAATATCTACAACACATTAATAGAAGCCAGGTTAACATGCACTATATATAAAACA
This sequence comes from Elephas maximus indicus, assembly GCF_024166365.1. Taxonomy (NCBI): domain Eukaryota; kingdom Metazoa; phylum Chordata; class Mammalia; order Proboscidea; family Elephantidae; genus Elephas; species Elephas maximus. The sequence continues at coordinate 58,202,493 of NC_064831.1, read as the reverse complement.
CAAACAGAAAAAAGGCAGGAAAATGAAAAGAATATGAACAAGCAACTGACAGAATACAAATGGTTAATACACCCCCTCCTCGCTGACATGGTTAGGTTCCAAAGACCAGATCATTATGCAAAAGGCAGCGAAATGCAAAAACGGAGAATGACCACATCAGATCACAAAACAGAAGATGGCTATATCATTACCTAACTGCCGAATTACATCAGTACATAGTTGCCAAACCACTGAGATTCATGGCCCACCTAAGTTGACACATAATCTTAGGTATCACAGCCAGCATTAGTCTTGCCTCACACCTCGGCTTTTGTTACTTCCAGACTTTCATCGTTAATGCTCAAAATAGCCAGGTAGTAGATTTTTTACTATTGTCGTAAATGCAAACTGTTGAGTAACAAGAGAGTCGATGAGTGAGGAGTAGGTATATTAATAGAAATGTTCAACTTCTGCAGTAAGGAAAGCTATGTAAATTAAAACCAGATATGATTTTCATTGTATCAGTTCCTACCTATTTTTTAAATTGATAAAACTGTAGGTAATAAGCATTCTCATAAGAGTGTTAGTAGGAATGTTAACTTTTTGTGGGGTAGAGGGGAATATGATTTGATAGAACATTAGAAGTACAGTAGTCCCCTTTTACCCACAGTTTCAGTTACATGTGATCAACCATGGCCCCAAAATGTTAAGTGAGTACTAGTGTGATGAAATCTTGCACCATTCCGCTCTGTCATTCACATAGCTTTTATTACAGCATATGGCTGTAACTCTTCTGTTTTATTAATCTCTTATTGTGCCTAATTTATAAATTAAACATTATTATAGGCATATATGTATAGGACAAAACATAGCATATACAGGGTTCGGTACTATCTGCTGTTTCAGGTATCGACAGGGGATCCTGGACTGTATGCCCCACAAACAGGGGAGACTACTGTATAAAGACTGAGGAAGAACTGACACCTTTGAATTGTGGTGTTGGTGAAGAATACTGAATATAGGACAGATGGCCAAAAGAACAAATCTGTCTTAGAAGAAGTATAGCCGTAATGTTCCTTAGAGGCCAGGATAGTGAGGCTTTGTCTCACATAATTTGAAAATGTTATCGGGAAGGACCAGTCCCTGGAGAAGGACATCATGTCTGGTAGAGGGTCGGCGAAAGAGAGGAAGACCCTGAATGAAATGGACTGACACAGTGGCTGCAACAATGGGCTCAAGCATAGCAACAATTGTGCGGATGGTGCAGGACCTGGCAGAGTGCTTCGTTCTGCTGTACACAGGGTCATTATGACTTGGAATCAACTCGACAGCACCTAACAACAACACTGTATGCATACCCTCTGACCTAGTAAAACTACTTCAGATTTAAAGAAATACTCACGTGAGTACTAAAATACATATTCTTATATATGAGGATATTCACTGATGTAACAGCAAAAAACAAAAAGCAATAAATGTTCATGGAAAGGAAAAAACTTAAGTTTATAATTAATTATATTATAATACATTCCGTAGGAGTTCAAAGAAATAAGGTGATCTATCTGAGAATATGCTATGATGCTAAATACAATGCAGGAGATCTGAGGAGTGGAAAATTATTTTTAATAAGCACCTTCATGTATTTCTGATTCAATTAGTCCACATGACAAAAATATTAAATTCATGTTCCCTAGTAGAAATAATGCCTTTAATTGTTATCACTAAATTCTGCCTTTTAGTTTACTTAGCTATATGTTTTTTAAGGTGAACTAATGTATGTCTGACTTCTGCACTAGATCATAACTCCTTGAATAACCAAGTCTTACAGCAACTAGAATGGTGCTTAGCACAATAAAGAATTCAATAGATGTTGGCTGAATGAATTTTATAAAAATAAACAATTTTTATCCTCAAATTTATATGGAATTGCAAGGAGTTCTTAACAGCTAAAAACAATCTTGAAAATGGAAAAAAAAAAAAGAGGACTCATACTTCCCAATCATAACTTGCTTGTAATAAAAGCTACAGTGATCTAAACAGTGTGATACTGGTATAAGGACAGACATATAGACCAAGGGAAAAGAACTGAGAATTCAGAAATAAATCCATACACCTACGGTCAATTGACTTCAATGAGGGCACCAAGACCATTCGATGGCAAAGAAGAGTCTCTTCAACAAATGGTGCTGGGACAACTAGGTATCCACATACAGAAGAATAAAGTTCTTTTGTTTGTGGGACCCCTACCTCACGCCATATACAAAAATTAATTCAAAATGAACCAGTCACCTAAGTAAAAACCAAAACCATAAAACTCTTGGAAGAACAAATAGGGGTAAATCTTCATGACCTTGGATTAGCAATGAATTCTTATATTTGACATCAAAAGCACGAGCAAAAAAAAGGAAAAGCAAATAAATGGGACTTCATCAAAATTAAAAACTTTGTGCATCAAAAAACTTTAGCAAGAGAGTAAAAAGACAACCTATAGAATGGGAGGAAATATTTGCAAATCATATAACCAAGCAGTTATATCCAGAAACTACAAAGAACTACTATGACTCAACAACAAAGAGATCCATTAAAAAATAGGTAAAAAATATGGTTAATATTTTTAGTCATAAGAAAATACAAATGAAAACCACAAGATACCACTTCATAATCACTAGAATAGCTAGTATCAGGGAAAAAAAAGGACAAGTGTTGGATGTGAAGGAACTGCAACCCTCCTGCACTGCTGCTGGGAATATAAAATGATACAGCTGCTGTGGAAAACATTTTGGTGGCTTCTCAAAAAGTTAAACATAGAATCACACCATATGACCTAGCAATATCATTCCTAGGTATATACCCAAAAAGAACTGAAAACAGCGACTCAAAGAGAAACTTGTACACCAATACTCATTGAGGCATTATTCATAACTGCTAAAATGTTTAAATGATCCAGGTGTCCATCAATAGATAAAAGGATAAACAAAATGTGGTATACACATAAAATAGATTAGAATGAAGTTTTTTTTCCTATTTTTTTTTTCAGAATATACATAGCATTACATATACCAATTTAACAGTTTCTACATGTTCAATATCCCACGTAACCTTACTGAAGCCATAATCCACATGGTCCAGTCCTAGAACCAGTTACAGAATGAAGCGTAGTCCAAATAAGCCAAAAAGTGATTAAAAAGTATTTACAAGAGTTTGATTTTTTCCTATTTCTGAAAGGACATTAAACAGGCTTCCATGTATAACCCTCGGCAGTATGTCTTACATGCTCTTTGGTCTCTTGTCCAGTTTCTCCATATGCCACACTCTGCTGAAGCCATTCACTGGCCAAAACTTCAAAGAATTTGTTCCCCTTCCACAAACTCCAGTGACTTTTACTTCCTAAATGTCCTCTCTTTTCTCTCTCCCTCCTTTATTATGTAGATTGATTTGATCTCTTCCCCCAAGTCATTCTACCTCTCATTCCATCCCCCCTGCTGTCCTTCTTTCTTCACCCTCAGACTCTGCATCAAAAAAGTCTAGTGATTGGTCTCTTGGAGATGTGGGGTAGAATGAAGTTCTAATACATGCTACCACATGGCTGAACCTTGAAAACACTATGCTAAGTGAAATAAGCCAGACACAAAAGGACTAATACTATATGACTCCATTTACGTGAAATATCTAGAAGAGGCCAATTCATAGAAACAGGGAGTAGAATTGTGATTACCAGGGGATGGGGAGAGTGACGAATGGGGAGTAGAATAGTGATTACCAGGGGATGGGGAGAGTGACGAATGGGGAGTTATTGCTTAATCGGTACAGAATTTCTATATGGGGTTATGAGAAACTTTTGGAAACAGGGGTGATGGCTGCACAACACTGTGAACACAACTAATGTGTACAATAAATTGTATACTTAAAAATGCTTAAAATTGTAAATTTTGTTATTTATATTTTACCAAAATTTTTCTGAAAAATAAATATTTTCATATTTATGTACTAAAAAGTCATAAATCTCCTGGGAGGAAGAGATGGAGAAGATTCTACTTCCATGGCCATGAATAGTTACATAAAAATGAAAACACATTTTAAATACGGTCTTTATTCTTTTGGAGAAGCCCTGGTGGTGCAGTGGCTAAAAGCACTCAAGCTGCTAACTAACAGGTCAGCAGTTCAAATCCACCAGCTGCTCCGCGGGAGAAAGGTGTGGCATTCTGCTTCTGTAAAGATTTATAGCCTTGGAAACCCTATGGGGCAGTTCAACTCTTCCTACAGGGTCACTGTGAGTCAGAATCCACTCGATGGCAGCGCATTTGGTTTGTGTTATTCTTTTGGAATATTTTACAGTGGCTTGATGCACACGGAAAGGATAAAAATCAACAAAAAATAAGAACTAAAGAAGAAAATACAAATTAAATCATGAACTCTCTACAGTTTCATTTTTCTTTTATTCAAGTAATTTTGGAACTCATATTTTACTTATTATTTCTTTTCCCCACTCTTTTGAGAAGTCTTATAATCTTCATCCTATTTTTAAGGTCTCTCTACATCTTAGGAGATGCTGTAAATTATTTTCTTTAACACAAAAAAGATTTGGTTCCCCCAAAATATTAAGAAATTGTTAGGGAGATTTTGAGATGGATTACATACATGTCATTTTAATAAAATGCATCTTACAAAAACCTGAAATTTAGACTGGACTGAAAAAATAATTCAGTTTTTCTTTAAAATTCAAATTAAAAACCTTTGTATGGAGTACAAAAGACCTTCAGTGTTTGTAAATTTTAACACACCCCATTTCTCTCCAAAAATTTCCATTAAAAAAAAGAAAGTCAGGGATGTTTTTCTAAACAAAAATGAGAGCAAAAGATGTTATAAAATTACTAAATTATAGTTTTTCTATCTTTTTATAATTATCTCATATAGCATGGAGAACATTGGCTTTGGAATCAAACAAGCTTATATTCAATCTCAGCTACCTTTCATAAAATTTAGGATATTAATCTTCCAAAGTTGTTTGGAGGTTTTAATGATGATGTACATAAAGCTTCTAACTTAGTGCCTGGCAGAAAAGGTGCCCAATAATTTGGTTAAGAGCTACAGCTGCTAACCAAAAGGTCAGCAGTCTGAATCCACCAGCCACTCCCTGGAAACCCCATGGGGCAGTTCTACTCTGTCCTGTAGAGTTGCTATGAGTTGGAATTGACTTGATAGCAACAGGTTTGGTTTTCATTTATCCCATTTCTTACTCCAAATCATGTATTAAAGGGCTTTTGATAATCATTTTCAACTGAGGCATTAAAACATTCTATACAGTAGATATATCACAGGTTCAATATTACCCTATTATTATATATTTATTTCTAATTTTTATACTAGAAATAATGCTGCAATGAATATTCTTGGGATTGGGTTGGTTCCCAAATGTGGAATTAACAGATTAAAAGGTAATTTTAAGCTTTTGGCTGTTGCCGTTGTTCAGTGCCCTTGAGTTGGTTCTGACTCATATCGACCCTATCTATCTATGTACAACAGAAAAATCACTGCCCAGTCCTGCACCACACCCACAGCCACTGTTATGTTTGAGCCCACTGTGTCAATCTATCTCTTTGAGGGTCTTCCTCTTTTTCGCTGACCCTCTACCTTACCAGCATGATGTCCTTCTCTAGGGACTAGTCTCTTCTGATAACATGCAAACTACGTAAAGTCTCGCCATCCTCATTTCTAAGGATCATTCCTGCTGTACTTCTTCCAGGACAGATTTGTTTGTTCTTCCGGCAAAAAAAAAAACAAAACAAAACTCACTGCCGTTGAAGTCGATTCCGACTCAGAGTGACCCTGAAGGACAGAGTAGAACTACCCCATAGAGTTTCTGAGGAGCGCCTGGCAGATTTGAACTGCCGACCTTGTGATTAACAGCCACAGCACTTAACCGCTATGCCACCAGGGTTTCCGTTCTTCTGACAGTCAATGGTATGTTCAATACTCTTCACCAACACCATAATTCAAAGGCATCAATTCTTCTTCAGTCTTCCTTATTTACTGTCCAGCTTTTGCATGCATATGAGGCAACTGAAAAACCAGCTCTTGGTACATACTGGCCAATTAAACTCCCCAAAAGCACCCAAGAATGAATACACATTTTAATGAATTTCATGAATGCTGGATAGTATATATATATTTTAATATACATAAAACTATAGACAAGATTTGGAACCTCTGTTAAATTATTTTCAATTTCCTTTAGTAACTAGTGAAACCAAGTATCTTTTCATATTTCCTAGTTACACTTCCCTGTTCATAAATTTTGCTAATAGGGTCTCAGTATTCTCCCCTATAATGATTTGTGAGTTCTCTCCTATAGTCTTGTTTGATTCAAGTATTTTTTTCTATCTAGTATTTATACTTGGGCTTTTAAAAAAATTGATAATTTAAAATTTTTATGTAATTAACTATCATTTCCTTCGTGATTTCTTCCATTTTTGTAAACATAAACTGATAACTAAACTTTAGTTGGGGAGGAGGGCTGATGAAAAGAAGCACAAAAAGCTGAGTATATTATAGATAAGTGATTTTTTTCTCTTCCACTCATATTTTATAGTACAATCAGATTAATTTTATCATTAAAATAGTATAATTTAAGAGCACAAATAAAATTTTAATTAAAAAATATGGCTTCAAATTTTCAGTTCCTGAAAAATTTAGGAACTACAGTCTATCATACAAAGATATGCAGAGATGATAAACTGAGCTCGTTTTTGTTACATAATATGGCCTTTTTATTTACTTTAAAATGATTTAATTCTAAGGCCACATCCAACGTGCCCTGTTCCCGTTGTTTTTGCACTGCAACACCCTCATCTTTGGCCCACGGTGTCTCTAAAGCTTCCTTACGCTGTAGCTCTAGTTAACTTCTCCAGCAGCAGTGTCAAAGAACTAGAACGGCTAATCTTCCCTCAAAGCTAGTTGGTCATCTGCAAGCACCGTTAGCACCAGAAGTAGTATGGCTCAAGAAAGGGAATGATTTAAAATTACCTTCCAGGCACTCTAACACAGATCAGTAAAATTACTTTAAAAAAGAATTAAAGAAACAGATTGCCAAAATCAGGTACTCCTCTCTGATACACTATCCCACCTGCCCCATGATTACCACAACTGCAAAGGTCTACCAAGTCTTCCAGCTGGCTACTCTGCAACTCTCACAGCCACCCAGTTTGTGCTAGGGAGGCTGGGCCAAAGGCTGCAAAACCCACTGTCGAATTCTGAAATGCTGCATTTTGAACACTATACATTAGATGTTTGACCTTTAAATTCCATCCCAGTAAAATTTTGTACATTGGATTTCTTTGTTAAACTGTACTTACTTCTTCTGATTCCTAAATGAGTGACTCTTAATCTAACAATTTAAAATTGACAATTTTTATAGAGAGGTTCTTTACTGATTCTGATGGTCAAGGTTCCTTTCCAACCAAAAAAAGTCTATCATTCTTAGTTCCCAAGATTACACTAAAGTACACAGACACCCATTTGTTAAAAGCGCAGTGGATGCCTTGGGGTTTCTGGGCAACTGTACAAATACTAATAAAAATATTAAATTAAATACACCAGACTAAAAAACAGCATACTACCTACAAAAAATGTTTAAGATTTAGAAGGTAAACCTTAGGTTTTGTTTTCAAGGTCAGAAACCAGTGCTGCCAAATTAGGAAGAGAAGTTTCTAGGAAGAAATCTGCCTACAGAAAAATTAGTGCTTTTGATTTCCCAAAATTCAAGGATAAAAGAACACAGCTTGTGTTGAATTGTTAGAAAGCAGATTTTCTAAAAGCAGAGTGGAGTGAATCACAAAACCTTTGAATGCCCTTTCCAGTACTTATCGGAGCCTGTGTCCTTGAATCGGCATCACCTGATCTCCAGGCACTGGCTATTAGGCATGTGGGGGGAAGGAGAACTCAATTATAAAAAATGAGAAGAGAAGGAAACTGTGAAATACAATCCAATGCCAGAGGAGCCTTTGGCAGGAAACACTGGTAAGCGAGGTTATTAAGATGCAGCAGAAACCTTACCCCCCTGGGAGCAACAGGATGGATCATCTCGGCTATTTAGGGGTGCTGAAGCATCTGTTGCCTGTTTTCATACAGCAAAGTCCAAGTGTTTATATATACAAAAAAGTCAAACCTTTTCTATAAATTATTCACATACCTGTAAATTTGTATGTAGAAATGTTCCGTTTTAAAAGAAAAACACTGAGACTATAAGCCAGTACCTAGGTTGCTGGTCTTCCTCAAGAAGCATTCATATCTATCCCATCAAGTAAGAACTACTGGTTCTTGCCTGATGTTCTCATTGCTTTAAAGAATCTAAAAGCAGAAATCAGCAGTCTCAAAGACAAGGCCTTGACCTACCCAAAAGACTGGAAAGTGAATATACGTTAGTATGTCTTATGTTAAAGTTGTTACGTATAAATTCTATCATTCACCACTTTTTATCAATTAACTATTGGTTCCACGTGCATTGGGTAAGGGGGGTACTGCATCTTTTAATAGTCAACTAGAAAAACATACGAGCCTGATGGCACAGTGGTTAAGAACTCAGGCTGCTAACCAAAGGGTCAGCAGTGTGAATCCACAACCTGCTCCTTGGAAACCCTATGGGGCAGTTCTACTCTGTCCTATAGAGTCGCTATGAGTCAGAATCAACTTGACAGCAATGGGTTAGAAAAACATTGAATTAGTACATCAGAAATAACAATCCAAGTCAACAATTGTTATGCCCCATACCACTCCATGAGAAATCACTAACCCACAGACACATAATGTGAACTTATTTAGATGTATTGTCTAAAACCAAACCAAACCCACTGCCGTTAAGTCGATTCTGGCTCACACTGACCCTACGGGACAGAGTAGAACTGTCCCACAGGGTTTCCAAGGAGCAGCTGGTGGATTCAAACTGCTGACCTTTAGGTTAGCAGCTGCACTCTTAACCACTGTGCTAGGGTGTTTAAAAATCTGTAAAGAAGGCATCAAAATGACAGCACTAGACACATACTTATCTATAATTACGCTGAATGTAAATGGACTAAATGCACCAATAAAGAGACAGAGAGTCCCGGACTGGATAAAGAAAGACAATCCGTCTATATGCTGCCTATGAGAGACACACCTTAGACTTAGAGACACAAACTAAAACTCAAAGGATGGAAAAAAATATATCAAGCAAACAACAATCAAAAAAGAGCAGGAGTAGCAGTATTAATTTCTGACAAAACAGACTTTAAAGTTAAATCCACCACAAAGGATAAAGAAGGACAGTACATAATGATTAAAGGGACAATTTACCAGGAAGATATAACCATTTTAAATATTTATGCACCCAATGACAGGGCTGCAAGATACATAAAACAAACTTTAACAGAACTGAAAAGTGAGATAGTCACCTCCACAATTATAGTAGGAGACTTCAACACACCACTTTCGGAGAAGGATAGGACTTCCAGTAAGAAGCTCAATGGAGACATGGAAGACCTAATTGCTACAATCAACCAACTTGACCTCATAGACTTATAGAGAACACTCCACCCAACAGCTGCAAAGTATACTTCTTTTTCTAGTGCACATGGAACATTCTCTAGAATAGATCACATACTAGGTCATAAAACAAACCTTTGCAGAATCCAAAACATCGAAATATTACAAAGCATCTTCTCAGACTACAAGGCCATAAAAGTGGAAATCAATAACAGAAAAATCAGGGAAAAGAAATCAAATACTTGGAAACTAAAGAATACCCTGCTCAAAAAAGACTGGGTTATAGAAGACAGTAAGGAGGGAATAAAGAAATTCATAGAATGCAACAAGAATGAAAACATTTCCTATCAAAACCTCTGGGACACCGCAAAAGCAGTGCTCAGAGGCCAATTTATATCGATAAATGCACACATACATAAAGAAGAAAGAGCCAAAATCAGAGAACTGTCCCTACAACTTGAACAAACAGAAAGCGAGCAACAAAAGTATCCATCAGGCACCAGAAGAAAACAAATAATAAAAATTAGAGCTGAACTAAATGAATTAAGAGAACAGAAAAACAATTGAAAAAACAAAGCCAAAAGCTGGTTCTCTGAAAAAATTAACAAAATTGATAAACCATTGGCCAGACTGACTAAAGAAATACAGGAAAGGAAACAAATTACCCAAATAAGAAATGAGATGGGCCATATCACAACAGACCCAACTGAAATTAAAAGAATCATATCAGATTATTACAAAAAATTGTATTCTAACAAATTTGCAAACCTAGAAGAAATGGATGAATTCCTAGAAAAACAGTACCTACAAATTTTTTTTTTTTTTTTTTACCTAAACTAACACAATCAGAACTAGAACAACTAAATAGACCCATAACAAAAAAAGAGGTTGGAAAGGTAATCAAAAAACTCCCAACAAAAAAAAGCCCTGGCCCAGATGGCTTCACTGCAGAGGTCTACCAAACTTTCAGAGAAGAGTTAACACCACTACTACTAAAGGTATTTCAAAGCATACAAAATGATGGAATACTACCTAACTCATTCTATGAAGCCACTATATCCCTGATACCGAAACCAGGTAAAGATACCACAAAAAAAGAAAATTACAGATCTATATCCCTCATGAACATAGATGTAAAAACCCTCAACAAAATTCTAGTCAATAGAATTCAACAACATATCAAAAAAATAATCCACCACGACCAAGTGGGATTTATACCAGGTATGCAAGGTTGGTTTAATATTAGAAAAACCATTAATGTAATCCACCATATAAATAAAACAAAAGACAAAAACCACATGATCTTATCAATTGATGCAGAAAAGGCATTTGACAAAGTCCAACACCCATTGATGATAAAAACTCTCAGTAAAATAGGAATTGAAGGAAAATTTCTCAACATAATAATTTTTTTTTTTTTTTTATACAAAGCCAACAGCCAACATCATTCTAAATGGAGAGAGCCCGAACGCATTTCCCTTGCGAACGGGAACCAGACAAGGATGCCCTTTATCACCGCTCTTATTCAACATTGTGCTAGAGGTCCTAGCCAGAGCAATTAGGCTAGACAAAGCAATAAAGGGCATCCAGATTGGCAAAGAAGAAGTAAAATTATCTCCATTTGCAGATGACATGATCTTATACACAGAAAACCCTAAGCAACCCTCCAGAAAACTACTGAAACTAATAGAAGAGTTCGGCAGAGTCACAGGTTACAAGATAAACATACAAAAATCACTTGGATTCCTCTACATCAACAAAAAGAACACCGAAGAGGAAATAACCAAATCAATACCATTCACAGTAGCCCCCAAGAAGATAAAATACTTAGGAATAAATCTTACCAAAGATGTAAAAGACCTATACAAAGAAAACTACAAAGTACTAGTGCAAGAAACTAAAAGGGACCTACATAAGTGGAAAAAGCATACCTTGCTCATGGATAGGAAGACTTAACATAATAAAAATGTCTATTCTACCAAAAGCCATCTATACATACAATGCACTTCCAATCCAAATTCCAATGACATTTTCTAATGTGATGGAGAAACAAATCACCAACTTCATATGAAAGGGAAAGAAGCCCCGGATAAGTAAAGCATTACTGAAAAAGAAGAAGAAAGTGGGAGGCCTCACTCTACCTGATTTTAGAACATATTATACAGCCACAGTAGTCAAAACAGCCTGGTACTGGTACAACAGGCACATAGACCAACGGAACAGAATTGAGAACCCAGATATAAATCCATCCACATATGAGCAGCTGATATTCGACAAAGGCCCAGTGTCAGTTAATTGGGGAAAAGATAGTCTTTTTAACAAATGGTGCTGGCATAACTGGATATCTATTTGCAAAAAAATGAAACAGGACCCATACCTCACACCATGCACAAAAACTAACTCCAAGTAGATCAAAGACCTAAACATAAAGACTAAAACGATAAAGATCATGGAAGAAAAAATAGGGACAACCTTAGGAGCCCTAATACAAGGCATAATAAACAGAACACAAAACATTACCAAAAATGACGAAGAGAAACCAGATAACTGGGAGCTCCTAAAAATCAAACACCTATGCTCATCTAAAGACTTCACCAAAAGAGTAAAAAGACCACCTACAGATTGGGAAAAAATTTTCAGCTATGACATCTCCGACCAGCACCTGATCTCTAAAATCTATATGATTCTGTCAAAACTCAACCACAAGAAGACAAACAACCCAATCAAAAAGTGGGCAAAGGATATAAACACGCACTTCACTAAAGAAGATATTCAGGCAGCTAACAGACACATGAGAAAATGCTCTCGATCATTAGCCACTAGAGAAACGCAAATTAAAACTACGATGAGATTCCATCTCACTCCAACAATGCTGGCAATGATCCAAAAAACACAAAATAATAAACGTTAGAGAGGCTGCGGAGAGACTGGAACTCTTATACAGTGCTGGTGGGAATGTAAAATGGTACAACCACTTTGGAAATCTATCTGGCGTTTTCTTAAAAAGTTAGAAATAGAACTACCATACAACCCAGAAATCCCACTCCTCGGAATATACCCTAGAGAAATAAGAGTCTTTACATGAACAGATATGTGCACACCCATGTAAACTGCAGCACTGTTTACAATAACGAAAAGATGGAAGCAACCAAGGTGTCCATCAACGGATGAATGGTTAAATAAATCATGGTATATTCACACAATGGAATGCTACGCATCAATAAAGAACAGTGAAGAATCTGTGAAACATTTCATAACATGGAGGAACCTGGAAGGCATTATGCTGAGTGAAATTAGTCAGATGCAAAAGGACAAATATTGTTTAAGACCACTATTATAAGATCTTGAGACATAGTATAAACTGAGAAGAACACATACTTTTGTGGTTACGAGAGGGGGGAGGGAGGGAGGGTGGGAGAGGGTTATTTACTGATTAGTTAGTAGGTAAGAACTACTTTAGGTGAAGGGAAGGACAATACTCAATACAGGGAAGGTCAGCTCAACTGGACTGGACCAAAAGCAAAGAAGTTTCCGGGATAAACTGAATGCTTCGAAGATCAGCGAAGCAGGGGCGGGGGTTTGGGGACTATGGCTTAAGGGGACTTCTAAGTCAATTGGCAAAATAAATTCTATTATGAAAACATTCTGCATCCCACTTTGAAGTGTGGCGTCTGGGGTCTTAAATGCTAACAAGCGGCCATCTAAGATGCATCAATTGGTCTCAACCCACCTGGATCAAAGGAGAATGAAGAACACCAAGGTCACACGATAACTAAGAGCCCAAGAGACAGAAAGGGCCACATGAACTAGAGACTTACATCATCCTGAGACCAGAAGAACTAGATGGTGCCCGGCCACAACCGATGACTGCCCTGACAGGGAGCACAACAGAGAACCCCTGAGGGAGCAGGAGATCAGTGGGATGCAGACCCCAAATTCTCATAAAAAGACCAGACTTAATGGTCTGCCTGAGACTAGAGGAATCCCGGTGGTCATGGTCCCCAAACCTTCTGTTGGCCCAGGACAGGAACCATTCCCAAAGACAACTCATCAGACATGGAAGGGACTGGACAACGGGTTGGAGAGAGATGCTGATAAAGAGTGAGCTACTTGTATCAGGTGGACACTTGAGACTGTGTTGGCATCTCCTGTCTGGAGGGGAGATGGGAGGGTAGAAAGGGTTAGAAACTGGCAAAACGGTCACGAAAGGAGAGACTGGAAGGAGGGAGCGAGCTGACTCATTAGGGGGAGAGTAAATGGGAGTATGGAGTAAGGTGTATATAAACTTTTATGTGACAGACTGACTTGATTTGTAAACTTCCACTTAAAGCACAATAAAAATTACTTAAAAAAAAAAAAAAGAATAATAGCAGCTCTGGTGGTACAGTGGTTAAGCACTCGGCTGCTAACCAAAAGGTCAGCAGTTCCAACCCACCAGCCACTTCACAGAAAAAAAAAAAAAAAAAACCTGTAAAGGAAGGCATCTCTTAAGAAGAAATAATCTGGTTTAAATTTGATATAAAGTAAACCTGGAGATGAGTCACCAAGCTTCTATATGACCACTCCAAATGAATGCAAAGCTGTTTTCTACATGGAAGCCTCTGAAATAATTTAAACTATTTAAAAATATTAAAAAGCACTGTGTTAAAAAACTGTTTTAAAGTATTATATTGAAAGTTTATCTTCGGCTTTGAAGATTTACCCAAATCAAGGAAGGTACAAATACCTAAATTAGTGACAAACATAAAATTGAGTTAATAGATTTATTTATTCAAGTCTGAAACAAATCAAATACTGCATCCTAAGTAAATATTATTCTTTCAGCCACTGTGAAAATATTTTTTGTGTTTGCCATTATGCTCCAACAGAGACTAATATAAACAATTCTAAATAATTTAGAATATGGCTATTCTTCTCAATAAAAGAATATTATAGGACTGAGAGAAAATATCAAGTAGTCATTTTTTCTCTGAATGGACATAACAAGACATTTTAATCCTAAATTGATGATTTTTCCTTTTGACTTACATAATTATGTAAATTCCACAGTTCATCAACACAATAGCAGAACACCATGCAACTATGGCATTTCAAACAAAACAAAAAAAAAAACTGAACACATTAATATCGAGTTGATTCCAACTCATAGCAACCCTATAGGACAGGGTAAAACCATCCCATAGAGTTTCCAAGGAGCAGCTGGTGCATTCGAACTGCCAACCATTTGGTTAGCAGCCAAGCTCTTAAACACTGTGCAACATACTATGAAGATTAAATTTTTCTGTGCCCTATTATTTACATGAATTCATAATATATGTGGCTAAGATTCTGCTAGGCTAAGGCAGCTAGTATTTGAAATTTTCCTCTCCTTAAATACAAAAGCAGGAACACACACATACATACACATAGAGATATGACTGACTAGGGAAATATTTTAAGAACATATCTCTACAGTAAGCAAGTGATTTTTGTGGATTCTACATTAACATGTAGTATTTTTGTGATTAGGAAAAAAATTTTTTAAGTACAGTATATTAAATTTCCATGTTACCAATTAAGTGATCAGAGCAGAGGCAGGAGGATACCCTTTTTTCCTACTCTATTCCCCATCCCCACCAGAAGTCCCTGTTTATGATGATAGAATTTGGTATTCCTCAGCTGTGTCTGGATGGTAAAATGGTTGAAATGTACTGAATTTAAGTGAAATAAAAGATTCAAATCTGTGATATCTAAAATGAATTTGAGAGCTAATAAATGTTTACTGAACTAAAATGTAACAGTTTCACAGACAGCTGTCACAGGAATACACAGATGAATACTGCAGAGTCCTTACCCTTTTAGGAACTGACAACAAAAGCACTTAAAGAGAGGTCAATTAAATGATAAGAGAGCATGTGGGAAAGTGAAATTGATTCAGGATGGGGAAGGGACAAACGAAAGGGAGAAATCCTAAAAGATTAACGGAAAAGTTAAAAAGAGAGCATTTGAAATGGGCCTCATAGCAATGAACAGGGTTTTGATATTAATAGGCAAAAGCACACAATGACTCATGCATTTTATTTTACCACTACCTTTACTTCATCTCTAAATTCTTCTAGTTAACTATGGACAACAGAAGGAATTCTCTTTAATACATAGTTCCAAAACGAATAAAAACCTTAAAATTATTTACTTTTAAAGAAGCAATAAAATGATGTTAAAAATGGGTAAGAATGAGAGGATAAAATGGGGATTACTATTAAGCCATTATTTTAATTTTAGTTAGGAGCATGAACCATGCACAAAAACAATCAGCTTACATTTGAACATCTTAAAATTTAAGGCTAGTATGTAAGGCCAAAGTAGAAGGAAAAACTAAAGAGCTAAATTTACATGTCACATTCTAGACTCAAAGGAGAGCTGTGAACTAGCTGGTCAAAATTCAGCTCTTCAGAGCTTGTAACACATGTATGACCAATTTTAATTGTACTCCATGTTTAAAAATAAGAGAATGCTAGAAACCACTTATTTTTCAGAAAACATCGTTTTTCTAGGTTCAAAACAAATGCTCTATTGGCAAAAGTAGTCGTTTAGGGAACTAAATTCTGTGAAGTAGCCACTTCATTTAATGAAGTAGAAAAACAGTCCTTTAACAGCATTAAGGAACCTATAAAAAAAAAATCAACAGAGCCTCAAAATAATACTCACCCTAAACTTTGCAGGATTACTCAGAATCTACTTTCATTAAATGTTTTTCATATTCACTGAGCATTCCCCTCCCAAGAATATTTACTGAGTCAATAAACTTCCACAAATTACTTTCTGGTGAGACCTTTTATGTATAATCAAAGTGTTTATTTTAGTTCTCTAACAATGAGAAATCAGAAATCTATTTACATACCACGTTAACCTTCAAAAATAATTCTACACCACCATTCACTTTGTACAATTATATACCACAAACAGTGGATTTATTAATGAAAACTGGTATTCAAACCAGTTATACTTTAAATAACACTTTAAACATGAGTAAAGCCCAGTTAAATAAATTTCATGGGAAATATTATAGTAATTCAACCAGTCACTTATAGTAAGTCAACCCAGTCAATTTTGCAAATGTGAGGATTTACACATTGGTTATCAACAATGGGCGACATATGAAACCTGAAGAACTGGATGGTGCCTGGCTACCATTACCGAACATTTTGATTAAAGATTCGAAAGAGGAATCCTGATCAAAAGGGGAAAAAAGCAGCCCAGAATTTCAAATTCTCATGGACTTCAGATTTTCTGGAGCCACGAAGGTTGGATGAACACCTGAAACTACTGCTCTGAGATAATCTTTACATCTTAAACCAAGAATATCCACTTCTTTAAACAACAGTTCAGCTTAACTAAAAAAAAAAAAGTCTGCCTTGATCATTGTGCTCTTTTAAGATCTATCTACATGGGATCAAACTGACAACAGCAACTCAAAAGACTAGATAGGAACCTTAGGGGGCAGTGAGTTTATGTTAATGGGGGAGGAACAAGTCAGAAAAAAGGAGGGTGAAAATGGCTGTACAACCTGAAGAATGTAATCAATGTCATTGAATTGTACATGCATAAACTGTTGAATTGGTATATGTTTTGCTGTGTATATTCTTAACAACTACAGAATAAATTTTCTTTTAAACGGGCAATGTATTTTACCACAAATAAAAAAAAAAAAAGACTAGGTAAAACTTTATGACATTGCTTTTAAATCATCACACACAGACAAAAAACCCACTGAAGTTCTCGCTGTAAGTTTTCAAATAAAGAATGAAAATGGAAAAATAATGTAAAATATATTGTCTATTCTTTAAAAATTGTCATTATGGATGGAAAACTATAGAATGTTATCAGAAATGTCTGCAGTTTTAACAGCACAATTTCTTTTGAGCTAGTTCTGCTTCTAATTACTTTTCAAGAGAAAATTAAATAGGTTTATCTATTATCGACACTATGTTTTTTTGGTTTTATCTATTACACGTTAAAAAGTTCATAAGGATAAATGTATCTTGAAGTATTAAAGTAATACAATATAGGATGGAAATTATGATAAATTAAGCCACAATGCCTACTCAGGCATGAAACAGTGAAAAGACAACTGGCGCAAACAATTTGAAACGAACGCCTAATTACATATTCAACCAAAGTATCTTGTCATAATAATAAAAATTAGCTTAAAATTCTGTAAGTATCATCCAATATAATAACTATAATGTGTGTCCAGTTTGCATTCTAATCACACCAGGACTTGACATTTTCATTAGTGAAAATAAAAACAGCAAAATTAAGACCAGAAGAAAATTTGAGAGCTAAGAATCAAATCAAATAAAAGCCACTAACATATTTTTCCTTTTAGATTTCAGATAACGTTCACTGCAGCACTGTTTTTATTAGTGAAAACTAGAAAATTTTGTCTTCTAGTAACAAAACCAAAAACCAAACCAGCTGCCATCGAGTTGATTCCAACTCACGGCGATCCCATGGGTTTCAAAACAGCCCTTCACAGTTTTCAATGGCTGTGATCTTTTGGAAGCAGATCGCCAGGCCTTTCTTCTGAGATGCCTCTGGGTAGATTCAAACCGCCAACCTTTTGGTTAGTGGCTGAGCGCTTAGTCTTTTAATAAAGAACTCATTAAATAAATCATGTAATAGTATATAGTCTTTAATAAGAAATGAACTAGAATATACACACACAACACATACACACTATTGCCTTTGATTAAAAATGAGAGAAGATATGTATATACATACTTATACATATATATGTCAGACAAGGGAATATATCCATAATATATTGTGGAGAAAAATAAAATAAAAAAGCAAATCACAGAATGTTATATATAATTCCCTCTGTGAAAAATAAGAATATAATTTGCTTGTATATGCATATACACTAAACTTGCAATGAGACAGGGACTTTGGAGCATGAATAACTTTTCTTTTTGTAAGCACACAGTAGGCTCTCAACAAATGTTAGCTTTCTTTTCTTGTTACAGTCATTTAAAAAATAGGAAATAAAATTCATGTAGTTTAAAAACGACTCCCGTAATCTACACTTGAGGGCATCTGTGCAGTTCAGTGGTAGAACTCTCCCTCCCTTCCATGCCGAAGACCCAGCTTCAATTTCCGGCCAATACATCTCAAGTATTGAGCCACCACTAACTAGTCTGTCAGTGAAGGTTTTCAGTCTTGATGCTAAACAGGTTTTAGTGGAGCTTCCAGACTAAGATGGAGTAGGAAGAAAGGCCTGGCAGTCTATTTATGAAAAAAAAAAAACAGCCAATGAAACCTTATGAATCACAACAGTCCAATCCTGTTGTGCATGGGGTCTCCATGATTCAAGGGCCAACCTGAGAGCAGCTAACAACAACAATAATCTTCACTTACTCAGGTAACTTATGCTAAATATAATAAATAGACCTGTCTAATCTTGTCTGAAAAGTGGGTTTTGGAAGTGGTTTCAGCTTTGCGTTAGCAGAGTGCCCAGAGGCCGTAGTCTCAGGAGTTCCTCCAGTCTCTGTCCGACCAGTAAGTCAGGTCTTTTTTCGTGAATTTGATTTCCGTCCTACATTTTTCTCCCATTCAAATCCTTCCCAGTTCAAAGACAGAATTTCAGTAAATGGCGTCAAAATTCAACACTCACCAATCCCCAAAACTGAAATGTTTAATGATTTATAACAGGGGTTGGCAAACTTCTTCTGTAAAGGGAAGACAGTAAATATTTTAGGCTTTGCAGACATACATGGTCTCTGTTACATATTCTTGGTTTTTTGTTTGTTTGTTTTGTTCTTAATAACCCTTTAAAAATAATTATCTCAGAATCACATAAAAATAGACTGTAGGCTACACCTGGCTTGCCAGCTGTAATTTGTAGACCACTGATTTAAACAACAAACAAGCATGTGTAAGTCAAATATTGTAAATATATTACACAAAGGCATCAGTGATCACAATAAGGCCTGTTATATTCTATATTAAATAAGTTAGCATTATAGCAATAAAATTACAAATTGGTTAATAATACACTGAATTCTACTAATACGCCAGGCCAGATACTAATCAGATGATGGGAAAACACAGTGAATAAGATTCCAACCATTCATCATAAGATAGCCATGGCCATGTGTACGCCTGCACAAGCACACGTATCTACTTGAAAAAAATCATCTGAAGCTGAAATACCACACATAACAGCTCAAACTCTCCTAAGTGAAACCATTTACTCATTTGAACAATCAAAACTCATGTTTCAGATGTCATCAACCTCTGAAAATGAAGAACTGAATTCAGAAGCTGATAGTAATTTACTTGGTTTTAATTTTGAAACTTAAAAATATTAATATAAAATATTACACTTTAAAAGTTCATATTCTTGAAAATCTTTTAATACTTACTACATTAGCAACCATAACTAGAAACTTGATTATGCTTTTTTCCTTCTGTCCAAAAGATAGTTTTTGTATATTTGATTTTACCTAAAATTGAAAGATCTTTACTATTGTCTGGATGCTACTATCAAATGTGAACTTCACTATGAATAACAAAGCGGGTCAAATTAAAAGTCTTAAATGAAAATTTATCCCCCAAAAGTCACCAAATAACCATTACACAACAACCTTACCTAGACTGGTGGGTTTTATCAGTTCATCCAGTAAATCATAAAATGGTAATTTTTGAAGTTTTATATCCGGATGGACTGGGTGAAGAGCTGATGTAAGATGTGGGAGTTCCAGTTCATGTTTAGGTCCCAGAAGAGAAACAGGGAGTAACGGTGATGATGCAGGGTGACCATCATAAGTGAGTTGTGGAATGGTAGATGGAGACAAAGTTGCTGGCATAGGACTTGAATGTACGTTGGGGATGGACAAGTCCGCAGGCGTCATGATTTTCTGGGGGAACCGCCGCCTATAGAGTTCTTTAATTTTCATTTGTACAGCAGGACTGCAGCCAGCCTTTAGCAAATGCAGGGCTTTTGTGAGAAGTTCGTGTTTGCGTCCGTGCTTGTTTCTCCCAGCGTAGCCCAACAGTACTTGGAGTTCAGAAACTCTAAGGCTCATAACCATTTGCTTAGGAACAAAACAAAATATGAAATATTAGTATTCCAACAATATAATTCACAATATTAAACAATACTTTATTACAACCCCTTTACTTATGGTTTACTTAAAGGTCACTAGCTCATTTATAGTCAATTCTAGTTATTTCAAACTTAAGATTTGATCAGTTAACATAAATAACCAAAGAAAACTAAAATTAATATTCATAAATGTACTGATTTCTGCCTGGGAAAATAAAAGATGTAAGATAAAAGTATACACACCATGATAGTATCACATCTCACCTCATTCCTCATTCCTTCAATGAAGCTGCCAAACATTTATCAAGCACTTACTGAGTATCCAGGAAAGTGCTGAGTCTTATGTAGATGGCAAAGGTAATAATCTGCCTTCAAGAACATTTTGTTTTCTTGGGGGAAATTACAAGTATACATGAAACACATATAAACGGCTCACCTCAAATGCCAGATATAAGCAGTATATAAATAACATTATCAAGTATTATAGTCTGCACTAACTCTGGAGTTGGCAGCACTTACTGTACATGCCCTTTTTGACTCATTATATACCAGATACTATGCTTGACAGTTTCACATGGGTTCTTACTTAGTATTTACAACTCCACAAGGAGTTATGCTTGTTTTACATATGAGGAAACCAGCTCGGAAAGATTAAATAATTCACCTAAGGCCACACAGCTACTAAATAGCAGTTGGAATTCAAACTCAGATATGTCTGATTCTAAAACCCACAGTCTTTCTCCTAAACCATTAAGGCCGGAACTGGAAACATTATTGACTCACGCTCCACTTGCAAGGCCAGGCTAAAAAGTCCAGGAATTCAATCCACATGCTATAATGTGTGCAGCTACAGTAAAGAAATCTATTTAACTTTGTTTTATCTTGTACTCTCAAACTTACTTGGTCACTGTTTCTCCTTTTCGTGGACCTACTGAGAGGCTACTAGTAGGAAATACCCATCTACACCAATCCTCCCATTTTAAAGTAGAGGAAAATGGAATCCAAAGAGAAGAAATGGCTTACCCAAAAGACTTCACTACCTCTGACAGGGAGTGTTAGGGCAGAAAATACACACACAAGCTTACTTATTTGCTATTTCCCAACTGTCTTATTCCCACCTCATACAAATACACAAAAGCTATTACGCTGCCTTTCCTAACTCACCACTACTCTCTCTAAAGAGCTCTCCCCCAAGTCAATCCTCTGAAAGTTCTTTGCATGTGGAAAAACAATTAAGTAACACATAAAATAGTGAGGAAAAGTGTATTAAGAGCTCTATATGCAATAATGGAGCCCTGGTGGCACGGTGGTTAAGAGCTCAGCTGCTAACCAAAAGGTCGGCAGTGCGAATCCACCAGCTACTCCTTGGAAACCCTACGAGGCAGTTCTACTCTGTCCTATAGGGTCGCTATGAGTTGGCATCAACAGGTTTTTTTTTTTGGGGGGGGGGGTATGTGTGCAATACAAGCTGGTTAATCCAACATATACGGTCATCATGAGTTGGAATCTTTGACCACAACCAGTTTTAATCAAACAAATCCGAGGCCTTCCCTTGCTTCTTTGATCTCAGAAACTCTACATTTCCTCAAGGTCCAGCTTCTGTCAGCCTCTGCCCATCAGGCTGGTAGAAATAATGACTCTCTCCTCACTATTCTTACTGGTCACTTTTTGTATCTTTATTTTAGCATTTATCCCGTTTATCATAATTTTCTGTTTATACAACTGATTCCATGACTAGATTGAGGTTCTCTGGAGCACAAAAGGCCATGTTACCCTCAGCGTCTAAGACTAGGGTCTGACAACAGTAGAAGCTCAAAATGTCTGGACAACAAATGAACAAATGAATGAGGCGACGAACCAGAAGAATGGGTGAGGGTGGAATTTACAGTGAGAAGTTATAGTTATATATAGCTATAAATTCAAATGAGCTCCCAACTCTAACGCTTTAGAGAAAGCATGATATGATGTAGACCTTAAAAACAAATTCTATCCCAAATCCTATAAATGTTTCTTTTTAGGATGTTATCAGGAATTAATTACTAACTATAACATCAGTAAAATATCAGTTTATCCCTAATCATCAAAATGTCTAAGAGTACAAAACAGTTTTAAAGGTTTTTACTGCCTATTTTAAAAGGAACAGGGACTTCTAATAGAAAAAGATGCTTAGTAAGTTTCTGCTTCTACAGAACATGAAATATGCTTCAAGAATTACAGGTTAAAAATAAATTTAGGTTAGCACTGGTCAAATGCATTTTGCTTTACAGAGAAAACCGTACAAATTTCATAAAGTGAAAAATGTCTTTCCATTTCAATTCAACTCCATTCTCAAACACAGTGATTACTAAAACTCTTCATCGATGAGGGAACCCTGGTGGCGTAGTGGTTAAGTGCTACGGCTGCTTAACTAAAGGGTCAGCAGTTCGAATTCGCCAGGCATTCCTTGGAAACCCTGTGGGGCAGTTCTACTCTGTCCTATAGGGTCACTATGAGTCGGAATTGACTCGATGGCACTGGGTTGGGTCTTCATCGATGACAGCTTTTGTCCGTGCTCTATAGGTACAAGGATTTAAATACAGCATAGATGCGTCACTGTTCTATTTTTGTTTAAGAACACACTGGTAACTCACGTAAAATAAAATCTCTTGCTTGATGGTCAAAAGTTAATGACATAAACCTGACAGCTCTCAATTACGTTTGTGACTGTCTCTGAAAGGCACAGCAAGCATTAGCAGCAGTAAAAACAACACTTAGCACACACTAAGTACTCAAACAGTAGCTACTCTGAGCAGCTACTATTTGAGGATGCTTTTTTTTTTTTACTATGTGAGCATGGTGCAGGACCGGGCAGCATTTCATTTTGTACACAGGGTTGCTATAAATCAGAATTGACTCGACGGCCCCTAACCGTAACAAGAAAGACAAGGATTTAAATTTTTGTTTTTTTTTTATTTAGGATGCCTCATTCATTGCCACAATTATATAAAGCAAGTATTGTCCTCATTTTACACATGGGGAAACTGAGGTTTAGGACAATTAAGAAACCAGAGTATCACCCAACCAGTTCCACTCCAATTCTCATGCTTTTATACTGTGATGTGCTGTCTTTTAGAGGAAGTAAGCCACACGCCTTTTAAATGGGAAAAATAAAAACCCATAAGAAGATTTATTTAACATTTATTCTCTATTTCAAGCTTCAACATTTCAGCTTTAAAAAAAATTGGTTGTTAAAAAAAAAAGAATGCACCTGGATTCAAATTAACCACTGCACCTTATAACCAGGTACAGGGAGAGATCGGGTGGTCCCTATCGCTGTTACCCGAGCAGCTATTCTTCTGAAGGACTGTAATAAGCATGCGCTATTTTAAAAAGCTAAATAAAACAAGGAGGTGGGAAACAGTAAAACGTCTGAAGCGTCACTCAACTGAAAAGCTGCAGAAAAGCACGGTGCAGTCAATTTACAATGTAAAGTGTTGACAACACAGGAAAACTAAACACAAGTACATCTGAGATGATGAAATGCAATATATTTTAATCTACCATGTGTTTAAAAATCCCCATTTGTTAGCACTACAACGAAATGAATATTTACAGCTAAGGACAGCATCAACCACTACGACTACTATAAATCATTACCTTCTTGGCAACCAGAATTCCATGCCATTCTGCTGACTCTACAACCTCAAATGATATAGTTCTCAGAATCCTAAGGGATTCAGAATGACTGTGAAGTGCATATGTTCTGTACAGAAGAGCAGTCTATGATTAGAGGTGCATTTTTTTCAATTAATTTTTGTTAAAAAATCAGATATGCACATAGTTTAAAAACCACACCATTTTATAAGAAAAAAAGCAGTCCCTTGCCCAATCCCAATTTTCCCATCCTCAGACAACCACTTTCAGCTCTTACCTATTTCTTCTGTCATTTTTCCAATACATTCTAAATAGCAGGTCTATACAGGTCTTAGTTTTTCTTTTTCTCGAGGGCACTGGGGTGGGTTAACTTCCTATTATTAGAGAAAATGGTTTAGCTCTATTACATCTCTTCTCCCCCCATCTTCCTAAATCATTATTTTCAGTTGAATCAATCAGGAACAGATGACCCACACTGCTTACCTTACTTACCAGATCATCTGTGAACCATTTCACATTTTTTCAGCACATCAAAGATTCTGCTTCCAGGTATGGCTGGCATCTGTCTCTCTCCCAACCCCACAGTACCTTCCTACAGAATCAAAGCCTCTTTTCAAAGGTATAATCCCTGACAGAGGTGGATGACCCAGTAAGCAAGGTAAGCATGGTCTCAGTTGTGTTTACTTATTAATCTGTGGTCAACATGATGTGGTGAAACCCATGTGAAATTTTCACTGCAGATTAGTAAGTAAGCACAAGTAAGCCTGTGCTTACCTTGCCTATTTGATAACCCACCCCTGGAATCAATGGTTGGTGTTTACATCACTATGACCGTAATTAATATTCACAGCTGAGCCAAAAGTACATCATGATTACTCTTCCTTTATTGTATTACTTTGCTTTTCTTGTAGTTAACAACTGCATCGTTTTTCCATTTGCTTAGTTTTCTATGTTGCTGTTGGTGGTCATCAAGTGTTCGCTGCCAGAGTCAATTCCAAATGATGGTGACCCTGTGCACACAGAGTAGAATTGCTCTGCAGGGTTTTCAAGGCCATGACCTTTCAGAAGCAGATTGCCAGGCCAGGCCTTACTTCCAAGGTGCCTCTGAGTGGGTCTGAACTGCCAACCTTTCAGTTAGACTGCTAATTCACCTGCAAACTTGGTGCCAGAAGTGTAACTTTCCTCTCAATCTATTCAAATGTATCAGGTAAGTCTACGTATTTTAACTTCTTTCCCAGATATAACCCTCCATCCTTCTGTTGCAATTTGGGCTGCTTGCTTTCTAGGCTTGGTGCACAACTACTCTCATGGAATACCCCTTTAACTTATCCTAGAAATTCCCTTGTCTCTCTTCTTTGGTGGACCCGTTTCCCGGATCTCACTTCTTACTCTTTCTTGGTTTTCTCTCATTTTCGTGGGGTATTTCCTCCAGTAACATCCTGAGAAAGGGAGCATGGGAGGTACTATTACCTTGCACGGTCTAAAAATATCTTCTAATTTATCCTCTTCTTTACTGAGTTTGGCTCAGTAGAATTCTAGGCAGGAAATCACGTTCCATCAGAATCTTAAAGCCTTTCCTCATAGTCATCTGGCTTCCAGTGTTCCTGTTAAGTCTAGCACCATTTCGATCACCAAGCACAGTCATCTATATATCCCCATCTGGAAGCTTCTAGGCACTTTTCCTTATGCATTCTGAAATTTTTACAATGCTTTGCCTTGCCATGGTGTCGATTTTTGTTTTTTAAACTGCATGAACTAATAATTGGTGAGCTCTTTTAGAGATTTATGTCCTTCAGTTCTGGGAAGTTTTCTTACTATGTCTCCCCTAATTGTTTTTTAGTTCTCTTTTTTTGTATGCCTATTATTATATACATAATCCCAACCACACAGAGGCAGGGGCCATATTCTGAGAAAGACAAAAACAATACAACATTCAAGTAATATCAACAAAGTGCTTTTTCGTGATTAAATAGACAGGGTGCTTTTTTGTGATTAAATGAAGTGTTGGTTTTATGTCTCATTAGCTATGACCTTACATTATTAAAGGTCATATCTAAACTATGAATAGGAATTAGGTATTTCCTGTTGAACCACATAATTATTCTCATTCATCGGTCCCATGGGAGTAGTTTGCAGGATTAGTAGTAATAGACTTTATATTGAGTCTATCTGGTATCAATTTTTAACCAACTGTAAACCAGAATAAATTTTGAAGACAAACAAAACAGGCATATAATAATGTCAAAATATTTCACTTGTACTTTTGCGCTTTCCAGCCACAAAAGCAATGAAATAATTTTTTTGTAATTCTACAATTGCATACATTGAAGTCTACACGGTACAAAAACACTTTATTTTTTTCAAAATCAGATTCTTCATTCAATGGAACTAACTTCTGGGCCATTTCTAATCCTCCCTGTTTGAAAGTTAATAAGCAGCTATTAGATTAGCAGTTTGTCAACAATGCCCTGTTCAACCAGAAAACCTAGTTAGACAGTTTCTACTCAGTGCAGCACATCAGGCTGGTTACATACTTCTCCATGATCTTATTTCACCCAATTTCTCATCTTTTATTTATTTCTCAACATAAACAAACCGAAAAATGACCTGTTGTGCTGATCATCTTCCTCTTCTCCTGGTTTCTATTCCATCATACTAATTTCATTCAGCAACCACATAATGACAAAATATTGTGATTATACACACATGGAGATTCCTTTCTCCTTTAAGCAGACTATAAACTTAACCGCTGAAGTGATGTGCTATGACTTCCATTTTTGATCATTTAGGCATCACCCCATTTATGTACTATCACCGTTGATGAAACATACGGATATGTCCTTCAAACAGCTCCCTCAACTAGAATGCTAAAAATAATAAGCCCAACTCAGAACATTTTAAAATTTTAATGCAGTATTTTTCCTAATAAAAAACAAATTTAAATTTTTTAATTTAAAGTTTAAAATCCTAACATATTACCAAGTTGTTCTGCATAAAGATGTTTGATAAATGCTTTCTGGATCAATGCACAAGCCCTAAATAAGTGCCCAGAGGCACCCCATTCTGCCAGTAAGTCTCCGCCCAAAGGTACTCAGCTTTCTGTGGGTCC
Source organism: Elephas maximus indicus (assembly GCF_024166365.1). Taxonomy (NCBI): domain Eukaryota; kingdom Metazoa; phylum Chordata; class Mammalia; order Proboscidea; family Elephantidae; genus Elephas; species Elephas maximus. Next base: position 58,175,167 of record NC_064831.1, on the reverse strand, counting down.
AAGAGCCTAGCTCCCCGACCAGGTGCCTGGAGGCATCCCACTTCATCAGCAAGCCTCCTGCCTGAAGGCGCTCAGCTTTCTCGCTTAGTGGGCTTGGAACCCACCATGTCGCCTCCTGCCAGTCTCTTGCCTTTGCTGATGCTTCTTGCCTTTACAACTCTCTCTCTTGGTCTCCTGGTTCCGGAAGCTTCTGAGTGCAGGGATCCCAGGTCCAAAGGACATGCTCCACTCCTGCCTCTTTCTTAGTGATGGTGAGATCCTCTTTCCTGCCTCTAGGATGGCTCATTTTAAGCCAAGCAGGATGGCAAAACTGACCAATCCCCTTGTTAGGGTCCCACCCCCCCAAGGGTGCCGTGAACCTTATTTACGTTATTAGCAAGCCATGCAATCCCCTTGGTGGGCCACAAGCACCTCATTTGTATAGTCCCACTCAGTCATTTGGTGGTAATTACAAAGACTGTGGCCAGAAGTCCCATATTAATTCACTGCACCACACATAGCCTTCAGGCTGGGTCCCAGAAAAAAGATTAAGAAAAGCCCCTAGAGAGAAAAGTAAGCTTTCATTACTCTCTTACATAGATCTCCACACATGGATCTACTAGGTATTTCATAAACATACCTCAGTGTTTTCTTTCATTACCTTTTTCATGGTGTTCTTTCCACTTAAAATTACCTGCCTGTCCAGTTTAAAATAAGCTTAGCCAGAAATGACTTCTTCCTCTTATGAATGCATTGTTAACTACTTACATGGTCATTCTTTTATATGACTTTATTATAGTTGTTTTGTACATTTCTCTCTTCCACAAAAACGAGGCAAACTCCTTGAAGTTAGCCGTTGGAGCGAGGGGAGAAGAGGATGTCAAGGGGATGAAGACAAGGAAATTCCAAGCACAAAGACTAGTAGAAGAAAAGGCAAGAGAGGACTCAATGAAAATAAATTTAAGAAATATCTATTCCCTCTCCCTAAGGATGCTTAAAATGGGTTCTACAGATTCCTACAGATGTCTTTCTTCCTAATTCTTATTTTATTATTATTTATTAGTGATAATACTTCTAGAGCCTTACAAGCAACATCAGCACTCATCAAGTCAACTCCAACTCATGGTAACCCCATGCATCAGAGTAGACCTGTGCTCCACAGGGTTCTCAATGGCTGAATTTTCAGTAGATCGCCAGGCCTTTCTTCTGAGGTACCTCTGCGTGGACTCAAAACTCCCGAATCTTTCGGTTAGCAGCCAAGCACATTAACCGTTACCACTACTGAGGGCCTCCCAACTCTAAGACAGTGCTGCCCATAAGAGATATAAGCTGGAAATGCAAGCCACATATTTAAATTATTTTAAATTTTAGTTATATTAAAAAAGATGAAAAGAAATTTTAAAAGATTGAAATCATACCAAGTATGTTATCTGACCACAATGGAGTGAAGCTGGAAATCAATAATAGAAAAAAGAAAAAAAACTTGGAAAATACAAAACATGGAAATTAAACAACACACTATTAAACTACCAACGGGTCAAGGAAGAAATCAAAAGAGAAATAAAAAGTTTCTCACAATCAAACAAAAATGAAACCATAACACACCAAAATGTATGGGAAGAAGCGAAGTCTGGCTCTGAGAGAAACTTACAGCAATAAACACCTACATAAAAAAAGATCTCAAATTAACAGCCTAACTTGACAACCCCAGGAACTAGGAAGAGAAAAGCAGACTAAGCCTAAACCTACCAGAAGAAAGAATATCACAAAGATCAAGCAAAAATAAATAAAAACAAAAACAGAGGGAATCAATAAAACCAGAAGTTGATTCTTTGAAAAGATCAATAAAACTGACAAACCTTTAGACAGATGTCTTAGTCATCTAGTGCTGCTATAACAGAAATACCACAAGTGGATGGCTTTAACAAAGAGAAATTCATTTATTGACCGTAATGTAGGCTAAAAGTTCAAATTCAGGGTGTCAGCTCCAGGGCAAGGTTTTCTCTTTCTTTTGGCCTTTTCATCAATCTTCCCCTGGCCTAGGAGCTTCTCTGTGCAGATACCTCAAATCCAAAAGACGTGCTCCGCTCTGGGCACTGCTTTCTTGGTGGTACGAGGTCCCTCCTCTCTGCTTGCTTCCCTTTCCTTTTTATCTCTTGAGAGATAAAAGGTGGTAGAGGCCACACCCCGGGGGAAACTCCCTTTACATTGGATCAGGGATGAGACCTGGGTAATGGTGTTATAATCCCACCCTAATCCTCTTTAACATAAAATTACAATAAAAAAATGGAGGACAAGCAAACAATACTGGGAATCATGGCCTAACCAAGTTGACACATATTTTTGGGGGATACGATTCAATCCATGACGCTAGACAAAGAAAAAAGATGCACATAACCAAAATAAAAAATGAAAGAGGGGACATTACAACTGACCCAATAGAAATAAAGAGAATTGTGACAGAATATTATGAAAAACTATATGGCAACAAACTGGATAACCTAGATGAAGTGGACAAAATTCTTAGAAGCACACAACCTATCCAAATTGACTTAAGAAGAAATAGAAAGTCTCAACAGACCCATAACAAGTGAAAAGATCAAATCGGTGATGAAAAACCTCCCAACAACAACAACAAGTCCTGGACCAGATGGCTTCGCTGGGGAATTCTAGCAAACATTTAGAGAAGAACTGACACCAATACTGTTTAAACTTTCCCAAAAGATAGAGAAGGAAAGAATACTCCCTAATTCATTCTATGAAGCAAACCTAACCCTGATACCCAAACCAGACAAAGATACCACAAAAAACAAAAACTACAGGCCAATATCTCTTATGAATATAGATGCAAAAATCCTCAACAAAATACTAGCAAAGTCCAACAGCATGTTAAAAGAGCCACATACCAACCAAGTGGGATTTGTTCCAGGAACGTAGGGATGGTTCAACATTAGAAAATAAATGAATGTAATATACCATACCAACAGAACAAGGGAAAAGAACCATATGATAATCTCTGTGGATACAGAAAAAGCATTTGATAAAATCTAACATCCTTTCTTGACGAAAACTCTAAAGAATATCAGAATACAAGGAAAAGTTCTCAGTATGACATGAAAAGCCAACAGCCAACATTACACTTAATGGAAAAAGACCGAGAGCTTTCCTCTTGAAAACAGGAACAAAACAAGGGTGCCTGCTCTCACAGCTTCTATTCAATAATTTATGAGAAGTCTTAGCCAGAGCAATAAGACAAGAAAAAGAAATAAATAGGTATCCAAATTGGAAAAGACAAAGTAAATTATCTCTATCCGTGGATGATACCATCCTTCGGTTCCAGTTCAGTGTAAGATTCCAAGGTCTATCACTAACTATTCCCTTGCAAAATTCCCTTGCCCCTCTATGCCTATCACACTCAACTGGCTTGAACTTTGCAGAAGAAAAGAATGCACGCACCCAGAGAAATATTACTATACATCCAAATCACCAACCTCAGTGGCACTGACATCCCCACTAAATTTCTTCAGTTAACCAGCAAACTTCCCACAATAACCATTTCATATCTTTCCCTTGCTCTTCCCTCCTCTCCTTCCCCCAAAAAGTTATCTTAAAGAAGCAGAAATAAATGACTATTTAACCTTAACGATATATTTAACATTGCTTATTTGATATTAAGGAGCCTTGGTGGCACAGTTGGAAACCCTGGTGGTGTAATGGTTAAGTGCTACAGCTGCTAACCAAAAGGTTGGCAGCTGGAATCTGCCAGTCGCTCCTTGGAAACTCTATGGGGCAGTTCTACTCTGTCGTATAGGGTCGCTATGATTCGGAATCGACTCTACAGCAGGTTTGGTTTTTGCGAAGTAGGTAGGTGGCACAGCGGTTAAGAGCTCAGCTGCTAACTGAAACGCCAGTGGTTTGAACCGACCAGCCGCTCTGCAGGAGAAAGATCCGTAAAGATTACAGCCTTGGAAACCCTTTGGGGGGCAGTTCTACTCTGTCCTACAGGGTCGCCATGAGTTGGAACTGACTTGACAACAGTGCATTTGGGTTTGAATTTTATATTTAAAAAAAAAAAAATTCTTCAAAATAAAAAAATACTTTTTTCTAATTATAAAAACATGCTCTTTATAAACTATTTTCCATATGTTTATAGAAATGCTGGAATGTAAGTTTCACAAAGGCAAAAACTCTATCTATTGCCCTGCTGGTGCGGCAGCTGTAGTGTAGTGGTTAAGTGCTACGGCTGCTAACCAAAAGTCAGCAGTTCAAATCCATCAGCTGCTCTTTGGAAGCCCTATGGGGCAGTTCTACTCTGTCCTACAGGGTCACTATGAGTCGGAATCAGCTTGACAGCAACAGGTTTGGCTTTTTTTTTTTTTTTAAACACAGTATTCTAGGGCATAAATCAGCTCTCGTTTTTCGTTGACAGGATGAGTGAATTAGAACCTTGCTTTACGCAAATGTGATATGAAAGGCCAATGTGCAAATAGGCAGAAGGAGGGGGTGCTTATCTGTTTTTAATATCTAATACAAATACCTATAGTCCAGTAAAGAATTATCTTTACATAAAACTTAAAAATGTATTAAATATTTTAAAAAATAGACAAAAATATGTAAAGTATAACACAGACTTTAATGGTTTACACTTTCTCCAAATAGCTGGACTTTCTTCTTAAGTCTAACTCTGATTCAACTTCATGGATTACAGCCTGGACACATCTAAATCTGAGTACTTTTCAGAAACTCAACCACGTGTCGATTACTATGGCAATTAACTTAAGTCCCTTCTTCGTTCCCAAACATCATCAGGCATAATTGCTAGACTCTGTGGCCCACAGGGTTGCAAAAAGTCAGAATCAACGTGACAGCAACGGTTTTTTTAATGGGTACCCTGGTGGTATAGTGGTTAAGGGCTACAGCGGCTAACCAAAAGGTCAGCAGTTCAAATCCACCACGTGCTCCTTGGAAACTCTATGGGGTAGTTCCACCCTGTCCTACAGGGTCGCTATGAGTCAGAATTGACTCAACGGCAACGGGTTTTATGTATATTTATGCCACAGTAATGCATATTTTCAAAATGAGATCCCCAAAACTTTTCTTTCCACCACACCTATAGAATCCTCCTTTTCAAAGGATGCTATAGCAAATTTAGAAATGCACATGCCTACGATAGAATTAAAAGACTTAATTAGAAGCAATGGTTTAAAAACAACCACATGAATAGATAATATTAAAAAATATTATTTCACTACCAGTTTTTATTTTAAAAAATAACCTGTTGATAACAAGTAGCCTTAGAGGAGGCAGGAAGGACACAGGATGATGAAGTACAAGGGAAGGCCTAGAAGTTTTAAAATGTTTCTTAATGTTTGTTTTATTATTATTCTATAAACTCCACATATTTCTATAAGTCATACATGCTGTACTATTTTTATGCATGTTTAATTTTTTTTTAAATGCAACCTATCTTTCCCTCCCAAAACAACACAACTTCTATTACCACTCAGTATAAATCTTGATTCAACACTGGCAGCTATTTATGAATGGGTATAACATATTAACATAGTTTGTATTATAAGCTTCACAGAAAGTTTACAATGATCGCCACTTAAATATGGTAAACTAACCATATACAAACATCTAACATACTCCCTCCCTGAAGGGAAACAAAAATGACAGTAAATGAAGAAAAACGGGAAAAATAATGCACAAGGCCAAAGGAGGAGGCAATCATAGATGCAAGGCTGAAAATCAGTGGGATACCTGAAAGTCTGTAAGCTGGATGACTAGATACTCAAGTTTTCACTATCCAAACATGGAGGAGACAACTTCCCTACCATGCTCCCTGGCCCCTCCTCACACAGGAGGCCAGAGGTTTGTTTACTGGAACAATTTAACCAGAGAGGCTCCAGACTCAGGAACCCCACAGAGAGCTAAGGTCAAGGGGGAGGAACAGGCCTGAACATGTATAGATAAGGAAAGTCAATGGGTTTGTCTTTTTTTTTTTTTTTTTTGTATACCCATAAGTAGGACATCTTTATCCAGCCCTGTTCCCTAAACACCCGCAGCCAAGTAAGTACACTCAACAGGAGGTGGGAGAGCTCCCCTCTGGAAAAATGGACAGCCTCAAACCAAAACTATTCACAGTTGGAAGATTCCAAAGAGGACGTGGGGGAGGACTCACTTCTCAATCATCTTAAAATCAAAAATCATCAATAATTTGAGAAAACCTCCCAACAGAAAAGATGCCGAGACAAAAAGAAAAACAAGGATCACTGAAATGGCACGTTTTGTTACCTATATATTTAACACCCCCCCCCCCCCCCGCCAAAAAAAGCGTAAGTAAATATGAGGAAGAGAAAAACATTACACAGAAATAACCTGGGGGAAAAAATAAGAGTACTATTCTTTACATTAAAGAAGACTGAATCCCTGAAAAATAATAAAATGCTACATAAAATAGAAAAAAGAGAGCCACTAGAATTCTAAAATATGATAGCAAGAATTAAAAATCCATTTGAAGGCTTAGAAGTCAAGGGAACCTCACAGAAAGCTTTTAACAAAAGCTTAGACGAAGAGAAAAAGAAGCAAAGGCAGAGGGCCAGACCTCCAAAGAGAGAAAACAAACAATAAAAAGGAGAAACCAGTTCTCTTCAATGTCCTGTTTTTTAACAAGCTATCTAAGACTGTTGTTGTTGGGTACCATCGAGTCAATTTCAACTCCATAGGGTTTTCCATGGCTGGTTTTTCAGAAGCAGATAGCCAGGACTTTCTTCCGGGGCACCTCTTGGTGGACACAAACCTCCAATCTTCCAGTTTCCAGCAAGTACATAACCATTCACACTACCCAGAGACTTGATTCCAACTCACTGCGACCCTTTGAATTCCAACAGCATTCACAGCATCCTAGCCAACACCCCCCCCCCCAATATACGCACAAACACAGCCATCCCCCTCAGATCCCAACCACTCAGGCAGATCATGCAGTTAGGATGACAGGTGTCTGAACAACAAAAAGCGATCCACTTTTACTAAAACTACAGACAGATAAAAAATCTATTTGCAAAAGAAAATATTCAGCATCACTCTCCACACTCAATACTACCACCTGTTAAGATGAGCAGATTCTAAAAACAATAATTCAGTGAAGTATGAAATGTTTACCTAGAAGAAAATATGTATTAAACAATTATCAATCAACCTATAAGCAGAACTTTAACCTAATCTAGAAAATAAGCTGTTCTATGGTTTTAACACATTTATTATCTATATGCAAATGATGCTCATTACCCATTAAAAAAAAAAAACCTCGAGTCATTCTGACTCATAGTGACCCTATGGGACAGAGCAGAACTGCCTCATAGGGTTTCCAAGGAGCAGCTGGTGGATTCGAACCGCTGAAACTTTTGGTTAGCAGCCGAGCTCTTAACCACTGAGCTCATTACAAACAAGCCTTACCTAGTGACCTTTCCAATGGGCAGTGCAGGGTTGTTACTTGGAAAAAAATTTTTAAATAGTTGCCACATATACCAAGAAATAACTTTTAAAAAAATAGTCTGGGATTAAAGCGTATCAAATTGTCCATCCATCCCCTAAGTCTCAACTATTCCCAGGATGACTATCTAAATTCAGGAGTAAAATTAATGGCAATACTAAAATTCATGTTCTTTTCCCTCATTACGATTCAATGAAACAAAAGATACCATAATTTTTTAACAGATCTTTCACCTCTGAGATGCTACTTTATTCTGGAGTCACACATTAGCAAAACTTTTGCTACAAAAATTACCCTTTTCATTCACTAACTAGATAGTAGACAAGAATCATCTTAGGTGAAGGAAAGGACAGCACAAAATACAGGGGAAGTCAGCACAACTGGACTAACCAAAAGCGAAGAAGTTTCCTGAACAAAACCAAACACTTCAAGGGACAGAGGAGCAGGGGCTGGGGTCTGGGGACCATGGTTTTAAAGGACATCTAAGTCAAATGGCATAACAGAGTTTACTAAGAAAATGTTCTGCGCAGCCGTCTTTGGCGAGTGGTGTCTGGAGTCGTAAAAGCTTGTGAGCGGCCATCTAAGATGCATCAATTGGTCCCAGCCCACTTGGAGCAAAGGAGAATGAAGAATACCAAAGACACAAGGCAAATATTATCCCAAGAAACAAAAGGCCCACATAAAACAGAGACTCCATCAGCCTGAGACCAAGAGAACTAGATGGTGCCTGGCTACCACCAACGACCACCCTGACAGGGAATACAACAGGCAGTCCCTAACAGAGCAGGAGAAAAGTATGGAGCAGAACTCACATTCACATAAAAAGACCAGACTTAATGGTCTGACTAAGACTGGAGGAACCCCAAAAGCCATGGCTCTCAGACACCCTGTTAACCCAGAGCTAAAACCATTCCTGAAGCCCACTTTTCAGATAAAGGTTAGACTGGACTACGAAACATAATACTCATGAAGAGAGTGCTTCTTAGTTCAAGCAGATACATGAGACCAAATGTGCTGCTCCTGTCAGGAGGCAGGATGAGAAGGCAGGAAGGGGACAGGAGCTGGGTAGAGGGACACCGGAAACCAGGGGCAGAAAGCAGGACAGTGGTTTCACATTATAGGAATTTCAACTAGAGTCACATAACAATATGTGTATAAATTTTGAATGAGAAATTAACTTGAGCTGTAAACCTTCACCTAAAGCACAATTTAGAAAGAAAAAAAAAAAATCGCCTTTTCCCATTCTTACCTTCAGACCCTGGAAAAAGATGCCAGAGGAATACAGAACCCAGAGGAATACAGAAGCTGGAGTTTTTCAAAAGCAATTCTAAAGAACAGCAGAAAGAAACTGAAAAACATTCAGTCTTTTTATGACCTCTAAGCCAGGTTTCACTTTCGTCCCACAAGATTGAAAGAAAGAAAACAAAATAGGTAGAATGCAAATCAATCATATTAAAGATATTCGGTAAGAGCTAAGCTTTGCTGGAGACAAGATTATTAGCTAAAATTAGGTTAACGGACATCTGCGTGGATTTTTTTTATTTATCTATGCTATTCTCATCGCGCTCCTTGGAAACTCTATGGTGCAGTTCTACTCTGTTCTATAGGGTCGCTATGAGTCGGAATCGACTCGACGGCAATGGGTTATTCTCATCCTCTACAACAGGAAAAAGAAATCAAGGGTGAAGACACAAACTTGAAAAAAACAAAATTTTTAAATTCCTTTCCCACATCATTACTGTGCAACTGAGTGTGATGCAAGCCATTACTACTTAGCATTTACAAGAGAAATGCAGGATGTAATTAGCTTCTGATTAGCAAACTTGCCTTATAAATGAATCAGTATATAAACAAACTATTTTTTCTTTTAAATTATAAAAAATACCACGGGTGAGAAGGCAAAGGGGATATTCCCATTTTAAATCATAGACTTCCATACTGGGTGGAAACCCTGTTGGCGCAGTGGTTAAGTGCTACGGCTGCTAACCAAAGGGTTGGCAGTTCAAATCCACCAGGCGCTCCTTGGAAACTCCATGTGGCAGTTCCACTCTGTCCTATAGGGTCGCTATGAGTCGGGATCGACTCGATGGCACTGGGTTTGGTTTTTAGTTTGTGTACTGTGTGAATCTTACATAACAAGAATGTCCATGACGAGTGAACTTCTTGGATCGAGTAGACACATGAGACTATGTGGGCAGCTCCTGTCTGGAGGGGAGATGAGAAGGCAGATGGGGACAGAAGCTGGCTGAATGGACACGAAAACAGAGGGTGGAGAGAAGGTGTGCGCTGTTTCATCAGGCGGAGAGCAACCAGGAGTATATACCCGACTGCCGTCGAGTTGATTCCGACTCATAGCAACCCTGTAGGGCAGAGCAGAGCTGCCCCACAGAGTTTCCAAGGAACACCTGGAGGATTCGAACTGCTGACCTTTTGGTTAGCAGCCACAGCACTTAAGCACTACGCCACTAGGGTATCCATGGAGTATACAGCAAGGTTATTTTTGTATGAGAGACTGATTTGATTTGTAAACTTTCACTTAAAGCACAAGTAAAAAAAAAAATATCCAGCGGCAGTTCTCAAATTTTTTGCTCTCAGGACACTTACATTTTTAAAAATGGAAGATCTCCCCCCAAAATTTATGCTGATTATTTTTTATATCAATATATACTGTATTGAAGTTAAAACTAAGAAATTTTTTAAGTTATTGTCAATTAAAAATAACTGTAAATCCATTACAGTTAATATAAATCACATATCTTATGAAACTATTTTCCAAACCAAAAATAAACTGGCAAGAACACAGGCATTGCAAGTATTTTTGCAAGTGCCTTTAATGTCTCTTTAATGAAGACAATCTGATTTTCTTATCTGTTTCTGCATTCAACCTGTTGCATTAGGTTGTTTTGATTGAAGAATATGAAGAAAATCCACCCTCAAGCAGAATTACAGTTGGAAAAAGGAGGTATATTTTAATGGCCTTTTCAGGTAACTGTGGATATCCTTTGATATTTCTCTAAAACTCAACAACTGGCAGTTTCTTAAAGGTTGTTGCATATGGAACCTGAAACCATATCAATGAACTTTTCCTACTCTGATATATTGAAATCTACTGGTTTATCTTCTATTTTGAATGGATCTTTTTACCCATGCATGCTTTTGTAACATCATGCATTGGTTACCTGGAAAATACTGGTTCACTGAGTTGTACAGATCTCCCAAATGTTAACACAATTCATTACACAATTTCAACATATCACATTCACTAATATCACCACTGATCTTATTTTAAAAAAAAAAAGTCAAGTATTAGGAACTTGTCCTGTTTAGTGGTAAATAAGTCTTCCAAAATTCTATTTTCTCCTCAAAGCTCAAATTTCATCACTACCAACAACTATTGTCAGCTGTTTTCCTTGAAGTGACAGGATGACTTTGTTCATTTTTAAGAAAATGTCTGCCAAATGCACAAGTTTGTATAATCATACTTTGTCATTCTTTCAAATAAAAATGGTATTCCACAGGAAAGCAACTAGTTCAGCCCGCAACTCAATCATACAAATTCTTTTCGCTGAATTACCCATTGTAATTAGTATTCAGTAGGACTGCTTTACAGGTACTTTCCATTTCATCACAAAGAATATTTTTTTAAAATGTACTCAAGGATTGAGATACACAAAATCAGTAAGTTTTACTGCTTTGCCAAGACATTAAGTGTAACTGTCATTTGTTTTTTAATCCCAAGTGCCTGACAGTGAAGAACACCCATGAGAACGACGCAGTGCGACTACCTGAACATGCGCTAAGGCACCAGAAGTGCCACCTCCCATTACTTTTGCGAGTGTTTAACACAGCAAGGAATCCACGATTACTATTAGGGCAACAGCTTCGACCTGGAGGCCCCAGAAAGGAGGAGCAAATCCCAGAGATCTGGGGAATACACTTTGAAAATCACTGTAACAGTTGATGCCTTACTTCGAGGATTAAAAAAAAAAGAATTTTTCAGTAAATATTCCATTATAACAAGAGTGTTTTAATAAATATACACACATATATTAAACTATGCTCAAACCACAGATAGCGTGGCACTTCACACACAATAGACACTCAAACAAAATGAGAGGCAGAATGTGATAGATATTTCTTAAATAACAATTACCAAAGGCATTGGTGGTTCAGTGGTAGAATTGTGGTTTTCTGTGCAGGAAACCCGGCTTTGATTCCCAGCGACACACCTCATGAGCAGCCATCACTTGTCAGTGCAGGCTTATATGTTGCTATGATGCTGAAAAGGTTCCAGCAGAGCTGCCAGGCTAAGACCGAATAGGAAGAAAGGCCTGGTGATTTACTTCAGAACATCAGTCAATGAAAACTCCATGGATCACAACGGTCCAACCTGCAACCAGCTGACAGTGGAGATGATGCGGGGCTGGGCAGTGACTCGTTCCATCACGGCTGGGGCCACCGTGAGCTGGGGGTGACTCAACAGCAACTAACGACGACGACAACCGCCACCAACCAGGTTCCCAGCTAGGTGCCTCTACACTTCCTTTCTTAGATAACTTTCAGAAGCCGATAAACCAGAATGATGATTTTAACATATAAGAAAAATATTTACCCTAAAATCTTTCAGATTTTAAGATTAGACCTGCGTGACTGCAAGAGAAAAATCTTAAAATTCACCATAAAGCACAAGATAGCATGTTAAGTTCTATTTTAAGCACTATGCCATGAAGCTAAAAACAGGCTTGCTCACATTCAGAATCCCAGATACAAAATGAATCGCTTTGGCTGTGCACTGCCACAACCCTAAAAAGAGCCTTCATTCCATTTCTCCTCCAAACCAAACAACACTTACCTGCTATGTTTTTTTATTTCTATATTTAGTGAAACTTCAATATTAATGCTGTAGAGGTTACAGTAGATGTTTTAACTATTTTTTTTTTTAAAGTATAATAAAACTATCAAAACAAGAACTTTTTTCTAGCCATATACATTGATAAATTCAAGGGGTAAACCTCTATAAACATACATATGGGATATTAGGCACTGTTAAAAAGAATAAAACCATTTCATTCTTACCCACGTCATGGAAAGATCTCCAATTATATGTTAAGTGAAAATAGCAAGTTGTATGGTTTTACGTATGATATGATCACATTAATGCTTTCAGAAACAGTATTTATGTATACGAACATTCATTAAACATTTACTGAGTTCCTTTTATGTGCCTAGTTTTGTTCTAGATCTAGATATACACACATACAATAAACTACAAATAGTATGCATAGATATTTAAATGCACATGAAGAGAAAAATGAACACAAACTAGACACAACAGGCCATACATGATTCCATTCACATGAACTGTCCAAAACAGGTAAACCCACGCAGAGAGAAATTAGTGGCTGCCTAGGGCTGGGTGAAAGCAGTAGCTCAAGGAGATGAGTTTCTTTTAGGGGTGAAAAAAATGTTCTAAAAATTGACCGTGGTGATGGCTGCACAATTCAGTGAATACACTAAGAACCATTCAATTGTACACTTTAAACAGGTGAATTATATGGCTTGTGAATTACTTCTTAACAAAGCTGTTACTAAAAAAGTAAACAAAGGATACACTCCAAAGTGGTCACCTCTGGGGGCAAGAGGAATGAGATGATGATGGCTTTCAAATTTTATTCCTAAATCATTACAATGAGAAATGTATTCATTTACTGTCTAAACCAAAAAGTCTTTCATAAATTATTCTGGATTTAATGTTACTTAAGTTAATCAAAGCAGCAGCCATGGAAAAAAGTTTAAGGGTAAATAAATGACCGTATCTCTATGTGCAATTCAGGCTGTCATACAGACACAAGCATTAGCCCCCCTTAACATAATCAAATTTTTAATATAATTTGGTCATTTAGCAAATATATATTAAGCACCTACTGTTTCCACAGCGCAGGGAAGGGGGGAATGGACTGGCGTACAAAGCAGAACACTAACCAACAAAAAAGAAGCAAACTAAAAGCTCTGGTCTTAAGGACTTTTGCTATATAGCTAAGGAGACAACACACACACACACACAAAATGGTGGACCAGGGTCAGACTATGGAAAATCCTGAATATCAGCCTGACAGCGCTAAGTCTTGATCATCCTGTTTTCAGTGCAAAACCACTGAAAGCTTTTGTAGACAAGAGAGAATGAAAGGAGTGTTTTAGGAAAATTAACCTGGCAACCAAAGGGTTAAAGGGGTTTAAACTGTAAGTAGCAATTAGCAAGAAGGGTAAGAAAGAGAAGAAACTATTAAAAATTGGAACATTTGCAGAAGTTTTGTGAGAGTTACTGATATTCCAAAGTTACTAGTTAAAGTTCGAAGGATTTGTTTTGTCTGCTTGATCTAAAGAGAAGTAGAAATGGAAAAAAGTGATTTCTGCATTTTGAAGAACTGTAGACTTTCACGGCAAAAAAATTAAGGCTTACCAGAAAATTCTGAGGGGAGGAGGGTTCTAGGAATTATCTTTACATGTGACACCACTGAAACCAAGAGTTGAGGAAATCAAAAGCAATGGGTCCACATTTTTCATATGGAAGAAGTAAATACCTAGCTGTAAGAGTAGCAAAAAGTAAATGGCAGTTAGTACTACTTTTGAAATTGATGGTGAAGGACAGTTGAATACCTTGAAATTTCTCCATTCCCTATTTCAAAAATCTTAATAAAATACGTTACATAATTAGGTAAGGACCAAATTCTAACAAATCAAATTTAGAGTACGATCAATTTCATATCCTTAATTTCATCAATAGTTCCTTCTACAGTACAGTACTTTTCAGGTGTTACACCAACATTTGGTATCCTTAACTTAATACACATATGTATTAATTAGTTTAACGCATAAATTTACTTCTTAAAACAGAAAGGTATTTTTATTGCCTATGTAACCTTCTCTACAATCAGCTTCTCCAAAAAATGTTACCTACAAATTTAATACTACAGCAACACTTTGCTGAGGCTAAATGCATAAAGCATAAAGCAAATTCTCATTTCTACTTTCTCAGTGTAGCTTTTTAGGAGCCCTGGTGGCACAGTGGTTAAGAACTCGGCTGCTAACCCAAAGGTCGGCAGCTCGAATCCACCAGCCACTCCTTGGGAGCCCTATGGGGCAGCTCTACTCTGTCCTACAGGGTCACTATGAGTCGGAATTGACTTGACAGCAACAGGTTTTTTCCACTTTATAGCTTTTTAATGTCATTTAAAAACTGATGAACATCTAAATATGGCACATAAACTTGCAATATTTAATGATTATAATTTCCAAAATCAAACATACTTGAAATAAGTTATACATGCTATTTCATAATCCATTTCATACTCCATCAAATGTTCTAATTCAGAAGTAATATTTGCTTACATTTTATAAAATCTATCTCTGCCATCATTTAATAATCCTATACGACACATTTATAGAAACAAATAATAAAGGTATAAACAATGAACAAAGCAAGAACTAACTTAATTCACTCACAGCACTTCATCTAATCAACATATCATTTGCACTGATCCCTAAAGCAAGAAGAAGGTCTGTCATATCAATTTATTTAATTAAAATAAAACATCTGCAAACTTTTACATAAGGATGTTTGTCAAGGCACTGTTTAAAATGGACAGGGACTAGTTGAATAAAATACAATGTAATCTTTAAAATGATAACACAGACCTATACTTACTGACCTGCGAAGATAGCTATGAAAATAGCAGATTACAAAAAGTGTAGAGTGTGATCTCCTTTTGTGATGAATAACCATACACTCACAGAGAAAATGACTAAATGGATATATACCCAGATGATACTTCTGGGTGCTGGGATTACAGGTGTTGCTTATTTTTCTGCTTACTTTTCAGTATTCTCTGAAATTTTCCCACGCAAAACAACATCTGCAAGAAGTAATGCCTATGATTTCAACTAACAAACTCCAAAATCTTCCTTGCAAAAAACCCAAGGAATATCCAAACATACCCTGACATAAAGCAAAAGGGAAAGTATTAGCAACAACATAACTGGAATTCTTCATGAACAAGGCACCCTGTAGAGGCAGGGCTTCGAACTGGTTTGTTCCAGGTTGACCCCCTGCTGAGAATTTGCCTTTCCATCCCAGATATACTCAATCAGAATCCACATTCTCCAGGTGATTCTTATGGTACATCTACATTTTTAACAAGATCCCCAGGTGATTCTTATGTACATAGCTGCTTTTTTAAGGGGGGAGAAGAATCACCTGGGGGCTTGTTAAACTGTAGAACCTGATTCAGTATATCTGGGAGTGGAAATCCAAATCCTCACCAGCATGTTCGAAGCCCTGCTTAGAGGGTTCCAGGACTGCCATGGCACCTTTAAAGCAGCCTGCACCCCAAGGTTTTGAAATCAGAACACCTAGGTTCAAGTCTCTACCACTTTTATTTGTATGACTTTGCGCTTGTCACTAACCTCTTCAGGGCTCACTTTATACATAAAAGGGAGGTATCATCTGCCTTGCCTACCTCAAAGAACTGCTGGAGAGATCACATGAGATAATTCATACAAACTGCAAAGTACTATATGAAGTAACGGACTAGGTTCTCTTTGTTTTTGAAGGCTATATCTCATCATAAGCATCTAGTTTTCTCAGGACTTAGATACTTCTTCCCAGTTCCCACTACAAATACAAGCTATTTTATTTTCTTATCCCTAGTTACCAGCAAGAAAAAGTACAATTACACTGGACTCAAAAGTCTCAGCAAGAACCCTGGAGCAGCAGGTTGATGGAATCCAAGTTTAATCAGCTATGGACTAACCACTAAGCACTACTGCAATCAACAGGGATTACGAGTCACTCTTGGAAGAAAAAGACAATACAACCACCAAGGAGAAAATGGGGGTAGAAAAGATGGCAGTATTTCAAAACAATTATATGAAATACTTAAAAACTAAAGAATTTTAAAAATTGTTTTCAAATAATGTTCTTAACACCGGTGACATAAAACAAAAGTCATCTAAATGTGGCACTTGACAGCAGCAAGTTACAGAGGTTCAAATCAAATCCATGAATTCTCAGATTTATTTGCTTCTATCTGAGACAAAGGCTGACAAACTACACCACGAAGGTCAAAATTAAGTGGCTACTTCTTGAAAATAAAACAGGCAGAATTCAACAGGATTTACTGATACTCTTACCAATACTTTAAAAAGTGGTTTCTCTTCCCACTCAACTACTTCTTTCCCACTGTTACAATGACAATATAATTGTTTTTGCATTTTAATGCAAAAAAATACTATTAAAAAAAAAAGCACACTTTAAGAAGAGCTACACTTAACTGTCAGATTATTAATACCAAGATCATCAGGCCATTTCATCCTTCTACTTTTAAGTTCCTAAAGATAATAAAATGCTCACCCTCTACATTCTTAAGAATGTCACTTATGGGTATCCTCTAATGAAAAATTCAACCTTCCATAACTGTGCACAGAGAACTCATTTTGATATGTATGACTCACAATCTAATTTTTATTGGCAATATCTTGAAGTGCTAAAGCTTGAACTATTCCTACAAGGGATATGGATCTATCGATTTTGGCCATCTGATCTTTAGAGTTTTATTATAGATTTGAAAGGACTCACTAAAAATGGGACATGAGGAGAATAATTACGAATACAATCCACAGCCAAATGAAATGTGGGTTGTGAACTAATACAGAAAAAGTCACTATATTAACTCAAAGCCTCATAGTTGGAAATTTATTGGGAGTGCTGTATTTTCACTTAAAACTTTGAAAAATCTCATTTTTAAAAAATTATTCTTACTTTTCCTACTTTATTACAACAGTTACTTACCTCCAAAAACCACAAACGAAAACCCTCAGAAAATTTCTAAAACAAGTATCTTCCAAAACTCACCGCACAGAAACATACAGACATTCTCAAACAACCCTAACATAGGTGTTCCTGAGATTATGCCCCACCTCCAGGGAAAAACAAAACAAAACCAGCAAATCTAACCACAATCAAGTTTTAACAAAAACGGTAACACTGTTATCACCAGCTAAGCAATTTATCACAGCTCTTCAAAGTATGGGGCACACAATGACAGACCAGTATGTCAAAACAGTTATTATAATTTGAAAATTTATACAACAGGAACATGAAAGTAAAAAATAACTCCTCCAGAAAAACTGAAGTACATTTTGGAGAGAGGCAAAAAAGGAGACCAATACTAGAAAAATAACGTTTCCCCCAAGTGTTCAGCTCTGATACTGGCTGTTTTTTGTAAAGAGAAACTTTAACAAAACTCACGCCAGGGATCTGATCTATCCCCAAAGGCACTTTCTTAAAATGAGAAAGAACAAAGGAGAAATCTCCCAGCATGTGCTTCCCATACCAGTTTCTTTGGACAGCATCAAGAGTGACAATATAGCCAGAACAAGCTTTTCGGCTTTACTCTGTGGTCCGTGTATAACAGAACTCATTAGCTTTCATCTAAAAGGATTCCTAACAAAATGAATATCAGAAGGCAAAGATCACAGCAACATATTGACCGCATTTTTAGAGAGTAAAACCATAGAAAACACGTATCTTAAAGTTGTGTACTTTTACTCTCTTTAAATATCTCCAAGCATCCCAATTCCAAGGTTTCCTCACTTCAGTCAACAGTTTGAAGCTGGGGAAAACGAAACCAACCGTTCTAAATCTGCTCTTCCTGAAGTAAATTGGAATTAGAAGCAAATTAAAAGAGTGACACTAAAGCCAACACCTTACAAATCTTGCAATGTTAACATTGCAAAGTTACTGGAGAAAAACGATCTTCCAGGGAGGTTTTTTCCACAAAAAACTCTCCAGAAAGAAACCTGGTATCTGGATGTTCTAGAAGTTCTCGTGTCATTATAACGGAGAATTTTTTTTGAATAATTTTTATTAATTAAAAAGAGACTCTCCCCGCAAAGAATTACAATTGTTTATCCCAAGCTCCACTCTGACAGAGATGTCAGTTCTCTGGGTCAGGATATAATCGGCTGCTTGGTTCACACACAGGAAGCCACAGAGATGGGAATATAACGTTCAGAGCTTCAAAATAATACGCGTTAGTTAAAAACGGCTTGCTACTAAACCAAAATTATTCAAGCGGAGCCCCATTTGTCACAATCCAATCATAAGGGTTCCACCCCCTCCCCCAACTGCTTGTGTAGTGGTGTATCTGCTTCGGTAAAGAAGCCATCGTCAGGTAAAGAAGATTGGGGTGGGAGAAAAAAGCGGGGAGAGGGGGGCACCCTTTCATCTCATTTCGCGAGCCGTGAGTAATTGGTACAGTTGAGAGGAACGGAGGAACGTTCTATTTATTGGGGGTTGCTGGAGGATGAGGGCAGAATTTCGTTCAAATCAACATGGCCAACAAGATGTCCCTACAAACAAAAGGCAACGGGGGGATATAAACACGAACCATTCACCTCCGGCAGCTATAGCATCGCCATCATGGTGTGTGCAGAGACCCCCAAAGGCTCCGTTCACCCTCCACACCAGCCAGAGAAGGAAAAGAAGGGAGAAGAGGTAGCTGCATCCCACCACCCAACACTGCATCCAAACACACACCCTTCGAGGGGGTTTCTCCCGCCGGTTGCCCGGAATCAGAGAGAAAGAGTAACGTCCCGCCCAGCCAGACTCCCGCCGCTGCCCCACGGCCGAACCCCAACGCCGGCCCGGGGCTCACTAAACTTTACCGGAGCTTCTCCCCCACATTCCCACCCCATCACCCCAGGATCGCGCGTCCCCCAAGCGGGGCGCCCGGGCGCCTCCTGACAGGCGGGCAGCCGGAGAGAGCCGAGTCCAGGGTGGGGGTGGCAGAGAGCCACGGAGGGGCGGGGCGGCCGGAGCCAAGTTCCCGGGGGTCTGAGGAGAGCGCCTGACAGGAGCCCGGGACTGCAAAGGAGGAAGAGGAAGCGGCGGCGGGGAGCTTTCCCAATCCCCCCTACACGGACACCCAGCCCCCAGCCACAGCTCCCCATGGGGGGCGGGGAGGCAGGCAGGAGGTGAGGGCGCGGAGCCCCAGAGGCAGCCGCAGTCCCTGCCTCCCGACTCCCGATCTCTTCCCCCGCCACCCCCGCCAGAGGCGCCCACAACAATAACACGCCGGGGACAACCCGTCAGCGCCCCCGAGGCACCCGGGGCCCGCGGCCCGCCGCTACTGAGCCCCCTCTGCCGGGGCCCGGCGCGCCGCTCTTCCCTACAACTCCAGGCCCGGGTGGAGTCAGGCCGGAGCGGCCCCCCAGGGTCGGACCCATCCCCCCCGGCACCAGCGGCGCCGTCTCCGCGGCCGAATATTAGAAGTGAATTCGAGCTGCGCTTTACCTTTAGTTCCGCACCGTCCGCCATCTTGCGTCTGTCAGCGCAAGCGCAGTGAACCTCGCCGGGGGCCGCTCCTAGACCCTCCCCTCTAGGCGGCCTGGCCCCGCCCCGGCCCGCCCCCCCTCGCCCCTCCACCTTCCCGGCCCGCCCCCGGAATCCGCCCCGCTCCGGGCGCTCGGAGCCCCGCCCCCGGCACGTACAGCTGCCAGACAGGCACGTACTATTTAAATAATGGCGCCAAGCGGGGAGGTTTGACAGTTACTCCCCCGTCGGCCTCCCCGCCCCCCATCGTCGCCTGGTTAGCGCCTCCGGGGAAAGGCCCGGGAGAGCGGGCTGCTGGCCTGAGCCCCGCCCCTCTGCGGTCCGCGGAACCCTCTGCAAAGCTTCCATACCTACAGCCACGGAACAGCAATGCCCCCCTGTCCCAATCAGAAAGTCTTTTTGAGCACCTGCTGCCTCCGAAGCTCCAAAAAAAAATAAAGCTCCATGTGGGCTAAAAATAACAATCCGTTACATTTGAGCAGCACTCGATGAAGCATTTCCAGGTTTATTAGCTCAAATCCTCCTCATGACAATGCGGTACAGTAGGCAAGGGAAGAGATTATCATTTCCATGGTAAATATTCAGAAATGGAAGCTCAGAGAGGAAAAGTGGCTTGCCCCAACAGGTACTTGACAGAAATGCCCTAAACAAAACTCTGAAGGTGTTCCTCACTTAACTTCTTGGTTTCAACAAGCTTTTATTTAGTGACTGTGTACTGGCCCTGTGTTAAACGTTACATATACTTTGGGAAATTAAACAAAACAAAGTCCCTGCCCTCCTGTAGCTCTCTGACTAATGGGGGAACAGACAAGTGAACCAATAGAGATGGAATTACAGATTGTGGTGAGTGCTGGAAAGCAGCAGATGGTTTAGCTAGAGAGAAAAAGGGATTGGAAGGAGTTGTATTTAATCTTGACAGGGCTTTCTCTACTGAGGTGACATTTAAGTAGAGACTTGACGAAAGGATTATTCTATACCTTTCTCTACTAAAAACTCCTATACTTCTTCCCCATCTGCCACTTTTTGCTGATCGACTTTGTCTCATACCTCATGCAAAAAAAAAAAAAAAAGATATCTTTTCACCATCAAAACTACTCTTACCTGCATACTAGTAATATTTGAATCATTATGAATGAATTGTCCCTGAACCTCTGAAGCTCAGTCCTTAGCCAGTAACCTGGATTCCTTTCCGCTCCACATTCCTAAGGATTTTACTCCTACAATTACCTCCCCCTTCTGCATTTTTGGAGCCCTGATGGCTTAGTGGTTAAGCATTCAGCTGCTAACAAAAAGGTCGCAGTTCAAATTCACCAGCTGCTCCTTGGAAACCCTATGGGGCAGTTCTACTCTGTGCTACAGGGTTGCTAGGAGTGGGAATCAACTGGAAGGCAATGGGTTTGATTTTTTTGGTTTCTGCATCATGACTTTTTTCCCTTTCTATTGGATTACGTCTATCAGCATATCAACATACTGAAATTTCTGCCAAAAAAAAAAATTTTTTTTTTTTAAGGTAAGCCTCCCTTGACTCAAAAATTGCCTCCAGCAACCACCCTATTGCTCTGCTCTATTCACTGCATAAATTCCCAGAGGAGTTTTCCCAGATCTCTCTACTGTGCCTATTCCACAGCTTCAAACAGTTTGTACCAGTCCAATCCTCTGTGGAGAATTTGAATTTCCACCCCAGATGTACTGAATCAGAATCTACATTTTAACAAGATCCCCCAGGTGATTTCTATGTATACATTTACATTTTAATAAAAAATTAAAAAAAAATTTTTTTTATAGGCTCTCTTAAAATGTAGATTCTGATTCATTATCTCTGGGGATATAAAGGCAAATTTTTGGCAGGGAATAGAACTGGAATGAACCGGTTCAAAGCCCTGGCCTACTCCCACTTCCTCACCTCACTTTTTCTTTTCTACCTACCCAGATCTGGCTTTGGCATTCCTCATCATGATCATTTATCAAGATTACTAATGATCTCTATCTTCCCAAAACCAATAGCCAATTTCCATTTTTATCTAAATTGACCTTTCATCAGAATTGCAAAGAGTTGACTCACTTCCTTTATCTTGAAACACTTTTCCCTCTGGACTTCTCTCAACATGACACTGTTCTGATTCTCCTGTCCCCTCCACAGACCTCCTTTTCAGTACCTTTTGCTGATTTCTCCTGTAATGCTCAACCTTTAAATGTTGGAGTGCTCCAGGGCTCAGTTCCTGGCCCACTTCTCTATTATACTTTCACCAGAAGATCTCATCCAATTCCTTGACTTTAAACCTATATGTTGATAACTTTCAAATTTCTCTCCAGCCCAGTCCGCTCCACCAAAACCCAGGTTCACAAATCCAGCTGGCTACTTAATATCTCTACTTCATGTCTTCTTGTCATCTCAACTCATTATGGTCAAAGACCGCTCTTGATTTCCACTCGCAATCCTGATTTTCTGGTGGTATTCTCAGTGGATGGCACCACTACCCACCTAGTTGTTCAAGCCAAAAATCTAGATGTCATCCTGAAACAGCACTTTCATTCACCTCCCACACCCAATCCGTCAGCCAGGCTCTCTGACTCTTCCTCCAAAACATATACCAAGCCAGTCCTTTTCCTGCATCTTCATTCCCATCAGCCTCCTCTTGAGTTTCTACTCTTATAGTCTCGTGCCTAGGCTGCTGCAAAACCCTCTCAATTTATAGGGCCACAATGTGACTTTAATAGCCCAGGGCCACTAAAAGTATTGGGGTCCCCATACCACACACAAAAATTAACTCAGAATGGATCATAGACTTAAACATAAGAGATGTTGTTGTTGTTGTTGTTTTTAGGTGTTGTCAAGTTGGTTCCGACTCATAGCGACCCTATGCACAACAGAACGAAACACTGCCTGGTCCTGAGCCATCCTTACCATCGTTATGCTTGAGCTCATTGTTGCAGCTACTGTGTCAATCCACCTTGTAGAGGGTCTTCCTCTTTTCCGCTGAACCTGTACTCTGCCAAGCATGATGTCCTTCTCCAGGGACTGAACCCTCCTGACAACATGTCCAAAGTATGTAAGACGCAGTCTTGCTCTCCTTGCTTCTAAGGAACATTCTGGTTCTACTTCTAAGACAAATTTGGTGTTTCTTTTGGCAGTCCATGGTATATTCAATATTCTTCCCCAACACCACAATTCAAAGTCCTCAATTCTTCTTCAGTCTTCCTTATTCATTGTCCAGCTTTCATATGCATATGATGCGATTGAAAATACCATGGCTTGGGTCAGGCACACCTTAGTCTTCAAGGTGACATCTTTGCTCTTCAACACTTTAAAGAGGTCCTTTGCAGCAGATTTACCCAATGCAACACGTCTTCTGATTTCTTGACTGCTGCTTCTATGGCTGTTGATTGTGGATCCAAGTAAAATGAAATCCCTGACAACTTCGATTTTTTCTCCGTTTATCGCGATGTTGCTCTTTGGTCCAGTTGTGAGGATTTTTGTTTTCTTTATGTTGAGGTGCAATCCATACTGAAGGCTGTGGTCTTGGATCTTCGTTAGTAAGTGCTTCAAGTCCTCTTCACCTTCAACAAGCAAGGTTGTGTCATCTGCACAACACAGGTTGTTAATGAGTCTTCCTCCAATCCTGATGCCCCGTTCTTCTTCATATAGTCCAGCTTCTCGGATTATTTGCTGAGCATACAGATTGAATAGGTATGGTGAAAGAATATAACCCTGACGCACACCTTTCCTGACTTTAAACCAATCAGAATCCCCTTGTTCTGTCCAAACAACTGCCTCTTGATCTATGTAAAGATTCCTCATAAGCACAATTAAGTGTTCTGGAATTCCCATCCTTGGCAATGTTATCCATAATTTGTTATGATCCACACAGTCGAATGCCTTTGCATAGTCAATAAAACACAGGTAAACATCCTTCTGGTATTCTCTGCTTACAGCCAGGACGCATCTGACATTAGCAATGATATCCCTGGTTCCACATCCTCTTCTGAAACTGGCCTGAATTTCTGGCAGTTCTCTCTCAGTATACTGCTGCAGCTGTTTTTGAAGGCTCCAGGAATTGATGGAATATCGATTGAGATGTTTTGACAAACAGATGCAGCACTGGAGGTGCTCACTCTTCTATGCAAAGAAATATGGAAGACAGCTTCCTGGCCACCTGACTGGAAGAGATCCATATTTATGCCTATTCCCAAGAAAGGTGATCCAACCGAATGTGGAAATTATAGAACAATATCATTAATATCACACGCAAGCAAAATTTATCTGAAGATCATTCAAAAACATAAGAGATAAAACTATAAAACTCTTAGAAGAAAATATAGGAGTAAATCTCTTTGACCTTGGGTTAGGCATAGCCTTTTAGATATGGATTAAACAGACCCTGTTGGAGGAAATGTATAGACATTGTATAGCCACTCTGGAAAATTGGTAGTTCCTTAGAAAACTAAACTCAGCAGTTGAACCATTGGATATTTATTCCAGAGAAATGAATACTTATCTTCCTACAGGAAGTTTCTACACAAATGTTTGTAGCAAATTTTGAGATGTAGAATCACCCTACTTACAAAAAGCAGTTTGGCCTTAGTTCTCAGTTCTTTCCAGCTGGAACGACACCTGAGGCTAATGAGTGGGGGCTGACCAGCTCAAGAGAGACCACCTGGGGCTCAGTAGCTCAGTACTAAGTTTCAGGAGTCCTGATGTAATCTATCATGGCCATGTGGTGAGGCTAATAAGAGCCCTAAGCCTTGAGGCTAAGATAGAGCTACGTGGTTGGTGACCATGCATGGGAGAAGGTAGTACATCTCTCTTTGGGACTCTCCCAAACCTTACCCATGTATTTCTTCATTTGTGCTTTTTGTTTATAATAAACCTGTAGTCATAAGTATGGTGTACTGTCCATGAATTCTGTGAGTAATTCCAGCAAATTAATGAACCCACAGGGGCAGTGAGAGCCAGCAGGGGCTGGCGTCTGTCTATTTGACAGTCTGAAAGAAGGTGTCCTTCTAATGTGTGAGCTCCGACCTAGCTTTGAGTGGTTATGGCTGAAAGACAGTGTCCATCTAACTTGTGAGCTCTGACCCAGTTCTGGGAGACTCGGGCTGACTCAGCAATAAAAAAGAACAAACTATTGATACACACAAATTGGATAAACCACAAAAAAATTATGCTGAGAGAAAAAAAGGATACATAATGCCTGATTCCATTTATGCAACATTCATGAAACGAAATAATTATGGAGTTGGAGAATGGATTAGTGGTTGCCAGGGATTAGGGCAAAGAATATTGAGTATACCATGGACTGCCAGAAGAAAAAACAAAGCTGTCTTGGAAGAAGTACAGCCAGAATGCTCCTTAGAAGGGTGGGTGGCAAGACTTCATCCCACACACTTTGGACATATTATCAGAGGGACCAATCCCTGGAGAAGGACATCATGCCTGGTAAAGTAGAAGGTCAGCAAAAGAGAAGACGGTTAAAGAGATGAATTGACACGGTGGCTACAACAATGGGCTCAAACATAGCAACAATTGTAAGAATGGTACAGGACTGGGCAGTATTTCGTCTGTTGTATGCAGGGTTGCTATGAGTTGGAACCAACTCCAAGCACCTATCAACAAGAACAACAGGCATTAGGAATGGGGGAAGGGATGGGTGTGGTTGTAAAAGTAACAGGAGGAAGTCTTGTGATAGTACAGAGGAATATCTTGATTGTTGTGGTGGTTACACAAAGATCTCAAGCAAAATATTAGCAAATTCAATCCAGCAATATACAAAAGCATAATGCAACATGACTGAGAGGAATTTATTCCCAGAGCATAAAAGGTTGCTTAACATATGAAAACTAATCAATTTAATTTCATCACATTAACAGAGAAAAATCATATGATCATGTTGACAAACGCAGAAAAAGGACTTAACAAAAATGTAGCACCTGTTCATGATATTAAATTTTAGAAAACTATTGATAGTAGGGAACTTCTTTAATATGATTGTAAGTATCTACGAAAAAAATGCTACAGAAAACATTAGTGTTAAAGGTATAATATTAAAAACATTCCCTTTTTTAATCTAAAAGTTCCCTTTTTAACTCTTAGGAAGCTATTAGTAGACGGGAACTTCTTTAATATGATTATAAGTAACTACAGAAAACACTAGAGTTAATGGTAAAATATTGAAAACATTTCCTTTGATAACAGGAACGAAGTAAGGATGCCCACTATTCTCATCCCTGTTTATAATGGGCTGAAATCTTAGCCAGTATTAGAAGAAAAATCTTAGCCAGTATTATCAGGACTGGAAAGAAAGAAATAAAGCCATCATTCACTGGGAACATGATTTTGTATGGAGAAAATCTAAAAGAATTCTCAGAAAAACTAGTTATTAGAATTAAATAAATTTATCAAATTCACTGGATACAAGCTCAGCTAACAAAAATCAACTATATTTCTACATATCAACAATAAACAAAAAACATAATTCAGAAAAAGATAGCAATTACATATTAAAATAACAACAAAAATCTTCAAATAAATCTAACTACAACAACAAAAGGCCTTTACACTGAAAACTACTAAATTTTTGACAAAATTAAAGAAGACCTAAATAGGAGGATTATATCCTGTGCATGAATTGGGAATACTCAGTATTGTAAAGATTTCAGTTCTCCAAAAATTGACCTAAAGATTCGATGTAATTGCAATCAAAATCCTAGTAGATTTGTTGTGGAAAGTGATAAACTAATTCAGAAATTTATAGAAATGCAAAGACTAAAGAATAACCAAAGCTATCTTGAAGGGAAAAACCAAATTGGAGGCCTGACATTACCAGATATCAAGACGTATTATAAACCTAGAATAAATTATTATAGTGTTGGCACACACAGACACAAAAACCCACTGCCATCAAGTTGATTCTGACTCATAGCAACCCTATAGAACAGAGTAGAACTGCCCCATAGAGTTTCCAAAGAGTTCCCGGTGCATTCAAACTGCCAACCTTTTGGTTAGCAGCCATAGCTCTTAACCACTACACCACCAGGGTTTCTGGTATTGGCACAAGGATAGATAAATAGACTGATAACAGAACAGAGAATTCAGAGACACTTGGGGAAAGGGTGATCTTTTCAATAAAAGATATAAGTCAATTGGATATCATTTAGCAAAAAAAAAAAAAAGATTCTTGACCCCCTACCTCAAATCACACGTAGAAATTAACTCCAGATGAATTATAAAACTAAATATAAAATGTCAAATAAATAAATATTCTGTAAATTACGTAGGCAGAGATTTCTTAAATGGATATGAATGTGTCAACCACAGAAAAATGGGCAAGACATTTGAATTGGCACTTCAATAAAAGCATAACTCCAAATGGTCAAAAGACTTATGAAAAAATGCTCAACTTCATTGTTGTTGTTGTTAGGTGCCATTGAGTTGGTTCTGACTCATAGTGACACTATGTACAACAGAACGCAACACTGCCCAGTCCTGCACCATCCTCCCAATCGTTGTTATGCTTAAGCCTGTTGTTGCAGTCACTGTGTCAATCCATCTCTTTGAGGGTCTTCTTTTTCGCTGACCCTCTACCAAGCATGATGTCCTTCTCCAGGAACTGGTCCCTCCTGATAACACGTCCAAAGTACGTGAGATGAAGTCTTGCCCATCCTCGCTTCTAAGGAGCATTCTGGCCGTACTTCTTCCAGCACAGATTTGTTCATTCTTCTGGCAGTCTGTGGTACATTCAGATTCTTCGCCAACATCATAATTCAAAGGTATCAATTCTTCTTCGGTCTTCCTTATTCATTGTCCAGCTTTCATATGCATATGAGGCAATTAAAAATACCATGACTTGGGTCAGGCACACTGTAGTCTTCAAAGTGACATCTTTAACCTATAGTCAACATTTGCGCTACTTTTGGCTGACCCACATCTAACTCACCTCCATGATAGTAGATCTCACTGAGGGAATTCCCTTTGGTGGGAGGTTTTTGTGATTGGGGAATGCCCAGAACTAGCCACCCAATAGGGAGGCTAGAAGCTGAGGAAAAACAGCCTTCGGCTTCAGCTGGGGGCAGATGTGTGAACCAAGTTCAGTCAAGCAAAACCTCACTTCTGGTTACCTGGTTCTCTGTTGGGACACTAGAGCATAAGGGCAGAGACCTGGCAAACACAGCTTTCTGCAGCACGACCTTCTCAGTGGTTCCTGCTACCTGGTCTCTGGATCTTTCAGGGTGCTAGTTCATTTTCTAAGCCCACTCCTCCAGATTCCCATTGATCCTAAAATTTCACAATTACCTTCAAATAAGTTTCTTTTTTTTGCTTAAGTGGGTTCTCTTGCTTATAATCAAGAATCCTGACTGATACGTTATTCTCTTGTTCATTTTTTTCATTGCACTTATCAGAGTTCATGATTATTTCATTTATTTGTCTACTTGGTGGTAATACATACCTGAGAGTAAGCTTCATGAGGTCAGCGGTCATATCTGTCTTGTTTTCCACTGTATCCCCAGCACTTAGAACAGTGCCTGACACAACAGGAATGAAATAAACGCTAGTTGAATGAGTGAGTGAATGGGTGCCTCCTTTTCTTACTACCCTGCTGTCTTGTTTGTTTCACACCCATTCAAAGAGTTTTTTTTTTTAATCAGTCACCATTTTAATGTTTAACTAGACATATTTTCACCTCAGAGTATTTTAAACCAATGATTAAGAGCCAGCATTTAGTGAACCTAGCTTCCAGATAGGCCCAGGATCTAATTTCAGGATAAAAGGTTAGAAAGCTCCCTCATATTGCTACTTCTCAAATATGCCCAGATATTTATGTTAACCTTTCAGTTACTAAAAAGAGTGCAATTTGCTTTCTCACTAACATTCTGTTCAATAAAGTAGATAATTGTACTTTGAAGAATGTCTGTTATTTCTTTGAACTGAATTAAGCCATTTTTATTTTGAATGAAAACAAAACAGAAAGGGAGTGACACAAATATTTTTATTTTGTCTAAATTGACCTTTTCACGGACCATATTATTCATCACGGTTTTCTTTAGTAAAGATTCATCAGTCTTTAGTAAAATATTGCATAACAAAATCCTGGGTAAGGAAGGGAGGATAATAAAAGAATATTCCAATTATAATTCATTTTGAGCCAGTGAGACTTAGTGGAAGAAACTCAATCTCAAGGATATGATATTTTTATTCAGCTTTAAGGAAAAATTGACTTTTACTTCAAGGTGGAATCAGAATATGGTAGCCTACTTTCCTCACCGTAAAGATAGAACTAAAAGAACTAAACCTAGGGATGCAGATCATGAAAAGGTGTTGTTGTTATTGTTACCTACAGGCTATTTCACTGCAATACACCCTCCAAAAAGAAGAAAAATTTCCTCAGATAGTTAGTTTGTTCACAAATACACAGGTTATCTTTTCTCTAAACCTGATAGGATGATACTTTCTTGCCCCCTTTGAAGTTAAGCATATCCATGTGATAGGCTTTGAATAAGGAAAGAATAAAGAAGGGTTAGCACTTCTAGGCACAGCCAAGTTGAATTTGTGCCATGTCCCTGTCTCTCTGCTGTGATGGTCGTGGAAGCATATCCTGAGGGGAAGCTCCCATCAGCCAAGGTTCCTGAATAACTACAATGAGGAGATGCCCCTGGTGACCCATATTAGACATGTAGCATAGGCAAGAAATAAACTTTTGTTGTTTTAATTAAGTCATTGAGATTTTGAGGTTTGTTATATTACTATAGTGTAACCTACCTCATCCTAGCTGATCCCTGCCAGCACGAAATCTTTAAAAAGTGTCACTGGCTTAGTGGTTAGGTTGTGGTGACAAGGAATGGTGAGTCGTTTTACACAATGGTGAAACATTTGGTAAAGCTGTTGCCTGAAATTACAGCCTATTCTTATTTGTGGTAGTTATGTTCTATAAAGCCATAAACACTGAATTTGCAAATACTGAGCCATTGCTCCCAGGGGAAATACAAGGTTTGGTTCCTGTGAGCCTCTGGCCACAACATCTTTCTCAACCAACAATATATAAACTTATTTTACGTGAGTTTCTGTTTAAAGACACCTTATTTAATATATATATTTCTTACAAATCATTAACTATACACAGTATTTCTTTAAAATAAAACACTAGTCAAGAAGAATTTAATATTGTACTGACTCAGGTAACATGACTGTAAAAGTCTTTGGCTTTCAGCCTCACAACAATGCTGTCCACTATGCCTTTTTTTTTTTTTTAATTTTATTGGTCATCGTGTCATGAATCCACAAATCTGGTCACTTTTCCATCTTTCCCATGGTTTCATCACTGCCTTAGTTATCTGGTGCTGCTATAACAGAAATACCACAAGTGGATGGATTTAACAAACAGAAATTTATTCTCTCATTTTCTAGGAGGCTAAAGTTTCAAATTCAGGGCATCAGCTCCAGGGGAAGGTTTTCTCCTGCTGGCCCTGCAGGAAGATCCTTGTCATCAATCTTCCCTGGTCTAGGAGCTTCTCAGTGCAGGGATCCTGGGTCGAAAGAATGTACTCCACTCCTGGCACTTCTTGCTTGGTTCCCTTTCCTTTTATTTTTTGTAAGATAAAAAGCAATGCATGCCATACTCCAGGGAAATGCCCCTTATATCAGACCAGGCATGTGACCTGAGTAAGGGTGTTGCATCTTACCGTAATCTCTTTAACATAACGTAATCTTGCCTTGTTAACCACCAAAACAAACAAACAGAAAAACCCCTTGCCACTGAATCCATCCTGACTCATAGCGACCGTATAGGACAAAGTAGAACTGCCCCATAGGGTTTCCGAAGAGTGGCTGGTAGATTCAAACTGCTGATCTTTTGGTTAGCAGCTGAGTTCTTAACCACTGTGCCACCAGGGCTCCTCATTAACCACAGGCATAGGAAAATTACATCAGATCACAAAATGGAGCACAACCACACAATACAGGAAATCATGGCCTACTCAAGTTGACACGTATTTTGGGGGACACAATTCAATCGTGACAATCATTCAATATAGATGTTACTTTTGTATTTTCATGAGCAGCCTTGTGTTTCTATTGGTATATTTCCTCTACCTTTTTCTGGTTGTACTATACTGTTGACTCATTAACATTGAACTCACAGCCTGTAGCACTATAACTCATGCCTGAACAAAGCTAACCCAAAACATGTATTTTCTCCCAGAAGCATATTACAACCTTCTTGAGCTTAGAAACACTAGACAGCACTTCAGCATTATGCTTGAGGGCCATTTTAAATAAGGAAATTACCAACACAAAGCACAAAAATGCAAAAAAAATCTGGCACTAAACAAAGAAAACTCAGGCTTTTTCAGGGCATTTACCATCATACCCAGGGTTAAAACCTCTGAATGGATTAAGTGTCTTAGAATAAAGGTTCAACCAAGGGTATGGCATCTAGTTAATCTTTTCAATTGGACAAAATGACTCAAGAAAAGACATCAAACTTGATAGTAATACGGTTTACACAGTCAAAAGACCAACCAGCTAGGACAAAGAAAGATTATGACAGTCCAAGATATAGTAAAATCTTAGGGCAACTGCAGTCTAAGGACAAGAAACAGATTAAGAAAGTTGCTCAGCCCCCAGGGAAGACACATTCGCCAAAATCCATTTCATAATTGGCCAAGAAAGATAATAGATAGGGGAGACTCTCTCAAAGGGTAAAGCCATAATCCTTAAAAAACAAGGAAAGAGGAAACTACTCTTGGGGTGTGAAATCAGTACCTAGTCAAGGGAAATTCTCCAACCTCAGAGTAGGAGGCTGTCAAAACATCTGCCCAATAGGATTTCAGGGTTGTTATTGACTGTATCTGCCACAGTATCTCTCATTCTTCCCCTTTATGAATGAGAGTGTTTATTGCAGATCTCCTATCCTTATTTCACCACTGCAACTGGGATAGAAGTTCCATTGGTGTTGGGGGGGGGGGGCTGCTGATAATTTACCTTTTTAATTCACATGTCTTTGGTTCAAGGAAAGCAATGTCTATGCCTGATACAGAAATCACTATATTCAATTTTGATGAATCTTCACCCAGAGATCTCTGACTTTGTCCTAGATGGACATGACTGAATGAATGGGACTTTGGTGTTGTCTCCCTTGGGAAGGAGTAAGTGAAATATTTTGATAGTGAGAAAGGCATTTGGTGACCAGCAGTGTGGATTCTAGTAGTCTTTATGGCTCTTCATATAAGGGTCTCCTCTCCTAAACACATGGTAAGAGAAGAGAAGCTTGTAGAAGCACGTCTTGAGATGGAGCCTCCATCAGCCTGGGTTCGAGTAACTACAACCAGCAGAGCCTTCTGCCAACCCACAATGTAGTGTGAATGGGAAATAAATTTTTGAACCTCCAAGGCTATGGCCCCCTGACACCCTGCTAACTCAGAACTGAAGCCACTCCTGAATTCCACCTTTCAGCGAAAGATTAGACAGGGCTCTAAAACAAACAATAACACATGAGGAACATGCTTCTCAGTTCAATCAACTGTGTAAGAACAAATGGGCAACACCTGCCCAAAAGCAAAGACAAGAAGGCTGTATGGGACAGGAAATCTAGACAAATGGACACAGGGAACCTGGGGTGGAAACGGAAAGGGGAGAGTGCTGGCACATTGTAGGGATTGCAACCAAAGTCAAAAAACAATTTGTGCATAATTTTTTTGAATGAAAAACTAGACTCTGCTGTAAACTTTTACCTAAAACAAAAAATTTTTAAAAAGAGACTTCTATTGAGTTAAACAATAGTTTTTTTGTTTTTGTTTTTTTAACCACAGCACCTCTTATCTATCCTGCCAATACAATGACCAATATGTTTGGAGCCCTGGTGGCATGGTTGTTAACCAAAAGATCGGCACTTCGAATCCACCAGCTGCTCCTTGGAAATCGTATGGGGCAATTCTACTCTGTCCTATAGGGTTGCTATTAGTTGGAATCATAAAGTAAAAAGTGAAAGTAAAAAATATAAAGTAAAAGAGAGTTACATCGACGACATACAAATTTTAACTTTTATATGGTAACCAAAATCAACCAAAACCATTGCCATTGAGTGGATTCCGACTCATAAAGAGTAGAAGTGCCCCACAGGGTTTCCAAGGCTGTAATCTTTACAGAAGCAGGCTGCCACATCATTCTCCTACGGAGCAGCTGGTGGGTTCAAACCATGACCTCTTCGGTCACAGCCAAGCGCTTTAACCACTGTACCACCAGGGCTCCTTTTTGTGTGGTAAAAGACACTATAAAAAATTATGTTAGGAAAAACATTTGGAACACTGTTATGGATTGAATTGGGTCCCCTCAAAATACGTATTGTGTCTCAGTTATTTAGTGCTGCTATAACAAAAATAACATAAGTAAATAGCTTTAACAGACAAATCTATTTTCTCATTGTTTAGGAAACTAGATGTCTGAATTCAGGGCTCTGACTCTAGGGGAAGGCTTTCTTGCTGTCAGCTCTGGAGAAGAGTCTTTGTTTCTTCTGAGCTTCTCCTGTGTGGTTTTCAGGTGGCTGGGCATCTCTCTTCCCCCATCTCTGCTAGTTTGCTTGCTTGTTTAATCTCCTTTATATCTCAAAAGTAATTGACTGGAGAAACACCCTACACTAATCTTGCCTCATTAACGTAACAAAAGACAACTCATTCCCAAATAGGATTATAACCACAGGCATAGAGGTTAGAAGTCACAACACATATGTTGGAGGCACACAATTCAATCCATAACATTCCACTAGTCCCCCCAAATTCATGTCCTTCCCACAGGGAAAACACATTTACCCCATTACTTCATCCCAAAAGTCTTAAATCAAGCCCAAAATCTCATCTTCTGAATCTAAATCGAATCTAAATCTGAATCTAAATCAAATATGGGCGAGACTTTAGGTATATTCCATCCTGGGGCAAAATTCTTCTTTATCTATGAACCTGTGAAATTTAGACAGCACCGGATTATTTCCAAAGTACAATGGTGGAACAAGCACAAGGCAAACATTTCTATTACAAATGGGAGAAATTGGAGGGAAAGAAGGGATAACAGGCACCAGGCAAGTTCAAAACCCAGTGGAAAAATTTACATTAGCTCTCAAGGCTTGAAAATAATCCTCTCTTCTTTAAGACCACCTAGGCAATGGCCCTGCCCTCCAGATTCTGGATGTTAACCATGCTGTTTGGATTTTGGGTGGAGGCCCCTTGGCCCTGGGCTTAAGCTCTGCCTTCCAGGCACACTGGATTTGTAACTCTGCTCTCTTGGTTTTGGGTGACCCCATTCCCTTAGTCCATTTGGGTGGTGACCCTGCCTCCTCAGCCCTGGCAGGCCACTTTCTTCTTCCCTTTGGGCATGGCAGCCCTGCCCCCTCAGTTTTGGGCAGTCGCCCCATCCTCTTGGCCAAACTGAATGACAGTCCCACACTCCAGAACCAAATTGGTGAAGATCTGACTCTGATATCTAGGAGACCATGGCTCCCTTTGAGACTCCAGACCCCATGGCCCCACCCCTTGAGACAAAGGCAGCTCTGCTTCCAGCATTCCTTCCAACAGTTCTCCTGATCTCTGAGCTGCTCCAGGGATGGTTCTTTTCTTTTCTTGAAGGACAGTAGATGCAAATCCTTTGGTCTGTTTCCTGGCTGTAAAATTCTAAGAGTTCTTTCACTCTTTCTCTGTTCCCTTCGGTCTAAGCTGATGGATTTTCAGCTGTGGTAGTTGGTTAGTTTGGCTTTTTTTTTTAATACCTGTGGTTATAAATCCCTTTTCGGAATGGGTTTTCTTTGTTATGTCGATGAGATAGTATTGGTGTAGGGTGTGTCTTAAGTCAATCTCTTAAGACATAAAAGAGGTTAAACAAGCAAATGAGCAAGCAGAGATGAAGGAAGAGAGATGCCAAGCCACCTGTTGATCACCCAGGAGCAGGATCTCAAAAGAGACAAGGACCTTCCTCCAGAGCTGACAGAGAGAGAGAGCCTTGCCTTAGAGCCAGTGCCCTGAATCCAGACTTCTAGCCTCCTAAACTGTGAGAAAATAAATTTCTGTTTGTTAAAGCCACCCATTTGTCGTATTTCTGCTATAGTGCATTAAACAACTAAGAAAAATACATAAAAAGACAAGGAGTTAACATTAGTTATGTACAAAGACCATTAGTAAGTTGATACCAAAAAGATGACAGCCCAATAGAAATAATGGGCAAAGGATGTGAGCAAGTTGTGGTAGACATTTGTTATTTGTTTCTCCAGCATATTTTTTCCTTCTCCTATAAAAACCACCTAGATGAGCCAACAGAACTCAACAACATATCAAAAAAATAATTCACCATGACCAAGTGGGATTTATACCAGGTATGCAGAGATGGTTCAATATTAGAAAAACAATTAATATAATCCATCATATAAATAAAACAAAAGACAAGAATCACATGACTTTATCAATTGATGCAGAAAAGGCATTTGACAAAGTTCAACACCCATTCATGATAAAAACTCTCAGGAAGATAGGAATAGAAGGAAAATTCCTCAGCATAATAAAGGGCACTTATACAAAGCCAACAGCCAACATCATCCTAAATGGAGAGGGTCTGAAAGCATGCCCCTTGAGAACAGAAACCAGACAAGGATGCCCTTTATCACCACTCTTATTCAACATTATGCTGGAGGTCCTAGCCAGAGAAATTAGGCTAGGTGAGGAAATAAAGGACATCCAGATTGGCAAGGAAGAAGTAAAATTATCTCTATTTGGAGACGACAGGATCTTATACCCACAAAACCCTAAGGAATCCTCCAGAAAACTACTGAAACTAATAGAAGAGTTCAGCAGAGTATCAGGATACAAGATAAACATACAAAAATCGGTTGGATTCCTCTACACCAACAAAAAGGACATCAAAGAAGAAATCACCAAATCAATACCATTTACAGTAGCCCCCAAGAAGATAAAGTACTTAGGAATAAATCTTACCAGAGACGTAAAAGACTTATACAAAGAAAACTACAGTACACTTCTGCGAGTAACCAAAAGAGACCTACATAAGTAGAAAAACATACCTTGCTCATGGCTAGGAAGACTTAACAGTATAAAAATGTCTATTCTACCAAAAGCAATCTATACATTTAATGCAGTTCCAATCCAAATTCCAACAACATTCTTTAATGAGATGGAGAAACAAATCACCAATTTCACATGGAAGGAAAAGAGGCCCCAGATAAGTAAAGCGTTACTGAAAAAGAAGAACAAAGTGGGAGGCCTCACTCTACCTGATTTTAGAACCTATTATACTGCCACAGTAGTCAAAACAGCCTGGTATTGGTACAACAACAGATACATAGACCAATGGAACAGAATTGAGAATCCAGACATAAATCCATTCACATACGAGCAATTGATATTTGACAAAGGCCCCAAAACAGTTAAATGGGGAAAAGACAGTCTTTTTAACAAATGGTGGTGGCATAACTGGATATTCATCTGCAAAAAAATGAAACAAGACCCATACCTCACTCCACACACAAAAACGAGCTCAAAATGGATCAAAGACCTAAATATAAAATCTGAAATGATAAAGATCATGGAAGAAAAAATAGAGACAACGTTAGGAGCCCTAATACATGGCATAAACAGTATACAAAACATTACTAACAATGCAGAAGAAAAACTAGATAACTGGGAGCTCCTAAAAATCAAACACCTATATGCTCATCCAAAGTCTTCGCCAAAAGAGTAAAAAGATTACCTACAGACTGGGAAAAAGATTTTAGCTATGACATTTTCAATCAGCGCCTGATCTCTAAAATCTACATGATACTGCGAAAAGACAAATAACCCAATTAAAAAATAGGCAAAAGTTATGAACAGACACTTCACTAAAGAAGACATTCAGGTAGCTAACAGATACATGAGGAAATGCTCATGATCATTAGCCATTAAAGAAACACAAATCAAAACTACAATGAGATTCCATCTCACTCCAACAAGGCTGGCATTAATCCAAAAAACACAAAACATTAAATGCTGGAGAGGCTGTGGAGAGATTGGAACACTTATACACTGCTGGTGGGAATGTGAAATATACAACCACTTTGGAAATCAATTTGGCGCTTCCTTAAAAGACTAGAAATAGAACTACCATAACATCCAGCAATCCCACTCCTTGGAATATACCCTAGAGAAATAAGAGCCTTTATGCGAACAGATATATGCATACCCATGTTCACTGCAGCACTGTTTACAATAGCAAAAAGATGGAAGCAACCAAGGTGTCCATCAACGGATGAATGGATGAATAAATTACGGTATATTCACACAATGGAATACTACGCATCAATAAAGAACAGTGAGGAATCCGTGAAACATTTCGTAACATGGAGGAATCTGGAAGGCATTATGCTGAGTGAAATTAGTTGCAAAAGGACAAATGTTGTATAAGACCACTATTATAAGAACTCAAGAAATAGTTTAAATAGAGAAGAAAATATTCTTTGATGGTTATGAGAGGCAGGAGGGAGGAAGGGTGGGAAAGGGGTATTCACTAATTAGATAGTAGATAAGAACTTTAGGTGACAGTAAAGACAACACACCATACAGGTGAGGTCAGCACAACTGGACTAAACCAAAAGCAAAGAAGTTTCCCGAATAAACTGAATGCTTTGAAGGCCAGCGTGGCAGGGGCAGGGGTTTGGGTACCATGGTTTCAGGGGACATCTAAGTCAACTGGCATAATAAAATCTATTAGGAAAACATTCTGCATCCCTTGGAGAGAGCCGTCTGGGGTCTTAAATGCTAGCAAGCGGCCATCTAAGATGCATCAATTGGTCTCAACTCACCTGGATCAAAGGAGAATGAAGAACACCAAGGACACAGGGTAATTATGAGCCGAAGAGACAGAAAGGGCCACATAAACCAGAGACTACATCAGCCTGAGATCAGAAGAGCTAGATGGTGCCTGTCTACAACCGATAACTGCACTGACAGGGAACACAACAGAGAACCCCTGAGGGAGTAGGGGAGCAGTGGGATGCAGACCCCAAATTCTCCTAAAAAGACCAGACTTAATGGTCCGACTGAGACCAGAAGGGCCCAGGTGGTCATGGCCCCCAGACTTTCTGTTGGCCCAGTACAGGAATCATTCCCAAAGCCAACTCTTCAGACAGGGATTGGACTGGACAATGGGTTGGAGACGGATGTTGGTGAGGAGTGAGCTTCTTGGATCAGGTGGACACTTGAGACTATGTTGGCATCTCCTCCCTGGAGGGAGATGAGAGGTAGAGGGGGTTAGAAGCTGGTGAAATGGACAACAAAAGAGAGAGTGGAGGGAGGAAGCGGGTTGTCTCATTAGGGGGAGAGCAACTGGGAGTATGTAGCAAGGTGCATATAAGTTTTTGTGTGAGAGACCGACTTGATTTGTAAACTTTCACTTAAAGCACAATTAAAATTAAAAAAAAAAAAACATACCTAGATTTTCCTTAAGGAAACATGATTTGGGTAGCTCTGACCATTACCCAATTCCAAAACTGCTTCTGCATTTTAGGTATCTTTTAGAGCAGCACTCCATTCTCAGAACCAAATGTCTTAGGTGGGTTTTGTAGAGGAGCAAAACCAGTGTTATGGATTGAATTATGTCCCCCTGAAAAATGTGTGTCAACTTGGCTAGCCCATAATTCCCAGTATTGTGTGATTGTCCACCATTTTGTCACCTCATGTGATTTTCCTATGTCTTGTAAATCCTACCTCTACGACGTTAATGAGGCAAGATTAGTGGCAGTTATGTTAATGGGGCAGGACTCAATCTATAAGATTAGGTTGTGTTGTAAATCGATCTCTTTTGAGATATAAAAAAGAGAAACCAGCAGAGAGACAAGGGACTGCACGCCACCAAGAAACAAGAGCCAGAAGAAGGGCACATCCTTTGGACCTTGGGCCCCTGTACTCAGAAGCTCCTAGACCAGGGGAAGATTGATGACAAAGACCTTCCCCCAGAACTGCCAGAGAGAGAAAGTCTACCCTTAGAGTCAGTGCCTTGGATTTGGATTTGTAGCCTCCTAAATTGTGAAAGAATAAATTTCTCTCTGTTAAAACCACCCACTTATGGTATTTCTCTTATAGCAGTACTAGATGACTAAGACAACCAGTGAAGAATATAGAGAGAGAGAAACAGAGACAGAGACAAAGATAGAGATTTATTTCAAAGAAATGCCTCACACAGTTGTGGAGGCTGGCAAGTCCCAAATCCGTAGGTCAGAAGTCAGGCTGGAGGCTTCTCCTGACTCACATGGTTGCAGATCCTGATGAACCCAAATCGGCAGGTCATTTGGCAGGCTGCTTTCTCATGGGGCTGTAGGAGCGGATGAGTTCCAAAATCTGCAGGTCAGGCAGCAGGCTGCTAGCTCACGTCCCAGGAAACAGAGGTCAGAGGATGTAGAGTCAGAGTCACCATTGAGAGAGAGAGAGGAAGCTCTGTTAGAACATTCGTATATACTGGATGAAGGCCACACCCCCAAGGAAATTCCCTATCAACTGACTGGCTGCTCACATCAGATCAAAAAATGGTAGATGATTACTTAATACCTGCCAAAGCACTGAGAATCACGGCTTAGCCAAGTTGACACATAACCTTAGCCATTACATGTTATAAATCTTACCTCCTATATATGTGGTAGGAGCCCTGGTGGTGCAATGGTTTAAGAGCTCAGCTGCTAACCAAAAGGTCAGTAGCTCTGGCAATTCTAATCCACCGGCCACTCCTTGGAACCCTATGGGGGCAGTTCTACTCTGTTCTATAGGATCACTATGAGTCAGAAATGACTAAAGGGCTCTGACCACACCCTTAGTTCCAGGTAGGACTCAGACTGATTTGAGTCACATGCAAATCCCTAAATCAATAATTGAGACTAGAAATGATTGGGTAAATTTTGGCATTTTCATGGGGTGTTATTGAACAATTTTAAATTAAAAAATGAGATTGCTGTGGTATGCTTACATGGAAAGATGGGCATGATATATTGTTTAATGGAACAAACAAGGTTCAGAGTAACATGGAAGGGATGACCACATTTTTAACAAAAAAGAAAAGAAAGAAAGGGGAAAAGCCCATAATGAATGTGAATATATATTTGTATGAGCGTGGAGAAAGGTGTATAATGATAAGGACCAAATTGTTAACAGTATGTACTTGTTATTATGTTAGGCTATTGTTTTAGCTTCAAACCAACCCTTCTATACTCAGCTTTGTGATGCTGGGGCTGAGACTCCACATTTCTACTGGGCCAGTTGCTTGCTCTTCGTTAAACTCTGACAATATGGGTGGCTGGAGGGAGATTGGGAGACTGGAGGAGGGATTTCCTGTTTGCTCCCTGAGGGCTTCCTCTTCCTGTGTCCCAGTAATTATTTACCTAGGTAATGGCTGTTGGTTTCAGTTTCCAGTAAAGGGTTGGTGGAGGATAAAATGAGACTATAGTTGCTGTGACCTCACTGGTCCAACCAATCATCATAATCTCTCATCTGGCTCACTGCAATGGCCTCCTCGCTGGTCTCCCTGCTTCTCTCCCTGCCTCTCTATAGTGTCTTCTCAATACAGCAGTTAGGGTGTTCGTACTGAAACCCAGTTAGATCATGCCATCCCTCTAAAATGGGGTCAGCAAACTATGGCAGCAAAACATGAACCACCCTCTGTTTTTGTATGACCTGTGAGCTCAGAATGGCTTTCACATTTTCAAGTGGTTGAAAAAAATCAAAAGAAGAATAGCATTTCACGACACATGAATATTATATAAAGTTTAAACGGTGTCCATAAATAAAGTTTTATTGGAATATAACCACATTCATTTGTTTATGCCTTGTCTATGGCTGCTTTTGCATTGCACGGCAGAGTTTAGTAGTCGTAACAGAGACCATATGGCCAGCAAAGCCTAAAATATTTACTATCTAGCCCTTTACAGAAAAAGTTTGCCAATCCATACTTTAAAACACGAATTAACAAAACAAAATAAATATTCCAATGGCTACCCATTTTACTCATAGTAAGAGGCAAAAGTCCTTCATCAGGCCCTTGCTCTCTCCTCTTCGGTCACTCTGACCTCCTGACTACCTATGTATCACACTCCCCTGGTCCATCTAACTCAGCTCTATTCTTTTACACAGTAATTATCATCTTCTAACACTCCATTTAATTTACTTTTTTATTACACTTCTGGGCCTGTCCCTCCCCACCAGAATAAAAACTCCACACGGACAGGGATTTTTGCTCGCTGATGTCTCCTAGCACTTACTACCTCCAGTTAACCAATTATGTCAGCGTAGAACTGTGTTCCCCATAGGGCTTTCAATGGCTGATTTTTTGGAAGTAAATCCACAGGTTTTTCTTCTGAGGCACCTCTGAGTGGACTTGAACCTTCAAACTCTTTGTTAGCGGCTGAGTGCTTTAACTGTACAACCCAGGGACTTCACTTACTATCTGTTGTTATGTTGTGTGCTGTTCGAGTAGATTCCAACTTATAGTAGCCCTACAAGACAGTGTAGAACTGCCCCCGTAATGTTTCCAAGGCTGTAAATCTTTATGGAAAAGCAGACCGCTATATCTTTCTCCCAAGGAGAGGTTTGTGGGTTCAAACTGCCGACCTTTCAGTTAGCAGCTGAGCATTAAACCACTGTGCCACCAGGGCACCTACTTACTACATAAACCCACTGCCGTCGAGTTGATTCCGACTCATAGCGACTCTATAGAACAAAGTAGAACTGTCCCGTAGAGTTTCCAAGGAGCACCTGGTGGATTCAAACTACCAGCCTCTTGGGAAACAGCCGTAGCACTTAACCACTACTACA
Organism: Elephas maximus indicus; assembly: GCF_024166365.1. Lineage (NCBI taxonomy): Eukaryota > Metazoa > Chordata > Mammalia > Proboscidea > Elephantidae > Elephas > Elephas maximus. The sequence continues at coordinate 58,133,483 of NC_064831.1, read as the reverse complement.
CCAGGGTTTCTGACTTACTACGTAGTAGATGTTAAAACAAATGTGTTGAATGATTGAAATGAAATAAAATATAAAGCATTAAGCAGGAAGCATCAAAAGAAGATGGAAGGAATACACAGAGTCACTATACCGAAAAAGAATTGGTCAACGTTCAACCATTTCAGGAGGTAGTATATTATCAAGAACCAATGGTATTGAATGAATGAGTCTAAGCTGCACTGAAGGCACTGGTGAAAAACAAGGCTCCAGGAATTGATGGAATACCAACTGAGATGTTTCCACAAATGGATGCAACACTGAAGTGCTTACTCATCTCTGCCAAGAAATTTGGAAGAGAGCTACCTGGCCATCTGACTGGAAGAGATCCATATTTGTGCCCATTCCAGAGAGAGATGATCCAATAGAATGCAGAAATTATCGAACAATATCAATATCACACACAAATAAACTTTTGCTGAAGATCATTCAAAAGCGGCTGCAGCAGTACATCAACAGGGAATTGCCAGAAATTCAAGCAGAGTTCAGAAGAGGATATGGAATGGGGGATATCATTGCTGATGTCAAATGGACCTTGGCTGGGCAGAGAATACCAGAAAGATGTTTATCTTGTTTTATTGACTATGCAAAGGCATCTGACTGTGAAACATAACAAATTATGGAAAACATTGCCAACAATAGGAATTCCAGAACACTGCATTGTGCTCATGCAGAACCTGTACATAGACCAAGAGACAGTCCTTCGAACAGAACAAGAGGTGCTGTGTGTTTTAAAATCAGAAAATGTGCGAGTCATTGCTGTATCCTTTCACCGTACTTACTCAATGTGTGTGCTGGGCAAATAATCCATGAAGCTGGATTATATAAAGAGGAACACGGCATCAGGAGTGAAGGAAGATTCATTAACAGCCTGTGTTATGCAGATGATAACAACCTTGCTTGCTGAAAGTGAACAAGACTTGAAGCATTTACTGATGAAGATCAAAGACTACAGCCTTCAGAATGGATTACACCTCGACATGAAGAAAACAAAAATCTTCACAACTGGACCAATAAGCAATATCACGGTGAACGGAGAAAATATTGACATTGTCAAGGATTGCATTTGGATCCACAAATCAAAAATGTATTGCTTTGGGCAAATCTGCTGCAAAAGACCTCTTTGAAGCGTTAAAAAATAAAGATGTCACTTTGAGTTCTAAGGTGCGCCTAACCCAAGCCTTGGTATTTTCAGTCACCTCATATGTGTATAAAACCAGGACGATGAGTAAGGAAAACCAAAGAAGAATCGATGCCTTTAAATTATGGTGTTGGTGAACAACATTGAATATATGAAGAATGAGCAAATATGTCCTGAAAGAAGCACAGCCAGAATGCTCCTTAGAAGCAAGGATAGGGAGACTTCATCTCAAGAATTTTGGATATGTTATCAGGAGGGACCAGTTGCTAGAGAAGGACATCATGCTTGGTAGAGGGTCATAGAAAAAGAAGACCCTCAAAGAGATGCATTGACACAGTGGCTGCAACGATGGGCTCAAACATAGCAATGACTGTGAGGATGGCGCAGGACCAGGCAGTGTTTCATTCTGTCGTACATTGGGTTGCTTTGAGTCAGAATCGACTCCATGGCATCTAAGAACAACAAATAACAACACCTAGCCTATAGTAATCTCCCTTACTTGTGCTCACTACTCTATTGACATTTTGCTCACCTTCAAGCCCCTCTATCACTAGGAGCACTGTCTACGATGGCAAATCAAATACTGTACCTCTGACCCCTGTTCCTCTCCACTCCCCAGTATTCGGCTCCTGGGGCTTTGCTGCCACTGGGAGAGTGCATACATTATTATGGTGATGCTAGGAGCCCCACCTTACCCAAACTGCATGAGCTGCTATGGGCTGCTGTGTAGAGAACTCTGGCTGCAGTGCCCATCTCTGAAAAACTATTCAAATGCAAAACACTTCAGAGGTATGGATGCTTAGCCCTAAGATAAAATTGTGATAAAGTCTGTAGGGGTTGAAAAAACCTGGCTGTGTAATCACTATGGCTGGGCTGTGTTTAAATAAGAGTGTTTGAGGAATTTGTTCTGGACTATTTAAACTCAGTACGTTTAAATTCTTAAGAATTCCAAAAATAAAAGCAAACACTTCAATGATTTTAAAGATCAGCAAGAGGGGAGACTGGGTATCTTATATATCCTCTACCATGCCCCCTCACCATGGTTCTGAGGATCTAGTCATTCTAGGTGGAATGTCCTGGGGGGAAAAAACAGGGGGGTGAGGGAAATGGGTTCTGCCTGTAAATGCACAATGAAGTCGTTCAGCCTGAACTTCCTGGGTACACTCTCAATATCAAATACTCTGGTGTTGGCAGACTGTACATCTTGAATTTTTGTTTCTGAAAATATGGCCACTATCTTAATCCACTGAGACCATCTACTCCAACACCTTTATTTTCCAGAGAATAACGTGAAGCCCAGAGAGGGACTTACCTACCAGTGCTTGACACAGTGCCTGGCAGTGCCTGGCAAGTGTTCACTAAATATTTGCGGACTGACTAACCTTAGGCCAATGACTTGTCTCTAAGTTGCAGTTAGAACTCAGACTCTAACGCAAACTCGTTGACCCTGAGTTCCATGCTCCCTAGGCTCTCCCTCACTCTCAGAACAGGCTCTAACTCCCTTGGGGTGAAGACTTTATGTGCCATAGACCATGCTGTTTCAGTGCTCTTAATTGAATTGTGTCCCCCCCACTGCCCCCCCCCCAAAAGTGTTGAATTTCTAACCTCTAAAATTAACGGTATAATCCTGTTTGGAAATAGGGCTTTCTTTATTATGTTAATGAGGTAATACCAGCATAGGACGTGTCCTAAACCTAGTCACTTCTGAGTGTATAAAGTACAGCATGGACACAGAGAAGTAACCATACACTGGGCAAGGCAGATACCATGTGAGGATCACCAAGAACCAAGTAGCCCAGGGCTACTGACAAGGAAGGAATCAACATAGCCAAGACTCTGATTTGGACTTTTAGCCTCCAGAACTGTGAGAAAATTAATTTATGTTCTTTAAAGCCACAAACGTGGTATCAGTGTTACAGTATAGCACTAGGAAACTAAGACATTCTGTCAGCATTTATCTTTTCCTTAGCTAAGTCCATCCAGTACACCATGTACGGCCTCAACTCCACACAAATTCCAGGCCAAAATTGACCAAGGCAGGGAGTGTACAAGCAGCCATAGATCTCTCACGTAGGTGGGTTTGGGATTAAGTTGGCTGCTACAACCTTGTTGGGGCCTGTGGGCACCAGTTATATATTTCCCCAACATCTGTCTTACTGGTAACACATGACACCACTCTTACAGGCCCTTGTGAGAAAGCTGTCTTGCTCTGAGTCAGGTAGTTCTGCAACCTATCCCCCACTTGTTACACCGAGGATCAAGCCCAAGTCAATGGCAGCTGTCTTTATAGGCTGGACATGAGGGAAGTCTGTAGGGAGCCAGCATGAGAACACTGACAAACAGGTACCTTCTCTACTGCAAAGTAACCAGTAGACCTCCACCTCCACCCCCAGAGCTACTCTCTAGGGAAGAGTCAGACAGAAGATGTAGTGGATACTGGATTGTGCTACCACATACCCCTTCAGGTCTGAGGCACTCATTCCCTGAGGCACTGACAGTGTTGGCCATTCTGAGTCCAAAGCTGAGTCTCTCTCCTAGAATTGCCCTCAAGCAAGTTATGCCCCTTCCCCACAAGCAGCAGCTTCCAGTGCCTGGTGAGAGTACAAAGACCTGGCTCCATTACATCAATCTGGGGCAACTCCGAAAGTCAATTCCAACTCTAGAGCTCTGGATAGCTCAGCTGGGGCCTCTGTATTGACTGTATCACAGCCCAACTTCTCCCTAATCCCTCACTCCTCACAGGTGTTGATCAGAAGAGCTCTTCCCAGTAAAATTCCTGCATGCAAATCCCTACCTCAGAGTCTTTTTCCTAGGAAACTCAACCTAAGACGGAAGGGGAAGCAGACAGTGGAACAGAGCCTAGAGACCATCAGAGAAGACACACAGTAAGCCATGGGGCAGCTGAACTCATGGCTACACACAAGGCTTTCAGAGGTCAGGAGCTGCAGATAAAAACAAATTATAGAGAAGTCAAATCATTGTCTCAATGCATCCTCAAAATCATTTGAGGTACCCTGAAGTTGGCTTGTTGCTGGGTGAAAGCCCCAGGTTCTAACTCGTCTCAGTCAATAAACGAGAGACTGAGTTAGGAGAGTAGAAAGGCACCTTTATTTCATTGCACAAAAGAAACAGTTGAGGCTGCTGCTGTCACGACTGCTCAGCAACGGCAAGGGGGGAAGGTTACTTTTAAGGGGTTCACAACTAGCAAGTTCATACAAGTTATATCAGCAACATTTGTAATCATACTTCGCAGGCGCAATGGGTTTACACATAATTTCACGCATCTCTTTTTTTTTTCTTGTTCAGAAAATGGCAGTTAAACTCCACCCAGAGGAGGGGAAGTTACTGTGTATGAGGTATTTAATGAGCTAGAAGATTATCCCGCATGTCAACATGGCACCTAAACCTATTTCTGCCAGTTTCCTCTACTTTTGGGGAAGCCGTTAAGAAGAGGGGAATCAGGATTTTAATGTAAAGCTACAGGAGCATGCCAACAAGCTGGCTGAGGCAGTGGAATTTTCCGTAGCCTGGGGATGTTTGTCTTCTTCTTCCTTCCTTCCAATCAGAAAGAGCCTCAGAACCACACTCAGCCAGACAACTAGGCTGGTCATCTGCCTTGTGTCCTTATTTTTTTCCACTTTTAGCCTGGACTATCGGACCACATGACTGGGACACTATGCCTACATTTGTCAGCCTCTCCCTTTGAGAAATTGGCCAGTGTTCTCTAACCCCCAACTTCTGGCTGCTGTCTTGTTCTGAATAAACTGATGACCCAGAACAAAGGTGCTTCCGCCTGTCTGACTTGGAGTACCACATGTCCCTTTGGACACGGTGTCTTGGACTGTTGCTGACTTCCCTGGAGGCTAGTCTGATGGCAGGGTCATTTTCTCTAGCTCCATACCCTCAGGCTCCTGGCTCCTCTTCTTTCCCCACTAACCCATGATGCTGAGGGTACAGGCGAGCAGACTCATGTTGTTATAACCTCCTCTACCTTTTAGGCTTTAGGTTTACCACCAAGAAAATACAGACATGGCTCCTTAAAATTTTAGTTTTTCTCCCTAGTTTCTTGACTAGCTGTCTTGCTTTGCACGTCTAAGTCTTGCAAGAGACTTAAGATCTTAAGTTTCAAAAATTCATTAGATTGGAACTTCTAAGGGTTATGGATAACATCTAAATAGTAGAATGAAGTGTTCACATTGAGTCTGAAATATATGTTCAAATATTCCTTGTCATCATATAAAAGTTGATGGATCATAAAAAGCTACTTTTAAAATGGGAATACTTATTTTAAAAAATTGTTATGGAAAATTTCAAACACATACAAAAGGAGGATCATATGATGAACCTACATGTACCATTGCTCAAGGTAATCAATCTAAAATGTCCATATTTATCTTTAAGATGTTCAGTTGACTGAGTGCAGTCAACAGATGATGACTCAACTAATTTACTTGCAGGTAACGGAAGGTCAACTTAAAACGATAGCTACTGATTACATTGTTTGATTAACCTGGGTCATAATATTAGTTCAGACATTCATTCTTTGACTCCCATATTGGATTGGTCGCCAAGTACTAATGATTCTCTCTTCTACACATTGAATCCATCCCTTTCTATCTCCATAGTTCAGGACCTCCTTCCATAGTTCAGGACCTCTATCCTTTCTAAGCTGTGTGACTCACTAGTTAACCAGTTGCCCTGGAATCAGGGCAACCACGATCAGAGCGGAACTGTGTTGCATACTTTTTTTTTTTTAACAATAGTCCTTTAATAACATCAAATACCTTAAGTTGTTCACATTTCCCCAAGAGTCTCAATTTTTTTAAAAACGCAATTTGAATCGGGATTCAAATGAAGTCTGTAATTGCAAATGGTTGATGTATTTTTCATTTTTTTTTAATCTGTGGGTTTCTTTTCCCTCTCCTGTTTTGGTTTGTTTGTTTTTCTCTCCTGCAGTTTATTTACTGAAGAAACTAGGTTGCCTGTCCTGTGGTTTTCCCATAATCTAGATTATGCTGATTTTGTCCCCATGATATCATTTAATATGGATGAACTGAGTCTTTGAAATTACCTTCTGATCTACGTGTTTTCACTGTTTATCTGTAATTGATTATCTTTGGAATTCTGAATTGGGGCTGTTATGGAATATTCCCTACACTTCCTAAGAGCAGATCTTGAGTATAGCACTGGTACAACTTACTCACAATGATGAAGTCCAATCATCAGTATCATATTTTAAAAAATAATTTATTTTATTGTTGTTGAGAATATACACAGCAAAAACATACATCAGTTGAAGTTTCTATATGTACAAGTCAGTGGCATTGATTGCAGTCTTTGAGTTGTACAATCATTCTCATCTTCTTTCTCTGAGTTGTTCCTCCCCCACTAATGTAAACTCACTGACCCTAAGGTTCCTTTCCGTTCTTTCAAGTTGCTGTTGTCAGTTTGATCCAGTATAGATAGATCTTAAGAGAGCTTAATGCTCAAGGCAAACATTCTTTACTAGTTGAGCTAAAATATTGTTTAGTTTTTAGAAGACTTCAAGGGATATTTTTGATTTAAACTTTAAAGATTATCTCAGGGCAATATTTTCTGGGGTTCACCCAGCCTCCATGACTCCAGAAAGTATGGGGTCCATTAGAATTTGAAATTCTGGTCTGCATTTTCCCCCTTTTGATCAGGATTCTTCTATAGAATCTTGGTCCAAAATATTTAGCAGTGGTAGCAGAGGACCATCAAGTTTTTCTGGTCTCATGGCAAAGGTAGCAATTGTTCATGGAGGCAATTAGCCACACATTCCATATCCTCCTCCTGTTCCTGACCCTCCTTCTTCCTCTGTTGCTCCAGGCGAATACAGACCAATTGCTGTGCCTTGGATGGCCACTTGTAAGCTTTTAAGACTCCAGACTCTACACAATGAACTAGGAGGTAGAAAAGAAGCCCTAAGCACATTGCTAGGCCAAGTAACTGGAATAAAACCTGTGAAGCCATGACCCTAAACCTCCAAAGGAAGGAACCAAATCCCATGATGTGTTTGGTTATACATAAGCAGCCTCAGCAGCTACTCTTTTTTGTGTCATTGTTGCAACTATATCTATCACACAACTCTTGCCAATTTAACTTTTTACAGGTGTACGACTTATTGACAGCAATTAACATTAATTGGCTGTGCAACCCTATCTTTAATGAATGCGATTTTTCCATCACTGTAAACCAAAAGTCAGTACGCCATGAGCAATAACTCCCCATTCTCCTCTCCCTCCCACCCCTCGTAACCACTGTAAACTTTGGTCTCTATACATTTGTCTGGTCTTGCCTTTTTATTATAAGTGAGGTCAAACAATATCTTTTTGTGATTGACTTATTTCACTCAGCACAATGTCTTCAAGCTCCAACCACAATATAGCATGTATCAAGACTTTATTTCTTCCAGACGGTTTTCAGTGTCTGCTTTTTTTCACAAGTAGATCACCGGGCCTTTCTTCTGAGGTGCCTCTGTGTGGCCTGGAACCTCCAACCTTTTGGTTAGTAGCCAAGTGTGTTAACTGTTTACACCACCCAGGGACAGCTATGTGACTAGATTTTGTATTTTGAGATGTTAACATATTTCCTTCCACCCCACTCAAGCAGGCCTTCAGCTCTGACCTATGATTCCTAGACAAAGGTCCAAGGCAGGGCAGAAGGAAAATGACAGCGAAGCTTTTTGGCTTTTGTTTTCCAAGAGCCCAAGGAGCCTGAGAGAAAATTAGAGGGTTTGCAGAGAAGAGAAGGGAAAAACGCTATTTGCAGGTCTAGATAGTGTTTAGAGGCAAAAATAGACTTACCGGGGGATGGGGGGGAGGGGAGCAGAAGAAGAAAAGAGAGGCCTGAGGGTCTCTGATCAACAGGGAGCCTGGTTCTCTTGCCTGAGAGGCCACAAGTCCCCAGAGAGGAACGGCTTCTGGCTGTGTCTAGGCTCGGTGACTATAAGCTGACCCTCAAAAGATGTCTGAATCCTAAACATGACTCAAAAGTAACAAAGAATTAGAGAATTGCGGGGACTAAAGGGACCATGTGGGCAGGGCCCACACCTGTCTCAGTGTTGCCACAAGCCTGATGAGGAGTACGTTAATGCCCCCAACACATCGATCGTGGCACTGGGTAAGACCCTGGAGCTATGTGGTACCATCCTGCTGGTGAAGAGGGATAAATCACCAGGGGAAGAGCTCAGGTTAAGCTCTCAACTGGATGAAGGCATAGTTGACGCTCAGATTCAATTAAGTAACTTGCCCAAGGTCATACAGCTGCTAGCAAGTGGCAGCTCTGGTATTCAAGGCCAGGTCTGTTGACTTTAGCATCCATGTGTTTCATTACTCTGCAAAACAAAAACCTGGTGCTGTCAAGTTGATTCCAACTCATAGCAACCCTATAGGACAGAGTAGAACTGCCCCATAGGGTTTCCAAGCAGCAACTGGTAGATTCTAACTGCCAACCTTTTGGTTAGCAGCCGAGCTCTCAATTGCTGTGCCACCAGGGCTCGGAAATTACAGTTTTGCAGAAATTCTATGTTAGTATCTACATGAGTTCCTTCAAGGAGCCACTGATAGCTTTTTGCCCCAGAGGTATGAGGGTATGTCGTATACCTTTCAGGTGACCCCTCTCCTGTGGGGTGGAAGGAGTACAGGCTGGCACAGTCCCTGACTCCCTAAGATTCACAGAGCCCCGTGACAATGCTGGGTCTCAGGCTCCTGATGAAGGTACAACACCTACTTCAAAGTGTTCCAGTGAGCCTTAGGTAAGGTAACAGAGAGGAAATAAACTATACTATGCAAATGTCTCTGTTTAGGAATAACATCAGGTAGAAGAACAATAACCACTAGCCCTGAGGCCCTGCTAGACCTTCAAGAGCAGTTAGTTCCTGGAGGTTGAGCTTCCTGGTGTCCAGGCTTCTGCACAGCCTGTTCCCCTTTCCTGGAACATCTTGCCCCACTCTCCCCAGCCCACTTTCCTTTGCGGGAACTCCTCTTGATTTTTTGACACCAATTTTAGATGTCATCTCCTCTGGAGGACCTTTCTCGACCACCCCACCCAAACATCTGGGTAACACACTTGGTCTCTGGAAAATCCTGGCATACAGTGCTCCTGTTAAAGCTGCAATTCCCCTGTGTACCTAACTCCTCTCTCCCTGACTAAACTAGTAATTTCCTTGAGAGGGAAGACTGCGTGATTGTAGCTATAAGATCTAGAACAGGGCTTCACACATTAAAAAAAAAAAATCCGTTGCTGTCAAGTCAATCCTGCCTCATAGTGACCCTATAGGACAGAGTAGAGCTGCCCCATAGGGTTCCTATGGAGCGACTAGGGAGCTGAAACTGTCAACCTTTTGTTTAGCAACCGAGCTCTTAACCACTGTGCCACCAGGGCTCCTCACACGTAATAGATGGCTCGGTATTTGAATATTACTTAAATGAAGAAAGGTATGACTATGTCCTCTGAATAATCAAAGACCGATTAAGGTCCAAATAGTATCAGTGCCAAGGATGTTTTATCATAATTTAATTTTCTGAAAATTGATAACCCAAATACAGTATAAATATAACATAGCTAGTCACCAACCGGAGCCCTGGAGGACAGTGGTTAAGAGGCTGCTAACCAAAAGGTCGGCAGTTTGAATTCACCAGCTGCTCCTTGGAAACCATATGGGGCTGTTTTACTCTGTCCTGTAGGGTTGCTGAGTCGAAATCGACTTGACAGCAATGGGTTTGGGTTTTGTTTTTGTTTTGGCTAAGTCACCAATCCACTCACAAGTAGATCCTAAATTCTTCCTTGAAAGGCTTGATAATTCTTTGGCTGGCTTCATTGTCCTTAGGTGAAGAAAACCCTCAAGAAACTTTTGCTTACGGAATCAAATTGACAACAGCAACTAGGAAGACTAGATAGAAGCCTTAGGGGGCAGTGAGTTTATGTTAATGGTGGAGGAACAGCTCAGAAAAGGAGGGTGAGAATGGTTGCACGACTTAAAGAATATAATCAGTGTCACTGAACTGTACATGTAGAAACTATTGAATTGGTGTACGTTTTGCTGTGTATATTCTCAATAATGACAACAACCAAAAAAATTATATTAAAAAAAGAAGCATTTGCTGTGTAATCGGTAAACATAATATACCTTTCCTTGACCAGAACTGGGAACGGAATTAACCGCATAAATTATTTTTTCTTTTTTGGCTTTAACAAAGAGAAGTTTATTCTCTCACACTCAAGCAGGCTACAAGTCCAAATTCAGGGTGTCAGCTCAAGGGGAAGGCTTTCTCTCTCTGTTGGCTCTGGAGGAAGGTCCTTATGATGCTATGGTCTTCCCTTGGTCTGAGAGCATCTCAGCGCAGGAACCTCAAATCCAAAGCACGTGCTCTGCTCCCGGCACGGCTTTCTTGGTGGTATGAGGTCCCCAACTCTCTGCTTGCTTCCCTTTCCTTTTTAATCTCTTCAGAGATAAAAGGTGGTGCAGGCCACAACCCAGGGAAACTCCCTTTACATTGGATCAGGGATGTGACCTGGGTAAGGGTGGCGTTACAATCCTATCCTAATCCTTGTGGCATAAAATTACAGTCACAGAATGGAAGACAACCACAATAGTGGAAATCATGGCCCAGCCAAATAGATACACACACTTTTGGGAAGACATAATTCAATCCATGACAATCGTTTCTACTATTTCCTGGCTGTAATATTAGGCACATTAGTAACCTAGCACATTAACTCTTCTCTAAATAGTACCCACCTCCTGAGTTGTAGTAAAGACTGACTAAGGAAATGTATGTAGTGCATGAAGCCCAATTCCTAGCACCTGGTAGATGCTCAATAAATAGTAGTGGCGATTGTGAAGAATATAACAACAACAAGGGTTAAGGGGAAGATTAATAAACTTATATAGACAGGGCCACCACGGATTCAGGCATTTGATGAATGAATATTTGATTCACTATGAAGATACAGAGAAAATAGAATAAGTAACTGTGGAGGGAAATGACAAATATTAGCTAAGTCCTCCTTATATTCTTTAGAAACCTTCCCTATAGCATCTACTGTTTCCCCTTTTTTTTTTGAATAATTTTTATTGTACTTTAAGGGAAAGTTTACAAATCAAGTCAGTCTCTCACTTATAAACTTATATACACTTTACTACATACTCCCAGTTACTTTCCCCCTAATGAGACAGCCCACTCCCTCCTTCCAGTTCTCTTTTCATGACCATTTTGCCAGCTTCTAACCCCCTCTACCCTCCCATCTCCCCTCCAGACAGGAGATGCCAACATAGTCTCAAGTGTCCACCTGATGCAAGTAGCTCACTCCTCATCAGCATCTCTCTCCAACCCATTGTCCAGTCCAATCTATGTCTGGCAAGTTGGCTTCAGGAATGGTTCCTGTCCTGGGCCTATAGAAGGTTTGGGGACCATGACCACCGGGGTCCTTCTAGTCTCAGTCAGACCATTAAGTCTGGTCTTTTTATGAGAATTTGGGGTCTGCATCCCACTATTCTCCTGCTCCCTCAGGGGTTCTCTGTTGTGTTCCCTGTCAGGGCAGTCATCAGTTGTGGCCAGGCACTGTCTAGTTCTTCTGGTCTCAGGAAGATGTAGTCTCTAGTTCATGTAGCCCTTTCTGTCTCTTGGGCTCGTAATTACCTTGTGTCTTTGGTGTTCTTCATTCTCCTTTGACCCAGGTGGGTCGAGACTCATTGCTGCATCTTAGATGGCCGCTTGCTAGCGTTTAAGACCCCAGATGCCACACTTCAAAGTGGGATAACTGCATAAATTCTTAACTGACACAACGGCAACTAACAACCACCACCACCACAACTAGAGCTGGTGAGTGTTTCATGTTTCATAAATTAAAGGAATGGACAACTCTTTTCCTCTTAAAAAATCAAGGATCAATATGTGTGAGTCTTGTTGCCAAGAGCTATGAAACGGTGAAAATAATCTAGATTATGGACAGCCATGCCTTCAATTGCTTATAGTCTAATAATGTAAACAATAAACAGCACACCAATCTCAATCCTTACCCTGGCTTCTGCTCAAGTCCATAGATATGTGCTCTGCCTTCCTTCTGTACCTCAAGCTGGTCAATGAGAAGGTCATGAACTAAGAAGTCAGCTAAGCCCAAACCAACAACTGCTCTAAACATTGACAAGACTGACTGGCCAAAGACATTTCACAATGAATGATGAGGGAAATCCAGTCCTATTCACGGCAAATGGTACTAAATTAAAATATATCCCACCCCACCATGACAAGCAGCTGGGCTATTAAAATTATAAATTGCCACTTAGACTAATGTATTTTGTTTGCCTGACACCCTCTGGAGCTATTCATCTCTCTGCCAGAAACAACACTGATATGTGATATCTTGGTTTTGTCTTAGGTTGGAGAAGAACAATGAGGTCTCCTATAAAGCTTTGCATGGCTGGTCTCAGGACACAGCTGTCATCTTTTATAATACCCAGCCCTTTCAGAGCACAAACGATGCATTTCCTGCTAAGAAAGAAATGGACACAGAGATGTAGACTTTTTTTTTCTGTCTGGCTTCCATATTTCCCTCTTTCTTATTTTATAGAAGAAGCTTTGGCTGATGGGTCCAGGGCTGGACATCTAGGGCAAGCTGAGCCAATAAGCTCCTTCCTGAGGAATCTGGAATCAAGACTAAGAGATTCGAGTTTTAGTGTGGCTGAAACTTATGAAGTTTGTAAGTGGGTACTTAAAAACTGAGAATCTGGGAGTGGTTATTTCCAGGGCTTTGAACTGGTTCATTCTGGTTCAGACCCCTGGTGAGAATTTGCATTTCCACTCCAGATATGCTGAATCAGAATCTATAGTTTAACAAGATCCCCAGGTGAATTCTTATGTATAATAAATTTTAAGAACTACTGCTCTTCTGGAGCTATGGTGGTACAGTGGTTAAGAGCTCAGCTGCTAACTGAAAGGTCAGCAGTTTAAATGTACCAGTCACTCTTTGGAATCCCTGTGGGGCAGTTCTACTCTGTTCTATAGAGTCGCTATGAATTAGAAATGACTCCACAACATCTAAGAGAACAACTGCTCTACTAGTTGTTCTCAGAATTGGTCCCTAACCAGCAGCATTAGCATTGCCTGGGAACTTGTTAGAAATGAAAATTCTCAGCAGGGGTTCTAACCAGAATGAACCAGGAGGAAGCCCTGGGTATTTCTGCCACGTGGTCTAGAGAGCCAAGACAGCCAGGCTGCAATTAGTAAAAGGAAAGATGCACAAAGAGGATGAAAAATGAGAAAGTTCTGACAACATTCCAGTCCTTTTCTGAGGCTTGGCTACTTTTATTTGGTTCCATGAAACACCTCTGTTTCTTCTAAATAAATCCCCCCTTTTTGCTTAAGTCAGCAGTAATTGGTTTCTATTACTGCAATCAACTAATACACAGGTCATAAATGCAATCCTTTAGGATCGCTATGAGTCAGAATCGACAGCACTGGGTTACATATGATAAACATAAATTGTCGCAAGAATTTGAGAAGAGAGATATTACCAACGCTGCTGGTTAGTGCCAGAGCCAGGTTAGAGCTGGGCCCTCTAGGTTCACAATTCAATGATTTTCCCATTTCAGTGCTATAGTAAACTTTTACATGTCTTTAATTTTTCCCACAGAGGATACCATGGTGCTAGTACTTTTTCAAGAAAAACCTATGGAATGAATTGAGATCAGCAATACGCTGGTAAAAGTTTAACAACTAACTTGGGAAGTGGTAAGCCCCTATTTGTAGGATTTGCCGATTTCCATGGTGTAAATACTCCCATCAGGACGAATGTCAAGTGATCAACGTGAGGTCATCAAACACAGAACTAGGAAGAAATGCACAATAGCACATCATTATAAATTTCTACAATATACATACACTAGATGTAAATTTCCTCAAGAGCACAGATAATAGTAAAACGTAGTAAAATAATTGGAATGTAATGATCATAGTTTATTATCTTTGCTTATAATGTGGTATATTTAATGTATTAAATTTATATAATTTAATTTTTAATAATGGCTGTGTTTAATAATTGACTTGCAAAATTCCTATAAATCTGACCATCTTCTTTTGCAAACTGGCACAAGTCACCTACACCACTGATTGAGATGAACGTTTGTTGGTCAAATTCAAATGCAAGTTTAATACAGGGTTAATATTATAGTGAATACAGAGCAGTCTCACCTAACACCTCATTGCTAGTCTTTGATGCATAAATTCTTTTTGTTGTTGTTATTCCTAATTCAGAACCTTCCCATTCCCTGTGGCAGCTGTTCCAAGTCTTTATCCACCCGTTTTTTTCACTAAAGAGGAAGTCACACCCCACTCCTTTCCGAGGCTCACCCTTCACCCCCGTGCTCCTATTCTCAGCCATCTCTGGGACATAAGGCCATTAATTGCACATCCCAAACTGAACTCATTATTTTCTGCCTGAACTTGCTCTTTCTCCCCGCTCCCTATCTACTGTACACCCTAACCACAAAGAACTGTCTGTTCCCTATCTCATTTAATACCAACCCTATTTACTCTGCTGACTAAGTTTGAAATCTTGGTGCAGTGGTTCTCAACCTTAGCTGTGTTGCAAAACTACCCATACCTCGGTACTGCGAGTAGCAATTCAGACTTAATTGGTCTGAGGTGTAACCTGAGCATTGGGCTTTTGAGATTTCCAGGTGATTCTAATGTACGGTCTACTGTACTTACTCTGTTTGAGGTCCCCATCACTCCTTCATCTGGAATACCATAATGGCTTCTTGACGGGTCTCCCCATACTCAGTCATTCCCTCTCAAGTACATCCTCCTTATAACCGCCAGGGTGATCTTTCCAAAATACAGGTCTCATCATGTCTTACACCCACTGAAAAGCCATTAGAGTGGTAAGCATCGGCTCCACAATATTCAGGTGCAAGAAATATCACATCTCATCTTTCTAAATCAAATTGAGCTCACTTTGAGCACTCATTGTCCAGCAAAGTGGCTTATTATTGAGAATTTTTCTTCTTAGAATGAACAGAAATCCCAGGAGGCTTAAAAAAGGCCAGAAAGTTTGAGGAAAGACCTTCTGGGCTTTGGTCCATCTTGGTCATTGCTGAGATGCTCTTTGTTCAATTTACAAGGCAGCTCCATTTCCTCTGATTCAATAACACAGAGAGCTTTCACCCAGACTTCCATGCCATGGTATCTGGGTCCAGCTTCTCTGGACCCACCACACAGCCACCCTCAAGCTGGGGTACTGTGTGTCAATGGGTGTCCAGAAGTATACCACCCATGGACCCTGCCCCCCAAGCTCCCACTTCCTTCCTTCCCTGCCTTGAGGAAAGTGACGGTCTCTTCAGTTCTGGGAGCCTCCTTCTCCCAGACCCTTTTCATATTTAAACACACAGTCCTGTTTGCTGAAGGGCACCTGGGCCATCAGGCTGAAACAATCCTCTGGGCATAGAGGAAAGTCCTGGCCTGGGCTGGACAGGTCACTTCCCTGGGCTGGGTCTTCCTTGTCTCTGGACAGAGTTTTGGGCAAGCACTGCTAGTGCACTTAGCTATGACTCTCCTTTTTCTAGGCTTTTGTTGTGGGCCAACCCACTGTCTTATCAACACATTCTTCTTTTACTTATCCAGTGGAGTTACGTAATAATGGAAGGAAGGAGTGGTGCAGTCAATGATTAAACAACCTTATTGTTAGCTGGTCATGTACTTGCAGAATCCAGCAACAACGCAAAAACAGTGCCTAGGTACTGGGGGCTGGGAACGGGCTCTTCTGCTGTATTCACTGTGTACTCTATGGTCCCTAGGTATACAGTGAACATAGTGAGCTGCCTGAGGTTCTGCAACCCTGCAACCTCATGGTCTCCATAACTTTGCTTGTGCTGATCTCTCTGCCTGCAATAACCCCCCACCCCACCTCTGCCTTTCTCTACCTGGTGAGCTCCTAGTCTTCATTTAACACCTACTTAAATGTCACCTTCTCTAAAAAGTCTTCTCCCCAAACAATTCGTCCTTCCATTTTAGGCCTTATCATGTTACTGTCATTAATTTTATAGTCTTGTTTCACACCCACACCTTAAACTGGCGAATTTCTTGTAGGTAGGAATTGTGGTTTCTAAAAAAAAAGTTTGTATCTTCAGCACTTTTCACAAAGACTTTTCATTTTTCACATATGTTAGCTGGATCCCTAAAATTCTAGAGCTGTAAGGGACCTTGAAGCTCATTGATTTAATCCAGTGTTTTTTCCAGCACTGTTTCAGTTCTGCCGTCCCTGTTTCAAACAAAATCTTACGTGGAAACCCAATACTTAACCAGGTGAGAGCAGAGATAGTCTAGTTAAAAAACAAAACAAAACAACCAAGCCTGTTTCGGTCGAGTTGATTCTGATTCATAGTGACCCTACAGGACAGAGTAGAACTGTCCCATAGAGTTTCCAAGGAGCACTTAGGTGGATTTGAACTGCCATCCTTCTGGTTAGCAACCATTGCACTTAACTGCTACACCACCAGGGTTTCTGTATCCAGTTAGAGCAGGGAAAATAAGGTGCTAAGAGAGGTCCACCACTACAGATCAGAATAAAAACCCACAGGTCTCACCCAGTGCCTTCATTTTACAGTTGAGATAACTAAGGCTAGGGAACACTTCTACTTCACATAAATCTACCCCATCCTGCCCCTTTGGGAGCCTTGGTGGTGCAGTGGTTAAGAGCTCGGCTACTAACCAAAAGGTCGGCAGTTTGAATCCACCATCTACTCTTTGGAAACCCTGTGGGGCAGTTCTAGTCTATCCTATAAGGTCTGCATGAGTGGGAATCAACTTGATGGCAATGGGTTTGGTTTGGTTCTACCTCTTTAGAAACTTGTTACTTTATCCTTTTCAATCATATAGAATCACCACAGACTCACAAGAAGAAGCAACGGTCTGTTCTTTAAAGGCTTTGTGAGATAAACTATTTCCTTTGCCATGTATTGCACATACTGTTAACCAATTCTTCAAGGACAGTGTTTACAGGCAAGTTTTTACTGTGTCAGGATTGCAGAAACATGTATAGCAATTACCGTTTTTTTTTTTTTCATTACTTTAAAAATGTTTTCCCTATAATACTGCGTGGGCGTTTGTGAAATTAAATGGCTTGAGTCAATGCCACATAGCTCTGCCAGAGTGCCTCAGTGAGCACTTCCAAGCAGCAGAAAGACTCCTTCAGGGTAAAGGTCCTCAGAAAGAGCCTGTTATCTCTCATTGCAAGGTCCAGTTTTAAAAAAGAAAAAGCAAAAAACAAATGCCAGGAAGCCAACCAAAGTATTTCCTTCCTTAAAAAGGGACAGTGCATTGAGATGCAAGTCCCTTTGAGGGCAGAGACATTTGCTTCTACATATCAGATCTTGGGTACCTTAAATTAAAAGAGAAGCCATTGGAAATTCTCAGAATCAGATCACAATTGCCTAGAAGAGTATATTCCAATTGTCAAATTCTGGGGAGAGAACATAGTCAATTTTACCACGTTCATGACTCTCGACTTGGACCTTTCCTCTCCTTTCCTGCTGTCACTGCCAGTCCTTATCATCTCTTGCATGGACTCTTGCCTCCTAACAAATTTCTCTGCCTTTAGTTTGAACCCCTCCAAGCCATCTTTCTGACTGCTGTTCGAGAAAAACCAAACCTGTTGTCATTGAGTTGATTCCAACTAATGGTGACCCCATGTGTTAGAGATTAGAACTGCTCCATAGGGTTTTCTTGGCAGCAATCTTTACAGAAGCAGATCACCAGACCGTTTTTCCATGGTGCTGCTGGTGGGTTCGAACCGTCCACTTTTTAGTTAGTAGCTGCTCATGAACCATTTGTGTCCCCCAGGGCTTTTACAAATACATCTGTGTTCTTGGAAGGGGATGGTGACCAAAAGGGGCTTCTGGAGTGCTGGTCTTGTTTCATTTCTTGATTTGGGTTCTTGTTACATGAATGTGAACATTTATCAAGCTGCATATTTATGACTGGTGTACTTTATGTCTGTGTCATGGATTGAATCGTGTCCTCCAAAAACATGTGTATCAATTTGGCTGAGCCATGGTTCTCAGAATTGTATGGTTGTCCACCATTTGTCATCTGATGTGATTTTCCTGTATGTTGTAAAGCCTATCACTATGATGCTAATGAGATGGATTAGCAGTAGTTATATTGATGAGATCTACAAGGTTAGATTGTGTCTTAACCCAAGCTCTTTCAAGATATAAAAGAGAGAAGCTAGCAGAGAGACATGGGGACCTCATACCACCAAGAAAGAAGAACAGGAGCACATGTCCTTTGGTGCTGGGTTCCCTGCACTGAGAAGCTCCTCGACTAGGGGGGAAGATTAATGACAAAGACCTTCTTTTAGAGCCGAGAGAGAGAGAAACTTCCCCTGAATGATTAGTTATAAAACCAAAAGCCAAACCCATTGCCACTGAGTGGATTCTCACTCACGGACCCCATGTGTTACAGAGTAAAACTGCTTCATAAGGTTTTCTTGGCTGTTTTTTTTTTTTTTTTTTTTTTAATCTTTATGTAAGCAGATTGCCAGGGGTCTTTCTTCTGCAGTGCCACTAGGTGGATTCAAACTGCCAGCCTTTAGGTTAGTAAACCTCTTAGGTTAGTAAACCTCTTAGGTTAGTAGTCAAGTGTAAATCCTTTGTGCCACTCAGGGACCGTAATTAGATATACAAGAATGCAATTATGAAAAAGTTGATGGGGGGTGGATGGGTAGAGAGTATGCGCTGTGCTGGAGGTAGGAAGGTTGTTCAGGAGTATTGTGTTTAGACAGAAAACCCTGGTGGTGTAGTGGTTAAGAGCTAAGGCTGCTAACCAAAAGGTCAGCAGTGCAAATCCACCAAGGCACTTCTTGGAAACCATATGGGGCAGTTCTACTCTGTCCTATAGGGTTGCTATGAGTCAGAATTAACTCACTGGCAGTGGGTTTGGTTTGGGTTTCCTGGTGTTCAGACAGGAGGAAGGCTGGAGTGAAGTGAGGCACTTGGGAAGCACCTGACAGCAAAAGCCATGCTGAAATCACCATGCCCTGCCCACTTCCAAGACACTTCCTCTTCTTGACTTCCATATTATGGTTTCTGGCACTGCCATCCTCCCACAGGCATCGATGCTCTTGCTCTCTTCTTTCTTTTTTGCCCCCTCCACATTCAGTTAGCTGCCAAACTTTATCTCGTAACAGTGTTTCTCAAATCCATCCTCTTTCCATTTCAACTGCCACCCCTTTGTTAAGCCTCTCCTTACCTCACTGCAATAGGAGGAATCCCTGGGTAGTGCAAAGAGTTAACGCTCTTGGCTACTAACCAAAAGGTAGGAGGTTTGAGTCCACCCAAAGGCACCTTGGAAGAAAGATCTGGTGATCTAGTTCTGAAAAGTCATTGATTGACAACACTACGGAGCACAGTTCTACTCTGACACGCGTGGTGTCATCATGAGTCAGAATCGACTTGAAGGCAATTGGTTTGGTTTTTATGGTTCGGTCTCCCCATGTATTAATAGGACTTTTTGGAAAACAGAAGCAAGTAAGAGATTTATTGATAAAAAAGAAAAAAGTCCAGAAGGGAAGATTCACTGAAAGATAACAAAGGTGACTGATGCAACCTCAAAAAAATGCTGAAGTCAGGGACAAGAAAGTCACCAAGGCTCTTTTGGTGCCTGTGGTGGTCAATGCTGTGTGTCATCTTGCCTAGTCTATGATTCTCGGTGGTTTGGCAGACACTA
Organism: Elephas maximus indicus; assembly: GCF_024166365.1. Classification (NCBI taxonomy): domain Eukaryota; kingdom Metazoa; phylum Chordata; class Mammalia; order Proboscidea; family Elephantidae; genus Elephas; species Elephas maximus. The sequence continues at coordinate 58,113,557 of NC_064831.1, read as the reverse complement.
TATAATCAGCTCCCATTCTGTGATCTGATGAGAGCAGTCAATCAGTTGAAAGCGGGGTTTCTTTGGGGGTAGAGCCCGCCTCCAGTATGTAAATGGATGCTCTGGTAGAGTTTGCTCTTTTTTCTCATCCCTGCAATCTTCTTGTCACCTGACCTCCAGTTTTTGGGACATAAGCATGCAGAAGTCTCTGGTCTGCCACCTGACCTGCAGATTTTGAACTCGCCTACCCCGGCAATCCCGTGAGCCAGCAGAGGCCTCCAGCCTGCCTCCTGACCTGCAGATTTTAGGTTCGTCAGCCCCTGCAACCACCTGAGCCAGCAGAGGTCTTCAGCCTGTTGCCTGACCCCAGAATTTGGGCTTTCTAGCCCCCAAAATTGTATGAGGCATTTCTTCACAACTCTGTGAGCCATTTCTCTGAAGTAAACTTCTCTCTGTACATATCTGTATATACTTCACTAGTTTTGCTTCTCTAGAGAACTCAGACTAAGATAGTACCTCTTTCTGTGTAGCTCTTGGTGATTTTAGCCTGCACATCTTTGCCCTGTTATTCAGGCCCCATGGTCAAAAATATGGCCATCGACCCACAGCTGAATTTTTACACCTCCATTCAAGAGACCACACCAGACAGGAACTGGAATTTCTTAGGCTCAACTCCAAATTCCTAAGGGCCTCTGATTTACCCAACTAGGGTCAGGCCCCTAGCCCTGGGCTGCTCAACTGTGGTCTGGGGACAAGGTCTCATTGTGCCAAGCACTGTTGCCATGTATGTGGAAGGGGTGGGGCCATTCCTGGAGAAGAGGAACTGGGCAAACAGCCCAATGATGAACCTACACCTTCAGCCTTGAATCTGTTCCTCAAGCTGCTACAGTTTATGTTTCCCAAAGTAGAGCCCGTCAAGTCACTTTTCATTCAACAACTCTGCCTCAGCTACGGAGAGCTGTCTCACCTGAGGTCATGTCCCAGGGCAGCCTGCAGCCTGAGGCTGTGTGAAATGGCACGAATAAAGGCCTGGCCATTCCAAGCTATCCCGGGACAACTCTGACAGACACTATACCTTGCAGAGTTCCCTGCCGGGTTGGCTGAGGCTTTGTCAAGCCTGAATTATATCTCCACTCCTTCCTCTGCCCAATCTTGCTTCCTCTCCCTTCGTAAGTTTTGATACCTAATAAACTCCGTCTCAGTGTCTGCTTCTAGAGAAGCCAACTTGTGACAACTGCACACATCCTTCTGCCCACCTAGATTTTTCTATCTCCTACCATCTCCTCTGATCCCAGACTGTGCAGTAAAGAATTTGACCTTGCCCAAAGAGAGGTCTGGCTTTTGCCTTGGGCTTATGAGAGGTCATCTATGTCATCCCTGAGAGAAGCGTCTTTGTTTAGGGCTGTAGAGAAGGTCTGGCCACACCCATTTCTTAGGATGCGACTGGCCACACCTGACAGTTTTAGGGTGGGGCTCGGCCCACAAGAAATACCAACCATACTATTTAGGATGAAGGCTTTGGGTCATCCAAGTTAACTGAGTTCAACCACGTGGACAATCAATCAGTCCATCAATGAAGTCTCAATAAAAACTCTGGAACTGAGATCCAAAAAGAACATTTTCCCATAGTGTTATTTTTGTTCTTAGTTGCTATCCAGTTGATTCTGGCTCACGGTGTCCTCATGAGTGCAGAGTAGAATGGCTCCATGGGGTTTTGAAGGCTGTGACTTTTTGGAAGCAGATTGCCAGGCCTTTCTTCTGAAGTGCCTTTGGGTGGGTTTGAACCGCCAAGCTTTCGGGTATTAGTCAAGCACTTAACCATTTGTACCACCCAGGGACTCGTTTGCCAATGGTAGATACTCAAAAAATGGAGTGAGCTTCCTTGGTTAGCAATACTTCATGCATGTCGTCACATATCAATGCTGGGAGGGTAATGCATCCACAGGAGAAGACAACAAAGCTACGCATCTGGAACTCCTCCAGGCTCTGTCCTAGTGTCTCTTCCTTTGGCTGATTTTTACTCTGTATCCTTTCTTGTAATAAACTGTAACCACAAGTGTCATAGCTTTCAATGAGTTTTGTGAGTCCTTCTAGTGAAGTATCGAAACTGAGGGTGGTTTGGGGAACCCCCTGAACTTGCAGTTGGTGTTAGAAACGAAGGCAATCTTGAGAACTGCTCTTCAAACTTTGCAGTTTGGCTAATTCTGGGCACAATCCATCCGCCTCCTCTAATAAGCCTTTCCCAGTTGCCCCAGTCACATGTGCTCTCTCTCCATCCTGTAACCTGTCACCACTTAGATGGAGCACCTCTTTTGTTGAACTGACTCATTCTCCTCCATAATGCAACTGCTTGGAGTCTATCCGCCCCCACACTAACGGGTAAGTTCTTGGAGTAGAAGGTCTGTGTTTTGCTTCTGCTTTTTTTTTTAACCCCTTTTTTCCCTGAATGCTCTGCTCAGAACATGGTCAGCCCTCAGTGAATGCCTGTTAATGTTTCCATACCCCTGATAGAGTCAGGCAGTAAATGAATACTGAAACCAAAAAACCAAACCTCTTGCCATCAAGCCAATTCTGACTCATAGCAACCCTATATGACAGAGTAGAACTGCCCTATTGGGTTTCCAAGGTTGTACTCTCTACGGAAGCAGACTGCCACATCTTTCTCCTGCAGAGCAGCTGGTGAGTTTGAACCACCAACCTTTCAGTTAGCAGCCAAATGGCTTAACCACTGCGCCGCCAAGGCTCTTTAGTAAATGAATACAGCCTACAAGTTAAGTTTTAAAATGTCAAATGTTTACAAAATTGTTTAATTTCCTTTACCAGCCTATAAACTCTTTGACAAAAGAGAATATATCTTATTAATTTATTCACATACCTCCCAAGCACAATTGTAGGTGAGTGCAGGAGAAGGGCTAAAACCCCCAGGTCCGTAGTCCACTAGGCCTGGATCACATCTGGACTGTACCACAAGTCACTTCACTCATTTAACCTTCAGTCTTTTTACTTGTAAAGTGGGAATAATACCTGCCTCGTAGGGTTGTTGAGGGATTAAATGAGATAACCCATATAAAGTGCAGAATCTGGTACAGGTAAGTGTTTGATTTAAAAAAAAAATTATCTATTGTTAAAGGGCATTGTATGTTTATTAACTGAATGAGTGAATGCAATGAACAGAGGAGGAAAAAATAACTTGGAGAAAATCTACCTAGGCATTTGCTGAATGTAGAGACTGGGAGCCAAAGGTTGTTCTCATAACTGTTTCATCCAAGTTGTAAATGAGAAGGAACTGAGGCCCAAAGAGAACGTTTGCCCAGAGTAGATACTCAATAAATGGAACTTCTAAAAGATGAAACTGGAGAGGAGGTAAAGGAACTAGACCCATCTTAGACTAGGGCAGCTTTTCCCAAACATTTTGGTCTCAGGATCCCTTCACACTCTAAAAAATTATTGAGGATCCCCAGAGCTTTTGTTTATACGGGCTATATCTGTCAATAGTTATGATATTAGAAACTAAAACTGAGAATTTTAAAATGTTTAATTTTTTTATTCTTTTAAAAATAACGATCTCATTACATGTTAACTTAAATAACATATTTTGATGAACAATAACTGTTTTCCAAAACAAAATGAAATTGGTAGAAGAATGGCATTGTTTTATATTTTTGTAAATATCTTTAATATCTGACTAATAGAGGGCAGCTCAATTCTTATATCTGTTTCTGCATTCGATCTGCTGCATTAAGGTGTTTTGGTTGAAGTATGTGCAGAAAATCCAGCCTCACACGGATATGCAGATGGAAAAGAAAAAAAACCCAGACCTGTTGCTGTCCGGTCAACTCCGACTCATGGCAACCCTAGAGGACAGAGGAGAGCTGCCCCGTAGGGTTTTCAAGGAGCACCTGGTGGATCACAAACCGCCGACCCCCCGGTTAGCAGCCAGAGCACTTAACCACTACGCCACCAGGGTTTCCAGATGGAAAAGGGCGGAGTATTTTAATAGCCTTTTCAGAGAACTGTGGATATTCCTCCTTGTTACCACTCCAGATCTCATCGAGTGATAGTTTCTTAAAGGTTAGTTACAGTGTGAATTCTGAAACCACATCCCTGAACTTTCATACTCTGTAACATAAAACCCATTGGCCTTTCTTGCACTTTGAATGGGTCATTTTACCCATGCGTGACTTTCTAACATTATGCCTTGGTCATTTGGAAAATATTAGTTCACCAAGCTATACAGATTTTTTCAAATGTTGACACATTTCTTTCTATAATATAAAAAAATCCCATTTGTTAGTATCACCACAAATCTCATCAGAAAAGTCTTTAAGTACTGGGAAGATGGCTAATAGAAAAAACCAAACCAAACCCATTGCCATCAAGTCGATTCCGACTCACATTCTAATTTTCCCTTGAAGCTCAAATTTTATCATTGGCAACAAATACTATCAGTTGTTTTCCTTGAAGTGACTGGCTCTCTTCGTTTATATTCAAGAGAATGTCTGCCAAATATTCAAGTCTGAATAAGCACACTTTGTCTGTCAGTCTCAAGCTCTTCCGTAAAAATGTTGTTCCAGGAAAAGAGCAGGGAGTTCAGTTTACAACTCAAACAATTGCACAAGTGCTTCGCCTGGAGGTGGTCATTGTTCTTCAGTAGAAGTGTCTTACTCATACTATGCACTTCACCATACAGAATGGGATCAAAAAGGCAAGTACTGGAAGGTCAAGATTGAATAAAATTAGTATTTGTCATTGCTTCATCAAGGACATTGTGAATCTGGCTTTCTTTCTCTCTCTTTTTTTTTTGACTGAGAGTGCATGATAGTGAAGGACACGACCTCTTAAATCGGCGCGATGCCTCTGCTTTGGTTTGTCCTCAGGTACCAGCAGTATTACCCACCAATGCTTTTGTACCATCAATCTAGGGGGAGAAAGCAAAAATGTCTTGGTATTATTTTTAAAATAGTTTTGACCTTACAGACCTCCTGAAGTGGTCTTTGGCATCCCCAGTGTTTCTGCTAACCACACTTTTGTAACAGCTGGACTAGAGGAAAGAAATTGAGAAGCAATAAGATGGATCCTAACTCCAGGGGTTATGGCCTACAGAAGGGACTTGGGGGACTACAAAAGGGGCATGAAGACAGAGAGTCCCTGAAAGGGACTATAGAAGACCTCTAGGATTGGCAGATTTCAAACCTAAAATTTTATTTATCTTTAAGCAATGATTTCCCAGCATATTTGATACTGGAGCTACCCACCCCCACTCAGCTTCCTCTGTTGTTAACATCTTAAATTAGAAATAGTATGTTTGTCACAACTAACGAACCAGTATGACATATTATTATTAACTAACCACCACGTGTCTGTCAGTCTGTCATACTATGCCAGCTTGTGAGTTGCTGTAATACTGGAAGATTTGCCACTGGTATTTCAAATACTAGCAGGGTCACTCTTGGTGGACAGGCTTCAGTGGAGCTGTCAGACTAAGACAGACTAGGAAGAAGGACCTGGTGGTCTACTTCTGAAAAAACTGGCCAGTGAAAACTAGCAGCAGAACCTTGTCTGATACAGTGCTGGGAGATTAGTCTCTCACTTTGGAAGGCACTCAGAATACGACTGGGGAAGAGCTGCCTCCTCAATGTAGCGTGGACCTTAATGACATGGATGGAGTAGAACTTTTGGGACCTCCATTTGCTGATGTTCATGACTCAAAATGAGAAGAAACAGCTGCAAACACCCATAAATAATCAGAACATGAAATATACGAAGTGTGAATCTAGGAAAATTGGAAGTCATCAAAAATAAATGGACATCCTAGGCATTACTGAGCTGAAATGGACGGATATTGGCCATTTTTAATCAGACAATCACATGGTATACTATGCCAGGAATGACAAATTGAAGAGGAATGTCATCACGTTCATCATCAAAAAGAACTTTTCAAGATCTACCCTAAAATACAACACTGTCGGTGATAGAATAATATCCATACGCCTACAAGGAAGACCAATTAATATGACTATTATTCAGATTTATGCAGTAATCACTAAGGCCAGAAAGATGAAGAAATTGAAGACTTTTACCAACTTTTGCAGTCTGAAATTGATCAAACATGCAATTAGGATGCATTAATAGTTACTGGTGATTGGAATGTGAAAGTTGGAAACAAAGAAGAAGGATTGGTGAAAATACAGCCTTGGTGATAGAAAGGATGCCAGAGATCACATGGTAGAATTTTGAAATACCAATATCTCCTTCGTTGCAAATACCTTTTTTCAACAACATAAACGGCAACTGTACACATGGGCCTCGCCGGATGGAATACACAGGAATCAAATCGACTGCATCTGTGGAAAGAGACAATGGAAAAGCTCTGTATCATCAGTCAGAACAAGACCAGGGGCCAACTGTGGAACAGACCATCAATTGCTCATATCCAAGTTCAAGTTGAAGTTAAAGAAAATTAGAACAAGTCCACGAGAGCCAAAGTACGACCTTGAGTATATCCCATTTGAATTTAGAGACCATCTCAAGAAGAGATTAGATGCATTGAACACTAATGACAAAAGACCAGATGAGTTGTGGAATGATATCAAGGACATCATATATGAAGAAAGCAAGAGGCCAATAAAAAGACAGGAAAGAAAGAAAAGACTAAAATGGATGTCAGAAGAGACTCTGAAAGTTGCTCTTGAACATAGAGCAGCTAAAGCAAAAAATGATGAAGTAAAAGAGCTGAAAGGGCTGCTTGAGAAGACAAAGTAAAATATTATAACGAAATGTGCAAAGACCTGGAGATAGAAAACCAAAAGGGAAGAACACACTCAGCATTTCTCAAGCTGAAAGAACTGAAGAAAAATTCAAGCCTTGAGTTCCAATACTGAAGGATTCTATGGGGAAAATCTCCTGGGTCTTATCTGTTGCCATCGAGTCGATTCCGACTCACGGCAACCCTGTAGAACAGAGTAAAACTGCCCTATAGAGTTTCCAAGAGGCGCCTGGTGGATTCAAAGCATTCGGCTGTGTGGATTGTAACAAAGTATGGATAACATTGCGGAGAATGGGAATTCCGGAACACTTAATTGTACTTATGAGGAATCTGTACATAGATTAAGAGGCAGTCGTTTGAACAAAACAAGGGGGTATCAAATGGTTTAAAGTCAGGAAAGGTGTATGTCAGTGTTGTATCCTATCACCATACCTATTCAATCTGTATGCTGAGCAAATAATCAGAAGAAGAATGGGGCATCAGAATTGGAGGAAGGCTCATTAACAACTTGTGTTATGCAGATAACACAACCTTCCTTGCTGAAAGTGAAGAGGACTTGAAGCACTTACTGATGAAGATCAAAGACCACAGCCTTCAGTATGGATTACACCTCAATATAAAGAAAACAAAAATCCTCACAACTGGACCAATAAGCAACATCATGATAAATGGAGAAAAGATTGAGGTTGTCAAGGATTTTGTTTTACTTGGATCCACAATTATCACTCATGGAAGTAGCAGTCAAGAAATCAGGAGATGCATTGCATTAAGCAAATCAGCTGCAAGAGCTCTCTTTAAAGTGTTAAAAAGCAAACATGTCACCTTGAGGACTAAAGTGTGCCTGACTCAAGCCATGGTGTTTTCAATCACCTCGTGTGCATGCGAAAGCTGGACAGTGAATAAGGAAGACCGAAGAAGAATTGATGTCTTTTAATTGTGGTTTTGGCAAAGAATATTAAATATACCATGGACTGCCAAAAGAACAAACAAATCTGTCTTGGAAGAAGTACAACCAGAATGCTCTTCAGAAGCAAGGATGGTGAGACTACATCTCACATACTTTGGACATGTTATCAGGAGGGATCAGTCCCTGGAGAAAGACATCATGCTTGATAAAGTAGAGGGTCAGCAAAAAAGGCAAGACCCTCGACAAGATGAACTGACACAGTGGCTGCAACAATGTGCTCAAGCATAGCAACTATTGTGGGGATGGCGCAGGACCAGGCAGTGTTTTGTTCCACTGTGCATAGGGTCGCTACGAGTTGGAACCAACTCGACAGCACCTAACGACAACAACAATGGGGAAAATATTAAATGATGCAGGAAGCATCAAAAGAAAATGGGAGGAATACACAAAGTCACTGTGTCAAAAAGAATTGGTCAACGTTCAACCATTTCAGGAGGTAGCATATGATCAAGAACTTACGGTTCTCCAACTAGATGGTGCCAAGCTACCGCCACTGACTGCTCTGACAGGGATCACAATAGATGATCTGAATAGACAGAGCTGAAGAAAAAACTTAGAACAAAACTCTAACTCACAAAAAAAGACCAAACTTACTGGCCTGACAGAGACTGGAGGAATCCCGAGAGTATGGCCCCCAGACACACCCATTTAGCTCAGTAATGAAGTCACTCTTGAGGTTCATCCTTTAGCCCAAGATTAGAGAGGACCGTAAAGCAAAACAAGACTAAAGGGGCAAACCCGCCCAGGGGCAAGGATTAGAAGGCAGGAGGGGACAGGAAAGCTGGCAATAGGGAACCCAAGGTGGAGAAGGGAGAGTGTTGACACGTTGTGGGGCTGTTAACCAACGTCGTAAAACAATATGTGTACTAACTGTTCAATGAGAAGCTAGTTTGTTCTGTAAACCTTCATCTAATGTACAATAAAAAAAATATAATAATTAAAAAAATCACATGTACTCAAGGAAAAAAAAAAACTTATGGTTCTGAAGGAAAAGGTTCAAGCTGCACTGAAGGCATTGGCGAAAAACAGGCTCCAGGAATTGACAGAACACCAATTGAGATGTTTCAACAAACAGATGCAGCGCTGGAAGTGCTTACTCATCTATGCCAAGAAATTTGGAAGACAGCTGCCTAGCCGTATTTGTACCCATTCCAAAGAAAGGTGATCCAACAGAATGCAGAAATTATCAAACAATATCATTAATATCATACACAAGTAATGTTTTTCTGAAGATCATCCAAAAGAAGTTGCAGCAGTACATCAACAGGGAACTGCCAGGAATTCAAGCAGGATTTAGAAGAGGATGTGGAATGAGGAATATCATTGCTGATGTCAGATGGATCATGGCTGAAAGCAGAGGACACCAGAAAGGCGTTTACCTGTGTTTCATTGACTATGCAAAGGCATTTGACTCTGTGGATCATAACAAATTATGGATAACATTGCAAAGAATGGGAATTCCAGAACACTGAATTGTGCTCATGAGAAACCTGTACTTAGACAAAGAGGCAGTCGTTTGAACAGAACAAGGGAATACTGTGTGGTTTAAAGTCAAGAAAGGTGTATGTTAGGTCTGTATCCTATGACTGTGCTTATTCAACGTGTATGCTGAGCAAATAATCAGAGAAGCTGGACTATATGAAGAAGAACACAGCATCAGGATTGGAAGAAGACTCATTAACAATCTGCGATATGCAGGTGACACAACCTGGCTTGCTGAAAGTGAAGAGGACTTTGAAGCACTTGCTGATGAAGATCAAAGACCACAGTATGCATTACACTTCAAAATAAAGAAAACAAAAATCCTCACAACTGGACCAATAAGCAATATCATGATAAACGGAGAAAATATTGAAGTTGTCAAGGATTTCGTTTTACTTGGACCCACAATCAACACCCATGGAAGCAGCGGTCAAGAAATCAAACAACACATTGCACTGGGCAAATCAGCTGCAAAAAGACCTCTTTAAAGTGTTAAAAAGCAAAGATGTCACTTTAAGGACTAAGGTGCGCCTGACTCTTGCCATGGTGTTTTCAGTTGCCTCATATGCGTGTGAAAGCTGGACAATGCATAAGGAAGACCAAAGAAGAACTGATGCCTTTGGATTATGGTGTGATGAAGAATATTGGATATACCATGGATTGCCAGGAGAATGAACAAATCTGTCTTGGAAGAAGTACAGCCAGAAAGCTCATTAGAAGCAAGGATGGCAAGACTTCATCTCATGTAGTTTGGACATGTTATCAGGAGGGACCAATCCCTGGAGAAGGACATCATATTTGATGAAGTAGAGGGTCATCAAAAGAAAGAAGACCCTCAACAAGACGGATTGGAACAGTGGCTGCAACAACGAGCTCAAGCATAACAAGGATTGTGAGGATGGCGCAGGACTGGGAAGTGTTTCATTCTGTTGTACATATGGTGGTTATGAGTCATAACCCATTTGATGACACCTAACAACAACCATTTATATTCTCTTAATTTGTTCTTTAGTTTTAAAAAAATTAGTGATTTTAAAATAATATATTTCAAACACAAGATATTCAAAATCATAAAATATTACGTGTGTGCTGGAATTTCTACTTATGAAATAAAAATTTTAAACACAAATAAAAACTCCAGGTAGTCACATAAAATGACAGAACTGCAGTAATTCAAGTTCTTACAACCACTGTGCTATCATTATTTATTACAAATTTACTGTTTAAATGCAGGAAGATGTAATACCACAAGGGTTGGAGACATGAATTGAGCCCCAAGTGGGCTGAAGAACAATTTTGAACTGAATGTATGTAGATGTGTCTGCTTGTGTGTGTGATGAGGGCAACTGTAGAACTGGGAATGTCCAAATTAACTTTCATGTAGAATACAATGTATATTAAGAGTTATGCAATAACGATGCCAGGAACGCTGGTGGCCCAGTGGTTAAGCACTCAACTGCTGACTGAAAGGTTGGCTGTCTAAACCCACCAGCCAGAAAGATGAGTGGCAATCTGCTTCTGTTAAGATCACAACCTTGGAAACCCTATGCAGCAGTTCTGCTCTGTACTATAGGGTCACTGTGAGTCAGAACGCTATGACTTGACAGCAATGGGTAATAATGATGCCAATTTGAAGCACCTATCTATATATCTATCTATTCTATCCAGCTGTCCATCCATCCATCGATCCATGCATCCATCCATTCATCCACCTACCTACTTACCTATCTATAATTAAAACTCAACAGTAACTCCAGGGTTATTTAGAATTTAGACCAGCAAGCGATTTTCTTTTTAGGGAAGAGTATTTTACCACTGATATTGTTTAGTCATTATGATAACAAAGAGCAGATGGAGTCTTAGAAGGTTATATTATTTCTAAATTCTCTAGAGGCGGTCCATCCCTTTAGTGCTTGTACCCCGGGAGCATAGCCATCACTACTGGTTCTTAGTACACGACTGTTTTTAACAGAACTTGAAGGTCTGTGACCTTCAACCATTTGTCTTTTACCTCTTCTTGGCTTTATTATTTTCTACTTATGGTCTCAGATGCATTTTTTGCGGGGTAACACATTTGCTTCTCTATAATTCATCAATTCTGATATATTTTCACATCTCTGAAATTGAGACAGATAACATAATCCATAATTGCTGTTGTTTAGATTGTGATGCAGTTATCATTGCCACTGTACCTGTGAACTTGGCTATTATTAAGATATTCATTTGGCAGATGAGACAATGGAATGGAATCGTTAAATAGAACAGCTGGCGAGGGCCAGAGCCAGGATCCCACTTACTTATGCCTAACTCCGTGTCCCCTGCTTTATCCTCTACACCACGAAGACCTGTCTTTAATCCCCATTAGGGCACAGAGGGATTGTCATACGATCTTTTACTGCTCCATATGCAAGGTGGGCACACAATAGTAGATTTTCTGGTGGATGACAAAATGATGTACCCTCATGGCTCCTGCTCTCAAGAAGATTCTAGAAGCAAAGAAGATGATGACTCCCAAGAAGGGTGCCGTAAGTTGGGCATCAACTAAATGCTGTGGGAGCTCAAGGCTCTGGGAAGAGGCAACACGTGACTTGGGCCTTGAAAGGTGAGGAGGCTTCTGATAGGTAGAGGAGGCAGGTAAGGATATTCTAGCAGAGGCGCTGCTTGAGCGAGACACAAGGAGTAATCTGGGTGATGAGCACAAGATAGGGAAGAGTTAGAGTGGAAGATAGATGGGGCCCAAAAGGCAAGAAGCAATCAGGTCCTAGACACCTTAGAAGCAAGATAAAGAATTCAGACTTCCTCTGTTTCCTTCCTAGGAAGGAACTGTCCAGTATTCCTAGGACCTATCCTTTTCTTTGTCTCTAGTTTACTGGACCCTTCGGCTCTCTGCTTTGACCTGTGCAGTCCAAGGGAGAGAAGGGAATTCAGGTGAATGTATAAATGATCAAAGAAGCTGAGATCTCATGATATTTATTACGGATCTGTTTCAAAGAACTCAACGCAGGCATGAACTTACGAAGCTGAACATTACATACTAAACGACCCCTAGGTACATACCCCAGTCTAGAGAGACTCTTGCACCGGACTAATCACGGCATGACAACAACAACAAAAAGACATATATATACTTACATTTATATTTATATAAATAACTCAGATGTCCAACATTAGGAGGATAGGTGACTGGATAAATACATTTTTTTTTCATAGCTGTAGAAATGAGCCGTGGTGGTGCAGTGGTTAAAGTGCTTGGCTGTTAACTGAAAGGTTGGCTGTTCTAACCCACCAGCTGCTCTGCGAGGGAAAGCTGTGGCAGTCTGGTTCTGTAAAGATTTACGGCCTCGGAAACCAACCCTATGGGGCGCTTTGATTCTGTCCTATACGGTTGCTATGAGTTGGAGTTGACCGCAGTGGATTTGGAATCAGTATAGCTACAGAATGGAATGCTGGAGAGCAGAACGAATGAATGGGTTCCAGTTCCAGCAGTGGTCCTCAACCAGGGGCCATTTTGCTTCCCCTCAACCAGGGGCCATTTTGCTTCCCCTCAACCAGGGGCCATTTTGCTTCCCCTCAACCAGGGGCCATTTTGCTTCCCCTCAACCAGGGGCCATTTTGCTTCCCCTCAACCAGGAGCCATTTTGCTTCCCCTCAACCAGGGGCCATTTTGCTTGCCAGAGGACATTTGACAGTATCTGGACACATTTTTTTTTCTTTCTCACACTCAGAGGTGCTACCAGTCTCTAGCTGGTGCAAGCCAGGGATGCTGCTAAACATTCTACAATGCACAGGACAGCCCCTCCCCAACAAAGAATTATCTGGCCTCAAATGTCAATTGTGTCAGGACTGAGATGAATCTCACAAACTATATAACATTGAGTGCAGAAAGCAAGTTGCAGAAGAATACATACAGTCCAATATTATTTTTTAGAAGTCAAAAGGAAACAAAACAAGAAGAATACATGGCTTAGGGGTTCATACATATATGGCAAAATTATAAAGAGAGCAAAAGAAAGAATGACAACAAAAGTCAGAACAGTAGCTTCCCTAGTGGAGAGACTGGGGGATAGGCTTGGGAAGGGGTGTACAAGAAAATGCGATACTACTGGGAAGGTGACAATTCTTAATTCAGTGGGTGACTTCATGGGTCTGGGTTATGCTTTGTAATTTACATATATTCTTTGGTTTGTATCAGATACTTCAAATTATAATTTTTAATTTATTTTAAAAGCTAGATTTTGGAAGAATATACACCATTCTGTTTACCATGGTATGTCTGGGAACTGGGTATAGGGGAACTTTCACTTTCTTTTCTGAATTTTTTTTTTCTGTCGCAGTGCGTAAGCAATATGCTTATATTGGAAAGATGCACAATAAGAAAAGAAGCAAGGAACACATATATTAGAGTCCTTTCATTCACAAGGCAATGCTTCAAGACCTCAGGTTTACCTAAATTCAAATGTTGTTGTGTGCCATCAAGTTGATTCTGACTCATATTGCCCCATAGGGTTTTCTAGGCTCTAATCTTTATGGGAGCAGATCACCAGGTCTTTTCTTCCGCAGAGCTGCTGGTGGGTTTAAACCACCAACCTTTTGGTTAACAGCTGAGTGCTTAACCATTCTACTACCAGGGCTTCTTTTAATACAAATATCACCACCATAATTCATTGAATCTAAGATACCATCATTTATAAGATACACCATTATTTTATGCATCACATAAAATTCTTATTTTGTCTAAAAATGAAAGAAATGCTACCAAATAAACTTTGACACAATACTTTCTTATCACTTAGAATTTGCATTTCATATTTACTGAAAGAGTTCTTTTAGACCCTGTCTTGGTTATCTAGTGCTGTACAACAGAAATACCACAAGTGGATGGCTTTAACAAAGAGAAATTGATTTCCTTACAGTAAAGTAGGCTAAAAGTCCAAATTTAGGATGTCAGCTCCAGGGGAAGGCTTTCTTTCTCTGTATGCTTCAGAGTAAGGCCTTTGTCCTCTGTCTTCCCCAGTCGAAAAGCTTCTCTGGTGCAGGGATCCCGGGTCCAAAGGATGCGCTCTGCTCCCAGTGCTGCTTTCTTGGTGATATGAGGTCCCCCACTCTCTTCTTGCTTCCCTTTCCTCTTGAGAGATAAAAGGTGGTGCAGGCCACACCCCAGAGAAAATCCTTTTACACTGCATCAGGGATGTGGCCTGAGCAAGGGTGTTACATCCCACCCTAATCGTCTTTAACCACAGGCAGGGATTATGATTTATGACACATAGGAAAATCACAAAACGGAGGACAACCACACATGGCCTAACCAAGTTGACACATATTTTTAGGGGACACAATTCAATCCATTACAGACTCATTCAGACATTTACTTTTATCACATGTCACTCTTGGACATAAATAAAAAAGGAAAATAGGAGCTAAACAAATCGGCTAGGGTATCCCTAAAATTTCTTCACCTTCTAAGGCCAACTTTCCTAAGTCACTTTCAACCCCAAGAAACTGCTGTCTGTGTTTCCCACACAATGTCATTCTCTCTGCCACCAAGAACATTGATAATGCAGCATTTCTTAAAACAGCGCTCATCGTTGTCTCTGGGATTTCCTTCCAAGCCCCTGGCTCCCATTCTGCTAGTTGATCTTGCTGAAAGGTATCAACACAGGTTTTCAGACAACAAGCAGGACTCGTGTTCCTTCTCCAAAATGGTTCTTAAGTAGTTTTTGACTGAAACATTGAGAATTCTCAGATATCTAGTCATGCCACCCAGGAGACCTGGTGGCGCAAACGGTTAAGTGCTCGGCTGTTAACTGAAAGGTCGATGATTCAAACCCACTCAGTAGCTCTGCGGGAGAAAGACCTGATGATCTTTACAGATAAAGATTACAGCCAAGAAAATCCTATGGGAGCAGTTGTATTCTGTTACACGCGGTCGCTACGAGTTAGGATCAACTTGATAGCACTCAACAACAGTCATGCCACCAGGAGCAACAGCCAAACTTACATGTACACAGGCAATGACAACTGCATCACAGTCTGGCCAACAGTAATTATAAGAGTCCATTGATTGTCATATCTGTCTCGATTTCAGAGATGTTAAAATGTGAAAATACATCATAACTGATGAATTACAGGAAAGCAAATGTGTTACCTCTCCAAAAAATGCATCCAAAACAATTCTCACAAAGTCGCTGGGAGGATTAAATGAGCCCATGTCAGAGCCCGACACATACTAGGTGCTCAATAATGTTCATTCTCTTCCCCGCTTTGTAGCCAATACAACAATTTGTGCATCAAGCTGCTCCAGAATAATATTTGTTAAATGAACAAATGAACTAAGTCTTTAAACTTCTTGGAATCCTCTTAGGGCTTGGACTGACCTATCTCATCAATTTGTTCTTTTACTTCAGCTTTGAACTCTGACTGAACTAAATGGTGCCCTTTCACCTCAGCTCATCTCCCTGTGTGGTGTCACAAGCAGTCAGGAGAGTGCTTGACTCACCCAAAGAGGGTTGCTTCTGATCAGCTCTATCTGAGTAGCAAAGGCCAGATCTTCTGATTTTTAAGGGAATCCTCAAATTCAGAGTTTTATGGAAATCTTCTGATATTTAAACATTGTCAACTAATTTAATTTTTAATATCACATAGGGCAAATTTTTTAGTGGCATAGTGGAAACCCTGGTGGCTTAGTGGTTAAGAGCTATGGCTGCTAACCAAAAGGTCAGCAGTTCAAATCCACCAGCTGCTCCTTGGAAACCCTACAGGGCAGTTCTTCTCTGTCCTAGAGGGTGGCTATGAGTTGGAACCGACTCAACAGCACCTAATAACAACAAGAACAACAGGACAAATTGGAAGAGTCTAAGGTTGGCTTTGGCCGGTGGGCAGCCAGCTTGTAGCCTCTGCTTAGAGCAAGCCAACCATGGATCCACTTTCATGTGGGCATAGATAATGGTCCTCAGCCTGGAGAACAAGGCCTTCACACAGGGCTTGGTAGGACCACCCTCTCCAATGGGCCTTCGCCAGGCTGAAGGCTAGGAGAAGGAGAAAAAAGCCAACATTCATAGATACACCCTACAGAATCCACCTATTATCTCCCTCCATCCCTACAGCAGCCCTGTGAGGTAGGCGTCATCATTATCTCCATTTTACAGAGGAGGAAACAGAAGCTCAGAGGTATAACATCACTTACCAAAGCTCCACTTTGCTAGAAAGTTACAGGACTAAGATCTGAACCCAGGACTGTCTGCCTAGATTATCAATTCATAAAGAAAAGAGGGAGAAATGGTGCCTTCCTCTTCTCCGTGTCCTTCTAAACACGGGCCTGGGCATGTGGTTAGTGCTTAGTAAGCATTGCTATTGATGATCAATTGATTGATTGCCGAAAGACACGCTTATTGGCTATATTGTCTCAACACTTAAAAAAGAATTTGAAATGTAGCTGGTTCGTCCATGTCAAATAAACAAGCCACCCCATCAAATAAGAAATTCAGTCACACATACAAAAAAAAATTGACTGAATCGAGTGGTTGTGTTGGACTCAAAGACACATAATGTAAATATTTAAAGGAATGGGGTTGTATGATTACTTACCAGCTTTCACAAGCTGTTCCTGTTCTCCCTGCCCCTCATAAAAAATATTTTGTCACAGTAAAAAAAAAACTTCCCAATTATTCTTTAACAAGCGCATCCTGTATGGGATCCCATACACTATAAACTTATACTTAGTGTGAGTGGCTGGTGATGATGACAATGATACCTCAACTATGCACAATGATTACTATCTCTATGTCAGTATTTCACAATACAGAACTCAAGTTACAGACTTAATCCAATGAAAAAGCATGAGAAGTACTTATAATCAAAATACTTGCTGAAAGACTTCCCACCAAAAGAAACCTCCAGAACACCTCTAGGGAAGTGTGTCATCATTTTCCTAAAATTTAGAAGAGAAACTTTTAAGAGTCCTGATAAGGTTGGCAACATGGAGGAACATTGCCTCCTCTTGATGGTACCCAGCCAGCTTTTGACAGCCCTGTGCCAGCTTCCCAGAGCTGTAAATGGCTTCAGGTGATTTTATCTTGACTTTATTACCCTAACTCACAACCTATAGAAGTAATAAATGAGGAAACACAATAGGTGAAAAGTGAAGCAATGGCAATGGGCCATGATCAATTTAAGATGAAGTTCAAATGCATAACCAAGCAACAGACTTAATCCAAATTCAAACAGTAGTGACGAAGGTGGCCTAGCCATGAAGAACATGGTGGCATTAGATAAGTATAAGGAAAAGAGTATACTCCTTTGACTCCAGGTGAGGCCAGACAAGCAGATTCTTTTCCTCCTCCTTTTTGGGGACTTGAAATGGAAATCACGGGTGATAAAACTGATTCTCTGTGTAATTCATTGGACTAAAATATCATTTATAGTATTATAAGAGACTGATTTTAATATATACACGCATTTGTTTACAAAATATATTTCAACCCCCACTCTGCCATATCCTTGCCCTTAAACTATTCATAGTACCAAAAAAAAAAAACCAAACCCTTTGCTATCAGGTCGATTCCAACTAATAGCGACTCTACAGGACAGGGCAGAACTGCCCCATACAGTTTCCAAGAAGCACCAGGTAGATTTGGACTGCTGACCTTCTGGTTAGCAGCCGTAGCTCTTAACCATTTCGCCACCAGAGTTTTCTTCCATTCATAGTACCACCCCAAAAAAAACAAATCCATTGCTGTTGAGTCGATTCCAACTCATAGCGACAGGGAGGGCTCAGTCGTGAAAACAAATGGTTACAAGACAAGATGATAAGTTATAGATCAAAGAGTTGAGGAGTGTAGAGGAAGGAGCAGTCTGACACTTCCTGAAAGGATGAAAAGCTGGGTAAGGACCTGAGAACCCCAGGCTGGCAATTCCTCCATGAAAACCAGAAATTTGACTCAAGCCAAGATCCATGCCAATTCCAGATCTAGAAGGAAAGTCATAGGGTGGATAAGACAAAGGTCTCAGAGGCAACTCTCAGTGTTGGAGCACAAAGCCCCAAGCCTGGGGAACCAGGGAGGTCAGATTGATCACAAAAGCGAAGAATCGGCATCAATTGACAGAACTGGCTTGCTTTTATGCAGGACCTACGCTCAGGTAGTATGAACAAGTACAGCGGTGCTAGTGATTAACTTAATAAGATAACTCTGTCTTGACTGGTAAACAGAAGAGTCTCCAGCTCCCTGAGTACCTCCTACTGGCTCTGCGACTCCTGCCTCTCCTCGGGGACCTAGCCGTGATCCATTACCAATGGATATGGATGGCCTACCAAAGCAGTGTTCCGTGTTAGCCTGCTTCTGTTCTGATTATTCTCACATGCTTGTCAAGGGGTAATAACATGTGGGTGGATCAGTCAATTTAGAGGGTTAGGGAGGCAATGGAGGGGGGCGGAGGGGAAGTTATGGCAACCTGCTCTGTTTGGGGAAGTGGAGAAAGTTTTCTCAGAGGGGTTGATAAATAGTCAGGTGTTCAACTGGTGGAAATAGGAAGTGAAGGAGCCATATGGGCAAAGACAGGAAGTGTCTGAGGGGCTGGACAATGAGCTAGAGGGTGATCTGACAGATTTGTGGGATGGTAAGTCAAGTGTGACACAGAAAAGACGATCAGGGAGGCCATGAAAAGTAACTCAGTTTATTACACCCACAGCTCCCAGAGACAGGGAGGCACAACACACCATGATGCAGGGCCACACAGGTGTTTGTACGCAAGGACAAGGTAACAAGAAGCTAGAACTGTAGCAGATGGCTTACGTATGGCAAGCAGGATAGGGTTAGGTAGGTTTCACAGACTTCCTGGGGATTGGGCACTTTGAATAATTCTGCAGGCTCAGGGGGCAGAAGGGCTCTCCCTAGTTGTTGGATACCTGGCCCTAGGCGAGCTGAATGCCTCCATGGTAGCCCATAGCCTCACCTATGAGTTAGATTCCACTCGACAGCAATGAGTTTTTTTTTTTTTTTTTAATGGTGGTCCAGGAATCTGAGAACCCAATAAGGAGGGTGGTTGGAGTAGACTTCATCAGCTGCTCAAGAAGGGGAACTGACCAGCCTCCAGCCAGGGCCTCAAAACTGGGTCAAGATAGCATTTTTAGAAAATTATATTACAGGGGGGCTGCAGCTACAGGTGATTCTGGGCCAGTGGGCCTGAGCCATATGTGGGGGTGAGGATGGGGTGCAAGCTCCGGGACTCAGACTTCATCCTACAGCTAGAAGGACAGTCACCTCTTCAATTAAGAAGAGATGATTCTGAACCTCAGGTTCCCAGGAGCACTCATTGCTTGTTATGAATTGAATTGTGCCCCCCAAAATTATGTTATAAATTCTAACCCTGTCCCTGTAGATGGAGCCCTAGTGATGCAGTGGCTAAGAGCTACGGCTGCTAACCAAAAAGACGACAGTTTGAATCTACCAGTCGCTCTTTGGAAACCATATGGTGCAGTTCTACTCTGTCCTGTAGGGTCATTACCAGTCGAGTTTGGTTTTTTGGGATACTCGGAATCGACTCGACAGCACTGGGTTTTGGGTTGTAGAGGTAATCCCATTTGGAAATAGGGTTGTCTTTGTTATGTTAATGAGTCCGTATCAGTGTATGGTGTGGCTTTTGAGACAACTTTTGAGATATAAAAGGAGCAGATAAGGCATACAAACAAGAAAGCATGAGTGGGGGAAAGATAGATGCCACATGGACATCTCCAAGGAACACCAAGAAGAATGCTAGAGAAACTGAGACAAGAATTTTCCCCCAGAGTGAAAAGAGAGAGCCTTCCCCTAGAGCTGATGCCCTGAATTCAGACTTACAGCCTTCTAAACTGTGAGAAAATAAATTTCTGATCGTTAAAAGGTACACACTTGTGGTATTGCTGTTATAGCACCACAAGGAAAAAAGAAGAAGAATTGATGCCTTTGAATTGTGGTATTGGTGAAGAATAGTGAATATATCATGGACTGCCAAAAGAATGAACAAATCTGTCTTGGAAGAAGTACAACCACAATGTCGAGACTTCGTCTCACATACTTTGGACTTGTTATCAGGAGGGATCAGTCCCTGCAAAGGAACATCATGCCTGGTAAAGTAGAGGATCAGAAAAAAAGACGAAGATCCTCAACAAGATGGATTGACACAGTGGCTGCAACAATGGGCTCAAGCATACAATTTTGAGGACGGTGCAGGACTGGGGAGTGTTTCGTTCTGTGGTGCATAGGGTCGCTATGGGTTGGAACCAACTCAAGGGCACCTAACAACAACAGGAAACGTAGACACTGCCTTACTAGGTCAACCTTGAAGCTGGTGGTCTTCATGCTTTCTTTGCTGTGTCCTAGAGAACAACCCACCAGGAAGCAGACGCCAAGTTGTTTGCTGCAGTTTCACTGCCTCTGCGCTGAGTAGGACTGCAGATGTACCAGTCAGAGAGAAGCTTGGCCTGACAAAGTAGCCAGAAGGGTGCAGAAGTCAGCAGCATCTGGTGACCACACCAAAGGGGCCTTGGGAGGGTAAGGAGTCCCACTGATTAGAATCCCAGGATATAGCCATTTCTCTGGATCTTGACCTTTGACCTCTTTGGCCATCAAGTGCCACAAAGTCTGTAACTGCCCAAGAGATAGTTTTCGTATGCCCCTTGCAGCAAACAATAACACATCCTCATATTAAAAGAGTGCTAGTTTACTAGAGGAAACCCTGGTGGCATAGTGGTTAAGTGCTATGGCTGCTAACCAAAAGATCAACAGTTTAAATCCACCAGGCACTCCTTGGAAACTTCTATGGGGCAGTTCTACTCTGTCCTATAGGGTCACTATGAGTCAGAGTCGACTCAACGGCCATGGGTCTGGTCTGGTCTCAATTTACTAGAGACACAGCTCATTTGTCCCTGGTCTTACTCTTTGGGAAACTGCAGAGTTATATCAAAAGTATAAACATCCTCCGAGAATTCAACAAGCCTTCCTTCCTTTCCATTCACATATAAATTCACCACTTTATGTTACTCAAAGCTTCAGAGGCTCCGAAGAACTGTCTCTATGAGGGAGATGTCATCACCCCATATTACAGGTGAGGAAATGGAGACTCAGAGAGGGTTAAGTCCCACCATTTGTGAAGCTGAGGTTCAGATTTGCCAGAGACTCACCGCGCCAGTGAGTCTCTCTTCCGGAGGAAGAGAGAGGCAAGGTAGAACCGAGGGCTGCTATTGCAGAAGGCTTGGGGCTCCAGTTAAATGTGTGCTTGTCAGATCAGTGAGTTTAATAACCTTATAATTTTTCATTCTTAAAGACAACACCTCATGAAGGTGAAGAGTGTGTGCGGAGGGAGAGTTCATAATAATATTTTGCATTTACAGGGCTCTCTATTTTCCCAAGCATTTTACAGTTTCCACTGAACTGAGTCATCCAGCCCTCCCGTGAGGGAGCTGGAGTATTTATTACCCCTGGCTTCCTTCAGAGGATTCCAGTCAAAATCAGGCAGGTCCCTTGAACTGAATTGGTCCAAGCCCCAGCTGCCCCCCTTCCAAGGGTTACAACAATCCACCAGTGTGGATTAGAAACAAGGGGGGTTGCGTGGTAGGGACACTCCAGTACCACGCTTTCCTCCCTGATACCCAGATCACAGGGGCCACCGCAAATCTTGATCGCGGCGCCCTTGAGACCAAGCTGCTTTCTCCAAATAGGAGGGTCAGGCCACTTGTACCCTACCAATCCACCCATGTATTCTCTACAACATCATCATGTGCTAAAATGAAAAAAAGGCATGGGTAATTAGGGAGAATCTTACATAGCAGTGGAAAATGTTTTTAGCCTGTATGCTGTTAAACTGTGTCCCTCCTAAAATATATATTGGAATTTTGTACCTGTGGATGTAACCCTATTGGGAAATAGGGTTTTCTTTGTTATATTAATTAGATCATACCCAAGCAGGACGGGTTCTAAATTTAATCCACTTCTATGGTGGCGCAGTGGTTAAGAGCTCGGCTGCTAACCAAAAGGTCAGCAGTTCAAATCCACCAGCAGCTCCTTGGAAACCCTATGGGGCAGTTGCACTCTGTGCTATAAAGTCACTATGATGGAAATGGTTTTGTTTTGTTTTTTGGTTTGAGTTATAAAAAGAGCAGATTAGACACAGAGACACATACAGGGGAAGACAGATGCCAAGTGAGCATCGCCAAGCTGGGGCTACCGACAAAGAAGGACCTGCTTTGGACTTTTAGCCTCCAAAAAGATGTTCTGTTCTCTAAAGCCACCTGCTTGTGGTATTTCTGTTACAGTAGCACTAAAAAAATTAAGACACATGCTAAGTATGAGTTTCTTCATAGTTTAAAGGGAGAGCACCAAGAAGTTAAGCTCTTCGTAGGTGTATATCTGTAGGTACCACAGGCCCCCAGGGCTACCATACTGAGCAACTCCGGCCCTATCTGGGGTCTTACCAGTCCATGCTTGGCTGCTAACCGAAAAGTCAGTGACTCGAACCCACCAGCCGCTCCATGGGAGAAAGATGTGGTAGTCTGCCTCCATAAAGATTTCAGCCTTGAAAACCCTATGGGGCAGTTCTACTCTGTCCTATAGGGTCGCTATGAGTCGGAATCAACTCGACAGCAATGGGTGACCAGTCTCTCATGCAGTCCCCCAGCCTCTTGCTTCTCTGAGAAAGCTTCCTCCTTTTACTTCCTCCTTCCAGATCTGACTTGCAAATCTTTCTATTTCTGCCTTGCAAATCTGCCCCCACCCTTCAGGAAGCCCCACCTTCAAATCCTGGCTTGGTCTCGCCCCTGACCATTCCCTACCCCCAGCAGTACATTCCTGAAGTCATTGTTATATAATGAGATCTGAAATCATATCCACAGAGTCAGCAGGACAGAACCCAGAGGGTTCCGCGAAACAGTCAGAAGAGTTGTGGAGCGCCTTGCCAGTCTCCTTCGGAACCCACCATCACCACCACCCCATGAGTATCAGGGGTGCTTCTTTATTTTTCTGATTAACCAGTGAGTAATTGTTAAATCAAGGAGTCCTGGGTAGCATTCGATACTACCTGAAAGGTTGGCAGTTCTAACCCACCCAGAGGTGCCTTGGAAGACAGACCTGGTAATCTGCAACCTTGAAAACCCCATGGACAGGTTCTGCTCTGCACTCATGGGGTTTCCATGAGTTGGAACTGACTCCGTGGCAACTGACAACAATAACAACAGTTTTCAGTCTACAGTCCTAAAGCTAAACGAAGCCTGCAAGCATCTTCTATTTGGCCAGTGCTGTGTTTTTAAAAATATTTGAGAAGTTGAACTCCTTTAGGTGGGGAATCCTCTCTCAATTAGCCACAGTCCCCACTGTTCCCTGCTGTCCTACACCCAAGCCGAGTCACTCATTTTATATGATCTGTTTTGCTCCTATGGGCATCTGCGTTTGCAGTCACGCTTCCAAGCTAGCAAGGGAGAAACATTTTCCTAATTGTCCCTAATTTGCAAATCTGCTTCTCTTTCAGTGGAGTTAGTACTTCATATTGTTAGAGGCTTGTGCTTGATCCTTTCCTTAAATTCCCTTCCTTCTTTCAAATAGGCTTCTTTGGCCCTCTTAGAATCAAAAAAAAATTCTATTACCCAATTGTTTGTCTCTTAAAGGCTGTTCTAACTATACAAACACACAGTCAAAGCTTTGAAACCACCTCTGGGTTTGGGGAAGGATAGGCAACAGCACATCCCTGTTACCAGGCTGAGGAGGAGAAAGGTCCTGACCTACCCCTGGGACTGGTCTTCAGTTGCACTGTTCTTTTCAAAAGTGAGAGGGAAAGACAGTTGCCCCTGAATCTATTCACCAAGAGCTGGGATTGTGAATGGGCAGCTAACAACTTCAGTTGCAGCAGAGAATTCAGATCAGGCTAACTGGAGGTCCCAAATGTCGCAACGTGAGCCACTGTCACCACACACACTCATTCCCACAGCCCTGGCAGACATGACCAAACAACCCCAACTCTCTTTCTCACCAAGCGGGGCTAGTACTGCCTTACAAGCATTCTCAGTCCATCACTCCCAACAGCCACCACAGCTTGATTGAAGCTGACAATTCTGGTAAAACCTATTTCCTATACTTGGTGTAACGGGGAACTCACATGACAGCTAGTCAGAAGCCTAGATTCTGGTTTCAGCCCCGCCATTGACTCACCGGAATATCTGGGGCTTGGGCAAGGTTGTTTACTTCTTTAGACCTTGTTTCTTCATCTGTTAAATTAGGTGGTTGGGCAGGTAATTAATTGGTTTCCACCCCCAAATCAAGGCTAAATAAGTGGAGCTGATGATTTTGTTGAAGACGCCTGGAGGAGTTCAGAAAAGGAAGGAATCCCTGGGGTCACTGCTGCTCTGAAAAGATCCTAAAGTTAGTAGAGCTTGTGCCAAATATGAGGGGCACATTTAGATAACCAGGGGGTATTCCAAGCAAGTGTAATCAGCAAAGGCATGGAGGTGAGAATGTACTGAACCGGGAGAAGGCCCATAAATTAACAATAATTTCATAAATTCCTGTGCTAGATGCATACATTCACTCTCTCAATAAATATTTCCTACATCCTACCATGCGCTGTACTAGCAGGGTCAGCTCAACCAGTAAGCAAGGGACACACAGGCTTACGGTAAACAAGGTATGCATGGGTTTACTTGTGTCTCCTCACTAATCTGTAGTGCACAGTTTCACATGGATTGTGAAAAACAGGTGAAATTGTGCCCTACAGATTAGTAAGTAAGCACGAGTAAGTCTGTGCATACCTTGCGTATGGGGTAGTCCATCCCTGCCAGTACAAGTGTGGTAAACTGGTTATTTATCCATTGTTACTGCTATTCTTGAGTACAGTGGAGTTGATTCTAACTCATGGCAACCCTATTTGACAGAGTAGAACTGTTCCATAAGGTCTTCTTCTTTTTTTTTTTTTTTATCGTACTTTAGATGAAGGTTTACAGAACAAACTAATTTCTCATTAAACGGTTAGCACATATATTGTTTTATGACATTGGTCAACAACCCCATGACATGTCAACACTCTTCCTTCTCAACCTTGGGTTCCCTATTACCAGCTTTCCTGTCCCCTTCTGCCTTTTAGTCCCTGCCCCTGGACTGTTGTGCCCCTTTAGTCTTGTTTTGTTTTATGAGCCTGTCTAACCTTTGGCTGAAGGTGAGCCTCTGAAGTGACTTCATTACTGAGCTAAAAGGATGTCTGGGGGCCATACTCTCGGGGCTTCTCCAGTCTGTCAGGCCAGTAAGTCTGGTCTTTTTTTGTGAGTTTGAATTTTGTTCTGTCTACATTTTTCTCCAGCTCTGTCCAGGACCCTTTATTGTGATCCTTGTTAGAGCAGTCAGTGGTGGTAGTCGGGCACCATCTAGTTGTACTGGACTCAATCTGGTGGAGGCCATGGTAGATGTGGTCCATCAGTCTTTTGCACTAATCTTTCCCTTGTATCTTTAGTTTTCTTCATTCTCCGTTGCTGCCGAAGGGGTGAGACCAGCGGAGTATCTTAGACAGTCGCTCACAGGCTTTTAAGAACCCAGACGCTGCTCACCAAAGTAGCATGTAGAACATTTTCTTTATAAACCATGTTACACCAGTTGAGCCAAATGTTCCCCAAGACCATGGTCCCCACAGCCCTCAGCCTAGTAATTCAGTCCCTCAGGGGGTTAGGATGTGTCTATGGAGCTTCCATGACCTTGCCTATAAGGTCTTCTTGACTGTAATCTTTACAGAAGCAGATCACCAGCAGTTCTCCTGTGGAACTGCTGGGCGGTTCAAACTGCCAACCTTTTGGTTAGCAGCTGAGCACTCAGCCATTGTACTACCAGGCCTCTGTCTCTTTATCCATTAAAAAAAAAAAAATGCAGGTGAGTCAATTCTGCCTCATAGTGATCCATGCTGAAGAATAAATATGACTGGAATCACCTTGCCCTGTGGCCCTTCAGGAGGGGTGAGGAGATGCATTTTAACAGCTGAGTGAATGCGGCCAAGTCACCTAGCTGCTCTTGGCATTTGTGGAGAAAATAAATGGGATGCTGTATGTAGAAGGCACTTTGTAAACTGAAAAGTCCTCCACAGATGTTGCTTATCAATATGAATCGTAATAATATTAACAATAGACTAAGGTGCCGATGGTAGAGTTTCAGGCAAGGACCCTCAAGTGGCAGAAGACACTTAAAGCTCTTGGAACTCAACTCATCAGAGTAAAGTCAATTTTGACCTTTGCTCCCTGACCTACCACCTTCAATGTTTTGACCCAGTTTAGGTTTCCATTCTAAAAGCTCATAGAAATATTTCCTCACTATAATTACAGCCAAGGTTCAGGACCTCTCTATTGTAAGAAAAGCTGGTAGGAAAGGGACAATTAACCAAAGCACACACCGTAATTGAAGGGTATATATAAATATATTTGGTGGTAGATGAGGTCCCTCCCTATTGGGTACTATTCCCAGTATCCAAAGAAAAGACCGGAATGTGTTTCATTTAGACTGGAGGATGCAGAGCACTTTATTATTAAAGGCTCTTGTCAAGAACGAGGTGCATATGAACGTGGGTGGTAGAAACTTCCGGGTGCCTCCTGCCATCTGAGTCAGCAGGCTCCCTCCCCTCCCCTGGAGGCTTTCCGTACCGCCTCCGGTGGCCCCCAGTTAAAACATCTGCTAATCATGAGATTGGAGGGGACACTGAGAGTAGAGACAGCGTGACTCCTGTTGCTGAGCAGAACAATGAAAAGTTCAAAAATAGTAGTATCTGCAAGTAGAAAAACAATAAACATATAATTTCCAGGTAATTACCATCATATAATTAGCTCTCTGCTTTTATAGAAAAAAAGTGGAAATCGAGTCGGTGAGCAACTGTAATGTGGCTTAATACAGTACATTCTGCAGAAAAAGGGCTATTTTTCTTCAACAAAAATTTAGGTCCAGAGCAAGTTCTTGGGTGATATAGAAAGGGCTCTGGACTTGGAGTCTGAAGTTCTGGTTTCTATGCTAGCTCTGCTTGGCCCTATTGTATGGCCACTTCTCTAGGCCTCCATGTCCTTATAATTTGTAAAATGATGGTGTTGGACTAAATCATGCATTTTCATTATGCCCAAGGGGGCAAAAATTGGTTCTGGGATCAGGGGCAAAAAATTTTATCTATTACAGTGGTCTGTGGCCCTTCGGAGCACAACACTACCAGACAAAATCTATTCTTTAGTATTTAATTTTTTTCATTGGGGGTCTTCTTGGGTAGCCAATGAACAGCATTGACATCGAGATCATGGAAGATACACAAAATGCATGCAAGATCAGTGCTACACATCTGAGGTCTTAAAAGCTTGTGAGCAGCCATCTAAGATACAAATGCTAGTCTCTTTTGGAAACCCTGGTGGCATAGTGGTTAAGAGCTACGGCTGTTAACTAAAAGGTTGGCAGTCTGAGCCCACCAGGTGCTCCTTGGAAACCCTACAGGGCAGTTTTACTCTGTCCTTTAGGGTCACTATGAGTTGGAATTGACTTGATGGCGGTGGTTTTTTTTGACACTTCTGGAGATAAAAAGAAAGAAGAAAACCAAAGATTCAAAGAAGAAACTGATCTACAGAACGAATGGTCTATATGAACAACAATATCACCTATCCTGAGACCAGAAGAACTAGGTGGTGCCCAGCTACCACTACTGGCTGTTCTGACCAGGGGTACTATGCATGGTCCTGGAGAGAATGGAAGAAAAATGTAGAACAAAAATCAAATTCCTGAAAAAAGGCCGGACTTACTGGACTGGTAGAGACTAGATGAACTCTGGAAACTATAGCCCTGAGATACTCTTTACACTTGGAACTCAAATCTCTCCCTGACGTCACCTTTCAGCTAAATGACAGATTGGCCCAAAATAACTAATATCACCATCGAGTACTGTGCTTCTCAAAATAATCATCTAGATGAAACCAGATGGTTAATATTTACCCTAGACCAAAGATGAGAAGGCAAAGAGAGACAGGGAAGCTAGATTAATGAGAACAGAACAACTAAAATGGAAATAACAAGAATGCTGATATACTGTGAAGAATGTAACCAATGTCACTGAACAATATGTATAGAAATTGTTAAATGAGAACCTAATTTCCTGTGTAAACTTTCACCAAAAACACAATAAAATATTAAAACAAACAAAAAAAAGATCTGTGCTACAAAACTATGGTGAATAGAGATCCTGTGATTAGAGGACTTTTTCTCCATCACTGCTTGATCGAGAAGTTATATCACATGGCAAGAGGTGGCTTGTGCCTGGCTATTGGTTGCCATTAGCTACCTTGCGGATATTGTTGATGTTTGATTCTCAGTGCTTTGTATGTAACTTGGGCTTTGAAAATTAAATGAAAGTAGTTTATATTTTATTATTTAATTCTACTCAAGTTATTCAGGAGAAAAGATTGAAGTTGTCAAGGATTTCATTTTACTTGGATCCACAATCAATACCCATGGAAGCAGCAGTCAAGAAATCAAATGACGCATTGCATTGGGCAAATCTGCTGCAAAGGACCTCTTTAAAGTGTTGAAAAGCAAAGATGTCACCTTGAGGACTAAGGCGTGGCTGACCCCAAATTATTTTCAAACACATCATATGCATGTGAAAGATGGGCGATGAATAAGGAAGACCGTAGAAGAATTGATGCCTTTGAATTGTGGTGTTGACAAAGAATATTGAATATACCAAGGACTGCCAAAAGAACCCCGGTGGCGTAGTGGATAAGAGCTATGGCAGCTAACCAAAAGTTCGGCAGTTTGATTCCACCAGGTGCTCCTTGGAAACAGTATGGGGCAGCTCTACTCTGTTTTATAGGATCACTGTGAGTTGGAATCGACTCTATGGCGATGGGTTTGGTTTTTACGGGTGGCCGAAAGAACAAACAAATCTGTCTTGGAAGAAGTACAACCAGAATGCTCCTTAGAAGCAAGGATAGAGAGATTGCATCTTACATACTTTGGATACGTTGTCAGGGGGGATCAGTCCCTGGAGAAGGACATCATGCTTGGTAAAGTACAGGGTCAGTGGAAAAGAGGAAGACCCTAAATGAGATGGACTGACACAGTGGCTGCAGCAACGGGCTCAAGCATAACAACCATGTGAGGATGGGAAGGACTGGGTGGTGTTTTGTTCTGTTGTGCATAGGGTAGCTATGGGCTGGAATTAACTCGACAGCACCTAACAACAACAAGTTATCCAACCCACCAATAATTATGTCAAATGATGAAAAAAAATGTTAACAATATCTGCAATGTCTGAATGAATACTGTCTTAGTTATCTAGAGCTGCTATAACAGAATTACCACAGTGGATGGCTTCAGCAAACATAAATTTATTTCCTCACAGTTTAGGAGGCTAGAAGTCTGAATTCAGGGCGCTGGCTCTAAGGCAAGGCTCTCGCTCTCTCTCTGTCCCTTCTGGTGGCAGGTCTTTGTCTCTTTTCAGCTTCTATTCCTAGGTTCCTTGATAATTATGTGGCATGTATTTTCCCCTCCATTTGCACTTGCTTGTTTCCTTGCTTAATCTGCTCTTTTATGTCTCAAAAGAGATTGACTTAAAACGCACCTTACACTAATACTGCCTCATTAGCATAACAAAGAAAACACATTCCCAAATGGGGTTATAACCACAAGTGTAACAACACCAAAACTAAACCCATTGCCATGGAGTGGATTCCAACTCAGCAACCCTATAAGACAGAGTGGAACTGCCCCATAGGGTTTCCAAGGAGCGGCTGGTGGATTCAAACTGCTGACCTTTTGGTTGGCGGCGAAATCTCTTAACCACTGCACTACCAGGGCTCCACCATAGGTAACGGGGTTAGGATTTACAACACAAATTTTGGGGGGACAATTCAATCCATAACAAATATTTAGCCAATCATACATCTATTGCTATATGTGCCTATCTATTTATAGACAGAACATAGGTATGTAATATATCTATGATATTAAAATTTCATGGGGGGTGATTAGGAAAAAAATGTCTAAGAAGGCTCTTTGGGAAGGTGATAATTAAAAATAATAATAATAAAGGTTGAGACGCACTGCACTAGATGATTCCAAGAGTTCTATGACATTCTGTGGGTCCATGATTGAGGATTGCTATGTAGGCTGATATCTGTTCAGCTCAGCACTGTCATTTATTGGCTTGTGGATTTGGGAAAGTTCTTTAACTGCTCTGAGCCTTGAATTTCTCTCTGGGAAAGGAGGAATGCATGCATGCATGAATAAATACTAGTGCCTTCCTTCCGGGGGAAGAGAAGTAAACCAGTTTGACCAGTGTCTTAATTTGCATTCTTCTGAAAGCAGGGCCTGAGACAGGGACTTCAGTGCAGACAGTTTTTTTGTGGGGATGATCCCAGGAAGCAGGAGTGAAGGAATGAGGACAGTGAAATAGGGAAGGAGGAAAAGCCAGTAAGGAGTATGATATTGAGTTAGTTATTGCTGTGGGCAGGTGGGGCTCAATCCTGCTGGGGAACCTCTGAGGAATCATGTAGAATTCATCTCAGAATTCTTCCTTTGAAAGATGGGAAGCTGGGGCATTTAAGTACAGATTTACACCCCCCATTGGTTGAGAGTTAGCCCTGGGGATGTTGACTCCCCTGTACTTTCAGGCTGCCCTGTAGTTGGGCTGAGTGAACTTCTGGAGCTTTGGAGAAGGATTTGAAGCATGAAAACGGGGCCAGGCGCCTGAGGTGGGGTACTGTCAGTGTGCACAGAAACATCCATCACAGCTATAGCTGCAGTGGTGGCACAGGGCACACGGAGCCTCTGCCACAACCAGAACACAGAGTTGAGTAGTCCTGCCCAGAGCACCATCTGCCCACCCACCCACCCATCCATCCATCCACCCGTCCGTCCGTCCATCCATAGTGCTCCTTCCTATTGTAAAAAAGACTTTAGGTGTCCACTAATATGTTTTAAAACCCTGTCTCTTTCTGGGGTTTTTTTCCTTCTTTTAAAAAAATTAATAAATGGCTGGTCTCATAGTTCCCTGCCAGTCTTGGGTGCTAAAGTTTCATAGGAATGAGAATTTAAAGGCAGGCAGAGGGTGGACTGTGAGCAGCCCACTGCAGCTGGGGAAGAGAGGTGAAGCTGTATTCTGGTGAGGCTGGCTGGTTACCCACAGGGGCATGGTGCTGGGGCAGGTCCCTCACTCCAGAGTCTGGTCCTCAGCATCGGAACTTCAGCCATGCGATTATTGGACTCAGGTGTGACTGAGCCCTGGACATGGATATGAGAGTAGATGAAGAGCTGTGGAGCAGCCCCTGATTCAGAATCCCCAAGTTCATCAGATACACCAAAGGCCAATTTATTAATTTTCAATGAGCTATAACTGTCAACAGAATCAGACTTTCATGGGCTAATCATTACATTCTCTCTCTATGGGCAGCCTTTCCAGGAAGTCAAATACTAACCATAAGGCCGTTTGGGGAGCCTGGAATCAAAGCCATTGGAGGGAGTGGATGGTCTTTGTGACAGGTACCACTGAGCTATGACAGCCTGATACATCCATCCCTCTTTGAGGGCAGGTTTGCAGGGGACCTTACAAGGAGTCTATCTTCTCCCTCGGAGAGTGTTGGAGACACATGGCCAAAATCTTACAGAGCCTCTTTCTCTCACACCAGCTGACCATACTCAGTGAGAGCCTTGTCACTCCAAGATTGGGTACAATGCAACCAATTTTCAATCGAGTTTCATTTCCTTAGCTGAAATCCCATTCCAGTTCTGCTTTCCAGGGGTGACATCAATGCACTGTAACTGGAGACCTGGGTGCACTCAGCTCTGTCACTCACCTATGAAAAGTTGCTCTACTTTGGCTTGTGGCATCCATCATGTGTTTGTTTTTCTAGTTTTGATCTTAGAGAATATGCTGGCTAGTCCCCTTCCCCCAAGACATACTCCACCCAGATCTACTCTCTGCCTTACTCCATGCCCCCAAGTCTGGCTTCTTGGATGCCCCTTCTAGGCTCCCTTGCCAGCTCGGTTCTGGTAAGGTTTGCCGAGAAAGACATCGGCAGGAGGTTGAGAACAGGAAGAGAGAGGTCAAATTTTTTCTTTCCCTCTGTTATGGATTTAATTGTGTCCCCCCAAAATGTGTGTCAATGTGGCTAGACCATGGTTCCCAGTGTTCTGTGGTTGTCCACCATTTTGTGATCTGATGTGATTATCCTATGTGTTGTAAACCCTAACCCCTTTGATGTTTGAGTCAACAGCAATGGGGTTTATGATGTTAATGAGGCAAGATTAGAGGCAGTTATGTTAATGAGGCAGGACTCAACCTACAGGATTACATTGTATTTTAAGTTAATATCTTTTGAGATATAAAAGAGAGAATCCAGCAGAAAGGAGAGGAACCTCATTACCATCAAGCAAGAAGAGCCAGGAGCAGAGCTTGCCCTTTGGAAGTGGGATCCCTGAGTTGTGAAGTTCCTAGGCCAGGGGAAGACTGATGACAAAGACCTTCCTCTAGAGCTGACAGAGGGAGAAAGCCTTTCCCTAGATCTGGTGCCCTGAATTCAGACTTCTAGCCTCCTTATACTGAGAGAATAAATTTCTGTTTGTTAAATACTGGTGGTATTTCTGTTACAGCAGCACTAGATAACTAAGACACCCTCTTTTCTCCTGCTGTGATGGCCTATCTTTGCAGTGGCTGCCTCCCTCCATTACTACAGCTCCTGATGAGCCTCCCTTCTTCCCAGGTCCAGCTCATATTGGCCCCCAGTAATGTTATTTACCCGCCACCCCGTCCCTTCAGGCCTGAGGATGGTAGCAGCTTTCCTCCATCCCTTGGATGCTAGTCTCTGAGCCTCCAGCATCTCTTGTTGTTTCCCTAAACTCTGCCCATGTCTGTATTAAGTCTCTTTCTTTAAGTGTCTTCATTTGGTCCATCTGGGTGAATTCTGCTTCCGGTCATGGTCCTGACTATCACAGAGGGTATCCTTATTCTCAAGGCACTCATAATAGTTTCTCATATCTTTTTTATGTGACAACACGTATTAGGGTAAGAGCAAAAGCAATTGACATTGACAGGTTTGGAAACATTGGGCAAGTGTAAAGTCTTTCAAGAAATGTCTCAGCTGGACAATAGCGCATAAAGGAAGAGACAATTATGGCCATTGGTGACCTTCTCAATCACAAGCCAGGAGGATGTGCCTGCCCATCATATCTCGCCTTATGAGAAAATAAAGATCTCAGGTTTAGAAATTAAATACCTTATCCAATTTTAACCCTCAATCATAGATATTAATTATTAAAATTCTAATCATGCATCAAGTTCCTTTAAAGTTAAACTGTACAAAAATACATTGCACCTCTAAAAATTAATTTTTTAAAAAAGAACACTGGTGGAAATGAAATGGAAGTTAATTTCTCTGGGCTTCCCTTTTCTCTTTTGTTTGGCAGTGGTAGTTAAGTGGTAGAATTCTCACCTGCCTTGTGAGAGACCCAGGTTCGAATCTCAGTCAATGCAGCTCATGCATAGTCACTACTCATCTGTCAATGTAGGCTTGCGTGTTGCTATGACGCCGAACAGGTCCCAGCAGAGCTTCCAGACTAAGACGGACTAGGAGGAAAGATCTGGTGATTTACTTCCGAAAATCAGCCAATGAAAGCTGTATGGATCATAACAGTCTGATCCACAATGGATCACAATACTCTGATCCGCAACGGATCATGGGGATGATGCAGGACTGGGCAGCATTTAGTTCCATTGTTCATGGGGTCACCATGAGTCAGGGGTCACTTGGATGGCAACTAACAACAGCAACAATAAAAACAAGGGTTTCATGGTCCCATGGAGATTCATTCCACCCGTTAATGTGGCAAAGACTTAGCATTTCCTTAACTTACTTGACCACAGTAATGCTGCTACATAACAGCTGTTGTGGTTGTGGCACCCCTAAGGGGAGGGCACTTCATCCCACACCCAGTTCTACTTCAAGTCCCTAAGGCCTCCTCTGGCCTGCCAGGTCCACAAGGGTCTCCCTCATCTTTGCTCAGCACTCAGAATTTAAACCACCCAGTTTAGCATCTGACTGCATATATTTTGTCTTCTAACTGATTTGGAAACCCTGGTGGCATAGTGTTTAAGTGCTATGGCTGGTAACCAAAGGGTCAGCAGTTCGCATCCACCAGGCACTCCTTGGAAACTCTGTGGGGTAGTTCTACCCTGTCCTATAGGGTCACTATGAGTCAGAATCGACTCAACAACACTGGGTTTGGGTTTTTTGGTTTAACTGATTTGTGGGTGTCGTTCCTTGTCTTCTCAATGAAACAATAAGTTATTCTGGGACAGGCATGTTGTTATATGTCATTGTAAGCCCTCCATCACCCAGCACAGGGCCAGGGTCATAAATATTACTCATCTATTCTCTGAACATGTATCAAGCACCTACTATGTATCTGGTACAATGTGGCCTGCAGTAGGATTCTCTGCCTCCAAGCAATAGTCTGAGGGCTACCTCTGTTGTTGGAAATTTAACGATTTCCGATCCTTGTATTTAGACAGGAGATAGACAGACAGAAAGATGGGAAAATAAAAATAAAGCGGTATACCCATGCGAGTATCAAAACCCAGAATTATGGCAGTGTAGCACTAAACAACACCTTGGCCTTTTAAATCCATTTTTTTTTTTTTTAATTTTTATTAAGCTTCAAGTGAACATTTACCATTCCAATCAGTCTGTCACATGTAGGTTTACATACATCTTACTCCCTTCTCCCACTTGCTCTCCCCCTATTGAGTCAGCCCTTACAGTCTCTCGTTTCGTGCCAATTTTACCATCTTCCCTCTCTCTCTATCTTCCCATCCCCCCTCCAGTCAAGAGTTGCCAACACACTCTCCCGTGTCCACCTGATTTAATTAGCTCACTCTTCATCAGTATCTCTCTCCCCCCCACTGCCCAGTCCTTTTCATGCCTGATGATTTGTCTTCGGGGATGGTTCCTGTCCTGTGCCATCAGAAGTTCTGGGGAGCATTGTCTCTGGGATTCCTCTAGTCGGAATCATACCATTAGGTGTGGTCTTTTAATAAGAATTTGGGGTCTGCATCCCATTGGTCTCCTGCTCCCTCAGGAGTTGTCTGTTGTGTTCCCTGACAGGGCAGACATCGATTGTGGTCGGGCACCAACTAGTTCTTCTGGTCTCAGGATAATGTAGGTCTCTGGTTCAAGTGGCCCTTTCTGTCTCTTGGGTTCTTAGTTGTCGTGTGACCTTGGTGTTCTTCCTTTGCCTTTGCTCCCGGTGGGTTGAGACCAATTAATGTATTTTAGATGGCTGCTTGTTGGCATTTAGGACCCCAGGTGCCACAATTCAAAGTGGGATGCAGAGTGTTTTCATAATAGAATTGTTTTGCCCGTTGACTTAGAAGTCCCCTCAAACCAAGTTCCCCAAACCCCAGCCCCTGCTTCGCTAACCTTTGAAGCTTTCATTTTATCTCGGAAACCTCTTTACTTTTAATCCAGTCCAATTAGGCTGACCTTCCTTGTTTTGAGTGTTGTCTTTCCCTTCACCCAAAGCAGTTCCCATCTACAGATTGATCAATAAAAAGCCCTCTCCCTCCCTCCCTCCCTCCCTCCCCCCTTTGTAACCACAAAAGTATGTGTTCTTTTCCGTTTTTTCTATTTCTCAAGATCTTATAATAGTGGTCTTATACAATATTTGTCCTTTTGCAACTGACTCATTTCGCTCAGCATAATGCCTTCCAGATTCCTCCATGTTATGAAATGTTTCAGAGATTCGTCACTGTTCTTTATCGATGCGTAGTATTCCATTGTGTGAATATACCACAATTTATTTACCCATTCATCCGTTGATGGACATCTTGGTTGCTTCCAGCTTTTTGCTATTGTAAACAGAGCTGCAATAAACATGGGTGTGCATATATCTGTTTGTGTGAAGGGTCTTGTATCTTTAGGGTATATTCCGAGGAGTGGGATTTCTGGGTTGTATGGTAGTTCTATTTCTAACTGTTTAAGATAACGCCAGATGGATTTCCAAAGTGGTTGTACCATTTTACAATCCCACCAGCAGTGTATGAGAGTTCCAGTCTCTCCGCAGCCTCTCCAACATTTATTATTTTGTGTTTTTTGAATTAATGCCAGTCTAGTTGGTGTCAGATGGAATCTCATCGTAGTTTTAATTTGCATTTCTCTAATGGCTAATGATCGAGAGCATTTTCTCATGTATCTGTTGGCTGCCTGAATATCTTCTTTAGTGAAATGTGTGTTCATATCCTTTGCCCACTTCTTGATTGGGTTGTTTGTCTTTTTGTGGTTGAGTTTTGGCAGAGTCATGTAGATTTCAGAGATCAGGCGCTGGTCTGAGATGTCATAGCTGAATATTCTTTCCCAGTCTGTAGGTGGTCTTTTTACTCTTTTGGTGAAGTCTTTAGATGAGCATAGGTGTTTGATTTTTAGGAGCTCCCAGTTATCTGGTTTCTCTTCATCATTTTTGGTAATGTTTTGTATTCTGTTTATGCCCTGTATTAGGGCTCCTAGGGTAGATCCTATTTTTTCTTCCATGATTTTTATCGTTTTAGTCTTTATGTTTAGGTGTTTGATCCACTTGGAGTTAGTTTTTGTGCATGGTGTGAGGTATGGGTCCTGTTTCATTCTTTTGCAAATGGATATCCAGGTATGCCAGCACCATTTGTTAAAAAGACTATCTTTTCCCCAATTGACTGACGCTGGTCCTTTGTCAAATATCAGCTGCTCATAAATGGATGGATTTATATCTGGATTCTCAATTCTGTTCCATTGGTCTATGTGCCTGTTGTTGTACCAGTACCAGGCTGTTTTGACTACTGTAGCTATATAATAGGTTCTGAAATCAGGTAGGGTGAGGCCTCCCACTTTCTTCTTCTTTTTCAGTAATGTTTTGCTTATCCGAGGCTTCTTTCCTTTCCATATGAAATTAGTGATTTGTTTCTCTATTCCCTTAAAGTATGACATTGGTATTTGGATTGGAAGTGCGTTGTATGTATAAATGGCTTTTGGTAGAATAGACATTTTTACTATGTTAAGTCTTCCTATCCATGAGCAGGGTATGTTTTTCCATTTAAGTGTGTCCTTTTGAATTTCTTGTAGCAGAGTTTTATAGTTTTCTTTGTATAGGTCTTTTACATCCTTGGTAAGATTTATTCCTAAGTATTTTATCTTCTTGGGGGCTACTGTGAATGGTATTGATTTGGTTATTTCCTCTTCGGTGTTCTTTTTGTTGATGTAGAGGAATCCAAGTGATTTTTGTATGTTTATTTTATATCCTGAGACTCTTCCAAACTCTTCTATTAGTTTCAGTAGTTTTCTGGAGGATTTCTTAGGGTTTTCCATGTATACGATCATGTCATCTGCAAATAGTGATAGCTTTACTTCCTCCTTACCAATCTGGATACCCTTTATTTCTTTGTCTAGCCTAATTGCCCTGGCTAGGACTTCAAGTACAATGTTGAATAAGAGCGGTGATAAAAGGCATCCTTGTCTGGTTCCCGTTCTCAAGGGAAATGCTTTCAGGTTCTCTCCATTTAGAGTGATATTGTCTGTTGGCTTTGCATAGATGCCCTTTATTATGTTGAGGAATTTTCCTTCAATTCCTATTTTGGTTAGAGTTTTTATCATAAATGGGTGTTGAACTTTGTCAAATGCCTTTTCTGCATCTATTGATAAGATCATGTGGTTTTTATCTTTTGTTTTATTTATGTGATGGATTACATTAATGGTTTTTCTGATATTAAACCAGCCTTGCATACCTGGTATAAATCCCACTTGATCAGGGTGTATTATTTTTTTGATGTGTTGTTGGATTCTATTGGCTAGAATTTTGTTAAGGATTTTTGCATCTATGTTCATGAGGGATATAGGTCTAAAATTTTCTTTTTTTGTAATGTCTTTACCTGGTTTTGGTATCAGGGAGATGGTAGCTTCATAGAATGAATTGGGTAGTATTCCGTCTTTTTCTATACTTTGAAATACCTTCAATAGTAATGGTGTTAAGTCTTCTCTGAAGGTTTGGTAGAACTCTGCAGTGAAGCCATCTGGGCCAGGACTTTTTTTTGTTGGGAGTTTTTTGATTACCGTTTCAATCTCTTTTTTTGTTATGGGTCTATTTAGTTGTTCTACTTCTGAATGTGTTAGTTTAGGTAAGTAGTATTGTTCCAAGAATTTATCCATTTCTTCTAGGTTTTCAAATTTGTTAGAGTACAATTTTATGTAGTAATCTGATATGATTCTTTTGATTTCATTTGGTTCTGTTGTGATGTGGTCCTTCTCGTTTCTTATTCGGGTTATTAGTTTCCTTTCCTGTTTTTCTTTAGTCAGTCTAGCCAATGGTTTATCAATTTTGTTAATTTTTTCAAAGAACCAGCTTTTGGCTTTGTTAATTCTTTCAATTGTTTTTCTGTTCTCTAATTCATTTAGTTCAGCTCTAATTTTTATTATTTGTTTTCTTCTGGTGCCTGATGGATTCTTTTGTTGCTCACTTTCTATTTGTTCAAGTTGTAGTGACAGTTCTCTGATTTTGGCTCTTTCTTCTTTTTGTATGTGTGCATTTATCGATATAAATTGGCCTCTGAGCACTGCTTTTGCTGTGTTCCAGAGGTTTTGATAGGAAGTATTTTCATTCTCGTTGCTTTCTAAGAATTTCCTTATTCCCTCCTTGATGTCTTCTATAACCCAGTCTTTTTTCAGGAGGGTATTGTTCATTTTCCAAGTATTTGATTTCTTTTCCCTAGTTTTTCTGTTATTGATTTCTAGCTTCATTGCCTTGTGGTCTGAGAAGATGCTTTGTAATATTTCGATGTTTTGGATTCTGGAAAGATTTGTTTTATGCCCTAATATGTGGTCTATTCTAGAGAATGTTCCATGTGCGCTAGAAAAAAAAGTATATCTTGCAGCAGTTGGGTGGAGAGTTCTGTATAAGTCAATGAGGTCAAGTTGGTTGATTGTTGTAAGTAGGTCTTCCGTGTCTCTATTGAGCTTCTTACTGGATGTCCTGTCCTTCTCCGAAAGTGGTGTGTTAAAGTCTCCTACTATATATGTGGAGGTGTCTATCTCACTTTTCAATTCTGTTAAAATTGGATTTATGTATCTTGCAGCCCTGTCATTAGGTGCGTAAATATTTAATATGGTTATGTCTTCCTGATCAATTGTCCCTTTTATCATTATATAGTGTCCTTCTTTATCCTTTGTGGTGGATTTAAGTCTAAAGTCTATTTTGTCAGAAATTAATATTGCTACTCCTCTTCTTTTTTGCTTATTGTTTGCTTGATATATTTTTTTCCATCCTTTGAGTTTTAGTTTGTTTGTGTCTCTAAGTCTAAGGTGTGTCTCTTGTAGGCAGCATATAGATGGATCGTGTTTTTTTATCCAGTCCGTGACTCTCTGTCTCTTTATTGGTGCATTTAGTCCATTTACATTCAGCGTAATTATAGATAAGTAAGTTTTTAGTGCTGTCATTTTGATGCCTTTTCATGTGTGTTGTTGGCCATTTCATTTTTCCACATGCTTTTTTGTGCTGAGACGTTTTTCTTAGTAGCTTGTGAGATCCTCATTTTCATAATGTTTAACTTTGTGTTTATTGAGTCGTTACGTTTTTCTTGGCTTTTTTCTTGAGTTATGGAATTGATATTCCTTTTTGTGGTTACCTTTTTATTTACCCCTATTTTTCTAAGTAAAAACCTAACTTGTATCCTTCTATTTCGCCTTGTATCACTCTCCATCTGGCAGTTCAATGCCTCCTATATTTAGTCCCTCTTTTTGATTATTTTGATCGTTTATCTATTGGTTTCCATGATTTCCTGTTGTGTGTATTATTTTGTTTATTTATTTATTTATTTTTAAGAATTAGTCTTAATTTGTTTGTTTTTGTGCTTTCCCTGTTTGAGTTGCGTTGATATCAGGACGTTCTGTTTTGTGACCTTGTATTGTGCTGGTACCTGATATTATTGTTCATCCGGCCAAACAATCTCCTTTAGCATTTCTTGCAGTCTTGGTTTAGTTTTTGCAAATTCTCTAAACTTGTGTGTATCTGTAAATATCTTAATTTCTCCTTCATATTTCAGAGAGAGTTTTGCTGGATATATGATCCTTGGTTGGCAGTTTTTCTCGTTCAGTGCTCTGTATATGTCGTCCCATTCCCTTCTTGCCTGCATGGTTTCTGCTGAGTAGTCTGAACTTATTCTTATTGATTCTCCCTTGAAGGAAACCTTTCTTTTCTCCCTGGCTGCTTTTAAAATTTTCTGTTTGTCTTTGGTTTTGGCAAGTTTGATGATGATATGTCTTGGTGCTTTTCTTTTTGGATCAATCTTAAATGGGGTTCGATGAGCATCTTGGATAGATATCCTTTCGTCTTTCATGATGTCAGGGAAGTTTTGTGTCAGGAGTTCTTCAACTATTTTCTCTGTGTTTTCTGTGCCCCCTCCCTGTTCTGGGACTCCAATCACTCGCAAGTTATCCTTCTTGATAGAGTCCCACATGATTCTTAGGGTTTCTTCATTTTTTTTAATTCTTTTATCTGATTTTTTTTCAGCTATGTTGGTGTTGTTTCCCTGGTCCTCCAGAAGTCCCAGTCTACATTCTAATTGCTCGAGTCTGCTCCTCTGACTTTCTATTGCATTGTCAAATTCTGTAATTTTATTGTTAATCTTTTGGATTTCTACATGCTGTCTCTCTATGGATTCTTGCAACTTGTTAATTTTTCCACTATGTTCTTGAATAATCTTTTTGAGTTCTTCAACAGTTTTATCAGTGTGTTCCTTGGCTTTTTCTGCATTTATCCTAATTTCATTTGTGATATCTTTAAGCATTCTGTAAATTAGTTTTTTATATTCTGTATCTGATAATTCCAGGATTGTATCTTCATTTGGGAAAGATTTTGATTCTTTTGTTTGGGGGGTTGGAGAAGCTGTCATGGTCTGTTTCTTTATGTGGTTTGATATGGACTGCTGTCTCCGAGCCATCACTGGGAAACTAGATTTTCCAAGTAGTCAGCTGGTGCGCTGGCTCCTAGTTCTGAAAACAGTCGCTGTCTGCCCATATTTGTTCGTTTTCCTCTCTAAGTCTGTGCTTGTTGTTCAGAGTTCGTAGATTGTTATGTATGTGATCGATTCCCTTGTTTTTCCGAGTCTTTGTTGCAAGAGGGATCCGCGGTAGCGTCCACCTAGTCCGCCATCTTGGCCCCGGATCCATTTATTTTTTATTAGAAGTAGTTTTTATTAAGATATTTTGGCAAGTCATGCTTGCTTCATGTTTGAGGAAATTTGGAGTTTATTTAGTTAACAAATACAGGTATTTATTCACAAGGTTTTCACTGGCCAATTTTTTTTCCCTCTTTTTTTTAATTGAAATTTAGACGAGCGCTTACAGAATTAGTTTTTCATCAATTAATACACACATTGTTCTATGACATTGGTTAACAACCCCATGACATGTCAACACTCCCCCTTCTCAACCCTGGGTTCCCTATTACCAGGCTTCCTGTTCCCTCTTGCCTTCCAGTCCCTGCCCCAGGGGTG
The DNA here is from genome assembly GCF_024166365.1 of Elephas maximus indicus. Lineage (NCBI taxonomy): Eukaryota > Metazoa > Chordata > Mammalia > Proboscidea > Elephantidae > Elephas > Elephas maximus. The sequence continues at coordinate 58,071,840 of NC_064831.1, read as the reverse complement.
ATGTGCTCCTTTAGTCTTATTTTGTTCCATGGACCTGTTCAATCTTTGGCTAAAGGGTGAACCTCAGGAGTGACTTCATTACTGAGCTAAAAGGGTGTCAGGGGGCCATACTCTCAGGGTTTCTCCAGTCTCTGTCAGGCCACCAAGGCTGGTCTTTCTTTCTGAGTTAGAATTTTGTTCTACATTTTTCTCCAGCTGTGTCCAGGAACCTCTGTTGTGATCCCTGTCAGAGCAGTCAGTGGTGGTAGCCAGGCACCATCTTGTTGTAGTGTACTCAGTCTGGTGAAGGCCATGGTAGATGTGGTCCATTAGTCCTTTGGACTTATTTTTCTCTTGTGTCTTTAGTTTTCTTCATTCTTCCTTGCTCCTGAAGGGGTGAGGCCAGTTGGGTGTCATAGATGGCCTCTCACAGGCTTTTAAGATGCCAGACCCTACTCACCAAAGCAGAATGTAGAACATTTTCTTTATAAACTCTGTCATGCCAATTGAGCTAGATATTCCCTGAGACCATGGTCGCCACGGCCCTCAGCCCAGCAATTCTGTCCATCAGAGAGTTTGGGTGTGTCTATGGAGCTACCATGGCCCTGCCTTGTACAGGCTGTGCTGACTTTCCCCATATAGTATACTGTCTTACCCGTCACCAAAGTTGCCACTTATCTGTTGTCTATTGTTTTTCCATACCCACCCCTCCCCACCCTCGTAACCATCTAATATTTTTTCTTTTTGTATGTAAACCGTTTCATGAGTTTTTACAGTAGTGGACTCATACAATATTTGTCCTTTTGTGATTGACTTATTTCACTTGGCATAGTGTCCTCCAGATGCATCCATGTTATGCGATGCTTCACAGGTTCATCGCTGTTCTTCAGTGTTGTGTAATACTCCATTGTGTGTATGTACTGCGCTTTGTTTACCCATTCATCTGTTGATGCACATCTAGGTTGTTTCCATCTTTTTGCTATTGTGAACAGTGTTGCAATGAACATGGGTGTACGTATATCTATTCGTGTGACAACTCATTTCTCTGGGATATATTCCTAGGAGTGGGATTGCTTGATCAAATGGTATTTCTATTTCTAGCTTTCTAAGGAAGCTCTATATCCTTTTCCAAAATGGTTGTATCATTTTGCATTCCCACCAGCAGTGCATAAGAGTTCCGCTCTCCCCACAGCCTCTCCAACTTTGTTATTTGCTGCTTTATTGATTTGTGCCGGTAATGCGGGGTGAGATGGTATCTCATTGTGGTTTTGATTTGCATTTCTCTGATGTTAGAGATCATGAGCATTCCCTCATGTGTCTGCTGGCTGCTTGAAAGTCTTTTTTGCTGAAGAGTCTGTTCATATCCTTTGCCCATTTTTTAATTGGATTATTTTTCTTTTTGTTGTAAAGGTGTTGGATTTTCTCATGGATGTTAGAGATTAGACCTTTGATTTGTAACAGCCAAATATTTTACCCAGCCTGTTGGTTCCCTTTTTACTCTTTTGGTGAAGTCTTTTGATGAGCATAAGTGTTTAATTTTTAGAAGATCCCAGTTATCCAGCTTATCCTCTGGAGCTTGTGTGTTGTTGATTGTGATTTGTATCCTGTTAATGCCCTGTATTAGGGCCTCTAGCGTTGATCCTGTTTTTTCTTCTATGAACTTCATAGTTTTTGCCTTTATATTTAGGTCTTTGATCCATTTTGAGTTAGTTTTTTGTATATGGTGTAAAATATGGGTCCTGTTTCATTTTTTTTTTGCAGATGGACATCTAGTTTTGCCAGGACCATATGTTAAAAAGACTGTCTTTTCCCCATTTGATGGACTTTGGGCCCTTGTCGAAGTTCAGGTGACCATAGGTGGAGAGCTTTTAAATTTATTATTGATTATTATTTAATTTTTAATTACACAAATAGTTCATAGATGCATTCTCCTTGTAAAAAATTGAACACTGCTGGTTCCTTTGGACCCCCTGATCCCAGTCCCCTCCCCGCCTCCTCAGAGGAAGACATCATTATCAGTTTGGTGTGTCCCCTTCTCTGCCCTGTTCTATGCATTTACATACATACATGTATATCCCCATAGGAAATGGGCTCTTCCTTATACTTTGACAGTTAATCTTGTGGGCTGTGCCTGGATTACCCTTTATATCCATGATTACTTTTTACTACAGGAGTGCATTTTTATCTCAGGCTACGTGTATATAAATAAAATAATTTATGAAACCTAAGAGGTTAACATGTGGGAAATATCTTTATTGAAATGCCACAGCCTTCAAGAAAATGGAGAGCTTCTATTCACCATACCTTGCAGCTGCTTTCTCTGTTCTGGTTCAATCTCTGAGTACCAAAGTCTTCTGGGGCTGCCAGGGCAGACAACACATTTTGTGCTAAAAGTGTGAATGTCTAAGAGGGAAAGACCCTTGGAGATCAGTTCAATTCCCATTCTACAGATGCATAGATAAAGGCCCAGAAAGGAGGGAGTAGACTTCCCAGGTCACACAGCAGGGCTAGAGAAAGAACTTAGGTTTCCTGATTCCCGGTCCATTGTCCTTTCCATGCTCACATGCCCAGTTCTTGCTCTCCCCTTGGGGACTAGCCCATAGACCCCACTGTGTGCAGTGTTTTCTCGGAGGTGATGGCTTGACACCTAACCCAGTCTTTTTTTCTAAATTTTCTTTTTAATTATGGTGAACAGACACACCAAAACATCTGTCAACACAATGTTCACATTTGCAACTCAATGACATTGATTACATTTTTCATGTCATGCCACCATTATCACTATCCTTTTCCAAAACATTCCACCACCATTAACATAAACTCAATGTCTCCCTGTGACAAGAACTCACCATTTCTCTCCCCTCCCTAAACAAAAAAAAACAAACCTAGTGCCCAAAAAAAACAAACCTAGTGCCATCGAGTCGATTCCGACTCATAGAGACCCTATAGGACACAGTAGAACTGCCCCATAGAGTTTCCAAGGAGCGCCTGGTGGATTCAAACTGCTGACCCTTTGGCTAGCAGCCGTAGCACTTAACCACTAAGCCAACAGGGTTCCCCTCCCTAGTAACCATTAATAGTCTTTGGTTTCTATATATTTGCTTATTTTATATAAGTGAATTGATGCCTCGAATTATGGTGTTGGCAAAGAATATTGAATATATCATGGGCTGCCAGAAGAACAAACCAATCTGTCTTGGAAGAAGTATAGCCACAGTGCTCCTTAGATGGCCAGACTTCATCTCAAGTACTTTGGACACGTTATCAGGAGGGACCAGTCCCTGGAGAAAGACATCATGCTTGGTAAAGTAGAGGGTCAATGAAAAAGAAGACCCTTAATGAGATGGACTGACACAGTGGCTGCAACAAAGAGCTCAAGCATAACAACAATTGTGAGGATGGCACAGGACTAGGCCGCATTTCGTTCTGTTGTACATAGGGTTGCTATGAGTCGGAACCAAATCAATGGCACCTAATACCACCAACAACATATAAGTGAGATCATACATTATTTGTCCCTTAACGACTAACTTGTTTCACTCAGCATGTTTTTAAGATTCATCCATGTTGTGGCATACATCAGAACATCATTTCTTTTTTTAGCTGCATAATAGTCCATTATATGTATATACCACATTTTGCTTATCCATTCATCTGTTGATGAACATTTCAGTTGTTTCCACCTTTTAGCTATTGTGAAAAGTACTGTAATGAAATTAGCGTACAGGTTTCTGTTTGAGTTCCAGACTTCACTTCTTCTGCGTATATACTTAGGACTGGGATTGCTGGGTCATATGGTAATTTTATGTTCATTTTTTTTGAGAAACCACCAAACTGTTTTCTACAGTGGCTGCACCATTTTACATTCCCACCAGCAATGGATTGAGGTAGTCTAGTCTTTTGCACACTATGCACACATCGAAGATGTGGGGCAAACTGTAAAATGGTAAGATATTGTATGTATGTGTTCATTCATCCCCTCATCCCAGCGTTCACTGAGTGCCTTCTACACACCAGGATCTGTGCTCAGTGGCATGGGGAAGCAAAGGTGAGTCAGACCTGCTCCTGCCCTCTAGGGTCTCACAGACCATCTGAAGACATATGACAAGTATAATGACAGTCACAGTGCCAAGTCTAAAGTGCCGAGTGTCATGGAAGAGTGGAGAGTACAGAGGGAGCTCAGAGAAGGACCCCATCACATCTAATTGTTGTGTGTGTGGTTGGAGGGTCGGGCAGGGGAGACTTCTTCAAGGAGGTGGCGTTTGAGTTGGGACTTGAAGGATGATCAGGTTAGATGAGGGGCCCTGAAGTAAGGGAACTCCAGGTACAGCAAGATACTGAGAAGAAAAGTGAGGGGCTTTTCAGAGAAAAACAGCGATCAGATTAGTAGACAGTGCACGGATGCTTGTAAAGGGTGGCTGGGGCCATGTTGGAAGACCTTGGATGTAGGCTTGGCCCCCTTGCCCTGGAATCAGGAGGCATGAATCTTGTTGCCCTCACTAGAGTGTACACTCTCAGAGGAAAGACGGCTTGCCTCATAGCTCTGAATCCTCTTTATGCCTGGCAAACTCATATACACATTGTATTATCAATATTTTGAAGGGAGAAGAGGGAATAGATAAACAAGCAGGCAATGAAATTACCTCCTCCCATCACCCACTTTATCCGTCCCTGGAGATACTGTATGTTCTACTCCTAGGAGTTTAAATAAATTGTCATTTCAATCTTGTGCCATAATGTGGTTGTGTCACAAGTGACTTGACAGCATGCTATAGTATGGTAATCACTGCTTATTACTTCTTCGAAGTTGCCAACAGCTTTGCTGTTCTCACCCAGGAGAGGAATGTGTGACTGTCATAATCCCTCCAGGAACCAGGAACAAACACTTGCAAAATCTTCTACCTTTAGTGGAAAAAAGTCATCCTTTGTAATGGTTAAGGAAATGCCAATTAGGACAATATGAAATATAATTCTTAGCAAAACTTTCAAATGAATAAGAATATGCATAACATGATTAAACCCATTGCCGTCCAGTTAATTCTGACTCACAGCGGCCCTGTAAGACAGAGTAGAACTGCCCCATAGTTTCCAAGGAGCGCCTGGCAGATTCCAACTGCTGACCCTTTGGTTAGCAGCCGTAGCACTTAGCCGCTACGCCACCAGGGTTTCCCAAACATGATTAAAAAAAACGATTAGGTTATGCCAAGTCACACAAGTCAACTATGTATCAAGAATCTAAAAATGTTCATAACCAGTAGTAAACTGGGTATGGATTATTAGTAAATACTTGTGTGGATTTATCTAAAGAAACCTGAAATGTGGACAGATTATTAAATACAAGGGTGCTTATTTCAGTATTATTTCTCATAGGGAAAAATGAGAAATAATTAGAACGTCAACATGAAGGTCTTAAGTGAATTACAAGGCACCCAGACAATGAAGTCTTACGCAGCCCCCTATAGAAGATGTTTATGGAAGAATTTTTAATAGCATGAAAATATGTGCCTGTGTATGTGTGCATTTTGGGTTTGTTTACCCCTAAATACTTCAGTGTGTTTTCTCTAAAAACAAAGACTATTTTACATAACAATAATCAAAATCAGGAAATTAACGATACCAAAAAAAAAACCTCATAGCCTTCGAGTTGATTCCGACTCACAGAGACCGTATAAGGATGGAATAGAACTGCCCCATAGGATTTCCAAGGAGTGGTAGGTGGGTTTGAACTGCCCACCTTTTGGTTAGTAGCTAAGCTCTTAACCACTGTGCCACCAGAGTTCCTATGATACAATGGTGCATACCATTAACGAATCCACAGGCATAAACGGTTTACCGATTGTCCCAATAAAATCCTTTATACAAAAAGGAAAAAAGCAAATTTCTGGCCTAAGATGCGATCAAGCACTGCATGCTACATTTGGTTGTCAGGTCTCTGCAGTCTCCTTTGATTCAAAACTGTTTCTCAAACCTTTTCTTGTCTTTCATGATTTTGACACTTTTGAACAGAACAGGTCAGTTATTTTGTAGAATGTCCCCCGATTTGGGTTTGTCTGATGTTTCTTCATGATTAGATTCTGGTTATGCATTTTGGTCAGGAACGTGACAGAGGTGATGGCATGCTGTTATCCAATCCGGGAGCACCTGATGTCTCCCTATCCCTTGACTGGGGATGTTAACTTTGATCACCTAAGGTGGTGACTGCCAGGTTTCCTTTCCCACAGCTAACTTACCACTTCTCCTTTATAATTAATACATATCTTGTGGGGAGATACATTAAGATTAAGCAAATACCCTGTTTCTTATCAAATTTTTACCCACTTGTGGTGAAAGTTCCATTACGTGGCCTTTTGACTTGGTTCTTTAGAAAAACAGCTTGAGAGATTTCTCCCCCAAGCCTTGAGGAGTTACCTTTGCCCTACTTTTCTACCCCAGAGGATTTGTTACTTTTGTCCAGGTTGATTGACATTTCCTGGGTAAGCTGCAAACAACTTGAGGGTGATCTGACACTTTATCTGGCCCCAGGCGGCAGCCAACCTGTGATTAATCTACTGATTTTTACGCAAATAATGGACGTAGGTATTCTACGTCTGTTTGCCAGCTGTGCCCTCCTCCCCACCCCCAAGGTAGTTCCATAAGTGTGCTATGCCAATTTTTATTTTTATTGGCATAGTGCGCTTATGAAAATACCTCGTAGGGGGAGGGTGCAGTTGGCAAACAAACGCAGAATACCTGTGTTATTTGCAAAAGTACAATATTTTACTCACCTTGCAGGGATTGGTCAATATACTATTAAAAAAAACCATTGCGGTCGAGTTGATTCTGATTCATAGCGACCCTAGAGGACAGAGTAGAACTGCCCCATAGTGTTTCCAAGGAGCACCTGGTGGATTCGAACTGCTGACCTTTGGGTTAGCAGCCATAGCTTTTAACCACTACACCACCAGGGTTTCCTATAGACTATGCAAATGAAATGACTATAGACTATGCAAATGAAGTGACTGTGGTCCACTGAGGGGACTGGCCTATGGGGAGGGCCATGCCTTGAAACTGACAAGGAATGTGCATATATACTTTTTTAACCCCACGGAGGTTTCAGAAAGAAAGAAGAAAATGCAAGGGAGGAAAGAAGAGAGGAGAAGCAGAGAGAAGGTGATTAACCTCCTAAAAGAGCTGTTACATTGGTCAAGGGTTGTAACACTGAAGACAGCATGAGATCCAGAAGGTTCCATGTCTTAGTCATCTAGTGCTGCTGTAACAGAAATACCACAAGTGGATGGCTTCAACAAACAAGTTTATCCTCTCACAGTCCAGTAGGCTAAAAGTCCAAATTCAGGGTGTCAGCTCCTGGGGAAGGCTTTCTCTCTGTGTCAGCTCGGAGGGAAGATCCTTGTCATCAATCTTCCCTGGTCACAGAGTTTTTCCACAGGAACCCTGGGTCCAAAGGATGCGCTCTGTTTCTGATGCTGCTTTCTTGGTGGTGTGAGGTCCCATGTCTCTCTCCTCCCCTCTCTCTTTTATATCTCAAAAGAAATTGGTTTAAGACAAAATCTAATCTTGTAGACTGAGTTCTGCCTCATTAACATAACTGTCACTAATCCCATCTCATTAAGATCATAGAGATAGGATTTACAACACATAGGAAAATCACATCAGCTGACAAAATGGTGGATGATCACGCAATACTGGGAATCATGGCCTAGTCAAATCGATACACGTATTTTTGGGCACAGAATTCAATCCATGACAGGGCCCTGCAGGAAAGTTGGTGGTGACGAGAGAAACACCTTCTAGGAATGCAGCTAAGAGAGCTGAACAAAGCTGATACACTCGCTATGAGCTGGGTTGGTTAGTGGTGGAGAGGCCGATGGCAAGGAAGTTGGAGGCCGAGAGGCCTGCATGGCTGACAGGCGGCAAGCACAGCTAAATGGAGGCCTGTCTTGAGGGTGCCGAGAGGAGGCCTGCACAGTGGAGAGGGGGAATACACCGCAGAGAGAAGGGCCTGCTTGCTTACACAGCCAGCCGAGAAGAGCTGAGAACGCTGTCCTGCACTGAAGAAGGGAGGAATGCGCTTTCTACTTCAAGGAGCCTTCCAGACTTTGCCTACAAGCTTCCTGATCCTGACCCTGAGGTGTAGCCTGTTACTTCCTTAATAAATCACTTAACTGTCAGTACAGTTTGTGAGTTCTGTGTGGCCATGGCAGCAAATTGTTGAACCCAGCAGAGAAGTAAAGAGTGCCGTGGGGAGGACAGCTGGTGTCAGAATCAGTAAAAAGGTTGAAGAATGGAAGTATGCCTGACCTCCATATCACAGGAGTCAGCCTTGGGCTGATCTCGATTCTCCTTTCTCCCCCTTAAGTTAGGTAAGGTCTGATGCCACCATCATTCACCACTAGTTTTATCAACCATTGGTGATCCTTGCTTGGAACAAGGATCACCAATGGTTGATAAAACTAGTGGTGCTTTTATAATTCCTCACTTATCAGTTGGAATTCTACTCTAAGGAAGAGTTTTCTCTTCTCCCCCATTTATTTGTTTATTTATTTATGTCAGCATAGATATGTGGATTCCTATTTTATTCATGAGTTATATTTTCTTATATCATTATTTAATGTGATGCTTTACTGTCCCAGATTTGGCCAGTGGGACCCCCTTCAAGTTGGCTATGTCCTTTGACATAACTCCATCATTTTTTTTTTAGCATGTCCATACTATCTGGAACGAGAAGATGTTCCACATTTATCTTGTATGTCCCATGACTCAGCCCTAGAATCAGTTATTTTTTCAAAGAAACCTTGGTTGATTTTAGTGGCTAATGGTGTATAGAAACCAAGATCTGGGCAATAGATGTGTTGTTTGTTATCAAAATGTCATTGTCTCTAGGCCCTGTCAGTAGACAGGGCTAGAAAACATACACATAATTTATATCCAGATATCTGAAAATATGTGTTGTGGATTAAACTGTGTCTCCTCAAAATATGTGTTGGAATCCTAACTCCTATACCTGTGGATGTAATCCTGTTTGGAAATAGGGTTTTCTTTGTTCCGTTAATTAGATCATACCCAAGTAGAGTGGATTCTAAATCTAATCACTTCTGAATTATTAAAAGAGCAGATTAGACATAGAAAGATGCACACATGGAGGAAGACAAATGCCATGTGAGGATCACCAGGGAACCAAGGAAGGCCTGGGGCTACTGGCCTGATCTGGACTGTTAGCCTCCAGAACTGTAAGAAAATAAATTTTGTTCTTTAAAGCCACCTATTTGTGGTATATGTGTTACAGTAGAATATGTTTTTTACAATATCCATTGCTGTTGAGTCGATTCCAACTCATAGCAACCCTATTGGACATAGTAGACCCGCCCCATAATGTTTCCAAGGAATGGCTGGTAGATTTGAACAGCCGATCTTTTGGCTAGCAGCCATAGCTCTTAACCGCTGCACCACCAGGACTCCACATTTTTATAACAGCAAGTGGAAAAATACAACATTTTAAATTATATTTATATTAATATGGCAGACTGAGCCCACTCTCAACCTTGGAAAAGACAGGGGCAAGATACATATTCAAAAGCAAAAAGGTGCTTTCTTTGTAGTCCAAAACTGTGAGGAAGCTCTGTGAGACTGAAAGCACACAGAATTGTGTTAAAGGATGAAACACAACAGCTGAAATGAGCCACTCCAAAAGAGGGAGAAGCACCAACATGTTCCATGTTCAGAGGTGATGGAAGAAAGTTGGAAGCAAAAGAGTTCCCAGGGGCAACTGATAGGGGAGTTAACTGGGGGAACTCTAGTAGGTGCAGCCAGGCCTGTCAACCTCCCATTCCTCTATGTACTCTCTGTGTGCAAGAACTTGGGAATAGTTACTTGCATTATTGAGAAATGGCCAGTTACTAAGTGGCTGTTGAAGTCTTTGAGGAATGAGAAACATCAAGTCTAGAAGACCAGCTGCTGAGGTTCCCCACCCAGCAGCAGGTCCTGCCCATCATAATAGTATGGAGCACAAGCTCCAGCAGCTGTTAAGCCCCTTCCCGTAGGCAAGTTGCTCAGCCAGAGGCAGCTGTCAGCTTAACAAGACATTGCAATTGCAAAAATGCACACACAGTCAAGAATGAACACACTCTTGAGGATGCCAAAACGATAAAAAAGAGATCACAGACCAAAAAACAAAACTCATACCTGAGGAAAGAAAGTTAATAAGGTAACCAGAACAGGACATAAAAATAAACGTAATTATAAATCCTCAGAGAGATAAGAAAAAGTATTTCATTCACGAAACAGGGACAGCTGGTTGTGAAAAAGCACCAATTAACGACCTTGTAATGAAAGATATAATTATCGAATTTAAAAAGTAGATGGACTAATAGCAGACTGAACACAGCCATGCCCAAACCCACTGCCATCGAGTCTATTTTGAGTCATAGTGACCCTATAGGACACAGCAGAACTGACCCATAGGGTTTCCAAAGCTGCAGTCTTTATAGAAGCAGGCTGCCACATCTTTCTCCCACAGAGTGGACTGTGGGTCCAAACTGTCAGCATTTCAGTTAGCAGCCAAGTGCTTAACCACTGAGCCACCAGGGCTCCTTAGACTAAACACTATAAAAGAGTAAATTATAGAACTGGAAGATGAGACCCAGGAATTCTTTTAGAATGCAGCACAAAGTGATAGAGAAGAATGGTAAAAAGAAAACATAAAAATGTGGGGGATAGATTAGAAATGCCAATATCCAACTAAGAAGAATTCCAGAATTAGGGGCAGAGGTAGTAGAGGGGAGAGAATATTGGAAGAAAAAATAACCAAGGATTTCCTAGAATTAAAAATACATATATATATATGTCTTCAGATTGAAAAGGCCAGATACTAAATAATATAATTTTAAAACCCATATCCAGGCTCATCATTGTGAAATTTTAGGCTCTCAAGAATAAGGAAGAAATTCTAAATGCTCACAGAAAAAAATACCTTCAATGCCTTCAAAATGTTAAAGTAAGGGAATTTGAATTTATGATTTTATAGCCAGACAGGTTATCATTTAAATGTGAGTAAAATAGAGGTATTTTCAGACATAAAAGTATTTTAAAAAGCTTACCCTTCCCCCAACAAAACAAAACAAAACAAAACAAAAACTCTCAGATGTTGTGTTCTATTTAAGGACAAAAATATATCTAACAGGAAACACTTGTATGCAAAACCAAAGGGGAGCAAAGCAATGAAGTAGTCTCTGGCTAGCACAAATGGTTAAGTGCTAGATAAGTAGCCAAAATGTTGCAGTTCAAATGCACCCAGAGCTGCCTCAGAAGACAGGCCTGGTGAACTGCTTCCCACAGGTCACAGCCTTAAAAGCTCTCGGGAGCAGTTCTGCTCTGCACACATGGGGTCGCCATGAGTCAGAACCGACTCAAAGGCAACGAACAACAGGAGAAATTCAGTAATTGATACTGGGACAATTGACTATTCATATGAGAAACAAGAAAATTAGATCCTTATCCCACACAAACACAAAAATAAATTTCAGATGGATTCAAGATTTAACCGTTAAAGTATTTTTAAAATTTAGAGGAACAGATAGATCAAACATTTTTTAACAAAAAGCCAAAAACCATAAAGGAAAGGAGAGATTAAAAGACTTTGCAAACAAATTTAAAAGATAATCAGCAGATTGGGAAAAACATTTACAACACATGTAAATGAAAGATGGTAGTGGCCTAAATATACAAAATGCCCCCATAAATTAATTTTTGAAATAAGTAAGAAATATGAAAATATGCTTAACTATACTAATAATCAGGGAAAGTCATACTAAGACAATAATGAAAAGTCATTTTCATCCAGTAGGTTGTAAAAAATGTAAAATTAAAAAATTTAACTGGACGAATGGACACAGGGAACACGGGGTGGAAAGGGGGAGCATCTGTCACATTGTGGGGATTGCAACCAATGCCACAAAACAATAATTTTGAATTGTTCATTTATACAAAAATTTTTGAATGAGAAATTAACATGAGCTGTAAACTTTCACCTGAAGCACAATAAAAATAAATAAATAAAATTTAAAAATTTTTATAATCAAGTAAAGAGGAGGTATGGATTTACAAGGACATTCATCTTTTGGTTGGCAGCTGATTACAAACTGCTTGTGCCACCCAGGCTCCTTGTTGTAGCACAAAATTGGAGCCAACCTACATGTCGATCGAGAACCAGAAGTATAGATAAAGTGGATCATACATAAGATGGAATAATACAGCAGTCAAAATAAATGAGTGAAAAAAAGCAAATTACAGAGAAAACACATTATGCCATTATGAAACCAGACACACACATAGACATATTAAAAACAAAAACCCTACGCTTCCCATTGGATACATAGACTAGGGGGCAATGGAGAGTCAGTGGTGGAATTCTTACCTTCCACGTGGCAGACCCAGATTCGATTCCTTACCAATGCGCCTCCCGGCAGGCATGGCCTATCTGTCAGCATGGGGGCAGTATGAGTTGGGGTCTGACTCGATGGCCGCTAACAACAACATACATCATAATATACGGAAATATGTACACCCAAGGAACCAGCGGTTATCTATGGGATGATGGGAAGAGTCCAGGGTTGAAAGTGCTGGTCAAATGGATCTTTAGCTTTAGCTGTAGTATTCTAAAATTCAAATATTAATCTTTAATTAACATTTTTTAAAATCTGCAAATACCATCTGGTTTGTACAAAGAAAAAAGACTGAGAGGAAATGTACAATGGTTGCTTCTGAGTGATGTGTTTATGGGTGACTTTATTTCCTGCTTTCCCCCCATACTTCCACACATTTTCTGAAATGGCTATGTGTTACTTTATAATTAGCCATAAAAAATGAAAAAGAAAAGGTATCTTTGAAACCCACCATCAATGTCAGTCTTTACACCAGTGTGTGCTTATCCACCGCCTCTCTAAAAGGAGGCCCCTGACACTTAGAAGTAATATAAAACACACTGCCACACCATTTAATCCTATTATTCTTCTGGACCTCTTGCAAACCAGAGGATGATCCCTTTGGCTCTTTAACATAAATCTCCCAAGGTCACGGGGCTTGCCTGTAACCGAGGGGATATAAAACTCCCAGGCGGGTGCCCTCCCCTTTACCATCTGGCACCTCCGAATTTCATCAAAGACTTACTATATAAGCCAGCTAAAAAGCCAGATGTTCAAATATATCTCCTTAGTATGATCACTCTACTAACAAGCCACTGCCCCCTCTCTGGACCTCAGTGTCCTCTTCCTACAATGAAGGAGTTCTGTTGTCCCAGTAGATTGAGCTATTCCTGGGTCCTAAGACAGCCTGCGGAGCCCTGGTGGCACAGTGGCTAAGCAGCTCAGCTGCTAACTGAAAGGTCGGCAGTTCTTCTGTACAGCGGAAGAAAGACATGGCAGTGCTTCCGTAAAGATTAACAGCTTTCAAAACCCTATGGGGCAGTTCTACCCTGTCCTATAGGGTCGCTGTGAGTCAGAATTGACTCAATGGCAGTGGGTTTGATTTGGGTTTAAGGCAGCCTGTGGCCCCTTCCTCTTCCCTGCGACCTCAAGCGTTCTGCTTCTCTCTACTTGCTCCGCTATGGTCATGGGAGGCCCCTTTCAATCCTGGTTCTGCCATGAACTCATTTGGTGGGTGTCCTTGAGCACGTACCTGCCTGGGGGTCCTCAGTTTTGCCATCTGTACAATGAGGGTTGGGGCCAGACCAGTGGTTTTTACATTCTGAGTGTTGCAATCCTGTGGTCTGGAGGGGGGGGGGGGCAGGGTGGGGGTGGGGGAGTGGCGCTCAATGTGTCTGTTTTCCAGATTAGGGTTCTGGGTAAGATTTCCTTTTAATTAAAGATCTGTTGCTATAAACCTGCTTGAAAAGCCGCTGGTCCACAAGGTTATTTTTCCAGAGTCCTTTTTCAGGGCTGACATTCTACTTGCCATGAGTCACAGAACCCTGGGTTTTAGGGTAAAAAGATGGGGAAGGATCCAGGCTCCTGCCACCCTTCTCCCATCGGGGGCTGAGCTATTGGGAGCAGAAGAGGGAGCAGGAGCTATTAGATGATGTTAAGATTGGAAACGTTCATGTCAGCTCAGGCCCCACTTCTCCCTCACCCCCTCCTCCCCCATCACCTAGACAACCCTGGCAGACACTAGGCTGTGGTTCCCCCTTCTCCCCCTCCCCTCCAACTTCCCAACCCTGCCCTACCTCAGCCCAAAGCTTCTCTGGGTCTGGAGGTCTGAGTTCCACCATTAGGACTGCCCTTTGTGGGCATGGAAAACAGATTCTAGGGGGGGACCCCAAACCCCTGAAATAATCCTGGTTTGCATGTTGAATTTGCGTGTCTTCCTGGCAGATGTGTTGACAGCAAAAGTTATCACCTGGCCAGGGCAGCGTGAGCAAAGGCATTTGTTGTGTTTGGGGAGGCTGGGGACAAGCAGGTCTGGGATCCCAGGGGGGCCTGAAACGCTTCAGTAAACAACCCCAGGAGACGACAGTGGGTCACTGGGGATGGGAGTGGGCTGGGCAAAGGGAGTGGGGTGAGCCAGGAGGTCAGGGGCAAAGGGCTCCTGAGGTTTAATCTGTCCAGGGGTTATCTCCAAGGACCTGGAGGCTGGGGCTGGAGGCCTGGAAGGCATAGGGGTCCAGTCTGGGCTCCTGATAATGGTGAAATGGGGCCAAGTTAGGGGTGGAAAAAGAGGAGTTGGAAGGGATGGGAAGGGGACATAGAAAACTTACTGGAATTTGTGCCCTCAAGTTACATCGTGAATAGTCGGGGGTTCATTTAAGGGGTGAGCAGGAGCTTTGATACCACGCAAAAAGAGCTAAGATTGCATTCCTAGCCCAAGCTCAGCCATAAGGAGCAGGAGGACCTTGGTCAAGTTCCAGCTTTTGGTTTCTTCAACAATAAAATGAGCGGAGGGAGATGTTTGGATTAGAGCAGGGGCCAAAAATTAATACAAATGATAAACTTGTTTTAGCAGCAAAACTTTTTTGCTTTAGTATAAACTTATGTAAAAATTCCATATCTGAAATGGACAAAACTGTCTCTTTACCCCATAAGAAAGTGCCTATGGTATTGGATCCATGCAGGAGACCTGGGTTCAATTCCTCGCCAATGCGCCTCGTGCACAGCCACCACACTTTTGTTTCAGTGGAGGCTTGCGTGTTGCTAAGATGCTGAACAGGTTTCAGCAGATCTTTCAGGCTAAGATGGACTAGGAAGAAAGATCTGACAATCTACTTCCGAATACCAGCCAGTGAAAACTCTATGGATCCCAATGGTTGGCTCCACAATCGATCTTGGGGATGGTGCAGGATGAAGCAGTGGGTTAATGCAGTTGTGCATGGGGTCACCTTGACTAGGGCTGACTCAATGGCAGCAAACAACAGCAGCAAGGAACTGGGTAATTTCTGAGGTGCCTTCCAGCCCTGACCTTCTTGGTTGAGGTGCTCAGTAAGTGCATGTTGAAGGTATGCTCTCGAGTCCTCTTGCTGACAATCTCTGCCCAAGACCACCAGAATTAAAGGGTCCTGGACTGGTGACCACAGGAGTCCCAGCTCTACTCTAGTCCACTGTGGAATTCTGGCCAGTAGCTGCTGCTGAAAAGATGCCAAAATGGCCCGTAGTGAAAGGTCTGCAAATGCCTGCAGTAGGGAGTTAGTAGGTGTGGTCCTTAAGAATTGGGGGCTCTAGAGCCAGCCTACTTGAGTTTGATACCTGGTTTTGCACTTACTAGCTGTTTCCCGGATGTTAGGTTACTCAAACTCTGTCCATCAGAGATTAATAATGCTACATATGGTACAGTGTTGTTGTGAGGATTAAATGCTTAATTGGTGTGAAGCACTTAGAACAATGCCTGGCACAGGAAGCCCTCAATAATTAATCTTATTTTTATTCTAGACCTAGACGGGTCCCTTTCATCATACGACTCAGTACAGTCAGCCCTGTGGTTGACCAGTATCTCTCACCAATGCAGGCCCAAGGGGTGGCTTTTGACCACCATGTGCCCATCGTTCTGGTTTTTCCTGTAGCACACATGGCTTGTGACCATAATGTCTACATAATTCAGTAGCCTTGAATGTGATTTTCAAAGGGCTGGTCTTAAGTCATTGGTGTTGAAATCCACTGAGTTGTGAGCAGTGACAAACGTTTTAAAAAATGAAAAAGAAAAGAACAGGATGGAAAATAATCAGAGTGCACCACATGTAATTAGGCTAAGTATTAAGTATTGTTTGTTGACACTTCTGTTCGTGTGTGTGCATGCGTATGTACTGGGTTGTGACGGAACATGTATTTCTACTGAGGGTTGCAGTGAAAAAAGTTTGAAAGCTATTATCTGGCGTCACTCAGGGACTTTCCAAAGGGCACCCTGAGGACATCCTTGGGTGGCTTGGCTGCTAACTGAAAGGTTGGGAGTTCAAGCCCAACGTGAGGTGCCTTGGTTCCAAAAAAAAATTCAGGAAAAGGGCTCCCTGAGCTGAGCTAAGGAGGGCTGCTGTCTTAGGAAAGCAGACTCAGTTTGATGTGCAAGACTGAATAATCTTAGGCAATCTGTCCACCCCTCGGTGAAGCTGAGACATTGGCCTGCACTGGGGGCTGGGGTAAGGGAGGAGGGGAGAGTCTCACACGGGAAGTTGGGGAGATTTACAGGGTGAGGCAAATGCCCTGATACATGAATCAAATGATGGGAATTTGGCAAGTAAGAAAAGATGGGGCAGCCTGTGCCTCCACCGTGTGTGCGAGCGCACGTGCAAGTGCACACACACAGACTCATTTAAGCACAAACTAAGGTGTTTAGCTGTCCTTGCTCTTTTTTACAATATTATCTGGGATACCTTATTCCCTGGGGTTGCTTTGTGGCTCCAGAAACCCCTTTTGTCTTTTTTTTTTTTTTCCTTTAATGACCCAGGCAGACTCATTTCAAAATGACTACGACTGGCTTTCCTGTACCCCTTACCCCCTCCCATCTCAGATGTCACCTGCTCCCCTGGTTCCCAGCTACCTTTGTCATCTTTGACCCTACACAGACTCCCTTCCAACCAGGAAGACTGGCCTCCCATCCCATAGACAGTCCTAGTAGAGATTTAGACTCTCCAGGGGTCTGCAGTCATGCCACAGCCTTGGGCAAGGGTTGCTGGCTTTGGAAAGGGGGGTTCTAGGAAACTGTCAGCTGGGGAGGTGTCCTGAGAAAGAAATGGAAAAAGCATTGAAAGCATTGTTGAAAATGTGGGCAGTTGACACACTTGGACCACCATTTGCTTTTCCTTAATCTGGGATTAAGTGGGTGGGCGGTAAAGTTGCTTTCCAGTATTTCAAGCCTCTACTCTCATCTTGCCCTCTGTCTTAGTCATGTAGTGCTGCTATAACAGAAATACCACCAGTGGGTGGCTTTAACAAAGAAAAATTTATTCCCTCACAGTCTAGGAGGCTATAAATCCAAATGCAGGGTGCCAGTTCTAGGAGAAGGCTTTCTCTCTCTGTCCGTTCTGGGGAAAGATCCTTGTCATCAATCTTACCCTGGTCTGGGAGCTTCTCAGCACAGAAACCTTGGGTCCGAAAGACGAGCTTTGCTCCCGGTGCTGCTTTCTTGGCGGTATCAGTTCTCCATGTCTCTCTGCTCGCTTCTCTCTTTTATATTTCAAAAGATATTGACTCAAAATACAATCTAATCTTGCAGATTGAGTCCTGCCTCATTAACATAACAGCCACTAATCCTACCTCATTAACATCATAGAGATAGGATTTACAACACATAGGAAAATCACATCAGATGACAAAATGGTGGACAGTCACACAATACTGGGAATCATGGCCTAGCCAAGTTGATACACACTTTTGGGGTACACAGTTCAATTCATGACACCCCCTCACTTGGGTCCCCTGATTGGAGCATGGTGTCTCTACAAAGCCAGGACATGGGTAAATCAGGAGAGGGAATTGACTTCAGCCCAGGAAAACAAAAAAAAAAAAACCAAACCCAGTGCCATCGAGTCGATTCCGACTCATAGCGACCCTATAGGACAGAGTAGAACTGCCCCATAGAGTTTCCAAGGAGCGCCTGGTGGATTCGAACTGCTGACCCTTTGGTTAGCAGCTGTAGCACTTAACCACTACGCCACCAGGGTTTCCTCATGTACTTTAAGAGGGGTTTATCATATTGGGGGCTTTAAATCAAGTCCATAACACTCTGGGTATCACCTGTGTTGACCACATGTTTGCTTCGAATTGGCTACAGGCCATGACCACAGTGAGAGTGGACAGGTCACCTCAGCTCTTTAAATGCCACCTTCACCTGCAGAAGGGGTGTGAGGATAAAATAAAATACTACGTGGACATTCCCCAGTACAGTGCCTAAAACAGTGCAAAATGGGTGTGCAACAGCTTGATCAGTTGTCATAAACATCCTTCCAATGATAATGCATCTTATACTTTATGCAAAAATTACTGAAAAACAACATAGAGCAAACACCAACCATAACCCAACTATGCTTAAAAAGAAAGTCCTACGCAAATACTCACCAGACCGCTCTTTCCATTTCCCAGACTAAATTGCTGTTAACAATCCGGTGTGCATTCCTCTTTTTATTTTCTCCACGTTTGCATGAGCTAATTCATCTATCATACTTTTTCTCTTCATATGCACATGCTTTTTTAAAAAATACAGGCGGTCCGGAGATTACAGATTAGTTCCATTACTAAGTCTGTCTTTAAGTTGAAATTTATACTAAGTTAGAACAGTTAGGTATGGTTCATATCTGACGTCAGTGTCTTAGTCATCTAGTACTGCTGTAACAGAAATACTACAAGTGGGTAGTTTCAATAGGGAGAAATTAATTTTCTCACAGTCTATCTAGCAGGCTAGAAGTCCAAATTCAGGGCATCAGCTCCAGGGGAGTCTTTCTCTGTTGGCTCTGGAGGAAGGCCCTTGTCATCAGTCTTCCCCTGGACTAGGAGCCTCTCCACATAGGAACCCCAGGTCCAAAGGATGCATGCTGCTCCTAGCACTGCTTTCTAGGTGGTATGAGGTCCCCACTGCTGGGTCAGAGGGAATGGCACATGTTAATTTTGATAGGCATTGCAAAAATACGTTCTAAAGGTTGTGGTGATGTACACCAACAATGTATGATATGAGCACATTCATTTTCTTACTGGATGTTGTCTTTTAATTTTTTCCAAACTGATAGGCAAAAAATAGTGCCTCACTGTTTTAAGTTGCATTTCCATAAGGCCAACCATCACTTTATGTTTTTTTTTTTTTTTTTTTTTGGAGGTTTGCACTTTCTGCCTGTAAATTGCCTTTTCAAACCTTAACCCATTTTTTATATTGGACTTCTCATTTTTTTCTTGTTAATTTGTAGAGTGCTTTCTGTATAATAAGGACATTTACCCTTTATCTCCTGCATGTGTTGTAAATATTTTTCTCCACTCTGTCATTTGTCTTCTGACTTTGTGATATCATTTGCCATTCAGAAGTTTTAAATATTTCATATTGTCAGATGTGCTCATTTTTCCTTTATGACTTCTGTGCTTCTTGGCTTGTTTAGAAAGCCTTTCTTCTCTGCTTTCCTGGCCCCTTTCTACATTCTTCGTTCACTCCCCAGAGACAGCTGGCAATGAATGTCCTCATTGAGCCCTGCTCTGGCCCTCACACCAGCATCTTGGGTTCCTTATCTGTCAACACCATGTAATAATGTCTGCTGATTGGAAGTGTTACACTGTGTCAGGAGAACACAGAGCAAGGAAAGAGTGGAGGAAGCAAGATAGTCTGAGAAGGCAGTGAAAGAAGTGGGTTGGGACTCCGTGGAGCACAAGGGTTGAGAAAGCAGAGATGAGAGGTGAGAGGCATTTCATGACCTTGAACTGAGTATCTAAAATTTGAGCTAGCTGACTGTGTTTTTAAAGCCAGCAGCATCTTGGAAAAGAATTGTTTAATTTTTTTCAAAACCCATTTGTTCTTTACAAGCGCTACACAGTGGCTGGTCCCCACATCTGGGAGGCAATATAAAAACCTCCTGCCAGACCCAAAATGAGAGAAAAAGAAATTGGAAAATAGGACCTCAGCTCAAAAGCATGTCTCCTTTTGAGTGAATTTTAATATATATTCCAAGCTCCATAGATCAAATGCTTAAAAAAAATTTTTTTTTAATTAGAAAAATAAGAATACTACAGTAAGAGTGGAAACCCTGGTGCCATAGTGATTAAGAGCTAGGGCTGCTAACCAAAAGGTCGGTAGTTTGAATCCACCAGGGACTCCTTGAAAACCGTACGAGGCAGTTCTACTCTGTCCTATAGGGCCACGATGAGACAGAATCGACTCCACAGCCATGGGTTATAATAAGAGTCTGAGTTCCTTACCTCTCCACAGTTCATAAGGAGCCTTGGTTGTGCAGTGGTTAAAGTGCTCCCCTGATAACCAAACCCATCAGCTGCTCCACAGGAGAAAGCTGTGGCAGTCTGCTTCTGGAAAGATTTACAGCCTTGGAAACCCTATGGAGCAGTTCTTCTTTGTCCCATAGGGTCACTGTGAGTCGAAATTGACTTGATGGCAGCGGGTTTTTTGTTTTTCTGCAGTTCATCAAACAAACGACAACAACCCACGCAGCCACAAATACAGAACATCTACCCTGCACCAGCTCTCGTTCCTTAAAACGAGCAGCCCTGGAGGTGAATAGGACGTGACTTGGATTGTTTGGGATCACTGCAGCTCTGATGCCTGGTGAGAAACCACTTTAATTCTCCTGGAATCCAGTTTCTGGGGTCAGTGGAGTTGGCGTGACCCACCCAGGCAATTTGCCCTTTGGTGTCCTTTTGAACCTTGAGCCTTGAAGAACCTGGTTTCATAAAGTCACCTTTACATCAAATAATAGCCTAGTAACCAACTCAGTGGAGACTGTTTTGCCTCAGGCTTCGGGCTCTTTTGAAGAATTGTCCGTGTGCAGTCGGTTTTGAGAAACAGGAACTCTGGGGTCAGACTGGCAGCTGTGTTTTAGGGTAAATTGTTATTATGTAAACATTGTTCCAGGGCCTTTTTCCAGGGCAATGACAGTAAGATGGGATATAAGCGTCTTTAGAGGATCACTTATCTCTGGAACATTTCTGACTCCCTGTTTGAAACGTTAGGAGCCCTGGTGGCATGGTGGTTAAAGCACTTAGCTGCTAACGGAAAAGTTGGTGGTTCAAATCCACCCACTACCCTTTGGAGACAAAGATGTAGCAGTCTGCTTCCATAAAGATTTACAGCCTCGGGAACTCTATGGGGGCAGTTCTACTCTGTCCTATAGGTTCACTATGAGTTGGAATCAATTCTGTGGCAATAGATTTATAGTCAAAATGTTACCTTGATTTGCAAATTGTGTATATTCAATAAACTTCAGTCAATATCTATTCTGGCTTAATATGATTTTTATTTTAAAACTCGAGTATTGTTCAATGACCCCAACTGCAGCATCTGTTGTCCCTGACTCTGGGCCTCCACCGCCAGGCAAAGAAGTTACTCCACCTCTCCCCTACTACTCTTACCGTTCCCACCAACTCTCACTCTTCTTCCCTCTGTTTCAGGGATTCGGCTTAGGGCCTTTGCTCTGCATATCTTTAGGCTTCTACCCTCTCTCCAGCTCCTCAGTGTGGGTCACCCTCTTGGTACTCACACTCACGCTTTCTAAAAAAGAGGATGTGATTGGCTCAGTTAGTCACCATGTCCTTTTGGAGCTGTCTCATTGGCTGCTGGCCAATCCATAGCCAACCGTTCTTGGGTTCATTGCCCACCCCTGCTCCACGGTGGCAGGGTGGAGTGGTCAGCTATCCTCAAAAGGAGCTCCAGGTGGGCGTTAAGGCTCAAAGAGTGAAATAAGCTTCTGTCCAATGTTTACTCCTTCCAGCAGCAGACACAACTACCAGCTTTGACATCTGGCTTCCCAGTTTATAGCAGATTAGAAGCAGTTAATGGTAATGAGAGGAAATGGAAGATGAGAAAGCATTTACAATCATTAGCTAAACCTTTATTAATCAACCAACATTTATTAATCCCTGTCTAAGCAATAAGATGGGGCTGCTAAAAGCCTACAGTGAGGAAATAGGACAAAAATTATGACATAAAAAATTATAATTGAGATATAAGAACTCAAGAAGCTACCAATTGGGACCATTTAGTGTCAGTGCAAGCCCTAGACCCTTCGGTAACCCCGTAAATCAAAACCAAACTTTTTAAGCAATAAGATGGGGCTGCTAAAAGCCTACAGTGAGGAAATAGGACAAAAATTATGACATAAAAAATTATAATTGAGATATAAGAACTCAAGAAGCTACCAATTGGGACCATTTAGTGTCAGTGCAAGCCCTAGACCCTTCGGTAACCCCGTAAATCAAAACCAAACCCATTGCCTACAAGTTCATTTCAACTCATAGTGACCCTAGAGGACAGAGTAGAACTGCACCATAGGGTTTCTGAGGTTGTAAATCTTTACAGAAGCAGACTGCCATATCTTTCTCCTGTGTAGCGGCTGATGGGTTCAAAGCACCGAGCGCTTAACCACTGTGCCACCAGGGCTCTCAGTAACCCCAGTCCACTCCATATTACAGCACTGAATTATACTTGAGATTCAGAATAGCCCTGAGACATGGAAATGTTAAGCTGGATTCTGAAGGCTCTAGTCAGTGGTTAACCAGACAAAAACCAAACCCATTGCCATGGAGTTGATTCCAACTCATAGAGACTCTATAGGACACAGTAGAACTGCCCTGTAGGGTTTCCAAGGCTGTAAATCTTTACAGGAGTAGACTGCCACATCTTTGTCCCATGCTCATCGGTTAAAAACAACTTAAAATACTTTATTGATGTGTCGTCATGTCTTCTTTCCATTGACAAAAATTATCTGCAGGCCAACTTGTATCATCTCTGTGGAGACATCCAACTTTCATGCCTTTTCCGTCTATTCCGGATACTCTTGAGACTGAGTTATGGGCTCTTGGCATGAATTTCAACCCTAGATGTCAAAATACTTGTCTATATTCCACAACCGCCCTCTTCACTAACAACTACAGCTGCCGCTCCTATTTCAAATAGCTCCTACTGGGTTTCAAGCACTTCCCCAGGCACTTTACATACATAAATCCTTTCGAGAACCTTACACCTATAAGGGGGCAGTATAATGCCCCCCTTGTAGATGAGAAAGTCAAGCAAGGTGCTCGTAAATCTGTGCTGGCCCCATGGGGTGGGATCAGAGCCAGATTAAGGCATATGAGGGCCTTAAGCATTAATAATCTATGGTGCCCCCTCCTCTGCTTACACACGCATTTGAATGGAATACATATACACATGTATATGTGTGTGTGTGTGTGTGTTTGTCTGTCTTAGCTATCCATGATATAACTTTTCTTTTAATGTGACTTTAATATTAGCAACTGAACACAAAAGTAGCTTGTGCCATTTTAGCAGAATGAGATGAACTGGTTTGTAAAATTTTGAGTGGTGGCAGGATTCCAAGATTTTTACTAGATACCACATTTTCTACAAAAGGAATATTCCACAACAAAGAAAATGAGTCAGTGAACTTGGTTGTTTCGGTAATCAATGTAAAATTCTGTTAATCTCCCACAAAGAAGAATTGACTTTCATCAATTTTCTTTAAACAGCTCAAACTTCAATTTTGATGCTTGTTTCATAATAAATGCTATAATTATAAATAAAAAATGAAAAGATGTTAAAAGAGAATTTAATGATCAGAAAACAAATATTACAACACATTACTATATTTATTTTTAGACAGATCTTTCATCTCTAACATGTTATAACTGAAAGCATTTCTTTCTATTCTTTGCTCTTACAAATTCTTTGATGATTTTGTCACAATTAAGTGGCTGAATGATATCTGCTTCCATACATTAATAAGGATAATTAATCGAGTCTTTCTTGAATCATTGTTATATGCTGAGGGTTTTTCAGTCTCTTTAGGGATGAAAATGAGCATTCTGTTGTGCAGTTTGTGATCATTAAAATTAGGAATACACATAAAGCAATTTCAACATTGGGACATATGCATTGTACTTTATCTTCTATTATGGAATCATACATTCCTACGTGAGTAAAATTTGTCTTTCCTGAATCTGTAAACTTAGTTCTTATGTAAGAATGAAATTGTTACACTTCTCTGTAAAGGTCTATACTTAAGACTTTGGAATAAGCCTGCACTAATTTCTTTGATGCCTTCATAAATTCTTCATCAGGAATATCCACGCCCTTTGTTGCTTTCTTGGAAGATGAATTTAGAATACACTAATTGTTGCAAAACAGAAACATATTTTGCACAATAAATAAATATTGAATTTTGTGTCCTCAGTTAAAGTACGTAATACTTCGTTTATTAGCATATATACATTAAGATTAAACAACAGATAATAAAAAACAAAACTCACTTGATACATAAATTAAAACTTTTCATGTTAGATAAATATTAATATTTCCAATTTTTTTAGAAGTTTGCTATGTTAATATTATATGCAATTATTATCCATGTTAGAATTATATTAGATGTATGCTAGATTGCATCTCGGTATATGCTGAATATATTTTAAAGCTCAAGTTATAAATATTATTGTTTACAAAATTTAGGATGTAACTTTGTGTGTCAATGCTATACTGTTAAAAAGTAACTTGATCAAATTCATTGCAATAGTGGACTTATTCCAGTTTCCTCCCTTTTGCACATCATCTGGGACTAGAGCTCCCATTGGTCGTTTACCAGGATATGTGCAAGAGCATACCCTTGTGTTTATATCATGGCAAAGAGCATTGCTGGCCCACCTGGCTGGAGTTGGTGGCTCAGCATATGTAGATGTACAAAACAGTTCTTTCAAAATGGATCAAAGACCTGTTTTCTACTAATATAATCTGTCCTTGCCCAGTAGCTGTTTGTGTTGGATCAAGTGCACATTAGGTGAATATAACAAGAGTTAGACTCAACAGCTCATTCCTACCCATTGTTCTTGTTAGACCGAAATAGTGCACTCCCAAGAGACTTGGCAAGATAAGGAGTTTCAATTACATGGGAGGGGACTGTAGGAGACAGATGTCAGTGAAGGTACTGAAGTGGTAGGGGCCTCATAGCTTAAAAAACCTTTTGCATGGGTGCCCTTGTGACCCTGCATGAACTTTATTTCTGGCCACGCATTCTCACGCACTGGAGCTGGTATCAATTTCATTTAGTGCCCTGCTAGTTTCTTTCCACTGAGGCACTCGCTTTTCTTTGTGTTCTCTCTGCTTGGCATCTATGGGTCTTTGCTTTGGACAACTGGTGCCCCTCTTTTGTTGATGCCCTAAGCATGTGCTTACCTTGTTTATTGGATAATCCATTTCTGAGTGGGAGTATGGAGTGGGCCGGACATGAAAGTCTTGATGAAGAGCTAGCCAGGTTAGGGATTAAACCATACTTCCTAATCTAGGCTGGTTTAAACCCATTGCTGTTGAGCCAATTCCAACTCATGACGACCCTATAGGCCAGAGTAGAACTGCCTGCATAGTGCTTCCAAGGCCGTAATCTTTGTGGAAGCAGACTGCCACATTTTTCTCCCGAGGAGTAGTTGGTGGGTTTGAACCTCTGACTTTTGGTTAGCAGCTGAGCGCAGAGCTACTGCGTCATGAAAGCTCAGTTTAACTGGGTGATCCTGACTCAAGTTTCACTCCTTTTTGTTCTCCTTACATATTTATAAAGTTGTTTTTGTTGTTGTTGTTGAAGTTGCAGTGAGACCATTAAAGGAAAGCAGCAACACCCTGTAGGCAGGAGTGTGTGGGATGAAAAGGGTAAGGCTCAGAGTCAGAAACTTCTCCAGAAACAAAGTCAAGGTCGTCTGGGCCAGCTGCCTTCTCCCACTCCTTCACCCGGGAATGCTCCTTCCAGAGCTGATGGTAGAGGTCCTGGGTTTTGTTTTTAAGGAGGAGTAAAGTTGTTTCTGTACATATCACATGCGTGTAGCCAAAGAACTCAACACTGGATATTCTAAATAACCATTTCTTTAGGTTTTTCTAAGCTTAAACTTGCAGCTATTTAGATTCATAGCAATCCATAGAAACGCCTTCACACAGCAAGAATTTCAGATTGTACCATGTTTTTATCCAGGACCATTATTAAAAACAGCCATAACAAAAAGTTCTACATCACTTCTAAGCTATGTGTGTCAGGATCCCTGCAGGGGATCTATGTAATCTGAGGAGACTTTAATAAAGGGACTATTTATAAAGAGGTGTGGGAACAGTTTAGGGAAACCACTAAGGGATAGTGCAGCACCCTGGGGCTAACAACAGTGGGAGCAATTACCAGCCTGAAGGGGTAAAAGAAGAAAGTAGTCAACAGTACCAATACAGGGTGGCTGTATGGAGAGGATCCCTGACAGGAGCTGTGGCCTTAGGTAGAGGGACAAAGTCAAACCATAGTGACCTAGCAGGGAGGAAACCAAAGACATGTATCACTCCCTCACTTCCCTCTGCCCTTTCTTTCTTCAACCAGTATTTCCCATTTGCCAAACCCTATGGGAAGCCTGAGAGCAAGAGATGCTATTGATTCAGTTCCCGGAGGTCAGCCTCCTGGGGTACAGAATAGGGTGGGAACAGATGCGGGGGGGAGCTGGAAAGGCAAATGCAAGATGTCCAGATGTCCAGCACTTCCATTATTAATAAGCACTCAGTGTCCCTGCAGAATAGAAGTCGAAATTAGCCTCTGAGAGGGAAACCAGTAAGAATTAAAAGAAAAAAAAAAAAAAAGGATGAACTCAGCCATCTGTGGTAAATTAGTTACCTATTCTTGCTAACAAATTACTTCAAAACTCAGCAGCATAAATAGACATTTATTATCTCACACAGTCTCTGTGGGTTAGGAATCTGGGAGTGGCTTCTCGGAGTGGTTCTAGCTCAGGGTCTCTAACGAGGTTGTCAAGAAGCTGGCCAGGGCTGTAATCATCTAAAGGTTTGACTGGGACCGAAGGATCCACTTCCTAGGTGGCTCACTTACCTACCTTGCAAGTTAGTGCCAGTCGTTGGCAGGAAGCCACAGTTCTTCACCACGTGGACCTCTCCACAGGGCTGCCTGAGTGTCTGCAGAGCAAGGCAGTTGGCTTCCCCCAGAGCAAGTAATCCAAGAGAGCAAAGCAGAGAGGAAGCCATAATGCCTTTTATGACCTAGTCTCAGGAGTGACACACCATCCACTTCTGCCGTATGCTATCCATTAGAAGCAAGTCACAGGTCCAGCTCACATTAAAAGGGAGGGGAATTATGCTCCATATCTTGAAGAGGGAGTCCTGGTGGCCCAACAGTTAAGCACTCAGCTGTTAACTGAAAGGTTAGCTGTTTGAACCCACCCAGCAGCTCCCTAGGAGAAAGACCTGGCAATCTGCTCCCGTATAGATTGTTGGTGCTGTTGTTCGGTGCCGTTGAGTTGATTCCAACTCATAGTGACTGTTACGGATTGAATTGTGTACCTCTAAAATATGTGTCCAATTTGGCTAGGCCATGATTCCCAGTATTATGTGGTTGTCCTTCATTTTGTGATCTGAAGTAATTTTCCTATGCGTTGTAAATTCTAATCTCTGTCTGTGGTTAATGAGGCAAGATTATGTTAAAGAGGATTAGGGTTGGATGCAACACACTTACTCAGGTCACAGCCCTGATCCAATGTAAAAGAAGTTTCCCTGGGGTGTGGTCTGCATCACCTTTTATCTTACAAGTGATAAAAGGAGAGAGAAGTAAGCAGAGAGATTGGAACCTCATACCACCAACAAAGAACCGCTGGGAGCAGAGCTCATCCTTTGGACCTGAGGTCCCTAAGCTGAGAAGCTTCTAGACCAGGGGACAACTGATGACAAGGACCTTCCCTCCAGAACTGACAGAGAGAGAAAGACTTCTCTTGCAACTGACACCCTGAATTCAAACTTCCAGCCTCCTAAACTGTGAGAGAATAAATTTCTGTTTGTTAAAGCCACCCATTTGTGGTATTTCTGTTACAGCAGCACTATATAACAAGACAAGAACCTTAAATACAACAGAACGAAACACTGCCTGGCCCTGTGTCATCCTCATAATCATTGCTATGTTTGAGCCCATTGCTGCAGCCACTATGTCACTCTATCTTGTTGAGGGTCTCCCTCTTTTTCACTGACCTTCTACTTTACCAAGCTTGATGTCCTTCTCGAGGGACTGGTCCCTCCCAAAACATGTCCAAAATATGTGAGACAAAGTCTCACCATCCTTGCTTCTAAGGAGCATTCTGACTGTATAGTCTAGAAAACTCTATGAGACAGTTTTACTCTGTCATATAGGGTTGCTATGAGTTGAAATCGACTTGACAGCACCTAACAACAACAATATCTTGAAGAGAGGAGTAGGAAATAAGTTGTAGACATATTATAAAACCACAACATTAAAGATTATAAGGTTGTATGATTGACGAGTTTGGGGAAGACTTGAAACTATACTGAAACATGACCATCATCAAGCAAGGTGAAATCTCCCCAAGCATATTGTACTCTGCCCGAAGAAAGAGCAAAGTTAAGAGGAGGGGTTAATTTCTAAAGCATCTATGAGAGGACAGCCCAGATGGATGATACTGTACAGAAAAAGGTAAACCCAATGGACACAAGTTTTCCAGTAAAAGGAGAGGCATACTTGGTATAGGGACCAAATCTGGATAAAGTATCTGTCAGGATTATACATTTCCTCTGACTGAAGGATGTCTTCTGGGAAGGCAGTGTATTCAGTAAATATAAAGGATCCCCTCTATTTAATATCAATGAATTACTGACTGTAGCTGCCCATCAGTGACTTAGACCTGAGCAGTTTCAGACCTGCAAAGCTAAGGATTAGAAGGACCCCAGATAGCTGAGATCTCACCCAGGCTTTGCCTCCCTGCAGAGCAATCACTGCCCTGTGTAATATTGTTATCTCACCCTACCTTTTGTTACAGCAAAGTCTCTTCTGCAAAAATTCGTGTGATAATAGGGCACTGATTATGATAGCAAGATGGTAAACAACCCTAAAGTCCAGCAATTAGGAGCTAGTTTCATAAACAGAACAAGGGGATACTACATGGTTTAAAATCAGGGAAGGTGTGCATCAGAGTTGCATCTTTTCACCATCTTTGTTCCGTTTGTATGCTGAGCAAATAATCTGAGAAGCTGGAGTATATGAAGAAGAACATGGCATCAGGATTGGAGGAAGACTCATTAACAACCTGTGTTGTGCAGATGATACAACCTTGCTTGCTGAATGCCAAGAAGGCTTGAAGCACTTACTTATGAAGATCTAAGACCACAGCCTTCAGTATATATTACACCTCAACGCAAAGAAAACAGATAGCCTCATAACTGAACCAATAAGAAACATCATGATAAACGAAGAAAATATTAAAGTTGTCAAGGATTTCATTTTACTCGGGTCCACAGTCAACACCCATGGAAGCAGAAGTCAAGAAACCAAATGACTTATTGCATTGGGCAAATTTGCTGCCAAAAACCTCTTTAAAGTGTTGAAAAGCGAAGATGTCACTTTAAGGACTAGGGTGCGCCTGACCCAAGCCATAGTATTTTCAACAGCCTCATATGCATGAGAAAACTGGACATTGAATAAGGAAGACCAAAGGAGAATTCATACCTTTAAATTCTGGTGTTGGCAAAGAATATTGAATATACCATGGGCTACCAGAAAAACAAGCAATTCCATCTTGGAAAAAGTACAGCAGGGATGTTCCTTGGAAGCAAGGATGGCGAAACTTCATCTCACATACTTTGGACATGTTACCGGGAGGGACCAGTCTGGAAAAGAACATCATGCTTGGTAACATAGAGGATCAGCAAAAAAGTGGAAGACCCTCCATGAGATGGATTAACACACTGGCTGCAATGATGGGCTTAAACATAGCAATGATTGTGAGGTATCTTCCATTTTTGTCTAGGTTTCTAGAATAACACTTCCCCACAGGCCCACCCCTTAACTGACTTTTGGTAATTTCTCTTTGTTTCTGACTTTTATTCTAAGCCTATCCATCATGAGTTGAATCGTATCCTGCCGCCCCCAAATATGTGTCAACATGATTCCCAGTATTGTGTGGTTGTCCTCCATTTTGTGATTGTAATTTTATGTTAAAGAGAATTAGGGTGGGATTGTAACACCCTTACCCAGGTCACATTCTTGATCCAATGTAAAGAGAGTTTCCCTGGGGTGTGGCCTGCACCACCTTTTATCTCTTAAGAGATAAAAAGGAAAGGGATGTGAGCAGAGAGGGGGGACATCATACCACCAAGAAGGCAGCACCTGGAGCAGAGTGCATCCTTTGGACCTGGGTTCCTGCAAAGAGAAGCTTCTAGACCAAGGCTGATGACAAGGACCTCCCTTCAGAGCCAACAGAGAAGCCTTCCCCTGGAGCTGACGCCCTGTATTTGGACTTGCAACCTACTCGACTGTGAGAAAATAAATTTCTTCTCTTTCTTAAAGCCATTCATGTGTGGTGTTTCTGTTATAGCAGCACGAGATGACTGAAACATTATCTATCCTAATCCTTTTTGTGGCAAAACCGTCAAAAAGGAGAGGAAAGAATAAAGATACAATACTTAATTTAAAAAGACAGAAAACTGGGCACTCTTGCCCATTGTAAACTTCTGTTGAAAACAGGCACTCTCGTCCATTTTTGACAGAAGTTTAAAATGGAACATTCTTTTTTAGAAGGTAATTTGGAAGTATCCATTAAGTTTTTAAGTGTTCATAGTCTTTGGTTCATCTGTTCCACTTTTAGGAATTTGTCCTACAGAAACACGTACCGAAATGCATAAAACACAAGTACAAAAGACGTTCATTATAAATAATAACGAAAAATTATAACCAATTCATCAATAGAGGCGTGGTTAAATAAATTACGAAAATCATCCAGTAGTTAAAAGAGTGAGGTAGAGTTGTATTTGTTGTTGTTTGTCTTCGAGTTGATTCCAGCTCATGGCAGCCCTAAGTGTGCAGAGTAGAACCGCTTCATAGGGTTCTCAAAGCTGTGACCTTTCAGAAGCAAATCACCAGACCTTTTTTCTGAGGCCCCCCGTGTGGTTTTGAACTGCCAACCATTAACCATTTGCACCACCCAGAGACTCCTAGAGTAGTATTAAGTGACGTGTAATAACGATCAAGTTTGGCACAATATGTGCAGCAGAGGTTCTCAAACATTTGCTCTCAGGAGACCTTTATACTCTTAAAAAAAATTGTGAGGATCCCAAAGAGCTTTTGTTATGTAAGTTATATCTACTGGTATTTATAGTATTCAACATGGAAATTAAAATACTTTCGAATTTTATTTATTGATTCATTTAAAGTAACAATACTAAACTCATTACATATTAACTAAATCGCATCCTTCTTATCAAAATTAATTATATAAAAAAATTTGGTGAGAAGGCTGTCATTGTTTCATATTTTTGGAAATGTATTTGATGTCTTGCTTCACACAAGACAACGAGATTCTTAACTGTGCTTCTGCATTCCATCCATAGCGATACGCCTTTTTGGTTGAAGCACATGAAGACAACAAAGCCTCACACAGATATGTAGATGGAAAGGAAGGAGTATTTTAATAGCTTTTTCAGATCATTGTGGATATCCTTTGATAGTTCACGAAAACTTGACTAGCAGTAGCTTCTTAAAGGTTAGTTACATCGTGGAATCTGAAACCATATCAATGGTTTTTCCTACTCTATTACATTTAATTTTTTTTTTTATTACATTTAAGATCCTTTGGTTTATCTTCCACTATGAATTAATCTTTTACCTATGCATGATTTTATAACCTCATGCATTGGTCATTTGAAGAATATTGGTTCACTGAGTTACGTAGGTCTTTCTAACATCCACACAGTTCATTGACAGTATCAGAGCCATGTTTGTTATATCGTCACCAGTATCATCACTGATGTGTGTAAGTATTGATAAGCTAGCTGGACAGCTCAGAGGCAAATACAAATCTTCCAAAATTCGAATGTTTGCTTAAAAGCTTGAATTTCATCATTAGCAACCAATGCTGTCCATTTTCTTATGAGTAACAGGAACCCTGGTGGTGTAGTGGTTAACTGCTATGGGTGCTAACTAAAGGGTCGACAGTTCGAATCCGCCAGGTTCTATGGGGCAGTTCTACTCTGTCCTATAGGGTCGCTATGAGTCGGAATCGACTCGACGGCACTGGGTTTGGTTTTTGGTTTGACAGGCTTATTTCATTCATTTTTGAGAAAGCGTCTCTAAAATACCCAAGTTTGAACAACCGTACTGATCTGTCAGTCATTCTTTCATGTAAAACTGGTGTTCCATGAAAAAAGCAGTGAGTCCTTTCAGCCACAACCACCATCTTGTACTGATGTGCCAAAAACAATGGACACAAAAGGAAAGAGGAGAGGCAACTGTTCAATGTTCTCTATGCCTTTTAGAAACATGGAGCTGTTTGTTTGGCCACATGCATGAAAGGTGATATTGTAGACATCAAGAGAATGGGCACTGTTCAAAAAGGAATGCTCCACAAATGTTACTATGGCAAAACTGGAAGAGTCTACAATGTTATCCAGCATGCTGTTGGCATTGTTGTAAATAAACAAGTGAAGGGCAAGATTCTTGCCAAGAGAATTAATGTAGGTATTGAGCATGTTAGGTGGAGCCTAGTGGTGCAGTGGTTAAGAGCTTGGCTGCTAACCAAAAGGTCAGCGTTTTGAATCCACCAGCCACTCCTTGGAAGCCCTAAGGGGCAGTTCTCCTCTGTCCTATAGGGTCACTGTGAGTCAGAATTGATTCGATGGCAATGTTTTTTTTTTTTTTGGTTTGGTTTGCTTTTTTACTGAGCATATTAAGTACTCTTAAGAGCCAAGATAGCTTCCTGGAACACATGAAGAAAAAAAATCAGTTAAAGAAGGAAACCAAAGAGAAAGGCAGATGGGTTCAATTGAAGTGCCAGCCTGCTCCACCTACAGAAGCACATTTTGTGAGAATCAAGGGAAAGGAGTCTGAGCTGCTGGAAACTATTCCCTGTGCATTCATGGCATAATAGGTATAAAAAAATAAATAAAATACTTTTTTAGAAAAAGTTTATTAATTTCTCCATGACATTGTCTATAATTGCCAATTGTTGTCGTTGCTTGCTGTCGAGTCGATTCTGACCCATAGTGACCCTATAGAACAGAATAGAGCTGCCCCACTGGGTTTCCAAGGCTGAAATCTTTATGGGAGCATATGGCCAAGTGTTTTCTCCTGCGGAGCCACCGGGTGGATTCCAACCTTGGACCTTTCTGTTAGCAGGGGGCTTAACCATTGCGCCATCAGGGCTCCTTATACAACACTTCTTTTAAACAAAACCAGTGAATTCAGCCGGCAACTCAAACAACTGCACAAGCACATCTCCTGGAGACAATCATTGTGCTTTGGAATGTAGCAAAAGTGCTTTGCATGCTTCCCATTTCATTATACAGAAGATCAAAAGGATGGATACTCGAGGGCTGACATTTAATAAAATGAATAACCTTTCCTGTTTCATCAAGAACATTCCTAAAGAAACTGGCCTTCCCACTACTGTGCATGCGAGGTGATGAAGGGCACGACGACCACCAGGTCATTGGCGTGGCCGCCTTGATTCATGCCAGGCACCAGCAGCTTTACCCACCAACGCCTTTTACAACATCAGTGCACCCACGCCATGAAAAAGGCGAATAGTATCTCAGTATTACTATAAAAATAGCTTTGGTCTTCTTCTTGTTGTTGTTAATTTCTGTCTAGTCAATTCTGACTCATGGTGGCCCTAAGTGTGCCACGTAGAACTGCTCCACAAGGTTTTCAAAGTTGTGATATTTCAGCAGCAGATCTCCAGGCCTTTCTTCTGAGGCTCCTCTGGGTGGGTTTGAAAAGCCAACCTTTTGACTAGGAGTTGAGCACTTAATCATTTGTGTTACCCAGGATCCTTTGGCCTTGTGGGTGCCCTGATAGGTCTCAAGGATCATCAGGAAGTCACAGACCACACTGAGAGTTGCTGGTATGGAATATAAGCCCCCTTGTGTTTTGGTTGTTTAATTAAAAAAAAAAAAAAAAGATATACACCGATGTGACAAAAGTCCTCACAGTGGCTACCTCTCACAGCAGAAAGTAATTAGGCAATGTTACTTTTTTACTTAGTATAATTTTACATTGTTTGAGTCATTTATAAGTATGAATTTCTTAAGTAATTACAAACACTAAAGAAAGACAAAAATCAGATTACTTTTAAACAACAATAATTATTTGAACAACATTTATTGCAACAACACCCAGAGAATATAAAATGTCTCTTAGAAATGTTTCCACACAGAAAATATGAAGAGATTAGATACATAAAGCATGAGCTTAAATTATTAAAAACAAAACAAGAGCAAACAAAAGCCTCCGCCTGAGAAATACTTCATTTCTCGCAAGGCTGGATGAAGGAACGGTTGCCTGTGTACTCCAGCAGAGGAATCCACCAGACCCGGGGCGCTAGAACGAATGACCATGCTCATACTTTTAGACGCAGTTTGAAAATAAATCTGAAACATATTCTCCATAGAAGGTGACAGGAATAGACGTGAAGTGTGACTTGATACCTTAGAAATCTCACAGCTTCCTTTCCAGAGGAAAGGAAAAAACAGGTACAAGATTGGGAACCTGCAAAGCAGGTACTGAGCTTCTCTCTTGTGCCTCCAGCCTCTCAGCTCTGCACCTTCTTCCCTCTTGAATGAGCTATGGTTCCCTCTTCCCTTTCAGGATCCAGTGCCTTCTGATCTCCTCTCTTCTGCCTCCTACCTAAAACTCTTGGTGTTAAAGACTCTGATATCAGTCATCTACACCCTAGCATAAATGAGTCCCCATTACCTCACTCCTTCCCCCAGGGCATTTGCTTGTTAGGCCTGATCTAATAGAAGGCTGTGCCCTGTGCAAGGCATCTGAGTTGTCCTCAAGCAATAGGTGGGGAGGGCTCTGAAGTCGAAGGCTCTTCTCAGAACTTCTGGAATCCTGCTCCATAGATGGCCATCTGAAGCAAAGCTGCCCCTTTCTGCTGTGTGACATCAAAGAAGTCGTTGCCCCTTTCTGAGCTCTGTAAATTGTGTGGGTTGGACTAGTGACCTCCAAGGTGCCCCCCCCCCCCAATTCTGTGACTGCGAGCTCCTTTAATGCAGGGTGGCAGTCACTCAGGAGGCCTCGGGAGAAGACATCTTGTTTTCAGTTCCTGAATTAAAAGAGGATTCAAAGGAAGCTCTCCACATGTTCCCTGCAGTTCGCCCCCCCTCTTCCCCTTCTCTTCCTCATGACCTGTGTCTCCAAGGGGAAGATCAAACAAAGAGGTTTCAGAGGGTGGTGGAATGCTGTGTGTTTGGTCATAGTCCCAGGCTGGATGTGATTACAAAGTTCCTGTGACCGGGGAGACACAGTGGGGAATGTGGGGGGAGGGATTCTGTTCTCTGAGAACATGTGCTCAGGCACTGCCCCCACACAACCCACCCACTTATGTGCATGCGTGCGCGCACGCGCGCACACACACACACACACACGGCCCTCAACACAATTGTGAGCTTTTAAAGTTGTCCTCAGCCCCCACCCTGCATGCCTCCCGCCTCCTTAAGAGGTCTCCTTATGGGTATTCACTCTTTCTGTAGGACTATTGAAGACTGAAAAACATTCAGATTCAAGGAGTAAATCAGCTGCTTTCTGCTGAGGTTCTATTTCAACATCTATTTCTTACATACTGTGTGCTTCTTGGAAACTCTGGTAGCCTAGTAGTTAAGAGGTACGGCTGCTAACAAAAAGGTCGGCAGTTCGAATCCACCAGATGATCCTTGGAAACCCTGTGAGTTGGAATCGATGCAAGGGCAACAGGTTTGGTTTGGTTTGTTTTGGGGCATTTCTCAAAAGCAAAGATCATGGCTGATTCCTCTCTTCATCCCTATCCCTACCACCATACCTAGCACATATTTGCTGCCCCACAGAAGCTTGTCTGATGTCCACATGGATGAATAAACGAATTAGTGAAGAAATGAACCTTTCCACTAAGGTTCAAAAACAGGTTTTTAAAGGTAGCGTATTATTCCCCATCAAGTGTCACCATGCTGCTCACCAAGTCACCTTGTCTCCATTTTCTTCACCATAATTCATGAAAGATTGGCCCTGGAAGGGTGTTAGTATTAGCTTGAGAAGAGCAGGATAGAAACCCTGTGCTGGCCCTTTTAGCTATGTGACCTTGAAGGAGTCAT
Organism: Elephas maximus indicus; assembly: GCF_024166365.1. Classification (NCBI taxonomy): domain Eukaryota; kingdom Metazoa; phylum Chordata; class Mammalia; order Proboscidea; family Elephantidae; genus Elephas; species Elephas maximus. The sequence goes on along the minus strand of NC_064831.1, from coordinate 58,035,603 downwards.
TCACCCTTTCTAGACCTGTCTCACTTCAAAAATGGGTTTAAAAATATTTGCCTTGTGTAGACGATACAGAAGCTGTGAAACTCCTGTAAGGACTTAACACTGTTACTATCTTACAGCCATTTAAGGCCCAGAGAGGCCAAATGATATGTTCAGGGTGACCCAGTCAGTTATTGACAGGCTTTGACCCCAGGCCTGCTGATACTGCACCTCCTGGGTATGCCCCAAACTCGGTGCCTAGTTTTTCCACCCTGGAGACTCACAGCAACGTAAAAGCAGGGAGTGATTTTTCATCATCATCCACCAGCCCCTTAGAGCCAGCAGAGCCATCAACTCAGCGGGGTACTCTGGTATATTTGATGGAGATGGCTGTCTGGCTGGGATGAGGCTGGGGTTGAGACTCAGGCTGTGTCCATCAAATAGCTTTGCTGCTGTCTGTTTCCGTTGCACCTAAGGATGGCCTGGGCCAATGGTGGACAAAGAAAGCCTGGCTGAAGGACTAGAGATGACCCATATCCCCATGACCCACCCTGGAGGTCATCTACAGCTGTGGTTAACAGTTCCTATAGAGACATGTGGTTTTCTACTTTAAACACCTGCTTGTCTCTGCCTGAGGGCTTTATATCGAAGCAGGAGCATGAGGCAGACCAAAAACATAGCCCCAGAAGCAAACTTCAATCAATGAGCAACAGTTGTTGGTGGATAAATACCCCAGCTTCCTAGGCCCTCATGGGCCCATTCTCTGGTGTGTTCTACACAGCACCTCAAGGAGTCCTGGTCGTGCAATGGTTAAGTGTTCCAAACCCACCAACTGGCGATCTGCTCCCGTAAAGATCACAGCCTAGGAAACACTATGGGACAGTTCTACTCTGTTACAGAGTGGCTCAGTCAGAACCAACTCAACAGCACACAACACAGTGCCTCAGAGGGTCCCCAATGGGACGGACCCCAATTGCCCAGGGTGATAACCTACTCATTAATACCCCTTTATGGCCTTTCCTTCCTTCCCTATCTTATTTCCTCACTTGCTCATCTGGTCCTAGTGGGATAAAATAAAATAACCTTCCCCATATCTTTGTCTTAGGGGCTACTTTTGGAGACACCCAAGTTAAGGTAACCCTCTCCATGCTCCCCAGGTAGAGAAATAGCTAGAAGGACAGGACATCCTATCCAAACCCGTTCGACAACTTCTGCCGAACATCTTCTCCATGAAGGGCTCTGTGTTAGGTGATGGGGACACCAAGAAGTAGCCCCAGGTGGCGAGGTCACAGGCAGCAACATGAAAAGCTTACCTTCCACCAGGGCCACTGGTTTGGCCTCAGTTCCCAGTCAATGCCACTCTTTGGGAGGCAAGAGAACAGCTTCCGCTGCCTGCTTCTGCTGTTCATTTCTTCATCACAATTTTTTTTTTCTATTTCCAATTTTTTTTTTAATCATTTCAAGCAGAAACTCTATACTCATTAAGCAATAAGTCCCCATTGCCGTCCCCTCCCTCCAGCCTCTGGGAACCTCTATTCTATTTTCTGCCTCTACACATTTATATGTTCACAATATTTCATACAAGTGAGATCATACAATATTTGTCTTTTTGTGTCTGACTTCTATCGCTTATCAGAGTGTCTTCAAGGTTTATCCATATTGCAGCATATATCAGAACATCATTCCTTTTTATGGCTGCGTAGTATTCCATTGTATGGATGTACCACAAGCATCTGGTGATGCACATTTCTGGAGAGCCAACTGTGGGCAAGGCTTTGTGCTGGGTGGGAGGAGGCAGCAGTGAGAAAAGTGACCGCAGCTCTGCCCTGCGCAGAACATTCTACAGCTCAAGCCCTGACCAGCCATGAGTTCTTGGACAATCTCCTTCCACTTTTCTGGGCTGACTTACAGGAGCTCTAGGGCCCTTTGTGGCACTAACACAGGGCTCCCAACCTCCAGCGTCAGAGATGCTAATGGTTCTTCCCTGTTGTTTTTGATGTTAGCTGTCGTTCCATTGATTTCAACTCATAGCAACCCTATATGACAGAGGAGAGCACCCCCATAGGATGTTCTTGGCTGTCATCTTTAAGAAAGCAGATCACCAGGTCTTCCTCCTTCAGAGCCACCGGGTAGGTTCGAACCATCAATCTTTTGCTTAGTAGCCGAGAGCTTAACCATTACACCACTAGGGAAGCTCTCTGAAAGATGAAAAAGTGTTTGAGGTCACAGGGCACAGTGGAATTCTTCCCTTAAAAGAAACATAATGGAAAGGAAGCCAAAAACAAAACAAAAAAAACTTGGCAATAAAGTAGTAGAGGGTAATGTGATCCCTGGCTCTGCTTCTGGCTGGCCCCTTCCCCCCACTCCCATTCTGCCAAAGACCCATGCACGCTGGTTCGGTGCTCAGGGCCTGGCAGCCAGACACTGTCTGCCCCACCTGTCTGCATGCAGGTTACCTGCTCCTGCTGCACAGGACGTCCCTGAAAAGGTTGGGGGTGAAGGGAATGCTCTTGCCACCGAAGGGACCTCAGCAAGGAGTGGTCACAACTACAGACTCCAGCCCAGGAGTCAAGGAAGGGTGTCCTGTGGTCCTGGTCCTGTGCTGAGCTGCCAGGCCTGGGGGTGTTAAAGAGAACAGGAACACCTGCAGAGCTGCTGCTTTGGGTCAGGAGAGCAAGTGGTGGGGCGGTGGATTTGGCCAGGGCCAGGCTGCAGGCTCGTCCACAACTAGTTGGCCACTGGCTTCTGTGTAATTTGCAACACTTTGCAGGACGCTCCATCAGAGATTGTGGGAGGTGTAGCAGCTGCAGCTCCTCTTTGTAAAGACGCTAGGGACACAGTTGTGTTTGGTCCCAATTGCGGTCTCTGAGGAGTCTGTGTCTTGCTGGTGGTGGGTTCCCTGCTCTCTGTGCCCATTCTGTCCCTCTGGTCTACATAACAAGTAGGAGAGTGGGGTCTTAAACCCAGCTCTGTCCTTAAAGCCCACGGTCTGAACCCCTATACTGTAGGGTCCCTGGGGGGAATCATCTTCAGGCCCCTCCTCCTCTCTGTGCCCCTCTCCAGTCTCCACAACCCCAAGTGGTCAGGGCCCCCTTGCAGAGCAAAGCCCCTTCCATTAGGATGAAAGCATTCAGGCTGAAGTTTTGCAGATTTACTGTGTTCTCTGCTTAGGCCACAAGCACAATCTCCAAAAAAAGGAGATAAGTGGCCTAATTAGCCGTGTGACCTTGGGTAAGTTACTCAACCTCATTGAGCCCCAGTATCCTCACCTATACCGTGATGACTGTGATACCATCTTTGCCTTGTGGTTGTGATTACATGCAAAAAACTTTCAGCATATCATGGGAAATGATATATTTTCAGTCTCAAGCATGCCATAAGAGAAGTTTTGAGTTTCCTTTATTGCCTTTCTTCTCTTCCAGATGAAGACCCACCACGTTGGTTTTAAGCACCCTGCATTCGCCTGCAGAGGAAGTGGCTCTTCCCTAGCTGAATGATTTTAACAAGGTTGTCCATGAGAGTAACACTAATTAGAGGCTGTGAAAAGATGTCAGGGCTGGCGGGGTTTTGAGAGGCCCCACTGCTAGCCCAATCCTAAAAGCATTATGAGGGTAGGCAGGGAAGGAGACCTGGATTGGAACACGGCCTGGGTGGTTTAACCAAAGCCCCCAACACCACTGGTCTGTGTTTCTCTAAATTTCCACCCAAGAACCCTTTATGGTCAGGGAAAGGAATGCATACTACTGAGCGGCCTAGATAAAAAAAAAAAAAAAAAAATTTTTTTTTTTTTTGCATACAGAATTGGCTTTATGCTGGGTGGAAAGTTCTTAGAACACACTTGTGTTCTCATAAAAATTCCTGCAGATTCTTGTATTCTATGCCAATATATATATGTGTATTTAATCTGAAATTGTTTTAAAAACCATGTCTCCCCACTTCCCATAAAATCTTCAAATCGGCATTTCCAGAAAATGCAGTGTGTTCAGCCTGTGGCTTCCTGTTCTGCCAGCTATTCTGCTAGAAACCCCCTTCCGTGGTATGCACATCCCCATTTGAAGGCAGAGCTAAGGGAGGCTGTCCTTGCTTCTCTTTTAGCCCCTCACCCAATCTATCCTGTTCAACCGGTGCCTGCTCCTCAGCCCCAGCATAAATAAAACACTATTGGAATTAGCAACACACACACACATTTAAAAACCTAAACCATTGTTTGGGGGGTGGTGAGTGATGAAGCTTCAAAGACCTAGCTGGCACGGATGCCATGTTAGTCAGAGGTCTTAGGTAGTAAGCAACAGAAACTGGCTCTAGGTAACTAACTCAAAAAGAAATTCATTGTTAAGATGTGAGGCAACAGAGAACTAAAGAAAAAGCTGAAGCCCCAGGCTCAGAAGAATAGGCAGGAAGGCGGTTGCAGGTATCTGGGGAGCAGGCACCCGTGGGCAGTCACCGAAAGGTCACAGAGCTAGGATAAATTGGCCCCAAACATTTTCTGTTTTTGGACCATCTGCTCAAGAATCAACTTCCTGGGAGAGCGTATCTGATTGGCCTAACTTGTGTCACAGGCCCCACTCATGGCTAGAGAGAGTGGAGTCCCTCAATAGCAGTCCCTTCAAGACCCCATCAAAATGAAAGAAGAGCTTTGTTTACTTTATTGTTATTTCTCCTGCACTTAGAACAGAGCTTGGTATACTGTAAGCACTCAAAAATATTTTTGAGTGAACGAAATTTTCTCTCTCTCCTCGAATGCTGATAAGATTCCTATTTAACAACAGCCTCTCCTTCTCATTTGATCAGATTTGAATGGGTTATTGTTCTTTCCAATCAATCATCCCCAGCTAGAGCCCACGGTCCTGGTCGTTCACCCTGAGGTGGGGAAGCACATCATGAAGTTAGAAAAGCAAGGCTAACCATATTAGATTTGGAGTCAGAGGACCACTCAGTTGCCACTCAGTCACTAGCTGTGGGACCCTGGACAGGCGTAGTGGACACTGTGGTGTCACCCAGATCTTCCCCTCCCAGAACTGAAGAAGTCATTCACCCAGCAGCTGAAGTGCTGGAGGCCAACATCTCTCAGCGAAGTCTCCTGGGGGAATTGCCATTGGCTGAAGAGAACCACTCTCTCAGGGTCACATCCTCTTCTCAGGGGCAGCCCAATGGCTGCCTCCATGCAGAACTGTTTTAGTTTGGGTTCCCTGGAAGCAGTGGTATAACTAGTGGGATGCAGGGGGTGTGGACCACATCAGGTGACACTGTCAGAGGGGTGATATCAAAAAGACTGTCTATACAATTTTTGTGCAGTGTTTCAGTAGAAATTTATTATTTTTTATAAAAATATTCCTGTAGTTATAACAAAAACATTTTTCGTAAGCCCAGCTTACATGTATCAATATACATGAGGCTAAAACTCTATGCTAACTTACTTTTTGAACCTTCTAAAGCACTCCAGTCAGAGCTGTCGTTGTTTTTTTTTCCTTGTGCTTTAGGTGAAAGTTTACAGAGCAGATTAAACCAAAAAACCAAACCCAGTGCCGTCGAGTCGATTCCAACTCATAGCGACCTTATAAGACAGAGTAGAACTGCCCCGTAGAGTTTCCAAGGAGTGCCTGGTGGATTTGAACTGCCGACCCTTTGGTTAGCAGCTGTAGCACTTAACCACTACACTACCAGGGTTTATACAGAGCAGATTAGTTTCTCATTAATTAATACACACACTGTTTTGTGACATTGGTTGCCAACCCTATAACATGTCAACACTCTCCCCTTCTCGACCTTGGGTTCCCCATTACCAACTTTCTTGTCCCCTCCTGCCTTCTCGTTCTTGCCCCTGGGCTGGTGTGCCCATTTAGTCTTGTATAATGGTTGAACTATGTGTGTTATTGTTTGTTTTACAGACCTGTCTAATCTTTGGCTGAAAGGTGAATCTCAGGAGTGACTTCAGTACTGAATTAAAATGGTGTTCAGGGGCCATACTCTCGGGGTTTCTCCAGTCTCTGTCAGACCAGTAAATCTGGTCTTTTTTGTGTATGTGTGTGTGAGTCAGAATTTTGTTCTACATTTTTCTCCGGCTCTGTCTGGGACCCTTTATTGTGATCCCTGTCAGAGCAGTCGGTGGTGGTAGCTGGGCACCATCTAGTTGTGCTGGACTCAGTCTGGTGGACGCTGTGGTAGTTGTGGTCCATTAGTCCAGAGCTGTCATTATCACCTAATTAAAACATGCTTCAAATCACGTGGTTTCTTCTGCATGGACTACAAGCATGCACTGTTGTTTTTGTTGCTGCCAATGTTTTTTATAGTTGCTTATTTTGTCAAATTTTCTGGTTTTCAGCTACAATATTGTGGTAAATTAGTATTCGTGAACCTATATCAATAACTTTTTTGAGAATGATGTAGTAGTTCAAGGGAAAGGAGTGATACACGGGAATTACTATTTATGGGTTAACATTAGTACAAAAAACATTACTAAGGGTTCTGTATGGTCTGGTATGGGAGGAGCCCCATGGCAGGGGGCAGGGTTACGCCATGAGTTATCGCCCTGAGTGATACCAACCCTCGTGACACCACTGGGAAGCACGCTCTGAGATGGCGAAATGTCTGCAGAGGGTGTGTCAGGGAGTACACACATGAGGTCGCCAGGAGTCAGAACCAACTTCACAGCAGCTGCTTTGGTTTTGGTTTGCTCTTGGGAGACATACTTGAAAGGAAGTGAAGAGGGCAGGATTGGGAAGGGGGAAGAAAACTTCCAATGTGGTTGCCACAGAGGTTTCAACAGACACCGTGGGGAAGCTCCGAAGCTGGGATGGCCGTTCAGAGGGTCCCGAACTGAGGCAAGGTGGCCTGGCCTTTATCGCCCCACTTTGGCCAGTGATCGGCTGCAGACCACCTGTGGGGACTGGGTGACACCTTGGTGAAGGCAACAACCTGTGGATGAAGCGATTTCCAGTGAACTGGGAGTGAGTGGGGGGGCCTGAAGGGGGGCCCAGGAAGAAAACGGCTGTATTCCCTGCAATATCTAGCTCATCAAGTTCTTGTGGGAACTGAATGAGGTAAAACACGTTAAGGGTTTAGCAATATGCCAGGCACGGAATGTTAAAAAAAAAAAGTTACCTATTTCTGTCATAATAATTCTAGTTATAATTTTTATGTAACAATAGGCTGAACCATAAAGAATTGCTGACTTTTAACCTTATTTGGCCTATAATATGGCAACTGCATAAGATTCAACCTGATAATAAGAACACTGAATAATCTAATACCCAATCTGTATATCTTATAAGATTATTTTGAGGATCAACTAGAGGTGGATATATATGAAAATGCTTTGTAAGGTAAAAAGTTCTGTTCAGATGTTGACATAGTCAGTCATCATTGTTATTATCTATTTTTATCACTACAATATCTAATAAAACAGCTACATTCAGACCTACCCAACCAATGACACTAAGCTCCCTCATCTCCATTAAATACTTAAATTACAATTTACTTTGCTCTCTACTAACCCACGTAGGAACTCAACCCCCTCTAAGTGTCCCCTAGCTGTTTTGGGGAGTCCTTCATCTGGCCCAGAGCTGGCCTCTTATGTTCTTCCACCCCAGCTCCTTCAGTAGGCCCCGCGCCCGTGAGCTCCCCACTCTGCTGGGCATGGCCATCCTCTGTGGATTGCTTCTACCACCACACCCACCTCTCTGGCCTCCTCTTAGCCACTCAGCCCCAAGCGTGAATGGCACCTTTCCTCAGTGCGTCATACTCAGCAGAGAGACCAGGCGCAGCTTCTAGCAGGAGCTGAAATAGAGTTTCCAGAAGAGAAAAACAGGTTACTCACAACCTTGACCAATGTGGCTTTTCTGAGCCTGCTTCCTAGATCCCAGGCTGGCAACCAGGTTACTTTACAGGGCCACGTACCTGTCAGCCTGCTTGTTCCACATGGCAGGTCCAGCTCAGCCCCAGTTCCAGGATTGTTTGGAGCATGTCTTCCCTCAGATTCTTATAGATCGATCCCTAGGGGATTCTTATGAGTACATAAGAATCAGCGGGGGTGGGGGGGGGGGTTGGGGGGGATACATGAGAGTCACCAGAGGAGGGGATGCGTAAGACTCACGGGGGGGATACATAAGAATCACCTGGGAATCTTGTTAAAATGTGGATTCTGATTCAGTATACCTGGGGTTGAAATTAAAATTCTCAGCATGAGGTCAAACAGAAAATAACCAGTTCGAAGCTCTGCCCAAGACAGACTTCTTCCCAGGATGATTGGCAGTGGGATCAGTCCTTCAGTAGAATCTGCCCCTCTCCCAAGGTTGTATTTTTGCTCCTTGCCGGCAGCAGGACACTTACATAAACACAAAATAGCCCAAGATCAGTGCAGTCCAGGTTTCTGAGTATTAAACCTCCCTTTGTGTCCAGCCTGGCCTGGCCCAGGCCCTTTTCACAGCTTCTTTTCTAGGTGACAATCACATCTATATGTGATTTCTGCAATTCTCTGGATCAGAGTTTCAAAATTTTTCCGAAACATCTCTTCAAAGCACCCCGAGTTCCATAAGAACGAACAACAGTTTATCACCTGGTGCTGTCTCGATTACTACAGGCCAAGACAACTTTCTCGACCCTCCACACACCCAAAAGAATATTAGCTGTGTGCCCGCTATGAACACCGTACTCACAAGACACCCCTGCCCTCAAGAGCTTCCCAGCCAGTGGGGGTAAAAGATGTTAAATCATCAACCCATCGGCAGAGCCCTGGTTAAAGAGACTAGGGCCCAACCATGTGATGGAAGGCTGAAGCAGAAAGAGGATGCTTTTTATGTGCTGCTGGAGAATTGTGGCTTCTGAAGTCGCTCCCCAGGATCCCTGCCTCCCGGTATTTACACTCTTGTGTAATCCCCTTCTCGTGTGTGAGTGTGTGTATGAGCACGTGCACATGGTGGTTGGTGGTGCTGGTGGTGGGGCAGCTGGACCTAATAACTTGCTTCTGACAACTAGAATACAGCAAAAGGGATGGAATGTCGCTTTCAGATTAAGCTATAAAAGACTGGGACTTCCATCTGTCTTGCGGTCTCTCTTGCCTTCTCACGGTGGTTACTTTGATGAAGTCAGCTGCTCTGTAGGAGAGGTCTATGCAACCAGTAACTGAGGGTGGCCTCCAGCCAACAGCCAGCTGGAGTTGGACTGAGCTTCTCAGTCTGAGAACACATGAGGAAATGAATCCCGCTGTTCTGAGTTGAATTGTATCCCCTAAAATGATATGTTGAAGCCCTAAACCCTGGTTCCTGTGAACATGATCCTGTTTGGAAATAGGGTCTTCGGAGATGTTATCAGTTAACATGAGGTCATACTGAAGTAGGGTGGGTCCTAATCCAATATGAGTGGTATCCTTATAAAAGAGGAGACGACACATAGAAAGACACACGGAGAGATGATGACTATATAAAGACAGAGGCAGTGATTCAACTACAAGCCAAGGAACTGTCACCACTAGCTAGGATAGGGACATTGAATAGATTCTCCCTCAGAACCCTCAGGGGAAATCAACATGGCCAATACCCTGATTTCAGATGCCTAGCCTCCAGAGCTGTGAGACAATAAATGTCTGTTCTTATAAGCCACCCACTTTGCAGTACTTTGTTATAGCAGCCCTAGGAGACTTATACACCTGCCAACAACCTCACAGGTGAGCTTGGAAGCAGATGCATCCTCATTGTGCCTGGAGATGACCATGGCCCCTGCCAAAGCCTTGACTGAAGCCTAAGAGAAACCAAAAGCAGAGGACTTAGCTAAGCAGCACCCAGATTCCTGACCTACAGAAACTGAGAGAATAAGTATTGTTCCAAGACATTAAGTTTTGGGTTAATTTGTTATGCAGGAGTGAGAGGAATAATCTCCAAGATTTTTTTTTTTTACTTAAAAAAATTTACATATGGACCTACTGCTCTTTTTTTTTTTTTTGGATTGTGCAAGATGTATTCTTAAGTAGAAAAATCAAGGTTCAGGACAATGTGTATAATATACTATCTTTTGATAAAAAAAAGGGGGATCTGTATATGTATATATATATATATATATATATATATATATATATATATATATATATACTTCTATAGGAATAAAATATCCCTGGAATGATATACATTAAATTCATAATTTTGATTGCTTCCAAAGAGGGTACTTGATGGTTGGGGCAGGGAGAATTTTCACTGTATACCTTTTATACCTTTATTTTGTACCATGTGAAGATATTGACTATCAAAAAATAAACACGAGTTTTTCTTTGTATATGGCCTTTCTGGTCCTGGGTTTGTAATTCTGTCAAGATGATTTGCTAGGCTACAAACTTGCAAAGAGATTGCACAGTTATCTATGCAAATAATGTATGTAAAACCCTTACAGGAACTGGACAGTTTACAATGCAAATAAGGTACATAAAACCCTTGCAGGGATTGGTCAATTACCATCCAAATCAAGTGACTGTGGCCTACTAAGGGGGTTAGTCAGGCCTTGGTCTTGGTGGGAGGAGTAGGCTTATAAAAAGGCCAGTCCCACAGAGGTTAGAGGGGACTCTCACTACCATCAAGAAAAGCTGGGAGTGGAGTGTATCCTTTGGACTTGGGGTTTGTCATGTATTGAATTATGTCCCCCCAACAAAATGTGTGTATCAACTTGGTTAGGCCATGATTCCCAGTACTGTGTGGTCACCCTCCATTTTATGATTGTAAAATTTATATTGAGAAGATGAAGGTGGGATTGTAACACAACTCACGCAGGTCACCTCCCTGATCCAAGGTAAAGGGAGTTTCCCTAGGGTGTGGCCTCTACAGCCATGTGAGCCATTTCCTTGGTATAAATCTCTTTATATAGATATTTATACACTTTACTAGTTTTGCTTCTCCAGAGAACCCACCTAAGACAGTATCAACCAAACTTGTTTTAGCCCCGTATTCACCTTCTGCGTTATATGGTGCCTCCAGCTACTGAGCCCTTCTGGGTTTCTGCAAGGTAAACTGGCTTGCTCCTCAAGGCATCCCCGCTGGATGGTCTCTTAAGAGTCAGCTTCTTTTACTCTGCTAAGACAGGCTGGATCCTTCCATCAGCTTTCCATTCTCCTAAAACATGTTGAAGGAGCCCTGTGGCACAATGGTTAAGTGCTTGGCTGATAACTGAAGGATTGGCAGTTCAAACCCACCCAGCCACTCTGAGGGAGAAAGGACTGGTGATCTGCTTCCATAAAGATTACAGCCTAGGAAACCCTATAGGGCAGTCTGTCACGTGGGGTCGCTATGAGTCAAAATTAACTCACTGGTGCCCAACAACAAGACATGTTGAAGGTCTCTGGGTGGCGCAAGTGGCCTGTGTTTGCTGGTAACTGAAAGGTTGGTGGATCAAACCTACCCAGAGGCATTGTGGAAGAAAAGTCCTGGTAATCTGCTTCCTTAAAGACTACAGCCAAGAAAACCCTGTGGGGCAGTTTTTTATAACATCCGGTTGCCAAGAATCAGAGAGGACTCAATGAGATGGGACAACAACAAAAACATGTTGACAACTCTTTCCCCCTATTTTTTTCCCATTCTTGCCTTTTTTGTCCTCCTGGGCTTAGGGTCTTTTCTTATCGCAGTATCTTTCTAACTGGTCTCTTTGCTTCCATCCCCATCCTTTTGCAGTCTATTCTTCACACAGCAGCAAGTGGGATTTTTTTTTTTTAATTTAAGTCGCAAATTCAGGACATGGGATATTCCACACGGCAACTGCCCTAACTTCTTTAATAGTATGAAAAAAAAAAAAAAGGGAGTAGGTGGATGAAGGACTATTCTAAATTAAAACATATTCAGGGATACAAGTAAAAAATTCAATGAGTGATCCTGATGTGAACAAACCAACCATAAATCAACATTTTAGGACAATTGGAGGAATTTGAATATAGGTATTAAAGAATCATTAACCTTCTTGGGTGTGAGTATGGTATCGTGGTTCTGTAGCAAACGTTCTCATTTTCTAGAGATGTATATTGAAATATGATGAAGTTTGTTTTGAAAACTCAGCAAAATAAATAAATGAAAGATGAAACAAACAGAAAAATGTTAATAATTGTTAAATCCAGGTCATAGGTATGAGTATTCATTGTCCTACTTTCCCTACTTTTTTGTATGTTTGAAATTTCTGCAAAAAAAAGAACAAAAAAATAATGTTGAGACTTCATTGCAGCTTGGACTTCTTCCTTCAGTACCATCGGTTCTTGATCATATGTTACCTCCTGAAATGGTTGAACGATGACCAATTCTTTTTGGTATAGTGAACGTGTATTCCTTCCATCTTCTTTTGATGTTTCCTGCATTGTTTAGTATTTTCCCCATAGAACCCTTCAGTATTGCAACTTGGGGCTTTAATTTTTTCTTTAGTTCTTTCAGCTTGAGAAATGCTGAGTGTGTTCTTCTCTTTTGGTTTTCTATCTCCAGTTCTTTGCACATGACATCGTAATACTTTACTTTGTCTTCTTGAGCTGTCCTTTGAAACCTTCTGTTCAGCTCTTTTACTTCATCATTTTTTCCTTTTGTTTTAGCTACTTGACGTTCAAGAGCAAGTTTCAGAGTCTCTTCTGACATTCATTTAGATCTTTTCTTTCTCTTCTGTCTTATTAATGACCTCTTGCTTTCTTCATGTATGATGTCCTTGATGTCATTCCACAACTCACCTGGTCTCTGGTCATTAGTGTTCAACCCATCAAATCTATTCTTGAGACGGTCTCTAAATTCAGGTGGGATATACTCAAGGTCATACTTTGGCTCTCGTGGACTTGTTCTGATTTTCTTCAGTTTCAACTTGAACTTGGATATGAGTAATTGATGGTTTGATCCACAGTCAGCCCCTGGTCTTGTTCTAACTAATGATATTGAGCTTTTACATTGTCTCTTTCCATGTAGTTGATTTATTCCATCTGGGAGGTCCATGTGTATAGTCATCATTTATGTTAGTGAAGAAAGGTATTTGCAACGAAGAAGTCATTGGTCTTGCAAAATTCTATCAAGCGATCTCTGGCACCATTTCTATCACCAAGGCCATATTTTCCAACTACAAATCCTTCTTCTTTGTTTCCAACTTTTGAATTCCAATCACCAGTAATTATCAGTGCATCCTGATTGCATGTTCGATCAATTTCAGACTGCAGAAGTTGGTAAAAATCTTCAATTTCTTCATCTTTGGCCTTAGTGGTTGGCGCATAAATTTAAACGATAGTCATATTAACCAGTTTTACTTGCAGGCATATGGATTTTGTCCTATCACTGACAGCATTGTACTTCAGGACTTCAGGATAGATCTTGAAATGTTCTTTTTGAGGATGAATGCAACACCATTCGCCTTCATGTTGTCATTCCTGGCATAGTATACCATATGATTGTATGATTCAAAATAACCAATACCACTGCATTTCAGCTCATTAATGCCTAAGATATTGATCTTTATGCATTCCATTTCATTTCTGATGATTTTCAATTTTCCTAGATTCATACTTTGTGCATTCCATGTTCCAATCATTAATGGGTGTTTGCAGCAGTTTCTTCTCATTTTGAGTTGTGCCATATCAGCAAATGAAGGTCCCAAAATCTTGACTCCATCCGCATCATTAAGGTTGACTCTTCTTTGAGGAGGCAGCTCTTCCCCAGTGGTATTTTGAGTCCCTTCCAACCTGAGTAGCTTATCTTCTGGCACTATATCAGACAATGCACTGCTACTATTCATAAGGTTTTCACTGGCTAATTCTTTTCAGTTGGGTCCTTCTTCCTAGTCTGTCTTAGTCTGGAAGCTCAGCTGAAACCTGTCCTCCCTGGGTGACTTATGGATTGAATTATGTTCCCCCCAAAATATGTGTATTAACTTGGTTAGGGCATGTGTGGTTGTCCTCCATTTTGCGATCTTCCTATGTGTTATAAATCATAATCTCTGTCTGTGGTTAAAAAGGATTAGGCTGGAATGTAACACTCTTGCTCAGGCCACATCCCTGATCCAATGTAAAGGGAGTTTCCCTGGAGTGTATTGGATTTTGGTCACAGGCTACCAAAATATTCCTGACCAATATAAGAGAGAAGAACAAAGTGGACCACCTTGTGGGACAAAGAAACTCAGAGCTATTGTCCAGGAAAAGATTGAAGGCCTTGGGATGTTCACTCCAAGGAAGAGAAGCCTAAAAATCTGTTGCATGGGAGAGAAATTTGGCTTGCTTTAGGTGATGCAAGAGGGAGAACCAGGGCCAGTAGATGAATGCTTTCAGGAAGATTTCCCTTCACTAGAAGGAAAAATGCCACACTAGAGATATGGCAGTGACTTGGTAGTGAATGAGCCCAAGGATGGGAGACATGAATTGTGCATATGGAATGAGAACAAACAGCAGCCCTGAGTTTCTTTTGAGATAATCCTTAAGGTCTCTCCATGGGACTCTGCCTGTAGGCCCAGTACTGACAGCTCAGAAACTAAATGTAAGATTGTCCAAAAAACACAATTGACATGGACTGAAAGTCATGTTGGCCCATAGGTTATAAGAGAAGTAGGATTTTCCAAGGATTTTGAAAAAAAAAATTTTTTTTTTCTTATTAGATTAGTCTTTTCTGTAAAACAATATCCAGCAACAAAACATGTGTTTTGGTTTTGTTAAGAATTGTTTTTAAATTTGAAGAGTCTGGGTCACAGCCCTAAAGAGTTTCTGAATGGCAACACATCATAGTCCTGAAAGAAAAGATGCCCCCACCATGCCACTGCCCTGGAGCCCCACACCACCTTTTCCTGTGGCAATGCTTGAAGAGTCCTCTGAACCCTCATCTCCCTCCCCTTCAAGGCCTACTCACCCACCAGGTATACAGCCACTAGGTATCTTTTCCTTTCTTGCCTTCTTCCTGCTCTTGGACTGGCACCCAATCTTCAGAAGGTGTTACTGTATAAGAAGAAAATCTGTAGTGACAAAGAAAATGCATCAGCTAGGATTATGATGTAGTGGAAAGAATCTGGGCTTTAGAGTCAGACAGACCCGGGTTCCATTCTAACTCTATCTTGGATCAGGTACTCAATTTTGTAGAGTCTTGATCTCCTCATTTATAAAAGGAGGATAATGACACTCTCTTAATGAGGTTTCTTGGAGGATTAAAGATGATGTTAGGTGCTCAGCACAGAGCATGGCAGGTACCCAGTGAATGGTTATTGAAAGAATGAAAAAAGATTTAAATAATGATTGCTAGAAGACCAAAGGGCTTCCAAAACCCAAAGAAAGACCCTGAAATGGCTGTTTTTCAGACATAAGGAGAAGCTAGTGAGTGAGAAAGTTATTCTTTTGGGAAGAGGGCAAGGAGAGTATGAAGGATAATCACAGATTTTTTCAAAGCTTTCTGTGGGAAATTCTGCTAGTTACCCACCAAAATCCATCTCCCTTCCTTCCTGGGCACAGAGCTAGATTACATTTCTCAACCCTTCTTGCATGGCCAAGTGACCGAATTCTCTCCAGTCAAGTGTGAGTGGTAGTGATATGTGGCATTTGGGAGCTCAGGCTTTAAGATCATGAACATGTCTCTTCCTTCTCTTTTTCCTTCCCACCAGCTGCAACCCAGATGTGGCTGCAAACCCAGCTTCAATCACGAAAATGATGACTGGGCTCTGAGGATGGCAGAGCAACAGCTTGGAAGGAACCTGGGTCTGTGTGCAACTATGTACAACAGAGAGAAAAATAAACTCCTTTGTTCCTTAAGCCACAGTTTCATTGGATCTCTTTGTTACTGCAGCTGACCTTGACCTAACAGGTACGTCTTGTATGGACCATCTTCGGTAGAGCATCCATCTCAAAGTTTGTTTCCTTTTTACTTTTTTTAGTTTCCATTTTATAAATAATAGGCAGTTATGGTACAATAAAGGAAAACGCCTTAGGCTCAAAATCAAGAAATCTGTCTCGTTGATGAAAATTAACATTTTGTGCTTTGCATTATGGCTGACAAACATTTCCTCTGTAAGACTTACTTTCTTCAATGATAAAATGGCAACCACAGAAGTATGAGAAGAGTATCATACCAGTAAGTGTCAAATGTCATACAAATGTGAGGGCAACTCAGCATCCTGCACAATAGAGGGCACTCGATGTGCTCTGACTCACCTGAGAGGCAAGGTGGGGTCATCTGAAGAACAGCCAGGGAACAAAAGTGGCTGGAGTTGCCGCCTCACTTTCTGGATAGATTGACGTGCAAGAGGCTTATGGTGGAATGTACTCTTAGCCAGATGACTGTAAAAATATGCAGAATTATGGATACAGTGAGAGCCTATATAATGCCCCACATGACAAAGAACAATCCCTGCAGAGGAGTGCTGCATTAAAACTACAGCCACGGCAGTCACAAGGCTGCCTTCCGAGATAAATGCTGGAGTTTGCTTCTAAACGCCAACATCCCTAATCTAAGTAATGCATGAGCAGGAAGAATTTGGTGGCTGGGAGCCCAAGTAGAGTCATATAAAGAACTCATAAGAGTAGTTAGTAACCTCCAAGCAGTATGCCCAAGTGCATGATGGGAATTTAACATTTAATCAAATCTGGGGGGAAAGGAGCTGCCAAGAGGGCTGGGGGCGGAGGCTAGGATCTTGGTGAGAAGCAGGCCGTTAAGGGACCTCTGCAGAGCCTCTGCTGCACCACAGATGGTTTTTGTCTCTGTGGTTCATTTGTTTTGGGCGCGATCAGTCCCTTCCGAGTCAGAAGTCTTGGGTTATAAGGTCCACCATCCTTTCATTAGAGGCCAGGAAGGGGCTCAGCCAAAAAGCTAGGGAAAAGAATGTGTTCCTAATGAAAGGGGAGGTGTCCTCTTACCTCTGATATGCTGGCCCCATAAGGTTTTACACTGGAGAGTCCATCAACATTGTCTCATTCGTTCTCCACTTCCCCATCCATCCCTAACTTCCATTTTACAGTTGAGAAAACTGAGGCCCAGAGTGGGGAAGCAAAGTTCCCAAGGTCACACAACAAATCAGGGTCCTTGGACATCATCTCCTTCAATCTGTCGGCTCCCATCTCATTATTTTACAGAGAGGGAGACTGAGGTAGAGAGGGAGAAAGTGACAAGCTCAAGATTTCCCATCAATTTTAGGGTAGAATGGACAGTAGAAGCCAGGCTGCTGTTGTTAGGTGCCGTCGAGTCAGTCTGGGCTGGTGGTAAGCCCGTGTGACCAGGTAGACCTGCCCCCTAGAGTTTTCTAGACTTTAATCTTTATGCGAGCAGATTGCCAGGACTTTCTCCTGTGGAGCCACTGGGTGAACTCAAACTGTCAACCTCTAGTTTAGCAGCCAAGTGCTTAACTGTTGTGCCACCAGGGCTCCTAGAAGCCGGGTTATCTGGAGTCTTCACCACCACCTTTCAGCGTCTTGTCAGCTGGGAGTAATGATCTTCAAGGTTAGTCTCCTGGTCTAGCTCTTGAGTCTCTCCACAGCTGTTACCAGATGTTTAATTAAGTAACCAGCTGGAAGGTTACTTCTAGGGAATCCATGCTGCTAGCCAATCTTCCAGCCAAGGAAAAGATCTGTTGAGCCTGCTTTCTGGCCACCTGGGTTGGCCATCAGTGCTATCGCCTAGCCCCATCCTCCCCTTTTGCCCTCCCCTTCCCCTTCTCCCCTCCTTGCATTCTGAGATTTAGGCAAATCTGATATTCCCCCAAGCACATCCACAACTGTCCTGACTTCATGCCTTTTGCTTGAGCTTTATACTCTATCCGGATGCCCTCCCGCACCTGTTCCTATCACAATCCTACCCATCATTCAAGGACTCTTTCAAATATAGCATCTTCACTGAAGCTTTCATAGCCCTACAACTCAGATGGTTCTCACCTTCCAGCCTTTGAGACCCAGGAGCTTCTGCCAAGATATGAATTTGCCTCTGTTTAGGGCTTTCTTTGTACTACTGCCTCATGCATTGTCCCCAACCTCTTTTCTCTTCCCTTGTCCTTCTGACCCCGGTGGTCCACTTGCCTCCCTACCACCTGATCCCTTCTGCCTCTCTGTCTTGCCATATGCTTGAATAGACGTACGTTACTCCCTCTATAGAAGCTGAAAAGCCAAATAACCTACTTCCAGGCCTCCCTTGCAGCTATTTTAAGGATACTTCTCCTCACCTGTCCAACCATCCTCAGAGTGTGACTTTTGTTCTCGTGGTTGTAAGGTGGCTTCTACGCCTCCAGTCATGAAGTCTAAATTCCAGAGAGGAAGAAGGGGATAGGTGTATGCTGTCTGAGTGTCTGAGTCTGGCCCTTTTTATCAGGCAAAAAAATTAGCTTCTCCATAAACTGCTCTCAGTGGCTTTTGCTAATATCTATAGGTGAAGTTGGAAACCCTAGTGGCGTAGTGGTTAAGTGCTACGGCCACTAACCAAGTTTGAATCCACCAGACATTCCTTGGAAACCCTATGGGGCAGTTCTACTCTGCCCTATAGGGCTGCTATGCATTGGAATTGACTCAATGGCAATGGGTTTGTTTTTTTTTAATAGGTGAAGACAAGTTTATGTGGCTGCAAAGGAGTCTAGAGAGGTGAGTATTTTGTACTGGGTACACTGCTACCATGACCAAAGTTGAGATACTATTACTAAGAGACCCCAGGAGAACGGACATTGGGAAAGCGAACAGGATTGCGCGCCATGATGGCATGTGCTAAGCATGCTCAGGAGTATGGAGAGTACAAACAGTACCCGTTGTAGGAACTCAGAGGCGAGAGCAAGAGGATTAGCAAAGACTTCTGAGGAGGAAGCCAGAGTTGCTAGAGCAGAGGATTTGGAGAGATGGCAGGGATAATAAAGGGGATGCCAAGAAAGGGCAGGAGTCTGAGTAAAGGAGTGGAGGTGGAAAGTAGAGAGGAGGGTTGGAGGGAAGCTGAAGAGAGCTGATGGATTGAAGGAGACAGTCCACATGGGGCATACTGAGCCATCTCTGTAATACAGTAGAGTTGTGGTCATTAGTATTGCTCATCAAACATTTCTGGTCCTCTACCTCCTCGTCACATGGTAGAATTGCCCTTCCTGAGCCCATGTCATTGATGAGTCATGTGATTAGCTCTGGCCTATGAGTAATGAGCAGAAATGTGTTAATTCCATCCATTAATTGCTGATGCAAGACCCTCCAGAATAGGAGTTAGCAAACTATGGCCCACAGGCCAAATCTGGCCCAAGGCCTGTTTTTAATAAATAAAGTTATATCGGAACATGGCCACGCTCATTTGCTATAGATTTTCTATGGCTGCTTTCATACTACGCACTTCTCTAGTCCCTGAAGAAGGACATCATGCTTGGTAAGGTAGAGGGTCAGTGAAAAAGAGGAAGGCCTTCAACGAGATAGATTGACACAGTGGCTGCAACAGTGGGCTCATAGCAACAATTGTTAGGATGGCACAGGACCAGGCAGTGTTTTGTTCTGTTGTACATAGGATCGCTATGAGTTGGAACCAATTTGACGGCATCAAACAGCAGTTGCAGCAGAGACTGTATAGTCACAAGCCTAAAATATTTGGTAGCTGTCTCTTTACAGAAAAGCTTACCAACCTCTGCTCCAGAGCACTTCTTTCCCTCTGGCACAATGATAGTGGCTGAGCCATCAGTCTGAGCCCCCAAGTGATTGCAATGAGCACATAGTGGACTTGAGTCATGAGCAAGAAATACATCTTTGTTGTTTTAGGTCACTAAGATGTCAGACTTGTTTGTTAATGCAGCACAACCTAGCCTACTCTGCCTTGTACAATAACGGAAAGATTCAGAGTCAGAAGTCCCCAGTTAGATTTTTGACCTCGCACAGGGGATTTCACCTTCATATTAGGTGAAATCTTTTTCTTTCAGTGCAAGTAACAGAAATACAACTCAAACTAGCTTAGTCAAAACAGGAAATTTATAACCTCACATAATCAGAAACTGGTTTAAACTACAAAACTGTGGCCTCAGGAACAAATGTATTCAGGAACATGAGCACCAACTGGATTTTCTGTCCAGCTTTTATTTCCACTCCTCTCTCCATGTCAACTTTGTTTTCATTTACCACAGATAGATTTTTTTCCCCAAAAGGACAAGACACACAGCTACTAACTTGCTCCAAGTTTTACTATAGAGGGGGAAAAAAAAAAAAAAAAACTGACCTTTTTGTGGTCCCAAGTCTTAAAATTCCAGGGAAGAGACTCATTGGCCCACTTTGGGTCAAGTGCCTGCCTTTGAACCAATCATCTGTGGCCAAGAGGCAGAATAATTGTGGATGATGGTGCTCCTACAATAACCCAGCTGGTAGAGTTTGAGCCAAACCACACTTTTGCTGGTGAGTTGATTCTGACTCATAGCAACCCTATAGGACAGAGTAAAACTGCCCATAGGGTTTCCAAGACTGTAATCTCTAGGGAAGCAGACTGCCACATCTTTCTCCCACAGAGTAACTGGTGGGTTCGAATTGCCCACCTTTCAGTTAGCAGCCAAGCACTTAACCACTGCACCACCAGGCATCCTTTTGGATGGAGCTTCCAAAAAAACAACAACAACAAAAAAAGCACCTTTGTGGCACAGTGGTTAAGAGCTTGGCTGCTAATCAAAAGGTCAGCTGTTCGAAATTGCAAAGAGAAGTGGGATGCTGAACAGATAATTCCCATTGACATGCATGCAGCCTCCTCAGCCTTAAGTCTCTTCATCTTTAAAATGGAGACAGTGATTGTCCCCACATCACAGGACAGTTATAAAGAGTAGATGGCATAATACATATAAAGTCTGCTTTACATAAGCCTTCAATAAATGTTAACTCCATTTCCCCTTTGTTTTTTCAGGAGTATTTCTAAAATTGGAAACTATCTCCTACACCAAATACAGTAAAAGAGAAAGCAAAATTTTGGTACAGTTTGAAGAAGGGGAACGACATGATCTAATTTTTAATTTTAAAAGAAACTTCTGGCTACAGTGTGGAACATAAACCAGGAAAGGGTAAATGTGGAAGCAGGGGGAATAGCAGGGAAGGTGTTGTAATAGTTCAGGCAAAAGATGCCTATGGCTTAGTCTAGGGTAGTAGGACTAGAGATGGAGAGAAGTGGGACAGACTCAAGATATTCTGAAAGTAGAGCTGGCAGCACTTGGATGTGGGGAATAAGAGGAAGGGAAACATTGATAATAACTCCTCAGTATTGGGCTTAATTACTTTAAAAAATATTCATCTTCATTTTCTTGGGCGATGTAACTTACTGGTGTCAGAAGCCATCTAAATTCATGAGGAGGAGAGAAAATCACCATCGTCAACACAAAGATGATTCCATTGAGGTGGAGATCAGACACACCTCCACTCTTGAAACTTTTTTAACAATTCCGACACCAGCTCTTCCTCCCATGGCACTCTACTTCTCTGCTGGGTTTGATAATTTGTATCATTGGCCACACGGAACTCACAGACCAACCCTGCTCGGCCTGGCCTCTGCCCTGCTCAGGCAAGTGTTACAGCTCCGTTGGCTCCGTTGAAAAGCACCTGGAGGCACCCCATTCCACCAGCCATCAATCTCCTGACTGATGAAGCTGCAGGGGCTAGTGAACCCAAGATCAGCAGGTCAGAGAGCAGGGCTCTTGCTCACAGGCTGTGAAGATCAATGAATCCCAAGATTTGCAGGCAAAATCGCAGACAAGTTGCCAGCTCAAGTCCCAAAAACCAGAGGTAAGTCAAACAAGACCCAGCTGCAGGATCCAGAGCAAGCAAAAGCCTGTGAGCCTTGTCAGAGTGTTCACTTACATTCAATGCAGGCCACACCCGGGGAAACACCCTTTCAACTGATTGGCTACTCACAGCAGATATCATCATGGAGGTGATGACATTATATCAAATTTCACCATGGAAGTGATCATATCATCATACGACTGCCAAACTACATCATAACTGCCAAACCACTGAGAATCATGGCCCAGCTGAGTTGACACAACCTTTAATGATCACACTGACTGTCATGAAATGAATTGTGTTCCCCAAAAATGTGTGTCAAGTTGGCTGGGCCATGATTCCCAGTATTGTGTGATTGTCCACCATTTTGTCATCTGATGTGATTTTCCTATGTGTTGTAAATTCCACCTCTATGATGTCAATAAGGTGAGATTAGTGGTATTTATGTTAATGAAGCAGGACTCAATCTACAAGATTAGGTTGTCTCTTAAATCAATCTCTTGAAATATAAAAAAGAGAAGTGAGCAGAGTGACAGGGGAGCCTCGTACAACCAAGAAACAAGAGCCAGGATGATAGTGCATCTTTTAGACCCAGGGCCCCTGTGCTGAGAAGCTCCTCAACCAGGGAAGATTGATGACAAGGACCTTTCCCAAGAGCCAACAGAGGGAGAAAGCCTTCCCCCGGAGCTGGTGCCCTGAATCTGGACTTCCAGCCTCCTAGAGTAGGAGACAGAATAAATTTCTGTTTGTTAAAGCCATCCACTTGTGGTATTTACGTTATATGGCACTAGGTAACTAAGACACTGACATTTAGGGATTCCTTCCAAACATAGTCTCCCAGCTCTATCTCCTTCATTGAGACCAACAACTGACAATCCTTTCCATGAATACAGAACTTCCCGATAGCGTTTTAGTGTCTCATTCTTTAATAGGAATAGACAATAAAAGATTATCAAGAAGTTGAAGAAGGCTTCCAATATTAAAGACAGAGATCAAATCAAACAGAAAATAGGAACTTGGAGGAAACAAGGACAATGTAGGTAGTAGAATAAAAAATTTACAAGTCCCACCCACATTTAATATTCTCAGAAGAATAAGGAAACATACTGTGAACATGCAAAAATAATGCAATGCTATAAAAAGGAACAAAGAATGAGACAGCTTTGGGAAATAAAAAATATGGTTGTTGTTGTTAGGTGCCATCGAGTTTGTTCCAACTCATAGCGACTGTATGTAAAACAGAATGAAAAACTGCCTGGTCTTGTACCATCCTCGCAATCGTTATTGTGCTTAAGCCCACTGTTGCACTCACGATGTCAATCCATCTCACTGAGGTCTTCCTCTTTTTTGCTGACCCTCTACTTTACCAAGTATGATGTCCTCCTGGGACTGATCCCTCCTGACAACATGTGCAGAGTATGTGAGACATAGTCTCACCATCCTTGCCTCTAAGAAGCATTCTGGTTGTACTTCTTCCAAGACAGATTTGTTCATTCTCTTGGCAGTCCATGGTATACTTAATATTCTTCTCCAATACCACATTTCAGAGGCATCAGTTCTTCTTCGGTCTTCTTTATTCATCATCCAGCTTTCACATGCATAGGATTGAAAACACCATGGCTTGGGTCAGGCACACCTTAGTCTTCAAGGTGACATCTTTGGTTTCCAACACTTTAAAGAGGTCTTTTATAGCTGATTTGCCCAATGCAATTCGTCTTTTGATTTCTTAGCTGCTGCTTCCATGGGCGTTGGTTGTGGATCCAAGTAAAATGAAATCCATGACAACTTCAATCTTTTCTCCATTTATCATGATGTTGCTTATTGGTCCAGAAGTGAGGATTTTTGTTTTCTTTATGTTAAGGTGTAATCCATACTGAAGGCTGTAGTCTTTGATCTTCATCAGTAAGCACTTCAACTCCTCTTCACTTTCAGCAAGCAAGGTTGTGTCATCTGCATAACACAGGTTGTTAGTGAGTCTTCCTCCAATCCTGATGCCTGATGGTAGCTAGAATAAAAATAATTTAAATAGAAGAGTTAGAATATATAGTCTAGGAAATTCTTCCAAAAGTAAATAAGAAAGATAGAATTAGACAACAGAGAAGTTTGTCAGTTTGTTTTAAAATAAGGAATTAATCCAAGAGGCCCAAAAGCCAATGAATTGCAGTTTCAGAAAGAAAAAAACAGAGAAAATGGAGGGGAGGAAATTATGAAGAAATGATACAAAGAAACTTCTCAGTACTGAAGGACATGAACGTCCAAACTGAAAAGTCCACTGAGTGCCTGGCACAATGACTAGAAATTGGATCTTGACAAGGTACATAAAGTTGAAATTTTAGATGTTAGGAATAAAGAGATATTAAAAGCTTCCAGAAGAGAAAAAACAGATTGCATACAAAGAATTAAGAATCAGCTCAGACTTCTAACAATAACACGTACGCCTCAAAATATTGAGGAAAAAAATGATCTGCAGTCTAGAATTCTACACCCAGCAAAGGTATCTTTCAAGCGAGATGGTAGATGAAAAACATTTTCAGGGATATCAAATCTCAAAACTTTACCTCCCATGTACCCTTTCTCAGGAAACTACTGGAGGGTATGCTACAGCTGGATAAAAGAGTAAGTCAGGGAAGACATGGGATCCAGGAAAAAGGGATCCAACACAAAAGAGATCAAGTGGATTTCCAGGACAAAAGAGAAAGGAAGTCCAAGGATAAGAGCTGAGCCCAGGTCCGGGGAGTACCCAGTCTACACTGGAGCTGGAGGGCCCAAGGAGGGGCTCCAAGAAAACAATGACCTGATAGGCTTTTTAACCATGTGGAAAATTGTCTTTCAGAGGCTGTTGAAGGTTGAAAAACTTCAACAGGAAATAGAAGTTTAAGCAATTATTGAGAACAAGTGTCAACAAAGTACATCCCATAGGCCAAACCTAATCTTGTTAAATAAATTTGTTTTTGTAAATAAAGTTTTATTGGAACACAACCACTTTCATTCATCTACATATTATCTTTGGCCGCTTCCTAGCTACAAGGGCAAAGCTGAGTAGTTGCAAGAGAAACAGTATGGCTCACAAAGCTGAAAATATTTACTGTCTGTCAATTTACAGAAAAAGTTTGCTGACCCCCATTTAGAATAATGGAGGCAAATACTTACAGAAGTTGCCAAAAGTATTGAAGTGATTGCTTCTGGGCTGCTGTCTTTGGTTATAAGTCTTTGAATATTAGTTGACTTTTTAAACTATGTGCATTACTACCTTGATAAAAATAAGAAATTATTGTTTTTAAGGGGTTGTCCTGATGCTCCTAAATGGAGAGAGAAGGAGCCACTGAACTGACATCAAGGTTCATGCTGAGCCTTGCCCTGCTGTGTCCTGTTCTTTGCCAGCTGTCCACCATCCCAGCTAAATGGGGCTACGTGAGTCAGAGGTGTCTGGCCAGGCTCCTACAGAAACTGGACAGAGACCATATAGATAACCAGAATTGGGAGAGACCACCTCTGGACCAGCCTTCTGCCTCAAGCCATCATTCGGTATTGTCAATATCATTAATGAGTACCAATATAATTGTTGTTAGCTACTGTCGAGTCTCCCTGACACACCGTGACCCCATGCACAACGGAAGGAAATGCTGTTTGGTCCTGTGCCATCCCCGTGATCTGTTGTAGACTGAACCATTGTGATCCATAAGGTTTTCAGTGGCTGATTTTCGGAAGCAGATTGCCGAACCTTTCTTCCTGATCTATCTTAGTCTGGAAGCTCTGCTGAAACTTCTTCAGCACCTTAGCAACACACAACAAGCCTCCATTGACGGACGGGTGGTGGCTACGCTTGAGGTGGATTGCCTAGAAATCGAATCTGGGTCTCCCACATGGAAGGTGAGAATCCTACCACTGAACCACCGCTGTCCCCTTGCACGGTGCTTTAAGCAAATACGAGCTCTGCTGTTAGGCTGCCCGGTTTCATAACCCAGGCTCTCCCTCTAACTAGCAATGATCTGGGCCAGTTATTTCACTGTGCCTCAGTTTCATCATCAATAAATGGAGTAATAATTCCTCCTTATAGGGTTGTTGGAAACCCTGCTGGCTCAGTGGTTAAGAGCTACGGCTGCTAACCAAAAGGTCAGCAGTTCGAATCCACCAGGTGCTCCTTGGAAACCCTATGGAGCAGTTCTACCCTGTCCTATAGGGTCGTTATGGGTTGGAGTTGACTTGACAGCATTGAGTTTGTTTTTTTTTTTTAAAAGGCTGTCATCATCTCATACTCATAGCAACCCAGAGTAGAACTCCCCATAGGGTTTCCAAGGCTGTAATCTTCACAAAAGCAGAGTGCTACATCTTTTTCTTGTGGAGCAGCTAGTGGGTTCAAACCTAGCAGCCAAGCACTTAGCCACTGCACCACCAGGGCTCTACAGGGTCACTATAAGTCAGAATCAACCTGAGGGCAACAAGTTTGGTGGGTTTTTATAGGGCTCTACAATCCAACTAATACATGTGAAAACACTTAGCAAGGTGGCAGGCACGTAAGAGGCCAGTGAAGGCTATCTATTATTATTCGCATTTTGACAGATGACACAAGTGAGGTCCAGAGAGGGAAAGTGGCATGCACAATGTCACACAGCAGATTAAGGCAGAGCTAGGACTAGTGCCTGGGACTCTTCAGTGCAATGTTTTCTCCTTGCAGCACTCCAAGTTGCTTATATACACAAAAAGCATGTCAGGAAAGAGACACACAAAATGAACGACAGTGGCTACCTATGAGCAGGTGGTGCCTGAGAGGATGTGGATGGAGTAAAAGGGAGATTTTATTTTCACTATGCTTATACATGTTCAAGCCATATGACTGTTTTATTAACAGAGAAGAAGGAAATAAGTAGATGGATTAATAAAGTAAATGTGGTTAATAACACCCTTCTCATGGTAGGTTCCTGAGAACAAATAAGATAAATAAAGTGCAAGTCTTTTCTACACTAAAGTAATATCCACATGTAAAGGGTTATTGCTAGCCATCGTGGTGCTTTTTAGTAAAAGCAAACTTTGCTCTGGGTTTGTGGAACGTGTTGTTGGAAGGGGCTTAAATTTCAGGATGCCCATCAGCCAGGTCTCCTCTCTGAGACAGAATAGGTTTCCTTGGCCACATGTGAAGCCATCTTGGTGTGCAGTGGAAATTTCCACCGTGACACCTGGGAAACAAAAGTCCCTCTTCACCCCTAAATTGTCTCTCCCAAGCCCAACACTCTGCATCCAGGTCCCCAGTTAGACAACAGTTCTGGAAAAACATGATTCAGGCTGCAGAACGTGGGGTTTTACTGGGGATGACAGTGAGGGCCACAGTTTGTTTTTCAAGGGAGGGAACCAAGTCCCAGAAATAGCTGAGCCCGCGATGGCAGGCAGCTGGCAAGGAGCTGGAGGCGCCAGGGCAACGCTCCCAGGCCATGTTGACTTTGGACGGGCCGCCTGAACATTGTAAACAATTGCAGAAATGATTTCCTACCCTGGCAAAAGTCTTGTTTGGACAAGGGGTCCCCCCTCCACCCTCCTTCTTTAAAAGGCAGTTTTATCATTTGTTTGCAAAAATGCTCAATCCCCTCTTTCTTTTCTTGTTCCCTCTGCTGCTCTGGTCTCCCCCAGAGCCAGATGAAAAATCTTTGTGTTTCTTCAATGTTAACCAGCCCCCACTCCTCCTTTTTTAAACTGTTCCAGGTCTGCGGGACAAATACTCCCCAGCAACAGGACTTACAAGGGTCTGTTAAGGATTTTGTTAGGCTGGAGTCTTTAGCCAGAGTGACTTAATTTTTTTTTTTTTTCCCTTCTCCTTGTTTATTACATTTTCAACTCCTAGCACAATCAAATCTGCACACTAGGATTGAGAAAGCAATAAAAAAGCAACTCATAATGTTTTGGCCTGAATTAGCTAGTGCTCTATCTAGACCCTGGTATAACAGATTTGGTTGCACTCAGCCTCCCAAAATGTCAGAGTAGGAAATAAAACTGGTTTTCTATAAGGTAGAAAGCCTAGGACGGAATCCTGAGCTCTGTAGGGCTGCTGGCCAGGGCGGGGCTTTTGAGAGGCTGGGGGATGGGCCGTCCATTCTGAAAACCAGCCAGAAGGCCAGGCAGTGCAGAAAGAAGGAATACTCTGTTCTTGACCACCCAGGGACAAGGGCAGCTACAGACCAGATGAGAAGAGTGATATGCTACCCTACATGCTCGAGTGTCACATAGCTCCAAAAGGAAAAGAAGGAGAGAGGAAGAAAGAGAAGGGAGAGGAATAGGAGTGGGGTGCTGGGGAGAGAAGAAAGAAATAGAAAGGAAACCAGAGGCAAAAAGCTCAGGGAGAGAAAAGGAGGCAGAGGCTGTGGCAGTCATAGTTCCAGCCGGAAGCAGAAGGCACCTTCAAATTGGATAATTGAAGAGAGTTTAAGAAAGGGGCTATTTACAAGGTGTAGTCATTTGGCTATCAAATGGAAGGATGACAGTTCAAATCCACCCTGAGGCACCTCAGAAGAAAGGCCTGGCGATCCACTGCCAAAAAATCAGCCACTGAAAAGCCACAACTGGATCACCATGAGTTGGAATTGACATGACAGTACCTGGTTTGTTTTTTGTTTGTTTGTTTTTTAGGGACACCAAAAGAGATGGTGCTACACCCAGAACTAGCAACACCAGGAGAGTTGTTACCATCCTCAGGCCTGAAGCGTTCTCCTCTAAGGACATACTGAAGAGCCTGAAATCACACAAGAAATAAAATTCTTATCATTCATTACATCATCAGGAAGTATATCACTCTGTTTGAAGACATGTTAAAACAATCAAAAGATGAATCCAAATTAAGAACTAACCTAGGAGGAAACTGAGATACAAGATGACCGGTAACCAAGAAACCAAACCAAACCCACTGTGGTCTAGTCAGTTCCAACTCATAGCGACCCTATAGAGTAGAACTGCCCCATAGGGTTTCCTAGGCTATAATCTTCACAGAAGCAGGCTGCCATATCTTTCTCCCTCGGAGCGGGCAGCTGGTGGGTTCAAACTGCTGACATTTTGGTTAGTAGCTGAGCACTTTAACCACTGTGCCGCCAAGACTCGAAGAACCCAGAAAGGCTGAAATGAACACAAGTATTGCAGGCAAAAGCAAAAGTAGGTAAGGGTTGTGTTAATAACAGACTGGGTTCAAGCTAATAAACATTCTAATAAATAATAGCATTGAGATATGTAAGATAAAACTATAAAAATTATAAGAATCAATTTACAGAATATAATACTGGGATAAATACAGAAATAAAATTGCAATAGGGATTTTAACTCACGTTTCTCAGACCGTGACAAATCAGGTAGATAAAAAACAAGTCATGATTCTCAGGTTTTGAATACTATATTTAATAAGATTGAGGGTATGAATAGATGCTAGCTAATTTTTTTTTTTTTTAGTTAGCTAGCTATCTAGACAGGTAGACTGATAAACAGAGTGAATATAAATGCATACTGAATATAGAGATTGTATCTTATTTTCAAGCCCCCATGTCACATTTACAAATTTTGATAGTACAATAAGCCACAAAGAAAATGATTTACAAAACATAGAAATAGTATCAACTGTATTATCTGACTACAGTGCACAATGACAATGAATAATGAAAGTAGAAAGAAAAATTAGAAAACAATTTCCTAATTGCCTTCCGAGTCAGAGAGGGAATCAAAATAGTAATTGCAGAATATTTAGAAAACCAAGAAAATACCACATATAAAAATCTATGACCTTGAAATATGCCCCGTGAAAGAAGCCAGACGAAAGACCACATATTGTATGATATCTTTTATATAAAATATCCGGAATAGGCAAATCCATAGAGACAAAAAGCAGGTTAGTGGTTGCCAGAAGCCAGCAGAAGAGGGGGATGTGGAATGACTGGTTAATGAGTGCAGGGCTTCCTTTTGGGGTAATGAAAATGTCCTGGAACTAGATAGTGGGGATAGTTGGGCATGGCAACACCCTCATTTTCTGAGTTGTTCCTTCCCATTAACATAAACTTACTGCCCTCTAAGGTTCCTATCTAATCTTTCGAGTTGCTATTGTCAGTTTGATCCCACATAGACAGATTCTTTTAAGAATACTACTCAAAGCAGGCATTCTTTACTAGTTAAGCTAAACTTAGCTTGGTTTTAAGAAGACTTTAGGGATATATATTTTTTAATTTATTTTGTTGTCATCAAGAATACACATAGCAAAACATACGCCAATTTGACCATTTCTACGTGTACAATTCAGTGACACTGCTTACATTCTTTGAGTTGTGTGACCATTCTGACCTTCCTTTTCTGAGTTGTTCCTCCCCCACTAACACAAACTCACTGCCCCCTAAGTTTCCTAACTATTCTTTGGAGTTGCTGTTGTCACTTTGATCTTATATAGTTCTTAAAAAATCGTAATGCTCAAATCACAATTGGTCTCAACCCACCCAGATCAAAGGAGAATGAAGAACACCAAGGTCACACAACAACTATGAGCCCAAGAGACAGAAAGAGCCACATGAACCAGAGACCTACATCATCCTGAGACCAGAAGAACTAGATAGCGCCCAGCCATAACCGATGACTGCCCTGACAGGGAGCACAACAGAGAACCCCTGAGGGAGCAGGAGATCAGTGGGATGCAGACCCCAAATTCTCATAAAAAGACCAGACTTAATGGTCTGACTGAGACTAGAGGAATCCCGGGGGTCATGGTCCCCAAACCTTCTGTTGGCCCAGGATAGGAACCATTCCCGAAGATAACTCATCAGACATGGAAGGGACTGGACAATGGGTTGGAGAGAGATGCTGACGAAGAGTGAGCTACTTGTATCAGGTGGACACGTCAGACTGTGTTGGCATCTCCTGTCTGGAGGGGAGCTAGGAGGGTAGAGAGGGTTAGAAACTGGCAAAATCGTTACGAAGGGAGAGACTGGAAGGAGGGAGCGGGCTGACTCATTAGGGGGTGAGTAAGTGGGAGTATGGAGTAAGGTGTATATAAGCTTATATGTGACAGACTGACTTGATCTGTAAGCTTTCACTTAAAGCACAATAAAAATTATATTAAAAAAAAAAAAAAGAGTAAGACCAAGCAGAGAGACATGGGAAACTCACACCACCAAGAAAGCAATGTCAGGAGCAGAGTGCTTCTTTGGACCTGGGGTTCCTGCATGGAGAAGCTCCTAGACCAGGAGAAGATTGATGAGAAGGACCTTCCTCCAGAGTTGACAGAGAAAGAAAGCATTCTGATGGAGCTGACACCCTGAATTTGGACCTATTACTACTGTGAGAAAACTAGTCTACTAGACTGTGAGGAAATAAATTTCTGTTTGTTAAAGCCAAAAAGAAAAAAAAATCGTAATGCTCAAATCAGATATTTTTTACTAGTTAGGGGATATTTTTGGTCTGAGGTTTAAAGATTATCTCCAGGCAACAGTTTCTGGGGTTCATCCAGCCCCCATGGCTCCAGAAAGTATGGAGTCCATTAGAATTGTAAATTCTGTTCTACATTTTCCCCCTTTTGATCAGGATTCTTCTTTAGAATCTTTGATCTAAATGTTCAGTAATGGTAGCTGGGCACCATCCAGTTCTTCTGGTCTCATAGCAAAGGAGGTAGTTGCTCATGGAGGCAATTAGCCATGCATTCCATTTCCTCCTCCTATTCCTGACTCTCCTTCTTCTTCTCTTGCTCCAGGCAAATAAAGACCGATTGTGCCTTGGATGACCACCTACAAGTTTTTAAGACCCTAGGCACTATGCAACAAACTAGGAGGTAGAAAGAAGCACTAAACATGTTATTAGGCCAGTTAACTGGGATGTCCCATGAAATCATGACCCTAAACCTCCAAACCAAGAAACCAAATACCATGAGGTGTTTGGTTGTACATAAGCAGCCTCAGCAGCTACTCTTTTTTTTTTTTTTTTGTCATTGTTGTAAATACATCTATCACACAATTTTTGCCAATTCAACATTTTACAGGTGTACTTTTTTTTTTACCACTATAGACAGCAATTACATTAATTGTCTGTGCAACCCCAACCTAAATGTGATTTTTCCATCACTGTAAACTGAAACTCAGTATTCCATAAGCAATATCTCCTAATTGCTTCCTCCCTCCTTCCCGTGGTCCCACTGCTGAGTCAAGCTGATTCAGACTCATAGAATGACCCTGAAGGACAAAGTAGAACTGCCGCATAGAGTTTCCAAGGCTGTAAATCTTTACAGAAGCAGACTGCCACATCTTTCTTCCGCAGAGCAGCTGGTGGCTTCAAATCACCAACATTTTGGTTAGCAGCCGAGTGCTTTAACCACTGCACCACCACAGCTTCTTCCTGCCCTAGTAACCACTAATAAACTTTGGTCAACAGAGGTTATAGTGTATTTTTACACAAATAACATGTGCCTTCTACATTTGTTTGCCAACTGCTCCGTTCTCCTTTAAGATATTTTCACAAGTGCTGCTATGCTAATTTTTTTAAAATGTTGCTGTAAAAAAATTAGCATAGAGCACTGATGAAAATATCTCATTAGGGGAGGGAATGGTTGGCCAACAAATGTAGAAGGTGTGCATTATTTGCATAAAATACAGTATTTGTGTAGCCAGAATATATTAAGAACTCCTACAGAATGACAGACAACACAATGGGAAAATGGGCAAAAGACTTGAACAAGCACTTCACAATAAAGTATATCCAAATGGCCGATAAACATAGAAAGGGTACTCAACTTCATTAATCATAACAGAAACATAAATTAAACCATTTTCTTAGTCACCTAGTGCTGCTATAACAGAAATACCACAAGTGGATGGCTTTAACAAAGAGAAGTTTATTCTCTCACAGTCCAGTAGGCTAGAAGTCTGAATTCAGTGCTCCAGCTCTAGGGGAAGGCTTTCTTTCTCTGTCATCTCTGTGGGAAGGTCCTTGTCATCAGTCTTCCCTTGGCCTGGGAGCATCTCAGTGCAGGAACCTCAGGTCCAAAGAATGCACTCTGCTCCCAGCCACACTCCAGGGAAACTCCGTTTACATTGGATTAGGGATGTGACCTTAGTAAGGGTGTTACAATCACACCCTAATTCTCTTTAACATAAAATTACAACCACAAAATAGAGGACAACTACACAATACTGGGAATCATAGCCTAACCAAGACACATATTTTTTTGGCGGGGGTACAATTCAATCCATGACAACCATAAACTATACAACCTCCAGAACTGACTAAAATGAAAAAAAAAAAAAGTCATATTTACCAAGTGTTGACAAAGATATATAGCAAACAGAACTCTCAATAACTGATGGTAAAAGAATGAATTGATTCACTGGAAAACTATTTGTCAGTATCTAGTAAAGCTTTCATCATTCTTATTCAATCTGTATGCTGAGCAAAATAATCTGAGAAGCTGGACTGTATGAGAAAGAACATGACATCAGGATTAGAGGAAGACTCATTAACAACCTGTGATATGCAGATGACACAACCTTGTTTGCTGAAATCAAGGAGGGCTTAAAGCACTCACTAATGAAAATCAAAGACACGGCCTTCAGTATGGATTACACCTTAACATAAGAAAACAAAAATCCTCACAACTAGACCAATAAGGGACACCATGATAAATGGAGAAAATATTGAAGTTGTCAAGGATTTCATTTTACTTGGATCCATAATCAACACCCATGGAAGCAGCAGTCAAGAAATCAAACAACATATTGCATTGGGCAAATCTGCTGCAAAAGACCTGTTTAAATCGTTGAAAAGCAAAGACGTCACTTTGAGGACTAAGGTGCACCTGACCCAAGCCACAATATTTTTAATTGCCTCATATGCATGCAAAAGCTGAACAATGAATAAGGAAGACTGAAGAAGAATTTATGCCTTTGAATTATGGTGTTGGTGAAAATATTGAATATACCATGGATGGCCAGAAGAATGAACAAATCTGTCTTGGAAGAAATACAGCCACAGTGCTCTTTGGAAGCAAGGATGGCAAGACTTCATCTCACATACTTTGGACATGTTATCAGGAGGGACCAGACCCTGGAAAAAGACATCATGCTTGGTAAAGTAGAGGGTCAGCAAAAAAGAGGAAGACCCTCAATGAGATGGATTGACACAGTGGCTGCAACAATGGACTCAAACATAACAATGATTGTGAGGATGGCATAGGACCAGGCACTGTTTCGTTCTCTTATAAACAGGGTCACTATATGTTGGAACCAACTTGACAGCACCTAACAACAACAGTAAAGTTGAACATAAGGATACCTTATGATCCAGAAATTCTTAGGTATAGACCAATTGCTGTCATGTTGATTCTGACTTAAGGTGACCCCACGTGTTTCAGAATAGAACTGTGCTCCATCGGGTTTTCAATGGCTGTGACTCATCAGAAATAATTAATATTCACCAAAAATACATAAGAATGTTCACAAAAGCACTATTCATATTAACCCCAAATAGAAAACTAGCCAAGTGTCCAGTACCCATACAGTAACACAGTATGGGTAAATACCTTATAGCGTATTTATACAACAAATTTCTATATAGCAATGAAAATTAACACACTACAACCACAGGAAATAACATGTATTGCTTTCACAAATAATTGTAAGCAAAAGGATCATGTTCATACTGAGTTATTACCTTTATATACTGTTTCTAGACAAAACTAATCTACAGTGTTTGAGGTTAGAACAACAGTAAGCCTAGTTGGTGGTGTTGTCTGGAAGAGAGTGTGAAGAAGTCTTCTGCTGTGTTGGTAATCCTGTGTTTAATGATCTGAGTGCTGGTTATACGTCTGTACTAAGTTTGTGAGGTTCATCATGATATACTGTTATAATTTTCAGTACATATGTTATATTTCAATTAAACATTTAAAATTTTATTTAAAATAAGACAAGAAAGGCAAGAAAAAAACATGAAACAGGAAAACAAATTGAAAGCAAAAAGTTAGATTTGAAGTTTAAAAAAAAAAAATCAATAATTACATTAAATGTAAATGAATTAAATGCTCCAAGTAAAGGACAAAGATTGTCATAAGAAAACAAGACAACAAAATCCTACCATATGCTTGCAAGAAATAAATATAAAATAGAAGGTTACAGAAAGGTTGAAAGTAAAAGAAAAGATGTACTATGTTTCTGTTGTACTGACAAAGTGATCCTTAAGGTGAAAAGCATTATTAAAAAGAGACACTTTGTAGAATGATAAAAGATTTGATTCAATGGAAAATATAAAATAATTCTAAATTTATTATTTGCACTAATATCCGTCAGTAACTGATAGAACAAACTGCCAAAAAGTTAGAATATAGAAAATTTGAATATGATTTTCAAATTTGAAGTAACATCTATAAACACGGTACCCAAGAGTACAGAATATGTATTCTTTCACGAAGAGAATATTTACTAAAATTTATGCTGAGCAATAAAGCAAGTCTGAGCACCTTTTGAAGAATTCTAATCATAAGGAATATGTTCTCTGACCACAGTCCAATTAAACTAGAAATAATTAGAATATCTTCATATACCTAGAAACTAAGAAATATACTTCTTAATTGACCCAGAATGGTTAAAGAGCAAATCACAATGGAAATCAGAAAATATTTTGAGCTGAATGATAATGAAAACCTGACATATCGAAACGTCCTTGTTATAGAGAAATGTATAGGCTTAAATGCATATATTAGGAAAGAAGAAAAGCTGAAAACCAGTGACCAAAGTGTTCACATCAAAAAGTAAGAAAAAACCCTTCAGCCAAAGATTAGACAGGCCCATAAAACAAACAATAATAAATGTAGCTCAATCTTATATATGAGACTAAATGGGCACCCCACCCCAGGGGCAAGGACAAGAAGGCAGAAGGGGACAGGAAAGCTGGATGAATGAAAATGGAGAATCCAAGGTCAACAAGGGGAGAATGTTGGCACGTCTCAGTGTTGGCAACCAATGCCACAAAACAATATGTTTATTAATTGTTTCATGAGAAACTAATTTGTTCTGTAAACCTTCATCTAAAGCACAATTAAAAAAAAAAACAAAGCAAGAAAAAAAACCTAGCATATTAAAATTTTAATTGAGATAAAATTAACATACCATAAAATTGACTCTTAAAGTAACAGTTCAGTGGTTTTTGGTATATTTAAAAGATTGTGCAACCATAACAGCTATCTAATCCCAGAAAATTCTGATCATTCCCCCCCCAAAATTTGTACCAATTAACAGTCACTCCCCATTTACCCACTCCCCTCAATCCCTGGAAACCACTGATCTGCTTTCTGTCTTTATGGATTTGCCCACTCAGGACATTTTATATAAATGGGATCATACAATGTGGTCTTTTGTATCTGGCTTCTTTCACTTGGCATAATGTTTTCAAAGCTCATCTATATTGCAGCAGGTAGCAGTACTTTACTCCTTTTGATGGCTAAATAGTATTCCACTGCATGAATATACCACATTGTGTTTATCCATTCATTAGTTGATGGTCATTTGGATTGTTCTCACTTTTTTGCTATTATAAATAATTCTGCTATGAACATTTGTGTACAAGCTTTTGTGTGAACATATGTTTTCAATTTTCCTCAGTGCCGCAGTGGTTAAGACTCGGCTGCTAACCAGAAGGTCAGAAGTTCAAATCAACCAGCCACTTCTTAGAAACTCTATGGGGCAGTTCTACTCTGTCCTATAGAGTCGCTGTGAATTCAGAATCAACTTGACTGCCAAAGGTTTGGTTTTATATTTAGGAGTAGAGTTTCTGGATCATATGGTAACTCTATGTTTGACTTTTTCAGAAATTGCCAAACCGTTTTCCATAGTGGCTGCACCATTTTACATTCCCATCATTAACTCATGAGGTTCTAATTTCTCCACATCCTCTCCAACAAGTTTTTTTTTTTTTAGCCATCCTAGTGGATGTGAGGAAAACCTGGTGGTATAGTGTTTAGGCGCTATGCCTGCCAGCCAAAAGGTCCGCAGTTCGAATTCACCAGGTGCTCCTTAGAAACCCTATGGGGCAGTTCTAGTCTGTCCTATAGGGTCACTATGAGTTGGAATAGACTCGACAGCAATGGTTTTTTTTTTTTTTAGTGGCTGTGAAGCAGTATCTTACTGTGATTTTGATTTGCATTTCACTCAATAATGGTGTTGAGTATATTTTCATGTGTTTATTGCCTATCTGTGTATCTTCTTTGGAGAAATATCTATTTAGATCCTTTGCCTATTTTTAAATTTTATTGTTAGCTGTGAGGATTCTTTTTGTATTCTGAATACTAGACTCTTATGAGATATATGATTTGCAGATATTTTCTCCCATTCTGTGGTTGTCTTTTCACTTTTTGACAGTGTCCTTTGATACACAAAATATTTTAATTTTTATCTTTTGTTGCTTATGTTTTAATTTCATATTTAAGAAACCATTACCTAATCCAAAGTCGAAAAATTCACACCAATGGTTTCTTCTAAGAGTTTAACAGTTTTAGCTCTTACATTTAGGTCTTTGACCCATTCTGAGTTAGTTTTTGCATATGATGTGAGGTAGGGGTCCAACATAATACTTTTGCATGTGAACATCCAGTTGTTCTAACACCATTTGTTGAAAAGACTATTCTTTTCCCAATGCATGGCCTTTGCACCCTTGTCAAAAATCAATTGGCCATAGATGTTTGGATTTATTTGTGGACTCTCAATTCTATCCCATTTGATCTATATGTCTATCCTTGTGCCAGTACCACACAGTTTTGATTACTGTAGCTTTATAGTACCTTTTGGAAACCAGGAAGTGTGAGTCCTCCAATTTTGTTCTTCTTTTTCAAGATTTTCTTGGTTATTGAGGGCCCCTTACAATTCTATATGAATTTTAAGATCAGCTTATCCAATACTGCAAAAAAGCCAGTTGGAATTCTGGTAGGGATTGAATTGAATCCATAAATCAATATAGAGTACTGCCGTCTTAGCAGTCTTAAGTCTTCCACCCCACAAACGCGGGGTATCCTTCCATTTATTTAGGTCTTTTTTTTTTTTTTAATTGTGCTTTAGATGAAGGTTTACAGAACAAACTAGTTTCTCATCAAACAGTTAGTACACACATTGTTCCATGACATTGGTTAACAACCCCATGACATGTCAACACTCTCCCTTCTCAACCCTGGGTTCCCTATTACCAGCTTTCCTGTTCCCTCCTGCCTTCCAGTCTCTGTCCCAGGGCTGGTGCACCCCTTTAGTCTTGTTTTGTTCCATGGGCCTGTTCAATCTTTGGCCCAAGGGTGAACGAACCTCAGGAGTACCTCATTACTGAGCTGAAAGGGTGTCGGGAGTCATACTCTCAGGGATTCTCCAGTTTCTGTCAGGCCAGCAAGTCTGGCCTTTCTTTCTGAGTTAGAATTTTGTTCTACATTTTTCTCCAGCTCTGTCCAGGACCCTTTATTGTGATCCCTGTCAGAGCAGTCAGTGGTGGTAACCGGGCACCATCTTGTTGTACTGAACTCAGTCTGGTGGACGCCAAG
Source organism: Elephas maximus indicus (assembly GCF_024166365.1). NCBI lineage: Eukaryota > Metazoa > Chordata > Mammalia > Proboscidea > Elephantidae > Elephas > Elephas maximus. The sequence continues at coordinate 57,997,480 of NC_064831.1, read as the reverse complement.
GTAGATGTGGTCCATACTTTGGTCTTCTTAAATTTCTTTCAACAGTGCTTTGTAGTTTCCAGTTGACAGGTCTTGCACTTGCTTGATTAAATTTATTTCTAAGTGTTTTATTCTTCTTGAAGCTATTGTATTCACACTGGTTTTATTTTCCTCTTTATTCACCCAATGCTTAGGGCCGTGTCTGGTACAGGAAAGCTCAATAGGTGTTCACTGAATGAATTTTAACATAAAATCTTCCCTGGTACGCCCAGCTTGAAGCCATCACTGGGTCTCCTGAATTCTCAACAGCTCTTTATCTCCACTTTATTAGGACCCATCTTGCTTCGTATTTTGTATTGGAAGTACACTTTCTCCTCACTTATCTACTATCTTGTTATCTGACATTTCGTGTTTACAGCAATAGTAAAAAATCTACTATCCAACTGTTTTGCACATTAATGACGTAAGTCTGGCAGTAACAAACACTGAGGTGTGAGGCAAAAGTGATGCTGGCTGTGATAATTAAGGTTATGTGTCAACTTGGCTGGGCCATGATCCTCAGTGTTTTGGCAGTTATGTAATGATGTAGTCACACCCATTTTTGCGTTATGATGTGGTCATCCTTCATTTTTACATAATAACCCAGTCTTTGGAACCTAACCATGTTGATAACTGAGGACGGCGTGTACTTTTTACAGAGAGACAGAACAGTGTAGTGGTTAGTACCAGACCGCTGAGTTCAAACTCCAGCTCTGCTACTCCCAGGCTTCAGAACTGCCTAGCACAAAGAAAACAACCTAAAAGAATTAGTACTATGGTGCAGGCTTATCCACTCGAGCCAGAATTAAAGCAAAGTTCCTTGAGGGTAAGAGTACCCATAAGATTTAGTTTTTCATAACTTCCACAAAGTGTAGCTCAGTAGATAGAAGATAATAAATAACAGCTAAACTTTTATTGAGCGTTTAGTATATGCCAGACACTACTCTAACCACTTGACATATATTAGCTCATTTAATCCTGAATTATTATTCCGATTTTACAGATGAGGAATCTGAAGCATAGGGAAGTAAAGTAATTTCCCCAGCGTCACTTAGTAAGTAAGTGAGGTGGCTGGGATTTGTGCAGCCAAGCCTAAACAACTGAAAGATACTGTCAAGTGTGAACCACAGGTTGGGGCAGGTTTATGAGATCAGAATCAAAGAGCCAATGATCTACATGTTCAACGATGCAGGTTGGTTAAATAAACTGATAGAATCCTGTGCAGTCATTTAAAACGATGATAGAGATCTGTATTTGTAATATGGACACGACATAATTGAAAAAAGCTGTCTAGAAAACAGTATAATAGTATGATTCTTTCCATGCTAATAAACATCTTTGTGTGCTTTTGCGAATTAAAAAAAAAAAAATCTGGAAGGACATAACCGAAATGAATAGCAGTTGTTGGTGGGGGGGGGGGAGATTAACGGAGGTCTTTCTCCTACTTCTACTTCTCCTTGTTTTTTTTTTTTTAACAACAGCATGCATTAATTTCATAGAAAGGAGTAAAAAAAGCCACGCGAGGCAGTAGGGGCTGTTCCGGCCCAAGGTCAGCGCGCCCAGGGCCCAGCGCCTCCAAGCCTTGGCGTGGACGAGAACGCAAAGTTTGCTTAGTGGCCGCTCGGCAATCGCAGTCCTCTGCTCGGCTTCACCCTGGCCTTTTCAATTTTGCGTCCAGGACGTTAGGGAATGGAAGAGAGAATTCCTCCCGTGCAATTGCCTCTGCGCACCCGACTGACGTAGGGTCGTTGGCGGGGAGTGGGCACCGCCAGCTGGGCCCTGAGCCCAGAGCCACAGACGCCCCGCGCAGCCCTGGGGGGCGCGGCCGCAGCGTCAGCGATGCCTTCAGTTTGCTGGAATGTTCCCGGGGCAGAAGTGTACTTTGTTCGAGGACCGGGGAGAGCGGAGCGGGGGCAGGGCTGGAGGGCGCCCTGAGACTTGGAGGGCAGCCAACTTTCCGTTCCCAGGACTCCTTGGGGCCGAGAGCGGGGGTAGTCTAGTTCCCAGGCTGGGCAGCTGTGGGGTGCCAGACGGAACCCCTGGATTCCAGTGTCAGCCTAGCCACTAATGAGCTGGATGCCCCTGGATGCCTCACCTTGCTGGGCTTCGGTTTTTTTCATCTGCAAACTAATAATAATAATAATAATAATGACATATCCTTATTGAGACTTAATCTGTGCCAAGCACTGTTGTAAAGTGCTCATTCTTCACAGCCACCTTTTGAGGTAGGTGCTATTGATACAACAACATAATTACACTATTAATAGGATAACATCCCTTCACTGCCCGGGCCCCTGGACAGCACAGAGGCTTTAGCCCCTGAGGGCCTATTCCTGCCTGGTTTCAGGTAGTAAAACGCACTAATAGGATTTTCACCTTAAAGATGAAGAAGGAGAAGCTCAGGGAGGTTAAGTAACTTGCCCAAGGTCACACAGCTCCTAAGTGGCCATCCAGGACTCCATCCCAAGCAGTCTGGTCCCAAAGCCCCCACTCCTAACCTCTGCAGATACCAAAAACCAAACCAAAACCATTGCCATCAAGTCAGTTCTGACTATTCCCAGTCTCTGAGAATCCTTAAAATATTTATTCAGACATGTTGCAAGCCATGTAATAATTTTGAGAGAAATATTACTTATGATAATTATTTTAATACTAAGTAATGATAGTTATCACCAACTGAGGGCTTACCAGGTCTCAGCTGTACTTCTCACAACATCCTATGAGGTAAGTGCTATTATACCATAAAACTAGCAAAAACCAGAACCTGTGTAAGTAGAAACCTGTCAGGGAAGGAAAACTCAAATATTTTCCACTAATAGAGACGATAGAAAAGTGGGAAAACTGCATCCTGTCACAGGCAGAAGACTTGTGAGACCCAGAAAAACAAGGCAGTCCCACGGAGTTGCAGCTCTCAGAGGTGTCACTGTAATTCCAATTTTAGGGATCAAAGAATTCAGGCTCTGGGAAGACATTACAGGTCTAGGGAGCGGAACCCCCTCATTCTGAAGCCAGAACCCAACAGCAGCTTAGCTATGACCTCCTCTCACAGTATTTTATACGGAGGTGGACTGGGGCCCCCCCCAGAGTCTGATTATGGGGGCTCTTCTGGAAGGACAGTCCTTCCTTCTCACTGCCTGAGCCAGCGTTGCCTGGTAATCTGAGAAGCTTTCAAGCTGCGGGGGTGTAATGAGTCTCAGATGATATCTAACACCAGCTGAGGTGCTGCTGTCTTCTCCCAAGTCCGCTGCTTCCGGGAGCCCAGCTGCCTGGTGCTGGTGGAAGCATTTCCTCCACCCAGAAACTCCGCAGAGGGCAGGTCAGCTGCCCTAAACTGAGGACGAAGGAATGCTCTGTGATAAAAGCGCCATCCCATCGTCATTATATTCGCTCCCCCTTACAGTTCCCCCACCACACTAACTGCAGAGTCATTACTGAGCTCCCCACTCCAGTCTTCCTCTTGGGTTCAGGCGCTACCGAATTTAAAAATGCAAACGTCGCTGTTGTTTCTATTGCTTCTTCTGTTGCAACCCACCCCCACCTGCCTCCAACCCACCACCTTGCGGAAAAGGAAGAGGCATTCTCATTCTTTGTAGTAGGCTTTAAATGACCGAGGACTGATGAGAATTTGGCAAATAGCCACGTATCGCTCTTGCTATCATGTGGGCACACAGAAGGCACCAAATAAATGTTTTGCACATGTGTTCCCTCTTCCTGGAAAGCTCTTTCCCTGGATACCTATATTGCTTCCCCTCACCTTCAGTCTTTACTCAAGTCGCCTTCTTTGTGGGGCCTTCCCTGATCGTCCTATTTAAATAGCGTCTCGTGATTGCTTTTCCTGATTCCTTTTCCCTGCTTGATCCTTTGTTTAGCACATATCGCTGTCCTAGATGCTGTGTTATTTTTATTTATTTTGTTTATTGTCTGTCTCACCCCACTAGAATGCAAGCTCTGTGAGGTTAGGGATTTCTCTGTTTTCTTCACCTACAGATCCCCCAGTGCCTACAACTGGGAGGAAGGGAAGGAGGGGGAAGGAACAGTAGATTCCCATAGTTCCAAGCAGGGACGGATTACCCCATAAGCAAGGTACGCATGGGTTTACCTGTGCTTACTTACTAATCTGTAGTGCACAATTTCACCTGTTTTTCACCGCATCAAAGATGTAGTGAGAACCTCGTGAAATTATGCACTACAGATTAGTAAGTAAACACAATTAAGCCCCTGTGTACCTTGCTTACTGGCTAATCTGCCCCTGAATCCAAGCCATTGTGACTACCACCCCAGTAGAGAAATGCATGTTTCTTTTTCATACTATTTGCTACATGCTTGGCATATCATAGCCCCCTCCTGACATCTCTTATAGTATAGCCCATTGTGCTATTTGATTTTGCAATCGTGTGTCTCATCTTTCTGAGCGGACAGTAAGTTTCTTGCCTCAGGGACAGAGGTAGAAGGGGCTCAATTCTTTCTATCTGCCCAGAACCAAGAACAGGACAGAATTCCTACAGATTCCAGGGTGCTTCAGACTGCAAAAAGAAAAATTTTCCTTCTTCCTCCCCTCCTTCCCCAACCTTGCTCTCTCTCCTCCTTCCCTACAGTCCTTCTCCATTAACACTAGACTTAGCTGCTTAAGTTTGATATTTAATGTTTTTATTGTAGTAAAATTTATCATTTTAACCCTTTTCAGGTGACCAACCTGGTGGCATCAATCACACAATGTTGGGCAACCATGACCACTATTGGTTTCCAAACTTTTTCATCATCCCAAACAGAAATCCTATACTCATTAAACAATAATTCTCCATTCCCTCCCTCCCTCAGCCCCTGGCAACCACCAATCTACTTTCTGTCTCTATGCATTTGTTTGTTCTAGATATTTTCATATAAATGGGATTGATATTTAATTTTTTAAACTAAATAAATTCACGGCGTTTTTGATAAATGACATGCAGATAAATGTGTTAATGAGGGCCAGTATGGGAACCATTTAATTTCTTCACACAACAGTTATGTTTTCTCATTAAGTCAGAAGTTTAAATGAGAAGAGCATATTCACAGACGTGTATATACACAGGTCCCTGGGTGGCATAAATGGTTTGCATTTGACTACTAACCTAAAGATTGGCAGTTCAAACCCATGCACCAGTGCTGCAGAAAAAAGACCTGGCGTTCTGCTTTCGTTAAGATTACAGCCAAACACCTATGCTCATCTAAGACTTCACCAAACGAGTAAAAAGATTACCTACAGACTGGGAAAAAGATTTTAGCTATGACATTTCCAATCAGCGTCTGATCTCTAAAATCTACATGATACTGCAAAAACTCAACAACAAAAAGACAACCCAACTGAAAAATGGGCAAAGGATATGAACAGACACTTCACCAAAGAAGACATTCAGGCAGCTAACAGATACATGAGGAAATGCTCACACTCATTAGCCACTAGAGAAATGCAAATCAAAACTACAATGAAATTCCATCTCACTCCAACAAGGCTGGCATTAATCCAAAAAACACAAAATAATTAATGCTGGAGAGGTTGTGGAGAGACTGGGACACTTTGCTGGTGGGAATGTAAAACGGTACAACCACTTTGGAAATAGATTTGGTGCTTCCTTAAAAAGCTAGAAATAGAACTACTATATGATCCAGCAATCCCACTCCTTGGAATATATCCTAGAGAAATAAGAGCCTTTACACGAATAAATATATGCACACCCATGTTCATTGCAGCATTGTTTATAATAGCAAAACGATGGAAGCAACCAAGGTGCCCATCAACGGATGAATGGATAAATAAATTATAGTATATTCATACAATGGAATATTACTCATCAATAAAGAACGATGAATCTGTGAAACATTTCATAACATGGAGGAATCTGGAAGGCATGCTAAGTGAAATTAGTCAGTTGCAAAAGGACAAATATTGTATGAGACCACTATTATATGAACTCAAGAAATAGTTTAAACAGAGAAAAAAATATTCTTTGATGGTTATGAGGGTGGAGAGGGAGGGAGGGAGAGGGTTTTTACTAATTAGATAGTAGGCAAGAACTATTCTAGGTGAAGGGAAAGACAACACACAATACAGGAGAGGTCAGCACAACTGGACTAAACCAAAAGCAAGGAAGTTTCCTGAATAAACCAAATGCTTCAAAGGCCAGAGTAGCAGGAGCGGGGCCAGGGGGCCATGGTATCAGGGGACATCTAGGTCAATTGGCATAATAAAGTCTGTTAAGAAAACTTTCTGCATCCCACTTTGGAGAGTAGCATCTGGGTCTTAAACACTAGCAAGTGGCCATCTAAGGTGCATCAATTGGTCTCAACCCACCTGGAACAAAGGAGAATGAAAAACACCAAAGACACAAGGTAATTATGAACCCAAGAGACAGAAAGGGCCACATAAATCAGAGGCTACATCAGCCTGAGACCAGAAGAACTATATGGTGCCCTGCTACAACCAACACTGCCCTGACAGAGAACACAACACAGAACCCCTGAGGGAGCAGGAAAGCAGTGGGATGCAGACCTCAAATTTTCGTAAAAAGACCAGACAATTTTTTTAATGGTCCGACTGAGACTAGAAGTACTCTGGAGGTCATGGTCCCCAGACCCAAAACTGGAATCATTCCCAAAACCAACTCTTTAGACAGGGATTGGACTGGACTATAAGACAGAAAATGATACTGGTGAGGAGTGAGCTTCTTGGCTCAAGCAGACACCTGAGACTATGTGGGCAGCTCCTGTCTGGAGGGGAGATGAGAAGGTGGAGGGGGACAGAAGCTGGCTGGATGGACACGGGGAATACAGGGTGGAGAGAAGGAGTGTGCTGTCTTATTAGGGGAAGAGCAAGTAGGAGTACCAAGCAAGGTGTATAACTTTTTGTATGAGAGACTGACTTGATTTGTAAACTTTCACTTAAAGCACAATTAAAAAAAAAAAAGATTACAGCCAAGAAAATCCTACGGAGCACTTCTGCTCTGCAACACATGGGGTCTCCGTAAGTTGGAGCTGACTGAATTGCAGCGGGTAGTGAAACACTTGGCACATTGACGGTGGTGGTAGCGTGTAGCTTTGGCTGCTGTTTTATGCAACCTCTCATCCACATGAATCGAGATGGAGCACCACCAAGTCCACAATAGAGCCAGGAAGAGGAAGGGGAAGGCATACATCCTTATCAAAAGCAGGACCTGGATGTTGCACACATTGTTTCTGCTCTCATCTCATAGGCCAGGACTTAGTCACACGGCCACACCTAGCTGAAAGGGTACTTGGAAGTGTAACCTTTTACTCTGGATAGTCTTGGGTTCATCTAAAAATTAGTGGTTCTAAAAACAATAGAAACTGTTATTGGCAATAAGCAGTCTCCACTACCTAAAGAAGGAACACATTCTTAGTTGTTAAAAGAATAAATAAATTAATGAATGAGTCTAGGTGATGCAACGGTTAAGCACTTGACTGCTGACCGAAAGGTCAGTGGCTCACTCTGTGGGAGAAAGATGTGGTAGTCTTCTTCCGTAAGGATTATGGCCTTGGAAATCCTATGGGGCAGGCCTACTCTGCCCTATAGGGTTCCTATAAGTCAGAATCGACTCAATGGCAATGGATATAAGTGGCATTGAAAGTCTACCTTCTGAGAAGGAAAAACATATTGACTCATATATAAATGAAAAAGCAAAGTAGGATCCATAGATATACTATGCAATTATCTGTTGTCCTTCGTTACTAAGGGAAATGTCATTGAGAGTGGTAATGGGCCCAAAGAAAATATTCAACTTCCCGGTCTCCACTGAAATGGACATAGGACTCCATCGTAGCCAATGAGATACAAACGGGAGACAGTGAAGACTAAGAACATTTTTGCTTTAATATAGGCATCCTGCTTCTCTCTTTCTTCCTACTTCTTGATTTCTGAAATGCAGACGTAGGGTTGAAGGTGGAGCAGCCAACTTGCAACCACAAGACGATAAGCAAGAGGGCAAAAGCCATACATGAAGTGTGACAGCGCAGAGAGGTGGACAGAAGGCTGGAGTTCATCATGGAGCTGCTGTATCAACCTTGACGGCCTGCTGCAGCCCTCTCACTATGTGAGAAACAGAAACCCCTATTTGGTTGTCAGTAGAGTTGGGTTTGTTTTATGCCGCCTCACTGATTTTATATATATACAGCATTTACAGATTGAATTGTGCCCTCCCCCCAAAATACATGTTGAAATCCTAACTCCTGTGCCTTTAAATATGACCCTGACCCTGTTGAAAATAGGGGACTTCTTTTGTATGTTAATGAGGCCATATCAGTATATGGTGAATCCTAAACGTAATCATTTCTCAGTTATAAAAAGAGCAGAATTAACACAGACACACAGAGGGGAAGGTGCCATATGAAGACAGACACGTACGTGCAGCAATTCCAAGGATTGCCAGCAGCTACTAGAAGCTGAAATAGACAAGGAAGGGCTGCCTCCTAGAACTACATCGTGAATTCAGACATCTAGTATCCTGAACCCTGAGAAAATAAATTTCTCTTCTTTAAAGCTGCCCACTTGTGGTATCTTTTGTTAGAGCAGCACAAGGTTACCAAGGCAGAAAGAGAGAGAGAGAGAGACCGCCCTGGTGGTGTAACAGTTAAGCACTCAGCTATTAACAGAAAGGTTGGCGGTTTGAACCCACCCAGCAGTTCCATGGGAGAAAAGCCTGGCAATCTGCTCCTATTAAGAAAACGCTGTGTGGCAGTTCTACCGCTTCATATGGGGTTACTATGAGTTAAAATCGACTTGATGCACCTAAAAACGCATATACATATACATGTATATACATGGAGCCCTAGTGGCACAGTGGTTAAGAGTTCATTTGCTAATCAAAATGTCAGCAGTTTGAATATACCAGTTGCTCCTTAGAAACCCTACTCTGTCCAACAGGGTTGCTATGAGTCAGAAGCAACTCAATGGCAGTGGGTTTTGGTTTTGGTTGAGGACAGAGATGGGCAAGAGACTTAATTTCACTTGTGTACTCTTCTATGTTTTTGAATGTTGGATTGTTGGCATCAACACACTCAACAATAAAGTGTTAAAATATCATATTATAATAGGAAAAGTCAAAAGACACTGTTTGAGTTAAACAGTGTCTTTTGATTTTTGCTATTTATTTGTTAAAAATAAATGAATGAATGTGGACTATACTTCAATAAATTTGCTTTATTTTGTTTTAATCAGAGGCATGCATAGGAGCCTTTAATTACATCTCTAATGTTTCCATCCTTAAGCTAGGTAGTGGGCATGTTATTGTTTATTATATACATACATACATATTTCTTTGAAAGAGCCCTGGTAGCACAATGGTTAAGCACTCAGTGGCTAACTGAAAGGTTGGTGGTTTGAACCCAACCAGCTGCTCCAGAGGAGAAAGACCTGACAACCTGCTCCCATAAAGATTACTCCTACAAAACCCTATGGGGTAGTTCTACTCTGTCACATAGGGTCACTATGAGTTGAAAATTGACTCAACAGCACCTAAGAACAGCAAATTTCTTTGATTGCCTGAAATAGTTCCTGATTTAATATTAATGTAATTAATGAATTAACTGTGAAAAAGCAAAGTCCATTCAACTATAATAAGACACTTTTACTCCCTTGAATTACAGTATGTTTTTTTGAGAAGGAGAGACATAGCTGGTACAGTGAGCTACCCGGAACTGCACACGACCCACGACATATCTTATCTTCACCTCAGCTAGTGGCTAGTATCCAGGATTGCTCTCCTCCTCCTTATATGCCCAGGAATCCAAGTGTGTGTGTATGTGTACGTGTGTGTGTGCGCGCGCGTGTGTGTGTGGTGGGAATAGGAGACTAGATTGGTGGGCTTCCAGGTCACCAGGCCAAGAACTATTGTCATAACCATGAAGCATGAAATCATGGCAGGACTTGGTGGAAGAGATAATTTTGGGGGGCAGAAAAATTCTCTATCTTCCTCAGTCCTATTTTATGCCCACTTGGACAGTTTCCGAGAGCCATGGTGGCACAGTGGCTAAGAGCTCAGGTTGCTAATCACAAGGTCAGCAATTCAAATCCACCAGGTGGTCCTTGGAAATCCTATGGGGAAGTTGTACTCTGTCCTACAGGGTCACTACGAGTCGGAATCGACTCGACAGCAAGGGGTTTTCTTAAATCCTAGGCAAACCCTATAAATGTGCTCCAGACACCCCCTCCCTTTCTCTAAGGGACCTGACTCCCTTAGTACCCTCTCTCTTTCTCTTGACATTTAAACTCTCCCTCACTACAGGCTCCTTCTCCTTGCTCCAGCAACATACTCAAATCTCACCCATCCTAAAAAATCTCTCCCTTGTGCGCTGTGGGACAGGCATTCTCATGCACCACAGGTGGGAGCGTAAATTGGCAAGAGCTTTCTGGGAAACGATTTGGTAACCTGAATCAAAAGCCTGAAAAATATTCGCACCCTTTGTCCCGGTAATCCTATGTCTGGAAATCCATCTAAGGAAGGAGTCAGAAATGCTGACAAGGATAGATGTTTACAGATGTTAATCTCACTGTTATTTTAACAGCAAAAATTGGAAACAATTTAAAGGTTGAGCAGTGGGGGATAGGTTAAAGAAATTGTAGTTAAATGTAATGAAATATTGGGTCATCAGTAAAAACACAGTTTTCAAGGAAAACTTTATGAAGTAACGCTATAAGTGAAAAACAGCAGCTTTTAAGTGATATATATACAGCTTGATGCTAATTTTGTTACATACAAAAATAGCTAACTCTCCTGGAATGTTAATTATCACGTACATTCTCTCAGTCCTCACAACATTGGGTACAGTTAATGCTGTTATTACTCACATTTTATAGAGAAACCAACCAACCAGAAAGAAAAAAACAATATCTCTTGGAGGAGGGGCATTACTGATGATTTTTGTCTTCATTCTCTTCTGTATTTTCCAGTTCTTCACCAAGGGTGTATTGCTTTTTGTCAAACAGAAATACGACTCGTTATTCCTTTTCCTGGCTTATATATGCTAAACCCCAAACCCTTGGCCCTCCAGCTGATTCTGACTTATAGCGACCCTATAGGTGAGTAGAGCTGCCCCATAGGGTTTCCAAGGCTGTAATCTTCTTTAATCTTTACCGAAGCAGTAATGCCCCTCCTCCAAGCAGCTTTCTCCCGCAGGGAGCCTCTGGGTTCCAACCGACAACCTTTCGGTCAGCAGCTGAGTGCTTAACTACTGCGCCACCGGGGCTCTTTTTATATACGCTAGTAATGAATAACTGGAACAATACAGAAAACATGAAAACCCTCCTCCCGGCACTGCAGTTCTAAACACGGCAGCCAGACGCTGCAAAGTTTGGTTTTTATATTTGCTTTAAAAATGTGTACGTAAAAAAAAAAAAATTTTTTTTTTTTTTAGACATATACACTTTAAAAAGCAAACGGGATCATCTGTTCCAGTCAATGTTTAAAGTCGTACAATTTGAGTCCTTTACAGCGGCTGCATTTTGGTGTCCACCGGGTCGCTGCCCCGGGGGGACAGAATGCCCAGCGCTCTTTTCCGCCGCAGTGGCCCAGGTTTATGGAAAGCCATCTAACCGTGCGGCCCCATCTCAAGGGCTTCGGGTTTAGGGCCGGAGAACGGAATTCCTAATTCTGCCATTTTCTAGCTGTGCGGCCATAGGCTAGCCACTTTTTCTTTCTCGGACAGAGCCTGTTTCCCCATCTCTCAAACGGCGTGACGGTTCCTGCCTTCCCCACTTTAAGGGGACACTTGGTGCTCCAAGGCGCTGATGCACGTGACCGGTAAAGTGCCGCGCCCAAATCTGTCCTCCTCCCTCTCCTCCCTCCTGCCCCTCCTCCCAGTTTCCCGGCTGCCCCAGAAATCCTTCAACCGGCCTCAAGCAGAGAGGCCAGAGGGCCGAGCGAGGGGATGACTGTGTCACCCATCAAGCGCCAGAGGCCCAGGGGGTGGAGATTGATTTTTAAACCCCCCTCCCGCCCATCCAAGAGCCTGTGCTGGGCACGGGCTGGGTGCAGGAGTAGAAGGAGGCGCCTTGAGTTCAGCTGTGGGAGCAGGGGAAAGCGCCGGAGGCCTGAAAAGAATGCTGCGTGGCGTTCACTTTCAATGCGCTTTTCTAAAGGCTCTGCAGGAGCGAGCGAGTCCGCCGGCAGCAGCTATGGCCCTCCTTCGCGGAGACGCCGCCCTCTGGTGGCAGCGTGCAAAGTTACAGCTACCGGCTTCGCCGCCTCCCCGCCCAGGGGCTGGGGGTCCAGGTTGCTGCTACATCGCGAAACCTCACACGTCCTCTAGTGGGGGCGCCTTTAGCGAGCTCACACTCCAGACCTGAATCCTGCCTGAAGGGGAAGGCTGGGACTGGAATCTGGGACTACGGACGCCCATCCAACTGATGCTTCCAAAAACCCCTGGTAACTGTGAAACCAAAATGCACAGGACAAGTAAAGAGATTATTTTATCAGGATATTGCAGTTGAGAGAACGTTCATTAATGAGGAACCTCTCAAAGAAAAGAAAAGAGGCTTGTGGTTTTATAGAGGCAGATAAATAAAGAAGTCATCAGCCAGTCTTAAGGAAGTCATAGAAAGGATGGAGGCCAGTCTTGGAATATGCAGAGAGCAAGGTGGTCCTTTGTCGTTAGTGGTTTCTGGGAACATAAAAGGGTGGGGGATTGGGCCCCTAACCATCACTACCTTTCCGGAGCACAGGGCTCAGATAAAGTTCAACATTGTAATAGTCAGTAGACCATGCTTCAGGATGATCATTTAAGAGATGAAGAAAGTGAGACCCAAGTCACCCAAGTGTAAGTTTAAGTGGGTGAGGCAAGATTCCAACCTGCAGACAGCAAGGAGTACCCAACCCGAAGGTCACGTTTCCCTCTGAGAGTGAAATCAGAAAGAGTTGCAATGCAAAGGATGACTTCAGCCAGCAGCAGAAAGGACCTGCTCTAGTCAGGGCTTTTTGTCTGATAGAGCCTATCAGAGAAGTGTTCAGGTTACCCCAGGAAAAGGGGGAGGGGCAAGCTAAGAAGATTCAGGGAAGATCCCTTGTCAAGCCCCAAAAAGGGCCTGAAACAGGGCAGTTTGGAGATCCAGCTACTATATCTGTCTCTCAGTATGTGTCTGTGATGGTCAAGGTTGTGTCAGCTTGCCTGGGCCCTGATTCTGTATTTGGCAGTTATGTGATGATGTAGTTATTCTCCATTTTGTGATATAATGTAGTTACCTCCAGGATGTGATCAGCCAATCAGTTGTAAGGGGAGCTTCATCAGGGGTTGGCCTGCATCCAGTATATAGGGACCTTCCGACAAAGCTCACTGGCTTTTGTTGTTCTGGATCCTGCACCCAGCTCGTCATCATCTGTCTTAGTCACCTAGTGCTGCTATAGCAAAAATGCCACAAGTGGGTGGCTTTAACAAAGAGAAATTTATTCTCTCACAGTTTAGGAGGCTCGAAGTCCAAATTCAGGGTGCCAGCTCAAGGGGAAGGCTTTCTTTCTCTGTCAGCTCTGAGGGAAGGTCCTTGTCATCAATCTTCCCCAGCTGAGGAGCTTCTCAGCACAGGCGCCCCGGGTCCAAAGGACATGCTATTCTCCTGGCTGTTGTTTCTCTCTGCTCATTTCTCTCTTTTATATAACAAAAGAGATTGACTTAGGATACAACCTAATCTCATAGATTGAGTCCTGGCTCATTAACGTCATAGCCGTAGGATTCACAACACACAGGAAAATCACATCAGATGACAAAATGGTAGACAATCACACAATACTGGGAATCACAGCCTGGCCAAGTTGACACACGTTTTTAGTGGACACAATTCAACCCATGACATCATCTGATCTCCAGTTCCTGGGACTTGAGCCAGCGGCCTGCCATGTTGCCTGCTGATCTCAAGATTCATCAGGCTCTGTGGCCTATGAGCCAGCAGCCTGACATCTTATCTGCCGACCTTGGGTTCCTCAGCCTCTGCAGCTAGCATGAGTCAGGAGAACCCTCCAGCCTGACACCTGACCCACAAAGTTGGGACTTGTCAGCCTCTACACCTGTGTGAGCCATCTCCTTGAGATAAATCTCCCTCTCTTTATGTGTGTGTGTGTGTGATTTATATATATATATATATATATATATACTTCACTGGTTTTGCTTCTATAGAGAACCCAGCCTAAGACAATGTCTCTTTCCTCTCTCTTTCTCTGTCTTTAGGGCACCCACTCTGTTATCTCTTCCCACCCACCTTCCTTTCTCACACATTTTCTCTGCTCCCCTATAACTTCAACTAGCAGCTGGCCCTGTGGCAACGCCAACCCTGGGTCTACTCAACCTTCCAGCCACAGAGCCTACCACCAACTGCATCTTCCCTCTGGGTCACTTAAGACACCTCTCGAAAGATAGCAGAGATTGGTCAGCCCGTATTTTCTAGCCAGGCCATGAGTCAGGGACTGCAGCTAGCCTGTCCCAGGCTGGGCTCTGGGCAGGCATCCCCCTTAGTCCCTCAGTAGTGCAGGCCAGGGTGGGTGGGGTGAAATAATCTGCTTCTCCCAGGGGCTGACGGCAGGACAGCTGCCATTGGAAGTGTCGGGAGCGGGCTGTGTCAAGGTGGTCAAGTCTAAGTTCTGGGAAAGACAAAATACCATTACCTCTAATTACATAACCCTAAGGGTCTTGAACTTTGTCTGTGGGAGGGTGTTAACTGAAGAGGGTGGCCTGACTGGCCACAGAGAGGAGAAATCCAATGTGACAAGACTGGGCAGTGGCTCCAGCAGTGGCCCTGCCCAGTAGACCCAATGGTCCAGCCTCCTTGATAGCCATCTTCTTTCCTCACATGAGGGCTTGTGCTCTAGGCCAGGGGTTGGCAGACTACTGTCCACGGGCCAATCTGCCCCACCACCGCCTGTTTTTATTGGGCCTGCAATCTAAGAATCGTTTTTATATTTTTAAATGGCTGAAAATGATCAAAAGAAGAAAAATATGTCGAGACACATGGAAATTGTATGAGATTTGAATTTTAGCATCCATAAATAAGGTTTTACTAGAATATGGCTACGCTCATCAATTTATTTGTCATCTTTGGCTGTTTTCATGCTACAATACAGAGTTGGACAATTGCTACAGAAAGACTGCACAGCCTAAAATATTTGTACTCTGACCCGTTTCAGAAACAGTTTCCAATCCCTGGGTGACCCTAGTTTTCCTAACCACTACATAAAGATTACTACTGGCACTAGGGCCTGTTCACCAAGCAGGCTCCGAGGATCCACTTGCCAATCCAAGTGTCTTTTCTACAAGGAAAGGAGACATCATCAATAACAATATGACAGGCCGACCAATGAACAGCTGCATTTCTCACAGTGAATGAATCAGTTGGCTTCCTGGCCTATAGTCAACCTCTTTGAGTTCGGTACTCCTGTTCTGACTCTGACCAATTTGGAGACTGTGTCAAGCAGGTGACAGAAACCCAATTTGGACAATCTAAAGAAAATGAGTAATTTATTAAGAAGACCCTGGCATGTGTCCTGGAACTCCATGTGGGACATACTGCTGGACCTCAGGGATGTGTAGATCCAAGGACAGTCCCATCATTCAGACCTCTCACAGCCTGGTCCACTCCTCTGTGTCTGCTCACACTCCTGGTGCCCTCTGCACGCCCACCGCCTTGAGTTTTTCTGCTGCATCTTACACCATTAGGTCTTGGGAGGAGACGTTCTGACCCAAGTCCAAACATCCGGAGAAAGGTGGGCTGTGATTGCCATACCTTGTTTCAAGCACACATTCCCCACAGTCAGCTGTGTCCATCTTCCCACTGAACAAAATGGTAGCTTCTGGTAACTGGGACAGGAGAAGAGGTGGGACACTGCAGTTTGGGAACTGTAGTGCTAGATGAGTGTCCTTGCTGTGCTTCTCTGGTATTTCTTTTATACTCTTCTGTTCAAGCCATTCTTCTGTCCTGAATGCCCTTACCAATTCCTCAACCCCTTCATCAAGCCTGTTCTTTAAGTCTCAAGCTGCTGTCACCTCCTCCCAGAAGCACTTCCTAACCTTCATCCTTGCAGACCCTTCCTTTGTGCTCCCAGAGCAGTCCTCCCATACATATTCCATCCTGTCAGGTCATCTTAGCTCCTGAGTTACTTGAAGACCTGGCCATCTGTTATTCTCAGGACTTGGGACATAGAGGAAATTAAGTAAGTGTTTCGTGGGTGAATTAATTCTGAGGGCTTGGATTCAGAATTTGCAGGGTGAATTTTCAGAAGGGCATCCCAGGACTTCCTTTCCAATGTTTCTCAAACGAAGCAGGATAGCAAGGGAGTTAAGACCCCAAGTTTAAATCCCTACCCCACCACCAAGAGTGGCTTAACCAGTAAACCAGGTATGCACAGGCTTATAATAACGTGGTGAAACCCATGTGAAATTGTGCACTACAAGGTAGCAAGTAAACACAAGTAAGCCCACGCGTTCCTTGCTTATTGGGTAATCCATCCCTGCCCACCACTACTAGTTGGGCAAATTACCTAATCCCCCAAAATTTCAGTCTCCTCATCTGTAAAATGGGAATACTGATAGTACCTACTTCAAAGGGATGTTGTGAAGGTTAAGTCAGACCCTGCATGGGAAGTGTTAGCACAATTCCGGGGACATTATATGAGCTTATTATTTTGTTTTTATTACCACCATCATCTGCCCTCTCAGCTCCCAGCAGGACTTGCTGCTGACTCTTCCCCAGCACCTTGGTATCCATAAAACAATCATTACTCCATAAATAAAATAAGGGCTTAGAGTTTAGCCTCAAGGGATTTCTGTAACAAAGGTAGCATCAGTCCATACTATTAAAATTTTGGAAAATATACTAAAGAAAAATATCAAACCCAGTCTAACAGAGTTTGATATATCTTTTCCAGTTTTTTTTTTAATTGTAAAAATATATGTAACATTTGCCAACTTTTAAAATGAGTGTTAAATGTAGCTCTAATCACATTGTGTACTGTTCTGGAGGATTTATCTTAGAAAAAGAACAGAGAGATACTCAGGTTTGACATGTGTGAACTTGTTTAGATAATTGCACGGTAGTCATGGCAAGGCATGCAAGGAAGACCTCGTGACATTCATTTAGAACCAGAAAATCAGAATTAAAAATTATAATGATAATATCAGTTCAAGTGTTAGAGTCCAAATCTCTAGACTTCAGGCTTTTGCCTTTAATGAGAGGTCTCAGAAGGAAAGCTTAACTACGCTGAGAACTCAGCAGAGGTCCCTCATAGCCAGGGTCCAAGGTCAGTGGCTGCAGACAGAATCTCAGTTCCATCTCTGCCTTCTCTCAGTGAGTGAACAGAAATTTCAGGTTTATATGTGAAATTGTCACCTTGGCTCCACGTGCCAAGGGCCAGCGTGGCGTCAAACAAAGACAAGTACGTTGTGTCTTTTCTCCAGGGGTGGAAAACAGCCAATTGAGGCATCTTTTCTTCAAGGTTAGAGACTAGAGAGGTTGTTTAGAGACAGCCAATGTTGTATTTTCTTGTGTCACACCATGCCAGGTCAAAGTGAACTGAAAGGTTGTTTACGTTCTTTACATACTTCACATGCTTCTCAGTCTATATTCAAAAATTTCTACATAACTTTCTAGTGACTTAACAGTTTTCTAATGACTGTTAGAGAGCCTCACAAAGGTAGACATATTTCTAAGTTCATATCATGAGTGCTTATACATATATATTTTGAAAGCATAACAGTGCCTTATACCTTATGGGAATTGAGATCATTACAGAAACATAGAGAACATACACACATCCTTGCTCTAGTGCCCATAAGTAGCATTAACTTGAGTCTGCTAGGTTGTCACAGATAGAGTGAATACACAATTTCTCTACTTTTCAGGAAAAGACTGTTGAGAGAAAATTTTCAAAAAAGAAAAAAAGGTAAAATGATAACTCTCATACAGATAAAAAATCAGCGTGTTAAATATTTTATTCAACTCTTTATTAATGAAGGAACCAGGAGTCCTGGTGGAACAACTGTTAAGCTCGCGGCCATTAACCAAAAGGTCAGCAGTTCGAGCCCACTAGCTGCTCCATGGAAGCCATGAAGAAAGACTTGGCTGTCTGCTTCTGTAAACATTACAGCCAAGAAAACCCTATGGGGCAATTCTACTCTATCACATGGGTTCAAACCTAAAAAACCAAACCCAGTGCCGTTCAGTTGATTCCAACTCATAGCGACCCTATAGGACAGAGTAGAACTGCCCCATAGAGTTTCCAAGGAGCGTCTGGCATATTCGAACTGCTGACCCTTTGGTTTGCAGCTGTAGCACTTAACCACTACGCCACCAAGGTTTCCTCACATGGGGTCACTATGAGTCAAAATCGACTCCACAGCACCCAGCAACAACGAGGGAATCAGAAAGATGTTACAACCAGTTCAAAGGAGAATCCGAAGAAAAGATACATTTACATGCCAGGAATGTTGAAATAAGTGCAAATGGAGGCAAACCTGGCTTTTTCTACCTGGGAAAGTGGGAGGGAGTCGATTAAATCTCCACTGGATTTAATTTTTGCACGTCTATAGACAAGAACTATTTTGCCTGACTTTATAGATAGGGTCGCTATGAGTTGGAATCCACTCAAAGGCGACAGGTTTGGTTTTTGTTTTGTTTTTTAATCAGTCATCTAAGGAGCCCTGGTGGCAAAGTGGTTAAAAGTAATCAGCTACTAACCCCAAGGTTGGCAGTTTGAACCCAGCAGTCTTTTCGTGGGAGAAAGATGTGGCAGTCTGCTTCGGTAAAGACTTACAGCCTCGGAAACCATATGGGGCAGTTCTACTCTGTCCTATAGAGTCGCTGTGAGTTGGAATCGACTGGATGGCAGTGGATTTGGTTTTTGGTTTCATCAGTCATCTATAGTTTACCAAATTGTAAAAGAGCTCAATTGATGAGATACCTGGGAGGGTATTCCCTAGATAATGCATAGTTTTCCACTGAAGCACACCTGCCTCTCTACAAAACTCATAAAAATATGCAGAGAGACAAAAACTGACAGTGTCCTTGGAAAGGGTCTAAGAAGACCATATGCAACAGCCTGGAGAAAACTCTAATTTTAGCATTAAAGTACTCAACCCTCTAAAGGAGAGCGGAACAGAAGTCAGGAAGAGAGTAGGGAAATCATTAATTCATTGCGTCTTTCTCTCCTCCATTCTCACCTCCCCTTACTCCCAGCATACGCAGCTGGCTGTATACCGGTCAGAGAACCACCCTAAGCCTGGGGAGGGGGTGGCCTTGTGCGGTGGGGACAAGGGTTTGGAGGCAGTCCAAATGCTCACACATTTTACAACGCGATGGTGACACACTTCCAATGAACCTGGGTGAACCTGTGTAACTGCCTGAACCAAAAGAATGAGGCAGAAGTGACACTGACTGATTTCTGAGGTTAGGCCATAAAAGACAATGTGGCTTCCACCTGGCTTTCTCCCTCTCTCTGGATGCTTTCCCTTGGAGCCCAGCCACTATATTGTGAAGAAGCCCAGACCACAGAAGAGGCCATGTGTGGGTGTTCTGGTCAATGGCCCCAGCCTGGTCCCTAGCCAACAGCCAGCACCGACCATAGGTGAACAAGCCTTCAGACGATTCTAGGCCCCAGCTTTTGAATCTTTGTGCCGAGGCCTCAGACATCACAGAGGAAAGACAAGCCACCCCTAGCTGTGCCCTGTCTAAATTCCTGACCTGCAGAAACTGCAAGAGATATTAAATGATTATCGTCTTTCAGCTGTTAAGTTTGGGAGTATTTTGTTAGGCAGTCATCATAACTGGAACTTACAGCATAGGTAGAAACCATTTAAACACAGAGAATTCAATATAAATAATTATTCAACATGGTTAAAATCTAAATGCCAGAGTCAAAACCAATTTTGGAAAAAAGAAGATCCATACAGTTTTTAAGAAGAGAGATACAATACCGTGGGATTCTAACAAAAGGCGTGGAAATAGGGGGCCAGCAAACATCTGTCCATACAGGGTAAGGAAGGCAAAAATTATAGATTTATCTTGAATCTGATAGTTGAAGAAACATAGGTTCAAGAAAATTCCTTAAAACTTCAAGGGTATCAGCAGAATTAAAACAATAAGCTGTATACTTGGCTTATCATGTAAAGATAAAAACAATTAAATCACTGTGGCATCACAGAAGGCAAAAAACAAAAGAAACGTAAGAAAGAGAAAGCATAGACCAAGATAAAAGAAATAAGGCCAAACATTCCAGAATAAATGTAAATGCATTATATTCCTAAAAGTCAAAGGATGGTTCTGTGGTAGAATTCTCACCTTCAATAGAGGAGAACAGGGTTTGATTCCTGGCCCATGTACCTCATGTACAGCCATCACCCATCCGCCTGTGGATCTACTACCCCAAATCAGTCAATGAGACCCTATGGATCACAAAAGTCCGATCTAATTGTGCATGGGGTCAAAGGTAACTAACAATAAAGACCTCCAGCTGGGTTCATACAATTTAATTATATCCCTATACTGTTTAATCACATCCCTTTTTTTTTTGTATATACTGTATACAAGACAGCTAAATAAAACTACACTCTGTGATGGTCAAGGTTATGTGTCAACTTGGCTGGGTCATGACTCTAAGTGGTTTGGCAGTTATATAATGATGTAGTTCGGCGGTTATGTAATGATGTGGTTTGGCAATTATGTAATGATGTAATCATCTTCCATGATATGATCTGATGTGATCAGCCAAACAGTTGTAAGGAGAGTTCCCTTGGGGGTGTGGCCTGCATCAAATATGTATATGGATGTTCTGGCAAACCTCGCCTGGTTGCTCTGGATCCTGCATCCAGCTCATCATCATCTGACTTCTGGTTCTCGGGACTTGAGCCAGCAGCCTGCCATATTGCCTGCTGATCTTGGGATTCCTCAGCCTCTGCAGCCTGTGGGTCTGTAGCCTGCCATCTGACCTGGCAATCTTGAGTTTGTGAGCCCCTGCAGCTATGTGAATCAGAGAGAAGCCTCCAGCCCGACATCTGACCCACAGACTTGGGACTTGCCAGCTTCTACAACGCATGAGCTATTTCCTTGAGATAAATCTCTCTATAGACAGGCAGATAGATAGACGCTTTTTGCTTCTCTAGAGAACCCAGCCTAAGACATCATCTATAGCACAAATGCACCTTCCAGTACCACCCTGCTCCCCCTGCTCCCTGTCACTTGTTGTTCCATGCCATCAAGTCAATTCCGACTCATAGCAACCCCATGTGACAGAGTAGAATTTCCCCCAGGGTTTTCTTGACTGTAATCTCTATGGAAGCAGAGAAGATAGCCAGGTCTTTCACCTGTGGTTCCACTGGGTGAATTCAAACCACCAACCTTTGGTTAGCAGCCAAGGGCTTAACAATTTATGCCACAAGGGCTCCTTATGGAAGGGGTTATAGTCTCCAGATGGACAGAGACAGAGACTAGCTTATCGTAGGGGTAGGAAGATGCTGCCCAATTTTCTGGCTAGTGCAACCTTGTACAGTGAGCAAGGGTCAGACCTTCTCCCTGCATGCTTCCTGGCTGGAGACTTTGGGCCATTTTAGAGGACAAAGCACACAAGGCCCACTGACATACGACTTAGTCAAGCCCCACAGGCACTGTCATTAGGGAAAATTCCTTCCAGACTCTTGCCAACAATTTACCATTAAGTTTTCTGAATGATTCTGAGTTTTTGTCTTTTTCTTTGTCTTAATTAGCTTTTAAATTGAGAAGTCGGAAGATGGTATTTCAAGAGTTTGGTCTGATGTCATCTTAACTCCGAAATCCTATTACCCGTCATTTTTAATAGGAAAAGTTTTCTAAAAAATGAATCCATTAAGCATCAGAAACTGTATTAGGTGCTGGGAATACAACGATGGATAATGTCTGGCCCCATGTCCTGGGGAACTGCTCATGCAGGAGGGGAAGCAGCAGGTAAACGACTAACTTTAATACAAGGCGGAAAAAAATAAGCACTAAATATAGGTACCAGATGGCAGGAACAGGGAGAAGAGAGCAATTAATGCTGATGGAGGAACGAGAGAAGGTTTTATGGAGAGTCTGCAGGTCTTACCCTGAGCAAACGCCTGTTGTTGTTAGGTGCCAGGACAAGCCCACCTGACAGAGCAGAACTGCCCTATAGGGTTTTCTTTTTTTTTTTAATTTTTATTATGCTTTAGGTGAAAGTTTACAAACCAAGTCAGTCTCTCATACAAAAATTTATATACACCTTTTTTTTTTTATATACTCCTAGTTGCTTCACCCCTAATGAGACAGCATACTTCTTCCCTTCCCCACTCTATTTTCGTGTCCGTTTGGCCAGCTTCTGACTCCCTCTGCCATCTCATCTCTTCTCCAGACAGGAGCTGCCCACAAAGTCTCATGTGTCTACTTGATCCAAGAAGCTCACTCTTCACCAGCATCATTTTCTATCCCATAGTCCAGTCCAATCCCTGTCTGAAGAGTTGGCTTTGGGAGTGGTTCCTGTCTTGGGCTAACAGAAGGTCTGGGGACCATGACTTCAGGGGTCCTTCTAGCCTCAGACCATTAAGTCTGGTCATTTTAAGAATTTGAGGTCTGCATTCCACTACTCTCCTGCTCCCTCAGGGGTTCTCTGTTGTGTTCCCTGTCAGGGCAGTCATCTATTGTAGCCGGGCACCATCTAGTTCTTCTGGTCTCAGGCTGGTGTAGTCTCTAGTTTATGTGGCCCTTTCTGTCTCTTGGGCTCATAATTACCTTGTGTCTTTGGTGTTCTTCATTATCCTTTGCTCCAGGTGGGTTGAGACCAATTGATGCATCTTAGATGGCCACTTACTAGCTGTTTAGGACCCCAGACGCCACTCTCCAAAGTGAGATGCAGAATGTTTCTAAATAGATTTTATTATGCTGATTGACTTAGATGTCCCCTGAAACCATAGTCCCCAAACCCCCACCCCTGCTACTCTGGCCTTTGAAGCGTTCAGTTTATTCAGTAAACTTCTTTGCTTTTGGTTTAGTCCAGTTGTGCTGACCTCTCCTGTGTTGTGTGTTGTCTTTCCCTTCACTAAAATAGTTCTTATCTACTATCTAATTAGTGAAAACCCCTCTCTCTCCCTCCCTCCCCACTCTCATAACCATCAAAGAATATTTTCTTCTCTGTTTAAACTATTTTTTGAGTTCTTATAATAGCGGCCTCATACAATATTTGTCCCTTTGCAACTGACTAATTTCACTCAGCATAATGCCTTCCGGGTTCCTCCATGTTATGAAATGTTTCACAGATTCATCATTGTACTTTATCGATGTGTAGTATTCCATTGTTTGAATGTACCATAATTTATTTATCCATTCATCCGTTGATGGGCACCTTGGTTGCTTCCATCTTTATGCTATTGTAAACAGTGCTGCAGTGAACATGGGTGTGCGTATATCTGTTCGTGTAAAGGCTCTTATTTCTCTAGGATATATTCCAAGGAGTGGGATTGCTGGATCATACGGTAGTTCTATTTCCAGCTTTTTAAGGAAGCACCAAATCGATTTCCAAAGTGGTTATACCATTTTACACCCCCACCAGCAGAGTATAAGTGTTCCAGTCTCTCCTCAACCTCTCCAACATTTATTATTTTGTGTTTTTTGGATTAATGCCAGCCTTGTTGGAGTGAGATGGAATCTCATTGTAGTTTTGATTTGCATTTCTTTAATGGCTAATGATCGTGAGCATTTCTTCGTGTATCTGTTAGCTACTTGAATGTCATCTTTAGTGAAGTGCCTGTTCATATCCTTTGCCCATTTTTTAATTGGGTTTTTGTATTTTTGTTGTTGAGTTTTTGCAGTATCATGTAGATTTTAGAGATCAGAAGCTGATTGGGAATGTCATAGCTAAAATCTTTTTCCCAGTCTGTAGGTAATCTTTTTACTCTTTTGGTGAAGTCTTTGGATGAGCATAGGTGTTGACTTTTAGGAGTTCCCAGTTACCTAGTTTTTCTTCTGCATTCTTAGTAATGTTTTGTATACTGTTTATGCCTTGTATTAGGGCTCCTATTTTTTCTTCCATGATCTTTATTGTTTTAGATTTTATATTTAAGTCTTCGATCCATCTGAGTTAGTTTTTGTGCATGGTGTGAGGTATGGGTCTTATTTCATTTTTTTTGCAGATGGACATCCAGTTAAGCCAACACCATTTGTTAAATAGATTGTCTTTTCCCCATTTAACTGACTTTGGGCCTTTCTCAAATATCAGCTGCTCATATGTGGATGGATTTATGTCTGGATTCTCAATTCTCTTCCATTGGTCTATGTATCTGTTGTTGTACCAGTACCAGGTTGTTTTGACTACTGTGGCAGTATAATATTTTTTTTTTTGGCAGTATAATAGGTTCTAAAATCAGGTAGAGTGAGGCCTCCCACTTTGTTCTTCTTTTTCAGTAATGCTTTACTTGTCTGGGGTGTCTTTCCTTTCCGTATGAAGTTGGTGATTTGTTTCTCCATCTCATTAAAAAATGTCGTTGGAAGGATCAGAATTGTGTTGCATGTATAGATGTCTTTTGGTAGAATAGATATTTTTACAATATTAAGTCTTCCTATCCATGAGCAAGGTATGTTTTTCCACTTCTGTAGGTCTCTTTTGGTTTCTTGCAGTAGTGTCTTGTAGTTTTCTTTGTATAGGTCTTTTACGTCTCTGGTAAGATTTATTCCTAAGTATTTTATCTTCTTGGGGGCTACTGTGAATGGTATTGATTTGGCGATTTCCTCTTCAATGTTCTTTTTGTTGGTATAGAGGAATCCAAGTGATTTTTGCGGGTCCATTTTGTATCCTGATACTCTACTGAACTCTTCTATTCATTTCAGTAGTTTTCTTGAGGGTTCTTTAGGGTTTTCTGTGTATAACATCATGTCAGCTGCAAATAGAGAGACTTTTACTTCTTCCTTACCAATCTGGATGCCCTTTATTTCTTTATTCAGCCTAATTTCTCTGGCTAGGACCTCCAGCACAATGTTGAATAAGAGTGGAGATAAAGGGCATCCTTGTCTGGTTCCCAATCTCAAGGGGAATGCTTTTAGACTCTCCATTTAGGATGATGTTGGATGTTGGCTGTTGGCTTTGTATAAATGCCTTTTATTATGTTGAAGAATTTTCCTTCTATTCCTATTTTGCTGAAAGTTTTTATCATGAATGAGTGTTGAACTTTGTCAAATGCCTTTTCTGCATCGATTGATAAGATAAGATTGATAAAATCTTGTGGTTCTTCTCTTTCATTTTATTTATATGATGAATTACATTGTTGAACCATAGGGTTTTCTTGACTGTAATCTTTATGGGATCAAAGGCCCTGGGTGGGTTTGAACCGCCAGCCTTTCAGTTAGCAGCCTAGCACTTAGCCATTGCACCACCAGTGAGCCTACGATAGTGAACTATAAATAGAAGGAATGACCCAGAGGACCCAAAGAGCTGTCCTAATGCAGAGCCTGGGTTGTTCAGGGTCAGCTGAGCCACTCTGAGGAGAAGCCTCCTTTTCCCTGGGGCAAAAGGGCTGTGACCTTGACAGGGTCATGGGGAGGGACCAGATAAAATGGGTCACACTGGGCTCAGGGGAAAGCAGTGGCCCAGGATGGGGTGTCATCATGCAAGAGACCCCAACCCTGAGGACTCCAAGGCTTCTGACGTCATTGAAGGTGAAATGATGACACTGATCAGATGCCTGAGTTGGGGGCATTTTCTCAGGCCCAGGTGGGGAGGGGCCAGGGAGGAGATCGGGAACTGGTTGAGTCCATCCCAGGAAATGTCAGTGAGGAGGTCTCAGATAAAAGAGGAGAGGAAAACTAGCGTTTATCGAGAGGCTTCTAGGTGCCAGGCACTACATAGGCCTTTTCTTACCTGAAAGATGTTTACCTGTGTTTTATGGACTACACAAAAGCATTCAACTATGTGAAACACAACAAATCACGGATAATACTTCGAAGGATGGGAATTCCAGAAAACTTAATTGTGTTCATGAGGAACCTGTACATAGACCCAGGAGGGAGTCCTTTGAACAGAACAAAGGGGTACTGCATGGTTTAAAATCATAAAAGGTGTGTATCAGGGTTGTATCCTTTCACCATACATATTCAATCTGTATGCTGAGCAAATAATCCAAGAATCTGGACTATATGAGGAAGAAAGTGGCATCAGGATTGGAGGAAGACTCATTAACAACCTGCAATATGCAGATGACACAACCTTGCTTGCTGAAAGTGAAGAGATCTTGAAGCACTTACTGATGAATGATGAAGATCAAAGACCATAGCCTTCAGTGTGGATTATACTTCAACATAAAGAAAACAAAAATCCTCATGACTGTTACCAATAAGCAACATCATGATAAGTGGAGAAAAATAGTGAAGTTGTCAAAGATTTCATTTTACTTGGATCAACAATCAATGCCCATAGAAGCAGCAGTTAATAAATCAAACAACATACTAACAATGCATAAACACCAGAAGAAAAACTAGATAACTGGGAGCTCCTAAAAATCAAACACCTATGTTCATCCAAAGACTTCACCAAAAGAGTAAAAAGATTACCTACAGACTGGGAAAAAGATTTTAGCTATGACATTCCCAATCAGCATCTGATCTCTTAAATCTACATGATACTGCAAGAACTCAACAACAAAAATACAAAAACCCAATTGAAAAATGGGCAAAGGACATGAACAGGCACTTCACCAAAGAAGACATTCAGGCAGCTAACAGATACATGAGGAAATGCTCATAATCATTAGCCATTAGAGAAATGCAAATCCAAACTACAATGAGATTCCATCTCACTCCAACAAGGCTGGCATTAATCCAAAAAACACAAAATAATAAATGTTGGAGAGGTTGCGGAGAGACTGGAACACTTATACTCTGCTGGTAGGGATGTAAAATGGAAATAGAACTACCGTATGATCCAGCAATCCCACTCCTTGGAATATATCCTAGAGAAATAAGAGCCTTTACACGAACAGATATATGCACACCCATGTTCACTGCAGCACTGTTTACAATAGCATAAAGATGGAAGCAACCAAGGTGCCCATCAATGGATGAATGGATAAATTATGGTATATTCACACAATGGAATACTATGCATCGATAAAGAACAATGGTGAATCCATGAAACATTTCATAATATGGAGGAATCTGGAAGGCATTATACTGAGTGAAATTAGTCAGTTGCAAAAGGACAAATCGTGTATGAGGCCACTATTACAAGAGCTCAAGAAACAGTTTAAACAGAGAAGAAAATATTCTTTGATGGTTATGAGAGTGGGGAGGGAGGGAGAAAGAGGGGTTTTCACTAATTAGATAGTAGACAAAAACTATTTTAGGTGAAGGGAAAGACAACACACAACACAGGAGAGGTCAGCACAACTGGCCTAAACCAAAAGCAAGGAAGTTTCCTAAATAAACCGAATGCTTCAAAGGCCAGAGTAGCAGGGGCGGGGGTTTGGGAACCATGGTTTCAGGGGACATCTAGGTCAATTGGCATAATAAAATCTATAAGAAAACATTCTGTGTCTCACTTGGGAGAGTGGCATCTGGGGTCTTAAACGCTAGCAAGTGGCCATCTAAGATGCATCAATTGGTCTCAACCTACCCGGAGCAAAGGAGAATGAAGAACACCAAAGACATAAGGTAATTATGAGCCCAAGAGACAGAAAGGGTCACATAAACCAGAGACTACATCAGCCTGAGACCAGAAGAACTGGATGGTGCCCAGCTACAACCCATGACTGCCCTGACAGAGAACACAAGAGAGAATCCCTGATGGAGCAGGAGAGCAGTGGGATGGAGACCTCAAATTCTCGAAAAAAAGATCCAGACTTTTAATGGTCTGACTGAGACTAGAAGGACCCCAGAGGTCATGGTCCCCAGACCTTCTGTTAGCCCAAGGCAGGAACCATTCCCAAAGCCAACTCTTCAGACAAGGATTGGACCAGACTATAAGACAGAAAATGATACTGGTGAGGAGTGAGCTTTTTGACTCAAGTAGACACATGAGGCTGTATGGGCAGCTCCTGTCTGGAGCGGAGACGAGAAGGCAGAGGGGGACAGAAGCTGGCCAAATGGACACGGAAATAGAGGGTGGAGAGAAGGAGTGTGCTGTCTTATTAGGGGGAGAGCAACTAGGAGTATATAGCAAGGTGTATATAAATTTTTGTATGAGAGGCTGACTTGATTTGTAAACTTTCATTTAACGCACAATAAAAATAAAAATAAAAATAAAATAAATCAAAGAACATATTACATTCGGCAAATCTGCTGCAAAAGAAGTATTAAAAAGCTAAAATGTCACTTTGAGGACAAAGGTGCGCCTGACTCAAGCCATGGTATTTTCAGTTGCGTCATATGTGTGTGAAAGCTGGACAATGAAAAAGGAAGACCGAAGAAATGATGACTTTAAATTACGGTATTGCAAAGAATATCGAATATACCCTGGACTGCAGAAGAATGAACAAAACTGTCTTGGAAGAAGTACACCCAGAATGTTCCTCAGTAGCGAGGTTGGTAAGAGTTCATCTCACTTACTTTGGACACGTGATCAGGAGGGACCAGTCCTTGGAGGAGGACATCATGCTTGGTGAAGTAGAGGGTCAGCGAAAAAGAAGACCCTCAACAAGATGGATTGACACAGTGGCTGCAACAGTGGGCTCAAACCTGGCAACGATTGCAGGGATGGCACAGGACCAAGCAGCATTTCATTCTGTTGTAGGTAGTGTCGCTATGAGCTGTAACCCAACTCAGCGGCACCTGACAACAACAACAACCTAATCTTCGTAACGCTGCACAAATAAATATTTTACATAATTTCAGTGACAAAGACTTATCACTAATATTAAGTACTATGAGGAAAATTAAAGGGAAAAAGCATGAAAGAAGGCACTCTTTTTGAGAGGTGGTCAGGGAAGGCCTCCCTGAGGAGATAATATCTGAGCAGAGAACTGAATTAGCAAAGGAAAGAGCCTTACGACATTTAGTAAAGTGTTTCTTCCCCAGTGTAAAGATTTTTTTTTTTCCAGCTGCTGTTGTGTGTCAGAGTAGAACTGTGCTCCACACGGTTTCCAACAGCTGATTTTTCAGAAGGAGACCACCAGGTCTTTCTTCCAAGATACACCTGGGTGGACTCCAACC
This sequence comes from Elephas maximus indicus, assembly GCF_024166365.1. NCBI lineage: Eukaryota > Metazoa > Chordata > Mammalia > Proboscidea > Elephantidae > Elephas > Elephas maximus. The sequence continues at coordinate 57,968,319 of NC_064831.1, read as the reverse complement.
TCCAACCTTTTGATTAGCAGCTAAGTATGTTAGCCATTTGCACCACCCAGGGACTGCAATCTAAAGATGAAGAAGCTGAAATCCAGAGCAGTGAAGTGGCTTTCTCCAGCTTACAAAGCTTCTAAGACTAACGCAGGCAAGCTTGTTCTTACAGCAAATCTGGGCTCAGGTCTTGTACTCAGAAGCCGTACCAGACCCTCAGACCCTCTATTTGCAGAGGTGTGGTTTCACAGATCCTTAGACCACCCAATTCAGTGGAAGACCTCGCCATCCTTCTCCCTACTCCTCCTCTTCCCTCCTCTTCTATCCTTTCCCCCTCTCTCCCCACTTCCCTTCTACTCTTTCCTCTCCTCCTTCCCTCCTCCCTTTCCTCCCTCTTTCCTCCCCCTCCTCCTTCTCTGCCTTCCTCCCCCTTCTCTTTCTTTTGTCACATTTTGTCATAAATAAAGACTGAAAAGCGCATAATACATAAAGGTTCAGTTTGATCAATCGTCATAGGGTGATCCCTGAGTAATCAGGACCCAGGTGAAGAAATAGAATACTGCCACCACCCCAGAGGCCTTCGTGTGTCCCATCCATTTTCTTGACATTTATGGTAATCCCTTCCTTGCTTTTATCATTTTACTACCTGCATATGAGTCCCTAAACAATATAACTTAGTTTTGCCTAATTTTGAACTTTATATAAATGATCGGATTTTCCATACATCCTTTGTGTCTTGCTTCTTTCACTAGGCATCATGCTTATAAATTATAAATCCATATAAATTCAATACTATGCAGTAATGAAAAGGAGCTGTAGTTCGCTCATATTCACTACTGCATAGTAATCTATTGTGTGAATCTACCACGATTTATTTATCCATTCTTCTGTTGATGAGCACTTGAGTTGTTTCCAGTTTGGGGGCATTACAAGCCATGCTGCTATGAACATTCCTTTACCTGTAACTTGGTGCGTGAGTTTCTCCAGGGTATATATATATACTAAAAATGGAAAAGCTGAGTCATAGGGTATGCTTATCTTTCCTTTTAGAGGCTATTCCACAGTTTTCTAAAGTGGTTACACCAATTTCCCCTTCCTCAAGGCATTTATTCTCATATCCCTTTGCTTCACTTCCTTCCTCACAGCACTTGGTATCATCAGACTTCTCAGCGTCAATTGTGAAGCAGTTGACTTTGTATTTTCCTGGTGGCTAATGAGGTTCAGTACCTTCTCACATTTGCCGTGTAACGCAGGTTTCATGAAGTGCCTGTTCGAGTCTTTTGCCAATTTGTCTATAAAGTTGCTTTTTTTTCCTTTTTGAATGTCTCTTCACTTTCTATGCTTATGGCGGTTTTATTTTAAGGGCATAGTTTACACTCTCCTGCCATTAGACCATGGTCAGAACCATCTTATCCACCTGGAAAATTTTTGTCGAAAAGAAAAACTTGGTCATTGAGTTGATTCACATCAACAGGATTTATTGAGGAAGAAACTGTTTGCAAACAGGGAGAAAATGATGAGTTTACAGTTTCCACCCACTGGGGTCAATTCCAATTCATGGATACCCTAGAGACAGAGTGGAGCTGCCCCATAAGGTTTCCAAGGAACGGAGCGGCTGGTAGGTTCAAAGCACCAACATTTTGGTTAGTACCCGAGGGCTTTAACCACTGCACCGCCAGGGCTCTTCTTACACAGTTCACAATGCCCTTTTAAAGCTTAGATGAGTAAGTATCTTGTCCTTTGCTTTAATTGGTTAATCACATTTATTTTTCCTTTTGTTTTAGGAAAGTTGGTCACTGAATGCTAAGCTGGCTTATCTTGATTGCATGAGTGTTGCTCACTCATGATGGTAAGTATTGCTAACTTATGATAAGGAAAAACTGTCTAAGTTTCAATTTTGCAAAAAGTTGTTTTTTGTAAATGGCCTTATGAATAATTTTTGTTTGGCTCTTGGCCCAGGGAAGCCATTTTAACTCTTGCATCTATAAAAATTGTAGCAATCGTAATAACTTGAATCTGAGAGAACAGGGGTTGGAGGTTCCCCTTCCTTCCCAGAAGCCCCTGGGCTTCTTAAGCAAACATTCTAACTTTCCCTCCCCAACCTTCTAGCTCCACATGTGGATAGAGCCTCACCCCATAATTCCAGCATCCCCTCTCAGCTGACCCACTGCTACACCCCTCACAGGATTATAATAATTAAATGAAATAATGGAAAATGCCCAGCATGGTCCTTGGAGCCTTGTATGCTATTAATAAATATTATTTCCCTTCCCCCTGCTCTGCAGAAAGGAAAAAGAGCAACAACTAATAGTAACACTTATTAAATGCTACCTGAGGACTGGGTGGAGCAAATGGCTAATGCGCTAACTGAAAGGTTGGAACTTTGAGTCCACCTAGAGGCACCTCAGAAACTCTATAGGGCACAGTGCTACTCTGACACACATGAGGTTGCCATGAGTTGGAACTGACTCATTGGCAACTGGCTTTTTACCTGAGGGGTAGGTGGTATGCCAAGGACTGCCAGTTGTCTACCCAATAGCCATTCTCTTCTACCATCTTAGTTACAGACTTTATTCAGGGCAGTAACGTGCCTCCTTTGTCTTCCCTGCCTTCTTCCTTCCTGATACCTGTACCTTGGAGCTCCAGCAGCCATCTTGGACCATGAGTTGTTGCCCCTAAGGATAAAAGAGCCTGACTCGCTAGCATGGCGGAGCCATCAGACCAGCCCTGGAAGGATAACTTCCAGACATCTTTCATGCAAGAGAGAAATAAACCGCTAGCCTCATGGTGACCCCAAAGGGTAGAATTGCTCCATAGGGTTTTCAACAGCTGTAATCTTGCGGAAGTAGATTGCCAGTTCTTCCTTCCATGAGAGCAAACCACTTGTACCTCCCAGGGACTTTCTATCATCTTAAGGCCACTGTTATTTGATTTTCTAGTATGTGAGGCAGAACCTAATCCTGATATTTAGGAAAAACATATGTTTTCAGTTAATTGTAAACATATGCCTGCTTGAGCTCAGTTTTCCTGCTTCCATTGAAGTCATTTTTGCTAGTCAGTAAAGGATAAAATATTTAAATCTCCACACAAAAGCTCTGTTTTTCAAACAGCCCATGTTGTATCAGTATTTTCCTGTTGTAATTGGGGGTGGGGTCTTAAACAGCTAAGAAGTTGTATTCCCTACAAGAGAAATATTCCTTTCTCTTTATAAAGGGATGTCCTGTTTATGACAGCTGTCCAAAAAAGCCAAACCTAATTCCAACTCATAGCAACTCTTTAGGACAGAGTAGAACTGCCCCATAGGGTTTTCAAGGCTGTAATCTTTCCAGAAGCAGACTACCACATCTTTCTCCCATAGTGCAGCTGGTGAGGTCTAACTGCTAACCTTTTGCTTAGCACTTGAGCTCTTTAAACCCTGTGCCACCAGGGCTCCTTCACACAGGCATACATAGGATACTGAGAAGGTGATCAATTCATTCATTCTGACTGAATTAGCAGCAAAGAGTCAAGGAACATTTCCTGTGTCAGTTAGCCAGGCTGCGTCCTGTTCAAAGCGAAACTCTCAAGGACATGGCCCCTACCTTCGATGACAAGAATGTGGTAAAGATCATAAGTCACTGTCAGATAGCAGGTAAATGTGTCTGGTCACCGAGCCATTATTAAAACAGGAAGTGGTGCCTACACAGAGAGAGAGAGAGAGAGAAACAGCCAGGCTGAAGGGTTGGAAGGGAGGCAGCATGATACACGGGTGTTATAGATTGAACTGTGTCCCCAAAAATATGTGTTGTAAATCCTAACCCCTATACGTGTGGATAGGAGCCCTAGTGGCACAGTAGTTAAGCTCTCAGCTGCTAACTGAAAGGCCAGTGGTTTGAACTCAGCAGCTGTTCCCCAGGAGAAAGATGTGGCAGTCTGCTTCCATAAAGATTAAAAAAAAAACAACAGATTACAGCCTTGAAAATCCTATGCGGCGGTTCTACTCTGTCCTATAGGGTCGCTGTGAGTCAGAATTGACTTGATGGCAATGGGTTTTGTTTTATTTTTGTTTTTTATATATATGGATATAATCCCACTTGGGAATAGGGCTTTCTTTGTTATGTTAATGAGACCATATCAGTGTAGGGTGTGTCTTAAACCAGTCACCTTTGAGATATAAAAAGAGCAGATTAGGTGCAGAAGCAAGCAAGCACAGATGGTGGAAGACAGACGTCACACTACATGACGATTGCCAGGGAACCAAGGCACAGAGGCTGAAAAGTGATAAGGACCTTCCCCCAGAGCCGACAGAAGAGAAAGCCTTCCCCTAGAGCCAGTGCCCTGAATTCGGACTTCTAGACTTCCACACTGTGAGAAAATAAACTTCTGCTTGTTAAAGCCACCCACAGCAGCACCAGGTAACTAACACAAGGGGTGAACACTCTGTATTCTGGAGTCAGGGGTCCCGGTCCTGACTCCACCATCTGTTGGTAGTGGCCTTGGATGGTTCGCTACATTTTTCTGAGTCTCGGTTTCCTCATCTGCAAATGCTGGCTGATAACACCTATCCCATGAGAAAATGCATGTAAAATGCCTGGCATAAAGGAAGCACTCAATAAATGTTAAATACAGTGACTTTGTTTTTTTACCTTTTGTATGTGTGTGGTAAATACATAGGTAACCAAATATTTGCCATCTTAAAAATCTTCACATGTACAGTTCAGTGACATTAAATACACGCATCATGTTGTTCAGTCATCAACATTAACTGTTTCCGAATTTTCCCATCACCCTTAACAGAGGCTTAGTGTCCCCTACGTGTTGTATCTCCCTTTCCTCTGCCTCCTGCCTGCCTCTGGTAACCGCTAATAAACTTTGATCTCTATACACTCGTCTATTCTAGATATTTCATATTGTTTTTTTAATTTTTTTTGTGTGCTTCAAGTGAAAATTTACGAATCAAGTCAGTCTCTCATATAAAAATTTATATACACCTTGCTATATACTCCTAGTTGCTCTCCACCTAATGAGACAGCACGCTCCTTCTCTCCTCTCTCTGTTTTCGTGTCCATTTGGCCAGCTTCTGACCCCCTCTGCCCTCTCATCTCTCCTCCAGACAGGAGCTGCCCACATAGTCTCATGTGTCTACTTGATCCAAGAAGCTCACTCTTCACCAGTTTCATTTTCTATCCCATAGTCCAGTCCAATCCCTGTCTGAAGAGTTGGCTTTGGGAATGGTTCCAGTCTTAGGCTAACAGAAGGTCTGGGGACCATGACCTCTGGGGTCCCTCTAGTGTCAGTCAGACCATTAAGTCTGGTCTTTTTACGAGAATTTGAGGTCTGCATCCCACTGCTCTCCTGCTCCTTCAGGGGTTCTCTGCTGTGTTCCCTGTCAGGGCAGTCATCGGTTGTAGCCAGGCACCATATAGTTCTTCTGGTCTCAGACTTATGTAGTCTCTGGTTTATGTGGCCCTATCTGTCTCTTGGGCTCATAATTTTTCATATTGTTTTTAACTTGTCAGTTGGCTAATTTGAGGCAAAGAAGACTAACCTGTCACTTCAGCAGAAGGCCTTATTCCAACATAATGAGATAAATCATAAAGCCATTTGATTATTCCCCAGCCGGGCCCTGGGGACTTAACCCTGACACCCTGCCCCAAGGTGGGTACCAGGGCCCCTCGCCTCCCCAAGGCAACAGTGCTCCACATCACCAATGCCCAGAAGAGCTTCCAGATGTAAATACAGAGGGAAGTTCCAATTTTTATTTAATGATCCTAATTTCTAGATGTTTATTTGGGGGATTACAGAAGTGGCTTAAGCTACTTTAAGACGATATAAGTTGAAGTCTTTCCTTCACTTGGCTGCTAAAGTTTAATTCAGTCTAATTATTTCATATGGCATTGACTATAATAGTTTCATAATTTCTAGTATATTAAGCACTTAATATGTTGTGTCATTTGAAATCACATATTAAATTCAGCAAAGTACATTTTAATGAGAGTTAAGTGGTGTGAAAATATTAATACAATAAGATGGCTCATCTTGGTGCTCATATTTTGTAGATCTGTTCATGAAGCCTCGCTTACCAGGTAGGGGAGGGCAACACTGCCTGAGACGCCAATGGGTGTCTGACAGCGCCAGCATTCCTACCTTTTGTTGCCCAGCGCTTTACAGTGGGATTTCTCACTGGGCCTGGGAAGCAAGTAGGGAAATCATCACTTTCCTTTAGAGATGAGGAAGCTGAGGCACAGCAACTGGTGGAGACTTGCCTCGGATGACCCAGCCAGTCAGTGGAGGTGCTGGGGCGGGAGTACAGACCTTCCTGGCACAAAGCCACTGCAGTTTGTCCGTCCCACAGCTGTCATGTAACCTCAGCGGTGAGCCATGTGTGGACTCCAGGGTAGTGAGGACTTGGAGGTGTCACCCTTTCCCTCACAACCACAGCCCCACAGAGAGAAACTGACAGAGCCACAGAGAAGCTGGCTGACTTTGTGCTCGAACTCAGCAATTCCTCTTTCTACACTCTCTTTCAGAGCATCCTCTCCATACCCAAACCTATACAACTGGTGCTCTTAGGCCACCTTGGGGTTGCCAGAGAAACAGGTCATGATGAACTTAATCATGTTGAACCCTTCATAGAGCAGCAACTCATGATAATGGAGCATCAATGGTGAGATTTAAGACAACAGAAGAGAGATTTTGGAGAAAACTTTCCCGAACCCCTCCAATTTAGTCCTTGGAGTTGTTGTATTGTTGTTAGGTGCTGTCGAGTGGGTTCTAACTCAATACAATCCTAAGTATAACAGAATGAAACACTGCCCCGTGCTTCACCATCTTCACAATCATTGCTATATTTGAGCCCATTGTTGCAGCCACTGTGTCAGTCCATCGCATTGAGGGTCTTCCTCTTTTTTTGCAGACCCTCTACCAAGCATGATGTCCTTCTCTAAGGACTGGTCCCTCCTGATGACATGCCCAAAGTAAGTGTGACAAAATCTTGCCATCCTCACTTCTAAGGAGCATTCTGGCTATACTTCTTCCAAGACAGAATTGTTAGAGAGAGCCAATTCTGGCATCACCAGTGACTAGCTGTGTCCTTAGGCAGGTCTCCTAACCTCTCTAAGCCTAGGTGCTCCCCCCAATCCACACCTCTCCCCGTGGTGCTTAGCTCTTGTACACATTCAAAGGAAATAGAACATCAAAAGACCAGGTGCTGATCTTAGAGGGCAAGGGTTCATACTGAGCTAACAGGTGTTAGTATGTCTATGAGGTCCCTGGGTGGCATAACCTTTAGGTTGACTGCTGACCTAAAGGTTGACAGTTCAAACCCTCTCAGAGGGACTGTGGAAGAAAGTCCTGGTGATCTGCATCCTTTAAGACTGCAGCCAAGAAAACCCTATGGAGCAGCTCTACTGCATAACACATGAGGTCGCTGAGTTGGAACTGACTCGATGGCAAAGGGTTTGGTTTGGTATTAGTGTGTCTATGGGGTGTTCCTTCCCAGAAACATAACTGCATTTTAACTAGGGCCCTCAGTAATGCAGCCCAAAGATTTAAAAATAGCTGGGGAAAAACAGTCCCAATAGTAGCTAAGAAAAGGAACAAAAATTGGGGACACCCCCCCAGATTTTCTTTTTTTTGTTTAAGTTTGTTTCCTCTACATAGTTGCAAACTTAAGGAAGGGAAAAGAAAGGAGAGTAAGGAAGTGAAAGGGATATTGTATACCTACCATGTGTGCTTCCCATATGCCCAGAACCAACCAAAAAAACCCACTGTCAAGTCGATTCCAACTCATATGCCCAGGCACTGTTCTAGACACTGCATGAATTAGCTCATTTAATGTGCTAGGGTCTTTCACATCCAATCCTGCATCTAATCTTCAAACAATCCTGCAAAGCAGGCAGCAAAATCACCATTCTACAGGTGGGGAACAGCCAGACACTTAGGAAAATCCAGGCATAAATATGAGATCGGGGGAGAGTAGGTTGAAAGTGAGCACGGTCCAAGCTGTGGAAGGAGCAGGATTAGAGGACGTTATTGAGGCCTAGTGTCTTAGTTACCTACTGCTGCTATAACAGAAATACCACAAATGTGTGGCTTTAAAGAACAGAAATTCATTTTCTCACAGTTTAGGAGGCTATAAGTCCAAATTCAGGGCACCAGCTATAGGTGAAGGCTCTGTCTCTGGGGAGGAGCCTTGTCTCTTTCAGTTTCTGTAACTCCAGGGTTCCTCAGTTCCTTGGCAATCATCACATGGCATCTGTACCCACTGCCACGCCTGTTAGTGCTTGTATCTTTTTATAACTCAGAAGTGATTAGGTTTAGGACACACCCTACACTGATCTGGCCTCACAACAAAGAAAGTCCTATTCCCAAGCAAGATTACACCCACAAGTATAGAGGTTAGGATTCCAACACTTTTTTTTTTTTTTTTGGCGAGGGACACAATTCAATTCCTAACACCTGCATCTGACACAGATTGCTGTTGTTGTTGGGTGCCCTTGAGTCTATTTTGACTAATAGTGACCCCATGTGACAGAGCAGAACTATCCCATAGGGTTTTCTAGGCTGCAATCTTTTGGGGAGCAGATCATCAGGTCTTTCTCCCTAGGATTGTCTGGGTGGGTTTGAACCACCAACCTTTCAGTTGGCAGCCAAGCACTTAATCGTTGTGCCACCAGGACTCCTTGGCATGGATTAGAAGAGCTGCTCTAACCATGCTAGGGGTCAAGCCAGAAGAGCAAGAACCCCAGACATGGGGCAAGGCGGCTTGGGAGGAGAAATCCCCTCCAAGAGGTCAGCTGGCCTTCTGATTGAGCCTTCTGATTTCAGAGCCTTCTTCCCTCAAGCCACCCTCTGAGCTGTTGACTGTCTACAACTGAGCTGTCCCACACCACAGATCCTCTTTTGCCTGCCCCACTTCCCTCCCAGCCTCCTTTCCTGGGAGACAAGAGGGAAACTTGAGAAAAACTCATTTACAGTGGTGAATCAGGAGGGAGAGTGCCCGTCAAAAGAACAAGGCTTAACTCACAGCATAAGCTGCTCAAAGGCATTTCTGGCAGTGTGGGGTAGTGAGTGCTTCCTGTATCCACGCCTCCTCTGGCCACAGCACTCGCCCCCTCCAAGGCTGGCCCCTGTGTCTGGGGACTTTGGAGTTTCTGGGTCCAGCCTGTAAGTTCAGCACCTCCTGTCCTACACTTCCCGCCACCCACAATGCCACTGCTCCCGGCGTTCCACACTCCGGAGAAAGCCACACTGCTCTGTCCACATTCCTGCTCCTTCCTCCCTCTAGTGAGGCTCATAGGAGTCCCGGCCCTTCCTGGTTCACATACAGTGACTTGTAAGAATGCATGGTGCTTTCTGGCTGTAGGGGACATACTACAGCCCATTTCTTCATTGTTCTAAACCAAATTAAAGGTGGCACTGCCCTCTCCCACCCAGGATGGTAGGAAGTGCCACCTCAGACAGGATCCTGGAACCACTCATCTCTCGGGGTTCTGCAGCCCCGGACATGTGGGGAACACTGTCTGGACTCAGGCTATCCTGAGCCTATGGAGTGAAGAGAGGCCAACAGCTCTGAGGGCCAGAGGGGAACTGGGCTTCCACTGTAGCTCCAAGACTTCCAACCAGCCCGTCCTCTGGCATCGTGCACTCCTCCACCCCTTTAGCACCTGTCCCCTTGGGGTCTGTTGGAGCTTAGGATTCCGCAGGAAGTCACAACCCCCTTGATCCTTCCCTGACCTGAGTACCTCAAGCTTCATTCCACATCCCACCTGTCTCCTTCCCTCCTCTCCTTCTCCCACACTGGGCTTTCAGGGCTCAGGACCAAGTGTTCCCAAACTTTAGGTCCACCAGAGCCCCTGTGGTCTGTTCCTGGGGTATTCCACACCCCGAGAAACACCAGCATGCTTCACTCTTCTAAAATAAGAAACAAAAATATTGTTGAATTTTCACATCTTGCTAATTATTGTCTCAAAACCCAAAACAAAAAAGCCCTTAAATTACCCACCTAGAATAATCACAATGTGTCAAAGCTCAAATAGATGTTAAAGTTTATCTCTAGGGCAGTTTCCTCATCTGCAGAGGATGAATCAGAACCATAGGCATCCAGGGACTTGGCCCAGGTCACAAAGACCGTGAGGAGAGGAATGGAAACCAGAACGTGGGTCTTTCTCCTCTGCACCACAATTACTGACAAAGAAAAAACAGACAAACAAAAAACCCACCGCTGGCTCAAAATAATGCATGCACTGGATAGCCAGAAATGGTGGACCATAACCAGGTGTGTCTCCTGCGGTTTCCACAACCAGGCGGTTACGAACCCAGGGAATGTGCCAGTCACCGCGACACGTGTGCGCATCAACTGTGTCGAAAAGACTCTGCTTCTGAACAAACAAATAAAAACGTGGAGGCTAATTGAAGAGGACCATCTCCCATCAATGTTAATACGCTTTTTGGTTATTTGCAACTCCCTTTTGCAAACCTGAAGAGACATCATTGCCCAAATTAGGTCTTTTCGCTCAATAAAGGCCACATTAGCACTGTGAGGTTTGTGTTTGCTTACTGCTTATTTAGAGAGAGGTCAGACGGGAAGTTGGGGAGCCTGCACCAGATTTCCATTTCATGGAAGACAGGTGGGGGCGGGGGTGGGGTGGGGGGCGGGAGGAGAACGCCACAGCCCCTCCCTGGGGGTGGCTGGTCCCTCCCCTCTCACAGTGCTGAGCCAGAGAACTGCTTGCAGCACCGACTACCTCTAGGGCAGTCTCCCCTGAAGGACAGGCCCCATGGGTAAAACTGACCTCAGGAGGCTCCAAGGTCTTTTTCTGGCTGGAACTCACTGTCCCCATCCTCTCAGGGCTGTCTCTGTATCAACTGACAGCTCAATCTCCCAATCAATGTCGCCTCCCCTCCTAGAACAAGCCTTCCAGGCCCACCTATTTAATTGACCCACTTCCCCAGGGCACTCTCTATCCCCTGTGCTTTCCCTCAGCACTTAAGGGTGCTCTTCCATGTTTGCCTGGCTCCCTTGCTGGAATGGAAGCTCCATTATCAAGGCACTTGTTCACCCCTGCAGCCCCAGTGCTGATATCATACAACAAAACCAACAACCCATTACCGTGGAGTCGATTCCGACTCAGAGACCCTGTAAGACAGGGTGGACTGCCTCATAGGGTTTCCAAGGACAGACTGGTAGGTTGGAACTGCCGACCTTTTTGGTTAGCAGCCTTAGCTCTTAACCACTGCGCTGCAGATATCATAGATGCTCAGTAACAACTATAGAATGAGTGAAGGAATGAAGGCAAGAAGGAAAAAAGCCTGAGCTGGTTATAAGGGCTCTGGAAGTATTTTCTAAGAGGGAAGATGACTCTTTTCTGAGTTCACCTGTGAAGAGGCAACGATCACAGTCTTTTAAATCACTCTTGCATCCAAATCCCAACTACTTTCACCACCGGCAGGATAATTCTGAGCTGTTTAACCTCCCAGAGCCTGTTTTCTTTCTAACCTGCAGATAAGGGGAAACGACACCGACTAGGTAAGCGCCTGGTCTTTATTAAGTGCTGGATCATAAGGGTGGTGACCTTTCCCTGACCGCCACCACCCCTGGGTCACACTCTTGAAAGCCTGACCACAAATTGGACACCCTCCCTATTCCGCTTGTTCCCCAAGTGCGGGGCTCTGGCCCTGAAAACCCCAAAGGAAGCCGACTGCGCGCCCCGTCCCAACCCGAGGTAGGGCCCACCCTCCCCGAGGCCCCAGTCGGAACCCTTGGGCCCCGCCCACCCTCTTCCGGTCCACGGTCGGTGGCCTGTGCCCTCGCCGGGTCCCGGGTTCTGGCGTGGCACGGGTTCAAAGACTCGCAATCTTTTCGGGGGCCCAGATCGGACCCCTGGGGCGACCCCGTGGACACCATGCCCCTCGCCCCAAAAACTGCACACGCGGAACCACAATGCTGCAGCACAGCAAGGGGAAGTTCCCGACCCTGATCCCTCCGCGCCCTCCCGGGCCGGCGCGGAAGAGACGTGCAAACAGCGCGCACCACGTGACAGAGCGTGTCTCCCGGCGGCGTCCGGAAGGCGCGCGCCCAGGCCGGGCGGGAACGAGCCCGATTTCCCATGGTCCCGTCAAATTTGCATATACGCTATCAGAGGGATACAGAGACAATTAGATTTAATTTGGCCGTGATCACAGAGCTACAAGTAACGTATGGTGAGAAAAAAAATAGTAAGAAGTTTTAAAGTATTTTACGATCCTACAAAAGGCTACAGTATTGCCACCATAACTGGAAAGAGTAAGTATTTCTCTACCTTATATACGTTGTGGGCAAACCGTACTATCGTGCTTGCTTCGGCAGCACATATACTAAAATTGGAACGATACAGAGAAGATTAGCATGGCCCCTGCGCAAGGATGACACGCAAATTCGTGAAGCGTTCCATATTTTTGCCCTTGGTATTATGATGGTGTAAAGGTTGTGCCCACATGCAAGCATTTAACCTACAGGTTTTACCTTTTGACACAAAGGAAACTGTTAAGTAGTCTTGGGAGACGGAATGAAAGGTCAGATTAAGCTCTTCGCTGTGCTTTTTACATTTGGTCCTCAGGTCCCCAGATTGTGACCTTTGCCGTCTTTCCTCAGTTTCCCTTTGCAATATCCTGAGTACTCTGTTACCTTCCACTTAAGGAAATAGTCTTGTCAAAGTCGATCCATTTCAGGCCCAAAACATAACAGGACCTTAGTGCTATTATGACACATATATAAACATGGCGGTAAACAGAGACTTGCAACAAGAACATGCTGTCTCTGAATCTGCGGCAGGGTATTCAATGGCTGATTTTTCAGAAGCAGATCACCAGGCTTTTCTTCCGAGGGGTCTCTGGGTGGACTGGGCTCTCCAACCTGCCCACCACGTATGGATCATCTACCATATGCCAGGGCTTCACCAATATCAGCCCATTTGAATATTCCTGACAGCCCTGCCCTGTCAGTATTCCTGTCACCACTTTACAGGAGACACTGAGAGGTAAAACAACTTGGGCGAGACCAATAATAACTAATAAATGGCCGAGGCAGGGCCCGATAAGGCCTTTAGAGGCACCAACCAGAAAAGATTGGGCCTCTGATTGTAATTTGGTTACAAAAGGCACAGTCCTAATTAGTAAAAGGAAACCCTGGTCGTGTAGTGGTTAAGAGCTACAGCTGCTAACCAAAAAGGTTGGCAGCTGGAATCTGCCAGGCACTCCTTCGAAACCCTATGGGGCAGTTCTATCCTGTCCTATAGGGTCACTGTGAGTCAGAATCGACTGGATGGCAAAAATGGAGCCCTGGCGGTACAGCCGTTAAGAGCCGCGGCCGCTAACCAAAAGGTCGGCAGTTTTCCTGGGAAACCCATAAGGCAGTTCTGCTCTGTCCTGTAGGGTCACTATGTGTCCGAGTCTACTCCATAGCAGTGGGTTTGGTTTTTTGTTTGTTTTAATTAGTAAAATGAGCAAAAAGAAGCACAACAAAGTTCAGATTTCCTGTGATGACTTTGTCAATGCTTTTCGGAATACTGAATTTATTTCCAAAAGAAAAATCTTGATGCCTCTGCTTTACTGGCAGGTTTTGGAGCTGCTTGGACCCCAGTCTGCCTGACTTCAGCAGCCACAAGACTCCCAGGCTCGGTGTTCATGAAGTCAGAGCAGGAGGTGAGATGCAGAGCCCCTGACCCGCCCTAGGGCAGCGGCACAGACTCAGAACTGGCGAGAAACGTTCCAACGGGGACCCATTTTGGTTCTCCTCGCTGAAGGTGAAGTGATCCTTTCCAGGTAACAGCCAAGAATAGGCGTCTGTGGCCCTTCTCATTGTGCCTGTTTGTCAGCTCCTGGCCTCCGATGCATGGAGTTAGAGGAATAATCTTTGGTGGTTGGTTTCCCTTCTTCTCCCAGAGGTTCCTGGTTCTTTGGAGGCCACTTGGGCAACTGGGTGGGTAGTTTTAAATGTCTCCTAGGGTGCCATGCAGGGAAAGACCAATGTCCGAGTGGCTCTAGCTCCTTCAGCCAAGGACAACCCATAAAGCAGGAATGTTATTAGCCTGTGTGTGGAGGGGAGTGGGAGGGGTGCTAGGAGAACTGCTCAGAATGTTCTTAAGAAGCATTTTGTTCTCCTTGGCATGACCATTGTCTCAGAGCAGAAATTAGGAAAGAAACAGGCAATTTCTAGTCCTGGAAAAATCCAGAGACCTGGCTGACTTCCCTGGCTCTGCATTAGCTTGCTGAGAGAGAGAGAACTTGGACAGGTCCCCTTGCCCCTTGGGCACACAGTCATGGGGACTGTTGGTACTGCAAGATGGCTTTCCACCCCAGACTTTGGAAAATTCTTTGGAGTTCAAATGTCCAAGCCTTGAAAAGCACCGGTTTGCCCCCTTTCCTGGGCCCCTGGAGCAGCAGAGGGCCACAGACTGGAGCCCATGAAGGGACTTTTTTAAAGCATTCGAGTCTGGAATCTCAGGGGTGGAAAAATGAACCCAAAGAGAGTTGTAATCTTAGCAAACATCAATATGTTAGCAGTTTTTATAGCCAGAAACCCTAAGTACTTTACATATATTAAGTCATTACATACACAAAACAGTCCTGTGAAGAGGGTGCTGTTGTCTTCCTCGTATCATAGATACGGACACTGAGGCACAGAGATTCAGCATCTTGCCTAGTGTCACACAGCTAGTCAATGGCAGAGCAGTGATTAAGACCCAGGCGAACTGCCTGTAGAATTTATGCTCCTAACCAAACTTGGCTAGGGGTACGGAGAGGAAGATGAGGCTGTTTGGGATTTCTGAAAAGAGTATGCGAGTCCAGTTCTGCTTTTGAGGGTGTTCTGAATTCAAAGGCAAGAATAGCATTTTTGCAAAGGTCCTTGTCACAGATTGAATTGTGTCCTCCAAAAATACGTGTCAGCTTGGTTAGGCCATGATTCCCAGTATTGTGTAGTTGTCCTCCATTTTGTGATTGATGTAATTTTCCTGTGTGTTGTAAACCCTAATCTCTGCCTCTGGTTAATGAGGCAAGATTAGGTTATGTTAAAGAGGATTACCAAAACCCAAAACCCAAAACCCACTGCCGTCGAGTCGATTCCGACTCGTAATGACCCTATAGGACAGAGTAGAACTGCCCCATAGAGTTTCCAAGGAGCACCTTGTGGATTAAAACTGCTGACATTTTGGTTAGCAGCCATAGCACTTAACCACTATGCCACCAGGGTTTCCAAAGAGGATTAGGGTGGGATATAACACTCTTACTCAGGTCATATCCCTGATCCAATGTAAAGGGAGTTTCGCTGGGGTGTGGCCTGTATCACCTTTTATCTTACAAAAGATAAAGGGAAGCGAGCAGAAAGTTGGGGACCTCATATCACCAAGAAACATCAGCCAGGAGAAAAGCATGTCCTTTCGACCCAGGGTCCCTGTGCTGAGAAGCTCCTTGATGGGGGAAGATTGATGACAAGGACCTTCCCCCACAGCTGACACAGACAGAAAGCCTTCCCCTGGAGCCTGCACCCTGAATTCAGACTTCTAGCCTCCTAGACTGTGAGAGAATAAATTTCCCTTTGTTAAAGCCATCCACTTGTGATATTTCTGTTGTAGCAGCACTAGATAACTAAGACAGTCCTTATATTTCAGAGCAGCATACCAGGGAATAGGTACACAGGTATGTGCAGGGTGACCTTGCAAAATGTGAGAGAGTGAGAGAGCGCCCTCTTTGGGAGGAAGGTGGAACATGAAGAAACAAAAAGTTTTCTTGTTCCAGGATGAAGATAATTTACCTGCCACCTGCCACCTAACTGGGGTTTGGGTGGGTTGCCCCCTAAAACTAATCCTACTGGGGAAGGATCTTCTGAACAGCAAGCCTGTGCTTAATCACCCTTATGCAAATGAGATTACTTGTTTCTTAGTGGCTGTTATCCAGAAGCACCTAGGAATTACTTCCCTCAGACATTTCCAGCACCCGGTGCACCGCAACACTGAAACCCATTCATCTAGACGTTTGTTGAGCGCCTGTAATGTGCTGGGCCCTGTGTGGGAGGCCACAGGAAGAGCAAGATGTGTCCTGTCGTGGAGGTACTTATGCTTCTGGGGGAAACAGACACACAACCAAGGATAACTCAGGGAGGTGAGCGCCCTGCTAGCCTCATGAACTGAGTACCCTGCGAACGCAGGAGGAGGGAAGGTTACCTCTGTCCAGGGAGCCGGAGTGGGGTGGGTGCTTTAAGACGTCTTTTGCTGACAGGTCACCTCGATTTGCAGAGGGAATGGAGGCAGGGAACAGCTTACTGGTTTCTACCAGGAGAGTGAAAAATAAAGCAACCTGATGCTGGCTCCACCAGCATCTCTAACTTCGCTCACTCCCTCACCCTGGATTTGCTGGAAGAGGGGAGGATAGCGACCAGTCCATTTCGTCCTCCGCATCTCGCTTTGTGGGGCCCGGGGTTACTCTGTGAAAAAGCAGTCGGAAGTCGAAGTGGCGTGTTGACTTGGTTTCCTACCCCAGGACCTCGGGTTGGGCTCTGGATCAGGGCCAGACCTCCTGTCAGTATCGCCACAGGCCAGGGGTGCCCACCAAGAGACCCTGAGAGAATAGCCCAGGGGACATTCTGTGCCCCGTAGACCCCTCCCAATTCCCCAAATCCTACTTCTCTCTGAGAGCCAGGACCCCCTAGTCTGGGGCCTTCGGACACTGGCTGCAATGCCTAAAAGCCGTCGCAAGGTGGCAACGTTGTGGCGAGAAATAAACTTTAAAAATCCTGGGTTTTTTTCCAAAGCATATTTTCCCTATTAATGTTTCATTTAACTTAATTAGAATCTGGTAAACTAATTAAAGTAGCTACGAGCCCCGCAATCAGCCATAATTCGTATAATTATTGATAATTACATCCATACCAATCGTTTGGTTATTAACATTTGGGGGAGAACAAACCACTTCTGAAGGGACGCGGAGCACAAGAGGGTTTTTGCTTTCTGGGTCGGATCTGCCCACCCACTCCCCAACCTGCAGAGAACCCGGCCCAGATGGGGCGCCCCTCGGGGCAGGCCCCGACTGCCTGCGGCGTTTTTCTGCACTTTGGGGAATTCAGGAAGTAAGGGTGGAAGGGAACATTTGCTAGGCTCCTCTGTGTAGGCCGCAGCCGCGAACCTCCTGCCTGGGTGGTAACTGTTATCCCATTTTACTGAGAAGGAGAGTGCCGCTCCCCAAAGTGAGGTGACGCGGTGGGGAAAAGGCGCGTGCCATCTCCAGAACCCACGCTGCCAGCCTGCTTCCAGCCCCGCCGGCCCCTGGCACGCCCTTAGGACTAAAGTCACTTCCTCGCTGGGCCTCAGTTTCCCTGTTGGCACAGTGGAGAACTGTCTGCTTAGTCTCAACCAGATGAAACGTCCCCGATCCTTGGAAGGGCCCTCACGGGTGATCGCGCATCCTGTGGCGACTCCATCTGTCGCGTGAGTCCTCACGGTTTACGTGGCGCCCGCACCGCCATCCTGTCCCTTCTTGTCTCTTTTAGTCAAGCCCTCAGAATATCCTGGGACTTGAGGGCTCAGAGGCCCAGCATCGGAGGCGCTGGCTTGGCTCCCTGCCTTTGCTGTGCGTCCCTTGCTCGGAGCGGACGGCACCTCCCCGGCCCTCCAGACCACCCTCCAGGAAACTTCCCGCCCGGCGCTGCCCCAGGCTCCAGCTCTGCGACAGCCGCCTCCAGGTCTCCGCCGGACGCCCCGCCGCCGCCCAGAGCTAAGCGCAAGGACACCCGGGCTGTGCGAAGGGCAGGCCGTCGGGGCGCGCGGGTCCTGGACGCGGACTGCGGCCCCGCGCTCTGCTCGCCTTCCAGAGAGCGGCCCAGCGCAACCCAGAGGCTGAAAGGGAGGCCCCGAGATTAAAGGGGGTGACACAGCTCCTCTGCCAGTCTGCGGAGGGGGCGAAATTGGAAGCCAAGGCTGAATGATCCCAGTACTGTGCGTTTCCCCAATCCACCCACACTAGCCTGCCCACCCCGCAAAGTGCTTTGCGGTTTACGTCGGTTTTCTGTAGCCAGCAGGTTCGCTGTGGAAACTGAGGCCGATGGGAGGCCTGTGGAACCGTGAGGCCTCACACCCCGCGGACTGGGTGCGGGACGCTTCCCGCTGAGGCTAGCTAGCCCGGGGCCCGCACCCTGCCCCAGGCCTGGTCCCGCGCGGCTGCCGGTCACCTGGGGCCAGCAGGCGAGCTTCAGCTCCTCCCTGGATTCCTTCGTGTCCTTGAACCCTCTCCGACTAAAATCGGCGAAACATTAAAATCCACCAGGGCTCCCTCCCTTCGGACAGCTGCGCATGAGCTCGGGGTTCTCCCTCGGGTACAGGCCACCTCTCATCCTGCGAGCTTGCGGTGCCCGCGCTTCTTTGAGGGGCAACTTGGAGTTGAACCGCCAGGATTCCGGGCTATCAGAAAACAGCGCCCCATATTTGAGCGCTCTGGTGGTGACTTCCCGGTGGGTCAGGCGTGGAAACCGGCACAAATGAACTCTTGGCCCTAATAAGGGCTTTATTGAAGACTAAGGGAATAGGCCCCAAGGAAAAGGTCCAAGGGAGGGTGCTTATGCTGAAGGCGGAAGGGGGCTGCCTGTGGGGGCAAACTGGGAGTGTCTGGAGGGGCTGGTGGAGAGGTTGGGAGAAGAGCGAGTGGGGCCAGCCGCTGGAGTTGGGGGTAGACCCCAGTCCTGATCCCCGGCCTGCACCCGGACTCCTCTGTGGCCCCAAAAGACCCGGCGCAATTCCCTGCCCTGGCCGGGGCCTCACCCAGGGCGCCCCAGAACCCACGCTGCGGTCCCCACGCCCACCTGTTGCGCAGCCCTCAGCCCGCTTCGGGGAGGGCCCGGCCTCCGCGCACTTCCACCTCTACACTCAAGGAACTGACAGTTTTTTTTTATTTTCGTTTTTTATTAAAAACCAAAGTCAAGGAAACAGGATGGTCTCCCCAAATAGGCTCAAGGTGGTCGCCATCTCGTGAGTCGGTTGTCGCCCTTTTAAAGTGCTGTTACATCAAGAAGTTACAACAAAAAATTGACAAAGCAAAACCCAAACGGGAATGCCAAACGGGACTGGAAGTAGGTCCGGACGGGGAAGCAAAATAATTTACAGCATAAATAAATGAAAGGGAATCCAGTACTGAACCGAGGGACTCACAGTACGTTTATATCCATTGCACATAGCCACTTTGTCATTAGGAACAAGTTGCAGAAGTGGACAGGACGGGGAGCGAGGGGCAGGCGCCAGTAAAATTGCTACATTGTATTCACAATCCAGGGGTCCAAGGCTGTACAGCCAAGCGGAGAGACTCCCTCTCCCCTTTCCTCCCCTCCTCGGTCCAGTTAACCCTTGAGGTCCGACGTCCTGGAGTTCAACCTTGGGGTAAGGCGGTATTTACACTCGGAAATGAAGCCGGGGCCCTAGGCTAGGGCGCTCGGGAAAGGGGCCGGCGAGAGGCCGTATTTACAGCGGTCCGATCCAAATGGCTTGTTCCTCGCTCTGGGCCTCCGCGGCCACGGGTATTTACAGGAAAGGAGCAGCATGGTTCGAGGGCGCGTGGGCGCGGCCGGGCCGGCCCTAGGGCAACAGCGGGGGCTTGAAGGAGCAGTTGCCGGTGCAGTGGCGGGGCGTCAGCATCTTGCAGGAGAAGTGGTGCAGGGCGTCGTGGGCTTCTGGGAAGACAGCCGCACGGACCACGTTGGGCTCATCGCCCGCCTCGCCCGCCGTGTCCACCCGCCCTCTTCCCCTGCCTCCTCGCACACTACCCTGGGGCTCAGCGTTCTTAACCGAGGTAGCAGGGTAGGGGGGAGACACCCTGGAGATTCTGCTTCTCCCCTTGTATAGAACCACCGCTCTCTTTCAATAGCCCCAATTTACAGAAGAGGAAACTGAGGCACAGTGAGAGGGCTCGACCTGCCCAAGGCCAGGGATGGGACCAAAATGCAGATTTCCCAATGCCCGGAGCTCAAGGGGCTCCTTCTCCTCACCCCACCGTTCTAGAATTATTTCCCCATTCAAATCAAGCCCCACTTACCTCTTCTCAGCTTGTGATCCCTGTAGACCCTGCTCTTCCTCACTAGTCCCCCTATTCATTCACTTATTCATTCATTCATTCACCTACAGTCAACACTTATCACCCCTCCTATCTTTGTTTCCAGGACTCCGCACCTTTTAATTTCTGCTGAATGGCGTAGCGCGCCTTCCGCTCCTGATCAAGTTCGTTACACAGGGTGTCTGGAAGACCGGAGGAGAGGCCGGTGACGAAACACAGGCCGCCCTCCGTTCAGAGTCACAGCCCGGGGCTCACCCTTTCCCAGTGCTCAGCCGCGCACAGAAACAACTGGAGGTGGGGCGGGGGGAGGGAATGGGCGGGTGTGCAGGGAGGTGGGGGGTGGGGAGACACCGACGCTCCAAACTGCAGCCTGGCGAAGGGAGCAAATGGCCTGAGATGGCGCTTAAAGGCAGACGGATCTAACCAAAATTAAAGCAAACTTAGGCATTACTTCCCAGGTAATTTTACGCCTCGATTTTTAATTTAGAAACCATGGAAATTGCCGCGATAGGAAGTTCAATCACTCCATGTAATGATGCCTGCAAGCCGTTTGCTGGGCTCACTTGCCATTCTGAGGCTAATCAGAGTATACAAAGGATATTAAATAAAAAAAAAAATAATTGTTAAATTACCTTCAATTTAAATCCAAATGACTGAGCCAACATTGCGGCTCCTGCCAGACGAGAGGCAGTTACGGCCCGTGCACGCGCTCACCTGACTGCCGTCTTACCTCTGACAATTTGCAGCTGTTGCACCATTTCTTCTCGATAAGCCAATTCCCTCTTCATTTGATCCTGAAAATTATCTGTGCAAATTGATTAAGTGGGAGCTGTTATGCACAGCCCCCTCCCCCGGCCCCACTTCCCAGCTACCCTGCCCCTCCCGGTTGGCCTCCCTGGAAACTCCGCGTCGCGGGGAGGCAGGAAGGCCAGCGCGCAGAGATGGGGCGGGGCGGGGCGGGGCGCGGCGGGGCGCGGCTGGACCGAAGGTACCTTTGAGACTCTGAAAGTCCCGCTCCAGCTTCTTACGGAGCTCCATTTGCTCCAGGAGGAGTTTCTGCAATTCTTCTGTGAAGGGTGAGAGTGGGAGTTAGCGGGGAGGGGAGATGGGGCCGAGGGCCTCGGGGGACTTAGGAGGTGCCCAGGCCCAGCCTGAGCCATCTCCAGCCGCCAAGAGTTGGAAGCCCTGGGCAGAGACCCTCGGCGCTCTGGCTTTCTGGCATACATCCAAAGGATTTGTGAAGGAAAGGGGCGGGGGAGTAGGTTGCTCAGGAGAATCAAATCCAGGCTCAGGGAGCACACACTGAACTTCTAGGCCCTGTTTCCAGGCCCTGTTTCTTCCCCATGTGGCATCCACTTTAAGTTCTTCCTAACTCCCTAACCTTAGAGGCTCGTGCCTCACGACTCTATTTCCCCCTTCAAAAGACAGACCTAACCCCTGCCTTCAATAACACAAAGAGGGGAGTACCCCCTGTCTTTGAGAATCTGGTCAAAGCTTCAGACTCCCTCTCTGGAAAAATACACATACTTACAAGAGCTTGCCTACAATTTCAGGAAGTCCCAGGACCCTAAATTCATGTTAAGAACCCCCAAATAAAGCACCAATGATTTTGGAGGTAACGGCATATGGACAAATTTTATAACAGGAGAGAGTGGGAGATGAGATGGCCAATGCTCCTCTCCTTCTGCCACCAATTCCCAAATCCAACCCTGGGCTGAGGGTGGGGAGAGCTGCTGGGTGGGAAAGGCCCCTTTGTGCCCTCAGAAACCAGTGCTGGAGGGCTGGGAGGGGGCTGCCTTGACCATGAGATCACTGGTACCTGGAACCTCCCCGTGGGGAGGCTCCTCTGAGAAAAATACAGGAATGGAAGATAATGGGGCACTGTGGGGTTACTGGCTGCCGTCCCCTGTACCTTAAGCCACACTCTCACCATTGCAGGATGCGCAGCAACCCCGTGATCCCATTAAGCAAACAAGCCTCCATCCCCGCCCTATTTAGGGTGAGGGTGGGGGGAGGAGAGGATTATGCATTAACTCTAGGAAAAAAAATACAATCTCACTCATTCCTTAAATAAACACCTCCTGCGAACTTGCTGTTAAGGAAAAGTCATGTTTTCCAGGGAATTTGGGGGACCCAGATTCTCCTGTCCACGTGCATCAGTTCTGAGAATCATTGCTCATTTCTTTCTCACTGGGCCATTCAGATAGGCTGGGGTCTTGGGGAACCCCAATTTTCAATCAAGCTCAGGGGTTCGGCTCTCCCCCTTCCCCCCACCCCCTAGCCAGACACTCACACCTCTGCCCCAGGATAATGTGGTCAGAGGAGTATCCTTTCCACTCAGTGAGAGCTGGTTCCCCCAAATGCAGATCTTTCCCACACTCACCCCCTACAGGAATAACACCCCCTCTGCAGGGAGGCCTGTCTCCCCGCCTCAAGCCCAGTGTAAGCCGCCTCTCACAGACTTCACCTCACCTCTGGCCAGGTTCTCAATATCCTTCTCCACTAGCTGAGTTCCTGTGACATCCAGCGTGAGGCTCTCTTCGCCTGGGACACAAGGGTAGGTAAGAGGGCATCCCTCCTGGGAGAGGCCTTGGGAGGAGGAGAGTGAGCTTCCCAGAACTGTGCTAAATCAGGGACCCACTCCAGACCCCGCTGTCCTTAGGGGAGACAATTATCCCATCCAGCACCACCCACCTGCCAAACCATCATTTTGGTGGCATAGGTAAGCAACCTTTTCGCCTAGTGTTCCGGGCCCAGGGAAGATGACTCTGGGCTACCTTAGGGCAGGAAGTGCCCTCGGACCTGTTTTATAAAGGTGAGGGTATGCCTCATTTCCTTGTAATACCCGCCTTCCCCTACCGGGAAGAGCCCCGAACCCACCAAGAGGGTAGCAACTCCAGAAACCTGGTCTGCACCTCCACCTCGACGGCAATTTTAAGTATTTGTCTGCCAGCTACAGAAGGGGACAGGCAGCCGCTTCAGCTGGATTGAAAGCCTTCCACGCAAGCAGTTGGAAACCTGGGCGGCCAGGGCCCCAGCTCCCGGGTGGGCATAGGGTGCGAGGGATCCTGGGGCTCACCTCGCTCGGTATTTGCGGGACTTGGCTGGGAGATACTCCTTTGGTCTGGATAGGATTTCCTCGTCTCCAAATCGTCGGCGGTCGAGTGATTGTCTTCCTTATCCGGCTCTTAAAGGCAATAAACCGAGTTTCAAGGAGAGGCAAAGAACCGTGACCCCAATACGGCCAGAGCTGTCGCGGTCCCGGCGCCCAAGCCCTAATTAAAAGCATTGTGGCCGCCGCTTGTCCCAGGCTGTGTGCCCGGGCGGGCACCGTCAGGCTTTGGGCCGGGCAGCCATGCCCCCATCCCGCGATCTGCTCGAGTCGGGGCTCCGCGCCCCCTCCCCCAGCTCCTCCGAAAAGAGCAAGATGAGAAGCCGAGCTCACCAGGGAAGAGCGACCTACATCGTGCGCAGATACTGGGGCACCGCAAGCTCGCGGTGGCTCTGCCTGGCGGCTCCTGCCGAGGACACGGCCAGACAGCTCCCTGAGGGGTGTGGGGGGTGGGGGGCACCCTCCTGGCCTGGGCTGCCTCGGCCCGCTGGGATTTCCGAAGCCTCCAGACCCTCCTCTGCGCGTCGCCGGGTCCCGCGCGCACCGGCGGGGCTCCACTGGCGTTGGGCCGCAGCTACTCCGGTGGTTCTGGAGACCACAACCAGGAGAGCGGCCAAGCGCCCCCCACCCTCCGCCCCTCCTGGCCTGGCCACTGAGGACTCTGCGGCCGAAACCACTTGCTGAACAAATGGCAGGACTTGAAAGGGGTTACCAGGCGTGCTTTTAAAACGGCTGTAACCCAGTGTACGGGTGTGTATGTGTGCGCCTGTGTGGAGAAAGGGTGATTTTTTTTTTTTTTAAGTAACCAAATGATGGAAGTAGTTGGGAGTTTTCGCTTAGCTTTCTTTTTCTTTCCTTTTCCCTATCTCTGCATCTCTCTCCCTCCCCTTATCTTCCCTCGGAGGCCTCCCCCGGCTCCAGCCCTCTGGCTGCGGTCCCCCCAGACACTGGCTGGCGGCCTGGGTAGGGGGCTGGAGGCGTTACCGTGGGCCTCAGGGGTGCAGAGGTAGGAGGCCACGGGCCCCAGTGCCGCCGCCGTGCTCTTCACGTGCTCTTCCCGCTCGGGCGCGTACACCTGCAGCGGCCGAGAAATGACAGGCGGTTAGGGGGGCGCATGGCTGCGGCCCGAGGACGCCCAGCCCAGCGCCACGGCCTGGAGGGACGCCGAGAGGGTGGCGCGCCTGGAGACCCGAGCGTCCGAGGCGGCGGTGCCCCACGCGCCGCAGCATTGCGCGCTCGGACCGGCCTCGGCGTTGTAGATTCGGGGTAATTACTAGAGCTCTCTAGAAAATAATCCGCAACACAGAGCAGCTCCTAAGAGCCGTTCCAAGGCGCCCGCACCCTCTGCGCCCGCCTCCCTTTCCTCATTTTCTTCCCTGCTTGCGCCGGCTCCCGTCCCCGGCATAAATGACGCCTTTCACATCCGGTTAATGATTCGCCTTTTAATGGACCGAATGGAAATATACAGGTGTGCGCATCCACTTTCAAGATGGCCAACGATTCCGGCCTAGCTGCACCCCCCTCCCCAAGACCCGGTCCTGCCGACCTGAGACACCCTTCCGCCACGCCTCCCCACCATCATGCCTGTCAGCCCACCCGCCCCGCACGCGGTCTCCACAGCTTCCCAGAAACGAGCCCTGCTGTTCCCAAGACAGGAGTCGGATGACCCTGGGAGAGCTGCGAGTTGGCGGTGAGGGGAACTCTGGGGACCCGGTACTGCTGGGGCCCGGCTTGGGGAAAGGCCGCCCTCTCCTCTCCTTACCCACTGGTTCCCCCCCGCCCCCCGCCTCTGACATCCTCTGGGCGCGTGCTCTCTGGCCCGGGCTCACAGCGCCTTTCTCTCGCTGTGGGCCCCTTTCTCTCTCGGTCTTTCTTCTTCCAGACCCTCTGACTTCTCTCTTTCCGTCTCTGTATGTCTGGGGGCCTCCGCCTGTCTCCTCTGCATCCCATCAGCATGAGGGTCCCACATGCGTTCCTCAGGCAGCTCCCCCGGGTCATCCGAAACCCTCAGCTGGGGGTCCCAGCGAGCCCAGCTCCACAGTGCGCCCAAGGCCGGGCCTGCCGGGAGCAGCCAAGGCCTGCGGCTTGAACTCCCGAGCAGAACAAAACTCCCCACCCGGCCCGGGCCTGGCCCGCATCCCCGCGATGCAGAGGCGGAGCAGGGAGGCGCCCCCGGCGGGGCGGGCGGGGGGCTCACCTTGGCCGGCGCGGGGCCCCCCAGCTGCACGCACGGCTCTCGAAGCTCGTAGCCGCCGCTTGGCGGGCTCCTCTCAGGTCTCCGCACCACGTCGTCTGCCGCCGGGTCCCCGAATGCGGACCGGCCGGCGGGTGGTGGCCCCGGGAGGCGCCGGGGCCTGGGGCTGCCGCCATCGGGAGAGTCTGCGGAGCCGTCGGCGCCAGAGGAGGTGGCTGACGGGGGCCCAGTGGGCGAGTCGCCCTCGGTGCCGCCTCCCGCGCTGGGCGCGCCGGGCTCAGCCTCGTCTTGGGCGCCCTCATCGTCCGGGAAGCGGTTGGACTCCACGTCCACCTCCGGTTCATCGGCCGTGTCCACGTCGGGCGAGGCTGAGTGGTAGCTGGAGCTGCCCTCGCTCAGAAAGTCCGGGCTCACGTAGCCGCCGCTGGCCCCAGCTCCCGGCCCCGGCCCGCGGGCCGGCCCCGCACCGTACGCGTCGCGGGCGCTGCCATAGAGCTTGGCGATGCTCTCGGCGTCCTTGACCACCGGCCGGAAGGCGGACACGTAGGAGCCTTTGCGCGCGGGTGGCGGCGGCGGCGGGGCCAGCGGGGCCAGTGGAGGTGGCAGCGCCTCGTCCGCGCCGTCCTCGTCCAGCGGCCCGCGGGACAGTGCGCTAGGGCAGCGCTCCTCCGCGCCCAGGCCGCCCTCCTTGGCTGGCTCAGTACCGTCCAGGGGTTCCGGGCCACCGCCGCCCGCAGCCGCGGCAGCCGCCGCCGCTGCAGCCGCTACGGCGGCCGCCACCGCCTTAGCCTGGCTCTGCGCTGCAGGGTAGGGCGGCACCGGGAGGCTGCCTGCCGCCGGCCAGAACATGGGAAACGTCGGGTACACAGTGGCGGCGGCCGCTGCGGCGGCCACGGCCGCTGCGTCCTTGGCTGCCCCAGGGGGCTGGTGCCCCCAGAACATGGCGCCGCCACCCGGGCCTGCCCCGGCCCCCGGGGGCAAATGGCCAGCTCCCGGGCCGCCCGCGCCCCCGCCAGTGCCAGCGCCCCCCCCGCTCCCGGTGCCTGGGCCACCCTTAGGCTCGCCCGCGCCCAGCACCGGGTCGTCCTTCTTGGGGCAGAGGCCGAAGGCCGTGGGGAAGCCGTAGGGATGAGGAAAAAGCGGCGGGGGCAGTTTCTGCAGGAGGCCAAAGCCTTTGCTCGGTACTGGGATCACCGGGTAGCTACGAACGCCGGCGCCAGCACCAGGCCCTCCAGGGCCCCCGGGGCCGCCGGCTCCAGCCGCTAGGCCAAGGCCGCGCTGAGGATGGGGAGGAGGCGGCCCCGCAGGCCCAGCCGCCTCATCTTCGCCACAGCGCAGGCTTTTATGGGGTGGCGGGCCTGGGGCCATCTCGGCGCCGCACCCAGGGCCACCCGCGCCGCCACTGCCAGCACCACCCTTCGCCTGCCCACTCGACCCGCCGTTAGCACCGCCGGCCCCGCCGCCTCCTTGCAACGAGAAGGTCCGCTTGCGCGTGCCGCCATTGAACATGGCCTTGACGTCCTCCCACGCGTGGCTCAGCTCGTCCGTGGCCGACTTGTCACTGAGTTTGAGGTGACGGCGCCAAGAGTTGAAGTTGGCAGCGTCGGGCTGCGTATACTTGGCGTCGGGTGTGCGATGCGAGTGGAAGATGAACTTGTTGGGTGAGAAGTACATGCTGCAGTAGCCGCACTTGATGCACTTGGCACGAGAGCTGTTGTAACGCGCGGGGATAAAGCTGCCACGCGAGCCCCACGCGCACTCGTGCACCACATCGAAGGCGAAGTTCTCGGGCAGCTTGGGTGGCTTGTGCTCGCCCAGGAACGACTTGCATAGGCGTTCGGCCTCTCGCTTGGTGATCATGCCGCAGCGGCGGGACGAGATGGGCATGGCCCCGGCCCGGCGCAGAATCTCCAGCTGCACTGGCGTGCACTGCACGCATGTGATGCCCAGGGCCACGCGGCGGTTGTGGATTTCATTGTAGCTGTAGTTCTTGAGGAGGGTGTTGGAGATCTGCGCCAGGCACAGGCGCTCCTGGCCGTCGATGACTAGCGACACGATAGGCACCCCGTACAGCGACGTCTCGCCCACTTGGTTGGGTTTGAGAGCGCTGGAACCTGAGTAGGGCTGCAGCTCCTGCTTGGAGTTGGGCGAGGAGGTGCCCTCGCGCCCCGGCCCCAGCTGAGTGGTGAGACCCTCCATGCCGCCGCTCCTGCGGAAACAGAGAAAGTAGAGAGCAGATGAGCCATTTTCAGCGCCGCCGCCGCTGTCGCCGTTGCCGCTCCGGCCCGCCCAGCGGGGCGCGCAGAGTCAGGCGCGCAGGGAAACTTGGCAGTGGGGAGTCCACGCTCATTCGCCCCCCTGAACCGGCGCCTTTTGTTATTCAGACGTGCTGGGGCCGGAACAAAAGCCCCCGAGGTTTGGGGAAGGAGCAGGCGTAATGGAGACTCCAGGAATGCCCAAGCTGTTAGGAAGCCTATCTCGTTTACAGATTGGGGAGGATGTGGGGCCCAGAGATGGAGAGTGACTTGCCCAAGGCCACACAGCAAAGCCATTGCCGAATCCAGGCTTCCCAGCGCCCAGATCCTTGCGCCTTCGGTCACCCTCGCAGCCCGCCCTACCGGCTAGGGTCCTGATGCCCGGACTTCGGGGACCTGCCGCCCCTCTGCTCAGTCGCGCATGCACGCGGGCGGGCTGGGGCAGCGCGGGGAGGGGTTGGGAGGCGGGGGAGGGGCGGTCACTGCCCATCTCCAGACAGAGATGGGGAAGTGGGATGAGGGGAGGGACCCGAGGCTGTGGGGGAGGGGGGAGTCGGAGGCGACTGCTGTTCGAGGTGCTGAACCCGAGCCTTCCAAACCAAGCTGTGCGCGCCCAGCCCCAGAGCCTACCCCACCGCATCCAGCCCGGTGCTGAATCCACTCTCCGGGACAGCAGCTCCGGTTTCTACAAACCCGAGCTTCTCTTCCCACGGCCAGAGCCCCTCGTTCGTTGAGCAGAAAGACTCCGGCTGGGAATATAAGCCGTTTTCCCCCCTAACCATCTGTGGGACCAGAGTCACGCAGTTCCTAGCCACATTTTCTACATTTTTAGCCACGTTCCAGATCAAAGCTGATTTCCACCGGGGTCAGCGCGTGGGACAAAGAGGTTCTCAAGGAAGTTCCTCGGAGCCGCTCTCCATCACTTCCACTGATCCAGTCCTGAGTTTTCTCCTTCACATATGCCTTTCCCGCTCAGGCCAAGTGTAGGCTCCTGGGGCTCCGGGCTTCCTCTTTTGGGGATGTCTCCACTCCATGCCCCGCTGTCCTGGCTCGTATGGGCTGAGGAATCCCGGCTGGTCTCCGAAGCCACTGCAAAGCTCCAGGCACAAAAGTTGCTGCCGGTTCCGCAGTCACTTTGCTCTGGGCTGAGGAAGGGAGGCAGCGGCACCCGAAAGGGGGTGGGGAGGGGACTAGAGACTGAAGCTTGGGGCCCCCTAGGTCTGGCGGCCAAGCCACATGTTCTCAAACACGGCAGGCTCTGACTTGGCCTTCGGCTTCAGGTGCTTCTGCAGCCCGGGCAACCCAACTCTGGGGGCCCCATCACCTAAACTCGGCCAGAAAGACAAAGCCATTTTCAGAGGGCAGCCCCAGCCAGACAGCGGATGCTCCTTCAAAAGCCTTCAGCGAGAAAAGTGGGTCTTCTGTCTGCCTCCCTCCCTATTTGTCTAGGTGTCTGTCATCTGTCGATCTTATCTGTCCCTGAACTGTCTCTCCCAGCTCGCTCCTCTTTCTCCCATCTGTCTTCATACCTTCTTCAAGTATCAAGCTATTTATTTGTTATCTGTCTGTTTCCTTTTTATCTCTGCGGACTGAACTGAAACAAGTTGACCCTGTCTTCTCGCTGAAGTCCCCTGTAAGAGTTTAGAAGGCAAAGCCACTGGCCTAACTCCCTGGCTGAAGGGTGGGCAAGAATGAAGCCCTGCGACGCTCTGGAGGGCTCAAGCGGGCTCAGGAGGTGGCCTGGAGCTCCCGGTTCTGGGAAATGACGATGGCTTCCCGGTTTCCCGAAATTGGCGAGTGTGTCCGGCCCGCATGCAGTGAAGAGGGCGCCCCAAGCCGAACCGCGTCCTCCCCAAGCTGAGGGCCCCGAGTCCTCACATGGGCTTCCTGACTGGGACGAGGGGCTCTGGGCCCTGATGTCAGGAGAAGAGGGGCCCTGGGAAAGGAACAGAATTTCAGGGGCTAGAGCGGAAAGCCTGGGAGAGGGGCCGTACGCCCCAATAAAGAGCAGCAGCCCGGGGCGGCTCAGAGAACCCTGCTCTGCTCGGGGGCTTAAGGGGTGAGCTGGGGGTGGGCGACAAGGCGGGCAGCCGGCAGCGGCGGAAGCGAGGCTGTAGACTCCTTAGGTAGAATAATAAACACAACAGCCACAACAACCCAAATTGGAACTAAACGGAAAACAGCGGCCAGGGCCCGGCTGTGGGGGTGGCGGGCGGCCGCACGCGGGTACTCACCTTGCGGTGGCGGCTGGAGCCGGGCGAGCGGAGAAGCGCGGCGGGCGGAGCTGCGGGCGGGAGTCGGGGATCCGCCGGGCTCTCCGGGTGACGGCGCGGCCCCTCCCCGCGCGCGCGCACAGCCGCGCTCCCTGGCTCCCCGCGCACTCACAGCGGCCCCGCCGGCCCCTCCTGCGCGGTGCCCCCTCTCAGCAGGCGCAGGGTGCCGGGGTCCCGGTCTCCGGGACGTGTGTCCTGCGCCGCTGCCCCTGAGGCCCGGGAAGGGCCGGGAGCGGCGGCCGGAGCCTGGAGCGCATGGCGCGGCGGCGGGCACCGCGCGGTCAACGCCAGAGTGGCGATGCCGGAGCAGGGCGGGCGCGCCTGACAGCTGCGAGCCGGGGCGCCACACCCACCGCCGGAACAGTCACTCGCGCCCTCCCCCGTCTGCCCGCCCGCGGGCCACGCGCTGCACCCGCCGCATCCCCGCAGCCCCCAGGCCTGCGCGCCCCAGGTAAGTGGCCGCACACCTGCGCCCCGCGCCCCGCACCTGCGGCCCGATCCCGCCGGAGGGGCCAGGAGGGGGAAAGGCCCAGGGCCGCAAAGTTTGCCCCTAGGAACGAAGTGGAGAAGGCTCTGCGCTCCTCGGTAAAGAGCTGGGAACGAGGGCTGGGCCAGGGCCCGGTGATGGGGCTGAGGGGCCGGCAAGAGGAGGGGGCAGGCGGAGAGACAGGTACCAAGTTTTCGAGCAGCAGGCTTGGGCCAGGGCGGGGGAGTAGAGAGTGGCCCTGGGGAGCCGGTAGGATCACCAGCAGCCAGAGTAGTGTCCAGGATGGGGGGCACCAGGGATGATAGCTGGAAGCGGGCAGAACGGCCTGCCTCACTGCTCCTGACTTGGGTGGGTGGCGCCAGGACATTTCTGGTCTGGGGAGAGGGTTCTGGGTTCCAGGGCCCCGGCCTTGGAGACCTCCCCCGCCATCCCCTCCTCCAGGGCCCCAGTCTTCGCTGCAAGAGACCTAGGGTCAACGCCTACTCTCTCACTGCTGTTAACTCAGTTCCCACCCCCTCCATGGAGGTCCAGTCCCTTGACCCTGCAGACGGCCCTTGGCACTTTCTCTTCCCCTGAAGCTCCATCTCTCTCCTCCCCTCGTCTCCTCTCTCTCTGCCTTCACCATTCTCTCCCCCCACCACCCCTCGGGTCCCCATCTTCTTCTGTCTTTCAATCTCAGTCTCTGCTTCATTCAGTTACCAGTCGCGCCCCCCTTCCTTGCTCGCACCCGGGTGCCCCTTGGCCGCTCCCCCCTCCCGTGCCGTAAGTGTCCTTAACGGACACGTTAATTAAACTGTAATTAATCATACTGTCCAGCCCAAGTTTGAACAATTACCCTAATCAAGCAGAAGTTAATAATGGCAAGGATGGCCCGGGGCGCGGCGGCCGCCCGGGCAGGGGCGCAGCGGCTTCAGCGACTACCGGCGGTGGCAACAGCGGCGAGCGCAGGGCGTCCTTGGGACCCTGGCGGCGCCATAAATCTTCCGCGGGCAGTGGCGCCGGGTCACCCTCGCCCCCGCCCCCTCTAGCTCGGGGTTACTGGCTCTCTCCCCTCCTGCGTTCCGGTTCCTCTGGGGCTCGCCTTATCTGTCTCCCCTTCTCCCCCTTCTCCTTTCCCTTCGCCCCTGACTTGCAGGGACCCCGGGGAAGGATCCGGAGACGCGAAAGGATCGCCCAGGCCTAGCCCTCTAGAGTAGGGTGGCTAGGCCCGGCCTGGGGACTCCTTTTCCTCTTTTCCCCACCCTGATTGGTGTGTTCCCCGAGGCCTGGAAAACTACCCCGGAGTTTGGAGGCTGTCTCCTCGGCGGGGTCTCTTCTAGATGGATTCTTGCTCTCACTTCCCTCATTTCTCTCTCTCTCTTCCCTGCCTTTCCCTCTTCTCTCCCGGATAAGTCCTGGAGCTTGCTCAGACCCCCTTCCTCTCTCGGCCTCTGGCCCTCCATTAGCGCTCCTTTCCCAGGCTCTGTCTCTGTCCCGCTCTAACTCTGCCGCTGTCGTTCCTCCTCCCCTCCGGCCCAGTCCGAGAGCGGCCCCAAGCCCCCGCCCTTCTCTCGGCCCAGGCTCCCCCACCCCGTAATTACAATCCGTTCGGTAATTATTCTTCGCCTCCTAATGATTTTCAAAGGCATCTCAGAATTCGGTGTGGTGACAACGATCGCGGAGGCAGGATGCCTTCAGGGTGGGGGGTGGGAGTGGAAAGCAAAGGGGCAGGGTCCCCCTGAGCCTGGCCTGCCGTCCTGCAGCTAGTGAACTTCCGGGGGCCAACATTTCCTTGGCGGCCGACGTCTAGGGTGTGCCCGCCAGCCGGACCGCGGGACTCCGGGTAACCGCACCAGGAGGGCGTGCGGAGTCGCCTCTGCAGCCCGTTCAGCACCAAGTGGCGGACAGCTCCCCGCGCCCCGTCCCGGAGCCAGGAGACCCACCCCTCTCCGTCCCGAGCCTGAGCTGGAGAAAGATTGCAGGAGCTTGGGGAGAGGCGGGGAGCGCTGCTGCTCGCTCGCGGGGTGTTGGTCTCGGGGGAGCAGTCTTGGGTTAGGGGTCGGGGGTCTGCTCGGGACCAGCGTCCAGTCGGTTACAACCACCACGGACCGCGTTTTACAGTTTGCAGAGTAGGTTTTCACGACAGCCCTGGGAATAGGTAGGGATCATTTATCCCCACTTTATAGGCAGAAAACTTGAGGGTCAGGCAGCGGAAGCCAACCCACCCAGGGTCCTTGGTCAATAAAAGCAGCGGCCCGGTCTTTCAGACCCGGAACGTACGCTGTCTGCCGGGAGGGCCTGGCTCGGCGACTGGAGGGCGAGGAGCTCGCGGCGCAGCGCAGCTCACCAGGAGCATCCTTTCCAGCCCTCACAGCGCTTGGCACCGAGGACATCCAGGCCTAGCAAAGCCAGGTCACCTGCTCAGGCTCAGGCCACCGGCGATTGACAGAGCTGGGACCTGAACCCAGGGTCAGAGGCGGAAGGGTAGGGACCCTCTCCTCGGTGGGAACTCTCAGTCCTGTAGCCCTGCCCAGAGCCGGGGAGCCGGTGCCCTCGGCCTCCCTGACCCCCAATAACGCCTCTTCCCTCTCTGCTTGGTGGCGGGACTCCGGATCTCCGGTCCAGGACAGGCTTCCAGCGCGCCCCCTAGCCCCGGCCGGCTTGCGCGGCCTCGCATCCTGGGCGTCCGGTCCACGCAGCCAGGCCGACGTTGGGGCTGGGGCTGGGGCTGGGGCTGGGGCTGGGGCTGGGGCTGGGCGGCCGCGCCTCCCCTGCAAGCACATATCTTTTACCAGTTGAATTAACGGCAGTTTTCGTCAGTTAATTAGGTTTAATTTACATAATTAGTACAGTATAAAGAGGATTGGGGATAATCACGGGGTACGTAGCGCTTACTGTGTAAACACGTATTCTGAATTAAAAATCAGATGTAATTAAGGCGCGCAGGCCCTGTTTAGGCAGGGTTTTAATTGTAATGAATTTCTAATTAACACTCAATGATTGCCAAATGCAAAGGGCTGTAAAATTTTCTTGTAGTTTTGCTAATTTATTGTTTACTTAATATCTAGATATTAATCCGACGGCCAGATAGACCAGAGCGCTGAGCAGCCGCCGGGGCCCAATCAAGTGAAGACTGCTGGGTGGGGCTGGCTGGGCTGCAACCAGAGAGAGACAGTGAGGTCTGAGGTCGCCTGGGAGTCCTGCGAAGGTACTCCTAGCTCACGGCCCTTCCCACTCAGTGCGGAGGCCAGGGGAGGGCGGGGGACTTGCCGGAAGTCGCAGGCCCTGGGCCAGACCCGGCTCTTTGAGGTCAGAGGTGGACCAGCACCCTTTCCAGAGAGGGACTCCCTGCTGCCCGGGACATGAAAAGGAGGAAGAGAGTTACAGGGCTGTGTCCTGCCCAGATCCAGCTTTTCTACTGACAGTTGGAGTGCCATTGGACCTTGACTTGGCCTCAGTTTCTGCATCTGTAGGATGGGAGCACTGACTTGCACTTTGCCGGAGCCAAGGATTGTTGAGAAGGCCTAGGCGCCCACCCCTGCCCAGGGCCATGAACTTCTTTCTTCTGGAGCCCTGGGGGTAGAGAGGTGTCAGAGGGCCATGCTTAGAGGGCAGGGCTGGGAGGCCTTGAGAATACTTTGAGGGTCTTGGGGCCTGGCTTTTCCCCCTGAGGCTCTCCCTGCACTTGGGGATGCAGGTTGGGTGGGGAGAGACTGAGGAGGAAGCTCCCATGGGCCTTCTTTGCCCAACCAGGTGTAGAGGGCCCAAGGCCTGAGTAGAGTATCTGAGAAAGAGGATGGGGGAGCAGCTCTGGAGGACCCTCTTCCTCCAAATCTCTGTGTGCATCCCAGCTGGCCCTGGGATGAGAGGCTCCTCTCTTGCCAGCCTCATCTTGACCACAAGTCGCTTTTCTCAGATCCTCTTAGCACAGGGAGACCCTGTGAGCCCTCAGAAATTTCCTCCAAACCCAAGAAAATGCACCAAGAAATTTCAGTGGTGCCCAGAGACTGCCTGGACTCCTTGCTCCCAGCCCGTAGGCTTCTCCTTGACACTACACAGCGCCTCTTTAACCCTCCCTGCTTGCCTGGGCCCCTCATCCCACTCTGTTTGGTTGCTGTGTATTTTCATAATTGGCTTGTTCACCGGTTAATATTTCTTCGTCCGTTTTTTGTTGGTGGGTGGTGTCTCTCTCTCCCACTGGAACTGTGTTCCCAGCACCTAGAACAGAGCCTGGCACATAGTAGGTGCTCAATACACTTGTTGAATGAATGGATGGACAGCATTTGGGTCTGAGGCTGTGAGCCTAGCCCAGGTCCCTGCTGACTTGCTGGCCACAGTGACTGATGCCCTTGAGGCCTAGTTGGCAATCTAGTCCTTTGAGAGTAGAAAGTTCTCTGCTCCCGAATGATGTCTAGAATGTGTTGGGCTTCCCACCTTCCACACAGGCTTGGGGAGGCAGCTCCAGCAGAGCTCCTGAAGCAGCCCTGTAGGACAGAACAGGCTTGTTCTCTTAGGAGGTCCTGACAGACAGGTGGGGAGCAGCTTAGGCTGCTGAGCTTTGGCTACGAGAGGCTCTTCCCCCCGTGTCTTGTCCGTTCAGCATGGTGAAGGGAGGGGCTGAAAAGAGAACAGACTCGAGCCAGCAAGACCTGGGTCCAAATCCTAGCTCTGCTAGTAACTTACCCTCTTTAAGCCTCCAAACCTGCATCTGAAAAGTTGTCACACGGGCCTTACAGGGATGTCATAGGATTAATTAAGGTGCTGCATGTAAGGCACATAGCCAGGGTGGGGACTAGTGTGCCCTGAGGGAGATGCCTAGGGTGCAAAATGTAAGGAGGCACTCACTCAGGGTCCTGCTGTATGGCCCTGCACTTGGCACATGGCACTCAGTAGACGGCCTGTCCTGACAGGCTCACAGCAGCTCACAGCTGCTGAAGTCAGTGGCTGGCTGGTCTAGTTGAGGCAGCTCTGGGCCAGGTTTTGGGGTGCTGGGCAAACTGTGGAATGTCATATTGACTGGTGGAAGGGCTGGGATTCTAGGGCCTTCAGTTCCCCACAGGCTCCTGACTTCAAAGGACTGGTTCCAGGAACCCAAAGGTGCTGGTTTAAAAAAAAAGTATATATATATATATACACACTCACACACACATATATATGTGTGTGTGTGTGTTATTCCCTAGGTGGTGTGACAGTTAATACTCTCAGCTGCAGACCAAAAGGTTGGTAGTTCAAGTCCACCCAGAGGCTCTTCGGAAGAAAAGCCTGGCAATCTACTTCTGAAAAATCAGCTGTTGAAAACCCAGTGGAGCACAGTTCTACTCTGACACACATGGGGTTGCCATGAGTCAGGGTCAACTTGACAGCTACTGGTTGGTTGAACTGTTTGGTCTTTCTGGACCTGCCAGGAGAGGGGCCCATGGTGAGCTCCCCATGAGGGATGAGGGCATAGCAGGTCTCCCTGGGCAGCACCCCCACCCACCCACGGGGTGCCATATTGACATTAGAGTAATAAAGCCAGGAGACCCCAGTTCTCATACTAACTGGGTCTTACTGGCTGTGGCCCTGGGGGAGTTATGAAACTTCTCTGAACTTGTAACATGGACTTTATAAACTGTGAAAGGGTGTTCACATGCCAGGGTTTGTTACCAAAGGCATTTGGAACAGTCTGGGCTAGGAAATGAAGGAGAGACATTGTTTTGGCTTCTTCTTACTGCTGTAACAGATTACCGCAAACTCTGTGGCTTAAAACAACCTAAATTTATCACCTTACAGATCTGGAGGTCAGAAATCTGAAATGGGTCCCACTGGGCTAAAATCAGGGTCCAGCAAGGCTGCATTCCTTTCCGGAGACTCCAGGGGAGAATCTGTTTCCTTGCCTTTTCCAGCTTCTAGAGGCTTCATGCATTCCTTGGCTCATGGCCCCTTCTTCCATCTTCAAAGCCAGCCACACAGAATCTCTCTTTGACACTGACTCTCCACTGCCTCCCTCTCCTACTAGTAAGGCCCCTTGCGATCACATTATGCCCATCCAGATAATTCAGGATCATCTCCCCATCTCAAGGTTCTCTGATTAGCAACCTGAATTCCCTCGTCATGTAACATAATGTAGTCACAGGTTCTGGGGTTTAGGACATGGATATCTTTGTGGGGGCAGTATTCTGTCCACCACAGGCATTGCTCAAAAAAGGCTAAGGTGGTATGTGGGGAACTTGGAAGGTGGGGTGTATGTTGAGGACATGACGATTAACAGTGCACAGATGAGTGTGTGTGTGTGTGTGTACCTGTTCCTACCCCTGGCCTCCTGAGGCACTCTCTGCAATCCAGAGCTTGGCTCCTATTGGGTGTGGTCCTGGCAGAGCCTGTAGCTATTGGACTGAGCTGCACAGGCCTTCCAGGGAAATGAGGCAGGCCTGGGTGTGGGGTGGACCCATGCTGTGGGGATGCAGCATGGTCGGCCATGGGCACTGCTGTGAGAGCCCACGGCACCCCTATGGACCCTCAAGACAGACACAGAGCAGTGTGGCTCGGCTTTTATTGGCTACGACGCATAGGATGTCCTTACCTTTTGTCCCCCAAGTCTGGAGGGCAGGAGGTGGATGAAAAAGTGGGGAGTCACAGGGAATGAGGAGTGACTATGTGGGTCTGTGAGTATGCAGGGGAGGTGTGCTCAGCAGGCGGACAGGCCTGGCTCTTCAGAAGTGCTTTGTGCATGTCACAGCCAGCAGCGGGGATGACCTAATAATGATACCAACAACGTCACAACAACCCATGAGGTGGGCACTGGCACCCTATTCTGCCAGTGAGGAAAATGAGGCCCAGAGAGGTTAAGCATCTTGTCCAGGGTCACACAGTGAGTCAACGGAAGAGCCAGGACTCAAACCCGGGTATGTGTGACTCCAAGCCCAAGCTTTCATCACTGCATTCCACTGCCTCCCCCACAGGATGCCCCAAAGGGCGGAGGGGAAGGGCTCAGTTTGGGTTTCAGAAGACTCACCACTGAATCCTGCTTCTTCCACTGCCTTGCTGAGTGACTCTGATCAAGGGATTGAAAATATTTCTAAAACAAATTATTTTTATTAGGAAAATGCTATGCGTTCATTGTGTTATATCTGAAAATGCATAGCAGGAGAGAGGGAATTAAGGAGCACCCATCAGCCCATTAGCCCAGGGAGTGTGCATGCCTTTGTAAGTGCCTTGTTCCCACGGCGGGGCATTGAGGGCATGTCACTGAAGGTCTGCCTGGCTGCCCACTCCCTCTCGTTGGCTTACTTAACAGATATTTTGGACCACTCCTTAATGCCAGGCACTGCTCCAGAGCCTGACTTCCTGGGCTCTCCCTGGAACGAGGCAGACAGACTAGAAACAGACAAGGACAATGTGGCAAGGCCATGCAGTGAGGGGGTCCCAGGGTGACGGGAGCCCCAGACTGGCCTCCTAAGCTCACGGGTGGGCCAGGTCGGGTGTCAGAAAAGGCCTCCTGGGAGAAACTGTTTCATAGAGCCTTGGAGGGTGAGCAGGAATTGGTGAAGAGACAAAGGGGCAGGGAAACGTATGTCTTAGTCACCTGCTGCTGCTGTAACAGAAATGCCACAAGAGGGTGGCTTTCACAAACAAATTAATTTTCTCACAGTTAAGAGGCTATTCAGTGTGTTGGCTCCAGGGGAAAGCTTTCTCTCTCTGATGGCTCTGGGGGGAAGGTCCTTGTCTCTTTTCAGCTTCTCTTCACATGGCTTGTATCTTCCCCTCTGTTACTGCTTCTTTCTCTGTGCCTCATCAGCTCTTTATGTATCTCAATGGTGATTGGCTTAAAATACACTCTACACTGATATGGATTCATTAACATAATAAAGTCCTGTTCCCACCCACAGGTATGGGGTTCAGGATTTACAACACATATTTTGAGGGGGACACAGTTTAGCCAATAACACTGCAGAAGCCTGGGGGCTGAGGGCCTGGCACACTCAGGGAGGAGCACTGCTCCCTGTGATGGGAGCATCGAGGGGGAGACGGGTGGGTATCACCATACCTCGCCCTCGCGGGGGTGCTGGTAGGATCTACTGAGGTGTGTGTGAGGGCAGGCCATCATGCCCCGCTCCTGTTGCAAGACAAATAGCATTTCTTCCATTTCTCAGAATTGAAATGATACACTGGTGTGCTGGGTACCCCCTACACTCTTTCTCCAGCCCACCTCGCCCATCGCCTCTCCCTATACCTCTAACCCCTCCCAAAGGGGAAAAAGAGAAGAAGCAAATTCCTAGGAAGCACCAGCAGCACAGCCTGACTTTCCCCGACTGGATGCTTTTAACTAAGTCTGCGGGCAGAAGAGACTTTTTATCCCTTGCAAGTTAACGCAAACTGTTGGGAAGATAAATAAATGACAGGGCTGCCGATGGACTGTTGAGCTCAAAAGGAGGGAAATCTGTCTTACTTTAGAAGAAGGGCCTGGGGGGCACAGCCCCATCGACAAGTTCATTGTGCTGTTGTCTGCCAGAGAGGTCGTGATGCCACAGCAATTAAAACAAACTTTAGTCTGCAAGTTCCTGCCTGCAATCTCTTGGCTTCAAAACAAGACAAATGATACCACCAAGGGAGGGAAAGAAGTCTTTTTCAGACTCTGTCCAAAGTCACAATGAATATTTGTAGTTGTTCAGCAGAAAATTTGTCATTATGAGGCCTGGGCTCTGCTGGCTGCTCCACCCCAGGTTCTAGCCCATTTCAGCAGCTGGGGCAGCCCGGCTGGTCTCTGGGCTCCACCTGGCCTCATCCTGAGCGCCCCGCCCACTTCCAGCCCCACCCGGTCCTGCCTGCCCACCAAGGCACAAAGGAATCAGGACTAAGGCAGGAAGCGCCACTGACAGCAAGTCCTGACACTGAGGACCGATGAAACCGTGCCAGCAGACAGCATCACAAAGGACCAGGCTCAGGAGTCGGTCCTGAACCATTTACTGCTTCCACCTGCCTGGGCTCCCCTTCTCACCTCCAGGCTCCTGGTCCCACATCTCTGCGCTGGTTGGCACCTGCGCCTCAGAGCTAGTGCCAGCCTCAGCCTCCATCCTCCTCCACGCCTCCCACCTGTCGTGGATTGAGCTGTTTCCATGAAACACCTGATCCCCTCAACGTCGAAACTGGGACCTGGTCCAGGTACAGTGCTGGGGGTCCACCTGGCCCCAAGAATGGAGTCAGGATGCTGCTGGTTGCCTGGGGCCCTGGGAGTGGTCAGTGCTGGCCCCCTCTTGCCCTTCTGCTCCTGTTGCCCTGTGCCCTCTGCTGGCTCACCCAGGCACTGCCACCTGGGGCTCAGGGCCCCCTGTCATCACTCCCTGCATAGCTACTTGGTGCCCTTCTTTCACACTGCCATCTGTGACGCGGGGAACAGGCTCTCTGATCTAACTGGGACCAGACTTAGCTAGAGGGATGAAGCTCTAGTGAGCAACGTGAAGCAGCAATGGGGGAGAGGCAGCATCATGGCCCTCTGCAGCCTTCCTGGTGCCATTGTGGAGGCAGCTGCCCACCCCCTTCTGGCCAGCCCCATGGGGTGGGGGCTGGGGGAGCTGCCAGCCTGCAGGCCCAGCACCATTTCTGGCCTCACTTAGAGGTTATGTTCTGGCCTTCAGCCCCGAGTGTGCAGAGGTCTGCAGGTGCTCCTCCCCCACAAAGATACAGGTCTTGTCAGCTCCAGGCCCACGCTGCATTGGCCTGACCACTTGCAAGCTGGTCTGGGTGGCGCTGCTTCAGACCAAGCAGCCTTGTGTGTAACCACACAGGGGAACGAGTCTCCCCCTTCCTCCCTCTGCCTGCATTGCCTTCTGGGAGGATTGCCAAAGCCTGGGGACTCTGTAACCCGCACTGTCCAGGTGGTGGGCTGAGTGCTGAGGCAGCTTCCTTGCCAGGGCCCTAGACGTGGGGTCCTCACACCTATGTGTCTGCAGACGAGGCACCTGCCTCCCAGTGTGACCTGGGGGCCTGTGAGGACCCTCCTGCCCCAGCAACTCTCCCCTCCAGACTTCCCTGAAGGTCCGAGAGGCCTGAGGATGCATCCTATGGGGGTCTTGTCCCCAGGAGGCTCTGGTTAGAAGGAAAGTGGATGTCACTGCAGGTTGGAGGGAGATGAATAGGACAGTGAGGAGCCCTGGGCGAAGGGACTGCCCAGAGAGCCTTGGCCTGAGGCACCACCCCTCCATCACTCCCACACCTTGGAGTTCCTTCCACGTGCTGGCTCTGTGCCTAGTAGTGAGGACAGAGATGAATCAGACTCATCCCTGCCTGCCAGAGGCTCACAGACTGGTCAGGGCCATTGCCTAGGCTTCCAGAGGTCTGTACCGGAGGAGGTGCCGAGTGGGGCCTGAAGTGGGGAATAGGAGTTGGCCACATGGACAGGGTGAGGGTGCGTGGGGGTGGCGCTTGGGCAGAGGGAGGGGCTTATTCCCACCACACTGTGTTCACAAGGACTCAGCCCTCCCATGACCTCTGAGGGCAAGGGCAGCTTGGCCTCGGGGACAGTGAGGATGACCGAGGGATGGCTGAACCTAAACAGGCCAAAGAGGTCTTAGAAGGAGAGCTTTCAGGGACCAGCTCCCATCTTCCAAAGACTGAGAGCCAGGGGGAAACTTGGACCTTGGGGGCTGCCCCAAAGCAGGGGCTCTTGACCAAAGGTCCCTGAATGGGTGGGCTCCATAAACCCTAAAGTTGTGATAAAACTGCGTGTGGGTATACGTGGCTGCACATTATCCTGAGGTGAGGGTCTCACTTTTGTGCGATGCTCACAGGGGTCCACGGCCCCAGCAGTGAGAAGCCCTGCTCGGGAACACCGGGGCTGAGAGGTCAGCTCCTGCCTCTTGCAGATGAGGGAACCAAGGCTCACAGAGACACACTCCGTATGTTCCCAGGCCCAGCTCCGCTGCTTCCTCTACAGCAGTGTTTCTGCGTGACTGCCAGGCACTCGGGATCCACAGCCCCAGGGAGCCGGTGGAGGTGCAGGTCTGGGCCCCACCCCCAAAGGTGCTGATACGGCATCTGCACACCCGCACGGAGCCTCGGTGCTGAGGATGACGTACGTGCATGCGTGCAAATGTATGTGTGTGCGTGTGCCTGCGCGAGCATGTGTGCGCCACGTGGGAGGTGCTCTGCAGGCAGCTTCTGAAGCTGGGCTCGGACTGGGGCTCTGAGTTCCAAATGGTGCTTTGCTACTGTTTGCTGGGTGACCTTGGGCAAGATACCTGCCTCGCTGTGCTTCAGTTTCTCCGTGTGTAAAATGGGCAGAATACTACTACTACTACTTCATGGGACTGTTGGGAAGATTATACAAGCTAATGAAGTAAGCCCTGGGCACAGTGGCTGGCATGGGGGACCTGTTCCATTTTCCCTATCTCCCTGACTCAGGGTTTGGGGGTGACAGGCTTGCTGTGCGTATCGTCTCAATATAAGGATACGTTTTTAAGTCTGGTTGGTAGCAAGGTTCTTGTTATGGGGTCGTCAGGACCACCTGGAGAGCCCTGGAGCTTTGCCCACTCACCGAGCACACCCCCAGAAGCCCCAAAACCCTGTCCCTCTCAGCTCTCTCCCACTCTGAGCACTGATCAAGGGTGCACAGCCCTCACGGCCTGGGGCTCACCCATCTCTGGGCCCTCCCAGCCCCAGGGAAATGGCAAGAGCTCAGCAAGGAGATGCCTGCCCTGTCTGGGGCCCGTGGCAGCTGGAGGCCTGTACCATCCCGAAAAGTGTTACTAAAAATTGACAACTCGGACCTACCCAGGGAGACAAAATGATGCCTCACATAAGGCGGCCCTTCTCTGGGGCAACTGACAGAACGTGGGTTGGGAATCACAGTTCTACCACGTTGGCCATTGAGTCAACAAGTATTTATTGTGCACCTACTATGCTGGGCTCTGTTCTTGGCACTGGGGATACAGTGTGAATGAACTAGACCAGAGTTCCTGCTCTTGTGGAGCTTACATTCTAACGGGGGTGGGTAGGAGACAGAAGATAAAATAAATAAAATAGGTGGTACGTCACATAGTTCAAAATGCAGTAGAGGAAGACAGCATATGTAAGGGGAACATGGATTCCAAGTAGGAAGTGTGGGAGGGCAGCTATTTTAAATAGAGTGGTCAGGTCAGGTCTCATGGAGGTGCCATTTGAGCAAAGGTCTGGAGGCTGTAGGAATGAGCCTTGTGGGTGTATGGGGGGAGGGTGCTCCAGGCACCAAGTGCAAAGGCCTATATTAGCTGGCAAAATATTAGCTTACTTTGGTCCCTGGGTGGCACAAGCAGTTTGCGATTGGCTGCTAACCTAAAGGTTAGTGGTTCAAACTCACCCAGAGGTTCCACAGAAGCCTGGTGTACTGCTTCTGTAAAGATTATAGCCAAGAAAACGCTATGAAGCAGTTTTACTCTGTAACATATGAGGTTGCCATGAGTTAGAACCAATTTGCTGGCAACAGGTTTGTTTTTGTTTTTTAGCAACATATACAACCCAAAACAGAGTGGCTTAGACCTAGCTCATCTAGCAGTCCAGTGCAGGTGTGCCTTAGGGGTGGTATGTTCCTAAATGCGGTGATTCAGGCACTCAGGCTCCTTCCACCTGTGGCTCAGCCGTCCCCTACCTCCCACCCAGTCATTTTCATCTAGCAGGAAGACGGGGGAAGAGGTCATAGTGAAGGCACATCTACATCTAAAGCTCCCGGGCCAGGAACAACATACCATCTACTCTTATCACACTGATACGAACGAGTCACAGGGCCCTGGTAAATGTAGTCCTGGCTGGGCACCTGCTTCCCAATGACAGCTCGCTCTCCATGATGGAGGAGGGAGCGTAAGTCTATGGTGGTGGTTGGATGTTTCTGTCACAGCCCTGAGGTGGGAATGTGCCTGGATGTTCAAGGATCATCAAGGAGGCCAGCTGGCTGGAGAAGAGCGAGAATGGAGGGAGAGATAGAGGTGTTGAGATCAGAAGTAACAGGAGGAGATTGGATAGGGTCACACGGGCCATTGTTGGGTCTTTGGCTTGTGCTCTGAGCCAGCTGGAAGTCCCTGGAGGGTGGGAGCAGGAGAGAGATGTGATCTGCCTTTTGTTTTAACTGGCTCCCTCTGGCTGCTGTGTGGAGAACAGACTGCAGGGGGCAGGGTGTAAGCCGGGAGCCTGCTAGAAGGCTGCTGTGTGGGTCCTGGGGAGAGGTGACAGTGGCTGGACCAGGGCGGGAAATAGTGGAACCAATGTATTTTGAAGGCAAAGAGAACAGGACTTCTGGCAGGTTGGATGTGGGGTGTGACAGAGAAGGGAGTTAAGGGCTGAGTGCTAATGTTTTGGCTCGGGCCAGTTAATGAGACAGGTCGGTGGTGGGAGGGTCTGAATGTGTGTGTGGGGGTCAGGAGTTTGCTTCTGGATGTGTTGAGATGTCACCTAGACCTTCAAGTGCAAGCCTCAGCCCCTGTAAGCCTCAGTTCCTGGCATGAAAAGTGGCAGTGGTTGAGCGGACTGCCTGAGAGGATTGCTGTAAATGGCCTCGGTGTGGGGTCAAGGGCACTGAGGGGCAGCCTGCTGTGGAGAGGAACCAGAGGCCGGGTATAGGGCTGGGTGGGTGAAAGAAGGGTCTTGTACAACTGCCTGGGCCTGTTTCAAACTCTCAAGCTCCTGCTCCTGCCCCTCCCTCACCAGGGGGGATCACTGCTAGCAGAGCCAGTGTTGCTCCAGGACGCCCAACCCTCAGGTGTGTGGGGGCAGATAAACAGGTAAGAACCACACTCCAGTCCTGTAAGGAGCACAGGATGGGAGTCCTGAGATCTGGGCTCTGGTCCTGCTCCACACTCCTTTTCTGGGACCTGGTTTGGAGAACCTTCTTGCCTTGGCTTTTCACCTAGCAGCTGGGCTGGGCTGGGCCTGCAGGTGCCTGGGGAAGGGCAGGACACTCCTGCTGCAGAGAGCCCTCCACTCCATACCCTGGGTGGGCAACAGACTGCACCATGCAACCCTCGTGGTGGGAGGCGTCACAAAGCAGTGGTACTTTATTCCCCTCAGGTGGGGCTGACAGGGCCTGACCCTTACAAAGAAAAATGTTAGGGACACAGAAGTGGGGAGGGGCAGTAGGAGCCTCCCCTCTCACTGCCCCACCCTCTCACCCACTCTGTGGGGCCAGGGCCTCCAGACCACAGGGGCTGAGGGCTTGCTCGACAGGGGCTGGCTACCGGAGGGAG
Source organism: Elephas maximus indicus (assembly GCF_024166365.1). Taxonomy (NCBI): domain Eukaryota; kingdom Metazoa; phylum Chordata; class Mammalia; order Proboscidea; family Elephantidae; genus Elephas; species Elephas maximus. Next base: position 57,923,799 of record NC_064831.1, on the reverse strand, counting down.
GCCCAGGCCAGGCCCCGTGTGGAGGTGGAGCCATCTGCTGGCAGAGTGGCAGGTGAGAGAGCAGGGAAGCCGGGGGGCCCAGCAAAGCCCTTCTGGTGCAGGCAGCAGACGGAGAGGGGGGTGACAGGTGGGGCTGTCCTTTGTCACCAGTCCTAGGCTTTCAGCACACTTGTGGCCTCACAGGGGTCCCTGCTGGCTCCGCCTCTCCTCCAGTTCCCTGCATACCCACATGGACACCACAGCAGCGTTCCCATCGTTGAACTGCATGATGAACGGGTGACCCTGTGGGGAAGAAGAGCAGCTGAGATAGGCAGTCCCCAGACTTGCACATCAGTACACTTACTGTTTGCAGCCTGGATTGCATGTCTTTTTCCCAATAGCCCCATGAGGTGAGAGGGGAGCTCTCAGCCCATTTCACAGCCTAGATAACTGAGGCCCGAGGCAGGGCTGGGGCATGCCTGCGCCTGCCGAGTGGACAGCACCAAGTGTCTGGTGCACTCAGCGGCACAGCTCAGATTCAGCCTGGTGCTCCACCACCATTTCCGAAACTCCAGCAGCCTGACAGCACCTTAGGTGGGGCCTGTGAACGTCCCACCTCCCTGGCCCCTCCCTCCATGGCGCCCTCGCACAGTTGGCTGCATGGCCTGGCCCCTGCGCTGCCAGCTTTCCGGTCTGGTGGCTGTCCACAGACCAAAGAATCATCTTGTCACAGGTGCTGTCGACCCCTTTTAGTTGTCTTCTTTGTCTAAAGCGCTCCTATAAATAAATCACCATCTACAGCAGAGGGAGGCAGCCGTGTCAGGGGAGGAGGAGTGTGCTGGCCTGTGAAGGGAGGAGATCGGGCTAGAGCTGGACTTGGCGGGGTGGGTACTGTGGCCAGCAGCCCATCTCTGGGCCAGGTTCTATTTCACCAGTCCTCTCCTGCTGACCTACCATCTCAGGGCCTCCTGGGAGTTCCCAGTGAAGGCTAGGGAAAAGCAGGGGCAGTCACCAGGCCACCTGGCCGCAAGTCACAGGGAAAAGGAAAACAAAAAGCCTCCCGTCCCTCCTCCTCCCTGGTGGCTTCTCTGCTAGGGAAGCTACACCTGGTGGCTTCTTCCCCAGCCCAAACCATGTACCTGCATGGAAAATGGAGAGGGCTGGGCACCAGAGCAGGCCTCTGGTCCTGGGCACAGTGGGGAACTGCACCCATCTTCTGGGGTGCGCTGTACCCTGCTTGTACCCTCCAGATCCCTCCCCCACCCTGGGCTGGGGGTCCAGGATTGCTTTTCCCCCTTTTCTGATATACCTAGCCTTGACCAGCAGCCCCGGGGGTGGGGGGTTGGGGTGGAGGATGCAGGCCCAGGGCTTGGATGCCCTGGGAGCCCTGACCCCAGGGTCTGTGAGAGCAGTCGAGGCCTGGGCTGAGGGAGGGAAAGGGGTCTGTGTGGCCCACCTGGTCTACATGTCAGAACTGCAATGTGTCTGGGTTGACACTTTGTCCCCTTACCCGGCCTTTCCAGTGCAGGCAAGCAGAACCATGCCAGGAGCACCCTGCCTGGTCCTAACTCACAGGCGCACAGGACATGTCAGAGGTGCGTAGGGAAGAAACTCAGCTCAGAGAGGGGAAGGTCAAGGGCATGGGCGCACCACCCAGGGTGACTCACTGAGGAGGCTGTGGTGGAGCTGAGCCTGAGCCCCCCCGGACACTTCCAGTGACTCCCCATGACACTCTGTGCGGGTTCCCACCACCCCTGCAGGAGCCCCAGGGAGGATGCTGCTGCAGACGGCTACTCGGGATGAGGAGGTGAGAGCCAGGCTGGGTGGGTGCCCTGCAGGCAGCAGAGGCCTAGGTGTGGGGCTGGGGCAGGGAGGCCCAAATGTTCCCCCGTATCTGCCCACCCTAGGCCTGCTTTCCTTGACCACTGCCTGGACAGAGACCATTCTTCCCGAAGAGACAGTACAGAATTCCTTTTCAGGAGGCTCTGGAGAGGTGACCCCTTGCCCTTCCGAAGCACAAAGGCAGAAGCTGTGCTGAGAAGCCAATGGCCCCCTCCCCCCAAGCCCGGGGTAACACAGTGTCACTTTCCCAGAATGCCGGTGACTTTGGGGCCCATATGCTCCATCTCTGTTATCATCTGTTCAGGAGGAAGCAGAGCGGAACTGCGGAGGGGCGAGGAGGCATTCCTCTGGTCTGCAGGGAGGTGGTGCTCGGCCCTTGTGCCTGCAGGAGGGGGCAGGAGACGGCTGCTCAGCTGCCCCTCACTCTTGGATCTGGGGGACACTCCGGTTCTAGTCCGCCCCTCGCTGCCTGGGCAGTGACTCCCATCTCTCACATACCGCGGATGAAGCGCGGTGCGTCCCTGCAGGCAGTGACCTGGACAAGTGGTTTTCTCCCCCAGCCACTGTCAATGGCTTGGGTGGGCACTGAGAGGAGAGATGAGAGGGGACGAGGGAGGGAAGCAGGGAGGGGGAGGATCCCAGCCTTCTTTGGTGTCCTGGGCTCTTGACGTGTGAACTTGAGAGCTGCCAACAGCCATGGCCCACCAGGAGAGCACGCAGTGCTGCACAGGAGAAAGCGAGGGAAGGGGCCGGGAGGGGGTCCCGACAGCATTAGAGACCCTCGGGGGCTCCATACTTGGGCCTGGCAGCACCCCTGCCTGCAGCACCCCACAGTGCGGTGTAAGATCACTCTCTGTGCCATAAAGCTCATCTGGGCTGCTTTCTGTTATCTGCAGCTAAAGAAGCACCAAGCCCCAGGCTGCCTCCCTTTGCAGATGAGGACCAGCAACTGCAGGGAGGCCATCCTTGGCCTGTGTGGGCTCCCAGAGCTGGAATGGGAACACAAGGCTCTGTAATCCCAGCCCACTGCCTGTGCTCGCTCGGGCAGAACTGGAGTGGGCAGAGGCGGGGGAACCAACACCCAGATTGCAACTCCCCCTTGCCTTATTTCTACCACAGCGATTCAGGCCACCCAGACAAGGCTGAGGCTGCAGGCTGCAAGCCCAGACCGTCCGGGCACTTGGTTCCTATCAGCATCATTCCTTGGCTGGTCACTCTCACTTGACTCTGCCTCCTCCATCAGCCCTGTGAGTCCCCCTCGGTGGGGTGTCCTTGACATTCCCCCCTCCGAGCTGAGTTTCCTTCCTCTGTGCACCCCTGACATTGTCCTGTGAACCTTTGCGTTAGGGCCAGGCAGGGTGCTCCTGGGACAGCTCTCTGAGTTAGAAGGGCCGGGTAAAGGGACAAAGTGTCAACCCAGGGCGAGGGAGCCTGGATGGTCCTTCTTCCTGTCCTCAGACACATCTCAGAAGAGATGTGGCCCAGACAGGGGAAGCGACTGGTGTAGGTGCTGGGACTGGACTCAGGTCTTCTGGTTTCTACTCTGGTGTATCCTCAGGGCTGGCCTGTCTCCCCTCTGACCGGAGGGTGCCATTCTCTTCTTCCTCCCAAGATGACACCTGGAGCTCCTCCAGCCCTGGGACATGACAATGCAGGTGCTCATCATAAGCTCAGTCAACAAACAAACACAGCTTGATGGACAATTCTGGAAAAGCACAGAAGTCACTCGCCACCCTGGGGTGTCTGCAGGTGTCCAAAGTCCCAGGTGGCTCTGGACAGACTCGAGCAGATAATGGCACAGCCAGGCGCTGCAGTAATCCTGGCAAGGCCAGCGCCTGGCAATGGGCGACACTGCACACATCACACTAAACCTGAGCCTGGCGACACGGATGAGTGCTGTGTCCCATTCACCCCACTGAATCCCACTCACTCTAGGAGGCACACACTGCCTTCATCTCTACTTTTCAGATGAGGAAGCCGACACAGAGGTGGGAAATTGTTGAAGGTTTGGGTTGGAACCAGAACACGGGTCTCCTGACTCCATATCCCAGCTCACAAACATGTGATCTCCTGCATCTTTGATCAGAGTGCCGACCTGAGGGTAGGGTTGGAAGTGGCCCCACCCCTGCAGCTGGTCCCTCCTGTGCTGGATGGAACACACACCTTCAAGGCAGAGGGATCCAGGTCTGACAAGCTCTCTGAGGCCCTGCTGTGCTATAAGGAACAATGGAAACACGGAGTCATGCCTCCCTGAAGCCGGGACACAGACCTACTGCTAGCTAACAGCATCCTCCCACCCAAGGTGACTGCCCCAAGCCCAGGCCTCTGTCCTCCACGCACAGCATGTTAGCGACCATGTCTGTACAGTCTGGCAGGGTGCATGCCAGGCTGGAGCCGCTGAACAATCTTGTTGGCCTCATCACCAGGCCGTGGGAGCCACTCTCATTTCCTGGATTCTCCCAGGGCCAATTGCATCAATTAAACCGGCGAGGGTTGAAGTATTATGGTCCACAGACTTCGTCACAGAAGATGGGGACATAATGAAGGGAAAAGGATGGGCCTGCAAGAGGTAGGATGGCTCCAAAAGTGGGACACGGGGGGAGCAAGAGATGTGGCAACAACCCCCAGAGACGGCAGAACCCGTCCGCCAACACCACCACCAGCGGGGAAGTGGAGCAATGGTGCTGGTGAGGAAGGGCCTTGTTGGAAACGTAATCGCTTCTGAAGAGGAACGCAGATGTCAATACACCCCTCCTCCACCTGGGCAAGAGCTTCTCAGTTGTGTTAAGATTTTGACTCTGCCTTTGTAGTGATGACTCCTGTTCTTGGTCACTCATTTCCTGCAGGACACAGAGGCTGCGAGCCTGTCCTGGTGGCTCAGGTGTGTCCTCAGCAGTGAGACCTCACTGTCTGCCCTTGTTGGGTTTTGGATTTATTTCTGAATAGAAGTTCCTCTATGTGGGGTTCCCATACCTTCTTCTCTTCAAATAACTTCCTAAAGAACATCACATTAGGTGACTCCTTCTAACTTGCTGGTGTGGCTGCAAGATCTAGCACTACGCCTGTCATATAGTTGGCCCTCAATTAACACCTGTGGCATGAAAAAGTGATCCCTATATTTTATAAAGGAGTCCTTGAGTGGCACACATGGTTAAACGCTCAACTATTAGCCGAAAAGTTGGTGGGTAATACCTCAGAAGAAGGCCTGGCATTCTCCTGAAAGGTTACAGCTTTAAAAACCCTGTGAGGCAGTCTGGAGTCCCATCAAACGCTGGGCCACAGCGCCCCCACCTGGCCCAGTGGACAGCCACAGGATGCAAGGCTGCTCTGAGTTCTTGATGGTGACGGTGCTTCTTGCTGGCTCCAAGTACCTCGTCTGACCATAAGTAATTCATCTGAACCGCTGGCTCACAGTTACTGGCAGTGATTAAACTCTGAAATAAAACTTTCCTGCATTTTTTTTAAAGCTTCTACATCAGTTTAGTGGATGCCTAAGAGGAAAAGGAGAGGTGGGCTATCCAACAACCAAGTGAATCGGGGTTTTCCTAACACTGTGCCATTGAGACAAAGTACAGACATATACGGAATGCTAACGCAGATGGAGGACTGCAACTGTCACCCATGATCCGGCTCTCGGATTTGAGTGTCCTCCAAGGGAAGTCTCATGGATGACTTTATAAAGATGTCTACAATGAACACTGACACATTCTTACCAAACAATTTTCTATAAATTAGGCTGTACTGTATGATAACGTTCTCCCTACAGCTGTGTATAATAAAGCGTGTTCCAATCCCTCCTTACCCAGGAGAACGCTTGGGATGAGAGATGTCAGATGTCCCATGTCTATTCTGTGCTGACAGGTAGCAGGGCTGCGACTGCCTTTACAGTATTAATTACATGAGGTAATAAATCATAATCCTCCCTGGGGGGGTCAACGCTTCCTTCCAGGCTGGGTGTGCATCAGCAGGGGGTAGTCAGGGAGGTGGTGGCTGGGAATGGAGGTGGGAGGGGAGCCGTGAGTGACTCGGAAGGGAGAAGCTGAGGTATCTCAATAAAACTGATTCTCTGTGTGGGGTAGTACAGGGAGCCTTCGACAGCTGGCAAGCCTTCTCCTGGCCATCCCACTAGTTGTGAAGGGTCACAATGGCCTCACCTACAACAGAGATGACACTAAAGGGGGGAAAGTCCAGGCCTGGCTTCATCTTTCCGTGTGGGGGGAATTCTGTTATTACAATACTCCTGACCCCTCCCAGGGAGGAGTGGCAACACTGGGAGGGGGAGGTGTGCAGGGCTCAGCCCCTGAGCTCTCTCTGTGGGTCTCCTGCCCACAAAGAGGGTGTGCTGGCTGCCAGCTCGTGGTCAGGTTCTCCGGCAGGCTCTGGGCCCCAGAGGGAGGCCTAGCAGTTGTTCCCCTGACTGGCTCAGCTCGTAAGTTCTCAGGAAGGCCACTGGGGTCACACACATAAGTACATTCTTCAGTCAAGAGTTGTATAGAAGTAAAGTTGATATTTTTCCCCCATTTCCTGAGTTTTATTTCTCAGTGGGTTTTGGTATTTGCTGGCCTCCTCACACCCACCTAATACCAGCTGCCCTCTTGTCCTGTTGGGGTGGGATGTGAGAACTAAATGAGATCACTTACATAAGAGATGGTGTTTCACAGACACACAATGGCCAGGTGTGAGGGTGGCTATTATTCCTCCACACAGAATGTGGCCCCAGCATTATGCAATTCGGGGGAAGCAAAGCTGAGAGAGTGAGCCTTGTCTCTGCACAGCTAGCATGGAGCCTGCCTGCCTGTCCGGACCAACTTAGCTGGGCAAATGCCATGGGCGCAGAGCTGCCAGATGCAAGGCATTTGTTCTGAGAATGGACTTTCTCAGCCCCTGATTTCTAAAGCCTTCCCATGGCTAGGGGTAGGGGATCCCCTTCTAGCCCTTCATTTTCTTCTAAGACCTCAGAAATGGTTTGCAGCTGCAACATGCCATTTCAATCAACCTTCTTGAGTCTAGTCTTCACAATGGCTACAGAAATAGATGTTTTCCTCCAAACATTCAATTATTAGCAGCAAACTGCTTACCTCTAAATGGCTAGACTGTACGCCAGCATCTAAGGGGGTCAGGAGTGCACCACCTTTCCTCCAAGTAGATCCATGTGTTCCTATGCTGAGTAATTGGTCAGAAAATGGCCCACTGAGAGAACATGACATTTCCCAAGGTCTCCATGAACCATTCTAGGGCTTGTGCTGATGGAACCAGTGCAATGTGGCAGGTGAGGAGGCACAGGACTACTGCAGTGGGCCAGGGGGAGGGGAGAAACACGGGGGATGCTGGCGCTCATGAATTCGTGTCTGAGGGAGCTGACGCAGAGCACGCTGCTGGCCTGTTTAAGGGGGTACTGCGGGAGCTGCCCCTGGCACGACCTCAGACAGGACTGGCGGCGGAGCAGGGCCGACTTGGGCTGGACAGATGCTTCAAGGGTTGTCTTTTGAGGCGATGGCTGTGTAGTGAAGGAGGTTTAAAGACACAACACTCAGGGGTATGTATTCTCTCCTGCCCTCTTTTTCCCTTACATCGAGTTTGGATGTTTGAGCTCTTGCTACATGTGTGTACTTGTGTGTGCACGCACAAAACAGAACTGAGTGTGACAGTGAAAGAATAAGGAGTTCCAATGAGAGACTAGGATAGCCTAAAAGCTTCCCCTCTACAAACTCCTAGACATGCCAGATGAAATAGAACAATTTTTAAAGAAGCACAGCTAAACTCGTAAGAAAGAAAGGGACAGTGCTAAAAATGAAGAGGGAACTGAACCAGAATAATAAGTGTGTGAGTGGAAGTCTTGTGGCCCTAAGAGGAGCTACTGGTTCTAGGAATGTAGAGACTGGAGTGAGACAGAACACTGAAAAAACAAAAACAAAAAAACTGACCATGCACTAAGGGAGTCTTCACAAATAATCACACAGGCCACATACTGACCACAGTGCCTGAAAATTAGACAACAATCACAAAAAGATACTAAAATACCTCTGAATATTTGGACATAAAAATATTTCTAAATAATTCACAGATCAAAAAAGAAATCCTAATTGAAACTGGAAATTACTTAGAGCTGAATGACAATGAGAACACTACATATAAATATTTATGGGGTGCAGCTAAAGCAACATTTAGAAGGCAACTGATAGCCTTATATGCATATATTAGGGAAAAAGATTGGAAATTTATGAACTAAGTGTCCAGTTCAATAAATATAAAAAGAACAGAGTAAAAGGTGTAAAGAAAACCCAAGACAGCTAAAGATATGCAAACAAAGGGATTAAACAGGAAGATACCACAGAGATTATCAATTCAATAAAAAACTGGTTCTTTAAAAAGACCTTGAAGAAAATCGGTAAAGGAAAGAGAAGACACAGGTAAACACTATTAGGAATTAAAAGAATACACAGTCCCAAATATAGCAAGAATTTAAAAATAACAGAGCATATCTTATGAATGATATGGAGCCAACATATTTGAAAACGCAGACTCACAATAGAGGAGAGAGAGAAGGAGTCAGAGCTGGAGGGAAGTGGGGACAGAATCGTGGTGACTGGCAAGGTGCCAACCAACACTGATAAACCATCACCCCTGACGAGCAGGTCACAGGTTGAAAGCCTTGGTATCAAAGTTAACCTTTCAAATCCAAATCACTTCGCATCCACTGTCTCCTCTTATTTCAAGGGGCATCCAGTTAAGTAAAGGCTGCTACTCCTTAAAATCCATGTTAGTAACAGTGTTTCTAGTTTCTTAATAGGGAGAAACAAACCACTCACACAAAAACTGAAGCCAAAGTGGGAATTTTTTCATGCTATCTAATAAGCCAGGTACAAAAAACACAGAGAAGAAAAAAAGATGGATTAGATACCAAGTTTTGGGTAAATACCTTTAAACAAAGTGCCACCTTTTTTTTTTTGTTTACTGTGTTCAGCTATGATGTCCCAGACTTGATCCCTGCCTCGTTCATTTCAATGGAATGAGCTGCTGAGAGGGGTAAGGACAGGGACACCCAAAGGCTGGCTGGGCAGCCCCTTTGAAAGATCTGAAATAAGAGCATAACAAACGCCAAAGCCCCCAGATCTGGTCTATGAAATACAAGATTAAACACCACCGGTTACTCTAGAGTTTCCCCTAGTAGCAACCAACGGTTTCCCTTTGAGACTGTCGCCTCCTTTTTTAAATGGAAATCCACAAAGAGGAAGCAAACCATGTGAAAATTCCGATCATTTTGCGTTCCAGCAGCAAATAAAAATCATCAATAGAATCCACGTTTAGCCTCGAGCGATAGTTTCTAAAACAAAGCACAAAGAACCTGGGGTACTTAACTCTTCTGTTATTGATTTACTGTGGTTTGCAAGGTAATGCTGAAGAAAAGTAAAAGTATGCAAGCTTGGAACGCATTTTCTGTGGTGGTGAATGGTGTGACCTGTTTTCTGAGGTGGTGGTGTTGGTCATGCTCGCCATCAATAAGTGACACTGCACACTTTATCTGGTTACAAATAAACTGGCTGCCTACACTGGCAGAGCCCAGGAAACCAGTGTGTTTTCCCTGTTAAAAAGGACAAAGTTACTTTGTTATAACTTGGTGTTTATCGATAGTTAGGCTCCGGTTTAACAGGGGATTTTAGTTCAATAAAATTCACTCTGGGTGCATGAAGAGACTTCTGTGAGCCTGCTTTCTGATTTGGTTGTTAGAGTATAAGGGCTGTCCTTGGCACATTCACGGCTACTCGGTTCCCTGAGGTGGAGAAACAAAATCCTCAACAATTTGAAGTCTACCCTCATTATTGATTCAAGGGCAAAATGATCACATTGTTTCAAATTTGGATATTTATATGAAAAATTATCAAGTAGTATTTTCCTGTTTAGTGAAACTCCCTGTTTCCCAAAGCCAAAGGCACTTCATGTATCTACAGGCCACTAATCTGACATCCTTATATAAGGCTAAGAATCTTGGCGTTAAACTTGTAAAAAAAAGCCTTCTAAGGCCAAAGGAAATATTTTACTGTCCATGCACTAAAATTTGAAAACTTCAGCTAATTTCTGAAGTCTTTAATCAAGTCAATTTTCTTGTATTGTAGGTTTAATTCTAACAAGCTTAGTTGTTTGGTTTTCCAATCTAAAACGCAAGAGAAATGGCCAAATACAGGAGGAAAGGGGAAGGGCTGTTAGAGGGAGGAATAAGACCAGGGGCAAGAGGTGACACCTATTAGCAAAACCAACAACAAAAACCAAAGCAAAAAACCAGTTTGGGGTCGACAAGAGTAGGGAGAAACGGTCCTATATCAATACCAGGAGACACTGCTATGGTAGAACAAAACATAAATATCACTAGTAATGTCCTAATGTAATTTTTTTTTTTTTTGGGAAAAAAAAAAAAGGCTAAATTCTGATAGGGAATACATTTAAGAAGATCTCTTACCTTTAACTTCTTTTTCTTAAGTTTTGATTTTATAAAGAATAAGTTTCAGTTGCCTGAATAATTTCCTTCTGTGGAACAGCTTATTCATCAATGATGCTGAATAAAAGAACTGCTGCCATAATGAGTTCTAGAATGTCAATGTTAAACACAGTGAAAGTGCTCACAACCACTGAGACTCTTTGCCCAGTGTCTCTCTCAGTCCACCACGTAGCACTGTGTGATGTCACAGGGGCGGACAAGCCTTTGGATCCTCTGAATTCCGGAAAGGCATATGGGGCCACTTTGGGCCCAGGTTTAACTTGCCTTCCTTTGCAGGGAGTTTGATTACTTCTAAGATTTATTGTCGAAGTGGAGGGATAAAAGAAGTACTTCACAGAGCAGACTTAAAACCTCATCTTGCTTTTTAAATAACATTAGGGATGACATCCTATGACATAGTCTTGGAATGACTGCAGGGCATCTCAGAAACTCAATAGAAGTTTTATATTTTGGGGTTTGGAGTGTTTTGTACTTGCAAAGGTCAGGTAGGAAAGGACCAGGGAAATGAGCCGGAGAGGTGGCCAGAGAGTGAGTGTCAGCTGGTTTAATTTTCTGTGTCAACTCTGAAAATTAGATAAACAATGACAAACCAGGGTCTTTAAATGAACTTGTCACTTCTGGTTTTCTTGATACAGGGTAACATTTTTTCAAGTCCTGGTAGCCCCAAAGACAGAGTTAACCCTTGGGAGGTTACATAAATGTAAAATCCTCCCATCTAAACACAAAAGGTTAAGTCCAAACCTAGAACCTTAAAATTATCCTTGAAATTTAAATACTCTTCTCCTAACAATGAAGGGGGCTTTGCCTAGAGTCAAAAGGTCCAGTCTTTTGTAGGACGGTGTTGGCAACTTCTCGATTTTTTCTTTCCATCATCTTCTTCTCTCCCCAGACCAACTCAACCCTTCGACATGGTCCTCCTTTTGCAAGAATGTCTTTCAGCCATTGTTCTAAGCAATACTGTCCACATGGAGCAGTTACTGGTTCTCTTCTCACCAACACAGGTGGCACACACCCTGCCCTTGCCCCGCCGCTCTTTGTTATGGAGAGGTGGGACGGAAGAACTGCCCTGGCTTCTTTTCAGCCCCAATATGCTTTGTGCTATTGCAAGTTTATGTTTCAGCCACAACATGCTCCCTAGGAGCGAGAGGGACAGGTCAGTGAAGTTTTCTAACAGCTTCCCTTACTGGCTTTGCTATACAAGGATATTTATTCAAAGATAACCCAGTTTGAATATGTTGAATTGGAAGGAGAAATCTGTACATTCACAGACACTGGCATTTGAGTAGCGTTTTTTCATTCCACAAAGTGTTTTCAAGCTCACTATCTCCATCCAAGTATCGCAACAATCCCGTGAAGTAGCTGGACAGTGTAACTGTTACTACCTCCAATAAACCCCAAAAGACCAAACCTGTTACTGCCAAGACAATTCTGACTTACAGAGACCCTACAGGACAGACCAGAACTGCCTCATAGGATTTCTGAGGAGCGGCTGGTGGATTTGAGCTGCCAACCTTTTGGTTAGCGGCCGAACGCTTAACCACTGGCACCACCAGGGCTCCATTACCTCCAATATGAGGGCTCAAAAACTAGGTGCACAGAAATTAAATGTTTGTCCAAAGCAGAGGTAGGATTTGAACTGCATTACAATGCAGCAGTAACAGTGTTGTCATAATAACTAACAGTTATAAGCACCTACCCTGTGCCGGTACTAAGCCAGGTGTTTCATTTACATTATTTCATGTGATCTCCAAAAGCCCTCGCAGGAAGTAAAGGGTAACTTATTTTATAAACAAGGATACCGCAGCTCCGAGATGGCAAAGAATGGGCTCCCGGTTGAAGTATCAGGGCCAGGGCCTGGGCCCAGGTTCTTGGACCTCAGGCAGCATCTTTCCCCACACTCTACAACTGGCAGGTAACAGCCTAGAAACAACTCCCCTGTATAACAAAGACACAGATGCCACAGTCTGCCCTAGATAAAGTATGAGATAGGTGACTTAAAGCCCCTGATCCCCCAGTCTTTGGCCCATCCCTAAATTCTGATGCCCCTTCTCTTCCGAAGTTTTTCAACTTTCAAAATCATCTCTGATGCCAGCTAACTGTTGAGAAAAAAGTCTCAGTAAGCCAGTTCACTTTAAGAGATGAGTAACTCACAACAGCACTAGCCCACATGCACTGAGAAGACGGTGCTCGCCCCAGCTCGGCTGCATCTCTGATCTCTCGAGGGTGGACTGTCCAGGGCGTGAGGGGCTCTATCTGGATAGGTGGGTAATTTACCTGTGGTGTTAGGAGTCCTGGGGATTTCATTCTCTACAATGCAGTTTCTCCCTCTACCTCTGAGACCTTTGTCTACTGCAAAACAAGGAGAACACCAACCTCACAGGAAGGCTATGTATGTGAAGTTCCTAGTCAGAGGTTAGCATGGCAACAGTTCTGTAGTCATGACTAGCAATGGCCTATGTTTTGAAATACTTACCAAAAGTTTCTAAGGCAACTTTCATAATACCTAACACATGTTAAGATGTCACTTTGAGGACTAAGGTATGGCTAACCCAAGCCAGGGTACTTTCAATCGCCTCATATGCATGCAAAAGCTGGGCAATGAATAAGGAAGACGAAGAACTGACGCCTTTGAATTGTGGTGCTGGTGAACAACATTGAATATACCATGGACTGCCAAAAGAATGAACAAATCTGTCTTAGAAGTACAACCAGAATGCTCCTTAGAAGCAAGGATGGTGAGATTGTGCCTTACATACTTTGGACACGTTGTCAGGAGGGATCAGTCCCTGGAGAAGGATGTCATGCTTGGCAAAGTATAGGGCCAGTGGAAAAGAGGAAGACCCTTGACGAGGTGGATTGACACAGTGGCTGCAACAATGAGCTCAAGCATAACAACGACTGTGAGGATGGCTCAGAACCGGGCAGTGTTTCGTTCTGTTGTGCATAAGGTCGCTATGAGTCAGAATCAACTTGATGGCACCTAACAACAACATACCATGAACTGCCAGACGAACTAACAAATCTGTCTTGGAAGAAATACAGCCAGAATGCTGCTTCGAAGCCAGGATAACGAGACTTCATCTTCATCTCATGTACTTTTGACACGTTATCAGGAGGGACCAATCCCTGCAGAAGGACATCATGCTTGGTAAAGTAGAGGGTCAGTAGAAAAAAAGGAAGACCCTCAGTGAGATGGACTGACACAGTGGCTGCAACAATGGGCTCAAACATAGCAATGGTTGTGAGGATGGTGCCGGACCAGGTAGTGCTTCGTTCTGTTGTATATAAGGTGGCTGTGCGTCAGAACCAAGTTGATGGCACCTAACAACAACAACACATGTTCACTGCTAGCTGTGGCAGATGCCAGAACACAGTTTTTTTGGTGTGACCGCCCTTCTGACAGCTGCACACATGCTGGGTGGATGGGCTACGTTTTTGCCTGAGATCAGCCAATAGAGATTTGGGGCCCCGCTGTCTATGTATAAGGACCCTCACCACTCAAGGAGCAGCCCCTCACCTGAACCTCAGGCCTAAAGAACCAACTTAGTCCCCATCTAAACAAGCGTGAGCAGACTTCTCTTGGGTTTACAATTCTGTGCAACTCAAACACAAAACAGAAAAAAGGAGTCCCAACTGTTGCGCTCATGCACAGCCTATAGACAAGGCAGCAGCGCCCTCAGACAGCATTTCAAATACAGTTTATTAGTGTGTGATATGAAAAGGGTATTTTTATTGCATGATATAATGCAATGGGACCTTGGGCGCTCTGTGGAAAGACCTCACACTCAGAAGTGTAATGAACCCATAGTCCCCAAAACATTAGACTGTACATTAACCTATCATTAACGGCACATTAGGGCTAGGGGCATTGCACGCTTGCTGGTCAGGGCTCCATCAGGACAGTGTTGAGAAAACCACACTGTCTTCCCAGGCTTAAAACAAATAGAGAAAATAAATATTCCTGATGTCGACAGGCAGCTTTAAAAGAAGTTCAATCCTAGCTCTGCCTTGCAATTTCCAAGCCTGCCTTCTTAAGAGAGGAAGGAAGACACACAGCCAAACAAAGGGAGGAGAACACAGCCCTTCTATAGTTTCCCCCAGCTACCGGCTGTGCCACCTCAATGTGGGCTTCCAAAGTCATGAGCAGATGGCACCTTTGGCAGGGTAAAAGCTGTCCAAAGGATACTCGGGCCTGGGCCATGGACTGTAGAGGGAGAAGGAGCCCAGGAGACTGTGCATCCGCGTCCCTCTCTTTCCAGATGGGAAATCAAGGCTCAAAAGAATGAAGGAAGGGACAAGCTACCTGAAGGAAAAACAGGCTAAGGGTATAAAAAAATACAATGGCCAATGTGAAAAAAAAAAAAACTAAAAAGTTGGACATCATGCTTAATAAAATAAATGCAAATGAAAAACAGTATCATTTTATTACTGACCAAAGTCTGATAATTTAGTGTCCAGAAGAGACGAGGGGAACCAGTATTTGCATACACAGTATACAGAGATGGATGGGTAGAGATGGTCACTGCCTTAACAGCAAAAACTGTGAATGGTCTAAATGTTCTACGACAGGATCCTGGTTAAACAAACATGGCACATCCGTATTATGGAATACCAAGCAGCCATTAAAAAGAATGAGATAGACTTCTATATGCTGATACGGAAAGATTTCAAAGACATGTGAAAAAGCAAGGCACAGAACAACTGTTGCTATTGTTTGCCATCGAGTTGATTCCAACTCACAGCAGCTCTGTAGGACAGAGCAGAACTGCCCCACAGGGTTTCCTAGGCTGTAATTGTTATAGGAGCAGAGGGCCAGGTCTTTTCTCCTGTGTAACTGCTGGTGGGTTCGAACTGCCCACCTTTTGGTTAGCAGCCAGATGCTGAACCACTGCGCAACCAGGGCTCCTGGAGAACAATAAAAAGCATCACAAGGTGAGGGTGGGGCTGGGAATGACCTGCAGCAGGCCCCACACCTCAGGACTCTGCTGGGTGCTGCCTGGAGTCTCTCCTGGTCACTGCACAAAGTTTGTTCTGTTTTCTCATTCCTCCATTCTTCCCAATAAAAGAGTCTTGTTATTTCAGATAACAAACTTTGCAGCAACATTTTAAAAACTCTAGATTTTATCTGTCCTAGAGTCTGCCAGCACACACTGTAATTAAAATGTTGATTAGTAAACAGTTTAAATATATGACAGACAATGCAGTTGAAGCCTACAGCTAGGTCAATATATGATTTAGATTTGCCATTTAAAAAATCTCATTTAAATTTTGCATACATTAATCACTACCATACTTCAAGGTTCTGATATCCACCTGACTACAATATTAAAATAAAACTTGCTGCCCCAGGGAAATCCTACTTATTCTTAATTGTTTCGAGGCTTTGATGGGCTTTTAATCTAAGATTAATTTATGCAATTTTAAATAACTCTTCTTATGATTAATAAGCTTGAAAATTAAAAGGAGTCTAAAGCAATTATAATGAGCATTTGGTCATAACCTCATTAGAAGAAGGAGTGAAGGATACAGCTCTGGAATTCTTACAAGCCTACAGTTTAAGGTTACTTTTAGAGAAGTCAAACATAGTTCCTGAAATTGCAAAGGCAGGTTAGCAAAGGTCGGTGTTAAAATGACAGCTAGCTGGATTAGCATACTAATGATTTTCCCAGATAGTGACAGAAAGGACACTGAAGAGAAGAGGCAGAAAGAGACAAATGACATGCTACCAAGAAGCCACAGGTTCTGAACTCAGTTTCCCATTCTTTTTGCTAGAGAGCGTCATGAATTTCAGAAAAAGCCAGAGGGTTAGGACATCCCTATCTACAAACGAGTTTCAGCCAGCCTGGTCCCGCCCGGAGCAGGCAGAGATAAGCCCTGAGCCTGCTCCCTGTCGGCCTAATGCGAGGTCCGCTTTCCCGGGCGAGAGCAACCACAGCTTCCTGCTGCCACGCCCCTCCCTGGTGTGCACAGCCCTCGTGGACTGGATTGACCCAAGCGAACTATGCTATTGTCAGCTGCTGCTGAGAAGATTCCGACTCATGTCACCCCATGTGAGCAGAGCAGAACTGCCCCATAGGGTTTTTAAGGCTTTTGGAAGCAGATGCCAGGCCTGTCTTCCGAAGCGCTTCTGGGGTGGGTTGGAACCACCAACCTTTTACCAACCTTTTGGCTGACAGTCAAATGTTTAACCATTTGCACTACCCAGGGACTCTGTAACTAACTTTACCCTTAATTTCTAAGGGTCTTCTTTGCTTTGGCCAGGGTGGGCTCCTCACAGTCCTATTCTCTCCGGTCTCAGTCCTTTTCTCTTCCTGGAATGTTTTCCCTCTTGCTATGACAATGATAATAGTAATGGTTACCATTTATTGAGCATTATTTTACGCCACACACTGTGCTCAGCACGTAACATACTTTTATCTCACCTTTCACAACTCTTTGTGAGACCCCGTTTCTCTAGGTAAGGAAGCTGAGGCTGAGAGAGGCTGATTCACAAGTGCGAAGTTGAGCGGTTGGTAAAGGTGGCTGGCAGGTAGGAGGAGCTCGCTCTCTGCTGGGCTGCCACTTTCCTATCCCCTTACCCTGTCAAATTCCAACAATCCACAGGTCCAGCAGGAGCCTGGCTCCTTCCCTGACCACTGCAGCCCCTCGGCCCTTCCCTGAGCTCTGCACCACAAGAACAACAGCCACAGTGGTCTGTAAGCTCCTTGAAGACACTGCTGTTGTTGTGTGTTGTCACGTGGATTCCGACTCATCATGACCCCATGTGACAGAGTAGAACTGCTCCCTCTGTATTTAGGCTGTATTCTTTACGGAGGCAGATCGCCAGGTCTTTCTCTCATGGAGTCACCGGGTGGATTTGAACCACCAACCTTTTGGTTAGCAGCCAAGTGCTTAACCGTTGCACCACCAAGGCTCCTTCCGTGAGGACACAGATGTCTCTTAAACACTCGCTCAGAATTTACCACAGCACCTCACAGCCTGGGACAACAAGTTCTTGCTGATTAACTGTTTTACAATAACCCCCTCCAACAAGATGCTATGTTTTACCAACAATAGAGGTCAGACGCAAAAAGTTAAGGATTCCAGTGACTGGGGAGGAATAATGCACAGAGGCCCTTCCAGACAAAAGAAACTACCAATTCAGTGGGCACTGACTGCAAACACTCGACATACACATACTGCACTTTGCTCTCAGCCACATAAAGCTCCACTAACCACGTGTCATCCAAGAAGCCCACGAATGTCAGGCAGAGGAGAAAAACTTCACCCAAAGAGGCTGAACGATTTACTGTCCCACGCAGGTTTATCACTTAGAGTTTACCAATGCATTTGGGTAAACCCCATTTTCCTTAAGTTAAAAACAAACAAAAACACCCTGTGAGGTTAGTATTATGATCCCTGATTTACAGATGAGAAAGCTGAGGGTCAGATGAGTTAAGTAGTTAGCTAGTGACGACCCAGGTGGTTAAGAGGCAGGGCCTGCACTTGACACCATGATTTCTGATACCCAGGTCAGCTCTTCCCAGTTCACCATGTTGCTTCTTGTCTCACGTTCACATCACAGGCTGATTTTGTTCCACTTCTTTCTTAGAGGGCAGGCCAATGAAGGAGAGGAAAAGAAAAGCAAAAAACAACTAACCCTGAAAATTGTGCCTGCTTTCAGAAATGATGAGCAACTGTCCCGGTCATTACAAATCTAAATACAACCTTATGCACAGCAATCCCCTACTCAAAATCCTTTATGACCAGTACGTCCTAGAGAACGGAGCCTAGGTCCCTACGTGTAGCATTCAAGGTCCTTCAAGATCTAGAGCCCACCTCAGGCTCCCCAGACTTCACACATGTGTGGCACAGTCATGCTCGATACCTTGAATGCCTGTGTTGCCATGGACATTGTTGGTTGTCCTCCCCATCCCCTTCCTGACAGACCTTGATGTCTGTTTGGTTTCCTATTCTGTGTTTATATGTCTCTTATGGCACTCACCACAGTTTGGCTTCTATTTCTTTTAGTTTTTTTTGATGACTCATTCAATAGAGATTATTGAACACCTACTTATTGCCTTGTTGTGCAACCAGTAGAGGGATGCAATGGTTATGGAAAAGCTTTGCTTCTTCATAGGACCATAAGCTCCTAAAGAGCAGGATTAGTGTCTGGTCAACCTCTGTATTCCCCACAGCTGTGTAACTCAAGTAGTTGGTCTGTGAACTGCTTGATACTGCTTTGCAATGAGATACGTGCCATAATGTAAACCAACATACAACTTCCTTCACTGAGAAAGTTTTGTTGCTGGTGGGGAGAGGATGTCAGCTGAACTAAACAATGCTTTGAGACACACTTGATTTATACTCTGGCACAAACTCCTTATCTTGTTGCCATCAAGAGATAGTTTAGATACTAGCACTGGTCTGCAGCCCCTACTCTGAGGAGAATTAAGCTAAGCCCTGGTGGCGAAATGGTTAAGCACTCAGTTGGAACTCGCCAGCTGCTCTGCAGGAGAGAAGACCTGATGATCTGCTCCCATAAAGATTTACAGCCTTGGCAACCCTACGGGGCAGTTCTACTCTGTCCTACAGGGTCACTATGAGTTGGAATTGACTCGATGGCACACAACAACAAAAACCACAGCAAATTATAGCACGTAGCAATATATTTGCATATAGAATGTGCTCAGGAAAGTTTGCTGAATTAAAGGAAATTTATCCCAAGCCCAAGGAACAAAATTTCTTAGAAGTTGCTGGTTTCTATAACCATTGATGGTAGAGTTGGAAAGATGGAAAAGGTTTGTGGCCAGGCAACTGGGAGAATGTACTCTGCCTGAAGTTTTTGCTGCAGGTTACAAAACGGTAACAACAACTCATGAATTCTCACACTTCCCCTGAGATCACCAACTAGCAGACCAGGTGCAAACTGCTGGTAATTACTTTCTCTCTTCCTGTTATGTTTGTACTGAGGTCAGGCCACTGTCATGAGGCTTCAATCAGGCCACTGTCACTGGGGAATGGCCGGAAAGTATGTGCAGCCATCCGCTCTCGGCGTGGACCATGGCCCTGCAGAAGCAGGACAAGGTGCCAAGGTGGAGGGAACCACAGGAGTGGGTTAAGCAAAGCTTCCCAGAGGAGTGTCTTAGCATGACAAGCAGAAATTGCTGAAATCCCACAAGTTCCTTTGTGGGGAATTTGTATTTAGTTTTATTTTTCTGGCTGCAAGAAATAATTTGACTTAGCCAAAAATTCTCAAAACTATAACAACCCCTGCCTACAATGCACCAGTGTGCATTTGATGTAGGGCACTAGAAAAATCCTGTGTTCTTCCTGGTGATGCCCCAGTTTACGTATCAGTAAAATAGGAATAAGAATAATCCTTACGGTGTTCATATAAAGGTCAAATGAGATAACTTATGCAAAAGAACTCTCTAAACCTAAACTCATGTTTAAAAAAATCTTATCTGTTTGGATTAATTTCTCTCTCTATAATAAATCTATTTTTTTAAAGGCTAATGAACAGAACCCTTTCTGAATTCATCTGCAGCCCCAAGTTGGGTGTAACTGTTAACTCTGATCTCTTTCAAGTAAACCAAAAGCAAAAACAAACAAAAAACAAACCCGTTGCCGTCGACTCAATTCCCATAGGGTTTCCAAGGAGCGCCTGGTGGATCCGAACTACCGACCTTTTCGCTAGCGGCTATAGCTCTTAACCACTGGGGCACCAGGGCCTCCCTCTTCCACGTAGGCTCAGAGAAAGTAAGTGGCAGTAGCGATTTGGGGTCGTGTGAATATTAGAGTGTCTGACATTTTATGATCCTAAGCCATGTTCTACCTGTCATCCTATTCACGAAGCCTCCCCCCCATACCCCCAGCTAGAAGAAATTTTTTCTTCCCCAGAACTCACTTAACCTGCTAAATTCATATCATTTCAACTCAATAGCCATTTATTGAGCATTCTACTCAGGGCTAGGGACTGGGTTAGATGCTAAAGACACAAGGATAAATAAGACATGAACTTGGCCTCCAGGAACTCATGGTCTCATTGGAGCTGTTACCAGTTATGCAAACAAAGCGTGTGAAGTGCATAAAGTGAAGGGTTTACCAGGACGAAGGACGACACACAGGAGGAAGTCATCAACCCTGTAGAAGCAGGTCTGGGAAAGCTTCACAGAGGCTGTGCCAGCTGGGCCTTGGAGACTGAGCAGGAGTTCACCACGTGGCTGAGACATGAGGAGAGCGTACTGCAGGCCGAGGGAACAGCATAAGCAAAGACATGACAGTGTGAAAAGCCTCACATGTTTGGGGTCTGCCAGGATTTTGGAGTGCCGTGTCCATGTAGGAGCCCTGGTGACATATGTAGGAGCCCTGGCGACACAGTGGTTAAGAGCCTGGCTGCTAACCAAAAGGTCAGCAGTTTGAATTCACCAGGCTTTCTTTGGAAACCCTATGGGGCAGTCCTACTCTGTCCTTTAGGGTCACTGTGAGTGGTAACTGACTGGACGGCAGTGGGTTTTTTGGGTGGGGTACACATGAGGAGTGGCATGAGGGGAAGGGCCGGGCAGCTGGGCAGGAGCTGGTGAGAGAGGATCTTCGGGGATTTTTGTATTCTGTCCTGTGCTTGGCTGTTTCTGTCCTCAGCTTCCTTGCTAGACTGTAAGCTGGCTGGGGTCAGGACTCAGGGCTGACTTGCTGTTTCCTGAGCATCAGGCAGGATGCTTGTACAGAGCAGGCGCTCCACAAATGGCAACAGTGAGTGCTCACAGAAGCGCATGCCTGTGAGGATCAGAGCTGCTCTCTCCCTATTTCACACGGTCGACGAGGCTCCTGAAATACCGCTCTGTACCAGGCGGGTGGCGGTTATCATTCAGCCAGCCCCTTACACACCAGCCTTCTGCCTTCCTCTGGTACTTAACCCACTTTCCAGACGCGATGGCGCTGCTGCCTGTGCAGGAGAGCTGGAAAGGGGGCCATTTCCGAAGGCAGGAAGGGAAGGAGAACGTGCCCAGCCGAAGCGCTGCTGGCCTCCCTGACGGGGAGGAAAAGCTGTTTTGGGGGAGAACTTTCCAGCTGAGGAACTGGTGCCTCAGGCCCTGCGTAAGCCAGCATTCTAGGGTTGCCAATTTGCCTTCCCAAGAGTTAGAGCAAGAGTATTCCAGAGGCAAGGCTGTGGCTTAAAAAAAAAAAAGTTTAATTTAAAAATTAGAAACTGGAGCAGGCTGTGAGCACAGGGGTTGATTGAAACAAAATTTAAATTCCTGTCAAGCCCATTTAAACACGGGGGCCCTTCATAGACAATTAGCTGCTCCCTGTGAATGCTGAATAAACTCAGGCCTGGTCACTGCAAGAAGAGAGACGCCTACTGTGAGGCGCTGGAAAAAAATTAACTAAAATCAGGCTGTATGAAATATTTAGCCTTCCAGTATATCACAGGGGTTTGAAAGTGTAAACAAGACAAAAATGGATTCCTTGGTGCCCTCAAATCAATCCCCCAAAATGGTTAGGGCATCTGTTTCTGCTAAATTTTGTTTACATCGGCAGATTTGCCTTAATTGCAGTTGTTTATCTCTCACTGTCCCCGGGGCCCTAATCTCCCGATTACTAATACTTAACACTCATTTCACATCTAAAGCTACTTCTAATCCTCAACAGGTTTGGGGGGCTCTTAAAATTATTGAAGCCGCAGAGGCGGGAGACACAGCCTCTTTGTGAAGGGAACATTTTCTTATCTACTACCAGCTGGGCCCAATCATCACCAGGGATGGCTGCAACAAAGGTGCTAAAAGGCTCTTCCACAATGGCTGCTGCTCCACTGGGGATTCGGAGGATGAAAAAGAGCTTTGATGGAAAAATCTGAACAAGAGGCTAAAGCAGTCCAGCCAAATAAAGTTACTGTCATAATCAAATGCTGTCAATCACCATGAAAATCCAATTAAAAAGGTTTCAGCACAGCCCTCTTAAGTGGAAAAATGTACCCTATTTATACAAATTTTTGTCAACGCCACACCAGTCCCACAATTAGAAAGTACTGCTATTAATTGAATCTTCCCCACCCCACTTTAAAAAGAGATGCAGGCCATTCAGACGCCTTCTGGGGGAGCTGAGATGCACAGGCTATTGGTATACAATTAAGAGTTAATCGGGTTACATTTGAAAATTCCATTTTTATTTGTGTCAAGGGAACCTTTGCAAGAATAAAATGAATGGTACCTATTCTCCTACTTCAGAATCAGTGACCATTTATATTAAGAGAACAGAGAAACGGTAAACCAGGATACTGGAAAGAAACTAGTCCATGCTCCAGCAAATGTCTCTCGGTAGACCAAGGCCTCATGTTTAATTCTAATCTTGAAAATTAAATAGAGGACAGAAGGCCCAAACGTCTCCCTCCCCTGCCTGTCTGCAGTCTCTAAATGGCCAAGTGAACCTCAAATTATCTGCAGGCAAATTGGGCCCCCCAAATAACTATGTATCTACAAAAGGCCTCACTGAAACAGCAAGACTTGTGATCCCCAGAGGTCTCTCTCAAAACTGCTACAAATTAAAAAGCAAACAACCCATTAAACAAATCCAGCTGGTTACAACTGTAAGTAAGAGGCTTCTAATATTTTTTCCAGCTCTTGAAATTCCTGGCTAGACTCATTAATAATTGATAAGTATTGCATCTATTTATTGATAAGTACTCACAGGAAAACAACTTTGCTACCTTCAATAGCAATTCCCAAATCCCAGGGCCTAGGCTTCAAGATTCTTCAATGCTTCCCCCACAAATGGCTGAGTGCCTTTGGTCTTTTTCAACTCAATACCAGATGTATGCTACCCACCAAGAGCTGGGGGTGGGTAGCATACATCTGGTATGTTGATAAAGACCTTGGGGTCCCCAGTCATCAATCTAACCAGATAAAGACGGTACTGACTAGGTGGTCTCTTCTAGGTCTTGGCTCTCTTGATTTGGAATTAACTGTCAGAGGTGAATTCTCAAATGGTCAGAGTATGTGCCAAAGAGCAATGGTTCTGCTGGTCGGTTGCCTGTTTAACAACACTTTCTGGGTCTTCCCGTAGCAGTGGTATATCTAGGATATTGCACTGGCCCTGGGCACATGGCGCCACTGAGCAGTTTCTGTTAACCTGGTATGGCCCAATGTCCTTCCTCAAGCACAGTAATGTGTTAATTAAAAGATTAATGAGCCTGACTTATATTTTGGAGCTGATATGATAAAGTTACCTAAAAGAGGAGTGTTATATGGTTGAAAAGGGGCACAATTTCAGTGCTTGCCATAGGCACCATTTTCTGCAGATACATTGCTGGCTGTACTGCTCAGTGGTGCCACGTGCCCAGGGCTAGCGCAATCTCTGCCATACTTGCCATATCCTAATTATGTCTCTGTGTACATCCAGGGTGGGATGGCTGAACCATGGTGCCTGTTCTGATTGGTTATGCCCACGCTGTATTGGTTGTTACATGCTTTGAATATTATCCCTGCAAACACTGTCACATCCTAGAAATTTCATTAATTTGGCATCTGATTATCTCACCCAGATG
The DNA here is from genome assembly GCF_024166365.1 of Elephas maximus indicus. Lineage (NCBI taxonomy): Eukaryota > Metazoa > Chordata > Mammalia > Proboscidea > Elephantidae > Elephas > Elephas maximus. The sequence continues at coordinate 57,899,959 of NC_064831.1, read as the reverse complement.
ACCTCTCAAAGTAGGAAGCCAAATGGAAACCCGTCATCAAACCATGCATTCTAGTACGGCCATCCTAATTTACACTCCGGATCACAACGACCAGGGATCGTTTGTTCTTGAGTTAGCTTCTTCGGCTTTACTTTATGCATTCCTGGAGAGCGAGGGACACGTCTTGCTTGGCTTTCTCTGTTTAGTGTTTCACTGAATTGCATTAGAGAGAATGGTATGTGAAAAAGGGAATCAAGACTGTTTTCTTTAGTTAGATCAGAGAACTTGCCTGCGTGACAGGACAATTATAAGATCATGATCCTCCTGCAAGGAACTTACAATCTACTTGGAGAAAAAGGGCAGTAAAGCAGTGAGTCTCACCCCTGACTGCTCCTTAGAATCACCTGCAGAGCTTAAAAAAAAAAAAATAGTACCTGCTCCCTGGTCCAAGAGATTGTTTGATCTGGGCTTGGATCCAGGCTTTTTCTTTCTTTTTTTAAAACCTCCCAGGTGATTCTGATGAGCTGCCAGGGTTAAGAACCACTGTACTCCATGGGCCGACTTGTGAACAGAAGAGAGATAAGCGCTGTTCCAAGTTAGAGACAATACATGCTGGAGGGCTTCAGAGAAGAGAGCAAGGGCTCTGAAGGAAAGGGGTCGGGGAAGGCTGAGGGAGGAAGTGGGGGACCTCCAAGGACAGGGGAAAGGAGGGCATTCTAGGGTGGGGACACCACCCAAATAGAAACCTCCAATGAGCTGAGGAGCCTCAAATGAGGAACTAATGTATGACATACTCCAAAGACTCATCTCAGCCCCCTGTGATTTGGTAAAACACTGAAGAGCAGCCCCATCCACTGTGAATAGGAAGGGACTGCGTTCAAGATACCCCAATGATTCCTGCAGTCAATGGCTACACAGCCTCCTTGTGCCTTGACGTGTGATGTTGGGAAGATGACAGCCAGCCCGATAAAACAAGAAAGAAGCATTGCAGATATGAGTTCAAACAACTGCAATCTTAAACGGCCAAATCATCACCCTATTAAGAGATTTGACTTGACCGATGCAGAAAAGAAGTTATCCTTAACTGGTTGGGAAATTAAAACTGTCAGATCACCATGATCAAGGAATGACAGATTTTATCTATCTGTATCTCTCTTGCTATGTGCATGTATGTATATCTCCATATAAACAAATAAGTACATAAACGCACACACATTTAAAGTCTTGTGAAAAGATTAAGCGGCCATGTCTATAGAAAAACAAAGCTCCTTTTCTGGGGTTATAATCTCTCTGTTCTTGCTGAAGTGCTAACGTGTCATCAAAAATTCAAATTAAAGCTGTCTGATGTACTGCGATCTCAGACGGCCAGACAGCAATTCTGCTGTTGTAAATATGGGCAATTAAAAAACTAAAATCAACTTCTTTACTAGTGGATTCCTATTTATAAGCAGACACAAAGAGATGATTTTAACGGCCTTCAGAACTTGAAAATAAATAAAGAAAATCATTACATGGTTGTCAGCTGTACCCTCTGTGGCACTCCTGTGCTCCTGTGATGGCTTTTGTGCTTAAAGGAAATAGTGAGTTGAAGTTACAACCCCAGCCAGGGCTTCTTTCTGCATGTTTTGGGGCTGTAGCTAATGAGCTGATGTGCACCTCCAAATGAGTAACAAGAAGCAAACGTGACGTCTGCAAGAATGGTGGCCAGGCTCATAGGAAACTGGCCCTAAATGTGTGTTTTAAGAGATGCTCTATATGACACAGGCAATCGCTACATGTTGTGAACTTGGAATCAAGTTCAGAACCACTTATTCACCACTTTTGGTATTTTAAAAAGCTCAGACTTTTGGAAGCAAAGTGGCCTATGAATGTCCTCCAAGGGGGCTGCAGAAATGTGCTTTTCCTTATATTTGTACTGAGGCACAACCAGACCCTGCATCACAATAACCGGAAACCTGTCAAGCTTGTGAGACGTGGTGATAACGTGGAGCTTTCTCTGAGGCCTGCGCTCCCAGAAAGCAGGTGCCGTTGTTAGTTGCTGTGGAGTCGATGCCGACTCAGGGCGACCCTGTGTGGGCAGAGTAGAGCTGCTTCACAGGATTTTCAAGGCTGTGACCTTTCCGAAGCAGATGGCTAGGCCTGTCTTCTGAGGTGCATCTGAGGGGGTTTGAACTGCCCACCTTCTGGCTAGAAGTCAAGCACTTCACTGTTTGCACCACCCAGGGAGGGACTCCTCCTAGAAGGCAGTAACAGGTGAGGAGTCCTCCCACCCTCTGGTATCCACAGAGGACCACCCTGTTCTCATCACAGTCTCCATCCTTCCTTGTGACTTCTTTAAGACTTGAGGATGACTGCCTGTGAAACCTCGACCCCCTCCCTTTTCTTCGAGTCATTCCTAATTAATGAATGTGCTCCCCACTTTAACAGCCTGAATAAAACCATCTCCTCAACTGTCCAGTGCATTCTGCCTTCCACAGTGGTCAGACGGTTTGGGTCTAATAATGGTGAACAAAGCCATTTGGTGTGAACCCAAAGGTCACGCTGGAATTTGAATGCAGTAAAGGCAAAAATCCAATGTGGTGGTTCCTCTGTTTTTCAAAAGGGACCACAAAGATGCCCAATTTAACATATACCTTGATTAACTGAGAGACCAACTAACTGAACTATCTGAAAATGTAATTACAATCAGGTTTGGAAAAGCTACCAGTGACAATTTAACTTGGAGGAGTTAAACAAGTTAACATCTCTTTGCAAGTAAATAAATGTTTAAACAGATTTTTCTTGAGCTATTTGGTGTTTATTAGCCCCCAAACATTACCACCTCTTATAAATAAAGCCTTCTCTGAGAAATGAGATGCCTTCAAGTTTGCAGCTGCTAGGATCAGACGGAGGGGACACAAATCCAAAAGCTCTATTTTGCTGACGCCCCTCCCTCTAAGAACCGCCCCTGCATCTTATACTGCCGGTCCCACTATTTACTTGCTTTCTAAGCAAAATGTCAAATTTCAATTGCAAACTGCACCCTATGTTTCTTTTTAGGTGCCTGAATTGAAAACCAAACCCAAGGAAATGGTCAACGAGGACGCCCTGCTCTGGAATGTACGAGGAAATGCACAAAATAACAGGCATTATTAGAACCTAAGGAGAAAACCCATGTTTTTAAACAATTACTAAAGCAGTATAGTAATAGCATAAAGACAATTTCTGCGCCAGCTTGTTTCTCTGAAATTCTCTCTGCCACTGAACAGCTAGAACAGATAATAACTATTAGTAAATCAAACTCCTCTGCAGTATCCAGCTGTGCCTCACGCATTTCCATACAGATAGAATGGGTATATGTTTTTAATATGTATGTGAGACGTACTTTCACCACAGCTGAAGTGCATGCTACAAAGGAGGAGGAGAATGGGGATCGGATCAGCATGAGATAATAAAGTGGCCTAGATAAAGTATTAGCCAGCGATTGATCTCAAACCGGGATGCTGCTGCTTCTGACCTGATTACTTACTATGCATAAAATGCATAGATTCCATTAAATAGAGCTTAGACATGGAAAGCTTCGGAAAATACTCTAAATGCATAGAAGGGTCTACAGTACTCTGAGCCAAAATTGTAACTGCATGGGTGCTGATGGCCCACATGCTCCCTGTCCCAGTCAAGGCCCGCATCCAGGACTGGGCGGGGAGGTTAAAGGGCTGCCTGGCAGCTGGTGGGAGGCCCTACTGAGTCCCACAGGGACCTCCCCTCCCCTGCTCCACCTCAAGCAAGCACCCCAGTGAATGCCTTGACACTTCTGAGCTGCTTCCCTGGTCCTGGCGGTACAGTTTTAACTAATGGAACAGGAAGGCAGCGAGGGGGCTTAACAATCATTTAGGGTCATGGTCCCCTTTGAGAAACGGATGGCACCTGTGACCTCTTCTTTTCAGAACAGCGCAAATCTCTGCATGCATGCGTGATTCTGGATGTGCTTTCAGGGGCTTTAACAGACTTCTTGAAGGCACAGGCCCTAGGTCAAAGCCTGCTGACCTGGTCCGCCCCCTTCATCCTGCAGATGAAGACACTGAAGGCCAGATGGAATGGGGCTTTGCTTGAGGTTATGCCTCTGGGAAGGGATGGAGACTTTCTCTGCTAAACTACAGCCTGACCTTCGCCACAAAAGAATCCTAAAGGAAGATGAATTCCTGAGAAGGAATTCTTTGTGGTTTGCAAAGGTAAACAGTCTTTACAGAAATGCTTCCATCATGTCTCTTTTACTTAAAAATATTTAAGCATATAAATGCTCCTCAGAAGCAAGGATGGCAAGACTACGTCTCACATACTTCGGACATGTTATCAGGAAGGGTCAGATCCTGGAGAAGGACATCATGCTTGATAAAGTACGGGGTCATGAAAAGAGAGGAAGGGCCTCAGCGAGATGGACTGATACGGTGGCTGCAACAATGGGCTCAAACATGGCAACAATTTTGAGGATGGCGCAGGACCAGGCAGTGTTTCGTTCTGTTGCACATATGGTCACTGTAAGTTGGAACCTACTCAATGGTACCTAACAACAACAACAAGCATATAATTTGAATAGCAAAAGTAGACTAGAACCCCCCATCTCAATGTTCCCACCTCTGGCTTGTCTCTATGTCCCTGAGTTTTTTGCTGCTCTCAATCTGATTATGGAAATGTTGGGAAGGCTTCTCTACCACCTTTGCTATTCCTCTTCCTTCTTGTTACCATCCTGTTCTGAGCCAGAAGCTGGCTTTTTTCCACATAAACCATGACGTCCTTGCTTGGTTGTCTAAGTCTGCTGAACATTCAGCCAGACACCTCTTCAGTGTCTCTACTGCCTGACAACTTTTTCCTAAGTTTGTTGGTCCTATGTCACAGAGGTGAGGCAGCCCTGACATAGGACTTTCCTGTGACTCACATGAGGGAATTGAAAACTGGGCTTTTTAATAATGGATCATTATTATAGGAACAGAGAGAGTTTGGCGGTGGGGGGGGGGTCCCTATGTGTCTGGTGGTGTCAGCATGCTGAGTGTCCCTGACTTCCTGCATGGCTAGTTTTCCTTTGTTGGGTTTAAAGGTGACTCCTGATTTTCAACAGGCTTTCAAAGAATTAAAAAAAAAAAAAAGTGAGATCATCCCCAAGGATGAGGAACTTCTGTGTACTTGAATGGGCATTCACTCAAGAAGAAAAGGTACATGTGGGTGGGTGCACTGCTTCTATGTAGAGTTAAAAGTTTTCAGACCTGGACCCCAAGGTTCCTTCTAAAACAAAAATCAAAAACAACCAAACCCATTGCTGTCGAGTTGATTCCAACTCACAGCGACCCTCTAGGACAGAGTAGAACTGCCCCATGAGGTTTCCAAGGATCGGCTGGTGGATTTGAACTGCTAACCTTTTTTGGTTAGCAGCCATAGCATGCCATAGCTCTTAACCACTGTGCCACCAGGGCTCCTGGGTTCCTTCTACAGAAGCGGTATTTCTCAAAAGATTTCTCAGCTGGTGGTGAATATGTTGCCTTTCTGAACTTCACCTTTGTGGATCTAGAACTCCACAAGGTCAGTGTCAAAGGGATTTCTGTTGCAGTAGGCACTAGAGGCTTTGCAGGGCTCTGAAAAGGTCTGGGCCTAAACAGACTCATGCTTTGCCCATCCTGCTTCCTTTGCCTGGAGTGACCCCCGCCCTGAAAACTCTTATTAAAATTCAATCCATCCTCCTAAGGGCCTTTTCAAATACTACCTCCTCCTCCATGCAGTTTTTCCTCATTTCCCCAAATGGATCCCCAAATGACTCTGCAATTGTTTTAGAGTAGTTATTTCATTCTAGTTCCTTGTACACTTGCTGTATCTCCTGCAAGACTATGCACATGTGGCTTACTCTTCTTTACATCTTCTGCTGAGTCTAGCACAGGACTTTGCACATAAAACCAAACCTCCTCCCCCCGTAAAAAAACAAAAACACAACCAATTGCCATTGATTCGATTCTGACTCATAGTGACTGTGTAAGACTGTATGGAACTGCCCCACAGGATTCCAAGGCTATAAACTTCATGGAAGCATACTGCCACATCTTTCTTCCATGGAATGGCTGGTGGGATCAAACTGCCGACCTTTCAGTTAGCAGCCAAGTGCTTAACCACTGTGTCACCAGGACTCCTTACTTTGTACGTTAAAAAAAAAGAAAAACCCAAACCCGCTGCAATCAAGTCAATTCTGACTCACAGCGACCCTACAGGACAGAGTAGAACTGCCCCATAGGGTTTCCAAGGATCGGATGGTGGATTTGAACTGCTGACCTTTTGGTTAGCAGCCATAGCTCTTAACTGCTGCCCCACCAGGGTTTCCTCTGCACATACTGATCTATAAATATCTGCTGAATTAAATTGTTTACCTCGTTTTGAGATCTCCCAAGAGGATGTAGATGCTGATGATGAAACTTTTTGAGTGAATTCTTTATGAAGCTTAACGGCCACATGGCAGAAAACTGCACTGGCTCACGTGAAATCTGGACCCCCAGAAAGTGAGCAGTAAGGGAACTTCTTGGTTCAGCATTAAGATACTTCCACTCAGGACATAAAAATGACAACCATCCCAACAACAATCACACAAAGTAGAGGAAGCTGAATAGCTAAATAACTAAATGAGTTCTAATACTGGGATTTTAACGACCTCAAGAGTCTAAAGTTGAGTTTTACATTTCATCTTTAAGATTAACATGGTCAAAACAGCAAAGGTGATTTTAAGACTTGATATTGGGTCCAGTATATAAGGTAACCCCTTCAAATGAAAAGACAATAACCTCTTGAGTGCCTACTATGTGCATGGCCAGGCCCAGGGGTGAGGGGATCTGGCCCAGCCCTCCTCTGCATTCTGATTTACTTAGGCTGGGACTTGCAGGGCTCACTGGTGGTCAGCACCATACCCGGAGTCCATTTAAGAGTTCCCTGTTGGTGAATCTGTCCCTCTCAGTATTTCCATCCTGCCGATCTCTAATTTTCTTCATCTGCTTTGGAAAATACAGGCCCATAATGCAGCTGATAAAGCCTGAGGTGTGCAGACCATGCTGGTGTCTGCTGGTTGGAGTTACTGCCCTTGGGAGGTAAACTGCTCTTTTTGGGAAAGGCACAGGCCCCCACCCACAGGGACAAATGGGCTCACGCACTGCAGAGGAGGCTTTCACTTCCAGGGGGACCACAATCACACAGGGTGCAGGCAGAGAAGGAGAAGGAGAAATTAAAGCCATTAATATGCTAGAAGGAATCGAGAGACTGATTCCTTAAGATCTGGCCCCTCAGATGTGACTCAAGGTTAAGCTCACCTAAGAAAGGGACAACCCACTTTCTTTCCCATCCTCTATTGGGCCCAATCTTTTGGCCAAAGGTGGTCTGGGCTCAATCCCCGCGGCCACAGGAGCCTCATGTTCCCTAATTTTTCCTGCCTTCTTGCTGAGCCTTTACCAAGCCAGGGATGCCTCACTCTTGCTATACTCTGGGAATAAATTCATTTAACATCAAACAGTGAGCAGTACTAGAACTAATGTTAAATTAAGTATAGGATAATGCTCCCTACGACTAAATTGTTTGTTGTATTTTATTGATGTTTATTAATTAAAAATTCAAGACTGCACATGTCAGGGTATTTAGTTGTGAATATATCTAGATATGTATTCCTCCTCATACATCTTACACACACATAGGTGCACGCGCGTGTGCGTGCTTCCAGGACATTGAAAGTGCTCACCCTTCAGGCTCCATCTTTATGATCTGCCACCCTGGGGTGGTGTTCCTTACCAAGACATGCATACGTATATATTTATGGTGTATGTGAGATCTGCAGATGTTTTATTTATAAGTGGCCAGCTCATTGCAGCACTGAAACATGCATTTACAAACAGGTATCTGTTTTATGAAGTCCTATTCCTTTGTTTTAATAGCCAAGCTATCCAGCCATAGCATAATAACACACAAGGTAAATGGTCTCCATCTCTAGAACCTGTTCCAAGTTTTCTCAAATGTGACTAACTGCAAGAATTTCCCAACCATTGAAGGGACCAAAAAAAAAAAAAAAAAAAAACCAGTGTATTCAAGACATGAAACCTGCACAGTTAAGAACTGCAGAGGTTTTAGGGGTGAACTTTAACTTGAAACTACCATGAAAACTGGGACTTTGCTCTGGGGGGTAATATGAAGGAGAAAAGTACCTTCCTGGAAAGCAGTCATGATACAAAGGGAAACATACCTCTATTTTATATTTGGGGTGACATCTGTACTACATAGAGGTTTGGGTGCTTGGAGAATTCACTAGGATGGAATGCAGAGAAGGAAAACCTCCCAGCTGATAGTTGTAAAATGCATATTGATTAAATAAAGAAGGGAAAGAAAATTGACTGGAATTTGCTCTGACTGCAGAAATCTAAAGACGGGGACGGCACGCAAAGCACTGAGAAGTGCAGGCTATGATTATTATTTACTCACGCTCTGTCCTAACGTTATTCTAACAGCTTGTGCATTGTCAAATCAACAATCTGCACTAAATAAATGACCATTTGGGAATTGTTAGGGAGCATCTCTCTGTTCCCCTCCCTGCTTGACTCAAAACTGTCATTTACAATCAAAGAAAGCTGCCTTGGAGCTGAGAACACAGGACCAGCCGCCTTGTAGTTGCCTCTTTTTTCTGGGGAAAGACCAAAGATTCACATTAACTTGATCTTTTGCAGCCAATCTGATTTCATTCTACATGAATCCAAGAGGACTCCATGCCACATTCGGAATTTCCTGCACTAAAAACTTAGCGTTGACGATCCTTTCTGTTACCAATCCTCTGAATTTTGAAAGGCTGTGATGGCGAATGAGCACAGAGTGACCAACATTAATTTGTGACCCTTGAGTGAAAGCATTCCATATTAAGTTTCAAAATGGTGGAGAATGTTTAAAAAATGAAAACTAATAACATTTGACAGTATGAGTTTCAAGAATGCCTACTCAAATGAAGTAAATGATGATGTCTCTCAGAGCCTGGGGATGTTTTAAATTGCATTTTGGCCCTTCTAACAGAATTCTAAAGTAACTACAAGTCTACTTACCATCAGTTCCTCAGGTGCTGGCCTTTCTTTTGGCTGTTTTCGCATGCTGTAGGGGGAAAAAATCTCCTATTATCTATATCATTTGAAAAGGTGCTATAATTCCTACTCGCCTTAGAATCTGAATACGCTTTCAAAATTCATCACGTTCAGCTCTTGGCCAAAGTATTACCATATAGCCTCTTTCTTTTATTTTGACCTTTAATTAATCAGCTTTCTGGAGACCTCATGAATTGGAAACAGAAAAATTATTTTTTTGGAGTTACAATACAGACAAAAAGAATGAATTTAAATTTATTCTAATTCTACTTTTGAATGAATTTGAGAAAAGCAGCAATATTCTCCTCCTGACCCAGTTATCAACTTATTTCAAGCTTAAATTTGGGGAACAATATACTTTTTTTTTTTGTAATTGGGATAAGACAGCAAGAAAAGAAACAAGACTGTCATGTCAAATGAGAAAACATCTCATTTTTTCATTATTGGCATGACAAGTAACATATAAAAGAGGTCAAGAATCTAGAGGACACCACAAAATTACCAATGGGTTCTTATACATCATCTCAGACTTTCATTTATTTTGGCTATTACGCAAGTTGATGATTCATTAAACAGCCGTGGGAAAGCTAAATTTGTTTAAGCTGCTTAGAGAATCACATTCCTCATGCAAAGTATTTCTTGCCTTCCACGCAATAGGTACAAATAGGTCTTATTAGTAGCTGTAGAACGTATTTAGCTATGTGATGAAGCAGCCACACGTGGACCCCAGGTGATCGTTGGTAGCTGTCTACTTGATAGCCACATCTGTTCTAAGCTCAGAGCATCACAAGGAGAGATGCTGCTTCTACCGCTTCCCGATGTCATTGATTCTGACTCACAGTGACCCTATAGGACAGAGTAGAACTTCCCCATAGGGTTTCCAAGGAGCGCCTGGTGGATTCCAACTACCGACCTTTTGGTTAGCAGCCAAACTTTTTAACCACTGCGCCACCGAGGCCCCTACTATCGCTTGGAAGCTCTAAATCACACAGGTGCTTTTTCTTTATCTAAGGCAACCTCTAACAAGCAAGAGGAAAATCCTTTATATAATCTCTGCACTTGACGACGGTATTTTTTTCTAAATAGAGAGATTCAATGATCATTTGGTAAACAAGAACCGTAGTTATGAACCATTAATGACATCGAGGACATTTGCCTTTCCTATAAATAACCACATGCACCTCTCAAATACCACATCCATTAGCAAGTAATTCAAGCTGTCTAGCCAGTGGAGCTGGTAACAGTCCTAATCTGACACTCCCAAGTAGCTGTACCTCTTGGGAAAACAAGGCTATTACCCACTATCATTTCTGTTTCGGCTTGACATCTGTGGAAATTTCAACACAGGTTATCTCTCTCTCTGTCTCCATAAAACTTCTATGTAACAGCTGATTAATTTTTTCGACAGGATGAAGGCAAAGTCTTACCCACGTTTTTTTTTCCTGCTCAGAACCGCTCCCACCCCCAGGTCGGTTTCAGACTACACAGGAAGATAAGCCCAGTGGTCCTGCCATGAATCCAACACCCTGGGTGGCTGGTGCCCAAACCGGGCTCTCAGGGGAGCATGGGAACCTCATGGTTTGTTATTCGACTTCTACATTTCAAATGGGGTCATTCCCACGAAGTGCTTCTGAGTGTTTTTAGGAATTCCATGTAACAGAAATTAAGAAAGATTAATCTATACTTTTAGATAATGGCACTAATGTTAGTGAGCTTCAAAACAGCTTAGGATTCCAATGTTTAACCTGTATGTATGCTTTTTTTCCCAATGTGGCATGCTTTGGAAATCAAATGTTTTCAGAGTAAAAATATTTTTTAAAAGCTACAGAATATTATATAAGTATTTTAAATAAATAGAAACAGTGTTAATAAAATTTTCAAAGTCAGGGGGAAAAATCTCTGCCACATATTTTTCTATGGAATATAAACTGTACGAGACATTTTTATTAAGAGGTAACATATTACACTTAGTCAAAAAGGTGATAAAGCCTGACATTTATATTAAGGAATATTTCTTGGGTTCCCTTTAGCGTAATCATCAGATGGATCATGGGGAGGGGAGGGGACAGTGTACAGCCATTTCGGGTTAGCAAGGACTCCTGGCTGTACCGCTTCACCGCACCACACACAGGAATGACCGGCTCCTTTTGTCGGTCTGCCCGTTCATCTTCCACCAGTGGACACAACTCGGAGGTGATGATGAAATGAGGAATTTGGTGATTGAAGGAAGGAAAGAGAAGTAAAGGCAGTTATAAAGGACTTCCAGAAGGTCTGGACCAGTGTCTAGTTGGTTCTGTCCCTTGCTATGAGGGAGGGCATTCTTATGCTCCCAATTTCCTCCTCTCTTGCTCCTCGACAATTTTCTCTCTATGCTGGGGTAAGGGAAAGGGCAGAAGGAGGGCAGCAGAGCAGCTGGGCCTTCTAAGGCCACGAGACTCCTGCCGGACGGGGGAAGAGGTGGATGCTGGTAAAAGGGATAATAAAAGAAAGACTCATTCTGCTGTGAATAAGAAGGCAGAAGGCTGGAAAAGAACCCTTGGCAGAAAAATGCCTGTTTCCTTAGGTGTAAAGTGACAAGGGGTTGCCTGGAGACTCTGAGGCCCCTTTGGATCTAAATCCTGTGGTTCCTCTCAGTTCCTAAGGGTTAAAGTGAGCCTAATGGAGCTGTATTTTCATAGTATTTTAAACACCAAAATTCATCGAAATGGGTTCCCAGTACTGCATTGAAAGTATAAGCGAAGATAAAAGTTATTTACTGAAAATCCAATGAATTAACAAATTATGTTGCTTCCACTAAGTGAATGACAGTTTTACTGGTAACTTGAGGTTACATTAATAAAAATAAGCTTCATATGTCTGTTCAATAGGGGCTATAAAATTGAGTATCTCTTGAACAGCAAAACAAAACAAAAAAAGGGAGTAACACTCTCTGTGCCCAAAGTTAGTAGCCTGATTCTCAGCAGTTTATTAAAGTAGGAAAAAGCCTCTGAAGTACATTTATGACCCTTTGTGTAAATAACGTTTACATAATTTAAACAATTTCTTCAGCTTTGCTGCCCCATCTGCCCAAGGCCCCAAAGTCCCTCCCATCTCCAAAAGGAAGCAGGGAGAGCCATAAGGTCTCCTAGAGCCACTGAGTTAATGGCATGTATCATTTACATTGAGGGCACAACATGTTTGCAAACAGGACTCACCACTGAGTGATGAAATGTACAAATGGCTCGGAGAACTCGCCAACCGGAAGGATGGGCGAATCCTGGAAGGAGGAAAAACAAGTCACCGCAAGTCACAACAATTCCTTTTCTTTCTTTATATTCCACCCTTCCACAGCAAGGGAGCAGTATAAAGATGAATATATAACAAGGATTTACCACCATAAAAAAAAAAAATTTTTTTTTTTTTTTTTTACCATGAGGAGAGGAAAATAAGGCCACATCCAATTAATACCACTGTCTACACCCTCTTCCACGTTTGTTTAAAAACGCCAAATCTAAAGCCACACACATTTTACAGTGGTGAGAAACAGGAGAGCAAAGAGGGAGGGAAGGTGAAAAAAGGACAATGATAGCCGCAGGGTAGGAAAGAAGGTAGGGAAAGTGTAAATGAGAAATTAATGATTATTTAAGTAACACACAAATGGTCTTGTAATTAACAAAGAGCTGTGAAATTATTCTTGTGTTGACCTTTGTTTCTTTTACTGGATTTGCTATTTATTTACACTTTCATTTTTATTTACATTTATTTGTATCTTCAGTGGCAGCTTAACTGCTTGCTCCTAAATGAATCATTTGGGTCAGATTCTTTTTTTTTTTTTTAACTTAAATAGAAAGGATTTTGTAGGGGGAAGTTGTTTCCTGAAAAGAAATTTCAGCCTATTTTTGCCAACCTGGGCAAACTCGTCTCTAACATAATTAGGAAAGCTGATGAATTAAGGACACAAGGACAAACTCCCACCTAGGCCACCAAAGAGAACTGGGGGGGAGGGGGTGGGAATCACGCAAAAGGGCAGAAAACTACACTGCAACAAACAACAAGCACCACGTAACACAGGAAGTACATAACACAGGGAGCAAACCCCGTCACCATCTGCAGAGGAAGGCTTTAAGAATTTAGGAGTTTTTCCAAGAATGACAGAGAGCTCCACTGTGTTTATAGTGTAACAGCTCAGGATGTAATGAAATTACACTGCAGAGTACTTTAACAGTCATCTCATTAGACCTACAGTTGGAACAAGAGAGCCACATAAAGTAGGCAGCTGCAAATGACTCCATTCTCATCTATTCTCATTTGCTATTAAAAATACCTTTCGGTGGCTTTTTTCCTTCCTGACATCCCTACACAAAGTGCCCTGCAAAGTATGATACATGCACCTATTTAAATTAACAAAGGAATGACTTATTTTAATCTCACTGCGCTTTGGAGTGCTTTGGCCATTTGGATGAGCAATATATCATTACATACAACCTTCCAGCGCTGCAGGCAAGAAACTCAGAGCATGCAGCATTTGGTCGGAGCCAAACAATTTCTCTAGCACACAACTGTGTCAAATGCATGCACGTATTCATTATTGAGAATGCGAGGAAATAGCTTTGATGTAGTGGAAAAAAGAAGATGATAAAAGCACCTCTGCAATATGCGTGTCATTATCAGTGGTGGCAGAGAGATACAATTGCACAGCCTCCTACGTGATTAGTAAATATACATATAATTGCTGTGGCCAATTATCAGAAAAATGAGATCGGTAATTACAAGACAGAAAATTAACTAGAACTCTTATTAAAGCTTTGTTTCCAATTCAAACATTTGGAAACTGCTGGAAAATACCATTAAATCAAAAGGAATTGAGGGGGTCAAAGCAGGCAAAAACAAAACAAAACATTCTGGAGAAGTTAAAAAAAAAAGAAAAGAAATAGGAACAAATGTTTCTTGGTTTTTATATAATCTGTCCTCTTCGAATTTACAATTCATCTAGAGGGGAAAAAGGTTAGTAATTCTAAACTTAAAATTATCTCATCAGTACAGAAGGGTTCCCAAGAAAAAAGAAAAACAAAAGGGAAACGAGAGTAAAATAAAATCTTGCCAAGTTCAAAGGATTACATGCAGGCGTTACACACAGAGGACATGAAAAACAGGAGTTGAGGAAAGAGTCCACTCAAAAGAAACAAGGCAGGCAGTAACATGACAAGTCCTCAATAAAGGTACTATAAAATGGTCACAGAAGTACTATCAGTTTGAAGAGCAAAAATAAAACATGATATCAATTTCAGCTCCAGCCTGTTCTAAGAAAGCCACATATATCACCAAGTCCACAGGAGTCTACAAGGCCCAGTTCAAGAAATAATATTTTACTGCCTCAAAAACCATTAATAAAAAGATAGTTCAAAGTCTGAGGTGTAAAAATTATAGACTCTGATCAGTTAGAAAGGATCTCTAAGTCATTACTTTCTGGGTTCTTTTTAGGAGGGGGTAGCACTGGAAGTGCCTGAGTGGTAGACATTTTAAAATCAAGGCTTAAGAAAATAAAATCTTGTATTAATGTGACTGAATATTTACCAAGACGGTTAAAATTCTGGACTGGATTTTCATAGAGATTTTGGTATAAACCATGATGCTAATGTGGACCTCATTTCAAAGTCTGGTACCAAGAGTAAATTAATGAATTACAGGCTAGGCAACTTGATGAAGATGTCACTTTAACACGGATGAGAAACAAAATGAGGAAATGTGACATCTTTGCATGGGTTTTTTTTTTTTTGCATGGGTAGTTAATTTTATTTAAGACCTGATATTGTAGCCTGTTAAGGTCCTCATAATATAAAACTAAGGAACACTGGGTGGTACCCATGAATAATTTATTTCATTTCTGAAAACGCCAACCCAAGTTGACTCTGCAGAACCACAGAGTGGATTCCCATTTCTGTGGTGCCTGGAAAGAATCACTCATCAAAGACGTGGGGGCAAGTCTCATCTCACACGCATAATGCCAGACCTTTCTTTTTGTTTTAAAATCCATGTCTTTTGCATACCTCAAAGGAGAATTTTCTGAGATATGGAACACTGGCTGGTTGGGGGGAGGGGTCAGAATGCCACACACAAACATGGGGGGTAGGGGCAAAGGAGCCTTCTGAGAGCCTCCAAATTAAAAAATGTAGGTAGGCTACTAATACCCCAAAGGAAAGCAAGTGGATATACCCAACAACCTTTACTGCCTTGGAGGATTTTAAAGTACACTTTTCTCTTTTCAAGACCTAATTATTTTCTGCTTTGAATTTTTTGTTGATACTGTGTGTTTCCATTAACAGAAGCATGCTGAATCATTGAGTGTTACTGAATATCTGGTAGGTAATATGGATTTTTTTTTCCCCTCATCCAACGATCCTACACTCTGAGTCCCAAAGGACATACATTGTCCCACAAATTCCACCCCAGATGCTCCCTCGAGTCCAGAGGGACATACAGCATCCCAAAGAAAAAATTTCAAAATTCTCTTCCTTCTACCAAAAATGCACACACCTCATACAACACCCTGTAGAAATAGTAATTTGCAGCACAAGCCTGTTTTTTTCTGTTTCAAACAGTCATAAAGGCTCCTACTTTTCAGCAACATGCACCGTCAGTGGGAAAGCAGCTTTCCAATGAACCTGAGAGGTGGAGAAAATGGGTGGGCAACCGTATATCCCAATGGTCATGAAAGGGTCAAATACAATTAGTAGCTTAGATGAGGATGTAAAAAAAAACAAAAACAAACAGAAAAAACTTCCAAGAACCTGCATATTTCGTTACTGAATTACAATCTGTGGGAAGGAGGGAGGAAGCCCATAGTAAACCTGTGCTCTGGTCTACCTGCAGTTTAACGGCTGCCCATTGGGAGGGAGAGCACCCAGTCACCATGAAGTTGCAGGGAGACAGAGAACCATGTCAAGGGGTTCAGAAGACCTAGTTAAGGAGCTGCTGCTGCTTATCAAAAATGTCCTCTGTGAAATGCAGTATATGGCTTAAGACGAAAAAATACATTTTCAAAACAGTGGCATGGATTGGAGAAGCAGTTACACTAATAACCCTCAGTACTGGCTGAAACTGACTCTAAATTGTTAATAAAAGTCACTCTTTTAAGGCCCTGGGTGTCATACTGCACCTAAGGGGCTTTTTTGTTTTTGGTGATGCTTTTCATATCACAGAGGTATGAAACAAGAACAGTGGACACAACCTTCACCAAAAGCCTTAACCTGAGTTTCTAGTCCCAAATCAACTTTAGAGCTCTGCTAAAGGGACACAGAGCTGGATCTTGTTATCGAACAAGCAACCATTATATAAAAACAGCTGCCATAAATCATTTCGTAAGCAATTCTGGTCATTGAGGAGGACAGTCTCCAAGTCTCAGAGGTTTCAGTGACTACCTGGTCAGCCCCTTTGCTAAACAACTGGAACACAAGCGTGGTGGGCACGCTGGAGAACAGCGAAGGACAATGGGAAAAAATTTGAGTGATGTCTTTGCCTTGTGAATAATGAACAGTTCAGGAAGGTCAACCCATTACAACTGAAACTGTTTAATTATTAATTATGCAGAATCTATGAGCAAATGGACAAGTTCAGAATGTTTAATGTGTGCTAAATTCAACTGGACTCTCTCTGGGTATTTTGTTATTAGCACTTGTCAGCAAGGTGCTCAGGCATAAAAAAAGGCAAGCAGCAGAAAATCTGAGAGTGTGTGTGTGTGTGCATGTACGTTTGTGTACCTGTACACTCAAAGAGGTGGGGACAGGAGGAGGGAGAAACAGGTCCAATTCCAACCACAGCTGCTCCTAGTTCGTTTCCACAGTAAGTTTGCCAGTCAGCAGTATACTTTGCAATCTTGAGAGCAGGCAGGTAAGTTGGGCACTTCAAATACGGGAAATATAAGCGAAAAAAATGCTTTCGAAATGCCTTGCTTAAAAGGGAGATCATTCTTTTAAAGGCATACTGTTTTTGGAACTAAAATGTTCCTTGGCGTTGAAAGGATCCATATCATTAATGTTTTTACACACACGTAGTGTATGTAAAACTGGTAAAATCTGATTAAGGTGAAGCCCTGGCGGCATAGTGGTTTAAGTGCTACAGCTGTTAACTGAGAAAGGTTGGCAGTTCAAATCCATCAGGCACTCCTTGGAAACTTTATGGGGCAGTTCTACTCTGTTCTATAGGGTCGCTGTGAGTTGGAATCAACTTGATGGCAGTGGGTTTGGTTTTTTGGTATCCTATTAGTAATGTCAATTCCTGATTGTGGTATTATACTAAAGTTATGAGATGTTTCCACTGAGGAAACCGTGTGAAGGGTACACAGGATCTCTCTGCAATTGCATGTGAACCAACAATTACATCAAAATAGAAAGTGTAAAAATAAAGAGGTAGGGGACTATTTAAAGTAACTCAGAAGAGACCCAGATGCTTAGTAGAGCTCTGCTTTGTACAAAGGAGAAGCCTGGCATAACTACTCACCTGGAAAAAGCTAGGGAGCCTTAGTTTGAGGACTTCATTTTTGCCTGTAAATTCATAATTAAAGATGACAGTGGAACCTGACAATGATACGATGGTTAATTCAGACATTGATAGGGCACAGGCACAAAACACTAAGCGAAAATGATAAAATCGTTCATTATTTACTTGTTCACTCTAATAACTTTCCTGAACACCTACCATGTGCATGGCACTGGGTGCTGGGATCATTGTGGGATGACTGATACTTAACTCATGTCCTCAAAGAACTTGTGTACTATTCACAGGGGTACGACACCCCTAGTAAAGAGTCCTGCAAGGTGGGGGCAATGGCCAAGCATGCGTGGCAAGGCTGGGTACTCACGCTATGCTGAAGAGCACTGGGTTTGATTCAGGTCGGCTGGTACCTATGGGTTCACAAAGGACAGTGGTGGCAGATAAAGAGCAAAAGGCCAGGGGGTTGTGAGATACCTTCTGTGCAGCCCTCCTTTCTGCCTTCCTCCCCAAGAGCCCCTAGGGGGACTCTGTATCTTATTCCTTTTCCTTTGTGTAAAACAAACATTCTTTCACATCAACGTTTTATACGTATTGGCAGTAAACAAGAGGAAGATAGGAGGACAACTTCTCAAAAATCTCAAGAAAAAGAAAGGAAAAAAAAAAAAAGAATTCAGAGTATACTTCTCGACTGAGATTGTGGGTACAGACTGTCCAATTATGCTACCACCAGAATTACAACAAAGAACCATACTGAACAATTCTGGCCATTCGTTGCAACGTCTTATTTAGAATGCAGACTATTTACTGCAAAGTGTTACTCTAAAGCAAACCAACCAAAAACCAAACCCGTTGCCATCGATTCGATTCCGACTCATAGCGGCCCTATAGGACAGAGTAGAAGGACGCCATGATATTGTGCATGTGGCCCATGAAACTGGCCTGCTTGCTTTGTAACCATACGTTCGGAACTTTGAAAACGTGTTTTTTTTTTTTTTTTATTAACATTTAAGCCAGATTTAGCAGTTTGTTTTACCACTTTTGGAATAAATTTAAAATATACTTTTTTATAATCAGTTGAAAAACAAAACAAGACAAAACAATAGCCCTCAAGGAGTAGGCTGCTGTTGAATTTTAGGGTCAGCTGTGTTGTGGGTTACATTAAAATCAGCCCGGGAAGTTAAATAAAACACGGCAAGGCTTCTAACTTTTTAAAAATAGCCTATTTCTAGACTTAATAGTGTCAAGTCACCCAGCTGACAGGTGGCTGACATCAGTGTATCACCTGGTGTCTGACTAGTGAGAGTCATGCTGTACATTAAAAAACAAGAAACAAAAAAGCTTGTAATTAAAACCTGGTGTTGCTTGGCCTGGTCCAACAATTTCCAGCCCTAGGTACTGGGTTCATACTAAGTGGCAAAGCCCTATTAGATCACTCCCCGTCTACTGGGAGTGCTGGGATCGAAGGCCATTTGTGATTCCATTGGCTTCACAGCAGGCAGAAGACCATTTGCCCCGTAAGACCCCACACTGGTTTTTGAGCCTCCACTGTGTACTGCCTTAAAGTAGTGTCTTCCTGAGACAACTGGCAGAATCTATAGGACAAGTCTGCTCTTCACCAAGGAGGAAACCTAATTTGTCAACACTGAAAAAAACACAAAAAAACTGGACCCTCAACTCTGAAGATCTCCATGTAGGCTAATCTACAAAATCAAAACTCTACCTGTGTAAAATGTAATCCAGTGGTAGATTCTTGTAAATTTGATATTTACAGATCCTTGATGTTCACGTCTGTAAGTTTCTGCTGTAAGAGGCTGTAGCCAGAAAGAAAGAAAAAAAAAAAAGTCCCACCTTATCAAAGGGAGAAAGGTGGAAAATGGATGGGTACTCCTGGTTAGTCACCGAGTGAGTCACCAGTTTAAGATATGAGTGAACCGTAATTACATATCAGATTTGTACAAATTCAACCAATGTTTGTTAAAAACAGTGGGTTTACCTAAAAACATGGCCACACTGTGAGGGAACAAACAGCACTTTGATATTAAGTATACCCGAATTTTAACATGTAGACGGAGCTGACCTAGTCCTCAGGGTTTTATGAGGTACAGAGCTAGGGTGGGTTTGAGGCTTTGAATTTAGGAAGGCTTGCAAGATGGACACCATCAGAAAAGAAGGCCTCTGACTCCCCTCAGCTGCAGACCAGAGAGCCTGCTTTTACTCATCCCATTCCACATCAAGCCTTGAGCAGAGAAAGTGAAAGATGGTTCAATTTCCACACTGGGTCACCTCATGCTCTGGGTTGCCAGACGTGACAAATTACATGTGTGGGCATTTTGGTGTGAAGTTCTGTCCACTGGGTCTGGGCTGACAGTAGCAGCTCATTTAACCTGTCTCAGATGGGCGTGGGACCAGGGGCTAAAGGCTTGAGTTTTAGCCACTGAAACACTCACCTTACCCATAAGCCCTTAAATCAAGGGAGAAACAGCTGTTAGGCAAGTGAACGCCACTACCAGATGGCTGATAAAAAACATAAAATACAAATGAACAAGTCTAAAGGAATCTGTCTCTAGATAATTGAAATTTGAGATTACATGGATTTTTCCTATTATCTTTTTCTCTTAAGTTTTTGGAGAAATTCTTCAGTATTGGGTAAGAGATCAGAGGAAGAAACTGTGTCATTAATATCAAATCTAACCTTTTACCTAGTCTGCCTATTTTGTTGTCATGTAAAAGACTGATATTTACTGAGACATTTTCTAAATATGGCAAAGATCTTGGTGTTTTGTAAAATCCCTTGAAAATATGTGGGTGAAGAACTGGAAAACGAATTAATCTTTTAAACTCTATTTGCAATTGCTTCCTTTCCAAGGCCAGTGTACATCATTTTTTCCTTTTACTCTAGGCCTCTTGTTGGTCATAAGCTATAGTGCACAGCGTATTTAAAGGTGCCTGTGTGAACAGCACATGCGCGTACACACACCCTAACATCCACACACACCCTCCCTTTTTAACTGCTTTAGGCAGAGCAGCAAAAAACATGCTTGTCTCATACCAAAGGGATTTCGTTTACAAAAGTAAAACCCACTATTGTCCTCTTTCTCTGTAGCCTCCTGATGCATTCCTATTGCTTTTTCATAAAACACTGCTGCAAATAATCAAGCATGACCACTGACATCCATGAGATTGAGTTTTAGGAACCATTAAATGAGCTCACCCTCGTGGGAAGCCTCCTGCCCAGGCTGGTCTAAAGGTAATTATTCAGCAATTCCTACCTGTGGTTTTACCTTGTCCCTATATAGCGTTTGAATTTCATACACTCGTAAGGTCAATCTTGTTTCTCAGGAAAAGTCCAGCTACACATGTGTGATCCAGGACCAAGATTAGAATACTGATACACACTGGCATTTCACCAGGTCCTGTGCACAAGAGGGTTGATTAAATGTAGCCTTAGATTCAAAGTAGATCATAAACTAGATTTAACAAAAGCGGAAGAGGAAAATCCAGGAGAGGAAAACCCTTAACAGGTTCCTAAATGAAAGGGAGGATTCCTCTTTTCATAGGTAAGGCATTAGCATGGAAGCATCTCAATCTCATCCACACATCAAGTGCGAGAAGCTGGTAGGTCCGTGTCCTGAAAAATCAACAAGCCATAACACTATCAAGTCAGACTCTGAGAACTCACTATAAACCCAGAGTCCACACCGCCACACTGGATGTCCTCCCAAATGTTCACTCGACTGTTAGTTAAAATAATTACTGCCATTTGCCACCTGCACTGCAAGCTATGGATAAGAGGAAAAGCAGAATTTACAGTGGCTGCACGGTGTACGAGTGTTGGTGGTATTTGCTTACACATTTTTAAACACATTCAAAGGCCGAGAATTGTATGTGAAATTGTGCTGTACCTGGGTCCATTCAATAAACGACAGAGAGAAGGGAATTTAGAGCCAGCTAAAAAAAAATAAGGAGATGCTGCAGCAGTTCAAAATTTGTTAATATGAGAGGAACAAAGAGAGGAAGGGAGGAAGGGAGAGGAAGTGAAAAAAATAGAACTACATACTGTGAAATGAACAAGTTCAGTTAGAATGTTCATCAGGATTTGGAAAATCATAATGCCATCTGCTACTCTGGACCTCAGAACATCAGGGAGCTCATGGGCCCAGACGCTTCCATTTCCAGGAGGAAGGAAGGAACTTACGCTCCCTGGAATGCTGCCTTCATTCTGGAATGGAGGCAACACCCCAGCCGACCAGTTTGGAATCTCTTTTGAGAATATTTGTACTACTCACATGCGCATTTTCCCTGGTTTAGGGGAAATTAACGGCAGGCAGAGTGATTATAGCAACTCGGCAGAGAAGCAAAGCACTGGCCCAGCTCGAGCTTCTGGGTAACTGACCCTGGCATCCAACTTGGGCTTGGGGTGTGTAGGTCCCATCATGGTGGATTAAACGAGCATTGTCCTACGGCTGGGTAAGGCTTCACAATAGAGCAACACATGTTAAATGGCAGCAGCCAAAACTGGCCCCACCAGGCAACTGCCCATTCACAGGATGCTATTCATAGGCCTCCACCACCAAGAAATTAATTCATTAATAATACATCAGGCTTCATGGACAATTCAAAGAAAACAACACAAAGCTACTTGTTCAATGACTGCCTAAAGATGTAGAATTCTTCCTGGATAGCCTCCCCCCCGCCCCTCCACCAAAGACCACAAATCTAATTGACTTACTGAAATAAAAATCATAGGGATGTTTATGCTAATATTGTTTTGTAAAAAGAAAAAGGAAAAATTCTATCCTCTGAATTCACTCAGTGCCATTCATAATAAAAATATGAACTTTTTCAGCAGTAGCTAAGAAAATCTGATTTTATATAACTGCATATTTAAAAATTAATTTTTTCTACTTCAAGTGGCTTTGTACATCCTTCAGACTATCAGGAAAGAATTTTATTTTAACTTGCTTCTTCTGTACCTTTTTTCCTTAACTCAATTCTTTCTTATTCCTCCCTCCCGACAACTCATAAATATGAATTAAATATAATTATAAATGAACAGAACATTAACTTTTGGATTACTGCTGTGTTTTGGTAGAATGTTAATGTCATTTCTAAAGAAACAGTTATTACCAATAGAAAAAGTAATTACTAATGGAATCATGGCCTTAATGCTAACCTATTTTCAATCTGCAAACTAGCCAAACTGTATTAATTTAAACATACTAGACTTTTTAAAGGAGGTATTAGATTTCTAAAGATTGCCTTACATAAAAGAAGAATATCAGTTTTCAAGCTCCCAATTGTATATTCCTCATGCTATGAGGAGGCACCGGTCTAGTTAATAATATCGCTGGAGGACAGGACTATTGTGTGCCTCCACTTGTATTAACTTACAAGTTTCTGATGCCTCAGTCAGTAACTCGTACAAGTTGCAAACATATTAAACACCACATCTTAAATGCTCGTTTATACGAGTGGTTGGAGTGCCAGCCATACTGGTCAGAAGCTCTGGGCCTGCACGGTCTTCTGAGAGCTCAGGCCATCAAGTCTCGGCCCACTTTAGATGACTTGCAATTATGTGTTGTGAAAGGAACAGGCTATGCTTAGGGTGCTGAGAAGGAGCCCTGGTGGTGCACTGATTAAGCACTCTGTTGCTAACTGAAAGGTTGGTGGTTCAAGCCAATCTAGCTGCTCTGCGAGAGAAAGGCCTGGGGATCTGCTCCTGTAAAGATCACAGTCTAGAAAACCTGATGGGGCAGTTCTACTCTATTACATGGGGTCACTATGCGTCGAAATCAACTTGAGGGCACATAACGGCAAAGGGTGCTGGGAGCAGGAGAGGTGCGGGATGTTCCTTTTACTTCTTGCTAATTTGAGAAGCCAGAATTATGGCAAAGTCCCTCGAGCAAAAGATGAATGGACATTTTCCCCTCTGGAGTTGGTTAATGCCACTTTTTGAGTTCTCGGTAGATCTTATTCAGCAGCCACTTTCACGCCCCTCCAGGAGAGTACATGGTATGATCATAGCTCAGCAGCTCCTCAGTTAACCAGACTTCACTTAACCTGTCCAGGAATGAGTGATTCTGCATGAATGATTTTTTAATAACAGAGGCTTGTTGTTGTTAAGTGCCATCCAGTCGACAGAAATAGACACTTAAGGGCCCACATTTTTCTATTTTAATAGCAATCTTTCCAGGAGGAGTCAAGTGTCTCTGTGCCAACTTAAACAGAACACGCAGAATGAAATTCAATTCTTTCTTAAAGATTTGGAGTCACTCCTACAGACAGCAAAACGGAACTGTGTTGTAATATACCTTTACCCTTGGGGCATGTCTGCAATGCTAAGTTAGGTGTTTGTTTATAGTTAAAAAAAAAAATCCTTCCTTTGATGCCAAGATGTTCAGCCATCATTTTTTTTACTTCTGTCAAGGTTAATTATAGCATAGTGGAAAGAGCATTAGCCTTTGACTATAGTCGCTTTCCTCATCTATAAAATGGAGTACTGTGGGGAAGCAATGTAACATGGGGAAGCATTTCGTAAATCACGAAGGTCAATGCTAAGTTCTGAATTTCGATAAAGGCCCATGTATATTAGCTAAGTACACCAGAAACCTCTTATCATATGCCTGCTACTACTTTTTGCATTTTTTTCCCTAAGGACTTGAAAAAACAGGTAATAAGCTCTTATATTTATGCATAACCTTCATTCAACAAATACTAGTACCTACTGTACGTGGCTGCTAACCAAAAGGTCAGCAGCTCTAATCCACCAGGCACTCCTTGGAAACCCTGTGGGGTAGTTCTACTCTGTCCTATAGGATATGAGTCAGAATTGACTCGATGGCAATGGGTACTGTACACTGGAACCCTGGTAGCTCAGTGGTTAAGAGCTATGGCTGTTAACCAACAGGTCGGCAGTTCAAATCCAGCAGGTGCTCCTTGGAAACCCTATGGGGCAGTTCTACTCTGTCCGATAAGGTCGCTATGAGTCAGAATCGACTTGACATCAACAGGCACTGTACATTAGGTACAGTACTATGAAGACAGAAATAAAAAGCCCTCCAGGAACTTAGACTGTAGTTAAAGTTTTTATAATCAGGGCTGGAACAGGAATTAAGATGGTTCTGAACCTCCTATGAATAGAATGCTAGTTTTCTTCTTCCCTGATGCCCTCTCTCTGTGTGCCTCATCTCAGTGATGGTACCACCAGGCGCCCCATTGCCCAAGCCTATGCTTCATCCCTCCCCTACATCCAATTACTCACCAAATCCAGTTCATTCTATCTCCTAAATACCCTTCAGACAGGCGAAGGCTGCCTAATTAAGGCCCTTATCATAATTTCTGAACGGGGTAAAGCTTCTTAGCTGTCCTTCCCTATCCACCTTCCCCACCCCCGCCAGAGTGACTTTTTTAAACAGAAATCTGGTTATGTTGATTCCTTGCCTAAAACTGCCCTATATTTGCCTTGCCCCGGAAAATACCTTCAGGGTAAATTAGAAGTGTTTTGTGGTATGTAAAAAAAAAAACAAAAAACAAACCTGCTGCCATTGAGTCAATTCTGACTTACAGTGGCCCTACCGGACAGAGTAGTAGAAACCACAGGGTTTCCAAGGAGCGGTTGGTAGATTTGAACTGCTGGCCTTTTGGTTAGCAGCCATAGCTCTTAAGCGCTGCGACACCAGGGCTGTGTAGAGGTCCTCCAAAATGTGGCCTTTGCCTCATCTCTCATGCTTTCCCAGGCACTGCAGCCACATCCAGCTCCCTGTGAGAACTTCTGGTACCTTGGAGGCTACTGGCCCTTGGGGCCTTCCCTTCTCTGTGGAGCTTTCTCTGTTAGTCTTCATCTGTCTTCTCGGTGTTTGCCCAGCAGCTTGTCCACACTTTTATTATAGAATTTATATAGCCGCAAACATCACTAAATACCAGATCGTAAATACCCAT
The DNA here is from genome assembly GCF_024166365.1 of Elephas maximus indicus. Lineage (NCBI taxonomy): Eukaryota > Metazoa > Chordata > Mammalia > Proboscidea > Elephantidae > Elephas > Elephas maximus. The sequence goes on along the minus strand of NC_064831.1, from coordinate 57,874,460 downwards.
TACATGAGTGGTTAAAATGACAGTCACTGTGGCCCTCTGAGAGCCGAGGCCATCAAGTCTCCTACCACTTCCACTACCTGCAGTTGAGTTTAAAGTGATCAGTTTATAAACGACTGTTTACTTCTCTGCCTCCTTGGCTAGAGTGGAGGCTCTTTAATGGTGGCAACTGCGCCATTCATTCTCTGTCTCCAGTGCCTTGCTCTGGGACTAGTACAGGTGTACAGAGTGATGGTTTGGGTTATAACCAGCAGTTTTCAAATTACAGTCTCTGGCAATCTAAGAACTTTTATGCAAGTGCCTGGGAGAAGAGGGGTGGAGATCTAAGCCTCCTAACCTCTGATTAAACCAGAATAGTTTCATGTTTACCAGCTTCACAATGTGGCTTTCCGAGCAACACAGAGGGGCCTGGGGCTTTAAAAAAAATGTGAAAATCAATTACTGTATCAATACAATCTGATTTGCAAATGTCTTTTAGAAGTAGAACTTTTATATAATACAAGGCACACAGACCTTAAATAAATAAAAACTTATGTGTACCTTTAACTAGTCTCTTAGTTTCTTTCCTTCTCTATCAAACAAAGCATTGTAAGTAAAATAAAAAAGGGGGACATTCTTGTCATATTCAGGCCGTCCTTCATTCAGGAAACAGGCGGGTTATCCTAGAGTTCATTGGGAATGCATACGGAACTCAAAACACACTGCCCCTCATGGAATCATCACAACGATGCGCAGACGAAGTGCCAGGCCAACAGACAGGTACAGCTGTTTCAAGTCACAGCTCCAGGAAGGAGACCTTTGTGCCCCCGTGTGGGGTTGGGGCGGAGGAGGTGATGGTTATCCCCATAAGGTCTGTAGCTGGGAAAAGGAGGTTGACAGGGATGCCACAGTGGGGATGGGCAAAGGCTGATGGAAAGGAGGTGCCCAGCTGCAAGATGGGCAACAGAGGAGGAAGGGGAGTCTGGCCTTGGGCCCTCAATGGTAATGAAGAGTAAAGTATGCTCGCTTAAGATAGGAACAGACTATCTTGGCAAAAAAAAAAAAAAAAGAGCCCATCATTACAAAATTCTACTTATAAAAGTCTATGCCTTCTGCAAGTTCTTATGACTCTATTTAACCATAAAATTTAATGAAGACATAAGAGAGCCTCTTCTATTTACTTATCTGCCTGGCTGGCGTATTCACATCATTACAGTAGCACTAAAAAGAGTCATTATAAATGGGGACAATCATCCAGCCCACAAAACACCTGAACTCACTCACAAGAGGCCTCATGTAGACTCTTTGCTTAGACGTGGCTCCCTGATGTTTTCTAGAAATGCCAGCAAACATGTCCAGTGCTGGAAGGAAGCATCGCTTGATGGGAGAGCTGGGCAGGATAGCCCTCCCATCAGGACAGCCCCATTCTGGCAGCTCAGCAAAGAGGATGGAGCTTAATCACACAGCTAAGATACCTCTACCGGAGTCTTGCGAACCAAAGAGGCAACTGACATTCTCTGTTCTAGAAGAGGGTGATACATGGAAGAGTGGATGAGAAAATCGAGGGCTGGGGAAAGGAGGAGAAAAATGAAGAAGCTTGGTTTACAACCGAATTATTAAAGACCTTTGGAGATTTTCTCCTTGCCTCCTTTTTCCTACTAACCCAATCTACCTTCGACAGAATTATCTTTTAAAAAATACAGATCTAACCATGTTGATCCTTCCATGGATCTCCTCTGTCTACTATAGGGCAATATCTCAGCTTCTTAACACTGCGTTTGAGACTCCCACCTACATTTTTTCAGCCTATTTTAGGCCAATAGTTAGTCTGCAAAGCTGTCCCCCACTTTCACACAAATGCCTGTTACTTCCTCTGCAGGAGCCGCCTTCTCCTTCTCTTCACTATGTGAATGCCGAGCCCCTGGGTGGTGCAAACGGTTAAGCACTTGGCTACTAATCGAAAGGTTGGTGGTTCAAACCCACCCAGAGGTACCTTGAAGACAGGCCTGGAGATCTGCTTCCAAAAGGTTACAGCCTTGAAAACCTTATGCAGAAGTTCTACTCTGTCTATGTGGGGTTTCCATGAGTCAGAATTGACTTGATGGTAACCAACAACAACAACAAGCATCCTTTAAGACCTAGCTCAAATGGCATCTACTCTTTGAAGCCTCCTCTGTTACCTTCCCAGCTCTTCCAGCCTACCACTCTCCAGCCCAGTGCTAGGCAGGATCCCTCACAGCACTGTTTACCTCCCTTCATTACTGTTCTTATCACACTGATGAATCAAATTTAGTTTTTGAGCTTGTCTCTCACTAGATCATGAAGTCATCCAGAACAGAGATTTATCCTAGCACCTGGTAGAAATCCTGGTCCATGCAGGAACTCAGTAAATCCTCCCTGAAGTAAATTAATATATGGATTTTTCTAGCAGGGCTAGTCCTGCAAAAAAAATGGAATGTGGTCTAAGTTTGCCTTCTCTTCTTCTATGGAGGTCCATCCTATCCAGCTGAAAAGGACCTCTGTCCTATAACATGGCAGCTAAACACAGAGGCCATTATAAAAAACTCATTTTTATTTCCTTTTACCTTTGAACATTTATTATTAAAATACAACTCACATAAAATTTATCCTTTTAAAGTGTACAACTTAATTCCAGAACACTTTCATCACCCCATAAAAGAAATCCAGTACCTGTTGGCAGTCACTCCCAATTCCCCTTCCCCACCTACCTCTTCTCCAGCCCCTAGCAACCACTGATCTAATTTTTGTCTCTATGGATTTGTCTATTCTGGACATATCATATAAATGGGATCATATAATAAGTGGCTTTTTGTGTCTGGCTTCTTTCATTTAGCACACAGTTTTCAAGGTACATCCATATTGTAGCATATATCATATTTCATTCCTCTTCAGGATGGAACAATATTCCATTATATGAACATACCACATTTTGTTTACCATTCATCAGTTGACAGACCAACTGAAAAAAAAACCAAACTTGTTGCCATCGAGTTGATTCTGACTCATAGCGACCCTCAAAGGCAAAGCAGAACTGCCCCACGGGGTTTCCATGGCTGTAAATCTTTATGGAAGCAGATCGCTGCATTGTTTTGCCTGCCAAGTGTCTGGTGGGTTCGAACCGCTGATCTTTCGGTTACCAGCCGAGTGCTTAACCCACTGTGCCTAGTTGGTGGACACGTCCACTTTTTGGTTATTATGAATAATGATGCTATGAACACTCATGTACAAGTTTTTGTGTAGACGCATGTTTTCAATTCTCTTGGTTATACACCTACGAGTAGAACTGCTAGGATGGGGCAGTGTTCCGTTCTGTTGTCCATATTGTCTCTGTGAGTTGGACAGCACCTAATAACAAGAATTGCCAGGTTATATATATATATATATATATATATATTTTTATGGTAGTTCAGTGTTTAATTTTTTGAGAAACTGCCAAAATTTTCCATAGCAGCTGTACCTTTTTCATCTCCACCAACAATGTATGAGGATTCCAATTTCTCTACACCCTCGCCAACATGTATTTTTTCCTCTGTATGTGTGTGTGTTTCATTATTATAGTCATCCTTGTGGGAAAGTAGTCTCACTGGGTTTTGATTTGCATTTCCCTAATGACTAATGATGTTGAACATGTTTTTATGTGCTTATTTTATCGGCCATCTGTACATTTTCTTTGGAGAAATGTCTATTCAAATCTTTTGCTCATTTTTTAATTGGGTTGTCTTTTATTGTAGGGTTGTAAGAGTTCTTCAGATATTCTGGATACTAGACCCTTATCAATACGTAATTTGTAAATATTTTCTCCCATCCTGTGGGTCATCTTTTCACCTTCTTGATGGTTTCTTTTGATGCACAAAAGTTTTAAATTTTGATTAGGCCCAATTTATCTTTTCTTTCTTTGTGTTCTTGGTGTCATATCTAAGAAATTATTGCCTAATCCAAGGTCACAAAGATTTATATCTATGTCTCCTCCTAAGAGTTTTATAGTTTTAGTTCTTAGGTCTTTGATCCATTTGGCATTAATTTTCTAGTTTTTATATATGATGTGAGGTAGGGGTCCAAATTCATTCTTCTGCATGTGGATATTCAGTTGTCCTAGAACTATTTGTTGAAAAGATTATTTTTCCCCATTAAATAGTCTTGGCATGCCTGTCAATAATCAACTGACCTAGACATATGGGTTTATTTCTGGACTCTCAATTTTATTCCATATGTCTTTCTTTACACCAGTACCACACTATCTAGATTACTGTAGCTTTGTAGTAAGTTTTGAAACTAGGAAGTGTGAGTTTTCTCACTTTGCTCTTCTTTTCAAGATTATTATGGCCATTCTGGGTCCCTTGTATTTCCATATGAATTTTAAGATAAGCCTGTCCATTTCGCCAAAAAAGCCTACTGAGATTTTGATATGGATTGCATTGAATCTGTAGATCAACTTGGGGAATACTGTCATCTTAACAATATTAAGTATTCCATTTCATGAACATGGAATGTCTTTCCACTTATTTAGGTTTTCTTTAATTTCGTTCAATGATGTTTTGTAGTTTTCAGTGTATAAGTTTTACACTCTTTTGTTAAATTTATCCCTAAGTATTTTATTCTTTTTAATGTTATTGTAAATTGAACTGTTTTCTTAATTTCAATTTTGGATTCATTTGTATTGTATGGAAATTATCTGATTTTTGTATATTGATCTTGTATACTGCAAATTTGCTGAGCTAATTTATTAGCTCTAATAGTGTGTGTGTGTGTGTGTGTGTGTGTGTGTGTGTGTGTGTGTGTATTCTTTATCATGTCACCTACAAATAGTTTTTTACTCATTCTTCTCCAGTCTGGGTGCGTTTTCTTTTTCTTGCCTTGGCTAGGACCTCCAGTACAATGTTGAATAGAAGTGGCAAGAGTAGACATCCTTGTCTTGTTCTGGATCTCAGGGGTACAAACTTTCAGTCTTTCACTATCAGATATGATATTAGCTTGGGTTTCTCATAGGTACTATTTATCAGGTTGAGGAAGTTCCCTTTTATCCCAAGTTTGTTGCATGTTTTTATTGTGAAAGGATGTTGGCTTTTGTCAAATGCTTTTTCTGTGTCTATTGAGATGATTATGTGAGCTTTGTCCTTTTTTTCTATTAATATGGTGTATTATATTAATTTTCATATGTTAAGCCAATCTTGCACTCCTGGGATAAATCATACTTGGTCATGGTGTATAATTCTTTTTATATACTGCTAAATTTGGTTTGCTAGTATTTTTGCATCTATATTCATAAGGGATATTGGCCTGTAACTTTCTCGTGAAGACTTTGTAAGCTTTGGCATCTGGGTAATACTGGCCTCGGAAGGAGTTATGAAGTTTTCCCTCTTCTTCCATTTTTTGAATGAGCTTGAGAAGGACTGGTATTAATTCTTCTTCAAATATTTGGTACAATTCACCAGGGAAGCCATTCGGTCCTGGGTTTTTCTTTGTGGAAAGTTAAAAAAAAAAAAAAAAAAAATCCTTTTACTTATTTTATGTCTATTCAGATTCTGCATTTCTTCTTAATATTGGTAATTTGTGTTTTTCTAGGAATTTTTCCATTCATCTAGGTTATCCAATTTGTTTGCATACATTTGTACATAGTATTCTCTTATAATCCTTTTTATTTCTGTAATGTCCCTTATTTCATGCCTGATTTTAGTAATTTGAATCTTTTTTTTTTGGTCAGTCTAGGTAAAGGTTTGTCAATTTTGTCGATCTTTTCAAAGAATCAACTTTTGGTTTCAATGATTTTTTTTTTTCCAAGTGTTTTTCTATTCTCTGTTTCATTTATTTCTGCTCTAATCTTCATTATTCCTTTCTTCTGCTTGTTTTGGGTTCAGTTTGCTTTTCTTTTTCTAATTTCTTAAAGTGGAAGCTTAGGTTACTGATTTGAAATCTTTCTTCCTTTTTAAATGGAGACATTTACAGCTATAAATTTCCCTCTGGGCACTGATTCTCCTGCATCCCACAAGTTTTGGTATGCTGTGATTTCATTTTTATTCATCTCAAAGTGTTTTCTAATTTCCCTTGTGATTTCTTCTTTCCCACTGGTTATTTAGGATTGTGTTGCTTCCAGATATTTGTAAAATTTCCAAATTTCCTTCTGTTATAAATTACTGCTGTTTTCCTCCTTCTGTACCCCTTAGATCCTTGGCCAGTTGTCTGTTCAGTTTCCATACTCTTCCTACACCACTGTCCTCTACATTCTTCCTACACCACTGTCCTCTATCGAAGTCCTGCTCTATGCTCACCTTCCTCAGGAAGCCTTCTTAGAGTAAGCAGAAAGGCAAACTCTTCTATTAGACCCACCCTAGGGTTGCATGTAGACTGCTGTGCCATGCAGTTCCTAAGGCAAATCTTTCTTTCTTCCTATGCATGGCAGGGAAGAACAATTATCAAATCCCAGAATTATTCAGCTAGGATCTTAAACAACCAATCCCACTGTTTGTCTACACACCTGGCCCAATTGTAGACCACTGGAAAAAAAAAAAAAAAAAAAAACAGGCAAAAAACCAGTTGCCATTGAGCAGATTCTGACTCATGGAGACCCCATACATGCCAGAGTAGAACTGTGTTCCACAGGGTTTTCAATGGCTGATTTTTCAGAAGTACATCATCAGCCCTTTCTTCTGAGGTACCTCTGGGTAGACTCTAACTGCCAATCTTTCAGTTAGCAGCTGAGTGCGTAACTGCTTACCCCACCTGGGGACTCCTGTAGACCATTACTGACCACCAAAAGCTTGTGTTTATATTCCAAAAACATTTTGGTATTTTACAAATCTTATGGTTCTTACTGAAAACCCAGGTAGCATAGTGGTTAAGAGTTATAGCTGGTAACCAAAAGGCTGGCAGTCAAATTCACCAGGTGCTCCTTGGAAACACTACGAAGTAGTTCTATTCTGTTCTATAGGTCGGAATCCACCGAACAGCAACGGGTTTGTTTTGTTTGGTTTTTATAGCTCTTACTAAGAAATCAACACTTTCATGCAGAAGATACTTCTGATCAGTTATAAAAGATAACTTAAATTCATTTTTTACTGATAAAATGAATAAATAAACAGAAGTATAAATTAAGAATTTGTTAATTGTCTTGCTGAGCACCTACAGATATTAGATGGAAATTACTTTTTGGCTGTTATACGCTTGAAATGTATATATATACGCATGCACACATACACTCAGAGATGTATTTACACACACCAAGTAATAAACCACTTTTGTGGTTGTGATATTTTAGACAACCCGAACATTCTGAAACACATCTGTGAATTAAAAAATGACTCATAAGGAAGTTTCAAGTTCTTTTGTCTGACATTTTCTTCCAGACCTGGAAAACTCTTACTCATCCTTTAAGATCTACCTTAAATGTCCCCTTCCCTGAGGGGTCTCTTAATCCACACCCATCTCTGGGAGAACAAACTTTCTGGTCTCTGTGGTCCTACAGTATGCATCTTACACTGAAATACTGACCAAAATTATTCATTTCCATGTCCATCTCTTTTCTAGGCTATGGGCTACTCGGGGGCAGGGTCAAGGGTGAGGTCTTTGCTTCATTCTCCTCAGTTCCCAGCACCTCAGTACACTGATGGCTGCCACCATTGGCCCCAGCCAGCCCGGGATCTGGTGGCCTAGATACCACTGCTGCGTTCCCACCTGCTACAACCTTACCACACCAGTGGCCAGCCCTTTCTTGCCAGCTGATCTGGGAGCCCAGGCACTGGGGAGAACTTCAGCGGGCTATGTAGCCTCCTGAGCCCCAGTATCCTGTGTTAGCCCATGATGTGGGACTGTGCTTTGCCTTTCTACCCTGGCTCACAGACCTCAACTGCAGTCAACCTGGATGTCCTACCTAGAAGCTCAGTTCTCTCTAGGTTTGGAAGCTGCTCTGACCATGGTTTGCTCAACTCAGGCCTGCATACATAACTTGATAACTATTTGCTAAATGAATGAAAACAAGCCCACCCATTGTGCTTCATTAAAGAGGGGTAGAGCCTCCATTCTCAGAAGAGCTCATTTGGCCTTCTTGTACCACTTTGGTGTATGATTTCATCTGGCACTTTTTAGTTTTGCTAGGGTCACTATCAGGAGAGCAAAGGCTGAATTACAGGTTGTCAGGTTGTTGAGACGGCAGATAGTCACTGACAATAATGAGGACTAGCCATGGAGAATGCAGGTGGTCACAAGAAAGAACACAGGAAAAGCACTAAGCAGAGTAGCACAGCCAAGTAGGGCTATTTAGCCTGGAAGCAAATGGCTCCATACACCTCAAGAAGCCCTGAGAACACCCTTGAGTGCCAATGCCGAACACCTAGGTAAAATGATTAGTAAAATTCAGTGAAAAAACAAGATAAGCCCTACACAATTTTATAGCCCTAGAGGGCATCAATATATCAAAGTTTAGTTCAGCACCATGTTCAAAACAAGAACCTGACTCATCAAGAAAAGGTTAAATTATATTCATTACACTTTGTCAACAGGCTGCCAGAAGCAAATACATTTTAGAAACATTTCTTTCTAAAAATGCAAATTTCCTCATAGATGCCAGAGATTAAAATAGTAAATCTCAGTTATCTAGACAATAGGGGCCACTTCATTCCCTAAAGCTATCCAATGGCTAAGGCATCATGGTGCCTGTAGACACATATCACTAACAATGAACCAGAATACTTTACAATGCAGGTGTTTGGGGGCTTGGAGAGGACATGGTTACATAAAGCTTTTAAGGTAAGGTAAGAAGTTCTATTGAGAGAAGCAACCCAGAGGCATTGGATCACTCACATCTTGAGTTAGCCAATTCCAAGTCAGATAAACTCTATCCACTAGAATTAAACTAGATTGTCCAGATTTTTGACTGGAGCTCCATTCTCCTGTTACTTTAACTACCCTTCCAGTTCCTGGTTTGTGGTTCAAATTTTATGTTCATGATTCTTGCTCCTCTGTTTAGTTTTTGGTGTCTTCTGTTTTGACATCTGGTGACTGACTCTGGCTTTGTCCCACAATTCTACCTCCTGGCTCCCTGAATGGCTCTGACATTCACCTCTGGCCACTCTAGGGCATGGGCTCCTGCCTATCTTGGCCTTATTTTACTACTTCTTTACTCTTTGCCAGGCTATGACAGGAGTCAAGATGAATGCAGATAAAAATGAAATATGTTACACTGAACTTTTATACATGACTCTAAATATACCCATTTTGTTCCAATTAGTTTTTCTTAGGTGTGACACTCCGGGATCTGACTTTTCTCTAAAAGACAAGGTACATACAAGCAGTGGATATCTATTGCACAACGGGGTAAATCCCATACCCAAGGAGTAACATGACTCAAACCCTGGCTGGTCATATTTCTTCAGGAAAAACCAAAAATCAAGCTCACTGCCATTGAGTCAAGTCTGACTCATAGTGACCCATTAGGATAGTAGAACTGTCCCATAGGGTTTACAAGGATGTGAATCTTTAGAAGAGCAGACTGCTACAACTTTTCTCCCACGGAGTAGCTGGTGGGTTCAAACTGCCAAACTTTTGGTTAGCAGCGGAGCGCTTTAACCACTGTGCCACCAGGAATAACCCATTACCATGGAGTTGATTCTGACTCATAGTGACCCTATAAGATAGCGCAGAACTGCCCCATAGGGCTTCCAAGGACCGGCTGGTGGATTTGAGCTGCCAATCTTTTGGTTAGCAGGTGTAGCTCTTAACCACTCTGCCACCAGGGATCCATCACCAGGAATAAACCTGTTGCCATTGAGTCGATTCTGACTCATAGCGACCCTATAAGACAGACTGGAACCGCCCCATAGAGTTTCCAAGGAGCACCTGGTGGATTCGAACTGCCGACCTCTTGGTTAGCAGCCTTAGCACTTAACTACTACACCAACAGAGTTTCCCCATCAGGAACAGAAGGCTTAAAAGTCAGATGCAAATGAAGACAGATAGTTAATTGCCCTGTAGGCTCTAGAAGAGATGCTGAACCCTAAAAAAAAAATTATAGAAAAGGTCCTCAAACTTTCATGTGCCAAGAGTTCCCTAGGAGGCTAGGAAAGTGGAGATTCCTGGGCCCTACCCTTAGAAAGTCTAATTTGGTTATCTGGGGCCAGGAAATCTGCATTTTTAACAAGAGCCTAGGGAATTTTGATGCAGTTGGTCCTTGGACCACTTTTTAAAGGAACACTGCATCACAGTAGTGAGAAATCTGGCAAATACATGGGACAAGCGCAGTAACTAAAGGACACCACCGATCCTGTCTTCCTTAGATGCTATGACAGGTCATCTCACCAATCCTTTCCTAATACTCTTATGACTGAACGATTCCAGCGTCAAATTATTGTTTTGGTAAAGACAACACGAATTTCCTAAGTTTCCATAAAAAATGTATTTTCATGTTTTTGTAGCAAGTGTGGATAGGTGCCTAAGTTATATTTGTACCTCGACCGAGGAAGAAATGCTATAAAGAAAAACATATTGCCTAGTTACACGCTACCCTCTTTCATCACGCAGACCTTTCCCCGTAGATAAAACATCTCCCTATGATAATTTCAAAAGTCTCACGATTTTGCCCAAATCATACAAGCAAAATATTTAAAATTTAAGAGCAACTACTGCTACTTTAAAATAAGGGATGAAAATACATATTTAATGCAGAAAGCCTTCAAATTAACCCACAGCATTACACATGTTATTGGTGAGGAATAACTGTACCTGAATGTTCTGATGTCAAGGGGCCTGAAGGACCAGGAACAGCCGAGCCCAGGAAACCTGGAGACTGTGCTTTTCACTGGGTAGGCCATGGTGCCCTGGCACTTCCCTAAGCAAAATTGGAGGGGAACCTCAGGAAAATCAGGTAGAGATTCTGATGGGGATAGGCTGCTTTTAGAATCTAAGATGACAGAGATATTGGTGAGCTATTAGATCCAGGAGGCCTGTCTGATATTTGAGATAATGGAGCATCCATTTGTTTCAGGACGATGCCTTCATTTTTGCACCAACATGGTTTATGGCTTGCAGGGGATATATGGACTGACAAATGCAACCATTAAGGATGTTAGAGCCCCATTCTTACTGTTATTGTGATATGTGTGCATGTTTGTTTTTTCCTAGGAGGATCTTTATTTTTTCTCCCAACTCTCATAACTGGTTATACAGATGTTTAATTGAGAGGAATAATTATGAATTACGATTTGTGTTTTCTTTCAAACTTTCCTATCTGAATCATTTATCGCCTTCCCTCTCTAATTAGAAGTGTTTTAAATATTGTAAAATTAAAGAAAAAAACATTGCTAGCAGGCAAACTCAAAGCCCAGAAAAACTCACTTTTTAAAAAAATGTTAATGCTTCTTAACTGACAGCCTTGTGCTATAAGATTGCTAATTTACAGAAATAAAGGATTTAAAGTCAGAATAAGAAGTAGGAAAAGTTGGTTAAGAAAGGAATCCAGATAGATCAGCTCCATGAAGGTAAGGGAACACTAGGAACGCATTGAGTGAGAATGTCCAGAGGTAGCATGACTTAAAATGTGAAAATACTGGTTAAAAGCCCAAGGACTTGGGGCATGTTCTGGGAAAAATGCCTAATGAGGAAATTAAAGCTGAAAATGTTGACCTAGAGCTTCTGAACACTTCTATCGCTCTGCTATGCTTTGAGTAAATAAGGCAAGGAAGACAAATTCCACCCCCCTTGTGTCTGCTATTCAACTCTGACCCTTGCCAACACAATGACTTTAAATCTCTGTTATGGAAAAAATGGTACCACTTTAATTTCCGGCTCCATCCACATCTGGCCAGGGAGAGGATCAATTAATATTATCGTGATTTGTGTTTAGGGCCTCTGAGACCCCCGAGGACCAGCCTGTGGGACAGTCTGTTTTTGCTGGGATTCTCAGCCAGAATCAGGAGAGTGGGATTCTGGACCAGGCCAGTTCCCGTAACACAGCTCGGAGCTGTACAACACAACTTGCTCCGAGGATGTTGGGCATTGTGCTTCATTAGGAAACAAAATATAAGCTTTCCACACCATTAGGGATGACTTTAGGAGTGAAAGCACATAAGACGATGCCTCACCTCATCAACAATGCACTGCAGAAGCTGGAGAGGCTACAATGGAAAAGAAGAGAGGAAAAAGTATTAGCCTCTATGCAATGTCTTTACAGTGGAGTGGAAAGAAAAAATCATTAATGCAATAAAATATAGCAAGATTAATCAACAACAGCAAACTCTTATAAAAACATTGAGGCTCAGGATGTTCTATTATTTCTAATGGTACCTAATCTAATACAGGCAGTTAAAGGTTTGCATTTTCTTCAAAATGCAATTTGCTAAGTTTAAAACAAGGCATTCAAGCATGCAAAGGAAGCAGCCATCAGGAAAAAGAAAAGTGAATTTTTTTCTGAACTCATAAAGCTTACCATTAAAGATCCCTGGTTTTTCTGAATCTGAAAAAAGGCAATATGTAATTAGCATGTCATAATCAAAATGACTCACTTGGACACATTATGATCACTGAGAGAAAATTATTGCATTGCTGGTGGCAATTTGTGGGCATGTGTTAACACAATTTACATAATGAAAATACACAAATGTTAATAGCTCGCTTCTCATTTATAGGCGAAAGTCAGCAGAATGTTAATTTCACACAACACTTTTTAGTACCCTCCAGGTTGTATTAGAATAGGGAGAAAAACCATAATCCATTTCAAAAGGCTGTTTACGATTCAGATATAAATAATGTTTTATATTGCTAGATTGTGAACACTGGGCTTAATGTTGCAATCATTGCTAATGTTATGAAGCTCACTCTTTTTAAATTAAAAACCGATTTATTTAAAATTGAAATTAAATCATAGTCAGAAATTAGAATTTTGGATTCCTGCCAGTGTCTGCTCACAATCCCCTATTTTGTGAAGAAAACTTTAATTATGTGGTTGATGTATTTGCCTCCAACTCAGGAGTGGGGTGAAAGCTCCACCTTTTCCAAAGATCCTTCTGCCTGTTTCCAGGGGAGCAATGCTCTCTGGGAAAATCAAATTTATACAAGTTTTACAGGGAACAGAAATAGTATTGAGTAAGAGTGCCTGTTCCCAATCAACATTCTAAAGGCAGGCTGCTCACGTGTCTAATATTAATAAAGCACATCTCTTAGAAAGTTACTAAAATGTGGGGATCAAATTAATACAACATCTACTTATTAATTAAAGTAATAAACCCTTCAATGCCCGCCCCCCCTCCCAAAAAAAAAAGTGGCTGTAGTTATTAAAAACTTAGGTACTCAATTTCCTAAGAAGAAAAATTCAGTAATCAAATACTGGCACTGACCGGTCAATTGCGTTCTGGGATAACTGAGCTCCAACTGGTTGGTAAAATTCAGGGAGAATATTAATAGTGCCTTCATATCCTTAATGGTTCTTTAACAGATTCTTTCACATATTCTCATTTGATCTGCACGACCACCTTGAGGCTGCTAGGGATAACCATCTCTATTCTATCTTGGGGAAACTGGGCCTCCCAGAGAGCGGGTAATGCCCAAAGTGGTGGGGCGGGGCTATGGTGGTGCTGGGACCCCCCCCCCCATGCTTCTTCACCTCCAGCACCCACAGGATACCTGCCTTTGATCATGTCATATCTAAAAACCAATAGGCTTGCATATATTTATACATGGCATGGTAAAGTTTATAAATGACCAATTTTGGTATATGGGATGTTCTCAACTAGATATGATACTAAGCTTCTCGAGGTTTCTGTATCTCTTGCATCCATGTGGCTGATCAGCAGACCCTTCTACCTAGTGGCTGTTTCAAGGAGTGCTTTCCCTGTACTATCTCAACTGAATATGGCAGCACTCTCATTACTGCTCTTGGCTCTTTATCACTCTCTGCCCAATCACCACTTCCTGAGGTCTCTGCCCCAGGTTGACTGGCTCTTAGTCTACTTAGATGTATTTTGTTGTCAGCTGCCATCGAGTAGCCCCCGGCAACCCTGTGCACAACGGAAGGAAATGCTGCCTGGTCCTGTGCCAGCCTCATGATTGCTTGGGCATCAGACTATTGTGCTCCATAAGGTTTTCACTGGCTCATTTTTGCAAGTAGATTGTTAGGCCTTTCTTTCTAGTTCTTTTTAGTCTGGAAGCTTCACGGAAACATGTTTAGGATCATAGCAACACACAAGCCTCCACAGATAGACGGGTTGTGGCCTCACATACTGGGAATTGAAGCTGGGTCTCCTGCATGGAAGGCAAGAATTCTACCACTGAACCACCACTCCCCTGATAGCTCCCACTTATTGTTGTCAAGAATTAACGCTGCTTCTTCCTCTAGTCAATGAGTACTTCTGGATAAGGCTCTGCAGGTAAAGATGAACATTAAAAAGCAAGGCAGAGCTGTAAACTACCATCCTGGAGTACTTAAGCATTTCAGTATCAAGGCATACCACCTTTTACAAAAATCTTGAAAAGCCCAGGTAACTTCTATGATATACCTATGTTGTTTGCTTTTATTTTTTTTCAGGCACAGAGATACCTTCCCCTCCACATTCTTAGTAAGATATATCTACTTCAACAGGAGAGTTACTTATAATGAACAAAGATTTAGAAACCCATTTTTTACATCAAATAGTGTTTTTCACAAATTTCTAATATACAGGGGGGTTACAACATTCTTTCTTTGAGGAAAACACGCTGCAAACATTCTCAATAAGATGTTTGAAATGAATTCAAGAATGGATTGTGAGCCATTGTTCCCAATGAGTTATATGAACCAAATGAATTGAGGGGAAAAAATTTCTTCCTGAACCAAGATCTTGGAAAAAGTCTCCATCCTGCCCCATTCTGTGGGTTAACAGCGTGGTTTAAGACAACTTAAAACTATACTATTTTAACCCCTGCTCTTTACTACAAGAAAGGGAGAAACAGCAAAATCAAAGCCTTATAACTATATTGTTTTGTCCAGTTTTTTTTTTTTTAATTCTTCTAACGAACTTTTATTAAGGCTTAGCTAGCTCTGTGCCAGGCATTGAAGATATAATGGTGAAAAAGACATAATTCCTGCCCTTTTTTTTTGATTTCTTAATTGCTTTAATGGCTCCCCATTCCTTTATTTATTTATTTTTTTTGTGTGCTTTAGATGAAAGCTTACATAGCAAACTAGTTTTCCAATGAATAATTCCTGCACAAATTGTTTGGTGACACTGGTTGCAATTCCTGCAATGTGTCAGCACTATCCTCATTTTTTCCCTGGGTTCCCCATTTCCATTTGTCCGGTTTTCCTGTTCCTCCCTGCCTTCTCATCTTTGGTTTTGGGCAAATGTTACCGTTTTGGTCTGGTATAGTTGATTGTCCTAAGGAACACCTTCTTCATGGGTGTTACTGTTTAGTTTATAGTCCCATCTATTATTTGGCTGAAAGGTGGCCTTCAGGAGTGTCTCCAGTTTCAAGTTAGAAGGTCGTCTTAAGGCAACAGTCTTAGGGGTTCCTCCAATCTTTTTCAGACCAGTAAGTCTGGTCTTTTTTTTAGTTTGAATTTTGTTCTACATTTTTACCCATCCTAACCAGGACTTTCTATTGTGGTCCTGGTCAGAGTGGTCTGTAGTGGTAGCTGGGCACCATCTAGTTCTTCTAGTCTCAGGTTAGAAGAAGCTGCAGTTCATGTGGGCCATCAGTCCTTTGGACTAATTGCTTCCTTGAGTCTTTGGTTTTCTCCATTCTCCTTTGCTCCTGGTGAGAAGAGACCAATGGTTGCTTCTTAGAGCTGTTAAGACCCTAGATGCTACTCATCAGACTAGAACATAGAACTTTATCTTTATGAACTGTATTTTGCCAATTGACCTAGATGTACCCTGAGACTATGGTCCTTAGCCTTTAAGTCCAGTAGTTCTGTTCCGTTGTATAAGTAGTTTCTATAACTGTATCCCCTACATGCACTATTATATATGAGTATACATACAGCATTTACAAATATGTAGAAATATCCGTATCTATATACGTATGTAGGTCTACCCCCATATGACCTCCCTCACCTATTTAGTGTACGTATCAACCTATGTATCTACTCACAAATTACTGTTTGTTATTACTGTTATCGCAGGAATGTGTATAACGTATACCATAAAAAAAAAAAATACCATAGTTGCCCTTTATTCCTGCGTACTTTTCAGCGTTTTCCTTTACCTTGGTCATGTTGTGCTGACTTCCCCCATATAGCGTATTGCCTTTTCCTTCACAGGAATTAACACTTAACTACTATCTATCGACTATCTAGTTCGTTATTCTCCTTCCCTCTCCCCTCCCATCCCCTGTAATCATCAAAGAATGTTTCTTTCTGTGTGTAAACCTATTCTTGACTTTTTGTAATAGGGGTCTCATATATTTGTCCTTTTGTGATTAACTTATTTCATTCAGCATAAAGTCTCCCAGGTTCATCCATGTTGTGAGATGTTTCATGGATTCATCGTTATTCTTTATCGTTGTATAGTATTCCATTGTGTGTACATACCGCAGTTCGTTTACCATTCACTCACTGACGAGCATTTAGGTTGTTTCCATCTTTCTGCTATTGTGAATAATGCTGCAATGAACATGGGTGTGCATACGTCTGTCCAGGTTTTTAAAAAGACGGTGTTACCAGGTTTTATTACACAGTGTGGATAGTAGCGTATTAAATGAAATCATCTTCATAAATTTTGTATTAAGGTAGCAGTGCCTCTACCTGAAATTGATGCAAAATGTTTAAGATACTCAATTACTTTTTAACACTGTTACACAATGTGGTGACTTATAGCTTCTATCTCACAAGAAGCTGATGATGCAACATCAGTGTAATTGATTCATTTTCTCAATTAAATAAAGCGACTGTGCTTTTCTTTATATGAATGCCACCATATAAACACCATAGAGTTAGATGCATTATCTCCTTTCTCTGTCTCAGATATATTGCCTTAAAGGCTATATTCTGTTCCTCTGTTAATTCCACCAGAAAATTTAATGCCACAGTTGTATTTTTCAAATTCTGAGCTGCCATGTACTCGACTGTATTTATATTAGGCATATTTTTCACTGCTAAACTCTTTGTTATTTACCTTTTTCAAGATCACATTACTATAAGGATGCAGCAACCATAAAACACAGCCAAACAAAGTCAAGCCCAGTCATTGCCTCTGCTTTTGCACACAGTTCATGAAAAAGTGAAGCCCCTGGTTTTATAGCACATTAAAAGTGGTACTAAGGGTGCTTAGTATAAAGTGTTAGCTTCATGAATGTCTATCTTTATTCTGGGTCTGCCTTCCAAATGCCTGGCTGTGAGAGCAGAGTTCAGAGGAACACAATCATGTTGTTAGGGCTGATGTATTGCCTGTACCTCACAACATATGAAATGCTGTTTATAACTCACTTGTCCAGGTCCACATGCCTACTTGTGCATTTTGCTTGTGTTGTGAGTTTTCTGTGTCTAACTAGTACTTTGGGACAACGAACAAAACAATATTTGCTCCCCTCATACACTTCGCTAATTGGTCTCTAAAACTAGTAGCATTTTGATACACTAATTAGCTGAACCTCTTCCCTCTTCTGCCCATGCTTTTTTTCTTTTGCCAGCTGTTAGATCCAAGAGTCAAAGCTGCCACAAACAGGGGACAGTCCCACCTCATTCTGTTGTAAGACACATGGTTACAGATTTAAATAGGGAAGAATGAGTTCAATTAGGCACAAGTATTAGGTCTGTTATTAGGTCTTGGGGTGTTACTGTAGTAACATTTCCCATGTATTTCCTTGCAAGGACTAATAGTTGATAATTAGAAAAGCTCTTCTTCCACTTATAACATGACTTTGGAAAATGATGCTGGGAAGGCAACTGCCAGTACAAAAGGTGGCTCCTGGGGCTTCAACTAGTTAGTCAATGACTGTGGTGCTAAAAAAGCAACTTAGGACGTGTCACATTCTGCTTCTGTCTCTATAGAGGTTCTTTTACATACAATGGTAAAAGAGACCTTGCTACCAAGCCCTTTTACATTATACTCAGGCACAAGCAGAAAACTAAAGTGAATCCACCTATGCAACTGAGAGAAGACACCAGCTACAGCTTTCATTTTCTATTTTACTCTCTGAAATTATGGCTTGCCCTGCAGCTCTTGTCTGAGAGATTTATGTGTGACCTAGGTCAGATTTTCCAATATCAGTTGACAAATTTTCTCTTTACATATTTACTGCTTTTCAAGCTTGTGTTATTTCCCCTTAAATAGGAAAAATAAATATAAAATGAAAGCAAATTGCTGGAATTTTTAAAAGAATACCATTTTTGTTTGTTGTACTACTGGTATCCCATCCTGGTTTTCAATGTTGAACTCTTCCTTATTCTTTTTTTGAACTTCAGATTTTAGGAACCATAGCTATTTTACCAAGGCTCTCTTTTCAGATCAGATGCATCGAGCTGTAACCCTGCCTAAACATCAACAGGGATTATAGAAAGCTGAGACTTTCATACTCTAAATGAAGAATTGTGACCTAAAGAATTTTGAAATGAAAGGGATCTCAGAGATGTTCTAGTTCACTCTACTCATTTTGCTGTTAGGGAAACTGAAGCTCAGAAACTGAGAGAGAAGTGTCCAAGATTGTTGACAGAGCCTGGCCTAGAACTGATTGGAGGCTGCCTGGTGCAGGGAAAATACATGAGCTTTGAAGTCAGAAAGACCCCTGGAATTCCAGTCAGATCCCCATGGCCTCAGAGGGCCCTCTCTCTTTGCTGGGGCTCAGGGCTCTTGTCTAAAAAATGAAGGGATAAGCTAGAGGAGCCCCCAAACCAAAAAAACCCAAACCCCTTGCAGTCGAGTCAATTCCGATTCATAGCAACCCTATAGGACAGAGTAGAGCTGCCCTGTAGGGCTTCTAAGAGCGCCTGGTGGATTTGAACTGTTGACCTTTTGCTTAGTAGTCATAGCTCTTAACCACTACACAACAAGGGTTTCCAGAGGAGCCCAAGGAGCCTGCAAATGCAGAGCTTCCCATTCAGGTACCACGAGAGACTTTTTTTCCTACCTGAGGCAAAAGTGGGACTGGCATGCAAACTAACTGTAACCGGCATCGCGCTGGATGCTACAATTTAGGGATGCACCACCTCCAATCCAGAGCTAGAACTTTCAAAAACACAGGGTCCAAATTTTAAAATCTTCAATTGAGGGGGGAAAAAAAAAATCCTTTTCATATGACCATAAGCTGAATACACATTGCTTAGTACCACTCACTTAAGAGTTTCCAAACAAGTAACTTTTAAAGAAAAGGGACAGAAGAAAATTTACCCTGGCTACAAGGACGAATTTTGGTAAGTTGATATTTTTAGATACTGAATGCATTAGGAGACAAAATAAATGAATACTATATATTGTTTCTACTGATATAAGGTGAATCCACTCATGTCATCCCATCTCCTTTGCTCCTCAGTCTCTGTTCTTGTTCAAGGTCTTATCATGTCTGTGAATATATTAGTGTATCTTGGACAGGGCCTAAAAAAAAAAAGTCATATTAGGATTTAGCAGGAAGTACTCTACAAAAAAAAAAAAAAAAATTTTTTTTTTTTTTACTCTACAGGTTATAAAAAAGTCACTGTGACCCCCACATTCTAAGGTCCACTCACTGGCACCTTCTCCCTGTCCCCTATCGCCTACTCCAGCTGGGGCGCAGTTTTGAAAAGCTAAAACTAGGTATCTCCGAATTTCACAAACGCTGGGTGGGACAGGAAGGCTCAATGATGCTGAGAGGAGGGCCCAGCTCAGATGGGACCAGAGAGAAACTCATCACAGCCATATATTACATCCCTTGACCCTTACGGCTTCCTCAGTATCCAGGACGATGCGTTTTCACACAAAATACAACAGCTGGGGCATCAGGGTTCTGTGCAGCATGATTCATTTGCTGGGCCTGCCAGTAGTGAGCAGGAAAAAGGGCCTGCCTGCCACTCTATACTCTTCTATTCCTTCTGGTGTATTTAAAACTGACACAGCTCATGTCCCACCTGAGACTGGTACATAGGGGCCACAGTAAATCACCCTTATGGGTAGATGTAAGTTTTAAGTTTTAGACTTGAACTTGTTTAGAAAAGCAGGGGGTTGGAGCCACAATTCAAAATGTTCAATGTGAATCACAAAATTAACCTCTTCGCCAGTGGTACGGGAAGTCCATAAAGCACCTTCCTTTTCAAAGGAGTCTGCAGACATTTGCCGAGTCAAACTTTTCTACTTTCTTTGTTTCAAAAAAGGGTGGCTTTATTTCAGAATTTGGGTTAAGAATCTCTCTCTGTGTAAAAGGTATTGCTTTTTTGGAGACAGACTCTACTCTTCACAGTCAAATAAATCTGCTAAAGCAAGTCTTTTTTTAATGTGTCAAAACGTCTGAAAGGGTTTTCTGGGGCTATCATTTAGTTTTTGCATCTCTATTAGCTTAAATTCGGCATGCCACAGAATCTAGATGGATCTGGGAGTCACCTAGTCCAATTCCTTGCCCAGTGTAGAAATCCCGTCTAATATTCCTGACACACAGGCATCCTATCTTTACTAGTACACTTCCAATGATGGGATTTCAATGACTCCATTTTGGGCAGCTTCAATTGTTAGAAAGTTCTTCCTTATTTTGAGTACAAATATGCGTTCCTATAAGATCTGCCCGTGGTCTGGAGCTGTAGTTGAGTGACATCTCCTCACATATTTGAAGATGACTGTCATGTCTTTGGAGCTCTGGTGGTACAGTGGTTAAGAGCTACAGCTGCTAACCAAAAGGTCAGCAGTTCGAATCCTCCAGCTGCCCCTTGAAAACCCTATGGGGCAGGTCTACTCTGTCCTATAGAGTTGCTATGAGTCAGAACTGACTTGATGGCAAAGGATTTTTTTTTTTTTTTTGTTGGTATTTTCTTCCTTACGATCAGTTGCTATTTTGTTATCCTTTATTCTCCCATCTTCTGTTAGAATCAAACTCCTAAAACATTCCCCCACCCGAAGCAGTCCATGTGCTTCCTGGGAAAATGACTTCACCCTCCAGCTCCACGGGTTGGGCACAAAGTTCAGTCCTAAACCAATGAGGATGTAAGTCTCCTAGGCACTTGGATTTAAAACGGTCCAATCAAACTGTAACCCAGGACCTTTGGTTGCCTGTGGGAAGTCTGTGAAGGGAGAAGACTGCTAAGGATAGAGCCAGATGTGGCTTGCCAAATCAAGCCCTACCTAAAACCAGCAATACTAAGTGATTCAGTTATATCATTCAACACATCCCCCTTACGATTAAGGCTAGTTTCAGCTGAATTTTTGGTTAGCTGAACCGGAAAGCTACCTGGAATGACCTAGGCATGATTTCACATTTTTTACCATTGTGGTCCCTTCTCTCTGAATGTGTTTCCATATGTGCATATTCCTCAAAAAGTATGACACCCACACCTGAACACATACTTTGGACTGGTTGCCTTAGCTCACCTTGTTCTGGACACAACACATACTTATCGAGGCTAAAAGTGCATTCATATTTTTGATAGCCATATCACAGAGCTGGCTCAGCTGACAACACAGAGAAGTATCTAGATAGCAGATGGAAAAAGAATTGCTTTTCTCCTGTACTTTTCTATTTCTTATGTGTTTCATATTGATATAGTATTTGTGAGTCAAAGTGAGTGGATGATTAAACCAATCACAGAATCTGGACAATTCTGATGATGAGTCCGGCCTAATACTGAAGTACAATTGTGGATTCTTAGGGTCTGAAAGGATTTTACCAGTTGCTGTAGATTCTGGCTCATGGAGACCCCATGTGCGTCAGAGAAAGGATTTTACGTGTTATTTAATCCAACGTAGACCCCCACCCCTGTCTGCTCCGTGAATCCTTCCTTCATTACACCCTTGCTGGCTCAGCTTCTACTGGAATACGTCTAGTAATGGGGAGTTCAGTCTTCTGACTATCCCTTCCATCTCCTCTCCCAGTTTCCTCCTGATAGTACAAATCCACATCCTTTCTTACACAAGAACCTTCCTGTGTCTGAAGACTACTATTACAACTCTGTGAAAACTTTTATCCTTCAGGCGTCGATGCTGGTGAGATACAGTGAGGATCGGGATATAGAAGAAAAGGAAGGGGACAAATGATTAGTATAAAGCCTCGGGATGTGTGCTGATATGCTCTGCCAACATGTTAAAAAAAAAAAGCCTAAAAATTAATTCACTTATTTCAAATGTCTATATATGCTTACTCTGTACTAGGCACTTTACTAGACTCTAGGGCACAAAAGATGGATAAGATACAATTGCTGGTCTACAAAAGTGAAGTCATTTATTTAAGGTCCCTGAAACTTAGTGGCAGAGCTAAGACTTGAACACAGGCCTTGTACTCTCCTCTAAATGCCAATCAATATTTGGATAAAATATAACTCCCTGGAGTTTTGTTTTCTTCGTTCAGGGCTTCAAAGATTTCTAAGACAGTCTTTTCCCCTCAACAGGATGCTTTTAGGCACTCAAGTAGGGTTAGGAAACCGTGGTGGGGTAGTGGTTAAGTGCTACAGCTGTTAACCAAGAGGTCGGCACTCCTTGGGAACTCTACGGGGCAGTCCTACTCTGTCCTATAGGGTCGCTATGAGTCAGAATTGACTCGACAGCAGTGGGTTTGGTTTGGTTTTGGTGGGAAGTAGGGTTAGCTTTGTGGGCTAAGGCTCTACATATCACTGCGTGTTTTTTTTTTTTTTTCAGCATGATATATTTTACAACATTGTTTGTCCTGTTATGATTTTGAGATAAGCTGCAATCACAACCAATGCATGGTTTTCTTAGGAAAGAAAGAATCTTGAAATACAATCATATAACCATGTTAACTGACATGTGGCTTATTGGCTTGACTATAAATGAAATTCAAAATAGAGTAAAGAAGTTACAGATCTAGAATGAAGTGAACAAAACGTAACTTGTTTCAGAGTTTTAGTTCATACCTCTCATATTTTTATATAGGGAAAACCAGGTTTCAGTAAATACCAAGGGAGTACTCGGAGAGATGGTGATGAGCAAGGTGGCTGAAGGTGTGAAAAGGAGAAGGAAGCTGCTCAGATAAGATGAAAGCAGACCACAGAAGTTTCTAGTCCAGCATACCAAATAACATTAGTTCTAGCAAAATATTACCTACAAGCATTAAAAAACAAAAAACGAACCAAAAAACCCCAAAAACCTAACAGGTAAAAGTAGAGCTGTTCGTGTGTGTGTGTGTGTGTGTGTGTGTGTGTTGGGGGCGTGTGGATAATGTTTGAGTCCCACCTATTTTATGTCCTCTCATCCCAGAGTTCTGCAAATCATTGACCTAGAACACGTTCATTTTCCAAAAGAGGAGGCTGAGGTCTGAAAAGAAATAAAGTTCAACAACTAATAAGGGAAGCCAGGACCAGAACTCTGGTCAGCTCTGTGTATGTTTGGGGGTAAACCATATACTTGCTGGGTGTCACTGTCCTGGTGTCCTCTGTCTGAATCACTGGGTAATTCCACTTGCCAGGCTACCAAGGAAGAATAGGCCTATCCAAAGAGCAGACTGAAAGGGCTGTTGTTACCTCAAGCTCTTGCACCCCAGGGGAGGCCTTTGGTTGAGAATTTTCTTTTGTTTATTGTCTTTTCTGAACTAGAAGAAGGCTAGAGTCAAGGTGCCCTCATGCCCAGAATGGCACTCTCTGCAACCTGTTTCTGAACAGAAAACAAAACAAGACAAGCTTCATTACCCTCTTTTGGTCTTTCCTCCTCTGAGCCTATATACTAACACCTTCTTCCTTAATACCGTTCCATTCTCCTGTTTTTCTTTCTTTCTCCTCATGATGGTCACCACTGTAGACCCTGACAGTATACAGGAATTCAGTGTCTG
Organism: Elephas maximus indicus; assembly: GCF_024166365.1. NCBI lineage: Eukaryota > Metazoa > Chordata > Mammalia > Proboscidea > Elephantidae > Elephas > Elephas maximus. The sequence continues at coordinate 57,850,613 of NC_064831.1, read as the reverse complement.
GGTCTAATTGGTTGCCTCAGTTTCCTACAATTCCTTGGATGTGAGAACCTTGGCTCCATGCATAGACAACTACCTCCTTTCCCAGCTCCTAGCAGTCCCTGGAACCCTCTTTCTACCCCATGTGTCCTGGGCATTCTCCAGTCTTAAACTGAATCAGCTCTTTGCTCCTTTTAGGCAACTCATTGATTTTTCAATGAACTTAGCTTGTCTGTTTTACTGGCATTAAAGAGGGTTGGGTTCTTAGCATCATTAACATTTTAGTTGAGGAAGAATTCCCAAACTCCCCAGGCATTAATCCAGAACTGTTAAACATCTAAAAAGTAATCTCTGTTCAGACAAAGCTCGACCAGGTCTGCCCCCTTTTTAACTTGGATGCCAATGAGCCCCTAGCCCTAAATCTACCCAAGTTTTCTATGCTGAATGGTGATAAGTGAAACACTGGAGTACAATAAAATTTGATGTCTTTGTCTGTGGCTGCTGCTACTACTGCTGTTGAGGACCACTTTCCCCCCAGGGATCCATATCCATTCAGCAATTACCTGGCAGGCACAGAGCATCCTGGGACAGTAATTCCTATCTCTGCAGACATACCAGTTGGAGGCAGTACTTGAGTGGATAGTGTGTAAAATAAGGATGGCCATTTGGGCTTAAAACCTTTGGGTGCCTTCTCTTACTTTCTCCCCCGACCGCCCCTCCGGAGTGAAAAGACCACTGAACTGGGAGTGGGAGACCCTGTTGGCTAAAACGTGGTAATCATGAGTGAGTCATTTAATGGTTATAGACCTTCCTTTCCTCATCTAGAAAACAAAGGAGTTGGACTAGGTCATTGCAAGATCTCTTCATACCTGAAGTTTTATAAAGAAGGGATCAGTGAGAGGTCTCTCCAACCACAAAGCTTAAGAGACAGGAGATGGCAAAGTTGCCATCTGAAAGCCAGGCTGGGCACCAAGTCCATTACTTTAAACTTCAATTCTATCTCTGGGCTAAACTGATTATTTAAAAATTATAAAATATCATAGTCCCCAGTTACTGAACTAAAAATGAGTAGATTCTGTATCTAATTCTATACATTATAATTGTGATTGTGAATGATAAGTTATAACTCAAAAAAGAAAGACTGTAAAGAAAGGCTCTTGTGGGATCAGAAAAGTAATTCATTTTAGTCCTACCAGGTATGAGACATGGTCATATATTTTCATAGGCAAATCCCTAAACTGCTTTCTGGAAATCTAAATAATACTAATATTACCTTGCTCTTGTTTACCTCCTCATATTTTTCAAAGTGCTCTCTTAGGTATTAGCTCATTTGATCGTGACAATTCCCTCCTATAAGTCTGGAAAAAGCCCCATAATGTGCGAAGTCAAATTCATACAGGGTGGCAGGGAATCCCTTAGAGGCACATGTCAACTGACCTCAGGTGCGGGAAGATCTTAAAATGGAGTTATTTCCAACTTCAGATTGGGTCCCAGTCATCTCAAAGGGATTCATGAAATTCTCAAATTCAGTATCTGCTCTCTGCTAAACTCTCAGTCTCCATTCTGATACAACACCTCCCTCCTACACCATGCTCCCTCTCCCCTTTCTTGCTTCTCCACTTTAAAAGTTACCTAGGGAAGTTCCTAAACTGTTAGGGACAACAGGTAACAGTAATAGAACTCTCCTGAGCTAAACTACTGGAAGGGCACCAAATATAATATACTGTTTTAGACTTTTATCTTTTACCATATTATGCTCCATTTGCCTACAATGCATGGGAAGTTGTTAGCCATCCTTTGAGCCTCAGAGATTCAGCTTAAGCATCATCTACTCTGTCAAACCTTCATGACTCCCTACCTTGAGCTGGCCACTCCTTCTTCCTCTTGAGGCCAGAATGTCAGGTTACCTGCAATTTGTTTTAAGTTTTTCTTCCCACTGGACTGAGCTCTTGTAATTTCTGTACTCCCAGTGCTTAGCTCAGTGCCAAGCACACAGTGGGTGCTTAATCACAAACATAAGTTCAACTGAATTGAGATATGTCACATTATAGTTCAGGAAGTGCTATTAAGTCAACCAACACAGGGTCAGTGCTTAAAAAAAAAAAAAAAGACAAGAATCACTAACTTAGCTGGCTAATTACACATACCTCATTAAAGTATTAACAAGTAATTTACTTTTACTGGAAAATTTCATATTTCTAAGCTATCTGAACTTTGGGGAAGATTTCTCTTGCATTTTACATTAATTTCTGCTCTATTTTAACCCTGTTAAATATTTTCTGCTTTGAATTTTTTGTTGCTGCCATGTGTTTTCATTAATGGAAGCGTGCTGAATCATTGAGTGTGTCTGAATTTTTGGTAAGTAGTGTG